>NC_133516.1:17752500-27752500 GCF_049354715.1 Callithrix jacchus | reverse complement strand
CCATGCCCAGCTAATTTTTTGTATTTTTGGTAGAGACGGGGTTTCACCATGTTGACCAGGACGGTCTTGATCTCTTGACCTCGTGATCCACCCGCCTCGGCCTCCCAAAGTGCTGGGATTACAGGCTTGAGCCACCGCGCCCGGCCCATTCTGCCCTTTTAAATAACATGATAAAGAAAGAAAGTAGAAGTCATGTTCCTGAATTCTTCAGTAAGAGGTCATCGTATCTAAAAATGAAGGAAGAGTGCTTGCTACTAAGCAATGATCTCTGGGCATGCATGGTGATATAGAGGTTACAAGAAAGTATGAATAATCAAATCCAGCTCACTCTGTTCCTGGAAGTTCCGTCAGTCAGTCAGAAAGGTGAGGTGGATGGAGGGGAAGGAAGGTCTGGAAAACAGGTGAGCAGAACCCTGTCCCTGCCCTGAAGGACTTCCAGGCTAGTGAAGTGACAGACGTGGGGAAAACAGTACAGAGAACTTAGAAGTGCCCTCATGGCTCTGACAGGAATGGGGACAACCCACTCCCAACTCCAGGGGGTCGGATTTCTCACCATCCCTGCTTGTCTCCATTTAAACACTTCTAGAGTTGTAATGAATTTGGGAGACAGCCACACTTCAACCCCTGCTTCCACCTTTACTCACCAACTTCAAGGGACAGGAAGCAGTGAGCCAAGAATTCAATTCCTTCAACAAGTCACTAAGGCCTGTGATTTTGGAGTTACGAGTGGCTCTTTCCATTATGGAAGTCCAGCAGTCTTATTTAGACACACAGAAATGAGTTGCAGGGGGACTTACTGAGGATAAGCAATGGTTGCCAGTAGGCTCCTTACCTCCCAGTCCAGAGTCTCCACCCTCCAACCCTCCTGGTTAGGTCAGCAGACCCCTGGCTCAAACCAACTGTTCTCCAAGCTCCAGGTTTGAAGTCAAGGATGTGAATGGGAAGAATCCCCACGGTGTAACCAAGTGGGCAGGAAGCAGCAGGTGTCCCGGCCAGGTCCCCACACCATCCACAAAACCAGGGCCTCACCTCCATCATCTCGAAGATGCTCTCTGGGTCCAGGCTGCCCTTCCCCACTTTCCTCAAGCACGTCACAACTCCCTTGCTGGTCACCGACACCAGCAAGCTGGCCAAGGAGCAGGCCTCCTCCTGAAGGGTAGCATCCACCACATGCCGATAGCCAATCTGCAAAGGCAGGGTACACAGCACACAGGGGTCACACAGGCTCCAGAGCCCCACTCTTGATGGCCTCGTGGTGGGAATCTCTACACCAGGCAAAGGATTCACATAGGTCATTCCAGGTCTTATTTTAGATTCTGCTCATGAGGAAAACAGTTGAAGGAATGTTCAACAATTCTCATAGGCCACTGTGTGGGTGATACAATAAAAACATGACACGGAAAAATAGGGCAAGGGGGTTTAAAACTAGAATTCAGAGACCATCCAAGACAGAGGCCACAGAGGCTTTCCAACAGAGGGGCACAAGGGACAAATTCCACACAATGCCACATCGATGTTTCACTGATGGCAAGGAGGAATCAAGAGGCCCATGCTAAGGGGCACACTCAAGAACAAGCCAAAGGCTGGTTGCAGTGGTTCATGCCTCCCAGCACTTTGGGAGGCTGAGGAAGATGGATTACTTGAGCTCAGGAGTTTGAGACCAGCCTGGGCAACATGGCAAGACCCCGTATCAACCAAAAATACAAAAAAAATAGCCAGGTGTGGTGGTGTTAGCCTGTGGTACAAGCTACTCAGGAGGCTGAGGTGTGAGGGCTGCTTGAGCTTGGGCCTGGGCAGGTGGCGGGGGTGGGTTGCAGCAGAGGTTTCAGTGAGCCTAGATTCTGCCACTGCACTCCAGCCTGGGTGTCACAGGGAGACTATTTCTCAAAAAAAAAAAAAGGCAAGACCCAATACCCTGCTGTCTGAACACTTCACCACATCCTGTTCATGAAGTTATTTCAGTGGAATTAAATCTGACCAGTTTAGCTTTATTTTAAGATAATGAATCCTGAGTGGAATTAGCTACAATCCCAGTTAATAGCCAATACAGGTCTCTTTGCACAGCCTGGGGCAGCATTAGTTATACGTCACATCAGCCAGATGTTGAGCTCCACAGCCCTCTGCTCTATAGGAAAACCACTCCTGACACCGAAGACCTGCTCTAATCTCCCATTTCATAGAGGGGGCATTGTTTGCCACCCTGCCACTACTCAGCCACCCTAAGCCCAATAGAGTTGAGGCAATTAAAGGACACAGTGCTTTACTGAAGTACATGGTATGTGGAAGGAGCTTAACAAACTCTGGCTACTATTACTACAAACACACTCCTGGCTCCCAGGCCACATCATATCTTCCAACTAAAAAGAAAAGAAAAAGCTACTCATGGTAGTGTTTTTCTAATATAAGCAAATTATTGGATCTGGGTTAAAGCTATTTCTATATGGTGTGTGATATTATAATTTATCAACCTATTAAGTAATCTCAGCAGATTGCGATTAGAGGAGACCCACATCCACAGGGAAGACAAAAACCATAAAATACAAGCTTATACCTTGCACAGAGTGACAATGCAGGGAACATTCTCGACACTTAGTCGTATGCAGTCATAAGGGTCATCAGACAATTCAATGTCCTTTGACCCCTCTTCGTCCTCCAGAACTCGAACCCTTGGTATCCTGGAAACAGAAGCACAATTAAAATTTCCATTTACTGTGAGGAGGAAAAAACACTTCTTTTTAAGATTGAGAATAGGAGTTAGAATCCCTGTGTCTCAAAGAGAAAGGTACGCTATGCCTATCCTTTATTATCTTCGTCCCTGTCAAAAGCATACGGGAGGCACCACAGTCCAATGAGGAGAGGCATCTTTTAGAAAATAATGCTGGGTCAATCAGATATCCAAATGAAGAAAAATGAACCTCAATCCCTACCTCACACCACACACACGTGAAGCGGTACCAAATACACCACAGATATAAAAGTGAAAGATAAGACAATAAAGCTTTTAGAAAAAAACATCTGCATGACCTTGGAGTAGACAACTATTTCTTAAACAGGATACAGAAAGTGTTATCATAAAAGGGAAAAAAGTTATAGATCCAATTATATTAACATTATGAACTTCTGTATATCATTTAAAAACTAACAACACAGAAAATGGGTGGGTCAGCCCTTGAAAGGTCCTAAGATCTGAGTGTGAGTACTATATAAGCATAAACTGGAGTGCAGTAAACCTAGGAATCCTCCCACAATTGTTTATTTGAGACACAGTCTTGCTTCGTTGCCCAGGCTAGAGTGCAGTGGCACAATCCCAGTTCACTGCAACCTCTGCCTCCTGGGTTTAAGTAATTCTTGTGCCTCAGCCTCTCGAGTAGCTAGGATTACAAGCATGTGCCCCTATGCCCAGCTAAGTTTTACATTTTTAGTAGAGACAGGGTTTCACCATGTTGCCCGGGCTGGTCTTGAACTCCTAACCTCCAAGTGATCCACCCGCCCTGACCTCCCAAAGTGCTGGGATTACAGGTGTGAGCCAGCGTGCCTGGCCTGTTTTGTTTTTACAGAGAAATGGGGTTTCACCATGTTGCCCAGGCTAGTCTCAAACTCCTGATCTCAAGCGATCTGCCCACCTTGGCACTGCAAAGTGCTAGGATTACAGATGTGAGCCACTGCACCTAGCCTATTTGTTTATTTTTTAAAAACATTTCCCCATCACTTATTCCAGATCCCAGAGCAAACTCCCTCTGCTCTCAGATCTTGACACTAGATATATATTCCACAGTTTCAGTCCCAGATCATACACTCCAAGATTTCTCATCCATATATATGTGGACGCCATCCTTTCTAAAATCTAAACATGACCTCCTAGAATGTTCCTATTTATCTCATTTTATTTAGTGTCAGCTCAAGAAACTAAGTCTTACTGTACATTATCACAAAAAGAAAAAGCTTTGTTTTTATAACTGGTTAAAAACAAGAAAAGATTATTGTCAAAATGAAAATACAAAATTAATAATTTCTCACTGAAGAGTATGCCTGGGAGCCTCTAGTTGTTAAAAGAGGATAATATTACTCCTTCTTATCAAAAATTCATAATGCCATGTGATTTTTATGATACTTCTTCAATACAAAGGGTTAATATGTATCATCACTATAATAACCAACAAAATGCCACTTTAAGAAAACTCTAAATTTTTTATAAAAATGTAAGAAAGAAATGGGGAGTAAGTATTCACATCATTAAAAGGCTTTGAATTCATGGGAAAAAAATAAAAATAAATAAATAAAACCTAAAAACATTATCCAGAGGGAGAAAATACTTGTAAATATATATCCAACAGATTACATAAAGAATTCTTACTAGACAACAATAAAAAAAGACAGCAAAATAGAAAAGTGGGCAAAAGACTCAAATGTAGAATATATTTGGATAGTCTTCATAAAAGAGGCTATCCAAGTTGCCAACTAACCAAAAGGTGCTCAATTTAAATATCTATTAAAATGCAAATTAAAACTACACTGTGATACCACGGCACACTCACCAAAATACTAAAAAAAAAAAAAAAAAAAAAAAAAGGCTGGGCACAGTGACTCATGCCTGTAATCCCAGTACTTTGGGAGACTGTGGCAGGTGGATCATCTGAGGTCAGGAGTTTGAGACCAGCCTGGCCAACATGTGAAACCCTATCTCTACTAAAAATACAAAAATTAGCTAGGTATGGTGGCACACACCTGTAATCTCAGCTATTTGGGAGGCCTGAACCTGGCAGGCAGAGGTTGCAGTGAGCTGAGATCATGCCACTGCAGTCCAGCCTGGGAGACAGAGTGAGACTCAATGTTTAAAAAAAAAAAAAATTCCAAGGGTTGACGAAGATATGAAACAACCAAGAACTCTTATATACACTGCTGGTGGAAGTGTTAACTGGTAAAAACACTTTGTGAAACTGCCAGCATCTACGATAACTAAACATAGCTATACCCTGTAACCCATAACACTCCTCCCTAACAGAAATAGAGAAATATGTGTACCAAAGACATGCACAAACATGTTCATGATGCGCATCTGTATTTATAGTAGCCTCAAACTCTAAATGAACCATATGCCCATAAACAGTAGAGTGGATAAAAAGCAGTCTGGACAAAGTCACACGAGAACACCATACAGCAAAAAGCAAGCTATGACTAAGGCAGTGACACAGATCTCTTAAAACACAATGCTCAGTGAATGAGGCAGACGCAAAGAGAACATAGTATATAATACCATTTATATCTGTACACAAGTAATCTATCCTTTTCAGATGCTGGTTATCATCAGTGAGTGTACCTGCATGGTGGTACAGAAGGTGGGGGATGCTTCTAGGGTGCTGGCAACATTCTGTTTCTTCAGCTGGGTGCTGAAAAATACATTTAACTTATAAAGTCAATTCACTCCAGGCTGGGGTGGAGGAGCCAGGAAGGAAGAAGTGATCCATCCAGCTACTGTAACGGAAACCGCATTGGTACTTTTCCCAGTTTCTCTAACAAAAGCCCCCATGACTGAGCCCTGCTGGCCATCCACACACAAGGCAGCATCTAGATCAGATCAGGAGAGCTTCAGCCAGAGAAGGTCTACAAGGGCCAAGTAGTTCTGCAATGGTCTTCCCTAATCGGAGCCTTCCATCAGGAGAAGTTCTCAAGTACTAAGTAATATCCTATTTGAACAAGTCAGGCAACCATTTACACACTTACACACTTAGACACAGAGTATCTTTCAATTTCCCAGCCCTTTGGCTACAATATGACTGGGCAGTAGAGCTAAAGAATACCCTCAGGTGGCCTTTACCCTTCTAAAGGACCTTGAATATGCCAACAATCTCTCCACATACCAGCAGGATTCAGAGTCCCCATTCCTTGCTGCCTGCAGGGCTGTTCTTGGTCTGAGGATGAGACTATGGCTGTGATTGGGATTAGAGGAGTCTCACATCCACAGGGAAGACAAAAACCATAAAATACAAGCTTATACATGAGCAGCTAGGTTACTCTTCCTGGGATACAGTTTGCCCAGCACCTCCACCACAGCTAAACAGCCTTGTCAGGTTCCCAGTCTCTCCTACCCGGTGCCTATAGGAACCAGCTGGCAGATAGGGAGTCATCTGAGGCTCGAGATATATCAGATGACAACTTCCTCTCCTTCCCCAGCAGGGCCCAAGCACCAGCCACTGCTGATGGGATCTGGCACACAAGCTCCCACAGTGGCCACGACTGCCAGGCTCACATTTCAAATAGTCTCAACAAGGAGTCTATGAGGCACAGCTAGGGATAGGGGACTCTACAGCTTTCATTCTCAGAAAATATTTCACCTGCAATTTGTTTTTGTCCACTCTAAATTACACAGGTAGTCTATATTCACCATAGAAAAACTCTAAAAAAAAAAAAAAACAGATAAAAGTTAAGTTGGCCAAAATATGAGCACTGAAAAATAATTACAATGACCACCTGGGGATATATATTTATTTCCAGACATATTAAATGTAAGAACCAGCAAAGTAAAATACAACACACAAACAAAAACCAGGATGAGCGGACTGCATTTAGTGAATGATTTTCCATATTAACATGCCTTTAAGTAGGCTGCTGTGTGGACTTCAAACCCCTATGTTGCTGACACTCAGACTGTTTCCCGTTTCTTGCCCTTACAAAGCCGCTGTGATGAACAGCCTAGAATAAATGTCTTTGTTCATTTATTCAGTAATGTCCTCAGGTTATATCCCTAGAGATTTCTAATTCTCATTTTTTAATAGGATCCTCTGTTGCCTTATTAATGTAGGCTCTCTCATGGGATGAACACCCTATCTCACATATTTATTCATAAATGCTGCAAATTTTCCTCAAAGTACTTGGAGCATAGAAGGGGAAAGGTTAGTAATTAGTCTGAACAAATGTCAACTCCAAAAAACCTTGGCAATTTGTTCCTTCTACACAACCTGTTTGGAAAGTTGAACCATGCGGAATAACCATTTCTCTTCTTAAACCAAAGGGCAAGCTGTTACCCTGTTTTTAGAACATACACGTGTATAATCAAGCAATATGCAAACATTTACTATGTGTCAGGCACTGTTCATGCTGCTAGGAATATAGGCAAGTACAAAACAGGCAAAATCCTTGTCCCCATAGAGTTCACTCAGTAATACTATTTGGACAGTTGGCCTGTAGGTGATGTCTATTCTTCTGGCTTTTCTGTATGGTAGGTGTCTATTTATAACAATATAAAAAATAAATACAGAATATATGTATATATGTAGTTTTAATTTATGAAATCTATCTTTTCTGGAGTTTAACATTAGATAACACCATTTTCAATGTTAAAACTCCCTGTTATCTTCACATATGAGCTACAGTAGAATTTTCCTGAGTGTTCAATTACAAGTGTTTGCTCTGGTTCTCCACAGGTTTGCAGAGCTGTTTCCAGGAACACATACCTTGTATTGAAGAGAGCAGCCTTTACAGCAATGGAAATGGCATCAAACAAATTTCCATCACATTCCAGCAGCTAAGGGAGACAGGAATTGAAGAAGGAAGAAAAACAAATATCATTCGTTACTTAAAACACTACCCCAGTTAAAGAACACTGCTGGTTTTTTTTTGTTTGTTTGTTTTTTTTTGAGACACAGTCTGTCTCTGTTGCCCAGGCTGGAGTGCAGTGGTGCAATCTTGGCTCACTGCAACCTCTGCCTCCCAGGTTGAAGCAATTCTCCTGCCTCAGCCTCCTGAGTAGCTGGGATGACAGGTGTGCACAACCACCCCCAGCTAATTTTTATATTTTTAGTAGAGACGGTTTCACCATGTTGGCCAGGCTGGTCTTGAACTCCTGACCTCAAGTGATCCACCTGCCTCCATCTCACAAAGTGCCAGGGTTATAGGCATAAGCCACTGCACCTGGCCAGGACACTGATTTTTTTTTCTTTCCCTAAATCTATTCTGTGGTCAAGGACACTGATTTCTAAGAAATACTGACTGCATGTTAATAAAATAAAGAAAACATGTGGCTGCTCTCCTGGCTACCCATGCAGTGACTGCAGCTCACTGACAAAGTCCTTCACCCTAATTACAGGCACTGTCTAGTCATGGCTGTGCTTACATGGTCCATGCACACAAAGTCACAGTTGGCCGGGGCTGTGATATCAACAGTCAGAGGCCGTGGCTTGTGGTGGGCTCCTCTCCCACAGGCACTCCAGGCCAGTGGGCCTGCCCTGAAGGTGGGACTGATCACCTTTATTTTGCCCCAAATGGCTCCCAATTGTACTCCAAGTGTTACTCCAGTCTTTGCTAACATATGCCTGACCTTCAAACAAGGAGTGAACGGTGGCTACTGATGCTGCAGCTGCTACCAGGTTCACATTTACTAGTGGAATTACCTCTTATATGTAATAATCAATGTATATCTGATGATCAGACATGAAATACTACATGTTTTACATTACTTACAATGAAGACTAAGGTCTCTTGGACAAGCTTCTGCCCATGAGCCAAAGTGTTGAGTACACTTACGTGTGCTCATCTAGCAAGCAAGGTTAGAGCACATTTAAGTGGAAGGTGCCATATCCTCTGTCCTCATTTTAGAGAGGCCTTGGCCTGAGCTTATGGAACAAAGCCAACTGGGCTGTCCCAAATAAGGTGAGAAGTCACATGTAGAAAGAAAAGTCACATATTTCTGTTTTTGTTTAGAGTGTATCTCCTCTTCATTTGAACTGTGAACTCCTAAAGGCTGGGACTCTGTAGTTTTGTTCATCCCTTTACCCCCAGAGCTCAGCAGAAGGGGTGCTATGAAGAAGGTTAGTGATTATTTGCGAAGGAGCCCATCAAAAGACAGCCTTGTGACCAATTTCCCCACCAAAGGTCAACTGTGTGTTGTTAGTGCAACAAAGTTCTAACAGTTATCGCACCTGGGGCAAAAACTGATGCCATTAAAGAACTACAAAGAGCAAAGCAAAGTGAAATTTTCACTCTCATAAAATAACCCAACTGGGGAAAAACACAATACTGGAAACAGATGGGTCACCTGACTGTAATAGGTTTGAAGTAAATAAGCATGAAAACATGGCAGGGTGCCCAGCTAATAACTGTTTGAACATGGGCTCTGAGGACTACCTAGACCAGTTGCTAAAAAGAAATTAGATTTCTTTTCCACTACCTTGCTTCAAAGGTTTCTACCACCTTGCTTCAAACATGAACTCAATCTATTCAGTACATCTTCAGGTTTGGGATAAAAACTTAATCCCTAAACAAAAGTCTGTCCCCTACCTCGCACACAGAAAGCACATTCCCATCATGGCTTTCATGGAAGAAGAACCCCTCTACTGATGAAAATTATGTGAATGCCAAAAATGGATCTACCTCATTAATAATATAATTTTCAAAAATGCTTTTCTAATTAATTAAAAACTTTTCTGAAGATGACAACTTTTTCTTTTTTTTTGAGATGGAGTCTCACTCTGTCACCCAGGATGGAGTGCAATGGTGCCATCTCAGCTCACTACAACCTCTGCCTCCCAGGTTCAAGTGATTCTCCTGCCTCAGCCTCCCCAATAGCTGGGATGACAGGTGCCCGCCACCATGCCCGGCAAATTTTTGTATTTTTCGTAGAAAAGGGGTTTCACCATGTTGGCCAGGCTGGTCTCAAACTCCTGACCTGGGGTGGTCTAGCCACCTTGGCCTCCCAAAGTGCTGGGACCACAGGCGTGAGCCACTGCACCAAGTCAATATATGACAACATTTTAAAAGCTCATGTCTTCTTCAAAATAAACAAAACCCTTTAAAAAATATTTCAGAAGAAATCCAAATGCCAGGAGTCTTAAAAAGAAAGATCTACGGATGACAGGGACACAGTGCACATTTCCTTGGATACTCCTGCACACCATGCATACCCTGCTCATTGAAGAGGACTGCCTCTGAGCTGAGATAATGTCCCAATATTCATCAGTTTTGTAAAAGCCTTTACTAATAGAACAGGCTTCCGTTGCTTTGAGTTTGACTGAATCAAAACCACCTCAGTCCCCATCACTGGGCCATCCCACAAAATGACCAGTGTGCATGAAAACTGAGTATGAACACATTAGCATCATGGACAAATGCAGTGTGCCGCAACACTTGTGTCTTAACTTTTTCTAGTGGGGAAGGGAACGGGACTTAATATTCTTCAGACACAGGATGGAACTCCAGAGTTGACGTCACAGGGCTGCACTTCCCTGGGCAACTATGAAGACTGCCTCGACCGTCCTCAGTAAGGACTATAGGCTGCCAGTTCCCACCTCCTCAAAACCAGGAACTGAAACATTGCCTGCTTGGCAGGAATCATACTACAAGGTACATCCCACTTATCAGAGATGGAAAAAAGCAAACAGATCTATAATTTCATTACTTTTACCTATTAGTGGTAGCATTGCAATAGTTACTTGCTAGATAATGGTTACCACTGCTACTTTTTGAGTATACGCCATCCAGTATCAAATTAATTAGAAAAATCTAGAAAGCTCCACCCTGTTTTAGTAGAGCCAACATGCAGAGCCAGGCTGTTTCTTTCAATGAAGTTCACTGTCAGTTCACGAATCTCCTTCATCTGTACATTCATTAAAGAATCTATTTGGCCAATGGCTTAGCTTTGTGTCCTAATCTGAAGTGTAAGATGTAGTTGCTAATCTCAAGGCTCACAAAATTTAACAAAAAGGAAGAAAACAGACCCAACAAGAGCCTGTACATAAACAGGCAACCAACTGCTATAGTATTATATAAAAGCAAAATTAAGCTTGGCAGATCACTTGAGGTCAGAAGCTCCAGACAAGCCTGGGCAACATGATAAAACCCCATCTCTACTAATAATATGAAAATTAGCTGGGCATGGTGACACACACCTGTAATCCCAGCTACTTGGGAGGCTGAGGCATGAAATCACTTGAACCTAGGAAGCAGAGGTTGCAGTAGGCCGAGATCACGCCAATGCACTCCAGCCTGAGCGACAGAGCAAGACTCCATCTCAAAAACAACAACAACAAAACAATTAATTAGAGCTACACAGAGAAGTTACTATTGAGTGCCAAAACATGGGTAGAGGAGTATTTGGGAGGCAAAGTACAAGGGAGGAAAGGAAGGGCTGGACTAAAAAGATCCCTAAGGGAGTGGGCTCTGTGTGGGAGGAAGCAGGGCCTCTGTGGCCTCACCCAGCAAACCAGGGGCAAGCAGGTTTAAAAAGCTGTTTAAAAAGCAA
This sequence comes from Callithrix jacchus, assembly GCF_049354715.1. Taxonomy (NCBI): domain Eukaryota; kingdom Metazoa; phylum Chordata; class Mammalia; order Primates; family Cebidae; genus Callithrix; species Callithrix jacchus. Next base: position 27,741,267 of record NC_133516.1, on the reverse strand, counting down.
TGGCACAGTGAGGTCAAAGAAGGTATTCACATCATACAGACCTGACTTTGATATCCAACAGCACTACCAGAAAGCTGAGACCTCTTGGGCTAGTTACTTAACCTCTCTGTGTCTTAGTTTCCTAACTTATAAATGGGGAATATAATACTGTCCTTTTGCAACAGGTTAAGAAGGTTTAAATGAAAATGCACGTAAAGAGCTGATCATCCTTCCACACACAATGTACCGACCTGTCTAAATTCTGCCCCCCAACTCTGTCTGGCACCATTCAGAGACCATCTCGTTTCATTCTTCCCTGACAACTTTTATGGGCAATTTTAGGTGCTACCATGATATTACTATAATTTTACTATAGAATGGCATTATATATATGCTGCTTATATCTATGTTGTATTTAATTTTTTAAAAAAATATTATAGGAGACCACATTTTCCCAACTAATCTCACCCTATAAGTTGAAATCACTCACCTGAAGAGGAAAAAAGCACTAGAAGGAAAGTAGGCCAACTAGTCTCCAACATAGGTAGAATATGGCCAGACAGCAAGGTGATACTCACCAGCACATCCACATAGAGAACCCAGCAGTGCTCCCGAGCACTAATGCAGAGGGTCTTCAGGTCAACACTGCTCTTATTGTTAAATATCCGATAGAGGGTGTTAGCGATCTCTGTGCCAAGGTCATCACCTCCTCGACCTTCAAACTCAGGGGTAGCATTGGCTGAACTATACAAAACAGAAACAAAAAAACTGGGTGAGTCTAAGCGCAAAAAGCAAAGAGGCAAGGCTTTATTCCAGTTTCCCTGTAGAATGCTGGAAAAGCCAGCTGCTTGACAGAAAGTCACTGAGATGAGGCAAGAATGGCATCTGCCACCTTTCCTGCCTCCAGAAACATGTAATGAACCAGACCAGCACTAGGACCTGGATTTGTCAGCGTGTGTGATGGGATTTCCCAAGAGTTTCTAACAGAAGCCATCTTTAGCCAAAGAGAAACAGGAGAGTGATGGTAATGTGAACCTCAGCCAATAATAATTAACTGTCTTATCTTCAAGCATATAATAAATACGCTTGTCTGCCAGGCCCAGGAAGCGGAGAGCCCTAGGGAATGAAGCAGTCTGGGTTACAGAGAGCTTTCATCATACACACCACCTTTAGTTTCACAGCTTTAGAATGAGCTATGATACTTTTCAACATAAAAACCACAATGTAAGCACAATAACCTTTTCGGAATGACTTAAAAGACATATATAATCCTCTCTGGATTGACTTAAAAGACATATACGTCAAAGCTTTGTTATAAACTTTAGAGATCACTGTACTGAAGAAAAAGAAAAATTATTGGCTCAAAAGTAGTAGGTTACCTCCTTTATTTGGTATTTTTCAAGAAAAAAACTTTTTTCTCCTTTTTGGCTTCTTGATATTTAATGCCCAATAACCTTAACAAAACTAACAGGATTCAGCATTAGCCAACCTAAAAACACCAAAGTATTTAGTAGGACATTTCTGAGAGTTTTGGCTTAATACAAACAAATCCTTAATATGTATGCGAGATAAGTAAACATTATAGTAATCATTTTATTATAACAATAAAGGACCAGAAAGGTAAGAAGCTAGTGGTTTCAGCATGGACTCTATGAAATCACGTATTAAAGCCTTCTGACCCTCACCCATATGGAAAGTTCCCAGCCCTAAACCAGCTACCAGACACCCAGAGGCTGAGTGAAGCAGATGCAGACCCAAAGCCAGCAGTTCCAATGAGGTAGGAGAGTTTCACCATAGACAGCAAACAGTGAGGTGGAAGCGGAGAGGGGCACAGAGTGTCAATTAGTGTTCAGGGTTACAGGAGACCTCAAACCTGGGATGAGCAGAGCTGGTCAGGCCAGAAAGGCGGGAGGATTCTAGGCAATGCAAAACCTGTGTGAAGGCCCATGGCAGTGCCCATCCCATTTGTATAACACTAAAAGAAATCTCACTTGGTAATACAGGTAAAAGACTGAATTCTAAAATAATCAGACTATGCTGTTACATACAATTTTGCCTCTCTAATTATATATTCTTTCCTTACCACTGTGAGCCAGAATCCCCTTTAAAGTACCCAAGAGAGACTTCATTACTGCTATAGCAACCTCGCTGTTCCCTGCCTCTGCTGGACTCAGGCATCAAGCCAAGAAAAGCAGCTTGTTTATGGTGAAATAATCAAGTCACCAGGGACCAAGTTTTTACTCTGCACAGCCAGCAAAACACAACCTGTTTTTAATTTAAACACTAAGCAATCAATATTAAGTCCTGTGTTTTAAGTGCTTAAAAATACATCTACAGAGATTTCTGTGTACACAAATCCAGTCAGAGATACTTATGCTCAAAACGTTTATCTTTCCCTGAATGCAGTGGACACATCCTGCTGGGTGTGACTAATTTTTCTGGGACTAATGCATTCACTCTTCTACAGCCTTGGGGGATGGTTTATAGAGCTTCCCAGGTCCAACTGTCTACATTAGTCTATCTATAAAATCATACCCCATTAATTTTTTTTTTTGACATTGGGCTAATGTGGAAATTTTTACCTATTTTTAAATGCCTTCACACACACACACACATACACACACACACACACACACACACACACACACACACACACACACACACACCATCTTCCAGAAGAGCCAGGAGTCAGACAAAGAGGAAGGTTTAGAGACTCATGAGCCCATTGAGCTCTCCTGTGCCTGGATGATGCCATAGTTGTGCAGTGACTCTGGGGAGGAGGCTGGGAAAATGGAGGGGAATTATTCAGGGTTGGGGATGGGGTACAACGCTTTAAGTAACATAAGAAAGCCATATTCTGCCGATGGGCGAAGACAAAGAGAAATGAGGATTCCACTTCACTACTGGGGCACTCACAGCCCAAGGACTCTTTCTGACAAATTTAGACAGAAATGTAGACCTGGAAAGGGCCTCAGAGACCATCCTCAGAGGATGAAAACCCAAATGCCTACCGGGGTCAGTAAGGTTACTACATGTATCTGAACAAAGGGCCACATATAACTAATAGAGAATGACAGAGACTATAGCAAGCAAACTTTCCAGCCCTGACTTAAGGTCCACCTTAAAAAAAGAAACATCCCTATATGAAACAAAAATCTCACAGGTGGGATTTGACCTGCAGGATGACACTGTGAGACTTCAAATAGTCTAACTCTCTCACTTTACAAGAAGGGAAAGCTTACCATTTTTTGAATGTTGAGTATGAGCTAGACACCACTCTGGGCACTTTAGGTGTATTACTCATTTAATGTCCACAGCAACCCTAGCAGATACTGACTCCATTCTAGAAATAAGAAAACTGAATCAGAAGTTATGTAATTTGTCCAACACCACATGATGAGTGTGCCTGGTAAGCTAAAATTCTAACCCAGGCAGCCTGGCCCTTAACTACTGTGCTTCCCTGTACTCTCCTTGAATATGTAATTTGGCAAGCTTGGTTTACATTCTAATGTTAGTCAGATTTACTTTCCTTGGGTTTACCTTTTGCCTCAAGGAAATGAATGGATGCTCTGGTCTTGGGACTTACCACTAGATCACAAATATTGGAGTCAAAAAATGTAGACCACAGAACCCCTAAATAAAAAACCCCTCTGCTCTGTTAGAGACAGAGGGAAAAAAAAAAAAAAAACCACAGGCTTCTAGCCACCTGCTCATATATATCACAATCTACTCCTTCAGTGGGGGGTGTACGCACTTGGTCTTTTGGGCATAAAACCAAATGCTTTCTCCATTTACCAAAACCAATTCAGACCCTTCATAAAGCATGATCAGTCCCCTTTCCAGAGTTGTGGGAAACTGTTTACTGAGTTGGATAAATTAAGATCCTGGGAATGCCACCCCTCCCAGGTCTCCACCCTCCTGACTCATCACCTCCACCCTTCTGCTTGGAACATCTCTGGTTTAACTGGGGTAGGATGAGATCAAGGCCATGCCTACCTGCAAAGGGACTCTAGACACTGGGCCCATTGTTGCTTGCCTGGCAATCAATCTAGCCTGCAAATCTATGGTCTTACAGCCAGGTCAGGCCAGGCTCACAGCAGAAGGCAGGACTAACTCAGGGCCTTACCCTCCAGTAGTCATCTGGCCCCAACACAGGCCCTAAGGCTGATTCCTCTCTGTGTACACCTGCTCATTTCTGAGCCTGCAGAAGCCTCCCTGTAAATGGGCACCAGACCAATAGTAAATTCTGAGCTTTCATCACAAGACTTTGTTTAAAGTTTCCCAGAGGGTTATCTCATCAGCTTGGGAGACTGATTACAATTAGCCTCAAAAGGCTTCTCTGCAGGTTGCCTCTCTGCTTTATAACCACCCCCGGCCCTTCTGCCAGGAAAAGCATCCCCTGTAGCAGCACTAAGCAGGCAAGGAACCCAGATATAGTGGCTCTACCCACCAATGCAGGGCTTGAAGATTCTGGTTCCATTTTGGTGAAAAACACAAGTGATTACACTGAAAAATAGTTAAGATCCTAAAGGGAAGTGACAAGTGCAGGGTATCCTGAAATATTTATGAATGAAAAACGTTCTCCTAAACTCCCCTGGTTAAAAACGCAAGCCTCTCTGAGAGGCTAAACCACAGTCCTAAACCCATCAACACAATGGTCGGAGAACTGAGAAGCAATCTGATGGCTTGCCACCTAGTGACAGCCCAGAGTGATACACCAGCTCACTAAAATCCTATCTTACTCTTGGGCTTTAGATAGAAACCATGTTTTCCTAAAGTTTCCAAGTTCTCATTGAAAATAGCCTACTCTTAGACGACAACCAGCAAACCAAAGATACGAAAGGGTCCGATTTTGCTCCCAGTTTAGTGGCAGTGCTGCCAGGCATCTCTGGAACAGGACTCAGGGTCTGAGCAGCAGCCTTTCCAAAGGGCTGTGAGGGCTGTATCAAAGATTTTTCGTCATTCCCAAGAAACAGAGTGAATTATGGAGGTGGTGACAGTGCCTACCTTGGCTCCATATATTATCATCCCAAGTAGACAAAACCAAGTGAAATGAATTAGTAGAAAATCAACTGGTTTTCTGAGACCTCTCTACCCCTGGGAATTTAATTAAAACTAGAAGTTGTTGACAAGAAGTTAAATCAAACTAGACTCAGAGCAGCATGAGAAACCCTCGGCACTGCCCTGGTCACCGCCACCGCCACCACCACCACCACCAATTCCTGTCCTTCCACTAGGTAGCAACTATGTTTCAGCCTGTGGATAGACAAATGCCTTGAGCTTTCCAGCAGATGCCCTATGCCTGGAGTTGGGGTGGGAGTGGGCATGTGGCACTCTTATTGCTGGGCACATCTACAGGTGTCCAGAAGCCATTCCTATTCACTGATTCAGAATAAAGGGATGTGCCTGTTTATGCAGTTAAAATAATTATGCTCCTTGAAGACTCAAGTGAGGTTCTGATACAGGTGGCAGCCATCAGTGCTTGGTAACCTCTTCCATCTCTGTAGGAAATGGGGTTTTGTGACTCTCTCACGGTAATTCTACTTGCTGGGCTGATTACATTAGCTGAGCCACTTAAAGAAGCTAAAGTGTGCCACCTTAAGACTATCTTGAGAAATCGATTCAGGAGAACTACCTGGAAACTGGAGCTCTTGGGTCTGTGGGGATCCTTTTGAGACTACAGAGGAAGAAAAGAGACCAGCAGGCAGCCACTCTAAGCCAGGAAAGATAGGCTACTTCTAGAAGCCAGATCTTGGAGAGAGGCAACTCAAAAAATCCTTACACTCGAGTCACTCTTCCTTTACAGCTGGGACAAGAAAGGGACAAGAGCAGCAAGCTAACTTGGAGGCAGGTTTAGAGAGTCAGGTTTAGTCAGTTTTAGCAAGCAAACTTGGAGTCAAGTTTAGAGGTTCACAGAGCCACAGTGAAATGTATCCCCCATACCAAGTATCTGAGGGCAACACCCTCTCTTTGGTGTGGTTGAGCTGAACGTCTTTGGTCTGCCTAAAATGAATGAGGTAGAAGGTAATGAAGGAGATGAAAAGGCAGGCAAATTACAAGCTTCTTACATGTCGTCTGCTCCTCAGTGACTGGTTACTGCATTGAATTATGCAGATCAAGGTCAGCAGAGGCATTTTGCTTCCTCCAAGGACAAAGGAAAAGGTAAGTTGGGGGCCTGAACAAGGTCACCATCATCACAGTGACTTAAAGGATGGGCCTTTCCATGGGACAACTCAAGCTGGTGAGAGATGAGCAGAACCAGGAGAGATGACTTGGAGGATCAGAGCAGGGGACAGGAGTAGGTTGGAAAAAAAACTAACCAGAAAAATGAACACGGATAGTTCTTGGACTCCCAAGAACAGCCCTCCAAAGCTGGCTTCCACAGGCTGCCTGAAGTAAAACGAGCAAAGATTCACAGGTTGGGCAGACCTGAGCTGGCATTTTTAGCTTTGTAACCCTGGGAAAGTCCCTTATACTCTCAGAACTCCTTTGTCATCTCTCTTACAGGAGTGCTGTGAGAATCAGCTCCTGTGTATGGGACTGGAAGACTGTAACTCACTCTACAAAAGTGGGTTACTGTTTGTGCAGAAAAGGCGGCCATTATGGCCCAAGGCTGCTATCTTCAGAAGGGTCTGTTTGTAAGACTAGCCCTTGGCTGGTATCCAGGAACCTGGCTCTCAGACTATTCTCAGTCAATAGTAAACTGATGGGGGTAGTCCACTATGCCTAGATAGTGCAAATGATACGGTTTATGCTGAGCATTAATATACCATAATAATATGGTTATTTGCTTTCCTTTAGAAAACTTCATTATGTATTAAGCAGGGAGTGTCTGCGTGACCAGCCCCTCGGTAAATATCTTGGGTGCTGAGTTTCTAATGGGCTTTCCTGGGCAGAAATATCACAAATAAGTTACTGCATTTTCACTGCTGTAATAAACCCTAGCTATGAGTATCACTATATGCTAAGTCTAGCAAATCTCTGAATGTAGAGGTGGTCTTGGGGATCCTGACACAGGGTCAACATTATATACCTACAACTAGCATGAGCCCAGAGATCCTTACCCACTTCAAAAAGGCCTGGCTTCCAGAAGCAAGGTAATTGATAGAAGATGGGACCTGGCTGGCAACCCAATAAAAAGCCCCAACCTCTAGACAGTGGAGCTAACAAGGAGAATTCTTAGCTTTGTTAGCTTTGTTAAAAGCCCACCGGGAGTCAGTCACTGTGCTAGGTACTCACTCTATTTTCATTTCCTCTTCATCACCATGGTATTATTTATTATCCTCATTTTTTTAGATGAAGAAATTTGGCCACAGTGAGACTGAGTAACCAGCCTGAGATCACAAAGCTGGCCAGAGAAGGAAGTGACATTCTGGCGCAGGGCTGGCTGCAGACACTACAGAACCCTCTCTCCTCCCAGCACCCATACTGCCTGACCAGCTGCCAATTCCTCAGCCTGTCAGGCTGCTTAGCTCACCCTAGGCCTCATCTGTCAACCAAATCATGAACAATTTTCTGCAGAACTAGAGCAGGAAGAGAAACAGGGCATTTTAGACCAAATGATCCTTACTGTCTGTGTATGACATTTTTCAAAGCACCGTAACACACATTGCACTTCATTTGACCCGCATCACAGTCATGTGTTAGGCTGCCTGGCAGATGTCCTCCCTTATTGGACAGAAAAAACAAGGCTCAGCAATCGCCAAGTGGTTAAGACTAGGGCAGGACACAAGCCAAGAGTCCTGACTATGTACTTGGCACATAGGAGGTCAGTAAATGCTTGCTAGATATCTGAATAAGTATGAAAGTGGGTTCAACAGCAAACTAGAGGTTCATTTTCTGAACCTTCAGTTTTAAATCATTTTTCTTTAAAAATATCTGCATAGACAGTACTGACCAGTCAACAAAGAACTCCAAGTAGCCTTCATTTGGTTTCTCCAGCTTCGGCATCCCCATTTCTGCTTTCACTCCCACCAAGATGTCTGTGTGACCCTGCAGACACATGCAAGAAGGATCCTCATTCAGGGCAGGCAGCCAGGTACTCCACCACCTCCCCTATCTTGTGGATATACACCCCTGGGGACTCTTTTAGGAGCCGTGCTAAGACTTGGAAAGTGGCTTTTAGAGGAAGTGAGCAATCTTTCAGATCTGGACAGACCCCTGCCTCCCTGAGTTTGGCTTGGATCTTGGATGTCCCCAAGAGCAATTTGCATTCCAGAAGCCAGGAGGCGTCAACAGGTCGTTCCTTAGGGCCTACTTGTTTCTCCACCTGGGCTTCAACCATGGTCCAATACTCACCAGCTTGACCCTGGCGGACCCGCTGGTGTTGGACACCACATCAGTTTCCACTTCGACACATCGGTAGTCCTCACAGCCACGGCCATCCACGCGGAGGTCTTCCTAGGTGTTAACAACCACAATCCAAAGGCTGTTACCCCAGACCAACAACAGATCCTAGACTGACTCACTCATATCCCCCTAGAGAAGACATATGCAGTATATCTCTTTTCCTCTTAGCGGATCATCTAAAATTCTGTCCTTGCAGCTAATAACAATATGACTATTTTACATATGAGGAAATGGAGACTCAGAGGAGTTGAGTGACTTGTCCGAGGTCCTACAGCTAGTGAAGACAAAGCTAGTTTTCCATGCCAGTTGTGTCTGATCGCAAAAGCTATACTACATACCACTATATAGAATATGCACACAAAAACAAGAGACAAAACAAGCCACTTCTCTCCAAACCTACAATTGTTAAACTGCACCAAAAAGTATATGTTGTCAGAGCTACAGGGTATAATCATCTCAACTGAAGCCCTCCTACCCCTAAAACTCAACAAGATCCACTGTGTAAACAGTGAAAGACATCTAATCTTCTAAGAGAGGCATTCTCTAGAACAAGGTCAACAAACTAAGTTCCCTTGTTTTTGTACACAGTTTTACTGGAACACAGCCATGTCCACTTGTCTAGGTATTGTCTATGATTGTTTCTGCACTACAAAAGCAGAGCTGAGAGGCTGGGCCAGAGACATGATCCATACGGCCTCAAATCTTTACTATCTAGTGCTTTACAGGAAGTTTGCTGACTTCCTGTAAGTTGGCAGAAGATGATTTTCAGGGTGGTCTACACACTGCCTGTTTCTTCTGCCCATTTATTTACTTCTTCAATTATTTGTATCAGTACAACTAATTGATATATTTTATGCTATGGTTATAATCAATACTATCATCAGTTTTATTGCTGCTCAAAGTGTTCCAAATTTGGCCACTAGGGGCTTCTTAGGTTAGTTTTGTGCTCTTTCAACATGCCTCCAACTTTTTGTGAGTAATTTTTACTTTGTGCAACACAAGCTATCTATCCTCTTGTGTTTTCTCTGCCCAACCCTAGGGATCAAGCCTTTCTCCAAAGAGCCTTGGTTGCTTTTACTGCAGAAGGGTACTTAATGGTACTTAAAACTACGATCTGGGCACTAAGTTCATTGCTGTTGGGAGTATTATTTCTTCCAGACCTTCTCAGCAGACAAAGCTAGAAAATATAGGTATGTGTACTAATCCCCCACACCCAAATCTATGTTTAATTTTGTATCTATCAACATATCTATTAAAAAGCCAGGAGTTCATACTGATAGGTTAATTCCAATCTAACATCATAAGGTTCATTCTAACCTTCCTCCTTTGCTGATTTGTAACTTCTTTCTCAAAGAAGGAGAAAGCCGGTTCTTATTAGCTACCATGTATTTCTGTATTTGTTCAGTCTTCAAATACACAGTTTCTGAACTTCTTGCCCATACCCCTGTACTAACAGCATACAGTATTTGCATAAAGTTCTGTCTTTAGCTTCATAGTATCCAGCCAAAATACTGTTTTCCAGTTACTTTAGTTCTTTTCTTCAACAGTGCCCTTCTGTGTGGTTATATTATTCACTTGTAACACAGACTCATTTGTAACTTTTTTTTTTTTTAAGACAATAGCTCTGTAGCCCAGGCTGAAGTGCAGTGTGGCAAGATCTCAGCTCACTACAACCTCTGCCAGCCACCCGCATTCAAACGGTTCTCCTGCCTCAGCCTCTGGAGTAGCTGGAATTACAGGTATGTGTGACCATGCCTGGCTAATTTTCATTTGCAAATTTTTGTATTCCAGTTTGGGTTCCCCTACATCCTGGTTACTTTTTGAATTACTTACTTTCTGGGTTTGTAAGTTATTATAGTTCTAAGAGACAAAACTCTCAGAAAAGTATGCTCAGAAAAATGTCTCTCTCCTCTTCTCTGTATTATGCTATTTTCATGCCCCCTTCTTCCAATCCACCCCAGATTTCTCTTTAGTTTCTAGTTTATCATTCTTGTATTTTCTCTACACAAATAAGCAAATACATTACTTTTTAAATATCTCCTTGTTTCTTATAAAAGAGTGGAATACTATAGATACTCTTATTTAAAAAAAAAAACTTAACTATATCTATGCAGGAAATCATTCTCTATTGGCTCTTAGAGCTCTTTGTAAACATTTTTCAAAAGGAGTTTTGTTGTTTTGTTTTTTTCCAGAAAAAGAATCATTAGTTTCATCAGATTCTCCAAAGAGTTGATGCTTCCCAGAAACATAAAAAGTAAAATAAACTACTGCTCTAAAGTATGTGACTGACAGTTTATCTTTAAACTGCCAGATTAACAGAATATGTGACTGATTTTTTTTTTTTTAGGAATTAAACAGAGAAAAGCAAAACACAGAGGCATGTCCCTACTACACAGTCCCGATGATCACCCTCTGCCATATTTGCTTCAGCTGTTTCACCCGTTTAACTTTTCAATGACAGAAAATAAACATTGCAAATCAGGTGGAAGGTCCTGTGCAGCCTATCCTTTTCCAGCACATTTTGGACATTTCCTCCCTGGAGGAAATCTCCATCTTGAGTCTGGAGATGAATTCAAAAAGCAACAGAAGTTCAAGTCTAGGAGAGTGAGACTTTGGGGTAAAATTCCAGAAGGTGATCTCTCTTCATCAGAGGACCCATAACAATGTAACTGTGTCTCTTCCCAACCTCACCCATGGAACCTGAAGGCTTTCTAGCTCCATCTCTGACACTCTACCCCTCTCTCCACCTCTATGTGCCCCATTCCCCAGCTAGGAAAGTGAAAACCCAGCCCAGAAACTTCAATGACAAGAAGTTCTTCATGGGGTGTAGATATGGTATAAGTGTAAGCAATCAGTAGGAACATGACTCATGGTTCCAGGCCAGCTCCTAGCTCTAACTAGTGCCACTTGACTTAAGCCCCTTCCCTCTCTGGACTAGTTTCCTTATTTGTAAAAGATAAAGATTAAATTAAATTAGTCTCAAACATGATTCTCTAATTCCACAGATCTATAAATTAAAATGGCTGCAATTATTTGCAATAAATAATAGCAGCTGCTATTTACTGTGCATTTACTATACACCAGATAATGTGTGAGGAATACTGCCCGGTTAATCCATTTAATCCTTTCAATAATCCTGTAAGATAGTGCTATCTATTCTGTTTTACAAATGAGAAAATGGAGGTGAAAAGATGTCAAATGAATGGCTCAAGTTCACACAGCCAGTAAGTAGCATTTGAACCTCAAGTCAGAGCTCTTAGCTGCTAGGCTACATTGTCCACTGCCTTCTCAAGGGTCTCTTCACTTTACGAAAGGACTCCGCACAAACCTCCTTCATAGCATGAACTGGCTGGCCACAAGGTCACAGGGTTTACTGCTGTTATCTCTTCCTTTTTTCTTGAGACAGGGTCTCACTGTCACCCAGGCTGTAGTGCAATGGTGATCATAGCTCACTGCAGCTCAAACTCCTAACTCCTAGGCTCAAGCAATCCTACCTCAGCCTCCTGAGTAGCGAGGACTACAGGAACATGACACCATACCCAGCTGATTTTTAATCTTTTCTTTGGTAGAGATGGGGCCTTGATATGTTGCCCGAGCTGTCTCAAACTCCTGGCCTCAATGACCCTCCTACCTTAGCCTCCCCAGCACTTTGGGAGGCATGAGCCACCACATTTGGTCCAACTACTTCTAAAATATCCCTTGCTCTGAAGATTAGTCACACCTCTTTATAGTGAAAACCTACTTGGTCGAGGATGGGGCTGGTGGGCTCTCAGAAAACTGAGCCTGATTAGATACTGACTTTCTACCCTTTAATTCACTCTGCCTCCCAGGAGAAGGTTCAGGTGATAAGCAAAAGACAAGCTACAAATTTTCCTTTCCAAGCATGCAGAATTTTCTCCATAAAAAAAAAAAAAGCACCTAAAAGAATAGGGGGAAAACAAACTAAAAAACCCAAACTAACCAGCCCATGAATCACTGTACCCAGGGCAACTTTTTTTTTTAAATCTAGGTCTCCTTATAAAAGGCTTAGGAAATTACCCAAACCTGCCTGGCCTAGCTCAGAGCCTGGTGCCCTGCCACAGTTCTTATTTATCTGCAGCAGTCAGTAGCAAACGAATTAATCCATGTGTGAACACTTAAAGAGAGTCACCCTGAAGTAAAAGCTCCATTTTAAAACTCAAGAGATGTCAACAGCATGGAGGGGTATCCTCTCCTTCTCAGCAGAGGAGACTGATGTGCCTCTAGAGCAAGGGCTTCTGGATGTCAGGATAGCTCCTGGTAACTTTCATAGCTGTTACTCATGTGATCACAACAACCCTACCAATTGGGTGTGGTGTGGTAGAAACTGTCACCTTCCAAATTATATTTAAATCTCTGCTGTCACATGCCAGTTTTGTGACCTTGACCTCAATGGCTCTAAGCCTGTTTCTTCATCTAGAAAGTGGAAATAACCCTGACTTTACAGAATTACAAGAGAACAGAAACGTCATAAAGCATTTAAGGGAGCCCTGCAGTATTACACATTAGGAGTCCCCCCAAAGCAGTTCCATTCCCTTGCTGCTGGGGGCATGCATTAACTCACTGCATCTTCAAAAACAACCCTGAGAGAGGTTACAGATAAGAATGGAGGCACATAAGTTTCAATCTCCTGTCTGTGACAGAGTGGAAGGACATTTAACTAAGCCCAGACCTGCTTTCCCTAACACCCAGGAAGCTCAGTCCTATTATTTCTTAATAGAAACTGACAAGTTGGCCCTACCAATCTGACACACCCGGAAGGATTTTATACTCAAAGTGTCCTCTGACGTTGTGTTAGTCCCTCATTACCTTGCTTTGACTTGTCTGATACTCCAGAGATTCCTAGAGAAGTGAGACTAAATTCCTTCCCCTACTAGAAGGTGACCTGCACTCCCTTAGGAAAGGGGCCACATCTGATCCAGCTTTGCAGGCTCAGGCCCATGACTAGGACTATACAAGCAACAGGAGTCCAGGCATACACTGCTTAAGGTGCACTGCTGGCCCTCTAACCAACGAAAAAAAGGTTCAGGAGATTTCAGAACTGAATCCGTGAAGATTCCATGGTAGGCTCATTCACCTGCATCCTGACCTTTATTTGGACAGTGTAAATTGTGTTTTGCTCCTCTATAAATACGAAAAATAGGAAAAACTAGGTGTTTATCCTTGTTTGACTTTCCAACCCTGTTGCGTAGCCAGGGATTCCTCTGAAAGGATATGGCTCCATAAGGCTGCACCTGCAGTGTTCGGGCATAAGGCTTTCTGTGCCATGGGTCTGTAAACAGAAAGGTCAGAGAGTAAAAATCAAAAGCCCTGGGACCCAGCTCTAATTCTGTCATGGCCAGATTGAACAATTGAATACGGCCTGCTCAATCTCATAGTTGAAAACTAGGCTGAGGCCCTGATCTTCCTCTTCCATAATGTACCCCTAAACAATGCTTATGATGAAAGCTAGATCTGCAGAAAAGAAATGGAAGCCATCAGCTGAGCCACAATTCCCTTCCACAGCCAAGAACATACAATAAAATGGCTTTCATAGTGTCCCAAGAGCCCCGTGATGGGGTTAATCAACTACCATGGCCAGGTCTGAACGTATGAGGGCCAGTTTAATGTCCAGGTCATGGCCACAGCACTCAGTAGGCTGACTGGGAAAGCTTTATTATGCCTACAGCCCTATAAATACCACATAACAGTCACAATCCATCCCCAAAAGCCAAGACCAGGGGTAGGTCCCTGAACCAAAGGCATATCATCCACAGGGCGACCAGCTCTTTTTGGCATCAAATACTAGCAGACTAAACTGATTCTTCCACTGGAATCTGATCTCTGATCTGAGAAACACTTGAGAGAAGAAAGAAGTTTAAAAGGAGCTGACAGGTCATGATATGGAGGAGTCCCGAGAGGCCAAACAAAAGCAAAGGTGTTGGGCAGAGGCAGACTCTATAAAGAAGGGAAGATGGACAGCAAGTGGCTGGAGAGAAGGGATAGATCTTGGCAGAGAAAAGCAGAGGTGTTACTAGAGATAAAGACAGTCAGCCAGCCACACAGGCCATGAGGTAATCCACAGAGCCCACGAGAGGTGGTACCTCAGAGCTGCCTGGGGACTTTCCAGCTCTTGCTGCAGATCTCCCTTTTCTTTTTTTTTTTTTGACACAGAGCCTCTCTCTGTCACTCAGGCTGGAGTAAAGGGGTGCAATCTTAACTCACTGCAATCTCCTCCAGCCTCAGCCTCCCAAGCAGCTAGGCCTACAGACACACATCATCACACACTGGACTAATTTTTTTTTTTTGAAATAGAGTGTTGCTATGTTGCCCAGATTGGTCGCCAACTCCTGGCCTCAGGTGATCCTCCCACCTCAGCCTCCCAAAGGGCTGGGATTACAGGTGTGAGCCACTGTACCTGGCCTACCTCTTTTCTTGAGATAACTGAAAAATCCAAATTCCTTCAAATCAAAAGAGGTTTAATACTCAACAGCCACAGGCTGAATCTTTAATGAGGTCACTCTGAAGGTTGGGTATCTAGTGTGGATGGTTTAGGACAAAGTCACACTTCTGATGGAAAAACAAACTTGAAAGGGAGCCAGCATTTTTTCTGTGTTAACCACAGGCCAAGTGCTTGACATCTCCTATCTCATCATTCCTCATAACCCCCTTCTACCTCCAGGTGAATATGTCCCCATTTTACACAAGGGGAAGCAGGCTCATTTATGCAAGCAAAATCACTTATTGTAAATGGTGAAGGTGCCTGCTCAATCTGACTCCAAAGCCTCATTCAAGCAGAGGCAAGGAAACCATGTGACTTCAGCAGGAGAGAGCAGAGATTCTTGCATCACAATTTGGTCTGAACCAGGTCAGTGGTTTGCCCATGGGCCAATGTCCAGTGACTGCCCCCAAATTTTCCAACACTTTATGATAATGTCCATTCTCAAGCTCCAGCCCCAGAAAGTCTGATTCAGAATGTTGGTGAAGCCTCAGAATCGGTATTTTGCAGGTGAGTAATATGCACTTCAATGCTTTAGAATCCCTGTGCTAAGAGGGAAGTTAGCAATGGCTTCTCGTGGATGAAGAAAATATACATCTAGCCAATTAAGCCAGAAAAGAGAATAAATCCTAGATTCTAAAAATTCTGAAGTCTGCCCCAAGTTCTGCAGAGAACTTGTAAGACAAAAGCTATACAAAGAAACACAACATAGGGTTCTAAAGGAACTCACACTAAATGTGGGGAAAATGCAACCAAAACAATACAGCAGCATATGCCATATGCTCTAGAAAAACTGGGGAGTGAGATGTCAGTTAGAACCTTCTCCTTCCCTTCCTGTTTCCACAAGCTTTCATAGGAAAGGAGAAAGAAAAGGAGGTAGAAGAAGCAAAGACTCTCTCCCACCTTGATCTCTGGTTCCCTACTGAGGAAGAAGAAGACAATGACTTTCACTGAAGCAGGAAGGTGGCCTCAGAATCAAGTATGGGCTTTGCAATCAGACAGATCTGAATTTAAATCCCAGCTCCACCACTCAATTACTGTATCACCTTGAGCTCAGTTCCTTGTCTGTAGAGATACTACTTAACCTTCAGAACTGTTGTAAACATTCAATGAAATAAAAATTATAATATGTACCTAATAAGAATGGGATACAGCCTTCAAAGACTGAAAAAGAACCTAACAGAAACCAATCAAATCATTTATCAAAATACTGATTTAACTAACCTTTTTGATTCTCTGTTCTCCCCTGGGAGAGGGGATCTGTTCACCAGGTTGACTCAAATTGTATCACCTAGACTCCCTTTGCTGGCTTCTGGTTGAATTTGCCCAATAGAACATACCAGATCAGAGGGTGTCCCTCACCCCCAAGGGGCCACATTTCTGATAGGGCCTGCATCTATCCAAGACTATGACTTCTGTTAGACAGCTTTCCTCCACAGTTCCGCTATCACTGAAATATGGTAATACTGTTTCCTCCCGGGACCCCGCTGGACTAAGGGCAGTAGCCACTCCCAGTAGTTGTTTGTCTTCAGGCTCCTCAACATCTCTTACTGCTTCCCTGAAACCTACCCATACTACTCTACAGTCCCATCATAAAAGTCTCCTGAACTATCTGAAGTGGACTCATTTTCTGCCCAAAACTAAAATGATCCACCCTACCTTCTCATAAACTAATTTCTCCCAAATGTGACACAACCTCTAATGGCCATGTTTTAGCCTAATTATTCTGTCCATCCTTTCCCACCACCTCCAAAAAGAACCAGAGTTTCTTTCTCTTGGAAACATGAGTTCAGAACTGAACTAGAAGGAATGGTCTCTTTTACAGAAGAGCTGGTAAGGAACCACATTTTTTCTACCACTGGCCCAAGAAGCAGAAAACCAATCTGCGGCGAGACCAAAACAAAGCAAAGTGGGGGGAAAAAAAGCAGAGATGAGCAAGAGAGAGCCTTGCTCATCCAAGTGCCTGTGGATTCCTGGAGAAACACTCGCAGTCTTGTAATCCACACTATTTTGCTTGAGCCAGTGTGTTGGTTACCATTACTAGCAACTGAATCATGCTTTGGCCACCTCTGCAAGCTGATCTTCCACCATTTCCCCCAACCCACCCCTTAGGCTCCACACATCCCCCACCTGAGGACTTACAGACTCACCATCCCTTCCTTCTGGAACACTCATCCCTACTTAATTATCGGTCATGCTGAGAGCTCAGTTAAAATGCTATTTCCTTCGGGAAGCCTCCTCTGACCTCCCAGTCTAGATCGTATCCCTGTGTTTTCCTTCATAGCACTCAGTACAATTTTATACATAAACACTCAAGTACATTAATAATTTCTGCATGTTCCTTCCTAGTCCCTCAGCCCAGCTCCATTCTGTGTTGAATAAATGCATACTGAGTCCTGAAGATACAGAGGGAAAATCCTTGATACGGATTTAGGGGAGCAATTCCACCTCCTTAGGGAAGCCTTCAGAGCATTATAAGTCCCTGGAATTCTTTTTTATTTATTTTTTAAAAATAAATTTTATTTCTTTAGAGATGGGGTCTTACTGTGTTGCCCAGACTGGTCTCAAACTCCTAGGCTCAAGCAATCCTCCCTCCCATCTCAGCCTCCCAAAGTGCTGGGATTACAGGCATGAGCCACCATGCCCAGCCCCTGGTATACTTTAACTTCTTCAACCTCCACTAACTATACCACTTCCTTGGCAGAGATCTTATTTTACCTTAGTCTTTATTTTATTCACTTTTACTCTCTTTGTCTCCCTCCTATCTTTCATTGATTTCACAACCATGTTTTAGCATCCCTACTGTTTCCCACATAACATGCCAGAGACTAGATAGATGATGTAAATAAAATTAACTAACTTTGCCCAAATTAGATCCTAAGCATCTCAAGGGCCAGAAATGAGGCTTACACCCTTTTCTTCCTTGACAGCACCCAGCAGATAACAGGTGTGTTATAAATATAAATGATTTTCTGACTCAATATAAAGGAATAAGGCAGGATTTATGACTATGGTGGAACTCTGCTTCTGGATAATGAACTGCCATGGGAATTAAGGGTGCTGGGAAGGCATCTCTAACCTTGAGGTTACAGATATATCCATGCCTCAGTGCCACTTTCAGAGATGAAATGTGAGAGAAAACAGGACACATGACAGAGTCAGTATATCATGGTAAGCTGCAGTAACAAAGAAAGAAAACCAAAGGTTTTTAAATTTAGAGAAAAATGGTTACCCTTAATGTGTCCCTAAAAAGCATACTTTGAGGATAAAAATCAACTGAACAAAGTGTATATAAAAATATAGCAGAGAGGGCCAGATGCGGTGACTCACGCCTGTAATCCCAGCACTTTGGGAGGCCAAGGCGGGTGGATCACGAGGTCAAGAGATCGAGACCATCCTGGTCAACTTGGTGAAACCCCGTTTCTCCTAAAAATACAAAAAATTAGCTGGGCATGGTGGTGCGTGCCTGTAATCCCAGCTACTCAGGAGGCTGAGGCAGGAGAATTGCCTGAACCCAGGAGGCGGAGCTTGCGGTGAGCCGAGATCCCGCCATTGCACTCCAGCCTGGGTAACAAAAGCGAAACTCCATCTCAAAAAAAAAAAAAAAAAAAAAAATATATATATATATATATATATATATATATATATATCAGGGAAAGACACATCTAATGGCTTTTGGGCATTTTTATGCCCCCTCACACACAAATAACATACAAGTTCCCCAGAATACACACATATATCCCACTACTCCTAATCCTGAATTATAACTAAAATATGCAACTATGAGTTCTGACTTTATTAACCAGGCTTAATATACAACCTGTTGGCCAAATATTGGCATTTCTTCATCTATAGAGGGCCCAGAAGATAACAGCAGGTGACAATTTTTAAATGGACATGGCCTTAACTCACGTTGTGGAACTTTAATGACAGCTGGCCGCTTCAATTTAATGGCTACATCCCAGGACCACTAACTTTACTGAGAGAGGAAAACCATGAGGAGGGGCTGTGACCAGAACTCTGCCAAGGGTGGGCTGAAGAACTCTGATAGGAGGACGACACCGTGGGTTAACAAGTGGAGACAGAGTCAGAGGAAGATACGGGGTAGCTCGTTACCACGTTCAACATTTTTCAATCCTCGTTCTGGAGTGGTCAAAACCAGGGGTTTAATATAGAGCACAGAGGACGTTAGGTTTTAGCTGCCTAGGGAATTAGTTCTCCACTGGCAAAATGGAAACAGCACTTATGATACCAGCTGCCTAGCCGCTGTCTAAAAACCCTTCCCCTTTATTGGCAAGGCAATTTGTATTTTCTTTTCTTTCTTTCTTTTCTGAGACAAGAGTCTCGCTGTGTTGCCCAGGCTGGAGTGCAGTGGCACGAGCTTGGCTCATTGCAATCTCTGCTTCAGCCTCCCGAGTAGCGGGGACTACAGGGGTCTGCCACCACGCCTGGCTAAGTTTTGTATTTTTTAGTAGAGACGGGGGTTTCACTATGCGGCCAGGCTGGTCTTGAACTGCTGACGTGGTGATCCGCCCGCCTCGGCCTCCCAAAGTGCCGGTATTACAGACCTGAGCCAATGCTTCTGGCCTGCTTTTCCTCACCTCGTAGTTGGGAGGCGCATGCGAGCTGAACCCACTTTGAAATTACAAACTGCCATACAAAAACCCTTCTCCCTTTATTTGTACGGCAATTTGCATTTTGCCGTGCGTTCACCTCGCATGCGCTTCCCAACCACGAGGTGAGGAAAGGCAGGCCAGAAGCCTACCTCCAAACTCCCATTTCCTAGAAAAGAAAACTGAGGCTCGGACCAGTTAAGTGCGCGAAAGCCGAAAGGATGGCCATGGGCGATGCTCTCTCTCTAAGAAAATACCTCCGGGACTAACGCTTCCTGCCCGGGTTCGGAATGTTACAGACCCGCAAAACTGCAAATGCGCTAACAGTCTTAAAAACGTCCGCGTTGTCAGCTCTGCAAAGCAAACGCCGCCCGCACAGCCGTTTAATCACAGGTAAACGGAGAGTCGCTGCAGCTCGGCTGCCTCTTGCTTGGCGAACCCAGGGTAGGCCGCGACCCGCAGGGCTAGGCTGAACCCGGCGGCCGACCCAACGCCGCTGCTGTAGCTACCTGTACGCCGTGCATGATGTACACCTTCTCCGCCTCACTCAGCGCCACTGACGCCATGCTGCCGAGCTGCCCCGCGAGCCAAACGTCATCTGCACGCGTCGTCTTCGCTGGACCACTCCCCCACGCCCCACCCGCCGCGTCCGCGCGTCATCAACCTGCGCGGCGGCCGCCGCCACTGCCGGGAGCTCGATGGGCTTCTCCTGCGCGCCGCCCGGTGTCTGGCCGAGTCCAGGGAACCGCGGCGCCTCGTTTCAAGGAGTCATCGCCGCAGCCGGAGGCCCGGTCCCGGGTTGGGGACTGCAGGGGAAGGCAGCGGCGGGAGCGCCCCCGGGGGCCTGGGACTGGGGAACTGCCTCCGGCTTCACGGTCAGTTGGGAGGGGAAACTGGGGTTGGGGTGAAGAAGCTGGGGTGAGGAGAGCCACACGGGCCGGGGGACTTGCAGTGGGAGAGGTGTGCGGCGCAGTTGCTCAGAGCTGGAGTTGACCTAGGAGCTCGTGTGTGTCTCGTGTGTGTGTGTGTGTGTGTGTGTGAGAGAGAGAGAGAGAGAGAGAGAGAGACAGACAGACCCCGACTAAGGAAGGGCGGACGTCGTGATTGGCCTGGGGGTGGCGTTGCCCCGCTCTTCTCCCCTCCACTTCTTTAGTCCCTAGGGAGGCTGAAGAGGAGAGGCGATGCAGCCCTCTGTAGGTAGTTCTCGGTAGGAAGGGTCCGGGCTGGGAGTGGGGAACACTAGACCTAAGGCGTCCCCACCCCTCCACCCAGGAATATCTCTCGCTGACTCGCTCACTCTGACCGAACGCTGACCCAGTACCTTGCTGGGACCTCTTGCTTCGGATGCTTATCAGCATAGTCCCAAAGACTAGGGGGAGGAGGCGCTTGGTAACCGGCGCTAGCTGGGTGCGCAGTGCCCGGACGTCCCTGACGCTTCCTAGCGGGAACTGAAAACCCCGGCTTGATGGAAGTGGTAGCTGGGAGCTGGGAGCAGTTGCCCGTAAAAAAGCCAACCCCATGCAATGGCCGAGTGGGAGTATAGGCATTGGATGCCCGGAGAGGGTATCTGCAAGGTCAAGGTTCCTTTTGGGGTCACCAGAGGAACTCATTTAGGCGCGGCGGAAAAAGTATGGTGCAAGTTTTAAAGGAGCCGTGTTGGTAAATGGGAGAAAGTTAACCCGAATTAGTTGAAACGAGGGCAAGTTGAAGCAAGTCTCATGACTTTCCTGATGTTCCATTTATGAGGACCCTCCCTGTTCTCAAAAGTGAAAGTAACCCTAATTAGCTTGATCAGCCAAAAAAAAAAAGGTTGGTATTTCTCAGATAATGGCTTCAAATACAGTAACTATTGGGAGCCTACTATAGATAGGCTTTGTGCTACCTTTGGAACACAAGGCAAGTAAAACACACTATGCCCAGAGAAGTTCCCTGGCAGTGGTTCAGGCTCCGGGGCCAAAATAACCATAGATCAGGGTGGTTAGAGCTATGATGGTGGCATCAGTGGGCACAGTGGGATTGGGAGGTCGTCTGAAGTTACAGAGAGGAAGTGCTTGCTTACATTCTTAATGATTAAATTGCTGAACTCCAAAATTGATGATCAGTTCTTAGTAGACTGGACATTAGATGTTTCTTATGTCTCTACATAGTTCTCTACAGGGGCACCTAAAAGGAAGACATCTTGCAGGATTGGACTTTGCCTTCCTGGGAAACTGGGAGAGGTGAAGCTGGAAGGGCTTCCACCCTAATGAGGGCACAGGTGCCCCACCTGTTGTGGCACACAGATGTGTTTGTGTGTGGTTGGACAGCTGGGTTCTGTGTGAGGAGCTCTGTGTGATAAGATAACATGAGATTGCTGATGTTAGAAATGGTATTTTCTAGATGTGCTAGAGATTTGCTCAGAAAGGAGAGACCCTGGAAGCTGGGTTTTAGAAACTAGGATTATGTGAGAGGACTAAGGATTCAAAAGGTGACAGCAAATGGACAGATCAGCAAAGAGGAAGAAAAGCTCGAGTTCAGAAACCACGGGGTCATCTTTATGTCAAGATCTTCCCAGTGTCTTTTAAAATATACAACATATATTTGATCTGTGCCCCTGACAATTGGTAGAAATTCCATACTGGAGAAGGGTTGGCAGTATTTGCTAAAAAATGTTACAAATGATACTAGGCTAAGTAGGTATGAGAGATATAAACAGTAGAATGTTCCTTTTCAAATTGTCTACTAAAACAATGACCACCTTGGCGGGGCATGGTGGCTCATGCCTGTAATCCCAGAATTTTGGGAGGCCGAGGAGGGCAGATCATGAGGTCAGGAGATCAAGACCATGCTAGCTAACACGAGGAAACCCATCTCTACTAAAAATACAAAAAATTAGCAGGGCATGGTGGCATGCACCTATAATCCCAGCTACTCGGGAGGCTGAGGCAGGAGAATTGCTTGAACCCCGGAGGTGTAGCTTGAGGTGAGCCAAGATTGCACCATTGCTCTCCAGCCTGGGCAACAAGAGCGAAACTCCATCTCAAAAAAAAAAAAAAAAGTGACAATCTTTACTAAGCATTGTGCTTACATGCTGCCAGAACATTTTTATCATTTTGCTGTAATAGAGCATTGGACAGCTTTAAAATCCATAAATTTAGAGTTCTTTTTTAGTTTATTGAAGTAATTAAAGAACATATAACCAAAAAAAATTAAGAAGTCAAAGATAGCACAGTATTCTATTAAACTAGTTTTTCTGTCACTATTGGATTCATTTATTGAATGAATAAATGAATTGGGGCATACCAATCTGTAAGTTTGTGTATTCTATAACCCTATACTCTAATTTTCACACTAATTTACATAATGCTTATTGTATACCAAGCATTGTTCTAAGCACTTTATAAAGATTAAGCGATTCAGTTCTTGTAACAGCCCTATGAAGCAATTATTTTTATCCCTATTTTGCAGATTGCGAAATGAGGCACAGAGAAGTTAAATGCCTTAACCAGGGTCACAGGTTATATCATTGGTAAATGGCAGAACTAGGACTTGAGACCAGGTAGTCTAGCTCTCCTGCCCACACTCCTAACCATCACCTTACACAGTCTTCCCCTAGGTTTTATTTCATTCACCAGAGTATTTGGTGAAGGAAGTCCCAATTTTGTTATGCATGGGTTACTGCCCTCTGAACGATATAGTTCACCTTAATTCCAAAAGCAAGGAATCTGTTCAAGCATAAATTTATATCCCTTGAATCAGTTTTCTAGAGGAACATGGAATGTGGTGCTGATGGGAAGTTCCTGTGTCTGTTGTAGTCCAACCTTTTAAACAAGGCAAAAGTTTATGTATGAGCAGAATAGAACATTAACTCCAAGTAGCTAACGAGAGAGCCCTCAGTGGCAAAGAAGGCTGATAGATCTGATACTAGGGTTGAGTAGCATGCATGGAGACCCAGATTCCAGCCATATGCCATACTCAGGAGAAATATCTAGTAACTCTTCAGACAGTTAGTGTTTGCATGCCTGTGAGTCCCTACTGTTCTTATGGGCATGAAGAGATAAGAAACCCAAAACACAGCACCTGCCTAAAAGTAGTGTAGAATTATTACAGTATGGGATCCCAGAACCTTGAACTAGTTCGTGAACAAGACAATAAAATAAAGTGCTTAATTGAGAAGTGGCAATTAGAGAGATGCCAGCCTATAATAAGGTGCTAATTGTGCAGGACAGGTATCAAACACAAAAGGTAAAGAGCTGCTGCTAGCCACAAGCTGGGAACAATAACATTACAGAGACAGATATAAATCTGTCCCACCCAGCCTTGGTTAATTAAAGCAATAAAAGCCAGTTACAGGAGAGCTTCAGGGCAATGCTGAGTCTGTGGTGCTGACATTGCAGAGAGCTTTTTCTGGAGACAGAGTGTCACTCTGTTGCCCAGCCTGGAGTGCGGTGACACGATCTCTGTTCACTGCAACCTCCCGGGTTCAAGCAATTCTTGTGCCTCAGCCTCCTGAGTAGCTGGAATGACAGGTGTGTGCCATGCCACCACTCTGACTGATTTTTGTATTTTTGGTAGAGACTGGGTTTGGCCATGTTGGTCAAGTTGGTCTGGAACTGCTGGCCTCAAGAGATCCACCTGCCTCAGCCTCCCAAAGTGCTGGGATTACAAGCATGAGCCACTGTGCTCAGCCACAGAGAGCTCTTAAAAGCCCAGTAGGAAACCTTCTTTCTATTTCTAGTCTTAAGCAGACATGGCGCATATTAGGCCTTTTCCTTTGCATTTTCACCGTTACCCCAGCACCCTCAAAATGTACAACGTACGCTACTGTTTTCCCTATAGATGTTTCCTTTAAACACTTTGCATTTCTCCTACCTGCACCTTGTCTTAAAGAATACTAGATATTGGGAGGCTGAGGTGGGAGGATCCCTTGAGCCCCAGAGTTTGAGTCCAGCCTGGGCAACATAGACCCCATCTCTAAAAATAATAAAATAATGAAAGAAATGAAGAATATATGTAAAAACTGTCATAATCTGGCCAGCAGGTCTCCAGCTGTCTTTTAGACATAACTTGGGATTACAGTGATACAAAAATTGCTAGTAATACATGGGTAGAGCTTACTCTTAATTAGAGGAAGGGTTATACAGTCTTCTTGTGTGTTTCATTTTGAAAAGGTGACAGGGTGTTTCCTATGTCTCATCAGGGCATATTTGAGAAAAGGGGGTCACATATCCTGATTACCAAATATGGAACTATTTAAGCACACACACACCCTGATAGTCATGGAAAGTAACAAAGTCACAGGTAGAAATGGAGGGGCGATGTCTCAATATTGACCTACTAGGGGGAAAAAATGAGCCTGATGCCATGCTGCCTCTAGTTCCTTTCTGTTTTGCATTTTAAAAAATCATTTGCTTTCCTCCTTGGAAGCAGATTTCCAGAAACAAATGGTCAGGTCATTCATGGCTGTCAACTGTGAACGTGAGAAGACTCCAGGTGCATGTCCCACTTAATTAAATCGTACATCCTAATACATTTGAAATGCATGCAAAATGTCATCATTTCCTAGTCTCCAAACCATAGCCTTCCTAGTATGTATTGACTTGGTGATTGAACTCTTTGGCTTGAACTCTTGGTGAGACATGAACATATATTTCCTATTTCCCATTCCGGGTGAGTGGAGATGGAATGCCTTTGGGTGAATCACTTTCTTACCTTAGCAGGATGAGCCTAGTGGGACAAGTACAGTTCTGACCACAGTCCTGTTGCAGTAAAGTATTCGGTATGTGAAGTGTATGTTTCTAAACCAAGAGATAGTAGCAGAGAATCTAGAAAGACAGGTTGGTTAGGAAGATACCAGTCGATGGTGGAAAGACTACCAGGCATATTAGTCCAAAGATTTGGGCCTTGCTATTAACTTGCTTTATGACTGTGAACAAGTCAGTTAACCTAAGTCTCATTTTGCCCTCAAGTGAGGATCTTGTCAGGTTATAAAACTCAGAATGGATCCTAGATATGCAAATATTTGAATATTGGAAGTGGCCATGTTTAACTTGGGGTTTTTAAGATTCCTTTCATTTACCACTTTGTTATACTTGATATATTTTGCTAGTGCTTTTTCCACTCTGAAAAAAATGAATGAACAAAAGGAAGTGGTAATTTATGCTGTACTTGATTGAAAAAACTAAACATGCTCAGGAAATTGCTAAGAGAGATAGTTACCAGTGGGCATCTTTTTGAATATTATCAAATGAGGAAAAGACGTTAAGGGCAGCTTTTGGTAAAAACGAAAAGGAACACCCAAGATATTAACAAAGAAACCGTTGAATTTGCTCCTGAAAACAGAGGACTTATAGAATCTCAGCCCTGCAAGGGGCCCTACCAATCGGCGTGATTGTCCCCTTGTTTTATCAAATGTGGAAACTGAGGCCCAGAATGCTAACTGTCTTGCCTGAGATTGTGAGGTTCGTGAGTGGCAGGATTGGGAGTAAACTTTGGCCTCTTGATTCCAAACCCAGTCTTCGTTCTCCTTAGTACTAGCCCCCTTCTACTTTCAAAGCCCTCTAGTGAATGCCAGAGAGCCCTCACTAGGTAGGCAGGGACTGTCTTCTCTCTCTAGGAGCCCAATACAGCCCCCTTTCTGTGGTCCCAGGTCCCTCCCAGCGCTCTGCTCTTGCATTGCCACTTATAGTACCTGGAATAAGTGATACCAGCAGATTCCTAAAAGTCAAATGGCTCTTCTTTTTGAGCCCTAGTACCTAGTACAGTTGCAATAACTGGTTATCTCTCTTCCCTAGCTAGTCTTTTAGAATTCTCTAAGCACTTTTGCTTTTAGTCCCTAAAAACACCCAAGCTCTGGCCTGAGTGATGTCACAGTGGCTGTGTGGCTACACATGACACAATGTGGGCTCAGGTGCCATTCTCAACACCCTAAGGTTGGACCTTTGCTGACTGGTCTTTGTCTAGCATGGGGTTGGGGGGAGCTTTTTCTCAGAAAAAGCAGCATTCTGGTAATTGGCCCCACAGGAAGTATTTTCCAGCAGAAGCAGATTTTAGGGATTCAATCCTAGGGTGACTCTTCTGGCTGAGACTTCACAGTCTTCCTGCCTCCTAGGTTAGGGCAGAATCAGTATTCTAAATGTTGGCTGATATTCAGCCAGGCCCTAGCTTAGAGCCCAAAATGCTTGTGTTCAGGCCTGTGGCCTGTGAGCACCACTGCATGCAGCCCACCTGATAATGCCACCTCTGCATAACCGTGTGTGGGCAAGATAGCGAAACTGTAAGTAACCCAAGGTCACTGATGGTCAGTACTCCTCCACCTTTTATTTTCTAGCTATTAGACGAAATTTAATTGTAGTAAGTAGTGAAAATCAGGCTGTGGGACAAGAGCAGACTTTGGGAGTATATTCCTGTCTCCACCTCTTCCTGGACGTATGAATGTAGGCATGCTTCAGTTTTCTCATCTCTAAAAGGGGGATTGAAAAGGGAGCATTTGTACCTACAAAATAGAGTAGACATGAGAATCAAACAGGAAGAGGCATGTGTAGAAGCAGCCCCGTGCCTGGATGGAGGCAGGGATGGGTAGTGGACATCTTCAGTGAGGGTCAGGAAAGAATCAGGGCCCCACCCTACATTCAGCATATACTGTGGATGCAACACTCAGGCAAAACTGGAGCCTACCCTGACAGAGGCCAGAAGGCAGTTCATTGTCAAATGAGATCATGCATTGGATTACAAAGGGTTCACAAACTATGAGAGTATCACCCTCATTGACAAATGTTCTTTGGGTAGCTGGATCAGTTATTTATTGTTGCCTTTATGAAGGTGTTCCTGCTGGCTTACACTCTTCCTGCAAGGAGGAGTTAATGCAGGGAGATGGCAGAGTAGCAGTTAAACAGGTGGTGGTAGTTACCATCCATTAGACCTAGAAAGCAAGTTAGCCACCTCGCTGTGAAGACCCACTGACAACCTGAGCTTCACCTCTTCACTCATCTGTAAAACAGGCTGGACCAGAGTTTGGAAGAAACCAGGTGGTTCTCACGGTCTCTTTCCAAACAGCAATGTTTCTGAGGGCCCCAGTCTGTGAGGTAACCCAGTGGGTATCATGCTCCATTAATGAGACAGGTGTCAGAAGGGGCTCATCGAAGAGGGAATGCTCAATTTTTATTTATTCATTTGTTTGTTTGTTTTGACAGAGTCACACTCTGTCGCCCAGGCTGGATTTCAGTGGTGCAGTCTCATCTCACTGCAGCCTAAACCTTCTGGGCTCAGGCAGTCCTCCCATCTCAGCTTCCCCAGTAGCTGGGACTATAAGCATACACCACCATGCTTAGCTAATTTTTTAAGATTTTGTAGAGATGAAGGCTCACTATGTTGCCCAGGAGCTCAAGCCATCCTTCTGCATGGGTCTCCCAAAGCGTCCTTACAGGCATGAGCCACCATGCCCAGACTTGTTTTTAAAGAATAGGTATTATGGGTGCCCAGAAGTTAGTGGAAGGAAAGTCTGCTTAGAGTCCCTTTCTTGAGTTTTTTGTTTTTTTTTTTTTTTTTAACAGTCAGAGATTAGAGATCCTAGTCCATGCCCTCACTTCAGAGAGGAAGACACTTAAGCTAAGTTGAAGAAACTTCTCCTCAGGTCCGTCAAATCTGTGTAAGGGAACAGGAAGTAGAACTCATATTTCCTGCTTCTGCATTTCTCTCATTCCCACTTTGGGTGAAAAACAAATCCATATGCTGTGCAAAAAAGTGCAGTCTCTGACGGCAAGCAGAGCTGTTTTGAATCCTGGCTCCATCACTGCCTCGATCCATGCGACCTTAGGAATATTTCCCAACCCCTCTGAGCCTTACTTTTTCCATCTCTGCAATGGTGAATAAAAGCTGCTGTGCTGGGTTGCTGTAAGAATTAAAATGAGCTGCTCTGCATAGTCCTGAAGCATAATCGACATTCAGTTAATATTGATGCCCATCTCCATTGCTCTAGCCAGTACTGCATGTTTTGCCTAAAACATAAGTTTTCAACAGAATGTCAAAATGACTTAAATTTTCACATTTGTAAAAAGGAAAATTTGACTAAAATCTACTAGATGGTCTTTAATATTTCTCCCCGTTCTAAAATGCTGATTTTTTTTCCCCAGTTACTTTTACAAGTGGTCTTCTTTTAAAGGAGTCTTAATATTTCTCTTCATTGCAATATATAAATGACACCCATGAAAAGGGAAAGTAGGCCGGGTGTGATGGCTCATGCCTGTAATCCCAGCACTTTGGGAGGCCGAGGCAGGTAGATCACCTGAGGTCAGGAGTTCAAGACCAGCCTGACCAATATGGTGAAACCCATCTCTACTAAAAATACAAGAAAATCAGTCAGCCATCGAGGCGTGTGCCTGTAGTCCAAGCTACTTGGGAGACAGAGACAGGAGAATTGCTTGAACCTGGAGGCAGGGGTTGCAGTGAGCCAAGATCATGCCCTGTGAGACAGAGAGAAGGGAGAGAGAAGAGACAGAAGGAAAGAAAAGGAAAAGTGGAACATGTTACCCAAATAAGTAGTGTCTTCTATAGTACAGATCTCCAACGTTTGTGACATTCATTATATCACACTAAACATGGGTGTGTCTTTATTTTTCCCAATTAAAAATATTTTAATAGAAACAAGGTCTCACTATGTTGGCCAGGCTGGTCTCTAACTACTGGGCTCCAGTGACCCTCTTGCCTCAGCCTCCCAAAGGGTTGGGTTTGCAGATGTGAGCCTCTGCACCTGTTTGGGTGCATATTTTCATACTATTTTTTTAGTAGATCAGTAAAACCAGGAGTTGGTAAAGTAGCCAATTGCAATAAAATCATTATAGCAAGTAGAGGAACTGTTAGCCTCCATGAGCTATCCAAATCCCAGACTGTTTTCTGAAATGAAGGACATTAGTAGGAGTCTGAGTGTGTGCATGAATGGGTTTTATAAGGAGGTGGTCAGTTATGAGGCAAGAAGGAAATTTCAGTTTACTGACCACTTCCTGGTTTCCTCAGTGAACCGGAATATGTGTAAGGTTTGGCTTGGTGGTACAATATTTTACTTTTTTTTTTTCCATTTGTTTTTTGTTGAAGGCTGAGTATGACAGAAACAAAAGGCAGGCAAGAGGGAGACAGCCCCTGCTGTAGAGAGAGAAACAGTGTAGACTTGTTGGTAAAGATCTTACAAAACAGGCCAGCTCTCTCTGCCTGCCTGGACACTTTCCTTGGCTAGCAGGGTGTGCTGCGGAAGATAAGGAACCTTTCTTCTGTTAGGCTTCAGACCACACCCTTACCTTTTTGAAAAAGTTTAGTGACTCATCCTGTGTTTTAATGAAATATTTCAAACATACTGATTCATGGTTCATTCTTTGTTTTTCTGAGACTCATCTAAAAAATGGGCATAAAATTTACAGTCCTTTTGGATTCTTACACAAATTAAGGTAATTGTATTGCAGATGAAGTAATTTTCTACTTGACCAGTTTTGTATCTAAAGCTTCTAAGGCAAAGACCATTTATTGATCTTTGAGGTTGCAGGGCTGGCTTGTGAATGAAATGAATACTTTAGGCCTGTCAGTCTAGAATGTGAGAAGTTCTAAAAAAAAAAAAAAAAACCTCCATGTTTTTAAGGCTGTACAATTTAAACCATAGAAGGTTAATGTTATACTAATTAGGGTGAATTTCAGCCAAGAGTTATAGAAACATCAGAAAAGACACTACCCTCTTTCAGTGGACATTTGAAGTGATTGTTTAAGGGTAGACTGGACTATTTAACTGTGGTAAGAATTAGTTTAGGTGGGAATTCAGTGTTTAGGACAAGTTCAAGAGGATACCAGACCAGCCCTCAACAGCAGTCTAGTATAATACTAGATTTATTAAAATGTCACATATTCACCTGAAACAAATTTGGGCTTAAGCCAAAAGCATCCTGTTTTAGAGTTTCTGCTATTTTGCTGATGTTCATGATATCTGCTAAGAACTTGATAAAATTGAGTTTCAGTTTTATAGTTCCTTCTTGTAGGGACCCAGAAAGTTTAATCCTTCAATTTTTGTTTTAAGTATTTAGATAATCCTTATCTTTAAGCCAAGGGGAGATGATTATACGTGATTTTGAGTTTGCTAAACCAGTCTGTGTACAGTTATTTCATATGCTGTAATGGTTAATTGCCCTTTGTTGATACTTCTTTAATCTATGTGGTCTCAAGATACACTTGTATGCTGTTCACAAGCGTGTGAATGTTCATGTGGATGTGAGAATGTGGGTGGATGCAGTGTTTTAGAAAAGTAATCCTCACAAAGTACTTTGAGTTGCTTCTAAAGATTTGGTTTTAGTTCTGGCTGAACTACTCCATGACTTTAGTGTAGGATCTTGTTTTATGAAAGCAGGTGAATAGAACTTGTTGGCAATCTGAGAGGATGGGGGTCCTTGGGACACTCTCTGGACTGAGAACAGTGACATTTTGGGACTCTAATACATTCAGTAGAGAACTTACATGTTTTGTGTAACAGTCGTGCTTTTGACCCCATCCATAAAGCATGGACTGTGGGTCAGGGTTTGTTTGTTGTTGTTGTTGTTGTTGTTATTGTTGTTTTCCAAATGATAGACTTATAGAGATTTGCTCTTCATTCAACAAATGATGTAGCTAGATTCTGCCCATCACTAGCAGTCAACACTTGGCCAAGCTAGTTCATCCTGGCCAACCAGATGAAGTGCCACAGTGGGATGGGGCCTGAGAGCTTGGCATTAGCACTATGGTGTTCAAACCCTTTGAGCTGCCTGCCATGGAGAGGAAGCATGGAGATTGAGCCATAAGTGGTGTACCTCAAGGCTGACCCAGCAACCCAGTCCACTGAATACATTTGTGTCTGTCAGTGTGTAGGTTAGTGGAAGAGCACACTTGAGATCAGGTATAGTGAAGCACATGTGTCATATATGGATCTGGAGGCAACTCTCAGAACCAGAAACAGTTTTTGTTGTTGCTTTTAGACTAGCACTAATTTCAGGCATTTCTTGGTTTTGGTTTTAGAACTCTAGGAAGGAATACTAGCTGATTTCCTTTGACTTCCCACAAACTGCCCCCAACAGAGTTCAGATCATCATTTTGATACCACATCTTATCATGAGCATCGCTGGCACTAGGGAGCTCCAGAACGTCTCTGGGCCTGTGGATCCATTTCTGTGGTGCCTTCCTTACCCGCCCCCCCAGGCTTAGTTCCTTTGCCTTTCTGGGCTTCAGTGAACTCTTCTATGAGGTGAAAGGAGTAATGACTTTGAACCTGGAATACTTATATATGGAGGACCTAACTCTTTTTAATAAAACCCTTAGCCAAAAAACTTCGGTGTAGATTACTATAATTCAAATTACAAAATGATCATTGTTCTAGATCTCCCTCGGGAAACTGTCAGCCACTTAGAGGAACAGAAAACCTAATACCACCAAAATGAGACTTAGCCTTTTGCCATAGTGCCTCCGTGGACTTGTTGGCCTCTGAACTATCTTGCCTGTCACTTCCAGAGTGGCCTTGCCACAGCGTGAATACTATCCCCTCACAACTTTCCTCAGAAACTTTATGGCTCACCGGTACCTTTCAGGATGAAATCTCATCTCATTATAAAATTTAAAGGCTTTCTAAAACACAACTTTCTCTTCCCTATAAAGCCTCATCTCCAATCACCTCCTCTCTTCTTTATAAAGCCTGCATGTGTCCATAGACACGCACACATCCCTGGACATCCTGCCCCTCCCCATCCCCACTGATAGCACCACTTTCCCTGCCAGGCCTACCCGGCCCCCCTTGTCTTTGTATAAGCAACAGGCTTCACCTGGCTCCGGGCCCTGCTCAGAGCCCACGCCTTCAGAAGTCCCTGCCATGAGAAAGTCTATTTATTTCACTTATGGTTGTTGGGGTTTTGTTGCTTTTGGAGTTTAGGGTTTTTTGGTATTATTTCCCCTTTGTTGTGCTATTCATTAGTCACCTATATGTTAGCATTATTGTGGGTGTGTCTGTTTGATATTTGTGACCAGTCACTCAGGAACTATTGATTTGAGCACATTTACCAGACACTAGGCTACAGAGCTAAATAAAATGAGACTTGCAGGTTAGTAGAGAAAAGCAAATAAGACTGTGTTATTAGGTTGGGAGCTGGGGGAGGGGACTGGCAGGGCCTGAGCAGGGCAGCACACACACATTATTGTCCACCACATCCCTCATGTGTGAGCCCCCTGCACAGCTCCTTGCATTTAGTGTCTGCTCCATGAATGTCTTTTTGAGTTGAACTGAATAAAAAGAGGAGACTTTAGAGAGCAAACAGGGCAAGGGGCCAGGATGAAGGGGACAGGGAGGGGGAATTAGAGGAGGCTGCCCCTCTGAGAGCATGTGCTGGCAGGGGTGGTGTTAGGAATTTGGGGCCCATCCTCAGGGCCCTTTTCCAGAGTTCTGAGCAACAAATTCTGCCCACCCCTTGTAAATAAGGACATTTGTTGGGAAGGGGGTCCTTGGCAGAGGTCTACTGCTCAACCCTAAGGATGGGGTTTCTCTAATTCAAAATAGAAAAGGAAAAGCGGGGGGTCTACATTTGCCTTTTTGGTTTTTGTTAGGGCAGGGTAAAGGAAATATACACAGTTAATTTCATCGTGGGTTTTTTGCAATTTTTCTCAGATTTTCAGTGCTAATTCAAGGAACAGATCCTTATTTGAAAGCTACATCTGTTGATTTTGGGAGGTCTGGGGGTTAAGCAACCTTTTTATAGCAGTATGCCTTTCTTGGTTTCGATTGGGATACTTTGAAACTCTTAAGTGTGGAATGTGCCCTTCAGATCAGGGCTTGGTGTCTGGCCCTGCCAGGTACACATTTGGCTGGGTCCTTTCCTAGATCACAGGTTCTTGCTCACCAGTGAGGGTGAAAAGAAAACAGAGCTCCTCTGTACACTTTTGGTCTCACATTGTTTGAGGATGGAACATTCTGGTTACTTCAGTAAGAGTCTGTTCACTTACCTCATGGTTCCACTTGGCACACCTCCACCACCCAGAATATGGTCACAGTCCTGAAAGTAAGCAGACAATACCTCTAAAAGGTGGGCCTGGGATCACAAAGCTCATGCATCCATTTAATCAACACATGTATTAAGTGGCTACTCTGTGCCAGCAACTGGGCTAACAAGGGAGGGCCTCCTCCCCTCAAAGACTATATGGTGAAGAGCATAGCAGTTGTTCCCTGAAGGCCTGTTACCCAAAACGACTACCCTTTTGCAAATAAATCTAACAAGACTTAGTTTATTCACTTTTCTAGCCCACAGCCAATTAGCAGTAGTAAATAGAGGATATGTGGGAATGATTGGTGACTGTAGACACAGAAATGAGTAGGCAGGAGTGGAGGAGGAAGACAAGGAATCATATAAAGAGATGCCAGAATGGCAATTACTACAGTCTGAGCAAGCCAGTTGATGTGAGGCTGAGACCCAGTGAATTTCAGGAGCCCCGAGGACATCATTACCTAACACACTCCAGTAGTTGATGTTCCTGGTAATAACTCTAAATCATTCTAGAAGAAATGGATGGTTATTGTGCTTAAGGCACAAACAGCTATAATACCTTTTCCTTCCCTCCCTTCCTCTTTCCTTCCTTCCTTCCTTCCTCCTCTCTCTCTCTTTCTGTTTTAAGATTTCCATCTTAACTATCCAAGTGGTTAAAATGTGTTTCTGCTTGGAAACAAGTCACATTTTTCTGGAAATTACTTACATGGAAGGGCTTGTTCCTCAACAAAACCATGCACATGAAACATAACTCTTGTTTAATCAAATCATTGTCATACATACAATCAAGAATGAAGAATTGTCAAAGGATAGAATGCAACCACTCTGAATATTCTGTGAATATAATTCAACCACTGGAAGTACCTAAGGATTGCTCTGAAATTGATTTTCAGTGATTATCCATTTATGAAAACCATACCATTTATGATAATCAAAGAACAGTTTGATAGAGTACACAGGTTATGGGGAGGTGGCCCACAGGCTGCAGATGACAAGAGGTTTTGCTGCCACAGATGTGAGTGGGATAGTGTGAGCTGTAACTGACTATCTCCATCACACTAAGCTGTTCTGCCAGGGAAGCAGGATCTGTTATTTATTTGATAGCCAACAACTGCTTGGAAAAAGGTATCAGCAAACTTTTCCATAAAAAGCCAGAGAGTAAATATCTAGGGCTGTGGGTTACAGCTACTCAACTCTTGCCATTGTAGTACAAAAGCAGCCAGAGACAATATATAATCAAATGATGTGGCTGTGGTGCAACAAAACGTTATTCATTTTAAGCTTAAATAGTAATTGTGGAACAGGTGATATCAATATAAATCTGTAGGGCAGGAGGAAACCCAAAAGAATGCTTGCAATTGGAGGTTGTCAGAATGTTGAGCTTCAATCAGCTTCTGAATCATTGCGGGACATCAGCTTTTCCTTTGTTTGGTTTTCCTTGAATAGAGTTTGTCATTTTAGAATTTGCTGGGCACAGGTCAGGTGCCAGACATGCCTGATCTCCGATCTTCTGTTGTCCTCTGTTTGGTGCTTCAGAAGGTGGGCCTGCATCTTTTAATGCATTTAGGTTGTCTGGCAGGACCACTTGCCGCTGTCCTCTGGAGAGCAAGGATAGCTCTCTTAGAAAAACTTGTTTGATGGACCATCAGAAACCAAGACTTTTTCTCTACTTGAGGTGGTCATTCTATCTCTATGCGTCATGACTTCTTGCTCCCTAACACGGTGATAGTGGCTGTATTTGTTGAGTCGAGGTTCCTTTGGTCAAATATGTGATACAGATTTAAATGCCTTTCAGCCATTAGTTCTCTGCCGTCTTGGGAGGAGTGGGCCTGTCCTTATTCTTCCTTACTATTCTGCACAGCTTTTGACTCTAGAACGTCTGTCATTTTGAATAGTAGTTACTAGTCTGCCCTCCTAGATTTTGGGACATGTCCTTACTGTTCATAACAATACGGTATTCAATCCAGATGCTTGGTTTCTTTGCTGGGGGCGAGGACAGTAGAGGAAGAAGAAAAATTAGAAAGTCAGAGTAAGGATAGATAACCCAGTACAGCCATTGAAAGCCTGCCTTTGCCCTTCCGAGCCATAGTCTTCAGAAAGCACACATGGCCAGTGATGCTTTTGAGTGATTTCTTCTGTTGTATAGTTACTTGAGTTCTCAAAAGACGGAGGTGTTCTTACCTGTGTCATAGCCTGCGGTATAGGTTCTTTTCCATGGCACCTGCATCTGGTGGGCAGCTTGAGCCATCACAGTTTCTAACTGAGAAACCTGGTTGGTGATGCAACAGGCCAAAGAGGTTAAGATAAAGAAGAAGGGAAGGGAAATCTATGCTTTCTGTGTCTTGTAGTACATGCTGTGGATAGACGTTAGTCATCGATTCTTGGTTATTTCATTGCTATCTCCAGAAACTTGAATTGCAGCTTCTAGAGAGAAAGGGTGCTTTGCTCAGCACTTGTTTCTGAAGGCATGGATGTGTTTCTTAGAATACACATGCATAGTCTATGAGGTGTACAGAGTGTTAGGATCTGTATCATTCATTGCAAGCACCTCCACCAGTTCCCCCAACCCTCATACCAGCAATCCTTGGAGGAGGTGTCCAGAGCTGGAATGTAGGTGTTTTCACAGGTGAGGAAACAAAGGCACATGTAGCACCCCACAACCAGGTGGTAGGAAAACAACCTTTAACTCTCTCCCCTTCTCTATGCCTCTCCTTGCCTTTTAAGTCAAAATTTGAACATATCTATCGAGGCATTGTCTACTCAATAGATCTAGGAGACCGAGGTTCTAGTACCACCTCTAAATTGGCAGGCTGGGCCAGGCACAGTGGCTAACGCCTGTAATCCCAACACTTTGCGAGGCCAAGATAGGCTGATCACTTGAGCTCAGGAGTTTGAGATCAGCCTGGGTAACATGGTGAAACTCCATCTCTGCAAAAAAGTGTAAAAATTAGCCAGGCATGGTGATGCATGCTAGTAGTTCCAGGTACTTGGGAGGTGGAGGTGGGAGGATCACTTGAGCCTGAGGTGTGAGGTCGAGGCTACACTGACGCAAGATTGTGCCATTGTACTCCAGCCTGAGTGACAGAGTGAGAGACCCTGCCCCATCTCAAAAAAAAAGGGGAGGGGGAAGAACTCACATTTTAAATGAGCAAGGTGTTTAGGTGGCTTTGCACATAGAGGTTTGCAGGTAGGTAATCACAACTCACTTTGGGAGTGATTTTGTCAAACCTCCTTGATGACAAGACAACACCAAGTTTCTGGGTTCTTTTTTCTCTTTCAGATGCCAGTATGGACAGAATAGCTTATGATGCTTATCCCCACCCACCACTTTCGAGACATTGAGCGGAAACCAGAATACCTCCAGCCGGAGAAGTGTGTCCCACCTCCCTACCCTGGTCCTGTGGGAACCATGTGGTTTATCCGTGATGGCTGTGGCATCGCTTGTGCCATCGTTACCTGGTTTTTGGTCCTCTATGCGGAGTTTGTGGTCCTCTTTGTCATGCTGATTCCATCTCGAGACTACGTGTATAGCATCATCAACGGAATTGTGTTCAACCTGCTGGCCTTCTTGGCCCTGGCCTCCCACTGCCGGGCCATGCTGACGGACCCCGTGAGTATGTCTGGGCTTGTTTTGACCAGCCCACACTCTCCTCCTCTGGCCCTGGCATAACCATAGCCTGCATGCTCCCCCTGGACCTTGGGAATTTTGAGAACAGGAGGGCCAGGGGAGGGTGGGGAAGTGGACCTCTGCCTTGTTCAGAGTTCCATGGAATTCTGGCTAGGGAAGAGGGGTCAACACCTGGACCACAGCCTGTCTTGGTTAAATGATACTGTATGTACATGGATATATACATTTACTGGGCCTGCGGTGTGAGGGGTTTAGTCTAGGGAAAACCTGGCCTCTGGTTAAAAAGACACAAGTAACCTTGACGACTGGGGCCAGATGATCAGAGTAGAAAGCATGCTGGAGGGTTGGGTCAAGATGGGGCTTGCCAGTGAAGACAGGGCTGGAACTAGGTGGACATGAAATTAAAGCCACATCCAATTCCAGGAACCTGCACAGAAATGGCCTTCACTTTGCTTGTATCTTTTCCTGAAAAGCTGGACAAGCCTGTTTTAGGCCGCAGTGATTGCCTCTTGGTGAATATCTGTGGGTAAAGCAGTAGTTTTCTGCTCAGTGACTTAACTAAATATACCAAGCTGCACACATGAATATTGAATATTTGCATACCCTGGTATTAAACCCTCTCTTCTTTTCCTCTTGTATAGGAAAAGCAAGAGAATACATTATTTGATAAAGACCTACTGTGGCTTGTTTCTGTATGTGGGATGTGTGTGTGCAAATTAAGAGAGGGAAAGCACTGCTACTAGCAGTGACAATGGCCATACAGATTTTGTTTCTGTAAGCCCCGGGAAAGTGCGGTGATGATGATGACAGTCCTGAGCTAGTTCTTGTCTCAAAGAGCTCCATTTCCTGCTAGTTCAGGTGGTAGATTATTAATCAATTCCAAAGGAAGGCAGCTTTCCCAGCTCAATTACACGTCAGCCACTGGTCCAGACAGCACCTCTGTTCATGCGCGTGCCTCAGGGAGACCAAACACGCTGGCAGGCAGGGGCCTGTTGGCCTAGTATTATTAGCACTGCTTACAGGACAGCCATCACCTGAGGGAACACCTTGTGTCCCCAAACACAAGGATATAAAAGAGTTTTCCCAGCAGCATCTACATGGTCATGCTAAAAATAAGTTAAGGATTTATTCAGAAATTTTTATGATACCATTGCTATTGGGGATACAGAAATAAAAGACAGTGCTTTTCTCAGTTCATAATTTATTGTCTACTAAGCCCCAGTTACTGTTCTTACTCTCAGGATGCACTCTGTCTAGAAAAGACAAGTGACGATAACCCTGTGTGATGAAGGGTGTGGCAGAAAGAAACATGGATTGCTGTGGGAGAACAAGGGAGGGGAGATTTTTTTTTTTTGAGACAGAGTTTCACTCTTGTTCCCCAGGCTGGAGTGCAATGGCACAATCTCGGCTCACCGCAACCTCCGCCTCCTGGTTACAAGCTATTCTCCTGCCTCAGCCTCCCGAGTAGCTGGGATTACAGGCATGCGCCACCATGCCCAGCTAATTTTTTGTATTTTTAGTAGAGGCGGGGTTTCACCATGTTGACCAGGATGGTCTCATTCTCTTGACCTTGTGATCCACCCACCTCGGCCTCCCAAAGTGCTGGGATTACAGGCTTGAGCCACTGGGCCCGGCCAGGAGGGGAGATTAATCAATCTATAGGGGTGACTGCTTGGAGGAAGCAGTGCCCAAGCCAACTCTAGTCTGAGCAGTGGACATGGAGAACAGGAAGACAGGAAGAGGGAGCAGCTTGCACAGAGACATAGGAATGCAGAGCGTGGCTCCTCTAGACACCAGGAGTGGTGGGAACTTGGAAAGAGAATGGACTTAGGTTGGTGATGTGCCTAAGGAGAAGGATAGGAGTTGGATGATGAGGGGCAGTTTAGGGCCCCTGAGAATTTTCAACACATCTTAAAACTGTCATTTTACAAGTCTCACTCTGGTAGTAGTGAGGAGGAGTGGCACTTGGTGTGAAAATAAAATATGGCCGGGCGTGGCGGCACACGCCTGTAATCCCAGCACTTTGGGAGGCCGAGGCGGGTGGATCACGAGGTCAAGAGATCGAGACCATCCTGGTCAACATGGTGAAACCCCGCCTCTACTAGAAATGCAAAAAATTAGCTGGACATGGTGGCGGGCGCCTGTAGTCCCAGCTACTCAGGAGGCTGAGGCAGGAGAATTGCTTGAGCCCGCAAAGCAGAGGTTGTGGTGAGCCGAGATCGTGCCATTGCACTCCAGTCTGGGTAACAACAGTGAAACTCTGTCTCAAAAAAAAAGAAAATAAAATGAATGGTCATGTTTCCTCAGTGCCCATTCTGTGACAGATTCCTTTCTGAGCAATGGCTACAGCTATAAGCAAGACAGATGCAAATTCCTGCCCTCGTGAAGCTCATTTTGTAGTGACAGGGTCAGGTAATAAGGACATGATTGAGCAGGGTATTTTGGAAAGTGATAAGTGCTTTAAAGGCAATAAGATAAAGTGACCAAGATGATGTGCTGGTGACTTTTCTGGGGCAAAGGGGGACTACTTTAGGTCAAGGTGGTCTAAGAAGGCATCTCTGAGTTGGTGCCTTTTGAGCTGACGTGAATGACATGAAGCTACAAGCCAGGCAAATGAAGATCTAAGGGCAGAGGAAAGAGTAGATTCAAAGGCCCAGAGGCAGAAGCATGCTTAGCGCATCTGAGAAACAGGACTAGGACCAGGGTGATCAAAATGTGGTTGTGGAGGGGAGGGTAAGAGTGGTTAGAAGAGGTGAAGAGGGCCTCAGAGGCCCGATGTGCAGGGCCTGGTAGGCCTCATGAGAGGCCTAACTTAGAGAGTCTAAGTGCATCTGGCAGCCATCAGAGAGACAGAGTGTAATCTGATTTGCAGTGTGCTTGCAATGGAGGTACAAGGTGGGGTGAGTGGAAGTAGAGAACTAGAGGTATTGCAGTGGTCCAGGCAAGACGTGATAGTGGCTCAGACCAAAGTGGGAGCAGTGAAACCAGAGCTGTTGGATTTGGCATCTGTTTTAAACTACTCATTTCCAAGCCTTTCTGTACCATCTCTGAGAGAGCTGTTTAAAAATAATGATGGCAGGGTGTCACCCCCAGAGACTACTATAATTGGCCTGGGGACGGGGCCCTGGGCATTTGAATGCGTGAGAGCCCCCATGTTTCCCTCACATTTCCCTCTGAGGCCAGGCCTGAGAACACAGTTCAGAACTGACCGAATGGACAGAGATTGGAGAGTGTACTTTTCAAAGTCTTAGGTAGAGCAGCTTGGGGATCACTGGTGCCAGTTATTGATTAGGAAAGTCTGAGGAGAAATGTATTTTGGAGGAGAAATCAAGGCTTATGTTCTAGTCAAACTGCCACTAAAATCTGTGCAAGCAAAGATGCTAGATGGGCAGTAAGTAGTCAGTCTGGAGCTGGTGGAGGGTCAGGGTTGGAGAGAGAGTGTGGAGGTCATTGGTTTGTAGAAGACATGTGAAAACAGGGAAGTGGATGTTGGGCAGTGGGAGGGGAGGCTTCTGCC
The DNA here is from genome assembly GCF_049354715.1 of Callithrix jacchus. Classification (NCBI taxonomy): domain Eukaryota; kingdom Metazoa; phylum Chordata; class Mammalia; order Primates; family Cebidae; genus Callithrix; species Callithrix jacchus. The sequence goes on along the minus strand of NC_133516.1, from coordinate 27,700,679 downwards.
CTGGCATTCCCACTGCCCTCACACACATGGGTTCTTTACCCACCGCATTGAAGTGTGCAGCCTCTCCAGAGACCTTGGCCAGCTGGCCCTTGCAGTGGATGCAGGAGAGCATGATTCTCACTGTGATGTGTTGCTAGCTTCCAATCCCAAAGCAGTGAAAGGCACAGACTGTATCCTAAACCACAGTTAGCTTCCCAGAGGTATATTTTGCCAGTAACCCCAAAGAAAATGGGCCAAACAATGAAGAATTTACCAAATATCTACTATTAGTAAGGGAAGCAACTCAAAGCATGTTCTACAAATGTGCCCTGTTTTAGGATCTTCATGCTACCACCTGCCTCTCCCCATCCCCGGCACATGACATCTCATGCAAAATCCAGTATGCAAAACAGAAGTGGGGCTGCAGAAGTGGGAGCTCCTCAGGCACTGGTGGGGTACCCTGGGCTTCCAGGGAGCAGAGTTGGAAGCCCAGGTAATAAGCATATCAATTGGGGGGGTTCCTTATTGATGTTGCAGAGGAGTCTTTTTTAAGAAAGGGGTCACTGCAGGGTTCTAAGGAGTTCCCTAATGGGATTATAATGTTTTATGTCTCAAGAATTCATGTTGCACATACTTTTTCAGAACAGTTTACATCCAGAGGTTTTAAGTAATGTATGCATTGTATATCACTATGATTTGTTATCATTACTAGTTAAATATATGTGTGTGTGTATATATATTCCCTCAAGCAGTTACTTTACCACTTTCAGCTTTGAAATAATAATTCCAAGTGTAACATCTGAACACTTGGAACCACCATAGCCTTCTAAACCATTTATCAGTGATTTACTCCAGTGTAGCAGTAGATAGGTCTGTATAGAGCTTTAGCAGAGAAAGGAAGTGGGAAATGACTCACAGATGTGTAAACAGCCTCCTTGGAGCTGAGACTGCCATTTGAGAAATAGGGCAAAAGGGACAGGTCTTGAAACAGGGAAGAGAACAAGTGGACAGAGGAACAGGGCAGGTGTCTCACTTGGCCAGTGGGTGTAGGCAGGAGTACAAGTCAGGCTGACCTTTGATCTCCTGACGCCCTCTCCTTGCCCACTCTGAGGTTGTGTAATGTCATCAAAGGAGCTTTCTGTGTTCCTAAAACACTTCAGACATTTAAAAGTCTAGAATGGCTCCACGTGCCCTGAGGAGGCAGCCTCTTGAAGACAACCTGGACTCAGAAACCCTTATCTTCGTACCCTTCTCTCTCTTTCCCCATTTCTCAGTTTCACCACCTTTTCGTTTCCAGATTCCTCATTCTGTGAGCTCCCTCAGGAATCCTAAGGGGCTTCTTTATTTATAGACAGTGTCTGTCTCCCAGAAGATACTTAAACCTGACAGATACAGGTTGTTTCTTTTTGTCCCAGCTGCCAGGAAGCTCAAAGCCAAGTGTTACACAATCACAGTAATTGTATAAACCCTTATGATCAGCATATTTTTGCCCCTCCTTTTTTGGATCTTATTGTTTATTAACTTCATTAATTACTTCAAATCTGAGACTTGAGAAAAGGAGGAATATACAGTCATGTCACTTAATGATGGGGATGAGTTCTGAGAAATCCGTTGTTAGGCAATTTTATCATTGTGCAAAGATCATAGGCTATATAAAGATCATAGATTGTATTTACACAAACCTAGATAGTACAACACCGTATGGAAAAGCCTCTTGTTCCTAGGCTGCAAACCCGTGCAACATGTTACTGTACTGAATACTGACTATGGGCAGCTGTACCACAATATTATTTGTATATCTAAACATGGAAAAGGTATGGTCAAAACATGATATTATCATCTTGAGGGATTCACCATTGACTGAAACATTATGATGTGCAAGAGTGGATTTATAGTCAATTTAACCACACTGTTAAGGAAAAGAAAATGCGTCTGTCTGCCTACTCCCCAACACCCAATTCCTTTTGAATCCCACTCTGTGAACACCTTGCCATAAACATAACCTCCATGGCTTCTTAGACCACTGCAGGTCACTGATTTTCATTTCAGCTGCCCAAAGTCATGTAGTGGAAATATTGGGGCTTACTTCAAATGTGCAATTGGTACTCCCTTCTGGAGTCTCTTTCAGCAGCCTTACTGAGCATGTGCTGTGTTCAAAGCCCACTTGGCAGGTATTTCCTGGAAGGGTAGCATGGCAGTATGATGTTGGACCTGTGGGAACATCAAGGAGGAATAGCAGGCCAGGCACTGCGTGCAGCCAGAAAAGGGCCTTGCCCATCTTGCCCAGAGGTATTGACACATTCATTGCATCAGGTTAGGGGACTTGCCTCAGAGTCCACTGGAGTATTGTGCTGCATTCTCCCTCATGCCAGGCAACTTCTCACCCTTGCGCCCAAGCAACTTATAAATGCCGAAAGAAAAAGCTTTCTGGCTCCAGAGAGAGGAAAGCAGCCCACTTGTGGACCAACTAGCTACCTCTTACTTTTCTGTGGAGGAGACACGTGGCCAGTGATGCAGGCTTCGGGTTGGTTACCATGCTTCTGGGAGAACTGTTAGAGGGAGTTTCTCCCCAGACCAGTGGGTGTACAGCAACTTTGATCCCCTGGCCCTGAAACAATTTAACAGGTTTTCATTCTTGTTTCTTGAAATGGATAGAACGTTGAGTCCTTGAAGTTACTGGCATTTCTTTTAGAACCTGTCTCCACTACTTTCCATTGTTTCCTTTTTAACATTATCATATTATCCTAGATACTCATTGAAACAGCCTTATTATCCTAGGCCTGTTACAATCTTGACATTGGCGTGCTGAGGTAGTTGTTGGTAGAATGATATTGTGACATCAGAAAATTTTTTTAAGTCTTTTTTAAGTCACTTAATAAAATTACCTGATAATTACATGTTTGTCTTCTGATCGTGGCAAAGGTTCTAGACTTGGATTGCCTGAGTCAGAATCCAACTTCAGCCACTTATTAGCTGTGTTACCTTGGGAAGATGCTTGACTTCCCTGCCTTAGTTACCTCATGTGTAAAATGAGGAATATCACAGTCTACCTCATAGGTTTATTGTCAGAATTAACTAACAAAATACACTTTTGTCACAAAGCATTTGGAACTGTGCCTGGCCTACAAGTGCTCAGTAAACGTTCTATCATTATTATTCAGCTTGGGTTTATTGAATACATTCCTCATGCCAGGCCCTAAGCAGTTTGCTGAGCTACAAGTTGACAGATGTTGTCTTGTCCTCCAAGAATGTACTGTCCCATAGGAGAGATGTGTGTAAGTAAATGATGTGTGCCATACTATACATAGAAGCTGTGCTAGCACAAAGGCCAAGTAATGGGTTCTGCAAGGAGGTGCCTGGCAAGCTGGAGCAGGTAAGGGTTGGGTTGGTGCTAAAATGGAGCCCCTGGGGGTAGAAAGGAAAACTTAGAGAGAATAGTGCCTTTGGGAAACTCCAAGTAGACCACGGGGAGGGACTGTCTACAGAGGGAGATGGGACTGGATTGTTAATCCAGGGCTGAAATATGTTGACCTCGCAAGCCCTGCCCATGAGCTCGGACTCTGGTCCATATTCCCTAGGGAGCCAGTGAAGGTTTTAGGCCAGGGGAATAATGTGATCAGATTTACATTTAAGAAAGTTTACTCTGGAAATTAGTGGAGAGAAAGGATAGAAGCTGCAAGATTTGGGGCAGGAAGACCTGGGAGATTCTCTAATAGTCGGGGGCAAGTGAAGGTGGGCTCTACTAAGGCATGACAGTGGCATGGAGGGGAGAGCATGGGATTCAGGGCACAGTCTGAGGCAGAATTAACCTGGTGGAGTGAATGGGATATGGGGAAGAGGGTTAGAAGAATTGGTGGTGACTACTGGATTTCTACCCCAGGTGATAGGGTACGTGGATATGCCATGGGCCAGGAAGGGGAGACTTGAGGGGACAGTTTGGGGAGAAAGCAGCAGGTTCAGTTTTAGCTGTGCACAGTGCCTTTGAGACAGCCAGATAGAGAGATCTGCAGATTCAGGAGAGGTCTGAGCTTGTGATTGGAACATCATCACTGAGTGATGATGGAAGTAGGGTTGTGAAGAAAAATTGTCAAGGAGAGAGTGCAGAATGAACAGGGAAGGAGGCTTTGGGTGAAACCCTGAACTCTGAGGAACACCAGTGGCCTGGATGGGCGGCGTGCCAATAGAAGGGGAGAGGCACAGCCCCACAGACAGGGAGGAGGACAGTGAAGAGATGCCAAGGAAGACAAGGGCTAAGAATTGGCTCTTGGATTTGGCCACGGCGAGTTGCTCAGTGACCTAGTGAGAACGGTTTCCTGGTGTGGATGGATTGAGTTCACTGAAGAGTAAGGGAGAGGTGAGCAGAGATATCAAGTACACAAGCCTTCAAGCAACTTAGCTATGAAGGGGCAGGGAGAGCTCAGAGCCTGCTAAGAACACAAGGAGAAAGCTTGGAGGTAATAGTATGGGGTCCCTCAGGGCCAAGATTGGCTGTGAGCCTTGCCTTCCAAAATAGTGGGTACCAATGGATCCAGGGACAGTGGGGCAGTGAGATGAGGAATATGAAGAGGATTTAATGCTAGCAGCCTCAATTTTCTCTGAAGTAGAAAAGGAAGTGAGCAGGGGTCAAGGAATGTACTAGAAGTTTGAGCTGCCTACTAAGGGGAATGGCTGGTGGAGGGACATCACACCCTACCCCACCCCTAAATACACACAGGCGCACATACAAGTACCATTATGTTCCTTCTGCACTGAAAACTCAGAGCTCTGTGCAGAGAATGTGGAAGGAGTTCTGCCATGACTAGAGCAGAACAGCTTTAAGAGCTTTTACACACTTCTTTTAAACCAGATTTAAAGTGGTTCCACTGTGGGGCCAAATATATATTTTGGAAGCTATGTGATCTGCTTTTATGGGCCTATAGATTTTTAAAAGTGTTTTTAGCTTACTAAATAGAAAGAGAAAAGACTGTAAGAATATGTTTCACAATGTTGGTAGTACTTGTCTTGGGTGATCAAATCAGAGTGAATTTTTCTTTTTCCACTTTTTCATCTGTATTTTCTTTCTTAAAACCATGAACAAGTATTACTTTGGAAATGAGGGAGATAAAATCAGTGCATTTTGACCTGCTAGGCTCGCAGCAGTGTGGAAGCTTCAAGACATGCCTGTGGAGTGTGTATCAATGTGGGGTAAGGGGATAGGCGTTTCTTAATAATACAAGCATGACAGCAGTTGTCTCAGGCCTTTGACCCCCTGCCATCTGTCCAGAATTGTACAGAACAAAGTTCCTTCCCATGAACTAATAACAAAGAGCAATGAAATCTGTGGAAATGAGCCCAGAAGAACATAATGCTCATTTTTAAAAAGAATGAAACAAAAAACTATCTGAGGCAGAGTCTGGAAAGTGTATGTGTGAGACTCCTCGGTCTGGGGGACTGGCCCAGCTGCTCTCTGGCTCTGAGAAATGGGCTCAGATGGCTGGATGGGTGGGGCCCTGCCTGGATGGAGATGGACCTTTTGGGAGATATATGCAAATGGAGTTACATTAGAGGGGCACATGTTTAAAAAGGCTGAGCTGCTGAATGGTGTCTCTACTCATGGTCTGGAATAAAAGGCCGTAATGAGATAACCAAACGAGAGCTCTGATTGCCTTTTATGGGTTAGAGGTTTCCTCTTGCAGTCTTTTATACTGGGTCTTCTGGGGTTTACAGTACATTCTGGTGGCTGGGACCTTCTTAAAAACTGGGACCAACAAAAAAAAAATCACCTGGCCCATAATTTAGGAAAACTCAGCCTCGTTGCTTCATCTCCTTGGGTGAAAGGATGTCCCTTTGTACTTTTTCTCTTATACACATGACAATAGTAACTTCTAGTTGTGGTTTTCTGGTTTTACAATCCATAAAAGGTCACACAGTTGCCCAAACTCAATTACTTTTTACATGAAAGAGAATGAGGCTGGGCCCACTGGCTCACGCCCCTGTAACCCCAACACTTAAGGAGGCCCAAGACAGGAGGCTCGCTTGAGTCCAGGAGTTCAAGACCAGACTAAGAAACATAGTGAGACCCTATCTCTAAAAAAAATTTTTTTTTTAATTAGCTGAACATGGTGGCTCGTTCCTGTAGTTCCAGTTACTTGGGAGATTGAGGTGGGAGGATCACCTGTGCCTGGAAGGTCAGTGCTGCAGTGAGCCAAGATCATGCCACTGTACTCCAGAGCAAGACCCTGTTTTAAAAAGGAAAAAAAAGAGAGAAAGAGGGATGGATAATAAGGCCCTTTGGTCTTGAGACCCTGTCCTCTGCCTGGGCCAGTGCCCTTCCCAGGCCCTCTTGGAAATCCACTCATTCCTTGTTATCTGGGCTCTGCCTTGCCTTCATGAAACCTTCTAGACCCTGGCCCTTCACCAGTGCCTCACTGGTGGCTCATTGGCTGTCTCCAGGTGAGACAATAATGGCATTTTGGTTACAACCCTCAGGAAAGTTGATCATTTACCTACTTTGGATGATTCCTTCCTAAGGTTTATTTTTTTGCTTGTTTTTAATGGATTGTCCTCTTATTTCAAATGCCACAGGTTTCTAATAGAATATTTAATAAATAAAATCAAGAAAATTAAAAGTACCTGTGATCCTCCTACATAGGGTCTCACTCTGTTGCCCAGGCTGGTCTCAAACTCTTGGGCTCAAGCTATCATCCCACCTTGACCTCCCAAGTAGCTAGGATTACAGGGTTGTACCACCACACATTTTTTTTTTCATTTTTCTTATTCCATATGTATGTGTGTATATATACATAATATGTTATATATGTTTCCTGTGTCAATGGCCCAATGTCCAAAACTGTATTCTAACTGGCATTGTGCATACCATGAGGTCCTTGCCCACCAAAATGTGTTTGCTTTTAAACTTTCTGTCATAGGCTTTTCCAACATCTGACTACATTTTGCAGATCAGATTTTTTTTTCTGCTTTTTTTAACCTAAAAAAAAAGGTAATGGAACACTTTAGAGAGCTGAAAGAGTATAAAGGACCTCATCTCCATCCCACTCTCAGTCTGAGCCTATGCCATTGAGGTGCACTTGCATGTGTTGAAGTGGTCCTTTGGACTTTCTCATTGCCTCCTTGTCTCCTGCTCCTTGTGAGCCTTTGGTTCCTCATCCTCAGTGGAAAAGCACATCATTGCTCTGAATGACAGGTCAGCCAAATGCTGCCTGTCTCAGGAGGGAATAGGTCCTCACTGAGGTAGGAGAAGCAGAGGCTTAGCAGGGGAAGGGCTGGGGCCCAGCAAAGAGCCACATGAAGGGCAGAGATGTCAGGAGATCTATAGGACCACCTCTAGGTCTGTGCTTGAACTATTTTTCCTCCCAGGTGCCCCTCTCCTGCATAGCATTCACCAGGATCCTCCTGGCCTTCCTAGGATCCCCACCCTCAGTCCTGCCTCCCCTTAGCTCCCCATGCACTGGTGGCCATGCCTTTCACTAGCCTCAGCAGCCTCTCTGCATCTGCACCTGTCCACCCACCAGCTGTTTGAGGCCTGGGCTCCCATCGCTTCTTTGTACTTCCCACAGTGCTCAGTGTAGTGTAGACCTTCAGGAGAGAGTTGCTGGTTGACTTGTCTCGGCAGTTTCCTTAGCTGGAATCTTCATCTGCTGGAGTCATTTTCTTAGCAAAAGACAAAACCCCAGCTCCCTTGCATTTCCAGCACTGAAAGATTTGTTTTTTCAGTGACTCTTTCCTTCTCAGAATTCTTTTGTAGGAAAGGTTCTGACACCCAGTCTTCATCCCTTCTGCCCTGGAAACCCCTCACTTGGCCTATTATAATCCATCAGTCCCACTCTGGAGAGACCAAGGTGCTCTATCTGAAACTCCAACTTGCCCACTCTCATAAACCATACTCTCACTCACTCTGGACCCTTTCAGGATGTGGGGACAGTCTTGGTTTCTGTTCTGATGTTGCACTGACTTCCCTGATTGTGGTATCTCATGGGTGCCCACTGAGGAGTGGAGCTTGGTGTGAAGTAGACCTGACACAGGCGCCATGGCAGGAAGAGCGAGGGCCTGAGTCCAATCCCATAGTTGTGGCTTGACCTCGTGTCAGGCGTGGTTCTTGTTTGGTAGCTGGGCCGAGCAGGCAGAGTTCCCAGGATGGCGTGTCCTTGGCTCCCTGCCGTCACTACTTCTTTCACCCCTTTGCTGGAAGCTGCTGGATCTTTTCCCTTTCACTTTGTGTTTACACTGTGTACCAGGCCAGGGCATCTGGTGCTGATGCAGGTAGACCCAATCTTGGAGTTTCTGGTGTAGCACAGTCGTTCTCAGCCCTGGCTCTAGAGCAGAAGACTCTGCTGGGGAGTGTACAAAATGCAGGTGTCTGGGCCATACCCCCTGTTAGTTTTTTAATAGTAGTGTTGCATTAGAGTCTAGGCATCTGAATTTTTTTTAAGCTGCAGCATTGGTGCCAACGCCAGACCCGGAAAACAGACTACCATATACTGAGCACTTTATCTGTGGCAGTATCATCCGAGCCCTTTCTACAAGTTGTCTATGTCTAGTTTAACCTTCTCAGTAATGCTGGGAATTAGATAAGGTGAGTCCTGCCTCGCTGCTGAGGAAACTAAGGCACAGATAGGCTGTCAGTGGGCACACCACTCGCAAATGTAGAACTCAGATTTAAAGCAAGCCAGCTCTAACCCCCTATGCCACTGGCCGATCTCTCTTACTTCTTGGACCTATACTCCCAGCCACCTTCCTGGACGCCTCCTCCTGAGTGTCTCTCAGGCACTTCAGACACAGCATACCCTAACTGAACTGGTTAGCTCTTCTCAGAACCTAGTTCTGTTCTCTTAATCGCTTTAGCTTGCTACCACTTACCAGCTGCTAAAAATGGAAACCTTACTGGGGCTCATCTCCTCCCTTTTCATTACCCTCTCCACCATCCCAATAAAAAGTTGGTTCCCTACACCATTTGTAGATTCAGATCTCAGAATTTCCTTTCCACTCCTCCATCCTCATAATTCAGTTTTTCCTTACTGGACCATCAACAGTAACCTCCTAAGTGGTGTCTGGGATTTTCATCTCTCCCTTTTCTTATCTGATCCACATAGCACAGGCAACTGAGCTCTCTTCCTGAGGCACCAATGTTATCTAATGGCTCTGGGCTACCTATAAAGAAAAATCTCATCCCAGCCTGGCATTCAGCGCACCATACAGCCTGGCCCCAGCCCTGGCCTCTCAGCTGACACTGCATACCCAAGGCTCAGCACACTGATATTCTCCTTGTCTCCCAATATGCCGTGTTCACCCTCACTTCTTTGCCTTTACTCATGCCCTTCTCTGCTGGAATCCCTTTTCTCCCACAGGTCTACCTAGCAAGCCTCTGTACATTCCTCAGGACAACCCTTGAACATCACTACTTAAAACTCCTCTGATTACCCTGGTTAATTGGCTGCTGGCTTCTCTGTGCTCCCTCAACAAAAATATCTTCCACAGCATGTAACCCCTTTTACTAGAATTGTTTGTTAGCCTCCAAGACACTATGAGCCTCCTGATGCAGGTACCTCGTTTGATTCTTGAGTCCATGGCAGTGAGCGTGACAACATAGGGCTCAGCGCCAAGCAGGCTTATTGGTTATGAAGACCCTGCTTAGGCTGTGCACTGCCTGTTTTCCTTCTGTTTGGACGGGTGCAGAGCCAGAGCAGAATCTTACGGCACTTTGGCTCTGTCATTGGCTCTAAAGAACGCTAAGTATTCACAAGCGTATTCCAAAAGATGGAAGGGCAAATCAGAAAGCAGTTCTGGCCAGACAGTAAGTCAAATGCCTGAGGGCAGCAGCTCCCAGTTGTTTGTGGATTCACTAAGGACCAAATAGAGATTACCAGTTATTCATAACAATAGCACTGGTATAAAAAAATCAAACTTGATCCCAGCAAACAACCAATTAAAATATGGAGCTGCAAATTTTTATCTGGGGAAACTGGACTGTTAGATGATGATGCTCACCAATGAAAACTCAGAAAGGGAGAAGCTGTTATCAGGAAATTTAATATAGACCAAAAAATAGTCAGTGAGCCAAATCCTCGCTGTTATATAGGAAAGAATGGATTCAATGAAAATAATTTCAGTAAAATGAAAATATAAAATCAGGAACAATGTCAGTGTTTAGTGTAGAAAATTAATCAAAGAATTCATGTGGCCTAATGGTGTTTCCTCAGAAAAATTTTTGGTCAATAAATATTCCCTAATGTTGGCATAATTCTGAACACAGAGTCCATATGTTGTTGGTATCAAAATGTCCTGTCCATATGTGTGTGTGGTTGCTGCTTTCAAATAACTGTCCCCACTCTAGAGTGTTAGAACTGAGAGAACCCACAGCCCAACCCTGATACCTTTCATCTTTCCTACAGGGGGCGGTGCCCAAAGGAAATGCCACTAAAGAATTCATCGAGAGTTTACAGTTGAAGCCCGGGCAGGTGGTGTACAAGTGTCCCAAATGCTGCAGCATCAAGCCCGACCGAGCCCACCACTGCAGGTACACTCACTGGGGCTCACCTCCTCTCTACTCCTGCCTCCCTCCATCCCCACCAACATGTGCCTCCTGGTGTAGCACTTCCCCAACAGGGGCCAAGTCACCATCAGGATTCCGCATGTCCCCTGCTCTGGGCACAGAGTGATTGTGAGTCTCCTTCCTGGTCCCTGTGAGCCCTCTAGATTAGAAAGAGCATTTGGTTTGGGCTCAGGACACCTGTCCCAGTACTTGGCTCTGCCATACCTGACATAGGACCTGGACAGGGCCATTGTTTTGATATATGTAAAATTGAGGAGATTCCTGCTTTTCCTACCTCACAGCTTTCTTACAAAAGTACCATGAGAAAAAGCTTTAGAAAATTATTCTGTGTCCCTCATGAAAACAAGCCCTTGACCTTGTCTAACTACCAGACCAACAAAGCCAAGCACGATGAGCTGTCTTATTTCTGACCCTGACTTTGGACAGGGCCCTTCCATCAGAAGGCTGATAATTAAGTGATTCTGCATTGACCAGAGTGTACACTAAACTAAATTTTAAACAAAAAAAAAAAGAAAATTATTCTGTGAATGTCTAGGACTTGAAGTGAAGGGCTTGCCCTTGAATGAAGGCTTTCTTTTAAAACTTCTAAAATTCAACCAAAAAAGAGAAAACCAAAAATGAAAGCTGTTTCCCCATCTTATCTGTGGTATGAGTTTTCTCTGTTTTCAGGTTTCTTCTTTATTGTTTTAAGTTTTTCTGATGAGAAGACATATAAGCTAAAAGTGGTGCTTTATTGGCAGGGCACAGTGACTCACATCTGTAATCCCAGAACTTTGGGAGGCCAAGGCAGGAGGATCGCTGGAGCCTAGATGTTCAAGACTGGGCAACAATGCGAGACTCTTGTCTCTAAAAAAAATTTAATAATTAGCTGCTATGGTGGTGCATGCATGCAGTCCCAGCTGCTTGGGAGGCTAAGGGCAGAGGATCACTTGAGCCCAGGAGTCTGAGGCTGCAGTCAGCCAAGATTGCACCACTGCACTCCAGCCTGGGCCACAAAGTGAGACCCTGTCTCTCAAAAAAATTTTATTTATTTATTTATTTTGAGACTGGGTCTCACTCTGTCATACAAGGTCACAGCTCACTGCAGCCTCAGACTCCTGGGCTCAAGCAATCCTCCCACCTCAGCCTCCAGAGCAGCTGGGACTACAGGCATGTACCACCACACCTGGCTAATTTTCTTATTTTTTGTAGAGACAGGGTCTCACTTTGTTGCCCAGGCTGGTCTCAAACTCCTGGGCTCAAGTGATCCTTCTGCCTCAGCCTCCCAAAGTGTTGGGATTATAGGTGTGCGCCACCTTGGCTGGCATATTGGAAAACTTTAAATGCTAAATTACAGAAATACAAAAATATCACTTGCTTCCCTTTTCAGTCTAGTGTATATGTGTGGGTGGGGAGGGGTTATAGCAGAATGAATCTGCTCCAGGTGTTGGACATCATTTTTGTCAGGCTGAGCTTGTGAAAAATTTGGTCTCTCATTTGGTCGTATGAGAGATCTGAATGGCGATTTCTGCCTGGTCTCGCTGCCTGTCTTTCAGAGGAGAGCGGCCAGTCTCCAGCACTCAGATTCCAGAGTCAGCTCCCCAGTACCTGCATGCTGTGCCCGCAGCACCTCAGCCTGCCCTGCCTCAGTGTCAGTCAACTACTTCGTTTTCCTAGTCACCCCTGGAAATAGGGTTTGCTGCAGGGATGGCCTCCCTAGATGAAGAAATTAGGGTTCACAGGGGTTAAGTGAGTGCTCCAAGGTCACAGAGCAGTGAGTACTAGAGACAGTGTTGAATCCCAGTAGTTCTGCCTTTAAGTCTAGACAGAGCTCTTTCCACAGGAACTCCAGTTGGAGAATGACGCCTGTAACTTTATGTAGTTGTATGTATGTTTTTCCGTGTGAAAGAGAGAGATCTGCAGACCTCCCCAACCAGTTGCCGCCTGCTGGAGGGTGAGGGCTGAAGAGCTTGGGCGGGGGCCTGCAGTGATTGCTAGCTCCTGTGGGGTTTCTGTCTGTGGGTCAGCTGGCTTCTGAGATCTAATGCAAGGTTTGCCTACTGTGCCTGAAATGGAGGTGTCAGTCTGGTCTTTTCTTGCCACTGTTGGGCTCAGGACCCAGCTGTTTTCTGTTACTCAGATTTTAAAAAAAAAAAAAAAAAAGCTTGCTTATGTGGTTCCTCAAGATAGATCAGTGTGGTGGAACAGGCTCTGGCCTTGAAGTTGGGGTGGTTGCTGTTGGAAGTCCAGCTCTGTCACTTGCCACACTGTGGACCTTCGGCCAGGTGCTGCATCTTTCTGAGCCTCAGCTTTCTCCTCTGTAAAAAGGGTTGTTTCTTCGTAGTTTGTTGAGAGGATTAAGTATGAGTAACTGTGTGAGTCACCTAGCTCAACAAGTATAAGCTATTGCTAGTCGAAGAATGTGTATGGAGTTAGGGATGTGCTGGGTTTATAAAGCCTGCACCAGAACAGGGAGGTGTTAACTTTGTATTCTAGAAAAGAACTTTTGGGTGGCCACAGTGATTCTTTTCTCTCCCTGAGCCCTCAGCTGCCTCCACCGCCTGGCATTTTCCTCACCGCCTCCTCCTTGCCTCTCTCCCCAGGATGATCCAAGGGAGGTTATTCTTGTCTGCTAGTAAACAAATCAGCTCAGGCAAAACAAGAGCTGCTGATTCAGATGAATTCAAGTGAGGATGCCTGTGAGTTGCCTGTTCTTGCTTCAAAAATGTGTGCCGACAACTGCTCCTTTGTGATGGCACATGGTGGCTCAGGCCATCTGGGGACCCACAATTTTGGATAAGCAGAATCCCCATTACACCAGACAGACTGGGTTTGTTTACGGTCGTTGAGCCCAGAGGCTGCCTGCCTAGTTAGAGAAAGTTGATGTCGACCATGCCCACCCAGGTGAAGGTGCATGTGTACACACATGTTTGCGCCCAGCGTTTTAGAATTTGAGACTGTCTCCATTCCCTTGTCTCTAGTGGATCTCACAGATACACCCAGACCTTGGGCCCGTAGGTGTTCCTTCCAGCCCTATGGTATGTGGGGGTGGGGAGTGTCTTTCCTTCCTAGAAGAAGCACTCTGAAACCCCATGCTCTTTCATCCTGGTGTCAAATCTCCTTTTCCTAGGGATCATGGAAGCATGTGGAAACTCTGTGGGAGGAGCCATTTATGCTAATGTGGACTGGCATGTGGCTTACGCTTTCAGAGCTTATCCAACCCATGGCCTGTGGGCCACATGCTGCCCAGGATGGCTTTGAATGTGGCCCAACACAAATATGTAAACTTTCTTAAAACATGAGATTTATGCACAAATGGTTGTTATAGCTCATCTGCTGTCTTTAGTGTTATTGTTTCTATACACGGCCCAAGACAATTCTTCTTCCAGTGCGCCCTGAGAAGCCAAAGGTTGGACACCCCTGCTAGGTTCTTCTGCATGAGAAGGGAGAGACCTCTGACTTCGGCAGCTCTCTGCCTCCACACCACAGACACACACACTGAGACTGAGACAGTCCTGGGCTGTTTAGAGCCCCTGACAGATTCTTGTTGTTTTGTCCCTCTCATGGTTTTGATTACTGAGAAAATTGATACAGCCCTTGTTGGTAAAGCATTTTGCATACATTTTTGCTGCTCACAATGATTCTGAGAGATCAGAGTAATCCTGCTGAGGCTGATTGAGAAACTAAGTTTCTTTGCCCAGAGCCCATAGTGAGGACCTACTCTCACATCCCCTGTTCTTCCCACTCCACAGCACTGTCTTTCCCAAAATCGTTTCTGAGCTGGAGCCGGGATGTGGTGTAGCTGTCTTTTTTACTTATAATTTTAGTCATAGCCAATGAGGGGTAAAATGAAAACCTGTATATGCCACAATGGCTCACTTAATACCTTCCTGCTGTTTTCTTTTTGTTTTCCCTACATGAGCATCCCAGTCTGATGTAGTTGAACTCATTTCCCAGGCCTGCTCTTTCCTGTCTGCGGTTCAGAGACTTCAGTCAGCTGACCCTTGCTAAAGGGGGCCCTGGGCTTGGCTCTGAGCTTATAAAAGTGGATTTGACCTGGCCCTGGCTCCAGGAGCCTCCCACCCAAGCAGGGCAAGCACACTTCTCCACCATAATACAGTTGGTAAATGCAGGTGTAGGGAGAGACAGAATGCCCATGGGATGTGGCTGTGTTTCCATGCTGAACCATCACCCAGGATGAGCAAGAGAGCTTCACCCAACTCCTTTGGGGATGAGTACCAAGTAAGGGCCCCCATACGTTCCTGGAGAGCAAACACATAAACCCCAGAGAAACTGAGTGCATATGAACCAGTGAGCTTGGTGGATTCTACCAAGGTTTGGGGCCTTAAAAAATGGTAGGAAACCTGGAGGAGGGGGAGAAGGGAAGCATCTGCCTTCTGCAATGACAGCATAGAAACCTAGAAGGGGCCTGGGAAACCTGGAAGGCCAGGACACAAATACCTCCATTTAGGGCATTTGGTCTTTTCGGTGACTGTTATTGCACACTTGGTCCCTGTGCCATGGCTACTCACCAGCTTACAGCGTCTCATCCACAAGACTCTGGATTTAGTGCTAGAAAGGAATACCAGGAGAGGGCTGTGGACAGGAAGGACCCTCAGAGGACAGGGTGAATTTTGCCGAGTGGGAAGAATGAAGAAACTCAGGCATTGAGGCCATCCACAGCCAAAACGGGGAGGAGGGCTGAGCAAGTGTGCAGAATAGACTCAGTCTGTGAACTCTGAGCCTTCCTTGGCCCTGTGTTTGGACTGCCCTGCTATGCCTGGGGAGGGAACACTGCTGATCCCCCTGCCCGTGTGCATGCAGTAGGGGCTGGGAATAGGGCTGCCTCTGAGGTGATTGATTCTCTGTGGGGTGTCAGGAGTTGTGGGGGGAGGCCCACATTTTTTCTTCTTCCTCGTGACAGATGGTGCCTGAGGTGAAACAGCAGGGCAGGGTGTGGCATGTCCTTCACTGCCCTTCTCCAGCACCTGCCTCCGGGCCCTGTCCTTGGCTGCTCCAGGCTCCAGCCCCAGCACTCTTCGAGCCTCTGTGAGCAGGTCAGCCTCTGAGCAGTGCCTCCAGCCACCGTGGGATGGGCCTCACCCCACCCACTCTGCATACCACCTGGCCCAAGGAAAGGGGTAGTGCGGGCTTGGCATTCCATATCTTTGAAAACAGGAAACACGGGCACCAGCATTTTAGACAACACTTGTGACCCTCAGCAGGTTGTACTCACTCTCTTTGCTCCCTGAAGTGTGTATTTTTCTAATTTGGAAGCCCAGCGAGACTCAGCCCATTGGGAAGCCCAGCTTCCTGGTATTCATGCCTTGTCTCCAGAGAGGCTGGGAAGAGAGGGAAGAATGGCTTTGCTGTAAGAGCTTGTTTAAACTCTTGGGCAGCTTTCAGAGGATGTCCAGCCACTTGGCACCTCTCTGCACTGAGCCAACACTGTCTCAAGGCACCCACTTGAAAACCCTTTTAAAAATAAGTGCAGATATAAGAGAAACTGCTCAGAAGCCAGGAGCAGGGAGGTGGTTACCCCCAGCAGTTTGTTTCCCGGATGGGAGGGGATTAAGAAACCCTTCCTTTCTGGAAGGACATACCAAAAACAGGCTCTGTGGAGGGAGCGTGGCACCTGGTGCCTGAGGCCTAGGATGCAGGGAGTACTCACTCTGCACTGTCTACTTATCTGCACTTTTAAAATTGTGTACTAGGAACAGGCATTACCCATTTAAAAATATATATTCTATATATATACTTACATGTATATTCATAGATATTTTTAAAATTGGTAACAGAGAGAGAGGCTTGTCTCAAACTTGCTTGTGCTTGACTTGCTCTTTGTTACCTCCGTGTTCCTTTTGTGTCTTCTCTCCTTACCTTGCCCTCCTGGTCCCCAGAGAGATTCTGGAACGAGACCAACTTCCCTGAGATATGTTCATTCCCAACATGCCTGGTTAGTGAGGCCCTTTAAAGTTACGGAGAAGAGCCAGGGTGGAAACCAGTTTGAATCCACCCCTCATCTGAGCCAGGCAAAATGTCTGTCTCATATATTCCTTATAATAAACCTACTTTGTATAGAAGGGAAACTGGAGGGTCTGAGTTAGCCAGTTTGACCTGGGTAGCTCAGCATTGCCACCACAGTTCATGTCAGACTTTGAAAAGCACACGTTTCTTCCCTGGGCTATGAGTGAACACTGTGGTGGAGGACTCCTTCGGAGTCCAGGCTCTGGAATCCAGAGGATGACAGCATGCCTCCAGCCCAGCAGAGCTGCTCTTCTGCTTTCCCTGTTCTTCCAGCTGGTCAGCAAGAGCTTAGCCAGCACTGGGGTGTGAGTGTGATCCAGCAAGGCCCCGACACCCAGCCCTTGTTCTGGGGTCCACCTGCCATTGCCCACTCTGCACTTTTTCAAGAACCTGAGGCAAAATTAGTTATGGAAGCTAGTGGAGAGAAAAGCTGGTGTGAACTAAGAAACTTTTTTTATTTTTATTTTTAGTTGTCAAATGATCCTTTATTGAAATATTTTCCTTTGTGCTTCTTATAGCTGGGCATTTCACCACAGCACTATTGAAGTCATCTGTGACGTCATGAGGGTGGCAGCCATCAGCTTGGCAGCCCACAGACTGGGCAGTCCCCAGAATCCCTTTAATGGTTCCAGAGAGTTCTCTAGCTAAACATCAGTGCCACATCTGTTAAGCAGTGTTGACAGTCTCATCAAAAGTGGTATTTCCAGCCGGGCACGGTGACTCATGCCTGTAATTCCAGCACTTTGGGAGGCCATGGCGGGTGGATCACTTGAGGTGAAGACTTTGAGACCAGCCTGGCAAACATGGTGAAATCTCATGTCTACTAAAAAATACAAAAGTTAGCCTGGCATGGTGGCACATGCCTGTAGTCCCACCTACTTGGGAGACTGAGGCAGGAGAATCACTTGAACCCAGGAGTTGGAGGTTGCAGTGAGCCAAGATCGAGCCATTGCACTCCAGCCTGGGCAACAGAGAGAGACTCTGTCTCAAAAAAAAAAAAAAAAAAGTGATATTTCCACTGTGTTTAACCTTTTTCTGTTTCTTTCTGTCTCACAATGGTTCCTTGAGAGCTTTGATGATGAGGGCAGACACAGAAGGTGCCACGTTGGTCTGAGCCTGTCTGTTCTGAATGATCAGTTTCACTGTAAGCCTCAGACCTTTCCAGTCACCAGGTGCTTTGGCAATGACATCACCAACCTTTTTTGGGGACAGACCCAGGGGGCTGATCTTGGGGGCCAGCGCAGACGTGACACTGACTTCACCCCTGGTATACCTCAGGTATACAATTTTGAACTCATTGAGGTCGAACTTCAGCAGCATGGTAGAGGCAGCTGGTGTCAGATGAACCCAGAATCAGGACAACCAAAAAAGGTTGCACCTTAGCGGCCTCCAACCCAAAAGCCAAGAGCTTTAAAAAAAAAAAAATTTATTTTTAGAGACAGGGTCTCACTACGTTGTCCAGGCTTGTCTCAAACTCCTGGGCTCAAGCAATCCTCCCACTCAGGCTTCCCAAAGTCTGGGATTGTAGGCATGAGCCACCACACCCAGTAGAACTAAGGAACTTTTTTTTGGGGGGGTGGTCACCCAGTCTGGGTGACCCAATCACAGCTCACTGCAACCTTCTGTCCCTACTCTGGGCTCAAGTAATCCTCCCATCTCAACCTCCTGAGTAGCTGGGACCAAAGGTGCATACCACCACACCCGGCTAATTTTTTGTATTTTTGTTAGAGATGGGGTCTTGCAATGTTGCCCAGGCTGGTCTCAAACTCCTGAGCTCAAGTAATCTGTCTGCCTCAGCCTCCCAGAGTGCTAGGATTACAGACATGAGCCACCACACCTGGCCTTGAACTAAGGAACTTTTAAAAAGGAAATATATTGTATTATTTCAAAGTTTCATTTATAGCATTTCACCCATTTTGAACAAATAATGCCCCCAAGATAATAAAAAGAAGCCTAGAATTCATTAAAATAATGAATTGAAAAAAATAATTGTCAATGAGCACATCTGTTGGCTGGTGACCTAAAGAAAGAAACTGAGGCAAAATTAATGTGGAGAATTTATTTGGGCCAAGGTTGAGGACTACAGCCTGAGACACACTTCTAAGTTGCCTTCGTTCAAGCAGGTTTTTGGGGTTTTCTTTTTTTTAACTTTTAGGTTTGGGGGTACATGTGAAAGTTTGTTACATAGGTAAACTGCTATCATGGGGGTTTGTCGCACACATTATTTCATCACCCAGGTATTAAGCCCGGTACCCAACAGTTATCTTTTCTGGCCCTCTCCCTCCTACCCTCCACCTTCAGGTAGGCCCCAGTGTCTGTTTTCCCTTGTTTGTGGCCACATAGTATTCCATGATGTATATGTACGCCATTTCTATCCAATCCGTTATCATTTAGGTAGATGGTGGGCATTTAGGTTGATTCTGTCTTTGCTGTTATGAATAGTGCTGCAGTGAACATTCACATGCATATGTTTTTATGGTAGAGATCTCTGTTCTGCTGGGTATATACCCAGTAATGGGGTTGCTGGGTTGAATGGTGGTTCTGCTTTTAGCTCTTTGAGGAATTGCCACACTGCTTTCCACAATGGTTGAACCAATTTACACTCCAACCAACAGTGTATAAGTGCTCCCTTTTATCCTCATCCTCGCCAGCATCTGTTGTGTTTTGACTTTTTAATTGCAGCCATTCTGACTGGTGTGAGATGGTATCTCATTGTGGTTTTGATTTGTCCTTTTCTGATGATCAGTGATATTGAGGTTTTTTTAATATGCTTGTTGCCCATGTATGTCTTCTTTTGAAAAGTTTCTCTTCATGTCCTTTGCCCACTTTTTAATGGGGTTGTTTATTTTTCTCTTGCAAATTTGTTTAATTTCCTTACAGTTGCTAGATAATTATAGTTTTGTCAGCTGCATAGTTTGCAAATATTTCCTCCCACTCGTAGGTTGTCTGTTTACTCTGTTGATAGTTTCTGTTGCTGTGCAGAAGCTTCCTATTTTGATTAGATCCCATTTGTCAATTTTTGCTTTTGTCGTGATTGCTTTTGGTGTCTTTGTCATGAAATCTTTGCCCTATGTCTAGGAAGGTATTGCCTATATTGTCTTGCAGGGTTTTTATAGTTTGGGGTTTTACATTTAGGTCTTTAATCCATTTTGGGTTGATTTTTGTGTATGGTGTAAGGAAGGGGTCCAGCTTCAATCTTCTGCATATGGCTAGCCAGTTGTCCCCAGAACCATTTATTGAATAGGAAGTCTTTTCCCCATTTACAAGCAGGTTTTAAAAGGGAAAACGGAAAAGGAGTGGGCTGATAAAAAGCTGTTTGACAGGAATTCTCGTTGGTTTATAGAAATAACGTTGACTAGTGATTAGGGCATATGTCATTTCATGGCTACCTGACATCAGTCTAGAGCTCACATAGCTAGTGGCTTCAAGAGGTAATTATTTGCTGGGCACAGTGGCTCATGCTTGTAATCCTAGTACTTTGGGAGGCCAAGGCAGGTGGATTTCTTGAATCAGGAATTTGAGACCCACCTGGGCAATATGGTGAAACCCCATCTCTACCAAAAATACAATATAATTAGTTGGGTGTGGTGGCACACACCTGTGGTCCCAGCTATTCAGGAGGATGAGGTGGAAGGACGCTGGAACCTGGGAAGTTGCAGTGAGTCATGATCCCACCACTGCACTCCAACCTGGGTGACAGAGGGGAGACCCTGCTTTAAAAAAAAAAAAAGGTAATTATTTCTCTCAAAGGGGAGTGTAAGATGTAACCGCTGTCACAGGCTACCACATGTCAGTTCCTCTCTAGGCCTAATAATTAAAGAAGTTCACATTCCTCAGATAAAAAGGTTTTTTTCTTTCTCATGGCAAATGAGTCTTTCTAAACTTGAGCTTGGGGACACAATTGCTTTCAAGCCCCCAGTAGTCTTGGACACTTGTTTCATATTATTACTTTATATCATCCGAAGGGGGAGTGGGTTTGTGCTTGCTATCAAGTAAGCTTGAAACAGTCTCAGCCCAAAAGTTATCCCAATAATGTTAGAAATATGCAAATTAATGAACTATCTGGTCTGCAGTTAAGCTCAAATGACTTTTTTTGAATGTTTATTTTTATTTTTGAGATGGAATTTCACTTTTGTTGCCCAGGCTGGAGTGCAATGGTGCGACCTCGCCACAACCTTTTGTCTCCTGAGTCCAAGTAATTCTCCTGCCTCAGCCTCCTGAGTAGCTAGGGTTACAGGCATGTGCCACCATGCCTGGCTAATTTTTGTGTTTTTAGTAGACATGGTTGGTCAGGCTGGTCTCGAACTCCCGACCTCAGGTGATTTGTCCCCCTCAGCCTCCCAAAGTTCTGGGATTACAGGCGTGAGACACCTCGCCCAGCATTTTTTTGGTTTTGGTTTTGGTTTGTTTTTTTGAGACAATTTCACTCTTGTTGCCCAGGTTAGAGTGCAGTGGCACAATCTCAGCTCACTGCAACCTGTGCCTCTTGGGTTCAAGCAATTCTGCTGCCTCAGCCTCCCAAAGTGCTGGGATGACAGGCAAGAGCCACCGCACCTGGCCTCAAATGACGTTTCTGCTTTTTTTTGTTTTTTTTTTTTTTTTTTTTTGGCTCAATGGATGTCATCTTGGAGCTGGGCTTCCTGCTGTCCTTGACCTCGCTCTGAAATAGCCCTTTTTTCTGTCCTTTGTTCCTCCATGGAGGAGGTACCTGGCCCTCCCTGGTAGCACCTCATGGTGCTTCCAGAACTTCCACCCAGCCCTTGGTGGTTTGGTCTTTTGGGGAAATGAGTAGCAGCTGTTCTCCATATCCTAGCCCACTTGGTCGAGTTTTTGAAACTACTTCATTTTTTTTCTCTCAGGAAACCAAATTCTAAGCCCCATTACCTCAGGAGAGCCACCTCTTTCTCACCCGTGTCAGTTCCATCCTGTTTATGTGTTAAGCAAGCTAAGAGGCTTTGGAGAATGACTCTGTAGCCCTGTTTGGAATGACTGCCACCCCTGGGGTCCTGACCCTGCCTTCTAATCCCCATGTGACACACACCCAGCAAAACCTTTGGCAGTGCCCAAGGAAGCCATTTCAGAGGAGTGGAGCAGGAGCCGTGGGCTCTGTGTTCCTCAGGGCCCTCCCAACACCCTAAGGTCTGACCTGTGGGCTGTTTCAGTGTTTGTAAGCGGTGCATTCGGAAGATGGACCACCACTGTCCCTGGGTCAACAACTGTGTCGGCGAGAACAACCAGAAGTACTTCGTCCTGTTTACAGTAAGTCAGCTTCCAAATTCTGCCCTGCCCTCCATGAAGTAATGGAGCACTTTGTTCCTTTGAAAATTTTCAGCATTCACAATGTTCTTTGCTGCTGTTCAGAATACTGCCTGGCCCTGTAGATCTCCGCTTTCCTGCCAAAGATCTCTCTGTTTCAATAAGTGCCTGTTTGTAAGCCCTTCACTTGAGCGTTTAGAAAATGGATTCAAGTTGATTAGCTATGGGCTCCCATCCCAGGTGTTGGACCTAAGTAGCTCAAGAAGGCAGTTGGGATGATGACCTCAAATTCTGAGCTGCAGGTAGGTGGAGTCTACTTAGTGCAAGGACTAGAAGGGTCCTCAGCAATCAGCATTCTGACTTTTCAAGGGAGGAGGTATGGCAGGCTTGGACACCCCCCCCCCCACCCCCCAGGCAGACCAGACTGCCTGGAGCCCAGGTCATGCCTGGCAACGGACTTGTTTCTGTTATGGTTCCACATACTCCCAGAGATGGCTGCTCACCTCAACCCAGGGCTGGGGGGCAGGAGAATCTGTAGGGAATCACTAGCTAGCCCTCCGGTCCCTCCTGGTCAGGCCTCGGCCTCGCTGAGTGTTCCTGAGTGGCAAGTTCTGAGAGCCCCTGACCCGGGAACCTGTGAGGTCAGAGGATTCTCACAACAATGGTGTCTGCACTGGTTTCCTGTTTCAGATGTACATAGCTCTCATTTCCTTGCACGCCCTCATCATGGTGGGATTCCACTTCCTGCATTGCTTTGAAGAAGACTGGACAAGTGAGTATGTGCCAAGGCTTTCCTCCCTCTAGGGTGGGCGTGTGACCTGAGTCTGGGCGGGGAGGCTCTTTGTTTCCTTCATGGTGCCAGGGGCCAACCTTATTTTATTAGATCTCCTGAAAGCCTATGGACTGAACAGGGAAGAAATGACAGAGGCTGGAATCTCTCTTCATGAAAAAATGCAGCCCCTTAAAGTCAGTTCAACAGGTAAAGTCAGGAGTTGGACAGACAGACCCTCTGGACTGAGAGTGCCCAAGGAGAATGCAGGCCCCAAGCAAGTACAGAGGCTGGTTCCAACGCGTGGGAGCCGCGCTGGGAGAGAGGTTTTGTTTTCTGTCTTTCCATGAGGCACTTAAATCAAAGGTCATTTTATTCCAGTCTTGCAGAGACTCAGTTTTTATTTTCTGGCCAGGACATGGAATTTCTTTATTAATTTGTCTGGTTTTTGTGGTGGTTGTTTTTTAACTGCTTATGCTGATAATCATGAATTTACATTAAGATGTAGATAATTCCTCCTGCTTTAGAGGCATCCCACTGAAATGTGCAAATGCTGAGGAAGAAACTCCAGCCAGAAGATTGCACAGATCCTGAAAGAAAACAGTAGATGCTGGAGGAAAAGAAATAAGAGACCACTTGCTGGGCTGTCTCTTTCACACTCACAATCTATGAGACAACCGTCTTTTTTTTCTTTTAAATGGAGTCTCACTCTGTTACCAGGCTGGAGTGCAGTAGTGCAATCTTCACTCACTGTAATCTCTGCCTCCCATGTTCAAGTGATTCTCCTGCCTCAGCCTCCCGAGTAGCTGGGATTATAGGCGTGCACCACCGTGCCCAGCTAATGTTTTGTATTTTTAGTAGAGACAGGGTTTCAACATATTGGCCAGGATGGTCTCAATCTCTTGACCTTGTGATCCGCCCGCCTCGGCCTCCCAAAGTGCTGGGGTTACAGGTGTGGGCCCCTGCGCCTGGCCCAAGACAACCATCTTGAGCAAGGAACATTGTATTTTCTCTGCTTTTCTCTCCATGGCCCCACTTTTTTTATTTCACTGTCTGTAGAACTTTTGCTATTCCTATACATGCCAACTTCAGCATTTTCTTACTACAGTTCTGGCATAAGTCAGGTGGCAGACAGTAGGGAGAGGAGAGAAGGGTAGGGGTGAGTGGGTATGTGCAGAACTTTCCATTCTGCTTAGCTGAGTGAGTCGCCAGCAAGTTCCTCACCACTTGGTGAGCATTCTGAAGTACATGCCTTCTGCTAGGCTTGGGGAACCAGATCGACTCCAGATTTGGCCTTGGTGACTTGACAGGGGAGTCCAGTGAGGATATTTTATCATCCCAGACACCTCCCACATCTCGTCAGGTTAACAGACTTGAGCAGTGATGGCAGCACAGACCATCAGTGAGGCAAAATGTCTCTGTTGTTGGAATGGTGCTGGCAGGGACCATTTCATTAATGCCTACTGGGAGCCAGGAATTGCCCTAAGGCCTTTTTGAGCAGTGCATTGTTTCAACCTTATAACAAGCTGGCAAGGTAGAAGAGATGCTTCCCACTTTGCAGATGACAAAAGCTGCAGCTCACAGAGGCTGAACAAGGTCCCAAGATCACTCAGCTAAGAAGCAGGCCTCTAGTTCAAGCCTAGGTCTAGAGCAAGGTTTTTAGCCCTGGCCGGTTGACTCCAATGTCCAGGGTCCTCCCAACCATGCTGTTGATTAACTGTGGTTAAGATTCCTGATGGAGTGGGCTTCAGGCACCCAGCTCCTATGGCAGCTAGGCTGGGAAGGCACAGGTCAGTCCCCAGGGTTGAGGCCTGAGAGTTGACTGTATATGACTATTAGTTACTGCCCTCACTGCTCAGCCCTGGTGGAATTGTTGGGCCGTCGGAGCTGGTGTGAGCAGGGGCAGAGGGTTGTCCCCAGGATTAGGGCACTTAGAGTTGATGTTTAAAGAAGGGTAGGGAGGTGGTTCCACACTCACTGATCTGGTTCCTGCCTCCGCAAACTCCATTGGTAATTCTCGGGGCCCAGCCCACAGAGGAAGGATGCTTGCCGCTTTGCAAGGAGGGAGAACAGGCCCTGGGCTCTGCCACCAGCTCCAGGGTAGCCGTGGTAGGTGAGAAGGATGTGCTTTATCCAGCAGGCACCCTCATGTGCTCCTGCCAGGCCAAGGCCAAACTGTGCAGATGTTCTTTCATGAATTCTTAAGCACTCCCCTGTATAGAACGGAAAACATTTCAGAAAGCCCAACCCTCTTGCCCAGATCCTTTTGTTGTCAGGCACTGTCCCAAGGCTGGCTGTATAGCAGTGAGCAAGACCAAGTCTCTCTCCTCCTGGAGTCTGAAGTGTAGTGGGAGAGGCAGTTATCCAACAAGTACAGAAACAAACAGGTAATTCCACAATGCAGAGGACAGGAAATACATGGGCCAGAACAGGATATTAACGGGGGCCTTGTAGTTAGAGTTCATGATCAGGAATTGGTGCCAGGATTTGTACCTCGCTGTGCCTGCCAGATGTCAGAGCTCTTGTTATTCCCAACACCCTGCCCAGCCCAAGGCCACCCATACTTGTAGCCACCCATGGCCAGTGCATCAGGCTGGTGAGCCACCCCAACCAAGCCCTGCCCCACAAGGAGCCAAGAAGAGAAATCATTCTGAGGCATCAGTACGTTCCCGGGGAAACCAGAGGAGATGTGCACTGGAGATGAGGTGTTCCTTACCTATCACCCACATGGTGCTTGGTGTCTTTCCAAGCTCATTCCCACATTTGACCTCCCTTTCCCGTCCTGACAGGACGGCTTGAATGGGGTGCTTACCCCCATAATTCCCAGAACCATTGAAGCCCAACTCTGCCTTCCAGGATATGATCTTTCGAGCCAGAGAAGCAGGCACAAGTACAGGAGTAACAAGAAACAAACCACAGCCCAGGCTCAGCCAGCATGGGCAGCTGCTCTGAGGCGCAGAAGTCCTTAGGTGAAGACTGCCAGCCCAGGGGCCTAGTCTGTCTGCCAGCGCCATCTGCTGGGCCAGGCATTTCCCAGGTCACATCGCTCCACAGCTCTCCCCTCCCTGCTCACTCCCACCATCTTCACAGCACCTTCGTTTTTCTCCTCCTTGCGCGGGGTTTCTGACTTAGACTTTGTTCAGACAAGACTCTGCTGCTTAAAACCAAGCCATACCTCTAGTCAAATCTCACTGCTTTACAGTGGAGGGGCTGGCGGCATGGAGACAGTAGGACTGGCTCAGGTCCCCAGGGCTGGAGGCCAGGACAGTGAAAGTGCCTACTCTGGGCCCGTGCCTCTTCGGTTGACTCCCTGGCCTTTGGCACTGACGGCCTCAGTGATGCAGATGTCCCTGGGAGTGGGGGCCATGCATTACTTCACACTGTGGTCAGGGCTGAGTCCTGGCAGTTCAACTGTTCCTGCCAAGCTTAAAATCCCAGAGCCACCAAGTGATCCTCCACAGCTGCCTGTGAGCTGATGGGGGCACAGAGGGGCAGCCCCTCATATAGGAATGCCCAGAAAACCTATGGCCATAGTAGGACTGGACAGTCCTCTCCACCTGTGTTCCTGCATTGTTCTCTCTGAGGAGAGAAGGATCCCTGTGGTGTCATCAGGCCTTCATGCCTCGGTTCAGAGGCCTTCCTGGGCCCTTCCATGTGTCAGGCGCTGTGCTTGGCACTGAGGGCAGTGAACAAGGAGGGATTTGTGTTACGGAATGGAAGTCCTGACTGGGGCCCAGCCTGTTGAGGAGACCTCCCTGAGGAAATGAGCAATAATCAGTGTGGCCCAGGATGATCCTTACCGTGACCTAGAGGCCAGAGACCTGTGGCACACAGGAGGAACGAAAGCCTGTAGGCAGCAGACAGAGTGGGAGCCCAGTGGGGTGGTGAGCCTGGCCAGCGGGCAGTGGTTGGCAGCACTAAGCCCTGTGCACTTCTTTTTCAGAGTGCAGCTCCTTCTCTCCACCCACCACGGTGATTCTCCTTATCCTGCTGTGCTTTGAGGGCCTGCTCTTCCTCATTTTCACATCAGTGATGTTTGGGACCCAGGTGCACTCCATCTGCACAGATGAGACGGTAAGAGGCAGCTCTGCCAACCATTTCCCCACCTGGGGACAGGGAGCACCCAGGGTCAGTGTTGCTGGAAAAGCTGCTCACAGGTCAGACCGGAGCCCAGTGGTCAGGCCCCTGGTGTGCAGGACATAATTCCTTTGTTTGCTGTTACACTTGGGTCATCTTCATGCACACACAAGTCCTCCAACCTTGGGGCAGCCACAGCAGATCACGCCAGAAGTGGGGCACAGCAGCCGTGGCTGAAAGGCTGCCTTTACCACATTTTCTTCCATCCCCCATGCAGGTCTTCACACTGCACTCTATTAGACACTCCACTAGGCACAGGGGGTGCCCTCCCCATCTGGGGACCACAGGCTTGAAATAGAGTAGTTGACAGGGAGCCTTAACCCAGCTAGGACAGGCTGGTCAGCTTGCTGGCCATGCCTGGGTCCTGAGGGCAGAGTCAGGAGGCACGTCTGCCTCGAGCCCCGAGGGCAGCAGAGTTTTACCTGGCCTCTGGGTCGTCTCTGTCCGGCCCAGCCCTGGGCCTCGTCCACTGCCTTCTCACCCCCACCGCCACCTCCCATCTTCCCACAGCACCTTCACTGGGAGCTTTGAGGCTGCTGAGTATGCCAGACTGGGGCCTGTTCCCTTGGTGCCCCTGCTGCCGTCTCCTGACCTTCCTAAGGTGTCTGGAAACCTCAAGGTGGTCAATCCCTGGTTGGGATATAGGCATGTCTTTGGGGATTTATATAGGAAGAAGGGGTAGCACTTGGCTCTGGGTGTGGGGAGCAAGCAGAGCCATGAGGTCGAGAGCCATCCCTGTGCCACTCCTTGCATCCTGAGGCCCCTCAGGGTCAGCTCTCACCAGTGGTCTAGGGCTCTGGGTAAAGGTTTGGGCCTGTGGGTAGTCAGCTTTAGGAGCAGGCTCACAGGAAGACAACATCCTACCATGCTGCTGGCCACCTTCCCCTGTGGGCTTAGAGGAGTGTGTGCAGAGAAAAGAAGGGACACCGCTGCCCACTGCCAGAGCAGCATTGTTTGGGTCTTTTGGCAGCTTTTAGAAGGTTGTGGGGCTTTGGGCAACTTTTTTTCTAAGAAATGATGTCATTCCACAAGTTTTCTGTGAAACTAGTAGCCAGTGGTGTAGATCCAGCCGTGGATCCAGCCAGTAACTGTGACCAACTTCTCTGTGTAAGATCTGCAGGGAACCCCGATGGATACTTTCAGGACCTGCCTGCCTTTGGGATACTGCCAGGCCACGGTCTGGGGCAGCCAGAAGGCAGGCTTCCTTTTCTTTGAGACCGAGTGTCACTCTTGCCCAGGCTGGAATGCAGTTGTGCAGTCTCGGCTCACTGCAACCTCCACCTCCCGAGTTCAAGCAATTCTCCTGCTTCAGCCTCCCAAGTAGCTAGGATTACAGGCCACCGTACCTGGCTAATTTGTTGTTGTTGTTGTTGTTGTTGTATTTTTTTAGTAGAGATGGGGTTTTACCATGTTGGTCAGGCTGGTCTTGAACTCCTGACCTCAGGCAATCCACCCACCTCAGCCTCCCAAAGCGCTGGAATTACAGGTATGAGCCACTGCGCCCGGCCACTCAGAAGGCAAGCTTTCACAGCCCCGGTCCTAGTTGTTGTTCCCTGTGAAGTCCACTCCTAAAGAGAATTGTGTTGGAAGAAAAGGAGAAAGTACCAAAGGGCCCTGCCCCTCCTGGGAAAGGGTGTCTTCCCTTTGCCCTGTGTCCTTCCCAGGTCCCTAGGCTGTGAAGAAAGACTCAGATTCGGCTGTCCCCCCAGCACCCCTTCACCAGAGACCACAACAGACAGACCCCTGGCCAGACTCCTGCCAGGCTGCTCCTCTCTTGTCCCTCTGGGCAGGGGCCCCATTCTCAAGCCCTGCCCTTTGACCAGCTCCATCTGAAGAAGGGAGAGGGAAGGAAGCAGCTCTTCCCTCAGCCCCAGTTTTTTCCTGAGACTTAGCAGGGGAAGCGGTGCTGGCTCTGTGACAGCTGCTGTGTAAGTCTCCACCATGCTTCTGCCCAAAGGAGCCACTAGGAGGAACTTTGCCATGCCAGGCTGACTGGCCTGGCCATGCCACCTTCTAACCTATACTAATCCCTCCTTCTTCCTCCTCTGTGGTGACCTCTTCCCTCGTTCATGGTCTGTCACTCCTATTCAACCTTCTCAGTTTGTGTCTCACCAGCCCCACTAAGCAGGGTGCTGCTTGATCCCCCGGCTGGTGAGACACACAGCGCCAGAGCAGTCATTTGATTTGTTACTTTTGTTTTTTGTCTGCCAAGTGGTCGTGGTAGCTTCAAACTTCCTAGGAACCTCTCCCAAATTAGCGGCCATCAATGGTGATGACAATTATGAGCTCCCCAACCGCTCTGACGCCTTTCATGCCAAAGCCTTCACAGCAGTCCATCCACAGCCCAGCACAGAGCTTCTGAAGAGCGCTTCTGCGGAGCTCAGCAAGAGGCCAGGGTTTAGCGACACACCCCAGCCCGGCATACTTACGAGCAGTGGCTTCTGCCCCACTAATAGTGCTCCTTTTTCCCTCCCTTCTTGGAGGGACTTGTGAATGAGTGCCCAATAACATTTTTTTTAGTAACACTTTGTATGAGAAAGATGTATTATGTAGATAGCTTCACTGCTTTAAAAAGGAAGCATTTACTCCATTCACCTCACACTGTGGATGTCCCTCCCCGAAAACCACAGCAATGCAGTGCTTGACTGAAAGTGTGATTGTTCTTGTTTTCAGGGAATAGAACAATTGAAAAAGGAAGAGAGAAGATGGGCTAAAAAAACAAAATGGATGAACATGAAAGCCGTTTTTGGCCACCCATTCTCTCTAGGCTGGGCCAGCCCCTTTGCCACGCCAGACCAAGGGAAGGCAGACCCGTACCAGTATGTGGTCTGAAGGACCCCGACCAGCATGGCCACTCAGACACAAGCCCACACCACAGCACTACCGTCCCATCCGTTCTCATGAATGTTTAAATCGAAAAAGCAAAACAACTACTCTTTAAACATTTTTTATGTCTCAAGTAAAATGGCTGAGCATTTTAGAGAAAAAAAAAGCCCCATATTTTATTTTTTTTAAATCATCCTTTTGATTTTTTTTTTTTTTGGTGACCGAAGCTGCTGTCTTTTCCTTTTAAAATCACTTCTCTGGCCTCTGGTTTCTCTCTGCTGTCTGTCTGGCATGACTAATTTAGAGGGTGCTGACTCTGGGCTGTGCCCACTTCTACTAACTGAGATGGGACACTGCGCTTGGATGGAATAGTCGGGACACCTGGTGGGGGATGCGTGGGAAAGCCAGGAAGACCCTGACCTCCCACTGTCCAGGAGGCAGTGACAGGCTCCCCCATGGGACTTAAAACCTCACCGAAGATGGATGCTTCCCCCTCGAGGCCTGAGAAGGGCAGGATCAGGGTTGGAGGCTTCAGAAGGGACCTTGGCACAGCGACCTCATCCCCCAGGTGGACACGGTTTGCCTCCTAATTTGCAAAGCAGTTGCCTGCCTTGTACTTTATGGAGTTGGGGTGTGTAGAATGATCTTGCAGGGGAGTCGGGAGAGAGATGAAAGAGATCTTATTTGTATTCTGAATCAGCAATTATATTCCCTGTGATTATTTGGAAGAGTGTGAAGGAAAGATGTTTTTCCAGTTCAAAATGCCTTATACAATCAAGGGGGAAAAAAATTACAGTTTCAGCAAGCTACGTTTTCCTTTGCTATACCTGCTTCCTCTCTTACCACCCCAACCCCCCTCTTCCCCAGCAAGATGTCAGTTAAGCAGTGTTAATTCTGACTGCAGTAGGCACCAGTGGCCAACACATACAGCCCTACCATCATCCCCTTCTTCTGGTTTTAATAGCCCTCAAAGAGGATTCACTTTCTGATATTTAACCCCCGTAAATGTGCACGTACCTGTATTTTCTCTGTATTTTAACCTGGGAGACTGTTGTCCTGGCATGGAGATGACCATAGTGCTGGGAATTCACCCCACAGT
Organism: Callithrix jacchus; assembly: GCF_049354715.1. Lineage (NCBI taxonomy): Eukaryota > Metazoa > Chordata > Mammalia > Primates > Cebidae > Callithrix > Callithrix jacchus. The sequence goes on along the minus strand of NC_133516.1, from coordinate 27,670,058 downwards.
CCCCACCCTATCAAAGTCCCATTGGCAGGAGTCCACAGATACACCTAGGTCTGTGGCACTGGGACAGAATAGATTTTCCATTTGAGAGGCAATCACTGTGTGAGTCTTGTTTGAAGAAGGTGGTGATGGTGGGGAGAGGTGAAGGAGTTAGGAAGTGTCCTCCAAGTACAAAAATAACAAATATGATTATTGACCATCTGGGAATTCGCACACATTGTTTTTTAAGCAATTGCCACAAACCGCCTTTTTTAGCTTTTGCTTGGGGTGGGGGTAGGAGATAAGGTTTATTCAGTCCTGTCCTGGGTAGGGCGAAAAAGTTAATCTAGCCATGTGATTTTTCAGAAAAGTAAGTGGAACATGCTGCCTCTTTTCAATTCTGTCAGTGCTTCCACATGGAAACAAAATGCAATAAAATTTTTCCAAAACCTGTTCTGATTTAGCTCTCCTCTCGAGGTGTTGCCCATAGCGGGAGGCTGACTCTCCCAGCATGTACTACCAGTCTACTTGAGTTTTCTCTGGTTGGGTGTTTGTTCCTTTGCTCCTTCTCTTGAATGAGGATTTTTTTGTTTGTTTGTTTTAAAGGACCAAAACCTCCCTCTCTTGAACCAGCTTGCCCTATCAGGCCTGTCTCCTTTGCTTTCTGCATCCTGAATTGATTCCTTTGTGTTTTGGGGCTCTCCTAAGAGCTTTTCTGGGTCAGTTAACTTTGACTCGCCTCTACGGTGCTATTCTTGCGATACAGGCAAAGCTGAGATGCTAACATTTAAAAAAAAGAATGCTATTTTAGATTAACTTGATAGCATTTGTTCTCCATGTGCTTTTAAACATTTTTTTTTCTTAATATACTATTCACTTAGGTGTATGAAAGAAGTGTGATTGTATTAAATGACTAGAGAGGGGCTGCAGCTCTGGCCCTCCCCTAGGGGAGAGAGATTGATCATATTCCATCTTCAAGGGCATTTTTTAAAGTGAGCCAGGTTAGTTCTTTTCCCCTGGCATATCTAAAGGAATGCAGTAGATAGTGCTGAAGATGCATTGAATTTTTTTTTAGTCTTAAAAATAGAAACTCATCCGTTAGACTTGCGCATACTATGTTTATCTTTCCCATAGGGTGGGGTTCCTTGGGTTTGTATAGGCCTTGGCTAGAAAAAGTCAATGTCCCTGAGCTCTCAAACCAGCTGCATTCAGAAGATGGGAATACCCCCAAGGTTCCTGGCATTTTTCCTCTTTCATTTTCGTTCAGACTGATAACATTTTCCTGAGAGCACAAGGACTGAGGAATGTGGCCATCATTGGCAGCATGATGATTGGTTTCCAGCCTGGCTTCCACACAGGAAGAAAAAGCATCCCTGAGCTCTCCTCAGTACTTCCAGATGTAACGAAAGAGGGCGTCTTTATACACAAAGTCGGCCCCAGCTTTTGGCTTGGTCACAGGAGTTCTGATAGTACCCTTGGGTGCACGCGTGGAAAATGAACCAGTAGTAGCCACAGGCTTTCAGAACCTGGGTTCTGGAGAGTGGAAGTGAAAAATAAAGATGTGGCATGTTGGATTAGTGATCCCCGGTTTGCTTTCCTTCTGTCAACTTCAGGTTTGTGTTCACAGCAACCAGACTGAATATGCAGAAGGCTTAGATCCAAGCAAATCTGTCATCTATGCATATTTGCATGGGCTTGGTAATATGTACACAAAACACATTTGGGTAGAAGTGCATGTGCTAAATCTCCTTTTAGTCCTGACATTTTGTCTTCATACTGTACTTCCTCTTTTTTGTTTGAGACAGGGTCTTGCTCTGTCACCCAGGCTGGAGTGCAGAATTAGAACTCACTGCAGCCCTGAACTCCTGAATTCAAGTGACTATTGTGCCTTGACCTCCTGAGTATCCATGGCTACAGGCATGTACTACCATGCCTGGCTAATTTTGTTGTCTTTTAATAGACTTGAGGTCTCACTATGTTGCCCCAGCCAGTCTCAAATGCCTGGCCTCAAGCAATCATCCTGTCTTAGCCTCCCAAAGTCCTGGGATTACAGGCGTGAGCCACTGGGCCCAGCCCTGTACTTCCTTCTTGAAAGAGCCCAAAGTATTCACTTTTGCTCATCTGGCTAGGCCACTTAAATAGTTAGAATCCACCATCCCCTAATGCAGAAACCTTTCAGGTGAGATAAATTAATAAACATTTTAAACACATATATGAGGTTGGCATTACACAGAAACTCCTCTCCGGAGGTCTGGGCTGGGCATTCTCAACCAGCCTAATGCATTTTTAAATTTCTCTCTTTCAAGACTTGTAGTCCATCAGCTTAAAGGGTGAGCCACCTATAGAGGGAAGGGGCCCCAGCTAGAAGGTACCCTTAAATGTCAAAGAAATGCGAAGAGAGAAAGATTTTGCTAGAATCCTTCTCAAGGGTGTTCTTGAGGTTACCAGACCAGCAACGTCAGCATCACCTGAGAACTTGTTAGAAGTGCACATTCTCGGTCCCCACCCCAGGCTTCTGAGCCAGAAACAGTGGGGCCCAGCAGTCCGTATTTTAACAGCTCTTCAGGTGATTCTGACTGACTCTCAAGTTTGAGAATCCACTTGGGGCTTGCAGGGGTCGCTCCTCAGGCGGTCCCTGACGCCTGCTGGTGATATAGGTCCTGTGTGCTGCTGGGCGCAGCGTAGTGCAGTCGGGAGTGCTGATTGTGAAGACAGGCGTGTGTTCCCACTGCTGAGAAGCCACTGAGACCTCCCTTGAACCTGTGGCCTCCCCAGCAAACAACTGCCAAGACATCAAAGAAAGTCTGTATGAATGGATCCAAATGATTAGCCTGCCCACCACTCCTTCTACATCTCATCAACTGAACCCATCTCTAGACAAGGGCCCTTTGGGTGAAGAACCATCCCAGAAAGAAAAGAAAAAAGAATAGAACCCAGAGACCTCCAGATGGGAGCAGCAGCTGGTGAGTAGAGCCAGGGGCATTGTAGCAGCCTGGATACATGACCTGTACCTGTCCTGACCTTTGCTTTCCATGTGTGGGCTTCAACACCCATGTGGCTTTTTCTTATATTCTTTAAATACGTATCTAACTTAGGATCACCTCACAGAAGAGAAAGAATTCACAGTGAAACAGAAACAAGCCACTGACCAGCATACTCAAACTGAAACCTTCCTTTTCCCACCCTCTCCCTCAAGAAAACATCTGCTGACTTGAGCAGCGTGATTGCCACAGCAAAGCAGAGTGGCCCCCGGGAACCCGCTCTGTTGTGTCACGCGCACACAGGAGCCAATGAAGCTGATCCAAGAGTGATGACAAGCACTGCAGAGGGATGTTTGCCAAAAGCCTTCTGGGGGACACACATGCTCTAAAATGGACGTAGACTGCCCTGGATTTCTGCAGTTGAGGCCATAGAGTCTGGTGACCAAGTATTTGAGTCCTGGCTTCAGTCTTTGGTTCAAATCTCTGCTTGGCTACGTATTACCATACTTACTACCAAAATATGACCTTGAGCACTAACTTCTTTAAGACTCAGTTTTCTCATCTGTAAAACGGGAATGATAATCTAAATCACAAAGTTAATGGAAGGATTAGATGAAGGTGATGAATGGGAATGTATAGTGTCTGGCCCTGGTATGGCTTTATAAACGTCAGCTGTGTTAGAGCTACGCTTTTCAAACCATTGGTCATAACCATTCATGGTTTGCTACCAGCATTTTTTTCAAGAAAAAATTTTAATGTATTACATATTGCAGGGTAAGTATTGTTTTATGAAGCTTAGGGGCTGTGTATATATGTGTTCTGGAATGCAGCAGAAAAATATTTCCTCTTGTGGGTTACAGTATAGAAGTATGAAATCTCTGAGGAGGAGAGACAGCGTTATCTGGCCAGCTATGAAGAGACACATTTGCCTAGGCTGCTGCCTGGGGCTCTGGCTTTCTACATGATGATGCAGGGAGCAGGGAACAGCCTGTTCTCACTCTGTGGGGCTCAGCTGAGTCTGCACAGACTCTTCTTGCTCGGGAGCCTTAGTCCTAATACATTCATTTTGGGGTGTTGGTGAGTTTGTTCACAGATCACAGCTCATGTGTCACCCAGGTTGACCTGGGCCAAAAGGCCCCGCCACACACTCTGCGAGAGCTGCTGGTGTCAACTACAACCTCCTGACCAGAAATCAGCCATTTCTGTTTGTTCTCTTGATCCTGAAGCTAGTGTTACTGCTCCTCTACAGATCTCGAGCTTAAGAACTTTGCCTGCAGGATCCCTTTAAATGCATGCGAAACTCAAATTGTGTCCCACCAGGAGAAAGCAGGCCTCAGGCCATTTATTACGTCAGATTTGTTTGCAGTGTTTTCTTTCTGGACTCAGAAGTAGTCCGTACTCCCTGAACATTTGTCCACTTGACTGCTGAAGACCTCTGAAGACCTCATAGACAGGCCAGGCTCTGCCTGGGATACTTTTATGAGCTTGATGAGGAGGGTGAGTATAATCCAAGAGTGCCCGCCAGGAGCATGCCACACGAATGGCAAATAATCCTGCGGGCTCTTAGCTTCATTTCCCTTCTCTCTGAGCTCAGCCTGGGCACAGTGGGGATTTGCACAGTGGGGAAACATGTTGGACAGAAAAAAGACACTAGTTCTGCTCCCAGTTCTGATGCATAACAAGCCAGACGAGGCTTGGCCATTCTCATGGCCTCTTGGAACTTGTATTTCTTCCCTATCTGCCAAGCATCAGTACTCAGACCCACCTCACAAGGAGGCTATAAAAACCTATGGTCATGGGTTTGAGTCCAAGTCAGTGAGGATGCAGCCAACCTGTCATTTCTGGGTGTCTCCTCTGTAGCCCAGTCTGCCATATGGTAGTGTCCCAGCTCTTGTGCTATCAAGTTAAAGCCTCTTTCTCGACAGGCTGCAGATGATCACCCAGGAAGGGAATGCAGAATACCCAAAGCAAACCATCTCAGCTGGTCACTGCTTCTGTGCCAAGAAGGGAGGCCTGGCGAGGGGCCAGTCAGGGAGCAGCATGGCATCCCATGCCCATGACCCACATGAAGGTCCCTCTAGACTGTCAGTAAGATCCATTTTCTGAAAGAGCTATTTTTGTTCTGATTATAAAAGTAACATTGGCTCATTGGTGAAAACTTGGACTGTGTGAGAAGTCTACAGAAATAAATACCAATCATCTAGAATTCCATCCCCAAAAGTAACCACACAGACAAATGTTTCAATGTCATGTAAAATTGTATTAACACCGTCTTGTATAGCTACATAGCGTTCTGCTTTATAGAATCATCTGCTTAACCATCACTATTGGGCATTTCTCTTGTTTCCATCTTTGCATGATTATAATTCAGTGTTCAAGTTTATATTGCATAAATCTTTGCTCAGATTCTTATTTTTAAATTTTTTATCGTGAAATAACTTCAGACTTACAAAAATGTGACAAAAATAGTACAAAGAGTTCCCATGTACCCTTCAATCAGTCTCACCAAAGATAAACATTTTGTACACCCATAATACATATATAAAAACCTGTACGTTGGCAACACAATACCCTCAACTAAGGTATGAACCTTATTGACATCTCTCCAGCTGTCCCGTGAACATCCTCCTCTGTTCCAGGATCCCATGCTGTGTCCATTGCAATGTCCCCTTAGTCTCCTCCAGTTTGTGACAGTTCCTCAGTCTTCCTTTGTCTTTTATAACCTTGACCCTTTTTAAAAATTGAGGTGAAATTTCTGTAACATAGAATTAACCATTTTAAAGTGTACATTTAATGCATTCACAGTGTTTTGTAACCACCAGGTCCATCTAATTCCAAAATATTTTCGTCAGTCTTTGACCCTTTTGAAGATTGTAGGGCAGGTGTTCTGTAGACTGTCCTTCCAATTGTGTGTTTGACGTTTTTCTCAGGATTAGATTGCGGTCCGGCATTTGGGATGGGAGCACCACTGAAGCAGTGTGTCCTCGATGCATCGCATCAGCAGGCACATGGCTTCGTTACGTTTCATTATTGTGATGTTAACTTCCATCATTGGTTGAAGGTACCACCTTTACCCAATGTAGGAATTGTTTCTTCCCTACTATTAAGGTACTGTTTTTCCCTTTATAATTGATAAGTCTCTTATGAGGATATCCTTTTGAGATCAGATTTTTTTTGACTTAGAGTTTATTCAAAAGTCAAGAATCTTAAATCTCTGAGATGGTGTGGGAAGAAAAAGTGCTGGAGAAGAATTGGCCTGGGGTACCATCAGATCTCAGACTGTGCGTGCGCCTTGGTTTTTCTTTCTGCATAACAAAGGGTTGTACCAGTTATATAACGATCTTGTGTGGAAGAGAAAACCTAGAACCAGATACACAGAGATCTTTACTGAGTCATGTGAATGAGCAGTGCTCAAGCCTGGCAAACCCACAGCAAATTCCCTTGGCTTCCAAAGGAGATGGAGAATGCAGTGGCCCCACTGGAGGGTCCAAAGCCTCTGTGCAAGGTGTTGTGGGCGGAGAGCTGGCCTGGCCATGTCTTTACCTCCTCTGGGCATCTCCCCCACACAACACCCTTTCTGTGGCCTGGCGGCTGAGTTGCAGCCGACACCCAGAGGCAGGTGAGTGGGCAGCTTGGGAGAGGCTGCAGGGTGGATCTGCTGCATGAGCAGGCCTGAGCCCAGCCTTGTCTCCCCACGGCAGTCCTCTGTGCCCTCCGGCAGCCTACTGCATGTTGGCACTTGCTGTACAAGCACCTGCTTCTTCACCTTGCATGCTGTTTGTGTCCTGCACGCTCTCCTTAACCCCAGCGTCCTGCTGTGTTTGCAGCCCACATCTACCCTGGTGGGAGTGGCCAAAAATATTTAGGGAGGGGGTTTTTAGTGGCTTCAGAGGATGCATGGTCCCCCTTATGCCTCACCCTCTCAGCAGCCTGGCCCCTGCCCAGCATCTGTCATTGCACTTGTTGAAGGAAAGGAGGGAGGGCTGGGTGGTGGCTGGGGAACAGGCCAGTCTCTGGGCAGGCCCTGCTTGCTGTGCTCCTCCATGCCACTGTCCACCCACACCCCAGCAGTCCTCTGAGACACCTCTCCGGGCTGCCCTGGGCCACAAGAGACCCCATCTTATCCACACCCTGGACCCTGCCACTGCTGAGCTGGGGGTGTATGCATGAGCAGCACAGCCCAGCACCACGCCGACATTGATGCTCTTCATCCCCTTCTCCCTCCAGGGCATTGAACGCCTCCAACGAAAGAACCAGCCCAGGGAGCACACGGGTAACTGGAAGTCAGTAAAGGAGACCTTTGGTGGGGACTTCTCCCTGAACTGGTTCAACCCCTTCTCCAGACCGTGTCAGCCAGAGATCCCCAGTGACAAGGACTTGGTGCGGCAGGTTACGTCACTGTCAGACACTGAAACAACAGAGGATCCATCAGAGGAGACAAAGGAGGAGGACTGTGTGGAGGTGATAGATGAATAGATGCTGCTGTGGGGACAGAACCAAACGCTAGAAAGTGCTGCCAACCTTCATCCCAGAGTTTTGGCTAAAGGGGCTCATGGGCATGGTGCGCTCCTAGAACCTCCAACCCTTCCCTGGGCCACTCGCCTGGCCTTACCATTCCCTGTAACCCCCTCCTTCCTCTCTCCATGTTGGGCCAGGTTTGGGGCACACACACACACATACACACACCCTACCATGATCACACACACACACACACACACACACACACACACACACACACCCTACTATAATCACTTCTTCACCCCATTTGAAGCCTGCGGTGTCTGTGACCACTGCTGAAGGTCGAGCAGCGTTCTGGTGTGCCTAAGCCCCATTCCAGTGGTTGCTGAAGCAGCATCTTCTGCATAAAGTCCAACAGAAGGGTTCTTATCCCTGTTTGGTATAAGAAATGGATTCCCCACCCACTCCCTGTACGGGCTTTTGTTCCTCTCTTTGGCCCATTTCCCCAGCATCTACTGGCATCAGGATTGGCAGGGGTGCAGGCACTCGACAGAGCATACCCTGCAAAACCTCAGTGTCAGGGCCCCCCTTCCAGCTCCAGACAAAAGGTCATGAGTCCTGGCCCCAAAGGGCCTGTGGCCCCAGTTCAGTGGAGAAGAAAGTCAGTGATTGGAGGTGGAGCCTCAGGACGCTGAGAAAGGAGAGCCAAGCAGCATCCTGGTTCTTGGACATCCTCCTTGGGCACTCTGAAGGGTGACGATCCTGCCAGAGACACTCTGTCTACAACTGATGGCCCACTAGGGTCCGGGGTTAATTGCTCAAAGGAGCCAGTGTTCACAGAGCCACCTCTGCCCTAACCCTTGCTCAGAGCTCTCCAAGTATGACCCACGAAGGGGTGATGGTGGGACTCTAACATCAGCAAAGCAACCAGTAAGACATCAGGCCTCCCACTCAGGCTGCAGGCCCACTTTCTCGGTCTTTATCAGCTTTAATATTTATTAATGATGACGTGAGGAGCCTGAGCCAACTGTAAAGGCCATTAACTTGCAATCTGGGCAGGAAATGGCACTCACCACTTTGGGTAAGAGCTGTTCTGACTGTAGGGGCCCCCTGTTTGTTGTCCTAACCCAGAAGCAGCCCTGGGCTGCCAGGATGGCGCATGGAATACCAAAGAGTTCACACCAGGGAGTAAGCAATGGCTGCCCCCTGGAGTCTTCTAGGGGGTGGCAGTTAGAATCAGGGAGGAGGATTTGCTGGTACCTGCTGATGTGGGTCTCTATGGTGAGTTCAAGCCTGAGGACAGGGGTGTCTGCAAAACCACACGGCCCTTGAGAAATGTCCTTGCATATTGGGCTTCAAAGACCTTTTTAGGGGATCCAGCTTTGCCTGAACCAGCCCCAAAGCCAATTCTGTTTTCAGATTGGTTGCTCTGGAAAGGAAGGCTGGGGTGAGGGGCATTTTACCTGCACAGAGGCAGACCCTGCCTTCCCTCATCACTGACCCTTGACCCCATCTCCATGGTAGACCTCAGCCATGTCAGTTACTGTTCTGGAAGGTGCTGGGCTGGTTCACAGCCAGGGTTATGTAGGTAAGAAACCTGTCCAACCCTGAGCCTTGTCCCTCCCACACCAGCAACACAGTGGTCTCTCTGTGGTGACTGTTCACAGCATAACATTCTGCTTAGCCTCACACTGAAACCATTGCAATTGATGTCGAAACCAGATGAGATCTTACAGGAAGGGAGATTGGGTGCAGTTTGCCTCCTCCTCTGAATAAAAAGCTGTTTGCTCATCCTCAGTGACTGGAGTCTTCTGTTTTAATTAAGAGATCCCAGTCCAAACCCTTAGCCAGTGTCCTTCCTCCTGGGTCGTCTAAAGGCACCTCTAGAAAGCCACTTTTCTTCCATTCCCGGTGAGGGAGACAAGCGCGTGTTACACGGCAGCACACTGGCTGTGCTGGACTTCACCACCTCTTGGAATCAGACTGTGCTGTGGAGTGATGACTGACCAAACAGTTCTCTATGCCACCACCCTTATAGTATTACCAGCAGAAGGAACAATCACCTTTCCTTCAGTAAACTTTATTGAACAACTACTGTATGCCAGGAAGGTGGGCAACTAGGGCAAGGGTTACCAGGATTGAGGTTTTTTTTTCACTTGGACAGCTAGAAAAACAGAGTATGACAGGTTTCCCACCCCTGACTTGAATTAGACACAAAATAACCCTAATTCAAGCTACACACGTGCCTCTGCCAGGGTGTATATCCAGTTGGAGTGACAGCCCTTGAGAGAGGGGCTGAATGTACTGAACAGACCTGCCAACTCCTCAGACAGAGCCCCTTACCTGGGGAAGTCACAGGATGCGATGGCTCCCCTAGTGACCGCATAACCCCCAGCACAGGATTCTTTAAGAAGCTTATTGGCATAAAGAAAAAAGGATTCAGGGACCACAGTGTTCTCTTGAAGTAATCAAAGTTTAATTGAAAGCACATTGATCATTTGAACAAATCGCTGGAGGGCAGAACAAGGAGGAGCAGGCTTCAGTTAACAGAAGCAGCCCTGGGCTGCCAGGATGGTGGATGGAACACCAGGGAGTTCACACCAGGGAGGAAACAATGCCCACACCTGGAGTCTCCTAGGGGGCGACAGTTGGAATAAGGGAAGAGGCTTTGCTGGTCACCATTTGCTGACCTGGGTGTCTATGGTGAGTTCAGGCCTGAGGACAAAGGTGTTTCTGGGTTGTCTGCAAAACCATGTGGCCTTGAGAAATGTCCTTGCACATTAGGTGTCAAACTGCTTGGAGCACCAGGAGAGGGATTCCCTGGATTTCAGGCATAAAGGAGAATGGAGGCAACAGAAAGGAGGAGAATGCGCTTCTAGCAGGCCCAGCCCAGTGCTGGGACAGTACTCCAGTTGGCAGGTGCCTTCAGGGCTAGCAAACCCATGGCCTGAAGATATGGCGGCTTCTCGAGGGGCACCAACGGGTGGCAGCGCTAGGCTGCCCACAGCCTGCTGCTCCGGGGAGAGAATCTGTAGCTTTGAAGTCTATGGATTTGAATTGATAGAACAGTGGCCCTGATTTTTGAGGCCATAACTCAGGAAAGGGATGGGATTCTGTGGCCTAGGCTGGGTGTTTCTAGCTATAAAAGAGGTGACCTGGCCTTGTGGGTCTGGCTGCTTATGGTTGTGTTGGCCTTATCTTTGACCTACTGGCTCTTGAATCTGTCCTCATATAAGTCATCAAATTTAATCATCCATAATCTGAAAGCTAAGCACAAGTAGGAAATGCTGAAATGCTCAACTAAGGCTCCACAGCATCAGAGAAGGCTACTTGGTGATGAGAACAATCTTCTGAGCATTAATCTCTTTCACTTGTTTGGAACTAAACTTGACGATGAATTTTTTGGGTCCAGTTTTCATCGGGGTGCGTTTTATTTGGTATTCGATGGTCTCACCAGGCTGCACCGTCCTGGAAAATTCAAAGACACAGACATACAATCAATCAAGGATGTTATGGGAAGAGGGAGAAGATGAGTTGGATGAGAAGCCAGGAAGCTGAGCCTTAGCTCAGTCTCTTTGCAAAGTCCTGGCCATTCCAGGGCATGGCACAGTGGACCTACACCCTGGGTGCTAACCGTCAGTTTTATGAGCTGTAAAGCAAGAAGGTTGAAACAGCTGCTTTCCAGCAGCTCTTCCAACTCTGACATTTCACAAATCTTCCCTAGAGTCTTGCCCGGCTTTACTACAGATGTTCTTGTTTCATGGGTATTAGCAACAGTTATCTAAATTACATGAAATCTAAGAGGAACATGTATTTTACGATGAATCCCCATGAAAGGAATTGTTCAGCCCCTCACTACCCAAAGTGTGTTCTGGGGCCCAGCAATGCTAGCATCACCCAGGAGCCTGTAGGAAACACAGTATCTAAGGCTCCACCCTAGACCTGCTGAATCAGAATCTACACTGCAACAATACTCCGCAGATAACTTGTGTGCACGTTAAAATGTGAGAAACCCTGGTCTAAGGAAAATAGGGGTCTACTGGTTTTTACTTGGAAGATTCAGACATCCTCAGACCATCACACCTCCCAGAAACAAAACATTCAAGTTCAGTAAAGTTTTTTTTGCTGGATGTTTCAGCATGCCAAAGATCAATTTCCATATAGTCCAGCAAACAATTAGAACCTATGAAAAATACTCTCTTCATAAAAGCTATAATATTGATGCATCTTGGAATTAATCTAACTAAGAACGTGCAAGTTATATATAAAGAAAACAATATGGCTTTTCTAAAGGTGATAAAGACTTGAAAAAAACAGGAAATCTCATATTCCTAGATGGTAAAACTCAACACTTGATCTTAACCAGAAAGCTAGGAAGTGATCCTAAATGGTAAGACTCAATATTGCATTTGGCACAGTTCTCCCCCAAATAAATTGTTAAATTCAGCGCAGTATCAGTCTAAATCCCTGCTTTCAAATTATGTGAGAAGATGATTCTAAAAGTTTTATAGACAAAAATGGGGGAATGGGATTTGCCTAATACATATCAATATGTAGATATGATAATCGTATAAAATTATTATAGAACTGCAGTAATTTAAGTGGCACAATGTTGTGTTAGAAGAAGACAAATGAAATAGCAATTGAAGAGTCCAGAGACCTGATATATGTGGAAATTGACAGCATAACAAAGGCCGTGCTTCATACTAGGAAAACCATAGACAAAGTTGGAACTCCACACCACTCCACACCCAAAACAAATTCCAGGTAAATCCTTAATTGTGTAAAGCTGGAAATTCTAGAAAAAGCGTAAGAGAATATATCTATGCTCCTAGAATGACATGAAATTCAGTGTCATAAAGGAAAAGATTGAAAAATTTGGCTACATTAAAATTTAAAAGTTCTAATGGTGAAAGACATCTTAGTGTTAAAAAAATACAAACTGTTTGCCCAGTCATGGTGGCTCATGCCCGCAATCCCGGCACTTTGGGAGGCCGAAGTGGGCAGATCACCTGAGGTCAGGAGTTTGAGACCAGGCTGGCCTACATGGGGAAACCCCACCTCTACTAAAAACATAAAAATTAGCCAGGTGCGGTGGCACATGCCTGTAATCAAGGCTCCTTGAGAGGTCAAGGCAGGAGAATCTGGAAGATGGATGGAGATTGCAGGGAGCCAAGATCATGTCACTGCACTCCAGCCTGTGTGACAAAGTGAGATTCCATTTCAAAATAAATTTAAATTTAAAAAATTTTAGCCGGGTGCGGTGGCTCACGCTTATAATCCCAGCACTTTGGGAAGCCGAGGCAGGTGGATCAAGAGATCAAGACCATCCTGGTCAACAAGGTGAAACCCCATCTCTACTAAAAATACAAAAATTAGCTGGGTATGGTGGTGCACGCCTGTAGTCCCAGCTACTCCGGAGGCTGAGGCAGGAGAATTGCTTGAACCCAGAAGGCGGAGGTTGCGGTGAGCCAAGATCTCGCCATTGCACTCCAGTCTGGGTAACAAGAGCAAAACTCCGTCTCAAAAAAAAAAAAAACACTTTAAAATACAAACTGTTATAAATAATTCACAGCACATAATACTCTTTACTGTGTAAAGACACCATAGTAATAGGCAAAATTAAATGACTTGGTAGAAAAATGGACAATTTTTCAATTAATGTAAGAAATATTCAGCCTCACAAATAGAGATGCAAAGTAAAGCAATGAGATTACTTAACCACTAGATTGGCAAGAATCAAGATCTGTTGGTAGAGCATAAATTGATTCAATCTTTTCTGAAAGTCATTTGGCACCAGCAAAATGTGTCTACATTTTGACCCTATGACCCCATACTGGGAATTCACAACTCAGGAATATGCACATGTATGCAAGATGTATGTCCAAAAGTGTATTTCTGTTTGTAAGAATACCTCAGGCAGACTCACCCATGGTCAGAGGTCTGTGGTGAGGAGATGCCCAGGCTTTCCAAAGAGAACTTGACGTCAGTCAAAGGGATGGCCAGGATATTCCTGAAGACACAGTTGCAGACGAGTAGCTGGCCAATTCTGCCTGTGTTAGGCAACTGTAGTAGGGTAGGAAGGAGAGATGGGGAGAAAAGATATGCATGAACCAACCAGGGACTCTTAGGGTTCTTAGGGGCCCCATCCCACTCCATGGCCAACTTCCAGGCAAGAGGAGCCCTTGATGGCCTGCAGGAAGCTCACCTCTATAGAGAACTCAGGGTACTGGAAAGACAGGAATACTTCGGAGGCCATGATTTCCTTAGACTCCACAATTTCCGCAATGAAGAAACCTCTGATAACTGGCTCATCATCGAATATAGCCAGGCTGTTGATGTAGGTCTTGGAGTCCAAGGTCAGAGTCACTTCTGATACTGCCAAAGAGCCAGGGTGGAGGAGAGAGGTCATTCATCATAGCCCCCCAATATGAGGTTTCCTTATCAAGCACACAATTAGATTAACTTTGTATGAATTGAACTGGTTAACCTTGGACATGTCCCATAGTCTCTTTAGAAAACAAGACTTTGGGCTCAAGATGGAACAATAATTGGCCATGTTCTCCAGGCTTCCATCCTGAGTTCATGACAGACATTACCTGTTGTCATCAGGACATCCCACTTGTTCTCAACACTGTGCCCTGGGCACTGATAACCATTGATTTGACCGGGCATTTGAGAAAAAACTTCTGCCACCATAGAAAACTTCTCATGACACTTCCATCACCCCTAATTTCTAACCCTATGATAGACCCAGGCTCCTAGTCCAGTGGCCTCTTTGGCCCATGTTTCCTCTGTGGCTTTCCTGTGACTGTCAAAAGTAGGTACTCAATAAATGTGTGTTTGTGTTTACTCACACACAAAAGTTTGTTAATGTATGGAAGTCATCCACAGAGGAGACAGGGATTCCAGATTGTGGGAACCCTGAGCTCATTTGAGGGCTCTCCTGCCCCCGGTTCTGGTACCTTGACCTTGGATCTGCGAGGTCTTCTTGAGGGTACACAGTTTTGCCACCCTCTTGCCAGTGTACAACTGTAGTTCGAAGGAGCCCGAGATGTTGACATTCTGTAGGGCAGCAGTCTTCCTTTCGAGAATCACAGGGAAATTAACAGGGTTTCCCAGCAGCACATCTTCTGACTGTACCGACATGTGAAGAAAGTTCTCTTTTACAGGTCGTCTGTGCTCCCTCTCAGAACTGAGAAGTCGGAAGGCATGATCCATGACCTGCCTCTCCTCAGGGGAGCCTGAAAGAGACACAAAGGGAGCTTCCTTCAGATGCTCCTCCAAGGGCCAAATGTCCCAGCCACCACTGTGGCAGAAGGAGCCCGTCTGCATGGCCAGGACTGCAGAGACATCCCAGGAACCCAGGAGCTATAGAGTCACACAGAGGAGCATTCAGATTCCCATTCCTAAGTAAAAGCACATTCTGACGTCAGTGGAAATGGCAGAATAAAGACCTCCAAAAATGTGCTTCTCCATAAAAGCAGTGAGAACACTGGCAAACACTATCAAATCAGCCTGGCTCGGTGGCTCACACCTGTAATCCCAGAACTTTGGAATGCTGAGGCAGGGCGGATCATGAGGTCAAGAGTTCAAGACCAGCCTGGCCAACATAGTGAAACCCCATCTCTACTAAAAATACAAAAAATCATCTGGGCATGGTGACGGGCACCTATAATCCCAGCCAGTCAAGAGGCTGAGGCAGGAGAATCGCTTGTACTGGGAGGTGGAGGTTGCAGTGAGCCAAGATCACACCATTGCACTCCAGCCTCAGTGACAGTGCAAGACTCTGACTCCAAAAAAAAAAAAAAAAATTATCAAATCAACTTTTTCAGAACTCTTGAAATTAATTAAAGGCTTATAATAATCTAAGAAGCATTTATTCAAGAAAAACAGCACAATCTCAATAAGAGACTGTGGCATTCTGATTCCCATCTCCCCTTCTTTCTAGCTCCACAGTAGCCTCGAAAACCAGCAGCACCAAATCAGAGCCACTTCTGGAGGGGACAGAATGGTTTTAAAATTCCCTAAAAGCCCCACTATCAGAGAATTGTTGTTACTTGACTTGACTGTGATTCCCTGGAAACCCTCATTCACAGTTTGTCCTCATTGACCTGACTCAGAGCTCCCTCATTACCAGCAGCCTTTTTCCTGGAGCATTTGTTAAGGCAAACAAAGCAAACGACCTGCAGCAATTGTTACAACTGCAGTTTCCCAAGGCAACGTTAACAGTTGAGGGGAAAAGAGGCTGATCAAAAACTTTTTTTTGTTTGAGATGGAACTCTGTCTCCCAGGCTGGAGTGCAATGGCGCAATCTCGGCTCCCTGCAACCTCGGCTCCCTGCAACCTCCACTTCCTGGGTTCAAGCAATTCTCCTGCCTCAGCCTCCTGAGTAGCTAGAATTACAGGTGCCAGCCACCACGCCCAGCTAATTTTTGTATTTTTTAATAGAGATGGGTTTTCGCCATGTTGGCCAGGTGGTCTCAAACTCCTGACCTCAGGTGATCCACCCGCCTTGGCTTCCCAAAGTGCTGGGATTATAGGCATGAGCCGGCATGCCCGGTGCAAAAATCTTAAAAGGAAAATCTGAGGAGCAAAATGTCTCTGGGGCTTTGAAAAGCTCAGATTCCTGAAAATGTAGGGTCTGAGAAAGATCTGATAAGGCTCTAAGCTCTTACCTCTAACTGACCCTGAGGCTCTGCACAAGAAAGAAGCGAAGGTCGAGCTGTAAATTGCCTGTCGGAGCCCTGAATGTGTACCCCAGCTTGCACACACAGTCCCTTGCCAGGGATCTTACCGATTCAAGGAATTTAAGACGGTGTCTGTCCAATCATTAGCTGACCACTCAGCAAACAGCAGAGAATTCAGTGGTTGTGCACAAGAAAAATTACAGACTTTCTGGAATTATGTCAGGGAAGTCATTAAACAAACAGCAACAACAAACCTGGGGTGGGGGATGGGACCGTTTTCCAGAGCTACCGTATTATCTTCTTTAACACGCCCAATTTTCAACAAAAACGTTTCAAGACACACGAACAAACTACAGGCCATACGTGCAGTGGGGGAGGCGGCTTGCGGGGGACAGAGAAACGGTCAATAGAAACTGTCCCTAAGGAAGCCCAGAAACCGAACCTACTAGACAGAGACTTTAAATTAGCTATTTAAAATATATTCAAAGAACTAAAGGAAGGTGTGAGAACCCATGGCTTGCCAAACAGAGAATAACAAGAGAGAGATTAAAATTATTTTTTAAAAAGCACCAAATATAAATTCTGGAGTTGAAAAGTACAATAATAGCAGATTAGAGCTTGCAGAAAAATCAGCAAACTTGAAGACAGCTCAATTAAGATTATCCAGTCTGAGAAACAGAAAGGAAAAAGAATGAGGAAAAATGAACAGAGCCTCAGAGACCTGAGGGACACCAAGTGTGGCAGTTGTCAGATACCACTGGCCTCCCTCTCTGTCCTATCCTTTCCTCCCTGATACTTCTGTTACTCTGCCAAAAAAAAAAAAAAAATTCTTCCTGACCTAACTGCTTTTAATCGAGTTTGCTCATTTTCAAGACAACCTTGGGGATAAGATTTTATTTCAGAGATGGCAGCTATAGGACAGGAATTTCTGAGCTTGGTTACAGAGCTCTCCATCCACATCCACTCTGAACCCGAACAGACTTCAGAGTGGAGAGATACAGTTTGTCCTGATCTGCCTTTTAGCCACTGCTTGACTCATTTATATGGAAGAAAGATTTCCTGCAGGCCTACTTTGTGCGAGATTCTACACAAGCTCACAATCAGCCCAGGGGTCCAAACTGACCTCTTGTCACTACTCTGCAGTGGAGGGTGGGAAAAGCCCCAGCCTCATGAATACGATCTGCCATCCCCCAGCACATGGAATTGCTCCCTAATCCATGAGCCCTACTTCCTGCCTTCCTCTTACCACATCCCATCCTCAGCTTGCCCCTGTCTAGACTCTTGCACCCTTTGAGGATGCTGTATGGAGTTGTCTTCCTTTCATTAGCACTTGGCACAAGAGCCACAGCCACAGGGAAATGGGCCACAGGGGAAAACCAATTCTGTCAGACTGAGGAACATCAAGAACAGAGGCAGCACATGAGCAATGGGGGCCTGTGGATAGTAGAGACTGCAAAGGAAGACAGTTCAGGTGGGGAAAGCATAAGTAGAGGTCTGGCCAGCAGTGAAAGCAGCTAGCTATTCCAGGAAACAGCTGGTAGCCTAGCTAGGGAATGAACTTAAACTCAGGAAGGGAGCTAGAGGCCGGCTCTGCAGGGCGAAGAAGGCCAGGCTGACAAGACACCTAATTTGCTGGGCACTGCGGAGCATGGACCGTCTCAGCAAGGTGAATGAGCTCCTCAAACGATGCAAAGGCCTCAATTAGGATTTGTTTTTCCTTTTCCTTTTTTTTTTTTGAGACGGAGTTTCGCTCTTGTTACCCAGGCTGGAGTGCAATGGCGCGATCTCGGCTCACCACAACCTCCGCTTCCTGGGTTCAGGCAATTCTCCTGCCTCAGCCTCCTGAGAAGCTGGGACTACAGGCACGTGCCACCATGCCCAGCTAATTTTTTGTATTTTTAGTAGAGACGGGGTTTCGCCATGTTGACCAGGATGGTCTCGATCTCTTGACCTTGTGATCCACCCGCCTCGGCCTCCCAAAGTGCTGGGATTACAGGCGTGAGCCACTGCGCCCGGCCCTTGTTTTTCCTTTTCTTGAGACAGGGTCTTGCTCTGTCACCCAGGCTGGAGTACAGTGGTGTGGTCACAGCTCACTGCAACCTCAACCTCCCTGGCTCAAGCAGTCCTCCCACCTTAGCCTCCTGAGTAGCTGGGACCACAGGCACATGCCACAACACCCAGCTAATTTTTGTTTTGTTTTGTTTTGGTAGGGACGGGGTTTCACCATGCTGCTCAGGCCTACCCCCGATCTTGACTATTTTCATGGTCTGGGTGACTCAGGGGCTGGCTTAGAAGGAGTGCTGTGATACTGGCCACCTTCTGGGTACTTGTACTCGTAGGTGATATCTCTCCGCTTGTCTTGGCCCACTGCCTTGGTGCTGATGTTTTTCCCGATGCTTGCGGTCTCCACTGATATTAAGTGTAACGATTCCTGCCCATTCACCGTCTTCACCAACCAGATGAGCCTGTCACCATTCACTTCTTAGAAGACGAATCTGGTGTCATAGACGATAAAGATGTCACCTTTGCGGATGGCAGCCAGTGGCGATGGCCCACAGCAGAAGACACCTGAGGGGAAGCCAAGGGTGGTGACTCTCACTGGGATTCCCCAGCTCACCTAGCCTGGACCCAGTGGCAGCAATGAATCTCAAATTCAAACAGGACTGGAAAGCAAGCTTTGCCCAAGAAGCACCTGGGTGCTCATTTCCTAGGCCATCCTTAACTACCCTGTAAAGAGGGACACATCTCAGCTTTGACTTGAAGAGTGTCAGGAACCCTCCATCCCAGTAGTAGGAAGTCACACTGCCTATTAAACTCATCCCAGCACATGAGTTCCCAGTAGAGCACAGAGGGGTCTGATTCCTGGTATCGCGCCTTGGAGCTATGTGACCTTGTGCAAGTCACTTCAGCTCTCTGTGGCTCCATTTCCTAGAAAACTGGGGATAAAAACAGCACTTACCTCCTAAGGCTATTGCAAAGATTAAATGAAACAATCCAGGCAAGGTACTTAGCACTGTGCCTAAAACAAATGCACGCTGTTGCTATGGATCTGCGCTAATAAGAACATTTCCATTCTAAGAGCTCTCTTTTGAATTTCTAGCCTGTGGATAGAGAGGTCTCCTTATTAGTCATTGACAACAGGGTAAAAATCAGTCCTCTGCCTCTCAGGCAGATAGTGGCACTGGGCTATTCACTGCCTGGTTGCCATGGCTACCGTCCCACCTCAGCAAATGCTACTTGGACTCCCTGGATGGAAAAAGCCCTCAACATCGCCCTGCTGAGAATCCTCCTGCAGAGTGTAGGGGAGTGCAGGTGTGTCACCTGCTCCTCCCACCTCTGGAGGCCACCTCCCACCACCCTCACCCCCTATTATAAAGGCAATGCCTGATCTCTGGAGAAACGTGAAAGCTGTTTTCACTTTTAACAGCACTTTTTTGCCTTCAGGGCCATGTGAACTCACACTGCAGCTGGAGGAATCAGGAGTCCCACACTGAGGGATGTGGGGTCTGAGGAGTATGTTTAAGTTTTAACCTGAATGCCTTTGGGGAGCTGTATGCTCATGTCTCTGGGTTGCCACCTTCCCAATCAGACAGCCCTGTTCACTCTCTGGCCCTGTGGGCAGGTGAATTGGCTATTCCTGGGACGAGGTTTACAGACAAACTGAGACTCGTTCCTGGAAGAACCTTGAGAGACAGCTACTTCAGGGTCTGGAGTGAGGCACCGGCTTCAGGGAGCCAGGGGCAGGCTGCTCCTTGGAACACTTCAGCTGGAGCAGTTCTGCTGTACATTATGAGGTGTTACATTAAGTTTCTTTCTGAAGGGTCAGACTGCTTTTTTTAAAGAAACAAAAAAGTTTGAGGCTGGGTGGTGGCTCATGCCTGTAATTCCAGCACTTTGTGAGGCCAAGGCAGGTGGATCACCAGAAGTCAGGAGGTCAAGACCAGCCTGGCCAACATGGTGAAACCCTGTCTCTACTAAAAATACAAAAAATTATCCAGACGTAGTGGCAGGAGCCTTCAATCCCAGCTACTCGGGAGGCTGAGACAGGAGAATCCTGAACTTGAACCCAGGAGGCAAAGGCTGCAGTGAGCCAAGACAGCACCATTACACTCCAGCCTGGGCAACAAGGGTGAAACTCCACCTCAAAAAAATAAAAAATAAAGGCCAGGCACAGTGGCTCATGCCTGTAATCCCAACACTTTAGGAGGCCATGGCAGGTGTATCACCTGCAGTCAGGAGTTCAAGACCAGCCTGACCAATATAGTGAAACCCCATCTCTACTAAAAATACAAAAATTAGCCAGGCATGGTGGTGTGCACCTGTAGTCCCAGCTACTTAGGAGGCTGAGATAGAAGAATTGCTTGAACCTGGGAGGTTGTAGTGACCCGATATTACACCACTATACTCCAGCCTGGGCGACAGAGCAAGACTCTGTGTCAAAATGAGTAAATAAATACAAAATTTTTAAAAGTTTGAGAACTATTGAGCTAATCTATTTTCCCTTTACTGGGCTGATTTTGTCTTCATTACTAGGACTTGCAAATTAAAATGAAAATAACTTGATTCCATAGATTTTCCAAGTAACCTCAGACCAACCCCTTGCCTCTGGTTCTCCAGCTGTACAAAGACAGCCCCTAAGGTCCTTCCAGCTACGAGGAGCCGCTGTCTTACCCGGGGGGTTAGTAACCCATAAGCAACTGAGAGAAGCATCCCTGTTATGTCTGAGTTGGGCTGAATCCTGGTCCAGCCTCATGGATCTGTGTGACCTCAGGCAACTCACTTCACCTCCGTGAGCCTCAGTTTCTTCATTCGTGAAATGAGGATAATGACAACCTATTTTGAAAGGTCAGTTGTGAGTGAACGAATCATGTAGGTACTGTGCATGCCATGCAATAGGGAACCCTTAAGTGCCACCATCTCCTTGCTGTTAATAGTACTGTCATTGGCATTATCTTCATAAAAATAGCCAGCAAACTAAAGCCCCTGCTCAGGGGGAGTAGCAGGAAGGACTGAGCATGCTTTTTGTTTTGGGAAATTTTTATTAAAACTTTCTCCACCTGCTTGGCTGCATACCCAAGGCCCACAGAACCCTGGGCCAGGTCAGGAGAGCAGCACAGATGCCCAGCGCCTTCCTGCCACCCACTCACCCTGGCTGCGCTCCTGAGGCGTGCCGTCCACAACCTGCCAGCTGTTGTAACCCTTGGGCAGATCTGGTTGCTTCATCCAGGCATCCGTCCACATGTGGAAATTTCTGCTGCAAAATGGGAGCAGGCCCCACCCCAGACCACCCCCAAACCTAGTTAGAGATAAACCTATGAAAATTGCCAGAGACGTCTTCATCACCGGGGACCCACTGAGGTTGTTCTCAGGGGCTAGAGAACATTTGTCAACACTGGTAAGGAAGGGGCCACTGCTGAGTCCCACCTGCCTCTTAGAAAGCCTCCCAAGGCACAGAAGTGGGTGCAGTGGGCAGGGCCAGGGGAACCTCATGAGAACCTCACCCTGCCTATAGGTCTCAAAGAGCCTGGGAGTCTTCACCCCTAGACGTGGTGAACTCAAGGCAGAACTAAATCTTATTTGTCTTGACATCTGCAGTGTTTGAAGCATAACAGCCACCTAATAAATTTTTGCTGAATGCGTGAGTGAAGTAACAGTTGGAATCTTTCACTAGGCTGTGACTGCACACCAGTAAAAGATTGCAACTATTATTTCATTCGCTCAATGAATGTATTCAGTCCGCTGGGATTCTGATGTGGTTGATCAGCAACTCTGTAATTGGTCAGTCTCTGAACTCTCATATTAAATCTTGCTGTTTTTAAGCTGGTGCTCTTGATTTTCTAGGTAGACAATGAACGGTTGTCCCTCGGTATCCACAAGGGATTCGTTCCAGGACCCCTGAGTATACCCAAATCCATACACAGTCACATCCTGCGGTCGGCCCTGTGGAACGTGCATGCAGGAAAAGTCCGGTCTCAGTATAGGCAGGCTTCACCTCCCACAAATACACCTGTACTTGGTTGGAAAAAATCTGCATATGAGTGAACTGCACAGTTCAAACCCATGCTGTTGAAGGGTCAGCTGTATATCGACTACAAATAATACTGGGCAGTGCCTCCTTTCCAAAAGTTTCAAGGCGTTCTGTTTTTTCTTGTCTTGGTACATGAACTAGAATGTCTCGGCAGTATTTAAATAAAAGCTGTGAGGCTCCAACTTCAACTGAAATGCCTCAGGAATTTATCATCAGGCCCTGACCTTCCGCCTCATCCACTCCCTCTGCAACTTCTCATTCTCCCTTTTCTATCTTGTGGTCACTTTTCAAGGGCCCCCTGTGCTCTGGATCAGAGAACAAAGTAAATAAGCTTCATTCTGCCCAGTGGGTACCCGTTACATCAAATGTTTTCAAACAGCGGTATATACCCAGTCTCCCGGGCCAAGTGCTGATATGAACTTCAGACTCCTGGCCCTTCCCCTGTAGAGGTAAAGGCTCCAGTATAGGAATCCCTTTTTTTTTTTTTTTTTTTTTTTTTTTTGACAGGGATCTCGCTCTGTCATCAGGCTGGAGTGCGGTGGCATGATCTCAGTTCACTACAACCTCTGCCTCCCAGGTTCAAGTGATTCTCCTGCCTCAGCCTCCCAAGTAGCTGGGATTACAGGCGCACATGACACGCAAAGATAATTTTTGTATTTTAGTAGAGATAGGGTTTCACCATGTTGGCCAGAATAGTCTCAATCTCCTGACCTCGTGATCCACCCACCTCGGCCTCCCAAAGTTCTGGGATTACTGGCATGAGCCACCATGCCTGGCCAGGAATCTGCATTTTTTAACAATCACCCCCCAGGTGATTCCAGCACAGATTGTCCAAGGCCAAATGTTGGAAAATACTGAATTTCAGGGGCAGTGAGCATTGGCCTGCAAATTGAATCAGTCTCTGAGGGAGGTTGAAGGGGTCCCACAGCTCAGCAGCGTCTCTGGGTTGGTAGGGTCTGGAGACTGGGCTTGGGCTAGAAAACTCCTGGGATGCCGGGCATGGTGGCTTGTACTTGGAATCACAGATACTTGGGAGGCTGAGGCAGGAGGATTGCTTGACACCAGGAGTTCAAGACCAGCCTGGGCAACCTAACAAGACCCTGTTTCTAAAAAGATAAAAGAAAATTCCTGGGAGAAGGACAGAGGGTGGGTTGAGAAGGAGTGACCTTACCAGACAGAGTCGTATGACATGTTGGTGAGTTTCTCGCCCTTCTCATTCACATATGTATCCACTGTGACGTTCTTTTCTGTGTCGTGAGCGGAATTGAAGGCTGTCATGCTGCGTGCTGGGATGCCCAATGCTCTCAACACTGAAATGACCCAGGGTGGGGTGATTGGCAACTGTGGGGGCTGGGAGTCCCCCCCTTGGTACCTCTGTCCTCAGCCACTGGATCTCCCGCTTACTTGTAGTCAGGACCCCAGCGAATACCCAGCACTGGCCGAAGCACACAGCCTGCTTCATGTTGTAGTACTGCTGCAAGATCGGGGTGCTGCCTGTACACCGGTATGGGTAGTCCCCAGACCAGTTTCCAAGGAGCACGCCTTTGCCTTTCTCAACACTCATCTGCCACACAGGTAGAGGTGGGGTAAGTGTTCACCCCTCAGAAGAACAAGGTGCTGCCAGCCCAGCCTGGCCACCCAGCCCCCAAAGTGGACACCTCACTGTGTCTCAGAGCACCTGGAGGACATGGGCTACCCAGGAAGGGCAGAGTGCCCAGAAGAGCCAAGGAGCATGCCAGCTGTGTGAGTGACCAGGGAGGATGCTCACACTCTGTGCCTCAGTTTCCTCCCTTGTAAAATGATGATCATTACATTGTTTTTGAGAGATCTTTCTGTGTAGCCCAGGCTGGAGTGCAGTGAGGTGAGCTCGGCTCACTGCAGCCTCAACTTCCTGGGCTCAGGTGATTCTCCTGCCTCAGCCCCCCAAGTAACTGGGACTACAGGCACACACCACCACACTTGACTAATTTTTGTAGTTTTTCGTAGAGACGGGGTTTCACCATGTTGGCCAGGTTGGTCTCAAACTCCTGAGCTCAAGCAATCTACCTGTCTCGGCCTCCCAAAGTGCTGGGATTATAGGTGTGAGCCACTATGTCTGGCCCCTTTAGGTTGTTTTGAGGATGACCTGGCTGAAGCCTATGCCTGTTCTGGCATCTTCCATTTTTAAACTGTCAGTGGTCTGCACCTCTTTTAATCCCTAAGAAGCCCTGCCTGGACGATCCTTTCCACCTTATTAAAACCAGAGAGAAGGCAAAGCCACGTGAGTTCACCTTTGAAAGCACTTAATGGAATCTCTACAGAAGGTTATACAGGCAGGTGCAGAGGAGCCCTCTGAAAACATGAAAGGTGACACAGTCACAAATCTTTGATCTGGGGGTGGCCTGGCTTGGACTACACCCACCCATCCCCTCCTGGCCTGCTCACTAATATCCTTTGCAAACCCCATTATGCCTTGTGAAAAGCACAATTATACTGCCTCATGTTTCCCAGGATGTTAAAGATAGCCGTTTGTTAAATTGAAACTCTTAACGTATGCCACAATTTCTGAATCCTGTTTGGGGGTTTGTTCAGTTTTAATCTACAAGAAGTCTCAAACAATGGTGTGAGCTGGGCCTCCTGTGACCTCTCAGGTCATGTGGCTGGACAAGCCTCTTCATTCATCCAAATCGGAGAGAGAATAGAGGCCACCCCCAGACTCAAGGGCGGTCAGACAGAATGAAAACAGATGAAAGGGTCCTAGGCAAAGTAGGACACACACCTCCCATCTTAACTGTCATCCAGCCTCTGCTCTGGTCTGGCTGCTGCATCCTACTGCGAAATTGAGTGGCCCCAGCCTGTCAGTGCCTGCTAGACCCAAGCCGTCTACAGAGCAATGTGGCGGAGGGAGGAGACAGAAAAGGAAGGGGAGTGATGCTGAGCCCAAAGGACATCAGGTCTTTCAAAACTCCTGATGCACAAAGCTCTGTCACCCTGCAGAATAAAGCACGGTCCTGTGCCCAGGTATGGTAGACAGTCACGGAGATGGCCCCCAGCAATCCCCTCTCCTAGACCGAGCAACTCACTTCTGACCAACAGAATGCAGCAAAAGTGATGGCTGTCACTTCTGAAATGAGGTGACAAAGGCTGTGGCTTCCAGCCTGGCCACTCCCTCTCTTACTTGCTCACTCTGATGGAAGCTGGCTGCCATGCTGTGAGATTCCCTGACCTGAGGCTGCCCACAGCCAGGTGAGTGAGCCTGGAAGTAGATCCTCCCCCAGAGATCTTGAGCCAGAACATTCAGCTAAAGCACACCTGGATTCCTGACCCACAGACATGGGAGCTAATGGAGGTTTGTTGTTTCCGCCACTGTGTCTTGGGGTAACTTGTTACTCAGCAATGGATAATGAACGCACTCACTGCTGCGCCGACTACCCTGTCTGGTGTGGGAGTCGTCTTTAGGTGGCCCTGCCAGAAGCTCCACCTGCTAGTCAAAATCCCAGATCCAGGAGGCCCACTGAGGGCCATGAACTTCTAGGGGGAAAGGAGCAATCTTTATAGGGAATCTGGGAAGGGGAAGGGCCTCTGAAGTGGCTGGGGTTCTCAGACTCCCGAGCATGGAAGCTAATGTGCAGTAAACTAATTCTGGAAGTGACTCCTGCAACACCTTGGCATTCTGAAGCGCCTGAGGAGGTGGCTGCGAGGGCATTAGGAGGGAGCACTGGAGTGCTCTCCTGCACTCCGGTGGTTGAGTCAGGAGAGCTGGCTCAACCACCACTGTGCAGCCGCTTCTCCCTGGGCTGGTTTCCTCCCGGCTGAAACAAGCGGCAGCTTAGCCCACTGCTTCCCAAACCCCAACACTTGTAAGAATTACCTGGGAATGGGCCCACAGCGTGTTGGACCCTGGGCTGGACACCTGTGTGTTATTGAGACCTCATAGTCCCCCAATAGATGAGATAACAGAAGCCCAGAGAGGCTTAGAGTCTTGGCCAGAGTCACGGAGCTTGAAAGGAGAGAAGCAGCCAAGTACATGTGAGGGCACCTGCACCACTGAAAACTAGGGCCCCTCATGGCAGGTTCTGTCTGCTAATGACTTAGTCTGCTTTACTGTTCTCTCTCAGCATCCAGCCTGGCCACCTGCTGGCCCCTGGGCCAGAGAATGAACATAGCATCATAGGGGTAAAGGGGAAAGAGCGGGCACGGTGGACTCCATGCCTGGGCCCCAGAGGGTCAGCGTGAGAGCCACCAGTAATTTCACCAGCCCCTAAGGTGCAGGGGAACAGGAGCCCCGGCATTTATGAGGCACACCACGTGCAACAGGCTCACAGCCTCGCTGCAAGGAGGGCATTTCAAGAGCCCCTGACTTAAGACCAATCTGTCACAGCAGTTCAGCTCACAGACTCGCCTAGAGATGAACATCTGTGGGGGTCGAGTAGCCACTTGTCTGAACTCAGTGGACCCTTGGAGAGTGGTCCTCACTGGCATTGGGAGATCCCTGGGAGTTGCAAGGTCTGTGATCATTTACATAATTAATAATCATTTATATAATAATCCCCAGGTCATACTTGCCTTCTTCACTCTCATTCTCTACTAAGTGTAGAGAGGATGAAAAATTGACATGGTTTCAGACTGCACATTGCAAGCAACTTTAAGAAGCTGTCACTTATGGAGCCTGGGTATAGTATCTGCCATTATGTAAAAAGGCTATGGGAATATTCCTGCCTTTTTAAATCTATGTATCCGTGTGAGGCAAGATGTTCATATATTCCAACTAAAACAATGAACGCAGAAGCAGTTATGAAATCCTAGCTGACTGGAATTCCAGCAAGTCAGACATTAAAGAGATTTGCAAAAATGGAAAACAATGCCACTCTTCTCACTACATACTTTATGCTTTGAAAAACATCGCCTTTTTAAAATAAAAATACATTATTTATGTTAACATGTAATGGAATTATCATTCTTTTAGAATAAATAGTTCTAAAATTTTCAGTTTTAATTTCTAATACAGTAAATATTGGTCAACATAAACCATATAAACACATCTTATTTGGGGTCCTCAATAATTTTTAAAAGCATAAAAGGGTCTTGAGACCAAAATATTTGAGAACTGCTACTCTGAACACACTGACTTCCAAGTGGCCAGGTGGAATAGAGAGACCAACTATCCTGTATGCCCAAGACCGAGGGGTTTTCTGGGACACAGTATTCTCAGTGCTAAATCCAGGAAAGTCCCAAGTGAACTGGAAATTTGCTCACCATAACTGAGGCTCAGTTTGCAGGTAGGAAGTTGACCTTCCATATTACTCTCATTTTGCAGATGGGGAAACTGAGGCTCAGACATATGGAGCCACTTACAGCCACAAAAGCTCAGTTTGCAGGACCTTCGTATTAATCTCATTTTGCAGATGGGGAAACTGAGGCTCGGTTTCAGAAACTGAAGCCACTTACACCTAAGGTCAGCCCATATGTGGTAGGGCTGGGATTCAGACTCAGGTCTGACTTGAAAACCTGCTCTCAGAACAGATTTCAGTAATGTCTATTTCTTAACAGTTTTGAAAGGTTGATTGGCCATGGCACTGTGCTGTGCTTCAAAGGCTCACAGTCTAGCTGGGGGAAAACAGAAAACTGCTGAGCAATTGGCAAGTACAAGACAGCATCAAATTGGGGGCAAAATTACTCTGACTTCTGTGTTACGGAATCTTTTACATGGAGCCCAGGCTTTCCACACCTACCATAGCACACATGGCCCTGCACACCAACACGGGATCCCTCCTATCTGTGGGCTTGAGGGAGGCCTCACTCAGCAGGGAGATGCAGCAGTCCACGACATTTTTCTCAAACTATTTTGGGAAATGAAGAAAGAGGCGGTTAAGACTTTGCCCTGTGTCAGAAACTTAACACATACTGTCTAATTTGCATATCGCAGCCACCCTATAGCATAACCCACCTTCCCTGCCTACAGTATCATAAAATGTTCACCCCAGCATTAAAATTAAAAACATTTAAATGTCTGGCCACAGGGTAACAGTTAAGTAAGTTTATAGAGCGATAGCATGCAGCCGCTAAAAGGCAGTACAAGAACTGTTTTATACCGTGGGGAAAAGTCCTTTGTAATCAAGTCGAATAAATGAAACGGGCCAGGTGTGGTGGCTCATGCCTATAATCCCAGTACTTTGGGAGGAGATCACCTGAGATTGAGAGTTCAAGACCAGACTGACCAACATGGAGAAACCAGTCTCTACTAAAAATACAAAATTAGCAGGACGTGGTGGCACATGCCTGTAATCCCAACTAGTTGGGAGGCGGAGGCAAGATAATCACTTGAACCCAGGAGGCAGAGGTTGTAATGAGCTGAGATCGTGCCATTGCACTTCAGCCTGGGCAAAAAGAGCAAAACTCTATCTCAAAAATGGATTCATTAATTAAATTAAATAAAAATAAATAAATAAATGAAACAGGCTACAAAGTTGTGCGCAAATAACATTACAACTATGTGAGCCTTAGTAATAGACAAAAGAATAAAATACACTAAAATGTTAAGTCATTATCACTGAGGAAGGAGGTTATTAATAGTTTTATTTTCTTTCCACATTTCCGTATTTTCTAAGTCTTTTGTGATAAGCACGTTATTTTTGAAATCCTATTTACCGTAAGTCACTTTATCAAGATATCATTTACATCCCATAAAATCTACCATCTACACTGGACAACTCAATGTCTGTATATTCACAGAGTTGAAGTATATGTGTTACTTTTGTAACCTGAGGGAAAAACCACCAAAATAAAAGGAATAGACCATAATGTTTATGTTCCAGAAGGAGTCTGGGAGAGTTTTGTGGTTACCATTCTTTGAGGTTCTTTTTTCTTTCTTTTTTTTATTAAGAGAGGGTCTTGCTCTGTTGCCCACGCTACAGTACAGTGGTGCAATCACGGCTCGATGAAGCTTTAACCTTCTGGACTCAAATGATCTTCCATCCCCTCTCCAATTACAATCATCTCCCTACAGCTCTGCCTGGGACTACAGGCATGCACCACCATGCCCAGCTAATTTGCTCATTTTTTGTAGAGACCAGGCCTCCATGTTGCCCAGGCTGGCCTTGAGCTCCTGTCCTCAAGCCATCCTCCCACCTTCACCTCCCAAGGTGCTGAGATTACAGGTGTGAGCCACCACAGCCAGCCACTCTTTGGGGTTCTTAAAATCACCCCTTGATTTTCTAAGAGGGGCAACTCCCTAGGACTCAGGTGATTCCTTCTTCACTGCCCCTCCTGTGGTTCGTTTGGTTGTTTCCTTGCCAGATACTCCCTCCCATTCCATTTCCCTCCAGTCCTCAGGTGTAAGGATGCTGAGGGCCTTCCAGGAACAAGTGAGAGTGGGTAGGGCACGCGGGGCGCACCTTGCACAGAGCACACAGTGTGAGCCTCACCAGCTGGCAGTCCCTCCTCCCTCATCCCTACTTCAATCCTGTTCTGGGTGTCCAGACTCAGGGGGAGGAGGGGAAACTCAAGCAGCTGTGAAGTGCCTGGCATTTCCCAGGAGCTTTTTGTTGCTAAATCTGGGGTGAGGGGTAATGGGAAGTGTCTGGTGTCCCGCATCCTCACACCCCAGCTTCAGAACTTTTCTTGTTTCCACGCGGCTCTCCTGCCTCATGGCTGCAGGAAGGCACTTGCCCTCCACTTAGCAAAGGCCTCCACACAAGTCTCTGAAAAGCTCCCTCACGTTTAGAAGCTGTTTGTCAACGCCAACATTCTAATAGTAACAGGCCTTCCTTGTAACAGTGCTTGGTTCTTTGGTAAATACACTGGGAGGTAGGGAGTAGGAGATAGCCATGGGGGTGGGAGAGAGTCGTGGGGGGTGGGAGAGCGCCATGGGGGGTGGGAGAGAGTCGTGGGGGGTGGGAGAGAGTCGTGGGGGGTGGGAGAGAGTCGTGGGGGGTGGGAGAGAGCCGTTGGGGGGTGGGAGAGAGCTGTGGGGGGGTGGGAGAGAGCCATGGTGGGGTGGAAAAGCCACCCCACCATGTCTCTCTCATGGGAGGTCTCGTGGGAGGGCTTCTGCCTAGGACTCCACCCCATCTGTGCAACCTGGGCAGGTCACCCCTCTCTGGCCACGTTTCTCATGTATGGCGTTTGACCTGAGGTTCACAAACCTTTCTCCACAACCTTTACTGGCTACTACCCAACTAAAAGGTTGGTCTAGCAAATGGGGCCTGGTCCAGCCACATGACAACAAGTCATTACCTAACCAAAGTTCCAGGGTCTGTATTTGATACTTCTGGCAACCCCCATGTAATGGCCGCCCGTGTCGTCGAGGATGTACTCTTTATGCTCGTCCTCATCAGGCATGAAAACCGTGTCCTCTGAAGCAAACCACACATCCACAGAGGTTATGGCACACCCTAGGACAGCAGCACGCTTGCCACTGGGGACTGTCTGTGCTGGGGGATCTTCAAGGTCTTTGTGAGGGACTTGGAACAGCTAATGTTGCAGGAGGGAGGTGGGCGGGAGGGAAGGTATCAAAAGAACTTCCTGAGCCAGCTGTAGGGGACTTCCCCTGGGAAAATCTGGAGCAATTTAAGCATGAGTTAAGAAAAGGATGAATCATAAACCACGGAAAAGAGAGAGTTCATGAGTCCATACAGATGGTAGAGAGAGACGGGTGGGGGTGAAGGGAGGGCTCTGCCTACAGGAAATGTCAGGTGGTAGCAGGTAAACATGGTGGAGAGCTGGCCTTGGAAAATCACTGTGCAGCCATCACAGTCAAGAATGGTTGAAGCAAGAACCATCAGTGCATGCTAAATCTAGGGGTGGAGAATTTTGATGAGGATCAGGATATTTGGATGGTCTTAAAGTGTGTCCACATTGATTACTCATTACAAAAAATTATATAGTAACTATGTAGCAGAAAAACTGGACAACGCCTTGACCAAATAATCACATTCAACATTCCCAGCAAGGGGCAGGCAGACACTGTGTGCCTCCAGATATGATTTTCCCGAGAAGGGCATGTCATTTACATGATATCCAGCGAGGACTGTGTAACCTGAATCTAAAGATGACAAATCATCAGACCCAAAATGACAAATGATCTGTTAAAAGGGGGACTTCTATTCCTCAAAAATATGTCAAAAAAGACAAAGGCTGAGAAATTGTTCTAGATTAAAGGAGGTAAATAAATATAACTATATGCAAAATATGATTCTAGACTGGATCCTGTTTTGGAGGGAAAAAATGTTATAAAGAACATCATAAAATCAACTGACCGGCTGGGCGTGGTGGCTCACACCTGTAATCCCAGAACTATGGAAGGGCAAGGCAGGTGGATCACCTGAGGTCAGGAGTTCAAGACCAGTCTGGCCAACATGGTGAAACCTCATCTCTACTAAAAATACAAAAGTTAGCTGGGCGTGGTGGCATAATCCCCGCTACTCGGGAGGCTGAGGCAGGAGAATCACCTGAACCCAGGAGGCGAGGTTTCAGCAAGCTGAGATGGCGCGATTGCACTCCAGCCTGGGCAACAACAGTGAAACTCCAACTCAAAAATAAATAAATAAATGATCAAGTGTCCGAACTGGAATATAGATAGTAGACGAAAGTGTTATGCTAACAATTTACTGAAGTTGATAACTGTCCTGTGGTTATATGAGAGAATATCCCTGTTATTAGGGAATATACTTTAAAGGGTTTAGGGGTAAAGAAGCAACTTATATGTAACTTATTATCAAATGGTTCAAAAATAAAAGCGCGCATGCGCGTGTGTGTAGAGGAGGGAGGGAGGGAAAATGATTAAGTAAATGGGGCAAAATGTTAACAATAGGTGAGCCTGGATAAAGGGTATAGGTTGTTCTTTATATCATTTTTGCAACTTTTCTGTGAGCTCAAAATCATTTCCAAATACAAAGTTTAAAAAAAAAGCTCCTTGGCTTCTAGCATGGGCACCTGATGGCTTTTGACTTCAAGAAGGCCACAGGAGGAGGGGCAGGTGTGGAAAAGGGTTGACACAGAATGTGCTACATTTGAGGCTGCAACAAGATGTCCAGTACCCTCTGGAGAGAAGCCAGTGCTGGCGATGGCAGAAGTAGCCTCAAATGCCATTTGTATAGAGGTTCCAGTGTAGCCAAAGGAAGAAGTGAGCTGGTACATGAGGAAGTGGAGAGAAGAGAACAGAACTAAGGGAACAGAAGGGAGAAACCAACCGCAATTCAGGCTCTGCCCCAGAGTTGGCAAGGAAGAAGTCCTTGCTTGTCCCTCCCCCTCCCCCACCAAGGCAGCCTCTGTACAGTGGTGGAGGCAGAAGTGTGCTGGGGTAGGGCAAGGCATTAGGGAGAAGTGGAAATGGGGAATAAAGACCTCCATTCTAAGGAGCCTGGTCACAAAGAAAATGCTCCAATGGTGTTCGTGATCTGTTCCTGGGTCACATCCCTTAAACTAGTTTGCAAATACCTTGAGAGCAAACAAAAGCTCATAGGCTATGCATTGCACACAACAGGTTTTGCCAGGGGCACCTGCCACTCCCCAGCAGACCTGAGATTCGTAGTACCTTTACACCATGGGCTGAAGAGAAGGTATAGGATGTTTTCTTCAGACTTAAGGATGTGGCTTCCAGTTTTCACATGTAGTTGGTAATGCCCCACAATGGCATTTGGGGTACTGGTGACAGCCACTGTGACCTGAGCAAACCACAAGATAAGGTGGACACCACACCCTCTGGCCAGATTCCAAATCCTACAAATGCTTCCCAGAAAAATCCATCAGTCCTAACAAATCATCCCATCTGGAACCAGCCGAGACAAGGAATGGTCAGGACCCTGAACAGCCAGGAGTGCTCTTGCAAGGGAAGGATGCATGCGACAGAAAAGCAGCCGCACACAGCACGAGGCTTTGGCAAGTCATTCAAGAGCCCTAGACACACTGGACTCAAGAAGCTGGTGGACATTTTCACCTCCCCAAACTTCACTCCCTTCACCACAGCCTGAAGGTGATACCATCTCCAGGTTGCTGGGAAAATGCTGTAGATAAAACACACATGAGGTACTGACATAGTTGGTTCTGTGTCCCCACCCAAATCTCACCTCAAATTATAATCCCAATAATCCCCACATGTTGAGGGAGGGACTCAGTGGGAGGTGACTAGATCATGAGGGTAGTTTTCCCCATGCTGTTCTCGTGATAGTGAGTGAGTTCTCACCGGAGCTGATGCTTTTATAAGACAGTTTTCCCTGCTCTTGTTCTCTCTCTCACCTGCTACCATGTAAAATGTGCCTGCTTCCCCTTCTGCCATGATTGTAAGTTTCCTGAGGTATCCCCAGCCATGTGGAACTGTGAGTCAATTCAACTCCTTTTCTTTATAAATTAACAGTCTCAGGTATTTCTTTAGAGCAGTGCAAAAATGGACTAAGACAGGTGTCTAGCTCAGAGCCTGGAACTTCAGGGCAAGGGTGAAATGTCAGCTGTCTTTGGAGCAAACAACACCTTTCTCTTGGAATACAAGCAGCCAGAGTCCCAGAAGGCCACTGGTCTAAGGGTGTCCAGGCCTTTATCCAGCCTTTTAGAATAAATAATAACTAGAGAGATAATTAGGATAAATCAATATTGCTGTAGCCACAATGGTACCAACAATAATTCTCATCATTGCCACAAAACATTTTCATTGTGGTCCAAGATCCTCCCATGAGGTGCTTATTATTATAAGATAACTCACAGGAGGAATAGGCTCTCAGTTCAAATCCCAATTCCACCCTCCCTCCCTTTTTTTGAGACAGAGTCTTTCTCTGTCACCCAGGCTGGAGTGCAACGGCACAAACACAGCTCACTGCAGCATTGAACTCCCAGGGTCAAGCAATTCTCCTGCCTCAGCCTCCTAACTAGCTGGAACTACAAGTGCTCACCACCACATCTGGATAATTATTTCTTTTTTTTTTTTAAGTAGAGATGGGGTATCTCTGTGTTGCCCAGGCTAGCCAGCTCTACCTCTTACTGGCCGTATTACCTTGGCTGGTTACTTAACCTCTCCTGTGCCTCAGTTTTCTCCTTTAAGAATTTGGAATAATAGATCCCCTTCTTTGTGGGAACACTGTGAAAACTAAACAAGCTAACATAGATAAATGTTCCGCTGTCATCATTTTGCTGGTGGGGAAACAGGTTCACAGAGGTGGCCCAAGAGGTAGAGCTGGGATCAACCTCACTGTGCTAAAACTCCAGAATCCACAAGGCTAACTCCCGATACCCTTCTTGTGGCAGGGAGGAGGTCGTGCCCTCAGTGTTCATTACAATGGAGCCCTGGAGAACCGGCCTTCCAGGATGCAGGAAATGTCCTCCACCATCTGGGTGCTGGTCCCACGGCTCTATTCATATGTAAAAATTCATTGCACAAACCGTTAAGATTTGTGTCCTTTACATGTGTTATATGTCAATTTAAAAAACTTTTAAAATACACTTTTTGAGTAAAGAAATATGCAGCTCCTGCCCACACCCCATGCCCACCTCGGGAGAGATTTTCTTGATACTCTAAAAACCACTCAAATGCAAAATTGTGGTTGGGAGTCTGAGATCTGGATGGGAGGGAGAGGAAGGAAGAGCCCGGGGCACTAGTGGGGATTCCAGCAGCAGCTGGCCCATTCGTCTCATTTCCACCAGCAGAT
Organism: Callithrix jacchus; assembly: GCF_049354715.1. Lineage (NCBI taxonomy): Eukaryota > Metazoa > Chordata > Mammalia > Primates > Cebidae > Callithrix > Callithrix jacchus. The sequence continues at coordinate 27,635,311 of NC_133516.1, read as the reverse complement.
TCTGCTTCTACAAAAACCCAGTGTAACTGCCATTTTAAAATCATGGCATTAGCCTAGCATTAAACTTCTAGGGATTTAGCCTAAGGAAATATCCACAAGCTAGTCTGAAGATCTGGTTGAGAGATGAAGACTGGAGACAACTGAACACCCAGCGCTCCCCGTAAGGGTGGAAATCCAGCCACCGTAAGCCCAGACGCGCAGGCAGGAGCCACTGTGGAAAGCGTTCATTAGGCCTCCTCAAGTGAGTGAAGCTGGAGGTGGACTACCCCCACTTTGTATTTGACCATGACATACAAAAGCCTGGCAGGAAGATGGGTAACTTAATTGGTGGAACCACAGGTTATTTTTATGTATTTCTCTCTGCTCATGTCCTCCAGTGAACATTGTTCCCTTTGAAATGAAAAGGAGAAGGGTGACAGGTAGGGGTTCGGCCACCATCAGAGGTACTGTGTGCTCGGAGGAGGTGGAAGAGGGAAACAGACATTAGGAGACATGACCCCTCTGTCATGTTCTGCCGTGGGTGGCTTTAAACCACATTTCCGACTGACAGATGACAAAGCAGATAGGGGCTGCTCCCATTAGGGGGAATCCGCCAGCCCGGTGGGTGCTCACCTCTTTGCCAGACTCATCGTGAAGGGATGCCTGCCAGTTGTAGTGGTCTGAGGGCTTCCTCAGATCGAGCTCCACCAGGGTGTGTCTGGCGATACTAGGATTCAGCCCTGGAGACACACAAAGGGAACAGAGTCTTGACATTGGCCCAGCCATGGGCCACACCCGAGACAATCTCCCCTGCTTCGGGGGCACCTACTGCCCACTCACGAGGCCCCCATCCCTCCTGTCCAGGCTTGTTTGTCCCCTGGCTCCCTGGGTCCAGCTTCGCTAATTCTGCAGATGCCTTCCTGTGCCCCACATGACCAGTTTTAGTTTTCTACTCAATTTAGATGAGCTCCCTGCCTCCTCCTCTCTGCGTCTTCCCTTTCTTTTTTCCCATCAGATCCAGCCCTCCCTAGAGCTCCTGCCTCTGTCATGTGCTCACCAGAGTTACTGTTGGTTTAACCCCCATCCGCTAGTGCCACAGCCCGCAAGCTGGTCCACTCCACGTAATGCAGGGGAACAGCTTAACCTTTGCTCCTCTCATCTGGAGGAGGCAGATGCCACTGCCTACCCTGTATGCTGTCACAGGATCTTCTTTGAAAGGTCAGCCAGGTTATGTTATGAGCTCCAGGGACTACTGGAATCAAAGCCAAGCTTTTTCCATAGCGTGCAGGTGGCCCTCAGTGAGGCTTCTCTCCAACTCCCCCTTTTCCTCCCTGTCATAATTGAGTTTCTGGTCCCCAGAGAGTTAGCTCATGACAAACAGCACGTGGCCACAAGTGTTGTTTCCTCAGGGCCCTGGCACTTGCCATGCTTGTGGCTGGGAATACCCTGCTCTCAGCTCTTCACACGGTGGCTCCTGCGTGTTACATGGGTCTCAGCAGGGTCATTTCCCACAGCAGTCCTTCCAACCCTGACAGCGTCAGCCCCGCCTGACCTGCTGCTTTCTCTCTTGCTGGAGGAGACTCTTGTTTTTGTTTCTTCATCATATTTGGCCCTGTCTGAAATTATCTTTTGTTCCTTTGTTGCTTTCTCTGCTAGTACAGTCAGGTCTAGGAGGCAGGGACCACTTTACCTCTGGGTTCCCTGGCACAAAGTAGGTACTCAACAAACACTTGCTGAGTGAGCGAGTCTCACTGCATCACACATGGAGAGTGCTCAGTGCAACACCTGACGTGTGGCAGGTGCTCAGGAAATTCTGGGTGAGGGAATGCACATGGACTCGGGGCCAGTATAAAGTCACCGGTCAGTGACAGCAAGGTCCCAGTCCATGGTTGAGCGGGCAAATCATGGCACGGCACACAGTAGGTGCTTATTTCATACTGGATGAAGGGAACGGAGGCTGTTCTGACTGATCTCCACCAGCATGGTGGAGGAGACCCTACGCCTGTCATTCACTCAGAGTAGGAGCAAAAAGGAGCTCTCTCCCAGAAAGTGCTATTGGATGCCCTCTTGTAAAGTAGATCTACTTGATCTAATTTTTTTTTGAGACAGAGTTTCACTCTTGTCACCAGAATGAAGTGCAATGGCGCTATCTCACCTCACTGTAACCTCTGCCTCCCAGGTTCAAGCGATTCTCCTACCTCAGTCTCCTGAGTAGCTGGGATTACGGGCACCCATCACAGTGCCCTACTAATTTTTGTATTTTTGCTGGAGATATGGTTTCACCATGTTGGCCAGTCTGGTCTTGAACTCCTGACCTCAGGTGATCTGCCTGCCTCGGCCTCCCAATGTGCTGGGATTATAGGCATGAGCCACCATGCCTGGCTTACTTGAACTATTTTAAAAACAACATTCAAGAAGACCCTCCTCCATTATCCTACCACAAGAGCTAACACATTTTCTCTCCGTTCCCCTAGTTGTATTTATGCACACATATTTACCTAACTATAACAAATGTGTGAGCCTTTTCCTATTATCTTTGCAACCAAAATGTGATATTTTAATCATTATTACTGCTTGCCTCCAGCCCACCCAGCTGTGGTGTCAGCACACCTCAGTCCTATGGTTCATCTCTACACAATGTTCCAGACTCCACCGAAGCAGATGCCTGCTGAGTCGCCTCCTCCCTCTGCTCTGGCCCCTCCCCTGCTTAGCCAAGGAATCGGAGCCTCACTGTATGCCAAGTCCTGACTGAGCTTCCCATCATACCTCCTAATATTCCCACTTTACAGATGGAGAAACTGGGGATCAGGGAGGGGAAGGCACTCCTGGCTCAGACTGGCCAGAAAGGGCCACTCCAGCATCCAGGGACCTCTGTGGTCCCTCCCCCAAGCCCACAAGTAGGGCCCCAAGGCTTCACCTGTGCTGAATTGCAGTTTCAGTTCGTGGTAGAATTGTAAGGGATGGTTCAGTGCCAGCCGCAGGTGAAACACCTGCCCTCGCCGGAACACAGGACTGCTCATTTGGAACTCCCTCGTGTGGTGAGAAACGGCATTATCCTGCTTCAAGAAGTCAACATGGAGAACCTGCAGCTCTGTCAGCAACACAACACGTGGGGAAAGAGCACAGAGAATGTTTATTCCCTGATCACCTTCTTCTCCTGCCTTTAAAATCTGACAGTGTGTGGAGGCGGAGCCAGGCTTTCAAGTCGGGCATCCCTGCTCCACCTCTGGCTGGCTATGAATCTGTCTGAGACTCAGTTTCCTCACCTGTAAGATGGGTGTGCACGTACCTACCTTGTGGGGTTACATGGGGGATGAGCTGAGAGCAGTGCACTCAAGTGCTCAGTCATGTAACCCCGAAAGGTAGGAAGGTACACGCCCATCTTACAGGTAAGGAAACTGAGTCTCAGACAGAGTGAGTCTGTGAGTGGCTGTTAGGCAAGGCCCCCTCCCCAACTACCCCTCTCTGCAGACATGGCCTCAGGACAAAGCTGGAGCCAGGGTGCTCTCTGTCAATCAACACAGAAGCTGGAGGAAAAGAGGGGATTGGGCAAACTGAGGAGGGAACAGATGACCCCTGGGGTTGCTCCCCTTCCTGTTCAGCCCAGACTCCCATCCGCTTTCAATCAGACACCATCCCAAGGCGAGAGTTCACATCCTGAAGGAAGGGTGGGGTGCAAAGTAGCTGGGGTGAAGCCTTTTGATCCAAATAGAGGAAGAAGGACCAAGGAGTTCCCATGATCCAAGGCCAAGACCACTTGCATTATAAATGGGACTTTTAAGGCCGGACGCAGTGGCTCACTCACTCCTGTACTCCAGCACTTTGGGAGGCTGATGGGGGCGGATCACCTGAGGTCAGGAGCCAAGATTGAGCCAATGCACTCCAGACTGGGTGACAGAGTGAGACTCCGTTCCCCCACCCCGGAAAGAAAAGGGGGGATGTTTTTCTTCAATGCTAAAGTGAAAAGTACATCTGGTAAAAGAAACGCTATCCACATGCATAATACATGTAAGAAATACCCCATGTATTTCTTACCATGTGTCTGTTATAATGACATTTCTTTGTGTTACCTCAGCTTGGAACCCAAACCCCTCCCCTTTATCTAAAATTCAAACTATTCCCAGGCTCATGAGTCATGAAGGGAAATGTGTTTTGACTGCATGTTGAAACCACCTGGGGGGTATAAAACTGTATATGTTGGGAGGGAAGTATGCGCGCTCCACACAGAGCGCAAGTAAACGGAATCCCGGTGGGGGGTCTCTTCAGCCCTGGGGGGTTGCAGAAGTAGGTAAATACAGCAACTTCGCGGCGTGGCACACTATCTTTGGAAAAACGTGAGTTCAAGCCCTGAGTCCTTGCTGCCCCACAGGGTGGCCTTGGGCTTGTGCCCTGGCACCACCCCTGTCCCCAGTCCCTGTTTTCTCTCTGGAAATGGGTGGAAGACCAAAGAAAATGATGTGCCCCTCTTGGTCACCCCGAGCCGCCTGCCCTGGAACACTGGCCACAGTTGAGGAGGTGACTGAGACCTAGAAATCCAAGTGTTGGAGGTCCTGAGGCCAGCCAGAATTGCTTCAAAATGGAACGAAGGCATTTTCGGACTTACATTCAGAGCCGATTCATCAGCATGAGCATGTGGACGAGCCCACGGAGACTCGTGGACCTGGCGGGGCAGAGCCTGCTGAAGAATGAGGCCCTGGCCATCGCTGCCCTGGAGTTGCTCCCCAGGGAGCTCTTCCCGCCGCTCTTCACGGCAGCCTTTGACGGGAGACACAACCAGACCCTGAAGGCCATGGTGCAGGCCTAGCCCTTCACCTGCCTCCCTCTGGGAGTGCTGATGAAGGGACAGCAGCTTCACGTGGAGACCTTCAAAGCTGTGCTTGATGGAGTTGATGTGCTGCTTGCCCAGGAGGTTCGCCCCAGGAGGTGGACACTCAAAGTGCTGGATTTACGAAAGAATTCTCATCAAGACTTCTGGACCGTGTGGTCTGGAAAAAGGGTCAGTCTGTGCTCATTTCCAGAGCCAGAAGCAGCTCAGCCCATGAGAAAGAAGCGAAAAGTAGATGGTTCGAGCACAGAGGCAGGGCAGCGCTTTATTCCAATAGAGGCTCTCGTAGACCTGTCCCTCAAGGAAGGTGCCTATGATGAATTGTTCATCCACCTGATTGAGATAGTGAGGAGAAAGAAAGACGTACTACACCTGTGCTGTAAGAAGCTGAAGATTTTTGCAATGTCTGTGCAGAATATCAAGATGATCCTGAAAATGGTGCAGCTGGACTCTATTGAAGATTTGGAAGTGACTTGCACCTGGAAACTACCCACCTCGGCGAAATTTTCTCCTCACCTGAGCCAGATGAGTAATCTGCGTAGACTGCTCCTCGCCCACAACCATCCGTCTTCCTTCATTTCCCCGGAGAAGGAGGAGCAGTTTATCGCCCAGTTCATCTCTCAGTTCCTCAATCTCCACTGCCTTGAGGAGCTCTATGTGGACTCTTTATTTTTCCTCAGAGGCCACCTGGATCAGTTGCTCAGATGCATGATGAACCCGTTGGAAACCCTCTCGATAACTAACTGCTGGCTTTCAGAAGAAGATGTGACACATCTGTCCCAGAGCCCCAACATCAGTCAGCTGAGTGTCCTGAGTCTAAGTGGGGTCATGCTGACCGAGATAAATCCCGAGCTCCTCCAAGCTCTGCTAGAGAGAACCTCCGCCACCCTCCAGGACCTGGACTTAGATGAGTGTGGAATCGTGGATACTCAGCTCCTTGTTCTTCTGCCTTCCCTGAGCCACTGCTCCCAGCTTACCACCTTCAGCTTCTGCGGGAATCCCATCTCCATGTCTGTCCTGGAGAGCCTCGTGCACCACATCATCGGGTTGAATAATCTGAGCCACGTGCTGTATCCTGTCCCCGTGGAGAGCTTTGAGGACATCAATGGCACCCTCGACCTGGGGAGACTTGCCTATCTGCACACCAGGCTTAGGGAGTTGCTATGCGAATTGGGACGGCCTGGCATGGTCTGGCTCAGTGCCACCCCCTGTCCTCACTGTGGGGACAGAACCTTCTATGACCCAGATCCTATCCTGTGCCCCTGTTTCATGCCTGCCTAGCTGGGTGCACATGTCAAATGCTTCATTCTGCATACTTGGACACTGAAGCCCAGGATTCAAGTGCATCTTGAAGCAACACAACAGCCACAGTTTGAGACCAATGTTCAGTGTGAGCGAGGGAAAAAAGGGGAAGTTGGGGGTGGACAGATGTTGACTTGAAGAGTTGATGGAATCTTTGGGGAGATGCATCCTATAGAGTTAGAAATAGAATCTGAATTTCTAAAGGGGGATTCTGGCTTGGAAAGTACATGTGGGAGGTAATCCCTGTGTGGACTGTTGTAAAAAAAAATTTTGGAAATAAAAAGAAGCAGTATGAAGAAAAAAAAAAAAAAAAAAAAAAAAAAAACTGTATATGTTTTCCCCCAGCAAATCTAATACAGTTGATCTGAATGGGGTGGAGCCTCTGTGTTTTCATCGCTTTCCAGGCAATTCCAGGGGGCAGAGGGTGTGGTAAAACACAGACTGCCGGCCCACCGAGTTTCTGATTCAGCACATCTGGGGTGTGGCTGAGAATTCGCCTCTCCAGCAGCTTCCTTGATGACGCTGACACTGCTGGCCCAGGGAGCACACATTGAGAACCCCTAGATTAGGAAGCCCCACTGTGGCCTGTGAGGTAAACTGAAGTGAGATGCAGGGATCTTCCCCTGCTCCCGAGGGCTCACCTACAGAGGAAACTCATCCTCGGCAGAGATCATGGAGGCCAGCCCTGGACACGTGGGCTTTTGTAACTACAAAATGGGTGGAGTGGTCACGCCCATATCAGAGGGCTACCTTGGGGATGTGGCCGGTGATGTGTTTGGAGACAGCACAGCTCATTCTTGCTGGAGTGGCTTTGGGATTGGGGTCTGGACAAGTGTTCTCCAGGAAGGCAAGCCCCAGCAAGTGGCCTTCCTTCTGCACTGCTGCACAGGGCCTGGGAACCTGCTCCCTCCAGCAGAGAGGCCACCTGGCAGACAACCTACCTTCCCAGGTGTCTCCTCTTCTTGGGCTAAAATCTTGGGGTGGGCCCATGGCTAGCTGGAGCATCTTAGCCCATTTGTGCTGCTGTGATGGAACACTGGAGACTGGACCATTTAGAAAGAATAGAAATTTACTTCTGACAGTTCTTGCAAACAACCATTCCAGATGAAAGGTCTGGATTAGCATACGAGATTACTGAAAAAAAGTAAAGTTATGATTGCTGAATGAGACACACAGAAAAAACACATGTCACAACTAATTGTTAAAGGAATTGAACACATCCTGTGTGACCACTGGAGAGGACTCTTGGAAGCACCTGCTAGTTCCCACAGGACCTCACCCCATGTGCCTCTTCCCTTTGCTGATTTTTCTTTGTACCTTTTGCCACAATAAATCACGTACCCCCCACAGTGTCCATATTGCTGCCTGAGGCTACCGCCACCTGCCAGCAGGCACTGCTGGACAGTGTCCTTCCTTGACTGCATGTGGGAGCGCAGCCTCAGCAGAATGCATACCAGTTATGAAAAATTTGAAACATCACCTCTTTCTGTAGAGGTCTGGGATTCCTCCAAACTAAGAAAATAAAATAAACAGTTGTCCTTGGCTCATAGGCATAAATTGACTCCTAGTCACAGTTGTCACTGGTTTAGGGGATAAATGCCAATCCTCTTTGGAGGGATTTATTCCCCACCAAAGTTTTATGGAATTCCCACAGATAAAGTCACACTCAAGATGAGCTTATAGCCCTAAATTTTAAAACAAAAAATCCACTATTTTAGCAGAAACCACACAAGTATTCTTCCAAGAAATCAGATAATATACAGACTATAAAATAATGTATAGAGACTATGGACCAGGTGCAGTGGCTCATGCCTATAATCCCAGCACTTCGGGAGGCTGAGGCAGGAGGATCCCTTGAGCCCAGGAGTTCAAGACCAGTCTGGACAACATAGGGAAACCCTGTCTTTACAAAAAAATTTTTTAGTTAGCTGAGAATGGTGGTGTGCACACGCAGTCCCAGCTACTTAGGAGGCTGAGGCAAGAGTTTCACTTGGGCCTGGGAGGTCAAGGCTGCAGTGAGCCATGTTCACACCACTACACTACAGCCTGGGTGACAGAGTGAGACCTTACTTCAAAAAATAATAAATAAAATATTTAGGCAGGGCGTGGTGGCTCACGCCTGTAATCCCAGCACTTTGGGAGGCCAAGGTGGGCAGATCACGAGGTCAAGAGATTGAGACCATCCTGACCAACAAGGTGAAACCCCATCTCTATTAAAAACACAAAAAAATTAGCCAGGCGTGGTGGCATGCGACTGTGGTCCTAGCTACTTGGGAGGCTGAGGTAGAAGAATCACTTGAACCCAGAAGGCCAAGGTTGCACCACTTCATTGCAGCCTGGTGACAGAGCAAGGCTCTGTCTCAAAAATAAAATAAAATATTTTAAAAAATATATACAGACCATAAAATAGCCAAGTCAAAAAATGGCTAGGAACATAAGAGAAGGAATCAAAACTATGAGAAAGGAATAAGCCACTATTAAGAATGACCAGATAAGTTTTTTAAAACATAACTTTTAAAAATAAAAATGTGGTTCTTGAAATGAAAAAAAGTCATGGTTAAATGGCAAATAGACATAACTGAAAGAGAATCAGTGAACTAGAAAACAGACTGGTAACAAATACCTATAATAAAACCTAGAGAAATATAAATAGAAGTAAATATGAAAAGCAGTTTAGAGACGTGGAGTCTTGGATGAAAAGGTCTAAAGTATAGACTATAGTTGTTCTGGAAGGAGAGAATCAAGACTGGGGAGCAGCAGCAAAGAGGTGGTGGTTGAGAACTTTCCAGAATGAATGAGAGATATGAATCCACTTATTTAGGAATCACAAAGAATCACAAATAGGATAAAGAAAAGGCCAGGTACGGTGGCTCATGCCTGTAATCCCAGCACTTTGGGAGGCTGAGGTAGGTGGATCACCTGAGGCCAAGAGTTCGTGACCAGCCTGGCCAAAATGGTGAAACGCCATCTCTACTAAAAATACAAAAATTACCTGGGTATGGTGGCACGTGCCTGTAGTCCCAGCTACTCAAGAGGCTGAGGTAGGAAAATCACTTGAACCTGAGAGGCGGAGGCTGCAGTGAGCTGAGATCACATCACTGCACTCCAGCCTGGGTGATGGAGTGCAACCTTGTCTCAAAAAAAATAAAAATAAAAGTAATAAATGCCCATTGCAAAAATTAAGTCTCTCTCCCATCCCAGACTTTCAGATCCTTTCTCCAGAGAAAATCACTATAAAGTATCCAAGTATCTTTCCAGTTTTCTCTGCCATAAACTAATACTTTAAACAAACACAAGCTTTCTCAATGCACTATTCTGCACCTTGCTTCTCTCTCCCTTTCTCCCTCTTTCTCTCTCACACACGTATATTGAAGTTTACCTCCTAACCACCCAACTAGATCTTCTTCTTATTTAATTTTTTTTTTTTTTTTTTTTTTTTTTTGGTGACAGTCTCATTCTGTTGCCCAGGCTTGAGTGCAATGGAGTGATCACAGCTCACTGCAGCCTCGACTTTCCTGGCTGAACCAGTCCTCCCACTACGGCCTCCTGATTAGCTGGCACTACAGGCATGCCCCATCACACCCAGCTAATTTTTTCATTTTTCATGAAAACGGGGTCTCCCTATGTTGCCCAGGCTGGTGTCAACCTCGTTATTTTTAGTAGCTACTATCCCTGTGGATGGACGTGTAGATTGTTTAAAATCTTACATGCTACAATGTACTTCCTTGTATGTGCCACCTTGTATGCGTGGCAATATTTGTAAGAGAAATCTTCCAAAGCAGAACTGCTGTGTCACAGGATATGGGCATCTTTATTTCAGAAAATGCTGCCAGAGAGCCTTCTAGTGACTGTACCAGTGACCCTCCTACAAAAAGATGAGAAGATGCCTTTTCAAAGCTCTTTACTATTAAACTTCTAATCTTGGTCAATCTGATAAATGAAAAAATGAAATCTCAGTGCTGCTTTGCTTATTTATTTATTTTTAGAGATGGGGGTTTCTCCATGTTGGTAGGCTGGTCTTGAACTCCTGACCTCAGGTGATCCACCCGTCTCGGCCTCCCAAAGTGCTGGGATTACAGGCATGAGCCACCGTGCCCAGCCCTATATATATATATTTTTTAAGAGACAGAGTCTTGCCCTGTCACCCAGGCTGAAGTGCTGTGGTGCACACATGGCTCACTGCAGTCTTGAACCTGAGTAGCTGGAACTACTGATGCATACCACCATGCCCGGCTAATTTTTATTTTTATTTATTTATTTTTGAGACAAAGTCTCACTCTGTCGCCCAGGCTGGAGTGTAGTGGTACAGTCTCAGGTCATTGCAGCCTCCGCCTTCCAGGTTCAAGCAATTCTCATGCCTCAGTCTCCTGAGTAGCTGGCACTATAGGTGTGCGCCACAATGCCTGGCTTATTTTTGTATTTTTTTAGTAGAGACGGGGTTTCACCATGATAGCCAGGCTTGTCTCTAACTTCTGATCTCAAGTGATCTGCCCACCTTGGCCTCCCAAAGTGCTGAGATTACAGGCATGAGCCACCATGCCCGGCTGCAGCTAATTTTTAATTAGCTCAAGCAATCCTCCCACCTTGGCCTCCCAAATTTTTGGTATTATATGTATGAGCCACTGCACCTGACCTCCCATTTCAGTTTTATTTCATGACCACCCCGTTCCAAGTGAGATTATCTTTTCATATATTACAATTTATATTTCCTTTTCTTCGAACTACCTAATACTGTTCTTTGTCCATGTATATTTTGGGATGTTGGTTATTCTCCTATATATCTGTGAGAGCTCTTTTTATACTACAGAATAGCATTTATTTCTCATATGTGTTGAAAGTACCCTTCACAGTTCCATTACCTCTGACTCTCTAAGTTTCATGTCACATATATTTTAAATTTTTCTGTAGTCAGTTTTACCTTCTTTTCCTTTATGTTTCTAGGTTTTCTATTTTCCTTTGTAACATCTTCTCTACTCCAAGACTATGTTTCATATTGCCTTCATTTTCTTCTAATGCCTTTACAGTTTCATCTTTGACCTTCCTGGGGTTTGTCATGGTGTAAACCAGGAGACAGAGATCTAGCTTTCTAGATCTCTAAATGCTAACCAGTTGTCCTAATACTACAACTTGCGCAATTTCTCATTTCCTCCACTTATATGAAATCCTACCTTTATCCCACACATACCGCCATTTCCTAGGTCCCTATTTGGATGTCCTGACCTCCCAGAGTGGTTTGAAGAAGAAATGAAATAGTATTCATGAAAACATCGTGAAGTCATCACAACTCACTAATGTTGTAAGGTGGCATGTGATGGTTACTTGCAGAAAGGACACCTCAGGAGGTGTCAGCTCCCCCCACCAACACCCCTACACTGGTGGCCATGAGGTGACTGCCTTTGGTGATTTAGATCTTGAGAGTAAAGTCAAAGTGCCCAGCAGGGAGGCAGCGTGCTGCAGCATGAGATGAACACACACCGGGTTTGCATCCCAGCTCTGCCACCCATGGCTGGGACCTCAGGCAAGTCATCAGACCTCCCCAAGGAGCAGGCTGCTCCTCTTTAAAATGACCGTGCGGGTCAGGTGACACTGCCTTTCCTTCAGGTAGTCCTCGGTAATTTACACAGCACTTTCACGGGATTGATGTGACTTTCCCAAAGCCGCAGGGCTATTTAGTGCATGGCAGAGACATGAATCCTCTCTCTCAAATCAGCAGGTGCTTCCCATGACACCACACCACACTTCCTCAGTCCCAAGGACCCTTTACCCTTCAAGGCTGAGTCTAGGTGAGGCATCAGCCATCTAAGGAGGAACTCAAAATTCTGTGGCCTTGGGACTAAAGAGTCTGATCTGATTTCTTTTAAAATGTCACCCTCCAAAAAAGGAGAAGCAGGACACCAGGAGGGTCTGGCTTAGTCCCTTTGCAGAGTTTCAAAGCAGCCATTCCTTAGCTATCAAGCAGCTTCTCAAGCGAGAGAGGAGGCTGCTGAGCAAACCCTGCTGGTAGGTCACAAAGGGCTTGCAGGCTGGGGAGTTGGCAAAGGGTTCAAACCCAGCCTCATTGTTCCCTGGCAGCACCTGGGCTCCCTGAAGTAATACTGGGGGCTCTGGTGCCTGCTCTTGGTGGTGGTAGGGAGCTGCATCCTCATGGGACATAGAGCCTGGCACATGAGCCCCCTCTGCTATTCCCCATTCTGAGAAGCAGTGACACTCTGCAGTAGGGAAATACATCAGGTGACCTTGAGAAAGGACAAGACGCAGAGAGACACACTCTACAAAATAACTGGTCTGTACTCCTCAAAAACGTTGAAGTCATAAAGCTCCAAGAACAACAGACGAACAAGAGGCGCGGCAACAGAACGCAAAGCCCGACACAGGATTTTCTTCTGCTATACATGACATTATTGGGACAACTGGTGAAATCTGCATAAAATCTACGGGTTGGATGACAGTACTGAAATGGTGTTCATGTCCTGGTTTTCATAATTGTATTGGCCACATAAGAGAATGTCCTTGTTTATAGGAAACACACACCGAAGTATTTAACAATGTACTGTCTGCAACTTACACTCGAGTTAAAAAAACAAAACCCTGTTTGTCTATCAACAGTCTGTCTTCATCATCAATGTCATTTATTTGTCCACTGATTGATAAGAAGGATAAAGAAAATGCATTAGTCATTTAGGGAATCTGGATAAAAGATATATAGAAATCCTTCTTATTTTTGCAGACTTTTTGCAAATCTGAAATTATGCCTAAATGAAAAGTTTGTTTTTTGTTTTTTAAAAAAAAGATGAGACAGAGAGGAAGCAGCACAAGGGCCACAAGTTAGAGTGAGAGGGCAATGGCCCCAGGCACCTGGCAGAGGCAAAAGAGTGGTTTAGGGCCAGCCGGCTGGAGGAGCACGCGGAGCTCCATGGAGATCTCACCCACTCACCTTTTGATGCGTCCATCGTCCCTTCAGCTTCTCTCCTGCAATGCCAGGGAAGACTGTTGCTGATACCTGGTGCTTCCACAGCGCTGGTCCACAGGGGGAGAAAATAGCCCTTTTTATGTGATCCTGGGCTAGATGTGACCCTGCTGTGGCTGCCAAGGGGCAGGGTTTGGGAAGGGGATGTTGATTAGAAATAATAAAATCCTGGAGCCTTCCATATCAGACCTAGGAAATCAGGAGCCAACATGAGCTGTTGTAAAAGGGAAAATAAAGAATGGCACCTCCTTGTCTGTTATATGAGCCTGACAATGGGTCACCAAAAGCCAGGACCCTATGACCCCCACCACATGTGGCCTGACATTCTGGTTACCGTCAAGATCAAGTCTAGGAACAGAGGCTAGCTAATCTTTACTGACTGGATGGGTTTCTCCTTGTTCTCTTTTCTTTGAGTTGAAAAAGTAAGAGATGCTTATGAGTTTTTTATTTTACATTTTGAATACATAATGCATCCAGATGGTTCAAAATTGAAATAGTGCCCCCCCGGTCACCTTGATGCATCCTACCACCAGTTTCTTTTAGCTCTTTCCAAAGATGTTGTATGCACTGAGAAGCAAATAATGTATTTCTTTGTTTTATTTACACAAATGAGAGCATATCACTGTGTTGTCCAGACCACTGTGTGGTCTTGAACTCCTAGGCTCAAGGGATCTGCCCACCTTCATCTCCCAAAGTACTGGGATTAGAGCTGTGAGCTACCACGCCTGGCAAGATGCAGCTGTTCCTACTGCACACGGAGAGGTGGCCCAGTCTTTTCAGAGCTGCAGAGAGTCTGTGTGGATGGTCCCTAATGTCTGTAGCTCACCTCCCATCCATAGGCATCTGAGTTGCTTCCAATATCTCCCGATTACAATCAGTGCTGCAGAGTAAGTTGGTACAGAGATCATTTTACCCTAGTGTGAGTATATCTATAGGAGAATCGAATGCCTTGAAGTAGAAATGTTGGGCCAAAGAGCAGAAGCTTTTGTAATTTTGATGGCTATCTGCTCTGCTCTCCACAGGGGCACCTGCGATATTTTTCAATGATGTTATGTCTACTGAAAGGAGCCAGCCTGGCATAGTAGCAGAAATACCAGAGGAGGAGAGGAGACTCCCGACACTGAAACCCCAACACCACAGTAACTTCCTGTGTGTCACTGGGAACACTGTCTTCATTAGCCTCTTACCTGAAAAGCAAGGGGACTGAATAATGATGGCAATGGTCTCTTCCAGACCAAAAGCCCAGGGATGGGCAATCACCTTTGCTGGCTTAAGGTGCACCAGAGAGCGACCACCCTGGTTACTTTGAGTAACAATAATGAAGTCAGAGGGTTTTGCTGTTTTGCAAGCAAGCATCTCAGCACCACATACCTAGATATAATAGAATAAACCAAGCCCTGAAATGCACATGGCATTTACAAAAATCCTTGGCTGGGCTCTGTCTGCAGAGAAGCCCTAGGACCTATGATTACAGGCTCAGGAATGGGGGAAGGATGGTTGCTTTTCTCTATAGTTCCTTTTGCATCCTCAGAATTTAGCACCATGTGCACGAATTACCTATTTAAGAATAAATTTACTACTTAAAGGGAAAAAGCCTCTGAATAAAAGTCCTGGCCTAGGGGTGAGAGGGTCCAGATATTACTTGCTTTGCCTCTCTGGGCTTTTTGGGCTTCCTTCATCATCTTTGACAAATGACAGGCTTTTGCAAGATGAGTCAGTATCTTCCAGGCCAGAGAATCCAGGGTACCAGAGTGAGCATAAAAGTAAATAAAAGGAATAGACTTTGGGGTCAGACACAACTGGCCCCTCCATCCTAGGTCCTCTACAGACCCACTGTGTGATCTGGAGAAGTTACTTCTTTGTGCCTCTGTTTCCCCATTTGGGGGGTGGGAGATAATACCCACGCCGCAGGTCAAGTGTCTAAAGGAGGATGTTGTGAGGAGGCGAAGGCATTCCACATTCTCTGCAAGAAATGAGCTCTACGGGGGATCTTACAAAGGGCACCCCATCTCAACACCTTCATTTCACAGATAGGAAAAGTGCCGCTCAGAGAGAGGCAGCCACCTGGCATCAGCAGAGGATCCCGTGAGCCTCCCTTCCCTATTCCTGCAACAGAACTCTCAGGCCTCAGCAGAGTGGACCCTAATTTAATTTTTTGTGCATGTGGCATTTTATCTGTCAGCTGGTCTCAAAGGATCATCTATTCTTGCCTTTCCTGTCTGAGCCACAGCTGACACCAGGGTCCAGTTACAGGCTACTGGGGTCATCAGCCGCCCGAACTGCAGTCACCACTAGCATCTGGTGGCCAACCCCTGGTGAACTGGGATCAGAGGCAGCCCACTCAAGACCCTCTGCTCTCTGCTTTCCGATGGGACCAGGCACAGGCCCTGCCATGGGACAGGAGGCTATATAGGTGCTGTTCCAGAAAGGTTGGCATTGTCTAAACTTCACATTAATCCACAGATGATGGAGCTGGGGAGAAGGGAGAAGAGGAAAAGGCAGGCAAGAAGAGCCTGGAAACCACTGGGTAAGGTGGGGGACAGAAGACACGTTTCAAGATGAAGTTCATAGAGGACCTTAGCCAGGAATGGAATCTTCTCATTTTGCGTCCCTAGCCCATAGCATGGCACACAGTGCTCAGCAGATGAGGTAGGGCATGAATAAATGAATGAGTAAGCAAACAGGGTGCTCTGGTGAGAGCCTGAGAGAGGCCCCGGGCCTGTGCCTGTGTGGCAGGTACCTCCTGCAGTGGTCAGGGGAGGCTGTGTCCCCTTCTCCCAATGCATGCTGGGAGTCCCTTTTCAAAGAAAAGCCCAATACTCATTGGTTTTGGGAATTCAAGCCCGATCCCTCATCCACTTCTGCACCCACCCCCCAGTTCTGAGGATGAAAGAACAGCCAGGTCCTGTCAGACTCTAGGCAGCACAGGGCTGTTCGTGGTGCTAAGCCCGGAGCTAAATCATGAAGATAGCCATCCTGCTATGTTCCACCCTTTTCTTGTGGAGACAGGGAGGAGTTAGTAAATATGCATCCATAGATCTGTGGGAGCAAAATCTTTTCTTCTTGTATCTGAAGCTATAAATTCATCCCTAATCTATTTTCTTATTGTATATGTAAACAACTTTATAGGAGAAAATAAAAGAATCCCATAAACCCTGAAGTTGCCTCTCATCAAGCTACTCCTAGCACTTGCCATTATACATGAATGTGTTTACACTGCATGGAGCAACCCCGGCACCTCAGGCCATGTCCAGCAGCCTGTCCTTCTGGACATTGTCTGGGATCCGCCTATTTCAAATGCTCATCTCTGTTCATGGGCACATGATATTCTACCATATTTGCTTAACCATTTCTTAACTATCAGGCAACTAACTGCTACTAGTAATAATGCAGCTAGGAACCCTGTTGCCTAAATTGTCTATTTTTTTCTTTTAGATTTTTCCCCAGGTGTAGCATTAGGTCTAACTGCATAGGGGACTGACTTTTAAACTCTGGTGAGGGGCTACCCCACGATGGACCACGCTGGTGAGTCAGGACTCGTTGCTGCAGAACTCTGGGCAAGAACTTTGGGGACCCTACTGAAGACCAGCAAGGGAACACTGAAGACAGCTCTCAGCCGGGCTATCTGGGGTCCCATCTCAGCTCCATCTATGACAAGCTGAGTGGATTTGGGGGAAATCTGAGCTCTCCAAGCCCAGGTTTCCCAAAGGAGCTGGATGGATCTGGAACTTAGAGTCAGTTTTCTGGCCAATCCCGCCCTGGAGTCAATTCCATTGGAATCATCACGGTCTGTCTCACCTCCCACCCTAACCTGTCTGATTCACCACACCTCCAGACTCTGGGCTGGGCTCTGCCATTCCTTACCCAGATCTAAAGAGCCCAGAGCACACCTCGGCTAGCAAGGACAATCTTGGGGTTTTCTTGCTAAACAATAGCAGTAATATTTGCATGTTTAATGATTGTTAAATGTGATCATTCCCACTTATCAGTGAAGTGTTATCTAAAAGCATTTATGAAACTTATAAAAATTCCCCCCAAAAGAGTAATGAAAATTTACATCTCCCTCATCAAGTGTGAGAAATAAAACTTTACAGATACAAATGAAGCCTGCATCCCCTTGCATATCCTTTCCCAATCCCAACTTCCTTTCCTCCCTCCCCAAAAGTAACTACTACTCTGTTTGTTATTTCAGTTTCCTTGCAGATTTAAAAATACTAACTACACATGTGGATATCTAAAATAATAGCATTGTTTTGAAGGTTTTTAATTTTTTGTAAAGTTATCATGCTTAACATGCCCATCTACTTCTTTCACTCCACATTATGAATTTGAGATTTTTTTCCATGTAATTCATGCTTCATTGTCACCACTGTATAGTATTCAATACACTGTTTGCTGTAACTGCCTTGCTCTCCCATTGATATGATTGTTTCACATTTTTCTTAGTTATAAGCACTGCTGCAATAAGCATGTGTGTTCATGTCTCTTATGCACAAGTGAGAGTCTCCAGGACTGGAATTGCTGGCTCAAACAGTATGTACATCTTCTGTTTTGTCAGATGATAGTAAAATGTTTCCAGAGGGTTCTACTAATTTACACTCCCACCAGTAGCACATGGGAATTCATGGTGCTTCACAGCAATGGCCTTGCTTGTTCAACTTTGTAACTTTTGCTGATCTTGTATGAAATGGCATCAATGGTATCTTACTGAGTTCTCCCTAGCTTTATTGAGGTACAATTTATACCCAATAAAATTCACCCACTTTGGCTGGGCGTGGTGGCTCACGCTTGGAATCCTAGCATTTTGGGAGGCCAAGGCAGGTGGATCACAAGGCCAAGAGATTGAGACAATCTTGACTAACAGAGTGAAACCCCGTCTCTATTAAAAATACAAAAAGTTAGCCAGGCATGGTGTCACGTGCCTGTAGTCCCAGCTACTTGGGAGGCTGAGGCAGGAGAATCACTTGAACCCGAGAGGCGGAGGTTGCAGTGAGCTGAGATTGCACCACTGCACTCCAGCCTGGGTGACAAAAGCAAGACTCTGTCTCAAAAAATAGTAATAATTCACCCACTTTAAGTGTAGAATTTTAGTAGTTTTATACAGTTGTGTAATGACCACTATGATGAAGATGTAGAGCAGAGCCATCACCCTAAAAAGTTCCCTCTTGTCCTGACTCCCAGCCCTAAGCAACCACTGATCTGCCTTCTGTCACTAGTTTTGCCTTTTTTTTAAATTACATATAAATGGAACCATATGCTATATATTCTAAGTCTGGCTTCTTTCTATATTTACAGTTAGTGTAATTATTTTACGATTCTCCACGTGATAGCATGTATCAATACTTTCTTCCTTTTTATTGCAGAGTGGTATTCCCTAGAATGAATGTGGGTGCCATTTGGGTTGTATCGGTCAACTCATGCCGCCATAACAAATACCACAGACTGCATGACTTAAACAACAGATACTTATTTTCTCACAGCTAGGAAGTCCATGATCAATGTGCCAGCAAATTCACTTTCTGATGAGGGCCCTTTTCCTGACTTGCCTTCTCCCCTTCTTGCTATGTCCAGAAAAGGCAAATCTATAGACAGAAAGCGGATCCTTGATTGCCTTGGGCCGGGGGTAGGTTGAAATAGAAAACGACTGCTAATGAGTATGAGAATTTCTTTTGGAGTGATAAAAATGTTCTGGAATTAGCTAGTGGTAATAGTTGAAAACCTTGTGAATCTACTAAAATACTACTGAATTGCACACTTTTAAAATCAAGTTAAAAAAAAAGGAATGACTTATCAGGCCACTGGCTGTTAAGCCTGGATGTCAAACTGCCAGCTCCAAGCAAAAAATTAAAGTTCGATCCATCATCCAAGATGCACACCAAAAAGACAAACGTTGATGTGATACTGATATACTTTATGCTTATCAGGAGAATAAACCTCTGAAATGAGGAAAAGAGATACAGCAAACATTTCCTCAACTTTGTAGATGACTATAGAGGGGTATTGTTCTGCTTTTTGAAGAATTACTAATCTTCCTTTTAGAAAAAACATCTTAATCTTGTACAAATGTACGTCTTCTACAAACACATCTTGTACATCTTATACAAATACAGGCATATTTGCTGAACTGAGTAACAGGGCTCCAAGTCAACACCAACCACCTCTATGTATTCAGCAAGTATCTGAATGGGAAGCCAAGTCCCCTCAGGACAATGCTTGCTCCAAGATGGACTTCTGCCCTTTTCACTAACTGCCCAGGGAGGCCAACCACTGGCTGTCAACTACCTTCAGGTCTGGCCTTGGCTGGGTGTCTGACCCACATGGTGAACACACCCTGGAGAGCCTTGAATGTCCTTCGGCTTCTTTACTAGTAGAATGGTGGGGTCAGACTAGATCAGGGAGATGAACACTAGGGCCACTCAGAAAAGGTAAGTGGCTGGTGACCGAAGCGTTCTGAGATTTGGGCATGCTGAGTCATAATACAAAACAGGCCCCTTAAAGCAGAGCCTCTCTGGGCTTTAAGGTGTTGCTGTGAGAAGCAGGACAGATGTAGGGGCTGAGCTGAGCCCTGTCAGATTGGGCTGACATTGTGGTTTTGGTACTCCTCAGCTGCGTGATGTCAGGCAAATTATTCAACTTCCCCAAGCCTTAGTTTCCTCACCTCCAATACAGGAACAAGAGTAGCTCCCTCAGGGGAGGGGGAGGCAATGTGTCAAAGTGGAGCTGAATGATTAACATTCTGTGAATCACAGCTTTCCTCTGGATCCCATGGGAGCTCAAGGGTTTTGAAGAGCAGGAGTTTGCCACTGAGAGGTGAAGGTGAAGGGAACCCCAGGCAAAGAGCAAGTGTAAAACATGCAGGCAGGATTGGACATGGTGGATTTGAGAATGGCTGATATGCACACGTCTAGGGGGACTCAGCATAGTGGGAAGAGCAAGAGGGAGATGGGTACTTAGGAGCTGTAGAGGAAGAGAACTCTTGGAGTGGTGGGCGAGGGCCAGATCCCCACCAGAAGGAGCCATGGAATGGTTTTAGTAAGCTTATTCTGTCAACTGTGCTGACGACAGTAACAGAGGAGAGCAGTGAAGATGCTATGTGGGAGAGGAGAGGGGCCTGGACAAGACCCTTCTCTCTCCTAGTCTCCTAGCCACCAGGTCCCTCTCAACTGCAGGAAATGTACAAAGAAGACCTGGGGCCAGAGATCAAGCTCAGGAGAGCTGAGAGGGCCCTCAGAAACCTCAGGGGAGAGGTGAGGCAGGTGAGTGCTGGGCTTGAAACTCTGTGCTGGGAAAGTACGCAGGTAACACACAGCCCACTTTGAACTAGGAATTACACTTACATGGTGTAAGATACAAAAAGAACCAAGGGGATCTGAGAAAGAAAAGCAAAGGACAGAAGAGCCCTAAAGGTAAAAGCTGGAGGAGCAGGGAGATGGGGAAGGGAGGGATCTCTGAGCCACTTTCTTTCCCTAGTAAGTAAAACAAGGTCTCCAAAGGGAGGTCAAACTTTTCTCCTTGAGAGCACCAGAACGAACAGACCCTGTGCAGTTCAAAGAGCCGTAGCCTGTGCGATCTCAGGAAGTTAGCACAAGATCAAGCTCCAGCAGGTATCAGAGCAACTGAGGCCACAAGGCCTCTGTACCTGCCTCACTCCCCTGCCTCCTCCACACCAGGGATTTCAGCTTACTCTGGCTCTCTCTTTCTCCAAAGGGTAGGAAAGAATTAAGATACCGTACCTAGTAGTTTTAACTTACAAAACAGTATTTATTAACCCAGTTTTCCTCTTCTTGCCATAATATATAAGCATGACATAGATGGCCTGATACATCAGCATGGAGTTGGTAGAAAGCCCCTCCAGTCACTGCTTCTTGACTTACATGACTGGCTTTTGTTAGGCAACAGGACAGTAACTGCAGCCTGGTTTTAAGTACAAAGCAGACCAACTGCAGGATCTCCAGCATCTGCCAAGGCTCACTGGGGTGGGCCTGGGAGCCAGAATCCAAAGCACTGTACAGATGATCAAAACGCTGCTGGCAGAATACTGTTGTGGCTGCAGCTCTCCTTAAAGAGCCAGAGCTGTCCACCTTTAGGCCTACTCCGTCAGACACCTGCTTCTCTTGGAAGGCCTGGCATCTCCCCTTGGCTGATGGTCAGAAGGCAGCACACCTGGGTTGTCCTCGGACACAGTCCCACATGCCAACCCAAGGCTGGGCCACCATCGTGATCTTTCCAGCTGGTCCATCCAGCCAAGTGGTGCTACTGCTGCTTGTGTGGAAGGGGCTTCCAGGTGGGCGGGAGCTTCCTGTGGATCAGAGTGAGTCCGCAGAGGATGAGGAACACTCCTCCCCACCACAAGACCTCCTGGCACTCTCCATACAGCACATAGCCCAGAAAGGCCTGCAGGACAAAGACAGCTGTGAGGGACTCAACTTCAGCAGGTGGGCACAACCTCATTCTCCTTGGACTGACTTCCTTCTAAAAAGGCCAGGAGGAAAGGTCAGGAGCCAGAAGCTCAGCTGTCACCTTCATCAAGTCACTCTATTCAGTCTCACCTGTAGGAATGGAGAGGCCACCTTACTCACTGCACTGGACCTCAGCAAAGTACACAAGAAAGACCCAGCAGAGGCCAGGAGGTAGAAGACACAGCTGGTACCTGGTGTTTCTTTCTCTCTCAACTCAAGACTGACTAGGCTCAGCTCCATCGTGTTAACCTCAGACTACAGAGGGAAGAAAGGTCTCCGGGAATCCCAGCCCTCTAAATCTCATGGGGGCCTGAGTGCACAGAACCCTAGGAGGCTGCACAGTGACTTCAGGATGAGGGCTCCACCGTGAAGGCACAGCAAGCAAGTAGTTTTTACTGCCAGGCTTCACTCATATCTAACTTGGGAATTCCTCTATGATTAGAATTAGATTTGCTCCATGAACAGAGCATGAATCCAGGGGTCAAGCCAGAGCCCAACCTCTGCTTCAGTTCCTGTCCTTTCTTCTGTCTGGGAAAGGAGGGGTTCCCCAAGGACAATTCACCTAGAACCCAGATTCAGGACAAGAGCATCACACCCTCAGGCTACTCACCGAGCTGAGGATATTTGAAAAAGTCACTGTGACCGATGCAATGGCTGAAGACATGGAGAAACTGAGGCCCCGGCTAAAGAAGGTCCACATCAGAGAATTGGTGCTCGCCATCACAATAATGCCTAAGACGCATAAACCAATGCTCACCTGTAGGAGAAAGTGTCACTGCAGCCACACCCACCCTGGCCTGGGTAGTAACCTGCAGACCCCCTCACAGCACACCCAGGGCTGTGGCTGCTGGCAGCCAGGCTTCTACTGAGATTCCACTACAGTTCAGAGAACCTCAGAGCTTTCCTGCAGATCCATCTTACAAATAATACAAACTCAGAGAAGACACTCATTTGGCCACCTTGGTGACCGTGTGATCTAGGAAGAAGTAAAATGCCAATCCAAAGCCAGGATTTTCTACTGAACACCAGCCCCTTATTGGACCCACAATGACCAGTTCTTGAAGATCAGTCACAGAGGGCCAAGTAGCTCTTACTTAGTAAGTAGTGTAAGTCAGGGGTAGAGTTCTTACTTCTTGAGATCAGGGAAAGCAGGACTTAGTGATGTCTGCTCCCTGTTCTCACCCCCACAATTCTATACAAGTTGCAACCCACTAAGGCTGACCCCCTGGGCATTCTTGAGGCCCCGTGCTAAGTGTTTAAGCATTCTCATTTACTCTTTAACTTCACTTTACAGATAAAGAGCCAGGGGCATGAAGTAACTTTCCAAAACTGCTACAGTGGTGAGAGTCACCAGGCTTCAAAACCAGGCAGTGTAGCTCCATGCTCATAACCAGGACACTGGGGGAAACACCACCTCAGACTATTTAATAATCCCAACATCCCTTGGAGAACTTACAGATTTTTTCTTTCCTTTTTTGAAAGGAGAAAGTCTCGAGAAGAGAGGATCTTTAGAAGCCTCCTACACAAAGGATATACAGCCCCCCTTGTTTGGTGGTGAGTTAGAAACCCACCTGGAAACAAGGTGGGGGGGATGTAGGGGGAACCTAAATATCATACTTATTACTTGTAATGGTTTCTCAGCAGCTGAACACAGTGTCTTGAGAAAAATGTGCTTTCTTGTAACTTACACCAGGGGTGTCCAATCTTTTGGCTTCCCTGGGCCACACTGGAAGAACTGTCTTGGGTCACACATAAGATACAGTAAACTAATGATATCTGATGAACTAAAAAAAAAAAAAAAAACCACAAAAATCTCATGTTTTAAGAAAGTTTACAAATTTGTGTTGGGCGGCGGGATGGACAAGCTTGTCTTATACAAAGCACTATATGGGGCAGTGGCAACCTGCTTATATAAAGGGTTATGAGGCCTGGTTCATGACAACAAACTTCACGGCCCAAACAAGAGTTATTCATTTTACTTTTGACCACTTACCCCAGGAACTATACCCAATGGGATACTAACCTCAAGCATGGCAGCTCCCACTGGATTAGCCCTAAATAGGCTTAACCCTAAATAATCAGTGACCACTGTCCATGGCAGAGGCTAACCCTGGGCTGCAGATGCCATGAAACCCCTCTAGCAAGCAGAGGCTGGTCTATAACACAGGACGGCTGGGGCAGAGATACACCTTAGCAGACGCCAGGAGGCAAGTTTAGGAGTTCTCAGCCTCAGGAAAACATCCAGACCGTCTATCAGTATCCCCTTACGCCTACAGTATCCCCAACTCCCAATATTCCTGGTAGTGGGGCAGACTGGTCATCAGGTCACAACACCCGTTAATTACGAAGTAAAAGGATGGGCAAACATGCTTCTCACCTTAACTGTCACGTGGAAAGAAATGCTCAGGCACAGGGGACTTAAAATGAGAGATAGAGGGTGAATGTAGGAGGTGTAGGTCTTCCCCAGACCGAACTAGCCCAATCGGAGAAAAGGTTTTAGGTGCCTGGTAAGGGAAGGGGCCTCAGTCCCCGACGTCTCTTACCGCCTACACTGGACGAGGGTTTGGCGTGATTAGAGGCGAAACACACTATCCCACCCTAGCAGACCGCAGGGTCAGCCCCGGCCGGACAGACAGGCGAGCGTGCGGCGGCGCCCAGCGCCCACCCCACCCCACCCCGGGAGCCACGCGGGCCTCGCAGCGCCCCTCCTCCGCCCAGCCCCGCACTGCCCGCCCGCCCGCAGCAGCAGCAGCAGCAGCGCCCGGGGCTCGACCTCGCTGCGGAAGGCCAGCTTGGCGGAGGCGGCGGCCAGGGCCCCGAACGCGCCGGCGCACAGGCAGTTGAATACGCCCCAGAAGCGGCGCCGCATCGCGCCCGCCTGGAGGTGCGGAGAGAATTCCGCGGGGTTGTCGGGGTAGGCGGCCGAGGACACCGCGCTGCCCGGGGGCCGCGGCCTCTCGCCCATGGTGCTTGCTGCAACCGTGCCTGGCGCCCACCGCCCGGTAGGCCAAGCGCGCGCCGCAATTGGACGGCAGCCTCACGTGACGCGGCGCTCCAGTGACGCAGCGCTCCAGTGACGCAGCGCTCCCGCAGGCCCCTTGGGAATCGCCCCCTGGCGCCTCGGGGGGGACAGCCCAGGGGGCGTGGCAGGGCCCCTGGGCGGTTGCGGCCTCCTGCCTAACCTGTAGTAGGTTTGTGCTCGCGGGGGACTTTGGGACCGAGGCCTGAGGCCGAGCCGGGTACTGTGGACGCTGTGGTAGAAGGTAAACTTCTCACTGCTTAGCCTTCTCCATCCCAGCCCCCCGTGCCCCGGGCCCCCTGGCCCCTGGCTCCGGGTGAAACTTGTTAAAAATGCGAAACCGGCCCCGCCCTGGCCCACCGAGTCTATGCACATAGACGATCAGGCTGCCTCCTCTCCACCCTCCAGCTTGAGGACCGCCGGACAGAGGGATGCCTCGGCAGGGGGCGCTGGGGACCTTCAGACCCAGAAAGACGCCAGAGCCCCAGATGGGGACACGCGCATCGCAGAAAACCAAGAAACTACGGATCCGCGATGAGAGGAAGATAATCGTGCCACGCAGGACCAACGTGACTTCTAATCTTCTGTTGCACTTACATAAGTTTAAAATGTTTCCATGTAAAAAGTACATTTCCTTGAAAATAAACTGTTGTTGAAATATATAAAGTGCTATTTCCACTCTCCAGGAAAATCACTGGCAATAGAGCCTTTTTCTATACGTCTATTTGGTTATATAGAGTTAAAATGTTTTAAAAATTATAGAATATGGATACGCCTTTAAAAACAAAAATTATTCAACAGCATTCTTTTGGTATCTTCCGTTCAGCATGTTTTCATGAAGTCCTTCCACACCATGCTTATCTCTCAAGGGTGGTTTTGTGGCTCAAATAAAAGCACGAATAATTTCAGTAACGCCGAAATGGTACGAATGGTCCCATTTTGCAGATGAGGAAACAGGCTCAGAGGTCTCACTGCACCGCACCATTGAGCAAAGAGGTGCTCAAAGATGATCGCCTTGAAAAGCTCTTATCAAGAAATCAAGAGGTATTGCATTGATCAACTCTGCATGCTTTAAAGAATGTAAAGCAGTTTTCTTAGAACAAACGATGCCCTCTACTAGCACTAAAGGTTAAGCATCTCAGAGCCACTTCCTCTGTAAAGTGGTCTCTGCTACTCGCCTACCTTGGTTCCAGTCCTGTGGTTGTTCCTCTGGTTGTGTCTCTCTGCTAGCCTGCAAGCTCCTTGAGGGCAGGGACTACGTTGTTGTTAACCTCCAGATTCCCAGCTTTGGTGATGATGGCTGAAGTGATGCCATCCTCAGACACTCTGCTGGGAAGTGATTTGTGCCCCTTAGAAACTCCTCTGTGTATACACATCACCTAGGGATCTTGCTAAGATGAAGGGAATTCTGATTAGGTCTAGAGCTAGACTGAATTTCGTTTGTTTTGTGGGGAGACAGAGTCTCTCTGTCGCCCAGGCTGGAGTGCAATGGTGTAATCATGGCTCACTGCAGCCTTGAACTCCCAGGATCAGCATTCTCTCAGCTCAGCCTCTTGAGTAGCCAGGACAACAGGCAGGAACCATCAAGCCCAGCTAATTTTTTTTTTTTTTTTCTTTTTTGAGACAAAGCCTTGCTCTGTCTCCCAGGCTGGAGTACAGTGGTGTGATCATAGCTCACTGCAGCCTCAACCTGCTGGGCTCAAGCGATTCTCCCACTTCGGCCTCCTGAGTAGCTGGGACTATGGGCACATGCCACCATGCCGGGCTAATTTTTATATTTTTTTGTATAGATAGTATTTTGACATGTTGCCCAGGCTGGTTTCTAACCTCTGAGATCAAGTGATCCACCTACCTTGGCTTCCCAAAGTGCTGGGATTACAGGCAAGAGCCACTGCACCCAGCCCCCAGCTAATTTTTTTTTTTTTTTTAATTTTAACTTTTGTAGAGACAGGGTCTCATTACATTGCCCAGGCTGGTCTCAAACTCCTGGTGTTAAGCAATCCTCCTACCTTGATCTTCCAAAATATTGGGATTATAGGCATGAGCTACCATACCTGGCCCAATTCTGTATCTTGAGCAAGCTCCCAATGCTGTTGGCCAAAGGACCACACTTGGTACCAAGGCTCTAAATTACTGCTATCCTTGGTGCACCGAAGTGCATTGCAGCATTCTTGTCTCCCTAACAGGGTTCCGTCAAGGGCAGAAACCATATTTTCTTTCTTGGTTCCTACCACAGTGCCCAATAATGTGGCCTTGTTACAGATGTTTGATTGAATAGACTATGGTTTGATTTTTTAAAAAACCAACCAACCCACCTACCCACCCACACCAAACTTACTAACAGCAATGCAAGCTAGAGCTTCTTGAACTGAGTCAGTGTGGAGGGGAAGGAATTCCACCTTTATTTTAAAAATCAGTTGAAACAAACCTCAGAGATGGCTTATGAGCAAAGATGACCCACTGAGTTCTTGGAGACTATTTCAAATGCCCCATCACCTTTAAGGACCAGAAGTCACAAGAGACCTTAGGGGAATGGGAAGGAATTTAAAAGTATGAAGCCAGCCCCTGGTGTGAGACATTAGGAAGAGATGGGGTCCTAGGGAGTGAATGCTTTCTCTCTCCAGCCTTACCTCAGTCTTTTCCTCCTGACTTTTTACAGTGTCCATTTCTCTGCCTCTTCTTTGTTCTTCTTGGTTAAGCAAATGAGCACATACTTTGAGCCAGTCCCTATTCCAGGCAGCAAAGTCACCTGAATGCCTCAGACAAGATCCCTGCACTCCTTGGGTTCTGGCTTTTTGCAAAATCTTAATTCTAATTCCCTGTCCAGAAGTGGCCCACAGCTTTGTTTCCTTTCCTTGCAAGGAGTGATGTTCTGGGTTGAATTGTGTCCCTTAAAAAGATAGGTTGAAGTGTTAACCCCTGGTACCTGTGATGTGACTTTATTTGGAAATAGGATCATTGCAGATATAATCAAATTAAGATGAGGCTCTTAGGGTGGTCCCTAATCCAATTATGACTAGTGTCTTCTAAGAAAAGACAGAGGCACAAGAAGAACACCAAGGATTCCTGACACCAGAAGCTAAGAGAAGGGCATGGAACACATTCTCCCTTATGGCTCTGAGAGAGACTGTGCCTCTGCTCTCACCTTGATTTTGGACTACTGGCTTCTAGAACTGTGAGAAAATAGATTTCTGTTGTTCTATGCCATCCCGTTTGTAGTCATTTGTTGTAACAGCCCTACAGCTAATACAGGTAATAAGACCCAAGCCTCTTCATTATCAGCTTCAATATTCCACCTTTCTTCTACCTGCGAGGTAGCTGCAGTGTCTGTTCGCTACCTTATATTTAATACTACATTAAAGTTCCTTTTTCATTTCTGGCCCTTAGGGATTTACTATTTATTATTCCTTGAGAGTTCAAGTATACGTTAAAACATTTTCCTACAGTTTTATTAAAATTCACCCATTTTGAATGTATATATATTTTTTGAGACAGAGTCTCACTCTGTTACCCAGGCTGAAGTTCAGTGGTGCAATCTTGGCTCAGTGCAACCTCTGCTTCCTGGGTTCAGGCCTGGATTCTTCTGCCTCAGCCTCCCAAGTAGCTGTGATTACAGGCAGATGCCACCTCACCCAGCTAATTTTTGTATTTTTAGTATGGAGTTTTGCCGTGTTGGCCAGGCTGGTCTTGAACTCCTGGCCTCAAGTGATCCACCTGCCTTGGCCTGCCACAGTGCTGGGATTACAGGTGTGAGCCACCACATCTGGCCCTAGAATTCATTTTTTAGTAAATACAGAGTTGTCCAGCCATGATCACAAATTTTAAAACGTTTCTATCACCTCAAAAAGTTCCCTTGTGCCCAGTCATTCCCACTCCCACCCTAGCTCCAAGCAGACAATCATTTACTTTCTATCTCTATAATTTTGCCTTTTCTGTACTTTCCATATAAATGAAAACATATAATATGTGGTCTTTTGGGTTTGGTTTCTCTTAGCATGTTTTTTCAGATTCATCATGTTGTAGCATGTTCCCTCTTTATTGCCAAGTTAATATTCGATAATATGGAAAAATGTTCAATAGCATTAGTAATTAGGAAAATGCAAGTGACATAACTACACACCTGCTAGGATGGCTGCAGTGAAAAACCTGACAAT
This sequence comes from Callithrix jacchus, assembly GCF_049354715.1. Taxonomy (NCBI): domain Eukaryota; kingdom Metazoa; phylum Chordata; class Mammalia; order Primates; family Cebidae; genus Callithrix; species Callithrix jacchus. Next base: position 27,606,606 of record NC_133516.1, on the reverse strand, counting down.
AACAAGTGTTGGTGAAAATGTGGAGAAATTGGAATATACTGTTGGTAGGAATGTAAAATGGTACACCTAAATGGTAAATTTGGAAAACAGGCAATGTCTTAAAAAGTTAAACACATGCTTTTCAAATAACCCAGTAATTCTACTCCTAGGCATGTGCTCAAGAGATATGAAACATATGTCCACACCATGACTTATACATGAACATTTATAGCTACATTATTTATGACAGTCCTAAACTAGAAATAATTCAAATGAATGGACAGTTTAATATATCCATATAATGGAATATTTGTCTCAATACAAAAGAAAGAAGGACCACTACATAGAAGTTCCTTGAGGGCAAGAGTTTTTATTTGCTTTGTTCACTGACGATTAGTGCCTGGCATATTGTAGGTATTCATTAAGTATGTGTTCAATGAACAACAGAATGACAATGTAAATCACTTTAATTATTATTTTAAACAGGCTTTATTATGAAAAAAAATGGCTTTATTTACAGTCATGGAAAATGCTCAAGAAAATACCTAAAGTAAAAATACAAAAATAATCTGTATTAACAAGTTTGCTTCTTGTACCTGCTATTAAGTTGGTCATTAAACTGACTGCAGGTTTTGGAACCACCATATATTGCTAGATCTTCCATAAGAATCAAAGGAGACTTTGGCATAATCTAAGAAGAAAATGATCTGGCTAACATCCACTGTAAACCTTAGCTACAGGCTTTTATTTTTACAAAGACAAAAGGTTTTCCCTTACAGTTGAGTCAAAGCCTCGAAGTGGGCCACTTAATAGCAGACTGTTGACTGTCACATGGTGTATATAGATGCAGAATGTTCATTAGAAACTTGAGGGTCACCCACCACCACCTTATACACATTTAATAATTAAGGTCCGTAAATTCAGCTCTCCAAAGTGGCCAAGAGTAGGTCTTACTTGTAAAAGAGAAGAAACATCTCCAAACAAGGTGATGCTTAGACAGTTGACCAGAATCCTCATGATTCATTTCTTTTCTTTTAAAAATATATTTTCAGCACGCAACTTTTCTGTCTCCTAAGTAATTTAAAAAACAAGAGAAAAAAAAGTAGGCTCTAATTCCTACAGGAAGTGTTTTTATTTTGGCATTCATTAAGTGGACATTTCAAATTAAGACTGGAATTTTCAATGTGCAAACTAAACATTAAACAAGAATCTCCTGTCTATGAAAATGTAACTGATTGAATTATGCACAGAATAGCAACGACCAACATTTTTTTGCATTCAGGAAGCTCCCTGAAGTAAGCAGTTAACTGATTCAATAATTAAGTTTTAATAAAAGAATCATTTTTGAACCAGACAGAATTTATTCAGAGTGATTTTTAGAGTTACCTCAGCAAGCCTGACGTTTTCCTTCTTTAGCCGCACGACATACTGAATCTTCTGATGCAAGTTTTGGTGACCTACCAACTTTCCATTTTCCTCAGCAAGATACTCCACCTGCTTCCTTAACATTTCCATCTCCTGCAGGTAGTCAATCCAAGGAGGAAAAAATGAGAAATAGGTCTTAATTTTTCTTTTAAAATCACATTATTTCTTGCCTTCCAAGAGCACACAAAGTGCTAGAGTCCAGAATCCCAGCTTTCATGGCCATACAACTCTGCATACACCAAAGCAACTCTGAACTAAGGACACCCAATGACAGAAATGAGTTTTACACTGGTTAGTTCTATAGGAGTGTTCTACGCATCATGAAAAAACCAACACCCTAGCGCACCTGGGATGTTCTCTCCCTTTCTTCATACATTTCTTCCAGCTTTGATCTCAGTTGTTCTTTTTCCTGAAATGCTTTAGACTCCAAAGTTCTGGTTCGTTCGACTTCCTCAGTCATTCTAAGGCACTCTATCTCTTTGTTGTGAAGGGCATTTTGGACTTCTTCTAGGCTGTAAGAATAGGTATCACTTTATAGTATTTATTTATTTACTTATTTATTTATTTATTTACTTACTTACTTATTTATTTTTGAGACGGAGTCTTGCTTTGTCACCAGGCAGGAGTGCAGTGGCACAATCTCGACTCACTGCAACCTCCGCCTCCCAGTTCAAGTGATTCTCCTGCCTCAGCCTCCCAAGCAGCTGGGACTACAGGCATGTACCACTGTGCTTGTCTAATGTTTTAAAAATTCTCCACAGAGAAGGAGTCTTGCTATGTTGCTCAGGCTGGTCTCAAATCAAACTCAGGCCAGCTTTTTGTATTTTTAGTAGAGACGGGGTTTCACCATGTTGGCCAGGATGGTCTCGATTTCTTGACCTCGTGATATGCCCGCCTCAGCCTCCCAAAGTGCTGGGATTACAGGTATAAGCCACTGTGCCCAGCCCACTTTATAGTATTTCAAAGGAACATAATCATAAAACAGTGTTCAAATTAGATATGTGTCCTTCGAGGCCAGAATTTTGATTTGAAAGTATCACTAATCTTTAGCCCTCCTCCGCTGATGGCAAAAGAAGACAGTAGGTGCTAAATATTAGATACACTTTTTTTGGTTCTGTCTTACCCAAGACTTTCATTTTGGAAAACTCCTCAAACCATTTTCTAAATAATAAAAATTTAGAATAAAATTTTTTAGATTCAGCCCACGGGGGCAAATGTAATTTAAGTATTATTACAGTCTGCATGGTTTATACTGAATAAACCCTATCTTAAGCATTTCTGATTTCAAAAACTGGCCCTCAGACCAGTGGGACACCAGTTATTTCTTCAAGAATGTGTTGTTTAGAATTTATACACTTTATATGTAACTACCAGTCGAAAAGAAATGTAAGAAACAAGGTACCAATTGTTATATACATTTCACTGACTTTATAAAATGGTCTGAATCATACTATACATTTACCAAAACAGATGCCTTTCCCACCTCCACTTAGGGACAGGGTCTCATTCTGCTGCCCAGGCTAGAGTACACTGGCACCATCATAGCTCCCTGCAGTCCTCAACTCCTGGGCTCAAGCAATCCTCCTGCTCCAACCTTCGGAGTATGTAAGACTACTGGCATGTACCACTGTGCTTGTCTAATGTTTTAAAAATTCTCCATAGAGAAGGAGTCTTGCTATGTCACTCAGGCTGGTCTCAAATCAAACTCAGGCAATCCTCTTCTCCTTGGTCTCCCAAAGTGCTGGGATTACAGGTGTGAACCACTGTCCCAGGCCTGCTTTTTATTTTATAATGCTCATGAATGTAATGTTGATTGTTGAAATGATGTAATGTACACAATTTAGTACACCATTCAAGGTCAGCTGGTTTCTAGCTGTTGATTACTGAAACAATATAATACACAAAATTTAATACACCATTCAAAGGCAGGTAAATAGCTGTTGATTACTAAGATGATATAATACACAAAATTGAATGCACTAACGGCCAGCTAATTTCTAGGCAAGTTGTTTTCAGACTACATTCTGTGGATTTCAGAAGGACAGTGTGAAGAGAAGGGCACTGATGCTATCCCAATTCATTGTTGGCTTCGTATTGGTTCCCTATCACTTTTAAAAGATCTTCACAAATATATGGACAACATAACGTTTAAAACTGCTGTCGTAGGCTGGGATTGATAAAACAGTGCACGCTGTCTGCTGAAGTGTGCTTCACTTGCCCGCAGTAAAGTCTGGCCTGCTGTGTGCTGCAGAGACAGCATACCATGAAGACTCTTAGTTACCAGACTATGAAATAAATTACACACCAAGTTAAATAGCTTCTACTCTTTTTGCTAGGAGACCTCAAATAAATATTAGTTCTAAAATAGTTGTAATTTTACTAACTATATAGCTGGATTCTCAAAAATCCTATAAGTAATCCAGGTTTCTGGCTCAGCTTTAAAGCTAATTGAGTAGGAGCCGGTCTCTGAATTGCTCATACACAGGTGAAAAAGCTGTTTTCCTATGTATACTCTGATTCTATGAAGGAAATAACTTAATGATTAACAAATCTTTCGTAAGTTAGGTGCTCTTTGTCAGCTGATCATTAAAAAGAATTTTTGATGCTAAATCACCATGTAATTTTTGACACATTTACTTGCATAAAGTTCAAATAATTGGAAGACAGTACCCTATAAAACTCCTTTCATTGCCATTTACTTAACTATGTGAACAACGTTTCTTGGCATTTATATCTATAAAAGCAGAAAATCGGAATAGAATTGATGCGGAATCCTGTCTCATTTGAGAATTAAGTACAACAGAAAAAATGAGCTGACTGAAGAAAATGCATTAGGCTAAATACATGGAGATGCATTTCCACTAAAATTTTCCCTAAGTATAATAATTATTTATATAAATTTCCAGTAAATTTAGGGCACACTGATTAATAATTGTAATGTGAACTCAACTGGAAATAAATATAACACTTAAAGCCATATGATTAAAAGAAATTCTTATAAATTACTTTCAATTTGTGTGTGAGTGTGTGTGTATGTACACATACAAATACATATTTTGTTAAGTAGTATGATGGCATAATCAATAAAAAATTTTCCAGAAAATATATTAAATCAATATAAAATCCTGCAGGGTATAGAAAGAAAATTCAATTACAAAGGAAAAAATGTAAAATTTTAGACTTAGAAATTTGTGTGTATTTTTTAAACAGATAGAAAGTAGCAAATTAGTTAAAAACTTTAAAAACAGTAACAAGAGCTTTGTTTTCTTTTTTTTTAAAAAATTATTTAAAAAATTATTTTAGAAATAGAGACAGGGTTTCACCATGTTGCCCAGGCTGATCTCAAACTCTTAAGCCCAAGTGATCCACCTGCCCTGGCCTCCCAAAGTGCTGGGATTACAGGCGAGAGCTACTGTGCCCAGCCAATAGCTTATTTTCAAATGTCACTATATTGATATCCCAGAATGTGTATTATTTGTAACAATTTAAACTTACAATGAACAATTTTAGATATAAAGTCAACTTTAAAAATATGCAAGAGGGTATATGTTTCAAAATCCTTTAAAGCAGTATAATAAGCAAAAGTGTTTGAAATCTCTATCCCTAATGAGAAGTGTCTACCCAGAAAAAGCCCAATAGCTCTCAATGTTGTTTTGTTTATGTTAATGCCAACCAGTTTACTTAGTCTGAACTTTACAGAAAATATAGTACACCTTGTTTATACAAGAATGAGGCAATTTATAAAGCTACATAAATTAATATGAAAACTATATGAATAAATTAAACCCATGGCTTTAGAAAACAACAGAGACCCAAGGTTTAACCAGAAGAAATCAAGGGTATTGATCTTTGGGTCTCAGAGGGCCTCAGGTTTTAAATCAAAGGAAAGCAGCAGCAAAAGTGAAAAGGGACACCTGGTAATTATATATTGTTCTCATTGTCCATGAAGAAAAAAGCCCATCAATTCCTCAAGGGAAGCTAAGCTTTTCCTGCTATTTATTTCTTTAAGATTTCTTTTTAAGTGGCTTCATATGAGAAATCCCTTTAGCAAGTGTTATTAAAAAAATAATTTGTAAACATCTATTATATTTACTTATTACTGTAGAAGAACAGACATTACCTACCTTGTAGATATTAAGTATACCATTCCTCTAGAGAAGAATAAGGAACAGATGATCAGAATTTAAATTATAAAATAGTATACTTACTCTCCTTTCATTTTCAGCATTTCTTCAACTATTTTACTCTATAAGAAGATAAAAAAAAAAAAAGAAAAAGATGGCTTAGGTTCTTAAATAACATTGCTTAAAAAGTATAGAAAGGAACCAGCCCATTCTCCTCCATGTTAATAAAATTAAACCAACATCTTTTTCCATAATCCCAGATACACACAAATAAAAAAAGTACCTATTTCTAAGACTTCATGCACTATACCCTTTAAAGCTTCAAACAAGCCTTGGTAGTTGCTTCTAAATGGAGAATTGTATGTGTGTGTATGCTAAGCAGTAGGCTTGCCATCTAGACATGAAGACAAAATTCTTAATTCTCAGCTGTGTCTAAATACTGATGGTAAATATCATGCTAAACAGTGGGAATGCAGAAAAGACAGGAATTTCGATAGTAAAATGATTTCTAAAATATATAACCCTAAATACTAACTATAAAAGCATTGCACACACCCCCACCCCCACCCCCCTTACTTTTGCAAGTCTTTCTTTGATAATTTCTTCTTCTTGTTCATTCTTCAGCTATATACTAACTATAAAAGCATTGCGCACACACACACACACACACACACACACACCCCTTACTTTTGCAAGTCTTTCTTTGATAATTTCTTCTTCTTGTTCATTCTTCAGCTATATACTAACTATAAAAGCATTGCGCACACACACACACACACACACACACACACCCCTTACTTTCGCAAGTCTTTCTTTGATAATTTCTTCTTCTTGTTCATTCTTCAGCTGTTGACTGTCTGGATGATTCTTATCACTGCATAGATTAACAGGGGTGGGAGGAGGCATAGGAAAACAGTTAAGTATCAATTTCAAATTCAAATCTATTATATGCAACAATGCCAAGGTGTGCAAAGAAAGGCTAACTATATTGTGATTGGGTTAAGTTAGCACAGTTGATGTGACTGACACATGGGGATGAAATAAGGTACCTCGCTAGAACTCAGGATTCCTCCCAGTACAAAAGCTAAATGAGCAGAGGTAGGAAATCTAATCAAGAATTGGATGAGGCTGGGCGCAGTAATCCCAGCACTTTAGGAGGCCAAAGCAGGTGGATCACAGGGTCAGGAGTTCGAGATTAGCCTGGCCAACACAGTGAATCCCCATCTCTACTAAAAATTACATAAATTAGCTGGGCATGGTGGCAGGCACCTGTAGTCCCAGCCACTCAGGAGGCTGAGGCAGGAGAATTGCTTAAACCCGGGAGATGGAGGATGCAGTGAGCCAAGATTGTGCCATTGCACTCTAGCCTGGGTGACACAGTGAGATTTTGTCTCAAAAGAAAAAAAAAAAGAATTGGTTGAAAATAAAATACAGTAGAAACTTAGTTAAACGTGGTAACATCTGAAGACAGAATGTGAACAAAAGTGGGCTGAAAGGGCCAAGAGCCTGGTATGAATGTGATCAGCAGGAGGGGGCACATTTTGGGTATGGAGGGTTGCTCTGGCGTCAGGCTGATGGAGCCCTTGACTCTCCTTTTGTTCAGGTTCCATAGTTGGCATTTTCTGATAACCACTCTGCCTTTCCATGTATGTGGACACCAGGGCCAGATGTCCCAAGTACCAGATACGTCTTCATGGAAAAGGAATGTTCTAATATGTAAAGTAAGAAAATTACATTCTAGATAATACATTATCTCTGTAAGCCTGAACAGGTGAGGATAATAAGCTGAGTTTCTGTGTGCAGCCCCGGGACCAGAGAGACATCCTTCTCTCCCTCCTAGGAGAACCTTCCTGAATGCTCTAGGCTTCTCTAGGAATCTCTCTTACTGGTGAGTAAAACATCATTTCTTGAAGGAATACAGAAGCTACAGTGAGGGTTCTTTCCGTTAACAAATCTGGCAGCCTAGACAAAAATGGTAATGAGCCCTCAATGAAGAAATCACCCCAAATCATTAGGGAAAGATGTGTTTACTGTGCACTAATCCAGGGATTGGCAAATGTTTTCTGTCAAGAACCAGAAAGTAAATATTTTAGGTTTGGGAGCCATTGGTCTCTGCCACAGCTATTCAGTTGGCTATTGTAGTGCAAAACCAGCCACAACATCAATAAAACTTTATGTACAAAACAGGTTGTGAGCTGAATTTGGCCCCTGAGCTATAGTTTGCCCTTTCTCTAATTTTTCACAAAGAAGATTCTAAGTAGCTCTTTTATATATAAGGGATGTGAGGATATGAAATGAAAAACTTTTTTTTTTTTTTTTTTTGAGACGGAGTCCTACTCTGTCCCCGGCTAGAATGCAATGGCGCAATCATGGCTCACTGCAACCTCTGCTTCCTGGGTTCAAGGGATGCTGTCTCAGCCTCCTGAGTAGCTGGATTACAGGTGCACGCTACCACACCTGACTAATTTGTTTGTATTTTGAGTAGAGACAGGGTTTCACTGTGTTGGCCAGGCTGGTCTCACTCTCCTGACCTCAAATGATCTGCCCGCCTCGGCCTCCCAAAGTGCTGGGATTACAGGTGTGAACCACCATGCCCAGAAAAAAAAAAATTTTTTAAGACATTTATTCAACATCATGATCACACTATGACATTTGGCAATCAACAGGATAAGCACACACACAAAAAAACTACATTAAAACTCTTTGTTAAGACTGCTTTACACTTTCATAGAACAGAAACTAAAATAACCTGTTATACAAGTAGTCAAAAATACAGTCCTTGAGCTTTTGCCCATACACCTGAGTATTGTCTAAAACATATCTTCTTTGTGCCAGCTAGGCCCTGCTACCAATTGTACTTGGCTGGGTTCACAAATCTGCTGTAACCTGTAGTTTCCCCGTTACTTATCTGGCTCTCCTTTCCTGCTAAGCTTTGTTTCCTGGCATTAATTAAAACCATCACTAACAAGGAACATAAAGGACCTCTTCAAGGAGAACTACAAAATCACTGCTCAATGAAATAAGAGAGGACACAAACAGATGGAGAAACATTCCATGTTCATGGTTAGGAAGAATCCATATCGTGAAAATGGCCACACTGCCCAAAGTAACTTACAGATTCAACGCTATCCCCATCAAGCTACCAATGACCTTCTTCACGGAACTGGAAAAAAACACCTTAAACTTCATATGGAACCAAAAGAGAGCCCACATAGCCAAGTCAATTCTAAGCAAAAAGAACACAGCAGGAGGCATCACACTACCAGACTTCAAACTATACTACAAGGCTACAGTAATCAAAACAGCATAGTACTGGTACCAAAACAGAGATATAGACCAATGGAACAGAACAGAGGCCTCAGAGACAACACAACATATCTACAACCATCCGATCTTTGGCAAACCTGACAAAAACAAGCAACGGGGAAAGGATTCCCTGCTTAATAAATGGTGTTGGGAAAACTGGCGAGCTATGTGCAGAAGGCAGAAACTGGACCCCTTTCTGACACCTTACACTAAAATTAACTCCAGATGATTAAAGACTTAAACATAAGACCTAACACCATAAAAACCCTAGAAGAAAATCTAGGCAAAACCATTCAGGACATAGGAGTAGGCAAGGACTTCATGACCAAAACACCAAAAGCATTGGCAACAAAAGCCAAAATAGACAAATGGGACCTAATCAAACTCCACAGCTTCTGCATGGCAAAAGAAACAGTCATTAGAGTGAATCGGCAACCCACAGAATGGGAAAAAATTTTTGCAATCTACCCATCTGACAAAGGGCTGATATCCAGAATTTACAAAGAACTAAAACAGATTTTCAAGAAAAAAACAAGCCCATTCAAAAGTGGGCAAAGGATATGAACAGACACTTTACAAAAGAAGACATACATGAGGCCAACAAACATGAAAAAATGCTCATCATCACTGGTCATTAGAGAAATGCAAATCAAAACAACATTGAGATACCACCTCACACCAGTTAGAATGGCGATCATTAAAAAATCTGTGGAGACAACAGATGCTGGAGAGGATGTGGAGAAATAGGAACACTTTTACACTGTTGGTGGGAGTGTAAATTAGTTCAAACATTGTGGAAGACAGTGTGGCGATTCCTCAAGGACTTAGAAATAAAACTTCCATTTGACCCAGCAATCCCATTACTGGGAATATATCCAAAGGATTATAAATCGTTCTACTATAAGGACACATGCACACAAATGTTCATTGCAGCACTGTTTACAATAGCAAAGACCTGGAACCAACCCAAATGCCCATCAATGATAGATTGGACAGGGAAAATGTGGCACATATACACCATGGAATATTATGCAGCCATCAAAAACGATGAGTTTGTGTCCTTTGTAGGGACATGGATGAACCTGGAGACCATCATTCTCAGCAAACTGACACAAGAACAGAAAATGAAATACCGCATGTTCTCACTCATAGGCGGGTGTTGAACAATGAGAACACATGGACACAGGGAAGGGAGCATTACACACTGGGGTCTGTTGTGGGGAATAGGGGAAGGACAGCAGGAGGTGGGGAGTTGGGGAGATATAGCATGGGGAGAAATACCAGATATAGGTGAAGGGGAGGAAGGCAGCAAAACATACTGCCACATGTGTACCTATGCAACTATCTTGCATGTTCTTCACATGTACCCCCAAACAAAAATGCAACAAAAAAATAAAAATAAAAAATGGAGGGAAAAAAAAACAACCAACCGTCTGCCACTGCTGTAGCTACTGCTGCTACTGAAACTGCCTGTCAACCTAAAAAGAAACTCAGAACAAATGAGCTTATCTAAGAATAGCAGAGGATGGCAATGGCAGGGTATGCAAGCTATGATGAGTCATTGGTGTATCCAGGGAAGTTAGGGAAAGGGAAAGCTTTTAAAGGCAAAGAGAAGTCCATGAAATGAAGCTCCCAGGTCACAGAGGATCACTGCAGGAGTTGGTGTTTGTTCACTAGTGGAGACAGCTATGGCTGAGTAACTGTCCTGGTGCTGGCGGCTTGTCTGATATACTGTAGGCTTGAGAAATTCCTGTGATAAGCTCGCTGCAGGAGTGGGGCATGTGGGACCTGCAGGAATTTCTTGTGATAAGATATATTACAGGCATGTACAGTGAGAGCTTCTTCTTAATGGCCTCACTCCACTTTATTAGGGTTTTGACATAACTGACTCCATTTTGGTACTGGCAATTTCCCATGCCTTAGCCACCTTGGTTTGATGGTTGGTTTGGCAACATAGTAGCCTCTGCCACAAGAGGGGCCAGAGTTTCTGCCTCCAAAGTTTCTTCCCTTCATGGGTTCAAAATTGAAGACTGTTTGTTGTAATTACCAAAATTATTGTAGTTCTCACCATCTCCAAAACTGCTTCCATCATTACCAAATCCATTATAGCCAACCCTGCTGCCCCCATATCCACCAATAGGGCTGCCTCCAAAGCTACCATTACCAGTGAAACTTTTCTTTCATGACCCAAGCTGTCACTCCCACCAAAGTTTCCATGACCACCATCAAAGTTTCTGGAACCACTCTGACCTCTTTGGCTGGCTGAAGTACTAACCATTTCTTTCTTTAACATGGCTTTCCATACTTCACGGTAGTGGCTACGTACTTTATGGTATTTCTGAGACACAATCTTATCTGCAGAGTCATGGCTGTCCTCAAAGGTTAAAAAAGTAAAGCTCCTGTTTTTGCCATTGCCTCAATCAGCCATGATTTCAACTGCTCCTATTTTCTCACACCTTCACAATAATCTCTTAGGTGATGTTCCTCAGTGTCTTCTGTGATACCACCAACAAAGATCTTTTTCACAGTTAACCAGGCACCTGGTCTTGGAACATCCCTCTTTGGTTTCACAACTCTTTTACCTGCCTCATGTGGCCCTGATTTATGGCTGCATCCACCTCCTCCACAGTGGCATCTGTGACAAACCAAAGGCCTGGAAAGCTTGGTGTTTGAGTCTCTCATTGCCATATAACCCATGAGCTTTCCTCACTGCTCAAAATGGCTCCCCAGACTCTTAGAGGTTGTTTCAAAGCTCAATCATCTGATGAAGAGCTTCTGCAGCTATTTAGGCTATTTAAGAGATTCTGACTTAGACATGTTGGCAGTGGGAAGAAAGACTTGAACGATGCTTCCTTAGCGGCATCCGTGGGCAAAAGTAGTAAGCTCACAATGTATCTCTGAAATGTGGTATTTTTCATTTTTGTTTTACAAATGATCTGGAAGTGTTCTATGTTCTATGCTCACAGTAACTCTTGATAAAAGAGTTACTAAGTACAAGGCTTTTCTTTAATAGAACTGGACATGGGAATGGAGCATATGAAAACTAGGTGAGCAGACTGTGGACTACCCACATCAGAATCACCTACGAGGTGATGGAGTTGCTTATTAAAATGCAGAATTCTGGGCTTCACTCCAGCCCTACTGATTCAGATCTCTGATGCTCACTAAAATTTGAAGAGAATCATTTAAGAAGAGATTTTAGCACAGCTGCCATTACCATCCTCAAATCTCTACTGCCTCATTTAGGTTTTGAACAGTATATATCAGGGATGTTTCTGGACAGGGCCAGAGAGCTGCAGGAGAGCACAAGCTTCTCTGTCAAAAACGTTCTGGCAACAGCATGGACAGCAGTCAGCCAAATTCAGTAAGGGCTTCTATCTCGGAGATCCTACTTCTATTCAATTCTACTTCTTGCATAATTTAACAGGCCACTATCATCTCCAAACTCTCACTCAGAAAGTTACAATAGGCAGAATCATAATTCTACCTTGTGTACTTAATAACTACCTTTCATTGAATGATACCTGCTATCAAGCTCTGTAACTGACACTTTATACGTGTAATTTTTAATTTTTAAAACACCTTGTGGGAAAATTATCGTTTTCCTCATTTTATTGTTACGGAAAGTGAAGTACTAAGAGGGTAAAAAATACATAAAAAATCGTATGACTTTTAAGTCAAAGACAAGATAGAACTCTGGATGTGGCTGCCCTAACACTATGCAAATGTATTGGCAAATACAACTACAAAACTGCCTTACCTGAAGCCCAAACACACTCAGAGAGATGTCTAAACCCAAGCAAATGCTCCTCTATAAAATGCTGAAGATATCCTTCTTGTCCTGCCCAGGAGCTTTCCCTGGACCATGAGTTACAAGGCAAAGCCAACTACTTGGGAATTCTCCCTTTCTCTGCAGGGCTTCTTGAACCTTGTTGGTATTATTTCTTCCTTAAAACTTTTTTTTTTTTTTAAATAAAAGTAGTTTGGTTTAAGTATTTCACGTTTTAAATTCACTTCAATAGCTATAAAACAAATGCAACAATGCCAAAAATTCACTGCAGAGCAATGCAAGGTGAAGAGATCAGACCTGATTCAAAATCAACCAAAGAGCATCTCCTGGATTAGAGGGAAACATTGTACACCTGGGAGATCTATGAAACCAACTCCAACCTCATTTAACTCCACACAGGCAAGCCAAGATTTAGCCCACAGAGTTCTCATGGTTCTTTCTCACCTGTTTTCCTTCTGTCTTTTAATATCATCCAGGTGACCTTGCAGGAGCCAGTTTTTCTCTCTTAACTGCTGACTTTCAAGGCGTAGGTTTTCCATTTCACACAACTGCTCCTAATAAATAACATATCAAATCATATCTTTTCAAGAAACACATTACAGCAGGCTTCATTTAGCTCTCCAAGACCACCGCTGAGACAGGTATTCCTCTTTTAAGTTCCTATGCAGAGACACTGCACTGGCTACTGCTGCATAAAAAGCAGGCTGTGACAAGCTATTGGAGGCCTAGAATGGTGATTCATGACCACGTCCACAGTGCCTCGAACATAGTTTTTTAAAGTCAATATCGCAGAATTCATTAAAATTTAAAATTCCTTTGTGAGTAAAGATGACAAAAATATCTACATTGAAAAATATTCTCAACTATTTGATTCTATTTATTAGGTAGACTCTAATTAAAACAAACAAAAAACTGATGCCACAACTCATCCCTCAAAATACTTCATTGGATCCTAACTTGAAAATCATGAGCATAGCTATCTGGAAGAAATAAATACTTGTCTGCAAGGAATATCCTTTTGGATTTACTTGCCTATTACCTGATTTCTTTTCACCTGACCCAATTTCTTCTAAGTTTCAAGATCATGCCAATCTGGATAATAGCCACATTCCTGAGATAGTATGCTATTTCAGGAGATACTGCCCTAAATAAAAAGATCGTGAATAATCCTCTCCATGAATAACACAACTCAAGATAAGGGCTGTCTTTATATACATCACTTGGTTAAAGCGAGCAATTTGTACTCCTAAACAAAACCACCCCACAGAGCAATGCCCTCACAGGATAAATGCCATCTTCTGTGGAGCATCACATCCTCCCTTCCCCTATGCACCTACACCCCACCTACCCAGACACTCCACCCCTGACCATGTGCACACCCCACTACTCAGACAACATACCCTCAAGTAACTGGGTAAAACCACTATAAGGAAGCTTAAAGAAATGGCAAACAAGAACGTATCTTAAATTTATCAGAGACTAAATTCTCTCTAATTTATAAAAATGCCTATGAATCAATAAGAGAAAGTCCAACGATAGAAAAATGGGTAATGGATAGTGTTCAGAAACAGAAAAACAAGATGCTCAATTTTACTCTTGAGAAAAATATAAATTTAAAACTACACTGAGATAGCATGCTTTAGCTATTAAATGGACGAAGATCTGAAATTCAGATAGCACCATGAGATGAGGTTTAAGGAAACATGCTCTCACCTTCATTCCTGATGAGAGCATACCTGGCGCAACCTGTATGATATGACACCACTGTGTAAAAACTAAATGGGGCAGGAGAGAATGTTTAGAGATGTGGTTATGCATGCACTGAACAGCTCTAAATGAAAGGGGCTGCCCTGGGGGCCTCCAGGAAAAGCAACATAGGCAGATTAGTATCAGGGGTAGAAGGAATACTTTTCTCTGTCTACCCTTCAGTTCTGTGCCTTTTGAATTTTGTATCCTCAGTAACCATGAGGATGCTGCTTAGTTTAAAAAATTAAATTTGCTGGCTGGGCATGGTGGCGTACACCTACAGTGCCAGATACTGGGTGGCTGAGGCAGGAGGATCACTTGAGCTCAGCCTGGGCAACATAGTGAGACTTGTCTCTTTAAAAAGAATTAAATTTACTGAATAAAAAAAAAATCTAGTTACCTTCATTCTGAGGATTTCAGCATTTTTGACTTCTCTGTCTTCATTTAGCTTTGTTACAAGGTGTTGCAAAAAAGTCTTAGAGGCTCTTCCGTCTTCTATCTCTTGTTCTTGTGTTTCCAGGAGTTTTGCCAAATGTGTTTGAAAGTGAGGTGGTGTTTCAGGGCTCTAAAATAAAATCATATCTCATTCAAATATCCAATTAAGTGATATTATAAACATTTCATTTTAAATGTAAACAACAAGCACATAAAAAATATTCCAGCTACGGACAGGCGCAGTGGCTCATGCCGGTAATTCTAGAACTTTGGGAGGCCGAGGTGGGCGGATTGCCTGAGTTCAGAAGTTGGAGACAAGCCCGGGCAATACAGTGAAACCTCATCTCTACTAAAATATGGAAAAAAAAATTAGACAGGTGTGGTGGTGTGCGCCTTTAGTCCCAGCTACTTCCAAGAGAATTGCTTGAACCTGGGAAGTGGAGGTTCCAGTGAGCCGAGATCACGCCACTGCACTCCTGCCTGGGTAACAGAGACTCCATCTCAAAAACAAAAATCCAAACCAAATAAAAAATTCCAGTTATTTAGCTTACTATTCTAATTCTTTTCCAAGTAAATAAAAGACTGGTGCTTCTATCAAGTAAAAAGCAGACAGAGGGTATTGGCAAAAATCTTTTTCTTGAAAAACACAAAACTATGGTCTTCATAATTTCCAAATTTTCATCATTTATAAAACTGTTCCTTCCCCCTGAAATAATCTCTTTTTCTGAAAAGTACCTGGGGATCCTCAGCAGCAGAATCCATCACATGTTCTAGCTGCCTCATTTTGAAGTTATATTCGTTCTTCTTCTGTTCTACTTCCTCTTTCTCTTGGTTTAGCTGGGAACATTGAACAGATATAAGGTTACAAGTTAGAGATTAATATGGGGTACATAGTCCAAATAGAAAAGACAAACTTCCCATCACCAATCATCAGGGAAATGCAAATGAAAACCACAGAGATGTCACTTCACATCTGATAAAATAAGCTAGCACAGAAAGACAAATACAGAAAATTAGAAGTCCTATAGGTTGCATACATAATTCCTATGTATACATTATATGTAATTCCTACCAAATTATAGCAGATTCTACACCTGATAGTGATGCCTATCATCAAAAAGATGAAAGACAAGTCTTGGTGAGGATGTGGAGACAAGGGAATCTTGTGTACTGCTGGAAATGTAAATTAGCACAGCCATTATGAAAAATAGTATGGAAGTTCCTCAACAAACTAAAAATAGAACTACTGTATGATTGAGCAATCCCACTTCTGGATATATATCCAAAGAAATTAAAATCAGTCTGTTGAAGAGACAGTGGTACTCCCAAGTTCTTTGAAGCATTATTCACAATAGCCAAGAATGGGTAAACAAAACGTGCTGTATATACACACAATGAAATACTATTTAGCCTTAAAAAGGAAGCAAATTCTGTCATTTGTGACAACATGGATGAATCTGGAGGACACTGTTCCAAGTAAAATAAGCTAGCACAGAAAGACAAATACCACACAATCTTTGAATCCACCTATATGTGGAATCAAAAATGTTGAACTCATAGAGGAGGAGAGTACCAGAGTCTGAGGGGAGGAGGTGGGGGGTGGGAGGAGGCATGAATCTTCAATGGGAGATGTCTGTCAAAGGGTACAAAGTTTCACTTAGGAGGAATACCTTTTGGAGATCTACTGCAGGGCAAGGTGATTACAGTTATTAGGTTGGTGCAAAAGTAATTGTGGTTTCTGCCATTAAAAGTAATAGTAAAAACCACAATTATTTTTACACCAACCTAATAATAATAATGTCACGTATATTTCAAAACTGCTAAGAGGACAGATTTTAAATGTTCACAAAAAAGTATGTGAGATGATGGCTGTTAATGAGCTTGATTTAATCATTCCACAATGATTATATAACAAACATCACACTGCACCCTATAAACATACACAATTATTATTTGTCAATTACAAAAGATGCATCATTGAATGTCACTTATATTAAAAAAGGCTTCCCATGGCATATGGAAACACGCTATGTTTACATTATTTTTTCAGAACTTGATTAATAATTTGAAAAGTAATAAGATATTATAATAAGCCTGATTTTTTTTTAAGTAATTGTGAAATCTAGGGCTAACTTCGTTGCTATTATAACCCAATCATCTCCTTTTCTCTCACAAATTTATTTATACTTTCAAAAATGTTCTAAGTGTCACAAGTAACAAAAAGGTCATTTGAGAAAAATACAAAATATAAAATGACAACAGCCACCACCAAACATACGATAAAAGGCTTATAACCTCACCACAGGAGTTAGAACTGGCTCCCATGTGTCAAGGACCCAAGGTGGGTGGGAAGCAGCAGAGCAAGTCTCAGTCCAGATAAGGACACTCCATTAACTTCCCCTTTGTACATGGAGAAGTTGGCCGATGCAGGAATGTCATGACAAGCTCAACTGTGGATTCCTCCTGTCCCTCATCCTTTTTTTTTTTTTTTTTTTTTTGAGATAAGGTCTCACTCTGTCACCCAGGCTGGAGTGCAGTGGTGCAATCTTGGCTCACTGCAACCTCCACCTCCCGGGTTCAAGCAATTCTCGTGCCTTGGCCTCCCAAGTAGCTGGGATTACAGGCAAACATCACCATGTCCAGTTAACTTTTGTATTTTTAGTAGAGATGGGGTTTCACCATGTTGGCCTGACTGCTCTGGAACTCCTGACTTCAAGTGGTCCACCTGCCTCGGCTCCCCAAAGTGCTGGGATTATAAGAGTGAACCACTGTACTGGGCCTCCTGTCTCCCATCTTGAGTGTTACCTGTGTGCATCTGACCTTGTGCTGAAGTTCCTGAATCAGGGCATCCTTCTTGGTCAGTTCTTCCTGGGCAGACTGCAGCAGCACTGAATGTTTTTTTGAGGCTTCTGTGAGCATGTTCAGCTGCTCAGTGGCATGAGCCAGGTCCTCACAGAGCATATCCCTCTGTTAGGAGACAATCATCACAAATAATTTCTTAATTGTGGTACTCCAATAAGGATTCCCAAATCATTACTATGTACAATTTTAAACAGACAAAGAAAGTTTTACATAAAAACCAATTTCTTTTGCTTGCATGCTAATCCATTCTAAGACAAAGTAATCAGTCAATATTTAGATGAACAGGTCTAGAGATTAACATTATTACAGTGAATTTATACGGTATCCCAGTTGAAGTTTAACTGTACTTTAGGTTTGAGGTTTAACTGCACTCTCCCCTCACCCCCAGGATCTCAAAGCCAATCTCTCTCCTGGGGAGGACTCGTAGATCTCTTGGTTACTTGTTGTCTCACTAATAACTCTAGTGCTTTATATACTGGAAGGTAATTAGCTGTAAAGATGGGCCCCCATCAGCCAGTTGGGGAGGGGATGGGCAGTTCACCAGACTATGATATATTATCATAGGCCATCAAAGTTTCAGGGAGTAGCTTTGTGGAAAGTGGCACAGAACATTGGAAGTCCTATAGGCTGCATACATAATTCCTATGTATACATTATATGTAATTCCTACCAAATTACAGCAGATTCTACTTATTCTTCCTTTCAAAATGTACGTGTGTGTGTGTGTGTCTGTATACAGAGATGTATAGATACAGATATATAAACACACACTTTTAAAAAACTTGAGAGAGATCACAAACATTTTTCCAGATACTCACTCTTCATTGTGTGGGCTCCATTTCATCTTCTGGATGCACCACAATTTAATCCATCACTAAATATTTTGGTTGATTTGAATTTTTCACTATTATATGCACCTTATTCTTATGTCCAGATTATTTCTTTAAACTAAATTTTTTAAAGTGCAAACTCAAAGCATATGTAAAAAATGTAAGGCTATGTATTCCCAGACTGCCTCCCCAAAGGCTGAATGTAAACTCCTCCAGAAGTCTGAATAATCACCCTTGTCTGCACATCTTCCTCAGGTCTAAAACTTTACCAGTTATAAGATTAGAAAATGGCTCTTCTTTTAATTTGTGAAAATGGCCCAAGTGGCCCCTAGAACTGATGTTTATGGTTTCTCTTGAATAAATATAAAAATTGGCCATCCCAGGCTTAAAACATAAGAAAGTTCTATTTGTCTTATCTGAGTTCCTTTCCCAGGGAACCAGGCCTCCCAGATAATATCAAGGAACTGAAACATACCAGATCACAGCAACTGGACAAATGAGATGCCAGACTCCTCACCTGTCATGGCTGCCTAACTGACAACCTGTTTCCTGTTAACCAACTCCTTTTCCTTACCCCTCCCTAATTCCTCCTTTCCTACACATGGTTACCTTGCTCTCTTGCTATATAAACTCCCAATTTTAGTCAGCCAGAGAAATGGGTTTGAGAATGATCTTGGCTATGGCACCCACTGAAAGCCTTCTTCCTGGCAATACTCCTTGACTCAGTGATTGGCTTTCTACATGGCAAGCAACTGGACCTACACCAAATCCCTGGTGTTTCAGGAGTATTTGTATTTTTCTGACTCCAAAGAGGTTTTGTGCCACTATATTCCTTCTCTGGGGAGCTACGTATTTCCATTTTCCACCAGCCATGTTTCTATTCTTCTCATCGTGCTAAAGGCTTCTGTATAAATTGAGGTGGTTACATCCTCTGTCATTAGTGGCAAATGATTTCCCCTGTCTATTGTTAGAATTTTTGTTTTTAATATTGTATAATCCTCCCATAAGGGTTCTAACCTTAGTATGAAGATATTTTCAAAGTGTCACATAACTCAAGATTTTTTATGTATTTGTATTTTTTTCTCTTCCTTTAAAAATTTTTTTTATTATATATTTATTTCTTTAGACAGAGTTTTGCTCTGTCGCCCAGATGGAGTGCAGTGGTGTGATCTCATCTCACTGCAACCTCCACCTCCTGGATTCAAGTGATTCTCACGCCTCAGCCTCCTAAGTAGCTAGGATTACAGGTGTACGCCACAACCAGCTAATTTTTGTATTTTTAGTAGAGATGGGGTTTTGCCATGCTGGCCAGGCTGGTCTCGAGCTCCTAGCCTCAAGTGATCCACCTGCCTTGGCCTCTCAAAGTGTTGGGATTATAGGTGTCAGCCACCATGTCCATCCCTCTTGTGTTTTAGAGATGGGGGCTCTCCCAACATTACCCAGGCTGGACTTCAACTACTGAACTCAAGCAATCCTCCCACGTCTGCCTCCTGAGTAGCTGGGACTATAGGCATGCGTTACCATGCCTGGCTTGTATTTGTATTTGCTAGCACTTCTTTGATATCATCATTTGTACAGAACTCTAATCCATGTAAGAATTTGTTTTGGCTTTGATATCTTTTCAAATTGGTCAGACAATTTTCCCATCACATTTATTGACTAAACCTACTTCTTCTTCACCATTGAGAAATACTTCCTTTACCATTACCATAAATTCCTTCATATTCACTGCTGTCTATTTGTGGATGGTCAAAATTGTTGCAGTGATCTATCATCAGTCCAACACTGGATATGGTTACCATTTAGTTTACAAATCTCTCTGCATTCTTGTTTTTCTAAGTTTTGTTGGTAAATCTTATGTATTTTTTTCAAAGGAACTTAAAAATCATCAATTTTTTATATTGGGATTTGAGGCCACGCATTGTGGCTCACACCTGTAATCCTAGCACTTTGGGAGGCTGAGCCGGGGAGGATCACTTAAGTTCAGGATTTTGAGACCACTGTGGGCAAGATAGTGAAACCTCATCTCTACAAAAAATACCAAAAATTAGCCAAGCGTGGTAGTGCACATCTGTAGACCCAGCTACTCGGGACCTAGACCAAACCAACTTAACTCTGTCGCTGATTTGACAGGAGGTGGAGCTCAGGCAGTAATGCCAGTGATGGGGAACAGTTGTAAATACAGATGAAGCTCCCCTTACTTTCCTCCTTCTGTGCAGCCCGGTTCCTAACATGCCACAGACCAGTACCAGTCTGTGGTCCAGGGCCTGTGGGCCTCTGGCATAAGGTGTAAAGGAGAACTGGGGTAATACTCCAGCCTGAGTGACAGAACAAGACCTTGTCTCAGAAAAAATAAAATAAATTGCGATTTGAAGTGGAATTACATAAATTTCTGTTTCTAAAATGACAGGGTCTTCCTGTCCAAGTCTACCTTCAGATCCTTTTATCCAAGTCTCTTTTCACTTCGCTTAGAAAGTTTTATGTTCTTAACAATTGTCAAATATTCTCCCTAAGATTTTGATACGCTATATTACTTCTGTGAAAGATAATTTTTAAAAACTCCTGTTATGTTTTCCAACTGGTTATTTAATATAATATTATTTTAATTATATTATTTGTTATAATAATCTATAATAAAGCTATTTTTTCTTTAATATTCAATTTCTTTTCATATCCCTTAGGGAAGTTATGTCCACAACCGTTGTTACAAATTTTCCCCTACAGTTTTGTGAATGGAATTTTTTAGTTCCATTATATTGTTAAATGGGTGTTAACGGCATAAAATAAATATTATATTTAAGACCAGTATTTAACTGATTACTAAACTCAATATTCTAATAGCTATTCAGACAATATTTTGGAGTTTCCGAACTCATGTAGACACTCATGACTATCTGCAAATAACAGTAACTTCCAGTTTTTATAATGTTTGTGTCCTACTCAGTATTCCCATTTTACTGTATTGGCTAAAAGTACTCATTGTTGAAAAACAGCGATAGATGAACAATTTGAATTACAATTCACAAACCATAGCCATAAAACTAAATTTTAACTAATAAAGAATGAAGATAAGCACAAAGGGAATACAAATTAGCTGTTTATGGGTCAATTCTACTTAAATCTAAAATGTAGATTATTAATCTAAAACACGATTATTTAAATCCAAATATAATATTTGTAGTCACATTTTATTTTTAAGAAGAAAAAAAGAGAAAGGGGAGAAGAAAGAAAGAGCTTTTAGGTAAACAGGCATGAGCTTTCATTGCTTATCTACTCCCACTCAAATAGCTCGATTTCCCTTTTTACTTTGGCAATAGTCAGTATAAAACTGAATTTTTAGCCCACCATCTTATACTTTGTAGAGGACCTTAGGTTGTGGCTTCTGTGTACTAACTCTCCAATTGGCTTGCTAAAACTATTTCCAGCTAACACATATTGAGGAGTTATAAGGAGCCAGACAGAGTTCTAGGAACTTTCCAGGTATTACCTCAGTTCATCTTTACACCTTATGCCAGGGGCCCCCAGCCCCTGGGCCACAGACTGGTACCGGTCTGTGGCATGTTAGGAACCAGGCTGCACAGAAGGAGGAAAGTGAGTGAAGCTTCATCTGTATTTACAGCTGTTCCCCATCACTGGCATTATTGCCTGAGCTCCACCTCCTGTCAAATCAGCGGCAGGGTTAAGATTCTCACAAAACCATGAACTCTATTGCAAACTGCGTGCCAGGGATCTCGGCTGGACACTCCTTATGAGAATCTAATGCCTGATGATCTGTCACTATTTCTCATAGTTGCAGGAAAACAAGCTCAGGGCTCCCACTGATTCTACATTATGATGAGTTGTATAATTATTTTATTACGTATCACAATGTAATAATAATAATAGAAATAAAGTACACAATAAATGTAATGTGCTTCAATCATCCGGAAACCAACAGCCCTCACCCTCCTGGTCTATGGAAAAACTCTCTTCCACTAAACTGGCCCCTGGTGCCAAAAAGGCTGAGGACCATTGCCTTATGCAATAGGCAGTACTGTTATCTCTACAGATATGGCAAATGAAGCACAGGGAGAAAGTTAACTTCCCCAAGGTCACACAGCTAGAATTCTAACTCCACAGCCTGTGCTTTTAATAACTTGTTACTATTCTACCCTTATTTTCCTTTTATTCTAATTTTAGTGTGTGTATGTGGTTTTTTTTTTTTTTTTGAGATGGAGTCTAGTTCTGTCACCCAGACTGGAGTGCAGAGGCATGATCTAGGCTCACTGCAATCTCTGCCTCCTGAGTTCAAGCCATTCTCCTGCCTCAGCCTCCTGAGTAGCTGGGATTACAGGCATGCACCACCACATCCAGCTAATTTTTGTATTTTTAGTAGGAATGGGTTTCACCATGTTGGTCAGGCTGGTCTGGGAATCCTGATCTCAGGTGATCCACCTACCTTGGCCACCCAAAGTGCTGGGATTACAGGCATGAGCCACTGCACATGGCCTATTTTAATCTTATATCTTATGTGTGTTAGCAGCTTCAAATCCTTTCTGTGATGTAGCTAGATATAAATACAAATTACTGGGAATAGCCATCTTGGATATCCATCCCCACAGGTCCTTAAAATTCAAAACTGGTGTGTATAAAATACATCTCATTAACTTTCCACGGGCCTCTATTCTTTCATCTGAAATGTGCTGAGAACCATCTTCAGTCCTCCAGGCTAGAAACCTTAGTGCCCACTCTGACTGCTTCCTCCCTTCATGGTACATATCCAACTAGACACCAACAATTAAACACTTCCCAACTCAATCTATCTCACCCCCTATTCCCACTAGCATTTCTTGGCTCGGATCTCATGACCTTCTGCCTGGATTCAATGTCTATGCAGTTTTGGTTTCCTAAAAGATACAGCCGATGTTTCTCAAGATGCTTCACTTCACAGGCTGTCTGCCTCCACTTCACTGTTGGCACCTCGTGTTGGCCACCCTAACTGCTTGCTGTGCTTGGGACACTTCACACATGTTCACACTGCTAAAGTTCCCTCTCTGGCAAAGTCTTGTACAAATACTCTCTCTTCTGAGGAGGTCTTTGGAATTTCCCTAGGCAGAATTACTCCCCTCCTTCCCTTTTCTGTGCCCACAGGTTATTACATCATATTACACATACTTCTTAAGCTAGAAGTATGCTTTGATGTAAGTAACAGTGTTTTTCAATCATCTTTCCATTGCCAAATGCCAGGCTAGATACAGATTGTATGTAGATGGGACTCAATACTTGTGGAATTTGTTTCATGGGTAGCATAGCTTAGCCCAAACCCCTTTATTTCTAAAGCAAACACAGAACAGTTTATACAACAGGTTATCATCTGTGTGGAAAAAAAAGATTAAAAGTACATAGGACTGCTTAAAAGTTACACAAGAAATGGGTAACACGGGGGTAGCTGAGGAACAGGAAGGGTGAGGAGGAAGTCATATTGCTCCTAGTTTAATAATTTTTAAAAAGATAAGTTTACATCATCAACAACAAAAAAACTTCCTTTAGCTGTAGGTTACAAATTAACTTGTACTGCTTTATTTTTAAAAAGATAAATTTACATCAACGAAAACAAAAAACAAAAATAAAACTTACCTTAGCTAAAATGCAAAAGACAATCCTGAAATCAGCCCGTTTAAACAGCCCTTTTCTGCTGTCTGCTACTACCACTGCATCCAATTAAATGCGGTTTCCACTCTGCTCCCCTTAAAGGGGTCAGTTATAGGAAGTGAACATGGTGTCAGCACAAATAATGGAAAACAGATCAACTAGATAAAATATAATAATTTTGGTGAAATTATTATACATGACTGCTTTTATTATACACTATACAATAAGACATTAGTATAGTGTATTATTATATACTATACAATAAGATATTATCACACACTATACAATAAGACAGTAAGACTCCTCTCCTGAGAGGAGACAGGATGTGTATAATACTGCCAGAGCGGGAAGCTTGGCAGTGTGAACGTGTGTGGAGGGTCTCAGGCACAGCAAGCAGTCAAGGTGGCAGCATGAGGTGCAGGCAGACTGAGCCTGTGTAGTGTGAAGCATTTTGAGAAACATCAGCTGTATAATAATTATTCCTTTAAAAACTGTATAAAAATTATTCCTCCCCAAATAATTAGTCCTTTATTCATTAATAACTTCCACATACAAATACACATATTAACAAGTAATAAGGCAAATAAAAAAGCTGTAATTCATGAACACCTACCTCTATGTCCTCAGAAAGTATTCTCAGCCTAAGGGTTTCTTTCAGATCCAGAATATCCACTTCCTGCCTCTTGATTAACATTTTGCTCTCTTCTCTGTCAACCAAAGCAGAGTTGTATTTGCACTGGAGAAAACAAAGTCATAAGAGCTGTTTTATTACCTGTTTATTTCTAGATTAAAATAACAAGAATGAGTCTGGGTTCGAAGGTGATAACAAAATTAACACAAGATAATTCAATAAATACTTGCTGACTGAAGGAATAGAAGAATAAGCGTACAAATGGTGAAGAGAAATGGAAAAGTCCTCTAAGTATCAGTGAAAAAAAATCAGGTTTTGTCATCTCTACCAGGAGACTGCTTTCAGAAATAGACATGGAGAGGGGCAAACTCCCTGTAGAGCAGAGGAGTGAGGAGGAGTGACAAAAGCCTTTGCTATGACCAGGAGGAGAAAAGCATTAACATGGAACTCAGATATATGCTGACAAAATAAGTAGTTAACTTCAGGAAATGATATGAAGTCTTTTATTGGGGAAACAAACTCACTTTCTAAATAATTAATGTCTCTGAACTTAACTGCAATGTGTTACTTTTTTCTCAAAACCACTAAAGACCACCACATTTGCCTTAACTATCACAGCCAACAACCAGTCTGTTTCTTATCCGGTTTATACCAGCAATTCCCAAATGGTGCACAGAGAACATTGTCGCAGCTCAGTGGAACCTGAGAAACACTGCAGCCTACACGGTCTCCCGGAGATGCATACTGCATACTTCCATAATAATGACTCTGCAACTACACAGACCTGGTGAGCTTTATTTAACTAGAATTTCCAAACTTCTTTGACCACAGAATCTTTTTTTCTTGTGGAGTATCTGTTAATCTGTTGAAAAGTCTATGAAGATGTCTCATGCTCAAATTTAACATCTTGTTGGTGACCGAACTTACATTTATGTCCTTCAGTTCTTGTTTCAGGGTGTCTATAGTTTCTGTTTTCTCACAGACTGATGTTCTTAGCTCCTGGATCTGGTTCATGAGGTCAGCTACAACTTCCTGATGAAAACAGAAACAGTAACTTCATACCCAATGACATTAAGGAGAAGAACATTTTTAAATGGTAAATCACTTATCTTTCCTAATGGCAATATGAGAAGTCAATTTTAGTTTAGTAAAATATCATATGTTGCATTAGTATCAATTTATATTTTAATGGCTTTAAAATATTTCATTTAACCATTTGCTTTGGTTTTATGAATGTATATGAGCTAGATATAGAAGAATTTTATGTCTAATTTTAAACTTGGACATATATACTATTTTTATTATTCTAGTTAAAGTCAACACTAGGGATTTGAAAATTTCTATCATGGGACTTAAAGTCAAGAAGAAAGGATCATATAAATATCAGCATCCTAGTTAAAAGGGTAGGATGTGCTTTAGAAACATTGCCATTCAAAGTGGCAGTAATTTGTACTTGAAGTTACACGGAAAATTAACTTAAGTGGAAGACTTCATTCTCTAGCAACCTTGGAAGATAAACAAGGCCTAACTCCATACAGAAATATTCATCCTAGCTATTGGTCACCCTGGAGGTGCAAGAAGAGGTAGGAGAACAAATGCCGAACTAGCTATTTATAAGAAAATGCACAGAGGGACATAGCTTCAAATTCTACCAACCTTATCAGAATCTCTAGACTTTTCCAGGGAACTGATTACTTTTTCCGTAGCAAGCAAGCTCTCTTCTAGTTTCTGTACTTTTGCCATCTAAGGTGAAAAAGAAATATTTTTAGAAGAATAATTTAATCACAAAGTTAATCACATACACAGATAAATAAGTTGAAAACAGCTTTTCATATTGTAGAGTCTACGCTAGGAGTAATACCAAAAAATGATAAATTGGGTTGAAAGACTGATTTTATGCTGTCTACCCGGACACTACCAACAAATTATTATTGTAACCCTCTGGGAGTTAGAAAAACAAGATTTGAAAAATAACAGTCTGGGTGCAGTGGCTCATGCCTATAATCCCAGAACTTTGGGAGGCCAAGGTGGGTGGATCACTGGAGTGCACAAAAAATACAAAAATTTAGCCAGGCATAGTGGTGCAGCCCATAGTCCCAGCTACTCAAGAAGCTGAGGTGGGAAAATCACCTGAGCTTGGAAAGTTGAAGCTACAATGAGCCATCGCTGTGCCATGGCACTGCAGCCTGGCTGACAGAGTGAGATGCTGTCTTAAAAAAAGAAGAAAAAAATAAAAATAATAGAACCAGCCCCATATTCCATCTTTTTCTTATTAATTTCCAACATCTGCAAGCTGAAGTCATTTAGGGTAATAGGAAATTTACCTGCTGCTCACACTTGGCCATCTCTTTCTGTTTCTCCTGACGTACAGCCTCAAGAACTTTTAAGATTTCTCTGGAAGAGAAGAATTATCTTTTACCCCTAACTTCATTCAATGAAAACAGGAACTGAATCTGTTAGTACAGAAGAGATTAAGTGCAATGCAAATGAACTTTGTTAGGCACACACTTGGTGTCAGGCATTACCTTCCAGTGGGGATCAGAAATTTGAACACATTTCTTCAACAATTATTTAAGCAGAACCCATTTTTGTGCCATGACTGTTTTTCTCCAGAGTGTTTAGTTCTCCTTAATATGACATATATCATACAGTATTTGTTTATTACCTGTCTCCCTGTGCTAGAAGGTAAAATCCATGAGGACAGGGATGTTTTGTTCACTATTTCACCTCTAAATGTTCTGGCATTCACCAGATCAGTACCTGGTTTGTTGGATATCAGTAAATGTTTGAATGAATGAGTAAAGGTCAATTGCTTGTCTCTCAACTGGATGTCTGCTCTAGGTTAACTACTGTATACCAGGGCCTAGAAGAAAATCAATCTCATAGGAAGAACTCCATAAGTACCTACTGAATAAACAAAATCTTCTCATTAGAGTGACTCTCACCCTAGCGCCTGAGGTCCAAAGATTCACTGAGATTACCAAGGAGAGGAACTTGGAAAGAGGGAAGAAAAATGGCAGCATTCCTGTTAGGGGACCAGGAGGAACAAAGGGTGGCTAGAAAAAGCTTTGTAGACACAGAAATAAAAATCTGTCTCCTCCCTCCAATAATAAAAGGAATAGTTAGAAGTCATGATATATATTTGCTGTGATTTATTTACAGAAGGACCTAAGTTCTGATTACCATAATTGCTATTCATTTAAAAGTACTATAGCTAGTTGTTAAATGTTTTGAAAATTAAGTTTCTCCACATAGCCATTTATGCAAAAGAACCTGCTGTTTCTTTTGAATGCTTTAAAAAAAAAAAAACTCTTTACAGGGTATTGGCAATTAAAAAAACAACAACAAGATAAAGAATGTGATAGTAAACAATATTCTAGTATACTAGCAGAAAAGATAAATAGCACTCACTTAGAACTGTTTTCTTTATCTTCTTCAAACTGTGATGATAATTTGTTATTACGTTCTTTTTCTGTCTCAAGAAGCTCCATCAGATTCTAAAAGACAACATTACATTAGATTTTAAGTAACTGTTATGAGCAATGTATAGTCAACAAACATGTCAAGTATATTCTAGGTGGCAGGCACTGTGGGCAAGTATAGCAAGGAAGAAGGTCACGACGTCTTTGTCCTGCACTCAAGAGGACAGTCACAGATCCAGGACAAATCCACCAGCTATCGATTCCCTTCTTTTTTTTTTTTTTTTTTTTAAGACCAGGTTTCACCATGTTGGTCAGGCTGATCTTGAACTCTCGACCTCAGGTGATCCGCCCACCCTGGCCACCAAAGTGCTTGGATTACAGGCGTGAGCCACCACGCCCGGCTGATTCCCTTCTTAACTTACATTCAGATCGGATTTCAGAGATTCATTTTCTTTTTTGCAGTTTTGGAGGTTTTTCAAAAGTTGGTCAATTTCAAACTTCATTACTTCTTCTAAGTTGTCATAGGAATCCTGTAGGCAGGCTTTGCTCTCAAGCAGCTTTTCATTTTCTAATCTTTATTAGGAAAACATTTAAAAAATGGTAAGTAAACATTTAACGTATTTATATCAATCAGGTATCTACAGTTCAATTTATCACATCTACAGCCCATTCCCAACTCACATAAACCTCGAGTGATATAAGGCTCCTTATGGACTTGGGTGAAATGTCCATGATTCACAAACATGTGACAGACACTGGACCACGGAGTCGTTTGGTAGGAATGGAAAAGACAAGTGGGAGCACTAGCCTGCAACCATCACTTCCTTATTCTCTCTCCTGTGGCTTCAACCAGACATGCTTAATTGATTAGCAATTTATAGTGATTAGACTCATTTAGGGGTTTCTAGACCTACTCCTCATGTAAGCGAGGCACTGGTCATTAATTTCCAAGTTTTACTGGTAGCTCAACTCCAACTATTCATACACCCTCTCATTTCTAGGAAGGTTAAGACAGCAATGTGACTTTGATCTGAGCAAGAGAGAAAATGTCTTTGTAGATAACTATCTACTGCTTTTTTTGGTTTTCATCCTCTTATTGCCCTCCTGCATAAGCTGTGGCACCTCCAAAAATCCAGGGCTCAGCCAAGAACCACCACACAATCAATCTGACCTCTGGATCATCCAAAACAGACATCCTAGCTTATGCACAGAAGCAGCAAATCATAAAGTGGTATAAATCAGTTGCTAAAGATAGATACATGGGCAATAGATGGTAGCAAAGGAAAACATATTTATGTATTTATAGTATAAACAATATATAGATATATAAAGTAGGCAAAATAATCCAAGAAACACATAGCGGTGTTGTACTATTTCATTCAGTGGTGGCTTAACCACCTTAGAAGGCCACATGGAATACAAGCAGCTAAGTAAGTGATGTACTTAAACTGGGGACACTGAGAAAGTTAAATTGTGTTCAGTGTATTTAAAAAGCTGGAAGAGGCTGGGCACAGTGGCTGATGCCTGTAATTCCAGCACTTTGGGAAACTGAGGTGGGCGGATCACTTGAGCTCAGAAGTTTGAGAACAGCCTGGGCAACGTGGTGAAACTCTTGTCTTCAAAAAAATATATAAAAATTAGCCAGGTGTCTGTGGCATGTGCCTCTAGTCCCAGCTATGTGGGAGCTGAGGTGGGAGGATAGCTTAAGCCCAGGAGGTTGAGGGTGCAGTAAGCCATGTTTATGCCACTGTACTCTAGCCTGGGTGACAAAGTGAGACCCTGTCTCAAAAAAACAAAAAAACTAGGAAGTATTTAATGACGAAAATATAATTTAAATACGCAGCAAAATATAGTGGATTCTTAACGTTTTTTGATATAGTTCAACTCTGATATATACACTAGGAAATTAAGATCCCATGAGATTAGTGATTCCAAAAAAAAATCACATAAAATTAGTTTGAGGTGGAGCCAAGATGATTACCTCCAGTGATTCAGAAGTCAAAGCAAATGCTAAGTGTAAAAGAAGACAACAGTGCACCTGTGATAAGTTATCAATAAATTACCTATTTTGTTTAACAAATTTGAGTTGGGTTATTCCACTTGCACTTCAAATAGCATTGGATTACAAACCAATCAGACGGCTAGATAAGTGGCCTTTGTGTTGGGGAAACGGGACAGGGTGGTGGAGGCTGTGCTGATCCAGACAGCACATTCCCTCTCTAAAAGGAAAGGAGAGAGTTATGCCGCGACTGATGGTTGCCACGCAGGGATGTGGGCCTAGCGTTACCAAATTGTATGATTCCACTAGAGGATGCTGAAATACAGATTTTTATAAGAAAACACTCAATTTTTAAAATGCTGTGTTCATTTATCTTTCTTTAACCACTGGGCAGGCCCAGGAAAAATTTATGTATAGGTAGATTTGGCCTACAGATCTCAAGTTTTCTTCTTCTCTTTCAATTTCTGGTTGTATATCCAAAAAAACACTCAACAGCTACAGATTTTAATCTCTGTAACACCTACAAAAATTAAATTCAAGGCTGCCTATTAGCAGCTTTTCCACAGTGAACAGTTACATTCATATCACATTCACAGTATAATATTCATGTCTACTATTAAATTATGGCCATAGACACAGGAGACATTATCAAAAAGTGTTAGGTTATACAAAAGGTTGAAATTAGCAAGAAGAAAAAAGAAACAGCAAATAACAAACAATAAGCTATTTACATCTGAGATTACATTTGTTTCAAGATTACCAGCACTTGACTAAGCAGCCAGCTTTTGTAGAGTAAGTGTGCACAGCAGTGACAACTATTGTTGTGGTCCACCTTACACTGTCCTTTCTAGTAATAGCATACCTTTCCCTCCAGAGCAGGCACATTACTCTATGTTGGGCCAGTGCCATCTCAAACCTGGGTAAGTGACTAGTCCAAAGGTGAGCAGATGACTCAAGCAAAACCAATTCAGATTTTCTCTGGGATTAATACATGGCTGTTGGGAGAGAGGATTTCTTTACAGGGGTCTTTATGCTGGGAGCCAAAATATGGAGCTGTCTGAGGCAATCTGTTCCTTGTTACATAAAAGAAAGATCTCAAAAATAGGAGGGAATAAGAGCAACACATATAAGGAAGCAGAGATGAGAGAGATAAAACACTGACAATATTGTTTGAGACTCAGTCTAGTTTGTTCCTGAAACCAAAATCACCTCTGGGCCTTCCCAATATTGGAGCCAGTGAATTATCATTTTTGTTTAGCTGCTTTGAGTTTGGTTTATAAAACTTGCAACTTCAAACAGTCCTAGATTACAGCCAGTCAAGCAATTTGAAACCATAAGAGAACAACTCTACCTGGCATTATCTAATTGAAGCTGTGCATGGATGTGTCTTTCAGAAAGTTCGTTGAGTTCTTTCTCCTGACTCTTTTTGAATGCACTATATTCCAATTTCACTGAAGAAAGCTCCTTGTCAGCGGAATGAAGGACTACTCGCAGGTCATGTACCTCACTTTTCAAAACTAAAAAACAAATAAAACATATCCTCAACAGGTTTCCTAAAGCAGGCAAATACATTTGATAGGTACTATTCCCACAATTAGTAAAAACAAGTAAAAGAAACTATTTTAAGGAAAAATGTTGAACAATTAAGTGGAGGGTACGGTACCTAAGAGCACTGATATTTCTGTTTTTTTTCTTCTCCCTTGCACATGGTTTTTGGTAAACTTCTACGGAAAAAGAGTTAACATCTGTCCCTAACTTGTAAGTTTCTTGACTTTTCTACATTTCTCCTGTAAAATGTGCTTCAAAATTCTTATTATGAGGGTGGGCACAGTGGCTCATGCTTGTAATCCCAGTATTTTCGGAGGCTGATGCAGGCAGAATGCTTGAGGTCAGGACTCTGAGACCAGCCTGAGCAACATGACAAAACCCTGTCTCTACCAAAAATACAAAAATTAGCTGGGTATGGTGGTGAGCGCCTGTGATCCCAGCTACTCAGGAGGCTAAGGTGGGAGGACTGCTTGAGCCTGGGAGGTAGAGGCTCCAGTGAGACGAGATCACGCCACTGTATTCCAGCCTGGGTGAGACCCTGTCTCAAACAAACAAACAAAACTCTTAAGAAAAAAACAAAAATCAAAAGCTTTAACATATTTTAGGTGATCTAATCTTAGTTATTGAAAATCCCTTGAAAATGTGCCTAAACTTTGCAACATGGGTTAAATACTTCAGGTCTTCTAGGACAACTACAACTGCAAATAGAATTAGTTAACTTTTAAATTCAAGAAAATAGAATGGCTATCTCTTTTTGTTTTAGCTTTATTACCAAGCACTGCAAATACTCTGATGAAGGGAAAAATAAAGTGAAAAAACTGGGACTCAAATGATATTCCCACATCTACAAATATATAACCTATGCTTTGTTAATATTAAAACATTCACGAATTCAAGACACTTCATTTTCAAAACAGCTTATTTAAAATGTTAAGCAGGCTGGGCATGGTGGCTCAATAATCCCAGCACTTTGGGAGGCCAAGGCAGGAGGATCGCCTGAGGTCAGGAGTTTGTGACCAGCCTAGCCAACATGGCAAAACCACATCTCTACTAAAATTACAAAAAAATTAGCCAGGCTCAGTGACGCATGCCTGTAATTCCAGCTACCTGGGAGGCTGAGACAGGAGAATCGCTTGAACCCGGGGAGGCGGAGGTTGCAGTGAGCCAAGATCACACCAATGCCTGGGTGACACAGTAAGACTCTCTGCCTCAAAACAAACAAATCCCTTTCTTCCCCCGAAACAATTAGCAGGGCGTGGAAACGCACTTCTGTAATCCCAGCTACTCAGGAGGCTGAGATGGGGAATCCCTTGAACTCGGGAGGTGGAGGTTGCAGTGAGCAGAGATCACGCCACTGAACACCAGCCTGGGTGACAAAGTGAGACTGTCTCAAAAACAAACAAACAAACAAACTTTGAGCAAACATTTGTATCATTTGTTTGTGGGCAATGATGGAGAAATTTACCTTTTATGATATATTACTATTATTTACCACTGCATGCAAACTCCAGTCTGGTTATAAAACAACAAACAAAGCAACCAACCAAAAACAGGAAGAGCATTTATTAATAAGAATAAAAAGATACTGAGTTACAATATTCCTTCAAGTCACAAAGCTCCTAACTGAATAACTTACAGTCATTTTTAGTTTGAGTATCTTGAAGCTGCTTTTCGAGGACATTCAACTGTGAGAGAAGCTCTTGCTGCTGTCTGGTCCAATCAGTTCTTTCTGATGAGAAAAGCTATGGGGAAAAAAGATAAATTTACGGGAAAAGGACTATTAGCATGCTAAGATGCACTCCAAATCAATAACCTGTTTCTTTCTTTCTTTCTTTTTTTGAGACAGAGTCTTGCTCAAAAGAGCAAGTGCCTGCGATCTTGGCTCACTGCAGGGGGTTCAAGCGATTCTCCCACCTCAGCCTCCTGAATAGCTGAGATTACGGGAGTGTGCCACTATACCCACCTAATTTTTGTATTTCTAGTAGAGACTGGGTTTCGCCATGTTGACCAGGCTGGTTTCGAACTCCTGACTTCAGATGGTCTACCCACTTAGCCTCCTAAAGTGCTGGGATTACAAGCGTGAGCCACCATGCCTGGCGTCATTAACCTGTTTCTGTTTTTACAAGTTTAGTTTTAAGGTCTCTGACCAGAAGAAAACTGGCTGTCCCCATCAACAACAGTAAAGATGATTGACAACTGCAAGGCCACGGACAGTCCATCTTGTTTTCTTCTAAACACACAGCAAGAGATCCATTTGCATTATTGACTAAGTCAGCCAGATGCAGACTATGCATGCCTGTCTCATTATCAGAGCAGCATGCTAAGTAACACGGCAGAGAATACAACTCAAATAAGCCTTGACTAAGGCTGTGTGACATTTTCTTTCTGTGATACTCTGAGTATGTCTCATACATACTCAAGGATGTTTCCTCAAGCAAACATTTGAGGGTACTTCATACATTTTCAGATGTATGCTCTTGGTCTCACCTCCTGCATTTGGGTAGAATGATGTTCCAGTTTGTCAACATGCTGCTGAAGCTTTAGGTTTTTATGCTCTCCTTCATCCAGTTTGGCTTGAAGAGCACTCATTTGTTCCTGCAACACACAAACTTCAGTCACCAAAATTTCTTTTAATGGAATTCTCAAACATTCCCCCATTTTTTCTGCATTAAAGAGACAAA
The DNA here is from genome assembly GCF_049354715.1 of Callithrix jacchus. Taxonomy (NCBI): domain Eukaryota; kingdom Metazoa; phylum Chordata; class Mammalia; order Primates; family Cebidae; genus Callithrix; species Callithrix jacchus. The sequence goes on along the minus strand of NC_133516.1, from coordinate 27,572,197 downwards.
AACAAAAAACAAACAAACAAAAAACAACAAATTCAAAACCTCCTATGAACAAAGGTATGGAAGGCCTGTTTGGAGCCAGAAAACAATATCAAAAGGTTATAATACGAAATGATTTCTAATGTTTCAGATTTACATCTGTGGTCCATTTAAGTAGATACTTTTTGAGACTTCTAAGAGGCTCCTCAGGGCTTCATGGGGTTACCTCACCAGAAAGGCTCCCGTGGCCTGGAAAGGACAAACTACTGGGATTTGGGGTGGTCTGGCTCACTCCAAGCTTTACTGAACAGTAGAAAATCTTTTTTTAAAAATTACCAAATCATAAAAATTCTGGAATAATCAAATTTCACATTATTTCAAATACACTAAAAGTTGCCTAAAATTTGATTTAATAAGATCCTTTTAACTTTCTTTTTTTTTTGAGACACAGATTGTCTCTTGTTACCCAGGTGGAGTGCAGTGGTGTGATCTCAGCTCATTGCAACCTCTGCCTCCTGGGTTCAAGGAATTCTCCTGCCTCAGCTTCCTAAGTAGCTAGGATTATAGGCATACGCCACCACACCCAGCTAATTTTTTTTTTTTAAGTAGAGAGAGAGTTTGACCATGATGGTCAGGCTGGTCTCAGACTCCTGACCTCAAATGATCCATCCACCTTGGCCTCCCAAAAGCTGGGACTACAGGCCTGAAGCACTGTGCCCGGCCTCTTTTAACTTTCGTTAGCAGATACAACACTGTGCTATATAAACCAGTTCTGGAACTAGGGAACCAAAGCCCATGGAGACTGAAGAATGACTTGCTAAAGATTGCAAAGCAGAGACAAAAAGCAAGTGTAGGCTGATTTCCAAGCTAAGAATGTTTCTAAACCCACACTTAAAAAGATATGATTTTAATACTAAGCACTTTTGAATACTGCAAATTATGGTGAATTAAAATAACAAAGAAAATTTATTTAAATGGATGTCTAGTTATTAATTTTTTCTACAACAAAACATTACCTGCACTATTCTAAGCTCTTCAGAAATGGCCTCAAAAGCTTGTTCATTCATCTCAGGTGGAACTGGCTCATTTAATATATCATTATCTAATATGCTAGAATTCTGAGTGTATGGAGAGCCGAAGTTTCCTGTTTCAGGGCTTAATTTTGGTACTGGTCGGCAACGAAGCTGGTAGGCCTTGGTTGGTGTAGTTATAATCTGCAGCAAAAAAATGATTATGGAAAACATTAGCACATATTTTAAAAGGGCATATTTAATAATTTTGTGACTAGAGAGGATAAAATTGAAATACTATTCATGAAAAGAAAGGAAAAAATATCCTTGAGACACAGCATAAAAATGCCCAAGTGGTAATAAATGTATCAATTCAGTTCAGTCCCAAGCAAAATTCTAATACAGGTTTTAAAAAGGAAACCTAATAAGCTGATATTTAATTTTGTACGAAGAATAAATGTACAAGAAGAAACAAGACAAAAAGAACAAGCTAGGAATGGTGGTTCATGGCTATAATCCCAACACTCTGGGAGGCTGAGAAGAGGAGGCTCACTTGAGGCTGGAAGTCCAAGAGCAGCCTGGGCAACATGGTAAGATCCTGTCTCTACCAAAAAAAACTGTTTTAATTAGCTGGGCGTGTTGTCCCAGGTCTGTAGTCCCAGCTACTTGGGAAGCTGAGGCAGGAGGATCCCCTGAGCCCAGGTATTCTAGGTTGCAGTGAGCTATTATCACCCCATTGCACTCCAGCCTGGGAAATAGATTGAGACCCTGTATCTCAAAAATAAAAAATAAAAGGACGAATTAGGGAGACTTCCCCATCTGATATAAAAATATATAAGGGTATGGGAGTATGGTAATTAAAATAGCACATTACATTACTACAGTAAATTATATTAAAACAGTATATTATTAGCTTATGTACATTCAAATAGAACACTGGGAAGAAATACAAAGTCCAGAAATAAAATTATTATTATTATTTCTGAGACAGAATCTTGCTCTATCACCCAGGCTGGAGTGCAGTGTCATGATCTTGGCTCACTATAACCTCCATCTTCTGGGTTCAAGTGATTCTCATGTCTCAGCCTCCCAAGTAGCTAGAACTACAGGCACACACCACCGCGTATTTTTAGTTAAGATAGGGTTTTGCCATGTTGGCCAGGCTGGTGTCGAGCTCCTGGCCTCAAGTGACCCGTTCACTTTGGCCTCCCAAAGTGCTAGGATTACAGGCATGAGCTACCATGCCCAGCCCAGAAATACAACAATTTTTGTATGGAAATTTCAAGTATCAGGAATAGTGAGACCAAAGGTGCACGCCAGCAAACCTGGCTAAAAAAAATTTTTTGGCATAGGTAGGGTCTTACTATGGTTGCCCAGGCTGGTCTTGAACTCTTGGACTCAAGCAATCCTCCCTGTTCTGCTTCCCAAAGTGCTGAGATTACAGGTGTGAGCCATTGAGCCTAGCTGTATTTTTTTAAATTAAATCCCTTTCTCATACCATTTGAAAGAAAAATAGCAGATACACAAACACCTCAATGTAAAAGCAAAATTAAATGCAAAAAACTCATAAAGATAAAAGGTCAATAAACCTGCCTACATTAAAAATATAAAACGTTTTTTCTTAACATTCTTGGAGCATAAAAAATAGAAAACTTCTATATAACAAAGTATCACATGTAAAGATGAAAGAAAGCAACACGATGGAGGAATATAAAGAAAAATATAAATAACCAATAGTAAAATGGGCCTTTTTTTTTTTTTTTTCAGGGAAAAGGATATACAAATGGACATGAACATATGAAAAGATATTTGAAACCAGAGAAATGAGAATTAAAACCTTAACAGCAAGACCCTATTTTTTTACCCATCAGATGGTCAAACATTAACAAGCCTGACAATGCCAGTTCCTGTGGACAGTGCTGGGAAAGGAGTGCGTCCATGCTGGGAAGGCACAGGGTACAGACACTGTGAGGGAGCTTCAGCTTGACTCACACCAACGCTAAGACATCCTAAAATGACCACTTCTCCTATAATGGAATCCACCCCCAGAGAATGCTTGCACTGGAAACTGTCCACCTAAGCCATAGAAACCTAGGGTTAAAATGAGCACCATATCCCTCCCTCATGGTGCTTCAAGCTCTATAATTTAAGCTTCATATCCAAATGAGGCCCAAGGTACCAGTTAACATGGGAAGATTCAAGGCATATCCCTGAGTTAAGAAAAGCATATTGTAGAATAACGTGAAGAATGACTTAAAAAAAAAAAGGCAAAACAATAAACAATCTAGGAAACAATTTTCTGTGTTTTCTCAGTCTCTATATATTTATAGTATAAAAATGCTAAGAAAAAATATTATCTCCAGGGATGGGGGAATAAAGGACTAGATTAGATCCAGATTGGCAGTGATGCTGAAAAGGAATTTTTAACCATAACTTGAAATATGTATATTTCTTTTAAACAAAGAGATTGTATTCATATAGTACTTGTACAACTAAAACAACAACAAAGACTCTGAATTGCTGACACTCTTGGCAAACCTTCTAATCCTCTGAGTCCTGTTTGCTCAGTTATAAAAGAAAGATGTAGGAACTAGAATGCCATGGTGTTAACAAACTCCGTAATTCTATTGTGCTAAGAGGCTATAGTATTATTTCAGTCACGTAAATTACCTATTCAAATTAATACAATTACTTAGTCTTCCATTAAGTGACACAAAAAGCACCACTACTAAAAACAATCATTATAAATAAACATTTATTTATATTTTAAGACATATAAGGAAAGGTTTTCTGTCTTCTCTCTTTCTTTTATTGAAAAGAACTTGCATTCAAGCTGGACTTGAATTCCTGGGCTCAAGCAATCCTCTTGCCTCAGCCTCCCAAGAAGCTGGGACTACAGGCCTGTGCCACCATACCCAGCTAAGGTAATTTTTTTTAACCTTCAGAGAATTTGATACAACAGCTGAAATCATCAGCATCAGCATCCCCTCCTCAACCTTTTGTTTTCCTTGCATATTTCCCTTCTCTCTCCTCATTCTCAGATGTTCATCCTTTTTTTTTTTCTTTTATGAGGGCTGTGGCTATTTAGGGGAAAAACCTCTCCTGTTATTTCCAGTAGCATCTGTGATCCCTTAGCCGCCTTTGCCTTATAGACTTTCTATTCTACTGAAAGCTTTGAGGACGTGTTACACTGTAGCAACAGCTGCCATTGTATTGATATCTGCCAGGTACCAGGCAGCTTATCTATTTCATTTAGTGCTCTAAAAGTCTGCAAGTAGATTACCTTTATCCCCAATTTAGAGAAAGCAAAGATAAGGCTCAGACGTTAGGAAACTCTACCTAAAGTTAGCAGTACATTCGAATTTGATTCCAAATGCTGAACCCTTTCCTACCCTACCCTACCACTGGGGGAATACCTCAGAACCCAAGGACCAGTGTGACACTGGTGTTAACTACCTGCAAGGGATGTCATCTGTGTCTGGAGATAGACCATGCAGACTCTCTCCATTATTAATAAAATGACATAGCACTGATTTAAGGTGGAAGTATTGTTCATGTGACCTACCTTAAGTGTTTCAGCATGAATTTTATTCAGCTGAGAAACTTCTTGCCGCTTGCAGGCTTTTGTTGCTTCCAAAAGGTTCTCAAGATTAAGGTTCGCTTTTTGCAAAGACTGAAGCTCTGATTCCAATTCTAGCTGCCTTTTCCTAAGAGATATTGTAAAACCAAGTATTTCATGTAATAAGTAATGTCAAACATTTATAGAGTACTTTACAGTTTATGCTCTTGCATAACTTTATAGTTATCTCTAAATCAGAAATATTCTCTATTCTCTCAGATTATTCCCTTCATTCTCCAGTTCGGTAAACTACAGCTCAGAGACTGATGATTGTTTAAGGGATTCAACTAGTAAATGGTAGAGCTCAAATTCAAAAGTCCAGATAGTCCATGATGATACCATATGTGATATGTCATTTCTGAACCAAACATTTATCTATATTTTAGGGTAAGATTTATCTTAGTTATAATATGAATGTGATTTATTTTTGCTTTTACATAATGAAAATCAAGTAGGAATATTAACAAACCTAAACTTCTTAAAAATCTTACCAACTCTGATTAACAAATTTAAATTTAAATAATTTACTATGTAAGTTCAACAGACATCTCAACAGGAAAAATCTGCTTAAAACACCTAGTGCATTAAATATATTAGTAAAGAGCTAGAAGCATGCTCTTTTTCTTCATGACCAAGTAGTTGCTACTATGAGAGTTTAATATTTAAAGTAAAATGCCCAACTGATCAATATTAACACTACAACAAGTGAACACTAAAAGAAAACCAGCGTGCATGCTTGTGTATTTAGACTTTACCTAGTAAGTTCTTTGAATTCTTCATATTCTTGCTTTGAATTATTCAGCTCTGTCTGAATTTGCAGGAGTTGTGCTTTTAACTTCTCAGTGTTTGCAAATGAACATGGCTCTTTCTGAGCTTTAGGAGAAAATCCTTGCTGATCTGTTAATAAGAAAATAATCTAAGTCTTTTTTTTTTTTTTCCAAGACAGGGCCTCACTATGTTGCCCAGGCTAGAGTGCAGTGGCTATTCGCAAGCATGATCATAGTGTAGTAAAGCCCCAAATTCTGGTCTGAAGTGATCTTCCTGCTTTAGCCTCCCAAGCAGTTGGGACTGCAGATGCATGCCACCATCCCTATCTTTACAACTTCAGTGTTTGAAAAAGAAAAATAACAGGACACATTTTCTAAGTTCTCTGTCACAGGAGGAAAATTTGGGCCACAAGGAGGAAAAATGAGAAGTGGGTTGGAAGGTGAGCCCTAAAATATAAAAGCTTATAACTAAGCAGAAGGCACAGGATGTGACACAGTGTGCCAAAGGGGATTAGAAGTCATGTTTAAGAAGCAGAAGCCACAGGATGGAGAAGCATAGTTAAGACAACACCTTTTCCATTATGAGGATGAACAAACAATGACAAAAGTATGGCACATTTAATACTAGCTGGAGAAACAGCAGCCATTGAATCTTGCAGGAATAAGTAGCAGCTAATGTTAACAGCCAAGAAATTATTTAGAAAAGTAACATATAGCAAGGGCAGCAGGTTGTAAGAACCCAGTATCATGTGTCAGGTAGAAAATATTAATTTTCAGAAAATGCTTAGAAGACTATGTTGAAGAGAGTCCACTGAGTTGCAGTGTGGGGAAATCTCATGTAAAAGTTGTTTACAGAATGATAAATGTTTAGAAACTGATGAGATCCAGACATTAGTATCTTCTAAAAGGAGTAAGTCAAGGTACCACAGGGCCCAAAACAAAATGGTCAACAAAATAAAGGGCATTGTAGGGAAAAGTAGTTTAAATAAAACAGAAAACCTAAGGGAGGCATGGTGGCTCACACCTGTAATCCCAGCACTTTGGGAGGCCAAGGCCAGTGGATCATTTGAGGCCAGAAGTTCAAGACCAGCCTAGCCAATATGGCAAAACTCTATCTCTACCAAAAATATAAAAATTGGCTCGGCACGGTGGTGTATGCCTGTAATTCCAGGAGGGAGGCTGACGCAAAAGAATCGCTTGAACGTAGGAGGTAGAGGTTGCAGTGAGCAGAGATTGCACTATAGCCTAGGCAACAAAGTGAGAAAAAACAACAGAAAACCTCCTTCTCAAAAAACAACAGAAAACCTATGGCTCAAAAAAAAACAGAAAACCTGATAGTAATTCTGCATCTAACATCTTAGTCTTTCCCCAACCCAGTTACTCTGAATCTTATTCTATTCAGTCATAACAGAATGGACGGTTTAAAAAAAATGAAATTTTAAAAAGCAAAGAGATAGTCTTCTTTATGAATGTAGAAAAAAAAAAGATTAGAACTTTCTCAATTTCAACCTAAAATGAAACAAATGCCAAGTCTATGATAAAATACCATGGAAATATTAACTCTAATACTGGGCAAACACAGGCTTTGTTACTAAATCCCAGGGCACTAACACCAACAGCTGTCAAGCCTATAAGGCAGATTTAGTACTAACTAAACCACTTTTCACATAGTATGTGAAACTCATGAAAGTAACATGTAAAAACAGAGTGAGTACACTGGTACCACAACATCAGGACCCAAACGCTGTACTGGATGGATTATGAGTCTGACCTCTCTACATCTCTTATATTGCACGGACCTAACTGGATTGATAAACTCTATGTTTTTTCATGTTTGATTAGTTAAGCACTTTTCATTTCAAATACTTTAAACAGGAAAATTTAATAAAAATTTGTATTATCTGAATCGATATTTCTATCAACAAAACAGAAATACAATGAGTATTTTCTTGTTATATCTATTAGCTTACATAGTTTATGCTCTGAGATTTTTGAGGAAAAAAAGTTTAGTAAATGCCTTTTTATAAAATAAAAGAATATGTGTATAAGACATCAGCACAGCAGGCCTGGAGGCTAAAATGAAGACCCTAGTCACAAGGTACTACAAATGCTCTTTAACAGCCCATTCCTATACGGCTTTATATACAACAATCATTTCTTACTTTTGTCACTTTTCTCTATGCCACTTATTTCAGAGAAAGCTTTTTCTAGTTTTGCAATAGTCTGGACATCCATTTCTTGGGCTCTTTTCACAGGCTCTAATAATTTCAGTCTTCTGTTCTCTTCCCTGAGGGAATGATTTTCCATAGCATACTTGGCAACTCTGGGATGGTGCTCTATCTGTGACACAGAAGAATAACATGCATTATATATTTACATTTCCTAAGTGAATTAGTTCCTCTAAAAAGCCATTAGAAAACTAGGTATGCACATGCACTGCTAGTGGTGCCCTTCTGCAACCACTGTGGAAAGCAACTTGGCATTTGTGATGAGTTTGAAAATATGCGTGTCTTGTAACTCTGCTATTCTCATTTGGCGTCTAGACCCTTGAAATGTTCACCCACCTAAGGAGGTAAGCACAAGGGTATACATTATGGAAGGCTTTTCATGCAAAGGAGACTAGTTAAATCAACACACCGAAAATAACAAGGACCAAATGAATCTTGTTGACCAAGATTAACTGAAAAAAGCAAAGCACAGAAAAATGTATAGGAGAAACAAAAGTAAAAATATCCATCCACCCATATTAGTTTGAATGTTCATTAAAACTCTGGAGAGATAAATAAGCTGAGAAGAGATTTTGTTTTTTTCCACAATGTACCTGCATGACCTATCCGTCATTCCTAGGGAAAAGGAAAAACGACAAAAAATTTAAAAGGCACAACTCTAAAGAGGCAACTGACTCAGATAACCACAACCGCCCATGGGGTGAAATTCTGCATGGCCTGCTGGAGTTGCATACTACCTAGTGACGTCACCACAAATTCTTCCTTTTTCCCTACTCTTCCCTTTAAAACTATTTTGAAAAGGCAGGTAAAGGATTTATGCAATCACACTGTCAGTAGAATTCATTTACAACAATTTCTATTGCATTAAAGAACAAGGACTTGGTGACAAATTTACATTGGAACTTCTTTTATTTTTAGAAATATTATAGATGCCCTATACTCACTTGTTCTCGCAGAGTTTGAATCTCTTCCCTTAATTCTGAGAGCAAACGATCCTGCTCCTCAGGCAGAAAAGCTCCCCGGGATTCCTTGTGAAGCTTTTCCAAGCGTATTATTTGATCCTCTCGGAATTTCACAATCATTTTATTAGACTGAATAAATTTTTCCTTTTTGAGGGTGAGGTCTTCTAATTGGGTAACTTTTTCTATCAGAGACTTAAAGAAATTCATAATTTGGTTAAACATGAAAAATAATTCAGCTTACCTATATTTTTATAAGCCCAGCAACAAATACTAACTTCAAATTTAATCTTAAAAACAAAATTAGATTTCTCATGGCCTTCCATTACTTTCTTTATTTACTTGGTATTATTTATTTCACTTAGTAAGGCAATTAAAACCACATAGTGAAAACCTCAAATATCCTGAATCTCCTTTATTACTAATTCAATTTCCTACCTTCTTTTCCTGTTCAGATTTCATAAAGAATAGCATTGCTTCCCGGAAATATTCCACATAGTTAGTCTTCTCTTTGTCTGTAATTGATCCAGTAAGAAAGGGAAGAAGAAAAAAAATATTTAACACATTTCAAAACCAAGAGAACAGATAGCCGTTAATTGCTTGCTCTCAACTAATCTAAAAGAATGAGACTGTGGCCGGGCATGGTGGCTCATGCCAGTAATTCCAGCACTTTAGGAGGCCGAGGCCGGTGGATCACTTGAGGTCAGGAGTTTGAGACCAGTCTGACCAATATGGTGAAACCCTGTCTCTACTAAAAATATAAAAATTAGCTGGACATGGTGGTGTGTGCTGGTAGTCCCAGCTACTCAGGAGGCTGAGGCGGGAGAACCACTTAAGCCCAGGAGGCAGAAGTAGCAATGAGCCAAGATTGTGCCACTACACTTCAGCCTGGGCAACACAGCGAGACTCCATCTCAAAAAAAAAAAAAAAGAGAGAGAGAGACTGTCATCACCAGATCATGGATTTCAAATTAATCATTCCACATATTAGTTGTTCTTCAAAGAAAAATAAGTTTCTCTTTAGATCTATTAATAATTCACCCTCTTGGCTTTATGGATTTCCAGTTACTTAATTATCCACTAGCTATTCTTTGAAGAAAAATAATTCTCTCTTGTCTTATAGTAAGCATATATAGATTACATATGCTATGGAGAAGCAGATCTAAGTGAATCTCTTTTTAGTACTTATTATGGATTATTAAAAATTATCTTAATTCCTCCTTCTACCATATCTCACAGAACTCACTGCCTATGGTATCTGTATCTGATTACAAACAAAGCACTATGTTCCTACATAGGAGAAATAAGCAGAAAGAGATACTCGTGGAAAAAGCTGTGCTGCCTTACTGTGTGTGTCTATCACCAAGGGCTCTTAAACTATTATTTGTACACAGTCTTCCCCAAGATAAAGGCCAGCATACTCATCGTACCTCTGGTCAGGAAGCTTTCTGGTGGTGTCCGTCCTGAAGCAAGCTCAGCCAGTTGTTCTTTGAGCCTCTTTACTTCAGCTTGGAGCTGGCTCACATTTCCTTGGGTGTCTTCATTTACTACTGCCTGTTCAAGAATTTTTTAAGAAGCATTAAATAATGCTTTTTGAGTAGTAGAGTTCTGTGTTTACATTTGCTTGGTATGATTTGTAGTGATTAACATCAAACAAAACTTCATGACCACCTAATAGTCAAAAGGCCACAGGAATTACAGTATGTTCGAATGGGGAGGAAGATTCCTTTTCTTGTGCCTTCAGATCTGGAACCAGAGACAGCCTCAGGCAAGCTCTCTTCCCTGCAGCTGACCAGCCCTGAGCTGTTAGGCTGGGTCACACTTTGGATCCGGGTGTGTTCACCTAACACTTCCTTCCCTGAGAACAACAGCCTTTCCCCACCCTCCCAATGGAGAAGAGCAAACACCTAATGAGTATCATTTCCACTCTTTCCTAGCTCCCTATGGGGAAGGAGCCAAGCCTCTAAGCCTGTGGTGACATGCAGGGCTTGCTTGAGCTCGGCAGAAGCAACCTTCCCCAGAGGAATCCAACCTTTATTTTTTAATAACCCTCTTGGAAGAAGGGGTTGGTTTGACACTTCCATTTTTTTTTTTTAACCACACTAAATGATACCTTCATTTTCTAAAAGAAATGTCTTCTTTAAGACAACTCCTAAAAGGCTAAAGGGCTCCCAAACAAAATGTGCCACTATGGGGATGTCAGGAGTGAGGGAGGTCACACATGTGTGGTGACAGGGAATATATGGGATCTCTCTGTAAGTTCTGTTCAATTTTGCAGTGAACCTAAAACTGCTATAAAGTTTATTAATTAAAAAAATACATTTTTTTCTTTTTTGAGACAAGAGTTTCGCTCTTGTTGCCCAGGCTGGAGTGCAATGGTGTGATCTCGGCTCACTACAACCTCTGCCTCCCGGATTCAAGCGATTCTCCTGCCTCAGCCTCCCGGGTAGCTGGGATTACAGGCATGCGCCACCATGCCCAGCTAATTTTTTGTATTTTTAGTAGAGACGGGGTTTCTCCATGTTGATCAGGCTGGTCTCAAACTCCCGACCTCAGGTGATCCACCCGCCTCGGCCCCGCAAAGTGCTGGGATTACAGGCCTGAGCCACCACACCTGGCCTAAAAAAATAAAGTTTTAAAAAGGTCAACAAAACCTAAAGGGTGATAACAAGTGCCAAAAGCTGAGTACCAACCAGGTCAGAGGACTCAGCTGTGAAATACACAGTACTCCAGCAAGGAAAAAACATCCTGTAACAGCCCCAAGGTCTTCTGTATTCTTGCTGTAGGCCCAATTTGCTCACTGGGAGACATTTAAATAGCACATCCTTAAACAAGTCCCAGATCCTCTAGCACTTCCCAATGACAGGCCGCAGCAGGGCTTACCATTGACAGTGACTAGTAGAAAGCTCTCGGTTTTGTTGTTTTATGTGTTAAGCAGCCATTTCCAGTTGTTTCTGATTCTTATGGCCAGCCTCATTACAAGGTACTACTGTGCTTCTGACATCACTGTCCCATTAGTGATATCGTAATTCTAACTGTTGCTGCAGTTCTATAATCTCCAAAGACTTCTAGTAAATCTTAAGAGACAGAGTCAGGAAGCTCTAATCATTTTTTCCTTCTCATATTACTAACACTCCATAGTCCAAGGAAATAAAACATATGACTAGATCTATAGTCTTCTGATTTGCCCAGGAAAAGGGGCAACATGGACCTCCTGATTTACAGACAGTTGGTCTGAAAGCACAGATAGGACAAGCTGGGGCTTGCAATTGGCATCAGAAGTCAGGGTCAGTCTTGTGGAACTGAGCATTTAACCAGTGAGACCTTTCCCTATCTCCAGGTATATAGTGTCAGAATGGAACTGAATCAGAGGACACAACGCTGATGTCTGCTGCAGAACTGATTGATTGGTTGTTGGCAGGAGGAAAGACTCACACACTTAATTTGCTTTCCCTTAAGAAAAAATTGTTGGCTGGGTACAGTGGCTCACCCCGTAATCCCCGCACTTTGAAAGGAGGAGGCAGGAGGACTGCTTGAAACCAGGAGTTTGAGACCAGCTTGGGCAACAAAGTGAGACCCTGCCCGTACAAAAAAATTTTAAAAATTAGCCTGGCATGGTGCTACATGCCTATGGTTCCAGCTATACAGGAGGCTGAGGCAGGAGGATCTCTTGAACCCAGGAAGTTGAGGCTAGAGTGTGCTGTGTTTGTGCCACTGCACTCCAGCCTGAGTGACACACAGCAAGACTGCGTCTCAAGAAAAAAGAGAAAAACTAGTCAAACAATAACAACCATAGACCTAACCTAGATCTCTTAATACATGTGTGATATAGAAGGGTAGAAAAGATAAAATAGAAATCTTGCATACAGTGAGAGAAGCTTTTACAGAGAAATAAATACAAGTTAATGTTAATAATAGGGCAATCACAAAAAAAAGCATACTGAAAACTTAAGCATTTTTCTCATTTAATAAAGTATTTTACCTTGTTTTTAATCAGCTTTGCTCTTTGAGCAAAGTTAAGTGTTGATAGGGTTTCCCCAAAACACCTGGATCCAGGATGAACATTTGCAATTATGGCTGTTTTGGCATTACCTCCAAGGGAATCCTATTTAATGATAGGAATGGTCACATTTTCAGGTGAGAAATCACAAGATCTTTTTAAGCAAAGAAAATGTACACTCTTGCAACCAAGGCTGATAGATTGTCCCACTAGCAACCTTAGCATAACCAAAAGGAGCCCAGGAATCCAAGGATCTACTTTACCCTTAGTAAGAAGGTAAGTTTGGAGTCTCTGTAGCAAACATGTCTCTGTTTTCCATTACTTAAGTCGACAAGTGCGGTAATCACTTGGCCCAGGCAGCTCAGTGATCGATTTATGTTACCTGCTTCCTAAGGTGTTAATGGAAAAGAACAAAAATTTAGGTATATTGGTTACTCTTGGGTATTTTGAATGAAAATATATCTAGCAGAAGATAATTTTGGATGAAAAGGCAAGTCAGGGACAATGTTAATAAAGAACAACTATTCAACAAACAAAAGAAGGGCTGACTTATCCCCTAACCTCTTCCTATTTGATGTGTACTATAATTTTAGTATTAGAAGACAAACAGGCCGGGCACTATGGCTCACGCTTGTAATCCCAGCACTTTGGGAGGCTAAGGCAGGCAGAATGCTGGAGCTCAGGAGTTGGATACCAGCCTGGGCAACATGGTGAAACCCCCTTTCTACAAAGAAATACAAAAAACCTGCCGGGCATGGTGGCACACACCTGTAGTCCCAGCTACTTGGGAGGTTGAAGTGGGAGGATCACTTGAGCTTGGGAGGTGGAGGTTGCAGTGAGCTGAGATTGTGCCATTGCACTCCAACTTGGGTGACAGGGTGAGACCCTGTCTCAAAAACAACAAGGTGCGGTGGCTCACACCTATAATCCCAACACTTTGGGAGGCCAAGGCGGGTGGATCACAAGGTCAGGAAATAGAGACCATTTTGGCTACATGGTGAAACCTTGTCTCTACCAAAAATACAAAAACTTAGCCAGGTGCGGTGATGCACACCTGTGGTCCTAACTACTTGGGAGGCTGAGGCAGAATTGCTTGAACCCAGAAGGCGGAGGTTGCAGTGAGCCAAGATCACGCCACTGCACTCCAGAATGGGCCACAGAGCGAGACTCTGTCTCAAAAACAGCAGCAGCAAAAAGACAAACAGAAAAATAATGCAAAGAAAAGAAATTAATGTCATTTTACACTTATAAGAGTTTAAAATCTACCTATAGGTAGAGATAAAGACCAGAAAAAAATAGGGAAAGAAAACTTAGAGTAGTGCATTCATAGGTACTTTTTTCAATCCTTTTATGCTAAAATATTTAAGGGTATAATGCCTAATAACTCACCCATACAGCCCCCAAAGCCACTGATGAACTTATTTGAGAATATTCAGTTTAATTCTGTAAAGGATAATAAAAACTCTTTTAAAACAGAAGTTTGGTGGGGGGAAAAAGTAAGCTAAATATGTTACATTGGATTTTCACTGTGGGTAGTATATTTTAAAAACTGGGTCTGCAGTGGTAGGAGCATACAAAAAAGAGAAAAAGTCAAAAATGCAAGATGTGCTGAATTCAGAGTCACTGTTGTTATCATTCAGTAAATCAGAAAGGTGGTTGGTGGCATGGCTGAGAGTACTGTAGCACCTCGGTTTGAATCTCAGCTCTAACCTTACTAGTTGTGTGACTTTGGTTTCTTTAACTGTAAAATAGAAGGAATAATAGCACTTACTTCCCAGAGTTGTTAGGAAGGTTAAATGAATTAATATATTTAAAGCATTTTAGAACAGACTTGATATATATCCTATTATAAACATATGCTTTTTTTTTTTTTTTTGGACACAGAGTCTCATTCTGTTACCCAGGTTGGAGCACAGTGGCACAATCACAGCTCACTGCAATCTCGACCTCCTAGGGTCAAGGGATCCTTTCACCTCAGCATCCCAAGTGGGATTATAGGCATGAACCACCATGCTCAGTCTATATGCTATTTTGATTATGCCTCATATCTCAATAGAAATATGAGCTTTAAACTGGGCACAGTGGCTCATGCCTGTAATCCCAGCACTTTGGGAGGCCAAAGTGGGTGGATCACCTAAGTCAGGAATTTAAGACCAGCCTGGCCAACATGGTGAAACCCCATCTCTATTAAAAATACAAAAATTAGCCAGGTATGATGCTGAGTTGAGACAGGAGAACTGCTTGAAGCTGGGAGGCAGAGACTGCAGTGAGCTGAGATCACGCCACTGCACTCCAGCTGGGTGACAGAGTGAGATTGTCTCGAAAAAGAAAAAAGAAAGAAATATGAGTTTTAGATTGTCTGAAACTGACTCGGAGGTAGGTCAGGTAGCTCAAATCCTTTTTTTTTTATTTTGAGACAGAGACTTGCTCTGTCCCCCAGGCTGGAATGCAGGGGTGTGATCTCGGCTCACTGCAACCTCTGCCTCCCCACAGGTTCAAGCAATTATCCTGCCTTAGACTCCCAAGTAGCTGGGATTACTGGTGTGCACCACCATGCCAGGCTAATTTTTTGTATTTTTAGTACAGACAGGGTTTCACCACGTTGGTCAGGCTGGTCTTGAACTCCTGACCTCGCGATCTGCTCGCCTCAGCCTCCCAAAGTGCTGGGATTACAGGTGTGAGCCACCATGCCCAGCCAAATCCTCGCTTTTAATGAAAAAAGTAGATCTCTTCCCTCATAATTTCCAATTCCTCTCCCCTTGTCCGTGTATATTCTAAACTATCGAATCTAGACATATTTTATTGACAATTCATATAACAATACATTTACATATATTGACAATACATATTACATAGAACCTCTGGTCCCACTGTTAATATCTTAGCCTAGGACTAGGTACTTAACCCTTCACACCTGAAATACTAAACTGGTCATCTTTTTCTGTGGGCTCTCCCTTCTAAAATCTTAACAGCAGTGGGTCAGATGACTAAGTTTCTACAAAGCAGGCTTTCTTCATGAAATACTTAGTTGCTCAGAAATGTTAAGTGTTTCCCAATGTGCGCAGAGTTGAATACAAACTTGGCCTGGCACTCCTGGTCCTTGATAATCTGGGCCTGCTTGCCTCTCTAACCAACCCATCCATTGAGGCATGCTGAAATGCCAAATGCCACATGCATTCTGCATCCACAATCACCCTTGAGATGCCCCCCTGCCAGGCATGCAATTCCTGTTTCTCTCTCCTTACCCAAATCCTTTACAACTCAAGAACTACTTCTTTTCCACATGTTCCACAAGAAGTCCACGTTGCACCCTTCTTCCTCTGACCCCTGCAGTCTCTTATACCTGTATCCCCTCTGTCATGAATTAAAACATTTTTGGATACTGACAGAGTGCCCTATCCCATTTATGTTTACTGTCCCACTACTGTTACTTTCTCATAGGAGCAATTTATTATTTCTTTGTCACCCTCAAAATACCTAGCTTGGTATGGTCATGCATCAGTTAACAATAGGGATAGTGTTTTTTTTCTTTTGAGACAGAGTCTCGCTCTGTCACCAGGCTGGAGTGTAGTGGCGCAATCTTGGCTCACTGCAATCTCCACCTCCTGGGTTCAAGCGATCCTCCTGCATCAGCCTCCCAAGTAGCTGGGACTACAGGCGTGTGCAACCACACCCAGCTAATTTTTGTATTTTTTTTAGTAGAGATGGGGTTTCACCATGTTGGCCAGGATGGTCTCAATCTCCTGACTTTGTGATCTGCCCGCCTTAGCCTCCCAAAGGGCTGGGATTACAGGCGTGAGCTACCGCGCCCAGCCAACAGGGATACATTCTAAGAAATGCGCCATTAGGAAATTCTGTCATTTTGTGGGCATCATAGAGTATACTTACGCAAATCGAGATAGTATATCTTACAATGCACATAGGCTATGTGGTTTATCTATTATACTCTTAAGGGACCCTCCCCATCATAAATGCAGTTGACTAAGACATTGTTATGCATCAGGACTGTATTGACAGCTGGTAAAAACTCACACATAAGTTGAAGAACACAATTTCATTCTTACCTTTAATCTCATCCCTTCTGCATGGGTATCTTTTTGCCTTTCCGATCCTGCTAAATCCACCAGGTTGAGAAGGGAAGTCCGTATATTCACAATGTCATTGGTTTTCTCCATTGACTCTACTGTAATTGTAAAGACGGCATGAGACCTAGAGGATTCTCTGTTCATTGATGTTGATGCCACACGTCTGTTCCTCCATCCTCCAGACAACACCTATGCAAAAGGAAGACATATGAAAAGCAATGAGAGGACTGGGTACAGTGGCTCATGCCTGTAACCCTAGCATTTTGGGAAGGCTGGAGGATCACTTGCGGATAGAATTCAAGACCAGCCTGACCAACATAGAGAGACCTCACTTCTATAAAAAAGAAAAAAAAAAAAAAACTTCACTAAGCACAGTGGTAGGAATCCAGTCCTGGCTACTCAGGAGGCTGAGGCAGAACGATCACTTGAGCCCAGGAATTCAAGGCTGCAGTGAGTCATGACTGTGCCACTGCACTCCAGCCAGAGCAACAGAGCAAGATTCTATCTCAAAAAAGAAAGAAAAAAAAGGAACAAGGGTAGGAACACTTAAAATGTAAAATAAGCACTTGAGAATCACGCATTTTCATTATGAAAAATACTAACATAGAGCTAATTATCTACTTTCATAGGGAAAAAGAAATATTTACACAAAGCATATTTTCTCTTTAGTACAGGGGTGAGGGACATCTATTGCTTTCCACTGTTATCTATGGATATTTATTTTATTTTATTTTTGAGATGGAGTTTCACTCTTGTTTCCCAGACTAGAGTGCAATGGTGCAATCTCGGCTCACCGCAACCTCCGCCTCCTTGGTTCAGGCAATTCTCCTACCTCAGCCTCCTGAGTAGCCGGGATTACAGGCATGTGCCACTATGCCCAGCTAATTTTTTGTATTTTTAGTAGAGACGGGGTTTCACCACGTTGACCAGGATGGTCTCGATCTCTTGACCTTGTGACCCACCCGCCTTGGCCTCCCAAAGTGCTAGGATTACAGGCTTGAGCCACCGCACCCGGCCTGTTATCTAACTTTTTAAGAGAAATTACATTATCCCAAGTTCCAAATGGTACACAACTGCCAACAAAATCAGTAGGAAATTTGTAAAGGTGGCAAGAAAGATTACTGGTCCATTAAGAAATAAACTGAAGTTATTTTCCTTTCCTTTGTGTTCCCTTTCCACCTTATAGAAAGAGAACAAACAGGAAATCAGAGGGCAAAGGATCTAGAACTGATTTTGCCACCCTTTATTTGTTTTAATCTGATGTAAATCACAAAACCTCTCTGAACCCCTTTCTTTACCTAGAAAATGAGAATGTTGGACAGGAAAAATCTGTAACTTATCTTTAAGCCCAAAGTTTCGTTGGCTCTTTTGGTCTACAAAGTATTTTTTCCCTTCTACTCCCTATGGCAACGAGGATACATGAAGGTTCATAATGCAGGCTCTGGAATCAGATGCATTTAAATTGAAACTGTGACTCCACTACTTACTAGGTGTGGTCTGGGGCCAGTTGAACCTTTTCAAGGCTTAGCCTTCATATTTGTAAAATGGGAATATGGGTACCTATCCCATAGAATAGAACATACAAGTTTTAAGTGCATATGAATCACCTATGGATGTTGTTAAAATTCAGATTCAGATTCAGTGTGAGGTGATTCAGTGTGAGGGCCTGAGATTTTGCATTTCTAACAAGCTCTCAGGTGATGCTGATGTTCTGAGGACCACATTTTGGGTAGAAGGGTCATAGTATATACAGGGTAAAATGGGTAAATCAGTATCTTTGTTGCAAACAGTATATTAAAAATTAAGCAAAATAATATATACAAAAGAAGTTAGCACAGTGCCTGGAATCTTCGCTCAATAAATCCTAGCTATTATAACCCTATTAATCATCCACAGTATAAAACTAAAATTATTTGTATCTTTTGTCTTTTTTTTGTGAGATGGAGTCTGACTCTGTCACCCAGACTGGAGTGCAGTGGTGTGATCTTGGCTCACTGCAACCTCTGCCTCCCCGGTTCAAGCAATTCTTTGCCTTAGCCTCCTGAGTAGCTGGCATTACAGACATCTGCCACCACGCCCAGCTAATTTTTGTATTTTTAGTAGAGATAAGGTTTCACCATCTTGGCCAGGCTGGTCTTGAACCCCTGACCTTGTGATCCATCTTGGCCTCCCAAAGAGGCTGGGATTACAGAAGTGAGCCACCACACCCAGCTATTTGTATCTTTTATATTTTGTTGATAGTGTTTTATGCTTTCTTTTTATAACATTAAATACTGTATATGAAATATTAATCATGACACATTCATGATTTATTAATCTAGCTACAAAAACCGAGAGAGAGAGAGAGAGAGAGAGAGAGTTCCTCCAACCTGAGACAAATTCCAAAACACTATTCTCTTAAAAAAAATGGCCAGGCACTGTGGCTCACACCTATAATCCCAGCACTTTGGGAGGCCGAGGCAGGTGGATTACCTGAGGTTAGGAGTTCAAGACCAGCCTGGCCAAAATGGTGAAACTCCATCTCTACTAAAAAATACAAAATTTAGCCGGGCATGGTGGCAGAGGCCTGTAATCCTAGCTACTTGGGAGGCTAAGATAGGATAATATCTTGAACCTGGGAGGCAGAAGTTCCAGTGAGCCAAGATCATACCACTGCACTTCAGCCTGGACAACAGAGTGAGACTTGGTCTACAAAACAAAACAAAACAAAACAGCAAGGTATAAAAGTAGCATAGTATGCTGTCACTTGTGCAATGTAAGGAGAAAAAGCAAATACAAGCATGTTTGCTTGTATACGCTACAAAAATCAAATACCAAAATACTTGGTGAATGTTCATATATTGTTAAGATGTTAATTATACTAAAAATAATTGATAGATTCAATACAATCCCACTAAAAAATCCCAGCAGCCAGGCTGGGCACAGTGGCTCATGTCTGTAATTGAAATACCCTAGCTTGGCTATAATCAATACATTTTAAACAACCCTGCTAACTCCATTTTGCCCACCCTGAGCTATGCAGGGCATTCTGTTCCGAAAGCGAAAGCTTGCGGTGAAACACCTGGCATCTTTGTAACCAATTTTCTGAGATACAGGGCCCACTGGCCCTGTACATCCTATATCTGCAACTGAGTAACTGTTACCCCACACTGCTACCCTACATCCTGAGTAAAGAAACAATTTTAAGTAGAACTTTTTGTTAGGCCCCCCCTTCTCCCCTAACCTGCTCCTTCTGCTTCTGGAATAACCTGTTTACCGCCCCCTGATCCTAAAACTGGTATAAAAATGTTGACTGCCCTTTGTTCTTGGCCCAGAGGTTTGAGATCTAGCTGACTCTCGGACTCCAGCATAACCGTGGACTCTCAACAAACTCAGTGTGTGGCGCTTCTGTTTAAACTCGCTCGGGTATAATATAATCCCAGCACGTTGGGAGGCCCAGGTGGGTTGATCATGAGGTCAGGAGTTCGAGACCAGCCTGGCCACTATGGTGAAACCCTGTCTCTAAAATACAAAACTTAGTTGGATGTGGTAGTGTGTACCTGTAATCCCAGCTACTGAAGAGCCTGAGGCAGAAGAGTGGCTTGAACCCAGGAGGTGGAGGTTGCAGTGAGCCAAGATCATGCCACTACACTCAGGCCCGGGTGACAGAGCAAGACTCTGTCTCAAAAAAAAAAAATCCCAGCAGCTTTTTTTGTAGAAATTGAAAAACTGGTTCTATAGAAATGAAAATGCAAAGGAACAATGAATAATCAAAATAATTATTAAAAACAACAAGGTTGGAGGACTTACCCTATCTTATCTAAAGACACTACTTAGCAACAAATTACATAATAATCAAGACTTTTTCATATTGATGAAAAGAAACATATAGATCAACAGATCAGAATACAGTTAGATATAAACCCATATGTGTACAGTCAATTCACCAAAGGTACAAAGGCAATGGGATGGGAAAAAGTAAGTTTTTTTCAACAAGTCATGCTGCGCACTGGATCAAAAACAAAAAGGCAAGAAAAGAGGAAGAAGCAATATATAAAATAGCCAAAACACGCCAAGAAAGATGGTAGAACCCAATCTAACAATATCAACAATTATAAAGTAATGTAAATAAATTAGGTAAGATACTGTCATGAGTGGCTAAAAAAAGAGCAGAGTATAGCTATGTGGTTTACAATAAATATCTAAAACATTAAGAATCAGAAGGAGCTGGGCATGGTAGCTCATGCCTGTAATCCCAGCACTCTGGGAAGCCGAGGCGGGTGGATCATGGGTTTAAGAGATCGAGACCACCCTGGCCAACATGGTGAAACCCCATCCTAAATAAAAATACAAAAATTAGCTGGGCGTGTTGGCACACACCTGTGGTCTCAGTTACTCTGGAGGCTGAGGCAGGAGAACTGCTGGAACCAGGAGGCAGAGGTCGAGGTGAGCCAAAATCGCACCACTGCACTCCAGCCTGGCGAAACAGTGAGACACCAGATCAGATTCCATTAAAACTTATATAGAATATTTTATAAATTCCTGTCAAGGGGTTGCTTGTCCTGAGCTGATTGCTTAAGTTAGCTTTTGACACCTAACAAGCAAGCAAGGTAGAAAAGAATAGTCATATGGTTTAAAGGCCAGAGTTCCCAGAAGCCCCTCAAACAGGCAACTCCCAGGAGGAATCACTAAAGACATATGGACAAGTAGGAAACTGATTAAAATGTATTGTCTTATTTCTGTTTAAATAGCCCTTCTGAGGTTCCATTTTGAAAGACTCTTGGAATAGCATAAAATACTGCCATATTATATCTTTACTTCTCATGAAGATTCGGTATCATGCCTTAATACCATATTTTTGGCACCTCAGTTCTTACTTTTTTGAGATTGGGGTGCTTTCACAGCAGGTTTGTTGTGTAAGCACCAAACAAGTACTTGTGGCAGGGTACCTGATAGGCTTCAGCAGCTGAGGTTACCACCTGCTCCACCGCACCAACAACAAAGACTCCCTTCTTGATATGCTCCCTTAAGTACAGTCCAGCCGATGCAGAGTCCAGTAGGTCATATATCTGCTCATTGTAGATTTCAATAAAGGAACACTTACAAAGGAAACTCTTCCCAACTCCAGCCTGTAAAAAAGAAGCCTTGTTTAGTTACGTTATTTTCATGTGTTCACACCTAGTTTTCATGAGCATTAATTTTGCACTTGCTTCTCAAGATGTAAATTTCTATACTGTTATCCTTTAACACAATATAAGATGCCTAAAAGCAAAAAAAAAAAAAAAAGTAGGTAACTAGTTTTAACACATCACTATATTTTAGAGCTGCATCAAACTGTGGTTCCAGGTACCCTAGAGGCTTCCACAGGTGCCTGGGAATTAATACAGGGAGAGGAGAACTGAGCAGACCAGTTGGGAAATTCCATTTTTGTCTGTCTTATATATTGAATGTCCTCATAAAGTTTTATTTGAAACAAGTGTTATGTTCTTCAAACGATTGAAAATAATTTATTATAAAAGACTTTATAGAATTTTTAACCACAGAAATGCCTGGGTACTAAATTACTTCACTGCCACACAATTTACGTGTCTAACTTCAGTGTTAGAGATAGGGGATTTCTGCAAAGGACTAAGTGGTAAGCCAATGTTATATATCAGTTTCCTTGGTACACAAGTAATGGAACATAAAACACTAATGGTTCTAAGCCCAGAATTCACCAAGCTAAAGCAGCACAATTGTGAGAAGACCCAACCTGGGAGCGAATGCAAGAAGACAGACCACATCCCCAGGGTAATGGAGCCACACCACATGTGGAGCAAAGAGATCATGGGAAAGCAGAAGCAGGTGCTACAAAGGTGGTGAGGATGAGCCCATCACTGCTGGATGTCATGAGGATTTAGGAAGACTTGCAGTCACCTATTAGGCACAGGTAGACGATTAGGCTTAGTATATTAATGTATGTCTTCCTCAGTAGAGATTTTCTTTACAGTTTCTCTCTTGCAAAATATTTTTTTGAGAGCCTCAGAAGCACTATTTTCCTTTCTTATAAACCAACAATTTGGGATAAAGGATAATGCCTGTTTTATAAATTAAAAACTCAACTGAGATAAAACAACTCAGAATTCTTAATATTATCCTCAGAATTGAAAGGTTTTTTTATACCACACTAGTCTATCCACATTGTAGAGTACCATCCATGCTCCTCCATCTCTCATGAGCTAATTATCAGTAGCTACCTACTCAAAATTAGACATTTCATCGAACCACTTTATTTTTACATTAATTTTTACCTTTTCTTTTTCACGATCAATTAAGGAAAACAAATACTCAAAACTTCGTGGAATTACTCCTCTCAGGTTATGAGAAAAATGATCAGATTCAGATGGTCCTAAAAAATGAAAAAAATAAACATTGGATTTTTATTCTATTCCAATGGTCTTTCAAAATGGCAATTTATTCAGAAATAAGATGATATACTGTATAATCAGTGTCCTACTTGTGCTCCAAACAAGTTAAATTTAAGTCTGTGGGAGATAGCATAATAGAATCTGCATGTCATTGCGACTGAAGAAAAGGCCCACAATAGCCACTAATCAATTTTTTAAAATAGCTGTTGTTAATAAACAAACAAACAAACAAAATCCATCTAGGTATTAAGCTTGAAATTTTTCCAGCTGCCAGGTACCAAAATCTGCAGAAATAAATAATTGTACTTTTTTTTTGGCATAGGAACTATTTAATCATTAAAGTCATTTCCAGTATGGTGCCTCCTTGCCTGCTGACCCAGGAAGGGTGGGTGGGCCAGGGCTTGGGCACCAGGACCTCCCCTACCCGAGGACAGCAGCAGAGCCAGGGCTTGGGTGCAGCTGTTCATTACAGGGAGACAGCAGGGGAGGGAGCTCAGTCTTTTGGCAGCAGCTTTTCTCATGGAGGCCAGGAAATTGCTCAGCTCCTCCTGCTTCCTCTTGGCCTGGATGTGTGTTCCCACCCTTTTCTTGATGAACTTGAGGGCCCGTTTGTCCTTGGAGACCTTCAGCAATTCCATGGCGTGCCGCTCGTACGGGGCAAAGCCACACACCTCCCGCACGAACTTGGTGTGTTTGGTCAGACGCCGGCAGCGGCAGCTGTGCCTGGGCTTGCTCACGTTCTTGGTTACCTTGTATAATTGTACATTATTTATTGCAGCACATTTGGTCTTATAGACTGACCTGTGCTCCAGACATTGGCCCTATAGTGTGACCATAGGCTAATTACTAAATCCCTCTTAAGCTGCAGAGTTCTTAATTATAAAATGGGGATAATGATAGTAATAAATACTGCATCGGGTTACTGGAAAGAATTAACTGAGAGTGTAAAGGTAAAGCACTTAGCGCAGTGTTAGTGCTTTAAATACATTATAAAAATAAGGATTAGTTAGTTGATTTTTTTTTTAATTGTGCAATAAGGCTGGGCATGGTGGCTCACGCCTGCAATCCCAGCACTTTGGGACATCAAGGCGGGTGGATCACCTGAGGTCAGGAGTTTGAGACCACCCTGGCCAACATGGTGAAACCTTGTCTATAAAATAAAAATAAAAAATTGTGCAATAAAAGCCAAGCTGGTATAAAAAGTACTGTAAGCATATAACATTTCTATGCAGACAGAAAAATGCAGAGCCTCCATTTAGTTACACTGGGAAAAGAAAGAGATATGAGTGGATATATAAATAGCAAGATTCTAAGGAACATGCAGATACTTTTACATCATTTTCCTGTTGAAGGATTTATTATACAAAGATCAATTTGCTATGGTATGTTTGACGCCAATTCTCAAGTTGAAATTTGATCCCCACTGTTGGAGGAGGAGCCTGCTGGGACAAGTTGGGTCATGGAGTGTGGTGGGTATGACCTCTCATGAAAGGCTTGGTGCCATTCTTGTGGCAGTGAATTCTCTTATTTCCCAAGAGAACTAGTTATTGGAGAGCATAGCACCTCCCCATGTCTGTCTGTCTGTCTGTCCGCCCCTCTCTCTCTCTCTCTCTTTCCTCTCTCACTATATAATCCCTGCATGCCTCTTCCCCTTTATCTTCTGCCATGCTGCTTTCACTCATGGCAGAAGTATTCTCTCTCTCTCGCTCTCTCTCTCGCTTTCCTCTCTCACCATATAATCCCTGCATGCCTGTTCCCCTTTGTCTTCTGCCATGAGTGGAAGCAGCATGAGGCTCTCACCAGAAGCCGAGTAGATGCTGGTGCCATGCTTCTTGTATGACCTGCAGAACTGTGAGCCAAGTGAAACTCTTTTCTTCATAAATTACCCAGCCTCAAGTATTCCTTTATAGCAACACAAACAGACTAAGACAAAGATTCAACAAATTTTTAATTACCTTCATCATCTGTTGCCTAGCCCACTGCAATAGCTCCTAATCCTGGTCTAACCCCAATAGTTTTTATTTCATTTAGCTACCTGAGGAATCCTTTTAATTATGTATCCGATCGTGCACTTCCTATTTATTTTAAAAAAGAACTCTTCCAATAATGTTATAACATATTTAAAACAAAATCTTCACCAGGGCCTATATGACCTGGCCCTAGGGTATAGCTCCAACTTCCCTTGCTACCAGCCCCTTTTCCTGGAAAACTCCACCCTCAATGGGTCTTCTGCTGTTCCCCAAACATTGTGGAGTGTGCACCCACCTCAGGGCCTATGCCAGTGCTGTTCCTCTGCCTGTAAGATTATTCTCTTGGACAGTCTCATGGTTCACTCTCATTTTACTTAGTACCTCCAAAGTTCACCTCCTGAGAGGTCTTTCGTGACCCACCACATAAAATAGCACCCCTCTACTTTTTTCCGTCCCTTTACATTGCCTTCTTTTTGTTCATAGCATTTATTACCTCTGGAATAATTTCTAGAAGTGTACTTGCTTTTAATTGTATATCCCCCTGCCTGAGAATCAGAAGCTCCACAAGAGCCAGGACACTGCCTTGTATTCAAGTAGACCAACAGTGTCTTGAAGAGTGCTGGGCATACTGTTACTACAGGTATTCAATTATTTGTTGTTGTTAATAACCTTAGAGAGAGAGGAAGACCTTTCTTACTACAACTCACAATTCAGAAGCCATTAAAGAAGAAAAAGAACCCAGGTGCAGTGGCTCATGCCTGTAATCTCAGCACTTTGGGAGGCCGAGGCAGGCAGATCACTTGAGGTTGGGAGTTCGAGACCAGCCTGGGCAACATGGTGAAACCCCATCTCTACTAAAAACATAAAAACTAGCCAGGCGTGGTGGCATGTGCCTGTAATACCAGTTACTTTGTGAAGCTGAGGCTAGAGAATCACTTGAACCGGGAGGCAGAATTTGCAGTGAGCCAAGATCGCGCCATTATGCTCCAGCCTGGGCGATAGAGGGAGGCTCCATCTCAAGAATTAAAAAAAAGAAGAAAAAGAAAAGAAACAAATTCGCCATGTAAAACAAAACTTTAGCATAGGAAAAAAAACTTAAGTCCAAAGACAAATGGAAAATCTAGAGAAAAATCTGGAATCCATATCATGGAAAAAAGGCTAACTTCTCTATTTATAAAGAATACCCACAAATGAGTAAGAAAAAGTCAAGCTAATTTTTTAAATGGGAGAAAAAAGCTTAAATGGGCATTTCAACAGAGAGGTTACAGATATACTGAATAAACATATGAAAGATATTCAGATGTCAATAGAAATAAACACAGAATGAGATAATACTATAGATACTTGAGAATGGCTAAAATTTTAAAAATTGACAATTTCAGGTAAGTATAAGGAAGTGGAGCAACTGGAACTTCCATATACTACTGAGATAATCACTTTGGGAAACTGTTAGGCAGAATATACTAAATCTACTAAATCTAAATATACATATATTCTATGATCCAGCAATTCTCCTGGATACATATACAACAGAAATTATTTCAAAAGACACAAGAAAAGATGTTCACAGCAACATTATTCCTATGGTTGAAAAGTTGAAATAATCCAAATGTCTATCAACGGTAGACTGGAAAATGTGTAGTATATTAACACAATAATATGTTATACAGTAATGGAAATAAAATACTACTACACATAATAATGTGAGTGAATCGCAGAAACTTAATACTAAAAGATACCAGAAACAAAAGATACACAATAAAACATTATTTGTAGAGGTTCCAAAACAAGCAATACTAATGATGACAGAAATCAGAGTAACTGGCATTCCAGGGGACAGGGTTTGGTACTTACTGACCAGAAATCTTGATCTGGTTAGTGGTTACACAGGTATATAAATATATACAAATTCATTCAATCCTACTGAAAAACTGTTTATTAAGCACTACTCTGTGCCAGGCATTGAGCTGGGGAATACAGCTGCAAACATGATTAACACATGGACTTTGCTAGCAAAGAACTCAAAAACTGGCAGAAGCCTAGGGAATTTCCCTAAGTTCAAGAGATCAACATCACATAGAAAAATTATGCCTTTCCCCAAAATGTTGTAGGTTCCTGTTATCACAGAAAGAGTAGATTAAGCCAGCAGAAGTTAATCTTTAATTTACTTACCCATCATAGTAAATGTCTTCCCTGAGCCAGTCTGTCCACTGTAAAAAATAATGTTTCACATGTTATTTTTATACATAAAATTAAGACTACTCCCATTATTATACAGTCTACTAGTGTATAAGTTTTCTCCACAAAAAGTTAGCTTATTTTCATTCCATTTTTAAATTCTATTAGATAAAAAAATGAATGATCCTTTTTCTCCAATCTCCCTACAATGAGCTAATTGCTGTTAATTGATAAATGTTTCTATATTACACAAACATAGCCATCAGAGTTTTCATTTAATTTTTAGTTACAAAAATTGGGATGATGCTCCTCATACTGCTTTGCAACCTGTTTTTCCCTTAATTTTATCTCAGATATCTTTCTAGAAGAGCAAAAAGAGGTCTGCCTCGTTATTTTAAATAGCTACATAATATTCCGGGTTTGGGATCATGTAGCATCTTGTAGCACCATAATTTATTTAATCAAAATCAAATGAACTTTTGTTTCCAATTTTTGCTATGCTAAGTAATACAGCATTTCCTTTCCTAAACTGTCTTTAAGAGATACTAAAATGTCTTCATTAAATATGAAGCAATAAAAAGTCTTATGCTATAGGCTTTTGTGCAGTGTCGTATTTCCTGTTACCCACTTAACAGAAATAAGAGTAACAAAAAACTAAAAGCAAAAACTTGAAACTGGGCATAACGGTATGTGCCTATAGTTCCAGCCACTGAGGAGAGTGAGGTAGGAAGATGGCTTGAGCCCAGGAGTTCCAGGCTGTGGCACACTATAATCACAGCTGTGGATAGCCATTGCACTCCAGGACTGGGTAGCATAACAAGACCCCATATTAAAAAAAAAAAAAGTTGTATTTTAAAGCTATCAATCAGGATGTCAAATGACTTTAGCTTAGTTCACATCAAAAATAGAAAATTTTGGATTTACTTTTTCGTTAAATGCCTCCCAAAACTAGAAAACAGTATGCTATAGTTTTTTATCTCCTTCTGGAAGAAGAGGGAAAAAAGTTCTTTAGTAACTCAGAATGAGAAATGGGTATCTTTGAATCCCCTACAAATAGGGCAATCCTATATATTATTCTCCAAACAGGTACTTGAGAGTGAAGAGGACACTATTTAATAAAGACTCGACAATTGGTGTTGTCCTCAGTAAAACAGACAGTGTACCCACCCTGCCAGTAACTCAAACACTGATTTCTCTCCAAGTGTTTCCTCATTCTACCCACAACTAACAAAAGCAACTGTCTTTTTATTTATTTTTGGGGTGGAGTCCTGCTGTGTTGCCCAGGCTAAAGTGCAGTGGTGCAATCTCGGCTCACTACAACCTCTGCCTCCCGGTTCAAGCGATTCTCCTGCATCAGCCTCCCGAGTAGCTGGGACTATAGGCGTGCACCACCATGCCCAGCTAATTTTTGTATTTTTAGTAGAGACAGAGTTTCACCATGTTGGCCAGGCTGGTCTCGAACTCCTGACCTCAAGTGATCCACGCACCTCAACCTCCCAAAGTGCTGAGATTACAGGCACGAGCCACCATGCCTAGTCCTTTTTTGGGGCGGGGGGATGGAGTCTGCTCACCCAGGCTGAAGTGCAGTGGCATGATCTCGGGCTCTGCCTCCTGGGTTCAAGTGATTCTCCGGCCTCACCCTCCCTAGTAGCTGAGACTATAGGCGAGCACTACCACACTTGCCTAATTTTTTTGTATTTTTAGTAGAGACAGGGTTTCACTATGTTGGCCTTGCTGGTCTTGAACTCCCCGCCTTCAGTGATCCACCTGCCTCAGCCTCCCAAAGTCCTAGGATTACAGGCGTGAGCCATTGCACCCAGCCAGCCAAATCTTTCTTACAAAAAAATTTAATATACACAGTTAGACAGATACTCTGCTCTACACTACCCCTCTACCTTGGGTAATCTCTTCTACCTTGATAGCCAAGTGGGACCAATCTAATCATGTGAGTCCCTAAAATCAGAAAATCTTTTTTAGCTGCTGTCAGAGGGAGATGTGACTAAAGAAGAGTCAAAGAGTTACATGTTGTTGCTTCTGAAGATAAAGAGGGCGCTGTAAGCTGAGTAACATGGGTGGCCTCTAGAAGCTGAAAAAGGCAAAGAAACGAATTTTCCAGAAAGGAACACACCTGCCAAAAGAAATGCATCCCTGCTCTTGATTTTAGCCAATGAGACCCATGTTAAACTTTTCACGTATACAGAACTGTAAGATAATACATTTGTGTTGTTTTAAGCAGCAAAGTTTGTGGTAATTTGTTACAACAGCAACAGGAAAATAACGTACTATGTATAAAGACATCGTCAACAACTTACTATGCAAAGATGGTACCATTATAACCGCTCATGCAAGACTCCACAATGCTTTTAGCCACAGTTGAGAATACAGACTCCTACAAACATAAGCACCAAAAATGTTAACATTTCACAAAAATGAAAACATTTTTCCTAAATTACACTCTACAGTGTAATAGCAAAAATTGCTCAGTAATAATAACATGGATTAACATCCACTACAGAAAAAAGGCTAACCTATCTAAGATGATAACATAATTACATCTATTAATCTTTTGTAGATTTAAAGCACACAAAATTAAACTTTATACAGAATTTTGTATAGCATATTGTATGTAGACATTGTACTGGTATTAGCATAAATAAATGGCAGTGTATCTTCTTCAGTGATTTTTCTCATAAGTTTGCACTGAATAGTCAATACTTCCATTTTATTTTCATTTTTAGCTATAAGTAGATGCTGTCTTATTAAGAATGCAAGAACTCCCAAATCTATATTGTCTATTTTTATTTTTATTTATTTATTTGAGATAGAGTCTTGATGTGTTACCAGGCTGGAGTGCAGTGGCGCCATCTCAGTTCCCTGCAACCTCCTCTGCCTGCCTGGTTCAAGAGATTCTCCTGCCTTAGCCTCCCGAGTAGCTGGGATTACAGGCATGTGCCACCACGCCCAGCTAACTTTTCTGTTTTTAGTAGAGAGGGGGGTTTCACCATATTGGCCAGGATGGTCTCGATCTCCTGACCTTGTGATCCACCTTCTGAAGTGCTGGGATTACAGGCATGAGCCACCGCGCCTGGCCTATTTATTTATTTAGAGACACAGTTTCGCTCTGTCACCCAGGCTAGTGTATAAAAAAAAGAATGGGAAATATCTCATTAATAATTTACTTTACTTTGATTACATGTTCAAATATTTTTTATATATTGGGTTAATTAAAATATATTATTAAGGCTGGGCACGGTAGCTCACGCCTGTAATCCCAGCACTTGGGAGGCTGAGGCAGGTGGATCACCTGAGGTCAGAAGTTCAAGACCAGCCTGGACAACATGGTAAAACCTGGTCTCTACTAAAAATACAAAAATTAGATAGGTGGCAGGGTAATCCCAGCTACTTGGGAGGCTAAGGCAGGATAATTGCTTGAACCTTGGAGGAGGAGGTTGCAGTGAGCCGAGATCATGCCACTGCATTCCAACCTGGGTGACAGAGCAAGACTCAATCTCTCACTCTATATATATAGATAGATAGATGGATAGATATAGATATACACACACATACATACATATAAAAATGAATTTTACTTGTTCCTTTTCACTTTTTTTTTTTGAGATGGAGTTTCGCTTTTGTTACCCAGGCTGGAGTGCAATGGCGCGATCTCGGCTCACCGCAACCTCCGCATCCTGGGTTCAGGCAATTCTCCTGCCTCAGCCTCCAGAATAGCTGGGATTACAGGCATGTGCCACCATGCCCAGCTAATTTTTTGTATTTTTAGTAGAGATGGGGTTTCACCATGTTGACCAGGATGGTCTCAATCTCTTGACCTCGTGATCCACCCGCCTCGGCCTCCCTAAGTGCTGGGATTACAGGCTTGAGCCACCGTGCCCGGCCTCCTTTTCACCTTTTTAAAAAGTATGGGTACTGGCTGGGCGTGGTGGCTTACATCTGTAATCCCAGCACTTTGGGAGGCTGAGGCGGGTGGATCATCTGAGTTTACGAGTTCAAGACCAGCCTGGCCAACATGGTAAAATCATGTTTCTACTTAAAATATAAAAATTATCCAGGGGTGGTGGTGCACATCTGTAGTCCCAGCTACTCGGGGGCTGAGACAGGAGAAACTCTTGAACCCAGGAGGTGGAGGTTGCAGTGAGCCAAGATCAAGCCACTGCACTCCAGCCTGGGCGACAAGACCTAGACTCTGTCTCTAAATAAATAAATAAAACATGGGTTCTAGAAAATTTAAAATTATATATCTGATTCATTTTATATTTCTATTGGCAAGCAATGCCCTGGATAAAAAAAGATCCAAAGACCTAAATGTTGGCCCAAAAACATCCATATGTATAAGGGAATACTAAAGATCTGTGATGGGCTGGGTGCAGTGGCTCACCCCTCTAATCTCAGCACTTTGGGAGGCTAAGGTGGGAGGATTGCTTTAGGACAGGAGATTGAGACCAGCCCAGGTAACACAGCAAGACTCCATCTCTACAAAAAATTTAAAACTTAGCTGGGCATAACTGAGATTTATCCTGGAATGAAAAAAAAATTAGCCAAGCATAGTGGCACATGCCTGTAACGACAGTTACTTAGGAGGCTAAGCAGGAGGACCACTTATGCACTCCAGACTCGGCGACAAAGCAAGACTCCATCTCTTAAAAAAAAAAAAGATCTGTGCTGTTCAGTTTAGTAGCCATTACCTATATGTAGCTATTTAGATTTAAATTAATTAAACAAAACTTAAAAGTCAGTTCCTCATACACACTAGCCATATGAAAAGTGCTCAGCAGCCACGTGTGGCTTGTGCATCTGAGGCACTGAATTTTAAATCTGATTTAATTCTAATTAAACTTATATAGTCACATGTAGCTAGAGGCTATTGTAACAGACAGGATAGATAGAGAACATTTCCATGACTGCAGAAAGTTCTATTGGATAGCACTAACTAGGTCTTAAGTTGATCTTAATTAGAAAAGCAGTTGTTGACATCATGGTAATCCTAATTCCTTAGATTAGGTAGTTCAATGGTACTTCTTAATCATCCACCGGCTCCAAAAAGTACATCTTCACTAACCTCCAGTGCCTGAGATGCACAAGCCACATGTTGCTGTTGAGCACTTTTAATATGGTTAGTGTGTATGAGGAACTGACTTTCCAGTTTTATTTAATTAAGTTAAATCAAAATAGCCACATATAACTTATGGCTACTACACTCAACATCACACACTTTTTTTTTTAAGAGATGGAGTATTGCTCTGTCGCTGAGGCTGGAGTACAGTGGCACCATCATAGCTTACTGTAGCCTCAAACTCCTGGGCTCAAGTGATCCTCCTGCCTTAGCCTCCCAAGTAGCTGGGATTATAGGCATGGGTCACTATTGCCCATAATTTCCTGTCACTTAGCAGGAAAAAAAAAAAGGAGCTTTGGTCATTCTGCTACAAAGTTTGATGAAAAAGGAAGAAACTATTTAACAAAATTAGATTTATAATATTTATGGAATGTTTGAGTTTCCTTATATGAGATGGATGAAACTAAAAGGAGACCAGCCCAGAAATGAAATTCTTAAGAGTTAATGAAAAAGTTAATTCCTAAGAGTTAATATGTTCCAGGTAAAAAGTTAAGTTTCCAGCCGGGCGGTGGCTCATGCCTGTAATCCCGGTACTTTGGGAGGCCGAGATGGGCAAATCATGAAATCAGGAGATCAAGACCAAACTGGCCAACATGGTGAAACCCCATCTCTACTAAAAATACAAAAATTAGCTGGGCATGGTGGCACACACCTGTGGTTCTAGCCACTCGGCAGTCTGAGGCAGGAGAATCACTGGAACCCGGAGATGGAGGTTGCAGTGAGCCAAGATCGCACCACTATTCTAGCCTGTCAACACAGCAAGACTCCATCTCAAAGAAAAAAAAGCAAGTTAAGTTGCCAATTATCATTACCTGAGTGGTATCCACATCTGCAACATGATCAAACGTAAAAATCTTGGGCTCAGGGTTGGAGTGCAGCCGGAGACTCGTGGAAGAGAGCACAGATAAGCATAAGTTCTGCTCTCCATCAGCCGATCCAGATCTCTCTGCAGGAGGACGAATTCGCACAAAAACTTTGACGGCATCACCTTCATTACTAAAGACAAAAAAAAAAAAAAAGTAACAGCTAAGTTTATTGAAGAAAGAAAACTGAAAAAGGATCCAAGTCTAATATTGCCTATAATGTTCCTATAATGAGTTTCTCCAACAAAGCCCAAGAAATACCCCATATAAATTTATCTTTTTTTTTTTGAGATGGAGTTACACTTTTGTTGTCCAGGCTGGAGTACAATGGTGTGGTCTCAGCTCACTGCAACCTCTGCCTCCTGGGTTCAAGTGATTCACCTGCCTCAGCCTCCCCATTAGCTGGGATTATGGGAACCTGCCATCATACTCAGCTAATTTTTGTATTTTTAGTAGAGATGGGGTTTTATCATGTTGTCCAGGCTAGTCTCCAACTCCTGACCTCAGGTTATCTGCCCACCTTGGCCTCCCAAAGTGCTGGGATGACAGGCATGAGCCCCCACGCCAGGCCAAATTTACCTCTTTTTAAAGAGTCTCACATGACCCATACCCTTTATTGATTTACTTCACAATAGGCACCTTCACAACCCTTTACTTGAACTCAAAGGGAGTGTGAGATCATTTCATGGAGTTCCAAGTACTGCTTATCTCTCACTTCCCTCTTACTAGCCATAAGAAAGAAATCATTCCAGAGAAGAATTATGCTATTGATTCCATCAAGAATTATGCTATTGATTCCAGCATTTATTTGCCTGCAAAGTGAGAAGGCTATGTGATTTTCTCAAATTTCCAGCTGGTTGAGGACTAAGTTAAATTTTGAAATAAGTATTTTTTACTATGCTAAATGGTTGTTTTAAAAATATTCCATCCCTACTTCTTTTGGAGATCATCAAGAATATTTTTCTTACCTTGACTGGTTAGACTGACCATCTGTCACACTGCGTAACTCAGCTAGAAAAAAAAAAAAAGTCATTAAAGATCATTTAAGTTGACATATGGAAATCTCATTCTTCTCTCACATGCTCCTGGGTTGCCTACATTCAGCCTCCTCAGATCCCTGACATCAACAATGTGATGCTCCATGGCCCAGGCCTTGATCCTATTCTCATTCTATCCCAACCCATTATACCATGATACCTAGTCTCCTAGGAGATTAGGAGACGGTCAAATGTCGCCCAGGTCATTGTGCACAGGGGGCTTGCCAAAACATGATCACAGTGAAAAAATTCTGTCCTTCAACACATGCATAGTAAGGGAAATAAATCAATGTGGAGTGGCTTAGACTAAGGGCCTACCTGCACACTGGGAGAATGGGGTGGAGCCACCTGGAATTTCTGACTTGGGCAGGGGGAGAAGCCTGGCCTCTTCAGCTGGTGTGTTGTGGCCTGGTATTCAATCTGTGAGGTGGGAGCCTTTTGGCAGGACCCCCTTTTTTTCATTGAGAGTTTTCTTTTAATAAATTCTGCTCTTCTCACCTTTCAATGTGTCCATGTGCCTAATTTTTCCTGTTCATGCTACAAGAACCTGGATTTTAGCAGAGCTAAGGAGCAAAAAATCCAGCATCATTTTGGTGGCCTGTATGGGGACATGAGTAAGGTGAGCAAAATGTGGACCAAAAAATATTTTTCCCATGTTTCTGAGCCTTCCTGCCCTCGGACTTCTTCTGAGGGTAGAGAAAACTGCATACCCCTCTACCCACCATCACTTTCAGGGGTGGGGAATGTGGCCCTTTTTCCAACCCAGCCTTTTCTGTGGCATTTTCCTTCTTTTTTTGGAGACTGTAATGGCACCTATCTTTTTACAATATTGGGGGTGTTCTACTCTCAACCCAACGGCTTCAGGCACACGTGTAGGATAGACAGCAAGTAGCAGCTCCTTGCACCTCTCCCCACCAGGGTGGGGCCAGGACGCATAGCCCAAGGACCCTGCTTGGCTGATGGCTAGCATTTCCCACTACATGCCCAAAGAGTCTTCCCCTCCCCTAGCCAAGGGGCCCAGCTAGGTCTGATCCCCCAGGAAGAAACAGCGATTATAGATTTCTCTCCTGTTGGAGAAACCTATTTGCATAAGAATAAGAGGTTCTTCCTTCAGGCATCTTCCCAGCCCGGCAGTGAAGCTTTTTTTTTCTTTTTTTCCACCAGGAGTTAACATTCTTTTTTTTCTTTTTTTCCTTTTTCAACCGGGGTTAACTTTCCATTTTTTTTTTCTTTTTCTTTTTTTTTTCCACCAGGGGTTAACTTTTACATCTTCTTTTTTTTTTTCCTCTTAGAAGATGAAGGTTTCAATTATGAAAAAAGAATCTATGAGGTTGGGCTTAAGCTACAGCCAATCTGGTGTAATCTGCCACGTCTTTCTGTATGGTTCTGTCAAAAAGAGGGGTACCTTAGGATGGGATCCTAGCCTAGGACTCCATAGGTCCGCTGTTCAAACCAGCTAGCAGACTGGTCAATGGCAAACTTTGCTGCAGGCCTCCATCTTGTTTTACGTCCTGGAAAGCGTGGCCTGTAACCACGTGCCCGGTGCTTTGTTTTAGACTCTGCCATTTTATAATGCAGCCTAGGTTCAATCCTGGCTTGAAGATTAAAGCCTTTCTGGTTTGATATCTGTGTGACTTTTGCCATTTGTTGATTCTCTTCCCCTCCATGAATCACCTTGAATTTTCCTTTCTCTGAGTACCTTTGGTAAAGTTTGGAAGGCAGAAATGCTGGCCACTTGGCATAGCTAATGTTGGGTAATAAGGGATTAAAAGGATTTTCTTAAAAAGGGCTCAGCTTAGTTAAAAGTGGATAACCAAGTTATAGGTATATATTTTTCTCTTCTTGGATCTTATTTTGCTGAGGAAGTTTTTTTTTTTCTCAGTCAACTGAATTCTTTGTCTCCATTTTGTCTGAGGGACCCTAAGATAATTTCTGATGGCCTTAGACTCCTTGGGAAAACAGAACAACCCCATGGATTCCATTTTGTAATTTGTTTTTCTAATGGAGTCCCGGGAATTGGAGGTGGATGGATCCCTCTCAAAATCTGTTTTTTTCTCTTCCAGCTATACCTGTTTACTAGGCCCTAGAAACTATATGCTTTCTTAGCCCTGCTCTTAAAGGGCCCCACTCAGAGGTCAGTTAGGAAAGTGGTGAACAGAAAATCTTATAGCTACTGGATCTTCTTCTGCCTGTGTAGTTATGTATGTGTTGTGTGTGTGTGATGTCTATAAAAAAAAGAGTTCTAATTAATTGGCTTAAAGGAAAATAAGCACTTAGATCAAATATTTCTAAAAGAAAAAAAAAGCTGTGGTACCTTTTAGTTCATGTGACTTTAATCTTTGAGAAATAAAAACAGCCTTAAAAATTATTGATAAGCTACTCCACCCAGGCTGCCAGACCAGAAGCGCACTGCTGGAACTTGATCGTGCTCCTCTGGGTTGAAACCCAGGCACCGCCAAGATGCCAGCTTACCACTCTTCTCTCATGGATCCTGACAACAAACTCATTGGAAACATGGCACTGTTACCTATCAGAAGTCAATTCAAAGGACCTGCCCCCAGAGAGACAAAAGATACAGATATTGTGGATGAAGCCATCTATTATTTCAAGGCCAATGTCTTCTTCAAGAACTATGAAATTAAGAATGAAGCTGATAGGACCTTGATATATATAACTCTCTACATTTCTGAGTGTCTGAAGAAACTCCAAAAGTGCAATTCCAAAAGCCAAGGGAAGAAAGAAATGTATATACTGGGAATCACTAATTTTCCCATTCCTGGAGAGCCTGGTTTTCCACTTAATGCGATTTGTGCCAAACCTGCAAACAAACAGGAAGATGAAGTAATGAGAGCCTATTTACAACAGCTAAGGCAAGAAACTGGACTGAGAGTTTGTGAGAAAGTTTTCGACCCTCAGAATGATAAACCCGGCAAGTGGTGGACTTACTTTGTGAAGACACAGTTCATGAACAAGAGTCTTTTAGGACCTGGACAGTGAAGGGAGCTCGGGCAGCCACCATCTCCAGAGCCCTGGGCAGCATTTTCCAGCAAGATATACACAATCTTTTGCCTTTATTTAATAAAGTTTTATACAGAAGAGAGAAGAGCATGTCTTTACTTGAAAAACTCTGGATCAAGAATTCGGGTAGGAGAAAAGAAAGTGTGTTATTAAGGGTGATTTGAAATTTTCTGCTGTATTAAGCTGGTGCTTAATAAGTAATAACAAAAATTTCTAACAACAAAAATTATTGATTAAATGTAGATATCATCAAAATGTACATTTTTGCCTAGGGTTAAAGGAATGTTTTGAATTTGATAAGATAAAACTAAAAGTTTAAACAAGTTGTGGAAGGACTGTAAAAATTAATCTTGGAAAAAAAATTCCACATGTTAACATACTTACTAAATTCAGAGGGGTATTATATGGCTTTTCCATAAATTAAGCATTGAAATAAAAGTACAACAAGGTTCCCTTAAGGCACGAATCTGCTCTTTAGGAAAAATCTTTTGTAAAGGGTAATAAAAGGTTTTTGCTTTTTAAAATGTCTGAGTCATCATTTTGGCAAAATAAATAACTTATGGTAATCTGGAATTCTAGTTCATAACATCAAGTTTCTGACCTCTAACATATTTAATGGGCTTCCCAAAGTCAAACTTCAGTTTCAAAATTTTCTTTCCTGACCCCTGGCTTTTGGATGCTACAGAGGGCCCTTAGAGCATCCAGAAGAGAGATTAACAGGATTATCTGACATGTTTAGGTACATGGGATTGCCAAAATGTTTAATCTTCTTCAGGTTATATTTTAGGAAATAATATTAATATATGTTCCAAAATTATATGGGATTTATAATATTCTAATGCCTGGCTGTCAAAATGGAATCCATGGTGCCTTTTCTGTTTTTTTTCCAAGGAGTCTCAGGCCATCAGAATTATCTTAGGGCCCCTCATGAGTATATGCTATCAATCACAATTAAGGTGGTTATGTTAAATTATTGTAAACCACAGAGATAACCAAATTGATTTGTCAATTGTGTTTCTCACTGTACGCTGGACATTTTGTTATTCAGACAATTGTTGTCTTGTTTTCATCCTCTTCAAAAGATGGTGCTCTCAAATGAAGGTTTCTGATAACTTTGGAGATTGTGACATTAGAATAAAGAAAAAACAAACAGGACCCACAAAGAGCTGAAATGTTCACAAATATCAAACAAAACCAGAGTTAACTGAATGGACCTAACTAATACAAAACTGAAGTAACCTTGTTGAATTTTGCTTGGAACATTGCTGATCCTTACTTTACTTTTCAGAGTCAAGGAAACTTATTTTGAGCTATTTACAGCCTTTAATAATTGAGTAACATATACTCCTGTGAACAAAATTTGGAGCATGTTTGTCTCTCTCCCTTTCTCTCTTTCTGCCTGGCTTCTCCACAATTTGGAAACTAGTTCTGAGTATTCTTAACTTATGACAATATAGTTGTTTGCATCAGTGCAATAAGATTCCATTTTTTTTTTCTTTGAGATGGAGTCTTGCTCTGTCACCTAGGCTGGAATGCAGTGGCGTGGACTCAGCTTACTGCAACGTCCACCTCCTGAGTTCAAGTGACTCTCCTGCCTCAGCCTCCCAAGTAGCTGAGATTATAGGCATGCACCACCATGCCCAGCTAATTTTTGTTTTGCATTTTTAGTAGAGATGGGGTTTCACCATGTTGGTCAGGCTGATCTCAAACTCCTGACCTCAAATGATCCACCCACCTCAGCCTCCCAAATTGCTGGAATTATAGGCGTGAACCACCTGTAATCTGTTTATGGGCTGATTCTTCCTGTAGGCAAAATCTCTGAGCCTGTGCACTAGAGTTGGGGATGGGGTTAATGGGATAATGGCAGTCTTGTCTCTGAATGATACCCTTTCTAGTGAAGCAGGAGCGGCCGCAAGAAAGGATCTCTTGGACACTGAATATAGGAGGAAGGAATCCATTTCAGCTGGGAACAAGGTGGCATAGGTGCCTAACAGCCAAGCCCGTCCTGTGTGGAACCACTGCATAATGAGTTAGAGCAAGGGTGATCAGGGCCCCAGTGTTCCCAGCATGCAGTTGCAAGGTGAGGGCTAGGTGGGAGAAGGGAGAGCCCCCACCTCTCAGCCACACCTGTCTGGGACTTTACCTCAGCATCAGGTAGCTAGCCGGAGACACTGACACACTGACATCCTGCTGCTCTATAGAAGAAACCCCTGGAATTAGCAGCTGGAGGGATTGCTGTGTTCCTGGATGCTGCAGTCTACAGTGGAGTATTTGCCTTGCAGAGTTGGGAGGGAGAGAGCAATCTTGGTTCAAATAACACAGGCTCACCTTTCTTGATGAATTTTCATACATTTTCTTGAACAGATGTTTCTTTGTTTGCTGTTTGCCTTTGGGAACATTTCCAGAGGCTTTAATTTTTTTTTTTTTTTTTTAATTTTACCAGTTTCACTGGGGAGTGGGTCAGCGGAGTTCCTCATAATGTCATGGCAGAAATCAATATTTGACTTCATTTTTAAAAGAATTATTCTGCCTGCTAGGTTAAGAAAAGTGGGAGTGGGGGAGAGAAAGAAGCAGAGAGATTGTTGTAATAACACAAGAAAGAGATGTTGCTGGCTTGGTTTCATGCTGTGGCAGTGGATTTGGCGAGAAGTTCCAGAATTATAGCCAAAGCTTTCCTGAGATTGGATATGAAGAGTGAGAAAGAACAGGGTTAGGGATGACTATATGGTTTTTGGCCTAAGCAACTGGGAAGTTGGAGTTAATGGAGATGGAGAAACTCATTTGGGGTAGAGGTGAGATGATCAGCTCAATTTTAGATACATTAAATTTGATTCATTGCCCACTGCATATCCAGTTAGAGATACCAAATAGGTAATTAGTTGTAAGAGTGTAGAGCTCAGGAGAGCAGTCCAAGAAAAATAAATTTGGGAATCATCAATTTATACCTAGTATTTAAAACCAAGCCAGGTGCAGTGCCTTTCAAAATATACCCACGCCTGTAATCCCAGCAGTTTGGGAGGCTGAGGTGGGCAGATCACGAGGTCAGGAGATTGAGACTATCCTGATCAACATGGTAAAACCCTGTCTCTACTAAAATACAAAAAATTAGCCAGGCATGGTGGTGTGCGACTATAGTTTCAGCTACTTGGGAGGCTGAAGCAGGGGAATCACTTGAACCCAGGATGTGGATGTTGCATTGAGCCGAGATCGCACCACTGCACTCCAGCACTCCAGCCTGGCAACAGAGCTGTTAAGTGTTGTCAAAACCACTGTCATCCCAGGATAAAGGTGGGCATATCCAAAGCTGTGCTTTCCAAAAAAGCAATATCAAAGGTTTAACAGTATAGGAGGGAAATACATCAGATGGAAACTGATCCGATGGATACTGATCTGCACTTATATGTGTTATACCAGACCGAGCATAGAAAGTCAACACCAAGACAAAAGTATGCCAAATTGCAGGGTTTACTGCCGGCGACCACGGAGGACTCACGTCTCTCCAACCCGTGGCAGAGAAAGAAGGGTGACAAGACCTTTTTATACCCGTAAAACCACCTTGGGAGTGGGGGTGAGGAGCGGGGATGGGGATGAAAGGCTTCAGACATTTCGAGGGCTAGTGGATTCTGTAAATCACCTCCTGGGCCGAGAGGAGGGTTGGGGCGGGCTCCGGACATTCCAAGGGCCAGGGGACTTTTGTCATTCCGATTGTTACTTAAGTGGTTTACAGAAGTCAAGATAAACATTAGTTTATACATTGTCTGGGCAGTATTAGAATCCACAGATCTTTAGTTACTTATTAGGAGTCGTAGGAGCCAGGATGGAATTAACTTGGGCTGCCTATCTTGGTTATTACCGGTAAGCAAAGGCTAGCAACTCTGGCAGTTACTGGTAAGAGAAGGTGAGCAGCTTTCCCTCTTTGCATTCTGCAAAGTAAACTAGCAGTCTTATTTACAGAAGCCAAGGTTAGCAGTCATCGTGAGGAAAATGGGGTAACTTATTTTTTGAAAACAGCTTTTGTCTTTTATAAAATGGCGTTGCTCAGGTTCCAGCTACAGCACAT
The DNA here is from genome assembly GCF_049354715.1 of Callithrix jacchus. NCBI lineage: Eukaryota > Metazoa > Chordata > Mammalia > Primates > Cebidae > Callithrix > Callithrix jacchus. The sequence continues at coordinate 27,530,911 of NC_133516.1, read as the reverse complement.
ATGCAACTTTCTGGTAAAACTAAAAGGAATCTAAAATTCTCAAGGAGAATCGCTTGAACAAAGATGGAGGTTGAAGTGAGCCAAGATTGTACCACTGCACTCCAGCCTGGGTGACAGAGCAGGACTCTGTCTCAAAAAAGAAAAGAAAAGAAAAAAAAGAAGTCTATAGGCATTCACTATAAAATTATTTCAAATGTCAATCAACAGGAGAATAAACAAATCATGATGTTAAAACTCGAGCTTTGCATGAAGAGACCCCACAAGCAGGCTCTGTGTGAGCAACATGGCTGTTTATTCACCTGGGTGCAGGTGGGCTGAGGCAGAAAAGGGTGTGAGTGAAGGGTGGTAGGATAACAGTTGCTCTTATAGGTTTGGGATGTGTAGTGGTGTTAAGAGTAAGATCAGTTACAGTGGTGAGGGTAGGGGCAAGGAGTATACATTACCATAAGTTCAGTTACAGTGGCGGGTGGGGGGTAAGACCTAAGAGTAGTTAAGATGGAAGGATGGGGCAGAGGGATATTCACAGAGCAAGAACAGTTACAATGGCAGGGTGGGGTAAGAAGCTTAATGTGAGGAGCGGGGGAAGCTCAGATGGGCAATTAGGAATAATGGTGAATGGGGGGGTGGGCGGCAATCAGCCAAGGCAGGCAGGACTTCAGACTTTCTGGGTCTGGGCTTGCACATGGAGGCCTGACACATGGTATACTCACATAATGAAACACTACACAGCAATGAAAAAGAAATGCTGCTATATACAATGATGAACTATGCTCACAGACGTAATGTTCAGTTAAAGAAACCAGAATAAAAAGAATACATATTGTACCATTTATATTAAGTTCAAGAATAGAAGCAAAACTAATCAGTGATGATCATAATCAGAGTAAAGGTTGGGGATGGGGTAGTTATTGACTAGGAAAGGTCACAGAGAACTTTCTGGAGTACAGGAACAGTTCTATTTCTTGATCTGGATGGTGGTTACAGGAGTGTATTCATATGTCTAAAATTTGTTGGACAATATTAAGATTTGTGCTTTTGACTGCACGAAGTTATACCTCAACAAAACAGTCTTCCTGCTTTAAAAAGACCATTGGATGCTTTACTCTGCAGTCTAGATACTCACCAGTCATTTACCCAAACATGACTAGGTTCAGAAAGGAAATCTTAAGCCAGGTGCAGTGACTCACGCCTGTAATCCTCGTACTTTGGGAGGACAAGGCAGGTGGATTGCTTGAGCTCAGGAGTTCAGTATCAGCCTGGGCAACATGGTGAAACCCTGTCTCTGCTGAAATACAAACAATTAGCTGGGTGTGGTGGTGCACACTTGTAGTCCCAGCAACTTGGGAGGCTAAGGCACGAGAATTGCTTGAACCCAGGAGGCAGAGACTGCAGTGAGCCGAGATTGCCTCAGTGCACTCCAGTCTGGGCGACAGAGCAAGACTGTCACACACACACACACAAAAACAAACAACAAAAAAGGGGCATCGTAAATACGATCAGTTTCATAAGGGTAATATTTCACTTTTTCATTATATGATTTCACAGTCAGCAACACCTGGTGCCAATGATGTCTCTAGAGATAGCCTTCATGGGCACAAAATAAAAGTTGCAAAGACCACTACAGGTGCTCTCTTCTCCCATGTGTTCCCACTTCAGGCTCCAGGCCTCTGGGCTGCCGGGAATGCAAGAAGCACTTTACCTGGGAAGTCATCAACCTCAATTTTGCCAACAAACTTAAGGGAGTGGAAAAGTTCCCCATGGCATCGCCACCATCATAAACGAGAGTGCTCCCACAACTTAAGTTCTCAAATCTGGTTTTCAGACAAGAGCCCTTAGTCACATACATATCTCATTAAATAAGCAGATACTCTACTTATGTCTCAGGCATCAAATTTTTTTGCTTGAGTCCAAATTTAGTGACCTGATCTATAAGTGGGAAAAAAAACAGTATGATTGTTCAGAAAGCAGGATGAACATTTCTCTCTGATAAGATACTATTTTGTGAGTTCATTGTCCTTGAATACTGAAAATAATGAAGGAAAATAAATATTTTAGACGGAAAAAGATAGCATAAAGAGGTGTTCAGATAATGACGTGATCGACCTAAAAGGTTAATAAAACAACAAGCCCATCAAAAGCAATTACAATTGACAGAAAGCTGGAAACATTAACACTGTTGGAAAGCTCAAATGACAGAAGTTCACAAATTCTTAATCACCAAATCTAGGCCTCTCCTCATTACCATTCAGACCACTCACAAAGATCCCATTAAATCGGCTCATAATCAGCTTTAAAAAACAAGACTCCTTAAGAGACGTGGCAATGTAAGAGGTGGCGCACGTACACAGGAACAACAAATGACTAGTGAAAACTGAAGGGTTTATCGGAAGCGAAAATAACAGTGCTCTCCTCCGTGAAAAAGAGAAAGAAATCGGACGGGTCTCCTTTAAGTGAAAACAGACTGTGAGAATATAAAGACATTGCTTACATCTGTTTTAACATTCAATTTATCTAAGGAAAGAAGAGAAAGAAGTGTTTGGAACATAAATAAATCCTTCCTTACAGGAAGGTCAGAAATGTGGAAATACGCAGAAGCTGGTGGGAGCATAAGCCGATTGTGAGACAAGAACATCTGGAGAGGTAGCCCTGGTCGGGATGTGGGAAGAGGACTGCGAAAAAACAGCAGAACCAAGGGAAAGAAAAGGAAGAACCGCAGGTCCACTGCTCATCCCGAGTGCCTATAAATACGCCAGACTCTTAGCATGCGCAGAGGACACGGAAGAGGTGAGCTTTCCGGCCAGCCTATTGTCTTTGAGAGACAGAGAGGGATTCCCAAACTCACCCGCCGCTCCCGCCCCATGTCAGTCAGTTCCTGCAGCTCCTGCCCAGCAAAAACCTTGCGGGTGGTCACAGGCTGCTATCCTTTCACAGCTGTTTTGGGGGACAAAGATAGGGTAACGAAGCCGTGGCTCCACACTTACTTTTGCAGCCGGGCGCCATAGCGCCCTCACCCTTCGTTCCCGAGAACAATGTGGCTGATGCCCCCACCTCCCGACTGCGTCGCGCGACTGAATTCTGCCCGCTCAAGATGGCCGCGATTTTAAATTTGGCGCTTGGCTCAGACGTTGACGCCCGCGAGGAGGCCGCCATGTTGCCCGGCCTACGCATCGGGGGCGTGGCCCAGCTGACGTCACAGGTAAGTGCCCTCGCCTCTGTATCGTCGCCAATCTGTCGCGGAACTTGTGTTTACTCGGAGCTACCATGAGCAAGCGTAACCAGGTATCTTACGTGCGGCCAACCGAGCCAGCGTTCCTGGCTCGCTTCAAGGAACGCGTCGGCTACAGGGAGGGGCCCACTGTAGAGACCAAGGTGAGCTCTCGCCAGTCGTGATACTTTGGAAGCGCGGCCCGCCCGCCACTTCCAATTTCTGCCTTTACTTGGAGGCTGGGTGCTGTCGGGTCCTACTTTTCACCCGCGCTCGGCCCCGGTTCCGGTGGAATACGGCCCCAGGCTGGTTACTTTCAGGCGACTACAGCCCCCTACGCTCAGGAAGCTCAGTAGTTTTCAGAGCGCTACTGTGTTCCTGAAAATGACCTGACGTGTAAACCGCCTGGTCCTTGATAGATGATGGTAAAGCAAGATCACTTTCCTGTCTCTTCTTTCTCACTTGTTTACCTCAAAAGCTGAGTTCGCAGGGTGAGTTACAGTTACAGCGTAGTCCCGTATTCCAGATAAGGACACAGATGCATCAGAGGAATCACTATCCATGGCAGCTATAGCCTCACAAAATGGCTTTGATTTCTTTTTTTTTTTTTTGAAACGGGGTCTGGCTGTTACCCACGCTGGAAACAGCAGGGACTTACAGAAATATTTGCTACCTATGAGCTATGCACAGCATAAGAAAGAAGAGGAGGTAAATACTTCCAGAGGCTCTAAATCTGGAAGGCAGCTTGAGTATGAGTTGGCCAGGGGCAGTGGGGCTTAATAGGCAGTAGGAATTTGTTCAGAGACAGGAAAAGCAAAGGAGCTAATATGTTTATGAGTCTCCAAGTACTCAAACCTTGCTAGAGCCTAGATGCCATGAGAGTGGCACGGGATAAAGCTGTGGTTATGGGCTGAGGTGAATTCTTGGCAGGGCTTTGTTGCCTTGTTTAGGAGACAAGGAAGACTCTCTGTGAGGTAGAGTAAGGAGCGATTGTGTTTGAATACCATGTGAACACACATTTTGGTGTGCATACCTTTCAACCCAACAGTTTCACCTCTAGTAACTGTTAACATTAGAAGTTCTTGCATATACGTTCCCAGAAGTGAGCAAAAAAAGTGTATGAAGTTTTTTCATAGTAGAAAAAAATCTGGAAATAAGCAAAATTTGTATTTACAAAATACTGGTCAAATCATGAGATTACCATATATGTAATTAAATGCAAGGCATTGATTTTTTAAAAATCAAATAATTTTATGTGTGTCTTAAAGCACTGCGCAAAGATTTTTTTTTTAGTTAAGTTGAGGGAGTGGGGCTTTTATGGTGTGTGAGATTTCAAAAATCTGAATCAACTGGCAAAATATTACCATTTGTTACACAGACAGGGAGTGCATGGTTTCTGTTATGTTATTCTCTGTACCTCATATTTGAGAAATTTCATAAATAAGAAAAAAGCAAGTCACAGTAGCATGTACAGTGTTATTGGTATACAAAAAGTTTTATGTACCTACATAGTTTTATAGACTTGGAAAATAGCTAATAGGATATCTACCAAACTGAAGCTATTATTAGGAGGGCGAAAAGATGAGCAGAGGTGAGAGAAAGAGTACGTTTTACTTGCTGCTTTCTATACTTCGGTGGTGTTTATTTCTTGTCTAAGTCGGAGAAGAGACAGGTGAAGAGTGTTGATGAGGAGCAAATAACTGACATGGCACAGTGCTGGCCTGAGTAGGCTAGGAATGACAACAGTACCCAAAGCAGAGAGCCCCACACACTAGTAACTACAAGCTGGGTCCTGCTGAGATTGAAATGAATCACTGGACAGGCATTTCCGGGTGAGTGGCAGTGAAACCTGTTCCCTTTGGCAAGCTCAGTCTTTTTGGAGTTACTTTAAAATTAATTGCCAAATTCACTTACTCAATAAAGATACCCTTCTCACGAATAATTACAGTTTCTCTTAGAGGCAGTGCTTCTGTTTGTCTGAAGATCAGTGATCTACATGTTGTATTTGTGTTTTTCCCTAGAGAATCCAGCCTCAGCTCCCAGATGAAGGTGGGGATCACAGTGACAAAGAAGATGAACAGCCTCAAGTGGTGGTTTTGAAAAAGGGAGACCTATCACTTGAAGAAGTCATGAAAATTAAAGCAGAAATAAAGGCTGCCAGAGCAGGTAGGTCTGAAAGTAATCTGTTTTTTCTAACAATTTAAGGAGCCCAGGGTACGAAATTGTTTATTTTATTTAGTAGCATGGTATGTTTCAAGGAGACAGTTCCAGGTTCAAGCCTTAGCTTTGACACTTACCAGGTGTGTAACCTTGAGCAAGTTATTACACTGCTCAGCCTTAATTTCCTGATCAGTAAAATGGAAGTAATGGTACCCATTGGGTTGTTATAGGATTAAGTGTGAGTTTAAGTAAAGACATCCTATTTTTTTTTTTAAATAGATGGTTAGATTTATAAACCACTTGAAAAATGTCTGTTTCATTACTGTTCAGTATGCTATGTAGTATATTTTTCATTATTTCTGAACATTTACTACATTGCTTTAGGGGAAAATGCTGTAGTTCCAATCACTTTCAAAACACTTAAAAATACAACCTAATTGTAACTGGGACCTGACAATATTATAGAATACTTTAGCATGTGAGTTTTTATTCAGTAACTGCATGTCTTGAGGGCAATCTAGCTAGAAACAATGGAGAGGATCAGACTGAATCAGATTCAGGGACACCCTTAAATACAGTATGAGATTTTTCAAAGAAAAAATAATGAGGAGAGAAGAAAGTTCTTAAAAATCTGTTTTTGCTCAGATGAAGAACCAGCTTCTGCTGATGGAAGAATCCTATATCGAAAACCAGTCAAGCGTCCCTCAAATGAAAAATGTTCAGGTTTAACAGCAAGCTCAAAAAAGAAGAAGCCACATGAAGATGAAATAAATCAGGACTCAGTCAAAAAGAACTCACAAAAACAAATAAAAAACAGTAGCCTCCTTTCTTTTGACAACGAAGATGAAAATGAGTAAGTGTAAATAGTTTGAATTTGGTCTACTTTGAAAGTATATTGGGTGTTTTTAAAAAATAACATTTTTTTCCTGTTATAAAGATACTACAAGTTCCATATGGAAAATTTAGAAAATACAGGAAAAAAATTAATAAACTACATCCATTCATCAGTACCCCTCTGACTTAAAATGCCAACTCTATAGAAATTAGCTAGTATTACTTTGTTATTTCCCTTGTATGGGTGTGTATATATGTAAATTATATTTGTAAGCAAAATACTTTTTTGTGTGTAAACAAAGTGTTAGAAATACAGTTGTATTACAAATGTTCTTTGTCCTGCTTCTCACTTGACATTATCTTATGAGTATTCTTCCATGAGACAGCTCTGGCAAGTTAAGAGATACAAGTGAAATTATGCTTGATAAAGCTGCTGGGTTTTTTGATACAAAAGGACAGACTTGGCAAGCATGAGCCTTTGCTCTTATCTCTTCATCCTACTTTGAGTAGGAAGATAAAACCTGAGTACCAGAGCCATTTTTAGGCATAAGGAAGGCAGCTACATGTTTCGGGTCATGTTAGTGAAAAGACTCCGAGCTTAGCTCCTTGCTGACATAACCTCAAGGAGCTGCTAACACCAGCTTGAATTGCTGACCTCTGACTTCTTGATTCATGAGAAGAATAAACACTGTGCTTAATTAGGCCTCTGTCAGGTTTCTCTTACATGCAGCCACATGCCGTCCTAAGTAATACAATAAATAACTGGTCAAAGTGTTACTGGTGGAGGGTGTCCAGGTTCTAGGCATTTTGGACAAAGAATTGGACAAAATGCACAAACAAAGCAATGAAAAAAACACATAGATATATTGAAATGAAAGTATACTCCACAGAGTGCAGGCTCAAGCAAGTGGCTCAAGAGCACTGGTTACAGAATTTTCTGGGGTTTAAATACCCTCTAGAGGTTTGCCATTGGTTAGTTGGTGTACAACCTGTGTAAATGAAGTAGTGGCCCATGACCTGTCTGAGTGGTTGCAGAAAGTGACCACTCAGAGGCTGAAGTGAAGTTACAAAGTTATACTCCTGTGTAAATGAAGACTTGGCCCACAACCAGTCTGATTGGTTGCAGGAGGGGACCAATCAGAGGTATTTTCATTTTTCATCTGCAACACAGAAAAGGAGAGGGGATTGCAAAGGGAGTAGCCTCTGATCCTTTTGTTATTTAGGTATGGAGAGGTAGGGCTTTCCTTTTGATTGACTTCTAGGAAGTCAACACAAATTGGCCTTAGTCCCTGCCTCCAGACCTTATTCTCCTGCCTCATTTTCCCTCTGAAAGATATGATGCTCTTAAATCTTTATGGGAGGCCAAGAGGCTGAGGGTCTTTCTTCTGTAACTGCTTCATGCTAACTTGGGACACAGTCCCTACCTACTGGAGATCATATAACTATCACCCTGCTCTATCTAGTGGAGACAGGGTAGCTTCTTGATGGCTGGTGGTGTCTTCACCTGAAACGGGCTAGAAATCTTGCCACTTGATCGTCTAACGCAGTGGCCTCTAGGCAAAAGGCAATGGATTTGGTGGAAAGATTTAACAAACATGGTCCAAAAACCAAGGCAAGTATAATCATTAATAATGGGCTGGCCAAGGGAAGGAGCCATGAAACCCAACTTAGTGCCCTTCAGGTGTCCCATGACCCAGACTGCTGTTGTCATATTTTGGAAGCCCAGTCAACTAGTATTCAGGTGGCATTCCTTATTAATCCTGATTGGTTGACATCAGAACAGCATTCTTCTAGGAAAAAGACATAAGCCACCTTTTTCAGCAGTTAGGAGATGTAGTCCCCTTCGATTTTGCAAAGCAACCACTGCCAAGGAGTCCATCTGATTTTGTAAGGTGACAGTACTTTGGGCAGTGTCATCCAAGCTTTCCATAAAATCCTTGTACAAGTATTGGTAATAGGATAGGGAAGTTGCAATCCCGCTAACTCCCATTCCTACCCCTGCTGTTACTCCAAACCCTTGTGTCTGGTGGTTGTGGTTAAAGGTATAATAAGGGATTGGCTGTTGGGAGCTGTATTAATTTTGGGACATATAATATTTCTGTCTCCAGTCTGCCACTTCCACCAAAGACAAATCACAGTAGAACCAATCTAACTTCAAAATAAGCTTCAGTCCCATATACTTGGCCTGATTATCCACACAAAATGCAACAAGAATAATTGTCCATATAGACGCTCCTAGATTGGCTTTGCTGGAACATTTCACAAGGCCATTTCGGTCAAAGTCCTGAGAAAGTAACTGGTATCTTCAATTGCGTCCTATTTATTACAAAAGAAAACATGTGGTTACTAACCTGATACAAATACATTACCATCAATTAAGAATATTCATAAATAGTTTACAAATTCTGGAGAAATTAGAACTACGACTCAAATTCTATTTGTTTACAAAAGTGTACTCAATACACTTAAAGTATAGTTCAAGGCTATAAATAGCTCAAAAGAAAAAGATATTCAGACTCTGAAAAAAAAAAAAAAGAATTAGCAATATCTCAAACAACAGAAGCCATACAAATGATTTGTCTTCCATTAGTTCATTTCAGTCTATGTAGTCAACTCCTGCTCTACTTCATATTCATCTTTATGAACATATCAATTAGCCTTTCAATTAGTGCCTTGGAAGTTTTCTGTCTAATCCAATGGCACACTCCAAAGTTACCAGAAACCTGCATTCAAGAGTTCTTTTCAGGAACTCCTCCAAAGAAGTAAGCCATGGACTGTAACTAATTGATTACAAGCCACTTTTTTTTTTTTTTTGAGAAGGATCAAAGCAAAACATCAATTATGAGTGACAAAAGTCTTAAGACATCCATATAAAGACACAGTTGACAGAAGTTCAGTTATTTCTGTGGCATATAACAATTTAACATAATCATAATTACAACAGGTATTAAGACATACCAGAATTTTAGAAATCTCATCAATCCTTGAACACATTAACAACAAATCTTTATCAATATAACTCAAAGGAAGCTAAACCACCTCAGACTTGACAATCTTTCCTGTATAATTCTAACATTACAAATAAGCCTAATATGTCACTTGGACTTCAGGATGCCTAAAATCCAAAAAGTTAGTTTAAGGTCAAAAAGACTGAATTTAGAACTTGAAATTTTGTCATTGGAAAGTCTGTCAGATTTCAAAGATTTCATACACTCGATACTACAAAATAGGATCATACGTTAATACAAAATTGTCAGTCAGGTAAACGGTTATATTTCTAGTAAAAAAAAAATTGTCATTTGGGTAGCCGAAATTATAATGCAAAAATATTTACTCTTTGATAGAGAGAAAACTCAGTTTACCTAACACTTAAGACAGCATAAGGCCAACTAAATCTGTCTCTTCTCCTCCATTTTCTCCCTGCAATTAACTCAAAAGGTAAACAAAATATTTTATCTCTTAATACTACACAAACATTTTGTTCAAGAGAGAAAACCAGAGCTTACCTCTGTATAGTGTATTATTAATGTGAATGCTAATTTTAATAAAACCTTACAAACAAATCTATCAAATTTGGATCATTTTGACCATAAGGTAAGATTTCCATTAATTTTTTATAACATTTTACAATTTTCTTTTAAATAGCAGAACAGTGCTCCAAGAAGACCTGGTATTGTAACATATGAGCCCAGATACTGGTCTTGCATTAGTGTTCTTTTTATATTAATGTTTAATTTATAGAAAATCCCTGAACTAATCTTATCTCTCAAAATTTCCCCTTCCAGTCTCATGTGCCTACCTCTTCCGGCGCAGTCCCTGAGCCTAGGTGGATTGCATAGTTTTAATTTTTAGACTCACCGGGAGCGGTGGCTCACGTCTATAATCCCAGCACTTTGGGAGGCCGAGGCGGGTGGATCGCGAGGTCAAGAGATAGAGACCATCCTGGTCAACATGGTGAAACCCCGTCTCTACTAAAAATACAAAAAAAAAAAAATTAGCCGGGCATGGTGGCGCATGCCTGTAATCTCAGCTACTCAGGAGGCTGAGGCAGGAGAATTGCCTGAACCCAGGAGGCAGAGGTTGCGGTGAGCCGAGATCATGCCATTGCACTCCAGCCTGGGTAACAAGAGTGAAACTCCGTCTCAAAAAAAATAAAAAATAAAAAAATTACTTGGGCATGGTGGCAAGCGCCTGTAATTCCAGCTACGCAGGAGAATCACTTGAACCCAGGAGGTGGAGGTTCCAGTGAGCTGAGATCATACCACTGCACTCCAGCCTGGGTGACAAGAGCAAAACTCTGTCTAAAAAAAAAAAATGTTTAGACTTATGACTTACAAAAGCATTTTGAGTGTTACCTTCTCCCAGGTTTGAAAACGAGGCTTTGACTGGTGTCAATGCTCAAAACTTAGCAGGGGTTGGTGCACAAGCCTTGGTTAACAGGATACTTATACTATACAAGGTCTCATCGTTTTCTCTAATATGTTACAAATTAAAACGCTGTGATCTGGTGTTTAGGAATTCCTGCTGTATTAAAGTAGTTAGGTTACTCATTGCATATGTCTACTTGCTATTAATAGTATTCTAGTGACAGAAGTGTGGCCAAAAGCATCAAAAATGTAAGTCCTGTGACAAACTCATCAAAGTAAGACAACTAACTTTTCTCTTCATCATTAAAAAATGATAAGTACAAGTATCAGTTTTGGAAATTCAATATGAGGAATAATCTCTTTATACGTAAATACTGTGCAACAAAACAAAGACAAAGTAAAAACAAGCACACAGTTTATTTGCACAGTTTCTTTAAAAAGCACACCATCACACATTTCCAAGATTGTTTTCTAGATACACTGACAACTGATTAGGTAACTTTCATCACCAAAATTTTCAGACTGTTGTAACACCTGCACATATTTTGTTTTCAAGTACACACATGTAGTCCCATCAGTGATGGACAGCTTGAGATCAAAAATCACTACAGGCTGGATGCGGTAGCTCACACCTGTAATTCCAGCACTTTGGGAAGCCGAGGTGGACAGATCACACAGTCAAGAGATTGAGACCATCCTGGCCAACATGGTGAAACCCCATCTCTACTGAAAAAAAATACAAAAATTTGCTGGGCATGGTGGTGCACGCCTGTAGTCCCAGGTACTCAGGAGGCTGAGGCAGGAGAATTGCTTGAACCTGGGAGACAGAGGTTGCAGTGAGCCGAGATCGCGCCACTGCACTCCAGGCTGGCACCTGGCGACAGAGCAAGACTCTGCCTAAAAAAAAAAAAAAAACACTACAAAGTCTCACCTTTTTTAAAATTACTACTTAATCCAAGTGAATGTCACTTTAATTTAAAGAGTAGTAAACACATCTAAATTAGCTTGAGAGAAATTCTAATCAATATAATATCCTTACGGGTAAAGCCAGTCTCCTGAACGTTAAAATTAAAACTGTACCCATTGCACTCTTTCTTCATCAAAGGAAAATACCTGAAACCAACCCAAAGTATTGATTCAATTTTCATCCTGAAAACAAGCACCACGCAAACATTTTTATTCTCACCTACTTTTCCCAAATAACAGAATATGTAATGTACTCTTTCTGTTCAGAACTTGTCATTTATTATTATTATTATTATTTTTTTTTTTTGCCAGAAACCTTAAAGCTCTTGTAGTTCTCTAGATCATTAGAGGTAAACAAAACCAACCAAATTTTAAATGGCTTGTGTCCTCTTGTCAATTTTTGGACGCCAGACCAAAGTAGCTTAGGAACTTTAGATAAATAAGACAAATCATAGAACCAAATAAAAGCTTTCCATTAGAAACAAAAGCATCGATAGTTTTATATAAATGCAAACACAAGCAAAATCCACAGAACAAACAGCAAACAAATGAAATCAGAAGCAAAAACAAACAGAAACCAACCCTAAATTTTTCCTACTCAGTCCAGCCAGGAGGCTACAGCATCACCCAGGGCCTTAAAAAACTCATGATTAGTATTTTCTTCCTGATACACAATTCAGTATCCTATGTCCACCAATATCCATACATCCTATGCAATTAAATTCACTAACCAGTAATCACTCCAGTGCCAGCACTATCCCTGCAAAACAGTAAACGTAGTGTGAAGCAGTGTAACCATGTATGTGAAATTTGGCCCCACACGAAATCTAGCTTCATGTGTAACTATACTAAAAAAGAATTGCTAAACTGCCAATGCATTTCTTCACAAAATTTCTTATTTTACTTCAATCAAGAGTAAGTTTTAGCTATGAAAATGTTAATTAGCCAAATTTTTCCAATTATCTATCAGGTTTTAAGAATATTTTACACCTAAACTTTTTCAGCTTCCTATTTTCTATATATGTGCATGAAGACAGACACAAAGGAAAAAAACAGGAGAAATTACATATGATTCACACAGATTATCCATGACATGCCTGTACTTTCTGTTCAGTCCCCGATTTTCTTTTTCTTTAAATAACCAGTCATTTTACTTTTGGCCAAAAAAACTTTGCCATACAAGATTCTTTCTCATACAAAATTACTAAGTTTTCTTTATAACCCTCCTTACCAAAAATACATCTTCATATACATAACTTTTTCCACATTGTTCTCCCCTACTTACTGGTCCTTTCTACATTGTTTCATAAATGACCTTTTCAAATCTGTAATTTGAACTAACATTAGGTAACTTCTGAATTGGACACATTTTTTCCTTTTCTCTAATAACAAACTTTTGGCACATTTTGTATACATAATTATGTGTTAACTAGAATTCTTTTCCTTAGTGACCTTAAATTTTAGTGAAACCCTAAAAAGCAAGAAATCCTGAACTGATAAGAGCATTTTACAGATAAGAATGATTCCACAATTTTTAGAAACATTTCCCCATAACACAACCCTTTCATTTACATATAGGGTGTACATCAAGTAACTAATTGTTTAAATACCCTGTAGAGGTTTGCCATTTGTTACTTGATCTACACCCTATGTAACTGAAGTAGTGGCCCATGAACAGTCTGATTGCAGAATGATTGCTGAAAGGGACCAGTCAGAGGCTGAAGTAAAGTTACAAAGTTATGCTCCTATGCAAATCAAGACTTGGCCCACAACCAGTCTGACTGGTTGCAGGAGGGGACCAATTAGAGATACTTTCATTCTTTATCTGCAGTGTAGAAAAGGTGGGGCATTGCAAAGGGAGTGGCATCTGATCCTTTTGTTACTTTCTTAACTGGAAATGACCCAGATATTCAATGAGCATCAAAAAATAATTTTGACATTTTAAATTACACAAAGTTTATCTAAAACATTTATCCCATTTACATGTACTCAATTATTTCATTTTTAACCATTTAGATTACTTCTGAAAACTGAGATATTAGATACCATCATTTAAAGTGAGTCATTTCCTTCTTAACCATTTCATAATATGTGAATATCAGGTGTTCACCAAAATAAGAACCTTAACTACGTAGGCATTTTTACCAATAATTCAAGATTCAGCTGTTTTCACTAAACCAATAACAGAGTTATTCCAATTAAAAAATCTGCAGAAAGAACATTTTGTTTTGGTTAGGTTTATAGTTTTATAACCTTCTATGCCAAACACACCTCAAAATATCTAGCAGAGGCAAATATAAAACCTAGACAAAAATATATGCTGACAATTCTAAAGGCATTTCTATTTTTATTTTACCAATAATTTTAAAGCCTGCTTTTTTAGTAAAGTTATACTTAAGTCACATGAACTTGAAAATTGCTCAGACTTATTTACTTAGTTTATGAGTACTCTTATAAGCCAATTTGGCAGACATAACATGTAAGTGTACATACATATAAACACATGTACACATGTATACACACAAACAAAGATCCAATAGCTTTTACTTTATAACTCAAGCCATGAGATAGTAATACAAACTCACCAGTTTTACATGGTTACACTTTGTTTGCCGCAATAGGTAATCCAATGGAGGCTGAGAACCAAAATTGTGGGTAAATCGGTTTTCATGGCTTTTTGATTTTTAAAGGCCAAACCTCCCCCAGATTCCAAAGAACACTAGTGCCAAAGAGCACCAAAGGAGAAAATCACATACAGCCAGGTCCAACCCTGCTTAAAACAGCAGCATAAAAGCCCGGATACATGCAACTCCATCCCACCTTCCCATTCAGCAGCAAACTCCAGATTCCAAACAATATTGGGGCCAAACAGTATTGCAACTGCAAGAGAAAATTCTAAGGAGGGCTTAGTATGAGACCTCAGAATCTCTGCAAAGGGCGTCCCTTTGGAGAGGTCAAAATCTGGAGTTGGATCCTCTGGGGAGTCCCCCTTTGGGGCTCAGTCTTAGAGTGTCAGCCATCTCTGACCTTAGGTGGTACCAGTGCTGCTTTGTATGTTTTCCCTCCAGAAACGATGGCCTACTGTGAGCTTTCTTCTGTCCCTGATGAAGGCCTCAACTTCTAGCATTTTTTTATAGGAAGTGAAGATATTTTATTCATTTCTGACTTAATATTTCAACAGACCTTATTCTATTTAAGTAACCAATCTTAAGGAGTCCAAGAGTCATCCTTACATAATATTTTACAACACTAAAGAAATGTATTCTTTTTTTTTCCAAGTTTCTAATTATTTATTTATTTTGAAAGATGGTGAAATATTTATTATACTTTAAGTTCTGGGATATATGTGCAGATTATGCAGGTTTGTTACATAAGTATACACGTGCCATGGTGGTGGTTTGTTCCATCCATTTCCCTGTCATCTACATTAGGTATTTCTCCTAATGCTATCCTTCCCCAATCCCCCCACCCCCTGCTATTCCTCCCCTAGCCCCCCACCCCCCAGGCCCCAGTGTGTGATGTTCCCCTCCCTGTGTCTGTGTGTTCTCATTGTTCAACTCCCACTTATGAGTGAGAATATGCGGTGTCTGGTTTTCTGTTCTTGTGTCAGTTTGCTGAGAATGGTTTCCAGCTTCATCTATGTCCCTGTAAAGGACATGAACTCATCCTTTTTTATGGCTGCATAGTATTCCATGGTGTATATGTGCCACATTTGCATTATGCAGTCTACCACTGATGGGCATTTGGGTTGGTTTCATGTCTTGGCTATTGTGAACAGTGCCGCACTAAACATACATGTGCATGTGTCTTTATAATAGAATCATTTATAATCCTCTGGGTATATACCCAGTAATGGGATTGCTAAGTCAAATGGTATTTCTATTTCTAGATCCTTGAGGAATCGCCATACTGTATTCCACAAGTGTGGGCCCAGATGGCCAGGGGCAGATACATGCTGTCTCTACTATTACTAATTAAACAAATGTAAGTTTGTTTAATAGTAGCTTGTAAAGTTTGCAGTACACTGAAGTTTATACCCTGAAATAAATAATAGTAAATGAAAAGCACAGAACAAAAGAGAATAGCTTGTAGCTTGTAAAAGCACAAGCAAAAGCGGTAATAGGAAGCCTAAAGTTAGGCCATCTGAGGGCACCCCCTTAACCATGGCACATCACAGTGTGGTTGCAAGGCAGGAAAACACTGCCATGGTCCCAAGAACTCCTTTCCAACATGGGGTCTGCACAGGGGTCTCGTAAAGAGGGCTTGTGTAAGCACCTGGGAAAGGTCAGCAACCTCTGCTCACAAGATCCAGGAGGGTCTTTGCAGATGAGAGCTGCCAAGGCAGGAAGGCCTTGTGGGCGGAGATAGCGGAACACCTCCTGCTCTGCCTATGTTCTCAGAATATGGGGTAATCTTGGTTGCCCTATGTCTACAGTGCTCAGGAGATAAAAGCCCTTGATGCATTGTGTGTGGTCAGACCTGGTGATGCACTACCTGCTATGTTCTGGTGCAGCTGCATATCAATAATGATCAGTGGTACAACTTGCCGTGCGTCTCTTAGAAGAACCACCTGTTTGATTGTATTCTAATGATGTATGCTTTGCCCCCTGGCTGTCTTGCCCCACAATAGTTTCAAGGCCTCCTCCAATAACCCCCCTGCTGTTTACCCCTCAATTAATGAGTGTGTGCAGCTAATAAAAACATGTAGAAACCAGAACTCAGCGCCAATGTGGTTCTTGCACTTTATGTTGGTCCCCTGGACCCACACTGTAACCTATTTCTGTGTCTTTGTCTTTATTTCCTTTCTCAGTCTCTCGTCACTGCTGGGGCTCAAGGCACTCACGAACAGGGTTGGGGCTGGTACCCAACACACAATGGTTGAATTAATTTATATTCCCACTAACAGTGTAAAAGCATTCCTATTTCTCCACATCCTCTCCAGCATCTGTTGTCTCCTGATTTTTTAATGATCACCATTCTAACTGGTGTGAGGTGATATCTCCATGTGGTTTTGATTTGCATTTCTCTAATGGCCAGTGATGATGAGCTTTTTTTCATATGTTTGTTGGCTGCATAAATGTCTTCTTTTGAAAAGTGTCTGTTCATATCCTTTGCCCACTTTTTATTGGGGTTGTTTTTTTCTTGTAAATTTGTTTAAGTTCTCCGTAGATTCTGGATAGTAGCCTTTTGTCAGACGGGTAGATTGCAAAAAATGTTTCCCATTCTGTTGGTTGCTGGTTCACTCTACTGATAGTTTCTTTTGCTGTGCAGAAGCTCTTAAGTTTAATTAGATCCCATTTGTCTATTTTGGCTTCTGTTGTCATTGCTCTTGGTGTTTTAGTCATGAAGTCCTTGCCTATGCCTATGTCCTGAATGGTATTGCCTAGGTTTTCTTCTAGAGTTTTTATGGTGTTAGGCCTCAGGTTTAAATCTTTAATCCATCTAGAGTTAATTTTTGTATATGGTGTAAGGAAGGGATCCAGTTTCAGCTTTCTGCATGTGGCTAGCTAGTATTCCCAACACCATTTATTAAATAGGGAATCCTTTCCCCATTGCTTGTTTTTGTCAGATTTGTCAAAGATCAGATGGTTGTAGTTGTGTGGCATCTTTCTGAGGCCTCTGTTCTGTTCCATTGGTCTGTCTCTCTGTTTTGGTATCAGTACCGTGATGTTTTGATTAATGTAGCCTTGGAATATAGTTTGAAGTCAGGTAGCATGATGCCTCTAGCTTGGTTTTTTTTTGCTTACTGCTGACTTTGGAAACCTTCATCTTTGCGTAAAACCTCTATTTTGTCTACAAACTCAAAAATTTCTGCCCAGAAGTCATTAACAACTGCATTCAATTTGTGTAGTGCAAATTCTTTAAGCTGTGGTTCATCTTCATACAGAAGAGAAATAATTCCAGCAGCCAAGGTAATCATGGCTCTGTCCTTCACTCGCCTGTCGGCTCACTCACCATTCCAGCCACACTGTGTATCTGTCAGCTCAGGGCTCACTCACTCCACTGCCCCTCCTCACTCCCCGGGTGCACTGCTCTGACTTCTAGCATTTTTATAATTTGATAAGGCCATGCTTTCCCATGCTTCCCATTCCACTAGAGTGATAACCATGAACTTTAATGATAGGAACTGGAGGCTGGTGGGGGTTTTTTTGTCCTTAGCCAGTAGAATAGATCAAATAGGAGAAGAGGTCAAAACACCTAAAATACATTATCTTTTACCACTATAGATTAATTCTATAGAATAACTTCATAACTTAGCATAAGAAAAGAAGGTTTAAATCACATGTGACACATGTGAGTTTGCCCTGGATGAGCTGCTGCTGCCAACTGGGTCACACGTAGGGATCAGGGACTATACGCGGAAAAGATAGAAAAGAATCCTTCCTAGTTCTGGGCAGGGCAGCTATCCCGTTCACTCCTTGGCCTTCAGGTAACACCTGAGAGTGTCCCCAGCCAGTTGCTCTCAATTACCAAGGAGCTACTAGGTTATGGCCACTGAAAGACTGAAAAAGGGAAATGACTCAGGTCCCTCACCTGAACCAGGCAGTGGTGGTCAGGCTCTTCCACATGGAAACCACAGGGCCAGAAACCTGCAGTTGCCTCTGTGCTTGGGTGCTGTCCACTGAGGGCTGGGAGTTGGAAAGAGAAAAAGAGAGGGAGAGAAAAGTGTTCCTGTATGTAACAGAGAGGAAAAGAGAAAAAGAGAAGAAAAAGAAATCCCAAACTTTGGGCTTGTTACCTGGCTGGCTCACCAAAATATGTCATCAGTGGAGGATGTCTAAGTTCTTGGCATTTTGAACAAAGCATTTGACAAAATGCACAAAACAATGAAAGAAAAGCACAGATTTATTGAAATGAAAGTTCACTCCACAGTGAGTGCAGACTTGGGCAAACGCTTCAAGAGGTGCTGGTTACAGAGTTTTCTGGGGTTTAAATACCTTGTAGAGGTTTCCCATTGGTTACTTGATCTTATACCCTATGTAAATGAAGTAGTGGTCCATTACCAGTCTGATTGTTTGCAGAAAGGCAGAGGCCAAAGTTATGCGTCTGTGCAAATGAAAACTTGGCCCATGACCAGTCTGACTGGTTGCAGGAGGGGACCAGTCAGAGGTACTTTCATTTTCCATCTGCAGTGCAGAAAAGGTGGGGCATTGCAAAGGGAGTAGTAGCATCTGATTCTTTTGTTACTTGGATGTGGAGAGGTGGGTTTTCCTTTTGATTCAGTTTTAGGAAATCAGCATGAATCGGCTTTAGGTTCCCTGCCTCCAGACCCTATTCTCCTACCTCAAAACTTACTTATATTGACATCTCTGAGTGTATTTCTCTGGTGTTTCTGATGATTTCCTTAGAATGAATTGCTGGAAAGAGAATTCTTGGATCAAAATATTTGACTATTTTTACAGCTACTGATGTTTACTTTCAAATTGCTTTCTGGAGTGGTTTTTATCAATTTATTCATTTACCATCTCTATACAAGTTCACTTCACCTCATCCATGGTTAATGGTGCACCAGCTTTGTGTTGGCACTGTGCTTTTAATTTTTCATGTATTGAAAATGGTGTTTCATAAATTTAATTGGCATTTTCTTTATCTACCAGGGTGTCTCAACTGTTTTTCATACATTTACACTATTGTATATATTTTTAAATGTTTTAAAATTATTTTTTTCTATTAGTATGGTCATATTTTTCTTACTAATTTGTAAGTTATGTAATTTATCAATCTTTTGTTGTTCTGTTTCCCAACCTCTATATCAGATAAAGAATCACCGAGGCCAGGCACAGTGCCTCATGCTTGTAATCCCAGCACTTTGGGAAGCCAAGATAGGAGAGTTGCTTGAAGCCAGGAGCTTAAAATCAGCCTGGGCAACAAAGTGATAACCCCATCTCTGAAAAAAAAAAAAATAGCCTGGTGTAGAGGCATGCACCTGTAGTCCCAGCCGCTCAGGAAGCTCAGCAGGATGACTCAGGCCCAGGAGTTCAAAGCTACAGTGAGCTATGATCGCACCACTGCACTCCAGCCTGGGCAACAGAAGAACTGTCTCTAAATTAAAAAAAAAAAAATTACCCATATTCTTTACCCACATTCTTTGTTTTTTTATTCATTTTAAGTTTTATTCTATCTGGAATTTATTTGAATGTATTTTTTTTCTCAAATAATCAATTGTCCTAGAACTATGTGTTTCTTATTTACTTGAAAGGGTGTCTACGTAGAGATTTCCCCAGGTGTTGGGAGGGGGAAGGGAGGGGAGCACTGTAAAGTCTGAGCCTTTCCAGGTGATTCCTCAAGTCCCTGCTTAATCCTAACAATTTTCCTCATTAGTAAAAGTCAGCCCAAACTGGGGGCTTGTTAAGATCCTTACCAGCCACATCCATTTGAAATTATGAATTTCAAAGTATCTTACAAATTTGGTGCCACATTTATCTTTTTTAAGTACCTATAAAGAACACTCAAAAGTGATGTATGTGGGTGAGCTAGGGAGACCTGAAATAGGCTCTCTCTAAATTCCTCAAAGTAATCTTCAAGCCATTCTGCAATAAAGTCTTTAATGTATACTCACTTGTTATATAAGCCAGGGGGTTTTTTTCTCCTAATTTGTGTCATTGCTATATGTATTATTGTACCAAACTACACTGTTTTAATTCCTGTAAATTTTAATATGTCTTAGTATCTGGATGTGGGAATTTTGAAAGCAGGGACTTTGTGTTTTTCACCACTGTATCCTCAATACCAGAAGAGTATCTGGCATTCTAATAGCACAATAAATATGGTTAAAATGAATGAGAGTTGTCTCTAATGTCCTTTTATAGACCAGTAGGTCTCATGTGTAGACTCTGTACCACCTGCAGCAGAACCCCCTAGAAACCTAAAAATTAAATTCTTGGTCCTTGCCTCCTGAATCAGAAACTGTGTGCAGGGCCCAGTAATCACTATAACAAGCCAGCCAGGTGGTTCTGATATTTACTCACGTTTGAGAACCACTGATAAAGACTATAGTAGGCCTCCCTAATCCATGGGGAATACATTCCAAGACCTCTGGTGGATGCCTGAAACCACAGGTAATACCAAACTTTATATGTAGTATGTTTTTCCCTATATGTACAAACCTAAGGTAAAGTTTAATTTATAAATTAGGCACAGTAGAGATTAAGAACAATAATAACATAGAACAATTATAAAAATATTCTATAATAAAAGTTATGTGAATATGGTTTATCTCACTCTCTCAAAATATCTTATTGTACTGTACCTTGGGTATAAACCACAGAAAGAAAAAACTTGGAAGACTACTCTATTAGAACTGTGATAAAAAATGAAATGGGCCGGGTACAGTGGCTCACACCTATAATCCCAGCACTTTGGGAGGCTGAGGTGGGGCGATTGCTTGAGGCCAGGAGTTTGAGACCAGCCTAGCCAACATGTAACTGTCTCTACTGAAAATACAAAAATTAGCTGGTCACAGTGGCTCTCACCTGTAATCCCAGCTATTTGGGAGGCTGAGGCACAAGAATCGCTTGAACCCAGGAGGCAGGGGTTACAGGGAGCCAAGATCACACCACTGCACTCCAGCCTGGATGACAGGGCAAGACTGTCTCAAAAAAAAAAAAAAAGATGAAAATTTAAACAAGGATTATGAAAACTGTTTAAAAGGTCTTAAATCTTGAAACACATCATATTGGTGAAGCCTTTACCACAGGTGATATTTCTTTTCTTTTCTTTTTTTTTTTTTTTTGAGACGGAGTTTTGCTCGTTACCCAGGCTGGAGTGCAATGGCACGATCTCGGCTCACCGCAACCTCCACCTCCTGGGTTCAGGCAATTCTCCTGCCTCAGCCTCCTGAGTATCTGGGATTACAGGCGCATGCCACCATGCCCAGCTAATTTTTTGTATTTTTAGTAGAGACGGGGTTTCACCATGTTGACCAGGATGGTCTCGATCTGTTGATCTCATGATCCACCCACCTCAGCCTCCCAAAGTGCTGGGATTACAGGCTTGAGCCACCGCACCCAGCCCACAGGTGATATTTCTAGCAACGAAGACATAAAAGCTATCGGCCAGGAAGCACATCTTGTGATGAAAGACAAAGACCAAGACATGGTGGCACCTGAGATGTGCTTAGCATTCTTAGGGAAGCTAAGAACAGTTGGGTCCTGTTAACTGCAAGATCTATTTTGCTAAGGTGAGTTTGGAGTCAGAGAAGAGAGGCTCAGAGAAGAAAGACCTGTTCCTTCATGCTGCTTCTTAGCAATGTTGAAGAAGTATCTGAAGCTCCAGAGTACAAATAGTAAATTTTGGTGGTGTTCACCTGCTGCTAATTCTGCATGCTTGCAGGAAAAAAAAAAAAAAATCTCTGGACATTTGCCATCCTCCACTAAAATTTCAAAGGATGGCTGCCTGGGCAGAGACTTGTTGCAGGGGTGGAGCCACCATAGAGAATTCCTCTATTCCCCCACCCCCTCCCCAGTAGAGCAGCACCGAGCAGAGATGTGGGGTTGGAGCTGCTGTAGAAAGTCCCAACCAGGGCAATGCATAATGCAGCTGTGGCAGCAAGGCCACTACTGAGAGTCCTCACTAGGGCCATGCAC
This sequence comes from Callithrix jacchus, assembly GCF_049354715.1. Classification (NCBI taxonomy): domain Eukaryota; kingdom Metazoa; phylum Chordata; class Mammalia; order Primates; family Cebidae; genus Callithrix; species Callithrix jacchus. The sequence goes on along the minus strand of NC_133516.1, from coordinate 27,508,793 downwards.
ACTGGAGCCTTGGGAATAGAACCACTACCAAGAGCTGTAGAATCACGGCAGTATGCAGCACATGCTGGGATAAGCTGCAGGCACCAGACTCCATCCTGTAAGAGTAATCATGTGGGAGGCACCCAGCAATGCCATAGGGGTGGGGCTGCCTGAGGCTTTGGAGGCCCAGTCCCTGGCCTAGTGTGTCCAGGAGGAAGCACATGGAGGCAAAAGGTATTATTCTCCAGCTATAAGATTTGGCTGGGCATGGCGGCTCATGACTGTAATCCCAACACTTTGGGAGGCCAAGGTGGGAGGATCCCTTGAAGTCGGCAGTTCAAGACCAGCCTGGCCAACATGGTGAAATCCTATCTCTACTAAAAATACAAAAATTAGCTGGGTGTTGCTGGCACATGTCTGTAGTCCCAGCTGCTCCAGAGGCTGAGGCAGCAACAGCAGAATAGCTTGAACCCTGGAGGTGGAGGTTGCAGTGAGCCGACATAGCACCTCTGCCCTTCAGTCTGGGCAATAAAGTGAGACTCCACCTAAAAAAAATTAATGTCTGCCCTCCTGGGTTTCAGGCTTCCTTAGGGCTGTTACTCCTTTCTTTTTGCCTATTTCACCCTTTTAGAATGGGAATATCTGTCTTTTGCCTGTACCTCTAATGTATCTTGGAAGTAGATAACTTGTTTTGATTTTATAGGCTCATAGATGAGACTCTGTACTTTGAACTTTTGAGTTGATACTGATTGTTAAGACTTTGGAGTTACAGGGTTGTATGTGAGAAGGATGTGAGTTTGGGGAGACCAGTGATTGAACACTATGGTTTGAATATTTGTCCCTCCCAAAATCATGTTGAAACTTAATCCCCAATGTGGCCTTTAAGAGGTGATTAGGTCACAAAGGTTCTGTCCTCATGAATCGATTAATTCATTCATGGATTAATAGGTTAATGGATTAGTGGTCTATCAGAGGAGTGGGGTTGGTGGCTTTATAAGCAGAAGAGAGAGACCTGAACTAGCATAATCATATGATACCTCACCATATGATACACTGCCTCAGGATTCCAGAGAGTCTCCACCAGCAAGAAGACCCTCACCAGATGTGGTTCCTCTATCTTGGACTTCTTAGCATCCAAAACTGTAAGAAGTAAATCCCTAAGACCAGATGTGGTGGCTCACACCTGCAATACTAGCACTTTGTGGGGCGGAGGCAGGAGAATTGCTGGAGCCAGGAGTTTTGAGAACAACCTGGGCAAAATGACGAGATCCTATCTCTACAAAAATGAAAGCATTAGCCAGGCATGGTGATGTGTGCCTGTGGTCCCAGCTACTTGGGAGGCTGAAGTGGAAGGATCACTTGTATCCAGGAGGTCAAGGCTGCAGTGAGCCATGTTTGCACCATTGAACTCCAGCCTGGGCAACAGAACAAGACCCTGTCTCAAAAATAAATCAACTACTCTTTTAAAATAAATTACCCAGTTTCAGGTATTCAAAACAAAAAATGGATTAAGACAAGCTTGATCTACTCATTACAAAGTTGCTTTTCAGCAGGGCACGGTGGCTCACTCCTGTAATTCCAGCACTTTGGGAGGCCGAGGTGGGTGAATCACGAGGTCGGGAGTTCGAGACCAGCCTGGCCAACATGGTGAAACCTTGTCTCTACTAAAAATACAAAAATTAGCTGGGCATGGTGGCAGGCGCCTATAATCCCAGCTACTTGGGAGGCTGAGGCAGGAGAATCACTTGAACCTGGGAGGCTGAAGTTGCAGTGGGCTAGATCATGACATTGCACTCCACCCTGGCAACAGAGCAAGTCTCAGTCTAAAAAAAGTTTTAAAAGTTTAAAAATTTTCTTTTCAACCTATAACCTGGTTGGACAGCCTGTTGTTCTAAGCCCCCAAGTTTGTGATAATTTTTTATAGCAGCCGTAGGAAACTAATACATAAGTGCTGTTGGCAAGATTCATGAAAGGATGTGAAAATTAGTGGCCAAAATTATGCTCAAAACCAGAATATATGCATACTCTCAAAGTATCTCCCCACAAGACAGTAAGTACAAAAGAAAAACTAGTAACGTTACAGTGGAGAAACAAGGCAAATGTCACCTTAACTGCATGATCAAAGTTATTACCAGTAGTAAGTCGTACTGATGCCGGGCATGGTGGCTCACGCCTGTAATCCCAGCACTTTAGGCCAAGGCAGGCAGATCACCTGAGGTTGGGAGTTTGAGACCAGCCTGACCAACATGGAGAAATCCTGTCTCCATTAAAAATACAAAATTAGCCAGGCATGGTGGTGCATGCCTATAATCCCCAGCTACTTGGGAGGCTGTGGCAGGAGAACTGCTTGAACACAGGAGGCGGAGTTTGCCGTGGGCTGAGATTGCACCGTTGCACTCCAGCCTGGGCAACAAGAGTGAAACTCCATCTCAAAAAAAAAGTCATACTGACATCATGACTTACTGATATACACTGAGGACACCCCACTTCCAAAGGCCACAGAGATCCCACTAGGACCTTCGTGATGTCCTTCTCAAAGATAGGGCAACCGATGTCCAGTACTAAAGAGGCCAGAATCCTAGGCCTTAGCAGGAGCTATTTATAAATCGTGGATACAAATCCCTTGTTAATATATCTATTATAAATCTATTCCCCAGCCTGTGGCTTGTCTGTTAATTTTCTTAAAGGTTTCTCTTAGTGACAGAATATTCTTCATTTTCATTAATTTATTGGTTTTATGAAACTATTATCAGCGTTTTATTTTATGGCTAATGCTCTCTCCTGTTCAATAAATCTTTGCCTACCTAATGTTTGCAAAAATAATGTTCTAGAATTTCATCTAGAAGCTTTATGGTCCTAGATTTTATGTATATATCTATGATCCATCTCAAATGCTATTATTGTGTATTTCTTTTTTACAGAAGTATTGAGTATTATTAATAGTATCTCATTTCCATTTTCCGGATAAAAGGGGGCAAGGTTCAGTACTTTATCTAAGGCCATACTTCTAGGGGTAAAACTCTAGTTTCATGATAGCACATTTTCCGCATTTTCTAATATATGCCACAAAGCTTTCAGTAAGCCCCTTCAAAACCAATGCCCTCATATTACGCAGCGTTTTTTGAGACAGAGTCTCACTGCCACCCAGGCTCTAGTGCAGTGGCAAGATCACAGCTCACTGCAGCCTGGAACTCCTGCACTCAAGTGATCTCCTGCCTCACACATCCAAAGCACTGGAATTACAGGTGTGCACCACTGCCGCCAGCCTACATAGATTTTTTTTTTTTTTTTTGAGACGGAGTTTTCGCTCTTGTTACCCAGGCTGGAGTGCAATGGCATGATCTCGTCTCACTGCAACCTCCGCCTCCTGGGTTCAAGCAATTCTTCCGCCTCAGCCTCCTGAGTAGCTGGGATTACAGGCACGTGCCGTTACTACCCTAAAATGAAACTCCTAGGAAATATAAACTACCTATATATACACACTTTTAAAAATCAATAAATCTCCTAACTTAATATGAAGAAGTCCTAAAAATAATGTAATTTATAACAAAAACAATATATATTTCAGTATGTAAAGTCTTGGGCATGACTGCAGTTAGAACACGTAGGGAGTGAAATGCTTGCTTGATCCTATGCAGAATCACTGTGAATGTGACAACTGCAATGCAAAGGCATTCAAGTGTGTAATGTTGGTTACTCAAATAACAGTTGGCAATTTTTTTATTTTTTAATTTTTGTGGGCACATAGTAGGTGTATATATGTATGGAATCAATATTTTGATACAGGCATACAATGCATTAAAATCACATCAGGGTAAACAGGTTTTTTTTTTTTTTTTTTGAGGTCTTGCTCTGCTGCTGAGGTTGGTCTCAAATGCCTGGGCTCAACTGACCCTCCTTCCTCAGCCTCCTAGCTAACAGGTAGAAATTCTGTCAACAACATGGGGTGAGTTGGAAATTAAAAAAGAACTTTTTTGGTACAAAAGAATTGTTGAGCAATTGTTTATATGCTTTACTGAGCACACCTCTCATCCATTGTTAGTGGGAGGATTAACTAGTTAAACATCTGGAAGGTCACAATATCTATCAAAACGACCAAGGCACATACTTCTTTTTTTTTTTTTCCATACATAGTCGTGCTCTGTCACCAAGGATGGAGTGTAGTGGTGCAATCTTGGCTCACTGCAACCGTCATCTCCCAGGTTCAAGTGATTTCTCTTGCTTCAGCCTCCTAACTGGGACTACAGGTACCTGCCACAATGCTGGCTAATTATTTTTGTATTTTTAGTAGTAGTGGGTTTCACCATGTTGGCCAGACTGGTCTGGAACTCCTGACCTCAAATGATCCACCCACCTCAGCCTCCCAAAGTGCTGAGATTACAGGTGTGAGCCACCATGCCTGGCTTCGAAATTATCTTATAAATATCTTGCACATGTCCCTAAAGACAAGGATGCTGCATATGCAGTTTTGTTTATAATAGAAAAATAAAAGCTATTAAATGTCCACTAATAGGGAACTAATTAAATAATAATCTATTAAGATAATGACACATTGGGCAAGGGTGGGGGTAAGATCTTTATTTACTGATATAGAACAATGAGATGGATTAGTCTTAAAAATTAAAATGGACAACTGTGTATATTATACTACCATTTGTTTAAATAAAAACGTAGAGAGGGAATCAAGTATTGAGAAAATAAGCCTCAATTGGGAGAAAATATTTGCAAAAGACCTATCTGATAAAGGGCTGTTATACAAAATATACAAAGAACCCTTAAAATTGAAGAATAAGAAAATGAGCAATCTAATTAAAAATGGGCAAAACCCCTAACAGATACCTGACCAAAGCTATACAGATGGCAAACGTGAAAAGATGCTAAAATCATGTATTATTGGTGAACCGCATATTAAAACAATGAATACCATTACACACCTATTAGAACAGTTACAAACCATGTGTGGTGGCTGACCCCTGTAATCCCAGCATTTTGGGAGGCTGAGGCAGGTGGATCACTTGAGGTCAGGAGTTCAATACCAACCTGCCCAACATGGTAAAACCCTGCCTCTATGAAAAATACAAAAATTAGCTGGGCATGGTGAAGTTGCCTGTAATCCTGGCTACTTGGGAAGCTGAGGCACAAGAATTGGTTGAACCCAGGAGGCAGAAACTGCAGTGAGCCGAGATCATGCCACCACACTCCAGCCTAGGCAACAGAGACTCAGTCTCAGGAAAAAAAAAAAAAAAACGAAATGTTAAAATCCAAAACACCAATACCACAAAATGCTGGCAAGGATGTGGAGCAACAGGAACTCTACTTCATCATTGATAGGAATTCAAAATGGTACAGCCACTTTGCAGACATTCTGGCAGTTTCTTACAAAGCTAAACATACTCTTACAATATAATCTAGCAATTTCACTCCTTAGTAATTTACCAAAATGAGCTGAAAACATATGTCCACACAAAAACTTCAAGCAAATATTTACAGCAGCTTCATTTATAAATGACAAGATGGAAGCAACCAACATGTTCTTCAGTCAACGAATGGGTAAATATAGTACATCCATACAATGGAATATTATTCAGCACTAAAAAGAAATGAGCTAACCAACCATGAAAAGACATGGGAGAACATTAAACGCATACTACTAAGTGAAAAAAGCCAACCTAAAAATACTACATACTTAATGGTTGCAACTATATGACATTCTGGAATAGGCAAATGTATGGAGACAGTAAAAAGATCAGTGGTTTGGGAGGCAGAGGTGGGTGATCATGAGGTCAGGAGATCTAGACCATCCAGGCTAACAACATGAAACCCCATCTTTGCTAAAAACCCAAAAAGCAGCCAGGTGTGGTGGCACGTGCCTGTAGTCCCAGCAACTCAGGAGGCCGAGGCAGAAGACTTGCTTGAACCCAGGAGGCAGAGGTTGCAGTGAGCCAAGATTGCACCACTGCATTCCAGCCTGGGCGACAGAGCCAGACTCCATCTCAAAGGAAAAAAAAAAAAATCAGTGGTTGCCATGGGTTAGCATGGAGGGAGGGAGAGGCAGAACACAGAACAGTTTTAGAGAAGTGAAACAACTCTTTATGAAACTATAATGGATGCATGCATATCATTCTATATGTCAAAATCCATAGAATATACAAAATCAAGAGTGCACCCTAATGTAAACTATGACTTTGGGTGATAATGTGTAAAAGTAAGGTTGCACCACTCTGGCAGAGCATGCTAACAGGCAGACTATGTGTGTCTTAGGGCAGGGGATATATGAGAACTTTCTACTTTCTACTCAATTTCAGTATACATTCAAAACTGCTCTAAAAACAGTCTTAAGAGAAAGATGTTTGCTTAATTATACTTATCTTTCTAAGAAAAACAACAAACATAGAATTGGTTGTCTATGATAGAATGAGGGGACAAGCGGGTAGCTGACTGGAAGACTTCACTGTTCAACTTTTTGTACTTTTAGAATTTTAAGCCATAAGCTTGTATTATCAAGTAAAGAAAAATGAATGAAATTTTAAAAATAAGTAAGGCCAGGCGTGGTGGCTTACGCCTGTAATCCCAGCACTTTGGGAGGCCAAGGTGGGCGGATCATGAGGTCAGGAGTTTGAGAGCAGCCTGACTAAAGTGGTGAAACCCTGTCTCTACTAAAAATACAAAAAGTAGCCGTGTATGGTGGCATGTGTTTGTATACCCAGCTACTCAGGAGGCTGAGGCAGGAGAATGGCTTGAACCCGGGAGGCAAAGGTTGCAGTGAGCCAAGATTGTGTCACTGCCCTCCAGCGTGGGCAACAGAGCAAGACTCTGTCTCAAAAAAAAAAAATAAATAAAATAATAAATGAGTAAAAAGATTAAACCCTCTGAAAATCCTCAGGAAATAATTTTTAAATGGTAAAAATGTTATATACAAAGCTATTTCACTGCCAAATTAATATTACTAATGGGAACTCACACCATGACAGGCACCACCATTAGCAGATTCTCTGATTTATAAAAAAAAATTAATATAAATATCACACAGATGGGGAACAGGTCAAAAAATTATGAACAGACCAATGAAATGCTGGGCAACCATTAAAGTTTATAAAACGTCTAACTGCTACATTGTTATGTTAAAAAGAAGGCTTTAGTACTCTAATATAGTACAATTGTAATTATCTTTTAAAGGAAAGCAAAAAGAGCTATGCAGACAAGAAAGGCTAAAATAAATACAAGGTGACTGCTGAAAGTATGCAATTTTAATTTTTTTCATTTCTCTAATTTTATCAATGTATTTCAATAAGAACACATTAAGTTGAAAAAAATAAATCTTTACTTTTTAAGAATGGTTTTGACAAATTTGGCATCTCACATTAATGGCAAGGTTTAATGGTAGGAAATTACCTGCATGTGACTTTGGTATTATAGAAACCAGAACTACACTTTTGATAATAAGATACATATTTGAGATTCAACTCTGACATTGCCTGTTTGACTTTAAGCAAGTCAAACTCTCTTTTTCCCTGACTATATGATGTGAATAGTAACTCCTACCTTTCTTGCAAGGATGCTTTTAGCATTAGAGGTGCTTGTTTACATTAAAGAGCCTAGCACAGCCTAATGCACCATCAAAAGTATCCTTTCTTTGCTTTTGTATGGCTTTTAATGAGCCAGTCTTTTAATTAGGCACTCCAACCCAACAACTTCCCTAAAACACTGTTCTCTCCTTCCTTTGACAAGTGGTTAGTTGTTAGTTAGTGGCATAGCTTGCTGGAACCTGGGATCTTAATATCTTCTAACCTCATCTTTCATTAAGAGACTACATTTGGTGCTCTGCTCCTAGAACTCAAAACAAATACAGCCACATCCTCATCTACATGCTTATATTCTCCTCTATATTCCAGTCCTCTCTACTGTCATATGCCTTCTCCTAATCATCTGCTGCCAACTCTGAACACACACAGAAGTCCCACAACTTGAGGTTTTATTTAGTTAATGTCAGAGAGGCTCTCCTTTTAATGCAAAAGTAAAACTTAGAGCTTAAAGTCAAATTAGACCTAGTAATAAAAAGTATCAAAATCTAAATGAAGATCTTGAGGGTATCCAGAAGTACATCTCAAATCTCAATCCGTACTTTTTTTTTCTGTTATTAAATCCGAAATTTCTCAAGGATAAACCAGTCTAGATTATATTATCCTATTTAAACCTAGACATACAGTTTAAATAGACTTCTGTCGATTAATAACGAAATCACAGCCCAATTACAAAAATGTCCTTAAGAAATAATACATTATGGAACCAAACAACAATGCTGATTTGTCATATTTTAATATTTTAAATAAACTTTTAGAACAGCTAATTAATGGCAGTTAACTGTCACACAGAACTCTAGGAAATATCCCCATTTTTCTGTTGGGGGACAGGGAAACTGAGGCTCAGAGGGGATAAGGTTACACCCATTGAGCAGCAGATAAGGCATCAAACTCCAGATTAGGACACATTAGGACACAACACTTCTTGTTCAAAATATATTCATACTAGCTGCAGATTGAGTCTTATAATCACAGGAATTTAGGAGAAACAAAAAGATGCTTTCATACAAATCTTTCCACACTCATCATATTCCAAATTTTACTCTCCAGCATGAAGCCTCTGATGTCGAAGAAGTGCTGAACTGTGCCTAAAGGATTTCCCACATCCAACACATTCATAAGGTTTTTCTCCAGTATGAATTTTGTAATGCTCACTAAGGTGTGCTTGTTTGCGGAAAGTTTTTTCACACTCACTACACTTATAAAGTTTCTCTCCAGTGTGAGTCCTTTCATGTTCAACAAAGGAAGAGTTCTGAGTGAAGGCTTTACCACATTGACTGCATGTGTAGGGCTTCTCTCCTGAATGAATTCTCTGATGCTGCATGAGGCATGCACTCTGATTAAAGGCTTTCCCACATTCATTACACTTAAAAGGTTTATCTCCAGAATGACTCCTCTGATGACGAGTAAGGCATATGCTCTGACTGAAGGCTTTGCCACATTCTGAGCATTTATAAGGTTTCTCTCCAGTATGAATTCGCTGATGTTTAATAAGGGATGGGCTCTGACAAAAGGCTTTTCCACATTCACTGCATTTATAGGGTTTCTCTCCAGTATGAATTCTCAGATGCTGAACAAGAACTGCTTTTGTTTGAAAGGCTTTCTCACATTCATTACATTTATAAGGTTTCTCTCCCGTATGAATTCGTAGATGTTGAGTAAGATTTGACTGTTTGCGGAAACAAGTTCCACATTCACTGCACACATAGGGCTTCTCTCCTCTGTGAATCCTCTGGTGCTGGGTAAGAGATGATCTCTGAGTAAAGAACTTTCCACATTCACTACACTTTGAAGGCTTCTTCTGCGTGTTAACTCTCCGATGTTTCCTTTTGAGTGATATTTGGCTGGAATTCATGATTCATGCTGCTTATAACACCAAATTCATAGAGTAATACTGTTCTCCTAGGAAAGGTTACTGTTTGTGTGTGCTTACACACATGCATTGCTATCCTCTCCTTCATTGCTGAAGGATTTCCCTTCTTCTTCCTTGTTCAGCATGCTTTCTCAATTTCTCCAAAAGTGAACCCCTGATGACCAGCCTCTCTGAAGAAAGAGATTAAGTAGTGACAGGTCTTAGGAATTCTATAAAATTCCCTATCATGATTGATTCTGAAACAATCAAATACTAAAAACTACCCAGGTAATTTGGGATCATCCAGATTTGCATCCATCCACAGTCATACATAACTGGAAAATGTAAAAGGGATAAGTATCCTAGACTTGGGAAAATTAACTGTTAGGGAAACTTACTGTCCACTTACAGTCTCTACTCCTCAAAAAACAGAGGAATAATAATTCAATTTCCTTAGGTTGCCTACTAGTGATAATCAAAGAGTTTCCCTTCTAAGACTTCAAATGTGATCCAGGCTGTAACTTTCACTAGGCCTATCTCACCAATCCTTCCTTATTCAGTCACCTTTACACGTGTTGCTTTGGATCTGTCTTTCTCTACAAAACATTCACCATCTATAGTTCTCTCCCTAGGTCCAACTGGAAACATACGAGTTTGAAAACTAAAGTCCTGCTTACGGAAAGAGAATAAGATATCACTGTTTTGCTTCTGGAAAATTAGAGAAGTGGTCCGTAAAGAAGTTGTTTAATTGGACAGTAACCTGACTACAGTATCATGGTGCAGGAGCTAGCCCTCACCTTTGTAGCCAAAGAAATACTTCAGAATCTGCAGTATATTAATCAGATTTATAAGGGGAATGAGATAGTGTATAAAGTGACTTTACTTATTTACAAGGAAAAATTTGTATGCTCCATATAGAGCTGGTTAACACATTCTCTGGACTTTAGAAAAACTGTCTGGGAACCAAATCATTGTCATCAGGGCACTCTTTGGGAAATAAAGAACTGGAAAAAAAATAAATTATTTAATTGATCATAATTAAGTGATCATCAAATTTTGAAACGCTGGTGCCCTAAATAAGCCACACAGAATTAAAGAATGAATATTCCAGTGCTGCACATCAGAGCAACCTCTTCCCTAGGTGGTGCTGGACATTAACACATTCTTATTCTCTGAGGCCCATTTTTATCTTAGTTTTCTAATCATGTAAATTACACATATATAACCTCACTTTAAAATATTTAGATAATATATAAGTATATAATATAGGCCAGGCATGGTGGTTTGCAACTATAATCTCAACATTTTGAGAGGCTGAGGCAGGGTCAGGCGTAGTGACTCATGCCTGTAATCCAAGCACTTTGGAGGCCAAGGCGGGCGGATCACCTGAGGTCGGGAGTTCAGGTGATACAAGCAATACTGGCTTTTCTCCTTGGGGTTCTTCTCTTGAGGAAAGGCAGGTATTTGAGGCACTGAAGGAGGAAAAAGAGCCAGTAATAAATTGCCAGCCTGACCAACATGGTGAAACCCCGTCTTTAAAAAAAAAGAGAGAGAGAGGCTGAGATAGGAGAATCACGTGAGGCCAGGAGTTTAAGAACAGCCTGGACAACATAGTGAGATGCTGTCTCTACAAAGAATAAACATTAGCTGGGTGTGGTCATGTGCACCTGCAGTCCCAGCTACTCTGTAGGCTGAGGTGGAAAAAATCACTTGAGCCTAGGATGTTGAGGCTGCAGTGAGCCATGAGCATGCCACTGCACTCCAGCCTGGGACACAGAGCCAGACCCTGTCTCTAAAAGAAAAATGTTGTTAACCAAGTATATAGCTATCATCACCACACCCTAACCAAAAAACATTCTTTTCCCCAGAGATTATCAAGTTTGAAGTATCTTTTTTCAGTCCCTTTTTCTTCATATTTTCCTACACACATATAGCATTTAATTCTCTTTACATAAATGAAATTGTTCTACAGGTTCTGCTCTGCAATTTGCTTTTTTCCCCCACTAAAAACTGTGTCTTAGAGATCACTTCATGTTGGTATATATGGGTCTACTGGGACTGAGAGTCAACTGATACACATTGGTATATCTGTACAAATTGCTCATGGCCAGAGATGGGCTTGGGCAATGCCTGTACCATACCGTTTGTTAAATATGTTGACTATCTTACCTAAACCTATCTATCTTTATCTGATGTATTAACTTACAGCATGGATATGCTATATACAAAAACAAACTCAAGTTGGTTTAAGCAACTAGACATAAAACCAAAACCTAACCACATTTTTAATTCCTCTACTCTTATTTTTCCAAAATAAAAAGGTTTATTACTTATCATACAAAGAATGTGTGCTCATTCTATTAAATGGTCAGCTACTCCAAAGTGGAAATCATTTGAAACCCACCCAGAGAAAATAGTATTTTGATGACTTTCTTCTAGGTATCTCTTGATGCATAAATATATATACATACTTATGTGTATATATGTTATACATACAAATTAAACCAGACCAAATTCTTCAGGACACAGTCATATTCACAGAGTTCCCATAACCTAAGAATATAATTTATCCAGTACTATTTTACTAAGTTTGACAGACACTCAGGCTCCACGTTGCCTTTTGATGGCCAGTGACAATGTCAGTTGCAATAACTTAAGCTCTTGTTCTAGACACAGCCAGAAGCCCATTCCTTATTCTCTGAGAAAATGCCTAATCATATTTTCAAAGGGTCTTCCAATAATTTACTGCCCATATTATTAGATCCAATCACTACACCATTAAGGCATCATACTTAGCAATTCAGTAAGTGGTTTAAAGATGTGCTACCAGATGACTGCAGTCTTCGGTTCAGGTACCCTTAAGAACTCAGTGCACTCTCAGACCTGTCCTATAATCAATTATTCCACAGCCTTTTTTACAGTGGGCCACTCTCACTCATTTGAATAAAATGGTATCAATTTCTGGGTGGTTCTGCATTTTCAGTCTGCTGGGTCCACATATAGTAGACTTTGGTGGGTCCCACTATAGGTCTGCCATCACTTCTGATAGCAGTCTCACAACCACCACCATCCGGGGCTCCATAGTTAGAGTTAACTTACCAAGAGACAGGTTGTTAGGATCACAAGCAATACTGGCTTTTCTCCTTGGGGCTCTTCTCTTGAGGAAAGGCAGGAATTTGAGGCACTGAAGGAGGAAAAAGAGCCACTAATAAATTGCCAGCCTACTTCCTATACATTCTGGATTTGGGGTAACTCAAGAACATCCCATCTGTAACCAAATGACCATTTTAAGTTTAAATGAAAGAATATCGTTATTATCCTAGAGGAGTATCACCAATGACAAAAATTAGTGAGTGGGTAGACTTCAGGGAGATGTGGCAATGCACAAACAAAGAGGGCAGGTCCTTCTAAGGACTAAGCATTTGGAGTAAATATTTCTTTATAGGAGATCAGCTCCCCAAAAGCCCAAAGGCTCCCCAAAGCCTACTGGAAAAGCCATTGATTTCCAAAGTCAAAGACTGCAGGACTACAGCAGAAGGCAGTAGGACCAGAAATGGACTCAGTCAAGAGGTGTGGATTCTAGTCTCAGCTGTCACTAATTTATTCAGAAATCTGAAGCAGGTCACTCATTCTCATCCATTTCTTATTTGTTAAATAAAAGTCAAAATCTAGAAAATATTGAAAGCTTCTTCTAGCATCAACATTCTGCAGTGCTTTGATTCTATATACAGATGGGAAAAGAGCAAAAACTTCAAACCAAGCCCTTCCAGTCCATCTTTGATTTAGTCTATTTATTCATTATTTGAAAAGTATTAAATGAGCTAGCAGTGAGGTGAGTGGGTCTTGTTCAGAACCAGCTGAATCAACAGCAGGGAAACTTACTGTCAGTTATCCTCCTACAATTAAAATTGGGGGAATTTCTGGAAAATAAGAGAATTGCCTTTGTGTGAGGAGTATCTGCTGCAAGACGTCAAGGACCCTTCGTAAGGAAAAGGTTTCAAGAACCCCTCCTAATGTAAAGAACACCGTATTCGAAGGCAGGAACCTTGTTTCCTGTCTGATATATCCCAATCCACTCGCGTATTTTAACTGACACTGAACAAACTGTTTATTTTCAAACTTCTCTTTTTTTCCCCGTTTGATCAAAGAAGCCACCGATTATTTTCAAGCTTGTCATCAACCTTTCATATTTAGCACAAATGTAAACCTCGACACCTCCTCCTTGTGGGAAATTTTTCTTAACTTTTCCAAGGCACCTTCTCCTCTACATTCTCAAAGAATTTTACACGTTTTTACTGTAGGACTTTCTACTGATTGATTATATTATCTTCCTCCGCCAAGTATGGCATGGGTTCTGGGGCTAAGACTTTTGAACAAGTTACCTAATCTTTTTTTGCTCACGCTTTTCAACGGTTAAATGGAGACAATAATAAGTACTTGACAGGGTTGTGGTGACGAATGAGTGGGGAACTCCATGGCAACTATTTAGAAGAATGCTAGCTGGTAAGCATTAAATAATGCCTGCTGTTAAAGTATTATTATAGAATCTACAAGTCTTCATACAGTATCTAATTTGTTGCTGTTAAAGAATAAATAATGAAGGGAAGGTGGTAACTCTTGAATATACTTATGTCAACCCGCATAACTTTTGGAAACGGCAAGGCAGGAAACAGTATTCACTTCTGGAAATCAAAAAAGTAAAGTGCCCAGAAGTTCACTGACTTGCTCAAGTATGTACAAATAGAACCCAGGTCCCCCGACTCCCAGCCTAGGGCTCTTGAACAACCTCTCCTTTCTTCATGGCAAGCTTGCCCCAGGTCCCCAGCCTCTGCTCCAAAGGCCCTCCGGGATGGACGACGCCCTGCGTCCCGAGGGAGGCGCTGGATTCTACCCACAGCAGCCGGGCACAGCAGAAACGCTCACCGTGCGCTTCGTGCGGCGCTCCCCTCTTGCACCTAACACTGAGGTCTCTGGTTGTTGCCGGGCGGAATGGAGCAAGTCCCTGACGCACACCGGCGTGACGTCAGCAGTCCGCGCCTCTCGGCCAGTAACGGCTACCGTCTCCTCTCTAGGAAGGTGGGAGCAGCTTCCTCTCGGTGGTTCCTCCACGCCGTAAAGCCGAGGATTTCGGTCCTGCGCCTGGGAAGACCGGCGCTAGAAACAGCCTGCGAGCCCAACTGACGGGCGTCTTCCAGCACAGGGAAACGGAATGTAAATCAGGAGGGTCGACCACAAGGAGCTCAGTACATCCTGCAAGTCCGCTGCATTTAGCTTCCTATGTTACTGTCCGTTGGGGATTCTCAAGGCTTTCACAAAACTGGCTTCGTCCTCACCTGGAAGAAAGCTGACCTTGTCACAGGAATCCCTGACACTTTACTGACCCAGGATGTTTGTTCAAGTGGCCAAAAGAAGAGCTCTGCAGGACAGGCGTGGTGGCTCATGCCTGTAATCCCAGCACTTTGGGAGGCTGAAGCAGGCGGTTCACCCGAGGTCAGGAGTTTGAGACCAGCCTGGCCAAAATGGCGAAACCATCTCTCCTTAAAATACAAAATTAGCCGGGCATGATGTATGCCTGTAGTCCCAGCTACTTGGGAGGCTGAGGCAGGAGAATCACCTGAACCTGGGAAGTGAAGGTTGCAGTGAGCTAAGATCATGCCATCCATCCTAGGTGACGAGGTTGAGACTGTCCCCCAAAACAAAAACAAACAAAAAAACCTCTCTGCTTTGGGCTTAAATCCTCGATTTTCGGTGTTTGAACTTTGCAACTTTACCTCTCTGTGCCTGCTTCCTCACTTATTGGGTATAATAATGGTGCCAAATTTCATAGGGTTGTTGTGAGGATTAAATGAGGTTAATATGTGTAAATTAGTAAGAACATCTAGTATTTTTTTAAATCTTTGGTGAATGTTAGGACTATGATCTGCTTCTCAAATCCCAGCTCCAGTCCCTATTGTTCGGCCTTGGCTTCAGTGACATTTCAAGGCCTGAAAGTAGCACACCCAACCCTTTCTACAAAACTTCAGATCTTGCTGGCCCTAACTCAGGAAATGTTTGCACACATGGGCTCATCTTGATGGGTAGAGTCCAGAGATGAAGGCAGAACAGAGAGTACCTTATTCACTTCCAAGCATTCCTACTGATCTGCAAGCTCAGGACAACGGGGCTGTGTGCATACCATCATATCTCTAGTGTGCAGCATATAGTAGTGAACACTTGCTGAGTAAATGAGATGCAGCAGAGAAATTACCCATTCCAGACCAGGCACAGTGGCTCACACCTATAATCCCAGCACTTTGGGAGGCCAAGGCAGGCAGATCACGAGGTCAGGAAATTGAGACCAGCCTGACCAGCATGGTGAAACTTCATTTCTACTAAAAATACAAAAATTAGCCAGGCGTGGTGGCACACATCTGTAATCTCAGCTACTCAGGAGGCAGAGGCAGGAGGATTGCTTGAACCCAGGATGCAGAGGTTGCAGTAAGCCGAAATTACACCACTGCACTGCAACCTGGGTGACAGAGGGAGATTCCATCTAAAAAAAAAAAACAAAAAAACTACCCATTCCAATCTCCAGATGGCTGCTTTCCCGAAATGGAGTCCTTTTCAGACACAAATCAGGAATGATGGTGCCACAGGCAGGCCATTAGTATCTTTGGCTAAATAGTGACCCTTTGTAAAACTGTCAGTTGACATGCCGTGTCTCATTAATGTTAAGTTTCCTTGACTTTCTGGGTGTCACATTCTCAGCACGTGTTTGGAATCAGAGAGCAAGTTCTTCCCTCTAGCCTTAACATCCCACAAGCCACAAGCCAGAGAGCCTAGGTCTAATTATTTATTCCCCAAAAAATAGGGTTCAAGGAATCTCCAAATCAGCTAAGTCTGGAGTGAGGTACCCTAGGTAAAACAAGTAACTAGAAACAGTAATCTAGACTTTAATCTTTTGGGCTGAGCTTCTTTCAATGAGGTGGAAAATGAATGGTAGGGATGGACACCAAAAACATTCCATAAGACTAAAATAACCTTAGCCCTTATGTGGCCAGTGGACTAAATAAATGAAACTAATGCCACATATGGTCAAGATTAGGTTTCTGCCTAATGTAGGAAGTAGGGGCCAAAACATATAATCAACTTACTTGTCACCCTCACCCTCAGGGAAGTCTGAGATTCTGATAACAAAAATCTTATACAAGTGAGCTCCTCACATCCTCAGGATGGGAAAAAATTGGAGCACTAGGTTGCTGGGACAAGTCCTAATGTGTGTGACAGATTATATTGTTTACTGAGAACGACAGCAAGGAAAACCAAGCCGGCCCCCAAGCGGAAAACCGCTCAGGGTGTTTTAAAGTAATGGAAAATGTACGCCTAGCATATGATGATTAAGCCAATTCTTTAAACACAGGATATGTGACCCTGCCCCCATTGCTCCCTTGTGGAGGATGCTCATGTGCTGTGAGAAAACACAGAACACCTGCTCGTTAATCACCTGTTTGACAGAGAATATATGGGTCAGAGTCTGTTCAAGGCTCTCAGCTCAGAATGCTGTTAGCCCCCTGATCCCACTTTGCACTGTATCTTTGTGTTTGTTTCTTAATTCCTTCAGTGCCACTGGTTTGGGGTCCATGACTGAGCTGATCTCGGTACTAAGTGGTCAATTCTAGGCTGGATGCTGTGGCTCAGGCCTGCACTATGGGAGCCCGAGGTAAGAGGATCACCTGAGGGCAGGAGATTGAGATGAGCCTGGATAACATAGCAAGAACCTCTCTGTAGATTTTTGCTACAGATACAGATATTAAAAGAAACTTTTAAAAAATTAGCCAGTCATGGTAGCTCATGCCTGAAGACCCAAATACTTGGGAGGCTGAGGTGAGAGGATCGCTTAAGCCTGGGACGTCTAGGCTGCAGTGAGCTAGGATCATGCCACTGCACTCCAGCCTGGGTAACAGAGTGAGACCTTCTCAAAAAAAAAAAAAAAAAAAAAAAAAAAAGTGGTCAGTTCTATAAAAAATAAAGAGACATATGGAACAGAGGTATGACCAACAAAGAGAAAAGTGAATGAAGTGCAAGGACACTGTAGTTTAAACCTCATCTGACACTGGTTGTGTGGTCTTGAGCAATCCAAATCCTGTCTTTTCTCTTTTACTCTGAGGATCTGATGTGGCTTCATCCCCACTGTGTCCTTCTGAAGTCATGAATTAAATTTCAGTGTACCAAGAAAAAGCAAAACAAATTCTTTATCATCCCTGAGGCCAAAAGCTCAGGAACTGCTTCCACTTTGGAACTTTTTTTTTTTTAAAGAGAGAAAGTGTCACTCTCTGACACACAGGCTGAAGTGCAGTGGTGTGATCCTAGCTCACTGAAGCTCCAAACACCTGGACTCAAGTGATCCTTCCACCTCAGGTTCAGCATCCAGAATAGCGAGAACTATAGGCATGCACCACCATACCTGCTTTTTTTTTTTTTTTTTTTTTTTTTGGTAAAGACAAGGCCTTGCTATGTTTCACAGGATGCTCTCAAACTCCTGGCCTGAGTCAATCCTCCCACCTCAGACTCCGGAGTAGTTAAGATTACAGGTGTGAGCCACCATGCCTTCCCACTTTGGGATTTGTAAGCTCCAGATGCTCTCCTGCTAGGCCAACATTGCTCTTCAGTTCCTGCTTACTATTTAATAGATATTCCAGTTGACACAGATATGCCTCTGTCCTTGTCCTGTTGACCCTGACATCAATATAATTGAAAGCATTTTGTTAAACTGTGATAGGCCTTTTAAATCTCTAATAAAAAATTATTACTTTTTCTTATGGGATCCTGTTTAATACAACCACACACTCTTCATCTTAGGGAAAGTTTTAGAATTCTTGCTTCTGGCAGACATTTCATGGATACACATACTCACACCTCCTTCCTGCTGACAACTGGGGACCTAAGTCACAAAGTGCAGACTGGTACTTCAGTGGAGTTCAACAAATACCTATTGAGCACCTCCTAAGTACCAGGTACTGTTGATACAAAGGTAAACAAATTTCACATTGTTGCTTCCCTAGCAAAGCTGAAAAAAGGAAAGATGTGTGAACCATTATAATGCAACATAATAAAATGATGAAAAATAGAGTAAAAAATACATGAGGTTA
Organism: Callithrix jacchus; assembly: GCF_049354715.1. NCBI lineage: Eukaryota > Metazoa > Chordata > Mammalia > Primates > Cebidae > Callithrix > Callithrix jacchus. The sequence continues at coordinate 27,490,254 of NC_133516.1, read as the reverse complement.
GAGACAGCTTTGAGATGTTGCCTGAGCACATTCCTAAGTGACAAATGGGAGTTTTCCAGGCAAGCAGAAGCAGGGAAGGGAATTGAGGCAACAGGAACAGTATGTGCAAAAATGCCCAAGTAGTGTCCAGAGGTGATACTGCAGAATCACAGGAATTTGAACTATCGAATAGAATATGCCAGGCAAGGAATGGCAGCTGAGAATGGCAATTCAGGCATGGGCCAGATTAGGGGCCTCACATGCCTCTTTAAAGGCCTAGTACTTTATTTTGAGAACAATAAAGCAGCCAGTTATGCTTACAACATCAAGAAATGTGAAAAATGGCCTACTAGGGCAAGAAACTGCAAGACTGTTAGATAAATTTTAAAAAAGAGAATCCAGGCACAGTGGCTCATGCCTATAATCTCAGCACTTTGGGAGGCTGAGGTAGGCAGATTGCTTGAGCCCAGGAGTCCAAGCCAAGCCTGGGCAACATGGTAAAACCCAACTCTACAACAAAAATACAAAAATTAGCCAAGCATAGTGGCACATGCCTGTAATCCTAGCTACTTGGAGGACTGCTTGAGCATGGGATGTGGGGGTTGCGCATATCCCAGCTACTCGGGAGGGTGAAATGGATCACTTGAGCCTGGGAGGTGGGAGTTGCAGTGAGCAGAGACCGTGCCATTGCATTCCAGCCTGAGCAACAGAGTAAGATCCTGTCTCAAAAAAATTAAAATTAAAAATAAGGGGACTGGGCTACAGCAATTACAGTAGAGATGGCTTCCAGACGTAGGAGACAGCTTCCAGAGGTAGGAAGGAGATAACTTCAACAGGACACAGTGGTTGAATGAAGATTTAATAATAGGGAAAATTGAGGATAAGGGCAATGCCTAGATTTGGGGCCACGCTGGAGTGACTAGGCACATCATGGACCAACAACTGAGAGAAAATCAGGAGCACATAAATGCAAGTGTGAGAATATGTGGTCAGGGTAATGGAAAGACCAGTTATTTACCCTTCTGTTTCCCCAGAAAGTAAAAACATGCCAGATTTTCTCAGTCTGAGAATTAAAAATTCAGGATCAAGTCTCCATTTTAGAAAATCTTTCCCACAAGAACTTACAGGTATCTTTTTTTTTGGAGAAAGTCTCACTCTGTCTCCCAGGCTGGAGTGCACTGGCACAATCTTGGCTGACTGCAGCCTCTGCCTCCCAGGTTCAAGCGATTCTTGTGCCTCAGCCTCCTGAAATGTTTAGTTTTCATTTCTTTAAGAAAACTCTCCCTGTTCCCTCTACTCTCCACACATAATTCTCAAGATGGCATACAAATATTGCTATAACTATATATCAGGAAGTTTGAAGAAAGGTTCTGTTGGGCAATGGTTGCTATATTAATTCATAAAATATTTACTGAATGGCCAGGTGCAGTGGCTCACACCTGTAATCCCAGCACTATGGGAGGCCGAGGTGGGTGGAACATGAGGTCAGGAGATGGAGACTATCCTGGCCATGGTGAAACCCTGTCTCTATAAAAAAAGAAAAAAAAATTTACTAAACATGTATTATGTGCCAGTAATTATATAGTGTTGTTATCTAGGAGGTATACATGCAGACTTTGCTTTTGACAAAATATTTTCACAAACATATTTCGAAAGCCTTTACAGTGTTACTTTTACTCATAATGTATTAATATCCTCAATTATGACTTCCCTTGTGGCAGGTTTTGAGAACATAATCTTCCTAGAAAGGGAAAAATATATATATTTATACCACATTCCCATTAATGGTAATTCATGACCCAAACCAATGCCTACAAGGCAACTGCTCTAGAAAAAAAAATCAATGATGAGTTCCAAATAACCAAATATTCCAGAATCAACTTAATTTAGTTGTTTTTAATAGCCATATTTTAAAATTGCTGTAAGCTTCAAAGTTTAGAAACTATTTTAAATACCTGTCAAAGGCAATCTTTTGGAGCTCAATTTCTGGGTAGGAGTGAAGAACATGAAAGGAATTTGGGAAATAATGGGAAAAACATGTAATTTCTCTCAAAATAAAATACTGTCACAGTTAGTGGTAAAATGTGTTATCCTGATTTTCAGGGATTTGAAAAAGATTCTTTTAGAACTCTTTCCAAAGCCATTCCATGACAAATGCCAACACTTTCTTAAGCAGCCCCAACATCCAGCCAACTGAAAATTGTATCTTCCTTCATCACTAATGCTTTCTCCTAAAGACCAACACACTAAGTCTCGTTTTGTTAGGATGCTGTTAGTACTAGTGGGTGTCTCTACTGTGGTCCCTTTATATCAATAGTGAAAATTGTATCTTCCTTCATCACTAATGCTTTCTCCTAAAGACCAACACACTAAGTCTCGTTTTGTTAGGATGCTGTTAGTACTAGCGGGTGTCTCTCCTGTGGTCCCTGTATATCAATAGCCTAGGCAAACTTACAATAGACAGGTGTACACCTTAGTACAGGCAGAGCTATGTAAATGACTTGTTCAGTCACATGCAGACTTCCTGTTCTGAGGCTTATCACTCTAGCACAGACCCATTTCTTTCCTGGGTAACCATTATTCCTTTGAGAGATATTGGGTCTTCCTGGTTCTCTGAACAGGTATGACTGCCTTCCCATAAACCAACACCATGAATTCTAACCTGATCTCCTATTTCATTCTTAGTTCTGAGTCACCCCAAAGCTTGGAATAATCAGGAAAGATCTTCACCCTGATAATGAATTCTTTACTAGCAGATCTATAGAGGTCGTCCCAGTTGTTGCTTAATATCTCAATTTTTAGATGAATGAATATGGATTTTTTTGGTTCTTAATTGTTACTGTCTCCTCTTCATAGTACCACTTCCACAGGCTGGGAGCCTCCCCCATGGTAGCATGGTCAGGGCTGTCTCAAATATCCAGAGGCTATTTAACCTTAGCACTACATCAGAAGTTTTTCACTTCACACTGACAGGCAGTGTTTAAGAAAAACATCTCAATCTGCCAGCCAACGAGAATGGGTGACAAGTCGGAAGGTGGGGCAGGGTGTAGCTGTAAGAGTCACATGGGAAGACAGTGGCAATGTGCAGGCTTTATCTGAAAAGCAGAAATTTCTTTCTACCCCGTATTCCCAGATGTCCACCTGGAGTAGGCTTTGCATTCCCTAAGCTCCCACCTCCATTTCTGGAAACATTCTTCTCAGAGTGCAGTAGCCAAGTATCCTTCATCCTTCCCTCCAGGAACCCTACCTGCCCCTCTACTCCCAGTCAGATTCCCAGTCATCCTCACTAGAGAAACTGTCATAACCTAAATGCCAGTATTATTCACCACTGTGAAGTTTCTGATGTCTGAAAAGGACTGAACTATGTCTGAAGAACTTTCCACACTCAATGCACTCATAAGGCTTCTCACCAGTGTGAATTCTGTAATGTTCACTAAGGTGTGCGTACTTGCGGAAAGTTTTCTCACACTCACTACATTTATAGAGCTTCTCACCAGTGTGAGTTCTATGATGTTCATTAAGAGATGAACTATGAGCAAAGGCTTTCCCACATTCTTTACATTTATAGGGCTTCTCTCCAGTATGAATTCTCATATGCTGAGTGAGGCAGGTGTTCTGATTAAAGCCCTTTCCACATTCATTGCATTTATAGGGTTTTTCTCCAGTGTGACTTCTCTGATGCCGAATGAGGCAAATACTCTGAATGAAGGCTTTACCACATTCGCTGCATTTGTAGGGTCTCTCCCCTGTGTGTATTCTCTGATGTTTAGTCAGTGGGGTGCTCTGAGTAAACGCTTTGCCACATTCCTTGCACTTATATGGTTTTTCTCCAGTATGAATTCGCTGGTGTTTAATAAGAGATGGGCTCTGACAAAAGGCTTTGCCACATTCTTTACATTTATAGGGTTTCTCTCCAGTATGAATTCTCTGATGTTGACAGAGGTTTGCCTTTGTTTGGAAAGTTTTCCCACATTCATCACATTTATGGGGTTTTTCCCCAGTGTGAATTCTCTGATGCTGTGTAAGATTTGAGTGTTTTCGAAAAGAAGAGCCACATTCACTGCATATGTAAGGCTTCTCACCTGTGTGAATTCTCTGATGATGAATAAGGTGTGTATTCTGATTGAATGCCTTCCCACAGCTGTTACATTTATAAGGTTTTTCTCCAGTGTGAATTCTCTGGTGTTCAGTGAGATGTGAGTGATTGCGGAAGTAATTCCCACATTCATTACATTTATAAGGTTTCTCTCCAGTGTGAATTCTTTGATGCTGAGTAAGAAATGATTGACATCGAAATGTTTTCCCGCACTGCTCACATCCATATGGTTTCACTCCATTGTGAATTCTTTGATGTTGAACAAGGAATGAACTCCGACTAAAGGCTTTCCCACATTTCTCACATGTGTAGGGTCTCTCTCCAGTATGAGTTCTCTGATGTTGGGCAAGGGATGAGCTCTGAGTAAAGGTTTTTCCACATTCATTACATTTCCATGGTTTTTTCTGTGTGCAGAGAGTTAGACATTTACTTTGGTCTGAAATATCGTTGCTGTGCATATTACTTGTTTCCCACTGATGCAGACTGTCTTTTGTAGAAACTCTGAGATGTGTAACAAGGCTTGAGGTCAAAAGCAAGCTTTTCTCTAAATTATATTCTTGACTGATAATTGCAGGCGGTGCTTCTTTGTGGATGAAAGTTATTGCCCCAAAACATCCTTCCTGGAAAAGGCATGATCCAGGAATCTCTCTAGAAGAGTTTTCCTTCATGCCCTCGCATGCATATTTTTCTTCAAATGTAGAATCTTGGTATTCATCCCCTTGGAGACTCTTTACTACTATCCCTGATGAGTCAGTTTTACAGACTTCCTGCTCTGGAACAGGCTTGTTCTTATTTACCCAGCCTGAAAGAAAACAGCAGAATGAATATCTCCTGTACAGGGCAGAGTGAAGGCCCCTGAAACTGTAAGACCTTAACTTTTGGCAGACCTCAGTAATGGCCAATGAGGAAGGGCCAGTAACAGCAAGTGTGGCATTTAAGTTAGAGTTGCAACTAGTGGAAGAGATATGCATCAGGGTAATGTGATCATCATTAACAAGGAACTCCCATGGAAGAGGCAGCTACAGACACCCAAGGAGCAAGAGAATGAGATAATGGAGATAAACAAAAAACAACAACCAACACACAGGCTAAGATTAGGGCAAGACAGGAAACATGAATGGTTTATATCCAGAGTGGAGAATGGGAGAAAGTAAACGGGAAAATGCTGGAAATGAGAATGATAAAATTATTGCTAGGGAAAAGCTGGTTCCAGAGATGTTCACCCACCCCTGACCCCAACATCACTATAAGAGACAGTTATTTTATCTCCTGAGCCTCACCCAGCTTCTCTACTAAAATTTCCAAAGGCTTCCTGTTGGCTGGCTATTTCTGCCACTGCTTGTCTCTTGCTCACTCACCTGGACAAGTCTCTCTTGTAATCTCTCTCTCTTCAGCTCCTTGCATATTCAAAATCCACAGATCGTTTTGTCACTTTGATTGGAAAACACTTCAGGTTCAGAAAACTGGGAGCCCTGCTCATGGGGAAAAAAAGGTGTGGGACGAGGAAGGGAATATTACTGTCCCAGTAAAAAGAACAAAAGTAAGAGCTGTTGCCTAGGGACACTATCTAATAACACACACAATACCTCTCAGGATAACAATGTGGAAGCAACTGCAAATCAGCACTGGCTTATAGCCTCCTAGGTTCACAAAACACATTTGTCAGCTGTCCAAAAAATGGTAACATCAGACTAACATACCATTTCAGCACTTGATAAATAAATCAGAATGTTATTTATCACCTTCTTATAATGACAAAGATTAAACGAATAGGAATATTCACATCAATTAGTACATGCTGTCCATCACACAATAATCTATATGAAAATCAGTTAAATAGTTAGAATTTGTATAGCAAAAATGTCCTCATAGCAAGGCTGTGCGTTAAGTCTGATTTACCCACTTCTACCAAATGCCAAGGAGCTGAGATAATGTTAGGGAATGATATCTACTTGATACAAACTGGAGACACACTGATTGTCCTTTCTTCAAGATGTCATATCAATTAAAAAGCTTTTCTTCAGGTATAGCTCAGTGTCAGAGGACAGGCTGTAGTTAAAAAGAAACAAAAATGGAGACGATCCAAGATGGCTGATCATTAACATCCCGGGATTGCAGCTCTCAGTGAAGGCACGGAGAACTAGAGGACGCCACACTTTCAGACAAATTCTGGTCGCTCATGGAGCAGAAGATCCCCAGTGGAGGAAACACACGGGTCGCCAGCGCAACCCTTGTGGCCGGCGCAGCGGTTCTGCCGGCACCTCGGCACGGCAGCTCTCGGAGCAGAGTAAACAGGTTTGGAGGACCCGCACGGGCCCCCAGCACAACACCAGAGCCCGGCGCAGCGGCTGTGACGGCACCTCGGCGCGGCAGCGCTCGGCCCAGAGTAAACGGGATGGGCTCCCCTTCTGACCGAGGTTTGGAGCCCCAGGAAGGCAGAGTCGCCTACTACAGGCACAAGAAGGAAGCCCGACAGGAGAATCCTGTGAAGAAAAGCACCATCAGTTTTAACGCAGCTGCTCTGGCCCTGGGAACTAACAACCTGGATGCCCACTCAAGAGACCTAATCTGAAAGTTGGTAATTTCAAAGACGACAGGAGGATAAATTTACAATGACGGGAAGAAACCAGCGTAAAAAAGCTGAGAATACTCAAAGTCAGAATGCCTCTCCCTCTAAAGATGATCACAGTTCCACATAGACAATTGAACAAGGCTTGATGGAGAACGAGCGCATCCCAATGACAGAAGTACTCTTCAAGGAATGGATAATAACAAACTTCGGTGAGTTAAAAGAACATGTTATAGCCCAACGTAAAGAAATTAGGAACTTTGAAAAAAAGGTTTGATGAAATCCTATTGAGAATAGGCAACTTAGAGAGGAGTATGAGTGAATTAATGGAACTGAAGAATACAATACAGGAACTCCGAGAAGTATGCACAGGTTTAAACACTCGAATTGTTCAAGCAGAAGAAGGGATATCAGAAGTCAAAGTCCAACTTAATGAAATAAAACGTGAAGAAAAGATTAGAGAAAAAAGGATAAAAAAGAATGAGCAAAGTCTCCAAGAAATGTGGGACTATGTGAAAAGACCAAATTTACGTTTGATAGGTGTACCTGAATGTGACGCAGAGAATGAATCCAAGCTGGAAAATACCCTTCAGGATATTATTCAGGAAAATTTTCCTAAACTAGCAAAGCAGGTCAACATTCAACCCCAGGTAATACAGAGAACACCACAAAGATATTCCTCAAGAAGAGCAATCCCAAGGCACATAATCATTAGATTCACCAGGGTTGAAACAAAGGAGAAAATATTAAGGGCAGCCAGAGAGAAAGGTCATGTTACCCACAAAGGCAAGCCTATCAGACTTACAGCAGCTCTCTCAGCAGAAACTCTACAAGCCAGAAGAGAGTGGGGGCCAATATTCAACATCCTCAAAGAACAGAACTTTCAGCCCAGAATTTCATATCCAGCCAAACTAAACTTCACAACTGAAGGAAAAATAAAATCTTTTATGAACAAGCAAGAACTCAGAGATTTTATTACCACCAGGCCTGCTTTACAAGAGCTTCTGAAAGAAGCATTACACACAGAAAGAAACAACCAGTATTAGCCTTTCTAAAAATATACCAAAAAGTAAAGAGCATCAACATAAAGAAGAATTTATACCAACGAATGGATAAAACAGCCAGTTAACATCAAATGGCAGTAACCCTAAATTTAAATCGACTAAATCCCCCAATCAAAAGACACAGCCAAAACCCAACAGCATGTTACATCCAGACCTGTTTCACATGCAAGGATACACAAAGACTCAAAATAAAGGGATGGAGAAAGATTTACCAACCAAATGGAGAGCAAAAATAAATAAATAAATAAAAAGCAGGAGTTGCAATTCTCATATCTGATAAAATAGATTTTAAAGCAACAAAGATACAGTGGTAAAAGGATCAATGCAACAACAAGAGCTAATGCTCCTAACACCCAGATACATAAAGACTTAGATTCAATGAGACAGAAAATTAATAAGGATATCAAGGACTGGAACTCAGATCTGGAACAAGTAAACTTAATAAATATTTATAGAGCTCCCCACTTCAAATACACAAAATATACATTCTTGTCAATACCACATCACACCTACTCATAAGTTTAAATGAAACATTGATTGGCCATTATTAATACCCAATTTGTTTAAGAATAAAGCAATATTTCCATTTACTCTCCCTCTTTCTCTTCCTCTTTCTTCCTCTCCTTTACTTATTTTTTTTTCTTTCCTTCTCTCTAAAAAAGAAATCAACTTGTAAACCTCTAGATCGAGGTCGGCAATGTCTCTCTCATTGCTTGATTTCCTTCCTTCCCTTCCCTCCCTCCCTCTCCCCTTCTTCCCTTCCTTCCTTCCTTCATCCCTACCGTCCTCCTTCCCTCCCTTCCTGCCTTCCTTCCCCACCCAAAACAAAAAAGAAACAAAAATAAATTTAATTGGGAAATAAGTTTTGAGTTATAAAAAGGTTGCAAAAAATACCAGTTTCCATAAACACTGCTTTTTTAAAATGTCAATATCAAACTGTTCATTCGAAAACATCTCTCCATTTAACCTTGAAGTGAGAAGCAGAACTGGCAACATTATTCAGGAAAAAAGGAAGACGCAGAGATGATTTTACCAGAGTCAAGAACTTAAAAGACATGAAATAATAAAATAAGTCTGCTCAAGTACATAATACATTGGTCTTGGGCACTTCTCAATGAAGTGTGTGCCACTGCATTGAGTTTTAAAGGTTTAAGAAGATCCTTGGCTGGGAGCAGTGGCTCACATCTGTAATCCCAATACTTTGGGAGGCTGAGACGAGTGGATCAGGAGTTCGAGACCAGCCTGGCCAACATGGGGAAACCCTATCTCTATAAGAATAGAAAAATTGGCCAGGCATGATGGTGGGTGCCTGTAATCCCAGCTACTTGGGAGGCTGAGGTGGGAGAATTGCTTGAACCTGGGAGGCAGAGGTTGCAGTTAGCCGAGATTGTGCCATTGCACTCCAGCCTGGGTGATAGAGTGAGACTCTATTAAAAAAAAAAAAAAAAGATCCTATTTGGGTTTTCCTGATTCTCATTCACAGGAAGGACATAAAGGGACCTGTAAGCTACTATACAAGCCTACAGAGACTTATGCAAGTAGATTGGGATTTGAGTGACTAATCAGTGCTAGACACTGGAAAAGGAAGCCAGACACCCTGTCTGCCTGCAACTTATGTCATAGCTGGACAAAGATGTTAAATGAATGATTTCAAATATGGGAGTTACAAAACTGCAGGCATAGGGTACTACTCAATGTAGAGCAGAGGGGACCTAATACAGTCTGGGTCCCCTTTAGACATGTGAAAGGGAAAAGTATATACAAAATAGAACATACAAAAGTAATCAAGCTCAGTATGTTGGAGGAATAGACACAGTAATGCTCAAGTATTTAGCACCAGAAATGAGACATAAAGCTTGAGGTAAGCCAGTTCAAACAGAACCCTAAAAACCATTTTAAGGACTTTACCTTCAAGTGAAGAGAAAGCCGTAATAGGGATTTGAAAAAGTTTGATAAAAGACATGACATGGTTAGATCCGTTGTTTAATGGAAACACATTCCTCTGTCCATAGCACAGAGGGTATGTGTAATGATGGGGAGTGGGAGGGCAAGGTGAAGGTGAAGGCTGGAAGATCCCTTGTAAGGCTATTTCGGTAGTCCAGTATGGGGACTGGATTAAGAGAAAGAATCAACCAGAATGAATGAATATTGGTGGGAGGGGTGAGAGAGGGAGAAGTCAAGGATAATTAGCCAGTTTTCGATGATGACATTCACCTTTAGAGATGGGTACACTGGTCTGGAAAAGAATAAGATATATTTAGTTTCAAATATCCAAATATAAAGTAGCAGGGCATACATAGCTGAAAGAGAGGAGAGAGGTACGGTCTGAAGAGTTTTAGACATAAAAAAGTAATTGAAATCACAGGAGTAACAGATAAAAACTTCAAAGCAATGTGGCTAAGAAAACTCTAACAGTGACTCTAAACATTTAAAAGATCTCTAATCCCAACAATGTGAGGTAGCTCACATTTGTAATCTAAGCACTTTAGGAGGCCAAGGTGGGACAATCAATTTAGGCCAGAAGTTTGAGACTAGCCTAGGCAACATAGCAAAACTGCATCTCTAAAAAAAACAAAAATTAGTTCAGTGTAGTGGTGTGTATCTATAGTCCTACCTACTAAGGTGGGAGGATCACGTGAGCCCAGGAGTTTGAGACTGCAGTGAGCTATTAATATGATTGCCTCACTGCACTCCAGCCTGGGCAACAAACAAGATCCCATCTAAAAATAATTAAATAAAAGATCTCTAAACCTCTAAGAAATGTAAATAAAAATAATTTAATATATGATAAAAGCAGCATTTCTAATCACACAAAGATAGATTATTCATAAATCAAGTTGGCACCATTGCTAACTACCTGGGAAAAAATAAGTGCGACTACTACATCATGCCACACACCAAAATACACCCAAACCATTTAAAGGGTTAAATATAAAAAGTAAAACCACAAAATAATAAAATATGACCAATAATTCATTGTAGGGTTAGCACTTTCAAGCATGATACAAAATGGATAGGACAAAAATTGGTAAACATAAAAACAATACTCTGTATATCCAAAATACAAAGAAAATTAAAAGATAAGCAAGCTTTAAAAAAGTATTTTTCAGTTATATATCAAAGGATAGACAGATCTAATAAACACCTCTTAAAAATGAGTAAGAAAAAAAGATGAACCGAGAGAAAAATGGAAAATACAAAAAATACACCAAGAATTACAAAAGGCCAATAAACACATTAAAAGTTCCATCTTTGTGGTAAACAAAGAAATGAAAGCTAAAAGAATGAAAAATCATATAGTGGGGATGTTATGATCAACATTTTATGGATACAGCAATTCAGAACAGAATGCTCATTTTGTATATACACCACCTGTAGCGTATCTCAGAGTTATCAGTATGCTGTAATAAATGACTATATTCTGGCTGGGAACAGTGGCTCATGCCTGAAATTCCAGCACTTTGAGAGGACAAGGTGGGCAGATCATGAGGTCAGGACATCAAGACCATCCTGGCCAACATGGTGAAACCCCATCTTTACTACTAAAAACAAAAAAATTAGCTGGGCATGGTGGCTACCTGGCTACTCAGCTACTCGGGAGGCTGAAGCAGGGTAATTGCTTGAACCCAGGAGGTGGAGGTTGCAGTGAGCCAAGACTGCACCACTGCACTCCAGCCTGGCAACAGAATGACACTCCATCTCAAAAAAAAAAGACTATATTCTTTGATCTAGTAATTCTACTAATAGAACTTTCTCAGAAAGATGTAACTTTCCAGAGAGAAGAGAAACAGAATTCTCCTGATAGTTGTAAAAATATTCCCTGAAATGTACATGGAGGTAAAAGTTTTTCTATTGGTAGACACTGAGGATTACCAAATTATGATACTTCTAGTTGGTGAAAATTATTTAGACATAAAGATAATTAAAAATGAAAATATGTGATTATTGGGAAAAATATTTAAGCCATAAAAATCCAGGATAGTAATATTTCAAGTATTAACATAATTTAAAACATATGTTTGTTAAAACATACATGTGACATCCCTGTGGTTGCAGCTACTCGGGAGGCTGACATGGGAGGATCACTTGAGCCTGAGACAGAGGTTGCAGTGAGCTGTGATAGCACCACTGCACACCAGCCTGAGCGACAGAGCAAGATGCTGTGTCAAAAATAAATAAATAAAATAATAAATTGTGAATAATTTTCCCAAATCCTCTATTATCTATATTTTGCTCTACTTTTAAGAAAATGAACAAATCTGTAAGAACATAGAGCAAATTATTTATTGTGATTATTTCTGAGGAATAAAATTATGGTAAACTTTTGCCTTAAAAGGCCTTTTTGTAATGTTTGAAAATTTTCCCATAGGAATAAATAACTTCTGTAATCAAAGAAAAAGTCAAAAAGTATAATTGGAAATGTCACAGAGATTTATGTACAAAGATCAAACTATTACTACAATTGTAAGATAAACAGGTAAATAAACATTGATGGACTAGCAAAGATAGATTATAAAAGTATTAAACATCATAATGTCAAAGAACATTCATGAGAAAATGTATTATGTTAAAACAGGAAGATACAAAACACTAAAACAAAAACAAGAAATATGCACACATATATTGGGACTAAGTAAGCACTCAATAAACAGAAACTATTGTTAATAAACAGATAAAACATACATATTTTAAGAAGACATAAAGAAAACTCACCAATATTAACACACTTATCTCTGTGTCAGTTAATGGGTCACTTTAGTTTGTCCTTTATATATATACTCTTCTGTATATTTTACTTCTCCTTCAATAAACATGTATTACTTTTATAGATAGAAAGTTACTTTTTAAAAACCCAGAAACAAAATGCCAGATCTAATGGCTGTGGTATTGGCCTCCTACCCACAAGATGATGGTAGATTGGACTGGGAGTCAGGAAAGTCTGCTCTGCCAATAGCCCATGTGAATGGGCCTACACGACAGGCTATTTATCTGAAAAGGGTGACAAATTAGATAATATTTATGTGTCATTCCAGCTCTGATAATCTGTGAATCCTTGATGAGTTAATTCACATAAAGCATTCACATAAAGCATATTTTATCACATAGATAAAAAGATATCTACTCAATGGCAGGCACTCAACAGGGGTTAGATGCTAATATGGTTGATACGAAAACCTGCAGAGAAAGAAAGACATCTTGGTGATGACCTCATCCTTCCAATCATGGATCATTTGAGCTGTCAGCAGTTTGTCTATGCCAAGGGTCAGCAAACCTTTTCTGCAACAGGCCAGAAGTTAAATTTGTTTACGTTTAATGGGCTAAATGGGATACATAGTCTCTGTCTCTACTATTCCATTTTGCCTTTGTAATTTGAAAACATATATGTAAAATATATGTTTGTTAAAACATACATGTGACCATGCTTATGGTTCCAGCTACTCAGGAGGCTGAGGTGGGAGGATCACTTGAGCCTGAGAGACAGAGGTTGCAGTGAGCTGTGATAGCACCAGTGCACTCCAACCTGGGTGACAGAGTGACAGCCTTCGGACACTATGTAAATGAATGAGCTTGCCTGTGTTTTAATAAAACAGTTTTACCCAAAAAAGTGGCAGACCAAATTTGGCCCATATTTGCTGACTCCCAGGTCTGTAAGTTGCCCAGAGAGTAATGTACAAGTGCTTCTACAAATGTCTATTGTGGAATAATGTAGCTGTTAGTGATTTTAAGATGCTAAAAAAGATCCCTCTGCAGATCTGGGGAAAGAATGGTATTACGGGGAAGGGTAAAAGGAAAAAGGCTCTTAATAGCCCTATCCTGCTAACTTAATAGACAGCAGGTTTCCTTCCTCTACCTTGCAAGCTTTTTCCCTGATGCCACCTCTTTACCCCTCAATAATTAACTAAAGGAGCCTAGGCAAGCTAGATGAGGTTTTTCGAGAATTTTAAACACTCTCTCCAATGAGACCGCATTGAAATGTAGTCTCTGAAGCCCTTCTTGGTCTGCATGTTGGCACCAAACAGTACACTCAACCAAATTGTGGCAGTACACTTTATCTATATCTAATGCAGCCTTGGGTCACTTAGCGATGTGACCTGGGACAATTTTCTATTCTCTCTGTAGTTCACTTAAAAACGATACATAATATGCTGTTGTGAAGATTAAATCAGCACACATGCTTCAAACTGTACCTGGTATACAGTAAGTGCTAAATGTTGTTTACAATATTACCACCAAAATCTGCTAATGCATATATCCCCCCCTCCCTACACAAGACTGGAAGCATCTTTACATTTGGCAGTCTCCAACCTCACTCCTTCTGCAACCTCGCCCCTGAATTCCGTGTAATAGTTGGCCTGTAATGAATAGTAACCCTTCGCTGGGAGACATTAAGGCTTGCATACATGCTATCACATACAAGCTGTCAACTGAGCCTTGTGAAGAAGCAAGGAACAGATTTCTAGTACTTTAGAGATCAAGAAACAGTCTCTGTTCCCTCCAGAATTGTAAATCAGGTCTCAAAACTTCCAATGAGTGCGCTTTACGCTATTTGCAATCTCCTATAAAAACAGGCTCTAAACAAGTTTCTGAGCTACAGGATCGGCCGGGTGAACAAACTGGTATCAGAACCGAGAATTGTGATCCCCAGGATCTCGTTTCCTGACATGGGTCCTAGGCCTTTATATCCATCCATCATCCACTCACTCATTCATTCATTCACTCCGCCATTTTCCTAGGCATCTCCTCTGTGCCAGGCATAGTGCTGGGTTTTGGGGTCTGCAGTGCTGAGCCTGCAGGCTGGGCTGGCCGAGCCGCCAGGAGTGCCCCAGATCCAGGTCGCTCCCGTAGGCAGCAATACGGGGAGGATCGAGGCCGGGGGGACTTCCCTCCAGCCCGCCGCCCCAGCCAAAGCTCGCCGGGGCCCCTCTTTTCCCTTCCCTGGGTCCCAACCCGCTCACTGTGAGATCCAGATACTCCCCGCGAAGCGGCGCGGGCGCTCCTAGAGCTGCATGAGACCCAGGACACAGGATTTAACTTCTGAAACCGGAAGAGCGGTGGCGCGGCCGGTAGTGCGTCAACAGCGGGCTCGCGCATACGTCCTCGGATTCTCTAGGAAGCAGGAGGAACATCTCTGTGGAACCCTGGAAGAAGGCGTTCCCTCCGAGTCCAGCCGATGACTCCATCCTTGTTTCCATCCAAGCCCAGCTGCGTTCCTGAAATCCCATTAACAACTATCTTGGTGTGAAACACAGTGGCTATCAACCCTCAGAAAAACTGTAGAGGGAGATGTTGGGGATGGAAAGGATGCCGGGTAGCAGCTGGAATGGGCCATCCCAACAAGAAACTAGTATATTCTATCTGCTTAAAATAATCTCTGTTAAGAACCTTGACTCTAGATCGTTTTCCCAGGATTTTCCCTTTGAAACATCTCCCTTCCTTCTACCTTCTCTCCCTGACCTCAGCTATCCAGTTTATCCTGGTTCTTCAAATCCCAGTGCCAATTCTCATTTGCTGAGATTACAGGTGTGAGCCACTGCCCCCAGCCTATATACCACATTTTCTTTATCCGCTTGTTGATTGATGGCATTTGGGCTGGTTCCATATTTTTCCAGTTGTGCATTGTGCTGCTATACACATGCGTGTGCAAGTATCTTTTTCATATGACTTCTTTTCTTCTGAGTAGATATATCCAGGACTGGGATTCCTGGATGAAAAGGTAGATTTACTTTTAGTTCTTTAAGAAATCTCCACACTGTTTTCTGTAGTGGTTGTACTAGTTTATATTCCCATCAACAGTGTAAATGTCTTCACCTTCTCCACATCCACACCAACATGTATTTTTTTAAATTATGGCCATTCTTGCAGGAGTAAGGCAGTATCACACTGTGGTTTTGATTGGCATTTTCCTGATAATTAATGATGTTGAACATTTATCCTTATGTTTGTGGGATATTTGTATATCTTCTTTTGATAATTATCTATTCACGTCCTTAGCCCACTTCTGAATGGGATTGTTTTGTTCTTCCTGGTTTGTTTGAGTTCCTTGTAGAGTCTGGATGTTAGTTCTTTGTCAGATGTATACATTGCAAAGATTTTCTCCCACTCTGTGGGTTATCTGTTAACTCTGCTGATTATTTCTTTTGCTGTGCAGAAGTTTTTGTTTAATTAAGTCCCATCTATTTATCTCTGTTTTTGTTGCATTTCCTTTTGGGTTCTTGCCTAAGCCAATGTCTAGAAGGGTTTTTCCAATGTTATCTTCTAGAATTGTTATGGTTTCAGATTTAAGCCTTTGATCCACCTTGAGTTGATTTTTGTATAAGGTGAGAGATGAGGATTTAGTTTTATTCTTCTACACATGGCTTGCCAATTATGCCAGCACCATTTGTTGAATAGGGTTCTCTATTCGTTCCATTGGTCTATATGTTTGTTTTTATACCAGTACTATGCTGTTTTGGTGACTAGGTCCTTATAGTATAGTTTTAAGTTGGGTAATGTAATGCCTCCAGATTTGTTTTTGTTTTTGTTTTGCTTGGTCTTGCCTGGCTATGCAGACTGTTTTTCATTCCATACAAATTTTGGTATTGTTTTTCTAGTTCTGTGAAGATGAATGGTGGTATTTTGATAAAAATTGCATTGAATTTGTAGATTGCTTTTGGCAGTATGGTCATTTTCACGATATTGATTCTACCCATCCATGAACATGGGATGTGTTTCCATTTGTTTGTGTCATCTATGATTTCTTGCTTTCTTTACTTACCCTCTTTTCTTTTCTTTCTTTCTTTCTTTTTTTTTTTTTGAGATGGAGTTTTGCTCTTGTTGCCCAGGCTGGAGTGCAATGGCATGATTTTGGCTCACTGCAACCTCCGCTTCCCAGGTTCAAGCAATTCTCCTATCTTACACTTCTGAGTAGCTGAAATTACAGACACACACCACCACACCTAACTTTTTGTATTTTTAGTAGAGATGGGGTTTCTCCATGTTGGTCAGGCTGGTCTTGAACTCCTGACCTGAGGGGTCTGCCCACCTTGACCTCCCAAATTGCTGGGATTACAGGCATGAGCCACAACACCTGGCCATCATCTATGATTTCTTTCAGCAGTGTTTTGTAGTTTTCCTTGTAGAGGTCTTTCAACTCCCTGGTTAAGTATATGCCTAAGTATTTTATTTTATTTTATTGTAGCTATTGTAAAAGAGGTTGATTTCTTGATTTGAGTCTCAGGTTGGTCACTGTTGGTATATAGCAGGGCTACTGATTTCTGTACGTTAATAGCAGGCAGCCCACAGCCCAAACTGCTGGTCTCACTCCCACCATAATCTGTCCCCCAAAAGGCTGGTCTCACTCCCACTATAACCTGTGCCCCCAACAACACCCAGTTATTTCCAGGCAGCCAGTGAGCAGGGCTGAGAACTTGCCCCAGACTACAAGCCTCTCTCCTGAGAAAGCAAGCTGACTCACAGTTTTCAGCTGTCCCACAGAGCCTCCGGGCAGCAATCCACCTCCTTCAAAGGGTCTGTGAATTCTCTTGGCTTTCCTGGTATGTTTCTGCAGTAGTTCTTGAAGCAAAAGTTTATGATGTGGGTCTCCACATGCTGCTCTGCCTGTCTGAGTGGGAGCTGCAAGTTAGTCCTGTCTCCTGTCCACCATTTTCTTATCTCACTCCGAAACACATTTCAAAACGAAACAGGTAAAAATATCATTACAGATTAGCATTCATTTACAGATGAATAATTGCATTGGATTTTGTTGACAGGAAACACTAACTGAACCTCAAGCAAAATGTTGTCCCCAAAAAAGGATTCCATTATTTTAATTAGTAGACCTGTATACCAAAAAAGGAGTATGCTTTATTTATCTTTTTGGGGGGGTGGAGTTTCACTCTATTTTCCCAGGCTGGAGTGCAATCTTGGCTCACTGCAACCTCCGGCTTCCAGGTTCAAGTGATTCTCCTGCCTCAGTCTCCCAAGTAGCTGGGATTACAAGCACACACCATCACACCTGGCTAATGTTGTTTTTTTAGTAGAGACGGGGTTTCACCATGTTGGCCAGGCTGGTCTTGAACTCCAGACCTCAGGTGATCCACCTGCCTTGGCCTCCCAAAGTGCTGGGATTACAGGCATGAGCCACCATGCCTGGCAGGAGTATGCATTTTTATTATATTTTTAATTTCATCAATTAAAAATTTCCAAAAAATAAGTTTATCTTCTTTTTTTTTTTAAAGACAGAGTTTTGCTCTTGTTATCCAGGCTGAAGTGCAATGGCGCGATCTCGGCTCACCGCAACCTCTGCCTCCTGGGTTCAGGCAATTCTCCTGCCTCAGCCTCCTGAGTAGCTGGGATTACAGGCACACGCCACCATGCCTAGCTAATTTTTTGTATTTTTAGTAGAGACGGGGTTTCACCATGTTGACCAGGTTGATCTCTTGACCTCGTGATCCACCTGCCTCGGCTTCCCAAAGTGCTGGGATTACAGGCTTGAGCCACCATGCCCGGCCAAGTTTGTCTTCTTTATTGTTATATGATTTACTACATATTATCCAATCTCGCAGCTGCAGAGGAGTCAAAGTAATATATTTTCTTCACCAATCACAAAGTTCATGACTGAAACCCCTATAACAAAAGACAGACTGACAAGCGAACAGCATACAAATTTATTTAATGTATATTTTATGTGACATGGGATTCTTCAGAAATGGAGGGCAAAAGGGCATGAACTAATGGTAATAAACTGGAAAGAACTTAGTAAGTCCTGTTTAGATTCTTCTTGGCAGCTCAGTATCTTCATCCCTTTCCTCTGGGTATAGGGCAGATGAGGGCCTTATGACCTATGTCTGCTCCAGTGGAGAATCGTGGGAGATGGTCAGAGAGATCATCTTGTTTCTGCTGTTTTCTCAAATAGCAGGATGCTATATTTTACGATAGTGTGTCATGAACCCTATCACAGCCAACAAAGAATAGTTAACCTAATTTTCTCCAAGAGTCTGATTTTTCTGAGGCTTGTAGGCTGATGTGGCCCCTGCTAACATTGAGGCAAGGAGCAGACATGGGTAAAGGGGTGGGGCCAAGACCCCCAGGACGCCTTAGGGTCTTGCTAAGTGGGACAGTCACGTAAAGGAGGTCGAGGGTGTTATCGTGAAGATCCTCAGGAAGGAGGAGACCTGGAGTCTGGGCCTAGCTCTGTTTCCTGCCTGTCTGCCATGGAATGTGGGCAGGTTGCTTCACTGTACCACATCCAGTGGCTAATCTGAAATGAAGGGAGAACATCAACCCTCCTCTTCATCCCAGACTCTTAGACATGGGAATTGAAGGTGGTATGGTACCCACTTCTTGTCTCCTGATCCTGGGAAGTAGCATCTCTCCTTTGGGGTTTAGCTTAGTTCCCTCCCATAGGGCACTCCCAGAGAACCTGGGTCAGGGCTGCTGGAGAGAAGTCAGAGGCCACAACGGACTTAGAATTGAGCCCGGAATTTCTCTCTCTCTCTCTGGTGGCAGCAGCTCCTTACCTAGGCCCCATTTGGCACCTGCTCTGAAACTGAAACTGGAAGCTAGAATTTGGTGGGGATGACCTGAGTACAGCCCCTCTCACCCTTGCCATTCAGGTGCTCTGCAGAGGCAGTGGGGTCTTTGCTGGCTTTCAGTGCTAGGGAGGACCTGCAACTTTGGGGATTTCACAGTATAGAGAACCCTGAGGGTCTTTACACTTCGGTATAAGATACTTTCCGGTCAGTTCTGGACACAGTTGTGAAATACATCTTTACAGCCCTGATAACGCAGGAGGATATACTATATTTGGGAGTCTCCCCAGATTCTGAGGCTTACCAAGCCTAAACAAATTGTTGAGTGGCTGAGTGACTCTCTTCAACAAGTATAGGGTTGACCTTGGTGAGGATGGCACAGAGAATTAGGCTATGAGAGTTTATTCCAAAATGGGAATGAGAGAAGAATTTAGTTTTTATTACATTTAATTAATTAATTAATTTTTGAGATGAAGTCTCACTGTTGTCCCCCAGGCTGGAGTGCAATGGTGTGATCTCGGCTCACTGCAACCTCCGACTCCTGGGTTTAAGCGATTCTCCCGCCTCAGCCTCCTGAGTAGCTGGAATTACAGACACCTGCTACCATACCCAGCTACTTTTTGTATTTTTAGTAGAGACAGGCTTTCACCATGTTGGCCAGGCTGATCTCAAACACCTGACCTCAGGTGACCCACCCGCCCCAGCCTCCCAGAGCGCTAGGATTATAGGTGTGAGCCACCACACCCAGCAATTTTATTTATTTATCATAGAGACAAATCTTGCTCTGTTGCCCAGGCTGGAATGCAGTGGTACAATCACAGCTCATTGCAGCCTTGAACTCCTGGGTTCAAGTGATCCTCCTACCTCAGCCTCCCAGGTAGCTGGGACCACAGGTGTACACCACGCCCGGCTAATTTTTATTATTTTTTGTAGAGATGGAATCTCGTCATGTTGCCCAGGCTGATCTTGAATTACAGGCTTCAACTGATCCTCCTGCTTTGGCCTCCCAAAACTGCTAGGATTACTAGCCTGAGCCAAGATGAGTTTTAAAGTAAAAACAGAGATTAGAGGAGTGGAAAGGATGACAGGAGTTGAAGAAAAAAGGAGAAATGGTAAGAGGAGGAAAGCAGAAGAGAAGAGGAGAAGTGAGGGAAAGGAAATAATGCATAAGAAATGGGAAGAGGAAAAAGGGAAAAGAGGGGGGAAAAAAGCCCAGAAGGCTCTTTCCAAGCTCACTTTCAGCAGAAATCTGAAAACTTTCCATCAGATCTCTACATCTTGAGTTCCCTGTAATACAGGGCAGCCTCCTGAGCTCCATTTGGCTGTTTCAGAACCAAGCAGCACTGCTAAAACTTGTGTTTCTAAGGCAAGCTGTTTTGTGTTGCAGCTTGGCTTAAAAACATAAGAACATGGATAAGGAAAGGTGTGAGCAGTCCCTGGAATTAAGCCATTCCCTGTCCCAAATTGAGAGGTCTTTATAACCCACCAGAGTCTTACGTAGAGGAAGAGGAACATTGCCATCCTTTGCAGTGTCTATGAATGCCAAACACTGCTGCCTCTCCCCTTTGCCCTTCCTGCCTGGCTGCCTGCTGACCTTTTTGCAACCATATTAGGAGTGTACATGTGCTATTGATATGTAAGCATCACAAACATCTAGAGTATATGTTAGTATCATTTAAAGATGTTTTGCCTGGGAGACTGAGGCAGGAGAATTGCTTGAACCCGGGAGGTGGAGGTTGCAGTGAGCCGAGGTCACGCCACTGCACTCCAGCCTGGTGCCTGGTGATGGAGTGAGACTCTGTCTCAAAAAAAAAAAAAAAAAAAGATGTTTTGTTTCCACCATAGGAAACAGGTGACATTTTTGTTTTCTGTATCTTTTGTTAGATTATGAAACCAAATCAGCTATCAAGGAGTTGGTTCCAAAGCAGAAAGTATCAGAAGAAACAGAGATACACTGAGCCACCTCCAGAGCACTCCAGAATAACAATTTCCAAGAATACAAGATTGGAGCATCTAAAAATTGGGAAGACAGCTTGAATATTCATCAGGGAGATCCTTCCAGGGAGATGCTGAAGATGAGGACTAGAAATGTAAAGCCAGCAGAAATCAAGGATGCAAAAATCTCCCCAGAGAAGAAAAGCCAGAAAGGTAAAGAATTTGATAACTTTGATTTAGGCTCAAAAGGTATTTCACATTTGAAAATTAACAGGGAGAAGAACAAGGGGCCAGTTTCAGGAGTCAAAACACAAGTCACAACTTATGAAAAGCTTCAGAATGTAACCCCTCTGGCAGCCAGGTTTCGAGAAGCCCTGGGGGGAAAGGAAGTGCAAAGAGGCATCAGGGAAGCCAGGCAGGACCCAGAGCAAGGAGAAGGAAGAGAGTTTTCAGAGGTTTTGCCTTCAAAGACAGAAGTGCCCTTGATGAGGAAAGAAGGCAACAAAACTACCCTTTATCTGTAAAGAGTGTGGAAGAGCCTTTGGCCAGAGTGCAAACCTCATCGTGCACCAAAGAATCCACACAGGTGAGAAACCTTTCCTATGTAATGAACACGGAAAAGGCTTCAGTCAGAGATCACACCTCATACGACATCAGAGGATCCACTCTGGTGAGAAACCCTATGAATGCCAGGAATGTGGGAAGACCTTCAGCCAGAGCTCAAATCTCATAGTTCATCAGGGGCATCCACACTGGGGAGAAATCTTTTGAATGTGGTGAGTGTGGGAAAGCCTTCAGCCAGAGTTCAGGCCTCACTGTCCATCAGAGGATCCACACAGGGGAAAAGCCATTTGAATGTAATGAATGCGGCAAAGCTTTTAGTTGTAGCTCATACCTTATTGTGCATCAGAGAATCCACACTGGGGAGAAACCCTAGAAGTGTAATGAGTGTGGAGGAGCCTTTGGCCAGACTTCCCATCTTATTCTCCATCAGGCAAGTCATGCCTGGAAGAAACCTCAGCTGGCTACTTGGATTAATGCGGCAGAGTTGAGTGGTCATGTTATGTGCTTGCCTTCACCAAGGCCATCATCTCTTAAATACTAGGAAGTGTGCAAGAGGTCACAGACTGTTCACTGCCGGAAATCTGGGTCCACAAACTCACTTCTGCTTGTAAGGTGTTTTTTTCACTTGACTTCTTTTTGTATGTGTGCCTCCAGTCAGATTTGGAGTTCCAACAGGTAGATGCAAGGTCCTGTCTTCCAGTTTGGCAGGAACTGAGGAGCTCTTCATTTCTATAAAGTTAATTAAATTTTAATTTATTGAGAAATTCCATGTATCGAGAATCTCTTAATCTGATAATCTTGCAAGATCCCACCTGCTTTGAAGATTTATAATTTTTCCAATGTACAGCTTTAATGTGCTGTAGTTGGGGAGCTTAGAAGGCCCACCATGAGCAGTACTGAAATTTAGAATGTCATATTCTCATTCAAATATAGGCTGCCTTTAGGAATGACCAAAACAGTAAAGGATACATAGGATGATAGAATCATGAATCAAAGGAACCCTACCAGACCAGAACTGCGGACCAAAGTTCACAAGATGAAGTATCAAGCCCTGTCCACAGGGCTAAGGAGTCTGAGCCTGTCGGAACAGAAGTGTTCTGTCAGAAATGCTGCAACCCTTGGCCATTAGGCATGCTAGAGGAGTGTCTTTAAAAACACCCTTCTCTCTCATCTTCAGTTGCTAGCTGCTCAGGGCTGAGGTCCTAGTCTTAGGGCCTGTTTTCTCCTCTCTAGACCATATAGGTTGACTCTTCCTTAAAAGCAAGTAAAACAGATCATGTGTGTGTATAAAATTAAAAAGGAATATCCTAACTGTCTGCCACTTACACAGAAAGAGATTCACTACCTTTAGACTAAAGGAAAAATATAGTAATAGGAATGCAATATGTTTCAGTATATGCAGTCACATACCACATAAGGACGTTTTGGTCAACAACAGACCACATAGTGGATGGCAGTCAAATAAGATTGTAATGGAGCTGAGAATTCCTATGGCCTAGTTACTCTGTAGCTGTCATAATGTGGTAGCACAATGCATTACTCACGTTTGTGATGATACTGGTGTGAAGCAACAGACCATGCTGCCAGTTATATAAAAGGATAGCACTTGCAGTTATGGACAGTGCATACTACTTAATAATAAACGACTGTGCTACTGGTTTATGTATTTACTATACTGTAGTTTAATTGTTACTTCTAAATGTGCTCCTTCCACTTGTTTTTTTAAAGTTGACTGTAAAACAGTATGCTGTACTTGACCAGCAGCAGCCTCATATATCTCGTGTTTACCACGTCTCTCGACTGCATCATTTCCTCTTGTGCTTGATTTAATCTCATGTTGTTTTGTTCATCATGTCCCTTAAGCATTCAAAATCCGTGGCTAATTTTGCCAGTAAGAGGCCATGTTGAGTAATTAACCTGGAAACAAAATTAAAAGTGATTAAGGACTGTGAAGGTGGAAAATCAGTGACAGTTATTGCTCACCAGTCAGGCACGTCCCATTTTACCACAGCTACCATTCTAAAGAGTAAGAGCAAAGTGATAAAGCTGTTACAGGATCTGCTTCATTGAAGGCAATGAGACTAACAGAAATTGGAGAAGGGCCTATATCAGATATGAAGAAACTTCTAATGACCTATATTGAAGGCCAGATACAAGACATGTCCCTCTCAGCACCATGACAGCCACAGCTAAAGCAAAAAGCTTGTTTGCTATGTTGATAGAAAAGGCTGGACCTGACTATTGCTGAATTACTGCTAGCTCTCGGTGTTTTAATGATTCAAGAATTGTTATTCATTACACAATGTAAAAGTCAGTGATAAGTCTACAAGTGCTGATGTGAAGGCAGCTGAAGAATTTTTGGAAACTCTAGATAAGCTGATCATGGAGGAAAATTACTTGCCAGAGCAAATTTTTTTTTCTTTTTTTACCCCCAACTTCCTGCACAGAGCAAATCTTTAATATGGATCAAACCTCCCTATTCTGGAAAAAGAGGCTTCAAGGGACTTTCATCCATAAGGAGGTCAAGTCAGTGCCAGGTTTCAAGGCTTTGAAGGACTGGGTAAATGTTTGGGGGCAATGCTGATGGCCACAAATTGAAACCCTTTGTGATCTGGCACAGTGAGAAGCCCACCGGCTTCAAGCATATCAATAAGCACACACTGCCAGTGTACTACAGTAGCAATAAGAAGTCATGTGTAACCCAGCTTCTCTTCCAAGATGCCCTCCTGAATTGCTATGCCAGTGAAATAAAGAAGTACTGTTTGGAGAATAACACACCTTTCAAGATTTTGCTTATTGTTGATAATGCTCCTGCACATCCTCTTTTTATTGGTTATCTCTGTCCTAATATCAAACTGGTGTTTCTCCCTGTTAATATCAGCTCTTTGATCCAATCATTGGATCAAGGAGTTATGGCAGTTTTTAAGGTGCACTACTTAAGGAGGATGTTTCCCCAGGCTATTGCTGCTATTATCTGAGGGAGGACACTGAGGAGACACTGAGGCAACTCTGGGAGGATTACATCTATGACTGCATCAAGAACCTCGCTTGGGCTTAGGGTGATGTCACCAATGAGTGTATGAATGGCATCAGGAGAAGACACTCAAGGTTTATGACTTCAAAGGATTTGCCACCGATGACCAGGCTGCAAAAATCCACAAGGCCATGGTTGAGATGGCAAACAGCTTTAACCAGGGTGTGAATGAGGATGACATTGAGGAGCTCCTAGAGGTGGTTCCTGAGGAATTGACTAATGAGCAGTTGTTGGAAATGGAAGAGGGACACATAGCTGAAGAAGAAGAAAGGAAACTGCAGAAAACCACTATCAAGAAAATCCACAGTAGGGGGTTTAGCAGAAGCTTTTGCAGACCTCAACATACTCCTTTAAAAGTTTGAAAACATGGACCAACACCAAAAGCTTTTCATTAATAGAGAGGAATGTTCATGGTGCATTATCTGTTTACTGGCAAATCTATGATGAAAAAAGGAAACCAAGCAAACCACTATGGACACATTTCTGAAAACAGTGACACCTCCTCAAGAAGAGTCCTAGGCAGGTCCTTCACAGGTATTTCAGAAAAGTGCATTGCTATCTTCAGAGATGACAGCTCTGTGCATGTGACTGCCCTTGAAGACTTTCCAGTGGGACAAGATGTGAAGGTGGCAGACAGTGACTGGGATGATCCCGACCCTGTGTATGCCTAGGCTAACATGCTTGTGTCTTAGTTTTTAACAAAAAAAAAATGAAAAAAATATTTTAAATAGAAAAATGCTTATATAAAGAAAAATATTTTTGTATAGCTGTACAGTGTGTTTGTGTTTTAATCTAAGTGTTATTACAAAAGTCAGAAAAATTTTAAAGTTTATAATGTAAAAAGTTACATTGGCTAACTTATTGAAGAAAGAAAAAAAAATTTTTTTTGAGACACAGTCTTGCTCTGTCGCAGGCTAGAGTGCAGTGGCGCAATCTCGACTCACTGCAATCTCCACCTTCTGGGTTCAAGCAATTTTCCTGCCTTAGCCTCCTGAGTAGCTGGGACTACAGGCATGCGCCACCACGCCCAGCCAATTTTTTTCTTATATTTTTTAGTAGAGATGGGGTTTCACCATGTTGACATGACCTCGTGATCTGCCTGCCTCGGCCTCACAAAGTGCTGGGATTACAGGCGTGAGCCACTGTACCCGGCCTGAAGAAATAAATTTTTAATGTAAATTTAGTGTACTGTAAGTGTGCGGTATTCGTAAAGTCTACAGAAGTGTACAGTCATATCCCAGGCCTTCACTTTTACTCACCACTCACTCACTGACTCATCCAGAGCACCTTCCAGTCCTGCAAGCTCCATTCATGGTAAATGCCCTATATAAGCATACTATTGTTTATCTTTCGTACCATATTTTTTCCTGTACTTTTTCTAAGTTATTTTTAGATTTACAGATACCAGGCCGGGAGTGGTGGCTCAAGCCTGTAATCCCAGCACTTTGGGAGGCCACAGCGGGTGGATCATGAGAGGTCGAGACCATCCTGGTCAACATGGTGAAACCCCGTCTCTACTAAAAAATACAAAAAATTAGCTGGGCATGGTGGCGCGTGCCTGTAATCCCAGCTACTCAGGAGACTGAGGCAGGAGAACTGCCTGAACCCAGGAGGCGGAGGTTGCGGTGAGCCAAGATCGCGCCATTGCACTCCAGCCTGGGTAACAAGAGCGAAACTCCCTCTCGAAAAAAAAAAGATTTACAGATACCATTTTGTTACAATTGCTTACAGTATTCAGTACAATAATATGCTGCACAGGTTTGTAGTCTAAGAGCAATGGGCCATGCCACAGTTAGGGTGTAGGAGGGTGTATACTGCATAGCCTAGGACTGTGCCACAGAGCCTAGGGTCTACTTACACATGCCCTCCAGATTTGTTTGAGTACACTCTATGATATTCACACAGTGAAATCATCTAACAATGCCTTTTTCAGAACTCTCTCCATTGTTAAGCAGCACAAGACTGTACTGTAATGCTGGTTGGTGCCCTCCAGTTAAGTCAGGAACTGGTCCTGTCTGGGGTATGGATCTATAGTCCCCACCAATAGAGGGTGAGTTTCAGAGATTTTTAACAAGCTGGAAGGTTGACTTTCAAAATGTCTCCAGCTACTTACAGGTCAATTCCAGCATGAGATATATTTTATCTTCCAATCACTAGTAGGCAAAGAAGAGGTGCTAGGAATCAGTCACTGGCTTGACTTCTAGCAACAAGGAAAGCCTGAGGTGAATCACAGTTGCAACATCTGCAGCTCAAGCTGCATAGCATCATGGGGAGCTGGAATTTTAAAGTATAAACATTTTTAAAGTATAAGAATAAAAAATTTCCATCCAAAGTATAAGAAAAATCTTTGTTTCTTGCCAAATCCCCATTACTTCTTTGGGCAAACACCAGGGTCCTTTCCCTTGTTAAAATAGCTTATTTTAACAAAGGCAAGGTGTAGGGGGTGTACACCAACCCAGACATTCACGAAATCAACTGCTAATCTTGCGTGTTTACACAATAAGCATCTGAAATGGGCTGTGTGACTCCTTGGTTTTGGTTTGCATGAGACTTAGCATCTGTGTGAAACTGCTAGTTGCCTTGGGCAGAGACCTGGTTTAAGGACTGCAGGCCTGAAAATGAAGGGAAGTTAATTTTTTACTATGACAAAAGTAGAGTAAAAACGGTTTTGCTTTGGACATAAGGGCAAAGCAGAACTAAGTGGCAAAAGAACCAAAACACCTCTGCCTAGATGGAGAGTGATCAGGGAAGTGACTGCTGCAGCTGTGCACAGTTGGGTGTGGGCTACAGGTGGAGTATCGGGGAGACAGTAAATTGAATGGAGTGACATCCACCCCTGGTGTGGGCTGTGGTGTCCAGAGTCCAGACTCAGCAGCCACTCACTGCCCACGCCCCAGTCCCTTTTCTACCACCTACTGCATACCTATGGGCAAACTTCTTAACCTCTCTGTGCCTCACTGTCCCTGTCTATAAAATGTTGGTATTAACGATCACTTAAGGGATGCAGTGAGGATTGAATGAGTAAAACATATTGAGAAGAGCACTGCACAGAGTAACTACTACATAAAATAAAACAATTATTAATTTGCTTTTCTGCTCTGAGACATGGCCCAACAGTACCTTGTGTCTAGGGCAGGGCAGCAGGGGATAACCTGTACAGCCAGAGAAACTGAAACTACCAGGTTTCTCTAGGTGTGTGTGTTGAGGGAAGCTCAGGGACTGGGTGAAATTAGTGTCTGCTGGAAGGCAGGAAGGGCCAAGAGTTTACTCTGATAGATACAAGCCTCCTCCTACTCATTTTAGAGGAGCTGCGTCATTCAGGGAAGTGGCAGAGGTAGAAACTAGAAGAGAAAAATCCCTGTCTTAACCAGAGGCCAGCCAGCTCTGGGTAGAGGCTGATCTCTGCCCCACAAAGTTACTCTTTGACTCTCCACTTCTCAGCCTATGTACTGGTTATTCTTGTCTGCACCCCGGATCCATCATCTCCCTCTTTGCCCCGGGACAGAGATCCCTGTGGGCGGCATCACCCTGGGTCCCTTACTGCTAGCTTCCTAGTGGGATGCCCTGGTATCAGAGGGAGGCATGAGAAGGGGATGGGGTACTTCTGTCTGCTGCCATCGTTCTGGCAGTGGCTGGGTCCCTCTGTAACCACAGCTGCATGGCTCCAGCTACGCCATTTCCTCCCATGCCCCTTCAAGCTAGGAGTGGCAGAGGCTCTAGTTCTTGCTGGTATCTGGTGTCTCCCCTTTCCCTCCCCAAACCTCTGTAAATCACCCTTTCATTAAACTCTCCTTCCTGCCAGGTCCCAGCAGATTGATAACTTCTAGCAACTTGGGGATCTGGAGAGCTGCACTGTATATCTTCTTGACTAGATCACGCTGCACGACATTTTAAGCTAAGCACTGCTTAGTGATGGAGGAAGCACAAACCTGTTCTTTATTAACAAATCGTCCACACTGCAAAAGGAGCAGGTGCTAGGAAGGGTTTCAGACGCTGGACCTTCCATCTCACACAGCGCGAACATTAGCAAGCACCCAGAGTGTCAGTGGCATGCCATCCTTCTATCAAGCCAAGACAGTACACTGTTCCCAACATGCTCCATGCTTTCCAGACAAGTCCTTCTGGATACAATCCTTCCCATCAGGTTTTGGGAATCCTCACCCCAAAGGGTTGGCTTGAATGCCACTTTTTTCATGATCCACCCCAAATCAAAGATGCATCCAGTCTCATCTGAACTTCCCCTCAATTATCTTCGGCTTTCCTGGCACTCAGCATGTTCTGCCTTGTGATGGTCTTACTTCCCCTGATGGATTGTGTTCTTAAGAGAAGGACCGGCTGGGTATGGTAGCTCATGCCTATAATCCTGGCACTTTGGGAGGACGAGGCAGGTGGATCATCTGAGGTCAGGAGTTCAAAACCAGTTTGGCCAACATGGTAAAAACCCATCGTTATTAAAATACAAAAATTAGCCGGGCATGATGGCGGGTGCCTGTAATCCCAGCTACTCAGAGGCTGAGACGGGAGAATCGCAGTGATCTGAGATCATGCCACTGCACTCCAGCCTGGGTGGCTGAGCGACTCTGTCTCAAAAAAAAAAAAAAAAAAAAAAAAGACAGAGAAAGACGAGGTCTTATTCCCTGTGGGCCCCATAGATTACCTAGCAGCCTTTTCCATAAAAGGTGCTCAGTAAATTGCTGAATGAATGGACAATGACTAAAGAGTGTCTTTGACCTGCTTCAGCTGAGCAAGGTAACCGGCTGTAGGTACCAAAGTCTAACTGAGAAGAACCAGCTAGATTTCCTCACCTGCCTCCCACACAGTCTCCCCGTCTCCTTTTCCTCCTCTTTGCCCATCTACCTTGAGTTCCCATCAGTTTCATTCTCCCAACACCTCCCACCTCCTTCGGTTAGTACACATTCTGTCAATGGCTTCAAAGCTCTGGAATCACAGGTGGCAGAGAGAAGAGAGCTCAAAGCCCCTCATGTCCAACGCCTGTCCTGCACAGGTGTGGAGAATGATGTTCAGGCTCACCCAGGGTTACCCTGGTACAGGAAGCCCAGTACTGTGGGCAGGACTTGGCCTTGGTTGGTACCACCCACACACTGGGGCTTTTGTCCTGAAACCTCTCATCTCCCCATGTGCATGTCAAGCCTGCCACTCCGAGTGACTGCACAGCCAGTCTCTCTCTCACTGGGGCCCAACTGGAGTTACTCCTTGTTTGCTTGGTCCCCTCCCTGGGCTGTCCCTTATCTACCTACTGCCAACCCATTCTCCCAGAGCTGGCCTACTAAAGCTTCACCCATTTCCCCTCTCCACTGATCTTGCTATCTCTGCACACACTTTAGCACTTTATCTAAGCTTGTCACCTAGTGCCCTTTACTCAATGGCGTGTGTTTACATGTGTATGTATCTTAGTCTCTCCAAAGACACTAGGAGGCCCTTACAGGAGCCTGCCTTAGCCTGAGAGCCAGGTTGATGACAAGGACTCAGCCTGCTCTTACGTGGATTTGGTGTTGGACCTGAAGCCCTAACCCATCAGCACTGGGCTCTGACCAGGGAAGTCGGCTGGTATTTCTTCCAGGTGTGCTCCCAGGTACCAGGTGCTAGGTAACCATGAGGGACCTTTCAGGACATGCTCTGCTTTTGACTGGTTGGGTCCCCTTTGAGAAGCTGCAAAACCCTGAGTTGATTTCTTCGCCCTGAGAAGGTGGGAGCCCTAGCCAAAGGCCTTTCCATACTGGGTGCAGCAACAGGGCTTCTGTCTGTGTTGCTCTACCAGTGACCCAGGAAGCACGAGCTGTGGCTGAAGGTCTTGCCACCCTCCAGGCACATGTGTGACTTCTCCCCTGTGTGCACAAGGCACACAGTCCCTGACTGAAGGCCTTGCCTCACATGCCAAAGACAAAGGGCTTCTCCCCCATGTATACCCTCTGGTGCCAGCTCAGATAGGAGCTCCACATGAAGGCCTTGACACACTAGCCACACCCACACGGCTTCTCCCAGGTATGGATTCTCTGATGCGTGATGAAAGTGGAGCTCTGGCTGAAGGCCTTCCCACACACAGTACCGGCTTAGAGATTCCTGCTGGGGCAGCCAGGCTGGAGTTGTGGCGGACATCCTTTCTGAGTTCCTGGCAGTTCCAGCCTCTCTCCCCTGGAAGACACTTTTCTTTTGCTGGGGCCTGCCTGGTGTCTGGCTTGTCTCTCCTCACTTGCTTGTTTGCAGGCTGTTCTGAATGCCCTGTTCTCCTACTCCCTGCTTTTCATGCATCCGGTCTTCTCTTGCAGAGAATTCTCCTTTCATATTTGTTTTTTCCAGAATCAAATCTTCCTTTTCAACTTTGGTCTTGATATCTAAATAAGACATAGAAAAACAAGTATAACATAAGGAAATAAAAACATTATCAGCTTTATATTCTAGATAGGAAACATGAGAGTGTAGGGGGATTTAAGGGAATTCAATATGTAACACCCTTTTCTTAAGAGGCAATGTAGCATTGAGACCAAGGGTGTGGTCTCTGGGGCCAGACTGTCTGAGACCATATCCTGCCTTTGCCATGAACAGTATGTGACCTTTCTATGCCTCAGTTTCCTACTATAAAATGGGTTATAAAATGAGTTAATACTAATATCTATGTCGTAGTAATGTTGTAAGAATTAAGTAAGTCAATGTACATGATGTGTTTAGGTGTTAGCTATTATTATAATTTCATATTCAATATTTGAACCAACTGAGAGATCAGATGGGAGAACAACATATCCCCTTTATTACTGAAAGGCTGATATTGGTGAATGTGGCACCCTTTGTTACTGAAAGATTTCAACTGGTAATTAGAGATGGAATAGTTTCATTTATTAAATATTACATTCATTGAGCACTTATTATATGCAAGGCAGGTGGGGTTATGCATCCAAGAATTAGGCAGCATTAACTACCCAAGGACAGTGCTGGCGCCATGGGTTTGCTCCTGAAACACCTGCAGCACAGAGGGCCAGGGTCAAATGCATGGTTTCTGTGAAGAGGCCAGACCCCAAGGGAGACGTGGGAGGAGGACTGGCCTTCCAAAACTCACCAAATAAAATCCCTTTTTATATTGTGGCAAGAGTGAGGATCACAGCAAGGACCCAAGTGTTACACCACATATTGGAGTAATTTACAAAGAGATGTCTGCTAATTGGCTGGGAGGGAAATGGCCTTTCCCAAGACATACAAACCTTGTTTGGCAGCCTTGGGAATGGCCAGGCCCTGAAGACTGGGTTCTGAGAGGCACACTGTGCTGAGAGTATCAGAGACCTGTATTTCTGAGGCCTGGAGGTGAAGGCCCAGTGGAAAGTGGCCTTACCTAGGCTGGCTGAGGCCTTTCAAGTCAGCCCCAGAAGCATTTCTCCAGCAGTGGCCCTTGGGGCAGGAAACAGATGGGTCCCAGGCAGCAGGTAGCCTTAGAGGGCTGAGGTCAGAGTAAGCTCCCACCCTACTCTCAGGGTGGCTTTCTCTCAGACCTCATGCTCTTTTTGCCAGGCTACTACTGAGACCTGGAAAACAAACACTGGAGGGAAAGTCCACTGGTGGCCTTTGGAGGGGAAGCTAAAGGAGGTCACAGTGCTGGCCCTACTCCCACTCCTTTCGCTGGTGGGCAGTGGAAAGAATCCATAATAAGTAAAGGTAAACTTTCTGGGTGGGCCTGGTGTTTAAAGGCAAAAACGACTGAGGAGTCATCTCCAGGAGGGGGCCCCGGCCCCACGCAGTCCACAGAAGCATCCCTCCCAAACGGCATCAGTTCTCCTCTTGGACAATGAGCTCAGCCTGGTTAATAACCACAGCAGTGTCAAATGACTGAACCGTTTACAGCCCTGTCCTGTCCCAGTCTTCTTTGATGCATACCACTCAGTGAAGCTGGCAGGGCAGGAAATGCTGCTTTATTTACCAGGTGAGGACATCGACTTCTCTGAGGTGACCCAACCAGTCAGAAGCAGAGCAGGTCCTGGTGCTCGGCACTCGGTAGCAGCTGGGCAGCTGGACACTGAGTGAATAAGAGAGAGTGAAATTAGCCTGGTACATCTCTCACACCTAAGGCCATGCCTCATCTCGGAACAAAGAAAGGCTTATGAAAAAATGAGTTGCAGCCCTGCCCTGGCAACCCCTGGTCCTTTCACCACACTCCTCCAGGGCCAGACACACTCCACCTCTCATCTTTGGTTGTGGCCCACCAAGCTAAGATGGGAAATGCTAGCCCTTAGCCCTGGTGGGGGTGTTCCCAAGGCCAGAGCCACCAGCCTGGGGCTGCTCCTTCTTTAGGCTCACAGGACTCATCTTCATCTGTGTGCACTTCACTCTCATTTGAACCCAAGTGATGGAAGAGAGAAAACCCTTGGGTTCTTTGGGCTCAAGTGTCACCTAAAGGGACAGTAAATACTGTCCGCCACAGACCTGGCCCATCCCAGGAGGATCAGGGGCATCTTGGGACCAGGCCCCTGTGAATACAGTTCATGACCACCTATTGTTTCAAAGTCCTAGCTTTTCCCACCAGGGCGGAAGGAAGGAAAGGTGCTCCAGCCCATCCCACCGTCTGGAAGCCACTCTGGCCTCCACAGCTATCTGGGACCAGAGATTATCCATCCTGCTCCTTCCTCGAAGGGCTTGTGTGGGGGTATCAGGAGTGGTCTGGGTCCTTGCAGAGACACTTCCAGAGACAACTCCCCATAGCTTCTTCTGGCCCCAGGGGTCACAGAACTATGTGGCTCCTTCCTCAGCACAGTGGCCCCCTTAGACTCTATTCTAAACAGATTCTCCCCCTTGGGACCTGAGTTGTGACTTCACATCTCACCTCCTTCAGATAAGGCCTCTGCTTATTATTTGTTAAGTATCCACCACAGAACGAGGCTCTGGAAGCACAGCTGAGGCTCATGTGTAAGGCAGTCAGGTGCAAGCATGCCCCAGGTTGCCCTGAGAAAGTAAAAATGTTTTCCAATCAGGTAAGGCTTGGTTTTCTTTTGTCCATGCCTACCCTGTCCTCCAGAAGGTCATAGCAGACCTGTGCAACCAGGCAGCCTTTTAATAGTTATAAAGCCATTTCCTATCCCTCATTTCACCCCAGCCTCACAATGGCAAGAGAGGATTCATGTCGGAGACCTTAGGTATCTGTCCTGGGTTGGGAGGTGAGGAACAGGGCCAGCCTAGAATGCCCTCTTCTCCACCTGCCCTCAGGAGTATGGTCTGGTTTCTGCCCCGCCCACTTAAGGCCAGAGAAAGCAGTGGGCAGCACGAGGGTCCCAGAGGAAGCTGCCCTTTTCCTCCTTGGGGCTTCCCTGACCTGGGCTCCTCCTCCAGGCCACCACATGTGACCCTGACTCCCACCCTGGCTGCCCACCTGCACCTGGCTGCTCTTCTCCTTGACCATTCCCGATTCTTCCCCTTCCCCACCCCTGTAGCTGCAGCCTCCTCCTTCGCCTCACACATCTCAAGCTCTAGCCCCTCCCCGCAACAAACCTGGCTCCAGATTAGGGCCTATCCCTAGCCTCCAGGCTGCAGCCCCCAACCAGCCCCAACCCCACCCCACCCCATCCGAGGATACAGTCCCTTCTGTTCTTTCTCGGACTGCACACTCCTCCCTCAGCTCTCCTCTGGGCTCCCCGGACCCCCTACTTTTGAGTCAGGTGAGGGCAGACAGCCCTGATTGAAGCTTCCTGCCCGACTGCTCTAGGAAGCTGGGAGATGTCTTCATCTATGTGTTTTTCCAGCTTGGTTCCTCCAGCTGGATGCCAGAGAAAAAGGAGCAGGAGGTGGGGCCAAGAACTGACTCAGTCCTTATCCACAAATAATTTCAAAGGGACCGATCTCAAAGGACTAGAAATTATGGGAGACTAGAAATTATTATCATCTTGAAGAGGGAAGTCCTTGATTTGATATTAAATTTTAAGTATCCAAACAGCAAAATTAAGTAAAACAAACAATAAACCTGGGAAAATATTTGCAACACATATGGCAGATAAGGATAATTTCTTTATAGTTTGTACAAATGGATTATTAAAAGGATCAACAGAAAAACTGCTACAGAACACAAGTAAGCAAGTCACAGAAAAGAAATACACATGGGCTTTTAAATATGAGATGTGATACCCAGTTTCGCTCATAATTAAATGTAAATTAAAATATGAGAGCATTTTTCATTATGAGATCAGAAACAACACAAGAGTTTCACAGAGGCTTCAGGGGAATGGGCATTTTCATACACACATTGGTAACTACATTTCCAATTTCTATCAAAATATGAAATGCACCTACCATTTAATTTCATCAGTTTATCCAAGGACAGTGTGCAGGGATATTTGGCACAGTATTATTTGTA
This sequence comes from Callithrix jacchus, assembly GCF_049354715.1. Lineage (NCBI taxonomy): Eukaryota > Metazoa > Chordata > Mammalia > Primates > Cebidae > Callithrix > Callithrix jacchus. The sequence goes on along the minus strand of NC_133516.1, from coordinate 27,455,158 downwards.
ATAGCAAAAGGCAGAAAAGAACCTAGAGGCCCACCAACAGGGGTACTGTATGAATTATGGTGCATTCACACAATGGAATATCACAAAGCAGTGAAAAAGGAATGAGGTAGATCTTACAGGCTAATATAAAGCCACCTCCAAGACACTGAAAAAAGCAAGGTGCAGACTGTGTATCATAAGCTCTCATTTTGTGTGTGTGTGTGTGTTTTTAAGTGGGATATTTAAGATTGTAAATGCCGGGACTATCTTGAGGAAAGATCCTCAAGAAATTTAACAGTAGCTACCACTGGGGAAGAAGACTGGTTGTGTGGACTGGGAGGGAGTCTTACTCTTTGTATGCTTTTGTACCACTGACCTTTTTACTACAGGCAAGCACTGCTCTTTCAATTTAACAAACAACTTTTACACATGGAGAGGAGCTCCTGGGGGTGCACGGAGAAGGTACGTGGGAGAAAGTGGCACAGACTTGTACATCAGAGGTGTTCTAATCCTGACTGGGACTACTGACTTTGCAAATGGGGATAGGAGAACTTCCCTCCTCAGGTGAGGATTAATGATGTTAAAACACGTTGGCATTTAGTATGGTGCCTGGCACACAGGAACCCCTCAACTAACAGTAGTGATGATTACAACCTTGCTATTAGTTCAGTAGGGGGACTTGCCTTGTGGGAACCCTAGTCTTGGAGGGAAAACACCAGAGATCACAGGCATCCTGGAAAACCACACATGGCACAAATGGGGAACCTAGTCAGTGTCAAGGTATCCTGGGATAGCCAAGTGGCCTGCTAGGACTTGGGTTGTCTCCTCCCTTGTCTCCTGCCCTTCCCAACATCAGCGAGGCATTAGCCACTGTGAAGACAGGGTTACTCCAGAGACTTCAAGAAAAGCAGTACCTCTCAGACCTGGGCCTGGCCCCATTTATCTCATCATAGGTCTCACCAGGCAGGATACAGAAGCCCAGCCTTCTGGCTTGGGAATTTGCTGCTTGATCTTCTGTGTCCTTTAAAGTTTGCTCATTTTATCTTCAAAACATTACATTTATTCCTTCTCCTCTGGCCCCCTTCTAGTGGCTGGGTTAGAATCCCACAGTCTCTCTTAGGCTCTTAAAAAAAAAGCTGCCAATATGGTCTTCAGGATGCCTTTCTCCCCTCACCAGCTCAGCCTCCACACTCCAGCCAGTACAATGTCACAAATATATATTCCTCTGCTGAACTCCTTCATCTGCTATTTGGTCTTGTTAACCATAAAATGCTAACAATGGATAAAAATAAGGACTTTTTTCTCCAGATCCTTATTCTGTTATTCCCTACTACCCATTCCGCCCTTCACAAGAAAGTCTCATCACTTTGAACAAGCCATGATCTTTCTTTCTCCTCCAGATCATAAAAGTAATTCAGTCTCATCATAGAAAATGTAGACAATGCAGAAAATTCAACCGCAGTTAACCCCCAATTTCTTTCCAGACTTTTCTATGCATGTACATCTTAGAAAAATGTGCTCTCTGTACAGTGTTTATTTTGTGCTTTGCATTATTTATTTAATATTACTAAGTGCATTTTATCATACCACTATTCCTTTAATTATGACCTTTAGTGGTTGCACAATATTCCACAGTATTATAATTTAATCATTCCCCTATTGTTACTTAGGTTAGTCACTTATTTTTTGTGAACGAGTAATACTGACATGTTTATAAATCATTGTACAAATACTCATTCTTAAGATAGCTTTCTAAAAGTGGTACTGCTGTATCAAAGGATAACAACATTCTTTTAAAAATGGTTTAACATTCTTTTAAAAATGGTTTAACCTTCCCCTAAAATAACAACAGATAAAAATGGTTAAAATGTGTAACAATGAGATAAAAGGAATAAATTTCCAGAAGATGGAAAATGAATGATGTGGTAACTGAGAAAGCTGGGAGGAGGGAGTAACAGTTTGAACTCTTGCTGAGGGCCATCCAATGGAAGAAGTCGCTGACCCACCCTGCCCAACCCCAGAGACTTGGAATTTTGAAACCCCAGGTACAATGAAGGGTAGGAGGCAGAAGTGGAGCTAAAAATAGCGCATTAACTGGAAGTCTGTAATAACACTTGACTGCTTTCCCTCCCATTTCCAGAAAACCATTTAATAGCATTTAAACCCCAGACAAAAATGTCAGAGGATTTTTGCTAATTAAATGTAAGAGCCCAAGGCAAAACATTCTGTATTCTGGCCTTTAGGGGTCTCCAGGGAAAAAGTGAGCAAATCTCACTCCTACACACAGAGGTCTCAATTAGACTTTTAATTCAGACACATTCATGAGCACACACATGTATATAGGTGTGTGTCAGTAAGAATCACAACACTTTTGAGGAAAGTCTCTAATGAGAGTAAACAAGGTAAACAGAGGGAAAAAAGGACCCAGTGGCAGGGGCATGAAGGGAATAAGATAATTCATGTAACAGAAGACACTTTTAAGAAAAGGCTCTTAGAAATTAAACCAGTTACTGTTAATATTATTATGATTATTTTCTATAATTTCTGAGAAAATAATCTTATTAATGTAACAGAAGACACTTTAATTATTCATTAGAAAATAATCAAGGTACTCTTCCCATAGTGGCAGAAGATAAAGAAATGGAAATAAAGAATGCAGCTAAGGATCTATCTACAAGGTCCAACATTTGATTAGCAGGAACTCCATAAAGAGCAAAAACAGAGGGGAAAAAAACACATGGAAATGGGGAATAGTCATATAAATAATGAGAAAATTTCCAAGAGTAGGAGTACCTGAGTCTCTAGATCGAAAAATTCCACTGAGGATTAGGAAATTGAATACATAAAAGATAAAGAACAGACTTTAAAAGCTTCCAGGCAGAGGAGTGGGAAAACAGATCATTGTAATGTACATACTATTTATTGATTGTCAAATAAATAATAATCAGATTGGAATCAGGCCTCTCATTAGCAGCAGTAGATGCTTTAAGCTGGTGAAGCAATGGCTACAAACTTCTAGGGAAATTTTTCAACCTAGAATTCCAGAGCCAGTCAAACTACCAATCAAGTGTGAGATCAGAGAGAGATGTACAAACACTCAACAACTTTGCCTTCCATATACTCTTTCCTGACAGGAGACTTGACATGCGCTATAGCAGAATGATGAAGTAAACAAAGAAAGAGGGAGACACAAAATCCAGAAAACAGTGAGTCCAGTGTAACAACAGAACAGGCAGAAAGGGCATCAAAGACTGGAGCAGGAGGCCAAAAGAGGACTATACAGAGAGAAAAGAAGGGAACTCAACAGAGTACTTAATTGGATGGAAAATTTGAAAATGACTGAGAGTGTGCTGAAAGCAACCAGTACAAGGTGAAAAGAAAGGCAACTAGAAACTTCGTAACAACAGAACAGGCAGAAAGGGCATCAAAGACTGGAGCAGGAGGCCAAAAGCGGACTACACAGAGAGAAAAGAAGGGAACTCAACAGAGTACTTAATTGGATGGAAAATTTGAAAATGACTGAGAGTGTGCTGAAAGCAACCAGTACAAGGTGAAAAAAAAGGCAACTAGAAACTTCAGTTAAAAAAAGCTGATCCCAAAAGGAAATATAAACACTGTAAGCTAAGATCTGCAGTCAACAATATTCACATGGTCATAATACTGTTGATGCTGTTTACTTACAACTGTTGAAATAAATCAATAAACAAAGCATAAAATCCTAACTGGTTACAGAATAGAATTTAAGAATTATCAGACTTGAGAATGAAAGAGACAATGATGTGGAAAAGGAAAGGAGAAAGAAAGGGAAGGGTTCCTCCAACATACTGCAAAATGGGGAATTGAGATATGGTTTATAGTTAATAAATTAGGTATGTAAATATAATTTATTCTTTAACAAAACTCTTGCTCTTTATAGAAATACAGTAATTACTAAAAAAGAAACCCTTTTAATAACCCATAATCCTATTATCCAGAGTATAGTGGTTTGAATCTAAGCCTGTAATTAGCCATCTGCATGGCTGTAAGTCATTTAACCACTTATATTTTCTAATTTCCTTGAGGTAATTTATCTATCTACTTCTTAATAGTATATATCACTGCAATAGTATATGAGAACTGTATTATATACACAATTTTTAATCCAAATTTTTCACTTTAAAGCAAAAAAGTAAACCTCTGGATACACAGCGTGTACACTTGTATACATGTATTAATTAATATACTTCTGAATACGCCTTTGGCCATAAGGTAGTCAGGGGTTTCCCGGAGATGGAACTTGAACCAAATATTACAAGAAACTTAAGCTTGCAAAAGTAGAAGGGGATTGAGTGGGAAGTAGTGATGAGGTATTACAGGAAGTAAGAAAAGTGTGAGCAAAGGCACAGAGGAGACCAAGCACTTGCCTCTAGGCCACAGTAAAAGGTGCCTGAAAGTGAAGAGATGAGCCTAGAAAGAGATTAAGAGTTCAGTAAACCATGTTAGGCATCCTGATATTTTCCCCACAACAGACATAACAGGGCCAGCAGACCACATTTGCTTTGGCACTCTAGAATCTAGCATGATGTTCACCACAAAGTAAACACAAAATACTTTTCTAATCAATGAGTGATGCTCAGGAAGGCAGAAATGCCTTCTGGGCATTCAATCTGGGTGCCCCAGGTAGTGGGGATAATGTAGTGGGTGCCCTCATTTGATGAGGGAAGGAATCCAAGAGAAAAACAAATTTTAAAGGTTATGTGTCTGGACAATACTCTTAAGAGATTATATCCTAACCTCCTTAAAAAAAAAAGTCACTGGTAATTATGTAATGCATCCCCAGATTAGGCTTAAGGCCCTAGATTTACGTATTGGCTTCAAGGAGCCTGCATGACCTCTAAGCGACCACGATTTAATGTGCAACATACATTTCTTGGGGGAAGAGGATCCACAATCTCCACTGGATTCCCAAAGGGGCTGCAACCCCAGAAAGGTTGCATTGCCTACACTGGAAGAGCAAGTGGAGAGGTGACAGATGTGGGAGAAGGACCACTACCTAAGGGAGGGGATCCAGAGCAGATGAAGAATTAGCTTTGTCCAAAGACACCTCTTCATAAGCCTGGAGGAATTAATGGCTGTGTTTGAGTCCGTAACTTCGTGTGTGTTAGGAATTGAAGCCTTTCTCCTGCTCTTCCAGAGTACTGTACATGATTTCACCATCAGTTTTGCATCACTGTGCTCCACTTAATACATATCTGTTGGTCTCATTTGAGGATGAGGACAGAATTTCTGGCTCTACTCTTAACCACAATCACTAGGCCTGGAACAGAGCCCTTTTCTGGACAGCTAGGTCTGATAGCTCTCAGCAACTTGGGAAAATGGGGCTTCAGAATTCCCAACCACTTCTGGCAAGACTACCGAAAAGAGATGGGAGATGAGCCCAAAGAATAGGAACCTAAGCAAACTGACAAAAGGTGGTCACTCCTCCCTTATTGTAAACCATAAAGAAAATGGCAGGCTGCAATTTATTTTGAGGGCTGGAATTAAGATGGAGAATTATTAGCTGGGGAAGGATCTGATCCATCTAGTAATCAATCCGCTTGGTTCACATGATTTGTGCAGAATCAAAGGCCCTGAACCTGGATGCAGGTTTGTGGGAACTCAGACCTAGAGATGAAATCCAAGTAGAAATGTAAAAAGTCATAATACGTACCGAAAGTATGTTGTGTAAAACTTGGTTTGCTCATATAAATAAAATGTCTGGTATATTCACTTAAATACAAATAAGTTAAGTGGCAGAATCCTCTAACTAACATCCAATGGTTGGCAGAGGCACTAATGGACACCTAGTCCAGTCAGTGTAAAGTGTCCTGTTTTGCTGAAAATACATAGAATGCTTTGCACATACAGATCTTTTTACTGGAGCACCCCCACCTCCTCCACCTTTGATCACACACATTCTTGGCCTGTAGCCTTTACTTTTTGCTACAGTAGTTCATAACCTTTGCTGTACATTGTAATCCTCTCCAGAGTTTTAAAAAATACTGAGGTCTAGAAATGTAAATTTTAAAAAAGCATCCAAGGTGATTTTAACGTGAAGCCAAGGTTTAAAACTACTACTTTACTGCAAGGTTGGGTCAGTGAATCTCAAACCTAGTTTTGCATCATAATCAACTAGGTAGCTTTTCTGAACTACCTATAAATGAAAATCACAATCATCCATAACTGAATATTCAATTATGAGGATAAACATATGTGATACTAGAATGGTTTAACTATCTTAATGGTCATAAATCCCAGCTACTATTCTTTCAGCAAAGCAGCTTTGGTTTCTTGGTGGGTCAAAGTCACAGTTACCCAAATCTTCAGACATGCTCTCCTGCTAGTCTTAGCCTCCCGATAAGTCTGGGGAAAAAAATTAACTTGTTCCTACTCTCAGCAGAGACACATGGTGTTATCTTTAGGTCTTCCCATTCCATCAGGGAGACTGAACAGTCACTGTTAGGATCGGTTAGGGCATGAGTATTTGATCCTACTTTTGAATACTTTTGACTTCCTGTATTTCTGTCTCTATGATTTAGAGTGAAACTGGGAAAATAAGTTGCATATGTTTTGACAAAAAAACTAGAGGAAGGAAGAAAAAGAGGAAATTAATAAGCTTTCTTGGGTATGCCTTCTGTATGTGAAAGTGCACTGTAGGCTAGGCATGCTGGCTCACACCTGTAATCCTGGCACTCTGGGAGGCCGAGGCAGGTGGATCACCTGAGGTCAGGAGTTCAAGACCAGCCCGGTCAACATACTACAACCTCATCTTTACTAAAAATACAAAAAAATTAGCCAGGTGTTGTGGCACACACCTGTAGTCTCAGCTACTCCAGAGACCGAGGCAGAATTACTTGAACCTGGGAGGCAGAGGTTGCAGTGAGCCAAGATCGTGCCACTGCACTCCAGCCTAAGCAACAGAGCAAGCAAGACTCCATCTAAAAAAAAAAAATTATCTGTAAACTAGAAAACACTATGTGATTAATATTTGGTCTTGTAGAAATGTGATAATGAATCCATGGGACTTCTGCATGAGAGCTGCATCAGGCTCAGCATTTATGATAAATGCTCTTGCATGCCCTAAGTCATTAGAACAGGGTGGAGGGACAGAGCCAGAAATCAGGAGAACCAAATTCTAGTCTTAGGGTTGCTGCTGCTCTGGTCACAGTGCCTAAAGCACACCCCAAAATCTTTCACATCAGCATCCTCACCTGAAAAATGATACAACATACTTTGTCTCCCCCACAGGTCTGCATGGGAATTCCAGGTGGTTAGGCAAGTGGCAAGTCAGAACAGACACACAGGATTCAGGCCCTGGACTTGGATATAAGGCTGTCACTTGTTCCTTGGCCTTGCACTAAATTACCATTCTCAGGTAAACGGGCAACCACCTCTTTCAGTGTTGTAAGGACCAAGGTAGTGACCTATGTGAAAGTGTGAAATATGTGCCATGTATCGTGATCAATACAGGAAGGTACACATACAATAAAGAATACAAGTTCTATATAAATACAAGACAATATGATTACATAACGCTGCCTATTGCATAGTTTTATAAATCATTTTCCAGGAGTAAAGGCTCAATGGTAACAAAGATATCTTACCTTGGCCAGTTTCTTCATCCTTCTAAAAGTTTTCATATTCCAGTTCCTCTGAACTTCTCAAAAAAACAAATTAAGACCTTAGGAATCTTACTTCCACCTCCCCTCTCCCTTCACTTTCCCTCTTTGGTCCTCTCAGAATGAGAAGAGCTCTGTCATTTCTTCTAAACACCATCCAGAATGTGAGAACGAAACCTAAACTGAGACCCCTGGCTGGACTTGAGCAGAATGACAGCAGAGACAACTGGGGCATGCCTCTAGGCAAGCTTTATTCTTTGACTCCTTTATCCAGGAAGGGGGCTGCTAATTGCATCTCACCCAAATGGAATGCGATCGGAATTAGGGGTATGAGTAGTTTGGAGAAGGAGCTGTCGACCTTAGCAAATACATAGCTGGTGTGTGGTGTCCATCAATCCTTGAGTGCTTGGCCATGCAGACTAGGAAATGGTCAGAACAGACTCAGAGGTCCCCAGAGCTTTACAATACCAAGGTTCAGGAGGTATAGACAGTAAGGAAAAGGGCCATTTCCTTTTTCTGTCCATTTTAGGTACAGTAGACAGTTTTTTTGACTGGCTTTTTAAAAATTACCTAGGAAATGGAAAGCTTATAAATGTTCATAAATGAACTGCTGAATTGCTAACCCAAGTAGATTCCTTACCTAGTCACCACTTAACCAGAAATACCAGAATACACAGTTCAACCAGAATTCAAACAGGCAGATAACCGCCTGTTTGTTGCTCAAGGAACAATCAGAGTTTTAAAAAACAAAATTAAGCAAAAAAGGCCTTCCCCAAACAGCATCATTACCACTTAGCTGTGTATGACCTATTCCTAAGAAAGCCACATTCCATTTCAGAAAACATGACCGCTTAAGGTACAGTTAAAACAAAGTCCTTGCCTTTAGGTGCTTCCTTTTGTTTTCTTTAAATTATCCTCTGAAATGCTTATCTTGTGTTTTGTGCTGCACTCCTGAAAACTGTAACTTTTAAGGACATAGGCCTCACTTTTATAAAGGAGGAAGAAACAGCAAAGAGGGGTCTCATTTGGAGGCAGAAGGTTATGACCAATGCTCGTCTTCCCCTTTATTCCTTGTTATTCAACAAGATGGGTTCTGTGGTGTCGCATGAGGTGTGAGTTAGAAATGAAAGCTGCACCACACTTCTCACATTTGTAGGGCTTCTCCCCAGTGTGGATTCTCTGGTGCACAGTGAGGCTTGACCTCTGTCTGAAGGCCTTCCCACATTCATTACACGTGTAAGGTTTTTCTCCATTATGGATTCTCTGATGAATAAGTAGGTACGAGCTACATGTGAAGGCCTTCCCACATTCATTACACACATAAGGAAGATCTCCACTGTGAATTCTCTGGTGGACAATAAGGCAAGAGAGCTGACTAAAGGCTTTCCCACATTCGCTGCAGTCGTAAGGTTTCTCTGCAGTGTGAATTCTCTGGTGCACAATAAGGTGTGAAAAACAACTAAAGGCTTTCCCACACTCTTTACACTCATATGGCTTCTCACCAGTATGGCTTCGCTGATGCACAATAAGATTTGCACTCTGGGTAAAGGCTTTGCCACAATGATTACAGGCAAAGGGCTTCTCTCCAGTGTGGATCCTCTGGTGGACAATGAGGTTTGAGCTCCTAGTAAACGTTTTCCCACACTCATTACATTCATAGCATTTTTCTGTAATGTGGACTTTCTGGTGCCGAGCAAGTTGTGAGCTATAACTAAAGGCTTTCTCACATTCACTGCACTTAAAAGTTTTTTCTAAGGAGTGGATTTTTTGATGTACAGTCAGATTTGAACTCTGAGTGAAGGCTTTTCCACATTTTGAGCAAACATAAGGTTTCTGTCCAGTGTGGATTCTCTGATGCACAACAAGATTTGCACTCTGAATGAAGGCCTTCCCACATTCATGACATTCAAAGGGTTTCTCCCCAGTGTGGATTCGCTGATGCACAACGAGGTTTGCACTCTGACTAAATCCTTTCCCACACACGCTACACGTAAAAGGTTTTTGCCCAAGCTGGGTTTTTGGATTTTTAACAGTGCCAGAATTAAGGCTGTATTTTCCCCCAGATTTCTTACATTTCTGATCTTCCTCTTCTTTGAAGCTTTTAGGTAAGTGACAGTCATTCACTATCATTTGTCTGAAATCTTTCTTTTCCCTCTTTATTCTCTGTCTCTTTAACATGCTTCCTTTTTCGCAAGCTTCTTCTAACTCAGGTCTTTGAGGATCAGCTTTCTGAATTCTTCCTGATAACATGAGGGGTTTTTCAGCTTCCTCACATATCTCAGTTTTTGGAACCAGTAACTGTAGGTTCTTGGTTTCAGCACCTGAGCCAAGAAACAGAAAAAACAAACGTTAGCTTTCTCTGGCCTAGAAAAAGAATAGGATCATCAAGTCATAAAAGTAAGTATGTGATTTCAGCACCTCCACAAAATGGCTTCATCAAATCAAAGAATCCCATCACATGCTACCTCTCCTCTGGGTTCTTCAGCTGTGGCTGTGCCCACCTGGCTACCTACAGCAGAATCCAATGACTCATGGTCTTTCCAGCACTTCCACTTACCTTCATTAGACACTTAACCCCACTGCCTCATGCCAGAGAGGACCAATTTCCAGACAGCGTTCCTCCTGGCTGTCTGATGACTGATCTTGCAATGAAGACCAGTTATGAAGGACACCAGCCTCTCCCTAGGCTTGCCTTCTTCTTTTTTTTTTAACAGCAATCTCTTAAAGTACACCCTGAGCTTGCCTTCTTACCTTACCTACTTAGTGTGGCTTTGCTTACAGCCTACCAGTTAATTAGGGAGATTTGCTACCTGTAAACAGAAAGATCTGGCAATTCAGGCTTCTGTGTCGAGGATGCTGGATATCAAAGAAAGGATAAGCATGGACAGAAAGGGTCACACTGGCTACCAAGACAGCCACAGCAGCCAAAAGCATATGAAACACTGCAAGGCCATGAAGCATACAGGTCAAGAACATGGATTCTAGAGCCAGACTGCCTGGTTTCAAATCTCTGCTCTGACACGAACTAGCTGAATGACGTTGGGCTACTTAACTCCTGTGTGTTTATTTCCCAATCTCCCAATCAGGGACACTAACAGTATCTATCTCATAAGGCTGTGAGTAGATTAATGGAGTTACTCTATGTCAACTACTCAGACATTGCCTGGAACACAGTGCTCTGAATGTGTGCAGTGACTTTCAGGCTGACTGATGATGCTGTGACAGGCCAGAAGGAAGGATGAACCCTTAGGGGAGGCGAGTTGCTGTGGTGACAGACAGCTACACTAGGAGAATTACAAAAAAACTGTACATAGCAAACTGTTACCCTCATGTCATGGGACTAGCTTAGCACTATGTCAAAGAAAGCTGACCTTGCTGAGTTATAGCATAGCCTGGTCCACAATGCCAGAAAATACCATGAGAACATCAAAACACCCTGCGGCTGTATGACACTGATTAGTCTCAGGATGCTTTCCATTGCTTCAGAACCTAATGGTGTCAAAAAGGAGTCCTGCTACCAGTAACACTGCAGCAGTTCTTTATGTCTGTCTCCTCTCTACCCTTATCAACCTTGACTTTGAAATGTGCACCCACGTAACCCAGGTTTGGCACAGTGAACCCTTAACAATTGTTTGTCAATTAAACCAAGCTCAGGAAATAAGGCAAGTGAAATAAAGGGTAACAGGGATGGGTAGCAAGCCTGTAGAGGAGGGAGGTATTCCTAATGGTGATGTCAGCTCAGAAATGAGCAGTGGTGCTGTGAGCTTCAGGTTATAACTGCTGCAGCTGCACAGGGGAGAGTCTAGCACGTACAAGAGGGAAATATCCTACAGGATGACCATCCAACCAGTGATATGAGTGGGTGGGACAAGGATGTTGGGTGGTACAAAGCAATATTGGAGGCAGGAAAACAGGCTGGTTTGATTGCCTAGTTAAGACTATGGTAATTGGAAATTCTATCACAATCATTCAGACAAGATGAGCAGTGTCAGAGAAAAGAAACACCCAAGTGGTGGATACAGCAGACAATAAAAATCTGAAATGCTGGTCGGGAGTGGTGGCTCACACCTGTAATCCCTGCACTTTGGGAGACTGAGGAGGACAGGTCACCTGAGGTCGGGAGTTTCAGACCAGCCTGGCCAACACGGTGAAACCCCGTCTCTACTAAACATACAAAATTAGCCAGGTGTGGTGGCACACCCGTGTAGTTTCAGCTACTTGGGAGGCTGAGACAGGAGAACTGTTGAACACGGGAGGCAGAGGCTGCAGTGAGCTGAGATTGTGCCACTGCACTCCAGCCTGGGTGACACAGAGCAAGACTGTCTAAAAAACAAAAAGAAACATCTAAAATGCTATACTTCTTCTGGTTATTTCTATTCCTACTGTTCTGATTATGTCTCTTTTAAAAAATGTACTATTTTTCTCTCTGTAGTTTACTTGCTCTTCTATCTTCTGCTTTTTTTTTCTGTTACCTGTACCCCCTACTGCCTCTTCATCTCTTCCTCTCCTGTTTTTGTAATTTTTGTGTGTGAAATATTTTGAATTTTTCCATATACAGTTCCATGTCTCTTCTCTTTTTCTTTTGCTAACTGCTTTCTTCTCTTTAAGCTCTCTACTATTCTTTATCACCTACATCCCACTGTATTCTTCTCCCATCTAACATCTCCTTTCTTGCTTCTTTTCACTTCCTCTTTTGCTTTAACTCCCCCATCACTGATACCTGGGCCTCCCATCCCCCAACTGGGCATCTCTCCAAGAGAAAGAGAGCCCATGAAAACTTCAGTTCACAGCTGTACTGTCTCCCGGACCTTCACTCCTACCCTCCTTCCTGGGAGATTTACAATGTTAGGCATAAAAAATGAAGATCAATGGGAACTAATAAACTGATTAGAGCCAATCATGAAAACAATTCCTTCTATTGGAATAATCTTATGTCAAAACCATTACAAAACCAGGTGCAACTGCAGCCTAGAGGGTTTTCATGCAAGTGATTCATCACTGAGTAAAGTAAGACCTAGGGTCTTGGCAAGTGCCCAGAGTCTATCTGGTGTAGATAAGTTCAAATCTCCTTGGGTGAAAAGAATAGTCAGCAAATAATCTGAGCATATAACTTTGGCTTATTTGAAATGGTATTTTTCCTTTTTTTTAAATCATGTAGGATTACATGTAGCTCTAGAGAAATTAAGTAAGTACAGAAATAATGAAAAACTAAACCAACACTAATTGTGACCAACTAGAACATAAGCATAGCCATAGTTTTGAAATCAATACTTTCACTCTTTTTAAAAAGAGACCTGAAATGCTACATGAGCCTGACATTTTAGCTGGTGACTATATGCTGAGGTAAGAAGGGTAATTTGATTTACTAAGTTTATAAGTTCAATTCATTAGATTTATAAAAGCTGTGTGTTTATCAAGATTTTACTTACATGATTTGTAAGTATGCCCAGTTAGGTGTTTGGAATGTTTTAAAGAACTAAAGATATTTAAATAAATATTTAGATATTCAATAAAATTTGCAATTATGTTTTATATAAAGAAATTTGATAAGCAGGTAGAATTAAATGTTTAAATATTTTATTTTATTTTATTTATTTTTTTAGATGGAGTTTCACTCTGTTGCCCAGGTTGGAGTACACTGGTGCAATCTTGGCTTACTACAACCTCTGCCTCCTGGGTTCAAGTGATTCTCCTGCTTCAGATTCCAGAGTAGCTAGGACTATAGGCGCGCACCACCACGTCCAACTAATTTTTGTATTTTTAGTAGAGAAAGGGTTTCACCATGTTGGGCAGACTGGTCTCGAACTCCTGACATCAGATGATCAGCCTGCCCTGGCTTCCCAAAGTGCTGGGATTACAGGCGTGAGCCACTGTGCCTGGCTGAAATGTTTAAAAAAGTTAAATCTGTAAAATTTGAAGCTTAACTGAACATGAATTAAAGAAAAGATACAAATATCCCCAGCTACTCGGGAGGCTGAGGCAGAAAAATCACTTGAGCCCGGGAGGTGGAGGTTGTGGTGAGTCAAGATCACATCATTGCACTCCAGCCTTTGCAAGAAGGACAACAGGAGCAAAACTCCAACTCAAAAAAAAAAAGTTCTCACTTTTATACAAATATTTCTAGACGTATGGATGAAGTAAAAAATTATGCTTAGTGGCTTAAAAATTGGTTTTTAAATGAACAAACTTTAATAAATTCAACATTAGTTAAAATATGGAAACTGCAGTTAAAACTTGCTCAGAGGCCGGGCGCGGTGGCTCACGCCTGTAATCCCAGCACTTTGGGAGGCTGAGGCGGCTGGATCACGAGGTCAAGAAATTGAGACCATCCTGGTCAACATGGTGAAACCCCGTCTCTACTAAAAATATAAAAAATTAGCTGGGCATGGTGGCGCGTGCCTGTAATCCCAGCTACTCTGGAGGCTGAGGCAGGAGAATTGCCTGAACCCAGGAGGCGGAGGTTGCGGTGAACTGAGATCGCGCCATTGCACTCCAGCTTGGGTAACAAGAGCGAAACTCCGTCTCAAAAACAAAAAACAAAAAAACTTGCTCAGATATTAAAAACCCAGTAACATCACAGTTTCCAAAGTACTTTCATGTATATTATACAATTTCATCATGAAGATGAAACTGTTCTTCAATTGTGTGGGAGCTGAAAAATGGGTAAGGTTGTGTCTTACTCATTTCTCTATCTCCAGCACCTATCACACTGCCTGGCACATAGGAAGGAGGGTGCCAATAAATCCTATACTTAATGAATAAACACACCCAATTTGTAGAAAAGGAAATGAAGGTCCAGAGAGAGAAGGGACTTATTCAAGGTCACAGAGTTACTACAGGCAGGGCAGCAACCCCACTAAGATGTCTCTCACATGTAGAAAAAGGGAGGCCATCCCTGATGATGTCTAGCTGTTGAAGTTAGCACTATGAATGGCTGATAAAGCAAAGAGACAGAAAATAAGTGACACACAGGGGAATGCACCAGAGACTGGAAGAGAAAGCAGAAGGTGGGGAACAGAAGCTGCTGAGAGTTTGGGAATAATTAAAGACGAGACAAGGAAATCTAGGCAGATATCCTTGTTTTCCCCATAGGACTGGCTTAAGAAAGTGACTTGGTCCCCAGATGCCTGACGAACTGGCTAGGGAGGAGAGTGGGTTCAAAGAATTCAATCTGTGGCAGGCTCATAAAAAGAATATGGCTTGGCAGCCATCTACGTGCTTTGAAACACAGGACTCATGGCTACTGCATTCTTGACCCTCACTTATATGTCACTCCACAGGCAAACTTCTGCCACTGCCAGTGAGATATTTAGGTAGAGAGAACAAGGTGATAAGCCATCAGTAGCCTCCATGAAGACCTAGTTTTGAACATCATTATGGTTGACACAGCTGCTCAACATTCTCTATAATTTGCACAAAGATCTATGAAAACAAAACATCTCCAGGGCATTTGCTAAAAATTACCACAAAAGTTGACTGTTCCTATCTTAGCTAGCTTCTCTTGCAGCCTCACCAACCTATGCTAACTACAAAGCATATAAAGAGGACATGTGACTACATGTGTGCACAGAGATGAAACTCACTGAACAATAAATCTCACTAAAAAGTGAGTTTGGAATTCACCTATTGTATGGTAAATACATAATAGCAATAACTTAAGCATACCCTGAGAATGAGCCTATATGGCACACACACCTGAATACAGTTTGGAATTCAAGCAAAGGATTCTAGAAGTGGCCAACCTGGAAATCCATTTCTTATCCATTCCCCACCCCTTTCAGTGGAATGTGAGCCCTCCAGGGGATTGAGGCCCCTTGTTTTGGGCTAAATTAAAGCTGCCAGGTGGCGGTCATTAGGTGGAGGGTATTAAGTGAAAATGCTAGATAAACTGCATGCCTTTTGCAAGTGGTTGCAGTTCTCCTGACCAGCCTGTGCCACTGGGCCAAGTGGTTCTCCTATGTCCAGCCAGCTGCCATTAGACTCTCTATCCTATATAGAAACATCTAGTAAAACTCCATGTCTTGTTTGCTGGCTCTGAGTCTCTTCTTCAGCCTCTTGAACACGGTGCCATATTGGCATTGATAAGGTTTCAGCACAACACCTATGTTTGTCCGGTATCTTGAGCCTGTGTGCAAAATAAGCCACTTCCCATAACAAAGGCACAGGCATTTCATCATTCCCCTACCCAGCTTTCCTTGACACTTTCAATACCTCAGTACTCTGTTGCTCAACCTTGGAGACTGGACGCACACCACAGTCTCTGAAAAGATTTTGAGAAACCCCAAAGGCCAGATTCTGAATCAGGGAATTGAACTATACCTAGAAAGCTCATGGTCCCATGAGTCTCCAGTATCTCACTCTTGGCCAGAGTCGCCGGTAATGAGTAGCTGCCAAGGGGTGAAGCAGCAGGTGCCTCCTGAGTTGCTTTCAGGACTACCGCCATGTCCCAGAATATGTTCTGACCCTAGAGACAAGCAGACACATGTTTAAGAGGGAACTGGTGGTAGGGGGTAGTATGATTAAAGTTCTGAGAATGAGAACGTAATTATCTATTCTTGGAATCCATAAAGCAATTTTTAAAAACAGAAAAGGAAGCCAGGGTCTCCCCCAACCCCCAAGGTGAGCTGGGCAGAGAAGCAAGCCAGCTACTTTCTTCCTTCTCATTTTGATTATACCTCACTGCTTGCTCCAGAATCTAAGTCTACCTTGCCAGTGAGTATATGATAGGACAGGAGAGCACATGGGGAGAATTTTCAGAGTGAACTTTTGTGGGATCTAAAGATCAAAGCAGCAAGGTTTTAATGATATTATTACAGAAAGGCTCTGGGGCACTTCTGCCCTCTTCTGACTAGTAATGGTAAGTGGTGCGTTTGAAACATTAAGGACAGCACAGCGTACAGCCTCATGACTCAAAGCGTAGTCTGAAGCTCAGCAGCAGTATCTGCATCACCTGGAAGCTTGCCAAAAAATGCAGAACCTCAGACCACCATCTAGATGTCCTCAATCAGAATCTCAACTTAACTATTTTAAAAAGAGCCCCTAGGAGATTTTTATGCACATTAAAGTTTTAGAAGCTCTGGTTAGCATCGTCAAAACCTGACTGAAATCACCTGAAAAGTTTTAAAAAACTATGGCTAACACAGGTCCCACCCCCAGTTTCTTTTTTTTTTATTTGAGACAGGGTCTCACTCTGTTGCCCAGGCTGGAGTGCAGTGGCATGAATGTGGCTCACTGCAACCTATACCTCCCAGGCTCAATCAGTCCTCCAACCTCAGCCTCCTAAGTAGCAGAGACTAGAGACACATGCCATCATGCCAAGCTAATTTTTTTTATATCTGCATTGCAAAACACAAGGTTTTGCAATGTTGCCCAGGCTGGTCTTGAACTCCTGAGCTCAAGTGATCCTCCTGCGTTGGCCTCCCAAAGTGCTGTGATTACAGGTGTGAGCCACTGTGCCTGGCCCCGGTTCTGATTTAATGGGAACAGAGTTCGGCATAGACATCAAGATTTTATAAAAAGCTCTCCAGGTTCTGTGTAGCAAAACTCGAGAATCCCTGGGTTATAAAAAGTACTGAATGTCAGATCAATCAGAAGGGCAATTTCTATCCTATCACAAAAGACTGGAAGCCAGAATCGTACCCAAGAAATAAGACCTCCATGTGTGGAAGTAGAGGGTCAGAGTCCCCTCTCAAACTACTTGAGGTCTTCAGATCTCTCCTCCCCTCTTCCTCCCAGGCCCCCATTTACCTTTTCTTCCTCTTCTGATCCCTCAAGTCCTGTTTGAAGACCCTCCCCCCGGGCCCAGACTTCGATGTTCTCAGAGTGCACTTGTTGGCTGGATGCCTGACCTGGGAAGTTTTCTTCTTCCTCCTCCTCCTTTTTCACCTTCACTGGGCCCCATGGGGGTACTGCCATGGCTTCTTCTCTCAATTCTGCAGTCATCTTCTCTGCTCAGCAGGGGAACTCCTATAGCTGGGAGCTGCCCAGCTGAGGTCAAACCCCATTTAAGCTTTATGTTTCAAAAGCTTCTTCCTGTCTTTCCAGGGCCAAGATGAGTATTACCTACTGAGAAACCAGAAAACGTTGTTAGCACCAAGGAGAAATTTGCCTGGATGTCACTTAGCACACTGGCAAATTTCACCAGTGCCTGGCCAGGGGCCACTGTAGGACATGGAATCCTCTATTCCTCCCTCATAGGATGAAGGAGTGGGACTGTAAATATGTAATTTCTTCCCACAATAACCACATTGCAAACAGCCCTATATAATGTTTATTGATTTTTTTTCCTGATTAAAAGTTAACATACTTTTATTGTAAAATCTTAAAAATGCAGAAAATGATTAAAAAAAATCTCAGTCTACCCCCAAAGAGATAACCACTATACATTCTTTCAAAGGAAAATCTCCAACCATACTACCAATAATTATGATTTTATAAATTCTTGTTTTTGACTATGGGGATACATATTTTCACAATTATCATAACTTTTTTTTAAAATAGGATTTTAAAACAGGATTTTAAAACAAAAAGATTTTTTATTGCCAAGAATACAAAATAATGTGAACAAAAGGATCCCAAGAAGACTGGGAGTCTTTATACCAACATGTTAGGAGTGAGTAGTTATCTCTGGGTGGTGTAATTACAGGTAGTTTTAGGTTCTTTTCATTTTCTTGTTTGATTTTTACATTTTTCATCGCTTCCAAATGTCCTGTGAGATAAAATATTACAATTAAGATTAAAAAAAGATTACTTTCATGTTGCCATTCTTCATGCTCACTGTAAATGCTACACAATAACCTATGGTGTTGATAAATCTTCACTCTCATTGAAAAGGATCAAGTAGGCCGGGCACGGTGGCTCAAGCCTGTAATCCCAGCACTTTGGGAGGCCGAGGTGAGTGGATCACGAGCTCAACAGATCGAGACCATCCTGGTCAACATGGTGAAACCCCGTCTCTACTAAAAATTACAAAAAATTAGCTGGGCATGGTGGCGCGTGCCTGTAATCCCAGCTACTCAGGAGGCTGCGGCAGGAGAATTGCCTGAACCCAGGGGGCGGAGGTTGCGGTGAGCCGAGATCGCGCCATTGCCCTCCAGCCTGGGTAACAAGAGTGAAACTCCATCTCAAAAAAAAAAGAAAAGGATCTAGTAATACAGAAATACATACAATTAAATATACAACCAATACACACTACATACATACACAGAGTAATTAGTTATCAGTCTAGATAGGAGTCCTAACCCATTTTCTCTACATTTACATACTTAGATGTATACCTTCACACATACTGCTTATTTTTCAAAAACATACTTTAGATCATCACAGCTATACGTTGTTCAGTAACCTGCATTGTTTTTAAACTCAATTTCTGTATTTCACAATAGTCTTAGCAGTCTTTCAATACAATACATATAGAACTACCTCATTCTGGCATAGCATTCTAAATTGTGGCTATCTTATTGTTTACTTAACCCTATCTTATTTATGAACCATTTATTTAGTAAAAGTATACATTTCCATTTTATATTTGTTCAAAAACTTTTTTTTTTTTTTGCTGAATTATTCCTTTAGAATAATCAGAGAATTACTGGTTCAAGGATTTGCTGGTTGATATATACTGTCAAATTGCTTTCCAAAAGCACCATACCAATTCACATCCCCACTAATTAACAGTAACCTGAACCCAGCAGGGCTTTTTTAAATCTGTGAGCAAAATAACCTTACTATTTTGATTGCTTATGAAGAGATTGAAATTTTTCTATCCCCCTTTGAATGTTTTATTGGAAAAGGGCGTTAAATCTTATTCAACCCCCCATTGCTGCTATTGAAGGGATCATATTCTTTTCCCCATGTTAACTTACTGGTCACTTAATGCATACACTGAATTTATTGAGTAATGCAATACTTTCATTTCTGTGACAAACCTTAATTCTGGAAGATTATTCTTTCCATGACTATCCCAATTCAATCTGGTAGGAAGGCCCTTAAGACTAGTTCCATCTTGTGTATATGCAAGACTGCCTACTGTGAGTACTGCCATCAGACTTCTGGTCAGATTCAGACGGGCCTGTGGTCCCAGACGGCACAGGCGCTTCTATCAAAGGCTTCTCTTTCAATGTCCTTTCCCTATTTTCAGACGTGGCAATACGTTCTCTCTACGTATAGGCCCCTCGCTCCCCTGTCCCTGGGACCTATCTGGCCTCTTGGCCGGTCTGTGTCCATCCTCTTCCGGGCCAGGTCCCAGGTGGGCGGCAGCCGAGATTCCGAGGCGGTGGGGAACTCAGCCACCCCAGGACAGCAACGCTGGAGTTCCCGAGGGAAGAACGCAGGGGCCGCTCCTCGGGCCGTTGCTCTGGGAGAGCCCCTCCTTCTACCTCGACGTTCGAGCCCACCCACTCCGACCCCACTCACCGTGCGAAACTGAGAGGCTCGACCTGAGTTAACTGGCTCCGCAGCAGGCGGCTGGCGGACTGGGACCTCAACTCCTACCGGCACAAGAACAATGACCGGACAGGAAGTGCCTCGGGATGGGCTTCCGGCTCCCCAAGTCGCCAGGCCGGCCTCTCTAGGAATGTCGGAGGCGCTTTCCTCTCGATGGGTGTCCAATGTCGCCCAGGACCAGAGATGGGCAGAAGCGCTTAGGCGGATTGTTCCGGTGGAAGCTCTAAGTGAGCCGCAGGGAGGGGCGCATCCCCAAGCAGGGATGGGACAGTCAGGCGAGGCGCTCCACCCAAGAGCCTGAAGCTACACAGCATTAATCTGTAGAAAGCCCTGATAAATTCCTCTGAAATGTTTTATTTTGAAAATATCTAAGAATACAAAAAAGTTGAAAAACACTAAATACCTGTATTTTCCGTCTGGACTCAACAATGAACATTTTGCTATGTTTGCCTGATCTCTCTATACATACTTAAAATCACTTTTTTAAAAGTCGTAAACATCAGAACACTTCATTCCAAATACTTCAACATGCATCCCTTAAGATTAAGAATATTCTTCAAACTACCACCAGCATCACAGGTAAGAAAATTAACAATAATTCCCTAATGCCATCTAATAGCCAGTCATATTCAAATTTCCCAACTGTCCTAAAACATATATTTTGTAACTTTTTTTTCAAATCAGTTTCACACACTTCATTTGGTTATGGCTGTTTAGTTTTGGGTTTTTGTTGTCATTGTTGGTTTTTACTTTTTATTTTGAAATGATAGATTCACAGAAGTTGCAAAGATAGTACCCTTCACCCACTTTCCCCTCATGGTTACATCTTACATAATACCAAAAAGAAAATCAACATTGGTAAAATGTGTGTGTATACTTTTGCCATTTTTAGCATCTATAGATTTGTGTAACCACCACTACAATCAAGATACACAAGTGTTCCATCACCACAAAGACCTTTCTGGTGCTACCTCTTTAGAGTTACATCCAACCCTCTCCCCATTTTCCCTCCCACCATCCCTAACGTGTGGCAACCATTAATCCATTTTTCATCTCTACAGTTTTAACATTTTGAGAATGTTATATGAATGTTTTCATATAGAATATGGCCTTTTGTGATTATTTTCACTCAGCATTAATTCCCTTCAAAATTTGTGTTGTTATGGATATCAATAAGTCAGTCAATTTTATTGTAGAGTGACAAGTATTTCATAATGATACATAAACCACAATTTGTTTTAACCATCTAAGGAAGGATATATGGGTTACCTACAGGTTTTGACCATTACAAATAAAGCTGCTATGAACATTCATATACAGGTTTTTGTGTGAACGTAAGTTTTCATTTCTCTGGGATAAATGCTCAGGAGAGCAATTACTGAGGCATATGACATGTACATGTTTGGTTTTACAAGAAACTGCCAAATTATATTCCACACTGGCTGTACCACTTTACATTCCCAACGATGTATGAGATCCTGTTTCTCTGCATCCTTGCCAACAGTTATCACCATTAAAAAATTAGCTATTTTGGTAGGAATGTGGTGATATCACATGATTTTACTTTGCATTTCCCTCATGCCTAATGATGTGAACATCTTTTCATTTGCTTATTTGCTATCTATACTTCAGTGAACTGTTTATGTCTTTTGCTTATTTTCTAATTGTATTTACTTATTACTGTTAAATTTTGAAAGTTCTTTATGTAGTTTACATACCACTCCTTTGTTGGATATGATTTTCAAGTATTTTCTCCCAACATGTAATGTCTTTTATTCCTGTAAAAAGGTCTTTTACAAAGCAAATTATCTTAATTTTGATGAGGTCCAATTTAATATTTGTTTTTTCCCTTTTAAGGAGCATGCTTTTGATGTCATCTGAGCCTTCTTAGCTCAGTCCTAGATTCTGAAGTTGTAGGTTTATTGCCAACGGATATCCAATTGCTCCAACAGCATTTGCTGAAAAGGCTATACCTCCATTTAATTGCTTCTGCCCCTGTCAAACATCAATTGGGCATTTGTGTGAGTCTATTTCTGGCCCTTAGTATCTAATGTCTTAGTATTATCTTTTAAAAACAAGCCCCCTCCTCCACATTTTATACCTTTCATATGGAATTTTTCATACATACACAAAAGCAGAGACTGGTATAAACTCACAGTAGACTCACACAGCTTGAACAATTATTACTCCCCTCTCGAAGAATCCAGGGCAGCTTTCTTATATAATATCCCATGTTCTGGATTTGTCTGTTTCTCAGGGTGTCTTTTATTTGTTCTTCTGCCTCCCGTATTTCCTGTAACCTGGCAATGATGTCCAAGAAGCTTAATTCAATTCAGGTTGAACATTTTTCAGCTTATTACATCACAGGGGGTGGCACATTATGTGGACTGCCTCAATCTAAGCAACATTACATTTTGTTACTTGGTGAAGAGGTAGATGACAGCTTTCTCCATTGTTAAAGTACATGTTTGTTGTAATTATTATACAAGGATGAAGAATTTTCATATTCATTATCTCATGAAAACTTTGTGAGGTAGATATTCTTCCTCCTGTTTAACAGATGAGGAATTCAAGGCTCCAGGAACTGAAGAGATTTTTTTTTTTTTCCAAGGCAAGTGGTGAAACCTGACCCATTCAGGTCTTAGGCCTCTTCCAGTTTTCACTCTTGGCTACCTTTCATTCTTATTTATTTATTTTGAGATGGAGTTTCACTCTTGCTGCCCAGGTTGGAGTGAATGACACCATCTCTGCTCACTGCAACCTCTGCCTCCCGGGTTCAAGTGATTCTCCTGCCTCAGCCTCCCAAGTAGGTGGGATTATAGCCACACGCCACCACACCCAGCTAATTTTGTATTTTTGGTAGAGACGGAGTTTTTCCATGTTGGTCAGGCTAGTCTCAAACCCTCAAACCTCAGGTGATACATCCTGATCTCAGGTAATCCGCCCACCTCAGCCTCCCAAAGCACTGGGATTACAAGAGGGAGCCACCGCACCCAGCGCTACCTTTCATTTTAATGAGGAACCAGCCCCCAAGGAACTTCGGGGTTAAATTAATAACATTTATTATAATAAAAACACCACTTTGACATTATTAAAAAACACAATCTTGGTATTCAGGTATTATTTATAGTCCAGTTGTAGAAACAGAACTTTGAGAATTAGAACATACCAACTCAAGAATATAGACTGAATTAAATCTACAAATGTACCCAAGGACACAGAATGGTTCACAGGGGGTAACAGGCACTGACTGCCCAAAAGTGGATTCTGCATTGGCTTAATCAGTGAAGAGCTTGGATCCGTGTGAAAAGTTTGTTTCAGTAAATTTAGTGCTGGCACAGAAGCTTGTTTCATCAATAACAGGCTATCATTTGACAGCAATGATGAAATGCTGATTAGAATTGACAATGACTGTTGCAGGGACCATCAACTCAGCTGCTGAGTCAAAGACTTTTTTCCCTATGCCAGGGAAAGCAGGGTAGCACTGTCCTTCCATTTTGACACTCTACATCTGTTAAGTTTCAAGTTCAAAAGCTGGAAAATAAATTGTTTTCCTTGGCATCACTGTCAATGGCTGGCCATAACATTTTTTTCATACACACAAACTAGATATGCAATCTATTAATTCCTTTAGATATTTTTAAAGGTAAATTAAGAAAAATTATTCTTACAGCACTAAATTCCAATTAGGTAGTCACCATACTTCCTCTTATAAAAATGAGTATCTTTTAGGTTCATGGAATCCCCCTCATTCTAATATTGACTTAATATACAAACTTACATGATGCCATGTTCTAAGCTTTGACTATACCTCTTTTATTCGACTTTATTGACAACTGAATGATTTCAAAAAGTACTTTCACAAAGATCCTTTCACTTGACCCTCACAACAACCCTGTGAGGTAGGTACCCTGTCAACATTTGAGTGACAGAGAAATTGAGCTTTAGAGGCTGACTTAGTAACATCACATGGCCATTATGGGAAAGCCAAGAATCAAAGCTCAGTTCTGATTCCAAATCCAGTGCTCTTTTTAGGTTGTCCTCAACAGCAGACTCTTGTGCACCCAACTCCACACCTGACATCCTGGATCATACTGTCTGTTCAGGTTTTCTATAGCAGTGGTGCTATCTTTTTCTTTTTTTTGAGACGGAGTTTCGCTGTTGTTACCCAGACTGGAGTGCAATGGCACAATCTTGGCTCACTGCAACCTCCGCCTTCTGGGTTCAAGCAATTCTCCTGCCTCAGCCTCCTGAGTAGCTGGGACTACAGGCATGCACCACCATGCCCAGCTAATTTTTGTATTTTTAGTAGAGACGGGGTTTCACCTCATTGACCAGGATGGTCTCGATCTCTTGACCTTGTGATCCACCCACCTCGGCCTCCCAAAGTGCTGGGATTATAGGCGTGAGCCACTGCGCCCAGCCGGTGCTATCTTTAAAATGCATACTGTACATATTTTCAAAAACAATGTCTGCTTATTATTATATTAATAAATTTGTTTTATTTTAATAGAGATGGGGTCTCCCTATGTTGCCCAGACTTGTCTTGAACTCCTGGGCTCAAGTGATCCTCCCACCTTGGCCTCCCAAAGCACTGGGACTATAGGCATGAGCCACTGCACCCAACCCATGTCTACTTTTTAATACAAAGATATTGTTGCTGTCATTTACAACTACGTTATTAGATTTGGATTATGCTTTTGTAGACTTTAAAGTTCGGATTTTTTTTATTCAGATGGAGTTTCGCTCATGTTGCCCAAGCTGGAGTGCAATGGCGCGATCTCAGCTCACCACAACCTCCACCTCCTGGGTTCCAGCAATTCTCCTGTCTCAGCCTCCTGAGTAGCTTGGATTACAGCATGCCACCATGCTCAGCTAATTTTTGTATTTTTAGTAGAGATGAAGTTTCACCATGTTGGTCAGGCTGGTCTTGAAATTCTGACCTCAGGTGATCTACCTGCTTCAGCTTCCCAAAGTGCTGGGATTACTAACTTTCTTCTATATGCAACTCATTTGCCTATTAAACAGCAAGTCATAAACTTTTTCCTTGGAAGAACTATATTATCTTTTGTCTAACAGTTACTTAAGTAGGCAGGGATTCTATTCCACTTTATATACGACACTAGATTTTCTGAATCTTAATCTTGGACTCATTGGTGCTTTGTAGCCAAGAGAATTCCTCAATGGTATGGATTTTCTGGTGAAGATGAAAGTTGGAAGTCTGAGAGAATTCTTTTTCAGATGCATCGCATTCACAAGGTTTTTCATCTGTATGGATTTTCTGATGTACAGTAAGGTTTTTTCTTTGCCTAAAAACTTTATGACAATCATTACACCCATAGGGTTTCTCCCCTGTGTGAATTCTCTGGTGGCCAACTAAATTCCTCTTAGAAGTAAAGGATTTCCTACATTTCTCACACTCATAAGGTTTTTCCCCAGTGTGCATTCTCTGATGTACAACAAGGTTTTTATTCTGACTAAAGTCTTTTCCACATTCATTACATTTATAAGGTTTCTCTCCAGTGTGGATTCTTTGATGTACCATAAGATTTCTACTAGAGGTAAGGACTTTCCTACATATATGACATTCGTAGGTTTTTTCTCCACTGTGAATTCTTTGATGTTCAATCAGGTTTCTGTTGTAGGTAAAACCTTTTCCACATTCATTACATGCATAGGGCTTTTCGCCAGTGTGGATCCTCTGATGGGCTATAAGGTTTGAGCGGTAACTGAAGACTTTCCCACAGTCATTGCATTTATAAGACTTTTCCCTTGTGTGAATTCTCTGATGTCCAATGAGGCTTTTCTTCAGAATGAAGCATTTGCCACACTCATCACACTCATAGGGTTTCTCACCACTGTGGATTCTCTTGTGTTCAATGAGGTTTCTGTTTGAACTGAAAGCTCTTCCACAGTCACTACATTCAAAGGGTTTTTCTCCGGTGTGGATTCTCCGATGTACAAGCAGGCTTGAATTGTAACTGAAAGCCTTCCCACAATCCTCACATTTGTAGGCTTTCTCTTGTGTATGGAGTTTCTGATGGACCATAAAACTTTTGCTCATAATAAAGGTTTTCCCACACTCTCTACATTCATATGGCTTCTCCCCATTGTGGAGTCTCTCATGGTCAATGAGGTTTCTGTTCGAACCAAAGACCTTGCCACAATCTTTACATTCATAGAGATTCTCTCCAGTGTGGAACCTTTGATGTAAAATGAGGCTCTTCTTCAGAATAAAAACTTTCCCACATTCATTACATTCATAGGGCTTCTCCCCATTGTGGAGTCTCTGGTGGTCAAAAAGGTAAGTGCTCTGAGTGAAGGCTTTCCCACATTCAGTGCATTTATAAGGTTTCTCTCTGCTATGCATCCTCTTATGGTCAATGAAGTTTGACTTAGAACTGAAAATCTTCCCACACTTTTTACAACCAAAGGTTTTCTTTTCTGTGTGGACTCTCTGATGTAATAGGAGGCTTTTACTTCGAATGAAAACTTTTCCACATTCTTTACACTTGTAAGGGTTCTCTGCACTGTGGAGTCGCTGATGGTCAATAAGGTAAGTGGTCTGAGCAAACGTCTTTCCACATTCATCACATTTATAGGGTTTTTCCCCAGAATGGATTCTCTGGTGCAGAATGAGGCTCTTCTTCAGAATGAAAGCTTTCTGACACTTATTACACTTATAAGGTTCTTCCCCTTTGTGGAGCCTCTGATGGTCAATGAGGTAAGCATTCTGAGAGAAAACTTTCCCACAGTCATTACACTTATAGGGTCTCTCCCCTGAATGGCGCCTTAGATGTATAATTAGGCCTGAGTGCCTATAGAAACCCTTTCCACACTCCTTACACTTATAAGGTTTCTCTCCAGTGTGGATCCTCTGATGGTTTAGAAGGTAAGCACTTTGAGAAAATGCTTTCCCACATTCATTACATTTATAAGGTTTCTCCCCTGAATGGTTCCGTAAATGCATTAGAAGGCTCGAACGCTGAATAAAGCCTTTTCCACATTCCTTACATTTATGAGGTTTCTCACCAGTGTGGATTCTCCTATGGTTTATAAGATGGGAGATTTTATTAAAATGTTTACAACATATATCACATTTATAAAACTTCTTTCCTTCAGTACCTATTAAACTTTCAGAAACAGGTGAACCAAAAGTCAAGCTTTCTCCAAATTCCTTCCACTTTCGGCCTTGCTTCTCTGGTGGAGTCCTTTTCTTCTTCTCTCGTTCACAAAGAGAACCTTTCTTCATTGTATCTGCCCTTTCCTCTGTTTCATTTTCCCACTGACTTGCCAAAACTTGCCATTCACACTCTTCTTCAAAATGAAGAACCTGGGGAACACTTCCTTGAAGTCTTTTTGATGTTCCTTTCTGAGAGTCTGCTCTTTGAGAACTACTTGGCTTTGATGTCACCTCCTCGTTCTCGGTCATGGTCTCCCATTCTGGTAAAAGAAATTAAAAATGCAAATGTTACCACATCCCTGTGTTTGGGAGAACAGGATCTTCAAATGACTTCAAAACATTCTAGGAAGGCACACTTTTATATGCGTACAAAAAGGAGAAACTTTTCATTAAATGAAAGTACAAGGAAGAATGCTACACTGACAAGATGTTGTAAATGGATTAACATACAAGTCACTCTGAGACATTTTTAAGTGCTTTGTCTTCAGGAAGCAGATGGAAAAATACAAATAATGCTGGGAAAACAGAAGCAAGGAAGAACCAGAGAGAAAACATAGGATCTTATGTAGGTCATTCATATCTAAGGAAGTTGGATAGAACAGCAAGAACCATTTGGATTAGAAGTAACTTTCTTTTTTATTTTATTCATGTTAGAAAGATGGAAAATTTAAGGGAAGGAAAGTATATGTAAGGACTCTGAAAGGTAATTTTTAATTTTTCAAAGTCAAAGGCATGAGTACTTTTTAACTGGTTGAAAGCAATTAACCAACTGAAAAGAAATCCATTGAAAAGCAACTTAATTCTTAGAATTCATATATAACTCCTACTCCATTTAAAGTTAAGAAATGGAAATTTTAAAATTCATTTTAAAAAATTAGGTCTGTTATGAACTCCCTTAATTACACATAAAAGGTAAGAGAAGAAATACCAAAAGAAAAGGGAAAAATACACAGAATAGAAGTATGAAAACATCTGTAAAATGGTGATGCTGAACTAACCTCCAAGGTTCCTTTCTACTCCAATGTTCTCAAATATTTTAAAAATATGAAATAATTTTAATGAAAATGTTTTGGAAGTTTACTTTCATACTACCCAAGTGTGAGAGAAATTATGAGCCAGTTCCCCCAAACTGTCTAATAAGTTACGTGAATAACAGTAACATCATCTCCTTTGAATATAACAATACTTTTCTTCTATCAAAATAGAAGACAAGAGTGCAGCTTTTTTATCTCATTATAAATTTCTTTAAGTTTATGAAAGGGTGGGATGGCAAAGATCCAATAAATATTAACTTGAACTACAGACATTCTTAGTCAGGCCCTCATATCTGATCTCAACTGTCCTTCTCTCTAGGACTCAGGCAGGACTGCCAATCACACTACCCAACTACCTGGCTGCAGGGATGGGTACATGTCTTAGGCCTATCCAATGCTGATACTTCAGTTTACTTATTCACAGTGAGGTTTCAAAGACAAGGAAAGGCCAAGGATGGTGGCTCATGCTTGTAATCCCAGCACTCTGGGAGGCCAAGGCAGGTGGATCACTTGAGGTTAGGAGTTCGAGACCAGCCTGACCAACATGGTGAAACCCTACCTCTACTAAAAATACAAAAATTAGCTGGATGTGATGGTACATACATGTAATCCCAGCTACTCAAGAGGCTGATGCAGGAGAATCACTTGAACCTGGGAGGTGGAGATTGCAGTGAGCCAAGATCACACCACTGCATTCCAGCCTGGGTGATAGAGCAAGACTCCATCTCAACAAAACAAAACAAAAAACAAAGACAAGGAGAATGCTAGTGGAGAGGAGGGCTGCTTCTATATAATGAAGCAAGCTTTAAGGAAATGAACTGTTATGGGTGGTTAAACTGAGATGGAAAATGGTTAAGAAGTTGGCAACTCTTGTTATCAGTAGCTAATTAGCTGGTTAAATTATTTGATGTTTTAGTTTAGGAATCAGACTATATATGGGCCTATGAGCTTTTTAAGACTTGGTAGAAAAATGTCAGAATGATAGAAGGAGCTTGTTACTTTTCATAATCTTTGGTGAATGAAGCCTGCAAGAAACAGGCTTTCCTACATCTAACACTCCTTGCCTTTCATCTGCCCCACCCATGCGTACCTTTATTGTCAATGACCTTTCCAATTGGTAACTTTGATCATGTCACTCACCTGCTGAAAACACCTAACTCTTCATTGCCTACAGGACAAAGCAGAAATAACCAGCAGAGTCAAAGGGATATCTTCATATACTGCCTGTTTTTCTGGTATCAACTATTGTCAGTATCTCCTATGCCCCTAGACTCTAGCCACAGTGTACTACATGCAGCTGCCCAAACATGTCATTTCTTGCCTTTCACTGCCCACGTCCTTTCCTCTTCCTGAATTGCTCTTCCTCTTTCCAACTCACTACCCAAGCCCAGACCTACACCCTTTAAAACTAAGCTCTAAAGTTGTCACTCTCTGATCATTAACACTAATCTTAAAAAAATAAAAAGGATGATACTATGAATGATATGGTGTCAATAAATTAAAGACAACTTATATGAAGTAGGAAAATTCCTAGAAAGCCACAAACTACTAAAACTGACTCAAGAAAAAATGGAAAATCTGAGTAGGTCTAAAACAGGGGAAAAAATTGAATCAGTAATTAAAAAAAAAAAAAATTCCCTCCCACACACAAAAAGCCCAGGCCCAGGTTGCTTCACTGGTGAATTCTACCAAACCTTAAAAGAATACCAGTTCTTCACAAATTCTTCCAATTTCCCAATTAATTCTGTGAAGCCAGTATTACCCTGATAGCAAAACCAGACAAAACCATCACAAACAACTATAGACTAATAGAGCGTATAAATACAAACATATAAATCCTCAACAAAATGCTAACTAAACCTAGCAACACATAAAAAGAATTATACACCATGACCAAGTGAGATTTATCACTGGAAAATAATGTTGGTATAACACTAGGAAAACAATTAATGTAATAAACCATATCAACAAAATGAAGAATAAAAATCACATCATCAAGACAATAGATTAAAAACACCCCACAGTGATAAAAACACTCAACAAAGTAGGAATAGAAGGGGATTTCTGGCCAGGCAGAGTGGCTCATGCTTTGGCAAGCCAAGGCAGGTAGATTTGAGACCAGGAGTTTGAGGCCAGGAGTTTGGACCGGCTTGGGGAACATGGTGAGATACTGACTCTACAGAAAAAATAAAATAAAAATAAAAACAAATAATTATCTGGGAATATTGGTGTATGCCTGTGGTCCTAGCTATGTGGGAGGCTGAGGTAAGAGGATTAAGAGGATTACTTCAGCCCAGGAAGTTGAGGATGTAGTGAGCCATGATCATGCTACTGCACTCTACCCTGAGTGACAGAGTAAGACCCTGTTCAAAAAAATTAAATTTAATGGTGAAAGATTAAATGTGTTCTCTCTAAGAACAAGAACAAAAAAAAGGCTGTCTGCTCTTGCCACTTCTAGTCAACATGTACTGGAGGTTCTAGCCAGAGCAATTAGGCAAGAGAAAGAAATAAAAGGCATCTAGATTGGAAAGGAAGAAGTAAAATTATCTCTCTTTGCAGATGACAAAATCTTGTGTATAAACAATCCTTGGAAATCACTAAAAAACTATTCGAACTAATAAATAAGTACAGCAAGATTGCAGGATACAAGCTCAAGATATAAAAATCAGCCTGACATGGTGGCACACACCTGTAGGCTCAGCTACTCAGTAGGTTGAGGCAAAGGACTGCTTGAACCCAGGAGCTCAAGGTCAGCCTGAGAAACATATAAAACCCCATCTCATAAAAAAATCAGTGGTATTTCTATTCATTAGCACTAAATAATCCACAAAGGAAATTAAGAAAACATTTATAATAGTCTCAGAAACAATAAGATTAGGATAAATTTAACGAAAGAGTAACTTCTATTCTGAAAACTACAAAATATTACTGAAAGAAACTGAGGGCCTAAAAAAACGGAAAGAAATCTCATGTTCAAAGATTAAAAGACTTAACATTGGTAAATAGCAATACTACTCAAATTGATCTACAGATTCATTGCAATACCTATAAAAATCTCAACTGGCTTCTTCAAAGATATTGACAGGCTGATAGCAAAATTCAGATAGAAAGCCAAGAGACCTAGAGTAGCTAAAACAATCTTGAAAAAGAACATAGTTGGAGGACTCACATCTTTTTATTTCAAAATGTACTATGAAGCCAAAATAGTAAGAGAGGATGATACTGACATAGGATAGACATATAGATCAAAGGACTAGAATTGAGACTTTAGAAATAAACCCTTGTATTTATGATCAACTGCCTTTTTTAAAAGGGTGCCAAAATGATGCAATGGGGAAAGCACAGTCTTTTAAACAAATGGTGCCTGGGATAAATGGTGCCACATGCAGAAGAATGAAGATGGATCCTTACCTCATACTATATACAAAAATTAACTCAAAATGGACAAAAGCCTAAACGTAAGAGCTAAAACTTAAAAGAAAACATAGACATAAATCTTCCTGGCCTTGGATTAGTGATACTTTCTTAGATATGTTACCAAAAGCAGAAGCAACAGAAGAAAAAAAAACTGGAACTCATCAAAATTAATGACTTTTGCCCTTCAAAGGATACCATCAAGAAAGGGAAAAGTCACCAGGCCAAGTGGCTCAAGCCTGTAATGCCAGAACTCGGGGAGGCTGAAGCAGGAAGATTGTTTGAGGCCAGGAGTTCAAGACCAGCTTGGGCAACACAGTGAGACTCTGTCTCTACAAAAAAATTTAAAATTAGCCAGGCTGGTAGTGTGCACCTGTAATCCCAGCTACTCAGGAGGCTTAGGTGAGAGGATCGCTTGGGCCCAGGAGTTCGAGGCTGCAGTAAGCTATGATCAAACCACTACACTCCAGCCTGGACAACAGGGCAAGACCCCACAGAATGGAGGAAAATATTTGTAAGTCATATATCTATTAAAGAACTTATATCTAGACTATATAAAGAATTCTTACAACTTAGTAATAAAATGACAAATAACCTAGTTAAAATATAGACAAAGAATCTGAATAGACAGTTTTCTCCAAAGATATACATACAGTCAGTAATAACATAAAAAGTTGCTCAACATCATTAACCATCAGGGCAATGCATATCAAAACCACAGTGAGATATCATTTCAGACCCATTAGGACAGTTAAAACAAAAAAGACATAATAACAAGTGATAGGGATGATGTAGAAAAACTGGAACCCTTATATACTGCTGGTAGAAGTCTAAAATTGTGCAGTTGCTTTGGAAAACAGTCTGGCAGTTCCTCAAATGATTAAAGACAGAGTTATCGTAAGAACCAGCAATTCTACTCCTAGGTGTATATCCAAGAGAAATGAAAACATATATCCACACAAAAATTATATGCAAACGTTCACAGCAGCATTATTCATAGTGGACCAAAAGTGGAAGTACCTAAGTGTTCATTAACTGATAAATGGAGGTATATCTATTCAATGGAATATTATTTGGCCTTAAAAAGGAATAACAAACTGATACCTGATACAACATGGATAAGCCTTAAAAACACTATGCTAACTAAAAGAAACCAGTCACAAATGACCACATAGTGCATGATTCCATTTATATGAAATGTTTCAAATACACAAATCTATAGAAGTAGAAAGTAGATTGGGGCCTGCTAGGGCTGGATTGGAGGAATGAGTTATGTGAAATGAGGGTTGACTGCTGAAGGGTTCAAGGTTTCTTTTGGGGGTGATGAAAATGTTTTAAAATTGATTGTGGTGATGGTTGCACAACTCGGTGAATATACAACAAGCACTGAACTGTACACTTTAAATGGTGAATTTCATGGTATGTTAAATATACCTCAATAAAACTGTTACAAATCTTTCCCTCCTGGTAGAAGAACTGGGAAATCTACCTCCTCCTCCCACTGTCCCAATCCTTCCATCATTCCCAGGTCCCTATGGGCTCACATAACCTTATGCATACTTTATTATATAGCATGTGCCAAACTGTATTGTAATTTTAAGTGGAAATGTCTATCTCTCCAATTTAAATGTACTTTAAGGCAGGAGCTAGGCCTGACATGGAAGGTACTCAATATTTCTTAATAATTTCCTTCAAATTCTAGTCCAATTTCCTAAATAAACATACACAAATATTTTACATGCTGAAGTAGTGTGTACAAGTTATCTGAGAGTCTGCTTTTCTATCACAGTTTATCAATGTGTAAAAATTGAGTACACAGAGTTATCATAATATTTGGTAGTGTCACAATAGATACTATTAGGTCAAAACATCACTCTCTGCTTAGTACTTGATCTTAGGGAATTTGTTTTGCCCAACTTTTAACCATGATAGTTACCTGGGACTATTTTTAGACATATGACTTATATTCCTTCTTTCTGAAGCAGAGGTTCTTTAATATATCCCCCTCAAATCAGAGTTACTAAGTCAATGGGAATAAGCATTAGGCACCTGCTTGCCCAAAGCCCCAACAATGTTGGAGTGAGATTTTTTTTTAATGTATTAAAATTGGTTCAAGCTTCTCTTTCTTCAAAGAGCTAGAATAACCAAGCAATTACACTATTTTATGGTTGTGCTTTTTTAGTTTAACTCTTAGACCTATCTGGAATTTGTTTTAGTGTACAGCATGAGGTATGGGTCCATGGTGAGTGTTTTTAATAAAATTAGCCAATTAATCCATAAAGTCTATTTTAAAATTGTTAGAAAAGATTGATTATTGAGTAAATAGCTCTGGAACTACTGAAAGCCACTTGGGTTAAAAAACAAGCTGGGATAGTAGTGCATGCTTATAGTCCCAGTTGCTTGGGAGGCTGGGGTGGAATGTTTGCTTGAGGCCAGGAGTTTGAGGCCAGCCTGGGCAACATAGTGAGACTGCCATCTCAGAAACAGCAAAACCCCTCCACAAGATGTCTATGTCATTCTATATATCAAGATAAATTGATAAATATCAAGATGGATTAAAGCTTAAATATCAAAATAAAATAATAAAAATATCTTAAGAAAATACAGGTGGGTTTAAAAAATAATTTTATGAGAAAAAAGACTGCTAAACCATAAAGGAAAATACTGCTAAGTTTGACAACATAAAAGATTTTCTAAAGCTTAAAAAAAAATTAATAAATAATATTGAAAGGCAAACAAATGGGAAAAACATATGTCACAATTGACAAAGTGTAATGGTTACTGCTGAATTTAAAATGAGGAAACAATAAGTATAAGAACAATCAGATGCCAATTTATTTATCTCCCAAGCGAGGTTCTTTGGTCCTAAGAAAAAGGGGGGCCAGAGAAGTCGCGCTTGACTTCTCAGGGCAGGGGGTTTTATGGGGGTTAGAGGTGGGCTGGCCTAGGATGCATGGGGTGGGCTGCCATTGGGTAAGGCTCGGCGGGATTCTTTCAATTTTTGTGGGTTCAGCTGTATAGTTTAGTGCTGAGGTTCAAATGCATAGCTTGGTGCTGAGAGTGCATAGCCTAGTACTGAAGATAGACCTGGGGCAGAATGCAGAAGTGGGCCAGGGGAGCCCGCATGGAGGGGCCAGATGCTGAGTAATGTGTTGTGCCTGATAAACTGTTATCAGGCATAGAGAGGGGTGGGTGTTGTTCATCCGGCTCTTAGCAAGGCTATCGGACTTACACAAAGCATCAGCAGTTCTCTCTATATAGGAAGTATATGAATAGGAGTAAAAGGACCAGTAAACATATGAAGAGATTTCAATCACAGTAATAACGAAAACATGAAAAACAAACAAAAGATAATATTCTTCATCTACCTAGATTTAATTACAACACTGACCAAATCACGAGCAGATCCAGGGGAAATTGGCTCTCCTGTGTGCTCTTTCAGTGGGAGTTTAATTCAGGTATCAACAGTAGAAAGCAGTTTGGTAGTATGTATCAGAGTATAAAATCTACAGACTGTTTGACCCACCACTGCCACTGCTGAGATACTAAAGGATACAGGCTCGAAATATGAAAATATACTGTATAAATTACTAAAGACAATAAAATAGTAAAGTTGCTGGGTATGAAATTAACATATGAAAAAAACAGTACTTTCATATATGTAAATGACAGTCAATTAGAAAACATCAGAAAAGACTCTAATTTCAAAGAATAAATACTACCAGAAATATGCAAGATCTAGGCGATTTAAAAACATGCCTAACACATACAAAGGCAGTATAGAAAAAATGGAATGTTGTGTCATGTTCTTGAATAGAAACATTCAGAATCATAAAGCTGTCATTGTAAAACATGAATACACTGCATGGAACACGGAATACTCCACAGCCATTTAAACTGATACTGACAATCTGTATTTCAGTCAAAATCAGTTCCTGTGGCTGATTATCCATTTCTTAATGCTGATTTCTCCAAACAGAATTCTACTCTTTTCTTCAAGTTCCAGTATAAATGTTACCTCCTTTATGGCCTTTCCTAATCCCCAGGAATGGAATTGATTGCTCTGTTTTATGCATTTCCATCACACCAGGTTTATACCAATTATTTTACTCTGCCTTGTACATTTAATATTTCTATAATCATCTAACCATCATAAGATATTTAAGGGCAAAAAAATCACATCATTATCACAGCTGTACCACTATAGGTATCTGATGTTTGCTGGAAGCAAAAGTGGCGAATAAAAATTTTGAAATATTCTTTTATTACTTATCCAAGAAACCTACTTTAGAATAGATATTATAACTTTAAAAATATATTAGCAACAATTCAGAATTGTGGGATTCCTCAGTACAAATGAAAGCAGAGAAAAAGGAGTGTTCTTACACCAATGATAAGAACAGAGAGGACAGGGATCACTATGGAAAGTAATTTGGCAATATGAAGCCAGAGCCTTAAAGCCATTCAAGCGCTTATGCCCAATAATTGTTCTTCTAAATATTTTAGAAGACCTTAGGCAGAGAGATAGATAACTACCATAGCAATTATCCAAAATAAGGAAATGGCTAACTGAATTATGGTACAAATCATATAGCCAATATAGATAATAACTGCAAAGAGTTTGTAACATTCGAGAACACACACAAGGAAAGCAGCCTATAAAACCATATACGGATACACACACACAAACACATATAAATTTTTCAAACATATAAAAAAACCAGAAAGGTAATATATCAAAATGATAATAGTTGTCTGGAAATAGCAATATTAAGGAAGGTTTTGTTTCTTCTTTGTAATATTCAGTACTTTCTAAAATAAGTATATGCTACTTTTATAATCAGAAAACAAATAAAGGCTGATGAAGTAACCGTAAGCATCATAGAAAGAAGAGTCCTTACCTAGGGAGGTCACATTTCCATAATTCTCCAGCATCACATCCCAGTACAAAGCCCTCTGGATTGGGCCAAGACATGCCCATTCCTCTGAAGTGAAGCATACTGACACCTCCTCAAACATCACCAACTCCTGAAATGACAGGTGTGTGTGAGATTACCAATGCCTTGGAGCTTGCCTGTTGAAAGGTTCCCTTCGCTTCTGGGGAAGGGATATACTGTGAGACCAGGAGTGCACAACAGACATCAGGGAGACATAAGGAGATCACATATAAACTCTATCTTCCAACAGCACAGACCTTGATTTAGAAATGGAAACTGACTGGACATTGAAGTACAAGGATGAGAGAGGGCACTTTAGCCACAGTCAGGCTGTGCAGATGGGAAGGAAAGAGGATGCAAACCTTACCTGGGGTTGGGCTGTTAGGAGCATAAGTGCCATTAATTGATTTCTTGGGTTCTCTTCCTGAGAAAGGGCAGAAGCTTCAGGGGCAGGACTATCTGAGGAAGGAGAAAAAGCTGCATGTGGGACCTACAAATTCTGAGTGACCCCCATTTGCAGAGCTGGAATAACACAAAGAGTAGCAATACGAATGGATACAAGGTCACAGGGGTCCAAGAAAGAAGGTGGGAACAGCAGGAACAGCAGAAAGGAACTGGCACTGTAACAGATTCCTAGACAGGGTAGCAGAAGAAGAAACTCCCTGGAAGTAGGGGTTGAGCCACAGAAAGGATCCTGGAACAGTCCAAAGCCCAGAGCACTGAGTAAATACCATTTTGAGGATCCTGGAAGTTGAATGCCACTGGATCAGTAGGATGCAGGCAAATTTCAGCTGCTATGTGGCTGCCAGGAAGTACAGGAGGGAGTGTTCCTGGAGTGCTCACCGCCTTTTGGAGAGGGCTCTGATCCTGGGCAAGGACTGGAACCTGGAAATCAGTAAAACAAAATAAGCTGGCTCCTCTTGTTCCTCCAGAATATGGACTCACCTAAGCACTGTGGACCTCTTTCTGCCCACAATCTAGAACTGTGAGATCAGAGAGACCCACCTCAAGTATGGAGCCATCAAAACAGCAGTAAAACTTTGCATTGAGAACAATGGAGCTGCCCTCAAGCCCCACTCATGGCACTGGTGACCTCTCCCAGGGGAGACTGTACAACACAATGGTAGGAACAGAAGCCAGACCTGGGTGTGGGTTAAGGAGGGAACGGGAAGTAACAAACAGTAATTAAGAGCATGGATTTTAGCTTCAGACTTAGTTTTAGAACGGACTTCAGTCACATCTCTTCTACTTATTTACCATCTAAGTACTGACCTCTTTACCTATACCTAGTCCTTTGTGCTCAAATACAACTAACACTAAAATCGGCACCAAGACACTTGGTTTTGCGGCCAGCTAGACGTCTGCCTCGGTTTCCTTATATTTCAAATGAGGATGTATTAATTTGTAACGAAATATATAGCTCTAAAATTTTTCACTTTATGATTAAAAGAACAAGCCCATCCTTAATGCCACACCCAAGTTTGAGTTATGATTCAGACATCTTATACAGAAATGTTTCTAGTGAGCTATAGATGTACAAAAGAAATCTCACACATGATAGGCTATATTAAGATCCCAATCTAATGGTCAAGGATATAAATCTTATCAGAAGCAAATCTCTTAACCCAGTCCCTTGGCTTGCAGAATCCCCAGGAGGGCACACAAGAGGAGGTCTTACCTGGAAAGTTTCATTCTTGTTATGTTACTGCCATTCTATTTATTTATTTATTTAAAGACAGGATCTTACTCTGTCACCCAGGCTAAAGTGCAATGGTGTGATCATAGCTCACTGCTGCCTCAACCTCCTGGGCTCAAGTGATCCTCCCACCTCAGCCTTCCAAGTAGTTGGGACAACAGGTACTTGCCACTACACCTGGCTAATTTTTAAATATTTTGTAGAGAAGAGGTTTCCCCATGTTGTACAGGCCGGTCTTGAACTCGTGGCCTCAAGTGATCCTCCCACCTCAGCCTCCCAAAGTGTTGGGATTACAGGCATGAGCTACCGTGTGCCTGGCCTTTTATGCTCTATGCTTACATCACCATTCCGAACAGAATTATAGAGACAATACATATGCTTCTGTTTAGGGAAAAACTTAGCAACATTTCTTCTTCAGGTAGTTGATCCAAACTCAGCATTAGCAAGCATTACCAAGGTGACAAAACAGAGTCAATGTTTTTGGGCTGCTTCTAAGTTGGAACCAAAGACCTCAACATAAATCCATTTCTCTACAGACATATTCTATGGTCTGAATACTCATAAACCTGCTTTAATTATTGTTAGGGTTGCTATGTGCTATTACTTTTTAATGAAAATCACACCCTCTAGCCCAGCCTCAATTCTTTCCTTCCCTTCATCCCCATACCCACCTCCCCTCCCCACCTTTCTCACTTTTATTGTTGGTCCATCAAGGTCTTTCTGTAGCTCCTCTACCAGGGCCACAGCCTCCTCGCCACTCCCAGGGCGATGGAGCTGCACCCAGGTCCGAATCTCCCCAGGCAGGATGCTCAGAAACTGCTCCAGCACCAGCAGCTCCAGGATCTGTGCCTTGGTACGTGCTTCTGGTCTCAGCCACCGGCGACAGAGTTCTCTGAGCCGGCTCAGAGCCTCCTGGGGTCCAGATGTCTCATGGTAACGTAATTGTCTAAAGTGCAGGTGGGAGGTCTCCCAAACAGAGGAGCTGCTTCCTTGGAAGCTGGTTCCCCATTTCCAAGTATCATCCTTCCCCTTCACAAGGCCCTCTTGTCTCAAAGCATTGTGGGCCCAATTTTCTCTTGTCATTGTTGTTTTTTGAAAAAGGCTCCTCTCCAGTCCAGGTCTCCTTAATCCTTGACTTCTTCCTTAGAGTTTGGAGAGTATCATCTACAAGACCTCAAGAAATCATTGTTAAAGTTAGCCCAGAGAAAGAGCTGAGCTTTCCAGGCCCCAGTCAGCTCCCAGTAATAAAGAGAACATTTGTGAGTGCAAGGTTCCAGACTCCAGAGAGTGTTTCCTCTGACACCTCCCACTTAAGGCTCTGGGACACAGACACTCAAGTTACCCAGACTGCTGAAACAAACACATGAACTTCCTTTGGTCTTTATTTATAGGATCTCTTCATCTTATTACAATAGACTCTTTACCACTCTAACAATGAGCATCCTGGCTACTCCTGTATAACCTGGAACGAGTCCCTCACTTCTGAGCCTTAGTTTTTTAACCTGTAAAATAGGGATAGTAACAGTTCCTAACTCATGGGGTTGTTATGAGAATCTGGTGTCTAAATACCTTTCAAGTTTTTGGACAGTGCCTGGTATATGGGTTTAAATGTTACTTATTACCCTCTGTCACTAGCACTCTTTCCTATGTTTCACAGAGTTAACAAGTAATCATAGTCTTAATCATGACACACATGAGAGAAAATCCTATCCACCTCCTTGATTAACAAAGAAAGGCTGTATTAAGTTCTGTGTAATTTTGCTCTACATGCTTTTAATTATCTGAAAATTTTTCATTCTGTTAATAAAAATATTTGGATAAATTTGCCTCTTGCTCTTATCTTTTCACACCTAGTGCCACAGGTGGATAAATCTGAATAAGGTTTTATTATACAGAACGTAGACCTGCTCTCTAGAAATCATCTATTCTTTAGAAACAACATATATGTTTCTAATTATAAAACCAAAAATTTATAAAACCAGAAAACAATCACTGCTATTATTTGGAACTATGTCATTCTAGCCCTTTTTCTATGCACCAGTGTGGGTTAAAGATTGGCTCCAAGTGTGTTGCTCTATAGCTTTTCTCACGTATTATGTTGTGAACATATTAAATATGCTTCATTATTTTTAAGAGCTGTATGAGTCCATCTATACTTAATAGTCCTGTGTTGCTGGACATTTAGATTATAATCTATAAATTACAGATTATAATAGATGATTATTTCTAACTAATTATCACAGATTAATTCTAACTTTCCCTATTATAAAAAAGGTCACAATGGCTATCCTTGCTAACAAATTTTTAGTTACATCTCTGCTTATTTCTTCAGGATAAATCCCTAGAATTGTTGGGCTGAGGAGTACAAATATTTTTAAGCTTT
The DNA here is from genome assembly GCF_049354715.1 of Callithrix jacchus. Taxonomy (NCBI): domain Eukaryota; kingdom Metazoa; phylum Chordata; class Mammalia; order Primates; family Cebidae; genus Callithrix; species Callithrix jacchus. The sequence goes on along the minus strand of NC_133516.1, from coordinate 27,414,454 downwards.
TAAGGTTATAACAATTATATCAGCATCAGTGACATATGAAAGCATCCTCATTATTTGAACACATAGACCCTTAAAGAGAGCTTGCTTATAACAACTGGGGGCAGAAATATAAACATAATTTCAATGTAATGTGTAAGTATAAGTAATAGGAGAACATAAAACTACAGAAAGGATTAATGAAGGGTAATTTTTTATTTTTGAGATGGAGTCTCCCTCTGTCACCCAGGCGGGAGTGCAGTGGCGTGATCTCAGCTCAATGAAACATGGGTTTCAAGTTCTCCTGTCTCAGCCTCCCAGGTAGCTGGGACTACAGGCTCGCGCCACCATGCCCAGCTAATTTTTGTATTTTTGGTAGAGATGGGGTTTCACCATACTGCCCAGGCTGGTCTTGAACTCCTGACCACAAGTGATCTGCCCACCTCAGCCTCCCAAGGTGCTGGGATTACAGACATGAGCCACCGCACCTGGCCATGAAAGGTACCTTTAGATTGGACTTTTAGGGAAAATTAAAAGAATCACTGGACTATGAGGAAAGCCATTCCAGGAAGAAAGAAACTATTTTCAAAAGCAAGGGAGTGACACATAACTTTGTGAAGGAAAACCAGAGAATGAAAGTAAACTTTGGAGGCAAGATTGTAGGAGTAGAGCAGAGAGGTAAACATAAGTTAAATTCTAAAGGCTCTTGAGAGGCAGTATTCTGAGGAGGTCATCGTGTCCTGTAAGTGAAGCGGTTTTACTTCCATTTAAGCATTAAAGAGGTTTTACTTTACATTTTTTCTTATTTTTAAAAATAGGTAATATACTCACTAGCTCAAAATTTAAGATTATAAAATGCATACTGTGTAAAGTTTCCTTCTTCCTTTTAGCTTCTTATGTATCTTTCCAGTTATTTATGCATCTGTGTGTATACATTTATTGTTTTCTATTTCCCTCTTTTCACAGATGGTGGTACACCATGAATGTGCTACATTTTCCTCTTCTCAATTAATAACATGTCTTAAAGGTCTTTCCTGTCAATACGCAGCCCCTCTCCCCATTTTTATGGATGCATAGATGTATCATAATTCTTCATGCCAGCACAGATGGGATGTTTGGGTAGTTTTCAATAATTTCTTATTACCAACAATATTATCATGAATAATCTTGTGCATACATCAGTTTGGATGTGTGTAGTCACATATAAGAAAAGTTCTTTGAAACAGAATTGCTGAGTCAAAAGGTATATGAATGCATAATTTTGATATTTCCAATCTGACTCATTAGGACTGTACCAGTTCATCATTTATATCCCCACCAGAAACAGCTGTATGAGAGTGCCTTTCCTCACTCTCACCAATATAGTTGTTAAAGTTTGTGTTCTTTGCCAAATTTTAACTTGCATTTTGAGTGAATTACTATATTGAGAGTCATTTGTATATTTTTTCAAGTAACTATTCATATATTTTGCTCGTGTTTCTATTGAGGTGTTGGGTCTTGTTAATTTGTACACACTTTTATCGCATAGGAAAATTAGTCTTTTGTTTACAATGGCAGGTGCAAATTTTTCCCAGTTTGTCAAGTGTCTTTGTGACCATATTATGTGCTATGTGACTTTGCTTAAAGTGTTTTTTGCCATGCAATCTTTTATAACTTCTGGGTATTGTACCATAATTAGAAAGATCTTTTCCACTATGAGCATGAAGAGAATCTTAATTGGTGTCAGGACCCTATTAGTGGGGAATGGTGGGGGTGGAAGGACTGGATAACAAGAAAGGCCAGTTAGATTTTTGTAATAGTCTCAACACATGACTAAGTTCTAAACGAAGCAGGAACTTACTTATCCCCTAGCAGGGATAAGGCAATTGAGAAAAACTTGGCAGTCCTTGATAACTGATCTGGGGGTGATGGAAAGAAATTTTCAAAAAGAATTTTGAACAGTTTTCTACAGCAAATTATCAGAACTCTATTTACACTTATTTTGCAGATAAAAATAACATAAAAATAACAAGTTATTAAATATGCATTTTATTTGCTTCTCACAAAAGGTTTTCAAGGCAGAAGTTAAAAAGAACAAAAGGATCAGAGGAACTAATCCAAGGGCACTTAGCTAGTTGAGATGTGGGAACAAATTCTGATTTCAGGGATTCTAATTCCAGAAGTCCAAAACAATTCCATCTACGAAGAAACTTATGAAACCCAAACAACTGTTCTAAAACAACGGTTTCCAAACACCAGTCCACGATAAAGCTTTAATCTGGCAAGCTGCAAAAAGAGAAAACCAGTAACAATCGTCACTGACAGGTTGCCAATGACGTGGGCAACATTTATTCTGAGTTTACGGTCTTAGTACTTTGTGTTAAAATGTACTCCTGAAGTAAGGGTGGTATGGGTGGTTTCAAGTTTGATTTTTAAATACCATCATATCACAAAACTAAAAGATGACAACTGTTCCATTCCTTAAAAAAAAAAAAAAAAAAAAAAATCCGTCCTCAGGAGTCTGGGCACCACCGGTATAGGGAAGCCTCATAATGTTTCTGTGCATCAGCCTCAGAGAAGACTGAGGAAGAGCAGAAAGGCCTGAGCTGGGGGAGCAGGCTACTGAGGCAGCTATCTTCAAAGAGCCAACGGAGTCCGTTAGACTGGAGCACCAGTCCAGACACACACAGACTCGGAGCTGCTGTCCTCAGTACCTTCCCCGGGCCGGCTGCCTGCCCCGCCGAGGCCAAGACGTCGACCCCCAACACGGAGCTGGGGACGGACAGTGCCGGGGGGTCAGAGCCCGGGAAGGGCCACCGATGGCTGTGCAGTCCCAGCAAGCTCAGGCCCACGACCCAGGCCGCCTTACTTGCGTGCCCACCCGCCCCCAAGCCCACCCCGCTCACCGGGGGCTCCCGCTGCGGCTCCAGCCTTGGGTACCGCCGCCTCGGCGCCAGGCCGCTAGGAGATGACACAGGAACGGACCCTTGCGGCAGCCGAGGCACAGAATAATGGCCGAGCCGTGGACACTGCGACTTCCGGTTGCTCCCCGCCCCTCATCCGGGATCTCTAGGAAGACACATCTCCATGGTTCGTTTCTTTTCCTAGCGCGCGAGAGGAGAGGCGGAACTCCTGAGCCTTTGGAATAAGCCCTCATTCCTTACATCAAACAAGAACCGGCCGCTGTGTTTCGGACTGGAACGGTGCAGAGACAGGACCCAGGGTCTCAGGATGCTTGTTGCCTCCAAAAAAAGTTGGACATTTCTGTTTTAATTTGCATTTCAATTGAGTTTGACAGGGAGTAACCTCTCATCTGAATGACCTGATAGATGACTTTTCTGGTCTCTTCGTGAACCTATGCAGTTCCCACTATAAATAACATGGATTTTAAATCATCCTCTTGTGAATTCGCTTACTGTGGTGTATCTCTTGCCCACATAATCACATACTGGAGCTCTGATATTAAATAGTAATCAAGTTGAAGTCATGTGCAAATGGTGGGGACATCTCTATCCTGAAAGAGTAGGTTATTCCAGCTGTCCATCACGCTGGGTAAAGTATATAAAGGAAACTGGAATTCTGATCCTCTCTTTGGTCTTCTGTCTCTTAGGTGTGGACTTCTGGAATTGACACCCCTATATGGGACTATGGCTGGAATAAGGCTCCAAAAGGGGAAGGGCCATGTCTGCATGGATCCCATGTATTTAGCACCTAGTACAAAGCTGAAGCCATATAGGTTGTAGATGAATGTTTATTGAATGAGCAAAGTTTATGTTATTCTATTTATGTCTTTTTTTTTGAGACAGAGTTTTCCCTCTTCTTGCCCAGGTGGGGGTGCAGTGGGGCAATCTTGGCTCACTGTAATCTCCACCTCCGCCTTCAGAGTGGTTGGGATTACAGGCACATGCCACCATGCCTGGGTAATTTATTTATTTATTTATTTGTATTTTTAGTAGAGACAGCTTTTCACCATGTTAGCCAGGCTGGTCTTGAACTCCTTACCTCAGATGATCCACCCACCTCAGCCTTCCAAAGTGCTGGAATTACAGGCATAAGCCACTGCACCAGGCTTATTCTGTTTATTTCTACATGTTCTCTCCTGGTGTTCATTAAACAACATACTTAAACTTCAGCCTTGATTCATTCATTCATTCATTCATTCATTCAACTACTGAGTACTTGCCATCTGAGTACTCAACACAGATACTGTTTTGGGCACTAGGGACATAAATAAAGAGGTAAAGTTCCTGTTCTCATGGAGTTTACAGTTCTAGTGGGGTAAACAGAAAACAAATATAAATATGTGTCAGGTGGTGATAAATGCTAAGAAGTGTGAAAGCTGATCATAAGAATTGGGTCATTCTTGTCGTACCTAACTAAAACAAAGTCGAGAAATTAGCTGGTGGAAGCACTCAGGATACAAAACATTGCTCCAGGAATGTTATTCTCTGCAAGCTTGACTGCTGAAACTGCTTATTGTAACCCAAACCAGTTTTATGTATAGTTTCTGAGATAACTTGCTGCAACTCTAGGACTAATTTTGCCCACTGCAGTTGCTCACCAGTTAGAGCTTGCCAGCTCCCCACACCCTTACTAGTGCCAATGAACTTTCTCAAAGAGGAATCCGTAACATTCCTCCATTTTGTAAAACCTCTAACTTTCTCTTTGTTCTTCAGAGAGAGCATTACTTTCAGTTCAAGCCAGGGACTATCTCTCCAAGTTGTAAACTGATACTGTGAATGAAACTTTCTTTTCTACTAGCTAGTCATCCTGGTGGTCCTTTGGATGACAGACAAAAAAAGGATAAGGAGGACCCAACAAAGGAGACTGAGAAGCAGCAGCCAATCAAGTAGGAAGAGAACAAGGAAAGAGTACTTTCTGGGTCTCAAAACATGAATGAGTAGATTTTGAAATATTTATCAATGTGATTGCTGTTCCTCCCAAACTAAATTATAATTTTACTTGTAAACCAAGGCTCCCTTCTCCTCTCCTGCCCTACCTGGGTAGACAGAAGTTACACACTATGTGACTGGAAACAAAAGGGACAAAGATTATAGTGAGTTAGGCCATTAGAAGCCTTCAGTAAGATGAAAAATATTGTTGCCTTGCAAGTGTTTCTGCTGGGAAAGAAGAAAGGAATGGGAGGAGCCAAAATGACTAACTAGACTATGGACCACTGACCAGAGCCTGTAATCATTCACACTACTACTAAGGAGTGCCCTGGAAGCATGTAACCAAAGAGTTGTCAGCTGGTAAGGACCACCAATTGCCAATGGCCACCCCAGACCCTCAGTTTTGCATTCCCTTTGTGCCCTGAGATTCTGCCCATCTGACAGTCAGAGAACTTGAAGCACGCTCACCACTGCCCCAAGATGAAAGACTTGGTAACCTTATGGAGTGATGGTGATAGGAAAGGAACACCCTATCTTTCACCAAGGTGGAATTATACAAAACCTGTTTAAAGTGGGCCAGAGATCTGGGACATACAACACATAGCCTCTGTTTTACATACACACACATTCCTGGTATTTAGAATTCCCAAATGTACAGGTGAAGAAAACTAAGCAAACAAGAAACAAATGGATTTGAGATAGGCATATGAGAAGAGGCTGGAAGCAGAGGACTGACATTTCAAGATGGGCTAAGATCTCAGAATGTTGATCAACTAAAATGGAAATCCCAGTCTCAATGGAAAATTTGTATTTCTCATCTTTCTTAAAACCCCACTTTGCCAGAGTTGTTTTAAATGCAAATTGGAATGTGATTGACCTATGACCAAGGATTATATGTATATAATATATATGGCTAAGAAATCTCGAGACATGCAATCTGGAGACCCAGGAGAGCTGAAGATATAATTGTAATCCAAGAATAAGAGGCCTGAGAAGCAGAAAAGCTGCTGGTGTAACTTTCAGTCTGAGTCCTAGACTGAATCCAAATCCTTCTCAGATTCCTAGTCTGATACAATATGATCTAAACCATATCATCCAAGTGTAAGTCTGTTCTCACACTGCTATAAAGAAATGCCTGAGATTGAGTACTTTATAAAGAAAAGAGGTTTAATTGGCTCACAGTTCTGCAGGCTGTACAGGAAGCATGGCAGCTTGTGCTTCTGGGGAGGCCTCAGGGAGCTCATGGGGGAAGGCAAAGTGGGAGCAGACATCTGTCGTGGCAGGAGAAGGACCAAGGGTGGGCAAGGGGGAGGTACTACACACTTCTAAACAACCAGGTCTCACTCGCTATCTCAACACAGAACCCAGGGGTAAATCTACCCCTATGATCCAATCACCTCCCATCAGGTCCCACCTCCAACATTGGGAATTATAATTTGACATGAGATTTGGGTGGGGACAGAGATCAAAATCATATCACCAAAGGTGGGAGAAGACCAATGCCCCAGCCAGAAGACCGGCAGAGAGTAAATTCTCCCTTTCTCAGTCTTTTCCTTCTACTCAGGCTTCCAATGGCCTGGATGAGGCTCAGTCATGCTAAGGAGGGCAATAAGTCTACAGATTCAGATATTAATCTCATTCAGAAAAACCTCCACAGACACACTCAGAATAATGTTTAACCAAATATCTGGGCACACAATGGCCCAGTCAAATTAACATGCAAAATTAACTATCATATATGGATTCTTCCAAATACAGTTCAGGGTGTTATTTTAAAAAGTTTTTCTAGGCACTGAAGGGCATCCATGGTGGTTAGATTGGGCCAGGGTCACTTAGAAGGATTAATTTCAGATCTGAATATCTGTCTTGGACAACCTCACCCCCTTATGTTTACATCCTCAGAGAGGGGTTATGTAGGAATGAGGGAGTCACAGTGAAGGGAAAGTTAGAGAAGGGGACAGGCCACCTGTGAAAGGCCAACCATACTGGGAGCAGAGAGGGGTAAATCCAGTCCAGATTGGAAAGCTTGAGGGAAGACAGAAAAGCCATATTCTTTGCTATTTGGAAGAAGGTATTAATCCCATTGCTTGTCCTTTTACCCTCATCGGAGGCCGACCTGGAGAGGTGGGAAAAGGCACATAATCTTTGGTAGGAATAGAGGCATCACAAAATCAGAGGACCTGAGCTTGGGGTGCCTGTGGCTTTGATGGGAGCTTTAGAATCTGAAAGGTTGAAGGGGCTGTTATGGCCCTAGTAAGAAAGGAGAGGAAGTGGGATACTGAGGGATCTGCTTTGGTCTTTCTGTAGCCTTTCCCAAGGGCTAGCTGAAAATGAAAATCTCAGGTTGTTCCGAATTGGTTTCTAGGCCAGCCCTCTATTACTAGGCTGGTGATGCTACAATTAATCAAAAGATCATTGACCCCTGATAGAGGTCTTTACTAGTGCCAAAATCTACCCAGCTGCACTTTCTGCATCCCACCCCCAACACATACACACAAACACACGCGTACACCACATACACACTCAATTTTCAGCATTATATAACTGGCAATCACAAAATATTTCAGTTGAATTAAGCCAGAGTTCAAATCAGAACAGTGAGGCAAAGCTAGAATATTAGAAAAAAATTACTTGTTATGTGTCAGCCTCTTTCACACAGTTAATTTCATTTACTCCTTACGTGAACCCTTTGAGATGGGTAATATTACCACAGTTTTGATGATACTGAAACTAAGGATGAATAAGTTTAAGTAATTTGTTAAAATACCTTCCTAATAACCAGTGAGGCTTTCAAATCCAAGGCGAGTGCTGTTTCCACCACTATATTTAGGCTTTTGTACACCCAGAAGCAAGAAAATCATTCAGGAGACTGAGGCAAGACACAGGTAGAGAGAAGGGGGAGAAAAGTCAGGACAGCCAGCATGAAGAGTGTCTTCGGTCGCCTAAATACTTTAGCTATGGCCAGGCCTTGGACAATTCATGCTAATTTGAATGCAAACGAGCATTGATATGCTGTGTTCACTGGGAATCCAACCAAGGCTTTGATAATCGTTGGGAGAGGGAGGCAGTCCTGCTATCTTGGTTTATAACCACCTGGACTTTTATATGGAAGGTTATGACTCTTCAATACACTCTGCTCTAGAGAAGGCCAAAAGTGGTAATTCTAAAGTCAGTCTAGTATCTCCTAGCCTTAGAGGTATCTGGGGAGCAGAACAAATATAACTGAGACCCTTCCCAGTCCAAGATATTCTGCAGATACTTTACTTTGGGTTTTGGAAAAACAATAGAAGTAGTTACTACATAGGTAAAGGGCATATTTTAAAACACTAAAATTCTTTGATGTTAAAAGCATAGTGAAAGAAGTATCTGCTTATTACCTAAAACAGATGTTCTTTGTATTCTCTACCACAGTCACCTCTGCCCATCTCTGATTTTCGTGCAGCTGTGGGAGAATGGATATAGCCATCCTGACAGAGTCCCATCTCAAGCACATACCATAACATCTTAGGCTATTTTGTTGAAGGCTTCCTCTACAAGTGTAGAAGCCTGTTCAGCTAGGTCTGAGGCACAAACTGGAAGAAGTGGATGAGAATAACATCCCCTCAGGCAAACTTGAAAGAATGATAAACAAGAATTGGTACATAAATGCCCCAACGTCCTGTCCTTTGACAAGAAAATTCTCAGCTATGTTCTACATGGGCCCTTAGAGGGCCACTAGCAAAAATGAGCCTCAGTTGCCCACAGTGGAACCAGCTCAATAACTCATTCTTTGTTGGCTTTAGACTTTCCCTGTCTCACCCTCCCTGCTTACTCCCTCCTGCTCCTTGAGATCATCTAATCTACTCCACCTACATCCATGTCTTAGGGTCTGCTGTTGGAAAAACCTAAACTTACAATCAACCTTTTAAATTCAAACAAGGTTGGGAGCTTTGACAATACCCAATTTTGTGAACACCCATGTATTAGTCTGATTGAAGAATAATTACCTTTGTCCAGAGGAGGCTCCAGAAGCCAATCCTTTACCTTCTTTCTAAGTAGATAGGCCTTTAAAAAGATATACACAATCAACAAGCTCTTTAGCACATCATGTCTTCCTGAGTCATACACTAATGAGGAAAACGGAGGATCCTACCCATAAGAGAACTGTGAGTTCAAAGTTCTCACCACTATGGAAAGAGATGCAGACTCCACAGGCTAGATCAGATGGTGGAAAACTGGGCCTCCTGGAGGCTGTGCCTTGATGCAGGGCAGTCCAGGAGCCAAATCAACAAAAGTAAATGCATCTTTGTGCCAGTGTTCCACTGTAAATCCAACCCAGCTGCTCCCAGCATGTTTTCTATTTCTCTACTTCCCACCACTATCCAGCTTCTTCACTCTGAATCTTCTGCCCCCTTCATTAGTCCTTCTTATTACAACTTCTGTCCACTCATACTTACTGCTTGCTGTGGCTCCTAATGATGTGGCTTCTCTTCGTCCACAATTTCTGCTTCAGCTCCTGCTCTTAATTGCCTTATTTTTGCCCTACTTCTAATTCAGAATTTCCTTAGAAAGGAATTCCAATTTGTAGAGTCATGAAATATTGTCTCTGTTTGGGCAGAGCTTTGGCCTGAGGCCACACTCTGCAGGACAGTTAAAAGGAAACAACATATTCATGTCTAGGGATCATGACTGTAATTACTCTGCCTTTTCCCATATTTGACTTGAGATGTTTGCTACCCCTCTCTCCGTAACATCTTTTCAGAGAACTATGGAATCATACAGTGTTATGGTTGGAAATGAACCTACAGTTCATCATTTTACTAAAGATCTTACCTCTGTAAGACCACATCATCCTTTTTAAACTGTTCACTTCCCCTCCAGTTGCCCTTCTAACTTGGTTGTGATAGGTTAATATCTGTTTGTCCCTGATATCTTCTTTTACCCTCTCTGACAAACTTCTCCCCCATTTTTTTTTCTGCCCATGAAGAAAAAGTTGAGCTACTACCATTTCATTCTTGATCACAGTATGTCACCTCATCATACACCCATAATCTGACTTTTTTTTAAAGATCTCTTGATGATTCTGTTTGCACAAGACAAAAAATTGAGTAAAGTTGTTTTCTGCTTTCTTTTGATAGTAGATGAGAACAGAATAGACTCAACTATGAAGCGGAAAGTGTTTAAAGGATCAAAGTTATCTGATGGAACATCAAGAGGATTCTTTCTTTCAAGAGAAATGGGGTCTCGCTCTGTCATAGTAGCACAATCATAGCTCAGTGCAGCTTGAACTCCTGGGCTCCAGTGATCCTCCTGCCTCAGTCTCCCAAGCAGCTGGGACTACAGATGAATACCATCACGCCCCCAGCTAGTAAGAGGATTCTATGTGTTGATTCATAGGGAAACCAGAGACTAGAGATGCCTATGAAGACACTTTCGTGAAGTTAGAAGAATTACCTTTGAATGAAGAAAGGAGCTGACTAGAAGTAATTTATTGAATAACACACATGGATTTTTTAAAACCTACAAAAGATAAATGTGAGAAAGATAAGGAATTTGGGGAATCCTCCCATGTCCTCCAGTCTTACTATACATTAGGAGTTCTGATGGGACAGAAATCCTACCAATGTGATGAATGTGGCAAAGCTTTCAATCAGAGTGCATACCTCAATGGCCATCAGAAAGTCTATACTGGAGTGAAACCTGTGAATGAATATTATATGACATTCAGGTAGAATTTTCCATCCAATGTACATTTTTATGTCAGATATTTTTATCTCCAGAAATTGAATTTAAATCTTTTAAATATCTTTTGTGTCTGGTAATCAAGTTCAATCTTTCCCCTTGATTTTTGCTTATATAATATATAGCTATAATAACTGCATTAATATCCTTGTTTGTTGATTCTTTGTATCAGTTTGAGGTCCGGTTTGAATAACTGATTTTTCTCATCAATAAAGGTTGTATTTTCCTGTTTGTTTATATGCCGACTGGTAACTGTATGTCAGACATTTTTCATTTTACATTGTTGGAGGCAGAATACTTTTTGTTCCCATAACTATTCTAGGGCATAGGGGATGCAGTTAAGTTACATTAGGTTAGAGAACATATTTTGTATTATTTAAATCCTTCTGATGTATTAAGGTTTGTTTTTTCACCTAGTATATCATTTTTCCTGGAGAATGTCCCATGTGTACTTGAGAAGAAGGTATATTCTGCTATTCTTCAGTGGTATGTTCTAGGGCTGTATTGGGCCTGGTTGGTTAATAGGGCTCACGTCCTCTATTTCCTTGTTGATCTTCTTTCTGATATTCTATTATTGAAAGTTGGGTGTTGAAGCCTCCAACTATTATTGTTGAATTGTCTATTTCCCTGCTTCATCTCTTTCAGTGTTTAATGTATTTCGGGCGTATTTCAGTAGCTGAATACACATTTGTAATTGTTCTATCTTTCTGATAAATTGACCCCAGTATTGTTATAAAATGTCCCTTTTTTATCTGAAATAGTATCTTTTCTTTGGTTTTAAAGTCTAGTTTGTCTTGTCATATAACCACTCAAGCTTTCTTATGGTTATTATTTGCAAGATACATCTTTTTCCATCCTTTTACTTTTTTTTTTTTTTTTGAGACGGAGTTTCGCTCTTGTTACCCAGGCTGGAGTGCAATGGCACGATCTCGGCTCACCGCAACCTCCGCCACCTGGGTTCAGGCAATTCTCCTGCCTCAGCCTCCTGAGTAGCTGGGATTACAGGCACGTACCACCATGCCCAGCTAATTTTTTTGTGTTTTTAGTAGAGACGGGGTTTCACCATGTTGACCAGGATGGTCTCGATCTCTTGACCTCGTGATCCACCCGCCTTGGCCTCCCAAAGTGCTGGGATTACAGGCTTGAGCCACCGCGCCTGGCCCCATCCTTTTACTTTTAATCAATTTGTATCTTTGAAACGAAAGTGTGTCTCCTGTAAACAGCATATAATTGGATCTTGTTTTTTTATCCAGGCTGACAATCTCTGCTTTTTTATTGGATTGATTAATCCATTCACATTTAATTTTATTACTGATACAGGGCTTTAGCACACATTTCATCTGGAAGAAGATATAGTTGGATTTATGTCTGCCATTTTACTTTTTTTTGTTCTCTTTATTATTATGATATTATGAACTCATTCTTTTTCTTTTTCTTTTCTTTCTTTCTTTTTTGACAGGGCCTCACTCTACTCCCAGGCTGGAGTGCAGTGACATGATCATGGCTCACCGAAGCCTTGAACTCCTAGGCTCAAGTGATCCTGATGCCTCAGCCTCTCAAGTAGCTGGGACTACAGGCATGTACCACTATGCCCAGCTAACTTTTTTAACTTTTTTTTTTTTTTTTGAGATGGAGTCTCACACTGTTGCCTGGGCTGGAGTGCAGTGGCATGATCTTGGCCCACTGCAATCTCCGCCTCCCAGGTTCAAGCGATTTTCCTGCCTCAGCCTCCTGAGTAGCTGGGATTACAGGCACCCACCACGACACCCAGCTAATTTTTTGTATTTTTAGTAGAGACGGAGTTTCACCATGTTGGACAGGCTGGTCTTGAACTCCTGACCTCATGAATTGCCTGCTTCAGCCTCCCAAAGTGCTGAGATTACAGATGTAAGCCACCATGCCCGGCCACTTATAAAAATTTTTAATAGAAATGAGGTCTCACTATGTTGCGCATGCTGGTCTCAAACTCCTGAGCTCAAGCAATCCTCCCACCTTAGAATTATTTCCCCAATCCCCAATCCCCCGGCAATCACCATTCTACTTTCTGTCTGTATGAGTTTGACTGTTTACGTATCTCTTAGAAGTGGAATTATAGCCTTTGTTTCTGTGTGACTGGTTTCTTTACTAAATTTGTTTATCAGTTCAGCTGCCTTAGCCTCCCAAAATGCTGGGATTACAGACATGAGCCTCCACACCCAACCTGTTTTTAATTTTTTGAGAAATTGCCAAACTGTTTTCTGTAGCAGCTGTGCCATTTTACATCCTCACCAATGGTGCACAAAGGTACCGATTCTGCACATTCTCATCAATGCTTATGATTTTCTTGTTGTCATTTTGTTTTTGATAATAACTATCATAATGTTGTGAGAGACCTCTCATTGTGGCTTGATTTGTACTTCTCTAATGATTAATGATAACTACCATTTTTTCATATGCTTGTTGACCATTTGTATAACATTGGAGAAATGTCTATTTAAGTCTTTTGCTAATTTTTTACATTTTTTGTTGTTGAATTGTAGGAGTTATTTATATATTCTGGATATCAACTACTTATCAAATGTTTAATTGAATTTTCTCCCATACCATAGGCTGCCATTTCAGTCTGATTATGTCTTTTGGTGCACAGAAGTTTTAAATTTTACTTTTATTTTTATTTTTTCAAGACAGAGGCTCTCTCTGTTGCCCAGGCTGGAGTGCAGTGGCATAATCTCGGCTCACTGCAACCTCTGCCTCCCAGGTTCAAGGGATTCTCCTGCCTTAGACTCCTGAGTAGCTGGGAGTACACACACACACCACCACATCCAGCTAATTTTTGTGTTTTAAGTACAGATGGGGTTTTGCCATTTGGGGCCAGGCTGGTCTCTAACTCCTGACCTCAAGTGATCCAACCTCCTCAGCCTCCCAAAGTGCTGGAAGTACAGGCATGAGCCACTGTGCCTGGCTTTACTTTTATTGCCTGTGCTTTTGGTGTCATATCCAATAATTCATTGCCAAATCCACATTTAACTTTTAAAAAACAGCCAAACTGTTTACTACACTCGTTACACTACTTTACATTTCTGCCTACAATGTTTGAAAGTTCCAGTTCCTCCACATACTTGCCAATATGTGATGTGGACTATCATTAATTTTCATCATTTTAATTGAGGTGTAGTGGCATCTCCCTGTGCTTTTAATTTGCATTACCCTAAAAACCAATGATGTTGAACATCTTTTCCAGTGCTTATTTGCCATCTTAATATCTTCTTCAGTGATGTGTCCATTCAGATCATTACACATTATTTTATTGAATTCCTTATTATTGAACTTTGATACTTTTGGATACAAATCCTTCATCAGATATATACTTTAGTCATATTTTTTACTAGATTATGGCTTGTTTTGTAATTTTCCTAACAGTACTTTTCAAAAAACAGATCTTTTACTTTTGATGACATACACTTTATCAAATTGTTTTTTGTGAATCATACCTTTGGTGTCACATGTAATAAATGTTTGTCTAATGGAAGATGACACGAATTTCTCCTGGTTTATTCTAGAATCATTGTTTTAGGTTCCCAACTGAGGTATACTATTTATTATTGATTAATTTTAATACATTGGGAGATATTGATCAAAGTTAACATTTTTACATAGGGATATTCAATAATTCCAATATGATTTGTTGGAAAGAAACCATTTATTCACTTTGAACATTTGTCAAAAATCAGTTTCCCATATATGTGTGGATCTGTTTCCAAAGTTTTTATTGCCTTCTATTTATCTATTTTTCTATCACTATGCCAAAATTACACTGTCTTGACTGCTGTAGTTCTACATAAGTCTTAAAATCAGGTTAGCCTTCCAATTTTTAAAAACATTTTTCTGAATTGTTTCGGCTACTCTAAGTTATTTGCATTTTCATATGGACTTTAAAGACAACTTTTTAATTTTAAAACACACATGCACAACTACTAGAATTTTGATTGAGATGGAGTTGAATCTAATTCAGTTTGTGGGCAATTAACATATTAACCATACTGCATACTCTAATCCATGAACAGAGTAGATTTAAGTTAGGTCTTCTTTAATTTTTCCCATCAATGTTTTATAATACTTAATATACAGATATTTTGCATTTTGTCATATTAGTTACTGTAGTTCATATTTTAATGCTCTTACAAATTGTATCATTATTGAAATTTTGATTTCAAATCATTTATTGCTAGTATATTAAAAAATTGATTTTTGAGAACGATCCAATATGGCTGATCGCTAACATCTCGGGATTGCAGCTCCCAGTGAAAGCACAGAGAACGAGAGGACGCCACACTTTCAGACAAATTCTTGTTGCTCACGGAGCAGAAGATTCCCAGTGGAGGAACCGCATGGGTCACCGCGCGACTCTTGTGGCCAGCGCAGCGGTTTTGCCGGCACCTTGGTGCGGCAGCTCTTGGTGCAGAGTAAACGGGACTGGTTCCCCTTCTGACTGACGTTTGGAGCTCTGGGAAGCCAGAGTCGCCTATTACAGACTCAAGAAGGAAGCCAGACTGGAAATTCCCCGGGCAGAAAAGCACCATCAGTCTTAATGCCACTGTTTTGGCCAGCAAAGTGGGTTGCTCATATTTCGGCCCTGGGAATTAACAACTTGGACATCCACCCAGAGACCTAATCTGAAAGTTGGTAATTACAAAGATGATAGGTTGATAAATTTACAATGATAGGAAGAAACCAGTGTAAAAAGGCTGAGAATACTCAAAATCAGAACACCTCTCCCTCTAAAGAGGATCACAGTTCCTCATCAAAGTGCATCCCATTAACAGAATCAGGCTTCAGAAGATGGATAATAAGAAACTTCTGTGAGTTAAATGAACATATTGTAGCCCAATGTAAAGAAACTAAGAACTTTGAAAAAAGGTTTGGCGAAATCCTAATGAGAATAGACAACTTAGAGAGGAATATAAGTGAATTAATGGAACTGAAGAATACAATACAGGAACTCCGAGAAGTATGCACAGGTTTAAACACTCGAATTGTTCAAGCAGAAGAAAGGATATCAGAGGTTGAAGTCCAACTTAATGAAATAAAATGAGAAGACAAGATTAGAGAGAAAAGGATAAAAAGGAATGAGCAAAGTCTCCAAGAAATGTGGGGCTATGTGAAAAGACCAAATTTACATTTGATAGGTGTACCTGAATGCGACGGAGAGAATGAATCCAAGCTGGAAAATATTCTTCAGGATATTATTCGGGAAAAATTTCCTAAACTAGCAAAGCAGGACACTATTCAACCCCAGGTAATACAGAGAACATCACAAAGATATTCCTCAAGAAGAGCAACCCCAAGGCACATAATTGTTAGATTCACCGGGGTTGAAATGAAGGAGAAAAATACTAAGGGCAACCAGAGAGAAAGGTCAGGTTACCCACAAAGGGAAGCCTAACAGACTTACAGCAGATCTCTCAGCAGAAACTCTGCAAGCCAGAAGAGAGTGGGGGCCAATATTCAACATCCTTAAAGAACAGAACTTTCAGCCCAGAATTTGATATCCAGCCAAACTAAGCTTCACAACTGAAGGAAAAATAAAATCTTTTATGAACAAGCAAGTACTCAGAGATTTTATTACCACCAGGCCTGCTTTACAAGAGCTTCTGAAAGAAGCATTACACATAGAAACAACCAGTATTAGCCTTTCTAAAAATATACCAAAAAGTAAAGAGCATCAACATAAAGAAGAATTTACATCAACAAATGGATAAAACAGCCAGTTAACATCAAATGGCAGTAATCCTAGATTTAAATCGACTAAATCCCCCAACCAAAAGATACAGCCAAAACTCAACTGTATGCTACATCCAGACCCGTTTCACATGCAAGGATACACAAAGACTCAAAACAAAGGGATGGAGAAAGATTTACCAACCAAATGGAGAGCAAAAATAAATAAATAAATAAAAAGCAGGAGTTGCAATTCTCTTATCTGATAAAATAGATTTTAAAGCAACACAGATATAGTGGTAAAAGGATCAATGCAACAATAAGAGCTAACGATCCTAACACCCAGATACATAGAGACTTGGACTCAACGAGACAGAAAATTAATGAGGATATCCAGGACTCGAACTCAGATCCAGAACAAGTAAACTTAATAAATATTTATAGAGCTCTCCACTTTAAATACACAAAATATACATTCTTGTCAATACCACATCACACCTACTCATAGGTTTAAATGAAATATTGATTGGCCATTATTAATACCCATTTTTTTTAGAATAAAGCAACATTTCCATTCTTTCTTCCTCTCCTTCACTCCTTTTTTTTCTTTCCTTCTCTCAAAAAAAAAAAAAAGAAAGAAAAAGAAATCAACTTGTAGACCTCTAGATCCATGTTGGCAATGTCTCTCTCTCTCACTGCCTGATTTCCTTCCATCCCTTCTCTCCCTCCCTCCTCCCTTCCTTCTGCCTTTCTTCCCTTTCTGCCTTCCTCCCTTCCTACAAAAAAAAATTGATTTTTATAAATTTATGTGTCCTGCAACCTTCCTAAACTCTCTTATTAGTTCTAGTAGCTTTTAAAATAGATAACTGGATTTTATACATAGTCAGTCGTGTTGTCTACAAAGAAGGACAATTTTACTTTGTTCTTTCAAGCCTACATGTCATTTGTTTATTTATTTAATTTAACTGCCCTGACTAGAATCTGCAGTACACTGTTGAGTTGAAAAAGTGATGAAAGCACTTTATCTTGTTTCTGATCTCAGGAGGAAAGCTTAGTCTTTCACCATTAAGTGTGATACCAACTATAAATTTTTTTTAGATACTTTAAAATCAGATTTAGGATGTCTTTTACTCCTAACGTGTAGAGGGTTTTAAAATTTCTAAATCAAGGATGGATATTGGATTTTTTCAAAAGCTTATTCTACACCATTATAGTGACCATAGTTTTTCACTTTTAGCTTGTTAATATGGCGAATTACATTGATCAATTTTCAAATATAAAGCCAACTTCACATTTTTTGAATAAATTCCCTTGGTTGTGATGTACTATTCAACTATTTGATAGTGATTTATTAAAATTTCATATTGTTGGCTTTAATTTTCTAAAATTTCATTTAGGATTTTTGCATTTATGTTTGTGAAGGCTATTGCTCTGTACATTTATTGTAACATTTTTATTGTATTGGATCTGGGTAATGCTGAATGAGTTGGAAAATTTCCTCATATTCAATTTTCTGCAGGAGCTTATATAAAGTTAGTACTATTTCTTCCTTAATCATCTGATAAAACTTACCAGTGAAGTCCCCTAGGTCTAGATTTTTTTAAATTTTTCATTTCTGTGGGCACATAGTAAGTGTGTATATTTATGAGGTACAGGAGAAACATGCAATGTGTACTAATCACATTGTGGAAAATGGGGTATCCATCCCCTCAAGTAGTGATTCTTTGTGTTACAATCAAATTATACTATCTTACTCATTTTAAAGTTTGCAATTAAATTATTATTGACTGTTGACATTCTGTTATCAAATATTAGGTCTTATTCATTCTTCTTATTATTTAATACCCATTAACCATCCCCACTACCCCCAAACCCCACTACCCTCCCCACCTTCTGGTAACCATCCTTTTACTCTCTATCCCCATTAGTTCAATTGCTTTGATTTAGAACAAATAAAAACATAAGATATTCATTTTTCTGTGTCTGGCTTCTTAACAATAATGACCTCTGTTCTATCCATGTTGTTGCAAATAACAGGATCTCATTCTTTTTTATAGCTGAATAGTATTCCACTATGTATAAGTACCACATTTTCTTTATGGACGCTTAGGTTGCTTCCAAATATTGGCCATGTGAGCAGTGCTGCAATAAACATAGGAGTACAGATATCTCTTCAATGTACTGATTTCCCTTGCTTTGGGTATATCCCCATCAGTGGGATTGCTAGATCACATGGTAGCTTTATTTTCAGTTTTGGTTGTAACCTCCAAACTGTTCTCCATAGTGGTTGTGCTAATTCACATTCCTGTCAACAGTGTATGAGGGTTCCCTTTTCTCCACATCCCCACCAACATTTGTTATCACCTGTCTTTTGAAAAAAGGCCATTTTAACTGGGCTGAGATGGTCTCATTGCAGTTTTTATTTGCATTTCTCTGATGATCAATGATGTTGGGCACCTTTTCAGATGACTTTTTGCCATTTGTATGTCTTCTTTTGAGAAATGTCTACTCAAATCTTTTGCTTATTTAAAAATCAAATTATTAGTTTTATATAGAGTTGTTTGAGCTCATTACATATTCTGGTTATTAATCTCTTGTCAGATAGGTAGTTTGCAAATATTTTCTCCCATTCTGTGGGTTGTTTCTTCACTTTGTTGACTGTTTTCTTTGCTGTGCGGAAGTTTTTTAACTTGATGTGATCCTGGGCCTAAATTTCTGTGTCTGCAGGAAAGTGTTTTAATTGTTTTTTATAGTTATAGTGCTATTCAGGTTATCTATTGTTTTTCTAAAGTGAGTATTGGTAGTTTGTGTCTGTCAGGGACCTGGCCATTTGATCTAAATTTCAAAGTTATTGGCATAAAGTTGTTTATAACATCCCCCCATTATCCTTTAATTGGTGTAGAATCCATCGTGATGTCACCTCTTTTAATCCCAATATTGATACTTTGTGTCTCTTTTCCTTTTTTTCCTGATCAGTCCTACTAGAAGCTTATGCATTTTATTTATTTTCTAAACAGCATTTTTGGCTTGATTTTGTCTATTTTCTATTTTATAGGTTCCCATTTTAATCTTTATTATTTCATTTCTTCTGTTTACTTTGCTCTTTTTATTCTAGTTTCTTAAACTTTACTCTTTTCTTTCTTTCTTTCTAACATTGAGATAGGGTTTCACTATTTGCCCAGGCTGCATTTGAACTCCTGGGCTCAGGCAATTCTCCCACCTCAGCCTTCCGAGTAGATGAGATTGTAGGCATGCACTACCACACCTGGCTACTTTTTTTTTTTTTGGTCTAGATACAGTCTATGATACTGTTTCCTAATGTGGATATTTAGTGCTATAATTTCTCATAGTTAATGTTTTGACAACATTCCATAATTTTTTTTTTTGAGATGGGGACTTGCTATCACCCAGGTTGGAGTACAATGGTGTGATTATAGCTCACTGTAGCCTCGAACTCCTGGGCTCAATGTTCCTTTCATGCCAGCCTCCCAAGTAGCTAGGACTATAGGCATGCTCCACCATGTCTAACTAAATTATTATTATTATTTTGTAGAGACAGGGTCTCACTATGTTATCCAGACCAGTCTTGAACTCCTGGCTTCAAGCAATCCTCCAACCTTGGCCTCCCAAAGTGCTGGGATTACAGGTTTTAGCCTATGCATGGCCATAACATTTTCTTCTTTCCTTTTTCTTATTATTATTTTGAGACAGAATTTTGTTCTGTTGCCCAGGATGATCATCCCACCTGAGCCTCTGGAGTAGCTGGGACTAAGGTATGTGCCACAACACCGACACACACACACACACACACACACACACACACACACACACACATATATATGTCATATTTTTTGTAGAGACAGTTTTGCCATGTTGCCCAGGCTGGTCACGAACTCCTGAGCTCAAGTGATTTGCCTGTCTCAGCCTCCCAAAGTCTTGGGATTACAGGTGTAAGGAGTCACTGTGCCTGGCCCATAACTTTTTTGATCAGCTATAATTATTTGTTTTTTAATGACTACTTTAGGATTTACAGTGTATGTCTTTAGCTTATTAGTCTACCTTCAAGTGGTATTATACTACTTCCTGTACAGTAGTGGCATACAGCAGTGGTTCTCATTTGGGGGCAATATTGAGAGATATTTTTAATTGTCAGGACTGGGGTAAAAGTCACTGATGCTGCTAAACATCCTAGAATATCAGGTCAGCCCCCGCAACAAAAATTGTCTGGTCTAAAATGTCAATAAGGTCAAGGTTGGGAAAAATCCATATTTCTATCAGATGTCTTTTTTTTTTTTGAGACGGAGTTTCACTGTTGTTACCCACTGGAGTGCAATGGCACAATCTCGGCTCACCTCCACCTCCTGGATTCAAGCAATTCTCTTGCCTCAGCCTCCTGAGTAGCTGGGACTACAGGTGCGCACCGCCATGCCCAGCTAATTTTTGTATTTTTAGTAGAGATGGGGTTTCACTTTGACCAGGATGGTCTCGATCTGTTGACCTCGTGATCCACCCACTTCGGCCTCCCAAAGTGCTGGGATTATAGGCGTGAGCCACTGCGCCCGGCCTTTCTTTCTTTTTTTTTTAACCTAAAAGACTTACTTTATAACATTTCTTGTAGTGCAGATCTGCGAGTGATCCATTATTTTAGCTTTTTAATGTCTGCAAATGTGCTCTGCCTTTGTTCTTGAACAATATTTTCACTGGTCTGGAATTCTAGTTTGGCTTACTCTGTTGTCCAGGCTGGAGTGGAATGGTGTGTTCATGGCTCACTGCAGCCTTGACTTCCTGCATTCAAGTGATCATGCCACCTCAGCCTCCAGAGTAGCTGGGGCTACTAGCTTTTGCTTTCAGTACTTTAAACATGCTGCTCCACTATCTTCATGGTTGCATTGTATCCAGTGAGAAATCTGTTGTGATCCTTGTCTTCTCCATACATAATGTCTTTGTTCTCTGGTCATGTTTTGAGCAGTTTAATTGTACAGTAGTTTTCTTCAGATTTATTATGTGGCTTACTGTTCTCCCCTACTGAAATAGGCCCTTATGAGTACTCTACCTAATGCACAAAGCAGTGTGGTGTTTTCAGTCCAGCTTGCGAGAACAGACACTATTGCTGGCCATGTTTATATGCCTGGCATCATTCCCTCTAATCCTTTGGGATGGTTCTTTCTTTGGGCTCAGATAAATTTTCCTCATATGCCAATCAGTAGTCTGCTGAGTATCCTAGGGGACCCTTCACAGATCCTCAGAATTCTCTGTGCAGGTCCCTTTCCTCTAGAACTCTGTCTTATGAACTTCTATCTGCTTTGTTCTCCTTAGCTTCTCAGATTTCTCTTCAACTCAGGAACTTCATCAGACAGCTACACCTGGGTATCCCATCCCTGTGTATGTAGCAGTCTGGGAACTCTGTCAAAACAATAAGTTAGGACATTTGTAGGGGTCATCTCATTTGTTTCCCATCTATCAGAGATCATTGTATTTTGTTATTATTGCCCAATGTCTTAAAAGCCATTATTTCATCTATTTTATTTGGAATTATTTCAAGCAGCAGTGCAATCCTGTAAGTCTTCTATGACCAGAAATAAAAGATTGTCCTTCAGTTTTCTAAGGACATATGTAAGCATTTCCCTTTTTTTTTTTTTTGAGAAAAAGTTTTGCTGTTGTTGCCCAGGCTGGAGTGCAATGACGTGATCTGAGCTCACAGCAACCCCCGCCTAGCAGGTTCAAGCGATTCTCCTGTCTCAGCCTCCTGAGTAACTGGGATTACAGGTGCATGCCACCATGCCTGGCTAATTTTTTTATTTTTAGTAGAGATGGGGTTTCATATTGGTCAGGCTGGTCTTGAACTCCTGACTTCAGGTGATCTGCCCACCTTGGCCTCCCAAAGTGCTGGGATTACAGGTGTGAGCCACCGCGCCCGGCGTATTTTCCCCTTTTTTAAATTAAATTTTCTTCTTAACCTAGGAATGATTTAGAAATACATTAATTTCCAAATGTACGATTTTAATTTGACTTCTATCCTAATTATATCATGTTCTATGGAGAGGGAATTGTGCTGCCCTGTTTGGATTCCTCTTCAGATTTTCTCCCCCTAACCACCTCACTAGAGGGGCAGGCCAAAAGCCTTCAAATGTCAGCCTTCTCTGGAAACTATCCTCAGCTTTAATCTACCTCACCCACTTAAAGCCCAGAACAAATCCCACAATCCTTCTTGCTGTCTTCCATTGCTGCTGGCTGACTTTTTTCTAATGCATACTTTCACTGAGGGTGTAGTCCTGTAAGTGTCTGGGCTTTTTGTGGAGAGCGCACTTCCAATTTTCCACCTCTTGCAAGCCCAAGGACTCAAATCCTCCTCTTGCATGGCTGATAAAATTCAAGTCCAGTGGATACCAAACCACCGAACTGCCTCTTGGCAACCAAAGACACCATCCACATACTTACCTTTCTAACTTCCATTGCATCTTCATTTTTCGCTCTGAGGATTTATTTCACTTTTTTGAAAATACTTTAAAAGGATATTTAAATTTTATTCAGCATTTCTGTGTGTTTGTAGCCAAAGGGTTTTATGATTACACAGCTTGCCATGTTGTTTTATCCACTTTTTTTTTTCTTGATACGGAGTCTCACTCTATCACCCAGGCTGGAGTGCAGCGGTGCAATCTCTGCTCACTGCAACCTCTGCCTCCTGAGTTCAAGTGATTCTCTTGTCTCAGCCTCCCAAGTAACCAGGATTACAGGCATGCACCACCAAACCCGGCTAATTTTTGTATTTTTTTTTTTTTAGTAAACAGGGTTTCACCATATTAGCCAGGCTGGTCTAGAACTCCTGACCTCAGGTGATCCACCTGCCTTGGCCTCCTAAAGTGCTGGGATTACAGGCATGAGCCACCATGACCAAACTATTCTACTTTTTAAAAACATGCTGAATTCTGTGGTTAAACTAACTGCAAATGTGACAGCATTTTCTTTCTGACTCAGTTAATTGATTGCTAATTTGTCATATGATTGTACAAACTTTGGTATAAGTCTCAATAATTTTATAATTTGTCACAAATCTTCTGTGGGAACAGTTGTCTGTTCTTCCAAGGGAAAATGGATAATCATTATAAAAACAGTCATGTAAAGAGTCAAGGGTCCTGGGCTGGACACAGTGGCTTATACCTGTAATCTCAGTACTTTGGGAGGCCAAGGTGGGAGGGTTGCTTGAGGCTAGGAGCTCAATATCAGTCTGGGCAAAGCAACATAGTGAGATTTCATCTCTACAAAACCAGAAAAAGAAAAAAATCTCAAGGCTCCTAATGGAAAATTTTCTCTGATCCCCATTGCAAAGTTTTGTTTTATATCAATTCCAAGGACCCACTGTAGATATGGCTGATTTGGTGGGTCTGGGAAATTTATCTGTAGGTATAGAATTATCCCTTGTGAATTCCAAACTTGGAGTCCACTAGCTTTAGCTTCAGAGACTGGCTACAGCCTTGTATGTCTATAATCCATAGAGTCAAACTGTGCCATCTGGATTTGAAATAATCAGAGGGAGGAGTGGGAACTAGTCAGGTCCTGCATCTATGCTGCACAGAAAGGAGTTTGCCATCTATTTTTTACCCTCTCAAGCCTATCTTCTGGAGCAGAAAGGGACCTCGGAGAACATGGCTGGTTTTTCATATAGCCATCTGAGGTTTGCATAGTACTAGGGGTACTATGTGGCCAGAGAGAGGGTATGGCACATAGCCCTCTCAAGAAATAACAGAAGGAAAATTTCTAATGGCTAGAGAGTACTTACTTACGTATTACTAGTGTGAAAATTACAAACTTTTTGTAGTGTCTGAATGAGAAACAAGCCAGAATCACTTCTTTATTCTAAAAACAGCCACGATGATGGTCAATATTAGGTGTCAACTTGACTGGATTCAGAGATGCCCAGATGGCTGGGGAAGCGCTGTTTCTGTGAGTGTCTGTGAGGGTGATGACAGAAGAGGATGACACTTGAGTCAGTGGACTGGGAGGGGAAGATTCACCCTCAATGTCAGTGGGCACCACTTAATCAGCTGCTAGCACAGCTAGAACAAAGCATGTTCAAGAAGAGGGATAAGAAGCTTGCAGAGTCTCCTGTCTCTCCCTTCCCATGCCAGACACTTTGTTTCCTCTCTTCCTGCCCTTGGACTTTCTAGGTTTTTCCATCTTTGGACTCTGGGACTTGCACCAGCAGCCTCCCAGGGAGTCTCGTGCCTCTGGCCTCTGACCAAAGCTGCACTATTAGCTTCCTTCATTTTGAGTCTTTCAGACTTGGACTGAGCCACACTACCAGCTTCTCCCTTTTGCCAGCTTGTAGATGGCCTATGGTAGGACTTTGCTTTGAGCCAAGTCTCCCTAGTAAAATCACTTATATATATGTATATGTATATGTACATATCTATGTATACATACATAGATATACATATATACATATACATATATATATAAGTGATTTTGTGTATATGTATATCTATGTATATATACATATATATTTATATATGTATACATATATGTGTGTGTGCATATATATATTTCCTATTTATTCTGTCCCTCTGAAGAAAGTACCCTGACTAGTATGGTTATTTAAAGAAAAGCAGATTGAACTATTTTTCCCACTCTGAACAAAGAAAGGAAGCAGAAAGAAAAAAATATGAGTGATTTTTATAAGAATAGTGATGTTTATTGAAGAAATTATCACTATTTCCTGTGAAAACAATTTCATGACTCCAGTTTTATAATATCAAAGGGGATTAAAGACAGTCTGGTGACTAAAAACAACCTGACAATATGGGGAACTTCTAAATTTTATATTGAATGGAAAAAAATCAGAAAAGGAAGTCTTGCTGAGGGTACAGAGCTGCAATAAAATTTAGTCTTGAGGGATTTAGATTCAACAGCTAAAATTACTACTGATTGCTCAGCTACTTAAAGCTGTTTATTTCAATTTTCTTCCAAGTAAGACCTAACACAGGACACACCATCTATAAAAAAGATTTCTAAGTCCAGGGAGACACTTTCCTTTCTAAGCAGAATTCTGTCTTACATATTGCCATCTAATAAAGGCTATATAAAATGAGATTTTCTTATTTTCCTCTCAACTGAAAAAAGCATATATGTTTTTATTCTACACAGGAGCAATTCTATATAACCAGGGTATCTGTGGCTAAAATTATTGCCTCTTTACATTCCTCAGGAATATTCAGGGTACTAAAACCCTAAGTGAATAAATGTGAGTAGATCAGAAAACAAATAACAAGAATGGGCAATACACAGTAGCTTAGTGATGTATATTTCAAAATCATTGAATTGGGTTTTTGTGGTTTTTTTTGTTTTGTTTTTTTCAGTTTTGTTTTTGAGACTGTCTTGCTCCATGGCCTAGGCTACTGTACAGAGTTGTGACCATAGCTCAGTTTAACAGTGAACTTCCGGGCTCAAGTGATTCTCCCACCTCAGCCTCCTGAGTACCTAGTACTACAGGTGTATGCAATCATGCCTGATTAGAGCTGAGTATTTGATAGAAAAGATAGAAGAAATCGCAGTACAGAGAGGTACATAGGTTGAGAGACACAAAAAGTAGCAACTGAGGAATGCCGAGTAAGCACTGTCCTTGGGGAACAGCCAGGTTTCCATTAGAATAAGAATGTGACATTCATTCAAGACCAGCCTGACCAACATGGTGATACCCCATCTCTACTAAAAATACAAAAAATTAGCCAGGCATGGTGGCAGGTGGCTGTAATCCCAGCTACTCAGGAGGCTGAGGCAGGAGAATCACTTGAACCCAGGAGGCGGAGGTTGCAGTGAGCCAAGATCACACCATTGCATTCCAGCCTGAGAGATAAGAGCAAAACTTCATCTCAAAAAAAAAAATAAAAAAAAGGCTGGGCGTGGTGGCTCACCCCCATAATCCCAGCACTTTGGGAGGCCGAGGCGGACAGATCACCTGAGGTCAGGAGTTCGAGACCAGCCTATCTCTAAAATACAAAATACAACTCTACTAAAAATACAAAAATTAGCTAGGTGTGGTGGCGGGCATCTGTAGTCCCAGCTACTCAGGAGGCTGAAGCAGGAGACTTGCTTGAACCCAGGAAGTGAAGGTTGCAATGAGCTGAGATCATGCCACGGCACTCCAGCATGGGTGACAGAGCAAGACTGTCTCAAAAAAAAAAAAAAAAGAAGAGACAGTTCCTGATTTCCAGAAGGTATAATGAAAGGGCTTGAAAGGATGTTAAGGGCTGCATGCCTAAACTCTGACTGAGGTAACAGTTGGTAGCCCTGGGAGACTCCTGAAGAAAGGTGGGTGATCAGTTCAAATTATAGCAGAATATTTATCTGAAAGGATGCAGGGACCTGTTGTCAAATGTTTACTCTTACAGCTCAAGGCAGGTATTAGCCTAGAAGATGGTGAGGGCATCCTCAAGGGACTATAATCCTCACTTGCTTGGGGCAAGAAATATAAAGCTCTGCTATATTCAGATCTCTGGGTATGAGATGGTATCACATCCTTCCTAGAAGATATATTCTTTGAAGATCACAAAGTCTTCTAAAACAAAAAAGAGTCTATCTAAAGAATGAGTTTTAGACACTATGACATGGTGATGAAAAAATGTTTTGGTCAGAGAATATCTGATCAGCAATATTGAAAGCATCAACAATTCCATTCAAGAATGATATATCAGGCTTATCCCATGAATGCTACAAATCTGCTCCAGGCCCTCCAAACCCTGTTTGGAATGAACATGCGAAGGATTATTACATCACAAATGATGTGCAAACCACTATCCTATCAAAATAGGCCAAAATCAGTCATTTTTTTTCACACAAATATACAATTTTCACCCTTCACTTCTTTCTAGTAACACTAAGAAAGAAATACATATGCCTTAAAACTAAATTACGAGGTACAGAGATAGGCCATAAACCTCATTCAGAGAACACTGATAGTATCTTCCCTATAAAACCATAGTTAACTAATTGTCAGATACAATAACCTTTCATTGTGGCAGCTACCCGGGAGAACCTCAACTGGTCTCCAGCTCACATACAGATCCACCATGGTGGGCAGAGGCACTTTGGTATAACGAAGAAAGCATGAATTTCAAAGTCAGATCTGAGCTCCAATACTGGCTCTGACAACTTACTAGCCAGTCACCCAACCTCACTGACACTCAACTTTCTTGTAATATATTATCAAAAATCATAACATATATTATCATATTATCAAAAATTCCCCAAACAATAATTCACTATGTGCATAAGACAGATGGCACTGGCCTTAGGGATTCACTGTATACACAGGGGAATGGCTGAGTTAAAAATGGAGAGATTCTAAGTGTTCTCAGATTAAGTTCTCATTTTAAGTGCTTAATTCTTAAGACTTTGAGCTAAGCACTTAAAATGTTGTAAATATTGGTGGAAGATGGGCTAAGACCTTCAAGGAGGGCTGGTCATAAAGAAAGGCAGAGGAAGATAGAAAACATCTGTTGTATTGATTGCTCAACACCCCTTGCTCCCTTCTTCAGGAAAAGATTTTTCTCAATGACAAAAGGAAGAAACCAGATGAGAAAGCCTCAGCTCTTTTTTCACTTCCTGAATTTGAAGGAGTTGTGTGAAGGTAAGATGCAGCTGTTGCCACTGTCTTGCCACCATGAGGTTATGAAAAATGAAAGCCAATATGCTGAAAATTACGGAGTTAAAACAGAAGTTTGATGAGGTGCTGAGTTACCAAACCAAACATGGCACTGCTTACCTCGAGATTTCCCCTTAAGCAATCAATCAATATTCTTAAGGTCTAGGCTGCTAGTACCTGATATTCTGTTCATTACATCTGAAAATATCCTAAGTACTACCTTACACAAAAATTGTCTTTAATCACTCTCCCTAAAGTGGATAGAAACGCTGCTTCAATGTCCTATACTTAAGATTTTATCATTGACCATGTGTCTGGCTTATCATGTATTACATGCATTACTCATTTAGTCCTCACAACAACCCTGTAAGGTAGGTAACTATTCCTTTTTTACACACAGGTCTAAGGCTCAGAGCAGTTAAGTGATTTGTCCAAAACTGACAAGATAGTACATGGCAGAACTGGGGTTAGAACATGGATCTCTCCAACCCCAAGTTTGTACTTTTAGCCATTAAGTTCTATCTACCTGTGAAGACAAGAGTCTCCCACTAGTTTCATATTAATTGGTGACTGTATCTAAAGTTTTTGAGTCTACAATTGTTTCCATTTCATTTTTTTTCTGGTTGTCTAGACATATATTGAAAAGATGAAGCCTAGGTAGTTCTCCTTCATCTTTAGATCCTTCCACAACTGTGGGAAAGGAGGGTTCAGTGAATTTTTGCTGTGTTCTTGTAACCTAACAGTGTTATTACATATTTTGTTGACAACTCTAAAGTCAGCTTGCCTTAAAATTAAAAAAGACAAAGAATCGGTGCTTATGATTTTACTAAACAGGAAACATGCTCTAAAAGGAAGTGACTCCCTCGTGGTTCCACTGCTGCTAAATGCCAGTGTCAGAGTGCAATCCCAAGACTTCAGGCTCTATACACTATCTGCCTTTCATAACACTGATGAGTGAAAATGGGCATGTCTTCATTGCATCTTAAAAATACTGTACTTTTTTTCTTGAATATAAAATTAGTATATTCTCATGTAGAAAATCTAGAAAGCATAGAAAAGTATGCAGCAGAAAATAGAAATCACCTAAAATCCTATGACCCAGAGATGATTACTGTTAACATCTTGGTTTACTTCCTTCCCATTTTTTCCTGTGCATAAATATTTTCTAAAATTTTGGATTGTATGTTGTTGTTTTCTTTTCTTTTATCTTCCATCTTATCCAAATCATTTCCCCATGGCATTAAATCATCTTTAAAAATATTTACAAAGGCTGCAGAACCATCATATGGATATCCCATCATTCAGTTCAACCCTGTAATGTTGAAAATCTAGTTTTCTTCTTTCAGTCATATATGATGCTGGC
This sequence comes from Callithrix jacchus, assembly GCF_049354715.1. Classification (NCBI taxonomy): domain Eukaryota; kingdom Metazoa; phylum Chordata; class Mammalia; order Primates; family Cebidae; genus Callithrix; species Callithrix jacchus. The sequence continues at coordinate 27,385,188 of NC_133516.1, read as the reverse complement.
ATGAACATCCCTTTCCTTAATCTTTGTCTACTTCTAATCATTTTCCCTGTATGATTCTTAGAAGTAGAGTTAAGGTTTATAATTTTTAGAAAAGCAGCAGTCAGCCCTACTATGCACAATATTTGTTATTTGTGAGGTTTCTTTCTCCTCATTATGTTTTCTCTGGTGTTGAATAAGCTGTGAGCTATACCGATAGGCTTTCCCACACTCACTACATTTATAGGGTTTCTCCTTAGTGTGAGTTCTCAAATGTAGAATAACTTGAGAAGTCTGCCTGAAGGTTTTCCCACATTCGTTACATTTGTAGGGTTTCTCTCCAGTGTGAACTCTCTGATGATCAACAAGGTTTCGATTAGAAGTAAAAGCCTTCCCACACTCATCACATTTGTAAGGTTTCTCTCTACGATGAAGTCTCTGGTGTTCATTAAGGGTCTTCCTTAAGATGAAAGCTTTTCCACACTCATCACATTCATAAGCCTTCTCCCCAGTGTGAATTCTCTGATGGTCCATAATCTTTGTATTTGAACCACATGTTTTCCCACATTCCTTACACTTGTAAACCTTCTTTCCTCTGTGCATTCGTTGATGTTGAGTAAGGTTTGAACTACGGCTAAAGGCTTTCCCACACTCAATACAAGTGTAGGGCTTCTCTCCAGTGTGAACTCTGTGATGTGATATAAGGCCTGAACTCCGACTAAAGGCTTTCCCACACTCTTTACATTCATAAGTTTTCTCCCCACTGTGGATTCCCTGGTGCCGAATAAGATGTGACTTTCCACTGAAAGATTTCCCACATTCACTGCATGTATAGGGCTTCAGTCCAGTGTGGATTCTCCGATGAACAACAAGGTTAGAGCTATGGCTGAAGGCTTTTCCACACTCCTTACACTTATAGGGTTTCTCTCCTGTGTGGATTCGCTCGTGTACCGTGAGGTTTGCACTCTGACTAAAGGCTTTCCCACACTCAGTACATACATACTGTCTCTTTTCAGCCTGAACTCTCTCGTTCATTGCAGGGTCACAGCATTGACTACTGTCTTTTTCAGATTCTTGGTTACTCCCTTCTGTGAGCACTTTATTGTCTTTAACTGTCTTATGTTTGAAATTTCTTGTCTTTCCCTTCATTTTCTCCTGCTTGGAACATACCAGTGTCCTCTCTAGTTTTCTCTTTCCCTTCAGAGGAGCCTTCTAAATTTTGACTTTGGCAACGTCTCTATGGAATTCTCTTGAAAGTATATATGATTCTGATTTTTCAGGAATGAAGCTTTGGAATTAACACCTCCTCAGTCCCAGTTTCACCATCTGACAGGAGAAACAGAAATTGCACATGTCACCTATTCTCTGTACTAGAGGAAAGAGAACTATCCAAGGATAAGATGTGGAGACATATGGAATGGTTAAATGTTCACAGGCAGGGGAACTGATCAAAAAGATGAAAAAAAATGAACTTAAACTTAGAGGCCAATGTAAAGGCTTTGGAAAGCCAGGGGCTGAGGGGAGCCCAATAGGTCCAGCATCAGAATAAGCAATGAATTGTATAAAATCCAGGTACTAGATCCCAGTCTATATCCTTGCATGTAAGCCCTATCTTGTTAAGTGGTAACACAATTCTTCCAATATCACCTCATAGCCTAGTCAGTCACATCATAGCCTACTTTACAGGGGCCAGCCTGTAGCTGGATCCAGTTTTATATGCAAGTTTACTCTGTCTGCTTTTCACCATGCTGTCATTCTGACAGACTGAGACTACTTACTGGGTGAATCTGAGAGGCTAAATTGGGAAAGAAGGTTAGTTAAACCATGGCAGATTAAACTCTGATAGGATCTTGCATGGCATAAAGTATTTCAGGATGGCAAAAGCATCAGAGTAGGGACAGCATAACCAAGAGGTGCCAATACATGAAACCAAACATCAGCATAAGCAGGAATTTCCCAACTGGTTTGACATGAAACTCTGGACACATAGGTAACCAGAGCAGACCTTAGAAGGAGTTGGGCTGTAAAAGGAAACAAAAAGATAACTACATGATACTGACACATGACTAATTTTCCTTTTACTATGCTCCTTTATGGACTTGTCCATATGTGTATTGCCAGACAATTAAATATATGGTAGATATTACTTTGTATCCTATTTCTTGGAGTTCATTTCATTTACTTATTTTTTAGTGGATAAAAAAGTATATATATTTATGGCATACATGTTTTGATAAGTGTTTACACATGGAACAAGTAAATCAAGCTAATTAACATATCTATTGTCTCACATACTTAATATTTTTTCATAGTAAGAACATTTAAAAATTCTATTGGCCATTTTCTTGAACTCCCGACCTCAGGTGATCTGGCTGCCTTGACCTCCAAAGTGCTTGGATTACAGGCATATTGGCCATAATACCAACAAACATGTTGATATTAACTATAATTACCATGTTATGCAATAGATTTCCTCAACTTATTCCTCCTATCTAACAGAAATTTTGTGTCCTTTGACCAACAAACATCTCCCTAATTCCTGCCTCACTTATTTATTTATATGAGATGAGTCTTGCTCTGTCACCCAAGCTAGAGTGCAGTGGTGCAATCTCAGCTACTACAACCTCTGCCTCCCTGACTCAACCTCCTGAGTAACTGGGATTACAGGCATCTGCCACCAGGCCTGGCTAATTTTTGTATTTTTTAAGCACAGATGGGTTTTGCCATGTTGGCCAGGCTGGTCTTGAACTCCTGACCTCGGGTGATGTGCCTGCCTTGGTCTCCCAAAGTTCTGGGATTACAGGTGTGAGCCACCATGCCCAGCCTCCACTTAATTTTTTATGCATGTTTTTCCACATTGCTATTTAACCTTCATATAAGCACTGAATTTCTTATAATTTACCTACCATTTCACTAGTGTTAGATACTTCTGTTGTTCCTTGAGGTTAACTACTATCAATAATCTCCTTATACACACAAAATTTTCTTCCTATTAAAATATAATCTTAGGACAAAAGTTCCACAAATGAGTTAATTGGGTCAGAAGGAGTGAAACTATTGTGCAGTGTTTCTTGCTGCTATTCAAAAAATTTTGATGGGCTGAGCACATGTTTAGCACATGTTTGTAATCCCAGCACTTTGGAAGGCTGAGGTGGGAAAATCGCTTGAGCCCAAAAGTTTGAGACCAGCCAGGGTAAGACAGGGAGACTATATCTCTACAAAAATTTTAAAATTAGCTAGGCATGGTGGTGCGCACCTGTAGTCCCAGCTACTCAGGAGGCTGAAGTCGGAGGATTGCTTGAGCCCAGGAGGTCTAGGCTGCAGTGAGCCCTGATTATGCTGCTGCACTCCAGCCTGGGTGATAGGGCAAGACTTTGTCTTAAAAAAAAAATAAAAAAAGTTTGACCGATTTTTGTCCCATAGCCTTCTGATAAATGGAGCCACTTTCTGGAGAAGGGACCTAGCAAATCATGGTACTTGAGACTAGCACAAAGATAACTGCACATATTCAAGTTCACATCTCGGAAGTGTGGGTGGCCACTGACTCCATACACAGGCACATGCACACAAACTCATGCCCAAGATATGAAGGGTAGGAAGAGACAATGGTGAGGCAGGGTGGATTCTTAGCAGGATCCTGGGCTCACTCATATCCAGCTGCTGCTACCTCTCCTAATCATATAGGATGGAAGCAGGTGGAGAAAACAGTGCAAAGCCAGGGGACTGCAGTGCAGAGCAGGAGAGCAAGTGAACTCACCTCCAGAGTTCTGTGAGAAAGTTGATAGTTTTTTCTGAATTTCTTTTCAATTTCTAATCTTCTCTGCAACTTCTCTTTTATTCATATATTTCTTAAACTCATAACTAATGAGCACTCTATTCTGTATACATCCCTATTATGGGTCTAATACAGGGAAAATTTAAAGAAGCATTGTTATGGACTGAATGTTTGTGCCCACCTAACATTTGTATGTTGAAGCTCTAACCCGCAACGTGACTGTATTTGGAGATGGGGCCTCTAAGGAGGTAATTAAGGTTAAATGAGGTCATGAGGGTGGGCCCTGATCCAAAAGAATTAGTGTCCTCATAAAAAGAGACACAAGAAAGCTCTCTCAAATGCTTTCCCTCTCTCCACACACATACACACAAAGGCCATGAGAATACATAGCAAAAAGATGGCTGGCTCCAAACCAGGATGAGAGCCCCCTACCAGAAACTGAAATGGCCAGGCACATGGATCTCAGACGTCTAGGCTCCAGAACCATGACAAAATAAGTTTTTGATGTTTGAGCCACTCAGTTTATGGAATTTTGTTATGGTAACCCAAGCAGACTAATAAAGCATGAAATATTATACTTCCCTATAAAGAGCTTACAAGGGAGTAGTAGAATTCAAATTTACAATTTACCCAAGCAGGAGATGCAGGGGACTAGGGGACAGAGGGAGCAATTACCAGGGTATGGAATGATGAAGAAAAGCATTTTTTTTTTCAGTATCTCCAGTAATGGCTATAAGCAAGAGAAAAGCATTTTAAAAAGGCAGAATTTTGGCTGAGCCCAGATAATAAGCAGTGTTTTCTAAAAAAGAAAAAAAAAGGCACAGGGTTGGTATGCATGAAAAATAAATAGAAGATCATAATATTATATAAGCTTCAAGTACACAGGGATTTTGTCCATCCTGCTTACCCTGTATTCCTAATACTGTAACAGTCCCAGGCACATGGTAAACACTCATTTTTTGTTGTTGAATGAACAAATGAAGAAAGAATCAAGCTGCCTCAAGTGATTCCAACCAGAATACTGAAATTACAAGATGAAAAATATGAATATAAACTGATGGTCAAAGGGAAACCATTTCTAAAGAGAGGAGTGAAATCTATCCTTAATTTTCTTTCTCCATTCTATATTCTTTTTTCTACCTTGCTATTCTCCACTCTTATTTTCCCTCTTTTTCTCACTTAGCAATATAGTTTTTCAAGCATTGCCATGCACTTCCCCTAGGTCCTCTCCTACCACCTCCCAGAACATGCACGTTTCTCTCAGCTTAATGAAATGGAAAACAGAGGAGAGGGGCAGCTGGGATAATCCATGGGGAGTAAATTGAGGGAAACAGAAAGTAAAGAATCCAAGAGATGTCAAGTGGGGCAATCAAAAATCCTGGTTTTCCCAGCTTAGTGCTAGGTTAAGCCTACTATCCCAGCGTCACATTTAATAGTGGCCCCCTTAACTCACAAAAGTATCCCAGTTTGGACAATAAATTTTGCATTACTCTACCCAAAAGCGAAATGAGGAAAAGAACTCTTTAGGAGTATTAGCCCAGATAGATTAGAGGAGATTAAAAAGAAAAGAGGAAGGGAAATGAATTAGGATACAATATAGGAATGCAGTATAGGTGAACACTGGAGGGCCTGGCATGTTGTAGGTACCCAATAAATGTTTGTTGAATGAATGAACAAATAAATAAGATAGCAAGACCCTAATCTGAGACGAGAGAACAGAGAATGATGAAGTCTTGCTATTTTCCGGAACGCATCCACATGTATAATGCACACATCCATATATCCTTTGAAAATAGAGGATGGACTGAAGGAAACAATTCAAGGTCATCAGATCCATGTATGAATACCAAGTGTGGTAGTGAAACTAAGCAAGATGGAGACAGGCAGAAACATTTTAGACAAGGGGAAGAAGAATGTATCACAAAGGCAAATTTAAGAATGATAAAACAGAAAGGATAGAGGGAGTCATGAAAATGTATAAGCTTACTGAGGGCTGGGCACAGTGGCTCACTTCTATAATCACAGCACTTTGGTAGGCTGAGGTGGGAGGACTGCCTGAGCCCACATGTTTGATCAGCCCGGGCAAAAAAATGTTTAAAAAGTGAGCCAGGTGTGGCGGCACATGCCTGTGGTCCCAGCTGCTTGGTAGGGTGAGGAAGGTCGAGGCTGCAGAGAGCCATGATCATGCCACCACACTCCAGCCTGGGAGACAGAACTTGTCTCAAAATAAAGAAATAAATTTTAAAAATAAAAAACACATAAGCTTACTGAGAGAGAGATTTGGGTTAGAAGAGTGGTATCACTTAGATGTGCCCTCCAAATCTCAAGATGAAATGTAATCTTCGATGTTGGAGGTGGGCTTGTTGGGAGGTGACTGGGTCATGGGGGTGGATTTCTCATGAATGGCTTATTGTATCACCATCCTCTTGGTTCTCTGTCCTTGTGACAGTGAGTAAGTTCTCAGATCATGTTGTTTAAAAGTGTGTGGTATCTCCTCTCTTGCTCTCGTTCCTGCTCTCACCATGTTCTGCCTCCTCCCACTTCACCTTCCACCATGAATAAAAGCTTCCTGAGGCCTACCCAGAAACTGAACAGACACTGGCACCGTGCTTCCAGTACAACCTGCAGAACCATAAGCCAATTTAAACTCTTTACAATTTACCCAGTTGCAGGCATTTCTGTATAGCAACACAAGAATGGCCTAACACAAAAGGGCAGGTAGGGAGAAAGAGAAATGCACAGTGATCACTGTGAGAAAGCCCAGGGTGGTGATAGAGGAGCTGAGGAGGAAGCAGGACCAAACAGGAGATCAAAGAGGGCCAAATGAGGAGAGTTTGGTAAAAAAGAAACCTATTTGCTGCCCTCTACCTGACTGGATGGCAAATTCCCTCAGAAATCCTGTTAGAATTTCCAGGTTCTAAAGAAGTAGGGTCTTGGCTGGAGAAGTTTGGTGGAAAACAAGAGGCCATGGGCCAGTAAGACACTAAGGGAATCTAGGAAACTGTACACAAAAGCAAAATCTCAGACAGCCAGTGAATGCATGAGGACCAATAGGCCTTGCAGATCTCTAAGTCACAAATCTCTGAGACTGGTAGGTATGTGTTCTATTCCTAGGACCACCATCCATTTCAGGCTGTAAAAAATCCACAAAATGTAGAGTCTTATTCCGAGAGAGAGGGAGGGGGAGGGAAAGAGAAGGAGAGGAGAAGCAGGGAGGAAGGGAGGGAGGAAAGAGAGGCTTTACTTGGAGGCTGTCTTCCTTTAATTCACTAGCATCACCTGCCTGTGCCTCTGAGCAATGGTTACACAGTCCTTGGTTACTGATTAGGTGCAGTGGAGTAAGGAATAAGAAGAAATACATGAAAATAAATTCAAGGGATGGATAAGTGAAATGTAAACATTGAAAGAAAACAAAGAATTAGAAGAAAATATCAAGGGACTAGTTGATCTCAGGGAAAGGTCTAAGCCTCAACTATAAAACAAAGGCTAACACCATATGAAAAAGCTCATATATCTGACACATAAAAATTTCTGTATTTCCAAAAACACCACAACAAATCTATAATATAGACTTTGCCTTATACTAGAATTGCTTGAGTGTATGTCTGTGTCCCTCTTCACACGTATGCATTAAGCTCTACGCCCTCGGAGAGCAGAGCCCATGAGATTTGCCTGTGGATACCACACAGTGTCTGAGCAAAGAGGGCTCAGTCGGTGTTGTTTGATTTGAAATGGTAAATTAAATAAGTTTAAGATTCTAACACCTGGAGTGCACATACAGATGCTGAGGGTCAAATCCTCACATCATTACCACCATCCCTTCTCTACAAGTTTGTCCTTTTTGTACTTCATATTGTCTGGGAAACACCATAATGGTGAATTTGCATTCTTGGCAATTCTGTCTCAACAGAGCCACCCCAGGGACTAAATTCCCTAAGAGACTGACCTGGTCCCACTATTCAGAGACTCTCAGTATGTCAGAGTTGGAAGAAACCTTCCAGTCTTCCCAGTCTTATATCCAAATGTACAGATGGAAAACTTGGAACTTAGAGGAGAGCTGGGACTCAAATCCAAGTCCCATGACACCCAATTTTGAGTTCTATTACATCACCCGTATTCCCATCTCAAACAAAGCTCTACTCCTCAAGGTCCAGAGGCCCCCTACCCACTTCAGTGCTTTTCTCCTATTTGATAAATAACCACTGAGAAAAGCTCCCTTTTAACCCTGGTGCTCACAAGCAGGATTCCTGTGCCCAGATTAACTTCACAATCTAGGCCTCACCTGCCCAGGAGAGAACGGAGTGACTCACCCATGTTCCTGTGCACAGCAGCCTCAATCCAAAGGATCTGCCCAGCACAGCTCTTGCCTGATCTCCTCCTTGGGTTCAGTGAAGAAGTTCCTAAGAGGGTCTGGAGTCACTGTAAACAGATATAAATGACTGAGTTCTCTGAGACCTGAATCCCAAGTGGACACTCAGGGCAGTGTCCCACCTTTGGGTAACTTCCCTTCCTATAGAACTGTGGGCAATAAGAAGGATCATTTCCAGTGTAAAGATGAGGGGATGAAGCTCCCAGGGACTGAACAACTTGCCCAAGCTCCTATGGCTAGTGAGTGATGAAGTCTTCTATGTCTACAGGGAATCCTCATTCCATCACACCACAGCCTCCCCTTTTCATCCACTCCATTGATAACTAAAAGCTTCCGTATTCTCCTCTAATGGCAAAATGCAATGCAATGGAGAACTTCTTTGCAATCCAGCATTCCACAGAAAGTCTGCACAAGGGGGATGAGAGGAAAAACTGCTGGGTCAAGTGTCTTCAGGGAGACAGAAAGAAAGAAAACTTTAAAGGACCATTAGAAAAAGAATTTCTTTTTCTGTTTACCCATTTCTTAGGGTTAATAAGCCTCAAATATGTTTTGTGTTTCCCCCTCCAGATCCTCAGGCTCTGCTTCTAACCCTTCAAGCTTGTTCCATTTCTCCCCTACCAGAATTTAATTCTGCCCTGTACACAACCGTAACCCCAGAACCTAGCACACTACTGGGTTGGTGTTCAATAAATATTTGTTGAACGAATGAATCAGTAACCTTAGGCGAGACTCCGCCCTCCTCTCTGGGCCCCAGGTTCCTCACTGGTACGGGGAGGGATACTGGATTGGAGATCTGAGTCACATACCCAGGGGCTGTGGAGTCCTCTGAGAGCCTGGTCGCTATTACCCGGACGGTCCGCTGCCTAGGAGTGGGGAAGACCCAGTGCTGTCACTACGGCCGGTCTGATCCGAGCGAGCAGCTACGAGGAGTCGGAGACCAGACCCAAGACAAAGGGGCAGCAATAACGAGAGAAGAGGGAGGCCCGCAACGACCCCTTGGCTGCCGCGTCCATGTCAGCAGCGGGCAGCCGCAGAGGATCCCTGGCCTCCCGGCCTGCGTCTCCCACACGCTCCCAGAACCCGGCCCAAACCCCCACGCCAGGCTGTGGAGCACCCCTCATCGAAAGCGCCAGACCCACATCCTGAACAAAGCGCAAAAGGAACTGCGTCAGCGACTCCCAGCTAACTCCCACCTGCCCCTCCTGCCCTTCTAGGCTGCGTGAGGTTTTCACATCTCTGTGCCCGCGGGCCGGAGTCCCCTCGCCCCTCGGAAGCCCCTCGCAGTCCGCCGGCGCTCTGGCCCCGCCTCCCTCCCGGGCTTTGCCCTATCATTGGATGGGAGGGCTTGGCGAGTTCAGCCAATGTCAGGAGGGCGCTGGAAGAGGTGGAAGGTGGGCGGGGGGCTTGGTTAGGGCGGAAAGTGACCTAGCCTCTGGATGGCCAGGCTGCCAGCCTCAGGCTGAGACTCCCTGAAGTTATACCCCCAGCTCCGGTTGCTGAGCAGAGATCATCTTTCCTTCCACAGATCTGCGTCTTCCAGCCTCAAAGCCAGGATCAGCTATGGTTTATTAGCAGCATATGAAGAGACGTTTTGGGTGCCTACTCTTAACTGTTCCAGGCCCTGCCAATACAGTAGTGAAGAAAATGAACTGTCTGCCCCATTGGGTTTACATTCAAGTCAAGGGAGACAATGATAAATATGCAGAACGTAGTAGTAAAGGGAGAGAGGGAGATGGTGGTGGGATTATTTTACAGATGACAGGGCGGGCAGAGACAGGAAGTGGGCAATTGAACTATGTGGCTATCTAGGGGAAGAGTATTCCCATAGGTAGCAAAGGAGCAAAATTCTTTAATCAGGAGTGGGGTGGAGAGGGTGCATATTTAGGACCTTGTAGACTATGGTAAGGGCTTTGGATTTGCTCTGCATAACAGATGGAGGGCTTGGGGACAGAGGAATGACATGATCTAACTTTTTTTTTTCCCTTGCCACATATTCAAAGACTTGTTAGCTATGAGACATGAAAGAAGCCAAGAAACCTGTTCCTATAAATTCTGTGAATTCTTTGCTGTCTGTCCTTAGCCATTCTAACATAAACCTTGCATGAGTTTTGCTCTGTGACTTATATTTTTAGTTCGCATTGGCTGTCCTGTTGAGAACGGTCTGAAGGTGGGTAAGAGTAGAAGCAGAGAGATTAAGAGGCCATTACAATATTCCAGATGAGGAATGATAGTGGCTTGGACAGGCTTAAAAGTGATGGAGGTAGTGAGAAATGGTTCTGCATATATTTTGAAGGCATGGCCTGCATGATTTACTGAATTGAATGTTGGTTACTGGTGACTCCATGGTTATTGATCTGAGCAACTAGCATAGGATGGTCTTTTAGAAATGGAGTGGCTTGAAAGGAACAGGTTTAGGAAGAGGGATTAATAGTTTTGTTTTGGATCTGTTAAGTTAAAGATGTCAATTAGACATCAAAGAGGAAATGCCAAACAGGCAGTTGGAATAGGAGCCTGGAGTTCTGGAGTTCAGCTAAAGATGTAAATTTGGAAGTTTTCAGAACAGGATGAGACAATCTAGGGAATAATCTATCTTAGAAGGGGTCTGAGAATCAAGCTTTTGAAGTACTTCATCAATTGACAAATACTCGATATTTAATATTGTTGAATACTTAAATTATACCAGGAGATTTCCTCTCCATTGGCTCATGTAGGTGGCACAACTCTGCTACATTTTATAGAGATTGAAAAAGAGATTTGGACATAAGTCCTCCACAAGTTGACACCCTCAGTTGATGTAGGACGTAGAACTCAGGACACTCTGTTGAAGAGCACAAGACTATTGCCACCACATCAGGAAACACTTAAGAAGAATATTCATGTACATTAGTGCAGCTGTGATCTTCAACTTACTTAGTCTAAGCCTTTCACCGACACTTTCATTTGGGTAGGTGGGGTCATTCATTCTGACCCATATCTGGTCCCAGGCAGAAATGATTGCTCCTTAATATTCTAGTCCAGTCATTCTCAAATTTTAGAGGACATAAGAATCATTTGAATGTATGTTAAAAATGGATTCTAGCCTACCTTTATCCAGCTTCTATTGCCCTCATCCACAAGCATACTTTTTCCTACAAAAATCTATTCATGTCACTGCTCAGAAATCAGGGTGTTTTTTTGTGTCACAATTGCCTAAATACTCAGCAATTTCAATATTTATTACGACATCTATCTGCCAAAGAAATTCTCACTCATTTGGGTAAATGAAATCAACATCTATTTGGTCGGGTCATTTTAAGTTTGTGGACTGGGCCATCTGATGGGGAAAAACATTGTAATTTTAGTCTGTTGACAATTCTTAACCAGGTATCATTTCATGAATACCCATAGGCCAGAAAGGTGGGCCATCATACATTGCTCTCCTATTGTGTTTTCAGGTAAAGCACTCATATGCCTTAAAAGGGAGTCCGCATCTCACCCTACTTGACATTCACCTGGGTAAAGAGACCCTGTGCATATATTAGTGGTGGACTGTTGTGGTTTGGTGAATAATAAATCTAAAATGTTCTATCCTGGATCAAGTACTTCCACCACTAGGTACTTCTGGAGCCAGCTGTAATCATAGCACCTTCCCTGTACCCAGCTGTGGCAAGTTCTACTGGTCCCCATCAGGGCAGAACATGACCTGATGTTAGGGATAGGGGATTTACTTTCCTTTTTTTTTTTTTATAGTGCCATGTGGGTATTCACAATTTACAAATTCATACTCTGTCCCTAATCCCTAGAAGTTTTCAGGAATCCATGTCAACACCTTGACAGAAACTGTCTCCCAACATGGGACAGTACTCAATAACTTGTTAACATCCACCATCTCTTGATCTTTCCTACTGGATTTAGCAACTGAATGACCAGGCTGGAGTTTATGACGAGGGTGTGGCTGTGGAATATTTTCTTTGCATGTTTAAGAGATAAGTGAATAAATATACCACTCCTAGCACCTTTACCATGTTTGACCACCTAAACTGTCTCCTGGGTTTGAATTGTTTGACTAAAAAAATATTAAATTGGAAGTTCTATAACGCTGTTTACTGCTACCTCTTTTTGTGGATTCCCTCATGTACCAGAAACTATGTGTTATATAACAGAAAATTTTTCTACTTCAGGAATATTTTTCAGAAATATGTTTAAAACATAGAAGTTCATGATGAATGATTCCTTGACCTCCAAAAACCAAAAAGCTCTCTAACCCATGTGATTTATCTGATGTCAAACAAAGTCTCTGGTGTATGATGTTTGCTACAACTGAATGGTTTTTCACATATCTTAAGAATAGTTTGCTAGGGCGGGGTATGGTGGCTCATACCTGTAATCCCAGCACTTTGGGAGGCCTAAGGAGGATTGCTTGAAGCCAGAGGTTCAAGTCTATTCTAGGCAACATAGTAAGACCCCTGTCTCTATAAAAAAAATGTTAAAGTTAGCCAGGTGTGGTGACATGTGCCTGTAGTCCTAACTACTCAGGAGGCTGGGGTGCAAAGAGCCTTTGAACCTAGGAGGTTGAGGTTGCAGTAAGCCGTGATCACACCATAGCACTCCAGTCTGAGTGACAGAATGAGACCTGTCACTTAAAAAAAAAAGATTTTGTTTCCAATGTGGAGTAATGACTTGTTACTGAAGGGTTTTCCACATTCAGTTTTTCACAACCAAGCTATTTCCAATGAGGCAGAGAACTTGGAAGGAGGCTCCACTGGATAACTAGCCTGGAGGCTGAGCCAAAAAGAAAGGTAGATTTAAAAGCTGGCCCTGAGTGAAGAATTTTCAACCAGTTCAGCAAAATATGAAGCTGCTTCCCTACTGCTGAAGTACATAGTTATATAAATTTACAATTAACCTTCTAGCTTCAGAGCTAAAGAGACAGTTTTAACAGCACCTACTTGGAATATAAAGGGATACAAGGAAAATCCATTTTCCCTATTTACAGACAAATTAAGGACTGGAAAGCCCTCATCATTTACTAATGAGGAAAATAACAAATGTATTTGAAGGCAATGCAAAGCCTCAGAAACGTGAGGCAGTAAAAGAACATATGAAAAAAATTCAAGAAAAATGAAATTTAAAAAGGGAAACAAAATACACTACCTTTGGTAGTCCTGAAAGGAAAATAAAAAATGGAAAGGAAATCAAAATGTAAAACATTATACAGCTGACCCTCTGTATTCATGGGTTCTGCATCCACATATTCCAAGGATATGGAAGGCTGAGTGTAAGGGAGCATCTGAGGGCTTTGGTATCTGAGGGGGGCATCCTGGAACCAATTCCCTGTGGATACTGAGGAATGACTATATATGGAAAAGGAGGTCTAACTACATATACAAAACAGAGGAAAATAATCGTACAGAATACTACGTATAACTTTATGCCAATGTTTGACAGAATAGTAAATACAATTTCCAGATACGTATTAGAAAAATTTACACAGAAGTAGAAAACCTTTAGGCCATAACCATTGAAAAAAACTGAAAGTATGCTAAAATAAGTCCCTACACCTTGCCACATACAAACACCAGGCAAAAATTTATCTATCTATCTAAATGTGTCATTTCTAGCTAGCCTTCGAGGAATAACTGCTGTATTACACACTCTTCCAGAATAATAAAAGAAAAAAATTCCAAATTCATTTTGCACAGCCAGCAAAATGTGGCAAACTGAATCTACTTCTGAACTTAAAAAACAACAAATAGATTTATCCCAGGAATACAACAAAATTTCAATTATTTGAGAACTTTTTGATTTTTTATAACTTGATAGAACTTAGCAACCATTACTAAAAAAACTTTAATATTTACTATAGTGTATAATATGTGTCAAGCACTGTTTTAAGTAGTGCATATTGACTAATTTAATCCTTGTGACCCTAGGAAGTAGCTCCACTTTATAGACAGAAGAGCTGAGACACAAGAAAGCTAGGTGATTTTCCCACAGTCACACACCTAACAAAGTGATGGGCATGCAGATTTTTTTTAAAGACATATTCTCACTCTATTGCCTAGACTGGATTGCAGTGGTGTGATGATAACTCATCAGAGCCACAACCTCCAGGCTTAGGCAATCCTCCTTCCTCAGCCTCCTGAGTAGCTAGGACTAAAGGCATATACCAATACACCCAACTAATATTTTATTTATTTATTTAGGGACAAGGTCTTGACATGTTGCCTGGGCTGGTCTCAAACTCCTGACCTGAAAAAGTGATCCTCCTGCTTTCACCTCCCAAAGCACTGGGATTACAGGTGTGACCTACCACATCTGATTGGACCCAGAATTTCTGGGAACAAAACATGCTTTTGTTGTTGTTGTTGTTGTTATTTTTTTAGATGAAGTCTCACTCTTTTCACCCAGGCTGGAGTGCAATGGTGTAATCTTGGCTCACGGCAGTCTCCTCTTCCCAGATTCAAGCAGTTCTGCCTCAGCCTCCCAAGTAGCTGGGATTACAGATGCTCGCCACCATACCCAGTCAGTTTTTGTATTTTTAGTAGAGATGGGATTTTGCCATGTTAGCCAAGCTGGTCTCAATCTCCTGACCTCAAGTAATCCACCCGCAGCCTCCTTAAGTGCTGGGATTACAGGCATGTGCCACCGCGCCCAGCCCAAATCTGTGCTCGTAACCACTTTATTACTCTGCTTCTTCTAGAAATAAGATTAGAAGGAAACATCCTAAATGCAACAGAATATTTATTGGTATCCAACAATGAATGAGAATGAAAATGTGAAATACTAAAAACATCCCTCCTGAGATTTAAGACATAGATGACCCTGTTATCCATACTACTGAACATTTTTGGAAGTTCTTGCTAATGCACAACATAAGTGACATAAGATTGAAAATAAGGCTGCTCACACGTGTAATCTCAGCACTACTGTAGGCCAAGACGGGGGATCACTTGAGCCCAGGAGTTCAAGACCAGCCTTGGCAACATGGTGAAAACCCATCTCTATAAAAAATTAGCTGGGCATGGTGGCACGCACCTATAGTCCTGGCTACTCAGGAGGCTGAAGTGGGAATATCACCTGAGCCTGGAAAGTTGAGGCTGCAGTGAGCTGTGGTCACCTCACTGTACTCCAGCCTGGGCAAGCAATTGAGACCCTGTCTCCCAGAAAAAAAAAAGAAAATTAAAACCTAAAGGAGTCATTAATTTATTATATACCTAGAAAATAAAACTGAAAAACAATTAAAACTAAAAATTATTCAGCAACAAAACAACTTGGATTTAAAATTTTTTTTTAACTTTATACTAGGAATAACCAATAGAATTTGAGATATGGCTTTCAAATGCAGCCAATTTTCCTCTATCCAAAAGCCTGAGGCTTTTAAGGATGTCAAGGGAGTCAAGTTTAATAAAAACTATACCACGCTGGTGTAGTATTCCCCACATGTACTCTTTTTTCCCTACTATTCCCACCTTAGCCATGAAGAGTGCAGGTTCCCTCCCTCTAGAGGGTTAGTGTGGTAGGCGATGAGCAGAGAAGAACCAGAAGGTAAAATTGCAGCACCTAATGGGCAGGATCTTTACATTGAAGACTTAACCAGAAACGTCCAACTCAGGGTGGAGAGCTGGACCCATGTGCTCATATAGGGTTGGGCTTGCCCATGGGATCTGGGAACTTCCAAATTAAAACAATGAAAAGTCTCATTGGCATATCTTCCAAAATGAAAACAGAAACACATACCAAATATATAGTTGAAAACAAATTTAAAATATATATTCATAAGTGGCAAATTTTCAGTTGTGTCCTGAGTTCAATAATAATGTTTTCTGGACTCCTATTATTCTTTCTAAACTTGTCTGAGATGTCTCCCTTAGAAACACATCTAATCTTACTTTCTTATGCCTCAATTCCACCCTTTCTTCTATGTCAAGACATATACCACACCTCACAAAATTTCCCCTCCAGATTATATAACTGACGTGGCTCCTCTAGCCTCCTCCTCTACTCTGTCACACTGCAGATCCTGTCAACCTATTAAGATAAGTTTAGGGGATGGAAAAAGAAGTGGTGAACACCAGAAGCAAAGGTTCCCTAGATCTGGGCCATATTGCAAGGGTGGAAGGGAAAAGTTGTTAAAGCTCATGGACTGACCTGTGATGGCAAAAGGAGAGAAAATCTGCTGAAATTTATTTTCTTATATCTTTGGGGAATTAAAGATGGTTCAGAAGACAATTATGATAATTAAAAGTACAGCTCTCATCTTTAAATTAAGATGGCAGTTGTAGGTAGATAGGACTAATTAATAAGGAAAACAGATTACTGTGAATCTATTGTCTTGCCACAAGCCTCGCCATAGTGAATTCCAAACATCAGAGAATGCTGCCAGCTGGATTTTCAATCATCTGTACCACTGCTATGAAAGTCAAGTCTTCTGTGCAGTAAATTTTGACACAGTTCTTAATCTGTTAATTTAGGAAACAGAGTACAGTCAGCAAGTTCAGAACCAGAATTAGCATGAAGGGCAAAGTCCATATCAGTGGGATATGACTGTCTAACTAAATACCTAGTTACACACACATTCACACAAACACACACACACGTCTCTTTCACATACATACACACACGCACAAATCCATTCGCATTTTGAGGCTAAAGTAACAGCAGTAACACTTCCAGGAGTACATGCAAAAGATATGAATGAGATTTCTGTATATGATATTTTATGATGAGATGGACTTTCATCTTTCAAAGCATTTAGTCCTGGCCAGGCACGGTGGCTCATGCCTGTAATCCCAGTGCTTTGGGAGGCCAAAAAGGGAGGATCACGAGGTCAAGAGATCAAGACCATCCTGGCCAAAATGGTGAAACCCAGTCTCTACTAAAAATACAAAAATTAGCTGGGCGTGGTGGTGCACACCTGTAGTACCAGCTACTTGGGAGGCTGAGGCAAGAGAATCACCTGAACCCGAGAGGTGGAGGTTGCAGTGAGCTGAGATTATACCCCTGCACTCCAGCCTGGGTAACAGAGTAAGACTCCATCTCAAAAACAAACAAACAAAAAAAGGAGGCATCTAGTCCAGCTGGGAAGGGGAGAAAGATTGTGCATACTTTAAGGATAATTCAATATGAGAGTTGAGGTTTTAAAAATTATTTATTTAACAACTGATGTGTACAAAATACCATCTATATTGGAAAGAAATACATACCTGACCTCAAAGAGCCTACAAGTTATTATAAAGTATACAGACACGCAAAATTTACAAGGCAATTTAACAACAGTTACATATTGTAGCACCAGTGAATTCAAAGCATTGAGGTCAAATCAAGAGAAGTTGAAGAAAAATAAAGAAGCATTTGAAGAAGAAAGTACTTAAGAGATGAGATGGATTTCAAAAATTGTGAGAGACAAAGATTAGCAAACAAAATAAAATGTTTCCTAGATAAGGAATGAAAGCAATGGAAGGCTATAAATTAAAGTTTAAAGAGTAGATGGGGGAGGGCCACAGCCAAGAGGCAGGAAGGCATGAATCAGCCTTGTTGAATGACTTTGTATAAATGATGAAATGGAGGAAGTAGGATAGAATACAGATGTTATCTCTGTCTTTGAAAAGCATGGAGTCTGATTTTGAGATGCATAACTAAGAAATGAAATAGATTTTAAAATAGTTAAAATTTAAAAATAAAGAAAAAAAGGAAACCTACAATTAAATGACATGTGTAGTCCTTGTCTTCCTAACAGGTGGATAAGAATTGGAATAAGTTACTCCTACTCTCCTACCTTAGTGATCCAAGGAAAAGCAAGTAGGCAATCACCGTGACTAGTGGCTCTGGGAAACCAATGTGAGCATCCTTCTTATAAAGAAAGCTTAACTCAAAGTCCTTGCTCTCTGTCTGAGAGAACCATACCCTAAGAAACTGACCAACCCAGACCTGAGGGCTTCTCTCCAGTATGAGTTCGCTGGTGGTGATTAAAAGTGGAACGCTGACTAAAGGCTTTCCCACACTCACTACATTCATAAGGTTTCTCTCCGGTGTGAACTCTCTGGTGCACAATAAGCTGTGAGCTGTCACTAAAAGCTTTCCCACAATCATTGCATTTATAAGGTTTTTCCCCAGTATGGGTTCTCTGATGTACCATAAGGCTGGAGCTATAACTGAATACCTTCCCACACTCATTACATTCATAGGGTTTCTCACCAGTGTGAATTCTCTGGTGTATAATAAGGTGTGAGTTTTGATTGAAGGACTTTCCACACTCATTGCATTTATAGGGCTTTTCACCAGTGTGAAGTCTCTGGTGCCGAATAAGACATTTACTCAGACTGAATGCCTTACCACATTCACTACATTCAAAAGGCTTTTCTCCAGTATGAATTCGCTCATGCTCAACAAGTTGAGAGTTCTGATTGAAGGCTTTCCCACATTCACTACATTTGTATGGCTTTTCCCCAGTGTGGAGGCTCTGATGTCGAATAAGACATTTACTCCGACTGAAGGCTTTGCCACATTCACTACACTCATAAGGCTTCTCCCCAGTGTGGGTTCTCTGATGGTCAATGAGATTTCTATTGGAACAGAATGCTCTCCCACACTCATTACATTTGTAAGGTTTCTTACCAGTGTGTAGGACCTGATGTCGAACAAGACTTTTACTTCGAATGAATGCCTCTCCACACTCATTGCATTCATAAGGTTTCTCCCCAGTATGGATTCTCTGGTGGTCAATGAGTCGGGAACTCTGAGTAAAGGCTTTTGCACATTCATTACATTTATAGGGTTTCTCCCCATTATGGAGTCTCTGGTGTTGAACGAGATGGGAGCTGTGCCTATAGGCCTTTCCACACTCGCTGCATTCATAGGGTTTTTCCCCTGTGTGGGTTCTGAGATGAACAATGAGCTGAGAGGTTTGCCTGAAGGTCTTCCCACAGTCATTACACTCATAGGGTTTCTCTCCAGTGTGGATTCTGTGATGGCCAATAAGGTGAGAGCTCCGATGGAAAGTTTTGCCACATTCATCACATTGATAGGATTTCTGTCCCTTTAAAATTTCTTCATTTTCAGCAGGACTGGAGGACAGACGTGTATGTTCCCCAACTTCCTTATATTTGTTGAATCTGTCCTTTGTGAATTTTTTCTTATCTTCATCTGTTTCCAAGAAATCATTTTCTAGTCTGCTCCTTTCTTCATCTGAGGTTTGTCCTTCTAACTCCTTGAAAGTATCTTCACAAACATCTCCAGTCTCTGTTCCCCCAGGAACCACCCCAAAGAGTTCTCCAGATGTTCTATTAGATGACTTTGATCCTTTAAAAATTTCCTGCTTTGGAGTCAACTCTGAACTCTCCAGCTTGTTCTCACCTGCTGCCAAAAGAAAGAAGGCAACAACTTTTACTCATTTCTTGTCCTGTTTAAGAAAGAGAATCATTAACAGCTTACATACCTGAAAAAAAAGGCACATTATGGTTAAGGAATGAGACAACATATTGAGAGCAACAGCAAATGAGAAATAGTAATAGCTCAATTTCTTTCCCTAGGGATAGGAAGGGGAAGATGGTCAGTGGAGACAGGTGTAAAAAAGAGACTGAGCCTATGAGAACAGAAATGTCAACAGCATCTTAACAAAAGAAAAATAATAAAGAAGAAAAAAATTAAAAAAAAAAAAAAAAAAGAGACTGAGCCAGCAGAACCAAGTCAGAAGGGCCATTGGAAAGCAAAAAACTGGATTGCAAAGCATGCTGTGATCTTACAGAAGTCACTCGCATGCTACGTCTCCTTAGCAAAGTCATGAACACATAAGCTCCCCTCCAACCATAACATTGCATGGTTCCATTGTTCTCGGAAAAGATGTTGGAAGAGAGGAGGCTGGAAAATACTTCAAGTCAAATGTAAGAAAGAGACAGGGAAAAAATGAGGGTGAGTTGACAGGAAATTTATATTATGGAGGTATGACAAGAAAAGTGTACAAAAAGAACAGATCTTGTATGTCAGGACAGTAATAAGACTGCCCTAATTCATCAATCACAGGATCTGCCCTGCCAAGAAGCCCTTTCAGGAAACTGCTCTCCTGCAGTGTTTGCAGAGAGGGATGCTTAGACTGCTATGCTTTGTGCCAAGTGACCCTGAACATCCATGATGAGCCACAGGTGATTGGACCAGCACCAGGTACTGGACCCAAGGGCAGCTTATCTGTAGGTTGGTCTTCAGTCTCTGCTGTGGCCTGGGCCAAAGCTCTACCCAAGCGAGATGATGGGTAATGGCCATAGCAATGGGAATCTGTCTCTAAGTAAATTTGGAACTGGAGGTAGGGCAAAATTAAGGCAAGTATGAGTAGCAGTGGAATCTGAGGTGATACATGGAGAGAAGCCAAGCAATTAGGAGACACGGCAAGCAACAAGTGTAAGAGAACGGAAAGTACAATTAGGAAAGAGCTATGAAAAGAACAAAAGATTCACAATGAAGAAAATGGGCAGCAGGAGGAGGACAAGCAGAGAGAAAACAGATGCACTGTGAGCAGCTACATTACATTCACATTGGAACACAGGCATCAACATCCTTTTGCTTTTGCTGCTCAGGCTCCCAGGGTGTCAAGGCTCTGCTTCCCACAGTCTGGTCTAGCTAATCAGTTTCTTCTGGGTTCCCATTCCTTTAAGCCAAGGCTCAGAATTCCTTACTTTAATAATAACTTGAGTGGCCCTCTATTCCTTACAACCAAGAAGCCCTATCAAAACCATACTATGTCAATGCATAATGAGGTGAAGAGAATGCTGATCACTGTTGAATCTCAGTGATGAATGCAGAAAGGGTCCCTATCTTATTCACTTTAGTTTACATTTGGAAATTTTCATAGTAAAAAGTTTAAAAAGACAGGAAATATAGCAAAGAGAATGTGCAGCATGTAGACTCTAAGTGACTAGGAAACAGAATCATTACCCAAGGAGGCCATGCTGTGGTCATTATCTGGCATCACGTTGCAGTGCATTGCTCTCTGACTGAGCGCAGGACATTTCTGATTCTTCTGAGTATAGTCTACACACAGGTCCTCAAACGCCACAGTATCCTGGAATGACAAGCTCCAACTGCTCAGGAACATTCATAGCCTGAAGTGCAGAGTCATCAGGGTACAGAGGGCACAGGGTATGGGCTCTCTATGGGCAAAAGTGTGGGAGAGAGAAGCTGAGATGATACCTCAAAAAGGACAAGTCCAGGGCAAGACAGAATCCATTACCTCCAGGGAAGCAATTATGCAGGAGAGACATGGGAACAGTCTTGGATGGGGCAGAGTGCTGGTGGTGAGACCTCTAGCCATTCCTGGACCAGAGTCTTGGGGACATGGTAAAAACAGAAAGAACCAAGCTCACCTGGGGCCTGACCATCCGAAGTACAGTTGCCCCTGCTTGGTCTCCTGAGTTTCCCACTTGAGGAAGGGTAGGAACTGGAGAAGCAGGTTGAGCTGAGGGAGGAAAGAAAGCTATGAGTGGGACAAGCCCTGCTTCTGGCTCCCGTGAGATCTATGTTCCCAATAAGAACCCAGGCACCTCACACACACTGACTCTTACCGTCTTCCATAATAAGGCCTTATCCCAAGTGTGCTGTGAATTTGCCCTGGAGGGCATAGTACAGGGTCCCAGGTCAAGCTGAGAATTGGGTGTTCCTCCAAGCCCCCACTCTCTTGAACCTTTTTCAAGGAAGCTATTCTGGCCACACTCTCTCCCATGGCTTCTCTAGCACCAGCCAGCCCTGACTTTCCCCTCACAGTTGTGGTTCCTCATGGCCCGGTTCCTCTTCCTGCTCCTGCACTCTCATTATGGACACTCCTTACAACTCAGGCCCCCGTGCTTCCTTGTTCTTTCTGTCAGCAATCTCACCAACTCTCATCACTTTAATACTGCTCTCACAGTTCTTACTTCTCTCCTAGACCCCTACCACATGCTTCCTGCTGTCTATGGGATGTTTCACTTCGGGGTCCTGCAACACCTTAAGTTCAGTGTCTAGAATGGATGAATGTTCTAGGCTGAGGTGAGAAGCTAGCTTGAGGCAAGGAGTTCAAGACCAGCATGGGCAACATAAGGAGACATTTTTTACTCCCTTCCTTTCCATCCCTTTCCTCTTTCTTTTCCTCCCCTCTCCCTTCCCCTTCCTCTTTTTTCTCTTTCTTTTCTTTCTCTTTCAAAATTTTTTTCTCTCTCTTCTCTTTTTTTTCTTTCTTCCTCTCTCTTTCCTTCTTTCTTTCTGAGACAGAGTCTCACTCTGCTCGAGTACAGTGGCATGATCTTGGCTCACTGAAATGTCTGCCTCCCAGACTCAAGCAATTCTACCTCAGCCTCTGGAGTTGCTGGGATTACAAGCACCTGCTAAGTAGAGATGGGGTTTCACCATGTTGGCCAGGCTAGTCTGGAACTCCTGAACTCAAGTGATCCACCTGACTCCACCTCCCAAAGTGCTGGGATTATAAGTATGTAAGCCACTGCTCCCAGCAGAAACCCCATTTCTTTTTTTTTTTTTGAGATGGAGTTTCGCTCTTGTTACCCAGGCTGGAGTGCAATGGCGCAATCTCGGCTCACTGCAACCTCTGCCTCCTGGGTTCAGGCAATTCTCCTGCCTCAGCCTCCTGAGTAGCTGGGACTATAGGCACGCACCACCATGCCCAGCTAATTTTTTGTATTTTTAGTAGAGACGGGGTTTCACCATGTTGACCAGGATGGTCTCGATCTCTTGACCTCGTGATCCACCCGCCTCGGCCTCCCAAAGTGCTGGGATTACAGGCGTCAGCCACCGTGCCTGGCCCAAGAAACCCCATTTCTATAAAAAGTTTTTTTTTTTTCAAACAAGAGCTGGTCATGGTGTCATGCCTATAGTTCTAGGAGGCCATGTTGGGAGGATTTCTTGAGCTCAGGAGTTCAAGGGTACAGTAAGCTATTATGATTGTGCCATTGCAGTCCAGCCTGGGTGACAGAGTGAGATCCTAGCTCTCTAAAATAAATAAATAAATGACATGAAATAAATAAGTAAAATGTTCTTATCACCTTTCTTTTAGATTTCTCAATTTCCCTCAATGATTCCATCATTGGCCAAAACATTGTAACTCCCCTTTTTTCTCCTTTCAAACTCAGGTCCCATGGTTCCATGCTTCCATGATAACATTTTTTACATTTATCCTTGCCCATTCCTCTCTTTGCACTTCAGGCATTAATTACCTCACATCTATTCTACTGCACTAGCCTTTTACTAAGGCTCCTTCCCATTCAATCCACAATGCTCATCTGTGCCAGAGTAATCCTCTTGACATACTATTTCTAACACATTATCCTTGGCTCCCAAAATCTTCCTGCTCAAGCTCAAGGTCCTGTATAAACAAGGCCCAAATATAGTCTTCCCCAACCACACCTCAATCAGGGCTCAAGGAATCCCCAGCTTAGAGTCTTTGTTGTATCTTCTAATGGCATGCCTACTACTTTTCTCTCCCCTTCAAAATTCTTCCACATTTTTACTGCCCAATACACTGCTATCTCCTTCATGAAGCATCCATTATCAGTTCCAGCCCACAATGATCTTGCTTTTTACCCAGTGATCACTTTTTACAATGCCCACATTGCTCATCTGTGACAGGATCAAATGCCTGAGAAACAGATATCATTCATGTGCATCTTATGAGGTTGCCTCTTCTTACACATACTAACTGATCCTTCCACCTTGAAAAACATCTCTTTGAAATCAGTGACAACAGATGCACTATATCTCTCTGGTTTCTGTCAGTGCCTTTCCTATGATATGTGCTTGATGAAAACTTACTAACACGTGAATGATTAGAGAATAAGCAAAAGGAACAAATAGGGTCACTAGGGAAGAAGAACAGACAGTGGAGCAATGAGGGATTCCACGGGGTAGGAGATGGGCAGATAAAGGAAAGGAGACTCCAGAAAAAAGAAAGGAGGCATGACTTAAGGCCAAAGTTGGGGAGATAAGTACCAAAGTCCCCATTGGCGAAGTGGTGTGTCCTTGGGTCATAAGGAGGGTGCAGGTGGGCTCCAAAGTCTGAGCCCCCACTGAGGGGTGATGCAGGAGGAGATTCCTTTGTTGCAGCCAGAGCTGTTGTCTCCTCCAAATGAATTTCCTGCTCCTGTGCTGGGGCTGAAACCTAGAGACAGAGAAATACAATTGGGTTCAAAACAGCATCCTTGAAAGTACTGAATCCCAAACCTCTAGCAGCCCTCTCCAGAAAGAAAGCTAGGAAAAAAGAAGAGCCAGTGTCCTTCCAGCCCACCACTATAGGCTACTGGGGGAAAAAAACTGAAAGCAGAATCCAATTCTATTCGCCATACCTCTCTTGACCCTCTTGTTAGGAGCTTGAAAACCAGATTATATAACCATTTACACTCTGTCAGGTCTTCGGACACATATTTTCTTATGAAGAACCATTTTAAAAAGGAGCCAGGAGAGCACTTCAGTACATTCTTGAGGGCATTAGCTGACAGAAAGGAACAGTCAGAAGTACAAACAAGTTCCTTTCTGTAGCTGACAGCTGGGCGTGGTGACTCACACCTGTAATCCCAGCACTTTGGGAGGCTGACTGTGGATCACCTGCAGTCAGGAGTTTGAGACCAGCCTGGCCAACATGGTGAAACCTGTCTCTACTAAAAATACAAAAAATTAGCTGGGTGTGGTGACATGTACCTGTAGTCCCAACTACTCAAGAGGCTGAGGCAGGAGAATCACTTGAACCCGGGAAGTGGAAGTTGCAGTGAGCCAAGACTGCACCACTGCACTCCAGCCTGGTTAACAGAGTGAGACTCCATCTTGAAAAAAAAAAAGTACAAAGGATATTAAAAAAAAAAGATAGGTATGTGTATGTTCATGTGCACAAATAATGCTACTGACGCTAACAGCTGAAGCAATACCCAGAACAGTGGCTGGCAAATCTTGAGAGCTTTTCCAATTTCTCTGAGAAAAAGTGTCTCCTCCTCAGAGAAGGTTTCCCTAAACACACTGACAAAGCAGATAGTCAGACTCAATTAACATACTGTAATTTCTATATTACATGAATTAATATTTAAGTAATTTTACTTAGGTCTTTATTGTCTATGTTTCCCCAACAGAATGTAACATTTTAAGAATAAGAACTTTTGATCGCTAACTCCGAAACAACATATAGCCCTACATTGCTGTTCAATTAATATCTGCTGACTTCCTCTTGATATTTTACTAAAAGATTTAAGGTTACCTGCAAACTCAGTTTTCGATATATGTTACCTCTCCCCAGTAATTTATATTGAAAAAGCCAAATAAGATCAGATAACACTAACTTGTGTAGACCTTGAGAATACCTCAGAGCATAGACATCTAACCCTTGTTTATTGTCATCAAACCAGCTCCTCACAATCTCATGGTTACTGCTTTTACCAGTATGTGGGGCAGAAAACCTAAAATGTTATCTAAATAAGGTACATTTTAAAGTTCACTTGCTCTGGTATGTGCATAGCACAGCATGCAGTAAAAATAACTTCCCCTTCAATAAACCACACAGGATTTGCTCTATTAGGTTGCACCCGCCGAGATGTTAAGGAACTCTCTCCTTTAATATTTATCTCACCAGTGTAGTGCTAGAACCAGCAGGCTCCTTAGATTCTGTAGTTCCCAAGCTCTCCCACTGAAAGGTTTTTTGAAACTGAAAGACTCCCTAAAATGGGAGTCACAGCTCTTCAATACAGGAGCTTTGGGTATTGGCAGAAGATAGGACTTACTGCACTGTGATAATTCAACTTTGTAATTCACTAATACTTAAATCCTAGCAAAGTTCCTGTTCATTATCTAGGACTTTGGTATGGTTTGGATTTGTGTCCCTGCCCAACTCTCATGTCAAATAGGAGGAGGGGCCTGGTGGGAAGTGATGGGATCAAGTGGTGGGGGCGGATTTCCCCCTTTCTATTCTCATAATAGTGAGTTCTCAAGAGATCTAATTGTTTAAAAGTGTGTGGCACTTCCCTCTGTGTGCTCTCTCTCCTGCCACAATGTGAAGAAGTTCCTTGCTTCCCCTTTACCTTTCACTGTGATTGTAAGTTTCCTGAGGCCTCCCAGTCATGCTTGCTGTTAAGCCTGCAGAACTGTGAAACAATTAATCCTCTTCTCTTCATAAATTACCCAGTCTCAGGTTAGTTCTTTATAGCAGTGTGAAAGCAGACTAATACAGAAAATTGGTACCAGGAAAGTGGGGCACCAATATAAAGATACCTGGAAATGTGGAAGCAACTTTGGAACTGGGTAACAGGCAAAGGTTGGAACAGTTTGGAGGGCTCAGAAGAAGAGAGGAAGATGTGGGAAAGTTTGGAACTTCCTAGAGACTTGTTCAATGGTTTTGAATAAAATGCTGATGGTGATATGGACAATGAAGTCCAGGCTGATGTGGTCTCAGATGGAGATGAGAAACTTATTGGGAACTGGAGCAATGGTCTTTCTTGCTATGCTTTAGCAAAGAAACCAACAGCATTTTGCCCCTTCCCTAGATATCCGTGGAACTTTGGACTTGAGAGAGATGATTCAGGGTATCTGGCAGAAGAAATTTCTAAACAGCAAAGCATTCAAGAAGTGACCTGGCTGTTTCTAAAAAAGTGTCCACCATAGTTGTGAAAAAGATCTGAAACTGGAACTTATATTTAAGAGGAAAGCAGAGCATAAAAGTTTGGAAAATTTGCAGCCTGGCCACATGGTAGAAAAGAAAAACCCATTTTCTGGGGAGAAATTCAAGCCTGCTGCAGAAATTTGAGTAAGTACAGAGGACTCAAATGTGAATAGCCAAGACAACAGAGAAAATGTCTTCAAGGCATTTCAGAGACATTCACAGCAACCCCTCCCAGCACAGGCCTGGAGGACTAGGAAGAAACAATGGTTTCATAGGCCAGGCCCAGGGTCTAGCTGCTCTGTGCAGCCTCATGACATGGTGCCCTGTGTCCCAGTCAGTCCAGCTCCAGCCATGGTTAAAAGAGGCCAAGGTATAGCTTGGGCTGTGGCTTCAGAGGGTGCAAGCTCCAAGCCTTGGCACCTTTCACATGGTGTTGGGCCCATGGGTGTGCAGAAGGCAAGAGCTGAGGTTTGGGAACCTCCTCCTAGATTTCAGAGGAGGTATGGAAACACCTGGATGTCCAGCCAGAATTCTGCTGCAGGGTCAGAGCCATCATGGATATCCTCTACTAAGGCAGTGTGGAGGGGAAATGTAAGGTTGGAGCCCCCACACAGAGTCCCACTGAGGTATTGCCTAGTTGAGCTGTGAGAAGAGGGCCACCATCCTCCAGACCCCAGAATGGTAAATCCACCAACAGCTTGCACCCCGGTGCAGGCACTCAATGTGAGCTGGTGAATGCAACCATGGGGGCTATACCCTGCAGAGCCACAGGGGCTGAGATGCCCAAGGCCTTGGGAACCAATCTTCTCCATCAGTATGACCTGGATGTGAGACATGGAGTCAGAGAGTATTTTTGGAGCTTTAAGACTTAATGATTGTCCTACTGGGTTTCGGACTTGCATGGGACATGAAGCCCCTTTGTTTTAGCCAATTTCTCCCATTTGGAATGGGAGCATTTACCAAATGCCTGTACCACCATTGTATCTTAGAAGTAACTAACTAGTCTTTGATTTTACAGGCTCATAGGTGAAAAGGACTTACCATGTCTCAGATGAGACTTTGGACTGTAGACTTTTGAGTTAATGGTGAAATGACTTAAGACTGCGGAACTATTAAGAAGGGTAATTGTATTTTGCAACGTAAAAGGGACATGTGCTCACTTGTCAAATGGAGATAATGATTACTGTACTGCTTGTTTTGTAACTCTGATGGTAGATGAAAAAAGATACAGCATTCTAAAAAAAAAATAAGAAAAAGAAAGTGAAAGTAAAAGTAAAAAAAAAAAAAAAAGAAGAAGAAGATACAGCATTCTGCAAGTTGCATGATTCTGCTGCCCAGCAGGGATCACTCTACAACCCTTTTCTAGACACAATGTACACACATGTACATGTTCCTTCTGCAACAATAAAGTGGCTTGCTCCTGATAAGCAAAATGACTCCAATTTTCCTGGAGCCTCCTTAATCTCCTCTTGGCAAACTTCCATGGAAAAGTCTGTTTATTCATTTAGCCATTCTATAAACATTTTCTGAATCCCTGCTTATGAAAGACAGTCCTGCCTTTATGCCTTCATGTCAGAAAACATAACACTGACAGTAGCGGGAGAGTAAGAAATGGACTCCAAGGACCCTACTCCCACGTTGGAGCCATGAGCATTCAGCTGTCTCACCTGTCAACTGCTAGGCATTTTCTTGGGTTGTGATTCAACAGTCACCCTTTTTGAGGCTACATGGATAAAGCATTAAAAGTTTTAATAGAGGAAGCATTCACTTCTTTTTTTTTTTTTTAGACAGAGTTTTGCTCTTATTGTCCAAGCTGGAGTGCAATGGCACAATTGTGGCCCACTGCAACCTTTGCCCTCCACCTCCCAGGTTCAAGTGATTGTCCTGCTTCAGCCTCCTAAGTACCTGGGATTACAGGTATGCACCACCACACCCAGCTAATTTTTTGTATTTTTAGTAGAGATGGGGTTTCTCCATGTTGGTCAGGCTGGTCTCGAACTCCTGACCTCAGGTGATCTGCCCACCTCAGCCTCCCAAAGTGCTGGGATTACAGGTGCGAACCACTGCGCCTGGCCAGGAAGCATTCACTTCTTAAGCAAAACCAAGTAGGAAATAGGGAAATTTTCCTTCTGCCACCCTCACTAAATGGTTCTCTAAATATGTCTTCAGCCACCTGTCATTGCTATGGCTGGCCCAGCTGCTCTTTAGGCCCTTGTGATGGTTGATGTACTCATATGTGTTTACTTGTTTACACAAAGAAAATGATGGTTGATAATGACAAATGTGCACTGCTGATAATCCTGGAAAAATGTCTAGCCCCAGAACGCTGATCAAATAGAACTGATTTCCTACTGACAGGTACGTAAAAAAAGCATTGAATAGGCTGGGCATGGTGGCTCACACCTGTTAATTCCAGCACTTTGGGAGGATGCAGCAGGTGGCTCACTAGAGCTCAGGAGTTTAAGACCAACCTGGACAACATGCCAAAACCCTGTCTCTACTAAAAATACAAAATTAACCAGATGTGGTGGTTCACATCTATGGTCCCAGCTACTAGGGGAGCTGAGACGGGAGGATCACTTGAGCCCAGGAGGTGGAGGTTGAAGTGAGCCAAGATTGTGCCACTGCACTCCAGCCTGGGCGATAGAATGAGACTCTCTCAGAAAAAAAAAGCATTGAATAAAATGATATATTGGGTACTTGGGAAATTTTCTACTCTGGTTTCCCCTGGTAAAGTGCAAAGGGGTAAAGTCGAGGGGACCTCTAGTCCACCCTGCTCATATTACAGGGGAACAATTTGAAACTCATTAGGAGGAACTAACTTATCCAAGGTGTGATGACCTTTTGATATGTCAACTTGGTACTAATCAAACATCAATCCAGGTGTTGCTGTAAACTATTTTAAAAATATGATTAAAGCACATAATAAGTTTACTTTAAATAAGGGAGATTATACTAGATAATGGATGAATGCATGAGCCTGACTCAATCAGTGGTAAGCCCTTAAAAGCAGAGCTAAAGGTTCCACGAAGAAGAAATACCAGGCCAGGTGTGGTAGCTGATACCTGTAATCCTAGTGCTTTGGGAGGCCAAGGCAAGAAGATCGTTGTAGCTAGGAGTTCAACAACAAGCCTGGGCAGCACAGCAAGACCACATGTTTACAAAAAGAAAAGAGAAAAGAAAGAAGAAGGAAGGAAGGAAGGAGGGAAGGAAGGAAGGAGGGAAGGAAGGAAGTAAGTAAGTAAGTAAGTAAGTCAGTCTGGTGTAGTGGCACATTACTGTGTTACCAGCTACTCAGGAGGCTAAGGTGAGAGGATCACTTGAGCCCAGGAGGCTGTGCTTGCAGTGAGCCAAGTTCATGCCACTGCATTCTGGCCTGGGCAACAGAGCAAAACCCTACCTCAAAAGAAAAAAAAAAAAAAAAAAAAAGAGGAGGAAGAAAGGAGAAAGAAGAAGAGGAAGAAGGAAGAAGAAAGAGAAATAGAAGGAGGAGGAGGTAGTGGAGGAGAAGCAAAAAGAAGAGGAGGAGAAAAAGAAGGAGAAAGAAGAAAGAAATTCCACCTGTATACTGCAAGTTCAGTTTGTGCCACTATTTCGGGCTGCCCCTGTTGATGGCCTGCCTATGGGCTTCAGATTTGCCTAGCCAGCCTCACAATTACATAAGATACTTTCTAGCAATAAATCTCTCTCTCTCTCTTTTTTTTTTTTTAAGATGGAGTCTTGCTGTTACCCAGGCTGGAGTGTAGTGGTGTGATCTTGGCTTACTGCAACCTCTGCCTCCTGGGTTCAAGTGATTCTCCTGCCTCAGCCTCCCCAGTAGCTGGGATTACAGGCACACATCACCACGCCTGGCTAATTTTTTTTATTTTTAGTAGAGACAGGGTTTTGCCGTATTAGCCAGGCTGGTCTCAAACTCCTGACCTCAAGCGATCCACCCACTTTGGCCTCCCAAAGTGCTGGGATTAAAGGCATGTGTTACTGCACCCAGCCAGCAATAAATCTCTTCACACATGCATGGGCATGTGCGCGTGTGCGCGTGCGTACACACACACACGCACACACACACACACACACACACCTCTCTCCCATTGATTCTTCCTCTCTGGCTGAACCCTGACTGAAACACATGGTCACAGAGCTAGTTAGCTCTGTGGTCCTAGAAACCAGATTTTCCAACGTGTCTTTCTGCTCACTTTTCCCAACTATTCCTCTACTTTAAATTACCTTGGCATTACATTTGCGAGAACTTCAGGAAATAGGGAAAATTTAAATTAGAATTAAAGATGCAAAAAGATCCCAGTTAGGTTTGGAGAGCTAGCAAAAGGAACAAATAATTACAATGCCCAAAAATGTCACCTTTCAAAAAATCAAAGAGACAGCATAAGAGAAAACTGACTCTGAGAAGTTCAAGGAAGTAATGAGAATGTCTCAAATGAAGACCCATATTATCAGCATACCCAAAAGCCCATCTTCCCCTGATCACTCTATTCTAACCAGCGTGCAGATCCCCTACCTGCCAGGATTACCGTGTAAATCTCCAGGATGAAGCTAGGCTCAGAAAACAGTATTTCACAAGGCGAATCACAGAGCTTAGCTGGGATGTGCATTTGTGTTTATGGCTTGGAGTACAAAACTATTTCCCCTCTATCCACAGGACAAGTTCAGGAACCCTAAAGGCAAACTAGCCTTGGGCCTGTGAAGTGGAGAATGCCTATGCCTAGGCTAGCCCAAGCATTAGAGAATGGTTCAGGACACCATTCTAGACTCAACTGCTTACCTCCTCTGGTCCACTGAGGTGTCTCTGGAAATCCTCCACCACAGCCACAGCCTCCTCACCACTCTCAGGGTGATGTAGCTGCACCCAGGTCCGGAGCTCCCCAGGGAGGATGCTCAGGAACTGCTCTAGCACCAGCAGCTCCAGGATCTGCTCCTTGGTGTGGACCTCTGGCATGAGCCACCAGCGGCAGAGCTCCCGGAGCCGGCTCAGTGCTTCCTGTGGCCCAGACATCTCGTGGTAACATAATCGCCTGAAGTGTAGCCGGAAGATTTCACAGACAGGAGGATGGTTCTTTTGGAGACTGCTGCCCTGCCCCCAGGTCTGGCTTGCTGGCTCTTGCTTCATAGTCAGGCGCCCCTCCTGCTTCTGGAAAGCAGTACTCCTGAGGATGAGGCCTACATTTCCTCTGCCTTCAGTGGTCATTGTGACCCCAAAGAGAAGCTTGTTCCAGAGGCAATTGGTCCGATTAAAACGATGGTCTACAGTTCAGGTCTCAGGAGTTACTTTTCAGGGTTGGGAAAAGGTGTGATGGCAGTGTTGCCTATAGAAACAAGAGAGAAATCACTTTCATTCTTGGGGTGTTCAGCCCCAGGATCATGACATCTTCCACTGAGTTAAAAAACAAAGCTCCAGGAAAAAAAGAACACAACCGGGCATTCTCCCTAAGCATCTCTCCAAATGATGCCTTTCTTAAAGTTTCAGTGGCTGCCATTACCTACAGAATAAAATCTAAATGTCTATGCCTTGCAGTCACACCCCTTCACAACCTGGTCTTACCCCTTTCACAGCCAGCCACACCCCCTACCTCTTGCCCCAATTACCCATGCTAGAAAGACAGTAATAGGGAAATGCAGGATATCTCAAAGGGTGCAAGAGAAAATACTAAGTTATTTAACTCATATTTAATATATGTTTTATAATGTGCATTATAATTTGTATAGTAGTCTCATGTTTAAATTACAAATAAACCAATGTAGGGAGATATGTTCAAGGGAGTACATTATCAAACTTCTGACAGAAATGCAAAATAAAGAAAGTTTGGAGCTAAAGCTGTAGAGACACAGCTAGAAGCCACATACATTTTTTGTTTGAATTTTCCTTATTCCTTTCAACTTGAGACAACCTTGTCTGTCAAGACCATGAACAAATGCCATTTTCTCTTGGCTTTCCTGATTGCCCCATTGGGAAGAGTGCTGGTAGCTTCCTGTTGTGTACCTCTCACTATAACCCTTTATTTTAACTGGTTTATACACAACTCACTACTCTCACCCTCCAAACTGCTGGATGGCCACAAAAGGAAAGGAATCAAGTGGCATCAGAATAAACCAGACCTTTTTTTTACTCAATGTACCTCCCCTAGAAAGCTTTCTCTGGCCACGCTAGGCTTAGAGGGGTGGTTATTGTCTTAGTGATCCCAAACTGCGTTTTTAATTCAAACCTCTAGTAGAGCGCGTCTCATACTATAATCGTTTGTGGTTTACACGACTGTCTCCCCTCTTTCTGGGAGTATACAAACTGCAGAACTGACTTCCAGTCATCTTGGTACATGTGTGTACATGGCACACAGAGGCACATAATTGGGAAACGAATGAATATGATACGTTTAGCTGCTACTGAAGTGGAGGAAAACTTTGAACGATTGAAAATCAGCACTTTAGTGGTACCTAGGGCGTCTGTGCTGCACTTCCAATTCACCAAGCGTCCCAGATCCCTGGGTCTCAATCTCTTTAAAAAGACAAAGTACTTTAAAATAATCTGTAAACTCTGCTCTAAGATACCATACAGGTAGGAAGTTCAGGCCATTCTCCTACTTCCCGGACTGTTCCAAATGCAAAGAACTTTAAAATCTCAACTGGATTTTTGCATTTCCAAGTCACGCTCCATGTTTGCGATTCCGAGCCTGGGTCTGACCCAAATCTGACGGTTCATAGTTTCCCACTGCAAGAGCTGGGGAAACAGCGATCTACCTTTCGTGTTAAACCAGGCTTCAGCAGCGCCGCTCACCTGGCCACGTCTGCCCTGTTCATCGCTGTACCCGCAGATACCCGGCTCCGTGCCACGCACGGATGGTCAGGGGTATGGGACAAAGAAGCGGCTCTACATCGGGCGGCTTCTGAGAGTCTCCGGGACCGCACCACTTGCAGTGGGGAAGAAGCACGG
This sequence comes from Callithrix jacchus, assembly GCF_049354715.1. Taxonomy (NCBI): domain Eukaryota; kingdom Metazoa; phylum Chordata; class Mammalia; order Primates; family Cebidae; genus Callithrix; species Callithrix jacchus. The sequence continues at coordinate 27,351,542 of NC_133516.1, read as the reverse complement.
TCCCGGCCGGCGTCGGTGACCCGAGCTCCGGCCGCGCCTCCCTCCGCGTCCCGGCCCACTCGCGGTGGCACTCGGCAACGAAGCCGGAAACCTCTACTGCCCGTTCAAGCAAAAACAATGGCCGAGCCGGAAGCGAGAGAGGCCTCGACTTCCGGCCCCTCCGGGATCCCGGAAGTCTCTTTTGCGGAGGTGGGCGCGCGCGTCCCCTCACCCGGGAGAGATGGCAGGGCCTTCTTCCCGGCAGTGCCCGGCCACCTGCCGCAGGGCGGGGGCGCGGACTCGCCAGGGCTCAGGCCCCTCACATTCCGCTCTCAGGCCCTAGTCGGGAGACCCAGATGCGCCCCAGCTCTGCCCTATCTCCTCCAGGTGACTTGGAAGTTGGGAAACATACCCAACTTCCAAGCCTGTTTTCTCATCTGAAAAATTGCAGAGCATAGCGCGTACCTCACAGGGCTGGGAGCACCCAATGAGGTAACACACGGACACTACATAGCAAAAGGCCTGGCATATCCTTATCCTGAACAATCAGTTATACCATGTGTGATGCCCAATCTGAAGTCTCGGTGAAGGGAGCAGCAAGCATCTCCATCTTTAAAATCAAGAAGCATGTCTAGAAATTGTGATATTTTGGCCCATAAATGGGTTAATATTTACTAAGACAGCACCAGCATTCTGGTGTCCATGTAGAGGTCCCTAGGGAGACCAAGGAGCAGATAAAGTGAGAAGGTGTGGGAGCAGTTTGTGAGCTAGGAGGCAGTTGTAGCCTCTGGGTGTCAGGTGGTACCCAGGTGAACTTCACGTTGAAGAATGGTTTGGATACAAAAGTCATATATAAACAGGTCCTTGTTACTGACACGACTGAGCAGGCCCTGCATGTTAATGACCATGGGTGAAGGGCAGAGGGCATGATGAAGTTAACTGTGTGTCTTCATTATAGCCCAGCAGGTAGGTCCTTTACAGGTCCCAAAGTAAACAGTCTCCTGGGCTGTCTAGGGATGGCAGTATTTCACAGGTGTCCTGGGCCTAACCCTGGCCCTGACATATGTTCCTCCTATATCTGCATGGGCCATGATAGAAACAGACACCAGAAGTCCTGCTCCAGAGTTCCCACAAGCTTAAAAGTAATCTCTTGGAGCAGTCTTTGTACATTGATCCTAATGGGTGGCTTCCTGTTATCAAGGTCCCCTTCTACATTTGGAAATCTCACAAGGAGGTTTTGGCTATTTAAAACCAGCAACCCCAGCCTCTGCCTGACATTGATGCTAGACATTGCCTACTGGCATATCAAGGCCTCAGAAGCTTAGGATTCTTGAGGAGGAAATCTCTCAAAGCCAGGCTAAATACTCTCAGATCTGAATTCCAGGTTTCCTTGACCATATGTTGTCCTGAAGTCCTGGCTTCCTAGTATAAGAAACACAAGGATTTTAAAGTCAAGATTGAGGTTTTTTATTATTCAGAGCTGTTTCTTGCTCAGGTTGTTGGCGTTCATTGGATGTGAAGATCAGGCCCATCTGAGCAGTGTGTTTAGACTTCTGTAACCAGCACTGTGGGCCTGGCCTGATCTACCAGGACTGGGTTGGGCGCCAGTGGGAAAGACACTCCATGATGCCTCAATATAGCACCTTGGGACACCTACATTTGGGCCAAAGACAACTCCAGAAGGCCTTTGGGAATTCTGTACTCCAACTCGATCTCTCTTGAAAACCATCATTCAGGCTTTAGGATGAGAGCTAACAAATAGGGAACTCAAGTTCTACCATCCATCCATAACCCTCAAGCTCAAACCTATGTTCTCATCACTGTAAAAAGTATTATCATTCACCCAGGGAACCCTGGGTGTCATCCCATTAGCTGGGTGACCACGAGCAAGTTACTTGGCCTCTCTGATAAGCTTCCTTATCTGGAGAATGGGGATAATAATATACTTGAATTATAGAGTTGTTGTGATGACTGGATGAGATAAAATACATAAGGCATTTAGAATGGTGCCTGACACATTGTAAGTATTATAGGTGTTTTCTAGTATTGTGTTTACATCCTTGTTTCCTCTCAGTTCATCCCCTGTATCCACATTATTGCTAAGGTCTGCCACGTTTGCCCTATATATATGTAATAATAATAAAAGAGAATACCTATAGCAATTACTGCGCTGCTCTGCATCATCACTATCACTTCCCACATTAAATCCTGCTTGGAGTTAGGGCATCTGTGAGAAGCGTGTCCCCAGGAACTTCCTGGATTTAAGACCACAAAGAGGCTGGGCATAGTGGCTCATACCTGTAATCCCAACACTTTGGGAGGCCAAGGTGGGTGGATCACTTGAAGCCAGGGGTTTTAGACCAGGCTGGGCAATATGGTGAAACTCTGTCTCTACAAAAATTTAAAATGTAGCCAAGCATGGTGGCATCTACTTGTAGTCCCACCTATTCCAGAGGCTGAGGTGGGAGGTGGGAGGATCACTTGAGCCCAGGAGTTTGAATCTGCAGTGAGTGAGCAGTGTTTGTGCCATTGCACTCCACCTTGGGAAACAGAACAAGACCCTGTCTCAAAACACACACACACACACACACACACAAAGAGCGGAGCACAGGAGGTCTGGAGAGTCTCTGCCCCCAAACTTCTCAGACTTTCTGACATCATCTATATGGATAGCCCCTTTTCAATAGCCAGAACACTCCTACACACCCTCAAAAGAAGGTGGGGCCCTAGACACATAAGGTGGGGCCCTAGACACATGGGGTGGGGGTACTTGCTCTGATATGTGCCGAAAACCCCAGCCACTGTGACTGGGAGTGAATGGGGCCCAAGCTCTAACTAAGAGAATGGTGAGATTCTCCTTCCACCTCAAAAACTCCTTCTTATCCTTCCAAGCACTGACAAGAAACCCTTTCTCCAGGAAGCCTTTCCTGCCCCTCACTTCGATTAGGTGTAGCTTCCTTTTTGCTCCTGTGGTGGCCTGCCATGCTATGTATGCTATTGCCATAACCAATAGGTTATGGTCCTTATTTCTCATATTCCATTAACACTATCCACTTACTGGCCTCCCTGCTGTACTGTAAGCCCCATCTTGGCTGATACCGTATCTCTCTGGTTCACAGTTGAGTCCCATGACACTAACTCTTGGCTGTTCCCTTAGCTGGATGTGAGCACCGTATGGTGAGGCCACCATTGTTTTCATGACATCCAACACAAAGTCCGCTCTAGCCTCTAAGAAACATGTCCTTGATCCAGGTTGCTGTGGAAGGCTTTTTAACAGAGAATGATCTTATCAGTATGGGTTGTAGTTGTAGAAAGTTGCCTGTGGTGCCCGGCTATATTGAGGGGCTTGGAGGGAACAAGACATGGGCATCCCTTACAGCTGCTTATCTGCTTTGCACTCCCAGTGCCTCTACAATAGTATCATAGGATCATTAGTTTGCAGGTGAGGATCCTAAGTCTTGGCAAACAGCCTAGTAGCTGGGTAACATTTTACTGGCCGAGAAGGGTAAGTTAGACTTTGATTTCTGGTCTTTAGAGCATTTCTCCTTCTCTTCTTTCTATTGCAAGATGCTTTCTCTGACCTCCATTCATCCTGTTTTTTAATTCCTTTCAGGTTTCTTCCTGCCAATGGTGTGCCAGGACCTGTTATGAAAGCAGGGAGCGTCAGTGGTGATCACCAAACATAGCCTCGGGGGTGACTTGGTGAAAAGAAGGGTTTTCTGGATGTTGGGGTCTCAGGGACTCCCTCAGGGAGCTGATCTCAGGTGAGTGAACCACCAAACCCCGCAGGCCTCTGAGCTTCCTGGAGAGAAATGGAAACTTGTTTCAAGTGTGCACAGACCACGGAGCGGGTGGTGATATGGTTTGGATTTTGTCCCTGCCCAAATCTCATGTCGAATTGGAGGACGGGCCCAGTGAGAGGTGATTGGATAATGGGGGGCAGATTTCCCCCATTGCTGTTAGTGAGCGATAGTGAGCGACTTCTCATGAGATCTGATCATTTAAAAGCATGTGGCACTTCCCCCTTCTCTCTCTCTCCCCTGCCACTATATAAAGAAGGTGCTTGCTTCCCCTTTGCATTCTACCATGGTTGTAAATTTCTTGAGACCTTCCAGTCATGCTTCCTGTTAGGCTGGCAGAACTACGAGCTGATTAAATCTCTTTTCCTCATAAATGACCCATCTTAGGTAGTTCTTTATAGCAGTGTGAGAATGGATTAATACAAATTGCTTCTGATGATGTTCTTTAGTTCAGGACTTGTCCCAGGCAACTGCTGGTGGGCAAGCCATCTGGGACCCCAGTGTGGGAGCTGTGGCCCCAGACTGCCCCCACTTGTCATTGGCACTGGTTTGGATTCTCCCTTATGATATAAATGGACAGACAGGCCTATGACCTACTGGGGACCCAGTGCATTAGCGATGGCATTTGGGATCCCACAGGCCTCTGCCTCCTAACACAGTACTGCCCCTGCTCTAAGTGCTTCCTTCCTGGGTGTTCTGCACCATTGTTCTGGGGATGGGGCAAGGAAGGTTGAGCCATCCTACTCCTGTACTCTGTCCAGACTAAATCCCTGTCCTGGAGTCTGTTGTCCTTTTCCCAATCTCCCCACCAGCCCTACGGCTTGGCTGCTGGCCCTTCCTGCTGTAAATCTGCAGAGAGAAAGGAGCATTTTCAGGCTAGCCTACCCACAGCTCCCAGACACCAAAGTTGTTAGCGTGCACTCAGGGAGGATCCTTAGAGTTGCTAATCCAGTCACTACCTCCCTGTTTTATAGATGGGGAAACAGTCTCTCGGAGAGATAGGAACCCAGGTCTCTGAGCTTGATTCTCTGAAAACTTGTTCTTTTTTCTTGGAAATAATAAGCTTGATATCATAGGTTGTAATCAAGCAGTTTCTGGGTTTTCTCAGACCTCAGATTTGAAATCCAGATTCTTCCAAAAGGGTCTCAAACATAGACTAGAATTTCTTTCCAGCCTCTAAATATGGCAGACTCTAGCTCTGCCACTTTTACCAGCTGGGATTGTGGCCTTGGGCAAATTATGTATACACTCTGAGTCTTAAGTTACTTTATTTGTGAAATGGAAACAATATCTATGCCTGCTACCCTCTCAGAGTTGGGAGGATTGAGTGAGATAAGGTGAGAGCTTTGACACATCCTATTTTGACATCTATGCAAAAAGCTGTTTGAATTCCAGGGAGAAGGCAGTAAGCCCTGGACCTTGGAAATGCCAAGGGCAAGGGAAGGTAGAGACCAGTGACTAAGAAAGGTGGTATATGATACCCTGCATAGGAGAAGTTCAGAGAGCCACAGAAGAGATTAATCCTGAAAGGGACTAGAGGCAGCTTAAAAGGGAATAGCACTGAGTTGGGCCTTGAAGAAGAGGGAAGAGCATTTCTGGCAGAAGGAACAACATGATCAAATTGCTGGGTGGGAGTGGGAGTCGTTATTTCAGTACAGGTTGTGTCCTGTTATAGGCTGGAGGAAATGAACAAAAACAGTGATTCAGTCTCTATGTAGATGCATACAATTTGTGTGCCCTTAAGCCACTGTAATGTCCCATGGTGATCCTGTTCTTCCATCAATTTAGGAAATAGGTAATACTTACATTCATTATTTCTTAGTTGAACAATGGACAACAGCCAAGAAGCTGATGCCCTAGTGAAGTTTTAAATTCCCTTCACCTATGAAGCATCCAGGATGCCACCATATGCCCTTGGAGCTCTTCTGTGGCTAAGCCCATATGTTCTAATAGTACCTAGAAGTATCTAATAGTATCTAGAAAACTTTCTGTGATGATGAAAATGTTCTATACCTGCCCAGTAACACTGGTGCTCCACACACATATGTTTCTACAAATTAAGTGTGCAGAACTCCCAAAGTGAGATGTTTCATCTTCCCTCAGAATAGGCATTCTGGAGCGCCAGGCTGGTTTTCCCCAATTAGAGGTGGGCAGGAATATTGTTTCCTTTTTCCCTCTACTAGCAAGGCCTAGCATATGGCTAGCTAGCCCTAGGGGTTGTTCACCAGAAATGAGTTGAGCCTGTTCCCCTTTCATCCTAATTCCCTGTCTTCTGGCTTCTTTCACCCCAGAAGCTGTCAGAACTTGGAAAGATGGTAAACATGAAGAAAATTCTGTGGTATTTCTCTAAGTATTGTTTGGGGTTAGAAGGGACTGGATTTTTCAGTCATTGTCATCAAGCTCCCTGAGAGGGATGAAAAATAAGGTTTGGAGAGTAAAGCTCTGACAGAAACTACTCTGTGAGAAGGTCAGTTGTGTGTTGGAATTTGGCTTGTTTCCTCTTTGCTTCTTGGACTAGGATAAATGCTACAACTCTTCTCTAAAAGAAATGCCTCCAGTGACTTTATGTACCTTTTCTTTTAGAACTTTTCTAGACCTGTCGCTAGCATTCTGCTTCACCTGATTAATCCTAATCATCCAACCTGTTCCAAACAACTCTGCTCTGCTGTGATGTCCTCCAGTCTCAAAACCCCATAGCAAATACCAACCTCTAAAAATTTCTGCAAGCACTGTTTGGAAAACAAACATGTCATAGCTGGCTTCTGTCTGTGGCTTTGGATTTCTTCCTCCAGTTTACATTATACCAAGCAATTTCTAGAGTGTCAGCTTCATTAGTTCAGCCTGTTATTACATACACGTATTTGTATTAGGGTTCTCCAGAGAAACATCATATATAGAATGTTTACATATTATAATATAATATTGTTTACAAGACAATATGTAATAATATAAAGTTATTTAATATGTTATAAAATAAATATATAATTATATATGATATATGTAAAATAAAAAAATATGTACAGGGCAAGCCCTCACTTAAAGTCATTGTTAGGTTCTTGGAAACTGTGACTTTAGGTGAAATGACATATAACCACCAATTTTATCATAGGCTAATTGATACAAATGAGTTAAGTTCCTATGGTGTATTTCTGGCCACAAAAACATCATAAATATTTTAAATAAAGACCCAAAACACTGCTAATATTAAAAACTGAAATAAATGTGAGCTATACATACATTTTAAAAAGACTGTTATTTGAGAGGGATGCAGTGGCATGCACCTGTAATCTCAGCTACTCTGGAGGCTGAGGCAGGAGGATCACTTGAGCCCATAAGTTGGCAGTGCACCATGATCGTGCCTGTGAATAGCCACTACACTCCAGCCTGAGCAACAGAGCAAGACCTCATCTGTAGAGTTTTTTTTTTTTTGAGACAGAGTCTTGCTCTGTTGCTCAGGCTGGGGTGTGGTGGCACAATCTCAGCTCACTGCAACCTCCACCTCCCAGGTTCAAGCAATTCTCCTGTGTCAGCCTTCTGAGTAGCTGGACTATAGGGATGTGTTATCACACCTGGCTAATTTTTTGTATTTTTAGTAGATACGGGGTTTCACCATGTTAGCCAGGATGGTCTCTATCCCTGACCTTGTGATCTGCCCATCTTGGCCTCCCAAAGTGCTGGATTACAGGTGTGAGCCACCATGCCAGGCCAAAAAATTTTTTTTAATAAAAAAAATTATTTGGTAAGAGATGCCTCGTCAAAGACTTTCTCCTACACATTAGCGTTGTGCATTTGCCTACATCTAGTTCTAAGAGAATCTGGGAGACCATTTTAGGTTTCCAACCTCTAGAGTTTGTCCAACAAAACTTTCTGTGATGATGAAATGTTCTATACCTGCTCCACTAGAATAGCTTCTAGCCTCATGTGGTGACAACACTTGAAACCTGGCTAGTGTGACTGAAAAGCGAATATCTGATATTATTTAACTTAAATTAATTTGAATTTAACTAGCCATATGTGGCTAGTGGCTACCATATTGGACAGCCACACTTTTTTGGAGACAGGATCTTGTTCTGTTGCCCAGGCTGGAGTGCAGTGGAGTGCCTCGACCTCCCCAGCCCAAATGATCCTCTCACCTCAGCCTCCCAAGTAACTGAGACTACAGGTATGTGCCACCACACCAGGCTAATTTAAAGAAAATTGTGGAATGTAGTCTCACATGTTGCCCAGCCTGGTTTTGAACTCCTGGGCTCAAGCAATCCTCCCACTTGAGCCTCCCAAAGTGCTGAGATTACTGGCATGAGCTACCACACCCAGCTACAACAGCCACACTTTTGAAATGAAGGAAGTCCAGGAGAAAGAGAGTTAGAAAAGATGCTGGGTGAGCCAAGCTACGGTGCTTGTCACAGGACCGCTCTTACTTTATTGCACTTCTTTCTCTTCTGTCTTGACTTCAGTAATAACATACTTTCTCAGTTCTACTTCTTTGACACAACTTTTCTAGTATTTAGCATCAAACATCTGGGCTCTCAAAATGGGCTGAGCTCTTCCTTCATCCACCTCTTAAATGCTGGTGTTCCCCAGGGTTTCCCTGACCTTTTCACTTCACTTTTAACACTCTGCCTCTTTAGACGTGCTCACCTACTCCTTGCTTCACCCACTTCTCATAAGCTGACTTCCACATCTGTATATCTACTTCAGTGAACTCCATTTATCTCCCTACTCTCTCCTGAGATGTCTCACAGACACTTCAAGCTCAACACATCTTAAGATGTATAGATACTGATGGAGCAAATACTCGTTTTGTGCCAACTGAATGCCAGGCAGTGAGTTAGACACAAGCAGGCTAGACATGAGCCCTTTGGGTGTTTGCAGTTTAGCAGGTGCAATAAGCAGGTTTTCTCTACTCTACTGGCTTCAAGCTGTCTTCTTCTGGTTCTATTCATTCTCACCCAAGTGCAGAGTTGGTTGTTGTTGTTGCTGTGCTTTTACTTTTACAAAACCATCCTTCTAGATCAGAGGTTTTCAACCTCTTTGGTCAAAAACTCTTGACACTCCTAAAAATTATTCAGGACTGCAAGGAACTTCATGGTGTTGACTTATAAATAAGATAGACATTTAAAAATATCCATTAATTCACTCAACTACAATAATAAGTTCATTACATGTTAATATTTACATTATTTACAACTTTTTTTCGCATTTGAGATACGCTGCTTATAATTCTCTGGGAAAGCAGTATTGGACTCCGTGTTTAACAAGTTCTAAAATGTGAAAACCACTGATCTACCAAACAAAATCCTTATTTGAAGAATCAGTTCAACCACTGTCCATCTAGAAGGCCTTCCCTTACAACCCATGGGCTGATAGGGTCTCTCCTCTCTCCTCCTCTTCCTGTTCTTCCAGCCTGCTATGTTGTGTGAGATGCATTGCTGTGTGGCACAGGGGGTGGTACCTGCCCCTACCCTGGGTCCATGAGCTCCTTGTGGCCTGGGACATCACCTGAAAGCTCCCTTTGTCCAGTACTTATCTCAAGGCCTTATTTTTTTTAAATCAGAGTTTAATAAATGCTTATAATTTGTTCATTGCCAATTCAGAATTAGTGTGTCATGGCATTAAATTAACCTAAGACTATTTTAAAATTAAAATAATAAGACTTCATAGTTTGACTCTAGAAGGGTAAGAAAAAAGGTGAGGAAACATTATTTTGTTCTTTTTGAAAATATATTTGCAATATTTTAAAATTAAAATAATGATATTTTCCAGAACCAAAGATTAGTTAAAAGAGTGGTAGTGTTTTACTTTTTTGTAACTCTCTTTAGAGACTGGTTAATGGAAGTTGGCTGGACTGTTATATTTTCTTCTGTATTTAATTTATTGGGATTTGACAAATACATAGCCTCTATACACTCATATGAGAATGAGAATAAAAGAGGCAAAGAAAATCTTAGTTGTTGAAGAAAATAGTTTGTGAAATTATTGTGAAAATAAATTGGGCTTCATGGAGCACCTGAAGGGATTTCAGGAGTCCCCAGATCAGACTTTGAGAACTGCTTGCTCTCCAGAACACCAGGGCCATGTTCTTAGTTTAGGCTTTGAGAAGACCTAGACTATTGTAAAGGTGGTTTGTCACCTAGGGTGGTTTGGTTGGGCTGTGCCTACCTTAGGTCATAGATGAATTCTCCCCTGCTGGTTGACCAAGGGCAGGCTGCAGGCAGCTGTCAAAGGAAGACCCTCAACAGATGGCTCCTGGCCATAGGAGTGTGCACCTGAATTGTAAGTGGTGGTCTTGGGCCACTGATACAAACTCATGAGCTGGTGATGATGGTGCGTGCACATGCAGAAAGCTGGGCACAGTCCACATCTGTGTTCTACCTCCTCGCTTTGTTCAAAAAGTCCTCACAAAGGTCCTCCCTCCTCAGGATTCCTCATTTCTTTTGTGGTCCTAAGGTTTCTCCCCAGTCCCAGATCAAATCTCCTCTTATATTATTTTCTTTCCACTCTAATGTTAATTTTTTTTTTTGACGGAGTCTCGGACTGTCGCCCAGGCTGTAGTGCAGTGGCACAATCTCGGCTCACTGCAGTCTCTGCCTCCTGGGCTCATGTGAAGTTTTAAGAAACTTATTTAGATGTCAGAACTAAATATTGTTTTATTCTTCTTGCATTCCTGCTGTAACAATGCCAAATTCTCCTCAAACTGCCTCTAACTGAACTGGTAAGGGAAACATACATGGCAGGACAGAGGAAAGAAATTAAGTCAATTAACATTTCAACTGATTATCCTCCAAACAGGGAGTTGCAGACTTCATCTCCCTGTCCCCATAAATCTATTCCTCCTGGGTTCCCCAGTCTGATGGGTGGTCCCAGTGTCTTTCCACCTACACAGTGGCAACAAGGAGAATACAAGTCAGATCTCCATTCACTCAGTCAGTCAGTCATCCTCTCATTTTGCATAAGCAAACTTACTATGTGCTAGGGATAGAGTGGTGATGAAGAAAATCACAGGCCTTGTTCTCATACAGCTTACCTTTCAGTGGAAGAGACACACGATAAACAATTTCCATTATTAAAGACACTGTGAAGAAAAACAGATTATAAGATGAGAGAAGGCTGATGCCAGCATTTACGTGTTCACCAGTACACTCTACAGCTCTCTGTAGCTACTGGCACATTGCCTGGCACCAGTGGTCATATATTGAATGAAAGAACAAGAAAACAGATTAGCTCTTACAAGTAAGGGTTAGTGAATGGGCCTCTGTGGCTGAGCTGGGTTTACTCCTTCACTCCTGTACAAGCTATTCTTTTCTGACCTCCCTTCCACAGGAAACCTCCAAGTTTCTAAAATGAGATTCCAACTTAATGGTATATGTAATTTTCAAAATCATAAAAAAAGGGAAAGGGTTCATCGTTTTGCCTTAACTTCTAGGTCCAGGAGTGGTCAAGATGTGAGAACTTGTTGAATTTTGGAAACTAATCTATCATCATTGTGGTGGTTAATTTTACGTGTCAACTTGACTAGGCCAGAGGGTGCCCACATATCTGGTTAAACATTACTTCCGGATGTGTCTGTGAGAGATTAGCATCTGAATTGGTGAGCTAAATAAAGCAGATGACCCTCCCCAGTGTGGGTGGGCATGATACATTGAGGGCCTCAATAGAAAGAACAAAAAGGCACAGGAAGGTTGAGTTCTTGCTTTGCTTGACTCCTTGAGTTGAGATGTTGCTCTTCTCCCTCCATTGGAAATCCTGGTACTCAGACCTTCAGATTCAAACTGGAATCCACACCATCAGCTCTCTGATTTTCTGGCCTTCAAACTATGCCACTAACTTACCTGGGTCTCCGAAGCACCCCTGGGTGGAGTCAAGAGAGGGAACAAAGAAAATTAGGTTTTGGCTTTGTAGAAATGCCTAAAATCAGCCTGCTCCAGCCAGGTACAGTGGCTCATGCCTGTAATCCCAGCACTTTGGGAGGCCGAAGTGGATGAATCATGAGGTCGAGAGATCAAAACCATCCTGGCCAACATGCTGAAACTCTGTCTCTACTAAAAATACAAATATTAGCTGGGCATGGTGGCGCATGCCTGTAGTCCCAGCTACTTGGGAGATTGAGGCAGGAGAATAGCTTGAACCTGGGAGGCAGAGGTTTCACTGAGCTGAGATCACACCACTGCACTCCAGCCTGGAAACAGAACGAAACTCCATATTAAAAAAAAATAAGTTAGCCTGCTCCAGGGCTTGGAGGGCACTACAGAATCACTGGTGCTGCTGTTAAATCTAGTGCCGATGACAAGTTATGAGAAAGTGTATTTATGTTGCCTTATCTCTTACACTGATCAACATAGGTGCCCAAAGGATACTGTGGATGGAGGGATCAGCTGCCAACTACTCTCCTGATGGAAGTACCAAGTGCATTGGCCCAAGTCTGGAGTGCTGTCCAATAGCCCACTGTCCAGCCCCTGGCCTTACCATTGCTCAGAAAGAATGAGAAATGAACCAGAAGTCAGCAGCACCCTCCTTTCTCCAGCTTGCCCCTTGGGTGGGCATCAGCTCATCCAGATAATTTGATTTGGCAGATACCATGTATATTTATATCATTTCTTTGCCACCTAAGTTGTACTTATTATTGTAGAAATGTGAGAAAATAGAAATAATTAAAAGAAGAAAATGAAAAGAAATTATATTTCAAAGATAACCAGTTAAGCTTTAGTATTTTTAATAGACATTTAAATTAAGGAGTAGGCTGGGCGCGGTGGCTCAAGCCTGTGATCCCAGCACTTTCGGAGGATGAGGCGGGCGGATCACGAGGCCAGGAGATCGAGACCACCCTGGTCGGCATGGTGAAACTCTGTCTCTCCTAAAAATACAAAAAATTAGCTGGGCATGGTGGCGCGTGCCTGTAATCCTAGCTACTCAGGAGGCTGAGGCAGGAGAATTGCCTGAACTCAGGAGGTGGAGGTTGCGGTGAGCCGAGATCGTGCCATTGCACTCCAGCCTGGGTAACAAGAGCGAAACTCCGTCTCTAAATAAATAAATAAATTAATTAATTAAGGAGTAATGCTAAAAAAATACATACAAGCACACACAGACTTTTTTTTTCTTTACAAAATTAGATGGGAGAAATGAAGCTCTGCAGGGCATTTAGGTCAGATCTTCCTGTCACTTTATTATAGAGTAGTGTTTACTGTAGGGAGAGAATTCAGCCTGGCATGTCACCTCATACTGTCCAGTAAACCCTGACCCTCACAGAACACAGTTCTGGTCATGCTGGGTGGCAGAAGGAGGTTTGTAGTCAGTCTCAGCTACAGAAGGGGTTACTAGCCACGTATAGAACCTTTTTAAATCTATGGAGTTATGATTTTTCGAATAACCTGAAACAGACCAGGCGCAGTGGCTCACACCTGTAATCCCAGCACTTTGAGAGGCCGAGGTGGGCAGATCACCTGAGGTCAAGGGTTTGAGACCAGTCTGGCCAACATGGTGAAACCCCATCTCTACTAAAAATACAAAAATTAGCTGGGTGTGGTGGTGCATGCTTGTAATCCCAGCTACTTGGGAGACCGAGGCAGGAGAATTGCTTGAACCTGGGAGGTGGAGGTTGCAGTGAGCCGAGATTATGCAACTGCACTCCAGCCTGGGTGACAGAGCAGGACTCCATCTCAAAAAAATATGGAATAACCCTAAATATAATCCTAATGTTATCCCCCTTCCTGTCATCTTCCATCTTGTGCACTTTACATCCATGAACAGGTTTGACCAGCTCCTTAGAACCATATTAAAATATTTTACTATTTGAGGATGGAACATAAAGTAAAATTTAATCCCATTTATCAAAGCAATACATATAGATTGTGAAAAAATAATTCAGAAATATAGATGGTAGAAGCACTCGTTTTACTTTTGCATTTAAAGTTCTTTGTTGTTTTGAATTTGCCTAGTATGTTTCTAAGCGGGGGTGGATTGGTCTCACACTCGTCTATTTCTTTTTGTAAATCTGTTTGCTTTCTATATTTTGAATCTGTGCCGTTAGGTTCAGGGTACATGTAAGTTTCCGACAAATCATTCAGTAGTTACTGAGCATTTACTATACACCAGGCACTGTCCAGGGTCCTGAAAACAGAGTCACGAAGAGGATAGAAGCGCCATCTAGTGGAGATAAAACAAGTAAATATAAGAGAAAATCTCAAGATGTGAACGGTCTGCAGAGAAATAAATTGAAAGATTTGAAGGAGAATCCTTAGTGTTCTCCCAGACCCCCATTTGTTCACGCTCTCTCTGAGACAGGGTCTCACTCTGTCACCCAGGCTGAAGTACTGTGGTGCAATCATAGCTCACTGCGTCCTCGACCTCCTGGGCTCAAGCTGTCTTCCCTCCTCAGCCTTCTTAATAGTTAGGACTACAGGCGTGCACCACCACATCCAGCTTATTTTTGTATTTTTTGTAGAGAAGGGGTCTCACTATGTTGCCCAGGCTGGTCTCAAACTCCTGGCCTCAAGTAATCCTCCCGCCTCAGCCTCCCAAAGTGCTGGATTACAGGCATGAGCCATGGGGCCCAGCCTCTCAGTTTTCTGTTTTCTACATAATTCAAGATTTCAAAGATTAATATTAGTAGCCTCTGCCATCAGAAGTTTATTTATAAAGGAAACAAATAGGTTAGAAGGCAATTACAGTAATTCTTATGCTTCTGTATTAACAAGTGTTGAAAAATTTCACCCTCCTTTCTTAGGGGGTGCCATTTAAACTAAAAATTGAAATTTAAAAGACTGCTATGCCCCTGAAGGTGTGAGAGAGGAGCATTCCAGGCAGGGGAAAAAGTTGCTGCAAAGGCTCGAGGTGAAAATGAGTGGGCTGATCAGGTGACAGAAAGGAGGCCACGGTGCCTGGATGAGAGTGACAGTGTCAGAGGTGCAGTCAGAGTTGGGCAGAGGCCTGCCCTCTGAAGACCATGTTGGCCAGGTTAACCCATTTGAGGTTGTCAGGAGGCCAATTAGGGCATCATTGCAGTATTACATTTGAGAGAAGATGGTGGCCAGGACCAGGGGTGAGGTGCTGTGGAGATTCAAAGAAATGAGTGGATTTACAATGTATTTTAGAAGAAGAATAAACTGGATTTGCTGATGTTTTAGATGTGAGAGGGTGGAGAATTAAGAGTAACTTCTGCTTGGGTGTGGTGGCTCACTCTTGGAATCCCAGAACTTTGGGAGGCTGAGGTAGGTGGATCACTTGAGGTCAGGAGTTTGAGTCCAGCCTGGCCAACACGGTGAAACCCCATCTCTACTAAAAATATAAAATTAGCCAAGTATGGTGGTGCATGCCTATAATCCCAGTTACTTGGAAAGCTGAGGCAGGGGAATCACTTGAGCTTGGGAGGCAGAGGTTGCAGTGAGCCGAGATTGCACCACTGCACTCTAGCCTGGGCAAGAAGAGCAAAGCTCCATCTCAAAAAGATAAAAAAAAAAAAAAAAAAAGAGTAACTTCTAGGTTTCCTGACTTGCATATTGTTCAACAACTTAGGGATTGATTGTTCATTTTTTATGAATATGAAATATTCCATTCTATCCCCATTAAATGCTTAGCCTTACAGTCTGTTTTGTCTCATATTAATAATTCTACAGTCTGTTTTGTCTCATATTAATAATTTTCTTGTTAGAACTTTCTCGGTATACCTTTTTCATTCTCTTCTTTTCTTTTCAACCTTTTTTATTGTTTGGTTTTATTATAGGTAAGTCTCTTGCAAAAAATCTCTTCTTTGTCTCCCTCCTTCCTTTTAATAAGGAAGCGCTATGTTTGCATACATTGTGATTAATGGATAGACTTGGACTTTGTAACACTATATTAGTGTCTTTTTTTTTCTTTGAGACGCAATTTTGCTCTTGTTGCCCAAGCTAAAGTACAAAGGCGTGATGTCGGCTGACTGCAACCTCTGCCTGCCAGGTTCAAGTAATTCTCCTGCCTCAGCCTCCCAAGTAGCTGGGATTACAGGCATGCGCCACCATGCCTGGCTAATTTTGTGTTTTTAGTAGAGACGGGGTTTCTCTATGTTGGTCAGGCTGGTGTTGAACTCCCGACCAAAGATGATCCACCCGACTCAGTGTGCTAAAGTGCTGGGATTATAAGCTTGAGCCACTGCACCCGGCCCTATATTAGTGTCTTTTATGCCTCATGCTTTCTCTCCTATATTCCTCCTTGTCTGCTCTTTGGCGCAGTAAAATTTGGGTGGAACAACGAGAAACAGAGAGACTTAGTAGGCTTATACTCGTAGGCATACTGGGTCTTTCTAGAGTCTCCTTCCTCTTTTCTGGGCCCGCCACATATGCAGAGGGTTCTAGTTTAGGACACAGCATGATGGCTCCCTCTTCATGGCCTCTACCCACTCCCAACTGAAAGCATTGTTTCTCATTCTTTCCAAGACTGTTCCTTTTGAATGTTCTTTCTTTTTTTTTTTTTTCTGAGACAGAGTCTCACTCTACTGCCCAGGCTGGAGTGCAGTGGTGCAATCGAGGCTCACTGCAACCTCTGCCTCCCAGGTTCAAGTGATTCTCCTGCCTCAGCCTCCCAAGTAGCTGGGATTACAGGCGTGCACCAGCACATTCAGCTAATTTTTGTATTTTTAGTAGAGACTGGGTTTTGCCATGTTGGCAAGGCTGGTCTCAAATTCCTGTCCTTAGGTAATCCGCCTGCCTCAGTCTCCCGAAGTGTTGGAATTACAGGTGCGAGCCACCATGCCTCGGCTTGAATGTTCTTATTTCCATCCGTTGCTCCCATTTAATTATCGGGCCTCCCAATTCGGTAGAGAATCACTCCTTTTGCCCTATATTAGAAATGAAATATTCTGACCAAGGATCCAGAAAGACTGACTCCTGCTCTGCTAATCCCACTTCTTCCATGCTGAATTCCCAAAGGAGATCCATGCAAGGAACAGTAGTAGCCTGTTAGGAAATGGAACTTGCCAATTGTATCTCATCATTAACTAAGTTGGCACCCTGATTCAAGCCCTCTGCTGAAGATGAGTTTGATGACATGGTTTAGCTCTTGGATGACCATGATTTATTGTCCAAATTGGGAAACTTTGTAGAATAAAAATGAGTGAATGAAAGGGTCTGCCATTAATCATCATACCAAGAAACCATGAAGATCAGTATATACTGATCAGACTCAAGTACTGCCCTTTGGAGGCTGCAACCAAATCTCAGGCTATTACCTCTGGCCTGTCCCATATTAAAAGAACAAAGTCACAAAAAGAGAGGGCAATGAGGGTCCCAGCTTTAAAACCAACATTTATCATGTCCACCAAATAAGGTTGGCCAGGTGATGTCTGGACTCTGACTCACCCAATTAGCAATGGACTCTCTTTTGCTGGGGAACTTTAGAAAGGGGGTGGGAAGGGCAATTGGCAAAGTAAGCTTTCTCATCAGGAAGAGAAGACAGAGTTTTCCTCCCCCTACAGCTCTCTACTGTGAGAGCTCCTGTCTTGGCTTTCCCTCATCACCTGCTAGCCTCTCCTTGTTTGCTACCCAATAGTTGGATTCTTTGTAGTTGGTTTGCTGATCCCATCTCCTTGGTGGGCTCTCAATTCAGTATCCTCCATTCATTCTATCTTCTCTGCACTGAGTCTCAGAATGGTCTCTGATCTACTCTCTCAAAGGGCCCCACTAGTGTTTTAGTAACTTTCCTGTATGCCTCTTGTATATGCCTCTTCTATTCTTGGGTGAGAACAGAACTTAGAGCAAGATGTTGATTCTGGTTCAGAATAGGATGATAAATTCACTGACATTACTATCAGGAGAAAACAGATGTTTGAATCTGGAGCAGTCTGTGAAATGAAAAACAATTTAGAGAAGATATGGGAAATCCTTTAGGAAAAAAACATAAATACCAAGAGATCTCATGTGAAAACAACTAAGGATTGAAAACAAAATACCTACAGAAGTTAGGAAGGACAGAAATAGAAGGGGTTTGGACAAAGATTCAGTTCCAACTCCAACTTAATTAAACATCACAAGGTTTCCATAGAAGGGAAAGCTATAAATATGATGAATGTGGTAGAGTTCCCTCTGCATATAGCTTTTCATCATTGAGAGAGAATTCACAGTGGGGTAAAGTTCTGTCAATGTAAGTGCGGGTACGCCTTCACTCTGAGCTCTATCCCTTATGGCCCACCAAAGGAAACATTCTGGGGCTAGATCCCCCTGAAGGATTTGTCTAACTGGAAAATCTTTCAGCCAGATTTCAGATCTTAGGCAACAGCAGCAAGTGCATACTGAAGAAAAATCCTGTGTATGTAATGAGCATGGGAAAGTTTTAACCTGGAGCTCAGCCTTTGCTGCCCATCAAAGAGTCTACATCCGGGAGTGTTCAACAGGGCCAGAGGCCTCGTGGTGCAACTCAGGGCAGGGCTGGAGAAGCCCTTTGAGGGGCACTGAGTATGCGAAAGGCTGAAGTGGGCACCAGAGGCTGTGTATGCATCAGTGACCACATTGGGAAGAAACATGTGAATGTGGGGTATGTGGGAAAACCTCACCTGAAGCCAAATCCTGACAAGGAAACTGCACCCAGGGAAACCCTAAGGAAGCAACGGGTCAGTGCTTTGCCATTCACCCTGCAGGCTTCTCCCCATTGCAACTTCTGTGATATGAGAGGACACCTCTGATCCAGATGAAGCCTTCCCCATACTCACTGCACTGAGTGCTTCTCCCCAGGGGGATTTGCTGGTGGGCATCAAGAGCAGAACTCAGAGTGAATGAACGTTTTTTCACCTTCACTACACACATAGTATTTCACTCCAGTGCATGATTTCTGACATTTCCTAAGGCCTGAAATCCACCCTAAAGACTTCCTATAACCAAAACAGATATAGCCTTCCCCTCTGAGTGACTCCATTGGTGAGTGAGCATTAAACTTGAGAAGCACTGCTCAAATTTCATTTTGGCCCTTTCCACAGGGCCAAAACAAATTTAGAGCAGTGCTTCTCAAGTTTAATGCATGGAAGGACCACTTGGGGAGCTTTGCAAAAATCCAATGCCTGAGCTCCACCTACAAGATCTGATTTAATCAGTTTTAAATGGGGTAGAGGGTTGCATTAAAAAAAAAAAACTCCCCCTCTCTGCAGCCCAGGCATGGCCAGTGTGGGTGCAGCACCCCAGCCCTGGAAGTGCCTGGGTGGAGCAGGCTACCTGGCACAGAGGAGCCAACTAGGCCCCTGGTGGTGGGCAAGGGGGCACACTGGAGCTGTGGTGGCAGAGCTGTGGGGTCCTTCATGATGAGAGATTTGGGGGCACTTCTATCTCCTCTGTGTATTTGATAGTTTGGATAGTGAAGACATGGCTGACAGTGTCAAAATCTTTCTCCAAGACCTTCCCAGGGGAATCAAAGACTCCATCTGGGGTATTTGTACCATCTCCAGCTAGACGCTCCAATCTAGCAAAAGAGAGGAGCAGCGTGGAAGAAGGGCAATCAGGGTTCTGGTACAGAGAATACCCCAGAGTATAGAGTGGGGACAAGAGAGGGAGCCATCAAGTGTTGGTAGAATTTTCCAGTGTTGTGCTTGGGATGGTGGAGTGTTCTGGTTCAGTCTACCCTTGCTTTATCAAGTGTTTATTCCTGGGCGTCAGTCAGTAACAGCATGAATTACTTGTACCCCATCACTGTGTGGAGATGCTTGGTCGTGGCTGGAATTTTTCCTCACATCAATCTTTTTAGGTGCTCCCCTTGTTTGTGCCTAGCAAAGTTGTGAATGCCATTTGGTTCCATGACATAGCTGACCTGGCATTTGAGGCATCAGGGAGGAAACCTCACCTATTCCCTAGTGTTCACAAAATAACTGTTGACATACTATCCAGTCTTTTGCTGCAGGCTCTTTTCCCCGTGCAGGGAGTATCTGCGAGTCTCTTTCCTACCCATTTGCTGGTCAGCTGGTTATTCTCTTGCATTTCTCTCTTCTCGACTCACTCTACTGCTTTGAATATGGTTGGTTCAGTAAAGGAACTGAAATGCACCAGCAGTTGTCTGACATAGGAACTGGCTTTACTCCTTTGGGTTTGGTTTGCCCTTGGCTTTTCTCACAGCAATGCACTCCTCATATATTATCCATGGCTGCCTTTTCTCTATCCTCATTCCTTTATGCATTATCAGTGCAATAAGGCAAAGATCCTGGCAAAGCATACCTCTTCGAGTTGCACCTCTTTTCCTAGGTGGTATTCTTAAGCAACAGACTCTTCCACAAGACATTCTTACCTGCAGTCTACCTTGAGCAGCTCAACTTCTGCAGAGCAGTTCCCTTCACCACATCTATCTCCATCCAAACTGAAGGCTACTGCAGGCCTGAGTGACCTGCCATCCAGGGAATGGGTGGGATTGAAAGGAGGCTGTGGCAGCTCTTTCCCCAGTTCACCTCCCCCTGGCAGGGAAGGCACAATTCATTCTGCCAAGGGCCCTCTAAAATCTTTTTTTTTTTTTTCCTTTTTTGAGATGGAGTCTCACTTTGTCACCCAGGCTGGAGTGCAGTGGCATGATATTGGCTCACTGCAACCTCTGCCTCCCGGGTTCAAGCAGTTCTTCTGCCTCAGCCTCCTGAGTAGCTGGGACTACAGGCACGTACTACCACGCCCAGCTAATTTTTGTATTTTTAGTAGAGACGGGGTTTCACTATGTTGGCCAGGATGGTCTCAATCTCTTGCCCTTGTGATCCACCTGCCTTGGCCTCCCAAAGTGCTGAGATTACAGGCATAAATCACCATGCTCAGCCAGGAATTGGAATCTTTATCTCTGGTGCACATAAGGCGGAATCTCTTGACACCAGTGTGTGGATTTTTAACACCACCAAGAGTCTGAAAGGACCACAATTTTTTTTCTGCAGCTATTTTCTAGCATTTGCCAGTTCCTGTGGCCAGACTGATTTGAATACTTTATTTTTCTCCCTGTGCCATTTACCCTCCCACCTTTCCTTCCTGCCTTCTACCACCCTTGGGTGAATGAAATTTGTAATTCTAGCTGTTGCATTTTGTGGATTTGTTATTTTTGTTGTTTTTCTGTGAAGCACAAACATTGGATGTGGGAGGTAAAGGAGTGCCCCAGTTGCTGCTGGTCACTCCCTTTATAACTATCATTCTCTTGTTTCTTGTAACTCAGGTTTTGGTCTCTCTTGCTCCACTGCAAAAAAAATAAAAAAATAAAAAAAAATAAAGTCTGAAGAAATGGGACAGGAAGAAAAACCTTGCAGCCAGATCTTCAGATCTTCTGAGTTTTGAGGAGTGATTTTCTTTCTTCCCCTTTAAAGACAAAAAGCTATTTTCACTGGTATATTTAAACTCCCCCAAGTAGGGAAAGGTACCAATTCTAGACAAGTGCCATTGCAACACAATGCTCAGACAGCCTGAACTTTTGAACTCTGTTGCGGGGTGTGGGGTAGAAATTCAGTGTTGGCCACTGCCCTAGCTCTTTCATATTTCAAAGGAATATTGGGTGCTACAAAGAAGAACTGAAGGGGTAAATTTATTAAGCTCATTAAACCTGTGATTGGTTTGTTTTCCTGTCCTATTTTTTCTTTTTTTGAGACGGAGTTTCGCTCTCGTTACCCAGGCTGGAGTGCAATGGCGCAATCTCGGCTCACCGCCACCTCCGCCTCCTGGGTTCAGGCAATTCTCCTGCCTCAGCCTCCGGAGTAGCTGGGATTACAGGCGTGCACCACAGCTAATTTTTTTTGTATTTTTAGTAGAGACGGGGTTTCACTATGATGACCAGGATGGTCTCGATCTCTTGACCTCGTGATCTACCCACCTCGGCCTCCCAAAGTGCTGGGATTACAGGCTTGAGCCACCGCGCCTGGCCTTTCCTGTCCTTTTAAGAGACTAAATGTGAGGGACAGATGTCAAAATACTTGTACAATTTTAAAATGTCACAATTAAACGTGAGCTGATTATATGTGTGCACACGTGCACACATGCACGCGTGTGCGTGCGCACACACACACACACATTTTTCCCAGTGTTTCTAAGCACAGCTAAGGTTGAACTACTAATTTAGAGGCCTCCAGAGTGGTTCTCCAAGCATGGTGCCCCAAACGGCTGTATCACCTGAGAACCAGTGATAATGCAAATTCTCAGGTTCCTCCCTAGACCTCCTCAATCATAAATATGAAAGTGGGGTCCAGTGATCAGGGTTTTAATAAGCTCTTCAGATAAGACTAATGTGTTTCCAAACCATGTCATAAAAGCAAAGGAAACACATACAGGATGCAACTTGAAGGTCCCTTTTGTGGGTTCCGGTAATAACATACTTGCATTATTGAACCCTGATATTTAGGTTTGTGTACCTGATGTGCAGTAAGCCAAACACTGACATAACAGCACTTAGGAGAAAGATTTATTTAATTTGACCGAAGCAGGTGGGTAAGAGAAACACTCTCTTACTTCATAACCAAGTCTTAGGTCAAAGACTTCCCTTTGAACATAACTAGGGGCTTTCATGAGTAAGGTAGTTATGCAGGAGGTGGAATGTCTGACAATCAAAGCTCTTTGGTTCTCTTGGTCTGATCAAGCTTCTGGATGCCATCAAGAAAGTCTGCATCACCTATGATTCATTGTGATTTATTTACTTGTTTATTTTTAGAGACGGGGTCTCACCCTGTCACACAGACTGGAGAGCAGTGGCAGAACATTAACTTACTGCAGTCTGCAACTCCTGGGCTCAAGTGATCCTCCTGATTCGCTGGAACTATGGCACACCCAGCTAATTTTTTGATTTTTTTTTTAATAGGGAGGGTCTTTCTTTGTTGCCCAGGCTGGCCTCAAACTCCTGGGCTCAATCAATCCTTTCAGGTTGTCAGCCACCAGCGTGCTGGGATTACAGGCGAGAGCCATATGCCCGGCCTCTTTGTTCTTTAAAAGAAAAACAAGGCTGGAGAATTGCTTGAACCCAAGAGGTAGAGGTTGTAGTGAACTGAAATTGTGCTGTCGCACTCCAGCCTGGGTGACAAGGCGAGATTCCGAAAAAAGAAAACTGTAGCCAGAAGCAAGAGCACAATCTGTGGCCTTCTCTTCTCACCTTCTAGAAACTCCAGCGTTCCTTTGGCTCAGAGAGTTGCCTAATTTCAAGGTGCTCACTGATGCACATCAGCTGAATACAGCCTTTACCCTCTATTTTGTTCACTTTAGTTTGCTTTCTTGAAGTAACATTAGACTTGGTGCCAGAAGGAACTTGGGATATAATTCTGTTCAGCATTCTTTGGAGAACAAGAAGCTCAAGATAGTTCCCTGCATCCCTGATGAACCATCACTCTTTCATAAACTGTAAATGGATAGTAAAGGGGTATAACTGCAGCTGACACAGAAACAGGTGTAATAATCTACCCTGGGCTAGCATCACTGACTCCATTTTAGCTGTAAACTCCAACCTGCCTTCCCCTCCTTACCACAGCCCCTTTGGGTGCATAAATGAGTCATGCTACACTTAGAAGCATTGAAGGTACTGTTCTGAACACTTATAACCATTGTACCACAACCTGCTTGGCATACCTCTGCCCCCCACCCCCTCTATTGTAAGAAGAAAGTTTCCCTTTGATCATTGTATGGAAACCACCAGTGCCCACAGCCCCTTCTTCTAACCTGCTTTTCTGCTTCTATAAAATTCCGCTTCAGCTAGGTACCCTCTTCCCTACCTAAATCAAGGTATAAAAGATAATCAAGACCCTTCCTCATGGCTGAGAGAATTTTGAGCGTTAGCCGTCTCTTGGTCGCCGGCTAATTAATAAAGGACTCTTAATTTGGAACTCAGAGCGTTGCACATTCCTTCTAACTCACTTGGTTACTACACAAGGAGCTACCAGAAGCTATAAACAAGCAACACTGAGGTAATGAATTTAAGGTTTTCCAGAAAGCAGAAAAGGAAAACCAAGCTAGGGTATAGTAGCTCATGCCTGTAATCCAAGCACTCAGGGAGGAGGTGGCAGGAGGATTCCTTGAGCCCAGCTCGGGCCACATAATGAGAACACTTCTATTCTCCATAAAAGGAAAAAGAAAGAAAAGGAAAACTGGCTTCAAACGAAGCAGTGACTGACAGTGCAATTTTAAAATTCAAGTTAGATATATATCATTGTAATTTTACGCTAAACATGTCTTTAACAAATATGAAAAAGGTAGCTATTGTTATGTAAATGGAAGGTATTTTTATGACTAAATCACATGTTCTTCTCACTTCTCTGCTCTCCATGCCAAAAAAAGGTCACCTATAAAGGTCATACCTATGAACAGATCTTGGACTCATAATCACCTCAGAGAACCATTATTGGTTTAAATTTGACAATGCTGAATTTTACCTGAGCCCTGTGATCCTGGTTAACAGTGAAGGTTAAGAAATCTCCTCACCCCAAGCTTTGCTTCCTGTCCGAATATGGAGAAGGTAAAAGGCAAGGAGTGGACCTCCACAGAGAAGACAAGGGAAGAGGATCAGCAGGCTTCTAATCAACCAAACACGACTGCTTTGCCGGGAGCATCAACGAAGTGGGGAACCAAAGGAAAAGTATCTGTCAAAGTGCTCTGCCCTAAGAAGAAGGCAGGCTGTGATAACCCCAGACCTCAGAAGAAGATACCAATCCCTCCCTTACCCTCTAAACTGCCACCTGTTAATCTGATTCACCAGGACATCGTGCGGGCCTGGTGTCAGCAATTAAAGCTGAGCACCAGAGGCCAGAAACTGGATGCATATAAGCGCCTGTGTGCCTTTGCTTACCCAAACCAAAAGGATTTCCCTAGCACAGCAAAAGAGGCCAAAATGTGGAAGTCATTGCAAAATAAATTAAAGGTGGAAAAAGGGAAAGCGTGCCTGCAGAGTTCTGGGACACAGCCTCCTCAAGTGGCCCTTCCCCTTGCGGAGGGACTGCCTGCTCCGGAAGGGCCCACTTCTCTCCTTGAGGGAGTTAATACAGTTATGGTGACAACTTCTGCCCCAGAGGCTGTGCTGGCCTCTTGGGCAAGAATTTCAGCCAGGGCAAGGACACCAGAGGCAGTGGAATCTCCACAAGAAGCCAGTGGTGTCAGGTGGTGTGTGGTCCATGGGAAAAGTCTCCCTGCAGACACAGATGGTTGGGTGCACCTTCAGTTTCATGCTGGTCAAGCCTGGGTTCCAGAAAAGCAAGAAGGGAGAGTGAATGCACTCTTCCTGCTTCCTGCCTCCAGTTTTCCACCCCTGCACCTTGAAGACAATATGTTGTGCCCCAAATGTGTTCACAGGAACAAGGTCTTAATAAAAAGCCTCCAGTGGGAATAGAATATCAGGAAAAAGGCCATATATATGGTAATTAATGGCAGAAAGGCTGGAGAGTTGGATTCCGTGGTGCTGCTGACAGGTGAACTTGGTCCTCTCCACACCTGCTTACGGGCCATGCAGACTGCTGGGGTGGCAGATCTTAACCTAAGACCTCTAGCAGTGCCTGTTGCTTTGTGAGTAGAGATATGATAGACTCTTGCATTTAAAAACAGAAAAGCATTTCACAAATTACCATAAATTGTAGTTAATATGTAGAAAAATGTATTCATACTACCTTTCTAAAATAGAAAAGACGTCAGCAGCTGTTTTGTTTTGTTTTATTTATTTATTTTTTTGAGACAGCGTCTCACTCTGTTGTTCAGGCTGGTGTGCAGTGGTGCGATCTCAGTTTGGTGCAAACTCCACCTCCTGGGCTCAAGTGATTCTCCTGCCTCAGCCTCCCTGGTAGCTGGGGTTACAGGCGCCTGCCGTCATACTGTCCGACCTACCCTCTGCGGGAGGACTGAGCTCGTTTGGAAAAAACCGGGCTGCAGGTTAGAAGAAAGTCTTAAGTTCAGGCTTTATTGAGAGGAAAGAGCCTCCGTGTGGGCCAGCAGGGAAGAACAGGAAAATGGCCGCACCGCTCAGAGGAGCAGGGTTCTTTTATAGGGGGCTGAAGGGCCGAGGGAGTGGGAAGGCCGGGAGAGCTGAGGTGGTGGGCAACGGTTGGTCAGTTTAAACCGCTGGGTGGGAAGCTGGGCAGCGGGAAACTGGGAGGCGGGAAGCCGAGCGGCGGGAAGCTGGGAGTGCTGATGAGGCAGGCAGTGATTGGTCAGCCGGTTGCCGGGCGGGAGGTGGATGCGGCCGGGCGGGAAGGCGGCTGCAGCCGGGCGGGAAGGCTAGAGCGGTATGTAGAGTGTGAGATAAGGGAGCCTCTTTGTGGGGGAGGGAAAGAGAGCTTTCACTATAGGGGCAGAGTTTTCCAAACATTCCCGACTCCTTAAAAGAAAAGAAAAAGAGAGGGGGTCAGAGGCGTCGGTTGTCTCTCTGGCTACTTCCTGCTGACAAGGGTCGATGGGGGGTTCTGAAGAGGTTTCTTTTCTTAAGGAGCCTGGATGTTCGGGGAGAGGTCCACTTCTAGCACTCGTTCAGGGTAAGGTTGGAGCAGCATCTGGTGCATGGTGACTCGAGTTAGTTCTTGAAAGCACCGCTGTAGGAACTGTAGAAAGCAAGGAGCAATAAGTAAGATTAGGCAAATGGCTATCAGGGGCCCAAGCAACGGGGACAAGAGGGTATACATAGAGGAAGACCACCACGCCGTGGCTTCAGCTGAGAATTTTTGATTCTGCAGGTTAGTTTTGAGTTTCTGGAGGTTCTCGATTTGGGTTTCTACTAGGCCGGATTCATTGATGTAGTAACAGCACTCTTCCTGTAGGAAGATGCAGGTTCCTCCTCGTTCGGCGGTGAGCAGGTCCAGGACTCTTCGGTTCCGAGGATTGGGGATGGTAGGCTGCATGCAGTTTCCACTGAATCCCTAAGGATGTGGAAATGGCAGTGGTGATCTTAGAAATAAAGGCAGGTCCGTTGTCTGACTGGATGGTAGAAGGAAGGCCGAATCGGGGAATGATGTCCCGGACGAGGTGCTTGGCTACAACTCCTGCGGTTTTATAAGCTGTGGGGAAAGCTTTGATCCAGCTGGAGTAAGGAAGAAGGGGAGATGTTACATTGCTGCAGGTCTGTCGCCAGGGCCTGGCTGAACAGGTGGGGGCTGTCCCGGAAGCCTTGAGGGAGGACCATCCACGTTAACTGTTGAGACAGATTGGTGACAGGATCTTTCCAGGTAAAAGCAAAGAGGAAGTAGGAGTCGGGGTGTAGTGGGATAGAGAAAAAGCATCCCTAAGATCTAGGACTGAAAAGTGGGTTGTGAATGGTGGGATATGTGAGAGGATGGTATAGGGGTTGGGGACTACTGGATGGACCGGAATGACTGCTGCATTGATAAGGTGGAGGTCTTGGACCAGGCGGTACTGACCTGAGGGCTTTTTCACAGGCAGAATGGGAGTGTTGCAGGGGGAGTTTGCAGGAATGAGTAGTCCTTGAGCTTTCAGTTTATTTATGATAGGTAGGAGGCCGAGGCAGTGAACTTTGGAGATAGGAAACTGAGGGCGAGAAGGGAAGGCTGTGGGGTCTTTTAGGTGTATGAGTATGGGTTGGTGGTGTGAGGCTACAG
The DNA here is from genome assembly GCF_049354715.1 of Callithrix jacchus. NCBI lineage: Eukaryota > Metazoa > Chordata > Mammalia > Primates > Cebidae > Callithrix > Callithrix jacchus. Next base: position 27,324,299 of record NC_133516.1, on the reverse strand, counting down.
TGGGGGTATCAGTATCCCATACTTAGGGATTTACATCAGGGAGGAGTTCGGCCGGAGGAAGGGGGGAAGGTGAGTTGGTGATGAGGGGTAAGAGAAAGGTCTCTGTGTGTGGAAAAGTAATGGTAGCTTGCAATTTTACTAGGATATCTCACCCTAGGAGAGGTACAGGGCAAGAGGGAATGACTAGAAAGGAGTGGGTAAAAATGGAAGGGCCAAACAGACAGATTAAGGGTGGAGTTTGGTGAGGAGTGGAGGGGGACCCATCAATTCCTATAACAGAGACCTGGGAAGGGGTGGTTTTGCCTGAAAAGGAGGGAAGAACGGAGTAGGTAGCCCCCGTGTACGCTCTTACCCACTACTTGGAGCATGACCCTGGGCTCAGCAAGGGTAACTGAGGTTGAGGAGCCAGGGCCCTGTTAATCATCCCTGAACCCTAACAGCTTTGGGATTGGAGATTCCTGAATGCCTGGCTCCTGACCAGCTGAGGCAGAAGCCTGGCTCCGGGGGATGTTACCCTGCTGCCCCCTCGTGCCAGAGTTTTGAGGAACTGAGGCCTGAGGTGAGTTAGGGCAATCTGACTTCCAGTGTCCCATGAGCTGACAAATAGGGCAGGGCTTGGTAGGAGGCCATGGCTGGGGGCAGGCTTTTGACCAGTGCCCTTCTTTTTCACATTTGAAACACGCCCCGGGAGGGGTGTGGGTATTTGCTTTACCCTTGTTATTTCTGCCGGCCGAAGGGCTGCTACTAGGGCTTGGGTCTGTAGAGCGACTTTCTGCTTCATGCGAGTTTGGCGGGCAGCCTCAGCCACATCTTCCCTGGCATTGAATACTTTAAAGGCCATTTTTACCAAGTCCTGTATAGGGGTTTCGGGGCCATCTCCTACCTTCTTCAGTTTTTTCCAGATATCAGGGGCGGACTGAGATATTAAATGAGATGCTAGGACAGTCGCCCTGTTTTGTGAGGCTGGGTCTAGCAGGTAAGGGCGTCTTGAAGACGAGTGAGAAACAGGGCAGGGTTTTCATTGGGTAGTTGGGTGACTTCTCTTAGTTTATCATAGTTTACAACTTTGTTAGATACAGTATCCATTCCCCTGAGGAGGTATCTAATCATGCCGTCTCTCTTGGGTATATCAGACCCTCGACTAGCCTGATAGTCCCATTGGGGGTGTTCACCTGGGATTACTTCATGGCCTAAGGGGATCTGGTTATCTATAGCATGATCTTTATCTGCTTGGTGTCTGGCTGCCGCTAGGATGCGCTCGTGCTCTTCTGCAGTGAGGGTGGAGGTACAGATAACGCGGACATCATGCCAGGTGAGGCTGTATGCTTGAGTGAGGTATTGGAATTCCTTAATATAAGTGGACGGGTCAGCTGAGAAGGATCCTAAACGTTTCTCAATTTGGGACAGGTCTTGGAGTGAGAAAGGAACATGGACCCTGACTAAACCTTCAGTGCCTGCTACTTCTCGGAGTGGGGCCAGGATAGTTGGTTGGTGAGAGCGGGTGTGGGCCACCACCGGAGAGGCAAGAGGAAGTGCGGCCTCCAAGGGAGGGGGCCCAGAGGGAGTAGAGGAAGAGCGAGGCATGGCCTCTGAGGTAGGAGGTGCCGAGGGAGTGGGGGAAGGGCATGCTGTTGATGGCGACTGGTTGCCAAGGTTGGCAGGAGGGGACAGATGTTCAGGCAGATCTTCCGGTGAGGAGTAGGGACGGGGAGAGGTAGTGGAGGAAGATTTATGAGGGGTACGAGCTAAGAGGATTTGGTAGGTGGAGCAGGAAGAACATAGTTCAGGGTGGGTACGGAGGTCCCAAAAAGCCTGACCGTAAGGAATTTCATTGTCTTTGCTGTGCGGAGACAAAAATTGTCGAGATCTCGGAGGGTGTTGAAATCGAAAGTGCCAGTCGGGGGCCAATGTGACTGGTTACTGAGTTTGTATTGGGGCCAAGCCACCTGGGACAGGAAGACAAGCTTTTTCTTTCTGAGGGTTTGGGAGTATCCCAATTTGGTAAAATTTCGCAGCAAGCACCCAAGGGGAGGTGCTGGAAGGTATTTTGGACTCCGAATTTCCCATGGCGGGCGCAGCTACAGACCCTCCGGCGCGGATGGGCAGATGCAACGAAAAGGCGTCCCCTTTTGTTGCAAATTCCCCGGAGTACAGTTAAGTACGGTTAGGGAAGCGGTCAGAGGGGCGTCCCCCGTCTGGCAGCTACCCCTCGGAAGGCTCCTGGAGCTGGAACAGAGGACCTCCTCGGCTCGGCGGAGACTAGGCGAGGAGTCCGTGCGGAACGCCGGAGGGGAGCAACTGCACCGTGCCGTTGGTGGGGGGGGGGAGGTAAAGCAAGAAAAAGCTTGGCTTACCTTAATCGGAGTGTAGAAGTGGCAGGGCCAATGTTGAGTAGGCCGGGGGAGGGAGCCGTGGCCAGGCCAACGGCCCCAGCTCCCGGGTTTCGGCACCACTTGTCCGACCTACCCTCTGCGAGAGGACTGAGCTCGTTCAGAAAAAACCGGGCCGCAGGTTAGAAGAAAGTCTTAAGTTCAGGCTTTATTGAGAGGAAAGAGCCTCCGGGCGGGCCAGCCGGGAAGAACAGGAAAATAGCTGCACCGCTCAGAGGAGCAGGGTTCTTTTATAGGGGGCTGAAGGGCCGAGGGAGTGGGAAGGCCGGGAGAACCGAGGTGGTGGGCAACGGTTGGTCAATTTAAACCGCTGGGCGGGAAGCTGGGCGGCGGGAAACTGGGAGGCGGGAAGCTGGGGAGTGCTGATGAGGCAGGCGGTGATTGGTCAGCTGGTTGCCGGGCGGGAGGTGGCTGCGGCTGGGCGGGAAGGCTAGAGCGGTATGTAGAGTGTGAGATAAGGGAGCCTCTTTGTGGGGGAGGGAAAGAGAGCTTTCACAATAGCGGCAGAGTTTTCCAAACACATACCCAGCTATTTCTTTATTTTCAGTAGAGATGGGGTTTCACCTTGTTGGCCAGGCTGGTTTAACTCCTGGCCTCGAGTGATCCACCCACCTCAGCCATCCAAAATGCTGGGATTACCCGCATGAGCCACTGTGCCTGCTTTCAGCACCTCTTTTAAGTGAGAACTTCAGCTGAGCACTGGAAGGAGTTGAATAAAACAGTAGTTTGCTCCTGTGATCATTTTTTCCTCCTCTGGACACTGACGACTTTAGGACCTGCTTCATTCCAATTGTAATTTCATAAAACATTTCATAAAAAGTATTTTAAGGCAAAGAAAGGCTGTTAATTCTCTCCCTCCCACAAAACATGATTCTTAATATTCAAAACAGTGTTTTTCAGAGTTATCTTAATCTGAGATTTTTATGGTGTGACTACAGAATCAAAACACAAGGCACTTTGTATTATTTCACTTAAAATTTTATATATTTCTGGTGTTTAAAATGTTTAAGATTGCTTCCCCACTCAGAAATACATAATATATTAAAATGTGTTTATTAACCAATTCTCCATAAATAAATATGTATAGAAAATAATTCATCTGTTGTATTTAGGGAACCATATTCACTGCATGCAAATTATTGTTAGTGTTCTTAACTCAAAGTAGTAAACCGAAACATGTGATTTTTCTTTCGAATTACTCATTTGTTTTTTCTTTATTAGTTGGTGGTGTGGGTTGGATCATACTTTTTTTAAAACTACTTACCTAGGTGTAATTGACATACAAAAAGCTGTACATATTTAATGTATCTTATTGAGTATAATTAATTTTTATTTTTTTGTGTATGTACTTCCTAAATTTATAATCCTGTGAGTCTGGGAACAGATCTGTTTTTCACTTGTCCTGATTTAATGACACTTTCCAACATTGATTTGTTACTACAAGTAGGGATCTATTTTTTTCCCCACCTCCAATGAAGATAATAAAAATAATGCACTGGAAGGAGTGGCAGAGTTGGAAAATTTGTAACCATTATAATATAGATGTAATAGGTTGGGAAAGAATCCTCAAAAATGTTAAAACAAGGAAGGAAAGTTTATTGAGAAGCAAGATGTTCTTCTCTCCCGCCCGCCCATTCATCTCTGGTGGTCAGAGTTGTTCAGTATAATAAATAATAGACATTTTTTCTTAAAAAAAAAAAAAGAAAGAAATCTCCTCACCCTTCCCCATGTGACTTACATAAGACTCCCAGATCCCTCCGGTTTACCTATGACAAGGCCTGACACAGACCCTCCAAATTCCCATTCTTTGCCCCATGAATGATTAGCTAAACTGCTTGTCCCCAGTGATCAAGTGGAACAAAATGCTTGAGCCAAACTTTCCTCAGGCTTCTCTCTTTCCTATGGGCCTCATTCTGCCCCTAAGCAAATATAAACAGTGAAATAACCCCCCTGATCGGCCTCGCCTGGGAATTGGCAGACCACAGAAAAATACCTTCCTGTCAGACCCCACTGGTTATTTCCATTTGCTTGTCCAACTTCCCCTCCAAAGATTCTGCTTATCTCTACTTGCCTCCTCCTTTCGTGACGCAAGAAAAACTTCTTCCATTTGATTTGGATACATTTGCATATCTTATGTCACAGTGTGGAGTGTATTGGGGTGTGGACTTAATCAGATGCTCAGAAAGAGGAATTGATTAGCTTCTAGCCAGGGTCTCAAACTGAATCAAGGCAGCATTTTAAAAAGCATTCATTGGCCAGGCACACAGTGCCTCATGCCTATGTTCCCAGTATGTTGGGAGGTCAAGGTGAGCAGATCATGAGGTCAAGAGATCAAGACCATCCTGGCCAACATGGTGAAGTCCCAGTCTACTAAAAACACAAAAATTAGCTGGGCATGGTGGCGCACACCTCTGGTCCCAGCTACTCGGGAGGCTGAGGCAGGAGAATCACTTGAACCTAGGAAGTAGAGGTTGCAGTGAGCTGAGATCACACCACTGCAGCCTGGTGACAGAGTGAGACTCCCTCTAAAAAAAATGCATTTGCTTTTTTTATATTATATTTATGTTACAAGCAGTACCTTCAGCAAAACCAGTAGCAAGCTTATGCTGGGAGTATCAATGATATGTGTATTTGTTAATGGCTGCCAGTGTTGAAATGATACTCTGATGTGACCCACACTTCAGGAGTATGGACCACTATGTGTGTTGAGGCAGGAATGAAGCAATGAAGCAAGCAGCCTAATTATCAAACTATAACTGGGGATAGATGCGCACTTCTGGTCCCTGTCATCTAAGAGGAATGTTGATAAAAGAAAGTTTAACCAAAAGAGACTTATCAGGCCTGGACAGGATGCATGAGAAAAAACATTGATATCTTGCAATTTCATTACAGTATGTCTAATCACAGCTTTATATTTATTTATCCTCTTTAGGACTTATCGGGCTTTCCAAATCTAAGGATTTTGGTTTTTCAATAATTTTGGAAAATTAACAGCTATTTTTTCTTTGAATACATGTGGTTAATTTTTTTTTTCTTTTCTGGAACTGCCTAACAGCTGTAGGTGAAACCTTGTAATTACTTTCTCTATGTCCCTTAGACTCATTTATATTTTCTTTTTGTGTGTGTGAACCTATGGATTCTATTGAAACTTTCATACTTTAAATCTCTACATCTCTGTGCAGGAGAGTTTTTAGGTCATCTAATATTCAAAATTAACTGAAATAGAAGTCCTGCCCACAACTGTTGATTGGTCTAGAAAGAGGCACACAACCTCAACTGGCCAACCAAAGTCTTTTCCTGACATTGTTTTGAATTAGAAGTAGGGGCAAAGCTATTAGATGGTTTTCTTTTTTTTTTTTCCCAAGACAGAGTCTTGCTCTGTTGCCCAGGCTGGAGTACAGTGGCAGATCTCGGCTCACAGCAGCCTCCACCTCCTGGGGTCAAGTGATTCTTCTACCTCAGTAGCTGGGATTCCAGGTGCACAGCACCATGCCCGGCTAATTTTTGTATTTTTAGTAAAGACAGGGTTTCACCATGCTGGCCAGGCTGCTCTTAAATTCCTGACCTCGTGATCTGCCTGCCTCGGCCTCCCAAAGTGCTGGGATGACAGGCATGAGCCACTGCTCCCATCTAGATGTGTTCTAACAGACTTTCTAGTCTCTTATTTCAGGGATTTCTAAGATCCAGCTCCACCTCTGCTGTTCAACTGTTTAGGTAAGATACTTCCCCTTTTGCTCCAACTAGTTTGATCTGTGGCTCTTATGTATGATGAAGACCATCCTAACTAATGCACAGGATTATTTCAAAATTTCCCAGTGCCATTTTAGAGAGGGAGTAACTGCAGACTTGGAGAGATTTTTAAAAACTTTGTATATTCATTACCTATGTGTTGCTATATAACGGATTATCTCCAAACTTACGGCCTAAATCACAAACATTTCCTGTGTCACCATTTCTGTGGGTCAGGTATTCGGGAGTAGCTTCGCTGATTTGTTCTTGCTCAAGGTCTATCCTGAGATTTTAGCTGTGATATTGACTGAGGCTGTCATCATCTTAAGGCTTGATTGGCACTGGAGGAGCCACTTCAAGATGGTTCACTAATGTGACTGTTGAAGAGGCGCCTGAGTTCCTCACTAGTTCTTGGCAGGAGTCCTCAGTCTCTTGCCATGTGGGCCTTCCATGATGCTGCCTAAGTGTTCTCAAGGCATGGCAGCCAGCACCCTTTAATACGATCGATCTCAGAAAGAGAGGACAAAGGAAGCCATAGACATTTTTATAACCTATCTTGGAAGTGACCCATCATCACTTCTGCCTTATTCTATTTGTTAAAAGCAAGTCACTAAGTCCAGCTCCATCTCTCAAAGGGAGAAGTAGCAAAGAATCGTTGACATTTAGTTGACCCTTGAACAACATAGGGGTTAGGAACACTGATCCCTATGAAGTAGAAAATCTGCATATAACATTTCCCTACCCCCAAATTTAACTACTAATCATCTACTGTTGACCAGAAACCTTGCAGATAATATAAATTGTTGATTAACACATATTTTGTATGTTACATGTATTACAGACAGTATTCTTACAATACAGTAGATTATGAAAAGATTTTTTTTTTTTTTTTGATCTGGAGTTTCGCTGTTGTTACCCAGACTGGAGTGCAATGGCACGATCTCTGCTCACCACAACCTCCGCCTTCTGGGTTCAAGCAATTCTCCTCCTTCAGCCTCCCGAGTAGCTGGGATTACAGGCACACACCTCCATGCCCAGCTAATTTTTGTATTTTTAGTAGAGACGGGGTTTCACCTTGTTGACCAGGATGGTCTCGATCTCTTGACCTCGTGATCCACCCGCCTTGGCCTCCCAAAGTGCTGGGATTATAGGCGTGAGCCACCACACCCGGCCGAAAAGAAAATGTTAATAAGAAAACTGGGCAGGTATAGTGGCTCATGCCTGTTATCCCAGCACTTTCAGAGTCCCAGGCAGGAGGATTGTTTGAGGACAGTTCAAGACTAGCCTTTGGAACATTGTGAGACTCCATCTCTACAGAATTAAAAAAAAAAAAAAATTAGCTGGGCAGGCCAGGTGCGGTGGCTCATGCCTGTAATCCCAGCACTTTGGGAGACCAAGGTGGGCACATCAGGAGGTCAGGAGTTTGAGGCCAACCTGACCAACATGGTGAAACCCCGTCTCTACTAAAAATACAAAAATTAGCCAGGCATGGTGGTGCGCGCCTGTAATCCCAGCTACTCAGGAGGCTGAGGTAGAAGAATCACTTGACCTCAGGAGGCAGAGGTTGCAGTGAGCCGAGATCACACCACCGCACTCCAGGCTAGGTGACAGAGTGAGACTCTGTCTCAAATAATAATAATAATAATAAGCTGGGCAGGGTGGACACCTGAGGTCCTAGCTATTTGGGAAGTTGAGGCAAGAGGAACCCTTGAGCCCAGGAGTTTGAGGCTGCAGTGAGCTGTGATCATACCACAGCCTATAGCAACAGAGTGAGATCCTATCTCAATTAAAAAAAAAATCTTACACCTGTAATCCCAGCACTTTGGGAGGTCAAGGTGGGAGGATGACTTGAGCCCAGGAGTTTGAGAGCAGCCTGAGCAATATGAAGAGATTCCAGCTCTACGGAGAATTAAAAAATTTGGCACTTGTAATGGTGTACATTTGTGGCCCCAGCTGCTCTGAATGTTGAGATGGAAGGGCTGCTTTAGCCAGGGAAGGTGAGGCTGAAGTGAGCTATGATTGGGCCACTGCTCTCTAGCCTGGGTGACAGAGCAAGATCCTGTCTTTAAAAAAAAAAGTCATAAGAAAGAGAAAATACATTCACTATTTATTAGTGAAAGTGGATCATCATATAGGCCTTCATCCTCACTGTCTTCATATTGAGTAGACTGAGGAGGAAGAGAAAGAGTAGGGGCTGGTCTTGCTGTCTCAGAGGTGGCAGAGGCAGAAGAAAATTCATGTATAAGTTGACCCAGACCATTCAAATCCATGTTGTTCAAGGGTCAACTGTTTTCAAAAAACACATCATTCCTCCATGGGTTATAAAGGTCATGTTAGCCCCACTGCTCCATCCAGACCACTATTCCACCTGAATTTACAACCTTCCTTCTTGGGAAGATCTTGATCTCAGTCTTTAGCACCCACTACTCCTCATGTCAAGAACTACACCCATGTTTGCCAGTAACGAAACCTGCATGTTGGCCATAGGCTGGAAGGCCTGAGGATTGTAACATTTCCTCCAGACCACAGACAAACCTCAGATGGGTTGCCCCAGACCTCTTCACTGACCTACATCCTTCACATGATGGCAGTAGATAGTATGTGCACACATCACAAAAGTCCCTTGTTTACAGCAATCATGCTGTTCAGCAGGAAGACACCCAGCCCTTATGACTACACAGCCACTTGACTTCTATCTACTGTCTCCAGCCTGTCTCCTGATTTGGAAGGAAGAGTTGAGGCATTCCAATTCTGTATTTAAGTATTCTCTGCCACTGTCCACTGATTGATGACTACACATAAAGTGTTAACTGGATACTCAGTGATATACATCATCCTACTAACAACTCCCCTAGTCCTTTCTTTCTTTCTTTTTTTTTTTGAGGCTGAATCTTGCTCTGTTACCCAGGCTGGCGTGCAGTGGCACAATTTTGGCTCACTGCAACCTCCACCCCCTGGATTCAAGCGATTCCCCTGCCTCAGCCTCCCAAGTAGCTGGGATTAAAGGCACCCACCACCATGCCCAGCTGATTTTTGTATTTTTAGTAGAGATGGGGTTTTGCCATGTTGGCCAGGCTGGTCTCGAACTCCTGACCTTGTGATCCATCTGCCTGGTCCTCCCAAAGTGATGGGATCACAGGCTTGAGCCACGACACCTGGCTCCCCTGGTTCTTTCATCTTGCCTTTTATAAGTCTGCATCCAACTTGTTACACTCTAACACCCACAACAGAACAACTACGGTTTCTGTATCTCCCTGCTTCTCTGCATCCCCTACCTCCACTAACATCCTAGCAGCCAGGCCATACAAAGGAAACTACCTTCTGCTGGCCTAGACATTAAGGTAACCACAGCCAGGCCATGTGGGAGATCATGAGCACAGGACACATCCAGCTCTCCTTCAAGCAAGCACCTACTCATCTCCAACCCACTCAGAGAACCATGACCTAGGCTTGTTGAGAATAAAAGAGGTCCTTAACCTCATGGCCCTCCAACACCAGCTGTCCCTGTCTTGTAAATCCACCTCATCTTTCTGGCAGCAAGGCCTATCCTGAATCATTCATATGGTCCAGCAACTAAAGTGTTAATTTGGTGATGGGGGAGGGGCTGAAGGAGCTGTTTTTCCACCTTGTCTCATTCTACCTGTGAGGAAGTTTGCAACTAGGGAAAGAAATTAGCTTCTTCAGCAACTTCCTTCCAGCCCACAGACAGAACTAAGTGTTATTTAGGTCTCTTTTCTTTGCAGGGATGATATTTAAAAGATTAACAACCAATACCTGGCTGAGTGGATCTGAGCAGGTCCCAAAGGGCACCTGGTGGGGCAGGCATTAACCCTTTCGTTGTGTTAAACAAAACTATGGAACACCATTGTTTTGAACTATGCTCCTACAAAAGGCCCCCAAAGACCAGGCCAAACAAAAATGGAATCCTTGGTCGGGCAAGGTGGCTTATACCTGTAATCCTAGCACTTTGGGAGGCCAAGGTGGGTGAATCGTTTGTGCTCACTAGTTCAAGATCAGCCTGGGCAACATGGCAAAATCCCACCTATACCAAAAAAAAAAAAAAATTAGCCAAACGTGGTGGCGTAGTAGTCCCAGCTACCCGGGAGACTGAGGTGGGAGGATGGCTTGATCCCAGGAGGCAGGGGTTGCAGTGAACTGAGATCATACCACTCACTACACTCCTACCTGGGTGATAGAGCCAGACCTTGTCTCAATAATAAATAAATAAGCTGGGCACTGTGGCTCATGCCTGTAATCCCAGCACTCTGGGAGGTTTAGGCCGGCAGATCACCTGAGGTCAGGAGTTAGAAACCAGCTTGGCCAACATGGTAAAACCTTGTCTCTACTAAAAATACAAAAAGTTAGCCTGGTGTCATGGCGTGCGCCTGTAATTCCAGCTACTCAGAGGGCTGAGACAAGAGAATCACTTAAACCCGGGAGGTGGAGGTTGCAGTAAGCCGAGATGGCTCCACTGCACTCCAGCCTGGGTAACAATAGCGAAACTCCATCATAAATAAATAAATAAATAAATAAATAAAGGAATTCCTAATGCTAAACGCCACATACACATAATCAAACTGAAATTTTACAGAAGTTTGTGAATCCCCAAACAGACCAGTTTTTCCTGCAAAAGGAGATTCACAGCAACCATTCAGAAAGAGCCCAGTTAACCCAAGTCAGCATAAGGAAGGCTCCCTCTGCTTTAATCCTTAAAAGAAAAGTAACCTGATGTTAACCAATCTATTTTTTTCTATTGTTTGTTTTTCTCATTCCCACCTTTGAAAACCCACTGTTCTGTCGCAAGCTAATAATTAGTTTTATATAACTTTTTACTACTTTGTACCTGCTTCTTCAACTCATAATGTCATACAGCCTCTCCAGGTGGTAGCCTAAGAAGCAGCCTGCTTTAGCTCTCTCTCACTCTCTCTCTCTTCATTCTCTCTTTCATTCCCTTTCATTCCCTCCCTCCCTCCCTTCTTCTCTTCCTTCCTTCCATCTGGCTCTGTCACCCAAGCTGGAGTACAGTGGCCCAATCCATAGCTCACTGCAGCCTCAGCCTCCCCAGCTCAAGCGATCCTTTTACCTCTGCCTCCGGAGTACCTGGGACTACAGGCGCACACCACCCTGCCCAGCAAATGCTCTGACTTTTTGGTCTGAGTTTTGACTCTCATCCTAACCTGTTCTTTGAGTACACTCTGGGCCTTGATGCATTGGGTCATTCCTGCTTTCCCAGGTGGTAACCATTCCTGAGCAGGGATTTTAGTTTTCCTTGGAATCTTGCCCTCCTCACTACCCTGCCCACAACCCCCTACCCCTAACTTCTGGGATCCCAGCTAGGAGCCATGCTATTCCCAACTCTTCCTCTACCTGACGTGGAACAGGAGAGCTTTTATGAATCACCATAGTGAAAAGACCAAAGGATTTGAATTCATTGGCTATTCCAGTTACTGATTCTAAAATCAATGCATGTCAGCCAGTGTGTTGTGAGCTACCAGAAGTATGAGGTGTACCAGGAAAACACACAAATTATGATCAGTCTCTCTCAATTAAATAATTGTTACATTTCAACATCGTGTTTGTAATCATTTGACATTAAGGTATTTGTGTAATTTCTTATTATCTGTTTTCCCTGCAAAGCTGTAGCTCCATCCAGAGTGGGCAACTGAGTGTCTGGGTGTTGGGAAAAGCAGTCAGTCATGTGCAGCAGGGTGACCCTTGAACAGTTGCAAAAGTGTGCCCAGGGCTTGTGGCATTTACTTAAAAGGAGATAAAGAGCTCTCACAGCCCGTGCTAGCCTTATTGCCTTGTTTGGGAATTTCCCCATTCAAGAATTTGATGTCTGGGGACTTGCTGGCTCTATTTCTTTCATTTATTTATTTATTGACATAAAGTCTCTTCTGTCTCCCAGGCTGGAGTGCAGTGGAATGATCTCGGCTCATTGCAACCCCCACCTTCCAGACTCAGGCGATTCTCCTGCCTCAGCCTCCCAAGTAGCTGGGATAACAGGCTCGTGCTACCACACCCAGCTGATTTTTGTATTTTTAGTAGAAACGGGGTTTCATCATGTTGGCCAGGCTGGTTTTGAACTCCTGACCTCAAGTGATCCACACCCTCGGCCTCCCAAAGTGCTAGATTACAGGCGTGAGCCACTGTGCCCTGCTGCTGTCCCTGTTTTCATCCCTAGCTTTGGATTCCTTTCTTCCCTGAAGGGAGAGAGGCCTCCAGGGCAGCCCCGCAGACCCGATGGGAGGGATGTAGGAAAATAGGCTAAAGCCGATAGAGGTCTGGAGCGCGCCTGGGCATCCGAGCGTGGAAGGGAAGTGACCAGAGGCAGGAGGTGAGGGATGTTGTACAAGCGCAGCCGCCCGCCGCCCCAGGGCCAGGGAGCAACTGAGACATTGGCCCGCCCAGTTTCCTAGAGAGGCCGCGGAGGCCCTGGGGTGGTGACGCGCGTGCGCTACTGGGACCGCCGGGAGGTAGGCGCGGGTTGGGCAGTTGCCGTGGCGGCTTAGGGACCGATTGTCTCTCGGCGGCGGGAGTCGGTGAGCGGCCCGGTGGGGCGCAGGGTGAGGGTGGGGGGTGGGGTGGCTGTGTGGGCGAGAGTGGAGGGCGAGGCCCGGCCTGGAAGCTGCACCCAGGGCGGGGGTCTGGCCGTGGATCCCGCCCCCGCCACGTTGAGGGCGTACCTCTTCGCCCCCGAGGGTTCGGGACAGAGAATCTAGAAGAGTCCTGGTTTCTTCCGGCTTTATCTTTTCACCCAATTATGCAGATAAAGCGCATTTGTTAGAGACAATTAGATAACATGGGAACCTGGAAGAAAAGTGAAAGTAGCCACGGTCCGGAAATCTTAGTCTCCAGGTCTCCTGACATTTAAAACATCTGGCATAATTAGACTTTTCCCTTTTTCTTGTGTTATTTCATTTCGTATCACCTGTCGCTGTCTAACATGACATATATCTGTTGATCTTCCCATAAGCCCCTTGCCAGGGGAGTGCTTTTTGTCTGCTTTATTAACTACTGTTACCTTAGAGTGTGGGATATAGTAGGTGCTCCTAGTAGGTATTTGTTAAATTAATGAAAGAAGGAATATCCAAACTGGGAGATAAGAATTGACAGTTTTTAATGTCTTTTTTTTTTTTTTTTTTTTTAAAGAGCCCATTGCCAAGTTAAGAATGTAAGAGTGACCTTGAGCCTGGAACATTTCCATGCAGAGTTGAGCCCTCACAGTCTGGCTGCATTTAATGCCTTGTGTCGTTCACTGTTTCAGACTTCGTGTGTACTCCTTTGTTATGTTTAGTCTCTTAGGTCAGTGGTCTTCATTCATTCTCTCAGCTTTCTGTATTTCAGACCCCATGAAAGTGGGGAAGGTGGATTGAGATCTTTCTAACTTTACTAAGTGGGGTGTGTGCATCACACCAGCCCTATTGGCTGTGGAGTGGATCTGCTAGCCGTGGGGTATCTTTGCATTGCAGGAGGCTGGATCTTGTGCTCTGTTTCTCTCTTCTTGCTGTAGATAAACACTGTACCTCTTGAGGCCTGATGTGGTTGGCATCTGTTCTCAGAGACCTCAAACCATGTGTTGTTCCTTCCTTGGATGGCCTTTTAAACTTGGCTGCACAGCCTGACCACCTGGTGAATAATGAAACGTCATGGGGATGCTTAAGGATTTGGTATGTTCCTTTTAGGTGCTGTATGGTATTTGATCTTATAAAAATGCTACTTTTATTTAGCCATATTGATGGACAAGTAGGTTAAATCCAGTATTATGTTATTACAAAGGATATTCTAGTGAATGCCTGTGTAAATGTCTGAATACCGGTGCAAGTGTTTTTTCAGAGCAGATTCTTACAAGTTTAATTTCTATAGCATAAGGAATATGTCTTTTTGGTTTTACTGTGGACTTTCAAACTATCCTTCCTGTGCTATTACATTTCCACTTCTATTAGTGGTTTGTGTTTGGTGTTCTTTTCTTTTGGACAGAGGTTTTTTTCATATTGATGTATTCAAATATATTCACTCTTTTCATTTTGTTGTCTTAAGAAATTCTTGCTTACACCAGGGTTCTTAGAGTCTTTATGGATTTTTTTTTTTAGCTTTGTTTAAGTTTCTTTAGCTAGAATTTACTTTTTATGTGATTTTATTTGCTATTTTTATTTGCCTAGCCAGTTGTCCCAACACAATGCATTGACTAGTTTACTCTTTCCCAGACTTGTAATGCTACTGTTACCAATTCTCAAGAGTAGTTATTTGACTTCAGTGGGTCCTTTACCTGCCTGGTGGTGGTCATGCCAGTAAAATGAGACCAGGTTCCATTAAGCAGAGTGGAAACTTTGTTGATGAAGGAATGGAGAAGGGAAGCTCATGCTCAAAGCACCTTCCTATGGGTGTGGGGAAGGGAGATTTTTAAGATCTCTTAGGACATGTAGTAGGGCACGGATTCCTGGAAAGAGGTGGGGCCCAATGGGAAGAACAGGAGTGTGCTCAGTCTCATTCTTTTGTACCCAGCATATATGTGCCTAGCAAAGTGCTTGTCTACCTTCTAGGTGGAGATTTTTATTTTTATTTATTTATTTGAGACAGAGTCTTGCTCTGTCGCCCATGCTGGAGTGCAGTGATGCAATCTTGGCTCACTGCAACCTCTGCCTCCAGGGTTCAAGCAATTCTCCTGCGTCAGCCTCCCAAGTAACTGGGACTACAGGTGCGTGCTACCATGCCTGGCTGATTTTTATATTTTCAGTAGAGATGGGGTTTCACCATGTTGGCCAGGCTGGTCTTGAACTCCTGACCTCGTGATCCACCCACCTTGGCCTCCCAGAGTGCCGGGATTACAGGTGTGAGCGTGGCCTAGGAGGAAATTTTAATATGTTAATGAAGCAAGGATTCAGGCCTGGGTAGTACTGCTGAGTTAAGTTCTCTTATTTGTGGTTACTGATATCTGGCCTTTGTCTACATAAGCAAGCACAGCTGCTGGCACAGGTTAATTTTACAGGTTCTGGGCTCTTTAAAAGAAGATCATGCTGCTATAAGTAGACAGGGCCTCCAGGGATTGTAGGAATTTAATCAACATGAGCAATCAGCCTGTTTTACAGCTTCCTGCCCTGCAGCCTATTTCTTCCTAAATTCTGTGTGGATTGCAGTCACCTAGTTAGTTAAAACTACCTCCTGGCTGGGCATGGTGGCTCACGCCTGTAATCCCAGCAGTTTGGGAGGCTGAGGCGGTCACAAAGTCAGGAAATCACAAGGTCAGGAGTTCAAGACCAGCCTCACCAACATGGCAAAATCCCGTTTCTCCTAAAAATACAACAATTAGCCAAGTGTGGTGGCATGCACCTGTAATCCCAGCTACTCAGGAGGCTGAGAATAGCTTGAACCTGGGAGATGGAGGTGGCAGTGAGCCAGGATCAAGCCACTGCACTCTAGCCTGGGTGACAGGGCGAGACTACGTCTCAAACAAAAACAAAAACAAAACCCAGCTCCTGACAGACCGTAGCAACTTATAGATGAACCCGAGTGAACTTTTCTCATTACCATGCTAAAGTCTCCACCTGGGGAGTAGCTACATAACATGTGACCTATGCGCTGGCATAATGACTTACTGCATCTGCACCTCTGGAACCCCTCCTATACATGTGATGATGTACCCTCTCCCCTCTCCATTGACCCATAAAACTCTCCTGTTACTTTTCCCTAGAGAGACACTGCTTTGAAAAATACTCCCAGTGTTCTCCTTACACCAAGTAATAAAACTCCTATTGATCAAAACTTGCGTTCTCACAGTCATTACTCGCCAGGTGAATGAACCCCGTTTTTGTTTTGTTTTGTTTTTAGGTAACACTGTGGTGATACTACCTCTATCATACATCAAACATAAAATTAGCTGGGCAAGGTGATGCATGTCTGTAATCCCAGCTACTTCGGAGGCTGAGGCTGGAGAATCACTTGAATCCAGGAGGTGGAGTTTGCAGTGAGTGGAGATCACACCACTGCACTCCAGCCTGGGCAACAGAGCAAGACTCCATCTCCATAGAAACAAAAAACCAAAACTTATGTATATGTATAAGCCTGTGTCAGGATTCTGTACTTTTTCTTTTATCTATGGTTTGCATGTTTCTTCTAATATATGCTGTTTTAGGTACTACAGCTTTACATTAAGCCTTATTATCTGGTAGAACAAAGCTTTCTACATATAAAAAGTTTTCTTATTTTACTCATTCGTTTGCATTTTAGAATATACTTATCAAGCTCTAAGAAAAATTACATTGTAGTTAGCTGGGATTTTGTTGACTTTGAAGAAGTGTGTTTTCTCATACAAAATGTGTATCTGTTATGTCTTTTGGCAGAGTTTTCTATTTCTCCACTAAGGTCTTGTACATTTTTTATTAGCTTTATTTCTGAGTACTTTATATTTTTGTTGCTATTGTATTAATTCATTTTCTGATTGGTTGTTGCTATTGTGTTGGAAAGTTATTGAGTATATGTTGAATATATATTCAATCGCCTTAATGTCCCATCATGTTCTGTTTTTTGGTTCATTCTGTTTACTTTTTTAGGTGATTTTTCATATCATTCTTGAGTATATTTGCTTTGCATCTTTCTTGTCTAACAGTTTGTTGCATATTTTTTTCTTGTGTAATTGCATTGTCTAGGATTACATTGTATGATTGTTCCCATTTTTAATTGCAAAACTTTTTGTGTCTTTACCATTTAGTGTCAGGTCTGTTGTAGATTTCTTTGGTCTATTCTGCATGCCAGTTTAAGGATGTCATTATTCCTGGATTGTTAAGAGAGTGCACAAAAAGGAGATATAGTTATTTAATTTTAAGAGAATACCAATACTGTAAATAGCTTTATGCCAATAAATGTGAACAGCTAGATGAATACCTTGATTGTTTCTTCCCTTTTACTGTTACGTATAATGCTGCTATGAATATTTGCGTATGAGTTTCTGCATGGACATCTTTTTTTTTTTTTTTGAGATTGAGTCTCGCTCTTTTGCCCAGAGTGGAGTGCAGTGGCACAATCTCAGCTCATTGCAACCTCCGTCTTCTTGGTTCAAGCAATTCTCCTGCCTAAGCCTCCCAAGTGACTGAGATTACAGGTGTATGCCACCATGCCCAGCTAATTTTTGTATTTTTAATAGAGACAGGGTTTCACCATGTTTGTCAGGCTGGTTTCAAAACTCCTGACCTCACAATCTGTCCACCTCGGCCTCCCAAATTGCTGGGATTGCAGGCGTGAGCCACGCACCTGGCCTGTTTTCTTTTATCTTGGGTGTATATGTAGGAGTAGAATTGCTAGGTCAATTAGTAAATGTATGTTTAACTTTGTGAGGAACTGTCAGACTGTTTTCATATGCGTATGCATCAATTTACATTTCCATCAGCAGTGGATAAAGTTTCAATACCTACATATTCTCACTGATTTTTTTTTTTTTTTTGAGACAGGGTTTTACTCCGTCCCTCAGGCTGGAGTGCAGTGGTGTGATCTCAGCTTACTGTAGCCTCAACCTCCCAGGCCCAGGCGATCTTTCCACCTCAGCCTCTGGTAGCTGGGACTAGAGGCATGTGCCACCAGGCCTGGCTAATTTTTTGTATTTTTTGTAGAGATAGGGTTTTGCATTGTTGACTAGACTGGTCTTGAACTCCTGGGCTCAAGCAGTCCACTCATCTTGGCCTCCCATGATTGCTTATTATTATCGGATTTTCGTTCTAGCCACCTTACTGGGTGTGAACTACTATCTTATTGCTCTGTTAATCTGCATTCCCTGATGACTATCCTGTGCACTTACTAGACATTTTAACACTTTCTTTGGAGAAATGTCAATTCAGACCCTTTGTCCATTTTTATTTTTATTTTTATTTTTGAGCTGGAGTCTCATTCTGTCACCAGGCTGGAGTGCAGTGGCGTGATCTCAGCTCACCGCAACCTCCACCTCATAGGTTCAAGTGATTCTACTGCCTCAGCCTCCTGAGGAGCTGGGACTGCAGGTGTCTGCCACCACACCTAGCTAGTTTTTGTGTTATTAGTAGAGACGGGGTTTTGCCATGTTGGCCAGACTGGTCTCAAACTCCTGACCTCATGTGATCTGCCTGCCTTGGCCTCTCAAAGTGCTGGGATTACAGGCATGTGTGCCCTGGTCCCATTTTAAAATTTGTTATTTTTTTCTTTTTATTATTGAGTTGTGATATATAAATAATATAAATATATATTCTCTCTGTATGAAGAATATAAATATATTTATTCTTTGTATATTCCAGATACAAGTCTTTATCAGATATATGATTTGCCAATGTTTTCTTCCAGTCTGTAGATGCCTTTTCACTTTCTACTTATTATCTTTTATGCACTAGAGGTTTTCCTTTTGATAAAGTCCAACTTATTTATTTTTTCCATGTTTCATATGATTTTGGTGTGCTTGTGGTAAGAATCCATTGCTAAATGGAATGTCACAAAGACTTACACCTAGAGTTTTAGTTGTTGTTGGTGGTTTTTTTTTTTTAACAGAATCTCGCTCTGTCGCCCAGGCTGGAGTGCAATGGCAGGATCTCCGCTCACTGCAATCTCCGCCTCCTGGGTTCAAGCAGTTCTCCTGCCTCAGCCTCCCAAGTAGCTGGGATTACAGGTGCCTACCACCACATCCAGCTAATTTTTTGTATTTTTAGTAGAGATGGGGTTTCACCATTTTGGCCAGGCTGGTCTCTAACTCCTGACCTCAGGTGATTCAGCCACCTCGGCCTCCCAAAGTGCTGGGATTATGGGTATGAGTCACAGAGCCTAGTGAGTTTTAGTTCTTATATGTAGGTCTTTGATCTTTTAGAAGTAATTTTTATAGAGTGAGGTAGAGCACCATCTTCATTCTTTTGCATATAGATGATACCCAGTTGTCTCAGCATCATGTGTTGAAAAGATCATTCTTTCCACTTTGAATGATCTTGGCAGCATTGTAAAATAAAGACTATAGATGTAAGAGTTTATTTCTGGGCTCTTAATTCTAATCCATTGAACTGTATGCCTGTTCTTATGCCAGGAATACAGTAACTTGAAGACTGTTGTTCTATAGGAAGTTTTGAAATTGAGACGTTTGAGTCCTTCAACTTATTATTCCTTTTTTTTTTTGAGACGGAGTTTCGCTCTTGTTACCCAGGCTGGAGGAGTGCAATGGCGCAATCTTGGCTCACCGCAATCTCCGCCTCCTGGTTCAGGCAATTCTCCTGCCTCAGCCACCTGAGCAGCTGGGATTACAGGCACGCGCCACCATGCCCAGCTAATTTTTTGTATTTTTAGTAGAGACGGGGTTTCACCATGTTGACCAGGATGGTCTCGATCTCTTGACCTCGTGATCCACCCGACTTGGCCTCCCAAAGTGCTGGGATTACAGGCTTGAGCCACTGCGCCCAGCCTTATTCTTCCTTTTTAAGAATTGTGACTGTATGGGTCTCTTGAATTTTAACATAAATTTTAGGATCAGCTTTTGACTTTTAAAAAGATGCCCCCTGGGAATCAGTTAGGGATTGTGTTGAATCTGTAGATCAGTTTTGGGAATATCCATCAGACTTGTGTTTGAAGAAGACAGAATTAAAATGGTTTGGCCAGTGTGTGAACTCATTGACATAACTTGGGAAATCCAGACAGGAAGGTAGTAAGAACATACATTCTAGACACTGAACTTAAGGTGTTGCAGGACCCCGAAGTGAAACATCCCATAGACAGCAGGAAGCATGTGGTGGGGGTCTAGGAGAGAAGTAAGAACTGTGAGAGCAGTATTAAAGTGATGAGAGTTGGTGAGATTGCTGACAGAAAGAACAAGGAAGCACGGGGGCCTGAGTTGTAAGGAGTGTCCATAATGAGAGTGCAGGAGCAGGAAGAGGAACCGGGCCATGAGGAACCACACCTGTGAGGGGAAAGTCAGGGCTGGCTGGTGCTAGAGAAGCCATGGGAGAGTGTGGCCAGAATAGCTTCCTTGAAAAAGGTTCAAGAGAGTGGGGGCTTGGAGGAACACCCAATTCTCAGCTTGACCTGGGACCCTGTACTGTGCCCTTCAGGGCAAATTCACAGCACACTTGGGATAAGGCCTTATTATGGAAGACGGTAAGAATCAGTGTGTGTGAGGTGCCTGGGTTCTTATTGGGAACATAGATCTCACGGGAGCTGGAAGCAGGGCTTGTCCCACTCATAGCTTTCTTTCCTCCCTCAGCTCAACCTGCTTCTCCGGTTCCTACCCTTCCTCAAGTGGGAAACTCAGGAGACCAAGCAGGGGCAACTGTACTTCGGATGGTCAGGCCCCAGGTGAGCTTGGCTCTTTCTGTTTTTACCACGTCCCCAAGACTCTGGTCCAGGAATGGCTAGAGGTCTCACCACCAGCACTCTGCCCCATCCAAGACTGTTCCCATGTCTCTCCTGCCTAATTGCTTCCCTGGAGGTAATGGATTCTGTCTTGCCCTGGACTTGTCCTTTTTGAGGTATCATCTCAGCTCCTCTCTCCCACACTTTTGCTCATGAAGATCCCATACTCTGTGCCCTCTGTACCCTGATGACTCTGCCCTTCAGGCTGTGAATGTTCTTGAGTGATTGGAGCTTGTCATTTCAGGATACTGTGGTGTTTGAGGACCTGTTTGTGGACTATACTCAGAAGAAATGAAATGTCCCACACTCAGCCAGAGAGCAATGCACTAGAACGTGATGCCAGAAAATGACCACAGCATGGCCTCCTTGGGTAATGATTCTCTTTCCTAGTCACTTAGAGTCTACATGCTGCACATTCTCTTTGTTATATTCCTTGTCTTTTTAAACTTTTTACTATGAAAATTTCCAGACATGGATAAATGAAAGTGAATTATATAAGAGTCAGTATGTGTGGAGCTGCCTGAGACCACTTGAATAGGGACTTCTTTGAACCCATCACTCAGCTTGAACAGTGATCAGCATTCTCTTCACCTCGTTATTGATTGACATGAGGTGGTTTAGGTAGAGTGTTTTTGGTTGTAAGAAGAGAGAGCCGCTCAAGTTATTGTAAGTAAGGAGCTGTGAATCGTAGACTTAAAGGAATGGGAATCCAGAATAAACTGATCAGCTAGACCAGACTGTGGGAAGCAGTGCCTTGACTCAGGGCAGCCTGGGAGCCAGAGCAGCAAAAGCAAAGGGATGTTGATGCCTGTGTTCTGGTGTAAATGTATTGCAGCTGCTCACAGTGTATCTGTTTTCTCTCTACTTGTCCTCCTCCTGCTGCCCATTTTCTTCACTGTGAATCTTTTGTCCTTTTCATAGCTCTTTCCTAATTGTACTTCTTGTCCCCTTATATTTGTTGCTTGCTGTGTCTCCTAATGGCTTGGCTTCTCTCCATGCATCACTTCAGCTTCTATTGCTACTGATAATTGCCTTAATTTTGACCTATCGCCAGTTCTAAATTTCCTTTGAGACGGATTCCCATTGCTGTGGCCATTACTCATCATCTCATTGGGGCAGAGCTTTGGCTCAGGCCACAGCAGAGACTGAAGACCAACCTACAGATAAGCTGCCCTTGGGTCTAGTACCTGGTGCTGGTCCAGTCACTTGTGGCTCATCATGGATGTTCAGGGTCACTTGCCACAAAGCATGGCTGCCTAAGTGTTCCTCTCTGCAAAGACTGGAGCAGAGCAATTTCCTGGAAGGGTTTCTTGGCAGGGCAGGTACTGTGATTGACGCATTTAGGGCAGTAGACAACTATGGAAAGGGCGGGCTTAGGAATCATTGATCCAGACATCTTTAGCTTTCCATAGGCTAACTGGTATGATGGTTATGGCCCTGATTCAGATGTGATTGAAAGGAACCCACATTTTGGTGTTTTTCCATAGCCATGATTACTCTGCTGTGTGAGCACTGCTCAGTACCAAGCTTGGATTTTCTGATCTTTTCAGGCAGATTCGTGGGAAGAAAAACACCAGCCGAGGTATATAGAGAAAAAGAGTTTATTTACAAAGAAAGGAAAAAAAAAAGTTTATTTACAAGGATACCTAGAGACGCTCACAAACTTCAACACCGGCAATAAAGCAGCACGGGTTTTCGCAAGTCCAAACCACCATCGAAGCTCAGTTCGGCTTCTGCTAAACAATCTTTTATACCTTTTAAAACAAAAAAGGGTCAAGTCAGGACACTGTCCACGTCTTCATCATGTAACTAACATCCTTGAGGTGTTTACCAAAAATTGGATCAGGGAACTGGCCAGGTTCCCAGGTCCGGCTCTTCAGAGCCTTTTTTTGCATTGGGAAAATTCTGAGCTCGGAATACTCCCAATGATAAGGAAATGAAGACAACATAAAGTCTGTCCATGACTTGTAAACTTAATTAACTCCTTCTGTTCCATTACATCTACCTTCTCCCAGATTTTGTATTCAGAATTCCAGAGGCAAATATTTACCTGTTGAGTTACTTTATATTCCAAAGAATCAAAGACTTTTTTTTTTTTTTTTGAGACAGAGTCTCGCACTGTCACCAGGCTGGAGTGCAATGGTGCGATCTCGGCTCACTGCAGCCTCCACCTCCTGGGTTCAAGCAGTTCTCCTGCCTCAGCCTTCTGAGTAGCTGGGACTACAGGCATGCACCACCATGCCCAGCTAATTTTTGTACTTTTAGTAGAGACAGGGTTTCACCATGTTGGCCAGGATGGTTTCAATCTCTTGACCTTGTGATCTGCCCACCATGGCCTCCCAAAGTGCTAGGATTACAGGCATAAGCCACTGCACCCAGTCTGCCAAATTTTAATTTATATTTCTTTTTCTTTTTTTTTTTTTTTGATGGGGTTTCACTCTTTGTTGCCCAGGGTGGAGTGCAGTGGCGTGATCTTGGCTCACTGCAACGTCTGTCTCCCGGGTTCAAGTGATTCTCCTGTCTTGGCCTCCTGAGTAGCTGGGATTACAGGCCACCACACCCGGCTAGTTTTTGTATTTTTAGTAGAGATGGGGTTTCACCATGTTGGTCAGGCTGGTCTTGAACTCCTGACTTCAGGCGATCCGCCTGCCTCAGCCTCCAAAAATGCTGGGATTGTAGGTGTGAGCCACCATGCCCGGCCATAATTTATATTTCAAATAATTGATATCCCTGTTATTTTTACTGGGAGTACACAGCTGGCTCCTATCAGGCCAGTGCACTGAGGGCCAGCGGCATCTCCACTTTTAGAACTCTGCTGTCTCCTTCAATACTGCTGTCCAGCTTTTCTGAACCGATAGCTTCTCCAAATCTTTGTACTGTCCTTTCATACCAGATCTCTCCTTTTTGTACACTTTCCTAATCATACCCTCATAGTAGAAATTTCTCAATTCATTCCCATCTTTTCCTTGTCTCTTTCTTATATTTGACTTGAGGTATTTGCCAGCCTTCCTTCTTCCAACATGTTTTCTAAGAACCATGGAACCATAGAATGTCATGGTTGAAAAGCAACTTGAAGTTCACCGTTTTACTAAAGAGACAGCATAAGAGTGACTTCTATAAGATCACAGCATGCTTTGCAGTCTAGTCTGTTGCTTTCCAATGGCCCTTCTGACTTGGCTGTGCTGGCTCAATATCTTTTTTCCACCCTCCTCCACTGACCATCTTTTTTTCCTTGTTTTTCTATCCTGAAGATCCAGTTGAGCTATTTCTTATTTTGCTCTTGTTCTCAATGTGTCATCTCATTTCTTAACCATAATGTGACTTTTTTTCAGGTACATAAGCTCTGTATGATTCTGTTTCTTTAACAGGAAAAGAAATGAGTAAAAGTTTTCTTATTTCTTTTGGCAGCAGGTAGGAACTTGATGGAGTGTTCGGAGTTGACTCTGAAGCAGGAAATTTTTAAAGGATCAGAGTCATCTAATAGGACATCAGGGGGACTCTTTGGGGTGGTTCCTGGGGGAACAGAGACTGGAGATGTTTCTGAAGATACTTTGAAAGAGTTAGAAGGACAACCCTCAAATGAAGAAAGGAGCAGATTAGAAAATTATTTCTTGGAAATAACAGATGAGGATAAGAAAAAATCTACAAAAGACAGATATGAGGAATATGAGGAAGTTGGGGAACATCCATATCTATCTTCCAGTCCTCCTGAACATGAAGGAGTTTTAAAGGGACAGAAATCCTATCAGTGTGATGAATGTGGCAAAGCTTTTTATTGGAGTTCACACCTCATTGGTCATCAGAGAATCCACACTGGAGAGAAACCCTATGAGTGTAATGACTGTGGGAAGACCTTCAGGCAAACCTCTCAGCTCATTGTTCATCTCAGAACCCACACAGGGGAAAAACCCTATGAATGCAGCGAGTGTGGAAAGGCCTATAGGCACAGCTCCCATCTCGTTCAACACCAGAGACTCCATAATGGGGAGAAACCCTATAAATGTAATGAATGTGCGAAAGCTTTTAATCAGAGCTCCAAACTCTTTGACCACCAGAGAATCCATACTGGGGAGAAACCTTATGAATGCAATGAGTGTGGGGCAGCCTTTAGTCGGAGTAAGAATCTTGTTCGACATCAGGTCCTGCACACTGGTAAGAAACCTTACAAATGTAATGAGTGTGGGAGAGCGTTCTGTTCCAATAGAAATCTCATTGACCATCAGAGAACCCACACTGGGGAGAAGCCTTATGAGTGTAGTGAATGTGGCAAAGCCTTCAGTCGGAGTAAATGTCTTATTCGACATCAGAGCCTCCACACTGGGGAAAAGCCATACAAATGTAGTGAATGTGGGAAAGCCTTCAATCAGTTCACTCAGCTCATTGACCATGAGCGAATTCATACTGGAGAAAAACCATTTAAATGTAGTGAGTGTGGTAAGGCATTCAGTCTTAGTAAATGTCTTGTTCGGCATCAGAGACTTCA
This sequence comes from Callithrix jacchus, assembly GCF_049354715.1. Taxonomy (NCBI): domain Eukaryota; kingdom Metazoa; phylum Chordata; class Mammalia; order Primates; family Cebidae; genus Callithrix; species Callithrix jacchus. The sequence goes on along the minus strand of NC_133516.1, from coordinate 27,299,354 downwards.
CACCGGTGAAAAGCCCTATAAATGCAATGAGTGTGGAAAATCCTTCAATCAAAACTCGTACCTCATTATACACCAGAGAATTCACACTGGTGAGAAACCCTATGAATGTAATGAGTGTGGGAAGGTCTTCAGTTATAATTCTAGTCTTACGGTACATCAGAGAACCCATACTGGGGAAAAACCGTATAAATGCAATGGTTGTGGGAAAGCTTTTAGTGACAGCTCACAGCTTACCGTGCACCAGAGAGTTCACACCAGAGAGAAACCTTATGAATGTAGCGAGTGTGGGAAAGCCTTTAGTCAGCGTTCCACTTTTAATCACCACCAGCGAACTCATACTGGAGAGAAGCCCTCAGGTCTGGGTCGGTCATCTTCTTAAGGCGTGGTTCTCTCAGACAGAAAGCAAGGACCTTTTGAGTTAAGCTTTCTTTATAAGAAGGATGCTCATCATGGTCTCTGGAGACTGCTTATCACAGTGGACCATACCCTACTTGCTTTTCCTTGGGTCACTAAGGTGGGAGAGTAGGTGTAACTTAGTCTGATCCTTACTTAGTAGTAGGACATTAAGGATTACATATGTCATTTACTTGTAGGTTACCTTCTTTCTTTTAAAAAACTATTTAAAAATCCATCTTGTTAGTATGCATTCCACAATCAGATTCTGCACTTCTCAAGAATAGCAGTTATATTATCTTTATTTTATTGCAGTTCCTCCACTGAACCATTTACATAAAGTCGTTTTTTAAGTCAGTCTACAATATTATTCATCCCTGCCCTTGCTGTCTCCTTCCACAGCTACTTTTAAAATTTGTACTGTAAGCTACATCCTGTCATCATTTTTGTGTTTTCTGGCTAGGAAACTTTTTCTTCTTGTTTGCTAATCACTTCCTTCACAATGTTCAAGATTTATACCATCTCTGAAAGACTTTCTTCTTCAAATAATTGTTTGTTTCTTTTATACTTCTATTGATTTGGCTTTAATGCTTTAAATTAGCTGGTGCTACAATGTATAACTGTTAAATGTTTTTGTAAATTGTTCTCTATTTACAATGTGATATGCATATCACATATATCCAAAGTATACTCACATATAGTTATGTATGTGTAGACCTTTTCTTTTCTTTTCTTTTTGAGTCAGAGTCTTGTTCTTGTCCAGGCTGGAGTGCAATGGCACAATCTCAGCTCACTGTAACCCCTGCCTCTTGGGTTCAAGCAATTCTCCTATTTCAGCTACCCAAGTAGCTGGGATTATAGGCATGTCCAGCTAATTTTTGGGTTTTTGTTTTTTAGTAGAGATGGGAGTTCTCCATGTTGGTCACGCTGGTCTCGAACTCCCGACCTCAGGTGATCTGCCCACCTCGGCCTCCCAGATGCTGGAATTACAGGCGTGAGCCACTGCGCCCGGCCACATATGTGTATACTTTCATACCAGCTTGTAAGCTCCTGAGATCAGGTATGGTTTCTATTTCTTTTAGTATATACATAATAGTTTGGGTATGCTAGTTCTTAAATAAGTTGTAAAATTCAAATTGCATCATCATTAACGTGGGCATAGTCTCCCCTCTCCCTCAGATCACATCCACTGGAGTAGAAGCTTCTAAAGAAGGAATTGACATCTCATCATAGTACGTCACATATAAAGGCTCATTGATACCTTCTACTTAAAGCCCTGGAAGTCTTACTACTGGTACTTCAGCCTTAAGGAGCTAATGCATTTGTGTGTGAATTAGTGTCTGTTTATCTAGGTATTAGGTTGGGCAGTCACATCCTACTGATGACATACTTTGACCTGCACACTTACTCCAATTCTGAACTATCTGACTGCATCCTGCTTCCTAAATAAAACATATAGTCGGCTGGGCGCGCTGGCTCAACTGTAATCCCAGCACTTTGTGAAGCCGAGGTGGGTGGATCACTTGATGTCAGGAGTTCGAGACCAGCCCAGCCAACATGGTGAAACCCCGTCTCTACTAAAAATTCAAAAATTAGCCGGGTGTGGTGGTGTGTGCCTGTAATCCCAGCTACTCGGGAGGCTGAGGTAGGAGAATCACTTGCACCTGGGAAGCAGAGGTTGCAGTGAGCTGAGATTGTGCCGCTGCACTGCAGCCTGGGTGACAGAGTGAGACTGCATCTCAAAAACAAAAAACAAAAAAAACAAAACTTAGTTAAAATTTACTGCCAGAAGACTTGACTTTCATTGCTGTGATATAGATGATTGAAAATTTCAGCTAGCAGTATTCTTGGATGATTAGAATTCACAGTAATGAGGTTTTTGGTAAAACAGTAGTATCAAACTAATCTATTTTCCATATCGTCTAGTCCTGTCTCACTATAACTGCTATCTTAATTTCAAGATGAGAACTGTGCCTTAATTATCTTCCAGATCATCTTCTACTCTGCAAAGACGTACGAACCAAGAAATAATTCTCAGAGTACTTTCCTTCTTTCTGCAGTCATATGTCAGTCCATGAGCTTGAACCACTTTTCCTTCCACCCTTGCAATAATGGCCCAGTGCTGGTGGGCCTTTGGCTCTAATGTTCACCCCCTTCTCTTTCCATCTCTTGGACTTCTTAGCAGGCTGACAGGATTCGCAGAATGACAAAGGTGGAGGAGAGGCTAGAGGGGCAATGTCAGGCATATAACCTGGACGGGTGACTTTGTGAGCTGTGGTGCATGTTTCAGACAATGCGGAAGAAAGGTAAAAATGTTGAGGATCAAGAAAATCGGAATTAAATGTGATTCTGGGGGAGATTTCTCAGACAAAGTTAGAAAGGATTACTGGGGGCCTAAAGTTTTTCAGGATCTTTAGAAATTATTGAACTAGGCTGGGCCCAGTGGCTCCTGCCTGTAATCCCAGCACTTTTGGAGGCCAAGGCAGGCAGATCACTTGAGGCCAGGAGTTTGACCAACCTGGCCAACATGGCAAAACCCTGTCTCTACTAAAAATTCAAAAATTAGCTGGGTGTGGTGGTGCACACCTGTAGTCCTAGCTTACTCAGGAGGCTGAGGCAAGAGAATCACTTGAACCTGGGAGGCAGAGGTTACAGTGAGCCGAGATCACACCACTGTACTCCAGGCTGCACAACAGAGCGAGACTCTGTCTCAAAAACAACAACAACAACAAAAAAAACTGAACTCATGACACAACTGGAATTTTGCCATTTGTAAATACGTATTTTAAGTGTTTTCAGCTTTTTTTTTTTTTTTTTTTTTGCATTTGTTTCCATTTTCTTTTAAAAGATATGCAGATAGGACTTTTTCCTCTTTAAGTGTGTTATTTTGGGAGCACCCAGATTTTAGGGAAGAGCCTTACTGTGTGAGCACATGAGTTGCACATTTCTGGTTCCCTGCCCTGAGTTGGATTGCCAGTCATGTCTGTTGAACCAGTCATGCCAGAAGAACCATCCTGCCTGTTGGATGCTGCCAGGAGGGGTTCACTCCCCCATGGCTTTTGTTGGAGACCATCTGGCCTGTGGAAACTGAGGCAGTATCCCTGATGATCTCTGAATAGCCAAGAGAATAGTCATTCTTTTCTTGTTTGGAATCTTGGACATTCACAGCCATCCTCATTCCTGACTTTAGATATAATCATATCGGAGCTAAGGGCTTCAACATACACATTTTGGGGATAGAGTTCAGTCCATAGCAATACTTCCATTCTCCTGAACTGCAACACGTCCAGTTACTTCTAGAAGTATTAGTCATCTACTATATTAATAACATGCTCATGGTCAGCCTTTGAAACAAGTTGACCACTCCATACATAAGGTCATAGGTAATATGACACATGCAGGCTGAGCTGTCAGCCCTGATAAGATCCAGGGACTTGCCCAACAAGTGCAGTCCCTGGAGCTACCTGGTCCAGTAACTAGGGGAGTATTCCTGATAAAGTAAAAAATTGTCGTTGGCAGCCCCCACCTACAAGAAAGAAGCTCAATAGCTGGTAGGTCTGTTTGGCTATTGGAGACAATATGTATCACATTTGAGTATTAGTTGGCCTCCTTTAGTTAAAATTACCCACAGCACAGCCACCTCTGAATGGTGCCCTCAACGACAGCAGACTCTAGGGGCCTATCATGCATTAACATGGGCTTGCCATTAATGTAGGCCCATGAAACTACAGGTCTCACTGACTCCTATGCATACAGATTGGAGACTGTGGCAACAAGAGGCTGCTATCAAGGTGCACCAGGCCCTTGGGCTTTGGTCATATAAATTACCCAAGATTTTTGCCATATACATTCCCTTTGAATGGCAGCTACTAGCCTGCTATTGGGTTCTAATGGAAACAGAACACTTGACCACTAAAGCGCTGTATGTGACCTTAAGACCTGAGCTGCCCATCTCATGCAGGTATTGCTAAAGAAAAATAAAAATGGAAGCTGCAGTTTAGAAATACCCCAAGGCTGACCACCTGCAACTGTGTAACCAAAACAAATCATTCTGATTTCTCTGAAATGCTGTTCTCTAATCATAAATGAAATGCGACATGTTAGCTTTACATCCTTGCCAGCATGATGCACTGAAATTACACCAATCAGCTTAAACAGCTCAACTTTCCCTAAAAACAATGTATAACAGCCAATTATAAAAAGGTCAACATAGTCCCCTCTGTATGTATTATAAACTGTGTTGTAACTGCTGTAAGATGAGTTTCTTACCACTTGATTTGAATCTTCTAGATTGTGGTCTGTACTTCTTGTTTGAACAATAAACTTTTAATTTTTTCTTAATTTTATCTGATTTTATTTTTTCTCACAGTGCTCACTAATCCTACTAATAAAACACAAGTTCAGCCAAGTACCATCCTTAAATGAAAATGTTACATATAAGATGGAGCCTGATTGGGATCCCAGGGGGGTCTGCCAACTCCATGAAGTAACTGTCTTGCCAGAGGAGGCTGAACAGCTCATAGGGTATGTTCCCTTAGCTACGTGCACCCCATGGTTCAAAGATGTTTTGGCTGATGGTATGAGTTGGCTTACTGAGGGATTTGTGAAACTCAAAGCTGATAAACACTAATGGTCTGCTGTGGCCATCCATCTTGCTATGGATTGAGTGGTTTTGTTGCCTCCAAAACACTTGTTAAAACGTAATCCCCAGCTGGGCGCAGTGCTGCATGCTGGTAGTCCCAGCTACTCAGGAAGCTGAGGTGGGAGAATTGCAAAGGCCATGTGGCAGCAAGTGAGTATTAACAGGTTTTAGGCCTTTTAAGGCTTGTGCAAGGATGGGATATTGATGCTCGGCAGGATAAGGGTGGTTAGGTTTTAAAGGGATCATGAGGGGCAAGTGGCCTGTAGCAAGGGATGGGGAGGTGGTATTTCATACCTTAAGGTTAAGGTGGGAAGATGTAAGGGGAGCTGTTGAGGGAGGTATGGGTTCAGGAAGGAGGGCAGCAATGAAGTGTGGCTGTAGTCCAGGAATAGTTAAGATACTATTAAGATACTCATGGCCCAACAGGAGAACTGGACAGGTGAGGATGATTAGGAAAGGATGTGGAAAGGAGTGCTGGCCTAATTGACACCAGACTTGGGAAGTTTTGAGAGGCCTGGAAGCCTTGCCATTAATTCCTACAACTATTATGGAGGCCAAGGAGGCAGGTCCTTGAAAAGAAGGCAGCGTGGACCGGGTGGCCTCCGTATTAAGAAGGGGATGGACTTACCTTCTACCATAAGAGTTACCTGAAGCTTGGTGTCCGTGATGATCTAAAGGGCCTCTGAGATGTTTGGACAGCATCAGTCTTCAGCCACCAGACCAAGGAAATCTGGGAAGGAGTCAGCCAGGGAGCCTTGGGTTTGAGCTCCAGGAGCTCTAGGAATGGTGATGTGAGTCAGACAGTCCAACTTCCAGTGGGGGCCTGCACAGATGGGGCACAACTTAGGACTAATCTTGGGCTACGGGCATTCCTTGGCCTAGTGGCCATTTTTCTGACACTTGAAATAAGGTCCTGGAGGGGAGGCAGGACACTGTGGTCTGGACATTCTGAAGTCCTTTTGGGCTGGTGGAGCAGCAGGGGTTTGTCTTACGGCAGAGGCAAGCATCTGTAGTTCTCAGATGTGCTGCCACTCGGCAGCCTCTTCCCTATTAATGAGCACCTTGAAGGCAAGGTTAATTAGGTGCTGCTGTGGGGTTTGAGGGCCAGATTCTAACTTTTGGAGCTTTTTTCTAATGTCAGGTGCTGACTGAGTGATAAAATACATGTTAAAAATAAGGCATCCTTCTGGGCCTTCAGGGTTTAATGCTGTATATCACCTGAGAGTGGAAGTTAGATGGGCCATAAACTGAGCTGGATTCTCATCCTTGAGTGGTCTCTTTTAGTTTGTCATAGTTGATGGCTTTATATGCAGCCTGCCGAAGCTCAACAAGACAAGAAATCATGTAGTCTCGCCTGACTATACCAGGGGACCCTGCCTCGTAGTCCTATTGAGGGTCTTCACAGGGGACTGCTCTGGCACCTTCCTGAGGGTCAGGTTCAAGACGTTGGCAATCTTCAGCATAAGACTGAGCCAGGGTCCAAACCTGCTCCCATTTTTCAAGGATTGAGAGTAGAAGTGAGGATGACATTTAAGTCACTCCAGGTGAGATTATAAGACTGGGTTAAGTATTGAAACTCTTGTATATATTTGGTGGGGTCTAACGGGAAAGAGCCTAAGCGCTGAAGATTTGGGCAAGGTCAGACAGAGAGAAAGGGATGTGCACCCAGACTGTTCCTTTGGCTCCAGCCACTTCTTAAAGGGGAAATTGTTGGACATGGGTGGGGGAATTAGCCACAGGACTGAATTGTAAGCCAGATCGGATATGAGGTGAGGTGGTGATAGGAGGGGCATAAGGAGGTGGGTTGTGGACAGAAGAGTTAGGCTCTGGGGGAGGATTAGGACCTGGTTCGGACAGGCAGGGAGGAGAAAGATCAGAAGGATTGATGAACAAGGAGGATTCAGTGTCAGCGGCGGGGGGTGAAGGAGTGGAAGGAAGGGAGAGGAGGAGAATTTGGAATGAGTCGCACTGGGAACAGTTCAGGCAGGGAGCAGGGACTGAAGTGTAAAAATGCCTGGACGTATGGCACCTCAGACCTTTTGCCCATTTTACGACAAAAATTGTCTAAGTCCCACAAAATAGAAAAATTGAAAGTGCCATTATCTGGCCACTGGGAACCATTGTCTAATTTATATTGGGGCCAGGTTGTATTACAGGAAAAAAATGAGACATTTAGACTTCAGATCATATGGAAGTTGAAGGGGTTTCAGGTTTTTGAGGACACAGGCCAGGAGAGAAGAGGGAGGGATGGAGGGCGGAAGGTTGCCCATGATAAAGGAGAGGAGTTTGAGGAGAAGATAGAGCCAAGGAGGAAAGCAACCACTAGGATCCTCAGTGGGCATCCTCAGCTGGGGTCCTGGGCTGTACAGCTGGCAAATGATCAAGGCAGGCATCCCTGCTGTTGACCAGACACCAAGGGAAGACTGTCTTCCCGAGAAAAGTCCATGACTAATGTTGGGTTTTTGATACACAAATAGGAAGGACCCTATTTCAGAATATTTGTCTCTATTTCAGAAAGTGTATTTCAGAACATCTGTCTGTATTTCAGAAAGGAAAGGTTTGAAGACAAATGGAGATGACTTTGTTATACCAGAGCGACTTTAAACAGAAGCACTGTGCTCTGAGTTTGTTGAGTCCATTTTTAATGGCTGGCATCCAAGAGTCAGCTAGAGCTCAAACCTCTCGGCCCAGAACAAAGGGCAGTCAACATTATTATATCAGTTTAGGGTCAGGGGGTGGTAAGCAGATTATTACAGAAGCAGAAGGAGCAGGTTAGGGGAGAAGGGGTGGGTGCCTAACAACAAAATTCTATTTAAAGCTGGGGGCGGTAAGCAGATTATTACAGAAACAGAAGGAGCAGATTGGGGAAGGGGGAAGTACCTAACAACAAAATTCTATTTAAAGTTGTTTTTGACTCAGGATGTGGGGTAGGCAGTTACACAGTTGCAGGTACAAGATATATGGGCCAGTGGGCCGTTTCTCAGAAAATTGGTTACAAAGATGCCAGGTGGCTGGAACCACAAGCTCTCCTAACAGAATGCCCTACATAGCTCAGGGTGGGCAAAATGGAGTTGGCAGGATTGTTCAAAATGTATTCATCACAGCCAAGCTAGGGTATTTCAGCTTACCCAATCCGAAGACAAAGAAAGGGGTTCTACAGGCCAGTCTGAGGTACCGAAGTCATGGGAAGGCTCTTCAAGGAGGGAGAGCGGGGGTAGGGGACAGATCTCCCTGAGGAGTTTCCCATCCTGGGTTTCGGCACCAAAATGTTAAGCATGCATCCAATTGAAAAGACAACCTAAACAGGCTTTGTGTGAGCAACAAGGCTGTTTATTTACTCGGGTGCAAGTGGGTTGAGTCCAAAAAGGGAGTCAGCGTGGAGGTGTGGGGCAGAGCAGGTTTTATAGGCTGGGGTAGCAAGTGGAAAGTTACAGCTTGGAGTTTGTCATTGTTGACTCAGAAGATTGATCAATCAGCTGAAGCAGGATCCCATTATTTTTCTTGTGGTTTTCCCGTTGCTTCAGACCTTCTAGCACCAGGAAGCCATCTGAAGGCATACGTGTCAGTTACAGAGTTCATAATAGCTTGGCAGTAGTGCTGCCATATTTGGGGGACCTAACATGTAATATATTTCGAATGGCCACAATTACACATAATTTAACTGTTTAAACATTTGTTTTATGTTTTTTTTTCTAGGACAGAACACTGTTCCAGTGGATCACAGTAATCACCATCCTCAGATACATTGCTCTGTTTTATTTTCATCCTAATATTTCAATCCCCCTCCCCCAAACTACAGAGAAGGAGTTGAGTTTGAGGCCAGAAAAGGGGTGAACATCCTACCAGGCCAATTTGTTTGCCCACAGCTGATACTCAGTTTTAACATCTTGTCTCTTTTCTCAAGTCACATTCCTGATCCCCATCCCAGCACACGAATTTTTTCTTCCCTATTTCAAAATAAGAGGAAAATAAAATTAAGGGGGAAATTTCCCTCTTCTATTTGAAAGGCAGAATCCTGATGCACTTTAAATTCCAAAACAAAGAAGCAAATGAACATAAAATGCTTTAGTATGTGCTTTTTACATGTAGCAGGGAATCAGGGTAAAGGAACAATTGTCTACTCCCAGGTTCGCAAATGTTGGAATCATCTGGGGATTTTAAAATCTAGGCTTGTTAGTGTCTCACCCACAAAGATTTGGATTAAATTTATATGAGGTATGGACTTTTTGAAAGCTCTAAGGAGGATTCTAATCTGCAGCAAAGTTAAGAACCACTGATTTGCATGCACTGTTCTTTGCTGCTCCAAGTGTGGTCCAGGAACTGCAACATGGGTACACCTGGAAGTTTGTTAAAAATATTTGTTGGTCCCTCCCCAGACCTCCTGAATTTGCAGTTCAGCCAGATCCCAAGTGATTTGTATTCATATGCACATGAAAATTGGAGAATCTTACCTAGGGCTTTTACCAAGTAAATGGCCCCAATTTGAAAGAGTACAGTGTTCATGAAGTACAGCTAGCAAGGATATGCCTCCTACCAGAAAAGTGAAGAAACCTCATGGTTATAGGCTCGAGTGCCGTGGCACTCAGAGAAATCAGGTATTAGCAGAACTGTGAGATTCAAGAAGCTGTATAGGACTTAAATTCAGAGCTGCAGTCCCAGTGGCTGCTCCCCAAACTTTACAAGTACTAGTGAAGCCAATCTGGTTGATCTGTTGATCACACTAAATGTGCTATCAGTGCTAACCACCTATCACATTGGGAAACATCCAGTAAGTACATCCTAAACACACAGAACCTGCTCAAACTCTTCGATGATGGGAAAATTTTGTTCTCAGACAAAACTCAAAAACTCTTCTCGCCACTATGGGTGGTTCTGAATGTTCTGAATCACTCAAGAACATTGTATCAAGTGGAAATTAATGGACACATTAAGCATTGACAAGCAGTTTCTATTTTCCTTTTTGCATGTGTTGGGTATTTTCCAGTTGCCCCTCCATATTCAGTCTCAGTCCTCAACCCTGCTCTGACACTCAGGAGTCTGAGTTTTCTGGATTGTTCTCTGGCTTCCAGTTGGGTTGGGCCAATGGGAAACTCTAGCAGGAGATCAGAAGAAAGTTGGGTTTAGATTATTTCTTACCCCCGCTACCTTTGTGCTGGACTATGGCTTGGAGGTAGCCCTCAAATGAAAGCCACAGTTTCTCTCAGGTGGCTTGCTCCTAGGGGTGAGAATAGCTTCTAAATGTTGCTAGCCATGGGATGCACCACCCCATGTTGCATCTCCTTAACCCTGTCCACGTTGTGTAAATCGCCCCTTGTGAACTCTCCCCACTTACCTTGTTTGAATGTGCCATCTGTTTATTACCTCATCATCATCTCCCTTGTGTTTGGGTTCTATTTCGTTTCCATCTTTGGTGACTGGGGCATTAAAAAGGGGTGGATCAGATGAGTAAAGCAAAGCCTCAGGGCACAGATGGGCATCATTAATGCCCATCTGTAAGATCAATTGGCAACATGTTGCAGCTGCCCCTGGGAAGCACAGACCAGAGGACTACCAGCAGCTTGCAGCATGCGCTCCAATGGCAGCAGATGGTCTTAGGGCATTGGCTCTGCATCTTCAAGGTTCTCTGGCACTGGCAATAGATGACATTTGCCCTACAATCTCTCCATGTTGATTCACCTCCTCTTCAAGCAGCCTCTCCACCCCCAACTTACTCCTCCCAGATTCCACATATTATTGGCAATGGCATCATTCTTCACTCACCAGGCGAGCCTAGTTAGAATTCACCCACAGGAGAAAACAAGTGAAAGCCGTGAGAAGCTAAAATATGGTGCACCTCTGGGCTGGCTATGAACAAGTATCCCTGGGCATGGTGATGATGGGGATGAGGTCGTCTTGGAAAGGCAGGAGTCCTGGCACCTAACTTCCCGTAGGATCTGGTTCCCCTCTTTGAAGGGGACACGGGAAGAACAAGCAGCTCCCTTAACCCCTTCTCCTGGCCAGAACCAGTCCGCTAGATATTGCTGGCCCTATTTTCACCCCTAGCTTTGGATTCCTTTCTTTCTTGGAGGGAAAGAGGCCTTCAGGGCAGCCCCGCAGACACTACAGGAGGGATGTAAGAAAACAGGCTCGGCTGGGCATCCCAGCGGAAGGGAAGTGTCCAGCGGAGGGAGGTGAGGGATGTTGAACAAGCCTCGCCTCCCACCGCACCCGGGCCGGGGAGAAGCGGAGACGTTGGCCCTCCCAGTTTCCTAGAGAGGCCGCGGAGGGCCCGAGGCGGCGACGCGCGTGCGCGACTTCAGCCGCCGGGAGGTAGGCGCGGGACGTGCGGCTGAGGTGGCTGCGGGTGGACCGATTGTCGCTGGGCAGCGGGAGTCGGTGAGCGGCCTGGCGGGGCGCGGGGGTGGGAGTTGGGGTGGGGGTGGCGGCATTGCGGGCGCGGGGCTCCCCGAAGGCCGCGGCACCCTCGGGCCTGCCCGGGCGGCGGGCGGGGCCCGGCCTGGAGGCTGCGCGGGTGGCTGGGGTCTGGCCGTGGATCCCGCCCCCGCCACGCTGAGGGCGTAACGAGAATCTCTTTGCCTCGCGGGCGTCCGGGCTAGAGAATACTGGAGCCCGGGTTTCTCCGGGCTTTCTCTTCTCACCCAATTAGGCAAATAAAATATGTTTATCAGAGACGATTAGATAACACGGGAAAGTAGAAGAAAAGTAAAAGTAGCCGCAATCCTGAAATTTGTCTCCAGGCCTCCTGACATTTAAAATGTCTGTGCATAGTTATGCACACAGTCATTCATAAATATATATTTTATTATGAATTGAGAGTGTGCTGTTGCTTTTTAAAAAACTTGTGAAGAAACAATCGAGTGCAAAAATACGCATAACATTTACCATGCAATATGTAAACATTTACCATTTAAGCATTTGGAAGTGTATAATTCAGTGAAATTAAGTACATCCATACTGCTGCTTTTTAAAAATTGTAATCTCCTGAATTTGTAGAATGCATTTGTTCTTATTTTGGCTAAAAGTAGTGCTAGCATTATGACACCACTAAAACATGTTTTTGCAAGGGTAATTATGACATCGTGTTTGCAGTTTATTTTCTGTAGGACACATTTACATGAAGCTCTAAATGGTGAAGTGACATTTGTGCAGAAAAATTGCAAAATCTTGTTTGTTAGGGTGATCATCTTTCACAATGAGATAACTATATGAAACAAAGGCAGGGCTCTAACCTGCAGCGATCGTGATCGTAGCACACTCTGACTGGCACAGGCCTAAAAGATCCGAGAATTGTCTCCTTCCCAATTTAAAAGTGGTGGCCAGGAAAGAATGTTACTCTGTTTCAAACTGCTTGCAGTGCAAAACTAAAAGCTCACCATTTTGCAAGGAAATGCCAGGGAGTGGTTTGAGCAGTGATTTGATTAAGGCGTTTCAGAGAAACTCCATGTGTTTTATATGTGTGTGTGTGCATATTCAGGGACCAAAGAATTAGGCTGCTCTTTTATGTTATCTTAATAAAATGCAGACACATTTTGGTTTTAAAAAAAAAGTCTTACTGTAAGCCGAAAAGATGAGATATGTTTTGAAGATAAGCCTCAATGTGCACTTAAAAAGGAACTGACAAAAGCATGAAAAATGGCAAGTATTCCACCGGTAAGTTTTCTGTGGGATATCCAGTAAGAATTAGTGCGTAAGCAGTAATGAAGTCAGAGAGTAAACTATAGTAAAAGCTAACACTGTATTTTGCAATTTTTGATATTTTGTATTAGAAACTGTGAAAAAGTACATTCCTGTGACTCTCAGGTGAATCGTAGGTGTTCTGTAAGATTGAATTTATGAGTTTGTTTTTTTCTTCCTAATCTTAAATTTCTTTTTCCTTTTCCTTGTTTTATTTTACTATGTAGCACCTGTCACTGTTTAGCATACCACATATCCACATATCTGTCTCCTCATAGGTGCCTCAATGCAGTGATGGAACATATTAGTAGGTTGTCAATATAAGCCAAACTGACAAAAGAAGGAATCCAAATTGGTATATAAAAATTGACAGTATTAAATGTCCTCTTTTTTTTTTTTTTTTTTTGAGACGGAGTCTCGCTCTGTCACCAGTCTGGAGTACAGTGCCGTGATCTTGTTGTAACTGAGTGAGCGTGAAATCACCACCGAGGCAAAGACTAGGCCAAATTGCAGGGTTTTTATTGCTGGCGGCCACGGAGGACTCGAGTCTCTCCAACCCGTGGCCCCGAAAGGAGGGTGTCAAGACCTTTTATGCCCATAAACCACCTCCTGGGCGGGGGTGAGGGTGAGGATGAGGGGCTTTGGACATTCCGAGGGCCAGAGGACTTTGGACATTCCGATTGTTACTTAAGTGGTTCACATAATTCAAGGTAAGTGTTAGTTTACACATTGTCTGGGTAGGGTGGGAAATTACAGACCTTAGTTACATATTACAAGTCTTAATTTTTCTTAAAATGGCGCAGGGGCAAAAATGGCATTGGTTTGGACTACTTGCCTGTCACATTAGGGTTACAGAGAGCAGTTTCAATGGAAAGGTCGAGGTATGCAGTTTATGGGGGCAATTTCCATGTCACAATCTTGGCTTACTGCAACCTCCGCCTTCTGGATTCAAGTGATTCCTCTGCTTCAGCCTCCTGAGTAGCTGGGACTACAGGCATGTGCCACCATCCCCAGCTCTTTGTTTGTATTTTAGTAGAGAGGGGGTTTTACCATGTTGGCCAGGATGGCCTCGATGTACTGACCTTGTTATCCACCTGTTTCAGCCTCCCAAATTGCTGGGATTGCAGGTGTGAGCCACCATAATCTGAGCTGTAATCCCAGCTACTTGGGAGGCCGAGGCAAGAGAAATCTCTTGAACCTGGGAGGTGGAGTTTGCAGTGAGTCGAGATTGCACCATTGCAGTGCAGCCTGGGCAATAAGAATGAAACTCTGTCTCAAAAAAAAAAATATATATATATATGTGTGTGTGTGTGTGTGTGTGTGTGTGTATTTAATACCTAAAATGGAAATACATCAGATAAAAATGACTGAATGACTGGAACTTCTCAATTTAAGACAAACCCCCCCTTTTTTTTGAGATGGAGGCTGGAGTGAAGTGGCATGATCTTGGATCTTGGGTCACTGCAACCTCTACCCACCCCTGCCTCCCTGTTCAAGCAGTTCTCTCACCTCAGCCTTCTGAGTAGCTGGGATTAAAGGTGTGCACCACCACGAGCAGCTAATTTTTGTATTTTTAGTAGATGAGGTTTCACTATGTTGGCCAAGCTGGTCTTGAACTCCTGAGCTTAGGTGATCCACCTGCCTCGGACTCCCCAAGTGCTAGGGTTACAGACATGAGCCCAGCTCAGCCGACAAACTTTTTATTTTGAATAATTGTAGATTTACAAAGGATTACAAACATTTTAGAGTTCTCTTACACCTTTTACCTAGTTTGCCTAAAGTTGCTATCTTGCATAATAGTACGTTCATCAAAATTAAAAAGTTTACAGGCTGGGTGCGGTGGCTCACACCAGTAATCCCCAGCACTTTGGCAGGCCAAGGTGGGCGGATCACCCGAGGTGGGGAGTTCGAGACCAGCCTGACCAACATGGAAAAACCCCATCTCTAAAAATAAATAAATAAATAAATCTACATTGGTATAGTACTATTAATTAAACTGCAGACTTTTAAAAGTTTATCTTTTTTTTTTTAATTAATGTTCTTTTTCCATTCTAGGATCCAATCTAGACTTCTTCATTACATTTAATCATCATGTCTACTTGGTCTGCTTCAATCTGTGACAGTTACTTAGTCTTTCAAAATATTTTGAAGTGTTTTGTATTTGTATTTTTATGAAGTCTCTCAATTTGGTTGCATCTCATGTTTTCTGTCAAGTCAATCAGTTGTATTATTGTATGCTTTGGGTAATTTTTTATTCTTTGTGCTAGAATGCAGTGCTATTGTTATTTTATTGCTGAAATTATTCTAGCTTTGACTATTGGGAGCTGTGTCCCTTTGCCGTGCCTCTATTTATTTTTAAAAATTTTATTTATTTTTAGTGTCTTTCCCTTTGTAATCAGTAATTATTTGGGGGAAGATAGTTTGCTACTTTGCATATGAGATACTGTTTCACTTTGAACTTTGGTCTACTAAGTAGCATTAATTGATGGATCTTGCCTGCAGTAATGACTACTTGGTGTTGGGATTTGACTTTCTCTTTCCCTCATTCCTTCTAGGCATTCAGTGGATACTTAGATACTCTTCTTCATTCAAAGTATTCATTGGAATACTTTGTGAAAAAGAGCTGTCCCTTCTCCCCTGTTATTTACTCAGTTACATTATTGTGTACTTTGCATACTTCTTTTATTCTTTGCCCTAGAATGCAGTACTATTGTTATTTTATTGCTGTAATTATTCTAACTTTGACTATTGGGAGCTGTACCCCTTTGACATGCCCCTATTTTATTTTATTTATTTTATTTATTTTTTAGTTCTTCCCTAGTTTTCTGGCACTCAAAACCCTTTATATTTTCCCTTCCCCACCCTGGCATCAGTCACTTCTTCAAGTGTCCCTATGTTTGTTTTGTTTTTTAAATTGGAGAATAATATTTAGAAATGAAATTTTGGGCATTCCCGGTATGAGTTTCTTTATTAATTGGTAAATGAGTATAAATATTATTTTAAGGCTTTATATACATACTGAAAGCATTTTTTTTTTTTGAGATAGAATTTCACTCTTGTTGCCCAGGCTGGAGTGCAGAGGCCCAATCTTGGCTCACTGCAACCTCCACCTCCCGGGTTCAAGTGATTATCCTGCCTCAGCCTCCCAAGTAGCTGGGATTACAGGCATGTGCTGCCATGCCCAGCTAATTTTGCATTTTCGGTAGAGACAGGGTTTCTCCATGTTGGTCAGGCTGATCTCAAACTCCCGACCTCAGGTGATCCACTCGCCTCGGCTTCCCAAGTGCTGGGATTACAAGCATGAGCCACTGTGCCTGGCCTGCATTTTTACTTAAGTTGTGATTATCTTAGAAACTTGTTCTGTGCTATAGCTGGCCTAGAGTTAGAGCCTGAACAACACCATTTTATACAAGACAAAGCTGTTTTTCAGAAATAAGTTGTAACAGCTGCCCCATTCTCCTCACAATAACTGCTGGCCTTGGCTTCTGTAAATAAAACTGCTAGCTTGCTCTGCAAAATGCCCCCTATGTAAAGCTGTTTACCTTTTCTTATCAGTAACTGCCCGAATTGCTGGCCTTTGCTTACTGGTAATGACCAGAATAAGCAGCCCAAGCCAGTTCCATCTAGGACCCTGCAACTTGTAATAAGTAACTAAGATCTGTGGATTCCACCACTGCCCAGACGATGTGTAAACTAATGCTTATCTTGACTTCTGTAAACCACTTAGGTAACAATCGAAGTGACAACAAGTCCCCTAGTCCTTGGAATGTCCGGAGACCCGCACCCTCCTCTCTGCCTGGGGGGTGATTTACGGAATCCCCTGGCCCTCAGAATGTCTGAATCCCTTCACCCCCATCCCGCTCTACACCCTCACCCCGGAGGTGGTTTACAGGCATAAAAGTGTCTTGTCACCCTCCTTTTGGGACCACGGGTTGGAGAGACGTGAGTCCTCCATGGTCACTGGCAATAAAGACCCTGCAATTTGGCATACTTTTGTCTTGGTGCTAATTTTATACTCAATACAAATACTTCAGTTTGCTTAATATCAGTTTATGTATCTTCTATACACTTACACTGGTAGGAAAACACAAAAGAGGCTAGCTAATGGGAAGGAACATTAAAAGGAAAACAAATTACATTGACTATGAGGTGAAGAAACAATGTAACAGAAGGAAGAAAATCTCCTTGAAAGATGTCAAGATCTTGAAAGTTTCCTTGTTCTTTTCAAAGCCATTTTCTTTGTGGGAATGAAACTGGGTTAGGGTATAAAGCTATGGGAGGAGAATCCTGAGAGTAAGATTCAGCTCAGGTTCCTTCTCAGTCCTGAGTGTAATTGTGATATAATCTCAGCAAGAGGAGAAATGAAGCATTTCTTCCATCCTCAAAAGCTAGTTGGGACTTGGGAGGAAGCCTATGGCATTAAGATGCCTGAATTTATTTATTTATTTATTTATTTCTTTCTTTCTTTCTTTCTTTCTTTCTTTCTTTCTTTCTTTCTTTCTTTCTTTCTTTCTTTCTTTCTTTCTTTCTTTCTTTCTTTCTTTCTTTCTTTCTTTCTTTCTTTCTTTCTTTCTTTCTTTCTTTCTTTCTTTCTTTCTTTCTTTCTTTCTTTCTTTCTTTCTTTCTTTCTTTCTTTCTTTCTTTCTTTCTTTCTTTCTTTCTTTCTTTCTTTCTTTCTTTCTTTCTTTCTTTCTTTCTTTCTTTCTTTCTTTCTTTCTTTCTTTCTTTCTTTCTTTCTTTCTTTCTTTCTTTCTTTCTTTCTTTCTTTCTTTCTTTCTTTCTTTCTTTCTTTCTTTCTTTCTTTCTTTCTTTCTTTCTTTCTTTCTTTCTTTCTTTCTTTCTTTCTTTCTTTCTTTTTTTTGAGACGGAGTTTTGCTCTTGTTACCCAGGCTGGAGTGCAGTGGCATGATCTCGGCTCACCACAACCTCCACCTCCTGGGTTCAGGCAATTCTCCTGCCTCAGCCTCCTGAGTAGGTGGGATTACAGGCACACACCACCATGCCCAGCTAATTTTTTGTATTTTTAGTAGAGACAGGGTTTCATCATGTTGACCAGGATAGTCTTGATCTCTTGACCTCGTGATCCACCCACCTCAGCCTCCCTAAGTGCTGGGATTACAGGCATGAGCCACCGTGCCCAGCTAAGATGCCTGAATTTCATTGGCAGGCTCAGCTACCTGCTGGGTAGCTATGTTCTCTATGCTCTGGGACTTTCATTCAGAGTTTGAGAGGCCCATGATGTCTTAGCTTTATTCATGTTCATGATTGTGGAGGCTGGGCTAACCTTTCTTTGACTCAAGGACTAGAATCCTCACTGTATTCACAGGCGTTCACCCTGACTTTTCTCTTTATCAGTCTTCTCATCACCTCCTTACAAATGCTTTACTGACCGGGAAGGTGGCATGCACCTGTAATCCCAGCTACTCAGGTGGCTGAGGCAGAAGAATTGTGTGAACCCAGGAGTTCAAGACCAAGCCTGGGCAATGTAGTGAAATACTTGTTCCCTCCACCCCCACAAAAAATCTGGAAGCTGCCTAGTGTGGAAAAAAAAAATGTCACTGACCCTTTTGGACATTTATGCAGCAGCTGCTTTAGAACAGTCTTGCTTGGAGACTTATTTTTGGGGCTAATTTTACTGTGGGTGTCAATTTCCTGAGATTGGTCAGTGCCATTTATATTTTTCACTGGGTACATTTCTTGAAAGTATTTCTCAGGCCAGGCGTAGAGGCTCATGCCTGTAATCCCTGCACTTTGGGAGGCCCAGGCAGGCAGATCACTTGAGGTCAGAAGTTTGAGGCCAGCCTGGCCAACATGTTGGAACCCCGTGTCTACTAATATTACAAAAATTAGCTGGGTGTGGTGGCACATCCCTGTAGTCTCAGCTACTCCGGAGGCTGAGGCAGGAGAATTGCTTGCACCCTGGAGGCAGAGGTTGCAATGAGCCAAGATCACACCATTGTACTCCAGCCTGGGCGACAAGAGTGAAACTCTTTTGTCTCAAGAAAAAAAAAAAAAAGTATTTCTCTCTGGCCTCAGTTTCTTTTTCTTTAGACTAATTGCCAGATTTATCTTCACCTTTAGCAGCATTTTGGTTCATGTCATATACTTTTCTTTCTCTTTTGTCTGTTCTACAAGTTTGGCTGTGAATGTCTCTCTCCTTTTTCTGTTTTTTTTTTTTTTAGCTTCCTCCTGATCAGGTGTTTCTTCTTCCCTTTTGTGCTGCTGGAATGCACCGAGATTGGAGCCTGCTTCTCCTGGTCCTGAAGCTTCCACTGCTTTTCAGCCTTCTTTTGCTGTTGTGTGTCTTTAGGTCTCCTTTTATAGACCTTCAGTTATTTATTTTATCTCTTCTTTCATTTCTGCCCCCGCTTTGAATACTTACTCTTACTCCACTCCGCTTTCTCACAGCAAGGCTGTGAGAAGGTTCTCTGCCAGAGCTTTAGCAGCTTCCTTGGCATGTGCGATCACTAATGTAGCTCTTTTCTTGTCTCTTCTTGGCCCTTGGAGTAGAGCTGTAGTCTCTTTGTTTTTTTCTAGGTCATTGGATGCCTTCTAGTGTGAGTCTTCTTCACATCTTAGTTTACTGTCATTTGTTTTGACAATATTAACAGTACTTACTGAGAGCAGAGGACAGTGGATAGGTATTGGTTTAGAGCAAATGTAGAAGGTAGTGGCTCTGTTTTAATATCGTAAGTGTAACTCCTTTTACATTTGCTTCACAGTGGTGGGAGATGGAGGGGGTCAACATTTTCAGAAGATATGACCTTCATCTGTGACTTTTTGCACAGAGTAATGGGGCCACTTTGCAACAAGTTCTAAGACCTGTTGTCCATCTCACACTTTTTGTAGACTCTCTAGCTCTTGTCTCAGGAGTCTTCAGTTTGTCAGCTCAGTGGCTGTTTTTGGGCATTTTGGAGCCTGGAGTAGATTGATGGCTGTTGCTGATGGATCTTTCCCACCAATATTGTCTGGGTACCTTTATAACTACATAAAGAAGGTTTTAGGGACAGGAAGATGGCTGATGAGATTGCTCTCCTGACTGAACCAAGAGGAATATTATAGAAATCCTGGATGCAGGTGATCCAGACCGAGTTAGCTGATCCTGTGTCTGTGGAACATTAATGGCAGCACTGCTTGTATTTCTTTTTCTTCAACTTTTATTTTTTTTTATTACACTTGTTGCTGGCTTCTACTTTGTTTTCTTTCTGGATAGGTTTTCTTTCTGTCGTCATCGTTCTACTTTTGCTTTTGTCTTGCATGTTGTGTTCTGGTAGCATTTTGCTCTTCTTCTCTGCCTCACTTGCCTGTTGTGTTGTTTTGTTTCTTACATATGTTCACCTGGATTTCTCCTTCCTTTTGTAGTTGCTTGAGCTGAAGCCTCTGGTTATACTCAAGTCCCCCCTCAAGAATGTGCTGGCCCTTCCACTGTGCGCCTGCCATCTTCAGTTCTAGGAGTTGATACTCAATTGCTTTACTTCTTAAGCAGAATTATTGATCACTTTGCTGATTAAAATATAATGGGTAACAATTTAGGCAACATAGACAAATAAGAAAGGAGAGCCCTCTCATGCCACCTCCCAGTGGAAATCACAGCTAAAAACACTTTGGTAGCGAGGCATAGGAGCTTTTATGTGCATATGTAAACTGTGCTTTACTATCATTTGCTTTAAAATGTAAATGACAGTATAACTATGCTTTCTATAGCTTGCTTTTCAAAGTACTTTTTTTTTAAAGAAATAAAAGACAAAAAATATTGTTGTAACCCAGCGAGCATGGAATCACCACTGAGACAAAGACTAGGCCAAATTGCAGGGTCTTTATTGCCGGCGGCCACGGAGGACTCAAGAGGTATGGTCGAAGTATGCAGTTTATGGGGGCAGTTTCCATGTCACAGTATAAAGTTGCTTTTAAATACGATTCTCTACCTTCCTACCCCTACCGCCAGTAAGAATTTTTGTGAATCCTTCCAGGCTTTTAAAATTTCTTTCTGTAGTTACAGGTACATCTCACACACATGCATGTATGCACACACGCATGCACACACACAATTGTACTTTTTAAATAATTTTTATTTAGGATATGCTTTTAAACTTGCACATATTTTTATTATTGTTGGGAAAAGCAGTCATGCAGTTTCTCACTCCTTACTTGACTGTGTAGGAGTGTCCTTGGAAGTCAGGCATTGTTGCTCATGCCTGTAATCCCAGTGCTTTGGGAGGCCAAGTCAGGAGGATCTCTTGAAGCCAGGAATTTTAGATTGGCCTGGGCAACACAGTGAGACCCTATCTGTTTTTTTTTTTTTTTTTAAAAGACAGGGTGAAGGTGGCATATGTCTGTAGTCTTAGCTACTCAGGAGGCTGAGGTGGGATCACTCAAGCCCAGGTGTTTGAGGCTGCAGTGAACTATGATCATGCTACTGCACTCCAGCCTGGATGACAGAATGAGAAAAAAGAGTGACCTTGGGCCTGAAACATTTCCTTGCAAAAGAGTTAAAGAGTCCTCACAACCTTTGCTGGGTTTAACATCTTGTGAGGGACTATCTTGTTTTTCTGCACTTGATGTACTCACGTACTCCTTTTTTTTTTTTTTTTTTGAGACAGAGTTTTGCTCTGTCACCCAGGCTGGAGTACAGTGGCATGATCTCAGCTCACTGTGCAACCTCCACCTCCTGGGTTTAAATCATTCTCAGCTTCCTGAGTAGCTGAGATTATAGCTGCATGCCTCCATACCTGGCTAATTTTTGTGTTTTTAGTAGAAACGGGGGTTTCTCCTTGTTGGCCAGGCTGGTCTCAAACTCCTGACCTCAGGTAATCCTTCCACCTCAGCCTCCCAAAGTGCTGGCATTACAGGCATGAGCTACCATGCCAGACCTCCTTTTTTCTGTTTAAGTGCATGAATCAGCAGCCTTCATTCATGCCCCTAGCTTTCTGCATTTCAGACTCCACAGTGGATGGGTTAAGGTCTTTTTACTGCAATATGAAGTGTGTACACACACAGCACCTGTGGAGTGGTTCTGCTGGCCACAAGGGACCAACATATTGCAAGGGACTGGATCTTGTATACTCTCTTCATAAGTAAACACTGTGCTCTTGAGCTTGGTGTGGGTGGTGTCTGTTCTCAGTGATCTCAAGTAAAGTAATACACTGTCTCTTCCTTGGGTGACACCTAGTTGCCTTGTAACCTTGGCTACAGAGCCTTATCACCTGGCATACAATGAAGCATTTATATTGATGTATAACAATCCTAGTACATTCCTTTTAGGTGTGTGAATATTTCATCCTATAAAATGCTTTATTTTAAAGAGACAGACTCTCACTGTCTTCCCCAAATGCTGGAATTACAGGCATGAGCCACTGTACCTGGCCAAATGCTACACTTTATAACCACCCAAGGGGTTCGCCTTGCCCACTGCCTAGACAGAGCTGATTCATCAAGACAGGAGAATTGCAATAGAGAAAGAGTAATTCACCCAGAGCTGGCTGTGTGGGAGACCAAAGCTTTATTATTACTCAAATCAGTCTTCCCTAGCATTTGGGGGGCAAAGTTTTTAAGAATAACTTGGTGAGTGGGGGGAAACTAGTGAGCCAGGACTACTGATTGGTCAGAGATGAAATCTCATAGGGAGTCAGAGCTGTCTTCTTCCACTGAGTCAGTTCCTGGATGGGGACCACAAGTTCAGATGAGCCAGTTTATTGATCTGGGTTATACCAGCTAATCCATCAAGTGCAGGATCTGCAAGATATCTCAGGCACTGATATTAGGAGCAGTTTAGAGAGGGTCAGAATCTCGTAGCCTCTAGCTGCATGACTCCTAAATCATAATTTCAAATCTTGTGGCTAATGTTAGTCCTGCAAAGGCAATCTAATCCCCAGGCGAGAAGGAGGTCTACTTTGGGAACAGGTCTACTGTTACATGTCTTTGTTTAAACTATAAACTACAAGTTTCTCCCGACAGCTTGGAGGTTAGAAGCAAGATGGAGTCAGTTAAGTTAGATCTCTTTCACTGTCTCAGTCATAATTCTGCAAATGGTAGTTTCAGTCCCTCCCTTTGGGTTTTATAATACCTTAATAAAATGTAAGCTATGAAGATGGGAAAAGGCTTTTGATTGCTGTGGCTTCTTCCTGCTGAAGGGGGACATAATGGGAATGGGAGTGAGCCCCAAGGTGAGAAGAGAAGAACCACTTTGCAACTCTCTGAATCTACTCATGCAGGCCTGGCTGGGCATTCATGGCTTGGATGGCAAAACATTAGTATTTTCATCTATAATTTTACTACAGTGTTTAAGTGAAACAGACTACTATAAAGTAAATAATGAGTCCTAGGATGAGGAGTACAATTCCCAATTTTAAAAGCAAAGATTGGCCAGGCACAGTGGCTCATGCCTATAATCCCAGCACTTTGGGAGGCCAAGACGGGCGGATTGCGAGGTTTGGGGTTCAAGACCAGCCTGGCCAATATAATGAAACCGCCATCTCTACTAAAAATACAAAAAATTAGCCAGGCGTGCTGGTGGGCACCCGTATTCCCACCTACTCTGGAGGCTGACACAGGAGAATCGCCTGAACCTAGGAGGCAGAGGCTGCAGTGAGCTGAGATCACACCATTGCACTCCAGCCTGGGCAACAGTGTGAGACTCTGTCTTTAAAAAAAAAAAAAAAAAACAAAGATTTGAAAACATTAGTTTGGGGACTTCTAACTCACAGAGAATTTAGCATTTAGTCTAAACTGCAGGAAAAAACTTCAAGAACAGCTAACAACATTGTACTGTAGGTTTTCTTTTGAAGCATAATTTTTCTCTTTCCAGTCCCCATTTTTATTAAAAACAAATCATGATAGAACTGATTTGTTTAGAAAATAAATTTTAGTCTTACTGTATTTGGCCTGATTATTTGCATAATTTCAGCATGAAATTATTTTTCACTTAAGCTTTTTAAGTTGGCTTTGATAGAACTCTGTTCCATGAAGAATTTCAACTAAGACTTTTTAAAAGCAGAGCCCATCCACGGGTTTGTACTCTCAAATACCTATGAGTTGGGCAAATTCCTTTCCGTTTGAGGTCCCAAGATAACCTGGGGTTCCTGGGCCTGTTAGGAAGTGACATTCTTTACTTACCACAGATCAGGAACCTTGTACCTTGTACAGAGTCCCTTGTACAGGGACTCTATGTGGCCAAGGTATGAGGCCAGATTCCCCAACAGGCTTTAATTGGCTCTATAAGTCAACTTTGATTCTTTAGAGGAAGCATCCCATTCCAGTTAAAGCCTTGGTAAAATAACCAATTTCTCTATTGTGTCCTGTAGCAAAAAAAAAAAAAAAAAAAAACCAGATTCTTATTGCACTTATGCAATTAACTATAGTGCCATAAATTGAGAATATTCACAAATAGTTTCCAAATTCTGGAGAAATCAGCTAGAGAGGAACAAATGTGCTCTAAATTTTGTTCTCAGGAGAGTACTTTACTTATTAAAAGTTGCAAATAGTTCTAAAGAAATAAATTCTCTTGACTTGGAAAACAAAAGGTTTAGCAATGTTTAACACATTAGTTCTCCATGTTTTTCTCCTCTATTCCAAAAACACAATTTTAAAAGTTATCTGACATCTGCACTCAGAGTCCCATATCTGATTATAAATTACCATTTGAAAAGGACCAAAGCAGGACGAAATGTCTGTGGATGACAGAAGTCTATAGCCACTATTAAATCTACAATTGACTAGGAATTGTGGTTACTTCTGTGGGAACAATTTTACATAACAATTGTAACTATTAATAATGTACACTAAATTATGTCAACATTATAGAAGTTTCCCATAATTTTGGAATATATACTAATAACATATTTATACAAATACAGTCCAAAGTAAGCCAAACACCATTCACTCTTCTATTTGGAATTTGTTTCCTCTATTCTAATGTCACAGTCTCCAGAGTTATTAATCAGAATCCTGCATTTAAGAGCACCTGTTAAATTGTGTAGCTGATTAGCTTTGCTCAGTGGCAGTATCATAGCCAATGAGGTTTATCCGAGGTGCAATTATTGCTAATTGAAAACTTTTCCCAATACCCTGTCATGACAACTTGCAATACAGTCGGTACTGGCAATATTTGACAGTCCCTACAGAGACTGATTTTTAAAAAAAATTGTGTAGCTGATTATAAAACCATCTTTAAAGAGGACCAAAATGAGAACAATTGTCTGTGGATGACAAAAACATTTTAGGGCAGCCACAGTTAAAGACATAATTGACAAGGAAATTTGTTACCTCTGTGGCACACAGTCTGTTAACAAAATAATTATAATTGTTACTGATAACATATACAAAGTCATATTAAAATTATAGGGGTTTTACATAATTTTGGAACATATACCAATAATACACTTACACAAATATAGACCAAAGAAAGTCACATACCAGTTTATATTTGACAATGCTTCCTGTATGATTTTTGTACCAAATAAGCCAAATGTCATTTTTGGACTTTAGAGGACCTAATATCTAAAATATTAGGTTAGAAAGAAACAAAATTTATAATTTGATTTTGGGAAGTTTGTCAAATAGCAAAGGTTTAAAACTGGATATCACAAAATAGAATTCCAGGTCACCATAAGTCATTTCATTTGGCCAAAATGGTAACTCCGAAAAAAAATTTTTTTAAAAGAAAAACTTTTATTCTGTTAGAGGAGACTTAGCTTTTCAAAGAAGACCTAATGAAGATAGCATGAGACCAACTGAATCTCTCTTCTCTCCTCCTTTTTTCCCCTACCGTTTGCCCAAAGGAGAAAACAAAACCCTTTTTATTATTTTTTAACATTACTTAAAAGTCATCTTCAAAAGACAAAACCAAATTTGATGTTTGCATTAGTACATCTTTAATGTTAAAGCTAGTTTTTTTTTTTTTTGTTGTTGTTGTTGTTTGAGACAAAGCTTTGCTCTGTAGCCTAGGCTGGAGTGCAATGGCATGATC
Source organism: Callithrix jacchus (assembly GCF_049354715.1). Lineage (NCBI taxonomy): Eukaryota > Metazoa > Chordata > Mammalia > Primates > Cebidae > Callithrix > Callithrix jacchus. The sequence continues at coordinate 27,273,681 of NC_133516.1, read as the reverse complement.
TTGGCTCACCATAACCTCTGCTTCCCAGGTTCAAGCAATTCTTCTGCCTCAGCCTCTGGAGCAGCTGGGATTACAGGCTCGCATCACTGCATCTGGCTAAGTTTTTGTATTTTTAGTAGAAACGGGGTTTCACCATGCTGGCCAGGCTGGTCTGACTCCTGACCTCAGGCAATCTGCCTGCCTCAGCCTCCCAAAGTGCTGGGATTACAGGCATGAGCCACCATGCCTGGCCAAGTAAGCAATCATGTACTTAGAGTGGAGCCTAGGACATCAGACAGAAATGAAGATAAGGTCTCACTCTGTTTAGCATAGCTATCGGGCATAGCTGTCCATGTGTCCCAAGGCCTTGTCTATAATCTAGTGCTCCAAAGTAGGTAAATTGAACAATTCTCAAAAGTCAAAGAGTTTGACTTTAAAGCATTTGGCAAATCTGATATCTGACTTTAATTTAGGCCAAATGTCTACATTTTTATAATAGTTTATTTTACCAGTCTTTAAAACTGTCTTTATTTCAAAAAGATTTCTAAAGTCATATGAACAAAAAGGCCTTAAAGTTTCTATTTATCTGACAAAATATTTGATTTAGGTGCTTACCTTCCTAGGCCAATTAATAAGAGCTCTTTTATATATAAACATACAACACATATAAATACACAGACAGACAAAAGATTCAGCACTTGTAAGATTTTTGATTTGCCTGTTTCTTAATTGAATTGCTGGCTTCAGGGTTGAGCACTTGGAGGAACAGGGCCAGGAAGGCATGCCTTTCTAGGGCAAAATAAGCAGCTGAAGGCAAAGACAGATCCCCAAAATTAAGGATGCCTTTTTATACTTGGATACTGGATCCTGGATCCCCAAAAGGAGGAGGGAAATGCTATGGGAGAAGACAGTGCAGTGCTTTTTTTTTTTTTTTTCCGGATATGGAATCTCATTGCGACATCCAGGCTTTCAATGGTGTGATCTCAGCTCACTGCAGCCTCCACTTTGCAGGTTCACCAGCTCACTGCAACCTCCACTTCCCAGGTTCAAGCCTGCCTAAGCCTCCCGAATGGCTGGGACTACAGGCACACGCCACCACGCCTGGCTACTTTTTGCATTTTCCTAGAGATGGTATTTTACCCCATTGGCCAGCCTGGTCTCGAACTCCTGACCTCCAGTGATCCACCCACCTCAGCCTCCCAAACTGCTGGGATTATAGGCATGAGCCACCATGCCCAGCTGACAGTGCAGTGCTTCTACCCTGCATTTCAATGCAAGGCAACCCAAAGCCAATTGGCCCATTTTGTAATCAGCCCATCTCTCATAGGACTCTCATCTCCCAGTGGGGGGTGGGGATGTTTCCTTACCTTCCAGGTGGCCAAGGACATGCTTCTCTGATCCAAGTGTGCAAAGGAGTTGAGTATCCCACCATAACTACTATTAGCTATCCCTTAAAACATATTTCCTACCTAGTTATTATACACCAAAGCTCTCTCATAATGTGAAGTAATTTCTGTACCCCAAAACTCAAAACTATCAGATAACACAATGCAAAACAGAACAGAGCCTTTGATTTTGAAAGGGATTTATCTGCTTTTAATTCCTGTGGATTCATGAGGAAAGCAGAGATGTTTTTTGTTTTTTTTGCCTTTTTTTTTCCCCAAACGGGGTCTCTGGTGCCTCCTCTGTTTTTCCCAATGAGATTCAGGCTACAAGAAGTTACCTTAGGGCCTCTCAAGTGTGCATCAAGAGAGGCAAGACAGGCCAGGCTCAGTGGCTCATGCCTGTAATCCCAGCACTTTGGGAGGCTGAGGCAGGTGAATCACGTGAGATCAGTCAGTAGTTCAAGACCAGCCTGGCCAACATGGTGAAACCCTATCTCTACTAAAAATACAAAAATTAGCTGGATATGATGGCAGGCACCTGTAATCCCAAATACTTGGGAGGTTGAGGCAGGATAATTGCTTGAACCTGGGAGGCGGAGGTTGTCGTGAGCTGAGACCACACCATTGCACTCTAGCCGCTTAGGTGATAGAGCAAGACCCTATCTCAAAAAAAAAAAAAAAAAAAAAAGGCAAGACAAAAAAAAAAGGAGAAAAATAATTCAGTCTACTGAGAAGAGAAAACTTTTTTCTAGAAAAACAAGTTCCAAAAAGAGAAAAATATAAAGGTCTTTTATATATACCTATAGCTTGCTTATTCACTTTTAATTAAGTTTAACCATAGCACTCTTTTAAAAAATACTGAAACAGACTGGATAGAAGAGAAACAGAAACCTTCAGAAAAGAACAAAGAGGAAGTCTATTTCCTTTGCATGCAAAATGGTGAGGTAAGGTTTATTTCCTCTTAGGCTAATGGTAAAAAATAAGTCATAGCATTTTGAAGAACTGGAGGATGTGGACAGATTTCTAATAATGCAAGTCTTGCTAGTTACCTTCTTTTTCTCCAGGAAGCCCTTCAGGATAACCCACTCATATTTTTCTCGGGAGGGTTGGATACCCATTTTCTGTGTCATCATCATAACCCCCTTGTTAAATATATTTATTTTAATTACAAAAAAATTTTTATTTATTTTTTTTTTTGAGACGGAGTTTCGCTGTTGTTACCCAGACTGGAGTGCAATGGCATGATCTCGGCTCACTGCAACCTCTGCCTTCTGGGTTCAAGCAATTCTCCTGCCTCAGCCTCCTGAGTAGCTGGGACCACAGGCGCGCACCACCATGCCCAGCTAATTTTTGTATTTTTAGTAGAGATGGGGTTTCACCTTGTTGACCAGGATGGTCTCGATCTCTTGACCTTGTGATCCACCCACCTTGGCCTCCCAAAGTGCTGGGATTATAGGCGTGAGCCACCGCGCCTGACTCATTACAAAAAAATTTTATTGCCCAACTTTAGCCATGCCAAGTGGCCAATATTTTTGGCTTTTGAATTCTGTCACACCATATGAAATTAATCAGTTTTAACTAAGGTTATAACTTAACCATGGACATATAGGTGTCTCAAAGAGATGGTAAGCAGTTTATTTATTTATTTATTTATTTTTTACAAGATTTAGAATGACCTTCAGGATAGTTTAGAGAAAGGAAAATTCAAGATAGGAAATCAGAAGCTATCCTTGGGCGGGAAGTGGGAGGTGATCCTCAATAAATGGCAAAGTTACATAAATAAAAAACCAGAAAGGAATCATTCTGGAAGCCAGGAATAGAACCTAGGCTGCCATTGTCAAAAAGCAAAGCCTTAGCTACTGAGTTAGAGCAGTGAGCAGTTTCTGTTGCTCAATTTCAAGCTTGCAAAGGCTTTTTAACTGCTCAAGATAATTGTTAGGGCTAACTATGACATCAACCTCAAAATTCCTGTCCTCTGGATGGTGGAAACCAAGAGAAAGTATCTCCACATGGTCACAAAATTAAGCTCTCAAGGACACAAACAATACAAAGGCCAGGCATGCTCACACCTGTAATCCTGACACTTTGGGAGGCCTATGCAGGTGCATCATCTGAGCTCAGGAGTTCAAGACCAGCTTGGGAAACACAGCAAATCCCCGTCTCTACTAAAATTTTAAATATTCGCTGGGCGTGACAGTGTATTCCTGTAATCCCAGCTACTCGGGAGGCTGAGGCAGGAGAATTGCTAGAACCTGGGAGGTGGAGGTTGCAGTGGGCCAAGATTGCGCCACTGCACTCCAGCTTGGGCAACAGAACAAGACTCTGTCTCTTAAAAAAAAAAAAAAAAGGCTGGGTTCACGCCTATAATCCCAGCACTTGGGTGGCTGAGGCAGGAGGATCACAAGGTCAGGAGTTGGAGATCAGCCTGACCAACATGGTGAAACCCTGTTTCTACCAAAAAAAAAAAGTTCATATAGTATTGGTTTCAGAGATCTGTAGCAAAGTTTGTAACTGACTAGCCTGCTAGGCTGGCTTGAAAAATGGACTTACAGGGGTCCTAAACCCACGTTCTTCCTGTGATACTCCTTTCTCCATTACAGAACGCAGAAAGACAAATTCTTAGCCCAAAATACACCAGATTTGCTGTCACCTAAGACTAGTCTTGCAAATTCTTTTTCTATTAATCAAACGCTTGCAGAGGGGCAAATAGTGACATTTACCATTTACCCAGACAGAGAAAGAGAGAGAGACCAGAAACGTAGCTGATAAGAATTTCTTACCCTTTTTTGCCAGCATACCAGGTTTCTGGGCTCCATTTCTCTGCAGCTTCCAGAAGAACGGAGCAGCTTCTGATGACCCTGCTCACTGCACCATAGCTATGGAATTCAAGCCACTTTACAAGAGAAAATCGCCCTTTTCTGTTTTATGGAACCATAGGCAAGATTCTTAATTTGCAAGATGCTGCCCAACAGGCTGCATGGGGAACTGAATTAACATTTTCCATCCCAGCAAGCACACATAACAAAACAGACATTAGTCACCTTGTTCAGCACCCAGTTGACACTCAAACTTTTTTTCCATTGGTCCCTGTTCTCTTTGATCCATTCCAGGTGGGAAGGGACAACCTCCAAATGGTAATTCATAGTGGGATCTCTGGGCAAGAAGAGCAGATATTCACCTCGAGAGACACGCCTATTGAGCCTTCTTTAATGCTCAATTGAATGTGACCAGACAAGGAGAGTTCTTTGAGTTAGGCCTGCTGGACTTCCATCAGCAACCCCTCTAAGATCCCTTCTACACATACAAATTCACACAAAGACGAGACCCACAGAAGGCCTTCCAAATCATATCCCTAACCAAGAGTATCCCTTCCAAATTATCCTCCTATTCTCTGAGAAACCTCCTCGAAATCTTCCTGTTTGAGTAGAAGTCTTCCAAACTAGGACTTCCTACTAGTTAGAAAGAGCACCCCCCAGGATCTGAACAGACATCCACAATGGTGCTACAGACACAGACACTCTAATGGGATTACAGACACCACACCATAGGACTGCAGAACCTGCTGGGAGAAGGAAGGAGGTGTTGGAGGCACCTAGGATACTCACCAATGCAGACACCCTGCAGTGGGGCCACAGACAGACACCGTGTGATCCGGCTATAGTTAAGGGATGTCTCCCCAGGACTGTTTCTCCATTGCAGTTAAATCTGTGCACATTTGGTGGGCAGTGCCCTGCCAGTAGAGAGAGTACCAGAGTCAGCCCCCAGTCCAAGAGAACTAGATAGCTGCTTGGGCTGGCTTCTGGATCCATCACTGGAGGAGGCCACTGAACCACGGGCAGGTAGCCACAAGGGCAGTCCCTGACAAGCCCCAAATTTATAATCGCCCAAGGGGTTAACTTTGCCTGCTGCCTAGACAGCCAATTCAAGACAGGGGAATTACAATAGAGAAAGAGTAATTCATGCAGAGCTGGTTTGTGCAGGAGACCAGTAATTTATTAATATTCAAATCAGTCTCCCCAGCCATTCAGGGAGCAGAGTTTTGAAGGATAATTTGGTGGGTTGGGGGAAGCCAGTGAACCAGGAGTGCTGATAGGTCAGAGATCATAGGGAGTCACAGCTGTCTTCTTGTGCCCAAGTCAGTTCCTGGGTGGGGGCCACAAGATCAAATGAGTCAGTTTATTAATCTGGGTTGTGCCAGCTAATCCATCAAGTGCAGGTTCTGCAAAATAGGCATTGATTTTAGGAGCAGTTTAGGGTAAGTCAGAATCTTGTAGCTCCAGCTGCTTGACTCCTAAACCATGTTTCTAATCTTGTGGCTAATGTTAGTCCTGCAAAGGCAATCTAGTCCCCAGGCAAGAAGGAGGTCTGCTTTGGGAAAGGCTGTTAGTCTTTGTTTAAACTGAAAACAAAGTTTCTCCCAAAGTTAGTTCAGCCTATGCCCATGAATGAACAAGGCCAGCTTGGAGATGAGAAGCAAGATGGAGTCAGTTAATTTAGATCTCTTTCACAGCCTCAGTCATAATTCTGCAAAGGCAGTTTCACTTTTCTTTAGGCCTATTGTTGGGCAAGTAGGTTGTTTTCAATATTGTGTTACAGAGTGCTCTAGTGTACACACACGTAAATGTCTGTATACCATGCATCTATTTTTCCAGGGTAGAGTCTTGTTTTATTTTTTAAATAGAAAAGGAGTCTTGCTGTGTTGCCCAAGCTGTTCTTGAATTCCTGGGCTCAAGTGATCCTCCCATATTGGCCTCCTAAAGTGGTGGGTTTACAGGTGTGAGCCACCACGCCTGGCTCTCAGGGTAGATTCTTAGAAGGGAAATTCCTGGGGCATAAAGAATGTGCTTTTTTAGTATAAATCTTTAACTAGAATTTATTCTCTCAGTGTGTGTTTTGTTATTTTAGTTTGGCTAGCCAGTTATCCCAATGCAATTCATTGAATAGTCTAATCTTTCCCACTGATTTGTATTGTTACCTCCATTATAGACCAAAAATATATTTATTTATAAGCTCTTGTCAGGATTCTGTATATACTGTTTCTTTTTCTTTTTTGAGACGGACTCCCACTCTGTCACCCAGGGTGGAGTGTGGTGGCACAATCTCAGCTCACTGCAGCCTCCGCCTCCCAGGTTCAAGAAATTCTCCTGCCTTAGCCTCCTGAGTAGCTGGGACTACAGGTACATGCCACTACACCCAGCTAATTTTTTATTTTTAGTAGAGATGGGGTTTCACCATATTGGCCAGGCTGGTCTCAAACTCTTGACCTCAGGTGATCTGCCCACCTTGACCTCCCAAATTGCTGGGATTACAGGCATGGGCTACTGTGCCCAGCTGTACTGTTTCTTTTATCTACTATTTGCATATTCCTTCAGTAATACTCAATGTTTTCTTTTCTTTCTTTCTTTTTTTTTTTTTTGAGACGGAGTTGCGCTGTTGTTACCCAGACTGGAGTGCAATGGCACAATCTCGGCTCACTGCAACCTCCACCTTCTGGGTTCAAGCAATTCTCCTGCCTTAGCCTCCCGAGTAGCTGGGACTACAGGCGCGCACCACCATGCCCAGCTAGTTTTTTGTATTTTTAGTAGAGATGGGGTTTCACCTCCTTGACCAGGATGGTCTCAATCTCTTGACCTCGTGATCCACCTGCCTTGGCCTCCCAAAGTGCTGGGATTACAGGCGTGAGCCACTGCGCCTGGCCTCAATGTTTTCATTAATGTAGCTTTATAGTAAGCCTTAATGCCAAGTAGAACAAATCTTTTTACCTCTAAAAAGTTATCTTGGCTATTCTTGGCCTTTTACTCATTTGCTTGAATTTTAGAATATGCTTATCAAGCCCTAAGAAGAGATACTGGAATTCGTTTGGGATTTTATTAACCACACATTAGGAAGAATTAGCATCTTAAAAAGAATTGTCTTTCCATACTTAAGATTTATTCAGATCTATTATGTTTTTTTGGTAAGGGTTTCCGTTTCTCTTTTAAGATCTTATACATTTTTTATTAGCTTTACTTCTGGGTGTTTTATTTTGTTATTGTTTTGTTGATTAATTTTCTGATTGATTGTTGCTGTTTGGTAGAGCAGCTCATAAAACTCAGGGAAGCACATTTCTCAATATATTGTAAAGGGTATTTTAAAGGACTCAATAAACAACTAGATGAAGAGATACGTAGAGGGAGGTCTGGCAGTGTTCTAGGTACAGGAGCTTTCGTTCCTGTGTCACTATCCCAGGAGTTGGGATATGTCACTATCCTGGCACATGGGTGAGTTCTTGTTCCTTCCTGCAAGCCTCCACGAGTGCAGTCGTCCATAGTTCTCTGTACCTCATCCTCTTGGACCCTTTATGGAGACTTCATTGGGTAAGCATGATTGAAGCATGGACAACCATGTAAAATGTGACCGGACAAAAAGTTTGATCTCATACTGATAGACTGAGTGGGGACACTCAGTGAGGCTGTCAGTTCAGATTCTTCTTGGTCTCTCTGTACAGCATTCCTACCTACTGAATATGAGGCAGGACTTCTGAAATGTCGGTCTTATGACTTACAATCAGATAAGATAGGTCAGAGAATTTATGGCCAGCATCAAGACAGAAAAGGGGGAAAGATTATCATGTATTTTAGTTTCTATGGCCTGCCTTGGGAAGAAAAAGGAGCCAGTGAGAGGAGGGCAGGAAAAGTTCAGAGAGAGATGTTCTATTTTCTGAGCCCTGCTTCTGAGGCCTAAAATGCCCCAATATTATAACAAAAGGCTATCTTACCTTTATCACTCTGAAGTTCCAAAGCTGCTTCAGGAACCAAGGACAAAGACCAAATAATTTAACAAAAGATATGCTTATTGTTTTAGTCACTCAGGAAATAACAAGGGCTATGGGAGTTACGAGCCATGAACCATGGATAAGGACCAACGTGTATGTATATCATATCACAGGTATCAAACTTAAGAACTATTTGCTTCATCCTAGGTCCTAAAGGTTTTCTCCTATGTGGTTTTGTTTGTTTGCTTTTTGAGATGGGGTCTCACTCTGTTGCCCAGGCTGGAGTGCAGTGGCACGATCTCGGCTCACTGCAACCTCCGCCTCCCGGATTCAAGCGATTCTCCTGCCTCAGCCACCACAAGTAGCTGGGACTACAGTTGTGTGCCGCTATGCCCAGCTAGGTTTTGTATTTTTAGTAGAGACAGGGTTTCACCATGTTGGCCAGGATGATCTCAATCTCTTGACCTTATGATCCTCCCACTTTGGCCTCCCGAAGTGCTCCTGAAGTGTTCTAGGTGTGAACCACCAAGCCCAGCCTCTTAATGTTGTTTTCTAAAAATTATATAGTTTTATGGCTTACATTTAAGTCTGTGATCCATTTTGAATTTAAGTGTATAAGAGGCGATATTTCAGTCAGCTTTCCTTATTTTGCCTATGGATGTCCAGTTGCTCCGGCAACATTTGGGGAAAAGACTACCCTTCCTCTTTTGAACTGCTTTTGTATCTTTATCAAAAATCTATTGTAGGTTGGGCTCAGTGGCTCATGCCTGTAATCTCAGCTACTTAGGAGGCTGATGTGGGAGGATCGATTGCTTGAGGCCAGGAGTTTTAGGTAATATAGGCCCCATCTCTAAAAATAATTTTTAAGTTATCTGGGTGTGGTGTCACATGCCTGTAATCTCAGCTACTCAGGAGGCTGAGGCAAGAGGATTGCTTGAGCCTAGGAGTTTGAGGCTACAGTGAGCTGTGATCACACCACTGCACTCCAGCCTGGGCAGCAGCAAGAGACCTTGCCTTAAAAAAAAATAAAAATCAGTTGGGTATATTGCAGGTGTGGACTCCTACATAGTGATGTGATATGTAGCACAAGCTCCTTCCTCAGGTATGAAGAAACAAACATCCTTCAGAGTTCAAAATATACTCTAGATAGTCTCTTTTTTGAGATGGAGTCTCGCTCTCTTGTGCAGGTTGGTGTGTAGAGTGCAGTGGCACGATCTCAGGTCACTGCAAACCTCTGCCTCTCAAGCTCAAGCAATTCTTGTGCCTCAGCCTCCCAAGTAGCTTGGATTACAGGCACATGCCACCATTCCCAGCTAATTTTTTGTATTTTTTGTAGAGTTGGAGTTTTGCCATGTTGGTCAGGCTGGTCTCGAACTCCTAACCTCAAGACATCCACCCACCCTGGCCACCCGAAGTGTTATCTCCTAAAAGTGGCTTGAACCCTTGGACACCACATTTTATGATGAATTATGAAAAGAAATACAAAAGTTGAGTGGGAAGCTGGATTAGTAGTTTTCAAATTATAATTTGTAACCCACTGTTGGGTCATAAAGTCAACTAGGGGATTCTTAGTCAGCATTTTCTTTTGTTTTTGAATTGCTCATTTGAGATATTTAAAAATATTGTAATAGTAAAATCACATATAATATTAAACAGAACAGTTGGGCATAATTGTGAGGTTCTGTTTCTGGTTTTTCTGTTTTATTCCATTGATCTATGTGTCTCTTCCTCCACCAATACTACACAGTCTTCATTACTGTAGCTATAAGTCTTGAAATCAGGTAGACTGTTTTTAGGCTGATCCCTCCCACTTTATTCTTGTCATAATTGTTATTTGTTTGTTTGTTGGCATGCTTGTTTGTTTTGAGACAGAGTCTTGTCTTGCTCAGGCCGGAGTGCAGTGGTGTGATCTCTGCTCACTGCAACCTCTGCCTCCCAGGTTCAGGTGATTCTCATGCCTCAGCCTCCCAAGTAGCTGGGATTACAGGCACACACCACCATGCCCAGCTAAGTTTTTTTATTTTTAGTACAGATGGGGTTTCGCCATGTTACCCAGGCTGGTCTCAAACTCCTGAGCTTAGGCAATCCGCCTGCCTTGGCCTCCCAAAGTGCTAGGATTACAGGTGTGAGCCACCTTGCCTGACCTGTCATAATTTTAGTTATTCTAATTCCATTGCCTTTTCACATAAATTTTAGAATAATCTTGTCTATTCATCTATAAAAAGATCTTGTTGAAATTTTGGTAGGAGTTGAATTAGACCTATAGATCAATTTGGAGAGAATTTACATCTTTACTGGGTCACATCTTCCAGTACATGACTATGGTATGTCTGTTCATTTATTTAGATCTTCTCTGACTTTTTTCATCAGCCCTTTCTGTTTTTTACAAAGTTTTAATGTACAAGTCCAGCATATGTTTTAATGTAGGATATTTTCTTACCTTACTCCAATAGGGGACAACCTAGCCCTGGTCTGCTTGATCCTGGCGTGTACATCTGTGCAAATGCTCTTCTCATACATGCAAAGATGATCCCAACCACAAGGATCCAACTGCACCATGTATAATGGATATCATTCTCTCATCCCCTCCTGCACAGAAATGCTGATTATTTCAGTCACTTGTCAAAGACTTCTGATGGCTCAGCAAATGGCATTGTTCACTGCAGTGCTGAGAAGATACTTCTGAGGACCCACATCTAAGGTGGACTTGGCTTGTGCTCTTCTGGGTAGTCCCTGAACAGGAGTGATGCCTCCAGGCAGGTGGCATGCTGTCTATCCAGCTCAGGCCCAGTCTTCAAGGGAACGAGGGCGGCTTCAGACAGTAAAGAAGGAAGAAGAGGATGAAAGCTATACTCCAGTGCAGGCTGCCAGACCACAGACACTCAACCGCCCTGGCCAGGAGCTGTTCCGCCAGCTCTTCAGACAGCTTCGCTACCATGAGTCTTCTGGGCCCCTAGAAACTCTGAGCCGGCTCCGGGAACTCTGTCGCTGGTGGCTGAGGCCTGATGTTCTCTCCAAGGCACAGATCCTGGAGCTGCTGGTGCTGGAACAGTTCCTGAGCATCCTGCCTGGGGAGCTCCGGGTCTGGGTGCAGCTCCATAACCCTGAGAGTGGTGATGAGGCTGTGGCCTTGCTGGAGGAGCTGCAGAGGGACCTTGATGGGACATCACATAGGGTGAGTGTGAGCAAGTGTATGGTGCCCAGGGCACTCTGCCTGCTGGTTAGCCAGCTTGTCTGGGGATGGGGCTGGCCCTCTGAACTGTCAGTAGAGAGGAATGCAGAGGAAGTCTTCCCTTCTTCCCATGGTTCCTGAGCAGCTGAGAATGGGACCCTGAGCCATGGACCCTTTAGGATATACCCAAAGGAATATCAGCTCCAGATAGGGTCAGCAAGTCTCCGTAAATAACAGTAATTCTGTGCATTGTGGCTCACACATGTATTCCCAGCACTTTAGGAGGCTGAAGTGGGAGGATTGCTTGAGCCCAGGAGTTCAAGCCAGCCTGGACAACATAGGGAGACCCCCTACTGTCTCTATAAATAATTTTAAAATTAGGCCAGGCATGGTGGCTCACACTTGTAATCCAAGCCCTTAGAGTCCAAGGTGGTTAGATTGCTTGAGCACAGGAATTCATGACCAGCCTGGGCAACATGGCAAAACCCTGTTTCTACAAAAATTAGCTGGACATGGTGGCTTGTGACTAGTCCTAGCTACTTGGGGGACTGAGGTGGGAGGATCGCTTTAACCCAGGAGATCAAGGCTGCAGTGAGCTGTGATTACACCACTGCACTCCAGCCTGGGTGACACAGCAAGACCCTGTCTCAAAAACAAAACAAAAATGGCCAGTAACTAGTCTTTGGACACAGTGACTTACAGTATACAAAGTCCATCTCCACATATTATCTAATTTTAGTTGAGACTAACCATAGCCCTGTAAAGTGGCAGGGGTTGGGACAGCACTTAGGGTCAGGGCTCTTGACTTCTCAGTGGGAGAGTACATGTTAGAAGAGCACTCTGCAGGCACATGTAGCTTTCTTCTCAGTAAGCTTTTTTTTTTTTTTTGAAATATGCAGCACCATGTATTTTTAGTAGAGACGTGGTTTCATCGTTTTGGCCAGGCAGATCTCAAACTCCTGACCTCAGGTGCTGCACCCGCCTTGCCCTCCCAAAATGCTGAGATTACAGATGTGAACCACTGTGCTGAGCACTTCTCAGTAAGCTTTTGGGGATCTGTTCTATGTGTGTGAGATGGGAGGCAGGGAAGATGGACATGAGTGCTGAGGGGCAGTGCTGAGCTGAGAAATAGGAAGACCTTGATTTTAGGCATCATTCCACAACCTCAGTGTCCCTGACCACATCATTGTACCTTTCAGAGCCTCTGTTCATTGAGAAGAAAATTCAGAAATGGTCTAATCATGACAATTTGTTCAGTAAATATTTGAGTGCTTATCATGTGCCTGGCCCTGGCAGAATTGGCAGTCCCAGGCCTGGCAGTGGGGTGGCAGCAGGTCAGTTCAAGTGCGTTCTTCCTGCTCCTTCTGCTGCACGTGGGGGAGCTGAACTATATTGTTTCAGTTTTTTTAAAAAAGCATTTATCACTTTTTTAGCCTTCTTTAAAATTTTATTTACATAAAAATATATGATTCTCATGCCTGTAGTCCTAACACTTTGGGATACTGAGGCGGGTGGATCACTTGAGGTCAGGAGTTCGAGATCAGCCTGGCCAATATGGTGAAACTCCGTTTCTATTACAAGTGCAGATATTAGCCGGGTGTGGTGGCGTGTGCCTATAGTCCCAGATACTCAGGAGGCTGAGGCAGGAAGTTTGCTTGGACCTGGAAGGCAGAGGCTGCAGTGAGCTGAGAGCGCACCACTGCACTCCAAGCTGGGCAATAGAATGAGACTCTGTCTCAAAAAAAAAATAAATAAAAATTAAAAATAAATAAATAAATAAATATATGTATATATATCACACACACACACACACAATCTGCATACATAATTCATGTATAAATGAAAGTTGTGGCTGGGTGCGGTGGCTCATGCCTATAATCCCAGCACTTTGGGAGGCCGAGGTAAATAGATCATGAGGTCAAGAGATCAAGACTATCCTGGCCAACATGGTGAAACCCAGTCTCTACTAAAAATACAAAAATCAGCTGGGCATGGTGGCATTCACCTGTATTCCTAGCACTCAGGAGGCTGAGGTAGGAGAATTGCTTGAACTCCATCTAAAAAATAAAATTCTGAAACAAATTTGACATACTTGTCTCTAAAACTTTATTATAAAAATTAAGTAAAATATCAGGACAGGGTCTACCAGCAGTAAATGTTAATAAATAAAACACAAGGTATAACTATTAGAGAATATTTTTGCCCAACATGGGGTGCTATTTTAAAAAATTTTAAAGAACATTTGTTATTTTCACCAAAACAAATGTTCAAAAGAACCTAATAATAATTTATAAAAGGAAATAAGCTACACAGTAGTTACAAAATCATGGCTTGGTTATATTCAACTCATTTACAGCTAGTTGCAATTTTTTAAATCCATGAAAACATTTCCACATGAGCGGAAAAGGCTTACCTGGTTGAAAGCCACTTAGAAGACAATGGGGGCTGGGAGAAAGCACTCCCAAATTTGAAAAATGAAAAGAAATGCTTTAAGATACATGTAAAGTTACAGAATCATTCTATGGTTCAGCAAAATTATCACAGTGTGAAAAATCTCACTATAGAGACTGTCTCGGCCACAGGACCAGAAAAATCTCAAATTATAGTTTTTTTGTACTCATCTCAGTGTGTGGGACAGCCTTGCCTCAGAGACCAGAGTTATTTGAAATCTCAGGGCAAACACCTCCTCTTTGTTCGTCTCTACTTAGGTGAACACTGTCATTTTTTACACTGGAGACTTTTTCTTCTATGGTTTTAGGGCTGACTCTCGTGATTGGCATTGCCTCTCTATCAGTGTTATTATTAAAGGCAAGTTTACAATTTGGGAGCTAGCCTGCCTCTTTGAGATCACTTTGTTTATCGATGCCTAGAGCAGTGCTTGATAGTAGGTATTACTTGACTGTATCTCTGCTGTGAACTGTTATGAATTTAATTCTCAAGAACTAACTCCTTCTCTCTCATTTCTAAGTTGCAGGCCTTGGGTGGGAACTGAGGGGTAGTGGGAAGGTGGCACTGTGTCATCTGAGGCCCGACAAGAGTGCTGTACTGACTTACCATGTGCTTCCTTGTGTTGAGCTGGAGTCTGTCTCTACCTGGACTCTCCCATGGCTCTCATTAGAGCCCGAGGAGGCTGAGGTGGTTGGAGGTACTCCCTGGGCTTTCTTCTTGCTCTTTTCTCCTGTCTGGAAGTAATGAAGGACCTGGCTTACCCACCCCTCGGTCTTTGTTCTTTGGAGATCGGCCATGTGGCCTCTTCTCTGAGTTTGCTTTCTGATTCCCAGAAAGATCCTCTCACAACATTTTCTTCTTGCCAGGACCCGGGCCCTGTCCAGAGCCCAGATGTGCATTGGATGGGTACAGGAGCCCTGCGATCTGCACAGATATGGTCCCTTGCTTCACCTCTCAGGAGCGGCTCTGCTCTGGGGGACCACCTGGAGTCTCCCTATGAAATAGAAGCACGTGACTTCCTGGCTGGGCAATCCGGTACTTGCTGCCTGGCCTTAAGACCCCAGCCTTATGCCACACCTTTTGCATTTCCTGTAGTGTTGTCTTTTCACATCTGTCCTCTCATGAGAATCTTCTTCTGTCCTGGCTCTTAGTTCTGTGTCCTCTCCATCCATTCTATGACCCATATGTGGCTCACTCCTCCCCCTTTACACCCCCTCCCGCTACCCCTTTTCTGGCCCCAGTAGACTGGGGACATGTGAGGTGGGTATTTAACAACATTCTGTACCTGCTCATGGGTCCAGGAGTCCTCTACTGGGGGGAAAAATGGGCTTCTCAGTGGGCTGTTCAGAGCTGAGCCACTCTCTCATGGCTTTTTCCCTTCAGATCCTCCTGCTGCCCAGATGCCTGCCCTTTTCCAGAGAGAAGGGTGCCCAGGAGACCAGGTAACAGCAACCAGGTCCCTGACAGCCCAGCTGCAGGTGAGCCACAGGACGTTCATTCCTTCCTGATGTCTCCATGTCACTGCCTAATGAGATAGTGCAGCTCCCGCATCCTGGGTTTCTCGCTTGTCTAGTAACCTCACATCCAAAGACCCATGTCCCAAAGACCAGATAATCCCCCTTGTGCCCAGAGCTCTTCTGCTAGGTGATGGTCTTCCCTTTCACCTTTGCCAGGTCCATCCTTTACTCACACACAGCCAGTTTATTCCCCTTCCCTCCCCTTCCACCCCAAAGCTGGGAGCTGTGGACCAGCTCTAGGGCACAGTGTTTTTGCAGGAGACTATGACTTTCAAGGATGTGGAGGTGACCTTCTCCCAGGACGAGTGGGGGTTGCTGGACTCAGCTCAGAGAAACCTGTACAGGGATGTGATGCTGGAGAATTATAGGAACATGGCCTTCCTGGGTAAGTAATTAATATCCTCATGCTTATATCCATCTTTATTTCTGCCTTCTTGGGTTGTTTTCTGCTGCATAGAAAGGGACCTGACCTGGTTTTAGATCCTGACTCTGTAACTACTAACCAGATCACTTAATCTAGCACCTTGGTATCCTCTTTTGAAAAACGGGGAGAATAATGCCTGCCATTCCGGATTGTTGTAAAGATTAAAGGTGGCTGGATGTGGTGGCTCACACTGTAATCCTAGCACTTTGGGAGGGCCAGGTGGGAAGATAGCTTGAGCTCAGAGTTTGAGACCAGTCTGGGCAACACAGTGAAACCCTGTCTCTACAAAAAATACAAAAATACAGGCATGTGGTGCTCACACTTGTCATCCCAGCTACTTGGGAGGCTGAGGCTGGAGAATTGCTTGAACCCAGGAGGTCAGAGCTGCAGTGAGCCAATATCAAATCACTGTATCCAGCCTGGGTAAGAGAGTGAGACCCTATTTGAAAACAAACAAAAAAAGGATTAAAGGTAATGTGTTTTAAGTTCCTAGTCCATTTAGGCATTCAAAAAATCTTGGCTGATGCAACCAATTAAGTAGCCATGTTCTCACCTCCGGAAAATTCTAGTAATCTTTTTGCTGCCAACTTCTCTCAACCTCTCCTATCTCTGTCTGCTCAGGACTATTTGAAATGACTGGGGTTCCTTCGCTAGCTTCTGCTGCCTGCCTTCCTGGCCTTTCCCACCTGCCCATCAGGACTTCAGGCCCAGAAGTCCTAGAGAGTAGTTCTGTGTCATCCATCTCCCTTCCCATCTCCCATTCCCTTCTCTTCTGCAGTGGGACCATTCACCAAACCTGCTCTGATCTCCTGGTTGGAAGCAAGGGAGCCATGGGGCCTGAACGTGCAGGTAGCTCAGCCTAAGAGGAATCCAGGTGCCGCCCCTACAGGTGAGTTCCAGAGAACCTGCCAGGTCCTGCTCCTCCTGCTTTTACTTTTCTCTTTCTTAAGGTGAGGTATGTCACTGGGAATTTATTCCGTTGTTTGCTAGAAGGAAGATCTTTAACAGTGTTGCTAAGGGTGCTTGGGCCACTCTTGCATTCCATCCTGGCTGGCTTTTAAGATGTCATTCATTTCTGGCCAGGTCTATTTTCCCATCCCCTTTCCCTAGCAGCCCTCTCAATAATAGTTCTTGCCTGCTGGAGGGCTTCACTGTTCCTCTCTTCTACTCACTGATGCTCCTCCTCAGCCCTGTGCCCTCACTTCTGGCCTGCACTCCTGCTGAATCCCCTGTACTCACCCCTTCCTGCTCTTAGGAGTCCTCATCCCACTCCTGTTCTTTCTTTTCTTGATCCTTCCTTCTGTAATAGGCTGATCTCTAGCCCTTTCAGCCAGATGCTCCTTGGAGCCCCACCCCTTGGCTTTTGGGTACCTTTCTATAATGCCATGATTCTTCTCCTACTCCGGCTGTTTAACACTTTCTTTTTAATCCTTTTTATCTCCGTGCTGGATGTGATGTCTGCATATCTCTACCTGCCCTGCCCATCTTGCTTTTCTCCTCCCTTCCCTGTTATCTGGGATAATGTTCCATGTTTTGCCTTATGTTTGACTATTTTGTAAAGGTATTGGCAGTCAGGCAAAAGCCTCACCACCCAGGCATTTTATTGCCCTTTGGTGATTTCTGCAGTTCCCAGTATGGAAAAAGAGTACATTCTCTCCTGTTTTATTTTTTGTCAGGAGGTGACCTTCAAATTAAAACAAAGAAATTCATCTTAAATCAGGAACCTTTGGAAGGAGCAGAAACCTTAGCTGTGCCATCAGAATGTCCTGCAGCAAGTGTTTCTGAGGGAATTGGGCTCAGAGAATCTTTTCAACAGAAGAACAGGCTGAAGGATCAATGTGAAAACCCCATACAAGTGAGAGTTAAGAAAGAAGAGACTGATTTCAGTCACAGGACGGGAAAAGACTCTGAAGTATCAGGAGGTAATAGTCTTGACTTAAAACATGTTACATATTTGAGAGTTTCTGGAAGAAAGCAGTCCCTTAAACATGGCTGTGGCAAACACTTTAGAATGAGTTCACACCACTATGACTACAAGAAATATGGGAAGGGGCTCAGACACATGATTGGGGGCTTCAGCATACATCAGAGAATTCATACTGGACTGAAAGGGAGCAAAAAGGACTTATGTGGAAAAGACTTCAGCCTTAGCTCTCATCACCAACATGGGCAGAGTCTTCACACAGTGGGAGTGTCTTTTAAGTGCAGTGACTGTGGAAGGACTTTCAGTCATAGTTCCCATCTTGCATATCATCAGAGACTTCACAGTCAAGAGAAAGCATTTAAATGTAGAGTGTGTGGGAAAGCCTTCCGGTGGAGTTCCAACTGTGCACGGCATGAGAAAATTCACACTGGAGTGAAGCCTTATAAATGCGATTTATGTGAGAAAGCTTTCCGACGTCTGTCAGCCTACCGTCTGCACCAGGAAACCCATGCTAAGAAGAAATTTCTTGAATTGAATCAGTATAGGGCAGCTCTTACCTACAGCTCAGGGTTTGATCATCATTTGGGAGACCAAAGTGGGGAGAAACTCTTTGACTGCAGCCAGTGCAGGAAATCCTTCCACTGTAAATCATATGTTCTTGAACATCAAAGGATTCACACCCAGGAGAAGCCCTATAAATGTAACAAATGTAGGAAAACCTTTAGGTGGAGATCAAACTTTACTCGTCATATGAGGTTGCATGAGGAGGAAAAATTCTACAAACAAGATGAATGTTGTGAAGACTTCAGGCAAGCTCCTGACCACAGTCAGCCCCAGGGTGCCCCCCCTGTGGAGAAAACATTTTTGTGTCAGCAGTGTGGGAAATCTTTTACTAGAAAGAAGACTCTCATTGACCACCAGAGAATTCACACAGGTGAGAAACCATACCAGTGTGGTGAATGTGGGAAGGACTTTGCCTATAGGTCAGCCTTTATTGTTCATAAGAAGAAGCATGCCATGAAAGGAAAACCTGAGGGTGGGCCATCTTTTAGTCAGGACAGAGTGTTCCAGGTTCCTCAGAGCAGTCACACCAGAGAGGAGCCCTACCAATGCAGCCAGTGTGGCAAGGCCTTCCGCAATCACTCATTCCTCCTCATCCATCAGAGAGTTCACACTGGAGAGAAGCCGTATAAGTGCAGGGAGTGTGGGAAAGCCTTCAGGTGGAGTTCCAATCTCTACCGACATCAGAGGATTCACTCTCTTCAGAAACAGTATGATTGCCATGAAAGTGAAAAGACTCCAGACATGGAACCAAAAATCCTCACTGGTGAGAAACGTTTTTGGTGTCAAGAATGTGGGAAAACCTTTACACGTAAAAGAACCCTTTTAGATCATAAGGGAATACACAGTGGAGAGAAGCGCTATAAATGTAATCTGTGTGGGAAATCATATGATAGAAACTATCGCCTTGTTAACCATCAGAGGATCCACACTAAAGAGAGACCTTTCAAGTGTCAGTGGTGTGGGAAAGAGTTCATTGGGAGACAGACCCTTTCCAGTCACCAGAGTAAACACACCAGAGCAGCACAGGCTGAACATAGTCCACCAGGGCTATCTTCCTCTCAGGACACAAAGTTGAGATTGCAGAAATTAAAACCAAGTGAAGAAATGCCTCTCGAAGACTGTGAAGAAGCTTGCGACCAGAGCTCCAGGCTTGATGAACTCCAGGACATAACCACTGGGAAAAAGTGCCACAAATGTAGCATATGTGGGAAAACTTTTAGCAAGAGTTCACAACTCATTAGCCACAAGAGATTTCATACTCGAGAGAGACCCTTCAAATGCAGCAAGTGTGGAAAGACCTTTAGATGGTCTTCGAATCTGGCTCGGCATATGAAAAACCATATTAGAGATTAGCCTGGGTCTGACAGTGAAAGTGGGAGTGAGTTCTCAGTCCCCTGCTAGAGAACCCTTAATTTTAGGCAGTGTGAGGAAACCTTCACAAAGGGCCCAGCCCTTTCTATTTTGGAAGCTAGTGACAGAATCCCAAGGATTTAAAAGCTCGGGGAGTCTTCAGCCTGCCTGCTGGGATGTGACGCTGGGGAAGCGCAGCAGCATGTTCTTTGGAGCCCTTCTGGAGACTTGGGCCCCTAGGAGTGGCCTCTGTACCATAGCCTGCAGCTCCCCTGGTCAGGTCTCCTTCCACAACTCTGAAGAGAAAAACCATTGCCCTTTGTGGTTGGATAAAATGTCTGTGGCATCATGGGCTGTGGCTTCTGGAAAGGGGCCAGTGGGATCCTAGATTTATCTTCAAGTTCGGCCTATGACCATGCCTATTCTGTTGACTAAAAGCAGCAGCATCAAGAACTCCTAGTCTTCCCAAATGCCCCCTGGGGAGTTCTGGCTGGGGCTTTAGCCTTTCTAGCTGGCTTTTGGATATCTGCTAGGGGGTTAGAGTGGTCTCAGTGGCTGGTGGAGGACAGCAAGATGCTGGGTTCAAGCGCTTGGCGTGTGGAGCTCTATCAGTACGCTGTTGCCATTCCTATCCCACAGGCCTGCACAGGCAGCAGCGGTCCATCTGTTTAACAGAAATGTGCTGATCACCTCCTCTATACCAGGCACCGGTGTATTTGCTGGACACCCAGCAGAGACCAGAACAGATGAAAATCCTGCAATCTTGGATCTTTATAGTTGACAAACAAATGGGATATGCAGTATTCTGGATGGTGATGTATGTGTAGTAGACAAAGTGAATCAGAGAAGAGTGAGAGGGCGTGCTGGATTGGGAAGTCAATTGTGAGTTTTAATAATCTGATTAGGGAGGGCCTCAACTGAGAAGGTGAAATTTGAGCAAAGACCTGAAGGAGGCCAGGGAGCAAGCCAGGTAGCTCTAGGGAGAGTTGCAGGCAGAGGAGATTGGGTCTTGTCTGATGTCCTCAGGATAGCAAGGAGGCCCCTGGGATGGAATGCAGGGAGCCAGCTGGAAGGGGAGGAGAGGGGTCAGGGAGCGATGTGAGCATCTTGGGTCGTTAGGGGGGCTTGAGCTGCCTCAGAGAGAGGCAGAGAGCTTTTGGACGGTTTTGAGTTGAGGAGTGATATGATCTGAATCTGAATTACGTTTTACAAGGGTTAACCGCAGATCCAAAGACTCAGTAAAATGGAATGGCTGAAGGGCTTCTCATGCAGTTATCCTTGCTGCTAGTTCCTATAAATCAGACTCCTCCTCACCCCATTTCTGAATTTTCTGTAGACTCCTCAGCCTCAGCAGATGTAAACGCTTAGCATTGTTGTGTGCACATCTCTAGCCTCTGCACACTGCAGGCCCCCTCTCACCTTCACATACCCCCTCTCACCTTCATATACCCCCTCTCACCTTCACATACCCCCTCTCACCTTCACATACCCCCTCTCACCTTCACATACCCCCTCTCACCTTCACATACCCCCTCTCACCTTCACATACCCCCTCTCACCTTCACATACCCCCTCTCACCTTCACATACTCCCTCTCACCTTCACATACCCCGTCTCACCTTCACATACCCCATCTCACCTTCACATACCCCCTCTCACCTTCACATACCCCCTCTCACCTTCACATACTCCCTCTCACCTTCACATACCCCGTCTCACCTTCACATACCCCATCTCACCTTCACATACCCCCTCTCACCTTCACATACCCCGTCTCACCTTCACATACTCCCTCTCACCTTCACATACCCCGTCTCACCTTCACATACCCCATCTCACCTTCACATACCCCCTCTCACCTTCACATACCCCGTCTCACCTTCACATACTCCCTCTCACCTTCACATACCCCATCTCACCTTCACATACCCCCCTCACCTTCACATACCGCCTCTCCATGTATGAGATCTGGTGCTGGCATCAGATTCGACCCAAAGGAACCAGTGCATGTGCCTGCTGCCCTCAGGAGAAAAGGTGGTCTGTTCTGGGAGGAGCTCCCTCACTGGCCCACCTACTTGTCTTGAAGCAAAAAGTAAGAATCAATTACTTAAAGGCAAAGGATTGATATTTCTAAAGTATGTGAGTAATCATTGCTTCTGATTATTGAAGATGTCAGATTATAAATGTAAGGATAAAATGTCTTAATGTCTAATAGTAGAGCAGTATCCCCAACTGCATTTTACTGCAATTAATAGGGGCCCATTCATGGAGCTGGTCATTTCTTGTAATGAAGAGAAACCAACCTGGAAGACGTCTTTTTTAGTAGAGTACAGAGTAATCTTATCCTCTCTGGATTGCCATGAGCAGGTGAGAATGAAGGCTCTGATGCAGTGTAGTGGTATCACGGGATGGTTGGGACAGGGCAGACGTCTCCTGTTGGTGTTCTGATGCCTGTTCAGCTTTGTCCTCAGGAAGGTTTGGTCATCTTGGTTCTGCCATCCTCTTGCCCTCCTATGGCAGCAGCTGCTCATGGCAGTGAAGATGTCCCTTCACTGTCCCAAACTGGCACTAGAAGTGGCTGGGAAGAGGCCAGAGTTACTGGATGGGTGTTGGCATCATCCGATCTGGGTTCCAGGCATGGTGTGCCTTTTCTTGGCGGGAATGATCTTGGGCAAGTTAATGAACCTCTGCATCAATTCCTTATGTGTGAGGTTAGAGTGCCTGTGCTACCTGACTCCTGGGATTGGTAAGAGAGGGCTTGGTTTACCAAGGCTCTCTGTTAGGTGGTTGACCTCTAGGACCAGGACCCTCACAGGGGTGCAGCTCCCATGTCAGTTGGTGTTATAACCATGGCAGTGTCCCTTTCTGTCCACATTTTTAGCACCCCCTACCCCCATCTCTGCCCCCTTTGCCACGGGGCACCTTTTAAAGTTCCTGCCCTGGTATAGGGATATTTTTCCTGTATTTTTTTTTCTTTTGAGACAGGGTTGCCCAGGGTGGAGTGCAGTGGCAGGATCATAGCTTACTGGAGCCTTGACCTCCCAGGCTCAGGTGTCTCACGTGAGCCTCCCGAGTAGCTGGGACTACAGGTGTTTGCCACCATGCCAGCTATTTTAAAATATTTTTTTCTGTAGAGACAAAAGTTTGATTTTTTTTTCCTTATTGCCCAGGTTGGTCTCAAATTCCTGGACTAAAGCAGTCCTCCCACCTCTGCCTCCCAAAGTGCTGGGATTATAGGCGTGAGCCACTGTGCCTGACCTATTGTCATTTTTATAGAATGAAATGTGCTTATTTTTAAACATTCTAATCAAATTTTAAAATGTGCAAAGAATGAAGTGAAAAACAAATTATTTTATCCTGAAGTAAGCCGTTTATATTTGGGATTATACTGATGCCATTTGTCCAGTAACCTGAGTTTTCAAATAATTTTAGTTCCATAAGTACTATGTGATAATTATATAAATATTAATAAACTCAGATTAGCTGAAAGGGGAAAAAGTAAAAGCCTGACTACTTGGTGCTAACTACTAAAGATTTTGGCAGAATCAGTGTTGGATTTGGCTTTCCTGTCCCCTCCCCACCCCAACCCCCTGGCATGTTCCATCTTGTTCTGCCTCCCTTCACCTGGAGTGCCACACCCCTGTCTGTGCCAGTCCAGCCCTTCATTCTTCAAGGCCTGACCTTGTCTGACCCTCATGCCTCTAAGCCCCTGGCCCCACCTCTCTTGATGCCTGTGTCAGGTGGTTGTGTTTTTGGTTTTGCCCATCACCGTAGCCAGACCAAGCACTCTGGAAACCAGGGTTGGGTGCTTATTTATCTGTTTGTCATGCAGAAGAGATCTTGCACAAAATTCCCTGTTAAGGAATCAGGAACTGAAATTAGTTTGGCTAAGTCAGGGTTGGGGTTTTTTTAAGGGGCTGTGGAATGAAATGTTGACTGGAAGCCACCCACAGGGACACACCTGCTGGTTAGGAACCTGGCTGTGGGTGGTTCTGAGCTTTATGGCTCTTGTTGACAAGTTTCTGATTGCCCTAGTCTAGTCTGAGCATCAGGTCTCATCTTGTATCTCATCCTGGCCTGGAGAATATTCATGTTCTTTCCAACCTTACCCACCTTTTCCCCACTCCCTTGGAGGAACTGAAGTTGGGGTTGAGGAGAGCCAGATGGGCTGGAATAGGTCTCTGAAGGTCTTTCTGTCACCTGTTCAGTGAGGTTTGCCCCACCCCTGCTGCCTCATCCCAGCCTAAGACTGAACAAGACTCCGACCAGAGGCATGTGCAGAGGACAAAGCATGGGAAATGTAAAATAATACAGACCATCTCACACTCATCAAGCTGGCACATTTTTGAAAGCCCGTGTGTCTGAGTGTGTGGAACAATGGTAATTTACACTGCTTCTGAAGTAGAAATTATGAGAAATACTGTGTCAGGCAATTTGCAAAATCTTGTAAGTTTGTGTGCACTTAACCATCCAGCAGCTGTACTCCTGGATGCATCCTAGAGGAGCGCCATGTGAACAGAGAAATGAGTTTAAGACTATTCATGGAGGTATTGTTTAGGTAGCAAGATTGGGAAAAGCCTGCATTTCATCAGCAGAAGAATGCATAAATAAATAGGTTGGTTTTGGTCCTTGGAAAGTGAATATGAAAGAGTTACGTCTCAACACAGATATATAAAAAATTATGCAGAGAAAGTTGCAGAAGCTACATATAAGTTACTGTTGTGTAAATTAAGCATACTGTGTATCTGTGGGCACGTTACTTCAACTTGTTTTTCACTTTTTCTGTAAAATGGGAAAGTAGTGGCAATCTCACAGTGTGATTGGGGGTGGGGGGCAGTCAGTGAAGTAATGCATGTGAAATGCTTAGAATAGTGTCTGGCATGTAAGCATTGTGAACATATAGAAAGTGTTATTGTTTTGCACAGTAATCTATTTTCTGTGGATTCAGTTAATATGAATTGAGCATAAAATCATGTATTGGAATGATGTGTGCAAGTCACCATTCTGCCTTCCTAAGGCAGGAGAAGATGATGGGTTTGGGGAGGGTACATATGAGCTTCAGCTGTGTTTTCTTTCTTTTTAAAAATTGATGCAGAGGCATCAGAATGTTAAGATTTTAACAGGCTAGTGTGGTGGATTCTTTTTAACTGTTTGCTTAAAGTATTTCAAAGTAAAAATATTTCTTAAGCATGGTCTCTGACATCTTATGATTTTATAGAAATCCCTGCCAGGTACATGATGTTACTTAGAGTGAGCCACCTAATCTTTGAAAGCTTCCATTTCTTCATCTGCAAAAATTCAGAGTGTCAGAGGTGTTTGAACCAGAGCAACTCCATCTTGAACAGAGGCTGGGTAAAATAAGGCTGAGACCTACTGGGCTGCATTTTGAGGAGGTTAGGCATTCCAGGTCATAGGATGAGATAGGAGGTCAGCACAAGATACAGGTCAAAAAGACTTTGCTGATAAAATAGCATGTGGTAAAGAAGCTGGCCAAACCCACTGAAACCAAGATGGAAATGAAAGTGACCTTTGGTTGTCTTCACGGCTCATTATACTGTAATTAGAATGCATTAGCATGCTAAAAGACACTCCCACCAGCGCTGTGACAGTTTACAAATGACATGGCAACATCAGGAAGTTACCCTATATGATCTTAGAAAG
The DNA here is from genome assembly GCF_049354715.1 of Callithrix jacchus. Lineage (NCBI taxonomy): Eukaryota > Metazoa > Chordata > Mammalia > Primates > Cebidae > Callithrix > Callithrix jacchus. The sequence goes on along the minus strand of NC_133516.1, from coordinate 27,248,503 downwards.
GAGAGGAACCCTCAGTTCTGGTAATGGCTCACACCTTTCCTGGAAAACTCATGAATAATCTACCCCCTGTTTAGCATATAATCAAGAAATAACTATAAAAATAGGCAGCCAGCAGCCCTTGGGGCTACTCTGCTTATGGAATAGCTATTCTTCATTTCTTTACTTTCTTAATAAACTTACTTTCACTTTGTGGACTCGCCTGAACTATCTTCTTGAGCGAGATGCAAGAACTGTCTCTTGGGGACTGCATCAGGACCACTTTGTGGTAACAGGAGCAGTACAAATGGCTGTTAGTAAAGGAATGGTTAAGTAACTCTAGTACGTCTATGAAGGAATACCAGGCAACAATTTTTAAAAGAATGAGGATGTTCTCCATATACTAACACACAGTTACCAAGACATGCACTTTATAGGAAATTATAAGCTCCTTGTTGCCTAAATCTTGTTGATTTTGCTTAATAAGGGAAGCCAGAAGCTATAAACTCATAAATGTAATGAAGAAGTGGAATCCAGAGGATCTAGATGCTTGTCAGTCATTCACTTTATTTTATTTATTTATTTTTTAAAGATGGGGTTTCACCATGATGGCCAGGCTTGTCTTGAACTCTTGACCTCAGGTGATCCACCCGCCTCGGCCTACCAAAGTGCTACGATTACAGGCGTGAGCCACCGCACCCGGCCTAGTCATTCACTTTATTAGCTAGATGAGGAAAAGGGGAGTAAATATTTGCATGCCATCTACCACGCCTTTTAAAGTTGATGCTTACCCTGCTAAGAACAGCAAGATTTTAATATCAGCCAGGTTTTAGTTGCCAGAAACCACACCAGTTATTTTAGCAGAGAACTTACAAAGAAGTGTCCTATATTTAAGTAGCTGAAAAGAAGAAAATGCCAAAGTGTCTTGGAGGTAGCAACTGCTAAGTAGCCTCCACCCCAGGACTGGGGGAGCGGAATAGCGTCTCCCCATGTTTGATGTTTGTCTGCTAACAGTTTTCAAGCTCTTCCCCTTAACGTGCTTGCATCTGGACAAGCTGATAAAACCTAGGCACTTCCTCTTTGCACCAGAGGGGAAGTTCAAACTATGCAAATCCTTGCTGTCACAAATGCACTGAGCTCTCCTGACCACAAGAAAACCCAGAGCCACTTGCCCCTCCTTTCATTGAAGCCCAACTGACTGGCTTGGGTGCCCGCTTCGCTTGCCCTAGAAAGCCTCATGTGAATAGTAAACTTTTTCATAACCTCTTTGTGTCTGCAGTGTCATCAGTTTCAACATCCAAACCAGTTTTGGGTGATGGTAGTTGATCCCACCTCACATGGGGCAAAGTGCAAAGCAGGAACACAGAGACGTGGCTAGAGTTGTTGAAAGGCAGGAGATTGGAAGAGAGGCCTTGGGGAGCTGAACACATACCTATGGACGAGGGGTGGGTTGCTGGACTGACGTAGTGTCTGAACTCAGGGAGGGGCCCTGTGGCCTTTGGATCCGTGCTTCTGTGGAGAGGTCCCAGCTACTGATGCTGGGGCAGGGAGTAGAAGGGAGGGTCACAATGAGACTTCGAATGTTGGTTAATCACCTTTTGCCTGAAGAACGTCTTCCAATAGTCCACTGATGTTGCTCAGGACCTATTCCCATTCCCACCACCCCTTTTTGCTTTTTTTTTTTTTTTTGAGTCGGGGTCTCACTCACCCAGGCTGGAGTGCAGTGGCATGATCTCAGCTCACTGCAACCTCTACTTTCCCAGGCTCAAGTGATTCTCCAGCCTCAGCCTCCTGAGTAGCTGGGACTACAAGCACACACCACCAAGCCCTACTTTTTATATTTTTGTAGAGACACGGTTAGGCCATGTGGCCCAAGCTGGTCTTGAACTCCTGGCCTCAAGTGACCCACCTGCCTCAGCCTCCCGAAGTGCTGGGATTACAGGTGTGAGCCACCATGCCTGGACTCCTTTTTAAAAAATATTTTTTAATTTTTTGTAGAGATGGGGTTTAAACTTTGTAGAGATGGGGCTGGTCTTAAACTTCCAACTTCAGGGGATCCTCCCACCTCAGCCTCCCAAGATGGTGGGATTACAAGTGTGAGTCATAGCTCCCAGCCCCTTCTTTGCTTTTAAACTTACAGCAAACTACAATTTGATTTATGTTCCAGTAAGGCTTCAAAGAGTGACGTGCAGGCCGGACACAGTGGCTCATGCCTGTAATCCCAGCACTTTGGGAGGCCGAGGCAGGTAGATCACAAGATCAGGACTTCAAGACTAGCCAGCCTGGCCAACATGGTGAAACCCTGTCTCTACTAAAAATAACAAAAATTAGTTGCATGTGGCAGCACATGCCCATAATCCTGGCTACTGGGGAGGCTGAGGCAGGAGAATCGCTTGAACTCAGAAGACAGAAGTTGCAGTGAGCCAAGATTGTGCAACTGCACCCCAGCCTGGGCAATAGAGCGAGACTCCCTCTCAAGAAAACAAAAAATGAAGTGCAAAGTGTGCCTGAGGAGATACAGTACTCTCCAAATTGCATAATTTTGCCAATCTTTACAGGCAGAATCCTGGGGAATCTGTAGAGGTGTATCTTAAGGGTGTCACAGGCATTGGAATGAGAGCAACTCCATGTTGAATAGAGGCTAGGTAAAAGTGTCAGAGGTGTTCAAATTGGAGTGACTCCATTTTGAGTAAAGGCTAGGAGAAGGAGGCTGAGACTTGCTGGGCTGCATTCTCAGACAGTTAAGCATTCCTAGCCTCTAGATATTTATGGTTAAGGGAACAAATTAATACTGTTTACAAAACAGACCCAGACTTGGGAGTATCCAGATATCCTGATAGCTGGAGAACAAAGGCATTCCTAATTTTGCTTTAAAAATAATAATGATTCTTGAAAAATAATTAAGTGTTGGAAACAGATGCTCAGTGCTGCAAAGAAAAAGCACTGAGACAAAGGATCTCTCAGTAAGGCAATTTTACTTTCTGCAGAAAGGGTGCTCCTGATAGCCACCTTCCACCAGAGTACAATGAACAAAGGAAAAGCAGACATTTATCCCTTTGGGAATCATTCTTATCGCTGTGTCTGATCTCCGTTGGTTGGAGCCAGACCTCACAACCTGAAACTGAACCTGACTGGGTAATAATTTAAAGCTTTCTTGAATAGGTAAAGGCAATGGAGAACAAAAGGAAAAGAAGAAGTAAGGAAGGGACCGGAAGTTGCTTGTGAAAGGACTTGGAAAAGTAATAGCATAAATATCTTGGTTAAGGTACAAGGACATAGAATGTGCTACTTGCCTGTGAGCATGTCTAGCACAAATATCTAGGTTAATGTACAAGGATACAGAATGTACTATGTGCCTGTGAGCATGTGTAACAGCTATGCAGGATAGGGCTTAACGAAGAGGTATTAGCAAAAAGCAAGAAGGCTTTGAAGAAAGTCTTTAAAACAAACTATTATTTCTAACACTTATGATTTATTCTTTAACAAGAAAGGAAACTTTGAAGAGGATCTTTTCTACTTCCCACATTAAGAAAATCCTTTGTCACAAACGCTTGTAGCAGAGTACATCTCCCCATATATACAAGCATTGTACCTAGGGTGGATGCATTCCTCCTCTTACTTTCAGGAACATCCTACTCTGTCTATGGAGTAGCTGTCCCTTCACCACCTTTCTTAATAAACTTGCTTTTGCTTTGCACTGAGGATTCACCCTGAATTCTTTATTGCATGAGATTCCAGAACCCTCTCTTAGGGTCTGGATTGAACCCCTTTCCTGTAAAATATTTCTGGTGAACACAGAAGGGACAAAAACCCTGACCCAACGGCTACCTTTGGGTAAGTGTTGAGGTCCCATAACACATTTCTGGTAAACCACGGAAAGGATGATACTGAAGAAACTCCCCCAACCCCAAGGAAATAGACTGCAGCACTGATTGGATGATTTTGGGCAAGTGATGGGGTACCCAAGTAAAGAATGGGATTGGGTTAGAGGCCCAACTTTGAGGGGTTAGAGGCCCCTCTTAATAAAAGGCAAGGACAATTGACTGACCTGAGGTTAGAGGCTACTTCCATCCTACTCTGTCTTTGGAGTAACTGTCCTTTCACCACTTTACTTTCTTAAACTTGCTTTTGCTTTGCACTGTGGACTGGCTCTGAATTCTTTCTTGCATGAAATCCAACAACCCTCTCTTGGGGTCTGGATCGGGACCCCTTTCCTGTAACAAAAGGAGGCTGAGACCTATGGAGCTGCATTCCCAGATGGTTAAGGCATTTTAAGTCACAGGATGAGACAGGAGGTCAGCACAAGATCCAAGTCATAAAGACTTTGCTTGATAAAACAGGTTGCAGTAAAGAAGCTGGCCAAACCCCACCAAAACCAAGATGGTGATGAGAATGACCTCTGGTCATCCTCACTGCTACATTCCCGCCAGTGCCATGACAGTTTACAGATGCCATGGAAACATCAGGAAGTTACCCTAAATGGTCTAAAAAGGGGAGGCATGAATAATCCACTCTCTTTTAGCATATTATCAAGAAATAACCATAAAAATGGGCAACCAGTAGCCCTTGGGGCTGCTCTGTCTATGGAGTAGCCATTCTTTTATTTATTCCTTTATTTTCTTAATAAACTTGCTTTCTCTTTATGGACTTACCCTAAATTCTTTCTTATGTGAGCTCCAAGAACCCTCTTTTGGGGTTTGGATCAGAACCCCTTTTTGGTAACAAGGGTGCAGGATCATCATGGAAGGAATATGAAATCGGATAAAACTGAATTCATTGATATGCGATAAGTAAGCAGATATTTGTGGTTCATTGTTTTTTTGTTTTTTGAGAGGGAGTCTCGCTCTGTCACCCAGGCTGGAGTGCAATAGTGAGATCTTGGCTCACTGCATACTCACTGCTAGTCTCCTGCCTCAGCCTCCTGAGTAGCTGGGATTACAAGCGCACGCCACTATGCCTGTCTCATTTTTGTATTTTTAGTAGAGATGGGGTTTCAGCATGTTGGTCAGGCTGGTCTCAAACTCCTGACCTCATGATCTGCCTGCCTTGTCCTCCCAAAGTCCTAGTATTACAGGCATGAGCCACTGCACCCACCTATGGTTCGTTGTTATGACTTGAGAAGCTGAGAATGGCTCTGTATGTTTGCTTGTGGGTTGTTGAGATATGGACCCACTGTAATCCCAGCTTGGGAGGCTGAGGTAGGAGGACTGCTTGAGGCCAGGAGTTTGAGACTGGTTGGGCAATATAGTGAGAACTCATCTGAAAAAGAAAAAAAAATTATATATGTGTGTATATATATCTCCAAACATAACCTGCACTAAATGAGTTGAATGCCAGAACTTCCTTGGTATACTGTAGGGAAAGATATGTAAACGCTTAGGGAGATAAAAATGCATGAGTGTATTTATTATGTAAATACCTGCTCACACACCCAGGGAGGGTCCAAAGGACACTCCTTTCATCAAGACTATGAGAGAGAGATTCATGTAGAGAGTGCCAGATATTCTACACAGGCCACATTACAGTGCGAAATGCGACCTGAAGTGCAGTGGGGCTGATGGAATCCTGAGCAGGGACCATATGGTAACAGTCACCAAAGACACGACTGGTGTGATGACTGCAATGGATAGTGCAGCCAAAGCAGGACCTTGAATGGTCTGACCCACGAGATCCATGATGTCGGCCTGCTGACCATAGTGAACTGAGAACTAAAATGGATGGGCTGCCTACTAAAGTTTTACTTGATCTGAATAAGTAGGAAAGCTCCAGGTCTGGTGAACAGAGAAGTCTGACCTCAATTACCAATACAGAGTTATAATCCCTCAATCAATTCCAAGTCTTGATCTAGTTCCCAGACCCAGAACTTCTCGAATAAATGATAGGCCAGGTCCCTTCGAGGCAGGACCCTGCTGCACTGAGAATAGTTTATACTTTTCATCTTCCTAGACTTACCCAAAGGCACCCAAGGCCATTTATCAGAGTGACTGTGCATTGGGAAGGGCAAATAATTAGACTTTTCTGAGATAATCAGCCTCTAGTTCTGAACTAGCAGCAATTACAGGAGACTCAAAATGCCACCATGTTTCCTCAAAGTATGAGTGTGTGGAGTCCAGGCGATCAATGGACCTTTTGGCTTAGATTCCTCTCACTGTAGGTCTAGTAGATTCCTGAACCCATCCTATCCTCATTTCCCTGGTTCTAGAATGCGTAATTAGAATAGACAGAATCAACAATGTGCAGAATCCCACATTGGTTTCCTAGCCATACGGTGAAAGTAATTCTGGTAGAAAAGGCCAAGTAGAAGCCACTAGAGCTGCCTCATTCACAAACATAGTAAAGCAAACTAATACCACATTCCTGGAGAGATTGTCGAGATTAGCGCCGCCGTCCAAAACTTGGACCCACATCCCCACTCAGCTCACCTACTCTACCTGTGCAGAAGACAGATGGATCTTGGAGAATGACAAGTGGATCCTTGTAAACTTAATTGACCAGCGACTCCAAGTGCAGGTGCCGTTTCCACATGTGGTTTCAGTGCCGCGCAAACTACACATATGACAACTGGTGTGCAGTTGTTACTGAGCCAGGTCCGGGTTCGTTCTGTTCTCACGCAGTAAATCGATCACTGTGACACGGGTTTTGCAAAAGAGAGAAGAATTATTCACAAGGCCCTCCAGTGAGAAGATGGGAGAATGGCTGTCAAATCCACCTCCCCAAAGATGAGGCTTAGAGAGAGGTATAGGTTAGGGAAATAGGGTGGTCTACAGCATGGGAACAGGTGATTGGCAGTGGGGAAAAATGCAGTCATAATTGGGGTTCACAGGACCTATGTATAGAAAATGGTGGTGTTAACATGCTCTAGGGGTGGAGTTTTGGCCTCTGGGCACGTGCACAGGCCCAGTTTAAGTGTTGGCAGTCTTAACCGTTTGAACTGGATAGGAACTGCCCCAAGTTCCTGAAAAATAACTCAGGCGATTGCTATGGTGACTTATAAATGTTATCTATAAGGCAGCACGTGAAGGTTGAGTGACCGTTCAGTAGCACAGCCTTCAGCTACTGTGGTCTTCAGCTTCATGGGGAAAAAGATAACAAAGAGCGAGCAACCGAAAGCAAGCAGGGCAGGCGAAGTGCGGCGCACCTGATCCGATGATCCCCTCTGCTGCCCAGTGACCCATCTGTGAATGTTTCTTTCTCTATATCTGTGAGTAAAGGCCGTCAAGAACAGTTTGCTTTCAGCCAGATACACCTTCCCCACCCTATCTCAAGGCTACCTCAACTCTGCAGCCAGGCCCATGATCTGGTTCCCAGTTCCTCTGAGAACGTTTACACCCTCAGGGTGACACACTGGTCCATTATATTGATTTCATCATGGTCACTGGACCTGGTGTACGGAAGCAGCAACTGCTCTAGGCATGTTGGGAGACACCTAAAATGACTGTGTGGGAAATAAACCCACGATGTGGCCAAGGGCAAGTCAAGTTTCCAAAACTTCTCTCTTTTTCTTTTTTCTTTTTTTGAAATGGAGTCTCACTCTGTAGCCCGAGCTGGAGTGCAATGACATGATCTTGGCTTACTGCAACCTCCGACTCCCAGGTACAAGTAAATCTTCTTGCTCAGCCTCCTGGGACTGAAGGCGCATGCCACCACTCCCACACAGGGCTTTTTTTTGGAGGAGGTAGGGAGTAGAGACTGTATTTTACCGTGTTAACCAGGCTGGTCTCAATCTCCTGACCTCAAGTGATCCTCCCACCTTGGCCTTCCAAACGGCTAGGATTATAGGCATGAGCCACTGAGCTCGGCCTCTTTTCTCTCTCTTTCCAATAGTTATGTTCTATATATTTAAAAGGGGCACAAGAGACAATTTCATACGTGATTTTCTGGATCACATGATTATTCTACATATAACATTTTGGGGAAATGCCAAACTGTTTTCCAAAGGGGCTGCCTGGGAGTCTCAGCTCTAGTTTCCAGCCCTCAGCAGCCACTCATCCTCTCAGTGACGCCTCAGTGCTGCCTTCCAAGGTCCGGGGCTGCCTTGAGACCTGATCAGAACTGGCTCTTTTGCCATATCTAGTGCCTGTGTGCCATAGCTGACCCAGAGTCAGAACCTAAGCAATGCCATCTTAAACCCTGCACCCTGCAACCACCAAGAAAAACCATTTCTCCAAAAATTAGTTGTAACTGCTGCTCTGTTTCCTTTGTGATAACTGCTTGCTGCCCCGTTTTCCTTGCCATAACTGCCAACCTTGGCTTCTGTGAAAAATAGCTAGCTTGCTCTGTATAACACTGATTGCAAAAAAGAACCCCGTACCCCCACCAGGATTTGGGTTTTCTGCTTAAATCCCTTGCTCCCCCTGAGCTTGGGGCCACGGGTTGGAGAGACGCTAGTGCTCCGTGGTCGCTGGCAATAAATTACCCTCTGAATCGGCTTACTTTTGTCTCAGTGGTGATTCTGTACTCGCTTGGTTACAACACCTGATGTTCAAGGTCATTAGGAATTTCAAGACCCTGACAGCAGAGCAAGAGAGCAGGCAGAGGTCCTGCTAAGTTTGGGACCCCACAGGGCTGCCCAAGCTGCCTGCCTATGAAGCCAGCCCTGCCTGATGGAGATGCTTTTGCCATGTGGTGAGAGGGAACGTGTGTTCATGGTTCTCCGCTTTCCCACTCTCTGTCTCCAGGTCCAACTTCTCCAAGGACGGGATCTAGAATTTGTTCCCTGAATCTTCTCCCATCTCCCTCCCTGGGCGTTTCACTCATAACCCCACCAGACCCCCCAGGAATGGCCTGACATGGGCTCTGGGAATAGAACATGGGTTCTCAGAATGGCTCTCTGAAACTTCATTGAGTTGTCTGTCCTATTTTCTTTCCTCAACAAAATGTCCACATGCTCAACCTTCTGTCTCAGTGGGAAAGATGAAAAGAATGATGAGGCTTAGGACAGGCTTGGTGGCTCATGAGTGTAATCCCAGTACTTTGGGAGGCCGAGGTAGGCAGATCACCTGAGGTCGGGAGTTTGAGACCAGCCTGAACATGGTGAAACCCCACCTCTAGTAAAAATAAGAAAATCAGCCAGGCATGGTAGCGGGCACCTGTAATCGCAGCTATTCAGGAGGCTGAGACAGGAGAATCACTTGAACCTGGGAGGCGGAGGTTGTGGTGAGCTGAGATCATGCCAGATCACACCAGCCTGGGCGACAGAATGGAAAAAAAAAAAAAAGAAGAATGATGAGTCTTAGCATCCCAGGAAGTTTTGGGTGGCAAGAGATGGAGAGTATCACTTTCCTTCCTTTGGTACTTCAGTTTCCAGTCTCCTTGTTAGAATGCTGCAAAGCTGGCCTGCTGAGGTCTTCTGTGATCTCCTGTGCTTCCTGCATTTCCACCTGAAAACGAGCCTGCTGCAGGGATGAATCCATGAGCAGATTTTTAATGTAAAGGAAGCAGACACAAAGGAATCCATGGTGTACGACTCCACCAACTTAAAGTGAAAAACACACACAACAAAGAACAGGCACGATGCTGCTTTGCCAGCTGGTTCCCTGTTGGCTTGGCCACCCAGGGATGTAAGAGGGAAGCTGGGATGCTGGAGGACTGGAGTGTGAGGATTAATTTTAGGTGTCAACTTGGCTGAGCCACAAGGTGCCCAGGTATTTGGTCAAATGTTATGCTGGGTGTTTCTCTCAGGTTGCTTTGGGTGAGATTAACATTTAAATTTGTGGACTTGGAGGAAAGCAGATTGCCCGCTCTCATGTGGGTGGGCTTCATCCAATCACCTGAAGGTCTGACGAGAACAAAAAGTCTGGCTGCCCTGGCAGGAGAGAATTCTTCCACAGACTCTGCCTTTGGAGTTCATGCATACCATCCGCCAGTCCTGCTCCACAGCAGGTGCCACTGGACTCTCACTGGAATGTGTATTCGGGGTCTCCAGCCTGCTGCTCCACCCTGAAGATTTGGGACTTGCCAGTCTCCATAATTCTATGAGCTAATTCCTTATCATAAATCTCTCTCCCTCCAAACACACACACACACACACACACACACACACACACACACACACACACACACAGACAAATGAGTGTAGATGTATTCCAATAAAACTTCCTTTAGGGACATTGAACTTTAAATTTCAAGGGCTGGGCATAGTGGCTCATGCCTGTAGTCTCAGCACTTTGGGAGGCTGAGGCAGCTGGATTACTTGGAGCCAAGAGTTCAAGACCAGCCTGGCCAACATGATAAAACCTCATCTTTACAAAAAACACAAAAAGAAGAAAAGAAAAAGAAAAAAATGTAGCCACATGTGGTGGCTCATGGCTGTAATCAGCTGGGAGGCTGAGGTGGGAGAATCGCTTGAAGACGGGACGCAGAGGTTGCTGTGAGCTGAGACGGCACCTGAGCAAAAGAGCAAGACCCTGTCTCAAAAAATAAAAAATAAATAAAAATAAATTTTATGTAATCTTCATGTATACTCATTCATTTACATATTGTCTGTGGTTGTTTTCACCCTTCAGGTCAGAAGTAGCCCACGACCTTTACACAGTGTTTACCACTGTCATAGACATCTTTTTGTGTGTAGGCGTGCTTTTTATTGTACTTCAGGTTCTGGGATACATGCGCAGATCATGCAGGATTGTTGCATAGGTACATACATGGCAAGGTGGTTTGCTGCCTCCATCCCCCGTCACCTATATCTAGCATTTCTCCCCACGTTATCCCTCCCCAACCTCCCTACCCTTGACATCTTTAAATATAGTTTACTTTCACATGTTTTTATATTTTGTATAAATGAAATAATAAAGTATTGTCTGTCTTGCACTTTTTTGCTCAAAATTATGTTTGTCAGTTTTATGCATGTCATTCATTGCATGTGGTGATGCTGTATTTTCATTATATTGTGGTATTCTGTGTATGATGATACCACTGTGGAGCTCCAGCTCACTCTTCTTTTTTTTTTTTTGAGATGGAGTCTCGCTCTTTCACTCAAGCTGGAGTATAGTGGTACCATCTCGGCTCACTGCAACCTCCGCCTTCCAGGTTCAGGCAATTCTCCTGTCTCAGCCTCCTGAATAGCTGGAATTACAGACATGTACCACCACACCTGGCTAATTTTTGTATTTTTAGTAGAGACAAGGTTTCACCATGTTGGCCAGGCTGGTCTTGAACTCCTGACCTCAGGTGATCCACCAGCCTGGGCCTTCCAAAGTGGTGGGATTACAGGCTGAGCCACTGTGCTCAGCCATCCAGCCCACTCTCTATGGACAGCGGGCTCTGCCTAGTTTTTGCCTGGCTCACTGGGGATAGCCTACGTCCAGCTCTATGAAAATGCCAAATTGCAGCAGGCCTTTGAGTTCCTTTTAGCAACGCTTGATTGTGTCAGATCTCTCCATGTTCCCTAATATCACAAGCTTGCTATGAAAAGCGACGCCCGGAATCTTGTCTTTGAGACACCAGGGTTGTCTCCTTCAAAGACTGTCTCTTAAGGGCCACAGCTCATAATGGCCTTGGCTGAGATGTATGGAGTGGCTGTTTTTTTCAGACTTGCAAGGTACCAAATTATTCAACTGTCTGTGTGTGGCAGGCCAGTCAGGGGTCACCTTCATTAGCAGCACTCTGGGTCCTTCCTGCTCTCCTTGTGCACTGGCCAGCTCCAGCCAAAGACTGCCTTTTCCACAGGACTTTGTTAAAAGTGGTCAAGAATGAGCCAACAAAACCACTATTCTGGATTCTCATCGTTTTCCTACTGCCCCAGATTTGGATAAATTGTGATCCACCTTCCAAGCTAAAGCAGGCTGCAACCTGGCCAAACATTTCACATGAGGTGCCAGCTTCCCGTCTCAAGGACAGGGATCCTGCTAAACACTCCACACTGCCCAGCATGTCCCAACAGCAAGGAATTATCCAGTCCCAAATGTCAGGAGTGCCAAGGTTAAGGAACACAGCTTTATTTTATTTTATTATTTTATTTTTTTGCGACAGAGTCTTGCCCTGTCGCCCTGGCTAAAGTGCAGTGGTGCTATCCTAACTCACTGCAGCCTCAAACTCCTAGCCTCAAGTCATCCTCCCACCTTAGCCTCCTGAATAGCTAGTGCTATGGGTGTGTAACACCACACCCAGCTAATTGTTTTAAAAGACTTTTTTTGTAGAGATGGGGGTCTTGCGGGGCTGGTCTTGAACTCCTGGCCTCAAGTGATCCTTCTGTCTCAGCCTCCCAAAATGCTGGAATTGCAGGCATGAGCCACAGTGCCAGCCAGAAACCGTGCTTTAGAAAGACATTCCTTTGGTCCAGGTCTGCTTGTGGTAAACTTTTTATGTTGAAAGTCTTCATAGTTCCTAATTGTTGAATAATTAGCTGAATGTACTAATCTGAGGTGTCTGATTTTTTTCAGTATGTTAAATATATTATTCCATTAAACTTTATCATTTTTAACTTCAAGTCATCATTTAGGCATTTTCTCTAGCAGTTTTCAAGGTTTGTCTTCAGTGTTTCGTGGTTTTCTGCACTGTATCTAAGTGTGGATGTTTTCAATTATCCTTTGTGGGATTCAGTGGCATCCCTAACTCTAAGAATTCCTGTCTTTCATCAATTTTGGGCAATCCTCAGCTTTATCTCTTGGATGTAGCCTCCCCTTTCCCTGCGTGATCCCCTAAAGCCTTGTCTGTGCTCTGTTGAAACTTTTCCTTAAGGAAGATTGCACTTCGGATCTTGTTCAAGTTCACTTGGCCCCTCTGCTACTTGCATCTTCTGTGTGTGTGTGTGTGTGTGTGTGTGTGTGTGTGTGTGTGTATGTGTGTGATGAAGTTTTGCTCTGTTGCCCAGACTGGAGTGGCCTGATCTCAGCTCACTGCAACCTGGAGGTTACACTGGCCTGCTACCTGCATCTTGTCTGATGTTGAATCTGTCCATTGAGTTTTTATTTCTAATGATATTGTTCATCTCCAAAATAGGAAAAGCACATGTTAGCACAAAGAATGGAACACTAGGTATTGTTTTCTAAGAAATTTATTTGAAAGAATTATATCTATGGAAAATGATAAACATTTCAAAAAAAACTGAATTTTATTTGTTGAGACATTTCAAAGGTCAAACCAGTGGGTCTGGGAGAAGGAAGGAAGGCAGTGAAGGGAAGGACCAGGAGGAGTGGGGGAAGACTGGGAGTCCCTTCTCTACCCCACAGCTCTCTGCTTCATTCTCCTGCAGCTGCCGCTGACCTTTGTGATATCGAGGTCCCAGCCAATCACAGTACTCACTCTTGCTCTCCCAACAGCCTCTAAGGCAAATCCCTGGAGACTCCACCCACTGAGCCCCGCCCCTGGGGTTCTCTACGCAGTGAATTCGTGGACAAAAGGCCCTAGTTACTGTCAGCATAACTACATACTTCACTTTCACAAGTTGGCATGCCTGGGTGAGGGCAATTATTTTAGTCATATGAGCTTCGATTTCTGGGAGATTTAAGTCAATTTAGTTTTTGAGAGTGTTCTATATTTTAAGGGTGAATTTACATGTGCTATTTCATTTTATTTTATTTATTTTTGAGACAGGGTCTCGCTGTCACTCAGGCTGGAGTGCAGTGGCACGATCTTGGCTCACTGCAGCCTCCGCCTCCCAGGTTCAAGCGATTCTTGTACCTCAGTCTCCCTAGTAGCTGAGACTACTGGCGTGCGCCACCACGCCCAGCTAAGTTTTGTATTTTTGGTGTAGAGACTGGGTTTCACTATATTAGCCAGGCTGGTCTTGAACTCCTGACTTGAAACGATCCACCTGCTTCGGCCTCCCAAAATTCTGGGATTACAGGCATGAGCCACTATGCTCTGACAAAATTTTTTATTTTAAATAAGTTATGGAAATGATGAAAACATTTCATTTATAAAATAAATGTAGCTGGGCATGGTGGCACACGTCTGTAATCCTAGGTACTCGGGAGGCTGAGGCAGGAGAATTGCTTGAGTCCAGGAAGAGGAGGTTGCAGTGAGCTGAGATTGTGCCACTGTGCTCCAGCCTGGGCGACAGAGGGAGGCTCCATCTCAAAAAAAAATTAATAATAAAAAAATGAATCTAGGACATTTAGGAAGTCTGAATTATGAGAAATCTAATTTTGGTCTTGAACAAGTCAAAATATTGTACTAACATTTTTAAAAATGATAAACTAATAATTAAAGAGTGAATCATGCTAAGGTTTTCCTTTCTTTTGAAGTTGGTGTCTTTTTTTATGTCATAGAGAGTTTAAAAAGTTATTAGGGAAATACACCTTCTAGTGTCCATAAAAAGAAACATAGTTTAACAGTCTTTTTTTTTTAAGACAATTTAAACTTTATCTGAACTAAAAATTCCTAGAATATATGGATAACAGCTGAATGCAATTTTTGTTTAATCTTTCAAGTTTTCAAAAGAGGAAAAAAAGAGAGGAAGTGCGATAGAAAAAAATGAGAGGGAGCTGGCTTTAGACAAAGAATCATTTTTTCTCTGCAAAAAGAGGGATGAAAGTTTAAACATTTATACAATACGTACACGAGAGTGTCCTATACCTGGTTTCAACATAATTTCAGTTCGTGACAATTCTATCAAGCCAGATGACTTTTTAAAAGCCAGAATGTGTTAATCTCCAATGTATGGAAAGGAATGATGCCTCCCCTGTGAAACAAAATGATCTGTCATTTAGGCAAACCAGACAAAGATTTTCCTCAGGAGGGTTCTTTTATTCTGGGTATTCAGAGTCTCCTTAAGATGTTTAGCCCAATGTTGATGTTTGTACAATACAGTGATTTGCCAGCCAACATTTTTGTTTACCTGACATAGCGACAGTTTTGGACTTGAAGCCTTCCATAAAATATGGAAATGTCAGCATCTAAAGATGAGTGCTTGGCGCAGTGGCTCACGCCTGTAATCTCAGCATTTTGTGAGGCTGAGGTGGGCAGATCACCTGAGGTCAGGAGTTTGAGACCAGCCTGGCCAACATGGTGAAACCCCGTCTCTACTAAAAATACAGAAAATATCTGGGCGTGGTTGCCCATGCCTGTAATTCCAGCTACTCAGGAGGCTGAGGCAGGAGAAAATCGTTTGAACCCAGGAGGCAGAGGTTGCAGTGAGCCGAGATCAGATCACTGCACTCTAGCCTGGGCGACAGAGTGAGACTCCATCTAAAAAAAAAAAAAACCAAGAAAACCCAAAAAACAATAAAAAACAAAAAACAGATGCTCCTGAGAAAAAAGATGCTCCGATTTCATATTCGTGATAGCTTAAGAATATTTTACAGAGGCATTTTTTGAGTTCAAATCATACCAGTTGAAGACAGTAGACCATTGGACATTCAGAATTTTGCTTTGTTTTCGTTTTGTCTAAATCAGAGTTTCCCCGAAGTAATCACTATAATTCTAAACTATCCTTAGGGAAATTGTGCCAGTTAGAAAGTCATGCACAGGCATTAGCATTAGAAAAAATGTAAAGGGAGCCAGTTTCTTTTCTTCGGCCTGAAAGAAGACTCCATGGGAACTTCAGCGTGTCCACAGGTTGGTGCTTGTGTGACATTGCGTCTTGGAGCCAACCAAAGACTAATCGGTATTCAGGGTTGTCCAAGGCTTGGAAGACAAAGCCCTCAGAACACACTGATCACAAGCTGGATGCCATGGTGCGAGCAATAAGCTCTCAAGCTTGCCAATATTCACAGCAAGGGGATTTCCAGGATCAAGTGAAGGAAGGTAATGGAATGAGTTATAACTTCCTTGGGAAACTGCCCCTGTGTGGACCCAGCTGGAGAGGCCTTGGGGAGGAGGGGAAGAAGCACAACCAGCCTCACCAAAGCGCAGTGCTGGAGCAGGCTAGATGAGCCAGGGAGGGTATCCTTCACCTTAGCAATGGCCTCATGCTCAGGTCAGGCCTGCCGCAGTCTCTGGGAAGGCCCAAGGCTACTAGTGCCAGCGTGGGAAGGCTGCTGGTGGAGCGCCCAGGGGCTGGGAAGGTATTCATTTCTCACTCAGCTCCAGAAGCACTGTGGGCTGCCCCACATTGGGTGGGCACCACCAGGCAGGTAAGGAGAGGAAGAAGCCTGCTTGGGTGACCTGGGGCCAGCCCAGGAGGACGACCGTTCCATCTTCTGCCAGCACCGTGGGCTGGTTCCATGGGACACACAGCAGCTGCTGGGTCCACAGGCTGGGGAACCTGGTGAGGATTCAAGGTGTGCCTGGGATGGGCGGTCCCAGTGAGCAGTGGTGACATGGGGGGCAGCATCTAATTCTCAGGACATCAGGGTGTGAAGAGGGTGTGAGGCCCAGCAAACCAGACCCAGGGGAGTAGGGAGCAGATCGAGAGATGTTCCCAATCCAGGAAGCCCTGGCTTCCATCATGCTGAACACAAAACTACCCTCTCAGAGGACATCACCCCTTGTTTATAAATTCATATTCTAGAAAATCCCCAATGCTGTTTTTGGAGCCATGTGATATGACTGCCAGAAATCAGGCAGGGAAGGGAATGGCAGGTACACTTCCAGGTTGGGGGTGTCAGGCACTGTAACAGAGAGAGGACGGGGCAGGAGCCAGTGGGGAGCTTTCCTGCAGAATTCTGAGATTGCCAGGCAGAAGCTAGGCTGGGATAGGGTGGGAAATGCTTTACACAATAAAGATTAGATTACTAGGAGCCCCAGCCTTCTAATGCTCTCCCTGCTCTCTGAAGCTCCCTCCACAGACTCCTCCACCCCAGAACCTTCCAACAGGTAAGCTTCAAAGCCTTCCTACCTGTCCAGTTCCTTAGCTCCTGGCCAGCCCCTCACTGTTGAGCCCCTCAAGCCCCTGTTTCCAACCACCCTCACTCTGGGGATCCCTGCAAGTTGTGCTGACTCCCCCAAGGCCTTGTGGCCACCAGCGGATGCTGGGAAATCATCTCTGCCTGAGCAAATCAGAACTTCCTGTAGGATACAGGTGTCGGGATCCGCTTCCGGTTGAGTTGGTTGATATTCTGGGTAGCACACATTGAAGTTCCTCTGGACTGACAGTCATCGTGTCCATTCTAAAGAAGGTAGAGGAATCTGATGGAGAGAAAGTAGGAAGAGTCACCCAGACTTGCAGGCTGCCTCCTGTGCTGATCCTGAGAACGTGCTCACATGGCATATGTGTTTCTTTTTGTGGCCATTTGTAAGAATAGGAAATGACCTATTCTTACAAATGCCCGCAGGCGTGCTGCTTGATACAACACCCTTTATTTATTTATTTATTTATTTTTTTAGAGATGCGTTCACCCTCTGACATCCAGGCTGGATGGAGCATAGTGCTGCAATTAATTTCAGCTCACTGCAGCCTTGACTGCCCTGGGTTTAAGTGACTCTCCCATCTCACCTTCCCGAGTAGCTAGGACCAAGGTGCATGCCACCACCTGCAGCTAATTTATTTCTATTATTATCATTATTTATAGGGATGACTTCTCCCTATGTTGCCCAAGCTGGTCTGGAATTCCTGGGCTCAAGTGATCCTCCCACCTCCCAAATTGTTGGGATTACAAATATGAACCACCAAACCCAGCCACAGCACCCATTTACTCTCATACCACTGAAGTCCCTAAGTCAGCAAGCATGGGGCTTGGTACTCTGCTTAGAGTCTCATAAGATCGACATCAAGGTTTTGTCTTCCTTCAGCTTATATCGGGAGCTCTGGGAAAATCCACTTCCAGGCTCATTTTGTTGACACAGTTTCCATTAAGCCCCTTCCATTGTCAAGCCAGCAACAGTGGGTTGAGTCCTTCTCATGCTTAGAATCTCTCTGACTTCTCCTGCTGCATCTCTGTGATGCCTGTCAGAGAAAGCTCTCTGCTTTTTAGGGCTTAAGTGTTTAGATTGGGCCACTTGGATAATCCAGCATAATATTCCTAGTTTAAGGTCCATAATTTTAATTACATCTGCAGAATACCCTTTCGCCATATAGTGAAACACAGTTATGGGTTCCAAGGATTAGGGCAGGGCCATCTCTTTGGGGGACCATTCTGCTGACCACACATGGTCATGTTTCCATAAAATTTGCAAGTGATTTTTTTGGTCTTCTTTTGTATGAGAGTCTCCATCCTTCTCTTTATTGAAGACGGTTTTTCAAGGTATGGTTCATCATTGTTGCTTTACTTACAAAATGAATTTGAATGGCAATCATCATTTTATTAACGAATATAGTAAATTTAATTACGTAAAAAAGAGTGGAAAATATCGGGGACTATCGTACGTAACTATTTACATTCCATGAAATTGTTAGTATGCACACACATCTCTGAACTAGGTCAGGACATAAGTATACTTAGTATACTTGGTTAAAATAAAATATTTTTAAAAGACCATTTAAGGAAATGATCCTAGAATTCATCTGGAGCCTCCAGTTAGGCCTGTCCCTGTCCCAGGAAGGCTTAGAGCCCCTGGGGGAGACAGAGCGAGTCCCCTGGTGAGAGGTTCAGGCTGATGGAAGCCCCGGCCCCGGCAGTTCCCTCTGACCCTCCACCCCACGTATAGAGACTGGAAGGCTCACCCGTGTTGTCTCACTTTTTTACCTTTTAGGTATGTCTAGAAGTCAGTTTGGACAGGGGCAGAAACCTCTAGACAAGTTTTTCTGGGTGAACGAGATAAGTGGAGAAATCACCTACCCCCCGCAGAAGGCAGATGCACCTGCGGTTCCTCCTGAGAGACGGCAAGAGAGGCCCCCATCTCAGCCCAGGAGTGCGCAGGGGGCTCCTTGCAGTCCCCAGGGCCCGCCTGCACAGAGGCCTGCCCCTGCACCTCCACCTAAGGCTTCTCTGAAAGACTCGGGCACGAGAAAACCCCACCCATCTGTGCCGACCTGGGGCCGGGCCAAAGCCGGAGGAGGGAGGAGCCCCCCACCGTTCTCAGCAATCCCTGTCACCATCTCATCACCAGGAGGGACTCTGCCCGTACTTGGGCCCCTGGGACCAGCCCCTCAGCCACTGGTCTCCACCTTTCCTCTCAGCACTTCTGCCCCCTGGGCCTTCACCTACAAGCTGAAAAATGTCCCTACTAAGAAATAACTGGTTTTCGTTTTGAATCTTAAGAGAATTTGGCCACAGTCTTTAAGCACCTTTCTGAGCTACCTGTGGACAGAGCGGCCCCACCTGTACACCAGGCTCTGCAGGCCCCATCTGCCTTCCCGGAAGCGCAGGCCTCACCCCGGGGTCTCACAGAAATGCTCAGTGCTTTAAAGTCCAATACAGTTCTACTTTGATTTTGACATAACGTTCTCCAGAGCTTCCTTTCCCTTCCTTTGAAATAGCGAGCTGTCCTGGCATTTCACTCTTAATTCTTTGGGCTTCTGAGGTTGATGTCAAAGCAATATGAGTAGTTTCTAGCCAGCGCCTGGGGACCTCCTTGGGTGGGGATGGAAACAAGCCAGGATGACTGGGACCTGCAGGCCCAGGGTCCCTGGGACCCAGCCTCCGGCTTCCAGGCTTGGGGACAGCTCTCAGGGCAGGGAGGGGCTGGGGTCCTGCATGGAGCTCCCTTCTGAGGCAGCCTGAGGCTGGAGGAAGCCAGCAGGGGACACCACCCTTTTTGGCAGAGCCACCTGCTTCCTCAGCTCTGTGCTTTCTCTGGGCACTGCCTCTCGGCCCTCCAGGCATGGAGTGACTCAGGCAACATGGGAAGTGGCCTCCTCACAGACCTGGCCCTCCTGGATCAGGCTGGCCGAGGGCTGCAGGAAGTCCCAGGGGTGCAGGAGTGCGTCCTGGAGGAAGGACAGGCTTGGCCTGGGCACACAAAGTGACCTGGTTTGAGGAGGAGCTGCTGGAGAAGCTACTGGTGTCCCTGAACAGGTGCCAGGAGGCTCCAAGTTGTACTAGAGCAGCTCCAGGTAAAATGTGTCATCAGGATGGACTGTGAGTACCCCAGGAACACCAGAGAGGAGTGGCGCACGCAGAGCAACGTCAGGTCAGAAGCTGAAGCGCAGCCTGGCCAGCACCTCGGCGCCTTAGTCAGACTGGCAGCGCGTTCTCGGCTTTGCCAGTGGGGCACTGTGACCAGCCACATGGAGCTTGAGGTGCTGGGTATCAAGGAAGTGAACTTCTGAGGGCAAGGAAGAGCAGAGCTACCCAAAAGAGGAGACCCTGGTGCTCCTGGCTTATGGGTGTCTAACCACGGAGTCTTGGTGGAGAAACACCTGCCCTGCCCCTCAGCAGGCTGCACCAGCCCAGCCCTGGAATCATCACACCCACGTGCCTCCCAGATCTCATCTGATTCTTGGTCAGACCCAGGCCTCCAGGGCCCTTCATCCTAGGTGGGGCAGGTCAGAGGTCAAAGGTTAGGGTGACTCTGTGTCTCTTTCTGACTAGGGCTTCCAAGTTATTCCAGGAAATGGGCCCATGGAGGACCCTGACCCTTCTGAGAGTTCTCTGAGCTGGGGGCACGGGCCTGGGGTCCAGTCTCAAGTCGTCCACTATGTCCTGTGACCATGACAGGATTCTCCCTATCTTGGCCTCATTCTCCCTCCCTGCACAGTATGGGAGTGAGCGAGCCAGTCTGTCAAGCCTGCAACCTACAGTCTGTGACAAAACACTGGGAAAAAGAGGTGGCATGAGGGTCAGACCCAGGCTGGGGTCAGCTGTCCTGAACCTGGCTGCTTCTGAGGGTGGCAGAGGCCCTGCCCATCAGGCTCCACAGGGCGGTGGGTGCTCTGCCCTTGGGCCATCAGCTCCACAGGGGGGTGGGAAGACTGGTGTGCACTCCCTGTGCCCCTTGCAGGACGGCCTTAATGAAGTCCTTGGTGTCATTGCTGGTAGGGCTTCAGTACATCCAGCTGTGCATGGCAACGCAGCCAGCAAACAATGGAGACCAGGCCAGGCTGGAGGGCAGCGGGAGGGCCGGAGCCTGCGGGGTCATCTGGACCCTGGGCCTTGGAGGGAAAGGTTGCCAGGGCAGGGACTGTGGGTCTCTTGGGCAAGTGACTGGGACCAGGGCCTCCAATCCTAGAGCCCCAGCAAGTGTCATAGAGGTGCCCAGAGAGATATAAGCCTGGCCTGCAGCAGGAATCTGAGTTCACCTTCCGGTGGGGATCAGGGCTCAGTGTACACCAGCAGAGTCCCCAGGGCAACAAATCCCCTGCACAAGCCACCTAGAGCCCTTTTGGGACAGCATGGCTTAGTGCTCTGCCCTGGGGCCTGGCAGGGCCCCTTCTGCTGACAGCGGATGTATGAAAATACCTGGGCAGCAGTTTCCACCCATTTCCAAGACAGTTATCAGTTTGATCTCTCAGGGTGTCTAATCTGGAAAGGCAACTGGCAGTGGGCGTGGCCCCCTCACGTGGGCTCGGTGCCCTGTGCTGGATGACAAGGGTCTTGCAGTTAATTTCAGTAACTTTACCCCACGCTAGGGTATGTGAGTGTGTGGTAGAGAGAGGATAGGGGAGTGGAGGTGGGATGAGTAGGGATCTGTGAGGGATCTCATTCTTCCACTTTCTGAAAGATGAGGAGACTGAGGGTCAGAGTGGAGAGACCCTTTAGTCACACACCTGTGAAGAAAGGGGCTATTTGGTCATGAAATGCACATTCTGTCCCCAGTGGTAGGAGGAGTGGGAATTGGAGGGAATCTTGGGAAGTGTCCTTGGGGATCATAGACCATAGAGACAAAAGCAGTCAGGCCTGGGCAGGGAGGGTGCCCAGGTCACACATTCAGCAGTCTTGCTTCTGGGGGTTTGTTTTGAGACCCCTCTCAGGTGATCTAAACTTGCTACATTGTGGCTCTGATAGAGTGATGTTTTGAGTAAAGCCCAAATCTCAGGTTTTCATGTCTCCCAGGCAGAATTTGTGTTAGGGGGTGGTGTCCTGTTTGGGGCAGAGATGAGGGAAGGATGAAGGGGTTCTAGGTCTATATTAGTCCATTTTCATGCTGCTGATAAAGATATATCCAAGATTAGGTAATTTATAAAGAGAAAGAGGTTTATTGGACTCAGTTCCACGTGGCTGGGGAGGCCTCACAATCATGGTGGAAGGGAAAAGGCATGCCTTACATGGTAGCAGGCAAAGAGAGAGAGAGAGCCAAGTGAAAAGGGAAACCCTTTGTAAAAACATCAGATCTTGTGAGACTTACTCACTACCACAGAGCAGTATGGGGGAAACTGCTCCCGTGATGCAATTCTCTCCCACTCAGCGCCTCCCACAACACATGGGGATTATGGGAGTGACAATTCAAGATGAGATTTGGTTGGGGACACAGCCAGACCATATCAAGGTCATCTGAGGGTTGTGCCCTAAGGAGGTGATTCCTGGGGAAGAACTGAGTGTCCTGAGGCTGCCAGGTCTGCAGGAAGAGACACAGGGTCCGGCAGGGGCTATCCTGCAGGGACCATGTGGCCAGTGGGGGCTCAGTGGGGAGCCCCAGGAGCAGATTTCAGTTCCATTTGGAAGAGGTTTTGTTTGTTCAGAGCTGCACCCCACCTTGTGAGCCTCCTGTTAAGTGAGTGAGCTCTCCATCACTGCAGACATGCAAGCAGAGTCTGGGCAAGCCCTGCTAGGGCCTCCCAGGCTGCAGATGGCCACGGGTCCTACAGATCACACACTCCTACCAGGGCTGGGGGTGGCCTGAGCTAAGCACCCTCCCATCCAAGGGCATCCAGGTGCTGTCTCCCACCCCACAGCTGCTGGGTATGTGTTTTCAGGTGTGGCTAAAGGATGGGGCTTTCAGGAAGAGACCCAGTCCTCTGCCCCGGCCACACTATCTGCTCCCTCACCATCTCTAGTGCCTTCTGACTCAAGGACTGCTCACACATCTGCTCTTTCCCAGCTCCGCGCCTCTCCCCCAGTCACTCACATGGCTTATCCTGTGTGAAATATTCCCTCTTGCTCTCCTTTGCAGGCTTGGTGCCAAGGACAAGTCCCCCTGGGTTGGAGCTCCATGCAATGCAGTTGCAGAGTTTGTGTGCTTGGCTCTGAGGCACACTGGTGGGGCACAGGAGGAGCCACTGGCTCCTGAGGCATGAGGAGGGCATCCTGGAAGGCAGGAATAGCCCAAGCAAAGCTATGGAGGCTGGAAACGGAAACAGAGCAGGTCAGAGTGCTGGCCGGCCCAGCAGGCCCAGCTGCAGATATAGGAAGGAAGAGGTGAGATGGGAGTGGGAGGGCTTTAAGAGGCCCAGTGAGGGGCTGCAACTATTTCTTTTGTCCTGGGGAGCCACAGAGGGTCTTTGAGCAGGGAGTGCAGTTCTGAAGGTGTGAAGGGTGAGCAGGGGAGCGCTCTGTGGTCTGGGGCTGAGATGGTGTAGATATTTGCAGGGACAGGCCATTGCACAGGCAGATAGAGTAGGGGAGAGAGGACGGGACGCTGGGGCAGGGCTGACATGGAGACCTGGAGTGCTGGGTCGGGAGCAGGATGAAGAGGGCTGGGAGAGTCTCCTTGGCCTCTGTCCCCACACTTTTCTTGAACAGGACTTCTAGCAGCTCTGACACTGGGGCTCTGGCGGAGGAAAATACCGGTGTGGTTAGAACCTGATCTGGTCCTGGTCCTCTAAACACCTGTAGCCTACAGTGGGCCACAGACCACAGGCCTTTGAGTGGTCTTTGCCATGGGTGGGGGCTTTGCTAGGAAGCTGGTGTTTGGGTGCCTAATGGTGGCCAGAGAGGCCCTGGGACAGCGGGCCAGGAGCCAAAGACAAGCACCCTCAGCTTGGAACTGGGTCTTGTTCCCCCTGAAAATAAACTCAGCAGGGCAGGGAAGCTCACTTCCTGATGGTCTGCCAGAAACTGAGGTGCCTGCTACCTCCCATGACCCTTTCCCAGTGTGGCTTCCAATGCCTGCTGGGCCAAGCCAAGAGAAGACATTCAGAGGGCCCTCGACAAAGGATGTTAAGGCCCTCAGAGGGAGTGACTCCCCTGTGATCCCCAGGGCCCCTGTTCCTGCTCTGTGCCAGGTCTCTGTGGGCTAGAGCTTGCTTTAGTGACGGCCTGATGCTGAGCCATGCTCCCTGGGCCTGTGTGTCCCCAGGGGTGACCTAAATGGATGGGAGCCTGGGGTGAGGGGAGGGGAACCCAGGAACCCGGGTTACTCAGATACCAACCTCATGAGCAAAGGCAAGTGGCCCACGGGAGCCTGTCACAGCTCTCAGGCACACTGAGTGTGTGCGAAACAAGGCCAGAGACATCCTGATGTGCTCAGCTGGGTGGTCACTGAGGCCCTGAGATGTACTATGGTGACTTATTCACTTCCCAAGTGCTGGAATTATCCATATTCTAACTCTGGTGAGGCCTCTGATAGCCAGAAAATTCTGTCTTATACTGCCTTGCCTGCTTTGGCTTAAGCCAGTACTGGGGCAGCTGGCCAACCATTCAGGATGAAGGACACTCTAACCTTGGGCTGTTATGGGGAAGATGGCTTCATGGACATCCAACTTCTCTGCTGTCCCATTGCGGAGCTCACCTTTCCTCAAGGAAGTGGTTCTGGTCAGAACAGAGGGTTCCAGCCAACCCAGGTGAGGGCTTGGGACAGAGGTCCCCATTGAGTCCCAGATCTGGATGCGCTGGCCCTACAGATCAGGCAGTGGGGAGGGCCCTGGGCTGGGACACACCAGATGGCCCTGGCTGGCTCCTCTTACAATGATCCCTGGCCCTGGGTTTGAGGGACGTGGGAAGTACACACAACCCTGGCTCCGTCCAGTCCCTGTCACACACGTGACATTGCCTTGCTGGTCTGGTACACAGGGCCCTCTGTGTGGTTTCCCTGAACATGTGGCCTCCATCCTGTGGTGACCTCCCTGCCTGGGCTGTGCTAGGTGTGCAGTCATTAGTGAGCACAGTGTCGAGTTCTGGAGCCAGTAGGCCTTGATTTGGGGCCTGGCTTCTTCACTTCCTGGCAAGTGAAGCTGAAGATGGGGATGGGTGGGTAGTCCCTGCTCTGTGTCCACCCTGGAGGCTACAGCAAAGACTCCATGGAATAAGGAGTACATAAGGGGAGCCCAACCCTGGCTGAGGAGGGAAACAGATTCCTAGGGCTGGGGGCTTGCTGTACGCAGCCCTGTGGTGCTGAGACCACCTGGCCAAGAGGGTCATGGGAGGGTCATGGGCACCTTCAGTTTCCAGCAGACCACCAGGAAGCGAGCTTCCCTGCCCTGCTGAGTTTATTTTCCGGGGGAACAAGACCCAGTTCCAAGCTGAGGGTGCTTGTGTTTGGCTCCTGGCCCACTGTCCCAGGGCCCCTCTCTGGCCACCATTAGGCACCCGAACACCAGCTTCCTAGCAGAGCCCCCACCCATGCTCCTCCCTCCCCGTGCTGCTGAGAGGCTCTGTGGGCTCAGCGTGGGAGGCAAGGTGTCTGGAGCCCAGCCCTCAAGTTCCTCTGCCATCTGGGCAGAGTGAGTGGGTCTTGCCCTGACCCTCATAAATGGAGGGCTACCTGCTTCTCCGACCAAGGAGACTAGTTGGTGGGGGCAGCTCCTCCCTGTGCCCAGTGCCTATGCCATCTCCTGTTCCAGGCCCACATCGGGGAGAGGCCAGGTGAAGCAGCCTCAGGATGGGACATTGGTGTTGCCCCAAGGTTGCATGAAATGGGAGATGAGGGGGTGGCCAGATAAGCTGTGCCTCAAACCATGTGGAGCCAGACATTACTCTGTGAGCTGGAGAGTGTGACTGTGCGCTGCTTCTGACTGGGAAGGGACTGAGAGACACACCCAGAGCAGAACACTCTAGGGTTACTCTAGGGACAGTGGGCCACTAGAGTGAGAACTGCAGGGCCCAGTTCCTAATGGCCACTGGCTCTATTCCACACCTATGCACATCACCTCCCTCGATTTCACAGCAGAGCTCACATGCCACAGACACCCTCCTTTCAGCAGCCAGGCCACAAGTGTTGCCCACCTGTGCCTGTAGCACTCAGAAGGCTGAGGTGGGAGGATTGCTTGAGCCCCGGAAGCAGAGGTTGCAGGGAGGTAAGATTGCACCACTGCACTCCAGCCTGGGTGACAGAAGATCTCATCTCAAAACAAAACAACAACAAAAAATCCTGCACTTCTGGGTGGGGATAAAAGTGAGGCACCAAGGCTGGAACCTACGCAGACTGTCCCTGCTCCCAATCACACTGCCCCTCCTGAGGCATGTCTGCTGTCCTGCTGACCTAGAAGTCTCTGGCTCCTGCAGACCGCCAACAGTTCTAGGCCAGTGCCCATACTAGTGACAAATGAGAAAGTAAGAAATACCAACCGCCTCCCCCTCGTGAGGATTATGAGGGTGAAAATGTGATTGCCCTTTCAGTTTGGGCAGCACCCTATGCTGAGCCATTTTCTCCCAAATGAGGACTTTTTTTTGAGACAGGGTTTCACTCTGTCACCCAGGCTGGAGTACACTGGCACAATCATAGCTCTGGAATCTAGACCTCCTGGGCTCAAGTGATCCTCCTGCCTCAGCCTCCCTAGTAGCTGGGATTACGGGCACGTGTCACCATGCCTGGCTAATTTTTCTTATTTTTAATAGAGATGGGTCTCACTAGGTTGCTCAGGCTGATGGCGGGCACTTTGGGGCAGAGGTGTGCAAATGTTGCTTTGAGAATGACACTCCTAGGCACCTTTGTGGTCCCAGTGTGCCTGTGGCCTGGCTGGAGCAGAGGGAGAATGAGGCTTCCTGAGTAGATTAGCTGGTGGGAGGTGTGAGGGGCAAGGTGTGCCGGGATTCCCAGGGGAACAGTGGGAGCAGAGCTTCGGGGTGTTGCCCTGACCCAATCTGCACAGCCATTCTGTAGGAGCAAGTTGAGCCCTCCCAGCTGCTGCTCTGTTCATTCCTATCCTGCCAGGACTGACATGCCTGGCCACCCAGGGATCATCTAAGGTCCCTGTATGTCTCTGCTGTGATCCCACCCTCCTCCCAGATGGAGCAGTGCTGCTCTGAGGGCCCACGTGGTGGTGATTCTATCCTTGGTGCTGACCTCATGGTGGGCTTGCCCAGAACGGGAGGTGCTTCTGCCTGCTCAGATCCATCCAGCCCCTGGGACACCTGGATTCTAATCTCAGCTCTCCTGCCTGCAGCAGGCAGAAGGGCCTTGGACAAATCTCTTCCCTAGTTTGGGCCTCAGTCCTCCCATATGTAGTATCTGTCAGCTTAGGGAAAAAAAAATCCCTAAAATGCTCCGTAACAGTTCCCCATGAGGAAAAGGTTTTTTGTTTTGTTTTTGAGATGGAGTCTTGCTGTGTTGCCCAGGCTGGAGTGCAATGGCATGATCTCACTGCAACATCTGCCTCCTGGGTTCAAGTGATTCTCCTCTCTTAGCCTCCCAAGTAGTTGGGATTACAGGTGTGAACCACTGCACCTGGCCTGAGGGAAGGGTTTTTAGCAGCCAAGAGAACCAGGTTGTAGTAGCTGAGACTTGGGGAAAGTAGGGCCCCACAGCACCTAGGCAGGTCTCATCTATCTGGGGCACTGGCTGCTCCATTCCTTTCTTCTTGTGCTTGCCCAACTGCTATGGAATAAGGGGTACCCAGGCTGGTGGCCAAGGACCACCCATGTGAGCAGTCTGGCTTCCTGGGACAGACTTGCTCAGGGTGGCAAGAACCTCCAAGAACATGCCTTAGTGCCTTCTTTTATAGGTGGGGAGACTGAGGCCAAGTGAGGGGTGGGACTTGCACCCGGGGCCACTCAGCATCTGCAGCCACTGGGACTCCATATCAGGGTCATGTTTTACCCATGGGATGGAACCTGTTGTAACCCTGCCATGACAGAGGGTCCACTGTTGGGGTCTTTGGCCAGGTGGCACAGGTAGGGAGGTGGTCTTGGAACAGGGTGGGCACTTCATGGTTAGGCAGTGGCTCCCGTACCCTGGCCTGTGGGTAGGAAGCTGCCAGGACCATGGTCCCCTACAGAGGAGCCTTCAGCCTTGGGGCCCATCAGTCTCCATGGGACTCATTTGATCTGCTTGGTTTACTCCAGGGAAGCCTGGGCAGAATTCTCCAGGAAAGCTGGTGGTGGGGCAGCAGGCTCCATGAAAGAGGTCAAGTTAGTAAGGGGACGCAGGGGCATCAGGTTGCTGAGATGGTGACCTGAGCTGGAGGGGTTAGCTCCAGGGACCTCTGTCTGGGATGTACACTTACTCCCTAGAGATGCCAAGGTGAGCTGGCCTTGGAGATACCCCTGGTCCCTCTTGTCCCACCTGCCCACTTCTGAAAGCCCAACACCCTCTCATTAGCTCAGGGAGGCTGCCTGGAGGTGGAGTCCTTTAAGAGAAGGAGGAAGTAGGGCCTAGGAAGAACCTGTCCTGGGGACACATATGCCTTCCTGCCAGGATAGCCTGCGCAGGAGAGGGCAGGCCTGTTTCTTCCTTGGGACAGGCTGAGCCCTGAGCTGGAGCTCGGGTCCCTTTGGAGACCACTTCTCACCTGAGGCTTTGTAGAAACAGTGAGAGGGGTCTGCTCCTGTGCCAGCTTTCAGTGGGGGACAGAATTTTTCTTTCATGTTAGAGTGGGAGAGGAAGTCTGCCTGCTCAGATCTGTATATATGCTCAAATAGGCATATACAAGTACCAATTTCTTCTAATTTCCTGTTACACTGGAATATTTCTAAAACTACTAATAGTTGGGTAACAAGAAAAAAATTATCTGGTTGATGTAGATATTATTTATTATGTAATAGTTCTGAGACAAAATCCAATTCAAAACATATTACTGAGGATTCTATATTAGTGTATTTTAGAAATGCTACAACACAAACCTGATTTTCCAATACATTTTCTTACATAACATTTAAGGAATTTTTCACTATCATTATTTGGCTCTGGAAAATCTTCACAGGAGACATTTGTTACACTAGAAAACAAAACTGAAGTGTAGTTGTTACGCACGGTTAAAAGGGATGACGTACAAACTAGAATAATTACAAATCAGTGCTTCTTTTAAATACATATTTGAATGTAAACTTTTAAAATAATCAGTGTTTTAGATAAATATAAAACATACTTCAAGAACTGATTTTAATATCTCCTTTACTTTCTAATGCTCTTTAGAAAAAATTCCTTTCTGATTCATTCAGCAGCAAGAGCCCAAAATGGTGTTCCAAACCAGGATTCACCTTGTCCTCTTCCGAAATGATCTGAAGAGCTTTTGGATTGGTTAAAGATATTGCCAAAAGGAATCTTAGAATAAATCTCAGCTAAAAACACTGAATCCAGAGATCAGGTCTCTCGGCCATGCCAGAGTCACCATCAACCACTTGGGGTTAAATTACATTGCTATGAATGGAAGGTGACTCTGAGGGGCTTTAACCGTGCCGGGGCTGATGAAAGGGCTTCAAACATCAGCAAGAACAGTAAGATCATGGCTGAGAAGGGTGACAAGAAATCCTGAATGGTGTGAACCATTTTACACTTGATTCTATTTCCTAGAGCTCTTTGGGAAACAAGCAAGAATGTTCATGGATGGTGTGAGCCATGAAACAAATGGGTCACCTCGTTAAATGATTCAAAAACATTTCCTGTTGGTTTCATACTACCAACAGTTGAAATATTTTAATGGATAGGAGAAATTATGGGTTTCAAATTAAATTCTCTGTCACTGAAGATGTTTTAATAAACTGGTTATCAGACTGCGTATGACAATGTCAGTACCATATATTCAACCGCTTTCAGTCCTTCTAGTCTTTCTCTTGGCAAATTTGTGGTTATCTATTTTTTGCTACCTATGAATCACCTGTTTTGGACATTAACTGTCAATTACTGGCTGCAAAATACATGTGTGTGTATATACATGAGGTGTAACTATACCGGTGCATGTTGAATTGTAGACATGAGTTCTATTATTTCAGAGCTATCCTCTGACTCTGAGACCTGTTTATATTTACACACGTATACCTGTCCAGCCCTAACCCAACATTCATTCATATAAAAATATATGACTATTGTAGAATCTTTCACTTACCTATCACTAAAAATATGTTATTTCATTCTAACATCTTTTTATCTAGCCTTGCCAATCAACATCATAAGACTGGAATATAAAATATTTTTATTATTTATTTAAAATTATTATTATCTTTTGAGACAGGGTCTTGCTCTGTCGCTCAGGCTGGAGGGCAGTGGCTCACTGTAGCCTTGGCATCCTGGGCTCAAGTGATCCTCCTATCTTAGCCTCCCTAAGTAATTGGGACCACAGGCATGAGCCACCAAGCCTGGCTTATAAAACCTTTTTAAAATACATTTCCTAGCAGAAATTAATTTATTTTAAAAGTCTACTTTTAAAGCAGCAGTGAGAAACTTTGTTCTTATAATATGTAAATAATACTGTTATATCAAATTGTGGATTTAAACATTTTTAATTTAAGTTCCTTTCTTATCTCTTAAAAAAATAAAACAGATTTCTGTGTTATTTAATGGCTTCTCCATTCTTCCAATTCCAAGGAATACAAAGGTCTCCATCTTGCATAACAGAGTAAAAATGTGAAACACAGAGGTGCATCCCATGTAGGTAAGGCAGTGATTGTTCTAGAAGTCTCTTACAACAATCCACCATTTGCATACTAGAAATGCTGGGCTCTTTATATAACTTCTCCAGAGAAAATTTCTTTGTTGATGCCTGTATCAATTCATTTTCAATAACCTTTAACCTATTATATAGAGAATAAAAATATTGCCATAAGCTACAACCAAATAAATTAACACACAATGTAAACATAGTCTTACATACTGGGGCTATAACTGCACTCACAACACTGAAAATGCCACCCACAAAGGCCAAATTAAACATTTGGAAGGCATGCTGAAAGTCATCATGCATTAAATCTTTTGAGTTACTGCCATGTGAATCTCTAGAAGTATTTGTTCATCTTTTTAGCAGTAAAGGGCTAAAAATAACATAAAATTTAAAAAGCTCTTATATTGCCTTACCTAGAAGCTGTTAGTGACTGACGAAAGCAGAAAACAAATATAAAACCTCTAGCGTTAGGAGCCACCTAAAGTTTTACTCTTGGGCAGTAATGCCATCTAAAGATTTCCCAGATAAACGGCAGGCTCACAGCAAACCAGGATCCTGAGGACAGGAGCTCTTCACTCTGACTCTCCTATCTTACCAGCCCCCTGTCTGTTCCCTTCCTCTGCCTGAGGTTACAACCCTTTTATTCCATCAGGTGCTTCAGTTCAGGTCTACAAAGTATACGACTCTAGGCAGAACTCAGAGTCTCAAATACTTTCTCCCACAGGTGGCAAGTGCCTAGGGATATGGTGCTTTGGTAGGTGAATTCAATGTGCTACATCTAGACCAACACGTGAGTTACTCAGCAAGTCCATTTAACAAAGTGAGTCAAGCAAAACTGCCATGGTCATGTCCATGAACCGGTCTATTTTAAATACTTCCTTGGTTTAAGATGTCCAAATAGTTTATATTTAACCACCCTTAAACTCTGCATAGAAAAGTAGGTACTATAAAATTTCCATAAACTAGACAGTAAAAAACAGAAATGGTCATAGCAGTTAGTTATCCTGGCCTATAATACGAAATCCCTTCCTCTAACAATACCCTGATCACTTCTCAAGTGCTGCTTGCTTTTTTGTAAGATTCCTTCCCTACGCAGTGCTGCTTAGAGACTTAAGAAAGACAGACGAAAGTCAGGACTGATGGTTCTGAAAATGCCCCAGCTGGGCCTGCTTCTAATCTCTGCAGGATGAGACAGGAAGAGCTCTTAAACTTCTATCAATAGCAGGGGATGAGGAACTTTTTCTGTAAAGGGATTTTTCACTTGTCAGGAAAAGCGATACTAACAACTAGGCCTAGAAATGAAAAGCCTTGCAGTGTGACCTTGTTGCTGCATAGTTCTCCAACAGCACATCTTTAAAATCTGGGCAAGACTCTCATTCTCATTGCTTTCAGGAGAAGCCTACAGCCTCATCCCCGAGTTTCCCAGACTCATGGGTCACAAGCTTTCTATCAGGAGAATCCATCAGTTCTTCTAGGGTATAATCTTAGAGAAGCATCTAGTCCTGAGAAGGCAGCCCTTGGTAAGGTTCCCCAGGGCTGTCCTCTCAACAGAAAAATAACTTGTATCAGCCTCTCCTCATCCTTGGATGCCTCTGCAGTCTGCAGGAGATTAATTTTTTTTTTTTTTCTGAGACGGAGTCTCACTCTGTTACCCAGGCTGGAGTGCAGTGGCACGATCTTGGCTCACTGCAACTTCTGTCTCCCAGGTTCAAGTGAGTCTCCTGCCTCAGCCTCCCAAGTAGCTGGCATTACATGCATGCACCACCATGCCAGCTATTTTTGTATTTTTAGTAGGAACGGGGTTTTGCCATGTTGGCCATGCTGGTCTTCAACTCCTGACCTCAGGTGATCTGCCCTCCTTGGCCCCCGCAAAGTGCTGGGATTACAGGCGTGAACCACTGTGCCCAGTTTAGGAAATATTTACAATACTTTTAAAAATTATTTTTAAATTTTCCTTATAATTTATTTGCTTTATTATATTAATACTTGAGAGAGAGAGAGAAGAGACAGGCTGAGAACACACAAGAGAAACACTGCAACGTGGGTGTCTGTGTGAGTACAGGGATTGTGGAACAGGCCTGGAGCCAGAACTGAACTTCTGTTCTGTTGGTGAGAAGTTTTCTTCCAAAGTTAAAAAATAGGCCACACATTTCCTAGGGGGAAACGAACCTCCTTTCTCTTAACAAAAGTTATATTTTAAAAATGTATTTATTACTTATTTATATTATTTTTACAGATAGGGTCTTACTCTGTTGCCCAGACTGGAGTGCAGTCATTGCAGCCTTGCCCTCCTAGGCTCAAGCGAAGCTCCCACCTCAGCCTCCTGAGTAGCTGGGACCGCAGATGCACACACACATACTTGGCTAATTTTAAACTTGTCTGTAGAGACAGGGTTCCCCTGTTGCCCTGGCTGGTCTTGACCTCCTGGCCTCAACTACCTCAGCCTCCCAGAGTACTAAGATTACAGGTGTGAGCCACTGCACCCAGCCTATTTTCTAACATACATATTTTAAAACGCTAAGTTTAACGATTCTACATTTAACATCAGAATGTGAGTTCCACAAGGGTATTTGTCCTGTTTGCCTGTATCAGCACTAGTGACTTTTTACAGTGCTTGTAGGCATGTAAGTACTCATTAAATATTAGTTGAATGAATAAATGAACATTTTTTAAACGGTTATTTTTCATTTTTCTTTTTGAGACAGAGTCTCACTCTGTTGTCCAGGCTGGAGTGCAGTGGCATAATCTCTGCTCACTGCAACCTCCGCCTCCTGGATTCAAGCAATTCTCCTACCTCAGCCTCCTGAGTAGCTGTGACTACAGGCGCCCACCACCATGCCAGGGTAATTTGTGTATTTTTAGTAAAGATGGGGTTCACCATGTTGGCCAAGCTGGTCTCAAACTCCTGACCTCAGGTGATCCACCCACCTCAGCCTCCCGAAGAGCTGGGATTACAGGTGTGAGTCACTGCACCTGGCCTTGAGGTAGGGTCTTGCTGTTGCTCAGGCTGGAGTACAGGGGCGTGACCGTGCTTCACTGGAGCCTTGACCACCCAGGCTTAAGCAAACCTCTTGCCTCAGCTTCCCAAGTAGCTGAAGCTACAGGTGCACACCACCATACCCAGCTAATTTTTACATTTTTTGTAGAGATGAGGTCTCACCATATTGCCCAGGCTGGTCTTCAGCTCCAGGGCTCAAGTAATCCTCCTGCCTCAGTCTCCCAAAGTGCTGGGATTATAGGTGTGAGCCACCATGTCTGGTCTTTAGTCACTGTTTCTACTACATGCCAGTATCAGAACTATTTAAACATTCTTTTATTACTGTATATTTGATTGTTTCCAACTTATCGAAGTGATTTTAAAATTTGAAATATATGATATAGAATAAAAGGAAACATCTGAGTGGGTTACTATAAAAACATAAAGGAGAGTCCCTGCTAGAGAGAGGTGGTTGATTCTCAGGCACAGGTTACACTGGATTATTACTACCCTACAGAAAAACTATGAACTAGCTTATCACCAGCCTCCAAAGGACTAGGGGTTCCACAGGCAGCAAACACCGTCCACATGCCAGCCAGGCAATGCTAAGAGACAGGAGCTACAAGTCATACAGTCTTGGGATGGGCATGTGGGTTGTACATACTAGCTTAGAATAGTGTGGGTATTTTTTCCTTTTTTTTTTTGAGACGGAGTTTTGCTCTTGTTTACCCAGGCTGGAGTGCAATGGCGTGACCTCGGCTCGATCTTGGCTCACCACAACCTCTGCCTCCTGGGTTCAGGCAATTCTCCTGCCTCAGCCTCCTGAGTAGCTGGGATTACAGGCACGCGCCACCATGCCCAGCTAATTTTTTGTATTTTTAGTAGAGACGGGGTTTCACCATGTTGACCAGGATGGTCTCAATCTCTTGACCTCGTGATCCACCCGCCTTGGCCTCCCAAAGTGCTGGGATTATAGGCGTGAGCCACTGCGCCGGCCATTTTTTCCTTTTTTTAACTGTTCAGCAAGCTGAGGGTGATGCAGAGCTACTGAGAGGACCCTGTGGGTATGTGTGGCCTCTAGTTCCCTTTCTCTTGAACTAGAACAGCTGAGAGCTTTAATCTTATCAGGTTGATGCAAAAGTAATTGCAGTTTTTGCCATTTTTTTAACGAACTGAAACTTAAGAATCCACCTTGTAAGTTAAAAAGTATCTGAAAACAACTCTCTAAGAACATGCTTCATCAAAGGAAAGAAGTTAGTCTTCATCACTACCCTGCAAATATAATGAAGGTGTCTTACTAGGGCAGTGACAGCAGAGTAAAGAAAGGGGAGACTCCAAAGCGGAGGAGAGGCTCCTGGGCCCAGAGTCAGGGCGCCATGGTGATGACTGAGCAGGAAGGGAGGCTGGGACCAGCAACAAGTGCTTCCTCTTCTTGGGCACTAAATATAGGGATGAGGACTCTGGGGCCCAGAGCCAGAAAGAGGCTAAGGAAGCAGGTGAAAGGTCAACGGGTATTTCTTGAAGGACCCCTGTGTGCCAGGCACCCATCCCAGCTGGGCACAAAATAGACTGAATTCTGCCCTCAGCAGGTTTACCTTCTGTTGGGGGAGAGAGAGAATACATTAAGGAGGAAAGAGCAAATTTGCCGAGGTGGATAGAGAAAGGCACGCCAGCTGAGATGGAGAGGAAAGTGCAGCAGAGGGTAGGGGCTCCATGCTGCGAGTTGTGTGGCCAGAGAAGGCGGACTGTGAGCAGGGCCTGAGGAAGCTGAGATTTCTGAGGAAGGAGTGCCCCAGGCTGGGGGAAAGCACACAGGCCCAGGAGTGGATACACACCCAGAGTGCTCGAGGAGGGTAAAAAGGCTGGAGCAGAATGAGTGAGAGGAGAGTCCCAGTAGCTAAGCTGAGAGAAGCAGAGGAGAGGGCAGGCAGAGGGCCTTGTGGGCACTAGGCAGAGGAGTGACAGCTCCAACTAGCTTCCCACTTCTGCTCAGAGAACAGTCCACTTTGGGTCGAGGAGGTGCTGAGTGTGGAAGCCTGAAGACCAGACAAGGGGCCATCAAAAAATGATGGAGGCTCAGACCAGGTACAGCAGGAAAGGAAAGCAGCGGTGAGTTTTTTTCCAGGTGTGTTCTGAAAGGTGGACCGGAGTCAGGAGTGAGATGGGAGATGAATCAAGATGACTCATGCGTTTTTATTCGCCTGAGCAACTGACAGGATGGAACATTCAGAAATTGACCTATTTGAATTTTATTTCTTTTCAGTTTTCTTTTTTTTTCGAGATGGAGTTTTGCTCTTGTTACCCAGGCTGGAGTGCAATGGCGCGATCTCGGCTCACCGCAACCTCTGCCTCCTGGGTTCAGGCAATTCTCCTGCCTGAGCCTCCTGAGTAGCTGGGATTACAGGCACGTGCCACCATGCTAATTTTTTGTATTTTTAGTAGAGACGGGGTTTCACCATGTTGACCAGGATGGTCTCGATCTCTTGACCTCGTGATCCACCCGCCTCGGCCTCCCAAAGTGCTGGGATTACAGGCGTGAGCCACCGTGCCCGGCCCTCAGTTTTCTTTCTCACAGTCTAGTAGCATTACTCTAAAGCTATAAAATGGCCATAGAGAAAAACAGGAAAAGCAGCCGATAGGGTACAGCAAACAAAATAATCAGTCCGAATGATGAACAGTTGGCTAGAATTGCCTTGAGGGTTAAAGCAGATGTAAAATTTAGAAAAGAAATAGCAGGAACAAGTACTTAATAACCAATCAAGTGGTAGGATGTGGTAGGATCTGGCCTACTGAGTTGTCATCAGGTCCATAAGGAAAAAAAAGGGATGCTGCTCCTTCATTTATTTTATACATAAAATTATCCCACTGTCTCGTGCTAAAAGGATGGCTTTGGCAGTTGCCGTCTCTTCTCTCTCCTTATTTATTTTTCAGAGATGGAGTCTCACTCTGTCGCCCAGGTTGGAGTACAGTGGCCTGATCTCAGCTCATTGCAACCTCCGCCTCCTGAGTTCAAGTGTTTCTCCTGCCTCAGCCTCCTGAGTAGCTGGAATTACAGGTGTGTGCCAGCACGCCCAGCTAAGTTTTGTATTTTTAGTGGAGACAGGGTTTTGCATGTTGGCCAGGCTGGTCTCAAACTCCTGACCTCAAGTGATCCTCCTACCTCGGCCTCCCAAAGTGTTGGGATTACAGGTGTGAGCCACCGCACCCAGCCTCTCTCTATATTTAAAATTCCTGGCTTTTTAAATGAGCACTTTGTGGAAACTGAGCCTCACATAAACGGTAAGGCAGAAGAACTGCTTTCACTAGCACCCTGCTAAAAAACCTGGTCCCATAACCCTGTCTTCTCTCCTTGAAACGTCCCTCCATGGAAATGTGCAATGGCATCCTCTCCAGCTTCCATCCGTTCCATGCCATTGCTTTTCCTTGTCCTCTGTGCTCCCAGAGTGTCAGCTTTAGCTCTTCCCACTTGACTGTGCTCCAGTGACCACTGACAAATTTACATCACTCACATCTCCTACTAAATAATTCCAGGAGGCAGATACCATGTGTGAGTCTTGCTATCAATGGCACTGATCTCAGCTTTGGGTACATAACAGTCATAGTAAATGCTGGCTAAGTAAATGATCTAATTTCTTCACAAGTGATACATAAAACATTATCAAGCACTATCTTACCACCTACAAAATAGTAAACTGTTCGCTATAATAGGACTCCTTCAAAGACACAAACAACATAAAAACAACACTGCTTAGGAACTAAAATGATACATGTATTTTTTTGAGACAGGATTTTATTATGTCACCCAGGCTCGAGTGCAGGGGTGTGATCACAGCTTACTTCACCCTTAACCACCTGGGCTCAATCAATCCTCCTCCCTAGCTGGGATACAAGCTTGTGCCATCATGCCTGGCTAATTTTTTTCCTCACCATATTGCCCAAGGTTTCACCATGTTGCCTAGCCTGGTCTTGAACTCCTGGGCTCAAGTGATCCTCTCATCTCGGCCTCCCAAAGTGCTGAGATTATAGGCTTGAGCCACTGTGCTTGGTCTAAAATGATTTTTTACTTTAAGTTTTCTTCACAACTTAACTAAAATGCAGATAAAGTTTTCTTTATATCAATAGTTAAAAGGTTTAGTTATTTATTATTTATTTTTTAAGAGACAGAGTCTAACTCTCTCGCCCAGGCTGGAGCGTAGTGGTGTGATCTTGCCTCACTACAACCTCCCCACCTCCTGGGTTCTAGCAATTCTCCTGCCTCAGTCTCCCGAGTAGCTGGGACTACAGGCACATGCTGCCAGCCTGGCTAATTTTGTTTGTATTTTAATAGAGACAGGGTTTCACCGTGCTGCCAAGACTGGTCTCAAACTCCTGAGCTCAGGCAATCCACCCACCTTGGCCTCCCAAAGTGCTAGGATTACAGGCGTAAGCCACTGAGCCTGGCCTTTTTTTTCTTTTTCTGAGACTGCGTCTAACTCTTTCGCCCAGGCTAGAGTGCAGTGGCGTAATCTCGGCTCACTGCAACCTCCGCCTCCCGGGTTCAAGCCATTCTCCTGCCTCAGCCTCCTGAGTAGCTGGGACTACAGGTGACTGCCACAACACCTGGATAATTTTTGTATTTTTAGTAGAGATGGGGTTTCACCATGTTGGCCAGGCTGATCTCAAACTCCTGACTTCAAGTGATCTGCCTACCTTGGCCTCCTAAAGTGTTGGGATTACAGGTGTGAGCCACTGCACCTGGCCTAAGATGATGTTTTACTTTAAGGTTTCTTCTCAACTTAATTAAGATACAGATAAAGTTTTTATATCAGTAGTTAAAAAAAATTTAAATAAAGATTGCTATTAATCAGTATTTTTCCTTGTTGCCAGTCTTTTCCATCTGGAAAATTCCTTGCTGATATTCTTATTTTTCATTCGGTTCCTGAATTGACTTTTATATTAAGAAGCTGTCCTTCTCAAACTGAGGTCCATGGTGGTAACATAATTTAGGTTATCATACTTATAAAACATGTAATCTCTTGCAGGTAGGGAATATGTAAATATGGAGTATCTACAAATTAGTCAATTTCCTAAGCTTCACACAGTTTCCAAGTCCCATATTTATGAGTTCCAAATACCTGTCAGTTAGACTGAATGAAGTGACTTTACAGAGGACTGGCAGTACTTACTCTTCCTTTCTTTTCATATTCTCTCTTGCCTGCTGAGCTTTGGTGAGAATAAACCACTGGAGATTTGCTGGATCGCAGAGTGCTGGAATATTAAAATGCCCGAGTTCATGCAAGCTTGGAGCATATCTGTCACTGCAATAAAATATACATTAAAGGAAAAACCGTTGACCCTCTCCTCTCCCCTACCAGGGAGAATTGTTATTAGTCTTTGGGAAAATTTAAAACAAAAATCATGGAGAAAAGCCAACTCGAAAGTACAGCAGTCACTGATTAAAGCTTTGCTGCCCCCGAAGACACATTTCTTCAGGATTGTGACATGCTTGCAAACCCTCTGATCTTTCTTATCTATCACATGCCGGGGTGACCTGCTGCACAGTGAGGTTGTGAGAGTTAAAGACAGAATGCATGTAAATACCCAGCATAGTTCTCGGCAAACAGTGTATACACCACAAATGTTGGCTACTGATTTAATATTAGTTTAATCTTATAATGTTTTCCACTAGATTGACTTTGCCCAGTAAATCTGTTCAGCAATATAGTCAAAGAATGTTCTAGACATTAAATCCTTCAGACCTCCCATGCTGGTGTTTCTAGTATGTAGAAGAGGATTGCTAACACAAGTAGTGGCATTCTTTTAATTCCTAAGAACTACACATCAAAATACAAAACAATTTAATGCATTTACACACACAACCCACCTAAGGGAAGGAATCGAATAATCCTTCTATCTTAGATATTTACCTGTTAAGGATCATTTGTAAACCACGCAAACTTCGAGGGTGAAAAGGTATTCTATTTTTCAACAGTCTGTTATAAAACACATCAAGAAGAGAGTAATATTCTTCAAGTGTCAATACTGGCTGTAATTCTTCAATATAAACAACTTGTATGCCACCTAAAAGATAGCTTATTTGGTCTTCTAAAAGCATCAGCCTCCTCTGAAGGTCAAAATAACTTGGCAATCTTTCAAAAAGCTACAGTATTAAAAAAAGGAAATAAATAATTAATTTTATGTTACCATAATAATTTGATTTTAGAATTCCAATAAATGGCATTAAGATATTTTAACAAGAAAATTGCTTTCATAGAAGGAAAGTTCAAGTAAGAGATTAAAAAAAAAAAGACAATGTAATACTGGAAATAATAATATTCAAAACAAGCCACTGTAAATCTTTTTAAAAAAAATTTATTTATTTTACTTTAGGTGAAATGTAAATCAAAACCACACTGAGATACCATCTCACGCCAGTTAGAATGGTGATCATTAAAAAATCTGGAGACAACAGATGCTGGAGAGGATGAGGAGAAATAGGAACATTCTTACACTGCTGGTGGGAGTGTAAATTAGTTCAACCATTGTGGAAGACAGTGTGGCGATTCCTCAAGGATCTAGAAATAGAAATTCCATTTGACCCAGCAATCCCATTACTGGGTATATATCCAAAGAACTATAAATCGTTCTGCTATAAAGACACATGCACATGTATGTTCACTGAAGCCACTGTAAATCTTTGGGATTTTTAGATGGGAATTTGTGAGATTCCAAAAAAATAACAATATGCTCCAAATAATGTAAGTCTTAATCATAAGCACTAATATTTAAATATTTAGATAAGAATCTTAAGTTGGTTTAGAATTATTAATGGTATAATAAAGGTTTTAGAAATAAAGTGTATGTATTTCAACTCAGTGTATTCCTTGAAAATTTACTTTAAAGCAACTATATGCAATTAAATGCAATAAATACGACTGTGCACCTACCATGTATGTAAGCACTGAGCTGGGCACTTGAAGTGTACAGAATATAAGAGTTTGTCCCAGTTTGGCTGGGACTCACAGTTGGTGTACAAGGACACAAAAATCCAAATTTAGCATACTAAATGCCACATCAGGGTGAGTGGATACAGAGGAGGTTCAGGCAAAGGTTTCTAAGGGAGTCTAATTAGATCTCTCTTAAACAGTAAGTAGGATTTAGAAATGGCACATGAATGTGGGGGATGTTTTGGGGGAAGAAAAAAGAGCACGTGCAAATATGGAACCAAGAAAGAACAGCCATGTTTGGAAACAATAAGGAGTTTGGTTTGGCTGGCATGTGACCTGCTGCAAGTGAGTGAAAAGAGAAGGGCTGAGGGAGGATGTAGAGGCTGGATCAGGGGAGGACCACTAAGGACTTAAGATTTTCTATTAAAAGCCAGGGCCTTTTAGAAGAGTTGGAAGGCATTAAAACCTCTGCTATAATAAAAGCAATAGCTATGTAAAAATTCTACAAAGTATTTATAATCTACTTTTAACATCTTGTGGAAAATAATTTTATTCCCTATTTTTATGTACATATGGTAACTACATTTTAAAAACTTTTTGAGATAATTGTAGATTCATATACCTTTCACTCAACAGTACATCTTATACAATTATTGGTATAATACCACAACCGGGAAATTGACATTGATACAATTCATTAATCTTACTCAGAGTTCATCAGTTTTACTTGCACGCATTTATGTGTGTGTGTGTATTTAATTTTCATGTGTATTCACTGTATTATACGTATATATAATATACAATTTTGACTGTGACACTGCCACAGTCAAAACACACACAAGTTCCATTACAGGTATCCCTTTTATAGCACCGACACCTCTGCTCCCCTGCTGTCTACCTCCTGGCAACCACTAATCTGTTCTTCTTTTCTATGATTTTATTATTCCAAGGATGTTATGTAAATGGAATCATACAGTTTGTAACTTTTTGAGACTTCTTCACTCAGTGCAATGCCCTTGAGATCCATCCAGTTGCTGCATGTATCAATAGCTCGTTCCTTTTTATTGCTGAGTAGGATCCTATGGAATGGATGTACCAGTTTGTTTAGCTATTCACACACTGAAGGACATTCGTTTTTTTCCTAGTTTTTGACTACCATGAACATTCATGTACAGGTGTTTGTGTGAATACAATTTTTCATTTCTCTGCTGTAAATGCCCAAGGGAAACTGCTGGGTCACATTTGGTTTTGTAAGAAACCATTATAGTCTCTTTATCAGAATGCCTGTACCACTTTATAGTCCCATCAGCAATGTATGAGTGGCCCATATTTTTCTGCATTCTCACCAGCATGCAACTGTTTTTCATTTTAGCCATCCTGATAAGTGTGTAATGATAAGGCACTACAGTTTTAAATTGCATTTCCCTAATGGCTAATGATAAATATGGTTTTTTTTTTTTTTTTTTTTTGAGATGG
Source organism: Callithrix jacchus (assembly GCF_049354715.1). Classification (NCBI taxonomy): domain Eukaryota; kingdom Metazoa; phylum Chordata; class Mammalia; order Primates; family Cebidae; genus Callithrix; species Callithrix jacchus. The sequence continues at coordinate 27,206,757 of NC_133516.1, read as the reverse complement.
AGTCTTGCTCTGTTGCTAGGCTGCAGTGCAGTGGCGTGATGTTGGCTCACTGCAACCTCTGTTTCCTGGATTCAAGTGAATCCCCGCCTCAGCCTCTTTTTTTTTTTTTTGAGAAGGAGTTTTGCTCTTGTTACCCAGGCTGGAGTGCAATGGCACGATCTCAGCTCACTGCAACCTCTGCCTCCTAGGTTCAAGCAATTCTGCCTCAGCCTCTTGAGTAGCTGGGACTACAGGCGTGCACCACCACACTGGCTTTAAAAAAATTTTTTATTTTAGTAGAGATGGGTTTTCACCATGTTGGTCAGGATGGTCTTAATCTCCTGACCTCTTGATTTACCCGCCTCGGCCTCCGAAGATGCTGGGATTACAGGCATAAGCCACTGCGCCTGGCTAATAAATCTGTTTTTATGTGCTTAAATGTCATGTGTACATTCTCTTTGGTCACATGTCTTTTCATGTCACTTTTTTGGTTGGATTGGTTTTTTTTAGTTGTCCTTTTTAGTTGGATTTTTAACTGCTAAATTTTGAGAGTTTAAATTGCCCTTTTTCAGTTGGATTGGTTTTTTTCCTGCTGAAATTTGAGTTTTAAAATATATTCTATATACAATGTCTCTGTCAGATATGTGGTTTGCTAATATTTTCTACCAAATAAAGATTAGATTTGAACAGACACTTCACTAAAGAAGGTAGGTGGATGGCAAATAAGCACATGCAAAGATGTTCGCTATTATTTATTATTAGAGAAATGCAAATTAAACTTACAATGAGATTGTACAATGAGATCGTACCACAATCTCATCATAGGTTTAATTTGCATTAGATTGACTAAAATTAAAAAGATGACCATAGTAAATGTTGGCAGTTTTTAAAAAAGTTAAAATACCATATGATTCGGCCATTCAATTCTAGGTATTAACCCAAGAGAAAGGAAATATATGTCCACATATTTGTACATAAATGTTCATAGCAACTTTATTTATAATAGTCCCAAAGTGATACAACCCTATATCCATCAACAGGTGAATGAATAAACAAACTGTAGTATATTTATACAATAAAATAGTACATAGTAATAAAAAGGAATAAAACTCCCAATACATGCAACAGCATGGATGAATCTCAAAATAAGTGAGTGAAAGAAACCAGATGCAAAAGTTTGCATGCCCTATGATTCCACTTAGGTAAAACTCCAAAACTAATCCATAGTGAAAGAAAACAGACCAGTGGTTGCTTGGAGAGGGGGCTGGTGGGATGGGAGGGAGAGCTTACAAAAGGCCATATGCTTATATATATGCCCAGGTGTTGGATATGTTTGCTATCTTAACTGTAATGATATCTTCTTGGGCATACATATATGTCAAACCTTACCAAATAACACGTAAGAAATGTACAGTTTACTAAATGTCAGCTATACCTCAATACATCTGTTAAGAACAAGTAAAACAAAACAACAGAATATTGGCTTTCAGGCTGTGCTTCAGAAGAGAAGGCAACATTACCAGATAAAAACTGTCTTAAAAATTAGTCTTTCCTCTTAAGTATGTTAAGTACATGATACTTAAGCATCTAATCTGAAAACAGCTGACCCTATGATTAAAAACATTTTTTTTTTTTTAGTTCACTGCCATTATAGCATTATTGAAAATGAAAGTATATGAGTGATAAGGAGTTTTTAATTTTAAGGCCCTTTCTTACCTTTGTCCAGTGATGATGGACATCCATTGTTCCTAGCATCACATGGCCCACTGCACTCATGCCGGAACGGTCTGTAAATATGATTGTACACCCTGATGATAAAACACAAAACCTCTGGTCATGGTCAAGGAGCTTCATTCTTCAGCACTATGCAAATAATTAAATTTAGTGTATAAACTCAGGATTAAATTCAGTAGAAGCTTAAAGGCTAACTTTATGCCACTGCTTTATTCAAAGAACAGATTTAAAAGTTCAGCTGTAATAAAGTTACTTGGTTTTCCATTAAAATTTATAGATGTACATAGTAGCTAAGTGGTATTTTAAAAGAAAGTGGAAAATGTTTACCTTTTGCTTTTTTAAGTGTTTCCAAATTCTGCTGTGCTAAGCGGCCTAAACTATGCAACTGGCTACAGCGGTGGGCAATGCCCCAGCTCCTCTGCCACCTAGACCAACAGAGCACACAGGAATGTTAACAAGTGGCACCCAAAGAAGGACTGAGCACTCAGCACAAGTGCCAGAGTCCTTGGGAAGTCAATGACTTTCTTTCTGAAGCAGACACATAACACATTTTGATTGATATGTTTCTATGCTAGCTACTTTTTAAAGAAGCAACCAAATGGAAAATGGACTGTTTACCAGAGGGCAGAAATATTACTACTATGTTCAAGTGCCCAAGATTTAAAATAAGCAAATATACAATGTTTCTATTTAAAAATAAGATGACAATGCCGGGCATGGTGGCTCAAGCCTGTAATCCCAGCACTTTGGGAGGCTGAGGCGGGTGGATCACGAGGTCAAGAGATCGAGACCATTCTGGTCAACATGGTGAAACTCCGTCTCTACTAAAAATACAAAAAATTAGCTGGGCATGGTGGTGTGTGCCTGTAATCCCAGCTACTCAGGAGGGTGAGGCAGGAGAATTGCCTGAACCCAGGCGGCGGAGGTTGCGGTGAGCCGAGATCACTCCATTGCACTCCAGCCTGGGTAACAAGAGTGAAACTCCGTCTCAAAAAAAAATAAATAAATAAAATAAAAAAATTAGATGACAAAATGGGAAACCTTTGAAAAAAATATTTTTCTTTTTCACATTGTTACAATGATGATGGTTTTGTTTTGTTTTCAAGTTCCAACTAGGAATTCCAGTTAGGTTTATCAGGTTCTCTTTTTTGTTTTTGAGACAGGGTCTTGCTCTGTCACTCAGGCAGGAGTGCAGTGGTGTAATAAGGGTTCACTGCAGCCTTGACCTCCTCTACTTAAGCGATCCGCCTACCTCAGCCTCACAAGTAGCTGGGACTACAGGCATGCGCCACCATGGCTGGCTACTTTTAAAAAATTTCTTGTAGAGACAGGGTTTCACAATGTTGCTCAGGCTGGTCTTGAACTCCTGGATTGGGTCAAGCTATCTGCCCACCTTGGCCTCCCAGAGTGTTGGGATTACAGGCGTGAGCCACAGCGCCTGACCTCTGCTTCTTTTTATCTAATTCCAGAGAAAGTGATTTTGATGAAATCATGTAATCTGCTCATTTTATAAACTCATATTAAACCTCAGTGACACATGGAACCGGACAATGACATGATGACAGAGGCCCTGCTGTGTAACTGTGAAGAGTACTGGTCTCGAGTGATGTCAGAAAACCCACCTTGGAATTCTAATTCTGTGCTTTACCAGCTCTGTGACCTTGAACAAGCTGCTTTTAGCCTTCCTAAGGTTTTCATTTTCATGCATGCAAAGTGAGGATGTTTCCTGCTGCACATCAAATGAGGTCATGTGTGTGAAGGAGTCAGGCATTCAAAATGGGCTCTCAAGAAACTTAGGTTCTTCTTTTATCCTTTTTTTTTTTTTTTGAGACGGAGTTTCACTCTTGTTACCCAGGCTGGAGTGCAATGGCGCAATCTTGGCTCACCGCAACCTCCGCCCCCTGGGTTCAGGCAATTCTGCCTCAGCCTCCTGAGTAGCTGGGATTACAGGCACATGCCACCATGCCCAGCTAATTTTTTGTATTTTTAGTAGAGATGGGGTTTCACCATGTTGACCAGGATGGTCTCGATCTTTTGACCTCGTGATCCACCCGCCTTGGCCTCCCAAAGTGCTGGGATTACAGGCTTGAGCCACCGTACCCGGCCTTTCTTTTATCCTAATACTGATTTTGATGAATGTCATTTCTGATAAAACAAAACTTGCTTAAAAAATTGTTTTTTCTTTAAACTACAATTTAAAAAGTAATATAACTTCAAAGAATATTAATTTTTGATTATTTGAAATTTAAAAATGTAAGTGATAAAGGCAGTAAATGCTATTTTCATTTAAAAAGGTTTATATAGGCTGTTTAGAATGAAAAACAATGTCATTAGTTAATGTTTCTGTTTGCTGGCGTTTTGGCTAATTTTTTTTAGCAAGTAAAGAAGCCCTCATGCCCATGGTCCTCAAATGTTATGGTCTCAGGACCCTTTTACACCTTAAAAATTGAATACTCCAAAGAGCTTGTTTTTTTTTTTTTTTTGAGACGGAGTCTCACTCTGTCGCCCAGGCTGAAGTGCAGTGGCCTGATCTCAGCTCACTGCAACCTCCGCTTTTCGGGTTCAAGCGATTCTCCTGCCTCAGCCTCCTGAGTAGCTGGGATTATAGGCGTGTGCTACCATGCCTGGCTAATCTTTGTATTTTTAGTAGAGACAGGGTTCTACCGTGTTGGTCAGGCTGGTCTTGAACTCCTGACCTCATGATCCACCTGCCTCAGCCTCCCAAAGTGCTGGGATTACACGCGTTAGCCATTGCACCTAGCTGGGTTATATCTGTTGACATTTACCATCATATAAATTAAAGCTGAGAAATTTCTCCATAATACCGTAAAATAATTCTTTTTATGTTTAAGAAATCCTTTCATTTTCCTTGCCCCAGTCCACTCTGACAGATCTTTTAAAATTACCATTAGAAAAAGTTATTAGCATGCACCTTGATTTATTTACCTTAAAAACTTTAAGAAATGATCTTACAAGGCTGGGCGCGGTGGCTCACGCCTGTAATCTCAGCACTTTGGGAGGCTGAGGCGGGAAGATCATGAGGTCAAGAGATCGAGACCATCCTGGTCAACAGGGCCCTGTCTCAACTAAAAAAAAAATACAAAAAATTAGCTGGGCATGGTGGAGCGTGCCTGTAATCCCAGCTACTCAGGAGGCTGAGGCAGAATTGCCTGAACCCAGGGGGCGGAGGTTGCGGTGAGCCAAGATTGCGCCATTGCACTCCAGCCTGGGTAACAAGAGCGAAACTCCGTCTCCAAAAAAAAAAAAAAAAAAAAAGTTTATGCTAATAGACTATGGAATGGGAAGAACCCCCTATAATAAAAATTGAATCTGAAAATGATTAGGGTGATGATAAAATAACAGATATATGCATACATTCAAATATTCCACACATGGAAGCCTAAAAGAATCCTTTGAAATTCTGAATTATCTTATAAAATGATGATTTGGCTATACAAGAACAGAACATGTAAATACCATCTGTACTCTGTAAACACAGGGAAAAAAGATGTTATGGTACACAAATAGTCATTTGGTTTAATATAAGAACAAAAGTCCTAATAATGAGAACTGAAAACAACAAAACAGGCTATAGCAAAAAGTAACAAAGATGTTTAAACATGAAAACTGGATGATGATTTTTCTGAGTTCTAGAGATGGGAAGTCCATGACTGAATCACCTGATTCCTCCTATTCGCTCCTTACAGTTTTAAAAACTGTTAAATCTATTTTGCAATAAATTTCAGCATGGATCTTTATATAACAGCAATTTCCAAGTTTATGAATACGTATTGAAAAAGTTCTGCTATATAATATAGAACCAAGAATACAACATCCATTTTCTCTTTCCTCTCCTCTTTTTAAACTCAAATACCAATCTTTTAAAACACTTATTATCATTATTATTTAGAGACGGGGTCTTGCTATGTTGTCCAGGCTCGTCTCAAACTCCTGGCCTCAAGCGATCCTCCCACGTTGGCCTCCCAAAGTGCTAGAATTACAGGTATGAGTGAGTCACTGTGTCTGGCCTTAATATCTTAAAAGATGGGGGCATAATTACTTTTTATATATTACCCGTATATGGAAGAGAATATTTTTCTTACAAACTTATTATGTAAAAGTTTCTTTTTTTTTTTAATTGCATTTTAGGTTTTGGGGTACATGTGAAGAACATGCAAGATAGTTGCATAGGTACACACATGGCAGTGTGATTCACTGCCTTCCTCCCCTTCACCTATATCTGGCATTTCTCCCCATGCTATCTCTCCCCAACTCCCCACCCCCCGCTGTCCCTCCCCTATTTCCCCCAACAGACCCCAGTGTGTAGTGCTCCCCTCCCTGTGTCCATGTGTTCTCATTGTTCAACACGTGCCTATGAGTGAGAACATGTGGTATTTCATTTTCTGTTCTTGTGTCAGTTTGCTGAGAATGATGTTCTCCAGGTTCATCCATGTCCCTACAAAGGACACGAACTCATCGTTTTTGATTGCTGCATAATATTCCATGGTGTATATGTGCCACATTTTCCCTGTCCAGTCTATCATCGATGGGCATTTGGGTTGGTTCCAGTTCTTTGCTATTGTAAACAGTGCTGCAATGAACATTCGTGTGCATGTGTCCTTATAGTAGAATGATTTATAATCCTTTGGATATATACCCAGTGATGGGATTGCTGGGTCAAATGGAATTTCTATTTCTAGGTCCTTGAGGAATCGCCACACTGTCTTCCACAATGGTTGAACTAATTTACACTCCCACCAGCATTGTAAAAGTGTTCCTATTTCTCCACATCCTCTCCAGCATCTGTTGTCTCCAGATTTTTTAATGATCACCATTCTAATTGGCGTGAGATCGTATCTCAGTGTAGTTTTGATTTGCATTTCTCTAGTGATCAGTGATGATGAGCATTTTTTCATTTGTTTCTTGGCCTCACGCATGTCTTCTTTTGTAAAGTGTCTGGTTCATATCCTTTGCCCACTTTTGAATGGGCTTGTTTTTTTCTTGTAAATCTGTTTTAGTTTTTGTAAATTCTGGATATCAGCCCTTTGTCAGATAGGTAAACTGCAAAAATTTTTTCCCATTCTGTTGGCTGCCGATTCACTCTAATGACTGTTTCTTTTGCCATGCAGAAGCTGTGGAGTTTGATTAGGTCCCATTTGTCTATTTTGGCTTTTGTTGCCAATGCTTTTGGTGTTTTGGTCATGAAGTCCTTGCCTACTCCTATGTCCTAAATGATTTTGCCCAGATTTTCTTCTGGGGTTTTTATGGTGTTAGGTCTTATGTTTAAGTCTTTAATCCATCTGGAGTTATTTTAGTGTAAGGTGTCAGGAAGGGGTCCAGTTTCTGCTTTCTGTACCTAGCTAGCCAGTTTTCCCAACACCATTTATTAATCAGGGAATCCTTTCCCCATTGTTTGTTTTTGTCAGGTTTATCAGATTGTATGATTGTAGATATGCTGTATTGCCTCCGATGCCTCTGTTCTGTTCCATTGGTCTATATCTCTGTTTTGGTACCAGCACCATGCTGTTTTGATTACTGTAGCCTTGTAGTATAGTTTGAAGTCTGGTAGTGTGATGCCTCCTGCTGTGTTCTTTTTACTTAGAATTGACTTGGCTATGCGGGCTCTCTTTTGGTTCCATATGAAGTTTAAGATGGTTTTTTCCAGTTCCCTGAAGGTCATTGGTAGCTTGATGGGGATAGCGTTGAATCTGTAAATTACTTTGGGCAGTATGGCCATTTTCACGATATTGATTCTTCCTAACCATGAACATGGAATGTTTCTCCATCTGTTTGTGTCCTCTCTTATTTCGTTGAGCAGTGGTTTATAGTTCTCCATGAAGAGGTCCTTTACGTTCCTTGTTAGTTGTATTCCTAGGTATTTTATTCTCTTTGTAGCAATTGTGAATGGCAGTTCGTTCTTGATTTGGCTTTCTTTAAGTCTGTTATTAGTGTATAGGAATGCTTGTGATTTTTGCACATTGATTTTGTATCCTGACACTTTGCTGAAGTTGCTTATCAGTTTCAGGAGATTTTGGGTTTAGACGATGGGGTCTTCTAGATATACTATCATGTCGTCTGCAAATAGAGACAATTTGGCTTCCTCCTTTCCTATTTGAATACCCTTTATTTCTTTTTTCTTGCCTGATTGCTCTGGCTGTAAAAGTTTATTATACTAAAGAGTTTATTATGCTAAAAACTTAAACCTTACTTAAGTAACATACATATAATTTGAGATGAAGTCATGCTCTATCACCCAGGCTAAAGTGCAGTGATGCAATTATAGCTCACTGCATTCTCAAACTCCTGGGCTTAAGTGATCCTCTTGCCTCAGCCTCCCAAGTAGCTGAGACTACAGGTGCATGCCACAATGCCTAGCTAATTTTTTAAGTTTTTGTAGAGATGGGGCCTCCATATGTTGCCCAGGCTAGTCTTGAACTCCTGGGCTGAAGTGATCATCCCACCTCAGCCTCCCAAAGTGCTGGGATTACAGGTAAGAGCCACTGTGCTCAGCCTTACTTCAATACTTAAAACAAGAAATTAATAAGAGTTTTCTTACAAAGATGAACATTTCATTATGTTCACAGAGAGAATTGAAGAGTACTCAGTTATCAGAATAACTAAAGTTAAAGATGCAAATATTTAGCTGCTCAAAAGCTTATCAGTAGGTAATTCATATTCATTTTATTTTTTAAATTAGGTAATCTCTTCTTTATTACCTGATATCTGAGAGTTGCAATTGATGAGACAGTTCATCTTTTAAACGATCTAGTTCTTTTCTAAGTGGCAAACTGTTCTCCAGCTTTTTGACAGCACTTTTCCCATTGTTATCTAACCAGGATCTAGAAAGAAAAAGGAGATATATATATATATATATATACTTTGCAATACTAACTATAATATAAATATTTCTACTATTAAAAGACACATGCATGCACTTGAATATTCACAATATTAAAGATTTGGAATCAACCTAAATGACAATCAGTGACAGATTGGGTAAAGAAAATGTGGTACATACATGCCATGAAATACTATGCAGCCATAAAAAAGAATAAATTCATGTATTTCATGGAAACATGGATGGCGCTGGAGGCTATTATCCTTAGCAAACTAATACAGGAACAGAAAACCAAATACTGCATGTTCTTGCCTATAAGTGGGAGCTAAATGATGAGACCACATGGATGCGGGAACAAGAGACACTGGGGTTCACTTGAGGGAGGAGGGAGAGGATCAGTAAAAATAACTATTAGGTACTAGGGTTAGTACCTAGGTAATGAAATAAACAGTACAACAAACCCCCATGATGCGAGTTTATTTATATAACACACCTGCACATGTACTCCTGAACCTAAAAGTTAAAAAAAAAATTATGGCTGAGTGTGATGGCTCATGCCTGTGATCCCAGCACTTTGGGAGGCTGAGGCAGGTGGATCATGAGGTCAAGAGATCAAGACCATCTTGGCCAACACGGTGAAACCCCATCTCAAAGTTAGCTGGGTGTGGTGGCATGTGCCTGTAGTCCCAGCTACTCAGGATGCTGAGGCAGGAGAATCACTTGAACTGAGACTCCATCTCAAAAAAAAAAATTGTACTCAGAAAAAAAAGGACACATATGTTATCTTAAAGCAGACCCAGTGTTAAACTGAGTTTTCAATCAAACCTTTGTTTCTATGTATTCTTTTTCAGAATACCTACTTTTAAAATAAGTTGCTTGGAGAACTGCCAACAACTGTCAAATCATATTCTAGTTATGACAACTTCCTTCGCATATTAAAAAAAATTAAATTTTAGTTACATCAAACCAGTCACTAGATTTCTAGAGATAGAATAATTTTTTAAAAATTAAAAAGACTTCAAAGCATGTTTATTACAACCTTCAGTAGGCTATTCTAGATCTTCACTGACATCAGTCATACACATAGGGGAGCATAGAACTAATACTAATTATGAAGCAAGTGAACAAATATAATGGAGCTAAACAGGTGTAAAGTCAAACTTGACAGATATATCCGACAGTACTAGTGACAAGAGGCAATGGGTCCTGATGAAGGAACATAAAGATTACTTTGTGGATTCTTGTTGGATGGACTCTGGTTTCCCCTTTATTTTAGTCTTGGATATTACTACCCTGTGCTCCCAATGCTGATTCCCTCATCCCTGTAACCTAGTCCCTCCACGGGTCAGACTTTGCCAATCTAGTCATTTGCCACAGTCTTTTCCAGGTGGGTCTCTTCACCGCCCTGGTGCTCACTGACACCTCCATTCCTTTCTACACAACCAAACGTCTAGTTTCGGTGTCATCTCAACTGTATTAACTCTATAATAAGCTCAGCAGAAAGATATTTCTTAGAATGTTTATCTCAATTGTCTTATAAGAATAAATAAATATTAAAAATCCTTTAAGGATAGGAAGAATAGCTTTCAGAAAAGAGCCGAAAGCCTGTGTGGCCTTCTAGAGAGCAGCAGTGCCTCTGTAGAAACTGTCTCTCACTTGGTGCTATAATCATCATGACACAGGGGTGCTTGTTACTGCTCAGGGTCACTGGCTCCCCAAGGGGAGTCCAGAGAAATGAGCGACCTGGATGGAGTCCTGGGAGGCTGAAGAGCTGTTGCAGGAGTAGGGGGTGGGGGTAGAATGGCAAAGTGACTCTGGGCTGAGGGGAATATTTTAGATTCTAAAACAAAGTGGTGGGGGTGGGCCCTAGGCATTACTATGCAAGAGAAAACTCCAGGAAAACCAGAGGTTCCCTTTCTTCTTCTTCTTCTTTTTTTTTTTTTTTAAATAGAGACTGGGTCTCATTTAGTTGCTGGGATCAAACTTCTGGGCTCAAGTGATCCTCCTGCCTCAGCCTGCCAAAATGCTGGGACTACAGGCATGAGCCACTGTGCCTGGCCATTTTTTCTTTTAACAAAAATTTTTTTTGGCTGGGTGTGGTGGTTCATGCCTGTAATCTCAGCACTTTGGGAGGCTGAGGTGGGTGGATCATGAGGTCAGGAGACTGAGACTATCCTGGCTAACACGGTAAAATCCTGTCTGCTAAAAATACAAAAAAAATTAGCCAGGCATGGTGGCACATGCCTGTAGTCCCAGCCACTTGGGAGGCTGAGGCAGGAGAATTGCCTGCACCCAGGAATTAGAGCTTTCAGTGAGCTGATATCACGCCACTGCACTCCAACCTGGGTGACAGAGTGAGACTCCATCTCAAAAAACAAACAAAATTCATGGACCATGCTAATCCTCTCTGTTTTGTTCCAATTTTTCTGAGATGGAGGTCTCACTATGTTGCCCAGGCTGGTGTGATCATGGCTCACTGCAGCCTCGACCTCCTGGGCTTAAGCGATCCTCTAGCCTTAGCTAGAGGATCTCTACTAGCTGGGACTACAAGCATGTGCTACCATGACCACCAAATTTTTTTAAAGTTATTATTTGTAGAGATGAGGTCTTGCTATGTTGCCCAAACTGCTCTTGAACTCCTGGGCTCAGGTGATGCCCCCACCTTGGCCTCTCAAAGTGCTGGCATTATAGATGTGACCCGCTGTGCCTGGCCTCATTTCATTTTTAGTATATGTACTGCTGGAGTGAGCACTAGGTTTCTTAGTAGTCACTTTAAATGTTTTAGATGTTGTGATCTAAAGCATTTAAAAATTATCAAGTTTAGAATATTGAAACTGACAAATCATTATGCAAGGAAGATAAAGTCCCTGTTTTAAAGGAAGACAGATCTAACAAGGAATATAGAAATAAGCAATTAGAATAGAATATAAGAACTACCATGAGAAAAGAAGTAGTAATTATTCCTGGAAGATTCTATAGAACCAGTAATATGTGATCTGGAACCTGAGAGATATATCAGATTTTTCCAGGTAGGTGAGAGAGAATGGCATGTCAATCATATTAGTACATAAGGATCTGTGAGATGAACCCATATGCCCAGATGACAGGATGCTTAGAGGGAGAGAAGGGCATAGAAGAGACTGCAGAGGCACTGGGGGTGAAGTGTGGTCAGACCATGAAGGGTCTTGCACATTGAGAAAGGGAATTGGAAGCTTATCCTCTAGGTGAAAGTGTTCAATTTTTTAAAAATCCACTGACTTTGTGTAGCAATTGATAATCCTCCCTATACCCTCTTTAAGAATATTGGTAAAATTTTGTCACTTCTGCATGGTGTGTAATCGAGTAGGTAAAAATACCTTAATTTACATTACTACTGTTATATGGCATTACAATTTTCCAACTTTTCCTCACTCATTAATACATGTTACTCAACTTTAAATCATGTAAGAGAAAGCATGATTTACTGACATACGAATTATTAAATGACACACCATGTTTGGTTTGGGGCCCAAATGTTTTACAACATAGATTTAAATATGATCTTATAATTATACAGTCATGAATTGATTTTTGGAATTCTTACATTTAATGTATAAAAATCATTGGTCTAGCTTAACAATACTTGTGTTTTGTTTCTAAACACTGAAGTAAAAACAAAGGCTCTAAACATGGTTGTTAATATATATAGATATAAAGATAAAGATACCTGTTTCCTGGCTTTGGCCACTGAGAGGATTAGTAGCAACTGAGCATATGTAGCACTGAGATGTTGGTGTTTACACACCATTCCCTACTAGAAAGAACTAGAGCTTCCTGGCAAAACTGCTGAAGCAAACTTTGGGGCAGGAACAGTCCAGATGATCCTGGAACAACTTGGTGAACCAGAAAGTAAGGGAGTACTCAAGGGAAGATGGGGACATAGGCACCACCCTGAAGAGACGATGAAATGAGGAAATCAACATGTGGCAAGCAGCAGAGTAATATGTGATTCAAGCAAGAATCATCAATGAATATTAAAGTGAGCAAGGGAGTAAAAATCTAATGAGTAAAAGGATATTTACATGGCCCTAAGTATCTCCTTAAAAGAAAATAATTAGAGAAAAAAACCTGTAACTTTCTGCAAGAAATTAGTATCGTTGATAATGGGTTACATATACATCACACACCTCCTATATAATCCACTGAAAACAACACACCACCACTTCTGGGGTATGCCTGCAAAAAACTGAATAATCTGATTCTAATTATGAGGAAACATCAGATAAACAAATGGAAAAGCATTCTACAAACTAACTGGCTTGTATTCATCAAGGTAATGAAAGACAAGAAAACAGTGAGGAACTGTTCCTGATTAAAGAAGACTAAAGAGATTTGACAATCAAATGTGGCTCATGATTTGAGATTTTCTTCTCCTAATAAAGGGCAGTGCTTAGAAAATGAGTGACATTTGAATAACATCTAGGGGTTAGCTAATACTATTGCCAGAAGTGTTAATTTCTTGATTTTTATTATTTTCTTTTTTTCCCTAAGGGTTTAGAAAAGCAATTTTTAAAAATTATTTTCTTATATAAGAGAATGTTTTTATATTTTTTAAAAGTACAACTTAGGTATTTAAAGGGCTATTGTGGCTGCAACTTACTCAAATGGTTCAGGGAAAAATGTGTGTGTGCGCATGCATATATATGTATATATACACACACATATAGTTTCTATAGTTATAATGAACATATAAAGGCTCACTCCTGTAATCCCAGAACTTTGGGAAGCTGAGGCAGGCGGATCACAAGGTCAGATCAAGACCATCCTGGCCAACATGGTGAAACCCCGTCTCTACTAAAAATACAAAAATGAGCTGGGCATGGTGGTACGTGCCTGTAATCCCAGCTACTTGGGAGGCTGAGGCAGAACTGCTTGAGCCAGGGAGTCAGAGGTTGCAGTGAGCAAAGATCACGCCACTGCACTCCAGCCTGATGACAGAGCAAGACTCTGACTCAAAAAAAAAAAAAAAAAAAGTATATATAGAGAGAATGATAAAGCAAATGTGGTACTAAATTAAACTTTGAGGAATCTGGGTGGAGGTTACATGGGACTTCTTTATATTATTTCTGCAAATTTTCTCTATTTTAGAGACAGGGACTTGCTCTGTTGTCCCAGCTGGAATGCAACAGCACAATCATAGTGTCATGAGATCCTTGGGGTGGCACTTTTCCATTTGGAAACCTCTGTGGTCGGTGGTGTCTTTGTCCAAGTTTTGCTTGTACCCACTGGGCTCATTCTGCCTATCTGGCCTGGCAGGCTGCACCCAGCTCACACTACTGGCCCAATTTCCACGTCTGCCAAGGGCCAGCCAGGTGCAGAGTGGCAAGGGGTGTGTGAACGAGCACAAGGTCCAGCCACTGCGCAAAGCCAGGTGTGCTGGCTGCAGCAGAGTGAGCAACTCCATGTGCTGGCACACGTGCTAGCTCCATGCAAGACTGCAGCTAGACCAGGTGTACCATAAGCAGCTACTACTGTGGGAACCAAGGAACCTGGTGGTACCCAGAAGCTTGGAGGCACTGGGAACTGCAGAGCCCCAAAAAGGGTGTCACAGCCCAGATTTGGGGAGCCCCTAGGTCAGGCTCCATGAAGGGCTGCAGTTTTTCTCTTCCGTTGCCCACAATGTGGTGAGCCGGGGGTGTGTTTCAGCCCTGTTTGTATTACAACTCTTTAAGTCCTGCCATTAGGTGGTCCCAAGTTCTTATTCCACGTCGAGGAAGAACGAGGTACATGGACAACTGGAGGGCGAGCAAGTTGGAGAGGAGCTTCCTTGAGCGACAGAACAGTTCTCAGGAGACCTGAAGTGAGTAGCTCCTTTCTGCAGGCAGGTCGTTCCCACGAGTGTCCAACTCTTAGCAGAGAGGAGACCCACAGTGAGTGGCTCCTTTCTGCAGGCAGGTTGTCTCAACATAATGGAGAACTGAAGTGGGTAACTCCTTCCTGCAGCTGGTAGTCCTGATGCCTGAGTGTGGGTGAGTTCTGGGTTTTTATGGGCTCAGAAAGGACCTTTTTCCTGGTGGGCCTGGAAAAAGCATCATCTGATTGGCCGAATGGTCATCAGTGAAGTCCTCACTTTGGGCCAAGGACTTCACCTAGAACTGGCAGCCCAAACCCGAAACTTCAGGCTGTTTCTGGCTTGAAGGTGGGGTTTCATTGGGGACCTCCTGCCATCAATATGCCATCCATGGTGCCTAGGGTGTTTGTGCTGAGGGGTGCCTACAGGCCTGGACCTATGCTGCCCTTAGCCACCCTCACTATGACTCCTTCCCTTGCTCATCAGTGCGCAAAGTCCGGAGGGGACGGAGACAGCAGGGGACTGGTGTGTCAGCACCACTCTGAGTGTGCATGCACATAGCCAAGCTGCGATAGTGCCCAAGCTCTGCTGCAAGTTTGCTCTGCACCTGAGTGGGCACTGGGAGTGGGGAGAGGCCAGGGAGTAGGAGCAGACACTTCCGAGCCAGTGGAGGTGGGGGTTCCCAGGACCCCAAGAGCCCAGAGATGTCCCAGTCCAGAGCAGGTGGCTGGGCAGCTGCAGCTGTGCTGGGAAACACGGGGCTCCCACCCCAACAATTCAGTAGGGGATGGGGCTCCTGACTGTTCCCAGCCCACACCAGCTCTGTGGAGCACACAGCCCCTGCCAGGTCTCTCCTGCAGCCAGTGTCTTGGCAGTGGCCACTCCAGTTGGGCCACTGCTGCCATCAATAGCTCACTGTAACTTTGAATTCCTGGGCTCAAGCAATCCTCCCACTCTGCCTTGGGAGTGGAAAGAACTATAGGTGTTGCTAATTTTTAAGTGTGTGTGTGTGTGTGTGTGTGTGCATGTGTGTTTTGCAGGGTCTGGCTGTTACCCAGGCTGAAGTGCAGTGGTGCAAACCTTTGCCTCCTGGCTCAAGTGATTCTCCTGTCTCAACCTCCTGAGTAGCTGGGATTATAGGTGTGAGCCACTCTGCGTGGCCCTATTCCTGCAAATTTTATGTAGGTCTGAAATTATGTCAAAATTAAAATTAAAAAATAGCTTAAAAAAAGAAAGTATAAGTTGCTGGCTAGTTTGTAAGCATTTCTCCAGAGATAAAAGAATTGTAGAGAATGTCTTTATTCTTGAGTGTGTGAAAAACAAAACTGAAAATAAAATCAGAAAAAGATTTTCTTTTCAGTTTTGGTGCGTTTGTACAAGAGACACCATCATGTGCTTCTGAATTTTGATCAAATCAATGCAACTAACTGGTCAGGTGAAGGTAATCAGAGACAAATTTTCAGAATAATTTTTTATGCTCATTAACTTTTTCAGGATCAGTAGTCTCTGTATTTTCTTTAAAACAATTTAAATGCGGGCGTGGTTGCGTGTGCCTGTAGTCCCAGCTACTCGCGAGGCTGACGGGGGAGGATCGCTTGAGCCCAGGAGTTCTGGGCTGTAGTGCGCTATGCCGATCGGGTGTCCTAAGTTCGGCATCAATATGGTGACCTCCCGGGAGCGGGGGACCACCAGGTTGCTTAAGGAGGGGTGAACCGGCCCAGGTCAGAAACAGAGCAGGTCAAAACTCCTGTGCTGATCAGTAGTGGGATCACGCCTGTGAATAGCCACTGCACCAGGCTGGGCAACATAGCGAGACCCCATCTCTAAAAAACAAACAAACAAACAAAAATTTAAATAAGTATATGGATTTTTTTTTTTAAGGGTAAAAACACTTTGCACGAAAGTATTTAAAGTAAAGTGAGAGTCTCTTTTCAGCTCATACTCATCTGGACATTTTCTCAACCATGTTCTCCAATCTTCTGTAAATATGACCAGAGACTTGATATCCTTGCAGTTTATTTTCTACTTACATTAGACAGAGCTGGTTTCTTTTGTTGGAAACCAAAAACTCTTGACTAATAAAATTCCCTTGGATTTTTTTTTTTTTTTGCTTTTTCTTGAGACAGAGTCTCACACTGTTGCCCGGGCTGGAGTTCAGTGGAGTGATATCAGCTCACTGCAACCTCTGCCTCCTGGGTTCAAGTGATTTTCCTGCCTCAGCCTCCCAAGTAGCCATGCACCATCATGCCTGGCTAATTCTGTATTTTTAGTAGAGACAGGGTTTCTCCATGTTGGCCAGGCTGGTCTCAAACTCCTGACCTCAGGTCATCCGCCTGCCTTGGCCTCCCAAAGTGCTGGGATTACAGGGGTGAACCACTGTGCCCAGCCTTCCTTGGATTTTCTTACTGACAATTGTAAATAGTGCAAGTGTATCTCTGCCTTTCCAATATTTATATCTCCCATTTCTGTTTCTTATTATGCACTGGACAGACTCTCCAGGACAAATACATTATAGAGGTGATAGCAGGCATTCTGGCTGGCTTGTTTCTCCACAGTTCTGAGCTCATCTGCTTTCTATATTTCAAAAATTCCCCAAAATGTGTCTATTATTAGTATTTTCTTATTTATCAAGTTCCATGAAATTTAATAAATCCCTGAGTATTTGCAGGCTACCAACTGGGATCGCCTCTAAATAATGCATGTGCTATTAAGGGGAGTAATATGATCAAAGCCTTTGGTAAAGTTGGGAATATAGAGGGATTGTAGAATCCAGGTTGCAGGAAGAGAAACTGGTGGCAGAAAGATCCTTAGCAAGTTATTCCAATAGTCTAGGGAAAAATGAATGTGGCAATGAGGATTCCCATTAAACAACTCTGAATGATCTTTTCCCACATGAAGCAAAAACTATGAAAAATGGAAGTAGCCAAGAGCTATACTTACTTCAGACTCTTTCTGAGCTCCGGAATGCCCTGTGATTGGCTGTAATACTAGTTCAGTATTCCTTTTTGAGCCAATCACAGCCTGTTTGTATAATAATTTGTCTTCATGTCTTATGTACCCCATTATACTATTACCCCTATGAGGGAAAGATGAGTCCTTTATTATCTAATATGTACTTAATCTGAATGTCACCACAGTAAGATCGCTAGACAGTATGCAATTTGACTACCAAAATTAAATCATAAGGTAAAGAGAAGAGAGTACCTTCCTGACCAATGTGGAAACACGTGGTTACCTTGTCTAACCACACTTTAGGTCAGAGATAAAGTTCTAAATTACTCTCTAAATGAGAATACTCTACTGGATTTTAAAAGGATCATTACTGCCTGAATTTGCCACATAAATCATTTTAATTCTTAGCTTAAATTTTATAATCACAGACATTTAAAAATTCAGAGCCTGTGTTTTCAATGGTGAGAAGTCCAATTAATTACTATTGAGATAAAATAGAGAAATTATCTACTTATTCAATAGTAAAATACCAAATAAGCTAGACTGTTTAACCTCTACTAAGAACTTTTAAAAAATGCTAATTTTATTTAAAATGAAATTACCTATAAACAAGTAAATATTAGTAATCACTAATATGTTTTTCCCAATCTTTTTTTTGAAAGACAGGGTCTTACTTTGTTGCCCAGGTTACAGTGCAGTGGTGTGACCATGTCTGGCTAATTAGCTTGGCTAATTTAAAAGTTTTTTCTTTCTCTCTCTCTCTCTTTTTTTTTTTTTTTTTAGAGATAGGATCTTACTATGTTGCCCATGCTGGTCTTGACCTCCTAAGCTCAAGTGATCCTCCCACCTCGGCCTTCCAAAGCGCTGGGATTACAGGCATAAGCCACTGCACCCAGCCCCTTAGTCATTTTCAAGTGTACAGTTCAGTGGTCTTAAGTACATTCACATTGTTGTGCAACTATCGCCACCAACAGTCTTCAGAACTCTTTTCATTTTGCACAACTCAACTCTGTACCTATTAAACACTAACACCCCTTCCCCTCCCTTCAGCACCTGGCAACCACCATCCATTCTATTTTCTGTCTCTATGAATTTGAATACTCCTTGTACTTTACATAAGTAGAATCACATACTATTTGTTGTTTTGTGATTGGTTTATTTCATGTAGCATGAAGGTTCATGTGTTGCAGCCTGTGGCAGAATTTCCTCCTTTTTAAGGCTAATATTCCACTGTTAGAATATATCAAATTTTGCCGTAGTTTTAATTTGCATTTCCCTAATGATTAATGATGTCGAGTATCTTTTCACGGGCTTATTGGCCATTTATATACCTTCTTTGAAGAAATGTCTATTCAAGTCTTTTGCCCATTTTTGAATTCGGTTGTTTGCTGGTTGTTGAGTTTTAAGAGCTCTCTATCTATCTGGATATTAATTCCTTTATCAGATATATGAGTCGCAAATATTTTCTCCCATTCTGTGAACTGCCATTTTACTCTGTTGATGGTCTTTTCGTGCAGAAACTTTAAAAATGTTAATGAAGTCCAATTTGTCTGTTTTTCTTTTGTTGCCAATGCTTTACGTTTTATATCCTAGAAATCACTGGCAGATCCAATGTAATGAATCTTTTGCCCTAGGTTTTCCTCTAAGAGTTTTATAGTTTAGGTATTACATTTAGGTCAAAGATCCATTCCGAGTTATTTTTAGTATATGGTACAAAGTTGGTGTCCAACTTCATTCTTTTCTGTGTGGCCTGTTTTCCCAGTACCTTTTATTGAAAATATTTTTTCCCCATTCAGTAGTCTTGGCATCCTTGTTGAAAATCAGTTGACCATATATGCAAGGATTTATTGCTGTATTCTCTATTCTATTCCGTTAGCCTGTATGTTTGTGTATTTTTCGTTTTATAGAGTTGGGGTCTCACTATGGTGCCCAGGCTAGTCTCAAACTCCTGGACTCACGTAATTCTCCTGCTTCAGTCTCCCAGATTACTGGGATTACAGAAGTGAGCCACGCCATGCCTGCCTATATGCCAGTATCACAATGCTTTGTTTACTATAGCTTTGTAGTAAGTTTTAAAATAAGGAAATGTGAATTCTCCAGCTTTGCTCTTCTTTTTCAGGATTGTTTTGGCTATTTGAGGTCCCCTGAGATTCTAATGTTAGAATGGGTTTTCTATTTGTGCAAAAAATGTCACTGGAATTTTGATAGGGATTGTATTAAATCTGTACATTGCTTTGGGTATTGACATCTTAATAATATTATCTTCTGACCCAGGATCATAGGATGCCTTTCCATTTATTTGTATTACCTCTAATTTCTTTCAGAAATGTTTTATAGTTTTCATTGTACTACAAGTCTTTCATCTCTTCAGTCAATTCCTAAGCATTTAGTCCTTTGTGATACTATTGTATATGGAATTGTTTTTGTAATTCCCTTTTTGGATACATTGCTAGTATACAGAAGTACAACTGATTTTTGTGTATTGATTTTGTATCTTGCTAATCTGCTGAATTTGCTTATTAGTTCTAATAGATTCTTCAGTGGTATCTTCAGAATTTTCTATGTATAAGACCATTATCATCTGTGAACAGAGAATCTTACCTTGTCCTTTCCAGTTACATGACTTTAATTTCTTTTTCTTGCCTAATTGCTCTGGCAAAGACTTCCAGTAGTATGTTGAATAGAAGTGCTGAAAGTAGGCATCCTTGCCTACTTCCTTATGTTACATAAAAAACTTAAGTCTTTTACTATTGAGAATGATGTTTGCTGTGGGTTTTCATATATAGCTTTTATTATGTTGATGTAGTTTCCTTTATTTCTAGTTTGTTGAATGTCTTTAGGATGAAAGGACATTAAATTTTGTCAAATGCTTTTTTCTGCTTTATGATCATTCTGTAAGATTTAAATGATCAGGTGGGTTTTCTCCATTCTGTTAATGTGTTATCATACCGATCAATTTTGTATATTGAACCACCCTTGTAGTCTAGGAATACATCCCACTTGGTTATGGTATAGGATCCTTTTAATATGCTGCTGAATTCATTTTTCTAGGATTTTGTTGAAGCTTTTTGCATTAACATTCATAAAGGATATTGATTTGTGTTTTCTTCTCTTGCAGTCTTTGTCTGTCTTTGGTATCAGGGTAATGCTGGTCTCACAGAATGAGTTAGGGAGTGTTCCTTCTTCAGTTTCTTTTGAAAAGATTGCGAAGTATGGCTGTTAAATGTTTGGTAGAATTTGCCAGTGAAGCCATCCAGTACAGGTCTTTCCTTCATTGGGAAATTTAAAATTACTGACTCAGTCTCATTATTTCCTATTTCTTTGTGGTTTAGTCTTTATACATTTTGTGTTTCTAGAAATTTCTCCATTTTATCTAGGTTACCAAACTTGTTGGTGTACAACTGCCCATGGTACTCTTTTATAATTGTTATTTCTGTGGAATTGGTACTAATGTTCCTACTTTCACTTTTGATTTTAGTAACTTGAGTCTTCTTTCTTTCTTAGTCCATCTAGCTAAAGGTTTGTCAATTTTGTTGATCTTTTCAAATAACCAATTTTTGGTTTTGTTGATTTTATCATTTTTTTCTATTATCTATTTTGTTTATCTAATATCTATTTTGATTATCTGCTCTACTCTTTATTGTTTCCCTCCTTCTACTAGTTTTGCATTTATTCTTCTTTCGCTAATCCCATAAGGGGTAAAGTTAGATTGCTGATTTGAGATCTTTCTTGTTGTTTAAATGTGTTTATAGCTATACATTTCCCCCTTAGCACTGCTTTGCTGGATTTGCTGTGTCCCATAAGTTTTGGTACATTGTGTTTTTATTTTCATTCATCTGTATTTTCTTTTTTTCCTCAAAATTGTTAATCAAACATTTTATTTAAAAAAATTTTCAGGGTATGTTCAGTAATTTAATATTCATATGATTTGCAAAAATCGAATCAGTGTAATTGGTATATCCATCACCTGAAATATTTCTCTTTTATGCTAGAAGATTCCAATTAGTCTCGTCTAGCTATTCTGAAATACACGATTGATGACTGTAAACTATAGTCACTTTACCGATCTATAAGACAGATCTTACTTTTTTCTGAGATGAAGCCCCACTCTGTCTCCCAGGCTGGACTGTAGTGGCACAATCTTGGCTCACTGCAACCCCCGACTCCTGGTTTCAAGTGATTCTCTTGCCTCAGCCTCCTGAGCAGCTGGATTTACAGGCAACTGCCACCATGCCTGGCTACTTTTTTTGTATTTTTAGTAGAGATGGCATTTCACCATGTTGGCCATGCTGATCTCAAACTCCTGACCTCAGGTGATCAGCCCTCCTCGGCCTCCCAAGGTGCAGGGATTATAGGCGTGATCCACCGTGCCTGGCAGATCTTATTTTTTTCTATCAAACTGTATATCTGGGCCCATTAATCAACCTCTCTTCATATCCCCCTGAAGATCTTCCCCTCCTTTTTCTTCTAAGAGTCATAGTACTTTATGTTTTACATTTAAGTCTATGATCTGTTTTGAGTTAAAATTCTTAATTTTTTTAATTTTTATTTTAGGTCTGGGGCACATGGGCAGGTCAACATATGCAAACTTGTTAACACAGGCAAACTCATGTCACGGGGGTCTCATGTACAGATCATTTCATCACCCAGGTACTAAGCATAGTACCTGATGACTATTGCTCCTGATCCTCTCCCTCCTCCCTCTCTCCTCTCTCCTCCCTAGATATAATTTTGACTTTTATTTTAGATTCGGGAGTACATGTGCAGGTTTGTTACATGGGTATATTGCAACATGGTGGGGTTTGGTGTAAGATTGACAGTTACTGTTTCAACCCCTTCCCCCCTCTCTTCCTCCCCACTCTAGTTGTCCCCTGTGTCTATTGTTTTCCTTGTTGTGCCCATTGGTTCTCACTCATTTGTTCCCACTTATAAGTGAGAACATGCAGTATTTGGTTTTCTGATGCCGCATTAGTTTGGTAAGGATAATGGCCTCCAGCTCCATCCATGTTCCTGCAAAGGACACAATCTCATTCCTTTTTATGGCCACATAGTTTTCCATTATATATATGTACCACATTTTCTTTAAACAGTCCCAGTCCATTGATGTGCATTAGGTTGATTCCATGTCCTTGCTACTGTGCACAGTGCTGCAATGAAGATATGGCAGCATGTGTACTTATGGTAGAATGATTTGTATTTCTATGGGTATATACCCTGTCGTAAGATTGCTCAGTTGAATGGTAGTTGTTTTAAATTCTTTGAGAAATTGCCACACTACTTTCCACAATGGTTTAACTAATATACACTCCTACCAACACTGAATAAGCATTCCCTTTTCTCTGCAACCTGACTACAGTATCTGTTATTTATTAATTATTTTGAGGCAGAGCCTTGCTCTGTCACCCAGACTGGAGTGCAATGGCACAATCCTGGCTCGTTGCAACCTCTGCATGCCTCCGCTCTGCCATCCCAGGCTCAAGCGATCCTCTTGCCTCAGCCTCCCCAACAGCTGGGACCATGGGTGTACACCACCAAGCCTGGTTACTTTTTTGTATTTTTGGTAGAGACAGGGTATTGTCATGTTGACCAGGCTGGTCTTTCCTGAGTTCAAGCAATCTGCCCACTTTGGCCTCCCAAAGTGCTGGGATTACAGGTGTGAGCAACTGTGCCTGGCCTGACTTTTTAATACTAGCCATTCTAACTGGTGTGAGATGGTAACTTATTGTGGTTTTAATTTGCATTTTTCTTATGATTAGTGATACTGAGCACTTTTTCATATATCTGTTGGCTGCATGAACATCTTCTTTTGAAAAGTGTCTGTTCATGTCTTTGCCCACCTTTTAATGGGGCTGTTTACTGCTTGTAAAATTTTTTTTTTGGTGGGGGGACAGAGTCTCACTGTCACCCAGGTTGCAGTGCAGTGGCATGATCTTGGCTCACTGCAACCTTCACTTCCTGGGTTCAAGTGATTCTTGTGCCTCAGCCTCCCCTGAGCGGGGATTACAAGCATGTGCCACCATGCCCAGTTAATTTTTGTAATTTTAGTAGAGTTGAGGTTTCACCATGTTGGCCAGGCTGGTCTCAAACTGCGGACCGCAGGTGATGTGCCCACCTCAGCCTCTTAAAGTGCTGGGATTACAGGTGTGAGCCACCATGCCCAACAGTTTGTAAATCTTAAGTTCTTGACAGATTCTGGATATCAATTTTTGTCAGAGGTATCGTTTGCAAGTATTTTCTCCCATTCTGTAGGTTGTTTGCTCTGTTGATACATTGTTTCTTTTGCTGTGCAAAAGCTCTAGTTTAATTAGATCACATTTGTCAATTTTTTCTTTTGTTGCAATTGCTTTTGGTGTCTTCAGCATGAAATCTTTGCCAGCCCCTATGTCCAGAATGGTATTTTATATATATAAATATATAAAATATATTTATATAAAATATATTGCCTTGTGATTTCTTTTTATTTTCAGTTTTCGTAGGTACATAGTAGGTATATATATTTATGTGGTACATGACACCTTCTTTGATCTGCTGGTTAAGAGTGCTTTAATTTCCACCATTTTGTTAAATTTCCAGTTTTACTTCTGTTGTTGATTTCTAACTTCACCCCATTGTGATCAGAGAAAATGCTTTGTGTGATATTTTTCTTTTAAAATCTATTGAGACTTAGTTTGCAGCCTAAAATATGGTCCATCCTAGAAAATGTTCTGTATAGACTCAAGAACATGTATGCTGTTCTTGTTAGGTAGAGTGTCTTATATATGTCTGTTAGATCCAGCTGGTTAAATTGTGCTTTGCAAGTCCTCTGTTTCCTTACTTATTCCTGTTTGATTTTTCTAAACACTGTTGACAGTGGAGTATTAAAGTGTCCAGCCATTACTGTAGAACTTTCAATTCCTCTCTTCAATTCAGTCTACTTTTACTTCATATATTTTGAGGATCAGTAATTTGGTAGATAAATATTTATAGCTGCTATCTCTTGTTGCTGTGTGGAGGCTTCTATTAATATGTGATATCCTTCTTTATCTCTTATAATCTTTTTTGATTTAATGTCTATTTTGTCTGATTTTAGTATAACTCTCTTTTGGTTAATATTTGCATAGAATACTATCCTTTCCCATCCTTACATTTTCAGCTCTGGATCTAAAGTTAGTCTCCTGTAGAGAGCATATAGTTGAATCATGTTTTTTAAATTCACTCTGCCAATATTTGTCTTTTGGAAAGTTTGATCCATTTATATTTAAAGTAAATACTTGAAAGAAGGGACTTAATTTTGTCATGTTGCTATTTATTTTCCATGTGCTTTTTGCTTTTTTGTCCCTTGTTTCTTGCATTACTACCTTCTTTTGTGTTTAGTTGATTTTCTTCTTTGTGGTGAATAATTTAAATTCCTTTTTCGTTTCCTTTGGTGTATATCCTTTCGATATTTTCTTGTGGTTACTGTGGGGTATTACATTTAACATCCTCAAGTTATAACACCCTAATCTGAATTTATACTAGCTTAACTTCAATAACAAAACTCTGCTCTTTTAATAGTTCTCCCCATCCCTTTCAGTTGTTGATATCACAAAGTTATCTTTATACATTGTCCAAAAACATAAACTAATAATACTTTTAATAAATATATTTTTAAAAATAGATAGTTCTTTTTAAAAATAGCTTCACTGGAATATAATTCATATACCATCTCTACTAAAAAAAAATACAAAAATTAGCCAGATGTAATGGCACATGCCTGTAGTCCCAGCTATTTGGGTGACTGAGGCAGGAGAACTGTCTATGTGGTTGACTGTGATAAGCCTCTTTGACTTAGCATGTTTTCAAGGTTTATCCATGTTGTAGTATGTATAGTATTTCATTCCTTTTTTTGGTTAAATAATATTCCTTTGTATAAATATGCCACTTTTAAAAAATCCATTTATCTGTTGGTAGACAATTGGGTTATTTCTTCTGGCTATTATGAATAATGTTGCTATAAGCATATTTTTGTGTGGATGTCTGTTTTCATTTCTCTTGGGTGTATACCTAGGAGTGGAATTCTTGGGTCACATAACTCTGTTTAACATTTTACAGTATTGCCAAACTGTGTTCCATAGCAGCTGCACCATTTTGTATTCCCATTAGCAATGAAGGAGAGTTCCAATTTTCCTACCTGCTCACCAACACTTGTGATTCTCTTTTAGAACATAGCCATCCTAGGGTATGAAGTGGTAGCTGGTTGTGGTTGTTTATTTGACCTTGGCCTGTGCTATAGTTTAAATATTTGTCCCCTCCAAATCTGATGTTGAAATTTAATCCCCAGTGTTGGAGGGAGGGCCTAGTGGGGGGTTTTGGGTCATGGAGGCAGATCTCTCATGAATGGCTTCATGTCATCCTCATGGTAATGAGTGACTTCTCACTATTAGTTTCCAAAAACTCTGACTGTTGAAAATAGCCTGGTGCCTCCTTCCCTCTTGCCACATGTTGCTTGTTCTTTCCCTTCTACCATGAATGGAAGCTTTCTGAAGTCCTTATCAGAAGCAGATACTTATGCCATACTTCTTGTAAGCCTGCAGAACCATGAGCTAAACAAATCTCTTTTCTTTATAAATTGCCCAGCCTCTAGGATTTCTTTATATTATAGCAATGCAAAATGGACTAAGACAGGTTGGTTAAAAATGATTTCACTGTATCTACAGCAAAATATATATATATTATATATTATATTAAATAAAAAATATATAATATTTAATATATTATATAAATATATAAAATTATATTAAATAAAATATATATTATATATATTTTGTTGTAGATTGTCAAATCATTTTATATATATAAATCATTATATTATGATATATATCATATCAATCATATTATATTACATATCATATTATGTAATATAATGTATATGTAATCATTAATATAATTACATTTACATTATGATAATCACATCATATCATATTATGTTATAATATATATATAAATATATATTATATATATAAAATACACATATTGCACGTAGTATAAGATCCAAGTAAAAAAGAAAAACCCTGATAATAAAATGAAGCCAAAAGAACATTAAAAGGCACATAAAAATGAATACCAGAATGCCATGTACAAGGACTAATGTTGGACTGTGCAATCATTTGGTTTAGTTTCTAGTGTCATGATGCTTTTGAAATAAAATACTTTAGTAACTCAAGCAAGGCTCAGTTTTCCATGGATTTAAGAGAACAACAACAACAAAAGAGCCATGATCTAAATTACAATAAAGTTAAAATTGCATAAATTTTACACTCCTAGGCCTCAAACTGTATAAAACAAAGTAAGGATTTTAGACCAATAATACCCTTTATTTTCACTGAACTGAAGCTAACAGAGCAATAGTTTTTTGTTTTGTTTTGTTTTGTTTGAGAGACAGGGTCTCACTCTGTCACCCAGGCTCGAGTGCAGCGGTGTGATCATGGATCACTGCAGCCTTGACCTCCTGGATCAGGTTATCCTCCTGCCTTAGCCTCCTGAGTAGCTAAGAGTACGGGCACATGCTGTCACACCTGGTTAATTTTTTTATTTTTATTTTTC
Source organism: Callithrix jacchus (assembly GCF_049354715.1). Classification (NCBI taxonomy): domain Eukaryota; kingdom Metazoa; phylum Chordata; class Mammalia; order Primates; family Cebidae; genus Callithrix; species Callithrix jacchus. The sequence goes on along the minus strand of NC_133516.1, from coordinate 27,179,863 downwards.
TAGAGACAGGGTCTTACTATATTGACCAAGCTGGTCTTAAACTCCTGGCTCAAGCAATTCTCCTGCCATGGCCTCCCAAAGTGCTGGGATTACAGTCTGGAGCCACTGTACCTGGCACCAAAAGTTTTTTCCGATGGCAACCCACAGTGAGAAATACTTCACATAGTGAACCAGCATATGCACACACACTTGTATTTATGTGTATGAAACTAAACCAAATATTTTGAGAAATAATACTTAAACTTACTAATAGAAATATGTTCACAATATATAGTTAAAATTAAAAAAAAGAAACAAAGCAAAGCAAAATAACTTTGCTGGTTCTGAGTCACTAAACTGTGCATTATAACTTGTAATTTTAAAAACAATGACTTAGCTTATAAGCATGGGGAAGAGTAAATAAATGTATGATATGAGTTAAATCATGACTATCAAATCCCAAACATTCTATGAAATAGTTCCAATGTGTTGGTGTCCAATATGGTATTTCATGAACACGAAAATTGATTCTAAGTTTAGATACTGAAAGTGAAATATAAATATATTTGAGCTAAGGTCAAATAGAGAAAATGGAACTCTGACATTCACTGATATCTTTGTAGCTATAAGAATAGTAATTTAATGGTTTTTTTTAATAGTTCAATGACATGCTTGTTCAGTGAGACAGATATTTCATATGGAATTGTTTTGTTTATATAAAATGGATCTGGTTAGCTCCTCTCAAATACAAGCTATTTTTTTTTTTTTTAATTTTTTATTGGATTATAGGTTTTGGGGTACATGAGCAGAGCATGCAAGACAGTTGCGTAGGTACACACATGGCAGTGTGCTTTGCTTTTCTTCTCCCCTTCACCCACATTTGGCATTTCTCCCCAGGCTATCCCTCCGCACCTCCCCCTCCCACTGGCCCTCCCCTTTTCCCCCCAATAGACCCCAGTGTTTAGTACTCCCCTTTCTGTGTCCATGTGTTCTCATTTTTCATCACCCACCTATGAGTGAGAATATGCGGTGTTTCATTTTCTGTTCTTGTGTCAGTTTGCTGAGGATGATGTTTTCCAGATTCATCCACGTCCCTACAAACGACACGAACTCATCATTTCTGATTGCTGCATAATATTCCATGGTGTATATGTGCCACATTTTTCCAATCCAGTCTATTATCAATGGGCATTTGGGTTGATTCCAGGTCTTTGCTATTGTAAACAGTGCTGCAATGAACATTCGTGTACATGTGTCCTTATAGTAGAACGATTTATAGTCTTTTGGATATATACCCAGTAATGGGATTGCTGGGTCAAATGGAATTTCTATTTCTAAGGCCTTGAGGAATCGCCACACTGTCTTCCACAATGGTTGAACTAATTTACACTCCCACCAACAGTGTAAAAGTGTTCCTTTTTCTCCACATCCTCTCCAGCATCTGTTGTCTCCAGATTTTTTAATGATCGCCATTCTAACTGGCGTGAGATGGTATCTCAATGTGGTTTTGATTTGCATCTCTCTGATGACCAGTGACGATGAGCATTTTTTCATATGATTGTTGGCCTCATATATGTCTTCTTTCGTAAAGTATCTGTTCATATCCTTTGCCCACTTTTGAATGGGCTTGTTTGTTTTTTTCCTGTAAATCTGCTTGAGTTCTTTGTAAATTCTGGATATCAGCCCTTTGTCAGATGGATAGACTGCGAAAATTTTTTCCCATTCTGTTGGTTGCCGATCCACTCTAGTGACTGTTTCTTTTGCCGTGCAGAAGCTGTGGAGTTTCATTAGGTCCCATTTGTCTATTTTGGCTTTTGTTGCCAATGCTTTTGGTGTTTTGTTCATGAAGTCCTTGCCTACTCCTATGTCCTGGATAGTTTTGCCTAGATTTCCTTCTAGGGTTTTTATGGTGCCAGGTCTTATGTTTAAGTCTTTAATCCATCTGGAGTTAATTTTAGTGTAAGGTGTCAGGAAGGGGTCCAGTTTCTGCTTTCTGCACATGGCTAGCCAGTTTTCCCAACACCATTTGTTAAACATGGAATCCTTGCCCCATTGCTTGTTTTTGTCAGGTTTATCAAAGATAAATACAAGCTATTTTTGTTTTAATATGTAATCTAAGAATATGCCCAAAATATAGAACTACAAAAATTAACAACACAGAACAGAGTTTCCTAATTTTTTTTAAACTGGAACATTCCTTTTATAATTGTATAATTTTCAATAACTACTTAGGTATTAACATTTTCTTTTCTTCTTTTTTAGACAGAGTCTCAGTCTGTCACCCAGGATAGAGTACAGTGGCACAATCTTGGTTTACTGCAGTCTCTGCCTCCAGGGTTCAAGCAGTTCTCCTGCCTCAGTCACCCAAATAGCTGGGACTACAGGCATTCGCCATTACGCATGACTATTTTTTTTCTTTTTTTAATAGAGATGGGGTTTCACTATGTTGGCCAGGCTAGTCTTGAACTCCTGACCTCAAGTGATCTGCCCACCACAGCTTCCCAAAGTACTGAAATTACAGGTGTGAGCCACCACACCTGGCCTAAAACTTTTATTTTATCATCTTTATATGGTATATAACAAAGGAATGTTGAAGTAAGATAAAACACAATTTCCTGAGAAATTCAAAATTATAAAGCATGACCTAAAATATACATTAAAATGTAATTAATGAGTATAAAAGAAGATTAAATAGAGTTTTTATGACCTAATAAATCTCTCATTTTGTTTTTAAAAAACTCCTCTATCCTGGGCAACCAAATAAAACCCTGTTTCAAAAAATATTAAAAAATAAAAATAAGGCTGGGCATGGCGGCTCACACCTGTAATCCCAGGACTTTAGGAGGCCGAGGTGGGCAGATCGCGAGTTCAGGAGATCGAGACCATCCTGGCTAACATGGTGAAATCCCATCTGTACTAAAAATACAAAAAATCAGCTGGGCATGGTAGCATGCACTTGTAGTCCCAGCTACTTGGGAGGCTGAGGCAGGAGAATCATTTGAACCTGAGAGGCAGAGGTTGCAGTGAGCCGAGATGGCACCACTGCACTCCAGCCTGGGCGACAGAGCGAGACTCCATCTCAAACAACAACAACAACAAACAAAACAAAAAAACTCAACTGATTTATTTTTATGATTTCTTATTTTAATTAAAAAATGCTAAGACAACAATTTTACCCTGCACTTCTTAGCAAAACCAAAAACAGATAAAATTATTTTGAAAGTTAAACGTCTATACTAAATAATACTGTAATTATATTTTCTTGTTTCACATAGTGTTCAGAAACATTAAAACCATCTTAACTTGCTTTCAAGATTTAATTTAAAAGAAAAATTTTAATCCAATGAATGCAATTTGTATATCAGGAGATCAGATTGACATAAATTTGAAGAACTGTCACTTTTATGCTCCTACTGAACTATATAATTCAGCATGTGTTCCTTATGATTTTTCTCTATAATCTATATATGTAATGAAGATGAATTAAACAATACAAGAATAAAGCTTAAACTCCACATGGCCAAAATGACCATGGTGGCTAACAGGTTTTAGTAGACTTACAGGCACCCTGAATCTCCCTACTAGGCAGTCACTTGATTCACTTGATTTGAAAGCTTTGAAATGGTTCAACAATTTTACAATTATTTGTAAAGTAATTACAGATATCTAAAAAATCAGTACAGTGGTCTCTTGCTATACATGAGGCATTAGTTCCAAGCCCAACCATGGGTACCAAAATCTGTGCATAGTCAGGTCTTGTAGTTGGCCCTGCCAAACCTGCAAGTACCAAAAGTTGGCCTTCCCTATATATATGTTTCACAGCTTGCTATTAGTATATTTTCTTTTATTATTATTTCAATAGTTTTGGGGGTGCAAATATGATATTTTCAATATTCTTTCGGTTGAAAAAAAAATCCCTGTGAGAATGGACCTGCACAGTCAAACACATCCTCTTCATGGGTCAACTGTAATTGAGATGACAAATTGATAAGAGATACCATCTGGCTTTCATGATATAATCTCCTGGAACCCTTACTAGGAAACACTACTGTATACCAAAACGTTGAACAAACTCTCAGCACAGGTTCCTTCAAACTAGGTAAGGACCATACTTGGGAAGGTCAAGGGGCTCTGGGCCTAGGTGAAGATGCTAGAACTGGGAAACCAGGTTATATTAGGGAAATAAGAGACATGAAATCTTTCAGATGAGTACATGTGTTATAATGCTACATCAGCACTGTAAGATATGCTGCTGGTAAAGGCATTTAGCCTACACTGCAATTCACTCTACTCTAAGGGCCCAATGAGCAGTATTCCTTGTCTTGTCTTTGTTCAGTATAGTGCTCTCCTACCCAGCCTGGACTTTTTGCTCTAAAATTATGCATTCTTAAGCTAAACTCTAACTCAATGAGGTGTGATGATCTGGTTCAGGTAAATCAGTAAGATGTCAATGCTTAAGAAATACAATCTGGCTGGGCATGGTGGCTCATGTCTGTAATCCCAACACTTTGGGAGGCTGAGGCAGGAGGATCACTTGAGCTCAGGAGTTTGAGATCAGCCTAGGCAACATAGTGAGACCTCATCTCTGCTAAAAATTAAAAAATTAGCCAGGTATGGTGTCACATGCCTGCAGTCCCACCTACTCCGAAGGCTGAGGTGGGAGGATCACTTGAGCCCAGGAGTTTTGAGGCTGCAGTGAGCTGTGATCACGCCACAGCATTCTAGCCTGACAGAGTGAGACCCTGTCTCAAAAAAATTAAAAAGAAATTAAAAAAGAAATACAATCTAAGGGCCTTCAATATAGGCATTAAAAACAAACAAACAAAAATACCTATTTACTATAATGCTATGTCACTATTTCACTTTATGAAGCTGAATAAGGCTCTAACTGTTTAATAATGGGGTTTACTTTAATTTCTGTAAAGATAAAACAGGTATTGACAACAGGATTGGATAATAATAATCAATGAATTTGAAAGTTAAATTTCTACTGACTTCAATTTCTAAAACAGTGGTCTATTTTAAAATATAAGTTACCCTCTTAAAAGGTTGACAAGTCAAAGTGACTTGTTTTTTGAGCTTGTCATCATAACTGTCAAAATGAGAGCTTGAATTTAAAATAAAGCTGACTTTTGAGGAATCAAGAATTCATAGCAACATAATTTATCTATGCACAGAAAATTCCTTAAGACAATGTATCTTTCACTTAGAATAGCAGATTTTTTTAGTTAACATTAATGAAATTAACAGAGGCACTTTAAGAAAAAATAGCCCTCTAAATTCACTGCCAAGTCACTATTACTACCCTATGTGTTATGTCACTCAGCATTTCCATATTAAAGCCTGAGTTCTTTATACCAAGCCTCTAGCACATCACATTCAGTTATTCAACAGTTCTTTAGTTCAGTTCAATGAAAATACTGGATGGGTTTTATGAATCTATGAAGTAAATTATTAGACGCAGAGATTACCAACACTTATTCTCTACTCTTAAGAACTCATACAGTATAATGTAATACAAGAAAGTCTAGTTTTACTAATGACTGAGGAGTTTTATTGGATGAATGACATACAAATAAAGAAATTATAAATACTGAGCTTAGACAAGGAACCCTGCTGAATACGACTTTATCTTGTTGAGTTGGCTTTCTATAGTTTCAATCTGTTCTCATTACTTTGCCGTGTATCTAAGTCCAGATCTAGGTCCTTGGGGCACTTTCATGACGGCTGTACATCCAGCTCCAGATGAAAACTGTGCTCTACGAAATACTCAACTGAACCACAGACCAACTGCTTCTCGGAAATCCTTTAATACATTATTCTTAAACCCTTTAGCTAGAGTAAAGTCCAACAACTGATATTTTTGCAGTTTTGGCTTGACTTGTTCAATCTCATTGTTTTCTATACCATTCAGGCCAGTAATCCCCAACTTTTTGTTCATCTAGACACAGTGTAAGATGAGTACAACAATATCCTCCTGTGGGTGTAAGCAGTTTTATGTGCTGTATCCCACAGAAAACTTGAATGCAAGGCTGAGAACCTCTCTCCCAGTCTGTGCTCAGAGAAATCAACTCCCACCATAGCTTCTGTGTGCAATTAACCTTAAATTATCTCTTTTTTCTATACCAAATTTTCAATTCAGCAACTTCTACTGCCACTGCAACTCTGCCATTGATTGATTGATTGATTGATTGATTGGAGACAGGGTCTTACTTTGTTATCCAGGCTGGAGTGCTGTGGCACGATCATAGTTCGCCACAGCGTCAAACTCCTGGGTTCAAGGGATCTTTCCACCTCAGCCTTCCAAGTAGCTAGAACTACACATGTATACAACCATACCCGGTTAATTTTTCTATTTTTTGTAGAGATGGGATCTCACTATGTGGCTCAGGCTGGACTTGAACTCCTGACCTCAAGCAATCCTTCCACTTTAGCCTCCCAAAATGCTGCTGGGATTATAGGCACAACCCACTGTACTGGGCTCTTCTTTTTTTATCCTACTTCTTACTGTGCCATTACTTCTGGTCCATCATTAAATTATCATTCCCAAACCCACATTTCCATCTTAGTTTTGTTTACAGAAGAGAATCTGAACAACTAAAGTAAACATACTTAGGGAAGGGATTTATCCATCAGTTATGCATATAGACAAATACCATAGACTACCATATGTAGGTACAAACATACATGTCTTCAGACACATACTTCTGTCCTTTTCTGTACTGAACTCTGCTACCTCCCTACCTTTTCAGCCTTATTTGGAATCTAGCTAGGTAACAAGGGGAAGAATCCCTTAATATAGATAATCCACAATGCAGATATTATGCCAGTGGATAATTAAGGATCATTTACTATGCCATAATGAGAGAATCCTCTTATAAGCCACTTGACTTTTTAGATACAATCAGAGGAACAGAATGTGCTGGGTCTTTATGAAATCCAAAAATGACTAAAAAAACATTAAAGGTGACTTTACAAGTATGGTATGCCAAATAACAGAAAACATTTTACATATGGTTTTTATCATTAAAAAAATTACTCTTTAAAGAAGCTATTCTAGATGACATTTAATAATGTTGTCACTATGTATTTTTCTTGTGTATAGATTATCACACTATAGTACATTACTATTGAACTGCAAAAGAGTAAAAAATATTTGTATAGTCTTAGGTATAGCCTTTCTTTATGTACTGGGGTAACTTGAATAGAATTTTAAAAACTTAGACAAAACAATCTCCTGCATGTATTTGGTATCAAAAGACCACAATTTTAAATACAGTTGAAAGTATTTTGGCAACTTTCATGGAAACATGAAATATCTTTTTCATAATGGTTACTGGATTAACGAGATTGATAGTATTATTTTTCCCGAAAAATTAGGCTTTAATTTTAAACATGAATGACACTTTTTATAAAAAAATGTTTTTGCCATCCAAATAAATCAGTGTCATAAACACCAACTACAAATAAGAGTTTAATTAAACAGAAGGTTTTACATACGTGAGAGTTGTTTCCATTCTCGAGACTTGTTCAAGGTCTTCATCGGGGTCCTTGAATCCAGTAAAGGAGTAATAAGACTTGTCCCATTTGATGGGCCTGTCAGGCATCCTTTTAGCTTCTTTGAGAGGCTGGGTATGCACATTAGTATTCAAGCTTTGGATATGTTCAACAGATAAACTGCAGGAGTTGAGAATATATAATACTGTGCTTAGCAGATCTCTGGTGTGCAAAGTAAATTTGACTGCTCGAAATCCTAGAGAATATAATTTCCCCAAACAATTAATACAGGTGATTATTTGCTTTATTTCAACATTTATACAATCAAAATCTTTTAAAACATTCAATTACTGATTTAAATTTGTCCTACTGGCAAACCACCTGTAAATGGAAAATGACTTCCCTTCTCCAAAACTATACCACACTATTTTTACCTTCATGAATTCCTTCAATCATCATCAGCTCCATTTTCTAGTTTGGCCCCAGTGACCAAACCCATCCCAGCCCAAGGAGGGGATTCAGAATATTCTCAATTCTGTCGATAAATCTGGTCTCTTAAGAGAGAGAAAGCTCTCCTATAAGCAGGTGTCCACCAAACATAGTTTCTAGTAGAGAGAGGACAGAGAATATAGGTATGCACTGTGACAGTGGGTTAGATAAGAGGAGCCATATAATCTAGTCTCAGTGGTCACAGAAACCGATCTTGAATTTTCTCTATGATTGAAGCAGATGGCCCTCATACTTGCTCACTTAACTAGGTAGTAACCCAATATTTTCAGGAGTGATTTAAAATTCTCTAATTGTTTAAAAGTTACTGATTTTGACGTTGGGTAATCATTGGGCTAAGGTAAGTAATCTAAATTGTTATCAATAGAAAACCCACTAGTTTGGTTTTTTTTTTTCTTTCTTTTCTGGGTGTTAGGCATGGTTCCAGCTGAATTTACATACCTTTTCAATCAACACTACTACCAACTATGCCATTGTCATTTCTCTTATCAAAAGTGAAGAAACATAGATTAAGAATGAAGCCAGGGCTTAAATCTGTGTTGACACTAAGCCAAATGTTTTCTCCACTACAACATGCTGACTTCTTGCTTCTTAAAACATATTTTTAATTAGTTTTGGAAATTATACATGTATAAGTACATGCTTATTATAAAATTAGAGATACATATAGTAAAAGCAAAAGTCTCATGTTAACAGGCATATAACTTTACATCTTTACTTGAGGTGATCAATATTAACAGGTACATATTCTAAGATGGTAGCCACTAGCACATGGGGCAATTTAAAATTAAATTGACTGATATGAAGTAAAAATTCAAAATCAAGTTATTTGGCCACATTGGTCACATTTCAAGTGCTCAATAAGCACATGGGGCTAGGGCCTGCCATATTAGATGATGCAGAAATGGAACATTTCCCTCATCATAGAAAGTTCTCTTGGACAAGCACTGTTCTTTGACCTTTTCCATCTATGTGCTTGTGTGTATCATGTATGATATATATGCATGTGTGTTTATATGAACACATACACAGTTTGAATTATTTCTTAATATATAAGTGGATTCTAGATATATTACCTTGAACATGTTTTTGTCACTTAAACTGGGTGGCCCTTCCATATTTGTATGTATAGATCAACCTCATTCTTTTTAGCAGCTGCATACCAGTCTTTATTTTCTTGTCTTTGCGGATGACAGACATCACAATTTAAATCATTCTCAGAAATACACATTCTGCTTGCCAAACCAACTTATGAGATTCAGAACATGCCAATGAAGAAAGATTTTTTTTTAGTTCAATAATTTGGGTAAACTGAGAACTACCAGCAAGGGAATTATTCTAGTCAGTGAAGGAGGAAAGGAAAATCCAAATTGTTGCACTGGAGGTTAAGAAAAAATAGCTCATTCTCAGAAGTGCAAAGTCAAGGAGTAAATCTATTTCTATTTCAATTTATCAGCTTCATTATTTAATCCAACATAAGAGCTGCTACACAGTGAGGACTGCCTGTACCACATTGCGAATATCCTTTACTGGTTCCTCAGGGTACATTCCATGAAGAATTTTGTGGCTTTGGGAAGAGAATTCCAAGCTGCAGAGTTTGCACTAATTTATACACCCGTCAATAATGTGGGAAAATGCATTTTTACCATCTGTGGGTATTACCAGCAAGAAAAAAAATTAATAGGCAAAAAATAGTACCTAATTATTTCAGTTTGCATTCGAATACTGAGGGTAGAGATTTATTTATATTTTATTTTTATTTTTTTAGACAGGGTCTCACTCTGTCACCCAGGCTGGAGGGCAATGGTGCCTGTCATCTTGGATCACTGCAACCTCTACGTCCTGGGCTCAGGTGATTCTCCTACTTTAGCCTACTGAGTAGCTGGGACTATAGGCACATGCCACCATGCCTGGTTAATTTTTTGTATTTTTTAGTAGACAAGGGGTTTCACTATGTTTCCCAGGCTGGTCTGGAACTCCTGGACTCAAGCAATTTGCCTGCCTTGGCCTCTCAGAGTGCTGGGATTATAGGCATGAGCCACCATGTATGGCCTAAAGATTTTAATATACTTAACTGACCATTTATATGTATTATTTCCTGAACTATGTATTCATCATCGTGGCCCATTTTTGCAATGGAGCTACTCTGGTTTCTCTTTAATTTGTAAAAACTCTTTATATATTAGCATTATCTTTTTATCATATATGCTATATCTTTTCTCCCATTTCTAGTTTAATTTTTCTACAACCTTTACATTTTTGTTTTTAAAGACAGTCTCGGCCAGGGACAGTGGCTGACACCTGTAATCCCAACACTTTGGGAGGCCCAGGTAGGTGGAACACAAGATCGAAACAATCCTGGCCAACATGGTGAAATCCCATCTCTACTAAAAATACAAAGATTAGCTGGGTGTGGTGGCACATACCTGTAGTCCCAGCTACTCGGGAGGCTGAGGCAAGAGAACTGCTTGAACCTGGCAGGTGGAGGTGGCAGTGAGCTAAGATCACGCTATTGCACTCCAGCTTGGTGACAGAGCGAGACTCCAGCTCAAAAAAAAAAAAAAAAAAAAAAAAAGACAGACAGTCGCTCTATGGTTGTCCAGGCTAGCCTCAAACTCCTGGACTTAAGTGAATCTCCCATCTTTGTCTTCTAAGTAGCTGGGAGTACAGGCTTGTGTCACCATGCCCAGCTATAAGCTATTTTTGTGTAAAAAAATCATTAAAAGTTAATCATTAACTGAAAGTAAAGGATTCTGTTTTTACTCAGCCAGAGCTGGCTACAACTATTAGTCTTAGTGTTAATTCACAGAAAGTTCTTAGTAAATCTTTAACTTGTTTTAAAATTTATTCTAATAATAACATTTATTTTCTCATGAACCAACAAAAAGATATGGAGCTGAAAAAATAATTTCAGCCTTTAAGGATTTCAATGTATTAATAATGCCAAAGATGCATTTAATTTCATATTGAAAATCATTAGTAAATATTTAACCTTATCACCATCTTAATTACTGAAAGCTGACTGATGATTTCTAGTGTTCTAGAAATAAAAATTTTCTAAAAACCTACTTGATTTTAATTTTATAATCAGGTAAAAATGTTACGGAAGTAAAAATGTTTTTAATTTTTGTCAGAGGGCCAGTCTTTGTTATAAAGGCAAAAGGAAAAATGATTAACTGCAATATTTTAAAAGAAAAATAAATAAATAATGCGGTATACAAGTAAAAACACTGGACTAGGGATAAGGAAACATTAGTTCTAGTACTGGCTCTGTCCCTAATTTGCTGTGTGAAACTGTCTAAGTTTTTCACTAAGCTTTTGATTTCAGTTTACTCTTTAACTCCACGTATATTCAATATTTAAGACAAATCCAGCTGACAGTGATAGTAGAAGTAGTAGTTGTAGCTGTAGGAATGAGCTTGACTCCTTCAACCACATACAAATAAAAACAGATTGATGATAATATTTTCATTTTAAAAACTATAAAGGATGTAATCTGCCTCTAAAAATTCCATCTGTCCTCCTGAAGAAATCAAGAAACCTAAGTAGACCACTACATATAAGTAAGGTTTTATTTAATTCCTAGCCTAACCTTGATCCTGAGTAACAGGAGCATATATCTATTTAAAATATTTATGAATATTTGGTTTTACACAAGTAACAATGTATCTCAGTTGCTTATGAGACTCTTATGGCTACAAACAGCACATTCATAATGGATTTAAACTTTCAAACAGAATTGTGTCACTCAGAATGATCAACATGCTTATTATTCATTATTTACAGCATTCTTCAATACAGCTGTTCCTTCACAAAAGGGCTATGAGCTGACTTTCTGTTTTTAAGTATTGAAGAAAAGGACTATTTTAATAAAAACCTTAAGTCAGAGGTAGATGGGGAAACTGCCAAAAAAAAAAAAAAAAAAAAAAGAAAGAATCTGTGACTCCTGATCTCCCATATTCAGTTATGAGAGAATAAAAGGTAGGAGACCGTATATTATCAAATACTAGTCCCTGCAGAGACCGGGTGAGCAATTGTCTTCAACATAAACATCCTACTTCAGCACTCTTCAGATCAAGCTCTTCCTCCTCCATTTGAGGTCCTGAGAGCCGTGGGAGAGTAAGGTGTAAGGTAGGGATCTTTCATGTGAGTGGCCTCTACACAGTTCTCCAACTCTTTCATATTAATAGATGAAGACCCAAAAGTTAAGGTCACACAGCTAGGTCACTGGCAGAGCTACAAACAGATTTTAGACTCCAAAGACCTATCAAATTCTGAGTTTTGTAATAGTTTGTTTCAAAAAAATTACAGTGTGTCCTCTAATTGTTTTACCTTAACGCATAGAAAGCACTCAGTAAATATATAAATTGTCTTAAGTTCATTCTAAAAATATAGTTATTTCCTCAAGGATCATCAAAATCATGTACAATTAGAGAAATGATAGGCCTTTAGTGATCTTTATCTCCATATTTGTCCTTAATTTTAAATACGGGAAAGTAGTGACAAAAGGTAGTGAAAAAAAGGTTGTCTGCTAAGATCAAATAGATTTTAGAAGTAGCATTAGGTTGAAGTTAAAAGACCTGAGTTCAAGACCTATATTCTTTCTCCCTGGTCTTGGGAAAGGCACTGAACAAAACTAAGTTACAATTCGGTAAATACTGCCAGCCTCAAAGTATTTGGAGGACTAAATAAGAGAATGCAAGCTATAGTTTTTAGAAATATATATTGTTATGGACATGTTTAACACTTAAAGTACACTGAACTAGGAAAGGGACAAACAGGAACACTTTCGTTTTATACACGAAAAACTTTAAACATGCAAAAAAATCATTGGTTCAAACATAATATAGCTAGGAATAGAATCTAATTCTAAGAAAACAATCAATTAAATGCTATTATTTTTCTATGACTGAAGTTTTGATCCAAAAGCATTCTGACAATGTCAAAATTAATGAATACATTTAACATGAAGCTTGCAAGGAACACAGCAGAAATAAAAAACGTACCGGAAGTACTAAAAGGTTCCTGGCCATCAGAGGAACTCTGGTCTGTTTCTCTTACATAAAATGTAAGCTGAGTTGGTTTCAAAGACTTGAAGCCTGGTTTCTGGAGGTTTTCTAAGTAGACACTTAACCTCTTAAGAGAATTTTCATTGACTTCCTGGAAAAAATCACATAAAATAGAACAAGAAAATATCATAAATTATATCTATCTGACCTTTTAAATACATTATTGGGTATTAAATAATTTAGTATTTAAAAATGTTGGGATTTCATAGCTCTTTGGTAAAAGATAAAATTGGATCTACATCTCACAACATGTAATAGAATGAACTCCATATGGATACGATGTAAAAAGATGTAATCACATAATAGAAGAAAACATGGTTGAATTCCTTTATAACGTAAATTTAGAAAACACCAATGATTACATATCCCAAAGTAATAAATGTTTGTTTAATTTATTATAATATAATGTTCTTAGCCGTATAAGTCCCGTAGGCAAGTGTGGTATATTTATTGCCAGTGTAAGACTAAATCGTCATCATTATTTTTTGATAAATATTTCTATTTTTGCTAAAAATCAAGAAGGCTAAACGTAGTGGTTCACGTCTATAACTCCAGAACTCTTTGGGAGGCTGATGTGGGCAGATCGCCTGAACTCAGGATTCTGAGAAAAGCCCGGGCAACATGGTAAAACCCCAACTCTACAGAAAATGCAAAAATTAGTTGGGCATGCATGGTGATATGTGCTTGGAGTCCCAGCTACTCAGGAGGCTGAGGTAGGAGGATCACGAGCCCAGGAGTTTGATGCTGCAGTGAGCCCCTTGATGGTGCCACTGCACTCCCCACCTGAGTGAGAGCAAGACTCTGTCTCCAAAATAAATAAATAAATAAATAATGATTATGTATAGCAAGTGAATAGGAACTGGGTAAAGGAAATAGGAATATAGGAGCAACTTCTCATTAAACTTGGTATTTAGTTTTAATTTTTTTTCTTTGAAATCTACAAATGTTTTGCAGATTTTTAAATTAAATCAAAGAGGATTTAAAAAGAAAAAAATCCTGTGCATCACTGTGAAACCCTGGACTTTTGAGTCCGATGCTATGAATAGACTTTATAGACTTTAAGCCAGTCTTCCTTAGAAAAGGGCAAGGTATTCTCTAATAGTGGGAAGAAGACTGAATTGAACATGTGGTGACAGGAAGAGTGAAAGGCCTTCATGGAGCTTGCAGTTTAGTAAGGGGAGAAAAATAAACAACAAACCCTAAAAATAGGGTACATGGAAGGGAAAAAAAAAAACCAGAAGTACTGCAGTGTACAGAGGAGAGGGAATGCTAGAGAAGGAAAGTAGAGATTGCAATTTAAAATAGGGTAGTTGCCGGGCGCGGTGGCTCATGCCTGTGATCCCAGCACTTTGGGAGGCTGAGGTGGGTGGATCACAAGGTAAAGAGATAGAGATCATTCTGGCTAACATGGTGAAACCCCGTCTTTACTAAAATACAAAAATTAGCTGGGTGTGGTGGTGCGTGTCTGTAGTTCCAGCTACTCGGGAGGCTGAGGCAGAATTGCTTGAACCAGGGAGGCGGAGGTTGCAGTGAGCGAAGATCACGCCACTGCACTCCAGCTTGGTGCCTGGCAACAGAGTAAGACTCTGTCTCAAAAAAATTAAAATAAAATAAAATAAAATAGGGTAGTTTAAACAAAACAAAACAAACACAAGTAAAGTAGGATAGTCTGGGAGAGCCTCACTGAAAGGTGACACTTCAGTGAGAAAGTAAAGGACAAGCCATATCTGGGACATCTTGGAAAAGGATGCTCCAAGTAGAGGGAGCAGCTAGAGCAAAGGCTCAACACAGAGGAGGAGTCAATAACTACAAGTTTAAAAAGAACATGAAAATGTAAACTTGTCAGAACCATTAAGCCCTAGGCACATTGTGTCAGGGGTCCCCAAAACCACTCTCAGGTTCAATGATTTACTAGAAGGATTCACAGAACGCAGACAAGCTGTTTTACTCACCGTTATGGTTTATTACAACAAAAGAATGCAGATTAAAATTAACAAAGGGAAAAGGTATAGAGAGCAGCATCAGGAGAGAGGTGCAAGCTTCTAGCTGTCACTTCATGGTGGAGTTTTATAGACAGTACTTAATCCCCCTAGCAAAGGGGTGTATTATACATGAGAAGTGTTGCCAACCAGGCAATTGCATCCAAGTCTGGATGTTCAGAATTTTACTGGGGGTCAGTAAGGTAAGCATTTAGTGCTTATGTAACTCACTTTAGCTATTCAGTCTCAACTCACCAAATCTCCCAGGTCAAAAGAATATAGTGCAGCCCAGGGCCTTAGACACAGAATACTTTAATACTTAGATTAAAGTATTCACTATAAATCATATTGTTAGCATAAACTATCTGGCATGGTCCAAGGCCTCAGGCAAGCAGAAACAGTCCTATCAGGTAGGACATTCCAAGGACTCAGAGCTCACCTCCGGGTTGTGGGGGGGCAGTCAAAGGTTAGCACTGAGGTCAGACCTTTCTTTAGAATGTGCAAGGTTTAAGCAATCCAAGCTCGCTGAGTTAACCCGTTACCGCACGTAGAAGTTTTTGTTGTTTGTTTTTTAAATTTAAGAGATGAGGTCTCACTATTGCCCATGCTCGAATTCCTGGGCTCAAGTAATCCTCTTGCCTCAGTCTCCCTAGTAGCTGGGACTGCAGTTGTGCCATCAGGTCCTGCTGCATACAGAAGTCTTAATTTTAAAAAATGCATTGGTCGAAGAACATTAAAGTATTACTAAGTTTGATTTTTCTAAACAGGTTGAATATTAACATGTCAAATTATTAATGCATCCCCAAGGTAATGAGTATTTTTCTGTTGATTCAAGTTACTGATTACTTAGAAAAGCTCTGACTTTGAGTAACCAACATACGTATCAAATATCATAATCAGAATATTTTCCTAGAAGCAAAAAAGCAAAATAGATTTTCCACTGCAAGTAGAAAAATATAACAATGTTCTAATTTTCAAGATTTTAAGTTAGTTTTCATATTAAACTAGATTTCACTGTTAATGAAAATAAAAGGAACCAATAAAGTAATTCCAAAGCACATGGCTTTGTAATATATAGTAGTCCCTTGGTATCCAGGGGGATTGGTTCCAGGACCTCCTGTGGACACCAAAATCCACAAATGCTCAAGTGTCTCATATTAAATAAGGTAGTATTTGCAAATAACGTATGTATATCCTCCCATATACTTCAAATCATTTCTAGATTACTTATAATACCTAAAATAATGTAAGTGCTATGGAAGTAGTTGTTATCCTGTGTTGCTCAGCGAATAATGACAAGAAGAAGTCTGTTCATGTGTAGTACAGACGTATTTTTTTCCCCCTAATATTTTCAGCCTGAGGTTGGTTAAATCCATGGATGCAAAACCCATGAATATGAAGGGCTGACTATATTTTCTAATGTTAAAATATATTGACTGGTTTTTTTTTTTTTTTGTGACGGAGTTTCACTCTTGTTACCTAGGCTGGAGTGCAATGGCGCAATCTCAGCTCACCACAACCTCCGCCTCCTGGGTTCAGGCAATTCTCCTGCCTCAGCCTCCTGAGCAGCTGGGATTACAGGCACGCGCCACCGGGCCCAGCTAATTTTTTGTATTTTTAGTAGAGATGGGGTTTCACCGTGTTGACCAGGATGGTCTCAATCTCTTGACCTCGTGATCCACCCACCTAGGCCTCCCTAAGTGCTGGGATTACAGGTTTGAGCCATAAGTTATTTTTCATTTCAGTTTGTATTCCTGGAGCACACATTAACTGATGTAGGGAAGTGGTCCAGCAGCATGCATCATAGGAAAAATCACTAGGGCATGGAAAACTCATCCATGTATCACCCTTTAAAAAAAAAAAGAGATTGATCATGATAACAGAGGTCTCAGGTTTTCTTTCAAACCCTCAACTGTATTTCCAAAATTGGCACCAAAAACATGATTACTAGTACTCTAAAGAGTTTAAATGACAGCTTTATTGCCTGCACAAAACAATGACGGCTTTTACAAAAAAAGCTGTATTTTCAATTTTCAGTATCTACATTTCAAATTAGTTCAAAGCATTGATCATATCACCACAACAGAATAATCCAAATTTATAAAACTCTATGTATTCTACTGTATCAAAGGTAAATAAACTAAACAGAAATGTACACTAATGTTTTAAAAATAAATAGATGTTTACCCTTTCTATGGGGTGCTGTCCAAAGAAATCTGGATGTACTGCAAAATAGAAAGGCCTCAAGGCATTGACTGCTTCAGCTCCTGATAAAGCTCTCGAATAGGGAAACCAGCGTGGAAATATCTTCTCTAGACATAACCTTTTAAAAAGATGCGGACCGGTTATTCATTGAGGCACTCATACACACACACAAATCCTCCATGTATAAAGTGAGAATAAAACTAAAAAGTACTATGCACAGCAGAAACAAGATAGATATTTTGTGGTTTTCTGAAATCTATTAGTTTTACAAGTGGTAAGTGCCACATGGTTTCTAAAACCATGGTTACAAATTTTTCTGGTGGAATATGAGAAATATTAAATCATCCCCTCAATACTCCACTTTGAAATTCAGCTAACTTCATTGCAATTAACAATTTTCTTTATAATTTTCTTATTCAGATAAAAAATCTTAATATCCAATAGTGTATTCCTTTCCTTTTCCCTTTCCTTTTTCTTTCCTCTGTTTCTTCCTTTTTTTCTCTCTCCCTCTCTCCCCTCATCCCTCTTTATCTACCTCCAACCTCTCTCCCCCTTTTTGTCTTCTGTCCTTCCCTCCCTCCATCCCTCCCTTCTCTTTCTCTCTCTCTCTCTCTCTCTCTCTCTCTCTCTCTCTCTCTCTCTCTTTCTTTCTGACAGGGTCTTGCTTGTCACCTAGGCTGGAGTGCAGCGGTGCAATTAGGGATCGCTGCAGCCTTGACCTCTGGGGCTCAAGTGATCCACCCACCTAACTAACCTTCAAGTAGCTGGGACTACAGGTGCATGCCACCACACCCAATTAGTTTTTTTGCTGATCTCAAACTGCTGGCCTCAAGGAGTCCTCCCACCTTGCCCTCCAAAAGCAATGGGATTACAGTCATAAGCCACCATGCCTGGCTCAATTTTTTTCTTTCTAGCAGCAAACATTTTGATAATTATTACACTTCAAAAGAGATACAGATGTCTATTAGTTCATTCCCTCATTATTAGCACACTACAATTATACTAGTTAAATAACTTGATATTCTTTTTTTTTTTTGAGACAGAGTCTCGCTCTGTCACCCAGGCTAGAGTGCAATGGTGTGATCTCAGCTCACTGCAACCTCTGCCTCCTGGGTTCAAGCAATTCTCCCCACCTCAGCCTACTGAGTAGCTGGCATTCCAGGCGTGCGACACCATGCCTGGCTAATTTTTTTATTTTTAGTAGAGACGGGTTTCACCATGGTCCAGTGAAACTCGAACTCCTGACCTCATGATCTGCCTGTCTTGGACTCGGAAAATGCTGGGATTCCAGGCGTGAGCCACTGTGCCAGCCTATTTGCAGTTTTTTGAAAGCACTTCCACGACACCTATTTTAAAACGTTATAATTTACCTTTTCCATCCTAAGCTTCCTTTTTTTTTTTTTTTTGACACAAAATCTCACTCTGTCGCCAGGCTGGAGTGCAGTGGCGCGATCTTGGCTAAACCTCCGCCCCCTTCATTCAAGCAATTCTCCTGCCTCACCCTTAGAAGTAGCTGGGATTACAGGCATGTGTCACCATGTCCGATTAATTGCTGTATTTTTAGTAGAGATGGGGTTTTGCCATGTTGGCACGACTGGTGTTGAACTCCTGACCTCAGAAGATCTGCCCGCCTCCCAAAGCGCGGGGATTACAGGCATGAGCCACTGCACCTGGTCCAACCAAAGCTTTTTATAATGAAATCTCTAGACACTGCACATGCTTTTGTTCTCATACATCAGGTGTGTCAAGTGTTTAGAAAAGTTTTATGTTTTTAAAATTGTAAAGATTGTGGAATCATTCCTGGTGATTTTTAAACAATCTGGAGGACCACCAACCCATTTTCAGATTATCTTTTGTTTGCCCCATACATCTGAACCTTTTATAAAGTCAGTATATGGATTTGTACATGAAGGAATAGAACAGGAGTTTAAAGTAAAGGAAACAATCAGCCAAGATTAATAAAAATGAGCTAGTCTAAGTAAACCACAGTGGCAACTCTGCTTATCCCTCTCAGCTTCTGTTCTCATTTCCCAACGTCTGACATATACTTAGCTCTCCTGCCAGCTGCTCAAATTTTACATATCTAAAAAAAAAGGGTACAGGTCATTATTATCTTTCTAAACAGCCTACTTACAGAAGGCCAGGGAGCAGTTAACAACTCAATCCAGGATTATCTTATTTTTGTTATTGTGTATAACACAATGTGTTTTCTCAGTGTGGCAAAGCACAAAACCCAGATTAGTTCACTACCCTCATTCACTTTCAGTTAGTACAGTCTTCTCACTTTACAATGTTCAATGAAATAATTCCTTCTTTCTACTTTCTCTGCTTTCAATTATTATCACTATAAAACTGGACAGGACAGTCTCATAATTAATCTGCTCTGTTGTCCCTTTCTCTGACCATATTGGGTATCACCAACAGATTAACTTTCCTAAAATCCCACCATCACTGTATTCCTTACTCAAATAGCTTTGGTGGTGCCCTAATTCCTGAAGAATAAATCCACTCCTTAGTCTGGTATTTGAAGCCCTCTTTGATTGTTTCTCCATCAATCTTTCCAATTTGATCTCCCATCACTCCTTATAGAAACCCTCAGTTCCAGCTCCCAAGAATCTTCCTCATTCTTCCCTTTTTGTCCTACATAATTTCTAAGCCCTAATGCACCCTCCCTGACCTGCATTTTTACCTATCTAAACTGTACTGTCACTGAGCAATTAACTGTACACCTCCATGTGCCAGGAGGCACTGTACCTATTTCCCAGAACCTTTCCTTTTGTATTCTCATTAGTCTCCCCCCTTTTAAACTCCAAAGAAAAGAACTGTGCGTCCGAGTGAACTGAAAAGTAAGACCAAAAAGTGAATTATGTTCAGAGGAAACCTGATCTGTTTTTAGGCTTTTCACACCTAACTATTCTGAAAGACAGTATTATTTTTACCTTCTTTTTTTTTTTTGAGGTGGAGTTTTGCTCGTTACCCAGGCTGGAGTGCAATGGCGCGATCTTGGCTCACCGCAACCTCTGCCTCCTGGGTTCAGGCAATTCTCCTGCCTCAGCCTCCTGAGTAGCTGGGATTACAGGCACACGCCACCGTGCCCAGCTAATATTTTGTATTTTTAGTAGAGATGGGGTTTCACCATGTTGACCAGGATGGTCTCCATTTCTTGACCTTGTGATCCACCTGCCTCGACCTCCCAAAGTGCTAGGATTATAGGCTTGAGCCACCGCGCCCGGCCTATTTTTACCTTCTACTCTGAATGTACTCTTGGAGGATCTGTCTGCTCACGTAAATTTTCTTTCCTTTTTTGTTCTAGCTTTTGACCATAATATAACTTCAGAATTAGAAAAATAATAACACACTGAAATTAACCAAATGCATAACGGACCTCCCCCCACCAATACTAATTACAGATTGGACCATGATGCTTACCTCCTCATAGGTCTCAGGTGGCAAAACATTTCTGAATATATATGGCCGTCAACTTCCAGGCATCCATTAATTGCTTAAAAGTTAAGCAGATACCATAAATGAACAAGTAGAATTTGAAATATAAAACACATTATGATTTATATTATTAACCCAAAATATGAAATACTTTGTTATTAATCTTATAAAACATGTACAAGATCTAGATAATGAAAACTACAAAACTCAGATGAAGGAAACAGGAAGGCTAAATAAATGCAGAGATATTCCATGTTCATGGATAGGAAGACTCAATATTGTCAAGATGTCATTCTTCCCAACTTGATCTATAGATTCAACTAAATTCCAATCAAAATCCCAGCAGGTTAATTTGTGGATATGACAAATGGATTCTAAAGTTTATAAGGAGAGGCAAAAGACCCAGAGAGTAGCCAACTTAATAAGGAGGCAGAACAAAGGTGGGAAAACTGACACTACTTTATTTCAAGACTTACTCTAAAGCTAGAATAATCAAGACAGTGTGGTGTTGGTGAAAGAATGAATAGATCCACAGAACAGAATAGAGAGCCCAGAAATAAATTCATACAAATAAAGTCAACTAATCTTTGGCAAAGGAACAAAGGTAATCCAGTGGAGCAAAGACAGTTTGTTTAACAAATGACACTGAAACAACTGGACATCCACATGCAAAAAAATTAACCTGGACACAGATCTTATATTTTTCACAAAAATGAGCTCAAAATGGGTCATAGACCTAAATATAAAATGCTATAAAACTAATAGAAGATAACAAAAGAGAAAATCTAGATGACCTTGGGGAAAGAGATGACTATTTGGATATAACACCAAAGGCACTATCCAGCTTAAGTAATAAGCTAGGCTTTGTTAAAACTGAAAAATTCTGCTCTGTGAAACACAATGTCAAGAGAATGAGAAGACAAGCAGCACACTTGAAGAAAATATTTGCAAAAGACACATCTGAAAACAAACTGTTAACCAAAGTATACGAAGAACTTCTAAAGCTTAACAATGAGAAAACAAGGAACCCAATTAAAAATGGTCAAAAACCTTAACACTTTGACATACAGATGGCAAATAAGCACATGAAATGCAGTTTAACATCATGTATCATCAGACAATTGCAAATTAAAACAACAATGAGATGTCACTGCACATCTATTAGAATGGCCAAAATCCAAAAGACTGACACCACCACCTGCTGGTAAGGATGTACAGCCACAGCAACTCTCATTCACTGCTAGTGGAAAGTGGGCAGTTTCTCATGAAAGTAAATATACTATTACAATACTCTCCAGCAATAGTAGTCCTTTGTAATTTACAAAACAAACTGAAAACAATGTCTCCACAAAAACCTGTGTACAGGTGTTTATAGAGGCTTTATTTATAACTGCTAAAACCTGGAAGCAACCAAGATGTCCTTTAGTTAAGTAAATGGATAAACTGTGGTACATCCAGACAACTGAATATTATTTAGGATTAAGAGGAAACTTAACTGCATACTACTAAGTTAAAGAAGTTGGCTGGGCACAGTGGTTCACACCTGTAATCCTAGCACTTTGGGAGGCCAAGATGGGGGGATCAACTGAGGTCAGGAGTTCGAGAACAGTCTGGCCAACATGGTAAAGCCTTGTCTCTAATAAAAATACAAAAATTAGCTGGGTTAGGTGGTGGGTGCCTGTAATCCCAGCTACTAGCGAGGCTGAGGCAGGAGAACTGCTTGAACCCAGGAGGCAGAGGTTGCAGTGAGCGGAGATCATGCCACTGCACTCCAGTTTGGGCAACATGAGCAAAAACTCCATCTCAAAAAAAAAAAAAAAAAAGAAGTTAATCTGAAAAGGCTGCATCAAGCATATGAACTAAGCAGTCTGGGAAAGGCAAAAAGTCTGAAGACAGTATAAAAAGATCTGTGGTTGCCATGAGTTAATCGGTAGGGAGGAAGGAACAGGCAGAGAGCAGAGGATTTTTAGGGCAGTAAAACTATTCTGTATGAATACTACAATGGTAGAAGCATCATTTGCTAACATTTGTCAAAATCCTTAGAATGTACATGGAGTGAATCCTAATGTAAAGCATGGATTTTGGGTGATAAGGATATAGCAATGTAGATTGACTGTAATAAATATACCATTTTGGTGTGGATGCTGATAGTGAGGGATGTTATGCGTCAGCAGGGATGGGAGTATATGAAACTCTCTTTACTTTCTGCTTAATTTTGCTGTGAACCTAAAATTCCTCTGAAAATTAAAGTCTATTTTTAAAACTTTAGAGATAAAAGTGGGGGAAAGGATTTGTATCATATGGACTTTTCCAACTTTTCTAGCAAGACATTGGAGTATACTGTGGTCTCCGTATCAACTGACCAAGTGATTTTTAAATCCTGTGAGCAGTACCTTATTAAAGTCTTGCAAGGCCGTTTTATTCACATAACCACCACTTAAAAATTATTTTTTCTCTTATGTAATTGAGCTCTGAGCTTTTTCTGTTATCCATTATTCCATTCTTGTAGAGATCTGTTGAGCAGCACATTCTATCAAACAAATCACCATATGGCTAAAGTCCTATTCTGCTATTCTGTAACATCTTAAGCACCGTTGTGTGTGTGTGTGTGTGTGTGTGTGTGTGTGTGTAGCAGCCAATATTTGTGAAACAAAGTAACCTAATGAAACATAACTGTCATTAATAGAATGAGAGAAAATTTGAAATGAAATATCAGAAATACCTTTTTAAAAAGTACATTCTCAAACAAAAACAGATACTTCATTTCTAGGTTAAATGATGTGGCAAAAGTTTCTTAGATACAGAATGTGTTTATAGATATCCATTTAAGTATTTAAAAGGTGGGCCAGGTGCAGTGGCTCACACCTGTAATCCCAGCACTTTGGAAGGCTGAGGCAGGAGGATCACCTGAGGTCAGGGGTTTGAGACCAGCCTGGCAAACACAGCAAAACCCCGTCTCTACTAAAGATATAAAAATTAGCCAGGTGTGGTGGCAGGAGCCTATAATCCAAGCTACTTGGGAGGCTGAGGCAGCAGAATCACTTGAACCCAGTGAGCCAAGATCATGCCACTGCACTCCAGCCTGGACAACAGAGCAAGACTGTCTCAAAAATAAAAATAAAATAAAATAAATATTAAAAAGGCGATTTTATTTAACCATGCACATTGATATTTTGTTTGAGACAAATACACAGATAACAAAATACTTCTACCACTTCAAAGAGTTCTGAGATCAAATGGCGATACAATAAGGAAAAAAAATAAAAAAACCATTTGGGGCCAGGCACAGTGGCTCATGCCTATAATCCCAGCACTTTGGGAGGCCGAGGTGGGCAGATCACCTGAGGTCAGGAGTTTGAGACCAGCCTGGCCAACATGGAGAAACCCTGTCTCTACTAAAAACACAAAAAGTGTGCCTGTAGTCCCAGCTCCTTGGGAGGCCGAGGCAGGAGAATGGCTTCAACCTGGGAGGCAGGTGTTGCAGTGAGCCAAGATCACACCATTGCACTCCAGCTTGGGCGACAGAGTGGGATTCTGTGTCTCAAAAAACAAAACAAAACAAAATTTGGACTATTTGAAGTTTCAGTGTTACCTGTGAGGAACTGAATTCTCACCAAACTTCATCATAAGGTAAACAAAATAATCTAGATTTAGTTAAGATAGCATAAGTGCAAGCCCTCAAGCTGGTAAAGAATAAAAAGACTAGAAAAACACGCAATCTGTAACAATGGCTATCTCTAGGTGGTAGGATATTAAATGTTTAATTTTGTTTCTTATTTCCTAGATTATTTACTACAAACATGTGAAATTTGTTCTTTAAAAAAATCAGGCTGGGCGTGGTGGCTCACACCTGTAATCCAAGCACTTTGGAGGCCAAAGCGGGTGGATCACCTGAGGTCAGGAGTTCAAGACCAACCTGACCAACATGGTGAAACCCCGTCTTAAAAAAAAAAAAATCATCTGCATATGATGCTTCTCACTTGTAATCCCTGACTGCAGCAGGTGTATTGCTTGAGGCCAGGAGTTCAAGACCAGCCTCTGGGCAACATAGTGAGACCCTGTCTCTAAAAAACAGAAAGTAGCTGGGTGGTGGTGTTTGTAGCCTCAGCTACTCAGGAAGCTGAGGTGAGGATGCCTTGACTCTGGGAAGTAGAGACTACAGTGAGCTGCAGTTGTGCCACTGTACTCCAGCCTGGGAGTGAGATCAGTGTCAAAAAAAAAAAAAAATAGAAAGAAAAGATGAAAGAAAGGAAGGAAGGAAGGAAGGAAGGAAGGAAGGAAGGAAGGAAGGAAGGAAGGAAGGAAGGAAGGAAGGAAAGAAAAGGAAGTAGGGCCTTTGGGAGGTAATAAGGTCATTAGTGCCCTTATAAAAAGTCCTGTTCTCTGATCAGAGCTATCAAAAAAAGGCAAATTACAAAAAAGGAAAACGAAAAAAGCCCCAGAGAGCTGCCTTGCCCCCCTACCATGTGAAGTTACAGCAAGACAACAAATCTGCAGACTTCTTGATGTTGGATTTCCCAGACTCCAGACTGCGAGAAATAAGTTTCTGTTGTTTTAAGCTATCTATCTGGTTTATGACAGTTTGACACAGTAGCTGAACAGACTAAGATAGTATCCTTAACAACTTTTAATCATGGAGGATAAAGTCTGTCGTGTGAGGGATGGAATTATGTATGTAGCATATCTGAGAAACATTTCTAAGGCTGGGTGTGGTGGCTCATGCCTGTAATCCTAGCACTCTGGGAGGCCAAGGTGGGCAGATCACTTGAGGCCAGGAGTTCAAGACCAGCCTGGCCAACATGGCAAAACCCCATCTGCTAAAAATACAAAATTAGCTGGGTGTGGTGACGCATGCCTGTAATCCCATCTACTTGGGAACGGCATGAAAATTGCTTGAGCCTGGGAGGTGGAAGCTGCAGTGAGCCGAGATGGCACCACTGCACTCCAGCCTAGGCAATAGAGTGAGACTGTCTTTAAAAAAAAAAAAAGCATTTCCATTAAAATGAATAAAAAAATAAAATTACATTTCTGCAAAGTACTGTCTTCAGTTATTTGGTCTTTCGGTTAACCAGAAAAATTAATTCATCTTCTATTCACTTTGTAATCATAGAGTATAAGTAAACTACTACTTAGCAATGACTAATAAAGGACATTAGTGCTTGGACATGTGACAACAGATTTTCCCAACAAAAATAAAATGTTAAATACAAATCTAAACATTAAATCATGGTTTCCAGATTTCAAAAGAGGGCATTAAAAAAAATAACAGGTTGAGAATTAGGTGTTTTTTACCTGCTTATTTTGTGAGTAAGCTATTTCCTAAAAAGTATTACATTGCAGTACAGTAATAGAATTAGAATTTAGGCCTTTTCCTGTCTAAAATGGTAGCCAGCCACTAGCCACATGTAGCTACTGAGCATTTAAAATGTGGTTAGTCTAACGTACCCACTGGATTTAAGATTTAGTACAAAGAATGGAAAGTATCTCAGCAATAATTTTTTATATTGGTTATGTGTTGAAATTATAATTTATTAATTTCAATTTTACTTTTTAAAAAGTAAAACATGCTGAGCACAGTGGCTCATGCCTGTAATCCCAGCATTTTGGAAGGCTGAGGCTGGCGGATCACTTGTGGTCAGGAGTTCGAGACCACCCTGGCCAACATGACAAAACCCTGTCTCTACTAAAAATACAAAAAAATTAGTTGAACATGCTGGTGCACGCCTGTAATCCCAGCTAGTTGGGAGGCTGAGGCAGGAGAATCTCTTGAACCTGACAGGTGGAGGTTGCAGTGATCCGAGAATATGCCATTGCACTCTAGCCTGGGTGGCTGAGCGAGACTCTGTTTCAAAAAATAAAAAAGTAAAACATCTAGTTTTAATTGTCTTTAGCAATATACTATTAGAAAATTTCAAATTATATCTGAGGCTTAAATTCTATTTTTATTGGACTGTGCTGATCTAAACACTTTAAGTTAATGTAACTCTTAAAAGTAGGTAGTTTGCACAATGGTTAAGAAAGGGAGGCTTAGGGAGCTTGAGATCTGTATTCAAATCTTGACATCTTCAGTGACTGTGTGAGCAAGGGCAAGTTACACTACCTTCTGAAGTCTGTTTCCTCATCTCTTAAATAACACAAATGGTTAAGAAGTCTGTTGTACTCCCAAAACATACATATATACATACATACATACACACATACATACATTCATTCCATTCATTCATTCATTCATTCATTCATTCATTCATTTGGAGACAGTTTTGTTCTGTCGCCCATGTTGTAGTACAGTGGCATGATCTCTGCTCATTGCAACCTCTGCCTCCCAGGTTAAAGTGGTTCTCCTGCCTCAGCTTCCTGAGTAGCTGGGATTACTGTTGCGTGCCACCATGCTCAGCTAATTTTTGCATATTTTAGCAGAGATGGGGTTTCCCCATATTTGCCAGGCTGGTCTCAAACTCCTGACCTCAGGTGATCCACCCATCTCGGCCTCCCAAAGTGGTGGGATTACAAGTGCGAGCCACTGTGTCTGGCCCCAAAACGTTTCTTTAATGTGAATTAGCTTATGTACAATTGATCAATAGGGGAAAGATATTATACATGCATTTCCCCCAACATATTACTGATTTGAAGTGATCAGAGGTGGGCTTTCATAATTTAAAAAAAAGGCTTTAGTGATATGTGTTCTTTCTTCTGGTTTAAGATGATGTTTAGTGGCTTCATGTCTGGCTACATTGTTTTTTTTTTTGGAAAAAAAAAGGAGTGAAGGAGAGGAAGAAAGAGGAAGAAAAAGGGAGAGAGAGAACGGAAATGTTGCTTTATTCTAAAAAATGGGTATTAATAATGGCTGATCAATATTTCATTTAAACCTATGAGTAGGTGTGATGTGGTATTGACAAGAATGTATATTTTCTATATTTAAAGTGGAGAGCTCTATAAATATTTATTAAGTTTACTTGTTCCGGATCTGAGTTCGGGTCCTGGATATCCTTACTAATTTTCTGTCTCATTGAGTCTAAGTCTCTTTATAGGTCTTATGTATCTGGGTGTTAGGATCGTTAGCTCTTATTGTTGCATTGATCCTTTTACCGCTGTATCTTTGTTGCTTTAAAATCTATTTTATCAGATGCAATAATGTCTGGCTACATTTTCCACTTCATCAAACTATCTGGTAATGTACTAGGATAAATAAAAAAGCTAGAGATTTCCAAGTCTTTTTTAAAAAATGCGATTGATAAATCAGGCTACTCCTAGATTAGAATGTTAATTTTGATAAAAACTGGTCTAAACTAGATTTAATTGTACTAGCATGTTTATTAGGGTTATGGTTTTTGTTAGGGCTCTTATAAAATTTTGTTAAGTTTTAAGTGATGTGTGCTTTTTCTCCATAAACTGTTATTTTGCTTATTATTTGGCAGAATATCAGGATTCCCAAAAATGCAAGCATGGCAGAAACATCTGGATATATATAAACATACTGTCCCCACTCCAAACTGCCTTTAATTCTGAATTTTAAGTTTTCATTAACTGAGAGAATACTTTGAGCTAACACAACGCTACTCTGCTAGACAGGAGTACGATTTAGTCAATGAAATTAGTGAGTATTTTATTGAATTTTGTCTTTATTTAAAAAATTACAATTCTAGTACTAGTAATAAAGAATACAAAATTACAAATGAGAAAACAATATCTGTATTGCTATTTGGTTTGTATCTGATGCTCACTAGACAGATAAAATGCTAGAAATATTCAATAAGACTTTTCTAAAAGGTGAAATCTAATTTAGAATCTAATAATGATGTTTTAGTTCTCTGGATGTGGAATCCCACATCTGACTTTGTGTACATGTTTTTGGGGGTACATTACTTATAAAAGTAGGGGCTTTCTTTTTCATAAGATTTTTGTCAAGCTTAAGTGAAATAATATGCATAAGGGATTTAGCCACATTTGATAAATAGAAAATTCATAAAAATGACAACTATTATTATTTCAGAGTATATTAAAAAAATGGCAGAATTCTTTTTCCCACCAAATGTTGGATCACATGTAAAACATTCAGTTAAGGCCGGGAGCCTTAACTGTAGGCTCAAGCCTGTAATCCCAGCATATTGGGAGGCCGAGGTGGGTGGATCACAAGGTCAAGAGATCGAGACCATCCTGGTCAACATGGTGAAACCCCGTCTCTACTAAAAATACAAATAAAAATTAGCTGGGCACGGTGGCGTGTGCCTGTAATCCCAGCTACTCAGGAGGTTGAGGCAGGAGAATTGCCTGAACGCAGGAGGTGGAGGTTGCGGTGAGCCGAGATCGCGCCATTGCACTCCAGCCTGGGTAACGAGCAAAACTCCGTCTCAAAAAAAAGACAAAAAAACAAAAAACAAACATTCAGTTATATACATTTTATCTGAAAACAAATTTTGTAAAACTTCATTGAAAAACGCAGAATTATCACAATAAGGAGTCAATGTCTGAAAGTCTTAAAAAAATACAAGGTAGTAGGCAATTTTGCCAAGGCTACATACAGTTCAAAAAGTACAAATGAATAATCTAATTTCATAAAATTTTCTCTAGAAAAATATTTTTAATTCATCAGAATTAAAAAATAGCTGATTGTTTATTTTTACTATTTGGAGAAACAACAAGAGCAACAAGAGGAGAAATGATAGGGAATGTGAATTTTCCTTTTTCCAGCAATTCTCCTCTTTCCCACAGTGGTAGGTAGTTCCTATTTCTAGAGGAAAATGCCTTTATACATAAAATATATTTAGTTAATAATTCTGTGATCCATTCAACAAAATTATGGCTCTAAGATGATCACTTCCTATACAAATCACTGGAGAAAACTAAAAATGTATTTTCTGGTTCTGTTTAAGAGTAAGAATGAACAACCAATGTTTCCCTTTGGAGTCCTATGAGCTCTTTTTAAAGAATGGGCTCTGAAAACTAAGTGACAGATCAAGATCCAGTTTTAGAAAACAGGAAAGGGATACGGTAGGAAAGAGAGAAAGAAAGAACTCTTAGAGCAGTGGTTCTCAAAGCAGCAACAGAATGAGTGAGAAATGCAAACTATCGGGACCCACCCTAGTTCTGCAGAATCAGAAACTGGGTGGGATTCAGGAATCTGTTTTAACACACTTGGGGGGATTTTGATGTGAACTCAAGTTTGAGAACCATTCTATTGGGGAATCCTGATTCTGTTGCCACACAGGATTCTGGGACATCTGTTAATGTTTACCCTTTAATTCTTTAAAAATAATTTTTTTTTTTTTTTTTTTTTTTTGAGACGGAGTTTCGCTCTTGTTACCCAGGCTGGAGTGCAATGGCGCAATCTCGGCTCACCGCAACCTCCGCCCCCTGGGTTCAGGCAATTCTCCTGCCTCAGCCTCCTGAGTGGCTGGGATTACAGGCATGCGCCACCGTGCCCAGCTAATTTTTTGTAATTTTTAGTAGAGACGGGGTTTCACCATGTTGACCAGGATGGTCTCGATCTGTTGACCTCGTGATCCACCCACCTCGGCCTCCCAAAGTGCTGGGATTACAGGCTTGAGCCACCGCGCCCGGCCCTAAAAATAATTTAATATGAACTTGGATCTTTAGATACTCAATTTATGCTAAAAATCAAAGGAGGATTTCAAATTTTTGCTTTTATTAGTTGTTTCCTGGATGGTTTATGTACTTTTCAGATTAAAAAATTAAAATTCTAAGTAAAGACCATGTTAGAGTCCAGCAGGTTGGCAGGCATGGCTGCTTACCTCTTCATAAAGCCCAGATCTTGGGTTAGTCTTCAACCCTGTAAGTCCAGAACCCAATTTTATCACTTCAAGGCAGAAATATGCGGGCCTTGGGAAAGCTAAATCAGAAGGCCTAACTGATAACTAGAAAGTCAACTTTTAAATTTACTTTGAGATTATAACTGCTAAAATGACTAGAAGATTCAGATCTAATGTTCTTCTTTCAGGGCTAGCTACACAGAAAATCAAATTACTATGGGCTGACTGAAGACACACTGCTTCAGAGTAGAGTTGGGTGCTCTCATTTGGACACTAGCTCCGAAAGCCTGGGGCATCCACATCAACTGCAGGCTCCTAGTCTTCAGGCAAATTCTTACATATGTGGTTCCTGCCCATAGGGCACTTAGCCCACTATACTTCCATTTAGAAAATGCTATAAAACAACTAAAGAGGTTGCACTGTCTTATCAGACATGGGAGGCACACTGAGTCCTTAACTCACCCATTCATTACCACTTAAGGGCCAGGTCCTGCATAAAGCATAGAGACTAGAAAAATATTAAGACAATTCTAACACTCAAAAGACCTTTAGAGGGAGGGGAGAGTGTAAAACCATATATTACTTTATAAAACAATGCAGTAAATGCATAATACAAACATACACAGAATATGAGAAACTCCCAGATGCTACACTTAGAATGGGGCGGGGGACGCTCTGGAAGGTCTTCTCTAAGGAGATGGTGCCCTTCCCGGATGGGGACAGAAGACCGCGAAAGATACAATTTATTTACCATTGTAATGATTACTTTGTAATGACCGTAAATGTAAACCATTGTAAATGATTACTTGAATGTACTTAATAGTGATAGCTTTTTTCATAAAATGAAAATTTTTAATTTTACCTAAAATTTGTGCTAAGTGAGGCATTATATCTTCTGTGCAGTTTCAGACCGAATTTGGTGGAAAGATGTGTAAATCGGTGAAAAATCCAAATTATGAGAGAATACAAAACCGTTTTGTTTTGCTTAAATTACTTTCGACTAACACAGAAAGAATAACTAAAAGTGTGTGCCAAATAGAGCTCTCAGGATTGAGCTTTGACCATTTGGCACAACTTTCATTTGAAAGTAATTTATTTGAACAAAATTAATCTCATGCCACTCTCATTTGAACAGTGACTTCCCTTAGTGACTATCTCGTAAGGTTTCTGAAAGCAGTTACATCAAGGAGGGATAAAAGCGGTAATTTTCATGGTTTTTCAGTTTAATATGTACTTCTTAGAGTGGGGAAAAGGGTAAAGAAAAAGAGCAAAAGCAGGAAATACTATTAGATAAATTAGCCTAGATTCTGTGGCTTCCTTTTCTAAATCTTGCTATGAGATTTAGTTCGTGACAATTTCCTGTAAATAAAGACCTCGGTAAAACGTTAACTCACAAACAATAAAACCTAAATCGTCTTTGCATTCTCATTTTCAAAGCGAGTGAAAAATATAGATGCGATGCGGTTACTGCGCCCCTGGCACTCTGCCTCAATTCAAAAGTTAGCACGTTGCGCTAAGGTGGCTCTTAGCTCTCCCCTCAGACCCCGCTTCCCCACGAAAGGAGCAAGAATGCACCACCGGAGCCCCTCCCCTCCTACTCCTTACAGTTCCAGCACCGGTCCGACGCGAGGGCTTTGTCCGACCTGTTCCACCTCCCACCCAGTACACCCGGAGGGAGGACAGCCGCTCCTCCCGCAGGGCTGTGCGGGCGCGCATGCGCACCAGGGCGCGAGCCGGCCAACCAGCGCACGCCGCACGGCCCGGCGCTCCCACCTGCCCTCGCACCACTGGGCTACACGCTCTGACGGGCTCCTAGCCTCTGTGCTCTCTGAGCACCCCCAACCCTGTATTCTAAGCTGGGCACGTACAGCTCCACCCGCCCCCAACACCCTCCTCGCTCCGGCGACGGCAGAACGCTCAAGGCAAGCCCAGGCAGGGGGACGGGCTGCAGCTGACGCCCTCCTTGGGCTGGAGCGTGCCAGGCCTTCCCCCTACAGCGCCTGCGCGCAGCCAGGGCGCGGATTCAACCTTCGGTGGTGCCCTGCCCCTAGCTAACGTCAGCACCATGGTGACGGCTCCATCTTCCTCGCTTGCTCTGAGGCCCCCTCTCCTCTGCGTTCCTACCGGCTGCCCTGAGGGGTCTCGGCGTGCTGGGCTGAAAGCTTTTAGGAGGCGCGAGCTAGCGCTCCAACTAGGCCAGAGGAAATCGGAAAATGGCCAGTAGGTGGTGGGTCCTGACCAAGGCCGGCAGGGAACGGAGAAAGGCAACCGAGCACGCGCTGGATCCTGGGGAAGAAAGGGAAAGCGGGTGATGGAGGGCGCGCGCACGCGCCATACGAACCCTCGCCCCGGGCGCCCTGGGGGCAAGCGAGGCTCTGCGGGACTCCTGGAGCTGGTGCCGGGGTACAACTCTCAGTGGAGAGCCTCGAATGTTAAATGTCTCATATAAGTATTCTTTTTGGTTTTCATTGTATAAATATAGCTAACTTTTAAACATTTATTTTCCGGTCTACGTTGACCTTGGCCCTTTCAACACTTATTTTTAAACGTTAAGCATTCTCCAGTCAGCATGAGCGTTTTACTGTTTTTATTTTGTTCCTGTAACTTTGATTTTACCCCCAGAAACTGCCACAGATAAAATCAAGCAGACTATCCTTAGGCAAAAACTCCTTACTTGGGGAATTTAGAAGTAACTAAACTTCCCTGTTATCTAAAGCCAGCATCTAGTACCAGGCTTCTTCTCCCAAAATTTAAAAGTAACTAGAATTCTAAACTAACTAGAATCTCCAGAATGCACGCGTGTCAAAACTCATTATGCACCTCTTGCCATCTGCTCCATGCCCCAATCATCCCCTGCCTCCACCATCCAGATACGCTTCTGTACTTGCACAGAAGTTACACATGCGCCACTAGTACAGAGTACTCAGAAAATTCCCCCACATATTTTGCCTCTCCACAAGCTGGCAAATGGAGATTTGGGAACAATTCCAGTTCATATCCCTGTTTCAATGTCTGATCTTTGTCACATTCAATCCAAGTTGGGTTTAGTCAGGATCCCTCTAAGTTCATTCAAGAATGTTTGGCTTTATTGCCTTTGATTCAACCTGGCAAAACACATTTGTAGTATTATTTGCTGTTCCCACGAAGAAAAATAACGCATATGGTCTTTAGCTCAAGCTTGGGTGGACGAAGCTCAGCTGGCAACCCTAATAATAGAGGCGGGGCAGAAGCTGTCCATGACACAGAATTCAATTGGCAATACCAGGCTGCCAATGCCCGCCCAAACAGTGATAGGCAGACAAGATTATATGATAACTGGTTTGTTAGAAGGAAAAAGACTAATAAAACCTGTTAATTTTTCTAACTTATGAGAGATCACTCAGGAGCCAAGAACCCTGCACTTTTGTCCAAGCTACACTGATGGAGACCATACATAAATATACAAATTTAGACCCTGAAAGCCCTTTCTGGCCATATATTTTATAAGTCAGGCTTCCCCGGACATCAGACAAAAACTCCAAAAATGAGAGCAAGGCCCATAAACTCCCTTTTGTGCTTTATTAAAAGCAGCCTTTAAGGTTTTCAATAATGAGGAGGAAACATCAAAAAGAAAAAAAAAGGCTCAATTAGAGGAGGAAAATGCTGTCACCAAGCTAATTACAACGAGACAGCTAATGCTCCTTCTTTTTCGTTAGCCAATAACCCCAAGGCTCATCCCCATAACACTAACAGAAAGGGGAGGCCTGTCGTTACTGCAGGAATCAAGGACATTGAAGTTGAGAATGTCCTAAACCTCCAGGTTACAAGCCATCCCTAGGACCCTGTCCTCACTGCAAACAGGACCCGTCCTCACTGCAAATTGGAAGAGTGTCCCTCCCTCCCTCGTGAAGGCGGGCCACCTCTTCCTTCTAGGCTATGACAGCAACAACCTCACCAACCTACCTGATAAGGGGATCCTGCAGAACGAGGGTGAGGGCAAGGGCAAGGGCAAGGGCAAGGCCAAGCACCTCTAACTCTATTCCTGGAATATGATCAAGTCTCTTGAAATGTCAGTCATCCTTCCTCTAGATGACTGACGGGGCCTTGAAGCCATCCAGGCCCCTGTATTTTCCATCGCTATGGATGAGCACAGGGTAAATCTGATTGTGGCTGAGTATGAGTAACAGGTAATGTTACTCATAGATACAAGGGCCAGTTATTCAGCTTTAAACATTTACTATGGCCCAATATGCCAGTCCTCCATTTTCCTCATGGGCATTGATGG
This sequence comes from Callithrix jacchus, assembly GCF_049354715.1. NCBI lineage: Eukaryota > Metazoa > Chordata > Mammalia > Primates > Cebidae > Callithrix > Callithrix jacchus. The sequence goes on along the minus strand of NC_133516.1, from coordinate 27,145,152 downwards.
AAAACCCCAATGAAGCTGTTTCACACAGCCACTTCCTGGTAAAATGAAAGGCTTTACTCCTTTTTAGCCAAGCTGCCCTGTTCCATTATTAGGTTGTGACTTACAAAATTACAGGCTAATTTACAGCTAAGACCCCACCATCTAGCTGTATTAACACTTCACCAGAAGAGCTCCTGCAGCTTTTCCCAGATAGTAATCTACTTCAGTATGTGGATGATTTACTAATCTGTAATCCTAACAAGGCTGTTCCAGACCAAAATACAGTATTAGTACTAAACAAACTTGCTAATTGTGGGTACAAAGTATCTCCTTCTAAAGCACAGATATCCACACAAAGCGTTCAATTTTGGGGTCATATTTTAATCCCCAGTGAAAAAGCCTTTGTAGTGCTTGTAAAGATCTTAAACACAACTGTGGCAACTAAACAGCTTCAGTCATTTTTGGGTAAGGCTGGGTTTTGCAGAATATGGATCCCTTCCTTTGGGTTCATAGCAAAACCTTTATATGAAGCCCTCAAGGGAACTGAGGAATAGCCTGTATTCTGGACTAATATGAGGCATGCTCTAAACACTTTAAAACAGGCTTTAATCTTGGCCCTGACTTCAGCCCTACCAGATCTGACTAAGCCTTTCTTTCTGTATGTACATGAACAAAAGGGAATAACTGGGAGTCTTTGCCCAAGATTAAGGGGCCCTCTAAGGGCCAAGTGCCCTATAGCATATTAAAAAAAAAAACTTTAGACCTAGTATCCCAGGGATGGCTTAAGAGCCTTAGCAGCAATGGCCTCTTAGTCCAAGAGGCCTTAAAAATGTATTACCTGCCCCTCCTGGATGCTTATGGTTTTGTGGCACTGCTATTCATTATTTAAACCCTTTTCAAGCTTTGGCCCTATCCCACCTTGATAATTCTCTTCATTATGATGATTGTACTCTGGGTACAATAGCTATTGCCCAAATCACTGTCTTAAACATAACTTCCAATCTAGAATCTCATTCTAGAAGAAAAAGGGCCTTAGGACTTACTGTTGGAATAGTGGGAATTATTACAACTCTTGCTCCTTGGGGAAATTGTACTTATCTTGAAATCACACTATGGGAACTTACTGCCTCCCTCAAAATAGCTTAGCAAAAACTAGTGCAAGTTTATCAGCACTAGAAAAGTCTTTAGACTCACTAGCAGGAAAGGTTTTTTTTTTGATAATAGAAGAAGAGCTCTAGATTACCTCCTAGCTGAACAAGGAGAAATCTGTCATTAACCAAATCTATTGCACCTACATTAATGTGTCTGAAGAAGTGGAAACTGATGTCCAAGAAATTTTCAAACAAACCACATGGCTACACACACTTTCTCAAAGTAACCCAAACTAGGCCAAAAATCACCTGGCTTCTCCCATTCCTTGGACCTTTATTCCTCATCATTCTTCTTCTAATATTTGGTCCCGGGCTCTTTAATGCTCTGATTAAGCTTCTATTTTCCAGAATACAATGATTCATCTGCAGATGATTATGTAATCCCAATACCAGCCTGCAACAGCAACTTCCACTTATATGGAGTCTCTTAATGGAATCCAGTGTCTCCCTGTCCCCAATAAGTTTTCCATGAGCTTCATGACAGACAGCAAGAAAGGGAAAAATGCAACTTATCCCCTCAATGCTCCCTTTCAGCAGGAAGTAGCCAGACAGACTTGATACCCCTTTTCACTGTGCTGTTTTCCCCTTTCCTGAAACCCAAATAGGCAGCAGGTACACAGGAGCATGGGGGAATAGAAAGGGTCAAAGATGTGACCAAGATATCTGTCAGAGGGAAAATAAGAGTGAAGATCACCTGGTGGCCATCAAGCAGACTATCTGCAGGCAAAATTCCTTACCTGAGGAATTTAGAAGTAATTAGACTTCCTCAGCTTTATCAAAAGCTGGCATCTGGTACCAGGCTTCTTTCCCCCAAATTTGTAAGTAACTAGAGTTTCTATACATCTCCAAATGCACACGTCAAAACTCATTGTGAAACGCTTGCTGACATCAAAGCACCAAAATATCTACAAATGTAATCATTTATCATTATCTACATGGCTAATATGGTCCAAATTACCATCAAGCTCCTGCTTTAAGGTCTACAAATACTCCTCTAAGGAAAAATCCACTGAGGCAAGCTAAGTCCTCTCTTGCTGAAGCACCCTGCTGCATCTTTCCGCAGCATTCTTTCTATCTAATGAAACCTCCTTTTCAAACCTATACTGTTGTCAGTAAATTCTTCTTACTACCCGAGAGCCTACATTTTTGTTGCTGGGGCTCTGACACCTCACCCAGCAATTAACACTCCTTTCCCTTTTCTATCATTTGGCACTGCTGATAGGCAAAAATGCCTTTATTTGTTCCAGCAGTAAGCCTCTTATCATTAGAAACCAGTCTAGTCACTTGTGATCCCTTCCATCCAATCCCGTTTTTCCTAAAAGCTTAATTTATCCCTTCTCTCCTGCATCTTCATCCTGATACATCTTTGCCACCAGCATCTCAGCAGTCACTTATTTCTCTAATTCCTTTCTTAGGGTTCAAGTTATCATTTGTAGAAATGACTAATTACGAATGGCCCACTTTTTATTCTCCCCTTGCTTTCAAAGGTGTCTCAAAATGATCTCTAAACCTAATTCATTTCCTAGGTGCTCCACTGAAGTAATGGCAGGTTATAGTCACCCAGCTCCTTTATACTAAAGAACTGGGTATCTTTCTGGACGTCTCTTGCCTCACTTCCCCATATCCCATTTGTGATAATATTCATTCCACATTTCATCCACAGTAATCAGGCATTCTAGCAAGAGCTAGGATTTAACTTTCCTAGTATTGTGATGTTGCAAACTTATTCCAATGATGCTGCTATTTACCATATTTTGAGAACTCTCTTAAGAAATACTTTTGGTCCAGCCAGGCATGGTAGTCCATGCCTATAATCCCAGCACTTTGGGAGGCCAAGGTGGGCAGATCGCTTGAGTCCAGGAGTTCAAGACCAGCCTGGGCAACATAGCAAAACCCCATCTCAAAAAACAAAAACAAAAAACAAAAAAACCGAAAACCCACAAAAAATAGCTGGGCATTGTGGTGCATACCTGTAGTCTCAGCTACATGGGAAGCTAAGATGTGAGAATCACTTGAGCCCAGGAGGTTGGGTTGGCAGTGAACCGTGATCATGCCACTGCACTCCAACCTGGGCACAGAGTAAGACACTTTCTCAAGGAAAAAAGAAAGAAAGACTTTCAGTCCACTTAGTCACAACTTGTTACCTTATTCATACTTTTTTCTCTAAACAATTTTAAATTATGGTTTAAAGTATCAAATTAGGCCAGGCGCTGTGGCTCAAGCCTGTAATCCCAACACTTTGGGAGGCCGAGGCGGGTGGATCACGAGGTCAAGAGATCGAGACCATCCTGGTCAACATGGTGAAACCCCGTCTCCACTAAAAATACAAAAAATTAGCTGGGCACGGTGGTGCGTGCCTGTAATCCCAGCTACTCAGGAGGCCGAGGCAGGAGAATTGCCTGAACCCAGGAGGCGGAGGTTGCGGTGAGCCGAGATGCGCCATTGCACTCCAGCCTGGGTAACAAGAGCGAAACTCCGTCTCAAAAAAAATAAAGTATCAAATTAAAGATGAAGACTACCACCTTGGAGAATTTGCTACAGATTCTGAATATGACTTCTAAAGAGGAGTTTTAACTTCCTAAATTGGTTTGAAAAGAATAATCTTTGTTTAACTAATTAAGTTCTGGGTATATTTGTTTAAAATAATTGCTTTTAGTCATATCTACTGTAATGTACATAAATTTTCAAAACTCATCTAGTATTCTAAGATACACTAAAGGAAAACCATTTTGAGAGTAATTTAAACTTTTTTGGTATAATTCAGAAAGCATTCTGAATTTTAGTGTTTATTTTCACTATTATCTCTATTACAGATGTAGTATAGCTTCAGAGACTGGACTGAGAACATCTAAACTTATTTTACACCTCTAAATGTTTTTCTGAAAACTTCAGTTACCTGCTTGCATATTTTCCCAGTTATGTTTCCCACTTATTAAATGCTGCACAGTATTCAGTTTTGGATTTCAGAATAAATAGGGATTTATCATGCTTAGTTTCTCTGAAAGTCAAAAAGTAACCTGAAAAGTCACTTTTCAGTGTGAATAAAATCACTGAAAATTAAATATCAATAACAATTTTTAGTGCTTTAAAACTATTAACTTGCTGTAAGTCAATAAAGTCAAAAAGCTGAATATGGTGAAACTGTCTTTATTTTTATTGCCTTTTATTTTCAACAATGATTACTTGAACGTAAAAAAGAGCAGACTTTATTAACTAATGGTTACTGAAAAGCCAAACCTTTCCAGCCCACTTCATATTCTCTTTTAACCATTTCAGGACAGAACAATGTTCCAAACTATAAACCTGTTCCTTATTAATATTGACAGTCATGTGTTTGATGAAAAGCTTTGGATCCGATATACGAGCAGCCATAATTAACCTTTCTACTGCGGCTTGATAATCATCATTCCTCTGAGACTGGTTGTTTTCACACCTATAAAATGAATAACTCATAAAGTCAGAAACTCTTTAAACAGATATGCTATATAGTTTCTTCAAAAGATAGTCATTTACATTTACTAGTACTAAGCTATGATAGTCTTTTCACTATATTCTTCTAAAAGTGGCTTTCAAACATTTTTGATCATGACCCACAGTAAGAAAGGCATTTTGCCCAGGGGTGGTGGTATAATCCTAGCACTTGGAGGCTCAGGTTGGGGGGATCGCTTGAGGTCAGGAGTACAAGACCAGCCTGAGCAACATAGTGAGACCTTCATCTCTACAAAAAATTTAAAAACTAGCTGGGTATGACGATGTGGGCCTGTAGTCCCAGCTGCTCAGGAGGTTGAGGTGGGAGGATGGCTTGAGCTCTGGAAGTTAAGGCTGCAGTTAGCTATGATTGCACCACCGCACTCCAGCCTGAGTGACAGAGCAAGACTCTTAAAAAAAAGACATATTATGACCCAGTATATACCTTCATACATAAACAATAAAAAGTTTCACAAAACAAGACTTACCCTGATGACAAAAACCCTGATTTAAAAAATAATGCTGGTTGTAACACCCTACATTGATTTCACCACACAAATAGTCTGCAACCCAGTTTGAAAAATACTGATCTAGAACACAGCTAATTACCTGTATCTTTGTATTCTGAAAGTTAATAACTGCAAAATTATTCATGAGAACGCATAAAATACTAAATGTAATCCAGTTTAGAATTAACATTCACATGTTAGTTTTACTTTGACACTGACTAATTTTAGTTATAAGCAAATACTTAATATGTAGCTAATGTTTGGTAATAAATTGTAGGGCCTTTATTACATTTCTGGTTATTTCCTTCAATCCTGATTTAAAGTGCTTTCTTAAGTGCTAAAATTAATTTTTCTAATAATTATTCTAACAGCTCTATCTGCAATCAATTGTGACTACACTGACTTGCATAAAATTCATACCTTATATAGCTTTTTCTTCTGGGGAAGGGAGTGGTAACTATTTAAAATAGAGATGTGGCTGTTACATTAAACATCACTTTTTTCTTTGTGTTCACTGCTTCCTACTCTTGGTACCTATGTGGTCCAGAGTGACAGGAGTAAGGACTTGCACTTGAAACAGGAACCAGTGGTTACAGGGAGGAAAGGCTTGTCAGGTGCCTTCCAGTACATTCTAGCTTAGAAAGAAGTACCCAGGAATCTGGTAGGTAGTACAGATGCCAACCATGTGCAGTTTTGAAAGTCTAAAGATGAATAACATTCTCATAGAGGTAAATGTAACAAGGCAGGGCTCAGCATGATTATAACAATAGAGAAAATACATTGGCTTGGACAAAGTCAAAGATTCATTAGGCATGTCACTAGTTATGCACTACAGTCACAAATACCTTCCAAATTCAAAAAATAAATAAAGAAGTTATATGTGTGTGGGGAATAGAAAGCTATGAGGAAAAACATGACCTAATTAGGATAATGAGCTTAGATGCCTTAGCCACCATAGTGCACGGTGGTAAATAAGGAAGCCCTTGGGGGGTAGGGGGAAAACATCTATAAGAAAAAAGGATAATTTTAGTTTTTTTTTGAAGGTAGAACAAAAATAATTTAACTCCTAATTCTTCTCCCCTTAAGTGTGGGTTGGACCAAAAGACTCACCTACACCAAACAAAGGAGAGCAGAAGTGACAGGATGTAACTTTGGATACTAGGTTGTTGGATGACAACTCTCCATAGGTCTTTTGAGTTTGTGAAGTTTTGCAAGAGTCACTGCCTACCCTTTGTTCTAAATTACAAGGATTACACAGTGAACAACCTTGAAAGATAAAGATAGTTTCTTCTTCTGGAGCAAAGGGCAGGTATGCTCACAGTCTTAGAAGATGGAGATAGTACGTCACTGCAAAGCAAAGGGCAGGCATGCTTATTACTCATAAAAGATTTGGGTCTCCTAAGCTGGGCACTCCTCTCCTGTTACAGAACTCATGGCATATGTAGGTATCCATGTGGACCCATCTATGGGACATAGGAGCAAGAGGAAATGATGCAAATATGTAGATAATCATGCTGTTTGCTGTACCACAAGTAATAAAATCCTCTGTTTCCAACACAGGAGTCTTATGTCTTATGCTACCATCTATGAAACTGTGGCAGGTTAGCTTGGAGCTTGCAATTAGGGTAAAATCTCAAACTCTTTACAGTTTTTGCTTGACATAGGTCACAAAAGACCTTGTGGCTTCCTCCTTGCTTTTTCTTTCTTGGATCACTCATTCTGGGAGAAATTCGCTGTCAGTAATATCATTTAACACTTAACCAACCTATGGAGAGGCCCATGTGGTGAACTGAGGCTTCCACCCAACAAGAAGGGAAGGATCCTCTAGCTCCAGCAAGCTATCACGTAGGTGACTGAAGTTTCTGACAACATCCTGACTCCAACTATGTGGAAAATCCTGAGCCAGTACCATCCAGCTAAACCTCTCTGAAATTTCTGACTGACAGATACTAAGATACTATTTGCTGTTTTAAGCCATTGGGGCCAGGGATAATTTATTCCACAGCAATAGATAACTAATGTAATTTTCAACCAGAGGATCTGGTTTGTCACACCAGTAAACTGAAGCAAAATTCTTGTCAAAAATCTCTAAAACAGGATTCCCAGGAGATCTTTATATTGCAAGTTTCCTGGATAAAGCTGACAATAAATCATATGGCATACCACCACTTAGGCACACCATCTACTGTATGCCTAAACTCTAGGACTCCAAACAAAATTATGTGAAAGGGTGTCACTCTGGTACAGTACCTAGTTTATAATATTTATGCATATATAGCATTATAAAATGTAGAAACTAGGCTGATGGCTTTATTTTCAATCGTATTCGTAACTGAACCTAATAAATGATCACGTATTTCCCTTTTAGATCCTAGTTCTTTGATCGTTTGAGTTGACCAGAGATAAAGATTTTTATAGGTACTGATCTCTAAACAGAAGAAAGGTTGGTACCTAAAAAGGATCCATCTCTTTGAACATCTTTGAATATCTGTATCTTTGAAGTTGCTAAAGTGTTTACTGAATGCTACTAAATTGTTCGGTTTTAAGCCTCAAACAGGTCTAATCCTTTCTCAATTTAAATGATAAGAGAGTTTGCAACACACACACACACACACACACACACACACAGTACATATATAAATATACACATAAATATATATGTATATATAAAAATACATAAAACATTTGCATCCTAGGGTGGGTGTGGGGAGCCATGATCTACATTCAGAATGCAGTTAAAGGTATGTCAACCAACCTTTTCAATACTATCTGTAGTATCTGTGTAGAAGTTCCAGGACTCTGAATACTACTAGCATTAGATACCATGAAGATTTCCATTGCTAAAAGCATTTCAATCTCAGATAAATAAGATGGAATTAGAAGAAGTTTTCGGTATAAATTTCCTTCCAGTTGTGGGTAGCAACCCAAGGAAAGAGCACCTGAAAAATCAAATAATAGGTCAAACTTTACTAAAACCCAATAGGAAAAAACTAGATTTCTGAAATACCCACAGGTGATAATTACTTACACAGAATAAATCTTCACATTAGAAGTAGATTAACAAATTACATGATAGTGAGAGCTTATACTCTTATATCTGACATTATTCTTTGTAAAGTGCTTTTGAAACATTAAATAAAAAGTGAGAAGGGCTGGGCGTGGTGACTCATGCCTGTAATCCCAGCACTTTGGGAGGCTGAGGTGGGCAGATCACAAGGTCAAGAGATCGAGACCATCCTGACCAACACGGTGAAACCCCATCTCTACCAAAAATACAAAAATTAGCTGGGCGTGCTGGTGTGTGCCTGTAGCCCCAGCTACTTGGGAGGCTGAGACAGGAGAACTGCTCGAACCTGGGGGATGGAGGCTGCAGTGAGCAGAGACTGCACCATTGCACTCCAGCCTGGGCAACAAGAACGAAACTCTGTTTCAGAAAAAAAAATGTTTTGTTAGGATAAGTTTCTTGAAGAAATCTTTCTAATGTGGGTAATGGCTACTGTTTGAATACCTGCCATGATGAGCCAGGTAAATTTACCCCAGTTTAACCTGACAATCTGCTACCTTTTAAATTAGGTACAATTCCTCCCATGTTATGGATGAGGGGCTTTGGTAAGCACTCAGGCTCTTCAAGCCTTCATGGGGTGCCCACTTTCTGGCTCCAGATTTTGGATTCCTAACCACTAGGTATTCCTACCTCCCTAGGTCACTGCCAGGAGCAACAAACTGTTATTGCTATTAACTATTATTTTATTGTTAACTATTATTTAAATTTTCTTACCAGAATTTAAAAATAGAAAATAACAAACTAAGGAGAAATCTACTAATATGATTTTTTTCACTCATAATGAAATGTGAAAAGAAAAATGCATTTGATTTTGGGGGTGGGAAGTAATGGAAAGACACACTAATAACATCTCTCTCCTTATTTCTCAGTTCTGAGAGAAAAGCAGTATTTTTAGGACAAGGGAGAACAAATCAGGAACACGGGGAAGGCAACTTTGCTGTCCCTGGACAATCTCCTCTTGATTAGTCTGGCATGAAAGCAAGGCAAAGCCATCAAGAAAGTAACAGACAACTCACAGGATGGACAAAATATTTGTAATTCACATATCTGAAAAGGGATTTGTATCCAGCGTGTCTATAAATGCATATGTAAACATGTATGTATGTATGAATACAGTCTTACAACCAAAAGAACCCAATCAAAAAAGGGCAAAGGATTTCATAGACACTCTTAAAAGAAAATATACAAATGACCAATAACTGTATGAAAAGGTCCTCAACATCATTAGTCATTAAGTATATGAAAACCAAAACTATAATGATATATTACTTAACACCCACTAGGAGGAAGGCTAAAATAAAAAATACAGTAGCAACTGTTGGTGAAGATATAAAGAAACAGGAAATCCCATACATGGCTGGTGGGAGTATAAATATAAAATGGTGCAGCTTCTTCGGGAAACAGTTTGGGAGTTTGGCAAAAAGCTAAATATAGATTTACTGTATTAGTCAGCAATTCTCCCAAGAAAAATGAATGCATATATACCCATAAAAAACTTATGTAAATATTCAAAGTAGCACAATTCACAATAGCCAAAAAGTGAAAACAACTCAAATGTCCATCAACCAAAGAATAAACAAATTCTATTCTATAGAATATTGTTTAGCAATAAAAAGGAATACAGTATTGATACATGCTACAACATTGAAATTTAAAAATACTAGTCTAAGAAGCCAGTCACAGTGGGTGTGGTGGCTCACCCATATAATTGCAGCACTTTGGGAGGCTGAGGTAGGAGGATCATCTGAGCTCAGGAGTTCGAGACCAGCCTGGCTAACATGGTGAAACCCTGTCTCTACTAAAAATACAAAATTAGCTAGCATAGTGGTGCATGCCTATAATCCCAGCTACTCAGGAGGCTGAAGCAGGAGAACCTTTTGAATCTGAAAGGTGGAGGTTGCAGTGAGTGGAGATTGTGCCACTGCATTCCAGCCTGGGTGACAGAGTAAGACTGTGTCTCCAAAAAAAAAAACCAGTCACTAAAACCCATGTATTGACTGATTCCATTATGTGATCTGTCTAGAATGGGCAAATTCATGGAGACAGAGAATAAATTAGTTATTGTAGGACTAGGGTGGAAGAGGAGACAACCAGGGAATGGAGAAGAAATGCTTATACGAAGTTTCTTTTCCTGGAGGTGTTAAAGATGTTTTAAACTTAAATGGTGGTGATGGCTGCATGACTCTGTGACTATACAAAAACAAATGTATTATATACTTTAAGTGAATGAATTTCATTATATGTGAAATTATCTCAATAAAGCCATAAAAAATACTAAAAGAAAAAAAGTTTTAAAAAAAGTCAAAACAAAGGCACTGGCACCAAGTCTTAACAGTGTCTTGAAGAAAGCTAGCCTTAAGTCCCAAATAAAGTACTACTAGACATTATTACATGCCATTGAAAGGCTCTTCCTGCAAGTGTTAAGCTATGTCTGAAGTAAATCCAAAAGGAGTTCCAATACTATTTTAATGTCAATGTTGTTAGTAAATGAGACATTTTGAAGACTGATCAGTGGCTATACATTACTCATTTGGCTATAATACTCATTTTTAATCATGGTTTATAATTTAGGTACATTCTTTAAAAAGCAAAAAGACTCTTTGCCCTGTAACCTCACTTGCATAAGTCTCAGACGTTATACTGCTTATGAAATAAGAAACGTGTGATTAGATAAAAGAAAAAGTTCCTTTGGGAGGCTGAGGCAGGTGGATAACGAGGTAAGGAGATCGAGACCATCCTGGCCAACATTATGAAACCCCATCTCTGGGCATTTCACAATGTTGTGAATTAGCTGGGCGTGGTGGCACATGCCTGTAATCCCAGCTACTTGGGAGGCTGAGGCAGGATAATCGTGTTGGAACCAGGGAGTTGAAGGTTGCAGTGAGCTGAGATCATGCCACTGCACTCCAGTCTGGCAAAAGAGCAAGACTCTGTCTCAAAAAAAGAAAAAAAAAGTTCCAATAACAAAGGTACTGTATTGTACATAGAAATTAATTGCTTTAACATACTGTTAAAAAAAATCTTTAAAAGTAATCCTTACTAGGACTGAATAGATTTGCACAATGAGGAATGATAGCTAATGAATATGAGGTTTCTTTCTGGTGTGAAGAAAATATTCTAAAATTGATTATGGTGATGGTTAAACAACTCTGTAAATACAGTAAAACCATTGACTTGTTTACATTAAATGAGTTATATGGCAATTGAATTATATTTCTATAAAGTTGTTAAAAAGTTTTTAAATAAATGATTGTTAGGATCCTTTAATATAAAATTTTATTTCCAACTACAAAATAGAAATATGTATAGAAATCTCATTTAAATGTCTGAGCTTATACTTGTTCCTGTGGCATATAAACACCTTCTGATAAATTATTCTCATTAACTTCAATTCTAGAAACTAAAATCACACACACACACATATATATGTGTGTGTATGGTTTCTAGAAGTCTGAAGGTAAGAGTTGAAACACAACCACAAAACTGAAATTAGGTATTATGAACAAACAGTTTTATCTTTCCTCTAAATTTCGGATCACCCCTTTTAAAAAACTCAGCTTAAAACTTCTTTTGATTATAACTTAACAAGAAACATATTTTACAGAATGACCCAGCATATATATGTGCATATATGAAACTAAAGTGAAAATTTTATCAAACAATTAACCTTACTACTCATAATGTGCCCTAATATTTTCTTTCCCATTTCATTGGGGAAAAAAAGTTACCACGTGCTAAACTGATCACAGCTGGTTGTCTGAAAAACAGGTAGCAGTGGCTAGGATGTTTGAAACATCTGGTACAGGGTGACACAGAGTAGGCACATAAATATTTGTTATATACATGAAAGTGGTAGAAATGGTAATTGAAGACAAATCACTGCATGAAGGCAAAAAAACAATTCTTTTCTAGCTTTAGAACCTACATGGAATTACTTTCTAATTAAAATACCTGCGAGGTGGCTTGGACTAGGGAAAGCACTAGTTTTCCAGGTTTATTTGTTAGAGAACAACAGCTGTAAATAGATTAACAACGTTCTATAACTAAAAGCCATGTGAAAAACATACCATGTTGCATTGTTATGGCAGCCTTTGTGCTTCTGTTGTGACCTGCTATTGAATATTCTTAGTTATAAGAATGAGGGATATAGCATAGATAAATGAAAACACAGATATTCTTTAAACTTCATTCTACCCAATTGTTTTACTCCTGTATTATTTATAAGGTATGCCAAACTGGTTCAATCCTGTCATTTGTTCCCTTTGCTCGCCCTCTAGTGGAAAAGCTAGTGTGCAAGAAATAAAGATTAAAAATTGGAAAGACTGGAAACAAGGAAAACAATTGGAAACAAGAGAAACAGTAGGTTTCAAAAGAGAGCACAGATCTATTGAGACCACTATATTTGAATATGTATTAATGCTCTTTTAATATATATAAATATCTAATCTTAAATATTATAAATTGTCAGATAATAAAATTATAAACCAATATATCAAAACATTTTAAAAGTAACTTACTTTTGTAGTGGGCTCTGGCTTTGAGCCATAAACAACTCCTTCCTAAAGAAGTAATTAATCTTCTAAGAAAGGAAAAATCAATAGGTACGCTCTTTGAAATCATGAATTCTGCCACAGAGGATGATGTACCAAGACTGTTGCTTTCTATACAGGAATCTAGAAGCTTATTAAAAAGAATGCTATATTGTGAGACTTCCACAGTTTCTGAAATGAAAAAAATGATATAATAAAATTGATTTAGTATCTCAAACTTTCATTTTATACGTCTTTTTCTTTCTCCTCTCCTTGACCTTTTCTTACCCATTATAGGAGTCATAGTCACTAAAACACAATCATCTTATATATTCTCTTTATTTTTCTTCTCCTTTTCCGAGACAGGGTCTCACTTTGTTGGCCAGGCTGGAGTGCAGTGGCATGATCTTGGCTCACTGCAATCTTTACCTCCTGGGCTCAAGTCATCATCTAGCCTTAGTCTCCTAAGTAAGTTGCGTCTACAGGTGTACACCACCAGGCCTGGCTAATTTTTATATTTTTTTGTAGAGACAGGGTTTCACCATGTTGCCCAGACTAGTTTCAGATTCCTGGGCTAAAGTGAACTGCCTGCCTTGGCCTCCCAAAGTGCTGGGATTACAGCCATGAGCCACTAGGCCCAACCTATCTTACATATTCTCTAAGTAAGAAACAAAAAAGCATTTGACAAAAGCAAAACCATTAACTTCCTTTGCAATGGAGAAGATAAAAAGCTTGACAAAGTTTCAGAGGCTGCATTAACACCTCTGTATTTGATCCCCACATGTGACTGTATCCATAATGTCTTGAATAATTTCTTGATTCTGTTTGCGTTATATACAGTTCAGACCTTAGCCTTATATATCCCTTGACTAAAAAGAAATCATCCCCTAATAAATATTTACTCTCAAATTTAAAACAATCCTTTAATGGGTTTTCTATTCCTTTAGTCACTCTTAGAGAAGTCATCTTAGAGACTTTTTTTTTTATTCCCTATATTCAGTCAGTTGGGTTTGTGAGCTAGACTGTAGTTCTTTATAGTTTTAGAATCTTTTAGTTAATCCAGGCCTTATCAGGAAATTAATCTCTCTACTTTTAGTCTTTCCCTAAACACTAACTTCCTGAAACACCAACTTCATTATCTCACTCCCTAGACCCAAAACTCTAGTGACCCCTTTTTATTATACACAAGAGAAGAAAACTCCTTTAGGTCTCCCAAACTCTGGCACAACGATCTGTCTAATCTCCCTATTACTACTTTGTTTTATTACCAACTAACTGTATATTAAGAGATTGCGAGATAGCAGCCATTAGCCAGGAATACCAAGGTAAAGAAAATATTACCACCGTGACTGAGATCACTCTGTAGAAGGAGAAACAGGTAAGAATGCTAATTATAATACAGGAGCATAGTGGAATTAAGTGGAAAAATAAAAATTTATAAATAGTATGATGAAAGTACTGAGGGGAGGCCCTGAAGTTAATATTTTCATCATCCTCTGAACCTATCACACAGTTCCTTCTTGACCCAAAGCTTTTGCTCATGGATACCCAACATTCAAGGGTACTAACTACCATTGCCTACACTGGTATTTTTTGGAGCTTGGCATCTGTTTCATTTCTTCCATTTCATTCTGGTTTACCTGTATTCCTAGTTAATGTAAACTAAGTTCTGCATTTATTCAGTGATAAGAGAAAAAGCTTGCTCGGGGCATTTAAACATATTATTTGCTGATGACTTGGCAGAAGTAGGAAAAAAGGAATGAAAAAAATGTTTCTCTTAGGAACTGCTGGCAAACAACAAAAGATAAACATCTCTGATTTTTTTTTTAACCATCAGGAAAACATATTCAATTTGCAGAGAACACATTGTACCTAAAACGACTTCATTGAAAAATATGCTGGAATAGAAAACTCAATCAAAACAGGTGGACAACTGTTTCTTATTAACAGTTAAACACCAGATGGGCAATAGATAATTAAGTTAGACTTTTAAAAAACATACCTTGAGAATTCTGAAAACCTGGTAGATTCTGCAAAACTTCAAATGCCTGTCTAAAAAGGCTCTTGGCTAAGATGTCATGTGCAATTGTACAGAGCAAATTATGTCGATTAAGCACATCCAGCCTATCACAAGGCCACAGAGGCGTATTGATTATCCATTCTGACTCTTACAAAAAGAAAAAATACAAATATTTTATACCATTAAAATGACACTTAACAGTAAAATCACAACTAATATTCCAAAATATCTTTTGGAGAAATAGGCAAAACTTAAATATGTGTACTCAGAGAAGATAACCATGGCTCAAACTTATTAGAAATAACTGATATAGTGATAATCATCATTGGAAGAAGATGCAAACTAATGGCCACTTTCTTATACTTATTTTTAATTAATTCTTCTTCTAAGTGTACTAGTCTATTACCAATTTTAAAGGTAATGTTTATTTTTTTTTTTGAGACAGAGTTTTGCTCTTGTTACCCAGATTGAAGTGCAATGGCGCGATCTCGGCTCACTGCGATGTCCGCCTCCTGGGTTCAGGCAATTCTCCTGCCTCAGCCTCCTGAGTAGCTGGGATTACAGGCACGC
Source organism: Callithrix jacchus (assembly GCF_049354715.1). Classification (NCBI taxonomy): domain Eukaryota; kingdom Metazoa; phylum Chordata; class Mammalia; order Primates; family Cebidae; genus Callithrix; species Callithrix jacchus. The sequence continues at coordinate 27,129,862 of NC_133516.1, read as the reverse complement.
GCCACCATGCCCAGCGAATTTTTTGTATTTTTAGTAGAGACGGGGTTTCACCATATTGACCAGGATGGTTTCGATCTCTTGACCTCGTGATCCACCCGCCTCGGCCTTCCAAAGTGCTGGGATTACAGGCTTGAGCCACCGAGCCCGGCCAGGTAATGTTCATTTTTATACAAAAAGTTCAGATTATCATATTTGCTTTAATATAAAATATTCATGTGGACAAGTTTAACAATTTCACAATAAATACATAGTTTAGTTTTGGTGTTACTGGGGAATATACTTTTTTTTTTTTTTGAGACAGAGTTTTGCTCTGTCACCCAGGCTAGAGTGCAGTGTAGTGGTGTGATCTTGGCTCACTGCAACCTCCGCCTCCCCCAGGTTCAAGTGATTCTCCTGTCTCAGTCTCCCGAGTAGCTAGTACTACAGGCGCATGGCACCATGCCCAGCTAATTTTTTGTATTTTTAGTAGAGATGGTGCTTCACTGTGTTAGCTAGGATCGTCTCCATCTCCTGACCTCGTGATTCACCCGCTTTGGCCTCCCAAATTGGTAGGATTACCAGGCATGAGGCACCACACCTGCCCAGCCAGGGAATAGCATTTATTAACAATTTCTGTCTATTTTAAAAACAATTTCTATTATGAAATCATTGTTGTATATAGAAGAACATCTAATATATGTTATAAAAGCATAACAATAAAATTAACTCCTATGTGCCCATCACACCCATCCTAGGACTCTCAGACCAACAGATCTCAGAGCTTCTTTTAAAAAAGAGAATATTATCTATAATGCTGAAGTTCCTTAATTTCTGCCCTGATTTTCACATTGAGAAAAACAATGGGAGACTGTATTACAGAACACTGAGGTGCTAAAATGTAGAAATGTAAATATTTTATCGTTTACTTAATTTACTCAATCATTATACACATAATGAAACATTACTATACATAACATTCAAATCACATTTTGGTGCTCTTTTTCAAATGGACTAAATTCAGACGTAATCCTTTTCTTTTGTGGTCTTCCCAGCACAGTGAATATAAAAAGTATTGAAGAAAAAGTTAATAATTCAAATACATGATAACAAAAGTAAGCTTTCAGTATCCAGTATCCAGTATAAAGCTGTAAAAAGGAGCTCGTTTTTCAATTACTGGAGCTCACTTGATGGACTGATTGACTTAACGGAGTTATACTATGTGTTAGGAACGTTCTAAGTGTTTTAAGAATATTAACTCACTTAGACACTATCATTAATTTACTCCTACATTTGCTGAAATTTTAATATGTGGAGAAATGTAAATGAACTTAATATCTTCAAAGACTGTATGGTCATCTGTTAAACATAATTCCCATTAAAAGTAAAACTGTTGGCCGGGTGCGGTGGCTCAAGCCTGTAATCCCAGCACTTTGGGAGGCCGAGGTGGGTGGATCATGAGGTCAACAGATAGAGGCCATCCTGGTCAACATGGTGAAACCCGTCTCTACTAAAAATACAAAAAATTAGCTGGGCATGGTGGTACGTGCCTGTAATCCCAGCTACTCAGGAGGCTGAGGCAGGAGAATTGCCTGAACCCAGGAGGCGGAGGTTGCAGTGAGCCGAGATTGCACCACTGCACTCCAGCCTGGGTAACAAGAGCGAAATTCCGTCTCAAAAAAAAAAAAAAAAAAAAAAAGAAAAAGAAAAAGAAAAACTGTTAGTTCATTATTCCTTATAAAGTGAACTTTAAGTTCAATTATTTTTTATCTGTTAGATATATCCAACACACAAAAAGTAGACTATGTAAACCTTTTCTCATAAAAATTGCATCGTTTTTCTTTAATATTTATTTCTTATATTTAAGGTAGGGTAATGGTTACATTTTTTGGCAAGTATATACGATATTTTATGAGATTCATTTACAATTTGTTATCAAACTGTTTAGCTATATAAGAAAATCTGACCTTGCATGCTCTCTCCCCACATTGTCTCCCTGTCGGAGTTTTTGGGTTTTTCTGTATTTTCTTTGTTTTTTTAAACCTGTTCGGTGCAGCCAATCAACCGAGGATCTGTGAGTGGCAGCAACGGATCAGGCAGCAGGGTTTTCCCCACCCCTTGCCTTGGTTCCTTTGCAGGATTGAGCCATCTGGCTATGGGGGAAGGGGCCAGGCTGTATCCCAATGCGTATAGGGTAAGGGTCCCTGCTGGCACATCTAGGTTGTGGGCCAAGCTGCGCTGGGGAGAAGAGACCTGGACATGGAAAGGAACTGGTCCCCAAAAGTTTCCAGTTGCCTCTCCTCTTTCCCCTTTTGTCAACAGATCAGTTTGTGGTTTCTGTACCTGCAAAAGCTTCAGGAATTATTAACAAAAGAAAAAAATATGTATTTTTTCCCCCAAGGAATGGGGTGGGGACAGCAGAAAGGTTGCTGGGAAGTAAGTCCCCTGGGAGAGGGGACACAGCCACGATGCTAAAATATCTCAGGCTTCTGAATTGCTGGATTTTCCTAGGATCCTCAGATCCATAGGCCTCAGACCCTCAGACCTACCACGGGGTCTCGTGGGGAAACTGAGGCTCATACAAGGCAGTGGAATTCTGAGTTGTTGGGGCTAAGTCTGACCCCTCTCTATGCTAATCCCCCAGCCCCACTGTGGCTTTCAACAGGTTTTTTTTTTTTGAGATGGAGTCTTGCTCTATCGCCCAGGTTGGAGTGCAGTGGTGTGATCCCAGCTCACTGCCTCTGCCTCCCAGGTTCAAGCAATTCTCCTGCCTCAGCCTCCTGAGTAGCTGAGACTACAGGCTTGCACCACCACACCCAGCTCATTTTTGTATATTTTTAGTAAAGGCTGGGTTTCCCCATGTTGGCCAGGCTGGTCTCGAACTCCTGACATTAGGTGATCTGCCTGCCTCAGCCTCCCAAAGTGCTGGGATTACAGGTGTGAGCCACCATGCCTGGCCCCTCAGTAGGTTTTAAGGAGCCCCCAGCCCTCCTTCTCCCCTTCTGGGCCTGACCAGCTATACTGCTTCATCACCCCCAGCCACACACCCCACAAAGTACTGCACAGGGACCCCCATTTCAGGGGCCCTGTACCATGAAATAATGTGAAATACAGACTGTGGACCAAACACAATAAAACCGCTGCTTTTAAGAAGAAAAAAAACCTGAGTAAGCTGATTATTCTATGTATCAAAGTTAATTGATAACGGAGAAGTCACTTGTAAATAGCTTTAAATTTAATCCAGCTAGTTCACAATGTTACTAACATAAATACTATTATGAATATTTTATGAGAACTCTTATGAGAATTAAATTCCCAAGAATAAAAAACAGTTTACTAGTGGACTTAATACTAGTTTTACAGCAATAAAAGTTATTACTGCATTCATCTTCATGTTTTTCTCTATTTCATATTTGGGAAATATTTTCTATTTGTCTAAAGTCTCAGAATCAAAGGGAGAGCATATTTTCTATAATAGCCTGTCTTTTTATCCATTTACTTTCCAACAGATGCACATTTAATCATTATTCATGCAAGATTTTGAATACACACACTGGCAACATAAAACTATTAAATGAATTTTCAGACTAGTCAGTGAGACTATCAAACAATTATCCTTTATAATAGTGAATACTAAAATGTGGGACTATGTAAAGATACCTATTCTTCCCTTAAGGTATACATTTATTTTATTTTTTTGAGACTGAGTCTCACTCTATTGTCCAGGTTGAAGTGCAGTGGCGCAATTTCAGCTTACTGCAAACTCCTCTTCCCGGGTTTAAGTGATTCTCAATCCTCAGACTATTGAGTAGTGGGGATTACATGTGACCACCACAACGCTCTGCTAATTTTTGTATTTTTAATAGAGATGGGGTTTCACAACATTGGCCAGGCTGGTCTCAAACTCCTGACCTCAAGTGATCTGCCCGCCTCGGCCTCCTGAAGTGCTGGGATTACAGGCGTGAGCCACCAAGCCCAGCCAAGGTATACATTTAATATAATCCCAATCAAATTTCCTACAGAACAGGATTAAAACCTGATTCAGTAATTCTGAAATTCATTCAAAGAATAAACCCTTGAGAATAGCAAAGAATAATTTAGAAGAAGAGTGAAAGTGGTCTTGCCTAAATAGACAGATATCACATATTCTAGGATTATATTAAATGAAAAGAGCATTGTGCTATAAAAAATTATAAAGATCACATTAAATATGAAAATCATAGTGAATCTGTGATTTCACAAATATTTGGATGAAACACAGAGATTCTTGGGAGAAAGGTGCAGAAATAGACCCGGCAGAATCAAGATTCTAATATATGATAAAAACGGCATTTCAAGTAAGTGATTAAAAGATGAAATGTGAAAACATTTGGGGCAAATAAATAAAATTAAGTTCCTGTCTTATACCAAAACTTAAACTAGCAAGAAATGAAAAAATTGAAAGAACATATAGATGAATATGTAACTTTGAGATGATAAGGACTGCCTAAAAGCATGATACAAAACAGAAATTATTAAATATTTAAAAAGCAGTTTATATTAAGTAGAAAAAAAGTCAGTGGGCAAAAGAAAACAAACAAAAATGTGAAAAAATCATAAAGTTAAAGAAAAATGAAAAGGTAGGAAAAATATTTGTAAATACCCGAGAGATCAAGAACTAGTATCTTTAATACATAAAACTGCTGAATATAAAAGGGACATTATTGTACAGTGTGATATTTCCTAAGTGTGATATACACATCACTGATGGTACCTGAAAATTTTAGGTGTTACATTATAATTTTAATAATTTAATTGTATATTTAAAAATTATAAAGATCACATTAAATATGAAAATCATAGTGAATCTGTGATTTCACAAATATTTGGATGAGGCCAAGTTGCTTGATCTACTTAAAAAAAAAAAAGTTTTTTTTTTTTTTTTTTTTTTGAGACAGGGTCTCACTCTGTTGCCCAGGCTGGAAGTGTAGTGGCGTGATCACTGCTCACTGCAAACTTGACCTCTGGGGCTCAAGCAGCCCTCTCACATCAGCCTCCTGAGTAGCTGAGACTGTGCCACCACACCTGACTAATCAAAAAAACATTTTTTTTGGAGAAGAGTCTCACTCTGTTGCCAGGCACCAGGCTGGAGTGCAGTGGCATGATCTTGGCTCACTGAAACCTCTGCCTCCCAGGTTCAAGCAATTCTTCTGCCTCAGCCTCTCGAGTAGCTGGACTACAGGCGTGTGCCACCACACCCAACTAATTTTTGTATTTTAGTAGAGACAGGGTTTCACCATGTTGCCCAGGCTGGTCTCCTGAGCCCAAATGATCCAACTGCCTTGGCCTCCCAAAGTGCTGGGATTATAGGCATGAGCCACTGTGCCTGGCGTTAAGTATTTATTTTTAAAATATAAATATTTACTATAAAAAACTCAAGCAAAACAGAAAAGTACAAAGAACTATTATAGAAATAACTGAAAATCCCATGACTGTAAATGATTAGGATTCACATCTGGTAAAAATTATTCGAGAAAGAGGTGTTAATGATTTAAGTAGTAGGTCTTGATAAGTAGATATAAGTGGAACTGTGGTATTAAATCAGAGACTGAAGATGGCCTGGCCTAACACAGCTTTGTGCTAGGGAGATCCATCCACTGATTGAAAATGAAGACACATTTTTTCTTAAATATTAACATTGTTTATATGCTTATATTAGTACTGTAATCACAGGCACTGGTCCACATGTGTGAGCTAATCTTTATGCTAAATTTCATAGTATAAACAAAAAAAAACTGCACACACACTTTCAAAACCTCTATTTCCTCCTTGGAAGGTATAAAGATACATAAATGAAGAAAATCCGTCCATCCATCCATCCATCTACTCACCTCAACTAATATTTACTAAATATTTACTCTGTGCCCGGTACTACCACAGGTGAAATACTCTAAATGTAATTAACTTAAAAAACAATAAAAATGGTAGTGTTTATAACAGTGGTTAATAAATGCGGGGGAGTGACTTGAGTGAGTATGGTTTAAGAACATAGGTAAGAAATGAGAAAATGTCACTGTGAGAGTGCTGTAGGGCACTGGTCCTCAAAGTGAGGTCACCAGATCAGCAGCATCAACAACATTTAAAAACTTCACAGACATGCAAATTTTTAGGACCTGTACCCCAGACTTAATGGATCAGAAAATCTGGAGGTAGGCCCAGTAATAAGTGTTTTAACAAGCCCTCTAGAAAATTCTGATGGTCAAGCTTGAGAACCACTGTCTTAGATTTACCAAAACAAGCTCAGGATCACCATTTTGCTCAGGAAGCTGATTATCTTAGGTCTGGATCTATTTGTGTAGTTTGTGCTTCTGCTCCAGTTGCAATTTTATGAAGCCTATTTAGAGAAGAAACTAGGAAAATAATAGTACTGGTGTAGTAATTAAAAATATGGACTTTGCAGTCAGACAGACCTGGATTGGAATTCCTGGTCTACACTTACTTGTTGTGTGATGTTCTTTGAACCTCAGCATCCTCATCTTGGGATACCATTATCCATGTTACGGGGTTAGTATTGATTAGACAAGATGACACAAGTAACACATTTAGCACAATGCTTGGTAGACAGTGAATACTCACATTATTATGAAACCAATAATGAAGAGAAATGTTAAATTCAGAAAACAGACCAAGGACATAAACTGGCAATTCACAAAAAAATAAGGTATAGATGGGCAAAAAGTTTCTTTAATAATTAAATGCAAAGTAAAGCTGTGAATATAACTTTTGCCCTATTAAATTAGCAGAGAGATAAGAAAAATAATAATACTCATTGTTGGCAAGGGCATTTCATAAGCTGCATTTTCATATACTGTTAAGAAGACTGTAATTACTATAACCTAACTGAAGGTGTAGAGGACTTTTATATGCTATTCACAGAGAAAAAACCCGGAATGGAATGTACTAAATAGGTAGAGTAGGGTTTGCATAACCTGGAATGTACCAGTCTGCCTGTCTGATAACCAAAAACCGTATTATCAGGCACTAACATCTGGAACTGACAACTAACATGTGTACCTGTGATTCCTAAAGGACATGTTTGTATAGATACTATACCTAAAAGCAATAGTTCTCTAGTAATTTCTCATAAAAGAGACTTTCTAATAAAACTGAAATAACATCTGCAAATCTGAATAGCAAAAAGGGCACATTTGCTGACATTTACCAAAAAGCTTTAAAATGCCTTTACCCTTTAACACAGCACTTCTGTCAGAATTTATCCTTAAGGAAAGTAAGATTTAGCCCTGATGTTTAGCAGGGATTATTGTTTATAAGTAAAATCTAAAAACCAGCCAGTTCAGTAAAAGTGGATTCACGGATCAGAAGATGGATCTATCCAACTGTCTGTTTATAAGATAGAAAACCATGCAGCCCATTAAGTGATGCTGCAGAAGAAATTTTCATCGAAAGGCTACTGCCTGAAAAAAAAAGCAGTATAAAAGAGTCTGTATAACAACATTAAAGTGGATAATAGTGACCAAATGTTATGGGATTTTTATCATTAGTTTTGCTTATCTACCTTTCATATTTATTAATATAAATATGAAATTTATTTTAATTTATTTTATTAATATGAAAGGTGGATAAGCATTTATTAATATGTATTATTTACATAAAGGCAATAAGTTATTTCAAAATTCAAAGGCAGTTTCTCAATAAATGGCATATTTTTTTTTTTTTTTACAAAATTTATATTATAGAGAGCTAAGATACTTATTTCTCAGCCTCTGAACAAAGATTATAAAATGATGGTTTTAAGACTTTTTAGTTTGGTTTCGGAGAAGGCATGGTAGGAATCTGTTGCTCATTTGCAGGGTTAAAAGCACTAGTGCTGAGAAAGAGTTTGAAATGTCAAAGTGAAATGCCAAAACAATAGACTTCTTCTTGCCATAAAGTCTGCCACCCACCAAACAAAAAAACGTGTGAGATATTCTGCATTTCTCAAACTTGAGTAATGAATATAACCCCATCTTTTACAAATTCAGTAGGTAATAAAGATATATTTTTAAAAAGATAAAATATATGCAAAAAGTTAATTGGTTACCCTGTCCTCCAAGCACTCAATTTCTCCTCCCACAGGCAGAGGCAGCCACTATTACTAGTTTCTTGTGCATCCTTCTAAAAATATTTTAAGGGATATAAGCAAATATGTATTTATCCACTGTATTATTATTTTTCAAATGGTAGCAACTGCTCTGTACATTCCTTTTTTTTTTTTGCTTTGCAATAGATCTTGGAGATCATTCCAAATGAACACCTACAGAGCTGCCTCATTCTACTTATCATTTGGCTATAACACAGTTCAACTGGTATGAGGATTTGAGCTACCTGGAATCCTTTGTTACCATTGTTGACGTAACAAAAGATTCCAGATAATTTAATATGCATACCTTTGTATACAGGTATAAATGTATATGCAGCACAAATTCCTAGAAATGGAATTAGTAAATGAAAAAAATGTTTTAAACTTCTGACATTTATTTTGCCAAAAAGCTCCTACAGACAACCTCTGTGAACGTCTATTTCTCTATACCCTCATGAAAAGCATATCACCAAACTTTGAACTTTGATAGTCTAATGGGTTCAAAAATGATATTTGTAATTATAATGTACATTTCTCTTATTACAAGTATTAATCTCACTTATTATCAGTGAGATTGAGCCATTTGTATTTCCTTTCTTGGGAATGGCCTGTTAGCTACAGAACCCTTTTAAGAATTAAAAAATTCTAGGAACAATGGAGCATACTTCTGTGGGCTCTTCTTTTGTAGAAATAAAATTTTACTTATGAAAATTACTTTTAGTTGAAACTGTCACTGCAAAAAAAGAATCGATAGAAGTTTAAAGTTAGTCTAAACATGGCAACATTGAAATGTAAAACAAAATCTCCACAGATCACTCCACATCCCTCCTAAACTCCCCAGTTTCTAGTTTGAGAAAGACTGATTTTGCCACAAACTTTTAGGCAGGTGTTTCCTACTGTAAGGTGACTGAAGCTCATTTTTATTTACTATTTTCCCCTTCCCATTTCCTGCCACATTGCTTCTTTCCTCACAGAGCTTGTGAGCTCTGGCTTATATTTCACTAATTTTTATTTTTGGATTTTGGCACTCTTCCCACTTAGGAAACCTCACTCATCATGTTTAAGTTGAAGAATACCTTTACAAACAAGCTTTTAAATAAAGCCTACTCACAACCTCTGTATTAAACCCTCAGCACTGAACATATACAAGGTATTTTACACACATATATTTCCCATATATCACGTGTTCATATATGTGCCTATATGTGAATTACATGTATTCATATACATATGTGCTAGATACGTGTTAGTGTGTTTTAAAGTTCTCCATTTGCTTTATTTATTGATTCTTTCTTCCCACCTAAACTCTTGTTATCCTTGAAGTTTCTTTGTTCTTATCCCACTTTGTCAAATAAAATCTGCCTGATGGTCCAAATAGCCAGACTATCATTAGCTTCATTAGTGTCAAAACACTATTGGGTTCTTTTATTTTTCTCATACCAAACTAACCTTATTTGTTCCTGCTGGCTTAATGTCATTATAATTTCTGCTTAGAAAAATTGCCTTACCAAGGAAAGTAAGCTCTACTCATCTTGGTTTGAAGTCATGTTTGCCTATATGTGTGAAGACAGAGTTTATGCATACTACAATCAGGATTTCTGTTTTACATAGCTGCTGAAGCCGGGGCTCCGAAGCTGGATTGTCTGGGTTTGAGTTTGGCCTCCATTCCTGCTTGTTATGTCATTTTGGGCAAGTTGGTCAGTATCTTTGGCAACATTTTCTTATCAATCAAATGGGGATTTTAACAGTTCCAAACTCAGTGTTCTATGAAGATTAATTGGGATAATTCGGGGCAAGCAGTTAGTATGGGGCCCAGGCCATAGAAAGAACTAGTTTCTAAATCAACAAATGCTCAATAATTTCTTCTTTAAGGCTTAGTTAACTTTTCCCTTTCAGTTTACATAACAACCTTTCCTACCCCATATCTTCACTAGGGTTTAAACCAAACTACTAACCACAGTTTAATAGAAACTTAAACTAATTACATAGACAAAAATGCATAACAAGTTTAACAAATTATTTTATGCTTGCATATATCAGAACTTACCCCTCATTACCCAAATGGCACCATTTAGGCTTCCACTTTTTAGAAAAATTTCTGCTGCAACATTCACAATCTGACATCTTGATGCTAACATCTCAGGCCCTATAAGTCCTTTTAAGCTTGTAAAGTGTATTTTTAATTCATATAGTTTATCTAACACCTTCCTTCCCTAGAATAAAAATAAAGAATGCTAATTGGGTATCAATCAATCACAGACACACAAAGCCATTGATAATTATTCACAAGCCAATTATCCAGTTTGAATCATCATCCTAGACTGCTGAACTGCTCCAAGACTCTTGCTTTAAGCCTCTTACTGTTCACAGATGAAAGTGAAAGAGGAACAAGCAAGGTTCTCCTTTATATTAACCACCCTTCCCACAAATATCACAAGACCCCCTTTATCAGCAGCCTTCTTTTTGTTTTATATACTGTACTTCTCCTTAAGATTTCATTTGACAAAAGGATTCCATTTAACATTACAAAACTACTGATTATATGTTTTTGCTTCTCTTCTGTTGGTCAATCTGGGATCTAGGAAGATTAGAGAGACAATAAATATGAAAATAATTTGTTATCAAATTTAGACACACTCAGGAGGAGGCTGAAATAGGATGATCACTAGATCCCAGAAGTTTGAGACCAGCCTGGGCAGTGTGGTAAAACCTCTGCTCCACCTCCCAAAAAATTTAGAAAAAGAATGATAGTGAAAAATAAAATTGTTAGCTAAAATTATTAATTGAGTAGATTAATTATTTCACATATTCTACCTGAAAATTACCTTTGGTCTAGACATCAGAAATTGGACATATACAATTATTTTATACAATGGGTCGGCAGCTTTTCCTGTAAATGGCCAGATAGTAAATAGTTTAGGCTTTGCAGGCCACATTTAGTCTGTTGTATATTCTTTTTGATTGTTGTTTTTTAAATTTATAACTCTTTCAAAACATAAAAAAATTCTTAGCTTGAGGGCTGTATAAAAACAGGCTTTGGGTAAATTCTGGCCCACGGGCCTTAGTGTATACTATTTGAATCTAATGCTTATTATGATGTAAAGGTACTTTCAAGGTGACTGTATAAATGAGTGCATTTTTAAAGGGATATGTTTAGTTAAATTTCAATGATTTTACTTTTACATTAAAAAAGGAACAGCCTTCATTAAAAATTCATACTAAGGTGATAAAACACTTTTCTAAATAAATTGGTTAAAATTTTAATCAAAATAGATAAAATTCACCAATCTACTGTCTTAAGAAATAATAACCAAGTAAAATTTAAAAATACTCTAAAATTTCAGCAAAATCAGTCATTCTTTTTTTTTTTTTTTTTAAATTTGAGATGGAGTCTCACTCTGTCACCCAGGCTGGAGTGCAGTGGTGCAATCTTGGCTCACTGCAACCTCCGCCTCCCAGGTTCAAGCAATGCTCCTGCCTTAGCCTCCCAAGTAGCTGGGATTACAGGCATGCACCATCATGCCCAGCTAATTTTTGTATGTTTTAGTAGAGATGGGGTTTCATGTTGGCCAGGCTGGTCTTGAACTCCTGACCTCAAGTGATCTGCCCACTATGGCCTCCCAAAGTGCTGGGATTACAGGCATGAGCCACCACTCCTGGCCCAGTCTGAGTTTTTATAAAGGATCTTCTTTTTAGGTAGTCCTTAAATTCCCAAGCATTAAATAGTCAGGATATTAATGCTATGACCAACCTTAAGCTCGACTGTGAGAGCAGACACCAGGTACACCTTGCCCACTCCAGGCCTACCCCACAATAAAAGCAAAGCCTCCTGGAGACTTTTGAGCCTGGAGACTTTCTATTTAACCATTCTAGGTTAAAAAAAATTTTCTTTTAATTTATGAATTTTGTAGGTATACAGGTGACCATGTACTTAAATGTTATTGAACATATTCAATTGTGAAATAAATAACCTCTTTATAAAAGTAGCAAGTAACAAAAGATATACTTTAATAGTTAAATCAATAGTGACTATAATATCTACTCCACTCTCTATGTAACTCCATCCCTAAGCACTTCCTCCCTATTTTGGATTTCCCTGTCCTCTACTTGAACTCTGTTAAGTCTATAACTCCACCTGCCACCTCAGGAATATCTAAAGAACGGTAATACAATATGGTCTTGAGTCACTAAACCACCTCTATCTGTGGTAAACTAGGCTTCAAAGACATCAAGATATATTGTATATAGTGTTCCGGGGTATTCTAAGAGGTGATTTTTAAGAAGTTCTGTTAATTGTGAGTTTTCTGAGTTCATCTTAAGAAATGTGTCTTAGCTGGGTGCACTGGCTCACAACTGTAATCCCAGCACCTTGGGAGGCTGAGGCAGGTGGATCACCTGAGGTCGGGAGTTCGAGACCAGCCTGACCAACATGGAGAAACCCTGTCTCTACTAAAAATACAAAATTAGCTGGGTGAGGTGGCGCATGCCTGTAGCCCCAGCTACTTGGGAGGCTGAGGCAGGAGAATTTGCTTGAACCCGGGAGGCAGAGGTTGTGGTGAGCCAAGATCGCACCATTACATTCTAGCTTGGGCAGCAAGAGCAAAACTCCATCACAAAGGAAAAAAAAGAAATGTATCTTGAACTCTTCTAAAATTACAATATAACTGATACTCATGTGTTGGCAAAATAATATGAGTTGAAAGTTACTTCAAATAAATATGACATTTAGCACAGGTTCTTAACCAATTTATGCCTATAGTGTTAAGCTTGTGGGAGTTATTTACATCCTACTGTTCAAGGTCATCACCAAGGTCTGATTTTTTTCCACAAAAAAATTTGCAATTTCCGGCATAAATGGGTTAAGTGTTCTTTATACTGGGATTTTATTTATTTTTATAATAACAACTATTTTTAAAGACAGGAATCTGCCCATGCTGCCCAGGCTGGCCTTGAACTCAGCTTCCCGAGTAGCTAGAACTATAGGTACATGCCACTGCATCCAGTTTGAGATTTTTAAATAGTAGCCATTTGCTTAATATACCATCTAACAAAGCACTCACTAGTCTGGGTCCCATTTTATCAATTGTAATGATTATTAGCAAGCTACTAATTTGCAGGGTTAACTTATATTCTGTTCATAATTTTAAAGCTAACGCTCTTTATACCAAGCTAAGACAAAAACTCAATGAAGTACCTTGGACCACTGCAACAGCTTGTGATAGAAGAACAAAGCACTGATTCCGATTCTTCCCAGCACACTTTCATCTACTTTACTGTTTTGTGGATCTTTGCTAACTGAAACAAAAGTAGGCATACAAAAGAAAATAGTCACTTAAAATGATGGAAGAGGCAAACTAATACTGAATTATTGATACTACCACAAAGACCAGGTGATGGCAAACTGTGACCTGTTTTTGTATAGCCTATGAGCCAACCACGGTTTTCCTGTTTTCAAAGCATTGTTTAAAAAGAAAATAGAACAATGTGATAGAGATCACATGTGGTGTGTTCAAAGCCTAAGATATTTACTATATGGCTTTTTTGCCATATAGTAAAAAAGTTTTTTGCCATATAGAAAAAGTTTGCCAACCCCTGATAAAGGCTACAGTAGTAAAGAACTCAGGTCAAAAACAAAACAAATTCAAAACTATATAAATTCTGTTTACTTGTGATAGTAAGGAGAGTAACAACTTAAAGAATTCAAAATTCAGGTGCTCCAGTATAATTTGCTAGCAATAGTTTTACCAATTTGAGTGAAAAGAAAAATAAGAATATAAAACATCTGATACTAAAACACCAATTCCTCACCTTTTATCATTATAATCTAACTTAAAAATAAATAGATGGAAAACTTCAGAAACAGAAGGAAGAGTATCTGAAACCTGCATTAATTTGTTCACAACCTGGAAAATATTAAAGAGTTTTACAGTCTTGTTAAGAACACTGCCACTGGCCAAGCTGTGCCTTATGTCTATGATACTACTGCTTTGAGAGGCTGAGGTGGGAGGATCCCTTAAGCGCAAGAGTTTGAGACTAGCCTGGGCAATGAAGCAAGACCCCGACTCTACAAAAAATAAAAAAATTAGTGACATGTGCTTGTAGTCCCAGCTCCTTGGGAGGCTGAGGCAGTAGAATTTCTTGAGCCCAGGAGTTCGGCGCTGCAGTGAGCTATGACTGCATCCCTATACTCCAGCCTGGGTAAGAGAGGAAGACCCTGTCTCTAAAAATAAAAAAGAATACCACATCATCCTCATAGTACAAGATTCAGGCCAAAAGTTACATTTTACCTGTTTCAGCAAATTCACAAAAGGGAACATCTGGTCCTTCTTTTTCATAGTGTTTTGTGAGTGTTTTAGCAATGCAAGCACAAAATGTCTCAAAATCTGCAAGTTTTTCACAGCCCATTTTTACATTAAGGTATAATTTTCCCAATCTGGTCCAGTCACCTTTTTCTTTACAATGCTATCAAAATTATTAAAAACAAAAGAAAAAAGAATGAAAACTATGTCATTTATGCAAACATGGTTTTAGAGTCAAGCACATTTATGCATTAGATATACATAAATTAGTAAGACAAAATTTGAAGATCTTATAAACTTAATGACAAGCACCACATCAATAATATACTATTGTAACTTTGCTTTTCTGGCTATAGTAAAGCCTCTATAAATTCCAAATAGCAATGCACATTTGCTTTAATTATCCAGGTCTTAAAGTGTTTAACTATATTCACCCCCAAACCTGAACTTGACAGTGGAGATGGATTTTATGGAAAACAAATGATGAGCAGCATGATTTGAGCTATCTCCAGGGCAATGCTTTTTTTTTTTTTTTGAGACAGAGTTTTGCTCTTGTTACCCAGGCTGGAGTGCAATGGCGCGATCTCGGCTCACCGCAACCTTCGCCTCCTGGGTTCAGGCAATTCTCCTGCCTCAGCCTCCTGAGTAGCTGGGATTACAGGCACGCGCCACTGTGCCCAGCTAATTTTTTGTATTTTTAGTAGAGACGGGGTTTCACCATGTTGACCAGGATGGTTTCGATCTCTTGACCTCGTGATCCACCCGCCTCGGCCTTCCAAAGTGCTGGGATTACAGGCGTGAGCCACTGCGCCCGGCCTGGCAATGCATTATTTTACTACTTTTAGAAATTGCATTTTAATGTTATGTGGGCCCAAATTATAAATGGCCAAATATAATTTTGGACATTACATTCTACAAAGTGGCTACAAAGTAAATTTGAGTAAACCTATTATCTTTCTATAATTTCTGTTAAAAACTTAAAAAGTTTTTCATACCAACAAAAAAGTAGTCTAAAGGATATAAAAGTACTGATTAAAACCAGAGCAACAATTACTACATAAATACAAAAATGATATTAAATTTAAAAGTAATAATCATCCTTAAGGTCCTCAATTCTTATACTCTAAATGGTTGGAGAGTTCTGTGTGATCTGGGCTTTCTTCCACCATTTCATGTACTGTAACCATCCATGACAAGTACCTCAGCTTTCCTGTGAACTGAGTGAGTCTGCCCACCCTCAAGAATCAAAGGCTAAGTTTTGAATTATTATTTTACTTTAATGTAAGTTAATTTTGAAACTGAACAATTATTTTTAGAATTATTTGTAAAACAGTCTACAACTCTAGAAATTAAAATGTTTGCATTTCAAAATATTAACTTGTAAGAAAAATAAAACTTCCTTTTCTTGAGCATTTTCTCTGTATAACAGCCACATTTCTAAAACTTTTCATAAAATGGAGTTATTCAAAACTTTTTGGTTGCTATTGATTTTCAGAGATCCCAGCGATGTATTTAAAAATAATAAATGTCTTTTTTTTTCTTTTCTCCTAGACAGAACTATGGTTCAGAAGGATAAAATAATAAATGTCATACCTCTAATTTATTCAAGGCTGAATCTAAATCACACTTCCAGTTCTTTTTAAATAGCCTCGTCTGTAACCTTTAACAACAGAAAAGGGTTAATTATACTGTATTCACCCCTTAAAAGTCACTGCTGCTTCTAATTAATCTTTTCTGTAGTTTATACCTAAGAAACCAGAGGAAAAAAAATGAATGTATATAATATGCTATAAATATTCTTCAGAGCTTAAAAAAAAAGGCAGCGATATAGATATTTACTTTATACTATTTCCTCCCCAAAACAATAAGAAGGAAAAAGCAAATTCCACATGAAATCATACCTTCAGCCTAACTTGAAGACAGAAGATGCCAAAACTTCAAAATAACTGTGACTAGAAGGAGAAAAAAAGGACCAAATATGATCTCTATTGCTCCTACCCTACCCTTACTGCTCCACGGGATTTGTGGCAAGCAAAGACAGACCAAAACAAAAACAGAGCAAGTAAACACACAAAACCTGACGGGGAGAACTGAAGAGGAAACTACCAGAAAGATCTAACATTGATTTAAAAATACTGACACAAAGACTAAGTCCACATTAAATCTGAAAATGCTAAAAAACCAAAAGCATCTGGGTAGATCAGAACACAGATCACAAGGAATGATCTTAAAAGTCTGTGTGATTTAAAGGAAGCAGTTTTTGAAATGCACAGTTTTTGTTAAAGAAAAACAGACAAAAATGAAATAAACACCCTTTGGCAATTAGAAAGAAAAGAAAAAAAAAGGCAGAAGGAGTAAGAAGGTACCATTAAACTAGGAGTATTATGTAATACCCAACTATGAGCTCATCAATTTTGGCAATTTGTCTAGAGCATTAAGAAGGAAGAACATACTATCACATTTGGGATTAAGAAAAAAATGAAAAACAATGTTCTAACTCCTTTTACAAAGCAAGTATAACTGATATTTAAACTAGATAGACAGGCTGTGTGAGGTGGCTCACACCAGAAATCTCAGCACTCTGGAAGGCCGAGGAGGGCAGATCCCTTGAGCCTAGTAGTTTGAGACCAGCCTGGTCAATATGGTGAATCCTACCTCTGCAAAAATTAGCCGGGCATGGTGGCATGCACCTGTAGTACCGGCTACCTGGGAGACTGAGGTGGGAGGATTACCTGAGCCCAGGAGGTCTGGGCTGCAGTGAGCCATAACTGCACCACTGTACTCCAGCCTGGGAAACAGAGCAAGATCCTACCTCAATCAATAAACAGTCAAACAAAAAACAATACATAAAATGATACAGAAAACCTCATTTATAATAGCACCAAAATATTAAGTACTTATACAAGGAAAATTATAAAACACTCCTGAAAGACACATTACTACTACATGGAGTTAGGAAGTTGACACTAAATATATGGAAAAGCATACATGCAAGAAGATCCAGGAAAACACTGGAAAACTATGAAAAAGAATTATCCCTACCAAATACTAAAATATACTATTAAAACTTCCATAGTTACTACAGTGTGGTTCCAGTGCAGGAGTAGGCAAACATTCCAGTGGAATAAAATACAAAGTCGAGAAACAGACACCATCATATACGGAATTTAGAATATGGTAAAGGTGGCATCTCAACTGGAGGTAAAGATGCACACTGTAATACACGTTGTTGGGAAAGGTGGATAATCATTAGAAAAAGCTATAACTGGAGCCATATCATACAACATACCTAAGAGAAAAAAACTCCATGTAGATTAAAAACCTAACTGTATAAATGAAATCATACAATAGTAGAGGAAAACATGTGCCAGTTTGCCTAAAACATTCATGTAGAGAAATGATGACCCCAAATCCACATGCAATAAAACATAACCTTGACTCAAAACTGAGAAAAAAGATTGAAATATAAGATTGCATAAAAATAAAACCTTTTGCATGGTAAAAAACACTAGAAGGTCAAAAGACAACTGACGAACTGGAAGAAAAATTGCAATATTTACTACAAAAGCCTAATACCTGTAATATGTTAAGAACTCTAAAAGTTTAAGGAACAAAGAACAAAAACCTAATAGAAAGAGGGGAAAAAGAATGAAGAGTTCATACAAAACATGTAAAAATAGTCCTCAAGTATATGAACAGAAAATGCTCAAATTCATTCATGAGAGAAATGCAAACTAAAAGACCATTTGTCATCTAATAGTTAAGCAACCATTAAAAAGTATTATACGATGGCTCACGCCTGTAATCCCAGCACTTTGGGAGGCCGAGGCGGGTGGATCACAAGGTCAAGAGATCGAGACCATCTTGGTCAACATGGTGAAACTCCACTAAAAATACAAAAAATTAGCTGGGCATGGTGGTGCGTGCCTGTAATCCCAGCTACTCAGGAGGCTGAGGCAGGAGAATTGCCTGAACCCAGGAGGCGGAGTTTGCAGTGAGCCGAGATCGCGCCATTGCACTCCAGCCTGGGTAATGAGAGCGAAACTCCATCTCAAAAAAAAAAAAAGGATTATAACACATTATGTTAGAAAGCTGGGCTGAAATAGGTAGTCTCATATCTCTGATGGGAACACAAATAGGTACAACTGTTCTGGAGGGAAATTTGGCAATACCTAACAAAAGTTATATATACTTATCTTTAAAAGTTATAAACTTATCTTTAAAAATTATTGATTTTTAAATAAGCTCACAGGAATTTCCAAAAATAGTACATAATGTCCTAGGTACTCTTCACCCAGCTTTTTCTAATAGTGACATCTTATATACTACCAGGAAACTGACATTGGTACAATATTGTTTACTGTAGGCCTTATTCAGTTTTTGCCAATTTTTACATATATTTGTGTAACCACAACTGTTCCATTTCCACAAAAGAATTTTCTCATGCTACCCTTTTATACTCATCCCTCTCCACTGTCCCTGTCCCCTGACAACCACTAATCAGTTCTCCACTTCTTAGTTTTGTCATTTAGGGGATATCACATAAATGAAATGTATACATTGTGCAGCATGTAGCCTTTTGAGATTAGCTTTTAAAATTCAACATAATTCCCTTGAGATCAGTGCTGCACATTTCAATAGTTTCTCCCTCTTTTTCCTGAATAGTATTCCATGGTATGTACCACAGTTGAACTATAACTATTCATTCACCTATTGAAGGATATATGAGTTTCTTTCCAGTTTCTGGTTATAACAATTTAAAGCTGCTAAGAACATTTACGTATAAATTTTGATGTGATCATAAGTTTTCATTTCTCTAGGATAAATGTCCAGGAGTTCAATAGCTGTTTTTGGTATGTACATGTTTAGTTTTTAGAGAAACTGTTGAACTGCTCTTTGGAGTGGCTGTATCATTTTATATTCTCACCAACAGCATATGATCCAGTTTATCCATACCCTCCCCAGCATTTGGTGTTAACACCATTAAAAAAAAATTTTCTGTCATTCTGATAGGTGTGTGGTGATATCTCATATGGTTTTGTTTTATATTTCTCTTGTGGCTAACAATGTTGAATTTATTTTCATGTGCTTAGTGGCCATCTGCATACCCTCATTGGTGAAACATGTCTATGTCTTTAGCCCGTTTTCTTTTTTTTGGAGACCTTCTCACTCTGTCACTCAGGCTGGAATGCAGTGGCATGATCTAGGTTCACTGCAACCTCCACTTCCTGTGTTCATGTGATTCTCCTGCCTCAGCCTCTCGTGTAGCTGGGACTAGAGGTGTGCACCACCACACCTCATTTTTCTATTTTTAGTAGAGTCAGGGTTTCACCATGTTGGCCAGGCTGCTTTCAAACTCCTGACCTCAAGTGATCTGCCACCTTGGCCTCCCTAAGTGCGGGGATTACAGATGTAAGCCATTGTGGCTGGCCCCCATTTTCTAATAGTATCATTTGTTTGTTTACTATTGAATTTTGAGACTTTTAAAATATATTCTCAGCTGGGTATGACAATATATTTTAAAATATATTCACAGTGACTCATGCCTGTAATCCCAGCATTTTGGGAGGCTGAGGCAGGTGGATCATGAGGTCAGGAGTTCAAGACCAGCCTGGCCAACATGGTAAAACCCGTCTCTATTAAAAATACAAAAATTAGCTGAGTGTGGTGGTTTGCATCTGTAAGTCTAGCTACTCAGGAGACTGAGACAGAAAAATTGCTTGAACCCAGGAGGTGGAGGATGCAGTGAGCTGAGACTGTGTCACTGTACTCCAGCCTGGGTGACAGAGCAAGACTCCACTTTTGAAAAAAAAAATGTGTATATATACATATAGTATCTAGATTGTGTGTGTATATATATACACATACATATACATTCTAGATACAACATTCCTTGTGAAAATGTTGTTTACAAATATTTTTCCCTAGTCTGTGGCTTATCAACACTTTATTTCATAGGTTGCTTTTGGTGTCATCTCTTAGCCTTCTTCATTTAGCCCCAGGTCTCCAAATTTTCCCCTAAAAGTTTTATAGTTTTACATTTAAATTCATGATTCATTTTGAATTAAAATTTTTGTATAAGTGTCAGGTTTGGGTCAGTTTTTTGGTTTTTTTACTATGGAGGTTTAATTGTTTCTGCATCATTTGTTTAAAAACTAGATTTCTTCCATAGAATTGCTTTTTGTACCTTAGAAAATCAATTGAACATATAGTAGTGTTGTTTATTTCTGGATTCCCTCTTTTCCTTTCATCTATATGTCTCTCCCTTCATCCAATAACAGTGTCTTAATTACTTGATTACTGTTAGTAAGTCTTAACATTAAATAGAGTGAATCCTTTTACTTTATCCTATTTTTTTTTTTTTTTTTGAGACAGGGTCTCAATCTGTCATCCAGGCTGGAGTGCAGTGGTGCAATCACAGCTCACTGCAGCCTCTATCTCTGGGGCTCAAGTGATCCTCCCACCTCAGCTCCCAAGTGGCTGGAACTATGGGCACACACACAGGTGTGTGCCACTATGCCCGGCTAATTTTTTATATTGTTTTGTAGAGATGGGGTTTTGCCACATTGTCCAGGCTGGTCTTGAATTCCTGGGCTTAAGTAATTTGCCTGCCTCGCTCTCCCAAAGTGTTGTGATTACAGGTGTGAGCCACTGCACCCAGCCTATTCTTTTCTAAAAGTTGTCTTAGCTATTCTAGTTCTTTTATCTTTGCACATAAATTTTAGAATAAACCTTTTTACATCCACAAAAAATATTGCCAAAGGGATTCTGATAGGAATTGAGTTAAACCAATAATGAAATTTTGGGGAACTGACACCTTTACTATGTTGAGTCTCCCAATCCATGAACATAATATGTCTCTCCATTTATTTAATCTTTTGATTTCTTTCATCAGCATTTTGTAACTTCCAACATACAAGTTTAGCATGTGTTCAGTCAGATTTCTACCTAATTTTTTTTTAGACACTGTAGATGATATTGTTTTAAATTTTGTTTTCCCCAGTTCATTTTCAGTATATAAAAATATGGCTGATTTTTGTGTTGATTTTTATGCTGCAACCTTGCTGCACTCATTAGTTCTAGGAGGGTTTTCTCTTTTGGTACATTCCTTGGCCTATATGTAGAAAATGCCATCTGCAAAGATGGATAGTTTATTTCTTCATTTCCAATCTGTATGCTAGCTATTTCCATTTCTTGCCTTACACTGGCTAAGATTTATCATAGTATGTTGAATAAGAGTGGTACCAGTGAACATCCTTCCCAGGTTCCCAATCTTAGGAGGAAGCATCCAGTATTTCATCTAAATACATACTTGCTGTAGGTTTCTTACAGATACTCTTTGTGAAGTTAAAGAATTTCTTCCTTTATTCATAATTTGCTGAGTTTTAAAAATCATGCATGGATATTAAATTTTGTCAAATGCTCTTCTGTATTAACTGAATAATCATGTGGTTTTTCTTCCTATGTTGTAGATATGAAAAATTACATTAATTTTCAAATATTGAACCATTTTTGCATTCTTAGAATAAACCCTATTTGGTCATGTGTATAATTCTTCTTATGACTTCCTGGATTCAATATGGTAGTATTTTACTGAGAATTTCTGCATCAAAGCTCAGGAGAGATAATACTCATTTGTAATTTTCTTTCTTTCTTTTTTTTTTTTTGAGATAGACTTTCGCTCTTGTTGCCCAGGCTGGAGTGCAATGGTGTGATCTCGGCTCACTGCAACCTCTGCCTCCGGGGTTCAAGTGATTCTCCTGCTTTAGCCTACCAAGTAGCTGGGATTACAGGCATGTGCTACCATGCATGGCTAATTTTGTATTTTTAATAGAGATGTGGTTTCACCATGTTGGTCAGGCTGGTTTTAAACTCCTGACCTCAGGTGATTCACCCGCCTTGGCCTCCCAAAGTGCTGGGTTTACAGATGTAAGCCACCGTGGCCTGCCATAATTTTCTTTTCTTTTGTGGTACTCTGTGTGTCTGGTTTTGGTATCTGGGTAACACTGTCAACAAAATATACTGGTAAATGTTCCCTCCTTTATATTTTCTGGAAGAGACTGTGTAAATCCACACTGATTCTTTTTTAAATGACTGGTAGAATTGTCCAATTAAGCTATCCGGTCCTTGAGATGTCTTTTTGGGAAGCTTTTAAATGATGGATTAAATTTCTTCCACAGTTATAAGACTATTTAGATGATCTAGTTCATATTGCATAAATTTTGGTTTCTTGTGGTTTTTAAGGACTTGCTCCATTTCATCTATGATGCTGAGTTGATGTCATTGTTCAAGGCAATCCCTTATGATCATTTTAATGGCTGCAGTCACTATATTGATAACCCTGGTCTCATTTCTGGTATTGGTAATTCATGTCTTTTCTTTTTTGGTCTTGCTAGAAGGTTATCAATTTTATTATCTTTTCAAAGAAACAGCTTTTTGTTTCATTGATTTTTGTTTTCAGCTTCATTGATTCATATTCTTACCTTTATTGCCTTTCTGATGCTTGCTTTGAGTTTATTTTCCTCTTATTTTTCCTTATTTCGTGAGGTAGGAACTTAGGATATTTTTTAAGACTTTCGTCTCAGGAATGCTTTAACTGCATCCCCAAGTTGTGATATATTTTCATTTTTATTCAGTTCTAACAGTTCACTTAGTTTTCTTTTGAAACTTTCTCTTCACATGTGGATTGTCTAGAAGTGTGTTGTTTAATTTCCAAGTGTTTGGAGATTTTCCTATTATACCCCTATTATTGATTTCCAGTTTGATGCCATTATGTTCAAATAATGTACTCTCTATAGTTTTAATTCCTTCAAATTTTTTGAGGTTTATGATCCAGGATATGGTCTATCTTGGTGAATGTTCCATAGGTGCTTGAAAAGAATATGTATTCTTGCTGTTTTGGGGTACAGTGTTCTATAAATGTCTACTAAATCCTGTTGACTGACGGTGGTGTTTAGTTCTATATCCTTGCTGATATCGTAGTGTTTCTATCAACTATTGGAGAGGGATATAGAAGTCCCCAACTATAATTACAGATTTGTCCATTTCTCCTTTCAATTCTATAATTTTGTTTCATGTATTCCGAAGCTGTTTTTTGATGCACACATTTTCATAATTGCTATGTCTTCTTGGCATACTGATCATCTTATCATTATGTAGTGTCCCTCTTTGTCCCTGTAATTTTCTTTGCTCTGAAGTTCCATTTTATTTGTTATTAATATAATCGCTCATGCTCCTTTTAAAACTAATGTTTGAATGGTATATTGTTTCAACTACCTATATCCTTATAATCGAAGTTAATTTCTTGTAAAGGGCATATAGCCATATTTTTATATATACTCTGCCAACTGCAATCCTTTAGTTATTGTATTTGGAACATTTACACAAACAGTATATCTTGGATATCACTCTAAATAAATTCATAGAGAAATTCTTCATTTTTTTTATGGCTGCAAAGTACTTCATTGTGTGGATATACTATGCTATTCATCTACTGTATTGGTATTTAGATTGTCCCTAATATTTTGCAAGTATAAACAATGCTGCAATGAATAACCTTGGGTGTGCATATTTTTGTATTGATAGAGGTATACTTTCTGGGTACATATGTAGAATTGGGATTGTTGAGTCAAAAGGTTAGTGCACGAGAGCAACAACTAAAAAAACATACAAAGAGAGACACTCAAAAACTATAGATAATGAGAATGGAATTCTTAAAAATGTTCAAGTAATCCTCACAAGAAAATAAACAAAAAGGGAAACAGGAGATAAACAAAAAGTAAATAATAAAGTTACAGACTTAATTTCAGTACTTTCTTTTTTTTTTCTTTTTCTTTTTTCGAGACGGAGTTTCACTCTTGTTACCCAGGCTGGAGTGCAATGGCACAATCTCGGCTCACCGCAACCTCTGCCTCCTGGGATCAGGCAATTCTCCTGCCTCAGCCTCCTGAGTAGCTGGGATTACAGGCACGTGCCACCATGCCCAGCTAGTTTCTTGTATTTTTAGTAGAGGCGGGGTTTCACCATGTTGACCAGGATGGTCTCGATCTCTTGACCTCGTGATCCACCCACCTTGGCCTCCCAAAGTGCTGGGATTACAGGCATGAGCCACCGTGCCCAGCCAATACTTACTTTCAATACTTAAATGTAAATGTTTTAAAATAATCACTGAATGTTAAGAAATTTCCTAGGTTATAGGCACATATAAAATTCTCACTAATGTCCTGAATATAAAGGTTAAAATTCTTTCTAGCAGCCTTATCTTCTGTGAAAGTCTTTCAAATGAACTGTAAACTAGCTAATTAAAAATATAATCAAAATCAAAATATAAATGTGAATTAAAATTCATTTGCCTACTTTGGAATGCCAAAGCAGGCAGATCACTTGAGCCCAGGAGTTTAAGACTGTGAAACATATTGAAATCCTGCCTCTGAAAAAATACAAAAAAATTAGCTAGGGCATGGTGGCACGTGCCTGTAGTCCCAGAGTGTTGGGAGGCTAAGGTAGGAGAAATGCTTAAACACGAGAGGTTGAGGCTACAGTGAGCCATGCATGAGCCATGATTGCACCACTGTACTCCAACCTTGGTGACAGAGGGAGATCCTGTCTCAAAGAAAAAAAAAATTATTTGCCTAGTGCAGAAAAGTGTGATTATTGCAAAGAGTCAAAAACATTCAAATATAAAATGCATATACTATTTTTTTTCTTTTACTTTGAGGCTGGGTCCACATGCTCAATCACGACCTAAACTCCTTAACTATCCAGTTATTATCCCACTCTCTCAAAATACTCTCCTTCATCAAATAGGTCACCAGTGTTAGTACCTCTTAAAGAATACTATATATAGTCATGCATCATTTGATGGGGCCTTTTTTTTTTTTTGAGACAGAGTCTTGCTCTGTCACTCAGGCTGGGGTGCGGTGGCACAATCTTGGCTCATTGCAACCTTTGCCTTCTGGGTTCAAGCGATTATCCCACCTCAGCCTCCTCAGTAGCTGGGATTACAAGCTAATTTTTGTATTTTTTGTGGAGACGTGGTTTCACCATTGTTGGCCAGGCTAATTTTTGTTTTTTTTTGTAGAGATGAGGTTTCACCATGTTGGCCAGGCTGGTCTTGAACTCACAACCTCAGGGGATCCATCTGCCTCGGTCTCCCAAAGTTCTGGGATTACAGGCATGAGCCACTGCACCCAGCTGGGGATATGTTCTCAGCAATGTGTCTTTAGGTGATTTCACCTTTGTGTGAATATCATAAGGGTGTACTTACAAAAACCTAGATGGTCCAGCCCACTATTCTCCTAGGCTATATGGTACAGTCTATTGTTCCTAGGCTACCAACCTGTACAGCATGTTACTCTACTGAATACTGTAGGCAACTGTAACACAAACTGTAGACTTTACAAATACTATATACTTAGGTTACACTCAATTTAGAAAACAGTTTTTCTTTCTTCAATATTAACCTTAACTTATTGTAACTTTACAAATTGTTTTTAAACTTTTTGACTTTTGTAATAACACCCAGATTAAAACATAAACACATTGTATATCTGTACAAAAACATGTTCTCTATAACCTTACTCTATGAGCTTTTTTCTATTTTAAAAAATTTTTATTTTTATCTTTTTTACTTTTTAAACTGTTTTGCTAAAAACGAAGACACAAATACACATATTAGCCTAGGCCTACAGAGAATAATGATCATCAATATCACTGTCTTCCACCTCCACATCTTGTCTCACTGGAAGGTCTTTGGGCCAATCACATGTATAGAGGTGTCGTCTCCTATGATAATAATGCCTACTTCTGGAATACCTTCTGAAGGACCTGCCTGAGTCTGTTTCACACTTAACTTTTTAAAAATATAAGTAGAAGGAGTACACTGTAAAATAATAATAAAGTATAGTAAACACATAAACCAGTAACAGTAATTTATTATCATTATCAAATATATATATATTTGATAATGAACATAGTTGTATATGCTATACTTTTATATGATTGGCAGCACAGAAAGTTTGTTTACATGAGTAACACTACAAACATAACAGTAGTGCATTGTGCTCTGACATTACAACAGCTAAAATGTCACTAGGAGACAGGAATTTTTCAGCTCCATTAACGCAATTTCTATGGGATCACCATGGTATATGGTATATGTCCATCGTTAACCAAAACATCATTATGGGGCACATAACTATAATGGTTTTGAAGTGGGAGCACAGGAAGGGGCAAAGGGTATAAAGACACAATTTTCAAAGTTATATGCTGTAAAATAGACTAAGAATATCCGTGATTGTGTTGCCTGTGTTTGAAACCACAGTGGAGCAACTGTAGTTAACAGGAATGTACAGTATATTTCAAGCAGTCAGAAAAGATCTGGAAGGTCCCTAATACAAAGAAATGATAAACGTTTGAAATGATGAATATCCCAGTTACCCTGATTTGATCATTATACATTGTATACAAGTATCATCAAAACTCATGTACTCCGTAAATACATACAATTATTATGCATCAATAAAAAAATGTTAAAAACTGGTTTGTTCCAGAGTCTTCCTATATACTAACAAGATCTGCTGTCAATCATTGCCTGAGGGGTGAAGTTCAGTAGCTGTTCAGGGCACAAGATACTGCTATTCTCTTGAGCCTCGATGCATATGCTTTTTCTCTGTGCCAACTGCTACTGAATCTGGTGGGACATTAACATCTGCTAGTCATGTGAGCTCTCTGCCATAGCTGCCACTGCCCAAAATGGGAAAAGTTTTTTACATATCACTCTGGAGAAGAATGAACTCAATGTTTGGCAGACAACATCAATGCACCCTACTTAAAAACAAATTAGACCCCAGGACTATATGCTGGATGAATTATATTTTTCTTGTAAAATTTGTTTCCTAGGTAGTCCCAAAAATCTATTTAGTCTATACAGTGTTACAATTTTCATGGAAAACATGAATATTGTTAATTATCAATAATTAAATTTAAAAAATCATAAAACTTGGAAAACTCAAATTAATTTCAATGCTAGTGATTGAAGAGAAGTAGTACTACTTAGAGCTACAATTCTTTTAACTGCACCAAGGCCTCTAGGACACAATGGCGAACTCACCAGGACACCACAGGTTATTTTAAATTTTCAGGCTGCCATCTGTCAGACATTGAACAAATTACTACTATTAATTGTTTGGACCTAACTAATAAATGGGACTGTTAAGATCTTTCCTTTGGCCTATGGACACAGAAGCAAGAAAGTCTGGGAACCTCTGCCTTGGAGGGTAATGAGAAATGAGATAAAAATAGTGATGGAAGCTCCATATTGGAGATTTCTGGGCATTCTGAAGGATCTCAGTGGTTGATGTGCTCTTTATAAAATCTATACATTTAAAAAGTTATAAGCCATTTAAACACATAATTTATATCTTTTTTATGTATGTTATACTTTAATAATTTTTTTAAAGTCATGTATATTTTGGTACTACTTGTAGAAGTGTGAAAGTTTTCTTTTTTTTTAAAAGGTCTTTGGAGACCCATAAGCTGAATAGGGAAAGTAAATAAAGGAGGGGCACTAAAGTATTTTATTAAACTAACAAAAAGTGAGTCAAAGAGAAAAAACAATGAAGGTAATTTGTACAGATATAAGAAAATACACTAAGTGTAATTAAGTAGTGAAACAGAAGATAAAAGACACTCTTTATACTTGATGAGCAGGACATTGAGAGTAAATGATGTACTAAGAAAAATGAGGTGAGGCTGGCCAGAGGCAGCCTGACTAGAGTAGGATATAGCCAAGAATTGGGAGAAGGTTTTATGATGGGTAACTACCTAAATGTTTAAGTATGCAAACAGTTATTAGGGCTTTGCCTTCAGCTTTTATAAGTCCCCACCAAGACACATATATTTTGGCTTAAATAATAATGATGTTTCTCACCTGGATCTCATTTCCAGAACTGCAGTTATTTCTTGTTTGGAAGCTTGTACTTGGTATAAGAGCTTAACAATATAGTTAAAGTGCTCTGGATCAAGCACCATCCCAGCTTCAATAAGCTGTAGAAGAGAAAAGAGTGGTTATTCTTATAAAAATGTGACAGAATTGAGGAGCCCTGTGTGAAATGTGTGTGAAACAACCTAGACACTGATGGAAGAAGTGAAACATGGAGACAAGTGGAATAAAACTCATTTAAAAAATTTGAGGCACAGAACCACAAAAGGATATCCTACTTTAAGAATTTAAAGCAAAAAAAAAAATACTAAGTTTTTGAATTTTCTTCCTGTTGTCTAAGTTATCTCAACCACTTTATCTTTTATACCTCTTATTTGGTACTCAGTCTATCTTCTAGTCTAGGACTGCTGTTCATACCTTATCCCTGATTGTAAACTTCCTGAGAAATACTGTTCCTGTGTCTCACACAGAGCCATGACCAGAGAAGAATCAGTGATTCCTTGATAAATTAATAACTCAGGTTGACTAACTGCCCACATGTAATACAGCACTTAATTAAAAAAAATCAACTCAAAGGTTTTATCCATCATTCACATATGACTCATTTCCTGTCTTCTTCATGAGCCTCAGCTCTAATGAAGGGCCAACAGGGGAATATCTTGATACTTCTAGTGTGAGAATAGATGAATGAGAGGCAGGCCTTCTCTGACAGCTCTTTTGCATGACATTACCCTGGAAAAGTGGGAAAGTATAAGGTTGTGAGCTAGCAGTCTTATTAGTTGCTCCAGCTCAAATGATCCTCTTGACCTTGATTCAAAGGTATTATGACTAGGTCCTTCAATGCTACCCTGGACAAAGGTATAGAGAGTTAAGAATGACTCAACTGAGTGGTGTCTGAAATTCTGTGAGCAGTATTTTGGCTGAGATTCTTCTGTGGTTCTATTCTAGTTTTCAGAGAAATTCCCCCTTTAAAAAATTACTGAAATACCAAAATATTTTTTGAATGTTTGGGAGAATGTATGCTTTATGTCTCCAGTATAGATCTGAAGGGAGTATGAGGAAATAAGAATTTGGGGTAGGATAACAAAACAATACCAGGGGAAAGTGGAAAAGCTACATGTTCCAAGGTATAATGTGAAATGTTGCAAGTTGGCTGTTAAAACTTAAAATTATATATTTTGAGACAAAATTTCTTTTAGTGAAAGGTAATAGTAATAAGCGGCTGAGAGATTTTCCCCCACTTGGAACTCCAAGGAAAACTGTCGCAAATTTAGTGGTACTAGGCCCCATTTGAATGGGTCCTAGAAATGCTACCCTAAGCCATGTGATTAAACAACTTAAACTAAACATAGTTTTGGTGAAAGATTCTGTAAAAATGACTGTTTGAATCCTATTCTAAAGATTAGGCTCTAATCCTTAAGCTCTATTAGCTCCTCTTGATTCAAAGCATGCTCAATTTTATTTTAAAAGAGGAAAACAGCTCCTCTCCTAAACCTACCAATGCACTACCTTAACAAATAGTTTTCCAAACATTATGAAGTAAAGGAGTGGGCATGATGACTTTTTTACTGTTATGCTCTATAACATTTGAAAGGACCATTGGTGGTCTAACTGTATTCACTGACCTTGCAGTGATTTTTGACTAAATAGATATGGCCAACTATAAATAAACCTGCAAGAGAACAAATCAGTTATCTGGTAACTGATATGTTTTAAAAACTGTGCCCTTTAACACTGCATAAAAACCAGGGTAAATAATTGTTTTGTAATAGACTAGGTAACAATGTAAGGCAGTATAAAAATAAGATGTTAATGATCTTTTCTCAGTGATATTTATGTTAAATACATGAAGTATGGTACACTGCTAGAATAAAGAGGAGGAAAAGCATATTTCTCCATGATGATATTATGGTGTTATCAATGAATCTGAAATAGTCTTAACAGGGAAAACTGGTATTGGTTTTAAACAACTTCCAGAATGGATGGCTTCATATTAGCCATGTGAAGATGAAAATTATTGTCTTTGTTAGATATTCTCCACTAAGGGTAATTTTATTTGGACAGTCACTGGGATACATTTTGCAGAAAGCCAAGTTATTAAGTATCAAACACGTTATAGGATCCTTACTGAGATTTTCTACAACCACTATGGGTTATCAGTAACTTTTGATTCAAAAAAAATTTCTAGATAAGCAATTGTTAAGTTTTGTAACGTGAAACCTGAGGTATTTACTCAAATATCTGTTCATCTGCTAGAGTTCTTCCAATGTTGCTTCTCAAAGAAAATTGGCAGTTTTCCTATCAGGCCTATTCTGAAGTAGATGACTGAGTAGTCTCAAATATTAGAAAGTATTTAACAAAAGTTGAATTTCATATTTTTGTGAGTCTTTTTTGGTTTGTTTTTAAAAATTTCTGTTGTAAATGATCTCGATTCTTTTAGAGAAAGAAAATTTTATTTAATCATCCTTACGGAGTAGAGACAAAGACAATTCATACATCAAAAAGCAATCACCTGAGTGCTTGAAACTATTTAAGGGGAAGACTTAACAGCCACTGGAGTCTTTTTTCAAAAACCTATTTCAAGAGAAAAGAAATACTTCTGGAAATAGAATTCTTTGGCATCCAGAATGTGAATAAAAGTCAGCTCAAGGGTATACATGGAAACAAAACTATTTTCTTGGTTACTCACCATCAGAGAATAAAAGAGAGAAAATAAAATCATACCTTGCAAAATATATCAGTTAAAGCAGGTACAGCATTCCTTAATTTCATAGTTGCCACATGCTCAAATATGTTCAGTAATATTTTCAGAGAAGGCTAGATAAAACAAAAAAGTTACACTCATTTTCAGATCTTCTTTCAGTACAACTTAAATTTCTCAAATTCATTTATGTTGAAAAACACAGGTGGTCTCTAGGAAGTATACAGAAATACAACAAATACAGAAATTCAACTGCTAAATTCAAACAATGAATATGACAGATAGATTAACATAAAACATTAAATAACATATATTTTCAGGCTACTTACCTGTATTTTAACCATTATGCTGAGGTTCACTATTTGAAATACTTCTTTCAATAAACAATGTTTGAGTAAAGAATTTAGAAGGTCATTTAGCACTTGTAAATCAAAGTGTATACCTGGGGGAAACTTTCTGTAGTATTCCATAAATATGTTTACTGCAAATGAAAATATATAAAGTCATTTGCTGCTCTAGATAGCCATATTTCTTAAATTAGATACTTTTTCTATATTTAAAGATAAAATAGTATGAATTCAATATAAATTCTTGAAAGGTACAGTTCTCGTATTAGAAATATTTGATGGAAATGAAAACAAGTCAAAATGGCAACAATATGTGAAGTCAACCAAGCATGTTTAGCATGGAGTAACTCACGTGCTACCTACAAAGAGTAGGTCCAAAAACTGCCATTCCCATACATCATAATGTCAATACGAACTCCTAAGGAGTCAAGCTCCGAGGCAGTCTTGAGGCAGTGGCCTTGGTACACATGTGAAGTTGTTTAGTTTGGTATTGGATGCAGACTGTTTTGACACATACCCATTCTTGTTGCTTTAAACCCACCAACATGTTGACATCTAGTATTCTTTTTTAACCTCTCTCTGCCTTGTCATGGATGGGGATGTTTTTGATTTCAGTTTGTGGTTGTGAAAATTCTACTAAAAATTACAATGCTGATTAGTTTTCTTTGAGGAAGTACTTTCTCCTTCCTTCATGCTCATCCAAATCCTTAACCTTCTTCTTTTTTTTTGAGATGGAGTCTCGCTCTGTTGCCCAGGCTGGAATGTAGTGGCATGATCTTGGCTCACTGCCACCTCCAACTCCCTCATTCAAGAGATACTCCTGCCTTAGCCTCCTGAGTAGCTGGGATTATAGGCCGCACTACCACATCCAGCTAATTTTTGTATTTTTAGTAGAGACGGGGTTTCACCATGTTGACCAGGATGGTCTCGATCTCCTGATCTTGTGATCTGCCCACCTTAGCCTCCCACAGTGTTGGGATTACAGGCTGAGCCACCGTGCCTGGCCTAAACCCTTAATTTTCTATGTAACATGATATTTCCAATTTTTTCCCACTACTTTTACTAAAATTATTTAAATTGGGATTCTTTCATTGATCATTTTTTCCTCATTCCAAAATTTCCCAAATTAAAATCTGTATACCTTGACTGCCTTAGTAAAAATACTTTTGGTTTTATTTTGCGTTAATAATTTCTACTAGAAATACTCATTACTAGCTGGATTACCTAGTGTTGTTTGGGAAAACCAGTAGCTACTGACAAAGTTCAGTGGCACAAGTGAAAAATTAAAGCATCCAGATACATAAAGCAAGTTCTTAATGACCTACAAAGAGACTTAGACTCCCACACAATAACAGTGGGAGACTTTAACACTCCACTGTCAGTATTAGACAGATCAACGAGACAGAAAATTAACAAGGATATCCAGGACTTGAACTCAGTTCTGGACCAAGCAGACCTAATAGACATCTACAGAACTCTCCATCACAAATCCACAGAATATGCATTCTTCTCAGCATCACATCACACGCATTCTAAAATTGACCACATAATTGGAAATGTTAAAGTTTTAATAATGTTTAAAACTTTAATAATATGGTATAACAAAATTCAAATCTTTTGTAAAGTTTTTTAGATACTACAATTATTTTCCCTGGGCACATACAGATACATTCTTGCTGCTATACATTTTTTATTTTTTTTTGAGACAGAGTCTCTCTGTGTCACCAGGCTGGAGTGCAGTGGCACAATCTCGGCTCACTGTAACCTCTGTCTCCCGGGTTCAAGTAATTCTCCTGCCTCGGCCTGCTGCGATACTTTTGGCAGTATTTATACAGTTGCCTGTACAGAAGCAGATCGACTGATAAAATAGTAAACCCAGAGTATTATTATAGCTTATTAATAAAACTGAAATTATAGACATTCAAAAAAGGTGCAGTTAAATTTATGTTAGCCAGTGTATAAATAGTCTACTAATTGACATGCAACCTTCCTCCTTTTTGTCATTATTCATTTATTTGAGACAGAGTCTAGCTCTGTCACTCCGGCCGGAGTGCCGTGGCACCATCTCAGCTCACCGCAACCTCTGCCTTTCTGGTTCAAGTGGCTCTCCTGCCTCAGTCTCCCGAGTAGCTGGGATTACAGGTGTGTGCCACCACGCCTGGCTGTTTTTCTTGTATTTTGAGTAGAGACAGGGTTTCACTATGTGGGCTAAGGTGGTCTTGAACTCCTGACCTCAGGTGATCTGCCTGCCTTAGCCTCCCAAATTGCTGAAATTATAGGCGTGAGGCACCACACCTGAACTCATTATTTTAAAAATGTTAATATATTTTCTACATTGAAAATAATAATCCTCTTGTCCAGGTGTGGTGGACACGCACCTCTTGTCCAGGTGGTGGACACACCAGCCTGGCCAACAAGGTGAAACCTCATCTCTACTAAAAATACAAAAAAAATTAGCCAGACATGGTGGTGCATGCCTGTAGTCACAGCTACTTGGGGAGGTACTGAGGCAGGAGAATTGCTTGAACCCAGGAGGCAGAGGTTAGAGTGAGCCAAGATTGAGCTACTGCATTCCAGCCTGGGGGACAGAGGGAGACTCCGTCTCAAAACAAAACCAAAAACAAATAATGATCCTCTCTTGTTAAACTGTTGGGTAGAAACTGTCTGAATATTTTAATAAATTTTAACACAAACTGCTATATTGTCTCTTACTTCATTTATTTTTTTTGAGACATGGTCCTGCTTTGTCACCCAGGGCTGGAGTGGTGTTGTGATCTTGGCTCACTGCAACCTCTACTTCCCGGGCTCAAGCGACCTTCCCACCTCAGCTTCCAAGTAGTTGGGACTACAGGTGTGCACCACCATGCCTGGCTAATTTTTAAAATTTATTTTTGTAGAGATGGGGTTTTGCCATTTTGCCCAGGCTGGTCTAAACTCCCGGGCTCAAGCAATCCACCTACCTTAGCCTCCCAAAGTGCTGAGATTACAGGTGTGAGCCACTGCCCCCAGCCTACATTGCTTTTTAAAAAGGTTTGTCAATTCATAATGCTACTTTACCAATTACTCACCAGAATCAGGTACCTTTACTCCTTTCTTTGGTTAGAAATGCGTAATTCTAGGGAATCATTAACCACTGCATTTTCTTCTTGAAATGTTTCTAATTTTCACAAGAAGAAACAGTATTCATGCCTTTCTAAACAGCTGATTGAACTCATTATTCTTATATATTGAAATATTTTTATATATTACCAGTGGTAAATCTAAAATACTGAAGATAATAGCTCTTTAGCTCAAATTTATGTGATCAAATTTCTATCTTTATATTCCCTTTGATTACTTTAAACCACAGAAATTGTCATCTTTCTAAATATCTGATTAAAAATTTTTTTCTACTGAATTGCTAATATACTTCATTGATTCATTCTGATATAAGCTAAATAGCAGCTGTTTTAAAACGTCTTTGGCCATAAAACTTCTGGAAAGAAAATTTTTATGTGAAAATTCAAATATAAAACAGATAAAAAGGACCTATAGTTTTACTCTTAGGTATATACCCAAAAGAACTGAAAATGAGAGCTCAAATAGAGACATATACGTCAAGGTTCTTGGCAACATTACTCTAATACCCAAAAGGAAAAAACAACCCAAGTGTCCATCAACAGATGAATATATAAACAAAATGTGATATATACCCATAATAGGACATTATTCAGTTTTAAAAAGGAAGGAAATTCTGATACATGTTATAATATAGACAAACCTTGAGGACATTATGCTAAGTGAAATAATCCAGACACAAAAAGACAAATATTGGATGATTTTACTTATATGAAATACTTAGAAATAGACAAACTCATAGAGTCAGAAAGTAAATCAGAGATTATTAAGGGCTGAGAATGAGGGTAACGAGGGTTATTATTTAATGGGTACAGAGTTTCTGTTTGGAATGAGAAAGTTCTGGAAATGGATAATGGTGATGATTATGCAACACTGAATGTACTTAATGCCAGTGAATTTTAAACTTAAAAATGTTGAAAATGGCAAATTTTATGTAAATTTAATCACATACATGCTCCCAAAATGTCCAAGACAGACTGTAGAAATGTTCTAGATTAAAGGAAGCTACAGAGTCATGACAACTAAATGCACACCTGATCTTGGACTGGATCCCAAACTAGAGGGATAAATGCTATAAAAGGTCATTATATCCCTCTAGTCACAAGTACATTCCCAGATAGGCTCCTATTACTTCACTTTAACTACTACTTCTTTGCTATAGTTAGATTAAGTTCAGACTAGCCATTCCCTTAAGTGTTTCCTTTAATCCTTGGGGAGATGATATCATCAGCCAAACAAAACAGTAAACCTGTCAGATACCTTTTTTTGTTTTTTTTTTTAGCAGAATGAGCTCTCAAGCAGAAATATATGAAGTAAAGGTGCTCTATTACCACATCTATGTGGCTTTGGTGGTTGTGTGAGGGTCAACTGACAAAATTTGGGTCAACTGACAAAATTTGAATATAAATAATAGATTAGACAAAACTATCATACTCATGTTAAATTTACTTTTTCAGAAATATGCATTAAAGTATTTAGTGATAAAGGGCCATGATGTGTGCAACTTAACTAAGTGGTTCAGGAAAAAATTTGTGTGTATGGCCATGCACATATGTGCACATGTGTGTACACACACATGCATGGAAAGGAGGAGAGAGAACAAATCCAAATGATAAAGTAAGTATATGACTATTGTTTGTATTATTTTTATTTCCACGGATTTTTGTAAATTTAAAATTATTTCTAAATAAAAACTTAAAATTTAGAAACTTCTCCAAAGAATTTTATGTGGAAATTCAAATATAAAATAGATAAACAAGAAACTATGGTTAAACAGGGGGTGGGAGAGTCCACTGACTCGGCTCCCTTCCCTTGTACACCAAAATGGTTCCCGAGGCCTCTCTGTAGAACCTGAGCAGCTAAATCCATACCTTATACTATGGTACTCAGAGTCTCTTTAAGTTGCTATCTAGTTATCATTTTTAAAGTGATTCCTCTTGTCTCAAATCCTATGGTCTTTCTAAACACTAAACCCCTCATATATATCAGGTCTATTCTGAGCTGTCTATTCTTTCCTACTGATCTAAGCTTTTATTTTTATTTCACACCAAAAAATTTCCATAGGTCCTTGACAACTTTCTACATTTATTCTTTGCTACAGGCTCTTATTTTTGTTCCGTATTAATTGTTTTAAAGCAAAATTCAGATGTATTTCTCCTGTGGCCATATTGGATCTTTACAGTTCGAATTATATTTTGGGGAGTTTTGCATCTTTTTCATGACATCCTCTTTTCTTTCACATCTCATGTTATGGAATTATTTCTGGAATTTAAAAGTTCATCCACATCTAACCTATAAAGTTTCTCCTCCTTGGCTATCAAAATCCCTCAGGTCACAAGTACATTCCCAGATAGGCTCCTATTACTTCACTTTAACTACTACTTCTTTGCTATAGTTAGATTAAGTTCAGACTAGCCATTCCCTTAAGTGTTTCCTTTAATCCTTGGGGAGATGATATCATCAGCCAAACAAAACAGTAAACCTGTCAGATACCTTTTTTTGTTTTTTTTTTTTTTTTTTTTAGCAGAATGAGCTCTCAAGCAGAAATATATGAAGTAAAGGTGCTCTATGACCACATCTATGTGGCTTTGGTGGTTGTGTGAGGGTGACAAATACAAATTAAGCATGATCTCCATCCTCTTGCAGCTTACTAATAGTATGAAGAGAAGGTAGCAAAGAATGGGATGGGGTTGTGGAATCAGATAAGGGCCTAATAGAGGAGGTAATCCCATTTCCTATGTCTTAGCCTCAAAGTCTGAATAGTTCTTTGCCATGAGGAAAGGGGATGGAACTAGAAGCATCCCTGACAGACAGAAGTGGTAATAGTAACCTTGAAGTTTTAACACAGCCTAGCATGTACAGGGATTGCAGAGAACTCACTGGATGGTGCACTAGCCACAAGAGGGAAAGGTAAAAAAAGAAGGATGAAGAAGTAGGAAAGATTTAGTTTCTGAAAAATCCCTTTAGATAGAGTTAAAGACTAATTAACAATACCATTCTATCTTACACTTGTAAATAAAATATCTAAGTCATGAAATTATTAGTGTGCAAGGGAATGACAGTGTTAGGTAGTTTATCACTTTTATCTCATTTATTTTCAATCCTTTCTTAGGCCAACAGAGCATTCTTGGGTAAGGCATTCAGTTTTCAAAGTTACAAAATTTTGAATTTACTTTTAAACTATTTTCAAACAACAGCACATTACTTAATATTCCCACATTGATAGCTTTATACTAATCATTTAATTGTTTCATACCTGCACGCTGTAGCAAACACAGTTCATTGATATTTATATATTTCTTAAACACATCCATGCAAACCTGTAAAAGTCATGAAAAATGTAAAATAACCTTTTAAAAATATTTTATAAGAACTACACAAATTTCAATCCCATCTTTTTACTTATACTGAAATTTTTAAATGATCTCAAAGCTTGGAATAAAGATGCTGATGTTTGGTTAACTCACACATAAGTACATACATACTTAATTCATTAAAAAATCTTATGTTATTTTTTAAATAACCATTTCCTGGTGCAAGGATAAACACATTGACCAACGTATTAGAACAGAGAGCCCAGAAACAGACCCACTCATACATAGTCGGCAGATTTATAACATGGTGTCACTGTAGTGCACTGGGGAAAAGATGGTCTTTTTGATAAATGGTAACGTGTCACCTGAAGATCCACATGGGAAAAAAATTGTATCTTGATTCTCTTCTTATATCATAAACAAAAATCAATTCTAGCTGATTTGATTCTGCAAGAGGTAAAACAAACTTTTAAAGGAAAAACATAGAAGAACATCTTCATCATCGTGGCAATCTTCAACAGGACACAAAAAGTTAACACCACAAAAGAAAACTGACAAACTGGACTATAAAAATGAAGAAATTCTATTTTTCAAAGGATACTTTAAAGAGGGTAAAAAGGGGTTTCTGACTACCATAGCATTGCAGTGAGGATCAAATGCCTGAAGACTTGGCCTTGGACCAGCCATTTCAGTGGAGAAGTGATGGCATGGTGAGCCAAATGGATGAAAGCATTTCAGTGGGACTTTGCTAGAAAGTGGAAGAAAATGCATTTGCTTAGTTTGTATTACACAGAGAAAGACTCTCATCAGTATTAAAACCTACTAGTGGAGTTAGAGAGTCTCCCTAATACAGGGAAAGGGTAAATGAGAGACCTCCAGTGGTCCACACTCTGGCTGCAGACTCCTACAATCCTAGCCATGAGAGAGTCCCTCGGCCCTTGTGGGTCCTGAGACTAACATAGGAGACTGTCTGGAAAAGCACTGCTCCAGAGAGGAAGGGCTCATATTGAGTCCAACAAACCCCTAAGTCCTAAGCAGCTGCTAAAAAAGCTGCTAATTAACAATACTCTGGTACCATTTTGGGAGCCCAGCCCCCAGAGACTGTGCCCTGCCCTGAGGCCCAATGGAAAATCCCTAGAGCACCACTGACATTCCTGGCCTGCAGCTGCTGCTGCCAGGGCTAAGGTGGGAGCCAATAGCAGTGACCTAGCCCCCCCAGCAGAAAGATGGCTGCACATTTTCACATGCCAGACGGACAAATTTTACTGTTTGAACCCATCACTGCTGTAAGCTGTTAAAACAACTTTTGAAAAAGAAGAATAGGCTGGGCACAGTGGCTCACATCTGTAATTCTAGCACTTTGGAAGGCCAAGGTGGGTGGATTGCTTGAGTCTAGGAGTTCAAGACCAGCCTGGGCAACATGGTGAAACCCCATCTCTACTAAAAATATAAAAATTAGCTGGCCATGGTGGCATGCACCTGTAGTCCCAGCTACTTGGAGGCTGAAGTAGGAGGATCACCTGAGCCAGCCCAGGAGGCAGAAGTTGCAGCGATTTGAAATCATACCACTGCACTCCAGCCTGGGTGACAGATCAAGAGGGGAGAGGAGGGGAGAGGAGGAGAGGGAAGGGGAGGGGAGAGAAAGGGAGGGGAGAGGGGAAAGGAGTGGAGGGGAGGGACAAGGAAAAGGAAAGGGAAGGGGAAAGGAAAAGGAAAGGGAAGGAAAAAGGGAAGGGAAGAAAAAAGGGAAAGGAAGGAAAAAAGAAAGGAAGGAAAAAGGGTAGGGAAGGGAAGGGGAAAGGAAAAAAGAAAAGGAAAGGAAAGGAAAAAAAAAAGCATCTAGTTACTTATAAATAAATCTCCATCACACTAACAGTGGATTTCTCAGCAGAACACTTAAGAGAATAGGATGATGTATCTTAAGTGTGCTAAGAGAAAATATGGATATTAATTGATATTATACTCAGCAAAGTTATCCTTTATAAAGGACAAGAAATAACGCCTTTCCCAGAGAAGCAAAAGCTGAGGGAGTTTATTACCACTACACCAGCCCTACAAGAAGTGCTTAGGGGAATCCTATATCTAGAAGTGAAAAGAATGATATCTACCATCATGCAAACATGAATGCCACCGAGAAAGCAAAACATACAAACAAGAAAGAGAAAAGAATGAAATGTGAGCACTACAGATAAGCAATAAGAGAGAAAGAAAGGAACACAGAATATACAAAACAACCAGATATCAATTAATAAGATGACAGGAATAAGCCCTCACACATCAATAACTTTGAATGTAAAGGAGTTAAACTTTTCACTTAGAAGATAGAGACTGGCTAAATGAATTAAACAAACATGATCCAATTATATGCTACTCACCAGAAACTCATCTCACCTGTAAAGACACATACAGACTGAAAGTAAGGGGATGGAAAAAGATATTCCATGCAAACAAAAGCCAAAAGCAAGCAGGAGCAGCTATACTTATCAGATGAAACAGATTTTAAGTAAAAAAACAATGAAAAAAAGATAAAGGCCATTATTTAAAGACAAATGGATCAATTCAACAACAGGATTTAACAACTTAAAACACATGCATGTATCAATGGAGCACCCAGACACATAAACCAAACATTATCACATAAAACAAATATTATTATATCTAAAGGGAGAGAGACTCCAATACACTAATAGTTGGAGACTTCAACACCTTACTCTAAGCATTAGACAGAAAGTCTAGACAGAAAATGAACAAATAAACATTGGACTTAAACTGCACATTAAATCAAAGGACCTAACAGACATTTACAAAACATTTCATCCAACAGCTATAGAACACACATTTTTCTCATCAGCACATGTAACAATTTTTAGAACATATGTTAGAATAAAAAATGTATCAGCAATTTTTTTAAAGAAATCAAAATTGTATCAAATATCTTCTCAGACACAATAAAATTGAACTAGAAATCAGTAACAAGAGGAACTCTGGAAACTATGCAAATATATGGAAACTAAACAACATGCTCCCAAATGACCATCAGGTCAAAAAAGAAATTAAGAAAATACAAAAATTTATTGAAGCAAATGAGAAAACAAAACACCAAAATATGAGACATGGCAAAAACTGTTCTAAAAGGGAAATTTACAGTATTAAATGCCTACATTAAAAAGGTAGAAAGATATTAAATAATCAATCTAATAATGTATCTCAAGAAACCAGAAAAGCAAGAACAAACCGAATTCAAAACTAGTAGAAGGAAAGAAATAAGATCAGAGCAGGGCTAAACAAAATAGAGATTAAAAAAAAGAAGGATCAACATGATGAAAAGTTGGTCTCTCAAAATGGTAAAACAAAATTGATAAACTGCTAGCTAGACTAACCAAGGAAAAGACCCAAATAAACAAAATCTGAAATGAAAAAGCAGACTTTAGAATGGTAATATGGAAATACAAAAAGATCATCAGAGATTATTATGAACAACTAACTATGTAAAAGTAGAAGATCTAGAGGAAATGGATAAATTCCTGGACACATATAACCCACTGAGATTTAATCAGAAGAAACAGAAAACAGAACCAAAAACAAGTATGAGATTGCATCTGTAATAAAAACTCTCTGAACAAAAAAAAAAGTCCAGGACCAGAAGGCTTCATTGCTGAATTCCAAACCTTCAAAGAACTAATACCAATTCTCCTCAAACTATTCCAAAAAATAGAAGAGAAAGGAATTATTCCTAACTCATACTATAAGGCCAGCATTACCCTGATAACAAAACCAGACAAGGCTACAACAACGACAGAAAGAACTATAGGCCAATATCCCTGATAACACAGACTCAAAAATTCTCAACAAAATGTCAGCAAACCGAATCTAACAGCACATCAAAACAAAACAAAACAATACATCATGATCAAGTGATGTATTCTAGGAATATAAGTTTGGCAAAACACACACAAATAAACATACATCACATTAACAGAATGAAGGACAAAAATCATACGATCATTTCAATAAATGCAGAAAAAGCATTTAATAAAATTCAATATCCTTTCATGATAAAAACTCTCAATAAACTAGGCACAGGAGAAATACACCTCAATATAATAAAGGCCACTGTATTATTAGGTCATTCTTGCACTGCTATCAAGAAATATCTGAGACTGGGTAATTTATAAAGGAAAGAGAGTTAATTGGCCCATGGTTCTGCAGGCTTTTTAAGGAGGCATGGTGCTGGCATCTGCTCAACTTCTAGGGAGCCCTCAGGAAGTTTACAATCATGGCAGAAGGTAAAGATGGAGCAGGCACATCACATGGTGAAAGCAGGAACAAGAGAGCAAGAGAGAGTACAGCAGAAGGTGCCACACACTTTTAAATGATTAGATCTCATGAGAACTCACTTACTATAATAGTTAAGAATCCACCCCCATCACCCAAACACCTCCCACCAGTCCCCACCTCCAGAACAGGAGATTACAATTCAATGTGAGATTTGGGCAGGGACAAATATCCAAACTCTATCAGCCATGTAAGGCAAATCTGCAGCTAACATCATACTGAATGACCAAGATGAAAATACCTATTTTGATCACTCTTATTCAACATAGTACCAGAAGTCCTGGCCAGAGCAAGCAAGCAAGAAAAAGAAATAACAGGCATCCAAGTTGGGGAGGTCAAATGGTCACTCTTTGCTGATAATATAATTTTATATTTAAAAATGAATAAAGAATACACCAGAAAACTCTTAGATCTGATAAATAAATCAGTACATTTTTGCAGGACACAAAATCAAAATACAAAAATTAATAGTGTTTCTATATGCTAAGAAACTATATGCTAATAAAGAACTAGCTAAGAGAGAAATCAAGAAGGCATTTCCATTTATAAAAGTTACCAAAAAAAAAAAAACAACCTAGAAATAAATTTATCCAAGGAGATAAAAGATCTCTACAGGGAAAACCACAAGGCACTGATACTGAAGATGACACAAACAAATGGAAAGACATCCCAAGCTTATAAATTAGAAGGACTAATGTCATTAAAATGACTATAGTGGGCAGGGCTTGGTGGCTCATGCCTGTAATCCCAGCACTTTGGGAGGCTGAGATAGGTGGATCACAAGGTCAGGAGATGGGAGACCATCCTGGCCAACATGGTGAAACCCGTCTTTACTAAAAATATAAAAAAATTAGCTGGGCATGGTGGTGCACACTTGTAGTCCCAGTGACTCAGGAGGCTGAGGCAGGAGAATCGCTTGAACCTGGCAGGCGAGGGTTGTAGTGAGCCAAGATTGTGCCACTGCACTCCAGCCAGGTGACAGAGTGAGACTCTGTCTCATAATTCAAACAAACAACAAAAAAATCCAACCATTTTGCCCAAAGCAATCTACAGATTCATTGTAATCTCTATCAAAATACCAATGTCATTTTTCACAGACATAGAAAAAAAAAAAATCCTAAAATTTACATGGAACCAAAAAAGAGCCAGAACAGGCAAAGCAATTCTGAGAAATGGAAGAAAGCTAGAGGTATTACACTACCTCACTTCAACATACATTATAAGGATACAGTAAACCAAAAAGCATGGTATTAATATAAAAACAGACATTGATATAAAAACAGACCAACGGAATAGAACAGAGAATCCAGAAATAAATTTATGTATTTATAGCCAATTGATTTTTGACAAAGGTGCCAAGAAAGTACATTAAGGAAAGAATCCTCTTCAATAAATGGTGCTGGGAAAATTAAGCTATCTATATCCAGAAGAATAAAACTGGACTCCTCTCTCTCACCATACACAAAATCAACTCAAGATGGATTAAAACTTAACACCTAAAACCATAAAACCACTAGAAGAAAACATATAGGAGATACTATAGGACACTGGTCTAGGCAAAGATTCTACGGCAAAAACATACAACAAAACAAAAAATAGACAAATGGGACTATATTAAACCAGAAAGCTTCTGCACAGCAAACAACAGAGTGAGGAGAATCTGTTGACTGAAAGAAAATATTTGTAAACTATTCATGTGACAAAGGACTAATATGCAGAATGTATAAGGAACTCAAACAATTCAACAATAAAAAAGGAAATAATCTCATTAAAAAGTGGGCAAAGAACACGAACAGACATTTCTCAAACGAAGACAAACAAATGGCTAACAGGTATATGAAAGAATGCTCAACATTACTACATAAGAAGGAAATG
The DNA here is from genome assembly GCF_049354715.1 of Callithrix jacchus. NCBI lineage: Eukaryota > Metazoa > Chordata > Mammalia > Primates > Cebidae > Callithrix > Callithrix jacchus. The sequence continues at coordinate 27,085,837 of NC_133516.1, read as the reverse complement.
CAAATCTAAACCACAGTAAGATATCATCTTACTGAGTGCCTATTACTAAGAAGACAGAAAATAACAAATGTTGGTGAGGATGCAGAACTGTTGGTGAGAAAAAAGAACTGTTACACACTGCTGGTGCAAATGTAAATTAGCACAGCTTCTATGGAAAACAGTATGGAGATTTCTTAAAAAACTAAAAGTACCATACGATCCAGCAATCCCACTACTGGGTATTTATCCAAAGAAAAGAAATCAGTAAATCAAAGGGATACCTGTACTCACATGTTTATTCTAGCACTATTCACAATAGCAAAGATATGGAATCAACCCAAGTGTCTGTCAACAGATCAATGAATAAAGAAAATGTGGTATATACATGCAATGGAATATTATTTGGTCATAAGAGAATTAAATCATGTAGTCTGCAGCAATATAGATGAACTGTAGGTCATTATGTTAAGTGTTAATAAGCCAGGCACAAAGACACATATACCAGATTCTCACTCTTACTGGGAGCTAAAAAAGTTGAGGTAGAGAGAAGAATGGTAGATACAGACGCTGGGAAGAATGGGTAGGTAGGAAGGGAATAAAGAGTGGTTGGTCAAATACTATAAACATACAGTTAGATAGAAGGCATAAGTTCTAATGTTTGATAGCAGTGTAGGGTGACTATAGTTAGCAACAATGTATTATGTATTTCAAAGTAGCAAGAAAGAATTTGAAATGTTCTTAACATATACAGATGCTAAACACTCAAGGCGATGGATACACCAAATATCCTTTGATTGATCATTATGATCTTGATTCATAATATTTTACATATTTATGGGGTATATGTGATATTTTGTTATATCTATGCATGTAAGCTATGTAGATGTATAATATATAAATTTTACGTATTCATGAGGTATATGTGACATTTTGCTACATGCATAGATATACAAAAGATCACATGCATAGATGTAACAAAATATCATGTATACCCCATAAATATGTAAAATATTATGAATCAAGAGCAATTAAAAAAAAACCTACCAGTGGAGGCACGAAATAAGAACTGCCATCTCTCAGTTAAAAAATTAAAGGCTTATTCCTTCTGAAACTATTCCAAACAACTGAAAAAGAGGGAATCTCCTCTAACTCATTTTATGAGGCTTACATCATCCTGATACCAAAACCTGGCAGAGACACAAATCAAAAAGAAAATTTCAGGCCAATATCCCTGATGAACACTGATGTGAAAATCCTCAATAAAATACTGGCAAACCAAATCCAATAGCACATCAAGGAGCTTATCCATTATAATCAAGTTGGCTTCATCCCTGGGATGCAAGGCTGGCTCAGCACACACGAATCAATAAATGGAATCCATCACATAAACAGAACCAAAGAACCAAAGAAAAAAATGCCTTAAATTCCATATGGAACCAAAAACCACATGATTATCTCAATAGATGCAGAGAAGGCCTTCGACAAAATTCCACAGCCCTTCATGCTAAAAACTCTCAATAAACTAGGTGCTGATGGAATGTATCTCAAAATAATAAGTGCTATTTATGACAAACCCACAGCCAATATCATACTGAATGGGCCCAAACTGGAAGCATTCCCTTTGAAAACCAGCATGAGACAAAGATGCCCTCTCTCACCACTCCTATTCAACATAGTATTCGAAGTTCTGGCCAGGGTAATCAGGCAAGAGAAAGAAATAAAGGGTATTCAAATAGGTAAAAAGGAAGTCAAATTGTCTTATTTGCAGACAACATGATTCTATATTTAGAAGACCCCAACATCTCAGCCCCAAATCTCCTTAAGCTGATAAGCAGGTTCAGCAAAGTCTCAGAATACAAAATCAATTGGAAAAATCACAAGTATTCCTATACACCAATAACAAATAGCCAAATCATGCGTGAACTCCCATTCACAAAGAGAAGAGAATTAAATACCTAGGGATACAACTAACAAGGGATGTGAAGGACCTCTTTGAGGAGAACTATAAATCACTGCTCAAGGAAATAAGAACGGACAAAAACAGATGGAAAAATATTCCATGCTCATGGTTAGGAAGAATCAATATTGTGAAAATGGCCATACTGCCCAAAATAATCTATAGATTCGATGCTATCCCCATCTAATAGCACTGATTTTCTTCACAGAATTGGAAAAAACTACCACTGATTTTCTTCACAGAATTGGAAAAAAATGCCTTAAATTCCATATGGAACCAAAAAAAGAGCATGCATAGCCAAGACAATTCTAAGCAAAAACAAAAACAAAACAAAAAAAAAAAACAAAGTTGGAGGCATCATGATGCTACCTGACTTCAAACTATACTACAAGGCTACAGTAATCAAAACAGCTTGGTATTGGTACCAAAACAGAGATGAAGACCAATGGAACACAACAGAGGCCTCAGAAATCATGCCACACATCTACAACCACCTGATCTTTGACAAACCTGACAAAAACAAGCAATGGGGAAAGAATTCCCTATTCAATAAATGGTGGGAAAACTGGCTAGCCATATGCAGAATGCTGAAACTGGATCCCTTCCCTACACCTTGTACAAAAATTAACTCAAGATGGATTAAAGATTTAAATGTAAGACCTAAAACCGTAAAAACCCTAGAAGTAAACCTAGGCAATACTATTTAGGACATAGGCATGGGCAAGGACTTCATGACTAAAACATCAAAAGCAATGATAACAAAAGCCAAAATAGGCAAATGGGATCTAATTAAACTAAAGAACTTCTGCACAGCAAAAGAAACTATCATCAGAATGAACAGGCAACCTACAGAATGGGAGAAAATGTTTGCAGTCTACCCATCTGACACAGGGCTAATATGTAGAATCTACAAAGAACTTAAACAAATTTACAGGAAAAAAACAACCCCATCAAGAAGTTGGCAAAGGATATGAACAGACACTTCTGAAAAGAAGACATTTACGCAGCCAACAAACATATGAAAAAAACCTCAACATCACTGGTCACTAGAGAAATGCAAATCAAAACTATACAGAGATACCATCTCATGCCAGTTAGAATGGCAATCATTAAAAAGTCAGGAAAAAAAATGCTGGAGAGGATGTGGAGAAATAGGAATGCTTTTACACTGTTGGTGGGAGTGTAAATTAGTTCAACCATTGTGGAAGACAGTGTGGCAATTCCTCAAGGATCTAGAACCAGAAATACCATTTGACCCAGCAATCCCATTACTGGGTATATACCCAAAAGATTATACATCATTCTATTATAAAAACACATGCACATGTATGTTTACTGCAGCACTGTTAACAATAGCAAAGACTTGGAACCAACCCAGATGTCTATCAATGATAGGCTAGATAAAGAAAATGTGGCACATATATACCATGGAATACTATGCAGCCATATAAAAGATGAGTTCATGTCCTTTGCAGGGACATGGATGAAGCTAGAAACCATCATTCTCAGCAAACTAACACAAGAACAGAAAACCAAACACTGCATGTTCTCACCCATAAGTGAGAGCTGAACAAGGAGAACACATGGTCACAGGGAGGGGAACATCACACAGTGGGGACTGTCAGTGGTTGGGGTTAGCATTAGGAGAAATACCTAATGTAGATGACGAGGTGATAGATCCAGACAACCACCATGGCACATGTATATTTCTGTTAACAAACCTGCATGTTCTGCACATGTACCCCAGAATTTAAAGTATAATAAAAAAAAAATTGAAGGCTTTACTTCCATTTTGTTCCTTTTTAGTGCTTAGCACAGTGCCTGGTATGTTGTAAATATTCAATAAATGGTAGTTATTATTATGTTTCTTTTTATTAAACTTTTTGTCTCTCATTTTCATCCTCAAAGAAAATGGTGATTAAATCATTAATATACGTAAAGGATTTGAAACAGAATCTGGCATATATGGTAAGTGTTGACTATTATTCTTTCACCCACGAATATCTTTTTCTTTTTTTCTGATCTTGTTGCCTATCTGGATTCTACTTGTATTTTATACCACATTCTTTATATTAAATAACATTGATTTGTTTGCTTGTGTGTCTCTCTGCCAAATGTCGGTTCTTGATAGCTGGGACCTATCTTACTTATCTTAGTGGTCTTAGTGCATAGTTTGCCACATATTATTGTGGCTTTGAGCTGGGTTTTAAAAGATGAAAAGGATGGTGTGACTGGAGCATGGGGGGTGGTACATCAGTGAGAACTCAAATTTGACAAATATACTGACACAAGATTGTAAGTTGCTGAATGCCAAACTAAAGAATTTGAATTTATTTTGTATACTGAAGGGAGGTATTTTTTTTTAATTATTGACCAGATTAATTCCATATTTTAGGAAGATAATTCTGAATGCAGAGTAGAGGATACAATGTAAAGAGGAAAAGAGATTGAAAACAAAAAGAAGATATAAGAAACTCTGGCTCTTGCTGTATTAGAGAGTTCTTATTTTAGCTGAGGTCTTCTAGCATATAGCCTTTTACAATCACGTAAACTTTTAAGCCTTATCACAGAAAGACTTCAGTGTGTCCCTGCTAACTTTATTTTGACTTCTGTTAAAAGAAACACTGCAGAAAATATAAATGTAAGAATTTATTTGAGCATTAAAAGATTCACGAATGGGGAAGCACCCCAAACTAGAGAGGTTCAGAGAATTCCATTTTAACAGTGTAAACAGTGGGCTTTCTTATAGACTGAATGTGGAAGCAAAGTAGAGAAATTACTTGATTGGCTATAGCTAGGTGTTTGCCTTATCTGGGCACAATCTGGTGTTAAGTCCCTCATTAGAGGATAGTTGTTGATTTGATTAAGTTTTGACAATCAAATTAAGTTTAAAATATGTGTGATCAGACCTACTGATATTATACTTCATGGTTTCTGCCTTTGGTGTCATGCTTAGGCTTTCCCAACCCTCCAAATTATATACTCCGTTATATATTTGATTGTTTTGCTATTTTATTTTCTTTTGCTACTTTTAGAATTTTTAATTTAATGATCCTAAAAGGTATTTTGGCATATGGTGAGTTGGGAGCACACTTATTTTCCATCCAGTTAACTAGCCAGTTCTTCCATTTGTTGAATCATTTCCTCATAAGTTTCAAGTGCCATATCTAATGTTTTCAAAATTTTATGTATAAATCTGTTTATGAAAATATTTGTAAGCTATATATTTGACAAAGGGTTAGTATCCAAAATATATAAGGAATTCAACTAACTTAATAGAAAGAATACAAGTAATCCAATTTGAAAGGGCCAGGGAGCTGAACAAACATTCCTCAAAAGAAGACATACAAATGGCTAATAAATGTACAAAAAAGGCTCAACATCACTAATTAGAGAAATGCAAATTATAAACCTCAGTGAGCTATCACCTGACATCTGTCAGAATGACAATTATCAAAAAGACAAATGATAACAAGTGCTGGCGAAGATGTGGAGAAAAGGAAATCTTTGTATACTGCTGGTGGTGATGTAAATTAGCATAGCCGTTATGGAAAACTGTATGGTCACTCCTCAAACTAAAAATAGAATCACCGTATGATCCAGCAATCTCACTTCTTGGTATTTACCCAAAAGACATGAAATCAGTACGTTGAAGAGATGTGTGCAATTCCATGTTCACTGCAGCACTATTCACAACAGTCAAGGTATGGAATCAACCTAAGTGTCCATCAATGGATGAATGGATTAAGAAAATGTGGTACATATACACAGTGAAATACTTATTCAGCCTCAAAAAAAGAAAGTTTTGTCGCTATAACACGGATAGACTGGAGAACATGCTAAGTGAAATAAGCCAAGTACAGAAAGACAAATGCCATACATGTTCTCATTTGCGTATGGAATATAAAACAATCAAACTCAAAGAAGCAGAGAGTAGAGCAGCAGTTACCAGAGGACAGGGGTAGGGGGTGGTTAGGGGAACGGGGAGATGATGATCAAAGGGTACAAAATCTCAATTAAACAGGAAGAAAAAGTATTTTTTTCTTTGATATCTATTATATGGTGTGGTGACTACAGCAAGTAATAATGTACACTTCATAATTGCTAAGAGTAAATTTCAAATATTCTCACCACAAAAAAGATAGTATCTTATGTGACAGATATGTTATTAGCTTAATTATTCCACACCATATTCATAAATCAAAACATCACACTGCACCCCATATCATTTTCAATTTATAATTTAAAAATGAAAATTAAAAAACAAAATAAAAAAGGTGCAAAGGCAACTTCTAATGTAGTAAATAATTTTATATAGATAGATATATATACATACACACACACAACCAAGAACCTGTATACAGATTATATGAGTTGTGGACAGAGAAAAATCCCATAGAATACAGGGAAAATATCTGTATACTTTCAAAAAGAGCATATCCCACTAATGCCCAATAAACATTTCGAAAAGTGCTCAATTTCATCAATCATCAGGCGAAGTATCGCTACCCCCACCAGAATGGCTAAATGCAAAAGGCTAATAATATTGAGAGCTGGGTATGATATGAAATAACCAGAACTCTCAGACGTTGCTGGTGAGAGTGTAATTTGGTAAAACCCCTCTGAAAACCTGTTTGGCTATTACCTACTAAGGCTGAATATATGCAGACCCTATGACACAGCAGTTCCAGTTTTAGTATAACCTATTGGAATGTATACATATGTTCACCAAAAGACATGTAGAACACTGACAGTATCACAATTGAAATATCCAAATCTGTTCTACCCGATATTCCATTTTGATATACTCACAAAATGGAATATTAACTATTATATAACAATGAGAAACATCTAAAATAGGTGTTTGCTCAAAAATATTGGGCAAAACAAGACAGACAAAAATATACATGTATGACTCCATTTATATAAAGAACAAAAGCAGGCAAAACTTCCATCTATGCTATTAGAAGTCAATGAAAGTCTAAATTAAAATGTGTGACTGAGAATGTTATTAAAACAATCTCTACTTTAAAGACTTTATGTGTTTTACCTTTTCATCCCCTTGTTCAGGCACATGAACAAACTTGCACAGTGGACGCTCACAGCCACGTAACGTATTAAAATGAAATCTGCAATATTTATAGGGTAACATCAACCCCAGGGACTTCTGGAGCACCTAGAAAAGCAGAAAGATTCCCTTTCTGTATTAACTGTAAAGCACTTACTATAGTCAAGCAAGATAGCATTTGAAGCAACACAAATAACATATATTCCAAAGAGTATTAAGATAACTTGTTTGATAATTTGGTAAGAAAAAATAAAACTTCAAAAAATTTATATTTTCAAAAATAATAAAAAAATCAATTCAGAGTGATTTGTCTGGATTTTAAAAAATTTATCTTCGTGTAAAATATTCCATCAAGGTTATTCTCTTTTGTGTCTCATCTTTAAGACTATTTTTTTAGAGCAGCTTTAGGTTCACAGAAAAAGGCACAGAGATATCCTATGGACTCCCTGCCCCCATACACTTTACATATTTCAAAAAACATACACAGTCCTCCTCCCTTTCATGCACCTGCTTCTCCTTTTACAAAAAGTTAATTCTATTATAATATGTACTATATTTCAGATACATTTATTAGAACCAAAATTCTTAGTTTTTCTGATTAATAGAAAAAGACAAATGACAGAGTCAAAGCTTCTTACAACAAACTTTCCCCATAAAACTGCTTTATATCAGCAGCTTTCTCTTTCATCACAGGAAACCATTCATCCTTTATTTTCTGTTTTGGATGTTCTCCTTCTGATGTTTTCTTTTCTTTTCTTTTCTTTTGAGAGGGAGTCTCACTCTGTTGCCCAGGCTGGAGTGCAGTGGCACAGTCTTGGCTCACTGCAACATCCGCCTCCTGGGTTCAAGCAATTATCTGCCTCGGCCTCCTGAGTAGCTGGGATTACAGGCACCTGCTGCCATGCCTGGCTAATTTTTGTATTTTCAGTAGAGACAAAGGTTTCACCATCTTGGCCAGGCTAGTCTTGAATGCCTGACCTTGTGATCCACCCACCTTGGCCTCCCAAAGTGCTGGGATTACAGGTATGAGCCACCAAGCCTGGCTCCCTCTGCTGTTTTCAACCTCTTATGCTGTTTGTGATTATCCTCTAAGTCACTACTTACCTCTTACCACGAACCTCTATTCAAAATCCATATATCTGGAAATGCTTAAAAAATGATGATACTCAAGGAAATATAATCAGAAGGTCCAAAGTATTGGTTTTATGAGATGTTTTTTTTAAGGGGAGGGTAAGGGAAGGAGTGAAGGTAGGTGAGGAAGAGGAGGGAGGAGAAGGAGGAGGAGGAGAGGGAAGAGAAAGAAACAGATGATTTTTTAAAGCAGACTTACCCCTACATTTTTTTCCCTCTTAAATATTTCACAAGTTGCAGGATTCTGCAGCTTTAGGACAGAATGTTTTCCCAAAAATCTGAAATCTAGAAATGATTTAAAGTGACATTACACACCAATGTTACAACTTAGTCTCTTCATAACAATGAAATAGATGATCACTGCTATCTGCTTTAAAGTTTCACTTTGGAATATTCATGTTCAATTCACAGACTGTGCTGCCATGTGTGTTCCTGTGAAATACAGTATGATTTACATCTTAGGTACTCTCGAGTATTTCTAGACCTGAATTTAAAATTTTAAACTCACTATAAGCTGCAGACAACTTTGTAAAAACCTCACATAACAGCATTGGGCACTGCATTCAAATGATATGTCTCTAAGTAAAACATACAAATATTATACACAATAGCTATTTTTAAGAGAAGAAAACTAGTGACAAATCCAGGTGCAACGGACTGAACTGTGTCCTCATAAAATTCACATGTTGAAGCCCTAACCCTCAATATGACTCTATTTGGAGATAGGATCTTTATAAAAGTTAATAAGGTTAAATGAGGTCATAAAGGTGGAGTGCTGAGTCAATAGAATTAATGTCCTTATAAGAATAGGTACTGGCCTGGCATGGTGGTTCATGCCTGTAATCTCAGCACTTTGGGCAGCTGGGTGGGTGGATTGCCTGAGGTCAGGAGTTTGAGACAAGCTCGGCCAACATGGTGAAACCCCGTCTCTACTAAAAATACAAAAAATTAGCTGGGCATGGTGGTATGTGCTTGTAATCCCACCTGGGAGGCTGAAGCAGGGGAATTGCTTGAACCCAGGAGGCGGAGGTTGCTGTAAGCTGAGATTGTGCCACTGCACTCCAGTGTGGGCTACAGAGCAAGACTCTGTCTCAAAAAAAAAAAAAAAGAATAGGCACCACAGAGCTTACACTCTTCCCAAGAACACACCAAAGAAAAGTTATGTGAGGGTAGCCATCTGCAAGCCAGAAACAGAGCCCACATCAGAAAATGAACTCTTCTAGAACCTTAGTCTTAAACTTCTAGCACTGTGCAAAATACATTTCTGTTGTTTGAGCCCTTTAACATGTGGCATTCATTCTGTTACGGCAGCCCAAGCAGACTAATACACCAGGCATCATATCCTTTAACGTTGGTCTTTTAAAAAGATAACTAGGGCATTTAAAAATGTTCTTTTCTAACGATAAAAATAACAAATAAATATAAAAGTATTTTTAATTTTAAATCATTTATTTTTTACTTTGGCAGCATCCAGCTACAATCTGAAACAAGCTGAAGTTTTTGCTGCACAGCTTTGCAGTAATTTGCATTATGAAAACTGTAAGACTTTTTAAGATAAAACACATGACCATCGTGGGCTTGCTGTTATGGTACACAACACAAGGCAACATGAAGCAAGTACTGGGTAGGTATAGAAAAGTTAGGTGTGTGCTATACAACATGATTTTATAGATTATAAATTCATCCTTTAATGTAGTTTATTTTGTTCAAAGTATTGTTAATTATCAAAAAACTGACACAATTTCTAAAATACATATACAAATACACTCCATCAAAATATATTTTAAATATAATCTGTAATTTATTTAGACTACCACTGTCACATAAATACAGATACTTCACACATTGTTCTATCAAAAGTACTAAGTAGGCCAGGTGCAGTGGCTCACACTGGTAATCTCAGCACTTTGGGAGGCCAAGGCGGTCAGATCACGAGGTCAGAAGTTCAAGACCAGCCTAGCCAACATAGTGAAATCCAGTCTCTACTAAAAATACAAAAAATTAACAAGGCGTGGTAGTGGGCACCTATAATCTCAGCTACTTGGGAGGGTGAGGCAGGAGAATCGCTTGAACCCAGGAGGCGGAGGTTGCAGTGAGCTAAGATTGCAACCACTGCACTCAAACCTGGGAGATAGTGTGACACTCCATCCCAAGGTGCACACATCTTCTAATTTTAACATAGTCTACATGTTTCCATTTTTCTTAATTTTTTTTTTTTTTTGGAGAAAAATCTCCTAGTTTCTGTTTTACCAAAAGCTAACAGGATTTCATTAAGGAAACCAATAGTACCATTCGTCCAGGTATTCAGTACTGTTTCTTCTTGATGACCACTTAGATTCAAAGGAGGTACTAATAAGCACAGAGGTTTCGGGACTGGTGCTGCAAACTGACATTCATCAACCATAATGTCTGCATTCCTAGAATCTTTGCTGTGTGAACAAAAATACTAACATCAGAATTTAAATGCATTTTTACACATTAAAGTAATGTGTTGCAGATATTTTTCTTATTTAAAATTTTTATTTATTTTTTATTTTACAAATTGAAGGACTGTGGCAACCCTGAGTTGAACAAGTCTAATTGGTACCATTTTTAAACAGCATATGCTCACTTACGTCTCTGTGTCACATTTTGGTAATTCTCACAATATTTCAAATTTTTTCATTATTATTTATCTGTTATGGTGATCTGTGAACCCATAACAACGTAACTACTGATATTGTTTTGGGGCATCATGAAAACTAAGCACTTATAAGAGGGTGAACTTAATCAATGAATGATGTATGTTCTGCTGCTCCACCAACTGGCTGTTCCCCCATCTTTCTCCCTCTCCTTAGGTCTCCCTATTTCCTGAGACAAAACAATATTGAAATTAGACAGTTAATGACCCTATAACGTCCTCTAATTAGTCAAGTGAAAGAAGGAGTCTCACATTGCTCACTTTAAATCAAAAGCTAGAAATGATTAAGCTTAGTGAGGAAGGCATGTTGACGGGTAAGATAGGTCAAAAGGTAGGCCTCTTGTACCAAACAGTTAACCAAGCTGTCAATGCAAAGGAAAAGTTCTTCAAGGAAATTAAAAGTGCTACTCCAGTGAACATACAAATGAAAAGAAAGTGAAACAGCCTTATGGCAGAAATGGAGAAAGTTTGAGTGATCTAGATGGAAGATCAAACCAGTCACAACATTCCCTTAAGCCAAAGCCTAATACAGAGCAAGGCCCTAACTCTTCAATTCTGTGAGGACTGAGAGAGATAAGAAAGCTACAGAAGAAAGTTTGAAGCTAGCAGAACTGCTTCACAAGGTTTAATGATACAAGCCATCTCTGTAACATAGAAGTGCAAGGTCAGACAGGAATTGCTAATAGAAAAGTTGCAGCAAGTTATCTGGAAGATCTGGTTAGGATAACTGATAAAGGAAGCTACACCAAACTGATTTTTAATGTAGACAAGACTGCCTTATACTGGAAGAAGATGCCATCTAGAACTTTCATAGCTAGAGAAAAGTTAATGCCTGGCTTCAAAGATTCAAAGAATAGACTGGTTCTCTTGTTAAAGGATAATGCAGCTGGCAATTTTAACCATTTCAAAAATCCAAAGTCCTTAAGAATTATGCTAAATCTCTTCTGTCTGTGCTCCACAAATGAAACATCAAAGCCTGCATGATAGCACATCTGTTTAAAGCATGGTTTACTGAATATTTTAAGCCTACTGTTGAGACTTATTGCTCAAAAAAAGATTCCTTTCAAAATACTACTGCTCATTGACAATGTATTTTGTCACCTAAGAACTCTGCTGGACATGTTCAAGGAGATAAATGCTGTTTTTATTCCTGCTAACACATCTATTCTGCAATCTATGAATCAAGAAGTAGTTTTGACTTTTCAGCCTTATTATTTAGGAAATACATTTCATTAGGCTCTGTCTGCCACAGACGGTGATTTCTCTGATGGATATGGGAAAAGTAAATTGAAAATATTCTAGAAAGAATCCACCATTCTAGATTCCATTAAAAACATTTGTGATTTATAGGAGGTCAACATATCAACATTAATCAACTGGAGGAAGTTGATTCCAACCCTCATAGATGACTTTCAGGGGTTAAATACTTTAGCGGTGTAAGTCACTGCAAATGCGGAAGACATAGCAAGACAACTAGAACTAGAAGTGGAGCCTAAAGTTGTAACTGAATTGCTGTAATCTCATGATAAAACTTGAACAGATGAAGAGTTGCTTCTTATGCATGAGGAAAGAAAGTGGTTTCTTTCTTTCTTTCTTTCTTTTTTTTTTTTTGAGGTGTAGTTTTGCTCTTGTTGCCCAGGCTGGAGTGCAATAGTGTGAACTCAGCTCACTGCAACCTCCACCTCCCAGTTCAAGCAATTCTCCTGCCTCAGCCTCCCAAGTAGCTGGGATTACAGGCATGCGCCACCAAGCCAGGCTATTTTTTTATTTTTAGTAGAGACAGAGTTTCTCCACGTTGGTCAGGCTGGCCAAGAAAGTGATATTTTGAGATGAAATCTACTCCTAATGAAGAAGCCATGAATATTGTTTAAGTGACAAAAGACTCAGAATATCAAACTAGTTGATAAAGCAGAGGTAGGGTTTGAGAGGATTGACTCCGATTTTGAAAGTTGTTCTACTGTCTGTAAAATGCTGTCAAATAGTATCACATGCTACAGAGAAATCTTTTGTGAAAAGAAGTGTCAATTGATGTAGCAAACTTCACTGTTGTCTTATTTTAAGAAATTGCCACAACCACCTCAACCTTCAACCTTCACCCCAATCTTCAACCACCCTATTCAGTAAGCAGCCATCAACATCCAGGTGAGATTATGACTCATTGAGGGCTCAGATGATATAATCATTTTTTGGCAATAAAATATTTTAAAATGAAGGTATGTACATTTTAAAAAGACATAATGCTATTGCAGACTTAACATAGTGTAAGCATAACATTTATACACACTGGGAAACAAAAAAATTTGTATGACTCATTTTATTACAGTATTTGCTTTACAGTGGTAGTCTGAAGTTAAACCTGCAATATCTACAAGGTATACCTGTATATATTACAATTCTTCAATATCTCCAATAGGTTGTTCCTGCCTTCTTAACTAGAAAACCAAAACTTCTTAAGTGGCTGGAGTAAAGGAAGGAATGGGGTGGAATGAGCAAAATATTTTTTCACGCCAAACAAAAGATGTAAGGAAAAGTCAGGCTAGTTTCTAATCCAGAAGAGGTCATTCAATTATTCTACTGATAATGCAATTAAATGAATTATAAGTTATTCTTCAGGAAAAGTATATACAATAAACCTATAAAGGTCTCTGAGAGCTTTCCTGGAGAAAAGGTGTTAAAAATGTTTCTGTTCCAGGGTGGCTGATTTAAATAGCTTAAATTATATTTTAATATGCAAGATCCTACATAACCAATTTTACAAAAATATAATTTGGACACTACTTATGTAGGAAAATAACTTAAGCAAGGGTAGGGAAAGAAGTATTTCAGAGAAGACTAGTAAATACAAACACATTTACTTTTTAGGAGAAAGGTTTACGCCAACATTCAGATACTATAATCTTTTGCCTTAAAAATAATTCTAGTAAGTTTTATCAGCTTGGGTTTTCAGGGCCAGAGGACAGTAAAATCAGTAAGAGGGACCCATACTTACAAAAGTTGAAATTTAGTAGCATTAATAGAATTTAAGATTTCTATACAAAATAAAGATATTCACTTCTCTCCCCAACTTGGGATGTCATTGATATGTATAATCCCTACGTCCCCCGCCAAATAAAACAAAAGCGGCAACATAAACAAAGAAATAGAAATTATGAATTTTTATAGATGGAAGAGATTATCTTTTATTTTTGATCAGATGACTGAAGCCCAAGATGTAATGACTTAACCAATCAATGTCACACTGGTGATTGCTATGATAGAGTCAAGTTGATAAAACTTTGCAGGCTGCAATTACATTATCTTAGTTTGTAAGCAAAATGCTTTCAACAGAAAAAACAATAGTTAACCTTGTTACTCTTGCTTTTTCTTTAGTATCTCCAAATGGTCATGAACCATAATGAACCTTCTGTGGCAACAATCTAATTGTTGTCTAGCCTTCCCCTTAACACAGTAGTCCTCAAACTTGAGCATGCATCAAAATCAGCTGGTGGCCTTGTTAAAAACAGATTGGCAGGCCCATCCCGAAAGTTTGATTAAGTAGGTCTGAGATGAGACCGACTAATTTCCATTTCTGACAAGTTCCTACATGATGCTGCTTCTCTAAGGATCACACTTTGAAAATTAGTGCCTTAACATTAAATAACTCAAATATATCCATCACCTGCCCTGGGTGAGCCTTGCCTCAAATGTAAAATGAGGGTGGTGGAGGATGGATCAGATGATTTCTTAGGTGGATCAGATGATCTCCAACTCTAAATGTGGTGGTTTTATATGTTCCAGCGAGTGTGCTATAACTCTCAGTATGAATCACTGCATCCATGTAAGATCCTTGCAAAGTGCAATGTGAATCTGATTTCAGCCACCTTTATCTTGATAAAAGTGAAATACACATCACTTTTTCTTTTTATCACTACTCCTTATCTTTCCTCAACAAAATATTTTAATGGCTCAAAAAACTTAGTGACAGCTTTACAGTAACTTACAACATCCCTTACACCTGAGTACACCTGACACACTAATTAAATGATACCTACATATGGCTTATGGCATATAGCCCAAGCATATACACAAAGAATAAAAAACATACTCAGAATACAAATTAGATGAGTGATTATTTTAAGTTATGTCATTAAAAATTATGTTACAGACCTTTTGCACACTTCATAAATCTTTTCTTTTTCTTCTTTGATAATCACTTTGTCTGTAAATCTATGCTGTGAAGAGATTATGGTTAAATAAGTACAAGTGAATGTCTGTGTAATACATATTAAGCTATGAGGTTTACTGGATTTATTATAATGTATTAGATATTAATTAAACAACTAGTTTATGGCCAATCCTTAAAAACAATTATATTCTACATAATTTAAAATACTGAATACTGACTTAAAAATTTCCACTGCTGCTTAAGAGAAAAATTAAATAGCCAAAATATTTGTCCAGTTTTTGATATCACTTTTAATTACACAAGTCACTATTTCAAATTATTAGGGGAAAAACTAAAGTTGAGTTTCTTCTTATTCAGAAAAAAAGCTTGAGCTTTGAGTTATTTTTAAGTGGTATTTATAAACATAAAATTTATCTTTTACAAGAAATATTTAAATGTGTTTTAAATATAACTACACTTACATTTCACAAATACGTGTTTGGAAATAGTGATTTTTCTATTCATAAGGTTATACATGTTCAAATATTAAACTTTTGAAAAAACAGGCATCTACTAAAAGAATTAAAAAAAAACAGGCATCCACTAAAAGAGTAAAATACCTAGGAATACAGCTAACCAGAGAAGTGAAAGATCTCTATCATGAGAATTACAAAACACTGCTCAAAGAAATCAGAGATCACATCAACAAATGGAAAAACATTCCATGATCATGGATAGGAAGAAGGAATATCATTAAATTGGGCATACTGCCCAAAGCAATTTATGGATTTAATGGTATTCCTATCAAGCTACCAATGATATTCTTCATGGAACTAGAAAAACTATTTAAAAATTTATATGAAACCAAAAAGAGCTCAAATAGACATGGCAATCCTAAGCAAAAAGAACAAAGCTGAAGGCATGATGTTACTGACCTAAAACTACACTACAGGACTACAGTAACCAAAATTGCATGGTACTGGTACAAAAACAGATACATAGGCCAACAGAACCTAATACATAGCCCAAGAATAAGGCTGCACACCTATAATCATCTGATCTTCAACAAAGCTGACAAAAGCAATGGGGAAAGGACTTTCTATTCAATAAATGGTGCTGGGTAACTGGCTAGCCACATGCAGAAGACTGAAACTGGACCCCTTCCTTATACCATATACAAAAATCAGCTCAAGATCGATTAAATACTTAAATGTAAAACCCAAAACTATAAAAGCCTTGGAAGTCAACCTAGAACTCTTAGGGAACTACAAAAATCAACTGAGAAACATAAAACATAACAAACTGAAGGACCTACCGTGTTCCTGGATAAGAATACTTGAGTTAAAGATGTTAATTCTCCCCAAATTAATTTATACATTAAAAAACTACAATGTAAGTTTAAAGCACTCTTTAAAAAAATACATGAGAGAGAACCACCAAAAAATATTTTAGATTTATAATACATTTTAGTATCTTTAAAAGCCAGCCTTCCTATTATTTCTTCCTTACGATTTTCCAAATTATTGACAGTATGCTATTGGTGCAAGGACTAGAAATCAATGAAACAAAAGAGAAGAAACAGATTTATACATAAAATTTTGAAAACATTATATATGGCACTTGAAACTTATGAGGAAATGATTCAACAAATGGAAGAACTGGCTAGTTAACTGGATGGAAAGTAAGTGTGCTCCCAACTCACCATATGCCAAAATACCTTTTAGGATCATTAAATTAAAAATTCTAAAAGTAGCAAAAGAAAATAAAATAGCAAAACAATCAAATATATAACGGAGTATATAATTTGGAGGGTTGGGAAAGCCTAAGCATGACACCAAAGGCAGAAACCATGAAGTATGATATCAGTAGGTCTGATCACAGATATTTTAAATATTTTCATATGTTAAGAGAATAAAACGTACAAAGGGCAATCTGCTAAAATAAAGTTACATTGTTTCTATATTCCTTCTACTAAGGTAAATTTTAGTTTGATAAAAAAATTTAAACATAATAAACTCCACCACAAGACCCTAAAAGAAAATATGGGAGAAAAATTTAAATGTTGAGATGGGGAAGGGTTTCTCCAAATGTGACTTGTAACTCCTATTATAAAAGAAAACTGACATATTTGATTAAATAAAAATAAAGGGCTTTTATAAGGTGAAAAGCTCCTAAACTAAGTCAAAACAAATGAAATCCAGAAAAAAGTATAGTCATATATGACAAGGAACAGATATATTTATTACATAAAAAGTTCCTACGAGTAAAAAAGAAAAATCTGGAAGACAATGGGCAAAGGAGCATGTATTTTCACGCTATTATAAAGAACTGCTCAAGACTGAGTAATTTATAAAGGAAAGAGGTTTAATTGACTCACAGTTCAGCACAGCTGGGGAGGCAACAGGAAACTTAAAAGTCATGGTGGAAGGTGAAAGGAAAGCTAGGCACCTTCTTCACAAGGTGGCAGGAAGGAGAGAGAATGAATGAATACCAAACACTAATAAAACTATCAGATTTCATGAGAACTCACTATCACAAAACGGCATGGGGGGAACTGCCTCCATGATTCAATTAACCTCCACCCGGTCTCTCCCTTGACATACAGGAATTAGGGGGATTATGTGGATTCACGATGAGATTTTGGGTGTGGACGGAGCCAAATCCTATCAGGACATAAATAGGAGGTTCACAGAAAACAATGTAAATGGCTTCTAAAGATGTTTAACTAGACTCATAAAAAAAATTCATAATAAAACTAAAGGTCATTTGTAAAAATAAACAGATGGACAAAAAATTAATAATGAATTAGTGTGTGGGGAGAAAATGGCACTCACACAATGTTGTTGAAAGTATAAATCAAAGCAATCTCTATGAAGGACAATTTGACAACTCCACTTCTAGGAATTAATCCAAAAATGCTTGCACATATGCAAAATGCCTTATGCTCAAGGATGCATAATGCAGAAATATTTAAATAGCAAAAAAATGGAAACAAACCAAGTGTCCATCAATAGTGGGACTTGTTAGGGTATATTCATATAGTAGATAATTATGCAACTACAAAAACAAGACATCATTACATACATTGAAAGGAAAAACATCTCAAGCAAGGTAAAGAACAGTATGCTACCACCTGGATGAAATTCAAAAGAATATCACAATGGGTATATTTTGGGAAATGTAAGAGACTCTTCTATTGGGCTAACTCTTCTGCAGATAACAACCATAAACCTTGGATAAAATATTTTTAAACTACCTGAAAACCCTGTAGAGATATAAAAAGCAGGCAGAACCTAGAGGGAAGTCTATGCTCAGAAAAACAGAATGCCACTGGATAACTGTCTTGCTTTTATGTCTGTATAATTGGAAACACTTAGGGAGGACAACAATTTGCCCTACTGACAAAGAACCTGAAAAACAGAGTTTGGGGCAAAATCAGAAATTGGAAAGTGAGGTGAGGAATCTGGGAGGAAGCATAACAAAGTCGCCAAATCTACTTATAACTTGGCCCAAATCTCTAGCTGATCTTTGAACTACATGTATGTAACATGGATTCCAAACAGCCCAGCTAACACTCCAAGAACTGAACAAACATGTCCACTGACATGAACCACAGGGGAGTAATCTGGAGGTTGAGTTCACTCAAGTTAAAACCTAACAATTAACTACTATAGAGGTCAGCAGTTACAGCCCATTTCTCCCAGAAAAATTCAAACACATAGTTACACAAAAACCTGTACATGAATGTTTACAGATAGCAGCTTTATCCTATAACAATCCCAAACTAGACACAATCTTGATATCCATCAATGAGCAAATAGCTAAACAAACTGTGGTATATTCATACCATGGAATATTACTAAACAGTAAAAATGAATGAACTACTGATATATGCAATGACTTGGTTGAATATCCACAGGATCATACCAGGTGGAAAAAAAAAGAGAAACCAATCTGAAGAGGTTACTTTATGATTCCATTTATATAATATTCTTGAAATGACAGAATTACAGAAATGCAGAACAGATTAGTGGTTGTCCAGAGTTAAGGTATGGGTGATGGAAGAAAGAGAGAAGAAAGCGGGTTGCCCTATAAAAGGGCAACATGAGGGATCAATGTGGTGATGGAAATG
This sequence comes from Callithrix jacchus, assembly GCF_049354715.1. NCBI lineage: Eukaryota > Metazoa > Chordata > Mammalia > Primates > Cebidae > Callithrix > Callithrix jacchus. The sequence goes on along the minus strand of NC_133516.1, from coordinate 27,066,746 downwards.
TTCTGTAATATCTTGACTGTATTAATGTCAATATTCTGGTTATGATATTGTACTATGATTTTGCAATATATTACAATTGGGAGAAACTAGGTAAAGGGTGCATAGTTATCTATGTATTATTTCTTATAACTGCATGTGAATCCACAATTATTTCAACAAAAAGTGGGATGCTGCTGAAACAGTATTTATGGATAAATTATAGCACTAACTGTTTCTATTAGAAAATAATAAAGGTGGCCGGGTGCGGTATCTCACGCCTGTAATCCCAGCACTTTGGGAGGCCGAGGTGGGTGGATCACGAGGTCAAGAGATCAAGACCATCCTGGTCAACATGGTGAAACCCCGTCTCTACTAAAAATACAAAAAAATTAGCTGGGCATGGTGGTGCGTGCCTGTAATCACAGCTACTCAGGAGGCTGAGGCAGGTGAATTGCCTGAACCCAGGGGGCGGAGGATATGGTGAGCCGAGATTGCGCCATTGCACTCCAGCCTTGGTAACGAGAGTGAAACTCTGTTTCATAAAAAAAAAAAAAAAAAAGAAAATAATAAAGGTTTCCAATCAATGACTTCGGCTGCCATTTTAGGAAACTGCAAAAAGAACAACAAATTAATCCAAAGTATGTATATAAAAAATAAGAAATAACCAGAGCAGACTCAGTGAAACTGAAAACAAAAAAGCAACATAGGAAAAAAAAAATCAGTAAAACTAAAGCTGTTTTTTTTTTTTTTAGAATTATCAATTCGTAGTCCTCTTATAGAAATTATTGGGGGAGGGAAAAAGGTAGGACTAAAGAGGTAGCATAAGGGAGATCTTTGTGGTGATGAACAGCTCTTTGACTGCAGCGGTGGTCACATAAATCTGCATATTTGATAAAATACACTGAACTTCACAAATATATTCTATCACTATAAAATTCCTGCTTCTTATATTTTAAGATGGAATTATAGGAGAAAACTAGGTGAAGGCAACATGGGTCCTCTCTGTACTACCTTTGTAACTTCTGTGAATCTCTATTTCAAAATAAAAAGTTTAAAAAAGTAGTCTAGTACTTTATCAGGGTCCCAAAAGTAGAATCATCAAGTAATTACTACTATGGTAAGCCTAAAAATTGACAAGTGATACACAGGAGAAAAGTAAAAATGTCTGGAAAAGAATCATTCACACACGCGTGCGTGGGCACACACACACACACACAAAACTTTTTTTTCTGAGACAGGATCTTGCTTTGTTGCCCAGGCTGCAGTGTAGTGGCCCAACATGGCTCACTGCAGACCTGACCTCCCAGGCTCAAACTATCTTCCCACCTACACCCTGCCAAGTAGCTGGGACTACAGGTGGACACCAGCACACCTGGCTAATTTTAAAAAAATTTTTTTGTAGAGACAGGGTCTCACTATGTTGCTCAGGCTGGTCTCAAATTCCTGGCCTCAAGTAATCCTCCTACCTCTGCCTCCCAAAGTGCTGGGATAACAGGCCTGAGTCACTGCACCTGGCATATTGATCTTTTACTTCCTACCATATATGTATATACTTGAATATACATACACATATAGTGGGAAGTAAAAGATCAATAAGGAAGCATTTCTAAAAATTTAGAGCCAGCCATATACAAGAGCTGAAAAGAAGTAGGCCAGGAATATGTCCCATAAGTCAATCTGTTTACCTTCTAATGCTCCTAAAATGTAAGATGAGAGAGATGAAAGAAAGTTTGTTAATTCCCAAATTTGGGGGCAAGCTATCTTAAGAGCAAATATTACTAAGTTTCATATTTTGTAATGGGTTAGTATTTTGAAGTCTACCATGGTATTAGAAGGATAAATATATAATTCCCCTTCCCTCAAACAAAACAAATAAATCATCTCATACTAGGAAGCATGGCCCTCAGGTACTATGCTATTTGAAAATTAAGAAAGATGAGAAGATTTTCGGTACTTACTGTTTTCTGAGGCAGAAAAATATGTAAAATTTTATTTAGAAAGACTTTCATAGGTTTGTGACAAACTTCAGATACTAAAAAGCTAACTACAGTATGTAATTAAACAGTACATCCCATTTTCCCAGGCAAGGAAAACCTTGTTTATACTATGCTTACACCAAGTATCAGGGATGCATCCCACGGCTAGAGTGACTTGATTCTTTCTTTTACTCAATAAAGGGAGTTATATTTGCTACCCAATAGCACTGTTAAGATGGATTTATGCATTACCACTGTTTAAGACCAAGAAATTTTTTAAAAATGCAAAAGATTCACTACTACCTTTTTATCCAAGTTTGAACCTTTTATTTGTTCACTGAAGTCTTCCAGTGTTTCATTTTCAGAGGCCTTATTAGCAACTTTTCCTAAGGAAGTGTTCACATCTTTGGAATCATGTCTTATTTCACTTGCTGAAAAGAAATAATATTCAATTACAGAAACTTTATAGACAAAATGAGTTATTCAAAGACTATTCTAAAAAATGACTTGGAATTCGGAGGCTCTCTTAAGGTCTAATGTGACAAATATGAAGCAGAGTTTTCAGCAAATTACACAATAATTCCTCTCTATCAAAATAACTCCATTATGTTGTATAAAAAATTAAACAGATATTTAAGAATTTTTCTTGATCATCTCAAGCTATTTTAAATATACTTATAAAACTTGAAGGTCAAAGTAAAATCAACTTTCATACTAAGTTACATCCTGTGAAATAAAGATTCAGATATTTAAACTTGTGACTAGCTGTTAACTATAAAATTTTAAGCAACTCGGATTTAAAATGTGATAAAGCTTAAATACATATTTCAATTTCAAAATAAGATGGCAAAAACTGCTGAGGTCAATTACCTATCTTTTATAGATAAAGCCTAACAAGGTTATTTATTAAACAAAATATCTCAATCTGATCTTCCAACCAGTCAATTAAAACAGGAGAATTGACAAACTATAAAACATATGGTTAATAGACCCTAAAATGAAAAGCTTCTTGTTCTAATGAATTCCTTTGGACTAGGCCTGAATGCAGATATAAAGAGATGCTTCAATATTGCATATTCTGAAAACGTCAAATTTTACCTGCTGAGTTGGAAGCACAGGCCTCTGACTTTATCGATCCAGTGTCCAGTACAGAAAGTTCTCTATTATAAAGCAAACAGAGCTTAAACATTATAACAGATTCTAAGAAGAACTATCCACTTCTGTAAACATTATATAATCGTCACTTTAGCTGCTGGTGAACATCAGCTCAAGTCCTCCAGGGCAGAGCATACTATAATGAGACTCAGAACCCAATGCACCTGTGCGGATCCTTCATTGGCTCTTTAATCACATATGCCTCAACTGTTAAGAAAGGTGCTGCCACTCAAACTTTGTTACTGAGAGCTTGACAAGATATACCAAGCATGTAAAATTTGAAAAAATATCTTGTATTGAAAACAATACAAGATAGTGTTTAATTTCTACTTTTTTTTTTTTGAGATGGAGTTTCACTCTTGTTGCCCAGGCTGAACTGCAGTGGTGTGATCCTGGCTCACTGTAACCTCTGCCTCCCAGGTTCAAGTGATTCTCCTGCCTCAGCCTCCTGAGTAGCTGGGATTACAGGCATGTACCATCATGCCTAGATAATTTTGTACTTTTAGTAGAGATGGGGTTTTGCCGTGTTGGTCAGGTAGATTACCTGACCTCAGGTAATCTACCAGCCTTGGCCTCCCAAAGTGCTGGGATTACAGGCGTGAGCCACTGTGCCTGGCCAACGTCTAGTCTTAAGTGTGTATGTGTACATCATATGGTCAATGTCACAGGAAGACAGACTGAAAGCAGCTTAATTTTTTTGGTAGTCTCTAAAGACAACTTAGAGTCTAAAGATTAAGAATATGTAGATCAGAGTCAGACCAATCTGGGTTCAAATACTGTTCTGCCACTTGTGTAAACTGAGGCAAAACTACTTAACATATTTAAGTTTAACCATATCTGTAAAATGAGAATACCACCTACCCACAAGGTATTGTGAGGATTAAATGAGATAAGATGTCCTTAAAGCTAATAGCATAGGCCCAGCAGATGAAAACTACATTTCTAAGAGCCACTCAGATACAAATGGCCAAACGCTATCCCATTTTTAATCACTTAGACAAAAATTTAAAACACATAAAAATACAGAGAACAAAATAAACACTCATAATCCCACCATTTGTTCATTTAACAAGTGGTAAGCATATCCTTCAGCACTGCGCCTGCTCACTGGTTCAGAATTACTTCCTAGCCAAGAAAGAGAAAAACTAAACATAACATTTTGTTTTTACCATTCTTTGAAGTTTGCAAAACAAAGTATTTTTTCCCAACATAAACCCTAGAAACAATAAGAAGTATAGAGGATGGGGAAATAATACAAACAGAAAACATACACAAATGCAAATCTTTCTCTAACTCAGACTTTCTGGATTCACAACTAGCTATCTACTAGAATATTTCCATCTCATAACTCAAAATGTCTAAGTTTGACCTCCCCAACACAGCTCTTTTTCATGGGAGATGGATGGTAATGCTCTTCTCTGAGATAAGAAAGAAACCAGGTATCAACCTTAACACCTCCCTCTGCCTCACCCCCATCTGATGAACCAATATTCACTTCTTAAATCTTCCTCAAATTTACTCCCACTTCTGTGTAAAGTCATCACGTTCTTTCAGTTTATTACAATAGCCTGCCATCTCATGCTCCACACCAGAGCTATAATGATTTTTAAAATGTAAATGTGATCAAATTACCTCTCTTATTTAAAAGTCTTTCTGTGAATTCCTATATGCTTAGCATAAAGTTCAAACTCACCATAAATTCTAGTTTGCCTAGGATGGTCTGTCTATGCGGTTGTCCTGGCATATTATTAACAGCTTCCCATTTCCTTCTCAAAAGCTTTGCAATCCAGAAGATAAATTCTATGGTCATTTTACTCTCACAGCCCTTCATGACAGCTTTTGCACATTCTGTAGCTTCATTTCTTGCCATTTGAACATCAAGCCATGGGACATTATTTTGTTGTCTCAGTTTTCCTCAACAATTAGTTAATTTCTACTTATCCTTTAGTGATCATTTGAAATGCCACTTTCACCAGGAAGTTTTTAACATCTTGCATTTCTCCTATTATTTTATTGTACATGCTTATCTGCCATCTTAAAAGTACTGTGAGGACAAGGCTTGTATATGTCTAGTTGTTTTCTACACCTGCAGCACCTAACATATTCCTGGCACACAGTGCCAGACACTAAGGAGACCTAAATGAAGATAACTCTCTCCTTTCTAGCAATTCCAGTACAAGGTGAGGCTCACATACAAGCAGACGAATAAACTGAGATATGTCCAAGAAAACTACTGGAACAAATCACAAATAACATCTCATATGTGATTTGACAGATAAGTGAATGCAAAGAAAAGGACTTTAATATAAACACATGCAAAAGGCCTAAATTACATGGTGCATCGTAAAATCAGTGAGCCGCTTGCTCTGTTTATCTTTCATTAGCCTTTCATCCCACTTTCCTCCCTCCAATACCATAGTTGTCAAAGAGGGAATGGATACAGGTCCACTAAAGAGCCGTTAAAAGCCATGCCAAGCAATTTACCATAGATGTCAAAGAGAGAATGGATACAGATCCATTAAAGAGCCTTTAAAAGCCATGCCAAGCAATTTAGACTATCCCCAGGTGGTTGAAAGCCAGTGAAACACTCTCAACAGTTACTGGCAGATTTCTATTTTAAATATCACTATGACAAAAGATATATTAAGAGAGTTTAGGAAGATTAACCAGGAGCTAATTACAATAATCTAAGAGAAAAATAAGTAAGAACATAGAATTGAGAGGAAGGAACAGCCATGAGAGATATCGAGGTAATAACATGAACAGAGTTAAGTTACTCAATAGAGAACTGAGGGATGCTTCTGTGGCCTCTAATTATCCTGAAAGTTACATTCATAAGTAGGTACAGTACATCTATTAGTTTAATTTCCAAGTATTAAGACAGTTTTTATAATACTGCTAGTATAATTCATATAGGTATGGGAAACTTTTTAACTACGAAAATAGCTAACTTACAAGGAAGGTAAAATTACATATGCAACTCTTTTAAGAAATAGTTTAGTTTTGTCTGGAATTTGAGAGACAAAAAAGTTAAATTCACCTAAGTGAAAAAAAATCATAATGTAAGCAACATTGTAATTCACACGAATATTTTATAGTTTTGCATTGGTGGAGTATAGTTCCAGTTCTGAATTGGTGGACTAGACAAGGTAAAAATGAAGGTAAGAACAACGAAAAGAGAGAAAAGAGATTTGGATGAGGCTATAGAAATACAGATAAGCAAGAAGATATGAATAAAAAGGAGAAGAGAAAGATAGGTTTAAGCCAACTCTGAGAGATTACATCAAACTTATCCTCTACTTTTCATGTGGGTAATAAAATGTATTTGGTGAGTCCCAACAAATAAATTTTTTAATGAAATTGAGTATGAAATATGAGACTATATCAGTTACGGTAAGGAAAATAATTGTTTTTGTAAATCTATAATTTCATATATTTATAAATATATACCAGATTGCAATATAAAACAGATCTTTAATGTGGGTAATTGACAAAATGGCTGGAAGATGATTGCTTTAGAATAATTACTATTTTAAAAATATTTTTTAAAAATATAAAAAGTTTGAAAACTATTGCCCGAGAAAAAAGTTTAGGGCTGAGTATACTAGCTCACACTTATAATCCCTATAATTTGGGAGGCTTATGTGGGAGGACTGCTTGAGTCCAGGAATTTAAGACCAGGTTGGGCAAGTGGTGAGACTCAGTCCCTACAAAAAGAGAAAAACATTAGCCAGGTGTGGTGGCATTCACCTGTAGCCCCAGCTACTTGGGAGGATGAGGTGTGATGATTGTTTGAGTCTGGTAGGTAGAGGCTGCAGTGAGCCATGATGACATCACTGCACTCCAGGCTGGGCAAAAGAGCAAGACCCTCTTTCTCAAAAGAAAAAAAAAAAAAAAGAAAAAAATTCAGAATGTTACTGCTTTTTTTGAGATGCTAACTAATTGTGGTCAGTATTCATTTATTTACAAATAACCATATTCTGTTTCTGGATAGGACTGCCACAAATATACTGGGGCAATTATTATGCAAATAGTAGGGGCCTTAAGCAGAGAAATATTATAGTATCCAATTCAAGGCAGAGGTTCCCTAGCCTGATGCCAAACTATAATGTGTTAGGTCTCCTGATATTACAAATGTTCAATCAGGTACAATATTGTTTATTCCAGCAAAGACAAAGAATAGTTTATGTAGCCTGAAAGAAAAAAGAAAAAAAATCAGAATAATATTTCTTCATAGTTCCTCCCCACTTGCTACTTTAAAAAGGAAGCAGAGATGAGAGGAAAGGGACCTAAAGTAAAATAATGTTTTGTGGTAGTTTGCAGAGTAACTGAATTAAATACATAGGAAGAACCAAGAGGCCACTCGTCCAGCATGCTGTTTTGCAGAGCAGGGACAGACTTTGGAGCAGGTTGCCTTGAGTTCAGCTGTCAACTCTGATACTTGCAAGCCGGGTCCTTTGGAAAGTTTATCACTTTGATTTAAATATAAAAATAGGGTGAATTTCACCTCAGCACTGTGCCACTAAATAAAATAAGTAATGTATCTAGCTCAGGGCAGACATTAAATACCAGTTCTTACAATTAAGTATAAAAGTTTGCAGTAAAGTTACAGCACATTAGGTACTCAGTGGAATGGGACAATGAAGAAAAGTAAGTTTCTTAAAAGATAAGGAATCTCAATATATAAAGGATAGAAAAAATGATCTTTATTTTTGGTGGAAATCTTTTTTTTTTGTCATGTGATGGTAAAATTGGTAATAAGACTACTCCATTCTAGAAGTCCTCTCTTGGGGAACAAACTAGGATTAAGTCAGACTCTGAGAAAGTGAGTTACTTGAGACAGGATCTAATTTGCCCAGTATAGATCCAGTCTAGGCATAGGTCTAATGAGACTCAAATGCCAGGGCAAAAGTGGTAGGCTTTTATTTTCTGCGCACTGGTATCAGATATTTATCCCTCAGAAGTTTGTGTTTACTATTTACTGGTTCTCAAATCTACAATGGCTGCCTATGCATTTGAGACCAAGTTGTGAAGGTGGTAAATAACTGATCCCTGCTGACCACCACCGTCAATTTCATCCTGAATTCAAATTTGTGAGCCCAACTTTCCCACCTCCTTAATCGAACATCACCCTACTTATAAAATCTTATTTCCCACTATTCTTCAATGTCTACTTGCTTAAGAAAGGATTCACTGTCTCCATTTACATATAATCTAATTCAAGTGTTTGAGAAGTGGTCTGCAATATTCTCAAATAGGAATTGAAACCTTAAGTCTCTTCCCTATCTCAATATATGAGGGACTGGACTTGCAAAGAAAGGTAAATAAGACAGGAACAATTCCTACTGTCAAGAAATCCAACAGTTTAGCAAGTGAGAGATTAAACTACACTATCAGGAAATCAGTGCCACAACTGAGGTAGCATAAGATGTTATGGGAATGCATAAAGGATTCTGCCTCTGCCTGGTAGAGTCAGGAAAACCTTTAATCTTCCTTACACAATCATGTTTATATGTACTTTTACCTTTCTGCCCACATATTCCTCATTATTTCTCCTTCTCTACCAAACTTCGTTCCTTCTTCTTTGTTAATCTAAACAAATCCAAACTTCAAGGAGCAATACACAGTTTTGCTTTTCCAAGATATCTTTTTATTGTTCTCTTTTCACTTAGACACTTTACAAATTCTCCCAGTCAGGTCTGAGAATACTTGCCCTAGTCATTAAATCAGCTCAGGTTTGTCTATTTGTTTTACCAATAAGGGGCAGTCCAGAGTTTCTGAAAATATATGAGTCTAGCCCTTTTATCTTCTACTTTTATTTCTGTAAAATAAAAACTTATTCTAGCAGGCTTCAGCCTCTCAGTATCTTAGAGGGGAGAAAAGGGAGCATATGAACTAGTAACTGACTGGTAAAAGGGATATAGCTGAAATTTGAAATTATATTTTAGCTGAATTTAGTTCTGGAACCATTAACAATTTTCTGTGTAACTACTGACAGATCCTCTGGTTATCAGGTCTTCATTTTTCCCTGTTAAGGTTTATCCTAGCACTGTGGATGACTACAAAACTAGTATTTCCAGTGCAGAACAAATAAAAACTATTAAAATAATACCGAGAAAATGTTCAATTTTGTTTAAAAACAGAAACTTTAGAAGTAGATAAAAGCAAAGAAGAGCCAAAAACAGCAAAACTGGCGCTTTTGAAGTGAAGAAAAATGAAGTTCAAAGTTAATAAAAAAGTGTTATCTGAAATAAACACTTGATACTGCAAACCAAAATGGCTAACCTTATCTCAAGAAAAACTGATATACAGTTACCACTCCCAAAGTGGAAAGAAAAAAGAAAAAATAAAGACAGTTAGTGGAGCTATGGGAGCATTAGTTTGGCCTCAAGGTTTTTTACTCTAACACACAATGCCAGAAAGCAGGAGAACAATGTCTACATAGCTGTGAGGCAGAAATAGGTAAACTAAGAATTTTACACACAGACAACCTGCCCTTAGACAAATCATTCTCATATACCCAAGATTTTAGGGAACACAGTAATCATGAACGCTTCTTAAAAAATTTATTTGCTGTGAAATCTAGCCAACTAAGCAATGAATCAAAATAGTCACACGTGGTGGCTCACACCTGTAATCCTGGCACTTTGGGAGGTCAAGGCAGGTGGATCACTTGAGATCAGGAGGAGAGCAGTCTCACCAACATGGTGAAACGCCATCTGCTAAAAGTACAAAAAAATTAGCCAGTAGTAATGGCACATGCCTGTAATACCTACTACTCGGGAGGCTGAGACAGAAGAGCTGCTTGAACTCAGGAGGTGTAGGTTGCAGTGAGCCAAGATCCACCACTGTACTCCAGCCAGGGTGACACAGCGAGACTCCCTCTCAAAAAAATAAAATTGTCAAGATTAGAGGAAAGTAAAAAGGACTGGTGGTAGGGACTGAATCAATTTAAATAGAGAACTAATAAGAAGGATCTTTGGAGTTCAGGTCATTCAAGAGAATGTTAATGGCACAAGGCTTAGTAATATAAAGTAAACTTTTAACAAAAATGTGGGGTAGGCAAGATTAGGAGAAAACGTGTGTACAAATATGTTCATCTTTCCTATTAGGAAAGCAAATACTGCTGTCTAAAGTTGGAAAACAATTTTTAAAAGTGAAGATGAAATTCAAACTTTCAAGTAATTTTCCTTATTAACTTGAGAGAGAACTTTGAGAAATTAATTTCTTGTGGTAAAGAAGTATAAATTGTCTCTTTTTGCAGAAGACATGATTGTATATTTAGAAGACCTCATCATCTCAGCCCAAAATCTCCTTAAGCTGAGAAGCAAATTCAGCAAAGTCTCAGTATACAAAATGAATGTGCAAAAATCACAAGTATTCCTATACACCAATATCAGACAAACATAGAGCCAAATCATGAGGGAACTCCCATTCACAATTGCTACAAAGAGAACAAAATACCTAGGAATACAACTAACAAGGGATGTGAAGGACCTCTTCAAGGAGAACTACAAACCACTGCTCAAGGAAATAAGAGGACACAAACAGATGGAAAAACATTCCATGTTCATGGTTAGGAAGAATCAATATCATGAAAATGAACATACTGTCCAAAGTAATTTATAGATTCAGTGCTATCTGAATCTATAAATACCCATCAAGCTACCATTGACTTTCCTCACAAAATTGGAAAAAACCACCTTAAATTTCATATGGAACTAAAAAAGAGCCTGCATAGTCAAGACAATCCTAAGGAAACAAAGAAAGAAAGAAAGAAAGCTGGAGGCATCATGTTACCTGACTACAAACTATACTACAAGGCTACAGCAATCAAAACAGCATGGTACTGGTACCAAAACAGTGATATAGACCAATGGAACAGAACAGAGGCCTCAGAAATCATGCCACACATCTACAACCATCTGATCTTTGACAAACCTGACAAAAGCAATGGGGAAAGGATTACCTAATTAATAAACAGTGTTGGGAAAACTGGCTAGCCATATACTGAATGCTCAGACTGGATCCCTTCCTTACACCTTATATAAAAATTAACTCCAGATGGATTAAAGATTTACACGTAACACCGAAAACCATAAAAACCCTAGAAATAAACCTAGGCAATACTATTCAGGACATAGGCATAGGAAAGGACTTCATGACTAAAACACCAAAAGCAATGGCAACAAAAGCCAAAATAGACAAATGGAATCTAATTACACTAAAAAGCTTCTGTACAGCAAAAGCAAGTATCATCAGAGTGAACTGGCAACCAACATAATGGGAAAAAATGTTTGCAATCTACCCACCTGACAAAGGGCTTATATCCAGGATCTACAAAGAACTTAAACAAATTTACAAGAAAAAAACAACCCCATCGAAAAGTGAGCCAAGGATCTGAACAGACACTTCTCAAAAGGAGACATTTATGCAGCCAAAAAACATATGAAAAAAAGCTCATCATCACTGGTCATTAGAGAAATGCAAATCAAAACCACATAGAGATACCATCTCATGTCAGTTAGAATGGTGATCATTAAAAAGTCAGGAAAAAAACATGCTGGAGAGGACATGGAGAAATAAGAATGCTTTTACACTGTTGGTGGGAGTATAAATTAGTTCAATCATTGTGGAAGACAGTGTGGCAATTCCTCAACAATCTAGAACCAGAAATATCATTTGACCCAGCAATCCTATTATTGGGTATATACCCAAAGGATTATAAGTTATTCTATTATAAAGACACATGCACACATATGTTTATTGTAGCACTATTCACAATAGTAAAGACTTGGAACCAACCCAAATGCCCATCAATGACAGACTGGATAAAGAAAATGTGGCACATATATACCATGGAATACTATGCAGCCATAAAAAAGGATGAGTTCATGTCTTTTGCAGGGACATGGATAAAGCTGGAAACCATCATTCTCAGCAAACTGGCAAAGAACAGAAAACCAAACACTGCATGTTCTTACTCATAAGTGGGTGTTGAACAATGAGAACACATGGACATAGGGAGGGAAACATCACACACTGGGGCCTGTTGGGGGTTGGGGGCCAGGAGATGACTAGCAGGCAGTGGGGGGCTAGGGGAGGGATAGCATTAGGAGAAATACCCAATGTAGATGACATTAGGGTGATGGATACAGCAAGCCACCATGGCACGTGTATACCTATGTAACAAATCTGCATGTTCTGCACATGTACTCCAGAACTTAAAGTATAATAATAACAAAAAAAAAGAAGTATATTAATTCGGCAATTCGTTTCATTCCACTTTCATTTCTCTGCCTCTTCTGGTTAAGTATAAATAAAATGATCTTTAGTGTTTTTACTAAAAATGGCATGATCCAATTTATCTAATATTATATCCACTTATATGTATAGATAAATGTCTGGAATGATGCATACAAATAGCAATTAATTTGTTACTTGGGGTGGGGAGATTCCACCACCCCAACATTGCTTTTTATTTTAATGAACATGTATCATTTTTCAAAATCAGCCATTATTCTTTAAAAAAAGAAATAAGAACAAATGTCCTACACTTTAATTTATGTCATTGATCTCTTTTTTACCTTTGGCTTAGCTCACTGTCAACCTCTTGTCAGTCAACAGAGATATTTGCTCTTGAATGCAGAATTTACTCTAATTTTCTTTTGTATTCCTCAAAGTAAGTGAGGTATAACAGTTAAAAATGTTAAAACCTTTTCTATTCATTATTTGATTTAATCCTCACAACCCTGAGGCAAGTACCTCCCCTTTTCACAGAAAGATGAAATAATTTGCCTAAAAGGTCACATAGTTATGAGGTGGTAACAGGAAGATTCAAAAACCAAGGTCAGACTACAAAGACGAAGCTCTTAACCAAAGGTTTAGAGTAAGATAGGCCTTGGTTCAAATCCAGATTCTGTTAGTAGGAGTGTGATCTTGGGCAAGTGACAATCTTATCTTCATTTTTTTCCATCTTCAAAACAGGCAGATTACCATGCCACCTCATTACATGGTTAAAAAAATCAATAAAACTCTTGGTTCTCCATTTGGCACATAGAAAGTATTCTATTTGATGATAAATTACAGGTTCTTGCAACAATAAGAGCATCACGAAGAGTTATGATGCCACAACGGTAATTAAAAATAAATGCCAGAGAAACTTAAGTCATGCACCACTGAATCCTAATGAAAAGTGTTTTCGTTGTTTTGAGTCTGTTCACAAAATATTATGATATTCAAGTAGTATAACATATTTAGCTTGAGGAATTACAAAAGTTAAGTAAAATATGACATAATATTAAATCAAATTGGGGCCAACCAGAATAGATTAAGTTCCTGAGCATGAAGTTTACTACTGGGCCCCATTTAAAGTTGCATTGGGCAAACAGTTCTATTTGGGGAAAAAAAATCATTATTTAAAACCATTGCCTTAAAAGTAAAACCATAAAAAAATTGTATGCTGTTTATCTCTGAAAATTAGTTTAACTTTTGATTCTACTTTCAAGCCCTAATTACTTCAAATAAAAATTTCCAAGGCTTCTCTGTCCCCTGAAAAATGAATTATTAATAAAACAAGGAAGCCACAGAAAATGGATTGAAATAGGTAGCACTGATCTTAATATGTAGCCTGGTTGAAATGAAAGTTTATCTGCCTATTTATAATAATTAAAGAACATTTGAAAATAAACTTAATTGACTTTTGAAAGAAGCAATCTCTATTATTCAAAAAGCCCTTTTATGAACCATAATTTTAAATTCTGAACAGCTAATCTTTTCTATCTTACAAGATATATATAATTCATTATTTTGACTCTAAGTTTTAGTATAATGACATTTCCAGGTATCAGCAGTAATAAATACATTTAATAAATAACAGAGTTTAAAAATAATGGAGCTTCAATGATCACTGAATACGTTAGTGAAACCCAAGAGTAGAGACTGCTTTTCTAACCCCAAACAATCTACACTAAAAGGTGTACTTAAACATGCATACCTCAAGTTGTCACTTGGTTCTTTTTTTACTGGAGTTTCCATGTACTTGAAGTCTGCTGATTGGTCCTCTCCAGCAACATTGGGCTCCTGGCTTATCCTGGAGACCCCTGAAGTACATGAGAGCTCTCCTTCATTGGAGACTCCAAAGAGGTCTGGGTCGTCTTGAATTACATCAATTAGGAGGACATCATCTTCATATGCTTTAAGAATATCTGGAGACCCTACTTTGATTTCTGAAAAATTCTTAGTTATTTTTCTACCACTAACTTCACTGGAAACTGGCTGGAATGTTTCTTGCTCATTACAGCTGAAGAAAGAATTTTTCTCTACATACCCGGGATCATAAGAAAAAGTATTATTTTCAACTGTGAGAGAAGCAACTTCTTTATTAGACACAATATTGCCTCGTTCAGAGATGTGATTAGATGGTTTGTTATTGTTATCTTGCTTTGTAAACCGTGTATAAATACTACAGGAATTCTTATCGTAGAATGAATCAGAACTAGCTTGCGCTGGAGTGACGCTATTTTGTATGCTCAAAGTTTGAGGTCCTGATGTTGTCATGGAGACACTTTCTTTACTCCTATTCTGTCTTACCTCTGCTCCAGATAAATTGTCCAGAAGTTCTAGAGGACTGTAAGCTTCTCTCTCTGATGACTTGGCATTTATTTCTTTTCTTTTTTCTGTTTTATTCTTAAGTAAAGGAATTTTAAAATTAGTTAGCCTTCCTGTGTTCAATATTTTAACCAAGTCTGGAGCTACAAATGTTTGTTTAGCAACGCATGATTTTCGATGAATAGTTCTGCCTGTAGAGTTATTTGCTTCCTGACCATCTTTGGAAGTCGCTATCAAATTTAGTTTTGTTAAATTTCCTCTATCTTTTTTTTTATTTCCTGTTAAGATTTGAGTCTCACTGATTAACTGAGTATCTTCAGTAGTGTTAGAAACCACCTCTGACCCACTTTTGCTCAGTTCCTCTGATTTTATCTTTTTATCATCCTCGATTATAGGTTCCTTCATAACCATTAAAGTATGTTCTATTGCAGAAACTGAAGACAAACAATTCGAATTAGAATCTAGTTTTTCTTTACTTGAAGATTCAATGTTTGTTTCTGTTAAGGAACTTTGTAATAATAATTTGGAGTCAGTTAAATGGGTCTGGTTTGTTTGGTGTTTAAGAACATCATCTTGCCTACAACTTTCCTGAGACCCAGGAAGAAAGTAACTTGATTCTGGCAAGGAAGCCTTTTTCCAACACCAGGCAGATATTCGAGCACATGAATAATAAGGCCAAGTTCTTTTACCAGTCATAGGTATTGTTCTCTGACAGCTTAACTTCAGTTCTTCAGATTCCCTTCTCAACTCTTCCTGTGAAGATCTCTTTTCAATATGGTACTCATTAGGTGATTTCCCTATGGAGCTTTTCATTGATTTAAAATCCTCTGTCTGTGCCATGCTTTCATATCCTAAGGGCTCTGAAGCATTCTCTGTTTCTTCTTTCAAAAGTGGCTCAATGGTTTTCTGACACACAGCATTTACATGATGTTCGGGACTTGTTTCTTTTCCTACCATTTCTGGGAGACTTAATAAATGATCCATCAGAGAGACTGTATTATGGCTTACTTTTCTCAGAACATTTAAAGGACTTTTAGTCTCTGCTTCTTTACCATCAGCAATCATTTTATTTTCTTGCAACATCAACTCAGACTTGTTATACTCATAAAAGTTCATCTCAGTAACTGTTTCAGACTCAGTAACTGCTTTTTCAGACTTTATTCTTTTCCTGGATTTTCGCCCAACACTGCTCTCCTCTATTGAGTATTTATTTTTTTCACGTTGAAGGCAGGAAAGCAAGTCATTGGTTTTACTTTGGCATAAATCACTCTCTTCTAGTAGTAACTTATTTACTCCCATTACACTTTCTTTGGTTTGTAAAAGCCGAGGAATACTATTTGTGTCACTCTTCTCTGCAAGACTCCTAAGGTTTTCTTTCTTTAACTTTGAGGAATTTTCTGCTACATGCATACATCCACCATCAGGCTTATATGGCAGGTTGTTTTCATCATTACAACCCTTGGAATGGGGGAAACAATTGCAAACATGTAATTTCAAAATGGAATTATTTTCTACTTCAGGTGACAAGATGTTACAAGAATATTTTGGAGTATTCTTGTACAGTTCATCTTGGAATTCAACCTTAATATTTTGTGTAGCCTCATTTTCTGTTACTTTGAGAGGTGGGTTTTCTAAGCTTTTAAGTTTTTTATTTCGAATTCTTCTTCTTTTAATGCCTTCCACGATACCTTCCTTACTCAAAGACTGCAAGCATTCCACTGTTTGGAAAGATTCCGAACTGGTTAATGATTCCTTTCTTACCAGGTCAATCTCTGGCTGAGGATCATCACTTGAGGCTTCAGTAACTTTTCTTTTTTCCTTGGCTGATCAAAACAATAAAACATACCAGAAAAGATTTTATATTGAGGAGGAAAATGCAATACCACTGAAATTAAAAACTGTGAGGCTATAATTTTTATTTCCCTTCAGCGCTCTATGTAAATACACATTTGTTTTTAAATGAAAACCTAATTTCTGTTAAGGAATTGCATATAAACCTGTATAAATTCTAAGGCAACTGAATAACCCTTACAGCATCGTCATCTCATACTAGCCAAAATGTACCACAAGAATTCCTCCTATCGTAATTCTGATCAAGGACTTCTAATGGTGAACACCCTTTTAAGAAAATCCACTTTTCCCATCTCCTGGTCAACCATGTGCATCAGAAATAACCATGCAGATTCCAGTTAAAGACTAGCGGTAAAACAAAGATGCAGCACGCTGAGGTGCAAAGGCTAAAGATAAGTGACGGTGGGTGCTTTCTTACTGTGTCTTTCCGTTTGCAAGCGGAGTTCAGCCTCCTTTGCTGCTTGTATTCCTCGCCGGTCTGACGGGCTCACCTGGCCCCTGGGCCTCTCCACTCGACGCCTTGTGGCCTTTTCAGCCCCTGATGCCGCAACCGACCTGTCTCTTTCCACCTTGTCTTTCCCAGGGCTGGCCTGGGCCACCATTCTCCTCTTTTGCCTATTTTTCCTGCGCCCTCCGACCTCTGGGCCGCAGCCTCTCGCTGTGCCTGGCCCTCGCGCCTGCCGTTTCCGCAGGTTTCTAACATTGTCTTCAGGACCCGGGGCCATCGTGGGATCCAGGGGTGGATGTCGTCGCATGTGCCCCAGGGCCGGCCCGCCAGGGCTCCTCCGCACCAGCTCGCAGGAACCCACCGCCGCGCAAAGACTGCACCCGCCTCCGCCTCCAGCACCTACTACCTTCTGACCCACCCCACACTGCTCGTCACCACAGCCTAGGGCCGGAAGCGGAAGTGGGGCGCGTAAGCGGAAGTGGGCCGAGTGGCTGGGGCCCCGGACTGGCGCTTCGGGATCCAACGGGCTGGTGAGCGGCGAGTTCCGTGCTAGCGTCTTTCTGGAGGGCCTCCCGCGCGCGCGGCGCCTCGAGGGTGGCAGTGTCCAAGACCGGTTTTATTGCGAGGGACTGTAGTGGGGCTGATCACATCACAGGCCTCCGTTGTCCCTGCCACTAGGCTGAGCCTCGCCGAACGGTTCAGAGCTCATTCTCCCAGCTGCTGCTCCTCGCGCCTTGCCTGCTCGCAAAGACCACTGACAGCCAGTGGCTTCTAACTCCACACCGAGTCTCCTTGAAGCCCCTGTCTAATTGCCTTCCTGATGTATTTACCCGGGTATTCCACAGGTGCCTCACACTCAGATGGGCAAAACAGCTCATGGCTCCTCAAGCTTGCTTCTTTCACATTGGTGGATGCGCCACCATGCACCTGCCAGAAACCTAGAAACCATCAGAGACAACCTTCTTTCTACTTCATCCCTCACATCCGCATTCACTAGATCTGCTAAACCGTGGTTTGTTTGTCAGCCACTCTCCCGCTTGCCATTACCGTGGCTCTGGCCCTCAGGCTTTCTTGACTGACCTACTGCATTATGCCTCTGAATCCATTCATGAACTGTTCCAATCAAACTTCCACCTCCTTGCCAGGCCATGCCTCTCCAATGAAAGAGGATCCTCGCACTCCTCAGTTTGACCCTTCTTGAACTTCTTTTGCTCAAACACTAAAACAGAAGTCCAAACTCTAGTGTGGTATCTGTGACTCTGTCTGATGTGGCCTCTGAAAATTTAGCTAGTTTTCTCTTACTGCCACTGTAGGGTAAAAGTTGTGCTTTGATGGAAAACTGATCAGAAGTCACCCTTCCGAATTATCTGACTTTAATTCTATGGGAGTTATTTTACAGCTCTGTAAATTACAGATAAGCGATAGCAACCAAAATAATGGTCTATAGACATCCAAATTCTGTCTAATAGAAGTTTAATTGGCTTCCCAGCTGGGCACTGTGGCTCATGCCTGTAATCTCAGCACTTTGGGAGGCTGAGGTGGGTGGATTACCTGAGATGAGGAGTTCAAGGCTAGTCTGGGTAACATGGTAAAACCCCATCTCTACAAAAATACAAAAATTAGCCAGGCATGATGGCAGGTGCTGCAACCCCAGCTAGTTGGGAGGCTGAGGTGGGAGAATCGTGTGAACCTGGGAGGTGGAGGTTGCAGTGAGTGGAAATTGCACCATTACACTCCAGCCTGGATAACTGAGTGAGACACTGTTGCCAAAAAAAAAAAGGAAGTTTAATTGACTTCTCATTTCCACTGTGGAAGAAGCCAGTTTTTGCTTCCATTTCCACATACATTTCATTCCTAGTCTAGAATGTTTGTTGTTAGAATTATCCTTTGAACCAATGGTTATAAAATCTGCCTGATGAGAGAATATAATCTTCAATACATGTTCATCTATGACTCCCATTATTTTCTCTTTTTTGAAAATTATCTCTTATCACCACACATAGCCTGCACTTAAGCCACACTGGACTACTACTGAGGTTCCCCAGATTTCATATACTTTTGTCATGTCCAGACTACCTAACAGTCCTGGAAAGTCTTCCTTTGCTTGTCTTCCTGGTGAACTATATGTTTCCCCTTCAAGATTCAGTGCAAGGATCACCCATCAAGGAATCTTTACTGCCACTGTTCTTACACTTTGAGGGGTAAAGTGTTCCTACCTGTATACAAACACACTGTTCATCTTTTTACTTGTGTTTCTCCCTTAGTAGGGTAGGAAATTCCAAATCAAGGGCAGATACCTTCCATTACTCTTTGCTTTCTGTGTGTTTAAAGAAGGACCTGGAGAATTCGAATACAATGCATTAAAGAATGGTAGGCATGAAGCATAGAGTATGAGTAATATGACAGTTTGGATGAGCAGCTCAGGTGGAGTATTCTGAGGAGCTTTTAGAAAATCAAATTTAAGTGAAAGAGGTATAAAAGATACAGAAATTTTCCTTGTTTCTTTTTCCTTGTAATTACCCTTAATAAAAGGGAAATCAGTTTAAGACTAGCAGAATTTATAAAAAGTGATCATAAGCATTTCAGTCTCATTCTATGTTCACTTTATGCCTCACTTTATATCTCAGTTTCCTCATCTGTAAAATGAAATAGTATCTCCTCAGAGTTCTCATGAAAATTAAATGTACCAATATTTGTAAAGCAGTTTGAACAATGCCTAGTCAATTACAAACATTAAACAGATTTGTTAAGTAAAAACCTCATTACACACACACACTCTGAGTCAGAGTCTCACTCTGTTACCCAGGCAGGAGTGTAGTGATGTGGACATGGCTCACTGCAGTCTTGACCTCCTGGGCTCAAGTGATGTTCCTACTGCAGCCTCAGGAGTAGCTGGGACTACAGGTGTGTGCATCACCATACCCAGCTCATTTTTTTTTTAAATAGAGATAGAGTCTCCCTATGTTGCCCAGGTAGGCCTTGAACTCCTGGCCTAAAGTGATCCTCCCACCTCAGCCTCCCAAAGTGTAGGGATTAGAGGTGTGAGCCACTGGGTCTGGCCTCAATATAAATTAAAATATATATGAAGGTAGACTCTATAGAATTCTGACATTTACTACCTTCAAAATAAACATTGCTACTAGGATGTTAGTAAAAAAAAGATAAAAGTTCAAGAGTCTGGCCTCTGGTCTGAGGCTGGAGCCCACTGGCTTTGCAAAGGCTGTTCCTGCCACCAGGTACCCACTGCCTTTGGCCCACTTTAAGGACAGATGGTGTTAAAGTTGGTTATAGGCCTAGGAATTTAGAAACTTTTATGACCCACAACTGTTAAGCAATATGTAGAACAGGAATGAGAAGAACTTAGTAGCATAGGAAATTCCAAAATCAAATGCAGTTGTCCCTCCATATCTGTGGGTTCTGCATCCACAGATTCAACCAACTGCGTATCAGAAATATTTGGAAAAAAAGCAGTGAATAAAAACTACGAAATTAAAAATGAATGTAACAATCATTTACATTGCATGAGGTATTATAAATAATCTAGAGATGATTTAAAGTATACAGAAGGATGTGCATAGGTTATATGTAAATACAATGTCATTTTATGTAGGGAACTGAATCACAGATTTTGGTATTGAGAGAAGTCCCGGAACTAATCCTCTGTGGACACTGAGGAAATACTGTATACTGAGGGTTCTCCATAAGAAAATTACAATCTTTATTACAGCTAGCTTTAAAATCCTCATGCCAAACTGCTTTCACAGAAAACTTGAGGCTAGATGTCTACACAAACAATTTCCATGGATCTTCTGTTCTCTTCTGTGAAATGATTATCATAATTCTACTTAATATTCGTGGCAGTGTCTGGAAAGGGAGGGGATTTTCATTTATCAAAAAGGACTGTCTTCCTAGTGGGAGATCTTACATACTTGGGAACCCAGGACATGGAACAGAATATTTACTCATAGCTATTGGGTTTCATCTCAGTCCACACAGAGATGAACTTCTATGGGTGCCTAGGAGTCCCTTCTCTTTTAGTCCTTTCCTTTTTCTCTTTCTACCCATGTGCTCTTGCCTCTGTATCCTGGCTGACAATATTGTTCAGCCCTTGAAGTCAGCTTCAGGGTCACCAGGTCCCCAGTGTCCTAGTTCTATCCAGGAAAGCGGACGGCAGAGCCACATTCTCTGCATTCCACAACTCTAAGTTGTAGATTATTAATCCTCTGGATGGGCTACATAATTTATGGTCTCCAGTTCAAAATAAAAACTCACACGGCCCTTTGTTCAAAAATTTAAAAGTTACCCCATTTTTTGGGTGGGGGGGGTCTTCACTTCTGAAGGCTCCTGTTCATATAAAACTTAAGGAAGTTTGTGAGCATTTGGCCAGGCATGGTGGCTCACACCTGTAATCCCAGCACTTTGGGGGGCTGAAGCAGGAGGATTGCTTGAGCCTAGACATTCAGTATAAGCCTGGGCAACACAGACCCTGCCTCAAAAAAGAAAAAAGGTTAAAAACTTTCCAGATAGTGACAGCAGAGCATGAAACCAAGTATGGAGCCCTGTGCAGCTACACAGGCCATATGCCCATAAAGCCGACCCTACAGATTCATGTTCTATTTATACAAACATCTATAAGACTCACACTCTATCGTTAGTCTTGTAACTTCTATAAGTTCTCTTCTTATAACAATCTATAACTTCTCTATTACTAATATTTGCCAACTCTAACATAATAACGTCTATCCTTTATTATGCCAGACCTTGGCCAGTTTGCAGTTAGAGCAATTCCATACTTCTGCCCTGCTATGACTCACGGGGGCCTAAATCTATATTTTCCACATTCCTGGGCCAGCTGGCTTTGGGTGAACCTCGGCCAATAGAGAACCCTTGCAGAATAAAGAAGGGAGAGTTTTCGCATATTGCTTTCTGCCTTGAACTGCCTAGCAGACCGCTGCTACATTTCCCCTGGGACTCCATTTCTTGCTTGAGGGGCTCCCCATGGGGCATCAGTCATGTGCCTTGAGGTCCTTTTCCCCCTCCAGTCTAGAAATGGTAATTGTTTTCTGCTGTTATTAATATCTGGGCATCACAAACCTTATTCACTTTCTCGGTTCTTCTATCCCATTCCCTGCAGTACACTCTTGTTTTGTTGGGAGTGATGAGGTTCAGGACATGCTACCCCCAAATATGGCACCTTGGCATTTGAGAAAACAGGAGAAGCAAGGTAACTTTTATTCCCCCCCCCCCACCCTTCTCCCCTGAAACAGGCCATAAAATCTAGCTGACTTTTTCTTGAAGGAGGCCATAACCCCTCATTCCAGGGGTGCCCTTCCTATTCCCAGAAGAATGCAGTATCTTTATTTCTGAAGACACAGGGACACAGAGAAGAACCTGAACAAACAAGTCTTGCTAAGTTCTCCCCAGTTTATTACCATTAGATCACACCCCCTTTGTCCAATAATAATTCTGCACAACTGTCCACTCTTTAAGAATAAAAATACACAAGTTTCCCTATTTCTTTGAGTCTTCATTTCAGAAGGCTCCTGTGTCATGTACAACTTAAGTTTGTGAGCTTGTCACTTGTTAATATGTGTTTATTATAGGTGCCTCAATCATGAACTTAGTGATGATTACCAAAATAAGTATCTTCTCCCCTATGGAAGAAACATTTTTTCCTCCTTCAACTTGGGTCCAGTGTTTGGAGGTCTAAAAATCAATTGACGATAGACATATTAATAGGAGAAAAAAACAAAATTTGTATATTCACTCTGGATCCTTTAGATGAAATGGCTACTCAATTAGCCAAAGATAGAAGTTTCTGTATCCACTGAATAGAAGAAAGGAGGGGGAGAAAGGGCTTCTATGGAAAAACCAGTGGAAAGTTTGGTTCAGATAAAGTCTAAGCAATTACTAATTTCAGTGACAATAGTTAGTCTTTTTTTCTGGCTGTAAGTCATTCAGAGAGGGAATTATGATGGTTGATATTTTCTGGGCAGTCCTGCTTAACTTAGCAAAGGAAGTCAAGATAAGGTTACCGCCCTGCCCTGTGGCTGCTGTTTGTTCAGATGGTTTTAGCTTAAAATAATCTTTTTTTTTTTTTTTTTGAGACGGAGTTTCACTCTTGTTGCCCAGGCTGGAGTGCGATGGCGCGATCTCGGCTCACCGCAACCTCTGCCTCCTGGGTTCAGGCAATTCTCCTGCCTCAGCCTCCTGAGTAGCTGGGATTACAGGCACGCGCCACCGTGCCCAGCTAATTTTTTGTATTTTGAGTAGAGACGGGTTTCACCATGTTGACCAGGATGGTCTCGATCTGTTGACCTCGTGATCCACCCGCCTCGGCCTCCCAAAGTGCTGGGATTACAGGCTTGAGGCTTAAAATAATCTTTATGCCACTTCATGAAGGGCATTCTAGATGCCTACAGTTTAAAATACTTAATTTCTTTTTTCCTTGTAAAAGACCCCCTTCTGTAACTAAAGGAAGCGGGATTGTTGAGTCACAGTGGCAGATGTTCTTTCACTGTCTTGAAATTAATGTTTAAATAATGCAATAATAAATTTTGTGTTCTCTCAAAACATGGTCACTTATCTTTTCTGCTAAACATACCCTATATTTTCTCCAAATTTGGCTTCTTGTTCAATTTCTGATTGTAAATCATTTGCCTAGGAATATCACCCAATCCAATATTCAGCAGGCAATAACACATCGAAATCTCCCATATGTTAAAAAAAATTAATGATCCTACTTTAACTTAGAAAAAAACGAAAGGTTTCAAAATCTGCCATTTGTCTCAAGAAATTTTACGTCTTAGTCCAGACTTGGGAATCTCAATTAACTTTTTATCCACTAGAGCGCCCCAGATCAGAGCTGCCAACGATGACTCACCCTCTTTCCTCAGGTTCCAGGAACTCCACGCTCTTTAATCTTAAGAGCCTCTGTGTCATTGAGTCAGAAGAACTCAATTACTCAATGTAGTAAGTCCAAAATGGAACACAATAGGAATCTGTGAGCAGAATAGGACCTTGAAATAATCTAGTCTAACCTCTCTGTTTTTGTTTTTTTTTTTTCTGAGACGGAGTCTTGCTCTGTCACCAGGCTGGAGTGCAGTGGCACAATCTCGGCTCACTGCAACCTCCGCCTCCTGGGTTCAAGTGATTCTTCCGCCTCAGCCTCCCAAGTAGCTGGGACCACAGGTGCGTGCCACCACGCCCGGCTAATTGTTGTATTTTTAGTAGAGACAGGGTTTTACCATGTTGGCCAGGATGGCCTCGATCTCTTAACCTCGTGATCTGCCTGCCTCGGCCCCCCAAAGTGCCAGGATTACAGGCGTGAGCCACCGCACCCGGCCTAACCTCTCCGTTTTACTCCTGAGAGGCAAGAGCAGCTAAGTAATTTAAAAGCTCGGTGAATCAATCATTTCCTAAGCGTTTCCTCTTGGTTGCTGCCTAGTCCCCTGTGCTTCCAAAGTGACCATTGTACAGCAGGCAAGAACCTCTGGTCTGAAAGAGAGATGAAAGCAAGCACACATTTATTCTGTTCCTTCTGCACCGGCCGCACACCTAAGAAGCCTAAGGTGGATGTGCTCATACTCTGGCGTCTCCAGAAAGGATCTTAAATTATTTCTCTAAAATTTTCAAGTTGGGGCCAGGCTTGGTGGCTCAGGATTGTAATCCCAGTACTTTGGGAGGTCGAGGTGGTGGACTACCTGAGGTCAAAAGTTCAAGACCAGCCTGGCCAACATGGTGAAACCCCACCTCTATTAAAAATATGAAAAATTAGGCCGGGCGTGGTGCCGGGTGCCTGTAGTTCCAGCTACTCCAGAGGCTGAGGGCGGAGAATTGCTTGAGCCTGGGAGGCGGAGGTTGCAGTGAGCAGAGATGGCTCCACTGCACTCCAGCCTGGGTGACAGCAAGACTCTGTCTAAAAAAAAAAACAAACAAAAAAAACAAACTGATTAGGGCCATCATTTCAGTGTATTATTTTGTTTGGTCGTAGAGGAGAGAAATGCCATCTCACTATCCAATATGGGATAACCTCAGACGGGCAAAGAGGGTTATGTCAGTAGCTATGATGTCAACATCAAGTTTGTCAATAGATAGAGAAGACGCTTGTCTAAATGGTTTGAAGTGAGACAGGGAAAATTCTTTCTATATGGTCTCTTTCTTAAAGAGAACATAAAGAGAACATTGTATGTATTTTTATATATGCTGATGACTGAAGTTGTATCTCCAGCCCCATGTCCTGCTTTCTGTCCTCTTGGCCATGTTTCTTGGGATAAGCACTTCCTTACTGGCTTTGACTCACTTGGCAGGGTGTGTTCACCAGGACTCTTCCTTTTCTGCCCCAGGGATTCCCCAAATGCCTAAGAGCAGACAGCTGGCTTTCTTCAGGGCCTGGGCAACTAAAAAGTGCGGTGGTGCTAGCATGCCTTCAGAAACCTTCAGCCAGCAGGGGAGGGGAGCTGGTGGATAAATGCTCCTGCTTCCTGTTCCACAGGCAGTCCTGGAAGCTTTAGGCACATTTTGTCAGTTACCTCTGAAAAGCTGAACTCATTGCACAAGGCAGCAAACTTAACAACATATCCTTTGATTAGATTTTGTTCCTTCCTAGTCTCACTCTTCCTATTCCCTCTCTTCTGGTGCCTGTACTTCCCAAATTACCTACGTACCTATAGGTCCTTGCCTTGGGCTCTATCCAAGCTAAGACAATATCTAATCAACATTTAAAACACGCTCAGATATAACTTTATTCCCCCACAGTTTCCCCAGCTCAGCAAATGGCAACTCTGTAATTCTGTTTACTTAGGTAAAAACTTTTAGACTCATTCTGAAACCCTCTTTCCCAACTCCCATCCAATCCATCAGCAAACTCTGTTTACTCTACTTTAAAAACATATCCAAGATCTCACTATTTCATATCACCTCCACCACTTTCACCTTCTAGTCAGGCCATCATCCTTCCTGGTCTGAACTATTTAAAAAAATCTCCTAATGGTTTTCCTATTTATAGCTTTACCCAACTATCCTCTACACAGTTGATATGTTAAAATTCAAGTTGTTTCTGCCCAGAAACTCTCCAGTGGCTGCTCATCCCATTTAGAATAAAATTCAAAGTCCTCTGATCATCTGCATAATAATGGCTCTGGAATCCCTCTGCCCTAATATTCTACCACTGCCCTCCTCCTTGTGAGGCTCCACCCCACTGACCTCATTCTCAGCACTGGAACTGCTAAAGAAGCTCCCCTCCTCATATCTTTTGCATATTACTGTTTCTCTGCCTGGAATGTTTCTTCCCTCCAGAATCCACATTCTTCTCTTCCTGACTTCCTTTAACTCTCTGCTCAAATGCTCCGGTATAGAGCAGCCCTCCCTAATCACTGTTAACATTTTAAAATCTGGAGTTAGCAATATATTAGTCCATTTGCACGCTGCTGATAAAGGCAGATCTGAGACTGGGTAATTTATAAAGAAAAAGAAGTTTACTGGGCTCACAGTTCCACATGGTTGAGGAGGCCTCATAATCATGGTGGAAGACAAAAGACACATCTTACATGGCAGCAGACAAGAGAGAACTTGTAAAGGGAAACTTCGTTTTATAAAACCACCAGATCTCATGAGACTTATTCATTACTATGAAAACAGTATGGGGGAAACCACCCCCATGATTCAATTATCTCTCACTGGGTCTCACCCACAACAAGTGGGAATTATGGGAGCTACAATTCAAGATGGGATTTAAGTGGGAACACAGTTAAACTATATCAAGCAAGGTAAGAACTTTATTCAAAAAGATCATAGCAAGGGTGGTGGAAAAAGACTATTGCAATAAAAGAATGCTATGACCATAAGGTCTGCAGAGGCTTCCAGAGATAGGTAAGAAGCATTTTTCTTTATAGAGAGGAGTAAATAAAGCTAGAAAGGATGAAGTACAGGGTAGTGGAGTGTTCCAAAGAGTGGTGTGTTCCAACAGGAGATCACAGAATGTTTGACCCTGAGGCCAGCCTCTTCTCAGGAGGGGCTGTATACTGAGCCAAAGTTCAGGGATCTGGAGGAAGGAGAGAAGCTGGGTGAAAGTGTGAAATATGCATTTTGTTCCAACTGGTCAGTGGAGACAAGTAGTTCAGCTGATGATTCATGAGGCAAAGAAAGGTCAGTGTCTGGCCTTGTCATAGATAATTAAGGTTAGTATCTGTGAGTCTTATCTCATTTACATGGGGAAAGGTGGTTCTTTGCAGTAAGCTGTTTTTTGGAACCCAAAGGGCAGGGAGGTACCTTAACCTTCAGTTTCCCAGGGTCACAGGGCACAAGTAAAATTCAACATTGCTACCTCTCTACAGTGGAAGTTCCCTCTCATGCACTTTCCTGGTCTGATTTTCCTCACTACACTTTCAACAGTGCCAATTGTGTATTTATTCATTGTTAGTCTTCCCCAACCCTCTGCTAGAACAGGGCCTTTTTTCATGCCTTGCTGTATCTCTATTAATGAAAATAGTGCCTGGCACACAGGTGCCAAGTAAATATTTGTTGGCTGCATGGGGCCTGTGATTTTTTTTGGAGGGGTTTTGGAATAGCAGGACTGTCAGGGTCATGGCTCAGGAAGCTGATCTGGAAGGGATGTGCAGCACTGTAGGAAGAAACCAACTTCCTTCGGGGACCCTCTCCATAGTCAGCATGGGAAGGATGAGGCCTGTGACTAAGGGAAACACTGACAAATTAGGTTACAGATTCAAGGGATCCTTAGGAAGAAAAAACTCTCTTTGAGAGCCAAGAGAGTCTTATTTTAATCTCTTAAAAATTGATAAATAATAATTGTACATACTTATGGGGTACAATGTGATGTTTTGACATATGTACACATTGCAGCATTATTAAGTTAAATCAAGCTAATGAATCTACTCATCGCTTCATTTTTTTTTTGTGGTATGAAATCTACTCTTTGCAATTTTGAAATATACGTTTTTACTAACTACAGTCATCATGCAGAGCGAAAGATCTAAAAAACATACTCCTCTCAACTAAAACTCGGTGCTTTTTGACCAACATTTTCTCCATCACCAACCCCCTAGCCTACGACTCACCATTCTAATCTTTGCTTCTATGAGTTTGACTTTTTTAGATTCCCCATATGAATGAGATCATGTGGTATTTGTCTTTCAAGAGTGTCATATTGATCTCTCTTCTCTGGGCACCTAGCATGATGCCTTGCCACTGGTCAGTCCTTAAAAATAAATGTCACAGTGTCTCCATGGATATTCAGAGAAGCATTGGGAAGAGTTTGTATATATCTATGTTGAAGAACATCAAGACTGTGAAAACAAGAGCAAATGTGAATCTTAAAAATGGTATAAAAAGAAAAGAATTCCCAGCCCTGGCATTGTCTTCAATACTTTCCTTTGAAGGACAAGTCAACACAGTTGTATTGACAGAAGAACATCACATATTTGGTGGCACCAAAGAGCGAGATTGCTTTCTTCTGTTTCCCTAAGATCTATCCTTCAATAGCCACTGCCCATGCACCTAGCCTCACCCTCACAGCCTAGTCAAAAGCACTGACACTGTCAGGCAACCTATAGTCGTAGGCCTCATTTGTCACCCCTCAGGCTATATGCCTTCAACAGTAATGGTTGTCTTAGACTTGGCACACATGGAAGTAGTGTAGACAGACTGTAGTCTCTGGTGCCAAACAGCCTGGGTTCAAATTCTGGCTCCAGCATTTACCAGCTCTGCGACCTTGTGTTAGGTATATCATTTCTATGCCCTAGTTTCCTCCACAGTAAGAGTAATTCTTACCTCATCCAATGGTCCTGAAGATTAAATGTCAATGTAACAATGTTTGGCATGAAGAAAGCACTAAATGAAGCGGTAGCTTTAGGAAATCTTCTTTTAGTATTTGTACCGTGTATTTCTGATTTACTAGTGAAGTTCTATTTATTCAGCACTCTGATCTATGAGATTCAGCAAAGGGCTGAGAGAAAACACTATCTCGTATGCATCAGTTTCTAAGATTGTGCATGATGTGCCAGCATCCATACCTTGACACACTGTAAAATGCATCCTTGTGCCCCCACAACGTTGGCCCCTGACAACATTCCCTGGTTATTTTTCTTTTCAGTCATTCTATCCTTTTTCTTCTTTCTTTTACTTTAAGTTCTGGGGTACATATGCAGATCTTGCAGGATTGTTACATAGGTATACGCATGCTATATGGTGGTTTGCTGCCTCCCATCCCCCATCACCTACATTTGGTATTTCCCTGAGGTTATCCCTCCCAACCTCACAACACCCTGCTATCGCTACCCTAGTCCCCCACCCCACAACAGACCCCAGTGTGTGATGTTCCCCTCCCTGTGTCCATGTGTTCTCATTGTTCAACACCCACTTGTGAGTGAGAACATGTGGGGTTTGGTTTTCTATTCTTATGTCAGTTTGCTGAGAATGATGGTTTCCAGATTCATCTATGCCCCTGCAAAGGACATGAACTCATCCTTTTTTATGGCTGCATAGTATTCCATGGTGTATATGTGCCACATTTTCTTTATCCAGTCTGTCATTGATGGGCATTTGGGTTGGTTCCAAGTCTTTGCTATTGTAAATAGTGCGACAATGAACATACGTGTGCATGTGTCTTTATAATAGAATGATTTATAATCCTTTGGGTATATACCCGGTAATGGGATTGCTGGGTCAAATGGTGTTTCTATTTCTAGATCCTTGAGGAATTGCCACACTGTCTTCCACAACGGTTGCATTAATTTATACTCCCACCAACAGTGTAAAGTGTTCCTATTTCTCCACATCCTTTCCAGTATCTGTTGTCTCCAGATTTTTTTGATGATTGCCATGCTAACTGGCATGAGATGAATTCACACTCTCTGGTATGTGCTTTTTGCATGAAACACAAGTCATAAGTCAATGGATGCTGACTTGGTGGGAGTGGGAGCTTACTACTTCTCAACACTTAAAACCTGAAACACCCAGTGATGACAGAAATTTGTCCTTTCAGTCAACAGATACTTATTAAGCAGCCATTATGTTCTAGCTCCTGTGCCCAACCTAACCCTTAATGCAACATAGTTCTGTAAAGAAAACAGATTAATGCAATATTGAAAGTGAATAACATAAAAAACAAAAAAGAAACAGATAACAACTTCACGAGGTTATATTCCAGATAGATAGAGTGTTGAAAAGAGGTCTTGCAGGCTTATACAGCACTTTTTCTCACATGCTGCCTGGCATCTGGAGATGTAATGTGACTTTGGTTTAGCCAGGAAGTGGCTAACCCAGCATTAGGTTCAAAAGAGTGACATGTGCATGAGACAATTCAAACTGTACAAAGGCACATAAATTAAATTAAAAAGTGAAAGTCTTTCCTCCAATAGCTTTTCCCAGAGGTAATTACTCTTAGATTGGGTGTCTATTTCTACAGATTTTTTATAGATGTACAATTAACATATATATAAATATATATATATATATATGTGAAATATGTACGACATTTTGTTTGGATATAAACTTTCCTCAAAACAAAGCAGTTTGTATTGTTGCTCTTGTCTCAATTTATTTTTCCTTTGTGATTGTTTTTTCAGATATTGATTTAAATGGTTTTCATGGAAATTGTATCCCTCTGTTCCATGACCCAAGCAAGTGCTATGTGGAATAGTGGCACCTAAATAAAGATTTTTTTGATAACCAAGGGAATGAAAGGAGTGGGGAAGATACACAGCATTTTTACTATTTTTCTCATTGCAGGGATGACTAAGTTAGAAATAAAATTAAAATTGGATCAAGTTTGAATTCATACTTAACGAGTATGTTCCTAATATTTTAATTTTCAGTTTTATCCATTTTTATTATTAATTGTTTAGGATTCCTATATCTTCCTAAGGAGTTTGCCACTGTATCTTTATGAAACAGCTTTCTTTATTTCTGGCACTCTCGGCCTTGATTCTACATAAATTTTTAAAAACAGCCACACTGGCATTCTCATGGTTGGTGTTGGTATGTAGTTTATCTTTTATTCTATTTGTTTCTATCTTTAACCTGTCTGTAGGCCTCCTGTAATAACATATAGTTGGGTGTTGGTAGTTTATTTATTTATTTTTACCTAGTTTGACATTCTCTTAATTTAATCTCTTGATAATTTAGCCTTTGTTTATTTATTTATTATTTTTTAGATGGAATCTTGCTTTGTCATCTAGGCTGGAGTGCAGTGGCACAATCTTAGCTCACTGCACTTTCCACCTCCCAGGTTCAAGTGATCCTCCTGCTTCAGCCTCCTGAGTAGCTGGGATTACAGGTACCTGCCACCACATCTGGCCAATTTTTGTAGTTTTGGTAGAGACAGGGTTTCACCATTTTGACCAGAGTGGCCTTGAACTCCTGACCTCAAGTGATCCACCCACTTCAGCCTCCCAAAGTGCTGGGATTACAGGCATGAGCCTGTGTGCCCGGCCTTAGCCATTAGTATTTAATATAAATACTGATATGGTTGGATTAAGCCCACTGTCTTGCTATTTGCTTTCTATTTGTTCCACTGTTTTTTTGTGTTCCTTTCCTGACTTAAAAAAAAAGTTTTTTTTAGGAAGTTAGATATATTTTATTATATTATATCCTTTTTGCAGTGGTGGGGGGGCCTTAAACAGTAACTTGTTGTCTTATATTTTTAGTAACCAGAAATTATAATATGTATCCTTAACTCATTACATCTGCCTTAGATGGGTACTTTACCATTTCCTGAATCGTATAAGAACCTTTAACAATGTAATTCCACTTACCCTCTCTTGCTCTTTATAACATTGTCATATTTTACTTACAAGTTATAACCCCTTACAATGGGTTGTTGTTATTGTTGCTCTAAAGAGCTGGCAATCTTTTAAAACATTTTAAACAGTAGTTTATATTTGCCCACATATTTCTTCACATTTTTTTTTGCACTGAGAGTGCTTGGGGGGATAAATTCTTGTGGTTTTATTTGTTGAAGAATGTCTTTATTTCACTTTATTTTAAAGAGTATGCTTTCATTGGGCATAGAATTACAGGCTAGCTTTTATTTCATGTTTTTCCCCTATAAGTACTTTAAATAAATCATTCCATTGTCTCTGGCTTCCATTTTTTGTTGTTGTTGTTGTTGAAAAGTCACTGTTGGCCAGGTGTGGTGGCTCTCATCTGTAATCCCAGCACTTTGGGAGGCTGAGGTGGTTGGATCACGAGGTCAGGAGTTTGAGACCAGCCTGACCAACATGATGAAATCTCGTCTCTACTAAAAATGCAAAAAAATTAGCCAGGCATGGTGGTGTGCATCTATAATCCCAGCTACGCTGGAGGCTGAGGCAGGGAATTGCTTGAACCAGGAAGTGGAGGCTGCAGTGATCCAAGATCGTGCCACTGCACTCCAGCCTGCGCAACAGAGTGAGACCCTGAATCAAAAAAAAAAAAAAGAAAAGTCACTGTTATTCTTATTGCTGTTCCCTTGAACATAATGTGTCTTTTTTTTTTCCTGGGAGTTTGAGATTTTTCCCATTATTTTTGATGTACAGTAGTTTAGATGTAATTTCCTTTATATTTGTCTGCTTGGGGTTCACTGAGCATTTTGAATCTTGAAAGGACTTTTTCCCTTCTCTGGTATTTCCTTTATATTTTTTTCTCCATTGTCTTTAAAAATATTTAAAACATGTTTTTGGTTACTATCATAAGAGCAATGAATTATTTCAACTCCCTAGGATGAAAGCTGAGTGCTCTGCCTGTGATGTTTAATTCATCTATTCACTAGATAATTTAATGAGTAGTCAACTTAGCTTCTTTCACTATATTGATTCAAACCTGTCAAAGTAAAGCAATGCTTCTTCACCTGCATCAATAGCACACCTGCACATACATACATATACACACACTAACCTTTCAGTTCTAGAGTATGCAGCTGGTTATTTGCTTCTTTGCAGATTTTATTTTATTATCATTTTTCAAGACAGGGTCTCTCACTCTTTTCCCTGGGCTAGAGTGCAGTGGTGTGATCATGGCCCACCGTAGCCTCCAACTCCCAGGCTCAAGTGATCCTCCCACCTTAGCCTCTTGAGTAACTGGGGCTACAGTAACTGCGCTACCATGCCCACCTAATTGTAAAAATTTTTTTGGTAGAGGTGAGGTCGCACTATATTGCCCAAGCTGGTTTTGAACTCCTGGCCTCAAGTGGTTTTTCCACTTCAACCCCACAAAGTGCTGGGATTACAGGTGTGAGCCACTGTGCCCAGCCTTCTTTGCAGATTTTAAAATGTCACTTTTTGTTTCAGGAAACTGGCTGAAATTTGTTTGTCTTTAATCTGCATGAGCATAGGTGTCTGTACATTCATCTGGTAACTTCACTATCTGTAGCAGTTGTGAATCTGTCTCGTTTCTCTTACCTGTTTGTGCTGGGTCTTGGTCATATTTCTTAGCTTCTTGTGTACCTGTTATATTTGACTGTATTGATTGTTCATGAACATACTTGAAAAAATTATTTATAGATTTATAGAAATATGTAGGATTATATCATCTTCCTCCAGAGAAGATTTTCAATTGTTTGTTTCAGGCACTAGGGGCACTAGCAATGTGAGACCACCTGTATCCTGTAACACAGGATTTTCCTGGCCACCCAAATGAGTCCTGGAGTTTATGTAAGGGCCAGTTACTTATAGTTCACTTTCATTTCTAGGGTTCAGCCTGTCAGTCTTACGATACTAAATGAGGAAATTTTTTGCTGCTGCTTCCCTCTCTCAATCAGCTCTCAACTTCACATTTAACCCCATAGCCTGGAGTGGCTGTCAGAGGTATGACTCAGACTCTCAGTTCCTCCACTTATGTTTTCTAGATTTAGCAAATAAAAATGCAGAACACCTAGTTAAATCTGAATTTCAGATTATCAACAAATAATTTTTTAGTACAGGTATATCTCCTAAAATATTTGGAACATACATATACTAAAATTATTCATTGTTGGCTTGGTGCAGTGGCTCACGCCTATAATCCCAGCACTTTGGAAGGCTGAGGTGGGAGGATCACTTGAGCCCAGGAGTTCAAGACCAGCTTGGGCAACATGGTAAGACCCCGTCTCTACAAAAAATACAAAAGAAAAGAAAATGAGCCGAGCATGGTGGTACACACTTGTAGTCCCAGCTACTTGAAGGCTGAGGTGGGAGGATCACTTGAGCTTGGGAGGTAGAGGCTGCAGTGAGCCAAGATTGTACCACTGCCACTCCAGCCTGGGCAACAGAGGAAGACCCTGTCTCAAAAAAAAAAAAAAAATTCTGTAATTGAGATTGTCTATGGCTAAAAGCAATGGAGGGATTATCTGTGAGTGACTAGAAGAGTCTTTAGCTTGCCCAAGTCTTTATCCAGGATCAGGAGAATATTTTTCCTTACTACAGAAAATTTACAGGAATAGAGGAAGACAAAAAAAAAAAAGTTTAGTTTTGGTCCCACACCCATGTAATGCTTACTCATTTTACAGGTTATACATTTGTTAAAAAAAGCTACTATTAATATTTGAGTATGTTCTATAAGAGACATGGCATTTAGTCCTCCTAACAGCTCTATGAGAATCGGCCTGTTGCCAGGACACTCAGTAGGGGACACTGAGACTCAGAGGAATGTCCTCCTTCAGCAAATTGGAGCAGGGTGGAGATTTGCACACATTTGCCCAACTCTGTAGCCTGTGAAGTTCCTCACTGCACTACGGTGCCTCCCATGAATATATTTCTCTAGTGTTTCCGGGGGTTAAGGCATCAGTACATTTTATTTATCCTTCTGGTAATGCCATGAAGTGGGCCAGTGGGTGGTGATAGCCCCAGTTTTACAAAGGGAAGTGATCTGTAGCGGTTCCAAGCCTTGCTCATGGCTACTGGTTCTGTGGTCTGCTTTTTGATTCTTGCTCTGCTGGTCTTTCTCTAGGGTGCCTTTCAGAAACTAACTTTGCTGAATCTGAGGGTTATGCATGGAGACCATTTTCTATTGACTAACTTCGGAAAAGTTGTGAAACACACACAAACAGAAAAATATATAGAACACATTCAGCTTATGCAAAGGTCTGTGTAGCCATGACCTCAGCTCAAGAAGCAATATTTCAGCACCCCAGAAACCCCATGTGCTGTGACCACAATCCTGCCTCTTCAAAGGTAGTGCTTGCTGTGCCTTTCATGACCTTTCTTTATAGTTTTATCACCTACATGTACTTGTATGTTTCTCAACACTATAGTACAGTATTGTTTTCAAACTTTACATGAACTGAGTTGTATTGGCGTACTATTTTGTGTTGAACTTTTTTCACTCAACATTGTTTTAAGGGTTCACCTATGTTGCTATACATAGCTCCAGCTTGCTCTTATTACTGTATGATAAATTTTACTGTATGAACATACTAAAAGAATGTATTCATTTTCTATCGGATAATAGGATTATTTCATGTTTTGACTGATTATAGACAATGTAATGTTTCTGTATGTGCACATATGAAGACATTTCTGTAGGGTGGCATGGAATTTCTAGGTCATTGGGTGTGGCCATGGTGGTGTGTGTGCTGGAGCTTCCTCATGCTGTCCCCCAAGAGCCACTTGTTAAATTTTCTGAAATTTTATGAGCAAACTGTTAACAGAGCTATTAAAAGTTAAATTATGTAAACCTACAATTAAATAAATTATGCCAACTATAAAGGTGACACATACTGAAGACTCGCCACTTTCTAATTATTTCACAACATTTATATTATTATCTATACTTTTGAGATTCCTTCTGCTAATTGTATCTGTATGGTGGCACAGTAGTGTACCATTGTGCATCTTTTCTCAATTCTGCATTCGCTGAATTGGTAGCTTGAAATCAGTCACAGTGGGAGTATTTACACCATGGAAATAAGAAAACACTACAAATCAAGGCTTTCCCTCTGGAGAGCTGGTTGCTAAAACATTTGGCAGCCCACCACTGGATATGTGTCGTCAAATTTATCAGAAAATTTCAAACTGTTTTCCCAAGTTGTACCAATTTGCATCCCTACCAGCAATTTCAGAGTTCCTGTAGATCCTTGCCAACACTTACATTTGATTCTGCTGGGCAAGTAGCAGTATCTAATTGTGGTTTTCATTTGCATTTCCCTTCAGCACTTGTCTTGTTTATTGGCTATTTGGATTTCCCCTTTCTGTGAAGTGCTTCTTCACGTCTTCTGCTCATTTTTCTATTATGTTGGATGTCTTTCTTATTATTTTGTGGGAGATCTTTTCTCTTACAAAGGTTATGGATCCTTTGTTGATTATGTACATTGCAAATATCTCTTGTGACATTTCACTTTTTCCTTTCTTGTTGTAAAACAGGCCACAAAAACTACGTGAACTGTAGCTTCATAAGTTAGCATAAAACAAATCCCTTGCAATCACTACCCAGGCTGAAAAACAGACCTTTGCTGACCACTTTGGTGGTAGTGCCTCTGTGCCAATCACAGCCTTTCTTTCCTCCATAAAGACTATCCGGATGTTGACAGTCATCACTTCCTCATTTTTCTTTGTAGTTCTAGCTACAAATGTGCATCTTCTTTTTTTTTTTTTTTTTGAGACGGAGTTTCGCTGTTGTTACCCAAGCTGGAGTGCAATGGCGTGACCTCGGCTCACTGCAACCTCTGCCTCCCAGGTTCAGGCAATTCTCCTGCCTCAGCCTCCTGAGTAGCTGGGATTACAGGCACACGCTACCGTGCCCAGCTAATTTTTTGTATTTTTAGTAGAGACGGGGTTTCACCACGTTGACCAGGATGGTCTCGATCTCTTGACCTTGTGTTCCACGTGCCTCGGCCTGCCAAAGTGCTGGGATTACAGGCTTGAGCCACCGCACCCAGCTACAAATGTGCATCTTTATGTGCAGTGGTCTAGTTTTGCTTTTTAAAAAATAAACATCTTAGAAGTCTCTTAATTTACAAGTTCCCTCCTCTCTTTCTTTTTGTGATTTGAAGACATTAAGTCATGTGCCCTGTAAAATTTCCCATAGACTGGATTTTGATGATTGAATCCCTATAATGTAAGCTATCATTTTCTAATATCTTCTGAATTTTCTGAGCTTTGATCCTGTTCAGGTTTTCCCCCCTAAGGAAATTTTGTGGATGGCAATGTGTTTTTTAACTGGGAGGCACTTAATGTCTGTTCCTCTCTCCTTCTGTGATACTACTAGCCCCTGATGTTCAACACCTACATGCATGAATTCATTAGGGAGTGCAAAATGGGGAGATTCTAAATCTATTGTTCTGTCATATATTTCTTCAATTTACTTTTAAAAAAGAGTTTGCTCTCTATCGTGCTCCAGAAGTGACTTTTTTCTTTCAGTAACATTTCACGATGCTTTTGTTTATGACCTGTGTATTTGAGTATCTGTCTACCACCCTTATCTGTTTATTATTCGTTCCCTCATCTCTGGTTGGGAGAGCCTCATGAAGAAACACAACCCTATTAGTCTTTGATAGTGTCCCTTCTGTCTGTATGAAAAGATGTTATAGGCTCATCTTGGACATCTCCCATTCTGGCCCTGGAATCATTCATTTCTCCAAGGAGCCCTAGTTTCTCTTAACAGGAAGTGGTGTTTCAAGACCATAGTCTGGGTGCCAGGGTGCTCATTGTTTACAGGCTGCTCATTGTTTCTATGTCTCTTCAGCAGACAGTGCTACGAAGCTACGTGAAAATAATGTGAGTTAATGCTGACATTTCTATTTCAAATTCATGACCACAGGATTTTTACTTCTTTTTCCTTATCTCTGTTATTTCTATCCTTCCAAATAGAAGATCTTGGTTCTCAAGGATACAGGGAATAATAGATTAGACTATCCCATAATTACACATTTGCTCTTCTCCATCACAAACACTATACTCTCAGAGCTACAAAATCAGTGCCACCACCGCAGAAGTTACTGAAGACAGCTACCTTTTCCACACACTCTCTCTATTTTCTTTGTCTCTTTTAATCCTGTGCTATATCTGTATTGCCAGAGTGCATAGCAATTACATGCTGTGTTTTCTCCCTTATAGTCACAGTTCCTCATAAGCAGGAGTTTATACAGGGATGCTTAGGCAAAACTGACCCTTGGAGCACATCTTTACATATTTCAAAGAGCAGATTTTAAACAAAAAAGAAGTATACTTGACCAAGGTCATATGTTATGTATCTTTGTATGTGAACATGTACACTTTTCCCTCCTTTTAACTGGTGTTTTGCGTTATGCAATTAATTCTAGCAATCTCACTAGATGATCTTTTAGCATAAAGAATAAGAGAGAATGTAACAGTTATGGCTGTTTCCATATTTACAGGCACAGAAAAAAACAGATATACAAAAAGCTTCTGGCATTTGGAGGATTACAAAAGAAGGGCCATTCTTGGTGAAAGTACACAAAGTTTTATTTTCAAAACTTTCTTTTCAAAGTTAGTATCTATATCTTTCTGAAAAAAAAATACATGCCTTTGTTAAAAACTTCATCAATATAGAAACATATTTTAAAAGCCACCTTTAAAAAATCACTCAAACTCACATTACCCACAGGGAGTTCCAAAGTTGGAATTCCATATTGTCAATTAAAACTTTAGTTCTGATTATGTTACTTATCATAACTTCTGCCAGAACTTCCAACATTCTCAAAGTCACTTTAGATAAAGGGAAGAAACAAACAAGCTATACTTAGAATCATGAAAATGCAACTCAAACGTTTTGATAAATATAGTAGTACATCCCATAAGTTGAAGCTGTCAGGATATTACTGGTGTATTGCAAGTTGTACGATTGTGGTCATTAACTGCAAATTCTACCTGTAGAGTTGCAAAGCAGCAATTGCCCCACAATATACTTGGCTATGCAGGTATAAGTGGTAGGAAAACAGGTAATCAGATTAAGGAAATGAGATTAATCATGCAAAACTTCTTTGTTTACCTAAGATATATTCAACTCCATGGTGCTGACATAAGTCCTTCAATCATATCATTAACACTCTAATTAGACAAAGCAAACATCAGCTTAGGGGCTCTTATTTTTAAAGACCAGCTACAATGTCTTAAGTCCCTGCTCTGGCTTGCCCAAAAAGTTTTTTATCTAAAAGCTCTGCAATTCTAGTTGGAGGTTATAAAGAACTTCTGATTTAAAGCAGACACAATCTTTACTTTCATCCAATGCATTCACAATGAGGTTACAACCCAATAGGTTTACCTCTGGAGAACTAGATCCAAAGATCTAGTTTGTTAAACCTAAAGGCATCTACCTATTGTGAAGTCAGTGGATTCAGGCAATGTAATGGTCTTCACAGGCTCTAAAAATTGGTGGGAAACCTCTATTTACTTGCAGCCCTACATAAAGCATTTCCTAAACTACTGCCCCTTCCTATGCATGGTATTTCTGCCAGGGGGAAACATCTAGAAACATCCCTGACCTACAACATCAACTTCCTAAGAGAACTTGTTAGAAATGCAAGTTCTTGGTCTCCACCCTAGACCTCCTGAATCAGAAATTAGTGTGGGGCCTTTTAGTCTGTATTAACAAGCCCTCTGGGGAATTCTGATGCAAGTTCAAGTTTGAGAACTGTCATCTAAGATTTGAGTGACAAATCACTATCTGCATGCTTTGTGAAATTAAATAAGTCAGTATTCTTTGTGATGCTTGCCATAGATTATGTTCCATAAGCACTTGTTTACCTCTCTGAGCAGCATCCAGGGAGAGTTTTTTATCTACTGCATTGGGGTAAGATAATTCACACTTTGTGGACCTGTGTTTTTTTGTCCTGAGATCAGCTTGGACCCCAGTCACAGCCACCAACTGCCCTATGATTCACCTTGAAGTCAGCTGAGTCATGACTATAGGAAAACACGAGCCAACCTTAAATCATTCAGCAGCTGCTCCGCTTTTCATAGCTTGCCCACAGAGACAGGAGACCCCTGCTAAACTGTGTAACTCAATTTCCCCCACAGCCACTGCAACCAGTCACATCCCTCAGTGACTGCCACCTGATATAGCTGTCCCCAAAGCCCTGACAGCTCAGTGTAACATGTCTAAGCCTCAGTTTCAAGTGGTAAGACAAGGAACATTCTAAGTTTGGGGGAACACTAATTATTGCCAGAAAGGCAAATTTAAAGAGAACCTAGCAGAAGAGGACCTCGTTTTACTGCTCTTCATACTCTGTTCATGAGCTGCATCAGATGCTGTCCTTGAGCTCACCAGCTGTTCCTTCTCCCTGACCAATTTTGCTTCTGGGCCACTTCAGGTGGGAAGCAGACCCAGCAGGGAAACAACTGCAAAGTTGTCATAATACATGTGCTTTTCTTCTTGTCTCCTGTAATCCCAAAGTGGTTACCCTAAAGTTACTTTCATTGACCTCTTTATCTTGTCAATAAGAGAATGGTAAAAATTTGGTGGAGGGCAGAGATGGATCGGAAGCTAGGAAGTTTTGTGACCTGAATGCATCAGCGTTAAATACATGTTCCTACAAGTCAACATCAGCTTTTACATCCCAGCTTTCCAGCCTATACCTGCCTTCTATCTTTTCCACAGTCATCTGCCTTGTAGTCCTCTCACTCTTCATTAGCACCTCCCAAAGAACGACAAGTTAGGATCCAGATGGGAATAACTTTGGGGTGCTCAGTTGCTCACCTTTTTCCTTCCTCTGCTTAGAAAGCCTGAGAAATGGTCTCTTTTGCCAGATTTGCCCTTTGGACTGCTGGGCTAGACTAGAGTTCACTGGCGGAGCAGCTGGCCGCTTGAGGAAGGGAATCGCTCTTGGTTCACTGCTTCCACCTGCCAGTCTGCCTCACCTCCTCACCCTACCCCTACAGGTCTCTAACTGCCAGATTTCTTAGCCTCTGAATCAGCATAGCTTAGAGAGTACAACATTTCAGGTAGCTCTTTGCTTCTTTCACCCTGGAAATCCCTGAATCAAGACAGACTTCTCAGTAAGAATTGCCTTTTCTTGCCCAGAAAAATGAAAGAAGAGTTCAGGCCTTCGGCTGTTTTGTGAAGGGAAACATTTTAGAAAAAAAAAAGTAGTTAAAAAATATTGACTGTTATAAGCTTGGCAAATCTTACTTCCAAAGATATGATGAGGCTTTCAAATCTCCATGAACTTTTTCCCATTCCGTCACTTTTAAGAATGACCGCCTCTAACGAAGTGAGACTATCATATAAACACAGTAAGCACAGAGTGGTAAAAATGGGACCCTGTATACGCCCATCACTGCCCAGGTACCCTTTTGAGAGAAGGTGGAGATCTTTAAGTCAAAAGTACAGTACAGCAATCAGTACTTTTAGAGCAAGAACACACTATCAGTGGGAGATAGGGCAGAAGGTGGCCTAGATAAATGATTCCCTGTGGTGCATAGAGCACTAGAGATGTCTGAAAGGTAAGTCCTCACACTAGTATTAGCTCTCCATTCAAAACAACTTGCTAGAGAGATGGCAAATTCTTAAGCCCAGTAGATTGCCAATACCCAGATCAAAATCGAGATTGATTTATTTTTGCTCACAAACTTTTGACCATTTTGTAGGCTTTTTAATAGACATCATCTGGGTCACTTACCACACTTGGAAGAAAAAGAGAAGTCTCAGACTACCTCACGAAGTGCAAAGTCCATTAAAGGAAAGACATATTATTTGTATTATAACAGCCCAACCAAGAAAATAGCTGGGCATTGTGAGCACTGATTGAAATGACTAAGAATGAAGGGAATGAGGGCTCTGTACCCAACCTGTTAACACACAAAGAGCCTTGCAGTATAGCTAGGATCTCTCTAGAGCCACCAGGTTTCACCTAATGCACCACACCCTTTGTAAGGCTGCAGCCCCTTCCCCATGCAGGCACTGAGAAGA
This sequence comes from Callithrix jacchus, assembly GCF_049354715.1. NCBI lineage: Eukaryota > Metazoa > Chordata > Mammalia > Primates > Cebidae > Callithrix > Callithrix jacchus. The sequence continues at coordinate 27,024,890 of NC_133516.1, read as the reverse complement.
CTCCTCATTTCTGGTCTCAAGCTTTCTGGCTCCTCTCCCCGGCCCTGACCACACTACATGAACCCGTTCAAAGAACTTAACTTCTCTACAGCCCCACCTACCTACACCTCCGTACTCTTGCACTCAGCCTTCCTCTCGTATCACCTTCCTGCTTGTTAGCCCAATCAGATCACCTGGGTATATAGCAGCATGGCGCCTGTTAGCAATCTGGTGTCAGCTGAATTCTGAGCCAGTCTTTCTTTCCCCTTCTCCTGCCCTCAGTGTTAATTACCCACAAAATTAAATTGTGTTTCATAGCTTAATATTGACATTTTCATAAAGGTAGAAGGACAGATTTCCACTTGTAATAAACAATTTCATGTAAACACCTAAAGTAAATTTCATCAACTGGTTTAGAATAAAAAGGAGAACCAAATTTGTTCAATTTAACAAATTATTACAATTTAAAAAATTGTAATAGTTTTTAATTGTAGGCTGGGCATGGTGGCTCATACCTGTATTCCAGCACTTTGGGAGGCTGAGGCAGGCAGATCGCTTGAGGCCAGGAGTTCGAGACCAACCTGACCAACATAGTGAAACCGCCATCTCTACTAAAAATACAAAAATTAGCTGGATGTGACGGCGGATGCCTGTAATCCAAACTATTCAGGAGGTTGAGACACGAGAATCCCATGAGCCTGGGATATGGAGATTGCAGTGAGCCGAGATAGTGCCATTGCACTGCAACTTCAGTGACAGAGTGAGACTCTGTCTCAAAAAAAAGTTTTTAATTGTAAAATATAGAATTCATAAAGCAAATATTTTAATACCTAATATTTAAAGCTAACACCTGTGTGATCACAACCATGTGGCAAGAAATGGAACACTGCCTGATTATGAGAAGGTTCCCCACTTCCATACCTTCCTGCCTCTTGTGATAACCAGTTTTTGTTCTTCTTCGTAGTTTTACTACTTATACATCTAACCCTAAATGACCTAGTAAAGTTTTGGCTCTTTTGAGCTTCATTTAAATGGATCATACTGTATGAATTTTAAAAAAATCTTTCTCTCTTTGAGCTCTGCACAGCAAAAGAAACTCTCAACAGAGTGAAAAGACAAGCTACCGAATGAGAGAAAATATCTGCAAACTGCATCTGACAAAGATCTAATAGTCAGCATCTATAAGGAACTTAAATTCACGAGAAAAAAACGACCCTATTAAAAAGCGGGCAAAGGATATGAACAAACACTTTTCAAAAGAAGATATACATATGGCCAACAAGCATATGAAATAAAGCTCACCATAACTGATTATTAGAGAAATGCAAGTCAAAACCACAGGAGATACCATCTCACACCAGTCAGAATGGCTATTAATAAAAGTAAAAACATAACATGCTGACAAGGTTGAGGAATAAAAGGAATGCTTATATACTGTTGGTGGGAGTGGAAGACAGTCGGATGACTCCTCAAAGAGCTAAAAGCAGAACTACCATTTAACAAGCAATCCCATCACTGACTATATACTCAGAGGAATATAAATAATTCTATCATAAAGACACATGCATGTGTATGTTCATTGTAGCACTATTCACAATAGCAGAGATATGGAATCAAATGTCCATCAATGGTAGGCTGGATAAAGAAAATGTGGTACATATACACCATGGAATACTATGCAGCTATTAAAAAAACAAGATCCTTTTATTTGCAAGAACATGGGTGGAGCTTGAGGCCATTATCTTTAGTAAACTAATGCAGAAATAGACAACTAACTACCACATGTTCTCACTTATAAGTGGGAGCTAAATGATGAAAACACATGGACACATGGAGGGGAACCACATACACTGGGGCTTACTTGAAGATGGAGGTGGGGAGGAGGGAGAGGATCAGGAAAACTAACTAATGAGAACTAAGCTTAATACCTGGATGATTAAATAATCTGTTCAACAAACCCCCATGACACAAGTGTACCTATATAACAAACTTGGACAGGTACCCCTGAACTGAAAATAACAGTTAAAAAAATTCAAATCCAGATACATTATTTTAAAAATCTTTTATTTATGTTGTTATTATTTATCTATTTTTTGGCTGGTCATTTTCATTGCTGCATAATATTTCATTGTATTAATGTATTCCAAGTTATCAATTTTCATTGTTGATTAGCATTTACATACAGTTTTAGGTTATTATAAATAATGTTTCTATGAACATTCTTCTGTGTGTATCATGGTGCACAAATCTACAAATTTCTTTAGGGCCCAGGAGTGAAATTTCTGGGTCATCAGGTTTATATATTTTCCAGATTATCAGATAAGGCCAAACTTTCGGTGGCTGTAAACAGAACAAAGTGGTTATGCCAACTTAAACTCCCACCCGAAGAGTATGAGTTTCCATCATAACACATGCTCAACAACATTTAGTATTGCAAGACTTCCCATATTTTGGCAATCTGATGGGTTTATAATAGCATCTCATTGAGGTTTTAGTTTATGATTTCCCTGATTATTATTATTATTATTTTTTTAATTTTTTATTGGATTATAGGTTTTGGGGTACATGAGCAGAGCATGCAAGACAGTTGCGTAGGTACACACATTGCAGTGTGCTTTGCTTTTCTTCTCCCCTTCACCCACATTTGGCATTTCTCCCCAGGCTATCCCTCCCCACCTCCCCCTCCCACTGGCCCTCCCCTTTTCCCCCCAGTAGACCCCATTGTTTAGTACTCCCCTTTCTGTGTCCATGTGTTCTCATTTTTCATCACCCACCTATGAGTGAGAATATGCGGTGTTTCATTTTCTGTTCTTGTGTCAGTTTGCTGAGGATGATGTTTTCCAGATTCATCCATGTCCCTACAAACGACACGAACTCATCATTTCTGATTGCTGCATAATATTCCATGGTGTATATGTGCCACATTTTTCCAGTCCAGTCTATCATCGATGGGCATTTGGGTTGATTCCAGGTCTTTGCTATTGTAAACAGTGCTGCAATGAACATTCGTGTACATGTGTCCTTAGAGTAGAACGATTTATAGTCTTTTGGATATATACCCAGTAATGGGATTGCTGGGTCAAATAGAATTTCTATTTCTAAGGCCTTGAGGAATCGCCACACTGTCTTCCACAATGGTTGAACTAATTTACACTCCCACCAACAGTGTAAAAGTGTTCCTTTTTCTCCACATCCTCTCCAGCATCTGTTGTCTCCAGATTTTTTAATGATCGCCATTCTAAGTGGCGTGAGATGGTATCTCAATGTGGTTTTGATTTGCATCTCTCTGATGACCAGTGACGATGAGCATTTTTTCATATGATTGTTGGCCTCATATATGTCTTCTTTCGTAAAGTATCTGTTCATATCCTTTGCCCACTTTTGAATGGGCTTGTTTGTTTTTTTCCTGTAAATCTGCTTGAGTTGTTTGTAAATTCTGGATATCAGCCCTTTGTCAGATGGGTAGACTGCGAAAATTTTTTCCCATTCTGTTGGTTGCCGATCCACTCTAGTGACTGTTTCTTTTGCCGTGCAGAAGCTGTGGAGTTTCATTAGGTCCCATTTGTCTATTTTGGCTTTTGTTGCCAATGCTCTTGGTGTTTTGTTCATGAAGTCCTTGCCTACTCCTATGTCCTGGATGGTTTTGCCTAGATTTCCTTCTAGGGTTTTTATGGTGCCAGGTCTTATGTTTAAGTCTTTAATCCATCTGGAGTTAATTTTAGTGTAAGGTGTCAGGAAGGGGTCCAGTTTCTGCTTTCTGCACATTGCTAGCCAGTTTTCCCAACACCATTTGTTAAACATGGAATCCTTGCCCCATTGCTTGTTTTTGTCAGGTTTATCAAAGATTGTATAGTTGTATGTATGTTGTGTTGCCTCGGGTGCCTCTGTTTTGTTCCATTGGTCTATATCTCTGTTTTGGTACCAGTACCATGCTGTTTTGATTACTGTAGCCTTGTAGTATAGTTTGAAATCCGGTAGTGTGATGCCCCCCGCTGTGTTCTTTTTGCTTAGAATTGACTTGGCTATGCGGGCTCTCTTTTGGTTCCATATGAAGTTCATGGTGGTTTTTTCCAGTTCTGTGAAGAAAGTCAATGGTAGCTTGATGGGGATAGCGTTGATTCTGTAAATTACTTTGGGCAGTATAGCCATTTTCACGATATTAATTCTTCCTAACCATGAACATGGAATGTTTCTCCATCTGTTTGTGTCCTCTCTGATTTCGTTGAGCAGTGGTTTGTAGTTCTCCTTGAAGAGGTCCCTTACGTTCCTTGTGAGTTGTATTCCCAGGTATTTTATTCTTTTTGTAGCAATTGCGAATGGCAGTTCGCTCTTGATTTGGCTTTCTTTAAGTCTGTTATTGGTGTAGACGAATGCTTGTGATTTTTGCACATTGATTTTATATCCTGAGACTTTGCTGAAGTTGTTTATCAGTTTCAGGAGTTTTTGGGCTGAGGCGATGGGGTCTTCTAGGTATACTATCATGTCGTCTGCAAATAGAGACAATTTGGCTTCCACCTTTCCTATTTGAATACCCTTTATTTCTTTTTCTTGCCTGATTGCTCTGGCTAGAACTTCCAGTACTATATTGAATAGGAGTGGTGAGAGAGGGCATCCTTGTCTAGTACCAGATTTCAAAGGGAATGCTTCCAGTTTTTGCCCATTCAGTATGATATTGGCTGTTGGTTTGTCATAAATAGCTTTTATTACTTTGAGATACGTTCCATCAATACCGAGTTTATTGAGGGTTTTTAGCATAAAGGGCTGTTGAATTTTGTCAAATGCCTTCTCTGCGTCAATTGAGATAATCATGTGGTTTTTGTTTTTGGTTCTGTTTATGTGGTGAATTACGTTGATAGACTTGCGTATGTTGAACCAGCCTTGCATCCCTGGGATGAATCCTACTTGATCATGATGAATAAGTTTTTTGATTTGCTGTTGCAATCGGCTTGCCAATATTTTATTGAAGATTTTTGCATCTATGTTCATCATGGATATTGGCCTGAAGTTTTCTTTTCTCGTTGGGTCTCTGCCGGGTTTTGGTATCAGGATGATGTTGGTCTCATAAAATGATTTGGGAAGGATTCCCTCTTTTTGGATTGTTTGAAATAGTTTTAGAAGGAATGGTACCAGCTCCTCCTTGTGTGTCTGGTAGAATTCGGCTGTGAACCCGTCTGGACCTGGGCTTTTTTTGTGAGGTAGGCTCTTAATTGCTGCCTCAACTTCAGACCTTGTTATTGGTCTATTCATAGTTTCAGCTTCCTCCTGGTTTAGGCTTGGGAGGACACAGGAGTCCAGGAATTTATCCATTTCTTCCAGGTTTACTAGTTTATGTGCATAGAGTTGTTTGTAATATTCTCTGATGATGGTTTGAATTTCTGTGGAATCTGTGGTGATTTCCCCTTTATCATTTTTTATTGCATCTATTTGGTTGTTCTCTCTTTTATTTTTAATCAGTCTGGCTAGTGGTCTGTCTATTTTGTTGATCTTTTCAAAAAACCAGCTCTTGGATTTATTGATTTTTTGAAGGGTTTTTCGTGTCTCAATCTCCTTCAGCTCAGCTCTGATCTTAGTAATGTCTTGTCTTCTGCTGGGTTTTGAGTTTTGTTGATCTTGCTCCTCTAGCCCTTTCAATTTTGACGATAGGGTGTCAATTTTGGATCTCTCCATTCTCCTCATATGGGCACTTATTGCTATATACTTTCCTCTAGAGACTGCTTTAAATGTGTCCCAGAGGTTCTGGCACGTTGTGTCTTCGTTCTCATTGGTTTCGAAGAACTTCTTTATTTCTGCCTTCATTTCGTTGTTTACCCAGTCAACATTCAAGAGCCAGTTGTTCAGTTTCCATGAAGCTGTGCGGTTCTGGGTCGGTTTCTGAATTCTGAGTTCTAACTTGATTGCACTATGGTCTGAGAGGCTGTTTGTTATGATTTCAGTTGTTTTGCATTTGTTGAGCAGTGCTTTACTTCCAACTATGTGGTCAATTTTAGAGTAGGTGTGATGTGGTGCTGAGAAGAATGTGTATTCTGTGGATTTGGGGTGGAGAGTACTGTATATGTCCACCAGGTTTGCTTGCTCCAGGTCTGAGTTCAAGCCCTGGGTATCCTTGTTGATTTTCTGTCTGGTTGATCTGTCTAGTATTGACAGTGGAGTGTTAAAGTCTCCCACTATTATTGTGTGGGAGTCTAAGTCCTTTTGTAAGTCATTAAGAACTTGCCTTATGTATCTGGGTGCTCCTGTGTTGGGTCCATATATGTTTAGGATCGTTAGCTCTTCTTGTTGTATCGATCCTTTTACCATTATGTAATGGCCTTCTTTGTCTCTTTTGATCTTTGTTGCTTTAAAGTCTATTTTATCAGAGATGAGAATTGCAACTCCTGCTTTTTTTTGCTCTCCATTTGCTTGGTAAATCTTCCTCCATCCCTTTATTTTGAGCCTTTGTGTATCCTTGCATGTGAGATGGGTTTCCTGGATACAGCACACTGATGGGTTTTGGATTTTTATCCAATTTGCCAGTCTGTGTCTTTTGATTGGTGCATTTAGTCCATTTACGTTTAGGGTTAATATTGTTATGTGTGAATTTGATACTGCCATTTTGATGCTAAGTGGCTGTTTTGCCTGTTAGTTGTTGTAGATTCTTCATTATGTTGAAGCTCTTTAGCATTCAGTGTGATTTTGGAATGGCTGGTACTGATTGATCCTTTCTATGTGTAGTGCCTCTTTTAGGAGCTCTTGTAAAGCAGGCCTGGTGGTGACAAAATCTCTGAGTACTTGCTTGTTTGCAAAGGATTTTATTCTTCCTTCACTTCTGAAGCTCAGTTTGGCTGGATATGAAATTCTGGGTTGAAAGTTCTTTTCTTTAAGAATGTTGAATATTGGCCCCCACTCTCTTCTGGCTTGTAGTGTTTCTGCCGAGAGATCTGCTGTGAGTCTGATGGGCTTCCCTTTGTGGGTGACCCGACCTTTCTCTCTGGCTGCCCTTAGTATTCTCTCCTTTATTTCAACCCTGTCGAATCTGACGATTATGTGCCTTGGGGTTGCTCTTCTTGCGGAATATCTTTGTGGTGTTCTCTGTATTTCCTGCAATTGAGTGTTGGCTTGTCTTGCTAGGTGGGGGAAATTTTCCTGGATGATGTCCTGAAGAGTATTTTCCAGCTGGGATTCATTCTCTTCGTCCCCTTCTGGTACACCTATCAAACGTAGGTTAGGTCTTTTCACATAGTCCCACATTTCTTGGAGACTTTGTTCATTCCTTTTTGCGCTTTTTTCTCTGATCTTGGTTTCTCGTTTTATTTCATTGAGTTGGTCTTCGACTTCAGATATTCTTTCTTCTGCTTGGTCAATTCGGCTATTGAAACTTGTGCATGCTTCACGAAGTTCTCGTATTGTGTTTTTCAGCTCCTTTAATTCATTCATATTCCTCTCTAAGGTATCCATTCTTGTTATCATTTCCTCGAATCTTTTTTCAAATCTTTTTTCAAGGTTCTTAGTTTCTTTGCATTGATTTAATACATGATCTTTTAGCTCACAAAAGTTTCTCATTATCCATCTTCTGAAGTCTAATTCCGTCATTTCGTCACAGTCATTCTCCGTCCAGCTTTGTTCCCTTGCTGGTGAGGAGTTTTGGTCCTTTCTAGGAGGCGATGTATTCTGGTTTCGGGTGTTTTCCTCCTTTTTGCGCTGGTTTCTTCCCATCTTTGTGGATTTGTCCGCTGGTCGTCTGCGTAGTTGCTGACTTTTCGTTTGGGTCTCTGAGTGGACACCCAGAATGTTGATGATGAAGTATTTCTGTTGCTTGGTTTTCCTTCTACCAGTCTAGCCCCTTCGCTGTACGACTGTTGAGGTCCGCTCCAGACCCTGCTTGTCTGGGGTGCACCTCTAGTAGCCGTGGCACAGTGAGGGATGCTACCAGTTTCTTTTTCTGCTCTCTTTGTCCCAGGATGATGCCTGCCTAATGACAGTCTTTTGGATATAGAGGGGTCAGGGAGCTGCTTGAGGAGACAGTTTGTACTTTATAGGGGTTTAATTGCTGAGCTGTGCACTCTGTTGTTCATTCAGGGCTGTTAGGCTGCTATGTTTGATTCTGCTGCAACACAGCTCATGAAACAACCCTTTTTTTTTTCTCAAATGCTCTGTGTTGAGGGGTTTGGGCTTTATTTTTGGATGTTCGATGAGGTGTCCTGCCCAGCTAGAAGGCAGACTAGCCACTGTTTGGCTGCCGAGGCTCCGCCCTGCTGTTGTGTGATTCGCCCTGTTCCTGCAGGCTCTGCTGTGGTCTCTGCCACGCCCTGCGGCGGAGTCTTTTCATTGTAGCGTGTTGCCTCAGCAACGGCAGGCTGCGTCAGCAGTGGGCGTGTATCTCAGTAGGGACGGGTTGCCTCGGCAACGGCTGGCTGCGTCAGCAGTGGGCGTGTATATCAGTTGGGGCAGGTTGCCTCCGTAGTGGTGGACGCCCCTCCCCCACAAAGCGTCTCGGACGGTCTGCCCGGGATAGTTTGAAATCGCGGTTTTGTTTGTCCCACTGGGTATCCCAAACGATCTGTCCCTGCAATCCCCTGGGCTGGGCTACTGTGCAAGTCTTGTTCAGTCTCAAGTCCAGCCCTCTCAAGTCTCAGGCTGCCGGTTCAACAAGGCACCCGGACAAGCGCGCCCTGTGGGGATTGCTGGGTAGGGCCGGCCGCCGCCGCCCCGGCTGCCGGCTTCGCCAGGCAGACCTACTGCCTGGCGTCCCGTGTCTTTTTATACTTGGGAGTTTCCCCGTTCTGTGGGCAACAAAGATCAGTCTGGAAATGCAGCACTGACTCACCGTTTGCGGATTCAATGCGGGCTCCAATCCTGGGTTGTTCTCACAGCGCCATCTTGAGTCCCCTCCGATTTCCCTGATTATTAATGAAGTTAGGCACTTTTTTCTATTCATAAGGTCAGGTACTTTTTTCTATTTATTGGCTATTTGAATATCTTCTTTTGCATGTGCTTGTTTAAGTGTTTTGGCCATTTTTACCTTATTGGTTTGTAGGGCTTGATATATTCTGAGCTTCAGTTTGATGGCTTACCTTTTCATTCTCTTTTTGGTGTTTTTTGATAAATAAAAGTTGTCAAACTTACTGTAGTAAATTTACTAAGCTTTTCCTTAAAAGTCACTGTACTTTGTATTGTTTAATAGATATTTTCCTTCCCCAAGGTCAGGACAATATTCTACATTATCCTCTGAAAACTTAGATTTGCCTTTCACATTCAGGTTTAAAATATATAGGTTTCAGTATCATTTTTTCCATATTGGCACTCAGTTGTTTTAGAAGCATTTATTTCAAAACTCATCCTTTCCCCAGTACTCTGTGATACACCTTCGTTATAAAGTGTCCTCATTTTTGAGACCCTGTTTCTGGGATCTCTATTCTTTCCATTGTTTCTTTGTCTAGTTTTTGTATCAATACCACTTTCTTAATTATGACACTATTGTATAAACAATTGATACCTGGTAGAGCAAGTCTTCTCAACACATGGTTCTGCTTTAAGCCTGTCTTGTATCTTCATGGTCTTTACATTTTCATTCATTTTATATGATCATTTAGCAAATGCTTATTTACATCTATTGAAATGATTACATTTTTCTTCTTTAATCTATTAATGTGACCAGTTAAATTAATTGATTTTCAAACATTAAAACATACTTACATTTCTGGGATAAATCCGACTTGGGCATGAGGTAGTTTCATTTTTATATATTCTTTAATTTGTTTTGCTTGTATTTTATTTGAGATTTTTGTATCCATGTTTCACAAATGACTTGTAATTTTCCTCTTCCTTTCTTATACAGGCGTTGCCAAGTTTTGCTGTCAAGTTTATGCTTGCCTTATAAAATGAGTTAGGCACTTTCTTTTTTTTATTCACTGGAATAATTAGGACTAGATTATAATGATTTTTTTCCATAAGATTAAAAAAATTTCATGGCTACACAGAAGGTGTATATATTTGTGGGCTACATGAATTACTTTGTGGGCTACATGAATTACAGGTATACAATGCATAATAATCACATCAGGGTAAATGGGGTATCCATCACCTCAAGCATTTATCCTTCCTATTACAAATAATCCAATTATACGCTGGGTTATTTTGAAATTATGATAAATTATTGTTGAGTATAGTCACCCTGTTGTGCTAGATTTTATTTTTGTATCCATTAACCACTCCCACTTTCCCCCCACCCCTCACTATTCTTCACAGCCTCTGGTAATCATCATTCTACTCTCTATTTCCAAGAGTTCCGTTGTTTTAATTTTTAGGTTCCACAAATAAGTGAGAACATGTGAAGTTTGTCTTTCTGTGCCTGGCTTATTGCACTTAACATAATGACCGCCAGTTCCATCCACATCTCATTCTTTTTTTGGCAAATAGTACTACATTGTGTATATGTACCACATTTTAAAAAATCCATTCATCTGTTGATGAACACTTAGGTTGCTTCTAAATCTTGGCTATTGTGATGTTGCAATAAACATGGGAGTGCAGATATCTTTTCGGTATATTCATTTGCTTTCTTTTGAGTATAAACCTAGCAGTTGGATTTCTAGATTATATAGAAGTTCTATTTTTAGTTTTTTGAGGAAACTCCAAACTGTTCTCCATAGTGGTCGTACTAAAGTACATTCTCACCAACAGTGTATGAGGGTTCCCTTTTCTCCACATCCTCATCAGCATTTGTTATTGCCTGTCTTTTGGATAAAAGCTGTAACTGGGGTGACATGATACATCATTGTAGTTTTTATTTGCATTTCTTTGATGATCAGTGATGTTGAGCCCCTTTTCATAAGTCTGTTCGCTATTTGTATGGCTTCTTTTGAGAAATGCCTATTTAGATCTTTTGCCCATTTTAAAATCAAATTATTAGATTTTTTTCTTACTGAATTGTGTGAGCTCTTTACCTATTCTGGTTTGAGCTCTTTATATATCCCTTGTCAGATGGATAGTTTGCAAATATTTTCTCCCATTCTGTGGGTTTTCGCTTCACTTTGTTGACTGTTTCTTTTGCTGTGCAGAGGCTTTTTAACTTGATGTGATGCCATTTGCCCATTTTTGCTTTGGTTACCTGTGCTTAGGAGGTATTACTTAAGAAATCTTTGCCAAGAGCTATGTCCTGGAGAGTTTCTTCAATGTTTTCTTGCGATAGTTTCATAGCTTGAGGTCTTAGATTTAAGTCATTAATTCATTTTGATTTGATTTTTGTATATGGCGAGAGATAGTGCTATAGTTTCATTCTTTTATGGATATCCAGTTTTTCCAGTAACATTTATTGAAGAGTCTATCCTTTCTTCAATACATGTTCTTGGTCCCTTTGTTGAAAATACATTCACTGTAGATATATGGATTTGTTTCTGGGTTCTTCATTCAGCTCCATTAACGATATGTGTGTTTTGTTACCCAGCTTCAGGTAACAATATTTTTTACCAGTTTTGTTCTTTTTGCTCAAGATAGCTTTGAGCCGGTCTGTCTCTTCTATGGTTTCATGTAAATTTTAGGATTATTTTTTTCTATTTCTTTGAAGAATGCCATTGGTATTGTGACAGGGATTGCACTGAATCTGTAGGTTCCCTTGGTATGGACATTTTCTCACTATTGATTCTTCCAATAGATGAACATGGAATATCCTCTTCAATTTCTTGGTGTCCTCAATTTCTTGCATTGATGTTTTACAGTTTTTGTTGTAGAGATCTTTCTTTAGTTAAGTTTATTTCTAGGTATTTTCCCTTATTTGTAGCTATTGAAAATGGGATTACTTTCTTGATTTCTTTTTCAGATGTTTTGTTGACATATAGAAATGCTACTGATTTTTGTTTGTTGGTTTTGTATCCTGTAACTTTACTGAATTTGTTTATCAGTTCAATTAGTTTTTTGGTGGAGTCTTTTTTTTATTGCATTTTAGGTTTTGGGGTACATGTGCAGAACATGCAAGATAGTTGCATAGGTACACACATGGCAGTGCGATTTGCTGCCTTCCTCCCCTTCACCCATATCTGGCATTTCTCCCCATGCTAACTCTCCCCAACACCCCCCTGCTGTCCCTCCCCTATTCTCCCCAAGAGACCCCAGTGTGTAGTGCTCCCCTCCCTGTGTCCATGTGTTCTCATTGTTTATCACCTGCCTATGAGTGAGAACATGTGGTATTTCATTTTCTGTTCTTGTGTCAGTTTGCTGAGAATGATGTCCTCCAGATTCATCCATGTCCGTACGAAGGACACGAACTCATCATTTTTGATTGCTGCATAATATTCCATGGTCTCTTCTATGTGCCACATTTTCCCTGTCCAGTCTATCATCGTTGGGCATTTGGGTTGGTTCCAGGTCTTTGCTATTGTAAACAGTGCTGCAATGAACATTCGTGTGCATGTGTCCTTGTAGTAGAATGATTTATAGTCCTTTGGATATATGCCCAGTAATGGGATTGCTGGGTCAAATGGAATTTCTATTTCTAGGTCCTTGAGGAATCCACACTGTCTTCCACAATGGCTGAACTAATTTACATTCCCACCAGCAGTGTAGAAGTGTTCCTATTTCTCCAGATCCTCTCCAGCATCTGCTGTCTCCAGTTTTTTTAATAATCGCCATTGTAACTGGCATGAGATAGTATCTCAATGTGGTTTTGATTTGCATTTATCTAATGACCAGTGATGATGAGCATTTTTTCATATGTTTGTTGGCCTCATGTATGTCTTCTTTTGTAAAGTGTCTGTTCATATCCTTTGCCCATTTTTGAATGGGCTTGTTTGTTTTTTTCTTGTAAATCTGTTTTAGTTCTTTGTAAATTCTGGATATCAGCTCTTTGTCAGACGGGTAAACTGCAAAAATTTTTTGCCATTCTGTTGGTGGCCGATTCACTCTAATGACTGTTTCTTTTGCCGTGCAGAAGCTGTGGAGTTTGATAAGGTCCCATTTGTCTATTTTGGCTTTTGTTGCCAATGCTTTTGGTGTTTTGGGCATGAAGTCCTTGCCTATTCCTATGTCCTGAATGGTTTTGCCTAGATTTTCTTCTAGGGTTTTTATGGTGCCAGGCCTTATGTTTAAGTCTTTAATCCATCTGGAGTTAATTTTAGTGTAAGGTGTCAGGAAGGGGTCCAGTTTCTGCTTTCTGCACATGGCTAGCCAGTTTTCCCAACACCATTTGTTAAACAGGGAATCCTTTCCCCATTGCTTGTTTTTGTCAGGTTGATCCAAGATTGTATGGTTGTAGATATGTTGTGTTGCCTCCAATGCCTCCGTTCTGTTCCATTGGTCTATATCTCTGTTTTGGTATCAGTACCATGCTGTTTTGATTACTGTAGTCTTGTAGTATAGTTTGAAGTCCAGTAGTGTGATGCCTCCTGCTGTGTTCTTTTTGCTTAGAATTGACTTGGCTATGTGGGCTCTCTTTTGGTTCCATATAAAGTTTAAGGTGGTTTTTTCCAGTTCTGTGAAGAAGGTCATTGGTAGCTTGATGGGGATAGCGTGAATCTGTAAATTTCTTTGGGCAGTATGGCCATTTTCACGATGTTGATTCTTCCTAACCATGGACATGGAATGTTTCTCCATCTGTTTGTGTCCTCTCTGATTTCGTTGAGCAGTGGTTTGTAGTTCTCCTTGAAGAGGCCCTTTATGTTCCTTGTTAGTTGTATTCCTAGGTATTTTATTCTCTTTGTAGCAATTGTGAATGGCAGTTCGTTCTTGATTTGGCTCTCTTTAAGTCTGTTATTGGTGTATAGGAATGCTTGTGATTTCTGCACATTGATTTTGTATCCTGAGACTTTACTGAAGTTGCTTATCAGTTTCAGGAGTTTTTGGTCTGAGATGATGGAGTCTTCTAGATATACTATCATGTCATCTGCAAATAGAGACAATTTGGCTTCCTCCTTTCCTATTTGAATACCCTTTATTTCTTTTCCTTGCCTGATTACTCTGGCTAGAACTTCCAGTACTATATTGAATAGGAGTGGTGAGAGAGGGCATCCGTGTCTAGTGCCAGTTTTCAAAGGGAATTCTTCCAGTTTTTGCCCATTCAGTATGATATTGGCTGTTGGTTTGTCATAAATAGCTTTTACTATTTTGAGATACATTTAATCAATACCGAGTTTATTGAGGGTTTTTAGCATAAAGGGCTGTTGAATTTTGTCAAAGGCCTTCTTTGCGTCAATTGAGCTAATCATGTGGTTTTTGTCTTTGGTTCTGTTTCTGTGGTGAATTACATTTATAGATTTGCATACGTTGAACCAGCCTTGCATCCTCGGGATGAATCCTACTTCATCATGAGGGATAAGCTTTTTGATGTGCTGTTGCAGTTGGCTTGCCAGTATTTTATTGAAGACTTTTGCGTCTAGGTTCATCATGGATATTGGCCTGAAGTTTTCTTTTCTTGTTGAGTCTATGTGGGGTTTTGGTATCAGGATGATGTTGGTCTCATAAAATGATTTGGGAAGGATTCCCTCTTTTTGGATTATCTGGAATAGTTTCAGAAGGAATGGTACCAGCTCCTCTTTGTGTGTCTGGTAGAATTCGGCTGTGAATCCATCTGGACCCGGGCTGTTTTTGGGTGGTAGGCTCTTAATTGCTGCCTCAAGTTCAGACCTTGTTATTGGTCTATTCATAGTTTTGACTTCTTCCTGGTTTAGGCTTGGGAGGACACAAGTGTCCAGGAATTTATCCATTTCTTCCAGGTTTACTAGTTTATATGCCTAGAGTTGTTTGTAATATTCTCTGATGATGGTTTGAATTTCTGTGGAAACTGTGGTGATTTCCCCTTTATCGTTTTTTATTGCATCTATTTGGTTGTTCTCTCTTTTCTTTTTTATTAATCTGGCTAGTGGTCTGTCTATTTTGTTGATCTTTTCAAAAAACCAGCTCTTGGATTTATTGATTTTTTGAAGGGTTTTTTGTGTCTCTATCTCCTTCAGTTCTGCTCTGATCTTAGTTATTTCTTGTCTTCTGCTAGGTTTTGCGTTTTTTTGATCTTGCCCCTCTAGCTCTTTCAATTTTGATGATAGGGTGTCAATTTTGGATCTCTCCACTCTTCTCATGTGGGCACTTATTGCTATATATTTTCCTCTAGAGACTGCTTTAAATGTGTCCCAGAGATTCTGTTATGTTGTGTCTTCGTTCTCATTGGTTTTGAAGAACTTCTTATTTCTGCCTTCATTTCATTGTTTATCCAGTCAACATTCAAGAGCCAGTTGTTCAGTTTCCATGAAGCTGTGCGGTTCTGAGTCGTTTTGCATTTGCTGAGGAGTGCTTTGCTTCCAATTATGTGGTCAATTTTAGAGTAGGTGTGATGTGGTGCTGAGAAGAATGTCTATTCTGTGGATTTGCGGTGGAGAGTTCTGTAAATGTCTATCAGGTTTGCTTGTTCCAGGTCTGAATTCAAGTTCTGGATATCCTTGTTAATTTTCTGTCTGGTTGTTCTGTCTAATATTGACAGTGGAGTGTTAATGTCTCCCACTATTATTGTGTGGGAGTCTAAGTCTCTTTGTAAGTCATTAAGAACTTGCCTTATATATCTGGGTGCTCCTGTATTGGGTCCATATATATTTAGGATCATTAGCTCTTCTTGTATCGATCCTTTTACTATTATGTAATGTCCTTCTTGGTCTCTTTTGATCTTTGTTGCTTTAAAGTCTATTTTATCAGAGATGAGAATTGCAACTCCTGCTTTTTTTTGCTCTCCATTTGCTTGGTAAATCTTCCTCCACCCCTTTATTTTGAGCCTTTGTGTATCCTTGCATGTGAGATGGGTTTCCTGGATACAGCACACTGATGGGTTTTGGCTTTTTATCCAATTTGGCAGTCTGTGTCTTTTGATTGGTGCATTTAGCCCATTTACATTTAGGATTAATATTGTTATGTGTGAATTTGATACTGCCATTTTTATTCTAGCTGGCTGTTTTGCTCATTAGTTGATGCAGATTCTTCATTTTTTTGATGCTGTATAGCATATGGTATGTTTTTGGAATGGCTGATACTGGTTGTTCCTTTCTATGTGTAGTGCCTCTTTCAGGAGCTCTTATAAAGCAGGCCTGGTGGTGACAAAATCTCTGAGTACTTGCTTGTTTGCAAAGGATTTTATTTTTCCTTTACTTATGAAGCTCAGTTTGGCTGGATATGAAATTCTGGGTTGAAAGTTATTTTCTTTAAGGATGTTGAATGTTGGCCCCCACTCTCTTCTGGCTTGTAAGGGTTTCTGCCGAGAGATCTGCTGTGAGTCTTATGGGCTTTCCTTTGCGGGTGACCCGACCTTTCTCTCTGGCTGCCCGTAGCATTTTCTCTTTCATTTCAACCCTGGTGAATCAGACGATTATGTGCCTTGGGGTTGCTCTTCTTGAGGAATATCTTTGTGGTGTTCTCTGTATTTTCTGGACTTGAATATTGGCCTGCCTTACTAGGTTGGGGAAGTTTTCCTGGATAATATCTTGAAGAGTATTTTCCAGCTT
Organism: Callithrix jacchus; assembly: GCF_049354715.1. Lineage (NCBI taxonomy): Eukaryota > Metazoa > Chordata > Mammalia > Primates > Cebidae > Callithrix > Callithrix jacchus. The sequence continues at coordinate 27,008,463 of NC_133516.1, read as the reverse complement.
GGATTCATTCTCTTTGTCACATTCAGGTACACCTATCAAACATAGATTAGGTCTCTTCACATAGTCCCACATTTCTTGGAGACTTTGTTCATTCCTTTTTGCACTTTTTTCTCCAATCTTGGCTTCTCGATTTATTTTGTTGAGTTGATCTTCGACTTGTGATATCCTTTCTTCTGCTTGGTCAATTTGGCTGTTGAAACTTGTGCATGCTTCGTGAAGTTCTCCTGTTGTGTTTTTCAGCTCCATCAATTCACTCATATTCCTCTCTAAGTTGTTCTTTCTTGTTATCATTTCATCAAATCTTTTTTCAAGGTTCTTAGTTTCTTGCATTGAGTTAGAACATGTTCTTTTAGCTCACGGAAGTTTCTCATTACCCACCTTCTGAAGTCTGATTCTGTCATTTCATCACACTCATTCTCCATCCAGCTTTGTTCCCTTGCTGGTGAGGAGTTGTGATCCCTTGTAGGAGGCGAGGTGTTCTGGTTTCGGGTGTTTTCCTCCTTTTTGCGCTGGTTTCTTCCCATCTTTGTGGATTTATCCACGTATCGTCTGTGTAGTTGCTGATTTTCAGATTGGGTCTCTGAGTGGACATCCAGATTGTTGATGATGAAGTTATTTCCATTTCTTAGTTTTCCTTCTAACAGTCTGGCTCCTCTGCTGTAGGACTGCTGAGGGCCACTCCAGGCCCTGCTTGCCTGGGGGTCACCTGCAGCAGCTGCAGAACAGTAAGGGTTGCTACCAGTTTCTTCTTCTGCTATCTTTGTCCCAGAATGATGCCCACCAAATGTCAGTCTGATCAGTCCTTTGTGAGGTGACTCTTTGGATATATAGGGGTCAGGGAGCTGCTTGAGGAGGCAGTCTGTTCTTTATAGGAGCTGAAGTGCTGAGCTGTGAGCTCCGTTGTTCATTCAGAGCTGCTAGGCAGGTACGTTTAAGTCTGCTGCAGCAGAACTCATAAACCCCATTTTTTCCCCCAGGGAAAATTTATGAGTATCTGTTGCGTTGCTGCCTTTTTTTTTTTTTTTCAGGGCTGTCCTGCCCAGCAAGGAGGCAGCCTAGTCACTGCCTGCAGAGGCTTTGCCGAGCTGCTGTGGGGTCCGCCCTTCTGCTGGCTCCGCCCTGCTGCCGTGTGTATTTCCCTGCAGTCCTGTTTATATGGGTGTGGTTAGAACTGCCTGGGCAATGTTGGCCCACCTTTGTAATGGTGGAATCTCTCTGTTATGGCGGGTTGCCTTGGCAATGGCAGGCTGCATCAGCAATGACAGACTACCTCTGTAGGGGTGGAGCACCTCGGTAATGGCGGATGCCTCTCCCCCACAGAGCTGGACCATCCCGGGTTTAGCTGTGCTTGCCATGAAACTCTCAACCCCAAGTGTTTCCAATTGCTGTTTTTTGTTTGTTTGTTTGTTTTTATGGGCGTGGGACCCACTGAGCATGATTGCCTGGCTCCCTGCCTCAGAGCCCTTTTTTTTTAAGTTGAATGGTTGACTCTCTCCCAGGTGTTCCAGTTGCCTGCTGAAAGGGCACTGGTATTTGTGTGATTTCCCGTGTGGTGACCCACTGTGCCGGCTGAAACAAAGTCGCTGCCTGGGAATCTCCTGGCCTGGCTTTATGTTTCAGTCCCGTTTAATCAGATGAGTGAGTTAATCTGCCTTCCTGGATCTCCAATTGCCAGTTTAACAGGGCAACCAGACCAGTGTATTTTGTATGGAGAGCTGTTGTGCTGCATGGCACTGGCTGAAACAGCCGTGCCGGTTGAAACAGCCGCACCGGCCAAAACAGCCACACTGGCGACCCATGGAGTTCCTCCACCTGGGAATCTCCTGGTCTGTGGGGAATAAAAATCCGTCCGAAAATGTGGCATTCACTCACCCTCTGTGTTTTCACTGGGAGCTGCAATCCTGAGCTGCTCCTACAGCGCCATCTTGAATCTTCTCCTTGGTGAAGTCTTTAGATTTTTTTCTTCCACAAATTTTTGGTAAAACTTGGTGAAGCTATTTGAGCCTTGAATTTTTGTGTGTGGGGAAGAAGTTTTTTTTTTTTTTAACCACTGAGTCAATTCATTTCATGAATTCATTTACAATTCATAGTACTATTCAGGTTTTCTGTTTATTCTTCAGTAGGTAAACTTCTAGCAATTTGTTCATTTAATTCAGATGATTTGAAGCTGGGCCGCATATCCATGTGGTGCTTTGTTCATTCTTGCCCCTAGGGTGTAGACTATTTATATCAGTATTTACAAGAAATTTTTGGAAGCACAAACATGAGAATAATTGGTTGGGGGCTTGTAGATTCTAGGATTTTATTCTTTTTAATACTGAACAGTATTCCATTGTGTATATATACTACATTTTCTTTCTTTCTTTTCTTCTTTTTAAAGACAGGGTCTCACTCTGTTGCCCAAGTATGAGTGCAGTGGCATGATCATGGCTCACTGCATCCTTAACTTCTTGGCTTACGTGATCCTTCTGCCTTAGCCTCCAAAGTAGCTGGGACTACAGGCGAGTGCCACCATGCCGGCTATGTGGTTTCTTTTTTGCACTTATTGTAGAGATGGGGCCTTGCTATGTTGCCCAGGCTGGTCTCAAATACCTTGTCTCAAGGCATCCTTCTGTTTTGGCCTCCTGAAGTGTTGGGATTACAGGCGTGAGACACTGGACCTGGCCCCACATTTTCTTTATTTAGCCTTCTGTTGATGGATGCTTAGCTTGATTCTTGGCTATTGTGAATAGTGCTGCAATAAACATGAGAGTACAGATCTTTCCTTTTCTCTCTCTCTCTTTTAAATAGAGACAAGGTCTTGCTCTGGCACCCAGGCTGGAGTGCAGTGGCATGATTATAGCTCACTGCAGTCTCGACCTCCTGGGATCAAGTGATTCTCCTGCCTCAGCCTCTGGAGGAGCTAGGATTAGCCACTATACCTGGCTAATTTTTTTTTTTGTAGAGGCAGGGTCTCATTATGTTGCTGAGGCTGGTCTTAAACTCATGGGCTCAAGTGATCCCCTGCTGTGGCCTCCTGAAGCACTGGGATTACCAGTGTGAGCTTCCATGCCTGGCTCAGATATCTCTTTGACATACTAATTTCATTTCATTTGAATATGTACCCAACAATTGGATTGCTGGATCATATGGTGGTTTTATTTTTAATGTTTTGAGGACTCCCATACTGTTTTTCATAATGGCTGTTCTAATTTACATTCCCACCAACAGTGTATGAGTTCCCCTTTCTTGACGTCTAGTTAGCATTTGTTAGGTTTTGTCTTTTTGATAATAGCCATTTAATTGGGCTGACACCCCAATTAACTGTAATTTTGACGTGCATTTCCCTGATGATTAGTGATGTTGAACAATTTTTCATATACCTATTGGCTGTTTGTATGCCTTTTTTTGGAGAAATATCTATTCAGGTCTTTTGCCCATTTTAAATTTATTATTATTATTATTTTCTTTTTTTGAGATGGAGTTTTGCTCTTGTTATCCAGGCTGGAATGCAATGGTGTGATCTCAGCTCACCGCAATCTCCGCCTCATGGGTTCAGGCAATTCTCCTGCCTCAGCCTCCTGAGTAGCTGGGATTACAGGCACGCGCCACCATGCCCAGCTAATTTTTTTTTTCAGTAGAGACAGGGTTTCACCATGTTGACCAGGATGGTCTCGATCTCTTGACCTCGTGATCAACCCACCTCGGCCTCCCAAAGTGCTGGGATTACAGGCTTGAGCCACCGCTCCCGGCTATTATTATTATTATTATTGCTATTGAGTTGTTTGAGTTTCTTATGTGTTCTGGATGTTAACCCTTTGTCAGATGCATAGTTTGCGATTATTTTCTCCCATCATGTAGGTCGTCTTTTCACTCTATTGATTGTTCCCTTTGCTGTGTAGAGGGTTTTTGGTTTGACATAATCCCATTTGTCTAGTTTTGCTTCTGTTGCATATGCTTTTGGTGTCTTATACATAAAATTCTTACCCAGACCAATGCATGAAATGTTTCCCCTATCTTTTCTTCCAGTAGTTTTCTCATTTCAGTTAATGAAATGTGAAATTTCTCTTTTCTGTGATTTCACTTTTTTTGGCAATTTTTTTTGGGAGGTCTCTGGCTGAATGTTCTTCCTTTTTCTGCCTATATTATTTCAGCTCAGTTTTACATGTTCTGCTCAAATGCCAGCCTTTCTTGAGCTTGTTTCCTGCTGGGATCCTTCTCTGATCTCCCAAATCTCTCTCATAACCTACTTCACTCTGGTTTGTATTGAGTTGGTTGCTTTTATGTTGATCTCTCTCCTTCAGTCTAGACTATATTTTAGGTGACTTTTTATTCACTTTGGTAGCCACGGTACTGTCTGGCACTTTTATTTGTCTCTAGTAGCACTTGATAAATACTCGTTGAATAAATGAATAAATAAACTCATGAAAAGATTTTCAATTTCCTTTGTTTTAATGGGGATGAAAATTATAATATAATACCATGTTCTTAGTGTTACTATTAATATTTTTATTTTTTATCTTCTGATTGGCAAAAATAGCATATTCTAGATCTAACTTGTACTTCATTTGAAGTCCAGTATATTTCTGTGCATTTATTATTTGTGTTTTTTTTTCTGTGCATTTGTGTTTACATCCTTTGCCAATTTTGAGGCACAGTTATCTTTTTTCTATGGATTGTAGGCACTCTATATTATGGATATTATCTCCCTGATGACATACACATTACTCATATTTTCTCACATTGTCTTTTAATTTTGTCTAGGATATCTTTCATTAAACAAAAGATTTGGATTTTTATGTGTTCAATCTGTCAGTGTTTTCCTTTCCACATTTTGTTTTAATAAGAGCTACAGTTCTACAAGAAGCAAGATCTTGAGGAAACAGATCCCCTTTCTAAGAGATAACCACTTTGTAGCTAATGAAGAGATCCTTAAGTAGCTTGGTGACATCTTCTGCATTTTAATTCAGAGGTCCAAGTTCTCATATGTATGCTACAGTCACACAATAGCACATCAAGGTTAATTTTTAATGTTTCTATACATGATTTTAAAAACCATTGCCTGATATTTGCATTCATCATGCGGTTTTGCAGTTCACTGAATTTTTTAGATGGTTTAATAATTTCTTTGTGAATCAGTAAGAACTTCAGAAGTAACCCCTTGAGGGTGTATATTCTATCAAATTCTCTCTGATGCTTCGACTTTCAGTCTGCCCAAACTAATCAATATTTACAGAGAAATATATAGGGATTCATGATTATACTGCAGTCAGACTGGGAGTCCTACAATGGGGTGGGCTTTCATATGGGCTGTTGTCATTTAGTTTTTACAGGTAGAAATCATTGTTCCCAGGACCTGCCAGCATAATGCCATGACATTTAAAAAAATAATCTTGCTGTCAAGCGTACTCTTCTGCCCTCTCCCCAGTGGCCTTCTAGGTCAGGAATAGCCCAGCAGGACTTGAGCTCACAGCTCTGGTCTGAATGGACTGTGGTTCATCTTAACCACAGTAGGAATAAGTTATTGGGAAACCCTAACGGGAAAAACAGTATTCACTGAGCTGTTCTAAAATTATGATTAATTGTTTTGTCATCAACTATAGCCTTCCCTACACATTCCTAATAAGTTTATTGTCATACTGGGAAGGGCACAAATTATGTTCTTGTCCTGCGAGTGCATGGATCATTGATGTGTTCCTGAAATCTGAATTTGCATAACGGTATAACCACCTTGAATGATACCTTTTGGTTGTTTTCCTTTGTACTTAACTTGCTTAAATATTTAACCAGAAGTAGATACCAGGCTTTGAACTTAGGAAGGATCCTAAGGATTCTTCTCCAGTGGCGAAGTCTATCTTGGCATAAGAGGGTAGGTTCAGCTTATACTTGATTATCACCTTCCATTTGAGCTATTTTTTTTCTTCTGCATCAATTCAAATGAACAAGGAATTCTGATCATAAAGCCAGCAATAACTTTCATATTTTGAGTCTAACTTAATAATATTAGCAAATGCTTATGCAGTGCATATCGTGTACCAAATTCTAAGACTTTATATGTAATAACTCACTTAATCCTCACAACAGCTCTTTAAGGTCACTATTACTATTACCCCACTTAACGGATGGTAAAACTGAGGCTCAGAGACATTATAGGGTAATAACAGAACCAAGTTTAAAATCTAGTTGACTAACTCTAGAATCAGGTTCTTAACCACTAAATTATTCTGTTCAATTATTATTTATTTAGAAAAATTACAGTATGACTTTGATCAGGATAAGAATAGACCCTTAAGCTGGTGGCCAACATACTGGAGTGGACCTCTCTAAAATTTGTTCAAAGTAAAATCTAGGATGTGCTATAAAATCATAATAGTAATAGCAGCAAACACTATAATAATAGCAAAATATGAGCTAGTGTTCTAAAGATCTTAGTATATATTAATTCTTTTAATCCTCATACCAACTTCATTAAAAAGACACTTATTATTCCTACTTTACAAATGTATGAACTGAAGTGCATAGAGGTGAAGTAATTAGCCTAAAACACAAAAGTGCTTACTAATGATTTCCTAATTACTGTTAGCCATCTGTAGAGACAAAAGTGACTCCATCTTGGATGGAATCCTCCATGTTAACTTCTGATTAGCCCTAGTTCCATGAATGTGTCCTAATTTCTAGTGTTCCTAGTGTAAGAACATGTACTCCTGCTTTTAGTCAAAGTGATATTGATGTTGCTGCATAAAACATAAGCTATGACACACATAGCATTCTGGCCTGTTCTGGAGGGTTGTGGTTCATGTGCCTCCGGAGAGCACATATCCCTTTCCCTCTGGTATATAAGCCCTGGTTCTGGGGAGTGATGGTGTGTAGATCTACCTGTCTTATGGCCACTGAAGACCATGCTTTTTGCTGTAAGTTCCCAATAAAACACCCTATACAGACAAACTGGATTTGCCTGCCCTTGTCTTTGGTTCCTCCTTTAGCATTTGAGGGTTGCTTTGCATGTATAGTGCTTTCATGGAACACTGTCAAACCATTTGTTCTCTATAAACATACAAGGTTTTCTCACCTGTATTAGTCTTGTTTTATTCTCAGGATAATAGTGTACCAAGCTGTTCAGTAAGTCAGGTTTTAATTCTTTAGTATTTAAGGTATTTTCTGTTTTAGGCAATTAGGAGATAATTAAGAGTACTCCAGCACTCGAGATAAAACTTAATATCATACTGTTGAAATGGAACCATGGCAATCAATTATTAGCAAGAATCACAATCCAGGGTTGCAGGACCTGGGAGGGAACAGATGGAGTCCCCAGATGGTCAGTACAGACTCAGGAAGTAAGTAGAAATGCTTCAAACCCAACAGGGAGGGAAGCTGGGGTTTCAGATCCATGGCCACCCATTCTGCTCCTGGCTCTGGCCTTCTTTTGTGTGCCATGCATGTCAAAAAACTGTTTAGAGAATTTAGGTGATTTGAGCCATTTAAAGTGGGGGAAGAATTAGCAAAAATGAAGGATGCAAATTCTATTCCATTAATAGAGCTGAGCTGCACCCTTGCAGGGCTGTTTGATTGTTGACCCAAAGAAGAGAGTCAAGGGTGCAGCTCAGCTCAGTTGTCCCAGGCTGGAAAGCACATGGTCTGAACTGGGGTTCTGTTTGCGCGGGGCTGCTATGTACTGCTGTGTAGATTGTTGAGTGTACCTGTCTGACAATACACAGTGACCTTGCTTGTATGAAATGCACTTGGAAGAATTCCTTATTGAATAGATTTAATTATAATCTAATCCGCAAAAAAGATTTTCAAAATACAGAAAAACTTTGTTCCCTTGGATCTTTTCTTGTTAGTTTTATTGCAATGGTTTCTTTTCTTTAATAACTTCATTGAGATATAATTTATATACCATACAATTAACTGATTTGAAATGTATAATTCAATGGTTGTTAATGTATTCAAAATTGTGCAACCATAACAATAATCAATTTTAGAACATTTCCTCATGCCCCAGAGAAACCCCATACTCATTAGCAATCACTTCCCATTTCCTCCAACTACCCAGCTCTAGGCAGCTACCAGTCTAATTCTGTCTCAATGGATTTGCCTATTGTGGACATTTCATATTAATGGAATCACACAATATGTGGTTTTTGCGTCTGGCTTCTTTCACTTACCATGTTTTCAAGATTCATCCATGTCGTAAGATGTATTAATCACGTATTCTTTTTTATGGACAAAGAATATTCTGTTTTTAGAATATACGACATTTTGTTTGTCCATTCATCAGTTGATGGACATTTGAGTTGTGTCCACTTTATGATGGTGATGAATAATGCTGCTATGAACATTTGTGTACAAGTTTTTGTGTGAACATGTTTTCATTTCTCTTGAATATCTACGTAGGAATAGGCTTGATGGGTAATACGTAACTCTATATTTAACCTGTGGAGGAGCTGCCAGATTGTTCTACAGAATGGTGGTACTGCAGGGTATGAAGGTCCCAGTTTTTCCCATTCTCACCAGTACTTACTTGTCTTTCTGATTCTAGCCATACTAGTGGGTGTGAAGTGGAATCTCATTGTGGTTTTGATTTCATTTCTCCAGTGACTAATCGTGTTAGTCATCTTCCTGTGTGTATCGAACATTTGCATATCTTGTTTGGGGAAACATCTATTCAGACACTTTGCCCATTTAAAAAAATTGGGTTATTTTTCTTCTTATTGAGGTCTAGAAGATCTCTAAAAAACATATTCCAGATATGTCTCCTATCAGATATATGATTTTCACAATTTTCTTTCATTCTGTGTGTTTTCTTTTCAATTTCTAATAGTGTTCTTTGAAGCACAAATTTTTTAAATATTGAATAAGCCCAATTTTATTTTTTCTCTTTCGTGTGCTTTCAGTGGCATATCTAAAAATTCATTGCTTAATCCTAGGTCATGAAGATTTACATCTCTGTTTTCTTCTAAGAATTTTGTGGTTCTAAACTCTTAGTATATATTAATTCTCTTATACTAAGCCTTTGATGGCTGCAACGTGAAAGATAACCTTTTCAACGTGGTATTTCTTTGCAACGCACATTCTGTGCAACCTTGTATGGTAGCACTGACTTAGGAGAACTTATCAGATGAATTCTATAAATACTTGTTGTTTGCCTTTAACGAGCAAGACACTGTATGTGTCTATGAGTGTTTAGGGTATGTGCAGTTGCAGCAATTAATTTTGGTAACTAGTTATTGAGCACCTTTTGTGTGGAGTCCTTGCTGAGGGCACTCAGGTGAATAACACAGTTCTCTTCCTCAATGGGCCTAAAAGTGGGCAAGGTGAATGCCCAAGTGGGCAAGGTGAATGTATTGACACATAACTAGTGTATAAGCCAAACATCTTTGTGGCTACTTGCATTTCAATGATAAAGTCAGGGTCCTTTGCCCAACAAACAGCATCACCTCTCCTCCAAAGCTGTCACTGCTTCTAGCACCTCTAATCCTGTACTAGGGAGAGATTCTGGAATGACCACTGTTTATAGCATAGACACAGGCTTGATTGTACAGTGGCATCCCACATAGATCATGTGGCAGACAGCCTGTTTCATTGAGTCATGGAGGAAATACCCTTGGAAATGCGAGGCCCACCTAGGATGCATAGGACTTGGGCTACTGGGTAAGGATTTGCACTGTGCTCCATCTGGTGTGTAGGTCATAGAACACTTACATTGTTATCAGCTGGGTGATTGTTACAAATATAGATTCACAGACCACTGACCCAGTATCTCTTGGTGTGGGGCCCAGGAACTTGCACCTTACTAAGCTCCCAGGGGTGACCTGTGTATAATGAGAGCCACTTACTTAACTTATTGTAAGGTACATTAATGTGCTTTGGTCAAGGAATAGGCCAAGGCAGACATCCAGGTCAGAGTGACTCAGCAAATTTAGGGTGCAAGTGCATACTCCACTTGTTACATAACCTGTTGTCTAAGTTCATACTTGACTTGGAGCCACTATTGTTTGGAAAGGGTATAACTGCCCTGCTGATGCTGTACAGGGGCTTTTGGGCTCAACATGGCTCTTGGGCAAGTGCTAGTGCCCAGAGAGTACTAGCACTAGCACTAGCACTACTGACTGCTGTAAGGGAGGATGGCCGTCTGGCAGATAGACACAGGGGAACCAGGATATGGCTTGGCTTGTGCTCAGAGGGAAGGAATTAAGTTGTTAACCTTAGAGCTGGCCTTGCAGGCTGCCTGTGCAGCTGTGTGTGGGAGCCAGTTACTGAGAGGAGCCCAGAGCTGGAGCAGACAGCTGAGATAAAGGCAAACAGTGCAAAGAGCTAGGGTGAGAGAGCTGCTGATGAGACAGCTGCTGAATAAAACCATATTTGCCTGCCTATGGCCCCCTGAGTATTCTTACAGTTATCTGCCCATCCACCCACTCGCCTCGAACTTCGGCATGGGCTGGAACCTAACCTGAGCATGACACTGGGCTTAGTCGTGGCGATGGTCTAACACCCATGCTTCCAAATGCTGTTTGGGCAGTAACTTCTCCCAGTGGCACATCAGACTCTGGGGAATGACCCTGTACTTCCAGAAAAATATAGCCAACCCAAGTTTTTTTGAAAATCCTACTTAGCATGCTCTTTGTAGTCATAAGAAGTATTGATTGAAGCCTTGCTCATGTAAGGCAGCTGAGTGGAATCACAGTTTTCACCTGAGCAGGAGGCCCAGGCACAGGCCGTAAAAGTTCTAGACCAGCAACCTCTGCCCTCGCAGACAGTGTGGGAGTCAGCTTCTGTCTAGAGTCCTTTGTGAAACCTGCTGCTTGAGTAGCTGTGATGAGAGCTTTCTGACCTCTGGAATTTGAGCCCCTGGTGAGCAAACAGGTCTATAGGAAGAGCCAAGTCTCCAGGAGAGGAGGAGAACCAAGGTCAGCTACGTGTCTTCCTGTATTGATGGAGGTAAGTCCTCTGTACATTTAGTCTGCCCTCTGGAAAGTAAGGTCTCCAAGCTACCACTTCAGCTATCCAACCTTTGCTCTGAAGAGCCATGGCTTTCTATGGAGCTAGGAACAGGGAGAATAGGACTGAGTCAACTGTTGTTTTGGTGGGGTGTCTGAGGAACACACTTTAGGGGTGGGTAATTCTAAAGTGGAGATTCTTTAGAATCTCTGTAAATTTTGATTTCAAGCAATTCTTTTCAGTTTTAGCTTCAAGCTTTTCTAAAGTTACTATTAGGTTGAACTTTAGCTTTGTTTTTAAGTAGAGAGAAATTCCTGCATTTAACAACACGGCTGTTCCCAGAAAGGTGTAAAGCCTGGGGCAATGTAACCATACAGCCTGCCCCAGACAAGGGCAACCGAAAGTTGGCTGAGCTTTTGGCATATTTCATGGATCCTTGAGGCTTTGGTTAGATATGGAAGTTCGAATTGTGATGATCAGAACAAAAGGAATAAACTGCAGGACCACGTGGGGCTCCCAGGAACTGCCTTATTGCCCCTTCAAAGGACGGGCCAGTCTAAAATGGTAATAATTGGATCACTATGGCAACACCCAGTCATTTAAATGTTGGCTGTATCTATGAAGAGGCCAGATAGATCCTATTTTAGTTGATAACAAATTCCGGGGTTTCTGTTTTTAACTCAGTTCAGGTGTTGTCTCATTCCTTTTTGTGGCTGTAATTTACCTTGGCACAAGCCAGGTCTGAGTTCGTCAAGTGTGAGCAGTACTGAACAAAGGACAGTGCTGCCTTAGGTGTCTGCTCTGGTGTCTGTCTCTTTCTTCAAGCTACCTCTTATTAGCCTGGAATACTTTACGTATTGGCTACCCAGCTTAAGTCATCAGTGTAGCCAGCCAAAGCATCAAGAACAAAATGGCACTATGCCTAGGGCAAGTCTATCTAGGAGTTCTGTCTACACGTCAAGACCTCACTGGTTCTTATTCCCTTCCATGGTAACTCACTGCTGCTTTGTGGAAGATGTCCAGGGATGGAACCTCATTGACTTTGAACTGCAAATGTCCTTGTGCTTCCTTCCCAGTAAGGGATTGGCTTATTAGGGTGCACTCCATCCAGGGAAGGGCGGGTGAGCATGAAGAGCCAGAGAACTTGACTTTTCCCATGTTTGCTTGGGATGGAGATAAAAAGTCTTTAATGCTGCATTTGTCTTTTGATAAGGGGAATTATTTTTTAGTTTCTGAGCTATAGTTAATATCTTCACTGTGACTCTTCTATCAGATGGCCAAAAACACTCACTGATGGTAGAGAACGGGTCATGTGTTCTTGTGACTCACACTGAGTTAACTCAATGCCTAGTGGGAAGTAGGTACTTGACAACCGTTGGTTAGAAATAAAATGCAGACTCTCTGGCGTTTGAAGGTCTTCACCAGCTAGGTACTTGAGATGCTAGAGAGAAATTGGACTGAAAGGAGCTTAGTAATTTGATCTACCCTGCCGCTCTGACCCCAAACCCCCACAAAATGATGAGTAACTCTATCCCCTTAGACTATATGGTTGAAACTGAGATATTGAAATTTTCCACAACTAGTTAATGGTAGGGCAATATGGAGACTGGTCTGATATTGATCACATTGCTTGTCCCATCTCTTCCACTTTCCGGTGACAGACAGCTGTGGTGAGTTCACTGAATGGGTCAGTGTGTCTATTTCACATCTTCCTTCAGGTGGTTCCTAGCCTGGACCCTGGGAACAGTGATCCTTTTTGTATTTCCAATTCTTAGTGTAGGTGCTCTTGAGTTCTTTAACAATCAGATGCTTTGTGCACAGATAGAGCAAGCAGGGGCCCAAGTAGCCGGTTTATTTTTCCAGTCTTTCCATCTTCAGAAGTAGTCATTTCCTCCATCCATTCTCCAGCTGTGGCTCTATCGATCTCTTGTCTCCACCTGGCACAGGTTCAGAAAAACCTACAAGACTCCTGTGCAATCCCAAAGACTGTGTTGGTGGAAGTGCCCAGGTTGGTCTGTCCTTCCATGTGGATTAAATTATTGCTTTTGGCAGAAAGCATTTGACCATGTTATTGGCATTGGTCCCCAAGAGTCAGTTGGCACACTTAAAGTTAGAGCATTGAGTGGCACCTCCATGGGGAAATTCACTCTCCCTTCATCTCTTATAATCTTATGAATTATACATTCCTGAAGACAGTGAAGCAGTATGTGTGAGACGTACAGCTTTTCTCCATCCAATTTTTTTGTGATACGGAACTACTAATGGCAGGGGTTCCTACCCTTCCTTGTTTTATTGAATTGACTCCTTGGTATTTTTTTCTAGATGGCTCTAGCTATTGAAAAGGCCATTCTGAGTAGCTGGAGTAAGAAGACTATCAGAGGCAGGTTATGGAGGGGAACTCTTTGCTTACTACTTATTCTGCGCCAGTTATGTTAGACATAGTGTATTTAATCATTGTAACCCTGTCTGAAATGTGTTCTTAATTAGGGGTCACAGAGATTTGAATCATTCCGACTCATTATTTTCATTGCATTCCTCTAGAACAACGTTTTTCTAAGTAATGTACTATATATTTTTTATATATACATAGTCACTACATTTCTAAAACTAATTATGGGAAGATGTTGGGTTATTACTATAGCACATAAAATAAAAGCCAATTTTTACATGTATCTCCTTTTACTTGAGAGGTACAATGTTAGGGTCACTGGCTTTAAGGTTGAGTTTATTGGAGCTCTGTCCACGGAAGAGTAGACTTAAAATTCTTAGCTGTCGCTATGTTGATCATGAAATAGAGTTTCAGGGCCTGTATGTTCCATTTAGGTGAAGACTGTAAGTTGAGTGAACTTTGAGGCTTGGCAATTGGTCAAAACTAGAATTGCCCATCTGTGGAGTAGAGGCCACTAGGGTCTGTAGTAAACTGATAAGTTGCTGATACCCTGGTTAGCTGAATTCATTATGCACTGGTTAGCTCATTTACTGAACACATATTTTGTGGGAAATTCTGGAGCTATGAAATTAAGACCATCTTAAGACCGGGCATGGTGGCTTACACCTGTAGTCCTAGCACTTTGGGAGGCTGAGGAGGGTGGATCACAAGGTCAGGAGATCGAGACCATCCTGGTTAATATGATGAGACCCTGTCTCTACTTAAAAAAAAAAATAGCTGGGCATGGTGGCACACACCTGTAGTCCCAGCTACTCGGGAGGCTGAGGCAGGAGAATTGCTTGAACCCAGGAGATGGAGATTGCAGTGAGCCGAGATCATGCCACTACACTGTAGCCTGGGCGTCAGTGCAAGACTCTGTCTCAAAAAAAAAAAAAAAAAAAAAAAAAAGAAATTAAGACCACCTGACCCTTAAGGTGCTGAAAGATGGATTTATAACCAAGCATGCCCCAGAAGTAGGTTGCATATTCACCTCTTCCTTTGTTCTCTTTCCTCCCTATTCTTCTTTTCTGCCAGTAGCACCCACACCAATTCTTTGGTTCTACAGGAAACCTCCAGGATAAAGACACTTGCTGAGTGGAAGTGCTCACATACCAGCAGTTACTGTGTCCTGGAGTGAGATCTGGCAGCTGATGCCAGAGAATAAAAACCGACTTTCCTTTCTCCGGTCCAGTGGGCAGGCTGCTATATTTCACCGCCAGCCAGCATTTTACTTCAGTCACTTGATCAGCAGCTTGCCTATGATTCCTTTACATAGTATCAGAATTTATAGAACATGAGACTACAGTTTGAGAGTTTGAAAGGTGGGCCGGGCATGGTGGCTCACGCCTGTAATCCCAGCACTTTGGGAGGCAGAGGCAGGAGGATCACCTGCGGTCAGGAGTTTGAGACCAGCCTGGACAATGTGGTGAAACTCCATCTCTACTAAAAATAAAAAAATTAGCCTGGCATGGTGGTGGGCACTTGCAATTCCAGCTACTTGCTAGGCTGAGGCAAGAGAATTGCTTGAACCCAGGAGGTGGAGGTTGCAGTGAGCTGAATTCAAGCCATTGCAGTCTAGCCTGGGGGATGAGAGCGAAACTCCATCTCAAAAAGAAAAAAAGTGTTTAGGCATCTATCAATGACTGAAATTGTATTTCATACCATCAGATTGTTTCTACATCCTTAGGGGTTTTGGATGTTTTGAATGCTCTTAAATCCAAATATGAATCATCTCTTCAGCAAATAAAACGTGTGGATATTTTCTGTACACTGTTGACCACCATGGCCCTTGCTTCCCTCTATATGAGGAGACTAAGAAATAGATTAGAATAAACATCATTGTATCTGGTCTTCTTTCTTGGTTCCTCAATTCTGCAGTCCTAGGAAAACAACCCCAGGGCCACAGTGGGATAGCAGGTGTCTCATTTTTCTAGAGTAAGTCATTTTCAGTCTTTAGGAATCAATAGGACTGCTTTTTATAAATTCTTGCAGAGGCCTTTCATTTAACAGATATGTTTATCCACCCAGAGCAAAGTCTATAGGAGTTAAGTAGTAGCAAATGTGGGAAGACTGCTTGTCTTATGAATAAGCTAGGTAATTTCTGTCAAGTCCAGATAAACAGTGTGGGCTATTGGCCTCTCATGAAAAATCAACTGTAGACAAGTAAGAAGGCAAAATGGCATCTGGGAACTTAAACAATTGAAGGCTGTGGTGAGAGGCAGCCCCAGCTGCAAGTATAGGGTAGCTGGGGGAGGTTATGGGAAGAAAGCTCTTCTGTTCTGTTCATGCCTCTCTGACTTCTTGCCCTGAGACAATCACTGGCTGTTCCTTCTCTGTTGGAATGGAGAACAAAATCCCAGCCCCCACTGAGGGCCAGGTAACATTAAGGTAGCAAGCAAAATAGAAAAAAAAAAAAAAAGCCCTACTGCTGTGAGTTGAGGAAATAAGGGGGGGCTGCCCAGTTACCCACAGGCAGTCCTGGGTCTACCCTTCCGCCTCCAAGTCCCAGGGGCAAGGGCATTAGGTAGCTCATCCCAAGGCTGCATCCTAGAGTTGAAAGGTAGGAATTGCCTGGTGGAGAGATGGAAAGCAGTTCTCTGGAGCCTGCAGTTCAACCTGTCCCCATCCCTTAGGCTCACCAGGACTGAGACAGAGGAAAGCCTGATTTCAGCCTTTCTTAGGTCCTGTTACAGGCAGAGGAGCTTAGAACCCCAAGGAATAGCTCACAGGCTCAATAACTAGACACTTGAAGAGTGCCACAAACTGAACAACACAGACCCTCTGAAACAATGACTGGAACAGATAGAACAAGGACTTAAACAGGGATGATCAAGAAACTTGAAATAAGGAATGGTGTTGGCAGCATGAAACAAGAAATCAAAAGACCAAGTGGAAGTATGAGAAAAATACAAATGAAGAATGTGTAGCATAAACAGTAGTAGACAAAGCAGAAGAATAAATCGGTGAGATGGAAGATCAAATGAAGACAACAGAAAAGTATAAAGCAAGCAGGAAAAAAGTACGATATGAAAGATGGCTCTGATGTCTGGGAGACCAAAGGGGAAGGTGGAGACTATAGCTAATTTCAGGTGACCAGGCTTAGGCTCACATGGTCATCCACAGAGGCACTGTTTGGCTTGCACTGAATTTAGATAAATTGAGACCAAAATTATAAAATGAAATTTAAGCTCCTCTTGGAGGAAAAAGGAAAATCAACATTCTTCTATTAAAGCCAGCTTGCTTCTTCCTGTTTCATCCAACTGTCCACCTGGGTATGTGATATGCTTGACCCTGGAAAAGACAGCATGCTTGACTATGCATATCCCTCATCCAGAACAGATAAAGTCTCTTTAAAATTATTGAACAATATAAAAAAGCTATATTAAATGATATCCATACAATCACAGTGAGCCATGCACAACTTCCAAGATTCCCAAAGGAATCCTACAATGCAACAAACAGCTGCCATAGTTCAAGAGTGGTGATGGAGTAGGGAAAGCCTTGTGGTTTCCAGTGAGTGGTGGCTTAGGTCACCCCCTAACATAGATACTTCTTTAGTAGAAGGTGTGACTTCATGAAGAAAAGGGTAGCCAAATCTGCTGGCCCCCCTGGACAACTGTGTTGTGGTGGTGGTAGTGGTTGTTATTTAAAATTCTGAGTTGTCTTTCAGATGGCTGGAGTCTTTTGCTGTCAATGTATTTGCATGCCTGTCATCTGCTTGTGGCTGTGTACCACCTGGGGCAGCCCCTATGTACCTTCTCCCATTGGGGAAGGAAGATGGTCAAGCTTGAACTATCTCAAATGCTTCTATCTGCCTTTCCTCAGTGAGCATGCCCTCTTCTCTACAAATTGTAATTAGTTGTGCATGCAGCAATATGAATAAATGGTTTTAACCAATCAGGCCAGTTTGGAAGTGGGATGTGAACTCACTTTATTAAAATTCAAGGACACTGGTTTTCCTTACCAGGAATCTGCCCTTACTAGGACTTTCATATGGCAAAAAGAAAAAAAAAAAAAGGCCTGTATTTGGATTTCCCATCTCTGATATTTGGAAATTGCTTTGTGCCATGAAATGCTTTTCTTTGTGTCTGTTCTTGAAATACTGAATTACTTTGAATGAAAGTAGTGGCAAGCCCATCTCCCCTAGGGCAAAGATAAGAACATGTATATGAGGAGGCATGTTGACATGTATATGACATGTGTTCACATGTCACTTCCCCCGGTGCTGGAAGGAAGGGACTGAAAAAGGAGCTGGAGGGAAAATCCCTATGCCTGTTTCCAGATGACCTGCAGTGTCAGTATGAGGCAGCGTCAGTATGAGGCAGCATTAATCTTTCACTCATAGGAATAATCTTCAGGGGTTAATGAGCCCCCAAGATCAAATGTAAGATTTCATGAGCACATTTTTTTTTGAGACAGGGTCTCACTCTGTTCCTCAGGCTGGCGTGCAGTGGTGTGATTATGGCTCACTGCAGTCTTAACCTCTTGGGCTCAGGTGATCCACTCACCTTAGCTTCCCAAGACTACGGACATGCATCACCATTGCTGGCTAGTTTTTGTATTTTTTTGTAGAGACAGAGTTTCGCCATGTTGCCCAGGCTGGTCTTGAACTCCTGGGCTCAAGTGGTCCAGCCACCTTGGCCTCCCAAAATGCTGGGATTACAGATGTGAGCCACCACACCTGGCTCATGGGCACTTTTCTAGGGAGCTCATATGTTTTACCAGATTCCCAAAGGTGTATGTGAACCCCCCCCCAAAATAAAATAAATTAAAAAATTAAAAAAGATTAAAAATGCAATTCTGATTGGAGGTCATGGAAAGAATAATGGTCCTAAAAATAGGAGAAAGAATGGAAGTCTTCTAGTCAATAGACTTTTTGCTCTTGCCCAGTGGAAATGCCATTGCCCCTGCCACTGCTTTTGGCCACCTACCTTTGTGGGTCACTGAGGTCGGGCAGCCTGACAGGCGTAGATGGATTGGCTTAACTCTAAGGAGTGACAAGTGAGTTTTTAAATGTAGCAATGTCATTGGTTCTAAAACTGGTTGGTGTAGATGTCTGAATGCTCACTCTACACCAGGTGTGGTGGTTAGTGCTGCCATTGTGAGTCACTTTTATCTTCACAATAACCTTTGGGATGATGAAAGTTATCAGAATTCAGTCAAAAGAAAGCAGAATTCACTGCCATTATTAAAGTCCGGTGGGCATTCTGCTCTTCAGAGAGGGCCTAGAATGCAAAAGAAGAGGTTCCAGACTGCAGAAGGGACTGGGTTTTCCTCTCCAATGTGTTTAAATTGGGGAAAAAAAGAGCTTTGAGTTCTCTTTTGGTGCCACTAGATGGCGGTGTGCCAAAGGCTATTTCCTACCAGGATGTTAACCTCCAAGGGATGCACCTGCTTTTTTTCTGGGGTGTAAAAGAAAAAATTTGCCTAAGAGTTTGAAGGAAGAGTTCTAGGAGTGAGCTGGGAACCTCCCCTAACCTCTTCCTCCCACACATCCCCACCTTTCCCCCAGAACAATGTAAACCTAATGTTTCATATTTTGGTTAAATCGTGCATCTCTTAAATAATGCATCCTACCTGCCTCTGTCCCCTGGAGTAATTCTGCATTTCCATCAGCAGAGCATCTGCAACTGGCATGATGACTGCATTCTCAACGTGTCATAACAGTTCTGCAGTGACAAGGCCTTTCATCCTGAGGTCTCTTTACAGAATTCTCCTTATAGTCCTGATTAGAATGCCTTGAATTCTTGAGATATATAGTAGTGCAAGGTCCACAAGCATGTGTTGAGACGTTTTGCTGCTGAGGTCAGTAATGCCTTGAGAACACTATGGTCCTTTACATTTCTCCCATCATATACTTTGTCCTTGTAAATGAAATCCTGCTTGGGTATTCTCTGATGTTATCAATACTTTCAGACACCTTCTCAAATGTTCACCTTTTTGCCAATTGTAGGCAGTCAAGGATATTTTGTATCACTAGGATCTGGCCATTTTGAAGCCATTTGTTAGTACTACAATGAGACCAAAGTAAGCTCATTCAATTAAGGGGTTTTCTTTAATCAGAAGTACAAGTTTAATGGCTGTTGCTATTTCTGTAGGGCTGTAAATGTATTTTTATTGCACCCTTTCCAGCAGTTAGACACTGAGACAAGTCTCATGTGTAAAGAGCTTCATCTAAAATCATATATAATTCACTCAGTTTAGCTAAATGGCTAAACTGGAACTGTGCCTCTTTTCTTACATAGGAATCTAAAACATAGAATTATTAAGCAGTAGGATCCTCTTCCTTCTCAGATGTGCTTGATGAAAATGTCCTACAGTCCTAAGCTGTTTGTTTCAGAAGAGACTTAAGAGCTGGGTAGGAACCATTGTATATGATGTATGTTCAGGGATCTTTGCAATTTCTTTTACAGATCCATAGCAAAGATTTTTTACTTAAATGGAAAATAGTCTCAATTCTAACTAATCTATATGTTCTGTTTTGAGGTTCCCATTAAGAGTGTCTGCATTATCAGATTGCTCTGTTTCTAACAACCTTTCTTCTGAAATACATAAACACTATTATGCCTTATAATATTTTTACATCTATCAGAAAACATATACCATCTAATTTTGCTAGTGCTAAAATAAGTATCAAAGCGCTTTCCTTAAATACACGTTTATTTGCTATTTCTGTAAAGCAAACTTCCATTGGACTTCCCATTAAACAATGTCTAGAATCTTTGCCATTGTCTTGGTATGCTAGTCACACGTCTTATAGCATCTACTTCCAGACTCCCCATCTTTCAAACTGTTGTCTCCTTGCAGTTGCTGGATTGAGTATCATTTGGGCTACATGTTCCCCCCTTGTCCCTAACATTTCCTCCCATTCCATCCCAGCTATTTTAATACATTTAATAATTTGTCTTTAGATATTCATGATTTCTTTAATATACAGTGGAATGTATTCCAATTTACATTACAATAGTTCTGCATTATTTTCTGTCATGGCCCCTCAATTACCAAGTTTTACTTTATTGATCTTATTCTTTCTTTCCATTTAGTGCTTGCTTAAGATGTGTGCACAACTATGAATGCATCCTGTTCATGGCGTTTAACTGCAGGACAGTATTCTGGTATTCATCCACATTTCCCTTATCTGCTCTACTAGTGATGTTCACTATATCAGTTAAGATAATGTTAGTTAATGGATCAAACATGATGAGTTTATTAATAGTATCAAACAGTCATTTCTGGCTGGACACAGTAGCTGATGCTTGTAATCCCAGTGCTTTGGGAGGCTGAGGCAGAGAGGACTGCTTGACCCCAGAGTTGGAGACCAGCCTGGGCAACATAATGAAACTCGATTTCTACAAAAAAAGTGAAAAATAATAGCTGGGCATGGTGAGACACACTAGTAGTCCCAGCTACTTGGGAGGCTGAGGCAGGAGTATCACTAGAGCCCAGGAGGTTGAGGCTGCAGTGAGCCATGATTGCACCACTTCAGCCTGGGCAACAGAGCGAGATCATGGTTTTTTTGGATAAAAATGACCCAGTCATTCCTGATAGAAGTGCTCTGGGGACCCAGATGTACCTATCTCGTGGCTCTGCCATCTTCAAACCAAGGTTTCCTATAACGATCAGGAAGGAGAAACTGAGGATTGCTTCTGAGAGGATTTTCTGGGCCATGCTGAGAAGGGTACAAATCACCTCTATACACACTCCATTGACCAGAGCTTGGTCACAGTTCATGTCCATTGCTGGGAAGGCTGGAAAGCTATGGTTTTATGGCTTTTAAAATTTCTATTTTTCAATTAGTATATAGAACTACAATTGTTTTTTTTTTTTTAATGCTTACCATGTATCCTGTGACCTTACTACTTTTATCAGTTCTGGTAATCGACTTAAAATTTTCTCTATAAACAATCATGTTGCACTGGCAATTTCTAGTATACCCTCTTAATAGAAGTTGTGAGAGTAGCCTGTAATCCCAGCACTTTGGGAGGCCGAGGCGGGTGGATCACGAGGTCAAGATATCAAGACCATCCTGGTCAACATGGTGAAACCCCGTCTCTACTAAAAATACAAAAAAATTAGCTGGGCACGGTGGTGCATGCCTGTAATTCCAGCTACTCAGGAGGCTGAGGCAGGAGAATTGTCTGAACCCAGGAGGTTGGAGGTTGCGGTGAGCCGAGATCGCGCCATTGCACTCCAGCCTGGGTAACAAGAGCGAAACTCTGTCTCAAAAAAAAAAAAGAAGTTGTGAGAGTAGATATCCTTGCTTTGCTACTGCCTGTAAGGGGAAAGCCTTCAGCATTTCATCATTAAATATGATATTACCTATAGGTGTTTTGTTGATACCTTTCATCATATTGAGGAGTTTCTCTATTCCTAGTATGTTGAGAGTTTTATCATGAATAGGTGTTGAATTTTGTCAAAGGCTTTTTCTGCATCTATTGAAAGAATCCTGTGAGATCTCCCTGCTCCCCTCCCCATATTGTTAATATGGGAATTATACTGATTTTTCTCAAGCCTTGAACCAACTTTGTATTCTAGCCATAAGCCCCACTTGTTTGCATGTATGTTCATGAACAATATTGGTCTGCAGTATTCTTGTATCATCTCTGTCTGGTGTTGGTGTTAGGGAAGTGCTGGCCTTAAACTATTTTCTGAAAGTTTATATAAGACCACTGTTAACTTTTTTCTTGAATATATTAGTGAAACTATTTGGGTTTGGAGTCTTGTTTGTGGGAAGGATTTTAAAAACAGTAAATTTCTTTAATAGGTTTAGGTATTTTTATTTCTAGATTTCTTATTTCCTCTTATTTCTTTAATAAGTTGCATGTTTCATGAAACTTGCCCATCTTATCTAAATTGTTTCATTTACTGTTGTTCAGTTGTTCATAATATTCTTTTATCCTCTTAATATCTTTCACTCCTGATATATGTAATTTGTGTTTTCTTGATTACTATAGCCAGGGGTTTATCAGTTTTGTTGATCTTTTATTAGAACCAACTTTTGACCTTAATTTTCTTTTTTCTCTATTTTATCAATTCTTATATTTATTCTACTTGGTTTTGGTTTACTTTACTCCTTGTTGGAGCTAATACATGGAACTTCAGATCCCTGATTTACTGCATTCTTTTTTAAAGTAAACACTTAGGGCTATAATTTTCCTCTGAGCCTTTAAGCTCGGATTTAGCTGCATTCCACACATCTTAATGTCTTATTTTAGTTATACATCAGTTCAAAATATTTTCTAATTTCCTTGATTTACCTTTTGTCTTCTTAGAGGTGTATGGTTTAATTTCCAGAATTTTTTTTTTCTAGAGCACTTATTGAATTCTAATTCCATTGTGGACAGAGAACATGCACTACATGGTTTCAAACTTACGGGCTTATCGAGAGTCGATTTGTAGCCCAGCACATGATCTATCTTGACAAATGTATCATATATGTGTTCTGAAGTTTGTTGATGAAGTGTTCTATAAATGTCAATTTGGCAAACAGTATTTTATTCAAATCTGTCCTGTTTAAGTTTTAAATCTGGTTTTCTATCAATAACTGAGTGAAGAGCATATAAAAAATATCCAATTATAATTATGTATTTGTTTTTCTCCCTTATACTTTTTTTGTATACATATATATATTTTTCTTTTTTTATTGCATTTTAGGTTTTGGGGTGCATGTGCAGAACATGCAAGATAGTTGCATAGGTACACACGTGGCAGTGTGTTTTGCTGCCTTCCTCTCCTTCACCCACATTTGGCATTTCTCCCCATGCTATCCCTCCCCAGCTCCCCATCACTGTCCCTCCCCTATTCCCCCCAATAGACCCCAGTATGTAATGCTCCCTTCCCTGTGTCCATGTGTTCTCATTGTTCATCACCTGCCTATGAGTGAGAATATGTGGTATTTCATTTTCTGTTCTTGTGTCAGTTTGCTGAGAATGATGTTCTCTAGATTCATCCATGTCCCTACAAAGGACACGAACTCATCATATTTGATTGCTGCATAATATTCCATGGTGTATATGTGCCACATTTTTCCAGTCCAGTCTATCATCGATGGGCATTTGGTTTGGTTCCAGGTCTTTGCTATTGTAAACAGTGCTGCAATGAACATTCGTGTGCATGTGTCCTTATAGTAGAATGATTTATAGTCCTTTGGATATATACCCAGTAACGGAATTGCTGGGTCAAATGGAATTTCTATTTCTAGGTCCTTGAGGAATCCACACTGTCTTCTACAATGGTTGAACTAATTTACACTCCCACCAACAGTGTAAAAGTGTTCCTATTTCTCCACATCCTCTCCAGCATCTGTTTTTCTCCAGATTTTTTAATGATCACCATTCTAACTGGCGTGAGATGGTATCTCAATGTGGTTTTGATTTGCATCTCTCTAATGACCAGTGATGATGAGCATTTTTTCATATGTTTGTTGGCCTCATGTATGTCTTCTTTTGTAAAGTGTCTGTTCATATCCTTTGCCCATTTTTGAATGGGCTTGTTTGTTTTTTTCTTGTAAATCTGTTTTAGTTCTTTGTAAATTCTGGATATCAGCCCTTTGTCAGATGGGTAAACTGCAAAGATTTTTTTCCCATTCTGTTGCTTGCCGATTCACTCTAGTGACTCTTTCTTTTGCCGTGCAGAAGCTGTGGAGTTTCATTAGGTCCCATTTGTCTATTTTGGCTTTTGTTGCCAATGCTTTTGGTGTTTTGGGCATGAAGTCCTTGCCTATTCCTTTGTCCTGAATGGTTTTGGCTAGATTTTCTTCTAGGGTTTTTATGGTGCCAGGTCTTATGTTTAAGTCTTTAATCCATCTGGAGTTAATTTTAGTGCAAGGTGTCAGGAAGGGGTCCAGTTTCTGCTTTCTGCACATGGCTAGCCAGTTTTCCCAACACAATTTATTAAATAGGGAGTCCTTTCCCCTTTGCTTGTTTTTGTCAGGTTTATCCAAGATTGTATGGTTGTAGATATGTTGTGTTGAACCTGATGCCTCTGTTCTGTTCCATTGGTCTATATCTCTGTTTTGGTATCAGTACCATGCTGTTTTGATTACTGTAGTCTTGTAGTATAGTTTGAAGTCTGGTAGTATGATGCCTCCTGCTGTGTTCTTTTTGCTTAGAATTGACTTGGCTACGTGGGCTCTCTTTTGGTTTCATATGAAATTCAAGGTGTTTTTTTCCAGTTCTGAGAAGGAAATCAATGGTAGCTTGATGGGGATAGCGTTGAGTCTGTAAATTACTTTGGGCAATATGGCCATTTTCAGGATATTGATTCTTCCTAACCATGGACATGGAATGTTTCTCCATCTGTTTGTGTCCTCTCTTATTTCGTTGAGCAGTGGTTTGTAGTTTTCCTTGAAGAGGTCCCTTACTTTCCTTGTAAGTTGTATTCCTAGGTATTTTATTCTCTTTGTAGCAATTGTGAATGGCAGTTTGTTCTTGATTTGGCTCTCTTTAAGTCTGTTATTGGTGTATAGGAATGCTTGTGATTTTTGCGCATTGATTTTATATCCTGAGACTGCTGAAGTTGCTTATCAGTTTCAGGAGTTTTTGGGCTGAGACGATGGGGTCTTCTAGATATACTATCATGTCATCTGCAAATAGAGACAATTTGGCTTCCTCCTTTCCTATTTGAATACCCTTTATTTCTTTTTCTTGCCTGATTGCTCTGGCCAGAATTTCCAGTACTATATTGAATAGGAGTGGTGAGAGAGGGCATCCTTGTCTAGTGCCAGATTTCAAAGGGAATGCTTTCAGTTTTTGCCCATCCAGTATGATATTGGCTGTTGGTTTGTCATAAATAGGTTTTATTATTTTGAGATACGTTACATCAATATGGAGTTTATTGAGGGTTTTTAGCATAAAGAGCTGTTGGATTTTGTCAAAGGCCTTCTTTGTGTCAATTAAGATAATCATGTGGTTTTTGTTTTTGGTTCGGTTTGTGAGGTGAATTATGTTTATAGACTTGCGTATGTTGAACCAGCCTTGCATCCCTGGGATGAATCCTACTTGATCATGATGGATAAGCTTTTTGATGTGCTGTTGCAATCGGCTTGCCAGTATTTTATTGAAGATTTTTGCATCAATGGTCATCATGGATATTGGCCTGAAGTTTTCTTTTCTTGTTGGATCTCTGCGGGGTTTTGGTGTCAGGATGATGTTGGTCTCATAAAATGATTTGGGAAGGATTTTCTCTTTTTGGATTATCTGGAATAGTTTCAGAAGCAATGGTAACAGCTCCTCTTTGTGTGTCTGGTAGAATTTGGCTGTGAACCCATCTGGACCTGGGCTGTTTTTGTGTGGTAGACTCTTAATTGCTGCCTCAAGTTCAGACCTTGTTATTGGTCTGTTCATAGTTTCGGCTTCCTCCTGGTTTAGGCTTGGGAGGACACAAGTGTCCAGGAATTTATCCATTTCTTCCAGGTTTACTAGTTTATGTGCATAGAGTTGTTTGTAATATTCTCTGATGATAGTTTGAATTTCTGTGGAAACTGTGGTGATTTCCCCTTTATCGTTTATTATTGCCTCTATTTGGTTATTCTCTCTTTTCTTTTTTATTAATCTGGCTAGTGGTCTGTCTATTTTGTTGATCTTTTCAAAAGACCAGCTCTTGGATTTATTGATTTTTTGAAGGGTTTTTCGTGTCTCTATCTCCTTCAGTTCTGCTCTGATCTTAGTTATTTCTTGTCTTCTGCTAGGTTTTGAGTTTTTTTGATCCTGCTCCTCTAGCTCTATCAATTTTGACGATAGGGTGTCAATTTTGGATCTCTCCACTCTTCTCATGTGGGCACTTATTGCTATATATTTTCCTCTAGAGACTGCTTTAAATGTGTCCCAGAGATTCTGGTATGTTGTGTCTTCGTTCTCGTTGGTTTCGAAGAACTTCTTATTTCTGCCTTCATTTCATTGTTTATCCAGTCAACATTCAAGAGCCAGTTGTTCAGTTTCCATGAAGCTGTGCAGTTCTGAGTTAGTTTCTGAATTCTGAGTTCTAACTTGATTGCACTGTGGTCTGAGAGACTGTTTGTTATGATTTCACTTGTTTTGCATTTGCTGAGGAGTGCTTTGCTTCCAATTATGTGGTCAATTTTAGAGTAGGTGTGATATGGTGCTGAGAAGAATGTATATTCTGTGGATTTGCAGTGGAGAATTCTGTAAATGTCTATCAGGTTTGCTTGTTCCAGGTCTGAGTTCAAGTTCTGGATATCCTTGTTAATTTTCTGTCTGGTTGATCTGTCTAATATTGACAGTGGAGTGTTAAAGTCTCCCACTATTATTGTGTGGGAGTCTAAGTCTCTTTGTAAGTCATTAAGAACTTGCCTTATATATCTGGGTGCTCCTGTATTGGGTCCATATATATTTAGGATCGTTATCTCTTCCTGTTGTATCGATCCTTTTATCATTATGTAATGTCCTTCTTGGTCTCTTTTGATCTTTGTTGCTTTAAAGTCTATTTTATCAGAGATGAGAATTGTAACTCCTGCTTTTTTTTGCTCTCCATTTGCTTGGTAAATCTTCCTCCATCCCTTTATTTTGAGCCTTTGTGTATCCTTGCATGTGAGATGGGTTTCCTGGATACAGCACACCGATGGGTTTTGGCTTTTTATCCAATTTGGCAGTCTGTGTCTTTTGATTGGTGCATTTAGCCCATTTACATTTAGGGTTAATATTGTTATGTGTGAATTTGATACTGCCATTTTGATGCTAGCTGGCTGTTTTGCTCATTAGTTGATGCAGATTCTTCATTTTTTTGATGCTCTTTAGCATTTGGTATGTTTTTGGAGTGGCTGGTACTGGTTGATCCTTTCTATGTGTAGTGCCTCTTTCAGGAGCTCTTGTAAAGCAGGCCTGGTGGTGACAAAATCTCTGAGTACTTGCTTGTTTACAGAGGATTTTATTTTTCCTTCACTTATGAAGCTCAGTTTGGCTGGATATGAAATTCTGGGTTGAAAGTTATTTTCTTTAAGGATGTTGAATGTTGGCCCCCACTCTCTTCTGGCTTGTAGGGTTTCTGCCGAGAGATCTGCTGTGAGTCTGATGGGCTTCCCTTTGTGGGTGACCCGACGTTTCTCTCTGGCTGCCCGTAGCATTTTCTCCTTCATTTCAACCCTGGTGAATCTGACAATTATGTGCCTTGGGGTTGCTCTTCTTGCGGAATATCTTTGTGGTGTTCTCTGTATTTCCTGGACTTGAATATTGGCCTGCCTTGCTTGGTTGGGGAAATTTTCCTGGATAATATCCCGAAGAGTATTTTCCAGCTTGGATTCATTCTCTTCATCACATTCAGGTACACATATCAAACGTAGATTACATCTCTTCACATAGTCCCACATTTCTTGGAGACTTTGTTCATTCCTTTTTGTGCTTTTTTTCTCTAATCTTGGCTTCTCATTTTATTTCATTGAGTTGATCTTCGACTTGTGATATCCTTTCTTCTGCTTGGTCAATTTGGCTGTTGAAACTTGTGCATGCTTTGTGAAGTTCTCCTGTTGTGTTTTTCAGCTCCTTCAATTCACTCATATTCCTCTCTAAGTTGTCCATTCTTGTTATCATTTCATCAAATCTTTTTTCAAGGTTCTTAATTTCTTTGCATTGATTTAGAACATGTTCTTTTAGCTCACGGAAGTTTCTCATTACCCACCTTCTGAAGTCTGATTCCGTCATTTCATCACACTCATTCTCCGTCCAGCTTTGTTCCCTTGCTGGTGAGGAGTTTTGGTCCTTTGTAGGAGGCGAGGTGTTCTGGTTTCAGTTGTTTTCCTCCTCTTTGTGCTGGTTTCTTCCCATCTTTGTGGATTTATTCACCTGTTGTCTGAGTGTTTGCTGATTTTCTGATTGGGTCTCTGAGTGGACGTCCAGATTGTTGATGATGAAGTATTTCTGTTTCTTAGTTTACCTTCTAACAGTCTGGCCCCACTGCTGTGGACTGCTGAGGTCCACTCCAGGCCCTGCTTGCCTGGAGAACTCCTGTAGCAGCTGCAGAACTGTGAGGGTTGCTACCAGATTCTTCTTCTGCTATCTTTGTTCCTGAATGATGCTGACCAAATGTCAGTCTGATCAGTCCTTTGTGAGGTGACTCTTTGGATATACAGGGGTCAGGGAGCTGCTTGAGGAGACTGTCTGTACTTTATAGGAGCTGAAATGCTGAGCTGTGAGCTCCGTTGTTCATTCAGGGCTGCTAGGCAGGAACGTTTATGTCTGCTGCAGCAGAACTCATAATGCCCCTTTTTTTTCCTCAGGTGCTCTGTCCCGGGGAGTTAGGGCTCCATTTATGAGTATCCGTTGCACTCTCCTGCCCAGCAAGGGGGCAGTCTAATCACTGCTTGCCTGCAGTGGCTATGCTGAGCTGCCATGGGCTCTCCCTGTTGCCATGGGCTCTGCCCTGTTGCTGTGGGCTCCACCCTCCTGCTGTGTGTAATTCCCTGTAGTCCTGTTTATATGGGTGTGCTTGCCTCTAGTGGAGGACTCTCTATGTTATTGTGGGTTGCCCTGGCAACGGCAGGGTTACCTCGGCAACAGCAGGTTGCATCAGCAATGGTGGTGTAGCTCCGTAGGGATCGAGTGCCTCGGTAATGGCAGACGCCCCTCCCCCTCCGAGCTGCACCATCCTGGGTTCTGCTGTGCTTGCAGTGAAACTCTCAACCCCAAGTGTTTCCAATTGCTGTTTTGTTTGCTTTTGTGGGGGTGGGACCTGTGGAGCCCGATCACCTGGCTCCCTGCCTCAGAGCCCTTTTTTTTTTTTTTTTTAAGTTGAACAGTTGACTCTTTCCCAGGTGTTCCAGTCTCCTGCTGCAAGGGCGCCGGGATCTGTGTGATTTCCTGTGCAGTGACCCACTGTGCTGGCTCAAACCATGTTGCTGCCCAGGAATCTCCTGGGCTGGCTTTCTGTTTAAGTCTTGTTTAATCAGATGAATGTGCTAATCTGCCTTCCGAAATCTCCAATTGCTGGTTTAACAGGGCAACCAAACCAGCATATTTTGTACGGAGTGTCACTGCGCTGTGGCCTCGACCCAAACATCCACGCCGGCCCAAACTGCCACGCAGCCCGTTGGGCTCTTACACCTGGGAATCTCCTAGTCTGTGGACAATAAAGATCCGTATAGAAATGCAGCGTCCACTCACCCTCTGCAGATTGACTGGGAGCTGTAATCCTGAGTTGGTCCTATAGCACCATTTTCCTAAGTCCCCTCTCCCTTATACTTCTATTCATTTTTGCTTCATATACTTGTAAGTTCTGTTATTTGGCTTATATGTATCTATCATTGCTTTGTCTTCCTGAGGAACTGACTCTTCTATAATTATAAATATCCTTTATTAATGGGAGATCTTTTTGTTTTAAAGAGTACCTTTATCTAGTCTTAATGTAGTCACTTGAATTTTCTTATGCTTCCTATTTACATGGTATATGTTCTTCCATAAATTTACTTTAAATCATATATAAATTTATACTTAAAACATTGTCTCTTGTAGATCGCATGTAGGTACTTTTTTTTTTTTAAACTAGTCTAACCATCACTGCCTTTAATTGGAGTGTTTAGTCCATTTACATTTAATGTAATTATTCCTATGCTTAGGTTTAGGCTTACCATTTTGCTATTTGTATTCTGTCTTTCTTATTTATGTTTTGTTCCTCTGATTTTTCTTTCTTATCTTCTGTGTTTAAATATTCTTTAAAACTCCATTTTAGGCTGGGTGTGGTGGCTCATGCCTGTAATCCCAACACTTTGGGATGATCATGAGGTCAGGAGTTCAAGACCAGCCTGCCAACATAGTGAAACCCCATGTCTACTAGAAATACAAAAAATTAACTGGATGTAGTGGTGGGTAACAGTAATCCCAGCTACTCAGGAGGCTGAGGCAGGAGACTTGCTTGAACCTGGGAGGGTGGAGGTTGCAGTGAGCAGGAATTGTGCCACTGCACTCCAGCCAGGGTGATTGTATGAGACTCCATCTCAAAAAAAAAAAAAATTAGCTGGGTATGGTGGCACATGTCTGTAATCCCAGCTACTTGGGAGGCTGAAGTGGGAGAATTGCTTGAACCTAGGAGATGGAGGTTGCAGCGAGCTGAGATGGTGCCAAAACAACAGCAACAACAACAACAAAACAACTCCATTTTAACTTAGCTTTGTGTGTGTGTGTGCGCGCGCATGCGCGTGTGTGTGATTGTTCTAGGAATTACTATATATATATATATATATATATATCCTTTTCAGTTTGCTTTGAGTTTATATTATACCACCTCACCTAAACTGTGCTTTGTAGCCATCTACTTCCATACCTATCTCATACTTTATATGATAGCTATATGTATATATGACATCCACATTTAGGCCCCACAATTCAGTGTAATAATTGTTGCTTTAAAGGTCATATTTTTATTAAGAAAAATATACTTTATATTTGCCCATATATTTTCTATTTTCAGCATTCTTCATTCTTGAAAATCCAAGTTTCCACATGATTTTTTCCTTCATTATGAAGAACATTCTTTAGCATTTCTTATAGAATAGGTCTACTGGTGATAAGTTTTCTTAGGTTTTATTTATCTGAAAATGTCTTTATTTTGCCTTCATTGTTGAAAGATATTTTGGCTGTATATAGAACTCTGGGTTGACTGGGTTTTCCTCCCCACCAGAACCCCCAGCACTTTAAAGATGTCATTACACTTGACTTTTTGCCTCCGCTGTTTCTGATGACAAGCCAAAACCAATTCCTAATTTTGTTTTCCTACATATAAGATTTCTTTTTGTCTAGCTGCTTTCAAGATTTTATTTTCTCTTTAACTTGCATTTTTAGCAGCTGAATGTGGTGTGCTGAGGTGTGGTTTATTTGTATTTATCCTGCTTAGGAGTCACTAAACTCCTTTAATCTGGAAATTCACATTTCTCATCAAGTTTGGAAAATTTAAACTATTACTTATTTGAATATTTTGTGCTCTGTCTCCATCTTACCTCTTTCTGGGATTCCAGTTATACCTGTGTTAGATCTTTTGATATTTTCCCACAGGTCATTTTTTGGGGTGGGGGTGGGTCAAAACTGCTTTTAAGCCCACTCACTGAAAATCCTTTTTTTATTTTTAATTAATTAATTAATTTTTTTATTGCATTTTAGGTTTTGGGGTACATGTGCAGAACGTGCAAGACAGTTGCATAGGTACACACATGGCAGTGTGTTTTGCTTCCTTTCTCCCCTTCACCCACATTTGTCATTTTTCCCCAGGCTATCCCTCCCCAGCTCCCCCCCCCGCTGTCCCTCCCCTTTCCCCCCCAATAGACCCCAGTGTTCAGTACTCCCCTCCCTGTGTCCATGTGTTCTCATTGTTCATCACCCTCCTATGAGTGAGAATATGCGGTATTTCATTTTCTGTTCTTGTGTCAGTTTCCTGAGAATGATGTTCTCCAGATTCATCCATGTCCCTACAAACAACACAAACTCATCGTTTCTGATTGCTGCATAATATTCCATGGTGTATATGTGCCACATTTTTCCAGTCCAGTCTATCATCGATGGGCATTTGGGTTGGTTCAAGGTCTTTGCTATTGTAAACAGTGCTGCTATGAACATTCGTGTACATGTGTCCTTATAGTAGAACGATTTATAGTCCTTTGGATATATACCCAGTAATGGGATTGCTGGGTCAAATGGAATTTCTATTTCTAAGGCCTTGAGGAATCGCCACACTGTCTTCCACAATGGTTGAACTAATTTACACTCCCACCAACAGTGTAAAAGTGTTCCTTTTTCTCCACATCCTCTCCAGCATCTGTTGTCTCCAGATTTTTTAATGATTGCCATTCTAACTGGCATGAGATGGTATCTCAATGTGGTTTTGATTTGCATCTCTCTAATGACCAGTGATGATGAGCATTTTTTCTATGTTTGTTGGCCTCATATATGTCTTCTTTTGTAAAGTGTCTGTTCATATCCTTTGCCCATTTTTGAATGGGCTTGTTTGTTTTTTTTCTGTAAATCTGTTTTAGTTCTTTGTAAATTCTGGATATCAGCCCTTTGTCAGATGGGTAAACTGCAAACATTTTTTCCCATAGCGTTGATTCTGTAAATTACTTTGGGCAGTATAGCCATTTTCATGATAAATCTTGAATTATTTTCATAGCCAAATCTTTCTAAAAAGTATCCTTACTATTGTCAGTATTTTAAGAGTGTACAGGATGCCTAAAATGATGTTTTTTATAAATATATAAATATATATATATAAATTTGAAAAAGCAGGTTTTCTCCTGCCTATTGAATACCAACCAACTTCCTTATCTTGGCACTCAAATCTTTCTGCAATAGCAATGTGTACTATTTGTATATGTAAATGATTGCTATGATTGGAAGGCAGTTCAGAGCTACATGGCTGAGGAGTGTGATGGAGTAATTATCAAGGAAAGGAGAGGGGTGATTACTTGTGACCAAATACTAACATCCACTGTTTCTTCCCTGACAATTGCCACGTCAACTGGCCTGTCGATGCTTCTTGTAATATGCTTTTACATCACATGTTTGGGCTGTTATATAGAGTATGTCTGTGTCCTTTAAAGTCTGACATGAGAGCATCTTATTTCCTCCAATTTTTAATCTCTATGACAGCAAGGTTATAAACATGGAGAATACCAACAAATCTTGGCACAGATATAAACATGGGTGTTTCCAAACACTCATATCAAACCTAAAGTCAGATGCAAGATGTTTTGATGTGTATGGCTACTTGAAGACCTCTTTTCAGGGAAAAGAACAAAGGGAAGGAAAGGGTGTGCTTGGGTTGAAGTAAAGGGTGACCATGGTAGGCAGTTTCTGACCCTAGTACTAGATTAGGCTGCTCATTCTGAGTTATTACCATGGTTTGTCAATGACAGTTCAGCAGTATATAGATCATATGCAGACATACATATGGACACATACATATGTATATAAACATATGTCATCCATTATGGTGACCAATGGATACACATATATATGTATGTGTATATGTATATAGACATATACATATGACTATATACACATACATATATATGTATATATGTCTATATACACATACATATACACTTGTGTGTGTGTGTACATATATATATATATATATACATACATTTTTTTTTAAGACATGGTCTTGCTCTGTTACCCAGGCTGGAGTGTGGTGGCATGATCTTGGTTCACTGCAGCCTCCACCTCCCAGGCTCAAGTGACCCTTGCACTCATTCTTCCAAGTAGCTGGGACTACAAGTGTGGGTGACCACACCTGGCTAGTTTTTGTATTTGAAGAGATGGGATTTTGTCATGCTTACTAGGCTGGTCTCAAGCTCCTGGGATCAAGTGATCTGCCCATCCTTCCAAAGTGTTGTGGTTACAGATCTGAGCCACCACACCTAGCCTACCTTATAACTTTTGCAAATTCAATGTATATATGACACGGACATTACACTTTAATAGCTTCTATCTTTAATGTCTTCAGACCCATTGGTGCTATTTGAATTACTATCCTCATCGTTATAGAAAAAAATATTATAATAGTTCACCTTCACTTAATGGATTTGAGAAAAAAATTGGTTAACTGGGTAACATTTCTTTTAAACTTAAAAATTGTTAGATGCTAATGAAGTGTTTAGTCACTGTTAGAGTAAACACTGCAGGATCAGTAGGAGTGAATAACAAAATTAATGTAAACTTAAGTTTATAAGAAAAGAAACAAATGAGCCTCAAACTTTTTCATTCATAATTTATTTTCATGCTTTGTCAATGATTATACTTTCAGATATTGTTGCATACGTGCAGTCAGCGTTTCCCCTGGGCTGCTTTTTGCTACTACTTCACATGCTGGCAATTTTGATAAAGGGCATTGCCCAGGAGAGGATGGGGAGATATTTTCAAACCTATTTGGAAATAAATAGTTCTGATAACTGTGCAGAGCTGAATTATAAAAGGAAGCACTTCAGGTTATCAGTAGAATAAATGCGTCATTCATGCCTTTGCCCATGTAAATGTCACAGGTGAAATCAGGAGCTTTGCTGCCATCAAGGTAGGGAGGGACCCTGTGTTGTGCCTTGGTTCAGCTACATCTTTCCTGGGATGCCCTTGAGGGAGCTCCCCACACAAGGAACAATTGGACATAGGAGAGCAGCATGTCACTCTAGCTCAATCTATAACACACACTCCCCAGCCCCCAATACAAAGTCTGAAAAAATTGGGCTAGAGCATGAGGTTTATGCTTGAGGCATGATAGAGTCTAACTACAAATAGGGTTTCTTCTCCTAAGCCCCAGCCCCAGATCTTGGGGCCTTGTTCCTTCTGCCCAGCCTTATGGTAATGAAATCAGATCAATGACCACATGCCGAAGAGTGTGTACAAGGAAACCAAGGCATGGTGGGATCTGTGTCTTGTCAATGTCTCCAGAAATAACATTGAAAGTGACCAAATTTGGACAATAAATGTTAATAAGTATGTAACATAGTACTAACCTTCTGTTAATAAGTGTGTAACATAGTACTAACCTTCTGAAAAGCAGGAAGTGCTGTGAGAGTAGCGTTGGGAGTGATATGGGACTCTTGCATGCTGCCCCGCCTGCCTTCGGTCTTGCTTCTGATTCCAGGCACAGCTGGAATATGGTTAGCACCTTCCTGCTGACAGCACCACACCTGCACAGGGGCTATTCTTACATCCCAAGGGTACCTGTGGGAAACCACATGGCATGGCTACACATGCAACCCAGATGCTGGGGGGCATTAGGGTCCCCTGGACAACCCTCAGCCAGTGGACAATAGGAGCCCATCAATAATGCTGCTCCCTTTAGTCCCTTAGGTGGGCAATTCTGGGGACCACTTTACCCAGCTTCTAGGCCATGATGGGGCTCATCCCTAGTGGCCCATGCTGGTGACCAACGGATAACAATGATGTATCCTTGAGTTGGCTTTCCCTCCTCCCTGTTTCATGTTCTTTTCCTTACTCCTAATCCCTGGTTGTCCTTGTCAACTGCTATAAGCAAGTTTGGCCTCAGGCTCTGCTTTCAGAGAGAAGCACCCAAGGTAAGGAGCCATGTGAGACATTTAATGCAGAAAACTGTTTCTGGACGGAAAACTGTTTTGTATCATTCTTTTAAGTTTTATTAACTAGAAGTAGAGACTTATCTTCCACCTTCTCAGCACCTCAGGAGCATGGCTCTTCTTACCTGTCTGAGCACCTCCTCCAGGCATGTCCGACACCCTTGAGACAGTTGTCATGGCTTGGACGGAAAGAACAACATACCAGATGTGTACCCAAGCTGCCGGAGATGGAGGGTGCCAAACGGGTAGAAAGGGTTCGTGGAGTAGATGCATAATTCTGTTTGGGGGAAGCATCTGAATCTTTTGTTTTTTAATCAAAATAACTTTTTTCTTTGTCCATCTCTTGCTGGAGGCTGTAGAAAGTCAGGGGTTTTTACTTACTGTGGCCAATTTAAGCAGAAAAGAATTTGTGGGAAACATGAAAAGCCAGAACTGGAGGCCACACAGCTAGAAACAATACCCAAAATAACATCACACAACTAGTCTCCTGAAAGGCACAGAAGTGGCAATGTGTACAACCTCTGTGCCAGGTCCTGAGTTTTGTAGCCACCAAAACTACCACTCCTGCCATCATAAGCATCAGACTAGAGCTGCAGGTCCCTGCTGGCCGTTCCCTATGGTGCTTCAGCTGGGCCCAGAAACACCATTTCCCCCGAGCAGAGCTGAAGAGCCCCCTGCACTAGCCTATCATTCTACCAAAATGGATATCAGCATGGGCAGCAACCCAAAGGGGACCTATTTGGTCACTTTCAAAGATACCATTGAATGTTACCGCATGGTTTCTAATTTGGTTCAATGGGACTCTGAGCTATGTGTCCCCTCATTTAATCAAATGTGCCACTTTTACCTGTTTTATACACATAGGGTTCTTGTAATTTAGAATTCTTGTCTTTAGAATAAATTTAGAAAAGATCTCTCTGAGGAAATGAGCATCTTCAAGTGTTGAGAGGCCTTGGAAAGAATATCAGAGGCCCTTGAAAGCATCTTTTTAGGTGTGTGGTCAGCCATGGAAGGAAGAGGCTCCCTGAGATATTATTACCAAGTACACCTTAGGTTGGAACATGACCTCTGGCAGCATGGCTAAGTCTCATTCTAACCTAGTGCCATCTCTCATCCCCATGGTAACCTTAAAGAAACAACACAAATACCACACAAAATGATTGGAGGGAATGGAGAATCGCACTTCCCAAACCTTATGATCCTAGGCTTACTCCAGTGATATGAAAACTTTCTATTTGTCTTCAAAGATGAGATAGAAACTAACTTTTTTCAGATCTTTTGCAATGATTCTAATTCTGAGTGGATCAGGACTCTAAAAAGATCAATGTGTATGAGTCTCAGATCGGATTCCATGGGAAGCAGATAGAGTTAAGGATGCAAATAGTTTTGGGAATTCCCCTTCCTTGAGGGGCCCAAGCTATACTCTGCTCTGCTGAGAATGGCCTTCTCCAACAGCTGTGTCCCACTCTATTTCCTGGGCCCTGAAGCAACTATTTGTGCCCAGAGTGTCCTCAAGCTTCTCATGAGCCTCTTGTTAGTTTTTATGCTCCTATCCACAGGTGCTCAGACCTGATACAAGGGGCCAGGAGAAAAGCTTTCTCCACACTGGCCCAAGCTCCCATCTTGGCCTACTTTCTCTTCCCTCTTTCTTGCCTGCCCAAAACATCTTCCCTCTTACA
The DNA here is from genome assembly GCF_049354715.1 of Callithrix jacchus. NCBI lineage: Eukaryota > Metazoa > Chordata > Mammalia > Primates > Cebidae > Callithrix > Callithrix jacchus. Next base: position 26,971,412 of record NC_133516.1, on the reverse strand, counting down.
GTTAGGAGGCAAAAGCCCCTATAAGTCAGCAGGTGCAAAGAGACTGAAGGTACTGAGAGACCTTGTCCATCAGCCCAGCTCAGCCCATCCACACACCCAGAGATAAGGGCCACTTGTCATTCACATGGACTTTTAGGTAACCCTTGACAGAGGCCATTCATCACAAGGCCCTTCCCCTGATACCACAAGCTCACATTCAGTACTTCCTAGATTTCCAACTTCCAGGTAAGAGAATTTAAAAGCAAACTCAGGGCTGGGTATGGTGGGTCATGCCTGTAATCCCAGCAGTTTGGGAGGCCAAGGTGGGCAAGGTCTCAAGAGATTGAGACCATCCTGGCCAGCACGATGAAACCCCATCTCTATTAAAAACAAAAGTTAGCTGGGCATGGGGGTGTATGCCTGTAGTCCCAGCTACTTGGGAGGCTGAAGCAGAATTGCTTGAATCTGGGAGGCATAGGTTGCAGTGAGCTGAGATCCCGCCACTGCACTCCAGCCTGGTGACAGAGTGAGACTCTGTCTCAAAAAAAGAAAAAAAAAAGGCAAACTCAGTCTCTCAGTCTTTGGTAAATGGATGCCTTGCCACAGGTTAAAATGAATCATCAGAGTGAAGGTGCTGTGAATTCTTAAGAGAAAGCCCTGTGCTATTGTAGAGACATCTTTTTAGGTCTCAGGATCCAGAGTGAATTTGTTTAGGACTGTAAACTTTTCTAATGGAAACAGAGAGTAGTGGCGTGCTTTAGGGAAGCCACTGGGATCATTCTGGAAGTCGCCTCCCATGGGATGGCTCCCAAGACAGATGTGTCTGCATGGGCAGAGACTTAGGTAGTGAAAGGAAGACCAGGGAGATCTCTCTAGAGAGGGCTGGATTCCAGGCTTTCCCACCCTAGCTTTTCTCCTGGTCTCTAGGGACTCTAGGTTGTACCCACTGGCTTTGTAGACCACAGAGAGCTAAAGCACCTTGGGTTAACCCAACGCTCCAGTTTATGATGGTTTCTGGCTTGTCCTCATGGTGAGTGTAGAGGTAAGTGATTAATGGCTACTTTGAAAATCAGCACCATGATGCTCAATTCTCAAATGACAAGGGGGCAGTTGCTAAGGCTCTAGGCACTAAAAAAACAGCAAATGTTTCCCTTTTGTTGGGGGGAAAAGAGTGAGAGGAAGAAGTGGCTTCCAAAGATTTGCTAGTCTTGAAAATTAGTTTTTACCTTACATCACCCAACTCAATTTCCTGTGCTGCCAGCCTGTGGGTAGGGTTAGCTTGAAGCTGCCAGCTTACCTGAGAACTCTTAGCTTCTCAACTGCTGTAAGATGTCAGAAGAGGCAGAGCTCCCTCTTCTGACATATGATTTCTGTGCAAAGTTTGTTCTGTAATGCCCAGGAGTGTCTAGCACAGAGGGTGACTCAGCACCTCTAGCTGACTATCTGCTTGACACCTCTCTCCTGAATCAGTTCCTCCGGCAGAGAGTTGGTGGCATCTTTTGACAGAAAAAGGGCAAAGCTTCTGGACTTTGCTCCTGACCAGTCATCTTCTTCTTAATTTACTAGGTTCAGTATCCCCTTCATGTACTGATGTGGGGGTGAATTCATTTTCTATTGCTATGTTATAAATTACCCCATAACAGCTTAAAACATCAAACATTTATTATCTTACAGAGCTTCTGTGGGTCAGGAATCTGGGAGTGGCTTAGCTATGGGGTCTGGCTCACAGCCTCTCATGAGGCTGCGGCCATGCTGTCACCTGGCGCTGTACTCATCTCAAGGCTGGACTGAGAATGGAGTCTGCTTCCAAGTTCACTCAGCTTGGCATCAGCCCCAGTTACTTGCAGGCTGTTGGACTGAGGCCTCAATTCCTCACTTGTTGTCTGGAGGCTTCAGTTCTTTACCACTGGAGCCTCTCCTAGAGCTGTTTACTGGAAAGAATATCAGAGGCCCTTGCTCTCACATGGAAGCTTGCTTCTCCCAGAGGAAGTGGTCCAAGAAAAAGAGTGAGAGACAGAAGCCACAGTCTTTTTATAACCTTGTCCCTTCTGCCATATGCTGTCAGTCACACGCAGACCAATCCTGGTATCATGTGGGAGGGACTCTGCAAGGGTGTTAATACTAGGAGGTGGGAATTGTTGGGGACCATAACAGAGACTGCTATCCACAGTGGCCATTGGACAAAGAGCTTAGAATCAAGTTCAGACATTGCTGTTGACCTGTCTTCATCTTTGGTGCCTCTATAAAGTAGCCAGTGAATATCTCAGTCTATAAACCCAGGTGTATAAAAATGAAACAGCTTTCATTTTGAGCCTTCATGCCACTGGGCTTTGGGAAACTATAACTTTCCTTTTTCTTGAGAAAGCCAAGGTGTTGGGAGGATAGCTCTCCTTGGCTATGAGCATTTGTTAACCCATTTTCCTACTGTGACATCTATTGTCCTGGGGGCTTTCTTCAGCTTTCAGGCTGTAGCTGAGAACTTGTCTGCACAGCCATGAAGTATCTCATCTGCATGGATGTACCACAGCCCTTTCCTTTCTGAGGTCTGGCGGCTTCTCAGGAGGTTCTTCCTGGGAAATGGGAAACAAGTTTTCTCTATCATGGGACCCCAAGCTGTCTTTGCTTGTTTTTACTTCCATAGCCCAGAAAAATTCTTTGTACACTATTTCCATCATTTTCTGGCCAAAGTGTCTTTCTTGAGAATTCTACCCTGACCCCAGGGGGTTTAGACTTTAGAAATGAGCCCTGTAGAGTCCTAGGTTGCTGTGACTGCCTATGTTCTTGAAAGGCCAAAACACAGGAAAAAAGAAGATGAAATATCCTGCCATGCCAGCATGCTCTCTGTCCTTCAGGTGACTGGACTGCACATTGCCTGGAGTCTCACTGTCATGCATTTACTGTGCTGGCCCCAGGTTTGGCAGGCATATACACACCTGCCTGCACTTCTGAGCCATGTGCTTCAGGCACTCTTTTGATCTGGAGACTTGTCTCCTTTCTGACACCTTTCTTCCCTGACCTCAAACTCCAGAGGTCATCGTTCTTCATCCTGCATTTTATAGAACTCTCTTTCCCTCGTTGCTTATTCTCTTTAACCTGTTCAGTGTCAACTCAGAGATCACAATTTGACAGCCTATTTGCTGAATCTGTCCCAAAGATAGAGCTTGACCCATGACACTCTTTGTCTTTAATTTGAGTTCGTTGCCAGCATTTAAAAATGGGCATTTCACATAAACTTGGGCTTCTGGTTTGTGCTGAAAAATTATATCTAGGAACAATAGATCCACACTCCCATGGAACAGTAGTTGGCTGGTGCTGTGAGGCAGCTAACTCCTTAGCTGGGTCCCACTGCCCCCAGCTCGCCACTGTCTACACCTGCCTGCTTTGCTCTTCTACCTGCTAGACCCGAGTCTGAGCCTCCTGCTCTAGTTTCTTGTGTAGTCACCTTGCCTCTTACAGGCTGATTGTCCTGAATGCTGCCCCTTTCAATCTAATGATTGAAAAGAAAGAAAGTACAAAAAAAGAAAGGAAGTGGAAACCATGTCATCCGTGTACTAAATACTAGAAAGGGCATTAAAAAGCAATTGGCCCTGTCAGCTAATTTCATCCAGAAACTTTCTACTAGAAATTCAATCTACTCTCCAATATTTATCTGATTTAGGGAAGCAAGTGCAAAAGCCCTGGGGCATGGGTGTAGGAGGGGGCAAAGTAAACGAGAGGGAAAGTAGGAGATGAGATCAGAGAGTTCACAGGAGGCTGGGGTATGACTGCACAGGTGAAAGGAAGTGGTCAGATTCTGGTTTGCCAGGAGATTGGCATTTCCGTGGGCTCTGGGCTCCATAAAAATGAGGTCTCCCAATCCATTCTGCACTATGGAGCTGAACTTGGCTCCTGAAGTTCACTTTTGAGAACACTTGCAGGAGAAGATGTAAGCCCACCTTTGATTTCCCGTGCTTCCCAGTCACCCTTTTGCAGAACTTCTGATCCAAAGACTCAGGAAGCTGAGCAGCATGCCCGAGGCCATAGACAGTAGTGTCCAGGTTGAGGCCTTGGCATCCAGAATACAGAATTGCTGGACTCTCCAGGGATGACCTTTGCTCCAGAAGCTGCCCAGGATCATTAGAGAGATGCAAGATCTCTGGGAGTTCTCCCCGTGGAGGGGGGTCTTTCACTATTTCTCTGTGGCTGTTCAGAGCAACTTGGCAATTGTATGATAACCCATTTTCCTGACTCAGAGCCCTAAATTTCCTCCTGCCCAGTTCTTTCTGTACCTCTTAGTTTCTCCTCGTGACATCCCTGTCTAGAATGGCTCCAGTGTGAGCAGATTTGACTTTGGAGACTGTTTTGCAAACCAAAATGAAGAGCCTGCTTTCACGTGGCTTGTAGGAACACCCTGTGAGCGAGCTTCGGCAGCAGCAGTTGCTTCATTCAATCCTGGGATACAACAAATGCTCCAAATAGGGGCACACATGCCTAGCAGTGCAGCCCGTTTCTCAGAGCCACCCAGCAAGCAGCCATTTAATCTCAATTGCTCCCCAACAGCGTGTGCCAATTAAAGAGGAAGCCAGCAGGGCAAGGATCACTGGTGAATCTTTTGAGGGAAGGAGACCCCAGGGCTGTCTAGCCAAAGGCTCTCCCCCTCCATTCACACACTGTGCAAGAATGCAAACGGTGGGGCTGCCAGTTGGATCGAGGGCTGCCCCAGAAACGGGAGCTGAGATTCAGTCCAGATGGCAGCAAGAGTGGCAGCACCACAGAATAGTATCCCCAGGGCTCGAAACTTCCAAAATGAGATTTACAGTTCTGGCCCGCCCCCTTTCGGGAGGAAACACCTGCTCCAGCAGCTTTGGGAACGGCCTCTTATTATCAGCTTCTGTGCAGGGATCACATTTTTGCAGCTAACTAGTGCCTGGTGTGAAATAAAAGCTATTTTGAGGTGGGAGGAGTTCTCAACCTTTCCTCTTGGAATTTTATGTCTTGATTAATTTCTCTCTCATCCATTATTTCTAGGTTTCCTTTCTTCCATAATTTTCCCTTCTCGAGCTGGTTTTCCTTTCGAAAATTTCAGAACCAGTGCTTTGGAGACAAAGCCAGGGCTTACTAGTAGTTTCCAATGCTTCCTGTCCATCAGAATCATCAAGGGGGCACACGAATAGTTATGACTGGGCCACTTTCCAGCTCACTTAAGTCAGAATCTTTAGGGGTAGGTCCCTGGCATAGAAATGTAAGTTCTGTAGCAAATTCTAATATGTAGTCAAGGCTCAGAACTCCTGGCTACACAAATGATGCTAAGAAGTAAGACAGACTTGGACAGCCCTGATGAATTGAGGTTTAGCTTACTGCCTGCATGCGAGTCTCTAGAAGCAGGATTTAGTCCCAAAGATGAGCTGTGAGGCACTGGATTATTTTTTCTTGGCTTTTCTCTTGTTCTATGAATGATATATGTTCATTGAAGATTTAGAAAATGCAGAACCAGAAAAATCTATAACCATTCAGAACTCCAGTTAATATTTTGGTATATATTTTAATGTATGTCTTTTTTAAGCTAATTTTTATGCACATGTACAGAGCTTCCTGAATGAAAAATGGGATCAAACTATATGTAGCCTAGTAACTCTTTTAATATTATGAGTCATTTTCTGTGTGAGTAAATGCAGCATGGAATACAATCTTAATTGGTGGCATAGTATTGTTTAATCCACCTTCTATTAATACATTTTAGGCTACTGTTCTCTTAAAATAAACACCATGATGTCTACTCTTGTAGCCAAATCTTGCCCACATATCCATGATATTTTTCTGATCTTATCTCTCTGCTCATTCTCTGGGTCATCTTGTCTAGTCCTGTAGCTTTAAATATACTCCAGATTCTACTACACCAAACTGTATGGACAATTCAAATTTATTTTCTTCAGAAGGAGCTATTATGATGCTCCTCCGGCTGCCTACACCTCATTTCCTATCTACTTCTTGTATGTTTATTTTAAAACCAGAAATCTAGCCATCACCCTTAATTCTTCCCACAGCAGGATCTCTCTCTGTCAATCCTTACACAGGACTGTTGGTTCAAGCTCCACACTGTCCTGAATCTATCTCTGTATCTTCTGTCATCTCCTACTCTAAGCTACCCTCAACTCTCATTTGGACTAAAGTTTTCACTCTTGACCTTTTATATCTTTTCTCCGCATTGCTGCTGCTCCACAATGATCTCCTTTAGGCTTAAATCAAATGATGGCAGTTCCCACTTTGCAGAGTTTCATAGCTCTCCACCTTCTAGAATGAAATTCTTGACTTCGTATGATCTACGGGCCCCACAGATCAGGCTACTGCTTACCTTGCTATTCTCATCATTCTACTTCTTCCTTTGATGACTAGGCTGTAATCATACTTGTATTCTTTCTGTTCTAAACGTGCTAACTTGTTTCCCACCTTGGGACTTTGATACTTGCAGTGCAGCATCCACCTAGTGCAAGGGGAACCCGTGCAAACGTGAAGCTCATGTTTCTTGCTGTTCCATGAGTAACAGAATCCTTTGATCTAGGAGTCTCATATCTTTGACCATGAAATGGTGGGAGGCCAATTTGTTAGTTTACAAGTAGGGTAAAATCTTAGACCCTTCACAACTATCGACATTCACCATGCCAGTGTTCTTGGGAGGAAACCCTACCTCAGAGGAGGTCAAATGTGCTTGGCTGCTTCCTGAACACATTGCTTCTGAACAGACCTGGCAATTCACTTCTCAAGTACTGTGGCTTCCCCTATCCCGTTCCCCACTATACCCACTTTCAACTGACTATTAGACCATACTGCACTAAAATTTCAGCTCTGATCAATGGGAGAAGCAGGAGTGATCATCTCTCAACTGTTGTAGTAGTCCTATTCATCCTATGAGTAAAGTGGGTGGCTCTTGGGGACAAATGTTGGCAATCATGGCTTTTCACCAAACTAGACACAGTGAAAACTATTTAGGAAGTGCAACAGATTGAAAATGTGACAGATTTGACGAATGCTTGCTTTTCTATATGAATTTCAAAAGGAAGCCAGGCACAATTCATTTTCTTATGGGAAGAAATGCAGTATGCATTTCTGAATTCTCCAATGTATGCTCACAACCTGGTGAGAAGTGATTTGGATTTGATTACTATCAAAAGTAAACTGTTTTTCACATTGTTGTGATGATGACCTCCTTTTCAGAAGAAGCAGGCAGGGAAGACTGGAGAACTCCAGTAGCACATATGACCAGCTGAAGATGATTAATTCACTTGGTCCAATCAGTTCAATTTGGGGAATAATTTGGGCAAAGACTATGCAGACAGGAGACATTACTGCTCAGGGTACATTTGTTTCTTAGACTGTTATCATGTTTTTAAACAAAAACAACAAGTGCGGACTGGCGACTTCACCTCATGTGTCTAAACGAAGGCTGCCTCTAAGTGCTGCCCAGCTGCCTGAGTGTACGGTTCCATAATCCTTGGTTTGTCTGACCCTCTGCTTCCTCTTTCCAGTGAATAGATAAAAAAGGATGATATTGCCAGCCTAGCCCTGCTATCTGCTTTAGGGTTGGCAGTATGGCTGAATCCATGGATCTAAATTCATTATCTGATTTGAGACAGACAATGAATGGACAAAAGGGGAAATTGTGACAGATGGCGATAGAGCACACAAATAGATGGTGATGCTGGGAAAGGATGTCACTATCTTCTCAAGATTGCATCTTGAGCCAGGCATGGTGGCTCATGCCTGTAGCACTTTGGGAGCTGGAGTGGGCGGATCACTTGAGGTCAAGAGTCTGAGACCAGCCTGGCCTACATGGTGAAACCCCATCTCTAATGAAAATACAAAATTAGCCAGGCATGATGGCAGGTACCTGTAATTCCAGGTACTTGGGAGGCCGAGGCGGGAGAATTCTTTGACTTAGGAGGCAGAGGTTGCAGTGAGCCAAGATTGTGCCACTGCACTCCAGTCTGGGTGACAGTGAGACTCTGTCTCAAAAAAAAAAAAAAAAGATTGTATTATATCCTGGAGCAAGAGAATAACACAGTTATGTGTTTGTGGTGCCAAACCATGGCAGATTCTAGGAGAAACCCCTGGATTCGCTTTCCCTTGAGAAGAAAATTTGGACTGAAGCTAGAATACAAGGTATGCTTATTGTTTACTTGATTGATTGACAGGGTCTCACTCTGTTGTTCCAGGCTGGAATGCAGTGGCACAGTTAGTTCACTGCATACTCAAACTCCTGGGCTCAAGCAATTCTCCCACCCCAGCCTCTCAAGTAGGTAGAACTACAGGTGCATGCCACCATGACTGGCCCAAGGAACAGTTTGGAATTCTACTAGGTTGCTTAGAGAAGATGCACCAATCGGTACCTCTTTGATCAACCTGATTGATAGCAGGCTGGATCATCATTTGGGTGGCTTTTGTTTGTTTTGGTTAAGTTTGTGATATTCATTCTTTTGTAGTCCTTACCTTTGAACGCGCATGTGCCTGGCAGCTGATATACATTGTATTGTTGTGATTCAGATGGCATCTAGGTAAGGGTATAAAAAGAGTTGCATCTTACTGCTTACACAGTGTCTCCGAATTTGCTTTGCTTTTTAACTATACCAGATGTGAATGTGGATGAAAACCATGCAATCAAGCATTCAAGAATAAGAGGGGTGTCCAAGAGGGTGAATATCTATGTGATATGGTGGCCCCATCCCACTGACTCCCTTGGAACTTTGGGATGGCAGATGGGTGGTGCTGTATAGTGAAACCTGGAAGCTTGGGCTTGTGGGAACTTGTTTTTTGGTGGCTAGGGTATGGTCATGCCTGGGACCAGTGGAACTCAGTTTACTGAGCAGTGGCTTTTAATGACCACCCCAATTAACAAAAATAAATGGTATTTGAGACAAAGGATGTTTTTGCTTGGAAAGTTGGGTAAATGACACCATCATATTAACTGATGTATGATGTGGTAAGCATTACGTTAATCTCTGTAATCATTATAGAGTAAAATAAAAGATTTTAAACTTCATGTATAGAGCTAAATGAAAATCAAGCCAATGTAGCAGAAGATCTCCAGGATGAAAAGATGTTTTGGGAAGTAGTCTTTAAACCTCCAACTGGATCAAGAGATTGAGACCATCCTGGTCAACATGGTGAAACCCCGTCTCTACTAAAGATACAAAAAATTAGCTGGACATGGTGGTGCGCACCTGTAATCCCAGCTACTCGGGAGGCTGAGGCAGGAGAATTGCTTGAACCCAGGAGGCGGAGGTTGTGGTGAGCTGAGATCGTGCCATTGCACTCCAGCTTGGGTAACAAGAGCAAAACTCCGTCTCAAAAAAAACCAAAAAAATAAAACCTCCAACTGATGTAATTCCCATCAAAACTTGCCAGAGGACACCAAGGAGTTGAATGCTTCTATCAACAACTATTAAAAAGGTGCAAACAATGGGTGGCGGGAGTGGGGGGAGAGCAGAGAAGGGAGGAATGGAGCAATTGGTATCGTATTACCTGTCAGAACATTTGTGAATGGGGTAGAGTGTTAACATGTTTTACAGAAAGAATCCCAACTCTTCATTGGAGGATATAGATCTTAGTGGTTGTCTGTATTTTAGTATATTTATTTTGTTGTACAACAAATATTGTAGAAACTGCTATACTAAGAATAAGAAAGTACCTCAAACATGTATCAATATGTTTTAATGGGGATCAAGAAGTGAGCTGAAAGGAAGGGGTTAGCAGCTGCTTTTGTAGTCTTTCCTGGAGCCTCAGGGATAGCTGAGGATCTTTCTGCAATATTAAGCCAAAGAATTGTTGAGATGATATGCTACTGATTACATAAACTCCATCTGAGGATTATGTACAGGTGCCTAGTCTATACATGCATATTGTCAAAATTTTGTTGTTGAATAATGAATAATTGATATTGAGAGGCAGCTGCCCTAAAGAATCAAGACTAGTCACATGCCTGAGGGGCTATAAGGCCAGCTGGCATAAAGCTGAAAGAGCTCAGAGCTCACGGCTTCCTAATCTGGGATCAGCGGCAGTCACACAGTCTTGTCTCTTATGACCACACAGGTCCCGAGTTCCGAATGGCTGGGACACCAGCAGCTGTGCCCAGGAGTCACAGGACCGATGCTATGCCATTGCTGTGTATGCCAAGATATTTCATGCTCTCCATCCTTTATTAAAGCTAAATACACTTAGTGCTAGGTGAGGCCCATTGTGTCTTATGAATTTGTCTATCTGAACCCAAGTCTATGGGAGCTAGTAGATATTGCAGTGACTTTATTATGTATTTTATATTGTTTTATTCTTAGTTGTATTTAATTCATAGCCACAAGGAACAGTTAATGGAAAGTAGAAGGCATGAGGAAATTGATATTGAAATATATGTTTAAAAAGAAAAATGATACTTTCTCATTTGCTTCAAGATGTTCTGCCTAGATCTGTAAGTTGCACTTATCAGATCAAGATCTTTATATAGCAGATCAACATGTCTCTCTGCTTAAGCAACCACTGCTAAAAAGAAAATATGGTGAAATTTACTCCAATTTGGGTTTCCGTTTATTGGGAATAAATACTATGCACATCTGTAATATGTTATTTGTAGAGAAATACTTGCAAAAAGCAGCCTAAAACTTTCACCCAAATTTTGTCATTTAAAAATGATGAAGGGTGTGATAATTATATATTTGGTCTTAGATAGAGAAAAACACATATTTGGGCCCATGGGAAGGTGGAGGGTGGAAGGAGGGAGGGGATCAGAAGAAATAACTAATGGGTGCTAGGCTTAATACCTGGGTGATGAAATAATCCGCACAACAAACCCCCATGACGCACGTTTACCTGTGTAACAAACCTGCACATGTACCCTGAACTTAAAAGTTTTTTAAAAAGGTAATATATTTGGTCTTTCTCCCTGGTTCCCATCACACAGCTCCTAAAAACCCTTGGAATTCTCAGAGTGATGGAGTGACCTTCCTATGCTAATGAGATGACACATGGCTGAGGGGTTCATAGATAGCTTTAAGATGGAGCTGGTTGCGGAAAGAACAACTGTGTGATCAGAGGGTTAGAACTTTCAGCACTACCCCCAGCCCTCCAGGAACAAGGATTTAATCAATCATTCCTATAGCACAGAACCTCCATTAAAAACTCCTTAATGACAGGTTTTGGGGAGTTTCCTGGTTGGTGAATGTATCCATGTGCTGGGAGAATGATGCTCCCTGGCTCCATGGAGACAGAGCTCCTGTACTGAGGACCTGTCTGACCTTGTTCTGTATACCTCTTCATCTGGCTGTTCATCTGTCTCTTTTGTAATGCCCTTTAAGGCAAACAAGTTATAGTAAATAAAGCACTCTCCTGGGTTCTATGAGCTGTTCTAGCTACTTATCAAATGAAGGGGTGGGGAGGGTTTGTGGAAACCTTTGATGTGTAGCTAAGTTGAACAGAAGGGTGGGTCACCTGGGGACTCAGTATTTGTAACTGGCATCTGAAGTGAGGGCAGTCTTATAAGATTGGGCCCCTAAACCTGTGGAGTCTGCTAACTACAGATAATGTTAGAATTAAGTTGAATGGTAGGACACCCAGTAAGTAAGTATCTGGAGAGCTGGGTAATTTGGTGTAAGGAAAAAACCCACACATTCGGTATCAGAAGTGCTTGTGGGTAAAAATACCCCAGAATGTTATAAAAAGAAGCCAGTTAGTTTTATCTCAAAATACAAGAATTCTAAACATCTAATGTTGACTTCTATTCTTCACTAACAAACATCATCCAAAAGTACTTGAAGCACTGAACACGAGTCATGAAACATCATGAAACATTTTGAGGGAGCAAAAACAATTTCATGTAAGTCCCAGCTCAGTTGTTTCCTTTCTAGGGGCTGGCCTGAGTGACTCTGTCTACTGTCTTCCCTTGGCTCCTTCCCCTTGGGTATTGTCTACCCTAGATATTGGGATTCTTTATCTCATTACCCCCTTCTGTTTTGTGGCTTATCACATTCTCCTTCTAGAATGTGAGCTTCTTGTGGGTATAGGCGATCTCTCTTGTTTTACCAATTTGTCTCCATGGTGCGTAAGAATATTGTCTGGAACATTATAGCCATTCAATGACAATTTGAACATATCAAATATGCCTTAATCCCTCCCATAAAGGTAGTTATTTGTAACAATTAACAAAAATGGTGTATGATATGCATTTTTTCTGTAACATGGTATCTTAAAGATGATGGTGGGCCGGGCGCGGTGGCTCAAGCCTGTAATCCCAACACTTTGGGAGGCCGAGGTGGGTGGATCACAAGGTCAAGAGATCGAGACCATCCTGGTCAACACGGTGAAACCCCGTCTCTACTAAAAATACAAAAAATTAGCTGGGCACGGTGGCGAGTGCCTGTAATCCTACATACTCAGGAGGCTGAGGCAGGAGAATTGTCTGAACCCAGGAGGCAGAGGTTGCGGTGAGCCGAGATTGCGCCATTGCACTCCAGCCTGGGTAACAAGAGTGAAACTCTGTCTCAAAAAAGAAAAAAAAAAAAAGATGATGGCATGATTCAAGTACTTAGATAGTCAGATAATACATACTTTGCTTTGCAGCTAGAGGCCATTTATGGTTCTATTTCATTGACTTAAACATATATTGAATTTTAAAACCAAAGGAGACTGTGGAAACACACTGCTCAGATTGCCTGCTGAGGGGAGTATAGCTGACTGACAGCTCTAGCTACTACTTCTCCGGATGTGCCTCTGGGTTTGCAAAGAAAGCATGCTCCCAGGCAAAGGCCAATGTGTTCTAGTGGGCTTCTCTTTTTCTTTCTTTTTTTTTTTTTTTTTGTTTTTTGAGATAGAGTCTCGCATTGTCTCCCAAGCTGGAGTGCTGTGGTGCAATCTCAGCTCACTGCAACCTCTGCCTTCCAAGTTCAAGTGATTCTCTTGCCTAAGCCTCCTGCGTAGCTAGGATTACAGGCACCTGCCACCATACCCAGCTAATTTTTTGTATTTTTAGTAGAGATGGGGTTTCATCATGCTGGTCAGGCTGGTCTCGAACTCCTGACCTCGTGATCCACCTGCCTTGGCCTCCCATTGGTGGGCTTTTCTAATTGGGACCTTTTGCTTGAGGACTCACCATTGGCTAGGTTGAAAGTTTCTTGGAATAGCAGTATAATCTTTGACTCTTCCTACCCAGTTTATTCTCTCTGAGAAGTTCAGTGATGGAAAGCATTGGCCAAAAATTGGAGGATAAGAGGAAGGGAAAGAAAGGCCAAATGCTCCTCCTCTGCTCTGTTTCCTTTAGCACCTCTAGCAACATCTGCATGTCCTCCAGGGCTCCATCGCCCTCTGTGGTCCTGCCCTTGCTAAGCTCTACCCATTGAGCCTCTAGCCCCATCCAACGGTCACTGTAACCAAATTTTTGTTGGCTTAGGGAGTAACAAATATACAGTGGAACAGAAGGGAATTCAAAAAGAAGTCCTTCTTTATATAAAAATTTAATATGTCAAAGGAATTAATAGGTTTGTAATAGCTTATATAATAAATGGTACTCATACTGGAAAATGTACGTGGACTTACCTTAATCCACATTAAAAATCAAATAGATTCAAGTCTTAAAATATATATATATATATTTAAAAAAAGTAAAAAGTCTTGCAAGAAATGTAGGAGAGTACAGGTGCAGTCTGGGATAATGGAATGGTTTGTAGCTGTGTGGTTACTTATCTATTGCTGCGTAACAAGTTGTTCCAGAGTTTAGAAACTTAAAACACCAGCATTTATTATCTCAGAGTTTTTAAGGATCAGAAATCTGGGAGTGGATTAACTGGGCACTCTGGTTCAGAGTCTCTCTAAGGTTGCAGCCAAGGTGTGGGCCAGGACTGTAGTCATCGAACACTCAACTGGGGCTGGAGGATCCACTTTCAAGCTCACTCCTGGTGTTCCTGGTGGCTTTCAGTTCCTCGCTGGCTGTTGGCAGGAGGCCTCCACTTCTCACCATGTGGACCTCTCCATAAGGCTGCTCCCATTGTGACAGCTTGCTTCCCCCATAGTGAGATATCAGAGAGAGAGAGAAAGGGAGAGAGTGTGAGTGAGCACGCACCCAAGAGGGAAGCTTTAGTGTTTCTCTCACCTAACCTTAGAAGTGACATCTCACCACGTTTGCCATGTTATATTCATTAGAAACAAATCACTACATCCAGCCCACATGTCAGGGGAGGGGAATTAAGCCCTACCTCCTGATGGAAGGAGTATCAAAGAATTCATAGGTACCTCTTTAATAGCACCACTAACCAGGAAGAGACTCTCAAAAGCAATAAAAGAAAAAAAATCTGATTATATGAAAAATAAAACATTTGCATGGCAAAATACTATAAAAGTTCATAGACAAGAGACAGCTTAAGAAAATATTTACAGTGCAGATAAGGGTAAATCTCTATAATATATAAAGAGCTCATAAAATTTGACAAGAAATAGATAACCTACTAACAAATATGCAAAGGATATCAAATCAGGGATTGTTCTTGACTGCTGGTGACAGAGTCATGCCTGTTGTGGCTTAAATACTTGCGGGTGTGTTTGCTTTGTAATAGGTCCAGGGGAAGGAGGTTGCTGGCATTGGTTTAGGTAACCAAATAATTTCTTTTGGCTTAGGGACTGACAAATAAAGAGAACTCAGAAAGAGATTCTGCTTCATTATATATAGAGTCAATAATTTGACATGTGAGGTAAGTATATATACACATATGCCAGGAATTTGACAGGGCTGGGTGTCAACATTCACCTGGCCTTTTTGTATAGTTATACAGCTGCTATAGCTTCATGCACATTCTAGGCCTCAGAAAGAAAATGCAGGAAAAAGACAGAAAGGGTGTTGCCTGAAATCCTAGTCAATGACTTCTATTTATATCATATCCAAAAATCTAGAACTAAGAGAATACATTTTCATCCAGACAACAGAAACCCCAATTAAGAAAAGATAAAGAATGAGGAAAATTCTTTACACAAAAGTCCTGAGGTTAGAAAGGTCGCAGAGTTAATTCGGTAGCTCCCTGCCAAGATTTATCCTAACTATTTCTATGTGTGGCTTTGCCTTCCATTAGATACTTGCATTTTGTTCCTGGGCTACTCCCTCATGGACACAAGATGGTACAGCTGCAAGCATCATTTATCTATACAGCAATACCAAGGGCTAGAAAAGGCAACTCTGCCTTCCATACTGGAAGTATTTGTGATAAGGGTAATGGAATTATCATGACTGAATGACTGCATAGACCAGAGAGTCTCAGTGGGTGGGCCAATGCTGAAAGTGGGTACAGTTCTGAGAGTTTGATCCTGTTGGTCTTAGCCTGAGTGGGACTTGGGGTGTGTGGAGCCTCCCAGTCTAATTGCCTGCTAGGATAAATGAAAGCATTTAAAAGGTGCCATATAGAAAGTATATTATTTGTGTACCTTGATATGAAAAAGGATGGAAATCAATGGGTAAAAGATTTCCACATTCACCCTAGAATGAGAGAAAATTATGAAACTCTGGTCTTACAAGCAAGGAAAAGAAGGAAGCAATTAAATGTTTGCCATACCATAGAAGGGCTAGAATCAGATCTAAATATTCTGATTAGTATCTCTAGAAACAAGACGATAGAGCTATTGCTTCAAAGTGGTGAAGAAAATAACTTTGACCCAGAACTTTATCCCCACTAAAACTGTTGCAGGTTGAGACCACTAGGAAGCAGACACTGAGATGGAGATTAGCAGATAGTACCTTTATTAGGGATCGGCACATGTGGTGGAAGGGAAGGAAGCAGAATTAGGCAAAGATAAAAGTGGAGCTGCAATGAAACTCTAGCAAAGGCTTCAGTGGACCCCAAGGGGAACCATGAGGTGGGACAGCCCTTTGGAATTGTCCCACACTGCAGTGAAGGACTGGACCTTTATACTCCCATATGGGCCAGTCATTGGGTGTTATAGGCAGTTTTCTAGCTGAGGGCAATTTCTGGGAAACAAAAAGATATATTTGCCAGCAGAACTCCTAGATGCTAGGGGAATAAGTTCTTCAGTCTTGAGGGAAATCTGGGGGCCACATCTCAGCATCCAGCACAGAAACTTAACATCTATACAACATATATTTATTCAGTACCTACTATGTGTTGGGTACGATTCTAGGCACTTGCAATATATCAGTAAACAAAAGAATATATTCTATCTGGGCAGATAGATCATAAATGTAATAAATAATTATATAGTTGCATGTCAATCAGCGTCTGGCCAAGAAAATAAAAACCATTCTGGAATCTTTAGACAGAAAGTGTTAATACACAGGGGATTAATAAAGTGTTGAAGGAGCTGGAGCACCAAATGAGCAACAAGTGGAAGCTACTGCTACCTCTAGTGCCAGAAGCACAAAATGATGAAGAAAATTTACCAGAGCCCAGAAGTCAAGGCCATTGGAGGGGGTGAGGAGCTCAGTCTGGAAGTCACTGGACCGCAGAGGAAGCGGATACATGAAGGGAGGTGGAGCCAGGGAGGGGACGTAGATGCTGTTGGAAGTGCCACAAGAAGTAGAGGCGAGCAAGCATCCCACTCTTCAATCTTCTGCAAGTGTTTCCCATTTCCTGAAGCTCCCAGAAGCCAGAGTATAAGGGAGCCTAAAAGATGTTCCCCGTGACACAGGTCAGGGGAGGGATGGGACCTGATCTGAGTGCAAACCATCATTGAATGATATAGTACACTGAAGCGTGATAAGTACTGTGGAAAAAAGAACGCAGGTAACCTAAAGTGAGTGGGGAATGTTAGAATGGAGGGGAGCAGTGAGGTCAGGAAAGACCTCAAAGTAACACTGAACAAAGAATTAGGTGAGGAAGTAACCAGGTGATTGTTTAGGGGAAGAACATAGTGTCCTGGAGAGAGAAGAGCTAGAACAAAGGTGTAAGGTGAGGCGAAAAGGTGCCACCCAACGATGACGGAGGTAGAGTGAGGTGGGTAGGTGGGTGGAGCACAGCCAATGAGCTGTGAGCAGCAGCAGATGTGGCCAGAGAAGAATGGGAGCCAATAAGGTAGTGGGGACATTGTCGAAGGTTTTTTCTTAGTAAAATCAGGAGACATCATATGGTTTTAGTCAAAGGAGGGACATTCAAATAAGTGGTTTAAATGCAGATCTTTTTCCAAATGGGTGGATTGAAAGCATCCCACCTACAGACTCTTACAAAAAAAAAAAAAAAAAAAAAAAAAAGACTATTAGAGACTGTAATTTAGGAAAGAGATTCAGGAGGAAGTGGAGAGCTGCAATGGTGGGTAAACCCCGAGTGGTCTAGGTAAGTATTAATTGAAGAAATGTTTTAAAAGAATGATGAATTCCAGCTGATTTCAATATGGAGTTAGGGCGGTGGTAGAAGGAATAGCAAGGTATAAAAGCAGTATGATTCTTGTTTTGGGGAAAAGATATAGAAACAGGCCTTATTAGAAAAGCATATGTAGGTAAACTTTAAAAGTTAAAAGTTTAAGAGTAAATCACTGAAAGAATAAACATAGAACATAGAACTTTCTAATTTGTAGAAGAAACTGGAACTAAGGAGATCTAATTCAACAAAAGGCAGGAAAGAGGTGAGTGTGGGTGGTAGAACTGGTGTAGGAAACAAAGAGCTCAGACAAGACAACATTAGAAAGAACGTTAAGTAACTATACTTACCACTCGATCTAGCAATTCGACTCCCAGATACCTACCCAAGAGAAATGAAAGCACATGCCCACACAAAAAGTTGTACACAGCCATTTATAGCAGCATTGTTCATAACAGCCAAAAGATGGGAACAACTGAAATATCCATTGATAGATGAATGGTTAAAACATATTTACTAGAATATTTAGTCATAGAAGAAAGCACTTTAAAGAAATTAAGTACTGCTGCATGCTACAGCATAGATGAACCTTAAACATTATGCCAAGTGAAATAATCTAGTCCCAAAAAGACCACATATTCTATGATCCCATTTATATGAAATGTTCAGCATAGGCAAATCTATAGAGACAAAAAGCAGTTTGGTCATTGCTTGGGGAGGGTGGGATGAGAGCCACGAGGGTGACAGTTAAATGGTAGAACTACAGACAGAAAGGGACAGGACCCCAGTAGTGACAGAATGATTAATATCTGAGTTGCTATTACTGTTGGGTGAGGTGGTTTCCCATGTATCTTTCAAAGAGCCTGGCATAATGTAGGGCATTTTGCTAATTCATTCATTAAACATTGATGGGGCGTGAGGAAGTGCTGTGCACTAATGATGCAACAGTGAATGTGATGGACCCAGGCCTGACCTTGCAAGGGCACTGGACGGCTATAGTTACTCGAAGTGTTAACTGACTGAGAAACCAAGGGAGATGTTTAATTAGAATGGATCTCAGATGCACAGGGTATGTGGGGATGACCCGAGCAGAGAGAACGCCAGGCTTCCATTTTAATTATATGTTCAATGCTAGTGATGCGGTGTGAATTCTCTTTATCTTTCCAAATGTTGCTGCATGCTTCCTACCTTTTGTTTCACATTCCTTGAGACGTAGGCATTCTCAGTTACTTGCAAAATATTTAAAAACAAGGGCTACAGTGTATTTGTTGGAGAAACAACGCTGACAAAGATTTCTCTGATTACTTGGCCAAGATTTAGCATATTTTGATTTATACTTGGAAAGGCAGATTCAGGTGTCCAAAGGCTCCTTCCTGGCTCTACCTCTGAATTCTATGATTTTTGCAAAGGTGACTTAGTCACTCTTGGGTGCTGAAGGCTGTATCAACTCCAAATATTTTTCACATTAAGTTGGCATCTCTTCAGAAATGGAAAACATGAAAATGCTTTTTTTGATGAAAGCAAATTAATAGATTAATTTTCGTTATCCTTAGCCCATAATTTATAACCTGATCATGAAAATGAACCCTAGCTGATCTGTTCTTTCTCTAGGGAGTCTGCTGAGTATTTATAGAGATTTGTGTCCCTGTTGGTTTTAGGGTTTGTTTGCCTCTCCTTCGTGTTAAGGGGAAGGCTCCTACTAGTAACCGGGAGAGGGACAACTGGGCAAGTGCCGTGTTCTGTTCGATTTGACCTCAAAGCGAGACTCTGTCTCAAAAAAAAAAAAAAAAAATCCTAAAACATTGATATGTTTTGTCCATGGCCATCTGGACTTTGAGTAAACTGACCCGAGTGTAATCTGACTATCTACTAGTCAGAGACCTGAGTGGCCTGAGTGGAAAGGATCAGCAGAGCCAACCAGATTCCCTTTCAGAGGGTGTGGTGTTAGCTAACAGAGATGGAGACAGACAGTAGGAGGGGGAAAGAGGAGAGAACATGCTGGCAAACTGAACTGGGACCATGACTAGTAAAGCAATGCGGTGATGAGGGGCGAGAAAAGGAGGTGTTGAAGGGCAGTGAGCCAAGTGTCAATCATGCTCAGGTGTATGTGTATGACAGTGTAACTGTTGGCAGCCTCATTGCTTCCTGACTCAGACCAAATTTGACCAAGTGTCCCGACTGTGCTAACAGATGTCTCCCAGCCTGTCTGGAGTGGGAAGAAGTCTCTTTCTTGCTTTCTTCTGGCAAGTCTACCAGTACTTGTATGAAAGGAACCCTCCCAAGCAGATGGGACATATTAAGGTGGGGGGTGGCACTATTCATCTTAAAACAGAGAATCCCCAGAGGAGAGATATCTATCTACTGAGCACGGTTCTGGTGACACAGACTGTTGTGCTTTCTGATTTTAAATGCCATTTCATGCAAGAGGGAAGGTCTTCTTAGAGTCCCCCAACCCATCCCATTTTAAACACCTCTAATGCCCTCAATCAAAACTACTTCAATTGCTAAAAAAAAATCCTAAAACAGGCCAGGCGTGGTGGCTCACGCCTGTAATCCCAGCACTTTGGGAGGCTGAGGCAGGCGGATCACAGGTCAGGAGATCGAGACCATCCTGGCCAACATGGTGAAACCCCGTCTCTACTAAAAATACAAAAAATTAGCTGGGCACGGTGGCACGTGCCTGTAATCCCAGCTACTTGGCAGGCTGAGACAGGAGAATTGCTTGAACCCAGGATGTGGAGGTTGCAGTGAGCCGAGATTGTGCCACTGCACTCCAGTCTGGTGCCTGGTGACGGAGCGAGACTTTCTCAAAAAAAAAAAAAAAAAAAAAATCCTAAAACATTGATATAAATAAGCTACACTGAGTTCCACACACATCCCAATCATAATCCTAAGACATTGCCAAGTCATCCCACAAAGCACTAGCACCCCAGCCTGTGTAGCAGTGCTGTGTAGTCCATGCACATGGCCCTTTGGGATTCCATTTTCTTTTGTGAGCATGGTCACCTTGTACCCACCTGTTAGGTGCACTTTCCTGCACGTAAGTCCTTCTATGTTTAATGGCCATCTATTGTGCTGCATTCAACCCAGGTTCATTGAGGATGCATTCCAGACCAGACACTGTACCACATTAATCTATTTAAGGCATTCACAGCTAGAGGGAAGGCAGTCAATTAATTGGTTTATTCCTGGTGGTATGTGTCTTCCCATCTCTAAAACAAGGAGTGCAGAAGTGCCTGCTCTTCCTCAATTGAAGATGGAGGTGTAAATGGATGGTATTTCCTCACATACGAAGTGATAAAATATCTACCCAACATATTTAGTTTGCCTGTGCTAGGTTGGAAGTCTCCACAGTGGAGTTGGCTATTGCAAACCAGGTACCCAATTACAGTACTTTAGAGTGGGCATTGGGCTGCTCTGTCCTCTTTCCCTGGCCACGTCATTGCAGAAGAGGAAGTAAAGTGTTTAGAAAACAACTTCAGGTAAAGGGTGGGAGACAAGTGCCTCCATGATGTATGGACTGTCATCTTGGGGCTAAGGGCTGCTGCTGTAGGGATTCACTTATTCATGAAAAAGGTAAGTGATTCCTGGGTGCCAGGTATCATTGCTGGGCTCTGTACAACAGTGAGTGAGATGGATGGGTGCCTGCTCTCTTGAACCTTTCCTAGGGGCCCCCTGGCAAACATAACAAAATGCTGAGTGTGGCGAAAAGTTTGCCTTCCTTGCTGAGAACAAAGCATGTTAGTATCTCCAGCTCTCCACTCTGAGGAACCATCACTCACTGCATGGTTTCTGTGAAGGATCGTTCCAGTAGTAGGCCCTGTCTCCAACTAGAGATGGCTTCTGGAGAGAACAGGGCTGGTGAGGCCCCCTAACATTGGATTTGGGTTCCTCTAACATCCAGGCTCTATCTGGGTTATTTGCCAGGGGAGACAGTTCCGCACCTAACCTGGACCAAGGCAGGGCAAACCTCCAGCTCAGCCCTTCCCAAGGGTGCAGCTGGGATATACCAAGGGTGTGGTCCCTCCAAGTCAGGCCCCTTCTCTCCCAGACACCACAGTTCTCCATGGGTGTACTATGGCATGTACATCAAAGCTCCCCAGCCTGGGTCTGAAGCATTGAAAAAACTACACATTTTAATTTCTATTGTAGCTATAGGTTTTTCCATAAGCATTTCTTCACTGCAGCCTTGTGTAGCTTGTGTTTCTTGGTTGCTGTGTGCACTGTTTCCTTTGGTTGAATGCTTTCCTTCACTTTCCATGCCCCTCTTCTACCCCCTACATCAGGGAATATTTCTCATCCTTCAAAATCTGCTTCCATCCCATCTCCTTGGGGAAACCACTGATCTTGTGACAAGGCTTTTCACTCTCTCATCAAAGCTGGTTCTTAATCCTAGCACATTGCCACCCAGGTTGTGATGATTTGGTCATATCCTTGAGGCAGGATTCACATCTGTTCCATCCTCATCCTCATCAGGCAACACCATGGGTCAAACACAAAGAGTATTGTTTTAGTTCGGGCTCCCCCTAGATCGGACCCTGAGACATGGCTTCAAGTTCAAGTAGTTTATCTTTGAGGTGAGCCCAGGTGGTAGGAGGCAATAGGCAAGGAGCTGGGGAAAACCAAACAGGAGGGGAGAAAGTCAATGCAGGATGTGTGATCAAACTGGTGACCACTGTGGGTACCTGGAGCTTAATCCTGCTGGAGAGCTCTGGGACAGTGCAGAATGCTGTGTCCGTTAGGCTGGGTCATGGTACCCAGATGTTTGGCCAAACCTCCTTCTAGATGTTTCTGGGAAGTTGTTTTTTGGATGAGATTAACATTTAAATTGGTGCACTTTGAGTAAAGCAGATTATCCTCCAACATGTGGGTGGGCCTCCTCCAATCCATGAAGGCATTAATAGAAAAGACCACCCGAGCAAAAGGGACTTGTGCCAGTAGGCCTCCTTATTTGGAGACCTGCTCCTGGTGGGCATTGCTTTCCCAGCACTTCCAGCCTATTGGACATGTGGATAGAGCAGGCTCTGGCAGCCACAGAAAGCCCGCAGGCAAATATTTTTAGGTGCTGATGGTTAGAAGTCTGGTCCATGTGCTGGGAAAGCTGCTTCTGGTGTCTGGGTGGGGCCTTGACAGATCTGCCATAGCCTGTTCATTGAGTGGAGAGCGTCTAACAAAGCACTCCTCCACTGCCCTAAATGAAACTATGATAGAAGTTCGTGGCCTGATTCTTGAATGTTGACCCAAACTCTTTACCTTACAGCTTTCCCACCTCTGAAATAGTACAGTATCTCACAGGATTGCTGGAGAAAGCAATGATATAATACATGCAAAACTTATGCACAGTGTTTGGTATATAGAGCATACTCCATAAATGATAGCTACTATTGTTAGCTACTGGAGCTTCTGACCTCTTCTAAACTGTGGTCTCTAGAGCAGATGTTGGAACACTGGGTACTTGCAGCTCTCCATTCCTCCTTGTGGACAAAGAGACATGTGGCAAGACTGGATGTAAGACTAACATGACCACAGAGAGGTCCTGCCCTTGAATTTGGGCAGCTTTTCTGCCACTTTAAGGATTTCTCATCAATTCCAATCCTTTCTGACTGCTGTCAGCTTTGCCAATTAAATGGCCATGTACTCATTGTTAAAGATAGCTATGTGATCAGTGAAAAGAAATTGACTCAGGAAATGGGAATAAATTGGGGAGAGTGATGTGAGGAGCATGTGCATCAGGGTTACATGAGCTAGAAGCCCACAAGCTCTGTGTGACCTGCCAGGAAGGAGAGCATTCAGTCCCCTTCTGCAGGCATGAGAAAAGATATTCATATTTACCTGTGGAGAGTGTAAAAAGTCTCTGCAGTCACAATGTAGTAAATGATTGGAGTGTGGCAACAGCATTTCAATAGGTGAGTTGTAGGACTTAAGGGTATTTTGAAACTGCATTTTGAAAAAGAGAAAGCAGCATTCATTATTCTAAGAGGTTTGGAGTCATCATTAATTCATCCTCAAATTCTCAGCCGTGGGTCATTTCAGAGCTGTTCCATGTGTTCCTTCCTATGGAATCAACCTAGTTTGTCTTCAGCTGCAACTAAACCAAGACCTACATGGTGAAGCCAATGATCAGCAGCATACTTGGCTCTCAGATAGACAGCTGCTGCCAGGTAAGGCAAAGGTGGTAAACTTAGAGAATTCTGCCTGTTTTCTGTGAGACAACTCAAGGTTTGTATGGATGGAGAGCAGATGAAACCCTCACTACTACTCATGATCCCCACAGGCAGGCTGGGATAGTTAATATCAAATGAGAACTGTAAGAAAAAATAATTTAAATGTAAGCACACAAACCTATTTGAAAAGCTCCTGAAAACAAAATGCTTTTTTTTTTTTGGGAGGGGGGTTGTTGAAGGAGAAAGAGATTCTAAAACATTATAGACTTTCAGAAATTCTCATTTGAGACTTCAATATAGATAAAGACAAGTTGGCTGGAAACGAGTGTCCTTGGAATATTGATGGAAACATTTATTCTCATCCTACACATTTTTGTATGTGGCGATTTAAGTGCAATAACATAAATTATCTACTATATTGACCATGCTCAGTCTCGACAGTGCTCATTGTCACTGCTCACGCCATTTTGCATTTCATAAGTGTTTCCAGATATACTGAAAAAAGTCATCACTTCTTTTACGGAGGAAAACCAAAGTGCCAAGCAAGTACTTCATTGCTTGTCTGAATTACAGATTGTCTTCTGACCCCAGCCACATGTACAATGAAGCCATACTCTCTACAGTATACTTACTAAAAGCCAATCAACTTGGTTTGTGTTATTCTGGTTCATTCCAAAGAGAATTTAAGCCCAATATTGAAAACTACAAAGAAAAAGATTAGCCATGTACTGGCTGATACTTGCATGGTCTGATTATCCCCAGTGGAGACTTCTTTAAGAAAGTGGGGAGAGCAAAAAGCTTGGTAGCCATTTAATCAGAACAGTAACCCTTTGGGTAAATGGTACTATTTCCATTTTATGGTGAGAAAATAGTTTCTGAGCAGTTCAATATCTTGCCGAAAATCACTCAATATAACAAAGGCAGGATTTGAACCCAGGTCTTTTTGACACACACAACACCACACACACGCAACACATGATTCTTTTCATTCCACACCTGGGCTCCTCACCATACTTCATTTCTGACTGAGAGCACTTTTGCTCATCAAGGCAAAGATGTAGGCTGTGATTTCCTGGGAGATATTCCTATGGTTTAACTTTGTGCATATAACAAACTTGACAATCCACAGCTTAGCTCCGTTAATGAAAAAGTACTGTCCAAAGTAGGAAAGGAGGGTTAACAAGACATTATGGAACAGAGATACAAGTCTTCCATACTGTAAATCTTGTTTCCAAGTATGTTTTGAAGGAATTGATGTGGATTTTGGGAAGGCCTCATGTGTTTGAGGCAAGACTGATCCAAGAAGAATTTGCGTGTTGTTTCTTCAGTTGGGATTAAGAAAGCATGTTGGCCGGTGGGAAAACCCAGTACCTACACCACACGCTGATACTGCTAGACTAACATCTACTCCTGTCACCTCCCACACATTCTTCTGTGTCCCCAAAACCTTATAGTGCTCATACATCCTGCGTTTCAGTGGTTGCTGGCTCACCTTGTCCCAAGGGGTGGGTTTGATTGGTGTAATCAAGAAACTCCTCTTCCCCTGCTAGTCCTGTAATTGGCTTAGACAAGGGTAGATGATACAGTACAGTGACTGTGAGGAATAGGCAGCTGGGGTCTTTCTTGACAGGCATCCTCATTTTTTAAATTGCAAAAAAAGAGACAGATCCCCTTCTGCCTCTGGCATTTGCCTGCATATGTTGCCTGAATGAGCACAGCAACTGCAGCGAGAGTATTAGAGTTGGATTGAATGAGTTGGAGGAGGTTGAAAAGGCAGACCATGCCCTGTCATCTCTTTGCCTATCCAGGAGCTGCCCTAATTGTTTTGGATTTCTTTTATGTGAGATAAATTTCTTGTAGTTGAGGCCAGTTACATTGGTTTTACATTACTTGTAGTTCTCTTTAGGTTTTCTACCCTTGTGCTGGGGAAGGGAATGAGGGTGAATCCCTGGCATTTCACAGGGGCTTTAGGGACAACTTTAAAGCTTTAAAATGCACAGGGTTCAATTCAATTGAGAAATTCTCCGAGACCAAATCTGTGCATTCCTATGGCAGCTGGTTCCTTCCTTATTGCACAGCTAATTTCCAGAGGGCCTTGGGACCTTTCAGGTGGTTTCGTGTGCTGTCTCTGATACTCTTAAAAGTGCCTCTAGTTAGAGAACACTGTTCCAATTACTCTCCATGTATCCGTGGCTCGTGTTTTCTGATTGCACAAACTTTACACACGAATGGGAAAGAAATAAAAGGGATGCAAAAACAATTACTTGTAATCCTAGCATTAAGACAACTATTTTGGTCATATGTTGGGTTTATGTATTTTTAATTCATTTTTCTCCTTTCAAAGATGCACTCATCATAATATATATAGTTTTATATCCTGTTATTTGAACTCAAAACTGTAACATGAGTTCATTTTCCATATACCATTAAATGTTTTTAAAACTTTGTCTTAATGATTGTACATTTATTTATTACATGACTGTAATTTCATATTTTACATGAAAGATACAATTCCTGACAATCTTGCATAATTTAAGCTTTGCATAATTTAGGACAATTTTCTTTTTCATAAGCAAATACTGAAGTTTTTCTCTGTATTAATGACAAATGTCATTGACAGCCTACCAGCTTTGGACTGTGATTCTTAAAATTTGGAGGTGATTTGCATTATTTTAAAAATTTCTAATAAATTCATTAGTCAAGTAATATGGAAGCACCATGTGCTGCCACATGTCTAAGCTTTTGGGAATCTCCAAGGAGCAGTTGATCATTCTATTAAGAGATAAACAATAAGTGTTAATGAATTTACCTATTTATCAGTTTTTTTTTTACATTAAAAGATGATAGAAAGTATGGGAAAAAAGAAAACAAAATTAGGGCAGGATGAGGAGATTGAGAGTTCCAGGAGAGCTGGATGGGATCTAATTTAAAATAGAGTGAGAAGGAGAGGGAGTGAGTTAGTTGTGTGGCTATCTGGGGGAAAGCCTTCTGGGTAGAGGGAACAGCCAGTGCAGAGGACCTGCGGCCTGAGAGTGCTTGGTGAATTTGAGGATGCCAGTGAGGCTAAAGCGAAGAAAATGAGGAGAGTAGTAAGATATGAGATCAAGGTAGTAGAGAGGTCAGATCATGTAGGCCTTGTAAAGGCCATTGTAAAGCCATTAGCCTTTGTGCTGAGTAAATGAGACACTATTGCAAGGTTTTAAGCAGAAGAATGATGTGATCTGACTGCATGGGGCTTTTCTTGTGAACACTTCAAATCCACTAAGTCCCACCTCTTATTCTTTTTTTTTTTTTTTTTTTTTTGAGTCAGAGTCTCACTCTGCTGCCAGGCTGGTGTGCAGCAGCATGATCTCGGCTCACTGCAACCTCCACCTCCCGGAATCAAGTGATTCTCCTGCCTCAGCCTTCAAGTAGCTGGGACTACATGTGCATGCCACCACACCCAGCTAATTTTTAGATTTGTAGTAGAGATGGGGTTTTACCATGTTGGCCACAATGGTCTCAATCTCTTGACCATGTGATCTGCCTGCCTCAGCCTCCCAAAGTGCTGGGATTATAGGCATGAGCTACCATGCCTGGCCCAGTCCCACCTCTTATTCTACCACTGCTGTAGTAACCAGTCATGGGCAGGCTTCAACAGCTTTGCACCAGGGCAACCTAACACTGCCTTGTCATGGTCTCATGCAGTACATCTCTTGTTTCCTTCCTTAGGGCTTCTCTGATGCTGAGATATGGGGCAATTGTGGAAATATATTTGGAATTCATGCATGTACAACCAGGAAGTAAAGGTGTTAATGCCCACATGGTCAGGTTAGTCAATGGAGGTGGGAGTTATAGATGAATTCCTGCCATTTTCTCTCCTTGGGAGGTGGACTGAGATGCGTTTTATAATTCCTCAGAGGTGCTGTGGAATTGAACTTCAGTTGCAAAATAGTAGTCAACTTGACAATAAATATTTGTATTGTCTTTTCCTTGTTCCCAGCTTCATTTCCCTCTCCCTTATTCCTGCTTCCCAGGATCACAAACTCACTGAATGCAAGACTGTCTTAAGCTCTGCTTTGAGGGAGCCCAGGGTAAGATGTTTAGTCAGAAAGGTTAAACTTTAGAAAAGGTTAATTGTTAATTCATACTGATATTGTAGCCATTTGACCAAGAAAGTGTAGGCAGAAGGGACTTCTTCTAGGTGGATGCCTTAGAGCTGGGGTATGATTTGCCTCGATTTCTCTTTCCTGCTTTGATTATGGAAACCTCTCTTGAGATGGAGGTTGAATCATCCCAGGCCCCTGAGTGACTGTGCTAAGTTAGAACCCTCTGCTGATCCACAGTGTATATGCAGCATGAGTAAGAAGCAAGTTTTTATTTTCAAGCTACTGAGATGTTGAAAAGATTTTGTTTGGTATTACAGAAAAACCTAGCCCATCTTGACTGATACACTCAATATGGGTGTTGAGCTCAGAGGTACAAGTGTGTGAAACATTGGGAGGGGCAAGGACAACTTGGTAAGACCATCCTCAGAGCTGTGGGCCTAACAGCCCTGGATAGGGGTCAACAGCAAGGTCCTGGCCATCTGAAGACTTGGATCCCTTCCAGTGGGGACCATTGCCAATCCCAGCACTTTTGTTCTCTGGCTCACAAGGATTATGCTGCAGTTTCCAGGAGCCTCACTTGCTTCTAAAGGGATGATCCAGGGCGAACTGCAGCAGCTGATGGGGAACTACACAGGGTTCTGTAGTTGCATATCTCCCTGCCAGCCTCTGAGCAGTGATGTGGAGTCAGGCATGGTTGGATCTGCAGAGCACTGAGAACGTGATTGATTCTTTCTGATCAGCAAAACGCCTTGCTTTATGATCTGATGAAGACTGCATTGATTTACGGGATTAATTTATCATATTGGTCAAAGAGCTTGGTAAGAGACGTACTTACTAGATGTATCCATAATCAGGATAGATACTGTCTTTTTTTTTGTGGTCATATACAAGTTTATTCTAAAAATGCAAAGGAAAAACAAAAGAAGCTAGAATAGCTAAAACAATTGTGACAAAGAAGAATAAAGTAGGAGGATTAGTCTACCTGACTTCAAGACTTCTTTTATAGCTACAGTCAATCAGACAGTGTGGTCTGTGTTGCAGAAGGATAGACACATAGATCAATGGAAAGAATAGAGAACTTGGAAACTGTGCAACCACCTTATGGCCCAGCAATTACACTCTTAAGCATTTATCCCAGAAGAAAACTTAAGTTCACACAAAAACTTGTACACGAATGTTCATAGTAATTTTAATTGTGATAGTCCAAAACTAGGAATGACCCAAATGTCCTTCAATAGGTGAATAATTAATAAAAATGTAGTACATTTTTATTGTGGAATACTATTCAGCAATAAAAAGAAATATACTGTTGATGCCTTCAGCAACTTGGATGGTTTTGAAGGGCATGAGGCTGAGAAGAAGTAACCAGTCTCAAAAGGTTGTATACGATATGGTTCCATTTATGTAACAGTCTTAAAATAATGTCATAATGATGAAAAATAGGTTATAGGTTGCCAAGAGTCAGGTGGGAAAGGGGATGCATGTGGCTATAAAGGGGTAGTACAAAGGAGCCCTATGGTGATGGAATAGTTCTGTGTCTTGATTGTGGCAGTGGTTACATGAATTTAATGTGATAAAATTGAACTATATACATACCATATACATACAAACAAATAAGCACATGTGTACCTAGTAAAATCTGAATAAGTCCTGCAGACTGTACCAACATCAATTTCCTGGTTTTGATATTGTATTGTAGATATGCCAGATATTTCCATCAGGGGAGACTGGGTAAAGGGTACATGGCACTTCCCAGGTTTTTCTTTTTTTTAACTTTCTGGGACTCTATTTCAAAATAAAAAGTTAAAAAAATAATATAAACTATAGATAGGATCATGCTGCTCTTCTGTTTATAACACTTCACTGCTTTTCCATTGCTCTTGAGTAATTTCTCACTGTGGCTTATGAGGCCTTTGTAATCTGTCCCCTCCCTTGTCCCTTCCACTTACTCACTATTCTCCTGTGACACAATTCATTTGTCAAATCCTGGACTATGCCAAGAAAGTCTTTCCAGTGCCCCTTCCCCAGCCCCTTTTAAAAAAGATTTCACTTTAAATGTCATCTTCTCAGAGAGCTCTTCCCTGACCATTCTATTCCTCATGGAACCAGAATAATTTTATTGGTTGTGCTTATAACATTTTGGGGTTTTTAAATTGACTTCCTATCTGCTTTCCAACTAAACTGTAAGCTGCTCAAGAGCCAGAAATGTCCATGTCTTGTTCTCTGTTTTACTACAGCATCTGATACTCTCCCCAGCCCATGGTTCCAGCTGAATGAATGAGTAAATCCGTGAATTATGGGTAGAGCTGGATGAGTGCTCCGGCCTCCTGTCTTCTACTGCGATACCCCTTCTATACTTCCCCTTGCCCCTCCTCAACAGGTCATAACAAACATTAGCAGCAACATTCAGTTCTCACAAACTCAGTGGCTTAAAACAACAGATTTATTATCTTATAGCTGTGGAGGTCAGAAATCTGAAATGGGTGTCACTAATCTAAAATCAAGGTGTCAGCAGGGTTGTGTTCCTTCCTCAAGATTCCAGGGGAGAATTTTTTTTTTTTTTGCCTTTTCCATCTTCTAGAGGCTGTGCTCATCCTTGGCTCATGGACACCTTCCATTTTCAAAGTCAGCAATGGTCTATCAAGTCTTCCTTATATTGCATCAAGAGGACTCTACCTCCCTCTTTCACATTTAGGGACGCCTGTGATTATATTAGTCTAGGATAATCTCCCTATTTTAAGGTCAGCTGAAAAACAGCCCTAATTCCCTTTGCCATGTAACAGAACGTGTTTACAGATTCTGTGAATTAGGACGTGAACATATTGAGAAGCCATCATTCTTTCTACCACACCATTAGACTCTAACTTCCATGAGGAAAGTGACTCTTCTTTCAGAGTTGGATCCCTAGAGTCTGAAATCTAGTATCACTTAATACATTGTTGAAACAAACTTAAATACCCCATGGAGAGCATTGATGTCCAGTGCAGGACAGACACTCTTGCCTTTATGCACTGAAGGCCCTTCTTCCCAGGCTGGCTCCCCCATATCATAGCAGCATATTCTTCAAGGCTTTGTTCAAAGCCCCTTCTTACATGAAGCCTCTACTAAGTGTGAACCAGTCATTCTCCTTATTTCTAAGGGCACACATGTTTTATTAGTCTCCATTATTAGTTTCCATTGACACATGTTTTATTAGTCTGCTTCCTTTACTGGGTCATGAATCACCTGAATAGCAACAGTCTCATTCATTTCTGAGCCTTCATGGTTCCTAGCATGTGGTGAGCCCTTAACTATTTAAAACAAAGGGGAGCAACACAAGGGAAAGATGAGAACCAGCCAGCATGTGGGAGCTATGAGAATAAGGAGCCCCCTGAGGGCCTTCCATTTCTTCTCACTGGAGGAGAACCTCTATTGCAAGGTAGCTAGATTGCTGGCATTATGAATATGTCTGTAGTAAGATGTTAGCATCGAATCCCTCCCCCGACATTCTTTCTTGGAAACATTCAGTTCTCATGAATGCCAGCCATCCCAGAATCTACAGCTGCTATCTGATACCTGTCCTTTTGCTGACAGTGAAAGCGACCCTGGCTGGTTTTGAGCCCATGATGATGGCTCTGCTTCCTGATCTGACCATTTACTTTTGTGACCTCGCCAGTGTTTTTGGGCATCTGACATTCTCCTTTGCCACCCTGTTGCCTTCACCATGTGCTTGCTTTATAGAGTGGCTGCCCTGTGCCTGTTTTGAAGGTCATACCTGAAAGCCCACACCTTGGCTAAATACCTTTTCCCTTCCAGAAAGTGCAGAAGGTGACTTCCGTGCAGTTTAAAAAAGTGGGTGTGCTTTTATTTTTCTTTTTTCTTCAAAGACACTTTAAACTCTTTGGTCAACATTTTTCATCATTTTCCTTTTAGATATCCAAGGTCAAATACTATTTTTAGCCATTGTTCTCCCCAATGGGGTTCTCCTCAGAGCATCCCGGCTACTGGGGCTGTACTTTTATAAGATTCTTCAAGGGATAATACACAGGTAGCCACATTTCATTTCTCCCCCTTTTAAGTAGGTTAAGTCTTCCACAGACCATTTGCTTGTCATACGTCTAGTTATTCTTGAATGACTTGCATATGGATAACTGACTGGAGGGATAAGGATAAAGACACACAACTTGGGTTGCTTTGAGAGAGTATATTATTTACCAAATATTCTCTTGGGGAGAGCACTGGGTGTATTTGAAAGAAGTACTTTGTTAAGCCATTAGGAAGCAGGTGAAACCCCCAAGTGGTCTTGGTGAGAACAGAATGGTCTGTGAAAGAAAAGTGAAGGAATCTTAGGTTGATTTGAGTTTGAGAGAAAAGTAATAGAAGAGGAAGAGTGAGAATGAGCAAATAGCAAGGTGGCCTAAAAGGCACCTATTCAAGATATGACCCTTTTACATGGTGTCACAAATCCTTGGTGAGGTGTAGCTAAGTCACAAAATACTTGACATGAGTAGATTCTTGTGGGAATTGGTAAAGCCAGGTTGATACAATGTAAATGTGGGACAACTTACGCTGCTAGTTGGAAACTATGAGAGATAAGAGGACATAAGCCACGGGAGCTCATAGACACTGTGGAGAGGGCAAAATAAAAATCAGAAGCAGATCTGCATCAGTTGACTCTAAAACTATGAATGAGAACTATTGTTCAGGGGTGGTTTGTTACGCCTCAGTTGTGCAACAATAGCTGACTAATACACCTCTTCTCCTGTGATCACAATTCACAGTCCAGCTCTGCCCTGATTCTTCAAAAAGCTTTCTCTTCTACAGCTCATGTTCTCAATAGTGTTCTGCTCAATTCTACTGCCTTTGTACCCTTTGTTATTTAATTTAGTGCTTAGAGTTAATATCTGTGTTAGAAGAAATTAAAAAACACAAGTCTTTAGTGGACTTGTGGATGTGTTATAGAGAAGAGATACTATAAATGTGACAGAGAGATGCAAACAAATGGAAATAGAAATAGAACAGAATTGTCCTTGGTAGACAGTTGGTCCTTAGTGGTGATTCTTGAATGCCACAGGCAGAAGGACCAATTTTCTGGAGGCATAAATGGCAGCAGTATGTTTAGTTGTGATCAGAGTGCAATTTATGTCCAAAGCTGGACAATGGTGCTATAAGGTAGTCACTAAGTCATATCTGTTGCATAAATTTGGCCATTGTTCCAGGCCAAATAATCTTTTAGGCTAGATTCCCACCCTCCTTGGCATTCTTTAAGGTACTCAATATCCTTTTAAAAACTTAAACCAGCCAGACTTAAACAGATTGTGTTGCTTGCAAAGAGTAACACAGGTTCTATAGCTACCTTAATGCTGTGATGAAAACCCTTGAATATGCATTCTCAGCCAACATTTTTTATTATTTCCCTGGGATAAATTCTTAAAGCTGGCTTGTAGTTTCTGAGTAAAATGAAGAACACACTTTTTCCACTGATCCCACTGAATAGGACTTTAAAGCCCAGATAGAGCGCATGGCATACCTATTTGAGGACTTTGAAAGATATACAGCAGCAGGCAGATTGGGGAAAAATACCAGAAATCAAAGTACCACCAACATGCCAGTGAATTTACCACTTTTTCTTCCTCCAGTATCTCCCAGTCAAATGCAATGCAGCCAGAAACCCAAAAGTGAGCACCAAGGCACAGAAGGGCTCCAGGAGAATCCTTCAAACCTTCTGGCGTGAAGTATCGGAAAGGGAACGTCTAACATACACACAGTAGAAATATTCCGGGATTTAATCTTCTCTTCTCTGAATTCTGTCCCACCCCAACCCCTAGGAAATCCCATAGTGTAGAGGCTGTGGTAGATCTTTTATACCAAGAGGACAGAACTAACCCTTGTTGCTTTTTAAAATCGCAGTCTTCCCACTACTTAGCCCAAGTATAAACCCAATCATGGAAGTGTGAGGCAGAGTAGGATAACTACAGTCTCATATTTCTGGCCTAAAAGAGGATACCCAAGAAAATAAGAAAGTATCAACTCCTGCAGAGAAGGGGGAGCTCAAAAAGTGACTCTCTTTATGAATAGGGCTGTGATGAATAGTTGTTTGTGAACTTCAAGTCTTACTCCTGAGACATGATGTGTGCATCTGATTATAATTAGCATAGCTGAGATCTGAAGTATGGATATCTTATCCCCTGGGTTCTACACTGAATGGTACACACATATGACAGATCTGAAGAACATTGCCAAAGTCTGACAACTGAACTGATAATTGGAAACATAGTCCTCATGTTGGAAGTTTTAGCCTGAACCCAACCAGGTCCATTGCCTGTGAAAACAAAAAAAATCAACATATCCGTAGTATTTAAACAATACTCAAAGTCTCATAACATAATACATAAAAAGTCCAGAATACAATCCAAAATTATTCAGCATATGAAGAATCACAAATATTTTAATGTGCATGGGAAAGTACAATCATAGCAAGAACACAGATGATAGAATTATCTGACAGACTTCAAAGCAGCTATAATTGATAAAACAAGCAATTGTGAACACTTTTGAAACAAATACTAAAAGTCTCAGCTAAGAAATAGAGAACATAATGAAGAGTTAATGTAAATTTTAGAACTAAAAATTACCACAACCAAAATAAGCCCAGTGGATGGACTCAGTAGCAGATGAAGGAAAGAGTCGGTGAACTTTAAGATAGATAAGCACAATGTATCTAAACCGAAAACAGAAAACGTGATCAGAGCCTTGGGAACCTGTGTGATAAAACTAAAGGGACAGACAGATCAGAAATTAAGAAAACTGAACACAAAACAATCAAATCAATGAAACCAATGGCTTGTATTTTGAAAATATCAATAAAATTAATAAGCTGCTATAAGGACTGACAAGGCAAAGAGAGAAGACATAAATTACTAGCATTAGGAATGAACAAAAGAGGAGATATCACTACAGATTCCACAAATATTAAAAGGCAAATAAGGGGATACTACAAACTACACATAAATTGAAGAAGTTAGATGAAGTGGACCAATTCCTCAAAATCCACAAACTATCAAACCTCTCTCAGTTAAAATGGGAAAGCCGAATAGTCCTATATATTTTTAAATAAATGGAATTTGTTGTTAAAATCTTTCCAAAAAGGATTTCCAGGCCCAGATTGTTTCATGAATAAATTCCACCAAATACCAATTCTGAACACTGTCTTGCAGAAAATAAGAAGTAAAGAAATACTTCCCAGCTCATTTTATGAGTCCAACACTATCCTGACATGGGTTTGAACTGTGCAGCTCCACTTATACACAGATTTTCTTCTGCGTCTGCCACCTCAGAGACAGTAGGACCCATCTCTCCTCCTCCTCCTCAATGGAAAGATGATGAAGGCCATTATCAACTTCCACTTAATAGTATGCTTTCTCTTTCTTATGATTTTCTTAATAACATTTAATGTTTTCTACCTTTACTGTAATAATATTGTATAATACATATAACATATAAAGTATGTATTAATTGATTATGTTGTTAGTAAGCTTTCTAATCAACAGTAGGCTACTGGTAGTTAAGATTTTAAGATTTTTAAAAAATATTTTAAGGTTTTGGGGAGTAAAAAGTTAACTGAATCTTGACTGCACAGGGGTCTGTGCACCTAATCCCCTGCCCCCACCATTGTTCAAGGGTCAGTCATACATACCAATATTGTTCATGAGTATAGATGAAAAAATACCCAATAAAATATTAGCGCTGATAAAAAGCAATATGTTAGCACACTGTGACCTAGTGGTATTTAGCCTAGGAATGCAAGCTGATTCAATATTCAGAAATTGATCCATGTAGCTCACCATATTAACAATCTAAAGAAAAATCCCACATGATCATATCATGTGGGGATGTAGAAAAAGCTTTTGTCAAATTGCAACATCCATTGCTGATGAACACTCAACAAGTTAAATTGAAGGGAGTCTCCTCAATTGATACAGAGCACCTACAAAATACAGCTGACATCGCACTGGCGAAATCATGATGTCCCCACAATACTGAAAACAAAGCAAGATGTCCAATTTATCCACTGCTATTCAACACCATATTGGAAGTCTTAGTACAATCAGGAAATCAGGAAAAAACAACCCCTCCCCACCATAAAACAAAAACTATACAGATCACAAAAAGATAATAATTTCCTTTCATAGACAACACGATTTTTTATAATAGAAAGTCCCAGGAAATTTCCAAAATTCCTAGAACTAATACATAAGTTAGGCAAGTTTGCAGGATACAAGGACAACATACAAAAAAATTAGTCATATTTCTATACACTAGCAATGTACAATTGGAAAGAAACATTAAAAAAATTTCAATAGCTTCTCCCAAAATACATATAAATCTGACAAAATATGTACAGGGTCTGTGTGCTTGAAACTAAAATATTGATGAAAGAAATCAAAGACGACCTAATAAATGGAGATATATATTGTGTTCATGCATTGGAAGGCTCAACATAGTGAAGATGTCAATTTTGTTCAAATTTATCTGTAGGTTTAATGTAATACCAATTGAAATCTCAGTTGAGTTTTTAGTAGATATAGACAAAATTAATTTTATGGAAAGTAAATGAAATGGAATAGCTAAAACAATTTGGAAAAAGAAGAATATAGTTGGAGAAATTAAGCTAATTTGTCTTAAGATTACAGTAATCAAGAGAGTATGGTATCAGTAAAGAGACACATCAATTGAACATAGATTAGGAAGTACAGAAATAGACTCATACAAATATGCTCAATTGATTTTTTATAAAGTCTCAAAGCAATTTGATGGGAAAGGATGGTCTTTTCAGCAAATGGTGTTGGCACAATTGGACAACCATAGGCAAAAAAAATCTACACATAAACCTCACACATTATACAAAAGTTAGTGAAAATAATTATAGATCTAAATATAAAACATTAAACTATAAAACTTGTAGGAGGGGCCAGGTGCGGTGGCTCAAGCCTGTAATCCCAGCACTTTGGGAGGCCGAGGCAGGTGGATCACAAGGTCAACAGATCGAGACCATCCTGGTCAACATGGTGAAACCCCGTCTCTACTAAAAATACAAAAAATTAGCTGGGCATGGTGGCGCGTGCCTGTAATCCCAGCTACTCAGGAGGCTGCGGCAGGAGAATTACCTGAACACAGGAGGCGAAGGTTGCGGTGAGCCGAGATCGTGCCATTGCACTCCAGCCTGGGTAACAAGAGCAAAACTCTGTCTCAAAAAAACAAAAACAAAAACAAAAAAACAAACAAAACAAAAACAAAAACAAACAAAAAAACAACTTGTAGGAGGAAACAGGAAAAAATCTTTATGACTTTAAGTTAGGTAAAGAGTTTTTAGATGTAACACTAGAGGCACAATCCACACACAACAAATAAGTTGGACTTAATTAAAATTTGAAATGCTTGATCTGGGTCTGGTTGGTGTGGTAGCTCATGCCTATAATCTACCAGCACTGGAGAAGCCCAAGGCAGGAGGACTGCTTGAGCTCAGGAGTTCAAGACCTGCAAATAACACTGATAAGAGAATAAAAAGACAAGCTATGGACTGGCAGAAAATATTTACAACTCACTTATCTGGCAAAGGACTTGTATCCAAAATATATAAAGAATTCTCAAGTTCTAACAATAAGAAAGCAACCTAATTTAAAAAGTGGGAAAATATGTGAACATTTTATCAGTGACAATATATATGGCAAATAAGCACATGAGAAAAGTCCAACATCACGAACCATTAGAAATGCAAATTAAAACCATGACGAGATATCACTGTATACCTTTTAGAATGGCAATAATGAATAATATGATATCAAGTGCTGAAGAATATGTGGAGCCCCTGAATCTTTTGTATATTGCTGGTGGGAATGTAACTCATGAAAATAGTTTGGCCATTTGTAATAATATAGTTTCTTATAAAGTTGAACTTGTACTTACTGTATGACCCAGCAACCCCACTACTGGGTATCTATCCTAGAGAAATGAATACTTATGTTCACACATAACCTGTATGTGAATGCAGGTTCACAGTAGCTCTGTTCATAATTGCCCCAAACTGGAAACGACCCCAAAGGTCATTCAGTTAGTAAATGGATAAACAAACTGTAGTATATATGATACCACTCAGCAATAAAAAAGAAACAAATTATTGATAATTGCAATAACTTAGATGAATTTCATACACATTATATTATGTGAAAGCAGTTTGCATATTCTGTGATTTCACTGATATGATATTCTCAAGACAGAACCACAGAGATTGAAGAACAAATCAGTGGTTGCTAGGGATTTTTGGGAGGGGAGAGCATGAGTATAAAGAAACAATATGAGCTTTTTTGGTGTGTCCTTATTGTGTTGGTAACTACATGAATCTATGTATTAAAATTCATTGAACTATACATCCCCCAAATTTCCTAAGCATAGACTTTGGTGGGGGTGTCCAAGTATATACACATATTTAAGTTTTTTGAAACATATTCCCATATTGACTTTCGGAAGGATTGTAGCAATTTACATTCCCATCAGCAGCACCTAAGAGTATCGAGGGTTCAGTATCCCAACTCACTATCACTGGGATTTGTTCTTGGTCAGATTTTTTTTTTTTTTTGCCAATTTTATATGTGCAAATGTTAGGTACACTTTTTAAGAAGAGTATGTGTGTGTAGCAATCTTCAGCCCAG
Organism: Callithrix jacchus; assembly: GCF_049354715.1. Classification (NCBI taxonomy): domain Eukaryota; kingdom Metazoa; phylum Chordata; class Mammalia; order Primates; family Cebidae; genus Callithrix; species Callithrix jacchus. Next base: position 26,933,187 of record NC_133516.1, on the reverse strand, counting down.
TTTGTTTTGAATTATATGTATTCACTTCAGGTCATATTGTCAAATGCCTTTTTCTGTTTAGAAACAATCGCAAATGCCGGTGCTTGTTTCTAAGTAGGTATGGAATAAATTTGGTAACAATGTCATTCCATATTCAGGAATAAGGTAGATGATTTCTCCTGCTGGATCTTTTGAGCTGTGAGTGGGAATAAAGGGCCTTATTGCAAACTCCTAAAAGAGTTGTTATTCTTTCTTTCAGGACTTGCAGAGACCTCTGAAACGTAAGCTTGTATTTTATTATGGTTACCCAAAGAACGCAATTTTAGGCACTTGAAAACATTGGACATAGGCAGTAGAAACATCCAGGTGAAGGTGACAGGCAAGGTTGTTTCCTATGGAAAGGGCTGCAGGAATGCATGCTACCAATAATCATTTGAGACCTCCAGGTGAAAATTTAAAAGGCTTCTGTTAGCAGACACTATTAGCTCTCCATCCATTTACCATTTTTGTACATGTGGGTTCCCAGCATGCCTTCACTCCCAGCAGCCAGCACCTGTGCCTCTTTGCTGGAGGGCCGCTCAGACTGCTGGACACTGCTTTGCTTGCATCCATGGATATGCAGGAGTACTCGGACATTTATGTTCTTATGGGAGTATTGCCTGACTGAGGACTGGCAGGTGTCAGGGATATAAATTCTCCAGCTTCTTTACCTGAGATTGCAACACACTTAGGTCTGCCTTAAGCTGTCCCCAGAACTCGCTGAGAGTGAGTCACAGTCACCCTCCATGGACTTTCTCTGGTACTGAATTCTTGCTTGGCTGCCTCCTCTTGTTACTTCCCTCTTCTATCCCTAGGTTTTCCTGGGAATGTTTTCTAATAAATAAAAAATCACTTTGACATGGATGATCACCTCAGGAGCTTTTATGGGAAATACAACCTAAGACACTCCTTTCTCTTTATCTATGACTCAATTAGAAAATTCATAACCCCACTGTATTCTAAGGCAGTGATCACCAACCTTTTTGGCACCAGGGACCAATGTTGTGGAAGACAGTTTTTTTCACAGACCTGGCAGGAGCCGGGTAGGGGGCTGGTTTCAGAATGATTCAAGCACATTACATTTATTGTACATTTTATTTCTATTATTATAATATATAATGAAATAATTATACAACTCACCATAATATAGAATCAGCGGGAGCTCTAAGCTTGTTTTCCTGCAACTAGATGGTCCCAACTAGATGGGGTGATGGGAGACAGTGACAGATCATCAGGCATTAGGTTATCATAAGGAGCGTGCAACCTAGATCCTTCGCATGCACAGTTCACAATAGGTTTCTCACTTCTGTGCGAATCTAATGCTGCCTCTGATCTGACAGGAGGCGGAGCTCAGCAGTAATGGGAGCATGGGGAGTGGTTGTCAATACAGATGAGGCTTTACTGGCTTGCCTGACTTTTACCTCCTGCTGTGCAGTCTGGTTCCCAACAGGCCACAGACTGGTGGTCTTTGGCTTGGGGGTTGGGGATCCCTACTCCAAGGAATTGTATTAGTTAGAATATTGGTTTGACTGCCTTAACAAGAACTCAGACTAACTTGGCTGACATTGACAGACAATTCTTTCTCTTCATGAAACTGTTTAGGCAACTCCATGATATTGAGGACCCAGATCCTTCTTTATTTTTCTTCTATTCTTCAGATGTGGCCCTCATCCACCTGGACTATGATGGCTTTCCACCATATCTGCACAGGGCAATGGGGAAAGAGAGGCATGCTTTGGAAGCTGTGCACTGCACTTCCCTTTGTACCCCAGTGGCAAGAACTTAGCTGTGTAGTCGCATCTAACTGGAATGGAGGTTGGCTGGGTAGACACATATCCAGTTTATAACTGGGGGCTCCCTGGAAGGGAGAATAGACTTTGGGGTAGCCCATAGCTTCTGCCACAGGTGTGCTTCTCTGTTATCCATAGCTCTGGAGAGAGGAAAGAAGGGCACCTGCCTGGGTCCCGTTCTCACTCTGGTTCTAGCTTATTCTCTTTGGCCTTGTCCCCTTGCAGGCTCATGTGGCAAATGATGTATATGCCAGTGGAACAGCCGGTCTTTAAGTAAATCTCTTCCAGAAGTGTAGAAGTTACCTGAAATTTATTATTCACCTCAAAGTATAGCACTTACCTTCTATACTTGAGATCTCAGAGCCTTGGGTACAATGCTCTTAGGTGGGTTAACCAGAAGCAGTGATTTTTTTTTTTTTTAAAGGATGAGACATCAGTAAAGGAGTGGGAGAAGCAGTTCAAAAAAGGGGAAGATGCTCAGAAAGGGGTGATTTAGGGCAAAGTCACAGACTTGTCATGATTCCACAGAGGAACTCTGGAGCACAAATGATACTTAGATTAGAAGGAAGGGCACTGAGCTTCCATATTCTTTTACCAGTTGGGCACTGGCTAAAGGTAGCCTCGAGGGATAAACCCCCAATGTCTGCAGACAAGGCTGTGCCAGCAGCCCCTGCACAATCCTCCCAAGAGAGTTGTGGGCACAAACTTCGGGAGGGCTACACAGAACCCATAAAAGAGATCTGGGAATAGCCTCAAAAGTGTCTGCGGCAAGTGAGGTTTACCAAGGAGCCCAGCAGCAGTTTCTATAGGACTGTCTTCTTGGAAGAAGGGGTGGCATGCCAGCTCCATAGGGGTGGGGCTCAGGATTTGTGGCAGCTCCTTGGACAGTCATTTTGACCCCAGGTCAGAGTCTACCCTTTGGGCTCCTCTTGCTCACTTGGGAGGGAGGAATAAATTGGGATGGGTCCATGAAAATCAGAGCCTGCAGATTACAGGAGTGACAGATTCCCTGTCTACCCACAGGGGCGAAGTAAATGTCATGACACTGGGGCTCCCAACCAAGGTACCTCCCTTCAAATAGAGCGAATGGTTGATGCAGCTTAAGTAATTTTCCCATGTGGCTGTTTCTAGGTACGTCTTTTAAAATTAGTTATGCTTAAATTAGCAGTGCCTTGCTTTTAATATTCCACTCTCGAAGCAGCTAGCACAGTTTCAATCAGGCACCTGATTAATATGCAAAAAATGATTTGTTTTGATTTTGGTCTACTGGATTTTTTTTCTTTGCCAGGCAACTTCTTTATCAAATTCCTCTGCTTTTAAGGGATGAGAAGAAATGTATCTCCTTAAAGTCAGAGGGCACAGTTTCCTTAAAAACAGAGATGGGAAGACCTTTCTGGAAGCTGGTCTGAAATCTTAACAGCATAACTTAGCCAGTGGCAAAACCTCTTTTTAAAATTTTTCAGTCTATTAAGTACAAGCCCCATTTTAAGGTAAAATCAACTCCTTGACTAAGCCACATGAAGTCTTGGCCTTTGGAAGTCGCAATTGACATACTTGCTTTTCAAAGTGTATAGCATTTTGCTGCTTATTGTGTGGCTTCGAGCAAGTTACTCAACATCTCTAAATCTTATTGTCTTTAAAATGAAGACAACATCTATCCTTGGAATTTTGTGCCATATGTCTGTAATCTTTCATCCAAGAACCTTGATGTATTGTAGAATTCAGAATTCAACGTATATATCATATTAACACTCCCAGTACAGTCTGGGAAAGCACCCTATCATCAAGTACATTAATATTTCTGCTGTCAAACTTATGAATATTCACAATGAGTCTCATAATGACTAAAAATAGCCTTCCATCAGTCGAGGGCAAGGTTTGTAACTAAGTGAGTTACAAATAAATGTTTCGATTTTCAGAGTTTTTTGGATTTGGAGATTGGGAACCAGAGACTGAGATCCTGTAACGAGACAGTCTCTGTGTCTCCATCCATTTCCCAGCTGGTTTTAGGAAAGATTGAAGGTGTCACACTGATGCATGTGTAAAGGTTCACTCCTGGAATAGTTCTGTTTTCCTCCCTGCTTGTGATGGCGGGTGCGTGGCTCTTGTGCACTTTCCTTTCTTCTTTGACATTTTAAAACCTGATTGTTTCCTCTGATGGTCTAATTTCAAGTGTAACTCTACTATTTTGACATAAATAAAAGGGCACACTGAAAATAAACTTTTTAGAGAGAAAAAAATAAGTAATATGTAAACACCTAATTGGTGTGTTCATTAAGTGACAAATCAAATTGTCTAAAAATTGGTAGGAAGTTTGAAAAAAATTCTTTAGGTGACAAGTTTCAGAAGTTCAGAACTAAATACACAGTAAGAGTTTATTATTATACACAATAGGCTGGAAACCTGTGGCTAAACCCCCAAAGTCCCATGGTACTGTCTCTGCTCCCCACATCCTCAGCAATCTCTGAGGAGCCTCTGAACTGGGCTTGAGCCTATGATGATATTTAGTTTTCACTTAGGTCAAAATACATAATATGTCATACTTAAAACACATCTACACAATAAATTTTCTACAAGAGTTTTTGGCTTCCACTTACAGTATATATTCTCCTAACATTTTCTTGTCAAAGTTTAAGTCAAGATAAAATTTTTGACAAAGGAATAGTAAATTATTGGCCTTGATCATTTTGGGGGACATTTTCTTCTTTATCTAAATTTATGTTTATCTTAGAAAACAATACCAGTTTGCATTTATGAAGCAGTGACATTTCTAGGGACTGTTATTAGCACCTACATTTATAGGCTCAAGGATCCCTTATCTAAATTCCTCAGGGCTAGATGAATTTTCAGGTTCTAGATAGGCAAGATGAGATAGATGGTGACTGCATGTTATACTCCTATGGGGAGGAGGGGTTTTGTGGTATCATCCCAAAAATCACAGACAGTAATTTCTTTTGGAAAATGTGTAACTGAGATAAACAGATATAAACAATCTCAGGTAAGCTTTTTCCACTAGATAATTCATGAGAAAACTTCTGGTTTTCAGAGCATTTGGGATTTTGGAATTGCAGATGAAGGATGATAGATATATTTTCTCATTTAATCCTTACAATGACCCCATGAAAAAGAAAATACTATTCCCTGTGTAGTGAAGAATTAACCTTACCCTAAGAGAGGTCTGGCTTTTGCCCTAAGCTGCTAGGAGGGCCCTGGAGTGTCCTGCCTGATAGAAATGTCTTTATTTGCCTGGGAGATTTAGCTACTGGACAGTCTAACAATGTGGTTTATAATGGGGGCTTTGGGCCACACAGTATACTTCTGATTTCTGGAGGGACGGATGACTAAAGGTTTTAGCCTAACCTCTGAAAGGGGCTGGGTGCTAAAGGTCAGCCATCTGGGCAATATGTGATCAAGCCCCAATAACAACACTGGACACCAAAGGCTCACATGACTATCGCTGCTGGACAGCACTCTGTGCATATTGTCACATATCATGGCTGAGAGGAGGTAACACCATTCATGACTCCAGGGGAACTTGAAGCTCTGCATCTGGAACCCTCTCATACTCTGCCCTGTGCATCTCTTCCTGTGGCTAATTTTAACTTGTATCATTTTTCTGTAATTAACCATGAATATAATAGCTTTCAGTAAGTTGAGTCTTTCCAATTATCAAAACTTAGAGTGGTTTTGGGAACTCCCTGAACTTGCAGTTGGTGTCAGAAGTGAGGGTAGCCTAGGCGAGGGAGCCCATTCCTGTAATCCTAGTGCCTTAAGAGGTTGAAGCAGGAGTCTCGCCTGCTTCAGGAGTTTGAGACCAGACTGGGCAACATAGCAAGGTTGTATCTCCAGGAAAAAAAATAGCAGGGCATGGTGTTACACACCTGTAGTCCTATCCACTGGGGAGGCTGAGGCACGAGTTCAAGGCTGCAATGAGCTATGATTGTGCCACTGCACTCCAGCCTGGGTGACAGAATGAGACTCCAAGGAAGTAGTCTTGTGTGGATGACTGTTCCTTTAAACTGTATAGCTGCCTAACTTCACTGAAACCACATTTTCCAGATGAACAAACAGATGCAAGGAAGATAAAATAACTTATTGCAGGCCACAGGGCTGATAAACGGAGGAGCCAGTTCAAACCCAGGCCATCTAGCTCCAGAATCAAACTTGTCCTTAACCACTGTGTGACACTTGTATAATGTGAATGGCTCTCAGTAACAATTATCTTGTTAAGACTTATTAGGAGGAGGAAGGGGCATACTTTTGAGGTGGCTTAGTTAAACAAATGACTGTTCTATTGCTGAATATATATTAAACTGTAAATGGGACATCTCTCAATGACCCTATTTCTTGATTGAATTTCTTTTTCTCCTTATGTTATTTTTAGAATCATGCATATAGTATGGTTATTGTCATAGTAAAAAAAGAAAGGGAAACAATATAAGCAAAAATAGAATCTATCTCCCAGAGTATATGGACAGGCCAGGTATCATGAGGCCTGATTGTAGGAAGCCATGTTTTGTGCCACATGATAACATGGCTAAACCTGATTGGATATGAGGTAGGCAGACCCAGCCAACTCATAAGCTAGCCTGATCCTGGCATGTACATATGAGTGTTACTAATTAGATTTGCCTGGGAACTCTGAATTAAGAAAATCAGATACAAATGAGGCAGATGGTAGTGGAAACTGAAGCCCAAATATCTAAATGGGTCAAATAGTTCAGGATGAGCTGTATGAAACCCTAAGATATATGGGAGCAGAAACTATGAGAAAATAGAGGATAGCAGTCCATAGAAGAGAATGAAGCAGAAACACAGAAGACATCAGAGATGCCAAATAATATCCCACTTTGATTATTATTCTTTCTTTGTGAGTCTGATAACATTATGAGCCTTCAAAATATTATTTTAGTTCATATATATTTCATTATTAATGAATTTGAACTTTAAAATTTCTATTGACCCTCTCTATTTCCCCTTTTGTGAATTGCCTGTTTATGTCTTCTGCCCATTTTCTATTAGTTTATCTTTTTCAGTCAAAATGATAGGACTATAGAACTATATAAATGAGACAATATAGCCAGCGCTGTGGCTCATGCCTGTAATCCCAGCATTTTGGGAGGCTGAGGCATGTGGGTCACTTGAGCCCAGGAGTTTGAGACCAACCTGGCCAATATAGAGAAAACCTGTCTCTAATAAAAAATACAAAAGTTAGCTGGACGTGGTGGCATGCACTTGTAATCTCAGCTATTGGGAGGCTGAGGCAGGAGAATCGCTTGAACCTGGGAGGTGGAGGTTGCTGTGAGCTATTGCACTCCAGCCTGGGCAACAGAGCGAGACTCCATCTTAAAAAAAAGATGTGGGGCAGGGAGGGCTAAACAAAGTCTTGAGTGGATGAGGTATTAATTAATGTAGGTAGGGATATTGCAGGAAATTGAAGTTAGGTGTTAAAGGCTGAAATAATTTAGTCATGTTAGAGTTAAGTTAGAAATAGTAACACAAAACTCATGCTGCCGAATATAAATGTCTTTCCCAGTTTATCTCTAATGTGACCCAGCAGCAGTGTCACTCCATCTTCTGCCAGTATTTATGTGAAATAATCTGATATATGCCTCTGGTGTGGTTTCTAGCACTGTCTCCACTAAAAGGAATCTGGCCCCTTGGAGAGCAGCTCATATTATTTTTGGTTTTTTATTTGTTAAGGAAAAGTCAAAATGAGCCCAAAACATCTTGTTTTAAAGCAAAAATACTTTAAAAAAATGTCTATGGTAGTGCTGAAAGGACAAGGAGGTCAGCTTAAAGGGCCTCCCACTGGTCACATTGTGATAACTTGAGAATGAAAATGAGAATAATAGTGAAAAGTTGACTATTACGACTTGAATCTATTTTGCCATGAGTTCATAATGATCCTGAAAGAGTAACAAATTAATGTAAAAAATATACAAATGTAGCTCTATGTCAAAATGCTGGTGAATATACTAGAATATTTAAATTTTAATAAGTACATAAGATTGGTCATCTGAAATGATTGCATCTTGGAACATTCTGTTATTGGAGAAAGGGTGGCTTTGATTGATCTGGTGGCTCCGTTCAAAGACTTCTCGATGGGACTTTCACTCTCTCATGCTCAAGGGAAGCTGATGGGGAAGTTGGAGCTTTGCATACTCAGAGCAGCCAGTGCACAGGCACAGTAGTCAGACTCTCCTTGTCAGTCATCCTCGGCATGGGGGCTTCTTCCCGTCTGTCATGATGGCAGCAAAGGCAGGGAACCATCCTTTACAAGTGTAGAACCGGTGTGAACCACGGCTAGGGCTGTTCAGGCCAAGAAGCAAGGAAAGTGGCCAACATCCTTGGTGGAAGGGGGAGGCAGAGAGCCCAGTGGGTCAGGAATGGTGCACAAACTGGTCCAGAACAAGTGATGAGCAAGAACTGTAAATGCTGTTGAAAGTGGATTATTAAACCAGAGACATTTTATCATGATATTGAACTATGGAGGTATTGGTAGAAATTAGGTCCATTGGGGTAAAAGTAATTCTGACTCTAAAACCAGAATAACAATTTTGTACTCTTACATGATAATTTTTTTTTTTTGTAACATAGTTTTGCATTCATAGTCTCATTTATTCCTCATACCACTCTAAACTAGGGAGGCAGCAGAGTTGAAAAAACATAGATATTGAAGCCTGAAGGACAAGGATATTGAGCCATTTGCTGGCTGAGTCATGTGATGTGTTGCTCAGCCTCTCTGAGGCTTAGCTTCCTCGATTGTAAAATGAGGTTACTGATGATATATCCCTCAAACGGGGGATGGTTGTAGAATATGGATGTGTGCAAATCACCCGATGTATCACAGGTGTTTAATAATAATCTCATTTCAGAGATAAGAAAAGTGAGTCAGGGATGTTAGGTGGTGTCCTCCAGTCACATATAAATGGCAGGAACCAGATTTTGATTCTAGTCTCATAGACTTATGAAAAATAAGGCTAGAAAGGGCCTAAGATTTTGAAACGTTTATTTTAAGCTTTAAAGAAAACCCTGAAAAACTCTAAAGTGAGAGTCAGAAAGGTGAATCTAAGTTAGCTGGACTTGGCATCCTTCCCCAACCTGCTGAGTGACCCCTGAAGAGGCTATGGTATCCTACAGAGTTCATTGGAACACTGTTTGAAAATCTGTATGTAGTCTAGTCACACCTATGCACTAAAAACGAGGCTGCTGAGGCTCATAGAGGTGACATTACTTGCCCAAGGCCACATAGCTGTTTCCTGGCAGGAGAGGGACTTAAGCCTTGTTTGCAAGACCCAAGCTCGGTGCTTTCCCTCTCTCCATATTACCACCCTCGTGGGGCAAAGATACCGGGCCCCACATGAGACAGTGCCATCTGATGACACTAAAGGGTACATTGTTCTTCATGCTGGGAATTGCCTGTTGGTCCTCACCCTCATTTCCATTCTTCCATTCTCTAGTGCTCTCCCTTGCAGTGTGCACTAAAGACTAAAAGTGTGGAGCTGCTCTTCTAGTTAATCTTGCCAATTGGGCTTCTATCAGGCTTTGCCAGTACAAGATATGTACAGCAGGCTAGAAAACAGGGGGAGCAGAAGCCACTCTGCTCCTTGTTCTAGAGCTGTGAATGACTGAGGATGACTTTGCAGATTTCAGCAGCATCTGTTTCCAGGAGCAGCACCCATGGAAACCACTCTTTGTGTTGTCTTGTAGCAACCTCCTCATTTTTTCCCTTTGGCATTTGAAGAAATCCTTTGACAATATCAGCTATTTTCCCTGGCTAAAGAGAACCAGGGGAATATGCTGTGCCATCTAATGGTTACCCAACCATAGAAGGAGAACTCATATGTTTTATCTCACATCACATATTCTTTGCCTACTTCTCATTTCAGCACTGCAGTGATGGACAGTTCCACCACCAGGTGATGGTGTCCCATAAGCTTTGTGTCAACTGAGGTCCTCCCAGAAGAAGTGGATAAAACAGGATTAGAGGAGCAAGAGGTTTATTGGGGGAACATCTGTGAAGGGTAAAGGAAAGGAAGCAGGAGTCAGCAGGGAAAGCCTCAGACTGTGGTGCATGTCTGATAGTTGTGACAGAAGAGGAGAAGGAAGGCTTGTATAGGAACTACTTCTGAGTAGTTCTAAGACAGTCTTAGCCAAGCCATTCAGTGAGTCTCTTAGCAAAGATTACTCTTTAGGGGAGTGCTGCACTGGGAGGGAATGGTTTTGTTCCAGTACTCCATTGCACTCAGTTGTTGGCTGGGAGCAATTAGGGAGAGTGTGGTCTTGGGGTGAATGCTGAGGCATATCTGAGGGTGCAGCAATAGGAGACTCCCTGCAGTGGATTCTGTTGAAGGAGATCTGGATGGAACACCATCATGACTTCCGTGAGTGGGCCCATAGCTTCCCTGTGCTTTTCTTCTATGAAGCTTTTTCCAAAGCTGATGAGGCCCATTGGACTTGCACACACATTCAGCCTAGAAGTGCAAGGCCATTTATGCCTCTGAGGGATGGACCTGTGGATGAATGTGTAGCTTTCTATCTGATGCATATTCCATATGGTGCCTCAGAATGTCCCCAGCAGGATAGAGCCCAGTTGCCCATAGCAGTGACCCTCTCATCAATGCATCCTTTATTGTAATTTCCTCCAATTCCCACAATCTCACTCCTGCTCGGGGGGATCACTCTACCTACCCTCACACAAGCCTTCATCCCAGAATCTGATTTTGTGGGCAGATCAGGATAACATGACTGAGAAGCTAAGCATTTGGGTTCTCAGGCAGTGTGAGAGAACCTTAAGATGGGGATGACACTCCAGGTACAGGGCTAAGATTCCTACTAAGGTGAAACTCAGATGCTGCAAGGCTTGTTTTCTTAAGGGAGACTGGATTATACAACACACTCTATTTTAAAGTGCCTCATCTTTCTGAATCACAAGGTGGTTCTCATCCACTTCACAGGGTCTCTGGTCACATGGTGTTTAGCCTCTCAGCCTCATTTTTCTGACAGCACATCTCAACCTTTTAAAATCCATGCTACTCCTGGATAACCATCAAACTTCTCAAGATCTGCCACCTGTCCCAAGAGTCTATTCCTTAAGGCTAACCAGCTTGGGGATCACTGTTCTGTCTTCTACGTATGGCAAATAGTGAAAATTCCCTGAACACTTCTTTCTATATTTATAAGAATTATTGCATATCATAGGTGCATGTGAAATTATATTACAATGCTTTCATACAAGTTGTCTTCCCCTAGACATCAATCTTCCTGCTTTATTTTAATGATTGCTACCTTAGAGAAATGGAAGAGAGTAGCTTTTCTCCCCTTCTTTGCTTCCACTTTCCTTTAGTTTCACTACTGAAAGGAAGTGATCTTTGATGAAATAATAAAGAGCTAGAGAATTTTATTAGCCTCAGAATTTGTAGTTCCTGCTGCTGGTTCCCTGCTTGCACCCTTCCCAGCCACCTGCACCTGCATTCTGTTGCCAGCAGTTTATTCCGGCAACAGAACACATTTTTCTTGATGGCAGGAAGCTCCAGGGAATTAGCCCCTAGGAGTAGCCCTTAACTAATGAATATCCCAGTTCTTTGAGGTGTTTATTCTACATCAGCTCCCAGAGTATCCCTGTGGGTGGCATTAAGCTCAAGTGGCCCCGCAGGGGTAACTAGCTTGAACCCTTCCACATCCCACTTTTCCATGCCTGTAACCATGTATCCTGGCCACTTCCCAAGGAAAACTTTTCATCCCCAAATTTTTGTCTTGGGATCTGCTTCTGAAAGAACCCAAATTAAGATATAACTTGCTGGAGCTCTGCTTTGAGAACAGTTGAGTAATCCCAAGGGAAAGTGTTTGGAATACACAGAACAAGAACTTCCTTCAGCAACATCATGCTGCCTCTTCAAACAGAGCCAGGACCTTGGGGAGGGAGAAGGAGAAAAAATTATGGGGCTTGGGAAATCAAGAGATGGAGGAAGGAAGCTGATAGGAAGTATATCGATATGGTACTCCTGAAATCTCTCTGATGAGAACTGATGGAGATGCGATAGAAAAGTAAAGGGATGTAATATATCATGTGCTCAAATCTTCTAAATATAAGAATGATCACTTCTTGAAAATGAGTGAACCTAATCCTTTTTTGGGAAAAGGCAGGCTTAACCAGGGCTACCCTCCATGTCTGTGTGTGGGGCTATGGCTCTCTCCATATCTATGATAGCACTGGTTGATGAGGATTGAAACCTATTGGCTCTTTCTCTTTAACCGGGATTTCTCTTTAACAGGGCTCTTTGATTCTTTGACTAAAACATGTGTCCAGATTAGGAGGCTCCTATCCCCTAAAATCACTCCCTTGATTCATTGTGAAGGAGAAAGCTTTTGCTTGGTGTCCACTTGGTGTCCATCAGGTTTCTTTGGGTGGTGCTGCTGGGCTGGATCATGCTGAAAGGTGATCACTTTTTGAAAAATCTATTTGATCATTAGCAATTTAGATGCTGATATTTATTTTTCTGAATCTTGATCCAAATGGAGATTATTGTGTGCCAAAGAAGCAGCCTGGGGAGTGTAGAGGTGGAAGATTTCTGAGCAGAATTAAACAAAAATGCTGGATGGAGGTAGAAATGTTCTCTCTCTGATGGCAGGAAACCCCTAAGGATTCCTTTCTGCAGCATACCTGCCATGTCCATGCCAAACCCTTCCAGGGGCAGCCTGTTTCTTCTGTTACTATTTTATATAATGAAGTTTCTCTTTAGGGGGTGTACATTATAGCTAGCTCATAGTTCTGAAATGTCTATAAATAATCATGGATTTTAAAATTACATTCATGCAGGAACCTGCCAAAGGAAACAAAGGCAGATCCCCTCAAGACATGAAACGTGCTCAAGTCTCTGTACCCCTTGGGGAAAGTCTCTCACTCATCCCAGTGCAAGTCGCACTTACACTCTCCACAGCAGATGGCCGTGTTCTGGCCTTGTTAATACTGTACAGTGGTGTCTCCATACTATATTAATAGCACATGAATCAATACACATGGTTGTACACACTGCCGTGAATACAGCAATGTACACAACCATTGCTTTTAGCATCACACCATCATTATGGCATTTTCCTGTTGATGACCATCTACCCCAAACTGATGGGAGTCCTGTAACCTAGTTGCCAACAGGATATGGAATGAACACATGCAGGATTCCAACAATCCCAGATGATACAGCACACAGGCTTGGATTATATCATGCAATGCTACATCCTCTTATTGCCCTTTACAGAGATTCATAACACAACTCCCATGTAAGGGCTGCTGAAAACAGATTTAATGCATTCAAAGCTGCTGTGGGAATCAGCGACATGCACGTCAATTACCCACAGCTTGACATTTCTGCCTATGTTGCAAAAATGGCAGGATACAGCTGGTGCCATAAAACCTTGATTGGAATATGGTCTGAAAAATTTGGAGGACCTGGACAATGACTAATGGTTGAAGTTCACTTCATGGCCCATGAGTGGCAATAAATAACTTTCTTAAAGATGTTGATTCCATACTCATTTTGATTCTATGGGTAATTGATGAAATCCCCAAATTCAGAGATGCTTGGAGATCCCTTGAGAAAGCCATGGATCCCAAACGGTTTCCTTTTGTGAAGGCAACTCGTCATCTGGATGCTGTGAAAAATCATTGCAACAGCCTTTCCTTGGCTTGCCTCCGCAGCGCTATACCATGCCTCAGAAACAAGCTCCACTGTGAAAAACTACTGCTAAGGGAAAGCCATTCCAGGAGGAATACCTGAAACTAAGCTCAAGGATGCATAATGCAGAAAGCTCAGATGGGCTGGTCAATCAGCATTTACAATGAGCAGTGGGAGATGCTGCAGTCATGTGGAGTGACTCATGAAATTGTCCGGGTAACTCTTGGAGACAAAAGAGAAGCGAGTCACCATCATCTGCAACAGGTGACAGTCTGTAGGAATCAGAGGATAAAAAAAGATTGTATTCATGCAATAGAATAGAAATGAACAAACTGGTTCATTTGAAGGCTTGTAATCCTTGAGGTACATGATTCTTTATGAAGCATTTGATTTTCAAGCTGTTCGCCTTTGACAGGCAAAAAGCAGCCCTCTCTGATGTGCTTGAATATCTCTGGGAGGTTAGTGGAACCACAGCAGAAGTGGGCATAGGGGTGTTCTAGGGACACCGCTTTGTGAGAAATACTGATTTAAAGGAACAAAGTGAAAATCCAGAGAGAACTTTCATTGCAATAACTAGCATCCCAGCTTGGAAAAAAAAAATCTCAAAGCCTACCCCCGACCAACAACATCAGCCTCCTGGAGTGAGTCTGAGGACTGGATTTGAAAGATCTCCTTTCCCCATGGCTCTCATCGGTACTGAAGGTTGAGGATCTCTGCTCTAGCCAGGAAAGGAAGCCATGAGTGGAGGAGGAAAACCGCTCTTTAACTTTCTGATTCAAATATTCTGTTGCATGTGTCTGATTTCTTTTTTTTCTTTTCTAAAAACACACAAAGCAGCCCTGTGGAATTAGAGGATGAAAAAGCCAACAGCTTAAACAAAATCAAGGAGTTTCATATAAGAGGTCAGGGAATGTGACTCATATTCAACATGTTGGCAGGCTTATAACCCTATTTTTTTCTAAAATATGAGTAATTATGGAGTTGAATTCAAAAAGCATGTGAGAGCTTCAGCTGAAGCAGGACATTCAAAAGAAATTTTAAGGCTTGTAGAAGTGTAAAGGGGAAGGAAAAACTTCCAGCTCTCCCTGACCTAGGAAAACACTTACTCTGTTCCTCAATTAGAGCTCCCTACTGCATGGAAGTCAGTCACACCTTAGTACAGATTTCTTCACAGTATACTTTTATTTTCAATAGCGAAGTAAGATTTAGGGAGTGCAGACTCTCTCCTGCCTTGGGGAGGGCCTATCTTTGGGCAGCCAGAAAGTGCTGTGACTGTGAAAGATGAGTGGAAAGGGGTGTTTACTGCTTAATTTTGCCTAAGGTCTTACCTGTTCCATGTGGCTTCTGTTTTAGGTTATAGGGAAATTTTATTAGAAAACTGACCTAGAAAGTAGAGTGTTTCTCATTGATCCATGTGAGGATCAAGAATTTGTTGAAGGAGTATCTACAGCCAAATTTAAGCCCAAATTAAAGACCTTCTAGGTCAGGGAATTTAGAATAACTAATGAGCTCCTAAGTGTACAAAGTAAACCCACAGCTAAACTCTACTCCATCCCTAAGTATAGTATAGAGCAAGAGATATTCAAAATTATTAGTGTTCACTTTGTAGAGTGATGGACGTGTATCGTCGTTCAGTTTTCCCCAAGCCATATGAGGTGATACCTTAAGTTGCCTTCTCTCCAAAGAAGACCCCGAGCTAAAGAATCAGTTTATTTGGGATGTGCTTCAAGAAGGTCTGGTAATGGTGTGGGGAGGTAATCGAGGGATGGGAGGGAAGCGTGATCACCCAGGGTGTCCACCCACTACCTCCCAGCCCTGATTGGCTGACAGCTGCTTTTGGAGCATTAGTTCTGTGGCATTTGTGCCCCTACCCCCACCACCTGCAGTTGAGTTCACTTCTGTGGCCAGAGAACAGCCTCAGGCAGGAAGTCGTGGTCTTTCTGAAACTGTCCCCTGGCAACCTACTGAGGAGGATAAGTGATTGTGGGTGAGGCCTGACAGCGCTGCAGGTGAACATTACTTCCACTTGAAAGATGAGAAAATAGAGACTTCTAGAGGTTAAAGAACTCCCAATGCCAAATAGATCATCTTGCCCAGATCCGTCAGACTAAGACCCTACTTGATGTTTTTTCCTGTTAGAACACGCATTCAAGAGGATGCATGCATTCTTCTCTAAGAGGAAGCACTAATGGAGTCCAGGGTCCATTGAAACTTTGCCTCCATCTTCAAAGTGATGCCAATGGCCACCAGAGTAAGGAAGAGCAGACTGCAGCTTTGACAGGGCCCCACGGTAGCCCTGGAACCTCCTCTTGCCTCTGTGACACTGCTGGTGGCAGCACCCATAGGCAGGAGCTGTCTCACAAGAGCCCCTGTATGCCCCACAGAGCCTGGTGCCCATGAGGGTCCTCACTCTGCAGGATCCCATACTTATGGCCCGGGACAAATGTCTCAATGCCTCAAAATACAGCAGCACCTTCTCAGTTGTCCCTCTGGGCTCTTTTCCCCCTCTTCTAGGTAGGCCACAGAATGATAGATGATAGTCTGGAAGAGTCCTTATGACTGCCAAATCAGGCCTGAGGGGCAGAAAGACAATAACAATGGCAGACACAGATCTGAGACTAATATACAAGCAGCCAGCCCTGAACTCTCTCCAGCCCTGTCATCACCCACAAAGCCAGGGCTGGTCCTGCCCTGCTTCCACAAACACCTCTACCTGCTCTTTGCCACCATCTTCTTGGGCAAGGCAGTCCCAGGAGATCACTTTCATAGCTTGATGGCTAAAAGCACATGTTCAAGAGCCAGATCCAGGCTCAAGTCCCAGGTCCACAGCATACCAGCCTCTTGGGTAGGTTAGCTGCCCTCTGTGATGGAGAAACTAGAGTTTCTCACGGTATATGAACACAGACCCTTACAGAGTCACTGTCATATTAAACGAGCTAGGCACTTACATACAGGAAGTGTCCAATAAATATTTGCCATGGTTATATTGTAGTTACTGTCACTAAACCATCAGGGAAAAGGGAGAGGAGTCAGTGTGATTTGTCCCTTCGGTGCTTCTCAAAGATGATCTATACCCACCCCTCCCCGAGAATCATAATATCAACAATTACTAATCAGTGGTTGCTCTATATGTCAGGATTAATCATTTAATCTTTATGACAAACCTGCAAAATGGGTACTGTTGTGCCTGAGCCACAGATGAACACTCTGGCTCAGAAATGGGAAGTAACTTGCCTGGTGTGGCATAGACAAGGCACACTGAGCTGCTCTGGCAGCCAAGTCCCAACCTGAGCTGAACCACCATAGCCTCTGTTCAAAGCCCTGCAAGCCTCACAGAGACACTCAGGGATCCTCAGTGTCTCTGAGGGCCTCAGATGTTAACATTGTCTGCCCTGGGCTTTTGCTAATGAGGAAGTAAAGAAAGTGCTATTGGGGCACAAAAACTGAAATCCTAATGGCCCAGGTAAGGGAGGGCATGCGGTGGATGGGGGCTGCTACAGAATGAGCTCTCCTTCTGGTCCTTAAAAGCTAATTCCTTTTTGATTTTTCCTTTTCTCCTTTGGGGTGCCCTCCAGGTGGCATGGTCCAGACCCAGCCTTCCCACTGCAGGGTGGTGGGGATGCAAACTCCCTGCTTCTTGAGCTGCAGTGGAAAGCTGGCTGGAGCTGGGAGCCTGTCCTACACACTTCACCACCCTGTACCTAGAGCTGAAGGTTATCACCCATCTTGACCTGTGGCTGGAAAGGAAACTTCCTTCTTTGGAGGAAACTTCTGACCTCCAGAGAAGAGCTGAAGCCCACAAGGCCTGGGCAGATGGTAGCACTCCCCATATGCCTCTGAACATTTTCATCAATTGCAATGTGAAACCAAACCACAGGAAGACTTGGGCAGGTGTTTGGAGGAGGAGCTCAGACAGGTGGGCTGTGGTGGCATTTTCTTTTCCAGGCGCTGCCTGCTTGCTATTTGATTCCCAAGGCTGCACTGCACTCACACAGTGCTTCTCTCTTTCCCTTCCCAAGGGTATTTTCTGTGTGACTTAGAATAAGTATTGGGTCATGTGGATGTTACTATGGCAACCAGTGTTTTAAATAAAAATAGTGTTACACCCCCGGTAGCCTGTCAGTGTGAAATGTGCCTATAGGCAGTGAAAGGCTGTTGGCATCTGCATCCCTTCCATTCCTAGCAGCATCCTCGGAGCACCCCCCTAGGCCTAGAGGGCAGAACCCCACCTCTGACACAAGGGCTGGGCTCCTGAATAGCTTAGGGGAGAAGGTGGGTGGCTTGCACAGGTAGATGTCCCTTAGCTGGCCAGGGGCCCCTGCCTAGTGCTTCCTTCCCTGACTTCTGCCAGCAGCAGAGGGAAGCTGCTGCGCTCTAAGTCTTTCTAGACAGAAACTTTAACTGATTAAAGATGGGCTTTGTCTCGGAGTCTACTTGTAGGGGAACACAGACTGAGACAAGGATTTATGTGCAAGTAATTTGTTTGGGAGGGGATCCAAGGAAGCAGCAGTAGAGAGAAGTGAGACAGGAAAAGGAAGGCGACCAGTACAGGTGCATTTTCAAACATGACTGCTGTGGAAAAGTGGAGTTTAGTCCCACAGAGGAACTTGGGAGACCACACAGCACATGGAATTCCCCCAAGGACAAGGGAGTTGGCACGTTTATTTAGTCCCCCTCTGTCACTGGATGATGGCTTCTCCCAGGGGTGATTTACCCTCTGCAGTTCCAGTATGACCTTTGAACAATCAAAACAAAAAACAAAGCCCTACAGAAGTTCTTAGAGAGTGGGAAGGCAACAGCCTGTAAGGTTCATAGGTGAATACCTACCTAGAGGATACAGGCAGGGTGCCATATCTCCTGCTGTGGGCCTCTTGGATGTTAGTGAATTTCCCCAACTATCAGAATTGCTTTCATGTTGGGCTGAGAAGCTTAATTTGGAAAGTTAAAGGAACACAAAATGGCCTTTAAAGATTTCAATAAATCCTGAGACCTTTAAGGGCCTGATGATGAAACTGGTACTCTCAAGGCTGATTGTCCATCATGGTGCTGGTGGCAGGTGTGGGAGGGGTTAGGTGGGGAGGGTTTATTCTCTTTTGGAGGAAAGAAAAGCAGCTTTATTATATCCCAAATAAGTATTTTTGAGAGTGTTTGAGTATATATCCTTCTTGACTCCTTCTGATACTTGGGAGGATGAAAAAATTTAAGATTAGGCACAATGATACTGAATCCAAGAAACTCAAATTAAACTCTTAGGGCAGGAATGGATGGTGGTTAGGTGGAAATGAATTGGAGGTACATTTGAGCCCTTGGCAGGAATTGGAGCAGGGTGGGCACTTTTTCTCCTCCCATTAGATTCTGTTGGATGCTGTGGGTAGAGTTAGCCACCTGGCCGGTCCATCCACCTTCTGATGGCAGGTGCCCTGATCTTGCTTTGAATACAAGGTCAGTGGGTCTATCAGTGTAAGAATAGTTGCTTCTGAGAGCACCCCACCACCTCCTGGTTCAATTAGACACCTTCTCCTTGGAATCTGAGCCCGGAGTGGGATGTTGCAAGGACCAAAATTTGACTGGAGATTATTGCTGTCAAGAGTGGTGGTCTGGAAGAAAAAAAGAGCTTACTAATTCTCAGAGATTGTGAGCCATCAGGTTCTTATCCTTTCAGAGTCTAGTTCTTTAGGTTTTCCTTAAGTTCTCTGAGTATCCCATGGCATTCCAATGCGTTCTTTTTTTTTTTTTTTGAGACGGAGTTTCGCTCTTGTTACCCAGGCTGGAGTGCAATGGCGCGATCTCGGCTCACTGCAACCTCCGCCCCCTGGGTTCAGGCAATTCTCCTGCCTCAGCCTCCTGAGTAGCTGGGATTACAGGCACGCACCACCGTGCCCAGCTAATTTTTTGTAATTTTTAGTAGAGACGGGATTTCACCATGTTGACCAGGAAGGTCTCGATCTGTTGACCTCGTGATCCACCCGCCTCGGCCTCCCAAAGTGCTGGGATTACAGGCTTGAGCCACTGCGCCCGGCCTCCAATGCGTTCTTATGCCTTTTCTTATCAAATTTATGGGCGTCTTTTGGTTGCAGTGCAAGAGCCCTGAATGATCCTGATTCCTTTGGAGGATTCCACCAGGATTAAATATCTAGAGATTGTCAAATGAAACCTGATGGAAACCTGTGTCTGTTGCTGCTACTTTGTGCAGTAGGTACAGAAACAAGGGAGGAAGGAAAGATGTGTTAGTGTCCTCTTTCAGTGGACCCAGCTGAGAGAGAAGCAGGAGTGAGAGGTTTGCATGGGGCAGGAGGAGTGGGGATGCCATGAGAGAAAAGGAGAGGAAGCAGGATTGGGCAGAAACCTCAGCCTGCGGTATGACCTGATGGTCTCAGCCGATTCAACATATTGCTCCTGCACACAGATTTCCCCTTAGAGAAGCCCTATGTTGGATAGAAGTGACCAGGCCCTAGTACCCTGCTGTGCTCTGTCTTTAGCTGGGGGCTGCCCAGAAAGAGTCCAGCCTCTGCTCAAAAGCTAAGGCATACTTGAAGGCTCTGCAGCAGGTCGGTGCCAGCTCACTGTGCTCCTTGTCCTTCCTGGTAGGGAGATCTGAGCTGCACAGCTCCATGGCTGCCTTCCACTGTGCACACAGTTTTCTCTTGGCACTCTGCTTTCTCTTGTTCTCAGGCCTCTCACTTACCCTGTGAGGTTGGTGTTATTTCCACTCCCCCAGTTGATGAAATGGAGACTTAGCTAGTTATTATCCCCTAAGATTTTCCTGCTAGTGAGTGTGAGTGCTGGGATTGGGACCCAGCTATGTCTACCTCGAAGGCTGCTGCTTTGATGTCCTGTGGCAGTGGCCATTGCTTCAACTGCCATCATCCCCACAATAAGGACTTGGGTTCTGCAGCTTCAGGGGCTGCTCATTGTCCCCTGAGCAAATGCTCTATTTGGGTGGTGTGTATGTATAGGCACCTGGATCTGTCTTGGGTTAAAAGCAGAACTTTCTTTTTAGCAAGTGAGTAATATTCCATTGTCTGGATGTACCATGGCTTATTTATCTGTTCACCTACTAAAGGACATCTTGGTTGCTTCCAAGTTTTAGCTATTAAGAATAAAGCTGGTATAATATAAACATCAACCTGCAGGTTTTTGTGTGGATGTACATTTTAAACTCCCTTGGGTAAAATACCAAGAAGCATTATTGCTGGGTCATATGGAAAGAATGTATTTAGTTTTGTGAGAAAATGACAAAACATCTTCCAAAGTGATTGTCTCATTTTGCATTCCCACCAGCAGTGAATGAGAGTTCCTGTTGCTCCACATCCTCACCAGCATTTGGTGCTGGCAGCGTTCTGGACTTAGATTATTCTAATAGGGGTATAGCGGAACTTCACTGTTGTCTTAGTGTGCATTTCCCTCACAGCATATGATGTGGGGCATCTTTCCCTATGCTTATTTGCCACCCGTATATATATTTTTGGTGAGGTATCTGTTCAGGTCTTTGGCTCATTTTTCAATCGGGTTATTATTGTTGAGTTTCAGGAGTTCTTCATATGCTTTGGATAACAATCCTTTATAAGATATGTCTTTTGCAATATTTCCTCCCAGTCTATGGCTTGTCATTTCGTTCTCTTCACAGTGTCTTACATAGAGGAGAAAACTTTAATTTTAGTAAAGTCTAGCTCACCAGTTCTTTCTTTTTCTTTTTTTGAGATGGAGTCTTGCTTTGTTACCCAGGCTGGAGTGCAGTGGCATGATCTCAGCTCACTGCAACCTCTGCCTCCCGGGTTCAAGTGATTCTCCTGCCTCAGACTCCTGAGTAGCTGGGACTACATGCACATGCCACCATGCCTGGCTAATTTATATCTTTGTAGTAGAGATGGGGTTTTACCATATTGGTCAGGATTATCTCAAACTCCTGACCTCCGGTGATCCACCAGCCTTGGTCTCCCAGAGTGCCAGGATTACAGGGGTGAGCCACCACATTCTTACCAATTCTTTCTTTCAAGGATCATGACTCTGGTGACATATCTAAAAAGCCATTGGCAAACCAAAGGTCATCTAGAGCTCTCAACCTATGGAAAACATGGAAGGACCTTAAATGCATTTTACTAAGTTAGAGAAGCCAATCTGAAAAAGCTACATACTGTATAATTCCAACTATGTGGCATTCTGGAAAAGGCAAAACTAAGTGAAATGATCAATGGTTGCCAGGGGTTAGGAGAAAGGGAGAGATGAATGGGTGGAGCACAGAGAACACTTAGGGCGGCGAAACTATTCTGTATGATACTGTAGTGGAAGACACATGTCATTATATGTTTGTCAAAACCTATAGAGTATACAACATCAAAAGTGAATACTAATGTAAACCATGGACTTTTATGTGATAATGATGTGCTAAGGTAGGTTCATCAATTATAACCAAAGTACCACTCTGGTGAGGGATGCTGATAACAGGGGAGGCTATGCAGGTATGGAGGAGGGAGTTCATAGGAAATCTCTACCTTCCACTCAGTTTTGCTCTAAAAATATAATCCATTAAAACAACAACTCCTCCCACGCTTTCTTTTGCACATGCTTTAGTTTGGGTTCCCTCCAAAGCAGATGCTATGGCAAGTAGTTTACCTGAGAGGATGTTCCAGGAAGCGATCCTGGAATGAGTTTGTGGGGGAGGGAGGTGTAAGAGAGGAGAGGAGTATGAGCCAATATTGAGCATCAGTGAACCAGTTCACATGGGCATCTGGGGCTCCCTCCTGCTGGAGACCATCTGAGGAGCTGTGCAGAATGTTGGGACAATTCTGACTTCCATTCCTCACTGGTGGAATACAGCCCTACAGGCATTGGCTCCCAGGCACTTGGCAATTATGGCCTGTATGTAGGCTGAGCAGCTCCCAGGGCACCAGCAAGAGCTTCAGGTATATAGCTGGGGAGAGGGTGGCATGGATGCAGTCAGCATGCAGGGAAATGTCCATCAGCCTGGGTGGGGCATCCATAGTATCTGCCACATGCATATTCAAGGATTATGAAAATAATCTGACTCCAGTTTTAGGGTGTGTGACACTTGTGGTTTGGGATTCAGGAGAAGTAGTTGTCATAACACCACAGACCAGGTGGCTAAAACAACAGAAAGGTATTTCTCACAGTTCTGGGATCTAGAAGTCCAAGATCAAGGTAGCTTGGACTGTGCGGTTTCTCTCGAGTCCTCTCTCTTTGGGTAGAAGGCCATCTCCTCGCTGAGTCCTCACAGGGTCTTTCCTCTGTTAACTCACTTTTCTGGAGTCTCTTCCTCTTCTTAGGAGAATACCAGTCTTATTGGATTAGGGTCCCACCCTTGTGACCTAATTTAACCTGTTATTTTTTTAAAGGTCCCATCTCCAAATACAATCACATGGGGATTAGAGTTTCAACATACAAATTTTAAAGGAACACAATTCAGTCCCTAACAATGATGGCTGACAACAGGACCTGGTTCTGGGCCCTATTTCCTCTTTTTACTGATCCCAGAAAGAGTTAAGTGAGAAGCTTAGGGTCATAAAGCTTGAGTTGAAATACGATGCTGAGTCAGAAGCAAATCTGTCCACCCAGGGACTGCACACACCTACGGGCATCATGTCCCTGAAGTCTTCTGACCTTGGCCCTCTCTCCTTGAGAATCCCAGAGGCACCTGGCCGTCCATCTTGATGCTGGGGTTCCAGGGCTGGCCATGCTGCAGGGCCTGTGCAGGTGCTTCCCTTTGTTCTCATCTGGCAATCAAGACGCCTGGGCCAGGTTAACATTCCTGTTCCCCAGTCTTTTTTGTTTTGTTTAAGTGTTGGTGAAAATTTTAGGAGGTGGAAATGGGCACTCGCATTTCTTGGGATTGTACATTGGAACAGTTCATCTAGAAAGGCGATTTGGTGGGATGTTTCAAAAGCTCTAAAGATGTACACATCTGCAGATATTCTAAGATGTTCCTAGAAGGGGACCACCTGGGTCAAAGATTTAGCTACAAGGAGAATCGCTAGTGTTGGTTTCTCACATTTTACTTTTATAAACATGCCCCACCCCAAGAGATCGAATAAACAAAGTATGTAACTTATTCAATGGAACACAAATACATAAAATGTAATTCTGCAGAGAACATTTAATGATTTGGAAAGATTTTTCACAATGCCACGTGCAAAGGCTAATTTCAGAGCAACCCATATTGTGGTTCCATCCATGTTAAAAAAATACGAAGATCTAGAAGGCTAATAAACCTGGAACAACAGTGGTCACTTCTGAGTAATGGGCTTGTTGAAGATTTAAAATCTTTATTTTCTAAAGTAACAATCTATATGCATTGCTTTTGTAATAGGAAAATCCACAAAAACACTTATTTTGAATAATTTACGTAGTTTTGGCAGATGCTGCTGGCCAGGGAACTCTACAGCAGTTACTGACTTGTCTTCCCTTGCTGCTTGTTTCCACTCTCTATAGCTGAATGCCCACCTTTCCAGCTTCCCTGACTGCTGGCGTGGCCAGGTGATAGGAGTTCTGCTTACCGAGATATAAGTGGGAGTCTGCTGGGTGGACATGGAAGTTTCTGGGAAAGCTGATGCCGCCTGATAAAAGGAGGGGATACTTCTGGCCCCTCTACTTTTCCTTTCTTCCTTCTGGAATGTGGAAGTGATGACTTGAACAGCAGTAGCCCTCTTGTGACCACAAGGTGATAAGGGTGGCGCAGCAGAAGGGTCAAGTCTAAGCTTCTGATGACACCCTTAAATTAATGCATCAACCCTGGACTCCATACCCCCAGGCTTCTTGTCATGGGTGAGAATTCTGACCTAACAGTTCTGGCTGGCTCAGGTATGAAGGCTTTTGGCTGCAAGAAAGATTTAAGGTCGCTCCTCTAGGTCCTAGATCATCCCTATCATTCCACACTGTCTCCGTGGAGAGAAGCAGTGCCTTATCAAGCCACTCTCTCCCCAGGCTGGCACTACCCTCTTTCTGGCATTACTATCTGAATTTATTTGGTGGCTCCTGGAGGAGAGGAGCACTGCCCATCTTTTGTAGCATAGGAATGTGTTAAGCAGCCCTTGTGCCCAACAGAGCAGGGCCCTGTATGAGACAGCCAGTCAGCTGTCTCTCAAAACACTATGTGCTGGGCATTGTGCCATGTGCTGGGAGAGGCAAAAGAGCAAAACAGACTCATACCTTGTCCTTCTGAAGCTTTTCACTTTGTAGAAAACAAGAATATTGAAAAGTCAGTTAATCCTTTGCAGTCATTAGTGTGCAGTGTTTTGAACAGGGTGCCATGCGAGTGTGTCCTGGAAGGACCTGGCCCGGGACTCAGGGAAGGCAGCCTAGAAGCTCTTTTCTGTCTCTAGGCTCAGCAAGATATATCCCAAATTCCCAGGCTTGTCTGAGACAGCCTCTCCGTCACAATGCCAAGTGGAAGGCATTTTTCCTTTTGTCAAAACCCTCGCCTGTGGGCTTTATCGTCCATAGATGCAAAATGAGGGAAATGGACTCGACAAACTTCCAGCTTCCCAGAGCTCAAATGCCATGTAAAAGTAGCTCGGAGAGGCCACCACAGGAATGGTACAGACACAGGCTGGCAAGGCAAAGCAGGGGCTGTTTGCTTCCCAGCCTTGGCAGAGATGGGTCCCACATTTGTTCAGAGGAAGAGAGACCTCTGCAGGGAACAGCGTGTGCAAAGGGCTTTGGTGTAGCCTGTGTGAGCAGCAGCAGGAAGGCCAACTGGGGCTGGGGCGGAGTGGGGCACAGAGATAGATTCCATGTGGCAGTGAGCAGTGGAGGTCAAAGCTTTAGGATCCAGCTTGTGTTTCAAAAGGATTTCAGGTCAGTCCTTGCCCATTCTGTTTGCTCTCTGGGTAAAAAAATCAAGAGGTCAATGGTGGGGAGATCTGGTAATCCATGCAGCAAGTTACATTGATGGATGTGGCCTTAGACTCTGCATGTACCAAGGTAACCTGAGCAATGAAGCATTTATTTTTGTTTTGAAGTGTCTTTAAATATGTGCAACTTTTATAATCATAAAGAAATTCAAATTATAAAAAAATGTCAAGTGCTTATCCCTAGGGGATTACCAGGGGCCTTCACACTCTGCTGTGTGTCAGCAGTCTTTTGAAAGTTTTGGTCCTTGAACAGTGTCATTTTCTATTGTTCTGTGCCTCTAAACAGTAATGGGTATCCCTCTAGGCAATATGCAAGAAGAAACAGGCAAAGACAGAAGAGTATTAACTCAGTTTCATAGTCACAAAGTCAGTTACACAGGCACACACATCCATACGTGTATGCCTACACACATACACACACTGCTCCTTCCAGTTGGAGTCAGGCCTGAGGAAACGACCTTGGAGGTTCACTGCAGGAGGGCATAGCTCTTTCTCTTCCCTCCACTTCCAGTGCTCTCTATCAGGCTCCAGTGTTTCAAGCTTGAAGGCAGGTAGAAAACTTTGAAGGCAGTCACATCTACGTTGCCTGTTGGCGGGTGTTCTGGAGAGCTGCCCAGGAAGTATGGAGGAGGAAGTCCCTTTGGGCAGGGTTAGCTACACACATCTTTGGAGTCTGATAACCTACTCACCAGTTGTGAGACCATGAGCAAGTTTTGTGACCTTTCTGAGCCTGTACCTCACCTGAAAAATGGGAATGACGACACTGCTCCCAGTCCCAGGGCTGCTCTGTGCCGAAACGAGACGACACAGGCCACGTCCCTGGGACACAGTAAGTGCCAGTGGGTCAGTGGGGGGTCACTGTCTTCGTTCCAGAGCACAAAGACCTCTGGCTCTGAAAACAGAGGACCAGGCTGTGTGGTCTAGGACAGGCTGCTTTGCTTTGCTTCCACTTCTCCAACTGTGAGTTGGAGCTGCAGCAAGACAAGGTGTGGGGGGCAGACATTTTTGCAGCAGGCTGCAGGTGTCCCTCACAGATCCTTCCTTTGCCTCAGTGGGCTCCACCTTGGTGCCACTCATCTGAGACCATGACTGATGGACTGCTGGCAGGTGCCTAGCCCTAGCTGGGCTCTACAGCACCCAGATCTGCTGTGCCAGAAAGTGAGGCTTCCTGGAGCTGAGGCTGCTCCTAAGTTTCATCTTCTGTTGGGGCTCAGCCTCTGGTTTCATTTTTGGCTCCTGTGCAACCCCCTGGAACTAGAGAGCAGTGGTCCAACTCTCCAGAACTAAACTAGGATGTCAGGCAGCTGGAGAAGGTTAGGGATGAGGTTTTACTGCTTATTTATTTTGCTCTACTTTTCTATCAAAATTCTTTCCTGCTATACCTTTAAAAATAGCGATTTCAAACTCTCTCATGGTCTGTGTGTGAGGTTTCTTCTGAGTTTTTTTTTTTAAGAAAACAAAGGGAATGGTGAAACGATTTTCTTGCCCCTCCCCTTAAAAATGTCCATCAAAAATTAACATGAAGGTGAAATTTTCTGACTTCAACTCTGTCGTTGAGACCTGTAAACTTTTCCTGAAATTTCAGCAGAGTGATGTGCAGTTTTCCTGATAGTCTCACCGCAGTTGGTGAGATGGAGTATGTAGCAATGACAAACACTCAAATTACCATA
Source organism: Callithrix jacchus (assembly GCF_049354715.1). Classification (NCBI taxonomy): domain Eukaryota; kingdom Metazoa; phylum Chordata; class Mammalia; order Primates; family Cebidae; genus Callithrix; species Callithrix jacchus. Next base: position 26,906,164 of record NC_133516.1, on the reverse strand, counting down.
TTTCCTTAAAGAGAGAAGCCACTTGCCTGAAGCCAGTACCTACCAAGAGAGAGATGCTTGGGGTTGAAAAGGTCTTTTTGGCTATGGCTTTCACGAGGAATATGTAAATGACCACCTATGAATTCTAAGGTAAGTGGCTAGCAAGAATTACCAGAAAAACAAGGAAATCCACCCCTACCACTAGCAAAAAAAGAAGTCCACCTCGAGATAAATGTACAACAAATTTTGTCAAGTTGAAATGATATGATTGCCCAGTGTGGTCTTTATGGCATTAGCTTTTAGGGTCAGGGTTTCTCCAAGTTGACTGCCAATCAAATGGCTTTTCATTGCTCAGACAGACACAGGTGCTCTAAGCTGTGCACAGCTGACTTTTATGGTCCCCACTTGTTCATTAGGGAGGTAGAAAATCAAAAGCAAGGGCAAGCGTGGGTCTGGGAGTATTGCTGAGCTCAAATCTCTGCTCCAGCAACTAATGCCTCTCGTCCCTGGAGTACAGGCTGGCTCCTCAATCTGCCTCTAGTTCCTCTCCTTAAAATGGGCTTGGTTTGGGCTCAGATTAAAGAAATGAAAAGCCTTTCAAATGTAACTGTGCCATGTACTGTGTTAAGAATTTCATAAATGAAAAAAATCTAAGACTTTATATTGATAGAAGATAACTTTTACCTTCCAGCTCCCCTGTTGTGACGGATAAGCGGATGCTCTGGCCATGTGTATGCAGGTGAAAATGGGAAGAGCCAGGTTACCGCTGCTCAGCATCTCTAGGGATTTATGTTTACAACTCACAAAAGTTTTGAGAGAATCATTATTCAACATACAGTAAACACCCTAAACTTTCCACAGTTCTGCAAATGGCAGGCACAGATGCTCCACTATTGTGGCCTTCTAACCTTTGATACTTGAGGGGTTTCTCCCCCATCTTTTACACTATTTTGGTAGTTCTCTAAGTTGAGTGCACTGGCCTCTCCCCAGAGCTGCTGGTGCTGCTGCTGCTCCAGAGAGCACACTTTGAGAACCATTGCTTGATGTGATATGAAATACACTCAGGGAACTCCTTTTCCAAACCCAGCTTTTCCCAGAAGAGCTGATGGTAACCAGCTTAAGACAAGGTGGTGGGTATAAAAGTGTGTGTCTGGTGCGCTCCCTACATCACTGGGGTTTTTGGTTATCTTCAACGGGCCTCCTGAGAGAGTCTTTTAAGTTGGATTGTGGCTAGCTGCAAAGGTGGGATCCCAAGGAAATTATAATACAGAGATCCTAAACTCAGAGCTTCAAATGATCACAAAATCAAGGTTTTAGAAAAGGGGGAATGGACACTCTGTTTCTTTCTGGCCAGGTGGCATTAAGTCAGCCTGAGTGGAAGGTCTGGAACGCTAAGGAGGGGAAAGGCTGTTCTCAGTGAGGTGAATGTACTTTGGAGAAGAAGCCACAATGTGGATGAAGGTCTGTGGCCCTGGGTGGGGCTCTAGCTGGATCTAAGCATGCGGAGGAGGCAGCCTAAGGTTGTGCCCCCCTAGGCTAGGCTTGAGTAAACCGTTCTGGGCAGGGTTGGGTGAGGCAGGTGGTGGGGCAGGGGGAGCGCACAATTTGCCTTTGCAGCCTCACCTCTGAAGGTCACTGTGCAAACTTCAAATGAATTCACCTGCTCAATACCAAAATTAAGTAGAGCATCCTTGATCTTAAATTGTTCTCTTATTCTCTCTCTGGACTTGACCCCATTTTATTTTAGGTTTTTAAAATCAGGTTCCATTATGAAGGGCTTTAAACAAGGTTAGAAACTACAAATGCACAAGGTGGGGAATACTGCCTGGTCTACCTGGTTTAAGAAACTGAAGTGGAAACCTCTGAGAATGGAGAAGGCTTTGCTCTGTCCCTGGGAGCAGCCCTGACACTGGCTCCTCAGCAGCAGGGAGCAGTGGCTCAGTACATGGGCTCTGGGGCCAGAGTGCCTGGGTTTAAAGAGCAGTGACACTAATCACCAACAATATGGATGGTATGGTCTTGGTACTTACCTGACAGGGTGGTTACATGACCTTCCTGCTTATGAGAAGGAAATGGAGGCATGAAGTGTATGGCTAAATGCACATGGAGGGCTCAGGGCAGTGCCTGGCAATTTCTACTCTGTTATTGCCTGCTGCTATTAATGATGATGCCACTGAAAGGATCAAAGACCCAGGGCTTCAACAAAGAGCCAGAGTGTCTGACCTTGAAGGACACTGGGCTTGGGTTGTGCTCATCCATTCATTGAACAGATTTATTCAGTGTCTACTCAGTGTCAGAGACTGAACTAGGCTGGAGGGTACAGCAGTGAATGAAGTTGGATGTCCCTGCCCTTGAGGAGCTTATGACCAGTGAGAAAGACACAGATTCAGCAAAGATTCCCCCAATGATGAATGAGTAATGACAAAATGAGATGAATGCTCTGAAGGGATGGAATTCAGTTTGCTGAGTGTATGGAAGAGCTATTACCTGATCTGGCTTTCTGGGTAGTGGGAGTTAGCTCTGTCTGAAACCTGGAGGACAGTCAGGTATCAGTGATGGAGTTTGGAGGCAACTGGGACCCTTCTAGATAGGGCTGAGCTGAATGAAGGCCCTGGGATAGAGGCCAGAGGGATCTTATGGAAAGGGAGGAGGGGTGCGTCAGGAGTGGGGAGGGGAGTGCATGTCATTCATGGGTCCCACGGAAGTTAGCATCAGGACAACTCTTTAAGCAGTTATAAGGCCAGGAGTGGGAGGCATTCGCATGATTTAGAAGTACATTTTGAAAAGAACATTCTGGTTATAATGTGTAGAAGAGAGAAGGTTGAAATGGAAGCTGGAGAGATTGTAGGGAGACCCAAAAGGGGTAGAAGTGGTTCTGAAGCATCTCCTGGAGTGCTTGTAACACACAATTCCTACCAGCTTGCTATCCCCACTGGAAATTTTTTTTTTTTTTTTGAGTCAGGGTCTTGCTCTGTCACCCAGGCTGGAGTATAGTGGTACAATCTGTGCTCACTGCAGCCTCAAACTCCTGGGCTCAAAAGGTCCTCCCACGTCAGTTACCTGAGGAGCTTATGGGGCTACAGGAGTGTACGGCCATATCTGGCTAATTTTTAAAAACATTTTTTGTAGAGATGAGGTCTTGCTATGTTGCCCGGGTTGGCTTCCGGAGATTCTGATGCAGCAGGTGCATGGTGGTCCCTAGGATCCTGCTTTTCCAGCATGATGAAGTTGCCACCCATGGACCACACCGTGAGTAGCTCTAGCTTAGAGTCCGTTCGTGGTAGGGGAGTTGGTAACTGGATGAATTCTCAGGAGACAGCAAGAAACCCTTTCTGAAAACAGACTATTTTGTTTTGAAGAAATTTGTCCCCAATCATAATTTAGTACAAATTTCAGAGATACCCTTAATGACATGGGGATGGGGTGAGGGACAGAACTTTACAGAAGTAGACTTGGTGACACAGATGCAGGTGGCTCTGGTTAACTCAGGCTCTATATAACCTGGGTGCTAGGCAAGGTTTGAGTGGTGCTTGTTTTTATCCATCTCTCTGGTTTTCAGAGCAGCAAGAACCTTATACAAACACTGAGGTTATACAGACTGGGCCTGAGTTAATCAGAGTAGCTCTGGATCTCTGTTGTATAGAAAGTGAGTGAGAGGAACATTCTACTTTTTATTCGTGTTTTGAAAAGGACAGTAGCCAACCTAGCCACTCCATCTTGAAAACTGGCCTGGGCTCTGAAAAGTGGTGATGTCATATATAAGATTTAGGTTAGGCACAAAATGCTACCCAAATTCTAGAGACCTCATTAGTCTTCCAGCTCTGCTGGGTCCATGCTGTAAGGACCTGGGGAAAGGAAGCCCATCTGTCAGCACAAGTAATGGAAAGTATTACCCCTGATGGAGTGTCTGGCAGATCAGTGCCCCAGGAGCAGTCCCATGCTTGGTTCTTGTCCAGCTGTCAGGTCACTGGGACACGTGCTTATGTACAGCTGTGGAATTCTCCCTGGCTAAGAAAGGTGTTTGCTCTCTAGGGACCCTGGGACCATCTAGGAAATAGATGCATTACCTGTATATGTGGCTACAAAGAGACTTCCTCTCTCCAGGAGTGCCCCTAAGGCCACCATCCTATCCTATTACGAGGTCCTCCCTTCCCTCTACTTTGCCCTATTCAAAGCTACCATCACCGAGTATCAAAACAAAGGTCCCAGCTCTGCAACCACTGTGTGTTTTGGCTTCTAAGAGGAAATGTTCAATTGAGTGGCGCTGAACCCTCCTGATGGCCCATAACTTCATTTTCACAGTGGGAAGCCTGGTAGCACCATTTTCTCTGTAGGAAACTAATGTTACCAGGAGTGGCCTTTTCTTTAAAAGTGGAGCATTTGTGTTGGGGATAAACAGCAGCCTCAGGAAGCCAGTGTCTGCAGGGGCGATGCAGCAGCCAGCCCAGACCTGGAAAGCCACGTGCCTGGGTTCTAGAGCTGATGGTCCTCTGTGGCGGGGGAGTGGCTGCCTCGCCAGTGGGTGCCTTTGCTGGTTCTGGAGCCAGAATGCCGCCTGTAGTGTGGTGCGGCCCTGGTGTTGTGAAGTAGCCGTTCTCTGATTGGCAACGGCCTGATTCACAACACCAGCTGCCCCACCACACCATGCTGGGGAGGTCTCTGGGTGGGTCGACGGGCACAGAGATGCCTCTGTGCTGCTGGATGAGGTGGAGAGGACAGAGAACAGCCAGAAGTGAGAACTGGAAAGCAAGCAGATGCCAACATTTCACTGCCCTCCCCTGCCCCACCTGAGAGACTTCTGTCGTGACTTTTGTGAACTTCCCCATCCCATGGGGTCACCCCCATCCCACAGGGGTATCCATGGCTCCAAGGAGTCCTGGATCCTGAACACAGACTTACCTGTGTGTTGGTATTTCTCTGGGAAGATCTGTCTTCAACAAACGCTAAGAGCCCTCCACAGCTTGAGTGTGTCCACTGATGGGCCTTCATAGTATTTGGTGGTCACTGCACCTCCCAGAACAAAGTTTTTTCCCCACTGATGCTTTTCTGGGAGAAATGCAGGGAATCCCATTATTGTGTTGTCAAATATAGAAACCAGAGATGGTTCTTACTGCAAGTTCTGAGTAGGAACTTTGCCTCGGCCGTCTCTCACCTCTCGATTTGTATGCTGTCCAAGGTCCCCAGACCTGCAAGTCCATGCTTGGAATAGCTCCCTGTCTACTGAGGATGAGCAGGGTCAAAATGGAACACCTCAAGAATGCAGAGCAATCTCTCTGACTCAGTCCTCTAGAGCGGGGAACACATTCCAAATAAAAAGTAAGGGTGACCTCCGAAGATTTGAGGCAATCATACAAACCAACCAAAGCTGAGCCTGGCTGAAAAGAAACCAGGTAGCCAACATGTAAACACTTAACTATCATGGTGCCTGCCTTTCCATCAGCAGGTGATCTGCCGGGGTGCTTCCTCCCCTGGCTTCAGCTGGTCCAGGATCCTGAGTGTCTGTAATAGGGAAACCCAGCAGTAAGATCACTTGGGAACTCTCCTTTTGGTATCTGCCTGGATTTCATCACCATTATGAAATTATATAGCATAAACTTGACATGAAAATAGCATTTGAAGTTTAATCCCTATTTTCAGGTGTCAATAAACACTTTAAATGAACAGCTCTTTGGCCCAAAATGGCTCCTGCCTGCTGTGTGCTTCTTAGTTACCCAATCAAGAAAAATCACATTTCCCACTTTCTGCCATCTATCTTGGAACCCACTTTATTTTAAGGACACAAACTTGGCAAGTTCCTAGTACTGGATGTGGTATAGAAGTTCTGCCAAAGTTCTTGCCAGAGTTGGAGAGTTGGGGGAAGCAGAAACTTTGAGTAATTCATCAATCATAATCACCAGGCCATATGAATCACCGTGGTCTTGGAGTTCAGAAATGTCTGGATTTTCCTATCTGCAATCAAAGAATCTCTGCTGGGATGTTAGGCTATAATCTCTACACTGGGCCTCTGTGGCCCACAGAATCCCAGGCTGGGAAGCTAGGTTCCCAGGCCAAGTTCTTCCTGCCAGGTTCCGAGGAAGGACTTGGGACCAGATGTCAGCTACTGTGTACTGGGGCAGAAGTGCCAGACATTCTAGGTACTTCACACTCCTGAAATTCTTGAATCTTCATCACTCCATGAGGGTCATTATCTATCGCTGCTCACTGGGTCAGGAATGGAAAGTTCTGTAGGATGAAGGCACTCATGCAGTCAATGAGCAGCAGGAGGAGCCGGGGTGGAGAGGGGACCCAGCTCCAGTGCAGCTGCCTTTCCCTGGTGGACGTGGACACATCCAGGTGCCTCTCCCTGTTCAGATTGCTTATCTGTGAAGGCGAGCCCAGAGCAGATGCTAAGTCCACACCTCCGGCCCTGCAGGCTGGGAGACTGCTCTCTGGACATGCAGTGTAGATGAGTGGGCAGTTGTGTGGCACCATGGTTAAGTGCTGGGACTTTGGAAACAGGTGGGTCTGGTATGCAACCTGACTCTACTTCTTCCTACCTGTGTTTTAAGGCAAATTACTGAAAATTTCTGGGTCTCAGTTTTATTATCTGCAAAAGAGTATAATAATAAGATCAGAAAACTGGGCATGCCGCAAATACTAGATAAATGTGCATATTTGATGAGCATTGGTGTTGACTAATGGTTGGTTTTCCAAGCATCAGGTAGAGACCTGGAATTTTTTCTTTCCCATGGGGCTGGAATTTCTGTGGACTGTCTTGGGGACCAACCACCACTCACTTTGAGAATGAGCAAGTTCCAGAAAGTGGGATTAACTCCTTGAAAAATAAAGCAAGGAGACTGTGAATTGCTGACCAAGAGAGCACATGGGAAGGTCATGCTGGTACCAGGTAAAACCTGTACAAACTCCCGTAAGTTAAACACCACAAACCCATGTCCTGGCGTTATCCCATCCCTGTGTCAGAGGGGCAAAAGGTGACTCAGGAATAGGTGAGAAGCTGAGGCCATGAACAGACTCATCTGCAGCCAACTCCACTTTTTGGTTTTGTTGAGAATCCACCAGTGCCCAGGAGGACACAGAGAGACCAAGAAATCATCAACAAATGGCCGTCATGTTTCATCTTTAAATGCTTGCAAGGACTTGGCATCTTAAAGGGCAGGTCCAGGCCTGGCAAAGCCTCACACCCCTTCCTCCCCTAAGCCTCCCTGTTCTCCTCCTTTCTCTCTGTGCTTTCCTAACTTCTCATATGAACCATGCTCCCTGCCACCCCAGGGCCCTCACAAAAGCTGCTTCCTCTGCCTGGAATGCCTCTTTCCCAGTTCTGCATGTTGAATACCAACTCCTTCAAGCTTCAACTCTGGTCACTTCCTGGACTCCTAACCCCAGACCAGACCTGACTCCTCTGTCACATGCTCTACAGGTATCTGATCCTCTTCCTTCAAAGCACTTCTCATGGCATGCGAGTGAAGTCTTCTCCACTTGACTCCAGCCTCATCCCTGCGTCCCCAGTGTTGGCCATGTGGGAGATGCTTGATGAATACTGGTTGGATGAATGAATCATTTTGACCGAGACTCAATGGCCCAGTTATTCTTTTCTAACTCCTCAGATTAATCCTTCAAGAGAATAAATATGGCACCAAGTATTTTAGGGACATGCACAGTGCTGTTCTGTAATGAATAATTTTACTTCAATAGACTGTCAGACCTCCTAACTCATCTTCCTGACTCTAGGCTAACTCCATGCTGATCTGACTCACCCTCTCCTAAACTCCCCACTGCCTCAGGATAGAGTGAGTCCCAGATCCTGCAGCCTCTTTGCCAGCCTGCCCCTGCCCAGTGGTGCAGTTGTGCCCCCCTAGCATACCACATGTGCATGCTTCTGTGGAACTGAACCTGACTGGAAGGTCCACATCCCTTTCTATCCAGAAAACTCCTCTTTCTGCAGTCCCAGTTCTGGAGCCAGCCATCAAGGAGGACTTCCTTGCCCCTTGCTCAGCTTGCATTCTTGGCCTGGCCTCTGACTCTTGTACCTTTCGTGTCCTTCCATTACCATTTACCTCTTCAGTCTGTCTCAGTTGATGGTGACCTTGAAGACAGAAGCCATCATGGAGTCACCGGGCAGGTCAGCACCGACACAGCACCTGGAACACAGGGGCCTCCAGCCTGGATGTGCTTCCATTTCATGAGGAGGTCCTGCAAAGCAGGGGGTGTGAGGGGACCATGATGGTAAAAATATGTTCTTTGTGTCCCCTAAGAATCTTCAGAATGTCCAGAAAGTTTCATATTTTGCCATATTAAGTGCATTTCTTCATCGCCATGGCCACACAGACTCCCAGTGCAGAACCCCGCCACCTCTTGTCTGGTCCAGGTGGTAAGCAGCTAACACAGCCTTCCCACAGCAGCCCAACTGACTCTCTTAAAATATGAATCAGAAGATGTCTCTCTCCTGCTTCAAACCTTCATTTGCTCCCCATTACACATGGAATAAAAGAATTCTCTGCAAAAGCCCACAAGGCCCTGTGGGTCCAGCCCTCCCTGCCCATCCACCGTCACTCCCTCCTCCTGGGCTCTGGCTGTGTTCTCTCAGATCTTGAAACACAGAGCAAGACCATATGGTGTCTTCTGCAATGTAAAAAAGGCAGGCCTTTCTTGTGGATAGAGCCTCTTTTGAGCTCAAGAAGATGTCACTGCTACTTGACAGGGTATGTGACCTCCTGAGTAGCATGTGGGCTGAACCCCACCCCTCACCTGCCCCTGGATGGGGTGCCCTGCTGGAACACACCTGGTTCCCTCCCACCTCAGGGCCTTTTTGCCTGCTATTGCCTCCTTAAGGACCTCAGCCACTCCAAGGGCACTTTAAGAGAATGCAAGATATCTAGTATTCCAATAATCGTGTGCCAATTCTAACCAGACCTTTTATCTTTTATTATTTTCCAATTAGTCTTCCTTCACTACTAGCTTGGGAGGATCAGGCCAGCTAACTTTTTTTTTTAAACATCACATAATGATTGCTTGGTGTAGGCAATACCAAGGACATGACATTTTTCTAAGCTTTATAACATCAGAGGTTTCAAATCAACAAAACATTTTTCGCCTGTTCTTGAAAAAGATGACTGCAACAGAAACGCAGGATGTGTCTCCTCATCAACTACCTCCTAGGGTTATCATGGATCAGCATGAATTCCATTCAGAGTCTGCCATCAGCCACTGACTCTGGCCAGCTCAGGAAGCCTGCACAATGAACAGTGGGTGATTCATGGCTGGACCCCAACTCCAAGATCCTGGTTTAGTCAGCTTAAGAATGAAGTCCAGGAATTCATCCCCCAACCCCAAGGATTCTGATAAACCAGATTTGGGAACTGCTGCTCTAAATCTAGGGCTCTGTTAAAACAGATGTTCCTGATGAGCCTAAGTATAGTGCGAGTCTGATGTGGCTGTGACATCTGAAGAAAATTAAATGTTGCCCATGTGGCCAGCACTGTTGGTGCCTAGCACCTCCAATCCTATATATAGGGTGCAACTGTTGGCTTAGGGGCTTCCTTGGGTCAGGAATGGGAGCAGGAGTGTGTTCAGGCTGCGTGTGGACTGGCTGAGTGCCAAGGAGTTAACATTCCCAAGCAGCATTGACCAGTGACGGACAGGGGTTGGTGGATAAATACCCGGCTCTCTGGCCCCCTGGGTGGGATAACCCTGAGGTGTGTTCCACACCAGCTCACAGAGGTCCGCATGTGCCAGCAGCAGTAACTTGATGGATAACCTTGACTGGCTCCCTTCCCCAGTCTCTTACAACGCTTCCTGGACCACCTCCCAACACTCAGCAGTGCAGTTAGTGTCAATGTAAAGTGTATTCAAGTCCACTCATGGGTTTGAACGGGTGGGTGTTTTGAATGGGTGGATGTTGTGCCATTGCCAGGATGGAGCCAGGGTGAGAGGAGAGAGGCACCCTCCATGCTCATGCTGCTCTCGTCTGAGTCAGACCGTGAGTGCTTCCTGAAATTTTGCATCCTGGGCATCTTACTTGCTCACTTCAGACCTACCCTGACATTCAGGAAATCAGAACATAAGACTCAGACAAGAAAACCTATCCCAAGCAGATGTTTTCTAGGGTGTGCTGTATCTGTGTTTCTTCACTGCTTTTTCATAGACAATCACCTTCTATACGGAGGACTTTTGGCTTCCAGATTCAGAGGTATTAGGATGATTTACATGATCAGTAAAGCACACGTGCTATTATAAGCATTTAAGACAACACATCTATTTTAAGATGATGGCAAGAAATCCAAAAGGCAACCTGTAAAGCCTGGTTGTTTTACAGCCTATTAATAAATGAACAAAACAATCCATCTTGGCAGAAGCCTTCTAGGTGAAAAATAAAACTCCTGGTTCAAAGAGGCTGCCTGGCCTGCCGAGCCCAGCCCGGAGTTTATTAGCACAGTTAATATCGCATGCAAATAGATTTCCCTGCTTCGGTCATGCCAGTCCATTAATTCAGCCCCTTGTCTGCTACATCTTTATCCTTGGCAGGTTAATCCTGCCAAATGCCTTTGCTGTAGCACCTGTCATGCTGTGCCTATGTCCAACAATGCAATTTTGCTAATCCTGTTGTATCAGCTTTGTGGCCCTGTCTGGTCAATCCAATGGTGGAAAAAGTGCACATAAGGTTTTTGCCAAGATCTTTCCACTACTCTGGCATCCACCCCCTCCTTTAAAAAAAATGATTTCAATTAAATGGTTTGAAAATCAACCACAGTGTTGGACACCGGCCAACGGCCATGTCTTTCAGACAAGGATGTCACGGAGCTCAGCATGCCTCCAAACCGTTTCTGGCAGCCCCACCCAGCGTCAGCTGAATATGCTAAGTGAAAAGGGTTAAAACGGGAAGGTCAGCTAAACACCTCTTTTCCAAGGCTGGAAAATCCTGTCCTGACACCAAATAGGTTTAACGTTCCACCCTCACAGTTACCATAAAGGACGTAAAGGGCTTGAGGATGGTTGAATGGAAAGCATGCCTATTACTTGTTATCTTTGGTGCTGTCCTCTTAAAGGCTTATGGAATCACTGACATGAATTGTTAGATGAGGCACATCCCTTCCTGCAGTCACCTTTGTCAGGTATTCACCTGAAACAGGGAGGAGCCGATTCTCCAGGTCCCACAGTGCATTGCTCTTCTAGTTCATGTCCCAGTGTGGATAAGAGCCTGGGTGGGCCTAATAGCCACATTTGCTCAGGCTCAAATCCCAGCTGAACCACTTCTACCTCTCTGACACCAAGCATATTGCTTTACCTCTCTGGCCTCATTTTGTTCATCTGTAAAATGGGCATAACCATAGTACCGGCCAATAGGACTGCTGTAAGGATTCTTCGTTAATATGCGTCAGTCACTCAGAACAGTGCTGGTACACATACAGCAGGCAGTGGGTAAATGTAAGCTGATATTAGCATAGACTGGAAAATTTGTCAAAACTCACTGCCATTTGCACAGCACATATGCAGAATGCATGGTAAAATTCCACATGGGCATGTCTTTTAGGGTCTTCAGATATGAACTGTACTCTCTTACCTGAGAATTACAGAAATCTGGCTGCAAGGACCCCTATCTATTCTCCATGCCTCCCACTGGCCTCTATATTACTCCGGTAGCCTTTGGTGGATGTGAGGAAGCATTCTGGGGGGATAAGCACTGGGCCTGTGATTAGATTCCCCAGGGCCTGAGTCCTAGGCCTGTTGCTGTGTGACTTTGGGCAAGTTACTGAACCTGTGAGACTCTTGCAATTCCCACATTAGCGATGGCGAGACTTGGTTTTACACAGCAGGGTTACTGAGAGGATTCAATGAAAAGGCACAAGTGAGCTACACGATGCTGCTGGGAACACCGTAACTGCCCCATAGATAACGGCTGTTATGGCCATGGAGCCCCTGCAAAGCACCTGGGCTTCCCTCTCTGATTCTCCATCCATCTGCCTCCTCATCTCCCACAGCCTTCCTGTAGATGTTCTAAGAGTTACGTGGGATCGGGGAGGGAAAGCTGCCAGCACGGGGCCTGGTTTCCAACGCAGACGCCAGGGATGAGGTGGTGCTCACTGCTGCTAAACCACAGTTCACCCTGGCTGATTTCTTGCTCCAATAGCCTCAGCTCTATACCGTTCTTTTCGTGTTACTCTAGTAATCCTTGCTAAGGCTTATGGGTGGTTTTTAGATGCTGGTGTGCACGTATAGATTTGAAAGCCCCATCCTGAGGTGGGTGCCTGGACATCATCATGGTAACTGTGAGGGCAGGACATTAAACCTATTCGGTGTCAGAGGTGATAGGACAGGATTTTTGCCCTCCGTGTGAAAGTATTTGACTACACAGTAGAGCTGTATGCTTCCCTTGCCAACCCGGCCACTGAACACTGCCTTTTCCCTCCTGCTTCTCCCAGGTGCTGCTGGAATGTCTAATAAATAACGTCTTGTGATTAGCTGGGCACTTACTGTGTGTGTTCCTGTTACAGCCTGGATGCTTCACATTCATTATCTTCATTAATTCCAGCTGGAATGAAATAGTACTGTTTTACCAGCTTCCCACTGAAGGAAATGGAAGCTTAGAAATGACAATTAGCTTACCCATAGCTAGCAAGTGGCCACAGAGACCAGGGGCTTTCCAGGCTACGGGGCTACACAACACATCTTGGATGTGATGCCATTTCATCTGATGGGCATCGGAGTCGAGGGTGGACCTCCTGAATTACCAGCTCTCTTTAGCATTTATTTGTTCCAAGGAATAGCTATGCCACATGCAATATGTTCCTTCTCCTTTTACTGTTTTGATGAATCTGGTACTCAGTTTTTAATTTTTCTCCTAGGGAGAGGATATGGCAGAAAACAAGACCCCTTTTCTGTAGAAATTAGGAAATTCCAGCATCTTAGCACATTTCACCCGGTGTGCTGAGAGTACTCTCTTGCCTGCCAATGATAGAATTAGGTGCAAGGACCCCTGTGTAGTTGCCATACTGCTCACTGGTCTATATATCCCAGTTCTAACCCTATACATCCCAATTCTGTTGAACTGATCTGAATCTAGTTTTCATTCACCAATCTATTGGATAGAATCAATCTGCTAATTAAAACATGATGGAATCAAGCTATTTGCAAAATTAGGAGTTCTGACCCTCTCTCTGGCCTCTGTGGCCCAGGTGAGGTCCTCTGAGACACATGTAGGTATTGCCTTGGTGAGAATTCATGCCGAGAAGACAGTCCATTCATCTTAGGTCTTGCTTAACTAGCAGAATGTAAACATCTCTGAACTTTGCTTACTGGATAAAAGGCAGCATTAGCTTCTCATTAGCTTCCCATTGCATTTCCTCCTGCAGGATCAATCACACATCCAGCACAGACACGTGGCCCCTGCTTGTAATTAATCTTGGAAAGGCATAGCTCTTCTGTGGATGGATTGTGTATCTGAGCACAGCTTTCAGAGGGGAGGGGTGGGAGAAATAAAGGCTAGAAGCACAATAATAAGCACCAGTGTTTGAGAAGTCCGCTCTGTGCCCTGTGCTGCAAGCAGCTTTTTTTAGTGGTTGATTCACTGTCAGAAAATTTGCTTTTGCCTGAATGCTACTTAGCATCAGGGAGGGAATTTGTGATTTCTTCGTTTCCACAGTGTGAATTTGATGCCTTACTTAGTTGTGTATTTTGTTGTTGTTGTTCTTTTCTGGCCAAATTGAAGTTGTCTAAATCTTATCTTTTGGGTGGTTCTAGAGTTACGCTCAATCTCTGAAACTGTCTGGAAGTGCTTGGGTTCCTCTATTCCCAAGGATTTAATGGTGATGCTTTCATACAACTGAAAGAGAACTGCTTTTGATCTCGTTCTCAACTCTGCTTTTCTACTTCTTATTGGAATTTTAAATGCTTTAAGGTTGTTGGGGTTTTTTTCTTTTTAAAAAATTGTGGTAATCTCAGTGACCAGGCTGGTAGAGGGCAGCTGGGAGGGGAGTGATAACAAGAAGTGAAGATCCCGTGAGTATTGATCATCAGAGATGGCTAGGACTTGAGGCACTAAGGACTGTCAGCTCTTTCCTTTACTGAATAGTATTTGTTGTTATTTTGGAAACCAAGCAAATTGCAGAAAAACCTTTATGGAAACTCAATTTACACAAAAACCACCTAAGGAGTGACATCCTCAAAAGCTCTAGGAGGACTGTGTGAAAAGGCAAGCTTCCTTGCTGCCCCGAATATCATGTGTGAGATACACTTCATTTAAGGGTCATGCCCATTGTGTAAAAGGAGGTGCATCTGCATTTATCTCTGAAAAGGGATTTCTTCTGACAAAGCATTTCCCTCCCCTGCAAGCCTCAGAAGACATAGACAGTACGGGGATTAAGATATATTGACAATGGGAGGATTATTTCCTTACCTGGTATATAACAAATGCCTATTAAGAAATGAACAAAACAATCCCGTCTCCATTTTCTCTCAAACATCCCGACCTCATGGTCAGTACTCATGTGTTTTCTGACCTTGCTTATCCTGCTGCCTGCCCAGGACGCTGGGGGCAAACCATCCAGGCAAGCTTGAGACTGCCCGCCCAGACAGAGGGGCCCTTGGGCTCTGCCTGCAGGAGCAGGTAAGCTGTTCTCACTTCTTCCTGCATGCTCTCCTCTTTTGCCTTAGCTCTCACATTTCTGTTGCCAGAACTCAAAACGCTTTCTTGTCAGACCAAATGTATATTTGGAAAGTGGGTTGTTTGAAAACCTTGACTGGCACTGAGACCTTAGAGGCCTGGCTGGGCGTTTCCTGTTAGTAGCTGATACCTAATTTTTCTTTTTGAAAGTCCTCCTTCCTCCCCACAGGCCTTGGAGCCCTGTGAAATTTCACAGGCTACTTCCCTTTCCACCATGATTGTAAGTTTCCTGAGGCCTCCCTAGCCAGTTTTCCTATACAGCCCATGGGACCATGAGCCAATTAAACCTCTTTTCTTTATAAATGACCCAGTCTCACATAATTCTTTATAGCAGAGCGAGAACATCACTAATATAATATGTTTGTATTCTCTTCTCAGCAGTTATTCTCCCAAGAAACTCTCTTTTTAAAAAATGCAGCAACTTATATAGTTTTGGAGGAAGAAAACCCTTTAATAAAGCATGGTTTCATAGAGTAGCAGTAAGGGGAAGTTCTACTTCTGAACAAAACGAGTTACCTCTAACACAAAATACTCAGGAAAAGGTAACCAAGAGCAGGCTTCTGAGAATGAATGAGTCACCCTCTCTTACACTCTGCAGCCTGAGCTGGGAGATACTGGCACACACATGCTAACACCGGCAATGACTCACTTCAGTCTCATCTGAGACCTGTTAGATCTCCTGGCTATTATTTAGAGAAATCACTAGCAAAATTGAAGGACAACTCACAAGTCCAAATCACCATATAGTTCTTACCCAACTTCTGGGGACTGGGAGCAGTCACCTCATGGGAGGGTCCTCTCCCCAGACTCTAGACTAAGGTACAGAAGTTGACATGACTCTTAACGTCATTATTGAATCTACTTCTGTTAGCCCCTGAGGCAGACACAGGTGAGCTGGAGCTAGTGAATTCTGGAATTCTGTACCATACCCTCAAAAGAGCCTCCCAAGCTGGGGGTAGGAGGCAGCTTTCCTGCAAGTGGAAGTGCTCACATGTCTGGGGAAGGGGATTATTCAGACGCACAAACAGGAAGAACAGGAAAGTGAGAGAGACCAAGCAGGGGACAGAATTCACGGAGTCCATGCAGCTTCCTTGGTAACACTATTGTAAAAAAATTCTTTGTGCAATTATTTACTGACATAACTGAATGAGGAATAATTAGTCAAATATCCCTGAGACCTTGCTCAAAGCAAAACACTTTCATAACCCTAGGTATTAATATTTTAATGTTGACACTTAAAGACCATATTCTGAGACAATGTCTGAAGCACAGACAAGAGCAAGGACCCGTTCCCTGTGGAAATATGAATGCTAGGGAGAGGGAGGAGAGGAGCAGGGACATGAGTTGTATCTCCAAGCCCCAGAGCTGACACCCCGACCTTGCTATGTTCTACAGCCTTGTAATGCTGTCCAGTGCTCACTCTGGGCTTGTTTCCTTATTGATAAAGTGGAAATAACAATACCCTTGAACCTCAAAATCAGACATCATGTGCCTGGCCCAAGGCCAGGGCTGCAGCAAACTCGGAACCCCATCATATGGCACAGAGAAAACCTACTGACCTGTCAGTGCTGCTGAGCCTCTCCATCCTTGTTCTGGACACACACTGAGAAGTCCAATCTCATCCTTCATTCTGCAAGAAATTTTCAGGAATCAGTCACCCTCTGGTCACCTTAACTTCACGGCAAGCCATTTTAGACTCAGCAAAAGCAACCTTGGGACTCAGTTGAACTTCATAGGGGCTATGGAAGCTGGTCCACTATATCATGGACCTGCTGTCTTAACTCTGGGCTAAAAAACTGTCTGTGGGGGTGGATGGTGGAGCAGAGGGAGGGAGGGCGTGGTGGGTGGAGAGTTCTGCCTGCCTGGGCACTCAGCGCTGGATTCTCCCTGCACTTGCACATTCTTTAACAAAGTGACAGGGCACAGCTAACATTATCACAAAACCTCAAGTGCCTCTTTCACACGATGCTTCTAGTGACATGCTTTTATGAGTCTTTGAAGCATAGGTGGTGAGAGGATGAAGAGTTTTCTGTTTTAGGGCCAGGAGCGCTTAAGACTCTGTGTGTGTGTGTAACACCAACCTTCCTTCCCCCCTTCTCCCTCCCATTCTATATCACTAGAAAGAGAAAAGAAAAAGGATGGGATACTTTCTATTTTTTTTTTTTTTGAGATGGAGTCTCGCTCTGTCATCAGGCTGGAGTGCAGTGGGGTGATCTCAGCTTACTGCAACCTCCGCCTCCTGGGTTCAGGTGATTTTCCTGCCTTAGCCTCCCGAGTAGCTGGGACTACAGGCATATGCCACCACGCCTGGCAAAGTTTTGTATTTTTAGTACAGACAGGGTTTTACCATGTTGGCCAGGATTGTCTGGATCTCTTGACCTCATGATCTGCCCGTCTTGGCCTCCCAAAGTGCTGGGATTACAGGTGTGAGCCACCATGCCCAGCCAGGATACCCTTTAGACAAGCACCAAGCCCATAACTTGGCAGCTGTTATTCCTTTGTCCCCTGCTCCTGGGGGCTAAGACAATAGCTACAGATTGGGGTGGGGGGCAGGAGAAGGGGGACTTTCAAGTGAAGCTGAAGAGAAAGAAGTGAAAGAGAAAAATCTTCAGCAAAGCCCATCTTCTCAGCTGACAATATGCTTGCACTTCAGTTCCCCTTGTCCTTGAGAGGCAATAAAAAGGGATGTGAAAGATGGGGAATGGGTCAAGGTTTTGTCCTCATTTTGCAGATAGGGAAACTGAGGCAGTGGAGCTTAAAGCAACCAATGAACCTTTATGAAACCACAGGTTGGTAGGGACCATAGATGTTTAGCAAACATCTTTAGCTTTCCTTTGAAACGAATGCTTTTCATTTTCTTGACTCCTGTAATGGGTCAAGACCAGTAAAGTGAACATGAGCAAGTTAGCTCCTCCACAACATTGATTCAAACTAAGTTGGCAGGGGTGTTCAGGTGAGCACACTGCACTTTAGGAGGTGTAAAAGGGCTCATGCAGGGACACTCTGGGTACCTGGGATAGAAGGAGAAAGCTCAGCAAGACACACCTAATGATGAGATGACAGTTTCTCCATCTGTAAAATGGGATGACATTCTCCTTGGCTGGTAGAGGGAATATAATATAATCCTTGGGCTCAATCAATAGTCACAGTAATTGGCAGTTCACCAACAGGTGCCTCTAATAAGCCCAGATACCATAGTGGGGGTCCTCATCACCAGCTCTGTCACAAAGGGGCAGCACACGCTTGGCACATTCATTCTAAATCACACCCCTGCCCTCAGGGTCCATGATGCCAAAGGATGACGTATTAGTGGCACCCACTATGTTCTTGGAAGATGTTTTCTCCAGGATGTGGAAGAAAAATTTAAAAGGATCAAAATAGAGGTATCAGTTGATTCATAGCCAAGATAGGGTATATAGTGTTAGCAGTTGTAGTAAAAGCAAAGAAAAATAATGGAGAGAGGACACATTACATAACTCATGTTGGTAGAAGAGCTGGATAGCAATATTGAAAAACATTTTGATGCCCATTAAGTAACTGTGCCCACTCTGTCCTTGGCGGTTAAGTGCCTATTTCTGGCCTCTGACACATGGTGATCCTACCATCTCCACTGAAATCAGACAGCTCACCTCAATGGTAGCACCCCCACCAATGTGCCCAGCCTAGGGAGCTCAGCCACCGGAGTGATCTCTCAGGAAACTGGGACTCCATCACTGACAGACTGCTCAGGGCCTTATTGAAGGGAGTATCCTCTGAGCCTGCTCCAGGGACAGAGTGTGAATATGGGTGTACAGGGTGCACATAATAAATCTATTCCCATCCCCACATCCCAGCCTTCTAAGCCTTTGATTCCATCCTCTTACATGATGCCAAGGAAGTTTTGGAAACATCAAAGAATGTAGAACCAATGAGTCCCACTTTCAGCCAACCAACCAGACTATCTCTTGGAGCCACTTCCAGCTGCTCAGCTGACACAGTAAATTCAGGATCTCCCAACTCCATCCTTGGCCCAACATCCTTAGAATCCATTTCTATGCACATTCCTCAGGTCTTCACCAACATAAATTAGCAAAATCTTGCAATCCTTTTATAGGAATGCCCCTCCTGCCCTGGGAAGCAGATAACCCCCTGCATCCCCCTTGGTGGAGGGTCTAGGCTGAAGCAGGGCTGCTGGGCTGCAACCCTCCTGCTCCTCTAGTGACTGCTGGTGTTTCTGCCTGCGGAAACGGTTCTTCAGGAAGCAAAACTTGCTGACAGAGATGCTCTGCTCTATTTTGGTGTTTTGCCAGATATTTTACTTTGATTTAGAAATTGAAGAATCCTTCTGATCCTGAGAAGGTCCCAGAGGAAAGAACCTGAGGAGACGCCCCGCAGCTCTCTGGCCTGACAGAGCTGCTTTCCTGAATTCCAGGCGGGGGCTGAAGGAAGACTCAATATTCATCTCCCTGGCATGTTAAACTCCCACCTTTATGCTCTCTCCAAATGCAAGAAGACTTGAATTGTTATCAAAGATAGACTGTGAAAAAGCAGCAGCAGCAACTGAGTTCAGGTCTGCTAAGGAAGGCTAGAGATGGCTGGCTGAGCTGGAAGCTTCTGGGACCCCTCTGTTGCAGTAGCCACCTTTCGCCAAGCCTGACCGTGCCTGGTGCTCCACATACCGCCTCTCTCTAAGCTCTGCAGTAACCCTGAAAGGTGGGCATCATTGCCTCCATTTAATGAGTGAGGAAATGGAGACTTGGCCTCACTCATGTGCTTCCCCTGCCTCCTCCATTCTCCCAGTGATAGTGATGACAAGACAGGGATGCTGATGCACATTCCCCAGAGGCTGAGACAACAGTGTGCCTCTGGATCATGATGGCGGGGAGCGGTCGTGGGCTTCTGGGTCAGTCACAGGCATTTGGCTTGTGCTTGAACCATAGTCCTCCTGTCCCCAGGCATCTTCAGGGAGTGTGGGCCTTCCTTTCCTCACAGGCAGGCAGGTTGTCTGCTCTCCACTGCTTTCCCAAATGCCCCCGATGAAGAAGGGAGACCAATTCATGCCATTCCCTTTTATTCATGTTTTAGAAGCACCTCTTTAAAACTTTAGTTTTGAAAAGCCTGGAATTGGCAGCAAAATGGACATTTCTGGTTATCCAGGAAGGTGAAAACTCACATGGCCTCTGAAATGTGCATGAGAAAATGTATGATTCCTTCAGTGCAAAGTGATCCCCTGCCAAGTGGACTCAGCTCTCAGAAATCATGTTTTACGCTTTGAGACAAATCCCTGACCGGAATGTGCAAGGTTAAAACATTTAAAACAGGATTCAGCATCAGTGTACAAGTATAACCAGAAGGTGGTTCTCTCAAAGTTTTTTTTTAAGCAAGGAAGCTCAATTCCCGAGTTACTGTTGGAAGCTTTCCAAAAGATAAGGCTTTGGTGTGGACTTTGGGTCAGACAGACCCGTCAGCCTGCCTTGCTCTGTCTTCCCTAGCCATGCAGGGCCTTGAGCAAGCCAGTGAGCTCAGTTTCCTCGTGGGTGATCTGCGGATAGCAACCTCTTCAGAGGGTTTTTGTGCAGATGTGACCTGATGAGGTGGGGGAGAGGGAACGAACATGGGTTACGCAGGACAACATAGGAACCCAACACACCTTAGTTTTACTCCCCTTGCTTTTGGGACTTCCATTCTGAAAGATACTTTTTCCACACCTTCCAAGAATTTCTTTGATTCAACATCTAAAAAGGCTGGGTTCGATACTATGAAATTTGGTAAGCAGTGATCCCAAAAAGCAAACCAACGAGAAACATGTAAGCACCAAAGCTGAGTCAATGGTCCGGTCACTGTGACTGTGAAGGGAATACCAATGTAACCCACTAGACTTTGAATACAGAGAGATGTTGTTCACAATGATGACCAGACAGAAGTGTTCCCTGTTACCTACACAACCGTAAAATTAGTCAGCAATTTCCAGTTAAGGCTCCTATTCCAAGCAGTAAGAGAATAAGTGAAAACCAAATCCTCGCAATCAAGCTTAAGAACAGGATAAGGGAAATAAGTACACTGCACATGCCAGTCGTGAGGAAGGTGAGGATTTAAATCCCTGGGTGATAGAATTCTGCTGGCGCTTCAGTTTTTATCCTACTCTTCAAACTTACCCCACACTGGGAGTTCAGAATGCAAAATTGCAAAGGCAGTGATGTGCGGGGAAGTGAGATAACACAGCTCAGCCTGTGGGTTTTGCAGCGTCGGGTTTGTGTCAGGATGGAATGGACTGGGAAGTGTGACTATTGAGACACTTGCTGCAAACTTCCCAGTTGAACCAAAGACTTAGACCCCAGCAATGCAGCTGGCCCTCCCCACTGGAGTAGAAGCTGCCTGGCAAACATCTAAACGTGATGTAATCCTTTTCCTTGTGGACCCAGCTCTTAGAAATCATGTTTTATGCTTTGAGCCTAATTAACAACAAAGGGTCATCTTCTCTGGGCATCCTGATTTTGTTTCTGGTTCACTTTCAATTTCCATCATTATGAATCAAGTTAGTAAGAAGGGGATTATGGATCAATCTTCCTCTTCCCTCCCCTCCGCACATAGATAGTCCCCTCATCCCCCATTTTTTAGGCCTTGCTGTGAGGATGAAATCTACAAGAGTGTAAGTGCTATTAACCGACATTCATCAAAACACTCTCTATTGTTCGCAGACGTGAGCGGCCGAGAGGTGGAAATTACTTGGCATTTCATTTTAATCTGTATTGAAGACTTGCCTGACAAAACATATTAAGTGTAAGAATTGCCAGCTTGGGAATGAAGCTATGTTTATGGCTTGCCCCCTCTTTCTCTTTCCTAAAGGAAAGGAAATGACACTTCCCCTCTCTTTTCCAACCTTCTGCAGCTTACCACCCCACCCCCACCATCCCTGAAACATTAACATTTAATTTATTTAATTTTCCTTCCTGAGTGAAGCTTTTGTTAGGGGTGTCTATAAAATTATAATAAACATCTTGTGCCTCTGCACTGGTGTCTGAGATTAAAAACACAAAAACCCAACAAACTCTGCCTTTAATACGGTATTAGCAGCAGCATTTCCCTGGGGGAGGTGCATCCTGGGCATCTAACTGCAGGCCACACGAGCTGTGTGCTTCTCTGGAGAGAGACTGTCACCAAACGCTTCTGACAAAGAATGGATGCCATGCTAATGGATGCGCATAATTACCAAGGGACAATGATTCTCCCTGCTGAATTCTGACAGTCATGGAGTGCAATCGTGTATATATCATGCTTGCCACTACAGTTCATTTTCACTGGAATCTCAAGTTTTTACTTTTATCTTTCAGGTTACTTTCACATTGTGGTTAAAAAAAAATCTCTTGCAGATGGAAGATTATTTATTTTCTCCTTGTCTGGGTCTGTCTCCCTCTGGATTAGGAGGCTGCTCTTGGGGTAAGGTACCATGTGAGTGGTCCGCACGTCCTAGGCCATAGCTGACCATGTTTAGAATTCAGGAGAAGAAGAAATGGTGGTGGACCCATGGGGTAGAGGTGGGAGGGCTATTCAGGTCACCAGGGAATGACAGGGACACTCAGGTTTTGCCAGTTTTATGCTTTCTTCGCCTAGGATGCCTACGATGTTGAAGACTGGTGCTGCTCAGGTGTGGGCAGGGTAGAGAAATCCTGATCCATATGTCATGTTGTACTGTGATAAAATCTGTGCACTGGGCCATACAAGGGACCTCCTTTTTGAATTTTCTCTCTCCAGAGGCTAAAGGGCCACAAATCCCCAAAAGCAGGAAGTTTGACCTTGCGGCCTTGCTTTGTTGACCTTGGTAAGGGTTATGTGGGCCACAGTCTCTCTAGGGAGGCCTCTGTTGTCCCTCCATGGGCCACTTCAGCTGAAAATGCAAAAAACATCTTCATTTCAGCTCTATCGTTTCAGGACTTTTGGAATCAGGAGATAGCAGAGGAAAGGAGAGCGGTGCCCTGTGTCCCCCTCTAGGCAAGATGTGGGTATCAAAGCCCTCCAACCAGTACTCCCCCGGCCTGGGGCTGTCCACATAGCCCATGGATTGCAGGACAGGGTGAAGGTAAAAGAGAATCTGAGCTTTGTGCTATGGCAGGTCTAAGGAAGCCCTTTTCAGACTATGGAGAAGTGCCACATGTCAGTAAGGCTGGCCTGGCTGGATGCAGCGGTGCTGTCCTACCAAAGGCATGAGAACTGCCTTGCTTTTGCTCTCCCCTGCCTTCAATGAGTGCTTTAGGTTAAGTTTTGGTGAGAGCACAGGCCTTTTATTGGGCAATGAGTATGCTCTTTTATGTACTATACAATATAAAATTGCTTGCAGCGAAATTCATAATACAACTATCTCTGGCATCAGCCTGAGGAAAAGAATTCGTTTCAATGGCTTAGAGAATTGTTACCAATTAACCTCTGAACAGATACAGCTGTTCCTTCCTCTCATGCCCAACCCGAGCTAGCTAGATGCATTCCAAAATTCAAACCTTAGCCCAAAGATTTAACCTTTTGAAAAGATGTGGGAAAAATAACACCTACAACCTACACTGTTTAAAGTCATAATTTCAGTCTGCTACCTTTTCATTTTGAAAGATAAATAATATACGAGAGACTTGCATATGGCCCGATTTTAGGGGCAGATGTGATTGGAATGGTAATTACTTATTAAGTGTTATAGAAAATCATTTGCATTAACTACACAGTACAGTATAGGCACGTCATGTCTAGAAAGTATAAGCAAGATATCTAATCTAAATTTGTTAAACCATAGTTCTGATTCCTTTCCGCATACAACTTAGGTTCAACAAACAATGCTCTATTAGCTTCCCTTGAACAAACTGAAAGTCTTTAAGAAGTAATTTCTCAGATTATCAAATGGGATCATTCAGTTCCTTGACCCCCACGGTATGCCTGTGAGATATACATATCCTGACTTGTCTCCCAGAAACTCCAAGTAGCTTGGCATTTCTTAAGGAGCTCCTGGGGTTTTGCTGGCATCTGCCCCATACTTACCTTGTATCTAGCCCAAGGGAAAAGAGGGAATAGATGAGCAGCCTGTGCAGAGAAGCACCAGAGCAAAACCCATAATTAGAGAGGGCATCTTCTCTGAGAGGACAGACTGGGAAGCCAGGGTCAGTGCCCTAACCATTTCCCGCTGTCTTTCACATTAGCCCTTTTGATTCTCATCATAATGCTTATCTCCATCAGAAAGTATGAGCTTCCTTTATTGCTATCCTAGTCTATTACACGATTCCCACTGGAACGTAAACTCCATGAGGATGGGGATCTCATCTGACCTGTTCGCCTCTACCTCTACTGCCAAGAACAGTGCCTGGCACATAGTAGATGCTCAGTAAATGTTTTTTAAATAAATTAAAGACTGAGAAGCAACATCTTTGTTCCAAAGACCTACCCACTCTTCTCTTGGTCTTTGCACAAAGCAGAGGAGAAGGGAAGCAGTTGAGAAGTTATTATGGAAGCTGAAGAGAGCAGGCGAGAACTTAAGCTCAGAACGATGACTTAGGTTCAAGCCATCATAAAATATGAGTTGCAAATCAGAAGGATGCACAAAGCATTATGGTGAGAAGTCCAAAGAACTTGACATCACAGCCCAGGGGTGACTGCTATAATGTTTTTTGCCTGCATTTTTAAGACTGGCAATAACTGCAGAAAGATGAGAATGGAGGAAGAGAAGGAAAGAGCTGCAGAAAGGAATGAAGTTTGACACTAAACAAAGAGGTTGTAGACAGAGGCCATGAACTGTCTGACCCTGTCCAGAATTTATAATGTGCATATGCCTGTGGATGCAGGTGAAAATGGTCCATGCCAGTGAAAGACCTGTGGCCCTGGGGCACTTAGACAAACTCTTCAGTCCTGAGAACAAGAAATAGGTCTTTGAATATTTCTTCTTCCAAATCCAACCACATGTAAACATAAGCTCTTACATATACATACATTTCCTACAAAAACATCCCCTAACCTAATTCATCATTGAAAATGTGGATCTAGGGCAAAACCTGAATTTAAGATGGACAGGTTATATACATTTAGCCCACTGGCCTGAATGTAAACTTCCCTTTTAAGCTATTTTACTAACTTATCTGCACTGCCAGTGATGTTTACTCATAATTCTCAGCCTTCAATTTATCAGCCAACCTTTCTTTAAACAGTTAAAGTTGGTGTCAGTTTAAAAACTTAACTTGCTATTAGTAGAAGAACATTTAGATAGCCCAAATATTTTTGCTAATGTGTGTGGCATCTTGTTTTATGAGCTTTCATGTTTCTAAAAGAGAGTGGAGAAAATAAGTTTCATGGTCAGATGATTGCCTTCCTATTTTGGAATGAGTCCCTGCATACTTTCTTAGGAAGTGCCTACTGCATGCTAAATGGGTGATACATCCAAGAGCCGGGGCCACAGCCCTCGGCACATGAGCCTGGGCTGGCAGTGTTGACACCCCGGCCAAGAGCCACACCTGACCCAGTTGCGCTTTGGATTCACAGGCTCTGATGTTTGCTAACCACCTTCTCCCTAATGGTCCTCTTAAGGACTTAGATTACTCAAAAGAATATTGCGATTCATGACTGAAAATGTGCCTTCTATTTAATCATGAAGAAACATCACAAAAACCCCATAAAACCCCAAAACAAGAGGCATTCTTGGTTTTCTTCAAAAATGTCAATGTCACGAAACACAAGAGAGGCTGAGGGCTGTTTCACATTACTAAAGATCAAAGAAACATAATCAAATGCAATTCACGCTACTGGACTGAATCCTGGATCAAGGGAAAAAGAAATTTCTGAAAAGGACATTATTGGGACAAGTGGCAAAATGTAAATATGGGTAGTGATACTGTATCATACTGTATCAATACAATACTAATAAAATTGTATCAATACAATATTATATCAGTGTTCAATTTCCTGAATTGTATAATTGTGCTTGGTTATGTTCTCAGGAAATACATGCTAAAATATTTAAAGACAAATGAATTCCCAAATGGTTTATGGGAGAATGTGTGCGTATATATGTACATGTACACATTTGTGTGTGTGTGTGTGTGTGTGTGTGTGTGTGTGTGTGTGAGAGAGAGAGAGAGAGAGAGAGAGAGAGAGAGAGAGAATGAAAGGGAGACAGGGAGAGAAGTTATAAAGTAATCAATCTGGGTCCAGAGTATATGAAATTCATTGTACTATTCTTACAAGTCTTCTTTAGGTTTTACATTCTTTTTATTTGAAGGGGAATAATTTTTTCATTTTCCTTTTTACTATTTTAAAATATGTCATCTGTAAATACATTTTTTCATTTTTTAATGAAGACAGAAAAAAGTAATATTTGAAGTAACTGACATCACATTTAATGTCAATATCAGTATTTCTTTGAACTCTAATATATGACCCCCCACAGTAATTGCTTCATGTACACAAAACATTAAACTGTTTAATTTTTTTGTGTCTCATTGAAAAGCTGCCTGATATCTTTATTTTATATGAAAATGGATAAAGCAGATGGTTTATACTTTTCTTCTCATAGTACAATGTGGCTGAAATCACATAATGCCCTCTGGCTTTTTAATTAAGTCAGAAAAGTAAATTGCTACTAGTTAGAGCTTCTTCCATTTGGTGATTTTGAGGGATAGTGTGGCCAGAGGTCCCTGGGCAGCCAGACAATTTCTCATATATGTTCAGTTATCAAGGGGTATTCACTATTAGCAAGAACTGTCAACACAAATGTGCCTTGACACCAAAATACTCTTTCTTCCATTCAATCGCAGATGATCAAAAGGATACAGCAAGAATATTTTGCTTGGCACGTGGCCTAAAAGTTCTAAATTTATGTATTCTATTTTTGCTTCTTTCTCAGATTGGATTAGTTACTAGGCAACTGAAGTATTTAATTTCATTTGCTAATAGTAGTTACATTTTAATAGAGGCAGACAGTGTATATGACCAGCGCTGCCAATACAAGCTCAGCCCCAATACTCAGCCTCTGTAGGGCAGCAGTGCTCACTACTTCATTCTAATCATAGACAAACACTACTACATTCCTATATTTTATTTCTTTGACTTACACTTACAGGAAAAGACATGTCACTTTTAGAATTATTTATAGAGAAAAATATTTTAGTGATTTGTTTTTTCACTCAAAAAGCTATGTTTGTAACATCCTAAACCCCCTTCTAGACTTTTGGTTCAAGAAAGCAGACCAAGCATAAATGTTTTCTTCCCTTCACCAAGGAAGAAAATAAATCCTTAATAGCCTTGAAAAGTGGGCCCTATTAGCGCCCAGGTACATCGATGAACTTCTAGAAGATAGAAAGTGGGTGGGGCAGGTTGATGGGAAAGTTGCAATAGTGACTACCCTGCACAAGCCCAGTGGTAGGCTTGGCAGAGGTAAGAGAGTCTTCCCAATGCTAGGCTGAAAAAACTCCCAATGTGGAGGAAGGGCAGACGAAGTGAAAAGATAGTCTACACACAGGGACCAATCCCTCCTGCCCCTTTCCCAGCTGTGTGGAAGGCTGGCGGCAGTTTGTGTGACCAAGCTTGACCCATGACTATAGCTCTTAAGGCTGGCAATTGGTCTAGAATGTGTAGGGACTGTTTTCTGGGATACTGAGTCTAGAACATCAGTCAGAGGGCGCAAGGTACCTCAGCAAGCAGTGTGAAGGATAAGGGGAGGAAAAGAGAAACTCAACTTTGTTCAGAAGTGAGCTCTGGGAAACTGTTCCACAGGATGAAGTTTCCCTATGGTGTCCTATAGGGTCCCAGCAGCTGGCTGCTGGAAGCCCAGGCATCCCAAAGGGAAACCTGCTACTGACACGAGGCTCTTAGTTATCCCTTCCCTCCTGAGGGGAGATCTGCAGTGGAAACCAAGACTCATGACTGCTGAGGAAACACATGACAGTTACCAATACCAGTTCACACATTTCTGCATTTAAAATATGAATCAACAAGCAAGAATCATCAGATATTTGAGGAAATCATTTGCACAATAGAGAAAGTTGAGGATAAACAGAACTAGACTCCAATGCAGATAATGGAACTTACACACTACACACACAGACTCTCTCTCTTCAGAGATACAGTGCATTGGTAAAACAACAATAGGTTATTGTGAAAAGAGAGCAATTGGGGGCCAGAAATCCTTGGAAGTTAAAAACATGTAAAAATGTGCTAAAGATTTTATCTTGGTAGGGGAGGGTAGGTTACAAGTTCGGATTATAGTTTCCCATCAATGACAAGGATTAAATACGCTGCTTTAAATGAGTGGAGTTGGCTGGGTGCAGTGGTTCAAGCCTGTAATCCCAGCACTTTGGGAGGCTGAGGTGGGAGGCTCACTTGAGCCCAGGAGTTCAAGACCAGTGTGGGCAATACAGTGAGACCCTGTCTCTACCAAAAAAAAAAGTATGGTGCTATGCACCTGTAGTCCCAACTACTTGGGAGGCTGAGAGCTGCAGTGAGCCATGATCACATCACTGCACTCCAGCCTGGGCAATGCAGCAAGACCCTGTCTCAATAAAATAAAAAATTAAAAATAAAACTGGCCTATAATCCCAGCACTTGTGGAGGCCAAGGTGGGTGAATTGCCTGAGCTCAGGAGTTTGTGACCAGCCTGGGCAACACTGAAACCCTGTCTTTACTAAAATACAAAAAATTAGCCAGCACGGTGGCACATGCCTATAGTTCCAGCTACTTGGGAAGCTGAATTGCTTGAACCCAGGAGGCAGAGGCTGTGGTGAGCTGAGATCATGCCATTGCACTCCAGCCTGGGTGACAGAATGAGATGCCATCTCAAAAATAAAAATAAAAAATAAAAAAATAAAAATAATAACTGAAAAAGGATAGGATGTAGAACTTCTAAAGCACAAAATGATGAAAAAGAAAACTATGAATATAGCAATAAAAAAAGGAGGTAGGTAGAGAAACAAGAAGCATGTTAAGTAGAAATGAAAATGAATGACGAGGTAAGTCCAAATATGCCAATAGCTATAATAAATACAGTTTAAATTCTCCTATTGACAGACGTTCAAATGGATAATGTATAGAACCAATGTATGAACAGACACTTTACAAAAGAAGATATACACGAGGCCAACAAACATATGAAAAAATGCTCATCATCACTGGTCATTAGAGAGATGCAAATCAAAACCACATTGAGATACCACCTCACGCCCGTTAGAATGGCGATCATTAAAAAATCTGGAGACAACAGATGCTGGAGAGGATGTGGAGAAATAGGAACACTTCTACACTGCTGGTGGGAGTGTAAATTAGTTCAACCATTGTGGAAGACAGTGTGGTGATTCCTCAAGGACCTAGAAATAGAAATTCCATTTGACCCAGCAATTCCATTACTGGGTATATATCCAAAGGACTATAAATCGGTCTACTATAAGGACACATGCACACGAATGTTCATTGAAGCACTGTTTACAATAGCAAAGACCTGGAACCAACCCAAATGCCCATCGGTGATAGGCTGGACAGGGAAAATGTGGCACATATACACCATGGAATATTATGCAGCAATCAAAAATGATGAGTTCATGTCCTTTGTAGGGACATGGATAAACCTGGAGAACATTATTCTCAGCAAACTGACACAAGAACAGAAAATGAAATACCGCATGTTCTCACTCATAGGCGGGTGATGAACAATGAGAACACATGGACACAGGGAAGGGAGCGCTACAACTGGGATCTATTGGGGGGAATAGGGGAGGGACAGTGGGGGTCGGAGCTGGGGAGGGATAGCATGGGGAGAAATGCCAAATGTGGGTGAAGGTGAGGAAGGCAGCAAAACACACTGCCACGTGTGTACCTATGCAACTATCTTGCATGTTCTGCACATGTACCCCAAAACCTAAAATGCAATTAAAAAAAAAAACCAATGTATAAAACCAATGTATAGAAGTTGTATACGTTCTATAGAATGTATAAAACTTGTTTCTACACATTTTTTAATACTGTTATTTTCAAAAGACTTAAAATGGTATAGAATGACTGGAGGTAAGCCAATTAAATGTCAAAAAGAAAGCAAAAAACACAGTATTAATATTAGACAAAACTAGAATTCAAGGTCAAAGGCAAGAGAATATTTTATATGGATTAAAGATGCAATCCAGAAGATAACAGTAGCCACAACCCTTTCCCCACTGAAAACACAGCATGGAACTGTGTAACAAGTGTTTGAAACGCAAGCAGAAACTGTTAACGCAGGATCACGGTAGGGAACTTTAGCACGTCTTTCTTAGAAACTGGCAGACCAAGTAGATGAAAAAGTAGGTAAGGGTACAGATGATTTGAATATACGGTCATTGAGCTAGAAGATTTTCATATGTAAACTCAGTTCTCAACAAATGTAAAATACATGTTTAAATTTCTTGAACTCCCGACCTCAGGTGATCCGCCCGCCTTGGCCTCCAAAATGCTTGGATTACAGGTGTGAGCCACCACGCCTGGCCTAAAATACATGTTTAAATTTCTATGGAACACTTAAAAAAATCTGACTCAGTATTCAGCCAGAAATAAAATCTTAATAAAACTCTCAAAAGAGAAATACTACAGATCTCTTGGAGTTCCAACCCAAGAGTAAATTATAAAAGAAAATCAAAGCTGAAATTAGAGACCACATAGGGATGAATAATGATCAGAGCACTCAGCTCAAAATTTACAGGATGCATCAAAGACCGACTGAAAGTTTAAAATGAAAAATAATAAAGACTGAAAATGTGCTAAACAATAAGATTTTTTTTTTTTAAAAAAGAGCTAAACAAAGTAGAAGAAAGGGATTCAATAAAGAAAATGCAGGATGATGAAACAGAAAACAAACAAATCTGTTTGATCATTAAAACCCAAAAGATGTTAAAATCAATCAAAGACCGGTATGAAAAATGTAAACAAAACAAATTTAGGAATAATACAAAGGGTGTAACTACAGATAGGAATTTTTTCAAATTATTAGAGTATATATGCAAATACCAGTACAGTTAAAAGAATTTTGGAAAAATAAATAGAAATAAAAAATTTTCTAGATATATATGAACTACTAAAATGATTAAAAAAGAGGCAGAAAACTGGAAAATAGAAAAGATAGTCAAAGATCCCACTCTCCCACCAGCCAGGTCCCAGGCCCAGATGGTTTTACTACTTACTACATTTTTTTTTTTTTACTTTTAACAACCTTTAAAGTGTAAAGTATATATTAATTCCTGTGCTAGACTGCATAGAACATAGAAAATATATAAAGCTTCTCAATTTATTCTACAAAGCTAGCATAACCTAGATACCAAAAGTGGATAGTATGGCACTAAAATAGCAAAGTACAGACCAGAGTTCAACAACTAAAATGCCTGCAAAAGCCAGGCAAGACATTTAACAGGAAGAAATGTAACAGGAAATGGGATATTAATCTGATAGAGTGACCAAAGGAAGAACATACGACCCATTGAAAAGAGGCTATTGGTTTCGTGAGCAGGAGGGGTTCTAATCACAATCTTATTAATGTGTACATAAGCAAAAAGCCTAATATAATTTCCTAACTCAAAATCGGTAGTCTCTTTTTTTTTTTCCCCCCCGAGACAGATTCTTGCTCTGTCACCCAGGCTGGAGTGCAGTGGCATGATCTCAGTTCACTGGAACCTCTGCCTCCTGGGTTCAAGAGATTCTCCTGCCTCAGCCTCCTGAGTAGCTGGGATTACAGGTGTGCACCACCATACCCAACTAATTTTTGCATTTTTAGTAGAGATGGGGTTTCACCATGTTGGTCAGGCTGGACTCAAACTCCTGACCTTGTGCTCCACCCATCTCAGCCTCCCGAAGTGCTGGGATTATAGGCGTGAGGCACTGCGCCCAGCCAACAACACAATCTGGGAGAATTGATCCTAGGAATGCAAGGATGACTCAACGTTAGAAAAATCCATTACTATGATTCAACTCGTTAATAGGTCAGGGAAGAAAAACCACACAATCGTCTTGATAAATTCAGTACAGATGTTTGAGGAATCAAAACATCCATTCCTACAGAAACCTATAAAGCAATCTACTTATCGTTGAAAGGCAAGAAGTCAGAGAGGGATGGATAGCCATCACTGTGATTACTTCCACATTACACCAGTGGTCTTGGGAAAGGCAGTGACCAGAAAATGAAGTGAGGTACAAATACTGGAAAGAAAGAGAAAACATAGTACTTTTGAAAATCTGTGATTGTTATCCTCCAAAATCCAAGTTCATCCACTTGAAAGTGGTTATACGAAATTGTTTAGTAAGATGCCTAGATACAGCTGTATCTATATCTGTATTTTCACACCATGGAGATACAGACATGAAAAGGTGAGAGAAGGAAAAAGTCTAGCAGGGGACCCTGGGCCCCAAAGAATGACACAGTGATGACTTTACTGCTTTTCTTTCTGCCTCATATATTCCAGACCTGGCGCTGAAGAAGCCAACAACCTGGAAATGCAATGGGGCACAGACAAAAAGGTTGAATAAAAGGTCTCCCTAAACTCAAAATTCTCTCAATAGCCAAAGAACTAAGAAAGGGGTATCATAAATGCTTATATTAGAAAAGAAGAAGAGTCCAGATAATAATAATAACCTAAACTCTTCCTCAAGAACCTAAAAAAGAGCAAAATAAACCCAAGCAAACAAAGGAAAGAGTAACAAGCAGAAACCAGTGAAATTGAAAATAGAAAAGTAGAGAAAATGAATAAAACAAAAATTTGGTTCTTAGAAAAGAATCAAGAAAATTGACAAATTTCTAGAAAGAGTGATAAAGCAAAAACGAAAGAAAACAGAAATGATCAATATCAATAATTAAAACATAGCAGATTTTATGGACCCTATAGACATCAAAAGAATAGTAATTACTTTCTGATGACGTCACGCTCTCCTGGGCTGCAACTGATCCATGGTGGTTAGAAAGATGAAAAAAAAAAAAAAAGAATAGCAATTACTATGAACAACTCTAACACAATTTGATAACAGATAAAATGAACCAATTCCTCAACAAACACCAAACATACCTAATATGAAATAGATAATCTGAATAGCCCTTTAGCTATTAGGGAAATTGAATCTGTAATTTAAAATCTCCTGAAATGGAAATCTCCTGGTCCAGATGTTTTCCTAGGCGAATTCCACCAAAGAAGAATGAACTCCAGTTCAACACATTACCTTCCAGTAAATAGAAGAGGAAGAAACAGTTCTCAACTTATCTTATGAAGACAATATTACCCTCATCTCAAAACCAGACAGGGATAATACACAAAAGAAAACTAGAGGCAGGGCGCGTTGGCTCAAGCCTGTAATCCCAGCACTTTGGGAGGCTGAGGCGGGTGGATCACAGGGTCAAGAAAATGAGACCATCCTGGTCAATATGGTGAAACCCAGTCTCTACTAAAGATACAAAAAATTAGCTGGGCATGGTGGCGCATGCCTGTAATCCCAGCTACTCGGGAGGCTGAGGCAGGAGAATACCCTGAACCCAGGAGGCGGAGGTTGCCGTGAGCCGAGATTGTGCCATTGCACTCCAGCCTGGGGAACAAGAGCGAAACTCTGTCTCAAAAAAAAAAAAAAAAAAAAAAAGAAAAAAAAAGAAAAGAAAACTAGAGACCAAAATATGCCGCATAAAAATAGATGCAAAACTCACAAATAAAATTCAGCAGTATTAGGAAACAAATTATACACCATGGCCAAATGGGGTTTATACCAGGGAAGCAAGCTGGTTCAATATTCAAAACTCCATCAACATAATCTATCATATTAACAGGCTAAAGAAGAAAATTACATGATCATATCAATTTATGCAGAAAAAGTATTTGACAAAATTCAATACCTGTTCATAAGAACGCTAAGAAAAATTGAAACATTGAGGAATTTCTTCAACTTGATAAAAAGCACCCAGCAAATGTTCTACAATGAATATCATACTTCATGGTGAAAGACTGAATACTTTCCCCATAAAATGTGACAAGGCAAAGATGTCTGCTTGTACCACTCCTATTCAACACAGTGCTGGAAGTTCTAGCCAGTGTAATAAAACAAGAAGAAAGAAAGAAAAGGCATGAACGACAAAAGGGAAGAAATAAAACCATCCCTATATCTGGAGAACATGAAATTATGCAGAAGTCCCAAGGAATCTAAAAAACAAAACAAAACTCAGAAAACTCCTAGAATTCATAAGGAAATTCAGAGAGGTTACAGAATACAAGATAAACATACTAAATATGTAAAAGTAAATTGTATTTCTATATGCTAGCAATAAGTACTTAAATGCCAAATTAAAAAAATATAATACCATTTATAATTACTAAAAATACTTACATGTTGTGAAATAATAAGATATATAAATTATATATATATGTGTCTCTGTCCTCCCAGTTCCTGGCACAGACCTCCTAAAAACCCTTGTAATTTCCTGAGCAATAGGGGTGCTAGGAGGACGTTTTGTTCTAATACATGGTCTGTCATAGTTCCAGAGACAGAGATCCTAATACCCTTATAGATAAGGGTACTAGAGGAATCTTCTGTTCTAAAATTTGTTCTTTGACCCAGGTTCCTGACACAGAGCTCCTAAATCTCTTGCAATTTCCTGATAATAGGTGCATCTTTTATTCTAATAGGGTGACTCTTGGTGGGCTCCTAGGTGGGGGCTGGCCACCAGAACTACAAACACAACCAAGCCATGACTAGAAGCTTGGAGCTTTTTGTTTTTGAGATGGAGTCTCACTCTGTCATCCAGGCTGGAGTGCAGTGGCACGATCTTGGATCCCTACAACCTCCACCACCCAGGTTCAAGCGCTCCCCCTGCCTCAGCCCCCCTAGTAACTGGGATTACAGGTATGTACCACTATGCCCGTCTAAATTAAGCTTGGAGCTTTTAGCCACCCTACCAGTCTCCAGAGAGTGGAGAGATGCTGGAGAGTTAAGAATTCATTGTGTCTATGTGATGAAGCATCCACAAAAATCTCTGAACTATGGCACTGGGAGGTGTTCTAGGTTGGCAACATATCTGTGTGACAGGAGGGTGGTGAACCCCAGTTCCATGGAATAGAAAGAAGTTCCTGTGCTCAGGACCCTTCCAGACCTTGCCCTATGCACCTCTTCATCTGCTTGTCCATCTGTATCCTTTATTAATAATCCAGCAAGTGTAAGTCAAGTGTTTCCCTGAGTTCTATGAGCCACTCTAGCAAATTAACAGAACCCAATAAGAGGGTGTGGGAGCCCAGATTTATAGCCAGTCAATCAGAACTATAGATGACAACCTACTACCTGTGACTGGCATCTGAAGGAGGGGGAATTTTGAGGGATTGAGCCCTTCAACTGTGGGTTCTGATGTTATCACCAGGTAGTGTCACAATTAAACTGAATTATAGCACACCCAGCTGGTGTCTTCTGAAGAATTGCTTGGAATGTGGGGAGACACCCTTACACAGCTGGTGTCAGGAGCACTATGTGGACTGGTGTGTGAGTAGAGGAAAAAAACTGTTTTCTTTCTCTTACATATGTAAATCTAACAAAACTTGCACAGAACTTGGATGCTGAAAACCACAAAATGCTAATGAAAGAAATAAAACGTGTAAATAAATGAAAAGGCATGTTGTGTTCATGGATTTGAAAAGTCAACATTGTAAAGACGTCAATTCTGCCCAAAGTGATACAGGTTCAATGCAATTTTTTTTTTAGATGGAGTTTCACTCTTGTTGCCCAGGCTGGGGTGCAATGGTGCGATCTTGGTTCATGGAAACCTCCCCTTCCCGGGTTCAAGTGATTCTTTTGCCTCAGTCTCTGAATAGCTGGGATTACAGGCATATGCCACCAAACCTTGCTAATTTTGTATTTTTAGTAGAGACAGGGTTTTTCCATGTTGGTCAGGCTGGTCTCGAACTCCTGACCTCAGGTGAGCCTCCCACCTCTGTCTCCCAAAGTGTTGGGATTACAGGCATAAGCCAATGTGCTCAGCCTTAATGTAGTTCTTAACAAAAATCCCTGTATTTTGTAGATGCAGACAAGATTATTTTAAAATGTATATGTAAAAGCAAAAGAACTGGGTAACTCAAACAATTTTGAAAAAGAATAAAGTGAGATGAATCAATCTGCCTGGTTTCAAGACTTATGATATAGCTATAATACTCAGGACTGTGTGGTATTGGTGGAGGGAAAGATGCAAATTATTTCCCAATTGATTTTTGACAAAGGTGCAAAAGAAATTCATTAGAGGAAGGGTAGCATTTCAACAAATGGTGTTGGAGCAATTGAACATTCACAGAATCAAATGAACCTCAACTTAAATCTCACCTCTTACATCAAAATTAACTCAAAATGGATGATAGACGTTAATGTAAAACTGTAAAACTTAGAAAAAAAAGCATGAGAAAATCTTCAGAATCTGGGGCTAGGCAAAGAATCCTTAGGCATAACATGACTCTATGAAAAAAAAAATTGATAATTGGACTTTAACAAATTAAAACCTTTTGCTCTGCAAAAGACTATTAAGAGGATGAATAGGCAATATACAGACGGAAGGAAAACATTCAGAAATCACATATTCTACAAAGGATTATTATCTAGAATAAACAAGGAACTCAACACTCTAAGCTCAATATTAAAATAACAAATAATTCAATTAGAAAATGGACAGAAGACAAGAGCAGACATTCCACTGCAAAGCATATATAGGCAGCACATAAGCACATGAAAAAATACTCAACAGAACTATCCATTAGGGAAATGCAATTGAGATCACAATGAGATACCACTACATACTTGTTAGTACAGATAACATA
Source organism: Callithrix jacchus (assembly GCF_049354715.1). Classification (NCBI taxonomy): domain Eukaryota; kingdom Metazoa; phylum Chordata; class Mammalia; order Primates; family Cebidae; genus Callithrix; species Callithrix jacchus. The sequence goes on along the minus strand of NC_133516.1, from coordinate 26,869,759 downwards.
AAAAACTGTGACAGAATAAAATGCTGGAGAGGATGGGGAGAAACCACCTCTCTCATATATCACCCTTGAGAGTGTAAAATGGTACAGGCATGCTGGAAAACAGTTTGGCAACTTTTTCAGAAACTAAACATACACTTGCTACATGACCAGCAATTGTATTCTGGGCATTTGTCCCTGATAAAGTACGACTTATGTTCACATGAAAATTTGTACAGTAAAAACGTCAATTCTGCCCAAAGCGATGCAAGTTTAATGCAATTTTTTTTTGTGGGGGGGGGGGATGGAGTTTCGCTCTTGTTTGTAGCCTGGGCTGGAGTGCAACTGTGCGATCTCAGCTCACTGAAACCTAGTTCACAGCAGATTTACTTGTAATAGTCCTTAACTGGAAACAACCAAAATATCCTTGTAAATGATTAAACAATCTGTGGTACATCCATACTATGGAATGCTACTCCACAGGATGGAACGAAGTATTGACACACACAACAACTTGAATGGCTCTCAAGGGCATTGGGTATAAAAAGCCAATGAAGAAAGATCACATACTGTAGGATTCCATTGATATGACATTCTCCAAATGACAAAATTATAAGATGGAGAAAAGGTCAGTAGTCACCAGGGGTTACGGGTGGTGAGCAGAAGTGGAGTGGGTGTGACTGCAAAGGGGTAGCATGAGGGACGTCTTCATGGTGATGGATAGTTCTGTATCTTCATTGTGGTGCTGGTTATAGAAATCTTAAATGTGATAAAACACAGAATTATGCAGACATACTACCAATGAAAAGTTTCTGGTTTCTATACTGTACTGTGGTTATGCATGATGTACACATAGTGGAACTGGACAGGGGGTATATAGGACCTTGGGACCTCACTGTACCAGCTTTGCAAGTTTCTGTGAATCTGTAATTATTTCAAAATAAAAAGTTTTTTTTAAGTCACTAAACACTAGGATACAAGCTACCTGAGATGAGGAACCTTGCCTCATCTTCTAATGTCCTTTAGTGTTATGTCCTTAGCACCTTAACAGTGCCTGGCTCACAGCAGGTGCTCAGTTAATATTTGGTAACTGCAGGGATATGGACTATATTCTGATTTTTGGATTTTGTTCTTAAAGGCATGTGAATATAAATGGCAAATGTCTGGACTCGTAAACACTACATAGTGAACAGTGGTTATTTCCAGAGATAGAGCAGACATGGGGAGAGATGAAGTTGGGAGAAGGTGAGTGAAGAGAGACTTTTGAAACAATACGGAAATACACAGAGTAAAAGGCTATTGTTCACTCACTTATACCTCTATCATTCTAAAAGAGGGCCCTCTACCTTGATGATTTTTTGAAAGCATAACACATGTTTATTCTTAAAAAAGTAAATATATCCATATATAAGGGACTACCTCATGTGTTCATCCTACTACCCTAAACAGTGGCATAAACACACAACAGTGAGTGAATTACAGCAGCGACCAGGCCACGGTGTAGCATTGCACTTACCAGCTGTAGCGCTTCTCTGCTTTCTAAGGTATCTGTGACAAAACACTGAATGTTAACCTCAGGGTGGAGAAAATATGTTACATATAAAACATATTACAATAAAGCAACTTCAGTTAACTTAAAAATAACTTGAAAAATTCAAACTGAGAATATTATGTAAATATCTACTATTTGAGAATCCCTCACTCTTCTCAACTCCCCTGGCCTTTCTGCTATGAAGCACAGTGCCAGGCATTTTTAAAGCATTGTCATGAAGGCTAGTGATGTTTCAACCAATGAATTACCCTCTGCAAGTCATGATGTAAATTCCCATTGCCACTAGGGAAGCAGCACTGAAAGTTACCGGTTATATTATTAATTTCCCTTATAACCTCTGTTCTTCTGCTAGATCATGTCCTTAAGGTGCCTATTTTAGGGCAGCCTTGTACCCATCCATGTACAAAAAGACCCCAGCGAACAGTGCGACCTTAATTGATAACATTTTAAAATTTACATCATGTCACATAGTGTGTTGGGCTTTTTAAGGTGCCTTTACCTATATCTCTTTGGAACCATATAATAGCCCTGTGAGGTAGGCAGAAGAGAAACAGTCTTAATAAAATGAAATAGTATTAGAGCTAACACTTCATGTTTAGCTGGTGGATGAATTAGAAGCTGAGCCAGAGATTTCTGCCTCCCGTTATACCATAACGTGTTCTAGAAAGCATACTGGTGAAGACATAAACACGTTATTGGTTACAGTCTTATTAAAAATAAAAAAGAGGCAAATGGATTGCCATGATGCCTGTTCCATTTTGTTCTTCCTGCTTCACATAGTACTTCAACTTTATACCTGTTCTCCTTAAATGTAAATGTTTAAAAAAAAATCAGTAGAATTTCTTCAAAGACCTACTGTAATCACTGGTGGGAGAATTCTGGAATTAAAGGAATTTTCTGGCCCCAAAGTCAATGGCATCCTTAATTTTAAAAGAATTATAATAATCTTTTAAAGCCAAAACACATCCTTGCTTTTAGAAATAAAATCTGGTGAAGTACAACAAAACTACTACGGAATCATGAGGTCTTTGTTACCATTGCTTAAAAGACGGCAGATTTGCTAAGTCAGACTGAGTATACGCTCACATACTGCTTAAAGCTTTAAACTGCCTTCTTGGTGAGAAACATGACTATTAAAGGTCGTGCTGACTGACTGTAGAGGCAAAATAAAAGTTGCAAAATAAATGTGTCAAAAACAGGTAAAAAGCAACGGGGAAAGTATGGAAAACAGTGATCTGTAGGGCCTGCTAAATGCAAGGGTACTAGGATGCAGGCAGGTATCATTCTGAATCAATCTCTTCCCAATGCTGCCTCAGGAGGTGTGTTGAGATCAGTGGTTTTCAAACGTGGCTACACAATGGATTCATCTGGGCTGTTCGACAAAGTGTTGATGTCTGCATCCCTTCCCCCAGAGATTTGATTTATTTAGTCTAGGATGAGTGTGGAAGAGAGTTTCTAAAAGGCTCTCCCTCCCCCAGGTAATTCTAATGGGCAGCAAGGTGTGAGCCTCCTTAGCCCTAGGCACTATAGGTTGGGAGGCATTCTCCATATACCCCCTCCATCCTGTTCCTGGCCCTGTGATTATTACAAACCTGGGGATGAAAGAGCGTTAAGAATGTGGGGGCTGGAGGGCCCGCCTTCCCAGGAGGGGTGGGTGCCCACCTTTACACGTGAAACCTGTTGTGACGCATCTCAGGAAGCCCTGTGCACTCACAGCTCCCCAGGTCCAGGGGCGTCCTGTAGCTCTGTGTTAGAAATCAGTGATCCTGAAGCAAAGTGGAAAACAGACAATGTCCTCTGTGTCTCCCAAAGAGCCAGTAGCAAGGCAGAAATGTGCCAAAGATGGGATCCTAGTAATTGCTTTTTAATTTTTAGAAGCCCCTTTTATTTTTCAAGAAAAAAAGAAAACAAAAGTTGGCAAGAGTGAACAACTCATCACTACCCACTCTGGATTTAGGAATCAGCCTTGTAGTTCATTGGCCAAGAATTACATTTTCCCACATAGACTCCTAACATTTCCAACATCATGGCTCAGAAACTTTTCTGTTGACTTAGGATTAAGGGAAGAAACTGTCCCTTTCTTCCTCTACCACTATGAATGAATTCTGACACTTTGGGTCAAAGAAGCAAACAACTGCATTCACTACAGATTACATGAGGTCCTGCTGGCTGAACAGAGCAGGAAAGAAGGCAAAGACACGTGGAGAATAGCAGCAATCCACTGCGGAACCCACCGCGGCTGTCCGCAAGCAGCTGTCGGAAAAAGCTGTCTATGCAGTGGAATAAACTTCAAACTTTCGGGGCCTAGCCCAAGGGGAGAGGGAAATGGAGGCCAGAAATGGACCTAAACAAGAACAAAAATACGTATGATTAGCATCATCTGACTTCATCATCTAACAGGGAGAAATAAGGCTTGGATTAGGACTTTCACATTAAAAGGCTTATAATATTTTAAAGCCAAACCATATCCTTGCTTTTAGGAAAAAAAAAAATCAGGTGAAGTACAACAAAACAACTACAGTGGAATCGTGAAGTCTTTGTTACCATTGCTACAAAAAAAAGGCTAACATCACCCAGGCTTTCACCTTTCTCATGATTTCTTCCCTCCCCTCTTCTCTACCAGTTATTAAAAAACAGATAATAAGCTAGGTGCAGTGGCTCACACCTGTAATCCCAGCACTTAGGGAGACTGGGGCAGGAGGATTGCTTGAGATGAGGAGTTTGAGACCAGCCTGGGCAACATAGAGAGACCCCTGTCTCTACAAAAAAAGATAAAAAAAAAAAAAATACTAGCTGAGCATAGTGGTTTGCACCTGTCGTCCTAGCTACTTGGGAAGCTGAGGTGGGAGAATCACTTCAGCCCAGGAGTTTGAGGCTGTAGTGAGCTGTGATGGCAACCACTGCACTCCAGCCTGGGCAACAGAGCAGGACCCTGACTCTGAAGGAATAAAGAAATAAACAGACAATTAGAGAAGCAGCAGCAGCCCATGATCCTGGCTGTTCCCATTCCAGCTGGTAAGTTGGGAGCTGCCCACATGTTCCAATTGGCCTTAGACCCACCATCCCTTTCCAACTTGCTTTGCATCTGGAAGGTGACTTGTATACTTCACCACCTTTGACTCTTCCTCTCCCAATTATGTATTACTCTAGTAGTTCTTCCCCAATGCATTATTCATTGAGCATTAATCCCCTTAAAATTAGTCTTTGCAGGGAAACTTTGCTTCTTAAAAATCAGCATGCGTTTAATAAAGGCAGTTGGTCCCAGCTTTGCTGATGGGCAGGCAGCTTTATAAAGGCAAAACCAAGGCTTCCCTGTCTCTCTCCGCTTGCACTGCCGGCCTTCGTCTCTGCCACTTGGTGAAATCCATTTTCTGCATGCCTTGGCTAATAGACTCTCTTCAAAAATGGAACTTAATCCTTGGGCAACACAATGTTAAACCGCCCAAGGAAGAATTAAATATTTCAGAAGAGAAGGTGGTAAAAAACGGCAACTGCTATTTTAGAATCTTTGAAAATTTAAGTAGAAGAGCAAAAAATAGAAAGTGGCTTGTACTTGGTACAATGGATCTAAGTTCACTTTTGTGGGATTCTTAATAATGTGCAGGAAGACAATGAAAGCAGCAGCATGCTTGCACACAAAGCACTGGTCCTGGCAGCCCCCAGTACAAAGAGGGGACCTGGCTGCTCCAGTTAGAGGGACCATGTGCTCGAGTTTTGGAGGGCCCAGAGACTAAATCCCTGTTGAAAATGTGATTTGAAGAATGAAAATTGACCTATTTTCCTTCTCCTCACAGTAACGTAACACAAAAGCAAAACTTTTCCTCTTGGGAGGGGCATGCTCTGGAATCTGGTGCCTTGGGTTGGGGTCCTGGCTGCCACAGTTACTAGCCCTGTGGCTTTCAATCCTGCTAGGCCCCTCTGTCTCAGCTGACTTGTATGAAAAGCAGAAACACGACGGAAGAGCCTGCCTGGTCTGGTGGGCACAAGGGTTAACTGGGAGGCTGTGTGTCTCCATGAGTGGCAAACAATCAATACATGCCAGATTATGATGACACAATAGTGACACGGACTTAACCTGGATACATCTTTTACTGCAGAAGTACAAAGAGAAAGCACGCTTTCCTCCGTGGACTGAGGAAAACCAGGTAATTGTAAAAATGCTGCAATCATTTTTCTATCCTGTGCTTTTACAATCCAATTTATTGCTCTGCTCCTCACAGCTGCTTTTCAGAGCCCACAGACCGCAGTTAAAACATATTAGCCAGAATCAGAATAGCAGGTTCGAGAATTATGTATTTATGGCTTGCCTCAAAGAGGCACAAGTGATGTGCCTTCAACTGTTTTAATCTGCTACGCCTTGTCTCCTTTTGTCTCAGGGTGCTCAGAAGAGACGGGAGCTCCCTGGCGGGACACTCCCTGGCGGGGCTCTGTACAAACACTGGCCAGTGAGCTGCCAGCTGGCCGGCCAGAAGCAGAACATTTCCGGCAGTCACTTGCCCCTGTGGTGTGGCTGTTCTACCCTGGAGGCATCTCCATCTCCTGTACCATGTAGGGTATAGGTTCAGAGGCTGATCTGGCCTGAAGACACATGAATTCATTCATGGTGAAGGGGCAGCTCCCAGTGCTTTTCAAGCCTGGTGGTTTTACAGACTAGTCTTGGTTCTCCCTGAGAAGGGTTAATTACCGTGAGGCAGAAATCTTGGATAAGGAGCGTGGCCACTTGTGAGGGCCTGCTGGGGCTTCACCCCTCACTTTGCCACTTTTTAGCCATGTGGCCTTGAGTGAGTCCTGTAGCCTCTCTAGGCCTCAATTTCTTCACCTGTGACATGGAGATAATGAAGTCTGCACCCCTGAGGGATGGGGGTTAGAATGAAATGAGAATGCCTCCAAAGCTCTGGGTGCAGGAAGATTCTAGATGTTGGCTAAAAGTAGAGGATCTAGACCTGGTTCTTCCCAAGCCCACAGGGCAACCCTGTTTCAGACCCTCAGACGCTGACAGACACGCTCCAAAACCCTAAAGAGGCCTGCAATGCCCCGCTTCCTCAAGGCTTTGCCTCTGAGTCCTGTTGCCTCATTTCAATCATCTCAAATGCCACCCTCCTCCACGAGGCCTCTCCAGTCCCCTGCTGGCCAGCAATCTCTCCTTCCGCAGCCATCCATTGCACATTATAAAGCCACCATGCTGTGCTTTATGGACTGACATATGTTGTCACTGCTAGTGTCCTTAAGGCCTTAGACACAGGGCTTGTGCTTTATATATCCATCTGGCCTTTCCTCTTCACCCTGTCTGTGGCTTGCACTTAGAAGGTACACAACAGACTTTGGTTGAACTGTAAATTTGCTCAATCCAACAAAATACCCCAGCTTTCGGAGACACCCCAGGCAGGGTCTGGCAGTTTTATATATGAGGTGCCTAACTCAATCAGACAGAAATGAATGTACCAGATCCAGACTCTCCTAAGACAAATGACTGCGGCCGAGGCTCCCAGGAACAGTGCTGCAGCTGGGTACCAGCTGAGCACCTAAGCACAGATTCCTCAGGGTCCCTGAAAAGGTGCACAGGCAGGAATGGGACTTTTCATTAAAAGGATGTGCCTTAACAAAAATCTGGATACAGATGTTTGTGAAACACTCAAAGGAGGGCACTCACTACCTAGTTCCACGTTGGGACCTTGACCTTGTTAGACTAGGGTGTTTTAATTAAGGAGCTGTTCAAATCTGGGTCACCTGAACTTCCAAACCCCCGAATGATTGAGGCTTTCACATCTGGCTAAGGTGTAAACAGCTCAAGCAGGCCCTAGCGCTACAGAGCAGAGTTAACAGCTTGGGTTCTGGAGTTGGGCAGGCCTAATCCCACTAGTCCCAACTGACTGCCCCGAGTCAAATGCATTGATCCATGCATATCCCAGTCCCTTTCTCGGTGAAATGGGGAAGTGACTGTACCCCCATCTCACAGAGGCATCTGACATGGCAATGAGCTACTGCCCGTAGAGGGCTTGGTACAGCCTCCAGCACACAGCAACTGCTCACAAGGATGCTGCTGCCGATGCTTCCCCCCAGGCTTTCTGAAGTGAGGGGGTGATCCCACTTGGAGTAAGTTAAGTCTCCACAATCTAGCATGAGCCAGAGATTACAGGTGAACTTGTTTTGCTTGAGAGGGTATGAAGAATACAATCAGGAAAGAGAGAAGAAAATGATGGCTGAACCCAGGTATTTCTAGACCACATGGGCTAACAAATGCTCCAATCTGGATTCTACAAAGCAAGTTTAAGAACAGGCAGTGGAAGGGGCTGGGGGTGAGGTGGGACCAGAGGGAGGCAGTTAGACAGGTTTTTCCACCTCATAGACCTTGGTGTGCGATATAAACTATCTCATGACAATAACTACGCCTCTAGCTCTCAACTTGTCTCCTCGAGATTAGAACTAAATAACAATAGACAGTGAGTGAAGGCAGGTCCCAGTTTCTAACCCTTGGGAATTGAGAAGCCAGCTGCCTGATGGCTGTCCTCCCATTGGCTTTTCCTAAGTGAGGGAGGGCCAGAGTGAGGAAGGTCTGAGAAATCCCTCTCCTCAAACACGCTGTACTCTTCAAATCCAGTAAAACTGTAACAGGCCTCTTTGGTTAATGAGTGCAATGGACGCTGGGGACCAGCCTTTTAAAAATTTTACTGGCAACAGTCAGATGGATGGGGACACCAGCCTTGCACTTAGCAGTGTTAAGGAGGCATTTACAGGAGCTCGTGAAATGTCTGCCTCCATTTATGAACCCAAATCACCCGAGAAGTGGAAGGAAACCACTTCTAGTATGTGAGGGGCAGGGAGAGAGGGGTGGTGGTAAAAAACCATCTAGTGTGAACTAGCGAACTATTTCAAGAAGAAGGAAATCAGCAAAGAAGGCGGCCAAGCTATTTATGATGACACTGCTCTTTTCAGGTAATTTACAATGTGCATGAAAGGTTTTGCCGCCAGCAGCACCTGCTTTTAAGTGGCACCCAGTGTGTACCAACAGAGAACATTTCCTGGAGAAGCAGGGCTTTATTTATTCAGAGGGGCAGCAGAGGGCGATGCGGCAGGGTAGAAGCAAGCTCACTGCTACGTGGTGTGTTTCTTTTGTGATGTTTACCATCTGGTTCTTACACTGAGAACATCTAGGCTCTTGTTTGTTTTATCCTAATCATTAGAAAAAGTCTCCTAGGACCTCGATACTCATAGTGGCTCCAGAGGCCGACAGCTCTTCACTGAGAGCTGGTTAGAAATGCAGATCTTGGGCTCCCCAGACCTGCTGAATGGGCACACACATGGAACAATATCCCCACGAGTGCACACGAAAGCCTGAGTGGCCCTGCTCCAGGGCAAATCTTGCAAACATGCAGATTCTGAAGAATGGATCCTACCAGGCTACTTGTTTAAGGAGAGTATTCTCATGAGCCAGTTCTGTCAGATTTTCAGGGAAAATAAACTAAGGGGAGGGAGAGTTTGCAAATTCTCATTCCTGTTGATTTCATAAAAGCAAATTACAGGACAGAAAGGCTCATCAATTCCTGGGAGCTCACTAGGTACTCTTCATCATTATAACTTGGTCTTCATGGGTTACTCAAGTATATTTCTTCTTTTCTCTTTAATTATGAGTTTTATTTATTATTTATTTATTTCTGGAAGGAGGACTGGCCAGTGACATAACCTGTGATTCAAATGCACCCCTTTCCCATCTCGACTGGTCTCTAGTCACCCTCACTCCCCTCCCCCACCTGCCATCACAGCACCACAGCCACGCTCCTAGCCTCTGACCATCACCTGCTGGGCTGCCCAGGACCCACCCTCTTCTGCTTCCACCATATCCATTAACCTGCCGCTCCATCTGCGCTATGTCATCCCGGTCTCCTTCACCCTGTAGCTTGGTTGTGATGTCTTCTGCTTGCCCTTCCCCAGTCCCCTCTCCTCCCTTTGTCACCAGGCCCTGAGCTCCAGAAGGCTGACATGTGGTAGGGAGGGACTTCATCAATGGCCCTCTTCTCTCCTAGCAAGAGGGGAGTAGGGTTAGGACACTGGGTCCCTGGGCTCACTCTTCAGGGCCCCTCTCTACACAGGGCTCTCTCAGGTTCTGGTTACAGCTCCCTCCTCTGGTCCCTGCAGGCTGGCTGCCACACTTACACCTCTGTACATGATCCCTTTATTAAACTCTCCTCAAATTACCCAAGTGAGTGTGCCATCTGTCTCCTCCTGTGCCCCGACACACAACTCTGCTACACCTCACACTCTTGAAGTCCCCAGTGACTTCTAAAAGATACATCCAATGGCCATTTCTTTTCCCTTCTTCCTCTTCCTGTTGGATCTGATGGACAGTTCCCCTTGCATGCCCCCCAACACACCATGTCAGTATACCTGAAATAACTCATATTACTCTCACAACCCCCTTCCAGGGCCATTACCCCTTACCCCCTCCTCCACCCTGACACTAGCTTCTACCTGCCTTCAGTTCACCCCCCACTCCTTCTCAGAGAGTCTTACAATTGTGCAGCAAGTCCTTAGACTCCCCCGGTCTAATCCAGTGCAGGCACTGACACCTGATGAGAAGCCTGCAGCTCACCTGGCTGGTTTACAATGCGGGGCACATCTGCCCCTCCATGTCCTCTCCATCCACGCCCCACCTCTTGATTCTCTCGTGATATTCTCTCATCAACCTCCTTGATGACTTCTCCATTGCAGTCTCTCACTCTAGTGGCAAATAAATAGTCTTAGAAACACTATTGAACATATCATGCACCAGCTCAAAACTGCTTGGCTACCCAGTTTGCACAAGTCCCTGGCCCTGGCATGCAGTGGAGATGTCCCTTTCTAGCTGTAGGGCAGCCTGCAGCCTCCTCTCACCTGTAGGAATGAATCTTCCTCTGCAGCTCCATTGAGTCACTGGAGCCCACCCAAGGCTCTCTGATCTGTCCCAACCTTAGGCATCCTTCTGGAGCCCCGATCTAGCTTGGAAAACCCTCGGGGGCTCTTCCTGAGGCTTCCTACAGTCCTGTATTTTCTGTCCCATTCATTTCCTACAGTCCTGTGTTTTCTGTTCCATTTAGCACCAAACAATTAATCATGTCCTACTTTTGGCTGCCTTGAACAGCTACAAAAGACACCCATTTAACCAGCCTCTGTCTAAAGCCCCTAGTCAGACTGAAGGTCTCTGGAGACACAATTTTTTATTTTGTGTAGCTCTTTATCTCTAAGCATCTAGCAGAATGAGATACAAACAGAAAGCATCCAAAGACAGAGTATGGTCTCTGTTTTACAACAGGAGCATAAATGAATAAAAGATGGCAAAGCCTGTCCTGGAGTCTCTCAATGCCCTGTGCACCAGAGAAGGTGCAGTAAGAGGCAGCCCCACCTCTGTTGGCCTCCAAACCACCCAAAATGAGGTTTCCGATTTCTGGTTTCAGTTTTCTATATAAATCTGGCCTCATTACAACTAATTAATATATTGCAAATTCTACTTAAATGTAGGTTATGATTTACAGATTTTTTCTCCAAAGATGCTAAAGTGTTTCTATATCCTGACCCTCCTAGGGGATCTTCATGTGAGGCCAGTGACGCCACCTCTGTGCTCAGGTGCAAGCCACCCTGTCAACATCTTACCTGGAAGCTTGTAGTCACTCCCCAACTGGCTGCCTCTGCTCACCCTCCCCCAGTCTCATCCACTGCAGCACAAGGTATTTTTTTTCAAACTGAAAAGTTGATCCTGTCATTCTCTGCCACTCTAACCTTTCATCCCTCCCATGAGGATGGCTCGCCCTTCTCCAGCTCCCTCTCCATACCCCTCTACCTGGCAGCCTCAGTAACCTGACCTTCAGGTTTCTGCCTAAATGTCACTTATTACCTGTCCACATGCCCACCTGCCTGTAAGACATTAACGAAAGGGCAGAGGTTTTCACCTAATCCCTCTTCCTCTGGTCAGAGCAGCATTCCTATGCAGAGTAGGTCCCCAAGACACCAGCTTCACTTTCCTCATGACAAAAACCAGTGATGGAATTCGGAGCCAGCTGAGTCATTTGAAGGGGCCTATTCTCTGACACATCACAAAGTCTCATTCTTGACTCAAATCAATCTGAGCTATAATACCCAGGAAGAGCTACTCTGTTCCTGCTATAGAGTCCTCGGCTGGAGAGGAGGTGACGAAGTCAGGCATAGCAGACACCTCTTCACAGGCTCCTCATGACCTCACCAGAGAACCACTGAGTAGCTCTGGAGAAGTTACTCAGATGATGGGCCTTCGTCTCCCTCTTTCTCTTCTCTTTACTTTTATCGTGGTAAATGTTATATATAGTTAACGTAAGTATTACTATTGTGACCATTTCTGAGTGTCAAGGTCTGTGGCGTTGAGTGCATTTGCATTGTTGTGGAACCATCACCACCATCTAACTCCACAACGTTTTCATCTTCCCAAACTGTACCCTGCAAACAATACCTTCCCACTTGCCACCCCACAGCCCTTAGTAACTACCGTTCTACTTTCTGTCTCTGGATTTGACTACTCTAGTACCTCATGAGTGGAATTACATATTTGTCCTTTTGCAACTGGCTTATTTCATTTAACATAAGCTCTTCAAGATTTATCCATGTAGCATGTGGCAGAATTTCCTTCCTTGTGAATAATATTCCATTGTACAAACAGGTCACATTTTGTTGATTCATTCATCTGTCTATGGACACTTGGGCTGCCTCCAACTTTTGGTTTTCCCTCTTGTACAATGGATTAAATCTTAATCTGCTTTAAAGACAAAAGCAAACACCACTTCCCCCAGCCAACTGTAGCAGGGGCTGCCCAGGCCCATCACCCTGGCACCTGCTGGGTCCACCCAGGGCTTTGTGTGCACTTGGGACTCTCGGCCTGAGGCTGCCTTGGCCTGCACTTCTAAGTGCTTGGACATTAACAGTCCAGGAGCAGCCTAGACCCACTGACCATAGGGAGCTGGTGTATGAATGCCCCCATCCAGCTCCCTCACTCCTCGGGGGCTGCAGTGACTTACTCTCCAGTGAATTCTGCTGTCCTGGCCTCCCTCCTTCCCTGTCTCACTTCCCCTCTCCCCTAACCAGTGCTGCCTGGCCTTACCTCCCAGGCATACAACTTATACTTCTAGGGGAATCCAAACTAAGATGCTAATCAACCTCATCCTTCCCTCACACCCTCTTCTCCACCCAAGGTACTGAGGGCAGCACCAAGCACGCACATGCACTGAGACATAGAGGGGACATACAATATGGACTCTCTGATTTGAGAACCTCATTGTTCACCTGAAATGGCAACAATTCCCTGCCCCACACAACAGCAAGCTGCAGGGCAGCTATCTCAGCAGGGGATCCTGACCCAAATCAGCCGGGAAATCTTCCTGGAAATGAGCAGGGAGGACCCCTTCTGAGGGCTCCCAGCTCGTGATGGCAGCTGTGGGTTCCTGCTGAGACAAACCAAGTTGCCCTTCTGGCTCATGGCTGGCTTAACTTTCCAAATGTACCAAGTAGTGTCTCCACATGCTGGGTGAAGCCACAACCATTCCAAGGCTGTCTCCTCTGGCAGAGGCGTGATGGGCAGTCAGACCCATAGGGAATCTGGCTCCTGCAGGGATGGTCGCCCTGCCTTCCTTCTGAGGACTCTGTTAGCCCCTTTGTGCCAGTGCAAGGACACATCACTCTCTTACCCATGTTTAGGCAGCCAAGGGGAGACCTAAACCAGGGGGAGGTATTGGTACAGACTAAACACCAAGTTGTCCAGGCCCAACTGGTACCTGTCACCACAGGGACAAGACTCGCTCATTGGATGAATGCAGAGACTCAGGTTTAACTCTGTCTCCTTCTTCTGCCTGCCTTGCTTTCTCCCTTCTGCAAGGCCCATTCTGTCACACTGACCCTTTCCTGAAAACTGCAGAAGATGCAATGACCTAGCTACAGCTCTAGTAATAACACAACAGCAAGAGAGAGACAGTGGGACTTTTAAAAGAGCAGGTGTCCTTAACATCCATCTGCATCCACTACTTTTACTGGAAGTAGAATTCATGTAGTTAAAAGGTCATGGATCAGATATCATCTGTGACTTATGGGTGGTGGCAGGACACAGGCTGCAGAGAGGATGGGTGACCGGCTGTGCAGACATGGCCAAGTCCAAGAACCACACCACACACAACCAGTCCTGAAAAAGGCACGGAAATCGTATCAAGAAACCCCGATCACAATGATACGAATCTCTTAAGGGGGCGGACTCCAAGTTCCTGAGGAACATGCGCTTTGCCAAGAAGCACAACAAGAAGGGCCTAAAGATGATGCAGGCCAACAAGGCCAAGGCCATGAGTGCACGTGCCGAGGCCATCAAGGCCCTCGTAAAGCCCAAGGAGATTAAGCCCAAGATCCCACAGGGTGTCAGCCACAAGCTCGACCAACTTGCCTATGCTGCCCACCCTAAGCTTGGGAAGCATGCTCATGCCCACATTGCCAAGGGGCTTAGGATCTGCCGGCCAAAGGACAAGGCCAAGGGCAAGGATCAAACCAAGGCCCAGGCTGCAGCTCCAGCTTCAGTTCCAGCTCAGGCTCCCAAAGGTTCCCAGGCCCTACAAAGGCTTCAGAGTAGATATCTCTGTCTGCCAATGTGAGGACAGAAGGACTGGTGCAACTGCCCCACGCTACTACTGCCCGCCATCTGCATGGTGCTGGGGTCCTCCTGTGTTATTTGTACAAATAAACCTGAGGCAAGAAATGAATGAATCAATGAATGGTCATGGATCATGTAATTCTCCATCTTGATTCTGGAATTTGGAGGATGACTGCTTTTCACTGGTTCAGCTGAGAACCTTTGCTTAGACCTGCAGTGATTTTAGGGCTTGTGGACAGTTTTAAGAAACAACCATTGATTACAAAATAGAGCTTACTAAATTCCGCAAAGCTCTGTGCCTCCACCTCTCCATCAGCTCACAACTTGTTCCAACCTGACCACCAAGGCCAAGAGCAATACCTGTTTACTTAACAAATATTTATTGAATACCCACCCTCCTGATATATTATACTAGAGTCTATATTTAAAAAAAACTGATGATGAGGGACCTGCCTTCTGGGAGCCTCTAATCTAGTAACAGATAGACCAGCAAGAGCCCAACAACCACAGCACTAACCGTGTGTCAGCTGCTGTTCCAAATGCCTCACATCTACTAACTTCCTTAATCCTCTTAGCGGCTTTTGAGGAAGGTACTATTACTCTTACAACACAGGAGGAGGGAACAACTGACCTCACTGCCTCCAATCACCCAAAGACACTTGGCTATCCAGTACAAACCAGGCTCACTCACATTCTTAACCCCTATGCCGTACAAACTGCCCAGAAGCCCAACCGGGGGGGCGATCTGTGCATTTCACATGGTCACTGTGCTCTGAGTCCGTTCTCTCCCTTTCTGAGCCTCAGAACAGAGCTGTCTGTCACAGGGAAGCCACGTGGAAAAACGAACGTCTGCTCACCTTTCTGAACATGCCACATTCTGCTGACCCCTGTTCACAGCAGTTTTGCATGAATAATGGCTAAAGTCAAGGTTTTGATGGAGACAAAAAATAAAAACCCTAGACATCTTATGAAATGTTAATTAGGATGTCAGAGGGCTCTGAGTTTTGACAGAGGTTTTTCCTGCCACAGAGGGCAAGTCCCTGCCATCTTGCTTCTGTGAGTCACTGTAATAGCCTTCGCTATTTCATCTCCTTCTATAATTTATACACGTTGAAGTACAAGGTTGCAATAGAATATAACACATGTGTAGGGAAATATCCATTCATATTTGCATGCACGCACATGCCTCCTATTTGGATTGGGTTTTCTTTAAAGAAAATTTTTTAAAAATATGGAATGCTTCCCGAATTTGCATTTCATCTTTGTGAAGGGGCCATGCTAATCTTTTCTGTATCATTTATTTGGGTTGTTATAACACAAACTGCACATTCCTTATCTTACGGAGGAAAAGACATGGACATTCTAGCCAGGCACAGTGCCTGGTACTTAGAAGGACACAGATGTTTAGTCAGGGCTGGACATTGTCTTGAGCTTCTCAGAATCTAATGATGAGAAAGAAAGATCATTGGAGAATTCATTTTAAGACACTTATGAGAAGACTGCTTGTTACGTTCAAAAAAAGGAGCTGGTGAGGCTGCCAGGAGTGGAATGAGGGTGACAGGGAGTCAGGGAAGGCTCCCCAGAGGAGGAGACTGCTACCTTGGTCTGGAACACTAAGCAGAAATAATTTCCAGTTTGAAAATAATATCAAAACTGTATGCAGGGAAACAGGCTGATGGGGAAGGGGCATTTCCTAGCCAGAACGGATGAGACAGGGGCTCAGGGAAGGAGCTTTGGAGCCAGGAGGCTCAGGTTTGGGCTTGCATCCCTACTTGCTGGGCCTAGGACCTTGAGCAATTAATCATTTCACCTGTCTCCTTACCTGCAGAAAGGTGACTGCAGACTATCTCATTTAATTCTTATTACAAAGACCTTGGCCCACCCAGGACCTGTTCAATAAACTGCTTATTACAGTGGTTCACAGACGTTTTGCTTATTTTCTGTCATGACTATGTCAGTTTGCCTCTAAGCCAATGTCTCAGAGTTCTGCAGTGCCCTTGGCTCCCGGACTAAGCCTTGAGATGTGAGTGAAGAATAACTCTTGTGTTTTATGCATACACTGTCCATGTTCCCTTAGAATAATACATGAGAATAAATAGTTGCTTATGTGCTACCACAAAGAGGCGGGAAAAAATCAGAAGGCTCTGGGATGGGAGAGCACAGGAAAAGTATATCTTCCATTAGTTTAGGAGGCTGTAATTTAGGTGGTTATATCCTTTGAAGGAGGTGCAGTAGGGTAGGGTAGGGAGGTTGGCTTGGGGGAAAAGGAAGTTTCCACCAAACTGTGGTTAATTGTAGTGAACAACAGAAAACTGAGAAGAGAAGCTCGGTTTCAGGAAACAATTCACAAATAAATAACCAATCAACACAGCTCCAACTCCATGGCAACTCCTCTTCAAAACAGTGAAGGAAAAGAACAAGGGAAATTTACAAGCTTTTTTTCCTGGGTGTATATCAGCCTATGTTTTTGACAAGCAGTAGTGGAAAATAGGTGTCCTGCATGCTTCTGTAATATTTTCCTCGTGTTGGTTCTCTCACTTGCTTTCTGCCCCTCCCCACTCTCGGAACATTCAATCTATTTTGTGATCCTGACGTGTCTAGCGACCCAGACTCGCGTGAGGCTTGCTTAGAATTTTAACTACAGTTTTCTTCCTGACTTTTCATGGCTTTTAAGTTGCTCTGGATTTCCTGGCTCCTCATCCTTGGCATGAAAGAACATGAGGCCTCTTTACCTAGAAGGCGGCACAATGAATCAGCAGCAACGCTGGTGATGGAAGGCCCAGGGACCAGATGGCTTTTAAGACAGGCCTTCACAAAAGGAACTGGAGGAGAATGACAGGAAAGGTACAGGAGGGTAACCACAGTTTCAAAGGCACAGAATTTGAGGCTCCTGGAAGGTACTTAATAGAACAGTGCGTCTCAAAATGTAATGTGCACATGAATCACCTGCAGAGTCTGATTCAGCAGGTCTAGGGTGTAGCCTCAAATTCTGTGTTTCTAACAAGCCCCATGGATCACACTTTGAGTGGCAAGATTCTAGATGATCTAATTTAATCATCTCATTTTTTAGAGGAAGACACCGAGATTCAGAGGGGGAAAGTGACTTAGGGAAGGAAGGTCAGAGTAAGTTGAGTCTAAATCTGAGTCTGTAATTCCTGGTCACAGTGCCCTTTCAAAAGAATTATTTAAACAGTCACAGAGATGATGGGGGTGGGGGGGGTTCACCCTCCCCTCACAGTTTGCCTTAGGTAGGATGTCACTGGAGAGATTGCTCAGTTTTGAACCCTAGTAGGTGATCTGAAGAACCTAAACCCTAAAGCAGGTAAAGTTCAGAGTGACTGATCTCTCTATGCTGAACCTGTTTATTTAACCTGTTTATTCAACTTTGATTCTTGAAAGAATCAAAGAGGATGCTTAGGGCCAGAGGATGCAAGCTGTCTCCCATTACCTGTGGTCACACAAGAACAAGGCTGCAGATTCTGCAGGAATGTGAATCTCCTGCTTTAATAAGAAGACATTCAGGCCAGGCGTGGTGGCTCATGCCTGTAATCCCAGCACTTTGGGAGATTGAGGTGGGTGGATCACTTGAGGTCAGGAGTTCGACACCAGCCTGGCCAACATGGTGAATCCCTGTCTCTACTGAAAATACAAAAATTAGACAGTCATGGTGGTGGGTGCCTGTAATCCCAGCCACTCAAGAGGCTGAGGCAGGAGAATTGCTTGAACCTGGGAGGCAGAGGTTGCAGTGAGCTGAGATGGAGCCTCTGCACTCCAGCCTGGGTGACAGAATAGGACCCTCTATAAAAAAAAAAAAAAAAAAAAAAGAAAAAATTTGCATAACACTGATAATGCCATGTGTGATTTGGGTAACGTATAGTAAGAGACTTAGCTTCTGGAATAGTCTGTCACTCCAAATGGAAATGGGTCGGCAGGCAAAGTGACTTAGTAGCTCCCAAATGAGCTCACCCTCCAGCCCCACCCTGCTGTTGTCCAGGCCCAGGCTCAGGAATCTGAATTTGTGTTCAACTTTCCAGCTGATTTGAATGTCCACCTAGTTTTAGGAGCCCAACAGATTAGATGACCCCTCAAAATTGCCATTTGGTCTAGGATGGACGGCCCTGGAGATGACGCTGCTCATGTGGTGAGGGGCATGAGGAGGTGTCATGAAGGGTGAAGCCAGTGGCCCCCTCCCAGAGTTACTGATGCACTCACAGCGTGTCTAGGGATCCCTGACCCATCTCTGAGAAGGACCAGCGCCACTCAAGGAAGGGCCAACAACGAGCTACCATGGTTCCGAGAAAGAGAATCTGCATAGTTCAGATTTTATTAGAAATGAAGAAAGGGAGCAAGACTGAGGTTGTGATCTGAGAGTGTGAGGGAGGCATTTTTGGAAAAAACAGAAGAGCTTTTGAGAATTGAATGAGAAACATTTGATGTGGGACAGATTTTCTCTGAAAATGTGAGCAGCCTGGTGGGTGAATTCTGTGCCCTGTGAAGCATATTGATGAGGACAGCGTATGGAGGAGGGGGCTCCAGGCGCTCCAGCTGCCTGCAAGGAGGGAAAAGCTCCACCAAATGAGCCTCTGGAGATGAGGGGCTGTGCTAGGGGGAACTACTGGCCCTCATTCTTACCCTCCTCTCTGTCTTCTGTCACATGCCTTTGCACTTCCTTCCTGTCACGTGCCTTTGCTAAAGAGGGGAGAGGACCCTACTTCTGTGCTCCATCTTTAGGTTGGCCATAGAACTTACTTTGGTCAATAGAATTTGGCAGATGGATGGTGCACCAGTCTGGAACCAAGGTCTCAAGAGACCTTAGTGAAAAGAAGAAGCTTTCACTTGCCTTCATGCTCCTCTACTGCTGTCATGAGCAGAGCTTGCCTTGCTACCCTGCTGGTCCATGGGGAATGAGGGCCATGAGAAGCACAGCTGCCCAGCTGACCCACAGACTTTTGGGGAGGGACAGAGCCCAGCCTGAAGCACAGGGGCCCAGCTGAGCCAACCCTGAACTAGCTGAGCCCCAGCTGCCCTGCAGCCCTGGGATAACACTTGAGTGCTGTGGAAGCCACTGAGTTCTGGGGGTTCCTAACGCAGCCGTGGCTAATGGTACCATTGCCGAGGAGAAGTGGCAACTAGCATGAACCTCACTTGGCAGCCAAGTCAGCGCTGCTCAGGGCAGCTCATTACTCCAGAAGACAGAAAACAGCTGATAATCCAGAGGACAGGACAGCTTTAGCAAGGAATCCTTGCTGAGTCCAATTTCGTGATCCTTCTCTGACTTTCAGAGCAAAGGGCATAGGCTGTGAGGAGGGAGCATGACGTGTTCACAGGCCTGTCCTACACTTTCAGCCCTTTGCTCACAATTCCTACACAAACTGAAAAGAGAAACTGGACTTTTAATCATGGTGGCTGGCTGGAAAAAGTGACACTTTTGCTAATAATAAACACACAATTGTTAATGCTTTACCGTGTCACATGCCCTTCACCCCGGTCTCCTGGTGCTCCCAAAACACTTATTCATTCATCATCAGGAGGCCTGAGGCTTCTGCTCACTCAGCAGCAGAGACAGGCAGCTAACTCTTGGCCTGAGGGACCTTTTCATAGGTTCCAGAGTTAATGGTTTTCTCAAAGGGAAGGAGGACAAGGAATTACCTATGGTCTTGTTGAAGAAGCAAGGCACTGACTGTAAATAATTTCCTATCCATCCAACTGGCTTGCCACGTCACAGCCTGGGATGGGTCTTAATCTTCTGCTTCTTTCCGACTGCGTTATCTTAGGGAAATCAGATTTTCCAAGCCTCAGTTTTCTCAACATAAATCCTTAAGAGTTGCTGTTGGCATTACAGATAATAACTACATAAGAAAAAGCTGACCCTGTGCTTAGACATGTCGGTACTTAAGTGTGGGAAGTAGAAAAGTTCCTCTTCAAAGTTTCTTTTGTTGTTAAAGAATAAATCATAAATGTTAGAAACAACAATTTTTTTTAAAAGACTTTCTTCAAAGCCTTCTGGCTTTTTGCTAGTAATTCTTTGTTAAGCCCTATCCTATGTAGCTGTTAGACATGCTCACAGACACGTAGTACATTCTACGTCCTTGTACTTTAACCAAGATATCTGTGCTGGACGCGCTCACAGGCATGTCCCAGCTCACAGCCTATGCCCCTTCCTTATTTGGACTTCCTTTTTGTTCTCCATTGCTTTTACCTGTTTAGAAAAGTTTTAAGTTGTTAGCCAATCAAGTTTAGTTTTGGATTGTGAGGTCTGGCTCCCGCCAACAGAGATCAGACACAGCAGTAAGGACAATCCCAAGTGCATAAAGGATAAATATGTCTGCCATTCCTTTGTTTGTTATACTCTTGTGGCAAGATGGCTGGTGAAGGTGCCCTTCCTGCAGGAAGTAAAGATTGCCTTGCTGAGAGAGCCTTTGTCTCAGTGCTGATTTTTCTTTGCAGCACTGAGCATCTGTTTCCAACATCAGGTAGCTATTCTGTTTATCAGAACACAGAGTAAGCAGGGTTGCCATGTGCAACTGTGTAGGGTGTTAACTGCACAAAGACTCCTGGCCAAGGAGGTAAATGGGCTGAAATCCATCCTCAGCCCCACAGACTTAGTCTTGCCTCCTGTGTGGCTTGCTGCTGTCCAGAAAGAAGGGTTCCTGTTTCTAATTTGCACAAAGGGTACATAGCAGCCCTAAGAGAAAGTCCAGGGTATTGAAGGTTAAAGATATGTTTGTGTTGAAACTTCTCTGAAAGAAAGTGAAAAATGATCACTTTACTCAGTGATTTGCAAATAATTACACAGCTTAACAAAAAGTTGCCAGTTAATTTTCCATTTGTCCTAAAGATTCCAACTCAGTAGGTCTGAAGAGAGGCCTCAGAATCTGCACTTGCAGTCAGCATTCTCACTGTTGTTTATATAGATCTAGGTTTGAGAACACTGTGCTGTTTCGGGTCCCCTTGACCCAGGCCTGGGCTCTCTGGAGGCAAGAGCAGGTCAATCAAATGAACAAATAGGAAATCATCTCCAGCAGTTCAAGTGTAAGTTTCAGGGTTAAAAATCCAGAAATATCCCCTGTGTCTTGTTAACAAGAACTTTAGTGGACCAGGGCCTCCCAGTGGTTGGGCTGGGAAAGGCCATAGCATTAAAGGGATATATGGCAAAAGGGGTGCATGGCAGCTTGGGAGGTGGCCGGGCCCTGACAAAGAGCCTCTGATGCACACTAATGATAGGAAAGAGCCTGGCCACCGAAGGCAATTACGGAGGATGAAGCATCACACAAGCCAGCCAGGCGGGGGAGTGCAGGGGGATCTTATTATCCCCTCTGTCTTGCTTAATAGAAGTTAATAGTTGGAAGGGAATAAAAGAATGGTGTGTGAAGTTTAGTGCCAATACAGTCTAATATGCATGCTATGTTTTTATTTCAAAGAGGATAAAGGCCCAAATTTTATACTGAAAACAAATGTTAAAAATTAATTATAAAGAAGACACCAGAGGGCCTCAAGCCTGTTCCCTGGGTGACTGATTAAATGCCTGCCTCATTTAGACTGGTATAAACCCAATCTCTTGGAAGAAGGCCAAAACTATTTGCCAACGTCCACAGAGACTCTCCAAGAAAATGATCCTGGTGCCAGGAAAGAGAAAAACATACTCACCACTGCTGCCCGGAGCCAGCCACCACCACAGGGTGGAATCTAGTCATGGGCAGGAACACAGAATGCTGCTGCAAGGTCAACGTGGGTCAAGAGCATCCCTCATCACCTGAAATTGATTATCAATGAACCAAACAAACGAGGCCATCCAGGCCTGGGAGAAAAGCGGTCGAAAGACTTCCTTCTCTCTGCAGGCTCTGAGTGGGGGAGGTGGGGGCTTTTTAAAAAAAAAAATCCCTGGATTTTGTGTGGTTTGAGAATATCTTCCCAATTCTCAGGATGTACAAGTTCTAATTGAAAATTTTAGAGCAGGAATTAAGCCAATGACTCCATTATCTTTTGAATTTTAAAATTACGGTTTAATGGCAAGATAATATTTTCTTGTTAAAATAAAACCAAAAGATTACCAAAAATGCTGACATCCCCCTTCAATACTCCTCACTCCCAAACCCTAGTTCTTCCTTTTGCTCCAAAGGTAATTGCTATTGGCAGTCTGGTGTGGGTCCTTTCAGACCCATAGAAGACAACATATAAACACAAAGAACTGTTTTGTAGACTATTTTTCCACTGATGATATCATACTGAGCATATTTTTTGCAACTCACATTTTTCATTAAACCACAGGTCTCAGAAGTCGATTCATGTTGGTACATATGCTAATTGCAGCACAGTATTCCAAAGTATGTATACAATTACTCCACGTTCCACAGAAAAAAAGCCCATGTTTCTTAGACTGGTATTTAGGGATATTCATAATAAGGTCCTAACCTACATTTTCTACTTTATTTCTGCCAGCGCCGCACCCCACCCCCACTTCCAAGTAAACTATGCACAAACCAAAAGGACCCATTTGTAGTTTACCACAGGGATGGGCAGGCATCTCCAGCAGGGATATCTGTGTCCTCTGACCCTCCTCATTCTGCAAGGTCAGCTCCCAGCTGGCAGTCATGACACCTTCCTTGTGACTTCTAGTTTACTTTATATGCCCTTGTATAGGGTCCTTACTACCACTGTTGGGCATTCAAGTAATCGAAGGATTATTCTTACCTTTCCTTTTTAGTCATGCACTCCTTGAGGGGAGGAGTGTGTACAGAGATAGGGCAGGTACTTGACAAACTGTTGTTGAATTTTTTTAAAAAAAGAAGCAAAATCTTACACTGATCCTCTATATTGCTATGGGGAGGAGGAAGAGCAAAAGCTCAACTAGAAATTGACTATGGATACAAGATTGTCCTTCCTTCCATCTGAAGGGCAGCAGAATATGTCACCCCAAAATACACCTCTTTGGCACATGATGATTTTGAGCTAAAGGCCATTGAGAACAACCAATGCAGGTGAAGCTCTAAAAATAGGGCACAAGTTTTTCTTTCGTAAAGGAAATTTACACTTACAAGTAAAGTTTCCATTTGTAAAAGATGTCTTCCTCTTCCTGGAAAGGGAGAGGAGTTACTTTATACGCCCATGCATAGGGTCCTTACCACTGCTGCTGGGCATTCAAGTAATTAAAGGCCTATTCTTACCTTTCCTCTTTAGTCTGGTCTTCCCAGTGCAGAATTCACAAGTCCCTTTTCCTTTGTTTAGCCTATGATGTTTTACAAGGCCAAGTTCTAACCATTCCTCTGGTTACTCCTCACTGGGTGCACCCATGTGTACACCAACAATACATATGTTAATAAATGTCTTGTTGTTTTTCTCTTGTGAAACTGTCATTTGCCAGTTTAATTTACAGGGCACCAGCTGGAGACTCTAAGATAAGGAGAGGAAGAAACATCCTTTTCCTCCCCTACACTCATCCATCCTTCCATCCATCTTTTTATGAATCCTTCTACCCTTCCTTTCCTCTATTCTTCCTCTTTGTTCACAGCCATGACAAGGCACTCCCCGCTCTTCACCCCCAGATCTGACTGCAGGGAACTTATTGACGGACCTGCATCATGAGGTTGGAGAGACAGTGCCTGCGGTGCAGGCGCTTTGCACCCCTGGGTCACTGCAGATGTGGGACTGTACTGATAATTAATAATGGTGGACATTCACCGGAGTTCATCGCTGAGCCATGCACCAAGAGCGTGCCACTTCCAGGAATTCCCTAAATGGTGGACAGCCTTCCCCTTTCCATGATGCTTTCATTTCATTTTACTATGAGTCGGGAATGGATACTTTCTATTTGGATCTTAAAGATGTAACTTCACAGAGAGACCAGTGGTTTGCCTGAGGGGCCACAGTGGTGCCCACATGAACCCTTGGGAACTCAGACCACTATGAGCTCCTGCAGCCTGAGGGAGTAGAGGCTGAACAATATTTGCAGCCCAAGAGTTGCTAAAACAAAATAGGTTTCATGATCCCTCTCAACTCCATCTGGCAGTCTTTTGGTCTTGGAAGCTACCATATGCCCAGTACAGTTTAAAAAATAGTTGGATTAAAAAAAAAAAAACAGACTATGCACTTGGGAAAGATGGGCTGCTACCCTCCTTTGAATTCTCTTAGATTCTGAGGTTCCACCCCTTCTCAGCCTACCCATTTTCAGTGTTATACAACTAAGAGCTGGTGCTACAGCTCCCTCTACCCCTCCTCCAGTGTTGGCTTGAACTGCACTGCCTAACCTGGAAGGCTAGTGATGCCTCCCCCTTGGTGCTCCTATAGCCCCATACCACAACTGTCCTGTACCCACCTACTCCCTGCCTGTCTCCTTAGAGGAAAGTCAGTTCCTGGGCGGGCAGAGGGTACCAGCATCACAAAGGGGACTCAAGATAATGTACAGAGTGAGTACTTGGCAATTGGGCTTCAGGCATTCCAACAGATCAGCTAAAAAAGCAGACTCAGACGGGGCTTGGTGGCTCTGTAATCCCAGCACTTTGGGAGGCCAAGGTAGCCGGATCACAAGGTCAGGAGATCAAGACCATCCTAGCCAACATGGTGAAACCCCATCTCTACTAAAAATTCAAATATATATATATATATACATGTATACACACACACAAATATATATACACATACATAAAAGTTGGGTGTGGTGGCACATGCCTGGTAGTCCCAGCTACTTGGGAGGCTGAGGCAGGAGAATCGCTTGAACCCAGGAGGTAGAGGTTGCAGTGAGCTGAGATCACACCACTGTACTCCAACCTGGGTGACAGAATGAGACTCTGTCTCAAAAAAAAAAGCAGATTCAGCTGAATATTTATTCAGCCAGCACTCTGGGCTGTTACCCCCAATTCTAGAAGTTGCACCCTACTTAGCTTTCCATGCCTTGTAAAACTGCCCCTCTTTCTCAGGAATTGTGACTGCCCCACATGGATCTGGCAACCTTTCCAGGCCTCTGCAGGTGGAACTTATCTGGTATCCTCATTTCTCAGTTTCTCCCATATTCACTTTTGGAAAACAGGCCTTTAAAAACATTCCTGTGATATTATCAACATCCTATCAGCCATTTTTCTAATTGGTTGCTTCTTTTTTCCTACCAGTTTCCACATATCTCCCTGCTTCTGTTCCCACTCTGTCACCACTGCGCCCCGTCTCCTCATGCCCCGTCTCTGCCCCTTCTAATTCTCTTACCACCTCCCATGCGCGTATTCCCTGTCTCAAGCCTCCTGCTTACAGGGCAGTGCGGCCTGCCGGGAGGGCTCCCCCTTGCCGTGGACCTGGCTGTGGTGACTTGGCCCCAGAAGTGGCTGAGCCTCTCGGCAGTTCTCAATACACGATCAGTTTTCAGGGATGCAGTCAGCGTATTTTGGCAGACAAGCGCCTGAGAGCCAGCTCGGGAGTTACTGGGCAGGAACCAGAAGTTTGAATGCATTAAAACAAATACAAACAAGACCTACCCAGAGTGTTTTGCGGAGAGAACTGGCAGATAGGGCAGGTCTGGAGAGGGAGAGAAAAATAAACTTTCATCAATTTTGTTTTTCACACCACAACGAATGAACAAATGAGTGCTGGCAATTATAGCAATAACAGAATAACAAATTATACCAGTAAATGTCATTTCCAAATATCAGATGGATATCAGAGTTATTCCTGTTTTAATGCCTAGAAGGTACATTAAAATCCAGGAGAGAATCTAAAAGTAAGCAGTAATTTGTGGAGCTTTTCGAAGAAAAGAGTGAAGACAGTATTTTTTAAATGGAAGTATTAAAGTTTCCTAATAGGGTTAATTGACTATTCTAATTTTTACTTCAAGTATATAAAAACACACACAAATGTTATCCTGATCTTGATGTGGATAAGAAGATAAATTACTTTCAAGTTTGTTTTGCATTTCGGATTGCTGCAGAAGCCCCTTAGTAATTTAGAGAGTGTATGTGGTGGCACCTGCCACCACACTAAACCCCAGGGGAAGTCCTGTCCCCGCCTTTTATTCTTCTTTGAGGAGAAGAAGACATCACATATTCCCCAGAGGGGTAGAGGATGACAGCCACAGATCACCCTTGTCCCTCCATCATTATCATTCCAAAATGATTGAGTTTTACATGTGGCTTTTTCTGTCAGCTGAGTAAGAACTCTGGGTCTTCGAACTGAGAGGTGAGAGTACTGCAAAGTATCATCAAAATGTGTCCCGGAAGCCTGTGCTGGCATCATGAGCTACCGGCCCGTGCCTGAGCCAGGGAGTGAATGGGTTCCAACAGGAAGCCGCCCGTCAGCTTGACACGCCAAGCCAAACTGGTTATCCATTTTTAATTTTTTTGAGATGGAGTCTTGCTCTGTCGCCTGAGGCTGGAGTGCAGTGATGCAATCTTGGCTTGCTGCAACCTCCACCTCTCAGGTTCAAGTGATTCTCCCGCCTCAGCCTCCATAGTAGCTGGAACTACAGGCATGTGCCACCGAGCTCAGCTAATTTTTCTGTTTTTTAGTAGAGACGAGGTTTCACCACATTGGCCAGGATGGTCTCAATCTCTTGACCTCGTGATCCACCCGCCTTGGCCTCCCAAAGTGTTGGGATTACAGGTGTGAGCCACTGCGCCCAGCCCTGGCTATCCTTTTAAAAGATGCCAGCATGATTTTTTCATTTATTTTGTGTTGATAACTAAAAACTGAACATCCTGACGGTGCACAATGTCGTGTTTTGAGATACATATACATTGTGAAATGGCTTCAGCATGACAATTAATTCAGGCAAGTTTAATCTCTCCATCCCTCCAGGCCACCAAGTTTCAGGATTCTTCTCTTTTCTATCCATTAATTCATCTTGCAGTGACCCTCCTCCTCCAAGGGCTGGCATTTCTATTAGTGTGTTTATTGGGGGATGGGTCCTCCTTTTCTAAAACAGCGTGCTTTGAAACTGTAGGTAAAGCGTTACTAGTACTGCTTGTGACTGCCGGGGAAGTCAGAACTGTGAGCACAGACCTTCACCGGTGTTCACTCAAGCACTTCAACCACACAAGTTTTCAGGGATGAAATGCTAGCTGGCCATGCACACGAAGGGGCATCGGCGTTATCCCTGTTTTCCCATTAATCATATTTCACGCCTAAGTCTAATAATGTTATCTTTGCTCCCAGTTCCAAGAGTGTATAATTTCACCAGAGCACTTTTCCCCAAAGTGTGAATCAGGCTCATACACTGTATCTCTCAACTTCCTTTGTGCTTCTAAATTAGAAAACCAAAATGTCACTTTTCTTAGATAGAAAATCCTCTCAAGGTCAATGTAAAAGAATAGAGCAATTAACTTCCTGCGTAAACCGCAGTATGGTGGTGAAGAACACCGTACCCGAAAAAGCGCTTAAAAAATAAAACCCTTTCTACAAACGACTATCCTTGTTTGAGACCCAAATAAAGGATGCAGTTCTCAAGGCTCCTGTCAAATGAACAAGCAGGTAGAGGAGCCTGCTTCCCCCTCCGCTGCCAGCTGGCTGCAGACGTGCTGTTTTTATGCTGCTGGGCATACTGATTGGCTGTTTGATGCGGCAGATCTGTGGCTAGTTTCTTTGCTTTTCTTTCTTTTCTTCCCTTTTTGATTCTTTCAAGTTTTATAATAAATCAAGTTCCATTTCTGCATGTCTGGTGGGGCTATTACGGTCTAACAGGTAACAGGAACTCTATACACTGACTACACACACACTTCCTTCTCTTACTGAGTCTGGCAATCAGGAAAAAACAGACCTATATAGAAACGAAAGGAGAGAGGCAAGGTTCCAACTAGTTACTCGAATCTTAACATTTTTTTTTCCAGGTTTGATTGAAAATAGGGTTTAAAATTTGCCATCTCCTGCTTCTACATAAATAAAAATGCAAACACTTTTTATTTGTATATTTCTTTGCAAGAGTCAGCACTGTGACTTGAAAGGGTAAAGGGAGCTGCTTACCATGTTTAATTGCATTTCAGTACCACAGCCTGATGCAGGCAGGGCCAGCTTAGAGCCCTGGAATTCTCACAGCCATGGAGGCTCAACAGTCTGACCCATGACTAAATGTCCTAAAACCCATCCAAAGGCAGTTAGTGGCTCTTCAGAGGAGCTTGACCTCAGAATACAAAATAGCACGGGGAACACGACTTCCGGGGACACCAGGTATTGCCCGAACACATGTAGGGTGTACCCTAAAGCACTTCCAGATCAAGGCATTGGCTGGGCCCAACACTTCAAAAGCCTTTACTTTAGCAAGAGTGGGGCACACGTAACTGAAGGTCTGTGAAGTTTCTGTCCTCTCGATGGACACAGGTGTGTCCATGCAGCTCTGACCCATGGGTGCCCATGAGACTCGGGTGAAAGACAAGCCTGTGGTTCAAACTTCCTTTCAATTAAGCCCCTGAAAGAACAGGCAATGGGCTCTAATGAGGAGCCGATACACAGACAACAGGTGCGGTCAGTAGCCCTCCCAGGCACCTTGGATCAGCAGGTTCCAAGACTCCCCAGCTGCACCAACCCCCACATCCCCATCAAGCCACTCATCCTCATTACTCTCCAAACACATCTCCCACCAAATCTCTAGGCATTCGCCGCCCCTATAAATGGTAGTATCCCCTTCTCCTGCCAATCTCACTGGTGAACCCACATTTCTTAAATCTGCTCTGAGAACTACAGAAAGACCTCAAAAAGCAGCAGGCTCTGCAAAACTTCCCAGCTTCTGCCACAGAGATGCCCAGCTCCACAGAAGACTGGGCATGTCCTCCTCCCTCTTGAGTGTAAAGAGGCACCCAGTGCTGAAAGTCAAAGAGGGTGCGGCTGCGTGAGGCGATCGCCTGGCACTAGAAAGCGGAGTGGCTCTGCATAGATGAGAATAGAGGTGCTGCCTGCCACTGGTGCTTTGAGCCCACTCTTCCCTGTGAGCCTCTGCTGCAAATTTTCTCAGCCGTTTTGCAAGCAGTTTTCTCATCTCTCCAGGCGGGGGTGGGAGGGGGTGTTGGGGGAGAGGGGGACACCGCCCTGCTGTTTCCTTGTGCTGTGATGAATGCTGCAGGGTGACAAACAGTGACTCTCTGCTCAGTCTCATCGTCTCCTCATATAGGGCAAAAGCAGCCCACGGCTGGTTCCCACAGCCCCAGCTGGCAAGCAAAACCCTCAGGCACCGGGTGAGCCCAGCAGGGCGTGCTGTGGGCTGGAGAGCTCTGCAGGTGGTGGGAGGTCTGTAGGTGTAGGGGCCCGAGGAAGGGAGAGGATCACACCCACCCGTGAGCCCTAGCTTGGCACGAGGAGGGAACAAACGAGGAAGAGACTCAAACTTTGCAACCCGCTGCTCTCAAAGGCTCTGGCAGGCTCACTCTCTCGGTGACTCATCCCGCTTCACTCTTAGGACTTTTTAATGCCTTTTATCTGCCACAAATGTTCTTGTCAGGGAGCTGGTAGGTGTTAGATGTTCAAGCAGACTCAGGGGTGTAAGCACACACACGGAGTCTTTTGAAAAGCACATTTGTCTCACTTAAAAACAACAAAAACAACACACCTGCCGCCTTAAAGTACTTCTCTGGGAATGAATAGCTTCCTCTGACTTCTGAGCTCCCATTTCACTCCCTCTAAATGGACAAGGACCTCCTCCCTAGAAGGACAGCCATGCCTTAGAACTGGACCCACAAACCCCTTGGAGAGGGCATGCTGGCAGTGGCACAGAAGCAAGGAGGAGCATACAGAAACGAGGATGGGACAAAAGGCAGGTTGGGCTGGGCTGGGACAGTGGGGATGCTGGCCAGCCTTCATGAAGCCCCTGGCATCGTCTGACCCAGGGCCCTTCCAGGGGCACCACAACAGAACCCTCCTCAGAAATGGCGAAGCAAAATGTGATGAAAAAGCACCTCAATTTCCTACCTCTGCTTTAGTGACTGACAATGTAAGGTCACTTCCCAAATTTTCAAGTCACATTTAAAAACACCCCGTGAAGTCACCCTGACCTAAGAAGCCTGAAGCCATTCACCTTCCCTGCAGAGGTGGGAAGCCAACCCGACAGAACAGATTCAACTCCATTCCACAGACTCTTGGGGAAGAACAAGGAATGGCTGCTCCCCTTAGGAGGCTGAGGACCTGGAGAGGGAGGAAGGCAAGTATATGAAACCGCAGGGTAAGGTGATGGACAAAAGAGAGGTGCCGAACGTTACAGAATACAGAGGAGGAATTCTTTCAAGCAGAAGAAATTTAGGAGAGCCCCTCAGTGGAGGAGTCATCTGGGCCTTATAGAACGACTCAGGGTGGGAGGGAAGAGGAGAGGGAAGGGAGGGCCCCCAGGGGTCTGGGATGGTCAGTGCTGGCCCATGATGGGCCGCTGTGTGGCATATCTGAGGACTGTCAGCACCCGATGGGGTGGACACTGGAAGTTGTGGAGTGACCGGCCTGACCCCTTTTGGAGGAGGCTGTCATCAAATGCCTTCTGTGGGGAGGTGACTGGTCCTAGCGTGAAAGGTTGATTCTGCGGGTGGAGAGGGGAGGGTGAGGGCAGCAGGGGTGCAAAGGACTGGTCAGCACTGAGACTTTTAAAGGTAGAATTCACAAGACTTGGGCTCCAGAAAGCAAAGCAGCAAAAGGAGTGTCCACCAAGGACAGGTTGAGGGTAGGTGGCTGGGACTCAGGCACGATGGGTTGTGGGGGCAGGGTGGGGTTAGGGCAGAAAATACACAGGAAACAGAAGGACCTCCCTGCAAGCCTCGCTTCATTTCTGGGCCCCCAGGCAGCAGGCAGGCAGGCGGCTTCCTTCTTGTGCTCTGCACACCCCAGTGCTGAAGTGAGGGTCAAGTGACAGACAACAGGCCAGATGGCATCACCAAGTGCTATGAGGCTGAAGAATACAGACCAAAAGAGAGCCTGAAACAAGGATGCCTGTGGGGCCACACAGGAAATGGGAGCACAGGAGGCCATTTTAAAAGCAAAAGAAGCTGAGAACCCAACTCAGAAACCTGGCCTCTCCCAGCCACAGACGGGAGGCCCACTCTGGCAGCCTGGGGAGACTGATCCACTAGCCTCCAGGGGGAAGGGCGCTGAGCTGCTCTGACCTGGAAAGATCCAGGAGGATTAAGGAAGCAGGGCCTGTCTTCAGGGAGTGTCAGGACTTTATAGGCCTTCTTTTTAGATTAATGTGATGAAGCTATTAATATTCCTGGCTTCCCAGCAAGAAAGAGGCTATCAGGCATGCTCACCGCCTGTTCTCTCCTCAGCCCCACACCCTCCCCCTCACTACCTGCAAGTCAGTCCTGATGCCTCCATTTTCAAGCCACAGCTCCAGGAAGGGTCTGGCAGGGACATGGAGGCTCACAGGAAGGGCTGGGAGTGGCAGCCTAGGGTCCCGAGCCCTAGCAACCCCCATCCCCCGCTCTTTGTCCACAGAGTACTACTCTGAGGTGTGCAGCTGTCTCACACGAACCCCACAGCCACAACCATAGGTGGTCTACACAGAATAAACCCACCAGACTTTTATGTCACACTACAGACTGCACTTACAAAGCAGGGAAATACAAGGTATCGTCCAAAAAGTCTATTCCCAGCCCTGGCTGGACTCGGCTGAATCATCTGCTCGACTTCTTTTCCAGAGACCAAAGGGAGGAAAAGTGACAGAAAATCACAATCTGACTTCATAAAGTAACTTGGTTTTCTTACATAAACAGACTATTCAATGGAGCGTTTAGCCCGTCTCTTTAATTCTTAACCAGAGGGTATTCTGTCTTAGGTTACTGCAGTTGGGTAAATACCACTTGTTTAAAAAAATGAGGTGATTATCCCAAAGCATGTAGAGATTCTATCCCCAAGGCTATAGTTCACAGAATCCTGTCTCAAAACAACCCAATTTCAGAAAAACAAGCCATATGTCAAAAATGACCAAGTATCATTGACAGAAAGAAATGATACACTCTGGGTTCTATTTGCAGCTTTTGTCAAAGGCCTCCATACTCAATTTTCTTGACCTGTCAGAAACTTTCCCTGCCTTCTTCCTTTACCCAAAATATTACCTTTTGTGCCATTTGCGTGAAAAGGACTATATGCTTTCAAAACTTTACAAAACAAAGAACAAAAGCACAACACTTTAAAAGTACTCATCAGGTGCTGAACAAATACCTACAACACTGAGCAGCTCAGTCTCGTGCTTATTTTAGACGGCCTTGTATGATACTTAGTGTTTTCTTGTGTGGTAATCAACCGTATTTCATATTCTATCTCTTGATTTAGACTGTAAGGTGTCTGAAGCAGCAAGTGTTTTCTTTTCAGCATTCTCTAACACAGTCACCTGGCACCTTTTGAAGAGGCAACATGCAGGAACGATTTTTTTCAGACAGGGTCTCACTCTGTCACCCAGGATGAAGGGCAGTGGCATGATCATGGCTCACTGCTGCCTTGACCTCCTGAGCTCAAGTGATCATCCTGCCTTAG
Organism: Callithrix jacchus; assembly: GCF_049354715.1. Classification (NCBI taxonomy): domain Eukaryota; kingdom Metazoa; phylum Chordata; class Mammalia; order Primates; family Cebidae; genus Callithrix; species Callithrix jacchus. Next base: position 26,837,192 of record NC_133516.1, on the reverse strand, counting down.
CCTTCCGAGTAGTTGAGAATGCTGGTGTGTACCACCATGCCTGGCTAAAATTTTTTAATTTTTGGTATAGATGGGAGTCTCACTCTATTGCTCAGGCTGGTCTTGAACTCCTGGGCTCAAGTGATTCTTCTGCCTAAGCCTCTCAAGGTGCTGGGTTTATAGGCATGAGCCACAGTGTCCAACCCTGCAGTAACTTTCTGAATCAATGAATCAATGATTAAATGAAGGGCCAGGTTAATCTACTGCTTTAGTAGAGTCAGCTATGCTTGCCTTTTGTTTGTTTGTTTGTTTGTTTAAATGAAAATATTTTGGGGTAGCTGGGAACTGATAGGAGAATTTGAAAAATACCGGTTAGAAAAGATGGCAAATGCATAGTACTTGATTAAATCCTCCTCCTTTTCATGCCCTTGGCAGACATTAACAATCAATTATAAGACTCTCGCTGAGCGTTGATTAGGTCTCAAATTTCACCTCAGATGCCAAGCCCAATCAATCTGCAGTAGCTGCCCTAAGTGCTATGTAGAGAAGGATCCATTTGCCTTCTCTGTGTTAGATCCAGATTTTTAAAAGCAACACTTTACTGGAAAAGGAAGGCAGGGTTACTTCTCTGGATTTAATGTCACTTCTTTTATTTTTAAATCCCTTCTTCCTTCCGGGCACTGATTTTTTCCCCCTCTTGATATCCTACCCCATCCTGTTTAAACAGAACTGTCTGGTAATCAAATTGCCTTTCCTTGCTGATTCTCTTTGTTCCTGCCTGGTGTCCAGGCCCCCATCTGTGTGGGATCTCACCCCCTTGCTCACCATCTCCCACATCTGGGGGACGCAACAGCAGGGAGCTGGACACGACCGTGGGAAAAACTGGCTCATTTTCCTTGGCTCCTCAATAGCTTCAATCAACAAAATCTTGGGTTTGCCCTTAAAACTCTCTTGTAGCACCTCAGTTTTGATCCTTAGCATTGAGGGTCCCCTTCACCTACTCTAGGGTTTGGTGGGGTCAGGTGGCTCCAAGCTGGACCCTGGGCCACTGTCACATCTAAAGCCGCTCTCTGCTACCTACCATGTACCTTTCTCCCAGGGATGTGAGGCTTCAATGGGAAAATGGGAGTGATTCTTATAGGGACACAACGTGAAGGTTCCTGTGCATGGGCAGATGCAGACACAGGGGCTGCCAGTCAGTGAGGTTTCTGAGACCTCTAATAAGATTTCTTATGAACTTATGTCCAGGATCCCTGGACTAAAGTATTAACTTGGCTGCCTCATCTTGGCCAGCAGGAAGATCATGAAAGCATGAGAGAGGTTTCTTGTTCCCCTCTCCTGGGGGCGAGCTGGGAGGCAGAATGCAAGGGACTTCTTGAGATCCGGAGACAGGTTAAGAGGTTTCTGATGGTTATATTTTCAAACTCTACAGAGAAAGAGCTAGCTAGGTAAGGCAGGTGGCATTTCAAAGGCTTGGACAGGCAAAGGGGAGCCTGGGAAAAGGGATCTGTAATTGGAGGAGGCTTGGGCTTTGCTCCCTGACACTCCTGGAGAAGCCCTGGGGAGCTGGAGACTGAACTCTAGGGGCCATTGCCACAGAAGCCAGTGGGCAGGTCCTGGGGCCTGACCAGGCAGGGAGGGACACCATGGCAGTCAAGGATGCTGTGTATGTCCCTGGATTATCACGTTGAGATGGTACACAACACTGCAGTGACCACGAGAGCCCGTCTCAGAGGTTGTGGTCTGCCCTCCAGGACATGCACAACCTCATCAAGGTGGATGTCATCCTCTGAAGATGACAAGTCAGCAGGGGCATGAAGTCACACATATTTTTAATTTGTTTTTATTTGGCCCAGTCATGATGTTTTGTGAGCCCTCTTTATTATATTATTCAATAAGGAACAAATGCTCGTGTGTTTAACTTAGGAAAACATGATAATGAATTTCTTGCAGCGGAGTGTCATGGAGCAAGTGTGAGCTTATTCTAAGGAAGTGAGAAACAAATAAACAGGGTTCTGGGGTTGTTCTGCAGGTGAGGGTAGTGGTGGTACAAAGGCCTGAATCCCTCAGTCAGGAGAGTTAGAAAAAATCAGGTGAGTCTTGATTTTGGACACCCAATTTTGGCTTAGATTCCCTTAGCCTTGACTTATTAACTTGTACTTTCACTCACACAAAAACATTATGTTGAATTAAAATATTCTTATAAGTCCAACTCCAAATGCTAAAACACAGGGGTGGGAGAGGTGGTTACCACTGAGAGCACCTACCACAGGCTGTGCACTGCTGGGTGCTTTATCTTTACTATCTCTAATTGCCATGATCCCAAAGAGAAGGTATTATTGTCCCACTTGCACAGATAAGGTACGAATCAGAAAATGGGCTAGAAAAGTTCAAAAACTTGCCTGTAGTCCCACAGCTGGTAAAACCTGGAGTCAGGCTTCAAACCAAGCTTGGCTGGACTTCAAACTTCTCTTTTCAGACACTTCAGCAGGTTACCTCTCAGCTTCCAAATGGCTCCAAGGTTGGATGTCAGTGGAAGGATCTTTGGGGCAAATAATTTCCTTATTTTGAAAAACATCTGCCCAACTGTGGAAGAAAGTAAGTGTCCAGCATTCAATCCTGATTCTGCCTCCTAGTCACTGTGTAATAAGGGGCATGGCTTCTCTGAGAGCATTTCATCAGGAAGAGGAAAGTTCATCTCTAGAGTGGCCAAGATGAAGGAGAGCCTGGGGTCAGGCTCTAGGATCAGGTCAACACTCTTAAACAAAAGACTGCTGGAATTAAGAATATTTTGATCCATGTGATTACAAAAACTGTGTATGACAGCAGTTATCTTTTTATTAGTTTAAGATCTTATCTGGGTTGTGAGTTGCATTTGTTCCTTTATAGGAACGTGGCTGGGGCTATGCCGTAGAACACCATTGCTGGCTCTAGTACAGGGATTCAGCTATGTGTGTGGACGGGTGTGTTTCCCCGTTCAGGCAACTAGCCATGGGGTAAGAGCGGAAACCCTGAGGACTCTGGGAAGGTGGCAAACCAAGCCCTGCATTGGCTGAAGTTCCTTACAGGAGGCCTGGACTCTGGATACTGCACACACACATACACTTTGTGTTGACCAAATGACCCAGTCTTGAGAAATATGCTGGCCACCTGAGTCAACCTTAAAAGGGGGAGATTGGAAAGTGACAGTGAGATTGATGGGAGAGTTCTTGTGCCAAAAGGTCCTTCATGCAGCAATGTGCTGTATGCCAGTGGTGCTGTGCTGGTAAGGGAATGAGGACAAGGCCAGCTCTCGTGTCAGGAGTGGGGTATTTCTTGGAGGGAATGTAACTTCATACTGCCAGAGCTGGTACAGGAAAGCAAGGACTCGAAGGGTAGGCTGCTGGGCAGGGGGAAGCTAGTGTCTCAGAGGCTGGTCATTCCTCCAGGTGGGGAAGAAAGGAAAAAAGGTATCCTCCACCTCTTGGGAGGTCAGGAGTGGGCAGAAGTGCTCAGAGGGTGGTGTCTGTGGAGGGGCAGGGTCTATATATGGTGTCTCCTTCTCCATTTATCTATTACTAGTCCCTTGTTTTTAACAGCTGCACCGCTGACCTGGGTTTAAATGTGACAGGCTGATCTTGGCTGTGGTAGCGGAATGTGTTTTCAGTCAAAGAACGCACAGCCTCTCCCATCCCATCAGGCCATGCCCAGTGCCAGGGAGGCTGGTGGTCTTGTTCTTGCAGGGAGATGAGCCAGGGACCAGCAGGGCCCCTTCAGGCAGGCAGGGCAGGCAGGCAGGTAGGGTAGAGAATCGGCATGGGACCCAGGCAGGATGGGTCTGCAAAACACTGAAATGTCCCCCGGCATGGTGGAAGGCTTCATGGCTGGGGAACTGATTCAAGTGGGATGGGGTAGATGGTAAAAGAGGAAATGCAGTCCTAGTTTTTCACCAGGTTGGGAGGGCTGCAAGGCAGTTGCTCTCTACAGTTCATGTCTCTCTCTAGAGCACCTGGACATAGAGAATTTGCTCCTTGGTAGGCAGATATTGCTCTGAATGTGTGATGCAGGCCCAAGGGATAGCGGAGCAATGGTGGCTGCTTGAAGCCCAGCCTAAACAGGGAGCTCCCAGTGGGCTCCAGTTACCCTGAACCACAAGGCAGAAGTTTTGGCCTGAAAACATTTAACTGCAGACTAAATTCATTTGGATAAATACAGGTCTCCTGTTTCTCCCTCTGTGGGTGTTCTGTGGTCACCATTTCCTTTGCTATCTTCGGGTAAGGAGGGATTAGGAACCCACTGATAAATTAGCCTCAAAAGTTCCCATCAGTGAAACTCAGAGCTAAGTCCTGGGGAAGCGGAGCCGTGCCATTTTCCTTGATGGGCCTCTTTCCAGCTCCTGTTCCTTTTCCTCTCCTGGCCTATTCCTGGATCTGTGCTGAGACCTAAGACATGTGGCTTCTTTAACCCTTGACATGGGTTGGCATTCCCCTGAAACCTGAAAGTTCCCCCTCCTCCTCTTATTCCCTGGAGCAAAGAAGAGCTCAACAAATGATTTTAAATGTGTTATCATTGGAGTCCAGTTTGAATTTGCTTGGTTTCTTTGAAAGTCAGAAAAGACACAGTCTTCACTCCTTTAAAAAAAAAAATCAAATTTCATTTTGGATCACACTTCCATTTGCTTCTCTGTAAAAGTGAAGGTGGGAATCAGCCAGGCAACTCCATGAGATATCATACAGTTCTAAAGCTGATTTCATATCCCACACCCTGCAGAGGCTTATTAATAAAAATATATTAACACTGACCTAAAGCTCAAGATGAAACACATTTCCACAGCCGCAGATGCGTGGAGCTTGTTGCATCAGCAGCCTTGTGCAGACAGTAAGGGGTTTGTTGGGGAATTATATCAGGCTCCCACCAGGGCCTCCTTGGCTCTGTCCTTTGTGCCAGTGACAGTGCAGATGTGCTGACTGGCGAGGGGTGGAGTGAGCAGCCACATCAATACTGGAGATGTCTGAGGATGTGTTAATGACTGATTCAGAGCCGTCAATGGCGCCATGGAAGGCCCTTTGTGATGGTCCCACCCCTGGGGCAGCAATATAAGGACCAGCAATGAAGGACCCATTTCAATTCAACAAAACTGTATTGAGTCCCCACCAGGTGCAGGACACTGCGCTGAGCTTGGGGAGAGGCCGGCAGAGAGGGACAGAAGACAGACAGTGGTGTCAGGGCCGCAGCTCAACAGTGCTTAAGTCAGCTGAGCCCCTGGCATCGCACTGCACCAATTGAACAGAGAGGTTCTTTACACACCATTGTTCAAGCAAGTCAAACGACTTACTTCTAAAGGTGGTGGGGGTGGGGGGACTGTGCTCTTTGAGAGGCCCAAGAAACAAATGGGCCCACTTTGGCTTTCTGCTCAAGATGGCCTGTTCTGCAGCACCTTGTGCTGACTCACTGCCCCTCTGTGACAGGCACCAGTGTGGATGTCACAGAAATGTAAAGGTGCCCAGAGGGTGCCAATGTCCCCACCAAATGCTCTCTTCTCTACACTCTGGTAATCTCCACTTAGCATGGTCCAAGGAGCACACGATGTAGACAGATGCCCTTCCACCACTGGCCCTTGTATTTTCACACGTGAATCCCAGTGGTTTAATGATATGTTGATTTCTGAGTGGACTAACATTGATACCTGAAATTGGATTAAGCATTCCAACCTGTGAGGGTTAAGTCCTGCTTAAAATGCGAAGACTGAAAAAAATAACATTGAATGAAATCATAGATACAATTCCTTTAAAAGCAGGAAAAATCTCTCTGATGAGAACCAAGAGGGACTTTATGTAATGATATATGAAATTATACATTACAAAGGAATAAAATAAAAATATCTACTTATTTACTCTAGTTTTAAAGAAGTTAGTGCAAAGACACAAGTTTGCCAAAATCATCCATTTTATCCTCTAATCAAATCCTCTTATAAAAACTATTACCAGAAGATCTCTGTTTAACATCTCTAAGCCCCAGTCAATACTTTGGTGCCATCATGTTCTAATACAAGTGATGAACCTAGACAGTCTCCTGGAATTTGCTGCTGTGGGGTTTAATCTGTATTAAAAGTTCTTATCTTTGATAGAGAAAGGTTTGTGGGGGAAGCCCTGATCAAACCCGACAGTTCTGCCTACAGAACAGCAATCAACTCAGTGCTTGGATCTGGAAGACATTTCACAGAACTGCAGAGTTTTTGCACTGCTGAAATGACCTTGAAAACCCAGGCAAACAGGCTCCAAGGTAGAAAAGACATCTTCCATTTGGGAAAGAAGAAATGCTTTGGTCAGACATTGCTCAGAGGTCAAAGGCCCATTCTTGGTGATCTCAGGTAAGCCCCTCACTAATAAGACCCCTCACCAAGTTGCTGTGAAGCCCCCAGCGGCTTGCTTCAAGTGTTGGTGGGGTAAGAACTAATATTGGTAGGTTGGCTCTGGGGGTGACAGATTGACAGCAGGTCATCACTCCCATCTGTGCCCATGGAAGACGTGACTAATCAATCACATGCAACCTCAAACCTCCCAGCACTGATATCAGGCAGCAACTCACTTCTGTACATCCTACAGTGACAAGGAAAATCCCCAGGCCAAGCCCAGAGAGCAATATCCTCAGCAACAGCTTTTGGACCACAAGCCTAGGGTCACCACTAAAGGAATTAGATTACAAAAGCTTTGTGCTTATAGGTAGCATTCAGATGTCTGCCATTAGTCATGTTTAGAATTCCAAGAATGGACTGGTATGAAGAAGGCTTGCTCAACGAACTTGGTAAAAATACCAACAAAACCCAATATAGTGGGCCCTTTGTTTATCTGGGCGGTTCATAGAGAAATGTTTCAATTCAGAAGTATTTACACAGAACTGAAATGACCATTCATCAAAGACCTCTTAGGTTGCTCTAAACTGATTAAAATTGAGGGACTGGCTACGAGAGAGGACTGATAAAACTTGAATTATTTGCAAGTCAGAACCTTCCTGACAAACTGCATTCCACAGATAACTAAGGAAGTCACACAGGGTATAAAACTGCTTGTGTGGTGGCTGGCTCACCTCCTCAACCCCCGCCACAAGCCTCCCTTGGTTAATAAAGGTGGAACCCAGAGACTACTCTGAAGACTGCCTAAGACCCTCTTGCTCCTTTGATCCTGGGAACCTGATGCTTAACAGAGGGATGGGCATCAGCAGCTTTCCAGAAACATGTCCATGCTATTAACTGAATGCTGTGTAAAAAATGCGGATGCTAACAATATTTGTGGACTCCAGCTGGGTTGCAAAAATCCAACAAGGTTTCTTCAGGTCCTAAGCCCCTCCCTGTGGAGATGGAGCAGGTTTCACTAGTTACAGAGAATCAGCAGTGAACACTGGTAATCAGAAGATATCATCCACAGTCAGATTTTTGAGGCACAGTGCTGTATCACACAGTAACTTGAAACTAATAAGAGTTAATAAAGTGTTAACATTTTAAGAATAAGACTTGCTTCTAAAAATATCATTGCCAGGTCTATCCATATAATCACATCCCTTGCATTCTGATGAGCCTGCTGGAGTGGGAAAGGGGGTGAATTTCGGTGATTGCCAGGGAACTGCTCATGATGGGCAGCCTACTTTGTCTATGCCATGGACCTTAGCGGTACCCATTAATCGTGTCCTGTTAATAATGGTGGCAGTTACTAAGTTACTAATGGTGGCATAAGTACCTTCATGCTTTATTTTCCTGTCCAAGATTTTTGTTCTTAGTTTTGTTGGAATCAAAGGATACTCATAAAAGCATATTTCATGTTCAATATTACCTGGTGCCTATGTCTGGGGTGGGGATAGAGGGACAAGAATCTTCTCTGAAGCAGTCAGAATTCTTTTAATGGAGAAGGTGGAACTGGAAGAAGTAGGTCATTGCTTGGCACAGCTGGTTACAGCTCAGCCTGGGGAGCCTAAGGCCCCACCTCGCCGGGAGGACCTCCAGGTTCAAGTCAAGTCTATATGCATCTTTCAAAGCCTTCTCTTCTCCGTATAGTTTTCTCAGGTGTTTTTAGTACTAAAAGAAGGAGGTACTCCCTGGTCTACCTGAATCATGGTGCATGTGGAGGCTGTAACTCTGCCTGCAAAGCACTAGGGTTTTTGGATTTACAAAGCAAGTGCAAGCAACAAGAGCAGACTTTCCAGGGTTGGAGTCTCGGAACTAAGAGGTCGAACCACCAAAAATGACCTTCACAGTCATGATCCTATTGTCTTATTCTTACCCTTTGACAAGGAAAAATATATAGTGGAAAAAACTAACTTATAAAACATTATTCAACATATTCATAATTTGGTGAACCAAAAATGTATGGAAATACTTATAGAAAGAATACTGAAACAGCAAAATATTAATGGTAGTCCCTTGACCCTCTTCCTCTGCCATTTTTGTATCATATAGAATGATAACACTAGCTATGTTGTGCCCCCTTTAGAAAGTCCTTCATTCTTTTATGCACATACAGAGGCTAACAATATACAGAAAATAGGTCATCTTATACCCTTAGACTTCTGCAGGAAAGAACCCAAGGGCTACTAAGTTCACACCAACATACCATACAATGCTGCGAGGAAGATTATCATACTTGATTATAAAACTGATACTTAGTTTGAAGTCTCTTAACATTTTCATCCATTCCACCAAAAATTAACCTTCTCTGTTCCAGATTAATGGCGACTGGCTAACAAAGTAGCCTCTAAACTTGTTTGAGCACATGACCTCAATGGTAAAAAGAAACGGTGATAATAACACGAACATATGTGTATTTATTCACAAAGTGGCTACATGTTAAGTCCATTATCAAATGTGTGAGAATAGAACTGTTCTAGTCTAATGGTCTGTATTTTTCCAGCACCACACTGGATTATATTGTGTATACCTCACTTTGGAGATCTAGAGTTTAAACACCTGAGAGAAAAAAGTGGACAGCATAATATGGCTGATGTTATTTTACCACCTGGAAAGCTTCCTGGGCTGTGGTCTAGAAATCTCCACCATTCACCCCCTCACATGCATAAAGGCTCCACCAGCCAGCACCTTGGAAATCCCCAACCAGATGTGTAGAGTGGACTCAACCACCTGCACCTGGCAGGTCACCAGCAGAAACTCATTCTTTCCCGGGCTGAAAGTCCCTTCCCACAGAGAGACTCAGGGTGGCTGTAACGGGGGACTTCATGGTTGGCTGAGGGCCAAGGAACCTCTGAGAATGAGCCACTTCCCTATTTTTTATATGGTGTGTCTAGAGGATGATTAAATAGAAAAGCTTTGGCAATTCTTTTTCTGCTCAGCACTCTGTAAATATAAATAGACAGTGGTCAGAGTAATAATAATCATAGGCTTTTGAATGTTTTCATAAAAATCTGATGTCGATTAGGACATTTAGGAAAGCTAAAAACACCTTGGTGTAATACCACATCCAGATTTGCCTTTAAAATCGTGAATAAAAGGTGCTGAGAATCTGCATGGTTTTCTAGTTCCTCCAAACAAGTTCTGAGTGACAGGGGAGAACTCATTTGAGTTCAATTCTGGGGAGTAATGGAGGTTAGAAGTTTAAAAAATAATCAACCCTAAATTAATGTGACTCCACAACAACGTCTCATAAAATGTCTATTAACCTTCAATTCCATCTTTGCAAAGTAGAGGCTCTAAGAGTGTCTGGGATTCCAGGACCTCATCTAACATCCAGTGCTAGCAGAAAGTAAGAACACATCCCTCTACTGAAGAATGAATGAACAAATGAATGAATGATCACTTAACAGCCTGAAGTTCATCACTGAGGTATAGACATAACTGTGTATATTCTAGTGATTTGTTTTAGAGGCGTCTTTTTTTTTCTTTTTTAACTAGATGCTGGAAATACAGATTAAAGTAATGATGGCTTCTAACTTCAAATAACTCACAGGCCAGTGAGCAAAAAGGAAAGTGAGCAGAGAACATTAACCTAAGGTGCTCTCATGAAGGTGTGAACAAATTGCAGGGGGTTGTAGAGGAATGCTTAATATGGGCACACAAAGGTTTTGGTCGGGGGCTGGCCCTTGGGGCTGGATAGTGATGCGTGAGGGAACTGGTCAGCCTGTGCAGCTGGGGCTGGAGGGACTTTCCCAGCACAGCAGTCAGCTCGTGGGGTCCACAGAAGCACAGTGTGACTGGGAAGGGTGACAAGTCCAAAGTGCTTAGGCCCAGAGGAAGAGGCTGCCTGCCTGGGGAGCACCACACAGGCTAAGACATTTTCATTCTATCCTGCAGGCAATGAAGAAGCTGGAGTTGGTTTTAAGAAGGACACAGAATCTACTTTCTTACTTTTTTAAAGCAAGACTGGATTTGAAAAGAAAAAAAGATAACTCTACAATGTGAAAAAGAAAATATCCAAAAATAATGTATTTGGTAAGATAAGTTAAAATATCATCTTTGTTCTTCTTTATTAAGATCTCAAATTCTAAATCATTAATAATGAGGAAGAATCACCTTTTGATTGATCAGAATCAATCCAGTGCTGAGGACAGCTATCCGGACATGGTGCACACTCTGTGGACATCCGTTATAATGAACAACATGAGTTTAAGCTTTGGAGAGAACAAAGTTACAGGGTCTCACTTTTTATTCGCATCACAACTGAACCCTGCCTTGAGAAACAGACTACATATGTCTAGAACTATGTGCTGGATAATGTTTCAATGGAAACCACTGTATACAAATAATGACTTTGATTTCTCAAGAAGAATAGATGAAAACATAAAGCAACAAGTCTTATTATGTTAAAACCAGGAAAATAAGAGCACCACACATGTTCATGAAATACCATAACAATGACTTCTCTGGTTTCCCCCATCCTTATAGCCATTAAGGAAAAGACAGCAAATTCCTGAGAGGAGAGTCTGGCCCAGAAACCCACACCTATTGGTTGGAATGACCTGCCATCTGCCATTCTGAGTGGCGTGCTTTGGTAACACTAAGATGGGAGGTTTACACGTTGGCCACAGAGTGGTGAGGTTTGTGGGTTGGGCATTACTGGAATTGTCTACATGTCCTACTCTGTAGGAAGGTAGGAACTTGGAAGAAGGTTTTCTCCAAGCTGCAGAAAGGACTCAGCTCCATGAAGTCCCTATACCAACAGCAGGGTTGTGTCTAGGAGTTGTGGGAGGCAAGAAGGTAGGAGTTACTCTTGGTAGGACTGGCCCATCATTTAATGTGCCCTGGACACACAGCCATGGGGGGAGAAGAGGGCAGCTGGTGCTCTGCTCTTTCCTGCCTACTTCTAGGTACTCAGGAGCACTGAGTACTCAGTTAGCTTCCTAACCTGGGGAAATCCCCTCATCATATCCACTCCCAAACACTCCCCCAGCATGTGCCAGCCAGCTGACTTTCACAACCTGCATTTTTCCTGTCTAGATGTCAATAAAGATGATGCCAAGTGGATTTTCACAATCCTCAAACGCTAACAGGCTTCTTCCAAAATTTGCAAGTAAACATTGGAGATAACTTGATGAAGGTTTGTTGCCTTGCTGCTTTGAAATCAAACACTGGCCCTAAAGTCAGGCTGTGCTTTTATAGGGCTGCTTTGAAAATATAAAGTTCTCTTCTACCTCTAGAACCAGAATCTCCCAACTGTACCCTACACGGAACAACTTGGAGCGAGGAGGGAAGGCTGAAATGAGCAAAAGCTTTTTTTCCCTGACTGAGAAATCCAAGATGGAACAAAAACTTTGCTGAGCACTACAGGTTGAGTCAAGGACTCTAATTTGCCCAGAATGGCAGGCTCTAGCCACAGAGATTGCCTTATTCAGTGAAGGGTCACTACAAGGTAGAAAGGAAAAACTTTAATTTCCAGAGAGTCAAAGGCAGACAGAGGTCTTCAATCCTGTCCAAACCAGTAGCACGAAGTAACACAGCTGGAAAGCCCCTTACAAATAATAGTGCAGGCCTTTCATTTTACATATAGGCAGGTTGTCTTCCTTCTTTGGGCCTCAGTTCCCTAATGTGACAAGTGACTGGGGCAGAGTACTGAGGACAAGAATCTTGGGTATCTTGGTTGTGGAATAATTCTTACTACCAACACACCAAGCTGCTTCCAGATATGGATAATCACTTTTCACCTCCCAGCTCAGAGGATGCCTTTAAAACATATTCAGATCCTATGCAGTCTAAAAGCTTGATGACAGGAATTCTTATTTTGGCAAGAGATGTGAATTGATAGTCCACAAAAGAGCATATTCAAATGGCCAACAAACACGAGGAAGGATGCCCAACCTTAGGGGTTGTCAGGGAAACGCAAATCACAGCAACAATACGCTATGGCTGTCACACTTTTTAATTTTTACCAATCTGATAGGTGAGAAATCCCACTGCTGGTGGGTCAGACTGGGGATGGCTCAACATCACTGGTGGAAATGAAAATTAATTCAATTGTTTAAGAAAGCAATCTGATGACATAGATTTCAACACTCCCTTATACTTGGATCTCACCTCTGACAATCTTTCCTTTGGTAGACATTGTTGGGTTGGATTCCTTCTCGGCATCCATTTTCCCTCTCCTCTTTCTAACAGACAGCTAGCTTTCTTACAAATCCATCCCTGACCCCTACACAACTCACCCAATCTTCACCTACAGCTTCTTGCAAGGACCTATCAGGTCTATGAGTAATTCAATGCCCTTGTGCATGATTGGCTTAGGAATACAGGCCTCAGCCATCAACTGCTGGCATTCTCCTGGCCCCATAGTTGGGTTTAGGATTGGACATGTAACCTACCCTGGACCAATGGGACTAGAGCAGAAGTTTTCTAGGAGCTTCTGAGAAAGATGGTCCCACACTCTTCCGGGAGACACCAGAAGCCCCCCTCCTCCTTCGGCTATTGTTGCATTCCATGGCCAGGCCAGAAATGACTGCACCCACCTTGCCTTTTTTCTGAGAATGAAGCACAAAAGGAGAACAAGAACCCACATGAACCACATCTGCATGCGCTCTATCACTGACCTTTCAGGCCAATGAATTTCTTTTCTTTTCTTTTTTTTTTTTTGTGTGTGACTTATGACATACCTTAAACTCAAAGAAAGGTACAGAGAATAAAGTGAAAAATACCCAAGTACCCACAACTCAGCTTCCACAAGTGTTCACATTTGCCACATGCTCCAGTTTCGTGTGCTAAATCAAACTTTACAGACTCATTTGAAAACTCCCTTTGTAGGTTTTAACTGACTCCATTCCTCTCCCACCCTCTCCAAAAGCAATCACTATTGTGAAGTTGGAAAGTAACCTTCCCTTCCCTTTTAATATTTATATTATATATGTATTAGGTTGGACTATAGGAATTGGCCAATGTCTACCTTTTTACCTACACATATGTATTGCATAGAATTAAACCTCATATACATACAAAAATACAAAAGTTTCTTTTATAAATGGCTTCATTGCAGTCACCACTATATTTCTGAGGTTTACCCATATTGATCCCTATCATTCTGAGAGACACTCCAAATTCCATTGATTATATGCACCAAAAAAGTATGTCTTCATCTCCTATAGATGGATAATTCAGGTTTTATTTTTTCCATCACAGGTGCTGTGATTAACATCCTTGGTGCATCTTGTTGTGCAAATAAATGAGTTTCTCCAGAGTAGAAAACCAAAATGAAGTTGCTGGGTAGGGGGTGGTCTTCAGATTTGCTAGATGCTGTAGCTCCATCTGAATTTAAAAGCCTGCCATCCAGGTATGAGGTTCTACTTCAGTGCTTCCGCTCAGTTTTGTCTGATGTCAACATGTTAACTAATCTGTTGGCTGTAAAATGGTTGTTTTTGGAGGCTTTAATGTGCATTTTCCTGATTACTAATTGAGCATCTTTTCATGTTTATGGATTATTCAGTTTTCCTCTTCTGCAAAGAGCTTTTGCCTATACTTTGACCATCTCTGACTGGTTTGTTAGTGATTTTCTTACTGAATCCTAGGAGGTCTTTGGGTAGCCTGAATTAGTATGTTACATGTTGCAAATATCTTCTCCCAGTGAAGGGCTTGTTTTTCTACCTCTTAAAAATGGTTTCTACTGTCATTCATAAGTTTAAACTTTTATGTCATGAAATTATTAATCTTTTCCTTTTATCTTTTGTGCTTTTTGTGTAAGAAAATTTTCCCTCCTTGAGGTCATAAAAATATTTGCCTGTTTTTCTTCTAAACATTTTTAAACTTTGTCTTTCACATTCAGGTCTTAAATCCATCTGGAATTTATTTTTGTTGTGAGGTATGAGAAAGCTATCCACTTTAATATTTCCATATGTGAAAAATCAGTCATCCTAGCACAGAAGACTGACTTGGTTCCCTTCTCCCACTGATTGACAATGCCACCTCTGAAATATAACTCTGATGTGCTTCCTAGGCCAGAGGGTCAGACTAGATAAACCAAATAGGACATGTTGATCTCTGAAAAATACCTGATTTAAAAAATATCTTTATTAAAAAATCCTATTTACTTGGGCAAGACTACCTTCTTTATTCTTTGTCTTGGCTTTTCTTGGCCCTTTACTCTTCTGCAAGAACCTCAGGATTAGCTTGTTAAATCCTGTGAAAAACTTTTTTGAAGCTTTTGTTTAAATTAAACTGAATTAATCTGGGGAAACTTGCCATTTTTACAGTATTCATTTATATTATCATTTATTTAGTCATTCTCTTATGGCTTTCAAAACATTTTAAAGTTATCCGTATACACATCTCACATTTTTGTTATTAGATTTTTGTTTCTTAGTTTTTACAATGAAATCTTTTACATTTCATTTTCTACTAAGAAGTTGTAAGTACTTAGCAATGCTACCAAACTGGTATCCATTAAACTTTCTGAATTCACAGAATAGTTCAAATCATTTAGATTATGTTGGATGTTCTACATAGACTACCATATGGTTTGAAAAACATGAAACTTCTTCCCTTTCTAATCTCTATACCTCTTATGTCTTTTCCCTGTTGTGTCATAGTGGCTGAGACTCCCAATACACAATGCTAAAGAGAAGCGGTAAAGTTGGGCACCTTTGCCGTATTTCTGCATGTTTTACCGTTCAGGATGTACACTGGGTGTTTTTGTTAGATGCCCTTTATAAGGTCCTCTCATCACACTAGAAATAATTTTTTAAAAATTTGGAATAGGTATCAAATTTCTATCAGAAGCTTTTCATACATTTATTGAGATGGCTAAACAGCCCTTTTTCCTTTAATCTGCAACAGCAGTCAATTCTACCAGTAGCCCAGCTACGAAATCAGAATTTCCCAGATGACTGACTCACACCAGAAGGGTGAGAGAAGATGAGCTGGCATGAGCTCTAAGGCGCTGAGGTGGCCAAGTTCCACTGACCCCGGGTGCCCCAGATCCTTTATACTAGCAGCCAGTTCAACAAATAAGGAATGCTGACTTTCTATCCCCTTCTTAGAGATGCTACAAACCAGAAGGGGGAAAAAAACACAGGCTGGTTTCTTACCACCTTCAAGTCGTAGGCTAGAAAGAGAAAACAGACGTCTTGAATGCATGTTTTGCCCCTGGCATCTTCTCCTCTCTTTGCCTTTGCAGCAAAGGAATAGAAGAGATGGAAGAAGAACATTATTATTTTTTTTTCATCTGCAGCAAAGGAAATCACTTATGCTAAGAAAAGGACTTCAGACCATGTACAGTGGTTCACGCCTATAATACCAACACTTTGGGAGGCCAAGACAGGCAGATTGCTTGAGGTCAGGAGTTCAAGACCAGCCTGGGCAACATGGTGAAACCCCATCCCTACCAAAAATACAAAAATTAGCTGGGCATGGTGTCACATGCGTAGACCCAGCTACTCAGGAGGCTGAGGTGGGAGGATAAAATACTCCAGGGAGGTCAAGGCTGCAGTGAGCTGTGTTTGTGCCACTTCACTCCAGCCTGGGTGACAGAATGAGACCCTGTCTCAGAAAACAAAAGAAAGAAAAGGAAAGGAAAGAAAGAAAAGGACTTCAGAAGTAAGGCAGTCTAGGGGAAAGAAGGAAGGGGTGGCCCCTGACAGTGATAACATGATGTTGCAAAGAAGTGTCTGTGTGGATTACCTGAGGACATCCCCCAGCCACCAGTGACCTTGTCTTTCTAAGGGTTATTTGTAAGGAAAATTATTGACTCAATAAGCATCTGCTAGCACCTGCTCTAGGCCAGAATCTTGGCTAAGCGCTGGGTATCCAGCAGCTCCTCCCTTCCAGAAGCATTGTCTAGTGAGAGACTGCAACTTTTACACCAAGGCTTTAAGTCCTATAACAGAAAAAATGCAAAACATTATGGAAAAACATGAAAAAAATGGGAGGAAGTTTAACTCTAAGTAAAATAATACCAATTTCACAGAATAGCAGAGTTTAAGTCTTTTATCAGAGTAACAGTGTGAAAGGCATCAGAGAAACAAGGGAAAATGGAATGTAGAAGAATTAAGGGTCAGAGATAGTCGAGAAGAAAATAAAAGCCAGTAGTTACCATTTACTGGGCTGGGCACCACTGTACATGCTCTGTAGCCACCAACATATTTAATTCTCTCCACTTCCCTAAGGTGGTATTGTCATCATGCCTATCAGCCCCACTGAGAAGACAGGAACTAGCTGAGAGGCACAGGTGGTTTGGTGAGCAGCCTCCTAACACCTCTACTTCCAGAGAGGATGAAAGGACCCAAAGAAAGCACATCCTCCTGGGCACACACGGGCCCTGGGCTGGATGGAATAAGGGGGCTGGTATAGAAGGAGGGCAACTTGCTCATACTTAAACCAGGCCTCAAACCCTGCTGCTCTGTATGAATTACTGGGGGCAGATGGCCCCATTGCCATGCTGGCCCCAAACTTGCACAACCCATGCAGTGAACCAGAGTCCTGGGGTTAACTGGACACATACCTTGGATGGCAGTTCATAGATTACCTAATCTAGCCTGCTCCTTGAGGGGCTGACGAGTCCTCACCCCATCCTGCCCCAAACGCCTTGCCCTAGAAGTCCTCTTAACCACATACATTGAGGAGGTCTGGGTAAGACAATTTTTCCTGTCTTGTTAAATTTCCCATCAGTGGGAATGCACTTGGGATGCTATTCAACCTGACTGCCTTTAATCAGGTTGTGTCCTCAAGAAGCAGTGTGACATCTGACAGGCCCAGGCCATCTACCCCAAGTGTGTGTCCACTGATCTGATGAGATGCTGGGAGGCAGACATCCTTGAGTTCCAGGCTCAGGCCGGCTCTTAATGGCCTGTCTCCCCAGGCAGACAACTGGGCTCAGTGTCATCTTTGTAAATTAGGCAGGCTGGAAAATGGACCAGAAGTTTCTCTCATGTCCCCAGTCTAAATTGTGCACCTTAACTGAGGTTGTCTCTCCCTGTGCTTTGGCAACAGAGCCCAAGACAACTTGCTAAGTGGCTGTCATCAGCTTCTGTGCTCAGAAGTGCTTCTCTGCAGTAACAGAACTGGGGAAAGCCTGAGTCTGTGGGAGGGGTGTGAGTGGGTAGGTGAGGGCTTGTAGCTCCATGACAGTCAATGGTGCCTTCCAGCCCTGAGAAAAATGCATGACCAAAACCAGAAGGCAGCAATGCCAGTTCCCTGCTGATTTTAAACATAAGCTACAACCAGGAGAAGGAGTGTGGTCAGTTACTGACCCCTAAGTGTAGTTGTAAAGGGAAAAACAAACAAAATGAAATTCAATGGTTTTTTATCGAAGGATATTGGCAGCTTTTATTTTTAATTATCTAAGAGAAAATATACAGAATTAAAATTCTGTGTGCAGGCAAAATGTAAATCCAAACGCCTTCACCCTGACTTCACTCTGACTTGCTATATGACCTTGGGCGAGCTATTCAGGTGCTGAGAGTGTTAAAGGTCTCAAGTGGATAGGTGGGACAGCTGCATCTCCATCAGAGAGTGCCCATGAGCATAAAATGAGACCATACATGAAAAGTTCCTGGCAACTGCTTGTATTTGAATACTCATAAACAAACAAATGCAAAATTAACGTACAGGGAAATGTAAAAGGAGACTTTCATGTGGCATATCACATAGGTGTATCCATATTTAGGTGTGTACACTAACGGTCTGTGTGTTTTATTGCTCGTACAATAAACCTCAATTTACAAAGTTACAGGAGCAGATGTACATGGCCAGAGACATGCATGAAGGTCCACTAATGAACAACCACTGTTCATGCTTGTGATAAACAGAAACAACTTAAATGTCCACCGGTAGATGAACGATCACATTCAAGTAGTTCCACATGGTGGAATATTATTTATCTATTAACATTTCGTGTTCAGAGAGGATGCTTAATATCATGAGAACATGCTCAAAATAAAAGTTTCCTTTTGGAAGAAAACAGGATATAAATCTGCATGTAGGGCTGCCCTTGAATTTATGGCTCATATCTGTACAGACCAAGACGAGGAGAATTAGGTGAAGGGATTATCAGTCATATCCCTAAGGGGGATGACTCTGGCTGGTGCTTCTTTTTCCTTCAGAGTTTTTTTGTATTTTCCAAATGGTCTAAAATGAACATATATGCCTTTCAGAATCAGAGAATGTGTGCCATATAGCTGATGTAAAAAGCGGTGGTGTTATAGAAAAGACGCATTCACGAAGGCACTGAACTCTCCAAAGCGCGTACTGGTGGCCGCAGAACAGAAAAACTTGGCAACAGAGGCTTGACTCCAACACCAAGACGCAAAAGGTGGATACTGGATTTGAAGAATATCAAAACTGCTGACTAAAAGGCTAAAGGAATCACCTCTGCAATCTGATTGGAAAATGAAAGACAATGGGGAAAGAGAGAAAAGCCTTCAGAATTTTCTCCACGAGAAAACCTTGTTTCTAAACTATTTTTAGAGATGGAATCTCGCTGTTGCCCATGGCGGAGTGCAGTGGCACGATCTGGGCTCACTGCAACCTCTGCCTCCCAGGTTTAAGCTATTCTCCTGCCTCAGCCTCCCGAGTAGCTGGGACTACAGGCACACACCATTATGCATGGCTAATTTCCTTTGTATTTTAGTAGAAATGGGGTTTTACCATGTTCCCCAGGCTGGTCTCGAACTCTTGAGTTCAGGCCATCTGCCTGCCTCGGCCTTTCAAAGTGCTAGGATTACAGGTATGAGCCACCGTGCCCGGCCACTATTATTATTATTATCATCATTATTTGAGGCAGGGTCTTGCTCTGTCGCCAGGCTGGAGTGCAATGGTGTGATCATGGCTCAATGCAGCCTTGATCTCCTGGGCTCAAGCAATCCTCCCACCTCAGCCTCTCAAGTAGCTGGAACTACAGGTGTGCACCACTAGGCCCAGCTAATTTTTTTTGTATTTTTTGTAGAGATGGAGTTTTGCCATGTTGCACAGGCTTGTCTCAAACTCCTGAGCTCAGCCTGCCTTAGCCTCCCAAAGTGCTGGGATTACACAGGTGTGAGCCACCAGGCCTGGCCTCTAAACAATTATTTTTTATGTGACATTCAGTTAGAGAACCATTCAGGATCACTATACTGTTGTCTTATTATCATTAATATTATTTTGTAAAACAGTAAATTGTCTGAAATGTTGGTGACAGCCTAAGATTTCTGAATTTAAATAATGAGAAATTGAAATTTACCTTGAAATAAAGAGTATTAAATCCATGTAGCTATGAGAATTTTTACTGAGTGGGATTTTATACCCATATCTTCCCTCTTTTAAAAAAGATCTGAAGTAGAATATTGTCTTTGATTTTTGGTCTTCCTATCATAATGTCTAATGTTCCTTAAAGGAATAATATTAAAGAAGGCCAAAAAGTGAATTCCCTCTTATTCCTGCAACCTCACCATAAGTCACTGTGGGAGGAGGGACTATTTAATTATTGAGGCAGAGTGGCTGAAAGCCTGGTATCCTAAAAGCCTCCTATACCCACCAAACACAGTGTAGCCTACAGCCCACACCCACGTTGTATCTGTTCACTGTGCCAGCCCCACCCTTGCTCAGACATCAGATCAGGCTGAGATCTGGCCCCACCGAGAAGCATGAGTTTTGGAAGCCAATGCCATACACCCCTAGAAAAAGGGCAGTGATCTCAAGAAAAGAGTGGGAAAGCAAGAGCAACCAGATGGGGGGGACACCTCGAAATTCCTGGGACAGTACAGGAAAGGGGCATTGATGAAAAGGTCCAGCTACACGAACTGATTTCCTACAGACAGTAACTGTGCAGGTCTTTATTGGAGGCCAGCCTGACCACATGGTAAAACCTTGTCTTTACCAAAAACACAAAAATTAGCTGGGGTAATGGTAGGAACCTATAATCCCAGCTACTCGAGAGGCTGAGGTGGGAGAATCGCTTGAACTGGGGAGGCAGGGGCTTCACTGAGCCAAGATTGTGCCACTGCACTCCAGCCTGGGCAACAGAGCAAGACTGTGTCTCAAAAAAAAAAAAAAATTATCTGGGTTTGGTGGTGCATACCTGTAATCCCAGCTACTTGGGAAGTTGAGGCATGAGAATGGCTTGAACCTAGGAGACGGAGGTTGCAGTAAGCTGAGATGGCACCACTGCACTCCAGCCTGGGAGACAGAGCAAGACTGTCTCAAAAAAAAAAAAAAAAAAAAAAAAAAAAGATAAAGGAAGAAAAGAAAAAAAAAAAAAGAAAGTGGGCTTCAGTCAAAGCTTTTGATCTTTTCGCAATTTACAATTTCAGCTGTGGTGGTTACATTTATATTCAAAAGGAGTTTTTCAGGAGAGAAGTATCTCTGGCCCTGTCTTTCATGAAAACTGCAAAGGCTGTCATTATTCATCTTATGAATACCAGGAATGCTTCTTTCCTTCCTTTCCTTCCCATCCATCCATCTATCCATCCACCCACCCACCCATCCACCTAGTAGTCTTTATTTAGTGCACCACTCACTGTGCTGGGTGCTAAAGACACAAAGGTGGATTTGCCAGGATTCCTGTCCTTAAGGAGTGCTAAAGACACAAAGGTGGATTTGAGTGAGGAAGATGGGAATGAATAACAGAAACTACCTGTATCATGAGACCTACAACATCTTATGATAAAGCATTACAGGGCTTGGTGGTATTAGAGAGGAAAAGTCACGAAACTGATGGGGATCTGGGAATCTTGGCCAGAGGTGTGGATTGCGGAAGGCCAGCAAATTTCAAACCTTGGCAGCCTGTCTCCCACCCCTGGCAAAATCCAGCTTAAGACCCTCTTTAAAAGAGCTGATTACTTTGGAGTGGCTGAAGGGCCACATGAGTGGAGGGAGTTTCTGCAGCCAAGGCAGGCTGAGTGGGGGTGCCCACCTGGACTGGGCTAGGAATGCCATGCTGCAGAACTGGGCAACCATGGCAGGAACATGGGGGTGCACCGGTTCTGTCTCACTGCCCCTGGAGACTCGGCTTTCAGATCTGAGATGCATGCTCAATGGTAGCGCCCTGCATGTAAGGTACAGCTGAGGTGGGCTGGGTGGCAGGTTTTGGGGCTATGTATGCAGCATATCTTTTCCTTCCCCCTAGAAATGACAAACCCTTATTGGAGCAACTGAGGGCCATTAATCCAGTATTGTCTGGCCATTTTAAATCCATGTGCCCTTACTAAAAAAGTAACCAAAAAAAGGTCACACCCCCTCCCAAGAGATTCTGAAATGCCCACCCCTCCACACACACACACACACACACAGGCATGTGCGTGCACCAGGGGAGTTGGGGTGGTATCATTTGGTTTATGTGGCACAAGTCCACCAGTTTGCCTCTCTGTGTTCTTTTCCCATTCCCAAATATAAAACGACAGTATTAAAAACTCTACATTAAACTATCCAGCCCCTGTCCCTGAGTCACCTACAGCTCTCAAGGAACAGGTTTCTGCCTTCACCCCATCTCTGAGAACTATGTTAGAAGAATGCAAGGTGGAGATCATCACATCTGTGTTTGCAGGCAGGGAGACCCCATGGGAAGCTGAGAACTGGAATGGGATGACAAAGGGTGAACAGGCAAGGGTGTGGGAATGGCCTGAGAGTAATTGTGTCTGAATTACCGGGTGTCAGTGGCCCCATCACCATGCAGTTCTGGCCCCAAACTTCACATTCTATGCATGGAACCAGAGAAGTGATAAAAGCAGAATAGATGGGCCTTGGGCGGTGGGGAAGAGGGAAAACTCAATGATGATGCTAAAATCTGTGACTTGGACAGCCTGATGGCTGGCTGTGCTTTTATCAGAAATGGGGATGCAAGGAGTCTAGGGGGAAGATAATGAGCTCTACAGTAGAACAGCTAAAGCTTCAGGGAGGTGGTGGCAGTGGGAATACGTGGATGAACTTTCCTGGCTCCTTATTTTGGGTTGATTGACAAGTCACAAAACAAGGCACAAAGTTGAGTCCTATTTAGGGTACCTGATTCCTTGATTTCTTTTCTCCCTTCTCCCTGTATTGACCACGCACAACATATTTTTGTGTGCCAGGCACAGTCAGGGTTTTGGGGATACAAGAGAGAACAGACAATCTCTTAGCTATAGGGAACTTCGTCTTTCTCACTGGACTGCTTTAAACAACAATACAAAGAAGGCTCCCTTGAAGAAGTGCCTTTTGCGCTGAGATCTAAGAATGAGAACAGAGTTAGGGAGCTAGAAGGCCTTTGCTGACATTTTGGTGTGCAAAGAGGAAGACTGAAAACAGGATCCTACTGGGAACAAAATATTTTCAGCATCCTGAGACCCATGGGCAGGGCTTGAACCTCAGTCTGGGGTGGAAAGTAGAGACTCCTTCAGAAGGAGGCTGAGAATTAAACCCACTAATTCAGCACGTCCTAGTCTGTCTCGCTTCACGGTTCCCAGGGCCCTTTCCCACACATTTTTCAGTTCCTGCCAACAACTCTGTGAAATAGATGTTATTACCCTCTTTTTAGGGATGTGGAAACCGAAGCTAAGAAACCAAATCAGGCTGCTCGTCAGTCACCAAAGCGGTTAAAATACAGAATACCAAGCCCACCTTCAGACCTACTGAATGAGAACCTCAGGTTTGGGAAGAGGTGGCTTGGGGATCTGAATGTGTAATAATCAGCCTTGGCTGGGTGAAGTGGCTCATGCCTGTAATCCCAGCATTTTGGGAGGCAGAAGTGGAAGGATCACTTGAGCCCAGGAGTTCAAGACCAGCCTGGGCAACATGGCAAAGCCCTGTCTTGTAGTCCCAGCTACTTGGGAGGATGAGGTGGGAGGATCACCTGAGCTTGGGAAGGTCGAGGCTGCAGTAAGCCATGATTGCACCGCTACACTGCAGCCTGGGCAAGAGAGTGAGACCCTGTCTCAAAATTAAAAAAAAAAAAAAAATTATTCCCAGGTGGTCTTCAATGTACCTCACCCCCATTTAGGAACTCCTGGATCCCTGGGTGATTACAGTACTGGGAGCTCTATATGACACTCTCCTTCACTGTCTTTCCATTTATCCATCAATTCCCATGAAGTATTTCTTGATTGAACATAAACTTCTCATCTGGTAACTCTACCTGGGCCAGATTTAAACCACAATCCTGGGAATCAAGCCAACAGATATACTCATGGAGTCTCCATAGGGTAACCTAAGCCAGCCTACTTTGTGTCTTCCCATCGTAATGCAAATTTGTAAAGCATTTCATTCACATTATGCTGATATCAATGTGAATTTTTAAATGATGACCAAGAGGAATTGATAGATTTAGAATGGTACTGTACATGGACAAAGAATCAAGTGGAAGAGGGGTGAGAAAGTCAACCATTTCATATGCAAAGTGACTCTCAACAGTGCACAAGGCCAATTCACTTCCTTCTTTTGAAAGTGAACAGGGAATAGTGGAGAAAGCATTTGAATAAATTATGTATGGCAGTCCTAGTTCTGTTATGGACATGGACATGTTATGTTATTGGCAATTTTGCATTTCTAATCTGATGACCAATTAATGGTTTTACTTTTCCATATTCCTGCTTTTCTTTTTCACTTTTAAGCTTTTAGAAACAAAAATACGATTAAAAGAAAAAACAAAGCAAAAGATCTAAAACACTTGACCTAGTTCTCCTGTGGGCTCGAAAACACAGTGACATTTCCTCAAATAAGACGAAGATGGAGTTACAAGTAAACTGGAACTACGAAGCCTGGAAAAGGAACTACAAATGCTGATCTACAAAAGATCTTTAATTACATGCAGATTTTTACTCAAAAGGTGTTGCTGGCTTTGCCCTCCAGCTGTCGGCAGAAACACATACAGCCCTGTACAATGATGGACAGGAGAAAGACAAAAGCCTTGCTTTGGGGACACCTGATTTGACATGCTAATGAGGAAGAGAACAACAAAATCATAAGCAACATGTAAAGATGATATTAAAGGAAACACCCTGAGAAATCAGTCACAGAGTCCTTTACAGTAATGGGTAATGTGCTACTGGAACCAACAGGATTTAAAGAGACTCTAATGAAAAGACAATGTTATTTTAGAGTACTTTTTCTGGGCACAATAATAGAAGACATAGAAGAAGAGAAATGGCTGTTCTGGTCACTTCTGCTCAATAATGACCCTGCTACCTTCCATCAGAGTTGAGGACAAAGTTGGAAAATTAGTTTCTCCAAGTGTGACTTGGTTTTACAATAGAAATCCAAAGTAATAAGAGATACCAAAACAATCTATTCATTGCCTATTCAAAGATTCTACCTTTTCCATAGGAAGGGACTGGCAAAAGATATTTTATTTTCAATATGTCACTTTTGCCTAATGTGTTATTCCTTGGTTTTATAAACAGTGTCAACAGGATATCACTTAAAGCTGCCCTGAAATGCTCCTTCTCTGATGCATGAGGGCCCTGTGTCTAGACAATGAATATCTGTCAAGTGAAGAGTCCCAAGCATTGAAGGAGATTGGCAGTCCCCATAAATAAATGCTGAAACGAAGTCCAGCGTGTGCCAATCTACCATAACCACTGATCTCCAGGTGGCTCACCTGCTACTCAAAGGGCCAGGCAGCAGGAGAAGCCACTTCAGTTCTTCTCAAAGCTAATGCACATCCTCCAGTTCCTATGTCCCTGGGTGGGCAACACCCTCAATATATAAACCAACGAAAAACTATAATACTATGTAATATGTATGTAGTACACATGTAGTACACATCATCTCTAATCAGAAAGTATGCAGAAAATAAATACGTCTACCTACATGTGCATGAACTGGGAAGGAAACGTTTAAGTGCATTTGTCACTATTTGTGCTGATTTCACCCCCCTCACACATGGAGGAAGTGAGCCTGACTCTGGCTGGGAAGCCTATCCACAGCAGGTACCAGGGTCCCTACAGAGGAATCAGATGGCCTGGAGAGTGCCACCCAGGCCCCAGCTTCCCTCTGCCTGTGGCCTAACAGCCTGGCATCTGCTCTGGAAGTGCCTCTGGAGACTCTGCCTCCAACAGTGTGGGATGATGTGTAGACCTCAACCAGCCTCCTCACAGGGGCCAGTCCCATGGGGGCTGCCCAAGCAGGCCTCAGGGCCTCGCAGACAGACTGCACCCATGCTTCCTGGTGCAAGACCACCTGTCCCCCAGACATGCCATGGGCTGTGAGAAGACATGGGCTCATGCCTAGGCTTCCAGATGCCTAGAACAAAAGGCAGAATCCAAGGCAGGTCTAGACAGAGTAGCAGGGAGTTTAGGGAGGGGAGGAAATGAAAGATAATGGTATCTCCTTGTCTCATTCTATCTAGCACTTCCATCTTCTCTGGCTTAGAGGCAAGGTGAAACCAGATAGTGTTTTCAAAGGTACAATAGAGAAGATGTGCCCCTTCCCTGGATCCAGCCCACCTCAAGTCCCATCTTTACCCCATATCTACTACAAAAAGAACAATCTTAGCCACTGTCTACTGAGTGCTTGCCAGCAGCTGGGTACCTTCAACACTTTACAAACTTTGTCATGTTCAATCCCTAAAATGCCGTGAGGTGGCTAAGTGAGGAGAGAAGAGGAAACGGGGCTGAAGGAATGGTGAGGGGGCTTGTCCCAGCTCCCAACGCTGGACAGGGCAATACAGACTCCCCATCACCAAAGCCCTCACTACTGTGCTGAAACACAGAAGTACAATCCTTAGGGTAAAAGAGAGACCACACAGCTGGTCTGAATGCTGGGGTCAGCTTTGTGTGGGCTCCTGCTTGTCCTGTTACAAGTTAACTCTTGTAGTCAATGGGGCAAAAAGAATTATTAGCACTAGATTATGGTCTCCCGGCATCTTGGGTGTGTGTGCCACTTTGAGAGCCTTAAGGATTCAGGCAAAGAAAAACAGCAGAGACAGAGAGACTCAGAAGGAGGGACTGAGGCTGTGAGTAACATGAGCCATGACAGTGTGGTCATATAAGGTTAAGAGAGTAGGTGGGCATGGCTTGCCTGCACTTAGCTCTGCCCCTGACTGCTGTGGGACCTTGAGCCAGTTACTCAATGTCACGGTGCCTCAGTTTCCTTCTAGTCAGTGGGAATGGGGTTGCCATGAGGATTAAATGTTTTAACTTAAAACTGTAACTTCTTTTTAACTTTTAGCTGTTACCAAATAGACTGGATAGTATAGCAACTTAGTGAATGAGATATTTTAAGAAGAAGATCGTGCCACCTATTGTACCTTACTTGCCTCTGCAATGGTACTCATCTCATTCATTAGTCTGAGTTCCCCCAAGAGCACTGCCTACAACAGTGGCTGGCAGGCAGACAGTTTAACAGGAGTGGGGACAGGAGAATGAAATGGGGGAGGAGGTCAAGAGAGTACAGGAGGCATCACTGGATTGGCTGCCACTATGGGTGATTGGACTGGATCTTACAAGGACAATCCGGGGAGCCTAAACAAATGGGTTTCAGAACTATCAGTAGAGGATGAATGGGGAAAGTAGATCTCTGCCAGGCCTTATGGAGAGGGTCCTACTCTAGGGTAATGGCTAGCACAGGACAGGAAGTGAGAGGCAGGAATTCCTCGTGGGAGGGCACCCCTCGTTGTACCTGAGGGAAGCTGCCAGCAGCTGCTTATAACTAGGTTCTGCAATGGCTGCAAGCTGAGAGGCTGCAGTGGTTCACAAAGGTGTCCAATATGTTCACTCAACAAATGCTTACTAAGCACCTGCTGTGCTCCAGGTCAGCGGGGACACAGCAGAGAGCAAGACGGGCAGCGTGCTGGCTCCTTTCCCCACCATCACAAAGGGAACAACCATTAAGAAGTAAGGCAATAAAAAAGGGAATTTCAACTGGGCACAGTGGCTCACACCTGTAATCCCAGCTAGCAGAAAAGGTGAGGACGAAGGATTGCCTGAGGCCCGGAGTTTGAGACAGGTCAGCCTGAGCAACATGGCGAGATCTTGTATTTACAAAAACAAAAGCAGGGTGTTTTAGATAGGAATAAAGTACTTGGAAGAAAATAAAATGGGCTAAGGAGGTTTAGGTGGAAGGCTTCCTTTAGATATAAGGACCAGAACAACCTCTCTGAGCAAGTCAAGTTTGAATTGAGGCTTACATTGTAAGAATGAGCCAGCTGTGGAGTGCAAGGGGCAAATGCAAAGATCCCAAGGCACAAAATGGCTGGTGAGTTCTAGGAACAGCTGAGAAACCAGCCTGGAAGGAACAGAGTCCTGCAGGAGAGGAGGGAGATGGAGAAGAAGGGCAGGCAGGGGCCAGCTCCTAGAGGACCTCCAAGGAAGCCGAGGTAAAGAGCCTGAATTTTATTCTGAGTGCACTGAGAAGCCAGTGGGAATTTTTAGGCAGGGGAATTACATGATCTGGTTGCTGTGCAAAGAAGTAGAGCAAGATTAGAAATAGGGAGATAAATAACTCTCATTTTTATAGGTCAGAAATGGCCGAACATCAGCAATTTCATATAGCTCAACCTGATTCCAGTTCTACTGGACTGTCATTGTGACCAAGAGCGACATCTTAAGAATGTCGTGTCTGTAACCATAATGGTATTTTCCAGGAAGGAACCAGGGAGCATGTCTGCTAAACCAGGAAGGGAAATCTAGCCCTCCAGGTAGCTGGTGGTAGAGACGTAACAGGAGGGGTCTCACATGGCCCTTTAACTCCCACAGCCCAGAGGAAACAATTTCTCAGTTACTGTTTCCCTTCCACCATTTTCCTGGCTGCTTGATTCATGCTGTGCCAACACACAGGAAACTCCCCTTCCACGCCCTTGGCAGTACCAAGTTACCTGCTCAAGCATATACATGATACAGTAGAGGAAGGACCTCAGCAACACTGCTTGCCTCCCTTGCTCTTGTTTCTCCTACCTCTGGCTTGCTTGGAAGAAAGGAAATTCTTCAGGACAGGAGAGAGGGGTCTGCAAAAGAGGTGACTACAGTGTGTAATCAATGTGTCTGTTCCATATAACTAGCCTCCCGGACAGGTTCCTGTCTTAAGGATTTTGGAGTTAAGTAAAAGGCAAACTGGTCAATTTCCAAGCCTAATTTAGCACTCAGACCCAATGAGCACACAGTCTTATTTTCCTACCCATCACATTTTACTTATGATAGTTCTCCAAAGGCGTGAAGGTTATGCTATAATATATGCCTAAAATATATCAGAAAAGTTTATCTCTGGGCTGTGTAAGCACAGTGATAGTATCCAGTGTTTGCCAGGCATATCTAGATATTCCACAATGCTACTATCACTACTTAATTTCAAAAACCATAAGCTGTCTAATAATTCAATAATACCTTGACGCTACTGTACACTTGATTTTCATATTGTAATCCTGAAGCACAGAGGAAAATGACTTGTTTTACTCTTCAGCCACCTGGAGACTGTTAGAGAGAAATTCTCTGAGGGGAGAGACAATGAAACCTCACTGCAAGTCAAATCCCTCATGAGTCTTTATTGATTATCAACCAGGAGAGCACTGTATTGGGGATAAAATCTGAAGAAAGGTTAAGAGGATTTTTCCTTGAATCTATTAGAAACTAGTTACTGAGGGCCTTTGGGGCTTCCTGGAGCCATTCTTAATTTATTCTTTCCAAGGTATGTCCGGTTTGTTAACATTGGTCAATCATCTAGAGTAGCAAAATAGGCCAGTGACCTGAAATAAAGTGCTTAAAATATGTACATTACATAAAGAAGAAACCACTAAGGTATTGTACTGTCTCTCTGGAACTGAGTTCTGCAAAATACTACCAAAATCAGGCCCTTTTCAAGTATACAGAAGACATAGTTCTTTTGGGGAGAAAATCATCTTGGTCCCAAAATAATAATGTGAAAGTGAGGCCAGCGAAAGCTTTGACTAGAAGATGGCTAAACATCAAATACTGGCTACAAATGGAGGTCCACTCTACCAGTGTGGGCAGGTCTTTTTATTCCATTGAATTTCTCAGGGAAATTCAAGACATCCTAAGTGGTTAACAAGAATGCCCCAGGCCCACAGCCAGCCACTGGAAGAATTCCATTTTACTTTTGGCCACATTAAAAAATACAGTGCATAGATTTCTGTATCAGTAAATACCTACACAAATAATTTCTAATACTCCCCAGTAATTTCATTCCCAACCTCCCCCCTGATAAACAGGGGCTGATCACCAGTACCTGCAAAGTGGAAGGGACTTTCCCCTGCTTCTTGATTCAACCACAGCAGACCGTGAAACAATACCACTGCCCAGGTACAGGCTTTTCTATTAAACAGCTCCCTTTTAATTATTCATGAAAGTGAGGAAAGTATTTTTGTTAGTGAATCCTTGAACCAATAGTTTGACCTCAAAGCCAAACCTCAAATAGGAGGTTTGTCTCAAATGTTTCTGATACTGAGTGATACTCCACTTTATTAATCTTCCTTAGAATAGAAGCCTAAACAAACAACAAAAATGCTTTTTAATGGTCAAGAGTACCTGGTAGAGAAAAGGTCATTTTCTAGGTTAAAAAAGTCTCAGCTAGTGATCTGAAGGGTAATGGTTTGTAGCGGTGTTTTAAAATTTCTATTACAGTCTTTTAAATGAATTTAAAAATGACTTCACCAACACATGCTCTCCTGGGTTACTATTTAATTAATGGGTTTGTGTGTATGCATTTCATAGGACTACACAAGAATTCAGATCATCAGTAAAAGATTGTATATATACACCATAATCTTCCTCAGGGATGTAGTGTCAACTCTACCTACAGTAAACAAAAGGCCACATAGACACAGTGCCACTAAAGGTGGGCCAGGGGAGGGCATACTGTCTGCTCACTCAAAAATTCACATTTCAAGGCATAACATCTCTTTGCTCAGGATGCAGTCAGCCCAGCAACACTCTAATGATTTCATTCCTTATATTCTCTGTGGTAAGTTTCTGCTATCCTCAAGACCTACTGCTTACTACACTAAATGTATTATTGCTGTGTTAAGTCGTTACACATTGCTTCCATGTGTGATACATCAGTGCTGTGGTTTGAAGACAAAGGTAACGTGCCTTCTATAAAACAAGCACAAAGACGCCAAACACACCCCATATCTACATGTTAGATTTTTTTTCCTAAGCTTAACAATCACATTCCAACTCGTATCTACTATCATTACTGTTAAAAATCTATCCTCACACCATCTGCAACAATATCAATTCTATGATTACTTTTCAGCAGACGATAAAGGCATTTCAAAAATTTTTATAGTAAATATTCAAAATAAAAACAACATATTGCCTAGGAAATGTTCTGTCTTCTTGTTTTTACTTAATCACTCCAACATGAATATGATGCCACCAGGAAAAGCTTATTTAAGAACTGAAGGAAAAGAAAAGCTTTTTGGCCCCTTTTCATGCTGGTTACTTATAAGTTACCAATCTGGGGTGGTTTCTCCCTTTCGCTCTTTCTCATAGAGGCAGATGCTTCATTATTCTCACCCTAATGGCTGTCGTTTTATCCATAGATTAAATCATGTGTATATATGCATGAATATTATATTTATCTATTTAATATGTAATATAAATTCACAGTATATTAAAAATTAAGTGAATTTGTTAAAAGTGACAGAAGCATATCAAATAAAATATGCAAGTTTACAGAAAACATGAACCCAGGAAAAACGTTACTGTACTTTAGTTATGCATTCTTACACGGCGTCTTCCTCCAAGAATATAATAATACATACATTTTCTAGAGTTAAAAATCAGAGTAGTATTTTACACAGTGAAATTTCTATTGTTTTTAGATCAGCTATTTCCATAAAGGAAATTTAGAATAATTTAATCATCAACAATATAAACGTCTTTTGTTAGAAGCACATTTTACATTGATTAGAACCAGTTGCATTGAGCAAGCTTTTAAAGTACTGACACTAAAAATAGGTTTATCGAGATCTGTAAAGATATTTTTGCTAAGTGTTCACTGACCTAAAAATATCTTTTAAAAACAATTTAGATAATTTAGCTGAGGGGTTCATATGCACATATCGACCCATAGGCTGTGATTTCCTGTATGACAAAATAACCTACCAAATTAGTAACACAATCCAGGTCAAGTTTATAGGCATAATAGAGTTCCTGAAAAAAATTAGAGTCTGTGGAGATGATTTTTTTTTCATCATGGGGTTGTGGATGAATGGATAGCGGGATGTGAAAGAAGAAAACCAAAGTTTAAGAATAAAATAAGGATACAGCAAATCCAGTTGAAGTGATGTCTCTCTGTTCACTGTGATATCCTTTGTAATGAAAAGGCAGCATTTGTTTTCATGTACCTTTATGGGAACATGCCAGTGACTGTCCCACAGACAACATCAACCCCAGACTCATTCCTAAACTGAAACAACACACCACACTTTCCAATCTTTACAACACACCACAGTAGCAGTAACCTGTCAAATGTTATTTAAAGAAGAAAAAAAAAAGCTGTGGGCTTTATAAACACTAATATTTATTTCAGTGATTCCTCTGGGAAAAAATATTCCATTCCTAATTAGCTTTCCACAAAACAACAAAGTCA
Source organism: Callithrix jacchus (assembly GCF_049354715.1). Lineage (NCBI taxonomy): Eukaryota > Metazoa > Chordata > Mammalia > Primates > Cebidae > Callithrix > Callithrix jacchus. The sequence continues at coordinate 26,805,328 of NC_133516.1, read as the reverse complement.
ATGGTCACTAGCTATAAAACGAAGCGGGGTGCACGACAACCTTTGTCTTTCATTCCCAGCAATGAACATGCCTGCGAAGTGCAGACGGCTCCCATGAATTCAGGGTTGCCTAATTACTAAAATAAAACACACTTCCTACATAAATCAATAAATCAGCCTGCAATGGCAAGACGGCCAGCCGGTTACTAGACAGAATGAATATGCATGGGCACCACCTCTTAGGAGAGCCTCTGTGCTGGGACCAGATCACAAAATCCGAAAGGACAGTTGCAGGAAAGCGGCGGGCAATGCCCCGTGAGAAATGACACGTAAAGACACCTGCAAGAGAAAATGCCCCGCAAAGAAGTCCGAGGAGGGGGCGAGCTCAGCCCGCCGGAGCCCTGCTGAGTTTGAGGACGACCCCTTACCTTAGAGAAGGGGAGGAGCAGGCGGCCGGCAGCTGGGCTGGGTCTCCGCGCCACCCGTGCGCACCCGGCCTGGAGCGCACAGGAGCAGCCGATGCCAGAGGCCAGCCGAGGACCACGCAGCCGGGCGACCACCCCAGAGCGCGACTCCGTTACTTACCCTGTCGGCATTACTAATAGATGTTAATGGCTCCGTTAGATTGAAGAGAAACCTCTTTCTTTTTTGTCATATGGAAATTCCAAGTTGAAAAAAAAAAAAAAATCCTGAGGTGGCAGCGGATGCGAGTCCGCACTCCGCCCCCAGTCCCTGCCACACTCCTCGCCAGCCCCCAACTTGCTGCAGCGGGGGCCAAAAATCAATCCCAAGCCGGGAGCGCTCGGGCGCGCAGGCAGACAAAGACTTCCTACCCCGGGCAGGGCCGGAGTCTGGCTTTGCTTTGAAAGCGGTAACCTGCAAGTGGCATTATGAGAAAGGGTTCTTACACGTTGCTTTTCTCCAGAGGTTTCTTTGATAACACCTAAAATACCACAGTCCTTACACTGCCCCATGACAGGAAGACAGTCATGCCCCATGATTCTCCAAAAAACATTCTCAGTCCTCCTGTGCCAGACCAGAATGCCCCTGGCAGTCTCCTGCCCCCCCATACCGGACACCCCACGATCTTTCTTGACACATGTACCCTCCTGGCGGCTAGTCCCCAAAGATCTTCCTCAGCCCAGCTACAGAACAGCCTTGAAAAGCCCCTTGGGTTTAGGGAGGGAAGAAGGGAGAAAGGAGGAAGAGGGGGAAAGAAGAAGGGAAGGAGGGAGGGAGGGAAAGAAGAGAGGGAGGAAAGGACTACATTTAGTCCATTCAGAGGGGTCACGTTAAACATCAATCAACTATCACTGCTTTCAGTTCCAAGACAACCTGTTTTATGAAATGGGTAAAAGATGAAAAAAAAAAAGGAGTTGGGACATATAGTCTGAATACACTCTTAGCTGGAGAAATACGAAGTGTGACTGTGCCATACTCCTTGGCTCAAGAGTCATTTAACCCTAAATAGGCTGAGACCATCCAGGTTTGTCCTAAACCAACATCCAGCAAGGCCTGCCATATTGGTGACTAAAGATCACATATCTATGGAAGATTCAGCTAATATTTGCTGGAAAAGTGTGTATTCATTCTACTCTATAGTAAGAACTCACTAATTCTGAGTCTGTGAAGAATAAATCTGTGTAGGTCAGCCTAGGTGGGGGAAGAGTTGACTTCCAGCTTTCCTGATAGTCAGGGTCTTCCACACCTGTCAGGGGAGGCCCCCTAAGCTAATGGCCTTTGTTTCTTCAATATGTCTTCCAGTTGTAGGTCTGGGAATTATTTGTTAAGGGACCTTTGTAGTTAACATATAATCATGTTAAACATGCCTGTTGTGAATATTATTTTAATTGCCTTTTTCTATTTCTTATTATTCATTCAAAATTATATATGTTATTCAAAAGCAATGAAACAGCATTTGTACAACTGGTATTTTTCAATAAATCAGAAGGGACTTCTTATCATGATTCTCAATCAGTAAGAATTAATGGCATATTAACCATAGGTGTTACAGCTGAAAAGACAAATGGGAGAAAAATTGGGAATTTCACTAGAACCTCAGTTGTCTAATACTTTGCTCTTGTTCTTCTTTATCCGTGGGCACCATGCCGAAGGCTGGGATAAAATGTGATAACGTTTTAGAATAATGGATATTTATAGAGAGACACATATACTTTACAACAGCCAGTGTGCTTTTTCTTTTTAATTGGCTTTTAATGAGCAGCTGCAAAAGTTCAAGAACAAGCTATTAACCACTTCAGGGTCTGCTTTATGAGAAATGTGATCTGCTTGTACAATCTAGAGCTCTACAAATTCCAGTAAACTAGAGGCAATACAGTTTTAAAAATAAATCAATATGCCAAAGTAATTGCGTTGGGGCATGCATGTTTTGGTAGGTGAAGGTGGTGGGAGAGGAAGGCTTATTTTGATTCACCTTCTTATATGCAGATAAAGAGCTGCAGCTGTTTTCTTGGTTTTACCAAAAGAATGAAAAATGTCATTAGTTCTTTCAAGACAAATGCGAGCAACTGGCTTTGTTGCTGTTTCTCTCTCTCTCTCTCTCTCCCGCCCTCCCTCCGTGCCTCAGAGAAAGGCTGCCTTAAGACTGCAGCAGTGACGGAATCACAGGGTCTGGCTATATTAGCAGAATCATAGACAGCACCACGGTGATGTCTTCGCTCTCCAGCTCTCTAATTATTTACCCAGATCAAGCCTGACTGCTGGAAAATCAGCTCTCTCCAGGAGGTAACCGAGCTGAAAGGTTCTTTTCACTGAGAAATGATGGGCTGGTGGCTGGCATGGAGCCTACAGGCCAGTGAGCCCTTGTGGGCAGTGTCATGAATACCCAGGACCACACCATTTTCCTCAATCGTTTCCAGGAAAGCTTCGGTCAGCTTAAGAAAATCAGGCAAGAAGAGCAGATCTGAGGTGCAGAGAACAGACAAAGATTGAGCTCCTATAAGACACTGTCCTTAAAATTAATTTTGTGAAATGAGGAAAGGAGGCCTGCTGAGATTGTTAGTATTTTATAGCTGGAGCGTCCGTTTAAAGTCCCTATAAGCAGACAAAGCAGATTGCTTCATTGTTCCCACTTACGGGTGCTGTTTTCTCGTGCGGGTCTCCTGAAAACAGAAAATGTTCAGGAAGCATTTACGTGCTGATTTGCTTGAGCTTCTATAAAAACAGAAAGCCACCAGTACTCTGGCTGCTCACAAGCTCCCCCAAAGCTTTGGGTCACTTCCCAAACTCCACAGAATAAAACATTTAAAAAGAATCAATTGAAATCCATCAATACCATTCATATTTGTCCATTTCTAAAAGCTTTGTTAGGGGCAACACTTATTTTAATGCTTTCCACTTTCTTATTTGCTTTCTTAAGACTGCGAAACTATTGTCACACATATGCAAATTTTTAATTTATCAAGGCCACGATGGGACAAACCACCTTCAGATTCCTTTATTTCTCACAAATGAACATGGCAGCCAGCGAGGATCTGTCGTGAATGTGTGGGCGAGGCACACACGCCACCTCTGCCTTCGAAAGGTGCAATGACAAGGTTCACTGAACAAATACATAATAGGTTTGGGGAGACAATATGTGTATTTTCAGTTGGCATTTCAAACTCTGCTGTGTTTATTCTAATGTTAAAATCAGTTTGTATTCTTCACATATACAGCCACGTCTTCATAGTACATTTGAGAATTCTTTCTCCTGCTTCCTGATCAGGACTGGGATTCAAAATCTGCAGTGGTTGATTATCTTGCTGATTTTTAAAAACGATTTTTCCCTTTTAAAAAAAAATCCTTCTTTTGGGGGCAACTAACATTCTTACTTAGAGCTTGGGAAGCTGTGGAATTTTATTCTTGCGTTCAACATCCAACCAAACTGCTTCCCTTCACGTGCGACTGGGATTTGTAATATATTCATCAAATTTCTATCATGAAACATTTGCATCCATATTAAAGTGTCTACATTCAAGGGAAGGGAATCAAATTCATTTAGAAGTAACTAATATGGGTTTGCTAAAATTGTATATCAAGCTTCCTATTGGGTACTATAGGAGCACAGCAAGTATTCCACAGAACAAAGTATTAGCAGAAGAAATAACAGAATTTTGAAGAAGTTATAAATTGAACCGGGTATAAGGTCATCCCTACTTCCAGTATAAAAACCGCTACCCAACTGTCTTGAGATGCCATTTCAAATGTGCAAAGGTTCATCTTGGTGGGAGGAAAAAAGAAAACACCTCTCCAATCTCATGTTAATAATTTTTTAATAGAAAAAATAATTTCTATTAAGTTACTATTCATTCGGAGAACACATATTATGAACAATTTCCTTTTTAATATATTTTTAAAAGTTTAAGGGGAATGTAGATAAATTTCCCTTTTCTAAGAGAAAACAAAAATCTTACCATTCTCATAGCCATTACACAGAATATAGACAACAGTGTTCAAATTTAGATCTTTCATCCTCTAAAGAAAAATATTTATTGTAGTGATTACAGTTTAAACAAAACAAAACAAAAAACCTCCTAGGATGTTGGGGACATTGCCACTGCTCATAGGACTTACAGCTACTGAAACATTTTCAGCTTTTCATCTCCACTGTCTGTGGCTCTATTCAGACCAAAATCACCGTCTTGTTCACCTAACTGCAGGACAAGCTCCATTTTCCTTCTTGGTACTTGCTAACAGCCCCTGAGCTACAGTTCCCCTTTTTATTTTTCACCCAACAGTACAAGATGTAAAGTACTAGAGCACTGGTCCATAATCTTAAACAAAGAGACTAAGGCAGAATCACTCCAGCCTGGAGAGGAGTTGGTCCATTCACTTTATGATGAACTTGGGCAGGGACTTTGGGATGGAGAGCAAGGGCAATCGACTGTATGGGGGGAGGACGGGGGCTGTCAACTGGAGGGCATCCCTTGGGTGGAGTGGGCCACCTGGGACAGCTCATCTTCCAGCCCAGTGCCCTGTGTTTCCTCCTGGTCTAGATGCCGTTGGATGTTCATTTTCTCAGCCTTGGCGCTAATCGTTATCGACAATGTGTGATCCTCATGTTACGGAGGCAGCCAGTTGGACCATGCGTGCTTTGTGAGTCTCTCATGAGCAGTCACAAGATGATAATTATAAAAAACTAATGCTACCCTGTAGAGTTGCAGGGTCAGAGTAGTTTAGGCCATTAAAGTATCTGTGTTTGAAAGGAAAACAGAATAGACCTGAATGTGGTTTGCAGTTATATAAACTTGACATTCGTGGCACGACAGTGAGGACAGTGGGTGGCAGTTCTATTTTGCAGAAGAGGCAAAGTGACAGGAAGAAGGTGACCCAGTAAGTTACTGTCCCAGTCCAGCATGATGTCTACCGATTTCAGGGTGTTCTCCCTCAAGAGTTTGAAGCCCTGAATGACCAGCTAATACTGGCAGGGTATCGTCTTGTGCTTGGATGGTGACTCTGGAGAAAGAGTGGATGTGGGTGGAGGGAGATAGGGGAGCCAGAAACGACAGCAGGGTTGGGCTTACACACTGACTGGCTGGGGTTCCTGGTGCCTGGCAACTACAGGAGACAGTTTCAGTCCCCTGAAATGTACCCACATCCTGGCTACCATGAGGCTAAGAACGTCCCACAAGGAAGCAGCTGGGGCAGGGAGGGGCAGATGAGGTCCTTAAACCACAACCCTTGTTGTATATAATGGCACGAACCCTCAGGCCACCATCTGATGTCTGCTTTGTGGAATCCAGATGTGGCAGAAATGCCTGTGATAACCTGACTCAGCTGTCACTACCGGGCTGGCCTACAGAGGACTTTGCCACTGGATGAGGCCTTAGTTTTTCAGCACAAGAGAGGCTTTCTTAAAAGAAAAAAGAGTCACATTGGCAGGTGTCTTTCAAAAAGGCATGGATATACACAATGGCAGGTGGACAAATCCCTCCCCCACCCCTCACCCCCGCCAGGCAGAGGGAATCAAAGGCAACAGCAATGCATCAAGTACAGGCAAACACAAAGAATGGGATCGCTCTGATAGGACCAGTCCAGCTTCCAGAACTGAGGCCAATTCCTGCCCTAATCTCATTCACCAAGAAGCAACAGAACATGGAAAGAAAGCAGACGGAAGACAGCTCAGACCCTGCATGGAACTCAGCACGGCATAAATAAATTAAATAAACAATAAATCACATTATCTCCCTGAATCCTGTGATGTGGCTGGCAAGGACCTTTTCTGACTTTAGGTGGGCACCTCCCCAGACCTGTCAACCCTCTCTGCCTATTTAAAACAGAGAGATTACTACTGTTATTTGCTGAATGAAAAACAGCCCCGGCCATTTATTCTGAAACCAGTCTCTTCTTGTCGCCAACAATAAATGAGCACCTACCACGTGCCAGGCCCTTTTCTCAGGGTACTGTATGCATCCACTCATTCAATCTTCGAAACTAGCCTGTAAGATAGTACAATTATTTTACAGATTCAAAAACGGATGCAAAGAGAGTTCAAGTAACTTGCCCACAGGTACACAGCAGTGAGCAAGTGGCACAGCCAGGCCCAAGGCCATCTGCATCCAAGCCTGTGCTCCACTGCCCTCATAAACAGGCCCGAGAGCTCAGCCCCGTGTGGAAGGTTTCCACCGCTCATCCTGCCTCCCGTCTCTTCCTCCCCTGAAGCCTGTGACCATCTGCCTTGGTTTCACTTCCTGCTAACATGGGTTTGGGGATGTAACTGGGATGATAGAGACTGTGCAGTCCTGAGCCTGAACCTGTTCCCTATTCTCTCAGCATTTCTCCAGTGAAGGTTTGCATTGTCACAAGACAGAATGCTCGATTAATATCTAGGTTAAAAAATCCAGGATGGCTACTCTACCAAAGCCAATATCCAGGATTGACAGCATAGGGTCATACATTTTGCAGGGACAGAAGTCTAATATTTAAACAAAAATAATTCTGAAAGTCTCTGGAACACTTTTAAACATGATCTGCAGAGGCAGACATAAATCACTGTGAAGGAAACTTTTTCTCGTAATAGGGATAAAAGCCCTAAGGAAAAAAAGTTGAGGAAATGACTTACTGATATGTAGGGAGGCAAATGACTTACTGATATGTAGGGAGGCAAAGGAAAGTGGTCCCTAGGGAACCATATTACGGAATTACAGAAGCCTGGAGGCCCAGCTGGGAGGAGGCAGCTAGAAGATGAGGCCCCTGGAGCATACCTGAGCCTGTGATTTGTTCTTTTCTTCTTCTTCTTCCATGGCTCATGACTCAGAAACACCTGGAAGAGGCAGTGGGAAGGACCCAGAAGCCTGGGCCGAGGCAGCTTGGAATCAGGGCCTCTGAGGCAACATGATGTGGCTCTACCTCTTTCTAGCTGTGTAATCTTGAACCGTTTGCTTGCCCTCTCTGAGCCAGTTTCTTCATCTGCAAAATGGTGATAAAAGAACCTACTGCCTAAGTGGTTATGAAGATAAAATGAAAACATCCAAGTCAAGTGCTGAGCTCGGGAAATGCAACGAAGTGATAGTTAACAGCAGCAGTAATAATAAATAGTAGGGGTGCAGGGGCCAACAATCCTCTTTATGTCCTGGATAGATGATGATGCTTAGAAACCAGGCCTGGGACAAGCCCAGTCTAGGCCGAGAAGCCTTTGCAGAATGACAAAGCAGCCCATCTGGGCAGTGGGGAGCTGTTCTCACCGACTCACACAAATCCAAGAAAAGCTTGGATGCATTCATGATTTAAGGTTACAGTATTAGGAACAAGAGCCCCACTTGGGGAGGATGATGGCTTTCTGCAGCTCTGATTGAGGGCACGACTGCTCCATCAGCCAGTGGGAGGAATGAAGAGCCCTCAGCCGGGTACTCCCAATTCAAATGCTAACCCCAGAGCCTGAGCCAGCTGTAGGGTGTGATCCTCCGCTGAGGGGGACCGCAAACTCTGCCCACCCTCTGCATGCCTTCTGCTGCCCTGGAAAACAGCAAGGACTGCAGACCCAGGAGGCCGGGAAGAAGTGAGCTGAGGTGGTGGAGCGGGGCAGGGTTGAGGAGTAGATGGGACCACCTGAACGAAGGCTCCTGCTGCAGGCTGCACGCTCTCTAAAACCGCACCAGGCTGTCTGAAGACAGTTCCTTCAGGTTGAGGTGTCTGTGTGAGAAGTTCAGAGGGTGTTTGTGGGCATCCTCCTGGGTTGATGGAGCATTCATGCCAACAGCCAGGGTTACAAAAACCCAGGGTCCTTCCCATGTGGGGCTGTCATTTCCAATACCGTAAAACCTTAAATCATGAATGAACCCAGGCTTCTCTTGGATTTGCGTGAGTCGGTGAGAATGGCTCCCTGCTGCCCGCACAGGCTGCTGTGTCACTCTATAAATGGATCTCAGACTGGGCTGGGCCTGTCACAGACCTGCCACCATGAGACAGCTTCCTCATCTTCCCCCCACCACCCACCGACTCAACCACAAAGGCTCTGCCAGCCAGGGTGACCCTGCAGCCCCTGTCAGCGTGCGCTCTACCACCCACTCAGCACGCTTGGACCGAACCCCAGGCTGCTAGGCCGGGCCCCGTGTGGCCTGGGGACAATGAATCCTCTCAGTGTGCTTCAAATCCAGTGACCAAACACCCTTCTTAAAGCAATGCTGCCTGACCATTCTCAAGTACAGTACCTCCTATAAATAAAGACATAATGGTGCTAATGTGGACGACGGGGCCATTCTTGCACATGAAAGGCCTTCTCTGTGTGGGCCTGTTGTGAATTGTCCTTTTTCAGTAGCCTAATTGTCAGCCCAGAAACTGAGAGCAAAGCAGAGAAGAGCCGTTCTTCCGGGAGGTGCCGGCCATGTTTGTGAGGAGGTGCTCACAGGGGGGCCACCCGGAGTCAGCCACCTCCTGTCAGGCTTTGGCGCCCACAGGGCTGCCAGGAAACAGGGCCTGGGAAGGTGGTTTGTTCAGTCCATGGCCTGGTGTGCTCCTGGCACTGTGAGGGGCTATGGCAGGGAGGAGGCCTGCTGGGGGAGGGAGACCCGCCATGTTCTTCCTCCCAAAGCCGCCAAAGGGCCTCTTGGCCGAAGGACAAGTTTGTACAAGCTACTGCTCATCCTCATGGTCACAGTCCACTGGGGCTTTGCTGTTGTTTCCCTATGGGATTAGTTCTCCCTTCTCCCTTGAGGCTGAGGGATGATGGGAAAGCCTGTCAGTATGCCAGCCCCATGGGGGTGAGCCTCAGCAGTCCCCACACCTGACTTCAGGACCTGCAGCACAGGCTGCCAGTGAAAGCCATGGAGGAGCCATGTCCCCGCCCAGCCAACCCGGAGCCTGCACATAGGGACAACGAGCAGAGAAAGTTCCCAGACAGAGGCAGAATGAGGACGGCAGCTGAAGGTAGCCCAGCTGGGGACTGCAGTGCTGAGGATAGAGTTGAAGAGTCTGTGCAGGGCAAGGCAGGCCCAAGGACTAGCACTCTGGTCTCTGCCTGCCCCCTCTCCGTTTCTACCCCACACTAAAATGCTTGACATTCTCGCAGTTCCTCGAATAAACCCTGCCCTCGCACCCTCCCTCAGGCCTCTGCACACATCCACAGAGGAGTCTCTCAGCCTCTAATACCTTCCTCCTTCTCCCTCACCAAGATTGAGCTCTGGAAGCTGCTCCATCCTGACCCTCACACTCTGGGTCAACTTCCCCAAAGGCCGCTCTGCCAACTGGCACCACCCTTTCTCCCCAAGGGAATGGGGATCAGAGGCCATGGTGTCCCTCTCCACGTACTTGTACTTGTCCAGAGCAGGGGCCTGGTCCTCCCATACTCCCTGAGGGATCTCCTGGGAAGGCTGTGAGGGTGTGGTTCAGCTGTTGGAGGCCACCCTCAAAGCAGCAGCCCAAGAAAGGGCCTCACGGGGTATAGCCAGGATGGCTGAAACTGGAGACGCTAGACTAGCTGGACTGCGCTTCATGAGGCATTCAGGCAGGTTGGCTGCATTGGAGATGGTGGAGATGGGGAGAGGATGTGGGGGTAGTTACTGGCATCCTTTCCCTCTCCAGTACTGCTACTTACCAGCTGTGTCTCAGTTATCATTCCCTCATCGAAGAGGGAGGTCGAGGAGGAAATTGTTTCCCAAAAGTACCACCAAATCCCTGGGAGGCTGCTCTGAGAATGTAGGTGTGGTGAGTGAGGGAGGAGGCGGCAGCAGGAAGGACAGAGCTCACTAGGGAGGACGATGCATGTGTGCATGTGCATGTTTGTGCATGTACATGTATGTGCGTGTGTGCATATGTGTGTGTGCGTGTGTGCATGCATGTTTGTGTGCGTGTGTATGTGTGTGCATGTTGGGCAGGGGCAGTGAGAGAAGCAGCAGCAGTAGGCTGGGGGCCTGAGAGGAAGGCTCCACTGACGTACACTCGGAAAATCGAAAGGCCTCTGTTACTGTCCACAGCATCTGGTCAGGAACACCCAAAAAACATGCCATTGGCAGCCTCTGTGAGAGCACGTGGTGCCCAAAGAGTCTGTGCAAAGGCCCTGCACAGGGGAGGGGCTAACTGTGATTCCAGCCTACAGGGCAATTGGAGTGGGAGCCATCCCTGTGAGCACCTGCACATGAGCCAGGAAGGATGAGAAAAGAGGGCCAAAGACTACAGGTGCATAAGGTGGGGGCACCTGGGGAATGGGAGATTTGGCCAAAGCCATTAGAGGAAGCTTGTAGGGTGACCTATAAACCAGAACTGAAGGGACAGATCAGCAAACCAGAGGAGAAGGCAGATGGACAGCTGGACCACATGGTGAGGCCCAGGATACAGAGCGCAGAGGGCCCAGTGAGCAGGCTCAGTATGGCAGGAGGACGTGGCAGCTGGGAAGGCAGGTGTGGGCAGATGGGGAGATGTGCACTGCCCTGTCTTTGCCAAGAAGCCCTCTCACGTTTTTAGTGGCACACGTTCTGTGAGCCAACCTATGCTTCAGCAGCTGGGGAAGGATGACTAGACAAAGACAATCTGAGGAGGCAGAAACCAACTGAGAGCATTGTGAGACAGCCCGTGGACAAGACGGTGCAGGCTGAATGAGGCTAGCATCAGCGTGACCAGAGAAGCCGGGCACTGCAGGGGACCACAAGGGTGAAGGTGGCAGGACTCAGGACCAAAAGGACTGTGGGAGGAAGAACAGCAGAGGAACACTGGAATCTGTAACCCAACCTGCAGGGAGAAGCATGGCCCGGGACTGACTCGGGTTCACCATGCCAACAGAAATGCCCAGTGGGAACTTCAGAGCTGGGTCTGGACAGGTCACTGCTGGAGACAGTTCTCAGGGTCATTTGCCCAGGGGGCAGAGCAGAAGTGATGAGACTACAAAGGAGGCAAGGAAGAAGGATGGGATCAGCTAGAGACTGAAACACAGCACCATGCCCAGGAGGGCCTGATGCATGGTGGTTCTACAGCAAATGCATACAGGTGAGGAGTGTGGGGCAGTGAACATCCCAGCCTAATGCTTACTGCATACCTAAAACCCCTCTGTTGATACAGCCAGATGCAACCTGCATCAGAAGGACCTGGGGGGCTGAGCGTGGTAGCTCATACCTGTAATCCCAACACTTTGGGAGGCTGAGGCGGGAGGATCACTTGAGCCCAGGAGTTCAAGACCAGCCTGGGCAACATAGTGGGTCCCCGTTTCTACAAAAGATTAAAAAATAAGCCAGGCATGTTGACACATGCCTATAGTCCCAGCTACTTGGGAGGGTGAGGGAGGATAGTCTGAGCCTGGGGGTCAAGGCTGCAGTGGGCTGTGATCATGCAACTATATTCCAGCCTGGGTGACAAAGCGAGGCCTGTCTCAAAAAAAAAGAAAAACAAAAACAAAAACCACCTAGGGGACTTCAACATCTATCAGTGTCTAGGTCCTTCCCTGAGACTAAGTCTGCCTGGGGTAGTACCCTGGCATCAACATGTTTGAAAAGCCCAAAGATCATCATAACCATGAAGATAGGGTTGAGAGGACTGAGAGAAATGTTAGTGTTTTAATTCTACAAATGGAGGTAAGGCCAGGAATTTGTTTAATAGTACTTTTAATCTAAAGTATCTCCTGGGTGATTCTGAGGCATGACTAGTTTGGAGGATCCCAAACTAGTGGGGAAATGGTGGGGTGTAGGCTGTGGGCCTCTGGAGGACAGTGACCTGCCTTACCCCCCCCACCCCAGTCCCCCAGTTCAGTGTCTGTCTCTCCCCACACAGGTCTCAGGCTCCTGTCTGTGTCAAGCAGCATGGCGTCACCCTGGGCAGGACAAAGGGAATTGTCAACCACAAGGCATCCTTCACCCTGTTCTCCTCCCCACATGCCCATTTTTAAGGTCCTACAATGGTTTGAGCAGAAGAAACCAAGCTCCCCCCATGAGTAAGTCCACTCACCTGGTGACTCTTGTGTTCCTCAACAGGCTCTGAAAGCTTCCTGGTTAATTTGAAGTTGGAAGACTCACTATAATTGATGAGGAAAGATTTACCTAGTTTTAGTGAGAGATCTGTGTCTGTGAGTGAATGAACTGTCACAACTTCCTAACTGGTCTTGCTCGACTGAGGTTAGCGGTACTTGCTTTTTAAAATGCAAGTCAGATGGCAAAGTTTCACTACATGCGACACCAAGGTATGTGGTGACAGAGAAGATGAAACAGTGGTGGACAGTTCTTTGGAAGGGCAAATCCAGGCTTTTGTCCCTAAACCCCTTCTCCCAAAGCCAGAACTCTACAAACACTTTGGATGCGCACTCCAAGGCAGACAAACTAGTCAAGACCCAGAGGTGCTGGGACAACTGAGACAACTGTGGACTGAGTCGGAGCATAGCAATAATTGTGCTTGCACAATTGCATTGTATCCAGACTAGCAGGATTCAGTTCTATTTAAAAATGTAAATGCAAAAATCCAACAGGAACCACCATGATTTGCAAGGCAGCTGTGCAGTACCCACCAGGTTGAGGGCACACCATGGTCAGCACTGACCAGTCTCCAATTTCTAGAGTATGTGTTGTCATGGTTTACTGAGTCCATCAAGAGGACTTCACAGCAAAGCTGATCTACTTCCCTGATTCTCTAAGGCCACCCTGTCCAACACAGTACAGCCACTAGATATGTGTGACTTTTTAAGTTTAAATTTTAATTAAAATTAAATAAGATAAAGAAATTCAGTTTCTCAGTCACACTGGCCACATTTCAAGTGCTCAGCAGCTACAAGTGACTAATGGCACTCACTGGAGAGCGCAGACATAGAAGAAAATGCAGAAAATGAAGAAAATTCCATTGTGCAAAGTTCCATTGGACAATGCTTTTCAAGACACAGGCTCTATAAGGAACCCAGTCAGCCTCATGTTTAGATCTAGAAAAATTAAGAATATTTAGTCATTGTGGCCACCATTAGTGGCATCCCTGGGCTACTACCAAAAAAAAAAGAAAAAAAAAGAATAAGAAAGAAGGAGGAAGAAGGAAGAAGGAAAAGAAGAGGAAGGAAGGAAGGAAGGAAGGAAGGAAGGAAGGAAGGAAGGAAGGAAGGAAGGAAGGAAGGAAGGAAGGAACTGCTTGAATATAACAGATTTTCCTGCATTTACTAATATCTCCAAAGAAAAAGAAACAGCAGCCCAACATCCTAGCTCTATAAACACTGGGCTAAGGTACACCTCCTAAGGGGATTAACTAGAGCCTTCATGATGCAGCTTGAGCTTCTGCTTGGCCTAAATTTCATGCTTCCAGAAATTACTTCCAGGGGTTATATTAGAGTGGAAGAGTCTGACAATATGGGTCTGTAGTAGGTCTCATATTTTTAAGTCTTATTTTAAATTCTTTTGTTTTTAATGATAAGAAAGAAATAGTTTTGAAGAACTTGTGAAACAGCACGGGTGTCTGCAGGGGTATAACAAGAGCACACCAACAAAACGGTTATATAAAGAGAGTATAGCTACCTTGACGGAAAATGACACTGGCTGTGACACTGAATATTCAAATCCTTGGGGACAGAATTCACAGAACGGGCACCCCCTCTGCTTGGATGAAACAAAATCGGGTCCATCGGACACTGGGTTTGCATGTTCGGTTGTCACAGGTCAGTGTGACCACAGCACAATCTGAAGGCGGCCAAGACCACAGCAAGATGGATGAAGAAACTGAACTGGAAAGTAGGATCAACTGTTCCCACTGGATTTTCTGATTTTTAAAAGTTAGAATTGCACTCCTCCAAACGTACCTACATGCACATCCCCAAACCAAAACCAACAACGAGAAAACTACCACCCGTTACTTTTCCACCAAATTCCTACACGATCATGGCGGATCTGCCTATCATTAAGAAAATAACTTTTGCCATTGCCACAGCACGTATGTCAAACCAAAACTAAGCAGGGGAAATAGTCAAGCCTGTCTTCTTTAATGTCACAGGGTGTGAGATCATGTCTAAATATTGGGCTTCTAGTGAAACAAGATTTAGACTCATTTGAAATGGCATATACAAATGGTTTAGACTAATTTGAAATGGCATATACATTTAAGTACAATAAGTATAATATTACAATGTACTTGATAATTATGTTATACTTATATATGTATGTGTGCAATATATACATATATAATATTACTACATCAATAAACATAATCTAATAAGTCACCTGGCTGGACATGACCCCTAAGTTATTCTCCTCTTATGCAGAGAATATATATTCTTGAAAGGCACATGGAGGTGCACTAATGGTTTTTACTGTTATAATATTTCCCTAAGAGAAACTAACTTACATAAAACAAGGCATAAGGAAATCGTCTTGTTGATTTTGTCTTAGCAAGCAATTAAACCTGAATATAAACTTTGCAGTAAATATAAATTATTAAAAGTAATATGTACCAAATTACTACTTCACTAATAACTGAATTAGTTCATTGCAATTTTTCTTTACTCAGATGTGTTTTTCATTAAAGGGAAAAACAACACAATTTTTTTAAAAGCCTATTATCCTTAATCCTTGACATTGCCTAATTCTTATTTAAATCACTCTTGGAAGAAAAAGTAGTCCCACTGCTGTGCTTTTATTAAATGAACATAACTTTAAATGTGCTGCATCTAGGGAAGAGAGCTCTGACTCTGGTTTCTGAAAATGTCAGCGGTGGCCAAAAAAAAAAAAAAAAAAAGCAGGAGTTTCAGTTATTTCCTAGTCTTGCTTTGGCATATATAAAAATCAAACCTTAGGAATTATTTAATATAATGTCTGTTTCTGTGAAATAGCTATAAATTCAACTCTATTTTCCAAATTTATGTTTAATTTTTTAAGTGATTTTAAAGTCTTACCAAGAACTTGGTGAGTATATGAATGTTGTTTTTAATTCTACTGATAAGATATGTAAAAGATATGTACTTCAACTTCTTCTATTTGTCTTTAAATAGTCTCACTGTAAGGGCTGGGCATGGGGGCTCACACCTATAATCCCAGCCAAGGTAGGTGGATCACTTGAGGCCAGGAGTTCAAGCCCGGCCTGGCTGACACGGCAAAATCCCATCTCTAGGGACATGAATGAACCTGGAGACCAACATTCTCAGCAAAGTGACACAAGAACAGAAAATGAAATTCTGCATGTTCTCACTCATAGGCGGGTGTTGAACAATGAGACACATGGACACAGGGAGGGGAGCACTACACAATGGGGTCTATTGGGGGGAATAGGGGAGGGACAGCGGCGGCTGGGGAGTTGGGGAGAGATAGCATGAGGAGAAATGCCAGATATAGGTGAAGGGGAGGAAGGCAGCAAATCACACTGCCACGTGTGTACCTATGCAACTATCTTGCATGTTCTTCACATGTACCCCGAAACCTAAAATGCAATTAAAAAAATACAAAAATTAGCAGACCTGGTAGCATATGCCAGTAGTCCCAGCTACTTGGGAGGCTAAGGAATGAGAATTGCTTGAACCCAGGAGGTGGAGGTTGCAGCGAGCCAAGATCACACTGCTACACTCTAGCGTGGGTGACAGAGCAAGACTCTGTTTCAAAAATAAATAGGTAAATTCTCTCTGTAAGAGAGTAAGGACTGGTGAGAAGGCAATCTATTAAAATTGAATATTTATATTACCAAGCTGAATATGGTATTTCCAAAAGATGTTAATATCTTTTCATCAGAAAATAGTTCATGTAACTTCTACTTAGTTCATGTTACTATTTCTCTTTTCAGTTAAGCAAAATAAATTAGTAAAACTATCCAAAATTTAAGTCAACAGCAAGGCATAGACAAATGCAGGTTTCAGATTCAATTTTCTCTGGAAATTTTTTTTCTTTCTGATTTTCTTTTCCCTGGGATTTAATTTTTCCCATTTATCGGTGACATCCAATAAGTCCCAGTTTTAGGCAGGTTAAAGTTAATGAAGCACATTCAAACAGCTGATTCCTGAGTTTAAAGTTCCAGTATCACCTGGCTTCTGCTAAAATCTCAGAAGCATCATTCCCCAAGCTTAAGCTATCAAATGTGATTGCCTCTTTGTGCAAAAAGCCACATACTACAAATAGTTTCTAATTGGTACAGAACTATTAGTATATATATAAGGAAATATATGGATATAAGATTTTACTTATAGAAGATGTTACTAAAATATGTAGCACTCATGTAATTATACATTGTTAAACCTCTGCACTGGTTAGTTCTTAGAAACTCCCATTTCTCAGCATACTTTACAGTCTCTCTTACTGCTAATAAAAAACCCTAAAAAACAAATTAGAAGCATTTCGGTAAAATAGATGAAAACGGCAAAAGATCTTGCTACGGAAAAATACTATATATGATCAGGGCTTGATGTCATGTCTTTTATATCTGAATAATGTCACTTGTCCTATTTTGCATACTCTCCGTGGTAAGCAGATTCCTCTGGCTATCATATATGACCTGCTAAAAGGTGAAAACCCTGACATAATACACTTTTTACAATCTTGAATATTGCACAAGGACTGAAGGAGACATTTGTCCAGGGTATGATGATTATTTTTTTGACTGTAAAAAAAAGCAAATTAGAATCTTGTTAGCAAAGAGTCAGTGACTTCATTTACAGGAAATGACGAATTCCTGATAGAAGCTGAGCTGCACCCCATCTAGCAGACTGGGAAAAACATGATGTACCTCATACTGTCATGGCATGAAGCAGGGTTACAGCCAATACACTAGACACCTATACCCCATATTCTTAGACAATCAGCCACAACGACGTCAGCTATATAAAGTAACCCAACTGTAATCCCAGCACTTTATGGGGCTGAGAGGCAGATCATGAGGTCAGGAGATTGAGACCAGCAGAATCAACATGGTGAAATTCCGTCTCTACTAAAAATACAAAAATTAGCCAGGTGTGGTAGTGCGTGCCTGTGGTCCCAGCTACTGAGGAGGCTGAGGCGGGAGAATGACTTGAACCTGGGAGGCGGAGGTTGCAGGGAGCCGAGATTGCCCCACCACACTCCAGCCTAGTAACAGAGCAAGACTCCATCTCAAAAATAATAATAATAATAATGAAGTAACCCAAAATATCACTTTCCCAGACATATCTACCATCATAAGTACTGCTCTATCAGGAAAATCAGTTTTAAAGAATTACATACAAAACTCTGAAAGAAAGATTCCTTCACTTATCATTCAATGGGAAACTTGAAAAAAAAAAAAAGATTTGGTTTTCCTAACGCATGGCTACTCCTCTGCTCAGTTGTTCTTAAAAATAATTTATGTAAAGCAGACTTTTCTCTAAATATACTGTGTTCTCCCATATACACACTGAAAATGATATTTGCATACAGTGAGTGCATGCACTGATACACACATGGTAAAAATTTAAAAAATATGGACTGCATAAATCAGTAGCTGATTTTAAATATACACCAACTTAAAACAGATTTGTTTGCAATTTCTCAAGTTCTCAGGTAGAAAAGATCTTTTTTGCTGGCTGTAGTTCTAGAAAATGCTTATACTGTATAGAGTGTACTAAAATGTTTCCCACATAAACAAAGAAAGAAAGGTTCCAGGATCTTGGTATTTTAACCTTGCCTTTGCTATTAAACACCCACCAGATGAATGTGATGGAGACGAGCAAAATCAGTCCGTCATGCTACAGTAAACACGATATTTTGTGTGCTGCCCAAGACATTTTTTGCTCATGAATATAAGTCACCTGCCATTTATTATGAGATTTTTCCCCGATTGACACCCCATTATGTATATTCAGTCAAGCTCAAATGAGATTTCAAGTGATCAATATACTATTTGTGCTGAAAGTCTATTAGCAGCTCTAGCAATAAACTCTGCAGAGAAACAAAAATGGAAGTGATATTTAGTGAACTGAATTACATGAAAATCCATGTTTTGGGCAAGAGAGCACAGACAGGAAGGCAGAAAAGCAAGGGATAAGAGAAGGTTGAAGAGATGTTTTTCCTAATAAAAATCAGCTTTCTAGAGCCTGACACTGGTGAAATGCATTGAATACCTGAGAAGTTCTCAGAAATGTCTTAAATCACATGTTGAGATCTCTAAAGAGGCAGGGAGGGTCTAAACCAGCAATAGGTTCCTTTCAGAGACCAAGAGTTCACTCTTTAAACAGCCATACTTGGAAATACTTGATAACCTTCAAATAGAGGAGGTGGATCCGGTCCTGGGAAATCTGTAATATCCCTCACCATTCAAACTCTATGTGAAACAGCAATGGCTTCCCGTACACTTTAATACTTTCCATTTCATAATTTACGTGTACCAGATCCTAACAGCATAAGCATCATCAGCTGGGCTATAGCATTTTGGTTAACATATATTAGGTAGAAAAGGTAGCTTGACAGTAGCCATAGGATTTCATCTGCTCCCCGACCCCTGGCCAAAAAAACCTCTATTCCTGGGCCAGGATGTGTCTACATATCAGAAGCCATCTGCTTGAACCAAGAGATTAGAACAGGCAGGGCCACACAGAAACATATGACATCTGGGGAAGTGTCAATTCAGCCTTACCCAGACACCAGAGATTCATATTCTATTACCATGAAACTAACATGGGGGTGGCGGGGACTGTGCAGGAATCAATAGCTGTGATTGCAGTCATATAAAGTGACACTGCTGGGTAGTAAATAAATGTTCATCTAGGCTAGGCTCCCCCCATCCCCCACCCAATGGTATACCACTTCCCTAGATTCTTATTTATGAAGCTAGAGCCTTAGGTAGAAGGAATGAAAAATGGGAAGAACTGATCTGCACAGATGTTCAGTGGTGTGTGCCTGTAATCCCAGTTACTCAGGAGGCTGAGACAGGAGAATTGCTTGAATCTGGGAGGCAGAGGTTGCAGTGAGCCAAGATCGTGCAACTGCCTTCCAGCCTGGCGATAGAGCGAGACTCCTTCTCAAAATAAATCAAATAAATAAATAAATATTTAATTATTTAGTTTACTGAACTTACATTTTGAACCACTCAGGCAGAAGAGAAGAGTCACTATCCATTGTGATCAAAAGAATACCTGTAAGACCAAAATGTTTAGATCATTAGCAGCTGGGATAGTTTCCAAATTCCATGAGAAGCAGAGGATGTATAGTAATTTGAACAAGGGAGAGATGCATCTTGAGCTACATCTGAACAAAAACTATTTCTCATATTTTTAGTTATAAAACCCAGAGCTGGAATACTTTTAAATTAGTGACATAAATAATGACATACTGCAAAAAAAAAATGTACTTTATCTACTTATAAGAACTATTCATTCACTGTCTTTTCTTGATGGTCGTACCTACTAAGATACCTAAGCACAGCAGATTCAGAGCCCACTCCTACCAGGAGAGAAACAAACAAAAACCCTCCCCATTACCCAAGTCTCCTCAAAATGAAGAGTTAAACAATCCTAAATAGCAATTCCAGTTTGTGTAGGATGCACGTGTATGTGGCACAATGTGCACACCAAAGCACATTTCTCGAATTTTGCAGAGATGTACGTACAAGTGTTTAATGTCACATAATTTTAAAGGAGCAGCAATTTCCAAATGGTTTTTCTAAAGGATACTCTATTGCCTCAAATCAACACACACCCAAAAACATGATTAATTTTTAAATACTTAAAGCCAAAAATGTTACTAAGTCTACAATTCCTTGTAATAAGTGGAGGAACAATTTTCTTCAAATTTCTTGCTAAACACTCATAACCTCACATCCTCGAATGGAAAAAGAGAGATTCTTGGAGGCCAGCTCTAAAAGAAGTCAGACATCAGATGCCCCTTTCCATGCTACAAGGCTCTCCAGTGTCCTAAAAAGGCTTAGTGTACATTTAAATGATCATTTGTGGTAAAACATGAGACTTGTTGGCAATTTTGGGCTAAAGCAGCCCAGGTGTTTATTCAGCCAGCACATTTATTTCGCTGGGAGGTGGGTGTTCTGGAATGCTCCACGTACAATGATGTGTGCATATTTACTGTCGAACTCAAGGAGGTACTGTTCTGGAACCTTCTCACACTGCAATTAACTGTGCAAGTGGGTAGAGCTAATTTCCACAAAATAATCACCGCATACCTAAGGAAAAGACCCTCTTTGAAAGCAGGCTGCTAGGGCACCGGCATCTGAGCAAAGCACCAAAGACGTTTGGTTCTTGAAGCCGCCACTGAAATCTATTTTGATTTTAGAATGACCCGCAATCACAGGCAATTTACCTGATTGTGTTCCTGGTGACTCTCAAAGCCTTCAAGGTGCTAGGATTTGTAGGTGTAGGTTGTGAATTTAAAAGAGGGGAAAGATAATATAAGGAGAAAAAAAAAAGGAAAAAAGCAGAAGGTAGTTTCAGCTGCTTTGAACTTCAGACTGTAAGTTCAGAACAGAACCTGCAATTTTCACCTAGAGTATCATGTTAGACTGGAAGAACTGTTGAGATACTAAGTGGTCACTACATTCAGATCTGAAAGCGCATTAATTCACTCTAGCCATCAGGGGAAAACGTATCATTTTCTCTTCTGTAAATGATATATTTACCTTAAAAAAAAAATGGACGGTAACACCAAGTAGACATCTTTTTTAAAATTTTGTCTTTAAAGAAAGGAAAGAAAAAAAGTCTTTGTATCTCTCTTTTTGGTCAGACCCGCTATCTGCAGTAGACAATGTGGATAAGCATAACTATAACAATGAATTGTAAATTTATAATGCATCTTTCTTCAGAGCAGCTCAAAACATTTTCTTTCCCAAAGATTTGAAATCTCCTTGCCATGTTGTAGAAATGGCCTTCCTCTGATCTGATGTGACGTGACTGGGTTCTGTTTGAAGGACCAAGCAGTAAAAGGTAAGCTCATTCATCTGTTTCTTGCTCCAATTACGCATCTCTATTCAAACTGAGATGCCAGGTGCTGGTCTATTGCACAAGCTGATTTATTCCATGCATTGCCTAAAAAGGAGCCCCCCTCTTTCTAAAAAACTTAGTTTTATAAAGAAATTTTATTAGACTATCAAAGCAAAAATAACTCTTTATGGCTTCGCTATATGCTTTAATATGTGTCCTTCCAATCATGCCTTTTAGCCCTAGGATCTTAAAATTTAGAAGCTCTCGATCTGTATCCATTTTCTATCAAAATCAAGCTCTCAAAGTTAAATGGACATTTTAACAAGCTGACAGGTGAAAAGAAATAACACTGTGCTTTTCAAAATCTGCCTATGGCTTAAAGCCTACCCTCCAAAACTGTTAGTAATTATTTAAATAAAGGTAATGCCCAAGCCTAGAAGCTGCCTCTCCCTGCACCACTGCAATTGTCGAATTCCTTTCCTGGTCTCTCATGCAGATGCTCAGAAACAGGGTGGGGCTCCCTGGTCTTGCATGCAATGTTAAGGGAGTCTGTGCTGTAAAGAAAACTCAATTAATCGTTCATATTCTCGTTTTTCAGTATCCTTCAAAAATACCTTTGAAATAATCATGTAGCTAAGAGTATCACTGTTTCTCATGTTAAGATTCAGATTAAAACCTTTGTGTCAAACCAAATGTGCTGTGCACAAGCATGGATGACAGGTATTGAAATGAAGGTGACAAGTCAAGGAATCAGGGAGAAACCTCCCTGAAGAAGAGATGTGAGAAGAAGGAGAGATTAGCTTCTCTATTGTAGATGTCTCTGATCATGCTTTTCAATTTTTTTTTTTTTTTTTTTTTTTTACAAGTACAGTTCTTTAGAGTCTACAAGTAAAATCCAATCTTGCTAAGCCATGCTGGTTCCCTTATGAGTCAGCAGGCCACTGAGCATTTCAGACAGTGCAGCCCAGAGTAAATGGGCAAGGGCTGTCGCTGGACACACCCATTTTACTGATCCTGACTCTGATTTTTTTTTTAATTCGTCTTTATGTTACTTGGTGTCTGACCTCAGAACCTGCATGAAAAACTGCACCCCTCCACCTCCACCAACAAGGACTCAGCTTCCAATGTGGAAGCACTACCCTCCAGTTCCTTCACTGAATGCAATCAGATAAGGGCTTATTTCTTCCTCAATGGGCAACTGCTGTTTCATTTTCTCTCCAGTCTGCATGTTACCAGCTTGACATTCCCTTCAGTGGCATTTGACAAATCAGATTGATCAAATTGGCCATCACTGCATTCATTAGAGGAGGATATTTTCTGTTTTCCAGGATTGATCCCTCCACTCCCTTTACAATCATGAACACACCAAAAATATAATAAAAATTTAAAAACCCATGTATTGGGGGTTTTCTTCGGGGTTTTGTTTTGGGGGTAGTGAAAGTGTAAGAAGTAATGACTGGAAACAACTCATCATAAAGAAAGAAAAGCAACCCATAGCCATAAAGCCAAGGGCACAGTCTTAAAATATGATTTTAAATACCTGGTGCCTACATCTTAAATTTAAAGCATTCATTCAAAACTGCAGATATTACTAGCTTTGAAGAACTTACCAAAACATGAAGTAAATTATTTCCCTCATCTTTTTGCATGATTCAGCACTTTTAATACTAATTTCTGCCAAGAAGTTAGAAGGTAAGAGGAATCTTTTCTGGGTGCCTTAAAACCTTACACGCTCTTTACTGAACCATCTGCACTCCTGCTACTACTACAGGGTCATATCAGAAATACTGGAGGTCACTGGTTTGCTGCCATAACATCTAGTGACCACCTCAGAGCCGCTCAATTTCAGTCTCCCGCATCTAAGTGGCCCTTGGGGTCAGAATGACCCGTCGCAAAGGCTTCTCCCCATCTCGAGCTGACCCTCACTAGGAGCCACACACATATGCCAGCACACTCGATTGCACCTGTCTCACCCCATCAGCAGCAGCTACAAGCTCCCACCTGATGTGTCTTTTCAACCTTTGTCAAGTATCTCAAGGCAAGAATGTCCTGAAGCCCTTCCCCCAAATCGAAGCTTTGGTCCGAGCCCCCAACCCACAGGAGCATCAAAAAGGAGGCCGAGAAGACAGACACCTCGTACTAGCTCTGCAAACTTGACCTCGGCATCGTACGGATTCGCGTCCGCATCTGAGGACCCCACACGTCCCCCGCACTGTCCCCGCAGCATCCCACGCCTGCGGTGCACGCTCACCTGCCGGTAGACGAGCCACAAGCCTCGGCGGTCCAGACTTCCGTGACGATCTCCGCAGGCGAGCCTACTCGCTGGGTGCCCGGCGCGCCCTCAGGAGTCAGGGCGGTGGGACGCCTGGAGCCGGCGGGAGGAGCACGCCCAGGCGGGTCCGCGCCGAGCCCGAGCGAGCGGGCGAGCCGGGCGGGAGGGGCCATTTGTAACCGAGCAGACGCTACCACCGCCCCTTACTCGCGGGGGGCGGGGGCGGGCGGTCAGGTGACGGCGGCCCACCCTCCGCCGCCGAGCCGGGTGGTTCCTGCCCGGGAGGAGCCCCCTGGCGCGCTCTGATTGGAACTCCCGCCGCAGTAGCGGGGGAGGGGGGACACGTGACCGCCCGGCCTGGCTGCCCGGCGCGCCCCATTTGCGAAGGGTACCCCATCTTCCTCCTGGAAAAGCCGGGGGACACAGAGAAGGCGGAGGAGCACGCGGGGTGCAGGAGAGCCTACCAGCCCCTTTAGCCGCAATGCCAGTGATTCCGGCTGCTGAACCCGGAGAGGAAAGGCTCCCACGCGGCCAGCCGGCCTTGACTGTCCTCCCGCCCTGCCCTTGACCGCAGTACCCTCCCCTCAGCTGCAGTAACCGCCCCCTACACCTCCAGGCAAGGGCACGCTCAGTGTAGACCACCGCCACTTCCTAGATGCCAATGCCACTTAAGAGTGGTGTTGGGTTTTTTTTCTTTCCTCCTCTCTGCACACCAGCACATTGTGCCCGAGAGAAACTCACGGCGGTGCACTGCAGACACCGCCCAGCTCCAGGGCCCGAAGACCCTCTAACCAGGCCCCGGGATGCCTGAGGGCTCCCAGGTGGTAACGCGGAGGAACTCAGGCCTGCTCCCTGCGCAGGAGGAGGAGGAGGCGTCGCGGGAGCAGCAGTCTCCGATCCTCCCCAGGAAGCAGGAGGGGTGGAAGGGGAGAGGGCGGTTATTGTGGTGCGAATCCAATTCGCAGCCTCTGGGAGCACGTTGCTAATAAAGGTCAAATTAAAACAACTAAGCTAGTGGTGTCTGCAGGGACGCGCCGCATGGTCAGGAGAAGCCCGGCTATTAATCATCCATAACCAGCATTGCTTTTCTGGTGTGGGAGAATGGGCTGTACGAGAGCCCCTCGGAGTTGCGCTCTACTCTGAACCCTAGTGCTTCCCCAGAGCAAGTGGATTCTGCAGCCTATTACCCCACCTCCCCATGACCCCTTCTCGGGGCGGCACCACCCTAGATGGCAGTAATTCGGGGAAAATGCGGTGTCACGTCCGCCGCTATGCCCGCAGACGCGTCTGCGCCAACTCCAGCAACACGTGGGGACCGTGAATCTGGGCGTCTGCTCTCTACTTAGGTGGTTATGTGGGTATACTTATATGATTATTGATTATAACCAAATTGGACGGAGAAGTCTGTTTCTACACTGGATTCCTTCAAACTTCTGTCCAAGCAAATTTTGCGCTCGATTTGGGCGGAGACGCAGTTTCTAGCCAAGACCGCCGCAGCGCTCAGCGGAGCCCGGTAACCGGTGGTGATGGTGGCGGAATTGGGAGGAGCAGAGGCCCTCGGTCCTTTGGTACTCCTTCTTTCCTTATTTAGACCAGTCGGGCAACATGTCCCTCGCTCCAGGTGGCCTTTCCAACTGGAAGGTGACTCAGACAATGCGGAAGCTGGGGGTCCTTGACCCATCCTACCTGCGATTCGCTGGGCAAAGGACAAGTGCCGAGGAGGTTTACCTGGAAAGGGAGTTTATTCGTAAAGCTTCGGGCACAAACGCTGGAAAGAGAAACTTTGAGGAAACTCAAAGGGGTGGGGAGCATCTGAAGTAAAAAGGAACGGCCCTATTACATTAGTAAGTACTTATTTTCCTGGTGGACGCCCTGCTGCCCTTGCGTCTTCCCCTCCCCCACCTCATTTCTCCAAACCACCAAGGTCGGAGAAATCTCATAAAGTATGTCCGTGGGGGGAGGAGGGTACTTGTTTTTAAAAAACAAAAAACAAACAAACAACAACAAAAGACCTTTGTAATAAGCAAGGTGGGTACGTTTTCATTTCTAGGTGTTAACATTATGGCCACCTTAAAATTGGAAGTTGACTGAGACAAGAGAATCCCAGAGCACAGCACGCAGACAGACAATTTCACAATTAAAAAAAAAAAAATACATATTTCCTTCTCCCCTCTCTCGTCCCCATTGCCACCCTTCCCTCGCCATTACCTACTCCCGCAAGGACTAGGGGACGGGAGTGGAGGAGGGTGTATTCCCTCCGGGTGCACAAGGGAGGCGGCGGGGCCACCTGTTGTTGCACCGCCAGAAGAGCTAATTTCCGAGCTGATCTGGCAGGGATTCAGAGTTAAAAACCCTTCTATATGCGACGCCCCAGAGACCGAGGCAGACAGCGAGAACAGGCTCAGCGCCTCGAGATGTGCTTTCTAACTTGAACTCTGGACCATCTTTGCTTGAAATGCTTTGTCTTGCACGTCTGGGAATTACTCTGTGCGATTAAACGCGTGGCACACACACGCACAGGCGGGGTCTCCCCGCAGGGGGGAGGGTGCGTGGCACAGGAGCCTCGGACTTTCAGGGGCTCTACCCTTGGGGAGCGGTGAGAGGGGGACCAACCGGTGTGGCTGCTGACGGGAGACAGGTAACTCGGAAAGGCCCTCCTCCGGCTGCCTTGGGAATGACGAGCCGCTGGCGAAGGTGCAGCGGCCGTCCAGGTGTGCGCCAGGCGCGGTCCGCAGTGAAGGGCAGAGGTGTGGTGGGCAGAGAGACTAGACAAGGGGCAGGCGGGTTTTCTCTATTCCGAGTTCATCCGTCTACGGGGTCACGTTCTGTTGAGAAAATGCGCGACACCGGTAGGGAGAGAGTGACACTGACCAAGTGTCGCCGCAGGGCCGAGACGCTTGCCTCGAGAGGGGGTCGCAAGGCTCGTCCGCACTCGGCTCCCGCGGAGGCTTTGCAAGCGCTGCAGTCTTGCCGGCGCCCGGCCCAGCGAGCCTTTGCCTTCAGCGTCCTCCGGTGGCATCGTCCGAGGTTTGCGGAGCAGAAGCCGAGGACACAAGCAACTCGCTCTGGGCTTGGAGTGACCACGCATTAGAGCTGTGAAAAGCTGCCCCGTGTTGACTTGAGGACAAGGCGGTTAATAAAGTGCAGAATTACTCTTGGCTTTTCCCTAAAATGAAGCTGGTAGTACTGAGCGCTTAAATGACTCCGCTAGGACCCTGGAGGTTGTGGGAGCTAAGTGGGAGGGGGTAAATGTTAGGTTTAGTACAACGCAGGAAGCTCCTCTTCTGGAGCCACGTTCTCTGGAGCTCTACCCAAGTGGAAGCCCCGCTGCGCCTGGGGTCATCTCCCGCATTACGACACTCAGCGTTGCCCTCTAAACTCCAGGTTCCCGCGGCCACATCCCTCCGCGCCTGCAGGAACCAGCGAGAATCTCTGCCGGCCCTCGCGCCTTTACATGAACCCTTTTCCTTTTCCTTTCACCCCTAGGGCAGGTTAACGCCGGCAGGAACCGCAGTGCTACTAGCAGACACCTCTTCGCCCTCTCCGCGCCCCGCGCCGACGGTGGGAACAGCACCGACCGCGCGGCCGCAGCCTTCTAGTGCCTCCGGCCCCTCCCCCGCGGCCACACCTCACCCACTTCCCCAGCTAAACCCCGCACTCTGCGGCCGTCCCTCCCCTGCGCGCTCCCGGCCCCGACCCCGACAGGAGCGGGTGGAAGCCGGGGTTCACGGGCAGGTGTCCTCGTGCAGGTGTAGGGGAGCGCACACGTCTGCAATTCCGCGACCCTAATGCTGCACTCAGCTCGGAGTCCACCCACGTGGAACCCGTTGGCCCCGCCGGTGACCAACACCATTCTCCCCGGCTCGGCTGCGGGCGCCGTTCCCTCGAAGCCCCAGGGCGCTCCCACGGGTCAATGACCCCCTCAGTCTCTTCCCCACGCCACGGTTTGGCCAGTTGGGAAACCTCTTCGTCTCCTGCCCACATCCCCAGATATCTCCGGACAAAGCCTCCGGGCTTCACGCCCCGGCATCGGGGAAGAGACGCGCGTGGAGAGCGCCTCCAGGCGCTGGGCCACGGTCCTCGTCCTTGGCCCCGTCTGCTGGGTGCGAAGCTGGGGCTAAGGGTACGGCCTGCGCGGGGCAGACACCTCACTCGCCCTTACTCCAGCGCCGGCACTCGGCTGCCGCGGCGCCGCAGGAAGGAGGCCCCGCGGCGCCAGTTCCTCCACACCCACGTGCCCCTCGTGTGCGCGCCCCCGGCCTGCAGATGCTACCAGGCTGGCGCCGCCGGGATTTCCGGGCGGCCCCACCCTCCGCGGCCGTTAAGCCTCGCTCCCTGCATTCAGTCTCCTTGGCGTCTCTGCTGCAGCATCCAAGACCAGGCGCCGCCTCTGCGAGCCAGTCTGCCCAGCACGCCTGAGGGCTGCTGCCGGGAGGCCTCACCTCCCGCCCGGGTCCCCCGCTCACCTTTCCTTCTGGACCGTGGGGTTCAAGCACTGCATTGGGGTTGTTGAGCCACCGCCCACGACCTCACCTGTAGGGTGCAGCAGGAGGGCGTTCCCGAGGCGCTAGCATCCTCTTTAAGCCCTTCCCTGGCTGTCTGCCCAGCACCTCCATCAGCCGGCCACCCTTCCTGACAGTAGGAGAGCAAAACTCGCTCTTGCTCCCGGTTTCTCTGTCTCTTTCTCACACCAACGCCCACCTAAACACACACTTGAACACCGAGAGGCCAGGACCGGTATCTCCCTCTCGAACTCTCAATTCCAGCACTGCAGAGCACATCACGTCGCTGACAGCAAAGTGAGGAGGTGGCACTCGTGAACTAGGTGGTTTCTTAAAATTTAGGAAATAACCTTCTGCCCCTTGGCCTTTGCATTCTTAAGAGAATTGTACTTTATTTTTTAAAAAATATATATAGCCAAGGAGCATTCACACATTAAAAAATATATATATTTAAGTGTTCTGAGATAATCATAGATTCACGTGCAGTTGTAAAAATAATAATGCATGGAGATCCTGTGTACCCACCATTTTCCCAGTTTTCCCCAGTGGTAACAATTCCCAAAGCTATGGTGCAATATCACAACCAGGATCCTACCCATCTTATTGAGATTTACAGTTTTGCTTGTACTCATTTCTCTCTCCTCCATCCTCTATGTGTAATTAATTCTGTACAATTTTATCACATGTGTAAATTCGTCCACCACCACAGTCAAGATGCAGAACTGAGCTTACCACAGGATTCCTCTTTTTGCCTTTTGTGACCACATCTACCTGGAGGGTCAGTGGCAATCCATGACCACTACTAATCTATTTTCAATTTTTTCCAATTTTATCATTTCAAGAATGTTGTATAGATGAAATTATACAATAATGTAGTAGTTTTGAATTGTCTTTATTGACTCAGCGTAATTCCCTTGAAATGTATCCAATTACTGTGTATAATCAATAGGTCATTCTTTTTTTATTAGTGGGTAGTATTCATGGGATGGAGGTACGACAATGGTGGATTGTTCAACCGTTTTCTCATGGAAGAACTTGTTGCAGAGTTGTTTTCATTCCATATTGGCTGTTGTAAATAAAGCTGCTGTGAACATTCATGTACAGGTTTTTGCGGGAGCATAATAAACGCCCAAGAGGGCAATTGCTGGGTTATATGGTAAGCACACATTTTGTTTTGTAAGAACTGCCATGCTCTTTTCCAGATTGCCTGTGCCAGTTTACAATCCCAGCAGAATGTAGGAGTGATTGGTTTTTTTTCTTCATACTTGGCAGCATTTGTTGTTGTAATTTTTTTATTTCAATCATGCAGATAGGTAAGTAATATCTCCTCGTGGTTTTAAATTGCATTTCCCTGGTGACTAAGGTAATGATAGTGATCGTCGTTTTTATGTGCTGATTTGCCATCTGTATATCCTTTTCTTTTTCTTTATTTCTTTTTTGGTAGAATGTCTGTTCACATGTTTTGCCCATATTCTAATTAGAGGTTTGTTTTTATTTTTTACTGTGGCATTTTGAAGAGTTCTTTATATATTATAGGAAAAGCCCTTTGTGAGATATGTGGTTTGCAAATATTTTGCTCCAGTCTCTAGCTTGTCTTTTTATTCTCTTCACATAGGCTTTTGCAGAGCAAAACTTTCCAATTTTGAAGAGACTTAATTTATCAGTCTTTCATTTTATGGCTTTTGCTTTTGGTGTCAAGTCTAAGAACTTTCATCTAGCCCTAAATCTGGAAGATTTACTTTAATTTTAAAAGTAAGTTTAATTTTACATTTTACATCTGTGATCCATTTTCAGCTAATTTTTCTCTGAGATGTGAAGTTTAGGTTGAGGTACAGTTCTTTTCTGTGGATACCCAGTTGTTCTAATGTGTTGGAAAAGTTATTTTTCCTTCAATGAGTTGCTTTTGTAGATTTATTTATTTATTTTTAAGTCAGCAGGCATATTTGTGCAGGTCTGTTTTCGTGTTGATCTTGTATATACTTCAACCATGCTGAATTTACTTATCACTTCTAGGAATTTTCTGTGTAAACAATCATGTTATCTGCAAATAGTGGCAGTTTTGTTTCTTCCTTTCCAATCCATATGTCTTTCATTTTTTTTTCTTGTCTTATTTCAGTGGTAGAACTTTCAACACTATGTTGGATGAGTGGTGAGAGCAGGTATAGTTGCCTTATTCCTGATCTTCAGGGAAAAGCAATCAGTCTTTCACCTTTAAGTATATTAGCCACAGGGTTTTTGTAGATTAAAAAAAAATCTAATTGAGGCAATTTCCTCTATTCCTAACATGCTTTGAATTTTTGTAATAAATGTGTGTAAGATTTAGTCAAATGCATTTTTGCATCAAATGACATGATCCTATGATATGGTGAATTGATATCACTGATTAATTTTCAAATGTTGAACCAGCCTTGCCCACCTGGAATAAATCCCACTTGATTATGATATAGAATTATTCTTATACATACTTGGATTCGATTTTGTTAAGAATTTTCGCATCTAAGTTCGTAAGGGATATTGGCATGAACTTTACTAGTTTCTTTTCACTGTGTTTGATTTTGGTATCAGGGTCTTATAAAAGGAATTGGGAAGTGTTCCCTCTTCTTCTGTTTTATGCAAGGGATTGTATAAAATTGCTGTTAATTATTTAAATGTTTGGTAGAATATTTTTAATGAGGTTATAAATTACAAATTTAATTTCTATAATAGTTATTGGACTATTCAGATTATCTATTACATCTTGGCTGAGTTTTGGTAATTTACAGTTTTCAAGAAATTGGTTCAATTTTCTAAGTTTTTGAATTTCTTCTAATGAAGCTGTTTGTAGATTTCCCTTATAGTGACTGCAGGACCTGTGGTGATATACCAGTTTCATTCCTGATACTTGTGATTTGTTTCTTATTTTCATCAGGTTTTTTTTTAGACAAAGTCTCTCTCTGTTGTCCAGGCTGGAATACAGTGGCACAATCTTGGCACATTGCAGCCTTGACTTCCCAGGCTCAAATGATCTTCCCACTTCAGCCTCCCAAGTAGCTGGGGCTATAGGTATGGACCACCATGCCTGGCTAATTTCATAGAGACAAGGTCTCCCTATTTTGTCCAGACTGGTCTTGAACTCCTGGGCTCAAGTGTGCCTCCTGCCTCTGCCTGCCGAAGTGCTGGGATTGTAGGCACGAGCCACCACACATGTCCTTATTTTTGTCAGTCTTGCTAGGATTTTATCCATTTTATTGATTTTGTTAAAGAACCAGCTTTTTGTTTTATTAATTTTTCTCTATTATGTTCTTATTTTCAATTTAATTGATTTTTGCTGTCTTTATTTTTTTCCTTCCTCTTGTTGCTTTGTGTTTATTTCATTGTACATTTCTAGCTTCTCGAAATAGGATTTTACGTTACTGGTTTGAGACTGTTGTTCTTTTCTAATGTAAGCATCTAGTGCTATAAATTTCCCTCTTGGCACTGCTTTAACTGTGTCTCACAAATTTTGATAAGTGTTTTCATTTTTATTCAGTTTTATTATATTTAAATTTTTTTCTGAGACTTTCTCTTTGTTCCCTGATTTATTTAGAAGTGTGTTGTTTACGTTCCAACAGTTTGGAGATTTTTCTCCAATCTTTCTTTTATTGATTTCTAGTTATATTCTCTTACTGCGAGAGAATACATTCTATATGATTAAATTTGTTAATCATATGTTAAATTTGTTTTTTTTAATGAACCAAGATATGATCTATGTTCCATGGGCTCCTGAGAAAAATGTATATTCTGCTATTGTTGCTGGAGTGTCCCACCTATGTCAGTTAGCTCCTGTTGGTTAATGATTTTTGTCGCGGTTGTCTATATTCTTAACAATTTTCTGTGTAATAGTTCTATTCGTTGCTTAAAGGGGAGTGTTGAAGTTTCCAACTGTAATTTTATATTTGTCTATTTCTCCTTGTAGCTCTACAGGTTTTCTTTTATATATTTGGAAGCTCTGCAGATTGGTGCTTACACATTTCAGATTATGTCTTCTTAGTAGGTTGATCCTTTTACCATGTATAATGTCCATCCTTGTCTCTAATATATATATTTTTTTGCTCTGAAGTCTATTTTATCTGGCATTAACTTTAAAAAGTACTCTAAAAAGCACTTCTGCTTTTTAAAATTAATATTTGAATGATATGTCTTTTTCTATCCCTTTAATTTCAATCTACCTATATTATAGAATTTGGACATTCATTAATATTTTAAGGTTTTTTTTGCTGGTAATTGATGAAATTGCAAAATTCATCTTGTTCAATAAAAAGTTTATAATGGGCCAGGCACGGTGGCTCATGCCTGTAATCCCAGCACTTTGGGAGGCCAAGGTGGGCAGATCATGAGGTCAAGAGATCAAGACCATCTTGACCAACATGGTGAAACCCCATCTCTACTAAAAATACAAAAATTAGCGGGGCGTGGTGGCGTGTGCCTATAGTCCCAGCTACTTGGGAGGCTGAGGCAAAAGAATTGCTTGAACCTGGGAAAGGGAGGTTGCAGTGAGCCGAGATCACACCACTGAACTCCAGCCTGGTGCCTGGCAGACATATATAGAACATTCATCCAACAGATATGTGTTCTTCAGAGGCATGCATGAAACATTTTTTTGGACAGATCACATCATATTAGCCCACAAAGCAAGTAAGAGGAAATGTGAAAGTATTGAAATCATATCAGGTATCTTTTCTGATCGTATTAGTGTACAACTAGAAACCAATGATAGGAGAGATCTTGGAAAATTTACAAATTGTGAATTTTCACATAAACACATGCTCCTGAGCTTACAATAGGTGATAGAAATTAAAGGGGAAATAAAAAAGTCTTGAGACAAACAAAAATGAAAACACATTATACCAAAACTTAAGGGATGCAGCAAATCAATCCCAGGAGGGAGATTCATAGCAATACACACCTATATCAGAAAAGAAGAAAGATATGAAATAAACAACCTAATATTACACCTTAAGGAACTACAGAAAAAAGAACAAATTATGCCCAAAGTTAGCAGAAGGAAGTAAATAATAAAGATCAGAGCAGAAATAAATGAATCTAGAAAAACAATAGAAACAACAAAACTGAGAACTGATTTTTTGAAAAGATCTAAAATGTCAACAAGACCTTTGTTAGACTCAAAATCAGAAAGGAAAGAGGAGACACATAACTGATAACATAGAAATATAAAAGATCATAATAGATTACTGAAAAAATTATATGCGAACAAATTGAAGTACCTGAAAAAAATATAAAAATTCCTAGACACATGCAGCCTAACAAGACTAATCAAGAAGAAATTGAAAATCTGAACAGATCAATAACAAGTAGGGAGATTTAATTATTAATAAAACATCCTCCATCAAAGAAAAGCCCAGGACGTGATGTCTTTACAGATGAATTCTAACAAACACTTGAAGAACTAGTGCCAATCCTTCTCAAAGTCTTCCCAAAAAATTGAAGAAGAGGGAATACTTCCAAACTTGCCAAACTCGTTTTATGAGGTCAGTCTAATTCTAATTGCCAAGCAGGACAAAGATATTACAAGAAAATAAAATTATAGGCTACTATCCCTGATGAACATAGATGCAAACATCATTAAAAAAAAAATACTAGTGGCTAGGCACGGTGGCTCATACCTGTAATCCCAGCTCTTTGGGAAGCTAAGGCAGGCAGATCATGAGGTCAGGCAATAGAGACTATCAGGGCCAACATGGTGAAACCCTGTCTCTACTATAAATACAAAAATTAGCTGGGCGTGATGGCATGTGCCTGTAGTCTCAGCTACTAGGGAGGCTGAGGCAGGAGAATCACTTGAACCAGGGAGTCAAATGTTGCAGTGAGCCAAAATTGCATCACTGCACTCCAGCCTGGTGACAGAGTGAGACTCTGTCTCAAAAAATAAAAGCATAAAATAAATTAAAAAAAAATACTAGCAAACCAAATTCAACAGCTCAATGATGGGATCATTCACCATGATCAAGTGGAAGATATCCCTGGGATGCAAGGATAATTTGGCATGTGGAATTCAATAAAAGCAATACATAACATTAACAGAGTGAAGGACAATAATCATGTGATCATCTTATTAGGTATAGTAAAACAACTTGGAAAATTTTCAACATTCTTTTATGATAAAAACTCAACAGATTATAAAAGGAATGTGCCTTAGCACAATACAGTCCATATACGACAAGCCTACAGCTAACATTATACTCAAAAATAAAAAGTTGAGCTCTTCCTTTAAGATTAGGAACAAGACAAGCATTCCCACTGGCTTAGTCTGTTTTGTATAGCTGTAACAAAATACCTGAGACTAGGTAATTCATAAAGAAAACAGGTTTATTTAGCTCATGATTCTTCAGGCTGGGAAGTGCAAGAAGCATGGTGCCAGCATCTGCTCAGCTTCTGGTGAAGGCCATATGCTGCTTCCACTCATGACAGAAAGTGGAGGGCAAGCAGACATGTGCAAAGATGACAAGGAAGGAAGCAAGAGAGAGAAACCAAGGATGCCAAACAGTTTTTTAACAACTTGCTCTTATAGAAAACGAATCAATTCCTAAGAGAGCGAGAACTCATTTACCCCTATAGGAGGGCATTAATCTATTCATGAGGGATTCAGTCTCATGACTCAAACACCTTCCATTAGGCCCTATCTCCCAACACTGCAGTATTGAAGACCAAATTTCAGCATGAGTTTTGGCAGGGACAAACCATATTCAAACTGTAGCAGCCAGTCTCAGCACTTCTATTGAAAAATAATACTGGATGTCCTTACCAGAGCAATTAGGCAAGAGAAAGAAATGAAAGTCATTCAGTATACAGAAAATTGAAACTGGACCTTTTCCTTACACCTTATACAAAAATTAACTCAAGATGGATTAAAGACTTAAATGTAAAACCCAAAACTATAAAAACCCTAGAAGAAAATCTAAGCAATACCATTCAGGACACAGGCACAGGCAAAGATTTCATGACAAAATTGCCAAAGCAATTGTAACAGAAAAGCAAAAGTTGACAAATGGGATCTCGTTAAACTAAAGAGCTTCTGCACAGCAAAAGAAATTATCATCAGAGCAAACATGCAACCTACAGAGTGGGAGAAAATTTTTGCAATCTATCCATCTGACAAAGGACTAATATCCAGAATCTACAAGGAACTTAAAGAAATTTATAAGAAAAAGATGAACAACCTCATTAAAAAATGGGCAAAGAACATGAACAGACACTTTTCAAAAGAAGACATTCATGCAGCCAACAAATATATGAAAAAAAGCTGAACATCACTGATTGTTAGAGAAATATAAATGAAAACCACAATGAGATACCATCTAGTGCTAGTCAGAATGGTGAGTACTAAAAAGTCAAGAAACAACAGATGCTGGAAAGGTTGTGGAATAAAAGAAATCTTTTACACTGTTGTTGAGAAGGTAAATTAGTTCAACCATTGTGGAAGATAGTGTGGCAATTCCTCAAAGATCTAGAACCAGAAATACCATTTGACCTAGCAATCTCATTATTGAGTATATACCCAAAGGAATATAAATAATTCTATTACAAAGGTACATGCACATGTATGTTAATTGCAGCACTATTCACAATAGCAAAGACATGGAATCAACCGAAAAGCTCATCAATGATAGACTGGATAAAGAAAATGTGGTACATATAAACCATGGAATATATGCCACCATAAAAAGGAACGAGATCACGTCCATTGCAGGGGCATGGATGGAAGTCATCATCCTCAGCAAACTAACACAAGAACAGAAAACCAAACACCACATGTCTCACTTATAAGTAGGAGTTGAACAATGAGGACACATTGACACAGGGAGGAGAACAACACACACGGGGCATATGAGGGGGTGAGGTAGGGAGAGTGAGAGCATCAGCAAAAATAGCTAATGCATGCTGGGCTTAATACCTAGGTGATGGGTTGATAGTTGCAACAAACCACCATGGCATATGTTTACCATTGTAACAAATTTGCACATCCTGCACATGTATCCTGGAACTTAAAAATAAACACTTTTAAAATTTTTAAACATTTTTTTAAAAGAAATAAAAGGCATCCAGATAGGAAGGGACAAAGGCAAACTGTCTCTCTTTACTGACAACATTATCTTATATGTAGAAAACTCTAAAGACTCAACCAAACAACTGTAAGAACTAATGAATAAAGTCACATTTACAAAATCAACACACAAAAATCGGAAG
Organism: Callithrix jacchus; assembly: GCF_049354715.1. Taxonomy (NCBI): domain Eukaryota; kingdom Metazoa; phylum Chordata; class Mammalia; order Primates; family Cebidae; genus Callithrix; species Callithrix jacchus. Next base: position 26,769,108 of record NC_133516.1, on the reverse strand, counting down.
TGTTTGTATACATTAACAATGAATTATCTGAAAAAGAACTTAAGAAAATGATTCATTTATAATAGCTACAAGAAATACTTGGGAAGAAGTCTAACCAAGAAGGTGAAAGAAAACACTGAAAATGATTAAACTTTGATGAAATAAATGGAATAAAACACAAATAAGTGGAAATAAATCCCATGTTCATGGATTGGGAGAATTAATATTGTTAAAATGTCCATACCACTCAAAGCAATCTACAGATTCAAAGCAATCCATATCAAAATTCCAATGTCATTTTTCACAAAAATAGAAAACAATTCTAAAATTAATACAGAACTATTAAAACAAATCCCCAAATAGTCAAAACAATCTTGAGCAAAAAGAATGGAACTGGAGGCATCATACTGCCTGGTTTCAAACTACATTACAAAGCTATAGTAATTAAAATTAAAAGTTACTGGCATTAAAATAGACACATTGACCAATGGGATAAAATAGAAGTGAGAAATGAACTCATGCATGTATGGTAGAGCTACCATCAATGCCACTGCTGAGTATATACCCAAAATAAAGGAAATCAGTATATCTAAGAGATATCTGCAGCAGTGTTTGCAATAACTAAGGTTTGGAAGCAACCTGAGTATTCATCAACAGATGAATGGGTAAAGAAAATGTAGTACATATACACAATGGAGTACTATTCAGCCATAAAAAGAATGAGATCCAGTCATTTGCAATGACATGGATGGAACTGGAGATCATTATTTTAAGTGAAATAAGCCAGGCACAGAAATACATCACATGTTCTTACTTATTTGTGGGATCTAAAAATCAAAACAATTGAACTCATGGACATAGAGAGTAGAAGAGGCTGGAAATGGTCACTGGGGGCTGAAGGGGAAGTGGGGACGGTTAATGGGCACAAACAAATAGAAAGAATGAATAAGACTAAAATTTGATAGCACATCAGAGTGACAATACTCAATATGGTCAATTGGTTTCCAACAAAGGTGCCAAGAACACACAATGGGACAAAGACGTCTCTTCAATAACGGTATTGAGGAAACTGGATATCCATGTGCAGAAGAATAAAACTGGACTCTTATCTCATACCATATACACAAATCAACTCAAAATTGGTTAAAAACTTAAACATAAGACCTGAAACTATAAGATTACTACAAGAGAACAAAGTGGGAAAGCTACACAATATTTGTCTGGGCAATGATTTTTTAGGTTTGACCTAGACAGGTAACACAAACAAAAATAAACAAATAGGATTACATCAAACCAAAAAGCTTCTGCACAACAACAGACACAACAGTATAAGGAGACAACCTATGGATTGGTAGAAAATATTTGCAAGCCATACATCTATTAAGAGGTTAATATTCGGCCGGGCACAGTGGCTCACGCCTGTAATCCCAGCACTTTGGGAGGTCAAGGCGGGTGGATCACCTGAGGTTAGGAGTTCGAGACCGGTCTGACCAATATGGTGAAACCCCGTCTCAATAAAAATTTAAAAAATAAAAATAAATTTAAAAAAGAGGTTAATATTCAAAATGAATCAGGAACTCAACTCAATAGCAAGAAAACAACTCGATTTTAAAACTAAGAAAAGGATCTGAATAGACATTTCTCAAAAGAAGATATACAAATGGCCATCACACATATGAAAATTGTTTAATATCACACGTCATTAGGAAAATGCAAATTAAAACCACAATGAGACAGATTCTGCAAATCTGCCACAATGGTTATTATAAAAAAGACTGAAGAAAAGTGTTGAGGATGCGGAGAAAAGGTACTCTCATACACTGTTAGTGGGAATGTAAATTAGTACAGCTGTTGTGAAAAACTGTATGGAGTTTCCTTGAAAATCTAAAAATAGAATTACCATATGATCCAGCAATTCCACTTCTGGGTATGTATCCAAAGGATTTGAAATCAGTTTGTCAAAGAGACAAAGAGATATTTGCATTCTCATGTTCATTTCAGCCACAATATTCACAAGTACTAAGATATGGACTAAATCTAAATGTCTACCAATGGATGAATGAGTAAAGAAAATGTGATGTATATTCACAGGGGAATAATATTCAGCCTTTAAAGAGAAGGAAATTCTGTCATTTATGTCAACATGATAAACCTGAAGGACATTATGCTAAGTGAAATAAGCCAGGCACAGAAGGACGAAACCACATTCTCTCACTTATATGTTGAATCTAAAATAATCAAACTCATAGAAGCAGAGGGTAGAATGGAGGTTACCAGAGTGTGAAGGGTGAGGGGGATTGGGAGATGCTGGTCAAAGGGTACAAAGTTTCAGTGAGACAGGGGGAATAAGTTTTTGAGATCCATTGCATAACATGGTGACTATAATTAATACTAATGTATATTTCAAAGTTGCTAAGAGTAAATTTCAAATGTTCACGCCACAAAAAAATGATAAGTATTTGAGGTGATGGCTATGTTAATTTGCTTGATTTAATCATTCCACATTGTATACCTATATCATAATGACACTTGGTGCCTCATAAATATATACAATTTAAAAATGGGCAAAGGACTTGGATAGACATTTTACTAAAGAAATCATACAGATGGCCAATAAACAAACGAAAAGGTGCTCAACAACACTAGTCACTAGGGAAATGCAAATCAAAATCACAATGAGATACCACACCATTAAAATGGCTATTTTAAAAAACAATAAAAACCAAGGCCAGAAACATAATAAGTGGTGGTAAGGATGTAAAGAAACTGGGACCCTTGTGCATCGCTGGTGGAAATGTAAAATGGTGCGACTGCTGTGGAAAGCAACACTCTGTGGTGGTTCCTCAAAAAAATTAAACACAGATTTACCAGATGATGCAGCAATTCCACATCTAGGCATATGCTCAAAATAATTGAGAGCAAGGACTCAAACAATTGGACACCTGTATTTCTGTGTTCATAGCAGTATTATTCACAACTCAAATGTCCATCAACGGAAGAATGGATAAACAAAATGTAATACACACACACACACACACACACACACATTGAATATTATTCAGTTTTTAAAAAGCAATGAAATTCTAACATATGCTACAACATGGATGAACCTTAAAAACATTATGCTAAGTGAGTTAAGCCAGACATAAAAGGACGAATATTGTATGATTCCACTAGCATAAAATACCTAGAATAGACAAATGCATAGAGAGACCAAGTAGAATAGTGTTTCGCACCGGCTAGAGGGAGGAGGGCATGGAGGTTATGTTTTAATGCATACAGATTTCAGTTTGGGATGATTAAAAAATAGTTCCAGAAATGGTTAGTGGTGATGATTGTACAACACTGTGAATGTAATGCCACTGAACTGTATGCTTAACAGTGGTTATAATGCTTAAAAAATGTATATTTTATCACAATAAAAGTTATGCAAAAAAAGCTTATGGTTTGGTTTTTCAGAAATATCCATCCCATATGACTAAAGTGTTTGTTTCCATGCAGCTTATAATGGCTCACTGTTGAGTACCTCCCTCATCCCTACCCCATCCCAATTTTGTTTTGGTTTACTTTTGGCAACTTGAATCTGTTTCACTCAGGTTTCCTGCTGCATCAATTAAAAGATATACTTTTTTCCCACCATATGATGATAGAAGCAAAATAGCACTTTCAGCGCTCTGCTCAGGAAGTGTCGTCTCTTGATCTGCTCACTTATGTGGTCACTGGAGACCATTGCCCTCAGTGAAGAGCAGCAATTCCACTTTTAAGCATATAGTCAAAAGAATTGAAAGCAAGAACTCAAACAATCACATACTTGTACATGGGTGTTCATAGCAGCATTCACAATTCGAATGTCCATTAACAGAAAAATGCACAAACAAAATGTAGTATGTACATAAATTGAATATTCTTCAGTCTTCTAAAGCAAGAAAATTCTGATATATGCTTTGACCTACTGCTTTCGGATACTGAGACCATGATACAATATAGGCAGCATTAAGACCCAGGAGCCCTGGGATCTGCACCTGGCTAGGTTGTGTGGGACCTTGCCAGTCCCATGGACTTGCCTCCTCAAACACAAATATGTGGGCTAAGTAAAAACTGACTTTTTTTTTCCTTCAAATTTATTTGGGTCTTTGGATATTTTTAGCTTTCACTAATAGTATGGCTGTACTATCACAAAGATAAAGTACAATTATTAAAATCACTTAAAAAATCTCTATGCCTCCAACATCAAAAGGACAGAAACTGTACTCATTGACCTACTGCTTTCTGATACTGAGACCGTGATGCAATATGGGCAGCATTAGGACACAGGAGCCCTGGGGTTCGCCCCCAGCCAGGTTGCATGGGCATAGGCTTGTTGGGCCGCTTCTGGAGGTCTGCTATCTGTAATCAGAGCACATTGGAGTAGAGAACTCCAAAGGTTCTTTCATATTCAAAGTGGGAAGATAAAAGGTCCTGGAATGCTGCCCTGTGACAAATATTCACCCTCCTCTCTTACGACAGAGAATATTCCATATTTTGTAATAAAAGTTTTCTTCATATGACATTTGAAAATCTTACCCATCTATGTGTCACTCATATAAAATGGCTTAATTTCTTTTTTCCACGATTAGTCTCTGTCCACAGAATTGGCTACATCATGTATGGGGTCCAGGGCAAAAAGAAAAGGCAGAGCCCTTTGCTGAAAACTTATTAAGAATTTTAAAGCAGAGAAAGCAGAGCATTAAACCAAGCACAACAGCACAGGTGGCATGCTCTCATGAAGCCGGCATATGACATATGTCTGTCTGGTCGTATGTGAAAAGTCACCCCCATACAACTCCTGGGGAAGACATTTAGGTTGACTGACCAGCACAAGCACGTTGAGAAGTTCTGTGCGTGGGTTACATTTTTACGCACAGATAACATCAACAGGAGGCCAACCTTCCAACCTGCCATGCAGTAGTTTGTGCTAATGAGCACTTCCCGATGAGCTGGGAGGCAGCACAGCAAAGTGAAAAGTCTACAAAACTGGCTGGAAAAAAGACTCGGCTTCTTTGGTTAACAGCTATTTATTGAGCATCAAATAGGTGTCAGGCCCTTGGCTAATTGTTTCACAGTGGTCACTTAGGTAAATCTGTCACCCTGCGCAGCTCCTCAGCCTTTGAGACCTTGGTTTCCTGGGTTGTTAGGTTGGCATGAGAGGATTACTCACCTGAAAACCTTTAGGAAGGAAGATGGCTCTGAAGTTTCAAGTTAAATTATCTGTCATAGCTATTGTTTTGCAAAACTGTAATGACAATATCTGTCCCCCAAAATGACATTATCAAAAATAGAGAATGAATATAGATTATAAAGTCTCAGGGTGGCTTCTGATTTTCCTCTTTTTTTTTTGCTTTCTTTCATTTGAACAACTCAGTGGGAGATTCCATATCCAGAAATTATAAGCAGGTCCTCCAATATCCTGTATGAATTTATAGGATTTCATCCTTGAGCTTCAAAGACATAAAAAGCTATAAAGAGGAAATTTTAGGGATACTCATTTTACACAATGGATGTATTCATTTTTTTAAAAAGCTGAATAAATTGTTTGAAATGGAATCATATTTGAAATGTACTAGAGAACTGGGATATTAAAAGGAAAATTGTATTGAATCCTTTTGTACAACAAAAATAACTTTTATAAAGCAAAAAAATTACCCTTAATTTGCTTGATGTGAAAACTTGGGCTTAAGCATGTAGAATTATGTGGCTGTAAAAATGGGAGCCCATTTAGACTGAAAAATGGCTCCTCCTCTTCCTTTTCAGTCCAGAAGATGTGCAGGTGGAAGTAGTGGTAGTAATGGTGGGAGGGATGTCAGCATTCTTTGCACATATTCAAAATCCATTTCCTACTCAAATGAAAAGTGTTTTCTGAGAGCCTTTGAAGGGATCAACACTGATGTGAGAATGGGAGCACTTTCAGGAAACACACTGTGAAGAGTAACATCAATTAAACACAGAATTTTAGTCAGCAGGGTGAGGTGCTGTGGTTTGGAAGGTTCTAAACATAGATTGCCAAACTCTCAAGTAAGTGTGTGATTGAAATGATGACATTTTTAGAGATGCAGTTTACCAGCCTCAGGTGCTCTGTGAAAAAAGTCCTGAAAGCTGTTTTCTTACTTGAAGAAAAAAAAAAAAAAAGGAAAAAGAAATAGGATCCAAAAAGCAGTGGTGACTAAAATTCCCTAGCAAAACTTATTGCTAGGTGTAAATAACAACTGATTGTAAAAAAAAAAAAAAAAAAAAAAAAAAAATTTGGTGGGTGAGAAAGACATTAATGATTGTCTGCAGCAGCCGGGCACAGTGGCTTATGCCTGTAATCACAGCACTTTGGGAGGCCGAGGCAAGTGGATCTTCTGATGTCAAGAGTTAGAGACCAGCCTGGCCAACACGACATAACCCTGTCTCTACTAAAACTACAAACATTAGCCAGGTGTTGTGGTGGGCACCTGTAATCCCAGCCACTCGGGAGACTGAGGCAGGAGAATCACTTAAACCCAGGAGGCAGAAATTGCCGTGAGCTGAGATGGCGCCACTGCACTCCAGCCTGGGTGACAGAGCAAGACTCCATCTAAAAAAAAAAAAATTATCTGGAGCTGGCCTCCCGGGTGGTATCAATAGAGGAGATAAACCAGGGGATGAGAATGAGGGTCAGAAAGTGAAGCCATGACAACAATGTTGTCTTCTTAGAGTGAGGATGTAGAAATCGAATCTTTCTAACAATTAGTGGACAAATACAAATCTAATTGTGTATTATAATTTAAGAATACTCACTAGAGGCCGGGCGCGGTGGCTCAACCCTGTAATCCCAGCACTTTGGGAGGTCGAGGCGGGTGGATCACGAGGTCAAGAGATCGAGACCATCCTGGTCAATATGGTGAAACCCCGTCTCTACTAAAAATACAAAAAAATCAGCTGGGCATGGTGATGCGTGCCTGTAATCCCAGCTACTCAGGAGGCTGAGGCAGGAGAATTGCCTGAACCCAGGAGGCGGAGGTTGCGGTGAGCCGAGATCGCTCCATTGCACTCCAGCCTGGGTAACAAGAGCGAAACTCTTTCTCGGAAAAAAAAAAAAAAAATACTCACTAGAAAAAGTTTTTTTTTCCCTCCAGATTATTACAGGAGAAAAGATGGAACAAAGAAAATGCAATCAAGTCAATAAAAGATTAGGCAAACAGAAAGAATAAAAAAGTATGGTAAAGAGAAAACAAAAAATAAGATGAACTCCAAACATATCAGTAATCAAAACAATTGCAAATGGCTTAAATTCACCTGAAAGTCACCCATTTCAAAAGTAATTGGCTTGAAAAAATGGAAACTAGATGTGTACTGTTTATAATAGATATATCTAAAACAAAATGACTTGGGAAGGTGGCAATAAATAGTTAAGGTTAACAATTCAAAGCTTACAGAAAAAGGTGAGGCAACCTGGGCACGGTAGCTCATGCCTGTAATCCCAGGACTTTGGGAGGCTGAAGCAGGCAGATCACTTGAACCCAGGAGTTTGAGACCAGCCTGGCTAACATTGTGGAACCCTGCCTCTACTAAAAATACAAAAATTATCTGGGTGTGATGATGCACACCTGTAATTCGAGTTAGTTGGGAGGCTGAGACAAGAATTGTTTGAACCTGCGGAGGTGGAGTTTGCAGTGAGCTGAGATTGCAACAGCGTACTCCAGTCTGGGTGACAGAGTGAGACTCTACCTAAAAAAAAAAAAAAAAAAAAGAGGGTGTGGGGGGAACAGAAAAAGGGTGAAATTCAAAATAAAAACAAACAGAAAATAAACCTGTCCTTGAAAGAATAGCGACAAAAGCTCTATTTCCCTCCTGGTCAAAGGAATAGTAATGTGTGGTTATTAGGAGATCAAGTGAACTTTGGCAGAGAAACTTTGGAAGCGGTAGAAGAGGGAGCCAGAATGAGGATGTGAGGAGACACAATAGGGACAGCCAATATTATTTCCACCCCCTAGTGTAATATCCCATATAGTTCTCTCCCCTTGAGTGTGAGCAGGACTTATAAACATGATGGAATAAAACTCCCACAATCTTATAGGTTCCCTTATATAACAAAGATGTAATTAAGGTCCCTAATCAGTTGACTCTGAGTTTATCAAAAAGGAGATTCTCTTGCATGAACTTGAACTAATCATATCTACATCTGGAGGTCAGAGGCAGAAGTCTTCTTGATTCAAGCTGAAGCAGATGCTTTCCTCCTGACCTCAAAGATAGAAGCCACTATGAGTTCTGCTGCTGCAAGGAACTGAGTTCTGCCAATAGGCTGAATGAGACTGGAAGAGGACACCAAGCTCCAGAGAGACTGCAGCCCTGGCCTTCACCTTGATTATATACCTTGAGCTCAGGAACCAGCAGAACAGTGCTTGGACTCCTAACCCACCGAAACTGTGAAATGATGTTACATTTGTGTGGTTTTAAACCAGTAAGTTTGTGATAATTTGTTACACAGCAGAGAAACACTAATACAAGCATACCTTGGAGATATTGCGGGTTTGTTCCAGACCACCTCAATAAAGCAAATATTGCAATAAAGTGGGTCAAACAAATTTTTTGGTTTCCCAGTGCTTATAAAAGTTAGATTTACACTATATATAATTAAGTATGCAATAGTATTACTTCTAAAAAACAACGTGCATATCTTAATTTAAAAACCCTTTATTGCTAAAAATGCTAACAGTCATCTGAGCCTTCAGTGAGGCATCATCTTTTTGCTGGTGAAGGGTCTTGCCTCAGTGTTGATGGCTGCTGACTGATCATGGTGGTGGTTGCTGAAGGGTGAGGTGGCTGTGGCAATTTCTTAAAATAAGACAACAATGATGTTTGCCACATCAATTTACTCTTCCTCTCACAAAAGGTTTCTCTGTAGCATGTGATGCTGTAGAATTTCTTTCAAACTTGGAGCCCTTTCAAACCCTGATGCTGTTTTATCAACTATTTTTATGTAATATTCTAAATCATTTGTTGTCATTTCAACAATATTCACAGCATCTTCAGCAGTAGATTCCATCTCAAGAAACTACTTTCTAGTCCCAGCTACTCAGGAGGCTGAGGTGGGAGGATGATTTGAGCCTGGGAAACTGGGAGGTAGAAGTTGCGCGATTGTGCTACTGCACTCCAGCCTGGGAAGAAAAGGAAAGAAAGAAAAAGAAAAAACAAAGGAACTGCTTCTTTTGCTCATTCATAAAAAGCAACTCCTTATCCATTCAATTTTTATCATGAGATAAATTTTCAGTCACATCTTCAGGCTCCACTTCTAATTCTAGTTATCTTGCTATTTCCATTACACCTGCAGTTATTTTCTCCACTGAAGTCTTGAAACCCTCAAAGTCATCCACAAGGGTTGACGTTTTCCAAACTCCTGCTAATGTTGACACTTTGCCCTCCTCTCATGAATCATGGTGAATCTTTTTTAGAAGGTTTTCAAATTGCTTTGCCCACATCCATTAGAGGAATCACTGTCTATAACAGCTATAGCTTCATGAAATGTATTTCTAAAATAATGGGACTTGAAAGCTGAAATTACTCCTTGATCCATTAGCTGCAGAATGGGTGTTGTGTTAGCAGGTATGAAAACATTAATCTCCTTCTACATCTCAATCAGAGCTCTTGGGTGACTAGATACATTTTCAATGAGCAGTAATGTTTTGAAAAGAATCTTTTCTTTCCTGAGCAGTAGATCTCAACAGTGTGCTTAAAATATTCAGTAAACTATGTTGTAAACAGATATGCTGTCATCCAGGCTTTATTGTTCTATTTATAGAGCATAATCGGAGTAGATTAAGCATAATTCTCAATGACCCTAGGATTTTCAGAATAAAATGAACATTGGCATCAACTCCAAGTAACCAGTTTCACTAGCTCCTAACAAGAAAGTCAGCCTGTCCTTTGAAGATTTGAAGCCAGCCATTGATTTCTCTCTGCAGCTACAAAAGTCCTTGAGAACATCTTCTTCCAATATTAGGTTGGTTTGTCTATGCTGAAAATCTGTTGTTTAGTGTAAACACCTTCATTAATGATCTTAGCTAGATTTCCGGATAATTTCCTGCAGCTTCTCTGTCAGCACTTGCTTCTTCACTTTGCACTTTTATGTTATGGAGACAGTGTCTTTTCATAAACCTCACGAATCAACCTCTGTTAGCTTCAAACTTTCCTTCTGAAGCTTTCTCATTTCTCTCATAGAATTGAAGAGTTAGGGCCTTGCTCTGGATTAGACCGTGGCTTAAGGGAGTGCTGTGGCTGGTTTGATCTTCCATCCAGACCACTAAAACTTTCTTCCTATCAGTAATGAGGCTGTTTCATTTTCTTATCATTTTATGGTCACTGGAATAGTACTTTTTATCTCCTTCAAAACCTTTCTTTGCATTCGCAACCTGGCTAACTGATGTGTGGTTGATGGTGTAGAGTCCTAGCTTTTGACCTGTCTCAGCTTTCAACATGCCTTCCTCACAAAGCTTAGCTATTCTAGCTTTTGATTTAACGTGAAAGACGTGCAACTCTTCTTTCACTTGACCGGTTAGAGGCCATTGTAGGGCTATTAGTTGATCTAATTTCAATATTGTTCTGTCTGAGGAAATAGGGAGACCTGGGAGAGGGAGAGAGATGCAGGAACATCTGGCTGGTGGAACAGTCAGAACATATATGACATTTATTGATTATGTTTGCTGGAATTTAATCTTCATCTTATATAGATGCAGTTTGTGGTGTCTCAAAAAATAATAGTTACATCAAAGAATGATGATCGCAGATCACCAGAGCAGATGTAATAATAATAAGGGAAAAGTTTAAAATATCATGAGAATTGCCAAAATGTGACACAGAGACAGGAAGTGAGTACATGTTTTTGGAAAATTGGTGCCAATAGGCTTGCTTAATACAGGGTTGCCACAAAACTTCAATTTTAAAAATGCAATGCACGAGGTGCAATAAAGTGAAGTGCTGTAAAACGAAGCATGCATGTACACTGTGTGGCCTTCAAATTATTTTCTTTGGAGAAAGGGACTCTTAGAAGGAAAGAGAGAAGGGAGGTATTTGAATTACAGAGAGCACCAAGGTGGAGCGGAACCTACTAAGCACTAAAGCGTATGTGAGTGTATAATCAATCTCCTCTTTGAGTGTATTAGTTAGGGTTCTCCACAGAAGATACCTCTTTGAGTGTATAATCAGTCTCTTTGAGTATATTAGTTAAGGTTCTCCACAGAAACAGAAGCAATAGGTAACGTATACATACATATATACACACCAATATATGGTAATATATGGACATACATACATGCACATATATACACACATATGTTTATTTATTATGATTTATACATATTTAGAAAGATTTATTTATTATGCTATTTGGCTCACACAATTATAGAGGCTAAGACATCCCATATTCTTCTGTGTGCAAGCTGGAGACTCAGGAGAGCTGATGGTGTAGTTTGAAGCCCTAGAGCCAGAGAGCTGATGGTATAGATTCTAGTCCAGTTCTGAGGGACTGAGAACCAGGAGCTCTGAGGGCAGATCAATGTCCTGGCTCAAGCAGTCAGGCAGAGGGTGAGTTCAACCCTTCTCTACCTTTTTGGTTTTTTTTTAGGTCCTCAGTAGATTGAATGATGCCCATTCACATTGTCAAGGGAAATGTTTGCTCAGTTCACCTATTCAAATGCAATTCTCTTCTGGATAAACCCTCATGGACACACTCCAGAAATAACACTTAACCAGCTCTCAGGCATCCTGTGGCCCAAGTCAAATGGACATATAGAATCAACCCTCACAAGCAGGGAATTTGGGTAGGCTTCGGGTTGCCTCTGGAACGAATTACTCTGAGAGAGAACTGCCGTATGGCGATACAGGTGTTTAGACTGGAGGGTCAGAGTTAGACCCAAGGACAACTATGCTCCTTTGTCTTCCGGAATTTCAAGAAGAATTATATCTATTTCACCATTATCCCTCAGTTAATCAAGAATACAGACATTGTTAGAACACATAATTATTTTGTTACTTCTTCTAATTATCTCCTGTTCACTCCATTGGTGAAGAAGAGAATTTCTGCCCGAAATAGAATGAGACAGCTGAACATGTAACACTTGACGTGGGACGGATGAGATTAGCAGCAGGTTGTTAGTCATATAAATTTATAGTCCAGGGGAGAATGTTCTTACCATACAGGGCCACATGAGGGTTGCACAGGGGAACAAATGAACCAGAAGGGGCTGTGGGAAGCTGGCATTGTAGTAACCAGAGATTGGGGTGCCCCTGGCTCCCACAGAAGAATATGGTTGGTTTCTTTGAATAATTCCACAGGCCTGCAAGGAGGCAAAACCCACTGAGTTGAGGACTGAGTAGGGTTCAGCTGGTCTGGCTAACAAGGGAACTAGTCAGGTGGGAAACCTATCTTGTTGGTGAGGGATGGAGTATGTACATATTCGTCATGAGCAGGGGAACTCATGGAGCCCTGTCTGGGTCAGAGACATCAAGGCAGCACTTGAAGTTTTAGTTCTTACATTACTAAAGGCTCACAATCCTAAAATTTAATTGAAAACAAGATCAGGAGAAGTGAGCCCACAGATACGGATGGTTAGTGTATATACCTTCATATCTTAATCTAGTGAACACTGATGTCAGTTTCAAGGAAGTGAAATTAAAGTGTTCGTCATTTTTTATTTTTGCCACAAACAGTTAAAGTTATTTTATGGGTATTAGAAGTTATTTTTTCAGTTATTTTACTTACACTGTCTTCTTTCAGATTTAAGTTAATAAGACAGTCTGGCAAATTTGCCACATAGAATAACAGCAAAAATATCAGTAGCATTCCCTTATACCAGCAATAATAAAGAGTGAAATTTTTAAAAACCTCAGTTACAATAACAATATAAACAACAAAATTATTTGAAATAAATCCAACAAAAGATGTATAAAATCTATATGTAGCTTATAAAACTTCACTGGAATATTTAAAATACGTGAATTAATAAAGTGACGTACTATGTTATTTGATAGGAAGACCTAGTGTAATAGAGATGTTTATTTTCAATGAATTGGTCTGTAAGTTTCACATACATTAAAACAAAACCCCAACAGGATTTGCCTTGGAAGTTGACAAACTGATTTGAAAATATATCTGAAATGGAAAATAAGTAAGAAGAGTAGACATATCTTTGAAGAAGAAAAACAATGAAGCATCCCAAATGCCAAAACATACTGTAAAGGTTTTGTAATTAAAAATGTGATATTGGGCCGGGCGCGGTGGCTCAAGCCTGTAATCCCAGCACTTTGGGAGGTCGAGGCGGGTGGATCACGAGGTCAAGAGATCAAGATCATCCTGGTCAACATGGTGAAACCCCGTCTCTACTAAAAATACAAAAAAATTAGCTGGGAATGGTGGCACGTGCCTGTAATCCCAGCTACTCAGGAGGCTGAGGCAGGAGAATTGCCTGAACCCAGGAGGCAGAGGTTGCGGTGAGCCGAGATTGCGCCATTGCACTCCAGCCTGGGTAACAAGAGCAAAACTCCGTCTCAAAAAAAAAAAAAAAAAAGTGTGACATTAGCCCAGGAATAAACAGTTTTAGATTTAGTAAAAGGAGTTCAGATACAAATTCTTATACATTAGAATTTTGTATAAGAAACAGATGATACACAACGCAGTGACAAAGATATGGACTACTTAGCAAACATGGTTAAGATAATTTGCTATCCATTTGGAGGGAAATAAAATTAGATTTTATCTCTCTTCATAAACAAAATATTCCAGGTGATTAAGGAGCAAAATAGAATGTTTATAGTTTTGAGAGTAAATTAAGCAAGAGTAATTTAAGCAAGACACAAAATGCAAAATATTAAAAAATATCTACCTTAAAAAACTACAGCATGATAAAGGGATGTGAAAAAGAAAACTAAGTTGCATGCTATTGACCTGAAAAAACTTGCAACATGTATAACAAATAATTGATGTTGAGAACGTCTAATTAACACTCCAGCTCACCTCAACACAGCCCAATTAAAAATGAAAAAAATATGAATAGACAGTTTACAGAAGAGACATGGCCAATAAACCTGTGACATAATGCTTAATCTCAACAGCAATTAGAAAAATGAAAATTAAAACCACCAGATATCAGTTTTAAACCATTCAACCATTTTTAAGTGTTCTATGTTGATAAATATCATCAGTTGAAGAGAGTAAGGTAGAATTGTGTACTCTTATACATGTTGTTGGTAGTGAATACTGGTAGCTTTTTTTCTGAAATCTATTAAGTAGTATGTTTTAAAATTTAAAAGAACAGAAATCGATGAAATTGAAATTGACAAAGCATAAATTAACTAGACCAAAAATTTATTATTTAAAGAGATCAACCAAACAGCTAGAGATCTATAAATATAGAAGAGAAAGAGAGAAACACAAGAGAAATACTAATATCAGAAATGGAAGACAGCCTATTGCTACAGATACTACAGACATTAAAAGCATAACAAAAGAATATTATAATATGAATAATTTTATGCCAACATGTTTGATAAATGAAACAGATAACTTCCTTCAAGTTATTTGACAAATACAAATTAACAAAATAAACATAAAATGAAACAGAAAATATGGATAATCCTATAACTATAGAGAAATTGAATTAAGCATAAAAAAAACTCTTTGACACATAAAATTCTGTGCTCAGCTGGTTTTACTGGTGAATTCTATAAACATGTAAGAAGTAATATCAATTTTACACAAACTCTTTCATAAAATAAGGAAGAATGTGATACTGTCCAACTTATTTTATGGGTTAATACAACCTTAATACCAAAATCTGATATAGACATTACAAAAATTATAGATCAATATCACTCATAAATATAGATACAAATGTCCTGAATAAAATATTATCAAATTGAGTCCAACATTGTATTAAAACAATGATATAACGTGGGCAAATATTGTGTATCTGAAGAATGCAAGGTTGGTTTAACATTTAAAAAATATCAATCAGTGTAATTTGCCACATTAAGGAAATAAATGGGAAAGCCCATATGATCATCTAAGTAGATATAGATAAAGTATTTAAAAATAGTTAACATCTATTAATAACAACTCACAAGCTAAGAATAGGAAGATATCCCTCAATCAGGTAAGATGAGTCTATTAACAACTAATAGCTAACATCCTGCTTAATGATAACATTTTGAACCTTCTCCTTCTAACACTGGGAATAAAGCAAGGATGCCTACCTTCATCACTTCTATTCAGCCTTGTACTTGTGATGCTAGTCATTGCCATAAAGCAGAAAAGAAATACAAGTGTAAATATTGCAAAGAAAGAAGTAAAAATGTTTCTATTTGCATGTAACATGATTTTTAGGCAGAAAATTTATGGAATCTATAAAGTATTGAACTAATAAGTGAATTTAGTAAGGCTGCAGGATACAAGGTTAATATACCAAAATAAATTGTGTTTTTGTGCACCAGCAACCAACAACTTGAAATGATATCTTTAAAAAAATGAATTGCTTATCTTAAAAAATATTTAGGACAAATTTTAATAAAAGATATATAAGGCATTTACACTCAAAATTACAAAGCATGCTGGGAAGACTTAAATAATTGAAAATTTTTAATTAATTAGAAAATCCAATATTGTTAAGATGCAAATTCTCCCAAATTAACTATAGGTTTCTTTCCATCCAATCTTAATTTCAGCAGAATTATAAAAAACAAAATTGAAAACTAGATTTTAAAATTTATATGGAAATACCAATTACTTAAAATACCCAAAATGATTCTAAAAAGGAATAGCAAGGTCAGAGTACTTATACTACCTGACTATAAGACTTAGTACAATGTCATAATAACCAAGACAAGATGGTACTGGAATCAGGTCATCAAATAAGTCAATGGCACAGAACAGTGAGCCCAGAAATACATTCAAGCTGATGTGGCCATTTGATTTTCAACAAGGCACTAAAACAATGCAATGTAGAAAGGAAAATCTTTTCAACCAATGGAGCAGGAATAATAATATCCATATGGAAAAAAGTGAAATTTAATTCTTATGTCAGTGCATACTCTAAATTAAGTTGAGATGGCTGCTAGACATAAACATAGCTAAAACCGTGAATTGTTTATAAGAAAACATTGAAGAATATGTTTGTGAATTAGAGTAGAAAAGTTTTCTTGGACAAAGAGCAAAAACCATTAAAAAACCGACAATTTGACTTCATCAAAATTAAAAATGTGTTCATCAAAAGACAACATTAAAGAAATAAAGAATAGGCTTGGAGGCTCATACCTATAATCCTAGCAATTTGGGAAGTTAAGATGGAAGTCCAGGGGTTCAAGACCAGCCTGAGCAACATAGCAAGACCTCATTGCTACAGAAAATTTTAGAAATTAGCTGGGCATGGTGTTGTATGCCTGTAGTCTCAGCTATTTAGGAGGCTGAGGTGGGAGGATTGCTTGAGCCCAGGAAGTTGAGGCTGCAGTGAGCTATGATCATACCATCGCACTCTAGCCTGAGTGACAGAAACACTGTCTTAAAAAATAAAAAGGAAATAAATAGGCAAACTACAGACTGGGAGAAGATATTTGATAGAGACCCAGAACTCAGCATATAAAAAGAACTTTCATGACAAAAGACAAACTGGAGAAAAACTGGCAAAATATTTGTACAGATACCTTACAAAAGAAAATATGTGACTATCTAATAAGCACATAAAATACTTGATGTTATCCTTAGAAAAGTACAAGCAGACCGCAATAAGATATCATAACTCTCAAATGTGCTCAAATTAAAAGAAAAAATGTCAGATGTTGGTGGGAAGTGGAGTGATGAAAAGCCCTGCGAAAAGAGTACATACCATGAGATTCCATTTGTGTGAAGGTCTAGAACAGGGAAAACGATGGCTCACAATTAGAAAAGTAGTTGTTTTGGGGGATGGCAGTGAGAATTGACAGGAAAGGGCATGAAGGAACTTTCCGGGGTGATGTTAATGTTTTGTATTTTTATAGTTTAGTATGACACCAGATACAGTTTTGTTAAAACTCCGTAAGTGTTCACTTAGGATTTGAACATTTTATTGCACATAAATTTTACATAAAAATTAAAATTCTAAAAAAGAGTTGACTTTGGCTTGCTATATGAGTTAAGCGTTTAGGGAGAAGTATCCTAATCTCTTACATTTGCTTTGAAATACTTTAAAAAAGTAAATGGATTAATGGATTGATTGAGGAATAGACAAGCATGTGATAAAACATGTTAACATGTCTAAGCATGTTAATGGTAGAATCTACATAGTGATATGCTGGTACTCACTTAAGTTTATTTCATCTTCGCTGTTAGGAAATTTCATAATGAAGTGTTGGAAAAAAAGATGGGCATACATCTTGACCCGTTTTACTTATGTCTAGTTTTTTTTTTCTTTTTCTTGGAGATGAAGTCTGGCTCCGTCACCATGCTGGAGTGCAGTGGTGTAGTCATAGCTCACTGCAGCCCCCATCTCCTGGGTTCAAGAGATCTTCCCACCTTGATCTCCCAAAGCACTGGGATTACAGGCACAAACCACCATGTCCAGCCCTATATCTAGTTATTATCATAAAGAAGTATACTCCACATGTGTGTTAAGAGGCATATATAAGGGTGGTCATTGCAGTATTGTTTGTAGTAGCAGAAGGTAAAAAATAAAGGGGTGGGGTACATGAAAGACTATGGTTAAAATGACTATGTTGTGTCTATACATAGTATAACTGCAAAAATTGCAAAAGAAAAATGAATGAGATCTATTTGTACTGACACAGAAAGATCTTCAAGGTGTATTTGAAAGTAGAAAATGAAATTATAGAATAAAATGTAAAATGCATTATGTAAAAAATTTAAAAGCCAGCAGTTAGCATGATATGTATAAATAAACATGTATATAAAAGGCTTAGGAAAAGATCTAGAACAAAAAGCACATTTTTCTGTAAAGGAAAAGATAGTAATAAACGTTCAAGGCCCTATAGGCCATATCACTTCTGTTGCAACTACTTCACGCTGACGTTATAGTGTAAAAGCACCCACAGATAACAAATAAACGAATGAGCACAGCTGTGTTCCAATAAAACTTGATTTTCAAAATCAGGTGATGGGCCAGATTCTGCCTGTGACCCTAACTTTCCAACCCTTAATCTAGTAGTGTGACTGATTGCAGTGATGGCCCCAATTCTTCACTTCTTCCTGTATTCATACTCCGCTCTGTATCTTTGTTTTGCCCTCTCCTTCTGACTCTGGGCTTAGCTAAGCAATTTGCTTTGAATCAATAGGATATGAGATGCAATTTGGTGAGGTGATGCAAGTAGAGGCCTGAAAGACACTGACGCAATGGGGTTTGCTTGCGTTGTGCCCTTGCTGTTCCTCTGAAAACATGCCAACCCAGCCTGCAGGAGAGGGGGAGAGATGGAGGAGAGTCCAGTTTCCCCAGCTGTCCCAGCTGAGTCTACCCTAGATTGTCACCCTAAATTAGTCAGGTGACCCTCAGATTTGTGGGCGAACCCAAAACCCAGTCAATGAGAGTACAGACCACACTAGACAAGTAAGCAATCAACACTCCTTGCTGTGTGCCAGTGAAGCTTTGTTCTATGGCATTAGCTAACTGATAGAGAAATAGAACATGCTCAATGATAACATTGGTTACCTCTGAGGAGGGGAGCAGAATGGCAGTAGTTTTGTAATTTAAAAATATAATAATACATTTTAACAGAGAAATTATGTAGTGATGTCCTAGGATTCAGAAAATGTAGGTTCCAGTCAAGGTTCTTTGAAAGGTCAGGCAGAGGTACAGACAGAAGCAAAGGATCAATGTCTATTTGCCATTTCTTTTCTTCTATCTCTAATATTTTTCTGTCTTTTCTAACTTTTTCTCCACCCTCTGCCTATAAATATGTCCAAACTCTTATATTCTTTAAAAAAGAAAACCCTTTCTTGCCCTTGTAATCTGGTTTGGCTTTAATCAAGTTCTTTTCTTTCTTTTTTAAAACATAATTTTATAAATAACAAGGGAATTAATGCATGTACATGCTAATAAAAATTCAAACAGTACAGGAAGCCTAAAATAAAAAATAAAAGCTTTCTTTCCTGCCCACCACCTCTCCACTAGTGCTGCTCCCTGGAGCCAATAGCTTTAAAATGATTCTGCTTCTATTTTTTTCTGGCGGTTTTCTACATTTTTCTAAATAACATGCTTATACCTCCATTTCTTGACTTATATATTTTGGCTCCTCTACATGAACGATGTTCTCACCCTGCCTTTATACCAATCATATCTTTTAAATTTTTGGTTCTATTTTTATACTGTATAGCTTTAAACCATATTCTAAAGTATCTATTCCTTTCTTTATAGTGGTGTTTACATTTTTATCCAAGTCATATGCCCACCTGATTAAAAGCAATAGCCCAGTCCTTCGATTATTCAGTTCCCACTTTAATCCTTTTTGGAGGCAACCACTTCTAAACACCAGGTATGCAGGTGAAGCACCTGGGGACCAATTGAGATGCAAATCCTGAGTAGTAGGTCTGTAGACTACGCTAAGAATCTGCATTTCTGACAAGCTCCCAGGTAACACTGATGCCGCCCTCTCAGATCTGCTGAATCACAGATCGCACTTTGAGTGTCGAGAGTAGGTATGTGTTCGAGGTGGCAAAGGGTTGCTAATCATAGAGGCTCGTGTTTTGAAGCAGAATTTAAACAGGAAGGTGAAGCCCAAGCCCTGACACAAGGGCTCTGTATGACAGGAAGGCTGAGCTGGGCAGCCTCTGTTCTTCCCAAGCCTGTGTCTTCACCTTGATCCATAGTCTCAAAGTTTTCATTCTCCTCAACTCCAAACAAAAGACCATACCAAGGATTTCCTGAAGGCTGGGCTCCTTGGCTCATGCCTGTAATCCCAGCACTTTGGGAGGCCAAGGCAGGCAGATCACTTGAGGTCAGGAGTTCAAGACAGCCTGGTCAACATAATGAAACCCCGTCTCTACTAAAAATACAAAAATTTGCCAGGTGTGATGGCAAGCACCCCTAATCTCAGCTAATTGGGAGGCTGAGGCAGGAGAATCGCTTGAACTCAGGAGGCGGAGGTTGCAGTGAGCCAAGATCACACCACTGCACTCCAGCCTGGGCAAAAGAGTGAGACTCGGCTTAAAACAAAAACAAAAGCAAAAACAAAAAAGCTTCCTGGTGGTCTAGTTTGACTTACTAGAGTTTCTGAGATGCAGAAGTTCCAAGCTGACCCTTTGTAACCTAAGGAAAACATAGAAGTGCTATTTAGAGGCCTGCACTCTTGTTCTCCCACATCCACTCAATCTTTTTCCTCTCCATCAATTTAGTTCCCAGCTTCTACCTTGAGGTCATGAAACATGATTCTAGCACATGAGAAATGCAAATATTTGGCACTCTCCCCTATGGTTTTTATCTGTATTCTGAAAAATAAGGATGCTACATAAGCATAATGGAAGTAATACATTTGTCTTACTGGGTTCCCTCAGAAGCCACCCCTGAGATAAGGAATCGAGTACAAACAGTTTATTTGGGAGATGATCCTGGGAAACACCAGGAGAGGAGTAGGGAAGTGAGACAGGGAAGAGGAGGCAGTCAGTAAAGAAGGTGGAGAAAAGCAGGTTACCTCTGTGAGTACCTGGAACTTAATCCCACTGAGCAATGCTAAGAATAAGTGTGAAATACACACCTTAGATCTGTCCTTCCTGAGGGTGAGGGAGCCAGGGCTCTTTGAATACAACAGCACTTTGAATATGGGTTGCTCCTAGGTGGAGTGATTTCCCTGGCACTCGGGGTCTGTTACACAGGCAGCAAAGTGGCAGCAAGACCTAGCCCCCAGGAAAACTATGTGTGTGGGCAACTAGAACTACCCCCACTTCTAACCATTTCAGATAGTTTCATGGATTGAAGGTGTTGGCATTGGTCAGACCAGCATCCAAAGCCTCTTGATTCTTCCTTGATCCTATCTGGACATTAAAAGCTGTGTATTAACAGCTTTGGGGAGGACTGCAACAAGTATACCCCTGACAGGCAGACCACCTGTCCCTCACCAGGGCATGGGCAGATGTAATCCAGGTGTCTTGAGATGAGGTTTTAGAGACCAACCCCAATGGGGTGTGAGGACCCCTAGCCTGGCACTATGATGCTTTATTTACACTGTGAAACAATCAGGTTTGTTCCTCCCTCTATGGTATTTGCCCTGCACCCTGCTCTTCAGATTTACCTCCCAGGAATGTGTGTCAAGGAGATAGATCTGTGGAGAAAAGCCATCCGGAGGGGCTATTTTCAAAGAGACTATTTTAAGGCTGCCCTTCCAGCCCGCCACATCCTGACATTTGGTATATTTAGCATCATCCATAGACAGGGCTAATGGATTTTTAGTTGCAAATCATTATGATTCAAACCACTGCAGTCTTTATTTTTTTAATTGCAAGTAAGTCGTGCACATAAACACACACACACACACACACACCACATACATTAATAACTACGTTACATTTATACATGAAAAATGCTTCCAATAAAAGCGATTCTCTAGTTAAACTTACAAGTCTTTGCTACTGAACTCTTTATATTTTGGAGGAAGGGCTAATGCTGCAGGTTAGTGTGTATTGCCTTCATACTGTGCGTGAAATGCACATGTATTTGGTCAAAGAAAAGAATGCACAAAAGGTGTTTTAAGTTGACAGCCCAAGACAGGAGTAATTTGACATGCCATTCTTTGCCTCCTGCTCCTAGAGTTGCAGAGCACTGCTGATTTGCCGTGCTGAATACAAATTCATATTGTCCCTTTCATTAATATGGTTTCTTTTCATCCTGTGAGTTAATCTCCTTTTGCCAGCACAATCAAGACTGTAGAGTAACAAGTTCCAATGTCAAGAATCAAAACTGCAGTAGGCTCAGGCTTTCTGATGGCAGTCTCGTTCCGATGCAGTCCCAAGAGCTGTATTAATTAACCGCAGATAAAATAGCGATCGCATAATCAAAAGACACATCTTCAGCTCACCTCTGCCCTGTGGTCACCTTGTCAAGGCTTGACTTCCCACTTCCTCTGATGATTGATTTAGTGAGTTTTGGGGTCTTGGACTCTCCATTCTGGATACTAATTCAAGCATCAAACTCTCTACTGTTTTTAAAAATCATCTGCCTGGTGTCATGGTTTGGGCCTGGACTTGAAAGCTTCACCCTAGACTGAACCCACAGTTTTTAAGGCAGACATTTGGTCTCACATGTTCATGTGTCCCTGCAGCATCTTGTACAATGCTGGAAACAGTGGGTACTCAGAAAATACAGGTTGGAGTGCGTAGACAGTATATGTGAGTATATTACAAAGTATAGTCGCCACACCAAGGCCCAGTTTCCCTAGGGCAATGAGACTGAATGGGAGTGGGCCCTATCATTCTGGTAAGATGGATCCATTCTAACAAACAGCTTTGACGGCATGGCAATAGGGCTCCAAATACTGAGCACCAAGTACTAGAACAGTGGCTCTCAAAGTGACCACACTGCTCGGACCAGCAGCAGCATTACTGGAAACCAGTAGAAATGCAAATTCTAGTGCCCCATCCCACCCTGCTGAATTATTATAAAAACTCTGGAGGTGGGGCCCAGCCATCTGGGTTTTTACATGCCTGCTGGTGAATCTAGTCCACAATTAAGTTTGAGAACCTCTGCACTGGAGATTAGGAGCTCAGGCTCTAGAGCCAGACTACCTAGGCTACAATCATAGCTATGCAACCTTGAGGTTTCTTGGTGCCTCATCTTAAAAATGGGGAGGTCGTAGCTTACGTTTCCCCCATAACAAACCTGAAGACAAAGATTTGGGCAAAAGTGTTTTATTTGGGAGGTGATCCCAGGAAGAGAAAATAGGGAGAATAAAATGGGGAAAGAGCCCAAAATAGATCCTGATTGGCAACAGTGGTAAATTCCATTGGGGGCTCTGTGAGAGAGGATGGGGAGAAATACCCCAGCACTTGTTACTATGACTGGCCTGTGAGTAGGATGAATCTGTTATATTCTACAGGCTCCTTTTGCCTTTCTTGGTTTAGGGTCTGACCTGTCTTGTGCCTGGGCCTGGCCTGAGACCAGAAGTCGTCAGGCACTGGTCTACATGTTGGAGAAATGTCTGCAGGTGGCCTTCCGATGGGCTGCAGGGACATGGTTGGGCTCTGATGGAGCCTGCCATAGGAATAATCTGAGTGTTTACCTCCTAGTGATGATGTGAAGATTTGACGAGGTAATGCATGCAAAAGTGCTTGTAACAATGCCTGGCGCATCAGTAGAAATAGCTCACCTCATCTTTATCATCCTCCTTTTGTCCTCCTTTTCTCTCTCACTCTACAGCCAACATGCCAGCAAATTCTGTTGGTCCTACCTTCATGATGTTTAATCCATCTACTCCTCTTCTGTGACATGGTATGATCATGACGACAGTGATAGTTATTTCTCTTTTAGGGCTGAGGGAAGCAAGACCCAGAGATGCTAAGTAAGAGGTCCCTCCACTGGTGAGTCCGAGATCACCCCACCAGTGAGTAACAACAGGGATTCCAGTTGACATCTGCCCAATTCCAGAGCCTATGCTCTCAGTGACTTTGCAGCTCTGCTGCTCACAATCAGTCTTCTGTGTGGGGGCTCCCCAAAGCACAGTCATTTAGAGACAGATTTGGAGAGACTATTTGTGCAAACTATATCACCTCCCTGTTAGGCAGATGTATGACATGAAATTGATGGGGATGGGGGTGGGGGTGGTCAAGGGTCAAGGGGACCCCTTTCTCTCTGGCAGAACCCTAAGCCCACAGAAGGGGAAACCAACCGAGATAAAGACACTCTTCCCTAAATAACTGTGTCTCCAGCTGATGAACCTTTCAGATCTACATTATACAGAGCTGAGTATACCTGATATCATCCCTGCGGACATCCACTGGCCTTGGCACTGTCTAAAGAGCTGTGTCACCGCCCCCCCCCACCTTGATCTTGTCTCCTGAAATAAGCCTGATATGAAGATCTGGCTCTCAGATTTTTCACAGTTACTGGTGGACGTTGCCTGGACCCATGGGGCTGAAGCAAGTGTTGCCAATCTGGTTGCATAAAGCAGTGTGCCAATCAAGTCAGGCAGTGTCTTCTTCCCGTGCAGCATCAATCTAACATCCTAATCACTGAATCCCCATCTTCAAAAGAAAGTAAGTAAATATTGATATTGTTTACAAGCAGACCTAGACTGGAGAACTCCCTGAGGGCAACAGTTGGATCTTGCTCACTGTTATATTTGCAGTTCTCAGGGAAGTGCCTGGTATTAGTAGGTGCTCACTAAATGATTTTTTGAACGAATGGCATGGAGGAAAATGATGATGGCAATCAAGAAAGAGATGATATTCCAAAAAGACATGACCCCAAACCTTTGAGATTCCCAAATTTGCATATCCCAATGTGGCAAAGCTCCCATAGGATGTAATAGAGTAAAACTTAGAAATGTTAAGTGTCTCCTTCAAACCATTAAATAGTAGTGAGAAGGCTTTGGTAAGATGAGGAGCCACATAGCTCCTGCTTAACATACAATGCAAATTCAGTTTTGCTGGGCAGCAAAAAGGCCAATGTGTACATGTTGTTTTAAGTTGGGTTCTCCCAGAGGCTGATTCTGAGAAAAGAATTCGAGTGCCAGTGGTTAACTTGGGAGAAGACCCTAGGAAGCTATTCTAGGGGTTGGAGAAGTGACTCAGGGAAGAGAAGGAAGTCAAAGGAACCCAACTCCTCTCTGGGTTGGCTGGAGTGCAGTGGTGTGATCATAGCACACTACATCCTTGAAATCCTGAGCTCAAGTGCCCTCCCACCCCAGTCTCCCAAGGGACTACTGGAGGACTACTGGAGGGCACCACCACTCCCAGCTGATTTTTAATATTTTATTTATTGTAGAGATGGTGTCCCCCTTTGTTGCCCAGGCCATTGTCAAACTCTGGGCTCAAGAGATCCTCCCACCCCTACCAAAGTGCCTCGATGCAGGAGGCTTTTATGAGCAGGTCACCACTGAGGGCTACTGGGGCTCAGTATGACTGGGACCTATGGGAATCTGTGCAGAACAAACCTCAGAGCTGTCCCACCTGAGCGGACAAGGAAGCAGGACATGTATCCACCGCCTCCCCATCTGTGTTTAGTGGAAGGCTGCTTCCAGGGCCGTTAACTCTCTAGCACTTTCAGCTTTCTGTGCACATGCATGGAGCTTGCTTCCATGACCAAAAGATGTGCCCAGGCAGAGTGTGACTGCGCAGGTCCAGGTGAGCCCCATGTTGCATGGATGGGCACTAGTCACACCTGCTAATGCGTCAGGGATATTCAGGCTACAGGGAAAGCTGAAGATGTTGCCAAGATTCTGGCATAGTTGTGTTTGGTTCTGTGAGAATCAGCACAAAGGGAGAAAAGCAGCCCATCTGTCCACCAAACCTGTAATGGGGCCACTTTGGCCCGCAGAGCCCCCCTCCCTTTCCTTCCATCCTCAGAAGTCAGAAAAGGAGAAAGGCATCCTTTTTCTTTTTACATCTGTTCCATTCAGAGGGCAGTTGTGGCAATGAGAAGACTGCAACCCTCCCCTCATCAAGTCCTTTAAGAAACTGGAAGTTTTTAACTACAAAGGGAAAAGGGGAAACAGTACCTTTGTGGCAACCAAGAGGTTATAGAGATTGTGTCTCTCTTCCAGAAAGGACTTGTCAGCCAGCTGGAAGGAGCATGGTGAGCAATGACTCCCAATTAGAACGCCGTAAGTCTCTGTCTCAGTGAAAGCCATAGGCTTTCCAGGCCACTCCCAACTGATGACTGGGCATGGTGAGGGTAGTAGGGCCTGACCATTTTGCCCAACACAGATTTCTTCAATGGACAATCCACTCTGGAACTCCTCTCTGCGTTGGGCAAAACTCTGGCACCCTTGCACGGCAAGCCGAGGCTCTCCCGGCTTAATCCTGCTGCTTGTGTCTTGTGTTGCTCACAGGTGTTACCTCCTGATAGACCTCCTGTACTCTTCTTATCTGCCTACACACACACACACAAACACACACAGAGTTCATATATACACAGATAGAGAGAGCGATAAAAAGGACAAAATGTTCTAAATGTTAAAAATTAGTGATTCTGAATGAAGAGCATATGGGTGTTCATTGTCCTAGTATTGCAACTTTTCTCTATATTTGAAGATTTTTAAAATAAAATTTGCGGGATAGAAACAGAAAGGAAACTGGGACTTCTCTGAGAATCCTTGTCTCTGGCCTAGGGCAGCTGATGAATTCCGTCTTCCTGCCTCCCTGCAATGGATCTGACCAGGAGCCTCTTTCACCCATTTCCTTTCCTGGGCAGTGGTGAATACTAGACAAGTGGATTATTTGGCTTATAAGGATGACTGACTGTGCTTTACACTAGAGCAACACATCAGCTTGTATGCAGCTTAGGGACCCAGGGGCACTGTCCAACACTGACACGTTCCAGTGCCAAGCCACAGAGCCCAGTATGGTCCCTCGTGTTTGTCATGGGGAGCTGCATGCATAAGCTGAATGAAGGCCAGTGTATACACAGAGCCTTCCCAGTGGGCAGAAAATCCTCTGCAGTATGTGCAGAACACAGGAATTGACCAGAAAAGAGACCAGCCCAGAGAAGAACCTAAAAAAAAATTGAACAAAAATGGCATAGTGTAAGTATTTTTAGGAGCCTTAAGCTGTATAGAGATAAATATTGAGAACAAGGAGAATGTCAGTTCATGCAGTTGTCTTTAGGGTGACCAGATGCCCTGGTGTAGTCAGTATAGTCCCTGTCGCCTGATTATGTCCAATCTCAGAAGTGTCTTGATTTGGATGTTAAATTATGTGGTCACCTTACTTCTCTCCCTTTGATGCTTCCTGTTCTTAATTGGTCAAATATTTGCTGTGGGCCTCCGGGGCCAAGGTTCTGAGCTTATTCATGACAGGGTCAGAGGCATGATTTCTCAGGCTCAGAGAGAAGACTTTCATTCCCAATACATGGCAGAGCAGAAAGAACACGAGGTTTGCAGCCAGGCCGAACAGGGTCTGGATTCTTCTTCTGCCACTCAGCTCTCTGGCCAAGTAAGAAGCCCCCCATGACTCAGTTTCCCACCTATAAAATGAGTAAATAACACATCACAGTCTTTCAGGATGCTATAAGGATGAACTGTAGGGAAGGAAAAGTGCCTGGCACATGGTATGTTTTCAATAAATGGTGTTATTATTAATTCATGCTTTAACCATAGCAGCCTGGCCTTAATCTTCTTGATAGTGGTGTTCTCCTCAGAATCCACTGGTGAAAATGATTACACAGCTGGGGAATCTCATCAAGGGTTCTTAGTTTAGAGCCCTTCCCTCTGTAGAATAGGCCGCCTGCATGTGGTCCGTGCACACACGTGTCCTTCCCTTTTATAGCTTCTTTCTCCCCTGTCCCCATGCTACAGGGAACTAGCGATTGCAAGCTCCTGCTGCCTACCTGGCCTCTTGCCAACCCTCTTCTACTTGTGGTCATAGCTAAACCTCACAATTATCTTTTAAAATTGATATTGCCATTTTGTAGGTGAAGAAATTTAGGTCCAGAGAGATGTAGATATTTGTTATTCACTAAAATTCCTCTTAGGGCACTGTGTGGTTTAAGGAAGCACAGCCAGGATCGACTACATAATTGGCAGGGCCCAATGTAAAGAAAATGAGGAATCCCTTATTGAAAAGTTGTTATGAATTTCCAGATGCTGACAGCAGAGCATTAACCAAGCGCAGGGGTCTTCAAGCAAGAGGTCCTGAGCAACTGGACCAGGCCTATAAGTTGACCTTAAGTGTAGTCCTTGGAAAAGTAGCCGAGGTGAGCAGCGAGGCCCCCAGGGTGGATGTGAATGACAGATGCCTTCTGTGTTGCTATGTGCCACCTGGGAATGGATTAGCTTTGCTCCTGACAGCAGAGGAAGAAGGAAGGTATCTGGAAGGCAGAGGAAGGTGTGTTCTGTGCTATGTGACCACACTCCTGTCTTCAGTGGTGTTTATTAAAACACCCAACAGTGAGTAGGAGTTGAATAAAACAGGGCAGCCCTGAGGGGTACTGAGAAAGCGGGTCTCCAGAATTCACAGAGACCTCAGGGGAAGACTGTGGGCTTTCAAAAGGATTGGACAGCAGAGCCAAGTTTGCTCAGCTCTCTGCCTGTTGGGTGAGGTTCTGAGTCTCAGGGAACGTGTCTATAGGGCAGAGAGAGTGGCTCACTGGGACTGGCCTGGATCCTCCATTCCTGCTTTAACCATAGCAGCCTGGCCTTGATCTCCTTGATACTGGGGTTCTCCTCAGAATCCACTGTTGAAATGATTACACAGCTGGGGTTCCCTGAGCCAGCAGTCTGTGGTGGGTGGGTGTGGGTGCAGGGCTGTCCCCTGAGCCCCTCCCATGAAGTGGAGCAGTTGCGTGAGCGAGGCGGCCTGCAGTATCCTTAGCTCAGCCAAAGCAGGCTTCTGTATTGTGCTGGGCTGCTGGAGAAACAGCCTCCCATTGTGTCTTGCTTCCCTTAGTTCTGTGAGTCCAGCAGTATTGTTGAAGACTGCTAATTGCTGACAATGTAAATGCATCACCAGCTCTCCCTGGAGTGATGTGGACAATAACTACGAGGTCTGCAAAGTTCATAAACAGCAGACATTTCTTTATGAAGCTTTCATTCATCTATGGAAATTGTCAAAAGGCTTTGGATCAGATCTGGCTCACAACTGGTACATTATTTGGCCTGTATGACACCCAAAAAGTATTTGGACACAGTGTTTAAAAAAATCAGAGATTTCAACACCCACCTATTTGTGAGAACATGAAGTGTTTGATTTTCTGTTCTTGTGTCAGTTTGCTGAGAATAATGGTTTCCAGGTTCATCCATGTCCCTACAAAGGACACAAACTCATCATTTTTTATGGCTGCATAGTATTCCATGGTGTATATGTGCCACATTTTCCCTGTCCAGTCTATCATCGATGGGCATTTGGGTTGGTTCCAAGTCTTTGCTATTGTAAACAGTGCTGCAATGAACATTTGTGTGCATGTGTCCTTATAATAGAACGATTTATAATCCTTTGGATATTACCCAGTAATAGGTGAGTGTTGAACAATGAGAACACATGGACACAGGGAGGGGAGCATCACACACTGAGGTCTGTAGGGGAGAACAAGGGGAGGGACCGCGGGGGGTGGAGAGTTGGGGAAGGATAACATGGGGAGAAATGCCAGTTGTAGGTGATGGGGAGGAAAGCAGCAAACCACATTGCCATGTATGTACTCATGTAACAATTCTACATGTTCTTCGCATGCACCCCAAAACCTAAAGCACAATAAAATATACATATAAAAAATCAGAGATTTCATGTAAAATTTTGGATTTGGGGTTTTTCTGGGGAAAAAAGTGCCAGGTGTTGGCAACCTTGGCCTGTTCCTACCTGTGGTTAAACTTACCTGCATGGCACAGCAGGTGCTTCCTTTACCTGGCACGATTCTCTATTCAGCAAGCCCCGCACCCCTCCCCCATGTCATTCACTTTATCATGGATGTTGTGGACTTTTTGTCTTGAGTTTGTGAACATGTGCATTGCACTGGTGACACTCACAGTAATGTCAGAAACACACCTGGCATCCCCAGTGTCTCCTGTGGAGTTATCGGACCTCAGATGTCATTTAGCACACCCTTCATCTCCGAACAAAGTCTCTGGGCAGGGCTTTGGAATTTACTGAGTTTGCTTAATTTTAGAGTTAAATATTTTATCTTTTTTGGCAAGATGAGTTTTTTTCTTGACATAAATGGGTGCAGTGAGTGCAGGTCCTTAAGTCTGGATTCAGAAGTCAACTTACTCCTTACAAACTTCACACTGGGTCCAGGGGCTTACATTTTCAGCAACTTTCTCCAAGATTATCTGAGAAGGGCTATCTTTGGACCCTATTCTCTCTCTCTAGTGCTCTCTTTCTCTCTCTCTGCAAAATGAATTCAGCAAAAGACCTGTGTGGCGGATTATGTCATTAGCAGAGGCCTCACAGGAGAAGAGTTGCTGGATGCTAAGCATGCCGATAATTACGTCCTTGGTTGAAGGCCAGAACCCCCTCTCCCACCCCGGCTGCTTGCCAGAGACCACAGGCTTCCGCAACCCCACACAGGGAGAGCTTGGAGCCCCAGCCTCCCACTCTGGAGAAGTGAGCTATTTCTGTGTGTGTACGTGGGAAGGGTGGGAAGACGGAAAGAAAAGTGAGAAAATGTATGTAAGCAAATATTTCAAAGAAAAGAGGGGAAGCTCATCTTTAAATGGCATTAGAAAATAATCAGTGTGATCCTGCCAGACCCCAAAATGAACAGCAGGCCCCGTGTCCCTTTGTAGCCCAGGGAGACACTTATTGCCAGTTGCAGCCTCAGGGCAGCCTGGGTGTCCTCAGGAAAATGAAGCCAGTTTCAGTTCCCATCTCACCTGCCTGGAAATGATCAGTGGGGCCCTGAAACTACAGTCAACCCAAGCTGCAGAAGATAACCGTGCTCCGTTCCGCTGCAGTCCTCTAGAATGATGCCTGGAATTTAACGCACCTAGGGAAATGCCAAAATGTACTTCAGTGTGGTTTTCTTACAGGAACAAAGGATGATGATAAGAGAGGCAGGAAAGGGAACCATAAACTGAGGAGTTAATTTTGTTCCTTAATATGCAGGAAGAGCAACGAGGCAAGTTTCCAGCTAAACAAGAGTCACTTCTTCTCATCAACTCCTTTCCTCTCAGCATATTCCACCAATTCTAAAACCACCCCTCCCTGACCTACCTCCTTCACCTTTAAGAGGCGCATTGAAAAGGTAAATGATGAGAGTTTGAGTGAATGCAGAATGAATAGAACTGAGATGAGAACATGGTGACAGAACTGAGTCAGCTGCTGATTGGGGACAAATGTCCACAAGTGACTCAAACCAAATGAAATTGCACCAAAAGCATCACTTTCAGTTTTGAGAGCATTTTGACATTCAGGTTTTTCTTTGTTTCAGAAAGTGTACACATTTGCTTCTGATTTAGGCATTTGATTCACATTCCAGTTGAAAGAATATAGATTTGGTTCTATTTGAATTTAACGAACTAACTTTTTTTTTTCTGGGTTTGGCTCTCGGTTGGGTTGAGACCCAGGCACTCGTAAGCACTAGTTCAGAAACACACACAGTTCAACATGGTAAAGCTCACCAGAGTCAAGCAGTCTAGTTTTTGATTAAAATAACTAAAATATCAGAATCTAATGGATGGCATCTAGAGGAGCTTATATTTATTCACAGGACACTGAGACAAGGCAGTTAAGGAGCCCCTCTTTCATCACAAGCTGGGGATTGGTCATGTTAAAGAATCGCCCAAGGAATCTTACTTAACGTTGCTTTTAGATGTGTTTGTTGATGTTAGCTATTAACGTGGATGAAGACAGCCTGAACTTTGGTATTTCCTTCAGTAGTGTACACTGCTGGTACCCTATTCAGATTCCTTTGCAGTTCATAGTTGCTGTTCCCCAGCCTGGCCTCCGCCTAGGGAACAGGAGCCACCTCCCCGCCCCAGATTACAAGTCACTGTAACATCTACAAACCTGACCAGTGATCTGCACAGGATTACAGAGGTCAAATCCTTTGCCTCAAGGTGGGACAACTCTAGGGTACAATCCGTGCTTGAGAGCTCCATTGGGGACAGGCTGAGACTGGACTCTAGCTGAGACCACACGCTTGTTTAGCTCCTTCCCCTGCTCCTTCATTCTTCCCTGAGGCCACTCCCAACCAAGAATCCCCATCTCAGGCTCTGCTTTCTTCCAAGTGCTGTTCAGGTGAGAACATCAACTCCCTTCTGAAGGAAGTCATATGTGGCTCAGATGTGCTCTGCTGAACTCCTGTCCAATATCTTAATATTATGTTCCAGTGACATGAGAAGTGTTTGTGATTTAGCAAACTAGAGTTGTTCTCTGGGATGGGTGCCTTTGAACCCACAATAGGCAGATCTTCCCTTCCTAGAGGCCCCCAGATGAGTAGAGGTTTCCAGTTACTAACAAGACCAATATAAAGTTGAAATGACTGATTTTTTTCTGAGCTAAAA
The DNA here is from genome assembly GCF_049354715.1 of Callithrix jacchus. NCBI lineage: Eukaryota > Metazoa > Chordata > Mammalia > Primates > Cebidae > Callithrix > Callithrix jacchus. Next base: position 26,737,014 of record NC_133516.1, on the reverse strand, counting down.
CAATTCCATTCAAAGTAACACTTCCAGTCCTCATTCTCTTGTATCCTAAAATGCAGAAGAAAAACAAAACAATAGAAAATGCCTCAACCCAGCAATTCTATTATCAGCTCTCAGACAGCTCTTTCTCCACTCTACCCCCACCGCCCCAAATTGTTCTCTCTCTCTTTCTTATATATCTTCCACACAGCTGGAAAGGCCATTGAATCTAAGAGGAAAATCAGCAAAACCATACATCTTTGTTGCAACAAAATAGCACTTCCTTCCTGGACACCCATGTTTAAACTCTTTTCCATCTGTATGATGGTGCTTAAGGATGTGATTCTGTGTTGTACACCTCATTCTGATGACTTGATGTTTACATTAACTATGACATGGGCAGAGTATGGAACTTCAGATCCCAAGTAACTAAATAAATGTTGACCATCTGCAATGAAAGCAATGTGTCTGGGTTGGAAAGAGCTTGGGAAAATTTTTCACTCTACAGTTCAGTATTACTGATGTCCACTCTTCTGGTCACTTACATTTGCAGCAGATACTGTTGATGCCCTGCCTGAGGGCTTCCATGCCGCAGGAAGTGTCTTGGATGCAAGCAGGAGAAACCTGAAGTAAATGAGAGTAGGGCAGTTACACCAAGCAGTGAGGGATGGGAAGAGGTACAGAAATGTCTCAGCTCCTTATTCTGCTGGGAGACCTTTCTGAGACCATTCAAAATGGCCCATCCTCCGGGAGTCCCCAATGGGAATGAGCCCCCCTGTTTTCTCCTGAGGCAACCGATTTATTAACATACCCTTTATTAACTTTTCTCCCTTCTTTCTCTTACTTTCCCCACTCATTTCTGCTTCCGGAAATCACCTCTTAGAGAAACTATCTGCACCCAAGTCCTTACATTGGGTCTGCTTTGGGGTCATCTAAACAAGATCCTTCCATCCATCCCTCCATCCTGCCATGACCCCACCTGTCATGGTTCCAGCTACTGGACATGGCAAGGGGAAGGGAAATCAAGAGAGTCCAGAGCTGAAAAGATATCCTTTCCCTTTCCAGATATCTCTCCATCTACTTGAAAAAGATGCTTACCATTGGATGGGGTGGTGCTAGAACAGCTGGAGACACAAATTGTCATAAGAACACAGAAGAGAGAACAAGGAACTCAGCCTGGGCATACAGAAAGGCTTCATGGGGAGGGAGGCATGTATCTGTTGAGCCTGAAGCATGCATGGCCCAATAGAATGATGCCTCATTGAAGAGGGAGGGTCCAAAGCTGGCATAAAAAGTGAAAATTTACAGATGACAGAAAGTGCACTTTTGACACTAGAATCCTACTCAGCTTAGTATCACTGACAGTGCCTAAAATTTTCTCTTTTTCTCTCTTTTTCAGCAAGACAATTTTTGTCAATTAAATGCTTGCGTATTTTGAGTCCATGATACTTACCAAACAAGGAAAGGGCAAGGATTTCAGGGTGGAAGGAGAAGGTGAAAAGGCATGGAGGCGTGAAGACATGTGTGGCGATTAGTTAGGGTTCTGGGGTGTAGGTGAGTGGAGCTGAGAAGGCAGATGGAGGCCAGATTGTGAGGCCCACTAAGTGTCATGCTAGTGAGCTTGAACCTGTGGGGTTATGGAAGACATCAGAGGTTGCTGAGCACAGGAGTGAAGGCTCTAGAGTGTGTTTTCTATTTGTTGTTCTTGTTCTTTGGTGCCTTAAAAAATCCCCTCTTTTTCTGCCTTCTCTGATGTGAACTGAGCATTTTATGTGATTCTATTTTATCTTTTCTCTTAGCATATCCATTATACTTATTTTTAAAATTCTTATTGTTTTCCCCAGAGTTTAAAATATGTACGTACAACTAATGAAAATCCACATTCAGATAACACTATGCTGCTTCAAAGATAGTGCAGGTACCTTACAACAGAGTTTTCAAAAGTCCTCACTCCCTTCCCCCGTAACATTGCCGCTATTCATTTCACTTACAGTGACCTTTCAAAACATAAATCTGAACCAAAGAGAGTGATGAACTGCAGCGAGACAAAAATAATCTGGGAATATTTCATAATCTTGGAGGCAAGGGCTGCTATGTGGTAGATTGTTTGCAAAGATGGCTAAAAATAATTCTACCCATCCCTGTACTGTGCCCCTTTGCAATGTGACCTTGCCACTTCTTGTTAATAAAAAAGTGGCATTTATTTCTCCACCTCTGGAATATGGGCTTGGCCACATGACACTTTGACCAATGAGTCATCAGCAAATGTTCCGCAAGCAAGACTTGCAAAGTGCTTGTTCATTGGAGCTTGGCCTCCTGTTACTGGTACATAAAATCTGAATGTCATCCCTGTGTAGGCCCAAGCTTAGCTCTGCTACAAAGAAACCAGGAAACCTTTACTTCTGCATGTTCTGAATTATGGTCTGGGAAGCCCATACCTGTTGCTCTTGCATGAAAGTCACGTCTTCCGGCCACTGGCTCCTCTGGGACTGCAACTCAGCTGCCGGAGTCAGCCCCTATCCATCACAGACTCATTAGCTACTGTGTCCGTTTTCTGGACACTGCTGGCAGACATCCCTCTGTTCACTAGGCTTTTAATAGCATTAGGAAAACCCTGGCTCCAGTCACTCCTCTGGTCCTTCATATGCATGAACATTCACCAACCTACCCATTTTATTAAGAAACAACCAAGATACAATACGGTACCCACCCTCCCACCGCCACACACACTTTAAATAGAAAGTAGGCAGGAGCCAGAAGATTTATGACCCATGATTTGGAATGCAGGAGAGAGCCCAAAGAAGCACGGAGATGTCCTTGGAGTTCAGACCGGTGGAAGTCAGCCCCAGCCTGGCACAAGGTCGCTCACCAGGTATGGCCTTCATCACTTGCACTCAGTCAGATGCGCCACCCGCTGCCCCCAGCTCCGTCTCTACTCATTCCTATAAGCCGCTGGTGGCAGCAGCACTTAATCACCACATTGCCATGTATAAAAATTTAAGGAGTCTGCTGTCTCCAAGAAATGAATCCCAGATCACTTTAAAATCCTTCCTCCCCTCTTTTGTTCTTTCTTTCTTCTCATTCATCAGCCCTAATTTCATTGAGGAGGCTTCCTTTCGGTGCTCTGAGAAATCTTTATGCAGGGTTAAGGTGTTGCTCAGCACGCTCCGGAGAGGGGACAGCTGGAACCTCCCAGTGTGGAAGCCCTCCCTGCCCATTTGACGAGTGTGGATGACTGCCTGTTTGAAGGGTCTGGGTCCCTTCAAAGCCACTGTGCAATCCTGGACCTGGCTTCTCACAGTTTTGCCCAATGTACTTGGGGAGCAGCAAGTGGGCTTCCCTGAAAGAGGCAAGGAGTGAGAGGACCCTAGTTCCCATCTTACCCGCCTGCCTCAGTCCAGATATGCCACATATTCAGAAACTCTGCATCCCAAGGGATCAAGGGCCCTGCCTTATTTAACCTGTACAGCTCCTTCTGTGGCAGGTGAGACTGTTCCGAACCATCTCAGAGTATCTAGCGTCACTCTAGATACTTTGAGAGGAGTGGTGGCGAGGTGGATCAGGTAACCAGGTCTTCACTGGCAAGTGTCAAGAGGAAGATTCTGTTGGGGCCTGGACACTCTAATAGCTGATGGCTGTATAAGGCCGACCAAGAGACAGCATGGCAAGGTGTCACAAACATGGCCCGGGGTGAAGACGGGCTGGTTCACTTAGCTTCATGGCTTTGGCCAAGTCACTTGACCTTGTTGAGGCTCCTTTTTCTCATCTGTAAAACAAGGATTGTTATCAGGCTTAAAGGGAATATTAACTGGAAAGCTGTTTTTACATAAACGCTCAGCCAGAAAGAGCAGAAACATTTGATACTATTGCTATTATCATGCCTATAGTAAAATTATTACTATTATTATTAGTGCTGGAGACACCAATTCTGAATGGGGCCAGTGTGTGAGCCTGTGACCACAGATGGCAACCTAGAGCCAGGGCTACAGGGGCTCAGGGGGACTGGCTTCCGGTGGAGCAGGGCCAGATCTCAAGGCCATGCTCTACCAGGCTTTCCATCTGACCCAGCCCGAATGACACCCCCTTTTCCTCCTTTCCCAGGCAGGAATCCCACCCCTGGATTCCTGGCAACCACTCAGTCATTTGCCTCAGTTTACTTGCACACGTACTTGACGAGAAATAAATGGCAGCCTTTGGCTGTGGGGCCCCCTCCTGCACCACAGGGTCAAAAGATGACCTTGAGGTTATAGATGACTTTGGCAGTTCCCCAAAGGGTCTCTCAGTGCCCTGGCCTTTTGTCAGAGACCATAGTCTTTCGTGTTTATGGGTGGAGCTTTTGCCCTCTGAGTGTAGCAGCTCCTACCTCTGTGCACAGCATTTTCATAAAGAAAGAAACCAATAAACCCAATCAAACAGCCATTCCCAGAATTGCTGGGGCAGAAGCAGGCGCAGGCTCCATTCATTAACAAAACCAGTCCTGGCTATTATCTTTAATACGTGGACTGAATCTTGATTGCATTTTAATCTGCTCCATTCACTCTTTGTGGGCCCATGATTTGATTCAGAAACCAGGTCAACAATTTCAGAATTGTAATTTGTTGACTAGGTACTGGTTCGTTAAAACTCCCCCGAATTCTTGTTCCAGGACTGTGGAAAGAACATCTGGTCTAAAAGTCTAGAGATCTAAGTTCCAGTTCTAATTTAGCCACTATGTGGATGATTATAGGAAAGGCATCCAAAGGTATCTTAGTTGGGTTTTTTCTCAAGGCAGACCCTGAAATAAGCACCTGAGTTCAGGGAGTTTATTGGGTTAAGGGAATAGGGCGAGTGGGACAGGGAAGGAGAAAATACAAGAGTGGAAATGGTAGCTGCAGGACTGGGGCTCAGTTCTGCAGGGACCTGTCTGAGAAACCATGCTGAACACACTCGAAATTGTCCCAGTGCAGGCTGGGGTGGCTGAACCTACACCCATCAACTCTCAGCCCCTCTTTTGAGGGTTGCTCCAGGTATATCAATGCCTCCAAACTTCAGTTGTGCCTGCTTGTGGCACAGCCAGCTCTCATGGTGCTGGACAAAGTTTCAGGTAGAGAATAAGGTGGCAGCCATCATGCAGGAACTGTCCCCCACAGCTGCAGATGAACTCCGGTGGCTGAGGGGACATGGGGTGGGGTATCGTGTCTGCTGCAAGGGTTAGCCCATTGTGTGGGGTGGAGGACATCGGAGTGGGCCAAATTGTACTGCATTGCTTAGAACACACAGTATGTAAGATATATTCTATGTTCCCAATATAAACTTGACCGCCTTTGGCTCAGCATCCTGACCTGCAAGGTGATTAGCAAGGTTGGTGCTGCAGAGGTGGCTGGTAGAGCCTGACATCCATTTTCCCCTTCTCCCTCAGTAACGGAATTTCTAGCTGGGCATATGGTCACACAGGAAACAGACTACATTTCCCAGCCACTTCTGAAGATGGGTGTGGCCATGCATTCAGATCAGGCCAATGGGGTGTAACTGGAATTACAGCATGATGACTTCCGGGAATCGTCCTGTAAAACAGCGGGTACTGCTGTTTGGCCTCCCTTCCCCTCCTTGGTCTTACAGCTGGGATGGGGTGTGAGAGTCACCAGCTGGGACCACAAGAGGAGGGGAGCACCACACCTGGTGGCCCTGCAGGGAGCCAGAAGGAGCCTGGGTTCCTGCAGACTTTGTTCCTTAGCCCCCAACTAGCAGTTCCAGCCTTTTACTTGAGAGAGATGATTAATCTTTTATCTTGTCTAAGGCACAAGGCTTTGAGTCTTTTGTTATTAACAGACTAACTTAATCCTAAAGGATAGTCCTTCACAGTTCTCATATTTTCCCCTGAATTCAATGTTTGTTTTCTTTGAAATAACTGGAGGAAGGGACTAAGAATCCTTACTAGCCTCCCCTGCCCCTGTTTGGTGGTGGGGGTTGGGGGACGTGAGGGGATGCAGCCCCTATCCAGGCACGGATGAGCTTCTGTGCAGTCCTGGCATGCCTGCCTTCTAAAATATTTGAACTTATTGGGCTTCACCTGGGACTGCAGCTCCACTGTCATGGAAGCCACCAGCCCCTTAGCACCTTTGCTGTTTGGAGGAAGTATCTTTGTGCCCCATGTGCAGCTGAGACAATCTTGTCCTTAGTGATCTAGGTAAATGGAGCAGATGCTGAGGTTCCCCAGGCTCATCTTGGTGTCCCATGCTGCCTGGGGACAGTCCCCACATGCTGACAGCTGCCACCTCCAGTGGCATCCTGTGCCTGCATCCTCTTTCCCTTCACAGAAGGCTTCCTCTTTGCACCACAGGAGTTTGCTCAGCCTGAGTGTTTGCACCCCCAGAGATAGCTCTCAACTGGGGGCTCTGCAGATAGACATCCGGCCTTCTGTCCCTATGGGACAATCTGAGGTGCCTTCTACACAGTTCCTCAGAGGATCCCTCAAAGGGTGGAGCCCTAGTTGCCCAATGTGGAGACACTCCCTTCCCTGGGATTCCCCTCCTCCAGAAACACAAATGCACCCAAGTTCTCATCTCAGAGGCTGTTTTGAGGGGATTGGACTTCCACCAACTCTGTAGCCCAGAGAGGTCCAAAAGCCTCCCAAGAATCTCCACTAATTCCTAGGGGCCTTCAGGTTTCTCTGTTCTTGGCTCATTTATCCAGACATACTGTTCTTATTTTTTCTTGAATCAGCCTGGTCTCAGAACACAGCCCTTTCACAGGTGTCTACAGAGAGCCGCTCCCACCAACTTCTCAGGTTTCACAGACCTCCGGGTTCTAGGAATTACAGATTCTTGCCGTCTCTCTGGCTTCCTCTCTCCTCTTCCCATTGTCTCTGTTCCTACACCCCATCCCTCTGGATTGCTCCAGGAGCTCTCAATTCTCCTCCCTTCACCCTGCAGAGCTGCTGCCTTCAGACCCAAGGGGCCAAACCAAGCCCCATAGGTTGTTGGCAGAACAGAGAGCCCTCCATTCAATGCGACCCACTTTCCTCAGAAGAAGGTGGGTTTTTATCTGTACTTCACCCACCAGGAGAACAGGGCTTACAGGCATGATACGGGCTGCCCAAAGTCACAGGGCTCATTAGTGGGTATGGCAGATGCTGTCAGAGCCCATGGGTATCCCCTCAACGTTCACCTTTCCACACTGGACGATGCTAAGGGAACCCCCCCCCGAACTTTCTGCCTTAGGGTTCCCCTGCCTCTCTGAGGGACACAGGATGGTTGAAGTGCCAGAGAGTGAATGCCTTTAACCAATGATGGAAGGGTGTTGGGGGACACATATCCTAGTTCTCGCCTCTGGCTGGGAGCGGAGACATCTCCGAGCCTCACTTCCTGGAGTGGTAGCTGCTTCATAATTCACTCTAACTTATGCCTCCCCTCACTTCCCACTCCTGACTGATGTTTCTTGAGGTCATCTACCAAGTCAGCGTTCAACTCCTTGTCCCACGGTTTGTGTCTGGGGGAATCTCAAAATAAGAAATAGCAGAGCTGTAATTTTAACCCATGTTTGGCTCACCCCCAAACAATGCCCTTTCCAATGTACCACATGTGCCCCTGCTGCATCTCTCAAGGATTTCTGCCTGTTGTCTGGCTGCCAGTGCCTCCTGGTACTTGCGATGCTCTTCCATTCCTAACTAGACGGTGCCTCTTCCCCAGGGTTCTATCTAGCTTCCAGTTACCCTCCCTTTCCCAATATTCTGGCCTGGCTTGGAGACTGCATGTTGAGCTAGGAGCTCTGTCCTGAGACTGTGGGAACCCTCCTCATGCTGAGACTGTGGGGGTGTAATTATTCACGGCTGTGGCTTGCCTGTGGCCTGGCGTTTCCCAAGCTCTTTGCAACTGTTTAGATGCAACCACAGTGCAATCAAATTAGAACTCAGCATTGAGAAACTCACTCAAAACCACACAGCTACATAGAAACTTACAACCTGCTCCTGAATAACTACTGGATAAATAAGAAAATTAAGGCAGAAATAAATAAGTTTTTTGAAACTAATAAGAAAAAGACACAATGTACCAGAATCTCTGGGACACAGCTAAAACAATGTTTAGAGGGAAACTTACAGCACTAAATGCCCGCAGGAGAAAGCGGAAAAGACATAAAATTGACAGCCTAACATCACACTTAAAATAACTAGGGAAGCAAGAGCAAACAATTTCAAAATCTAGCAGAAGACAAGAAATAACTAAGATTAGAGCAGAACTGAAGGAGACAGACACAAAAACCTTTCAAAAAAATCAATGAATCCAGAAGCTGGTTTTTTGAAAACATTAACAAAATAGATAAACCACTAGCCAGACTAGTAAAGAAGAAAAGAGAGAAGAATCAAATAGACACAATAAAAAATGATAAAGGGGATATCACCACTGATACCACAGAAATACAATCTACCATCAGAGAATACTATAAACACCTCTATGCAAATAAACTAGAAAATCTAGAAGCAATGGATAAATTCCTGGACATATACACCCTCCCAAGACTAAACCAGAAAAAAGTCAAATCTCTGAATAGACCAATAACAACAAGTTCTGAAATTGAGGCAGTAATAATAGCCTACCAAAAAAAAAAAAAAAAAAAAAAAAAAGCCTAGGACCAGATGGATTCACAGACGAATTCTACCGGAAGTACAAAGAGGAGCTGGTACCATTCCTTCTGAAACTATTCCAAACAATAGAAAAAGAGGGACTCCTCCATAACTCACTTTATGAGGCTGGCGTCATCCTGATACCAAACCCTAGCAGAGACACAACAAAATAGGAAAATTTCAGAACAATATCCCTGATGAACCTTGATGCAAAAATCCCCAATAAAATACTGGCAAACTGAATCCAGCAACACATCAAAAAGCTTATCCACCACGATCAAGTCAGCTTCATCCTTAGGATGCAAGGCTGGTTCAACATATGCAAATCAATAAGCATAATCCATCACATAAACCGAACCAATAAGAAAAACCACATGATTATCTCAATAGATGCAGAAAAAGCCTTCAATAAAATTCAACACCCCTTCATGCTAAAAACTCTCAATAAACAAGGTATTGATGGAATGTATCTCAAAATAGTAAGAGCTATCTATGAAAAACCCACAGCCAATATCATACTGAATGGGCAAAAGCTGAAAGCATTCCTTTAAAACCAGCACAAGACAAAGATGCCCTTTCTCACCACTCCTATTCAACACAGTATTGGAAGTTCTGGCCAGGGCAATCAGGCAAGAGAAAGAAATAAAGGGCATTTAAATGGGTAAAAAGGAAGTCAAATCGTCTCTATTTGCAGACAACATGATTGTATATTTAGAAGACCCCATCATCTCAGCCCAAAATCTTCTTAAGCTTATAAGCAGCTTCAGCAAAGTCTCAGGATACAAAACCAATGTGCAAAAGTCACAAGCATTCGTATACACTAATAACAGACAAATAGCCAAATCATGCGTGAACTCCCAGTCACAACTGCTACAAAGAGAACTAAATACCTAGGAATACAATTTACAAGGGATGTGAAGGGCCTCTTCAAGGATAACTACAAACCACTGCTCAAAGAAATAAGAGAGAACACAAACAGATGGAAAAACATTCCATGCTCATGGTTAGGAAGAATCAATATTGTGAAAATGGCCATACTGCCCAAAGTAATCTATAGATTCAATGTTATCCCCATCAAGCTGCCATTGACTTTCTTCACAGAATTGGAAAAAAACACCTTAAATTTTATATGGAACCAAAAAAGAGCCTGCATAGCCAAGACAATCCTAAGCATAAAACAAACAAACAAAAAACAAAGCTGGAGGCATCACACCATCCGACTTCAAACTCTAATACAAGGCTACAGTAACCAAAACAGCATGGTTCTGGTACCAAAACAGATATGTAGACCAACAGAACAGAACAGAGGCCTCAAAAATAACACCATATATCTACAACCATCTGATCTTTGATGAACCTGACAAAAGCAATAGGAAAAGGATCCCCTATTTAATAAATGGTGTTGGGAAAACTAGCTAGCCATATGCAGAAAACTGAAACTAAACCCCTACCTTGCACCTTGTACAAAAATTAACTCAAGATGTGTTAAAGGCTTAAACATAATACCTAATACCATAAAAACCTTACAAGAAAACCTAGGCAATACCATTCAGGACTTAGGCATGGGCAAAGACTCCATGCCTAAAACACCAAAAGCAACTGCAGCAGAAGCCAAAATTGACAAGCGGAATCTTATTAAACTAGAGAACTTCTGCACAGAAAAAGAGACTAGCATCAGAGTGAACAAGCAACCTACAGAATGGGAGAAAATTTTTGCAATCTATCCATCTGACAAAGGGCAAATATTCAGAATCTACAAGGAACTTAATAAATTTACAAGAAAAAAAACTTCCATCAAGAAGTGGACAAAGGATATGAACAGACATTTCTAAAAAGAAGACATTTATGTGGCCAACAAACATGAAAAAAGCTCATCATCACTGGTCATTATAGAAATGCAAATCAAAACCACAATGAGATATCCTCTCATGACAGTTAGAATGGTGATTATTAAAAAGTCAGGAAACAGATGCTGGAGAGGGTGTGGAGAAATAGGAACACTTTTACACTGTTGGTGGGAGTGTAAATTAGTTCAACCATTGTGGAACACAGTGTGGCAATTCCTCCACGATCTAGAACCAGAAATACCATTTGACCCAGCAATCCCATTACTGGGTATGCACCCAAAGGATTGTATATTATTCTACTATAAAGACACATGCACACGTATGTTTATTGCAGCACCATTCACAATAGAAAAGACTTAGAACCAACCCAAATGTCCATCAGTGATAGACTGGATAAAGAAAATGTGGCATATATACACCATACAATACTATGCAACCATAAAAAAGGATGAGTTCATGTCTTTTGCAGGGACATGGATGAAGCTGGAAACCATCATTCTCAGCAGACTAACGCAGGAATAGAAAACCAAACACCACATGTTCTCACTCATAAGTGGGAGTTGAACAATGAGAACACATGGACACAGGGAGGAGAACATCACACACTGGGGCTTGGCAGGGGCTTGGGAGCTAGGGGAGGGACAGCATTAGGAGAAATACATAATGTAGATGACTGGTTGATGGGTCCAGCAAACCACCATGGCACATGTATACCTATGCAACAAACCTGTGCATTCTGCACATGCATCCCAGAACTTAAAGTATAAGTAATACATATATACAATGGAATATTATTCAACCTTAAAAAGGAATCAAGTTCTGATCTAAAACATGAGTGAATCTTGAAAGCATTTTGCTTACTGAAATAAGCCAGACACAAAAAGACAAATATGGTATAATTCCACTTATATGAAGCACCTAGAATAGTCAAATTCATGGAGAGAGAAAGTAGAATGGTGGTTACCATGGTTGGGAGGAGTAATGGGGAGCTACTGTTTAATGGGTATACAGTTCCAGTTGGAATGATGAAAAAGTTCGGGAGATGGATGATGGTGATGGTTGCACAGCAATGTGAATGCTTTTAATGCCACTGAATTGTACACTTGAACATGTTTAAAATAGAAGTTTTATTTTCAGAATATTTCCCACAACAAAAAATGTCTTAAAAAAGTCATTCAGTGAGAGTGTTTGTGATGTATGTTTTCATTTCATTTACAAAAATCCTTTTCTTTAATCATGCTGGTTTCTCTGCATACATTGCTACAAAGCATTCATAGTCCTTTGCTTCGTGTCCAGGAGGGCCACTCTACTAAGCTGAACGTCCAGGGACCATATGTTTTCAGGATTTTGACCTGACAATCAGCTTTTCCTGGGTGCGCATTTTGAGGAGGTGGGGGTGCTATGGGTTCCTAGGCATTTATCCTGTCCATGATCTATCTGCCTTCCGGAAGAAAGAAAGGTTGGAAGATGCAAAGATTGCCCAGGCATTTTAGGTAGCAAATGGCTCATTTACAAAAGAAAAAAAAAAAAAAAAAACTTTGATGAGCAAGGTATAGATGAGTCAGAAGCATAAGAAATAAATAATAAATATATCTGAAATCTAGGTAGTTTTTGTTTTTTTTTTTTGAGATGGAGTCTTGCTCTGTCACCCAGGCTGGAGTGCTGTGGCGTGATCTCCGCTCACTGCAGGCTCCGCCTCCCAGGTTCAAGCCATTCTTGGGCCTCAGCCTCCTGAGTAGCTGGGATTACAGGCATGTGCTACCATGCCTGGCTAATTTTTGGAGTTTTAGTAGAGATGGGGTTTCACCATGTTAGCCAGGCTGGTCTCAAACTCCTGATCTCAAGTGATCCGCCAGCCTCAGCTTCCCAAAGTGCTGGGACTATAGGGGTAAGCCACGGTGCCCGGCCTAAAAATCTGGGTAGGTTTAAAAATGAAGGAGAAATGGCGTTTAGCAAAGTTATTTGTGGTTTGTCAAACTCAGATCAAGAACAATAGAAAAATTGTTCCAGATGTTCAGAGGAACTTGGGACAGAGCCAGATTCACCAAACTCAGTGCAGTCTCTCTGAGAAAGAAAGAGGGAAAGGAAAAGAAAGGAGGGAGAAACGAAAACGCAAGGGGTGGGGGGTTGTTCTGGTGTGTATATTTAACTGTGAAGCTAAATACACATGTTAGAAGACACCAAGTTCACTGAGCCTGGTAAACGATGAATGCCAGGGCAACCCGAGTTTCTGAATTTAAAATTACAGGATAGAGGTTTAAATTAGCTCCGGTATTGAATACTGGGGAATTTCTTCTACCATGGGAATTCAGAGTTAGAAAGATTCCTGTGGGATGTATTGGATTCTTCCTCTTTAATTGCACTTAAAAAAATGCAGCTCTTTATATTTGGGCATTGTTTTCTGAATTGAAAATCTTGTCATGTTAATTTACTTATAAGCTAACAGAGGCTGAAAATGCGTTTTTTTAAAAAAACCGATAAGCACAGTAATTAACTTGCTGCTGAGTGCTGGAGTTCACATTGAGAATGCTGTGGTTGAGTTTCTGGTGGTGTTAGTAGTCGCCATGAGATTGGGCTAAATCAGCCCCCCACTGTCCTATAGAACAAGTCCAGAAATAAACCACACAGATAAGTTTACATTGCGAAACACAAGATACTACCCCCAAGGAGTACAGAAAACCCCATCAGCTCTCTGACACTAAGATTGATCATAAATGCCAAATCAACTGGGTAATTTATTTGGTACACATTTTTTTAGTGTTCCCTATATGCTATCTTTGTGCTAGGTGTTAGTAAAGGGACCTTTAAAAATTCACAGTCTAGGCCGGGCGCGGTGGCTCAAGCCTGTAATCCCAGCACTTTGGGAGGTTGAGGCAGGTGGATCACGACGTCAAGAGATCCAGACCATCCTGGTCAACATGGTGAAACCCCATCTCTACTAAAAATACAAAAGTTAGCTTGGCATGGTGGCGCATGCCTGTAGTCCCAGCTACTCTGGAGGCTGTGAGGCAGGAGAATTGCTTGAACCCAGGAAGTGGAGTTTGCGGTGAGCCGAGATGGCGCCATTGCACTCCAGCCTGGGTAACAAGAGCGAGACTCCGTCTCAAAAAAAAAAAAATTCACAGTCTAATGAGGGCCAGCAGACTATAAACAATCAATCATAATGCAATTTCTTAAGTGTTATAAGAGAAGCTTGTCCATAGTGATGTAGGAACCCAGGAGAACTAGTGAATGGTTTTGTGTTTGGGTGCATGTATATATGGGTGCATGTGTGTGCATGAATGTATATGTGAGTGAGTGTGTGTGTCTGTGTGTGTGTGTGAAGGCTCCACAAAGAGACACATGTCCTCTGTGTTGAAGAATGAGTAGAATTTCAAAAAGCAAAGGCAGGGGCGATTCCAAATAGAGGGAGCTGCATAAATACAATACATTGTGATTCAAGCAAAAAAGAAAAAGGTTTTGTGAAGGAAACAAGATTGATTAGAAAAAGAAAACCCAGCCTGTCCTCTTCTTCCATTACTTTCCCCATTTATTCCCTTTTTTTCCTTCCCTTCCTGAACAGTTCAGTCTTAAACCATCAGCTGAGGCAGAGCAAGGTAGATAATCATTCCAGGGGAGGCCATGACAGTCCAGAGAAGAGCATCAAAGCCCAGGCAGATGGGGAGATCTGGGGTGGGATGATGCCCACAGAGAGGGGCAGCCAGGCTTGGGGAGTCAGAGCTTGTGCAAAGTGAGAAAGACATTCCCCCAGAAAGCAGCCTGGTATGAAATGTCAGAGCCCTTCTGAAGTGAGGAGAGTGGCCATTCAATGACAGAACAAAAACGTGAAGAAGAAAACAGTTTATTTAAAAAACAAACAGATAAACTCAGGGTTGTACATATTGATCAAGTTCATTTGTTCACTCAACAAAAAATGTATGGGGCAGGTGCCAAGTTCCAGGTCCTGGGATAGGGGATGCAGAGGTGAGTAAGGTGTCACAGTTTCCATCACCATGGGGTGTAGGGCCTTCTGAGGAGATGCTCTGCCCAGAACTGAGGAAGAAAGAAACTAATGTCCTTTGCAAAAATGTAGATCTCATAATAGATATGGGTCACAAATAAAAACAATGAAAATGATACCCAAATTCTTATTGGAAGTGTGAGTGGAGTGGAGCAGCCCATTACCCAAAGGGAGCACAAACAGGTCAAGTTTACATTTGATGTACACTTGTCCACATTTACCAACATTTAGTCAATTTCTTTGTTCCTCAGCTGTTCTTCTATTCCACTATTTCAGATTCATTTTTTTCCTGCTGAAAGTACATGCTTTCATTGTCTTGTCAGCACGCATCTGCAGTTTTGTTGGCACTTGAGTAATAGTTTAGCTAGGATAGAATTGTAGTCGGAGAGTTATTTTCCATCAGCATTTAGACAGTATTTCTTTGTCTTTGGGCATCTACAGTTGCTCCTAAGAAGCCTACTTCCAAAAGAATAGCCATCACATTGATAGTAATCTTCCTTTTATCTCTGGTAGCATAGCTTTTAAGATATTCTATTTGTATTTAATGTACTCTGTTTCATCACATTGTAACAAGATGTGCATTTGTTTTTATTTCATCTATTTGAGATTTAAAGTTCTCCTTCAATCTAAGAACTCATGTTCTTTAATTTCTTATCTCTTTGAATATTATTCTTCCCTATTCTCTCTTGCATTCTCCTTCTGGAAAATACATTGGTTCTTCTAACTCTTTTGTTCATATCTCTTCATTTTCTTTCATATTTTTCATCTCTTCATCTCTCTGTGCAATTTCTGGGTAATTACATCAGCTTTATCTTTCTATCTATTAATTATTTCTTCCCCTAGATCAACTTGTCCATTGAGATTTTTGAAATATATTTTCATTGAGATGTAATTTACATATCATAAAATTCACCCAAATGTTGGTGCATTTCAATGATTTGCAATATATTTACAAGGTTGCATAATCATCACCACTAATTGTAGAACATTTTCATCACCCCCAAAAAGAAACTCTTGCATCCATTAGTAGTCACTCCCCATTTGCTCCTCCTCCATCCTTTGGCAACCACTACTCTACTTTCCAACTCTATACATTTGCCTTTTCTTGACATTTCATATAAAGGAAATAATACAATATGCGGCTTTTTTTTGTGTCTGATCTCTTTCACTTAGCATAATGTTTTCAGGGTTCATCCATGGTGTAGCATGTGTTAGTACTTTGTTCTTTTTTATGCCCAAATAATATTCCACTGTATGAACAGACCACATTTTGTTTATTAACTTGTCAGTTGATGGATATTTTGGTTGTTTATACTTTTTGGCTATTATGAATAATGAGGCCATGAACATTTGTGTACAAGTCTTTGTGTGAACACATATTTTCAGTTCTCTTGGGTATATATCCAGGAGTGGAATTGATAGGTCATATGGTAGCTCTGTATTAAACTTTGAGAGGAAGTGCCAAACTGTTTTCCATTTTCCATTCCCACCAGCAGTATACAAGTGTTCCAATTTTTCCACATCATTGCCAACACTTGACATTGTCCATCTTTTTTGTTATAGCCATCCTATGAAGCATGAAGAGGTAGCTCATTGTGGTTTTGATTTGCATTTCCTTGATAACTGAAAGATGTTTAGCATATTTCCTGTGCTTTTAAAATTGGCTATGTGTATATCCTCTTTGGAGAAACATCTGTTCAAATCTTTTGCCCACTTTTAAAGTGAATTATTTGTCATTCGATTGCTGAGTTATAAGAATTATTTGTAAATTCTGGATACAAGTCCCCTACTTGATATACAATTTGCAAAAACATTCTCTCATTCCGGAGTTGTCTTCTCAGTTTCTTGATGGTATTCTTTGAAACACAATAGCTTTTAATTGTGATAGAGTCAAATTAATCTATTTTTCTCAAGTTACTTGTGTTTTGGGTGTTATATCTAATAACTCTTTGCCTAATCCAAGGTCATGAAGGTTTACACTCATGTTTTCTGTTGGAGTTTATAATTTTATCTCTTAAATTCATTAAGAATACTTTTTATCTATCACATAAGAGCCCAAATTTATTATTTACATGTGGATGTCAAGTTGTCCCAGCACCATTTGTTGAAAAGACTATTCTTTTCCTCTTTGAATTATCTTAGCACATTTGTCTAAAATCAATTGACCAAAATGTAAGGGTTTATTTCTCAACTCTTAATTATATTTCACTGAGCTGTGTCTGTCCTTCTGCCAATACTGCACTGTCTTGATTACTGTAGCTTTGTAGTAAGTTTTGAAATGAAGAACTAGAAGTCTTCCAACTGGCAACATGAGTGGGCTCTTCACTCTCTCCTTACTGGGGAAGCCAAGCAAAGGCACAGAGATGCCTCCTGGCAGAGCTCTCCTCTAAAGGCTTCCTTCCTTTAGAATATAATAAAAACAAAAGTCACTGAATTAGGCCAGCCCTCTTAACTTTGTCTGATTTAATCCTAACAACCCTATGAGGTAGGTATTATTTTTATTATTTCTGTTTTACAGATAAGAAAATGGAATATGCCCGATATGTTCGAGTTGCTCTTCCAGACTCACACTCCAGCCTCACCCACGTACTCTGCTAT
This sequence comes from Callithrix jacchus, assembly GCF_049354715.1. Taxonomy (NCBI): domain Eukaryota; kingdom Metazoa; phylum Chordata; class Mammalia; order Primates; family Cebidae; genus Callithrix; species Callithrix jacchus. The sequence continues at coordinate 26,719,994 of NC_133516.1, read as the reverse complement.
TGGGGGCTGACCAGTGTGTCGTTGCCCTCATGGATTCTAGACCCTCTAGCTTCTAGTTGGATTGAGCAGGAGAGATTTTGCTGGAGATGAGAGAGTGGGAGGTGTTTGAGGCCAGGCTTTTATTCCATGGCACTCTCTCAGTGAGGGTGCCCCTGGCTGGCTTTGACCCTTCCAGAAGGTTACAACTTCTCCCAAAGCAGCTTGCTCTAAACGATTCTTTCTTTTTGGGTTCTGGTGACCTCACCCGCCCTGGGCCTTTCCATGCAGAGAGGTGACCACAGCTCCTGAGAACTGTGGCTTCCCTTTCCAGTGAGCTGATGGGTCTTAGAGCTCTAAAACTATTGCTACCACTTTATCTTATCTGTACTGTGTAGTTCACGTTGTCTACTACATCAAAGCAGTGTGCACACTCTACCTTAGGGCCTGTCAAAAATTAACTCTTTTGCTGTATTTAGAAAAAAGACTCAGACCTACTGAAAAGTTGCAAGAATATTTCACTGGACTCCAACATGTCTTTCAGAAGTGAATCCTTTCTGGGTGTCGTGGGTTCAGCAGGCTCAGAAAGATGCACTCTTGAGGAGGACCTGAGGGAAGATATACCTGATGTGCCAATTGCTAGAAGCACTTACTCCGAGGTCCTTTGCCAATCCATTTAATATTAATAGGTAGTAGTAGGTGGAGCAACCCCTAGGAATGAAGCTTGGGCAAACATAATGGAACTTGCAGATGCAAAGTGCAAGCCCATGGAGCTTTATGTTAGACTCTGCCTTGAAAGGCCGACTGGACTTTGCCAAATTTGGAAAACCATTTAGAGCCTTTCAAAGCAGAGAAAGAGGCAAAGTCATAAGTTAAATGTCAAGAACCCAGAAATGTAGCTTCTAGCAGATGAGCCCATTAGCAATACTACGGAGATTTGCAGGTTTTAGGAAGCTTGTGAGTGATTATGAAATTATCTGGACAGGACCCAAGTAAGCGTTTGGTGATACGCTTTGTGGAGAAGGGGAGGCAATAGCAATGCAGAGCTTGAAAGTTGCTGCTCCCGCGTTGTCCTATTTGTACTGCATCTTTCAGTATCTATACATCAAAACAGCATGCACACTCCACCCAGGGCCTTTTACAATAAGTTAACTCTTTTGCTGTATTTAGAAAAAAAAGCTCAGACCTACTGAAAAGTTGCAAGAATATTTCACTGGACTCCAGTATATCTTTCACATGGAGCCACCTATTGCTTACATTTTGCTGTGTGTGTGTGTGTGCGTGTGTGTGTGTGCGTGTGTGTGTGTGTGTGCACGCACGTGTACATGGATGCATGCATGCTCCCTCTCTTTCAGTATATAAGGTTGGGCCATATACCATATAAAATATGCACATTATTATTCCTATTTATATATATGTTACTATGTATACTTGTTAATTTTTTCATATTTATTATTTGTACTTATTCCCTTTTTTATTTTTGCTGAACATTTGAGAGTAAATTGTAGAGACCAAGACCCCAAGTCTCTAGTACTTTATGTGTATCACCTAGAACAAAGGGTAGTCTCTTAACCACAATTCAAGGACAAAATTTAAGAAATTTAACATTTCTCCACCACTTTTATTTCACATATAGCCCATATTGAGATTTTACTAATTGCCTCAATATTATCCTTTACAGCAACATTTATTTTTCCCAGTCCAGGATCCAACTCAGCATCACACCCAGTACTCTGATGTCAAGCTTAGAGCCTTTCCGTTAGTACATGGGTTATGTGGTACTTAGAGTGGACTTGGGTCTTAGCTTGCTGGTTCTGGTTGGCAGGGGAGCAGTTAGCTCCTGCCAGAGAAAACGCTTCCAATGTGCCTGAGATGAGACATACTCTGTGACTACGAACTTAGAAAACTCCAAGGTTTTGGCTGACTCTGGAGAAGCCTTAGAGAGGCCAACCTAGAAACACTGGGAAGGAAGATTCTTGCTCTGGGTCCCCATCAGCAGCCCTGCAATTTGCATTTTCCTCCCCCTGGGTGGGGTGAGTTCTTGGTGGAGTTTCAGGGGCTTTTTCCAGGGTTACACATTCTGCTCTGGGGAATCCTTGTCCTCAGTCTGCATTCCTCTGCCTCTGAAATCAGCAAGATATAAGGCCCAGCCCTTCTTTACCAGGACAACCAGCCAACGGTGTGTTATTAGTTCCTAGCTCTGAAATGGGACAATAAAGTTTATCTTGATAGTTTGTTAGGATTCAAGGTAGTGCTCATAAAATCTTGGAACAGACAGGCTCTTAGCAAAACAGAAAAATATTATTTCTTCTTTTTCTTGAAAATAAAAGTATTTGTTTCTTTTTTCTTAAAATAAAATTTTCTTTTTTCTTAAAAAATGAAGTGGAAGAGTTAACTTATCTGACCTTATGTTTGTATATACATATATATTCATGTAAAGACAAATACATATATTTTTGTATACATGATGTGTGTATTTCTACCTATCAGTTGGTTGAATGATCTATCATTTACTTATAGGTACAATCAACTAACCCTTTCTGTGTATTATAGAGACATAGGAAGGCATTAGGGTAGGATACTAATTTTCCTATTGAAAGGACAGATGCCATTTGCACTATCTCTTCCTTTGTTTACCTTTCTTTGGTTACAGATATGAGGTCTGGAGCTGTGGCAGCCATATTGTGCCCATGAGGGGAACCATCTTCAAACCAAGGGAGAAGGTCAACCTGCTAAGAATAGCAGTACAGAAGGACAGAACCTGGGCCTGCTATGGCCTTGTTGTGTGGTCGAACTGATTATTATGACTACTTCCCTCAGATCTTGTTATACCGGAAAAAAATTAATTGTATTTGTGGCATCCTAAATATCATATATTTTGTCTTTGTCCTGCTTCCTGGCACATAGCTCCTGAAACCCTCGGACTCCCTGGAGTGCTGAGTCTAATGAGATAACTGGTGGCTGGGGGCTCTTAGATAACTTCAGGATGAAGCTGGTCACCAGAAAGACCAAGACATCATTACAGGGTTGGAACTTTCTGCTCCCTTCATCCCCCAACTGCCACCTCCAGGGAGGGCTGGAAATTGAGTTAATCACCAATGACCAATGATTTAATCAATCATGCCTATGTAACGAAACTTCCATTAAAAAAACAAACAAACAGTGGGGCTTGGGAAGCTTCCAGGTTGGTGAACACATGGGGGTGCTAGGATGGTGGCACTCCCAAAGAGAGCATGGACGCTCTGTGTTCCTCCCACACCTTGCCCATGCGTCGCTTCCATTTGGCTGTTCTTCATAATAATCCAGTAATGGTAAACAAGGTGTTTGCCTGAATTTTGTGAGTCATTCCAGCAAATTATCAAACCGGACGGGGTGGTTCAGTAATCCTCAGCTCGTAGCCAAGTTGGAGAGAGTGTGGGTACCATGAGGACCCAATACTTGCTAATGGCATCTGGAATGAGGGTAGCCTTGTGGGACTGAGCCCTTAAACCTGCAGAATCTGATGCTAACTTTGGGTAGAGTCAGAGCTGGATTGTGGGAACACCCAGCTGATGCCCAAAGAGTTGGAGAATTGTTTGGTGTAGGGAAAAACCCACACATTTGGTGTCAGAAGTGCTGTGAGTAAAAACAGCTCAGTGTCTAATAAACCCCCTGTAAATTGGGCTTTCTATTACATAGTCTGAAAGCATTCCTAACAGATAGAGGCATAACTTCGGGAGTTATTTCCAAGGGAAACGAAGTCTGAAATCACTGAAGTTTGCTAGTTCCATTTATATCTGGAGGTGGAGAAAAGATAACTAGTTTAGTTTAAGAGATGTTAAAATTGTCATCACTTTTTTGAGTACTTGCCATGTGCTTTAACACATGCTATCTTATTTAATCCTCAGCCCAACTCAATGAGCTCAGGTAAGGAATGGAGACTTTGCCTGAGGAGAGGGTCACTGGACTAGAACCACTGAGCTCTGCTCTCTCTAGCACATTGCCCAGGGAAAGTGCATGAGGGAAGAGAGAGGGGCCAAGGCCAGCAGAAGTTGGGTATTGGCCTGAGGTTCTGTCTTTCATGTAACAGAGGAGTAGTCAGGGAGGTAGGAGGACACTCAGGAGCCCAGCAGGAACTGTGAGGTGGTCATGAGGTCTTTGATGACCTTACAGAGAAGGCCCCAGGGTGGATGCCGGGGGTTGGGTGATCTGGGTGTGCTGAGGGAGGGCTTCATTACCCACCCTGGGGCTGCTCTGTAACCAGCCGCTGTAACAGTTGCTCTTCAGGTGTGGTTTGAGTTTCACATTAGCTGAGTCTGTGCACCTCCTGGACACAGGAATGAAGACCTCTGCTTCTAGACGGCTGATGATGAGGAAAGAGAGAGAATGAGAGAGAAAAGAAGGAAAGAGAGAGAATGAGATAGAAAGGGAGGAAAGGAGAGAGGCCCCCAGGAGGGGGAGGGGCTGTCTATCTGTGGGGTGTGGGGACAGGTGAAAGACTGGCCTTGGTTGCTTTGTGCAGCCGAGGGGCAGTGATGGAGGCATGCACACAGGGCTCTGGATGAGGCAGGAAGGGGCACACCTGCTGAGGTATTCCCATTTCCATAGCCAGTCAGAAACCCGGGAGGCTGGTGCCTCCTACCTCTCACTGGGCAGTCCCTGTGTGCTGCTTTATGGCAGCTCATGGCTGTCTGCTCTCCTGTTCTTATTCGGGTTTCCTCTTGTTGGATCAGCTGGAGTGTCCAGCCCCATTCCTTAAACTCTCTCTCAGCTGCCAGCATGGAGCCTGGCATGCGGTGAGCTGTCAGCCTGTTTACTGACTTCATTTGCGGAGAGTAGATTTTGGTTGAGGTCTCTGCCTGTCTTTTAATTTCTTGTTAAAGCCGGCGTTACCTGGCCCTTGTTAAGACATGTGACAGCTGCACAGGAAGCAAATGCCAACTGTTGGCATGCTCTCCCCACCCTCCTCCACAAACCTCCCTCCACAGATTGCCCAAATGGCACCAACACTTACTCTGGACACCTCCCTCGCCCTCCCCGCTCACGTCGGAGCAACTGCCAAAACCTATTAACACTTACGTCCTAAATATCACTTCTCTGCAACTCCACCCAGGCTTCTGCCCAGCCCTGGCTTTGCTCACGTGGGCCACTCTAACAGTTGCTTCTCATTGATGCTTTCTCCCTACAATCTTTTCTGCATTCAGAAGCCCAAGTGGTTTTTGAAACAAAAAATTGGATTCTCTCTCCTCTGCTTAAAACCATTCCATGACCTGTTATTACCTTCCAGACTCCTGGCTGTGGCCTTGAGGACCCTTCTGGCCCTGGGTCACTTGTTCAGCCTCAGCTCACTCTTTTCTGAGCTGTGCTTTCCAAGAGCCAGCTATGTCTGCTGCGAGTTCCTCAAACACACCACATGCACTCTTCTCTTTCTCTCTCTCTCTCTCTTTTTTTTTTAAAGATAGGATCTCCTTCTGTCACCCAGGCTGGAGTACAGTGGCACGATCACAGCTCACTGTAGCCTCAACTTCGCAAACTCAGACAATCCTCCCACTTTAGCCTTCCAGGTAGCTGGGACTACAGGCCTGTGCAACCACACCCAGCTAGTTCTTTGTATTTTTTGTAGAGACAGGGTTTCGCCATGTTGCCCAGGCTGATATGTTCACTCTTTTCTTGAGGTCTTTGTTCCTGTCTGGAACGTTCTCCTCCGCCTCCCACACTCTCATCACCTCTGTGAACTCCTACTTGAATTTCACATTTTAGTTCAAATGTCATTTTCTCAGGGAAGCCTTCCCAGTTCCCACAAAGCCAAGTCGAGCCCTCCAGTTGCTCTCTCCTGTAGAAGCCCAGAGCTTTTCCTTTTCAGCGCTTATCGCAGCTATAATTCTTTGTGTACCTATTTGATTAGTGTTCGTCTCCCCATCTTAGCTGAAAATTATATGAGGACAGGAACTGGGTCTGTTTTTTTATTTCTAACGGAATCCCTTTTAGTAGTATGGCAAATAGTCGGTGCTCAATAAATACCTTTTGAAAAGTGAAGGCATGACTGGGTGGGTGAATGGGTGATTAAGAGCCTAGGTTCTCTTTTCCTGCTGGGGAAAATGCTGTACCAGTTTATATTTCCACCAGTGATACATGAGGTTCTGATTTGTCTACATCCTTGTCAACACTTGTTATTTTCTGTTTATATATATGTACACTCACACGTGTGTGTGTGTGTGTGTGTGTGTGTATACATGTATACTTATTTCAATCCTAACGGGCATGAAGTGGTATCCCATTGTGGCTTTGGTTTTCATTTCCCTGATGACTAATAATACTGTGCCTCTTCTCATGTGCTTACAGGCCATTTGTATACCTTCTTTGAATAAATATCTCTTCAAATCCTTTGCCAACTTCTTAATTGGGTTGTTTGTCTTTTTATTGTTGAGTTGCAAGAGTTCTTTACGGAGTCTGGATATTAGACATTTATCAGATATGTTTTGCAAATATTTTAAACACATCTTTATCTTTGCTCCCTCCTGAAACTCTCCTAAAATGACAGCAAAAGAATAAAATTAGATTCATTCTAACATCAAGCACAAGAAGCAAAAAGAAACGGATGAGAGATTTCTAAGAATCCTTGGAAATAGCATGTGGAGGTGTGGTCTCTGACTTTGTACATAGGGGCAGTCTCAGCTCAAGTGCTGAGAAAAAAATGAGACAGCTAACCCTAGAGAATTCTGGAAAAGTCTAGGGCCTTAAAACACCAAAACTGCAGAAGTTGTAGGGGAAACAAAGGGCAAAACATTAGCTTTATCTATATACACAGTGGATGAACCCTAGGTCCCACCCACCATCCACAGGAAATGAGAGATCTCTTTTCTGGAGAGCATTTCAGACATTTCTGATTCAGAGGTATGGAGTGCAAAGCAGGCAGTTGACAAGAAAGTCTGAGCCCTGAGCAGAGCCCTCTGTTGTTTCCTTACCTTGTTCCCAAGCATGGGTTACTGGGCACCTCTACTCCAGGCAGGAAGCTAGGAAACGGGAGGGTTCCTCTCTGAAGAACCTGCATAGCCTCAGAAGAAACTTCTGATCCTGGCACTGGGCTAGAGACCAGGTTTGCACGCAGTCTGATAACTCCTGCTGACACTGACTAGTCCCCAAGCTCTGCCTGTACTCAGAGTAGAGAGTACATACCCATAACCCAGCCCCCACAGCACTAATGAGCATATTCATTAAGTTAATCGCCTCAGAGAAAAAAGAAGATATATTTCAGGCAAAAAACACAGGACAGAATGTTACTGAAAAGGAGCAACAGAAAATAGAAAAGCAGCCTTGCAAATTAAAAATGTAACTAAAATTTTCAAAAATTAAATAGCGGAATTGGAAGATAAAGTATAAGAACTCTCCTAGAGAATAGAACAAAAAGTCAAAAATAGGAATGAAAGGGCAGAGAAGAAAAGAAAAGGAGATAATAACTTCAGAATTTCATACAAGGAAATGATAGACAAGAGAAGGAAAGGAACTATTAGAGAAATATTACATAAAAATTTCCAGACTTTAGGCAAAATAATCATCCAATTCAGGAAATGGAAAAATATCCACATCAAAGCACATCAGGGATTTAAAAAAATATTCTAAAAGCCTCCTAGGAGGGACAAAAAATGGTTCCACATGAAGGATTGGGATGCATAATGGCATTAAACTTCTCAAGAGCACAAGAGGAGCCTATGACAATGGAACAATGAGTTTAAAAGAACCAGGGTAAATAATTTTGAATCAAGGAACCAATATTTTTAGCCTATTAACCAAATTTGAAAGCAAATATTTTTAGATGGATACAAGCTGAAAAAATTTCCTTCTCAAGCAAATGATTATTGGGAAGCTACTGGAGGATGTAATTAAGCATGCGGGGAGAAAACAGAAAAAAAAAAAAAGAAAAGAGGAACATAATAGATCCAACAAGTCAGAGAAACAACCCAGTAGAATCATAGTGGGAACCAGGAATGTAGTCCATACCAAGTCCAGAATAAAAGAGAAGGATAGAGAGCTACAGAAGAGAGGTCACTAGGAAGTCAACAGAATTGATAGAGCATCTGACATGCTTGGCCATTTTGAAAATGTCATTCATAGGCACTTTACAGATTCACTGAAAGATACGAAGAAAAAATAAAAATAAGTGCATAAAAAATGAAGTAAATGGAAAAGACCAAGGCAATGAATAACTCCAGGAAAAACAAAAACTCATACAACCAATGTAAAGATGAAAGTACCTCCCTGCCTCAGCAGTGGTTGATACTTACATAGTCATAAATAATGTAACCACTGACTACTTGTTTAATTCCTGAAATAGCATATTAGAAGAACAGGTAAAATGGCAGAGTGGTGGCGAGGCGGAGGGGCAGTGATCTGTAAGAGGGCTAAATTCTCATATAACCTAATAGATCATTTCTAACACTTATAAATCAAGAAACTGCCGCATAAGCATGTTAGTTAGAAATAGCAGGATGAGTACTTAGGATAAACACTGAACTAAGTGATTGTCTCTGGGGAGTGGATATGAGGGTTGGGAATGGGGAGGCAAAAAACAGATAATTTTTATTTCTAGACTTGTAGCATTATTTTCCTTAAAAAATAATTTGAAAATCAATCACAAAACCATAAGGAGGCTCCTTCTGAAATGTGTGCTGTGAGACCAAGAATTTAAAGTTTCCACTTCATTTACCTGTGAGGAAGGTGACAGTGACATTCATATTCTCACAGGATGTTAATAACTCAGGGCTCAGTAAGTTCCCACATTGTCCTCTCTTCCAATACACACACTCGGCATTTATGAAAACCTTTGTGCTTTAGAGAAAAAAGGAGAAAACAAGTGTGTGGAACTCCAAAATCATAGCCCAAAGCACATATTTATTTGTATCACAGACAAATCCTCAGATTTGGTTGGAGAAACTTAAAATCATTAGTGTCTACATTAGTGTCAAATGTGTTATCCGCAGTGTTTTCCAGTGGAGTAGCACATGTTTCAGAAATAAGTGGGAGACCAAAAGGAGGGAGCCAGAAAGCCAGGAAGTGTGACTCAGACATTTGCTTTTAACTTTAATTAGTCAGCCCTGCCAATTTACTTCTCGGAAGGGGAAGCTCATCTCCTACCCTCTTTCTTCTAAAGCAATTTCAAGTTAGTCTCGCCCAAGAAGTGAGCCACTTCATTGCCGTTGTATGTCTGATGAGACCTGCCCACTTGGTACTGCTCATCAATATCCGAGCTGCACATCAGTCAGCAAAAATATATCGATCACTGTCTTTCTTTATCCTCACACCCTTTCATAGGACTCCCTAATGCTAGTAGATTTCTCAAAGCTAATCCAAGTCCCAGAAGGTTGCTAAAAGAAATGATGGTGTGTATATTGGCTCAGAAACAAAATTGCAAAGTGCTTTCCAGTTGGTAGACTTGCAGAGAAGATGCACTGAAGTGCAGACCGAATTTGATTCAATAAACATTTATTGGGTGCTGACTACATGCTATTCTGCTGGGTTATAGAAATAACTGAGACCTGAAACTGGACCTCAGTTACCCCAATATTGGATCATAACTCTTTTCCCAGTCTCCTTTTTTCTGCCCCATGTACTAAGGGAGCCCCACACTGTCTTCTGGGCAGGAGGAAAAATGAAGGGAATGGGCTAGTCTCTCTAGCTTGGGGTTTCTTCTGTCAATCTGAGAGAAGGGGGATAGAGTCCGACAGAAGCCAGTGGAGTGTGTGTGTGTGTGTGTGTGTGTGTGTGTGTGTGTGTATATGTGTGCTCCTGTGTGTGCCAATGGGTATTTTTCCCTTTTAAATACTGCTTTGCTAGTTTTGTGTCCTAGATACAAAATGCCCTTTGATGGTATTTTAAACAATGCCTTTAGAAAGAATTCCAGTCTGAGACCCCAAATCATACAGACTCAGAGGATTTGTTTAGCTAACTTTCCTTGTTAGGGGGACCAAGCTTTCAGAGTATTCCATGTAGCTGTTCCCCCATTTCCAATTCCAACTACTCAAACCCTCTCAACTTCTGCATTTTTCTCTGTAAGCCCGTCCTCTCCCCATCCTCCAGGTCATGCCATCCTCCCAAGCCCAATAAAAACAAGTTCCAGCAGCAGCCACTGCTATTGCTCAGGTATATTTCAACTGGATGTCAATGGGGTTTCTTCTGTCCAGTCCTTTTTCTGGGTCTTGGGTATAAGGAGGGGGGATCCTCACTGGATGGCTGCAACTTGGACATGGTCACTCAGACCTTTTATGACCCCCAGGCCCTTATGCACCCAGCAGTTGCCATCGTATGACTTTGCTCCCATCTCAAAAGCAAAGAGCATTTGAAACATGGAGGAGGTTGAATATTCTCCAACTGGGGTTTCCAATTTCTTGGAAGGGTATTGGAGATGACGTATCAATTTCCAGAATGTTAAAATATAAATACTTTGAATTTGGTCATCTAAGCTATTAACAGTATATCACTCATGGTCCAATCAGGAAAATAGAAAACTATCTAGGTATATTAAACAGAGAGAATTTAGTACAGAAAATTGAATACAAAGGCCCTGGAAGGACTGGAGGAGCAATAAGGAGAAGGAGTGCTACCCAAAGATCAGTATGGGCTCTGCCCATGAGCCCACACCTGCTGCTGTGCTGGGAAGATGCTGACGCAGAAGATTATTCTTAGACCAAGTCTGGAACTGTGGAAAAGGGCTGCCTTGGCTTCACTGCCGATTCTGGAATCCTATTGCCACCATAGCACCACCAGCTACTGTCACAGCATGGGAGCCAGAAGCAGATGGCTTCTCTTCTCCTCCTATTGATCTTCAGCCAATGTCTCCATTGGCCGAGCCTAACAGAGAGCCTGCCAGCAGGGAATATAGTTTACAGTCTTCCAACCCTGAACTTACAGAGCAGCATATAGAAGGGTAGGGCTGAAAGACAACAGGAAATAACCTGTACAGGGAAACACCCATCTTATATTTTGATCTGTTGCTTAGCACAGATCCTCTGATATTGAGGAAGCTTGATGCTAAGGCATTGGGATCTGCACTGGAAAAGCGCCTCTCATTGCTGCAACTAACCATGATATGACAGCATCATCCTTCAGGGCAGCTGGAATCTTGGGCCCTAAGGCCTTGAGGGACTCAGCCCTTCTGCTGGAAGACACATATACAAGTTTTCTGTGTGCCTTAGTCAATTTGGGCTGCTATAAAGCTGAGTGGCTTGTAAACAATAGGAATTTATTTCTCATGGTCCTGGAGGCTGGAAATCTGAGATTAGGATGCCAGTGTGGCCAGTTCTGGTGAAGGCCTTCTTCTGGATTGCAGACTGCAACTTCTTGTATTTTCACATGGTGGAAAGAAGTGTGAGAGTTCTTCTGGATCTTCTTTATAAGGGCACTAATCCCATTCAGGAGGGCTCCACCCTTATGACTAATCACCTCCCAAAGGCCCTGTGTCCTAATACCATCAACTTTGGGGTTAGGATTTCAACACAGAAAGTTTGGGGAAATGCAAACATTCAATCCATAACACTAAATGTTTATGAAAGGTGGCTCTGAAGCCAATTTTGTACAGTTCCATTAAAAAAAGACAAAATGAAAACATATTCTTTCTCTTAAAAATTTCTTTAGAAAACTATAAAAATATGATCTTATATAAAACATTGGCTCTTTGTATGACAGAAAGAGAATGTTTGGCAAGACAAGACACCATAGGCTTTGTTACCCCAAATCAGTGCCCAGCCTATGAGGGATTGTATTTCAAAAATAGCTCTCTTTTCTGAGAGTCAGATGAATTATAGAAACATGGAAACACCATCCAAAATGTTTTTTATTTAAAAGTACATATTAGAGTTGTTTTGTCATTTTAAGTTATTTATGTTTACCACTGGGAAATGTTGAAAAGCATAAAGGAAAAATTTATTATAAACATTTTGGTGTATATATCCCTCTAGTCTTTTCTGACATACAGAGAAGAAAACATCTATAGTTTTACTTTTACAGTTTAAAAATTAAAGTGAATAATGTATAAATTACTTAAAAAAATTTTTCCTACTTGACAACATGCCCTTAAATCAACTTTCACGATATAATTTTTTTAATAGCTCCTTGTATCAAAAGAGTTATACTGGGCCGAGCATAGTAGCTCATGCTTATAATCTCAGCACTTCGGGAGGCTGAGGCAGGAGGATCACTTGAGGTCAGGAGTTCAAGAGCAGCCTGGCCAAAATAGCAAAACCCTGTCTCTACTAAAAATACAAAAATTAGCCAGGCATGCTGATGCATGCCTGCAGTCCCAGCTAGCAGAAACGTGAGGCTTCAGACTCGCTTAAACTTGGGAAGTAGAGGTTGCATTGAGCCAAGATTGCACCACTGCACTCCAGCCTGGGCAACAGAAAGACTCTGTTTCAACAACAAAAACAAACAGAGAGAGTTGTACCATAATTGAACTAGCTTTATAGGTTGAATATTTAAAGTATTTCCTGTTTTTTACTAATGCTATGATGAACATGAACAAATATTTTTGCAGGACTTCTTTTTTTTTTTAAAATTTAAGATGGAGTTTTGCTCTTACTGCCCAGGCTGGAGTGCAATGATATGATCTCGGCTCACTGCAACCTCTGTCCCCCAGGTTCAAGTGATTCTCCTGTCTCAGCCTCCTGAGTAGCTGGGATTACAGGCATGCACCACCACGCCCAGCTAATTTTCTATTTTTAGTAGAGACAGAGTTTCTCCATGCTAATCTCAAACTCCCAACCTCAGGTGATCCACCCGCCTTGGCCTCCCAAAGTGCTGGGATCACAGGTGTGAGTGACTGTGCCTGGCCAGGACTTTTATTATTTCCATAGGATGGTGGAATAATCCATAGAGAACTGCTGAGTCAAAGGACATGAATGATTTTAAGGCTTTTGATGCACAGTGCCCAATATCATCCAGAAACATTAAGCCAATTTCTACTCCTACAAGGCTGTGCACTAAAGTGATTGCTTCTCCAAATCTCACTGATGCTAGGTTCTGTCATTAAAGGAAAAACAAAATAAACAGACAAAAACAACAGAATACTCACAAAGGCCATGTAAAAGCATGGTTTCATTTGTCCAAACAGAATCTTGAAAAGTTAAATGCCATATTTCACTGATTCTAAGATACACTCTTTCTTCATATTTTAACATCTCTGATATCAGTGGGGTTGAGCACATGCTTTTGTTTTTGCTCATTGTCCATGTGTTCTACTTTGCATGGAAAAATAGCACATTTCTTTCTCAAGGGTTTTAGTTTGGATGAAAAATGACATGATTGCACTAGAAATCCACTAATCATAGTGTGGCTGATTCTGACTTTGGACAGAACTGGGCACTATAAGAGCCCTTCAGAGGGGATCCTAACGCCTTTCTAGAGAGCCAAGGATAGCTAAGTGGAGACTGAGGGATGAGAAGGGGTTCATCTGGTGGAGACTGTGGTAAGAAGAAAAGTCAGGTTTAGCAGAGGACCTCACCTAGGCAAGGGCTTGAAGGTAGCTGGGATACTCATGGATAGAGCTATGCATTGGGAGTAGCTACAACAGAGGAGTGCAGTAGTTTTGGCCATGGATCTACCTTTACGAGCTGATAACCTCTGTAGATCTGTGTTTGGAATGTGTGACTGCTGAGAACTGAGCTATTCATATATACAGTACAAGACGAAGAGGAGACTTTGCAATGGACTGGTGAGCATAGATGGCCAAGAAGAAGAGTAAAGCTGGATAGATCAGAAAAGAGAACCAAACTAGAAATTCAGGGCTGGCTGGGTGCTGTGGCTCAGGCCTGTAATTATAGGACTTTGGGAGGCCAAGACAGGGCGGATCACTTGAGGCCGGGAGTTTGAGATCAGCTTAGGAAATGTAGTGAGACTCTGAATCTACTATTAAAAAAAAAAATTGTTGGGTGTGGTGTTGCATCCCTGTAGCCCCAGATAATTGGAATGCTAAGGCTGGAGGATCACTTGAGCCGGGAGTTTGAGGTTGCAGTGATTGCATCACTGTACTCCAACCTGGGCAATGGAGTGAGACTATGTCTCAAAACGAAAAAAAAAGAAGAAAAAAATTCAGGACTGAGGTTTGTGCTGGGGCTCATTTAGTCATTGTGCAGCTCATGTGGCTATGAAAGTAGATAGATACTTGTGGCATCCTAGAGCTGCTGAAGAAGCTATCTAGCCCATTCTTCCCAGACAGCTCCCACCTCTTTGAAGGTCATAGACCTAAATCCAGCATCCCCTGGAAGTAATTTTTAATTCTTGGGTCAATCTCATTTAAGAAAAATAACAGAGATATTTATTGACCCCAGAGGCTTTCTACTTCTTTGGTTTTTTAGAGTATCTGTATTAGTCCATTTTTACACTGCTAGAAAGAACTACCTGAGACTGGGTAATTCATGAAGAAAAGAGGTTTAATGGACTCACAATTCCACAGGTGTACGGGGGCATGGCAGGGGATGCCTCAGGAAACTTACAATCATGGCAGAAGGGCAAAGGGGAAGCAAGCATGTCTTCACAAGGTGGCAGGAGATAGAGATAGAGATAGAGATAGAGAGAGAGAGAGAGAGAGAGAAGGGGGAAGTGCTACACACTTTTAAACAACCATGTCTGTGGAAACTCACTGACTATCATGAGACTAGCAAGGGGGAAATCCTCCCCCATAAGCCAATCACCTCCCAACAGGTCCCTCACCCGACATCACAATTTGACATGAGATTTGAGTGGGAACACAGAACCAAATCATATCAGTGTCTTTCATGGAACAGGGTCATGTCTCCAAGGAGTGCCTGTCTCTCTTGAATTCATTAAAAGTCCAGTGTTGCTTCTGGGGCCACCACTGACTAATAGCTGGAGTAAGTCACTTGAACTTTTTTTCATTGGTAAAATGGCTGAAAGCAGAAATATATCCACTTCACTGGCAAATAACTGTAAGAGGTTACTCGGGGCCATATAAAGTCAGTCTTTCCTGCTGTTTGCTTTTAGGCTGTGTCTATACGATGGTGAAGGAGAAACACCAAGGATTTTTTTGTGCTCCTATTCACTGCATCACCCCATACTACACCAGGTGTGGACAGAGCTCCTGAATGGGAAGTCTGGCTCTGCCACTGACCAGCTGCATGCCTGGAAGAAGTGTTGAAACTCTCTCAAATCTGTTTCCTCACCGGGCACGGTGGCTCATGCCTGTAATCCCAGCACTTTGGGAGGCTGAGACGGGTGGATCATGAGGTCAGGAGATCGAGACCATCCTGGCTAGCATGGTGAAACCCTGTCTCTACTTAATACAAAAAATTAGCCAGGCATGGTGGCGTGTGCCTGTAGTCCCAGCTACTTGGGAGGCTGAGGCAGGGGAATAGCCTGAACCCGAGAGGCAGAGTTTGTAGTGAGCCGAGATTGTGCCACTGCACTCCAGCCTGGTGACAGAGTGAGACTCCATCTCAAAAAAAAAAAAAAAAAAATCTGTTTCCTCACCAGTAAAAGAGGAGTAATAGTATCATGGCAGACATTGCTCCCCATCTACATCCTTTCTCCCTTCATTCTTATCAACAAGACCTTGATCTTGTTTGGAAAGGCAGTGGTTCCAGTTAAGGTGCTCCAGTCCCCAGGCTCCTTTGTTGCCAGTGGTGATCGCATGATCAGCCCCTGCCAATGGGACATGACCAGAAGCTTGCTGGTGTGGCTTCTTATAAATAGAGACAAACCCAACTGATGCAGGCCTTTTACTCTGTGCCCTTATCTTTCTTCTCACCTGGAGCACAAATGCTGTTCTTGGTGGAGGGCATTCATCTTTCAACAAGGAGATTGGGAGCCACCTGCTCAGGGATGGTGGTGCACAGTCTTGGGTTCCTGATGATCCTAAGCAGCTGTACCAGCTCTGGGCTGCTACATGTCTAGAACTTTTCATTACATGAGAAAAAGAAAACCCTTATTTTGATTAAATCACTCGACTTGGTTTTTCTCAGCTGTGGGTACAACTGAAACAAAGTGGCTATGAGGATGAAATGAGACAAGGATAGAAATTGCCCATTTCACGGTCAAGGTGACTACCCGCAGGGAGATGCTCTAGTTTGCAACCTCTGAGAGGTTGGCGGATAAATGGCACAGATTTTACTGGAACCCAAAGGGCAAATCATTTCCAGCTCAGAGTGAAATCTGCATCCAGAAATCCTGAGCTCCTGTGCTCTGGCTCTATCAGCCTCTGCCTTCCTCTCCCTGCTTTCCACTGTTGACTTTGGCCCTGTGTGAAACAATGTGAAGGTTCTGCAAAAACAATAAGGCTCAGTCAAATGGAGGATTTGCAAAGACTGTGAATCAGGTTGGAATTGGTTTGTGGGTCACATAACGCTACGTTAAAGAGCGGGCCACCAGGGCACTTGCTTTGGGGCCGGAGTTGGGGAGGAAGTTTGTTCTCAAGCTGAAATAAAGTATCCTCCCTCCCTGAACTGTGTTGAAGTTTGTTACAATTGACAAAAAGTAGTTGGCCCCATTCCTGCCAAGGAAGGCAGGACCTTGAGAAGAAATACACTGCCAAGACTGGCGCACTCCATTGTGTATTTCTGTCATTTACTTGTGAGAGGTGGAATGTTAGCAGTGGGACCACCTACTGCAAGTCTAGCCAGCTGCTCTGGGTCAATTGAGCGGCTATTGTGGCTGAAATTTTGAAACAGAAAAATGTATAATGGCAGGAGTTGCTTATTATCTAAATATTCAAACCATGTCAAATGCTGCCCAGTTTTTCTGCTCCAGAAAATTGCATATAACCAATGTGAATAGTTACTTTAATTTTCAACATAGAAAAATATGTGTTTATTAATAGGAAATTGGTTTATCAGCGCCTCTACAAACTGAATGTTGAATAGATTTTTTAAAAATATTATTTGAAAAAGTGCCAAAGTAGTAGCTTAAGTGCCTCGTGTGAACATAGTGGGGAGAACTGACAACAGCTGAGGGGAACCAGGCTTCGGAGGAGCGCTGCTCTGTTATACGCGCTTTACATCAGTTAACTAATTTAAAACTCGAAACAACTTATGAGCTACAATATTTTCATATTTTACAGATGAGTTACACAGCTAATAATAAAACTTGCTTTTTCACATTTAAACATAATCCTTAATGGGAAGTTCACAGAAACAAACCTAAAAATGCCTGCCCGTGGCCCAGTTAACAAATGTTTTCACCATCTCCATTTTATTTGTATTTATTTTCATCCCTTTAACCTATTTCTTCTGCTTTAATATAGCTCATAAGCAGCATTGGGGAGACAAAATAACTCTTTGGTCAGGGAGAAAATGAGGTAGAAAGCAGGAGTAAATTTTCTTGGCTCTTAGGGGGATTAATTGTCATGGATATTTAATTTAGGATTAATAATTGTTTTAACCAAGCCATTTAAAAAATGTGCCAAACCAGCAAGGAATAGGGAAAATGAATTCGTAATCTGAAATTTGGGGAATAATGCTTTTTCTCATTAGCAAACAGCTTTTTGTAATGTGAATACATCTAATGAGGGTCAATTATACGTTTTATTAAATTTTACAAAACCAGCATTATGGATCCCCCTCTGCTCCCCATTCCCCCTGCTTTGCCTCCTGAATTTGCATTCAAATTGCTTAGGATTTGGATTTCTTCTGTTGGTATATGGGTGCAGTTTATTCCACATCTTTATTTCCCACTAACCTTTTACTTTGGAGAGCTCTTGGATATGATTATCTGGAAAATCGTGGCCCAAACCAAATTGCAGAGGTTGGTAATATGGTTTTGAGGAACAAGGCCCTGGAGTTGTCTGTGAGTAGGGTGTAAGATGAAAGAAAGATGGCAAGAGGAAGAGTGAGGGAGGTTGAGTGTTCTCAGCAGCCTCTACTTCTTTATCCTTTCAGCTAATAGACTCTGAGCATGGGCTGTTGCTGAAGGCAAGGGACCCAGGCCCTTCCCTTCAGAAACTCACAGTCATTTAAATGGAGGCTCAGTTCCTTCCATGAAGGAAGGTTAGGTAGTGATTGTGTGGTTTGACTAATCCATGCAAAGCCTCTGCCAGGTAGGTAAATTGGAGACTCCATTAAAGGTCATCAGCAGTGACATGACAACCACACAGTTTTGCCTTTGTCTTCTGGATGATCTGGATAATTCCCAATGTTGCTTTCCTTTAGTAGGGGGTACTTGACTTTGTAAAACTCAAGGCTTGCTTTACCAGAAGCTTCCACTACTACAAACTTGGCTGTGGGAAATTTTGAGTCTCACTTTTGCCACATTAGGTCCTCAGAATCTGTGAGCATTTCTTTCCTTAAATACTGTTAGCTTAATTTCTATTTAGAAGAGAAGAAAGAGGTTGAAAATCCCAGTCTGCTTGGATCCATGCCAAATGACCAGGACCAAAGATACTGCTAGATATTTTGTACAATTATTCACCTTTGTTACCTTATTAAGCAACTCTGTCTTTCCCCAGATGTAATCTGGAGCATCTCTGGATTCACAGATCCCCCAAACTTTATATTCATGGGGAGGGGCCATTGGCTCACATTCAAGAGACTAAGTACCTTGAGCTCAGTTCAGTTATTGGGAAGGTCCTTCAATATCATCTCGGTCCAGTCCATTTTTCCACTACCTTTGCTGGGATTATTTTGATTATTATGATGTTTCCTTGTCTTTTGTTCTTAGGCAAATAAAAGAAAATTCCTGTGTCCCCTATTAGAATTTATTTTCTTTTTCTTTCTTTTTTTTTTTTTTTTGAGATGGAGTCTTGCTTTGTCACCCAGGCTGGTGCAGTGGCACGATCTCAGCTCACTGCAGCCTCTGCCTTCCAGGTTCAAGCGATTCTCCTGCCTCAGGCTCCCAAGTAGCTGGGCCTACAGTCATGCACCATTACACCCAGCTAATTTTTTTGTATTTTTAGTGAAGACAGGGTTTCACCATGTTGGCCAGGATGGTCTTGAACTCTTGACCTCAAGTGATCCTCCCCCCTTGGCCTCCCAAAGTGCTGGGATTATAGGTGTGAACCACCATATCCATTCCCCTGTTAGAATTTCTAATCTGTTGTCTTTTCTGGCCTTTCACCTATTAGGAGAGCTCCTTTAAATGAATTGCTAAACAGGTTGAGACAAGGTAATTTGAATAATTTAAAAACCCCCTAGCAACAACAAAACACTGAGCATCACATACATGTAAAAGCCCTAGGTGACTCTGTACAAGTTCATAGATGATGCCCTTAGGCCCTCCTCCATGGCTAAGCCTCAGCTCAGCATAATTTTCCTCCTGGAGCCACTCTACATCCCCTGGCAGGATTCTCTTGGCAGTAAGGGGAGAAGCTTTTTGCTTCCTCTGATTATGGGCCTCAGCTCCTCTCAGCGAGTGACTTGGGAAAAAAAGAACTGGAAGCAGGCCCTCCATGGTGACTAGGGCCTTTCCTAGCTGCACGGGGAAGGTGGGAGTGTAATGCTGATGCTTTCTGGACTCTTCCTAATGTCACTACCAGGGTCAGACCAGTAGGACTGAAAGCAGCTGTCAGGCTCACAAAAGGAGTAGGACTTTGTTCACTGGTATATCTCTGTTCTCATAATAACTGTTCTTGACATCATAAGTTTTCCTGTTTCCTTCCCATCAACATCATTCACCTGGGCACACTGAAGTGCTAAAAAGTAACGGCAGTGTATAGTTATTATTCAGCTTCAATAGTGTTAGATCTAGATTTGTTTAGTGGTTTTGGAATCAGCTCCGATTCAAGCTGTATCATTTGCCCCTTGGTCCCTGCCTCACACCCTCCCAGCCCAGAGTGCAGACACAGCCATGGTGGACAGTCCTTGGTGAGCCTTGAAGCCTTGTGCCACTTGGTGCTCCTGGCCTCTCTCTGCCAGCCACATGTCTATGCTTCCTTATCTGGGGCTTCCGCTACCCCGGGTAGGTATGCGGCTCCCACACCGGTAGCTGGTATGGTTCTCTGGGAAGCAGAGTAGCATGCGGGTTGCTTATTAGGAAGTGCTCAGGGTATCACCCCTGAGGAAGGGCGGTTATGGAGGCAGGTGTAGGCAGAGGCTCCACCTGGAGGTGTAGGAGAGTTTCAATCCATGGAGGGTGGGAGTTGATGGATGAATGCTTCTGGCTGTGGGAGAAGCTTCTGGCCTTGGGAGCATCCTGTATGCTCCCAAGAGGTCTATCCCAAGCTGCTCTTAGTGATGACCTCAATATGGCAATTTTCCAGTGGCTTTCCCTCCCTTCCTGTCTTACTCTCCCTCACTCTGTCTCCCTGGAATCACCTCCCAGGTAAACCCATCTGTACCCAAGTCCTCCTCTCAAAGTCTGTTTTTGGGGTGGAGAGGACTCAGGTGAAGACACACATACAGATTGATGCTTAATAAAGAATTTGTAGTAATAATGGTTATGCTTACAACTTTGTGAAAATGCTAGGCTGTGGTTGATCATCAGAGATAATTACCGACTGCTCTATTTCTTGAATCAAACTTTCCAAAAGCCTAAAGAGAGAATGGTAGATGGAAGAGGATGGGAATTCGATTGTGAAGAGTTAAGAACTGGGAAACCTGGGGAGGAGGAAGAAGAAGTCATAGCTGGAAATGAGGATTCAAAATTGATCTAAGTTCAAATCTCATTGTGTTTGCTTGTTTGTTTGCTTCTTTCTTTCTTTTTTTTTTTAGACAGAGTTTCGTTCTTGTTGCCCAGGCTGGAGTGCAAAGGATCTCTGCTCACCACAGCCTCCGCCTCCTGAGTACCTGGGATTCTCCTGCCTCAGCCTCCTGAGTAGCTGGGATTACAGGCATGCACCAACACACTGAGCTAATTTTGTATTTTTAGTAGATATGGGGTTTCTCCATGTTGGTCAGGCTGGTCTTGAACTCCCAACCTCAGGTGATCCACCCATCTTGGCCTCCCAAAGCGCTGGGATTACAGGTGTGAGCCACTGCACCTGGCCTCTATTTCTTAAGGTTCTGGACAATCAATCAATCTCTCTGAGTCTCACTGGCACCAAATCTATAACATGGAACCAACGTTAGAAACGCCATGATAGAGTTGCTTGTGTGAGAGCAATCCTGGCTCCTGGCACAGTTGCTGTCACACAGGAATCATTTCATAAGTGGGAGTGTAATGTAATGGGTGTACTATTTCTGGGGCTATTAGCTGATGTATTTTCATTTCCTCCTTTATCATGTCCTTTGCAGCCTTCCACTGCTAAGGCTGAAGTGGACCAAGAGGTTTATTGCCCCAAGGAAGGAGAAAAAGATGCCATTGATCAACTTGAAACTCAGAGCCAGCTAGTTCATGTTATGATAATTGTCTTGAAACCTAGGCATTAGGGAGAAAAAAATACCTTTTAACTCCTTTTAGGCCACTAAAGAGTAAGGCCTGGGAGATAAGTCCCCTAAGGTTGTATTAGGCACAAACTATGACACGGAGGAGTGGGAAGCTGCCTGCGGATTACAGGAAGCAGGAGTCAGAAGGGGGAGTGGATGGGGAAGTACGGAGGTCCTATTCTCCCTTCTCTAGGTAAAAGCCTTGGTGGGAAGATGGTGTGTTATATAGGCAGAACGAGAGGAGGGCTTTTTGTTTCCCTCTGGGGGTTGTGCTGGCCCTGGGCACATTGCCCTCAGACCCATCCCTTCCCTGCCCTGACCAGCTCTGGATCTGGGTGTCTGCTGCCAGCTGTTTTGCAGTTTCCCGTGTCAGCTGGGTTCTGCTCATGGGAGGCCTTGGGGAAAGGCTGGTGGCCAGAGGAAGGGACAGGCCGGGGTATTTCTCCTTGCCTCTCTGCTTCAGCTGAGCTTTCAGCAGCTAATGCATTGCCTTCGTGGCTTCAGGTCCTATTGGTCAGGCCTGCTGTGGTTTCAGCATTCCCGGGTGACACTGGTCCTCAGGCTCTCCTCACCTCATCTTCTCCTTTTGTCACTCTAGCCTGAGGGTGGTGGTGGCCGTTGCTAATCCTGGGTGCCTTGCCCTTCCCTGCTTGGCCTCTTGGCTCTTCCATCATCTGTGTCACCACTGGCCAGTATTAGAACCCCTTTATTTTAGATAGCCAAGGAGTTTCTGTTTTCTGGTTGAATAGTGACTGCAGCACGGATCTAGGAGAATGTTTTTTACACAGCACCCATGTGGGACATAACACTGAGGAAGGTAGTAGTGCCATGTGGTCTTTTTAGAGAACTCCTAGCCTCTCAGAGCCCTTGTGGTGTTATATGCCCCAGAGGGCTGAGGTTTGGCTAGACGGGATCACCACCATGAGGGCTACAAGTCTGGACACCAGGGCCGAGAACAGAGTCCCAGGGTTGCAGCCATGGCAAAGCAGCAGGAGAACCACCAGGCCCTTGGAATAAACCAAGAGAGAGCAGATCCCAAGCTCCAGCAGCCACAGCCTTGCATGACGCTAGCAGGCAGGCAGTGGCCAGGTGGACAGCGGATGCCAGGTCTACAGAGGCAGGTCCTCCTCTCCCTCCCCCTCTGCCACCTGCACACAGTAAATTCCCCATGCATCCAGCAGCCCTCTTGGAGAGGAGGAGGGAGGAGCAGTGGAAACCCAAAGGAGGCTGCTTAGACTCAGAGGGACTGAAATATCACCTATTGACAAGGTTAGGTTTCTTTGCTACCCAGAAGATACAGGGCCTAAGAGGAAGGATGGTTTAACATATGACTAAGAAGATACATTTTACTTGCCATAACTATTATTATATTATCACAAACTGTTGTTAATAATGGAGTGAGCACACAGATAGCACTTGCTTGACACCTTTATGCTATCCCTTCATACCCTTTGCAGGGCTTTGGATATGGCCTGTCTCTCCTGATCTTCCTTCCATTGTGCTTTCCATAGTTTGGCACTTTCAAGCAATGGGACTTTGGGCAAGCCATGTAACTTCTGTGAGCCTCAGTTTTCTCATCTGCAAAGTGGGGGGTCGTCAAGAGCATGTTTGTAATCTGAGCATTCTTAGAGTCCTCAGAGAATTAGGGTAGCATGGTGAGCAGAAGTAAACATAATGGAATAGTCACCTCTGAATTATCATGTACAAAATTGGGCCCCATTGAAACACCCTTGTCTGTGCCTCTTGTAAGGAGAAATCACAATAACTGCAAAGAGGCAGAATTTCATGAAGATAATAAATGTAAAGTTGGAGAATTGCGAAAGTCACATGCAAAGTTAGCAAAAACTAAAATTATTTCAAAGTTAAACCAGTTAAAAGTTGAAAAAATGGAATAGGAATTATGAGAACAAAGTAACCCTTGATTCATTCTTGGTTCTAAGAACTGGCCATCATTTATTCATTCATTCACACAACAAATATTCATTGCACAATTTCTGGCTCTGAGCACTAGAAATACAGCAGACAGAGTTACACTGAAAATATAATTTTGTAGAATATGAAATAAAACCCGTCTTCATAATTTTTAGTTTCACTTTTCAAGCTTAAGAATACTCCATTCTTCTTTTTTTTTTTTTTTTTTTGCTACTTGAAATAACATTTTGGTTCTCATTTTAAGTGAATTTACTTTAAGAGGTCTTTTCCAGGCATGAGTCACCCTGTTTTATTCTTCCTGACTCTCAAAGTATTTTAGAGAATCAAATGACATTCACAGTTCACATTTTCTACCCAACATGACAAGGAAAAGTAGCTACCCTTGGGAACCTACTCCTGTAGTTTGGTGTGGCTTCTTGAAAAATGGGTCCTTCCATTTTCAAAACAATTCTTTCAGGTGCAGAAAGATCTCAGATTATATATCATATTAGCATTAATGCTCTGTAGGAGTCATCACTCCAGTTCACTTTATTTATTTCCTTTTTATTCCTAATCCCTTTCATTCTCTTCCCACAGACACCTACTTCAATGTGTCCAATAAAAGCCCTTAAATGTATGTTTCCTTGTGGACTATGTAGTCCTATTTTGTGTTTTAACTTGTGCATATGGCATTGGGTAAGGGACCTTGCTCAGTTTCTTTCTTTTTTCACTCAACATCCTGATTTAGATGTATCTACATCACTGTGCAGCCAGTGTGCCACTGACAGCTGCAGAGCATGCTGTGGGCACATCCACACTGATTCAATCCCCCGGGAAAGGGTCCCTGCATGGCCTCTAGTGCTCCACCACCCAGACAACACACATGTGAACACCTTTAAACATGCCCCTTACAGACCTGAGTGAGCAGGTCCGTAGGATATTTATCCAGGAGGCAGGGGGTCACTGGTCCCAGGGAACATAGCAGATAGGCTTCCTGAACGACTGTCCCAGTTTCCCCCCTCACCAATCGCGCACAAACCTACTTCCCCACAACCTTATCAACCCTTACTACTCATTATCTTTCAATTTTTCCTCCCTTCTTATGGGTGAGTTATGTCCATTGCTTTCATTGTATTTATCTGATTACTCGTGAGTTTGAGAATCTCGTCTGTGAATTGACTATATATATATATCCTTTGCCTAGTTTCTGTTGGGTTTTCAGTCTTCTTCTTGTTAATTTGCAAGAGTTCTTTGTAGAGTATAAAAACGACTTTTATCTTTGTTCATCATTGCAATTCCCCAGGCTGACACCTGGTTATCATGTTTCCCTGTTGAACAGAAAAGCTTTCACTTAGTATAGTAGAATTCACTAAATGTTTTTGGTTTTCTCTTTTTCTGCCCATCTCCTGGTTGCAAAGATATTTTCATATGTTTTCTTCTACTGTCTTCCCTTCCACAGTTAGGACTTTAATCAACACTGAGTTTTCCTGCAGAGGGTGTGAGGCAGGGCTCCAGTTTTACCTTCTTGAACAGAGTGATCCAGTTTCCCACCACCATCCACTAAGTAATCCATCCTTTCCCCTGATAAAGGTGGCTTTGTGGTACCACCTTCATCATTATACTAATTTGCCAAGTAGAGAAGAGCCTGCTTCTCTGCCCTCTATTCTCTCCCTCTGTATATATGTTTTTTTGACATCTCATATCTTTTGAACATATTTCAGGTTTTATATTTTGCTTCATAATATGTTCTCTGTAATATAAAAATCATAGTTTTTGAGTCAAATATTTAAACTCCAAGGCCATTTAACCTAGAAATAAAGAGCATGGTCTTTGTATCACAGGGAGCAGAGTTCGCATCATGCCTACCGCTCAATATCCATGGGACCTCTTGGAGCAATTTCCTACGGCTTCTGTAACTAATTACCACAAATTTTGTAGCTTAAAAAACACACATTTATCATCTTGAAGTTTTGGAAGTCATAACCTAAGGCAGGTTGTCAAGGCTGTGTTCCTTCTGAAGGTTCTAGGGTAGAATCCATTTCCTTTCCTTTTCCAGCTTCAGAAAAGCCGCCCATATTCCCTGACTTTTGGCATTGTATCACTCTGACCATTGTCACATCTCCTTCTAGGACTCTCCTGCCTTCTTCTTTCTCTTAAAAAGGCCCTTGTGATGACTTTGAGTCCACTGGATAATCCAGATAATCTTCCCATCTCAAGACTCTTAACATAATCATATTTGCCAAGCCCCTTTTGCTTTGCAGGGTAACATTCACAGCTTCCGGGGATTAGGATATGGACATCTTTGGAGAGCCACTGTTTTGCCTACCACACCTTGGATGGGTAACTTAACCTCTCTAAACGTCAGTTTCCTTATCTATAGAATGGAAATGAAAGGTAATTAGAGTTTCTTTGTTTGGCACAGTGTAGGGAACATAGTGAGTGCTTAATAAGTGACAGGCATTTTTATATTCATCATGGTCCAGGATGATGCACCATGTACAATTGGAGAAATTCAGAGTGGATGAGACATTTTACAAGTGAAATGCTGAAAATAGTTATGACTATTACTGAAAATAGTCATAACAAATAATTTGATTAGTACTTCAATTCTAAGCCAGGTGTCCTATTAAAGCCCAGGCCTCATCCGGTTGTCATTTTCCAATGGCTATTCCGGTGAGTAAAGTCAAAGTGATTTACTCTGCACTTGAAACATATGACCTTTGATGTCTTCTGAATTCCCTGAATTCATAGGAAACCAGGATTTCACCACTGGCTGTCTTTTGCTTGAGAGTTGGCATTGCATGGTTTCAATAAAGAAAATCACAGAGGACTGAAAGAGTCTTCTGTTCATAAATCAAGTTTTGTGTGTGAGAGATCTCAGGGGACTTCATTTGGCAAAAGGAAGTTCTCTGAATCAAGGCATGTTACAATTTGTGTCTAATCAGATTAAGTAGATCAAGGAAGAGGGAGATCATCTTTTCCCTTACAAGGCTGTATATTTCCAGAGAAAGAGCCATCAGTGGGAGAAGGCTGGATGTCAAGAGCAGGATGGGAGCACCGTGATGGCATGAGAAAATGGCCCAGTTCAGACATATCACAAAACCAGCATCAAGAACACCACGATCACAGAAAAAAAATTTATTCTGGTGCAATTCTCAGCATTTTAGGATCCAGAGAATTTAGTTTCTCACCCTAGAGTTACACTGCCCATGTTTCATTATGATATTTACTAACTGTAGCTTTGGGCAATGTTTTAATCTCTCTGTGCCTCAGTTTCTCTTATTTTCAAAATGATGATATCACCCACATCACTGGTGCCTGTGCAGATTAGATGAGTTAGTTTATTAATGGATTAACCCTACCTGTAACTCAGCCACAGTTAGCTGTTACTACTGTTGTTGCTGTTCATCTCTGAAATGATTATATAATTTCTGAGGCTTGTAGGGGTTAGGTGATTCAGGCATCATTCTGCTGGTAATTAGGGGCAGAGAATCTAGGCTCCCTGTCTAAAACTGCTTCCATTGAGGAAAGATACAGTTATCTGGAAAATGCTCTGAGATTTCATGGGAAACATCAAGGGCAATACCTCCCTATGATAGTATGATTACAAAAGAGCTCAGGTTGCAAGTCCTCCAAAGAGGCAAACTTCCTTGATCTCTGCAGTCAAATTTACTTCTAATTACATGAATTCAGAGCACCATTATGAAGCATATCTAGCAGTCATGAAAGATTAACAGTGTATTGGTTAGTGTAGGCTCACTGCTGTAACAAACAAATCCAAGCATTTTTTGTGACTTAACACAACTGAAGGTCATTTCTCTGCCAAGTCCAGATTAGGTGTTCCTGCTTCGGGGGCAGCTTCCCTCCAAGTGGTGATTAGGGATCCATGCTCGTGCTCTTTTCACGAACTCTGAAAGTGGCACAAATGCTTCCACTCATATTCTGTTGGCTGCAGTTGTTACATGGACATGGTGAACTGCAAGGGAACCTGGGGGAATGTGTCCCATGTTATTTCCAGGGAAAAGAAGATAGATTTGATGACCAGCTAGTTTCTGCTACAGAAAGTGACATAATTAGAGGAATGTAAACTCAGACCAGATTTCATTTGTCAGCATATCCTTAGGAGAAACTCCTCTACCATCACCCCTCAGATTCAATGAACTTTTCAGCCAGGAAGAACCAAGACTTGCCATCTGCCCCAAGATCATAAGTGAACTAACCACCAAGGATTTAGAGAAGATGGTATCTTTCGTGTTTTGGTTTCAGGAAGAATGAGGGAATGAAGGGAAGATCAGGGAGCAGAGGATATTAAGGTAGCAAAGGTGGGAAGGTGTTATAGACTGAATGTTTGTGTATTCCTCAAATTCATATGTTGAAATCCTAACCCCCAACATGATGGTATTAGGAGGTGGGGCCTTTGTTAGGTGATTAGATCTTGAGGATGGAGCCTTCATAAATGAAATTAGTGCCCTTGAAAAATAAACTTCAGAGAACTCCCTCAGCCCTGTTGCCATATGAGGTTACAGCTAGAAGACGGCCAGCTGGGGACCAGGAAGCAGGCCGTCACCAGGCACCAACTCTGCTGGTACCTTGGTCTTGGACTTGCCAGCCTCCAGAGCTGTGAGAAATAAATTCCAGTGGTTTAAAAGCTATCTGATCTATGGCATTTTGTTATAGCAGTCTGAGCTGAAATAATACAGAAGGATAAGAGGTCCAATTGCTCTGAAGTTTTACAACATAATTTTTATTATTAAAAATTTCAAGCATAAAGTAGAAAAAATAATTTAATGTAAACATTAAATTCAGGAGGTTAAAATCACATTTTATTATGGAAAAACATTGAAAGAAATAAAAGAAAAATATTTGTAATTCAACCATCTTATTAAAGCCAAGTATTGCTTTGGTGTATTTTCATCTAGTCCTTTTTTTTGGGGGGGGCACAAGTTTTTATATAGAGTTATAAAGAAAAGAAATGGTTATAATTAGAGACTTGGTGGTATGTCCTTATGGGATGGGGGGAGGAGAGAGGATGGATTCTTCTACATGGTTTTACCCAGAATCCCATGTTCTGTCTTCCTTACTTTGGGGGTGATCACACATTTCTGGTTCTGTAGCAGGTAAGGAAGCAGGAGGTGGGAGAGGAGTGCAGAGAGAGAAGAAACATAACTTAGATCAGTTATGCATTCAGTTTGGTAGCAACTTTGGTGAAAAGATTCCTGGGAGGAGCAAGTGGAAATGCCTTATCAAAATGAAGTTTAAAAGTTATCTCTAGGCTAGGTGTGGTGGCTCATGCCTGTAATCCTAGCACTTTGGGAGGCCGAGGCGGGTGGATCACGGGAGGTCAGGAGTTCAAGACCAGCCTGGCCAACATGGTGAAACCCCGCCTGTACTAGTAACACAAAAATCAGCCGGACATGGTGGTGAGCGCCTGTAATCCCAGCTACTCGGGAGGCTGAGGCAGGAGAATCACTTGAACCTGGGAGACAGAGGTTGCAGTGAGTAGAGATTGTGCCACTGCATTCCAGCCTGGGCAACAAGAGTGAAACTCCCTCTCAAAAAAAAAAGAAAGAAAGAAAGAGAAAAAGGTGTCTCTAACACATTCACACTTGGTGTTGAACACTGTGCTAATTAAGAGTCTACTTTAGCTGTGATAGGGAAGGCCAACAAATCAATGGTTTCCAGAGATTGGGAGTTTGTTCTCACCTTCTGTGCCCCTCAAGTGGGGAAGATTCTAGTCTCTTAGAGGTCAACCAGGACAGCACCTCAGCTGCTGGCAGTGATCAACTGCTCACCAGTGCACTCTGATGCCTGCCTCCCTCTCCTACCTCATTTCCTGTAGTGCCCATGAGAATGTACCTAGCAGTTCTACTTCCAATTAGAGGGAGTATTGGTAACCAAGGACCCAGCAATTGCTGCACTAGGAAGCCCAAGGACATGCTTCCCAGGGACTGCTCCCAGTCAGTGACTGAGCAGGGACACTGGAATGCAGGTCATTCCTAGGAGCTGTGGGTCTCCTCTGACACTGGCTTTGGCTCCAGGGTTCCATGTTGGCTTTGCTGACCCTTCCATAGACAGCCTGGTAGTCTAAGACATTCCTTCCCCATCTCTTTCACTCAGGGTCAGACTTGGCTGGAGTTCTGATGGCTCTCTCAGGCTCGTGTGGCTCCCTCCCCTTTCTCCCTCACATTGACAGTTACCCTAATAAAATCCTTTCATGTTTAATCCCATCTTGGCAACTACTTCTCAGAAGACTCACACTAACACAATTACCCCACTTTCCTACTAATACTTCCTGGAATCACCCCTAGACAAAAAACTTATACTCAAGTTTTTGTGTTAGTATCTGTTTTGGGGGAAATCAGCCTAAAATAGAGGACATTCCAGAGACACTGAACACATCCCTTCCACGAATTACCTTGGAGCAGAATCAGGTTACATGGCTGCACTAAACAAGGGAGGCTGAGGCATGTAGTTTCCTTCTATGATGGACCATGCAGGGCAGAATGGCTATCAGGGGCCCAGTGGCCCCTGTGGCTCCATTCTTCCTCACTCTAGCCTTCAAGGTCAACTTTCTGGAGCAGAATGTGTGGAGTCCTTTGTTAAATCTGTGCTGATGTAAACTGATCAAAACTAATGCAAATCTGTATTATGCTATATTATAATTATATATTATATTTAAATTATATATTTATATGACATAGTAATATATTATACATAATATAGTATATATTATATACTATATTGTACATATAAAATACATCTATATCTATATATTAGATATTAGATAGATATTATTCATATTATACTGATGTGCTCCAAGGAAAACTGAAAAGAGAGTGAAGTTATGGTGTAAACCCAGCCCATCTCTTGAGCCATGTTCCCATTTTTTTCCTTTTCAAACTCCCTCGAGAATGCCAGTTGCCCAAGCCCCTATTCCAGTGCCTCACCTGAGTCATTGACTCATCAGCCTGATTTTTCCTCCTCTTGCTTTGAATTGTACCTGTTCCATTACCCACGGTTCTGTACATTACTAATGTGATGAGTTAATTTAACATAAAGACAGTAACGATGGCTAAGACTTAACTGTGGCAGCAGCCAGATGAACACATTTGGCCTCTAACCAGAGCCTAGAATGCCTTACCCAGAGGATGGAATGGTAGTTTGCCTGCTGACTGTAACTGAGTCCTGGACAATCACATGCAAATGTTATCCATCTTAGGTTTTTTTTTTTTTTTTGCAATGTAGATAGCAGAGGTCAAGGATCAGGCATGAATAAGCTATCCCACCAGGGAGGATCCTGGATCCTGAAAACCAGCAGCTGAGACTCCATAAGTTCTGTGGTCTGTTTTCCTTTGGGTCATGTTCCTTAGGAAATTTTTTTTCCTGTCATATTCAGGAAAGAAGCCTAGACTCCTTTGATTTAACACTAAACTGTTCAGAGTAGTTATCCCTAGAGTGAGATTGTAGCTCAGGAGACTGTGAAAGGGCTACTATTTTTTAATATTTCTATAGGGCTTGAATTTTTCATTTCAAGTATGTACTCTTTTGGTAACTTTAGAAAATAATGCAGTTTAGCTGCCATGATAAACCATTTGCCTTGCCCTGCGGTATGGACAAGAAACCTGTCCTATGCCTTCTTGAGAAAGTCTCTTCATCTTCAGTAAACAATAAAAAATCCAGTCCTTAAGGTCTTTTCTTTTTTCAGAGTGCATTTGGATCCTTTCTGCTATTAGCTTTCTTACACAGCATGAATTGTCCTGCATCCCTGGTTTCTGTCTGCCCCATGAGTCAGCTGTTCCAATTTATTTTAAAACATTAATTTTAAGTAAAATTAGAATAGAAACCACATTTATTTATCCACAGTGCCTGGGCCCAGTGCCTGGTATAAAATTGACACTTTAAAATGTTTTGAAAAATGGCTGGGAACTCTTATTAGTCAAAGGACTTCTAATGACCACCGGGTTGTTTCCATATGGCAGCCACTGCAGGTCTCCAGCGGGTGGGAGGCGAGCCCTGAGTTCTTTAAAAGGCTTTCCCTGGATGTCGACCCAGCTACCAAATGCAGCTGGGAAGGGAATGTGGTAGTCTGGCCAATGGTCTAATACTAAAATCAGGAGTACCATCTGAGAATCCAACTGCTTGTGCCCTACTTACCTAGTCATTGGGCAAGGCAGGTTAGATCTGAGGGGGAAATTACTGGCCAGGATCTCAGCATTTTATTGCAAGCTTGAGAAACTAAAAAGGAAGCAAAATAAAATATAATCAGTTTTTTTGTTGTTGTTCTTGTCTTGCCAATGATTTGACAAATTGATACTCTTAAATATGGCTTTTCTGACATTTTGTATGGCCACTGCACTATCTGCCATTTAATTTTTCAAAGTAACTTCCAAGTTTCACAGCTCTTGAGCGCCCTGTCACTTTTTGCTAGTTTTGCTTCATGTTGTGACAGAAGGGGTCACCTCATATCCTGGTGTGCAGTGGTGACAACTGACATATTTAAGTTCAACCTTAGCCCTTCCAGTTCTGGTCCTGTGACCTTAAGTCTCTGAGCCTCAATTTTCTAATCTGTCAAATGGTATTAATTATGATAGCTGCCTCTAGTGTTGTTTTGGGGATTAAATGAGGTAATCCGTTTTTGTTTTTTTTTAAAGCACAGGGGCTGGTGCATAGTAAAGACTCAAGAAATGATAACCCTTGTTATCATCATCAACATGAAAGCTTACCAAAGAGGGCCAGAAGGACTTGGGATATGGATCCAGGAAATCTACCACTTTCAGGCCAAATAATAATCATATTAACAAAACCAGTGGAGTTCCGCTGTGTGATTCTTCTGGGACCTCATGTTCTTTTCTTTGCAGTATCGGAAAGTGGGCAAGGAGGTGGGGCGTGGGGCATGCGGCACAGAAGTGAGGAGGGAGGCTGGGAAAGCAGAGGGAAAATGAGGGCTGCTGATGGTTGGTGGTTCAGAGGCAGCAAAGCCAGCAGCAAGGAAATGGGAATTACCAGGCACTGAGGAACCCTAGTGCCAGCTCTCTGCTGACATAATTAATGAGGCTGTTGTGCCAAAAACGAGGCATGTTGTTAATATACAGACCTGTTGGGAGCACAAGGGAAATGCAAATAAAAGTTTTGCCAAAAGGGGAGTGGGGTCAAATCAGCTCCAGAGTGAGACCACATTATCTGTCAAACTCTACTGTATGGGAGGCGGGGAGACAGTATAAAGAAAAGGGGAGAACTGATTTCAAACAGGATCAGTAGTTACAAAATAGTAGACTTCTAATATTCTTGTCTGCTGATTTTCCTTTTACCTCTGTTTCTTTCAAAGTCTGTTCAATTGGTCAAATTTACTTGATAATAAAAACTTCTTAGGCTGATGCAAAAGTAATTTTTTTTTAAATGGCAAAAACTGCAATTACTTTTGTACCAACCGAATACAATTCCAACGGAGTTTTAGTATTTCAGGACTTTAATATACATTCCATAATATACACAAGAAAAAAAACCTTCAAGCTTATTTTTATTTTTACTTTGAAGAGCTCTGGGTTGCTGAGAGGAAGCAGTCATGAACCTACACAAAATTACGATTTTTGGGTCAGGCACAGCGGCTCACACTTGTAATCCCAACACTTTGGGAGGCGGAGGCGGGCGGATGACCTGAGGTCAGGAGTTCGAGACCAGCCTGACCAACATGGAGAAACCCCCGTCTCTAGGAAAAATACAAAAAATTAGCCGGGCGGTGGCACCCGGCTGTAATTCCAGCTACTCAGGAGGTTGAGGCTGGAGAATCGCTTAAACCTGGGAGACGGAGGTTGCAGTGAGCCTAGATCGCGCCATTGTACTCCAGCCTGGGCAACAAGAGTGAAACTCCGTCTCAAAAAAAAAAAAAATGTGATTTTTTTTTGTTCCTGATGTTTCCATCATAAAAACCAAAAACAATGACTGATTTCCCATGTGTGTTCTCAATGGCGAATTCAATTTTTTTTCCCAAAGAGCTTCTTGAATCATGCGGGTGAGACCCACCTAGTTGAAGGTGCCTGCGGGTGGCTTTGCTGTCCAAGGCTAGGCAGGAAATGGAGTCTCGGGCAGCCACTGCTGTCCTCTGCGGGTGTGGCTGGGGACTGGCTGGGAAGAAAACCAGCGTCATTTGATACAGTTGCTCTGGAAGGTCTCTGAGCACGGGCCCTGACACCCACTTTCCCAAGAACAAGCCCGGTCCTCCACCCAGCAGACGGTCTCGTGCAGGAGAGAGGGATGGCGATGCTGGTCTCACCAGAGCCAGGGTGGTGTCCCCACGAGGTGAAGGGTCGGGGTGGGGGGCAATACAAGGAAGTTACTTTGGTCTGTTGCTCCCCCTTTGTTAATCCATCGCTCTAAGCTATCCCCTTTTTCTCTGGCTTTGCCCAGGCCGGGTAGTGGAAAGCGCTGGGAACCAAGTGGCTGTTGTTGGAGGTGGCCGACTGCGGAAAGGCCTGCTTTATTTCGTCGCAGTTCATTTATTTTCCTTTTCATTCTACCAGCTGCCCGGTGTTTGGTAAGTTAGAGCACGAAACACTTTTAAGCCGGGCCTGAGGGGCCGGAGCAGAGCCGCAGAGCTACGCAGGCGTGCGTGTGCATGTGTGCGCCTGTGTGCCGCGCGTGCAGGTGGGCCGTGGGCGCGCGCACATTGTTTCTGTCTCCCGCGGCGGGGAGCGCGCAGGCTTTGCCCGGGGACTTGGGCGCCCTGCGCCGGGGTGGAGCGGGCAGTGAGGCGGGCGGGAGATGCTGGGCTGCTCTGGAGAGCGCGCACCCAGCGTGCTCACCCGATCAAGGCTCCGCTTTTCGCTGAGCTCAGATCCACACAGGTAGCCCTCAGCCGCCGCCCGGGGCAGTCGCTGCTCTTATTAGCTTCAATTTCCGGCCGAGGAAGCGAGGCACAGAGAGGTTAAGGCGCCCAGCTATTAGGAGGAGCCTTTGAACTCAGACAGTCTGGCTCCAGAATCTGCATCTTAACTCCATTACGCGTTATTTCTTAAACGCAGGCCACCCGGACTCCGGTTTGAAACGCATTGGATAATGAATCCTTTTCGCCTCCCTCCTTCTAAAATACCAGTTCAGTTTATCGGGAACCCAGAGGTAGCCCACCGTGTGACTCAGTGGCACGGAAAACATCGGAGTCGTTGACTTTGGGGTGGCAAAATGGGATCTCACACATGGTACTTTATCAAATAAAGGGCACCGGCATGTTAAACTGATTCGTAGCATCTTTTACATGTGACAATACATAAACTTTAATAACACATCTGATCCTTTCTGATTTTTTTTCTGACTTTAAGTGATGCATTGTATTAGGAAAATATAGGAAAGGACAAAGAGGAAACGAAAAATTCCATAATCTCAGCTCCCCACCCTGTAATACTGTATGTTGCTGAAAATCCAATGATTTTTTTTCTAAGCATATGCTATCATAAAATTGATGAAAAGAAATGTAAAACAGCATCATAATGTACATGGTGTTTTATAATTTTTCTATTTAATTATGCATCACGAACATCTCCCCACATTAAATATTCTACTACAAATGTTTTTAATGACTACACCGTATTTCATTGTACAAATTTGCCATGACTTGTCACTAGCCTTGTTTTTTGACATTTAGGTTGCTCCCCAATTTTTGCCATTATAAATGATGGACACTAGAAAGCAGCAATTTTTTAGACACATTATGACTATCTCCTTAGGACAAATGGCATTGCCAGGTCAAAGATCATCACACTTTTAAAGGGGTCAAACTATTATATAGAAAGGTGGACTCAGCCTACTCACCTCCTGGTAGAATTAATGTGCCCGTTTTCTTTCTCAATTCTGGGTGTTATTGCTCCAGGCAATCTTTATTAATAAACAAATTACAGCCTTCAAGGAAAAACATACCTCAGTTATTGTATTAGAGTACGCCAAGTTTCAAGAGAAAGACTTTATGTGATTGCAGATACTTGAAACATTTGGGAAATTCAGTTTATTCAGATGCTCCCAGGACTGCACAAGACTCAGCAAAGGACATGGTAAAATAGGGGCACTTTGGAAAAAAGAACTAGGAAAGAATTCTCAAGCCACTTTTTTTTTTTTTTTTTTTTTAAGGCAGAGAGATAGATGCTGTCTCTAAAATAAAAAAGGAGGTATTAATTGCCTCTTTAGCTGGATCTTTGACTCCCTGGCAACTTTCCCATTGTCAGGTCTGAAAACGTTGATGGTGCTGCTTGCCGCAGAGCTACTGCAGAAAAATTCAAGGCAGCAAACCTGGTCAATTAGGGTTTCTGTTAATTTTCTTCCCCTTTCATTCTACCAGCTTCCCTTCCCCCTTCAGCAAGTTGGAGTGACAAATATTTAAAGTCAGCCTGTCACGCATGAGCAGCGCAGCTATGTGAATGACTGATTTTCTTGACATTCTAAACAGCTTTGTGTGTGCGTGTGGAGACCTGCAGACCCCAGACCTGCCACCGTCTGCCTCACAAGGCAACATTGGTTTAGTATTTGAGGCAACGGTGGGAGTCTAGGCAAGTGGCATTTTATGACCAGGACATTTAATCTGCAGATGTTTTAGGAATAGGCATGTTTGTCACAATGACCTCTAGGTGACTTTCTACAGTGACAAAGAGGAGACTTTTAGGGTGTGGTTTAAATTCCCTTCCTTGCACAGCTTGCTCTGAAATCACTTTTGCCTAAGGGACTGGAGACCATGATGTCCTTAGTGAATCTGAAAGATGCACTTGGACCTAACTGGCCTTTTATCTCCCCACTCAGTGTTGCAGCAAGAGTAACAGATGTCTATTTAGGGAAGGCATGTTCTCTTTTTCTATGCAAACCTTGTTGCTAAAAATTCTCTTTTAGATGAATTATTAAACCCAATTTATGAAATAAGGGCAATACAGATTTCCTCTGGAACTATTCTTTCTCTCTGATATGCGATACCTGTGTCTGCTGGTGGAGAAAAGCAAAGAGAATATGAGAAGCCAGGCAGGGATGGGAGAAAGGTGGGATAAGTAATTAAAGGTCATTTTATAGCCCCAGAAATTCCTGGAATGTTTGGACCCCTTGGGGTGCATCTCGAATTATTTAGCCATCATATAGAAATGCACAAAACCATAATCATTTTTGTAAACCTGGATTTCTTCTCACAGTCTAATGAAGTAGGA
The DNA here is from genome assembly GCF_049354715.1 of Callithrix jacchus. NCBI lineage: Eukaryota > Metazoa > Chordata > Mammalia > Primates > Cebidae > Callithrix > Callithrix jacchus. Next base: position 26,683,660 of record NC_133516.1, on the reverse strand, counting down.
ATATTTAACTTACCACAATTCCTATAAGAAACAGCACTGCTTTTGTCTGAGAACAGGCATTGATCTGTGTCTGGAACATCAAGGTGGTGCTTCCAAGGAAGAGAGTAGGTTATTCTTTTTTATCCAAGGGGAGGGATTTTGTGTTGCTCTTGAAGGGGACTCAGCAGGAAAAAGTGGCTGGAAGAGTTGAGTGGACATAAAGCCACAGAGAGGTGCAGTGGCCCCTGGATATCCTGAGCCCAGGGATGCCTGGGATGCTTAGCTGGTTGTTTAGCTTATAAACTTAATGTGAGTTAGAAACCACCATCACCTTGCTTATGAAATCTTCAGTAACATCTACTTTTTAAAAGCATAAAAGCCTTCACTAATGAAAATTCTCCATACATTTTTTAGAAGAACTCTTTTTGCAATACATGAATTTTTATAGTAATTATGGGGGAAAAAAGTTAACCGTTGACTTGAAATTCACACCTTAATGCCAACCTTAGATGCTGCCTCAGGGAAAGGGGGGTCAAGTTGCCTGGGTTCAAACTGTGGCAGTGTGCCCTAATATAGATTACCTACCACTCTCAAACTCCACTTCATCCTGTCTACTTGTGGTTAATAATAATACCTACATCCTAGGGTTGTGAGAATGGGTCCAAGAGAATGCAGGGAAACTACTTACCAGGACTTGTATTCAACTAATAAGAAGGTATGCACCATGAGGACCAAGAGAAGGAATAAAACCTAATTAACACTCAACTTCCTCTGCTGTTGGAAGCCTGCAGATGGGAATGACAATAAGAAGCAAGTCCATTCATGCTGCAGACATTAGAAAAACTCAAGAATTGAAAGACCAGGGACCTCTGAAAGTTGGGGAATTGGAGGAGCTGAAGGAAGAAGGCTTGATATTTCTGTGTGAAGAGCAGTTAAATCCCTGCCCAATACAACCTGAGTTCGAGGCCTTCTTGCCCCGCCAGAAGCCTAAAATTTTACCCTCTGGAGAAACTGATCCAGGCTGGCTTCCAAATGATGCCAGGCACAGTTGGGATGGAGGTGGGGCTCTGATCAGAAACAAGGTTAAATGAAATTGTGCAACTTTACCCCCACTACAGTCCTATTTCCCCAGTAGGCTCCCAGAATGCCGGTTGCCAGGTTTACATTCCCCAGGCCAAAAACCAGAGGAAAGAGCAGAAATACTGAATTTTGGCAGAATCTTCCAAAGGAACAGCAGCAGGGCCCCTGCCTGATCATCCTCAGCAAAGACCCTATTGGCAAGCTCATTCTACTTAATGAGCTTCCAGCCAACATTGGATGCCACCTTCCTAATATAAATGAAAAGGCAATGATTACAAGAAAAACCTTAACCATGGAAAGCCAATATCAAAACAAATAAGTGGAGAAAAGGAACTTAAACAGAGATCATGCTGCCCCACCCTTGAAAGGAGTAAAGGCTGTGCATCCATAAGATAAGACTATTCAGAGGGCAGTAGAGATGTTGAAAATGAAAAAAAAAACACAAAACCAGAAATAAAATGCAATAAAAAAGATGGGGCTAAAGTGGGTAAAGTCTCAAAAGGTGTGATAAAAACGTTAGATTCTTATTAGAGGCACACATAAAATGAAACATACTGCAGAGAAAAGAAAGAAAATGGAGGAGAGAAAATGATCAAAGAAAACAGTATTCTGAAGTAGCTCAGAACAAAAGGATATGATTTACCAGACTGAACAGGCCTCAAAAGTACTCAGCATGATGAATTTTTTCTTCTTTTCCTGTATCTTTATTTTTTATTCTATTTTTATTTTTGTGGGTACATAGTAGGTGTATGTATTTATGAGTTACATGAGATATTTTGGTGCAGTTATGCAATGCCTAATAATCACATCATGGAGAATGGGGTAACCATGCCCTCAAGCATTTATCCTTTATATTACAAATAACCCACTCGTACTCTTTTAGTTCTTTTTAAATGTACAATTAAATTATGTTTGACTACAGTCACCCTGTTGGGCTCTCAGATACTAGGTCCTATTCATTCTTCCCAACTATTTTTTATACCCCTTAACAATCTCCACTCTCCCTCCAATGCCCTTCCCAGCCTCTGGTAGCCATCCTTCTACTACTCTCTATCTCTACGAGTTCAATTATTTTAATTTTTAGCTCCCACAAATAAGTGAGAACATGAGACGTTTGTCTTTCTGTACCTGGTTTATTTCACTTAACATAATGACCTCCAGTTCCACCCATGTTGTTGCAGATGTCAAGATCTCATTCTTTTTTCATGGCTGAATAGCACTCCACTGTGTATATGTACCACATTTTCTTCATCCTCTCATCTGTTCATGGACACTTAGGTTGCTTCCAAATATTGGCTATTGTGAATAGTGCTGCAATAAACATGAGACAGATATCTCTTTGATATACTGATCGCCTTTCTTTTGGGTGTATACCTAGGAGTGGGATTGCTGGATCATATGGTAACTCTAGTTTTAGTTTTTTGAGGAACCTCCAAACTACTCTCCATAGTGGTGGCACTATTGACATTCTTGCCAGCAGTGTATGAGGGTTCCCTTTTCTCCACATCCTCACTAGCATTTGTTATTGCCTAACTTTTGGATAAGAGCTATTTTAGCTAGTATGAGATAAAATGTCTCACTGTAGTTTTGATTTGCATTTCTCCAATGATCATTAATGTTGAACACCTTTTCATATACCTGTTTGCCATTTCCATGTCTTATTTTGAGAAAAGTCTATTCTGATCTTTTGCCCATTTAAAAATTGGATTATTATGTTTTTTCCTACAGAGTTATTTGAGCTCCTTATATATTCTGGTTATTCATCCTTTATCAAGTGAGTAGTTTGCAAATATTTTCTCCCCGTCTGTGGATTGTCTCTTCACTTTGTTCATTGTTTCTTTTGCTGTGCAGAAGCTTTTATTTATTTATTTATTTTTTGTAGATGAAGCTTTGCTCTTGTTGCCTAAGCTGGAGTACAATGGCAGGAGCTCAGCTCACTGCAACTTCCATCTCCTGGGTTCAAATGATTCTGCTGCCTCAGCCTCCCAAGTAGCTGAGATTACAGGCATGCACCACCACGCCCAGCTAATTTTGCATTTTTAATAGAGATGGGGTTTCACCATGTTGGTCAGGCTGGTCTCGAACTCTTGACCTCAGGTGATCTAGCTGCCTTGGACTCCCAAAGTGCTAGGATTACAGGCTTGAGCCACTGTGCCCAGCCCTCGGAAGCCTTTTTAACTTGATGTGATCCCATTTGTCTATTTTCATTTTGGATGGCTGTGCTTGTGGTGTTTACTCAAGAAATCTCTGCCTAGTCCAATATCTTAGAGCATTTCCCCAATGTTTTCTTTAAGTAGTTTCATAGTTTGAGGTCTTAGATCTAAGTCTTTAATTCAATTTGATTTGATTTTTGTATATGAGGAGAGATAGGGGTCGAGTCTCATTCTTTGGCATATGGGTATCCCGTTTTTCCAGAACCATTTATTGAAAAGACTGTTCTTTCCCCAATGCATTCTTGCCATCTTTGTCAAAAATGAGTTCACCATAGATGTATGGATTTATTTCTGGGTTCTCTTTTCTGTTCCACTGAACTATGTGTCTGTTATGCCAGTATCATGCTGTTTTGGTTACTATAGCTCTGTTGCATAATTTAAAATCAGGTCACATCATTCCTCCAGTTTTGTTCTTTTTACTTAGAATAGCTTTAGCTATTCTGGGTCTTTTGTGGTTCCATATAAATTGTAGAATTGTTTTTTCTATTTCTGTGAAATGTCACTGGTATTTTGATAGGAACTGCTTTAAATCTGTAGATTGTTTTGAGTAGTATGGACATTTTTAACAATATTGATTCTTCCAATCCATGAACATGGACTATCTTTCCCTTTTTTGTATGTCTTTTTCAATTTCTTGCATCAGTGTTTTATAGTTTCAGCAAGTTAATTTTAAAAATAAAGGGGAAAGGGAACCATCTAAAGTACATTTTAATAAAATTTAAGTCTTTCAGGAATAATGAGTAGATTCTAAGAATCCCTCTTGGAAGGTAGGGCAAGAATGACAGATCAGGGCATCACATACAAAGGATTAGGAGTCAGAGTGGCATTAATCATCATAGCAGCATCAGAATACAGAAGATAAGGGAACAAGACTCAAAATGCCAGGGAAAACATTTTCAGCCTAGAACTCCATAGCCAGCTAAGCAAGGGTGATCTCTAGAAGAAGCTAGTACAGATATCCCAAAATAAAGGAATTAGCAAAGAAAGAGGATGCCATAAGGATCCAGAAAAGGCAGTCAACACAGAAGAGAGGCAAAAGGAATTAAGAATTTGGTAAGTGAAGCCCCTGGATGACCACTGGGTAGCGAGGATGACAGGTCACCAGCTCAGATTGGAACAGGAGGAAGGACAGCTCCTGGAAGGACATCTCCAAGGTACAGATGGGATGGGTATGTTTCAATATACCCAGGGGAATTTTACATCTCTTCTCTAGAGTTTGTGGGGAAAATTAGTGATGGCTACATAAGTTATGCAAGTGGAAGGAAAGTCAATAATTTATTCCAGGGAAAACAAAAAGTCATATGCAAAAGAAAATGCAACACTTTTCTGGAGCAGCTTGACCAATGTTTACTTAATAAAAATAACATGTTCATTGGATATTGATTTAACAAACCTGTGACATGATTACATGGGGAGGATGGAGAAGGAAAAGTAGATAAGGTAAAGGTATCCTTTCTAAAACCCTCATCAACCATAGCAGGAAGGCAGGAGATTATGTCTAAAATGGAGAAGTCGAGAATCAATAGTATGTCTTTTACTCAGAAAAGTGGAGGTACATATTTCCTGAGTTGGGACTTGGGGTGGGGGAGGCATGGGGAGGGGAACACTATTTTTCCTTACTAGCCTTATAGTAGTATTTGACTTTTAAAAACATGTATATGTATTAAATTTGATAGAAATAAAATTAAATTTTAAAACAAGGCTGAGCACCATGCCTGGCCTAGGTAAGTGCCAGCCATTGTGGGGCAGCTGTTCTTCCCATTCCTGTATCTTGCCCTCTTGGTTTTTCTCAGCAAACCCTGACAGGCAAGTTACAAAAGTTGGCCAGTGGGATTCCTTGTAACTTTGACTTTCACTTCCACACTTAGAGGCCCCATAATAGCATCTGTGGTGGCGGTTGTTTTTTTGTTTTTGTTCCTTTGCTGTGTTTTGCCTTTAAAGAGAAGGTGCCTGAATGCTGGGCTTTGCTGGAGAAACTCAAAGTGCATGTGAAACTTTGATTCAGAATGTTTTTGGTGTTGCTTCGGTTACTGAAATAACTGACTGGTGTTTAAAATAGGAAATCTGTACTTTTCACCTCATATATAACTAGGGATTTTTCTTATAAGGATTTTATTTATGTGAAAAATTGGACTGTCTTTTGGAAGACTGGAATGGATTAAATGTTCCCAACTGAAATAAATGGCAAAGGCCTTTTTTTTTTTTTTTTTTTTTTCAAAACACTCCTTTGCCTTATGCCCTTTCTGTGAGAGGTAAATTGAGTATGCTATGTCAGGGGAGAGCTGTGCCTGGTAAGAGTGGATTATTTTGTGGAAATCAGTGAAAAGGTTGATAGTTTACATCTGAGCTACCTATGGAGGTAAAGGTGGCAGCACCCTGGACTCCCAGGGCAGAGGGGACTAGAAGGAGGGTTAAGGGCTGGGAATTGGCAGAAATCTGTGGAGGAAATGGAACTTGAACTTCATTGTGGCCTTAGGGGTCTGCAGTCTTCTTAGCTGGATCTGGTACGGCCAGAGAGACCTAGCTGACCTCAAGGTTGTAGGAGTTTCCCAGGTTTTCCTGGCATTATCACACCCACATAGCTGTCTTCACCCCATCAGAGATTAGCAGGTTCTGGTATTTGGTATTGGTACGGAAGACAGGCTTGCCCCAAACTAAAAAAAAAAAAAAATTCTGGATGACCAAATTGTGTTTCCTTTCTTAAAGTCAACTTCCCTCCCCCTTTCCTAGAATCGAGCCAAAGTTGCTCCCCACCGAATGGGGCACCCCTCTTCACGTCTCAGTGCAGCTCATCGTCTGCTGTGACTTAAATAGTAAGAAGAATTTTTAAAAATAAGTTTTGTCATCAGCCGTTCTTGATCCTGAGCAGCACTGCTCCCGCAGATGTGGCAAAATCCTCTCACAGGCCAGCTTGCTTTGTTCCGGAGGCAATTTGTGTGGAAAGCAGCAAGTTCCCTGGTGCTAGAGGGCACAGAAATGGACCTGCCACCCTGCCCCTGTGACTGGGGGATCAGGCGGGGGCTATGTGTGGGTGTGAATGCGTGTGGGGTGTGAAGATGTGGGTGTGAGTGTGAGTGTGCATGCGTGTGGGGCGGGTGGGGCTGGGGCAGGAGAAAGGAGAACGCAGCTCAACCTAGTTAAGAAGTTGAACCCAGCTTTCCGGGTATGTTCTTTTTTAACAAAGAGTGGTATGTTCTGTCTTAACTATTCAGCTTCTTGGTCTGAAAATCTCAGCAAGATTCTACCAAGTTTATTTTTAAAATGCTTGTAATTTGAAGATGGACTTCAGAAAGACTCGATGTTTGCACGGGGTAGGGGGTGGGCAATTGAAAGCCACTTATTGACCTTTCTGCAGTGGGGAGAAGAGGGTGCTGGTGAAGTAGGAGGCACTCATCTTTTATTATCAACAGGAGAATATGTTGTGTTTTATGTGAAAAGTATAGGTAGTTTAAGAAGAAACGCGTTCCTCCGTGGTGTGGGTTTGCCATATGTCTGGATTGCCGCCATGTGACAACTTGGGTCCTTATTTTAAGGACAGTACTCAGACAAAAAAGCGTGTGTCCCTGAGCTGAGAGCTTCACATACAGTGACTCAGTCCTTTCCTGGGGTGTCACCAGCCACTGGGGGTACCACTGGTGATTTTAGGTGGAATGTGGTGAACACTTTTACTTTAAAAGTTATGTGCTTATTTTAATATGTATTAGCAAAGATGAAAACCAGCCCAAGTTCATAATTACATGGAGAGATGAAATTCCTGTCAAACAAATAGTTTGAATATTGATTTAACAAAACCTGCGACATGAAATGTGAGTTTGTTTAAGAAAGTTACCAGCTAAATAATAATCCAGGAGTGCGTCTCCCCAGGTTAGATAGGAGAAATAATTCTCCCTGAAGGTCCCCATGGCAATACTTATAAAGGGATCATTTGCAAATCTCTGGGACAGGGTACACGGGGGCCCTAAAGAATGCTGAGGTCCTCAGAGAGTAACCCTAGGGGGGGTGCCAGGCCACCTTAGGCCTGAAGAGTCAAAGGAGGAGGAAAATCCACTGACAGCCAGAGCCACAAAAGGGGCACAGCCATGGACACAGACAGGGCACCAGAGTGAGGAGGAACAAACAGAGATTCTCCCACCTCCCTCCTCCTGCTGCCTCAGCCCTCCTGCCAGCACCTGCCATAGGCCAAACCCAACCAGAGGCCAGTGGGCTGGGAGCCCAGTGGAGTCCACAGGGTCTACCTCCCAAGGAGTACAGATCTGGGCAGAGACTGGATCTAGGTGGGGGCAGGGTGGGAGCAGAGAGTAGCCAAGCAGTGGGTGAGCTGTGGGCATGGCAGGAATGGCAGAGGTGGTGAGTGGGGGCTGGATCTGGCTTCTTATGATGGTCCAGTGAGGTTGGTATGGATTGGCTCACTTTTCAGATGACAAGCTGAGCCTTAGAAAGGTTGAAAACTTGCTCAAGCTTACATTACTGGTGACAGAGCTGAGTCTCAAATCAGGTCTATCTCATCAGAGCCTGAGCTCTTAAGCATTATACACACACATACCCCCAGCTCATACAAAAACCAGCAAACTGATATTGGAGCTATGTTCACAATGAATACAAATAGTAAAGCAAAATTTTTAAATGTTCTTGAAGTGTTGATGTTTCATCTCATTATCTCTGTGGTTGAGGGTGCAGAGGTGGGCCTCTTGTGTAGACAGGTTCTGCACTAGACTGCTGGACTGCATTTTGGTTCACCCGATGCCTTGTTATTCCAGCCACAGAAACACAAACCCTGTTTGTCCAAGTGCCAGAGTCTGGTTGGCTCTCTTCAGGGTTCACACTCAAGGACAGGGCTCCTGGCCAAATTAAAGTGGGGCCTGGGAGAGTCCAACTGCACTTAAAAAATAATAATAATTGCATGTACTTTCTTTAATGAGCTCTCATTCCCACTTGGCAGCAGGAACTCTAAATTCAGTCCACTCCAGCAAAGCCCAGTCTAATCCAATCAAAATGTTCGTCTAATCCAGGAATTCAATCACTGTCCAGTTCAAAGGTCTCTCTCCACAAGGTCTGCCCCTCCTCTACCTCTACCCAGAATATCCCAGGGACCTCCTGCCAGGGCAAGGCCCAGAAAGCAGGGGCAGGGAGAGCCAGTACCTGCGGGGATGAGGCTGCATGGCCTCATGGCTGCTGTTCTCTCCCTAGTCACTCATGTCCACCTGACATCTCTGAGCATTTAATGATGTGGCCTGCTTCGCTGGATGCCCCACCCGAATGCAGAGGGACCAACAGAGGCACAGTGGCAGTTCTGGCGCCTCTACCCAAGCAGGCTCCACCTCCTAGCCTCTGCCTGCAGGTCACTCTACGCCTCTGGAAGTCTCGTGAAGTGAGAGAGTAGCCCACTGCACTTCTGAAGTTGGCTTTAAAATCGCTATGGATTTCCACCGTGGGGGTGGAAATCCCTGCTTGGTTTCAGTTAGCTTAGGCTCCCTTGAATAGAAAGCGTGAGGTGTGGTGTAAGGGGAAGGCAGGATCCCAGGGCAGCAACAGTGAGGGTGAAGGAAGGGACACAGGGAAAGGGTGGGGGAAATGCAAGGTGCTGCCTTGCTGAGCCGGCCCTGCTTCAGGAAGAGGCCCAGCTGGTCATTCAGTCATGTGGGATGTCTCTGAACAGATTTACAGAAATCCCATGCCTTGAAACAGCCCATCATGGAGGAATGGAGTAGGGATTTATCCCTGGTTCTCTCCGACTTCTTTTCCTGCACTGGTCAGGGGTCTTCACAGAGGGAGTCAACTCTCCTGTGCTTCTAGGCTGCATCCCCTGTCTTCCGGGAAGCCAAGACCCTGTGTCCAGCAGCATGCCTCATCATGTGAGTCTGGGAGTTGGGAAAGCAGCCAGAGCCTTCCACAGGGGCTCTGCTTTCCAGAGCCATCACAGTAGAGGCTGGGCATGGGGTTCGTGGGGGCTGTGGAAAGGGCCCGAGGCGGGGCACAAAGGGTCAGATGCCATGGGGATGTTTCGTTCCTGTTTTAAATTTTCTAGAAGAAATTAGGCTGAACCAACATCTAAAATACTTCCGTAAAAAATACAATGAGTGACTGTGTGTCTTCAGAACACCCAGGACCAAGACTGGTAGAGCCCTCAGCAGCACAGAGACCTGGGACTTCTTCCTTCGTGTGAGTTGGAGCTGCAGCGTATTGTGGTGGTTAGACTCTGCGCCGTTAGGCAGGGCTGCAGCTTCCCCAGCTGCACTGCTTCCTGGTAGTTAAGGTTATTCCACGCCCCAAGCCTTGAAGCCCTGATACACGGATGAGAATGACAGCTATGTCTAACTCACCAAGTTGTTGTGAAAAGTAAATGGGATAAGCCAGTGTTTCTCATGTTTTGGGCATTTGCATACCACTTTCACACTTTCCTCCTTACCTGTGTACCATCTGCCTTATTATTTAGTCCATATTTTTCTTTAAATTGGCTCTATTTTAAACCTTAGCCTCATTCTAAGAAATAATATCTGTGAGTTCTCCAGGTAAACGGGCTGATTGCGTATATTTTTTCTAATATACGTTAGAATAAGATGTTAGTGTTAGACTGTTAGTCTTAAACTGAGAAAATGACCATCTCACTCATGAAAAGTGATGCAGTGCTACACTTTGATGAACACTGAGCTGATCTTTAACTTCAGGCAGAATCTGGTGTTCGGTAAATATTTGCTGTCCTGGCACCTTCAATGCTGGCCAGTGCTGTGTCACATACTTGCTGAGTGTGGGCTGCTCATTTATCTCCAGCTCTTCTGTCTTACTTGGGAGCATCTTGCAGAGGAGCGATGGCCATCTCCCACCAACTCTGCAGCTGCTCATGGACCTGGCTCTTCCATGCCCATGCAAAGACCTCCTTCTTGAAGCTCCTGTCATCCATCTCTACCTCCTTCCTCCCTCCCAGTGGCCATCTTTCATAGCCTCCTGGTCATTCCCTTTCTTCCCTGAAGGCTTTGGCACCTGCCTCTTGCCTTTGCTTTCCACTCCAAGCTCATCCATAAACGTCAATGACCTCAATGACATCTGACATCTTGTCTCAAAGGTCCTTGACCTCTTCACCTCCAATAACTATCCTCCCCATGACCTCTTCAGCAAACCACTGGCACAGTCACAGCCTGTGGAGCATGCCACCTGCTAGAACTACACAATCTTAGAAATCTTTCCAGCTGGGCGCGGTGGCTCAAGCCTGTAATCCCAGCACTTTGGGAGGCCGAGGCGGGTGGATCACAAGGTCAACAGATTGAGACCATCCTGGTCAACATGGTGAAACCCCGTTTCTACTAAAAATACAAAAAATTAGCTGGGCAGGGTGGCGCGTGCCTGTAATCCCAGCTACTCAGGAGGCTGAGGCAGGAGAATTGGCTGAACCCAGGAGGCAGAGGTTGCGGTGAGCCGAGATCGCGCTGTTGCACTCCAGCCTTGGTAACAAGAGCGAAACTCCATCTCCAAAAAAAAAAAAAAAAAAAGAAATCTTTCCATCTCAGACTTCACCCTCTGTCCCTCCAACTCCTTGTGACCTTATTCCTGTGTTTGTTTCTTTAACCTCATTAGAACTCCACTTCCTTGATGCTCCCTTTTCTCACAGGGCCACTCCCACCTTCCCTGCCCAGTCTAGGCACCGTGAGGCATTGCTTAGCAACTTGGCAGTTCCTGGCAATTTTCAGATTCCACCACACCCACCTGCAAAGCCCCAATCTTGGAGCAATTAACCTACCTGCAGGCCAGTCCTATTCCTGGGATTGCAGTGGGGCGTGTGTGGGCTGAGCCCTGTTGAAGAAAATCTACTCATCTTTTTCTCAGTAGTTTGTTTTGTTCCTATTTTCCTATTTGTGGTAATGTTTCTGTTAGATAAGTGTTCTGAAAATGATAAAGTGTAAAAAAAAAAAAAGAGGTAAAGTATTTGTACCTTCATCACAAAGACCTGACCTCTCCCATGAAGGGATTTACAGTCAATTGATTAATTGTGAGAGCAATGCTCCTGTCCTCATTTGGGTTTTACACTTCTGTTTGGAATGCCCTTCCCCTTCTAATTCAATTTTCAAGATTGCCCCAAATTAGCTTTTACAGGAGACGTTGTCTGGGACCCAGACTTGCTTAGGTGGTTCCTCTCCCACTATGCTTTCAGAGCACTTATCGCAGGGCTTTGCAAAGAGCTACATATGTATCTGTGTCCCCTATTTGACTGTGGTGTGGCTTTTTGAAGGGAAGGATTTTGTCCTACTCATCTTGGTTCCTCCACCTCTCATCCCGGAGCAGATACACAATTGTTGCTTGTAAACAAAACTAAAATGACCTAAAGCCAGAAGGACAACTTTAGCATCTGTTAGAGAAGAAAAAAGAAATTTCTTGCATTAAAATTATGAGCTGCAGTAAACAATTAATATTTTGTCTACTTAGCTCTCCAACCATGTAGAATGGAAGTTAATCACAGGATCACTTCCCCTTGGCCACTGTTGGTTGGCTTCAGCTGGGCCAATCAGAATGCTCCCTGAGATCTTTTGAACTGGAATTAGAATACGAGACATAGTTCCTCTTTGTTGGTGAAGCTGTGAAATGTGAGGCTGGGGCTGCTGAGAGCCATGTTCACCTCCATATAGAAGTCAGTGTGCAGTGAGAGAGATGCACACAGGACCAGAATGGATTCCTGCTTCCCACTGTCCCAGGTGCCTAGGCTGCTAGTCTGTGAGAGCAACAGACTGTCCTCTCATCAAATTACTCTTGGCCCTGAGCTAGACTGAGCTGAGTTACTGTCACTTACAGGTATAAAGAGCCTGACCGATTTGTGTGCTCGTCCTTTGCTTCTCTTAGGACAACCAAACCAACTTAAAATAAAAAATGGTCAAGAGATATGGATTGATGGTTGATCTGATAATTTCATGACCCTCATTTTTTCTCAATTATTTTATTGGGGTATAATTTACCCAGAGTAAAATTCTCCCATTTTCGTGTACGGTTCTGCAAGTCTTGAGAAAAGCATAGTCTTGGCATCGTTATCACAGTCGAGATAAAGAACAATTCTTTCACCCTAGAATTTCTCTGTTCTCCTTTGGTGTTTAATCTTTGCCCTCTTCCCCAGCTTCTGGGAACCAATGATCTGTTTTCTGTGCTTACAGTTCTGCCTTTGCACGAATGTCATGTAAGTGGAATCCTACAGTATGTAAGAATTATCACAACACATGTATGATGCATCTGTGTTATTGAGTACATGAGTAAATAAGCCCTTCATCTTGCTGTTTTGTATTCCGCTGTGCAATGGACCATAGTTTCTTAATCTATTCCCCAGTTGTAGGACATGCGAATTCTTTCCAGAGGGTTTCTCTCAGTGTCTACTTCACCCTTAGCTCCAGGTATTATTGCACCTGCCCCTCCGAGAGGCTGTTTCCCCTAGCAATGCTCCTGCCCCTGTCCTAGCAATAGATGGTGTCCCTTGTTGCCTGACATGTGTTGACCCAGTCACAGTGTGTGGGTGGGGGAAGGAGCGTTCTTTGTTCTGACTCAATCTGTCAGGCTGGCACCATGCTGGTGTCCCAGGACACCTCTGCAGAGGCCTTCTAAATGACTGCACTGCCCCCAGCTGTAGGAGATCTTTACTAGTTTGGGCCCAGGATGTATTTCTGTCTCTTTCTCAGGGGTGGAAATTTTTTCTGTTCTCTTCCTCCAGCTGCAATGGGTGCTCTAAGGCAGTGGAGTCTGCTGCCCTTGAGTGTATCAGTTATTCAGCAGCTTGAAATCATTCCACAAGAAAGAAGGACTTCTTGCTGTTCCTGCAGCGGCTGCTGCTGTTCCCCTGCCCCAGGGCTGCAGCATGAGAGATGCTTTCTCAGGACACTTGCTCTGCTCTGAATCTTTCTTATGAGTTCTTGGCGAGATCAGGGAAGACAAGCCTGCTAGTCTGTGCAAATTTTCTCGTGTCTCAGTCTCTTTGGGATGCTATAACAAAATACCATAAACGTGACTTATAAATAACAGAAATTTATTTCTCACAGTTCTGAAGGTTGGGAAGTCCAAGACCAAGGTGCTGGCAGATTCAATGTCTGGTCAAGGCTGGCTTTCTCAGAGATGGCTGCCTTCTCACTGTGTTCTTATATGGCAGAAGGGGAAGCCAGCTCTCTCTCTGGGGTTCGGCGTGGTGGCTCACGCCTGTACTCCCAGCACTTTGGGAGGCCAAGGTGGGTGGATCACGTGGTCAAGAGATCGAGACCATCCTGGTCAACATGGTGAAACCCCATCTCTACTAAAAATACAAAAAACTAGCTGGGCACGGTGGCGCATGCCTGTAATCCCAGCTACTCAGGAGGCTGAGGCAGGAGAATTGCCTGAACCCAGGAGGCGGAGCTTGCGGTGAGCCGAGATTGTGCCATTATACTCCAGCCTGGGTAACAAGAGTGAAACTCTGTCTCCAAAAAAAAAAAAAAAGGCACTAGTCACATTCATGGAGTCTCTGCCCTCGTGACCTAAACACCTCCCCAAAGCCCCACCTCCAAATACCATCATCTTAGGGGTTAAGTTTCAACACTACACCTGCGTCTGTGTCTCCCAGGGGCTCCATATTTTTACAGTACCCCCACTTAGCCTTTAGCAACTCATTGAAAATTTTAGGTGAACTCTTCTCACTGACTAGTATGGCATCTGGTGACGTCTGTTCTAGGTAAGCAAGTGCTGACATCCCATCTTTCCTTGCAGGTACTTGTCTTTCTCTAGATTTTGAGTTAATTGTTTACCCTGTGGCCTCAGGTCTCATATAGGTTCAAGAAAAGTTCTGAATTTGCACAATGGTCAGTTTTTTCTCGTTATAAGGGTGGGAGTGATGTTTCCCCAGCTTTCTACATCCTAAGCAGAAGACAGAGGCCATCTGCACTTTTAAACAGAAGGTGGGAAGACAGAGCCCCAGTGGAGAAGGGAGAGTCACTGGCTTAAAGTTGGGGGAGGGGACTCCCAAGGACCAGCTCCAGCCCTGGCTATATTCCAGTTGAGCCACAGGTGTTTGAACAAAAACTTGAGTTGGCTTCAGACATTTTAAAATCTGAAATTTTCTCATTTAAAAAACCTGGATGTTTGCTTTCTCTTGGAAAAACTTCCTGCTGTGACCATCCCCAGGATACTTCCTTGGTGTGGGGCACATTCTCCCTTCCCTGTCATCCCACCGCCCATGAACACTCACCTGCTTCACGAGTTTTCCTAACCTGCCTTGTCCCTGCGGGCAGGGATGGGGCTGAACCAGTGTGTTCTGGTAAAATTCTACCAGTGGTGGAGATATCAAAATAGGCCCATGCTTGTGAGTAAACAGCCAGCCCCCTGAGCCCCCAAGAACCCATCCATCAGCCAGACTGGCACCTTCCCTGGGACCTTCATTCCCAAATGGCTAAAGTTAGCAAACCCAGTGGCTGTGGTGGAACCGGGACGGGCACCTGTGCTGACTGCCATCCTGCCCCATGCTAGCATTGGATGCCTACTGACAGTATCACACTCGAAATGCTTAAGTTTGCAATTCCCAACTTAATGTCCCACACACAGGCTCCTGGCTCTCAGAAGGTGGAAGTCAGTACAGTGAGGCTATTTAAGGCGATATTTTCAAACAAGGCTTTGAAGGGCCTAGTTGTAGAAATTAGTGTAAGCAGTGAAACTGTGCTTTGGATATTGATTCTGGGAGAGTAAAGAAGAGACCAAAAACAAATAGGAGGTGAGAAATCAAAAAGTACATCGAAGAGAAGCTTAAGCAACAGGAAAATCAAGAAACAGGGCTGATACATGTCGGAGATAAACGAAAAATGGCTATGCCTCAGGGTAGCCCATTATCAGGGATTTTTTGGCCCCTTTCTACTTTAAAAAAATACAGAATTACAATAAAGTAATTAATTGTTTTGTAATTAAATACCAAAATAATTAAATTTGAAATTAAACATGATAGCATCAAGTTGTTCCGACAGGATTAATTTGTGTCTTAATCTGATAAATCACTTTCATTATTATTAGGATTAAGTTTTAGAGACAAGTAATTGCAAATGGAATAGTTCCTGCATTCCACAGAGAAAGACTGCCTGGGCTTCTGATTCCTCACACAGAGCTCTCTCAAAGGTCAAGTGCTGATCTTTAAGGCACAAGTTGGAAGAAAAAGAGAAAATATTCTTGAAAGGACTGTTTTTCTGATATTTGTACCTCAACTATGCTGTACTTGGATTTTGAAAAGTAACCAAAGTTTCCTCACAAGTTCCTATGAGTTTCTGATCAGATCAATAAAGAAATAAATAAATCAGAAGCCAAAAAAAAGTAGCCAAATTAATAGTTTCCCATCAAACAACAAACATGTAGTGTCTGTTTTGTGCTTAGTACCATGCTGGAAAATGCAAGAGCGTGGGAAGACATGTAAAATACGGTCTCTTCTTTCCAAATGCAGGGCTTTCTTCTCTTGCTAGAAAGAAAAATAACGTATGCATATGGAAAATACGATGGCACTCTGAAACTCAATAATAATAGAAGGTACCTATAAGGGTTCATTTTGTGTGTCCACTTGGTGAGGTCACAGTACCCAGATATTTTGTTAAACTGTATTTGTTATTCAATATGTTCTGTAGATGTATTTTTTTAAGATGAGACTAATATTTAAATCAGTAGACTTTGAGTGAAGCAGGTTAACCTCCATAATGTGAATGGGCCTCATCCAATCAGTTGAAGACCTTAATAGAAAAAGACTGACCTCGCATCAGAAGGGGGAATTCTGCCAGCAGACCGCCTTTGGACCTGAACCGCGACACTTCCCTGGGTCTCCAGCCTGCTGGCCTACCCTGCAGATTTTGGATTTGCCAATCCTCCACTATCACATGAGCCAATTCCTTAAAATAAGTCTCTCTCTATATATATATACATCCTGTTGGTTCTGTTTCTCTGGAGAACCCTGACTAATTCAGCACCAAAGTAAGAGATGCCTCAGGGAGGCTCACTCTGTCTTTGGCAGACTCTATTGTTACAGCAGCAAAGTGCTGCAGGATGGATGAGCCCACGGGGCCCTGATAAAACTGCAGCGATAGAAACAGACAGACAGCCCGTGGGCCACGGTTGGCCAATATGTTTCTTTAGAAAGATTGCACAAAAATTTTATTTATCTTGACTACGAGTTCTTTGGTGCCCGCTTTCATTTTTCACTCCAGGTGAGGCCTCTCTTGTCTCAACAGTCCCTACCTGGCTCCTCAAGCAACATGATCTGAATGGTGTCCATGGGGATAGAGTCCAACAGCAGGACCAGAAAGCAACATGGACATGCTGGAAAGATGGCCCTGCTGTTCTGTACAACCTTGAATAGCTCTTAAACTTCCTTGGACCTTGTTTCTTCTTCTAAAACTAAGTGTTGTAAAAAATAGATATGAATATAGCAAGTCTTCACACAGGTGGCATCCCAGGCGGGGCGATCTCCATGAAGAGGCCCAGTGAATCCCTGAGATGCTGGGTCACTGTGCAATTTCCCAAGGTTCTAGCCATGCTCCTTGCTCCAACCAGCGCAAGGAGAAAGCCTGGGTGGCCTAAGAGGAAGTGCCATCCTGGCGGGGTGGGCTGAGGGGCCCTGGGAGTGCCTACCTCTTGGGCTGCATGAGAGCGGATACCTGCCTTCGAGCATGTCTCTCAGTCCACAAGTTATAGGAGAAAGAAGGAGAGGAGAAAGCAGAAAACAAATTAACCACTCACCCTATAGACTGCCTGCCAAGTTCCTCTTCTGCCTGGAAAACCCAAGGAGAAGACAGAGAACTCAGAGACCCCACTAGGTTGGAGCACAGGGCAGGCCTGCTTAGGGCAGGACACAGGTCAGGCTCTTGGAGTTCCCAGGCTCTCAATTTTTGGTTTGTTTACCACCCTGCCGGCTCTCTTTGTATTGGCCACTGCAGCCTTTGAATAAAAGGCATGATGGAGTTGCCAGCCAGAAATCACTGTGGCCTTTTCTCAGAATCTCAGAGGGCACCCTTTGTTGGGCAAGGTGGCTGCATAGTGGAAGGTACTTGAAGGGTGTGGCAAGATTTACAGGGACTAGGGGAGACTGGTTTAGAACTCATTTGGTTTAGAAAGGACCTGCTGGGCTGGGCAGGCCAAGGTGGGAGGATCATTTGAGATCAGAAGTTCAAGACCAGCCTGGGCGATGTGGTGAACTCCATCTCTACTAAAAATACAAAAAATTAGCAGGTGTGGTGGCACGTGCCTATAGTCCTAGCTCTTCAGGAGGCTGAGGTGGGAGGATCACTTGAGCCTGGGAGGTGAACCGTGATCGCACCACTGCTCTCCAGCCTGGGTGAGACAGAAGGAGACCCTGTCTCACAAATAAAAGCCAAACAACAAACAAACAAACAAAAACAGGACCTGCTAGCTGCCCTCATTGGCTACTCCACATTGGACTCGGATATTACTCACACTCTGTTCCCTGGGACAAGTTCCCTGACTGCTTCACGACTCAGCTTCCTCATCTGTAAAGGGATAATCATAATGATAATAACCCCACATGTTTAGCGAATTAGTAGAATGAATGGAGTGCTTAGCACAGAGTAGTTGCTGAACAAATAAGCTGCTGTGTCTATTATTGGTCTTGGGCTGGGCAATGACTTAGGCCAGCCAATAAAAATCCTTCTTTAGGATTCTGTAAACTAGTGGTGGGACAAAAGGCCAGTCCCTCCTTGGTGATGAAGCTATAAGTTGCAAATGGGAGAGTCATTCCCTCCCATGTACAGGAAGCTGGTTCTGAGAGGACAAAGTCAGAGAGAAGCGGAGACGGAAGACAGAGGTCATCTCTCCTAGTGGCTTTCAGATCCCTGATTCCTGTTGCTCTGTGTGGCCCAGCAGCACCTCTGTTGTTCCTGCAGTCGTAAGATCCGTCAAACAAATTCCCCTTCGGGTCGTGGCTAGTTTGAGGGGTATATTAGCATGCTAGGTCTGCCATGACAGAGTACCACAGGCTGGGGAGCTTAAATAACAGAAATTTACTGTCTCACAGCTCTGTAAGCTGGAAGTTCAAGCTCAAGGCGTCAGCAGGGTTGGTGTCCTGTGCGGCCTCTCTCTTTGGCTTGGAGATAGCCGCCTTTTCCCTCTTTCTTCACATAATCTTCCCTCTGTCTTACCTATGTCCTAGTCTCTTCTTATAAGGACACTAGTCACACTGGATGGGAGCCCACCCTGATGACCTCATTTTAATTTAATTACCTCTTTACAGACCCCATCTCCAGATACAGTGACATTCTGAGGCACTGGAGTTAGGACTTCAACATATTGGAGGGGAGACAGGAAGGGACAATTCAGCCTGTACTGAGGGATCTGAGTTGAGTTTCTGTCACCTGTAACCAAGAGAGTCTTGACTGACATGCATGCATACTCATGGAAAATAAAATCTGTTAAATGTTTATCAAAATCTTTAAAGTAACTATTTCTGCACAGTAGATTAAGACCGATATTTGTATTTGCTTACCCACATTTTCAGTTTTTCTTCTGAAATAAACATGCATTCTCTTTGTAATAAAAATGTTTAAAAATATTTCAAAGAATTCCAGAGCTTTGCAGGTGATGGATGGGGTAAAACCTAAGGGTGACATCTGAAAGCAGACAGACAGTGGGAGTGGGCATAGGGGCTGATTGCTGTGAACAAGGTCTGAGGGCGCCCATGGGGTGCCATGGGGTGCGGGCAGAGACTGCCTGAGACAGCACAGAGATCAGGAAATAAGACATCCCTCTGCCAGTTAAACCATAAAGCATGCAAAAATGGATCCACACAGAGAAATGCCAAGTCACCTTAAAGAGGCAGGAGGGCTGCAGCCCAGATTTGCTGTGATTGGAGGAATTCAAGAGCTAGAGGCAGTGTGTGTTGGGGGCGGGGAACACAGGGGGAACAAGAGAAGAGGGAACCAGAGGCCTGTGGAGTTGGAAGCAACAATAAGCGTCTGGAAGGGGCGCTCTTGTGAAAACCAAGCTGCCGTTTGATCCAGACGTCTTGGAAAAATACAAAGTCTCCCTTAGCCTGTTAGGCTCTGCTGTATATTTTTGTTAAAAAGAAAAAAAAAAAAAAAAAATTGGGGAAGCCTTCTGTTTTTATTTTCTTTTGTTTATTTAGGGTTGAGAAAAATGAGGCTCCTGTGCCTGGACCAGAGGGAAATGGGGTAAAGACCATGAAGAGGCACTCTGGCCACCTGATGGGGCCACAGGCATTGAGACTTGTCCTTGGGCAGCCAGCACTGGGGGAGGTTTGGGGAGGGTGTGCTGGAAAGAGGGTCATCATGCAAGAGGGGTTCAGCAGCATTGAAGGAGGGGAGGCCGCGGGAGGCGAAGGGCAAATAGATGCTCCCAGGGGTGTGGAGGGCCCGGCAGCCTTCCGGTGCAGTCATCTCCAGGACTGCAGAGAAACTTGCTTCCTGTTCTGGGCTCTGTCATATCCCACTTCATTACTCCCCAGCCTCAATCAGATTCCATGACACACAACAGCAACCTGCTAGCAGTGCTTGGGGGAATGAAGACAAAGGGTGGTGGCTACATGAGAGGGAAGGACAGGGAGAGCCGGCAGCAGCCCAGGTCGGGAGAAACAGGGGGCAGGCTTCAGGGAGGTTGGAGACAAACTGCCTCTTCTCAAAAAAGAAAGGGAAAGAGGAGAGACAAAATACAAGGAGGCTAGCCAAGGGGAAAACACAGGCAATAATAATTGTCATGTACTGTCTTCTGAGTGACGGCTCCCTCACATAGAGCAGGAATGCTGTGGCTCTTTAAGGAGATATAAGACACGGATTCTGAAGCCACCCTACAAGGGGTGGGGTGACAGGCATTCCAGACAGATCTTAGATGATGAGGCTTAGAGAGGCCCAAGGTTACGTAGCTGGAACATGAAAGAGACGGGGTTGGATCGTGGCTCTCCCTGACTTCCAAGTGCCGCACATTTCTTACTGCACCACACAGCTGCCCGTGACGTGGTTGCTTCCACCTCTCACAGGGCAACATGGGGGTCCTGACCCATGAACAGTCCTGTCCTTCTCTTATCACCAATGAAGCTCCAGGACTCAGCCATTATGAAATCCAAGCAAACTTCCAGCCATGAGTGCATCCTTACCCAATAATCCCCATTTATAACAGAGGTTTTCTTCCCAGAGAACATGGCTGAGGCTCTTTGGACATGAGATCCAGAAGTGCTGACTAGTTCTGTCTGTTTCTGGAAATGTGGCCATCTGTTGGGAGTTTGCTTCTTGCAAATCAGTCCCGACACCTATCATCTTTAAGTGTCATATCACTTGCTGCTATGCTCTGCCCAAGCCCCTTGGATCCCCTTCACCATTTTTGTGCCCATACATACCTCTTGTGCTTTCTCCTTAACAGCCAGCATCTGAGGACAACTCTCGGGCTGCTGAAACCCACTTTGCCTGTGTGCATGGAAAGCTGGAAATGCCTGGGATGTGCCTCTTCCTGGGGCCACCTATGACCAACAACTGATAAATGCCCCAGCTTCCCCCACCCCCAGACACTCTGAGGTGTCACCTGGGGAAACAGCCGAAGTTACCCTCCAGGCCGTACGAAGTTACCACACTCCTGCTTCTTGGTCCTCCTTCCCCACTTGCTTTCCAGTTTTCCAGGGAACAACTGCTAATGAATCATTTTCAAATGAATTGCTTCCAGACAAATCCTCATCTCAGGCAGGGTCAGCTTTTGGGAACTCAAACTAAGACAGTTATATTAACAAATCTAATTGCTGAGCCTCCAAAGCTGAGGACCAGCGGATGTATTTTGTGCAGCATGCTTCCCTCATCCCTCCTGATCTTTTCTCAAAGCAAACACTGTTTGCCATGTGGGAATAAAATTCTTGACCTTGGCTAATGGAGTGCTTATCAACAGTGTTTATCATTCACAAAGAAAAGCAATGCATGTGGCCACCACATAGCAAGTGCTTCAAGAGCTACTAGTATCTTTTGCAAACTTTGCAATTACCTGTGAGAAAGACGCTAACGTCATCTGATTTTAACTGATGAGGATTCCGATTCATAAGGGCTTGTTTAGCCAGTCACATATCTGGGGGCCAGCAGAGATGGGGTTTGAACTGAGGCAGTTTGACTCCAAAAGACATGTTGTAACCACTGTGTCACATAGAGACCCAGCAAACCCACACCGGCCCTCCTGGCCCCCAGTCAAGGGCATCTCATAACTGGGGGGATTTTCACCTGGCTTTTGGTTTGGGACCTCAATCTGGTTTTTGCTGGTCTCTTTCCCTATTATTTACTTTCTCTCTTTCAACAGCTTAGGGCTTGATTTGGGTAGGCACAAGAATAAAAAATGATTGAGGACGATGTATTTTTGGAGGAATTTGTATCTTTCTGTAAAAGAAAAGACTAAGCATCTACATATATTTAAATTCTCAAATTGCAAAGTGGCAGTTCCTGGGACCCAGAAATTCCACAGAATTTCTAAGGCTGCTTCCAGAAACTGGACCTTTGTGTACATGGGGCTGTGGGTGAACCACAGTAAGTCATCAGGAGAGGAAATCTGCCCCCACTCCCCACCTTGTGCCACTCCTCCTCCTACAAGCTGTCAACTCTGCAGTGGAGAACAGTGCCAGCCTGCAGGCTTTCTGTTCCCAGAGCTCAGGGGATGACTCAGTTACTGAGGTATTTCCTTTTTTCATAAGCCTACCATGCAGAGATTTTCAAATTATTCCCCTGAAATGTTCTCCCCTCACCTTTGCTGTATGCCTTGTCCCCAGAAGGCACAATTTTCAATAGATTCTTCCTAACAACGTACCAGCCAGCATCTATTAGGCTCTTCCTAGATGCCAGGCACCCAGCTCAGCATTTCATATCTGTCAGCCCAGCACAGCCTCACAACCACACTGGAAGGTCTGCATACGAGGCTTCCCATTTTCTGGATGAGAAAATGGAGGCCCAGAGAGTTTGCCCCAGGCCATTTTGTCCAGAAGTAGCAGAGCTGGAGCTCAAACCCTTGTCAGTTTGCTCAAACCATTTAACCACTCTGCTATACTGCCACATTACTATGAGAAGATTCTTTTTATCCATGGTAGATTGCATTACTTGTCTGAAATCGTTGCTACCCTCCTATCCCTTGATATGACTTTTCCGTGGGCAGATCTTCTACCCTTAACTTCGTCTTTGGCCATATGGCTTGCTCTGGCCAATGGAAAGAGGATGGAAGTTAGAGTATGCCATTCTGAGCTGAGGCCGCATAGGCAGCATAGTATGCTCCTGTCGGTCCTCTTGGTGTTTCCACTCTCTGCCACAAGAAAAGCACATTCCTG
Organism: Callithrix jacchus; assembly: GCF_049354715.1. Classification (NCBI taxonomy): domain Eukaryota; kingdom Metazoa; phylum Chordata; class Mammalia; order Primates; family Cebidae; genus Callithrix; species Callithrix jacchus. Next base: position 26,661,124 of record NC_133516.1, on the reverse strand, counting down.
AAGCCATTGGCTCTCAGCTTAAGTCCCAGCTTTTCAGAAAGTTGGGACAGCTCACTCCACCTGTGGGACAGACCTGGTCCCAACCTGATGCCCACGGGTCAGCCTCTCTCATCCGAACTTGGCTGAGTCTAGCCAAGACCAGCGAAACCACAGCCAACCAGCACACGGTGGGTACAAAATCAGTGGTTGCTATAAGTTACTGAGCTATCAGGGCCGTTTGTTATGGGTCATTTTTGCAGCAATCCTCTCACCATTATGTGTATTAGCATTCTGGTCTAGCCAGTGTTATACAGACCGGCTCTCAGCATCGTGGTGGTGGAGTGCAGGATCACGATCTCAGGGAATGAATGAGTCTGCAAGATCATCTGACCCGACTCCTCTTCCCAACCTTCATCCTTCCCTGCCTCCTACGGGAGTCCACTTCTCTGGACACTCTGAAAGGAAATCTTCCCTAGGTTGAGCTCTGAAGGTCTAAGTTCAGCTAACATTCATGATTCCTGCCTCTTTTTTATGATTGGCACTTGAGTCCCTCACCACCTTTGTTACTGTCTTACAAGCACACTTCTACTTGTCAATGTTTCTCCAAAACTATGGGCAAGGTCACTTGCTGGTTTGCTCTCATATTCCTGCCCTGTCCTCTTTCCCATTTTTCTCTGCATCGTGAGGGATGAGCCCCACGAACTAGTGTCCTGGAGCCCTTGCTCACTGGCTTGCAGATAGGTGTGGCTACTGAAAGACGCTATTGAAAGACTCTGAAGAGAGATTGGGAGAGGAGAGAGAGGGAGGAGCCAGGGTACTTGTCCCTACTCCCCCTGCTCCAGGTAGTGTTTCTGGCAGTGTTCTCCATGGGTCCAGCTCCTTCCCTCAGCGGGTTCTCCCACTGCATCCTCCCCTTCCAAGACCTACCTGGTGGCTCCTAGAGCCCAAGTTTGGGATCATCCCCTTCTCCTTTGATCCTTCCAGCCCGAGGGGTGGTGGTGGTTTCCAGCTGTAGCTAAACTCTCGGTTGCCTCGCCTTCTCCTGCTTCCTTTGCAGTTAGCTCTTCTGACCCTTTTCCCCTCCCATATTAAATCTCTTCATCCCAGCTACTTGGCCTGGACCATTCTGTTTTCCTCGAGGGGCGTTGACTGATACAGCCTCCTGACTTTTCAGGGACTCATCTCACGTTATATACAACATGCCCACCCTTTATGCAAATAGAATTTGCATGTGAAAATAGGACATGAGTTGAATTGCAGTTGACTAGCTAACAAAATGTTAAATTTTGTAGCCGTTTAATTATCTCTATATAAATTTCAAATAAAGTTTTATTTTAGCATTGTGTTGCCAACACTTTTTTCCCTAGCCCTTGGGACATTTTTGTAGCCCTTAAAAAGCTCATGGTCCCTGTGGAGAAAATCACTCTGATGGTGACTGAAGTAACAAAGAGCAGTTGCAAGGGACCATCTACTCCAGACAGTCCCTCTCTCAGTGAAAAGCCAAGAGGAGAAGAAACCCAAACAAAAGGTCTTCATTGTTGGGTGCCATTTTGCCCAGAGGTGCCTACTTTCCCATCCAATAAGACAAGTGTTTTTATCCTTTAAGAGGCCCAGAGCTGAGAAAGACTTTGTGTATATGAGATGGATTTTCTTCATGATCTGAGCGACAAGAGGATTGTAAACGTGTCAATGGAATTCAGATTTCCCAAGCTGCCCAACCACTACAATACAGTTAAAAGCAAAGCTCCCCTGGAAGGCTGCCGAGACTCTAATGCAGGATGCTTCACAGCCTCGAGAAGACAAACAGCAGCTCTGACAGCCCCTCCTTTGCAAATGGATTTGGCTCTATGAGGTGGGCCCCACAGCATGGTGAGACTTAGTCCTGCTGCTGAGCTGTGTGGCTCATCCTGGGAGGAAAATGACCACACTTGGGAAAAGAAAGTGCTGCCAAGGCCTGAGTCCAGCACCTAAACACTGAGCACTGAGTCTTCTCATCAGGCCAATGGGAAGAGTTCATCTCATCAGCCAGAAGAGAAGCTGGGCCACAGCAGACACATGGGACTGGGTCCAACTCAGTGGGCACAGCAGGGCTTGGTATGAAACACCCACCAGTCTGACCAGTCACCTACCGACCCTCCTTTCCCCCCAGCTGGTGGCACTAGGGAATTTGATCCTGTAATACCCTCACTGCCTCACCCCGCACCATTGTGGATAGCAGTGGGAATGGAGATGAAAGCCTCTTGGTTGGAAAGAGACACATTGGGAATAGTGCTGAAGAGAGAACTAAGCTAATAGAGCACATCACATAAAGAAGGAGGAAGGAACAGAGAGCGCCTGGCTCAAAGGGGACATGAACCCAGTCTTTAGCCATTTGAAGGGCACTGAGTAAGAAGGCTTTATTGAGCACCTATCCAATGTCTCCTACTTTCACAGCATGCCCCTCAACTGCTGACCTGTGTTTTCCAGAACACCCCTAAGCTGAGAAAAGTCTGCCCAGTGAATGTGCTGTTGTACAATATGCCCTTGTTGATGTGATGGGGAGCTGTCGTCCAGGGCCTAAGGCCAGAAAAGAGGCAGATCATGGGAGCCAGGTGATAAGAGGTGCTTGAGATGGGATAGGATGGAGCAAATTTCATTTACCAGAATTTTTAGGGAGCAAATATGCCAAGCAGCATGTGTTTGAAATGAATCTTCTGATACATTGCCTGTGGGGAGAAAAGCTGTGTTCCCCAGGGACATGCTGTACTGCCTAGTGGCTGACACAAGTCGTCCCTCAGTAAGCATTTGCTGAAGAAATGCTTGGGAAAGACCAGAGGTTCTCTAAACTGCCTCCCAGGGTGTAGGTCCCCCTAAGTGAGGGCTTTGGTTTAGCTGAGTAAGAGGTGAACACCAGTGCTCCTAATGATCTTCATTCCCACCACAGAGCTCAGCCTCACCCTTAAATCCACCTTGAACAAATATTTGCAGAATATTTTATGCATGGGGCCCTCACTCTTTGCCATTCCAGATCACTTAGGTCAGGCATGCTCAGAAGTCAGAGTTCAGGGATGGGAAGACTGAACTCTGCCTCGAGCCAGCTGTGTGACTTTGGGACTTGATCTTGCTGGGCTTCAATTTCCTTATCTGCAAAATCATGGGCTAAGACTTAGATTTGAGGCCTTTGCCCTGGGCTTTCCTTGAAACCAGGCAGCACTTGCTGAAGACAATGCATTTGGGATCCCAAGAGGCTAGGAGGTGGGAATGAATGGAAATAATAACCTAATGTATGACCAGCATGTACGTGAGCACAGAACACTCGTTAACTTTCTGCATTCTTACAATGGCCTCTACTTTGATCAAGTGCCTCCTGTACTCCTCAGCTCCACTGAGGTGTGGGAGCTCATGTCATATTTTCACAGATGAGAGGGAAAATTGCAGGCATTAGCCTAACACCAGAGAGAGTAAGCAGGTGTATGGACGAGGCAGGGCCTGGTCTTTCGTAGCACCAGCCCACAATGCTGGTTTTCCCTAGAAGGCATGAGCATGTACCTGGCTACCTGGCCACAGGACCTCCGGGCCAGCTGCTCCCTTCTTAGGAGCTGATGCGCCCTCAGATCCTCGCTCTTCCGGGAAAGGCCTCGAGACGGAGAAGAGCCTGTGCTCACAGGGCCGGCCTAAGTCCTGTTTACCACTTAGTCGCAGCCAAATGGAATAAGTGCAGTATTGATTAATTGCAATTTTTTTTTGGAATACATATTCACTGTGATGTTTTATCATTAATGCATTAAGAAGCTGAATAAGCAATAAGACCAAATGGACTTCAAAACACAGCAGAATTTCCATCCAGTGTGGTCTGATTTACAGCCATTACCTCCTGGCACGAGACAGCCCCCATTACAGCCCACACCTTGGCTGAAACTTGAGAGATCTTTGTTCTTAACCTTACTTATTTACTTCCTCTGAGAGCAAGTATACTTTGGCTCTGTGCCACAGGTGGGCCCTTCTTGGCATTGGGGTACATGTGTTGGAAGGCTGGACAGAGGGAGAGGAGTCAGCAGCTGCTGCTGACTCCTCTGACAGATGGGGGGGACTGCAGACCCTGATCTGGTTATGGTGGAACATGGTGACCTCACCTCCCATCCTCCCCAGCAGCAAGCTTCAGAGGAAGGGGTGGACTTGAGGGCTGAGTGACTCCAGCTCACTGTCAACGCACTCTGTGCATTTGTCCGCTGCTGCAGTGCCCTGTGCATCGTGGCTGGGTCGGGCACTGGCTCTATCATCAGCTGACGGCAAGAAAGACTGGCTGTTTATTTTCCTGTTTGGGGGCCTCAGTTTCTTCATTTGACAAATAAGGAAACGGGACTGGACAATTTCTGAGAGCCTTAAAGATGCAGCAGTTCATGGCCCTTCCCTGTCTTCCTCCTTCTCTCCTGTCTCTCTTCCCTCTCTTTCCTCTTCCTCCACCTCCTCCTATTCTGCCTTTCTTTCCAAAACAATTTTATCCTTGCAGAGTCTTGTCAATACTCTCTAGATGCACAGACTGGGGCAAAAATTACCTAAAATAATAACAACAACAGCAGCAAAAAAAAAAAAAAAAAATACCCTACAACTATTCAAAAAGCACTTTTGCAGAGCTCAGATATCAACAACAAAAACATAGGGAAGGCATTATTTAAGGAGTTGGTGTTTTCAAAATTGAACCTAAGATACGCAGAGAGCAAGGAAGGACTCTGAACCAGGTGGAGCCTGGGTGAGTGGGGTGGCACAAAGAACTGGGAGTCCCAGAATGGAGCATTCTCTCCATTTCAGGGTTGTTTGTGGGGACTTGCTGTGCGTTGGTCACTCCCTGGTAGCAGGCCCTGTATGGGTTCCCAGGATGGCACCTAGAGAGGGATGAAGGGCAGCTGGCTTCAAGAAGCTTTGGGAAAGCTGGACAAGTGGACTGTGACTGGCTAGTGTGCTGTGGAGGTGGCAGAGGTGAGCCCAGGATGCTGAGAGACCTCCCCAGAACCACAGGCTGGGCTGGGCTGGGTGGCAAAGGCTCAATGGAAGTGAAGTTGAATGTCAAATGTGAGTTAGTTAAGCAGGAATTGGGGCATTCCAAGAGGAGGCAAAAGACTGGAGGCCTAAGAGACCACCTCTAGGTCCAGAGAATAGAGTGAGGGCAGCGATGCCAAGAGATCACGCTGGACAGATAGTCAGGAGCCGGCATCCATGGGTGCTAATTTTATGCAGTCATAGTTGCAGGTTTTGTAGCAAGAGAGTGATCTAAGGTGTCCAGGGGGCATTGGAAGGGAAGAGACAAGAAACCCCTTGCAGGGTTCTTGAGGAATCCAGAGTGGGGGGTTGGCAGGAGGAGCCTGAGTGTGAACGCAGATTGTGAAGGCTGCCCAAGCTGAGCCCAGATCCTGTTGCTGGCAGGCCCTGCACCCTAGCTGCAGTGAGCGTGGCTGCCGGCACAGCTGCGTGGAGACAGGAACCACCGAACCCAGGAGTCTTACTCACCCCAGTCCCTATAGCCCCAGGACCCCACCCCAACCCCCACCACACACACACACTTTTTTTTTTTTGAGACAGTGTCTCGCTCTGTCACCCAAGTTGGAGTGCAGTGTCTCAATCACGGCTCACTGCAGCCTTGACCTCTAGGGCTCAATCCTCTTGCCTCAGTCTCCTGAGTAGCTGGGACTACAGACTATGCCCAGCTAGTTTTTAAATTTTATTTTTGTAGAGACAGGTTCTCACCATGTTGCCTAGGCTGATGTTGAACTCCTGGACTCAAGTGATCCTCCCTAATCCTTGGCCTTTCAAAGTGCTGGGATTACAGGTATGAGTTACCATGCCCTGCCTGCAGCCCTTTGTCTTAAGCCCAGATTAATGCCTGCTCCAGAGCTCCTGCAGTGGGAATGGGGCTGCAGACAGACCCCTGCCCAAGAGCACATTCTGGTTCTGTTCCTTCCCTTGCCCCAGCCTCCTCCCTCGCTGCCTTCTCTGGTGAGCATTCCCTCAACCAGGCACCTGCACAAGAATCCCTGTCTCAGGCTCACTTCTGGGGAACCTGACCTGAGAGACCCTGTGACGGCCACACTGCTTCTCCCATCTACCCCAACCCCACCAGACTGGTGGCACCAACATTTCAGACGCTCTGAATAGCCTGCCTTTGTTTACTCTACTGTGCTGCTTCATCCCAGCTGGGCTTTGCAAACGCAGTTCCCTCTGCCTGAAATGCCCTCGCCAACTCCTCATCCCAGTGAAAAACCCATCTTGAATATAACCCCTTTGTGGCACTTCCACTGAGACACCCAAGCACTTAGCATCTGCAGCAGGCACAGAGCGCATGGATCATGCACCGTGACTCTTATTTGTTTGGGAGGTGGGGTAGGGCACCACTCCCTGGGACTAAACTATGAGCCCTCAGGACCCTTCGCCCCCTTCAACATGGCTAGCGCCCACCAGGTGCTCCATCGTGCTGGCTGGCTGCTGTGAATAAGTTGCCAGCCTCCGGGTCTGCCCATCCGTTTGTTCCCAGCCCTGCATGGACCTACAGTCCTCCTCTTTGGCACCTAGACCTGTCTGCTTCGAGCCCACCATGTCATCTTCCCTGCCTGCTGCATTTTTGGGAGAGCCTTGGAAGGAAATAGAGGCTCATGGGGCTGGTAGAACTGGCCCCAGGACACACAGCCAGCAGGATGGAGAAGCAGAACTCTTGAACCCAGGACACTGCAGGTGAAGAAGAAGTGGTGGCTCTGCTGGAGCTCGGGAGAGGCCCAGTGTAACTGTGGGTCTTGTGGAAAGAAATGGAGCCGCTCGCTCCTTGTGCACCTGTGGCCAGCAGCCCAGGCCCTCACATGTTGCCTGCTTCCTCTTCAGAGGAGGGAGGCATCGCATATTGTACCAGTTGGGCTGGACAGGGAGCAGAATTCACCCTGGATGGTTCAAATATGGGAACTTTAATGAAGGGGATACTTCCAGAGGGGTGGGCAGAGTTAAGGGAACAGATGGGGATGTTGAAGCACCCAGAGACCAGCAACATCAGGAAACTGTTGCCACCCCTGGGGCTGAAAGAGCAAAGGGGAGGAAGGAGGGTGATCTAAGCCTGTTGAAAGGAGGGGCTGCCGTGAGGCAGAGCAGACAGGAGGCAGGCAGGGAGGTAATGAACACCCTGACCTCTCTCCTCATTACTCAAACTCCTGCCCATGTCTCCTATGGGTCAAATCCAGTTAGAAGCCTGGCAAGAGAGTCTGAAGTCAGCCTCCAGGACAAAGAACAGGGCCACAAAGGGCAAGGAATGGGTCTGGAGGCAAGTAGAGAATGACCTTCTCCAGAAAGAGATGATGACTCTTTTTAATGGGCCAGCAGTTGGTGGCATCAGGGACCATGGAGAAATGGGTCCGATGGAGGAATGCAAGCCATGTTCGTGGCCATCTGAGCTTCTCAGTTTATTCCCCTTCCTCTTACTGTGTTCCCAGAGATTACTGAAGGGTGACTCAGTGGGGCCACCATCACTTCTTTGTCACAGAGCCCAGGAGGTAAAGGAGACTGAGTCTGAGTAAGTGGGAATCAGCCTTGGCCAGCCGTTGGGTCAAGGTGCAGACCTCTGTGAGAGGCTGCACTGCTTTCGGAACACTAGAGAAGGGAATGCTGAGGTTGGACTGAGATAGTCTGGTAACATTTTCTTCTCCCCAGTCCAGTGTACACCATGATGCAATTCCACTGCAGCTCCTCCCGAGCACCTACATCTGCTTGGTCCAGCCCATTAATGATGGCACAGTGAGGGAACTTATGAGGACACTCCCTGACTTTGTGGTGTTTGGGTAACTTTCTGAGTAGGAATGGAAGACTCTAAAAGGTTAACACCCTCATGATTGGTGGAAGCTTGAGGTAGTTTAGAAAAGAGAGCCAGCTTATAAACAGAGGGCATGTATCTGTCAGACAATTCTCCAGTGAACAGCAGGAAGCAAGTTGGACCTAGAAGTCAGGTGACATGTTTCTTCTTACCCACCCTTCTTCCAGGTAATTGGGAAAGGATATAAAAGGCCACTAGCATGACATTGAGAGGTATATGCCCTTGTTCCTCCCAATATTAATATCTGCCTTCCCCCATGATGTACTAATGAATGTCTCCATATTAGGAAGGAAGAATATATTACAACCAATACACCATGACAGTTGAGAGTATCTAAAACCAGATGTGCAAATTCCATTGACTGTCAGTTCCGATTTTGAAAAACTTTGGCAAAGGAAGAAAGCCCAATCTGCAAAGGGAGCAGAGAATGGTGGACACATAAGGAGAGGGGATTTCTCAGGTCTCCAGCACTGCCCCAAGGAAACTGCACAGCCTCAGAGGGGAAGAACTGCGGGGTACCCTTATAATCCACAAGGTCCAGAGGCCCCACCACCAGGTCAAGCTCCAGTGTCCTCAGCAGGCTTGTTTGCTAGACATCACGGCGTGAGCCAATAATGGAAGGTTCCTCAGAGAATGCTGTGTTCTCACTAGACACCAGGACTGTGGCATACCTTTGGGGTGGGGGAAGGGAATAGAATTCTCCTTCAACTTCATAAGAGCTCAGAGTCTACTTTCATTTATTTATTTTTTTTTTTTTTTAGGAAGGGATGAAGGAAGGAAGGAAGGGAGGAAGCGGGGAGGGAGGGAGGGAGGGAGGGAGGGAGGGAGGGAGGGAGGGAGGGAGGGAGGGAGGGAGGGAAGGGAAGAAAGGAAATCAAGCAATGAAAGAGACATTGCCGACCTGGATCTGGAGGTTTACAAGTTGATTTCTTTTTTTTTGAGAGAAGGAAAGAAAAAAAAAATAAGTAAAGGAGAGGAAGAAAGAGGAAGAGAAAGAGGGAGAGTAAATGGAAATATTACTTTATTTTGAAAAAAAATTGGGTATTAATAATGGCCAATCAATGTTTTATTTAAACTAATGGGTAGGTGTGATGTGGTATTGACAAGAATGTATATTTTGTGTATTTGAAGTGGAGAGCTCTATAAATATTTATTAAGTTTACTTGTTCTGGATCTGAGTTCGAGTCCTTGATATCCTCATTAATTTTCTGTCTCATTGAATCTAAGTCTCCTATCTGGGTGTTCGAATCGTTAGCTCTTGTTGTTGCATTGATCCTTTTACCACTATATCTTTGTTGCTTTAAAATCTATTTTATCCGATACAAGAATTGCAACTCCTGCTTTTTATTTATTTATTATTTATTTTTGCTCTCCATTTGGTTGGTAAATCTTTCTCCATCCCTTTGTTTTGAGTCTTTGTGTATCCTTGCATGTGAAACAGGTCTGGATGTAACATGCCGTTGGGTTTTGGCTGTGTCTTTTGATTGGGAATTCAGTCAATTTAAATTTAGGGTTACTGCCATTTGATGTTGACTGGCTGTTTTACCCATTTGTTGGTGTAAATTCTTCTTTATGTTGGTGCTCTTTACTTTTTGGTGTATTTTTAGAAAGGCTAATACTGGTTGTTTCTTTCTGTGTGTAATGCTTCTTTCAGAAGCTCTTGTAAAGCAGGACTGGTGGTAATAAAATCTCTGAGTTCTTGCTTGTTCATAAAAGATTTTATTTTTCCTTCAGTTGTGAAGCTTAGTTTGGCTGGATATGAAATTCTGGGCTGAAGGTTCTGTTCTTTGAGGATGTTGAATATTGGCCCCCACTCTCTTCTGGCCTGTAGAGTTTCTGCCGAGAGATCTGCTGTAAGTCTGATAGGCTTGCCTTTGTGGGTTATCCGACCTTTCTCTCTGGCTGCCCTTAGTATCCTCTCCTTCGTTTCAACCCTGGTGAATCTAACGATTATGTGCCTTGGGGTTGGTCTTCTTGAGAAATATCTTTGTGGTGTTCTCTGTATTACCTGGGGTTGAATGTTGACCTGCTTTGCTAGTTTAGGAAAATTTTCCTGAATATCCTGAAGGGTATTTTCCAGCTTGGATTCATTCTCTCCGTCGCATTCAGGTACACCTATCAAACGTAAATTTGGTCTTTTCACATAGTCCCACATTTCTTGGAGACTTTGCTCATTCCTTTTTATCCTTTTTTCTCTAATCTTTTCTTCACGTTTTATTTCATTAAGTTGGACTTTGACCTCTGATATCCCTTCTTCTGCTTGAACAATTCGAGTGTTTAAACCTGTGCATACTTCTCGGAGTTCCTGTATTGTATTCTTCAGTTCCATTAATTCACTCATACTCCTCTCTAAGTTGTCTATTCTCAATAGGATTTCATCAAACCTTTTTTCAAAGTTCCTAGTTTCTTTACGTTGGGCTACAACATGTTCTTTTAACTCACCGAAGTTTGTTATTATCCATTCCTTGAAGAGTGATTCTGTCATCAGGAGGCGCTCGTTCTCCATCAAGCCTTGTTCCATTGTTGATGTGGAACTGTGATCATCTTTAGAGGGAGAGGCGTTCTGACTTTGAGTATTCTTAGCTTTTTTTACGCTGGTTTCTTCCCGTCATTGTAAATTTATCCTCCTCTCGTCTTTGAAATTACCAACTTTCAGATTAGGTCTCTTGAGTGGACGTCCAGGTTGTTAGTTCCCAGGGCCAGAGCAGCGGCGTTAAAACTGATGGTGCTTTTCTGCCCAGGATTCTCCTGTCGGGCTTCCTTCTTGTGTCCGTAGTAGGCGACTCTGCCTTCCCGGGGCTCCAAACCTCGGTCAGAAGGGGAACCAGTCCGTTTACTCTGCTCCGAGAGCTGCCGCGCCGAGGTGCCGGCGGAACCGCTGCGCCGACCACGAGAGTCGCGCTGGCGACCCGTGTGTTTCCACCACTGGGGGATCTTCTGCTCCGTGAGCGACCAGACTTTGTCTGAAAGTGTGGCGTCCTCTAGTTCTCCGCGCCTTCCCTGAGAGCTGCAATCCCAGGATGTTAGCGATCAGCCATCTTGGATCATTCTCCTCATTTATTTCTTAGAGAATAAGTAAGATGTTACTTGCATATCTGTGGTGACTAATTTAAAACCACTGTAACTGACTACACCCTACATGCCCTAGGCCCTGGCCTCCATTTCCCAAGACTCTACTTAGTAGCTAGGTGCCCTTGGTTCACTCATGCTGGCTAACCCAGCGGTTTTGAAACGGGAGAGCAGAAAACTCTTCCAAGGGGTATGTTGGCATGGATGGTGTGGCAAACTATAAAATGGCCCTAAGTTGGCACCACTACCTGGAGCCTATGTTCCTACCCCTTGAATCTGGACAAGGCCGTGACTTTCTTGGACAGTAGAATGTGGCAGAAGTGAACTAATGCCAGTTCTAAGCTGAGGGCCCAGCCAACTGGAGGCACAGGCAGGAGACCAGTGTACTGAAGAGTGGTTGGAGTACTTCCCCCCGGACACTGGCTGAGTCTCCACCAAGCTGCAGCTCCCACTGGACCCTCATGATGCTGTTTCCTCTCTGGCCCATTAGCCCTGAGTGTGGTGTCTTACTCAGGGTTTTTCAAAAGGAGAAAGAGAGATGGGGATTTCTGCGAATGTGCCTTTTTAGCAAGTGTTCCCTGGAAATTCCATAATGATGGAAAAGAAGGCCAAGTGAGGGTGTGATGGCATGGAGGGCTGGTGTGTAGGTCACACCTCAGCGAGTCCCCATCAGAGACAAGGATTCCTTCATTAGTCCTCAAATGTTGCTCAGGGAACATGTCTAGCTATTGGTATGCACTGGCAACACTGGGCTCTAAAGGCAGCCCCCTGGTAAACAGACCAAGTGCTGGCTGCTGGGCCGAACTCACTGCGATCCCCACACTTAAGCACACCCCCACCTCCAGCTTCTGTTTTCAAGTTTCAGCATTCACCAAGGTAGGCAGTAAGGAAGCATGGGTTTAATATCTCCAGAATAGTGCAGCCTTGCACAAAATGCAGAAGAAATGGTTATCTTGGAGCAGTTTCTCCTTTCTGCCCTGGAAATCTCTCCAGAGAGGAAATATAAAGTACTCTGTTACCTTCTTGAAGCAGGAGGGAGGAAAACATTAACACCACTAAGTAATTCTGCTGCAAATGTGTGTTGAATGGAACTGCCCCGTTTGAGCATGAGCCCTGGGTTCAAATTCTGACTCTTCCATGTTCTAGCTGTGTGATCTTGAGCTGGTTGTTTAACCTCTCTGGGTCTCTAAAACAGAGAACAAAATGTCATCTGTGAAGTGGGGATAACAGTAGTAATACTAATCACTTCAGAGTGCTGGTCTTAGGTGAGTTAGTCTATGCAGAGAGCTTAAAACAATGTTCTGCATGGAATAAGCTCTGAGCACTGTAGGTTCTAGCTCTTCCTATTATTAATCATTAAAATAGCCTTTTACAATTTGAATTTGCACGTTGTAAAGTTTTCTTCTTCTTTAAAATAGCTTTGAATATGCAGACAATACTTCCTACCTTAAACAAACTAGAGCTCGTACCCTTAGCCCTGACTTGGTGAGGGCAAGATGTTGCATGGATGGAATCTGGGGTGGATCTTCAGGTGATGTCTCCATCGGGCTGAGGGATAGAAGGTGAGTCTGAACACACAGCAGGACCTGTGTTTTCTTGCTGCTCACCTCTGTGAAGACTGAAACTTGAAGACAGAGGTGGAGGAGGGGTGCCTCCTGATTGTGGGCACCCAGGCGCATGTGGCTGCCCCTCCCTTCCCGGCCTGTGGGTTGTGCCCACTAACACATTTGCTTTCCTCCAATTAAAGCGAGAGGCTGCAGGGCTGAGGTGCTCTCTGCAGACAAGCAGTGAATCAAGAGGTTAGCATTGTTTATTGATTTAGTAATTTCGCACGCACTTTTCTGGATAGATTATCTTCCTGGAGACCCTGACAGCAGCAGCCAGCCGGTAATGCAATGCGGGGCTGTGGAGTGTGGGGCTGCAGAGGCGGCAGGGGTGTGAGTGGGTGAGGAGAGGAGCAGAGAGGCCAGGGGAGGACGACTGAGGCTGGGTAAAGACAGGGAGGAGCATGGGCTACATCCTTCAGGATATGACAATGAACATTTCCTCAAGGTGCCTCCAGAATCCCTGTAGAGATGACGGCTTGTTGCCCCAGCTGTCTGGCTGGGAGTGCTGCCTGGAACTGCCCTGAGACACCAGCCCTCCTGGAGATACCTCAGGTGAAGAACACAGCCTCATCCAAGGCCACGCCACTCCTCAGGGACAGTCACATCCAATGATTAATCAACACCAGGGCACACTAGTCCCGTAGACCCCCCAACTTAGAACATTATGCAAGCTCATCCAGCTTCAGAAACCTGCCCACCCTGGAAACCTCCTTCCTCTACTCAGCCCAGCTTCCTTCTCCTCCTCTCCACAGGTATCGATCCCAAGGGCATGCATTCCCCAAGTAAAATTTCCATAGGCTAACTCTGGCCTCGTCTGCTCCTCCTGACTCATGGCCCTTGTCTGAGTGGAGCTTCAAAGCAAAGCCACCAGTATTGTACAACTTTTTGACTTTTGTTGCTACAGAGAAGTTTCTATATAAAGTGCTGTGAGATTAGGGAGATCTGTCCCAGTGGACCCTCCTCCTCCTCCACCTTACTTCTTCTGCTAGGCCTGTCTCTCAGCCCCAGGACCTCCCTGCTTCAAGATTCCTCCCATTAGGAAAGAAAGCTCTGGACCAGCTGCTTGGCCCAGGACCTGCTTGGATGTTACAGTTCCTGCTGAAGCTGGACCAGAAGAGGTCTGGCCAAGTACACAGTGTTGAACCAAGGGAAACATCTGCAGGGTGAATTTCAGATACCAAGAACAAGTAGCAGGAGGTGGGAGAGTTCATTGGCTTAGGAGTCAAGTCCCCAGATCATCTATATGTTCTAGCTTTTTCTTTCTCTACACCTTTGCTCATTGTTCTACTCCAGGAACTCATCCAAGGATAGACATGTCAGACGGTATGCTGGTATCAAGAACTTGAGGAGGACTCAGTGACAGATGGCCACGCCCAGATTGCCTGCCTCTCCATCTTAGGAGAGATGCATGTCTATCCATCCATCCATTCATTCATTGATCTACTCATCTATCCATTCATTTACTTAATAATTATCTATCAAACACCTTCTAGGTACAATTAGTTTAGATAGGTGAGAGATGATAGAGAGATAGAGAGATAGATAGATAGACAGACATACAAATAGATAGAAAGTCACTGCTGGTTGTTTTTTTTTTTTTATTTTTCTTTCCCATTGACACCTCGTTGAGGGCAGGAAAGTGTCTTTCCCTCTGGGAACTGTTCCTCTGGCCCATTGAGTGGTACTGACAGTCACTACTATCAGTGTGGAGCAAGGAGAGATGGTTGTGGAGAGAGGGTTATCCTAGAAGTCCCGTGGATGCAGCAGCATCTAAACCTGACTTTGAAGGAAGCATGGGCTTGGGGTTGGTCCACAGGGGATAGCCTAGACTGTCTGTTCTCCCAAACCCTAGGACAGAAGACAGGCAGGAGAGTGCCTATATTGAGGGTTGTGGGGGAGACGAGACCAGCCAGCCAGGACCCCCTTAGAGAAAGCATCCCTCCTCTCTCCATTTACCCCTTGCTCAGACACAGGCTGCAGTGTGAAGGGCTTCCTAGCTACCAAGCTTCTTTAGCCAAGTATCCACAGCCCTCTGAGTTCAGAGCTCCCAAACTCATGCTGTGCTTTCAAGAGCCTGGTTCACCATCTCCGCAGGTGCTTTTGGCAGTCCCTGGAAGGTGTTTCAGTTGTAGCTCACACACAGCCCAGCTGGCCATCGAAACCCTATGGTCTACAGTACACTCCTCTTCTTACACTCAATCCTGCATCCTCTGTGTCCCCAGGCTCTGCCAGCCACCGTCACTTCCTGCTGTCTTCCATCCCTGCCTCTGCTCCAAGCTCCTGTTTCTCAATCGGTTAGGAACCTGGGAAGTGTCAGAAACTACTAGTTACTTGAACAGAGAGAATTAAATGCAAAGAATTGTTAACTGTACAATTGAAAAGATTTTATACAGTGCTTGAAGGTAGAAAAAAGGCAGCAGCTGTAGGCAGCAGCCACCACCTCTGGGGCTGGGGGCACCAAGGGAAGAGGTTCGAATTATTAAAAGATTTGGAAGTTTTGAGGAGGGACCTGGAGATATCTGGGGGTGCGGTGGTCAGGTGGTGTTCATGTTTCCCAGCTCACGAGACCCAGAGCTCTGAGAAGGGGGTGCTTGATGGCTTGTACAATGTCTCTGGCCAGGGAGTGGGTGATGCATCTCACTCTGCAAAGTGGAAAATGGAAATACTGCAATGTGGATTCACCAGCTGCTTTTGGAAGGAGCTGCTGCTGCCAGGGAGAAGAAGCCTTGCTGGGTGCTGCTCAGAGAAGCAAAAAGCAGACAGGGTGGAGCCCGTCCCTGCTTCCTCCTCTGGCTTCCATTCTCTCCAGCACCCCCTAATGGTAGAGCCTGTCAGGGAGCCACTGGTAAAGGAGAGCCTGGTTTGCAGAGTCCTGCACAGCCCGGCAGAACCCAGCATAGAAGGGCTGAGTTGCAGGCCAGAGATACAGCTTAATGCCAACACTCCAGATGCCAAGGTGGCACCCAGAGCACCAAGGTGACAAAGCCAGACAGACCCTTGACAGTAGGGAGGATGCCCTCTCTCATTTTGCCCAAAGAGCTGATGTGGAGCTCTTTCATCTTTCAGTGCTCCGAGCAGGACACAGACATGGGTGGGTAGTTGAGGGTGGGTTTGAGGACAGATGCAGATGAGGGACACCAGGAGGAACACGGAAATTGATCCTCCCTTCCAGGGATGGAAGTTGTGTATCAGGGACAAGCTTGTAACAAAAATGAAACACCTTCTGGAGAGAATGCATTCTTAGAGGCAAATGGATTTCTAGAGGCACATTTTACCAATTTGCCTAGCTTTTTGGAACCCCAGCAGTGGACAGAACTCAGGGCCAAGGTGGGCCCATACAGCCATAGTGGTGCTGTGAGGCAGGCCAGCAAGGGCTGTCCTTCCCTCTCTAGAGCTAAGGAAACTGAGGCCCAATGGAATCAGTTTGTCAGACAAGAGGGTGGTGTTAGCTAAAGTCCTGAGCTGTCAGCGTGATGGTTACTTGATTAGCTGATCCTGGCAAAGGAAAATGGGGATCCTGCTGGGCTCCCCATCCATTAATGGGGTTAGCAGCGCAGGCCAGCCCACACGCGTCAGGCTCCATGGTAGGGCTGGCTCTCCATCAGCACAGCCCCAGGTCGGGAACCTGAGGGCACGGACAGGCGCATCCCGTAATGGGCTGCTAATTGCTCTGATTGCAACTCCAGGGCAGAGTGTTTCTGGAACAGCAGAACTCTGACAGAGGAGGAAATACCAGCAGAACATTTTTGATGAATAATTCAGTGAGCTGAAATGGGAAACGAGAAAGTTTTCTTTCCACTAAAGTTGAATCTGAAAAAAAGAAAAAGAAAAGAGAAAATAATAATAGCAGCAAAGCTGAGCATTCTGGTCCCCCCACAGGACTTTGCATAACCATGAAGGACTGCTCTCCATGATCCACTCAGCCCATCCGCAGGACAGAAGCAGCGGGAGGAGCATACTCAGGTCACCTGGGACTGATGGTAAATTTGATTTCATCCCTGCCACCTTCCCTTTCAAGCATTTATTCTATAAATATTAATTGGGCAACAACCCAAAGCCAAGCACTGTGCTGGGTGTTAGAGATTCTGTAATGAAGAAAATAGATATTGTTCTTGTTCTCATGGAATGTGTGTGTGTGGGCAGGGGCGGGTATTCAGATATTAGATTGAAAGGAACACTGGCCGATGATCTGCAATTTGATACTGTGCCAGTCAGGATTCAAGCAGAAAGGGAGGAAGACCCTGCCTCCTGTCCTAGGGTTTGGCAGGACAGACAGTCTAGGCGATCCCCCTGAATATGTAGAGCAGAGGGAATTGAATGCTGGGAATTTGTTACTTATCTGGGTGATGGAAGTGCTGAGAAGTTTGGGATGGTGGAGGAACCCAGAGGTCCTCAACAAACAAAGAAAAGAGGTGATGTTATCGGAGTGTAGGACTTGGTACCATCTGAGGGGAACCGGAACCAAGTAGTAAGGTCCCAGTGCCTAAGTAGGACTGGGACCATGGAAAAGAGGGTTCCTGGTGTGAGTGGAAGACACGGGGGACCTTCAGCCTTTGTGCAGGTAAAATCAGAACTACAAGAGAAGAGAGAAAACCTCATCTTTTCTCCTCCTCCTGCCTTTTTTTATGTCTATCAGTACTTCGCAAAGGTTTAGCTACGGCACAAGTCAGAAAGCAAGGTAGTCTGGGAAAGCAAGTGTGATCGCAGGGGTCGCTCCCCAGAGGCATAGGGCCGGCCAGGGAAAGGGTGAAGCCATAGATCTGAGGGCAAACAGGCCAGGGAGAACCAGCATTCACGATCTGAAGGAAAAGAACAGTCTTTTGGGGGAGAATTAAAGGAAGAGTATTATTAAATTGGGTGATCCTGGGAGACCTCTTTGAGGCAGTTAAGCTGAAACAAAAAATTACAAGGAGCTATCCAAGTAAGAAAGGGAGGGGAGGGTGGGAGAGGAAGAGCTTCCCAAGCACGAGCCAAGGCCCTTAGGCAAGTGAGAGGTGAAAGGGAGAGTGAGGAGAGTTGAGGGTGGAGATATGGTTAGGGCCAGGTGACATTTAAGAGTTGTTTAGAGTTTCAGAGAAAGAAAAATTTACACCTGATTGCCTTCAATAGAAAAGAGTTTTTGGTTTTTGTCTTTTAGAGACAGGGTCTTGCTCTGTCTCCCAGACTAGTGTGCAGTGGTGCAATCATAGCTCACTGCAGCCTCAAACTCCTGGGCTCAAGCAATTCTCTTCTCAGCCTCCTGAGTATCTGGGACTGCAGGCACGTGCCACCACACCCACCTAGGTTTTGTAAAGTTTTTTAAAAATTCACATAGCGTCTGTTTACTCTTACAAAGCAAAAGGTAAAAAAAAAAAAAACCTTCTGAATGTTCCAAGAATATGTCAGCAAATTCCCTTTGTGAATGGTGTGATGATATATTTACAGTAGTTCCTCAGAACAGACAAAGCTATTCCTGACAGAATCTGAAGAAATAGTTAATACAGTAGCTTGATTCTTCTAGAGCAGTTCTTGTTTCTTTCTAGATCCACTAAGTAACCATCTATGGAAATGAGTAACAATTCTTGACTGCATTTCACATCTGCTAGTGACACGACTGACTTACATTCCCCACCCTCACCTCCTATGAGACCCCCCATCAGGCTGATTTAAATGGCTGTGAAAGTGTGACTTGTTTTAAGTGCATTTAAAACCACACTTGTCTGCACAGTTAATCTTATTTTATGCTACTTGTGAATACATTTTAATCTATCTTACATTTTAATCAGATGAAAATTTTAGGAAGAGATTGTTCCATGAAACGCAAACTTCCATGGTGTTTAGTACAATGTCATGAAAACATAAGTGCATGAATATTTAATGAGTAATACTTCAGTAAAGAAATGTTTAATATTTTATTCAAAAATATTTTAACCGTATAACTAGAACTATGCTTTTAATATGCCTATAAAAATTATTAGGAAATTTTATTTCTAGCCGTGATGGAGTGATTGAGACTAGCCTATCTTCTTATGTTAACTAAAAAAAACCCCAAATATATCAGGCAAGAGTTTTCAGACATTGGACAACACCGAACAAGATAGAACAAAATGAGCTTGTTACCACTCTGACTTTCTGTCTGGAGGTACTTTCTGCAGGAAAGGTGATCGCAAGTATAGCATAGCTCTTTCTGAGTTGAAGAAATAAAATTGTAGTTCAAAAATGCTGAAGGGGCTAGAAATTGCAAGGCAGAGTACTAGAAAGGAAGAATCCGCTTAAAGAAACAGCTCCAGAAAATTACACAAGATCCCCTGAATCTGTTGCTGAACACTAAATCATATAAGCATAGAGTGAAGTTCCACAGAGCTGAGGAAAGAACAGCCAGGGAGCTGTAAGCTGAACGGTTCGCAGAGCTCACACGAGGCTGAGATGACCAGTTTCTGACCAGCTAGAGTAAGAGAGCTCTCAGACTCTCAGGCCTTCAGTGGAGACCTTGGGTGATTCACATCTTAGCAATAAGCTAAACTAAACCTAGAATTAAAGCTACTTATAACCCACCGTAAGAAAGTTTAAAAGATTAAAAACAAACCTCAGAAGGATCAAGCTGATCTGCAAATAACTGCATGCCATAAAAAGTTCAACACCCCTTAAAGGTACACAAGAAAATCCAGCACTCACTAATGTAAAATTCACGATATACAGCATCCAGTCAAAACTTACTGGTTATATGAAGAAACACAGCAATGTAGCCCAAAACCAGGAGAAAATTCCGACAGTGGAAAGAAGCATGGGAAGATAGAGATTGTGGGATTAGCAGACAATATCTTTATTAAAGATTTTCAAGGATTTTCAAGGATTCAAAAGAAGGCAGAAACACAATAAGGATTGAAATCAAGTAAAACTTCTAGAGATAAACAATAAAATATCCTAAATAAAAAATTCACTGGAAGATATTAGTGGCAAATTAGACTGAAGAAAAAATGTTTACTGACCTTGAAGACACAGTGATATAAGCCATTCAAAATGAAGCACAAAAGGAGAAAGAGCCAAAATAAATAAATAAAGAATAAAATAGTAACTTATGGGACAATATCAAGCAATCTAACATATGTATACAGTAATCCCAGAAGGAGATTGCATAGACAAAAGAAAATCTAAAAATTAGCGAAATTTTTCCATATTTAATGAAAGTTATAAATCCATAGATCCAAGAAATTGAATGAACACCAACCAGAATAAACACAAAGAAAACCACACAAAGACACATCACAATTTTTTGAAAATCCATGATTGAAAGAAAATCTTACAACAACCAAAATAGAAAAATACATTGTGTCAAGAGGAATAAAGCTATGAACTTCATAGACTTCTATTTCAAAGCTGTGCACAACAAAAGACAATAGAGTAATATGGTTGAAATACTGAAAGGGAAAAAAACTCCATCAACCTTGAATTCTATATCCCATGCCCCAATCTTTCAAAAATGAAAGCAAAATAAAGTACTTTTCTTATAAAACAAGGAAGTTAATTTGTCACCAGAAAACTTGCATTACAAAAGTATGTTGGGGTAGCTCTTCAGGCAGAAATAAATGATATGAGATGGAAATTCATATCATCCCTCTACCCAAAGGAATAAAGAATGTCAGAAATAGTAAATACGTGGATAAATATGAGTCGTTTTTTTCTCATTTTTATTAACTGTATAGAGTAAAATGCTAATAACATATTGTGTCATTTGTAGGATATGTGGAAATCAGATGTATGACAATAGTATCACAAAAGATATGATGAAAACGGAGGTATGCTGTGGTAAAGTTCTTACACTATGCATAGAGGGATTTCATAGAATTTCAGTGTACACTGGAATAAGTTAAAAGTATATTGTGTGAGCTCAAATAAATTTTTTAAACACAAAACCCAATAGGTATAACTAATAAACCAATGACAGTATAATAGAACATTAAAAAATAGTCCACAAGAAGTCAGAAAAAGAGAAAAAATAGAAGGAAGAACAGATGGGACAAATAGAAAACCAACAGCAGGATGGTAGCTTAAATCTAACTATATGGATAATTACATTGAATGTAAATTGGCTAAGTGCTCCAGTTAAAAGGTAGAAATTGTTAGACCAGATTTAAAAAGCAAAACTTATCTATGTGCTATCTATAAGAATTTAAAAACACATACACAGATGGGTTAAAAGTTAAAGGATGGAAAATAGGATACCATACAAACTCTAATACCGATAAGAAAGCTAGATAACCATGTTAATATCAGACAAAGTAGGATTTGGTACTAGCAATTAAAGTAATACCAGAGATAAACTGGGAAAATTTGAAATTATAAAAGGTTCAAATCAAGAAATCATGATGAAATCATCAAGAAATCATGAAAGTCCTACATATATATCTACCTATAACAGAGTTTCAAAATATGTAAATCTAGGAAAGACAGAAATGAGAAGAGAAATAGACAAATTCGCAATTATGTTGGGAGACTTCTCTTCAGAGTCCCCCACAATTCTATTGGGAAACACTCTTCATCAGAATCCACGAGGCCAGGGAAGACATACTACCAAACAACATGACTGAATTGATATTGATAGATCATGCCATTCCCCAACAGTAGAATATGCCTTTCAAGTGGACATAGACATTCTCCAAGATAGGCCATATTTTGGACTATTAAAAGTCTCAATGGATAGAAAAGGATTTACTTAATACAAATTAATTTCTCTGACCAGTTCAAATTAAACTAAAAATTATCAACAGAAAGATATCTGGGAAATCACCAAGTATGTGGAAATTAAACAACACACTTCTAAATTGCCCAGTGGTCAAAGAAAAAAATTAGAAATGAAAATTTTACTAGAAAGGTTCAATAACAGATTTGAGATAGCAGAAGAAAGGACCAGTGAACTTGAAGCAAGATCAGCAGTCACACAGGAAACTGTCTTTCTTATCCATTTAAATGTCATAACGGAATGATGGTTAGGATGACTGCAGCCATCTTTCTTTCTTTTTTTCTTTATTCTAAAAAAACAAAAACAAAAAAAAGGATACATGTGCAGAACCTGCAGGTTTGTTACATAAGTATACGTTTGCCATGGTGGTTTGCTGCACCTATTAACCAATCCTCTAAGTCCCTCCCCTCATCCCCAGCCCTGCAACAGACCCTTCTGTATGTTGTTCCTCTCTCTGTGTCCATGTGGTCTCAATGTTCAACTTCTACTTATGAGGGAGAACATGCGGTGTTTGGTTTTCTGTTTCTGTGTTAGTTTGCTGAAGATAATGTTTTCCAACTTCATCCATGTCCTGCAAAGGACATTATCTCATTCCTTTTTATGGCTGCATACTATTCCATGGTGTATAGGTATCACATTTTCTTTATCCAGTCTTTCATTGATGGCATTTGGGTTGGTTCCGTGTCTTTGCTATTGCAAATCATGCTGCAGTAAATATACATATGCATATATCTTTATAGTAGAATGATTTATATTCCTTTGGGTATATACTCAGTAATGTGATTGCTGGGTCAAATGGCATTTCTGGTTCTAGATCCTTGAGGAATTGCCATACTGTCTTCCACAATGATTGAACTAATTTATATTCCCAACAACAGTGTTAAAGCATTCCTATTTTATTACAATCTCACCGGTATCTATTGTTTCCTGACTTTTTAATAATCACCATTCTGACTGGCATGAGATGGTATCTCATTGTGGTTTTGATTTGCATTTCTCTGATGATCAATGATGTTGAGCTTTTTTTAATGTTTGCTGACTATGTAAATGTCTTCTTTTGAGAAGTGTCTGTTCATACCCTTTGCCTGCTTTTTGATGGAGTTTTTCTTTTTCTTGTAAATATGTTTCAGTTCCTTGTAAAATCTGGATATTAGATATTTGTCAGATGGGCAGATTGCAAAAATTTTCTCCCATTCTGTAGGTTGCCTGTTCACTCTGAGATAGTTTCTTTTGCTGTGCAGAAGCTTTTTAGTTTAATTAGATCCCATTTGTCAATTTTGGCATTTGTTGCAATTGCTTTTGGAGTTTTTGTCATGAAGTCTTTGCCCATGCCTATGTCCTGAATGGTATTGCCTAGGTTTTCTTCTAGGGTTCTTTTGGTTTTGGGTTTTACATTTAAGTCTTTAATCCATCTTGAGTTAATTTTTGTATAAGGTATAAAGAAAAGGTCAAGTTTCAGCTTTTTGCATATGGCTAGCTAGTTTTCCCAGCAGCTAGCTAGTTTTCCCAGCACCATTCACTGAATAAGAGATCCTTTCCCCATTGCTTGTTCTTGTCAGGTTTGTTGAAGATCAGATGGTTGTAGATGTGTGGTGTTATTTCTGAGGTATCTGTTCTGCTCCATTGGTCTTTATGTCTGTTTTGATACCAGTGCCATGCTATTTTGGTTACCATAGCCTTGTAGTATAGTTTCAAGTCAGGTAGCATGATGCCTCCAGCTTTGATTTTTTTTTTTCTTAGAATTCTGTTGTCTATATGGGGTCTTCTTTGAGTCCATTTGAAATTTAAAATAGTTTTTTTCTAATTCTGTGAAGAATATCAATGGTATGTTTGATGGGAATAGCACTGAATCTATAAATTAATTTGGACAGTATGGTGATTTTCACAATATTGATTGTTCTTATCCATGAGGATGGAATGTTTTTCCATTTGTTTGTGTCCTCTCTTACAATCATTGTGTTGGTGCCTTTACACCAATGTGATTGTTGCACATTGATTTTGTATCCTGAGACCTTGCTGAAGTTGCTTATCAGTTTAAGAAGTTTTTAGGCTGAGATGATGGGGTTTTCTAAATATAAAATCATGTCATCTGCAAACAGAGACAACTTGACTTCATCACTTCCTATTTGAATACTCTTTATCTCTTTCTCTCGCCTGATTTCCCTGGCCAGAACTTTCAATACTATGTTGAATAAAACTTGTGAGAGAGGGCATTCTTGCCTTGTAGCCATTTTCAAAGGGAATTCTTCTAGCTTTTGCCCATTCAATATGATACTGGCTGTGGGTTATAATAAACAGCTCTTATTATTTTGAGATATGTTCCATAAATACCCCGTTTAGTTTATTGAGAGTTTTTAACATGAAGGGATATTGAATGTTATCAAAAGCCCTCTCTGCATCTATTGAAATAATCATGTGGTTTTTGTCTTTGGTTCTGTTTATGTGATGGATTATGTTTATTGATTTGCATATGTTGAACTAGCTATGCATCCCAGGGATGAAGCCGACTTGATTCTGGTGGATAAGTTTTTTGATGTGCTGTTGGATTTGGTTTGCCAGTATTTTACTGAGGATTTTCGCATCAGTGTTCATTAGGGATATTATCCTGAAGTTTTCTTTTTTCTCCTGTGTCTCTTCCTGGTTTTGGTATCAGGATGATGCTGACTTCATAAAATGAGTTAGGGAGGAGTCCCTCCTTTTCAATTGTTAGGAATAGTTTCAGAAGGAATGGTACCACCTCCTCTTTGTATTTCTGGTAGAATTCAGCTGTGAATTTGTCTGGTCTTGGTTTTTTTTTGTTTGTTTGGTAGGCTATTAATTACTGTCTCAATGTTAGACCTTGTTATTGGTCTATTCAGGGATTCAACTTATTCCTGGTTTAGTCTTGGTAGGGTGTATGCATCCAGGAATATTTCCATTTCTTCTAGGTTTTCTAGCGTATTTGCATAGAGGTGTTTTTAGTATTCTCTGATGGTAGTTTGTATTTCTGTGGGGTCAGTGGTGATATCCCCTTTAAAAAATTTTTTTCAAAATATATTTTATTGCATTTTAGGTTTTGGGGTACATGTGAAGAACATGTAGGATTGTTACATAGGTACATACATGGCAATGTGGTTTGCTGCCTTCCTCCCCATCACCTATATCTGGCATTTCTCCCCATGTTATCCCTCCCCAACTCCCCACCCCTTGCTGTCCCTCCCTTAGTTCCCCCCAACAGACCTCAGTGTATAATGCTCCCCTCCCTGTGTCCATGTGTTCTCATTGTTCAACACCCACCTGTGAGTGAGAATATGTGGTGTTTGATTTTCTGTTCTTGTGTCAGTTTGCTGAGGATGATGGTTTCCAGGTTCATCCATGTCCCTACAAAGGACACGAATGCATCATTTTTTATGTCTGCATAGTATTCCAGGGTGTATATGTGCCAATACCCCCTTTTTATTGTGTCAATTTAATTCTTCTCTCTCTTCTTCAGTAGTCTAGCTAGCAGTCTATCTATTTTGCTAATTTTTTCAAAAAACAGCTCCTGGATTCATTGATTTTTGGGAAGGTTTTTTTGTGTCTCTATCTCCTTTAATTCTTCTCTAATTTTAGTTATTGTCTTCTGCTAGCTTTTGGATTCATTGGCTCTTGCCTTTCTTACTCTTTTAATTGTGGTGTTAGAGTGTTGATTTGAGATCTTTCTAACTTTCTTATGTGAGCATTTAGTCCTATACATTTCCCTCTTACTCCTTTAGCTATGTCCTAGAGATAGTGGTGCATTGTCTCTTTGTTCTCATTGGGTTTAAATAACTTCTTGATCTCTGCCTTAATTTCATTATTTGCCCAGGAGTCACTCAGGTGCAGGTTTTCAATTTCCATGAAATTGTGTGATTTTGAGTGAGTTTCTTAATCCTGACTTTTAATTTGAGTGCACTGTGGTCTGAGAGACTGTTTGTTATGATTTAAGTTCTTTTGCATTTGCTGAGGAGTGTTTTACTTTCAATTATGCAGTTGATTTTATAATAAGTGCCACGTAGCACTGAGAAGAATGTATATTCTGTTGATTTGGGGTAGAGAGTTTTGTAGATGTCTACTACGTATGCTTGATCCAGAGCTGAGTTCAAGTCCTGAATATCCTTGTTAATTTTCTGTCTCATTCATCTGTCTAATACTGACAGTGGGGTATTAAAGTCTCCCACTATTATTGTGTGGGAGTCTAAGTCTCTTTATAGGTCTCTAAGAACTTGTTTTATTAATCTGGATGCTCCTGTATTAGGTGCATTTCTATTTAGAATAGTTGGCTCTTCCTCTTGAATTGTTCTTTTTACCATTATGTAATGCCCTTTTTTTGTCGTTTTTGGTTTAAAGTGTGTTTTGTCAGAGACTAGGATTCCAACCCCTGCTTTTTGTTTGTTTGTTTGTTTTGCATTTGCTTGGTAAATTTTCCTCCATCCCTTTATTTTGAGCCCGTGTGTGTCTTTGCACATAAGATGGGTCTCCTGAATACAGCACACAGATGCATCTTGACTCCTTATCCAATTTGCCAGTCTGTGTCTTTTAACTGGGGAATTTAGCCCATTTCCATTTAAGGTTAGTATTATTATGTGTGAATTTGGTCCTGCCATCATGCTGCTATTTGGTTATTTTGTACACTAGTTGCAGTTTCTTTGCAGTGTCATTGGTCTTTATATTTTGGTGTGTTTTTGCAGTAGCTGGTACCAGTTTTTCCTTTCCATATTTAGTGCTTCTTTCAGGAGCTCATGCAGGGCAGGCCTGGTGGTAATGAAATCCCTCAGCATTTGCTTGTCTGGAAAGGCTTTTATTTCTCCTTCATTTATGAAGCTTAGTTTGACTGGATTTGAAATTCTGGGTTGGAAATCCTTTTCTTTAAGAATGTTGAAAATTGGCCCCCGATCTCTTCTGGCTTATAGAGTTTCTGCTGAGAGGTCTTCCATTAGTCTGACTGGCTTCCCTTTGTAGGTTGCCTTTTTCTCTGGCTGCCCTTAACAGTTTTTCCTTCATTTCAACCTTAGGGAATCAGATGATTACGTGTTTAGGGTTGATCATCTCATCAACTATCTTAACGGTATGCTTTGTATTTCCTGAATTTGCGTGTTGGCCTGTCTTGCTAAGTTGGGAAGTTCTCCTGGATAATATCCTGGAATGTGTTTTCCAGCTTGTTTCCATTCTCCCTGTCTCCTTCTGGTACTCCAATCAATCATAGGTTCGGCCTTTTTATGACATTCCCTACTTCTTGGAGGCTTTGTTTATTCCTTTTTATTCTTTTTTCTCTATTCTTATCTGCATGTTTCATTTCAGTAAGGTGGTCTTCAAACTCTGATATCCGTTTTTCCACTTGGTTGATTTGGCTGTTGATACTTGTATAGGCTCCACAAAGTTCTTGTGTTGTGTTTTTCAGCTCCATCGGGTCATAAATGTTCCTCTCTAAACTGGTTATTATAGTTAGCAATTCCTCTAACATTTTATCAAGGTTCTTAGCTTCTTTGCATTGGGTTAGAACATGCTCCTTTAGCTCATTGTAGGCCTTTTTTTTTTTTCTTTTTTGATACAGAGTTTCACTCTTGTTGCCCAGACTGGAGTGCAATGAGGGGATCTCAGCTCTGCAAACTCTGCCTCCCAGGTTCAAGTGATTCTCCTGTCACAGCCTCCCGAGTAGCTGGGATTACAGGCCTGCACCACCATGCCCAGCTAATTTTGCATTTTTAATAGAGATGCGATTTTTCCACGTTGGTCAGATTGGTCTTGAACTACTGACCTCAGACAATGTGCCTGCCTTAGCCTCCCAAAGCGCTGGGATTACAGGTGCGCCTGGCCCTAGCTCATTGTAGTTTTTTATTACCCATCTTCTGAAGGCTACTTCTGTCAATTTGTCCATCTGATCCTCTGCCCAGTTCTGCACTCTGGTCTTTTGGGTTTCAGAATTGTTTCGTTGATTCTTTCTCATCTTCTTGAGTTTGTCTAGTTTCAGTCTTTGAGGCTGTTGACCCTTGGATGGAGTTTTTGTGGGGGGCCTTTTTGTTGTTGTTGATGATGATGCTGTCATTGTTGCTTTCTGCGTGTTTGTTTGTTTTTCTTTCAATAGATAAGTCCCTCTTCTGTAGGGCTGCTGCAGTTTGCTGGGGGTCATTTCAGGCCTTAGTCATCTGATTCATTCCTATGCCTGGAGATGTGAGGAGGCTGCAGAAGAGGCTGCAGAGTAGCAAAGATGGGTGCCTGCTCCTTCTTCTGAGACCTCTGACCTCAGGGACACCAACCTGATGGCAGTAGGATTGCTCCTGTATAGAGTGTCTGACAACCCCCTGTTAGAGGGCCTCACCCAATTGTGTGACATAGGGAGCTGTTCCCATTTAATGAAGCACTTTGTCCCTTGGTGGAGAGAGTATGGTTGGGGGGAAACCCACTCATCTGGGCTGCCCATATTCCTCAGAACTACTAGGAGGAGAGGCTAAGTCTGCTGGTCCACAGAGTCTGCAACCACGCCTTCCCCTAGGGGCTCAGGCCTAGGGAGATCCAAATTCTGTCCCTGAGCGTCTGGCTGGAGTAACTGGAGATCCTTCAGGGAAGCCTGCCCACTGAGGAAGGATGGGTCAGCATTGGGCCTACAGAGGTGCTCTGACCACAGACTGCAACAGCTGGTGTGTTGGACGGTGGGGACAAGTCTTGGGACCAAGCCATCCAGCCTCCCTGGATCCAGCAGGGGAAGAGTGCAGCCTGGAGCTGTAGAAATAGGTGCCACCCTTCCCCCACCCAGGGAGCTTAGCATGTTAGGCAGTTGCAAGTCCCAGTGCTGGCTGGCTGCAGACATCTTTCTGTCGCCAGATGATAGAGTCAAACCTTGAGCATGACAGAACCAAGAAAGAGTCCAAGTCCTTGATATCACAGGGACCCTGAATTAATTAACTCTTAAGCCCACGCTTATTTCTAGACTTCTAGCTCTGTGAGACGGCATGTTTTCCTTAAAACCTAAGCCACTTTGAATTAGGTTTTCTAATTCTTGTAGTTGAAAGAATCTGATACATATTTCATTTCTGATGGAGTTGAAGGTAACAAGAGGAATTAAGAGTTTGGGGAAAGAAAACATAGTTTCCTCATTGAAAACCCCTTTATTATTTTGTTCTTTGATCCCAAATCACAGAGTGTTAGAATTAGAAGACTTTTTAGGACGCGTTCTTCTCTGGAAGGTCTCCCAGCCTCCCAATCCACACTGGGCTCCATAACCTTCTATATCTCATCACAATATTCTGTTTTCTTGATGAAGCTTATTGCCGTCTGAAGTCATATTTTAATTTATTTATTTTCTTATCAGTTACTAACTTTCCCTGCTGGAACATCAACTGGAACATGAGAACAAGAAACTAATCTGTTGTGGTGCAGAGTTCTGGATCTTATTTATTCTCCCTGTCCTCCTTATAAACAGAACCCCTGTAGTGATGGTGTGGCAATATACCTAGCTTTAAATCTACACTTTCCAGCCTGCCTTGCTGATAAGTGGCCAATTCGATGCAAGTGAAAATCATTCTGTGGGCTTCCTGGAAATCTCTTAGCTGAAAGGGGCTCTCTTTTTGCCCTTTTCTGTTCATTCCTCCCACTGCCTGATATGTAATGCAATGGCTAGAATTGCATTAACCACCTTGGGACCATGAGGTGACCTGGAAGATGGGGGTCCCATACTAAGAATGGCATATCAGGAAGTACTAGCCAGAGCAATCAGGCAAGAGAAAGAAACAGAAGGCAACTAAATAGGAAAAGAAGAAGTTAAACTAAGTTGAACTCTCTATCTTGACTGATGATAAAATTCTATACTTAGAAAACCGTAAAGACTACATCAAAAGGCTCCTGGAATCGTTGAATGACTTCACTGAGGTTTCAGGATATAAAATCAATGTACAAAAATCAATAGCATTTTTTAAGGGAGTGGTGAGCTACAGAAGGGAAGTCATCTTCTTTTTTTTTTTTGGCAGGGTCTCACTCTGTCACCCAGGCTGAAGTGCAGTGGTATGATCTCGACTCACTGCAAGTTCTGCCACATGGGCTCAAGTGATCCTCCTGTCTCAGCCTCCCAAGTACCTGGAACTACCAGCATGTGCAACCACACTCAACTAATTTTTAAAAAAATTTTTGTAGAGATGAGGTTTTGCTATGTTGCCCAGACTTGTCTCGAACTCCTGAACTCAAGCAACCCACCAGCTTCATCCTCCCAAAGTGCTGGGATTACAGGTATGAGCCATCATGCTCAGCAAAAAAATCAGTAGCATTTCTAAACACCAATAACATTCAAGCTGAGAGCCAAATCAAGACTACAATGTCAGTTAGAAAAGTCAGACACACACACAAAACACCTAGGAATACATGTAACCAAAGAGGTGAAAACTCTCTTTAAGGAGAACTACAAAACACTGCTCAAAGGAATCATGATGACACAAATGGAAAAGCAATCCATACTCATGGTACTGGTACAAAAACAGATACATATACCAATGGGACAGAAGAGAAAACCCAGAAATAAAGCCACACACCTACAGCTATCTGATCTTTGACAAAGCTGACAAAATAAGCAATGGAGAAAAGACTCTCTATTGAATTAATGGTGCTGGGATAACTGGCTAGCTGTATGTGGAAGAATGAAACTGGAACCCTACCATTCACCATACATAAAATTTAACCCAATTGATGTGAAACCAGCTGAACTATAAAAAATAAAAGTAATAATTAAAAAACAAAATTTAACTCAAAATTGATTAAAGATTTAAATGTAAAACCTCACTATAAAAATCCTAGAAGAAAACCTAAAAAGCACCATTCTGAACTTTGGCCTTGGGAAAGAATTTATGACTAAGTCCTCAAATGCAATTGCAACAAAAACAATAATTGACAAGTGGGACCTAATTAAACTAAATAGCTTCTGCACAGCAAAAACAAAACAAAACTGTCAACATAGTAAACAGACAACCTAGAGAAAGGGAGAAAATATTCACATGCTATGCATCTGACAAAAATCTAATATTCAGAATGTATAAGAAACTTAATTCAACAAGCAAAAAATAAATAACTCCATTAAAAGGGGGCAAACAATATGAACTCATCAAAAGAAGACATACAAGTGGTCAACAAACATATGAAAAAATGCTCAACATCACTACCAGAAAAATGCAAATCAAAACCGCAATGAGACACTACCCCACACCACTCAGAATGGCTATTGTTTGAAAGTCAAAAAACAACAGATGTCGGTGAGGCTATGGGAAAATGGGAATGCTTGGACCCTGTTGGTAGAAATGTGAATCAGTTCAGCTGCTGTAGAAAGCAGTTTGGAGATGTGTATAAGAACTCAGAACTACCATATGACTCGGCAATCCCATTACTGGGTATATTGCCAAAAGAAAATAAGTCATTCTACCAAAAAAACATGTGCACTCATTTGTTCGTCACAGCACCATTTACAATGGCAAAGACATGGAATAAACTAGGTGTCCATCAAGGGTGGATTAGATAAAGAAAATGTGGTACATATACAACATGGAGCACTATGCAGCCATAAAAAAGAATCAAATTATGTCCTTTGCAGCAACATTGATGCAGCTGGAGGCCATTATCCCAAGTAAATTAATGCAGGAATGGAAAACCAAATATCACATCTTCTCACTTATAAAGCAGCTAAACACTGGGTACTCATGGACATAAAGATGGCAACAATAGACACTGGGGAATACTAGATGGGGGAGGGAAAAATTAGGCCAAGGGCTCAAAAACTAACTGTTGGTACTATGCTCACTTCCTGGGTGACAGGTTCAATTGTACCCCAAACTTTAGTATCACACCATATATCCATGTAACAAACCTACACATATATCCTCGAATCTAAAATAAAAGTTGAAATTTTATATATATATGCATATATATATATATATATATTTTTTTTTGAGACAGAGTCTTGCTCTGTCGCCAGGAGCCAGGCTGGAGTGCAATGGCGCAATCTAGGCTCACCGCAACCTCCGCTTCCGGGGTTCAAGCAATTCTCCTGTCTCAGCCTCCTGAGTAGCTGGAATTACAGGCACGCACCACCATGCCCAGCTAATTTTTGTTTTGCTTTTTTTTTAGTAGAGACGGGGTTTCACCATGTTGGCCAGGATGGTCTCGATCTCCTGACCTTGTGATCCGCCCGCCTCAGCCTCCCAAAGTGCTGGGATTACAGGCATGAGCCACTGCACGAAATTATACATTTTTAAAAAGAATATTATACCAGAGAAATAAAAGAAGCCTGGGTTCCTGGTGGCTGTGGAGTCACCACACCAGCTCTGATCTGCATGTCTTCAGACTTGCTGTATGTGACAAAAATAAATAAATCGCTACCTTGTTTAAGACACTGTTCTTTAGGGTTTCTGTTACATAGAGCCAAATCTAATATTCATTGAAAACCTTTGTTCTCTTCACAGGTGTATCTCCAGGGTCTTAGAACAGCAACTGGCTCATCAGGGGTACTCAGTTAATAGCTGCTGAGTAGAAAGAATGGGGCCCAAGCTCCCCAGCTAACAGATGAGGGCACTGGACCCAGGAAAAGGAAAAATATTGCCCCTTGTCATGTAGCTCATAAGGGGCAGAGGCAGAATCATGTCTATTGCCTGTATTACCCCTCTTCCCTGGGGGTGTGGCAGAAGGAAGCCACCTCTACCCTAGTGTACCTGGCTTTACCCTCTATCCACACATGCCACACCAGCCTGGTTGAGGAGCATGGTCTTCTATGGATACAGCAGCAGCCCAGTCTGCCCTGCTAGCTGCCAGGCAGGACCCGCCTAACTCTACCATACTGGGAGGGGAGCTCATCCCTGGTCTTTGTTCCTTACCTTCTCCAGATGACACCTTTCCAGCAGGATTTTCCACAGGCACAGGGTGCCCTCACCACTTGAAAACATGGATGGAACCCAGCCAGGGGCTCAGAAATGTCATCTTGCCCAGTACTCACCTGGACCACCTGGCACACGATGAGGATCATCACCCTATCTTCACATCTACTCCAGGGATGGATGGTCTCTAATCAAGCTGCCCCAAGAGACCCATGCTGTTGCCCCCTGCAGGTTAGCACCAGGTGTTGGGACAGAGGGTGTGTCCATGATGTCCTTAGGCAACGTCTTCCCTGCCTGCCCACCCCCCATATCCAGAAATAGGAGAGAGAGAATCCGGGCCCTTGCACATCATCCATTATTATGCTTATTCTTCTTCTCTGACACCGCCACCCAACAATTCCTAGGTCTAGATTGTTAAAGAGCCAATTAGGACTATTGTCACACCTGAGTTAGGTTGGAACTATTAATGCCAAGACCAGCAGCTCCTCCATTTAATTGACAGTAACTTAGTTTATTTTTTCCCTTGACTGGCAGAACACAAGATAGTAGCAGTCACAATAACAATAGCTAATATTTACAAGTGCTTATGAAATTCCAGACATGGAGCTAGGTGTTTTACATAGTGGTCTCATTTAATTTTCACAATAACCTAATCAAGCAAGTATTATTCCCATTGAAGCTCAAATAGGTTAACTTGGCAAAGCTATAGTGACTATAGAAGTGGGAATCCACATTCTAGACTCGACTCATATTTTCATTTAATACCATCACTCTGTGAGATGATTCTGTGAACTACCACATCCTTATTACCTGAGAACACAACTGTTGCTTGTCTTCATTCATTCATTCATTCATTCATTCATTATTTACTAAATACCTACCTCATGGCAAGTCTCATGCAAAACACTGGGGCTTCCAAAATACACACTCCATGGCCCCTGTGAGGGGTTGGATTACTTTTCAGTTCATCCTTACTCTCCTCCCCTCTACCTTGGGTATCGGGTACTTCATTGACTCCCTGACTTGGGGCATGGCCATGAGACCTGCTTGGTCAACAGGATGTGAGTGGGTGTGGTGTAAACAGAAGCTTCAGGAGTGCCTGTATGGGTGGGCTCCTCTTTAGCCCCTGCCATTCACTAAGAGAAGAGCATGCTCCAGGTAGCCACTGGTCTGAGGAGGATGGGAGACATGTGGAACAGACCTGGATTTGACCTATAGTTTGAATTCAATTCTAGCTGACCTATAAAACTGGGACCAAAAAAATGCTTGTTTTAAGCACTGAACTTCAGGGGGTGATTTGTTATGCAGCATTCTTGCAGCAATAGCTGACTGGTGCAGTTTCTGATTTCAAAGGGACTTGGATGAGTGGAGAGCATGAACAGGCAGTTATAGAGTGACAACAAGCTGGAATGGAAGGCCATGCAATGTGCTCTGGGTGCACAAAGAGAGCACTTTCCCTGGCCTGGGCAAGACTGAGAAATGAGAAGAGGGGATTAGAAGACTCAGGAAGAAGCAGCCCCTGTTTGCAGTGACATGAGAAGTGCACATCTTTCCTAACTGGAACCCATGTGAGAAGCGTGGGTGTTGTGTGTGTGAACCATGGATTCTCATTCTCACAGGTGAAACCAGGCACTCATTAGAGACTGCTAAGGAGAGGTTCACACCTCCTAGATACAAGAAGAGTTTGATATACAAAGTACATTTTTTTTGGAAGGCTTGTCTTTCCCCACTCCCTCTGCTCCTCCTGAAAATTTCCATTGGCCCTCTCCTTCTTGCTACCTTCTGGCTGGGGTGCTCAGGAACCCATCTGGGCAGCATGATGTGGGCCATCTCTCATCCCCAAACTTCAGTAAGGGACTCCCTGTGTACCACAAAGAGCTCTGATGGAGTGGGGCAGGAGGACTATCCCACCAAAGAGAAATTAAGTAAACTCTGTTGTGTGTATTTGCATTCTCCTCCCTCCACCATGGGACACCCTGAGAAGCCTGAGAAGCCACTGACTTTTTACCTCAGAATGCCGAAGGCCTTAAGAGCCTGCAAAGAACTCTAGCCTGGCAGAGTTTTTGCCATGAATAAGTTGCTGGCATCAGTCTAGACTGGGGATCATGAACCCTTAGAGACAAGGATTTATACCCTGAGCTCAGTGCAGGGCTCATGGCATGGCATAAATTCCAGATGGATGAATTTTCTCTGAACAGGAAAGGGAGCAGAGAGAGAAAGAGAGATTCTGGGGCCTTCCCAGCAACATCTCACACATATTTCTTGGTTTGGAACTGGAACTCACTCTGTTGTTGTCTTACTGCACTTCCTCATAAAATAAATACTTGGAGTTTACTTTTCATGGTTTTCTTGAGACAAAGAGGACAGTCAACAGGAGACCATCTGTTGGGACAAATCCAAACCATTTTATACAAGCAGGTCTTCCTGTCCCTCCTATAAACACCACCAGGCAAATTGTTTCCAAATGCACATTCATTGTCTTAATTTGGGTTCCCCCAAAGCAGACTCAAGACAAGCATTTGGATGCAAGCTGTTCATTTGAGAGATGATTCCAGGAAGTGAGTAAAGAAGTGGGGAAGTGAGACAGGGAAGGGAGAGAAGCCAATAAAAGGAGTGACAAAGAGTAAATAACAACCGTGGGCACTGAGGGCTCCATTCTGTTGGGGACCCCAGAGAGACTCTGAGACGTGCCTCAAAATGGTCCCTCCAATGGGGTGAGGAAGCTGGGTATTTATCACCCAACCACATCCCTCACTAGTTGAGAATCATGTGTGGGTATTAGCGCTCTGGCACTTCTGGGCTAACGCACTCCCGCAACCAGAAAACTTTGAAGTTCAGTAGGACAAGGAGATATGGACAAGGCAATGGCAGCATCTGCTCTTTATCTTTCCTTCGCTCTGAAACCTTCTATTGTTTGTTGTGTAGCCCTTGCAGAGGGCTTGCACTCTGCTGCCTGGTTTTCAGACCTCTGCCTAAGCCAGCCTCATGCTTGCCATCCAATTCTGTCTCTCAGCCCTTCCTCTGAGTCAGAGAGGTCTGTTCATGGGCCCGAGCAGCCGTTCCTGCCTCCACACCTTTGCACACAATGTTTCTGCTGCCTGGAATGGCCATCTTCTTTTTCCTACTCCTTGAAATTCTGCTAGCGTTTCTGGGTCTGGTAGAAGCCTCGCCCCCATTACTTTCTCAACTCCTATTTTTCTTATCATCAGTGCCTCTGGATTCAGAACCTAAATTTTCTCAGTAATAGTTGAAGGAAAAGATAAACCCACGTGGATTGATTCATAGAAGACTGATTACTGTAAATATTGGCTAAAACAGTACGAAGTCTGATTTTGGGAATCCTAATAATGAGTCATACAAAGTACTGAGCATTGGATACACTGTAACTCATTTACAACAACACTAATGTTGGTTTTCAAAGTCAGGAGGAACTGACACTTAGAGAAGTTAAATATCTTGCTCATAGCTGTACACCTCACAGGGAAGGGGCCAGGATTTCTGACTTCAAAGCCTGAATTCTGAATGGGTTCAGCAGCATTTACTCCCCATGCTGCTGTCCTCTGCTCCTCTCCCTCTAGGATGCTGGATTCAGCACACAAATGGGAAGTAGCATCATTTAATAAGGACCAGAATCTGCTACTGGCTTCCTCTGCACAGGGCTCCCTGGTAAAATTGAGTTCAGCCACAGGGCCTTAAGGAACCTGCTGCCTACTCCTCATCAAATCTGTAATGACTGGCTCCAAGGAGCAGACCCAACCCAACCTACTGACATTGATACCCACAGAGAAAAGAAAAATAGAAAATCATTGTCATGCTAGCTTACCAAAGAGATGAGTGGAACAAAATGGCTGGCCTGCTTGGAGGGACCAAGCCCTTTTACTGCCCCCAAGAACAGAGAGCCTACCTGGAAGTAAAATGTGTTCCCCTGGGGAATGTGGCAATAGGAATGTTGGGAAAAGGCAACTGTGGCTTGGAAATGACCATCTATCTCTCCAGGAGCCTCATATTGGGTAGCAGCCAAGAGACTCCTTCCAGCAGCAGTCAGGACAGTGGATGTGCACCGAGGGAGCAGATCATGAGAAGGAGAATGTAGTGACAGCAGCACCATTGCCAGGAAAATGGCCTTTGAGTCCAGGAGAGGCCCCTTTGGTGGAAAGAGGAACAGAGATGGGGCTCAGCAGTCAAGCCATTGAGTATTTGAAAGTATGAGCTCATTGGCTGCTTCACAAACCAGGTGCTATACAAACATAGGAAAGGAAGTGGCCTATTCTCTGGAACCTCCTTGGTATAGTCTTTCTGACCATGCGAAGTTCATTCCTGGACCTACCTTGAAGTTTGACACCCATAGTTTCCCCCAGGGTATAAGAATTCTATCCTCACAGTTACCAAGCAAAGAGAACCAACAGCTTTCTCTCTTCAGAAATGGTATTTTGAGGAGACTCAGAGGAGAAACTATGAAGGCATGAGGTCATCAAACTAAGTCAATAGCATTTGTTATTGAGGAGACAGGTGAAAACTGAGGGCTGTCTGGGAATTGGAGAAGATGGGCTTCCGTGCCACCTGGAGGCAGTAGCAGGTGCAGCTGAGATCCTGAAATTTCAGGTTTGAGCTGCCTCATCAAGTAAGATAAAAATAATTTAACTATCATTCATAGATGACCTCTTCTTCCCATCCCAATTCTATTACTGTAAAATATTTTAGTTCTATCTTGTTTTGTTTCCTGACTCAATAAATTAGATATTATTGTATTATTTCATACACCAATGATTACTTATATTTACCTACACATCAATCAGTTTATTTACTCATCATTCTGTCTACCTCAGATCTACCTTCTAGAATCAATTCTCATCTTCCTTAAGAATATCACTTCAAACTTCTTTTAATGAGAGATAGAGTATATTCTCTTAGTTTATGCTTGTCTAGAAATGCCTACTTATCTCTCATTATTGAAAGGCAGTTTTTTTCTGAGTACATAGTTCTAGGTGGACAATTATTTTCTTTCTGAATACACAGAGCTTTCCACTTTCTTCTGGCTTCCATTGTTGCTGCTGAGAAGTTAGTTGTCAGTCTAATTGTTGTTCCTTCATTTCGTAGAACACCAAAAACAGAAAAAGAAAGAAAAAGGAAAAAAAGGATCTAAAAGAGAGAAAGCAGATTATCTACACTTTGATGTGTCGAGATGATGAATACTTCTGATTTATGCTTGGGATCATTGGATTTCCTGAATTTGAGGGTTAGTCTAACTGGAATGTTACCTCTCTCCAGTTCACTCTGTTATCTCCTTCTGGAGTCCCTATTAGATAGTCATTAGAACTTTTTACTTGACCCTCATGTGATGTGTATAATTTTTTACTTCTTTATCCACAATTCACAGATACAATTTTTTCAAGCACATCTTCAAATTACCTTACTCTAGCTTCAATGGTGTTTAATATTTCATTTAACACATCCATGGATTTTTAAAATTTTAAGTTTAACAATTTTATTTTCAGAACAAGTGAGGCTTAAATTGATATAGTAGGCAGAATAATAGTCACCTAAAGATGTCCACATGCTAATCCCTGAAACCTATGGATATGTTATGTCACATGGCAGAGGGGAATTGGAGTTGCAAATGGAATTAATATTGCCATTTGATTTATCTTAAAATAAGTAAATTATCTTTGGTTATCTGGCTGGTCCCAATGTAATCACAAGGTTCATTCAAATGTGGAAGAGGGAGAAAGAAGAGCCAGTGTCATAGTGATGTGCATGATAAAGACATGATTAGTCATTGCTGGCTTTGAAAATAGAAAGGCACCATGAGCCAAAGAATGTGAGTAGCATCTAGAAACTGGAAAAGACAAAAAACCAGATTGTCTCCTAGAGCCTCTGGTAGGAGGACAGCATTTCTGATATCTTGATTTTGGCCCAGGGAAACTGATTTTGAACTTTTTGACCTTTAGAGCCATGAGAGAATAAATTTCTATTGTTTTTAGCCATAAGGTACATTGTTAGAGCAGCAGTAGGAAATTAATACAACGCGGGAATTAATGAGGAGAGACTATAAGTACAATTGAGGAAGAGAATGAAGGCAGAAACACCAACTGGGAGGCCACAATATACACATCTTTTTTTCTGTGATTCAGGCATTTACAGGATGTCTGAGAAAGTCTGGAAAACATGGAATTCCAACCTCAGGAGTATTTTCATCTGTATGCTCCCTGTTGTGGCTAATAAAAAAACGTGTTTTCATGGCTCCATTTTGCCTGATTGTGATTCTATTTAACCATCAGTCTTAGGAAGTTTTAGGCAGAATTTTAAAACCATAACAGGTGAGTTGGTTGATGGGTATATTGCTGGTGTGGTCTATCAGTATGATATTTAATTAGATTTAATTAATATCAATTGGTGACTTAAGTAGTTAAAACCACCCCTCCATGCTTGTCTTACAGGCATATGAAAGCAGCTCACATGTATTCCTAAAACTGCAACTCCTGGATGAGACAGGAGGATTGGTTGAGCCCAGTCATTCAAGACCAGCCTGAGCAACACAGTGAGACTCTCATATCTCATATCAAAACCCTGTTTTGGAAGATCATCCCAAAGGGGCTCTTTCAGTTATTTAGTAAATATGTGTTCATTGAGTATGTATTTTGAATCAGGCACTGTGTTTAGGTCTTCAGGACACCTCAGGGGTCAACAGAGTACCTACCCTCATGACATTTATGACCCTATGGGGTAAATAGACTATGTGTGACACAAATAATTGATTACTATGGTGATAAATGCCAGGAAAGAGAATGCAGAGTGATAGGAGAGTGTATACCACAGAGGCCTTCACTAGTCTGAGGGGCAGGGAGGCTTTCATTAGAAATGTTATTTGGCTGGGATCCAATAACTGAGTGGGAATTGATTAAGAGACCACGTGGAAAATGGGTAATAACCCAAGGAGAAGTCTGTGGGCCTCAGTGTTGGATGTTAGTCAGGTGGAGGCAGCCACGCCTCTGTGGCAATCTATTGAGGACAACCAACACCCAGCAGTCACAGTGAGGGTAAAAGTTTGCCCCCCAAAACCCAGCAAGGCAGCACCTTACACAGAAGAATGTGGCAGGGACAAGTGCCCTGGACAAGGGAGGTGAAGATGATCAAGGTGGAGACCAATATTGGATACTTCAGACTCAATACCAGCCCAACTTCCTCCGCAATGGCACAACTCTTTCTCCACCTTTTTACTGTTCTCCTCAGAAAAAGTTTCCTGCTTGAAACTGAGGCCGAACATGGTGACTCTGCCTGTAATCCTAGCACTTTGGGAAGCCAAGACAGGACGATTGCTTGAACCCAGGAGTTTGAGACCAGCCTAGGCAACATAGTGAGACCCTTATCTCTGCAAAAAAATTAACCAAATTAGCAAGGTATAGGTGTAGTGGTGCATACCTGGAATCTCAGCTACTCGGGAGGCTGAGGTGGGAGGATTGCTTGAGCCTGGGAGGTCAAGAGAGCAGTAAGTCATTATCCTGACAGAGCAAGACCTTGTCAAGAAAGAAGGAGAGAAAGAAAGGAGGGGAGGAGAGGGGAGGGGAGGGGAGGGGAGGGGAGGGGAGGGGAGGGGAGGGGAGGGGAGGGGAGGGGAGGGGAGGGGAGGAAGGAAATTACTCCATTGCCATTTGAGATGCTGAGTAGACATCTGCAACAGGTTGAGACCAATACCCTCAATCTGCTCCTGCTGGGGAGATGGAATGAATGAAGTCTATGGTGTTTCCAGTTTATAACTGGTCACAAAACTGAAGTCCAAGTACACCTTGCCTCCACCCACCCTCCCTTATTGTTGTCCTTTTGTTCTCTGTCCACCAGCCTTGGGGGAAATCCCTGTTAGAGATTTGATAGGGTTGTTCACAATCATCCATTCACTGCTTCCAGTCCCACTCCTCAAGGGTGTGCACACACATGCATGCACACATACAGCTCTCAGACTGCAAAGGCAGGTGTGCAGGGCAGGTAGGGGAGACAGCAGTGAAAATAAAGACTTCAGTTCCCTTATAAATCATACAAACAGGTGGGCAGTGTTGAAGTTTTTGGCAATATATGGGTCTGAGTGTACAGCTCTCTGATTCTCCATCTCATTTTCCTAACATCTCAAGCCTCATTTCTACAGAAGCCTCTCCATTGGCCTCTGTCCTGCCTCAGCAAGGTGCCTTCAAATACTGCCTTAGCTCCCATGTTAGGGTGTAAATAATCAGTTTCTCTCTCTCTCTCTCTCTCTCTCTCTCTCTCTCTCTCTCTCTCACACACACACACACACACACACACACACACACAATTACTCTGCACTTAGATCATCATAATGATCGATAATAATAAGAAAAGCTAAAATTTATGGAGCACATACCACATGCCAGTCACTGTGTTTTAGGCATAGATTATCTCATTTAACTTACAACAATCCTATGAGGTAGCATTATTAATGTTATTCTCATCTTACTGAAAAGGAAACAGACATGGGAAGAAGTAATTTACACATTGCACAGGAAGCAAGTGGTGGAGCCAGAATTTTAACCCAGGCAGTCCAACCCAGACTACCACCCCTAATCACCATACCCACCAGTCCCCAGGATATTGAATATAGATTTCACCCCCACAGAGGCCATGGCATCCAGATACATACCCCTGACCCTTTTAGAGAATGTCAGGTGTGCTAGAGACCTAAGGAATATATTTCCACACAGGGCAAATACCAAGTATTGACACAGGCCTCAACCTATATGCTGGAAGGGCTGACACAGCTACAGAAAAGGTCCCAGTTGTAGCTTCTTATCCACCTAGCCTTCCATGGGGTGCAGAAGAAGCAAAGACAGGAACAAAGCTGATGAGATGTAGGTGGAGAATCATCTCTTCTAAGACTTATCTGTGCACTATGTGACAAGGGCA
This sequence comes from Callithrix jacchus, assembly GCF_049354715.1. Taxonomy (NCBI): domain Eukaryota; kingdom Metazoa; phylum Chordata; class Mammalia; order Primates; family Cebidae; genus Callithrix; species Callithrix jacchus. The sequence goes on along the minus strand of NC_133516.1, from coordinate 26,620,177 downwards.
ACCACTGCCCATGACGACAGGCCTTCTTAGTCTTCCCCACTTAAAGCATAAAACGGAAGATCCAGACAGTTGTCTCTTTATAACCTGAGATCTCAGCATACCCTAGACACATGGAGTTGGTGGTTTCCAAACTGGGTAGCTGAAGAACTTGTGATCACCCCTTACCTAAGAAGTCCCAAACTAAGCCATTTCCTACCCACGGAGGCAAAGATTTTTTCCCTACACCACAGGGTAGTGGATGTTTACAAGAGTCCCAACACTTGCTTTCTACCCATAGAGGGGCTGAAACCTGGGCCAGGAGTTGGTTCACAAATGCTATGGTGAGGGTAGGTGGCAGAGCAAGGTGTAGCTGGCCAGAAAATATGCTTCCCAGAGACAGGTCAGAGCAGGACTAGAGCCAATTCTGCTCTGGACTATAGAAAAGCCATTCATGCCTCCTGATGCAAATGCCTGGGTAAAAATAATTCAAATGTTTTGAAAGGTCAAAGCCTGATTTCATAAAAGAAAAACACCTTCAAGTCAGCTATGTCTTTGACCTTGGGTGATACTCAAGGGGAGACTACAAATGAAAATGGTGACTGAGTTTCCATTTGCCATTAGTGTGTTAGTGTGCATTCCGTTTTCATTTCTGTTTTAGTGTGCATTCTGTTTCATTTGTGTATGAGAAAGACAGAGACAGAGAAAGGAATACATGACTTTTAAATGTGGTGATTTAGCAATGACTTGAATTGCTTATAAATGTTGCTTTTGTATGCTCAGGGATTTCATAAAGACACCACAGAAGAAGAAGAAAACGTTGCAGGCTGGTTTAAGGCATGTCAATCTAGAAGGCACAGGACTTGATTTGCTTCCTTACAGATAGAGAATTCAGAGAGCTACAAGTTGGCCAAGATTTTTAAGGCAATAATAATTAAAACATGGAGGCATCAGCATGTCTGCTTCTCCCTCTTAAACCAAATACAATTGCCAGAGACTGAAAATAAAAGTAAAAGTAAAAAAATTAACCAAATACAAACAATAGGGAAAATGAGAACAGAAAATAAAACTATATATGTATATATATTTTTTTTAATTTTTTATTGGATTTTAGGTTTTGGGGTTCATGAGCAAAGCATGCAAGACAGTTGCGTAGGAACACACATGGCAGTGTGCTTTGCTTTGCTTCTCCCCTTCACCCACATTTGGCATTTCTCCCCAGGCTATCCCTCCCCACCTCCCCCTCCCACTGGCCCTCCCCTTTTCCCCCCAATAGACCCCAGTGTTTAGTACTCCCCTTTCTGTGTCCATGTGTTCTCATTTTTCATCACCCACCTATGAGTGAGAATATGCGGTGTTTCATTTTCTGTTCTTGTGTCAGTTTGCTGAGGATGATGTTCTCCAGATTCATCCGTGTCCCTACAAATGACACAAACTCATCATTTCTGATTGCTGAGACAACAGATGCTGGAGAGGATGTGGAGAAAAAGGAACACTTTTACACTGTTGGTGGGAGTGTAAATTAGTTCAACCATTGTGGAAGACAGTGTGGCGATTCCTCAAGGCCTTAGAAATAGAAATTCCATTTGACCCAGCAATCCCATTACTGGGTATATATCCAAAAGACTGTAAATCGTTCTACTATAAGGACACATGTACACGAATGTTCATTGCAGCACTGTTTACAATAGCAAAGACCTGGAATCAACCAAAATGCCCATTGATAATAGACTGGATTGGAAAAATAAAACTATATTTTTAATGAAAAAAGAAAACAGCCAAAACCTCAAACCACACTCTTAGAGAAGAGCTGCTGTCTGAAAACAATGGAAACCTAAGAGAAAAGTTTGCATTCAGGTGGCTTAATTTGGGAAGTTACTCCAGGGGACAGGTATAGGAAACAGGGAAATAATAAATGGATAGGAAGGGAAACTAGTACAAAGACATATCCCTGAATTGGTCATTGTTATGGGCAACTGGGGCCTGTTAAGACTTTCTCAGGAGCCATATAGAATGTGCTTTGGAATTCGTGTGCCTGAGGAATGGAAGAGGGCATTTATCCATCAGCTTCTGCTTCTATTAGTCAGAGATTGCTCCATGAGGTGTTAACACACACACAATTTCTGCAAAAAGTAGGCTCTTACTGGGATAGGGTAGGGGGTGAAAAGAAAAAAGTAGCCCTGAATTTGATGATGCCAATCAAGCAGAGTTAATAACTGTTGATCATTGCAAGAAATGTACAGACCTTCAACCTGAGACAGGAGGACTTCCTGCTAACCTGAGGCAAATCCATTCCCTCTGGGCAGAGTGTTGGTGAGGAATTATTTAGAGACCATCCATCCAAATCCAAGATGGCTTCTGACCCAGCTTATTTCTCTGATCCCTTCCCCATACACTGCCCAACGCCTACAACAAAAGGCTGATGAGGAAATGAAAGCCTAAGAGAAAAATTTGCATTCAGGTGGTTTAATTTGGGAAGTTAGTTTGGGGACAGGCATAAGGAAAGGGGGAGGAGGAAATAGGTAGGAAGGGAAACTAGTACAAAGATGTATTCCTGAATTTGTCATTGTGGTGGGCAGCTGGGGCCTGTTGAGATTTCATTAGGCAGCTAGCCTTCATTAAAAAAGGAGTAATAATATAAAAGGGAGTCACACAGGGCCCATTTAAGGGTGCCAAATAATAAAATAATGAAACAAACATGAAAAACAAAAAAGCAGGTAAATAATTCATGCCTGAAAACCTGCAACAAAGCATTAGAAAATTATGAATCATGCAAAGCAACAATAAATGTATATAAAGCTGTAATTTTATAAAAGCTCAAAGAAGAAAAATAAAACATACACAGAAGGAGTGATTTGGCAACATTAAAAGCTAAAAAGTCATCTAGCCTATCTCAGAGAAAAACAAATGTGTTACAAAAATAAAATTAGAAACAAAACAATAGACTATTGTGAAACACAGGAATAAGTAAGTCTGGAAAGTTTTTAAATCTCCACATTCAAATGTTCCTTCAATGCAGTAAAGTTTTCTTTTACTACAACTTTGAATATTTTGTTACATTTTTCTAGTCTCTTTTTGAAAGCACATTAATTTTGTATGTGTTTAATTATGTATGTGTTGGTCTTTGTCTTCTGTATCTTTCATTTATGTTGAATCTTTTCAAAACTCTATGCTATTTCATTTTGCTGATCTATTTTCACTTTTTTAGATTGCATCTAAAGGGAAAACAGTAAAGTGTGATCAGCCCTAATACATATGCTAAATTTGCTAGACTTTAAAAGTAAAGAACACACACACACATAAAATATTATAGGAGATATTTATGTGGACGTGTATACATATATATTCATGGAGTCAGTGGGCAGGAGAATCAGCTTTGCCTTACACTTCTCCACACAATATTCAATATTAGAAGAGAGTTGACAAATGTCCACAAAGTCCTCAAGGAAAGAAAATGTAACTATGAATTTATTCCAGCAAAGATGTCACTCAAGAGTAAATGCCACAAAATTATGGTCAAATATACAAGAATTAGGGAATAATACCATGTTTAATAAATTAGTCTTTTAGGAGACAAATGAAAAAGCCAGGGTAAAAAGATAGCTTGTAAGCATTGAACCAATTTACATACAGAACTAAGGCTAAATAGGGAAATGATCATTACAAAACAGAAAATAAATGTTAAAAACCATGATACTATGAAATAATATTACTAATGAAAATTGAGAAGTGGAGGTTAAGATTCAGTGGTGCACAGTAGTGTAAGCACCTCAATTTCTTCAAAATTCACAGAGCATAGCCCATCAACACATTATATGTAACAAGCTAACTAATAAAGGTGTCCATGTGATATTTAAACTATACAAAATACACAAGTAAGACAACCAAAAATAATAATATAATTAATGCAACTCCAGTGGTGGATGGACTCCACCATAGGGATGGTAGAGAGAAGCATAAGTGTGACAGTTACTCATATGTCAAATTGGAAAATAAGTAGACCTTACCTAGAAGGAATCTCTTAAAAATAAATTTGTCATATATTCAAGAACTCTTGAATGTTGACTGGATAAACAATGAAATGAAGGCAGAAATAAAGATGTTCTTTGAAACCAATGAGAACGAAAACACAACATACCAGAATCTCTGGAACACATTTAAAGCAGTCTCTAGAGGAAAATATATAGCAATAAATGCCCACATGAGAAGCAAGTAGAGATCTAAAATTGACACCCTATCATCAAAATTGAAAGAGCTAGAGGAGCAAGATCAAAAAACTCAAAACCTAGCAAAATACAAGAAATAACTAAGATCAGAGCAGAACTGAAGGAGATAGAGACACACACACAAAAAAAAAACCCTTAAAAAAATCAATAAATCCAGGAGCTGGATTTTTGAAAAGATCAACAAAATAGACAGACCACTAGCCAGATTAATTAAAAAAAAAACAGAGAATAATCAAATAGATGCAATAAAAAATGATAAAGAGGATACCACCACAGAAATTCAAGCCAGCATCAGAGATTATTACAAACAACTCTATGTACATAAACTAGTAAACCTAAAAGAAATGGATAAATTCCTGGACACTTGCGTCCTCCCAAGCCTAAACTAGGAAGAAGTCAAAACCCTGAATGGACCAATAACAAGGTCTGAAGTTGAGGCAGCAATTAACAGCCTACCACACAAAAAAAGCCCATGTCCAGAAGGGTTCACAGCCGAATTCTACCAGACATACAAAGAGGAGCTGGTACCATTCCTTCTGAAACTATTCCAAATAATCCAAAAAGAGGGAATCCTTCCCAAATCATTTTATGAGACCAACATCATCCTGATACCAAAACCCGGCAGAGACTCAGCAAGAAAAGAAAACTTCAGACCAATATCCATAATGAGCATAGATGCAAAATCTTCAATAAAATACTGGGAAGCAGATTGCGACAGCATATCAAAAAGCTTATCCATCATGATCAAGTAGGATTCATCCTGGGGATGCAAGGCTGGTTCAACATATGCAAGTATATAAACATAATTCACCACATAAACAGAACCCAAGACAAAAACCACATGATTATCTCAAATGACGCAGAGAAGGCCTTTGACAAAATTCAACAGCCCTTTATGCTAAAAACCCTCAATAAACTCGGTATTGATGGAACGTATCTCAAAATAATAAAAGCTGTTTAAGACAAACCAATAGCCAATATCATACTGGATGGGCAAGAAAAAAACCTTCAATTAAACTAGGTATCGATGGAACATATCTCAAAATAATAAAAGCTACTTATGACAAACCAATAGCCAATATCATACTGCATGGGCAAAAACTGGAAGCATTCCCTTTGAAATCTGGCACTAGACAAGGATGCCCTCTTTCACCACTCCTATTCAATATAGTACTGGAGGTTCTAGCCAGAGCAATCAGGCAAGAAAAAGAAATAAAGAGTATTCAAATAGAAAAGGAGAAAGTCAAATTGTCTCTATTTGCAGATGACATGATAGTATACCTAGAAGACCCCAACGTCTCAGCCCAAAAATCTCCTGAAACTGATAAGCAACTTAAGCAAAGTCTCAGGATACAAAATCAGTGTGCAAAAATCACAAGCATTCCTATACACCAATAACAGAATTAAAGAGAGCCAAATCAAGAACGAATTGCCATTCACAATTGCTACAAAGAGAATAAAATACCTAGGAATACAACTAACAAGGAAAGTAAAGGACTTCTTCAAGGAGAACTACAACCCACTGCTCAATGAAATCAGAGAGGACACAAACAGATGGAGAAACATTCCATGTTCATGGTTAGGAAGAATCAATATCGTGAAAATTGCCATACTTCCCAAAGTAATTTACAGATTCAATGCTATCCCCATCAAGCTACCAGTGACCTTCTTCACAGAACTGGAAAAAAACACCTTAAACTTCATATGGAACCAAAAGAGAGCCCACATAGCCTAGTCAATTCTAAGCAAAAAGAACAAATCAGGAGGCATTACACTACTGGACTTCAAACTATACTACAAAGCTACAGTAATCAAAACAGCATGGTACCAGTATCAAAACAGAGATATAGACCAATGGAACAGAACAGAGGCATCGGAGACAACACAACATATCTACAACCATCTGATCTTTGACAAACCTGATAAAAACAAGCAATGGTGAAAGGATTTCCTGTTTAATAAATGGTGTTGGGAAAACTGGCTAGCCATTGTGCAGAAAGCAGAAACTGGACCCCTTCCTGACACCTTACACTAAAATCAACTCCAGATGGATTAAAGACTTAAACATAAGACCTAACACCATAAAAACTCTAGAAGAAAATCTAGGCAAAACCATTCAGGACATAGGCATAGGCAAGGACTTCATGACCAAAACACCAAAAGCATTGGCAACAAAAGCCAAAATAGACAAATAGGACCTAATCAAACTCCACAGCTTCTGCATGGCAAAAAAAAATTGCAGTTTACCCATCTGACAAAGGGCTGATATCCAGATTTTACAAAGAACTAAAACAGATTTACAAGAAAAAAACAAACAAGCCCATTCAAAAGTGGGCAAAGGATATGAACAGTCACTTTACAAAAGAAGACATACATGAGGCCAACAAACATGAAAAAATGCTCATCATCACTGGTCATTAGAGAAATGCAAATCAAAACTACACTGAGATACCATCTCATGCCAGTTAGAATGGCAATCATTAAAAAATCTGGAGACAACAGATGCTGGAGAGGATGTGGAGAAATAGGAACACTTTTACACTGTTGGTGGGAGTGTAAATTAGTTCAACCATTGTGGAAGACAGTGTGGACCTAGAAATAGACATTCCATTTGACCCAGCAATCCTCAAGGACCTAGAAACAGACATTCCATTTGACCCAGCAATCCCATTACTGGGTATATATCCAAAGGATTATAAATTGTTCTACTATAAAGACACATGCACAAGTATGTTCATTGCAGCACTGTTTATAATAGCAAAGACCTGGAACCAACCCAAATGCCCATCGATGATAGACTGGACAAGGAAAATGTGACACATATACCATGGAATATTATGCAGCCATCAAAAACGATGAGTTCATGGCCTTTGTAGGGACATGGATGAACCTGGAAACTATCATTCTCAGCAAACTGACACAAGAACAGAAAATCAAACACCGCATGTTCTCACTCATAGGCAGGTGTTGAACAATGAGAACACATGGACACAGGGAGGGGAGCATCACACACTGGGGTCTGTTGCAGGGAAATAGGGGAGGGACAGCAGGAAGTGGGGAGTTGGGGAGAGATAGCACAGGGAGAAATGCCAGATATAGGTGAAGGGGAGGAAGGCAGTAAATCATGGTACCATGTGTGTACCTATGCAACAATCTTGCATCTTCTTCACATGTACCCCAAAACCTAAAATGCAATTAAAAAAATTCGTCATATAAAACTACAAGATAGTTTTCATAGCACCATTAGAAAAAAATTTTTTAAAACAGATTAAATCCAAACTTCCCAAATTATTAGAAGAAAAAAAAAATATAGGCACATTAACAAAATGAAGAGACTATGGACCATTTAGTGAATAATACAAACGGTGAGCATGACACACAGTGATATGTCCAAACTCCTCTGCCATATAAAGAAGATGTTATAAGATATATTTACTTATCAAAGATAAAAGACCTCCAATGAGATTTAAAAAAGAAACCCAAGATACCTATGCGCTGTATATAAGGGATAAAACAACAGAGAAAAATCAATAAAACTAATAGGTGGATCTTTAAAAAAATATCTTGCAAGATTGGCAAAATAAAAAGAAGAGTCAGACTCTTCAAGATGGCAGGGTAGGAGCAGCTCGGGGTTGCAGCTCTCAGTGAAGGCTCAGAGGGTGTGTTCAAGCTGCATTTTCAGATGGATCTTTGTTGCCCACAGAATGGGGGGATTCCCAGGTGGAGGAGAGACACCGAGCGCCACCACAGCTGTTTTGGCCGGCACTGCCATTGCAGCCGGCGCAGCAGCTCAGCGGCACTCCGCACAAGGTGCACTGGTCTGGATGCCCTGTTAAACCAGCAATCTGAGATTTGGGAGGGCAGATTAGCATATCCATCTGATTGAACGGGACTTGGACAGTGACCCAGACCAGGAGATTACCAGGAGGCAACACTTGAGCCGGCGCAGTGGGTTGCTGCATGGGAAATCGCACAGATCCTGGTCCCTAATCAGTGGGCGACTGAAATATCTGGGAGAGAGTCAACCTTTCAACTCTGGAAAGGGAAAAAGAGGGACTCTGAGGTGGCGAGCGAGGTGACGAGGCTCGGCAGGTCCCACCCCCACAGGGACAAGCAAGGTGGCAATTCCATACGCCTGGGGTTGAGAGTTTCACTGCAAACACAACTGAGCCCAGGACAGCACAGCTCGGTGGGGGAGGGGCGTCCCCCATTGCCGAGGCAATCTGCCCCTACGGAAGTATACTCCCATTGCTGTTGCAGCCTGCCGTTGCCGAGGCAACCTGCCATAACAGATACTCCGCCAATATATAGGCAACAGAGCAGAGCACACGATAGCAGGGCGGAGCCCTCAGCAACAGGGCGGAGCCCAAGGCAACAGAGCAGAGCCTGCCACAGTAGGGCAGAGCCAATACCAACAGGGTGGAGCCTCGGCAGGCAAATAGTGACTAGACTGCCCCCTAGCTGGGCAGGAAAGTGCAACGGATACTCATAAAGAAAGCCCTAACGCCCCGAGACAGAGCATCTGAGGAAAAAAAAAGGGTTTTATGAGTTCTGCTGCAGCAGACTTAAAAGTATCTGCCGAACAGTCCTCAATGAACAACAAAGCTCACAGCTCAGCACTCGAGCTCCTATAAAGTACAGACCGTCTCCTCAAGCAGCTCCCTGACCCCGGAATATTCAAAGAGTCACCTCAAAAAGGACTGATCAGACTGACATTTGGCGGGCATCATTCTGGGACAAAGATAGCAGAAGAAGAAACTGGTAGCACCCCTCACTGTTCTGCAGCTGCTACAGGTGTACCCCAGACAAGCAGGGCCTGGAGTGGACCTCAGCAGTCATACAGCAGAGGGGCTAGACTGTTAGAAGGAAAACTAAGAAACAGAAATACTTCACCATCAACAATCTGGGCGTCCACTCAGAGAACCAACCAAAAAGTCAGCAACTACTCAGACCACAGGAGGATAAACCCACAAAGATGGGAAGAAACCAGCACAAAAAGGAGGAAAACACCCGAAACCAAAACACCTCGCCTCCTACAAAGGACCAAAACTCCTCGCCAGCAAGGGAGCAAAGCTGGATGGAGAATGAGGGTGATGAAATGATGGAATCAGACTTCAGAAGGTGGGTAATGAGAAACTTCCGTGAGCTAAAAGAACATGTTCTAAATCAATGCAAAGAAACTAAGAACCTTGAAAAAAGATTTGAAAAAAGATTCGAGGAAATGATAACAAAAATGGACAAATTAGAGAGGAATATAAACAAATTGAAGGAGCTGAAAAACACAACACGAGAACTTCGTGAAGCATGCACAAGTTTCAACAGCCGAAGTGACCAAGCAGAAGAAAGAATATGAGAAGTTAAAGATCAACTCAATGAAATAAAACAAGAAACCAAGATTAGAGAAAAAAGCGCAAAAGGAATGAACATAGTCTCCAAGAAAAGTGGGATTATGTGAAGAAACCTAACCTATGTTTGATAGGTGTACCAGAATGTGATGAAGAGAATGAATCCAAGCTGGAAAATACTTTTCAGGATATTATCCAGGAAAATTTCCCCAACCTAGCAAGGCAGGCCAATACTCAAGTCCAGGAAATACAGAGAACACCACAAAGATATTCCGCAGGAAGAGCAACCCCAAGGCACATAATCATCAGATTCAACAGGGTTGAAATGAAGGAGAAAATACTAAGGGCAGCCAGAGAAAACGGTCAGGTCACCCACAAAGGGAAACCCATCAGACTCACAGCAGATCTCTCAGCAGAAACTCTACAAGCCAGGAGAGAGTGGGGGCCAATATTCAACATCCTTAAAGAAAAGAACTTTCAACCCAGAATTTCATATCCAGCCAAACTGAGCTTCATAAATGAAGGAAAAATAAAATCCTTTGCAAACAAGCAAGTACTCAGAGATTTTGTCACCACCAGGCCTGCTTTATAAGAGCTCCTGAAAGAGGCACTACACATAGAAAGGAACAACCATAACCAGCCATTCCAAAAATATATTAAATGCTAAAGAGCATCAAAAAGAAAAGAGAATAATCTGCACCAACTAACGGGCAAAACAGCCAGCTAGCATCAAAATGGCAGTATCAAATTCACACATAACAATATTAACCCTAAATGTAAATGGGCTAAATGCACCAATCAAAAGACACAGACTGGCAAATTGGATAAAAAGCCAAAACCCATCAGTGTGCTGTATCGAGGAAACCCATCACACATGCAAGGATACACAAAGGCTCAAAATAAAGGTATGGAGGAAGATTTACCAAGCAAATGGAGAGCAAAAAAAAAAAGCAGGAGTTGCAATTCTCGTCTCTGATAAAATAGACTTTAAAGCAACAAAGATCAAAAGAGACAAAGAAGGTCATTACATAATGGTAAAAGGATCGATACAACAAGAAGAGCTAACGATCCTAAATATATATGGACCCAATACAGGAGCACCCAGATACATAAGGCAAGTTCTTAACGACTTACAAAGAGACTTAGACTCCCACACAATAATAATGGGAGACTTTAACACTCCACTGTCAAGATTAGACAGATCAACCAGACAGAAAATTAACAAGGAAATCCAGGGCTTGAACTCAGACCTGGAACAAACAAACCTGACAGACATTTACAGAACTCTCCACCCCAAATCCACAGAATATACATTCTTCTCAGCACCACATCACACCTACTCTAAAATTGACCACATAATTGGAAGTAAAGCACTCCTCAGCAAATGCAAAGGAACTGACATAATAACAAACAGTCTCTCAGACCATAGTGCAATCAAGTTAGAACTAAGAATCCAGAAACTAACTCAGAACTGCACAGCTTCATGGAAACTGAACAACTGGCTCTTGAATGTTGAATGGATAAAGAATGAAATGAAGGCAGAAATAAAGAAGTTCTTTGAAACCAATGAGAACAAAGACACAACATACCAGAATCTCTGGGACACATTTAAAGCAGTCTCCAGAGGAAAATATATAGCAATAAGTGCCCATATGAGAAGAGTGGAGAGATCCAAAATTGACACCCTATCATCAAAATTGAAAGAGCTAGAGGAGCAAGATCAAAAAAACTCAAAACCTAGCAGAAGGCAAGAAATAACTAAGATCAGAACAGAACTGAAGGAGATTGAGACACGAAAAACCCTTCAAAAAATCAATAAATCCAAGAGCTGGTTTTTTGAAAAGATCAACAAAATAGACAGACCACTAGCCAGACTGATAAAAAAGAAAAGAGAGAACAACCAAATAGATGCAATAAAAAATGATAAAGGGGTAATCACCACAGATTCCACAGAAATTCAAACCATCATCAGAGAATATTACAAACAACTCTATGCACATAAACTAGTAAACCTGGAAGAAATGGATAAATTCCTGGACACTTGTGTCCTCCCAAGCCTAAACCAGGAGGAAGCTGAAACTATGAATAGACCAATAACGAGGTCTGAAGTCAAGGCAGCAATTAAGAGCCTACCACCCAAAAAGAGCCTAGGTCCAGATGGGTTCACAGCCGAATTCTGCCAGACACACAAAGAGGAGCTGGTACCATTTCTTCTGAAACTATTCCAAATAATCCAAAAAGAGGGAATCCTTCCCAAATCATTTTATGAGACCAACATCATCCTGATACCAAAACCCGGCAGAGACCCAACAAGAAAAGAAAACTTCAGGACAATATCCATGATGAACATAGATGTAAAAATCTTCAATAAAATACTGGCAAGCTTATTGCAACAGCACATCAAAAAACTTATCCATCATGATCAAGTAGGATTCATCCCGGGTATGCAAGGCTGGTTCAACATACAGAAGTCTATAAATGTAATTCACCACATAAACAGAACCAAAAGCAAAAAACCACATGATTATCTCAATTGACACAGAGAAGGCCTTTGACAAAATTCAACAGCCCTTTATGCTAAAAACCCTCAATAAACTCGGTATTGATGGAACATATCTCAAAGTAATAAAAGCTATTTATGACAAACCAACAGCCAATATCATACTGAATGGGCAAAAACTGGAAGCATTCCCTTTGAAATCTGGCACTAGACAAGGATGCCCTCTTTCACCACTCCTATTCAATATAGTACTGGAAGTTCTAGCCAGAGTAATCAGGCAAGGAAAAGAAATAAAGGGTATTCAAATAGGAAAGGAGGAAGCCAAATTGTCTCTATTTGCAGACGACATGATAGTATATCTACAAGACCCCATCACCTCAGCCCAAAAACTCCTGAAACTGATAAGCAACTTCAGCAAAGTCTCAGGATACAAAATCAGTGTGCAAAAATCACAAGCATTCCTATACACCAATAACAGACTGAAACAGAGCCAAATCAAGAACGAACTGCCATTCACAATTGCTACAAAAAGAATAAAATACCTAGGAATACAACTTACAAGGAACGTAAGAGATCTCTTCAAGGAGAACTACAAACCACTGCTCAACGAAATAAGAGAGGACACAAACAGATGGAGAAACATTCCATGTTCATGGTTAGGAAGAATCAACATCGTGAAAATGGCTATACTGTCCAAAGTAATTTACAGATTCAATGCTATCCCCATCAAGCTACCACTGACTTTCTTCATAGAACTAGAAAAAACCACCATGAACTTCATATGGAACCAAAAGAGAGCCCACATAGCCAAGTCAATTCTAAGCAGAAAGAACACAGTGGGAGGCATCACACTACCGGATTTCAAACTATATTACAAGGCTACAGTAATCAAAACAGCATGGTACTGGTACCAAAACAGAGATATAGACCAATGGAACAGAACAGAGGCATCAGAGGCAACACAGCATATCTACAACCATACAATATTTGATTAACCTGACAAAAACAAGCAATGGGGAAAGAACTTCCTGTTTAATAAATGGTGTTGGGATAACTGGCTAACCATATGCAGAAAGCAGAAACTGGACCCCTTCCTGACACCTTACACTAAAATTAACTCCAGATGGAGTAAAGACTTAAATATAAGACCTGGCACCATAAAAACCCTAGAGGAAAATCTAGGTAAAACCATTCAGGACATAGGAGTAGGCAAGGACTTCATGACCAAAACACCAAAAGTGTTGGCAACAAAAGCCAAAATAGACAAATTGGACCTAATCAAACTCCACAGCTTCTGCACGGCAAAAGAAACAGTCACTAGAGTGAATCGGCAACCAACAGAATGGGAAAAAATTTTTGCAGTTTACCCATCTGACAAAGGGCTGATATCCAGAATTTACAAAGAACTAAAACAAATTTACAGGAAAAAAACAAACAAGCCCATTCAAAAATAGGCAAAGGATATGAACAGACACTTTACAAAAGAAGACATACATGAGGCCAACAAACATATGAAAAAATGCTCATCACCACTGGTCATTAGAGAGATGCAAATCAAAACCACATTGAGATACCATCTCACGCCAGTTAGAATGGCGATCATTAAAAAATCTGGAGACAACAGATGCTGGAGAGGATGTGGAGGAACAGGAACAGTTTTACACTGTTGGTGGGAGTGTAAATTAGTTCAACCATTGTGGAAGACAGTGTGGCAATTCCTCAAGGCCTTAGAAATAGAAATTCCATTTGACCCAGCAATCCCATTACTGGATATATATCCAAAAAATTATAAATCGTTCTACTATAAGGACACATGCACACAAATGTTCATTGTAGCACTGTTTACAATAGCAAAGACCTGGAACCAAATGTTCATCCACGATAGACTGGATTGGGAAAATGTGGCACATATACACCATGGAATATTATGCAGCAATCAAAAAGGATGAGTTTGTGTCCTTTGTAGGGACATGGATGAATTTGGAGAACATCATTCTCAGCAAACTGACACAAGAACAGAAAATGAAATACCGCATATTCTCACTCATAGGCGGGTAATGAAAAAAGAGAACACATGGACACAGGGAAGGGAGTACTACACACTGGGGTCTACTGGGGGGAATAGGGGAGGGACAGCAGGTCAGGGAGGAAGCGGGGAGGGATAGCCTGGGAGAAATGCCAAATGTGGATGAAGGGGAAGACAGCAGCAAAACACACTGCTATATGTGTACCTATGCAACTATCTTGCATGATCTGCACATGTACCCCAAAACCTAAAATGCAATAAAAAAAGAAAAGAAGAAGAGTCAGAATACTAACTTCGGGGGAAAAAAAGGAGCTATCACTATAGATCCTGCAGAAATGAAAAGAAAAATAAGTGATATGGTTTGGCTCTGTGTGCCCACCCAAATCTCAACTCAAATTGTAATTCCCACATGTTGAGGGAGGGACGTGGTGGAGATGATTGGGTCATAGAGAGATTTCCCCCATGCAGGGGTTCTCATGATGTGAGTGAGTTCTTACGAGATCTGATGGTTTAAAAGTCTGTGGCATTTCCCCACCCTCTCCTACCACCATGTAAGACATGATTTGCTTCCCTTTCACCTTCCGCCATGATTGTAAGTTTCCTGAGACTTCTCAAGCCATTTGAAATTGAGTCAATTAAACCGCATTTTTGTTATATAAATTATCAAGTCTCAGGTAGTTTTTATAGCAGTCTGCAAACAGACAAATACAAGCAGAGAATATTACAAATACTATGACTATTACATTGTAATATACAATGTAATAATATAGTATGAATATTATTGAATAATATACTATATACATTACAATGTAATATTCATAGTATATTATTACAATGTGTATTACAATGTAATGTCATAGTATTTGTAATACAAATAGTATAAATAAATTTATGCTAATAAATTTAAGAACTTGGAAGAAATGGACTTTCTTGAAAACCACAGTAACCTGAATGAAACCATTAGACTTTTGAATCCATAGTTTGTTTTTTGATTTTTGGTTTTTGTGTGTGAGACAGGGTCTCACTCTGTCACCTGGATTGGAGTGCAATGGCATGCTCACAGCTCACGGCAGCCTTGACCTCCCAGGCTCAAAGAAGCCTCCAACCTCAGCCTCCTTAGTGGCTGGGAATACAGGTACATGCCATGATGCTCTGCCAATTAAATATTTTAATTCCTGTTTGAGTCTATTTATACTTTTTAATTGCTGATAATGTACAAAATTATTGGAATAAATACATTTATTCATTCTCAAAGTGCTTTTAAAATTTTACACCTAAAGTTTTACCCCTTTTAAGCCTAATATTATTTGGTTTTGTTTCTCTCTTTCTTAACTTCCCTCTTATAAGGTTTTTCTAACTTTGATCTTCTTCTATTCCATCATGATGTGTGTGTGTAGATAATACAATTATGTATTATCTACATGGCTTGGTATGTGATGATCTTTGCCAGTCTGAAGACTCATATCCACCTTAATTTATGAAATATTTCAAGTTGACAAAAAAGCATAGAGAATAATCGAATGGCTATACATATACTCATTACTCAGTATAAGTGATAAAATGTTGCAAATACAATTGAAGGTCTGTGTTTGCCTCTTCTCAATCACCTTTCCTCCCATATTTCTAGCAATAATCACTATCCTAAAGTTTGTTAATCAATTCCATGCATGTCCTTATATTTTTCTACATGTAGATATATTCATAAGCAATATAGAGCAGTGTTTTCCATGTTTTAAATGTCAAATAAATTACATATGTATGCAAACTTCTGTAACTTTGGTGCTAAACAGTCTGGTTTTTAAGAACATTCTATTTTTTGTGAGGAGCTCTGGTTCACAGGCAGACTCCTAAATGGCATGCTGCAGTTCACTAGGGATGGGCTGCAGTTACTGACCCATTGGCCCCCTGGGCACCTAGGTGGGTCCTGGGGTTTCCAGAGCCCCTGGACAGCTGCTCCTAGAGCCACTGGGGGAGAGTCTGTTCCAGGAGCTAAAGAAACTCAGTGGGGCTGATTCAAAGCAGTGACAGGAAGGCCTTGGGGAAGGTGGGGAGCCCTGGCAGGTGCAGCTCCAGGTGGAGAACTCATCTCTGTCTCTCTGCCTTCTCAGTAGTTGGATGCAGCCCTCTGCGCTTCATTCTGTGTCCTTTAAGTGGTAAGTAAGCAGGTGCAGGTGTCTGCCCTAACAGTGCATGTGCAATCTGCACACTAGAGCTTCTGCCCTATTCTAGAATGTTTCATATAAAAACGTTTGCTATTTTTTAAAAAGGAAACCTTTACAAATCTCTCTACTCCAGAACAACAGAAGGACCTTTGAATGTTTTTAATCTAACAACCTGTCCCTTCTTAAAAGTTATTTTTATCCAGTATTTTCCTCCTTGTCTCTCTTTTATACTATAAATTATTGCCTCTATTGCTGTTGTAGTATACAGTCAATATTTGTTTAGCTTTACCCACATGTTTGTGCTGAGCTACTGCTAATCCATATAGCATTTTTGTGCAAATTAGGAAAAGGCATTTCTCTCTCAAAACACTTTCTTTCCATCTGTGGAAAGTAACATTCATTCAATACTATACATATACCACACATTAAGAGAATACATAATAAACATAGAAGGTACACCGTCTACAGATCAACTGGTACCCCCAGATGTAGCACCCCTATACAACCACACCTGGAAGTCCTGGGTTTTCTAGCTCTTTATGCACCATTTTGCATTGCAGCTCATTTCTTCCTTCTGTTCAATTTCCTTACAAAATGACATCCTTTAGATGTTCCTTAGGTTCAGTTGTCTAGGAAACAAATTTCTCTGTTTTTGTTAGTTTATAAATGTTTTTATTCCACCCTTGTTTTGTGATAGGTTAAGGTAGTTTAAAACACCATGTTAATAATTTCTTTTTCAACACGTTGAGGATAGTATTTCATTATCTTTTGCTCTTATTGCTATTAGTGAAGAATTTATGATCAACCTAATAGTAATTCTTTGTAGGTAATCTGTTCTTTCCCTTTGCTTGATTTTAAATTTTTTGTTTTATCTTTGGAATTGACAATTTTTAAAAAGTTTGCTATGTACATTTAATTGCACTTTCTAAATCTTAGAGTCTATTTATTTCATCAACTTTGGAAAATTCTGTTTTATCTCTTTGAGTGTTTTCTCTGCTCTGGTAACTTTTCTTTCTCAGTAATTAAAATTGGGTACATATCAGACTTTCTCATTAGGTGTATATTCGACTTTTTGTGTCTCTTCTTTCAAATTTGCTATCTGTCTCTCTCTATTGTGCTATTTCCTTATCTGTTTTCCAATTTATCATTTATCTCTTTAGCTGTGTCTAATCTCTGATTTACTCTGTCTGCTGAGAAATTAGTTTCAATTGTAACAGCTTTAATTTCTAGAAATTCCATTTGTTTTATTCTCAAATATGAGAGAATTTTTTTCTACAGCATGGTATTCCTCTCTCATGATTTCTATTCCATCTTTAATTTTTAAAATATTTGAACATACTTTGTATTCTCGATCTAATTATTTCATCATCTAAAAGTAATTGGGGGATTCAATTCTGCTATTTGTTTTTTCAACTAGCTCACTCTTGACATCTTGATTCCTTATGAATTTTGTAATTTTGAATTTTGAGCTCATTTTCAGTGGATATTGGTGAAAACTTTATGAGGACTGGCTTACTTGTATGCTCTTTTAGAATGTATTTATATCCCTACCAGTCACACAGAGATGTAACCAAAATGAGATTGATGTTATAATTTTTAATTGAAATTTTCAATTATACTAAAAAGTACAGAGAATAGTAAAAATAGCTCTCCTTTGTACCTCCTGACTGCTTAAACAAGAAAATATAGTGGGAGGGAAACTGCCCTAATTTACAGGCTTAATTCTGAGGAGACTGGCAGCATTTAGTACCTCAAATACTCTTTGGAATCCAGATAGCATGCAGTTAGGAGCCCAGTGATCAGTGGAGAGGACTAGGTAGGGAGGGAGGAGGCTCCCAGCTGACAGCTCCCCTGAGCTCTCAGTCAGTCACCAGCACCAACCCACCAGCCAGGAGAGAGAGTCATCTGGAAGTGGGTCTCAGCTACAGTCAAGCTCCCTGAGTTGCTACTACAAGGAGCAGAGAGAAGCCATTGACACCAAAGTCCTGCCTAAATTGAGGACTCAGGTGCAAAAGAAATAATTTTTGTTGTTCTTAAGGCACTATACCTCAGATTGTCTTATTATCTAGCAATATATAACTAGAAGAACATTATTTTTAAAACTTGTCCTATGGAACAGTGAAGTCATATTTGTAGTATTTTGCATCAGATTTCTGCTATTTCTGCTTCTTGTGTATTAATTCTGCTTCCGAGAAGGTAAATAAACCAGGAGTTCTTAGCTTTGTTTTGTTGTTGTTGTTTTGTGTGTGTGTGTGTGTGTGTGTGTGTGTGATAGAACCCATGGAGGAAGAGGAAGCTAAATTGTTCTACCAAAAAGACACATGTATGTGTATGTCATTGCAGCACTATTCACAATAGCAAAAACATGAAATTAACTTAGGTGCCCATCAACAGTGGACTGGATGTAGAAACTGTAGTACATACACAGCATGGAATACTATGGAGCCATAAAAAAGAATAAAATCACATCTTTTGCAACAATATAAATGTAGCTGGAGACCATTAACCTAAACAATTTAAAGCAGGAACAGGAAATCAATACTATATGACTGCATGTTCTCACTTAAAAGTGGGAGCTAAACATTGGGTACTCATGGATATAAAGATGGCAGCAATAGACACTGAGGACTTCAAAAGTGGGGAGAAGGGAAAGGGCTGAGAAACTACCTATTGGGTGCTATACTCACTACCTGGGTAATAGTACCCCAAACCTCAGCATCATGCAATATACTAATATAACAAACCTGCACATGTACCCTGAATCTAAAATAAAAGTTGACATTATTTTTTAAAAGGAGAGCCCCTGGATGAATTATATCCATACAGTCTCAGAATAATGTTTTTAAATGCCTAAAACAAAATATACCAATTAAGTAGAAATATTTACCAAAATATTGACATTTTTGATGGAGGAATGTATGTGTGAAATAGCAGAATCTGGAAGAGGATTTCATAGCTACTATAAATTTAAAGTATGATGAGGACAAATAACTTTTGAAGATTATCTGTAACACTTTAATTAATATGGAAATACTTGTAATTTCTATAAATGAGTCTTGCTTACACAACTGTAGCTTTCTACCTACATGAAATATTGAGGGAAATGTTAATTTTCAGTTAGAGATTAGTGAAAATAAAGAGGCCATTTTTCCCCATGCATGTTCACAGACTGAATTCTATTCTTATACCTCAGGTTAAGAACTGTGAACTACCCAGTTGTATAGCCATTAAATAGTTTTGCATTTCTCAGTAAAGGCTCTGAAAATAGTCTTTGTGTGAAAGCATAAAGAGATGATAGAAGCTATCTGGAAAACCAGTCTTCATATATCCACTCATTAGTCTGAATTTCATAAGCAGTAGGGAGCAATGTGACTCATTTGAAAGTTCTAGGACAGTTACATTTTCCTGCCACCAAGGGCTTTATCATGTGGAGTCAGGCAGCATCAGCCTAAGCACACCTGTATGCACACACACATACACACACACACACACTCACACACTAACATGTTCTACTTGAGCCCAGGACAGTTGATTCACTATCACTATCAAATGAAAAGTCACCTGTCACCCACTTGACATAGAAAATTACTTTACTCCTGATGATGGATAGATTGGATATGTGCTATGCTGCGCCTACTAAGAGAGAACTCTTTAATACTGGTGAGAAACTCAGATTTGCTTAAACAAGTAAACAACGAAAACTGGGTTAGGAAAGTGGTGGAGTGGGCATTGGAAAATGCATAGAAACCAGGAAGCACAGATTAGCCAAACCATGGGAAAGGTAGAGATATGACTGGACCTCAGGAAAAATTGCAACCAGGGCTGGATGCAGAACACTACTCTTTCTTCTCTTATGCTGGCTTTTCTGCACACCTTCATTCCCATCTTTTGGTGCAGACTGGCTTCCCTCACTTCTCAGTCAATGTGTTGGAAAACACGGACAATAGAGGCTCTAAAGCTTTATGTGTTGTAGTTTTAGCTAAAATTGGAATGAAGCTAATTTGACTCTGGATCCTATAGCCAAAATTCGCAGACATGCGCTGGCCAATCAACTGTGGCCAAGGGCAGGGTCGTGTTAAAAAGTGGTTGCTTCCATGAGTAATTGTGCACACGGGAAAAGAGGTGCGGAGAGGTTCCCAGAAAAGTGGAGTGGATGAAGGGCAGGCCAAGCAATTTGTCCAGCATAGGCACAATGAAGACGAAGACAGGCAGGAACAGCCATGCTCATATTCATGTTCTTTTGAAGACAAGCCCTGCGCGTGTGCTGGTGGCTTGAAAACTCACTTGCTACAAAATGAAATGACTCCTATGCTTGCGGGTGGACCAGAGCAGATCTCATTATCTGCTGAGGACAATTTTTAAATAAATCTAAGCAATATATCTTCATGACTGTATTTCCTGTCACATATAAGAAATACGTCATTAAGACCATATACTTTTGTAAGAAAGGTTTCAGGGATTTTTTGAATGCTCAAATCTCAGGGGAAGTTCTTATCAGCCTTGCTCTAGCAAAGGAAAGCTGGGGCTCTGAGACAGTGTCTCTGAGAGGAGGAGCTATAGGTTGTCTCTAATTAGAAACCCATTTGGGGAATCAGAGAAGAAACAGTGGTTTTTAAAAGAATCTGAAATTGGCTGGGTATGGTGGCTCACTCCTTTAATCCCAGCACTTTGAGAGGCCAAGGCAGGTGGATCACAAGGTCAGGAGTTCGAGATAAGCCTGGCCAAGATGGTGAAACCCCGTCTCTACTAAAAATACAAAAATTAGCTGGGCATGGTGGCAGGCACCTGTAATCCTAGGTACTCTGGAGGCTGAGGCAAGAGAATCACTTGAACCCAGAAGGCCAAGGTTGCCATGAGCCAAGATCACACCTCACTTTAGCCTCAGTGACAGAGCAAAAAAATAAAATCTGAAATTTATACTGTGCCCCATGGCAGGGGTTCTTGAACTTTCAGTGTCAGAAACATTACATTTAACATTTCTTAAGGACTTCAAAAAGCATTTTTAATATCAGCTATATCCATGGATATTTTAAGGCTGAGTAATTTTCAAATTATATTTATGGGTTTATTTTAAAATAAGATTAATAAAACCATTCCTTCTATATGTAAAATAATATTTTTTAAAGACTATATTTTGGGACTGGGTGCAGTGGCACATACCTGTAATCCCAGCACTTTGGGAGGCCAAGGTGGGATGACTGCTTGAGCCCAGGAGTTAAGACCAGCCTGGGCAACATGATGAGACCCTATCTTATAAGAAATAAATAAAAGACTATATTTTGAAAACAAAAGAATATAATGAGAAGAGTAATATTATTTTACATTTTTGTAAAGCTCTTTAATGTCTGATTTGAAGTAGAAGTATATTTGAAAAAGACAGAAGTATTAAAATAATCTTTTCAGAAAATAGTAGCTATTCTTTGATATACCCAAACTCAACACATCATAGTTTGTTTAATGTTTATAACAAATCAATGTGGGATCTAGAATTATATCAATAAACTTTTAAATATTATGTCACAGAAAAATCTTAAATTAATCAAACATTAAGATTATATACTCTTAGATTAAAATGTTCCATCTTAAATGGCTCCTTTATCCAGGTTAATTTTGTAGCATCATGCACTGGCCACTTGGAAAATATTGGTTTAATTGTTTATACAGTGGGGAGGACTCAAGATGGCGCTGTGAGAACAACCCAGGATTGGAGCTCTCATTGAATCCGCAAACAGGTGAGTCGGAGCTGCATTTCCAGACTGATCTTTGTTGCCCACAGAACAGGGAAACTCCCAAGTATAAAAAAGACACGGGACGCCAGGCAGTAGGTCTGCCTGGCAAAGCCGGCAGCCGGGGCGGCAGCAGCCGGCCCTACCCAGCAATCCCCACAGGGCACGCTTGTCCGAGTGTCCTGCTGAACCAGCAACCTGAGACTTGAGAGGGCTGGACTTGAGACTGAACGAGACTTGGACAGTAGGCCAGCCCAGGGGATTGCAGGGACAGATCGTTTGGGGTACCCAGTGGGACGAACAAAACCGCGATTTCAAACTATCCCGAGCAGATGGTCCGAGATGCTCTGTGGGGGAGGGGCGTCCACCACTACCGAGGCAACCCGCCGCAACTGAGATACATGCCCACTGCTGACGCAGCCTGCCGTTGCCGAGGCAACATGCTACAATGAAGAGACTCCGCCGCAGGGCGTAGCGGAGACCACAGCAGAGCCTGCAGGAACAGGGCGAACCACACAACAGCAGGGCGGAGCCTCGGCAGCCAAACAGTGGCTAGTCTGCCTTCTAGCTGGGCAGGACACCTCATCGGACATCGAAAAATAAAGCCCGAACCCCCCAAAACAGAGCATTTGAGAAAAAAAGGTTTTTTTTTAATGAGTTCTGTTGCAGCAGAATCAAACATAGCAGCCTAACAGCCCTGAATGAACAACAGAGCTCACAGCTCAGCAATTGAGCTCCAAAAAAGTACAGACTGTCTCCTCAAGCAGCTCCCTGACCCCTCTATATCCAAAAGACTGACATTTGGCAGGTATCATCCTGGGACAAAGATAGCAGAAAAAGAAACGGGTAGCATCCCTCACTGTGCCACAGCTGCTAGAGGTGCACCCCAGACAAGCAGGGCCTGGAGTGGACCTCTGCAGTCGTACAGCAAAGGGGCTAGGCTGGTAGAAGGAAAACCAAGAAACAGAAATACTTCATCATCAACAATCTGGGTGTCCACTCAGAGACCCAATCGAAAAGTAAGCAACTACGCAGACGACAAGCGGATAAACCCACAAAGATGGGAAGAAACCAGCGAAAAAAGGAGGAAAACACCTGAAACCAGAACACCTCGCCTCCTAGAAAGAACCAAAACTCCTCACCAGCAAGGGAGCAAAGCTGGACGGAGAATGACTGTGATGAAATGACGGAATTAGACTTCAGAAGGTGGATAATGAGAAACTTCTGTGAGCTAAAAGAACATGTATTAAATCAATGCAAAGAAACTAAGGAACTTAAAAAAAGATATGAGGAAATGATAACAAGAATGGATAACTTAGAGAGGAATATGAATGAATTAAAGGAGCTGAAAAACACAATACGAGAACTTCGTGAAGCATGCACAAGTTTCAATAGCCGAATTGACCAAGCAGAAGAAAGAATATCTGAAGTCGAAGACCAACTCAATGAAATTAAACGAGAAACCAAGATTAGAGAAAAAAGCGCAAAAACGAATGAACAAAGTTCTCCAAGAAATGTGGGACTATGTGAAAAGACCTAACCTACGTTTGATAGGTGTACCAGAAGGGGACGAAGAGAATGAATCCAAGCTGGAAAATACTCTTCAGGACATCATCCAGGAAAACTTCCCCCACCTAGCAAGACAGGCCAACACTCAAATGCAGGAAATACAGAGAACACCACAAAGATATTCTGCAAGAAGAGCAACCCCAAGGCACATAATCGTCAGATTCAACAAGGTTGAAATAAAGGAGAGAATACTAAGGGCAGCCAGAGAGAAAGGTCGAGTTACCCACAAAGGGAGGCCCATCAGACTCACAGCAGATCTCTCGGCAGAAACACTACAAGCCAGAAGAGAGTGGGGGCCAATATTCAACATTCTTAAAGAAAAGAACTTTCAACCCAGAATTTCATATCCAGCCAAACTGAGCTTCAGAAGTGAAGGAAAAATAAAATCCTTTGCGAACAAGCAAGTACTCAGAGATTTTGTCACCACCAGGCCTGCTTTACAAGAGCTCCTAAAAGAGGCACTACACATAGAAAGGAACAACCAGTACCAGCCATTCCAAAATCACACTAAAAGTTAAAGAGCATCAACATAATGAAGAATCTACAACAACCAACAGGCAAAACAGCCACTTAGCATCAAAATGGCAGTATCAAATTCACACATAACAATATTAACCCTAAATGTAAGTGGACTAAATGCACCAATCAAAAGACACAGACTGGCAAATTGGATAAAAAGCCAAAACCCATCAGTGTGCTGTATCCAGGAAACCCATCTCACACGCAAGGATACACAAAGGCTCAAAATAAAGGGATGGAGGAAGATTTACCAAGCAAATGGAGAGCAAAAAAAAGCAGGAGTTGCAATTCTCATCTCTGATAAAATAGACTTTAAAGCAACAAAGATCAAAAGAGACAAAGAAGGCCATTACATAATGGTAAAAGGATTGATAAAACAAGAAGAGCTAATGATCCTAAACATATATGGACCCAATGCAGGAGCACCCAGATACATAAGGCAAGTTCTTAATGACTTACAAAGAGACTTAGACTCCCACACAATAATAGTGGAAGACTTTAACACTCCACTGTCAATATTAGACAGATCAACCAGACAGAAAATCAACAATGATATCCAGGGCTTGAACTCAGACCTGGAGCAAGCAAACCTGATAGACATTTACAGAACTCTCCAACCCAAATCCACAGAATATACATTTTTCTCAGCACCACATCACACCTACTCAAAAATTGACCACATAATTGGAAGTAAAGCACTGCTCAACAAATGCAAAACAACTGAAATCATAACAAACAGCCTCTCAGACCATAGTGCAATCAAGTTAGAACTCAGAATACAGAAACCGACCCAGAACTGCACAGCTTCATGGAAACTGAACAACTGGCTCTTGAATGTTGAATGGGTAAACAATGAAATGAAGTCAGAAATAAAGAAGTTCTTCGAAACCAATGAGAATGAAGACACAACATGCCAGAACCTCTGGGACACATTTAAAGCAGTCTCTAGAGGAAAGTATATAGCAATAAGTGCCCACATGAGGAGAATGGAGAGATCCAAAATTGACACCCTATTGTCAAAATTGAAAGAGCTAGAGGAGCAAGATCAAAAAAACTCAAAACCCAGCAGAAGACAAGAAATAACTAAGATCAGAGCTGAACTGAAGGAGATTGAGACACGAAAAACCCTTCAAAAAATCAATAAATCCAAGAGCTGGTTTTTTGAAAAGATCAACAAAATAGACTGACCACTAGCCAGATTGATTAAAAAGAAAAGAGAGAACAACCAAATAGATGCAATAAAAAATGATAAAGGGGAAATCACCACAGATTCCACAGAAATTCAAACCATCATCAGAGAATATTACAAACAACTCTATGCGCATAAACTAGTAAACCTGGAAGAAATGGATAAATTCCTGGACTCCTGTGTCCTCCCAAGCCTAAACCAGGAGGAAGCTGAAACTATGAATAGACCAATAACAAGGTCAGAAGTCGAGGCAGCAATTAAGAGCCTACCACACAAAAAAAGCCCAGGTCCAGATGGGTTCACAGCCGAATTCTACCAGACACACAAAGAAGAGCTGGTACCATTCCTTCTAAAACTATTTCAAACAATACAAAAAGAGGGAATACTTCCCAAATCATTTTATGAGACCAACATCATCCTGATACCAAAACCCGGCAGAGACCCAACAAGAAACGAAAACTTCAGGCCAATATCCATGATGAACATAGATGCAAAAATCTTCAATAAAATATTGGCAAGCCGAATACAACAGCAAATCAAAAAACTTATTCACCATGGTCAAGTAGGATTCATCCCAGGGATGCAAGGCTGGTTCAACATACGCAAGTCTATAAACGTAATTCACCACATAAACAGAACCAAAAACAAAAACCACATGATTATCTCAATTGACGCAGAGAAGGCATTTGACAAAATTCAACAACCCTTTATGCTAAAAATCCTCAATAAACTCGGTATCGATGGAACGTATCTCAAAGTAATAAAAGCTATTTATGACAAACCAACAGCCAATATCATACTGAATGGGGAAAAAACTGGAAGCATTCCCTTTGAAATCTGGCACTAGACAAGGATGCCCTCTTTCACCACTCCTATTCAATATAGTTCTGGAAGTTCTAGCCAGAGCAATCAGGCAAGAAAAGGAAATAAAGGGTATTCAAATAGGAAAGGTGGAAGCCAAATTGTCTCTATTTGCAGACGACATGATAGTATACCTAGAAGACCCCATCGCCTCAGCCCAAAAAACTCCTGAAACTGATAAGCAACTTCAGCAAAGTCTCAGGATATAAAATCAATGTGCAAAAATCACAAGCATTCGTCTACACCAATAACAGACTTAAAGAAAGCCAAATCAAGAACGAACTGCCATTCACAATTGCTACAAAAAGAATAAAATACCTTGGAATACAACTCACAAGGAACGTAAGGGACCTCTTCAAGGAGAACTACAAACCACTGCTCAACGAAATCAGAGAGGACACAAACAGATGGAGAAAGATTCCATGTTCATGGTTAGGAAGAATTAATATCGTGAAAATGGCTATACTGCCCAAAGTAATTTACAGAATTAACGCTATCCCCATCGAGCTACCATTGACTTTCTTCACAGAACTGGAAAAAACCACCATGAACTTCATATGGAACCAAAAGAGAGCCCGCATAGCCAAGTCAATTCTAAGCAAAAAGAACACAGCAGGGGTCATCACACTACCGGATTTCAAACTATACTACAAGGCTACAGTAATCAAAACAGCATGGTACTGGTACCAAAACAGAGATATAGACCAATGGAACAAAACAGAGGCACCGGAGGCAACACAACATATCTACAACTATACAATCTTTGATAAACCTGACAAAAACAAGCAAGGGGGAAAGGATTCCCTGTTTAACAAATGGTGTTGGGAAAACTGGCTAGCCATGTGCAGAAAGCAGAAACTGGACCCCTTCCTGACACCTTACACTAAAATTAACTCCAGATGGATTAAAGACTTAAACATAAGACCTGGCACCATAAAAACCCTAGAAGGAAATCTAGGCAAAACTATCCAGGACATAGGAGTAGACAAGGACGTTATGAACAAAACACCAAAAGCATTGGCAACAAAAGCCAAAATAGACAAATGGGACCTAATGAAACTCCACAGCTTCTGCACAGCAAAAGAAACAGTCACTAGAGTGGATCGGCAACCAACAGAATGGGAAAAAATTTTAGCAGTTTACCCATCTGACAAATGGCTGATATCCAGAATTTACAAAGAACTCAAATGGATTTACAGGAAAAAAACAAACAAGCCCATTCAAAAGTGGGCAAAGGATATGAACAGACACTTTACGAAAGAAGACATATATGAGGCCAACAATCATGAAAAAATGCTCATCGTCACTGGTCATCAGAGAGATGCAAATCAAAACCACTTTGAGATACCATCTCACGCCAGTTAGAATGGCGATCATTAAAAAATCTGGAGACAACAGATGCTGGAGAGGATGTGGAGAAAAAGGAACACTTTTACACTGTTGGTGGGAGTGTAAATTAGTTCAACCATTGTGGAAGACAGTGTGGCGATTCCTCAAGGCCTTAGAAATAGAAATTCCATTTGACCCAGCAATCCCATTACTGGGTATATATCCAAAAGACTATAAATCGTTCTACTATAAGGACACATGTACATGAGTGTTCATTGCAGCACTGTTTACAATAGCAAAGACCTGGAATCAACCCAAATGCCCATTGATAATAGACTGGATTGGAAAAATGTGGCACATATACACCATGGAATATTATGCAGCAATCAGAAATGATGAGTTTGTGTCATTTGTAGGGACATGGATGAATCTGGAGAACGTCATTCTCAGCAAACTGACACAAGAACAGAAAATGAAACACCGCATATTCTCACTCATAGGTGGGTGATGAAAAATGCGAACACATGGACACAGAAAGGGGAGTACTAAACACTGGGGTCTATTGGGGGGAAAAGGGGAGGGCCAGTGGGAGGGGGAGGTGGGGAGGGATAGCCTGGGGAGAAATGCCAAATGTGGGTGAAGGGGAGAAGGAAAGAAAAGCACACTGCCATGTGTGTTCCTACGCAACTGTCTTACATGCTCTGCTCATGTACCCCAAAACCTAAAATCCAATAAAAAATTAAAAAAAAATTGTTTATGCATATTTTCCAAATGTTGAAACATTTCATTGGTATGCATTGATATGCAGTATCAAAAAATCACATGTATTAATATCACTGGCAGTCTCATGGGAAAAGTACTTAAGCATCGGGACACTGTGAAGCTCAGAAAGGCAAATACAAATTTTCCAAAGTTCTAATTTTTGCTTGAAAGCTAACATGCTATCAGTGGTAACAAATACTGTCAGTTATTTTCCTTAAAATGGCATACTTGCCGAATTAGAGAGAAAATGTCTGCCAAATCCGTAAGTCTGTAATTGGTTCGTTTAATTAAATATTGCGTTCTATGAAAAAAGTGGCTAGTTCATCTCACAACTCAGTCACACAATTGCTTTTCCTCAAGCTGAGCATCGCATTTCAGTATGCAGCATAAGTGCTTTATGTGTGCTTCCCCTTTCATCACACAGAGTATTTAAAAGGCACGTACTCCGTAATTGTGATTCAATAAAATCAATAGTTTTTACTGGTTCATCGAAGATACCCTTAATTTCCACTGGCATTCTCTTTCTGCAGGTTCAAGGAGGTGAAGAATACAGTGACCACGTGCACGGTTTGGTGCCACTGATTCACTTCATGTTAAGGCACCAGGAGTCTCCCCACTCTTACTTTTGTACTATCAGTGCAAATATCAACACAGCAGAAAAGGTAAATGAAGTCTTATGGTTACTACAAAAATTGTTTTTGGCTAGGCACAGTGGTTCATGCCTGTAATTGGCACTTTGGGAGGCTGAGTCGGGAGGATTGCTCGAGCCCAGAAGGCTGAGACCAGCCTGAGCAATACAAGGAGGCCCCATCTTTACCAAAAAAAAAAAAAAAAAAAACTAGCCCAGTGTGGTGGCATGTGCCTATAGTCCCAGCTACTTGTGAGGCTGAGGTGGGAGCATAGCTTGAGCTCAGAAGATCAAGGCTGCAGTGGGCCATGACTGCATCACTGAACTCCAGCCTGGGTGACAAAAGCAAGACCCTGTCTCAAAACAAACAAACAAACAAAAAATTATCTCTCAGACCCTTCAAAAGGTTTCAGAAACCCCTAGGGACCACAGACCATATTTTGAGGTTCACTGATCTGTGGTTTATATTTTCCTTTTTTGTTTCTCACAGATGCCCTTTACGAATGGGTGCTCCTGGGACACCCCTTGGAAGGATGGGAAAAATGAGTCTCTGGGAAATTAAGTGCCTTGTCCCTGGCCTCAGAACCAGTGACCAGGAGGGACCACAAGGGAATATTGGCCAATACTCTCATGAGCATCAAGAAGGAAAGCACCTCACCTCTACCCCGATCCCACATGTGAATCCCCTGGGCTGCACATGGCCAGACTTAAAAGGTGAGGAGGATGCCCCAACATGGGTGTATGTGGAGCAGCCTGGCATGCCAAGGCAACAAGGCAGCTTTGCAGGAGGACCTGAAGAGCAAGCCATCGGTGGACTAAACAATCCTCCCATCAGGGCCCCGATCTCTAGTGGACAACTTTTGGAGGTTGGTATGACAGCCTCCTCCCTCCACCCATCTCAGAGAATGAAAAATCTGTGAACGCAAGCACTGAGGAGGAATAAAGCAGTAACTTCAGTCTTTGAAATAATAGTTATTATTTCAGCCTTTAAATGGCCTTAGATTTCTCTAACCGGCTAGTGTCAAAAAGCACAGCCCAAGCCAGAAGATAGGCCCGCTTCCCCTGGCTTTCCTACAGCTACACTCAGGGGTAGGGATGCTTGGAAGATATCTAACTCCACGACCTTTGTGAGGCTGCTCTGCCAGCATATTCCTGGATGGCCTGGGAAACCAAAGACATAAATAAAGGAAGGAAAGAAATGCAGGCCACCAAGCATCCCTGGTGCTTCCTACATGGGCCACACCATGGATCCCCAATGGGGAGTTGGGTCAGGCCTGGGGAATCTGTGAGGTAGAAAACCAGAAGAGCAGGCACTATCTTTGGGAAGGAGGGGAGAAATGAGAGAGCTTCTGGGAAAATTACCCCTACAAATTTCCACAGGGCTGAACATTTTCCAT
Source organism: Callithrix jacchus (assembly GCF_049354715.1). Lineage (NCBI taxonomy): Eukaryota > Metazoa > Chordata > Mammalia > Primates > Cebidae > Callithrix > Callithrix jacchus. The sequence continues at coordinate 26,589,962 of NC_133516.1, read as the reverse complement.
TTTCTCTTTCTATGTGGCCTGTCCAATATCTGCATATTTAAATCGCTTAGATACAAGCTCCAGGTGTTGTAACCTAAAGGATCCCCTGGTGGAGGGAACTGATTGTCTGGACAGGTGGCAAATGAAATCGCAGTAACTGAAATAAGACATGACTAAAAAATATTGGAGACTTACTAGAGCCTGGACAAGATAAGGGCTCACTTCCAGTTCTTCTTCAGACCTCATTGTCCACCCCAGGCAGAGATGACAAAGGGGCCACAGAAAGCTAGATGCAAAGCTTTGATGTTCCCTAAACCTTTACCCTTGTCACTTGCCTTAAGTAAGTTTCAGCTTTTGATAAACAAGTTCAGCAAGTCTCAGGATGCAAAATCAATGTAAAAACATTGCTAGCATTCCTATACAACAAGAGTCAAGCCTAGAGGAACACAATTCCATTCACAATTCCCACAAAAAGAATAAAATACCTAGGAATACAGCTAACCAGGGAGACAAGCAATCTCTACAATGAGAATTACAAAACACTGCTCACAGGAACCAGAGATGACAGCAACAAATGAAAAAACATTCCATACTCATGCATAGGAAGAAGCAATATCGTTAAAATGGCCATACTGCCTAAGGCAGTTTATAGATTCAATGCTACTCCTATCAAACTACCAATGACATTCTTCACAGAGCTAGAAAAAGCTATTTTAAAATTCATATAGAACCAAAAGGAGCCCAAATAGCCAAGGCAATCCTAAGCAAAAGGATTCAAACTATGCTAAAGGGCTATACCTAAACTGCATAGCACTGGTACAAAAATGGACACATAGACTAATGGGACAGAATGGAGAGCCCACAAATAAGGCCTCATACCTACAACTATCTGATCTCTGACAAAGCAGACAAAAACAAGCAAGGGGGAAAGGACTCCCTATTCAATAAATGGTGCTGGGATTACTGGCTAGCCACACGCAGAAGATTGAAACTAGACCCCTTCTTTACACCATATACAAAAATCAACTCCATGGATTAAAGACTTAAATGTCAAACCCAATACTACAGAAACCCTGGAAGACAACCTAGGCAACACCATTCTGGACCTAGGAATGGGCAAAGATTTCATGAGAAAGATGCCAAAAGCAATTGCAATGAAAGCAAAAATTGACAAATGGGATCTAATTAAGCTAAAGAGCTTCTTCAAGGCAAAAGAAATTATCGACAGAGTAAATAGAAACCTACAGAATGGGAGAAAAATTTTGCAAACTATGGATCTGACAAAGTTCTAATATCCAGCATCTATAAGGAACTTAAATTTACAGGAAAAAACGAACGATCCCATTAAAAAGTGGCCAAAGGACATGAACAGACACTTTTCAAAAGAAGTCATACATACAGCCAACAAGCATATGAAAGAAGCTCAACATCATGGATCATTAGAGAAATGTCAACCAAAACCACAATGAGATACCATCTCACACCAGTCAGAATGGCTATTACAAAAAGTCAAAAAAATCAAAGATGCTGGCAAGGTTGTGGAGAAAACGGAATGCTTATTCACTATTGGTCGGAGTGTAAATTAGTTCAATCATTGTAGAAAGCAGTGTGGCAATTCCTCACAGAACTAAAAGCAGAACTACCATTTAACCCAGCAATCCCATTACTGGGTATATACCCAGAGGAATATAAGTCATTCTACCATAAAGATAGATACATGCACACATATGTTCATTGAGCACTATTCAGAATAGCAAAGGCATGGAATCAACCTAAATGCCCATCAATGGGAGATTGGATAAAGAAAATGCGGTACATGTATGCCATGGAATACTACAGAGTCATAAAAAAGAACAAGATCATGTCCTCTGCAGGAACATGGATGGAGCTGGAGGCCGTTGACCTTAGCAAACTAACCCAAGAACAGAAAACCAAATACCTCATGCATCTCACTTATAGGTGGGAGCTAAATGATGAGAACACATGAATACATAGAGGAGAACAACAGACACCGGGGCTCAACCTAATGGAGGATTGAGGGTGGGAGTAGGGATAGAATAAGGAAAGATAACTAATGAGTACTGGGCTTAATACCAGGGTGATGAAATAGTCTGTACAACAAATCCCCATAACACAAGTTTACCTATGTAACAGATCTGCACTTGTACCCCTGAACTTAAAGGTTCAAAAGTATGTTTCAGCTTGTATAAAAAGGAAGGAGACAGGCAGGGCCAGTAGTTGTGGTATTATTCATCTATCCCTTAATAAATATAATTCTGGCAATACACTGGTGGATTTATGGGCTGTAGATGTAAGCGGAGGCTGGAAGGATGGCTAGGGAGTGGAAGGAACCAAACTCACAAAGCCATAGACAAAGAGATTGTGTCTGTGTTCAGGGGACTTTAGGTGGTGCAGCGTGGCCAACTTTCAGAGTAGAAATGCACAGAAACTCTTGTGTAGCATTAATGTTGCTAAGCAGCACTAACCTGGTGTTCCAGGTATGTATCTTTCCATTTTAGGGACTTGAGAGCCATTTGAGGACACTCTGCCATCTTGAAGGAGAAAAGAAAAGTCACAGCACAAGGAACAAGACAGAATGGCAAGGCAAAAACTAGTCCCAAGGAGACAACACCAGGGCTCAGTAATTGTTTCTACTGCCTCAGTTCCCAGAAGCACAAGGTGGAGGTTGACTCATAAGAGTGAGTTAGATGGTGCCTGAAGTCAGAGCATGACACACAGAGAAGCTGACTTCATGGCGGGTCCTCAGAGCCACTGAGTCATAGCTCCTGAAATATCCCCTTACCAGGGACCCTGTAAGCCAAAGCCCGAGAGTGGAGGTGGTAATGCACTGGCGAGAGTATGGACAGACAAGCAGGCGAGGCAGAGTCATGCCAGCATTGAAGGGCACGTCCCAGGTCAGCTGCTGCACACAGGTGCACAGTGGCACAGCCACATCATTTAGGGGTTTCAAATGCCCACACCAGACTCTTTCTGCTCCATATTGCCAGAGGAGACCTATTGCTTAGAAAACGGAGTTTTAATGCATTGTGGAATGCAGGGGTTGAAGAAAGAGATCCTTTCAGCATGTAGGACTGCTGCCTGGGTGGTCTGGTGTTGGCAGGACACTGGAAGGAGGAGCTCTAGGCACTCAAGGTAAGATGGATGTACTCACAGGAATGGAAAGAGAAAAGACAGAGAGGGGCACATAATTAAAAGTGAAAGAAACATACACTTTTTAGGAACACGTTTTCTACTTTCCAATGGCCTTTAGATTTGGTTTGGAACAAGGACAAGCATCCTTCTGACACTATTCAGTTCTCAAAGGGGCAAGTAAGCCACGGAACGATAGATATCACACATAGCTTCCAATGCCGTGAAATTGTCCTCCAAGACATGCTGCCAGGGATGAGGGAGCCATGAGGGCATCTGCACTGGCCACATGCCTGTTTGCTCTCACAGCCTTCCCCACCCTGGCCCTGCTCTGCCTTGCATCAACACTTCTCATTTTCTCCTCCTCTCTGCCTCAGTGGCATCTCCAGAGGAGGCTGCATCTACTTTGTGGCTCCAGCTCACTGTGGTTCCAGCTTCCATGGGGTGACCAGCAGTGATGGTAGCAGCTTCCTGTTTGGTTAACCTCTGGGTTGACACTTTCCCTTGGTGCTTGTGTTAAACTCCCTTTGTTTAAAATTCCTGGAGTGATTCCTGTTTTCTAGGCTTGCCCTTGACTGACACAGCAGTCCTAATTTTATCTATTTTTATACCTTGGGGTTTTACGTAAAATTTAATTAGGAATAAAAATTTCTATTAGATAAAACAGACTAAGAAACATTTGAATATGGCAATTCTTGTTTGGCCCAAATGTAGATGAGAGACCTGAAGACCAAAGATGTTAATAAGTAGAACAAATACACAGTGGGAGGTTTGCTAGTTGTCCCTTTATTGGCTTTTAAAAATTACTAAATAAAGCAAGTAGTGCAGAAGTATCTAAAGTAAAAATAGAAAGAAAGTCCTACATGCAGGACTCATAACCTTGAGGTAACCACAGTTTGGTTTGTTTTATTGGCTTCTTGACTTTCTAAGTAAACACACACACACACACACACACACACACACATCCCACATATACTTACACTTATACATATATATTTTTTAAATAGGGTCACTCCATGCATCTCGATCATCAACTTACTTGTTTTTTTCCTAGAACAGTATATTATGGATGTCCTTCCATGTTAGCATCTATAGATCTACTTCATTTATGTTAGCAGCTGCATTGCATCCTGTTGTATTTAGGTTTTATAACATTATCTGATGAGTTCGAGTCCCCTAGTAGCTAATAGTCATTTTTTGCTATTACCAGCAAATAGGTATTTCACTACTACAACCAAGAAAGCTGCGGTGACTTTCCCTGTACCATGCAGCCAGCTTTGTGCGTGTGTGTGTCTGTGTAGAGTGGATCCCAGGAAGCAGAACTCGAGGTTAGGAACAAAAACGCTTCAAAAAACTGTTCGTATTACATTCCCACCAACAGTGAGACAGCTCATTTCCCCACATCTTCACCAACAGTGGACATTTTGCTTTTTCACCGATTGAGAAAAGCTCTCTGAGGATCACTTAAGAAGCATTCACAGGCCTGCCTTAAAATAGCCACCAGCAAAGGACGGCACCTTTGACAATGGCAGAGTAGCAAGAAATTGCCTCTTCGTGCACTACAGTGGGGATTTCTTAACAGATGTAAGACGTAGACTTCCTCGTAGTCGTTCTTGACTTCTTGTGTGCACATTGACTGTGTCTGCTAGCAATCCCACTGTTCCTGATAGGAAGTCCAGTTATAAAAATGAAACTAGATGTAGATCTAATTCTTGTTGTTTTGGAGGCTGTCTTGTCTCTTGGATAGCTTTTTGTTTTGTTGTTTATTCTGCAGTTTCACTCTAATGTATTTGGGCAGATTTTTTTTTAATCCTGCATCTAACTCAGTGTGACTTTTGATACTGGGGATTCATGCCTTTCTTTAGGCTTGAAAATTCTCTCTCATGGCCGGGTGTGGTGGCTCACACCTGTAATCCCAGCACTTTGGGAGGCCAAGGTGGGCAGATCACAAGGTCAAGGGATCGAGACCATCCTGGTCAACATGGTGAAACCCCATCTCTACTAAAAAATACAGAAATTAGCTGGGTGTGGTGGGACGAGCCTGTAGTCCCCCCAGCTACTCAGGAGGCTGAGGCAGGAGAATTGCTTGAACCTGGGAGGCGGAGATGCAGTGAACCGAGATTGCGCCACTGCACTCCAGCCTGGCGCCTGGTGACAGAGCAAGACTCTGTCTCAAAAAAAAAAAAAATTCTCTCTCATGATCACTGTGAGACTTGTCTTGGAAGAGTCCTCCCTAGTGATGAGATCATGATTATCTTTCTTCAAACAGAAGCCCATGTCCCCCATGGTTAAAGGAAAAGAGAAGTCTGTGGGAGGTGCCTGGAAAATTCGGGTAGTCCTCCACAAGGCAGACAAGCCTGGACAGGAGGCAGGCTAGGAGTAGTCTCTGTAGACTGCACAAGGTGGTGGACGGGAACTGAGGATCTTGGGAAGCAACCTGAAGGAGCTGGGTCCCAGCTGGAGCTCACTATACATGTGATTCTGAGCAAGTCCACATCGAGATGATTATGGTGCCCACATGGCATTCTGCCATCTTAATGTGATACTCATCTATGTTCACAAAATACTGTAATACCCCAACCCTGTCGGTAAGGTTGTTTTTATTACTGTTACTACTTACTGATGAAGAAATAAGCCCACCAAGGGTAAGTGGCATAGTTTATTAATAGGATAGCTTAATCTCTCATAAAAACCATGTTGAAGGTTTTTTCTTTATGCTTTCCAGTGTCCCTTCTACAAATACCCTTCAAAATAAATTCCCATTGAGAACTTAGCAGCAGATAAAAACTCAGATAATTGGACTTATATAACCTGGATTTATCTTCCCATTTTATCGTGGCAATCAGAAAATGATGAAATATATTTAGTTCTCAACCTCAGTAGGTACGTACTTTGGCATTTTGCACTATGGACCAGGAAAGAGTACAAAATGTAGAGGGCATACTCTATGCCCTTTAGCAATTACAATTTTGTGGGGCAGCAAAAAGGTGGCCCAAGACACATACAGTGGATTATGGGTCAGGACATCCCTAGGCAGGGCAGCCTGGTTCATCTCAAGGTGCTTGGGCTGGTGCATCTGATAACCCCTGACCATTATGCTCACAATTTTCATGAAGGAAAGGTGGTGTGCTAAGTGTAGCCAGGACAGAAATGCCCAGAGCTCTGCTTTTTGTAAATAATGTCAGACAGGAAGCAAAAGAGAAGAGAGAGAAAGGCTTTTAGACAACTCTGTGTGGTACAAGGTCAGGAGCTCCATAGCTGGGAGCCTTCCCAGCAAACAAAGTATTCCCTCTACTAATCTCCCAGCCAACTCCTGGGGCTGAAATCCACAGGTGAGACAGTTCCAGCTCACCAAGAAAGGCCAAACTGGAAAGAAGGAAATTAGGGCATGGGAATGGGCTGGGGCAACCTCCGAGGCCAGAATCTCCCAATTTTGTCTGCAGCCGTTTCCGCTTGGCTGGCTTTGGAGATTCAGGTTTGTCGCATTTCAGTCAGGCTGCTCTTCCAAGGCATCCGAGCCTACTGACCAGCCTCCGCTCCTAGTGGTGCACTTGGGAATCCTCTCTCCAGATCATCGGCATTCCCAGGTGGGAAAATGACCATGGGGAAGGCCTGGACCCTCTTGTTCCAGGGTGCCGTCATTCTCACAGGAAAACTGTTTGCTCTGGCAAGTGAAGCCTGAATTTGACTTGTGGCTCATTTTCAGTACCCAGTACTGTAATTTTGTGAAATGACAGCAGTATTGATTCCAGATTTTCTCTTTGCTGAAACCCGGTACTGTGGTGCTAAATGGAACCTCAGTGCAAGTAACGGCACTTCATGCTTGATTGATTTAATCCGTCTGATCCTCTGCTTTGATGCAACTGCCGAGGGCCCCCTTAAGAGGCTGGGGTCTTGTTGTCTGGTTCCAGGACCTCAGTTCTCCAGGTGGGCCCTGACAATGAAACAGGACTGACTTCCTAGTAAGGCAGAGGGTCCGAACAGGGTGACAAGGTGCAATTCACTGCAGCTGTTGGGAGAGTCAAAGCCATTGTGAAGAATAAACTTTGGGTCTTCCTTACATTTCCTGTCTCATCCTAGTCCAGATCTCAAGACAGGAAATGAAGGACGACATTCAGGATTGAAAACAAAACAGAATGAGTGAATGAAGGAAGGAAGGAATGAGGTGGATGAATGAGAGGGAGAGGAAGAAAGATAAGAGAGGAAAGTAGAGAAGGGAAGAAAAGACAGAGAAGCCAGGAAGAAAGTGGCAGGGAGGGGGGAGTAAGAAAAACTCTTATTAATCCAGAATGAGTGCTGTCAAGGCAAAGTGAGTCATGGTTTTGAATACAATTGATTTTTCTTCCAGTTCCAACATTAGTTTGAAATTAGGATTGTTTATGGTGGGGTTTGGCAGGGGTGTGCCGTGATTTGATTTGCCTTTCAAAAAGCCCTCTCAGGGCTCAGAGTGCAAATGGGGTTGGCAAAGAGTTAGAGAAGAGGTAGGGAGACAAATTAGAGGGTGGCTCTGGCCCTCCAGGCAAGAAGTGATGGTGGCTTTGCCCAAGGTGAAGAAGGGAAGCATGGATGGACTGGTGTTTAGTTTGAGGTAGAGCAGACAGGAGTTGGTGACAGATTGGCTGTGGGGAAGGAAGGACAAAGAAGATGACTCCAAGATCATAAATAGAGGGACCATGTCCTGATAGTGGGAAGCGTGAAGGGTTGAGGAAGAGAGAAAAGCTTCCTTCCTGACCAAGGCAGCTGGGATACACTCTTCTGAAGAAGGGATTGCCCTATTTACTCTTTCTTGGTGTGTAGACTGTCCACTGGCTCCCATGCCAGCTGCTGGAGTGTGTGGACTGAGTGACATTGAAGGGGGTTGCCCTAACAATGAAGAAGCCCACAGATTATTAACATGGAGGGAGACATGGAACGGGACTGAACCTTACAGAAATATGTTAACATCCACTGTGGTGGCCTCAAAACACTTAGGAAAGAAATCCTGAGTCACTGCAGGGTTTATCATGGAACCATTATTTTGACCATTTATTTACATAACCCACTTTTAAAAAGTTGGTCAATCACATTCTTTTGACCAAGCTGTTATAAATCTTGTTGGATCCTAAAATCGGGATTCCAAAGTTGGAAGGAGCCTCAGAGGTCCCCTATTCCAAATGCCTCCTCTACACCTGAATCCCCTTGAAGCATCTCAGCAGGGATGGCCATCCTAATCAGGCTTTTCCAACATCATACAAACAGCTCAAGGCAACAGGGCCCATTCCTGGCACCGTAAGACGACGGTCCAGTGCAGTGATTTACAAACTTTCAACTACAACCCACAATGAGAAGTGCATTTACATGCCACCCCACTACACACACACACACACACACACACACACACACACACACACGCACACACACACATATACAAAATCCCCTGAAACAATACTCACCCTTACTGTGCGTCTTACACCCTTATATTTTCTATTCTGCTTTATTCTCAAAACTGATGGTATCAATCTACTAAACAAAAGGGGTTTTATAGCTCGCTAATGGGTTGTGACCTAAAATTTGAAAAGCACTAGTCCCAGGTACAAACTCCAAATCCACATGTGTTAAGCAGACAACAAACAAAACTCTAGCTCCCTCAGTTTCTCTGTTTAACACCAAGTGAGGTATCAGAGCCCCAGCATGGGAAAGTAGTTGATCCATGGGTTGGTAAGAACCTTTACTGATGACAGTGTAGGTTTGAAAAAGGAGTTTTATTAGAAAGAAAGAACAGTGCTGAAGAGTGCAGCGGGGCACCTCAGCACGAGAGGACTGAATGCACCAAGGTGGATTTTTCCTTAGGGGTATTTTTGGATCTTAAAGAGGAAGCTGAAGAGTAGTTTGCATGCAAAACGATTACATTTGTAGATATTTTGGTGCCTTAACGTCAACCATGGTTGCACAATGAGTTTCGGCATGAAAGCATTCTGGAGATGTATAGAAATGCCAGTTACTTACAAATTTTAAGTTGAAAAGAGAACTGGAACCACGTGCCAACATGTGTTTTAAACAAACATAAATAGTTTTGGTTTTCTTATTCTCTTGGGGGCTGTTTCTGATTCATAGAATAGTTGTTGATGCCATTATCATCGTAACTTGGATGCAACTGTGTATAATATAGAATGTAAAGAAACACCATAACTGTCAGAGGTGTTCAAACCACGGTGACTCCATCTTGAATAAGGGCTGGGTAAAAGGAGTTTGAGACCTACTGGGCTGCTTTCCCAAAGTTAGGCATTCTTAGTCACAGGATGAGATGGGAGGTTGGTAAAAGATACAGGTCACAAAGACCTTGATGATAAAACAGGTTGTGGTAAAGAGGCAGCTGAAACCCACCAAAACCAAGGCAGTGACGAAAATGACCTCCAGTCATCCTCACAGCTCATTATATGCTAACTATAATGCATTATCATATCATGCTATTATAAAAGACACTTCCACCAATGCCATGATAGTTTAGAAATGCCATGGCAAAGTCAGGCAAGGTCCCTTAAAAGGTCTAAAAAGGGGAGGAACACTGAGTTCCTGGAATTGCCCACCTCTTTCCCAGAAAACTCATAAATAATCCACCCCTTATTTAGCGGATGATCAAGAAATAACTATAAGTACAATCAACCCAGCAGCCCACGCTGCTGCTCTGCCTATGGAGTGGCCATTCCTTATTCCTTTACTTCTTAAACTCGCTTTTACTTTACCATATGGCCTCACCATGAATTCCTTCTTGCACAAGGCCCAAGAACCCTCTCTTGGGAACTGGATCAGGACCCCTTTCAGTGACATAGCTGTGGCTGCTTTACATGGGCCATTGACACTATTGAGGGAGAACGTCTTTCAAAAAATGTAATAATAAAGGTGGGTCCTAATTGGTCGAGGTAATCTCTCGCTCTTGGTTTCCTAATTATTTTCATTCTCAGTGAGAAGAAATGATCTGAAGAGAAGTGTTGGTGACTGTCCAAGGAGGGAAAAGTGATAAGAATAAGCACTGGGTCTGTAAACTTTTTAAATAAAGAGACATTTAAAAACTGGATCTGTTTAACTAGTTCCCCTGAGCTGATGACGGCAAAGTGATAGCCAAGCATCGGGGATCGGGGAAGGGCAGAGAGAATGGGGGCCTATGGCAGGGTTAGCTTATCTTTGGCACCAACTTGTCCTGACCTTCAACCCCAAATACAATGTGCCTTAGATTCTCAGTTATTTTATGTTAAAACTAAGACCTTATTTCAAAATGAATTAATGACACATTGTAAAAAAAAAAAAACCAAAACTATCAAATACTAACAAAGCATAAGAGAAAAGAAAGAGGTAGGAAAAAATGAAGGAAGTGGTACTGTGGGTGGTGATGGATAGGTTAAAGAATTAATGTGATCATTACACTGTATTCATATATCAAATCATTACATTGTACACATTGAAGATATGCAGTTTTTGTTGTCAATTTTACCTCACTAAAGCTAGAAAAAAATTAAAATAAAAGAATTTTTTTAATGAAAGGGGGAAAAGGAAGGAAGGGAGGAAGGTAGGGAGAGAGGAAGTAAGGAAACAACTAACAAAGGAAGAATGGAAAACAGAAAAAAAAGAAAAAGAAAATTAAACTCAACCAAAATCCCATCCCCTGGAGAAAACCACTAATAACATTGTGGTGTATATCTGTCAGTTAATTTCTTAATTGTTTCTGATCTCAGGCACACAAGGTTTTCAAGATTATTTCTTGTTCTTTCAGCTCAATGAAATTCTCCTTACCTTCTCCCTGGCCTAAGGGTCTTCCCTTGAATTCTGGTTTTACAGTTTCGCACAGGCCGACAATATTGTGTCTTATTAACCTTTCTTTAGCATAAGGAGATGTCAGTCCTCTCACTCACTTGCAACTCAGCCTTGGTGAAATAATTTCTACACAGCCTGCAGAGCACAATTAACTGACTACTAACTTTTGTTTTGCTTTACTGGACATCTATGAGGTTGGGGCACAATTGCTGTTTTTGGCATTACTTTGTATGACCTAATAAATGACCAGCCTAATAAAACAGAACTTCCTAGGGCTAGCATCTAAGTCTTTTTAACATTATACCCACTAGGAGTTGACAACACTAGGCACGTAGTAGGCACTCAATCTAAGTTTATTATTGGATCGATCCCAAGGGCAGACTGAGAACATTTACTGATGACTTAGTCCAGGTGTCTGGGCTTTCAGGATCCCTGAGTCAGACTACAGTGATTAACCACCCCCGCCAACAACAACAACAACAAAAACCATAAAATAAGGAAGAGTCTTAATTCTATTTGTTTGACTGCCAGGAAAGCAATTATACTCCCTGATGAGAAATCCAAAATTCTCTGGTCTCAACATGGCAGAACACCTTCCCAGGCACTGTGCAGAAATGCAGTGATGTTCTTCCTGGAGAGCCCCAGGGACATTTATGCCCCAACCTTCCTGGAGGTGAGGATGAAAGCTAGGAATTGGAGGAAGTTTCTCACCACTCTCCCTCTGTTTCCCAAGAACATTACCCAGGAGCTTAGTCTCTTTCTTGTAACAGAAGACAGACCTAGGACATATCTCATAGTATGTGACTTATCTTTCATCCTCTCTGTCTCATAGTATGTGACTTATCTTTCAACCTCTCTGTATGTCTTGTGGCTTGGATTTACAGGTGGTATCATTTCTTCTTGACTTCAGGAGTGTATTTGCTGTTGGATCAATTGGCAGGAAGCCATTAATGTTTCTCAAGGTGGACATTGCTTCTAATTTCGAAGACTGGCTGTGAGGAAACTAGTCACTAGTTACTACTGTATCCTGTCCCATGACATCTTTCCACAATTGATTTAGGCAAGTGCAACCCCTAGAGCTTCATTCTTCGAAAAGACTCCTACCATCATTCATCCAGAGATTTTCATGGTGTAGAAGAGGCTGTTGGTGCTCCTCCCATCTCTTGTTGGGTGGCTTCCCTGCTGTCCTGCACACAGGCTATCCCATGTGCTAGCACTATCACGTGCTAGTTTTTCTAGGGGCTTCAGGAACCAGTCCCCTTTGTCTGAGTGCATTGGGAGCAGGAAATGCCTGGACATTTGCATCTACCCAGAGACGCCCTTAGCCGATGACCCATGAGCATGGGAGTAAAACCACAGCAACTCCCTCGTCCCCAGTCAGGATAATTGAAGGGGGGGCCTGTCCTGTGTCAGAGCCCCTGCAGGGTTGGAGGAGTGACCCTCTGTAGGTCTCTGCCTGTTATAGAGCAGTCTGCTATAGCTGGGCCTTCTTCCCTTCCCTGTCCCACTTTCTCACTCTCCTATCGGTATTCCCGGGAATGCTTTCTAATAAAGCCCTTTCTTTCCCATGAATCCCCATCTCAAGGTGTTCCTCTGAGACTCCCAGGCCAAGGTGACTGGCAGGGAGGAATCCCAGAAGCCTCGGTGGCAGCCTCCAAGCTGAACTCAGCCATGTGCATTTTTATTGCCATGGTGGACGAGCGGCCTACATGGTGGTTTTTAATTTCATTCAAATTATTTGTTGATGTTATTTGCTGAGAGAAGGATTCAGAACATAGAGGAAGGATTTGAGAGGTACATAAGGAAAACTAGCAAGTTTTCCTATCCCTGAAATTCAAAAAGTGTCCTCAGACAAGGAGAGTGTGAGAGAGGCAGAGGAAAAGCAGCAAGGGAGTGCAGTCATGGGATCTCAGACCGGGGAGCCAGACCCACATGATTTCACAGACAGCGCAACACCAGGAGCAGGCAGTGCCCCCACCCAGGTGAGCACCCAGGAGTCCTGCAGGAGCAGAGGCCATGCCCACCATCCCACCAGGGTCTACCTGAGAGAGCTTCCTGCCTGAGCTGTATTGAGGACCAGTGTTGGCTGTTCCTCCACAAGTGTCCAGCATGTCCCAGTGATGGTCAGCGGGACAGGCACCTGTGGGAGCCCATGACTTTGCTGATTCTCTGATTTGACCCATGGGTACCCTCTTCATTCCCAAAATCACAGGACACTCACATGCCCTGTTTGGCCATGACATGTTCACCTGGAGAAGTAATGGGTAGGGGGCCACTCTGGCCCCTGCCCTGGGAGGGCTGGATGGGCTGAGTTCAAGCATCCATCCCTCTCCCAGCCATCGCAAGCCTGGACAGTGGCAACACCCTCCTCCCATGACCAGCCTTGCTACCTGTGGTGTGGCCACTAGTATCATTCTGTCATTCCATCTGATGGCTGCCACTAACCTGATCCTCAGTCAACTCTGCTTGGGGACTAAGTCCGACTATAAGTACCTCAGCACATGACTTCTTCTACCCAGAAAATCTGACTTTATCTTTTGCTTCTTATTCAGACTATTTTGAGGTTGGCTCCAAAGACCTTGATGGGGGTCTGGGTGGTATGTGGGTTGAAACCCTCAGCCTGAGGGCATGGTAGTGTGCAAAGCTACACACCTGGTCTCTATGCAGGTCCCTCTCTACTCATGGTCTCGTGGGTCTCCCTGGTCCCTCAGTGGTGCCTGCATGGTGAGGGACTCCTCTCTTACAAGTTACCACCCCAGATCTCCCTGACATAAACTGTGCCAGGAGAATAACTGAGAACCACGGAGCATAAACTTACCATTTTTTGATTGCAGCCTTGCAAGGCCCTAAGCAGAGGTCCCAGTTAAGCTGTGCCCCAACTCCTGACCCACTGTGAGATAATACCTGTGTGTTGTTTTAAGTCACTAAGGTTGCGCTATTATTGTTACTGCAGCAATAGAAAACTAAAATAGAGAATCTATAGGTGACGTGGAGCGTTTTGGGGAATGACAGAGATAATTAAGGCTTTTCCTTCTCACCCTCATAGCTCCACCCAGGAGGTCCTCAGGCCCCAGAAAGACATGACTATGTAGTGCTGCCCTCCATGAAACCACAAGCAGCCTCCCAAACTATTCTTAGACACAGTCACTGCTCAGAAGCAGCAGCAGAGAGCTCCACACCTTCAGGGTCCTTGTGAGCAGGGCCGAGAGTTCAGGAAACCTATATGCAGTAATGATCAAGGTCCAGGTGCCCTGACTATATGAAACATCATCATGACCCAACCATGGCAAAGTGGAAGGGGGAGAATCCCAGGAAATACTAGGAGAGGTTTTCCTCCAGTCTAGTGAAATAGAGGCTTGGAATCAGAAGTTAAATTTAATATAGAAAATAAAGTGATGTTTTTCCTTACATGCTGAGTTTGAGGGCTGAGGTTGGTGATTGTTATAAATGGAAAACAAGGTTAGCCCTGGGGCATGTTCCCCGAGGGGAGGCAGAGTGGGAGGCTTGGGGCAGGATGAAGCCTTGTCAATGTCCGGCAGCCAATGGCCTCCAGGACTACCTGTAGTTGAACATGCTGGACTTACTACTCATGGCAGGGAGGGAGAACACACAACTTGGGGAGTCACACAGGGCATCTCGGGAACAAGGTAGTAGGACACTTACAATAGGATTTGGGCTTGTGTTAGGTGACCCGAAGGAGGGTTTAGGGAAACTAGGATTTGAACTGGCTCCCATGCTATCAGAAAGCAGGAACAAGTCTATGAATGGGGATCTTCATAGATCATAGCTACAGGAATGGCAGACTAGAGCGAGGCTCAAGACACAATTGGAAAAGAGACAGCCATCACTCGTATCAGCCAGAATACGTGGATGTTTGGTCATTTTTGTGGCTCGAACAATGCTCACGTGTGCCTGTGTTCAGACATGACTAGGGAGTAGCCTTGTTTTGTTTTGCTTTTTTCACACAGAGTCTTGCTCTACGGCCGGGCTGGAGTGCCGTCTCTCCAGTGCCAGTTGGCTCACTGCAACCTCTGCCTCCTGGGTTCAAGCCATTCTTCTGCCTCAGCCTCCAGAGTAGCTGGGACCACAGGCATGTGCCACCATGCCCAGCTATTTTTTGTATTTTTAGTAGAGACGGGGTTTTACCATGTTGGCCAGGGTGGTCTCGATCTCTTGACCTCGTGATTCGCCCGCCTTGGCCTCGCCTTGTTTTTATTTTGATTCATCATGGTCACAGTACAGTCTTGTCCGTGGTTGCTGGTCTATGATAATTTTTTTGTATTCAAAGGAGAACATTAAGGCCTAACTGTGAGTTCCAGGCCAGCTTAGAGCAACACCAAAGCCTGGCTGATAGCACCAGGCCAGCTCCAGGAGGACAGGGACTGCTTTTCTCTCTCTCAAGCTCTTGTTCCTGGGGAGGCTAGCTAAGAGGGAATGCCCTTTTCCATGCCCCACATCACTGCAGCAGCAAGTTCACCCTTTGCAGATATGCTTGACTGATTATGGAGGATTTCTCCCAGAAAACTGCCTGGAAATCACATCTGGTGGCCACAGACATGGTGAACCCTTTTTGAAAAGCAGTTTTGCAATATCAATCAAGATGCTTTGACCCATTAAATCCACCTCTGGGAATTTCTTCTAAGGAAATCTTCTGAAATACTTCAAAAGGTCATATGCACAAAGATGTTCACTACTGAGTTGTATAAAATAATAAAATAAATGGTGGTAACCTAAGTTTCCAATCACAGGGATTGAGACAAATACATTGTCATATATCCAACAAGATTATTAGGAAGCTGATGGTCAAGTTCATGCAAAAGTGGCCATTATCATATATGCACATTTGATCTATTTTAACCATGTCATTACCTCAGCAAAATTAAATTAATTCATGCTTTTGTAAATTCCCAGAACCCTAAGGGATTGTGTTGTGAGGTGTTTTGTTTTTTTAATCAAATGTATAATGGCAGATAGTAATGAGAGTCAACACAATTTCTGTAAGGCTGCTGATAGAAAAGGGGCCAATGCAGGGAACTTTGATCATTCCTGCAGTTTCCAGGATGAACATCATGAACATGCGACTCTCACTTCTCTACAGATTCCTCTGGTCCTCTAGGTCTGAAGATTACACATAGTCCAAAGTCGAATGAGACTCAATTTTCTCATCTGAGAACTCGGTTAATACTGACCTCATTGGATTGTGGTAATGCCACACATCTATAACCATCTGATCCCTGACAAAGCTGACAAAACAAGCAATGGGGAAAGGATTCCCTCTTTAATAAATGGTGTTGGGAAAACTGGCTAGCCATGTGCAGAAAGCAGAAACTGGACCCCTTCCTGACACCTTACACTAAAATTAACTCCAGAAGGATTAAAGACTTAAACATAAGGCCTGGCACCATAAAAACCCTAGAAGAAAATCTAGGCAAAACCATTCAGGACATAGGCACAGGCAAGGACTTCATGACTAAAACACCAAAAGCATTGGCAACAAAAGCCAAAATAGATAAATGGGATCTAATCAAACTCCACAGCTTCTGCACATAAAGAAACAATCATTAGAGTGAACCAGCAACCAACAGAACGGGAAAAACTTTTTGCAATCTACCCGTCTGACAAAGGGTTAATATCCAGAGTCTACAAAGAACTAAAACAGATTTACAAGAAAACAAACAAACAAACCCATTCAAAAGTGAGCAAAGGACATGAACAGTCACTTTTCAAAAGAAGACATACATGAGGCCAACAATATGAAAAAATGCTCATCATCATTGGTCATTAGAGAAATGCAAATCAAAACCACATTGAGATGCCATCTCACGCCAGTTAGAATGGCGATCATTAAAAAATCTGGAGACAGATCGATCCAAGATGGCCGACCACTAACAGCTCAGGATTGTAGCTCCCAGTGAAAGCCCAGAGAACGAGACGACACCACACTTTTAGACAAATTTTCGTCACTCACCGATCAGCCGATTCCCAGTGGAGGAGCCCCATGGGTCGCCAGCGCGACTCTTGTGGCTGCCGCAGCGGTTTTGCCGGTGTCTCGGCGCAGCAGCTCTTCATGCAGAGCCAACGGGACTGCTTCCCCTACTGACCGGAGTTTGGAGCTCCGGGAAGTCAGAGCCGCTTGTTGCGGACTCAAGAGGGAAGCCAGACCAGAGATTCCCGGGCAGAAGAGCACCATCAGTCTTATCGCTGCTATTTAGGCTGCCACAGCGGGTTGCTCAGATCCCAACACTGGGAATCAATAAGTCAGACGTCGACTCAGAAAACTAATTAGAAAGGCGGTTCATCTATAATGAAGGGAAAAAAACAGCCTAAGAAGGCCGAGTATACTCAAGGTCAGAACCCATCAGCAACAGAACAAGCCCTGATGGAAAAGGACTCATCAGCAACCGAACAAGCCCTGATGGAAAAGGACTCATCAGCAATCGAACAAGCCTTGATGGAAAAGGACTCATCAGTAACGGAACAAGCCCTGATGGAAAAGGACTGTGTTCCATTATCTGAAGTAGGCTTTAAAAGGTGGATGATAAGAAACTTCTGGGAGTTAAAGGAACTCGTTCTAACCCAATGTAAAGAAACTAAGAACTTGGAAAAAAGGTTAGATGAAATGTTGAAAAGAATAGACAATATAGAGAGGAATATAAATGAACTTATGGAGTTGAAAAATACAACACGAGAACTTAGTGAAAAATGTACAAGCTTAAACAGCCGAATGGATCAAGCAGAAGAAAGGGTATCAGCAGTTGAAGATCAACTTAATGAAACAAAACAACAAGACAAGAATAGAGAAAAAAGGATAAAAAGGAATGAGCAAAGTCTCCAAGCAATATGGGACTATGTGAAAAGACCTAATATATGCTAGATTGGTGTACCTGAATGTGACGGAGAGAATGAATTCAAGCTGGAAAATACTCTCCAGGACATTATCCAGGAAAATTTTCCTAATTTAGCAAAGCAGGACACTATTCAACCCCAGGCAATACAGAGAACACCACAAAGATATTCCTCAAGAAGACCAACCCCAAGGCACATAATCGTTAGATTCACCAAGATCGAAACGAAGGAGAAAATATTAAGGGCAGCCAGAGAGAAAGATCAAGTTACCCATAAAGGTAAGCCTATTAGGCTTACAGCAGATCTCTCAACGGAAACCCTACAAGCTAGAAGAGAGTGGGGGCCAATATTCAATATACTTAATCAACAGAACTTTCAGCCCAGAATTTCATATCCTGCCAATTTAAGCTTTACATTTGAAGGAAAAATAAAATTTTTTAGGAACAAGCAAGTACTCAGAGATTTTATTACCACCAGGCCTGCTTTACAAGAACTTCTAAAAGAAGCACTATACACAGAAAGGAACAACCAGTATGACCCTTTCTAAAAATACACCAAAAAGTAAAGAGCATTAACATAAAGAAGAATTTTTATCAACAAAAGGACAAAATAGCCAGTTAATATCAAACGGCAGCAACCCTAAATTTAAATCGACCAAATCTCCCAATCAAAAGATACAGACAAAATCTAACGGTATATCCAAAGATATACATAGACTTAAAATAAAGGGTTGGAAAGAAAAACGTACCAACCAAATGGAGAGCAAAAATAAATAAATAAAAAGCAGGAGCTGCAATTTTCACATTTGACAAAATAGATTTCAAAGCTACAAGGATAAAAGGATTAATGTAATAATAAGAGATCTTAACACCCAGATACATAAGACCCATAATGAGATTTAGATTCAACGAGACAGAAAATTGATAACAATATCCGGGACTGGAATTAAGATCCAGAACAAATAAACTCAATAGAGCTCTCCATTTTAAACACACAAAATATACATTATCCACAAAATCTAACGATATATCTAAAGATATACAAAGACTCAAAACAAGAGGATGGAAAAAAACTCACCAACCAAATGGAGAGCAAAAATAAATAAATAAAAAGCAGGAGTTGCAATTCTCACACTTAATAAAATAGATTTCAAAGCTATAAGGATGCAAGGGTAAAAGGATTAATGCAACAATAAGAGATCTTAACACCCAGATACATAAGACACATAATGAGATTTAGATTCAACGAGACAACAAATTGATAACGGTATCCAGGACTTGAACTCAGAGCCAGAACAAATAAACACAATAGAGGTCTCCATTTTAAACACATAAAATATGCATTAACCACTTTAAACACTCAAAATATTGATCGGCCATTATTGAAACCCATTTTAGGAATGAAGTAATATTCCTTTTTCCCTCTTTTTCTTTTTTTCCCCTTCTTCTTCTTAAAAAAACAAACAAAAAAAAAAAAAAACAGAAAGCCTTAAAATAAAAAAAATAAAAAATCTGGAGACAACAGATGCTGGAGAGGATGTGGAGAAATAGGAACACGTTGACGCTGTTGGTGGGAGTGTAAATTAGTTCATTGTGGAAGACAGTGTGGTGATTCCTCAAAGATCTAGAAATAGAAATTCCATTTGACCCAGCAATCCCATTACTGGATATATACCCAAAGGATTATAAATCATCCTATTATAAAGACACATGAACAAGTATGTTCATTGTGGCACTGTTTACAATAGCAAAGACCTGGGACCAACCCAAATGCCCATCGATGATAGACTGGACAAGGAAAATGTGGCATATACACACCATGGAATACTATGCAGTCATAAAAAATGATGAGTTCGTGTCCTTTGTAGGGGCATGGATGCAGCTGGAAATCATCATTCTCAGCAAACTGACACAAGAACAGAAAATCAAACACCACATGTTCTCACTCATAGGCAGGTGTTGAACAATGAGAACACATGGACACAGGAGGGGAGCATCACACATTGGGGTCTGTTGCAGGGGAATAGGGGAGGGACAGTGGTGGGTAGGGAGGCTGGGGAGGGATAATGAGGGGAGAAATGCCAGGTACAGGTGACGGGGGGATGAAGGCAGCAAACCACATTACCATGTATGTATCTATGCAATAATCCTGCATGTTCTGCACATGTACCCCAGAACCTAAAGTGCAATTAAAAAAAAATTATATATATATATACACAAACGCATATACATACTGTGGGTACTTAATACCATGCTCAGTGAAAGCAAAAGTCCCACTGCAGCCTCGATCAGAAGACAAAGGCCTTCTGCAGTGACTTCCAGGAGGAGATCTGCTAGCCTTGTGCTGAAGAGGGGGAAAGTCTACACCAGTTGATCTTTATATTCTCTTCTGTTGAAAAGCATTTGTTCCTTACAAAAACATTTGGCTGTAACTTGGGCCCACTCAGGTGCCTTTAATCATCTTGACCAATCCTAAGCCTAAAGCTGGAGGTGAGCAGTGGCTTCACCAGGGGCCCAGGCTCTCAGCATTTTAGGCTGTGAGCTAGACTAAATCTCATTCCAGGATGAAATCCAGCATGCCCAGTCCAGCCCACCAGCTCAGACCACCAAGTTCAGCCTTCCCATCTTCCCACACCCTTCTCATCCTGACCACAGTCACTGCTGTCTTGCAGCAGTTCTTAGCCCTAGGGTAAGAGCTGCTCATTGACCAGTTCCCACTGCTAAATTCTGCCACCTCCCAGCTATTGCTTGATGGGGTCATTGACTTTCCTCCTCTAGGCCTAGACAAGAGGGTCTCCTGACCACCTGTGTCCCAGACAACAGGGAAGACATGCCAAATACTTTTCAAATTCCCACTCTGGGCAAAGCCCCCTGTGAACAACTTGAGAAGAGGAGGCAGGTTTGTATTTACTTCTCCCCAAATGCATGTCAGTCTGGCAGGGGCAAGAATCCACGTGCTGTTATAAAAAATACTTACTTGTCATAAAAGGCAGGAAGTGACTCCTGCCATCAATTAGATCATATGTGGACAGGTAGAAATGGGATAGGGATAGGCAGGCATTCCAGGTAGAAAAAACAGCTTAAGTAAAAGCATGGGTGCCAAACTCTGGGCGAATGGCCTGGTCCCATTAGCTGAAGGATACAGGAAGAAAGAAGAGATGGGAGAAGGCTGGAAAAGTGAGCCAAGGCCGGGCTGCAGAGAGCCCTGACTGTTGTAAGGAGGCACTTAGACAGCATCGGCTCCAATAACAGCAGAGCCTGTGGCATGAAGGACTGATGCTTATTTGATTGGGGCAATGGACCAATGCCCTTTCAAGGCCTCTCTCTGCCTGATCTAAGGTTCTGTTCCCTGAAACAACCTGAGTTAAACACCACAGGCAAACAACCCTGTGGCCAAATGGGCGAAGGATACAAATTATCTTCTTGTAGTTAAAGTAACCAGAGGAGCCAATCCACCCAAGGGAAGGTGTGCAACATTCTCAGGAGTCAGGAGTCAGGAGAGGCAGTCTGGCATCATCAGTCATTGTAAAGGCCAGAAAGGATGACCCATGAACTCCGTGTCTTTATATTCATCTTGTAAAACAGTGGCCCTCTAAGAGGACTTGGGCATCATCATTGGTTTTACAAAAATGTTTTCACATATACACATTTTTACATTTTTGCTTTATTACCTAACAACACAGCATGGAAATTTATCAAATATATATATGTAAGTCTTTGTAAGATTATGAACTATTCCAAAATACAGCTGTATTATTCAAGTAATACAGCTTTATTTTATTTTGTATTATTTTATTCAAATAATACAAAATTAGAAAATACCAATTCCCTATTATTGATTTATTTCTCTCTCTCTCTTTTTTTTTTGAGATGGAGTCTCTCTGTTGCCCAGGCTGGAGTGAAGTGGCATGATCTTGGCTCACTGCAACCTCTGTGTCCCAGGTTCAAGTGATTCTCCTGCCTCAGCCTCCTGAGTAACTGGGATTACAAGTGCCCATCACCATGTCTAAGTTTTGGATTTTTAGTAGAGATAGGGTTCACCCATCATGTTGGCCAGGTTGGTCTTGAACTCCTGACCTCAAGTGATTCCACCTGCCTCAGCCTCCCAAAGTGCTGAGATTACAGATGTGAGCCACCATGCCCAGATGTTGTATAAATTTGGAAATATATAAATGTCCTTATACAAACTGCTGTTTATATTTTTCTGGGATAGAGTCCTCAGAAAGCTACTGTGCATCAAAGAGTATGTACATTTTAAATTTTAATAAATATTTCCAGAATTGCTTTCCAAAACAGTCACAATTCTTTTTTTAACTTTTTGTGTGTTTTTCTTTAAATTTTAATTTTTCCATAAGTTTTTGGGGTATAGGTGGTATTTGGGTACATGAGTAAGTCATTTAGTGGTGATCTGGGAGATTTTGGTGCACTCATCACTCAGGCAGTATACACTGCACCATATCTGTGGTCTTCCATCCCTTGCCCCCTCCCACTCTTCCCCTCAAGTCTCCAAAGTCCATTGCATCACTCTTACACCTTTGCGTCCTCATAGCTTAGCTCCCACATATCAGTGAGAACATAACGATGTTTGGTTTTCCATTCCTGAGTTACTTCACTTAGAATAGTAATCTCGAATCTCATCCAGGTTACTGCAAATGCTGTTAATTCATTCCTTTTTATGGATGCGTAGTATTTCATAGTGTATATGGAATCATAGTTTCTTTATCTGCTGGTTGATTGATGGGCATTTGGGTGGGTTCCACGATTTTGCACTTGTGAATTGTGCTGCTATAAGCATGTGTGTGTAAGTATCTTTTTTGAATATGACTTCTTTTCCTCTGGCTAGATACCCAGTATGGGACTGCTGTATCAAATGGTAGTTCTACTTTTAGTTCTTTAAGGAATCTTCACACTGTTTTCCTAGTGGCTATATTAGTTTACATTCCCACTGACAGTGTAGAAGTGTTTCCTGTTCACTGCATTCACACCAGCATCTACTGCTTTTTAATTTTTTTTATTATGGTCATTCTTGCAGGAGGGAGATGGAATTACATTGTAGTTTTGATTTGTGTTTCCCTGATTATTCATTAGTGATGTTGAGCATTTTTTCACATGTTTTTGGCCATTTGTGTGTCTACTTTTGAGAATTGACTATTCATTCATGTCCTAAGCCCACTTTTTAATGGGATTGTTTTTTTCTTACTGATGAGTTCTTTGAAGATTCTGGATATTAGTCCTTTTTCAGATGTATAGATTGTGAAGATTTTCTCCCATTCTGTGGGTTCCTTGCTGACTGTTCCTCACTCTGCTGACTATTCCTTTTGCTGTGCAAAGCTCTTTAGTTTAATTAGGTCCCAGCTATTTATTTTCATTTTTATTGCATTTGCTTTTGGGTTCGTGGTCATGAAATCCTTGCCTAAGCAATGTCTAGAAGGGTTTTTCCAATGTTATCTTCTAGAATTTTTTAGTTTCAGGTTTTAGGTTTGAGTCCTTAATCCATCTTGAGTTGATTTTTGTATAAGGTGAGAGATGATAATCCAGTTTCATTCTCCTACTAATGTGGCTAGCCAACTATCCCAACACCATTTGTTGAAAAGCGTGTCCTTTCCCGGCTTTATGGTTTTGTTTGCTTTGTCAAAGATAAATTGGCTGCAAGATTTGGGTTTATTTCTGGGTTCTCTATTCTGTTCCACCGATCTATGTGCCTGTTTTTGTGCAAGTGTTTCGGTGACCATGACCTTATAGTATAGTTTGAAATCAGGTAGTGTGATGCCTCCAGATTTGTTCTTTCTGCTTAGTCTTGCTTTGGCAACATGGGCTCTGTTTTGGTTCCATATGAATTTTAGAAATGTTTTTTCTAATTCTTTGAAGAATGATGGTGGTATTTTGATGGGGTTTGCATTGAACTTGTAGGCAGTATGGTCATTTTCACAATATTGATTCTACCCATCTACGAGCATGGGATGTGTTTCCATTTGTTTGTGTTATCTGTGATTTCTTTCAGCAGTGTTTTGGAGTTTTCCTTGTAGAGGTCTTTCAACTCCTTGGTTAGGTATATTCCTTTTTTTTTTTCCAGCTATTCTAAAAGGGGTTGAGTTCTTGATCTGGTTCTCTGCTTGGTCACTGTTGATGTCTAGAGGTACTGATTTGTGTACATTAATCTTGTGTCTAGGAACTTTGCTGAATTCTTTTATCAGTTCTAGAAGCTTTCTGAAGGAGTTCTTAGGGTTTTCAAGGTAAACAATCATCTTGTCAGCAAATAGTGACAGTTTAACTTCCTCTTTACCAATTTGGATGCCATTTATTTATTTATTTCTCTTTTCTAATTGCTCTGGCTAGGACTTCCAGTACTATATTGAAGAGGAGTGGTGAGAGTGGGTGTTCCAGTTCTCAGAGGGAATGTTTTCAACTTTTCCCCATTTAGTATTATGGTGGCTATGGGTTTGTCATAGATGGCTTTTATTACCTTAAGGTATGTTCCTTGTATGCTGAATTTGCTGAGAGTTTTAATCATAAAGCACTACTAGATTTTGTCAAATGCTTTTTCTGCATCTATTGAAGTGATCATATGATTTCTGTTTTTAATTCTGTTTATGTGGTGCATCATATTTATTTACTTGCTTGTGTTAAACCATCCCTGATCTCTGGTATGAAACCCACTTGATCATGGTGGATTATCTTTTTGATATGTTGTTGGATTTGGTTAGCAAGTATTTTGTTAAGGATTTTAGCATCTATGTTCAAGGATATTGGTCTGTAGTTTTCTCTTTTGATTATGTCCTTTCCTGGTTTTGCTATTAGGGTGATGCTGGCTTCATAGAATGAATTAGGGAGGGTTCCTTCTTTTTTTATCTTGTGGAATAGTGTCAAAAGGATTGGTACCAATTCTTCTTTGAATATCTGATAGAATTCTACTGTGAATCCATTTGGTCCTGGACATTTTTTTGTTGGTAATTTTTAAATTACCATTTCAATCTGGCTGCTTGTTATTTTTTTGGGATACCCGATTCTTCCTGATTTAAGCTAGGAGGGTTGTATTTTTCCAGGAATTTATCCACCTTTTCTAGGTTTTCTAGTTTATATGTGTAAAGATGTTCATAGTAGCCTTGAATGATCTTTTGTATTTTAGTGATTTCAGTTGTAATATCTTCTGTTTCATTTCTTAGTGAAGTTGTTTGGATTTTTTCTCTTCTTTTCTTAATTAATCTTGCCAATGGTCTATAAATTTTATTTATCTTTTTGAAGAACTAGCTTTTTGTTTCATTTATCTTTTGTTAATATTGGTTTTGGTTTCCAATTTCATTTAGTTCTGCTCTGAGCGTGGTTATTTTCTTTCTTCTGCTGGGTTTGGGTTTGGTTTGTTCTTGTTTCTCTAGTTCCTTGAGGGGTGACCTTAGATGTCAGTTTGTGCTTTTTCAGTCTTTTTGATTTAAGCATTTAGGGCTATGAACTTTCCTCTTAGCACTGCCTTTGCTGTATCCCAGAGGTCTTAATAGGTTGTGTCATTATTGTCATTCAGTTCTAAGAATTTTTTAATTTTCATCTTGATTTCATTTTTGGCCCAACACTCATTCAGGAGCAGGTTATTTAATTTCCATGTGTTTGCATGGTTCTAAAGGTCCCTTTTGGAGTTCACTTCCAGTTTTATTCCACTGTGGTCTGAGAGAGTACCTGATATAATTTCAATTTTCTTAAATGTATTCAAGCTCATTTTATGGTCATCTTGGAGTAAGTTCCATGTGCTGTCAAATAGAATGTATATTCTCCGGTTGTTGGATGAAATGTTCTGTATATATCTGTTAAGTCCATTTGTTCCAAGGTATAGTTTAAATCCATTGTTTGTTGATTTTCTGTCTTGATGATCTATCTAGTGCTGTCAGTGGAGTATTGAAGTCCCCCACTATTATTGTGTGGCTATCTATCTCATTTTTTAGGTCTAATAGTAATCATTTTATAAATTTGAGAGCTCCAGTGTTAGGTGCATTTATGTTTAGAATTGTGATATTTTCCTGTTGGACAGGAAAATAGATTATATAATGGTATAATGTCCTTCTTTGTATCTTTTAACTGCTGCTGCTTTCTAGTATGCTTTGCCTGATATAAGAATAGCTATCTCTGCTTGCTTTTGGTGTCTATTTACATGAAATGCCTTTTTCCACCCCTTTACTTTAAGGTTATGTGAGTCTTTACCTGCTAGGTAAGTCTCCTGAAGGCAGAAGATAGTTGGTTGGTGAGTTTTTATCCATTCTTCAATTCTATATCAATGTTAGTCTTGAAATGTGAAATACAATTGCATTCATCATGCTCTTTGATGTCTATGTACTTTGGTTTTTTGGTTTTTGTTTTTAAACTCATATTTTTGTTGTATAGGTCCTGTGTGATTTATGCCTTAAAGAGGTTCTGTTCTGATGTGTTTCCAGGATTTGTTTCAAGATTTAGAGCTCCTTTTAGCAGTTCTTGTAGTGGTGGCTTGGTAATGGTGAATTCTGTCAACACTCATTTGTCTGAAAAAGACCATATCTTTCCTTCATGTAAGATGCTTGGTTTCACTGGATACAAAATTCTTGACTGATGATTGTTTTGTTTGGGGAGGCTGAAGGTAGGGCCCCAATTCCTTCTAGCTTGTAGTGTTTATGCTGAGAAATCTGCTGTTAATCTAATAGGTTTTTCCTTATAGGTTACCTGGTGCTTCTGTCTCACAGCTCTTAAGATTCTTTCTGTCTTCTTAACTTTGGATAACTTGATGACAATGTGCCTAAGTGAAGATCTTTTTGCCGTGAATTCCTGGGTGTTCTTTGTGCTTCTCATATTTGGATGTCTAGGTCTCTAGCAAGGCCAGGGAAGTTTTCCTTGGTTATTCCCCCAAATATGTTTTCAAGCTTTTAGAATTCTCTTCTTCCTCAGGAACACTGATGATTCTTAGGTTTGGTCATTTAACACAATCCCAGACTTTTTGGAGGCTTTGTTTGTATTTTCATGTTCTTTTTTCTTTGTCTTTGTTGGGCTGGGTTAATTTGAAGACCTTTTCTTCAAGCTCTGAATATCTTTCTTCTACTTGTTCAATTCTGTTGTTGAAACTTTCCAGAGCATTTTGCATTTCTAAAACTGTAACCAAAGTTTCCTGAATTTTTTATGGTTTTTTCTTTAAGCTATCTATTTCCTTGAATATTTCTCCCTTCACTTCTTTTGTCATTTTGTGGATTTCCTTGCATTGGGCTTCCTTTTCTCTGGTCCCTCCTTAATTAGCTTAATAACTAACCTCCTGAATTATTCTTCAGGTAAATAAGCGATTTCTTCTTGGTTTGGAATCATTGTTGGTGAACTAGTGTGATTTTTTGGGCAGTGTTGAAGAGCCTTGTTTTGTCTTGTTACCAAGGTTGGTTTTCTGGTTCCTTCTCCTTTGGGTAGGCTCTGTCAGAGGGAAGGTCCAGGGATGAAGGCTGTTGTTGAGATTCTTTTGTCTCTTCACATAGTACTCTCCCCCTTTACCTATGGATGTGGCTTTCTGTGAGTCAAACTGCAATGATTTTTGTCTCGCTTGTAGGGCTTGAAAACCTGCCCCAGGCTATCTGCCTCCCAGCTGGGAAAGAAAAGGGCTTGGTTCTTCCCCGACCTGTGGAGTCTGCACACCAGATTTGCATCCTCCCCTGAGTTCTGGCCAGGAGGCTTTTCGCCTCGTTCAAATTGTTAACAAAGTTCAGCTAGAGATTTGCTTTTGCCTGTGTGGTTTTACCCTCTGCTCCTCTCTCATTGGATCCCTGTGGTGCCGGGCAGGAATGGCCTGCTAGGGGACCCAGCCAGCTCCCAGGGCCTTTCTACTGTTTCCTCTACCCCTGTATTTTGCTCAGCTTTCCAAACTGACTCGGCTCCAGGTAAAGTCAGAAACTTCTCCCACAAACAGACTTTTGGCCTCTCCAGTGGGTGTGTGTGACATGGAAATTGTCCCATAAACTGCATACCTCGACCATACCTTGGCTTTCCATTGAAACTGCTCTCTGTAACCTTAATGTGACAGGCAAGCAGTCCAAACCCACACCATCTTGGCCCTTGCGACCTATAATAAGTAACTAAGGTCTGTAACTTCCACCCTACCCAGGCAATGTATAAATGAATGCTTTCTTGACTTCTGTGAACCACTTAAGTAACAATTGGAATGTCCAAAGTCCCCTGGCCCTCAGAATGTCCAAAGCCCCTCACCCTCACCCCTTCCCAGGAAGTGGTTTATGGGCATAAAAGGTCTTGACACCCTCCTTTTGGGGCCACGGGTTAGAGAGACGCGAGTCCTCCGTGGCCGCTGGCAATAGAGACCCTGTAATTTGGCCTAGTCTTTGTCTCAGTGGTGATTTCGCGCTTGCTCGGTTACAACAGTGTGTTCAGAGAGGAGGGTGTCCCTCTCCCCCTTCCACAGTTGAGGCACTCACAATTTTGGGGGGTCTTCTGCATCCTGCAGGAGCAGTCCACTTCCTTCAGAGGGTCTGTGGGTCCTCTCGGGATTGCTGGTTTGTTCTTTCAGTCAGTCTAGAGCTAAAATTCACAATGTGAGCTGCCGCCCACTGCTCTGTCTGGAGCTGCAATCTAGTCCTGACTCCCATCTGTCAGGATCTCCCTCCAGTCACAATTCCTCTTTAATCAGTAAGGTATGAGAGTATCCTTGACTTCAAGTACCCAACAGAGAGAGAGAAGAGTTCATTGGTATTTCCCCGGTGATCACTGAGGCTGGTGTCTTTTCCTATAGTCACTGATGATTCGAAGTTGCTTTGTATGTTGTTTATTCATCTCTGGTACCAACTGATTTGTCTTTTCGTTGCTTATCTTTTTCTTGCAATTCTGTCAGAGTTCTTCGTATATTAGAGACATTTGTCTTTTATCAATTATAGTCATCATTTGTATTATTTTCTAATCTATTATCTTTTAACCTTATTTATGGGCTCTTTTAACATACATGGTGTTTTATAACAGTTTTATTGAGATGTAAGTCACATTTTAAAGGTTATAATAGAGTGGATTTTAGTATATTAGGTTTGCAATCATTGTTAAAATGTGCGCTCTGAATGAAGAGACCTCCAAACAGGCTTTGTGTGAGCAACATGGCTGTTTCACCTGGGTACAGGCAGGCTGAGGCTGAAAAGGGCATCTTTGGATGGTGGAGGGATAGGGCTTGGTTTTACAGGTTTGGAGTAAACAGTGGAAAGTTACAGAAGAAGTAACTTTAGGACGGTTTTTTGCAAGCTGGAAGGGAGTTGTAGGTTTGCAAGCTGGGAAGGTGGTCGTAGGGTGTAGAGTCATGAGGTTGGCCAAGCTGGGAGGGGGTCATAGGGAGTCAGGAGGTTGGCCAAGGTCGGTTACAAAGTCCAATGGCCTTGTCAATTGAGGCCGGAATAAGAAACAGTGGAAGAATGTCTCAGGTTAATTCGGCGCAGCAGGGGTTGATCGTTTCTTCCAGGAACTCATGTGGGGTGTTCCTGCAGGTCATAGAGATTGCCATGCCATCCACAGTGTGGTCAGACCTTACAATCATCACCAGTAGCTAATTTCAGAACATTACCATCACCCCAAAAAGAACACTGTATCCATTAGTACCCTTACTCCTAAGTAAGGAGTCTTACTTGTTACTCCCCCATTGTCCCTGCCCCTTACAATCACTAATACAATTTCTGTCTCTACGAACTTGCCTATTCTGGACATTTCATACAAATGGAATCACATGATATATGGCCTTTTATAACTGGCTTCTGTCATTTAACCTAACATTTTCGAGATTCATCCATGTTCTAGCATATATCAATACCTTGTTCCCTTTTATGGATAATAACTCTGTATGGATAGAACACATTTTGTTTATCTGATCACCTGTTGATAAATTCTCAGCTTGTTTCCATTTGTTGGCTGTTACAAGTAATACCGCTATAAATATTCACGTACAACTTCAGTTACTTCTGCTTGTTGGCTGTGATGAATAACATTGCCGTGAACATTCATATATAACTTCTGTGACTATGTTTTTATTTATCTAGGGCGTATACCTAGGAGTGAAGTTGTTAGGACTTAGGGTAACTCCTTGTTTAACATTTTGAGAAACTGACAGACTTTTCCAAAGCTGCTGCACCATTTCACATTCCTAAGGTATGAGGGTTTCAATTTCTCCATATCCTCACCGATACTTGTTATTATCTGCCTTTTTGATTATACCCACCCTAGTAGGTATGAAGTGGTATCTTATTGTGATTTTTATCAGCATTTCCCTAATGACTAATGATGTTGAGTCTCTTTTCATGTGCTTGTTGGCCATTTATATATCATATTTGGAGAAATGTCCATTCAGAGATCCTTTGTCCATTTAAAAATTGGGTTGTCTTTTTGTTGTTGAGTTGCAAGAGTTCTTTATATAGTCTGGATACAAGTTGCTTGTCACGTATATACTTTGCAAAATTTTTTGCCCATTCTGTGGGTTGTGTTTCAATTTTCTTGATGGTGTCTTTTGAAGCACAAGCATTTTTGTTTTGACATAGTCCACTTTGGTTATTTTTTCTTTTGTTGCTTATGCTTTTAGTGTCATATCTAAGAAACCACTGCTAAATCCAAGGTCATGAAGATTTAATCTTATGTTTTGTCCTAAGAGTTTTATAGTTTTACCTCTTATATATACAGGATCCATTTTGAGTTAAACTTTCTATGTGAGTTGAGATAGGGGTCCAAATTCATTCTTTTGCATATGGATATCCAGTTGTCCCAGCACCATTTGTTGAAAAGACTATTCTTTTCCCATTTAAGTGTCCTGCATTTCTGCCTCACTGATGCCAGGTAGGAGTGGAGGTTCAGTTCCTTGCTCAACAGGGGAGTGGGATGAGGAGAGAAAGGACAGGATTAAGGCTAGTAGTATGGAAAATCAATTGGCCATAATGTAAGAACTTTTATTTCTTGGATTCAATTCCATGGATCTATATGTCTCTTATGACAGTACTACACAGTCTTAATTACTATAACACTGTAGTATGTTTTGAAATTAGAAACTTTGTTCTTTTTCAAGATTGTTTTGGCTATTTTGGGTCCCTTGTATTTCCATGTGAATTTTAAAATAAGCCTGTCAATTTCTGCATATAGCGCAACTTGAATTTTGATAAGGATTATGTTGAATCTGTATATCAATTCAGGCAGGATTATTATCTTAACAATACATAATACATCTTCTGAGTCCATGAACATGGGAAGTCTTTCTATTTATTTAGGTTTTCTTTAATTTCCTTCAACAACCTTTTGCAGTTTTTAGAATTCAAGGCTTACACTTTTTTGTTAAATTTATTCCTAAGTACAGACGGTCCCCAGCTTATGATGGTTCAACTTACAATTTTTTGACTTTACGATGGTGTGAAAGCAATATGCATTTACTAGAAACTGTACTTCTCTCACGATGCTGGGCACCTCCCAGTCAGCCACACATTTTTGACTTACAATATTTTCAACTTGTAATGGGTTTACCAAGATATAACCCCATTGTAAGTGGAGGATCATCTGTATTCATTCTTTTTAATGCTTGTGCACCTTGGATTTTTTTTTTTTTTTTTTTTTTTTTTTTTGCCCAGTGCCATTTTCAGATTGTTTATAGCTGGTGCATAGAAGTTCAATTGATTTTTGTATATTTGTCTTGCATCTTGCAACCTTTTTAAGCTCATTTATTCTAATTTTTTTACTCTTTAGGATTTTCTGTATCAACTGCAAAATATATATAGTTTTAACCTCTTTATTTTAATCTGGATTTCTTTTAACTTTTTTTCCTTGCCAAATTGTCCTGGCTAGCACCTCTAGTAAATAGTTAAATAGAGGTGGTGAGAGCAGACATCCTTGTCTAATTCCTGATCTTAGGGAGAATGCTTTCAGTATTTCACCATTAACTATAGCATTATCTGTGGGTACCATACAAACTTAACAAAACAGCTTTACGTTGCTGGGCTTTCTGTCTAGTTAAAACAGATTTCTCAAAGTTAAACATATGTTCACCTAAAATTTCCTCTAGAATTTTTATAATTTTATTTGTTGTATTTTTCAGCTCTATAATTCCTTTTTGGTTCTTTTTTTATAATGTCTATTCCTTTGCTGAGAATGTCTATTTTTAAAGTTGTCTTATGAGAATTTGTTCAAACATGATGTATTTTCATGATGGCTGCTTTAAAATTCTTACCAGATAATCCCAGCATCTAATTCATCTCAGTATTTGTGTCTGTTGATTGTTTTGGGGTTTTTTTTCATTCAAGTTGTGATTTTTCTGATTCTTGGTGTTATGAGTGATTTTTCCATTGTATTCTGGGCCTTTGGGATATTCTGAGACTCTGGACCCTATTTTACTCTGTTTTAGCTGGCAGTCCCCATGTTGAGGTACAGCATACAGAGCCCTTCTTTGAGCTCCACCAACATCACCTCAGCAAAAGTAGAGCAGTGATTCTCACTCATTGCAGAAAGGTGGGGTAGATGTTCGGCTTGCTCATTGGCCCCACTGATAGCTTCTTAGTGAAAGTGGGGTACCCACTTACACCACCTCATTGCTGTTAAGTAGCTGTGTAAGTTTGATACCCCACTGGGTCTGGCAGACACCAGAAGAGGAGATGGGAGGAACAGAGTCCTACCTCACACCACTCACTCCACCTCACGAGGCCAGTTGGGTGTGGAAGTTCAGTTGTTTCTTGGGCTGCTGACACCAAGAGGAGAGGACGAAGGATAGTGGACACAGGCCTTGTCTGGCACCTCCTCTCTAAGTCAAGCATTGCTGGATGTGGACAGAGGATCATCTCACCACTGGACCCTTCTGACATTGCCCAGGCAGAGGAATTAAAGCACTGCCTACCTCTATAGGGTGAGGGATGGAAAATCAGCTTCTCTCTCAGTCCCAGAAGGGGAATTGGAGTTACCAACTTCCTGTAAGCAGGGAATAGATCAGCTTCCCTGCTGGCAGAAGAATTGGAGCATCACCTCCACTTTGACCCAGTGGTTCACCACAGGGACATCAAAACACAGAGATTCTTAGGCAGCCTGTTTTTCCTAACTTTCAGAGTCTTCCTATGTTCATTTGTTGTGTTATGTCCAGGGCCATTTAATTGAAAGAAGGAGGACCTAGAAGAAATGAGTTTACTTCATCTTGGCCGGGAAGGGAAGTTTTTCTATTTTGTGTTTTATGTTAAAGTCTTCAATACATCTGAAATTTATTTTTGCATGAGGGGTAATGTAGGGTCCAACTTTATTTTCTTTCTGATGGATAGCCAGTTGTATCATTCTAATTTATCAAAGAAAGCATCATTTTTATATCCAAATAATACCTGTTCTGTATATTAACTTCCAATACATACTGGGGTCTATTTCTAGCTTCCTTATTCTGCTATCACCATACTGTTTTGACAACAGGAGTTTTGCAGCATATTTTACTGTTAAGTGAGGCAAGTACAGCCTTACTGTTTTTACTTTCAGATTATTCTTGGATACATACCCTTCTTTATAAACTTTAAAGTCATTGTGCTGTGGAGGTTAACTTTAGCAGGCTTGGAATTGGCTTGAACTGTTTTACTAAAATAAGAGATGACTCTTCATGGCATTGACCCCAGTCAAGATATGAAATGTCCTGATTAATAATACTGCTTTGTAACCATGGTCTACACATATCCCTTCTGTTCATGTTGCATCAACGAAATCAAATTATATGGTCATGCCTGACTTCAAAAGGGTGGGAATATAATCCTTTTGTGGGGAGGGCTTTGGGGTGTTGGGGAATATTAACCCATATATTGTGTTAGTTTTCCTGGGCTGCCACAACAAAATACCACAGACTAGATGGCTTAAACATTTATTTTCTCACCATCCTAGAGGGTCTAAGATCAAGGTGTCAGGGTTGGTTTCTGATGAGACCTCTTCCTGGTTTGCAGACAGCCACCTTTTTTTTTTTTTTGAGATGGAGTTTCACTCTTGTTACCCAGGCTGGAGTGCAATGGCGCGATCTCGGCTCACCGCAACCTCTGCCTGCTGGGTTCAGGCAATTCTCTTGCTTCAGCCTCCTGAGTAGCTGGGATTACAGGCACGCGCCACCATGCCCAGCTAATTTTTTGTATTTTTAGTAGAGATGGGGTTTCACCATGTTGACCAGAATGGTCTCGATCTCTTGACCTCGTGATCCACCCGCCTCGGCCTCCCAAAGTGCTGGGATTACAGGCTTGAGCCACCGCGCCTGGCCCATAGCCACCCTTTTAATATCCTCACATGGCCTTTCCTCGGGGCTCGCTCAGAGAAAGTACTCTCTGGCATCTCTTCTTCTTCTTATAAGAATCCTAATTCTATCAGATTAGGCATCCACTTTTATCTCATTTCACCTTAATTATCTCTCTAAAAGCCTCATCTCCCAATATAATCACATTATGGGTTAGGGCTTTAACATAGGTTAGGACTTAAACCTATAAGGATTTTTTTTTTGGCAGGGAGCAGTGGGGAGGAGACACGATTCAGCCCCTAACACCTGTAATGTGTTATGGGATGCTATGATGTATTGTTCAGATCTCCCTTCAGAACCGGGGCATTCATTGCCACAGCTGCTGACTCACAGCTGAGTCCTTCTCCAGGAACTGCCATTGGCCAAAGGGAGAGGCCTCACCCAATGTCATACCCTACTCTTGGGGCATCTTGCTTCAACTAAGACAACTCCAGGGCTCAGCTGTAGAACCAACTGAGGTCTCCATGGCAACTGCATTGCACACAGCCCAACTTCTCCTCTGACAACTGCTGCTTTTCTCCCTTGTCCCCCTAAGATGTTGATCCTAATAAATTCCCAATGAACTCACTGTGTGCCAGTCTCCATCTCAAAGTCTGGCTCCCAGGATCCTGACCTAGAATGAGCCAAGTCCACTTGACTCTGAAACACAGGCTTTTAACCACTAACCATTTTCACTCTCCAGACACTTCTCTCCTGCTCCAGCTGTCTCTCACCTTACTGAGACCAGACCTGCTCAGTCTGGGGTGGGATTATCATAACCCCTTACCTCCCTTGTCCTGAAAGATGCACACACATCAGCATCTGAACAAAATGTTGTAATTACTAATCTATTGAGACTATGGGATTTCAAGTCCATGACTGCACCTTTATTCTTTGTAAGGAACAATTTGAATATATAGAGGCACTAATTTGCTCCTCCTGTTCTCAGACAGGAACTTGAAACCCATGTAAAGTTCCCTTTGCTCTACCCTTCAGAACAAGAAGGTGGCTCTGTCCTTGGGACAACCTGGAAACCCTGGGACAGCCCATTATCACACTTGGGGCTGGTTGATCATTGTCCAGACAGAAGCATGTTGCAACCCAAGTCATAAACTCATGGCAAGTACTAAGCCATTAAACACAAAGCAGATATCTTAAAATCCCAAGGTAATTATCATTTCTGTCTGAGCAGGAGCCTGGGTTCTCTTTTCCTCAGGTCCCTCAAAAAGAAAACTGTACATTACATTGTAATTCATCTTTGAAATACTTGGAAACTTCACATATAATTGCTAATTAATGGGCTGGAATGTACAATTAAGGTGCCAGATTTACCATCACCATGGCCCTGCAGTCATCCTCTTGGGGACCTTTTGCAACTAATGACTTGACAGTTGATGGGGGCAGGGATGCTGTGCAGGGAACAGAAAGGAAAGGAGAAAAGCAAGGAACAGCAAGCTTACTTTCCAAAGACTGTTATTCTTCGTCATCTGTGTACAGAGAGGTATCTACACACGAACACCAAGAAGGTTGAACATTGAGCGTCCTGCCACACCTGAGTCCATCTGGTCAGATTTATTTAGCAATTTCTTGCTGAATCTCAGATCTGAACATTGGATAGACTTTGAATCACCTGGGAGGTGGGCTTGCCTGAGGGCCTCTGAGTCCCTCTTCAGCTGCCTAGGTGACAGGGAAATAGGAAGAAGCTGGTACCCTCGCTGCCATGTCTGTGAAGGTGGCATCCCCAAGGCCAGCTGCTGCAACTCAGAGACACAGTGACATCAGAGGCCCAGCAGCATTACTCAGGTTTGAGTCATCCTCACTAGCCAGAAGCCCACAAGGTTGGAACAGATCTCCCCACGATGCTGCCTGTTGGGTTGTTTTATCATCAAGGCTGTTATGATCCAGCCTCAAGTCAGAGAGAAGCTCCACCCCTTCTAGTCTCTTGGAAGACCAGAAAGTAATGAAGTAATAATGGCTGACACTTATTGAGCTTTGCCTGCATCCCAGGTGCAACTGTAAGCCCTTTGGCTGATTAACTTATTTAGTCCTTACCTCAAGCCTATGAGGAGTCTTATTATCTCATTCCGCAATGAGAAAATAGAGGCATAGAGAAGTGAAATAAGTTGCTGGAGTTCACACTAATATGAAGTATTGCGTGTGGTTTGTGGGGAGGGGATGACTCTGAGCTCTGGCCCCCAGGAGCCTTGTTTCAGAGCTCATTGTCTTCCCTGCTGTGGTCTGCCGCAGGGGAGCATACACATTTTTTTTTCCTTGGTGGGTGGATCACCTGAGATCGGGAGTTCAAGACCAGCCCGACCAACATGGTGAAACCCCAGCATACACATTTTTAAAAGGACTTTTTGGTTTTTTGTTTGTGTTTATGTATTTCATTGTAACACTTGTTTGCAAGCTTTCCTCACTCCTTTGGGTGCACAGGTTTCCCTTTTAAACTGCAGATATCTCCCAAGAGACCTTTGAGGTCACCAGCCTGGCACAATCCAGTATGAATTAATGACCTAGCTTTTCTCTGGATGACAGGCCTGGGGAAGGGGAGTGAATTCTGAGAGCTGGGAAACGTGTATTCGGAGAGAGAGATCACCGGCAGAATGGGATGCTGCTCTCCGAATCAAGGCTTCAGACAACCAGGGGCCATGTGGAGGGCACTGGGAGGCTGGGGGGAGGCTGCTACAGCTCAAGAGGACTTCTGAGAAGGAGGGGAGGTCACGGAGAAGGACCACCCACCGCCTGCTTTACAAATGAGTAGGGAGGCATGGGCCCCTGAAAGCCAACTGTTCTTCTGTGTTCAGTCTGTGCGTTCACCCTGGTTGCTGCTGGCTGCACTGCGTTTCAGCCTCATGTTCCATGTCCTGGACGTTTCAGTTTGTACTGGGCTGATGATCCAGGTTCAGCTACACCACAGCTGTCCCTGCACAGGATACAGCCCTAACAGTTCCTTACACACAAGCGGCCACATGCCACATTGCATTTCCACTCTGCTTCCCGTGCCCTGCCCCCACTTCTCTGGAGACACCGATTGGACTAAGGGAGGGCGCCTCAAGCACTCCCTATATTAGGATGAACAGCTGAATTCTCAGCAGCTGCTTGAGGTGGTTCCCCACATGCTGACGCCTTCTCACCTCTGGCATTGTGTCTTCTCAGCTTCAGGACTTTTTCCGGCACAAGGAGTTCGGTCAGATCAATGAGGGTATGGAGAAGGGAGACAATGCCCCGGGGTCATGCCTCAACCAGTTAGGGAGAGGAGTTGGATAAAGGCTCCAGCCTCCTGCTCCTGCAGGGGGAGATTTCTGTGGCAGGGTTTCCTTCAGTATGGCACAGGGTCCCCAGCAGGATGGAGCCTTCCATGCTGTGGAGAAAACCTGCCCCTTAGCATACTTTTATCAGCTTTCCTCCCCTCCTGATCTCACTTCCCTATCATCCCAGAAAACCTTGAGATAAGAACTTGAGTGCAAGCAGTTTATTTGTGGGAAAGCAAGGGAAGGAAGAGAGGAAAGCCCAACATGGATGCCTTAGTGAGCAAGTTGCTTCCAGGCCCTGTGGAGATTTCTAAGAGAGTATAGAAGCCTGCTCGTGCTGTCCTGTAGAAGAACAGGGAAGCTGGGGGTTCACCTGCCAGGTCCCTCCCCTTGATGGTGGAGAGCTGCATTAGATTCCTGGTACTTTTGTGCCAAGCCTGCTCTGAAGCTTGAGAAAGCCTTCAGGCAGGAAAAGCCAGAAAGCAGGTGCTGCCTGCAGGGCCCTCCAGGGTGGGCCTTAGGAGTGTGGGTGAGATGCCAACAGGACCTGATACGTCTGTGAGTTTATGAGGCCTCGAAGCTAAACAGCAGAGGTTTATATTTTATCAGAAATATTGACCCCCGTGCCCTATTCTTGCCTCTCATGGTTCCCCAGTTTATTCCTGAATATTGGCACCAAGAATTTGTTCTGCATTTCTGGGGACTCCAGAGGCAGAATCAGACCCTCCTGAGCTGATAAATACATTCTCTAAGACTGCCTCTGTTTCATTTTACAGAAGATTTGGGTCTTTGTTATGGTGAAGGAAGTAAAAAAAAAAAAAACAACAACAAAAACTCAAATAAATGGAATACTTATTCCGGCATTAAAGATTACTATTGCGGGATATTGCACCATATCTTTTTTCTGGTGAATTATTAATAAAGCCTGTTTTTGTTTAATGCCTGCTAATAATTTCTAAAAACAGATCTACAACTTCAGCTGTAAATGCATGTCCATGAGTCACTCCACTAAAACTCAATTGTATGGTTAGCAAAAACCTCTGACAATAGAACGACCTCATCTTTTCAACCTTCTTCTCTGGAAGCCCCGTAGAATGGTAGACAGACCATAGTCAGACCCAGGAAGGACAAGATGGGGAAGCTGAAATAAAGCTTTCCAGGTCAGCATCCTTGTTCAAGGAATGATAAAGAGAATGAAAACCTGGAAAAAGGACATTGAAAGAAGTGACTTTCTAACTGCTTTCAGTCCAGGAGGCGAAGAGCCACCCCACAGAAAGTCCATCAGGCAGCATCAGATGCCCGGCATTTCCCTCACAGCAACCCTAAGGGATAGGTGCTCTGATCCCTAATTAACACATTGGAAACCTGACATCCAAAGAGGCCTGATGAAAGAGGCAAAGCTGGGGCTCAAACCCAGGACAGTGTGAGGCCAAAGCCTTGGTCTTTCAAGGACTCTACTGCCAATCCAATGGCTTTAAAGGTAACATAGTTTTTTCCCCCATGAGAGAAAAGAATAAAAAATTCACACATCACCCTGTCCCCTCAAGAAGGAACCTTGGGGATAGAGATGAAGCAACGGTCAAGGTTTCCTTTGAAAACCCTGTCAAGGAGATTCTGACATCTGCCCCAATCCTTTCATTAGGGATCACTGACTTTCTGCTCAATAAACTGACCCTATCCCAAATGCCATTGGATTACACCAGTGCCTTATGGAGTCACTCATTCAGTAGATGTGGACGTAGTGCACACAGTGGCCAAATACTGTGCTGGACACTGAGGGTCCAACAGGGACCCAAATCAGACATGCCCCTCGCTCACAGTCCACTGCAGAGATAAGCATAAACTGAATATAATATCACCTCTGTAATGCCATGAGAGTCCACCTCAGGGAATGCGACCCTCATGAAGGGAGGACTAAGTTCCGATCAGAAAGCAAAGAACTAACAAGGGACAAGAAGAAGGAACCTTCCAGACAGAGGACCCAGCATGGACAAAGGCCTAATGGTGTGTGCTGAATGCAGACCACTATATTCAGAGGGAAGCGGTGAATGTGTGGGAGATGACAGACGGTGGCCAGACTCTGCAGGGTCTCAATGTCTGTGTCGAGGACGGTAATGGGAAGACAACCTGGGCTGTAAGCAGAGGTGGACATAATTCATTTCCCATTGTGAAAAGATCCCCCTGATTGCAATGTGAGGACCATAGCAAAGAGGAGCAAGAGTCAGACAGGACACAAGCTCACCAGTCCAGAGATGGAAGCAAGCGCCCAGGGCAAGGTAAGGGCAGCTGGGACTCGTGCCTGTGATGAAGTCAGAGCCAACATGAGAAAGATTTAGGAGATAAAGCCATCCAATCCCAGGGATGGACTGGACAACACCAGCATTTGGAGGAGGTGGAAGAAAACATCAAGGAAGTCTCTGACATTTGCAACTGGATGGATAAACTGCAGTTCACTAAGATGGGGAAAGGTCCTGCTATAGTTTGGGTGGGGCCTGGGGGAATCACCTGTCCAGTTTGAAATCTGAAATGCCTTTGGATTACCAAGAGAAAATGTCAAATAGGTAGTTGGAAAGATCTAAGCCGCACAAAACTGTGTGAATCGTCCCCTTTTTTGTGGTGGACCTTTGAGTTGTGGTCATGGATGGGTGCTTGAAGGAGAGGAGGCTTAGAAGGACATTGTCTCCTTTGCAAGCCTACATGCCCACCCAAAAGACCCCACACTGTCAGAAAAGGCATCACCAAAGGCGAGCCTACAAGTAGGTGATGGTGCGGACTCCAAGAGAGTGTTTGGAAGGTGGAGGTGGTCAAAGCATGCATGGCATTGAAGTACCAGGTGCATCGAGAATTGAGAAATGTCCCTTGGGCCTCGGACTGGGCAGCGTGGACTAAGGAGGACACCTATGTCTAAATGAAGAGAAGTCAGACCACAGTGGGCTGAAGTACCAGAAGGAGAGGAAAGGAGGTCGGTGAGCACAGGTCTCGTTTCGAATTAGTTTGATTGTGAAGGGAGGAGACAGAGGGAAGAGGAGGGAAAAAGAGTGTGGTGGGAGAGAACTATATTTAAATGGAAGAATAGGCCAGGCACAGTGGCTCATGCCTGTAATCTCAGCACTTTGGGAGGCTGAGGCAGGCAGATCATGTGAGGTTAGGAGTTCAAGACCAGCCTGACCAACATGGAGAAACCCATCTCTACTAAAAATACAAAATTAGCCAGGCGTGGTGGTGCATTCCTGTAATCCCAGCTACTCGAGAGGCTGAGGCAAGAGAATCTCTTGAACCCAGGAGATGGAGGTTGTGGTGAGCTGAGATGGCACCATTGCATTCCAGCCTGGGCAACATAAGTGAAACTCTGTCTAAAAAAAAAAAAAAAGGCAAGAACAATGGCAGTGTTTACAAATGAGGGAAAGGCTTCAGGAGCACGCACAGAGAGGTGGATGCCCACAGCCCTCATGAGAGCCCTGCAGTGGTAACTCATTTCTGGCAAACACCAGGGTGTATCCCTCTGTCCTCATGCCTCTCCCAGGGCCTCCTCTGGCCCTTGGGGAGCTTGCTTGCCTGTGTTGTGCAGCTAGGAACTGCAGGGGTTGATGTCCTTGGAGCAACCCTCAAGCATGTGGGGTGGAATGAGGTGGGTCAATGCCTCAGCCTCCCTGTCCTCAAGCAGGATGATTCAAAGCTGTGCTCCCTACAGTCTCCCAGAGGGTCCCCAAAGGGCACTGAGCCCCACTTGCCCCTAGTTTTAGTTTGTATATTAACTACTCTTGACTGGCTACTCTTTCTCTCCCTTACCTGTTTTACTTCCTCTACTTTCTCCCTGGACTTCCAGGAATTACCCAAGTCCGCATCTCAGGGTCTTTTTAGGGGAACCCAAATTAAGACGGGGTAAATGTCCTTGGAAGTCAGGAGGCATTGGGATGCCAGCCGGAGGCAGAGAAACTCTTCAGTTGTTTCACATGGAAAGTGAGAGAGCAGAGGGGTGAGTACAGGCAAGCTTCTGGGTTTGCGATCAAGAAGAGGGGTGAGTCCTTGCTGACATCTTCCATGTGCTCTGTAATGGGGATGGCCAGGGAACCTGCTGAAAAGAAAGCAGGGAGAGGCAGGTCAGAAATGTAAAGTTTCTAGAGAAGGTTGAAATAATTGGTGTGAGAGTGAGATGACCCAAGAAAATAGGAGGATTTCTAGGAATGCTGAGGGTCCCTCTGAGGCGGGTAATCAAGAGTTCATGATGAAATCAACCTGCCCTCTTGTGTACATTTCTCCAGCAGCCCCCACTGCTCTCAAGCAAGGGAAGAGAACGTGAGCAGGTGGGCTCCCCAAGAGGGGCCACATGGGCGGGAATGCCAGAAAGAGGTGTTGAAATCATGAGCCTATGTTGGATGAAGGGGAGGAAAAGAAAGGAGAGAGCTGATGGAGTAAGACGGGCAGGAGATGCTTCCTGTAGAGGGCCAGGTAGTAAATGTTTTAGGCTTTTGGATCACATTGTCTCTGTCACAACAACTAGGCTCTGCAGTTGTAGCAAGAGAGCAGACATAGACAGTACCTGCATGGGCAGGCTGTGTGCCAATAAAACTTTACTCACAAAACAGTCAGCCTGTGGAACCAGCTCACTGAGCTCTGGAGTAACATACAGAGGAGGGGCTGGGCACAGTGGTTCATGCCTGTAATCCCAGCACTTTGGGAGGCCGAGGTGGGTGGATCACTTGAGGTTGGGAGTTCGAGACCAGCTGGGCCAACATAGTGAAACCCCATCTCTACTAAAAAGATGAAAATTAGCCAGGCATGGTGGCATGCACCTATAATCCCAGCTACTTGGAGGCTGAGGCAGGAGAATCACTTGAACCCGGGAGGCAGAGGTTGCAGGGAGCTGGGATCATACCACCTGCACTACAGCCTGGTTGACAGAGCAAGACTCCATCTTAAAAAAAAAAAAAAAAAGATTCAGAGGAGGATTGGATTTAGTGTCTTTGAAAATGTTAAGCCTTTAGTGAGCATGAGGTCCAGGGTGTGGCTGAGAGGTGGCTGGAAGAATC
Organism: Callithrix jacchus; assembly: GCF_049354715.1. NCBI lineage: Eukaryota > Metazoa > Chordata > Mammalia > Primates > Cebidae > Callithrix > Callithrix jacchus. Next base: position 26,547,697 of record NC_133516.1, on the reverse strand, counting down.
CAAGGAGATCATTGCTGGCAAGGTGGAGATACTGAAAGGCCTGGGGTTGAGTTGGATGGTCATCTGTGAGAATACAGACATCTCCCAGGACAAAGATAGAACTTCAGGCAAGAGGAGGAGTGTAACCCAGCTTGCCAAAGTCATGGATGAATGGAGGAAGGGTCTGGAAAGTCAGCAGATGACAGCAGAGAGGGGTGGCTGAATAGCATGCACTCTTCAAAGAAACAGGGCTGGTTGACTGGGAAGGCAGTCATCATCTGGAAGATCACAGAGGGATACAGGCATAAAGGGATGAAAGATGTGTCTGAAGCAGGTGACCACCAGGCCCGGTGGCCAGGGGTCTTGTCCCACTGATACATCTTCTATAGAAATTAAGATCATTTTCCCCCTCAGGACCGCAAAAGAGCTGCTGACTTCTGCTGGTGAAAGCAGCTACATTCTCTCCCCATTTCCAACCAGAGTAATCTTTCAGAAGCCTATTTCTGACTGCCTCTCCTCTGGCCCTAGAACCTTCTATGGTACACCACTGTCTATCAAGTAGACCCCAAAACTTCTTAACAAGACATTGAAATCTCTCACCATTTGTCTCCTGCCTGCTCTTTTAACTCACTCACTCACCCATCATGCTTCAGCAAACCAAATATCTGCTGTTACCGATACCCACTCCACAAATTTTCACTTTTTCCTTTATGTCTTTATCAGAAAGACTTTCCACTTCCAACTCTCAACCCCTGACCCATCCTCCCAGACCAAGCTACATCGATACAAACACAATGAATCTCAGCAGAAGACAATCTTGCTCCCATCTCTGTGCTGCCAGAGTTGAATTTGGATCAGATTCCAGCTAGGCTAAAAATGTGGGGTCCCTTGAAACCTGACATTTTCAAACTGTTTGTTCAACACTGGGGGGTGGTATGGAGGGGGCTGAGATGCAGGTTGCAGGCAGCCTATGCTGGCGGCCCCAGTGTGTCAGTACCAGCTCCCAACTCAACACAGCACTTAGCAAGGCAGGCGTCCTTCAGCGATGCTGTGTTGTTACCTGCACTGGTCCTTGGGTATTCTCCAACCCACACGCCATCTCAGACTATGCCTCCCAACTGTACAAAGCTCTCCTTAAAGAAATTCTGCTAAATATCATTTTCTTCTTCCCATGATGTTCTCTATGAGTTGCAGCAGCTCTAATGGGCCAGCAGTTCTTGGGCCCTGCTGGAGCTATGCCCCATCTCTACACCCAGCACACTTCCCTGCTCCCATGCCCTGTGATTTGGGGCTGTCTGTGGCTCCTACTCAATTGTGACATCTCTATTCCAACTTTGCATCTCCACAGCCCCTTGCACAGTGCCCAGTACTCAGCATAGGTTTACAAAATATTTGCGGAAACCATCTGAACTGGCCCTAGGGTTGTCTCATTCGCTCACTTCCACAGGTACAGCTCACTCTGCTGGTTTGGATGAACCCTCAGAGATGACCCTACATAGTTGAGGGATGCTCAAGTCATGAGAGCCTGGGAAATATGGCATCAGCCCCAGCAGCATGTTCAAAGAGAGCAGTTGCTAAACGAGGACACCACCTGGACTTCCAGGAAAAAGGACTCTTGTCCACGATGGAACTCACCAGTGTCACAGCACTTGGTCCCTCTACACCTTTAGAAAACAGGAGCTCCAAGCTCACCAAGCTTGGTCCAGTCAGCCTCCAAGCCTGCAGCCCCAGTTCCCTCCCAGAGGGCTCAACCAGGCCAAGTGTGCTGGACCTTCAAAAGCACAGGACCAAGAAACTGGCAATGGCTCCACTGAAGGCAGCTCCTTCTACCAAACTTCTCAGGGCCCCTTGGGGAGGATTTTGCATTGGAGACTCAAAACTTTGGTGGTGTGGACTCAGGTCCAGCTCCCTTCCTTGGACTGGAGTAAACTGGAGGCACACACAGGGGCCAGCTCCCCTCATCAATTCTACATCTTCCTGAAAATGTACTTTTAAACCCCTTAATTGCATTTCAGAGATAACCCTGCAAGCAAAGTGGCAGGAAGAGAAACCATAGAGAGAGGTTGGTGGTCAGGCTCTTTGTTTTAAATCAATCAAACATCTGCGACTAATGCAGCTTTGGGCTGCTCCTCAGGAAGCATTAGCCCTATTAGTGGGGGCTGGCAGGAACACAAAATAAGATATTTATGGGCTGGGCACGTGTGCATTACCGTGGGGACCACAGGGCTGGGGATGGGGCTGAGGAGGAAAATGGCATGGGTCAGCATGTTTGTGCAGTTCACCATGGGGGTCCATGCCCAGCAGGGTGACAGAGAGCCCCAGGTTACTCTCTCACGGTGCCCCACACACCTGGGCACTTTCACAAGTCTCTGTCTGCTCAGTGGAAAGGAATTGTCTTCCTGTCCTAGCTCTGACAACAGCTGGAAGACTACAGCAAGTCATTCTGTCACTCTGGGCTCTGGTCATAAAGTATAGGGAGATATTTGTTCTCTGAAGTCCCTTCTCTGAGCTCTGAGTGCATAAATGTGCATGATGGGTTGGGGAGATATTTTGCTACTTAAAACCACAACTATCTTCTCCAAAGGGAATCCTCTGGTTTAACACAAAACCCTTGGGTGGTCTGAGTGTCAGTTGGCTTGGAGCTGTGCTTGAGAATAAGGAGGGAGTGATAGGGAGAGAGGGTACTTTGGTGCGGGCAGGAGGAGGGGTGGCGAGTGGGACTGGAAGGGAGATGACACACTCATAGTGTGAAGTGGGATGAAGCGGCCGTGAGAAATCGCTGGTTAGAGACAGGATGCCTGATGCTGACGTGGAGCTATAGAGAGCAGTGTTTAGCAAGGCTCTTCCCAGTCCACAAATCGTTAGTAAAGGTTCTGTTATAAGTAACCGCCTTGTGCTTGTGGTTGCTTTGGGAATAGAATCAAGAAGGAGTTGTGCTTTGTGATGGATAAAAATAAGAGTGAAGGTAACAAAAGAGCCACTGAGGCAAAGGGAGCACGGAGGACAGGAATTTCTCCAAATCTTGAGCCAGGCTTCAAGGGTGGCCCCCAGGATAGGGGCAGAACTGGTGCAGCCTCTGCTGACATTGGGGTTTACACAGGCCATCAGGCCCGTTTTCCGCACCTTTGCTGAAAATTAGTGACTGACTCTGTCACCTTATCTTTAGAGTGATGGAAAGATCTAGTGTGGACGCTGTGGAGACAGACTTGGCTGGGTTGCCACTAATTCACTGCATGACCTTGGCTAGTTATTTCCTGAGTATCAGGATCCATATAAAAGGCAGGAAAATACCAGGACTGCTATGCCCACTAAATGAGAACCTGAATGTTTCTTAGGCACTGCATCAATTAACTACTGTTGTTTAACAAACCACTTGAAAACATAGTCGCTTAAAACAATCATTATCTGCTCTAGTTCTCTAGTTCTGTGGTGTGGGATGGTCTCAGCTGGGTGGCTCTTCTGTTGGTCTTGCCTGTGAAGCTCATGAAGCTTTAGTCATCTGAGGCTTGACTGGGCCTGGGTGGTCCAAAATGTCTTCACTTACAGGTCTGGCATCTGAGAAGCTGTCAGCATAGGTGCCTTGGTCAGAATCCTTTACATGGCTGCTGGGCTCTAGAAGGGCAAGCCTCTATGCACAAGAGCCTACCAAGCCCTCTGCTTGCATCACATTGGCTGATGACCCATTAGTCAAAGGAAGTAACATGACCAAGTCCAGAGCCCATGTGGGCAGGAATTGCTCATGGGTCTGGATAACAGGGGGTGTGCTTTGTTGGGGGCCATGATGGTAACAATCCACCACAAGCACTTAGCAGAATGCTTGGGACACAGAAAAATCTCGAGAAAAGGAAATGCTATATTCATCTGTTTCTGTGTTTCAACACCATCTCCATCCCGGACAGGGTCAGAGGAGCACTCAGAGGTATATCAGTGCATGACCTCACCCAGCTCAGCATGAGCTGGCCCAGAAAGCTCCAGGGTCATTCTTATTTGTTCCCTCTCAGTATAGGTGGTTTGGTGAACAAGGTGGGTGGGGCTAAATCCACACCAGCAAGTCCAGTCTCATCAGCACACTCCTTCCTTGGCCTTCCCAAGGCACCCTCACTGGGTATGATAATGGAACAACAAAACAGTTTGCACATAACAATGGCCTGCAGTTCCTTGCACTCAGAGCTCCCTACTTCCCAGTTTCCTCAGAGAAGAACACAGCACTCAAGGTGGAGTCAGGCTAGCTGTGTTCTGCTCTGGAGGGCAGTGGAACAGGCACAGGGACTCTCAGTCGGTGCACCTGGCGCCAGCCTGCAGCTGTGCCCACTGGGTATGAACCTGGCCAGAGTAAAGACCTTAGGCATGGAATCAGACTGGAATACTCTTATGCCTCCTTCCCCACCTGCCATCTCACTGATCCAGTTGGTCCCATCTCCAGCCACACCTGCCTGTCGAGATTCCTCATACCACCACAAATTTCCTTCATCTTGGGGCCTCCACACCCAATGCACCCTCTCCCCTAATCGCTTCCACCTTCCCTTGGTCAGCTTCTCCTTTTCCTCTAGGTGGAGGAAATTTTCCATGCTCAGAGAGCTCTGCCATGTCACTCATCCCTCCAAGTTGAAACTGACCATCTGGCATCCTCTCTTAAAACACCCTCTAGTTTTCCTTTGTGGCGTTTTAACTCAATTTGTCACTGCGTATTTACTTGTGTGAATATCTGCTAAGCATCTATTTCCACATCTCATATTCAGCTCCTTTTGTGAGAGTGAGAGCAGGCTCTGCCTCTGCTTTGTACATCAGTATATCCAAGCATTTGTGGAGTGCTGGGAATACAGCAGGCACTTAGCAGACATTTATGTGTTAATTAACTCATATGCATAGAGCTTGATTTGTGATTGATTATGGATGAATTGTCATGAATACTCTTGCAGATAGCCTGGGAAATTGTAACAAGAGTCAGGAGTAAGGGTGGCTGTAGGAAGTGCTGGGACACATCCCAGGATTGCCCTTGTGCTCTGCCCAGCTCAGAAGGGCCCCAGCTTCCAGCCAGCAGCTTCTAGCTGCAACCCTGAGTGGGGATGAGAGAGAGGATGAGAGATGCTGCATTAGGAGCCCAGAGCAGAGAAGGCATTTCTAGGGCGAGCTCAGTACAAAGGGGTCCCAGTGGAGATAGCACAAGCTAGGGAGAGAAAAGAGAGATGTGGGGGCCAGATGGTGCAGCATGTGATTCCTCTGTGCCCCTCCCCTCCTCCCCTCCGACTCCTTGACTCCGCTCTTTTCTCTTATCTACCTGATGAGGAGACTTGACAAAGTAGGCTCCTATAGCTAAGAGGGTCCAGGAGAAAGAAGACAGTCACTTCCTTTCCTCTGAAGGTGCTTCCTTCTTCTCTCCTGCCCATTTTCATCTTCTCCATCTACTGTAGCTAGAGCTTCTCTGGCCTCACCAGCCTGTGAGTAATGGCGGGTTCTGGTCACAGAGGCTGGGCCTGGACAGAGGCCATTGTGGGCCTCCAGGCTGAGGGTCCACACTTTACTCCTCTCCCCCTTGATCCCAGTGATCTTCCTTCCTGGTCCCTCAGACTGACTGCCACGGGGGCTTCTCCGATATATCCAGAAAGCCCCAGATGGGGCTCCTGTCACACAGTTCCCACACTAGGCTGTTACCACCAGACTGTGAGGAAGTGACTCTTTTCTTATCCCTGGGGGTACCCAGGCCCTCCCTCCTTGCACTGAAACATCCCCCTCCTATCACTGGCCCAAAGTCAGTGGTGTCCCCAAGAGTTTGGCAAGTGCTATCACACCCACCCAGGCCCAGTCAAGAACCAAGGTCCTACCTCAAAGGAGCTAGTCTTCCAGAGAATGAGGCCACTGTCCAGGTGTCCCCAGGCAGGATCACTGTTTTGCCTCCAAGAGCAGAAAAACCAAGTCCAACCCCAGACTGTGCCATCTAAAGGCCATGGAGGTTCTGTGAAGTCCAAAGAGTTAGCAGCAGAAGAGAGAGGGGAACCCGGGCCTTGGGTCCACGTCAGGATCTTGGCAACTTTGCACTCCTGGTAGTGATGTCTCGGCCACCCTGCAACTCCCCACCCTCCTGTAAGTAAGTTTAGAGAAACCAACAGTGACTGAGAACAGGAGGGTCTTGGAGGGGAGGGAGACAAGGACACAAGGCTTGAAGCAGGGTGGGGAGAGCCTCGCAAGGCAGATGTTTCTTACTCTCTATCTCTTCAGAATCCTGGTACACTCCAGTCAGGCTCTCAGCAAACTTGTGTGATGAACAGTCTCCTTCCTCTCATTTTTAGGCATCTCCAGCTTCACACAGCCCTTCACTCAAGATTCATTTATTCACTCATTCATTCCTTCAGTGCTGGAGCAGGCACCAAGCCATGCCTCAAGTTTCACAATGCAAAAGCCACACACAGTCTGTTGGGGGGAAAAGGACAAGTAAACAGATCCTCACACAGCAGGCAGGAGGTTATGGGACCTCCTAGAGGGGCATCTACCCTAATGGAGGGAGGCTGGGCAGAGGAAATTTGGGGAGGTGCTTTATCTTAGAGAATAAGTTAAAGATTATTCCAGCAAAGAAGCATAGGCACTTCTGGAGAGGTGTGCAGGTTCACAGAACCTTGTAAGCTGTGTCAGGGAGTTTGAACATGTCCTGAGAGCCACGGGGAGCCACAGAAGGGCTTTGAGCAGACCTCGTGTAGCCAGATCTGAGATTTTTCATAGTCACTCTGGCAGCAGGGTCAACAATGCAACACAGAGTATGAAGCCTGGAGCAGGTGTCTCCTCAAGATTCCAGCCCTTCTAAGAAAGCTCTCAATGCTAAATCCTTACCTGCCCCCTACCCCAGGTTACCAGTTTCTAGCGGTTTCTAGGCCAATCTTCCCCTAACACGCCCCCCACCCCATCAACATTTAATCACCCTGAGTCTCTGACTTTGGCATGTGCCCATAGTACCTATCTCCATGAGTGGTGCCACCCACCCAGCAAACTGTCTGAATCCCACCAACCTCTCTCTCTTCCCCATAGCCACATGATCCATTCCCAAGTCCTGGTGATTCCACCTTCTAAGTTATCCCTTCACTTCATGCCACCTTTTATTTGCCTTCCTTGATTCTGACCATCATCTTTTGCATGAATTTCTGTATTCAAAGAAGAATGTAAAGCCTTTTGTATTAGTACCTGTATCATGTAAAGGCCTCTATTTATCAGGGTAGACTCAACGATGCTGCAATAATGAATCTCAGTGACTTAAAGAATGAAGGATTTTCCCTCATTCATACTGCATGTCCATGGGGAGTCAGATCTTTCTTTAACACAAACATGATCATGCCTGATTGTCGTATATCCTTTTGACTCCAAGACAATAGTTCTTATTCCTGAAGGACTGTGTCTGTTCTAAATTATATTTCCCACACCTGACTCATTGCCTGGCATAAAGAAGTCAGGAAAAAATAATTGTTAAGTGAATGAGAAGAGATACAGCTCACACTAAGATATCCATCTTCGACGATGACTTGTTACATTACCTTTGTTTTGACCAGGATATAGGTGAAGATGCATATAACAGAGATGTAAAAATAATAGGTGCTTCATTGAACTAAAGGCACGTATCTTGCTCATATAAAATTCCCAGCTCTATGCGGGTTCTGCTCGGCAAAGTCACTAAAGCTTGGGCTCCTTCTGTCTTGCTGCTCTGCCATTCCTAGGTATTGCCCTCATCCTCATGATCAAAAATTGCTCCCCCATATAGCCAGCAGGAAGGGTAAGAGGGGAAAGAAGACACTCCCCTTCCTGACAAATGAGATGACCCAAAGCGTGTGTAAATCAATTCACTTCATTTCCTGTTGGCTAGACCTTAGTCACATAGTCATATCTAGCTGCTAGGAAACAGGATATATGGCTAAGACAGTCAGCCATGGCAGACCATTGAAGGAGAGATTTGGGACAGGAAGTTTTATGTTGCATCCTCCAAAGCTTATTATTTTCCTGTGGCTTGCCCCATCAGGAGGCAAGCGGCAGCACATGCCCAATTCCAGGACCCTCCCTTTGTAAGTGTCAGTTCTACCCAACAGGAACCTGCTGACAAGACAGGGCTGGAGAGCCAGCCTGAAGGACCTGGGTTCCTTCTGTCCACATAGCAGTAGAAAACTCAGCTATTCAAGGGGAAGCTCACTGGGTCTCCCAGACCACATGCCCAAATAGTCTCAAGCCCTGTCAATCTCACCTCCTGCATCTTGTGTTTGATCTTGTCCCCACCCTACTATTGGCTGATGTCTTAGTCCATTTGTGTTACTAAAGGAACACCTGAGACTGGGTAATTTATAAAGAAAAGAGGTTTATTTGTCTAACAGTTTTCCAGGCTGTACAAGAAGCATGATGCCAGTATCTTTCACTCACAGCAGAAGGAGAAAGGAAGCCACAATGTCACATGGCAAGAGAGGAGGAAAGAGAAAGGGAAGGGAGGGAAGCACCAGGCTTTTAAACAACCAACTCTCATGTGAACTAATAGACTTAGAAACCACTCATTACCATGGGTTCTGCTCCCATGAGGGTTCAAGCCATTCATGAGGGTTTTTCTCCCATGACCCAAACATCTCCCATCAGGCCCCACCTCAAACACTGGGGATCAAATTTTGATCCCCAACTACATCATCAAGACAGTATCATTTCCAACCTGGACATATCCACAGGCTTCTAGCTAGTCTTCCACCTCCCTCTCAATCCCATTATCCCCTCTCCAATCCATTCTCCACTTCTTTTAATCTGATAATGCTATCACATCTCCAATGCCTTCCCCTGAAAAATTTAGTAAAACCCAAAGACTTCACATCAGCCCTTTGTGACATAGCCCTTCTCTAACTTTCATTATCACCTCCTGTATTCATTTTCAATCCTGTATAATAAATTAATGGAAAATTTACAGCTTAAAACAAGAAAATTTTTTATCTCACATGATCTGTAGATCAGGAATCTGGTCACAGCTTACATGGGTCCTCTGTTTAGGATCACACAAGGCTTCAGTCAAGGTGTCACCCAGGTTAGGTTCTAATCTGAAGTCTCAACTGTGAAAGAGTCTGCTTCCAAGCTCACCAAGACTGTTGTCAGAATTCATTTCATTGGAATTGCAGGAACAAGGGCCCCAGGTTCTTTCTGGCTATTGGTTGAAGCTGGCCCCCAACTACCTATGATGTGAGGCTTCCAACATGGCCCCTTACTTCTTCAAAGCCTCTCTAGAGCAACTCAGCTAGTAAGGCAGTCTTGCTAACACGATTACAAGAGTGACACCCCAGTGCCTTTGCCATCTTCCATTAGTTAGAAGTGAATCAGTCAGATGTGGTGGCTCACACCTATAATCCCAGTGCTTTGGGAGGCTGAGGCAGACGGATCACTTGAAGTCAGTTCAAGACCAGATTGACCAACATGGTGAAACCCCATCTCTACTAAAAATACAAACATTAGCCAAGCATGGTGGTGGGCACCTATAATCCCAGCTACTCAGGAGGGTGAGGCAGGAGAATCACTTGAACCCAGGAGGTGGAGGTTGCAGTCGATCCATATGCACTCCAGCTGGGTTGACAAGAGTGAGACTCTGTCTCAGAAAAATAAAATAAAGTAAAATTAAAAAATAAAATAGAAGTGAGCCATAGGTTCTTCCCATACTCGAGGGCAGGGGATTATTCAAAGATATGAGCACCAACAGGAGGGAATCAGGGGGCCACCTGCTCACCATACCTCCCAGGCACCACAGGCTCTAATTGGGTAACTTGTAAGTTGCTGACCCTTGGAGCTTATTTATTTCTTGGGGCCTGAAAACATCTTGTTTTCCTTGCTTTTCTGCCTTTCTCCTCTCACTGCAACATCTTACCCATCTAACTCATACATTCTTGCCCTCCAAGACTGAGCCGCTTACTCCTCATAGGGCTTCCTGCTTTTCCCACCTCCTGATCTCAATCTTGGGCTGAGAAGTGACATCCTCTCGGCTTCTGTGGTGCCCCATCACCACCTTGGTCACTCTCTGCTGGATTGCCTGTTTACCTGACTCATCACCTGCCCACCCTCACCACATACACCCCCACTGTAAAATCCCACAAGATAGAAGCTGTTTCTGTCATTTCTGAATCTCTAGAGCTGGCATTGAGTCCAGCATATGGTAAGTGCCTAATAAATGTCTGTAGAATGGCTGGAGATAATTTTTACTGGCGAGGTCTAAAAGGGAGTGGCTGGAAGTAGCTGTATTCAGGTTAGGCCATTCCAGAGGGTAGCATCTTCCCTCTAGGAAAACACACATGGGATGGTGTTGTCCAACCTGTACTGCACAAACTGGTCTGTGGACCACTGGCATTACCTGGGAGCGTGTGCAAAAGATAGAAACCCTGACCACATCCCACCCCACTGAACCTACATCTGCATTTTATCAAGATCACCATGTGATTCGCGTATATGCTGAAGTTTAAGAAGGCTGGTCAAAGCATTAAGCACTTCCATCTGGTCTAATCTTGGGCTGCAAAAGCAATGGGGAGAAACCCAAATCACATCTCTCTGCTCCCACCACCTCCAGGCTGTCCTTGCTGTTACTTTCTTAACTTAGCTGGGAGTATCCCCCTGGGAGCCTTTCACAATTGCTCTAGTTAGGAAGTCCTTGCTCTTCTTGACTGGGGATCCTGCTGGCTGCAGATTCTACTTTGAATTCTGTTCTGAGTAGAAAGACCAGACAAGTGCCCAGGTGTGGGGCAGCTAGCATTCTTCAGTGAGACCTGAAATCTAATGTGAAGTCTTGCTGATCTAGAGAATCTGAGAGTTCAAATCACTCCAAAGGCAGTGAGGACAGGGGTTATTGCCTTTCCTGTCTGTTCAGCTTTTGGAATCTGTGGGCTGAGGGATCCTGTGGAGAGTTAATGCATTAGGAGAAGCAAGATGTCTTATGGTGATATTTTGGGATGCACATGGTGCCCATCTTTCTGGCGAATGTGCCAGGACCTATATGCCCCAGTGATCTGTGACTCTTGCTGTTCAATACAAGCTCTAATTCACAGGGCTACCCAAGGCAAGGGCCGTGTGACCCCTCGGGGCCACAGTTCCTCATCTGAGTAGCCAGAAGAAAATGGATTGTTGTGAAATATTGGCTATAGTTTGAGCTAAGAGAATATCTCTTTTAGGGGGATGCAGTCTTTTCTGGGAGGATAAACAAATTGAAACACTACTTTATCTGAACAATTGTATAGGCAGAAACAACAATAACAGCTAGAAATTGTCACCTGCATGCAATTAATCATCCTAAAGCAACCCTTTGACCAAATCACTTCACTTCTCAAATGATTTCCAGGACTCCAAAGACCTGATGTATTCATCCTAATTCCCCATCAGGGTCCCAGCCACATCTTCCACATCTCCTCTATCCATACCCTGGGCCGGGGTCTGATTCTCCTGACAGTCGCCAAGCATGACTTGCACTTCTGAGTATGTGTGTGTGAGCTCCTGAACCTCTCCTCCTCCTCCTCCTCCAGGAGGCTCCTTTGGTCACCTCCGTCTCTCCAGCCAGTCATGAGCTCTCTTTCCTCTGGTACTTTTAACTGCGCTCCTGTCTAGCCAGGTAAGGAAGCTGCCCTTTGCAGAGTTCCCTTAGGTTCCTTAACATTGCTTCTCCTCCTGCAGAGGCCAGCGTAGTGCCTACTCACCACAGAGTGTTTCTCACACATTTCATGAATACATCTTTAATGGCAGAAGACAATGTTGAAGCCCCCTGAGTCCTCTTAGGAAGCAGCCTCCATCTCCCATCCCTCTACAAGCACAACGTTTCTTCATTCCTGCTTTAAAATTAAAATTCATGAACCCTTGCATTGTACACAGTCATATATGAGTTATTATTTTTATTAACATAAAAATTATCATTTTCCCCAAGTCTTCCAGCTCACGCAATACTCTGGGAAGATGTGCAGCTTCCTGTTGCCTCCAATGAGAGGTCTAAGGCCAACATTCCCATCACTGAGTACATGAAAATAGAGCTGGACTGATAGTTCCAAGAGAAGGCCACCTCCCAACCAGGCCAGCTGAGCTTCGGAGGACAGAGATGGAGGGGCTGGGGTTTCGGCTTGTACCCTTATTCCCTGGCAAGGCTCTTGACAACTTGCAAAACATCTTCACACCATGAATATCCTCTCATTTGAGGTCACAATGAAATGGAAGGGCAGGGAAGGCAACAGTTATTACCCCACTTTACAGAGAGGTTCTGGGCTCTCTGATGCGCCACAGTTAGAAAATAATGAGTTAGAGCTAAAAAGCCCTTTCTAAATTTTCCCAATACATAGTGTCCTGTTATTGGGACAGCTAGCCAATCAGTGCTACTGAGGCAGGAATTCTGCCCTACACAGAGCACACATGGAGCTCACTCGGAGACAGCTCAAGCCTCTATCTTCCTGAGAATAAGACCTATCTCCCTACCCAAAACATATCCCCCACCCCCCTCCACACACACAGCAGCCCCTGGGCTTGCAAACTGATGCTTCAAGACTAAAGTCCTCAGGAGCCCTTCTCTGACCCCTTTCAAAAACCAACAATTCTTGCTATAAACCCATGCCAGCCAAGAGGACCCCAACAAGTACCCAGAACTGGAAAGCCTGCCTTCTAGCCAAAGGGCACTGAAGGCAGATTTCTGAGTACACTGAAGAGGAATCTGGAGAAAGAAGTTTTTTAAACAGTTCTTCACCTCCTCCACCGGCTGTGCTTTCCTGGCCCACTTGGCATTCCCTGCCTACAGAGAGAGCAGCTCCTAGTCACGGCACTCAACTGAAAATGACAGGGAGTGCAGTGAACCTGGCTCTTCGGCAGAGCCCCCTTTCAGGGCAGAGCGTGGATGGCAGAGCAGGGCATGAGGTCACCTGCTGGACTGCTGCCCTCAGGCTGCCAGGCAGCACCCTCCACGTGGGTGCTCTAAGAAGAGCGCTCTAGGGACAATGTGCCTTTCTATAGGAACTGGTAACCCAGGGACTCTCTCCCTGTGGCTCCCCCACTGGAGCCCCTGCCTAAAGGACACTGTTGCCCACCCTTAGGTAGACAGTGCCCCAGAAGAGGCCACACACTGGAGGCTCTTCCTTAGCAGAGGTCAGCTGTGCCACACACCACTGTGAGACTCAGTTTCTTCATCTTCAAAATAAAATAAAATCATTTAATCCACTTAGCCTTCCTTGCATCATGGAGATGGAGAATCACTTCCCCAAATTCATTTCCAAAGGTGACTAGATGCTCTGACCCCAGGCAAGAGGAAAGAGATGTAAACCAATGTCCATAAATGGCCATAAACTTCATGGAATAAGTGGATCATTTCAATACAAGTGGAAAAGGCCATGATGGCAATCAGGCTCAGATAACATGGAGGGAGAGGAGGGCCCACATTTCCCTGGGGAGATGGTCCAGGGCAGAATGCCACCCACTCTGCTCTCCACCTCTGTAGATGCCAGGATGAGCTTGCACTAACTCTGTGGCCAAGAGGGCGAGGCATATAAATGGAGCACAAGAAGTGGAAGAGGTGAGAACTGTTGCCACTAGAGATGGCACATCCCCTCCATGACCACATGGGGACTTGGGCCTGGTGTCACCAGAGTGGCTTTGAAGAGAAGCAAGAAGTGTGGGCTTATATGTGAAATTTCCCAGTTTTTAAAGGTGGGCAACATGTTCCATTGAAATAACAAAATCACCTAGCCAACTTTTCATGGACCAAACCAAACTCACTCTCTCCATATGCCTGTGATTGTGGGAAAGTGGGCTTCCTGAGCGCTCGGGGATCCAGGGAGGGAGGGACAATTCCACAGCCCCAATGCCACGAGGAGAAAATGCCTGGGCTGGGGAAGCCAGCATGTGGTGAATGTGGCCTTTTGGGAGTGGAATTCAGGGCAGAATAAGTCAGCAGGTGGGTCAGAGTGCTCTGAAATCTGGCTAGAAAGTTCTAGCCTGAAACAAAAAGCTGTCAGAGGCTCCCCTCCTCCTCACGCCTCCTCCTTGCCACCAGGGCCCGTCTCTGCAGGCCAGCAGCTGCGGCAGGATGACTTGCAGGTTTTGCTGGCAGAACAAGCTCCCTCCTGGCTGAGGCAGAGAGCAGTTCCTCTGGCCACTGCCTGTCATGCCATAGCTGCTGGACCTCTCAAGTGACCGCCTGGTGTCTGGAGTCCGGGGTCTAACTATGAGTGGGACTGTGGGGTCAGGCCCTATTCAGCTTGACTGGTCTAGCTCTCCCAGTCCTTAGCATTCATTTTCCCTCCCCGCCAGATGACTCTCCTTTCCAGGCTCTGCTTCCCCATCAATTCCCAGACAGAGACACCGTCCATCTCAGACACTGGATATTGGCTAATTGATTGGGTTTTTGCTGCTCCTGCTCCAAAGTCAATTGAGAAAGTCCTCAGACACCACTTTGAAGGAGAAAGATGACTCAGGTGGGATAATTTCTAAACGTCTTAAATTCCACTCTTGTAGAACTGGAAGAGACTTTGTAACACACCCCCAACCCTTGCCTTTGCACAGGGCCACATGAAAGCATCCAGAGAGCCAGGAATCTACCAGGTTTCCCAAACCTTGGAAGAAAGGTCCCCTCCCTGTCACCTCCCCCTAGGGAGAAAAGTAGAGCATCCTAAGGGGAGAGGTCTCTGCCCCTGACCACGACCAAAAGGGAGACCTTTCTCTCTCCCTTCGTTTAACTGACAAAAATGTTTTCCTGTTTTTGAAATGTGAGAACAAGAAAGCCATTTCACTGAAAAAAAAAAAAAAAAAAAAAAACAGACTCACAAGCCAAAGATTAGGCCACCCTTTAGAAGGCTTTGTTGATTCTCCAAAACATTCCACAAAGGGTTCATGTAAACAATGACTACTAAATTAAATGCTACAAGAAAATAAAGATTCTAGTACACTGTTCCTTCAAGTCTTTCTGAATCTGCAAACTTAGACTTTTGCCATGAAGTTTACCCTGCAAGTTTTAAACAAATTTTACTTAAGATACTTCAGTAGAACGTTCATCCCCCAAATAGAGTTTTAATACACAAGCGTGGATGGGTTGAACCACCTGATTTCCCTCTCCTACAGTCACTTGTGGTAATGAAGTGAATAAAATAAAGGCATTGCTGTTTTCCATTAAACTGTATTACTCTCAAAAGAAATCAAAACTTTAAATATTAAAAAAAATCCATTTCAGGCCAGGCGCAGTGGGAGGCGCCTGTAATCCCAGCACTTTGGGAGGCCGAGGCAGGTGGATCACGAGGTCAAGAGATCGAGACCATCCTGGTCAACACGGTGAAACCCCGTCTCTACTAAAAATACAAAAAAAAATTAGCTGGGCATGGTGGTGCGTGCCTGTAGTCCCAGCTACTCAGGAGGCTGAGGCAGGAGAATTGCCTGAACCCAGGAGGCGGAGGTTGCGGTGAGTCGAGATCGCGCCACTGGACTCCAGCCTGGGTAACAAGAGCGAAACTCCATCTCAAAATTTTAAAAAAGCCATTTCAAATCTTGGACATTAAGAGATTAGTCTGGAATACTGCCTCCACTGCTTGACCCATAAACAGACTTCAGAATATCACATCATTAAACCTAAGTGAGTTTTATTTTAGTAAAATGAAGTTAAATAATAGTCTTATGAATATCCAGAGAACTGTGCACTTATAATATGCACACCTATTTGTAACTTATACTTTAATGTTAGTCTCTCTATTTCTCTCCTCTGTCTCTTGCACTCTCACTCTCTCTTTCTTTCATAATCCTTGCTCACAGTCATCTCTTGGGAATATTGTGAGAATCAGAGAGGCTGATGTACTTGGCAATGATCTGTAGACCATCAAGCATTAGAAGAAGAAGAGGACACCCATCATTACAGAGCAGGTGGCCTCACACGCCCACACCTGTCAGAAATGGGACTGGGAAGAGGCAGTGGGACGGCATTGAGAGAAGAGGCTGAAAGAAGGCGGGTTCCACCCCGCACCAGCTGTGCAGCTTAGGCAATTATTTGACTCCTCTGTCCCAAGTTTATCTGCCTGTAAAGTGGGCACAATAACCATTTCTTCACAGGATAAATGCCAACAGAGTGTGCTAACTATGCAAATACATGACGGCCGCCTCCTACAGCTGCCCACACCTCTCTCCTGCCCGCCTACCTGCTGGCTTTAGTCCTTCCTTGTGCTCTCAGAGGCTGCTGCTGTCTGCCCAGCCCCCTGCTCCCCACCCCCCTACCCCCTGCCTGCTCATCCTGTGTGAGGGCATTTTGGGGCCAGATGCCATGCAAGATGACACGGAGGAGGCAAAGCAGAGCTGGTCCTCAAGGGTCCACCCTGGGGTCCTGGTTCCAGGCCTTCTCATCTTCCATTCTCCCCTTCTCTGTTCATAGATCACTCTTTTGCCCATTTCGTTAAGGTGTTTAACCTTCCGAAGCCTCGATATACTTGTGTGTAATAAAAAGAAAAGAAATAACAGGTTCAAGAAACCAGACAGCAGGGTGAGGATAGAGGTGAGAGCCTTCATTGATAGAAGTATCTTTTCTTGGCTCTGAGCAGTGAAGCAATGCACCCAGGGTCACAAAGACAGAAGGAGGCAGCCAGGATTTTAGCTCAAGCAGCCTGATACCAAAGCCTTGTCTCCCTCTCAGTGCAGTTGCGTAGGGGGCTAGACCACAATCTTCTCCATCTTCTCCCCTGATGTCCAATCTAAGCACAAGCAAGGGGCTTGCTATGGACCCACAGCTTCAGACAAGCCCCAGCCACACCCACCTGCACTGAATGGCCTCCCCTTCCTGCCACTTTGATGCAGAGATAGGAGGTGCGCCAGCACAGAGCTGCCCCCAGTGGAGAGGGCGGGGAGGGTGAAGCTGATGCTCGCCTCTCAGAACTGCCTTGCCAGCCCCAATATCTAGGTCACCCTCCTAATCCCCAGTGTGATGACTCACCACTTGCCTCTGTCACAGCCTGATAAAGAACTTGAGCCATTAAGAAATGGAACAAATTACTAAATGGGAGGCACAAGAGAAACCCAGGATTAAATTAGTTCATTATTCATAAATCATAAATGACGCTCCCTCTCACTGATGCTTGTCTCTGTCTACCTACTGGTCTTGCAAGAGCGACAGACTGCTATAGGCAGGAGATCAGAGACTCAGGAGGCCCATTCTGAGGACCCTGGAGGTGGCAGCCACCTTTAGGCACAAGAGCTGGGCTGGTCTCGGCCACTGTGGCCTCTGGGCTACTTTCTGGACTGCAGGGTCTTGGAACTGAGTGACCAGGTTTGTAGGGTGATACAGCGCCTGCTGTGTCATGGGAAGGTTCTGATACCTGAGGTATCTAGTAGGGTTGAGACACAGTTGTTGTGTGAGCCGGGTCGCCTCTACGAAGTATGCCACCTCTGTGCACTGGGTCACCTCTGCGGATATGTCACCTTGGAGGGTCATATCACCTTTGTGAAGCATACCACCTCTGTGGAGTATGTCATCACCTCTGTGGTGTGTGTCACCTCTGTGGATTATGTCACCTCTATGGGCCATGTCACTTCTGTGGGCCAGGTCACCTCTGTGGAGTGTGTCACCTGTGTGGGCCAGGTCACCTCTATGGCTTGTGTCACCACTATGAGCCATGTCACCTCTGTGACCTGTGTCACCTCTGTGGGCCATTTATCACTTTTTTGAGGCATACCACCTCTGTGGGCCATGTCACCTCTGTGGGCCATTTATCACTTTTTTGAGGCATACCACCTCTGTGGGCCATGTCACCTTTGTGGGCCATCTATCACTTTTTTGAGGCATACCACCTCTGTGGGCCATGTCACCTCTGTGGGCCATTTATCACTTTTTTGAGGCATACCACCTCTGTGGGCCATGTCACCTCTGTGGGCCATTTATCACTTTTTTGGCATACCACCTCTGTGGGCCATGTCACCTCTGTGACTTGTGTCACCTCTATGGAGCATGTCACCTCTGTGGGCCAGGTCACCTCTGGCTTGTCACCTTTGTGGCTTGTGTCACCTCTATGGAGCATGTCACCTCTGTGGGCCATGTCCCCTTTGTGAGCTATGTTACCCATGGGGGGGTGTCACCTCCTCAGAGCATACGACATTTCAAGGCCTATGTCATTCCTGGAATGTACCTTCTTTCCTACCGGCGTGTCTCATGACTGAGAGTTCCTTGATGCTTTTCTGTCCTGGCTGGAAACAGGAGCAGCCCGGGCGCCTCCTGGGGCCTGTCGTGCTTGGAATGGACCCAGGACGGAGAGGGACCAGCTAACCCAGTGCCAAGGACACCAGGGCATCTGCTCCCCATCCCGGAAGGAGATCCCGCCCCTTTCTCAGCCAAGCCCCGCCCTGCAGGTCTGCAAGCCTCCACCAAGGAAGGCGGAAGCAACCGGGGCGGGGTCTCAGGGAGCCCGAGAGGCAGAGCCCGGGAGGAGGCCTGAGTGGGCTGGGGAGGGAGTGAACCCTACCAGGATTGCGGAAAGGGACACGAGAGAGAGAAGAGCCGCCCCCTGCTGGTCACAACTGGGAAAGGCGCTGCAGTCTGGGCACGGGGCCAAGAAAGGAGGAACTGCAGTGGATCCCGATGGACATCTCTTTGCTGCTCTTAGTGTCACCCCAGCTGCATGCATGACTCCTAAGCTATGGGTCAGGGAGTCCCGAACAACCAGCAGTGTTATTCTAGAGCTACTTACATGAGGGTGTTTTCCTCACTGGAGCTTACTGGGATTGTGCAAGTGGCAGGGACTACTCTCTAGGTCACCCAACATCTTTTCTGTAGTCTGAGGAGCCAGTTGTATTTGAAGGGTGAGCTCAGGCTAGAACAGAGGTGAAGGGAGGTGAAAAGGTGACCAAACAGCTGGGTGGTGCAGAGTGCCTGACAGCAGGAGGTGGGCACAGGTTCTTCTGTAACACAGTCAGTGCCATATGCTAACAGCCTGCCATGTGCCTGCTGTACCCAGGGTCTCTGAACCTAGCAGTGTCCCTGTGCACATCTCACAGGTGAGGAAATTGAGGTCTAGTAAATGAAGAGTGTCTGTGCCAGGATTTTAATCCAGGTCTGAAGAACTTCAAAGTCCATGTTTTATTCATGTCACTTCCGAATTTGGGCCCATTAGCAGGTCCAATGTGCTGGCATCTTAGCAGCAGCTAAAGCAGGCATCTGCAGCCCCCTCTTGGTCTTGCCACACAGTCCTGGCTACTCTGACATTCTAATTGGGAGGAAGGTCAGATTTTTCCATTCTCTGTATCCAAATTCATCTTGTCCTCTTTGATTCTTGGATTTGATCACTTCCCACCCCACCTCTTACTTAACTGTTCCTTCGGCAAAATTCCAGCCTTAGCCAAAAGGGCACTGTTCCTACTGAAGTCAGAAGTCAGAACCTCCTCCCTTTAGCCTCTCCAAGCTCCATCACAGCCGGCTCCTGAACTCAGCCCGTTGCTGACATGCACAGACAGTGCCCTGGCCCATCACGGAGGCTCCCTGGGATCCCACAACCCATCTGACTCGACACTGATTTTTACAGCTTTGCAAATAGTTGCCTTAGTTCCCTTTCCCTGAATGCATTATAAAGTTAAAGGGAGAAAAAGAAGTCTTTTAAAAAATCCCCCAGCTATCTTAATTAACATGCAGAATGCTTTTCTGGCAGTGCACAGGCTGTGATAAAACGGGAAGCTTCTTAACACAACATATATTTAATCTGTGGCATTCGCTTCCACATGAAATTCAATCAGATATTTTAAGGGAGTTAACAAGGGCTCTCAGATCGAACTGTGAATAAATGCAGGTGTGATAAACACACTCAAGCTACTGAGATGTTTTATCAAATGATAAAGGTGTTGAATGGGGTGGGATTGAAGGACAAACCTTAACTCTAATTCTCTACGCTGTCAAAGAGGTTATGAGAATTTATTAGACAATGCCAGGGTGATCTAATGACCCATTGCCTCTGAAAAATCAATGAGACTTTGCTCATTTGTTCTGTTTTTCCAGGAATCTTTAATTCAAGTCTGCTGTATGCCAGGCACTGGGGAGGCAGGGACTGACCAATAATGCAGTTCCCGTCTCTGCCCTCAGCCCCAGCTCTCCCTGATGAAACTCACAATCTAATAGGGAAAGGTGGCTGATAAATAGGTGAACAAATGCAAATGATAATTTCCAATTGGGTTAAGTAACACAGTAAATGAGAGGGCATTCATGTAAGACATCTGCAAGGAGTTGATGGTGGAAGTGAGACCTGAAGGATGAGGAAGAGCCTGCCATGCACCAGGGAAGAGCCTGTTGAGGCTTCTGAGACCACAGAGCCTGGGCATGTTGGGAAACCAGAAAAGAGCCAGGACTTGGTGAGTAGGCAAGCACTATAAACCAGCATTGGGTCGTATAGGTAAGCCTAACAACTTATCCTTTCTTTTTTCAAATTAAAGGTTTCATCGGCTACGCATCTGTGGGAAAAGGATGGTTGTTTGGCTGCTGGCGTAAGGAGAATAGTTCCCTACAGGGGGAAGAATAAAACCGCAACTTCCATCACATGCAAATGTGAACACCTGAGAGATCCAAGACCTTGCTGTGTGAAAGCCAACAGAAATAAAGAGTTAATAGGAAGGAAAGGAGGGGAATATCTTTGTTTTGCTGGGATGAGAAGGGTATCTTAACATAATTCAAAAACATAACCCTCAGATGGAAACTGGGTGAATCTGACTACATCAAAATCAAGAATTTTTTTAAAGAACACTTTAGTCAAAGAAAACAGCTGGGTGAAGACTTGGAGCAGATTTTGCATTGTCTGAAGCCAAAAGATATTATCTAGAACAAGAGTTGGCAACCTGCAGCCTATAGGGACAAATCCAGTTAGTTGCCTATGTTTGTAAATAAAAATAAAGTTTTAATGGAACGCATCCATGCCCATTCATTTATGCATTTATGTCTATAGCTGCTTTTGTGCTACATTAGCCGAAATGATATGACCTTCAAAGCTTAGAATATTTAATATCTAGCCCTTTACAAAAAAAAACAAAACAAACCAACAACAACAAAAAAAAAAAAAAAAAAACCTGTGTCAACTCCTTATCTAGACTACAAGGAAAATGGGTAGGAAACTCACCAGAAGAACTGGCAAAAGCTATGAATTGCCAGTTCATTGGACAGGAAATGAGCTGGCTAACTAACACCTGATGGAATGACTAATCTGGCCAGAATTTAGAAGAGTATGAATTGAAGCAATATTGAGATTCTTGTAATGCCTATCGGATCTTCAAAAATTGTAAAAGTAAGTGTGAGGAGTCCCTAGAGAACCAGTAAGGCACTGCTGGTAAAGCTGACTTCTGGGTATGTCTGGGAGGAGGATGCCTGTGGAGGAGACTGGTGTGTGAGTCAATGGACTGAGTGGGGAAGATCTGCCCTCATGTGGTCAGGCACCATCCAATCTGCTGGGGGCTGGAACAGAACAAAAAAAGCCAGGTACAGGATTTCTCCTTTCTCTCCTAGAGCTGGGGATGCTCTGCTCCTCCTGCCCTTAGACATCAGAATTCCAGATTCTCTGGCCTCGGGACTCCAGGACTTACACTGGAGGCCCCTCAGGTTCTCAGGCCTTTGGCTCTGGGACTCCAGGATTTATACCAGCAGCCCCTCGGGTTCTTGGGCCTTTGGCTTTGTACTGCAAAACCTTGGTTTTGAGGCCTTTGAACTTAGACTGAGCCACACTCCTGGCTTCCCTGTTCTCCAGCTTACAGATGATCTATCATGGGACTTCACAGCCTCTGTGATCACATGAGCCAGTCCCCCTAATAAATCCCCTCTCCCATATCTATATGTATATCACATTGGCTCTGTCTCTCTGGAGACCCTACTACAGAAAGTAATACCAAGTGCTGGTTAATATGAGAAAAAATAGGAATCCTGAAGCTGTCAGTAAGAGTGGAAATGTGTCTCGCCATTCTGAAGAGCATCTTGCAGTATTTGTTGGTTGAGCAACATGAAATTGCCAATATTCACCCTGAGAAGGATTCCCTGGGAAGGCTTCCCGTGCCCTGCTCCCCACCCAGCTCCGCTGGACAGCAAAGTCAGGCGTGAGCATTATTGACTGTGCACCCTGCATGGAGCTCGCCCCCTCCTTCATTTCCAGGAGGATGCTATTGTTCCCTTTCCCTCTCACAAAGAGCCATGCATTGGGAAGGGAAGCAGATTCCACCCCAGCTCCAGGGCTGGGTCAGAAATAGGCATGTGGCCAAATTTAGGTCCCAGTGATTGAAGGTAAGTTTGCCAGCAGCTTTTTGGGAAGTTTTCTTTATTCTCCCAGAAGAGCTTCCAGAATCAGTTCTGTCTGTCTTCTCTTGAACATGAGCTGTGGATGAGATGGCTTTGGTGTTCTGAGCCCCACATTTGCTTGGACAGAAGACTATGCCAATACCTAGAAGAGGGCAAAGCAAAAAGAACCAAGGTGGGGGTGGGGGGAAGCAGAGCTAAGATATAGACTAGGTTAACCTCGACTCTTACTCAACCCCTGGGTTCCAGCTGAGTGATCCAGAATGATTTAAGCTGGCTCATGTTAGATTTTCTCACTTGCAAGGAAGGTACCCTAACTGACAGAAACCCTTTGAGAGCTGTGGAGATTTCAATCTGTGCCTCACTTCCAAGTGAATATTGCAAGCTTCTCAGAGAAGAACCCCCCCTCCCACACCTGCAACCCTCCCCACACACAAATACATGCTGGCCTGTGAGAGTGTGCAGGGGAGAAACAGCTAAGGGCACATCTATGCAGTGAGGACTCACAGCCTCTGAACTCCCTGCATCCCCTGCCCCCTGGGGTGGGACAGTGCCTAAGCGCCCTAAAATGGAGATTAAGGCAGAGATGCTTGTGGAAGTCATTTATCCAGGAGGTGCTCTAGGAGAACCACCGCAAAAGTGAGGGAAGCAAGGAAGGTCAGCGGAAGGAGCCAGGCCAGGACACGGGCCCAGCTGGAGTCTGGTTGCAGCCTGATCACACAAGGAACTCGGGAACACGAATTGCACCACCAAATGGCTCCCATCTGAAGGCAAGGGGGTCTGGCCTTTTATAGGTTTTCATCAGTCCATCATTGGCTTTATGCTGCCCAAGGGAAAGACCTAAATGCCCCCTTCCCAGATGCAGCGCCACCCACTGGCCAAGGGCAATTCCTGAGGCAAACAGGTGTGACCCCTTAGGCTTTCCACATTCAAGCTGCTGGGGCAACAGTGCACAGTCTGGAAGAAAGGGTTTGGGCCACCAACTATATCCAGTGCAGTCAGTAAGGCCAAATAGCCCTCATTCCCCCTGAGAAGGCACTGAAGGAAACGACAAGAGGAACTGGTGGCCAAGACAAGAGGAACACAGCAGTGGGTGCTAGGAAGACCAGAGGCTATGGAGGGACAGGATGTCATGGCAGATGTCAGTGTGGCAGAAAGCCATTGTGCCTTGCCACAATAAGAGGGTGTCATCCCAGTTGATACCAGGTGGGACAGATAACAATCAGGAACCAGATATACCCCCTAACCACCACACTACATACCCTCCCCCACTGGCATCTTAGCCTAGGGACAAGGGGGAAGAGAAAAAGGCTTGAACTGACTAAAATTCAGTTTTTCACCACCAGGCAGAATGGGACTCCAGGATAGAAACCAAATTCAGCTAAAGAAAAAGTTACATTTGTTTGCCGTCTGATTTGCAATCACCACATGTGCTCCTACTAAACATAAAAGAATGTCATTAACAGGAAAAGGCTGTCAGCAAGTTCATTAATCATGGTCTTTTTCACACTTCCATGGTCAACTACAATTGTGATGGTTTAGACTGAGGCCTCCCACTTAATTACATTGTTTAGCAATTAACAGTTCATCCCCTACCATAGGCCTCCCCTGGCTTTCAGAAAAAGATAAAGTGCTGGAGTTGTACAAGTGTTCTTTGCAGGAGTGCCCCTTACTTGGGCAAAGGGCCATGACTGGTGTTACCAGGACAATCATTTGTTGCTGAGGGAACAGTTTCATTTTCAATGAAGTTACTAATAACTTGGCCTTATCTGTGAACCCCAAGTTGGTTGAGGGCATTGGTGACATACAGGTCCCTCACAGGGCAGCCAGGTGACCCTAGAATACAACTTCTCTTAACCACAGCCTTCTCATCTGTCATCTGTAAATGGGACTAACAACAGAAACCTGGTCAAAAACTTAAATGACACATTTCAGGTAAAATGCCTGGGAAAAGGTGTGGCACGTAGCACTCAAAATTGGATATTAATGTGTTACATCTTAAACTTTTTAAAACTTTATTGAGCACCCGTACAGAAAAGTGCATACATAATCGTGCACTTGGTAAATTTCCAAAACATGACACGCCTATGTAGCCAGCACCCAGATGAAGAAAGGGAACATCACCAGGGCCCCAGAAGCTCTTTCTCATGCCCGCTTCTGGTTAGTACCACCCCAGTGGTAACAATTCCACTGATTTCCAAGAGCATAGACTACTTCTGCCTAGTTTTGTATTGATATAAATAGACTGTGCATACTCTTTTGTGTCTGGCTTCTTTCACTCAACATTATGTTTGTAAGATTTATTCATGGTGCATATAGTTGTGCTTCATTCATGTTCATTGTTGTATCGGTTCCATTGTGCAAATATACCTCAATTTATTTATTCATTCTTCAGCTTTATGGGCTTGGGGGTGGTTTTAACAAGGTGAATATGAATAAAGCTGTTCTGAACATTCTTGCCTAAATCTTTTCTTCTAATTTAAACTTTTTATTTTGAGATAATTATAGATCCACATGCAAATGTAAGACATAATAGAGAGAGACCTGGTGTACTCTTTATCTGGGTCCCCTCAATGGTAACATCTTGCAAAACTGTAGTAAAATATAACAACCAGACTGGCATTGATACAAACCATAGCTCTTGTTCAGATTTCCCCAGTTGAACATGTCCTGGGTATTGTCTCTCTCACTCTCTCTCTCTCTCTCTGTGTGTGTGTGTGTGTGTGTGTGTGTGTGTGAGTCATATTTATTTATTTACCTGAAACAGGGTCTTGCTCTGTTGTCCAGGTTGGAATACAGTGGTGCAATCAAGGCTCGCTGCAGCCTCAACCTCCCGGTCTCAAGTGATCCTTGTACCTCAGCCCCCCTAGTAGCTAAGGCTGAAACCACACCCAGCTAATTTTTGTAAGGTTTTTTTTTTGTTTTTTTTTTTTTTCAGAGATGGGGTTTCACCATGTTGCCTAGGCTAGTCTCAAAATCCTGGTTTCCGGCAATCCTCCCTGTCTTGGCCTCCCAAGTGCTAGGATTACAGGCTTAAGCTATCACGCCTGGCCAAGTTCTAGATTTTTATCACCTGTGGAGGTTCATGTATCTGCCACTACAGTCGAGATAGCAAATGGTTCCATCACCAACAGCCGTGAGGAACACACTTGAAAAAGGATTGGCCAAGACCTTGATTGCAATGCTGTGAGAGACCGTGAGCCAGAACCACCCAGGGAAGCCCTCCTGGATTCCTGACCCTCAGAAACTGTGTGAGATAATCATTTTTTGTTCTAAGCTGCCAAGTACTGATATATTTTGTTACACAGAAATAGATAACTAACATAGATACCTATATCAGACACTTGATTCAAACGTAGACCCCTGAGCTTACCCCAGACCTAGACTCTGACTTCATAAACTCTCCCGGGCTGTTATGAAGTGCATTCTTTGTTTGAATCGCTAACTTCACGTGATTTACCTCACCTCTCTAACCCTCAATTCCACGCCTGAAAAAACGGGCATAATCATACCTCATAAGCTATGAGAGCTTTGGTGATTGTTGTGTGTTTTAGTTGTTGCTGTTGTTGTTTTGACCTCTGGGTTTAAGGCAATGCACATATAGCCCAGGCGCTGGCCCTCATGGTGCCCTGCCCACATCCCCTCACCCTCATCATCTCAGTGCCTGCCTTCTGGGGTAGTTGGTGACTGCAGGCACCCACAATGCTTTGCCTGAGAACTTTCTCTTTCTGCTAGAACCCAGTTTGCTGCCTCAGAAGTAAGCCTGAGGTGCTGGGTATTTAACACCCTCCCAGTGCCCCATAGTAATGACTGACAAGGCTGGGCTGTAAACCCTTGACCTTGAGTGGCACGTTCTACACTGGCTCCCAGAATTCTCCAGCAGAATTAAGGTCATCACCAACAGTGGTAACCTGCTTCATAATACACCATTTATTGGCTCACCCCGCTTCTGTAGGTCACTTCCCCACTTCCCTAAGGTGTTACTTTCACTTCCCTAAGGTGCTACTTTCATTTTGTTGGTGTAATAAACCACTTACACCAATTTTCTTACCTCAGGGTTGGTTTCAGAAGGACCCAAACTAAGACAAGTACCTAGTGGTGTCAGCACATAGTATGTGCTCAGCTAACACCTTTGACTCTATATATGTGTGTGCGTATACATATACATATATATATATATATACACATATATATTGCATGTTTATTTAGTGAAGCACACAGAAAGAAATTCTTAACTAATATGAAACAGTAAGGAGGTATCTACAGCATCAAAAATCCAAGGATGACGATCTAGACTGTCAAGTATATGTCTACTGCAAATCAGCAATGACAAAAATTCAACAGGAAATAAATAGAAAGTGGTTATCAGGCAATGCACAGGAGAAGTGACCAAATGTCCAACAAGTATGAGAAGAGAAGTTCTAGATCAGCAGTGATCTGAGGAACTGAAATTCAAATGAGATGTGCTTTTATATCCACAGGAAGGGCAAAAGTTAGAAATGTGGGTAAGTGAGGACCCTTCACTGCTGGGAGGTGTAAGGTGGAACCACCTCTCTGGAGATCTTTCTGCCAACATTTAACACAATTCAGAATCCATTGATTGGCTTCATAGCAAATCAACCCTGGGCACATCAGTCCCATGGAAATTCTCACAAAGTACCAGGAGGTTTATTGCACTGTTTTACGTTGGGGAGTTGGAGGCAGTCTGGTATCTTTCAGTAGGGAAATAGATAAGTAAACTGTGACAATGCACTTAGAAGCAAAAACAGAATCTATAGAGCAACATGTGGAGTGGGAAAAATAGGAACCAAAATGAGATTTGTAAAATTCCACTATGTAAATTAAAAACAGACACAAGGCAGATGTATGTATTTTACAAGATGATATACATATGTAAATACAAACACATTTGAAAGGGCAGCTGGGGGTGGGATGCGGAGGGGAGTAAGCATCAAGCTTTTAAATACAGACTTAAATGAGAAAAGTAGCATTTTAAAACATTAGATGATAACATAGAAGAGTACCTTTATGATCATGGGGTAGGGAAAGATTTCTTTTTTTTTTTTTTTTAACTTTTTTTTTCTCAGATGGGGTTTTACCATGATGGCCAGGCTGGTCTTGAACCCCTGACCTCAGGTGATCCACCCACCTCAGCCTCCCAACGTGCTAGGATTACAGGCGTGAGCCACCGCGCCAGGCCGGGAAAGATTTCTTAATTAAGACATGCAAAACACAAACCTTAAAGAAAAAATGGATAAATCTGGCAATACTAGAATTTAAAGCCTTTTGTGCAATAAACACTATGTAAAAAAATGAAAAGGTAAGCCACAAACTGGGAAAAAGTATTTGAAGAGGATGTAACCGAAAATGGATTGGTATAAAGAATACATAGAAAACTCCTCCAAATAATGGCTAATATTTATTGAATACTTGTTGAAGCCATTTCACAAGAATGGAATAATACAAAGCAAAGAGGAAAATAAAAATTGGCAAAGGCTATGCCAATTTTTGAGTTACTTGTTGTCACATTGTGTCTTAATGTAGCACATAGGAACAGGTTCCCTCTTTGGTTGACCCCTTTGTAGCTATACTATAGACCTCAGGAGGCAACATGACTTAGTGGGTATAATAGCATTGCTAGCCTTCAAGAGCCGAGATCTCAATCCAACATCCTGACCCACTCTGACCCTCTGGCTCCTCTTCAGTAGAAAGAATATACCTCTACGTGTGGTGTGAAGTGCTTAGCACAGTATTTAACACAGAGTAAACAGCTGCTAAATGTCAACTATTTTGATGATGCAAAATAACAGTAGCGCACATGTAGTAAGGACCTAGTCCTAAGCATTTTAAGTATGTATATTCTCATTTAATGCCCACGGCAGCTTTCTGGGGTAGTTCCTGCTTTTGTTATCATTTTACAGGTAAGAAAGTTGAATCTAAGGGAGGTTAGGAGGTCACCCAGTTCATGCAGTGGGCTCCAAAGCCAGGCTTACACTCTGAACCACCATGTGGCACCCCCTTCTGTCATGAGCATGAGCATGGGGGTGTTACTCTTTCTCCTTAACATGAAAAGTATCTGGAACTTTAGAAATGTTGTTTATGAAGCCGAATGTGTTTCTGAATGAACATCTCTCAGGCTTTAACATGTAAGTAAATAGTGGGGATTAAGTGGGAGCAGATCTTGTTAAAATGCATATTCTGATCCAGCAGGTCTCAGGGGAAGCCCAAGAAAGTGCATTTCTACCAATCCCCTGGGGAGATTCTGAGGCTACTGGTCCTCCCACTCACTGGGAGTTCTGGTTCTATGATTCCTCAACTAGTTATGACACCTGCTCCTGCGTTCATTTTGCTTTGCACGATAATCAGAATGCTTTGCATTTGTACCTGTGGACAATAGGGGGCTCTACAAGCTTTAAAAGATGGCATGCATCATTAGCACACATTCAACCAAGGCCGGAATTCAGCACACCCAACAGGGGGTGAACTGCCTCTGCACCTCTGTGACTCATTGTTTTCCACACAAGAGTGCTCGGGATGACACTGGCCTGGACTATTCCAGGCCTTGGTTAGGTGGCAGCTGATTTACAGGAAGAATGATGTGGCTCCAGAGAGTCACCGTTTGTTCACCAGCCACGGGGCTCCTGCTATGAGCCAGACCCAGGACAGTCTCTGGGAGGCGAGGAGGAGGGTGAAGCGCTGCAGTCCCTGCGCTCAGGAGTCTGAAGCGTTTCTGGCCATGCCTTTGGTGGGGTGGGTGGAGAAAGCCTGGAAGGTCAGGCTGGCCAGCGTTGGCCCTAGTCAGGGGTTACGAGGATCAGGAGCCCTCTCACAGGTCAGGGAGGAGAGTTTATGCGAAGGAAGGAGCTGCCCAGGAAAAACAGCAGGAGCAGGAGAGGCAGCTCCACCACAACAGGGAGAAAAGGCACTCAGAAAGCCAGCTGGGCAGGAGCAGGAGAGGCAGCCCCACCACAACAGGGAGAAAAGGCACTCAGAAAGCCAGCTGGCACTCTCCTCTCCTCCCTCCTTCCCTGGACCTCCTACCCTGCTGCCTCACCACATCCAGGCCTCCGTAACAAAGCTCCTGACTTCACACCAGCCATCAGCGACAAAATCTGCATCCTCGGTTTCCGTTGTTGAAGGCAAAGGCTGAGTGATTTATTTTTGTTCCGTGGGCAAGGCAACTTCTTTGGAAGTGGCCGCGGCAGACCTGGCCAGGAAACCTATGCACTCATTCCACTTCTGTGCCTGCCAGGAACACACATCCTTCTTCTCACTGCACATTTTTAAAGGACCCTGCTTTTATCAAGATCTAAAAGGGCAAACATGCACTTACCCGTGAGAGACACCCACAGTCACAGCTGTGTGACTATACCCAGAGATGACCTTGTTAACCATTATTCTCAGAGTCCACACTCTCCAGTGGAATCTGTTTCTCCCTGGCTCTGTAACAGACAAGCCTGGTGTTTCCTCCTCATAATTTTACAACCTAAGAATTGTAACAACAGTCCTCACTAACACACCCTAAATACAGTAATGCAGTACAAACAAGGCAATTCAAAAACACTCTCCATTTGGAAAGGGGAGAGGTAGAGAAATCTCCAGAACAGCACTTCAGTCCAGAGCAAACTTCATCCAATGTTACACGGCAGCATGAGCCCCCTTTCCCAGCTGCTACTGAAGGGGAGGATTCTGGATAATTGGGAAGATGGTGGGACCAGAGAATTCCACACGCTCACTGTTGACTTGCCTCCCTGGCACAGGGCGAGTTCTTTGGTCAGCAAACCTGGCTTCCAGAGAGGTAGGGCCCATGTCTTAGTTTTTGTGTTTTTTTTTTTGTCTTGGTTCTTTTTACAGTGTTCCTATTAGTGTTTACTAAGACACAGTCTCTGCCTACAATGAACTGTGGTACACTGAGAAAATATCATTGGCAAAAGATGGAGAAAGTGCAGAGTCTCTGCACTTGTCATTCAGAATGCAGAGAAGAAGGCAGAGTGGCTGAGGTAGGAGCTGGTTGGTGAACAGATACTGTCAATTGGCAAGGAAGGGACTGGTATGGACTGCAGAGCTGGTGACATATTAAGCTTTTTTACACTTCTAGGGGACCAAGTGAGGCAGAAGCAGTCATTATTCTCTTCCTTGTACCTGTCTCCTTCAGACCAGGCACACTTGGCTGAACACAAATAGGAATCATTTGCAGAAAACTCTGAGAGGAATGAGTTCAAAAACCCTTGACCTCAGATTATGACTCTCATGTAAATTGTAAGAACTGACCTTTGACCTAGGATTATGACACTCATGTAAGATGTAAGAACTGAGAATCATTGCAAAGAGGCTGCAAGATCTCAGATCTGCAGGACTTCGGGCTCTCACCTCTAAATGCAAAGAACTGAGGCCTAGGTCTCATGAGATAAACATCAGTCATGAGGGCGGTGAGTTGGTGGTGAAAGAGGCAGAGAAAACAGCACCTCTGATAACTGCTGTTTTAAATACTTTTATTAAAGCAACAACAACAAAAAAAAAAAGATGAAGAAAGAGCTCACACAGAAAGCTTAACCTCTATTGAATCTTGGAGACAGATAAGAAATAATAATAAAATTTGATATGCACAATTGGGAATGCATCAGTTTATTTTAAGGAATGAGAGGATTAATTGCACATGACTCAGAATGTGGGCTACAGAGGTAGACAAGACGCCTCTTCCTGATTGTGTGATTTTAAGGAAGCTTCTTAAGACCTCCAACTTCAGTATCCCTGAAGGGAAGTCTTTAAATGGAGATATTTTGCCCTCCCAGGATACTGCGAGTATTAAGTAACTATTGCCTAGCAGGTCTTTGGTAGAATGTATGGCACATGGTACATATTCAGTAAAAAGTGATTGACGTGGCTGTTCCATGAACGAGACAGGCTTCGGAGGCAAGTTCCAGCAATATCTGAGTAGTATCCACATCTTCAAAACGGGCAGCCAGCCTCCCAGTATGGAACCCTTTGAAGGAGCCACACTGGCAGGTAGGAACAGCCATGCTGGAGGGCTCAGGGAGCTGGAAAGGGGCCACCTGCACAGGGAGGGTTTCCTTCCACTTCCAAACAGGTAAATGGTTTCATCTCCCATCCAGCTCAGGTACATTGATGGTGGCTACCAGGATTTCAGCCCCAACAAGGATAACGAAACAAGGGTCCTCCAGGATGGAGTAGGGGCCTTTCATGGGGACAGGAGAAAGGTGGGTTGACTTAATAGGCTACAGATCCAGAAGTTAAATTTGTGCCATTGTTCAGCATAATCACAGTGTTATTTAGTGAGAGTTCACCGTGTCTGAGCAATAATTGTCAGGGTGCTTTATATTGATGTGTCATCTTATTTAATCTTATGCCAGTCCTGTGAAGAAGGTGCATTATAAGACCCACTTTCCATGTGGGTCTCATGGACTAGGTCAACTGCTTGAGGTCACTTGCAGCAGATTCAGCTACTACCCAAATGCGCACAACAGTTCCCATGTGCTTGCCTTCTGTCACTTTTGCGAACAGCTGCCTCTGACTACCAGGGTCTACTTTGCCTACCTGCAAGAGCCTGGGGTGCCTGGGAATGTAGGTATGCCAGGGAAGCCCTGAACCTCAGACTGTTGGGTGCAGGGGTATAAATGTTTCTAACTCCCTTGTCTTTGATAGGTACACTTGGGTGTGGTCTCCATTGACCCTCCAGAGCTCCAGTGGAATCGAGTCAAGTGGGAGCCTTTCCTCCTCCTGCCATGGGACTGTGTTCGATGCTGTCCCATTGTACCCCTGCCTGGCCTCCTTCCCTTCCTGGTCCCACTCTCCTGTCCCCCTACTGTTTTTCCTAGAAGTATTTTGCAATGAAACACTTTCATGCAAAGGCTTATCTGGTGGTCTGCTTCTGGGCAACCAGACCTGCAAGGTCACTTGGTTCTAAGTGCCAGAGCCTGAGCTCAACTCAGGTACACAGTGTAAACTGCCTCAAAGAGAACCACCCCACCAGAACCAGTAATAATAAACCTGCAAAGACAGAAGACCTAAATTAGAATTCTCACCAATGCTTGGGAGCTGTGTCCCAAGCAAGGCCTGGCTGTGAAAGCTGTGCCTGCTGGCCCCTGAGACTTGAATATCCTGCACGGAAGCTCTACAGACTCTGGTGTGTCCTCTGCCACCTGCCAGCATAATCCTGGTGGAGAAAGTCATTGGAATTTTGGAAGCTAGGAAGGCTTTCCTTAGCCTGGTAATTATTTTTTCTTCCAAACCTCTATGCAAAGAATGTAAGTTAATTGATTAGTCAAAGTCTCTGGGTGTTCTCTTTTCTGCAGCCGTTTGAGTCCTTGTGCATCTTTGATGTGTGTGAATTAACATATTCTGCAGCTCCTCCCACTCATTGAGAGAAGGGGAAAAGATACCAGCCGCAGCACTTGCAGCTGAAACAAAAAGCCTCAGCCTGGGTGGAGGCCAGAGGGAGGAGGAGGGCTTTTCTTCCTCTCTCACCATTTGGGGAAATTTTTCCTAGAATAGAAAAAATAAAATAGTGTTCATGCTATCGGGTGTATCTGAAACGCCACTTGCCTTGTCTCCCTGGAAACGCTGAAGTCCATGAGTCCCAGGAAGGACCTTCACTCGACACTTCCCTAGCCTCCAACTCTCTTCCAACCCAGCCTCACCCCTTCACAAGGACGTTTTCCTTCTACTTCAAAGCAGGTAAATGGTGTCCTCTCCCATCCAGCTCAGGTATATTGATTTTTTATCAATCCAGAGAATTTTTATGGAAAGGATGTGAAGGTTACACCTGGGCGAGATGATCCAGAGATCGGAGGAGAGAAGAGGACATTCTAGATTTCCTTCAGTAAGAGATGCATGTAGATTACTGCTTATTTTACTTGGAGGAAAATTTCCCTTGCAGAGCTAAAGCCAGGTTCTAGGTTCCTCTTTGTTCATGCCAACTCAGAAGAAAGCTGCACACCTCAGAGGGGACGATGGCTTCCTGCCACAGCAGGTCCCTCTACAGATTTACTTCACTGGTGGAGGTTTGCAGCAAGAGCAATGCAAGCAAACTTCAACAACAGAGATCCCTGATCTTGCCCTGCTTACACATGCCGAGTGCAGTCCTCCCTCGATATTGGCAGGAGATTGGTTCCAGAACCTCCTTGAAAACTACAATCTGCAGATTTCTCCTCACGTCCCTGATAGAAAATGGCATGGTATTTGCACATAGCCTATGCACATTCTCCCCTGTACTTTAAATCATCTCTAAATTACTTATAGTAGCACCTAATCCAATATAAATACTATATAAAGAGTTGTTATACTCTATTGGTTCTTTATTTACATTCGTTTTTTCCAAATTTTTTTTTATCCTGGTTGAATTTGTGGATGCAGAGCCCATGGACACAGATGGCCAACTGTATTTTGTTTGCGGTTCCCACTCAAGAGAATGGAGCGGAAAGATGAATGCAGCTGCAACAATGCCAGCAGCGCTGCAGAGCTCACATCAGCCCTATACGACCTCTTGAGGCCTCTTGTTACAGGAGAAGAAAAATTCCTGCACCCTTGCACTACCCTCGCAAGAATGTGTTACACACGGCTAAACGCACTCCCAACTAGGACGCCTGGAAAACAACTCGCAGTGTGGAACTGACCCACCAATGCGTCTTGTTTGAGCAGCACAGTGTTTTAAGTACTGATATTTCAGACACGGGAAACTTCATTCAAAATCCAGATTTCTGGCTTCTTTGGAAAAGCTGAAAGGTACAGAAAGATAGGGCTTCTACTCCCGTATGGCACACAGTTCCCCCGACACTCCCTCTAATTAAGGGCAGGCTCGTCTGCCCTTTATCGTCACACCTGAGCTGATGTTCTCTTGGCCCTCACAGATGTTTGGGTTCATGCCATTTGGAAATGAGCCCGGGTTTGTGAGTTGGCCACCTTGGCTTAAATCCTTACTCTGGGTCAGTTGTGTAGCACGTCTCTGAGCCTCTATTTCCTAAAATATACAACATCCATAAGAAGGGATACTGTGTGTGGGCTTAAAGAAGAAAATGCCGAAGTATTTAGTATGTTATCTGCTATTTCAGAGAAACCACGTAGCAGCCCCCAAGAAATATCAGCTCCTTTCCCCTCCTCTGCAGATCTGAGACATCAGTCTTTTCATGATTGAATAACTCAGGAATATGATGGCTCACATGTGACTTAAACACAGCAGCTGTCCCTTCCCGAGGTGACACTCCCAATTTAGTGACTAAGCTCAGCCTCTGACTGCTGACTTAAAGGAGGGTGCCCCTCCAGGGTCCCCATCACAGCCAGTAGAGCTGGATTCTGAACGATTCAGTTCCGAGAACATGGGCCTACCATAACCAAAGGGTCAATTTTCTGGTCTCCCTCTTGCCCTGGGACATTGCCCTGTGTCCTTGTCCATCATGGTCTTCTAGGGTTGCCAGGTTTCTGCTAATCTGAGGTCTAAGCAGCTCCTTTCCTTCTCTGGGGGATTCTGAACCCACAAAGAGGGTGCACCTCTTTCTCTGCCTTCCTCCCCTAAGCCAGGTGAGGACTCGTTAGGTTGAGGTGGGAGAGAAAGGGAAGTAGAGAGTGACAAACAGTGCCTGAGAGGAGGGCCCTATCTCTGTCCTCACCCCTCCAGCTCCCAGTACCACATTGTGACACACCTGAGTCTTCATGGCATCCATTCCAATCCCAAACTCAAAGCCACACCTGACCTCCCCCGACCCTGGGGCTCCCAGAGCAGGGCTCCCAGGCCAGCGCCTGCTGGAACAAATCCTCCTCCATCCTTACTTTGGCTTCACTTTTCCCTGGCTGCATGGGACACCCCTGACCTCTCCTGCAGGCTATCAGCCCCCTTAGGCTTCTGGAATAATATTCTTCCCCACAGAAACCTTCCTGACAGCTACAAAGACTTATGTGCACTTTTTAGTAGAACCATTAATGCCTTCACACTTGTAATAGCAGAGAATTCCATTGACGTGGCCTCGGGAAACTGCAAACTTCCACTTGGGTATCTTGAGGTGCCGACCCCTCAATTCACAGTAATAAAGCCTGGTTCTTCTCACAAAGTTGCTCTGTGTTCAGAGCACATTCACAAGCATTCTCTTATTTCAGTTTTACATGGCCCTATGAGGAGGCAGAGTAGGCAGGTACTGTCATTATTCCCCTTTCCCAGATGAGGAAACTGAGGCTTCAGGACCAGTGACTCACTGGAAGCCCTATTGAACATAGCCTGGATTTCCCCCACGGTCCTCTGCAGTGCTCGTTGCCTCTCCCACACCTTCATCTGGTGCACAGGGGTCTTCACTCACACTGTGGACACTGAGCACTATAACCTTCTGGAGACATTAGCAGGCCTTTGTTAACCTAAAATACAATTTTAGGATAACAAAGAAACAAGCAGGGGTTCAGGAGAGGACAGGAACCCTCATGACTGCTTAGAGGGGTGAGTGTGTCTCCCAGAGGCTTCTCTGATGCCAGTGCTAGCAAGACCAAAATAAATCCAGGATCTCAGGCCCTTCCCCCATCCCAGACTCAGGAGGTGGAGGTGGTGATGACCAAGGTGCTGAGTGGGATACAATTCCTCAGAGCTGGCACAATTCCCGGAGTGTGGGTCCATTTCTCTGAATAACACAGGCAAGGCAGTTAGGAGCTCTGATCTCTCCATAAGTACTAGAACTGCAGGCAGAGCCTTGCTCGTGCAGGCTCCAGCCCTGTGCAGAAATGGGAAATTCTTGGTCCTCAATAAAGGTTTTGGTAAAAGACAGGCCAGTTACTAAGCAGCCATAAGCTCTGAGAAGTTCTGTGATTTAAATATTACATTCCCAAGACCCTCAGCACAGCGGCCTTAATGCCTTAACCATCTGGGAATGCAGCCCAGTAGGGCTCAGCCTCATTTTACCTGGCTCTTACTTAAGATGGAGTTGCTTTGGTTCACACGCCTCTGACAGGGTTACAAAGGAAATAAACAGGGTCAGGGGGCACTGTGGAGGTGGAGACTCATTGTCCTTGAAGACTATACCTTCAAGGTGACATTTCCTTCCCTCACTCCTGGATATAGGCGGAGGGGGCAGCATGAGGAAAGGTTGGATGTGCTCAAGGAATAGAATAGATCTGACCAGCAAAGCACAGTGGCAGCCATTCCCGGCAGCCTCTTCTACAGCAGGTGAGGCCAGCAGGCTAAACGCTTCACACCTGGGTGCCTGGGCCCATGCTATGCTCTCTGCAGGAATGCCCTTCCTGTATTCTGAGAAAAACAAAACAAAATTAAAAACTGCTGATCTGTTAAGGTCAACTCCTACAAAGCTCTGCCTTCACCTCTTGGGCAGAAGGACTTACTTGCCCCCCCCTTCAGAGACTCGTCAACTGAGCTCCAGTCACATGACCTACCAGTGACTCTAGTAGGAAAGACAGCACTTTAATATCCCCAGCAACCACTCAGTGTTGGGAGCTTAGTAGGTGTTTAATAAAGAAGATGGAGGTCTGCTTGCTGACTGGCTGGTGGACGGGTGGGTTACTTCGTAGCAGACAGCCAGCAGGGAGGGATTTCCGGGCCAGGCTTACAGTCTACCCTTGCCTTTGTGCCTTCTGAGACCGTCCCCTGAGGCTGGTGGAGCAGAAAGCTGCTGGACAGCTGCCCATGGGGAGAATGGGAGCACGGCAGCAGCCCCCCAGAGGCCTGCCTATCGCAAACCCCACCCCATCCAGGGCCTTTCTGCCTTTGCTGCCTCTCTCTTCCCTCAGACCCTCCTGACCTCCCTCTGGTGACCAGCTTCTCATTACATGGAGGAGGCATTGCACAGGCACCCATCCCTTTTCCACCATCCTCTGAGCTCTGTGCCTCAGTTCTCCCCTTGCTCCTCTTCCTGGAGATGGGCCTTGCCAGCTACAGGATATGCCCTTGCCCTAGGCCCCATATTCCCTCTCGCTCAACAGCTCCAGCAATTCTCCCCAAGCCGTCTGTTGCCCCACATCCTTCTCCAGGTGTTGGCTGCCCTGTCATTCCTTTGCATCAGAGTACTAGGAAGGCCTGTGTGCCCTCTCGCTAGCTCTCCTCCTCCCAATCGTTTGTAAATGTACAGAATGGCTGAGAGTATCAGTAAATTAATGCCAGTCAGCCTGTACCCTGGCCCCTCGCAGGTCCCCAGAAACCTCCCCTTTGCTGGTGCCAGGATGACTCTCATGCTTTAACTTACACTCCCAGCCATCCTGTCAATTTCTCCTGCCTCCTGTCTGATCCTTTCTTCACTCGGGTTCCAGCACCCCACCTTCTTGGCCTTCCCCCTCCCACTAGCCAATTACCCCTTCTCACTCCTTCTCTGGTTCCTCCTCATCCCTCTAACATTTACACATAGATGAACCCCAGGAGCTCTGTCTTTGGACCACTTTTCTTTTCCATTTATAGAGCTCAACTAATCCCATGGATTTAAATGCCATTTACATGCAGTCTAGTACGCTCTTTTTATATATGCAGCTACCTACCAGACATCTCCACTTGGGGGATGTATCTGTCAGGATAAACTAGATTATGATGCAGAATAAACAACCTCAACATCTCACTGGCTTAAAATAACAAAGGCGCATTTCTTGTTCATGCTACCCAACCGCTACCCAGGACAGCTGGGGCTTCTTTGAATTCTTATTATTTGGGGCCACCAAGCTGATAGAGGCTCCACTTATCAGCAGCCAATTCAACACGAAGCAGTCTCTTAGCCCCCAACACATGGCAAACCTGTCTAGCTAGTCTCCTCTCTGCCATGACCTTAGGCAATTTTCAGAAAAGATACATACGTACGTGCACAAATAAATGCCTACTTCATAATCCCCACACACAACATTTCTCACTCACAAGCAACATAGTTAACAAAATTTTCACAACCTTCTCCACCTAAGATGGAATTATAACAAAGTCTTGTGGGCCTCCAGCAAAAAAATGGTTTTTCTCCAGGGAGGTGCTCATAATGTTTAATGACCAGCTCTCTCAGAAACCAAAAAAAGCCCGGTTTATACTGTTTGCCAATTACCATAGTGTAAATACCCGCCACCATGGCCAATTTCAAGTCAACATGAGTTTAACACCCAGCTCACAAATTTACTGAAAGTGTAACCATTGGCTTTTGTGAGCTGGTCTGAGCCAGCCACTGGTTTCATCCCAAACTTTTCTTTACTACATCTCTTGATCTCCTCTCCAGAAAAAGGAAAAAAAAATAAGCGAAGAAGGGAAATATATGCCAGACTCTGTGGCAACACAGTGCGCATTATTTAAGTCTAGTGTTAGTATATTGGTTCCACTGCTTTAACAAAAAGACTCAAAATCACATGTACACCAATGCTTATAGCAGCATTATTCACAGTAGCCAAAAATGTGAAAACAACCCAGGTGTCCATTGAACAATGAATGAATAAGCAAATGTGATGTATCCATACAATGGAATATTATTCAGCCTTAAAAAGGAAGGAGATTCTGACACGTTCCATAGCGTGGGTGAACCATGAAGGCATCATGCCAAATGAAAGAATCCAGTCACAGAAGGACAAAAACTATACGATTCCATTTGTATGAGGTACTTAAAATAGTCAAATTCATAGAGACAGAAAATAAGATAGGGATTATCTGGGGCTGGAAGAGAGGAAAATGAGGAGTTGTTATTCAATGGATACAGAGTTTCTGTTTGAAATGGGAAAATTCTATTTTGGAAATAGATCATGATGATGGTCACACAACATTGTAAATGTACTTAATTCTACTGAATCGCACACTTAAAAATGCTTAAAATGGTAAATTTTGTCTTATGCCTATTTCACTACATTAAAAAAATGTAAAAAAAAAAAAGACTCAAAATTATGAAGGCTTGAATACCATTTTTGTTACTCATAAAAAGCTGAGTAGGTGGACCAGGGCTGATAAGCTGACATCATGATTATCAGATCAGGGATTCTGGTACCTGGTTCCTCTGCCACTCACTATGAGGCTTCTTCCTCATTCCCAGATGGCAACTTCTTCTTCCTCCTCCTCTTCTTCTTCTTCTTCTTCTTCTTCTTCTTCTTCTTCTTCTTCTTCTTCTTCTTCTTCTTCTTCTTCTTCTTCTTCTTCTTCTTCTTCGTTTTGAGATGGAGTCTTTGTCACCCAGGCTGGAGTGCAGTGGCATGGTCTCAGCTCACAGCAGCCTCTGCCTCCCAGTTTCAAGCATTCACCTTCTTCAACCTTCTGAGTAGCTGGGACTGGAGGCACCCACCACCGCATTCAGTTAATCTTTGTATTTTTAGTAGAGATGGGGTTTCACCATGTTGGCCAGGCTGGTCTCGAACAACTGACCTCAAGTGAATCTCCTGCCTTGGCCTCCCAAAGTGCTGGTATTACAGGTGTGAGCCACCGTGCCTGGCTGAGATGGCAGCTTCTACTCCCAGCCTCACATCAGCATTCCAACCAGCAGGATGAAAGAACATCGAAGAGGGAGGCGTGTTCTTACCTTTCAAGAATGTGGCCTGGATATTGCACATATCACCTCCACTTTTATTTTCTTATATAAAAATTAACTCAAGAATCACTTCCACTTTTATCCCATTAAGCAGAATTTATTTATCTAATTAGCCACGCATGGTGGCACATGCCTGTGGTCCCAGCTACTTGGAAGGCTGAGGTGGGAGGATCTCTTGAGCCCAGGAGATGGAGGGTACAGTAAGCCAAGATTGCATTACTGCACTCTAGCCTGGTTGAAAGAGTGAGACCCCATCTAAAAAAAAGAAGTATTTCTCTAGCTGCCATAGAGTCTGGGAAGCATAGTCTGCAATCCAGACAATATTTGTTCAGCTAAAAATTTTACTGCACTGTAAATGGGGGGAGGGGCATAGATCTTGGAATATATCAAAAGCATAGTAACCCTATGAAGTAACTCCTATTACCCCATTTTAGAGATTGAGAAACTGAGGCTCAGAGTAGTTAGGTAACTCACCCAACATCACTCTAAGTGAACGGCAGCCTTGAAAAACCTGGCTGTTTCTGACTCCGTGCCCTGTGCTCTTTCCACTACATTATGCTCGTTCCCTCCAGGAAGTAAAGTTCACCTGCAGTTCCTTCGGAAACACTGCCAAACAGAAGATAGGCTAGGAGCAGAGGGTGGAGGTAAGGGAAGCCACACTGTATCTGAGCCCACAGACTCACCCCTCATGGCATTTAGGATGACAGATATGAGGGGACTTGGAGTTGCTGAGTGGCTGGAGTGCAGTGCTGTGAGATCATCACTGGCCCATGAAAGCTACTTATTAATGATCAGAGATGTTGTGAACTGGTGGTTAAACACAGCCATTATAAAGTTAAATATCATAAACTTACAATTAAATAAATTAAGAACAAAGGTAATAAATACTCAAACTCATCACTTCCTAATTATTTTACTGCATCTTACTGTATTCTATGCTCTTAAGGGTCTATTGTGTCTGGATGGTGGAATCCTCCCTGATGGGGAGGGTTACTGCCCAGCTCCTCCTAACTGTGTGCTCAGTAACGTCTCCTGGATAGCCTGATATCAGTTGTGGGGGAAGTGTTTACAACACAGAAATCAGCAGAGACTACAGAACAGAGCTTCCAGCCACTTCCTAGCACACAACTGCATATGTATGTACAGGCGGTATAACTGGGATTACTGTGGAGCCTGCAGGTTGGGCTGGGTAGAGAAGGTCTGCACTCCTTTCTCTGACTGGCTCTCCACCCCTCTTCTCTCCTGCATTATGACCTCTGTTAATACAAAGGCAACCAGAAGAGTGTTCCTCACTTTTCTTTAAGAGATAGAATTTCTGATACACAGTGTTCAGAGATTGAAGTAGACAAATAATTTCAGTTACTGTGCATATCCCTGTTGTCACGTGGTCCTTGGTATAGGGCTTGTGGGGGCTCCACTGTGGCCACCAAGCCCCCTCCACCCTACTACAAGCTGCTGTGCAGATGGAATGTACCCACTTTTCCCAGAAGGTGAAGCCAAGACGGAGGTGGAAAGGGTGGGGAGGAAAGTTTCCTGTAAGCAATGGTTCCCTCTGCCCTTTGAATGGATAATGTCGGTTTCACTCTTGGAAATGAATCAGACAGACACGTGGTATCCTCTGCCAGCCCTCTGCTGGTTTCACTATGGCATGCAGGCAGTTGGGGGCTGGAGGGTGAAGGACATGAGATGCACAGCCAGCCAGAGCTGAAGGTGAACCTGGGCATGGCTCAGCTAGAGGAGGAGGATGCCAAGTTCCCAGGAATTCATGGCCATCAGGCTCAGGAGCCCTGCTTCGTCCTCAGCCAGACACATGCAAGTACCCATATCTCACCTCCAAAGGGAGAAAATAAAAACCAAAAGAAGCTTTAAACACGTGGAGGACCCTCTCTCTTTTTCTGTACTAAAAATAAAAGCAGCTTGGAGAAAACATAACCTAGAATGCAAAGCGGAGCTCCCTCGGCCCTCCACTGAGGGCTCCTGCTCTCCACAGACTGTCTTATCTATCCAAAGACTTGCTCTGCTCCTCTTGCAGGTTAGATTCTCTGAAGCAGAGGTTGAGTTTTTTAGGGGTCAATCCTGGCGGGAAAGGAGGAGCTGAGGAAGACGCCAATCTGTGTTGCAGGCCCCACACAGCCTTGGTCAGCCGAGGGCCTGCAGCAAGCTCTCCTGGCAGTATCCACATTTGGCCAAGTGGCCAGACTCTCACACCCTGGGTCCTCAGGGGTTAGATACAGACTCCCCGAGGTGCAACTTTGGGTGAGGTAGACAGGAAGGCGCTCATAGCCAGCAGCTGACCACATGCCCACAGCTGGCCACTACACCTTGCTGAAGGGGATCTGGGCAGTGCATCCACCACACAAACCCATAATGCTTTGACACTACCTCTGGAACCGACGCGCTTGGCAGGGCCGTATTTGCGTCTCCAAACCAACAAGAGCCTGAATATTCACATCACTATCGTTCAGCCTGAGGATGTCACTTGATTTCTGCTTCTAAGCCTCTATTTCCTCATCTGTGAAATGAGACGTGAAGACTCCATGAGCTGAGGACATAGCAGGCCCTGAATAAAGCGTGTGCCTTTCTCCCCACTCCATGAGGTGGCCAAGATTTTCTTCTTCTTTATTCTCTACAAATGCACATTCTTTACCCTCATTTCTCTCAGTTCCGCAGGGCCAGGCTTCCTCCTCACCCAGGGCTGTTTGGCAGAACCCCTTTTTCAAAGCATCTGTCCAGCTCCTCACATCCCAGGGGCAAGATCGCTAAAAGAGCAATTGACCAAGTCTCCCCACCTTTTTTTCCTGCACCATTTAAATCCCCAATGGCTCCCTGAACTTCCAAGCTGGATAAGTTTTTCACTGCTGCTGTAACAAATGAGTACAGAGACAGGAATTCATCATCTTATAGTACTGGAGTTCAGAAGTCCACAACAGATCTCATGGGACTAAAATCAAGGCATCCTCAGGGTTTTGCTCCTTTCTGGAGGCTCAAGGAGAGAATTTGTTTCCTTGCCTTTTCCAGCTTCTAGAGCAGGGGTCCCCAACTCCTGGGCCACAGATGGGTAATGCTTCATGGCCTATTAGGACCTGCACAACAGGAAGTGAGCAGTGGGCAACCAAGAGAAGCTTCAACTGTATTTACAGGCACTCCCCATCACTTGCATTACTGCCTGAGCTACATCTCCTTTCAGATTAGTGGGGCATTAGATTCTTATAGGAGGGTGAACCCTATTGTGAACTGTGCATGTGAGAGACCTAGGTTGAGCACACCTTATAAGAATCTAATGCCTGATGATCTGTCACTGTCTGCCATCACCCCCAGAGGGGACAATGTAGTTGCAGGGAAACAAGGTCAGGGTTCCCACCGATTCTACATTATGGTGACTTGTATAATTATTTCATTACATATTACAAATGTAATAATTATAGAAATAAAGTGTACAATAAATATACTCTTGAATCACCCCAAACCATTCCCCCCCCACACACACTATCCATGGAAAAACTGTCTTCCACAAAACTGATCCCTAGTGCCAAAAAGGTGGGGGACTGCTGTCCTAGAGACCACCTGCACTCCTTGGCTTATGGGCTTCCTCCCTTTTCTAAGCCAGCAACGACCTGGCAGGTCTTTCTCACATCACATCGATGTGACGTTGACTCTCCTGCCTTTTTCTTCCACATTTAAGGCTCTTGTAATTACACTGGCCCAACTAGATCATCCAGGGTACTATCCCTTTTAGGGCCATCTGGTTAGAAAGCTTAACTCCTTCTGCTATCTGAATTCCCTCTTGCCATGTAACATAACAGGCATGGGCTGCCGAGATACAGGCCTGGACATCTTTGAGGAGAGTTAGTCTGTCATTTTGGCCATGGTCAGAATCCCTTTGCCAGGGTCTTCTTCACACAATGCAGCCAGAGGAAACTTCCAAAAAACAAGTCAGTCTGTGATCCCTGATTACACTCACCCATTGAACATTAAGAAAAAAATCCTGAACCAAATTACCTAGGAGTGGGCCCCCTGGCCTCTGCCTTTCCCTTGCCTCATTTCAGGCCTCCCTTTCCTCCTGTCTTTCCTCTCAACCCACAAATGTCAGAGAGTCCCTGTCCTCACCTGGTCCTGTCCTGCCACCTGCCCTCCCAGGGGTTATGCCCACTGTGTGAATTACCCCTCTCTTCCGTCTCCATCTGTCACATCTTCCTCAGCCTCCAGGTCCTGAGCAAGTCACTTCCTGGGGGCAAGCTCTGAGTTCCCTGCTGACCCGCTGCCTCTCCTCCTTGTATTTACCATCACTCATTTAACAGCTAATCACACAAGTGAA
This sequence comes from Callithrix jacchus, assembly GCF_049354715.1. Lineage (NCBI taxonomy): Eukaryota > Metazoa > Chordata > Mammalia > Primates > Cebidae > Callithrix > Callithrix jacchus. Next base: position 26,503,716 of record NC_133516.1, on the reverse strand, counting down.
AACTGTCGTAGACAGAATAATGAACCCCCAAAGTACAGGTCCAAATCCCCAGAACCAGTGAATATGTTACCTTCCATGCAAAAGGGACTTTGCAGGTGGGATTAAGTGAAGGATCTTAAGATGTGAAAATTTTTCCTGGATTATCTCAGTGGACCCACTGTAACTGTAAGGAGCCTTATAGGTGGGACTCAAGAGAGTCAGACATTGGAAAAAAGAGACATGATGACAGAACCAGAGGTTGGAGTAATGCACATTAAAAATGGAGAAAGGGGCCACAAGCTGAGGGATGCAGGTGGCTTCCAGAAGTTGGAAGAGGCCAAGAAGCAAATCATTCTCTGAAGCCTCCAGAAGGAACCAGCCTTGCTGGCACCTTGATTTTAGATGTCTGACCTCAGGAACTAACTGTAAGACAACACATTTGTGTTTTTGTAAGCCTCGAGTTTGTAGTAATCTGTTACAGCAGCAAAGGAAAACTAATACAGACAGGAACTGAGTCTGTATGCTCAACATGGTATCACCCAAGCCCACAGCAGTGCTTCCCCTAGAGTGGAGCCTCATTAAGTATTTGATGAATGGACGAATAAGCCTGGTGGGTGATAGTGAATTAAACCCCCAGCAGACTGTAAGAGCCCCTGCTCTTGGCTGTTCCTCATGCATGTGCTTCCCCAACGCTTTCAATTTCCAAAGGAAAAAATGTGGAAAACCACTTCTCAGAGTTGGCCTGTGAAAGATAAAAAAAAAAAAAAAAGGAAGATTAGAATAACAGGCTGCAGGGGGTGGGGGGGTGGGAGGGTGGGAGGGATCTGGGAGATGCCACCTACCATACTAATCTCAAGCCAGAAGGGACCACGGCTCATGGCCAAGGCCTCTGGTACCAAGGAAGAGGTTGCCCGGTGGCAAGACTCTTCCAGGCCACCTAGCCTATGGGGCAGAGCAGGGAATGCTGCCAGGACCCCTGGGTGGGTGGAGGTGCCTTTGGAGGGCCACAGTCAGGGGATCCCCCTGGCCTTAGTGAATGAGGGATCCACCTGGCCAGGCCGAGTCTGCTTGGACAGGCTGCGTTGGGAGGGCAGCTCTGAACGCCCTGCTGAGCGGCATGCACAAATGCAAGAGGCTCTGACAGCTTTTTCTCTCATAAGTTCAAAAGCAGTGAACCAACAAAGGAGGTGTGATATGGCAGGAGGCCAGGGAGGAGAGAACCAACTGGTTGCGGAGGGTGGCGCGGGGGTGAAGCAGGGAATTCAAATGTATCTGTAATGTTTATTTCCTAAAAGATAAACTGAATATGGCAGAATGCTAACATTTATTAAATCTAGGAATGGGTTATATAATTATATAACTCTAAATTTTTCTGCCTTTAAAATATTTTTAAAAGAATAGAAAAATGGAGGAAGTATTGTTCTCTGATATGTATTCATAAAGGAATCACGCTAATCCTCTCTTCTCTCACTCTCACACACACACACAGGCACACACATTTCCACATAGGCTAATTGTCCATTCCTGTCTCCTTTTCCTCCCATCACTAAAATAATTTTCTCTGTACATAGAATTTATATAATCACAGCAGTCTTAGTGCTTTTTAAAAATTCAATGAGTTTTCTTATCAATTTAATTATTTCAGCACATTGTTCAAGTTAATTAACTTTCATTGAGTTGATTTACTTTCATAGAAAAAAAGGCTTTTAAGCTCAGAAAAGATTTTTAGAAGTCAACAATATAGAAATGAATGTTTGCCGTTGAAATTCTAGTTGTTAAAAGGTTTATCTATATCTTCCAATCACACTACCACCTAGACATAAACTCTTAATATTTTCATTATTTCCTTTTGATCACTTTCTTAAAGCAGAGAAGAAAATATGTGTTTTATAGAAATGTATATTCTTTTTTCCCCTTAACATTGCATCACAAGCGTTTTATCATACCATTAAAAACTTTCTATGCATAATTTTAATGAATCTTTAACACTCATTTTAACATGTGTACCATAAATTGTCTCTACTCATCAACATGTATCATGTTCTATTCTTTCCCTATTACTATACTGCGGAGACAAACATCTTGGTATGTGAATCTTTGACCCCAATTATGTTTACTTCCTCAGGGAAGTTTCCTAGAATTGAAACTGCCCTGTGTTACTGAGTGAAAGGCCATACACATTTTTAAGTTTCTTGATACCAACTGCCAAATTGCCTTCTAGAAAGGATATAACAGTGTCACGTGGCCACCAGAGAGTGTCTGCTCCAGTCAGCTTGGCAAGAATATAGAAAATCTAGTTCATCGGTTTAATTTGCTTTTCTCTAATCGCTTGTGAACTTGAACATTTTCCCCCAACTGTCTTGAGCATTTTGATGTCTATTTTTGCCTATTTGTATTCTTTGCCCACATTATCTCTAGAGCCTCAGTGTTACTCCTGTCTTGTGGATATGTGTCCTTTATTTACTAAGCTCATAGCACTTTGTCTATTATATATATGAAAAGCATTTTGCTCCAGTTTACCTTTTGGCTCTGAATTTTGCATATGATGCTTTTGGTGCATGGTCAGTAGTTCATGTAGCTTTATCTGGTGATCTTTTCCCTTGAGCTGAAATAAGCCAAACAGCAACAGTCCATGTAAAAACGTAACCCAAAATTTCAATTTGAAATATGAAGAACCACCTGGTGACATGGCTCATGCCTCTAATCCCAGCACTTTGAGAGACCAAGGCAGGAGGATCACTTGAGTTCAGGAGTTTGAGGCCAGCCTAGGGAACATAGCGTGACCCTGTCCCTACAAAAAGTTTAAAAATGAGCCAGTCTTGGTGGTACATGCCTGTAGTCCCATCTACTTGGGAGGCTGAGGCAGGAAGATTGCTTGAGCCCAGGAGTTAGAGGCTGCAGTGGGCTATGATTACACCACTGCACTCCAGCCAGTGTGACAGAGCAGGACTGTCTCTAAAAAAATAAATAAAAAGTAAGAAGTAAACATAAAAATATAAAGAACCAAAAAAAGGCAAGAGGAAACAGGTGACCATTTAATTCTGATTCACTTGAAATGTACTTTGGTATACAGCAGAAAGTGGAAACTCTCAATTGACTTTTTCCCTCAAATAGCTAATCAGTGTCCTAACACCATTCATTGAACAATTGTTTGCTTTCCACACTGACTTACTGCTCTTTTTTTTTAAACAGTTTCACTGTTGTCACCCAGGTTGGTGTGCAATGGCACTCACTGCAACCTCCGCCCCCCAGTTTCAAGTGGTTCTCCTGCCTCAGTCCCCTGAGTAACTGGGATTACAGGCATGCGCCGCCACACCCAGCTAATTTTGAATTTTTAGTAGAGATGGGATTTCACCATTTTGGCCAGGCTGGTCTCAAACTCCTGATCTCAGGTGATCCACCCATCTTGGCCTCCCAAAGTGCTGGAGAACAGGCGTGAGCCACACGCCCGGCCAATTTTTTGCTAATTTTATCATGGATTATATTTCGTTGTGTGCTAGTGTGGCTATTTGGAAACAGCGGACGTCCCTGCTCTTGAAATTCTCTCTTTCTGTGGTTTCTGAGATTCTGCTCTCCCCTAGTTCTCCACCTACCTTGCTGAATAAAACACTTCCATCTCCACTGCTCTTCCATTTCCAAAGCTGGCCACTAAGTACTGAGGCTCCCCAGGGCTCTAGCCTGGGCCTTTGCTTCCCTTCATCCATGCTGCTCCCTGTGCAGCATTCTTCCCTCCTGCTGTGTGTCACTGCCACCCTCTTTCTGATGATGCCCAGGTCTTGATATCCAGCCCATGCCTTTCTTCTTAGCTCCTTACCAACTGCCTCCTAATAGCTTGTATAAGAAGACGTCTCAAAATCAATCTTTCCGAAATTGCATGCGCCACCTATTCCATCAGAACTTTGCTGGCTGGTTTACTGGTTCAGAGTTTGGGTTGAGTTTCCTCAAGGGTATGGAGTGTGTGTGTGTGTGTGTGTGTGTGTGTGTATAGGGAAGTCTATTATAAGAATGCACATTAGCCATCAGAGTAACAGGCACCTTGCGCTGGTGCAGGGAAGACCAGAACCCCGCCAAGTTCTTGAGGTCACTCAGTCCTGCTACAGTCACAGCAGCTTGGGGCACCTCAGCAGCAAGAACCCGCCCCTTCACACCAGCAATCTGCCATCAAAAGGACTCACCCTCTCCCTGAGTCTGCCCTAGCCTCTGAGCATGACTGGCTCACACTTTCCCTCTCCAATCACATCTCTAGTCTACACAAGGACTTTTCTTTACTTGTAACTTGAGTGGCCATTCTGACTCATCATGGCCCCCATCCTACCCCTTAGCTTCTTTCACCTTCAGCCTCCATCAACTGTGTCATTCTTTCCGTTCCTCAGTTCAAATTCTTGAGCACAGGAATCTGAGCAGCCTTGATTCTTTCACTCCAGACCGTGGAGGTTAACAACACTGATGCTGCTTTACATTTATATTGCAACCGAATGGTTAAGTGGATGGATGATGGGCGATGGGAATCAGTTTTCTCACTTTTGGAACAGGACTTCACAGACAAACCAGAGGGACCAGAATCTTTACTTATCCTAGTGTCATTGTTTTGACTCCCCTGTTGTCTTTCGGCTTTCCTGAGGACCACTCTCTAATAGAGTCTGTCTTGTGGCTCTTTCAGCTGTAATCCATTATTATTATTATTATTATTATGCTGGAACATGCCATTGCAGTGATAAGGTATTGGGGATGGAACACATTCTATGGCTATAACCTTCACAAGTGATTTTTTTTTCTTGAAACAGAGTTTTGCTCTTGTTGCCCAGCCTGGAGTGCAGTGGCGTGATCTCGGTTTACTGCAACCTCCACCTCCTGGGTTCACGCGATTCTCCTGCCCCAGCCTCCTGAGTAGCTGGGATTACAAGCATGTGTCACTATGCCTGGCTAATTTTGTATTTTTAGTAGAGATGGGGTTTCGCCATGTTGGTCAGGAAGGTCTGGGACTCCCGACCTCAGGTGATCTGCCCACCTCCGCCTCCCACAGTGCTGGGATTACAGGCAAGAGCAACCGCTCTGGCCCCACAAGTGATTTTTAACAACGGCTCCCCCACCCTGCCCTTAGGCCCTTAGGGGAATTGAGAAGGCTAATGTGTGCTGAGTTGGGGAAAGGCCCATCCTTCAGGTAAGTTAAGGCTCTGGTGAGGTTTTTCCCCTGGAGTACTCTCCATTGTTATGGAGAACACTCTAGGTGTATTCCACAATGGCTACTTTTCCTTTCCCTTGCCAGAGCCAGGACGGGTGGGGCCCTTCCCGATTCTTCATCATGGAATGAGGGAGTCCCTAAAGGTAAAACCCACAGAACTCTGCCCACCCTGCCCCATCTAAAGCTGCAACCCCCAAGAGTTTCCCACTTTCACTGCTTGCCCACATTCAACCTCCGGCAATTCCTTTACATCCCCATGGAAGCCTTCCTACCAGGATGGCTCCAGCAACTTCTGCTCCAGGGAAGCAGATCTCAGCTAAGATTCTGTGGATTTGCCCACCTCTCCAGATTTTGAGGTGGCAGTTAGCCTTGTGACCTCAGTTCTTCAATAGGACCAGGATGTTTTAGGTATTTTAGGGGGAAGGGCTTTTCTCTTCTTTGAGCACAGGAGTAACGATTTCCAAGTTCTTTACAAGTCAGGATTGAAACCAGAAGAGATTTATTTTTCAGGAGGTTTTCAAATTTGAATTAAATTTCTTTAGTGGTTATAGGACCATTAAAGAAATTGAATTTGTAATTTCAAAGCTCCCCAAAAAGGAAGCCTTCTGGGCCCAGATGGCTTCACTGGAAAATTCTACTGAATATTGAATAGTCCTGTAACTTTGTTTTCTTAAAATGCTCCACCTTTGTTTTCTTAAATTCTCCACCTGAGTGACTTGACTCCTTTGCCGTAGATCAGTCTTCTCTTTCCATTGCCACACGTTTTGTTTTACGCTAACATGTATCTCTAGTTTGTATGTCTACTTGTATTTCGTATGTTTCCAGTATTGACCACTAGAATATGGGTCACAATTATTCTAGCCTTGAACACTTCTTAATTAAGCACCATGTTCACTTCATATTTCAGCATATTTTCTTATTCTTCCATTTGAAGCTTTATTTTTCTTTTCTGTCTCTTGCTCTATATACTTCGTGGCTTTGCTGATAGAGTTTGAAACACATACAGAAAGAAACAATGATCCAGTATACCAATTGACTTTGAGAGTGGCATGACACAGCTCTGTTGAATTTTCACCAGCATCAATTGTCTTTTTTAAGTCACTAGTACAGGCCGGGCACGGTGGCTCACACCAGTAATCCCAGAACACAGGCCGAAGTATGCGGATCACGAGGTCAGGAGTTTGAGACCAGCCTGGCCAACATGGTGAAACCCTGTCTCTACTAAAACTACAAACATTAGCCGGGAGTGGTGGTACACACCTGTAATCCCAGCTACTTAGGAAGGTGAGGTAGGAGAATTGCTTGAACCTGGGAGGCGGAGCTTGCAGTGAGTCCAGCCTGGGTGACAATGCAAGACTCCTTCTCAGGAAAAAAACAAAAAGAAAAGTCAACAGTACAACTCTTAGTCACTCTCCTGCTTTGCCATTCAAGGGCTGGTTTCTTTAACAATCTATATGTGTCTTTGGCTGCCCTAAATCATAGCTTGGTGCCATAATTTAAACATTGCGCCAGGGATCTGTGAAGGCAGAAGCCGTGTCCTAATCCTGAGTTCCCTGTCTCCCTCTCTGGGCTTTAGCATAGTCAGGCAAATAAATAAAAGTAAAAGAAACAGGAACCCGAGCACAGTTTGGGGCATAGTTACATCAGCTCTGCCCTAGGGCCAACAAAAATCTTGGGAGGTCCCCTAGGCCAGGGTTCCCAAAGCAGGTTGTGCATCCAAGTCACCCAGGATACTTGTCAAATATGGATTTCTGGCCTTTGGTCCAAGAGAGTCTAATTCAGAAGACTGGGCCTCAGAGGTTTTAAGGAGACCTCAGATGTCATTTGCTACATTACCAGTTTTAGAAACCTACAATCCACTGCATTCCTTCCTCTCCAGTGAGCAGACTACCTGAACGGGTCTCAAAACCTGCAAAAACGCTTCTTTTTCTAGAGATTTTTTTTTTTTTTAGAAAATTATCTTTGGTTACTCATCTCTGGTGGGATTCAATTCATAAACTTCCCTGAGCAGCTTATTCAGCTCCTAAGAATACTCCAGCTCAGTTCAGAGGCTGGAGTCACAACAAGAGATGACAAGTGTGCTTACGTTTCTGGATAGGAAGTGTGAATGCTATTGTGGTATAATGGGTCCCCAGCTCCACAGCCAAGATTGATCAGGAATTTTAAAAGCAGTAGGTGGAGATGCTGCTGTATTCACTGGGACTGGGCCTGAGTATTTCAACAGGTGATGCACATGACCCAGCAGAGCAGGCTAGACCCTCCCAGAAGTAGTGGCTTTTTACATATCCCGCTGGTACCTCCCTTAGCTTTCACTGGCATATCCCTCCTGGCTCCAAGCCCATTTCTCCAGCCTTGCCTCATTCAGCCCCCAGCTTCTGAGCATGGCACTCCTGGCCCAGCATTTGCTGGGCAAGCTCCCCTGTCCAGAGCAGAACTTATGATGATGTTTTTTGCCAACAGATGGAGCTTGTCAGAGAAATGAGTTTTCCATTTTCCTTTTCCAATCCGGATCAAATTCACGAAAGCAGCACCTGCTTCATCTCTTTTCTGTACTTTGTCCTGCTCTTGGTCTGCAGGAGCTGGTGCCCAAAGGTGAACTCAGTTTGATTACAGAACAGTGTTCCCAACTGCTCTAGGAACCCCAGAATGGAGTTCCAAGAAAGTGAGACTTGTGACTGGCTTAGATGTGTGGTTCTGCTCCAGAGGGCTGTCATTACGTAATACCAGACCCAGCCACGCCCTACTTCCACGGTGGAGCACAGCTAGATAAGTGCCACGAAGCAAAGCGGCCAGGTCATTAGGTGATCTGCCTTCCTCACCCTCTGGGAATAGGATATCACATGACCCTGCATGCTTTTGACAACCACTGAGAAGCTGATTATCCTGGATAATCAGTGTAAGACCTTTGGTCAGGCAAGTGGCCCTCCCACTTTCTTTTCTGAAGTTATTTGTCGATCTGTCACCCCACCAAAAACCAGAGTCCTAGGACTTAGCCATTCCCAGATATGACAGTCTAGATTGTGAGGGTTGTTTTCTTTTTATCTCACCCTCAAGACTGCAATGTACAGCTGTGCAATCTGTGTGCTGCACCATTCCAGAGGGACACCATTTATACAGACTGAGATACATGATGCAATGCCTTGATAACCTTAATCCTTCTCACTTCTTGTCTCACCCTGAACCCTCTGACCCATTTATGTCGTGTGTCTATACCATAGGTCAGCAAACTCTGACTCACAGGCTAGCCACGTGGGGTTTTGTAAATAAAGTTTTATTGACATAAAGCCACACCCATTCATTTACATCTCTGACTGCTTTTACACTAAAACAGCAGAGTTGAGTAGTTCCATCAGGGTCCATATGGCCTGCAAAGCCTAAAATACTTACTATCTGGCCTTCTATAGAAAATGTGGGCCAACCCCAGCTCTAAACAGAAGGAATTCAGCATCTTTATTCTTTTATATAGTTGTCCAAAGCCCCAACTTATACCATCTAGACTAGGGCCTCCCCAGAGCTCCAAAATCACCAAGGAGGTCAGACCCACCTAGATTTGTGATAGGCTTTCATCTCTTTGCAAATCAACCATTCTGGGCTCTGTCTCCTCATGGGATAACAGCCCTGTTCATGGGGTGTTGTGAGTATCAGCCAAATGGCATATGAGACCCTCAGCTGGTTTTGGTCATTACTTTTTTTTACTTTTGCACCAACCTAATACTTTATCTCCATTGTGCCCCTAAACTCTTCTCTCCTACAAACATCTTCAGGAATTCTAGACCCCATTTTAGAAATTCAACATGATTTGCTTCAATAACTATTCAGTGAGTACTCACTCTGGGCCGGACATGAGCAGGTTTCTACTTAGAGGTTTCAGCATCACCTCAAATACAAACTAAATTTTCTAGAAACTAAAGACTGAATATTTATTCAAATATATTCAGTGCTTTAGTTTAGGGCAAGCTTGTCAATCCGTGGCCCGCAGGCCGCATTCAGCCCAGGATGACTTTGAATACAGGCAACACAAATTTGTAAACTTTCTTAAAGCATTATTAGATTTTTTTGCTTTTTATTTTTTCAGCTCATCAGTTATTGTTAGTGTTAGTGTATTTTATACGTCGCCCAAGACAATTCTTCTTCTTCCAGTGTGGCCCAAAAGACTGGACACCCCTGGTTTAAGGCTTCCTCTCTGTTTTCACACCTTACCACCCCCCATTTTCATGATGACATTAAACCCTTAGGAAAATTCAAGAAATCCCATACCTGTGAGCCCTTTCTTATCAGGTGGCTTTCTTGGATCAGGGTCTCTAGTATTAGAGCCTATAACAGGAATTCTTGCTTATTGGGTCTTGGGGGCTCTCAAGAGAAGTGAGGAGAGAGAAACGGGCTGGAGTGAGGGAAAGAGCTGAGTAAGGTTGTAGTTTCATCTGGAGCCTAACTTCGGCTAGTCCCACAGGTGCCCAGGAACATGAATTGCACCACAGACTGGGTCCCACCTGGAGGCAAGGGGGCAGGCTTTCTGAACCCACATGTCAGTTAGTCATCAGCTGTAGGGGTGTGATCTCCCAGGTGAGAAAGCACCTGTTTAGCCAAGGGCAATTCTGCAGAGAAGGAGACAACTATGAGCCACTAGGGGCCACCTTCCTAACAGTTGGGGGCAGTTGCACCAGCCCAGTGAAGAGCACCAAGGCATCTACTTACAGCATCCATTCATAGGCACCAGAAAGCACACTGCAGAGGGAGAGATCCCTGAATCACTATTCATCCAAGTCAAGCATTCCACAGAGAAGAAAACTGGTGCAGACTGGGTGGCTTGCCAAGGCCACTCAGCTCATTGGTGGGGGCGCTGGGACAAGAATCCAGACTTCCTGGCTCTCAGACATGGTTTTGTGGAATGAGCCCTGATAAAATAGTAACAGTGTTAATGAATCAATTCTCAATCATGTCTTCTTAAAGACATTCACTGAGGGAGCTAACATGATGCAATCACCCATTTGTACACAGATTTTAACATTTATGCCAGGATGGTTGTGAAAATATGTACCCCAAATACGTTTTTCTCCTTGAGTAAAGGACATTTAAAGGGAAGTACTGTACTATATTTACTTCTCAAGAGAGAACTGTGACTCAAATGTAAATTGCTGTGGATGGCAGGACTATGACAACAGTCCAGATGTGAAAGGCAAACGCAAGGGCGTCCTGTGGAAAATTTTGTTCTGGAATGTTTAAGCTCTTGTTTTATCTTTCATGGTGCGACATTTTGACCTTTTAATATGCAAAACTGCCAAACCCATTTTACGATGCAAATTAAAAACAACCTGTTAATGGTGCCAAACTGTTTTTTTAAAACTGCTTTTATTTGTAGCAATTGATACGTTCACTCAGCAAATAGTGATTGATTATATGGGTGCACCTGACACCAGGTACTGATGCTTATGAGCAAGACACCTTGCCAACCCCAGGGAGTTTTTATATAACTCAGGCGAATGACCAAGTCTCCCTTGTCTGACAGACCTTTTTATGAATGTGTGGTAGTGAGTAATCTCTAAGATGGCCCCTGGGGATCCCAGCCTCCTGGTGCTCACACCTCTATGAGTTCCCCTGCCCCTGAGGGTAGATGACACCTGTGACTTCCTTCTAACCATCAGAATCCAGCAAAGACCACAGAATGTCGCTTACATGATTACATTGCACAAGGCTGTAACTGCCGTCTTGTTAGACTCTCCACTGCCTTCTCAGTTTACATGCTTTGGTGAAGGAAGTGGCCATGTTGGGGAGGTTCACGTGGGAACAAACTAAAGGTGGCCTTCAGCAGATGGACAGCTAGGAACCAAGGCCCTCAATCCATCAGGCTGGAGAGAACTGAATCCAACCAAAAACCACGTGAGCTTGGAAAGCATGTCCTTCCTCACTCAATGAGGAAGCCCAGCCCTGGCCACCACCTTGACTCCAGCCTTGAGACCCCAGCCCTGGCTATCGTCTTGACTGTGGCCATGCAAAGATCTTGAAGCAGAGGACCTAGCTCAGCCATGCCTGAATTCTTGATCTGCACAACTGTGAGATTAATATGTGTTGTTGTAAGTCACTAATTTTGCAATTACCTTTAAATATTGTGCTTACTTCTACATATTTAAAATAAGTTTTTAAAAATACATTTTGCTCTAATTAATCAGTATCTAATACATCCCCTGCCCCTGAGTCTAAGATTGCATTTTACTTTTCCTTTATCCCTTGCCCATCTCTTTTATATTGTTAAAATTATCAAATTTTAATGTGCATGACTTTAAAGTAATTTTTTTTTGGATGCAGATTTTGCTCTGTCACCCATGCTGGAGTGCAGTGGTGCACTCTCGGCTCACTGCAACCTCCACCTCCCAGGTTCAAGCGATTCTCCTGTCTCAGCCTCCCAAATAGCTGGGACTACAGGCGTGTGCCACCACACCTAGCTAATTTTTGTATTTTTAGTAGAGACAAGGTTTCATCATGTTGGCCAGGCTGGTCTTGAACTCCTGACCTCAAGTTATCCACCTGACTCAGACTTTCACAGTGCTGGGATTACAGGCATGAGCCATCATGAGCCTGGCCCTCCCCTCTATTCTTAATGGTATTCTAAAAACCATTACTTTAAGCTTCATAAAGAATATTAAAGACCATTTTTTTAATGTTTTACTGGGATCATTTTTTGTTTTGTCTTGCACTGACCCCTTTTTTGAATTAATGATTGCTTTTTTCCGGAAGAGTTCATGGGTGGTGAGTTTTCTCAGCTTCCTGGGCATGCAAGCTGTACGTTTGCACAGGGCCCTGCATTCAGAGGGGTTCCACACTTACTTTAACGCTCTGCAGTTGCCATATTGAAATTCTTAATTTTTTAACAAGGGGTCCCACATTTTCATTTTGCATTGGCCCCTAAAAAATATGTATGCAATGTTGTCTGAGTGTTTGCATGTTCAAGAACACTGTTACTTTGTTCTCACTCTTAATGATAGTAAACAGAATATAGAATTCTAAATTCAAAATCATTTTCCTTTGTAAAAATTTAGAACTTCATAGATAGTTCCCATTTGGAAGATAAACCATTGAGGGCCAGTCTGTTGAAACTTTCTAAGGCTCCCTCTGGCAATTTGCAGAATTTTTACCTTAGCTTTAGCCAAGGATCCTTGGAATTCTTAGGAGGTTGAAATTACACTGGGTGATATCTGTGTGTGAATTTTCTCCCACTATTGCTGCTCACCACCTGGGGCCAAAAGAAATTCACTTTAAAAAAATGGATTAGGGCTGGGCGTGGTGGCTCATACCTGTAATCCCAGACTTTGAGAGGCCTAGGTGGGTGAATTACAAGATCAGGAGATCAAGAACATCCTGGCTAACACAGTGAAAACCCGTCTCTACTAAAAATACAAAAATTTAGTCGGATGCAATGGCATGCACCTGTAGTCCCAGTTACTCGGGAGGCTGAGGCAAGAGAATCACTTGACCCCGGGAGTTGCCGGTTGCAGTGAGCTGAGATCACGCCACTGCACTCCAGCCTGGGCAACAGAGTGAGACTCCCTTTCAAAAAAAAAAAAAAAAAATGGATCAGGCCAGGCACAGTGGCTCATGCCTGTAATCCCAACATTTTGGGAGGCCAAGATAGGAAGATCATTGAGCCCAAGAGTTCAAGAACAGCCTGGGTTCTTGAAACTTAAAAAAATTAGCCAGGTTGGTATGCGCTTATGGTCCTAGCTACTCAGGAGGCTGTGGGAAGATTGCATGATGAGCCTAGGAGTTCAAGGCTCTTTGATTGCACAACTGTATTCCAGCCTTGGAGACAGGGAAAGATCCCGTGTAAAAAAAAAAAAAAAGGATTATTTTCTCTTCTCCATTAAAACAAAACAAAACTTAAAGTCTGTCTTTCTGAAATACCTATTCAATTGCAGATAGATCCAGGAAGTCCAAAGTCTCCACCAGTGTTTTTAGTATTTTCTACTTAGCAAGGTTTCCTTGACTTTCCCTTCCAGATTACCATCTCCAGGCATGGCTGCTCTCATCAGCCAAGAGCATTCCTCAGGAGAAGGCTGGTGTGAACTACTTGGCAGCCAACACCAAGAGATGCTGCCCCAACAAAGGCCATCCAGGTGGGACACCAGTAGAATCTGCTCCAATAAGTTAACTGAGCCTTCAGTTCCTCCTCTGTGAAATAAGTGTGCCTTTCTCCCTGAGTTGTTAGAAGGATTAAATGAAAGAGTGTTGCAAAGCTCAAAGCATGCAATAAGTGTTCCATAAATGTCATTTCTTATGAAAGATGAACAGAATTTAATCACCAGCTTCTAAGTATTTCATTTCAAATGCCACCTCCTGCTTCAGCTTTCCTGATCTCCCAGGCCAGATGCAATCTCTCTCCCTCTGCAATAATACAATATGTTTACTTTGCAGTATAGTTAACAAGAGCACACAAAGGAACCATAGACAAGAAATAGACTCCTAAATAGCTTATGACCCAGTAGAAAGGAGTCTACACCTTACTAATTTTCCTTTCTGGAATCCCTGTAGCATGGAATACGGTGCTGGCCTATACCAGCATTTATTTGAGTACCTTCTAGCATAGAGCAACTTGTATTCATTCTTAACATACCTAATTCTGCCTTGCTAAGGCACTGGCTGCTTTGTGAGAATTTAGTCAAAACTTGGCTAGACGAATTATCTACCTTTGTCACACCAAAGATCCTGCCCACTCCAACACATGGCAGGCCAATCCTACACTATTATTTACATTTAGCAACAACATAAAGAAATAAATAGGACTCTAAAGGGAATATTTTGGTTCCAGTGTCGTGGCTGACTACTCATTATCTGTGTGATCCTGGGAAAGTCACTTAATCTCTCTGGGCTTCATTTTCTTCTTTGGTAAAATGGAGATATATCTCATATATACCTAGTCCTATCCCTCACTCTCCCCATGTTACCCTTAGGATGAAATCCAAAATCTTACAAGGCACAAAGAACAGATTAAAAATGAGACGTTTGTGGTGCCTTTTCTAAAAGTACTGTGCTTTCCCTGTCGTCCTCTGTGGGATGTCATCATCCTCCAATCATCCAAGAGGAGCTTTCTTCCACTTCTCACACATCAAACTCCCCATTGTATATTCTCTGCCAACCTCACCATGAGGTCGCTACTGTTGTGCATCCTTTCACCCCAGTCCTTACTGGGGAGAACTACTGCTTTTCCAAAAGGATGGATCTCCTGGGAGCTGTCTCAGGCTGTTATGGTTAGGGTCGCCACAAAAACTTTAAAAGCTCATATTTGAACTATACCAATTTATTCTTTGTTACTTCTTGCTGCTAGGTCTCTCTCCCAGCAAACATGTTAGAAACCAGGAAATCCTTACTTTTACATGGGATTCTAATCCACTCAGCAGATTAAAAAGAGCAGTTTGGAAGTACAGTGAGAATGCCCAACTGCTTAAACGCTGAGGGAGGGCCTCAGTCTTTCTGGCAACCAGGAAGTGCATGGGCTTTACGTGTAAGGCTCACTGGTATCCACTCTGGGTGCTCAGGTCTTGTTCTTTCTTCCTTAGTTCTCAGATCTATCTCTGTTAGTGGAGGTTGCTTAATAGGTATGTGTGTGACACCTGATTTACTTAATGGTTGGCTCCTGCCCCCACAGGTCAAAGATTAATGAACAATGAGGCAGACATCACAGCAGTAATTAACAGTCACAGGGCAGTGAGCTCAGAATTCCAGGTCCCACTTCATCAGTCTCTGGGCAGTAAATAAGCCTCTTATTCGTGTCATCTCATATTTCCAAATTCCTCCTTAATCATTTTTTGGAGAGTGGAGGTGTGGAGGAAGCATATCAGGTACATCACCTCTTAGAGTTATTTATGGGTTAGTTTTAGGGAACCATGAATAGTTTTTATCAGCAATGTAGAAGTTTAAAAACACTCATCACTCAAGATGGTTGCTGACTTGTTCATCAATCTTATCCTGTAGTTGGTGCCCTGGGGTTCTGAGTGATGCAGAATATTAGGGTACTTTACTACCTGAATTTGTTAGAACATTGCTAATTTTCCCAATTTAAGAAAATTTGGCGTTTTTCAAGAATTTTGCCATGTTGCTTTTGTTGGCATAGTAAAAATTTTCAGCACAGCACTAGGGCTATTAGATTACAATGAACCAGCATGGCTCCAACGTAAGTATGAATTCAATCCCAGAGAGGACGGAGTCCTCCAGAACAATGGGCCAACAAAATGTTCCAAGCTCTGGAGCCACTGACAGGGCAGAGCAAGGCCTATGAGGTCAGCAAAACTCAAAGAGAGAAGGGCTTACAAGGAAGCTGTCTCATAAATAAGACAGAAATGGTGGTTTCCAGACAAGATGCTAATTGCAATGTACAGTTTCATTCCAGCTACATTTGGGGCCTCGTTCTTGAAAACTAGTACAAGTATGGCTGGGTGCAGCGGCTCAACAGCTGCAATCACAGCACTTCGGGAGGCCAAGGCAGGCAGATTACCCGTCGGGAGGCCAAGGAGGGCAGATTACCCGAGGTCAGGAGTTCAAGATCAGCCTGACCAACATGGCAAAACCCCGTCTCTACTAAAAATACAAAAATTAGCCGGGTATGGTGGCACATGCCTGTAATCCCAGCTACTAGGTAGGCTGACGCAAGAGAATTGCTTGAACCCAGGAGTCAGAGGTTGCATGAGCTGAGACTGCACCACTGCACACCAGCCTGGGCAATAAGAGCAAAACTCTGTCTCAAAAAAAAAAAAAATAGTACAGATACAACACCATTTTTTCCTGCATTGGTTAATTCTTATTTACATTTCTAGAGTAAAGTGAGTACCTGCAGACTGCTAGATGTGGCCACAGAAAGCTGATGGTAGGGTAAAGTACAGAAATAAAATGTAAGCATTCTTTCAGCCTGGTAAACTTCCACGTAGCCAAGTCCGAGGGACACTGGAAATAATTGGGTCTCAAAGTCTGTGATCCAGGATTTCTGCTTCCAGTACAGTGGAATACGGTCCAATGGGGACTAACCCACCTGCTAGACAGGTATATAGTGGCCAATATCAAGAAACCACCTGAAGATACTAGAGAATGAACACAAGCAAAGAGATTCAGGAAGGGGATTAACATCTGAAAGAGAGACCAGCATTTTCACAGCTTTCAGTCTGAGGGAAAGCAACTCAGGGTTTTAAGGTGGGGAGAACTGTAGTAGAAAACCAGCAGCCCTTCTAGCTTCAAGAGCCAGAGTACAGAGTTCAGGGTAGCCACAACCACTGCAAAATGAGGGATGAGTCCTGGAAAGGAGAGCCAGAGAGGGCGCCCTAAAATGTGGATATAATCTCTCCCCAAATTTCTGCCTGTCTAATCTCTCCCCAAATTTCTACAGCTAAGGATAAAGTGTTAATAATTAAACTGAGAGTTCAAGTGCCACCAAGAGACAGCATTTGTAGTTAAAGTCCAACCAAATGAACAGCCTGATAAACCACAAAACAAAAAATTGAACATTCCCGTGTCAGATGTTGAGGGCAGGGGTGCTTGTTAAAACGTAGATTCCCAGGCTCCACCCACAGATCTGCAGATTTAGAATCTTTTGGGGATAATATCTCAAGTCTGCATTTTCAACAAGCAGCCTTGATGACTCAGGCACACTAGAGTTTGAGCCTTGATGCTCTGTGAGTTGGTACAATCCACGTCTCATGCTCAGATGTTTGCTGAAGCAGGCTGCACTTGAGGGCATGGTGTTCTCACTTTAGCTGCCAAGGAAAATGTGTCAGTTGCTGGCATCTTTGGTGCTGGCAAACTAAAGCTAAGAGGTCATTCTGCAACACAGAGATGCTCCCTCCTTCAGATCATCACTGAAAACTTTGATAAGGAAGAGGCCATAGAGACAGGACAGCTGTCCCTCAGCAGTCTAAACCAGAGAATCGGGCCCTTTCATGGTGTTGTCCTCAATATCTGGCCTCCCTCCTCTGCCATCTTTTTCTCTCCATATCCTCTGACCCTGGTGCCCCTCCCACCCCATGGAGAAGAGCATTTTCAAGTCTTGAACAGATACATGTTAAAGATCCATTGGGACATTCATAAGGCCCAACAGAAATATGGTAAGCTGGTTGGCACAGGACAATGAAATACCAGTCATTCGTGTCTGCTTTCTTGGTTTCAACATTTTATCATTTCCATTGCGGTGACTTCCAATTCTAAAAACAGTCACAGGTTAAAAACTAGGAAACCGTCCATAATGAACATGATAAACAATGCACTTGTCTCCCACCCTGGTCACTGTGACTAATATGTCTATTTCCTTCGAGGAGGAGACAGGTCAGTTTTTCAGACTTGTCCTGGAGACACTGTTCAGAATCATACAATGTGGCAAACCAGCTAAAGAAATCTCAGCCTTCACATCTGTTAATCAAGTGACCCTTCTCTCAATTGAATATAATACTTTAATTTAAAAAAAAGTAGTACGGAGTTATTCTAAATTTTCAAACAATAGGCACCTCTTGGAAACCTTTTAAGCTTTAAGTGGACATACAGAACATTTTTTAAGGATTAAAAAACATGGTAGAATACATTCCTCATCCATGTCTCTTAGAAAAACTACTGGTAAGAATGTTTTGATTTTTTAAATCTGGGAGCTAATCTAATTAAATGATTCTAAAGCCAGGCTACAGCCAGCAAACAGGCAAATAAATGCCAACTAGTTCTAAATTAATAAAACATTTTTACAAATAAGGATTTTAGGGAAAACAACAGGAGAGATATAATGGTGCACGCGAGATGGGGAGACATAGAAAAACAGGCAAACTTAATATACAGAGAGATAGAGAGAAGTATATATTCTAATTCAGTTGCTCCTTTCAACAAGTTTAAGCAAAAGGACAAATAAAAAGGGCAGTTTTGTATTGGTACTGTGTTTCTTAGTTAGCGAGAACAGACAGACCAGTTATAACTTTATAGTTCTATTGCTAATATTTAAATTACTGAGACTCACAACCTGCCATATATTCAACACCTGTCCCACTTCTCCTAGTCTGGATCTGTACATCCACACACAGAGAACAGCACAGTAAGACCTTTTAGTTATTTTCTTACCTATTTCATACTAACCAAGGTTTTTCTGTATTTTACATTTCCTTTTTTTTTTTGAGACGAGAGTTTTGCTCTTCTTGCCCAGGCTGGAGTGCAATGGCCGCAAACTCTGCCTCCCAGGGTCAAGCGATTCTCCTGCCACAGCCTCCCGAGTAGCTGGGATTATAGTCATGCGCCACCACTCCCAGCTAATTTTGTATTTTTAGTAGAGATGGGGTTTCTCCATGTTGGCCAGGCTGGTCTTGAACTCCCAACCTCAGGTGATCCGCCCACCTCGGCCTCCCAAAGTGCTGGGATGACAGGCGTGAGCCACCTCACCCAGCCTATATTTTACATTTTCATTAAAATATAATGAATATATAAGGATCCAAGGTTTACAAAAGCATATCCAACTGAAGAATTGTCCCTCTCCAAAGCTAACCCACTGCTGACAAACTCATGTACATATTTACCCTCCTCAAAATGTCTATACATATATACAGGCGTGTGCGTGTTAAGTATACCTTTATATAACTTTGTAGACACACTATTCTGTATGTGTTTACATGTGTGTGTGAATATATACAAGGAATATTCTGCATTTTGGTAGTTCTGTTTTCCATTAAAGACATTTTGGAAATTTTCCACATTGCCACTTTGATATAGAGATCTAACTCAATTTTTAAGGCTGTATAATACTCCAGCTCCAGTGTATGAATGTAGTGTAATTTAATCAGTTATATGTTTGATTTGTGACTTCTAATATTACCATATTGCAATGAACATCTCGTGGATGTCTATGCATATTGAAGCTGGAGTATATGTGGGATAGAAACTTGGAAACAAAATTGCTGTCAGTGGTATGAAGCACTTATAATTTTCCTATATAGAGTATTGTTAAATGAGGGGCTGTTATCTATTGCAGCCCACCTACAGTATAAGAGAGTATTCCTATTTGCCCTTAGCCTTGCTGATACATCACCCCAGCTGTGCTCTCCTGCATTATGTTTCCCCCCACTTTCTGCTGGATTATTCACAAGGATTCCCTCCAGCTATTACCCACTTTCTGCTCTTTCTTTATGCCTAGAGAGTTGTCCATACTGGCATGCTCCAATCTCTTTTCCCATTCTCTTTTATTCTTTAAATTTCTACTATGGAAATCCTTAGACATGCATAAAAGTAAAGGAAATAGAATAGACCTTACAGAAGCCCCTATGTGTCTGTCACCCAGCATCAACATAACATTCTGCTCATTTTATCTATTTTCTGACAACTGACTTTTTTTCTCCTGGAGTATTTCCAGGTTAAATCCTAGTTAAAATGTCAACCATGAATACTACTCTATGTACCTCTAAAGGTGAAGGCTTTAAAAAAAAAATCACTATCCTATTATTTCACCCAATAAAATTAGTAATTCCTTAATATCATCTGATACCCAGTCCATTATAAACCCTTCTCTAATTGCTTTCTCTAATTTCTCTTTTTAAATTTTTTCTTTCTCTAATTCAAAACTGTATTTTTAAGTTTGTTTTCTTCAAATAAGGATCCAAACAAGGTCCTTTAAGTAAGTTTCTCCAAGTCTTTAAGTCCTACTAACACTTTTATTTTGCAGCTTCAATTTGTTGAAGAAACTGGATTATTTGTCCTATGGAACTTCCCACATTCTGGATTTAGCATATTAATGTGTTCTTCAGTCTCGTGCGTGTATGTGTTTGGGTGTGGTGTGTGCTTGGAGATAGAGTCTCACTGTATTGCTCAGGCTTGAGTGCAACGGCAGATCTTGGCTCACTGCAACCTCCACCTCCCGGGTTCAAGCAATTCTCCTGCCTCAGCCTCCCAAGTATCTGAGACTACAAGCGCACACTGCCATGTCTGGCTTATTTTTTGTATTTTAGTAGAGATAGGTTTCACCGTGTTGCCCAGGCTGGTCTTGAATTCCTGAGCTCAGGCAATGTGCCCACCTTGGCCTCCCATGTAATCCTGTGTGTTTTTACTTATCCTTAGATGTAGAGGCTTGATTAGATTCAGGTTCAATTTTGTTTGTTTTAGGCAATAATTCATCATGGTGGTGGGTTCTTGCTTTGCAACACATCAGAAGCATGTCTCATTGTTCCTTTGTCAGTAATACTAAGATTGATCACTGGGTTCAGATGTTATGAACCTGAGCTATCCAATAAATGTTTCTCATCAACTTTTTATCTCATGCTTTTAGCAGCTAGATCTGTTACTTCATTAGAGGTGGCAAAATGTTGATTTCCTAATCTTATCATTCCTCTTGTATTTACCTAATTCTTACATGAAGAATTTTCTCTTATCAGGGTAACCTGATACACAAAGAAGTTGGGATAAATGATTCATTTTACCCATGAGCAATTTTCAAAATATTGAACTGGCACCCTAGTAACCTCCAAAGGTGACCAATTAGTTTTTTAAACAGCATTATGATCTCAGGGCCGTTTTATATATTTCATGTTTCAAAATATACTCTTTCT
This sequence comes from Callithrix jacchus, assembly GCF_049354715.1. Lineage (NCBI taxonomy): Eukaryota > Metazoa > Chordata > Mammalia > Primates > Cebidae > Callithrix > Callithrix jacchus. Next base: position 26,483,016 of record NC_133516.1, on the reverse strand, counting down.
GATGCTCACACTAACCCATCTTTGGCCAATGGAAATCCTTTCAAGTTAGCTCCTGGGTCCTTTTGACACGACCTTACTCTCATTGCTTCCTTGCTTTCTGACATAAAGTATTCCAGACTCATCTTGTCCTTTCCCTGCCCCCTTTCAGTGGGACAGTCTGGGTGCAACGGTGGGCCTTACCATTGAGCTATGATTATTTCTAGGCCTTTTCACTGAACAAAGCTATGCAACATGTATTTTCCAGAAATAAAAATAAATCACATGATTATTGATTGTATTCTTGTGTCTCTTTTCTCTGCCACTAAAAATCTTGGCTTTTGATTCCAGTGACACAAGTAAATATTTTCTTTATCACATATAAATACCCAAATGACACTACCAATATCATTGATAAAAATAAAACTAGAATGCAGTTTAAGATTTATTTGTGGTTGTTTGGTCTGTAGGATATATTCCATTAGCAAAGTACAGACAAAATACTAGGCATTCAAGTCACTTGAAGTAATTCTTCTGTGGGGCTATACCACCAACTTGACACACTGTTAAGTCTGTTTTAGTTTTAAGAGTTGCCTTTTCAAAAAATGTTTATTATATAAAACATTGACAAGGTCTCAAGTAAAAGGTACACAAGATACAGAAACAGCTGCCATCCTTGTATAGCTCTCTACCACTACTAATAAGGGGATCATTTTATTAGTTATTGGTATAACTAATCCTATTGCTTTATAAAAAAAAGCAAATACCAATTGTTTTTCCATTTGTCTCTGTTATACAACAGATAGCACACCATACATTCTGTTCTGTAATTTACATTTTTCATTTCCTATATACTGGGGATTTCTCCACATTAGAACTACAAAAATAGTTCGCAGTCCTTTCTACAGCTGTGCAGTACTCCATTGTATAGATACACCCTAGTTTCTTCCATCAATCCCCTATCAGTGGATATTTGGTTGGCTTCTGTAGCCGTCAGAAATAGTGCTGTAATCAAGATCTTTGTGCATATACCATTTTATATTCTTGCAAATGCATCTCATATTCTTAGAAGCAGGTCTGCCAGGTTGAAGGATATACTCATTCAATTTTGCTAGTTATTAACAAACACCAACCACAGGGATCTGTACTTCTTAAGAGCGCCTGTTTCCCTACTGTCTCAACAGACTGCATTGCCTAACTTGGATTTTTCCCCAATCTGACAGGTAAGAAAGGTATTTCCATTATTTTATTTTATTTTGCATTTGTCTTTTTATGCATATCCTCATATGTTTAAAGGTCATTTGCATTTTATTTTCTGTGAACTGACTGCTCATATCTTTTTGCCTAGTCTTCTGGTTCTTCTCAAAGTTTATAATTCTTCATATATAGGGCTACAATTAGCCCCTTGTGATAAAAGCTGCAAATATTTTCAGCTATCCAAAAAAGTTTGTCTTCTTCTCTGTCACCCAGGCTGGAGTGCACTGGCTTGTTTACTGTATCCTCAAACTCCTGGGCTCAGACAGTCCTCCCACTTCAGCCTCCCAAGTAGGTGGGACCCAGCCCAGGTACTTAATTTTTTTGTTGTTGTTGTAGAGCCAGTTTTACTAGGTTGCCCAGGTTGGTTTTGAATTCCTGGTCTCAAGCAGTCCTTCTGCCTCAGCCACCCAAAATGCCAGGATTACAGGCATGAACCACTGCATCTGGCTGAAAATTCTTCTTTTTAGTTAAATATATAAATTTTTATATTGCTGCTGAATTTTGAGTCCTAGAAAAGTTTTTCTCACTGCCGATTATACAATAATTAATCTATGTTTTCTTCCAGTTAGAGATTTTCATTTTTAAAATTGGGTCTTTGATCTATTCAGATTTTATCCTGTGTACTCTGTGAAAAACGGATTCAATTTCATTTCTTTTCCAGATGGTTAACCACACTTGTCTCAACACCATTTTTAAAGCCTTTTTCTCTATGAATGAGATGCTTCCTTTATCATATATAAAATTGCTAGACTTCTCATATTAACAGTATGTTATAATATTTAATAGGTTATCCCTCCTTCAACATTGTTTTTTTTCTAGGACCTTCTGGTTATTTTTGTTTATTCCTTCTAGTACCTTGGTACAGGAAAAACGTCTTGTTTTATTGAAATCTGGTATGGCCCTTTCAATATATATTATCCATATGAACGAAGCATTTCAAAAGTGTTCTCCAAATAATATACTAAAACCAATCCTAAGCAACTTTTTTTTTTTTGGAAAATTAGTCTTAGAAGAAAAAATATAAAACAGAAGTTATCTTAATGGAATGCATAGACACAGGTAAAGCTATGCATGGTGGCCACAACACCCAGAGAAGACTTCCCTAAGAACAACAGCAGCATTTACTGAATATTCACTGGATCCATGGTCCTGTAGTTAACTATTAAACAGAAACTGGTCCATATAAAAGACTCAAGAAAATATACAGCTGTCTCGTTTTGACTATCACAGTAAAATTTATTCTGTAAAATAAAAGCACACTGTGCATAAGTAAGCAAAGATCAAATGCTGTAATAGATTTTTAAGAAAACATTTAGCACCCACTGTATTTTTTAAAATGTGAAGTTTGTGAACTTCTCTTCTAGCTCAATCTTCACAAAATTACACATACTACACCTCAGGGTAAAATCTAACTTTAAAAAGCATTATAACATCTTTCAAATAAATCAAATTCAGTTGTAGGAAAATTAAGTTTCACTTTATATTTGGGCATATCTTTTTCTTGAATCACTTGGCACATCTGTGGCCAGAAACTCTATTTACTAAGTAAACCAAGGAACTTCTTCCCTCCAAGGGCTGGGACCAAGTTTCCTGCACAAAAACCTTCCTGTGTAAGTGAAACCTGTCATTCTCCCAGCAAAGGATAATTGAGATTAGAGAGTATGTAAAACAAAAATATTACCCGAATTATTTGTACCACATACAGGTTTGAAACCTGGCCATCTAAGATACTAACTAAAAAGACTACTATTGTTCTTAAGGTAGAGAAATCAGACAACACATCGTGATTCTCATGTTGCCTTCTTGCACTAACCTAATCTGACAAGTGAGACAAATTGTTCATTGGGAAGATGTTTATACTATGCGTCAGTATGATTTGCTTATTCTTTAGTGGGGGAGAAATGTTGAAAATAGAACATTCAGTCTTTCTGGCAGTTAATCAACAGTGATAAAACCTTACATTTCCTAACAACTACAAATTCCCTAATTAATCATTTTAAAAATGCAATAAACAAAACCATTAAACCATTATTTGCTCTAGTTCATTGTTATTTATTTACATAGCTACCTTTCTCCTAGACAAGCAATGTTAGCCAAAGATGCCTTGTTGGTGACAATCCTATTCAGTTTTTGTTTATTTATTTATTTATTTATTTATTTAGTGAAGGGTTCTCTCAGCAGCCAGTTGCCACATGGAGCTTTTTCACAGTTTCAAAGAAGTTTTCCTAATTTTAAAACTGCAAAAAAAAAAAATGTACACTTGATTGCATTTCCTAAAAAAAAAAGTTCAATCAATCTTTTAGCATTTTTGTAATATCACTTCAAATATGTAATGATTTAATTAATACAATACTCTTAATAAAACAACAACACAACAACAAAACCAAGTGCTAAGGCTAGACACAGTGGCTCACACCTGTAATCCCAGCACTTTGGGAGGCCGAGGCGGGCAGATCACAGGGTCAGAAGTTCAAGACCAGCCTGGCCAACATGGTGAAACCCTGTTTCTACTAAAAATACAAAACTTAGCTGGGCATGGTGGCGTGCACCTGTAGTCCCAGCTCCTCAGGAGCCTAAGGCAGGAGAATTGCTTGAACCTGGGAGGCGGAGGTTGCAGTGAGCCAAAATTGTGCCACTGCACTCCATCCTTGGTGACAGAGTAAGTCTCAAAAAAACAAAAAACAAAAAAAAACAAACCAACCAAACCCAAGTGCTAGCTCATTTCTGGTGCCATGAGACATAACAGCACCACTTTTTTTACATTTTAGTGATTAAATGTATACAGTTTTAGCACCAATCTACGAAAGTTAGATGTTAACAAAAATATATTATTTGGCTTAATAGGAAGTAACAGTCTTACTATCCCCTTAGGTGAAGAAATTTGTTCCACTTGCTGCATCCTGGGTCATGGAAAAGAATAGTATTAAAAGGGGAAACAAAGGACAGCCTTTTAGTTGAGGCTTTTCAGTACCTGAATCACTGAATTATTGAAGTCATGCTCCTTGGAAGTGCAGAATTATACCACACATAGAAGGTTCCAAGGAACTATGTTGTTATACACTGTGTATGTCAGGATAGTCCACATTTAAGATGCTGAATTAGGCTTAGCAGCCTTAAATATAAAAAAGAGGAAAACCAGAAAAGTTATGCTAGTGATCAACTCCCATCCTTTAAGCAAAAATCTGCCTTGTCACTTCATTTCAAAAACAAAGTGAAATATCCTAAACTGACAAATTTTGACATAAAAACACATTGAATTCAGATTATCAGTTATTAGACACAATAAATACTTGATTAAGAAGACAAAATAAAGTGCACCTTTACAGTATAACATTAGAGACTCAGAAATCACTTCCAAAATTGGCAATATAGATTGCAATATAGAAAGTATCTGACTAGCAAAGTTAGATTAAAAAATTTTCAGCTGAAAAATTACAGTTTTTCAGTACATCAAAGGGACAAACAACCTTTTATTTGAAGGTATTAAATTTAGAGACTTGTATATTTCAATTTTGTGTAGGAGAAAGGAAAGCCATTCTTCTAGAAGGCACTAACTGGTTTAAATGTGCAAGTGAATTCATAAAGAAAACACGTGCAAAGTATAGTCAAGAAGGCTGTCTGGTTCTTGTGTTGTATTCATTACTCTTCAGCATAGACTATGCATTATTGCTGAACAATTCTATCAGTCACCAGGTTTTCCCGTAAGAGCTTTAGCGTGTTCAGTCCACAGTGTCGCAGATCTCCTTTACTTTCTGGTTGAATTCTTCTGGTTGATCTGCATATACATAATGTCCTGCCCCAAGAATAGCCTGGATAAGAAAAAGTATTCAGATGGTTAGTGAGTAAAAGCATTTAATAAAACACAATGATATATACTCAAAGACACTTAGTAATAAAAGTGAGAGCCACTATATTTAAATAAAACACATGATAAAAAGTAACAATAATCTATAGTAAATGTTAAGTATTTCCATTAAAAGGATCTGAGAATATAAAAATCTACTGAATCTTAGTACAATTTTAATATGCAAAAAACACTAAATTGACCACTAATAAATTGCCAACAGAGAAACTAAAAAAAGTGAGAATGTGCTGCCTTGTAAGGTGGGAATTACCTGAGCTACGGGACTAGTACCTCTGTCCATTTCTCCTAATGCTGTGGTTCTAGGGACAGGAAAGTTCACTCAGAAAGGTGGTTCACTGTTTGCACATGAAGATGTGTGCAGTCCAAACCCTAACCCTCACCCATCACATGTGGTATCAGGCCCCTGATTGAGGCTGCAGGTATAGCTCAGATGACCTGCAATACGAGTATGACCTAAAAACCTCTTTTAAGAAAGATAATAAAACAGACTTCACCTGTATCTAAAAACCCAAATCAAGCCACACACTTACTATTGTCTTCACATATGAATGTGGTCGTAATGACTGGATGCTGGTGCCAGAATTGCCATCTATGCAGGATCGGGCGCCAAAGATCACTGAAACTGGAATGTCAGGGTGCATTTTACCAATTCGCTGGAGCATTGGCCTTTTTGCCCATCCATAAGGAATAGTCATATTCTTGAAAGCTGTCTCACCACTTTAATGACAAGGAAAAATCACAATGTATGATTTTTGGGAATGAGCATGCACTGCACTGTCACTTCTATCAAAACACATTCATACTTAGCTTTTCCAGCACTTAAGAAAATCCTCAGCTTAAATAGAAAATAATTTACAAGACAGTTTAAGGAACAAGTTAGATAAGCAAGGCTGCTGTATGAACTAGCTGATTAAGTTTTCTTCTAAATCAAAATGTACAACCCCAATTCTCTATTATTAAATTATTTATTGTGGAGATAGCAGCTAAAAATATGTATTTTCACCTTTATTTAAACTGATGTAGAAAGAAGGTAGCTTATCCCCAGGTTCATGGCACCAGCATTTCACCTGCAATGCCAAAACCATTATCAAGTTAAGAAGAAACTCAGATGATATATTCTTGGGAACTCTCAGGATAGTCTATTTTGCTGTTACTCTGCTATTCTTATAGAACTAGACATCATTCTAACTTGCCTTTTATGAAGAATTCAAGTCTCACCACAAGAAAGGTAACAAACTAGGACTACATGAACACATGTAATCATGAAATGAGAGCACGCGAAGAGTAAAACTTAGACTGATCAGGAAAATGAATGAGGTTCCTGGGGCAGACCCCTAAAACAAAACTGTTGGAACAAGTCAATAAAGTGTGTAGACCGAATCCACCAGACCTGACTGCCTAGCAAGTCACAAAACCTCAATCTCTTGAGGACCTTGAACCTCCAGCCTCCCTAACTCTTGGCAGAGAACCTCTAACCTACTTTATTAAAAAGACTGAAACTACAGCTACACCTATAAATAGCTGCCATGGCCTCAATCTTTTTAATAAAGTAGGTGTACATATTTTCTGCCAAAAGTGAGGGAGGAAATAAAAGGGAGGGAGGCTGTCTCTGCAACTCGCCGCTTAGCCTTTCATCCAAACCTCGGGTCTTAGAAAGGATGAGAAAGTATGCTCCATGGCCCACCTATACAGAATCACCAGAGTATTTGTTAGAGATGCAACCCAGAAATGCTAATCTGTGTCTTAGAAATAAGCCTCAGGAGTCACATTTTAACAAGCACCCCCAATAATTCCAGGACACAACATAGCATGAGAACTGTGGCCCTCATCTTTGCACTCTATTCTTGATGCTCCTCCCAGAAACTCAAGGGCCTTATCATTCAGCATCCTCCTAGCTCCCCACTATCATCAGGCTCTGTTTTCTCCACTGGTACTTTTCACCCAATATTCATAAGTCATATTTTAAAGAAAAAAATACATTTGACCCTCTTGCTCCCTCTGGCTACTATGCTCGATTCTTTCTCTCCTTCTAATCACTGTCAAAATACAGGCAGAATCCTTCACTTACTCCTCACCCTCTGCAGCTGCATTTCTAATGCTGACCTAAAGATGTTTAGAGTTGTTCAGGAGTACAACCATCGAATGAACTTGAAAAATACTACACAGCATCTCCCATTCACTTGGGAGATTCAATACCCTTTGGTATAGTAAAGGTTCTAAGAGGATTAATAGTAAAGACAACCACTTACTTTTGTTTAATCCAGCACCTTTCTCTCTCTCTCTCTCTCTTTTTTTTTTTTTGATGAACTATTTATATTCAGTTTGGGAAATACTTCTTTAAATGTGAAATTCCTTAACTCTCAACTCAAACCATCTCTTGGAGATGCCCAAGACCAATGCTTCCTCAACTTATCCATAAGAATTTTGGGGGAAGCGTGAACATCTTACTTTTTAATCTCCCATCAGAACTCAGCACATTGTTTTATACAGTAGGTACTCTAAGAATAGATGAATAAATTAAGACATATTAGACATTTTGTCCTTTTAAATTTAACTACTGATAAAAATCTTCTGAATCAGATATATTTTTTAAAAAATAGTATAAAACACACACACACACACACACACACACACACACATACACACACACAGAGTAAATTTAGACTCCTAACCCTCACCTTGGAGTTTGCACATTACAGTGGTAGATGTATTCTGTCACAGTATCATCCTCAAACATTGAAGAATACTTCCGTTTGAAATCAGGCCTTAAACGCTGCACTAGACTTAAACCTATTTAACAGGAAATTTAAAAATGTATAATTAACTTATCAACTAAATAATATAGAGTTTTAGTGCTTACCTGTGTAACGAGTGTTATGTGCACACATACCTACGAATACATATTGCAGGTGGGAAAAAGCACACATTCTGATAGGAGTCCTCCTAAAGTTCCCCAAAGAAATATTAATATAAAAATTAAAGAGTATTGTATTTTGACTTACAGATATGCTTTAGGGCCTCAAAAACATTTAAGTTAGAAGGCCAATGAGTAGCTCATACATAAAATTAATGTATTAACTTGTATTTCTTCTGTAATTATAACACATTAGCATCTAAATGAAGTAAATTGGTAATATGTAAATTGTTCTGTATGAAAATACATTCAGTTTCTTCCTGGGACACTAGCAAGACTCCCTGCTAAGGTCATCCATGGTGACACCCACAACCCCACTCTAGAAAAAGTCCAGGGCAAAGCCCCCAAGGGAAAGAGGATGAAGAACAGAAGCTTTCTTCTAGTCACAATTTTTCATTCTGAGGCCCCAGAGACTGAATGGCGTCCCTTTCTGCTGCCACTACCCCATGACTCCAGCAAGCCTTTACTTCTCTACTTGCCCTTTAATCCCATCTCTGAGGAATTATACAGCTCCACCAAGAAATTCTGTCATGAGCTGATTCTGTATCACCACCCCACGCCCAAGTGCAAGCAATAATGGGAGGCTGAGGGCATGGCTTTAAAGAGCCTCTCCTCGGTATCCTCCCTTGCCCATCACTGTCTCCTAACTTCTCTTCATACTTTACTTTTCCCATAATTGTTATTTGTGTACCTGTGATCTAGTAAAATCCATTTATATTTCAGGACTATAAAGACTAAATGAAGCTCTTAAGTAGTTTACCAGAAGAGGACCAGGCACATAAGGAGTGGCTCTACTGGGGAGGGCTTCAAGACTGCAGATGGCAAAATGTGCCATCTGTAAGAGTACTGAGGGAGTAAAGTGTGGTCACCAATTCAACCCCCCTACCCTCCTCTAAGTCCTGCAGTTCCACTGCTCTCCCAATCCAAAGAGAAGGCACTAGGACCAAAAGGGGTCAGGGCTGGGCAAAGGGGAACAGCATTTGTAGTCACCTGCATGATAGTTAATCCCATACCCTCATCCACACCCCCATGCCTCTTCTCTTTCTTGCTAACAGAATCCATCTTTTTTTTTTTTTCTGAGACAGGGTCTTGCTCTGTTGCCCAGGCTGGAGTATAGTGGCATGCTCTCAACTCACCATAACCTCCACCTCCCGGGTTTGAGCAATTCTCATGCCTCAGCCTCCCGAATAGCTGCGATTACAGGTGTGTGCCACCACGCCTAGCTAATCGTTTTATATTTTTAGTAGAGATGGGGTTTGCCACGTTAGCCAGGCTAGTCTTGAACCCTGGCCTCAAGTGATCTGCCAACCCCATCCTCCCAAAGTGCTGGGATTACAGGTATGAGCCATGGCACCTAGCTAGAACCCATCTTTTCTATAGTATCAATTAGGCAGCAATGTGCCCAGGAAAGCAGGCCCTGGGAACAAATCATGACTGGTCAGTCATAGAAAATTTTTCTTTGCTGGTGGAAGGACTAGGAGTGGAGAGAGACACAATGGGAGGTCGGCTGGGGCCTTCCAGGGAGAACTTTCTTCCCTGACAAAGCATTATGGAGAGAAGGACCATTTTCCATGCTTTTCTTTCTTTTTGCTCAGGGTGCTGTTTTGTGAGATGGTGCTTAATGCCATGGCAGGCATCAAACCCCGTGAGAAAAAAGGTCAAGAAAATCACAGACACAGACCCAAACTTTAACACCAATGAGCAAACAACTAGAACAAGTGCTAAAACCTATTTCCAGATTGCTTATTAGGGAAATAATAAAAGGCCTTAAATTTAAGCCACTGGGTATTCAATTACTTACAACTAAAAGTACTCCAAACTCATACAAGTTGTATGGGAGAAAGGCCGAGGGTCGAACCATCATTATCTGTGACAGTGAGGGAAGAAAATTCCCATGGCTATAGGGCTAAGGCAGAGCAGCTGAGAGTGAAATAAAAGTCAATCAGGAACTAAACACGGGTACCTCAAAATATGACCAGAAATATGTATCAGGAGTCTCCAAAACGTTGTGGAAAAAATACCTTTATCTTTCCAACATTCTGGATAAGGGAAATCTGTGAGTGTGGTGGTATCTTTTATCCCCAGGGGATCTCCCAAATGGTATCATCAATTGGCCAAATGCTCTCCAATGCTCACCAACAGGGTAACATGCTACACTTCTCCCAGGCCCTGGGCTAGCAGAGCTTCTTATATACTCCCCAAAACACTCTGCTTGCCTGGCTTTTCTCAGAGTATTCAGGACTGACTAACGGCATCCTCAGCATTCCCCTCCTTCTCGCTTTACTAATTACTTATTTCAATATAAAGACTCCCCTTTGAGGAAAAAAGCCTAGTTGTATTCCTCTTTGTGCAAGACATGGTACTTATTAAAGGAAGAGGATAAAAAGGGTTCAGGCTTGTTTGTTTTTAAGATTTTGACTAATGATAGTGAATACTCCTCCACTGATAATCTATAAACATTTTACTTTCTTAGGACATAAGCACTCACCAAAGGGTCCTGCAATCCTTAGGCCAGCTAAAGGGTTAAAAGGAGTCAATATTGCTCCCAAGGCTCTGATCCAAACTGGAATTGGTCTGTCTTGATTAGCAAGGTCTGGTCGTTCAGGGAAACCCCAAGGCTCCACTAAAATGAGATGATTAACCCTGTTGGGGGAAAGAAGAAATTTAAGTTCATTTGGTAAAACCACCCTAAGACTATAAAGAGCTAACATGATTTATAAAATAAAGGTAGAGCAAACCACCTTCAAAAACCTTCATGTTAAAGACTAGTGGCTAAAGAGTCATATCATGCTCTTATTCTGTGTAAACTTATGTAGATCACTAGCCACTCAGAAAAATCCAAAGATTCTGTGTATGTCAAGGTTGACAAAGCAAAAACGGCTAAGATCAGTATCACATTCTTTTATTTTTATGTATTTATTTTTTTTGAGACGGCGTTTCACTCTTGTTACCCAGGCTGGAGTGCAATGGCGCAATCTCGGCTCACCGCGACCTCCGCCTCCTGGGTTCAAGCAATTCTCCCGCCTCAGCCTCCCGAGTAGCTGGGATTATAGGCATTCTTATAAAATAGCCTCATATACCAACAACCATCATCTCCCATGAATCAAACATCCTAAAAATTTAAGAGAAGTTAAGGACTTAAAGTGGGTTCAAAAGTGCTTTAAATGAACTTTTCATAAACATAAAGATAATGTAATATGGACTGAAAACACTCCCTATTTTTGGATTCTAGAAATGTTGAAAAGGAACATGTCTGTCTACCTTACCCATGATAACACGCTATACTGACATTAGATTCTGTTTCCAATACTTTCCCAATTTTCTCCTTCATTGACCAAGAGATAGAAAATCTTCAGTACCACTTCATATAAAATTATTTCATATTGTTAATAATTCTAATATTTCCATCTTATGAAACTTCTTCCCATTGAAGAAAAACCGGAACTATCAGCAGTACTTCCACGTAGCTGCATCATGCTTTATACATCATAAAGATTCTAAACGAAGTACAAAGATCCTTCTGATACAAAACAATGTTCAGCTGTAACCAAACCAGCCAAGAAATGCCAGCCAAAAAATCTCCCAAGGATAAACTGACAATGATTCTAAAGTCCTTTCCTAAGTTATAACTGAAACAGAAAGGCAAAGAAACAAAAACATGGGCACAGATGGTATTATTCCTCATATAAAATCTATTCAATTATTGTCAGTATACATAATGAGTTAGTAACAGGTCCATACTCTGATTGCTTTTTTTTTTTAAGACAGAAAGCTTTAGAGCACAGAGCTCTATGATCCCTTGGAGAATACTGGGTCCAATCTTTCATCTCAGACCAGAAGGAAGCTAAGATATACTACGTGACCTGCTCTGGTATATAACATTAGTTCATGTAGAACTAAGGCTGAAACCCACATTTCTCTACTCCAGCATGCTAACAGATGCCGATAAGCAATTTTCTAAACAGGCTAATCAACATAAGATAGACATATTAGTAAAGGTAAAAATTAACCTTTACCAACTCTCAAGGCTAGTCCTAATATTATATTCTAGATTTCATAGCATTGAGAACATGGTAGAATATAAAGATGTATGAAGATACGTGATAAATGAGTTTCATATAATTATGAAGTGTACCTTCACAGTCTAAAAATTTCATATGAGAATATTTTCTAATTGCGTATCAGAAAGAGGTTGGAAATGAGTGTTTTGCTTTGTTTTTTAATGGCAAAAACTATCTCTTATATTTTGACCACCTAATGAATTCTTTCTATTACAGCCCACAATAAGATCTGGGGAAGGGGAAGGGAGAGGCTTAACAGAAGTATGAGTGGAACTAACAAGACAGACACCTAGTTGAAAGCAGCAAAGATTCATGTTAAGAAACGACCACTATTTTTCACTGACTTACCTCCTAAAGAGAAAAATGAACTCTTTATTAAAACATACCCTACCCTAAACAAGTGTTAAATTTTTGTCATAAATTTGTTAATGAATCTTGCTCTGTCTGCTCTAGGCTCTTTCCGACCCGCTAACTCAAAAACAAGGAGGACAAAGAAAAACTTGACAGAGTCTCATCTATCTCTAGGTAAGTGACTGTTTTTGCCTTACTTTTGGCTTGCCTTTAAAATATGATCTTCAAAATTTCATCCCTAGGTGAAAATGCCAGTTTAACAAATTATGCAAAGTATAGATACTAAGGTAGATGACCTCTTTTGTTTCTTTTTGAAAAGGAGTAAACTGTCCCTACAATTGCTCAATTCTATGTTTTCATAACCTAGCATGATGCTCAGCACACGAAGGATGCTTGGTAAACATTTGGGTTAAAATGCTTTTCTACATTTTCTTTTGGTCCTAATCTATTAAGGATATACAAATTTTATAAAGCATAATCATAGCATAAGCATATCCAGCTGACTATTTCTAGATAACATCAGAACATCATTGCTATTTATTAATCTCATTATTGGGTAATAAAATCCATTTAGATGGTCAAGAACCAGTCTAGTTTTTTTTTTAAATAAAATTATATTGTTTGGAATAGAAAAATAAATCATAAGCATTGAATATTGGCCAAAAAATTGTATTAATATATGTATGTGTGGGTGTCTGAAACAAGTTTTGTGGGGTGATAGACTTGCATTTTTCTATTCCAAACAATACAGAAGGGCCATAGTCAAAAAAGTTTGAACACAGTTTTTTAAAACTTGAAAAATCTAAACTGTAGTTAACTGTAGTTATATATCATCTGCTTCTACTACATGTAAAGACCCCAGAAAATAATTTTCCTTATTTTTGGTCGTAAAGATTTTAAATAAGATAAACCATGCAAAGCACTCCGGTTGGTGGCTATCAAATGCTAAGTATTCAGTAAATGTAAGCTAGTTATAGTAGGGTGAATAGGAAGACTACAAGAGTAGAATTAATTCCAGGGAAGATGGAAAGACAGGCTTTTATTCTTCAGAAGAGCCTGATCACTGGTTAGTATAATGCTGCACCCAGACCAAGGTCCCAGGCTATCTTCTAACCTCCTCTTCTAGTAAAAGTATTATCTCCTCACTTGATAGGAGTTACTGGTTTTAATGTACATCTGAACTATTATAATTTATCTAAACCCTACTCTTTAATATTCCAGAGAGAGTTCCCTGCTGGGATTGTTCACATCTAGGGTAAAGAATGGGTCCAACCAGACAGCACATGTGAGTCATCCTTGTCAAGAATCAGAGGCTGGTTTAAACCACAGGAAAAACAAAGAACCAGCAGAACAAGAACAACAGAACAACCCATCAGTTTTGAAATATAAAAAGGCATTCTTCTTAATGTTAGTCATTAGAATTGGCCTTGAGTTTGAAGATGGTGAGCAGATTATATCCTTAGGGGCAAAGCAGTGGACAACACCTGCACCAACACACTGGGACCTGATTTCACTTGGTCTAAATGCTAACAAGGGTAGGTAAGCCTGACCTTCAATGGGATTTACAGACAGCCACCAGTCAGAAATACTGCAATAAGAACAACCATCAGACCAGGCGTGGTGGTTCACACCTGTAAACCCAACACTTTGGGAGGCTGAGGCAAGTGGATCACTTGAGGCCAGGAGTTTGAGATGAGCCCGGCCAATATGTTGAAACTCTGTCTCTACTAAAAATACAAAAAATCAGCCGGGTGTGGTGGTGCACCCTGTAATCCCAACTACTCAGAAGGCTGAGGCATGAGAATCACTTGAACTCAGGAGACAGAGGTTGCAGTGAGCCGAGATCGTGACACTGCACTCCAGCCTGGGCAACAGAGGGAGACAATGTCTCAGGAAAATCAGACCTAGAATCAAAATGTATAAGGGAGTCTTAAAATGATCAGAAAGAATTCTAGTCAATGCACAAAGGAGGCATTTGCAAAATGAAGTTAGCCCAAGGTATTTCCCATTGGCTCCAAGCCACTGGAGGGAGAAAAGGGAAGGGCCAGAGAACAACAAACTAAATACCTCCAACTTCAAGTAGAATAGCTTTTCCTAGAACAGCAGGGGGGCAACAAAAATTGCTCAGGTCAGTTCTGTACAATCAGAAGACAGAGCCAGGCAAAAGAAAAGTGTTCAAGATAAAATTATCTAAAAACCTTTTACAAGAGAAATAAAGACTAGTCATAACCTATCCTACTTGGAATAGATCTCTTTGCTAAACACTTTCTAAGTTAAAATTACTAGAATCTCGTTTTCCTTAGTTTATAACAAATATCTTCAAAACACAGTGTTTGTATGGGGTCCTGGGCAGCAGGGGCCAGAAGGAAAGGAAAATTAAAAGAGAAAATTGGGCCGGGTGCAGGTGGCTTATGCCTGTAATCCCAGCACTCTGGGAGGCTGAGGAGGGTGGATCACTTGAGGTCAGGAGTTCGAGACCAGCCTGGCCAACATGGCGGAACTCCATCTCTACCAACAATATAAAATTAACCAGGTATGATGGCAGGCCCCTGTAATCCCAGCTACTAGGGAGGCTGAGGCAAGAGAATCACTTAAACCCGGAAGGTGGAGGTTGCAGTGAGTCACGATCATGCCACTACACTACAGCTCTGGGCTGCAGAGCAAGACTTTGCCTTGAAAAAAAAAAAAAAAAAGAAAAACAAAAACTGGGCAGACATGAAAGAAAAGTAACAGTATACATGGCTATTACTGCTACTTTAGTCTTCCTTATGACTTCCTTATGAACAGAAGGTTTTACAGAATGGTAGCCCAAGATATCTCACACAGTGAGTGATCCTACACATTAATCTACTAAAGATATTATAGATGGCATATCTAACTATTGTGGCAAGAGAACTGAGATGAACTAAAGTTATTTTTTGGGAAGAAGCATGGGGGATATGCCCTCATTTAGAGTCATTTACTAATCAGTTCATAACTTCTCTGCCCACCAGCCATATGCCCTTCCAGAATGGCCCCAGCATCTGCCTAGCATAGGGCCTTCACAATTTCTGTCCCACTGCCTAGAATGCACTTCTGTTACCTGCTATTCCCTTTTGAGACCTCAGCCCAAGCTACACTTCTTTAGGTACCATATTAGACCCCAAGACTAGGTCAGGTTCTCATCAAGAGTTCTCGGGAGTTCACCACCCACCTTTCTGCTACAGCATTTGACACAACTGTCATGCTACTTGTGTGGTTATTTAATTTGTGTACCTTCCCCCAATACACTGAAAGCCTTATACACAAAGGGATTCTAGCTTTGCTGTCTACTGCCCACCACTGAGTCCAGCACAAAGGTTATACCAGGCATATATATGACAAATGAACAAAGAACATGATGAAGCACAGGGTCATTATTTTAATTAAGGTGTGTTAATACCATCTGTTTTTAAAAGAACTGCTTAAATTTATAATGTGACCGGAGCTGAGCTGCCTCTTTAGACATTTTCTTTGTAAAGAAGAGGATTAAAACAAAATGGCTCAAAACGCAAAGTCACTCAGCATTATTCGAATACAACAAACCTACTGGAATACAATATTAAGAGTATTTCATTCACCACCAATATTTCAATGGAAGAATCATCCAGGTACTTTTACATAAAGTATCACAATTGTTTAATATTCAGTTTTTAATCAGTATCAAGTTCTGATGAAAATATGGAATCACTGCCACAAGTCAGGCTATAAAATGACCTTTTTGGACAGCAGCACTTTGCTGCTCACAGAAATGATCCACCCACACTGACCTAATGTACCAAAAGTTGGCAAAAATTGATCAGCTTTTATTTGTTCTTTAGAGTAAGAATCCTTCTTAAACAGGTACATTAAACTAGACATTTTCATTCTTCTCCTCAACTGTCCTATAAAAGTAACAAATGGAAAAATGCAGCTGCCCATAAAAGACAAGGACTGAAATGGGTATGAGAGAGAACACTAAGTCTCAACAAATAAAAAAACATTGTTTTTGTGTTTTTTCCCTCCATGCATAAAACTGAAGTAAGGAGCCGTCATTTTACTTAAAAGAAAAAAATAAAAATTATATTTGCAACACCTGAGGAAGTAAAGGAAAAGGTAACATTCTCAGTCAGGTGCAGTGGCTCATCCCAGCAATTCTGGAAGCAGGAGGATCATCTGAGGCCAGGAATTTGACGCCAGCCTGGGCAACACAGTGAGACCCCCAGCTCTACACAAAATTTTAAAAGTTGCCCAGGTATGGTGGCACACCTAGTACTAGCTACATGGGAGGATTACTGAGCCTAGGAGGTCAAGGCTGCAGTGAGCCATGATTGTGCCATTGCACTCCAGACTGTGCAACAGAGTAAGACTCCATCTCTAAGAGAAAAAGAAAGGTAACATTCTCAAAGTCCATTATCGAAAAGAGAGAGACAAAAGAGGCACAGTGAGTGTAAGCAATGATCTGAATTTCACTTGATCTCCAGACCACTTTTTCCCTCCTCTCACCGCACCTCTCCCACCCACTGAAAGTCTTTCTGAAATTCAAAGATTCATTTCAATCTCATGACAGCATAATAAAAATGCTACTGGATCAAAAACAAGCTGGATGAGGCACTGACTAGTCAGTTCAGTACCTGCTTGTTGATAACAAGTGGATTGCTCTATTGCACTAGAGAAAATGTGTGTGTGCTGCAAAGAAGCTTCTCTAGCTCAGGTGAAACATTCCAGATCACACAGAAGGCAACCCTGACAACTATCCCATCTGCTTAGTGGGAATGCCAACTTTAAGAAACACCAAACACTAAACCTCACTTAATATGAAGTTTGCTATAATGGTGAACACTTATAGTACTCAATCCTGCTTAATCCTGTTTAATGTTTAGATCTGTGAGTCTACTGAACTATTAACTATTAGATCATCTATGCAAATTTGTACAAATTTGCCCAACCAGGATTAAGCAGAAAAAAATTCCTTTTAAGTAAAAAATTAACAAACATAAGCAACATTATTCGTAATATGAATATACATGTGGATAGCAAGACCCAAGGGTACCAAAGGAGATGATGCACCTTGCAGAAAACACAAGAGATGCTCATTTTTCCCTGTCCTCTCCATTTAAAGAGAAGTGCTTCCAGGGAAGTCATCCTGAAAAGCAATGAAGGAAAAAAGCTAGGGAGAAGGGGAAGCCCATGAGATTGTTAATTTTGGTCTTCCTATGTTATGTGCTACAATGGGGTATTATCTGGTCTATTAGAACGGGAAGAAAAAAATAAACTATAAAATTTTACTTTGATTTAGTAGATTTAATACACTTCTAAACTAAAGTTGTTGGTTTAAATGGCTGGTCAATTTGTTTAATTCTGTAAAATATTCATATGTTATATATATATGTAAATATTAGAAGAAACACCCTCACTAATATCTTTCTCTCACACATACATATAGAATGATCTCTTCATTTCCACTGTAAGTTGTTTTTATGATATAATAACTTAAGATGTAGATTAACTAAGCAAAAGGCATAAAATTGAAATATCTGCCTGCTTATGCTTGCATATCTGAAACTAATTTTTTCCCAAAAATAAATTAGAAAGGTAAGATATGACCAGCTCCTCTCTCTTGATACTTCTATGCAAAATGGAAAAAGAACAGAGAAAAGAACATACAATTGTAAGCTAAAAGGTGAACTTAGCTTATAATTCTCTTTTGCAAAATCAACTATTCAAGAAACATTTACTAGGCAGCCATTATGTGACAACCATGGTGTTCTGACTGACTGGACATAATCACAATTTGATATATTTGCAAATCCAGAAAACATCATTTTTTTGAAGTTAACCTGTATTTAATAATTTAAGTTTTATGCTGCAAAGAACATAAGCTTGAATATTAAACACACTCTGTACAGTTCAAAATTTTGTTGGCAACCAGCCAAATTTAGACAGGCTAATTATTTCAAGCATTCTCTTATCCATCTACTGCTACTACTTATTATTCTTGGTCCTGACACAGTACGCTAGTTTTGTTTCTAGCATTAGATGCAAACATTTAAAAACCAATCACTAGCTTTGTTTTTAGATACCTTTTGCTATTCTCTTTTATAGATGTTTTTAGAGTGTTGATTCCCTTCTGAATCCCTGAAGCCACCCTATTTCTTTAGAGAAGTTCACAATTGCAAATGAAACTCTTACCAACTGACCTTATCGGTAGAGAGCTATGAAGGGTTAGGATTCTAAGACTAACTGCTTAAGGACCAAAGTCTATCCTGCAGAGTTCCAATGTCACATCACTAGCGAATAAATACAAGACAGACACAGACGCAATAAACATGATAAAAAACAAAGGAATTTCAACTCCCACAAATAGCCCTGTTGACTGTACCAGAAAAGCATCTACTTCCTTCTCCTTTCACCATAAATACAGATAGGTGTTTGTCACTAAGAGTAGGACACAATAAAAGAAAGTAACCCCAAAATGCCAACCAGGAGAAGAAAATTTGGGTTTCTTTTTAAAGAAACAGGTCAGCCAGTTGACAGGACTGTTACTGTCTAGCACATATAGGACTATGAGATCAGAAAAATCAGGTGTAAATGCTAAAGTTTAGATAAAGACTGTATAGAGAAAAAGTGGCTGTTCCAGAGCAAGAGAACCTCAGGTACACAGAGCTGCTGCTTCTCACATCAAATTCTGTGTTGAACACACACCTAGAGTTACACCATGGGACGATCTTATAGGTACATACAGGCACTCTGAAATTACCATCATCCCATGTCTCACTTACAGACCTCAAAGTAAAAATCAGTTGTAATTTTGGATTTAAAAATTAGTCCAATGGAAAAACACATTGGCAACACAAAAATGCCGTTTTCCTTTGTTATTTCTTTCCAAAAGATGAGCAAAACAAAGACGAATTTTTCTCCTATTTTCTCAGCAGTTAAATGTGCCCTTCTCTCAGAGTAGTAACATAAATAATAGAAAATAGCATTTAAAAATAAAGTAAAGAGGCTGGGTACAGTGGCTCACGCCTGTAATCTCAGCACTTTGAGAGGCCAAGGCGGGTGGATCACCTGAGCTTAGGAGTTCGAGATAAGCTTGAACAACATGGCAAAACCCCATCTCTACTAAAAATACAAAAATTAGCTGTGTGTGGTGGCATGAACCTATAGTCCCATCTACTCGGGAGGCTGAGGTTGGGCCCGGGAGGTGGAGGTTGCAGTGAGCCGAGATCATGCCACTGCACTCCAGCCTGGGTGATAGGCGAGATTGCGTCACTTGGAAGAAAAAATAAAAGATAAAGAAAGAAGATGATGCTGGAAAGACTTTGAAGCAAATTCTCATTAATTCTACGTTTTATAATGAGAAAGGTTAGGGCATGGTGTAATAAAAAACCCTGGGATATATACTATGAAGTTATATTTTCTATAGTTTAGATAAAAGAAAACTAAAGGTTAGAGGGTAAGTGATTTGCTCTAAGTCATAAAGCTAGCACTAGCACCTAGTGCTAGATTTTCTAACCTTCTGGTTTCCCCTTACAGTTTACTATAACTTAGAAAACATTAGCCAAAGCCTGCTGGATCCACAGGTTTAATGATAGTTATAATAAATTATTTTTACTTGTGGCTTAAAATTATACATTAAAGTTTCTACAATTCTAAGCTTAACAAATAGAAAGTCCTTTCCCAAGCCTATTAACGTGTAGCATGTGTAATAGGAAGATCTGACATCATTATGTCGGCTACTATATTGGTCATCAGTTGTGGTTTGGTCTACAGGGTCCTTTAAGAGAACGTCTGTCTTGTAAGGCTCAGACACTAACAACCACCAAAGATGGGAACTAGAGTCTGGTACTAGGAAGCACAGTTATAATCCCTCTCTTCTGTCACCGTCACTTACCTTGATGGGTACTTCAGCGAGTAAGCAGCAGCCAAGAATCCACCTAGGTTGTGCCCAAGCAAGATCATTTTGTCCAATCTTAGGGCACATCTCCACTCTTCAATGGATTCCACAAACTGATTCTCCACTTCTTCTGCGTCACTGTCAAACCTGGGTCTACTACTTCGTCCAAAACCCAATAGGTCAAAAGCATAGACAGGTCTGTTGGTGCAAAGATCTCCAAAATTCAATGCCCAAAGCCCAAGACCTCCTCCAAAACCATGGAGAAGGACAAGTGGAGTCTTATTTGAAATATTATGAGAGAACTTCAGTGTCCATATTTTATTTCCATTAGATATACAAACAGGTTCCTTTTTGTATGTGCAAGGGACACCTAATAAAAAATAAAAGAGAAATTCTGTTTCATTTTATTACTTCTGAGAAGTATTATCAGAGCAACCAAATATTACAAACCATCAAGTATCCAATCTCATGATTTTAGCCTTTATTGTCAGCTATTTTTAAAATGCACATATTTTATTGAAGTAAATAATTCTAAATGACCGTGTTTTATACCTAAGGGGGAGGACCTACCTCAGACAAGCCTCAAGTAACCTGTGGTCAAGGTCTTTGGCAAGTCATATTACCTTTTGACTTCTTTCCACATCTATCAAATAAGGGTATTATACTCCTAGAAGTGGAGAGGAACTTAGTGGTTACTGAATCCATTATTTTAAGGTCTCTAGCTTTACAGACAATTTGTAGAATATGCAAATGTTCCACAATTTCAAGGTGGTATTCTTTTGTTAACTTTGAGTTGAAGTTGGACTCAAAGTCATTATTTTTCCTTAAAAAGTAATCGTGAATTTAGGGATGGATTAATGGTATCTATATTAAACACATAAGTGAAATCTTAAGTCATTTCAAAGTTTAGTAAAAAAAAAAAGTTGACAGACTATTGTAGGAACTCCTCAGCATGACACACTTCGTAATTTGAGTCCGACTCTAGCAATCTCCCAGGAAAAGCAAATAATCACAATTTTATAGATCAAAACTCTTTTTTACCTTCAATGCTGTGGGACTAAATAATTTAAACACTCCAAAACATAACTTAAAAATGAAACTAAATTTAATTTCTATTTAATTATTAACTGAATGCTGCACTTTAGATATACCCCTTAATTATTTATGCATATTCATATGTGGTAGACAAAACATTGGAGAAACAGGAGTTTCTGCCTTATAACCAAAGAAATAATCTCAGGTTTTGTATCCACAAAGTGGCAGCAAAGAAGAAACCTAACATTCATTCAGAATATTAAACAGAGCACATGCCCTCAAGTTGGGGAAAATGCCACTAGTTTAGAAAAGGGGATACTTTGGCTTATGTGCCAAGCCAAACCACTTCAGCATTTTGAATACATACATCTGTATATTCCCATAAAAACCATCTGTAACATCTATTACAGAATTCATCCCACCAAATTAGTAGCTTACTTTCATGTCTGACACTAAAGCAGAGACTAATTCACACTCCTATTTGAATCCCTAGAACCACAAGGTAGGGAATCAACATGCTTGTTAAATGTATGAATCGAGACTCTAGCATTCCTTTTTATCTTCTGGTAAGAATTTTTTTATTTTAGTAAATCACAATGAAAACTTTCTCAGTTTTGTAGAGAGCAAGTTTACCGAAGTATATAGAATAGAAGTTAATTCTCTTGTTAAAATCTAGGTAACGACCGGGCACGGTAGCTCACGCCTGTAATCTCTGCACTTTGGGAGGCTAAGGCGAGTGGATCACCTGAGGTCAGGCCAACATGGTGAAACCTTGTCTCTACTAAAAATACAAAAATTTGCTGGGCATGGTGGCGGGTGCCTGTAATCCCAGCTACCTGAGAAGCTGAGGCAGGAGAATCACTTGAACCCGGAAGGCAGAGGTTGCAGTGAGCCGAGATCATGCCACTGCACTCCAGCTTCAGTGACAGAGCAAGACTCCAACTCGAAAAAAAAAAAAAAAAATCCATGTAAGATGGCTAACTATCCCTTCCTAAGGATATATCCAGTTATGGTCACTTATTCCTGAATCATTAAAATGCACAAACAAATTTATTAGTGGTAAAGAGAATGAAAAACAGGCATGGGGCCGGGCACGGTGGCCCATGCCTACAATCCTAGCACTTTGGGAGGCCGAGGCGGGTGGATCACGAGGTCAAGAGACTGAGACCATCCTGGTCAACATGGTGAAACCCCATCTCTATTAAAAATATAAAAAGTAGCTGGGTGTGGTGGCACATGCCTGTAGTCCCAGCTACTCGAGAGGCTGAGGCAAGAGAATTGCTTGAACCCAGGAGGCAGAGGTTGCGGTGAGACGAGATTGCCCCATTGCATTCCAGCCTGGGTAACAAAAACGAAACTCTGTCTCAAAAAAAAGAAAAACAGGCATGGACAAACATCTGCACATACATACAAAATAACACATGAATATGAACTGCACTACTGAATCCACTCCCTTAAATAGTATCAGCAGAATCAAATTGCACAATAAATACCACTGCTTAGAACTATACCCACAGATACCTTGGAATGTCCTGATGGTACAAGTTTGGATAAATTTCAGTGCTCATAAGAAGGAAACAAAAAAGGCTTCCATACCACTATAAATACAGAATCCTAGAATGCTAGAACTAGAAGAAATTCTAAGGACCATCCTATCCCTTCATTTCACAAGAAATGAGAAGCTGAGCAAAGTGACTTGTCTAAAATCTTATAACCACCAGTGGCAGATCTGGGCCTAGACCAAGTTACCTGGGTCCAGTTTAGTATTTCTCCCACCATACAGGCTGCTTGCTCTGAAACACCTAGAACCTGTTCTCAAAGCATAGTCTCAAGCGTAGTTGGGGGCGGGGGGGAGGATCCCTGAGACTTTGAGGAGATCCAGGAAGTCAAAACCATTTTCATCATAACATTTATAATACTAAGACTTTGTTGTTTTCACTCTCATTCTCTACTAAGTAGTATATAGTAGAGTTTTCTACAAGTCACCTATGTGATTACCCATCAGACTGAAAGCAGAAGCAGATATGACAACCTAGCAGCCTTAAGTCAAACTAGACATTAAAGAGATTTGTAAACATATAAACAAGGTTACTCTTCTCATTATGATTTTTTTGGAAGTATTTTTTTGTGTGTTTTTTTTGGTGCAAACATTATTTATTTTAACCTGTAATGGGTTTGTTACTATTATTTTTAAATAAATTAATAAATTAACATTTTTTATTATTCAATTTTAACTTTTAATTGAATTAGAAATGATTAATATTGATAGCCCATAAACAAAGCTCCTTGGGGTCCTTACTAATTTAAAAGTATAACAGGGGCCCAAGACCAAAACGTTTTAGAACTCCTAACCACCAGCCCCTAACATTTCTGTACTTGCTAATGACATGGAAAAGGAAAAAAGTTCTACTGCAAACAATAAACACACCACAGAATCTTATCTCCAGTTTCAGGGCAATGAGATATATTAGACCTATCTTAGTACACAGTTCATTGTAACTTACAAGAAGAAAGCCTTACATTTTAACATCTTCTCTTCAGCTTCTTTAAGGTGTAGTGTAGACGTAGGGCACCATGTGGGAAGCCAACCAGTTAGCCATCCTAACCTAGAGCACAAAAAAACAAAATACAAAGAGATGAGTTTATGCTATTCTCAACTCCCAATTGTCACATGCTCAGAAGAAAAGCAGCACAGGAAAAAAATTACCTGTGTGATGGTGAAGCTATGTGTGACAAAAGTGACCTATTATGTACATAGCATGGTGGTAAGTACTGGGATACAGATATTCAACTTCAGCCTGTGTACTTACAAGTAGATCTCAAAGTCCATCTTATCTTCATAGATAGTCAGATTCCAAATAAACAAAAAGGATAAAATGGGCAGAATAAGAAAACAAAAACCGCAACCCCCGCACTGCAAGACAGGATCTTATTGGGGTAGAAGTGTGAAAAAGTTAAAGCCATGAGTAGACTTATTTGAATGATAGTTTCAAAGTGAATATAAAAGGTACCTCTATGGGGGTTGAGAAAAGAGACACCTTATTAAAATCTTTTTTGTGGGAAAAAAGGCTTCAAATCTTGTAAGAGTAGTCACATATCCCTAACACAAATGTGGGGGTCTGGCCTGTGTACACTCTGCTTAGGGTGACCTGGTTAACTGTTAATAGAAATATAAAAAGCTTTGGATTTCAGCAAACAGTAGATGAATAGAATGACCAAAGCATCTGTCAGAAGACAGCACAAGAAAGAACAAAGATGCAGATCTGAGGCAACCAGTGAGGAAAGGCATGGGGAGGCTGGAACTGACATACTTTGCTTGTAGCCAACAAAGGAGAGGGTGAGCCTTCAACTCCTGGCCTTGCAGCCACAAACCAAAAGCTTATTATAATAATGTAGGGCCTCAGCAGTCATTTGACAGCAAGGGCTCAGCACATGGCTGATATTATTTAAAATGAGAACTTTCTGATGAAAAACAAATGAATTAAAAAAGTGAACTAGAGCAGAGTCCAGATGAGAGGTAAGGGCTCAAACCAAGGCTTTGGCAATAGGGATAGAGACAAGAAGATGTGGTCAAAGAATATTTAAAAGGAAAACAGGTTGGATTTGATAATTGGTTGGATATAAAAAAGGTATAATAAGAGTTCCCAGGCTTCTGTCTTAGGGTACCACTATAATGATAGACAACACAAGAGGTGTGAGTAGGAAAATGGCTAAGTTTTGGAAGCGTTGTGATTCAACATCCAGCTTTTCTAACCTTTGTAGGTTCATCCTACAATATATCCCTTCCCTATAGAATTTATCTGGATATTATGTATAACAGGTGCTCAATAAATAATGTTTGCTGAATGATTAAGTCACTCCATAATCCAGGGTATTCTCAGTCCAAATTATCCCCTTTTCATAGATGTAAAAATTGAAGCTCTGAAATGTTAAGCATCAAGTCCAAGAGTATACAACTAGTAAGTTAATGACACAAGTAGAGATTTGAGTTTGATTCTGAGCATTCCAAAGTGCTTTCTTCTCAAATGACTACTTTCCTTAAAATGTCTGAAGAGTTGCCCATTACCTACTGGATAAAGTCTTTATTTTCTCAGACCTGCACAGAAGGTACTTTGCAATCCATCCACAGCCTACCTCCATCCCATCTTTTCTTTTATACATTGTACTTTTTCTAGTACCTCATAGCTCTCAAATTTTCACAGGATTATGTGTCTTTATGGCTTTGCATAGCTCTTATAAATTACCAAGTCTCAGGTAGTTTTTTATATCAGCATGAGAATGGACTAATACACAGGCCATTAAAATAAAAGAATCTTATGATTTTTAGAGGTTAAAAATAATAAACTATCATTAACATAAAACTCTTTTGTCCTTGACCAGGAATTAGGTCTATATTTAACCATAAAAATATGAAGTAGTACCAACAAGAAATTACTTACAACTCAACTTCATCCACTGACTTAAACAAACATCCCTCAAACCACATCACAATTATTTGCCACAGAGAATCAGAGGTCAATTAAAAAAAAAATTACAGTGAAATGAACTATACTATTGCTCCAACTGATATTACAGACAAATAAAACACAAATGTATTCTTTGTTTCATCTTTTTTTTTAAAAAAATGACATTCATAAAATAATTCAGACTCTGAATACCTACTATGTACAAAGCACCAGAGTTTATAAAGTTACATATCAGCCTGTAATGGAAGAATCATGCCTATCTCCACCAACTTACCACTTTCCACAAAACCAACTTTCATACAGTAGGACTGTCTGTCCATGGATTTACCTCCTAGTGACCAGCTCAACTCAGAGAAGGGGCAAAACATGTTTTCATGTTTGTAAGCTTAGTGCATTACATTAAAAAGCAGAGATCTTCAACCATAAGAATAGGCACCAACTCTCTTCAGGTTTTCACAGAAGCATTTTCATCAAAACGGTGATTTCTTTAAAGTGAGTTTTTTTTTTCTAAAGTATATTTAAACAGAAAAATACATATTTAACAAAACATAGCAAGATATTTTCACTCTTAATGGAATTGTAAAGATAGCACTCTTCCCCTAAGCCCTGACAATGTTTCTATCCAGTTTTACTTTAACCAGATGATTAAATGTTTTACAGAAACTATCTTCTACTTCTTTCTTAGAGACACTCTACAGGATTGTGTTATGTATACAATAGTCTCCATGGAACATTTCCAATGAGTAAAAAGCTAGGGCCTATTTTTTTCCATCCTTTAGTTGATTCCTGTTTGTTCAAAGGTCCCATACCTTACCTTGCAATCTCTATTGCTTCAACCCTCTAAAACTTACTCATCCAACTCTATCTCTTGTCTTTGGGGTAAATAAAAAGGCCCTTTGCCCCTTCCCCAGTGTATCCTATGCCATTCAGTGTTGTTCAGCATTCCTAGGTTTAATATATAGAAAACTGGAACTAAGGACACAGGACTGCAGCTTGTCAGCTTTCACACAAGCTGAGGTCACAAAAATTCAAGGCAAAAAATAAATTCACACAGCCCACCTATAAAACAGTAAATTAGATTCAATGCCTCTTCCTCATAGCTTTGGAAAAAAATAGACAAGCAAAACCTAACTTCTCTATTTTATTTAAGGAGATAAGCAATAAACACTATCATCTATCACTGAGGTCTAAATTCAACAGTGACCAAAGTGTCAACTGTAATACAAAGAAAAGCCACTCACCACAGGGACTATAGCTTTCTAATAGTAAGCATCTATGACATAGGGAAAGCTTACCAATGCAAGCCAGAAAGTTTTCTACAGAGCCCCGTCAGTTGGGCACTTACCTTATTAGTGAGGCAAAAGATATAAGCCCTAAAGCATCTAATCACAGAATTAAAAACAAAAAAATAAAATGATTCATGTTTTATAACCACTGTAGTGCAAACTGAGAATCTTTATAGTGAGACTTTTGAGTAAGAAACATTTTAAAAGATCACATCGGAGGTGGCAATTCTAAGGAAAGCCAGGTAAGATGTGCTTAACATATTAACAGAGTATATTTATCTAAGAATCTGATTCTAAGTATCCTGAGCAAGAGACTGACAACACTTTTCTCCTTAACTTCTTACCTAATCTTTAAAAAAAAAAATTACATCATACTGTACTCCACATCATCAACATGTAAGTTTCCTGGTAATCTCTGTTTTGTTATTTAATATATCTGACTATCTATAGCATTACTAAACCTGAATTGCATAATCTATAAATATTATGAAACAGTGAAAGAGGTTTCAAAGTATTCTGAAGAAAATATGCAGAAATCTGGCCAGTTTCCACACAGTTTTGGCCACTTAAATAACATTTCTAATTAGGTTATAAGTAAAGAGGATTTCACTACATTCAACTTTGTTTAAAATGGCCTCCATTCCTATTCTGGTACAGTTAAGAGAAAAAAATCATATAAAATTATTATTGCTCTTGATAAACTAACCTAAGCACAGTATTCTACCTCATTTAAAGAAGCCATGAGGCTTTGATTTTTATTATAAATATCCAAATTAATTAGAGGTATGAATATGTATATATATTTACATTTATATTTATCTGAAATACTTCCTCAACTAAAGACTAAAAATTTCCAAATTGGGAATTGTAACACTTGGGTAAATAAAGCCCTTTCTTGTGAATTGACTTTTTAAATCCTATTCTTGGGAAAGAGAAAGAAAAACGACAAAAAGAATATTTGGGAGGCTGAGGCAGGAGGATTGCTTGAGCTCAGTCAGGAGGTCAAGACCAGATGCCTGGCATATGCCTGTAGTCCCAGCATCCTGGGAGAGAATGGGGTGTGAGGGGCAAGTTGCTGAGGTGGGAGGATTGCTTGAGCCCAGGAGGTTGAGGCTGCAGTAAGCTATGATTGTGCCACTGCACTCCAGCATGGGCAACAGAGCAAGAACCTGTCTCTTAAAAAAAAAAAAGAATATGGTCTCATACAGTTACAATTTAAGTGACTATCATGCCATTTTATTTTAGATAAATGATATTTAAGTGATTCAAATTATCACCATTAGATCAATGACAACACAGGCCCTCCAATATATGTTAACACATTAATAACAGTCTTTTAGTTGCCGACCCCTGCCACCAGCTCCTAACCTGTAACTTTTAAAGACTCAGAGTTGTAGTATAAGTGTTTTAGACAAGCCACATGCTGGTAACACTTATCTCCCCCGTTTCCTAACCTTCCTTCACACAGTAAACAAACCATTTTAGAATCACTTATATGACCTCATTATCGAACATACTTGAAGAAGCCACATGTGTACTCTACTTAACAAGTCAGTGACATTTCTTTGCATCAGTTCTAAAATAAGTTCATTCACAAAATGATAAAGGGACTAAAACTAAAAATTTTAGGTCTCAAACTGAACAATCAGTTTTAATAAAATCATTTCTCCACATGACTTTTTTAATCACTCACAATCAGGAGTGGGAATTACAGAAACATGAGATTAGACTAATAATCTAACAATCAGTCAAGGCAATGCTTAAGCCAATATAATGTTTCAAGAGGAAGAACTGAGCTTTTTATATCGTTTAGGAGCAGGACGGTAGAAAATAAGGTCATAGTCTGGACACATTAAATTTTGAGGAATCAGACATAAACATCTGACCATTAGAAACATCAGAGTACAGAAGCGGGCTCCAGAAGAAGAATGAGATCTGAGTCATCTCCATAGACAAAATAGTTTAAGAAGTTTGCGTAAACAAGACAAAACATAAAAACAAGGATGATGACAATCTTGGAAAATGACTACATTTAGAGAATGAAAAAAAGAGAGAGAGGTCTCAGGTAAGTTAAGATAAAAGGCAAAATGTAATTAAGACCTAGAACGTTTAATAAGAGTTTCAAAAAGTAGTAGCTATCATTACAGTAACAAACACCAAAAAGGACCCAAGAAGAGCTGAAAAAACTAGAAGGCCATTGGAATGTGGCAGTGAAAAGTTCTGTGATTTTTTAAAGATGAGGTGGCAATGATTTGGGAAGGAAAGAAGGGAGCAGAGAGAAAGGCACATAACTTGCCAGTTTTTAAAAAGATTAGATAGAGAAATCCACTCTCCTATCTCCAAGGCAAAGACCTACATTCACATTCTAATGTAAACCCAGAGAGGAGCTGGCAAACAGACTGAAGCTGGGAGGGGAGAGAAAAATCCCTTATTTATACCTTATTTATAGCATTTGATTATTTCCATCGTGTAAATACTCCCACCATGGCCAATTTCAAGCTGCCAACAGTTGGCAAAATTCCTGAAAACACAGCAATGTCTTGTTGGTACAAATCAACTCCAGCATACAATCGCAAATCACCTCTTTTATGGTCTACCCTGCAAATGGGCAATTCTGTGACAGCTTTCTCTCAACTGACACTTAATCATTCTCTAGGACAACTTAAAGCAATTCACAGAAGTCTACCCTACTCTCATTACATTTAGCTTTCTCAACGGTACTGCAACTGAAAGAGGTTGGATATTGAAAGCAAAATGGATCCCCAGGATGCGGATCTTCACTAAGTGCTACAAAGTAAAAGACAAGAATCATATTCTCCAAAAAGCCATCAGGTGACCATTTTATAACTTTCCTTTGTTAATGTTATCTCCCTATCTAAACGTCAAATGTCTTAAGGGTAGGGAATTGTATTCAAAACAAGAGCCAAACATCCCACAGGAGTCCCAATTCCAGTGACAGGCAGCAGAGATACAGGAAAAAGCACCTCAGATTAAATCCAGACACCTCAAAGGGTTCCAATCCAGCCCTACTACTTGCTGGCAAGCTGTTAAAGCGTTTCCAGAGGCAGTTTCAACTGCAAAATGGGAACAATAATACCCAGCACACAGGGTCAACCTTAGAATTAACAGGATTACTTCTGGGGAACACCCAGGAGGGGCAGAGGCTTAACCTTCTCTGCTTGCCTGCTTGGGACATTCAGGACATACCAGTATAGTCGCTGGACACTGCTAAAGCGTATTGCCAAGAATAGTTTCTCTGTCTAGAAACTATGGCTGATCAGCTGCTAAGGATTTTTTTAATCATCTACTTCCAGTGACCTCCAACCATCAATCAAAGCCAGAAAACCCTTTCAGGTTGTGTCCTGGACTCTCAGGCCCCACAACACCAAAACCAAAGAGTCCACCTGAAAGTAGTGTCAAGAGTCAAAAATGTTGTGACAAACCAGATGAGAACACAACCTACCAATTAGGTTCCTACTGCGTCCACCTAACATTCAACAGGAAGTTCATCCACAAACCTCAACAGTGGAGTCATTCATCAAATAAACAAAACTCAAGAGAATAACTTTGTTTCTAATATTTCACAAGTTTTCCCCATACATCTTTCCAAATATCCCTGTCTTCATGGTATTTCATAGTCTATCATTTAGGTTATGTTTCCTAGGCAAATTTCTCCAGACGTCTGAAGCAGAATCGGTATCGAGAACTTGAATATATATGGGGGAAGTGTAGAAGTTTACTTTCAATATAAATGACAGGCCTTGAGAAACAAGGCAATAATCTTCAAAACAATTTAATTATTCCACTCCTTAACTACTATTCTTCTACTAACAAGTGCAAGAAGTCATTTAGGTGTAGAAAAGAATAAACTCACTATACCTGTACATCAAGAAGTTTCACATTAGACATCTGCCCTGCAACTTCCAGTTTCCTATATGTTATGTGTGTTCCTCTAAGGCACATGCAAGTGCCTTCTCCAGTAAAACCAGAATAATCCCAGACGCGCAAACAAATAAGGGACAGTGGAGCTTTGAAGATAAAGACCTTCATCCGAAAGATGAATTACCACATTTGAACCTGGTATCTCTATCTTAAGGGCTAATTTTGTTTCTATGAAGCATCTGAACCCACAGCCATACACCTACTTCCCTAACTCCTTCTCCCCCTCCCTCCTTCCCGGCACCCCCGCCCTCCCGCCGCTCGCCAAGCGAATTCGGGCCTCCGTCTAATCCTCCCCCAAAGAAGCGCCGCCCCTTCCTCCGGCTTCTGGAAGGATAGCCCAGCGGCCAAGGCTGGACAGAGCACAGGTAGTACCTAGACAGAAGCCGCGCTGGGAGGCGGATAGAGTGACCCGGCCATTTCCCGCCCCTCGCAGTCAAGTGCAGGGTCGGCCGGGCACCGCCCGCCGGCCGCATAGGAGCAGGCCGGGTCCCTTGGCAGAGCCCGAGCCGGGGCGGCTGACACAATAACCGGGAGGACACTCCGCGCGGGGTCAAGGTGGCCTCCCCGCGCGGCCAGAGTCCGGCTCAGATATCTCGGGGCCCTGGCGCTGACGGGAGCCTGCCCTGGGTAGAGCGGCGCCGGGACGCCTCTGGGCGCCGCGCGGGCTCTTGCCGGGGCGGGTGGAGGAAGCGGCCGGTCGTCGCCAGGCGGGCGGCGAGTCCTTCGTGCTGCCCGCTGGGCCCGAACCCGGCCCGCGCGGAGGACGCGCGCCGGAGACACACGAAGCCCCCCTGCCCCCTGCCGGCTGCGCTTACCGTTCTCCGGTGTCTGCAGAGTCCACCTCCTCCTCCTCCGCCGCCATAGCCCCCGCCGCGCAAGCGCCGGGAGAGCCTCGAAGCCGGCTGACAGGCCAACTGGGCTGTCCCGGGCCGCCGCCCCTCTTAAGGCGGCTCCGATGCCCGCGCATGCGTCGTCCTCGCACTCGCATGGCCCGGCGGCACGCCTGCGCCTGCGCCTGTCTGGCCATGCCTCCCCTACCCCCAGCAGCGTCTTTCTGCCTGTTGCGCCCGGGTGTGTGCGCTGGGCCGGGCAGTCAGTCGAGAGGGACTGGCGAGACTCACCCGACAGAGATAGGAGGTAGCTAATTTTAATAATGACTGTATTCATGCATCATCCGGTCGGTGTTGGCTGTCAGGTGGCACCCTGGGGACCGAGGCGCGCCCAGTCCTGGAAGAGCCTAGCTAGAGCCCGATAGATGGTGCCGTGGCGAATGAAATGCCGTAATCGAGATGCTGTGTGACCCCTCGCCAGCCCTTTCCCGCGGGTGGCGGGGCCAAGGGGAGAGGGCGACTCACAGGAGCCTTCAATCATTTGAGCACTGCTCTCGGTGCTGGGGTTACAGTAGTGGCCAAAACCAGCAACTTCTCTCCCACCCAGCTCTCTAGATGCCTGGAGGGTGAAAAGAGTCGGCGTTTAGGTACTTAGAGTTATTGAGGGAAGATGACTAACCTTAATGGCACCATTTCTTGACCTGTTTTCAAGTCTTTTAGCCATCAGGTACAGCCTGCTTTTTAGTTTTACCACGCACCACTACTCATCCATTTGTGTTTGATGTGTGTCTACTATGGACCCACTCTGTTCTAGGTGCTTGGAAACAATGGATTGAAATACGCCTCCTGTTTTGATAAATCCTACACTAATACATTAACCTTTATTTTAGACACAGTTCATTGCTCTCCGTCCCTGACTCTCCTCCCTTTTTCTCTCCTCTGAGCACTGGTCTAAATCTGTCTTTATCACTCATATAGCACTCAGATTCTTAGCCTTGTGTAATTGTTATAGCATTTTAATAAACATTATTGAGTATCTTTCCAGCTACACAAGAAGGCCCTCTGGGACAGGGATAGTGTCTTCTGTAATTTAGAGAGGGGAAAGCCACGCATAAATTCTTAGGCATTGTAATAACTAATCAATTTTTTATTGTGTTTGATCCAATTCATAAAATATTTTAGGGAAGACCAGAACATATAAAAAACATTTTTACAGGAATTAATGGTTGTTTCATGAAAGGGCCATATATGCAAAGTGACCTCCAAATGCAGAAGGAGCTGAGAAACTAAAGAATGAGACAGACAAATCCAACTTGTCAGTAAAAGGTGATTTATTAGGGAACTTACGGACAGAAGCATGGTCTTGGACAGCAGCAGGACAGGTAAATCTCTGTGCTGTTACTCGTGCAGACCAAGGTTGTTTTGACCTAACAGCAGGTAAGTAAGTATGTGCTCTGATATAATTTGGATGTTGTCCTCTCTAAATCTCATGTTGAATTGTGATCTCTAGTGTTGGGGGTGGGATTTGATGGGTGGTGATTAGATCCTGGGGATGAATTTCTCATGAATGGTTTAGCACTATCCCCTTAATGATGTCCTTGCAATAGTAAGAAGATTTCTCTCGTGAGATCTGGTTGTTTAAGAGTGTGTGGTACCTACCCCTCACTCTCTTGCTCCTACTATAGCCATATAAGATGCCTGTTCCTGCTTTGCCCTCAGCCATGAGGGCAAATGCTCCCTGAAGCCTTCCCAGAAGCCAAGCGGGTACCAGCACCATGATTCCTATATAGCCTGCAGAACCATAAGCCAATTAAACTTCTTTTCAGGCCAGGCGTGGTGGCTCACACCTGTAATCCCAGCACTTTGGGAGGCTGAGATGGGTGGATCATGAGGTCAGGAGTTTGAGATCAGCCTGGCCAAGATGGTGAAACCCTGTCTCTTAAAAAAAAAAAAAAAAAGAAAAGAAAAGAAAAAAACTTTTCTTTATAAAATTACCCAGTCCCAAGTATTTCTTTTTTCTTTTTTTCTTTTTGATGGAGTTTCAGGCTGGAGTGCAGTTGCTCAATCTTGGCTCACTGAAAACTCTGCCTCTCACGTTCAAGAAATTATCCTGCCTCAGCCTCCCGAGTAGCTGGGATTACAGCCACCATGCCTGGCTAATTTTCTGTAGTTTTAGTAGAGACAGGATTTTACCATGTTGGCCAGGCTGGTCTAGAACTCCTGACCTCAAATGATCCGCCTGCCTTAGCTTCCCAAAGTGCTAGGATTATAGGCATAAGCCACTGCACCAAGCCATACTTCTTCATAACAAAGAACAGCCTGTCACATGCTCTTATACAAGGAATGATAGATAAAGTAGAAAACTTGGAGGCCTTCCCAAAACTGGGGTTACTCAGAAATCAATGTGGTGGATTAGCATCCAAGATGGAGTTACTTTAGCCTCCACGATAGTGTTGCCAGACACTTGTAGTGTGTTTGCAGAAACTGATCCTCTGCTGAAATATCCTAGCTTGGCTGTGGTGAATACATTTTAAACAATCCTGCCAGCTCCTGCCAACCCTGAGCTATGTAGGGCATTCTGTTCCGAGAACTTTGTAGTCTGAGACACCTGGCATCTTTGTAACCAATTTTCTGAGAAACAGGGCCCACTGGCCCATACATCCTGTACCTGCAACTGTGTAACTGCACCCTACATCCTCAGTGAAAAACAACTTTAAATAGAATTTTGTTATTATGAACCCCCCCCAACCTGCTCCTTCTGCTTCTGTCATAATCTGCTTACTACCCCCTGACCCTATGCTAGAGTTTATGCAGAAACCGACAAGCAGTGCATGGGACTATAGGACTTCATGCTCTTCCTTAACTCTAGGAGTAGCTCTAGCCCAGGCTTCACCTTGCTGCTAATGAAGGAGTCATCTTCAACAATGGCAAGAAGTCCAAGCTAGAATTGGCCATTCACCCATCACCTGGGTGTTGCCAGCAATGATGGAACCCTGCAACTCTGTCCTGACCACCATGCCACCCTGGGCCCCTTGGACTGTGTCTCCTTGGGAGACAAGGGTCCAACACGTGTCATTGCAACCTATATCCCAAGGGCCCCACATACTTTAACCACTGCTTGAATCAGACCTCCTCCATCACTACCTCCCTGAAGTTTGGTGGTGCCCTGAAAGCTGACCTCTCTGAGTTTAAGGCCAGCTCGGTCCCCTATCCTCCAAATTAACTTTCTTTTTGTGACCTGCTAACCAATTACCTGATTGAGCAGTGCTTACATTGGGAGATTGCCAATACCTACTTTGTTCTCTCCAATCAGATGGCCAGATATGACACTGACCAAACAAGTTCAGAGTCTGCTCTGTGTGTTCTGCCTTAGGGCTGTGGCCTAAAGACTAAATGCTGCCATTGTCCCACCAGGACCAAGTGTGCCATACGCTTGGTTGATGACTGGTGCCCCACTGGGTTCAGGGTTGGCTTTAATTTCCAGTCCTCCAACAGCAGTTCCCCAGGGAAAGTGCTGAGCAATACAACAGCTATCACAGGGGGCCTGGGCCTTTATCACAAGCCTGCCAAGCAAACACAAACCAGAATGAGGGTAAGGGCACGGAGAAGGGGATTTTTTCTGAGGGCTTCAGTGGCCTGGCTGCTTTGTAAATATTTTTTTGGTTTTGGTAGAGACAGGTCTCACTGTGTTGCCTAGGCTGGTCTCAAATTCCTGGCCTCCCAGAGTGCTGGGATTACAGGCTTAAGCTACCATGCCCAGCCTGTAAATGTTTATAAAGAAATGCTGTAATAAAGGAAAGCAAATGTGGCAGGGAGATAATAAGGACACAGGATGATTAGGGAAAGTGGTAGCTAGGTCAAGGGAAGGGCCTGAATATCAATCAGCTGTATGCCTTTTCAAAAAAAAAAAAAAAATCACATGACTTTAGGGCTTCTCAGACTCTAATCTGCATGCAGACTTCCTGTGGATCATGTTAAATTGTAGATTGACTCTGTAGGTCTGAGGTAGAGCCTGAGATCTCTATTTCTAATTAGCTCCTACTTATGACTATGTTCCTGAGGCCAATCAGCAGACTACCCTTTAAGTAATGAAGCTCTAGAGCAACCCTGTCTGCTAGAACTTTCTGTAATGATGGAAATGTTCTAGACCCACACTCTCTGATACAGTAGCCATTAACTACATGTGGTTGTGGAGCATCTGAAATTTGGCTAGTGTGACTGAATTCTGAATTTTAATTAAGTTGAAATTTGGAAGTCGCACAGTGGTAATGGCTACCATACTGGATAGCAAGATCTAGATCTCTTAATCCTCATCTATAACAATGAGAGTTTGGGCTGGGTGTGGTGGCTCACACCTGTCATCTTAGCAGTTTGGGAGGGCAAGACAGGTGAATCACTTGAGCCCAGGAGTTTGAGACCAGCCTAGGCAACATGGCAAGACCCCATCTCTAGTAAAAGTAAAAAATTAGCTGGGTGTGGTGGTATGTGCCTTTGGTCCCAGCTCTACTCAGGAGGCTGAGGGTGCGAGGATCCCTTGAGCCCAGGGAGGGCGAGGCTGCAGTGAGCTGTGATCATGCCACTGTACCCCAGACTGGGTGACAGAGTGAGACCCTATCTCAAAAAAAAAAAGAGTTTGAGACTAGACAATTCCCTAAGTCCCTTCTAGCATTCTGGGGTTCCAAGTTGTTTTTAAGGTATGTATGGGGTGGGTAGGGTGAGGGGAGAACTGACAGATATTAAAGTCTGGAGTAAAGCATGAGAGGTTGGGAGCTCTACATAGTTGATTGGAGGAGTGAGGAAGAGGAGCACGGTGCCCTGGGAGCTGGATCCTAGAACTCAGTGGTAGAGCTGTCCTCCAGAGACAAGAGACTCTGATTAACTAAGGAGCGTTAATTGAACTCTTAGAACCAGAATAAAAGATCTTCTTCAGTGGGACACAAATGCCAGGCCCTAAAGGAAAAGAGTGATTAATTCAACCACATCAAAAGCTAAGACATCCTGTGAAAAAAGGCGCAATAAAACTGCAAAATATAGAACAGACTAGAAAATCTATTTTGAACACGTTGAGAAACCAAGCCTTTAATATATCCAATATGTTAAAAAAAAAAAAAAAAAGAAAGAAAAGAAAAGAAAGAAAGTAGATGAAAAAAGCCTTCTCAGAGGAGAAAACCCTCAAGCCATAAACAGCTGCAAGATGCTCAGACTCATCAGTGATCAATTCAGTACAAATTCAAACTCTGATTACATCAATGAAAAAGGCTGATGCTGCTAAATACTGGCAGGACCATGGAATCAGTGGGGAATGTCCCTACCCATTTGGTGGAAGTGCAAATTGGCACAGCCATTTGGAAATGGAAAATTAATGTATTCCGTGGCCCAGGAATTTAACTTCTAGGGGTCTGACCTTTTTCATGTGCATATAGAGACACATAAAAGGATGTTTGCTTCAGTATTCTAATAGCAAAAAAAAAAAAAAAAAGACATTAATAAGAATGCCTGTGATTAAATAAATTTCAGTACCTCCATAATACAGAATACTATGAAGCAATTAAGAAAAATGAGGTAGATCTATATGTACTAATATGGAAGTACGCCAGAGCATATTAATATGTGGAAAGGCATAATCCATGAAATATCCAAAAGTTGGTTTTGGGGGATTAATAAAGTTGATAAATGCTTGGATAGCCAATAAGAAGAAAAAGAAAAGTACAAATTGACAATATTAGAAACAGAAAAGAAGATATCACTAGAGATCTTACCAACATATTCAAAAGATAGTAAGACAATACTACAAATAGCTTTATGCTAATAAATTTGAAGAGTTAGATAAAATAAACAAAATCTTTTGAAAACATAATTTACTAAAACTGACAAGATGAAATAGAAAATCTGAATAGCTCAATATCTCTTTTTTTTAATTGAATGTGTAATTTTTTTAAAACTTCCCACAAAGAGAATTGTTTTTCAAATACAGTCCCCAACTTATAATGGCTCAACTTACAATTTTGTGAATTTACAATGGTATGACAGCAATGCACATTCAGCAGAAACCAAGTACCCATACAACCATTCTATTTTTACTCTCACTGCATTATTCAAATAAATTGCATGAAATATTTAAGACTTTATTATAAAATAGGTCCTGTGTTGGATGGTTTTGCATAACAGTAGGCTAATGTAAGAGCTCTGAGTACATTCAAGGTAGGCTGGGCTAAGCCAGGATGTTAGGTAGGTTAAGTGCATTAAATGCACTTTGAACTTAACAATATATTCAACTTACAGTGGGTTTATCAGAAAATAACCCCACATAGATCAAGGAACGTCTTTAGTTAATTAATTGGCCCCTCATGGTAGAATAAAATAGCCACAAGTTCTTGCTGCATCTCATGTTAATTACCATTTATTTTTCCTTCCCTTGAGTCTGAATTTGTGACTTGTTTTGACTAAAAGCATGTGGCAGAAGTGATGCTGTGTCATTTTCAAGGCTGAAACTTAAGACTCTCTTGCTCCGTGGGCTGGGTGTGGTGGCTCACTCCTATAATTTCAGCACTCTGGGAAGCTGAGGCAGTCCAATCATGAAGTCAGGAGATCGAGACCATCCTGGCTAACATGGTGAAACCCCATCTCTATTAAAATTAGCCTGGCTTAGTGGCACATGCCTACAGTCATAGCTACTCGGGAGGCTGAGGCAGGAGAATTGCTTGAATCTGGGAGGCAGAGGTTGCAGTGAACTGAGATCATGCCACTGCACTCCAGCATGGGCAACAGTGTGAGACTCCATCTCAAAAAAAGAAAAAAAAAAGACTTGCTCTAGAGTTCACCAATTCATCTATTTCCCCTAAAGTCAAATACCGTGGCGAAAGTCTGACTACCCTGAGATGACCATGCTATGATTAAGCCTTGCTAGCCACGTGGAGAGAGAAGCCATATGCAGAGCAGCAAGGCACCAGACTTGTGAGTGAAGTTTTAGAATTTCCAGACTACCCACCACCTGAATGCAGCTGAATGAATGGCCCCAGTTATCATGTAGATTAAAAGGTCTGCCCAGATAAGCTTGAATTCCTGACCCACAAAATTGTGAGAAAATAAAATGGTGATGGTTTTAAGCCACTATAGTTAATTTAGTTTGCTAGGTAACAATAGATCATCAGATCACATTCACACCATGTATTGATAACTCCTTACCCCACCAATGTGTAATGCCACTATTTCATCTACTAAGTTATGTGGTTAATTTAGTTCAAAATTCTTTTCACAAAGTCTTTTTTAAACTATTTATATTGAGATAATTGCAGATTCACATGCCATTGTAAGAATAATACAGAGAGATCCCATGTACCCTTTACCAACTTCCCCTTGTGGTAACATTTTGCAAAATGATATTACAATGTCACAACCAGGATATTGACACAGAAACAATACATATGTGGAACATTTCCATCACCACAGGATCCCTCCTGTTGCTCTTTTACACCCACACCCACTTCCCTCCTGCACATACAACCCAACAAACTAATCTGTTCCTCTAATTTTGTCACTCCAAGAAATTTACCTAAATGGAATCATTATAGAACAGAATATGACCTTTTTTTTTTTTTTTTGCAAGGCAGGGTCTCACTGTCTCACAGGCTGGAGTGCAGTGGTACAAATGTGGCTCAGTACAGCCTCAATCACCTATGCTCAGATACTCCTGCCTCAACCTCCATGTAGCTGGGTCCACATGCTTACCACCACCATGCCTAGCTATTTTTTTTTTCAAATCATTTTTTGTACATATAGGGTCTCACTTTATTGCCCAGGCTGGTCTCAAACTCCCAGGCTCAAGTCATCCTCTCACCTCACCTCCCAAAGTGCTGGGATTACAGGCTTGAGCCACTGTACTTGGCCCATATTTAACCTCTTGGGATTGACTTTTCTCCCAGCATAATTCTTTGGAGATTAAAATTGTTGCACATATACGTAATTCATTCCTTTTTCTTGAAAAGTAGTTTTACATGGTTTAATGTACCCATAGTTTGTTTAATCAATTTTCTGATGCAGAACATTTGAGTTGTTTCCAGTTTTCAGATATTAGAAATAAAGTTGCCAAAAACATTCAGATTTTTCTGTGATTCCAAGTTTAAATTTCTCTGGGATAAATGTCAAAGAATACAATTGCTGGGTCATATGATAGTTACATGTTTTGTTTTTTAAAAACCACCAAACTATTTTCCAGAGTAGCCGTACCATATATTCCCACCAGCAAAGTGTTATCAACCCAGTTTCTCCACATTCTTGTCAGCTTTTGGTGTTGTCTCTCTTTTTTATTTTGGCCATTCTGTTGGATGTGTAGTGATGTTCCTTTGTGGCTTTAATTTGTATTTCCCTGATGGCTAGTGATGTTGAGCATCTTTTCATGTGGTTATTTTCCATCTGTATATCTGTTTCAAAATGAGATATCAATTCATGTATTTTGCTTATCTTCTAATTGTTGAGTTTTGACAATTCTTTATATTCTGTAGATACCAGTACTTTGTCAGGTTTTGTAGTATGCAAATATTTCCTGCCATCTGTAGCTTGTATTTTCATCTTCTTCATACGGTGCATATTTTTTTACAGTGAAAGTTTTTAATTTGATAAAATCCCATTAATTGATTTTTTAAAATGGATTATGCTTTTGCTATCAAGTCTGAGAATTTTTTGCCTAGCTTGAGGTCTTGAGGATCCTGTTTCTCTTATGCTTTTTTCTAAAAGTTTTATGATTTTACATCTGATGTTTGAATCCATGATCTATTTTGAGTTAATTTTTGTGGATGTGAGATGTTTGTTTTTGTCTGTGGATATCCAATTGTTCCAACACCATAATTGGAAAAACAATAGTTGTTAAATAATTTTGAATGTATTAGTAGGTAGACTCCTATGCTCTTATTTAGTATGTGAGATGTGTAAAAGATGGTCAGTATTTTTCAGGGTAACGAGACTCATTGCAGTTGATACAGAGATGTGGTACTCAAATTCTCCTTCAAGAAAGGATTTATTGCCCCAGCTACAGTGGGTATTTTGGTGGAACAGCTTTCAGCTTTTAGTCCCTTCCGGGAACACATTACTATAGAAAGCCACCTCACCAAGGTCATGCCCTTCTAGGAAAGGCTCACGTCTAATGATGAATGGATGGATAGAGGCAGGGACTTAAAAGACCAGCCACTTTAACTTACACTGGGATGATCCTTTTGAGTCATTTTTGCTCCAGAACTCCCTGTGGCTGAGGCTATCAAGACATCACAGTTCAACTTCCCCTCTACCCAATCCCACTTTCTCCCTTCCTTCCCATAGGTGTTGATTGCAGGGGCACTCCTGAACATTAAACTCTGTCTTGGCCAAGCACGGTGGCTCATGCCTGTAATCCCAGCACTTTGGGAGGCCGAGGTGGGCGGATCACCTGAGGTCAGGAGTTCGAGACCAGCCTGACCATCATGGTAAAACCCCATCTCTATTAAAATTACAGAATTAGCCGGGGGTAATGGCACATGCCTGGAATCCCAGCTACTCGGGAGTCTGAGGCAGGAGAATCACTTGAACCC
This sequence comes from Callithrix jacchus, assembly GCF_049354715.1. NCBI lineage: Eukaryota > Metazoa > Chordata > Mammalia > Primates > Cebidae > Callithrix > Callithrix jacchus. The sequence goes on along the minus strand of NC_133516.1, from coordinate 26,441,579 downwards.
GGGAGGTAGAGGTTGCAGTGAGCTTGCATCATTGTACTCCACGTGGGCAACGAGAGCAAAGCTGTCTTAAAAAACAACAACAGCAACAACAAAAACCTTTGTCTCAGAGACTGCTTCCTGGAGAATGCAAATTGTGACATCTGTTTTCATTTCTATTTAATGCCAAGTATGAAATATGTCTTAAGTGTTGAGAATGGTGAGTTCATAACTTGTTGGTCTTCATACTGTGATTATAGGAGGCCACCTTAGGAAAACTCATCAAAAAGTGTACACTCCCATGGCCAGGCATGGTGACCCGTGCCTGTAATCCCAGCTACTTGGGAGGCAGAGGCAGGAAGAATACTTGAGGCCAGGAGTTACATGCCAGCCTGGCCAACATAGTGAAACCCCATCTCTACAAAAAACTAAAAATAAATTAAAAATTAGCAGTGTATGGTGATGCATGCCTGTAGTCCCAGCTACTCTGGAGGGAGGAAGATCACTTGAGCCCAGTTAAAGATTACAGTGAGCTGCGATTATGCCACTGCATTCCAGCCTAGGTGACAGAGGGAAATTCCATGATAAAAATGCGTGGGTGACTATCCCACACATGAAGGTAGACATGTGGGTGAGTATCCCACACATGAAGTACAGCAGGGCTAAATCTTCCCATTAACATGTGATCAAAAATTAGTCATAACCCTTGAAATAATCCCCAAGCTTATACCAGCTCCCATACTGATGTCCTTCACATACTTTTCTGGAAACCCTGACTTATTAAACTGAGAAGGAAGCCATATAACAGGCCTTTATCTGACTGTACAATTTCAAGTTCTAGTGTCATTAGGGATAGGGGCAGAGAAGAGAGAGGAAAGGAAGATGCCAAAGGGACTAGTATTCAATTTCCAGTCATGTTCCCCAGCCCCAGGAAATTTAAAGTCATGTTGATTTGGGTAGACAATTTTAATAGTGTTCTTTTCCTCCACCTTCCATTTCATTTAATACAATAGAAGAGCCCTGAATTTTTATTTTCAGTAGAATCAATGTTTTTTAAAAAGGTCTTTTTCCACCCTATTTCAGATCTTTGAACTTTTATTTTTCTTCTAGTGGTTTTTTCCTGGTAAATTCATGCCAAAATGATAGGCATCGCCATAAATCAGGCAAAGCATTGCCCTCTAAAATGGTGACATTGAAAATGTCATTTGCCTTTCTGTATTTCAGTTTCCAAGAGCAAAACCCATCTATTGTCATTATATATGCCACTGAACATTTGTAGCAGGGTCAGGTTTATACAGAAGCAGAAAAAAAGCACTCATACTCATAATTCCCTCTGACATTAATGTTGCCTGTTTATTCTCTCCCATCCCGTTTTGAAAATGCATCCTTCAGTTGAATACAGCTTACTGAATATCCATTCTATTTAGTCTGCACTTGTGGGAGAAAACAAACAGCAATTGGCATCTTGGCTCTATTACATTTTCTGACAAGTGGGAACTAATCTGTTTGTGTTGCAATAAATACTTGGTTTTAAGTAATTCAGCAAATTGGCTTATTTAACCTTAGCTCTGCAGGGATGCATAGAAGGAATAATTTTTACCCATCATTGATTCCACACTGAAATATGCTATGATTGTCTATGCCCACAGCTGGAAGAACTTTATGGTGGTGTAAGTGAATGAGCAGTTAGTGAAAATACTCTTCTAAGTCAGTGCAAAACTAGAAATGATCTTATTGTTTACCTACAAGGCCAGAGCAGGCTATTATTTGTTCATGAGAGCTGATTGTCAAGTATTCAGGAATTTCCTGCGCTCCATATTAAACCTTGGAACTTTGAAATTGGGAGTATTTATACCACAGAAATTGTCAATCACTTCAAATCAGGGCTTTTTTGTTTTTCTTGAAAGCCGATTTATAAATATACCACTCTCTAAATTAATGTAGGAAAGTTGCAGAGGAGATGGCAGGCAAAAAACTTAAGGTTTCACAGGGAAAAGTGAATAGCACAAGTAAACTAAAAATACACAAAGAAATGGATGGCAAAGGTGTAACAACTTTTAATGAACTTGCACAGATGTGGATACATGTATTTAAACATTTGAAAGATAGAGACCTGGTTACTAGACTAAGCAAGTATGATAATGATTTATGAAAGTGCGTCTGAATTAAGGTTTTTTGTTTGTTTGTTTTTTGTTTTTAAATTTTTGAGACAGGGCTTTGCTCTGTCACCCAGGCTGGAGTGCAGTGGTGCAATTATAGCTCACTGCAGCCTCGACCTCCCAGGCTCAATCCATCCTCCCACCTCAGTGTCCCAGATAGCTGGGACAGCAGGCATATACCATGCCTACTTAGTTTACTTATTTCTTTTTCATTTTTGTGGAGATTTGGTCTCACTATGTTGCCCAGGCTGGTCTAGAACTCCTGGGCTCTAGTCATCCACCTCAGCCTCCCAAAGTGCTGGGATTATAGGCATGAGCCTCCACACCCAGGCTATTTTCTTTTTAGTTGAAGTATGCAGTACAAATCATAATGAACACACCCACATAAGCACCATCCAGGTAATCAAGCAAACTTTGAGGAAACAAAAAGATACTCTTTTGTGGAAAGTAATGGATTAGGCCTTCCCAGCAGGCATGCAATGGGAAGATGACTTGCAGTACCATAACAGATATATTTGAGCTTCAAGAATTTCAGCTGTACAATAAATCCTCCTCTGAATTTTTATTTTATTAGATGCTGCAAATCAGTTTATAAAGACTTTTTAGCTGTGCTGATGAATATATGTAATAGCTAAATTTAGGGCTCTTAAAAAATTCCTCTCCTTTGAGATTTGAAGGTGTTGCTTAGCTACTCTCTCCTTTTCTTAGTGAAGTCTCATTTAATGTAATTTCTTATCTGCAGGTGGGGGAAATGGGCTATTATTGAACATCTTTCTGTCAGGTTCGGTAGCATATGCAGTATACATATTCCTGTTACTTTTGTATTGTTAACTCCTTAGTCTCCTAAAACTAGAGATTTAAACCATCATTTACATATATATATATATGTGCATTTTTTCTTGGCAGAAAGGTTTATGTAGACACAAATTATAATTATTATAACACCTGTAGTTATACTAAACTGTTTTATTTTTATTATAAAATTTATTTCAGTACCAGACCACCTTTAAAACAGAAATTATACAGTAGCATGACATTGGGCTAAATGGTTTTCCAAAATAATTAAACCCTCAGTATTGAACCCATCCTTTAAGCCTATGTTTTCTTCCTTGAGTATCCTAGAGCTTCCAGTTCACTACATCTGAACCTGGGCATGGACCATTGGAGGATCAACAGAGTCCTTGTCAGTGGTGGCAATTGGTAATATTTTCGTCATATCAACTTTCACTGGGATTAGTCCTGTCTTACATGGAGTATAATAATTCCATAAGAATAGGGATGTGTCCTCTAATTTCTTATAATTCCTAAAAAGTACTTAGAACTGTGTTGTAATCACACACTGTGGGGATCAAATAAACTTTTTTTATTGACCAAGTTATAGCTCAGATTTAAATAACACCAGCAAGGAATTCAAAATTCTACCAAATTAAGCCCATTGATCTTTACATCATTCTTAATCGTTAATTTTATTTCCATATATAAATGGGAAATCAGAGAACAGAGGGGTTCTATTTCTTACTAACAATTATACAGAGAGATGGTAGCAGGAGATAAGGGGTCTTTTCTCTGTTTCTTTGCTGGAGTATATCGTATGCCCTAGCATGATGGCAATGACTATCCCATGAGTTGGTGGTGGGTTGATAAATGCTGTCTCACCACACACTCCTATTGCTTAGGCACACTCCAGGAGTTGTGTTTCTAGCAGTGATAATGGGTTTGCATCTGTTGTAGGGCAGTTGAAAGAGTTAGCAGTGTGGCTGTCTATGAAACTGACAAGACTAATTTTGTTGGCTCTAGTATGGAGCAGTAACCACTGTGCTGCCAGCCATAGATCTACTTTAGTCCCAAACTGCAAATGTCACCAGCAGTCCCATTGTCACCCAGCCCATTTAAGTAATGCTGTGACTAGTAAATCAGAATTGACCCCTCAGCTATCAACTAAATTTGTAAATCAGCTATACACTTGGACCATTTAGATATAAGAATGTTGAATCCACTTGCCCTATTGCACTTGCCACAAATATTGGATTATAAGGATTACTTTTCACCCTAATTGGAAACTTGGAAATCAACTTCATCCTGGTCATATAAACGTTATGTAAAAATACCACCAAATTCTGATTTTGTTAAAAAATTAAGGTTCTTAACCATAAATCTTCCAACCTATTATGAAATTAGGAATTATCTCCAGATTTATTTGTTTATTTATTTATTTATTTATTTATGACAGGGTCTAACTCTTTCACCCAGCCTCATCCTTCTGGGCTCAAGTGATCCAGATGCCTCGTGAGCACCTGGGACTACAGGCATGTGCCACCATGCCTGTCTAATTTATTTATTCATGTATTTATTTGTAGAGATGGGATCTCACTATGTTGCCCAGGATTTTCATGAACTCCTGGGCTTAATTAATCCTCCTACCTTAGCCTCCCAAAGTGCTGGGATTACAGATGTGAGCCACCATGCCTGGCCAGTCTCCAGATTCAGACCATAGTATTTCATTTGAAAATAAACTAAGAAGACTTCTGGTCTCCGGTCCAAAATGTAAATAGCTTAGAAGTTGCCGGTCCATCCAAAGAGCAAATAAAAAGCTGAATAATCTGAAAAATCAACAGTTCTTAGCTCCATCAGAGAAGGTCAAACTGCTGCCTCCATAATTGAAAAAATAAGTAGCAAATGCAGAAAATCACAACTTAACCAAACCAGAAACCTAGGAGCACAAACCTCTGCAGGAATTAGAGTAGGAAAACCTGAACTGTAATTGACAAATTGCTGGAGACTCACTGTGAACAATTCTGAGTTAAAAACTCCTGGGAGACCCATTCATGGGGGCCCCTCACACTTTCATGAGTTTTACCTCCAGGAATGCTACCAGGTGCTCAAAGAGAATATTGGTGACATATTCCCTCATGCCTCCATCAGCAGGGAAAAGTAACTATTTTTGAAATATACTGGAGGATCCTGTCCCTTTTAATAAGGCCTTTCCTCAGGAGAAACTATTTTATCAGAGCCTAATCTCATGGGTTTTTTTCAGAGACTAATTGACCTAGGGGAAGGGAAATACTCTGCTCCAGCCTTCCAGTCCCACCTAAGGGAGGAAAAAAAACTGAGAAGCACTGGTGAAGGTTGCAGTCCAGGGACATAGGCTCATCAAAAGACCACGACCTAATCATAGGACTATAGAACACTTGAATTAGTTATAAATGTACGTTACAAACTCTTGGGCAACGACTTAAAAAAATATTTTTAAAGAAGTACAATTGATATGTTTAGAAAGGAGAGAAAATGTAATTATGTAAATGTAATTAATGTTCAATTAAAGTAATAAAAGGCAGAAAAAAGTATGGAATATAAAAATAGAAACACAGAAAAGAACAACAAATAGAAAGCAGTACCAATTATGCTAGATATTAATATAGCTATATCAATAATGATGTTAAACATCAATGGTCTATAGAGAAGCCAGAAATAAGGCCAAATACTTACAGCCAACTGATCTTCAACAAAGCATACAAAAACAGAAAATGGGGAAAGGATGCCTTATTCAATAAATGGTACTGAGAAAATTGGCAAGCCACATGTATAAGAATGAAACTGGATCCCTATCTATCACCTTCTACAAAAATCAACTCAAGATAGATCAAAGACTTAAATCTAAGACCTAAAACAATAAAAATTCTGGAAGATAACATCAGAAAAAACTCTTAGACATTGGCGTAGGCAAAGAATTCATGGCTAAGACTCCCAAAGCAAATGCCACAAGAACAAAAATTTTTAAATGGAACCTAATTAGACTAAAATGCTTCTGCACAACAAAATAAAGAATTAGCAGAAAAAACAGCCCGGAGAGTGAGAGAAAATAGTCACAAACTGTGCATCTGACAAAGAACTAATATCTAGAGTCTACAAGAAACTCAAATCAGAAAAAAAAATAACCAATCCCATCAAAAAGTGGGCTTAAGGACATGAATAGACAATTCTCAAAAGAAGATATACAAACAGCCAAAAAACATATGAAAAAATGCTCAACATCACTAATCATCAGGGAAATGCAAATTAAAACCACAATGAGATTACATCTTACTCTTGCAAGAATGGCCATAATTAAAAAGTCGAAAAACAATAGTTGTTGGTGTGGACGTGATAAAAGGGAACACTTTTACTCTACTGGTGGGAATGTAAATTAGTACAACCACTATGAAAAACAGCATGGAGATTCCTTAAAGAACTGAAAGAACTATCTTTTGATCTAGCAATCCCACTATTGGGTATCTACCCAAAGGAAACTAAGTTATTATATAAAAAAGATACTTGCACACACATTTCTGGTGCTATAATTGGCAATTGTAAAGATATGGAACCAATTTAAGTGCCCATCAACCAATGAGGAGATAAAGAAAATGTGGTATATATACACCATGGAATATCACTCAGGCATAAAAAGGAATGAAATGATGTCTTTTGCAGCAACTTAGATAGAGCTGGAGGCCATAATTTTAAGTGAAGTAACGCAGCAATAGACAACCAAATATCGTCTGTTCTCATTTATAAGTGAGAGCTAAGCTATAAGGATGCAAAGGCATAAGAATAATACAATAGACTTTGGGAACTTGGGGTTGGGGGAAGGTCAGGAGTGGGATGAGGGATAAAAGAGTACCTATTGGGTACAGTGTATACTGCTTGGGTGGCGAGTACCCTAAAATCTCAGAAATCACCAATGAAGAACTTATCATGTAACAAAAAAACCACCTGTACCCCCAAAACTATTGAAATACAAATTTAAAAATAGTCTAAGTATACTAATTAAAATACATGGATTAGGCCAAGTGGGGAGACTCAAGCCTGTTATTCCAGCACTTTGGGAGGCCAAATTGGGTGGATCACGAGGTCAGGAGTTCAAGACCAGACTGACCAACATGGTGAAACCCTGCCTCTACTAAAAATACAAAAATTAGCCAAGACTGTTCTGAAAAAACAAAAAATTGCATGGATTGTATTTTAATGCATGAGGATTAAAAAACAAGAAAGGGTAAAAAAACAAGACCCAACTGTATATTGCTCTTAATTAATCCACCTTAAATGTAATTACACATATGAATTAAAAGTAAATGGATGGAGAGAGCTATACAGTGCTAACATTAATCAAAAGTATACTAAAATTAAAAACTGTATATATTCAAGGTGTACAATGTGATGATTTGCCCTTCCGCCATGTGAAGACACAGCATTCAGCCTTTCCTCCATGTGAGGATGCAGCAAGAAAAGCCACCAGGAGCTCTCTTGGAAGAAGGGAGCCAGCCCTTTCCAGATATCAAATCTGCTGGCACCCTGATCTTAGACTTCCCAGCCCCCAGAATCGTGAGAATAAATTTCTATTATTTATAAATTACCCATCTATCTTACTATAGAAGCAGGAATAGTCTAAGACAGAGTGGACTGAGAATATTGATAGATATCTATGATTGATTTATAGATATATAGATATAGCTTATCTTTTCCATCATATCTTGTCAGTGTAATTGTAATCTTTATTTGTTGAAAAGAAAGCAATTATCACTCTAAAGAAAATATATGGAATACTGGCTAAATCCCCAAACAAGAGAAAATTAGGTCTCACATAAATTTTTAGCTATTTTAACAACTTATAGAAAACTAATTACTACGTTTAGTTAAAAATTAAATTCCTCCAATCTGGAATGAGATACTTCATACTCCATGTAACTGTAATTCTTAATCTCTTCTTTTCCAGTTGTTTGAATCATCGCTATAATTTTGCCTTGATTCAAGTGGAAGACTTTTTATCCTCAAGAGAAAAAAAACAAAGGGACATTAAGTACTTTCTTTTGAATTGTTCTTTAGTGCTTCGAATATAGGTTTTATTCAAAACCAATGTTTGTACTTTGAATCAGGGTTTGAATTAAAGTCCATGAAGAAATGACAGAAATATAGTATTATTTTAAATTTAAATGTTCCTTAGCATGTAAATGACTTAAATTTATGTTAATATATATTTTTTGTCATCTGCATGTTATATAGCTCTTTTGGAGTTATTAAAAGTGTATTGAAAACAAACAAAAACAAATATCTAACATAAAAGCACATGCTGGGCTGACTCCATTTATGGCCTCAGCCCACTTACACCCAGGTGAATAAACAGCCATGTTGCTCACACAAAGCCTGTTTGGGGTCTCTTCATTCAGAGTGTGAGTTTTAACATTTGGTGCTGGAAACCTGGGATGGGGTACTCCTTTGGGGAGATCAGTCCCCTGACCCTGTTCTCCCTCTGTGAAGAGACCCACCTGAGACCTCAACACATCAGGTCAGATCAGCCCAACAGCTCACGCTTAGCATGCCAAAGAGCTCTCTTGCCACCTTCAGATCAGGTAAACAGTCCCCCCTTTCTCTCTCTTTTCCTTTAGAGAACAGAAGACAAGTCTCTCCCCTGCCTCTCTATTTTCCTTCAAATCCCAAGGAGACAAGTCTCTCCCTCTTTCTCTCTCTTTTCTTATAAACCTTTCTCCTAGTGGAGACGAAGAGACACTCTTTATCCATGTGGAGCCGGAGGAGACAAGTCTCTCCCTCTTGCTCAAAAACTCTGATGGGGACAAGTCTCTCCCTGTTGCTCAAAAACTCTGCCTTGATCACTCACCCACATTACAGCCCAGGAATCAATCAGGGATACCTACTGAAAACCCTGGTAGCTACTACTCCTTCTCCTAGTCTCTACTCTACTCCTTTCCTTAAAACTTACCTCCTTCGCTATGGGCAACACTCAGCCTTCCATTCCTCAATCCTCACCTCTATCCTGTGTCCTAAAAAATCTAAAACCTCTTCGTCTGTCACCGGATCTGAAACCTAAATGTCTCTGTAACACAGCCTGGCCTCAATCCAGGAAGTGACGGGTTCACAGCTGAATTGTACTAGAGGTACAAAGAGGAGCTAGTACCATTCCTTCTGAAACTATTCCAAACAATACAAGAAGAAGGAATCTTCCCTAACTCATTTTATGAGACCAACATCATCCTAACACCAAAACCTTGCAGGGACTCAACTAAAAAAGAAAATTTCAGGCCAATATCCATGATAAACATTGAAGCAAAAATCTTCAATAAAATACTGGCAAACTGAATCCAACAGCACATCAAAAAGCTTATCCATCACAATCAAGTAGGCTTCATCCTGGGGATGCAAGGCTGATTCAACATACACAAATTTATAAACATAATCTATCACATAAACAGAACCAAAGATAAAAACCACAATTATCTCAATAGATGCAGAGAAGGCCTTCAACAAATTTCAACAGCCCTTTATGCTAAAAACTCTCAATAAACTAGGTATTGATGGATTGTATCTCAAAATAATAGGAGCTATTTTTGACAAACCCACAGCCAATATCGTAAAATGGAAGCATTCCCTTTGAAAACTGGCACAACACAAGGATACCCTCTCTCACCACTCCCATTCAACATAGTATTGGAAGTTCTGTCTAGGGTCATCAGGCAAGAGAAAGAAATAAAGGGTATTTGAATAGGAAGAGAGGACGTCAAATTGTTCCTGTTTGCAGATGACATGATTGTATATTTAAAAAACCTAATCATCTCAGCCCAAAATCTCCTTAAGCTGATAAACAACTTCAGCAAAGTCTCAGGATACAAAATCAAGGTGCAAAAACCGCAAGTATTCTTACATACTAATAATAGACAAACAGCCAAATCATGAGTGATCTCCCATTCACAATTGCCACAAAGAGAATAAAATACCTAGGAATACAACTAAGAAGGGATGTGAAGGACCTTTTCAAGGAGAACTATAAATGACTGCTCAAGGAAATAAGAGAGGACACAAAGAGATGGAAAAACATTCCATGCTCATGGTTAGGAAGAATCAATATTGTGAAAATGGCCATACTGCCCAAAGTAATTTATAGATTCAATGCTGTCTCCATCAAGCTACCAATGACTTTCTTCACAGAATTGGAAAAAAACCACCTTAAACTTCAAAAAAGAGCCTGCATAGCCAAGACAATCCTAAGAAAAAAGAAAACAAAGCTGGAAGCATCATGCTACCTGACTTCAAACTATACTACACAAGGCTACAGTAATCAAAACAGCCTGGTACTAGTACCAAAACTGAGATATAGACCAATGGAACTGAATAAAGAACTCAGAAATAAGACCACACATCTACAATCAACTGATCTTTGACAACCCTGACAAAAACAAGCAATGGGAAAAGGATTCCCTGTTTAATAAATGATGCTGGGAAAACTGGCTAGCCATATGTGGAAAACTGAAACTGGACCTGTTCCTTACACATTGTACAAAAATTAACTCTATATGGATTAAAGATTTAAGCATGAGAGCTAACACCATAAAACCTCTAGAAGAAGACCTAGGCAGTACCATTCAGGACATAGGCATGGGCAAGGACTTCATGACTAAAACACCAAAAGCAATGGCAAAAAAAGCCAAAATAGACAAATGGGATCTCATTAAACTTAAGAGCTTTTGCAAAGCAAAAGAAACTATCAATAGAGTGAAACAGCAACCAACAGAATGGGAAGAAAAAAATTTTGTGATCTACCCATCTGGCAAAGGGCTAATATCCAGAATCTACAGAGAACTTAAACAAATTTACAAGAAAAAAACAACTCAGCAAAACGTGGGCAAAGAATATGAAGATACTTGTCAAAAGAAGACATGTATGCAGCCAACAAACATGCAAGAAAAAGCTCATCATCACTGGTCGTTAGAGAAATGCAAATCAAAACCACATTGAGATATCACCTCACACCAGTTAGAATGGTGATCATTAAAAAATCAGGAGACAACAGATGCTGGAGAGGATGTGGAGAAATAGGAATGCTTTTACACTGTTGGTGGGAGTGTAAATTAATTCAACTATTGTGGAAGACAGTGTGGTGATTCCTCCAGGATTTGGAACCAGAAATACCATTTAACCCAGCAATCCCATTATGGGGTATATAACCAAAGGATTATAAATCATTCAGTTATAAAGACACATGCACATGTATGTTTACTGTGGCACTGTTCACAATAGGAAAGACTTGGAACCAATCCAAATGCCCATCAATGATAAAGAAAATGTGGCACATATACACCATGGAATACTATGCAGCCATAAAAAAGGATGAGTTCATGTCCTTTGCAGGGACATGAATGAAACCGGAAACCATCATTCTCAGCAAACTGACCCAGGAACAAAACCAAACACCCCATATTCTCACTCATAGGTGGGTGTTGAACAATGAGAACACACAGACACGGGGAGGCGAACATCACACACTGGGGCCTGGGGGGTGGGGGTGTAGAGAAGGAATAGCAGGGGTGGGGGGATTGGGAGGGATAGCGATAGGAGAAATACCTAATGTAAATGACAAGGCAATGGATACAGGAAACTACCACCATGGCATGTGTATATCTATGTAACAAACCTGCACGATCTGCACATGTACCCCAGAACTTACAGTATAATACATAAATTTTTTTAAAAGGCCAAAAAAAAGAGCACATGCTGAAACCTCTTTATATTTGTATAATTAAACACCCCCAAGCTGGGAAATGTAAAATTAAACATTTCATACAACTGTCAGTTCCCTGGTGTTGCATACAGTTAGAGCATTATCCAACTTTACTCACAAATAACTAGTTGAATAATATATTTGAACCAGCTAATTGGATCTCAAAGTTGAGGCTGTGACCAATCAGTAAATCCTGAAGACTGTGCTAACTGCTCATATTGTGTTCTTGAGCAGGAGCCACATGTTTTTAGAAAGGTGTTGACAGAGAAGAAGGTAAATGAAAAGGAAGGGAAGAGAACAGTAAAGAAGACAAACTTGTTGAGTTCTCTATAATAAGTGCCTTAAGATCACCAATGCCAGATGACCAAGGTTTTTCTTTAAAACCAAGGAGAGAAGATATTGCCTTTTCCCCTCATACTCAGCTTTTTTCCATTAAAATATATATACAGAAAAGTGCACAAAATATAAATATTCAGCTTAATGCTTTATAATAAAATATAACACAACCACCACCCAGGTCAAGAAATAAACTATTCCAGCACCCCAAAGACCTTTATATACCCCCACTTAATCACTACTGCACCTCTCTAAAGTTAACTATTCTCTTAACTTCTAATACCATAGTTTAGTTTGGCCTGGTCTTGAGCCTTATATAAAGATTCATAAAGAACGTAAACGGATGGGTGAATTATGGAGTCAGGAGTTCAAGACCAGACCAGCCTGGCCAACATGGTAAAACCCTGTCTCCCCCAGAAATACAAAAAATTAGCTGGGCATGGTGGTGGGCACCTGTAATCCCAGCTACACAGGAGGCTGAGGCAGGAGAATCATTTGAACCTGGGAGGCAGAGGTTGTAGTGAGCCAAGATTGCACCACTGTACTTAAGCCTACCCAGGCGACAGTGCAATACTCTGTCTAAAAAAAAAAAAAGAACATAAACTTTGGTGTCTGGCTTCTTTCACACCATATTCATCCTTACGATTGCAATTCCTTGTAGATGGTCACATTCATTGCTGTAGACTATCCCATTATCCACAGATACCACAATGTACTGATCCATGCTATTGCTCATTCTTTGATGATTTGTTCTGTAACATAGATCTGTTTGAATTTTTTTTTATATTAGATTATGGTCTCTATTGATGACCTATCCATTCCCATGACCTTTAAAAATACGTATTTAAGATATATAAATTTTGATTGTTTAACTTCTCTAAAGTAGCAATTAGAAGCTGATATTTCCAATATAACTTGTATTATATTTATTTTATATTATTTTTAAAGACTGTTTAAATGGCAGCAGACATGTGCTCCTGCAGTGGGTTTTACCTGCTTGAATGGAGGACTAGCTGGCAAAAGAGAAAGAAGAAAACTCAAGTTTAATGTACTTAGAAAATATTTATTTATAACCCTAGAAAAAAAAGCATCAAACCATCCAGACTGAATACACATCTTAAAAGAAAGAACTAAGGGCTATATAACTTTTTGAGATCTTTTAAGTTTTCCACACAATAAATAAAAACATAGCTGCTTTCCGAGAGGGAATTTGGGAGGCACTGAAGGTTTCTGTTTCAGTTTGGTTCTTTGGCATAATCTATAGTAAGTCCCTCTGGCCATCTTAAACAAGAAAAAATATATCTGAAGGATATCAGGGGTGACAGAATGGCTAGGAGGCTGGATAATGGGACCAGAACAAAGGCTATCCTGGCGCCTAGAAAGACATCTCATAGCAAGAAGCACATGGGCAGATGCCACCAGTCAGATTGATTAGTTTTCTGTCCTTTATTCCTCAGTTCAAGATTTATATTCCAAGAACGGAGCAAATAATTGCTTTAACTTGGGTCAAATGCCTTCCCTTTAGCTGGGTGGAGAACTTCAGTGACTGTCCCATAAAATGCTATCTGACAATTTAAAGGTAAAACTAATAAACGGAACTGTCCTGATCCTTGTATATGCTCATCTTAACAGCAGGTGTGGCTGAGATTGTGAATTTGTCTTTGAGTTAGAGAACTAAGATACCAATTTTATGGCAGAAGGAGACTTAGAAGACAGAGCCATGCTGAATCACTAGTCTCTGCGTTTTTTGTTGTTTTTTGAAACGGAGTCTCACTCTGTCACCCAGTGGCACAATCTGGGCCCACTGCAACTTCCACCTCAGCCTCTTGAGTAGCTGGGATTACAGGTGACTGCCACCACACCACGCCCGGCTAATTTTTGTATTTTTAGTAGAGACAGAGTTTCACCATGTCAGCCAGGCTGGTCTCAAACTCCTGACCTCAGGTGATCTACCCGCCTTAGCCTCCCAAAATGCTGGGATTACAGGCATGAGCCTGGCCTCTACTTTCTTTATAATAAGACTTATATGAGTGTTTACTTCTAGTTTGGTTCTAAAATGAGAAATTTGTGCTGGGCACATAAACCATTCCTTTCAAGTATTATGGAGTCACCCTGAAGGCAGGCATATAACATTTGGAAGGTAAAGACTGGCTTGCTGTGAAAAGTGGGAAAGAAAAGCACCCTCCCTTCCCCAAGAAGAAAATTCTCTTCCACCTTCCAACTGTTAAGGTATGTAACTCTGTCATTAGAGCATGATTCCTTTGATGTATGGGTCCAGTCCAGAAGACTGGATGTATTAGTGTGGATTCTTCAAAGAACTAGAACCAATAGGATATGTGTACATATATGTATATTCTATACCCATAGATAAGTAGATAAGAGATTTATTTTGGCAGTTGATTCACATGATTATGGAGGCTGAGAAATCTCATCATCTGCCATCTGCATGTTGGAGAACTAGGAAAGCCAGTGGTGTGTGTTGGAGAGTTGGGGAAGCACTGGTAGAAGCCCAGGGTCTGAAGGCTTGAGAACCTGGGGCTTGGATGTCTGAGGGCAGAAGATAGCTGTCTCGGCTCTAGAAGAGAGTGAATTCACCATCCCCCCATAGTTTTATTCTCTCTAGGCCCTCAGTGGACTGGGTAATGCCACGCACACAGGTGATAGCAAATTCCTTCCTACTTAGACTACTGATTCAAATGTTTATCTCTTCTGGAAACGTCCTCTCAGGCACATCCAGAAATAATGTTTAACCAGCTTTCTGGATATCCTTTAACCCAGTGAAGTTAAGACATAAAATTAACCATCATATTACACTACTCTGTATTCAAAGTATTCAAATTATTTTACTGTCTAATTCTAATTACTTTTCAGCCATATCCCCTGGGGCTCTGGAAGGAGACAGCTTGCAGAGTTTAGGATTCTGATGCAATCACTTCTAGTAGTGTGACATAGATAGACCGAACTTTTCTGGTTTGAGTTACTTCATTTGTAAAGTGGATCATAATAGCTCAGAATTCACAGGTTTATGTAGGGATTAAACAAGTTTAAATACATGAACAGTGATTAGCACAGCTGTGGCCTCAACTGCTACTATTACCATTAAAGGCCCTCATCTATCTCTCTACTTCAGCTGCCATGCCCAACTCATTGTTACATTCTTTCATCTCCTTTCTCTAGGGAACCAACCTCTATCTATTTACCTTTCAGGCCCAGGCTGAAGCCCAGGAGACCTTCACTTACCTATCCAACTTTCCAGAATCTTATTATCCTCTGGGTCCTCACATATAAAGTTTTATATTTTATATACATAAATAGAAAATACAAATGCATTCATTAACTTCTCAACCTGAATCTCTAACCGTAAGGCAGGTTAGACTAGCTTAAATCCAGGGAAGACAAACATTGGGAGATGGAAAATTTCATCTTCTGCCAACAGACAGGAAGAAAGTGACCCTGTTACAGGAAAGAGGCCTGGATCCAAACCCCAAGAGAGGGTTCTTGGATCTCACCAAGAAAGAATTCAGGGCAAGTTCATAGAGTAAAAGTGAAAGCAAGTCTATTAAGAAAGTAGAGGAATAAAAGAATGGCTGCTCTATAGACAGAGCAGCCCTAAGGGCTGCCGGTTGCCCATTTTTATGGTTATTTGTTGGTTATATGCTAAACAAGGAGTAAATTATTCATGCTTCCCCTTTTTAGGATAACTTCCTGACATTGCCATGGCAGTTGTAAACTGTCATGGCACTGGTGGGAGTGTAGCAGTAAGGATAACCAGAGATCATTCTTGCAGCCATCTTGGTTTTGGTGGGTTTTAGCTGGCTTCTTTACTGCCTGTTTTATCAGCAAGGTTTTTATGATCTGTACCTTGTGCTGACCTCCTATCTCATCCTGTGACTTAGAATGCCTTAACTGTCTGGGAATGCAGCCCTGTAGGTCTCAGCCTTATTTTACCCAGCTCCTATTCAAGATGAAGTCGCTCTGGTTCAAACACCTCTGACAACCCCACTGGCTCAGGAGCTACGTAGATTCATGTCTTGGCTCCAGTGATACTGTGTAAATAACTGTTTTACATTTGACTTTACTCTTCCATAAAATGGGGTTATATTTTGTTTACCTCACAGATTATTTACTGTGATAATTAAATAAGTTACCTTTTATATTCACAGAAGTACAAAATGTAGCCTTAAAAACATCAAATAATATATGCTGATTATAGCTGCTTTTGTTTCTACTCATGAGATTCCATGTGAGGGGCAGGAGGCATAGCTCTCTAGGATTAAGAGAAACACTAAGCTGAAACTTGAGTCTCCTGTCACAATTGCTGAATGAGTAGTGTGAATTCATTGGTTATTTATATGGGGGAGAATTATCTAACCCTGCATCAGCCACCTAACACAGAACAGCTCTAGGTGGCAGTAAACAGGGATGGGTAAGAATCAGAGATCACAGCACACTCATGATTGAGAAAAGTGAAAGTAGATAGGCACTAGAAAAAGAAACTAACGCCCTCAAATCATATAGTGAGTAGGAGATAAAGAGTTAGGATCTGAACTCAGGCTAAGCCCAGAGCCCATGATCTCAGATATCATGCTAATTAGTGAAACAGATGAGTTCCCTGATCCCCCTTGCAGGACATGCGACAGGGCTGTGGCTTGTCTGTTCAGTCACCACTGCTGCTCAAATCCGTTATGGGATAGGGAGCATGAAGACGAACAGGTGCAGGACCCAGGTGCTGGGCTCCGGCCCCACTACAGTGTCCAGGGGTGGAAGCCTGTGACTCCCTAAGCCCAAGTGTGCATGTATTACAGGGCACTCTTTTAGCCTTGCCATCCTGTGGACAGCTTTTTTTTTTTTTTTTTTTTTAATTTTTTATTGGATTATAGGTTTTGGGGTACATGAGCAGAGCATGCAAGACAGTTGCGTAGGTACACACATGGCAGTGTGCTTTCTTTTCTTCTCCCCTTCACCCCTGTGGACAGCTTAAGTGTTAACAAGCTCAGTGGACCCTCTACCATTTTGTAAGGGTGGAGGGCCAGTGTGCCAGCTTTCTGTATCCCAAGCTCTTGTCCAGTGTCCCAGAAGAATCAGATGACACATGGACTTGAAGGATGGTGAATGTGGGGGTTTTACTGGGTGGTGGAGGTGGCTCTCCATGGTATGGATGGGGAGCTGGAAAGGAGGGGAAGTGGGAAGAGGATCTTCCCATGGAGTTTGGTCATCCAGCGGCTGATTCTTCAACTGTCCGCAGCTGAACTCCTCCCGACGTTCCTTCTCTTGGTAGCTAAAAGCAATTATGGGTGCAAGATAAGAAAAATAAGAGGTAGTTGAAAGGAAACTTCTCTGAAAACTGAGAAAAACCAGGAAGTTACTGAGCAAAATCATCAATGCTGTCAAGTCTGGTGTCCTTTTTGGTTGGTTAGAAAAAGAAAACACAGGGAGTAAAACTTTAAGAAACAACATGCAGTACCCTGAGTTTTTTTAAATCATAGAGTCACAGAAAAAATGTAATCAGCAATTATTTTGCAGAAGTTAAATTAACAACTTCAATAAAAAGCAAGACTGTTGCCAAAGGATTTCTGGGTTGGGATTAGAGCAGAGCTTAGGGAAAAGCACACATATAAGAATTAAAGTACTGAATTACTCTTTTCCAGTTTTTAGGCTGTTTTGAACATTTCCCCATATCCCTAAGTAATTATAAGCCAGCTGCTGTGTTCTGTTTGTGTCAATTCAGCTTTTAAAATTTCCTGTCTGATAAATTTTATGTTGTGCTAACATTAATGTAATAAGTGAGCAATTTGCTATCTGAAAGAAGTCAACAGCCTCAAACACACTTGTAGAAGTTATATTAACAAACACCTATGTTAATTTCCTTTCATAAGGAACACAATAGTATCCTCCTTGAGGAAGCACCTTTTGATAAAATAAATAATAATGTGCTCATCACATTATTTACTTCTTGCCCTCTCATGTGCCAGCAACCACATGTTCCTTTCAATTAATCTGTTAATTGTACAAAGCTGTTTTCTGAAAAATGTTTTTTTGGGAGGGCAGTAAAATTAGGTGAAATAATGATGAGAAATTTGAAAATAGTTTAGGATAAAAACACTATTCATAACACCTTTCAAAAAACATTATTCAGTTCTATTCAATCCAAGTCTACAAATAATTAACAAATATCTACTGTGTGTCTTACACTGTCGTCACTTTTACAAAGCTTTTAATTGTGTACAGAAGAAAAACCTATACAAAATGATTAGAAGAACGAGCTAAAAGCATACATAATCTTATGCCCTAAACACACCATAAAACCACAGAATTCTTCCTCTAAGAATTGTGTGGCACAAGTATAGTCTTACACAGTATTGAAAGGGACACCGTTCCAATGGTACATGTGGAAGAGTTACAATTTGTTACAGGAATTTTTGGAAATGGAAGTAAAGTGTCTTAAGAGAGGGAGTATTTTTTTTAGCTAGCACAGAGATGCCATGGGGGTTAGTGGCAGCCTTGGCAAAATTATCTGGATATGTACAAGATGATGAATTCCTTAAAAGCAGAGTTTTTCTCTTATTTAGCCTTGTCCAAACAGTTTTCTTGAAGTCTTAACTCATTGGATTGTAAATGTGAAAAACATTTAAGATTGCTCCAAATATGCCTTCAATGATTCTATGTTGAATCTTCCTTTCCAGGCCCTTAATAATACCAGGGGCAGGTTCTATTTTGTACCAGTGCTTCTTAGTGATTAATACTTAGTTCAATCCTGGAATCTTTTGTTTTCACATTGTATCATAGTAAAACAATTAAAATTACATACTAAAACAAACTAATTTATAACTTTGAGCATGACTCAGCAGAAAAATAAGAAACTTTCCACTGGCTTTTTCCACTAGTCAACTAAGCTACCTAAAACAGGCAGAGGCCAGACACAATGGCTCACATCTGTAATCCCAGCACTTTGGGAGGCTGAGGCGGGTGGGTCACCTGAACTCAGGGGTTCCAGACCAGCCTGGGCAACATGGTGAAACCCCTCTCTACCAAAAATACAAAAAATTAGCAGGGTGTGGTGGTGTGTGCCGCAGCCCCAGCTACTTGGGAGGCTGAGATGGGAGGATCGCTTGAGCTGGGAAAGTGGAGGTGGCAGTGAACCCAGATCGTGTCACTGCACTCCAATCTGGTGACAGTGAGATCCCATCTCAAAAAACTAACAAAACAAAAAACAACCAGGCAAGCACACTTAAATAACTTTGCTAGAGCCTTTGAAAAGCTAACTGCAGAACTATCGGAGTAAGTAAATGCACCCAAGAAGTAACACTAAGGGCTTGACTGGAAGTAATGGGAGCAGGGTCACTTTTTATTTTATTTTAAGCAAACACAGTAGAGCCTGCATGTGCGCATGTCTGACTTCAAAGCGATCACTCCAAAGAGAATACCAGCTTGAAATAGTTCAGAAATGCTTTTAGTGGAATTGTCTTCAGAGGCAGAGAATATTCTCTTTAATATCCCTAGGAGGAGTTCAAATTAAATCTTTGAGATGGGTTTGCTTTCTGAAACCAACTACAAATTAGACCAGAGGCATACATTGTGAATAAGGAGGATAATCAAGATGAATAATGAATAATCAAGTCGAATGACTCTAGATCTCTGAATGAGATGTGGCCTCATTGACTGTTTATTGGCTTTGTAAATTTTTAAATTTAGGATTGGAGGAGTAGAGCCATAGTGCCTACCTTTTTGACAGATGGATTGGTATGTATTTGTGATATCGCTGGTATCAGCCAGGCTCTGGCAGGACATAGGCTGCACACTCAATGGACAAGAAGGCATACCTGGAAAAGGTTCAGGAGGGCCTCTTTACAGAGGTGTGAACAGGTTGAGGAAGCAACCCAGGGCAGTGAAACATCCAGGGTGCCAGCACCAATGGGAAGATGTTACCACCCAGGCCTAAAAGGGCAAGGGGGAGGAAGCACCTATCAGGTCAGCAAGAGCTGCAGCTGGAAGTGTGGCTGACCCACTGAAGAGCACACTCCAGCACCTGCCAAAGGGAGTCCAGTTTCTGTTATCTTGTGTCAGATCTCCTGGTAGTGTGACACTCCTCCATCAGAGTAAACCCAACCAAAAGCCAGGGGCAAGGCTGCTGAGTAATGTCATCCATAGAGGTCAGCCTTCTGTAAGAGAGCAGGCCAGGGCAGGCAGAGCTTAGATCTAGAGAGGCCAGCACAGACATTCTGTGCGTGCGTTGCTCCTCTCTGTTCCAGGGAGGGAGGGAGCATTTATATTCCACAGCAGAGTAATCATGTCTATTCCTTGATCTCATTTCTAACTCCCCTCCCTGTCTGGCTCCCCCATGTTTGCTCCTTAGTCTCTGTGTGCTGCATTACATCAAGTTAAAGTTTAAAATGAAATCAAGTTATTCCTATCTGAGGAAAAACTGGGCTTTTAAATACATGGTGTGGAGACAAATTGCAACCTTAAATAGGACGATGTGAATCTAAATCTCACAATAAAATAAATCCTAAATGGACCAGAGATCCAAATGTACAACGTGCAACCAAGGAAGTTTGGCACAGGTGAATTACTTTATAACCTGGGAGTGAGGAAAGCCTTTCAACATTCAGCACACAAAAAAAAAACAACAGGAAAAGATTGGTGAACTTTACTACCTAAAACAAACAAAATCCCAGAAGCTAAGTCAAAAAACAAATGACACACTAGGAGAGATTAATTGCAAGTTATCTCGGCGGTGGCTCATGCCTGTAATCCCAGCACTTTGGGAGGCCAAGGTGGACAGATCACCTGAGGTCAGGAGTTCAAGACCAGCCTGAACAACATGGAGAAACCTCATCTCTACTAAAAATACAAAATTAGCCGGGAATGGTGGCACGTTCCTGTAATCCCAGCTACTAGGGAGGCTAAGGCAGGAGAATCGCTTGAACCCGGGAGGCAGAGGTTGTGGTGAGCTGAGATCAAGCCATTGCACTCCAGCCTGGGCAACAAGAGCAAAACTCCGTCTCAAAAAAAAAAAAAAGATGAAAAGATGAGGACAAATACATGAAAAGCTTTTAACAATGGAAAAGCCCCAGAACTGGAAAGAAATATGGGCAAAAGTCATGAACAGAGAGAAATGTGAGAACGGAGAGAAAAAGAAATGCAAGTCACTCCCTACACATACGTAATGATGCTCACTTTCCCTTACAATAAGAGAAATGCGAATTAGAATTCTTCTGGATACAAACATTTTATAACGTACTCTACTGAGAGTGAAATGCAAAATGGAACAAATCCTAGAGATTGGTATTTGGCAAAATTGAACAAAATTACATATGCATCAGCCTTTCACCCAGCAATTCCACTTCTAGGAATCTACCCTGAAAATACATCTCTACAAATAATCAATAACATTTGCACAAGGTTATGTAACACAACATTGTTTGCAGTAGCAAAAGAGTATAAGTAATCTAAATATCCACCAACAAGAGAAGCAGTAAATAGACTGCACTACCTACATGAATTGGAGACTAGACATCATAAAACACAGAAAAAAAAGTGTGAATTGAAATAATCTCCAGAGTATATTTTTAGATTTAAAAAGTTAGTACATAGCAGTACTTAGAGTGTGCTATGTTTCGTGTATAAGGTGGAAAAGGGAGGAATAAGAATATATTTGGGTATTTGCTTATATTGCAAAAAGAAGCAATAAAAATAATTACCTCTAGGGGGTGGGGGGGAATGAAGTGAAGGGAGAGGGTTAGGAGTGAAACTTCTGTGAGTTTGGTTACCTTTTCATATAGTTTTTAACTTTGGGACCACATAATATTTTATTTATTTAAAAACTCAAATAAAAGAGACAAAAGTAAAATCCTAAAATGGAAAACTAATTGGGACCAATGAGCCTTACTTTATTTTAAATGTGGCAACAACAGCTATACAGAGTCTTACTCTCTTGCCCAGGCTGGAGTGCAGTGGCACGATCTCTGCTCACTGCAACCTCCACCTCCTGGGTTCAAGTGGTTCTTCTGCCTCAGCCTCTTGCGTAGCTGGGACTACAGCTCCATGCGACACCACGTCTGGCTAATTTTTTTTTTTTTTTGAGACGGAGTTTCGCTCTAGTTACCCAGGCTGGAGTGCAATGGCGCCATCTCAGCTCACCACAACCTCTGCCTCCTGGGTTCAGGCAATTCTCCTGCCTCGGCCTCCTGAGTAGCTGGGATTACAGGCACATGCCACCATGCCCAGCTAATTTTTTATTTATTTTTTAGTAGAGATGGGGTTTCACCATGTTGACCAGGATGGTCTCGATCTCTTGACCTCGTGATCCACCTGCCTCGGCCTCCCAAAGTGCTGGGAGTACAGGCGTGAGCCACCGCGCCCAGGTGAATCTATTAATACATTGTTTATAATTATGAACTAGGAGAATACAAGTATATAATTTTGAATTCAGAGAAAAGAAACACTGTATTATTACAAACGAAAACTTTCAGTGTAACAGAAAAGAGACAAAAACAAATATTAAATCAAAAAACTTAAAACACTGTAAGGTTAAATTTGAGTTGAGAAATTCACATGAAATAATTTTTTAAAAGCGTATTTGTCTTTTCTGGATCTGTCCACCGAAAGAGCTTTGAAGCAATGATACCCTTGTGTCAATGAACATACCTTGTCCCTTGATCTTGGCATCTAAATATCACTTCTCACCAATAAGGAGAATGTTCTTATTGTGAAATGCATATTGAAATATTTAGGAATGAAATGTCATGAGCCTACAATTTATTTTCAAATTGTTCAGCTGCGTGTATGTCTGTGTATGTGGGTGGGTAGGTCGGTGGTAAGGATTTAATTACTACACCAAGCAATCCCTATTCCTGCATCCGGCATAATTTCCTGTAGAATGAGCTTGAGCTGCCCGTGCTTTCTTGATGACATGGCCTCCATTCTGAAAATGAAACAAAATTTGGAGGAACACCCATGAAAATATTTAAATTACTAAAATGCTTGTTCCTGAGACACACAGATTCTAAAAATAGACAATATCATGTGTGCTCTAATTTTCCACTTAAAGTGACTTAAATTCTTTCAATTCAGACATTTTTGATAGAATATATGGTACTTCAACCTTCTAAGTGAGATGCATTTATTGAAATATCATTTCCCAATTCTTTTTGCAGTTTCTCTGGCTGTAATAGGTGGAGAGCTTTCATTAGCAATTATTGGCTTGGTGTGGCCAAGGATGTTGCACAAAGGCCTTTGCTTGGGAATTGGGAAATACAGGTTCTCCCTGGGGCTCTATAACTTGCTATGTGGCTTTGTATAAGTCATATCACCTTTTGGGATCTTGGTCTTTCAACTGCCAAATATAGGTATTGGATTTTTCTTCCACTATAAACAGTGATTTGGAATTTTCTTCAAGTAGAGTCATATGTCTACCATAACAGGGGCAGCAAGAAAGAGACAGGAGTGAAGGTTTATTATAGCATGAGGTGGCATCAGGAATAGGAAAGGAATCCCCAACCCAGATAATTTTTTGGTATCAATCTTGTGTCAAATTTTTTTAACTTATGACAATGAATAAGAGCAACAAATGCATTCTCAATTATAAGAACAATATTTTGGCATACAATTTTATGTATAATTACCCATAGTTCCAACAATTACTTTATTTTTCTCTCTAGAAGGAAAAGGTTAAGTTCTGAGTGATTCCAGCTATCTACATCTCCCTATAGCTGCAATTCATGTGGCAGCCTGTGTCTATGCTAGCATTGGCTGAGGATTTGAAATGCACTTCAGATTTTGGTTTAATATGCTCGCAAATAACTTACCATGGCAGTCCCCTTGAAATGCATTAAATCCTCTGTTTACTCGCATAACTGGGAAATTAGACAATTAACCGTGACAATCTATCAAAAGTATTAGAATACAAAAAGCACTAAGCATGAAATCCTATTGAAAACCATTTTATTCTCTTAATTATTCATTAGGCTCCTCAGACTCTTAAGAGACCGTCAAGGTCATCATTGTGAACATTAATTATCACTGTAATGTGGCACTGGAAAAATGTATTTTAAAAGAGTTCTGTTCAGTAGATTACTGCTAGTAAAAGAATTCACCATTTTATTTGGGGGTTTGTGTGCATCTCCTCTTCTGCTACATGGTGAGAAAATGGGAATATTAGAAGTGAACCTTCCAGAATCTTTTTAGTGCATGGGTTGGGTTCCAGTCTGCATGATTCCTGTGCAGAGGCCTGGGAGGAAGGAGTACCTGCTGATTGGGATCAGGGAGAAGGTGGTGCCAGGCAAAGATGGCAAGTTCTCCACTGGCCAGGAGTGATGCTTTGCCACCCTAGCCAGTAATTTTTTTAAAAAATTCAGCCAACATCTACCAGATGCCTTCTCTTCACCATGCTTTTTGTTGGTTTCGAAACAACAGAATGGAGTTGGTTGAGTGGTGCAGCTTCAAGTAAAGTCCACATTATAGCCGTTTCTTCCCTGTCCCCTCAAAGCACACAACCTATGGTAGTAAGCAGTCCTATGAAATTGAAACCTATTAAATATAAAGACATCTAATGACTGATGTGTTTAAATATCAATCCTTCAAGTAAACCTTTGTAGAGTGGTTCATTTCAGAATGACTGCCCAGAACACTGTTTTCAGACCTACTCTGTGTCCTCTTCCTTTACCAGCCCACTTTGACCCTAACATACACCATCTGCAACCCCAGCTCTCAGGACTAGGCTTGGCTAGGCTAGAGACACTCCAATGAGTTCAGCTGGTTATGCTGATAAAACAAAATAACGCTGGAGATATTCTCTGAGTGAACTGGGCGGCCATCCACACAGGCTCATGTCTGAAAGTATACGAATATACCAGATCTTACTTTCTAAAGAGGCAGAATTGTCTATATTTTCATCACAAATTGATCCTTCAACTTATTTTAGTTGTGTGGCATTCAGATCTGTCTTAAACATTAGCGCTAGGAATGCACCGTAAATACCTAGCAAGGGTGTGTGGACGTGAGCCCTCTAGATCTAGTGAGGGCAAACTGGCTGAGTCATCTCTGGGCTGGTTGCACTGCGGTGATTTAAGATGTCAAATTCTTTGACACTCCTTTCAAAAGATGAAGCCTAATTCCTCTCCTCTCGAATGTGGGCTGGACCTAGTGGCTAGCTTCTAACAACTAGTACAACGAAGAAATGATGGTGTTTGACTTTGGAGAGTAAGTGATTCATGGGCATTACAGCTTCCTGCTCTCTCTCTCTCTCTCTCTCTCTCTCCCTCCCTCCCTCGTCCTCCCTCTGCCAGAAGCCCTTGCCGCGTCCTGAGGATGGGTAAGCAGCCCGGTGGAGAGAGCTAATCAGTGAGAAACTGAGACTGCCTGCAGTCTTGGGAAGGAGCCACCTTACAGGCAGATCCTCCAGCCTGAGTCAAGCCTTCAGATGACTGCAGACGACATCTTGACCACAACCTCTGGAGTGATTCTGAACCAGAACCACGCAGCTAAGCCACTCCCACATTCCTGACTGCCAGAAATTGAGTAACATAATGACTGTGGTTTTAGGCTGCTATATCTGGAGCAATTTGTTCAACAGGAGTAGTACCTACCTGAAGTATTAATAGTTGTTGAGAGTCACCTTTCTCACCCTTCACTTGATGGTGCTGTTGTGCAACTTCACACTCCTATGGAGACACCTTATCTCACCATACACTAGGTGTGTAACTTCCTGCCTAGTGCATGCTGGGAATCAGGCCCTTGACCACCGTTTCACAAACCTCTAGCTGATCTCTGGCTACTTGTGAGATAAAGTATTTTTACCCTTTAACAAATACTTAATTTTGATAAACATTTCATTTTTCACAAATAGGTAGAAAAATATTTGTCACAATATTCCATCTATATATCCCATTAAGCAGACTAAATATCCAATATTACATGCATTTATTTCTTGATTTTGAAGACTAAAAATCCCATTAAAATGACACATGCTTTAATAGGGGTCATTATGATCAAAATTTTCCAATCAGTATTATTTTTATTAACACCATAAAAGCATCTCAAAAAAGCTTCTCTTCTTAACTTTTTGTAAATTGTGATCAAGAGGATTCATATAAATCGCATAATTTCAACAAAAATATCTATTTCTTGTGAAAAATATTCATCTCTTCAATTATGATGCAAATTGGAAGGTTATCCTTATAAATAGTAGTTTATAGCCTGGTTAGCCAATGACCATTTAAACGTTTCAGTCTGGAAAGACACATTTTCAAGAAGAAAAATGTAGAGCTTGGGTTTTCACAAGATGATCTCATTTAGAATTTTTAACTTATAGTTCAATTAAACAAAGTATCTCAGTTTAATCTGCTTGTATTTGAAGATAAATGTGCACATTTTCTTTATGCTTTATCAAGGAAACAATTTTTAAAACTTGATGGAATTCTGCTTTGGATATTTTTATGATTAGTCATTCATTGCTGCCCAGGATATTCTTATACTGTTTTCAAAACAGGTAGTAAATCCCACTAGTTCTAAAAGAGAAAATGACAACTTTCTGATTTATCCTCCAACAATTGTTACTTTTTGCCTCATAAATTGTTTCCATTAAGACAAGAGATAAAAAGCAAGATTTGAGAGAGGTTCATGGATCAACTGGAACAATCTGCTTAGTTCTACAGAATGGAGTTTCTGGGCATCATTCTCCATTTCTGTGCACAGAGTGCTGTGATGCACAAGAAGAAACAGCTCAGTGCAGGCACAGAGTGCACTACCCTGCTGCTCTTTCATCTGGTAGATGAGAACGAAACGCCCTGACGCTGTCTCTTGGGCTCTTCTATGTTTCTTCTAGATTTCGGCCCTAATTCTTCGTGATCCTATTGTTTTTAATTGGGTTATTTGTTTGTTTGTTTGTTTTGAGATGGAGTCTTGCTCTGTTGCTCAGGCTAGAGTGCAGTGGCACGATCTCGGCTCACTGCAGCCTCCACTTTCTGGGTTCAAGCGATTCTCCTCCCTCAGCCTCCTGAGTAGCTGGGATTACAGGCATGTTCCTCCATGTCTGGCTAATTTTTGTATTTTTAGTAGAGATTGGGTTTCACGATGTTGGCCAGGCTGGTCTTGAACTCCCAACTTAGGTGATCCACCTGCCTTGGCCTCCAAAAGTGCTGGGATTATAGGTGTGAGTCACAGCCCCCGGCCTTTTGTTTGATTTTCTGAGACAGAGTCTCACTCTGTCACCCAGGCTGGAGTACAGTGTTGTGTTCACAGCTCACTTCAGCCTCCACCTTCCAGGCTCAACTCATTCTCCTACCACAGCCTTCCTGCTAGCTGGGACTACAGGCATGCACCACCACACCTGCCTGGCTAACTTTTATTTATTTATTTGTAGAGACAGAGTCTCACCATTTTGCCCAGGCTGGTTTTGAATTCCTGGGCCCAAGGATCCACCTGTCTTGGCCTCCCAAAGTGCTGGGATTATACGCCTGAGCCACTGCACCAAGCTAAATGGGGCCTTTTTAATGGTGACAAAGACCAGGTGTTTTTCAGTTTTTGAGACTCTCAATATATTTAAAAAATAAAGAAATACCAACTCAGGGTTATAAAAAATTTAAGTGTTAAATACTTTCAACATCCACATTTAACAAAGTATGTTTATTAAACACAGAAATATAAGACAATATAATGATATGAATTATAAGATAAAGGATTTGTGAGAGACATTAAGTTCATTGTATATAGTCATTACTACTGTGGTCTGTTAATGAGACACAAGTTTAAAGTTACTTTGAAGGATGTCTTCTTTCAATTCTCTTTGTATATCTCTGTAACTACTTCTGTACCCTCAGAGATGATGTTTCAGTTTAAACTTGTGAATGTGAAATATGAGCCAAAAGACTCTCTGGGCCCTGAAATGACCTTTGTAGCAGATGCTGCCAGAGTCCTTCTCTTATCCTCTCTGGACTCTTCACCTAACCTGATGTCAGCTGCCAGTATGTGCATCTCCTTGCCTGAGGGCTTTTCTGGTGGCAGGAGTCCTTGCTACTCACAGAAATGGTCACCAGAAGTGCCAGAAAATTAATTTCCCTTGGCCAGCAGTCCTCAGCCAGCTCCTCGCTGACACTGATGTGCAGGTGTCTCCTATGCTGGTTGCTGGAATCAACCACAATAGCAGCCTTCTTGAAAACATAGCCTTCACTGGCTGCCTTCCTTTCCATCTCCCTTCTTCATTGCCCTACCTGTGTCTCCTGGGCTTTCCTTTCAAATAAACAGCTTGCTCTAGAATCTTTGTCTTAGGGTTGCTTCTGGGGAAACCCACACTAGGACCACTCTGTTTTTTGTTTATCTTTTTTTGTTTATTTTTTGTGTACTTGTTAAGGATTCACCATATAAAAGTGCTAACCTCTCTCACACTGGACCACTCAAAGAGAAGATACCAGAGCTTACCAAATTATACAAACTGAAGAAACCAAAACTATAATGTTGGATCAAGTCAAAGACTCTTAAAACATTACCATTGTCTTTTTCATCACATAGACTAAAGGACTACATTTACTTTATAAAAATCAAAATTCATCTTCAGCCATGAACTTGTGTTTACTAGAGAACACTTGAATAGCAGTGTAATATCTATAGGTTATACAGCCACATAGAGGGATTTTTATTTAAGTCTAGGATACATGAACAAGGACTTGAAGTGTAGTTGAGGGTGATCCAGAGTTCAGATGATTAGCATTTGACATCACAGAGGGTTCTGGCACTCAAATTTAGGTCTGAATATCTTGCTCTCTGTGCTTGAGGAGATGGATTCCAGCAGCAAGTGTCCTAAATGACATGCAGGCTATTACATG
Organism: Callithrix jacchus; assembly: GCF_049354715.1. Taxonomy (NCBI): domain Eukaryota; kingdom Metazoa; phylum Chordata; class Mammalia; order Primates; family Cebidae; genus Callithrix; species Callithrix jacchus. The sequence continues at coordinate 26,412,744 of NC_133516.1, read as the reverse complement.
TGGGCTCCGTATCCTTGTTCTTTTGCAATAGGACCAAAGAAGATCATGTTACTGCACATATTCTGAAGAAAAACAGATGGCGGTAGCATTGCATTTGAGGCACTTTTGCATCAATGATCCTCCCTTCCTCCTCTCCTCATCATTCTTCTGCCCCAGCTCCGTTGACTGTTCCTTGTGTCCCTAGTCCACGCTATGCTTTCCTCCCTCTATGTATCTGCTCATGTCTTCCTTCTTTCTGGAATGCCTGTCTACCCCACTTCCCACCTGCTACTTAACTCACACATGCCACAGGACCACATCTCCTTTCATCAGACCAGCTTACATACAACATCTGTCATCAATCTTCTCATGAGACCCTCTAGCTTCAAGTAGTTTATCTCTCCTCTGATTGCCTGTGCCCTCCTCTGATTGCCATTCTTTATTTTATATTTATGTGTATAGATTCCTTACTCCCCTACACAAGTGTGAGCTCAGTGAGGGCAAGGATCATGATATACCTATCCTTAAGTCTTCCAGGTGGTTACCAGATGGGTCACCAAAGAAATGCAAGAATTTGAAAGCCACTGGATGAAACTGAAGTGCTTCTTGTTTTAGATGTTTCACCTGCCTTAATATTAATTGCTTCTGGAGGGTAGAGATGTGTGTAGGACAAGAATTTCAGGTAGGGGGAAGACAGGAGTATGCATACGCATACCACTGCCCCAACATGTATGAAATCTGTATCATATGTAACATTTATATATACATAGTATATATATCCAGGACATCCAAAATAAGCTTGTTTACTCTGGGGAGAAAGACTGGGTGGTTAGGAGACAGGGAAAGACATGTGCTTTTAACTGCCTACACTCTTCATAGTTTTTTACGTTTATACTAAGTGCCTGTATTACACCTATCTTAATTTTTTTTAATTATTGAAAGACATGTAAAAAAGGAAATCTAGCAATCTTTCTTTTACTAAGTTGTATAACTCTGAAGATCAGCTACCTGTGTAGTCTGTAGAATATATTTCTGCTAGGAAAACTCATGAGTTGTGCTGGTGGCAAGGCTACTTCTAATTGTTAGGAGATAATTCTACATGAGTCTTTTATGTGTCTGCCCATCTTCTGAGTAAAGACACTGACATCCTTTGTTACAAATAATTAAATATCTTTTGGAAGATGTTTGTACAGCAAACAGCATTGAAGATAGTTTTTACCCACTAAGAGAGGGCAGAATTTTTTTTTTGCTGTCCAGGGTAAGAAAGATAATGTTTCCCTCAGGTTAAGCAGATTTGCTAACAGTCCCTTGAAAAGACCAAGGTTAAAAGTATGAGTTTTTTAGCTATGATGCAAATTCATTGATTGTGTAAATGTTCCCATGGGACTTGGGGAGTAAGGAGAACTGACACAAGCATGAAGGCCACGCTGACTGCTACACAATGAGTAATAATGTCCTTTGTCTCTGACCCAGGAGTCTTGTGTCTTCTGTCAACAACCATGAAACTGTGACAGGCTACCTTATTATTAGCTCATACATGTGGTAAAATTTCAACCCCTTTGTAGTTCTTGACACTAATGATGCAGATTCTGATAGTTAAAATACCTATATTCATCAAAATCTAAATTTAGAATCAGCAATTCTCCTCAGTTGAGTAATTTCATAAAGGAATTCAATTATTTCAATGGCTTTATTCTAGGAGTGTATTAGACACATAGAAGACACAGAAAAGATCCATTAGCCATTTAGCCTCTTCCCTGCTAAGAAAAGAAACTGAAATGGCACTGTGAGCTAAATTCTGTCCTTGGCCATTTGGCAGATGTCAAATGGTAATTATGTTGTAGGTTTCTAGGAAAACACAGTGGAAATAAAACAACACTTTTCCCAAGATATTCAAAATATCTATATGGTATTTCATCCACTCTAACTTGTATTCGACACTACAGGGAGGATGGAAACAGTTTATGTTGGTGCAAAAGTTATTGCGGTTTTTACTGTTACTCTCAATGGCAAAAGCGCAATAACTTTTACACCAACGTAACATTTCCATTACAACGTAATACTTGCCATTGAGAGTAATGGCAAAAACCTCAATAACTTGTGCACCAACCTAATATTTCTTTCCAGGAGGATAAGATAGGTCTTTTAATACATGAAAATAAATTTCTCGTTTGTTTTTTATTTCAAAATAGAAAACATCAAAAATGCCTTCAGCAAAAATATAATTTTTCTTTTCATTTTATTTCTTTTTGAAATGCTGAGACATTTTAAACATGTTGCAAAATACCTGACTATAATTGATTTTATCTAAAGGTTGCTGTTATATTGAAATAGAAATTTTTATAATCAGAATATTTATTCTCTTTACCACCCCTGCTCTTTATATAGATTTTTTATTCATTTCCTGCTAGAAGCTAAGTGTTCACATCTAAGCTATTTTCATTATGTCATAGCTGCCTTATGAAGGCTGTCCAAACATGAAAAATCAAATCATGAATTACCTCCATTAAAATCTGAGTCATGTTGGGAAGAGTTTAGGATGGCAGTCAAGTCTATTATAGAAACTGTATAGTGCTGCATGGAGATGCTGGAATATATTTAGGGCAGCAAAACATGTCCAATGCATCAGTCACAGTCCTGGCAGGAAGCAGATGGCATACTCCAATTTGGTAATTTGAGTGGAGTTTTAAAAAGAGACTATTCACAAATGTGTGACAAAGTTTAGGGAAACCATGAGGGTTGGTGGTGCACCCTGAAGCTAGTAATCACTGAGTCATTGCCATTCTAGGCCTGAAGGCCACTGTTATGGAGAAGGCTGCCTAACTGAAGCTGTGGCCTTCCATTGAGGGACATGGCCAACTCACCATGACTCAGCACAGAGAGAGCCAAGGAACAAATACTCTGACCTCACTCTCTTACCTCTCTCTAGTCGCCTGTCAGTGGCCCCATTAACTGTGCCCAATCAGGGACCAGAGGACAAGGAAGCCTATTGACGCATCCATAGAGGCCAGCCTCCCAAAGCATAGAGGAGGATGGAGAAGGGTAGAGGGTACGTGTGGGCAAACAGAAAATAACCAGTATGGTCAGTTTAATTCAAAACGTGTTTCTTCAGCACTGAACTCTGTATAATATTCTGAAGGAGACAGTTACCATTTTTTTATTGAGACGGAGTTTCACTCTTGTTACCCAGGCTGGAGTGCAATGGCTCTATCTCGGCTCACCGCAACCTCTGCCTCCTGGGTTCAGGCAATTCTCCTGCCTCAGCCTCCTGAGTAGCTGGGATTACAGGCATGCGCCACCGTACCCAGCTAATTTTTTGTATTTTTAGTAGAGACGGGTTTCACCATGTTGACCAGGGTGGTCTCGATCTCTTGACCTCGTGATCCACCCGCCTCAGCCTCCCAAAGTGCTGGGATTACAGGCGTGAGCCACCGTGCCCAGCCGACAGTTACCATTTTGTAACTTTTTTTTTATAAGCACTTAATTTTGCCATAGAAAATAATGGGTTCTCTGCATTCATTGAAGTAAGTTGGGTGTGTTATGTAGAATCATGAAATTTCCCAAGCTGAAGGGGACCTAGAGGTTATCTAATGAGTCCCTCTCATACAACAAGAATATTTTTAAACAAGTCTTAGAAAAAAAATCACTATGTTTATGCCAAGTATGAAAACCTTTTAATAGCTGGAACTTCTGACTTGGTTTTTGCTAATAGTAAAACCCTAATTTATAGAAAATCAGTTGGCAACTCTGGTTTGAGAAGGGTAGATACTATAGGCATTCCTCCTTTCTCTTAGAAACTACTTAGTAGTAATAAGGCCACTGTGGAACAGAAATGAAAACCCCACCTTTGCAAAACAAGGAGACATCTCAAACTCAAAACCACATAAAGCACATGGAAGTGGTATCAAGGCAGTGAGGGTTAGTAGGAAAGCTGGCAGAAGGGGTTGCAGATCTCAAATGACTCCAAGTTAAACACTCCAAGTTAAAGGGCTTGGGGGAGGGGGTCACAAAGCCAAATCCTAACCAGAGGTTCAGCATGTGGAAGACAGAGCTGAATGAAGATGGGGACAATTCATGTATTTGCAGGAAGCAGTCTGCCAGTGAACACGGAGGGAAGACTGCACTGACAGGCAGCCTTCCAGCTGCCTAGTTTTGGGCTTGGGAGAAGTAAAGGCTAAAGCAATTCACTCACTCAACCTGAACCATCAAACTCCTTCCAGCCAGGAAACTGCACTCTAGTACACCTATTGTATGTAGCTCATGTGAGAGAAAGTGAGACAACTGATCAAACATGAGCTGGTAGCACTTCAAAAGGAAGTGAAAGGAAAACAAGAGCAGGAACGAAAAAAATGTGCAAAATAGAGTTTAAAAGAATTAGACAGAATGAGTTATAATTTTAAATACGGAGGTCACATAGGACTCATTGAGAAAATAATCCTGAAGTCTTTCCCGAAGTCTTAGGGAAATGAGGGAGTTACTTGTGCTCTGGGGGAGAGTGTCCCAGGCAGAGGTAACAACCAGTGCCAAGGCGCCAAAGCAGAGGTACCTGGGTGCATTTGAAGAGCAGCAGTGTTACTTGGGGCATATATACTCATAGGAGGTTATCTCATTGTGAAGTCTGTACCTTAACATTCTAAACTCCCCTTCCTGGTTTTGTGTTGTTTTTTTTTTTTCCTCTGAATTTAACTTTATCATAATCTTGGCTTTATTGGTGTTTATATTGCCCGGTGTGTCTTTGCCCATCTTTTAAAACTTTTTGAATCAATTCATTTTAGGTGTGTCTCTTACATAGAGTACAGAGCTGAGTTTTAATTCATCCAGTTTCAGTATCTTTGTTTATTCATAAATTATTTTAGTACATTCATAATAATTGATAGAACAAATATGTTCATCCTAGTGCTGTCGTTTTATTTTCTCAGTTCTTATCTTACTTGACCTAGCATCAACAACATATGGCACAACTCCTCTTTAATTCAGATTCTTCGCTTGCTTCTGAGACACTGTTCTTACCCTTTCTCTGGGTTCACCTCCCATCTTGTTGGCCGGTCTTTCCCAAGTTCCTTTGCTATTTTCTCCTCTTTTCCCAACTTCTTACTACTGGAGTTAATGATGCAGGCTCATCTCTTGGTCCTCTTCCCTTCTCTAACTGTACTCACAACTTCGGTGAGCTCAACCAGTCTCATAGCTTTAAATATCATCTTTGTGTTGATAACTTGCAAATTCTTACCTCTAGCTTCGACCTTTTTCCTGAGTGTCAGAGGCCTGTTTACTGATTCAGATTTCCGAGAGGCATCTCGAAACCCCAAGTATCCATCACAGGGCTCCTGAATTTCTCCCAAATCTGCTTTTCCTATAGTTTTACCTACCTCAGTTATCAGTTGACTCCCCTTTCTCTCATACTTTACATCTCAGATGTCACCAATTTCTGAAAATTCTACCTTCAAAATATTTCTAAAATCTAACTGCCTCTCATCACTTCTGCTGCTACCATCCTGGTACAATCAATCCATCTCGTCTCAAAGATTCTAATAGCCAGCCTCCATCCTTGTGTCTCTGCTGTGTATTTCAACACAGAACCCTGAGTGATTCTGTTAAGATCTAAGTCTGAATAATGTCACTCATCTGCTCAGAATTCCCCAGTGACTCCCCATTTCTCTCAGAATAAAGGCTAAATAAGGAAACCTATTAACAAAACTCACTAAGAAAAAAATACCACACGACTATCTCCATTGATGATGAAAAAGCATATAATAAAATTCAGCATTCATCCTTAATAGTTAAAGAATTTCAATGAAATAAGAATTGGTAAATTCTTAACGATAAAATATGTTTATTTCGAATGCAAAGTCAATCTCCTCCTTGCTGAGTAAACACCAAAAACATTTTCTTAATACCAGAAACAAGACAAGAAAGGAGGAAAGATAATTATTATCTTCTATGACTGTAAACTTGGAAATCCTAAAGAACCAACTACTATTAGATGAATTCTGGTCCCCTGCTACGGGGTCCTTGCTCACGGCCAGGTCACAGCCGTTGTAGTGGAAGAAAGCCGAGTCTGCAGCAGATGGGAAGCGCCGTAATGCTCCAATACTATGAGGACAAGCTGGAGGGTGGCACATACGCATACCCGAAGGAAGACCTGGGCATGTGTCTACTGCTGTCGGACTATGTGATCCAGGAAGGGAAATCCCCTCAGCGGTGTTTGAAGGAAGGATACTGCAAAGCTTTGAAATACTCATTTTTTTTGAGGGTAAAAGATCAATGTTGGATACCAGGGTAAGATTCAGAGGAAGAAAAGGATATTCATACATTATGTTGAAGCCAACATGAAAAACAACAAAGAATTTTCTCTGGTCATTAACACAAAGAAGCCAAAACAAGAAACATACTTTTTACTACATCTGTTTGGTTGGACCAGTTTTCCCCTCCATGGCACACTGAAGAAAATGGATGAGTTCTGTTTTTGAATATGTATAAAATAAATGAGTCTCTTGATCCAAGTTATTTTTAGAAGAAAAACCTAATTGAACAGTTATGGGTTGGGAGCATAATAAATGTGTTTTGAGAATTGTTCTAAAGCACAGAGAATGGAAAGATTGTTATTTGCAAACTTGACTCTTCAATCAAATTACACAATTTTTATAGGCAACTCATGTGACTGACAGAGTTCATAACATGAAGCCTGTCCAGAAGATGTCTATTGGGAAAGTTTAGGATAAAACATTTTCTTTTGTTCAACCTTTCCTGTCTAAAATAAATTGTGTTTGTTTGATCCCTTAGAGAAGAGAAAAAAAACTACTATAAACTATGAGATTTTATTCTGAGTATAATATTAATATACAGAAATTAATGATATATTATATATACATATATATATATACACATGCAACAACTAATCAGAAGATATAATGGAAGAAACAGTTGCTTTAGCAATCAGAAAGATAAATTGCCTAGAAATAAACTCTATAAGAAATGAGCAAGATTTATGTAAAGATGTATAGAGGTTGGAGTGGTAAAAACAATATCAGCCTTTACAGTTAGATGTCTTCTTTTGGTATCAGGCAGGTGGAGGTTAGGAAACCATCCTCATGTGGCTCTGGACGCCTTCCCCTGAATAGGAAGGTTGTAGCTCCTTTGTCACAAGTTTCAGACCTTATTCTTCAGCTTTCTGGGTGTTAAGAAGCAGTAGTGACTATGGCAGCTTCTTAATCAAACTCAGAAATCCCCAGATCACAGATTAAGGTGTCCACATACAGGCCATGGCTGTGGTTCCAGGTGTAGCCTGGCTCTAGTGGCCTCAGACCCAGCAACTCCCTTGGTAGACCAGCCAAGTAGAGTTATTCACTCCAAGATGTCCAGCCCAGAGCTGCTACTTCAAGCCTACCATAGAATTTGTAAGAACTTAGTTCTCTTTATTAAATATCTTCCTGTGTAAAATACACAGAGTGATTTTTTTTGAGTGGGGGTGGGAAGAGCACACAGAGTGATTTCTGTTTTCTGCACTGAAATTTGACTGACAAGTTGGTATTGGAAGTGGTTGTAGAAATCAGACCCTGAAACTGGGAATCTGGGACTGGCTGGTTTTGAAGAACATGGTGGATGGTGGCCTTGTCACTTAGTGGAAAATGGGATGCTGTGAATTTAGGCACAAAGAATAAAAATTATGTACATTATCACCTTGGATGAACAGTGAAATTACATGGTCATCTTGGATGAACAGTTTACTGACAATGAGTCTTCAGTGGCTGCTACTTAGATGGTTATGAAGGGAATGAGAGATACAGGAACAGCTAGGTGGGTGGGTGAGTTGGCTTTTCTGATGGTATTGTAGAGTTTAAAGAAAGAGAATGAAGTATTATGAAGGTTCAAATATTAAAATCTTATGAGTCTTGTACATAGATAAACCAAAGGATTGATAATACAGAATAGAAAGTTCATAAATAGGAAATTTAGTATATGTAAGTCGTGGCATTTAAAATCAGTAGGGGAAAGATGGATTATTAATGAAATGGGGTTGGAAAAATGTATAGCTATTAAGATACAAAATTGAATCCACTCCACTTACCTCACGTGAAAACAAATTCTCGATTTGTCAGATTTTTAAAGTAAAGAACGTAACATCAGGAGATGTAAAAAACAAACCATGGAAGGATTTAAAAAATAATTGATGCCAGGCATGATGGCTCATACCTATAATCCTAGCACTCTGGGAGGCCGAGGCAAGTGGATTACTTGAGGTCAGGAGTTTGAGACCCACCTGACCAACATGGTGAAAACCCATCTCTACTAAAGATACAAAAATTAGCTGGGCATGGTGGTTCATGTAGTCCCAGCTTCTTGGGAGGCTGAGGCAAGAGAAGCACTTAAACCCGTGAGTCTGAGGTCACAGTGAGCCAGGATCACGCCACTGAACTACAGCTTGGGCAACAGAGCTAGACTCCATTAAAAAAATAAGTAATTGAAGAGAGGTGGAGATATTTCTAAGTATGATCCAACCCAGAAGTAGTTAGTACTAACAGAAAATTTGGTAAAATTGACCAGTTAGAAAAAGTTTTCTTGGCAAATAAATAAAACAAAAACAAGCAAACAAACAAAATAGCATAAGAGAAATAAAAGGACATGACAAACTGAGGAAAAGTTTTGACACTCATAAGAAAAATGACTACTCTTACTATTATATAAAGAGTTTCTATACTTAGTAGAAAATTAGACAATGTATATACATAGATAGTTCACAGACTAGGAAATACAAATGTCTCTTTAGCCTGAGAAGATGCTCTCAACCTCGCTCTTCACAAGAAAAATAGGAGTTATAACATTTTTTCATTAGATTGACAAATTCCATTTCTGACCAGAATAGAGTAAGTCCACTGCTGCCCATGTCTCCTACTGATTGATCACTACTAAAACCTCAAGATAAACGATAAAGAATAACTACCCAAGGACTCTGAAAAGTAAATAATAGCAGGCAGATTGGGCAGGGAACTCAAACCTGAAGAAAGACTGATACAGGAATGGTGAGATTCCTGTTTTTATTTTTTTCTTCTCTACCTCTTCGCTTTGATCTGAAGACAGAATGAGTTGGGAATTGTCAATCAGACACCATCAGCAAAACATCAGAGAGAAGCCTGACCATGTAGCCACAGGACCAGGAAAAAAGGCTGCTGAAAGCTAGAGAAAGTGGTAGAAACTGCTGATTGCTTTTTTCTTTCCCTCCCTTGCCTTGAAGCCATTCCCTGCCTTGTACAGTGACATGGTCACCTGGGAGAAAACCTGTCCTTCTAGACAGAGGAGTTGGGAAGAGGAACTGTTGGAAGCCAGAGAGAACTTGGAGGAAATCCCCCAAAAAAGACAAGTGGAGAAAGGAATCCCTAATTCTGTGTAATTGTTTGACATGTAGTCACAGGTAATGGATACAGTAGTTCCCCTGAGCCACAGTTTCTCTTTCCATGGTTTCAGTTACCTTCAATCAACTGAGGTTGGAAAACATTACATGGAAAACTCCAGAAATAAATAATTCGTAAATTTTAAATTGTGTGCCAATCTGAGTATTGTGATGAAATCTTGCACTATCCCACTCCAACCCTCCTGTGTGTGAATCGTCTCTTTGTCTGGTGTATCCATACTGTAGGTCCTTGTATTAGTCCATTCTCATAATGCTATAAAAAATAACTGAGACTGGGTAATTTATAAAGCAAAGAGGTATAATTGGCTCATGGCTTTGCAGGCTGTACAGGAAGCATGTTGCTGGCATCTGGTTGGCTTCTGGGAAGGCTTTAGGAAACTTACAAGTGAAGGGGGAGCAGGCATATCACATGGCCAGAGCAGGAGCAACACAGAGAGAAGATGCCACACACTTTTAAACAGCCAGATTTTGTGAAAAGTCACTCACTATTTTGAGGACAGCACCAAGAGGATGGTGCTAAATCATTCAGGAGAAATCTACCCCCATGATCCAATCACCTCCCACCAGACCCCACCTCTAATACTGGAGATTACAATTCAACATGAGATTTGAATGAGGACACAGATCCAAACTATATCAATGCTATACCTGTTAGTCACTTAGTAGTCATCTAGGCTATTAGGTTAAAAAAACATAAATATACAGGGTTCAGTACCATCTGTGGTTTCAGGCATCCAGTGGGGGTATTGAAATATGGATAAGGGGGACTACCATACAGGGATCTATGTCATTAACTCAGGTTTGCCATTTATGTCATCCAACAATTTACTATACTTAACAGAAATGTGTTAAGTTTTTTTTTTTGAGACGGAGTTTCGCTCTTGTTACCCAGGCTGGAGTGCAATGGCGCGATCTCGGCTCACCGCAACCTCCACCTCCTGGGTTCAGGTAATTCACCTGCCTCAGTCTCTCGAGTAGCTGGGATTACAGGCATGCACCACCGTGCCCAGCTAATTTTTTGTATTTTTAGTAGAGACGGGGTTTCACCATGTTGACCAGGATGTTCTCGATCTCTTGACCTTGTGATCCACCTGCCTCGGCCTCCCAAAGTGCTGGGATTACAGGCTTGAGCCACCGTGCCCAGCCTTGTTTTAATGTGTTAACAGTGGAAATGAAATAAGATTATCCATGAGAAAAGGACTTTTATTTTTCCATTCAATTTTTTTTCCTAATTCCTCCAGTCACATAAATATAAGAAAATGAAGTTATATGAAGGATGGCCATAAGTTCAAGGATAAGAAGATAGAAGAGTACAATTTAAAAGCAAAAGTCTAATGAGTAATTTATGTCTAAACTTATTGAAGTTCATAAATAATTTATCCTGATTTTCAGAAGAGAGAGAGAGAACCTTTGGACATACCCACACAGGACCTACAAAAAGACAGCTGCACAAAAACTGGTTAATAATGTTGTGAGCCAGCTAGACCACATGCTAGCATCAGTGGTCTAGAAAGAATACAAACTGCTCCTACCAAGTAATTAGTCTTCTGCTCCTTTCTTTAGTCTCCCTGCCTCCTGCCTGGAACCTGGTAGATCCAGAGAAGTGTGGAGAATAAAGAGCAGACCAGCGTTCTCCCCACTGTAGTTCGTTAAATCATCGATCTGGCCAAAGCTGGATGTACGGAGGCAGAAAGTGTCCATTCATTTTTTTATTTTTCATTTCAGGTTATTGTTTGTCTACTATGGACCTAACACTGTTCCAAACATTGGGGATAGAGTAATCCTCCATTATCTACGGGAGATACATTCCAAGATCCCCAGTGGATGCTTGAAACTAAGGATAGTATAAAACTCTATGTACACTATATTTATTCTTTCCTATATAAACATACACATCTATGATAAAGTTTCATTTATAAATTAGGTACAGTAAGGGATTAACAACAACAATAATAAAATAGAACAATTATAAAACAGACTGTAATAAAAGGTAAATATGGTCTCTCTCTCTCTCTCTCTCTCTCTCTCTCTCTCTCTCCAAATATCTTATTGTTCTGGCCTCACCTATTTTTAGACTGTGGTAGACCCTGGGTAACTAAAAACACTTAAAGCCAAACTGCAAATAAGGGGGAACTACTGTATATCAATGGACAAAACCGGCAAAAATCCCTGTCCTGTGAAACTTACATTCTAGGGAGAGAGACTGAAGATAAATGTAACAACATAAAATTTTAGAAGTCAGTAAGTGTGGGGCAGGCGCGGTGGCTCATACCTGTAATCCCAGCACTTTCCGAGGCCGAGGCAGGCGGATCACCTGAGGTCAGTCGTTCGAGACCAGCTTGGCCAACATGGTGAAACCCTGCCTCTACAAAAAATACAAAAATTAGCTGGGCGTTGTGGCTCACGCCTGTAATCCCAGCTATTTAGGAGGCTGAGTCAGGAGAATCGCTCGAACCCAGGAGGCAGAGGATGCAGTAAGCCGAGATTGTGCCACTCCAGCCTGGATGACAAAGGGAGACTATCTCAAAACAACAACAACAACAACGTCAATAAATGTGGTGGACAGAAGAAATAGGAGAGCAGGTAAGGAAATGGTAGGGTAGGGAGGAGATGAGAAGAGATAATAGGTAGGATGGTTAGAAAGGGCCTCAGGGAGAAAGTGAGAGTCCAGCAGACTGAGGGAGGTGAGGAAGTGAGCCAAGCAGCTATCTAAGGGAAGAGCTGTCTGGGCAGAGGGAATGGCTGGGGCAAAGACCCTGAGTTAGGAGGTGGAGGGTGTCTGGTCTGGCGAGTTCTAGGAGGAGCAAAGGTACCAGTGTGGCTGGAGAGCAGCAAGTAGGAGAGTAAAAGAGGTTTTCAGAGAGGTAAGCGACTGGGAAACCCTATAAACTATTGAAAGGGATTTGGCTGTAGTTGGATGTTAGGTTTTAATTATAAATGGATCTGCGTTTTTCACAACTTGAAAGTGAGCTACCGTTACAATGAGATTTCTTCTTATACCTGAACGTGACCAGAAAATCAGGTTCTGGTCTGTAAGAGATGGAAGAGGGAAAAGTGAAGGAGCGTGTTCCTCTTCCCCGCCCCGACCGCTCACTGTCTGAGAGCCCGGCGGCGTGCCACCCCAGCTCGGAGTGACAGCCCAACCAGGCCTCTTCCTTCTCAGCCCCGCCTCTCGCTGCCCTCCGGATCCCGGCGGGTGGTCAGTGTGCTAGGGTGGTCCCTCCCTTTTTGCAGGCCTGGGCTCCCGTTCCAGGCGACAGCCCAGTAAGGGCCGCCTTTTGTTTCTCCAGATCGGTTCCGGTCGAGGTTCTCGTCCAAGGCGACCGCCCAGTGAGGCCCCGCCTCTCCCGCCATGGCCCCGCCCCCTCCTGCGTGACCACGTCCAGGCCCCACCGAGTCCGACACGCCCAGCGCTCCGCGGCGCCCACCCCCGGCACAGAGCGCTCGCCCGCCCGGCCTCCGGTTGTCGCCAGCTCTCGGGCCCGCCCCCGAAGACGTGGAGCGGTGCGGCAGCCGGTGAGTGGGGGAGGGCACCACAGACCCCCAGCTGTCCGAGGCCCAGAGCCCGGCTCCGTGCAGCGACTGAGCCTCGGCCGCTACAGGCTCCAGGGGCTCCTCCCGGCCGCCGCCCTGCGTTCCCGGGGCGCTTCTCAGTGCCGGCACCCCTGGGGATGGGAAGTGGGACTAGGATGGGCGCGGAGGCTGTCGGGGCAGGGACGAGTGAAGGTGTTAAGGAGAGTGGCGGTCGCCGGGGAGGGCAGAGGTTTGTGGAGGGGATATGGGTCTGGGGCGAAGGTTTGAGTCCTGAGGGAAACGCAGTCAGCCGGAAATTTGGGGCTGGTGGAGTCAGGATGGGGGATGTGGGGGCCTCAGCGCTCTGGGAAAGGAGGCAATAGGTGGGGTTGTCGGCGGAGCGGAGTGACGGGTGCTTTTTGGAAGGGCCAGCTGGGGGGGGGGTGGGGGGGTTTCTTGCTAGGAAGCAGTCCCGCGATCAGAGCGGGCTAGGCTTTCTCCAGGCGGGGTTGGCCCGAGCAGAGTTGCAGGATAATGCTCACATCGAGGTGATTGGGTTTCCAGGCTTTTGACTGGGACATACTGTACAGTTTAAATAATAGATACCTGTCTGGCTAGTGCCTGGGACACCTGAGGAACGTGAATGGAATGGGGTTCTCCCCTACAGGCGGCGTCTGATTTTCCGGGTGCCTTCACAGTGCTAGCATTGCTGTGCGCTGCCTTCTGTAAAACCTTATTTCAACAGGGCGGTGTATGGAGGTCCCAGACTTAAAAGGTGCATCTGAGGTTTATTAAGACTCAAACACAGTTGTATCATATTGCCTTAAATCCTGCGGAGTTTAAATCTAATCCTGTGGGATTTAAAGCGGTTAAATATATTTTGTAGTGTCTACTTTCAACTTAAAGTCATACAAATCTAGAGGACTAGATGTTTTCTTTTTTTTTTTTTGAGACGGAGTTTCGCTCTAATTACCCAGGCTGGAGTGCAATGGCGCCATCTCGGCTCACTGCAACCTCCGCCTCCTGGGTTCAGGCAATTCTCCTGCCTCAGCCTCCTGAGTAGCTGGGATTACAGGCATGCGCCACCATGCCCAGCTAATTTTTTGTATTTTTAGTAGAGACGGGGTTTCACCATGTTGACCAGGATGGTCTCGATCTCTTGACCTCGCGATCCACCCGCCTCGGCCTCCCAAAGTGCAACTTTTTTTTTTTTGTTGAGACGGAGTCTTGCTCTGTCGCCCAGGCTAGAGTGCAGTGGCGCAATCTTGGCTCACTGCACCCTCCGCCTCCCAGGTTCAAGCAATTCTCCAGTCTTAGCCTCCTGAGTAGCTGGGATTACAGGCACCTGCCACCACGCCCGGCTAATTTCTGTGTTTTTAGTAGAGAAAACACAATTTTTCTCTATGGGGTTTCACCATGTTGGCCAGGCTGGTCTCGAACTCCTGATCTCAGGTGATCTGCCCACCTTGGCCTCCCAAAGTGCTGGAATTACAGGCATGAGCCACCACGCCCGGCCAACTGTTTTTCATTGTAAACTTGGAAGACAGAGAAAAGTATAAGGATGAAAATTAAAATCTGTAATTTTGCCACATTAACATTTTGATGCATTTCTTCTTAAAATCTGTAATTTTGCCATATTAACATTTTGATGCATTTCTTCCTAATTTTTGTATTTTTGTGTATATGAATAGACACAAAATTGGGGTAGTATTGTTACATTATAGGAATAATATTGTTATATTACTTCATACTATTGCTTTCTCTTTCCACCTCATATTTTCTCACTTAGCATTTTCATGGATCACTATAAATTCTTCTTAAACATCTTTGAAAATGCTTGTATAATCATTCATCATATGGATTCATGCTTTTATTAAATATTAGAGTTTTAGGTATGTGCCTAATACTGTGCTTGGAGGTGAAAAATCAGTGTCGCCCAAGATAGATGTATTTGTCATGGCTTGCATCACAGCTGTGGCATACTAGCCTATTTCTCATCTGCCAGATAACTAAATTGTCTCTAGCTTTCTGTTTTTATAAGCAATAAACTTGTTTTAATGGTTACAAGCTCATAAGTCTCATGTTTTATGTGAATCAAAAGGTATTTTTAATGTGTGTGAGTTTTTGTGTGTATGTGTTAGAAAAAGGAAATCATGGATTTTTTGGAAGAGGATTTTTTTTTTGACAAGGCCTCATTCTGTTGCCCAGGCTGGAGTGTGTGCAGTGGTGCAGTCATGGCTCACCACTGCCTCAACCTCTGGGCTGGATGATCCTCCCACCTCAGCCTCCAGGGTAGCTGGGACTACAAGCATGCTTCACCATGTCCAGCTAATTTTCTTATTTTTTTGTATTTATGGTAGATACAGGGTTTCGCCATGTTGCCCACACTGGTCTTGAACTCTTGAGCTCAATGGAGCTACCCACCACAGTCTCCCAAAGTTCTGGGATTACAGGCCTGAGCCACTGTGCCCAGCTCCCAGAAAAGGCTCTTTTTAAAAAGCTTTTTATTTTGAAATAACTTTAGATTTACAAAAAGTTGCAAAAATAGTACAGATTTTCTTATGCCCTTCACCTAGCTTCCCCAGATGTGAACATCTTATATGACTCTCGTAGGATTATTGAAATCGGGAAATTTACATTGATATAATTCTATTAAGTGTAATATACAGACCTTATTGAAATTTC
Organism: Callithrix jacchus; assembly: GCF_049354715.1. Lineage (NCBI taxonomy): Eukaryota > Metazoa > Chordata > Mammalia > Primates > Cebidae > Callithrix > Callithrix jacchus. Next base: position 26,397,161 of record NC_133516.1, on the reverse strand, counting down.
ACTAATTGTCTTGTTAATGTTTAGGATCCAATCAGGGATCCTACACTGTATTTAGTTGTTGTATGTCAGCCTGGTTTAATCTGAGCATCCTCCTAAACAGGATGACCTGGTGCAGACTTGTAAAGTAAAGCAGGCCTGCTAGAAAGCATACATCTTCCCTGAATTCATATCCAAAACTCATCCCTTAGAAGGGGATATTTAGCTCACTTTTTTTATGTAAGTAGACTACTGTTTGATTAAGATGTATAACCAATAAGGTGCCTTTTAATTACTTTTATATGCCATTTCTAAATCACCTGGGAGTTACAGAATAGAAAGGATGATCTGAGTAATCCATGCTTATTATCGCTTTTATTAGTCTTTGAATTGGCAGTGGGAATCTTTTTGGAGTGCCAGATGCTGACTCCAGTCCCTGGGTATTTTGGAGGAAATACACTCTTTACCAAGTGTGACCAACTTGTCCCAGGTTTAAAGGTCTGTGTGTCTTGAGAACTTCTTTAGCCCAGGGCAACCTCATAGCCTCTAGAGCATTTCTACTAAGAAGCCACAGTATATTTCCGATATTATTCTAGCCAAAACAAGCAAACTCTTGGCAGTATCTGGGGTAATGAGAGTAGATGGAGGCATGAGTGAGAGGAGTAAATATTCTTGTTTTCCTCACTGGTGCTTCCATGGCTAGACTCAACTGGGTGATTATATGCAGAGGTCAGTGCAGCATCTAATCAGGCCTGGGCCTGGACTGTTGTGGCAGGACTGTCTTCAGTAGCCTGTGTCTCGCCTCTCCTGTACCTTCCTGTGGAATCCTGAGGGCATGGAGTTCCCTCAGGGAGTGGCCCTCACCAGCTTCCCTAAATTATCTGTGTTACCAAGAAACTTATAGTAAGGATGGGTGTATGCGAGGCTGATTTTCTACTCCTGTCTGTCTACATCTGTGTGACTCCCCAAGGCAGCTGCCCTAGGTATCAAGGAGGGAGGCTCCCACAGTTGCTCTCACAATTAACTGCCCGCCTGTAGGTAAGTAGTGTCTCCACATCTTAGGTCCTCTGGAGATGGCCTGGCCCTATTTTAGCCTGGCCATTAAAATTGCAACTTTTGTCCTACGGAAATTCCTCTCATCTTCCAGCTTGGGCAATGTGACCCTTCATTTTTCGCTTACTGAAGTGAAGTGTTTTCTATTCTGCTTCATGACTGAGAATACTTTTGGTTCCTGTTTCTCCTTGAATCTGGAATAAGGTTATATATTTCCTTCTTAACCTTTGAATTTGGGATAATTCCATTGACTTTTTTTCTTTACTCAAATGCAGGAAGAGAATAATACACAGAATAAAGGATTCATTATTCTTTTCCTGATCCTTGTTAAAATAACTCCTCTCTCCTCCCCCCTCCCAACCTCTCCATGGTGAACTCACTGTGTTTTTCTCTACATCTTGACTACCACAGTCAGGATTTACCTCTTGTGGGCCAGTGATCCAGTTATTAATGTAAAAACCACATGAATTTAACTTATTTTTAGGTCTCTCTTTGGGCCTATATGCAATTCAACACCTGATAACACAATTTGGAATTGCTGTCTCTTGATCCCGTGCCCCAAGGCCTGTGTGGAACCTGGCTGCTCTATGCCTTATAGTCACCCTGGCTACTGTCCTGGCTTAGAGTCCCGATCAAAGGAGGATATTGGCTGTGATAGCAGAAATTGTTCTACTCTTTGGTGCCCAGGAACTCTGTATGTTGAATCATTGTTTGTTTTTAGATTGGCCCCAACTGGAACCATAAGTTTCCTGCTACAACTGCAGGAACACTTAAAGCCTTCATGTCCCTGTCTGGTATTTTGGTTCCACTTTTTCATCTCGTATGCTTGGTAACAGTAGAGCAAGTTCCCATTAAGACCCTCTGGTAAATGTAGATTCCAGAACTCAGTTTAGGCCAAGGCTTCCAGGAGGCTTCTTGTTTCCACTACTTTACATTTGATATTTACGTCATTGAGCCAGTTAAAGGGAGAGGAGAGACTGGAGCAAGCCTGGATTTCATTGGCCAGTGAACTGCAAGATGAAAGGCTGTCACACCCATAATTCTACTGCATGTAAAAACAGAGAGGCACAGCAGTAGCCCAAAGAGAGGGCATCCCCAGAGGTTTAACTATACAGAAGTTCCCCGAGGAGTGGCATACCCAGGTGGGATTACCATATGGGGACAGGGACAGACATTTCCTGAGCAGAGGGCACCCCTGAATGGAATTGCAGGGACAGAAAGAAGAGACGGCTTAAGTAAGCTGGCCTGTACATGCATTGTGGCATAATGACCAGCACAAGTGTAGAGTGGCTGAAAGTGGGCACAAGAGGAGCAGAGCTGGTTCTTACTGTCACTGCAGTATTCAAAGCTCCAAGAGCATTTTATGTCCTGGAGCTTTAAAAGGGCCAGGCTTACCAGCTTCCACTAAAAAAGCCCAGCAGCCTGTCTTCCCCTACCCACATGGTTCTTACTGCATAAAGCAGAATCAAAGCAATGCCAGCACTTATGTTAGTCCTGAGATTTTTATTGAGACTAGCTATCATTTACAGCATGCAGCTGCATGATTGTAGCAAGGCTAGTGTTATTTCTATGATGGGGGCATAATACAGACTTGGACTTTATTGGCTGGTAAGTTTACAAAAAGAAAAGACAAAAGGTTGTCTTCTGATGGCATGGTGGTGTTCAAAGAGCATTGGATTCCAATTCTGCTTCTGCCACACTGGTGGTGTGACTTTGGATCTGCATAGCATGATAGTGAGGGACTAACTGATCCCTAAGACTCCTTCCCATCTTAAAGAGTCTGTCAATGTCCAGCTCCCTGAAGCTTTGCAGTCTCCTGGGTAGGAGCTGGATAGAAGGTGATGTGCTTTATGTATGGATCCTTTTATTTCACATATGGTTGAATAGAAGACATTTCACTGTTAACCTTTTCTCAGAACAAACCAAATTTTAAATCTAGGTAGTTTTTATACAAGGTTGCCATGCCTTTAGTCTGGTGAAGAAAAGCAAAATATCTTGTATTATATATATATCTTGATTTTAAAATATCATTTGGCCTTAACTGAAGGGTATATCCTACATTTGCTATTGAGAATGTGAAGCTTCTGTAGTATTTTCCAAATACAGAGCCACTTTTTTTCTGATTATTAGAAATACCCACTCATAGGCCGGGCGCTGTGGCTCACACCTATAATCCCAGCACTTTGGGAGACTGAGGTGGGTGGATAACCTGAGGTCAGGAGTTCAAGACCAGCCTGGCCAACATAGCAAAACCCCATTTCTACTGAAAATACAAAAAATTAGCTGGGTATGGTGGCGGGCACCTGTAATCCCAGCGACTCAGGAGGCTAAGGCATGGGAATCACTTGAACCCAGGAGGCCGAGGTTGTACTGAGCTGAGAGAGTGCCACTGCACTGTAGCCTGGGCAGCACAAGCAAAACTCCATCTCAAAAAAAAAAAACCACTCATTAAAAATCAAATTAAAAAAAGTAATAAAATAAAAATCATCCCAAATGCTATTACTTAGGAAGAACAATTTGGAGAAGTATATCTGAGTAGCCATTGATGCAGTTTTTATTCACACAAACACACACACACAATAGCTTGATGTGCGCATATACACATGCTTCAGGAGGTGGACTTTGGGGTCAGGCTGTCTGGTTGTGAATCCCAGCTCCCCTGTTTGCTATTGCAAGATGTTGGACAATCTAATCTTTTTTACCTAAGTTTTCTCATTGGTAAAATGGAAGCGTTAAAGTTTCTTCTTCACATAAAATGTACAGTGGTCTATAGCCCACTGCCTTGCATGTAGTTAATCATTAGCAAATGATAGCTACTATTATTTTGCTATTGCTATGTATTTATTATATATATTTATATGGGATCATACTTTACATTTTTTACCTTACAATGTATTAGGAAATCTCTCCGTGTTAATAAATATAGTTGGGTCTGTATCTTAGTATTAATGGCTCTATCGTGTTGTACCATACTTTTGTACCATACTTTAGCCAATTTCTTGTGGATGGACATTGAAGTATTAAGTTGTTTTTGCCATAAATGCATAAATAATCTGTAATGAACTTTTACATGTATATTTGGTTTACTTATCTTTTTTTAGATAAATTCCACAAAAACCGTAATAAACTATATACATATTTTGTTTAGTTTTCTTCTAAGAATTTGGGATAAATTCTCAGAAATACTATTGTTATATTGAAGAGTATGAATGTTCAATATTATTTGTCTTATTGCCTCTCTTCTTTCTAGAAATGTGACATCAAATTATGACATCTGTCAGCAATGTGTGAAAATGCTAGGTTTTCTACACCTACCCCCAAACTGGATTCTTTCCATCTTTTAGCTTTGGCTGATTTGAAAAGGGAAAAATATCTTATTGTTACTTTGCATTTTTTAACTTGGTGACTCTGGACATCTTTTCAAATATGTCTCAGCATTTTTTAATGAGTTGTATTTTTAGGTTTTTGTATTTTCTGTTGTTGATTTGTAAGAACTGTTTGTATATCAGGGATAGTGAAATTTGTGGCTGAGCGTGGTGGTTCATTCATGGCTGTAATCCCAGCACTTTGGGAGGCTGAGACAGGCAGATCACGAGGTCAGAAGATCAAGATCATCCTGGCTAACACAGTGAAACCCTGTCTCTACTAAAAATACAAAAAATTAGCCGGGCGCGGTGGCACTTGCCTGTAGTTCCAGCTACTCGGGAGGCTGAGGCAGGAGAATTGCTTGAACCCAGGATGCGGAGGTTGCAGTGAGCCGAGATCACGTCACTGCACTCCAGCCTGGGAGACAGAGTGAGACTCCATCTCAAACAAAAAAACAAAAAAAAACAGAAACTTGTCTGTCATATTGCAAATATTGTTAAGGTTGTGCCTTGCATAATGAAAGGCATAAAGTATCACAAATGAGAATAATCAGTGAGCAAATGTATGAATTTGTAGATAGTGGTCATATACATTTGGAATGGAAACCTGCTTTCAGTATCTCAGCAACATTTTTTTATGATCTGATTATTATGAATAAGGTGGGCCTTTTATTACTCACATTGAACAATGCATAAATGTTCAAAAACATTGATCTTCGATGCAGGTCCCCACATACTCTGCTGAACACTTTATTGTTCCCTTAAACTAGCCATTCTTTCCCACTTTGCTATTTTTTTCACACATAGTTATTCTTCCCATATCCAAGGTTGGAAACCTTGGGGTTTTCTGTATATCTGGTCCAAGTTGAATGCTGTCTGGTTTCCATCTTCCCTTCCCAGACAGTGCCCTCCTGAGGCTACCCCTACTCGTTGGGTTCCTGCTACTATGCTTAGCCCATGTGTTAGAATAATTCAATGCATGCTTGCTTCTGCTACTAGACTAAGCACTCTTCAAAAGCAAGAGGTAGACTTTATTTACTTTTGTACCTTTAGTCGGTCATGCCCTGGCTCATAGTAAGCACATGGTAAGTGTTTATTGTATTTGATATTTCCATTTTGAAGGTGATGAACTCAGCCTCTGTATTCCACTGGTAGGTTAGTATTCTCCCCCACCAGCTTTTTATTACGAAAAATTTCAGTCCAGAGAGTTAAAAGAATACCATAAAGAATACCTATATTCTCGCCCCCTAGATTTACTTACTGAGATTCGTATTACTTTGACACAAAATTCTCTGCTCAGAAACTTACTGGCCATTGGATCACTTGTAAACTATAGCATTTGTTATCCTTAAATGGCTGCATCTAATAAAACAGCCCCTCTGCTCTGGTTAGGTCAGTCTTCTTCTTGTTCTTTTCCCTTGCTGTCTTTATTCTTGCTTCATTGATTTTACACATTGTTTCCTGTTGTAGAACATGTGTTCCCATTGTCTGGTCCAAAATTTTTAGGCATTGAGTGTTCTGACTACATTATTAGCTATTTGGAGGTGACTACTAGATTTTGTCTTGATCTGATTTCCTTCATTGAATCTTGCATGTTGAGTATTGATTTAGCTGGTATCTTTAAATAGCATTCCCTATATATTTGGAGTATAATTTGATATATATATTTTTAAGACACAATCTTGCTTTGTCACCCAGGCTGGAGTGCAGTGGCGTGATCTTGACTCACTGCAACCTTTGCCTCCCGGGTTCAAGCAGTTCTCCTACCTCAGCCTCCTGAGTAGCTGAAATTACAGGCATGCACCACCACACCTGGCTAAATTTTGTATTTTTAATAGAGACTGGGTTTCACCACATTGCCTGGGTTGGTCTCAAACTCCTGACCTCAGGTGTTCCACCCACTTTGGCCCCCCAAAGTGCTGGGATTACAGGCATGAGCCACCATGCCCAGCCTGGTGTATAATTTGAATCCAACATTCATTTATAAGACCTTTTATGCCCCTGACAAAACATAAGCTCTGTTAGAGGAAAAAAAGTTGAATGGTTTAAGCCAGCTATCCTGAATCTGTTTAATCAGATTGCTACAAGATTGTGATTTCTACAGAAGAAAGGAAAGATGTTATGCCGTGTTGGCCACTTCCTTTGTTATTGTTCCCTTGAATTTGATTTACTCTTGTACTTTGGAGTCATTAAAGCTTATATAAAGTGCACAGTTAGAATAAGTATGTCTAAAGTCTGAAAATTGCCCTGGTTGAGAATCACTGAGTTAGGTAGGGTCACATGAAAAACATTTTAGTGCAAGGCCTCTAAGCCGTAAGTGACTGACTCCATTTGTACATCTCCAGGTTGGCTCCACTATTTTGCAAGCTTGGTAATGGAGCTGAAGGGGGCTATCCCTGAGAAAGGTAGGGAAACAGGGAAGGAAAGTGAGGCTGGGGAGAAGTTTATGTTTAGTTTTGATTCTATTGAGACAAGTTTTAGTGAGATAACAGTATTGGAAACTCCTGATGGAGCTCAACTTAGAAGACACAACTGGAAACAAATTGCAAAGACAGCAACACAGAGGTTAGAGTTTGAATTTAAGAGAAAAGGGTTTAGAGGGAGAAATTATATAGAAAGAAGTCAAAAGTCTAGGGTTTGTTTCTTGGCCATATATGTATATTATATTTAATTTTCTTTGTTCCACTACACTTAAAGAAGAAATGACTTGGGCACATTTTTGCAAATAGTGTTGGGAGAAGACAGAAGGAAAAGGAGATTCTAGAGGTAGGGAAAGAATCAGTATAATAAAGCATTCTGGAGACCAAGGAAAGAGTCTATGATAACTTTGAATTTAAGGTGTTTTGTTTTTTTGTGCATCTAAAAGTGTTATTAATATTTTTTAACAGAAGTTTGGGCTATTCCAACAAGAGTATCTTTGACACTAGATAGACTACTTCTACCTTATGGCTAATTATTTTACTCTCAGCCTTATCATATTTATTCTTGCTGGTTAGAGCTGGACACTTGATCAGAGTTGTCTAGAATTTCTCCGAAGAGAGTTTAATTCCAGAATTTTAATATTCTATTTAGTAGCCAGTTATAAAAAGGTTATCATTTGTTGCATGTCTACTATGTGGCAAGCACTGTGCTGTACATGTTTCCCATTTCCTCTCTCACCATTCAGTGTGGCATGTACTTTTATTAATCCCACTTTACAGAAGAGGATAAATAAATTGCCTGAGAGAGTAGTCAAGAATTGAATTTGAATTTATGTCTGTCTCTCTCCAGAGATCAAGCTCTTTTTAACCAATTCTAATGGTAAGACATAATTAACCAAAGTCCAAACTGCTAGAACAAAACAAGACAGAGGGATTGTGTACTGTTAATCAGACCAGGCTAGATTGCTGTATTGTTTAAATCCTGACATATGCAATAGGTTCAAACATATAGATTTCTCACTCATCTAACTGTCCAAGGCAGGAGGTATTCTGGATTGATGGGTAGCTCAACTCCCTTCTAATCTAGGAAGCCATACTTTCCTGTCTTGTATCTCCTCAGTATCCCCAGGGCCCATGGAAAAGGGAAAGAAAACAATGAGGAGAGATAGAATCACTCCCTTAAAAGGCTTGTCCTAGAGTTGTGAGTACTTCTGCTCACAAACTATTGTCTAGAATTTAGTCCCATGCTCACCTAACTCCAACTGCATGGAAAATGTAGCCTAGTCATGTGCTTAAACAAACAAAGAGTGGATTTCAGAGGACAGCTCAAATCTCTGCCACAGGAACCAAGGAAAAAGGATTGGATAGATAACTAGAAAAGAAACCCTAGACAAGGTCTTGAAGATTCTCTTGATATTCTCCTGAACTGATCCTGAAAATCCAGGTTCTTTTGGGGTTCATTTCAGTCCATAGGATATAATTTCATAGGCTTTCATTTTTACAGATTGGTAAGGACTACTTATTAACCACCCTTTAAATGAATTATTAAGGATTACTGATATTTAGTATTCGTAAAATAAATTTGGTATAATTCAGCAATTTACTAAAATGTCTAGCTGTTTTTCAGTGCCTGATAGTGTTATAAAGATTAATTTGCAGACGCATGCATGTATAGTCATGTATTGCATAGTAACATTTCGATCAACAACAGATTGCAAATATGATGGTCCCATAAGATTATAACAGCTGAAAAATTCATGTCACCTGGTGACATTGTAGTGTAATACATTATTCATGTGTTTGTGGTGATGCGAGTGTAAACAGACCTGTGTGCTGCCAGTTGCATAATAGTAGTACATACAATTATGTGCAGTACATAATACCTGACAATGATAATAAACCACTTTTTCTGGTTTATATATTTACTATACTATACTCTTAATCATCATTTTAGAGTGTACGCTTCCTTACATTAAAAAAAAAGTTAACTGTAAAACAGCCTCAGGCAATTCCTTCAGGAGGTATTCTGAAGTTGTTATAGGAGATGATAGCTCCGTGTGTGTTAGTGCCTCTGAAGACCTTCCAGTGAGACAAGGTGTGGAGGTGGAAGACAGTAATATTGTTGATATTGACCCTGTATAGACCTAGGTTAATGTGTTTATGTCTTAGTTTTAACAAAAACATTTAAAAATTAAAAAAAATTAAATAGAAAATGGCTTCTAGAATAAAGATATAAATAAAATATTTTTGTATGGCTGTACAATGTGTGTTACACTAAGTGTTATTACAAAAGTCAAAAAATCAAAAGTTTATAAAGTTACAGTTAGCTAAGGTTAACTTATTACTGAATAAAACTTTAATATATTTAGTATAGCCTAAATGTACAGTGTTTATAAAGTCTACAGAAGTGTACAGTAGTATCTTAGGCCTTCACCATTCACTCACTGCATCACCCAGAGTAACTCTGAGTCCTGCAAGCTCCATTCATGGTAAGTATCCTATACAGGTGTATTCATTTTTGAATCTTTTATACTATATTTTCACTGTACCTTTTCTGTGTTTAGATATATAAATTTTATTGCTGTGTTACAATTGTCTGCAGGATTCAGTGCAGTAACATGCTGTATAGGTTTGTAGCCTTGGAGCAGTAAGCTATACTGCATACTCTAGGTATGTAGTAGGTTATGCCATCTAGGTTTGTATAAGTACATTCTGTGATGTTTCCACAACAGTGAAACAACCCATTTCTCAGAACTGTCTTTGTCATTAAGTGATGCATGACCATAAATGGTCGGAATTCTTGAGATTGTCAAAAGGATCCTTTGTTATCAGTTCGTTGTTGGTATTGTCTTCAGCTGGTCATGATTTTGGCTTGAGGTTTACTTTTTGGCTGCTGACTATTTTTTGTTATTAATATTTGGGCACTGTTTTACTTATTTTTGATACATTTAATTTTGCTTTAGGCCAGAATATTCTGTAATGTGGTTTCGCTTTGTCGTTTTGTCTTAAACTCTGTTTAGATCATCTTCAACAGAGTTGTATGGTAGACAATTCAAAATTAAGGTTTCATTCAGTAGGAAACAACATATAGAATTTGGATATGTCTAATGACTCTATTTTCTCTATATGAGCTAAACAAAGTGACTTGGTTCAATTTTCCTCTTGCTTTTTAAAGTATAAATTATAGGGTTTTAGGAAGATTATGTAGAATCATGTATGTAGGTACCTAGTATAGTGTATTATGTGTAGTGAGAAATCCAACAAAAGAGAAATTTAGTAAAGAAGAAATTAAATTTAAAAGGCGGTAGGGGAGTTCCTGTATTATGGATGCCGTCTGCTCACTAAATATAAGATTTCTATGTCACAGTTGCCCGATCATTTGCAATCATTTCCTTCTGTCTTAATACTCTTGACCAGGCATGCTGGCTCACACCTGCAGTCCCAGCACTTTGTGAAGCCAAGGTGGGAGGATTGCTTGAGCTCAGTAGTTTGAGACCAGCCTGGGCAACATAGGGAGACCCTGTCTCTACAAAACGTAAGTTGTGTGCTGGGTGCCATGGCACACAACTGTGATTCTAGCTTCTTGGAAGGTTGAAGTGGGAGGATTGCTTGGGCTCCAGAGTTTGAGGCTGCAGTGAGCTACGATCATACCACTGTACTCCAGGCTACCTGGGTGACAGAGCAAGACTCTGTTTCAAAAAAAAAAGACCAGGTACAGTGGCTCACACGTGAAACTGAAGTCCTAGCACTTGGGGAGGCCGAAGTGAAAGGATCAATTTAGCCCAGGAGTTCAAGATAAGCTTGGGCAACGTGGCAAAACCCTGTCTCTCCAAAAAATACAAAAATTAGCTGGGTGTGGTGGCGCATCCTACTGTACTCTAGCCTGGGTAAAAGAGTGAAACCCTGTCTCAAAAAAAAAAAATACTGTGTTTTTTTTTTTTTATTTAAGTATGCTGATAAATCCTCTCAATTTTTCTGTTTGAAAATGGCTTAGGCTCGGCATGGTGGCTCACGCCTATAATCTCAGCATTTTGGGAGGCCGAGGCGGGCAGATCATGAGGTCAGGAGATCAAGACCGTCCTGACCAACATGGTGAAATCCTATCTCTACTAAAATGCAAAAAATTAGCCAGACATGGCGGCACATGCCTGTAGTCCAAGCTACTCGGGAGGCTGAGGTAGGGGAATCGCTTGAACCCCAGAGGTGGAGGTTGCAGTGACCCAAGATTGCACCGCTGCACTGGCCTGGTGACAGAGCAAGACTCCGTTTCAAAAAAAGAAAGAAAATGGGCTTTATTTCTCTTTTATTCTTAAGGCATATTTTGACCAATTATATAATTTCAGATTAGCCATAATACTCTCTTGGTACATTGAAGATATTCTTTCAGTCTAATTATTGCTCTTCAAAGTATTTGTCTTTATTTTTCTGCTTTAAGATTTTTCTGTGTCTTGTTTTTTTTTTTATTGTTTTTTGCTACACTTTTTATTTATCCTGATGGGGGGTATATAGAGATTCTTAAATCTGTGCCTTGGTATATGAGCTTTTGGAAATTCTTGGTCAGTCTCTCTTCAGATACTGTTTTTACTCTGATACCTCCCCCTTTTAGTTCCTTCTAGTTCCTCATCTCATACTCTTTTTACTGTATGTTCTTCCTTTTTTGTTCTCACAGCTTAATTCTAGATATTTTCTTTGTGTCTATGTTATTGTTTGGTTTTTATCTTTAGTTTTGTCTGATTTTCTGTAAAGCCTCTCTTGGGTTTTTAATTTCGACTCATATTTTTAAATTCTAGAATTTCCATTAAAAAGAGTTTTCAGGGCCGGGCACGGTGGCTCACGCACGCTTGTAATCCCAGCACTTTGGGAGGCTGAGGTGGGCGGATCACGAGGTCAAGAGATTGAGACCATCCTGGCCAACATGGTGAAACCCCATCTCTACTAAAAATACAAAAATTAGCCAAGCATGGTGGCACGTGCTTGTGATACCAGTTACTCGAGAGGCTGAGGCAGAAGAATCGCTTGAACCCAGGAGGCGGAGGTTGCAGTGAGCCAAGATCACGCCACTGCACTTCAGCCTGGCGACGGAGCAAGACTCCGTCTCAAAAAAAAAAAAAAAAAGAGTTTTCAGTTCTTTGCCAAAATTATTAATCTTTTAGTTCTTTGAATTTATAACTATTTTAAATAATTTGGATCTATTATGTGTTTGTTTCTATTGCTTGTTACCTATTTTTCATTTTCATATGTACTAACTTTTCTCCTAATTGGGATGATACAAACCTAAAATTTTGTTCCTATCAGGGTGATGTAATTCTCCTTCACTATTATGTTTAGGATGTAGCCTTTTCAGGTCCCAGTTCAAATTGCATACTCGTTTTGTTTCCTAGCCTCCCATGGCCAACAGAAGCTCTGCTTAGCTTCTCACCCTCTCAGCAGAGGCACCAGACAAACTGGTTGCAAGTGCTTAGCTTTCTTCTGGATGTGGACTCCATTATTTCCCACTGCCTTTTTTTTTTCTTGGTGACAGGGTCTTGCTGTGTTGCTCAGGCTTGTGTTGAACTCCTGGGCTCAAGTGATCCTCTAGTCTCAGCCTCCCAAATAGCTGGGATTACAGGTGTGAGCCACCATGCCCAGCTTAGTTGGCTTTTTGTTATTCACACATTTTTAAAAATACAGGTTACGTATTCCTTATCCAAAATGCTAGGACCAATAGTATTTCAGATTTTTGATTTTTTTTTTTTTGGATCTTGGAATATTTGTGTTTATATAATGAGTTCTCTTGGGAGTGGGACCCAAGGCTAAACATGAAATGTATGCTTCACATGCACTTTATACACATAGGCTAAAAGTAATTTTATGTAATATTTTAAATAATTTTGTGCATGAGATGAACTTTGTGCTAAGTACTTATGTGTGAAATTTTCCACTTGTGGGATCACATATATATATACGCAAATATATATGAGAGTATGTGAGTGTGGGTGTGTATTGTCTAGCTGTCTTCAGCAGAAGAGTTTGTTTGAACCCCTTAATCTGCTATCCTGGAAGTAGAAATCTTGGCTTGTGTTCATAGTTAATGTGTCACTTTGAGGATAAGTAGTTTTGGAGGAAATGTATAGTAGTGGTTCTGCCTAGCTGAGATGGGTACTGTAGAGAGTTCCATATAATTACACCCTGACTACTCATTACCCACTGTGAGTTTTTCTTTTTCTTTTTTTTTTTTTTCTTCAGTAGTTTTATTCAGTCCAGTTGTCTGCTTCTATAGATTTAACCCCCAAGCTATCCTTTCCTCTTCATTGTCATTGTTCAGGCCAGTATCAGCTTTTTCTAGACTACTTTAATGGCCCCTAACTGGCCTTCCACACTCTAGGCTGACCCTTTGTGATCTGTAATAGCTCCCTACTGACTACAACAGTTCCCTGCTCATAATGAATTGGTGACTTCCATTGTATGTTAGACAAAGCCCATTTCCTTTGTAATCTGGGACCCTAGTTGGATACCAGTTCATTCCCACCTTTCTTTCCCCCTATACAAAGCTAATGTTCCAACCATACCTTAACATTTGTATTTCTCTGAGTCTCTTGGCTGTTTTTTCATCATTATTTTCTAGGGAAATATAATTTCATCTACTTAGAATACCACTCATTGTGTATCTGGCAGACTCTTACTCATTCCTCTGAATCCGGTTCAGATGTCACATTATTTGTAAATACTTACTTATTCTACTTGTGTGAGAGCACATTTTACATTGTATTCTTCATTTACACAAATGTCTATTCTGCTGTTTTCTGAGCTGCTTATAGAAAAGGATGATGTTCTTTCTGAAGTTTGACTCACCTGTGCACTTTGAACCATTGGTTGAGTCTGTCATAACCCATCTGAATCATGAGAAATTTGCTTTTGTCTTGGAAGCCAGAATTAGGTATAAATGAGAGAAAATAAAGTCTATAGCATATTTCTCTGCCATAATAACGACCTATTTTTGCTCTTCATTGTAATTTTCAGCAGGTTTGTCAAAGATGAAAGTGACCTTATCAGCTTTGGATACTTCTGAAAGTTCTTTCACGCCTTTGGTGGTCATAGAATTTGCTCAGGATGTCAAAGAAGAAACCAAAGAATGGCTGAAAAACAGAATTATAGCTCCAAAAAAACATGGAGGTGAGTAAAATAGTCACTACTCAGTAAACTTAGTCTGGCCTCCCACACTGTATGCTTAGTCACTAAAAACATATTTGCAAATGTGTTTTATATTTTCATTGATTTATTTACTAATGTTTATTTGTTTATTTTTGCCTTTTATTAGCTATCTAGCGCTTGAAAGGAGGTCTTAAATCAACATTAGGCTTTAAGTTTCCATTAAACTGAAAGCAGCATGAGTGGTTTTCTTCACAGCTCTAAATACTGTGCCTACCACTGTGTTTGGTGCATAGTAGGTGCTTGAGAAATATTTGTCAAATGAACGGACAAGTATCTATTGTATGCTCTTTATGTTTCAGTTATGGTGCTATGGGAGAGAGAAATATGGTCTCTGCCTGCAAAGATGTTATCATCAGGGTAGAAAAAAATTCAAATTAAAGAAAAGTATGCGGAAGAGCTGCCACAAAGCAATGCCTGGCATGAACAAATGAATCATGCGTATACCAACTATAAAAGAGCTCCATGATCCTTGTCTTTCATGTCAGGGAATCAAGGAGAGAGATAGTTGGCAGAGAACTTGGGGGATTGGATTATTGATAGGTACATAATAAACTAAGCAAATGATAACACAAGACAGCAACTTTTGGGAAAATGGAAAGTATGAGAAAGGAAAATCATAGCATACTGTAAGGCTCAGCTCTAAATAACATGTAGTCATAATCACACACTGACTCGATGAAACCAAAGGATGATTTAACCATAATGTGAGAATAGGTGATGGGAATGGTGAATGGAAATGGTGAAGAAGGAAAGTGAGCTAAATTCTCATCTTCAATGCTTAAAACTGAAAAATCAAGAAATAGTTTTGTAAGCATGTTATTTGATGGCATGAAAACAAATAACAAAGGAATCACCTGAACAATTTGAAAGTCATTGCTTCTGGGAAAGGTCAATGGAGGGGAGGAAGACCTTACATTAAAGGCCATCCTTGATGAGCTTCATATAAGCCCTCAGAACTTCCATTTAGCCTCATAGAGCTTCTTTTCTAAATATGAACATATAATGAAAGATCACTAAATATCTGAAAAAAATGCTCTTTTCAAATCAAGATGTTAACAAATGGTTCTTCATAAAGGTTATACCAGGCACAGTTGCTCACGTCTATAATCACAGGACTTTGGGAGGCTGAGGCGGGCAGATCACTTGAGGTCAGGAGTTCAAGACCAGCCTGGCCAACATGGTGAAACCTCATCTCTATTAAAAATACAAAAATTAGCCAGGCGTGGCTGCATGTACCTGTAATCCCAGTTATTTGGGGGACTGAAGCAGGAGAATCACTTGAATCATTGGAGGCGGAGGTTGCAGTGAGCCAATATAGTGCCATTGCGTTCCAGTCTGGGCGATAGAGCAAGACTGTGTCTCAACATAAATAAATAAATTAACTAATTAAAAGAAAGTTTATACCAGTTTCTACTCCTCTAAAAATGGCTTGTATGCCTCAGACTGCAGCCCAGTTCTGAGAAACAGCCAGGCTTAAAGTTGCCTTTAAAGGATACTTACGTTGCACAGGAATGGCCTTGTTTCAGTGTCCCATCTGTGCTCAGCTGATGGCTGGAAGCCACTGGGAGAAGCATCTTAACGTATGGCAACAGGAGCCTGGTAGTCAACCCTGCTCTTCAAAGCAGCTTCTCTTGAGGGGAGACCTGGTGGAATGGAGTATTTCATGGCTACCACACTCACCAACCTATTATCAAACTTTCCATCTTTGCAGTGTGAGAAGTGAGAAACAGCATATTGATGTAGTTTTTACATTTATCTTAATATGCGTGAGGTTAAGGATCTTATATTTAAGAGCCATTTGTGTTTTCTGTAAATTGATTATACCTTTTACTAAAGTCTTTAATAACTTTACTGTAAATTATCTATATAATGTCATAAAACAATCTTAATATATTAATTTATTTGATAAGTGAAATATAAATTCTTCTCATGATCCTTTTATCATTTGATTAATATTTTCATAATTCCTGTCAACCATCTCTGGGGGTAAATAGTAAAAAATGTACTTTTAAAAGTTTGAGGCCAGGCACTGTGGCTTATGCCTGTAATCCCAGCACTCGGGAGTCCAAAGTGGGTGGATCTCTTGAGCTCAGAAATTTAAGACCAGCCTGGGCAACATGGTAAAATCCTGTCTCTACAAAGAAATACCTTAGCGTGGTGGCACACACCTGTAGTTTCACCTACTTGAGAGGCAAAGATGGGAGGATCACCTGAACCTAGCAGTGGAGGTTGCAGTGAGCCAAGATTGTGCCACTGCACTCCAACCTGGGCAATAGAGTGAGACCCTGTCTCAAAAATAAAAAATTGATGTAGGTAGAAAGAATCTTTTTAAATAATCTTTTAAGTAATTATTATATGTATATTATCAAATTATGGCATCTTTTCATGTTTTGAGAACTTATTTCAGAAAAATATCGTAAAACCAAATAAAACATAGAAATTTATGGGAAAAATCACTGAAAAGTTATATTGCTTTTTTATTATTTAGTAGTTAACATTCACAAAATTTGTTATAGTCCAATGTAATTGTAATTGTATTACTTTTTTTTAACTGAAATATTTTGTTCCAAATTAATTTCCTTAAATTTTGTTCTATTATGTTTATATTAAGAAACTGCAACCTTTGTTCTATATTTTTGCTTGGTACACTTTTATACCTATAGCTCATAAATATTGAGTTCTCATATCTACTTTTCATTTGAATGAGTGGCACGTTTCTTAGTGCTACATTTTTCAATTTTTGCATTTATTAAAAAACTATAAAGAACTACCATACCCAATGTACTTACGTTATTTTCTTGGAAGATGGATTTAAATTGCTAATATAATTTCTGTTTCTTCTACCAAACTAGAAACATTATATTTATTTAGAAAGTTTTTGTTTTTGAAACTTTTATGTTTGTTTCTAAGATTGTCCTTACCTTTTGTTTTTATAGGTGCTCAGTTGTTATTTAGACCATTGTTAAATAAATATGAGCAAGAAACACTAGAAAATAAGAACTTATATCTTGTTGGTGCCTCCAAGATTAGAATGTTACTGGGGGCAGAAGCAGTGGGATTGGTGAAAGAGTGCAATGATAACACCATGAGAGCCTTCACATACAGAACCAGACAGAACTTCAAAGGTTTTGATGGTAAGCCCTAAGTTATTTGTCTCTGTTAGAATCCATTTCTCAAAAAGAAGTTTTTGATTAATAGATCAGGGCTTAGCAAACTTTTTTCAGTAAAGGGTCAAATAGTAAATATTTTAGGCTTTACAGTCCTGTGGTCTCTGCTGCAGTTACTTAATACTGCCATTGTAGAGCAAATAAGCAGCCATAGACCATAAGTAAATGAATGGGTGAGGCTGTGTTCCAATAAAACTTAATTTATAAAACCATGTGGCAGGCCAGATTTGGCCCATCACCATCCTTTGCCCCCTTCTGGATGAACACAAATTAGAAGAACATGTGTAACTTATAATTCTTATAATGATGAGTATTCAGTAGCTTGATATAGAAAAATACTATTTTTGAAAGCAGAATGATTGTCACCAATTCTAAGTTAACAGAATACACCAAAAAAACATAAATTACATATTATATTTTCTAACTCTACAAAAAAAGCATGTAAAGTAATAAGAAATTAACTATAAAAGTTGCATCTCATAGAGATTATTTTCTACAAATAACCACATGTGAGTATTTATTAGAAAAATCTTAATAAGAAACACAGTAGTAGTTCAGTACCCTACAAACCTCATTTCCTGAATTTTCTGGCTCCTGCTGAATGTGATAGGGTCATTGGTTCTATATTGGCCCCAAAGCAGGTTGTAGTAGAGAATATTTTCTCTGCTAGAGAACTTGGAAAGCCCCGGGAAAGCTGGGGTAGATATAACAGGATGGGAGCTTGGTTTCAGAATCAAATTGATCCCTTCCAGGGCTTTCAGAGTTAGAATATGGGATTAGACTTCTTTGGATTAACTTACTCTGGATTTTTGTACCTTAGTGAATAAATGTTCCAGATGAAATTTACCTTATTTAAGATAATTCACCTGTCAAATAGCAACAATATTTTCTTACACGACTTTCTTCTCTCTTATTAATGGACGGGATGTTCGACTCCAGAAGGGAATGGAATGGGCTTGAGAGTATGAAGGAGGATAATTTGCCATATGCAAACTTCTTCAGTTCCATATTTGGTTTAATATAATAATACGTTAATAAATTTAACTTATTATTAGTATTCAAGAACATACTGCTTTCTGCTCATTAGTACTAAATGAGATCAATTAAATGCTTGTTGAATATTTCTACTATAACTATTAAAATGGTTATTGTAGAATTGTATTACATGAAGGCATAACAGAATTTTTTTTATTCTTATAAAATATTTAAAAAGCTTTATGTTCTATTTAATTTGCCAGCTTCGTACTCTGATTACTTACATTAATTGTTTATTGTTTACACCACTATTTCCACAATCTCAGGTAATTGGAATACTTTTAGTTTGTTACTAAAAAAATCTGGTAATTTCTGTTTTATTTTAGATAATAATGATGATTTCCTGACAATGGCAGAATGTCAATTCATTATCAAACATGAACTTGAAAATCTTAGAGCTAAAGATGAAAAAATGATCCCTGGCTACCCCCAGGCAAAGTTGTATCCAGGAAAATCATTATGTAAGTCACTATTTCAGCCAATTTCATGAATACACATTCTAATACAGCTGAGTATTTTTCTTAATAGACATAAATAGCAAATTACAGATGCCCCTTTTTCCTCTTACAGAAGAACTTATATAATCTTACAATAATTTGTATTTTTATGAACATATCTTTTCCCCTTGGAACCTCATTATATGGTACCTTTAAATCAATATGTTTGTTTTATATGGTTGACTACTTATTTATCAAGATCTCATAGCATACAGTTAGCTTAAAATCCAGTGTGAACACATATATGTATTACTCAATTAAAACGAGCATAGCTTACGTTATGCCCTAACATCGTACATGAAAATCTGTGGAGGAATATAAAAGGGAAAACATGGTCTTTTCCTGGAGCACTCTTTACATTTCCTCTGATCTCACTGGGTATGCAAATCAGAATTTTACAACTTTTTAGTTTTGTGTGATTTCATTTTAATGAGAATACTAGTTTGCAGAATGCAAGAGTTTACTACAATGCATAATTCCAAGTTTGCTTCAAACCCAGATAGTGGCAAGGCTTCAGAACTTGTTCTTTTTCGTTGAGACAGAGTCTTGCTGTTGCCAAGGCTGGAGTGCACTGGTGTGATCTTGGCTCACTGCAACATCAAGCAATTTTCCTGCCTCAACCTCCTGAATAGCTAGGAGTATAGGTGCATGCCACCATGTCCGGCTAATTTTTATATTTTCAGTAGAGATGGGGTTTCACCACGTTGGCCAGGCTGGTCTCAAACTCCTGACCTTGTGACTTGCCTGCCTCAGCCTCCCAAAGTGCTGGGATTACTGAACCACTGTACCAGTCTGGCTTCAGAACTTTTTTTTTTGCCTAAGATACACTTTAAACATGTAAGCTTCTGTGTCTCCTAGTCTGTTTGGGTTTTTGTTGTTGTCATCATTGTTTGTTTGTTTGTTTGAGACCGAGTCTTGCTTTGTCACCCAGAATGGAGTGCAGTGGTATGAACATAACTCACTACGGCCTCCACCTCCTGTGCTCAAGTGATCTCCTGCATCAGCCTCCTGAGTAGCTGGAACCATATGATTTACTTTTAATAGTCAGTATAATACCACCTTCCAGTTGTCATCCAGGCAGACAGATCCCTAAGAACCAGTCCATATTCACATTTCCCAGTTGTCACCAAATATATTTTAGAGCTTGTTGCCCAAACTAAGATTCAGTCTAAGTTAACTCATGTTGTTTGGTTATGTCAGTTTCTTTTAATATAGAATAGTTTCTCTTTTCCATTTTTTCCCTCATGACATCGACTTGCTCAAGAGACTATGCCATTTTTCTTATAGACTGTTTTTTCATTGTTTCCCTATCCTCTGTTTTTTCTGAAAACTGGGAAAGTTTGGGCAAGAATTCTTCATAGGTGATGCTGTATCTTCTCTGCTCTTCCTGATTTCCTTAGACATCATGGGGAATAGAAGGCCTTCTGAGGTTTTCTTTTATTTGCCTCTCTAACTTCCTAACTCTTCCTAACTTCCTCTTTTGTTACAGAACTGTGCCTTACTTTTGACAGAGCTTTTTCAAATTCTAATCTTTCTCAATCTTCTTGCATTTCAAAGTATTTTCTTAGGTTACATTATTATTTTTACTTTTTTATAGCAAATCTTTTTTTTTAAGTAAGATGTAGTATTTATTCTAGCCTATTCTGAACTGTATTCAGAGTTCCGATGAAAACAGGGTTTATCATCTGTACTGTGGACAAAAAATGGTTCTTTTCAATTTACATAACATATGGCAGGAAAATACTTCTCCCAAGCATCTTACAATTTTCACATTTATTTTTTATTAGTTTCTGTCAATTTAAAAAATAATACATATATCTGATGAAAATTCAAATAGTACAAAAATTTAGACAATGAAAAGTTGTCTCCTCCCTGTCCCATGTTCCAAATCCCTTTGTTCTCTCCTTATCATATACCCTTAAAGAAATTCTGGGAGAAAGATCCAAGATAGCCGATTACTAGCAGCTCGGGATTGTAGCTCCCAGTGAAAGCATAGAGAACGAGAGGATGCCACATTTTCAGACGAAATTTTGTTGCTCATGGACCAGGAGATTCCCAGCGGAGGAGCCCCACGGGTGGCCAGTGTGACTCTTGTGGCTGGTGTGGTGGTTTTGCCGGTGCCTTGGCACGGTGGTTCTTGGTGCAGAGTAAACAGGACTGGGTCCCCATTTGGTCGACGTTTGGAGCTCTGGGAAGGCAGAGTCACCCATTCAGCTGATTGAAAAAGGTACTCAAGACGGAAGCCAGACTGGAGATTCCCAGGCAGAAAAGCACCATGAAGCTTAATGTCACTGTTTTAGTCAGCTCAGTGGGTTGCTCAGATTCTGGCGCTGGGAATCAACAAGTTGGACGTCCACTCAGAGACCTAATTTGAAAGTTGGTAATTACGAAGACGACAGGTGGATAAATTTACAATGATGGGAAAAAACCAGCATAAAGAGACTGAGAATACCCAAAATCAGAGTGCCTCTCCCTCTACAGGGGATCACAGTTCCTCATCAATAGGGGAACAAGGCCTGATGGAGAACAAGTGCGTTCCATGAACAGATTTAGGCTTCAGAAGGTGGATAATAAGAAACTTCTGTGAGTTACAAGGACATGTTGTAGCCCAACATAAAGAAACTAAGAACCTTGAAGAAAGGTTTGAAGAAATCCTAACGAGAATAGACAAAATAGGAATATAAGTGAATTAATGGAACTGAAGAATACAATATGAGAACTCGGCAAAGTATGCACAGGTTTTAACAGTCGAATTGATCAAGCAGAAGAAAGGATATCAGAGGTTGAAGATCAACTTAATGAAATGAAACGAGAAGACAAGATTAGAGAGGAAGGAGTAAAGAGGAATGAGCAAAGTCTCCAAGAAATAGGGGACTATGTGAAAAGACTAATTTATGTTTGATAGGTGTACCTGAATGTCATGAAGAGAATGAACCCAAGCTGGAAAATATTCTTCAGGATATTATTCAGGAAAACTTTCCTAACCTAGTAAGGCAGGACAATACTCAACTGCAGGTTGAGAACACCACAAAGATATTCCTCAAGTAGAGCAACCCCAAGACACACAATTGTTAGATTCACCAGGGTTGAAATAAAGGAGAAAATTCTAAGGGCAGCTAGAGAGAAAGGTCAGGTCACCCATAAAGGGAAGCCTATCAGACTCACAGCAGATCTCTCAGCAGAAACCCTACAAACTAGAAGAGAGTGGGGGTCAATATTCAATATCCTCAAAGAAAAGAATTTTCAACCTAGAATCTCATATCCAGCCAAACTAAGCTTCATAAATGAAGGAAAAATAAATTTTTTTGCGAACAAGCAAGCACTGAGATTTCATCTCCACCAGGCCTGCTTTACAAGAGCTTCTCAAAGAAGCACTATACACAGAAAGGAACAACCAGTATCAGTCATCCCCAAAATTTACTAAAAGGTAAAGAGTATCTCCACAATGAAGAATCTATATCAACTAATGGGCGAAATAGTCAGCTAGCATTAAACGACAATATTAAACTCACAAATATCAATATTAATCCTAAATTTAAATGGATCAAATGCCCAAATTAAAGATACAGACAGGCAAATTGAATAAAAAGTCAAAACCCGGGCCAGGCGCGGTGGCTTACGCCTGTAATCCCAGCACTTTGGGAGGCCACGGCAGATGGATCACGAGGTCAAGAGATCAAGACCATCCTGGTCAACGTGGTGAAACCCCGTCTCTACTAAAAATACAAAAAAAATTAGCTGGGCATGGTGGTGCATGCCTGTAATCCCAGCTAGTTAGGAGGCTGAGGCAGGAGAATTGCCTGAACCCAGGAGGCGGAGGTTGTGGTGAGCCGAGATGGTGCCGTTGCACTCCAGCCTGGGTAACAAGAGCAAAACTCCGTCTTAAAAAAAAAAAAAAAAAAAAAAAAAAAACCCGTTGGTACACTGTATCCAGATCCATCTCATAAGTAAGGACACACAAAGACTCAAAACAAAGGGTTGGTGGAAGACTTACCAATCAAATGCAGAGAAAAAAAACAAAACAAAAAACCTAAGGGTTGGTAGAAGACTTACCAATCAAACGCAGAGCAAAAAAAAAAAAAAAAAGTTGTAACTTTCGTCTCTGACGAAATAGACTTTAATAGTAAGAAAGACTAAAAGAAACAAAGAAGGACATTACATAATGGTAAAAGGATCAATGCAACAACAGGAGTCAATGATCATAAATATATATGCGCCCAATATAGGAGCACCCAGATACATAAGGCAAGTTCTTAATGACTTATAAAGAGACTTGGACTCCCTCACAATAATAGCGGGAGACTTTGACACCACATTGTTAATATTCAATGGATCAACAAGATAGAAAATTAACAGGGACATCTATGATTAAAACTCAGACCTGGAACAAGTAAACTCAGTGAATATTTATAGAATTCTTCACCCCAGGTCCACAGAACATACATTTTGCTCAGTATCACATTATACCTATTTTGAAAATGACCACATAATTGGAAGTAAATCACTCTTCAGCATTTGCATAGCATTTCACAGACTTAAATGAAATATTGGTTGGCTGTTTGTTATTTTCTTCCCTTATTCCTTCCTGTCTCCAATGTTAAGCACAATTACCAGCATAAAAGAGGTTTTTAATACCTATTTTTAGATGGCATTTCAGCCTGGGCAATAGAGCAAGACTCCTGTTCTCTCTCCCCCTTTTCTCTTTCTTTCATTAAAAAAAAAAAAAAAAAAAAAAAAAACAAAGAAATTCTGTTCAAGACACGACATGTTCAGAAAGATAGGGAGTATATTGTGCATACCATTTTGGACCTTGCTTTTTTATTTAACAATATGTTTTGATCATTATTCTAGAATACCAAATTAGGCCTAACTCATTCCTTTTCTAGGCCACATAGTATTCCATCATATAGATGTCATCATATTGATGAACATCTAATTGTTTTCCTTCAGTGTTTTTATTAAAAATAGGAAAACAGTTCCAGAAGTGAAATTCCCAGAAGTGAAATTGTTAGATCAAAGGTATATGCATCTTTTAGAGTAGATATTTATTGCCAAATTGCCCTCCACAGTGATTGCTTCAATTAATTAATTAATTAATTAATTAGAGACATAGTCTTGCTCTGTTGTGCAGGCTGGAGTACAGTGGCACGATCTTGGCTCACTACAACCAATGCCTCCCTGGTTCAAGTAGTTCTACTGCCTTAGCCTCCTGAGTAGCTGAGACTACAAGCATGCACCATCACGCCTGACTAATTTTTGTATATTTAGTAGAGATGGGGTTTCACCACATTGGCCATGATGGTCTTGAACTCCTGACCTTGGGTGATCCATCCGCCCTGGCCTCCCAAAGTGCTGGGATTACATGCATGAGCCACTGTTCCCAGCCGATTGCTTCAATTTTTGAGTGCGTATTATATTGAGCATTCAGCATGATGTTGACTTTTGACTAGGTAATTTTTATTGTGTTTAGAAAACATTCATTCCTTCTACTTTATTAATAATTTTTGTGTGGTAATACATTTCTATTTTAATTTATATTTTATATATTAATTGCATCTGTGAAGACTAATTTTCTAATCCCCGACATTATCAATATGGTAACTGATGTAAATGGAATTTCTAATATTAACTCATTCATGTATTCCCATAGTGAACTCTACTTGCTTATGTTATTTTTCTGCTGACTTCTATTTATTATTTTTTTATTTTTGCATCAGTATTCATATGTCATGAATACTTAGATTTTTCTTGATCTGACAATTTATTTATATTACATATACATTGTCAATTTTGTCATGTAGTTCTTGTGTCCCTTGTACTTTGTTTTCTTGATCTATCATAGCCTTAGATCTCTATAATTATGGGAATTTCATTATAATCCTGCCAATTTGCTCTTCATATTTTCTTTTCCTTTGTGTTGTGAGTTTGTAGTTACGTTTTGCCTGCATAAAGATTTTGATAGATTTTTATTGTCAATTGCGCCTTTTATCCTTAGAAATATTATTCTTAATCTTGCTTAATGTTTTGTTGTTGCTGAATTCAGCCTGGTTTTGTGGTTCTTGCCTTATTTCAGTTTGCATCTGTTAGAATGTTTTCGCCCACCCTTTTACCTTCAGCCTCTCTTGGTATCACTTTAGACGGATCTCTTATATGAGGATATAGTCAGATTTTGCTTCGCACTGTAATCTGAGGATTTTTTTTTAACTAAGTAAATTTATACTAAGTAAAACATTTGCTAGTAAACTTAAAGAGATGACGTATTTTAGGTTATCATATTTGATGTTATATTTTATGTTGAAATAGCTATTTTCTGTGCTTAAAAAATCTTTTATATAGGCTATGCCATTTTTTTTCTCATTTCAGTGGAAAAGGCTAGAAAATATATTTTTGAAAATCATGAATTTATATTGATACAGTCAATTCAAATTCAACATTATAGGCTATTAATTTCTTTCATTTATATTTGTTTCTTTTATATTGAGAATATTGATTCTTAATAACATTACCATAATTACTATTTTGCTTTCTCTTACAGTTTTCATAAAATAGCTTGTAAGCCATGCTAATTTTGATATTAACAATCCAAGTTGTGGATGAAGTTTAAGATTTTATTTTTTGTTCTCTTACTGCATGTAGTCAAAATCTAAGATTTTCTTTTTTGTTCTATTACTATATGTAGTCAAATTTTGTTCTATTATTATATGTAGTTTTAAAGGTATGTTAGCATTTCTGTATGACACCGTCTTGCTCTGATGTTTGTTTGTGGGTTAGGTTTTTGAACAGTTTTCTCTAAGTCATCTATCGAAATTGGTTTGTTTAGACTTTCTATCACTACTGGGGTCAGTTTGGGTAAATTGTATTTTCTTAGAATCTAAGTTTCCATTTTATCACATAGGTTTTCAAATTTAAGTGAACTGATTTGTGCAAATTTCTCTCAGGACCTTTTAAACTCCTGTTTTAATGGTATTTTTCCCTTTTGCTTTCTCTCTTTTTCTTGATTTAAAAAATTTTTCTCATTAACATAATATTGAGGATATTGTATCAGCCATTAGTAGATCTGTGGGATGTGGGATCTTGATTCAATAGGACTTTTAATCACTTTTTAACTTCCTTTCCTTTCCCATAGGCTGCTACCCACAAAGTCGATTACTTTTCCAGACACTTCCCTCTGCATTTCCCAGAAGCAGCACTTTCCAGTCAGCAGCCTCTTGTTCTGTGTACTTTCCAACCCTGCCCTTCAGCCCCTCCTGCTGTCAGAGCTCTGACTCATCAGGTATCAGACTTGTTCTTGGAAGTTCCCACTTGGAGTGAGGCCTTCTCCTGAAGGAGAGTGATGAGTCCTCATTGGTGTAATGTGGGTTTCGACACCAAATGGACTCCTCTGCCCTCCCTGTTTCTCTGTGCAGCTCTGCTGGGGCTTCCTGCACCATTCTAGACTGTGGCCCAGATCTCTTCTGGATCTTGGTTCTTTATTGCCTGACTTACATGATGCAGTTTCCCCTGTCTCTGGGTTATGCTGTAGGCATTTTTTATAGGTGCTTTTACTTGCTCTCCTTGTTGATCTGTATGGCTTTTAGGAAGTATCAGGAAGTTTGAATGTAGGCACTCATTATTCTTACTTGTCTGCATTTCCAATTATCTGTATATGTGTTGCTTATTTTTTATTTTTCCTTTTGATTGGATATACGTTCTTTTTTTGGTTGGACATAATACAGATTAAGGATTACCATGATTTCAGGAAAATTTTCTTCAGTTATCTTTGAAGAGTTATTTGGTTGCATTTGCTCTGTTCTTATCTTCAGGAGTGCCAATTTTACTTATGTGGGCTTTTAAGTATTCTTTGTAGTATTTTCAAGTCTTTGTTCTTGCATAATTTTCTTAGGCTTGTCTACCAGTTTTCTGATTGTATTCCCAGTCTTCCCTTTTTTTGTTGCTTTTATCATGACTTTGAACCTGTGACACATTTATTTTTCTCTTGCATTGCTTCTCTGAGCTTCTCCTTCAGCTCTTATAGCTCTTCTTTGAGTTTTAATTTCAGAGATGGGCTGTTTGCTTGAATTTCTTTAATTTCACAAAGAATTTCATAGTTTTTTGTTGCTGAATGCTATAATTTTCTGCTCTTTGTTCTTTGACTTTTGTGTTTTTTCTTGTAGTATTTTTAGTTTTTCCCTTTTTTCCAGGTAGTATTTTTGCATAGCTCTATGCCAGCTTCTTTATGATTATTACTTATTTTTTATTACTTATGTTTTAATGAACCCTTATTTTTCTTGGACTGGCCATTTTTACAAGAAAGTGTGTATGGGCAGGAGAAGGGTGCTTGGGGCTCTCAGCAGGGAACTATGGTAGTGAGAAGATTAGATTTTGCCTGGCAGTGCGTTCTCCTTGAGCCATCTTAGTCCCTGAAGAAAACCTCCATGGTGCTCTGTAGGGTTTTTCTTGTGTTTGGCATTTAGGCCTGTCTTCGGCCCACCACGACCCACAGCTCCACAGCTAGTTACCTTCCATCCTTGGATTTCAACAGGTCACTCTTTCTTCCAACATGGCACATCTGTTCTCTCTCCAACTTGGCTTCTTCTCTGTCTATGGTGCCAGGCAGGGAGCAGGCGTACTCCAGGTGCACCATGTACCCTTGTTGCCTGCCTGCTGAGCAAGAGGACTGTAGTTCACCATCCCCAGTTCCGAGAGAGCCTTGCCCTCAGTGTTCTGGACCCAGGTTTGCAGAAGATACGATGGGTGCTCTTGGTTTACCCAGGGCTGATTTTCAAGGCTTCTTTTTATAGTTTGTGATTTGGGATTTTAGTTTCTTTTTTCTTACTTTCATCAAAGATAGAGATTTCTTTTTATGTTTTTTGTTTCCTTTTGTTTTTAATTTGGCGCCACAAACAAGAAGAGAGCAGTGGTATCTTTCTGCCACTATTTGTAACCAGGATTTCCACATTCTGTAGTTAAGCAATTGTTTGATACTATCCCAAAATGTTTGAATCTTTCTTAATCTCCTAGTGGGAAGGCATGTTTCCAGACACAGCTGGGTACTGCATCAAATAAAACACAAAGCAGACTGGGCACAATCCTGACTGCTAGTGTAAGCATTCCGTTTCTCTTTTTTTATCCACATTGATAATGTGGAAATCACAGCCTCCATCTGTGAGTTTCTACACAGGTACGTCCTCTAGTGTGGCTGGGACAGAGAAAAAAAGTGAATGTGCTCTTTGATCAGATTGGATAATGGAGCAGCAGTTTTTCAGATGCTTCCAGTGGCTTCCAAAAAAGAATTTTTCAGCTGAATGAAAACCTTCAAGGAAATATGTAAATGGGTTTCTCTAACTGTGTAGGTAGCCAGTCTGGTACCCTTAAGCAATAACAGGAGTAACTTTCTTGCTGGCAGGACCAGGCTTTTGTAAACAAGGATTTTGTTTTTCTTTTCTTCCTCTCTCCTCCCTTTCTCCCTTCTCCCTTCCCTTTCTTTCCATTTTGGCACTAAATATGAATACAATAAAATCATCTTGATCATGGTCATTGGAAAGATTTTTATACTATCTGAGATAAGAAATTATATTTAAATTTTCAAGCCTGGGATTTTAAATTCTGCATTCTCTTCCTTTGAGAATGTGATCCTTAAACTGCTGTGTTTTTTGCATCATTTTAATTTTATATAGAAGAACAAGTGATATATGCATAATTAAAACTATGACCTATTTTCAGAGTGCAAATTTTAGAACTAATAAAACTTAGAGTAACTTAAATCCTAGATTTTCATTAAGTTAAACCACAGAAATGAGTGGAAAAACTATTTTCATCTTACTTGAAGGCAGCTGCTCCCATGGGCAGCCTCTTTGAGGCTGATTGGGAAGTGAGGCTTTAGTCTGCCCAATGTGATGCTTCTCAAGGCTGAAAGGTAGCCAGGGCTTTCATGAGAAATACTCCCCAGATCTTACATTTAGTTTGATTTTCATTTTACACATGAGTATAAAGTTGCTTGCTGCTTGCTGTAATGTTGTGCTTTGATAGAAAGCTTTCATTAAGTAGTTAGCAAGTTTTGTCATGTTAACATGATTTTGAGGCAGTCAGATGGCGCTGTGAGATGCACATTGTAGGTCCATACTGTGCCAAATGTTATGCTTGGGGTCAGGTTCCAGCTCATGCTGCAGTCCGAAGGGAGTGGGTGGTTGAGTAGATAGCTGAAAGAACACTCCAGGGGGCTGTCGGCAGGTGAAAGGTAGTTTTATTCAGCAGCTCTCTCAGCAGTAGTTTACTCACGCTATCTTGCTCACAATGTTTGCCCTATCTCAGCTGCTTAGTCTGGTGGCTCCCACACACAGCTACGTGGCCAGCTCTCCCTTCAGGGTCCGCAGCCTAACTCTTTCTCTCTCTGAGTGAGCCAAGCCACGTCCTGGCTCCTCACTGTCCATCTAACAAAGCCATGTTATGGCTACATGGCTATGATAACAACTGGAGTTTTATGCCTGTGCTGTAAACTTGCTGAATCACTGTGAATGTTTACCTTGGCTTATTCTTGACCGAAGTACAGCCATGTTCCTTAAGTGCATATTAGGGATTCCCCTCATTCCACCACATGACAAGCAACATGGAGAATTAGCAATTGGCTACATGTGTCTTAGTTGCCAAGTGCTCATCTTGATAGCCATTCATTTCTTGTTTTCATGTCAGTTGAGATCTCTTCATGCCCTCAGACTCTGCCTTCTCCCAGTGCTTCTTAATGGTCAATCATCATGCAAATAACCTAATGAAAGAGTTGCTTTATAAAGAGGAGTTTTTAAGAATGCCAAGATTTTCATACATTTTAACTGTATCCCAAAGGATGTTACTTAATTTAGAATAAAACTATGTCTCAAAATGTCTATTGGATGATTATCATGTTTTGATTGATGGGACCACCTGGCACATATATTGTGTCTTTAATATTATATATTCTTTTAGAACCTTATGTTAGTGTTTTCTTTATTAAAAAAGATATTGTTTTCTTTATTAAGACAAAAGTGATCTGTTCCCACCTGAGTGCTAGAGTTAGAGTGCTAGGTGCAGCAGTACCTGTGGGAACAGGGACTGTCTTCATTGTGTAAAGACTGCTGGCCACCACTTCCTGTGGGCGTGTGTGCTTATCAACCCCTGTTGGATTGGAGGTAGCATGACCTGCCCTTTTCTGTCCCACAGAAATGCTGTAAGGAGTTATGAGAGGGATTTTGTTTTTACTTTTGAAGTATCACATTAGCTAAAGGCAGAGCAGTACTGTGTTAGCATTGTTATTGTATTAGTTAGCTTGTGAGGGGGGGTCCTACTGTAAACTACATTACTGATAGTCTCTCTTAAACTAGATTTTGGTTTGTTTAGCTAACGGTTCAATGGCTATTACAGCCACAACCCCAGTACTTGACAAGAGATTATTTAGCAGTCTTGAAGGAAGGAATCTGGTTTAGGTTTTGCTTTCTTTTAATAGGCCTACATGGCATCATGTTTTCCTTTGAAGGTAAGGCTTCTTCCTAGTAATTACATTCTTAGCTGACATGACACATTTGAAGGATTTTAAAAGAAAAAAAAAAGCAAACTTCTATTTTTAGAAGCTGAAACCAGAACCATGACTTTGGCGTTGATGAAGAGAAGCTCAGTAATTTAGGACCTGCAGCTTTATATTCTCTCTGAGTCTTCAGTTCACAGTCTTATTTTTAGAAACTGGTTTTTATGCTTGCCTGGAAAGTCTTCTGCAGTAGAATGGAGTTATCTTTTTAAAAAGAACTTAGAAATAGTAAAATAATTTATATGCTGTCAGTTCAGTTAAAAATTTTGATGTAGTAATTGACAAAGGTAGCAATAGGAAGAAAGAATCAGTTGTAGCCTCTACATCTCCAAATAAGGGATAAGAATCAGAACAGTCGTGTCTGATCAACTTTAACTCAAGTGAGCTAAAGAAAAATCCGCTGAAACATGTTAGAATTAAAATATTAACAAATGGATTTGACAGTACCAGAGGCTAACTTGAACCACATGTCTTTTTACATACTTTGTGTATATACCTTTTTTTTTTTTTTTTTTTTTTTTTTTGAGACAGAGTCTTGCTCTGTTGCCAGGCGCCGGGCTGGAGTGCAGTGGCGCAATCTTGGCTCACTGCAATCTCCACCTCCTGGGTTCAAGCAGTTCTCCTGCCTCAGCCTCCTGCGTAGCTGGGACTACAGGCGCGCATCACCACGCCCAGCTAATTTTTGTATTTTTTAGTAGAGACAGGGTTTCACCATGTTGGCCAGGATGGTCTTGATTTCTTGACCTCGTGATCCGCCCACCTCAGCCTCCCATCTGTATATAACTTTTTACAATCATGAAGGAGAATTTTATCACAAATCTAGCTTTTAAAAACATTTTTCCTCTATATAACTTATGAAAATATAATTATAGGAAGAACCATATAGGAAGAATCTTTTCTTCAGACTTTTTCCTATTGTTAGTACCAGATATCTCTTTATTATCTTTTTCTTTTTTATTTCTAAGAAGTAGAGTTTGCGTTTAAATTACTCTGAAGCTTTATGAGGGGAACTGAAAACTTTGTGTTTCTGTTCCACACTGCAGACATTTATTTTCCAGACCTCAATAAGGGGTCTTATGCCTGATATTTTTATCACCTGTCTCTGGTAACGGGTAGATAGGAGATAAGGGAGGTAGCCCCCAGGAAACTTAAGCTGATAAACCTTAAAGACCTCAAAGCTTATCAAATTTTATCTCTCTCTCTCTTTTTTTTTTTTTTGAGATGAGATCTTGCTCTGTTGCTCAGACTGGACTATAGTGGCACTGTCATAGCTCATTGTAGCCTTAAACTCCTGGATTCTAGCTGTCCTCCCACCTCAACCTCCTGAGTAGGTGGAACTACAGGCCCACACCACCATGCCCAGTTAATTTTAAATTTTTTGTAGAGACAGAGGTATCATGATGGTGCCTGGGCTGGTTTCAAACACCTTACCTCAAGCAGTCCTCTGCCTCAGCCTCCTAAAGTGCTGGGATTATGGGTGTGAACCACTGCGCCTGCCAAATTTCATTTTATAAGCAGCCATATTCTTAGTAAGATACTGTATTAGGAACTCATGGAAAATATTCTGTCTCCCCAAATATGGCACAATACATTGCTTTAGAGTTCTCCATATCTACTGAACACACTTCCTCTTGAAGACCTGAAGACACTCTTCTCCACCCACTGAGTCATTCTAAGTAATTACTATGGATGAGAGAATTACAAATTTTATTTAATATTGCCAGGAGATACTGTCTTTGGTTAAATTCATTTATCTCTTCCAGATATGTGCATGAGTGTTCAAACCATACTCATCAAATGACTGCTAACAGCAGGAAGTCTTAATTTGATATTGTTACTTGCTATTTCTAATGTAAGCTTTTGTTATCAGATTAGAAGAGATGAAAAGGATTGAAAATACTCTATCAACAAGAATGAAAAGAACTGAACTTTCTTACCTTCACTGTAGTGGAAGGACATATTGGTAAATTTTTTCTAGAGAAAATTTTATGATCTGTATCAAATATTAAAATACATATGCCCTTGGACCTAGCAATTTCCCCTGTAACTATATTTACTAAGGAAATAGTAGACAGGTAGGGAAAGGTATTTGTACAGATTGTAGCATTAACTTAACAACAGCAAAAAAAAGGGAAATATTTTTAAATAGAGGATTCCTTGAATTACAGCATTTCATACAAGGGAGTATTATGGTTCTGTTAAAAGGATGTTTCATGTTCTATTTTTATTGGCATCAAAAAATATTCACTATATACTACTACATGAGAAAAGATTACAAAACAATGTAATGTGTATAAAATGAATTCATTTTTGTTCTTAAAATATATATGGGTATATTTTTATGTCTGGTAATTCACTGTACTGCTTTTTATAGTGGTTATTTTCAAGGGGGAGGAGAGACTACTAGCCTCTTGTCTAATTTGTACACTACTATGTAGTTTAAAATTGTGTATTTACTTGTCTTGCTTTGTAGTCAAAGAGAATAGTAAAGATATTTACATTCTGGAAAATAAAAGAATATACAGGTTTAGAGTAGGCAGTATGACATTGACCTTTGCATTGTACTCCTTGGTGGAGTGCCCTTATAATATTTGCTGAAGCGTATCATGCACAATCTCCAGTCCATTTCATGCAGTTTGGCACATTTTCCCTGTGCAGTGAGAAGATTGCTCACGTCTGGCATCGTGATTCAGGTGTTTCCACTGCATGACAATGAAGCCCTGAAGAAGCTTGAGGACACCTGGTATACACGGTTTGCTTTAAAGTATCAGCCCATAGGTATGTGTCAGTATTTGTTCTCTTAAAGAAGAGGAAGGCCTCTAATGAAAAGTTATGATCCAGCAGTGGAGTCAGCTCCCTTGGGCAGATATTTAGTGCTCTACTAGGCAGGATCACCAACTGCATATGGGAAATCATTTTGGCAGGAGGGAGGAATAAGATGGGTTAGATGACCCTCTCATTTTTTTTATTAACTTTTTTTTTTTGTTATTTTTTGAGATAGGGTCTCACTATGTCACAGGCTGGAGTGCAGTGGTATGATCATGGCTCACTGCAGCCTTGACCTCCCAGACTTAATCAATCCTCCCATCTCAGTCTCCTGAGTAGCTGAGATCGCAGGTGTGCACCACCATGCCCAACTAATTTTTTGTATTTTTTTGCAAAGACGGGGCTTCACCATGTTGCTCAGGCTGGTCTTGAACCCCTATGCTCAAGCAATCCTCTTGTCTTGGCTTCCCAAAGTGCTGGGATTATGGGTGTGAGCCACTGTGCCTGGCGTTTTTTGACTTTCTAATATTATCCCAGATCAGCTGAATCACAGGCTTTCTTTCACTACCCTTCACCAACAACACAAGACAGTTCAGAGTGGCCTTCCTGAATATGTGGCAGAGTTGGAATCAAACAAGTTTTAATAAGAATTTAGTTTGACTATGAATGACTATTTTGTGTTTGAAATTTTTTATTTTTGAGGAGCCAGTTATTTAGAATGAACCAAGCTATGCCATACTTAGGGCAGCTAGCAGGCCAAATATCTTTTGAGGTGATTTGTAATTACCTTGGCGTGTATTACTGGATCTATCCATTTTCTCTGAATATAATTATGAAACTATTAATTTATTTGGTATGTGCCGGACATTATTTAAAATTCTGTCAATATGGATGTTCAAGTATTTTAGTCTGGTTGTGTTTTTTTTTTTTTTTTTTTTTTTTTGAGACGGAGTTTCGCTCTTGTTACCCAGGCTGGAGTGCAATGGCGCAATCTCGGCTCACTGCAACCTCTGCTTCCTGGGCTCAGGCAATTCTCCTGCCTCAGCCTCCCGAGTAGCTGGGATTACAGGCACGCGCCACCGTGCCCAGCTAATTTTTTGTATTTTTAGTAGAGACGGGGGTTTCACCATGTTGACCTGGATGATCTCAATCTCTTGACCTTGTGATCCACCCGCCTCGGCCTCCCAAAGTGCTGGGATTACAGGCGTGAGCCACCGCGCCCGGCCCGGTTGCGTTTTTTAAGCATAAGAATTAAATTTAAGCTGGTAGATTTCACATTAGCATTACTATCATTTTTTTTCTTTAAATGACATTTTCCTTTGGATTTTGTTTAATGGTATCCTTCGAAAATAATTTTCTTTCTGCTTTCTGTTTCTGAAAACAACTATCATATAATGTGTACCAAACAAAAATTGTTTTTAAGATCAAACTCTGAAATTACATTTGAATTTTGTTGTATCCTCTGAAAGGAAAAGTTTTGTTTTTGATAATTCCAGGTCATATAATAGTCATTTTATGTTACACTTAAAACTGTTTTACTTTGTTTTGGCATTTAAGTGGCAGGAAATTTGAATATTACTTCTAGGACTTGTAAAGTGACTGTATCTATTAGCTACTTTTTTTTTTGACATGAAGTCTCACTCTGTGGCCCAGGCTGAAGTGCAGTGGCACGATCTCGGCTCACTGCAATCTCTGCATCCTGGGTTGAAGTGATTCTCCTGCCTCAGCCTCCTAAGTAGCTGAGACTACAAGTACACACCACCATGCTTTGCTAATTTTTGTATTTTTGGTAGAGACAGAGTTTCACCATGTTGACCAGGCTGGTCTTGAACTCCTGACCTCAGGTGATCTGCCTGCCTTGGCCTCCCAAAGTGCTGGGATTACAGATGTGAGCCACTATGCCCAGTCTCTATTAGCTAATTCTTAGAAAGTAAGGGGAGAAAGTGAGTTGATGGTGAAGGCTAGGCATGAGTGGTAGTGGATTTGGGGTATCTGGGGACTGAGACTGGTGATAGCATCTGGAATATAGGTGACTCTTGAAGCTCCCCGAGATTGAAAGGGGAAGGTCATCTGCTGTGGAGCCAAGTGTCATGAGCACCTTTAAAAAAAATGATGGATGTTCTTTAACCTCATTCATATCCACCATTTTCATTTGCTCCTGGGTTAAGGGGAAGAATTAAGGATAGGAGAAAATAAGCCTATCTCAGTTCATTCTAATCCACCTTTGTAGACTACTCAAGTTATCTTAAGAAAAATATTTTAACTGTTTGTTGTTAACTAAGAAATAATAACGCCAACTGCCACACTTCTTCTCAACCCCTGCTTCCCACCCTGGTCCTGGTGCAGGATGCTCTTATGATCTCAGCACTCCCCATGTGGATGATGCTGGCAAAGGAAGCAGTGTTGGTGACCTCTCTAGAGTCAGTTAGCTTGTGTTGAGTTCACAGAACATTAGCAGTCATGTTGCTTGGACCTTTTTCTGCCCAGTGCATATATATGTTCCATGGCTGTTCTGGAAGTTAATGTGTAGAATCCTGTTTTGTGCTTTTGAATAATTTTTCTTTAGTGTAGAAGGGAAGGGCAGAATTTTATGGATGGGGAGTCTTCTTCAAAAAGGACATTTATAACACTAAAGTGGGAGAAAAGTGGGGAGCATAAATTAAACCTCCAAATTAAT
This sequence comes from Callithrix jacchus, assembly GCF_049354715.1. NCBI lineage: Eukaryota > Metazoa > Chordata > Mammalia > Primates > Cebidae > Callithrix > Callithrix jacchus. Next base: position 26,361,481 of record NC_133516.1, on the reverse strand, counting down.
GTTCAATGGCCATGGCTCAACTTAAATTAGGAACTTGGAGATTTTGAGTCAGCTACAAGATGAGTTTTCCTTTGGGAAGAGGGTATCCACCAGGTGAGGGGAAACAGAGTCCAGGCACCTGACAGAGCAGCCCCCGCAGCTAAGGCCTGGGCTCTAAGCTTGGAGAAATGTTGGGCCTGCCATGCAGACAAGCAGGGTCTTTTTACTGCATGGAGGATGGATTGACCACCACATGCTGATTGGGAAGTGACGGTTAAATGATCCCCACTTAACTAAAAAATGAATAAACATACTTGAAATGATTTTTTAAAGTCTTTGGTAGTCTATATTTATGTTCTTCCTTTCTTTCCACTATAGACAGTATTCGTGGCTACTTTGGGGAAACAATTGCTCTGTACTTTGGATTTTTGGAATATTTCACTTTCGCATTAATCCCCATGGCTGTCATTGGGTTACCTTACTACTTGTTTGTGTGGGAAGACTATGACAAGTACGTGATCTTTGCCTCATTCAACCTGATCTGGTCCACGGTGATTCTGGAAGTGTGGAAGCGTGGCTGTGCCAACATGACCTACAGGTGGGGAACACTGCTCATGAAGAGAAAGTTTGAGGAGCCCCGGCCGGGATTTCATGGTGTCTTGGGTATCAATTCCATCACTGGGAAGGAGGAGCCTCTGTACCCCAGCTACAAGAGACAGATGCGCATTTACCTGGTCTCTCTGCCATTTGTGTGCCTCTGCCTCTATTTCTCACTGTATGTCATGATGATTTACTTCGACTTAGAGGTTTGGGCCTTGGGTCTCCATGAGAACAGTGGGTCTGAGTGGACCAGTGTCCTGTTGTATGTGCCCAGCATCATCTATGCCATTGTGATTGAGATCATGAATCGTCTGTATCGATATGCTGCCGAGTTTTTAACTTCATGGGGTAAGACTTGAGGCTTTATATTCATGTCTTACTTGCCTGTAAGAAACATTGCTTAGATCATGGGATTCATATAGCTGCTACCTTGCAGAGAAAATAGATGTTGCTCTTGGCTCTTTGTAGAGACATAGGAAAATTCATCAGCTTTGTGAACACTGATGATCTCCTTGCCATAGTTAATTTATTTATCCATTCAAACCAATGAACAAATTTGCTCTATTATTCCCTAGGAAGAAGTCTGGGCCTTAACTTTGTGGGGCATAAAGATGTTTAGGGGCTGGGCGCAGTGGCTTACACCTGTAATCCTAGCACTTTGGGAGGCTTAGGTGGGCAGATCACAAGGTCAGGAGTTTGAGACTAGCCTGGCCAATATGGTAAAACTCCATCTCTACAAGAAATACAAAAAGTAGCCAGGCATGGTGGCAGGTGCCTGTAGTCTCAGCTACTCAGGTGGCTGAGGCAGGAGAATCACTTGAACCCAAGAGGTGGAGGTTGCAGTGAGCTGAGATTGTGCCACTGCACTCCAGCCTGGGTGACAGAGTGAGACTCCCTCTCAAAAAAAAAATGTTTTAAATTATTTTTATTCGTGGTATAAAAACATCAGCTGTCATTTATTGAGTACTTTCCTTGTGCTAATACTAGACTAAGGTTTTACATTATTTCTGATCCTGAGAAGGACCTTGGGAGAGGATGGTCAGCTTTGTTTTGTAGGCAATATGGCTGAGTAGCTAAGTTGGTGTTCAAATCCAGGTCAGTCCAACACTCTCTAAGATGACACTTATCTTCAGAATCTTCCTATTTGTCATTTTATCTTGCTGTTTTGGGGTCTATACAGTGTTACCTTTTCTAGATGAGGAGAGAAATTTGAGTTTCCTTTCAAATTAATCCTTGTAAGCCACATGAAACTTTACTTATAGAACTTTATTTATAGAAAACTTTATTTATTGTCCTATTCTTCAGAGGTTACTATTAGTTTTCACTATTATTTCTTATACAGAGTTTTGGGTGGCTGTCTGTAGGATTGTTTGCCAGCACTTCCCAAATTTCTTTGTGTCAATAATTTAAAAAATAATTTCAGACTATAGCGCTATTGCAGGACCCTGAAAAATGTGTCCTTGTTTGATGCTCTTGGTGGTGAGGCATAGCTGTGATTGACAGCCTAGCACATTTACTGACAGGCTCTGATGTTGGACATCTCTGCCCTCAGTGCAAGTCCCACTTTACTTCATAACAGTGCTTTCATATTGTTTTCTTACTGAGAAGTTACCTCTGTGCTTTGATGTTTCAGAGAATCACAGACTGGAATCTGCCTATCAGAATCATCTAATTCTGAAAGTTTTAGTGGTAAGTATAGTGTTTATATACAAATCCATTTTATGAAACTGATATGTACTGCATAATGGATAGGACTACAAATATGAACAGTTACTTCTAATTTAAGATATCAATATATTTTTTACAAATAGGCAAGGACTGATTAAAAAATTGTTTACCTCTGTGTTCAGTATTACAAATGTGCATGTGATGTAAGAGTTCAAAATATAGGAGTTAGTATTGTAGCCAGTTTCCAGTTATTTAAAAACTAGGCCAGGTGCAGTGGTTCATACGTGTAATCCCAGCACTTTGGGAGGCTGATGCGGGTGAATCAAGAGTTTGAGACCATCATGGCCAACATGGTGAAACTCTATCTCTACTAAAAATAGAAAAATTAGCTGGGGATGGTGGCATAGGCCTGTAATCCCAGCTGCTCGGGAAGCCGAGGCACGAGAATTGCTGGAGCTTGGGGATGGGGAAGTTGCAGTGAGCCAAGATGGCACCACTGCATTCCAACTTGGGTGACAGAGCAAGGCTCTGTCTCAAAAAAAGTAATAAAAATAAATAAAAAAACTAACTGGCTAGATGTGGTAGCCCACACCTATAATCCCAGCACTTTGGGAAGCTTGAGGCAGGTGGATCACTTGAGGCTGGGAGTTTGAGACCAGCCTGGCTAACACAGTGAAAACCCATCTCTACCAAAAAATACAAAAAAAATTTGCCAGATGTAGTGGTGCATACCTGTAGTCCCAACTACTTGGGAGGCTGAGGCAGGACACTTGAACCCAGGAGGTGGAGGTTGCAGTGAGCCAAGATCACACCACTGCACTCTAACCTGGGCAACAGAGCAAGACCCTGTCTCAAAACAAAACAAAAATCGAACGACTTTTTAGACATGTTTCTATTCTTTTCCTTTTGGTTATTTCTTTGAATGTCTTGCTATTCTGTAATCCTTCCTGGCACCACAACCTGTTTAGTGATGGAACTTACATTAAAAAAATTTTTTTAATGTCCAAAGTTCAAAAGGTTCCAAGTATATTTCGATAGTTGGGAGGAAAGAGACAGAAAGCAGTATGTAATCTGTTTGCTGTTTGTATAAAAGCTGACATGTCATGCCTCTTTTTACCATTATTATAAATAATAAATACCAGCTTGAAAACACCTCATTTATCAGGGGTTTACCTCAGTCATCTGTAACGTAAGTGAGAATCAAGAAACGTGCATGAAGAATCCTCTGAACTTTCAACTGGTATTGATTTAACATAGTCCATGTACTTCACTCCCAAGGGAAGGATCCAGACCTCATTTAAAATCTCTGTTCTAGCCATAGAAGTCATTCTAAGAAGTTTATCTATCTGGTTTTTTGGTCCTTAAAAAATCAGAAACCACCATCACGAGGGTGTTTAGATTTCTGGAAGTAGGCAAACCTGCAGAAAAAGAACATGTAAGGAAATGAAAACCTGTCATAAGAGATAAGAATTCAACAATTGGGCATTAGGAAAGGGACAAGTAGCCGTACATATCCAAAAGGTTTCAAAGGCATCCTTCACTCTGTGAAATGGTTCATACTTAAAATGTTGATGCTAAACCACCAAGGAAGTTCTGTGCTCTCTGTGTAAGAAAGTAGAGGAATGTGGAATGCATTGAAAAGTTCATTCAAAAAGTTATAATGGGAGGAGATTTTTCCCTCAGAGGTAAAAACACTCCATTAGTCTGAAAGAATTCAGTTATTTGTGAGACTTTATTGTTCTCTGATGATGTCAGATATAGTTAAGTAACTGCCTTGTAAAAAAAATGCCGTTGATTAAAGTCTTCTTCTTCCACAATGCTTCTTAGGCTTCCCCCATCCTATTTTCTTTCTTAAATTTATTATACTTTAAGTTCTGGGGTACATGTGCAGAATGTGCAGATTTGTTACATAAATATACACGTGGCATGGTGGTTTGCTGCAGCCATTCCCCCGTCATCTACATTAGGTATTTCTCCTGATGTTTACCCTCCCCAATCCCCCCACCCCCGGCTATTCCTCCCCCTACACCCTCTGACAAACCCTGGTATGTGACATTCTCCTCCCTGTGTTCTCATTGTTCAACACCCACTTATGATTGAGAACATGAGGTGTTTGGTTTTCTGTTCTTGTGTCAGTTTGCTGAGAATGTTGGTTTCCAGCTTTATCTGTGTCCCTGCAAAGGACATGAACTCATCCTTGTATATGTGCCACGTTTTCTTTATCCAGTCTATCATTGATGGGCATTTGGGTTGGTTCCAAGTCTTTGCTGTTATAAATGGTGCCACAATAAACATATGTGTGCATGTGTCTTTATAACTGAATGTTTTATAATCCTTTGGGTATATATGCAGTAATGGGATTGCCAGGTCAAATGGTATTTCTAGTTCTAGATCCTTGAGGAATCTCATACTGTCTTCCACAATGGTTGAACTACTTCACACTCCCACCAACAGTGTAAAAGCATTCCTATTTCTCCACATCCTCTCCAGCATCTGTTGTCTCCTAATTTTTAATGATCACCATTCTAACTAGTGTGAGATGGTATGTCAATGTGGTTTTGATTTGCATTTCTCTAATGACCAGTGATGATGAGCTTTTTCTCATATGTTTGTTGGCTGCATACATGCCTTCTTTTGAGAAGTGTCCTCATATCGTTTGCCCACTTTTTGCTGAGTTGTTTTTTTCTTGTAAATTTATTTAAGTTCTCTGCAGATTCTGGATATTAGTCCTTTGTCATATGGGTAGATCACAAACTTTTTTTCCCCATTCTGTTGGCTGCTGTTTCACTCTATTGATAGTTTCTTTTGCTGTACAGAGCTCTTAAGTTTAATGAGATCCCATTTGTCTATTTTGGCTTTTGTTACCATTGCTTTTGGTGTTTTAGTCATGAAGCCTTTGCCCATGCTTGTGTCCTTAATGGTATTGCGTAGGTTTTCTTTTAGGGTTTTTATGGTGTTAGGTCTTATGTTTAAATATTTAATCCATCTGGAGTTAACTTTTGTATAAGGTGTAAGGAAGAGGTTCAGTTTCAGTTTTCTGCATATGGCTAGCCAGTTTTCCCAACACCATGTTTTGTCAGGTTTGTCAAAGATCAGATGGTTGTAGATGTGTGGCATTACTTCCAAGACCTCTGTTCTGTTCCATTGGTCTATATCTCTGTTTTGGTACCAGTACCATACTGTTTTGATGACTATAGCCTTGTAGTAGGCTTGTAGTATAGTTTGAAGTCAGGTAGCATGGTGCTTCCAGCTTTGTTTTTTTTTTTTTCTTAGGATTGTCTTGTCTTTGTGGGCTCTTTTTTGGTTCCATATGAAGTTTAAGGTGGTTTTTTCCAGCTCTGTGAAGAACGTCAATGGTAGCTTGATAGGGATAACATTGAATCTAAAAATTACTTTGGGCAGTATAGCCATTATCATGATATTGATTCTTCCTAACCATGAGCATGGAATGTTTTTCCATCTGTTTGTGTCCTCTCTTATTTCCTTGAGCAGTAGTTTGTAGTTTTCCTTGAAAAGGTCCTTCACATCCCTTGTTAGTTGTATTCCTAGGTATTTTATTCTCTTTGTACCAATTGTGAATGGGAGTTCACTCATGATTTGGCTGTCTGTTTGTGTGTTATTGGTGCATAGGAATCTTGTGATTTTTGCACATCAATTTTGTATCCTGAGACTTTGCTGAAGCTGCTTATCAGCTTGAGATTTTGGGCTGCGATGATGGGGTCTTCCAAATTTGCAGTCATGTCATCTGCAAATAGAGACAAATTGACTTCCTCTTTTCCTAATTGAATACCCTTTATTTCTTTTTCTTGCCTGATTGCCCTGGCCAAAACTTCCAATACTATGTTGAAGAGGAGTGGTGAGAGAGGGCATCCTTGTCTTGTGCTGGTTTTCAAAGGAAATGCTTCCAGTTTTTGCCCATTCAGTATGATATTGGCTGTGGGTTTGTCATAAATAGCCCTTATTTTGAGACACGTTCTGTTGATACCTGATTTATTGAGAGTTTTTAGCATAAAGGGCTATTGAATTTTGTTGAAGGCCTTCTCTACATCTATTGAGATAATCATGTAGTTTTTGTTTTTGGTACTGTTTATGTGATGGATTGCATTTATAGATTTGCATATGTTGAACCAGCTATGCATCCCAGGGATGAAGCCTATTTGATTGTGGTGGATAAGCTTTTCGATGTGCTGTTGGATTTGGCTTGCCAGTATTTTATTGAAGATTTTCACGTTAATGTTCATCATGGATATTGGCCTGAAATTTTCAGTTTTAGTTAGATCTCTGCCAGGTTTAGGTATTAGTATGATGTTAGTCTCATAAAATGAGTTAGGGAAGAGTCCCTCTTTCTGTATTGTTTGGAATAGTTTAAAAGACACTGACTGGCAAATTGGATAAAGAGTCAAGACCCATTGGTGTGCTGTATTCAGGAGACCAGTTTCATGTGCAAAGACATACATAGGCTCACAATAAAGGGATGGAGGAAGATTTGCCAAGCAAATGGAGAGAGAAAAAAAAAAGCAGGGGTTGCATTCCTAGTCTCTGATAAAACAGACTTTAAGCCTCTCCCTTCCTTTTTAATCTTAAGGGGATGGTGTTTCATAGTCTCCCTAGGCTTTTGCTTTTCAACTTCTGCTCTAACTTAGCACCCCTGTCCTGTGGCTGTATTGATCTTACCGCTCATTTTCTAGAATTACTCCCCATCTCTATGGTAATTAAGCACTCACTCCTGTACACATAGCAGCCTTTGTCTAAGTGATGCTACTAGGCAGGAAGTAGTCAGCATGGGGACTGGGAGGCAGAAAGGAAACCCATTCATGCAGGGGATAACTGTAGATTATTGAGCAGGGAACTCCTGGAAGAGATGGCACTTTTTGTGGCAGGATCCCCCTGATTGGTACTCCCCTTCGCCCAGCCTGCTGCTCTGTATCTGGCAGAGCAAGAGAGTTGATGCTCATGGTAACAAAGATGCTTCCCGGGCCAGACTGGTTGTTACAGCCTCCCAGTTACCTGCTGTCTCTCTGTGATAGAGAGAATCTCAGGTCCATAGGCATGAAGAGGCCTCTTATATCAGGCCCTTGTGGTGGGGGCCCCCTTGCTAGTGCCACCCAGCTGACCCACTTACTCTTCGTGGGGTTTTGAGGCAGGCTTGCTTTGCTGGGGCTTTTCTTGCCTGTGTTGCCTGGCCATCCTGGGATCTCTCCATGGAGCATGGGAGTCTCAGGCCCAGCAAGGAATAAGAACACTTACCCAGGAAACTTATTTTTAGTTTAGGGTCCTCATTGATTTCCCCTTGCCAGTTTAGCTGGGCTCTCCTGGCACTGACAGGACTCCTATTCTGATATGGGAGGAATGAGCCTACTTGGGCTACCTGGGTTGTTAGATTGCGATTGGGAAATGCCAGGCCTGGGTCTCCTCCTGTTGAGTGGGGGAACTGGAGATATGCATGTGCTGTTTTTGTTGTTCCTTTAGCTCTGGGGTCCTAGACCATCCCATCTTCCTTTAAGCACCTTTCAGAGTTCTCCTTTGGTTGCCTCATTTGTTATTTCCAGAGTTTGTTTGTTTATTTAGTAAGGAGACATGGGGAGAAACAAGACTTTGCCATTTCATTCAGACTGGAAGTCTCTCATTACATTTTTAAATGCTACATTACAGGTGTAATAAAGTACTCTAAAGCAGCATTTAACACTGTTATCTTTTCTTTTTTTTTTTTTTTTTTTTTTGCCAGTTCAACTTTCTCAATTGCTTTGCCTCACTCTTCTACATTGCCTTTGTCTTGAAGGATATGAAGCTTTTGCGCCAGGTGAGTATGAATAACAGAAAAATACTAATTTTTTAGGTCATAGAGGTGGTTTCCTATCTTTAAATGCTGTAATTGGCTTCAAATCCTTTTTACAAATGAAATCTTACAAATTTTGTATATGTTTAAGTCAAATTCTAAATAAAATACCATTAGGAATTGCATTGTCTATTAGGTTCAACTGAAAAGAAATGAGTTGAACCTAACCAACTTGAAAAATTAATAGTATAGGGCAGTAAAATCAATTATATAGTTTACCTCAAAGCTTGTAAGCAACTTTAGCAGCAAAAATGTAGTATTCATTAATCAAACTGTTTTTTGTCCCTTGGATGTGGATGATTGGTGTAACCTGAAACAGGTCTTGCAAATTTAATTTTTAAATTAGTAAGTTGTTAAACTTTAGAGACCAGTGGATCCTATGCAGTGCTGTATCTTTTCTGAAGTGTCTGATATTTATTTTGGTGTGTTGCCATTTGTGGATCACTTAATGCCAATGAATAATAAATTAAGAACAACTTATTGATTTCTAAATTCTCCTTTTTATATTTGAACCAGTTATAAGTAAAAGGCTATTGTTTCCGAGTTTTAATATTCTGAGATTGTTAGTGAACAGTCTAAAAGCCTAGACTTCACTTGTTAAAAATTATTTTTGAAAATAGAGAACATTCAAAGTAATACATTCAGAATTGATGAGCTGGAGATATATATCTTCTCTGGTCCCATTTATAATAGTATATTATTTGGGTATGACTTCTCATTTCTTTCTTTTTTTTAAAATTTTTTATTGCATTTTAGGTTTTGGGGTACATGTGCAGAACATGCAAGACAGTTGCATAGGTACACACATAGCAGTGTGTTTTGCCTCCTTTCTCCCCTTCACCCACATTTGGCATTTTTCCCCAGGCTATGACTTCTCATTTCTTATGCTTTAGAGAGTCTCCTTTACTTAGCAGAAGTTAGGGGAATGGAGGAAGACTGCTTAAAAAAACAGAGTTGTAGTACCAGCAAAGGTGAGGTGTGATGTAAACACTCATATCAGAGAAAAGTGGAGATTAATACAACATCTCTGGAAACCAGCTCTCTTGATAGCTTTGCCAAGAATGTTAACTCATCCCTAGAAATCTTCAGAGAAGAGCAAAGATTCATGTGCATCCAAGCACCAGCATTATAATAGTGAAAATTGGGAGTAATACTTAATTCAGCAGCAGTGTACAGGCCAAATAAAAAAATTTTTAATGACACAGAAAAATGCTCACACATATTAAGTGAGAAAAGCAGTAAACAAAGTTGTATACATAGAGGATAATTATAGTTTTATTTTTATATGATTGGAAAGAAATATCCCAAGAAATAGCAGTGGTTTTGTCATGGTTGTGGAATTATGAGTGGCTCTTTTTATCCTATTTTGTTTTTTTAAAATTAATACATAATAGTTGTATGTTTTTATGGGGTATGTATGCTATTTTGTTACATTCATAAAATAATGAAGGCCAGGTGTGATGGCTTATGCCTGTAATCCCAGCACTTTGGGAGTCTGAAGCAGGCAGATTGCTTGAGCTCAGGAGTTTGAAACCAACCTGGGCAACATGGCAAAATCCTGTCTCTATAAAATGCACAAAAAATTAGTTGGATGTGGTGGCACACACCTGTAGTCCCAGCTACCTGGGAGGCTGAGGTGGGAGGATCACCTGAGTCTGGGAGCTCCAGGCTACCATGAACTGTGATTGCACCACTGCACTGCAAAATCAGACTTCCTGTCAAAAAAAAAGTATAATGGTCAATCAAGGTATTTAGAGTATCTGTCACCTTGAGTATCTATCATTTCTCTATGCTGGGGGAATTCAATGCATTATGGTTAACCATAATCACCCCACTCTGCTCTCAAATATTAGAACTTATTTCTTCTATCTAACTGTATGTTTGTACCTCCTGACCACCTTTCTTTATCCTCCTCTCCCCACCACACACCCTCCCAGCCTCTGGTAACTGTCGTCCCACTCCATCTCAATGAGATCAACTTTTTTAGCTCCCACATATGAATGAGAGCCTGTGATATTTGTCTTTCTGTACCTGGCTTATTTCACTTAACATAATCACTTCCAGTTCTATCTGTGTAGCTGCAATTGACAGAATTTCAGTCTTTTTTTTATGGCCAACTAGTATTCCATTGTGTAGATATAGATATCTACCTGTGTAGATAGATAAGGAATACCACATATTCCTTATCTATTCATCTGTTGATAGACACTGTGGTTGATTCTGTTTATTATTTTGAATAGTGCTGCAGTAAACATGGGGGTGCAGGTATCCCTTTGGTATACTAATTTCTTTTCCTTTGGATAAATATCCAATAGTTGGAATGCTGGATCCTATGGTTATTCTACTTTTAGTTTTTTTGAGCTTTCTCAAAAACAAAAACCTCTCTCCATACCCTTTTCTATAATGTCTGTATTAATTTCCATTACTGCCAACAACAGTGTATAAGAGTTTCTTTTGTTCCACATTCTCGTCAGCATCTGGGTTTTTTTAATAATAGCTATTCTATTTGGAGTAGGATGATATCTCATTGTGGTTTTGATTTGCATTTCCATGATGATCAGTGGTGGTATTTTTTCATATACCTGTTGGCTATTTATATGTCTTCTTTAGAGAAATGTCTCTTCGTGTCTTTTGCCTCCCTCTTAATGGGATTATTGTATTTTTGCTGCTGTTTGAGTTTCTTGTATATTCTGGGTATTAGTTCCTTGTTAGGTGAATAGTTTGCAGATCTTTTCTCCCATTCAACAGATTGTCTCTTCATTGTGTTGATTGATTTCTTTGCTGTGCAGAAGCTTTTTTCTTTCAATAGTCATAGTTGTCTAATTTTGGTTTTGTTGCCTGTGCTTTTGAGGTCTTAGCCAAAAAAATCTTTGTTTAGACCAGTGTCCTATGGTATTTTCCATATGTTTTCTTCTAGTAGTTTTATAGTTTTGGGTCTTATGTTTATGTCTTTAATCTATTTTGAGTTGATTTTTTTCTGGTGATAGAGAGGGTTCGAGTTTCATTCTTCTACATCTGGATGTCTGGTTTTCCCAGCACCATTTATTGAAGAGGGTGTTTTTTCCCCAATATGCATTTTTTTTTTTTTTTGAGATAGAGTCTCGCTCTGTTGCCCAGGCTGGAATGCAGTGGGGCAATCTTGGCTCACTGCAACCTCCACCTCCCAGGTTCAAGCATTTCTCATGGCTCAGCCTCCCAAGTAGCTGGGATTACAGATGTGCGCCGCCACACCCAGCTAGTTTTTGTATTGTTATTAGAGATGGGGTTTCACCATGTTGTCCAGGCTTGTCTCAAACACCCAGTCTCAGGTGATCTGCTCACCTTGGCCTCTCAATGTGCTGGTATTACAGGCGTGAGCCACTGTGCCCAGCCTCAATATAGTTAGTGCCTTTATGGAAAATCAGTTGACTGAAAATACGTGTGTTTTTTTTTTAAATAGTGAAGGGATATGTATTAGTAGTATAATTTAAATTCTTTAAAAAAGAATTTAGCCAAACTGTTTTTTTCCAAAGTTGGCAACATCGCTTAGACTTATATGTTGTAGTCAGAATGAATGTCAAAAAACACAATCGCAAGTTAATTCACTCTTTTTTTAAAGTTTAAAAATTGACAAATAATTGTACATATTCATGAATTACATAGTGATGCTTTGATACATAAAATGTATAGCAATCAGATCAGGATAGTTAGCATATCCATCCTCTCAAACATTTATTATTTCCCTGTGTTGGGACTGTTTAATTGACAGTTTGTTTCTTATTATAATGTTATTTGTATTATATTTTATTTATATTTTAATCTCAGCCTTTCCTGTGAAAAATCATAAATTAGAAGCACCATTCTAACACCTAGCTTTTCTAATACTAGTTTTTATCACACAATAGTATACTCTTAATGAAGATTCCATCTTATTTATTGCATAATTGTATTTCTTCTACAGTTTTATTAAGCTATATTGCCGAAATATTATTTGTATCCTTCTCTTTAGAGCTTGGCCACTCTCCTGATTACCTCCCAGATCCTCAACCAAATTGTGGAATCTCTACTTCCTTATTGGCTCCAAAGGAAGCATGGTGTGCGGGTGAAGAGGAAGGTGCAGGCTTTAAAGGTAGACATTGATGCTACATTATATGAGCAAGTCATTCTGGAAAAAGAAATGGGAACTTATTTGGTAAGTTGGAATATCGCTGAATTAAACATTTACTGAAATTGAATAATAGCCATGCACTTCAACAAACTTTATGCATTTATGATCTCAGATGTGACTATTCTAGACCTGCTTTCCAGTCAGTTTCCTCATCATGAACCACTTTAAAATAAAAAGGATAGAACTGGGCATTGAAGCGCTACTATCTGGAGTCTAAAGATAAGCCTAACACCACACAAGGGCGAATTTGGAGAATTACATGACTGCTTTGCTTTGCGGAGAGCAGGGTAGAAGTAGTTGCCCCAGAGATGACAGAACAGGAGAGATGGTCCCTGGAGAGGCAGCAGCATTGTTCGCTCTTGACACTTCAAACTCATGGAAAATGATGGCTGCACAAGCAAAAGATTGAGACCCATTGATGAACAATGGAATGCCAATCTGAAGACTGAATTTTAGTTTACATTAGTGCTGTTGTTTAAATATGAAACAGTTCCTTTAAGACAGAGACTTTCTGAATTATTAGAAACTAAAAATAATTAGGATCGTTAGAGATTTACACTTTTAATATTTGAAAGGTCTGGCTCATAAAATCTAACCATGTGTTCAACCAACTTTTACTGAGCTCTGACTATGTTCACTGTCTCTATATTTCACATTTGTTTTAGGCCTTGTTTCTTAATATCCTGCACCTTCTTTCTTCTACAATATTCCCTTCTTGCTACAGTATTCTTCCTGGTGAAATAGATCCTTCAGTGGGTCGTATAGTGAGAGCCCATTATTGTGAAACTTTCATAGTCTTGTTTTTCATCTTGAATGGATTTATCTCCTGATTATTGAGCGTCTTGATTGACTTTCATAATTTTTCTCATGTGCTTGGGAATTTCAGTTTGTATGTTCATGTTGAGCAGGACTTTGTCCTTTTCTCTCGGTCACTTCCGCCTTATTTTTGTAGTTGCCCCCACCAAGCTTCCAAGCCCCTCATCCAGAATCAGGTGTTTGCATCCCAGAACTCCCATCTTGTGGTGTTGATGGGGATTTTATAGATCTGGTCACAGAGCCAGTAGGTGGCATTCTGTTGACATGGCTGTAGTTACCAGGCAGCAGTTGTGGCTTTTTTTTTAAGGCCTCCTTTGAAGGGTAGGGGTATGTCCCAATCCCTGGTTTTGCTCAGCAAGCCTGGTTCCAGTTACATTCCAGGGGAGTGGGTGCTCTTGGTTTTCTTCCCAACAGGATACAGATTCTAGTTCCTTCTATCATTGCTGTGTTTGGGGAGATGATTCAAGGTATAAACACATAGCACACTTTGAACAGCAACATTGTTTATATTTATATATGAAGCATAGAGAAAAGACACACACCAATTCTCTCTCTCACAGAGGAAGAATTAAAAAGGAGCATGTGGGCACAAGTGTGGAGCTGTCCTTCTGGATTGGTTGAGTGCCATCTTACTATGGGATAAAAGTTCCCATTAAGTCAGGATCCTTTCCTTGCTTATTCTAGGGGTTGGTATTCTTGGCCACATTTCTTTTCCTTTCTTCACTCTCTTATAGAAACTGTACCAGCAGTCCATCCCCTGTACTCTCATCAGAGAACACAGGCTCTCTGATGTGAAGTAAGGAAATAGTGTCTGATTTATCTCAGGCCTTGGGTCTGGGAGTAAACTCTATGGTTTACAGTGCCATTCCTTTTCTGGCCTGCAGAGTTCTGCACGATCTGGCCATTTCCCACTCCTGATCTCTTACAGGTTTGTTTTTCCCTGTCTCCACTGGAGCGACATGGATATTTGTCATTTTGGTTCTCTTCATGTATTTGGATGGGAGATACTTTTGGGTCACATTCTAGATGATTGTTTCCTATGCACAAATTCTTTCCTCTGGGTTCATTTTTCTCCTAATTGAAATTAATGAATTTGGAATTGTATTTCCTGTAGTCTCATCCTGAATGTTATATATGAGTCTAAAATAATGTTGCCAAGCTTTGGGAAAAAGCAATTTGGCTGAAACCTTAAAAACATTACTATAAAAGTAATACTTTCTCACTCACTGTGGAAAACTTAGAAAATGCAGGATAAAATCAATATATAAATAGAAATCCTCTGTAATATTCCCACCCATGGTCATCCCTTGGGTCTCCTGACCGCTGCTTCACTAGCCAAGGACTAAGGCTGTGTTGCTTCTTGGATCTTCACTGTCCTCTGCTGTCCTTTTCCTGGGAACTGCCTGTTCATATCCAGCTGCCTCGCTGTGCGAGGCTGAATTTTCATGATGACTGTTACAAGTAGAACATCATATTCCTGCACAGTAAATCAACTGCCTCATACTAAATGATACATTAAATCAGGTTTGTCAAAAATGTTAAAAGTGCCAGCCTTTGCATTAACAATTTTTGAAATGTAATTATTCTTTAAAAGATATTTCGTGTATGTTAATATATTATTATTTAAATGAATTTAATGGAAAATTATTAAAGTTTTTTAGCTTTATGTTGTTGTTCATTTGTCGACAGGGTCTCACTTTGTCAACCAGGTTGGAGAGCAGTGGTGACAATCGTGGCTCACTGCAACTTCAACCTCCCAGGCTTAAGTGATCCTTCTGCCTCAGCTTCTTGAGTAGCTGGAACTATAGGCAGGCACCATCATGCCTGACTTATTTTTGTATTTTTTGTAGAGACAGGCTCTCACTGTGTTGCCCAGGCTGGTCTTGAACTCCTGGATTTAAGCAGTTCTCCCACCTTGGCCTCCCAAGGTGTTGGGATGAACTACCATGCCTGGCCTGATTTCTCAGTTTTAATTAATAGTATGGTAAGCATCACTAGATAAAGCTGACATAAACAAATTGTCTTTAATGTCCTCAATATTTTAGTTTAGGGCTCCTAAGACCAAAAAAGTTTGAAAACTGCAGCTCTAGAGCAACCCCCTTGCCATTTTCCAAGGAATTGGCTTTTGTAAATCTATCGTTTGATCTTATTTCTCATAAGATTTGAGTGAAATGATTTTGGAAGTCTGCCACCATTGCACCCCATCAGGAAACATTGACATCTGGTTGCTCATTTTGTGGGGTCACCTTGTTTGATCATTTGGTTGGTTTGGTAAAACATAGATTGCACAGGGCGTTTTTTTTTTTTTCATTTTATAACGAATAAATCTGTGGGTCAGTACTTTTGAGACTTTCTTCTTCCTTTTTATAAATAGTATCTCTTTAAAAATACGATTTCTAATTGTTTGTGCTGGAATATGGGAATGCTGTTAATTTTTATATCTTTTACCCACAGTTTTGCTGAACTCTCCTGTTATTTCCAATACATTTTCTACAGATTTTGTTGGATTTTCTAGAGACAGTAATTTGAGCTATAAATAATGACCGTTTTCTTTCTTCCTTCAGTTTTTACCCTTTTTGTTATCTGTTAGGCTTACTAGAATGTTCAATACAATTTGAACAGAAGTAATTATTACAGGAATCTTTATCTTATTTCTGATTTTTTATCTTCTCACCATTGTATGTTATATTTGTTACATGTTTTTAGTAAATAACATTTTATCAGTTTAAAACTTCTCAGCTGAGTATTGATAGCATGGCCCAATAAAATGAGTGAATAGGGTAGGTTGTATCATGGTTAATATAGTGTGTGTGTGTGTGTGTGTGTGTGTATGTTCTTTGTTAAATTTTCATTTTTTTTTTCCTTCTTGCTGTTGGATTATGTCCTGGTTTGCTAAATTATTGGCTCAAAAGCACTCAGAGTGTAAAAGGTACTGATAAAATATTAACGTGTACATATCATCACTCAGAATCACCCCATGAGATGGAAACACAGAGTGTGGAGCATTGCTGCTGTGTTTAGGAAGGGCTTCCTCAGTGCTATATACTAATAACACTAAGAAGGCTTTTGCATGATTTTCAGAGGCTTCCCAGTGGCACACCTGAGAAAAACTGCCTGCATATCTCTGTATAAGCTTGATCTTTTTTTTTTTTTTTTTTTTTTTTTGAGATAGAGTCTTGCCCAGGATGGAGTGCAGTGGTGCAGTTTTGGCTCACTGCAACCTCCGCCTCAGCCTCCCAAGTAGCTGGGATTACAAGTGCATGCCACCACACCTGGCTATATATATATATATTTTGTATTTCTAGTAGAGATGGGGTTTTACCATGATGGCCAGACTGGTTTTGAACTCCTGACCTCAAGTGATTTGCCTGCCTTGGCCTCTCAAAGTGCTAGGTTTACAGTCAAGAGCCACTGCACCGGCTGAAACAGTAATTTTGAATGCTGAGCATAGGGTATCAGGATTTCTTAAGACTGAATGTCTTAAAAGTGGTTTGATTGCTAAGATTTTTTACTCTTTCCCAACTCTTGATTTCTTCATCTTTCAGAGAAAGCGATTGATGCAATGTCACTGGGCGTATTTAAAAACCACAACTAGATGCTGCAACACAACATAAGAACATACTATCTAGAGCCAAATGCAACCAACCAAGTTATTTAGAAACTGCTCATTCTTGAATCCCAAGTGGAGCATTTAACCTGCCAGTTCTGAGGTTTATGTGTTTAGTGGTACTTTCTGGTGAACCTCGAAAATAGCCAGTGAGACTCACTTAGAATCTGTGGGTTCATACTTGATTCAGATATCCAGAACATCTGGAAGAAGCACCTTTTGCTATTCCCAATATCCTATTGTGTTTGAGATTTTCTATTTAGTAAAATATAAAATAATAAAACCTGACTGGAAGTGGACTCTGACTTACACTAATACTGAGCCTAATATGCATATATTAGTGAAAGACTGGTTCAGAGATGCAATAATAATGATGTTTATTAATTTTAAAATATTAATGCTTATCATTGCTTTAAAATATTGTGATGAGTAGTTTTCTTAAACTGAAATTAGTATTGCATATGTGTGGGATGATCGTGATGCCTGAGGGTGCCAGAAGTTGGAGAAACTGGTGTGTGGTGGGGAAACTGAGGGTTTTTTTTTTGAATAGTTAGAGGCCAAGGCTTGGAATAATACTGCAAAAGGATATTCCTATTATATGATATTAAAATAATACATGCTTGTTATATTTTCAGGGCACCTTTGATGATTACTTGGAGTTATTCCTGCAGTTTGGTTATGTGAGCCTTTTCTCCTGTGTTTACCCATTAGCAGCTGCCTTTGCTGTGTTAAATAACTTTACTGAAGTCAATTCAGATGCCTTAAAAATGTGCAGGGTCTTCAAACGTCCATTCTCGGAACCTTCAGCCAGTATTGGTGTGTGGCAGGTAATTGTTTGAGAAAAAAGTTATTCCTTTAAAAAACGAAAATACGAGATGTTATGACAGGGAAAAAATAAAAAAGCAAGCCCTACAGAGAGATTTAGGAAAACTGGATTTGTTTTGCTGCAAACTAGCTGTGTGACCTTAGATAACCACTTACTTTCTCTAGCTTAACTTTTCTTGTTTTTAAATTGGGGGTTGGAGAGATAAAATGTAATTTCTAAGACCCCTTTCAGATGTGAAACTCTGACAATCTTCTGGGAAAGTAGCCAGCTGAGACTTCAGACTTCATCTCAGTTGGTATTAATGAGCCCCTCCCTACTACAGAGTCAGTGGAAGCCACACGGGGAGCCTAGACTTCTGCTCCTACCTGGCAGTAATGAGACTCCTTTTTTAGTTTCTGCCAGTCTAGTTTTCTACTCATGGGATGGTCTCAGAGGAAGTCTAGTGGAATATAAGGAGTTTCACCACAACCATGCACAGTGGAGCCCACATGAGAACATATATGAGGCACCAGTCCTTCTCTCCATGAAAGAAGAATCAGTAGAAGTCTAGTGGGAAGCCAGAACACCCATCCTTGTCCAGCAGTAATGAGGAATCTTCCCCTGGGTGCCAGTGGTCTTTACATAGGGAACCTGAACTTCTTCCTCTACCTGGTAGTAATAAGGTGTTATCCCCTCTCCTTGCTGGAATGGTATCAGAGGAATCAACTAAAACAGAAGGTTTAGTGTAGAATCTTCTCTCTCCTAACATGTCCAGGTTTCTATTAAAAAAAAAAAAAAATCATTCATCAGGCCAGGTGTGGCTCACAAATGTAATCCTAGCACTTTGGGAGGCCAAGGCAGGCTGATCACCTGAGGTCAGCAGTTCCAGACCAGCATGGCTAACATGGTGAAACCCCATCTCAACTAAAAATACAAAAATTAGTTGGGTGTGCTAGTGGGTGCCTGTAATCCCTGCTACTCAGGAGGCTGAGGCAGAAGAGTCACTTGAGCCCGGAAGGTGGAGGTTGCAGTGAGCGGAGATCACGCCATTGTACTCCAGCCTGGGTGACAGAGTGAGACTCCATTACAAAAAAATAAAATAAAATAAGATCACTCATTATATGAAGAACCAGGAAGAAATCAAGCTTAATGAGAAAAGACAGCAGATGCCGCTACCAAGATGACACAGGTGTTAGAAATATTGGACAGCGAGTTTAAAACACCCTTATATAAAAGTTTCAGTGAGTAATTAGGACCATACTTGAAACAAATGAAAAAAACAGAATTGGATGTCTCAGCAAAGAGATGGAAGATATAAAAGAGATATTGATATTTTAGAAGTGACAAATACCTATAACTGAAATAAAAAGCTCACTGAGTGAGTGCTACAGCAGAATGGAAAGGATAGAGGAAAGAATCAGAAACTGGAAAATAGAATAAAAGAAATTATCGCACAAGCACAGTGGCTATGCCCATAATCCCAGCACTTTGGGAGGCCGAGGCAGTTGGATCACGAGGTCAGGAGTTCAAGATCAGTCTGGCCAACACGATGAAACCCCATCTCTATTAAAAATACAAAAGTTAGCTGGGTGTGGTGGTGGGCACCTATAATCCCAGCTACTTGGGAGGCTGAGGCAAGAGAATCACTTGAACCCGGGAGGCGGAGGTTGCAGTGAGCTGGATTGCACCACTGCACTGCAGCTTGAGCAACAGTGCAAGACTTCGTCTCAAAAAAAAAATTATCCAGTCTGAACAACAGACAGTATTCTGTAAAAACATAACCTCAGGGACTTGTGTGGATTTCAAAAAGAGCTAACATTCATGTTGTTGGCATTACAGAAGGAGATAATAAAAAGGGAGGGTCCCAAAAAGTATTTGAATAGATAATGGCTAAGAATTTTTTAAATGTGGCAAAAGACCTAAAACTGCAGATTCAAGAAGCAGTGTGAACCCCAAACAAGATAAACCAAAGAAATCCTTGTCAACACACATCATAAACACCTGAAAGCTAAAGACAGCATTTCAAGAGAATAAAGAGAAATGACATCATACCTGGAGGGGAAAAGCAATTAGAATGACAGCCAATTTCTTGTTCGAAACCATGGAGGCTAGAAAAAAGTGGCAAAATATTTTTCAGGTCCTTAAGGTATTGTCAGTGTAGAATCCTGGCTGGGTACGGTGGTTCACGCCTGTAATCCCAGCACTTTGGGAGGCCAGGGCAGGTGGATCACCTGAGATCAGGAGTTTGAGACCAGCCTGGCCAACGTGGTGAAACCCTATCTCTACCAAAAATACAAAAATTGGCTGGGTGTGTTCACAGATGCCTGTAATCCCAGTTCCTCTGGAGGCTGAGGTGGAGGTTGCAGTGAGCCAAGGTCACACCATTGCACTCTAGCCTGGGTGACAAGAGTGAAACTGTCTCAAAAAAAAATTGTGTGTGTGTGTGTGTGTGTGTGTGTGTAATCCTATATCCAGAGATAATGTTTTTCAGAAATGAAGGAGAACTAAGAGAATTTGTTGCTAGTAGACCTAAAAGCTATAGGAAGTTCTATTAACTAAGGAATGATAAAAGAAGAAATCTGGGAACATGAGGAAGAAAAACCATGATAACCAAAAATATTAGTAAACAAAATAGACTTCTCTTATTGAGTTTTCTAAGTTATGTCTGATTGTTGAAGCAAAACTTATAATACTGCCTAATGATTCTAAATATATGTAGAGAAAAAGTTTTATTATTATTTTTTGTAGCTGCCACTGTGTTGACCAGGGTGGTCATAAGCTTCTGGCCTCAAGTGATCCTCCCACCTTGGCCTTCCAAAGTTCTAGGATTACAGGCATGAGCCACTACACACAGCCTATGTAGACAAGATACCCTGTCTGATTCTTTACCCTATATCAACAAGTATATTATAAATAAAGGATGGTGGAGGTAAGGTTTCCCATGCTTCACTCAAACTGATAAATGATGACACAAGTAGAATGTGGTAAGTTGTGTATATATAATACCTAGAGCCACAACTAAAAATATTAAACAAAAGATATACTCAGGAACATCAAGGTAAACCAAAATGGAATTCTAAAAAATGTTCAAGTAAACCACAGTAAGGCAGGAAAAAAAAGGAGAGAAGTGAAAAACAGGGAACAAACAGAAAACAAAGGAATAACCAGCCATACTTCCTAACATATCAATGACTACATTACCTATATATGGCCAGACAACAATTAAAGACAGATTGGCAGAGTGGATTAAAACACATGACTCAGGTATATGGTATCTTTAAGAATCTCAAATAGTATTTAGGTAGGTTGAAAGTAAAAGGATAAAAATGATATATATGGAAATATTATTTAAAAGAAAGCAGGAATGACTATATTAATATCAGACATCTGAGCAAAAACATTGCCAGAGAGGACCATTCTATGATGACAAAAGTGTCAAATTATCAGGAAGACATAGCAATCTTAAATGTATATGTACCAAAGAACAGAGTTTCAAAATATGTGAACAAAAAAACTTGAACTGAAAGGAGAAATATTAATAGATAGCCAGGAGAAATGAATGGATATATTCATACAAAGACTGCACAGGAATGTTCATAGCAACTTTATGCACAAAAATCCCAAGCTGGAAACAACCCAACTTGCCACCAGTAGGTAAATGGAGAACAAAAATTTTGACATATTCATAAAATGGAATACTGCTCAATAAAAAAAAGGAATAAAATAGTGATACATAAAACATGGATCAATCACTGAATCATCATGCTGAGTGAAAGAAGCAGACACAAAAGGGTGTATACTATATGATTTCAGTTATATCTAATTTTGGAATATGCAAACAGATGTATATTGACAAATAGTAGATCATATTTTGTTTGGACCCAGGTGTTAAGAGAGGGCTGAATTGCAAGGGTCATGAGGCTGAATTGCAAGGAGGAAATGGAAATGTCCTGTGTCATGTTTGTGGTGGTGGTGGTTTCACAGGTACACCTATAAAACTTAAGGAAGTATGTACTTTAAATGCATGCTGTTTATTGTATGTAAATTATAACTCAATATAGGTGATCTAAAAAAAAAGTTAAAGTTTAGTTACAAACATACTGCAAGTTCAGGAAGCCAGGCATTGTCATATGCTACTGTTGGAAGTATAAGCTGGTCAACCCATGGAGTGTAGCTTCGTGTTATCTATCAAAATGACAAATGCATGTCCTCCTTGACTCAGCCATTTCACTTTGCAGAATTTAGCCTAATTCCACATTTGTTAAGTGATGTACTTAGAAGATCACCAATTGTAGCATTGTTTGTAATAGCAAGTAAATGCCCACCAAGAAGAAAATGGTTACATAAATTCCGAGATGTGGCAAAGAATGAAGGAGCTCTTTTAGTATTGACACAAGAAGTCCCTCAAGACACTTTAAATGACCAAAGTAAGGGGCCTGACGGTGTGTAGTATGCTGAAAAGGGAGTAGGAAAGAGTGTGTGTATTCAAGTGTACTTACTTTGTAGACAAAGTGTCTGAAAGAATACATAAGAAATTGCTAATAGTGGTTATCTTCTAGGGAGAATGGGAGCTGGGAAGTGGATGAAAAAGGGACAAGGGAGCAAGACACTCTTCACTATATACTTAGAATTTTTTATTTTTAAGCTATGTGAATATAATAAAAAATAAGTAAATAGAAATTTTAAACTATTTAAAGAGAAAATAAAGACAGTTTTAGATTTCTTATGAAGAAAATAGTGGAAAAATAATCAGACTACACAAAAGATTTCTAAATAACAAGATGGCAGAAATTCTCCATGGGCAAGATGTATTAAGTTTGGATTCAGTCATCTTTTGTTTTGCTTCTTTTAAAATTTATGTTTCTAATAGTACTTTTGTTTCTTGGAATTAATGGGTAAATTACTAATTAATGACCATATGCTTTATATTAAAGACAAAAAAGCAATGGTCACAACATTTCTCCATCCATCTTCGGCAGTATGCACCAAAGTCTCCTTCAGGGGATACTGGGCCAAGTTTGTCTAGTAGGTCTCAGTGGGGCCTAGCATCTGTATTTCTCTAAAGTTCTATATTTGATTTGCTAAATGATGCCAGGAAAGGATCACCATTTATCATTGGTGCCTTGATTATAAAGCTGGTTATAGCTGAGTCATATGTGGTGTGTGATGTTAAAGTAGAAGGATGGTTTCACAACATAAGTTCTGTTTGAAATCCTACCTGTTTTTTAATGTGAAACATTTTTCCCTGACAGCCCTACTTTAGATTCCCCTTAGATGTGAGTAGAGTAACTTTAACAGTATTCCCAATTCAGGTCTGCCTCCAATTAGGAAGATGGAACATACTGCTTTGGGATATTCGTGCCAAAAGTGTCTTAAATACTGTCTAACAGTATGGCTTTTTTCAGCTAAAAAAAAATCATACCATGACAGAGAAAAAAGTTTAAAATGTACTTGGAATGTTTAGAACTACGGTAAGACATTTTCCTTGATTTTTAGATAATATGAAAAAGGATGAGGAAATATGCAAGCAGTCATTGCAATTTTTAATTTTCATTCTTTTTTCTTTTAGTTGGCTTTTGAAACAATGAGTGTTATATCTGTGGTCACGAACTGTGCTCTGATTGGAATGTCACCACAAGTGAATGCCATCTTTCCAGAGTCAAAAGCCGACCTCATTTTGATTGTAGTAGTGGTGGAGGTAAGTAAAGATTTAAACTTCTTTTAAGGAGCATCCATAGCACGTTTCTCTATGTCTCGGGCTGTCATGACTGACAATTGAGCAATACGGATTTGCTGGTAAGAAAGCAAAAACAGTTCAAGTAATAGAAGACAGGAGGATTCAGGCTGTGTATTCATGGTTATTGCCCAGGTATGAAAAAATGTCACCATTATGCAAACAGGAAGTGACTTTTCCACTGTTGTGCTGGCCTACCCAGTGCTAAGTAGGTAAATCTTACTTGAGGGCCAGGTGCTGTGGCTCATGCCTATAATCTCAGTACCCAGGCCAAGGCAGAAGGATGACATGAGGCCGGGAGTTCAAGACCTGAGCAACATCATAAGACTGTCTCCACAAAAAAATTTTTTAATTACCTGATTTGATTTGGTACCTGATGTGTTGATTCATTCTTGTAGTCCTAGCTATTTGGGAGGCTGAGGAAGGAGGATTGCTTGAGCCCCAGAGTTCAAGGTTACAGTGAGCTACGATGGTACCACTGCACTCCAGCCTGGGCAACAGAGTGAGACACTGTCCCTTAAAAAAAAAAATCTCATTTGAAATCTAATTGTATATATTTAATATGTATTTTTAGTCTATTTTAGAGAAAAGACCATTATTCTTTCTTAAGCAAATAAGTCCTAAGAAATGCTTTTTGATCATGACTTTAGTCTCATTTGCTACAGGTGTGGAATTCATTGTGAAACACTCTCAAACTTCAAAATGTAATTTGCAGGACAATACATAATTTCACATACAAAGCACAAGTAGGCTGTCTGTGCTCTTTTTAGGTTTTCATTTTACCATGTTTCAGAATATGGATTCCTGTAACATCTTGGAAATTAAGCACTAACCAAATGTAAATGGAATAATTTGTAGGAATTTTTTTGTTGCTTGTAGTTATAGTTGTCAAAAATATTGTGACTACCTTTCATTTTTAGATATTTTAAAAACAGAACAGTTATGGAACTCTATAAATGCAGAACTTAGGATCCTGATTGGTGTTTCATATACTTAAGGCCTTAGGACTCAGGGCTGACCAAAGGAAAGGAAATCATGAACTTGCATGTTCCAGTGTTGACCAAAGAAATATATTCTGCTTTGTTCTTTTATTGTATTTGATAGGAATCCGTGTTCATGATAGATGCTATATGTGGAATATGCATTTTGGAGAATGATTTTAGACAGCAGTGAGTGGGAGAGAAAAGAGAATGGCCCTGACAGATACAAGTAGGTCTATTTTGAATTTTGTAAGTTGAATAGAATTTTGCAGGGGTATTTGCAAGGCTGATTTATGACCTGTGGAAGTAAGAAAATAAGTCAGAGTTACCTTTGACAGGGAGAGACCAGCTGGCTAGGCTTATAATGTGCCTTCTTGATTTAGAATATGGCACTTCACTTCACAGATCTAAAAATTTGTCTTTGCTAGTACACTCAGAGTTAATTAGAGGCTTTTAGGACTGACTGAAACTTAAAACTCATGAAAATTAGAAAAGATTGACCAGAAAGCCAGGTGGTTAATCTGCAATAAAAAGATACTTTGCCAATACCTTAACAGTGGATATTAAAGTGAAGGTGGAATTGGCTATTAGAAGATTTCTTGGTAAATTCAGAACAAGAGCAGGAGTAGTGCAATATTCTGAAAGGTATAGAAAACCTGAAAACCATCCCTACCTCCCCACACAGCAGAGCCCGCCTCTGAGCCAGCTTTTGGTGTCCATCCATCGCTAGCTTCTGACCTGTGCTGGATAAGCACATTACTGCCTACTTTTTAATTTTTGCCTTCACTTTCTCTAGATGTCTGGCTTGCTCAGTATATTACCATTGACTAGCCTACTACTTTCTTTTGTATTTAGTGATACCTTAATCACATATTGAGGGCCTGGTTCTTACTTAATTCGGAAGACTTACTGGCCTATAACACTGATCTGCGGGTGGCTAATCTCATGTATTACACAGTATGGTTTTGCTAGTCTAATCCTCATGGATTCACTTAATCTGCACATTCTAGGAGTACTTGGCTGTTGCCCTCTAGGTTCTAACCATTATGCCTCCTCTATCTATCTATCTATCTATCTATCTATCTATCTATCTATCTATCATCTCTTCACATTGTATAAAAACAGCTGTTTCAATTGTCATTATCTAAACTGGCAAACTAAGAAGCATCAAGGAAGGCTAGGAAGAAGCCAGGAAGCATCAAGGAAGGCTCCCTATAGGTTTCAGGGGGATCTTGGTCCTGCCAACAGCTTGATTTTACACTTCTGTTCTCCAGGCTACAAGACAATGCATTCCTGTTGTTTTAAGCTATCTGTAATAGTTTGTGATAACTTTGTTCTGGCAATGCTGAGAAACAAATGCAGTTTCCTTTCTGTTGAAATTACTTTTGTTAGCTTTTTGAAAGGTCAGTCTGCTAGCAACAAATTCTCTTAATTTTTTCTTCATCTGAAAATACTTTTTTCTCTTTTATTCTTAAGTATAGTTTTGCTGGACATAGAATTTATGGATGATAGTCTTTTTCTTTCAGCACATAAAAAATATCTTGATACTTCCCTCTAGTCTCCATGGTTTCAGATGAGAAATAATATCATTCCAATTGGTGTTCACCTATAGTTAATGGGTCCTTTTTTTCGCTGGTTGCTTTCAAGACTTGTTTCCCTCTATCTTTAATTTTTAAAAGTTTAATCATAATGGGTCTTAGCATAGCTTTTTGGGGGTTTATTCTGTTCGGGGCATGCTCAGCTTCTTAGATCTGTGGATTTGTGTCTTTTACCAAATTAAGGAATTTATAGGCATTATTTCTTCAAGTACTCTTTCAGCCCCACTCTCTCTCTTCTTCTGGGATTTTGATATGAATCTTGGTCTTTTGTATTTTCCCACAGGGCCCTAAGGCTCTGTTCAATTTTTGTCAGTCTATTTTCTGTTATTCACATTAGGCAAATTCTGTTGATGTATTTTCAAGTTCACCGGTTCAACATCTTCTGTATGTCCACACTACTATTGAGCCCATATACTGAAGTGTTTTTCAAAAAATTTTCTGTTACTGCATTTTTCAGTTCTGTAATTTTCATTTGGTTGATTTTATGACTTGTATTTCTTTTGCGTGTGGATGTCCAGTTTTCCCAGCACCAATTGTTGAAAAGATTTTCTTTTCCCTAATGAGTGGTCTTGGCACCTTTGTTGAAAATCATTTGACTATATACACAGAGTTTATCTCTGGGCTCTTTATTCCATTGGTTGATGTGTCTGCTTTTATGCCAGTACCATACTCTTGATTACCACAGCTTTGTAATATGTTTTGAAATCAGAAAGTGTGAAACTACTTTGTTCTTTTTCAAGATTGTTTTGGCTATTTCAGTGTGTATTTGTTTCAATATGCTTGCAGCAAGCTACAGCCATTTATTTTATGATATTTTAAAATATTAACTATTTATCAGAAGTTGGATTATATTTGCACAGATGTACCTCTCTTTGTGCCACAGTGTATTTGAAGATTTGTTTTGTTTATACCTTATTGACTTTCGTACATTTGAGAGGACCCTAGCTTTGGTTTCTCAATAGAAAATTTTGTGTGTCAGGACAAAACCAAGGTCTATATGTTTGAAATAGCCAAAAAATTAGAAATTTAACCAATTTTATTCTAGTGTTGCTGAGACTTCAGCTGAATGCCATTTGGTCTTATAATGACTTTAAAAAGTGTAACATTTATAAATGGATTAGAAAATACAAATTTTTGGTTTGCTACCATTAAGTTTGTAAAATCATGTTGAAATTCTAATTGTGAATTTTACAAGGTAACTGTGAGGTGATAGATATGTTAATTAGATTAATTTTGCTAATTTCATAGGATGTACATGTTTCAAAATATGTTGTATAGCTTAAATATATTCCATTTTTATTTGTCAGTTATATCTTTATAAAGCTGGAAAAAAAGAATGTTATAGAATGTTCATCAAAACTATCAGTGGGGCTGGGCACAGTGGCTCACACCTGTAATCTCAGCACTTTGGGAGGCCAAGGCAGTCAGATCACCTGAAGTTAGGAGTTCGGACCAGCCTGGCCAACATGATGAAACTGTCTCTACTAAAAATACAAAAATTAGCTGGGCATGGTGGTGTGTGCCTGTAACCCCATCTACTTGGGAGGCTGAGGCAGGAGAACCGCTTGAACCCAGGAGGCAGACATTGTGGTAAGCCGAGATTGCACCACTGCACTCCAGCCTGGGCGACAGAGTGAGGCTCTGTCTAAAAAAAAATATCCTATCAATGAGTCAATTAACATGTTTCTGTTGATAAGGTTTTTTTTCTTTTATCTGAAAATCTTTTCAAATAAGGAAATTAAATCTTTAACTTTGAAAAAGAATTTTTTACTTGAGTCTACATAAAGTTAGTTTTTAATGATTAAAAAAAAAACATATTAATTAGCACCATGCTGTACTTTCATATGTTTGTTCATGGCCCTAAAAAAGCAGAAATTTTACTATTTTAATTGAGTAAATTTAGTAAAATTGAGTAATTTTACTAAATTACTCAAAAAATGCCGTAATAAATAAGCTGTGAATATATAAAAATTCTCATATAAATTTTTAACATCTTGATGAACAAAGCAATTTAGGATGCTTTTTCTCCAAATTAATTAACGAAATAAATATCTAGATTACATTAACATGATTAGAATTTGTTTACAGAACAAACAGAACTTAGAAAATGTAACAATTTTATAAAGTTGATGTTGAGTGTTAATGTTCTCAAAATTTAAAATTGAATGAATTGATAGTTTCTTTTGCTTTTCTACGTCACATTTCCAAAGCCAGCTCACTTTATTTTTACTTAGGTTTCTGATGATTCTTCTTCTTCTTCTTTCTTCTTCCTTTCTTTCTTCTTCTTCTTTCTCAGACAGAGTCTTGCTCTGTCACCCAGGCTGGAGTGCAGTGGCATGATCTTGGCTCACTGCAACCTCTGCCTCTAGGGTTCGAGCAGTTTTCATGTTTCAGCCTTCCTAGTAGCTGGGATGACAGGTGTGCACCCCCATGCTAGGCTAATATTTGTATTTTTAATAGAGACAGGGTTTCACCATGTTGGCCAGGGTGGTCTCCAACCCCTGACCTCAAGTGATCTGCCTGCCTCAGCCTCCCACGGTGCTGGAATTGCAGGTGTGAACCACTGCTCCCAACCCTGATTCTTTATTTTTTTTAAAGCTTGATTTAGTACAGATGAAATTGAGTAAAGGCAAAAATGACTACTACTGTATGCTGAGAACTGTCATGTCTGTCACAACTTTTGTGTATTTACTGCCATCTAGTGTTGCCTTTAAAAATTGATGACACCCAAACACTAATTTTATTTGCAAAATAGTCAAAGAAATTTTTATAGACTGAACCAAAGAATAGCCTACCAATGTAACAGATAAAAACATATGAAAATGCCATTTTTTGTGGGTTAAAAATTAATATTGGGGGTGTCATAAAATTCAGCCCTCAAGATTAAATCATTATTCAAATAATTTCCTTTAAGTGCTAATCTTTACTTTTGAGACAAACTTAGCTCACTTTATTGATATAGTTTTTAGCAAAAGATTATAACTTTACCCACAGAATTACGTATAGGTTTTCAATTTCTAAAAAATAGAAATGACCTGGTATCCTCCCAATATCAATCTTAGATAATACTTCATTTTAGTATTAAATGAATTTACAATTTTCTTTTAATTCTAAACTTGGCAAGATGTACCTGTTGGACATATTGAATACTAACAATTTACCTCCTAAAATTGGTTCTTTTTCTAAGGTGAAAATGAAATAACTACTCACCCCAGAAGTTACACTGCATTTCTAATATTTAGGGCCTGGTGACCACCAAGCCTGTCTGTACCATGCATGTTTAATTGGTGGTATAAAAAATATAATTTAATTGAAGTTTCTTTAAAAAAATAAGTTTTCATGTGGCACCCCCTCTCCCTCTGCAAGCAGCTGCTTAGATGCAGAATTGAATTTCATCTGTAATATCAGAGGTATCCTCGGAGAATGAATCGAGCCTTTCCCGATTCTTTTGTGCCCTGAGTCACAGGATTGATTTTCCTAGTTTCAGATTTAAAAGTTGCAAGCATTATACAGATAATTCCTATATAATCTTTATCAGGATTCGACTGATTTTGAACATTTTGTCACATGTGTTCTTCCTCTCTCTCAACTAAGAGAGAGGGAGGGAGAGAGAGAAAAAGAGAGAGGGAGAGAAGAGAGACGTATTTATAGATATTTGAAACTACACAAATGTGGATTCTATCCCTGTACTGCCGCTTAGTATATCACCTTGTCACCTTGTCTTGTGAGCCCATTTCCTAGACTGCAGGGCGAGGCCAGTGCGGCCTCTTTTGCCTGAGCATTCTGAAGAGGAGAAATGACACATGTTTAACTCTGATCATATGTCTGGTATTGAGCAGGTGCTTACTAAATTGCAGGTCTTGTTACCACTCTCACAGGGCAAGGCATAGATGAGGTTGTATATGTGAAATGCCAAATACAGAGCTGAGCACTTTGTCAAGGAGCAGGGGATGTGAGCTGTAGTTCTAACCAGCTCAGTATCAGAAATAAACTTTCATTATCTTTATTATCATTTTCATCATCATTTGCTTAAGAAGGCAGTGTCACAGCATAGAGGTAGCTTGGGGAGTCAAAATCTGGTGGTAGCTGGATTAGAATTCCAGCGTTGCCTTTTAATCTTTATGCGTCTCAGTTTTCTTGGACGTAAAATGGAAACATTGGTAGTGTACGTAAGAAGTGTCAGGCACCATGTTTGATGCAGAGGAGGAAGTAGAAAACTAATAACAGTTTATAGCACTGCCGTTGTTCATAAGTTCTTCTTTCAGCTATTAGTTCGTATCTCTCTATCAGCTCTAGATTTGTTGTCATGGGCAAGGCTCTCCATCATAAGACTGCATTGGTTTTGTCTGTGTTACAGTTTGCTGCTTACATGTTTATCTCCCTCGCTTATGTACCTTCTGTCTATGGTGTGAATGTTTCCTTCTCTCTGCTGATCTTGCTTCCACACCTCAGCCTAGCCCTCCCTCCCTCTCATTCATCCCTCATCAAGTCCTGCTGATTCTGACTTCTGAATATTTACTTCGGCTCTATTTCTTGTCCCTGAGTTCATGCACTTACAATTTCTCATCTAGACTTGTTTAAAAAGTTGTATTGAGTGTAATTCACATACCATACAATTCCCTCATTTAAAGTATGCATTCAGGAGCTCTCACCTAGACATTTACAGCCAATCCTCACTAGCCTTCTGGCTTTCTTGCTTTTCCTCGTTTAGTCCATGCTCTCTACTGCTGGAGTGGTTATTCCTAAGTGAAAATCTGATCATATTTCTCTTCTGCCGTGGCCCTCAATGGATCTCCATGGTTTACAGAAGAAATGCGTTAGTCGAATGCCAGATGCTTGTCAGTCTCTTTCCCCTTCACTTCCCCTGGCTTCTCTTCCATCCTCGGACAACCTAGGACCCTTCATGAAAGTTACTGTTATCATTTACTAAAACTATATGACCATCACATGGCTCTACTACCAGATTGAGCTTCCTGAGAGCATGACCAAGGACAGCACATGATGCAGCTTCAGTAATTGAGCATGTGATGAAGCTTCAGTAACTTGATGACGCTTCACTGTTTTCAAGTGATTAAGTAACTGCTTGTTAAATGTTTATTAATGAATGAATGAGTCATATATAGTTTTTTATTCAGTGAACATACAGTTAGTAGCAATGATTTAAGAATTAATTTATAAGCCAGGCGCAGTGGCTCACTCCTCTAATCCCAGCACTTTGGGAGGCTAAGGTGGGCAGATCATGAAGTCAGGGGTTCGAGACCAGCCTGACCAACGTGGTGAAACCCTGTCTCTACTTAAAAATACAAAAATTAGCCGAGTGCGGTGGTGCATACCTGTAATCCCAGCTACTTGGGAGGCTGAAGCAGGAGAAATCACTTGAACCCAGAAGGTGGAGGTTATGATGAGCCGAGAGTACACCATTGCACTACAGCCTGGGTGACAGAGCAAGACACTGTCTCAAAAAAATAATAATTTATAATTATAAGGACTTTGATAATGTACCATATAGAAATACTAAGAAACCCCTTAGGTAAAATATTAAAATGATATCATTATAGGAAAAGGAAAACTACATTGGAGAGTATGGTACAGTGGTTGAGAACATGGGTTCTGGGTTCATATCCTGGCTACACCACTGACTAGTTCTGTATCTTTGGATGAGCTCAGTCCCTACTTCTACAAACTTAGGAGGACTAAATGAATAAATGCATGCAGTATGTTTAGTACAGTGCCTGGCAAAGTTCAGTGTTTAATTTTGGTAGCTATTACTTCATTGTTGTTTCTGAAAAACAATCTGTTCTCATTGAAATCTCTTTACCTAATTGAAAGGTTTTATTAAATTCTGAGAATTCCGTTTAAAAACAGCCTAGGAAGGAGCCCAGAAGCAACTAAGTCATTAATCTGGTTACCATTTCCTATTGTTGAACATGAGTTGGGTTGGTTTTTTATTTTTGGTTTAGGGTACTTTTGAATAGAATTATGGAACTTGGTTTTTTCTTCCTTCTTTTGTTTCCTTTATTCCTGTGATAATCTTAGAATTTACTAGTCTTTCCATGGGCTCTTTAGCTTTTATCCAGATAAAACATTGCTCTGTGTTCTCCTAATGTGGGAATAATTAAAAGCATTAAGTCAAATGCTTACATTGAATACATATTTATTATGTGCTTAAAATATGCTAGTCATTACTAAGATACATCTATAGGGTTCAGCCCTGTAGGGTTTTGTGAGCCCCTCACTATTGGTGCGGAAAAGAGAAACTATAGAAATAAAAGACACAGACACAGAGATAGAGAAAAGAGAGTTTAGGGTTGGGGGTCCACTGCCAACCAAAGCGCAGAGACCTGCAGTGGCCCTGAGTGCCTGGACACTCTGACTTTTATTGAGTACAAAGCAGTGGTCCAACCACTGTCTAGTCCAAAAGTCCAGCTGGAGTCTGCCTCAGCTTCTCCTCTTGATTGTTCTAAAATTCACTTCATTTTTCCATTTCTGCAGTCGTGTTGGTTAGATCCCATGATCTTTATGCCTGCCATTATTACAGTTTTTTTCTGCCAGAATTACGAAGCTGCCACAGTAATTGTTGTTAAAGAACCTGTTCTTTAAGGTATCCTTCTGTATTTTCACATAACTTGTTTTATTTCAGTTTAAAAAATGGTTTCTGAATTTCTAGTCAGTGCTGGAGAGACAAAGAAGATAAATCACACTTCTCTTGGAAGAGCTGGACTCACCATCAAGATCATTTCAGTACCATTTCTGATATCTCTTTTCTTATTTTTTCCCCTCAGTTAAAAAGCTGTTTTTAAATTCATATTTGTCAACCTGTAGACCCTGTTCAATAACTCGTTTTCTTTAGGAATGATTTCCCACATTAACAATACCCCAAACTCCAAATGTTTTGTTGGTACTCTAGGTCAAATTTCACTTTTAGAAACACTTAGATTTTTTTATATACTGAAATTTTATATCAAAAATAAGGCCAGGCCTAACTATCATTTTTTAGTATCATAGACATTTATATATTTTGGGCATGGTGAAATGCTATACATTTGACCAGATTTTTATGTTTCTGGTTATTTTGATATGTTGTAATTGTTCTTTCGTCTTGTTACTTCTGTCCCCCAACCCTTTTTAGTCTGTAGCTTAAAAGCTTCATAGGGACTCTAGTTTCTTTTGTAGTCCCCTAAGGTGCCATGTTGCAAAGACTGGATTAAATTAGAAACTATGTAAGGGTGGTTTGTGGACTCCAGGGTGCTTACAAATGTAAGATGTTAATATTACTACTATAATTTCCCCCTAATTAGTAAAATGTGTTTCCAGTCCCATTATGTTATAAATGTTACTGAAATTGACTATTTCTAAAGATGTTAAGAACAATGAATAGAAAGGAAAGGTTTTTGAATATTGGTTACTTTCTAAGAAAATTTCTTCCTATCTGACATATATTAGTTGTGTGTGTGTGTGTGTGTGTGTGTGTGTGTGTGTGTGTGTGTTTTGCAGAAAGTATGCCTGCCCTGAGCCTGAGATCATGGTTCTCCTCTGGTGGATGGAGCAGGAGGTGTAAAATGAGCTGCAGAATGTAAAGATATGGTTGCCCCCAAGCTGTTGTCAGTGGACCCCAGCTGTGACCATTTTTAGTAAGGTTGTAATACTTCTATTATCCTTTCCATTTCAGCACTTCACACAGAACTAATTGACACCATCTGTGCTAATAATTAAGCCTGTGATGTGGTCATTGGTGTACAAGGACCTCAGGTTGAGGGAATATTTCACAGCAAAAATGAGGTGGGATGTGAGCAGAAAGAATACAGTTTGTTGATATTCTTTCATGTCAGTTGTAGAAAAGGAAACCCAGGGAAAGAGCAGTTCTCTAATAGATCAATGATATTCTTCCCCAGCCTATAAGACTTTTACCCACTGAGTGTGTACAACAGACATATATATGAGCAAGGAGACAGGTAGAGCTCTTGGCATTGTTTTCTCTTTGCTATTAAATTTGCCCCGGAGATGGCCATAATATACATCTAGTCTACATTTGGACATTGAAACTTAACTGAGGATGGTTACCAAGGATTAACAGTAAGGTGAGAGGTGAGGGTGTTTTTTTTTTTTTTTTTGAGTGATGAAATTTTTCTGTATCTTGATTATAATGATGGCTTCACAGCTGGGTGCATTTATTAAAACTGAAAGTGCTGTACATCAAGATGAGGGATTTTCTTTGTAAGTTAAAAGATAAATTTTAAAGTGTGTAAAAACTTACTGAAACAATGCCTTAGAAAATCTTTTGTGGCTTAGGACATGTTTACAAGATGAAAAAAGTGTTTTTTTTTCTTTTTCAAAATTAAGAACAAAACAACCTAAAACCAGTTAATCTAAAATTTGATTTGATATAGTAAATGGCTCTTTTCAAACTCTAAATAAGATTTTATTATTGAATGTTTAGGGATATTGCTGAAAGGAGCAAAAGAAGAGGGCTTTCATGCTTTTCTTTGAACACCACCCCACCCCTCCTTAAATCCATTTTACTATAAAAGGAGCTGCTGGTCTTGAGTATTGTTTTGCTGATGAGAGGAAATTAATGAGGTGGTGAGGCATCATTCTCATACAGTTGAGAATTCACTGATCAAACTTAAAAACAAAAATGATCTATTGTTTTATGTTTAAGACTCTTTCAAAATGTAGGTCATGTGCATAAATGCAAATGACTGGTAGAAAATAGTACACCACTCCTGGTAACCCTTTTGAGGGCACAGGGTATTCATGTGCTTCTAGAATCAGCAGGATTTGCAGAAGGGCAATGGGGAGTGGCAATGTGGGAGTGATTGAGAATTCTAGTGCTCTAAGGAGTGAAGGATCAAGGTTGATATCAGTTAGTGGAGTTATTAATAAATATAAAGTTTGCATTTGGTACTTTTTAAAGAAATAATTTCAAATTAAAAAAAGCATTTTAAACAACTTGGAATGTTAAATTTACTTTTGTGTTTTACTTTTGTCAGGAATGACAAAAGTATCCTAAACCAAATCTACAAAGTATCCTAAACCAAAATACTTTTAAGAGTTTAAGCTGAAGAAGAGTTTTTAGAATACAAAAGACTAGAAAGTATGTGATTATGGTCCAAGTGAAAGTTGCTTTATCAATTGGATAACAAACATTTGTCAGTACTTATCTTGTAGTTTTTATGCTTTAAAATGAGAGACAATAGCCTTTCAAAACTAGAGTGCCAAGTCCTGCTTATTCATTCCTCTTCAAGAGAAATAATCTTTAGTCTTTGGGAAGACTTAGAGACTTAATCTTTAAAGCCTGTATCAACTGATATGATAGTTATTAGTTTGCACAGAAGCTGATATTAATGGAATTTGGGTTTTCAGGATTTTTCTCCCTGTCGTCTTTGTCACTGTGTTACTAAAATTTACTGTCATTTATACTCCCAGTGCTACCCTAACTGTGGCCCACACTGTGTGGTATGAAAACTGTTAGTAGTTTACAGTAAGATAAGGAGCTCGTGCTAAAATGTAAATCAACATACTGCTTCCTTCATTAAGAATGTCTAGGTATGGTGGCTTACTTCTGTCATCCCAGCACTTTGGGAGGTCAAGGCAGGCGGATCACTTGAGGTCAGGAGTTGGAGACCAGCCTGGCCAACATGGCAAAACCCTATCTTTAGTAAAAATACAAAAATTAGCCAGGTGTGGTGGTGCATGTTAATTCCAGCTTCTCGAGAGGCTGAGGCACGAGAATCAAGAATCCCTTGAACCTGGGAAGCGAAGGTTGCATTGCACTGAGATCGCACCACTGCACTCCAGTCTGGGTGACAGAGTGAGACTGTCTCAAAACAGAAAAGAAAAGAAAAGTCAGCAGAGCTCTAAGTGTGCTTAGTGACACAGTTGATTTACATTCTGGTACAAGTCATCTCACGTTGGTGGGCTGCTAACAAGTAGTGCTTTGACCTGCACTGGTTTGCAGCACTATAATTAAATATATGGTTCTCTCCTCTCTAAGACAGTTGTTGGGTTTGGATAGCATTTATGCTACTGAGCAGGAGCAGTCCTTCTGTGTTGCTCCCATCCTGACTCTCAAGCTGTCATGCTCCACTGCCTTACTCTGGCTATTTCCAGGTGGACATTGGGGCAGTGGGTAGGGGTGCAGGACTTTTCTGCAGAGATGTGGCTTTCACCCTTGGCTTCTGTGTATTGGTGTTGTCAGGAGTGTTGTCTGAGTCAGGGAATTGTACTCTACAGAGACATGGCTGCTCCTCCCTCCCTCCCCCCAACCCTCCTGTCTCTCTGTCTCTCTCTCTTTCTCTCTCTCTCTCTCTCTCACGTGGGCACACAGACACACATGCTCACATGCATGTGAACAGAGTTCTGAAAACAGAAGGCATTCAGATGGCCATTTCAACAATTGGGAGAAAGAATCACTCCCAAGCATTCCTACTTAGCGCTTTGTCTTCTAAAATGTAACATTTAATCGAATTTTTAAAGAAATCATTCTCTCCCATACATACCTCCCATGTGGACCGTGGTGGCCTGCTTCATGTCTTTTGATCGTTTCATTCTTGTTGTTAGCTGACAGCATGTGCAAACTGGAAAGATATTCTGTTACAGAAATAATTATCTTCTTTATTTAAATTTTATGTGTTCTTTGAATAATAATGCATTTACACAATTCAGAACTCAAAAGGATCAAAAGCACAAGGATAACAATCCTCTACTTCTGTCTCCCAGTCAACAAATTCCCTTCTGTGGAGGCAGCCAGTGTGATTGGTTTCTTATGTTTGCTTCCAGGCATATTTAATGTGCAGATAAACAAGTATAAGTAATAATGATGATCCATAAATACTAGTTCATAAGCAGAATTTAGTGACTTTGTTTTACATTTAGTTGTTTAGTACAAATGAGTATGCTGTTGGCAATGAACAAAATTTTTAGTGTAAAGGAATCCATATGTAAGATGACCTCTGATGCTATTGAACTTTGGAATTTATGACTTGAATGGTATTTTACAAAGTGGTTTGACCTTTTCAGAATAAGAGAAATTCTTGCATCATGAATAAATGACAGGTTGAAGTAAAGTGATTGGTGTGCTTATTATTTCAGATTTGGATCAGTTTCACCTGTCATTTAGCAAGAACATGAGCTGTTTATGAATAACAAATATTTTTGTCCTGCTTTTTGCCAGGGATAGTACTGGGACTGGACTGGCGTCAAAGTTAAGGAGCTATTTGTGCATTTATTACAGTTTTTTAAGTAAGAATGAATTTCTTTACTGTTCCTAAGGCCAAAGCCAAAGCTTGTTTAAATAGATGATTGTGCAACTATGGCTTAAGAATTTGTTAGTAGTATAACTCACCAAAAAATGCATTGGATTAGGGAGCTTTTGAGTGTTTTTTAAATAAGCTCCATAACACTTAAATGTGACATAAGTATACTCTTTGACCTACAAATTCTACTTCAAATAATTTATTTCGAGGAGAGATACTTGGAGGCAGGGGTGTGGCTTAGCCTCAGTGATATGGTTCTTTGAATGAAATTGCCTTGACTTTCCTGTTTTAGCTCCTTTCTCATTCTTGTTTTCTGCTACATCACCTTTTCTCCCCAACCCTTACATATGCCTCAGCTTTCATGGTTTTGCTTGACAACATACATTTCATTTCCATCATTGGAAATGTGCTACCATTTTTTTTCTGCTAACAGTTCGTTTCTTGTTTGAGTCTTTACCAACTGTTTTGATGAAGTCTTGGGCTCTATCTTGCTTGGAAGAAAGGAGAGGTATTATTGAGCTTCTCCTGGATTTAGGTCCTGGCTTTGCCATAGAGGCCACAAAGACCGAGAGTAGAGAACGTTTGTCCTGTGCAGAACAGGGATAACAAAGTAAAGAATCATGCTTTTAGAACAGGGCATGTGCTTTACGTGAGTTCCCTGCCTCACTTCAGACTGAAAAAGGAACTGAGTACATATTAATCTTCCCATATCATTTTGTATTTGAGTTTCTGGGTTGAAGATTCCTAGATGTTTTGGGGAGATTGCTGTTGTTGTTTTGCATTACTCTGTTATGGGAAAAAGCATTAAAATAATATGAATTAAAATTAATTTTGCTTCATTTAACTATTCAGATATGGCATGAGAGATTTTTGGTGGGTGATGAAACTGTTCTGTACCTGATTATGTGGTAGTTATATGAAACTATACATGTGTTAAAATTCATAAAACTAGACACCAAAAAGTCAATTTTATTATATAAAAAACAATTTAAAATAATTTTGTTTTGAGAAGTCTGTGTATCTCTGCAAATAAAGATAGGTCTGTGGGAGTCAGTCAGGAATCACTATTATACTGGATGAATGGTAGTATAGCTTCCTTTATGAAAATTGGGATTTCCAAGGACCTAGTTAGAGTATTTCTATCTACTCCTCCCTGCATGTACATACCTACTTGCATTTTCATATTTAGTATAAAATTAGTTCTAAACTGAGCAAGGATGGCAAGGCAATGATGATGGCTTTTTCTCCCATAATCCTTGGAAAGAATTTTAAGCCATTAAACATGAGAAGCTTAAGCAAAGGCGTAGCATTTGCAGTTATCAAAGTGTCAATGACTATTGCATCTTTATTTAGTCTGAGTCTTTTGTGCTTTTGACTATTGGACCTTTACCCCTTTGCTTTACTAAGAGCTTTAGGGAAATATTTGACACTTGCATCCTAGCTGCTTGTGATTCTACTCTTCTCCTTGTTGTAAGGTACAGTTGATGCCATACATAGGACTGGCAGACGAATCGGCAGGATGCTGCTTGGGAATGTGGGCAGGGTGATGAGTGAAGAGAGTTTTTGTTTATTGGATGAAGCATCACTGAGCTTGTGACAATGCTCTTGGCTCTTTTATGATTTTGGTGTTTTTTTTTTTTTTTTTTTTGGAGACAGGGTCTTGCTCTGTCACCCAGGTTGGAGTACAGTGGCCAATGGCCCCATCTTGGCTCACTGAAACCCCCACCCCCTGGGCTTAGGTGATCCTCCTGCCTCAGCCTTCTGAGTAGCTGGGACTACAGGCACTCACCACCATGCCTGGTTAATTTTTGTATTTCTTAGTAGCGATGGGGTTTCACCATGTTAGCCAGGCTGGTCTCAAACTCCTGACCTGAAGTGATCTGCCCGCCTCAGCCTCCCAAAGTGGAAGGGATTACAGGTGTGAGATCACACATTATATTTTCATTTTAGAGACCTGTATATTTATATTTTATACCAATAAGAAACCAAAAATGCAATACAATAGCTTTTCATTTTATATTTTAAAATATTGATGCAAGAAAAAACTGCCATAGATAGGAGAAGATAATTGTATCTGAATCATGAGAATCCCTTATTTTACCTTTATTCTCACAGAATAATTTGGAAAAGCTGGAATAATGTACAAACCACTATTGGGGTGACATAGATCTTGGTGAATTCTTTGGATAAAGATTCAGCCAGAACTTGTAATTTAAAGAGTGTTAAAAACATTTCTTCAAAGTAAAAGAGTTTGCTTAAAAATGTCGGTTGGTTCTTGAAAATCTATTATTTTGTTTTGTCTTCAAAATAGTTGAAGTATTAGCTATGTAGCATATAGACATCCTTGGAAGTTAGAACACCTCTACTGATGACCATAGACTTATTTTTTGTCTTTTTGTCTAGAGTGTATTAATAATATTACACATTCAGGTTTTAGTTAAAAGAATGCCCAAGTTTGGCCTTTTAAATACATAATATGCTTTTTGAGAGCAAGACTTTTTCTGTGACCTAACATAGGATTAGGTTTTTGAGTATTCTATGTGTGCCCAAGGAGAAGGTATAGCCTCTGTTATCAGTGTGTAGTGTTTTATTTGGACACACAGACACACACACACACACACACACACATTAGTATATATTAGTCTCTGCTTATCTGCAAAGGATGGTTCCAAGACTCCCAGTGGATGCCTGAAGCCATGGATAGTACTGAACTCTGTATGCACTATGTTTATTTTTCTTATGCATGCATACTTATGACAATTGGTAAATTATTGATAAATTAGGAGTAAGAGACTAACAACAATAGAACAATTATAATAATATACTTTAATAAAAGTTATGTGACTGTGGGGTCTCTCTCTTTCTCCCTCTCTCAAAATACTATGATATTTTTGGACTGCAGTTGACCATGGGTATCTGAAACTGTGGAAAGTGAAACTATGGTTAAGGAGACTACTACATACCTATTATATACCTATATGTGCATATAAATAAAACCTTTATGGGTTATATATGCTATATATAAAATGTATGTATAATATATAGCCTATGTATTTTGTATAAGAAATATATAATCTATATAACCTCTACCCTATTAAACATAATGTTCAGATCTTTTAAATTACTGCTTACTTTTTGTCCACTTTTCTTGGTTTAAGAGTGTTGTTAAAGTCTCCTATTCAATGGTGTATTCCTGTTGGAAAGCATCTACTGTAGTTTGTGATTTATAAATGTAGTTACTATTGTATTTGGTGCATAGAAATTTATAACTGCTACATTTTCAATTTTATAATCTTTGAGA
This sequence comes from Callithrix jacchus, assembly GCF_049354715.1. Taxonomy (NCBI): domain Eukaryota; kingdom Metazoa; phylum Chordata; class Mammalia; order Primates; family Cebidae; genus Callithrix; species Callithrix jacchus. Next base: position 26,321,155 of record NC_133516.1, on the reverse strand, counting down.
TTATAAAAATATTTATTTAATGCTTTTAGACCTTAATTCTACTCTCTCTGATAATAGGATTACATCCCCTATCTTCCTAATTTCTGTTTTTCCTTAGTATATCTTTATTTTTAGTTTCTGAGTCACTCTGTATCTCTTGTGTACAGCATAGAATTGGTTTTTGTTTTGTAAGAAAGTTTGAGGGTTTTTTTTAATTAGTATCTTAATCTTATTTGCATTAATTGAGTTGCAGAATATGTTTGGTCTCAACTTTATCGTGTTTTATATTATATGTACTCTGGTATTGTGTTATGTATACCATGTTTCTTTCCTTGGTGGGAAGCAGTATTTAGGAAAGTTTATTTTGTACCTCGATAGTTTTATGTTCTATAATGCCCTAATTTCCTTTGTTTTTACTTAGATTTCCACTGTTTAGTTTGTCAGTTTAAAATAATATCCTTTATTATGTATTATCCATTTGACAATGTATTCTGCTTTTTTCCTTTTTCTCTTCTCTCATTATTTCAGTTGTACTATTTCTACTTTGTCAGAATATTTACCATTTACAGATATCTTTTTTAATTCTAGATATGCTTAAATCTCTTTGTTGCTTGCCATTAGTCATCTTGCCAAACTTTTCCTTTTCCCCTCTTTGTTCTATGAACATGTTCTTCAGTATAGCAGTTCTCAAACAATAATGAGCATACTCATGGGCCTAGATTCCCACTTCTAACCAATTCCAAATGGTTTAGATGCTATGGGCCATGAACCCCACTTTGAGTAGCAAAAGATTTCTCAGGAAGAGTTCTCAAGTTCTTGAACGTAAGTTCTGTATTAGGTTCATTAACATGTATACTTGAAGGACAACTGGCTGGATTTTAAAATATTTTGGCTCAAAGTTCTTGAAGTTTCTTGAAAATTCTCCTCCACTGTTGTCTTGTGTTGTTGCTGTCAAACTCTGATGTGAATCTGCTTTCCTTCCTTTAGTGAGTGACTTGACCATTTTGTGTGGAGGCCCAAGTGTTTAATATTAGTGTAATTATTTTATAGGAATATGTCTCAGAGTTGATTGGTTCAGATCATAGATACACACGGGCCTTTTCAAATGTAGTTTCAGGCTTTCTTTTGTTTCTGGAACATTTTCTTAAATTACATTTTTTTTGTTGGCTTCTGTGAGTTTTTTTGAAACAGGGTCTGGCTCTGTTGCCCAGGCTGGAGTACAGTGTTGCAGTCCAGCTAACTGCAACCTCCACCTTTAGGGCTTAAAAAGACCTTCCATCTCAGCCTCCCAAATAGTTGGGACTAACAGGCACATACCACCATGCTTTGTGTATTTTTGGTAGAGATGGGGTTTTACCATGTTGTCCAGGCTGCTAGGTTACAGTTTTAAATATTGTGTTCTGTTGGTTTTTTTCTTCACAGTCTCCATCTATATGGAGGTTGGATCTTCTTAGCCTGTCTTCCTTATCATTTTTTTCATTTTGACATATACTTTTATTTTTGTCCTCTTGGATTTTCAAGCCTTTTTTTAGTGTTCCTTATTTTTTTTTTAATTTATTTTATTTTTTGGTACCACAGGTATGTGGTATCTTTTTTTTTAATTGCCTTTTAGGTTTTGGGGTACATGTGAAGAACATGCAAGATTGTTGCATAGGGACACACATGGCAGTGTGATTTGCTGCCTTCCTCCCCATCATGTATATCTGGCATTTCTCCCCATGCTATCTCTCCCCAACTCCTCACCCCCTGTTGTCCCTCCCCTGTTTCCACTTGACAGACCCCAGTGCAGTGTCACTTACTATATTTTCATTTGGGTACTTTCTCCTTTGCCACTTGATAATTTATCACTATTTCTAAGATGATTTTGTTTTCTTCTTCATTTTCTTTACTGAGTTGAGTCACTTTCATTTCACATCTTCCATTTTGTTTGTTAGATATTTTTGATCTGAGTTTTTTACTTCCTATTTGAAGTTTTTTTCATGTTCCTAAATGCTTATTTAAGATTATTTACATCAGTTTTGATTATTGAGTTATAATTTTCATCTGGTTATGTTTCGTTTGATGGGTTTTTGTTTGCTTTATGTTATTGAGGAACAAAACCAAAAATGGAAATATTTTGATTCTCAATGTCTGTTTTATTTTCGTAGTAACATTGTACAGATGTTATCTGCCTTTTTTTTTTTCATTTTTAACTTTTCCCAGACTAGCAGTAGTATTTCTTATTGGAAAGGGTAAGGAGTTTTGGGGTAGCTTACTGAGCGTTTTAGTTTCAGAGCACTCTTTTCTCCTGGTATAGTAAAATGTTTCTTTAACGAGTATCTTCTTGGTAGTGAGAGGTGGGAGGATTGTTCTTGTGTCTTTGGGACTGTTATTTTCTACCTTTTTCTTTCTTCTTTCTCATAATCATCAGCCTCCAGGAGATACCTGAGCCTTCCCTATAATCTTTTCTCCCCATCCTTCCCACAAAATGGTGCCTTCCTAAAACCACCACATCTGATTCTATGCATTTTCAAACTCTCTCCTTTTGATTTTCCAGAAAATCTCTGATCTATCAGTTCACAGACGTTTTCTCAGTGAAAATTTCTTTCTCTGGGGGTGATTTTATCGATGTTCCAATATTCCTAGATCTCTATTTCCCTCTCTTTCATAGTGTCTGACTTGACTTGCCACTTAGGTGTGGGCTGTGGAGCTAGTCTTGCTGGATTTGGGTGTTTAGTTCCCTGTTTTCATGTAACACGAAGTTCATGCCATTCCCTATCTGCTAGTTAATGTTATAGGCATGAGGAATGTTTAGTTTTTGTTCTCTTTCTATTGATCTGTTTGTTTTTGGTTTTGAGTATATATGGAGAGATTTGGATTTAGATGGCTCTACCTTGTAAGAACCCAGAACTATGTAATAATGTTTTTATATCTAGAAAAAATTGAATTCATTTTGGTATTTTCAGGCAATTTAAATATAGTCATATATGAACTAAAGAATACTTCATCTTCTGTTTAGTGTACAGCATATTTTATATTATTTGAGTTATCATACTTATTCTGACTTATACCTAGTTGACTACAAAATCTATTCTTGTTAACATAACAGTAAACCTCTAATAGATCATCTGTACAGAGCATGCTGGATATATTGTAATAGTTTAATTGGATAAGGGGCATATTGAAATAGAATTTGTATAAATATACAAACAGCCATTGGACACATGGTGAAAATCTTTCCCAGAAATCCATTTACACAGATGAATCTATAAATCTGTGATTTAAATCTGGTGTAACTTTGCCTCAAACCACAAAGAGAAGCATGGGGGGTATGTGTATTATAGCCATTGTATGTACCATATATATACATATATACATGCGTATGTTTGTATTTTATAAATATATACTGTTTTTCCATTGTTACTGAAGTTAACCAGTAGACTAGAAATTATTTTAGACCCTAAGAGAACTTAAGGGACTTCTGCTATTACTTACTCATTAAAGTAGGGCTAAAATAAGAATATAGATGCTATATTCTATAATATTTATAGGATATCTTAAGTAAATATTCAAAATATTTTAAGGAACTACTTATTAAAGTATAGCATAGATACAGATACTGGTTATGAATGTCAGGCTCAATGAAGTGTCAAGAAGTGAGCATATTCATAAGACTTAGTACATTTTACCAGAAGCCCCTTCCTTCATGCTCTTCCTAGTCACTACCAACCCAAAATAACCACTTTTCCGACATCTATTGCCATTTAGTTTTGCCTCTTTAAATTCTGTCTATGTTGTACTGTACATTCCCTTGATATATTTTCAGTCATCTCAGGATGTTGAAACTGTTTCCCAACTCTGGTGCTCTTTTAGCAGTTGTTTCCCCTGGTCAGTGAATCCTCCATCTTACCATGTGGGCGTGCATGCTGATGCTTCTCCGTGGCTGCCAGGAAACTGCAGGACTCCACAGAGGCCCTGTTTCTAGTGTCACAAAAATAATCATACATGTTGCATACCTAAATCCAGTGAAGAACTTGTCAAAATGATGATTGATTAGAGAGATTAATAAAATATGAAAATATTTAAAGATTTGGTGACTGAACAGGACAACTAACATATTTAACATGTTGCTAATTGTGAAAGTGAATCTAAAATGGGAAAGGTAATTTTACAGTCCATATGTTAGTCATGTCCCTGACTAAAGAAATAAGTTGGCAGTCTTTTTAAAGTCTCATCATTTTCATCATTCAAGTGCTTTTATTTCTCTAAGTGTACTGCATTTAATGACTTTTTTACTTAATACTTACTTTCTAAGTATATTATGTGAATTTGCTAGAATATATTAAATGTTGTCACTTGAAGATAGAGTAATGACTGTGTTGCAAAACAAATAAATAAATCCAAAGTGGAGAGACACTGGTACCTTACAGTGGCAACAGATCCTTGGATTTGGTAGGACTGATTTCCAGAAAATCTGAGGTCTGAAGTGACCAACCGTCATTAGATTTCTCATAAATTGATGGCATTTTGATATTGAAAACAGGAGGAAAACTTACAATGGAGAGAAGCAAATTTGAAAACTGGGCCACTGCTCTTTCAAAATGCATCAGCTCCCTTTGCTACCACTTGCAAGTTTATTTTAGGAACTTGAAAAGAGGAAAGAAGAGAGACAAAACATCTTTTCCTGCCTAATAACTATTCCCTTTACATTACTTCTTCCCACCAAATATGGTGAAAGTACTTTGTGGTTCTGAGAAGGGAAATTAATTGGCCTGTGACTATGGGGTTGACTGTGCCTCATGGGGGTGCTCACCTAGCAGATATTTGGGTGCTCACACCTTGTGCCCAGGCTAAGCAGAAGCAGGCATGGTTATTGGCCTTGGAGCTTCATCTAGCATGGATACAAAGCACCAGATAGTCTTGCAGATTGATGTAAAAGGGTTGAGTTTAGAGTAGGGGAACATGACCTCGTTCAGAGTTTGAAAGAAGGTGTTTCTAAGGAGAAGTAGCCAATAACATAGAGCCTTAAGTGAGAGATGGCGATGAGGGACTGTAGAGGCAATGCTTTGGGCTCAGAAGATAGCCTGCCTAGGCAGTATGGAGTCCCATAGCTATGAGGATGCAGGGAAGAATGTGATGTGAGGCTAGAGAGGACACAGAGGCCAGACGAGACCTGGCTGCACAGGCCACATTGAGGATACTTTTTCTTCACTTAAGAGTCCTGGGCAGTCATTGATCAGGGTGGGGAAGGGGTGGGAGTATGGCTGTGGTGATGACCTCAACACATTTACAGTTTGAAAAACCAAAACAACCCTTTTTTTGCTCAACATGGAGGATGGCTCTTATTCATGCCCAGCATGAAGGATGTTTAAGAGGGGTCGGAAGTGTCAGTGAGTTAGGCGGTAACTGCAGTGGTTCTAGGGAGGGTCCTGGTAGATTGGAACAGGACAGGCAGTGGCTCTTCTGGAGAGGCATGTACTGAAAGCAGAATTCAGAGTTCTCGGTGATGTGCTGGATATACTGTATGTTAGAGGAGAGGGAATATCATGAGTGATGTAAGTTTCTGGCTTGGGTGGAGGAGGGCCAGTTATTGAGATAAAAGATGCTGGAAGAGCTCTATGTTTTGGCAGAAGAGCCCAAATTTGTTTGTTTTCCTGACTGTGAAACAGGCAAGAGGAGCCCAATGGGCAGTTGGGTGGACTAGAAACCCAGTTCAGTGAGTCATCTGCTTGAGGAAATCCATGTTCCCTTTTTCTCCCGCCTTCTCACCTGCCCCAACTGCGCCACACATAATTATTAAACAGGGTACTTGAAGAAGGAAGGAAGCATCTTGGAGAAACCTTCGTGGTCTCTAGGGCCAGGCCAGATGAGTGTTGTGGGGTGGACTAAAAATACAGGAACTGTTGCAGCCATGCTGCAATTACCACTTACAGATAGCTCTCAGGATCTACGTGGGAAAGGTGGGGTAGAGGGAGTTAAAGGGAATTGAGTTGAAAACTTGACAAAATTGTTGCCTAAAATTTTCTTTGAATGTTTCCCTCCATCAAGAACCCAAGTCTTTAAAACTGGGTAGAAAAAGTACTCTTAATTAGAACCATGTTTATACCACCTGTATAGATACTTGAACTTGCATTATTATCTGTGTGAGAACTGCTGGCACAAAAGCATGGGATAATGAATAAACATGATCCGGGTATGGTGCTTCTGTGAAGCAAATGACTCAGTTATTCTAGAAAGTCATTCCTTCTATAATAGATTTGTTTCCTCTTTGGCTATTCCCCATTAAGCCTGTTCATGAGCTTCTTCCTGGGCTATTCTTTCTTAAGGTTCCTTCCCAATCCTCTTCTCTTCTTCATTCAATCGTTGGTAAAACTCACCTGCTCATCTCCATGGCTTCCACTGGAGCCCCTGAGCTCATCTACTCCATGGCATAGCTCCTAGGTGAGCTCATCTACCCTATGGCTTCCACTGTGGCCCCTGGGTGAGCCTGTTTACCCCATGACTTCCACTTCCACTGTAGCCCCAGGATGAGCTCATCTATCCCATAACTTCCTCTGTAGCCCCTGGGTGAGCTTGTCTGCTTTACTTTTACTCCTAACACTTCCCATTGGACATCTACATGTGTATTGTATAATTTGCCTAGGTTGCCTTCACTTGAATGTCTCAAACTCAGCAATCCAAAGCTGAGTTCATCTACCACCATCCATCTAGTCTTAACCAGAACTGGGGGTTCATCACCCTCATTCTCCACACTCAAACAGCTACTGTCCAGGTGGTTGTTTCATTTAACCCATTTCTTCTCCACTCAGTTTCTTGTGCCTAGCCTTAGGGTAGGCCCTCATTATTTCTTGCCTGAGTTGCTACAGCATAACATGTTCTTAACTGGCATCTGGGCTCACCAGTCTTGATGCTCTCTAATCCATTCTTCTGCTAAAATGACTATTCTGAAACACAAATCTGATCTTTAAAAGTCTTTACTGCCTCTCTGCCATCTTCAGGATTAAAGTCCAGATTTTAGTATGGCTTTGCAGGCCCTTCATGAAATCATGCAGCTCTTTCCACTGCTCTCCTCTCTCCACTTTAATAATACTCAGCTCATGTGACTCCTCCAATGGACTGAGCTATTGCTTACTTGGTATTGTATGTTGTGCTCTGCTGAGAACCCCTTTTTCAGGCATATTTAGCTTAAATGGACAGGTTTGCATATTAGTTTGCCTTCAGGCAAACTAATACCTGGTGTAATGTACATGAGTCGTCCTATTTTATCACTGAACATCTAAATCTCTTTCCTGTGTCCAGAGAATCTCTGACCTCATGCTGGATGCCTCCTCCTACTATAGAAGCTGATAATACAGGTACTCCCTTTCCAACCTCCCTTGCTTCTAGGGAATGGACATGGGCACTTGATCTGTATTGAGCCAGTATAACCTTTTACCCTAAACTTTGAACTGGTAGCTATTGGACCCCAAGACACAGGTACCATGCGGAATCCACTCTGCTGACAGTGGCTGTGGCAGTGCTGTGTCAATAATGTTGTGTTGTACACAGCCCCTAGGTGAGCTCATCTGCCCTATGGCATCCTTGCTGGACCAGCTCTAGGTGTGACTTTGGATGTTGCTCCTCATTGTATGACTGCTCAGCCTGCTTCTTTAGACCTTTTAGAGGGCATATGAACTACCTGAGAGCCTCTTAACCAACCCCTTCTTTGCCCAAATAAAGCAGAATTGGTATTTGGCTTGCAAGTAAAAACCCTGCTTGGTTCAGGTAGATTTCCATTGTCAAAACTTTCAAAGACAGAGAGCAGAACACAGTTTTCTACATAACTGCAGTGAAGTGACAGATCCCTAATGCATAAAATTGTGTAAACCTCTTGGTTTATAGGTAAATGAATAGTCACAAGACTTAAGAGGATCTTGTGTTATGTATGCAATGACATGATGAAAGTCACAGGGTTTTCCTAGAAAAGAACACCAAAATATTGGGGTGATCATAAAGATGGTGAAAGTGTAGATGCAGAAATAGATGTAGAGCTTCTTTTTAGAATATTTTTTTATTGAGGTGAAATATAATATCATAATTTTCCATTTTAATTATATTAAGTGTATAATTTAGTAACATTAGTTATAGGCACAGTGTTGTGCAGTCATCACCACTATGAATTTCCAAAACTTTTTTATTACCCCAAACAGAAATTCTGTACTCCGCAGGCCATGACTCTCCATTTCCCTCTTCCCCTAATCCCTAGAAACTTCTGCTTTACTTTCCGTCTCTATGATGTTGCCTGTTCTAGACATTTCATGTAAGCAAAATAGTACATTTATTTGTCCCTTTGTGTCTGGTTTATTTCACTTAGCATTATATTTTTAAGTGTTACCCACATTGTAGTATGTATCAGAATCTCATTCTTTTTATGACTAAATAATATGTCATTGTATACATATACTGAATTTAATCTATTCTTCTGTTGATGGACTCTTGGGTTATTTCTACCTTTTGGCTATAGTAGTACAAATGTAAATAATGCTGTAGTGAACACTGGCATACAAGTATCTGAGTCCCTGCTTTCAATTCTTGTGGGTATATACCCAGGAGTAGAATCGCTGGGTCATATGATAATTCTGTGTTAAATTTTTTGAGGAACCTCCAAACTGTTTTCAGTAGCAGCTATGCCGTTTTGCATTCCCTTCAGCAATGTACAAGGCTTTCAATGTCTCCATATTGTCACCAACACTTATTTTCCATTTTCTAAATTATAGCTATCCTAGTGGATGTGAAGTAGTACCTCATTGTGGTTTCTATTTGCATTTCCCTAGTGATTACTGATGTTGAGCATCTTTTCATATGTCTGGAGCTTCTCAACTGTATCATTTGTCTCAAGAGCATCTTGATCTTAACAAGTGAAGTTCCATTTCTGTAATTAGCAGTTTTTCCTAGAAGTAAGAGATTGGGGTTCTCTATTACTTATCATTTTATGGCCAGACTTATCTCTTAAACATAAGGCTTCCCGATAAGTACCATTAAAGGCTTGACAGCAGCATTTTAAAAGGTATACCTTTTCTTCAACTTGATAAATGATGGGTATGCAAAACCTGCAGTTAACATCATACCTAATGGTAAAAGGCTGAATGCTTTCTTTTTCTCTAAGATTGGGAACAAGAAAAGGGTACCTCCCCTTACCACTTACCAGTCTTATTCAGTATTGTCCAGGAAATTCTAGCCAAGGCAACTAGACAAGAAAATGCATCTAGATTGGAAAGGAAGAAGTAAAACTATCTCTTTTTGCAGACGTGCTCATGTAAATAGAAAATCCTAAGGAAGCCATTAAAAACAATTTAAGGCCGGGTACAGTGGCTCATACCTGTAATCCCAGCACTTTGGGAGGCCGAGGCAGGTTGATTACGAGGTCAGGAGTTCAAGACTAGCCTGGCCAACATGGTGAAACCCTGTCTCAACTAAAAATACAAAAATTAGCTGAGCATGGTGGTGGGTGCCTGTAATCCCAGCTACTCAGGAGGCTGAGGCAGGAGAATCACTTGAACCCAGGAGGCAGAGGTTGCTGTGAGCTGAGATCATGCCACTGCACTCCAGCCTGGGCAACAAGAGCAAAACTTTGTCTCAAAAAAAAAAAAAGAACAATGTACAAAAATGAATTGTATTTCTATACATTAGCAATAAGCAGACTAAATGTGAAATTAACACAATTCCATTTATTATATCATCAAAAAGAATAAAATGGAAGACTAACTATATATCCATCACAATTCCTATTTTAAATCCTAGCTGACTTATTTTCAAAAATTACAAGTTGATCCTATAATTCATATGAAAATGCAAGGAACCCAGAATAGCTAAAACAATCTTAAAATAAAGAACAAAGGACTCATATTTCCCATTTACAAAACTACAGTAATCACAGTAGCATAAAAATGTCCATGTAGTAAAATAATAAAGAATGTGCATGTAGATCAATTGAAACAAATTGAAAGTCCAGAAATCGACCTTCATTTTATGATCAGTTCATTTTTGACAATTCTGAGACAATTCAATGGGGGAAAGAATAGTCTTTTCAACAAATGGTGCAAACATTTGGATATCCACATGTAAAAGGATGAAGTTTGGACTCCATGCTGTGGTCTGTTTCTGTCCTTCTAAAAATTCATATGTTGAAACCTAATCACCAGTGCTATCGTGATTTTCAGTCACCAAATTTGCCAGCACCTTAATCTTGGACTTCTCAGCCTCCAGAACTATGAGAAATAAATTTATGTTGTTTATAAATTACCCAGTTTATGGTATTTTGTTTATAGCAGCCTGAATCGACTAACATACACTATATACAAAAATCAACTAAAAATGGATTAATGACCTAAATGTAAGAGCTGGGGAGGAAGATATGGAAGATGGCAAGAAGAAAAGTTGTATGGACCAGGCCAGGAAGGGGCACATATAACTCCTACTCACATTTCACTGGCTGTGGAAGTAAGCCATGTAGCTATCAGGAGACCATATGGGAAGACCCACTGGGAAGCTGGGAAATGTAGTCCAGCTCTGTGCCCAGAATGAAGAGGAGATGATTTAGGTGAATAGATAGCCATCTCTGCTACAAGGAGGTTGCCACTGGTTATTCCTATGGACCTCTACATTCTGAAATTCTGTTCTATATTAGCTCTCCCTCATTAAGCCCTACAGTTACAAGAACTAAAAAGAAGCAAGACCAATAACACTTCTTTTCCTTGGACATAAGGAAAAGATAAAGTTAGCCAGCAAAGTTAACTTTACAGCAATCTTGCTTGCAAAAAATATGCCCCGTGATCTTGTAACCTACCTGTGTATCAGTATGATCCTGCCCTGAGACCGTGATGATCTCTGCTGATCTCTGGCCTGCCCCCGTATGAGTGAAGAGATAAGGATGGTTCTCGTTCTTGATAGAGGCTAGTTAGATGAAGCTTTTGAAACTGAGTGAACGCTACCTTATAGGAGGACAAACAAGCAAACAAGTAATGGCTCAGAATGAAACCAAATGTATGAATTAGGTTCCATGAAAGATCCCCTGGAATAGATATCAGAAAGTTGGACAGTGCCCCATTGCAACCAGAGGATTCTTCCCTCAGTGGCAGGATCACAAGAATAAATTTCCTTGTCCATCTTAGTTAGAGTACCTTGAGGGCATCTGTTTTGTGAGTTGATATATATTCTCAATTGAAAAAGTAGTTTACTCCAGCTGTGAGTTTGTAATCTAATTGTACGTAATGTGCTCTGTGGATATGATTACAGAGACTGATGGAAGAGCTAAAGAGAAACAGAATACAAGGGATGCTATAAACAAGGCACAATGCTGTTAATTTTTAAGAAACTGCATTCCGCAATGTCTTGAGGGATCTTGCCCAGATAGGATAGGATCCTGAGCTTCTGTATTATTCCCCTCACTCTGCAGCATACATGTGTTTAAAATTCATGCCTTTATTTTGAGTTCTATACTTAAGCTAACTGTTGCATTTTTTTCCTAAAACAATCACAGAAAGACTATAAACCGGTGCTGGATGAAGTATTTTTTTACCAGCCCACCACGAGATAAGCACAGAAATGGAAGGTATTTAGAAACTTCTAAGGCAGTTTGATACATTGCAGTATTTAAGCACACGATCAGTGGGCTTATCTTGTTAAACAAGGTATAAACCAGTTAGGGTAGTGCTCAATTTGTATGATGATCTGCCTGAGATGCAAGCTCATTTTTGTCACATGTAGTATGCATTAGCTTGTACAATAAAACAGACTGGGTAACTTAACAGAAAATCCAAGCAAGGTACCAACAAGGTAGGTTCTATTCTGAGACCTTTTTTCCTAGCTTTTAGATGGCCACCATCTTGCTGTATTCTAATATAGCCAATTCTTTGTGTGTGCACAAAGAGAATGAGTATGCGAGCTCGCTGGTATCTCTTCTTGTAAGGATGGTAGGCCTGTCATATCATGGCCCCATCCTTAGGACCCCATTCAACTTTAATTACCTCTGTAAGCCCTGTCTCCAAATACAGCCATGTGGGGAGTTACAGCTTTAACATATGAATTTGCTGAGGGCAGCAGGACATTTGGTCTATAGGATAGTAGGACCATAATGGACTGGGAATTTAAAAATTGGTCCTTTACCACAGACAGTTCAAGCAGTACTCGAGGTATGATTAAGGTAAAACAGCTGGATATTACCAGTTTTAAAACTAGAAGAAATTTGCTTTAGGTTACAAATGTTTTAATATTTATCAAATTTATATAATCTTGTCATTTAATAAAATTGTTTTGTGTAAAACATTGAATCTTTAGAAGAGATTAGATTATAAAAACTGGATTGGACACTGAAAAAAAATGTACTGATTCGTTAATTCCTACAGAGGCCTTGGCTTAATCTTGATATAATTACAACATAATAGCTGTTCTTATAGCATAGCTGTCCTGCCTGTGCAGCTGACTCATCAATCTGTGCCTTTCCCCGCTGGCTCTGGCCTTCTGGCTTCCTGAAAACATGTTCATGGCCATTCCATAAATACCACTATCCCGGCCATTCAGAAGAAGGCACGGCACCTCCCTGGAGCCCTACCCCTGTGCTTCCTTCTCTGTGTTTTATAATCTCAACAAATAGGAATGTTATTTTCATGGTTACGCACATTACAACCATGGAACATTTTCAGTTTTGCTCTTTTCCTTTGGAGATCTCTTTTCTCTCCCACCTGCTAATTCTGCCTCCAGAATGCCTGCTCCCTCAATATCCTCCTTTCTAAGGTGTTGTCAGCCTTGCACCAGCCTACTGTTACCATGTCTTATTTGGAGTATTTCAGTAAGCACCTCCCCACTATCCTTCAACTTCTTTCTCTCCAGTCTAATATTGTGAAGCACGGTTCTGACTATATCACTTACGAGCTGAAAAAGCCTTTGCTGGTTTCCTTTTCTTACAAAATAAAGTCCAGCCTCCTTAACAAGAGATTTAAGGTCCTCTGTAATCTACCTCTTATCTATCTTTCCTCCCTGCTCTTCCTTCACTCTATCCTTTCAACATGCATACTATATTATAGACATAGCTATGTTTTACATTTTCCTGCTTTTATGTCTTTGCCTGGAGTTTTCTTTAGCCTGGAATTTTCTTCCATCCAAATTCTGCTCTTCAGAGGACCCCTTGTTCTTCAAAGTCTAGTTCAGATATCACCTTTCCCACAGTTTTCCTTAGTCTCTCTGTTTAGCATTAATGATTAATTAATATGCTCCCATAACATATTGAAGTGTCATCCCTTCCTTTACTAGAGAGTGTATTCACTCTCTCCTAGTTGATCAGTTTTTTGAGAGCAGGATCCATGATGTATTCAGAGTTGGCATTACCCCTGTCCCAGGTCACAGTACTGAGCATGTGGTTGATGCTCAGTTGGAGTGTTGCTAATGTAAGGCTGTGATCCATATGTGGAAGAAGAGCATAGGAAACTCAGATCATGAAGAGAATGATAATGCCTCTCTACATCTTTTTGAGAACCAGGAGAGCAGAAGAGGCAACTTTGCATGTCCCCTTGATGCTGCTCAGAAGGCAGGAGTAGATCCCATAGATTACTCTTCATTGTACTTCCTGAGAAGATAGGGGATATTCAGTAGTCAGAAGGAAACCTTGTCCCAGGCTGAGGTATTTACAGCTTATGGTTTTAGAAAAGTGGCAAGTTCTTAGCAATATAAAGCAAAGACATTCTCTTGATTGTGTCCATTGATTCTAGGGCTAGGTTGCAACTCATCAGCTGTGTTTTTATTTTCTCTATCACCAGTAATGTTACCTTTACTATTCTTGATATTGGCAATTTGTATCTTTTCTTCTTCCTCATCAGTCTGGCTAGAAGTTTATTGTATTTCTCTAGGTTCTCCAGAAAAACAGAACCAATAGATTATATAAAATGAAATTTATTTTAGGGAATTGGTTCATGCAGTTATGGAAGCTAAGCCCCAACCCAGGATCCACTTGGCAAGCCAGAGACCCAGGAGAGCCAATGGTGTCATTCCATGCCTAGTCTGAAGGCCTGAGAACCAGGAGAGCCCATGAGGTGAGTGCTGGCGTACCCAAAGGCAGGAGAAGACAGGTCAAGAGAATTCTTTCTTACCCAGCCTTTTATTCTATTCAGGCCTTCAGTAGATTGGATGAGGCCCATCCACTTTGAGGGAGGTATCTGCTTTATTCATCTGTGGATTCAAATATTAATTTTATCCAGAAACACCCTTATAGACACAGCCAGAAATAATGTTTAATCAATTATCCTGGCGCCCATGGCCCAGTCAGGTTGACATATAAAATTAACCATCACATTTATAGATCTTCTTAAAAAATGAATGAAACTTTGGATTTTGTTGATTTTCTGTACTGTTTTACTATTCTCTATTTATTTGCTTTCTGCTCCATTCCTTATTGTTTCTTTTCTTTTATTTGCTTTTGGTTTTCTAGTTCCTGAAGATGGAAGCTGAGATAAAATTTCCTGCTACATAGTGTTTTAGTGCATCTCACATATTCTGGCAAGTGTTTTCATTTTTGCTTAGTGCAAAATACTTTCTCATTCTTAATTTCTTCTTTGACCCATGTGTTATTTAGAAGTATGTAAGTTTCCAGATAATTGGGATTTTCCAAAGATCTTTTTGCTACTGATTTCTAATTTAATTACATTGTAATCAGAGAAAACATTTTGCTGAGTTAAGTCTCAGACAAAATTATTTAAATTTATTTTTAAATAAATTAAAAAATTTATTGAGACTTATTTAATATCCAATAATATGATCTGTCTTGGCAAATGTTCATGTGCATCTGAAAAGAATGTGTATTCTGGTATTGTTGAGTAGAATGTTCCATAAATGACAATTAGGTCAAGGTGGCTGATAGTTTTGTTCAAACTTTCTGTATCCTTACTGATTTTTTTTGTCTACTTTTTCTATTTTTGAGAACAGTATTGAAATTTTCCATTATAATTGTTGTTTTCTCTGTTTCTCCTTGCAGTTCTATCACTTTTTCTTAACCTCTGTCATTTGGTGTATAATTGTTTCATGGCCTTCATGAATTGATCTGTTTATGATATAATCTCTTTATCCCTGGTATAATATTCTTTGCTTTGAAATCTACTTTGTCTGATACTAAGTCAGCTTTCTGTTGATTTATTTTACATCCTTTTACTTTGGACCTATTTGTGTCTGTATACTTCAAGTATGTTTCCTTTTGACAACATATCATTAGGTCTTGTATATTTATCCAATCTGACAAGCTCAACCTTTTTAACTGGGGAGTTATGGCATTTATATTTAATCTGATTATTGATATGATTAGATTTAAATGTATCATATTGCTGTGTGTTTTCTATTTTTTCTGTTTTTGTTTGCTATTTTTATTTTGTTTGCTATTATTTATAATTATAATAATATAATTATAAATAATAAAAGCAAACTAAAAATAGCAAGCAAAAACATTATAAAAGCAAACTAAAAATAGCAAGCAAAAACAGAAAAACAACAAGCACATCTATGTTATTTATGTTACAAATAATAGCAAACAAAATAGTAATATTAATATTAAATATTTAAAAATAGGTAATAATACATAAGTTTTTTTATTTATTTGCCTCATCTGTCATTTGTTCCCTTTTCTTCCTTCTTTTATTAAACTCATAGAATGTGTGTGTGTATGTCTGCATGTGAGTGAAATTCAATATTTTTCCTTTTTTGATTATTAGCTACAACTTTTTGTTTTGTTATTTTAGTGGTTACTTTAGGGTTTATAGTATGCATCTTTATTTTATCACAGTTTACCCTCAAGATATTATACCACTTCACATACAACATAGTATAAGAACCATATAATAGTTTACTTCCATTTTTCTCCTCCTTCCTAATTATTTCCCAGTATTGAGTCAAGACCCTCCCTTCCAAGCACTCTTTCTTGTGACCTTAAGTTAGGTTTTCTAGTCTGGCTGGTAGGAACAGACACTATTCTCAGTCCTCTGTCAATAGAGCTCTGTTTCTTCCAGTCTGGTCTAATGTTTCTTTCCCAAACCTCAGATAGTTTCCTCACATACATGTGCTGGTAGACCTCTACTGAAAATTTGGGGAAGACCCATCTGCCCATCCTCTGAGCTATCTGTTTCTATGCAGCGCTTTCTCCTTTAGTTTTCCTGCAAACAGCTGGTGCCATCTTGTCCCTGGATTCTCATCATGACTCAGGAAGTCTGCTGTGCTCAGCCTGACCTTTTCTCCCCGCACTGTGGCCTGGAGACTTTCTTGAGGCAGTAAGTTGGAGCTGCTATAGGCTCACACTGTTTTCCATCAAGAACCACAGTCTCTCACTGCCCAATGTCCAATGTCTTGAAGGTGTTAGTTTATGAAGTTTGTCTCATTTTTTGGTTGTTTCAGGTAGAAGGGTTACTTCATCTTGGTGGAAGTGGTCTGTTAAGATATTTCTAATAAGAATGTGGTATTTGTAAGTGTGTAAGAAGAATGAAAATAACATTTTTTTTCAATTTCTATAATTAGTGATTCCATCTTTATAGTTGCTAAGGCCAGAAACCTCGGAGTCATCCTTGACTCATCTCTCTGCAACCTCTAGTCCAAAATTCATGTTCATACCACTGCAAAATATAATATGTCCAGAATCTGACAATTCATGACCTCTGCTGCTAGCGGTGTGGGGGGCAAATTACTGAGCCTCTCTGTGCCTCAGTTCTTGATTTTGCAAAATAATGCCTAATAATAGTACCACTTCATAATATTGTTATGAAGTGTTAATAAGTCATTATTTTAAAAGTGCACAGAACCGTGTACAGTATGCATTAAGAATTTTATGAGTGTTTGGGCTGGGCATCATGGCTCATGCCTGTAATCCCAGTACTTTGGGAGGCTGAGGTGGGTGAATCAACTGAGGTTGGGAGTTCGAGACCAGCTTGACCAACATGGAGAAACTCTGTCTCTACTGAAAAAAAAAAAAAAAAATAGCTGGGCATGGTGGCACATGTCTGTAATCCCAGCTACTCAGGAGGCTGAGGCAGGAGAATTACTTGAACCTGGGGAAGCAGAGGTTGCAGTGAGCCAAAATCGCACCAGTGCACTCTAACCTGGGCAACAAGAGCAAAACTCCGTCTCAAGAGAAGAATTATGAGTGTTTATTCAGTGACAAAGGCAGAACTGGGATTCTCTTTCAATGTCTGACTGGCTCCTGAGACATAGCTCTCTCATGTTATCTCTGCTTTTCTTCTGTGCCTAGAGTTGTGGTCAGTGCTGGAAAATACAAAATGGTGAGAGAGTGGACACCTTCCCAGAAGACACTTGCTAGTTGGGTGACAGGAGCTAAATATGATAGAATCATGCTTTGATATAGTGAGAGATCATGGGCTGCAGCCTACCCTTCTGGTACTAGTCCTAGTAAAAGTCCGCACATCTGGACCTCCCACCCTTCTCCACACTCCCACCCCAGCTTATAGCCTGGGCTGTCCGAAACCACAGCGGGGAGCTTGTGACCTCCTGGGTTTAGATGACAAGACTCTGCTGCTTTATAATTTGGCCCTAGTACCACGGACCTCATTGTCTTGTGTGTGTACTGCTCAGGAAAACACTTTGGAGCAAGGCAACTCTGACAGCTGCTAGGATATGGTGCTCTGACCCCACAAGCATGGATTTCATCTTACAATGGAGAGCCCCTATGTGCTTTGTGAGTGGTTTCTGAATTCATACAAACATTTTCTCCCTCTAGAGAAGCTTATAGTTTTATGTTCTTGTCAGACTACGGACATGACCCTCTCTGATCCTCTTGGGTAGCAGGCCCAGGTCAGGCTGTATATCCGAAAACTAAAAATGGGGTACTAAGGTGGGAGCTACGAGGAATGAAGGGCGATGACTAACAGACATAAGCAGAGAAACAAATGAATGGGCTCTGCCTGAGTCTGTTTATCCACAATCATGATTTACATGTGAACAAAGATGCTTAAGTTTATTTTATAAAAGATTATTTTCAGTCAGAGATGGGGATTTGATGTTAGACGTTAATTTAATATGGAAGAGTTTATGCAGACTCTACTCTAGAGCTAAATAGAATTAGAAATGTCAGCCTAGAGCTAGAACATTGCTAAAACATTTTTCTGAGATTTTGCAGATACTGTCAAGTCAATAACTAAATTGATATATGGACTATATTTTGTGAATTTAAAAAAAAATCTAATTTGTGTTACTAGAGCAGCAATGAAAAAGCTAAAACAACCATAATGTATAAATATATTATGTCAGAAATACAATAATACTTTTTATTTTGTGCATGTTGCCGTCCATTATTTTATTGGCATTAACTCCTTTTGCATTAACTAACTTAAAACTATTGTCTTTAAAAACAACATCATAAAGAGCATGAAATTCTGAATGTTACTTATAAAAATTCACTAATTGGGCACATTATACTATCTTGCTTATTAACAATTTTAATTAAACTATGAATTGGGATAAGAATTAGGTAGTTAATTTTTGACACCTTGAGAACAGTATGATTGTACTAAAACTAAATATATTGCATCCTACTATTTTAAAAGATAATCTTTTTTTCAACTGTAGCTGGAGATATGAATAGCATACGGAATGTAAACTCCGGCTGACTCAGTAAGAGGACTGTTAGAGAGTTTCTGTATAAATTTGATGGGTTTAATTAAGCATCACTTGAACCAAACACATTTTTTGGCTCTGCAAGCTCACTCACTTCTTTGTACACAGCGGTATATTCAGTTAGGTCCCAGGGATGTGGGAGAAGGTGCCATAATGTCTAGAGGATTTTTTAAAATTTAAATGTGTATTGAGATAATTGGAGATTCATATGCAGTGGTAAGAAATAATACACAGAGGGCTGGGCGCAGTGGCTCATGCTTGTAATCTTAGTACTTTGGGAGGCTGAGGTGGGTGGATCACAAGGTCAGGAGTTCAAGACCAACCTGGTCAATATGATGAAACCCCATCTCTACTAAAAATACAAAAATTAGCCAGGCGTGGTGGCAAGCACCTGTAGTCCCAGCTACTTGGGAGGCTGAGGCAGGAGAATCGCTTGAACCTGAGAGATGAAGGTTGCAGTCAGCCAAAATTGAGCCACTGCACTCCAGCCTGGGTGACAGAGTGAGACTCCATTTAAAAAAAAAGAAAGAAAGAAATAATACACGGAGATCTTGTGTACCCATGACTTAGTTTCCTGGATGGTAATATTTTGTAGAACTATAGGACTGTGTCACAACCAGTATATTTACAGTGCTACAATCCACTGATCTTATTCATATCTCCCCAGTTGTACTTTGTACTTGTACTTGTTAGTGTGTATTTGTGTTCTTTTTTTTTTTTTTTGAGACGGAGTTTTGCTCTTGTCACCCAGGCTGGAGTACAATGGCACAATCTCAGCTCACTGCAACCTCTGCTTTCTGAGTTCAAGTGATTCTCCTGCCTCAGCCTCCCCAGTAGGTGGGAGTATAGGCACGTGTCACCAGGCCCAGCTAATTTTTTTGTATTTTTATTAGAGACAGGGTTTGACCATGTTGGCCAGGCTGGTCTCGAACTCCTGACCTCAGATGATCCACCTGCCTTGCCCTCCCAAAGTGTTGGGATTACAGGTGCGAACCACCATGCCCAGCCTTGTGTTTAGTTCTTTATAGTTTTGTCACATGTATAGGTTTATGTATCCACCACCATCATCAAAATACAGGACTGTTCCATTACTGTAGGACCTCTCACTCCAATTCCTTACCCTTGATGACCATCAAAATCTGTTCTCCATCTTCAAAAATTTTGTCTCTCAAAAATGTTATATAAATGAAATCATACAGTATATAACCTTCTGGGGTTGACTTTTTTGTTCAGCACAATTCCCTGGAGATTCATTCAATATATGTGTATATCAATAGCTTATTTCTTTTTATTGCTGATTATTATTATGTATATATATATGTGTGTGTGTATTTGTGTATATACAAATACACACAGACACACACACACACACATATATATATATACTTTTTTTGTTGTTTAAACATTCACTCACTGAAGAACATCTGGTCTGATTCCTATTTTTGGCTATTACAAATAAAGCTGCTATGAATATTTTAGTACTGGTTTTTGTATTAACATAAGTTTTTCTTCCTCTGGGATTAATGTTTAAAGGTAACACTGCTGGGTTGAATGG
Source organism: Callithrix jacchus (assembly GCF_049354715.1). NCBI lineage: Eukaryota > Metazoa > Chordata > Mammalia > Primates > Cebidae > Callithrix > Callithrix jacchus. Next base: position 26,301,009 of record NC_133516.1, on the reverse strand, counting down.
TAATTGCATGTTGAATTTTATAAGAAACTGCCAAACGATTTTCCAGATTGGACTTACCATTTTGTATTCCCACTAGCAATGTGTGAGTGATCTGGTCTCCCCACATCCTTGCCATAATTTGGTGCTATCACTAATTTTTATTTTAGCCATTCTGATGGGTGTGTAATGATATTGCATTGTAGTTTTAATTCGTATTTTCCTGATGGCTAATGTTGCTGAACAACTTTTCAAGTGCTTATTTGCCATTGCTAAATCCTCTTCAGTGAAATGTCTGTTTATGTTTTTGCCCATTTTCTAACTGAATTTTTTTAGTCGTTTTAAAAATTATTTATGTATCCTAAGTAGTACTTCTCTGTTGGATATGTGGTTTGCAAATACTTTTTCCCAGTCTGTAGCTTCACATAAGCTTTGAAAAGTTTTTAATTTCAATGAGGTCTCTTCATGACTTTTTAATGTTTGGTCTTTTTTGACAAATAGGGATAAGTACCTTCCATAGAATTAGAGCATTTTTCTGTTTTGATTATTTTTATTCCTTTTTATTCTCTACCTTCTTCTCCTTGACTTCTACTCTCTTTAGCAACATAAACTTTTTCTTGATTGTGAAAAATATTGTAAAGTATTAAAATTGCACCTTATTTCAGTGTTCTTAATGTTCTTTAATAAGGAACTTTGTTTTTCTCTTGCCTTTTGCAAACATCCAGAACACTTCCTTTTTGTTTGATCACATTTTTTTGCAAGCATTTGTCGGCAATTGTTTATATTCTCCAACAGTTACATGTTAACTATACAATCTTCCCCTTTCTTCAAAACCGGACCCATATGCAGATGGCATTTCATTTTTATCATAGTTAACAGTGACAGAATAGCCCCCTAGAACCCATAGAGAAAAATCTCTGAGTTTGTATATTTATTTTCTCCGGTTATGAAAAGAAAAGTCTACCCTCATTCATCAGGATTTAGAGATAACACCTTTCTTGAATGTCCCTAGTCACTGGGCCTACCAGTGACTCTTCTGCAGTCCATGGGTTGTGGGAGGGATGCCTTGCACACTTGACCCATCTGCCTGTTGTGTCCAGTTGAAGCAGCAGCCGTGGGTGAGGAGTGTGCCCCAGATCTGTGGTAGGTTCCTGAGCCTCACTGAGCACTTCTTCTTCCCTACTGTAAAGAAGGGCAAGGGGAAGAATACAGCCCACCCTACCTTTCACGAAGGGCAGTCCAGAAAATTTTTCATATCTCTCTTTTTGTGGTATCTGACTCTAGTGAAAGAAGGTAGGCAGTGACTTTCCCTGCTGTATGGATGCAGAGAGAAATGTACTTAACAACTGTTGGATAGCTAAAAAGATAATGATACCAAGTGGACTAACAAAAAGTACCTTTTTTTTTTTTTTATGAAACAGAAATGACTTCTAGAATCTTTCAATAAGTAGGAATTAGAGCTCATTTAATTATCAATAAAGATGTATTAACACCTACTTGATGCCAGACTTTTTTCTTGGTAGAAGGGATACAGCAATGAACAAAAGGAAGGGAAACCTCTGTACTTGTGGAGAGGTTTTAGGGGGGAAAATAGATGATAACTAGATGAAATGTATAGTATACTAATCAGTGATAATCACTCAGGAGAAAAATAAGGTAAGGAAGATAGGAAGTACCATAGTGGGGGTAGTGGTACAGTTTTAAGGAAGTTGGTCTAAGAGAATGTCCTGGGGAGAGTGATTTCTGGGTTAAGACCTGAAGTGAGTGATGGGAAAGCCATGCAGATACCTGGTGGAGGAAGAGCAGCATGGGCAGAGGGCACAGCACCCTCAAGGCCCAGAGGTGGGCCTGGGCTGTTCAAGAACAGAAAAGAAACTCATGTGGCTGGACCCCAGGGACTGATGGGAGTTCTACTCCATAACTATCATGGAAAGGATGATACAGGATTTTTAAAGTAGTTTTGCTTCATTTTGGGTTGCATGGGAGCTGCCAGAGGGCTCTGAGCAGAGGGGTGGATAGTCAGAGTCTGACTTATGCATTAATTGGGTCTCTGGATACTCTGTTGGCTGTAGAATGCACAGGATATAAGCAAAGGCAGAGAGACTAGGTAGGAAGCTATGGCAATGGCTTAGGACAGAAACAATGGAGTCCTGGACCAGGGCAGGAAATGTGGAGGTATGTGGAGGTGGCCAAAGCAGTTGGGTTGTGAATAGATTTTCAAGGCAAAATGAAGGATTTGATAATATGTTGAAAGTGAGGGGTAACAAGAGAGAGCCATCACAGATGACCCTCAGGTTTGGCCTGAGCAACTTCACAAATGGAATTGTCATTTCTGAGACAGGGACAACATTACGAATGATTTGTGTCAAGTAAGTCCTAGATAATACTGTAAGAGCATTACATCTTTATTTTAAAGGTGAGGATTAACATGCATAGAGAAAAATGCATTAAACTGTACTCATTCCAAATTATAGCTTTGCAGAAACACTAGATCTTAAATATATTTTATTCGTCATTGGAATTTGGGGGAAATATTTTTTATTTATGTCTTTAATAATTTACATATTAAATCCTTTATCATTTTTAGCTGTTTTGAGAAACAAGGCACATCTCTCTCTCTCTGCTACAGGTTGAAACATAAAATAATTTCTTCCACAAGTATCTTTTAGCCCTATTATGCATACTCATAATATCCTAGCTCTATAGGGAGAATAAAATACAATCGTTGCCCTCAGGGACCATATTATTTAGTTGGACATAAATAAATGATGTGAAAACTGCAGAATAATAACAAATTCAAACAACACAGACGGTTTTTTGTTTCTTGACTTCGTGAATGTACATGTCACTTCATCCTCTGGAATATCTACCACAAAATGACAGTGTTTTGATTCTGTGATCTGAAAGATGACTTACTGAAAAGAGCATGTGAAGAAAATGTGTTATATCATTCCTGATAAGTAAGAAAGCCAACCGAGGTTTTGAAGCATACCTCACATAAAGGGCTTTGATGTGATATAATTTTGGGTTTCACTGGTACCTGAGTAAACTTCTGCAGATGATGACATCTCATGAAAAACACATGCTTCTTAGTCAATTTACTAGTGAAATAGTGTTGGGAGAATCCAGCCTATAGGCAGTCCTCATGCTCAGCAGAAAAGTGTTCTGACAATTAAAACAATTTTAATTTGATTCTTATTTTCTCATAGAAAAAGTGATGTGACAGAGAATGTTGATTCTGACTAGGGAACTGATGCCCAACATTTTATAGAAATTACCATAAACATTGTACTTAATTACATTTATTTTCAAGTGTAAGTGGCATGCTATTTAGTATAAAACTTCGATACTATTTAAAAACTCGATGGCATTTTATTTATGCTAACACTACTGCATACTATACCAGAGGCTGCTTTTGTTTTCATGTATTCTACTTAAATTTTACTAAAGCAAATCAGAGTAACTCTCATAGCACTTAACGGAATTCAAAAGAACTTTATTCAGATTTTTACCATCTTCTTTGAAAGAAACCTTGACCTGGTTGATAGATTTTTGTGAAACTGATTCAAGAATAATTTTCTTTCAACTGGGCGCAGTGGCTCACACCTGTAATGCCAGCACGTTGGGAGGCCAAGGGGGTGGATCATGAGGTCAGAAGTTTGAGACCAGCCTGGCTAACACGGTGAAACCCCATCTCCACTAAAAATTAGCCATGCGTGGTGGCACGTATTATATATATATATTATATGTAATATATATACATTAATTTTCTTTCTGTCATTCCTCTGATATTTTGTTGAATATGCTTTTCCCTCTAAACTACATAAACTAATCTGATTTTTTATGAACAATACCTCTCTTAGCAATGGCAGAAAGCTATGCCATCATAGATAGCTATAGTTGCAATCAGCTGGGTACTAATTACATTGCTGACCTGTTTTATAATTGTTATTTACATTTCTTAGCAGAGATATTTCATGCTTTTCCTTTGCCTTTGATTTGTTTCTATTGGTTTTTTTTTTTTTCACCAGTGCAAACTTTAGATCGCCCACACTTTGAATTCCTGACACTTTATTTTTGGAGGTAAGGTTTCGCTCTTGTCGCCCAGGCTGGAATAAAGTGGTGCAATCTTGGCTCACTGCAGTGTCTGCCTCCCAGGTTCAAGCAATTCTCCTGCGTCAGCCTCCTGAGTAGCTGGGATTACAGGCGCCTGCCACCATGCCTGGCTAATTTTTGTATTTTTAGCTTTAAAATCATAAAAATCATCTGATTAGAGTGCAGTTTTTTAAATAGGATAAATGACTGTTAGGTGATGAGACCTCTCTTCGTATGACAGCACTTAGAAATTCAAACAAATCTTCACTGTCAGAGCAGCCAAGGCAGCCTGTAAACTTAGGCTGGGCTTGTCCTGACACCTGTTTGGAACTATTTTATTTGATTTCTTCAGAGATGGTTTCATAGCCACATGAGAAAATTTGTTTTTTATGTGATGGTGATAGCTCACTCTCCCTTTAACTAATATTCTTCTCTTTGCCCTGTCTTTCTTATCACATGGCTTAGCTCTTCCCCCTTCTCTTCATTCATGGCTGCTTAAGCTTCTGATGGATCTTGAAGGGAGTAGATAAACTTTCCTTGTGACTTTGGAGCCATCACATTTGATCTTTGGGCCTACTCCCCTCTCCTCATCTACTGGGATAAATAGTAGTAGTGATCTACTTGTAAGACTTGTTTTTCCCAAGAAGATAGTTAGGTTATCTCTCTCCCTACCCCTCACCAAGAAATCAAAATAAATGAGAACCTTCCTTTCAGTATCTGAGAGTCTTTAAAGGTGTTTTAAACCACTAGAGGGAGCCCATATTGTTCTGATTTCTGAATCGTATAATGTTTTACAACTTGGTATTATTGCCTGTAGAAAAGGATCTCTCTAACCAATGACTGGATCAGTATATCCATAACTGTAGTGATCTCTTTTAGTTTGCATCTTTTCTTTTTTTCCCAATTTTTTTATTGTGGTAAAATATACATAATACAAAATTTACTGTCTTGACCATTTTTAAGTGTGCTATTCGGTGGTATTAAATAAATTCATAATGCGCAACCACAGTCATCATCCATCTTTATAACTCTCTTCATCTTGTAAAATAGAAACTCTGTTCCCATTAAACAATAACTCCTTATTACTCCCTCCACCTAGCTCCTGACAACAGCCCTTGTACTTTCTGTTTTTATAATTTTGACTATACTAGGTATCGGATATACAGTACTTGTCTTTTTGTGACCTATTTCCCTTAACATAATGTCCTCAGGGTTCATACATGCTGTTGCATGTCAGAATTCTCTTAGTTTTTAAGGCTTAATAATATTCCATTGCACATATGTACCGCATTTTGCTTATCCATTCATCTGTTGGTAAACACTTGTGGTGCATCCACATTTTAGTTGTTGTTTTAGTTCATTTGTGTTGCTATAAAGGAATACCTGAGGCTGGATAATTTGTTTTTAAAAGAGGTTTATTTATCTCATGGTTCTGCAGACTGTACAAGAAGTGTGGCCCAAGCATCTCCATCTGGTGAGGGCCTCTGCTGCATAGTCCAGACTACAAAGTAGAGGGAAGGGAATGGCTGGTTTCTTCCGTGCCATGCTTTGGACTTGGAATCTTTTACCCAGGATTTGAAAGCCACAGGAGTTGGTATTTATTCCCCACTCTTCCCTCCACATGCCATCCCATCAGAGTTTCTGTTGCTTTCTAGGACATGCTGGGGGCAAGTCTCTCCTACTGGCACAATTGGTAGATAACACTACCCTCAAGGGTTGTGGAAGGTGAAAGGGAGTTGGCGTGTAGAGATCACATGGTGAGAGAAGAAGCAGGAGGCGGGGAGGTGCCAGGGTCTTTCTGACAACCAGCTCTGGCAGGAACTAATAGAGTGACAACTCACTTATCACAGCAAGGATGTCACCAAGCCATTCATGAGGAATTTGTGCCCATGACCCAAACACTGCCCATTAGGCACCATCTTCAATATCAGGGATCAAATGATTGGGGAAACAAATATACCTGGTATATTCTATTTTTAATATGGTAATTCTATCTAAATATGGTAATTCTGTTTTTAATTATTTGAGGAACTTTTACACTGTTTCCATAGTGGCTGTATCATTTTACATTTCCACCAGGAATGCGCAAGGATTCCATTTTCTCTGTATTCTCACCAATACGTGTTATTTTCTGGTTTTGTTTGTTTGTTTATAGTAGCCATCCTAATGGATGTGAGGTAAGGAGAAAAATTGGAAAATCACCAAACAGAGACCATCATTTATACTAGTGTTTTTGAACTCTGTGGCTCAGAATGGGATGTGGATGGAGTAATCTGATCATTTTTGATAGCTCCTTGGCTGGGGTCTGTGGCTATCCTCCTCCCCTTCTTCATAACACTCAGTATCACCTTCCATCACCTTTCTTTCCAGCAATCCCTGGACAGATTTAGTTCCATTCAGCAGAGTATCAGTTGTGTGAAGACGTTATTGTACTGGGCTCTGTGGCAAAGTGGAAGGTTAATAATGAACTGTCCTTGTCAGGGTAACAATCTTAGCCTTCATTGCATTCAGGGAATGTATTTTGACTTCTTTCAACCTTTCCTTCCTTTGCTTTCCTCTCTCTACTAAGGAGCTTTGACCTCATGATTTCTCAGATCCCCTCCACTCCTTCAAATTCTCTAGATTTTTCATTTTTCGATCAGTGGAGTTGTTTTTGTATTTTGTTGTCTTTTTAAAATATTGGGAATTTATAAGATTTTACACTTCCTGCTATAGTTTGAATGTTTGTCCCCCCACATCTCATATTGAAATCTGATCTACAATGTTGGAGGTAGTGCCTAATGGGCAGTGTTTGGGTTATGGGGGCAGATCCATCATGAATGGCTTGATGCCATCCTTGTGATAACGAATGAGTTTCCACTCTGTTCCTGCTGGAGCTGATTGTGAAAGAGCCTGGCATTTCTCCTCCCCTTGCTTCCTCTCTCAACATGTGACTGCACAGCTGGCTCCCCTTCACCTTCCACTGTGAGTGGAAGCAGCCTGAGGCTCTCACCAGATGGAGATGCTGGTAGCATGCCTCTTGTATAGCCTGAAGAATCATGAGCCAAATAAACCTCTTTTCTTTATAGATTACTCAGCCTCAGATATTTCTTCATAGCTATACTAATGGACAGTGATATCTCCTGTTTTAGAATACAACTGATTTCTTTACTGAGAGATTCGAGTTGATTCAACTCTGCACACAGCACCCTCCCCAGTCCTCTTACATACCTATGTTATAAGGTGCTCTGCCTTCCATTGTTGTGGTTGTTGTTGATCACCATTCTAAGTTGAGCTATAGGAAGTCATGTAGACGTCGAAGCTTATGCAGTCTTTCTAAACCTTCTAAGATTATGCCAACCCAATTCAGAGTATATACGCTGATAAAGTAAGATATTTTTAGAATAATTTCTGTAATGGTTGTGTTTGTGTACTTAAGTGTCATTCAGGGTTGAAAAGGCAAATCCTGATTTCTTAATTACATTCAAGAGTGGTTTTACTATTAATATCTGTAGAGTTATAGCTTAAGACAGAAGCCTAAGAGATCATACCACCACATTTTACTGAGCCTAAGGTTAGTACCTTTTAGTACCTCTGAAATTGAATGTATTTTACGGTGGCTATCAGGTGGCTGCCATCATCAACATGGGGACAAACTTGAATGTCAACACTGGTAGTGTGATTTGGCAACAGCAACTCCTCCTGGTTTCAGTCAGTATAGAAAATGAGTTCTGAGTGGGGCTGTAAACCTTTCATTGACCCCTTTTTATAAGATCAGAAAAAGCACAAGCATGGAACCTTGCAAATTGGGTGCCAGCTGCTTGGAAGGAAATCCTGGATAGAGTGGGGAAGCACTGTTTTAAGGAGTGCTGCATCACCCACACTGCTGAGGCCACATAAAATCATTTTGTATTGGAAAACTTGTGCAATATCAACTCTGAGATGAAACGTGATTTAGAAGTCTTGAACTCTGAATGTCTAAAAAAACCTAGTAGTACATTAACCAGTACATTATGCTTACGTTTTATATGTAGCACAGGATTGGTAATAAAAAATTTATCTAAAAAAGTTTTTAAAAAGCCCTTCAAATTAGAATTCTAGGTAATAAGAACACTTTGTGTAATTGTTTAATTGGCAGTATTTTTTTTTGTGTGTGGTGGTACCATAAGAGAATGGTGTGTCTTATGGTGTCTTACAGTTTACGGTATTGTTGAAAGAAGGTAACAGTGGGAAGTGTGGTTTGCCTGTGTTTCTGACCTTCCTCTCTAGCACCCAGCTTTTGCACTGCTGCTGATCCTGGCTTCTGTGTCTTGTAAATACCCTCTTCCCTGGCTCAGTGCTCCTCCTGTCAGCCTGCTTCCTATATTTCCTTTGATGTCCAATCTAAAACAGACTTGCTCTGCCAAGTAAACACGCCTCCTTCTAGAACATTCAGTGTACGTCTGTGGAGGTACATCGTTTGAACTACACTTGACTGTATATTGCTGTGGAAATATTTTATATTTGTTTCATGACTGGGTTCCTCAACTGTAAAAGATTGTAAACTCTTTGTGGTAGGCTCTCTGTACCCTATCACAAGTATCACTTGATAAATACTTGTTGAGTTTACTTCTACTCTGCATTTGCCTGTGCCGTTGTTAGAAATTTGAAGACGTGAAAAATAGGGACAAAAACTTTAACTCCCTCTCTAGTGGTTTCTCTACATGAGCCATGGAACTCTGGTGGAGAAGGCTCAATGTAATCCCCTGGTTTTGGTGTGATTTTAGCTGCTTCTTCAGTACTCACCACCACCTCAGATAATCGGGTCTGGAGACTTACCCCCAGTGCCCATGCACCACAGCCTCAAGATTGTTGTATTGCAGAACCATTTGACAATGAAAGATTGTGTATGTGTGTTTACCTTGTCTGTATATAGCAAGGATTGAACTATTTCATAGCACTGAGTACAAGAAATGTTATATCTTATTTTTCTGATTTTTATTCCCCTCTTACCCCAGCTGCCAGGGAAAAGGGTATTTACAGTCCCATTTGCATTTTGACTACTCTTTGCTTCTCCCTGGGATGTGCAAGAATTAAAGGGAAAACAAAGGACAGCATTAGTAAATCTCACCTATGATAAGCTGCATAGTCCAGACTACAAAGTAGAGGGAAGGGAATGGCTGGTTTCCTCTGTGCCATGCTTTGGACTTGGAATCTTTTACCCAGGCTTTGAAAGCCACGGGAGTTGGTATTTATTCCCCACTCTTCCCTCCACATGCCATTCCATCAGAGTTTCTGTTGCTTTCTAGGACACGCTGGGGGCAAGTCTCTCCTACTGGCACAATTGGTAGGTAACACTGCTGTCAAGGATTGTCCTCCCAGGTTAGGTCACATCTGCCCCACTGCACAGTTCTTCCCCTCAATCAGCTGGATTTTGCAGGGGTGGAGGGCAGTTGGCTTGCCCTCTGGGTACCATCCATCTTCTGGGGCGGCATTAGAAATATCCAAGGCCAGAACAGCCATTTGCTTCCCAAGAACTGGGCAGGAAAATGCCCACCATCTCCTTGCTGTACCTGCCAACAGCCAGTCGATGGCTAAACCAAGCATCTAGTCTTACCCTACTGAACACACACCCTTTGCAGTGCAAAGCAAGGCTTCAGTGTTTCATGCTTTAAAAAAAAAAAAAAAAAAAATATATATATATATATATATATATATATATATATGAACAGAAAATTTTGTCCTACTGAAATCCTTTTAAAATAATTACCAGATTAAATGCTTGATTGACAGTTGAGAATTTATTCTGATAGGGACACAATATATGAATCATTCCATATAAGAAGTACAGAAATGATGCAACAAAATTGAAATTAAGTATCACCATTAAGATACATGTGTGAGTTCCATTTTCAGGTCTTTTAAGTCCACGTTTAGAGTAGTAGCTCAATTTGTACTGGCTTTTCCTTTCATATATCACAGCAAAAACATAAAAAATATTGTGTTTGAGGTGAAAGAGAAATTCAGGTTATAAATCTGTATTTCATAGAAATATGTGAATATATGTCACAGAAATATACAAGTCTCCCTCCATGCTGCTCCCCTCCCCCATGCAAACAACAGGCGTAGGAAGGTTCTGCAGGAGGGCAGAGGGTATGTGGGAGGTGGTAGGGACTCTTCCCTTCCCTCACTCCAGGGTCTTAGGCTTTTCATGATGTCTCTCTTAGGAACAGCTTCACAAAGATTAAGTAAGGTGGATTCCTTAACTAGCCGTAGATCCACCCTGCTCAGGGAACACAAGCATGAAAGGGAGGCCCTTTCCCTACTTTTCTGGGACTGGAGTTTTCTGCAATCAGGAAAAACAGCAGGAGTGTGTGCTGTTTGCCAACGGTTGAAACTCTAAAGACAGTTCTCCCAAAGAAAGAGGGGATAAACGACAACCATGTATGGCGATAGGGTTATGTGGCTATGGGATACTTTCCTTTGTTTTGTAAACTATTAAAGTTTTCTGTCTTTTCTCTCTTAATTACAAAAGCATTACTTGCTTACTATAACCAGATAAAGACTATAGAGATTTCCTTCTGTGCACACACTGACATTTGTGTGGTAGGTAAGTTTGCTTGTGCCTCCTGAGGGGTGAGGGAGTAGGAATTACCCACACATTTACCCTGCAGTAGGTTTATTGTTTGCACTTAATTCAAAATGATAAAAATCTTTTAAAATGTGGCAGAATAAGAAAAAGTGCTCAGCTATGTACTCTTCATCCCATCTATCAAAGAAAATTCTGCAATTGCTCGCCAAGTCCCATGTCCTACCCCCGTACTGCAAAGTAGGGTTGTTCTTTGTCTTTAAGGATGCAAAATATGAAGATAGGGAATTCCATTGCTGGGGAAGGACAGGGCCTAAATCCGAGAGCTTACATCTTCAGGAACAGGAAGGTGAAAGAAAGAAGAGAACAAAAATCAGAGCAGGATTTGAATATTGGTTTGGGCTTGGTATTGTTGGGTGCTCTGGTTCAGGGGTGGGGGACAAAAGAGAAGCTTGAGTGTGAAGTGTGGAGAAAACTGGTGGGAAGAAAGGGGGAGACATGGTAAGTACCATGCAAAAAATGTGAATAAAGAATAGAATAACTAGCTTGGGCAACATGGTGAAACCCTGTGTTTGTCCCAGCTCCCCCCACCCCCAAAATATATATATAAGTTAGCAAGGTATGGTTGTGTGTCCCTGTAATCCCAGGTAATCAGGAGCCTGAGGTAAGAGGATTCCTTGAGCTCAGAAGATGGAAGTTGCATTAAGCCAAGATTGTGCCATTCATTTGAGCCTGGGGAACAGAGCAAGACCCCATCTCAAAAAAGAGAATAGTTCTTAGATTAGTTTTTGGCTTCTCAGCTGTGCTTCTGAAATTGGACACTCCTTAGGAATATATCACTAGGGAACCATGTTTGTCATGGCTACAATGGGGCTGCATATGTCAATATATACAGGTAAATAAATATATACCTTGCTGTTCATAATGGCTGCAGAATATTCCACAAGGTCCAGCTTTTCTCCTGTCAGTAGGCATTCTGATTGTTTTCTGATATTTTTTAGTTACTGTGAATGTAACTTTTCTGTACATATACCCTTTTTCAGTAGATTACATATTTCTAAAAGTAGAATTGCTGGATCGAAGAGTAAGCAGTATTTTTAATAGGTACAGTAAGATCATTTTCCAGAAGTGTCCTGATAGGTTATTTATGAGAGCCCCATTTTCATATACCTTATTATCTACTTGCTGATAAAAATATTTTTTCCCAAATTGGGTAGGCAAAATGTTGTCTGAGGTGGATTAGGTTCAATTTCCTGACCAGCAGTGAGAATGAAAACTTTTCTTTTATGTTAAATGGCCATTTGCCATGCCTCATCTGTGAAGTTGCCTACACATGACTTAAGCTCATTTTTCTTTTAAGAAAGATGATTTATCTTCTTCTTATGAATTTGCAACAATTTTATATTTTAAGTGTATTAACTCTTTGGTCACATGTTACAAATATTTTCTCCTATCTATTTAATATTTTAATTTTGTCTCTGGCATATATTACATACATACTTTTTTCCCCACTTTCACATAGCCCAAGTATGTATTTTTCTTTGTTTCTCCTGGTTTCTTCTCTTGCTTAAGACTTCCAAACCTCAAAATTTCTTGGAGGTGTTTTGAATTTTGTTTGCTATGTGTCTTATTTACATTTAGTTGTTTAATTCATTTAAAAATTATTTTTGTTTTAAATTAGTTTTGTTCTGAAGTAGGAATCCAACTTCATATTTTCCAAGGGAATAGTCATTTATATCATTTATTAAACCATCTTTTCCTGTAGCCTAAAATACTGCCTGTATCACATGTATATTGAGATTCTCTTCCATTTCACTGACTGACCTTTTCGTCTGATTTTGAGCCAATTCATATTGTTTTGATTAGAGCTGTTATAGTAAGTTTTAGTACTTGATAGGGCAAAATTTTTTCTAAAAATTTTCTTACTACAATTTTTTTATCTAGAAATTTGTTGACAATTCTTTTACATTTATTTTTCTATATAAACTTTAAAATTACTTAGTTGGGCCTCAACAAAATTCATTAGGCTCTGATTGAAATTGTGTTAAATTTGTGTATGAATTTTGGAAAGAGTAACACTTTTGTGATGAGTTTGTCCTCCTAAAAACATATTTACTGACTCCGTTTGTCAGGGGCTTGTTATATATTCTTTCATAAAATTTTATAGTTCTTTCTTATAGGCTCTGTACTTTTTTTGCTATAAAGAAGAGCTTTGAAAAATATATCCAATAACTACTAAGCCCTCTTGTTAGTTATAATTGGTTGTTAGTTTTTCTTGGGTTTATACTCATAGCTGCAAACAAGGATAATGTTTTTTTCTGCTAATACTCAGACTATTTATTTATTCATTTTATTTTTTATTTTTTGAAATAGAGTTTTGTTCTTGTTGCCCAGGCTGGAATGCAATTGCATGATCTAAGCTCACTGAAACCTCCACCTCCTGGGTTCAAGCAATTCTCCTGCCTCAGCCTGCCAAGTAGCTGGGATTATAGGCACCCGCCACCATGCCCCGCTAATTTTTGTATTTTTAGTCGAGATGGGGTTTCCTTTATTGACCAGGCTGGTCTCGAACTCCTGACCTCAGGTGATCCACCTGCCTCAGCCTCCCAAAGTGGCTGGAATTACAGGTATGAGCCACCATGGCTGGCCACTCATACTATTTGTTTTATGTCTTCTCTTAGTTCATTAGCTAGGGCCTCAAAAACAATATTGTAAACATCCCTGTCAGTCTTAACTTGAATAGTAATGGCCTTATTATTTTACCACTTAATAAATTGTTTGCAGGCTAGGAGTGGTGGCTTATGCCTGTAATGCCAGCACTTTGGGAGGTAGAAGTGGGAGGATTGCTTAAAGCCAGGAGTTCAAGACTAGCCTGGACAACAAAGCAAGACCCTATCTCTGAAAAATTTAAAAATTAGCCTAGTGTGGTGGTATTTGCTTGTAGTCCTAGCTACTCAGGAGGCTGAGGCAGGAGGCTCACTTGAATCCAGAAGTTTGAGATTACAGTGACCTATGATCATGTCACTGCACTCCAGTCAGGTTGACAGAATGAGACCTGTCTCTTAATGATGAGTTGTTTGCTGTAGGTTTGTAGTAAATGATTTTTATTTAAGTATATTTTTCTACTTCTATTTTAGGTCGTTTTCGGTTTGCTTATTTTAGTCAGGAATAACTATTGAATTTTATACCAAGTGCTTTTTTAACCTTTATGTTTTATTGTATGGTTATCTTTTTACTTAAAAATGTAATAAACTATGTTGATGGTTTTGCTAATGTTAAGCCATCTCTATGCTCCTGAAATAAACCATGTTATATTATTATGTTGTATTCTGTGTATTTTTTCTGGCAGCAAATCCATATGGGTTTGCAGCAACTTCAATTCTTGACTCCTCAGAAGGATTTGACCAAGGAGTATAAGGCAGGAGAGACTGACACAAGTTTTAGAGCAGAAGTGAAAGTTTATTAAAAAGCTTTAGAGCAGGAATGGAAGGAAGTAAAGTACACTTAGAAGAGGTCTAAGCAGGTGACTTGTGAGATGAAGTATGCAGTTTGACCTCTGACTTAGGGTTGCTTATTGTTTTTCTTGGAGACAGAGTCTTGCTCTGTCCCCCAGGCTGAAGTGCGATCATGCAATCTCGACTCCCTGCATCCTCTGCCTCCCGGATTCAAGTGATTCTCATGCTGATCCTCCCGAGTAGCTGGGATTACAGGCACCTGCCACTACGCCTAAGTTTTGTATTTTTAGTAGAGATGAGGTTTCACTACATTGGCCAGGCTGATTTCAAGTGATCCGCCCACCTTAGCCTCCCAAAGTGCTGGGATTACAGGTGTGAGCCACCGTGCTTGGCCTGCTTAGGGTTTTGTATGTTGGCATACTTCCAGGGTTTTGCATTTCTTCTCCTGATTCTTACCCTGGGGTGGGGTATCCGCATGTGCAGTAGCCTACCAGAGTTTGGGAGGTGAGCATGCATAGTGTGTTTAACTGGAGTTGTACGCATGCTCACTTGAGGCGTCTTCCCTTACCAGTCAAATGTCCCTGGAAATTAATACCAGGGACATTTGGTATTAATATACCAATTGAACCCCACCCCCCTGCCATTCTTCCTCTTAATATGCATTCCTGTGCCCACTTGTCCAACTCCTGAGATCTTATTGGGAACCTGTCACTCACCAGTTTCAGGTGTTCTCTGTCAGGAGACTGCCTTTCCCTGGCCCCGGCTGTGATCAATTATTATTTTAGAGAGAGAGACAGCAACCGCCAGACCATCACTTGATGGTCACCTGAAGTTCCGTGTGTGTTTGATTGGGGGAGGGAGGGGTGCTGGGACCCATCTCCTGCCCTGCTTATGCCTGACTAGCTACCTACTGTAACAGATTCACTTCTGGGTTCTATTTGCCTGTACTCGATTTAGAATCTTTTCATAATATTTATAAGTGAAATTGGTTTGTTTTTCTTTATCATACTTTGGTATTAAGTGTATTCTAGCTTCTTAGAATGAATTAGGGAGAGCCTTCCCTCCTTTTCTGTGGTCTAGACCAGTTTGAGTACATAGCAAGTACCTGTTCTGTGATGATTTCTGCTGCCCGATGTTAATAAGGGTGTGGAGTATTACTGAGTTTTTAATCTTCACTATTATCTCAAAATATGACCTTGTTTTCAAAGAAGATCTTTAAAATGCTTTTCTTCCCCCTCTTCCAAGTTGCCAGGTCTTTGGTTATCTCATTTGTTTGTTTGTTTGTTTTGTTTTTGTTGTTTTAGACGAAGTCTTACTCTGTTGCCCAGGCTAGAGTGCAGTGGCGTGATCTCGGCTCACTGCAACCTCTGCCACCCAGGTACAAGTGATTCTCCTGCCTCAACCTCCCAAGTAACTGGGACTTCAGGTGCCCACCACCATACCCAGCTAATTTTTTTTATTTTTAGTAGAGACAGCGTTTCATCATGTTGGCCAGACTGGTCTTGAACTCCTGACCTCAGGTGATCTACCCTCCTTGGCCTCCCAGAGTGCTGGGATTACAGGCATGAGCCAATGTACCTGGCCTGTTATCTAATTGTTTTGCTTTTTATTTCACTGTGTTTAGATCAAAAGTTTTTAAATTTCACATTTTTAGGCAGGAAACTTATTACAACAGGAGGGAATATTTAAGAGGAGAGGAACACACACACACCATGCAAGACTTTTGTTGTGGCATAGTTGGAGATCTGAGAAGGGGAAGGAAACTGGATTTATCAGGAAGAGGGAGGCCAGGGCCACATGTCAAAGCCTGGCTGCAGCCCTGACTCCTTATAAGCTGAGTGACTTTATGCAGGCCTTCTCTGACTTTAGGCTGTTTTTCCCGTCATCCATGTATCACGTGGAGAACAGCTTAATGGAATTGCAGTGATGATCAGAAGAAATAATACTCAAGGACTTCTGAACCCTTAAAGCATTATTTTGATGCAAAGGATACTGTTACAGGCTTATTCTTTTCCAGTGATTCCTTATAACAGAATGCCTCTTCAGTGAAAGGAGATTTTTATTTGTAAATGTTTAGGTATTTGTTGATTTTTATAAGATTTTTTTTTTTTTTTCTTTTTAAATCAGGGCAACTAATGACCGTGAGAATCAAAACAGGTTTTAATTTTACCTTTTGTTTTTTTCACCTGGAAAAGAGACTGGTCTTTCTTAGCAAACTAGTCTTCTAGCTCAAAGAAAAAAAAAAGAGAAATAATTTCTTTTCTGGTATGCACTTTCAATACCAGCTAATTGAACTACATGTTCTGAGCACCTGAAATGAAAATTATTGAAGAGTTCATTCTGTCAGACTGTAATCTCCTGGTCTCATTGTGAAAACTTGCTGCGTCCTCTTGTACCCATTGTCTTCCTTCACTGATCACCCTAAGGGCCAAGGAAGAGCTTTCCCCTTGGCTCTCTAAAGGTTCATTGAAAAATCAACTTGTAAAAGGCAGATTAATAGGAGAAAAGGCATACAGATTTATTTAACATGTATACATGGGAGCTTTCATAATGAAGATCCAACTCTTCAATAAAGTACAGACGCTTATATACCCTCTTGAGGTTGTAGAAAGAATGCAGGCTCAGAGTGAGGCCAAAAACAGGTTTTAAGGTTATAGAAGAGAGAAAAAAGGACTGGCTAGCAAAAGTGGCCTTATTATGTAGATGAGGCCTCATAGCTAGAAGCCCTCAGAGAGTAAATGTGTTTTTTCAGACTTGTAAAGGTGTCAGTCTCAATCTCTCCCAGATCTGGGAAAGGCCTAGAAAGGGAAGGCCTGGCCGCATTAATGGAGATTCTCTACAGTTGCAAATTTCCCTGACCAGAAGCATCTTTGCAAGGCCACTTCTGTCTGCTGGCCCGGTGGCAGCCATTTCAAAATTTGTCGAAGAAATAAACTTCGGGGTAAAATATTTTTATTTTCTTCAAGTACAGTTAACTGTAAAGACATAAACTGCAAATGCTTAGATAATTGGTCATGCCTGTTGGGAGAGAACATATCCCCCACCTCCATAATCTAAACCAAAAATAAAATCCTAAGGCCCCCACCAACTGAATGGACCCTCTCTTAGCCAAGAGGACCTCAGAGAAACCTGAAAATCTGTTCTTGACCATGATGAGAAGGGAGGTTAGACATACCTCGTTATACCCACTCCCTTTTGGAGTTTAAGTACAACTAACTAGTATTAACATTGAAATAGAGATTATTAGACTGATAAAACAGACTCTGTGGCATTAAGATAGCAAATTCCAACCTGATTCTGGTATAGCATCACATGACAGCAGACCCTGAGGGAAATAAAAATATTTTACCCCAAAAATATATTTCTTTGACATATTTTGAAATGGCCCTGCAGAACTGTCTCTTGTGGGAGGAATTTGCATCTGTAGAGATATCTCCATTAATGTGGCCAGGCCTTCCCTTTCTACATCTTTCTGGAATCTAGGAGAGATTAAATGAGTTTGACACCTTTAAGATCTGAAAAGAGACATTCACCATCTACATTCTCTGAAAGATGCTACTTGGAGGCTTCATCTGTGTAACAAGAATCTTGGTCTGGCTGGGCCTGTTACTCACACCTGTAATCCCAGCACTTTAGGAGGCTGAGGGGGGCAGATCACTTGAGCCCAGGAGATTGAGACCAACCTGGACAACATGGCAAAACTCCATCTCTATGAATAAACAAAAACCCCAGGCATGGTGGGGGGGTGCCTGCAGCCCCAGCTACTTGAGAGGCTAAGGTGGGAGGATCATTGAGTCTGGGAGTTTGAGGCTGCAGTGAATCATGATTGCACCACTGTACTCCAGCCTAGGTGATAGAATGAGACCCTGTATCAAATAATAATAGTAAAGAAACTTGGTCTCCAGAGCCCCCACCTTAACGTAACTCAGGTATTTCTTTCAAGTCTTTAAACAAAGCTGAATTCTTTCAACCAATTGCCAATCAGAAAATGTTTGAATCCATCTATGACCTATAAGCCCCTGCTTCAGGGTATCTTACCTCTTTAGGCTGAACCAATGTATACTTTCCATGTATTGATTTATGACTTTGCCTCTAACTCTGTCTCCCTAAAATGTATAAAACCAAACTGTAACCCAACCACCTCAGGCACACTGTTTCAGGATGTCTTGAAACCGTACACTGCCATGGTCACTTACATTGGCTCAGCATAAACCTCTTGAGATATTTTTACAGAGTTTTGTTTTTCTCTTACTACTAATCAATCATGTGGATAGGATTGGCTTATGAATCTTCTGAGTGATATGAGGTACTGAGGTGATTGATTTTAGTTTTTTGTTGCTATTGCATGGTTAGGAATGAGACCAAGTGTTATGTGTTATCCCAGAGGCATTAACATGAACTATTACATGGAAATCTATTTCTAGAACCTTGGCTCCTCTGATGAGATACCATTTTACAGTACAAATGGAAAGAACAAAAAGCACACCACCTGAAGACAAAATTGTAAGATCGCCAAAACTCTATAAAAATGTCCCATTACTAAACTTATTGAGAAAAAGGTTTAAGACCTGGAAGCAGATCTTTTTTACGCTCACTAGCGTTAACCAGGAAGTCATTTCCACGAAAAATGAACAAAGAGACATTTTCTTAAAAGTGAATGATCATCTTGTTGAATTCCTGCTTTGTGGCATTTGATGCTGATCATCCATGTCCCAGAGCACAGGATAAAATCATTAGAGAAGATAGAATTAATTCTCAAAAGTGACCAAAAATTGACTCTCCTAAGAGACAAATTTAATAAGCATTCTCTTTCTTTACCATCCATGCCCTATTTAATGGATTGCCTACCCATTACCAGTTTCTCCTGGAGACTGGGCCTCCTCCCTCAGCCGACTGCAAGGGTACAGCTTTGCTCCTAGTGAGGACTGTGTTCCCATCCCTGTTCCCTGCCCAGTGGTGAGCACAGGAGTACCCAGCCTAGGCTACACCTGGCAACCCATCCTTGCAAGGTTTGAAATTGCCACAGAGGTGTCCGTCTTGGTCTGGGTGTTCTCCCAGATTGGAGAGATATGAGATTAGGAGCTATTAGCCAAAACCTTTTTGGTCACACAGTCTGGGACTCAGAGCCCCTCAGAAGCTAGAGAGAAGTAGGAACTCAGCAGAGAAGAGGCTTTAGGGTTCATAGCTGGCCATCTTTGACTAGCAAAAGGTTAGCGTGCTTACCTGAGTATAGTTTTGTGGTGGGGCATAACTGTGTTGGCAGCAGTTCCTAGGGGCAGAGTCGTTCACAGTTCACATAGCAGGTCTCACACTGGGGAGCAAGTGGCATGTTAGATGATTGTTCAGGGGCTTTCAATCCTAAGATCCCATGGTTCTCTAAAGGCATGTCAATGGAAAGAGTCAAACTCTGTAAAATATTTGAAGAGATTTATTCTGAGCCAAATATGAGTGACTGATGGCTCATGACACAGCCCCAGGAGACCCTGAGAACATGTGCCCAAGGTGGTTGGGCTACAGCTTGGTTTTCTTTATTTTAGGGAGACGTAAGACATCAGTCTATACATATAAGATGTACATTGGTCTGAAATGTTCTCTGAGGTTCAGGTACTGGGGACTGTCATTTTAGTGTGATTTGGAAACCCTCTGGCTTCCAGGACATAGGTGAATTAAAAGATTTTCTGATTGGCAGTTGGCTGAAAGAGTTATTATCTAAAGACATGAAAATCAGTAGAAGGGATTGTCTGGATTAAGATAAGTGGTTGTCTGGATTAAGATAAATGGATTAAGATAAGGTTTTATCATGCAGATGAAGCCTCCAGATAGTGGGCTTCTGAAGGAATAGATTGTAAATCTTTCCTATCATTCCTGACAGTCTTAAGATCTCTGTTTTGATGTTAATGCTGGTCAGCTGGGCCTGAATTCCAAAGGGAGGAGAGTATAATTAGGCATGTTCAACCCCCCAGGTCCTGTCATGGCCTGAACTAGTTTTTCAGGTTAACTTTGGATGCCTTGGCTGAGTGAAGGACCCTCAGTCAGATGGGCAGCTTAGAATTTTATTTTTGGTTTATAAGCACAAATACCTGCCATAATTTAAAACTACATTTTATTCATTTTTTTTCACTTACAGTTGACTAAGCGAATTCAGTTTTTTAATCTAATCATTTTATTTTATAAAAGTAATACATATAATTTTATATCTATAAAAGTCAGATAGTTCTTTAAAAGTAGTAACTGTTATTTGTGTCCAATAGTACCAAATATTAAACACAATAAAGAGATCTTCCAAATAGGCTTTGTGTGAGTGACGATGCTGTTTTATTTCATGCTTGGGTACAAGCAGGCTGAATCCGAAAAAGGACAGGTGAAGGGGGTAAAGGTGGGAATTCGTTTTATAGGTTGGGGCAATTTTTTGGGGGTGGGGGTGTTACAGAGTAAGATCAGTTACAGTGGTGGGTGGGGTAAGGTGTAAGAATAGTTAAGATGGTAGGGTGGGGCAAGGAGTATTCACATTATCATAAGAACAGTTAAGATGGTAGGGTGAAGGCCCGGTGCAGTGGCTCACGCCTGTAATCCCAGCACTTTGGGAGGCCGAGGCGGGTGGATCACGAGGTCAAGAGATCGGGACCATCTGGTCAACATGGTGAAACCCCGTCTCTACTAAAAATACAAAAAATTAGCTGGGCACGGTGGTGCGTGCCTGTAATCCCAGCTACTCAGGAGGCTGAGGCAGGAGAATTGCCTGAACCCAGGAGCCGGAGGTTGCGGTGAGCCGAGATCGATTCGTTGCACTCCAGCTTGGGTAACAAGAGCAAAACTTCGTCTCAAAAAAAAAAAAAAAAAAAAAAAGATAGGGTGGGGCAAGGAGTATTCACATTATCATAAGAACAGTTAAGATGCAGGATGGGGTGAGGAGTATTCACATTATTACGAGAACAGTTAAGATGGCAGGATGGGGTGAGGAGTATTCATATTATAAGAACAGTTAAGATGATGGAGTGGGGTGAGAGGCTTGTCAGGGGAAGCTCTGCTGGGCGATCAGGGATAATGGGGAATGCAGGCGGGAGAGAGGGCGGCTGGGGAGAGGGCGGCTGAGGGGATGATCAGCCGAGGCAGGCAGGACTTTAGACTTTCTGGGTCTAGGCTTGCAGATGGAGACCTGACAATAGCAAAACAATGGGTCTCTGCCCTTTCCCAATTTCCTATAGTATGTGACTCAAATTTTTAGCCTTTTTTCTGCTATTTACATCTATATTTCTAAATACTATGCTTTTCAGTTTTATTGACTCTCTGCTATAAAATATGAATGTCTTTATGTTCCATCCTGCCGGTGTGGTTTCACATCACAACTTTTGGTTAAATCAGTATTTAGTGATTGTATTATTATGCAAATGTATTTGTAGATAAGCATGTAGCATGCCATGATTATGTTTCCTTAAATGTAACTGAAGTCAAAGTGGTCTGTCCAATTATAAGTGATACTGGCTCTTTTTTCTGTCCATGATGAGCAACAGGCACCTTCTATGTTAAGATTATGCCTTGTTCAAACAGGACGGCCACATCACCTTTGCATCTTCCTGTGTGCTATTGCACACGAACACACCTAAGGTTGACTGACAGTTTAGGGGATGTTAGGGTATTTAAGATGAAGGGTGATTTGTCATCAGGCCATTTCCTCCTGCTCTGAGCTTACTGTAGGTACAGTATTTAGAAATAGAAATTCCATTTGACCCAGCAATCCCATTACTGGGTATATATCCAAAGGACTGTAAATTGTTCTACTATAAGGACACATGCACACGAATGTTCATTGCAGCACTGTTTACAATAGCAAAGACCTGGAACCAACCCAAATGCCCATCAATGATAGACTGAACTGGGAAAATGTGGCACATATACACCATGGAATATTATGCAGCAATCAAAAATGATGAAGCATTTAGAGTTTTACATCTATGTTAAGATTGTTCCATTTGATTCACATATGATGTTCACGTGATGACATTTTGATTTTGCACATAAAATATAACTGTTAGCTGTTATTAACAATTATCATAATAAAATGAGATGGAGGGTAGAGGTGGGTGGATTACGTCTTGCTTCATTTATCTGTCTATACTATTAGGCAGTGCCTAGCATATGGTAGATTCTCAACAAATGTTTGAGTAAATAATTTATAAATTATTTTCATATTTATTAATAAAAAGGGAGAGGTAGTACATATATTTTGTATATCTGCCTGAGTTTCATCCAGTACAATACCTTTGTTATTATTCTAGCTTTTCTTTTTTTTTTTTAATTGCATTTTAGGTTTTGGGGTACATGTGCAGAACATGCAAGATAGTTGCATAGGTACACACATGGCAGTGTGTTTTGCTGCCTTCCTCCCCTTCACCCACATTTGGCATTTCTCCCCATGCTATCCCTCCCCAGCTCCCCCCCCGTGCTGTCCCTCCCCTATTTCCCCCAGTAGACCCCAGTGTATAGTACTCCCTTCCCTGTGTCCATGTGTTCTCATTTTTCATCACCCACCTACGAGTGAGAATATGCGGTATTTCATTTTCTGTTCTTGTGTCAGTTTGCTGAGAATGATGTTCTCCAGATTCGTCCAGGTCCCTACAAAGGACATGAACTCATCATTTTTGATTGCTGCATAATATTCCATGGTGTATATGTGCCACATTTTCCCTGTCCAGTCTATGATCGATGGACATTTGGGTTGATTCCAGGTCTTTGCTATTGTAAACAGTGCTGCAATGAACATTCGTGTGCATGTGTCCTTATAGTAGAACGATTTATAGTCCTTTGGATATATACCCAGTAATGGGATTGCTGGGTCAAATGGAATTTCTATTTCTAAGGCCTTGAGGAATCGCCACACTGTCTTCCACAATGGTTGAACTAATTTACACTCCCACCAACAGTGTAAAAGTGTTCCTATTTCTCCACATCCTCTCCAGCATCTGTTGTCTTCAGATTTTTAAAAAAAATTTTTTAAACTTTTTATTTTTTAGGCTAGTCAAGTGAAGCAGTAGGAGTGGAGAAGGAACAAAGAAATCTGTAACT
Organism: Callithrix jacchus; assembly: GCF_049354715.1. NCBI lineage: Eukaryota > Metazoa > Chordata > Mammalia > Primates > Cebidae > Callithrix > Callithrix jacchus. The sequence goes on along the minus strand of NC_133516.1, from coordinate 26,277,873 downwards.
GGTTGTGATCAATTAGTTGTAAACACCACTGCACTCGGACCAGCCTGTCTCCAGATTTTTTAATGATTGCCATTCTAACTGGCGTGAGATGGTGTCTCAATGTAGTTTTGATTTGCATCTCTCCAATGACCAGTGATTATGAGCATTTTTTTATGTTTGTTGGCCTCATGTATGTCTTCTTTTGTAAAGTGTCTGTTCATATCCTTTGCCCATTTTTGAATGGGCTTGTTTGTTTTTTTCCTGTAAATCTGTTTTAGTTCTTGACAAATTCTCGATATCAGCCCTTTGTCAGATGAGTAAACTGCAAAAATTTTTTCCCATTGTGTTGGGTGCCAATTCACTCTAGTGACAGTTTCTTTTGCCATGCAGAAGCTGTGGAGTTTGATTAGATCCCATTTGTCTATTTTGGCTTTTGTTGCCAGTGCTTTTGGTGTTTTGGTCATGAAGTCCTTGCCTACTCCTATGTCCTGAATGGTTTTGCCTAGATTTTCTTCTAGGGTTTTTATGGTGCCAGGTCTTATGTTTAAGTCTTTAATCCATCTGGAGTTAATTTCAATGTAAGGTGTCACGTAGGGGTCCAGTTTCTGCTTTCTGCACATGGCTAGCCAGTTTTCCCAACACCATTTATTAAACAGGGAATCCTTTCTCCATTGCTTGTTTTTGTCAGGTTTATCAAAGATTGGTAGTAGATATGTTGCATTGCCTCCGATGCCTCTGTTCTGTTTCATTGGTGTATATCGCTGTTTTGGTACCAGTACCATGCTGTTTTGATTACTGTAGCCTTGTAGTATAGTTTGAAGTCCAGTAGTGTGATGCCTCCCGCTGTGTTCTTTTTTCTTAGAATTGACTTGGCTTTGCGGGCTCTCTTTTGGTTCCATATGAAGTTTAAGGTGGTTTTTTCCAGTTCTGCGAAGAAAGTCAATGGTAGCTTGATGGGGATAGCGTTGATTCTGTAAATTACTTTGGGCAGTATAGCCGTTTTCAGGATATTGATTCTTCCTAATCATGAACATGGAATGTTTCTCCATCTGTTTGTGTCCTCTCTTATTTCATTGAGCAGTAGTTTGTAGTTTTCCTTGAAGAGGTCCCTTACATTCTTTGTAAGTTGTATTCCTAGGTATTTTATTCTTTTTGTAGCAATTGTGAATGGCAGTTCGTTCTTGATTTGGCTCTCTTTAAGTCTGTTATTGGTGTAGAGGAATGCTTGTGATTTTTGCACATTGATTTTATATCCTGAGACTTTGCTGAAGTTGCTTATCAGTTTCAGGAGTTTTTGAGCTGAGGTGATGGGGTCTTGTAGGTATACTATCATGTCGTCTGCAAATAGAGACAATTTAGCTTCCACCTTTCCTATTTGAATACCCTTTATTTCTTTTTCTTGCCTGATTGCTCTGGCTAGAACTTCCAGTACTATATTGAAAGGAGTGGTGAGAGAGGGCATCCTTGTCTAGTGCTGGATTTCAAAGGTAATGCTTCCAGTTTTTGCCCATTCAGTATGATATTGGCTGTTGGTTTGTCATAAATAGCTTTATTACTTTTATTACTTACATTCCATCAATACCAAGTTTATTGAGGATTTTTAGCATAAAGGGCTGTTGAATTTTGTCAAATGCCTTCTCTGTGTCAATTGAGATAATCATGTGGTTTTTGTTTTTGGTTCTGTTTATGTGGTGAATTATGTTTATAGACTTGTGTATGTTGAACCAGCCTTGCATCTGTGGGATGAATCCTACTTGATCATGATGGATAAGTTTTTTGATGTGCTGTTGTACTCGTCTTGCCAGTATTTTATTGAAGATTTTTGCATCTATGTTCATCATGGATATTGGCCTGAAGTTTTCTTTTCTTGTTGGGTCTCTGCCAGGTTTTGGTATCAGGATGATATTGGTCTCATAAAATGATTTGGGAAGGATTCCCTCTTTTTTGATTATTTGGAATAGTTTCAGAAGGAATGGTACCAGCTCCTCTTTGTGTGTCTGGTAGAATTCAGCTGTGAACCCATCTGGACCTGGGCTGTTTTGGGTGGTAAGCTCTTAATTGCTGCCTCAACTTCAGACCTTGTTATTGGCCTATTCAGGGTTTCGACTTCTTCCTGGTTTAGGCTTGGGAGGACACAGGTGTCCAGGAATTTATCCATTTCTTTCAGGTTTACTGGTTTATATGCATAGAGTTGTTTGTAGTAATCTCTGATGGTGGTTTATATTTCTGTGGAATCCATGGTGATATCCCCTTTATCATTTTTTATGGCATCTCTTTGATTATTCTGTCTTTTCTTTTTTATTAATCTGGTTGGCGGTCTATTTTGTTGACCTTTTGAAAAAACCACCTCCTGGATTTATTGATTTTGTAAGGGTTTTTTTTGTGTTTCTATCTCTTTCAGTTCTGCTCTGATCTTAGTTATTTCCTGTCTTCTGCTAGGTTTTGAGTTTTTTTGATCTTGCTCCTCCAGCTCTTTCAATTTTGATGATAGGGTGTCAATTTTGGATCTCTCCACTCTTCTCATATGGGCACTTATTGCTATATATTTTCCTCTAGAGACTGCTTTAAATGTGTCCCAGAGATTCTGGTATGTTGTGTCTTCGTTCTCGTTGGTTTCGAAGAACTTCTTTATTTCTGCCTTCATTTCATTGTTTATCCAGTCAACATTCAAGAGCCAGTTGTTCAGTTTTCATGAAGCTGTGTGGTTCTGAGTTAGTTTCTGAATTCTGAGTTCTAACTTGATTGCACTATGGTCTGAGAGACTTTGTTATTATGTCAGTTGTTTTGCATTTGCTGAAGAGTGCTTTACTTCCAATTATGTGGTCAATTTTAGAGTAGGTGTGATGTGGTGCTGAGAAGAATGTATATTCTGTGGATTTGGGGTGGAGAGTTCTGTAAATGTCTATCAGGTTTGCTTGCTCCAGGTCTGAGTTCAAGCCCTGGATATCCTTGTTAATTTTCTGTCTGGTTGATCTGTCTAATACTGACAGTGGAGTGTTAAAGTCTCCCACTATTATTGTGTGTGAGTCTAAGTCTCTTTGTAAGTTGTTAAGAACTTGCCTTATATATCAGGGTGCTCCTGTATTGGGTCCATATATATTTAGGATCGTTAGCTCTTCTTGTTGTATCGATCCTTTTACCATTATGTAATGACCTTCTTTGTCTCTTTTGATCTTTGTTTAAAGTCTATTTTATCAGAGACTAGAATTGCAACTCCTGCTTTTTTTTGCTCTCCATTTACTTGGTAAATCTTCCTCCATCCCTTTATTTTGAGCCTTTGTGTATCCTTGCATGTGAGATGGGTTTCCTGGATACAGCACACCGATGGATTTTGACTTTTTATCCAATTTGGCAGTCTGTGTCTTTTGATTGGTGCATTTAGCCCATTTACATTTAGGGTTAATATTGTTATGTGTGAATTTGATACTGCCATTTTGATGCTAGCTGGCTGTTTTGCCCGTTAGTTGATGCAGATTCTTCATTTTGTTGATGCTCTTTAGCATTTGGTGTGTTTTTGGAATGGCTGGTACTGGTTGTTCCTTTCTATGTGTAGTGCCTCTTTCAGGAGCTCTTATAAAGCAGGCCTGGTGGTGACAAAATCTCTGAGTACTTGCTTGTTTGCAAAGGATTTTATTTTTCCTTCACTTATGAAGCTCAGTTTGGCCAGATATGAAATTCTGGGTTGAAAGTTCTTTTCTTTAAGGATGTTGAATATTGTCCCCACTCTCTTCTGGCTTGTAGAGTTTCTGCCGAGAGATCTGCTATGAGTCTGATGGGCTTCCCTTTGTGGGTGACCCGACCTTTTTCTCTGGCTGCCCTTAGTATTTTCTCCTTTGTTTCAACCCTGGTGAATCTGACGATTATGTGCCTTGGGGTTGCTCTTCTTGCGGAATATCTTTGTGGTGTTCTCTGTATTTCCTGGACTTGAATATTGGCCTGCCTTGCTAGGTTGGGGAAATTTTCCTGGACAATATCCTGAATGAATTCAGCTTGGATTCATTCTCTTTGTCACATTCTGGTACACCTATCAAACGTAGGTTAGGGCTCTTCACATAGTCTCACATTTCTTGGAGACTTTGTTCATTCCTTTTTGCGCTTTTTTCTCTAATCTTGGTTTCTCGTTTTATTTCATTGAGTTGATCTTCGACTTCTGATATTCTTTCTTCTTCTTGGTCAATTCGGTTGTTGAAACTTGTGCATGCTTCTCGAAGTTCTCGTGTTGTGTTTTTCAGCTCCTTCAATTCATTCATATTCCTCTCTAAGTTGTCCATTCTTGTTATCATTTCCACAAATCTTTTTTCAAGGTTCTTAGTTTCTTTGCATTGATTTAGAATATGTTCTTTTAGCTCACGGAAGTTTCTCATTACCCACCTCTGAAGTCTAATTACGTCATTTCGTTACAGTCATTCTCCGTCCAGCTTTGTTCCCTTGCTGGTGAGGAGTTTTGGTCCTTTGTAGGAGGCGAGGTCTTCTGGTTTCAGGTGTTTTCCTCCTTTTTGCACTGGTTTCTTCTCATCTTTGTGGATTTATCCACCTGTCGTCAGAGTAGTTGCTGACTTTTCGATTGGGTCTCTGAGTGGACACCCAGATTGTTGATGATGAAGTATTTCTGTTACTTAGTTTTCCTTCTAACAGTCTAGCCCCTCTGCTGTACGACTGCTGAGGTCCACTTCAGGCCCTGTGTGTCTGGGGTACACCTGTAGCTGCTGCGGAACAGTGAGGGATGCTACCAGTTTCTTCTTCTGCTGTCTTTGTCCCAGAATGATGCCCGCCAAATGTCAGTCTGATCAGTCCTTTTTGAGGTGACTCTTTGGATATACAGGGGTCAGGGAGCTGCTTGAGGAGATGGTCTGTACTTTATAGGAGCTCAAGTGCTGAGCTGTGAGCTCCATTGTTCATTCAGGGCTGCTAGGCAGGTACGTTTAAGTCTGCTGCAGCAGAACTTATAAAACCCCTTTTTCTCCTCAGATGCTGTGTCTCGGGGAGTTAGGTCTTTCTTTATGAGTATCCATTGCACTGTCCTGCCCAGCTAGGAGGCAGTCTAGTCACTATTTGCCTGCTGAGGCTCCGCCCTGCTACTGTGGGCTCCGCCTTGCTGCCGTGGGCTCCGCCCTGCTGCTGAGTGTAATTCCCTGTAGTCCTGTTTATATGGGTGTGGTTAAAACTCCTGTGGTGATGGTGGCCCACCTCTGTATTGGCGAAGTCTCTCTATTATGGCGGGTTGCCTCGGCAATGGCAGGCTGCATCAGCAATGGGAGTGTACCTCAGAAGGGGCAGAATGCTTTGGTAATGGCGGACGCCCCTCCCCCACCAATCTGCACTGTCCTTGGTTCAGCTGTGCCTGCAGTGAAACTCTCAACCCTGAGCGTTTCAAATTGCTGTTTTGTTTGTCCCTGTCGGGGTGGGACCCGCCGAGCCTGATCACCTGGCTCCCTGCCTCAGAGCCCCTTTTTTTTTTAAGTTGAACGGTTGACTCTCTCCCAGGTGTTTCAGTCGCCTGCTGGTAGGGCACCGGAATCTGTGTGATTTCCCGTGCATTGACCCACTGCACCAGCTCAAACGTCACTTCCTGGGAATCTCCTGGTCTGGCTCACTGTCCAAGTCCTGTTTATTCAGATGGATATGCTAATCTGCCCTCCTAAATCTCCAATTTCCAGTTTAACAGGGCACCCAGACCAATGCGTTTTGTGCGGAGTGCCACTGTGCTGCCGCGCTGGCTGAAACAGCTGCACTGGCATCCCATGTCTCTCCTACACCTGTTCTGTGGGCAACAAAGATCTGTCTGGAAATGCAGCTTGCACTCACCCTCTGCGCCTTCACTGAGAAGTGTAATCCTGAGTTGCTCCTACCACGCCATCTTCTTTTTCCCCATTGTTCTCTAGCTTTTCTTAAGAGTTACAGTAAAACTGTATCTTCTCAATATCATGTAATATGCTGATCAGTTTTAATCTGAGGGATAATGAAGGATTACTCTATTTATAAATCAATAAATAGATTTGTAAATCAATAGATAAATAACAGGCCTTGTCTCTAGGGGAGAACATTGTAGAATGGTAGAGGGGTACAGAGCAGGAATGGATGGAAGATCATTTCCATGTATTTTTTGTCTTTATTTTCTAAAAACTATGTGTACACATTACTTTCTCAAATGAAAGAAATTTTGCCTATATTAAAAGAACAAATAACTCTTGTATCTGCCCACTGTGGGGATCTGCCTGCATTGAGTAGAACAGAGAAATTACTTATTGATCAGCAAATTGCTTATTGATTGGCATGAAGGTTTGCCATGTTTTCTTTCTTCTTTCAAAATACATACTTTGACCATGCAAGAATTCAGAGCTAGTCTTCTTTTTCTTGGAGTGGTTAATCTTAGGCTGTGTCGTTATTTTATGTTTATTAGTGGTACAACTCGCTCATATAAAGTTCCACAAAGTAATCTAACTCAGGATTACCTGGGAAGATGGTGAAGTAAGGGAAGAAAACAATAAAAACTGCAAAGAAATAGGAAAGTAAGGCAAAAACTTTATCAAACTACGAAACTTAAGAAGAAAACAGGGAGCCGGCAGGTAAGTGGTATCCATTGTATTCTACAGGCCTTGAGTTTTTATCTGATATAACATGTCAAAAAGAGAAAGGACAGACCAACTTCAGGAAGACACCAAGAACCAGCCAGTGACTTCCTATCCTGAGTCAATTAGTGGGATGTCGTGAGAAATAAATGTAACAAATGCTAGTAGACCACTACAAATGCTGCTAATTGGAGATCAAAAGCAAGCCTAAAGAGGTAGATCTTTCTACCTTAGGATTCAGTAACATCCAGAGACTGGGTACACAGATATCACTAAAAAAACTGAAAACTTACGGGCAAACTTCAGGTCCACCACCAATATTTTATGGAGTTTTCTTTTGTTCTCCTTCGGTTTTTAATTAGACATGATAGCTATAGGGGAAAAGTAGATAAGCTAACAGAAAAAGAATACTGTAAAACCTGGAGAAAAACAGTTAACATTATAAAATGACAATAATGAATAAACAATGTATCAAAATATATGATTCTGAAGTAAATCAGAGAATAAATATGAGATAATGGCCATGAACATTTTTGAAGAAAATAAAGTTATAGTAACCGAAAAATTATGATATTGGCACCAGAATAAATAGATAAATGAAACAGATCATAAAGTACATGAACTGTCAAAAGTATAGATACATACAGATTTGTAGGCCAGGCATGGTGGCTCATACCTGTAACCCAACACTTTGGGAAGCCAAGGTGGGCGGATCACTTGAGGTCAGTAGTTTAAGACCAGCCTGGCCAACATGATGAAACCAATCTCTAATAAAAAATAAAAATAAAAATTAGCCAGGTGTGGTGGCACATGCCTGTAATCCCAGCTACCTGGCATGCTGATGCAGGAGACTCTCCTGAACCTGGGAGGCAGAGGTTGCAGTGAGCCAAGATTGTGCCATTGCACTCCAGCCTGGGTGATGCAGTGAGAACTCTGTCTCAAAAAAGAAAACACCCACAAATTTGTGGTAGGCATTTCTTGTAAATGGAGAATGATTAATTATGGTTAATTAGTTATTAAATGTTGCTGGGACAAATGGCAAGCCATCTGGGGAGAGTGGATAAAGTCTCCCCTATTTTAAAGTATATACTGAAATGAAATTCAGTAAAGTTAAATATGTAAATATAACAAATTAAAGGTATAGGAGGACTGGAACGAATATAGGTGAATATTTATCCAATCTTTGGGTGAGGAGACCTTGACTGTAAGAATGACATCAAAGAAAGAAACTCTAAGACAAACAGTTCACAGGTTGTTCATACTAATGTTGTGTATAAGGTTCAAGGCTGAGAAGGAGCTACGTGTCCAACATTAGATAATTGATTAAATGTTGACCCATCCTTATAATGGTATATCTTGCCACTATAAACATAAAATTGTATGCAAGTCTTTATCCTTGGAAAGATATCCATAACATAGTGCTAAGTGAAAATCTTATAAAGGCCTATGTATAGGTGTTTGCTTTCGGCCTGGGCAGATATAATCCAATGTTAACACCAATAGTTTTCTCTGGCTATTAAGATTTGGGTCAATTGTTTCTTTTGGCCTTTCTGTATTTTTTTTTTTCTTTCTATAGTGATTATAGATTTAAATAGTCATGTTTAGTCAAAAACCAAAGGACAAAAAAAATTCTACAAAATAATTAGTGATAATAAAATTAAAGAGAACTGAGCTTCAAATTTCCCTCTTGACTAGATTAGATAGATAGATTTCTTAGAAGGATTTTGGGGACCATCTGTTTTGTTGCATGATAACAGCATTTATGTGACAACTTGAATCTGTAATGATCATAAATGCAAATTTCTTTAAACATAAAAATCAAATATATGTATTCAATCTAAAATACCACTAAAGATCATATTTTTAAATGATAATTTGTTATAGTTGATATTTGACTTATTTATACATTCATTCTTTTTAACCAGTGTTTGTTTTAATTTCTCTGAATTAAGCATCAAAGAGCTGTTTTAAAATATAAATTTATTATGGAGAACCAAAGTTACTGAATATGTCTCTTAATGAGTGCTTTGATTAAGCCAATTAAAAACATTTACAAGTTAAAAATGTAATCAAGGAGAGATTGTTTTAGTTTATTGTCCACCAAGAAGCTTAGCTGCCAGCAAGAAAAACCCTCATTTTCTGGGGGAAATTTGCTTCTCCTGCTTTGGAATCTTCAATGTTTTATCAACTTGGAAAAACAACATGTTCATTTTAATAAGTCTGATGGAGTCCTCTGAGCCCATCAGTTTTATCTTGTGAGTTGACAATCTTCTAATGCAAAAAAGGAAGAAATTGGGCTGGGTGGGGGAAAGCACCCAAACTTTCAGAAGGTGGTATGACCACGTGTAATCAGTCTTATATAGCCCTTTATTTCCTAGGTGGAAATCAATAATCATCATTTGCCTTTGCTTGAAATTGCTTTATACCAAAACCAAAAGAGCCTCTGTTATACCACTTTCTCTCAGTTGCACACAATATAAAAATGCTCTTTAGGCCCTTCCAAAACTATACACAGACTGGCTAGGAGGAATGACTGTGTTTTTTCTTTGGTCTCTCCTCAGCCCAGCTGTGTTGTCACGTGGGCTGCACTCTCACTGTCATTACCAGGCCTCTGTCACTGACTCCAGTACTCTCCATCTTCAGAGGTTGTAATTTTCTTTATATAGCCCCACAAAATAATTGCCATTTGTATAAGAATGCCTTAGGATCAGTCATTCATTTATTCAGTATTTAAGTGCTGCTGAACATCTTACAATGTCCAGGACAGCTCCCCACAACAAATAATTTTCCAGTCCAAAATGTCAGCAGTGCTGAGGTTGAGAACCCTCCAGTTAAATCAGCGATTTTCTTCAGCATGTCCAGAAACTATATTGGGCATAAATTGATAGAAGAGTGAATGGGATTTCTTTCCTCCCATTGGGGAAAGTTGGCACATGAGAAAAGTCAACCAATAACGACAGAGGCATGAAATGTGGGAGAGGCACGTTTGGCATTGAGAGCACAGAGGTGGTGATACTCTGACTGCCTGTGGGGCTCAGAGCATTCCAGACCAGCTTTACCATGGCAGACAAGAGGAGCAGGTAGAGTGATGTAGCAGTAGCACAGCAGTGAGGAAGGACATGGCTTATGACATCCAGGAGGAGAGCATAGACAGTGCTGGGCATGGAATCAGGCCAGCAAAGTGGACAGTGTCTTGTCATGAGAGGTCTGTTATTAGGCAGTGATCATATTTAAAAGAGACCAGAGAAACATAATCAATGCTGTACATGAATTTTGACTAGATTGGGAAAACAGCTATTAAAAAAAGACATTTTGGACCAAAAATCTTCCAGAGAGGATTTCACAGCACACTGGTTTGCCAAGATTAGTTTCGTGAATGATTTCTCTCCATTTATTATTTTGAAATTTTCAAATACACAGGAATGCTAAAAAAAAGTTCAGTGAACAGTTGTATACCTTTAACCCAAGTACTGCAATTGTCAGTCATATTTAGCATTTTGCTTATACTTGCTTTATTTTTGTATATGTACATGCACATACAGACACAGATAAAAACATAACTTTTTAAAAAATGAACTTCCTGAAAGTAAGGTACAGACATCAAGGCAATTTACCCTAAATATTTCAGCATACATCTCCTAAGAATAAGGATATGTTCCTATTTAACCACATTGTCATTATCACAGTATGAAAATTAACAAGAACTTTTTAATTTCCTTAACATCTGGTCAGTATTCACATTTCCCCAATTGTCTTCCAAAATGTCTTTTTATAGCAGTTTTTTCTCCTACATCAAATAGGAGGAGCCAGCCAAATTCATTACATTTGGTTGTTATGCCTCTTTGGGGGGTGGGTGGGTGTGTGTGTGTGTGTGTGTGTGTGTGTGTGTGTGTGTCTTTCTCTCTCTCTTTTTTTTTTTTTAGGATAGTCAAGTACAGTAGTTATAAGGGTTGGGGAAAGAGTGTAACAAGGAGTTTGATCTGTAACTGACAGTGAACAATCAATTGAGATAACTCACTACCTTCAGACCAGCCCCTTTGGTCTCTCTTAAAATTGAACAGTCCCATCACTCTTTCTCCCCACCCACCATATCAGTAACTTTTTTTTCATTTTAAATTTTTTAAGTGTTTTTTTTTAAATTTACATACAGGAAAATTCATACTTTTTGAATTTTCTGCCGTAAACATTTTAGAGATGGGGTCTCACTGTGTCACTCAAGCTGGAGTGCAGTGGCACGATCATGGCTTCCTGCAGCCTTGAACTCTTGGGCTCAATTGATCCTCCTGCCTCAACCTCTTGAGTAGCATGTCCAGCTTGCTTTGCTTTCTTTTTCTTTTTTAAACTTGCTCCTCTGTCACTATACTATACAGGAAATTTTGTTTAGAAGCTTGAGATTTCATCATAATATGAGAGTACCTATGGGAGTGTATCATTTGTAGGAATGTCATCCCGAAAACTGGTTACTTATGGGAATTTAACACCCTTGATGTTCACCCAGAGGTCCTGAACACTCATCCTCTGTGGCAGAGGGACATGATGAGGTTTCAAATCAAGAGTAGAAAATCTAGACTTGCAAGGAATATTCCATTTCCTAAGCACAGAATTTTAAAACTTTGTCTCTTCCTAAATATGAGACATTTTATGGCAAGTAAAAGGAAAAAATAAATGTTATGTTTATACTTGATTTTTTTCCTAATGTTTCTTTTTAAATTGGATATACTCTTTCTGTTAGTTAAAACTGGAGTAGAGTGTTTGATGTTTCTATAAATAGGTTTCCAACTGGGGGAAGTGTTTTCTAAATATTTTCTGGGTCATGACAGCAGTGTTATGTAAGAGAAGAAATCATTATAGCATTTTTCTAAAAATACTCTAATAGAAAATTATTCTACAATCAGAACATGTGTGTTTAGTGATGTAACATTAAAAGCTCTGCAGTCTTGATTTACAATGTAATTTATAAATTATAAACTTAATCTTTTTAGAGCAGTTTTATAGAAAAATTATGAAGAGAGTAGAATTACCATATATTGGCCTAACGTGGTGGTGCATGCCTCTAATCCCAGCACTTTGAGAGGCAGAGGCAGGTGGATAGTTTGAGTTCAGGAGTTCGAGATCAGCCTGGCAACATGGTAAAAATCAATCTCTACAAAAATCACAAAATTAGCCATGTGTGGTGACACATACCTGTACTCCCAGCTACTCAGGAAGCCGAGGTGGGAGGATTGCTTGAGCCTGGGAGGTCGAAGCTACAGTATGCCAGGATTGCATCACTGCATTCCAGCCTGGATGACAAAGTGAAATTCTGCCTCTAAATGAATGAATGACCATACTCCCCATAGCCCAAACAGGTTCCTGTATTATTAGCATCTTACATTAATGTGGTACCTTTGTTACAATTGATGAACCAATATTGACACATTATAGGTCAGTAGTTTGCATTAGGGTTCCCTTTTTGTCTTGTATAGTCTACAATTTTGACACATGGATTATGTCATATTTACCATTACAGTATTATACAGAATTGTTTTACTGTCATAAAAATTCCCTGTGGTTTACCTATTCATCCTGCCCTTTTCTCCTTCCCCTCAAATTTCTGGCCACCACTGATCATTGCACTCTCTCTGTCATTTTGCTTTTTCCATGTAATCATTCAGTAGGTAGCCTTTTAAGATTTCTCTATGTCTTTTCATGGTTTGATAGGTGACTTCTTCTTACCACTGAGTAATATGTCATTGTATAACTGTACCACAGTTTGTTTATCCATTTATTTAATGAAAGACATTCTAATTGCTTCCACTTTGGGCAATTATGAATAAAGCTGTTATAAAGTAAAATGTAATTTTTAAAATACAAATGCAATTATTAATACTTCTCTGAAGTTCAGCAACATCTGCATTTGTTAAACCTTACATTGACTATGCACAGTATATCCAGGAATGTTTCCCAATGGCACTAGCCGTCACAAAAGCAGATGATCAAATTCCTTGCCTCATGGAGCTTCCTGTCTATCTAAGAAAGAGCTAGATTATACTTAAAATATATGTTTGTAGGTATGTGGATTTAAATTTATAAACAGACATATGTGAACCCCTACAAAAACTTCTAAAGACTAGTCATTAGAAGAAAATTAAACACCAAGTATAGAAGTATGTTAAGGGATAATGGGAGACTGAAGGCCACAGGCTTCCTTAGTGGGGGCGTTCTGGAGAAGAAACCTTTGACTGTGATACCTGTGCAATGACCACCATGCATCTCGTATTTAGGGTACCTTCATTTATAAAGGTAAAAGCATTGGTTCTTGGAAGTTCCAGAAACCTTTAGAATTTTCACTCCTAACAGGGCAAGTAATGAAACAATTGAATAGGACCTGGAATGTTATGAAAGAGAAGAGTGAAAGATCTTTGACAGGTCATGTACCTTCAAATCCTATTAATTTGATGAATCGGTAGGAGATGAAATCAATATAAACCTGAAGGAATTTTCAGCTTGGCAAATCATTAAAATCAGCTGATTGATGTAGTATTGAAAACCCTGCTGAGCACAGTGGCTCATCATGCCTGTAATCCCAGCACTTTGGGAGGCTGAGGTGGGTGGATCACGAGGTCAGGCAATATAAACCATCTGGGCTAACACACTGAAACTCCATCTCTACTGAAAATACAAAAAATTAGCTGGGCTTGGTGGCATGCGTCTATAGACCCAGCTACTCCAGAGGCTGAGGCAGGAGAATCGCTTGAACCCAGGAGGTGGAGGTTACAGAGAGCTGAGATCACATCACTGCACTCCAGCCTGGGAGACACAGCGAAACTCCATCTCAAAAAAAAAAAAAGTTAGAAGTTTAGAGAAGAGGTTTGAGTTACCACCCCCAGTCTGACCTGCTGAGATTGCTCAGTTTGAAGCCTGGATGCATTCAAGACTACATTGGAACATAAGACGCTGTGAAAATTTTGTAAAGCTTGATTTACATTTAAAGTTTATGTGAGCTCCAGAAATCCCTAAAATTTACACTTTCTTTCTAGAATCTTAGAAAGACATATACAAACATACCGTGAACATGGTAGCAGTTCTTCCACTGGTGCAGCCTTTGCTCTGTCACTTTTTGACTCCTGCACAGGAAGCTTCCAATCTTCCAGAGCTCTTTCTGTTAAAAGAAAGTGTTGTGAGTCAGAGATGATTTCTTCACTCATCTTTTCAGCATTTCCCAAGGGCTCATGTGCCAATACTGTGGTGCACACGTGGATACCCTGGTAACTGAAACAATTGTGGAAATTATGAAACCAACTTGTAGAGTAGACCATTTTGTGAAGTCCTTAAGGATTACCTACTTACCAGCATAGTGCTCACAGCAATTTTTTAAACACATAAGAAATCACTGCTATAAATTATTAGACATCATGGCCAAGGCAGGAAAGTAATTTTGCTATGAAAGGGAAATAGCTTGTGGATCGAAAGGATTTATAATTAAAGCTTAAAATATGACCTAGATGCTTACATTATACAACCTCAGGCACCACGGAAGAGTACTTACACTCAAAGCGAAGAACTCCATCACTGTGACGAAAGCTAAATAAAGTGTCAGTGTTTTCCCATGTAGTTTCATAGCTATAAATTGACTGGAAAACTATATATATATATTATATATATATATATAATATATATTTTATATATATATTAAATATATAATATATATATTAAATATATTTATTTTTAAATATGTATATATAATGTATATTAAATATATATATTTTAAATATGTATATATAATATATATATTTAATATATATATTTTATTGCACTTTAGGTTCTGGGGTTCATATGAAGAACATGCAGGATTGTTGTATAGGTACATACATGGCAATGTGGTTTGCTGCCTCCATCCCCATCACCTATATCTGGCATTTCTCCCCATGTTATCCCTCCCCAACTCCATACCCCGCACTGTCCCTCTCCTGGTCCCCTTCACCCACCACAGACCTCAGTGAGTGATGCTCCCCTCCCTGTGTCCATGTGTTCTCATTGTTCAACACCCGCCTATCAATGAGAACAGGCAGTGTTTTATTTTCTGTTCTTGTGTCAATTTGCTGAGAATGATGGTTTCCAGGTTCATCCATGTCCCTACAAAGGACACAAACTCATCGTTTTTTATGGCTGCATAGCATTCCATGGTGTATATGTGCCACATTTTCCCTGTCCAGTCTATCATCGATGGACATTTGGGTTGGTTCCAGGTCTTTGCTATTGTAAACAGTGCTGCAATAAACATTCGTGTGCATGTGTCCTTATAGTAGAAAGATTTATAATCCTTTGGATATATACCCAGTAATGGGATTGCTAGGTCAAATGGAATTTCTATTTCTAGGTCCTTGAGGAATCACCACACTGTCTTCCAAAATGGTTGAACTAATTTACACTCCCACCAATGATGTAAAAGTGTTCCTATTTCTCTACATCCTCTCCAGCATCTGTTGTCTCCAGACTTTTTAATGATCACCATTCTAACTGGAGTGAGATGGTATCTCAATGTAGTTTTGATTTGCATTTCTCTAATGACCAGTGATAATGAGCATTTTTTCATATGTTTGTTGGCCTCATGTATGTCTTCTTTTGTAAAGTGTCTGTTCATATCCTTTGCCCACTTTTGAATGGGCTTGTTTGTTTTTTCTTGTAAATCTTAGTTCTTGTAGATTCTGGATATAAGTCCTTTGTCAGATAGGTAGATTGCAAAAATTTTTTCTCATTCTTTTGGTGGCCAGTTCACTCTAATGATTGTTTCTTTGGCTGTGCAGAGGCTCTGGAGTTTAATTCAGTTCCATTTGTCTATTTTAGCTTTTGTTGCCAATGCTTTTGGTGTTTTAGTCATGAAGTCCTTGCCTATGCCTGTGTCCTGAATGGTTTTGCCTAGGTCTTCTTCCAGGTTTTTTATGGTGTTAGGTCTTCGGTTTAAGTCTTTTTTTTTTTTTTTTTTAATAAGTTGTATCTTTCTTTTTTTTTTTTTTTCTTAATTTTTTATTGCATTTTAGGTTTTGGGGTACATGTGCACAACATGCAAGACAGTTGCATAGGTACACACATGGCAGTGTGTTTTGCTTCCTTTCTCCCCTTCACCCACATTTGGCATTCCTCCCTAAGCTATCCCTCCCCAGCTCCCCCCCCCCCGCTGGCCCTCCCCTTTTCCCCCCAGTAGACCCCAGTGATTAGTACTCCCCTCCCTGGGTCCATGTGTTCTCGTTTTTCATCACCCGCCTATGAGTGAGAATATGTGGTATTTCATTTTCTGTTCTTGTGTCAGTTTGCTGAGAATGATGTTCTCCAGATTCAACCATGTCCCTACAAACAACACAAACTCATCATTTCTGATTGCTGCATAATATTCCATGGTGTATATGTGCCACATTTTCCCAATCTAGTCTATCATCAATGGGCATTTGGGTTGATTCCAGGTCTTTGCTATTGTAAACAGTGCTGCAATGAACATTCGTGTGCATGTGTCCTTATAGTAGAACGATTTATAGTCCTTTGGATATATACCCAGTAATGGGATTGCTGGGTCTAATGGAATTTCTATTTCTAAGGCCTTGAGGAATCACCACACTGTCTTCCACAATGGTTGAACTAATTTACACTCCCACCAATGATGTAAAAGTGTTCCTATTTCTCTATATCCTCTCCAGCATCTGTTGTCTCCAGATTTTTTAATGATCACCATTCTAACTGGCATGAGATGGTATCTCAGTGTGGTTTTGATTTGCATCTCTCTGATGACCAGTGATGAGGAGCATTTTTTCATATGATTGTTGGCCTCATATATGTCTTCTTTCATAAAGTGTCTGTTCATATCCTTTGCCCATTTTTGAATGGGCTTGTTTATCTTTTTCCTGTAAATCTGTTTGAGTTCTTTGTAAATTCTGGATATCAACCCTTTGTCAGATGGCTACACTGCAGAAATTTTTTCCCATTCTGTTGGTTGCCGATTCACTCTAGTGACTGTTTCTTTTGCCGTGCAGAAGCAGTGGAGTTTCATTAGGTCCCATTTGTCTATTTTGGCTTTTGTTGCCAATGCTTTTGGTGTTTTGTTCATGAAGTCCTTGCCTACTCCTATGTCCTGGATGGTTTTGCCTAGATTTCCTTCTAGGGTTTTTATGGTGCCAGGTCTTATGTTTAAGTCTTTAATCCATCTGGAGTTAGTTTTAGTGTAAGGAGTCAGGAAGGGGTCCAGTTTCTGCTTTCTGCACATGGCTAGCCAGTTTTCCCAACACCATTTGTTAAACAGGGAGTCCTTTTCCCATTGCTTGTTTTTGTCAGGTTTATCAAAGATTGTATGATTGTAGATATGTTGTGTTGCCTCTGATGCCTCTGTTTTGTTCCATTGGTCTATATCTCTGTTTTGGTAGCAGTACCATGCCGTTTTGATTACTGTAGCCTTGTAGTATAGTTTGAAATCCGGTAGTGTGATGCCCCCTGCTGTGTTCTTTTTGCTTAGAATTGACTTGGCTATGCGGGCTCTCTTTTGGTTCCATATGAAGTTTAAGGTGGCTTTTTCCAGTTCTATGAAGAAGGTCATTGGTAGCTTGATAGGGATAGCCTTGAGTCTGTAAATTACTTTGGGCAGTATGGCCATTTTCATGATACTGATTCTTCCTAACCATGAACATGGAATGTTTCTCCATCTGTTTGTGTCCTCTCTTATTTTGTTGAGCAGTGTTGTATAGTTCTCCTTGAAGAGGTCCTTTACATTCCTTGTTAGTTGTAGTCCTAGGTATTTTATTCTCTTTCTTGCAATTGTGAATGGCAGTTTGTTCTTGGTTTGGCTCTCTTTCAGTCTGTTATTGATGTAGAGGAATGCTTGTGATTTTCGCACATTGATTTTGTATCCTGAGACTTTGCTGAAGTTGCTTACTAGTTTCAGGAGATTTTGGGCTGATACGATGGGGTCTTCTAGATATACTGTCATGTCGTCTGCAAATAGAGACAATTTGGCTTCCTCCTTTCCTATTTGAATACCCTTTATTTCTTTTTCTTGCCTGATTGCTCTGGCTAGAACTTCTAGTACTGTGTTGAATAGGAGTGGTGAGAGAGGGCATCCTTGTCTAGTGCCAGATTTCAAAGGGAATGCTTCCAGTTTTTGCCCATTCAGAATGATATTGGCTGTGGATTTGTCATGAATAGCTTTTATTATTTTGAGATACATTCTGTCAGTACCGAGTTTATTGAGAGTTTTTAGCATAAAGGGCTGTTGAATTTTGTCAAAGGCCTTCACTGCATCTATTGAGATAATCACGTGGTTTTTGTCTTTGGTTCTATTTATGTGGTGAATTACATTTATAGACTTGTCTATGTTGAACCAGCCTTGCATCCCTGGGATGAAGCCTTGCATCCCCAGGATGATTGTGATAGATAAGCTTTTTGATGTGCTGTTGCAATCAGTTTGCCAGTATTTTATTGAAGATTTTTGCATCTATGTACATCATGGATATTGGCCTGAAGTTTTCTTTTCTTGTTGAGTCTGTGCTGGGTTTTGGTATCAGGATGATGTTGGTCTCATAAAATGACTTGGAAAGGATTCCCTCTTTTTGGATTGTTTGGAATAGCTTCAGAAGGAGTGATACCAGCTCCTCTTTGTATGTCTGGTAGAATTCAGCTGTGAACCCCTCTGGAACTGGGCCTTTTTTGGTTGGTAAGCTATTAATTGCTTCCTCAACTTAGCCCTTGTTATTGGTCTATTCAGGGTTTCGACTTCTTCCTGATTTAGGCTTGGGAGGTTGCAAGTGTCCAGGAATTTATCCATTTCTTTCAGGTTTACTGGTTTATGTGCATAGAGTTGTTTGTAGTAATCTCTGATGGTGGTTTGTATTTCTGTGGATTCCATGGTGATATCCCCTTTATCATTTTTTATGGCATCTATTTGATTATTCTGTCTTTTCTTTTTCATTAATCTGGTTGGCGGTCTGTCTATTTTGTTGACCTTTTGAAAAAACCAGCTCCTGGATTTATTGATTTTTTAAGGGTTTTCTTGTGTCTCTATCTCTTTCAGTTCTGCTCTGATCTTAGTTATTTCTGCTAGCTTATTTCTGCTAGTTATTTCTGATCTTCTGCTAGCGTTTGAGTTTTTTTGGTCTTGCTCCTCAAGCTCCTTCAATTTTGATGATAGGGTGTTGATTTTAGATCTTTCCTTGTTTCTCATGTGGGCATTATTATGCTATAAATTTTCTCTAGACACTGTTTTAAATGTGTCCCAGAGATTCTGGTACATTGTGTCTTCATTCTCCTTGGTTTTGAAGAACATCTTTATTTCTGCCTTCATTTCATTGTTTATCCAGTCAGCATTCAAGAGCCAGTTGTTCAGTTTCCATGAAGTTTTGCAGTTCTGACTTAGGTTCTGAATTCTGAGTTCTAATTTGATTGCACTGTGGTCTGAGAGACTGTTATGATTTCCGGTTTTTTTTCATTTACTGAAGTGTGGTTTAATTCCAATTATGTGGTTAATTTTAGAGTGGGTGTGATGTGGTGCTGAGAAGAATGTATTTTCTGTGGATTTGGGGTGGAGAGTTCAGTAAATGTCTATTAGGTTTGCTTGTTCCAGGTCTGAGTTCAAGTCCTGAATATCCTTGTTAATTTCCTGTCTCATTGATCTAATAATAACAATGGAGTGTTAAAGTCTCCCACTATTATTGTGTGGGAGTCTAAGTCTCTTTTTAGGTCATTAAGAAATTGCTTTATGTATCTGGGTGCTCCTGTATTGGGTACGTATATATTTAGGATCATTGGCTCTTCTGTTTCATTGATCCTTTTACCATTACGTAATGTCCTTCTTTGTCTCTTTTGATTTTTGTTGTTTTAAAGTCTGTTTTATCAGAAACTAGGATTGCAACTCCTGCTTTTTTTTGCTCTCCTTTTTTTTGGTAAATGTTTCTCTATCCCTTTATTTGAGCCTATATGTATCCTTGCATGTGAGATGGGTTTTCTGGATTCTGCACACAGATGGGTTTTGAGTTTTTAATCCAATTTGCCAGTCTGTGTCTTTTGATTGTGGCATTTAGCCCATTTACATTTAAGGTAATATTGTTATGTGTGAATTTGATCATGTCATTTTGATACTAGCTGGTTGTTTTGCCCATTAGTTGATGCGGTTTCTTCATTGTGTCAATGCTCTTTACCATTTGGTATGTTTTTGGAGTGGCTGGTACTGCTTGTTCCTTTCTATTTTTAGTGCTTCTTTCAGGAGTTCTTGTAAAGCAGGCCTGGTGGTAATTAAATCTCTAAGCAATTGCTTGTTTGCAAAGGATTTTCTTTCTCCTTCACTTATGAAGCTTAGTTTCGCTGGATATGAGATTCTAGGTTGAAAGTTCTTTCCTTTAAAGATTTTGAATATTTGCCCCCACTCTCTTCTGGCTTGTAGGGTTTCTGCCAAGAGATCCGCTGTGAGTCTGATGGGCTTCTCTTTGTGGGTAACCTGACCTTTCTCTCTGGTTGCTCTTGGTATATTTTCCTTGATTTCAACCCTGGTGAATCTGACAATTATGTGCCTTGGGGTTACTCTTTTTGAGGAATATCTTTGTGGTGTTCTCTGTATTTCCTGGACTTGAATATTGGCCTATCTTGCTAGGTTGGGGATATTCTCCTGGATAATATCCTGAAGAGTATTTTCCAGCTTGGATTTATTCTCTCTGTCACATTCAGGTACACCTATCTAACATAGATTAGGTCTTCTCACATAATCCCATATTTCTTGGAGGCTTTGTTCATTTCTTTTCACTCTTTTTTCTCTAATCTTGCCTTTTCGTTTTATTTCATTGAGTTGATCTTCAGTCTCTGATATCTTTTTTTTCTGCTTGGTTGATTTGGCTATTGAAACTTGTGTATGCTTTGCGAAGTTTTCAGGTTGTGTTTTTCAGCTTCATCAATTCATTTATATTCCTCTTTAAGCTGTTCATTCTCATTAGCATTTTGTCAAACCTTTTTTCGATGTTCTTAGTTTCTTTGCATTGGTTTAGAACATGTTCTTTTAGCTCAGAGAAGTTTGTTGTTACCCACCTTCTGAAGCCTGTTTCTTTCAATTCATCAGACTCATTCTCCATCCAGCCTTGTTCCCTTGCTGGTGAGGAGTTGTGATCCCTTGGAGGAGGAGAGACATTCTGGTTTTGGGTGTTTTCATCTTGTTTGTGCTGGTTTCTTCCCATCTTTGTGGATTTATCTACCTGTGGTCTTGTAGTTGGGGTCTTTCAGATGGGGTCTCCGAGTTGATATCCTTTTTGTTGATGGTGTTGTTATTTATTTCTGTTTTTTAGTTTTCCTTCTAACAGTCAGGACCCTCTGCTGTAGGTTGGCTGGAGGTCCACTCCAGACCCTGCTTGCCTGGGGATCACCTGCAGCGGCTGCAGAACACTAAGGGTTGCTGCCAGTTTTTTCTTGTTTTCTTTGTCCCAGAAGGATACCCGCCATATGTCAGCCTGAGCTCTCCTTTATGAGGTAACTCTCTTGATATGCAGGGGTCAAGCAGCTGCTTGAGGAGATATTCTGTCCCTTATAGGAAGTCAAGTGCTGAGCTGTGAGCTCTGTTGTTCCATTCAGAGCTGCTGGGCATGTACGTTTAAATCTGCTGCAGTGGAACTCATAACTGCCTTTTTTTCCCAGATGCTCTGTCCTGGGAAGGTGGGGCTCTATTTATAAATTCCTGACAGGCTGCTGCCTTTATTCAGAGATGCCCTGCCCAACGAGGAGGTAGCCTATTCACAGTCTCCCTGCAGAGGCGTTGCTGAGCTGCTGTGGGCTCTGCCCAGCTACTGTGTGAATTTCCTTCAGTTTTGTTTATAGAGATATAGTTAGAACTGCCTTGGTAATGGTGGTCTACCTCAGTAATGGCAGACTGTCTCTGTAATGGTGGACTGCCTTGGTAATGAGTGATTGCCTCAGTAATGGCGGACTGCCTCAGAAATGGTGGACTGCCTCAGTAATGGCGGACCTCCTTGGTAATGGTAAATGCCCTTCCCCTCACAGAGCTGGACCATCCCAGGTCCAGCAGTGCTTGGTGTGAAACTTTCAGTCCACAGCGTTTCAGATTGCTGGTCTTTGTGGGGGTGGGACCAGCCAAGCCAGATCGCCTGGCTCCCTGTTTCAGCCCCCTTTTTTTCAGTTGAACGGGTGACTCTGTCTCCCAGGCATTGCAGTAGCCAGTTGAAATGGCGCCCGGATTTATGCAGAGACCTGCTGCGCTGGCTGAAACAGCCATGCTGGAGACTCGTGGTGCTTTTCTGCCCAGGAATCTCCTGGTCTTTGGGCAGTGAAAATTCATTTGGAAATGCAGTGATCACTCACCCTCTGTGTTTTTGCTGGGAACTGCAATTCAGAGCTGTTCCTATTCAGCCATCTTGGATCTGATAGCTCTCGACAATTATATACATCCATATAACCACCACAAGAAGATTTAGAACATTTCTATCACTCCAGGACATTTCCTCCTTCCCTCTGCAATTAGTCCCTCCTATTCCCCAGTGCAGGCTATCACTGAAGTGCTTTCTTATCACTGCAGATGATAATGGCCTATTATAGAAATTCATATATAGAATAACATAGTAAGTATTCTTTATATCTGGCTTTTTATTTAGCTTAATGCTTTTGAGATTCATCCATGTTATTGTGTCTAGTTTATTTATGTTGCTAAATATTTATTCCATTGTATGAACTTACCACAGATTTCTTATCTGTTCACCCATTAATGAACATATGGGTTGTTTCCATATTTTTTACCATTATTAATGAGGCTGCAGTGAACATTCTTGTACCCATTTCTCATGTGCATATGTCTTTATTTTTCTTGGGTAAATACTTCAGTGGAATGACTGAGTCCTTATGATTAGTATATATTCAACTTTATAAGAAATTGCCAAACTTGTTTACAGAGTGGTTTTTACCAATTTACACTTCAACCAGCAATGATTGAAAGTTCCAGTTGTTCTAAATCCTTCCCAGTATTTGCCATTGTCAATTTTTAGTTTTCATTTTTCACCATTCTGGTAGGTGCAGTGATATTTCATTGTCGTTTTAGTTTTCATTTCCCTGATGACTAATAATGTTGAACATCTTTTCATGTGTTTATTAGCATAATATTTGTGAACATTCTGTGAAAGTTTTATGCTCATTTTTATTGCAGTATCTTTTCACTATTGAATTTATATCTTCTTTACATGTTTGATATACAAGTTAATTGTCAAATATAATACATATATTGCACATATTTCCCTAGTCTGTGACTTGCTTTTTCATTTATTTAACATAACGTGTTGAAGACAAGTTTTTAATTTTTGGTAAAGTACAGTTTCTCATTGTTTGTTTGTGATTAGTGCTTTTTTATGTCTTGTCAGAAATGTCTTTGGTTACCCTAAGGTCCTGAAGATTTTCTCTTGTCCTTCTATGAGTTTTACAGTGTTAACTTTTACATTTATACCTGTGATCCATTTCAAGTTAATTTTTGGTTATAGTATGAGACACAGGTTAACATTCATTGTTTTCCTATGTGAATATCCAGTTGTTACTATAGTCATGTGTTTAAAAGTCCCTTTTTGCTCATTGATTACTTTTGCATCTTTGTCTACATTCATCTTCATATATGTGTGTCTCAATTTCAGGACTCTATTATATCCCATTTATATATCTATATTCTTATGTTTTGATTACTGTGGTTTTAAGTTTTCATATTAGATAGTGTTAGTCCTGTAATTTTGTTCTTTTTTTCAAGTTGTTTTGCTATTCTAGATTCTCTACATTCCCGGAGGAATTTTAAAATAATTTTTTTGATTCCTACAAAACTTTTTGGGATTGCATTTTGTAGATTGATTTGGAGAAGATAAATTGAAATTTTAACAATATTGAATGTTCTAATTCATGAACATTGTGTATCTTTCCATTTATTTAGGTCCTCATTAATTTTTCAAACAATATTTTTTAGATTTGACAGAATTTGTACGTATTTTAAATTCATCCCTAAATATCTGTTTCCAATTTTAATTGCTGGTGCAGTCATATGCTGCATAACAACATTACAATCAATAATGAACATATATATGACAGTGGTCTCTTAAGATTATTTGTTTATTTTTGAGATAGAGTCTCACTCTGTCACCCAGGCTGGAGTGCAGTGGCACAATCTCGGCTTGCTACAACCTCCACCTCCTGGGTTAAAGCCATTCTCCTGCCTCAGTCTCCTGAGCAGCTGAGATTCCAGATGCCTGCCACCATGCCCAGCTAATTTTTGTATTTTAAGAGAGACGGGCTTTCACAATACCATATTTTTACTTTACCTTTTCTATGTTTATATATATTTAGATAGACAAATATTTACCATTGTGTTACAGTTGGGTACAGTATTTAGTATAGCAATATGCTGTACATTTTTGTAGCCTAGAAGCAGTGGGCTATACCACATGGCTTAGGTGTGTAGTAGACTGTACCATTTAGGTTTGTGTAAATACTGTCTATGATGTTTACACTATGACAAAATCATCTAATGACAGATTTCCCAGAATGTATCTCCGTTGTTAAGTGATGCATGACAGCAGACAGAAAGAAAATTGATTTTTATGTTGACCTTTTATCCTGCAACTTTGCTAAATTTGCTTATTAGTGATAATGGTTTTATTTATACTGGGTAAAACTTAGAATTTACTTTGTACATGACCACATAATCTGCAAATAAAAACAAATTATCTTCTTCATTTATAATTTATAGGTTCTTTTTGTTTTCTTGCCTGATTGCACTGGTGAGGACCTCCAGTAGAATATTGAATAGAACTAGTAAAAGTTGACATCCTTGCTTTATTCCTGACTTTAAGGAAAAAGTAATTACGTTTTTACCATTAAGTATGATATTAGTGACTCTCTTTCTTAATGTCTTTTTAAGATTGAGAAAATTTTTCTCTATTTCTGTTTTACTCAGACTTTTTATCCCAAATGACTAGTGAATTTTGTCAAAAATTTTCTGCATTTATTGATATGATAGATTATTTTTCTCCTTTATTCTGTTAATGTGTTGAATTATATTAAATAACTCTCTAATATAAAACAAACCTTGCATTTTTTTGTAATTCAGCCTCTTACCCAGGCTGAAGTGCAGTGGGGCAGTTATGGCTCACTGCAATCTCAACCTCTTGGGCTTAAGTGATTCTCTCACCTCAGCCTCCCGAGTAGCTGGTACTATGGGCATATGCCAACATGCATGGCTAATTTTTTAATTTTTTGTAGCTACAGGGTCTTGCTATGTTGCCCAGGTTGGTCTCAAACTCTTGGGTTCAAGTGATCCTCCCACCTTGGCCTCCTGAAGTGCTTGATTTACATACGTGAACCACGAAGCCCAGCCCAACTTTGCATTTCTGAACTATATCCCACTTGGTCATATTTTACTAGAGATTGCTAGATTTTCTAATATTTTGCTAAAGAATTTCATACCTATAGTAATGAGAGATACTGGTTTATGGTGTTCTTTTCTTGAAATGTTTTTGTCAAGTTTTGGTGTCAGAATAATACTGTCCTTGTAAATGTCCTCTCCATTTTTTTCTGAGAGAGGTTGTGTAGGATTGATATATTAGTTCGTTTTCACTCTGCTGATAAAAACATGCATGAGATTGGTCAGTTTACAAAAGAAAGACCATTTAATTGGACTTACAGTTCATCATGGATGAGGAAGCCTCATGATCATGGTGGAAGGCAAGGAAGAGCAAGTCACATCTTACATGAATGGCACCAGGCAAAGAGAGAGAGCTTATACAGGGGAACTCCTTTTTTTAAAACCATCATATCTTGTGAGACTTATTCACTATCATGAGAACAGCACAGGAAAGATTTGCCCCATGACTGAGTTACCTGCCACTGGGTCCCTCCCATAACATGGGAATTGAAGATGA
The DNA here is from genome assembly GCF_049354715.1 of Callithrix jacchus. Classification (NCBI taxonomy): domain Eukaryota; kingdom Metazoa; phylum Chordata; class Mammalia; order Primates; family Cebidae; genus Callithrix; species Callithrix jacchus. The sequence goes on along the minus strand of NC_133516.1, from coordinate 26,252,432 downwards.
GATTTGGATAAGAACACAGCCAAACCATATCATTTTGCCCCTGGCCCCTCCAAAATCTCACATTCTCTCATCTCAAAACCAATCATGCCTTCCCAACGGTCCACCAAAGTCTTAACTCATTTCAACATCAACTCAGAAGTCCACAGTCCACTCATCCAAGACAAGACAAGTCCCTTCCACCTATGTGCCTGTAAAATCATAAGCAGGTCAGTTACTTCCTAGACACAGTGGGAGTACAGACATTGGGTAAATACAGCCATTCCAAGTGGGAGAAATTGGCTAAAACAAAGGGACTACAGGCCCCATCCAAGTCCAAAATCCAGTGGGGCAGTCAAATCTTAAAGCTCCAAAATGATCTCCTTTATCTCCATGTCTCACATCCAGGTAACACTGATGCAAGTGGTAAGTACTTAGCATTAAGCATAAATACACTTTTGTGATGCCTGGGGTTGTATAATGTAAGCATCTAGGTCATATTTTAAGCTTTAATTATAAATCCTTTCGATCCACAGCTATATTCCTTTCCTAGCCAATCTCCTTTGACTTTATGTCTCACGTCCAGGTGACACTGATGCAAGGTCTGTGGTCTTGGTCTTGGGCAACTCTGCTCCTGTGGCTTTGCAGGGTATGGCCTTCCTCCTGGCTGCTTTCACAGGCTGGTGTTGAGTGTCTGCAGCTTTTCTGGGAGCACAGTGAAAGCTGTCAGTAGATCTACCATTCTCGGGTCTGAAAGACAGTGGCCCTCTTCTCACAGCTCCAACTAGACAGTGTCCCAGTAGAGAGTCATGTGGGGGCTCTGACCCCACATTTCTCTTCTTCACTAACCTAGCAGTGGTTCTTTATGAGAGCCCTACCCCTGTAGCAAACTTCTGCCTGAACATCCAGACGTTTCCATAGATCTTCTGAAATCTAGTCAGAGGCTCTCAAACCTCAATTCTTGACTTCTGTGCATTCACAGCTCAACACCACATGGAAACTGCCAAGGCTTGGGGCTTGCACCCTCTGAAGCCATGGTCTGAGCTCTACATTGACCCCTTTCAGCCATGGCTGGAGTGGCTGGGATGTAGGGCACCAAATCCCTAGGCTGCACACAGCATGGGGACCCTAGGCCTGGCCCATGAAACCACTTTTTTCTCCTAGACATCCTGGCCTGTGTTGGGAGGGGCTGCCTCCCATTTAACATGCCCTGGAGACATTTTTCCCCATTGTTTTAGGGATGGACATTCAGTTCCTTGTTACTTAGGCAAATTTCTGCAGCTGGCTTGAATTTCTTTCTCAGAAAATGGGATTTTCTTTTTTACAGTATTGTCAAGCTGCAAATTTTCCAAACTTTTATGCTCTGCTTCCCTTATAAAACTGAATACATTGCAGTGGTTCACACCTGTAGTCCCAGCATTTGGGTAGCCAAAGCAGGTGGATCACCTGAGGTCAGGAGTTCAAGACCAGCCTGACCAACATGGTGAAACCCTGTCTCTGCTAAAAATTCAAAAAATTAGCTGGTATGGTGCTGGGTGCCTGTAATCCCAGCTACTTGAGAAGCTGGGGCAGGAGAATCACTTGAAGCTGGGAGGTGGAGGTTGCAGGGAGCCATCATACCATTGCACTCTACCCTGGGCAACAAAAGTGAGACTCTGTTGCCAAAAAAAAAAAAAAAGCTTTAATAGCACCCAAATCACCTCTTGAATACTTTGCTACTTAGAAATTTCTTCTACCAGGTAACCTAAATCAACTCTCTCAAGTTCAAAATTCCAAGAATGTCTAGGGCAGGGGCAAAATGCCACCAGTCTCTTTGCTAAAGTGTACCAAGAGTCACCTTTGCTCCAGTTCCCAACAAGTTTCTCATTTCCACTGAGACCACCTCAGCCTGGACCTTATTGTTCATATCACTATCAGCATTTTTGTCAAAGCCATTCAACAAGTCTCTGGGAGGTTCCGAACTTTCCCCCATTTTCCTGTCATCTTCTAAGCCCTCCACACTGTTCCAACCTCTGCCTGTTACCCAGTTTCAAAGTCACTTCCACGTTTTTGGGTATCTTTTCAGTAGTGCCCCACTCTCGTGGTACCCTTTTACTGTATTAGTCTGTTTTCATGCTGCTGATAAAGACATACCTGAGAATGGGCAATTTATAAAAGAAGAAAGTTTAATTGGACTTACAGTTTCATGTGGCTGAGGAAGCCTCACAATCGTGGCAGAAGGCAAGGAAGAGCAAGTCACATCTTACATGAATGGCAGAAGCCAAAGAGGGAGACCTTGTGCAGGGGAAATCCTCTTTTTTAAACCATCAGATCTTGTGAGACTTACTCACTACCACGAGAACAGCACAGGAAAGACTTGCCGCATGATTCATTTACCTCCCACCGGGTTCCTCCCACAACACATGGGAATTCAAGATGAGATTTGGGTGGGGACACAGCTAAACCATATCAATTGATAATATTTATTCCTTAAATGTTTTGTATACTTTCCCAATAAAACTATCTGGGCCTGAGAAGACTGTCCGTTATGAGTTCAATATCTTTAATAGAGGGAGCTATTCATGACATGTTCTATTTCTTCCTATGTCAGTTTGGTAATTTTGTTCCTTATTTGTATGCATCTGAGATTACTTAGCTGCAGCCATTTGCACTCTCCTCACTCCCCACTTGGAGCTTCCTCTCTATAAGTCATTATTCTACTGGCAGATATTTCCATGAGCCCACTGAAACCTTGTTTCATTGCCAGCAAGCCCTCCCTCACCCTTAGCCTCTTTATAGAAGACTATCTGTAGTAACCTTACCCTCTCCCTGTTAATACCACCTTGTTTGATGCTCACTGAATTGGATGATACTTAATTTGGTTGTCCTCCATTTACTAGGGAAGTGCATCAAGTAGAAATGGGATCTGAGCAGTGGCCAGTCCTTTTCATTCAACAACACTGATCCTGGAGCAAGTTGTGGCTACCAAAGGAAGAGAACAAAAGATAAAAACAACTTGGCAGCAGGAGGTGGGGTAATGGTAGTTGGACAGAAAGCAAGTCAGAAAAAAAAAAAAAAAGTGTCACCCTAAATGAGAGTGACACATGCAGCTAGCTATTGCTTTTAGAGCCCACCTAATGGCATTAAACAGTGCTGCCTTTCTGCTGTCATGTATTTATGTTCCACCTGATTTCACATAACTCAAGGGCTCAGAGACTTTGTCTCACTGTTGTAGAGACATTGATTTGGAAGCTCATGGCATGTAAGAAATCCGTTTAATCATTCTCCTCAGCAAACTGACACAGGAAGAGAAAACCAAACACCTCATGTTCTCAATCATAAGTGGTAGCTGAACATTGAGAACACATGGACACAGGGAGGGGAACATCACACACCGGGGCCTGTCAGGGGTCAGGGGGAAAGGTGAGGGAGAGCATTAGGAGAAATACCTAATGTATGTGGAGCTTAAAACCTAGATGACAAGTTGATAGGTGCAACAAACCACCATGGCACATGTATACCTATGTAACAAATCTGCACGTTCATCACATATATCCCAGAACTTGGAAAAAAAAAAAGAAATCAGTTTAAGTCTAATGGGAGATTGAAAGCTCTCTTCATTTCTGGTCTATGGCCTCTTCATTTGATGTCAGTAGGAATTTCTAATGCATAAGAGAATTCATATAGAAATATTTCCTCTGTAGAAATATTTTTGGAATATTTTGTTATGGTAAGTAAAAGGAAGATGTGGAAGAATTTGGTGGAGCAAATACATTATTTCAGCTTAAATTTAAAAACTTTAAAAACTGTATTATTGCTAAAAACATCCTTCCAAGAAGAGAAAAACAGGTCTCCTGGATTGTTTGTTAAACTTTTCCTTAGAACAGACTGTTATAAAGTATGTCTGTCTTTAAGGAGATTCATCTGTGGGGTGTTATATGGATCTTATTGCACAGTTGTCTCCATTGTAAGGACTTTCTTGACTAGGACTCTGGGGTCAGCATTTACAACAAGTCTTCAGGGTTTTAATATTTTTATTTTACAAATGACAAAGATTATATATAGCACAGTGAGGATATGTTGTCATGTCTTCTTTTAGAGGCTAACAAGCTAGGAACAAAATTAGAGTTCTGACTTCTCTTCCAATGTTTGGTTGTATACTGTTTTTGTTGCCTGGAACTCAGTCTTACTTAATGAAAGGGAGACAAAGAAACTTAAATGATTATTCCAAGATCCCAGAGTCCCATAGTAATAGGGACAGGGCAGGAGTGAGGGATGGGAGGCCCCTTGCATCTTGGTTTATCAGACTAGAAGCTCCTCAAGCCCCAGGTACACCACTGCAGAGCTCTCCATACTGCACTGAGCATTTCAGGCATTTCACCTCCTCAGAACACATTAGTTAATTTGATTACCACCCGGTACTGATTTCCTTGCATTTGATTTTATTTTAGACAGTAATTTGTAGTTTAGAGATGACAAACAGAAAGCATGTAATAAATTTGGACCCTATAGGAAACATACATTTATTCTAAAGTGAAATAGGTTTGGCTCTGTGTTCCCACCCAAATCTCATCTTGAATTGTAACTCCCACGTATTGAGGGAGGGACCCGTGATCCCCACGTGTTGAAGTGGGAGGTGATTGGATCATGGGGCAGTTTCCCCCATGCTGTTCTCATGATAATGAGTGAGTTTTCATGAGACCTGATGGTTTTATACGTGTTTAGTAGTTCCTCTCTTGCTCTATTCTCTCTTCACTGTCTTCTGAAAAAGGTGCTTGCTTCCCCTTCCCCTTCTGCCACAAGTGTAAGTTTCCTGAGGCCTTCCCAGACACGCAGAACTGTGAGTCAATTAAACCTCTTTCCTCTGTAAATATCCCAGTATCAGGGAAGTTCTTTATAGCACTGTGAAAGTGCTAATACAAGCATGTTTTTGCAATAAGTTATTAACTGTCAGGGTTAACTGTGTATTTAGCAATCTGCTAAGAGGCATTTTGGGTGCTAAGTTATTAATCACAATGTCAAGTTCAATACCAAAGGAGTCTTTTTATCTACTTTTCTCTCTAACTTTATTTCAAAGCATAATCAAAGCTTTATTCTTCATTAGATTTAGCATTAGCTAATTTAATTTTTGACAAATTTTATTCTAGTCACTATTACATACCATTCATAAATTGAAATGATGATTGTGCCAAAACATGTCAAGTTTATAGAATGGTAATGTATTGTTGAATGCATTGTCATGGTATGTTATAGATGGCTCTGGAGCAAGATTTACAAGTAACAAATACGAGAAAGTTGTAAGTATGAAAAATTTGTACTTACTGTGTTTCACTCATAAGAACACTGCTATCCACTTTCCCCATGACCACTACCACCTCACATACACAAAATTAAAGTGATCTGAATCTTTGCTTCATGTCACAGACAACTTTGTAATTGTATTAATTTCCACATCTGTGGCTGTCCCTTTTGTAGGCACCCATGGTATATTTTTGGTATATGTCCTTCCCTTCCACTTTTCATTCATTTAAATTGTGGTGTTAGTGTGTGTGTTTTAATTTATGAGCATGGCTTTGGGCTCTGAATCTCTAATTCTTTTTCATTCAGTGTTTTGTCTTTTTTGAGACAGAGTTTCGCTGTTGTCACCCAGACTGGAGTGCAATGTCACAATCTCGGCTCACTGCAACCTCTGCCTCCTGGGTTCAAGCAATTCTCCTGCCTCAGCTTCCCGAGTAGCTGGGACTACAGGTGTGCACCACCATGCCCAGCTAATTTTTGTATTTTTGGTAGAGATGGGGTTTCACCTTGTTGACCAGGATGGTCTTGATCTCTTGACCTTGTGATCCACCTGCCTTGGCCTCCCAAAGTGCTGGGATTATAGGCGTGAGCCACCGCGCCCGGCCTTCACTCAGTGTTTATGATACCTGTTTATGTGGCTATATATGAATTTGATTCATTGTTTCTGACTGCTATGTAGATATCCATCTTCTGAATACACCAAAGTTTTCTTATCCATTTTCCTACCAATGGACAGCTCTTTGCTTCTAAAGCCAGAGCTACATAAGGATACACAGCCTTGTATTTGCTTCCTTGTGGATGTGTGGAAGAGCTTACTTTGGAGCACAGGTAACAAAAATGCCCAGATTTAGCAGATTTTTTAGCATCATCAAGGCAAAATTCAGTGCCATCAGTATAATATAGACCTTCTGGAGTTTTAAAATATGTACATTTTGTATAAAAGATGACACTCAAAAGTGCAGTTGAGATTATCATCATTAATTATAAACTGCAATGTCTGAAGATTCTATTTTTGTAATGTCTTTTTCCTTTCCCCCTAATGACTCTGCAAGTGTTCATAACTGCCATACCTGCTCACCTGCTGAGCCCAGGTTCCCAGGGAGGGAACCAGCCCAGTTACCTGAGGGGTAGGCAAATGTAGCATGTCAATTTCTATTTAAAGAAATTTCTCATCATATAGTACATGCTTAAATTTTTAAAATGTTATTCTTTTTGCTTTTCTTCATTCCTATGCATCATAAATTAGAGTTAATACAAGTCTTTGTTCCTGTTGCATATTGAACTTGCTGTAGAATAGCAGTGCTGGAGTATATAACTCTAACAAGTAAATACTGCATCAGGTACCACAGAATATTATAATTTGTTTTAATATATCTTTATATGTTCATCTTTGTGCCCTAGGACTTAAAGTCAGCATCTGTTGCCAAGAAAAAGAAAAGTTTGGACCCAATGTTTGTTTGGCTGATGATGTTTGGCAAAATTTTAAGTATAGTTTATTCAGAAACCCTGAGGAAAAGATCACACACGCAGCCCAGCCCAGTGAAGTTTTGAGAGGGGTTCTCAGGGTGATGAAAGGAGAAATAATCATCCAGTCAGAAGTACAGTTAAATTAGCTGGCCCCAGAAGGGATCTGTTCGATGGAAGACGGCCCTCTTATCCTGCTGACTAGTTGATTCTCAGTACCTAGCCTGACTTACCAGGTCATTCACCCCCATTCCTCAAGAACCTAAGGTCCTGACTCACCCCATCTCTGCAGAACCTCCCTAATACACATCCCTGTCACTCCTTCCACTATCATGATTGCTGACAATCTTGATCTGTCCTCCACTGATCTGTCTTCCTTCTAATCTCAGCCTCCCACCTCCACAGTCATACCCTTGATCTCGTGGCCTGCCTCACTTTAGATTCCTAATCACTGACCTCAAATAGCTCTCAATGCTGCTTGGCATGCATGTGTATTTCTGCAGTCATTCTCTCTCCTGCCTTCCCAGATGACTGTTTCATGCCTTCTCCTCCCTCAGTCCTCCAGTACCTCCTTTCCTCCCTTGCTCTTGGCTCATGACCTTGCTTCCTACCTCACTGAGAAAATGGGTCCATTACATGAAAACTCCTACTGGCTACACCACCTGCATGCATTTGTGCCCATGTATTTGACCTTTTCTTCTGTCACTGCAGATGGCCCACATTTAGAAGATAACCATATTCTGAATACACCAAAGTTTTCTTATCTGTTTTCCTAACAATGGGCAGCTCTTTGCTTCTGAAGCCAGAACTACATAAGGATGCACAGCCTTGTATTTGTATTTGCTTCCTTCTGGATGTGTGAAAGAGCTTACTTCAGAGCTCTTCTGAAGCAGGGATACTTCCACACCCAGGAGCTGAATCCCATTTTCTCACAACACAGGCTCCTGGAGACTCCCTCACTCTCGTTTGCATTGTCTTTTTCCCTCTCTGTAGGATCATTTTCATCAGTGCATAAACATGCTGTTATTTCTTCCACCCTGACCTCACATTTCCCTCTAATTACTGCCTCATTTTTCTTTCTTTATTCTTTTATTATACTTTAAGTTCTGGGATACACATGCAGAACGTAAAGGTTTGTTACATCGGTACACACGTGCCATGGTGGTTTGCTGCACTCATCAACCCATCATCTACATTAGGTATTTCTCCTAATGCTGTCCCTCCTTTAGCCCCCGACAACCCGAAAGACCCCAGTGTGTGATGTTCCCCTCCCTGTGTCCATGTGTTCTCATTGTTCAACACCCACTTATGAGTGAGAACATGTGGTGTTTGGTTTTCTGTTCCTGTGTTAGTTTGCTAAGAATGATGGTTTCCGGCTTCATCCATGTCCCTGCAAAGGACATGAACTCATCCTTTTTATGGCTGCATAGTATTCCATGGTGTATATGTGTCACATTTTCTTTATCCAGTCTATCATTGGTGGGCATTTGGGTTGGTTCCAAGTCTTTGCTGTTATGAACAGTGCCACAATAAACATACATGTGCATGTGTCTTTATGGTAGAATGATGTATGATACTACGAGTATATACCCAGTAATGGGATTGCTGGGTCAAATAGTATTTCTGTTTCTAGATCCTTGAGGAATCGCCACTGTCTTCCACAATGGTTGAAGTAATTCACACTCCCACCAACAGTGTAACAGTGTTCCTGTTTCTCCACATCCTCTCCAGCATCCGTTGTTTCCTGACTTTTTAATAATCTCCATTCTAACTGGCAGGAGATGGTAACTCATTATGGTTTTGATTTACATTTCTTTAATGACCAGTTATGATGAGCTTTTCTTATATGTTTGTTGGCCACATAAATGTCTTCTTTTGAGAAGTGCCTGTTCATATCCTTCGCCTACTTTTTGAGAGAGGGGGGTTGTTTTTTTCTTGTAAATTTGTTTAAGTAGATTCTGGATATTAGCCCTTTGTCAGATGGATAGATTGTGAAAATTTTCTCCTGTTCTGTAGGTTGCCTGTTCACTCTGATGACAGTTTCTTTTGCTATGCAGAAGCTCTTTAGTTTAATTAGATACCATTTGTCAATTTTAGCTTTTGTTGCCATTGCTTTTGGTGTTTGAGTCATGAAGTCTTTGCCCATGCCTATGTCCTGAATGGTATTGCCTAGGTTTTCTTCTAGGGTTTTTATGGTTTTAGGTCTTATGTTTAAGTCTTTAATCAATCTTGAGTTAATTTTTGTATTAGGTGCAATGAAGGGGTCCATTTTCAGTTTTCTGCATATGACTAACCAATCTTATTTATTAAATAGGGAATCCTTTCCCCTTGCTTGTTTTTGTCAGGTTTGTCTAAGATCAGATGGTTGTAGATGTGTGTCATTATTTCTGAGGCCTCTGTTCTGTTCCAGTGGTCTACGTGTCTGTTTTGGTACCAGTATTATGCTGTTTTGGTTACTGTAGCCTTGTAGTATAAAGTCAGGTAGCATGATGCCTCCAGCTTTGTTCTTTTTGCTTAGGATTTTCTTGGCTATATGGGCTTTTTTTTTGGTTCCATATGAAATATAAAGTAGTTTTTTCTAATTTTCTGAAGAAAGTCATTGGTAGCTTGATGGGGATAGCATTGAACCTATAAATTACTTTGGGCAGTATGGCCATTTTCATGATATTGATGCTTCCTATCCATGAGCATGGAATGTTTTTCTATTTGTTTGTTTCCTCTCTTATTTCCTTAAGCAGTGGTTTCTAGTTTTCCTTAAAGAAGTCTTTCACATGCCTTGTAAGTTGTATATCTGGGTATTTTATATTCTTTGTAGCAATTGTGAATGGGAGTTCACTCATGATTTGGCTCTCTGTTTTTCTACTATTGGTTTATAGTAGTGCTTGTGATTTTTGCACACTGATTTTGTATTCTGAGACTGCCAAAGTTGCTTATCAGCTTAAGGAGATTTTGGGCTGAGACGATGGGGTTTTCTAAATATACAATCATGTCATCTGCAAACAGGGACAATGTGACTTCTCTTTCTATCTGAATACCCTTTATTTCTTTCTCTTGCCTGATTGTCCTGGCCAGAACTTCCAATACTGTGTTGAATAGGAATGATAAGAGAGGGCATCCTTGTCTTGTGCTGGTTTTCAAAGGGAACGCATCCAGCTTTTGCTCATTCAGTATGATATTGGCTGTCTATTTGTTGGGTTTATTGAGAGTTTTTAGGATAAAGGGTGTTGAATTTTATCGATGGCCTTTTCTGCATCTATTGAGATAGTCATGTGTTTTTTGTCATTGGTTCTGCTTATGTGATGGATCACACTGATTGATTTGCATATGTTGAACTAGCCTTGTATCCCCTGAGTAAAGCCTACTTGGTCATGATGGATAAGTTTTTTGATGTGCTGCTGGATTCAGTTTGCAGTATTTTATTGAGGATTTTCACATCGATGTTCATCATGGATATTGGCCTGAAATTCTCTCTTTTGGTTGAGTTTCTGCCAGGTTTTGGTATCTGGATGATGCTGGACTTGTAAAATGAGTTAGGGATGTGTCGCTCTTTTTCTGTTGTTTGGAATAGTTTCAGAAGGAATGGTGTCAGTTCCGCTTTGTACCTCCTCCTTCCTTCCCTCCATGTCTCCTCCCCTCCCTTTGTTTCTTCCTCTCCCTTTTTTGTGTATGTTTTGTTATGTTTGCTTCTTGCCCACTCTCCCCTTCTGATGACCAGACTGTCTTGGGCTCCATCCTTGGGCCACCCTTCTGCTTTTGATCTACATTGATCTCTCAGGTGATTTCATCTCATCTCAGTTATGGGCACCATTTAGATGCTTTTGAATGTCAAATTTTTATCCATAGCTCTGTAAATACAACCTTCTATTTAGCTTCTCTATTGGGGTTAGGTGTTTCAAAATAAATACTTCCAAAGATAAGCTCTTGATGTCCCCAAATCTGCTTTTTTTAAAAAAAAATACTTTCCCATCTTAGTGGCAACTTTACCCTTCCAGTGGCTTAGGTCTGAAACCTTTCAATTCCCCAGCTCCTCACTTTCTCACATCCCACGTTTGCCTCTCAGCAAATCCCTCTGGCTCTGTCTTTTAGAACTGAGAAGTTCTGGCTCTGTTCTGGCTCTGTCCCTCAGGGCACTTGTTGCCACCCTCACTGCCATCCATCTGGCATAGACCATCACCATCTCTCATATCAGTGATTGTACCATCTCCTAACTGGTCTCCTGGCTTCCACCCTTGCCCCCGTTTGTCTGGTCTCAACACAGCAGTCGGAGTAGTTTTGTTAATAACCTTATATGTTACTTCTCCACCCAGAAACCTTTAGCAGGCTCCCATCTGATTTAAAGTAAAAGCCAGTGTCCTCACTATGACTTATCAAACCCTGTAGAATCCGGCCAATGATTATCTCTCTGCCCTTATCATCAACTCTTCTCACATTCCTGCAATCCATTCCAGACACACAGGCCTTCCTCTGTGTTCCTTGAACTGCCAGCCAGGCTGCTGTCTCAGGGACTTTACATGCTTTTCCCACAGAAGAAAGTCTGCCCAGCTTCCTTCCTTCAGGTCTTTATTAAGAGTCATCTTCCCCTGGCTATCCTGTCTACATTTTAGTCCTCCTACCAAAACTTCCTCTTCTTTGTTTCATAAGTGATACTCACCACTCTCTGACATACTATACATGTTACTTATGAATAGTTTAATTATATGTCTTCTCCAAAAAGGTAAGCTCCAGCTGTGCTTAAGTTTAGTTCCAATTTACAGCACCTAGAAGAGTATCTGGTATGTGGTAGTTGCCTACTGAGCATTTGACGAATGAATGCATATAAGCAGTCACCTTAAGAAGGATACAATATGTAATACCAGCATAAGGACAGACTTGGACCAATGCAATAGAATTGAGAGGCCAGAAATAAACTCTCACATATAATGTTCAACAAGGCTGTCAAGATAATTGAATGAGGAAAGAATAATCTTTTCAGCAAATGGTGCTGGGACAACTGGATAGCCATATGCAAAGGAATGAAATTGGATCCCTACCCCACACTATATGCAAAAAATAACTTAAAATAGATCAAAGACCTAACTGTCAGAGCCAAGACTAGAAAACTCTTAAGAAAAAAACATGGATGTAAATCTTTGTGATTTTGAATCAAACAGTAGTTCTTGGATGTGACACCAAAAGCACAAGCAATAAAAGAAAAAGAAGATTAACTGGACTTCATCAAAATTGAAAACTTTTGCACTTCAAAGGATACCATAGAGAGGTTGCCGATATTTGCAAATCACATATCTGAGAAGGAACTTCTATCTAGAATATATAAAGAACTACTATAACTCACAAATAACCTAATTTAAAAATGAACATCGGATCTGAATAGGCATTTCTACAAAGATTTTTTAAGTGGTCAGCAAGCACTGGGAAAGATATTTACATCATTAGCCATCAGGGAACTACAAATCAAAACCACAATAAGACAATACTTTACACTCATTAGCATAGTTGTAAAGAAAAGGGTAGATAATAGCAAGATTTGATGAGGATGCAGAGAAATTGAAACCCTTGTACACTGCTGTTGGGAATGTGAAATGGTACAGCCACTGTGGAAAATGGTTTAGCAGTTCCACTAAATGTTAATCATAGAGTTGCTGTGTGATCCAGCAATTCCACTCCTAGGTATATACCCAAGCGAAATAATATCAATATGTCTACACAAAAATATGCATATTAATATTCATAGCAACATTATTTATGATAGCCTCAAATGCAAACAACCCAAATGTCCATCAACTGATGAATGGATAAATAAAATGTGATTTGTCTATACAATGGAGTATTATTAGCCAATTAAAAGAAATGAACTAGTAATACATGTCACAACATGGATGAAACTTGAAAACATTATGCTAAGTGAAAGAAGCCCATCACAAAGGACCACATATTGTATGGTTCCATTTATGTGGAATTTCCAGAATAACCACCTTAATACGGAAAGTAGACTGGTGGTTGCCTGGGGCTGGGGGATATAGAGGATTGGAAAATGACTGTTAAGGGGCATAGGATTTTGGAGGGTGCAAGGAAAATGTCCTAAGATGTATTGTGGTGATAGTTGCACAAACTCTAAATATACTAAAAGGTACTGATTTATATATGTTCAATGGGAGAATTATATGGTATGTCCATCAGTAAAGCTGTTGTTTTTTGTTGTTGTTAAAGCAGAATACATTTACAAGCCCAGAGTGTTCTAATTCTTTTAGAATTGCTCTACACTGGTATCCAAGAAGATTAAATAAATAAGAAAAAAGTTAGAATAGCTCTATGGCCTATTTTATTAGTAACGAATCTTTAGCCTTAGAGGGTAGATTTGACTTTAGAATAGCAAAAAATAATTTAATACCAAATCTTGAGAGTTCGTCGGTAGCCAAACTGCCTCATACAGTTGGGAGTAGAAAACCAACAACAGAAAGCCATTTTCACTTACCCACTGTGACTAGATATCTAAGAGCTCCAAAAATCTTTTGTGACTTTGCAATTCCATTTCCCTAGAGTAAGCATAGACCCTCTCAAACTCATTGCTAAGTGAACAACAGTTATTTGAATGTATATGTTCTTGTGTGTCTCTTTAAACTTCATTTAGATTACTTCCTAGTCTTATCTAAGTGCATTTGGACTCCTCAGCTAAATTGCACCTTGTGTGCAAAAATTTCTTTTGTATTTCTTTTGCAAACCTTTCTACCTACCCGCTAACTCCCACCCTTCATCCCTAACCATCACCGCCTAGACAAAGCCATAAGAAAGATGATTTAGAATCCTCATGTGTAAATTGATTACTGTCACTGGTCAGGTTTCCCAGCAACCAAACTCCCAGACAGAGACTGGTATGCAGGACTTTCATTAGAGAAAGCTCTTGAGAATCAACACTTGAAAGAGATGGGAAAGGAAGCCTATTGAGCAGAGGGAGAAGTCAGGCAACAAAGCCTCAGCTGATTTCATTGGGAGCTCTGAAACTGGAATGGCTGGGTTTTTGTTTTCCATCCTGATAGACTAGTCAGTGGGTACAACTTCCTCAGGAAACAGGAGTGAATGTGGTCAAGGTGGCTCTCTTTAGCTCAGGTGTGACCTCTAGCAGCCCTTAGAGCAGCTGGGAGAATAATTCCTTCGGTTCTGATGGAACATCTCAGCAGCGCATCCCAGCATTCTCTAAAGTTTTCTTATACTCTGAGTGTTGCCCTTCTCAAGGTCCAACTCCTTAAGTAACTGTTCTCAAGGTCCAACTCCTTAAGCAACTGGAAGGATGTGCTTAGGCACCATGATTCAAAGTTATCTCCACTTTGTCAACTTCAGAATTGTGCTGTGATATGCTTTGAAAATAGGGAATGTTTCTTCTAATCAGATTGGCATTAACTTTATGACTATATATCAGTCATATATTATAAAGCCTAAGCAATATAAAAAAAAATGCCTGGACTTGGCAGATACCTAATCCATTTATAGAAGTTCATCTGTGAATGGATTGAAAGCTTAAGGAACTTATGACCAAAATGCAGTTTTTCGGGACTCTGCCAAAGTTTGAAGTAAGTGCTTTTTAAACTGCAGTCTATTGCGTTACAAAAAGATGACATAAATGTTCTCATTATTATTTTCCAGAGTACAGGATACCTTTATTATGTCTTTAGTTCATGTAAACTTGAATATTATATTCAGGAATTTTTTTTAAGTTTATCACTTGATTTATAAAAGTGGGTTGCAGATGACAAAGTTATTAACATTATGATTTCCTTATCATAACCAGGGAATTCTCTGAGACATACAATTCTGGCATAGGTGAAAAACTAGATATGTAATTTTTCTTTTCTTATTTTTTCTTTTTTTGAGACTGACTTTTGCTCTTGTTGCCCAGACTGGAGTGCAATAGTGTGATCTCAGCTCATCTCAACCTCTGCCTTCCAGGCTCCAGTGATTCTCCTGCCTCAGTCTCCTGAGTAGCTGGGATTATAGGCATCTGCCACCAAGTCTAGCTAATTTTTGTGTTTTTAATAGAGACAGAATCTTGCTGTGTTGCCCAGGCTGGTCTCAAACTCCTGACCTCAGATCATCCACCGACCTCAGCCTCCCAAAGTGCTGGGATTACAGGCGGGAGCCACCGTGCCTAGCTGATACGTAATTTTTCACAGCCTTCAGGGATCAGATTTTTCATGCTGTAAATTGCATTCATAGGCATGTAGACAAATATTTTTCTACTATATTCTAAAAACAGTGGTAGAAACTAGTAGAATAAAAGTCAGCTGCTTACCCATATACCAGTAATGAACATTTGGAATTTGAAATTAAAAACATAACACATTTACATTAGCTTAAAAAATGCAATACTTAGGTGTGAATCTAAAAAATGTACAAGATGTAGATGAGAAAAACTGCTAAACTCTACTGAAAGAAATCAAAGAAAATATAAATAAATGAGGGAGTATCCCATGTTTATGGATGGGAGGACTCTCTTTTAAGATGTCAGTTCTTCTCAACCTGTTGTATGCATTGAACACAGTCTCCATCAAAATCCAAGCAAGTTATTTTATGGATATTGACAAGCTGATTCTATTGTTTATGTGGAGTGGCACAAGACCCAAAAGAGCCAATACAATACTGAAGAAAACCAAAGTCAGAGGACTGACACTACCCAACATCAAGACTTACTATAAAGCTATAGTAATGAAGACAGTGTGTTATTGGTGAAAGAATGGACAAATAAACCAATGGGACAAAATAGCCCCCAAATAGACCTACTATTGGCAATATCGCAATGGAGAAAGGATAGTCCTTTCAACAAATGGTGCTATAACTGACAACTGGACATCACATACAAAAAAAAAATGAATCTAGATACAGACCTCACACCTTTTACAAAAATTAATCCCAAATGGATCAGAAACATAAATATAAAACACAAAACTATAAAACTTATAGAAGATAACATGAGAGAAAATCTAAGTGTTCCAGGGTTTGATAATTACTTTTTAACGATTTCAGTTCTAAAAGTGTGAAAGAAATTTATGTTAGACTTCTCCAAAATTAAAAATTTCTTCTCTGCAAAAGATACTTTTAAGAAAATGAAAACAGCAAAAAACTGGGAAAAAATATTTCCAAAACACATAAATGATCAAGGATTTGTATCCAAAATATACAAAAAATCTTGAAACTCAACAATAAGAAAACAACCCAGACAGGCACAGTGGCTCACACCTGTAATCCCAGCAATTTGGGAGGCCAACGTGGGTGGATCACTTGAGGTCAGGAACTTGAGACCAGCCTGGTCAACATGGTGAAACCCTGTCTCTACTAAAATACAAAAATTAGCTGGACATGGCATGGTGGAGGGCACCCGTAAACCCATCTACTGGGGAGGCTGAGGCAGGAGAATCACTTGAACCCAGGAGGTGGAGGTTGCAGTGAGCTAAGATTTGTGTCACTGCACTCCAGCCTGGGTGACAGAGTGAGACTCCATCTCAAAAAAAAGAAAAAGAAAACAAACCATAAACAATCCAATAGCTCATTCATTGCCATGCAAATGCAGAATGGTACAGCCACTTTGGAGGACAGTTTGGCAGTTTCTTAGAAAACTAAGCATACTCTTACCATATGATTTAGCAGCCATGCTCCCTGGTATTTACACAAATGGGCTGGAAACTTATGTCCACACACAAACCTGCAGATGGATGTTTATAGCAGCTTTATTCATGATTGTCCAAACTTGGGAGCAACCAAGATGTCCTTTGGTAGATGACTAGATGAAATTCTGTGGTACATCTATATGGAGGAATATTAATTAGTGTTAAGAAGAAGACATGAGCTATCAAGCCATGAAAAGACATGGTGGGACCTTAAATGCCTGTTACTAAGTGGAAGAAGTCAGTCTGAAAAGGCTATATACTGTATGATTCCAAATATGTAACACTTTGGAAAAGGCAAAACTATAGAGATAGTGAAAAGGTCAGTGGCAGCTGGGAGTTGCGGGGGAGGGAAGGAAGGGTGAGATGAATAAGTGAACCACAGGGGATTTTTAGTTGTATGATAATGTAATGGTAGATATGTGACATGATGTATGTCTCAGCTCAGGCTGCTATAACAGAATACCAGACCAGGTGATCTAAATGATGTTTATTTTTCATACTTCCAGGAGTTGAGAAGTCCAAGATTAAGATGCTGGCAGATTTGATTCTTAGGCCTTCTTGAATCATGTGGTAGACAGAGGAAGCTCTAGTGTCTCTTCCACTACTTATCTGGGCACTATCCCATCATTGGTGCTCCACCCTTATGATCTCGTCTAAAGCTATTTACCTCCCTAGTACCCTACCTTCTAGAACCATCATGTTGGAGGTTAGCACGTCAACATGTGAATTTCAGGAGATATAAACATTCAAGCCATAACAATGCATTTGTGAAAACCTGTGTAGTGAACCCTAATGTAAACTATGGGCCTTGGGTAATAATAATGTATCAGTATTGGTTCATCAGTTGTAACAGGTGGACAGTACAAATGCTAGATGTTAGTAATAGGGGAAACTTGGAAAATGAGGGGTGTACAGGAACTCTCTACTTTCTGTGTAGTTTTCTACAAAAGTAAAACTGTTTTAAAAAATAAAAGCTCTTCATAAAAAATAGAACTTCATTAGAATTTAACATGTTCTAATATATAGATTAAATTTAAGCCAACACATGAGTTATTTGTACTCATACAGAACTGGAATCCGTGTGCTTGCTGCTGCTTTCTTCCCCTTCCTTCAATCTCTCAATCTTCTCAAATGCTTTTTATTATGAACAGAAAGTTCACAAAAAAGCAAAATGCAAATGCTGTTAAGCATGTGAATAGATGCTCAACATCATTCAGAGTAAAATAGGCAAATGGAAACTAAACTGAAATACCTGTTTTCACCTTATCAGACTGGCAGAAATTCACCAGAGAGATACTACCTTGATAGGCTGTGGAGGACCAGCCAGTCTCATATTCAGCTGCTGATTAATACCATGTATGGAACAAGTTGACAGAATCTACTTAAATTTTAACTATGTGTATCCTTTGACCTAGCAGTTCTGTTTTTGGGAATGTATTCCACAAATATACTTGACTATGCACAAAATGACAAATGTTGGAGGAAATTTATTGCAGCATCCTTACTAATAAAAGTATTAGAAATAGTGTAAATGTCCGTCACTGGTCAGTAAATTATGGGTGCTCTCTACGTACCAATATGGAAAGATCTCTAATACTAGGAAATACAAAAAAGGAAAATGCTGTAACAGTATTTTTGTATGCTCCTTTTATATACAAAATAGAGAAAATATTAATATATTCTGATTGTACATGTGGGCAGAAGGAACAGTAGGGCATTGGGAAGATGAGGGCAGTGGTAGGAGTATCACTGTATACCTTATTTCCTAACCATGTGACTGTATTACCTTCAAACTATAGTTCAAAAAGATGTAGTTATATATATTTTTTAACAATAAATTCAGAATAGCTAGGATAAATTGCTTTTGCTGTTGTTAAACCTTAAAAATTATGTTTTTATACCTATGAATATTTATCCTCTCTTGAGTGTTTTCAGTATGGTAAATTCTGAGTTGTTAAAATTGATTGTTATTGTCATTTTGTAACTGAGAGGGTCTCCCTAGTGAAAACCTGACTTTCTCAAAGAAGTGGTTCAAATTTCTCTTTACTTTTTTTGGTTGGGGGGAATGAAGTCTCGCTCTTGTTTCCCAGGCTGGAGTGGAATGGTGCAATCTCAGCTCACCCCAAACTCCCCCTCCTGAGTTCAAGTGATTCTCCTGCCTCAGCCTCCCGAGTAGCTGGGATTACAGGTGCCTGTCCCCATGCCTAGCTAATTTTTTGTATTTTTAGTAGAGATGGGGTTTCACTATGTTGGTCAGGCTAGTCTCAAACTCCTGACCTCAGGCGATCCACCCGCCTCAGCCTCCCAAAGTGCTGGGATTATAGGCATGAGCCACCACGCCCAACCTCTCCTTACTTTTTTCATAATAGTGTGTCTCAAGCATGTCTTAAGAAGATAACAAGTAATAAACCAGAAACCAGTATTTTCTTCAAGAAAATGTTATCTTTGAAAAAATATGTGTAGTTATAAAAAGTTTTAGCTCTTTTTTTGTTACAAACTCTCTATTCAATTGTGTGAAGTTATTCTCTTTTAGAACAAAGACTTGCCAGTTGGCTTTACTTCTTTCATCCCCTTTCTTCTGTATCCACTCTCTCGATACTATTTTTCCCACTTCCCTTGCTCTGACAAAGATGTCAAAGGTTACATTAAAGCAAAACCTGAGAAGCTTGAGTTACTGCAGGTAAGTTCAACAAGGAGTAGATTTGAATGCAATCTGCGAAGTAGAAGGTGGGAAGCATTCCTTCCTGAAACCACATGCTCTATTAAGCTCTAAGGCACAATGAAATGTAGGACATGAACCCTGGGACCCGGAAGCAGATGCAGTGGAGGTCACAAAGTGATCACCCACTTTAAGAAGTCTACACACAGAGTTATCTATAAGTTTCTCTCTCTGCCAGGCTTCTTGTCTTTCTCATCAGTGTTTGGACAGCTCCTGACAGAACACAGGCAGTTTGGTATTCTGTAATCCCAGTTCTTTGGAAGGCTGTAGAAAGATTGCTTGAGCTCAGGAGTTCAAGACCAGCCTGGGCAACATGGCAAAACCCTGTCTCCACAAAAAATACAGATATTAGCTGGTGTGGTGGTGCACGCCTGTGGTCCCAGCTACTCCAGAGGCTGCGGTGGGAAGGTCACTTGAACCCGGTAATCAGAGGTTGTAATGAGCTGAAGCCATGCCACTGCACAGCCTGAGTGACAGAGTGAAAACCATGTCTCAAAAATAAAAAACACCAAAAACAACGACAAAAAAAAAAAAAAAAAAAAAAAAAACAGAAAAGATGCATTGCCTTTGTTGTGGGCAATTATATTTCTGATATAAGGAAACATTGTCATAGGTTTGGGAGATATAGGTCATTTTCAAGATATTCGCTGTTAATCTTAGAACTGATTTAGAAGATTTTGCTGAGTTTAGATGGTTTCTTTGGAATCCTAGTTTAATTCTTCATTGTTTTACCTGTGCTTTTGGGGGAAATATATATGTAAAGTAAAAGTCTTTTTAAAATAAAGTTTTTAGTTTTAAGATAGTTTTAAACCTGAATCCCTATTTTTAAGATGGATTTCTTGCAGGTAACATAGTTGAGCCTTAGTTTTTATTCTAACTCTGATATTCTTTGTCTTTGAATCAGTATATTTAAGCCACCTGGAGTGTCCTGCACCCTGTCCTCCTCGCCCTCACAGTGTCAGGTGATGGCAGGAGGTCGATTGTGTGTTCTCTTTGTGCTGTTGTAGTGCCACCCACTTTCCTGTGGCCCCTGCGGTACCACATCTGCCTTATGACTAACAGTTTAGGTTTTACAAGAGTGTATTTCTTCATTTTGACTTAAATTCTCACTTGATACGATTAAAGTAAATGAAGTAAGTATATAGTAGAATAAAAGCACAGTCTTAAGATATCACTTTGCTTTGTAGGCCTTAGAGAAAATTTCGGGGCACATGGTTTTATGTGTTGCTTGGTTTTTTTGCTTCTCAAGTAATCAAAATAATTGTTGAAAAAACAAAGCAAGCTTTAAACTACACATAAACCCTCTTACAGATTTTATTTCCTTTCACCATCATCAATCTGCCCCAGAAACTACTTTGTGCATGAAATATGGCTGAGTGAGAGGAAAACAAACTTTAACACATGTAAATTGCTTTAAGGCTATATAAAATGCCTGCTTGGGTGACACAGGGCTTGCCAAAGTCTGGAAAGCCACTTTCTTACTCCAGTGACAAATGACAACCCCATCATTCGGTGTCCCTCAACTATAACAAACCTCTTGAGTAGCAGGTCCCTACAATGGAGATCATATTTTAAGGGAGCGAACCTGTGAGACATATGATTTAATTTATCTGTAGCCCTTTATATTATTTTCTTGTATTCATTTGGTCTAATTGACATTTCCACCCAAATCCCTTTTGTATTAAGTGATGAAATAGAGAAGGAACTGAGTGTGGTGGCTGACACCTGTAATCCCAGCACTTTGGGAGGCTGAGGCAGGCAGATCACCTGAGGTCAGGAGTTAAAGATCATCCTGGCCAACACGGTGAACCCTGTCTCTACTAAAAATACAAAAATTAGCTGGGTATGGTGGTGGGCACCTGTAATTCCAGCTGCTTGGGAGGCGGAGGCAGGAGAATAGCTTGAACCTGGGAAGTGGAGCAGTAAGCTGAGATCGCACCATTGTTCTCCAGCCTAGGCGACAAGAGCAAAACTCCATCTGAAGAAACAAAGAGAGAGAGAAGAGAAAGAGAAGGAAAAGAAAGGAAAAAGGAAAGGAAAATACTTTTTATGCTTTTATACTGATCAGTTCCTCTTCCCTCTCATTGTTTTGACTCTCCTAACATTTTCCCTTTACACTTCTTTTAGATTCCTGTTTTCTGTTCATCTTTATTCTCAGAAACCAATACAGCCAAATATTGCACTTTGACATGCTGAACTGAAAACGGAGCCTCAAGCATAGGATTGTCTAAAGTTCCCTTGTCTGCCTAAAGTCCAGACCTACCAAAGAAGTAAACAATTAACTGCTGATCACTTTCCTGAGTTCTCATTAACTGAATCCCTATCACAGGAAGGAAAACTGAAGTCTGTCAGTAAACCCAAACAGATTTTTGTCATAAATCATTGTCTACTCCCTGGGCCCAATAGAGTTTGTCCCTAGGCCATTGTATGTTCTTCAAGCCCATCGAATTCTCCCTAATAATCATGTAATGCTCCTCAATAGACTTCCTCTTCTACCCCCTCCAATAACCTGTTTTGCCAGGGTCCACGCCCCCATTCTTTCTGTGGCCTCAAGAGGGTATATAAGCTTGTCTACTTCTTTGGGGGCTTGGGGCTTCATTCTGAACACTCATACACATTAAATAAATTGTTCATACACATTAAATAAATTGTTACATCTTTTCTCCTGTTTTTTGTGAGTTGATTTTTCAGCAAACCTTCAGGGGTTTGCTTTACATCTTTTTAAGTCCAACTCCTTGTTCATGACTGATCTTGGGAAGTAGCCCATGCAGACAGCCCAGAGGCTAGGCCTTTTGTGATGTTAATCATTCCCTGTGTGGATCTTCAGCACACCAGGAATGGAGCTTGATTGGTGTGGAGCAAGGTGAGCTGGATCATAGACGTAGCCCTGTCCTGAAGATGTCTTCTCAGGGTGTCTACCAGGGCTTAGGGCCTGAAGACACTGCCAGAGAATTCCTTTTAAACTCCAGAGAAGAGTCCTAGTCATTATATTATTGAGACACAGACAAATTTTGTGACACTTTCTTATCTTTTAACAAATTCATATGAGTTAATTAACTGATTAAATAATTAGAGTTTAGTCTTTCTATACAATCTATACCAAAGGATGACAAAATCCTTTCTGCCACCTATTAATAAAGTTGTATTGGCACCCAGCAGCACCCATTTGTTTATATATTCTGTTTTTCATGCTGTAAGGAGAGGCAAAGTTGAGTAATTGTGGCAGAGATTATGTGGCTGCAAAGCCTAAAATATTTACTCTGTGGCCTTTTAAGAAGTTTGCTGACCCTGCTATAGATTAAGAATCTTTTGGATTAGAAATTGCATTGAATCTGTAGATTACTTTGGGTGATATACATATTTTAATAATATTGAGTTCTAATACAACACATGAATACAGAATCTTTTATTTGTGCCTTCTTCAATTTCTTGTGGCAATGTTTTGTAGTTTCAGTGCAAGTTTTTCACCCCCTTGGTTATATTTATCATTCAATATTTTAGTACTTTTATCCTTTTTGATGCTACTGTAAAAATGATTGATTTCTCAATTTTGTCTTCAAATTGTCCATTATTAGTATATAGAAATGTAACTGATTTTTGTGTTTGTATTTTGTGTAGATTTGTATTCTACAATTCTGCTGAGTTCATTTATTAGTTCTGATGGGGTGTGTGTGTAGAATTAGGGTTGTGTACATTTAAAATAATGTAATCCATTAACAAAGATAATTTTACTACTTTCCAATTCAGATACCTTTTATTTATTTATTTATTTAATTTTCTTAATTGCTTTGGCTAGGACTTCTAGTACTTTCTTGACAAGAAGTGGCAAGAGTAAGCATTCCTTGCTGTGTTTCTGATCTTAGAGGGAAAGCTTTCAGTTTTCCATCATTTGGTATGTTAGCTCTGGGCTTTTTCATATATGACATTTAGTATGTTAAGGTGATTTCTTTCTATTGCTAGTTTTTGAGTGTTTTTATCATGAAAGGATATTGAATTTTGTCATATACTTCTTTTGCATCAATAGAAATGATAATGTGGTTTGTCCTTCATCCCGTTAGTGTGGTGTATTATGTTAATTGGTTTACATATGTTGTTCCATCCTTTTAGTTCAGGAATAAATCCCACTTGGTCATGCTGTGTAATTTTTTTAATGTGTAGTTGAATTTGGTTTGCTAGTATTTTGTTGAGGATTTTGCCTCAATATTAGGGATATTGGACTATAGTTTTCTTTTTTTAATTATGTATTTGGTTTTATTATCAGTGATGTTGACATCATAAAATGATTTTGGAAGTATTCCCTTTTTGTCAATATTTTATAAGAATTTCAGATGTATTGGTGGTAATTCTTCTTCAAATGTTTGGTGGAATTCACCCATGAAGCTCTCTGGTCCTGGGCTTTTCTTGTTGGTAGGTTTTTTATTACCAGTTCAGTCTCCTTACTAGTATAGTCCTGTTCAGACTTTTTTTTCTTCATGATTTGGTTTTGGGAGGTTGCAAGTTTCTAGGAATGTATTCATTTCTGTTTATCCAGTTTATTGGTATGTAATTGTTCTTAGTAGTCTCTTATAATCTATTTGATTTCTGTGGCATCAGTTGTAATGTTTCTTCTTACATTTCTGATTTTTGGTATATGACTCTTCTTTTTCTTCATTAGTCTAGCCAAGAGTTTGTCAATTTTGTTGATCCTTTCAAGAGACCAATTATTTTGTTGAATTTTTTGGGGGGGGCAATTGTTTTTCTATTCTCTGTTGTATTTATTTTTGCTCTCATCTTTATTGTTTCCTTTCTTCTGCTAACTTTGGATTTAGTTTGTTCTTTTTGTAGTTTCTCGAGGTTAAAGTCAAGTTATTGACTTGAGAATTTTCTTTTTTTATAATGTAGGCATTTACCATTATAAACTTCCCACTTACTACAGTCTTTGCTATGTCCCATAAGTTTTGTTATATTGTGTTTTCGTTTTTATTTGCTTCAAGATATTTTCTAATTTCCTTTGTAATTTCTTCTTTGACTCATTGGTTGTTCAAGAGTGTGTTAATTTCCACAATTTGTGAATTTTCCAGTTTCCTTTTGCTTTTGATTCCCAGTTTCATTTCATTTTGGTCAAAAATGATACTTGGCATGATTTCGGTCTTTTTAAATTTGTTAAGGTTTCTTTTGTGGCCTAAGGTATGATCTATACCAGAGAATGTTTTATATGCACTTGAGAAGAATGTTTATTCTGTTGTTACTGGGTAGAGTGTTCTGTATGAGTCTATTAGATCGAACTGGTCTGTGGTGTTAAGTTCTCTGTTTCCTTATTGATCTTATGTTTGATTGTTTTATTCATTATTGAAGTGCAGCATTGCTACTAATACTGTATTAATGTTCATTTCTCCCTTCAATTCTGTCAACATTTGTTTCATATATTTGGGTGCTCTGATGTTGGATGTATATGCAATTATCATTGTTATGTCTTGCTAGTGAATTGACACTTTGATTTTTACATAATAACCTTATTTGTCTCTTATATCAGTTTTTGAATTAAAGTCTGTTTTGTCTGATATAAGTATGGTCATCCCTGCTTTCTTTTTGTTACCATTTTCATGGAGTATTTTTCCTCATTCTTTCACTTTCATTATATGTATGTCTTTACATCTGCATGTAATTGAATCTTGATGTTGTTGTTTTAAATCCATTCAGCCACTCTGTGTCTTTTCATCAGGGAGTTTAACCCATTTACACTTAAAGTAATTACTAATAGAGCAGACTTACAATTGCCATTTTGTTCATTGCTTTCAGTATGTCTTGTAATTATTTTGTTGTACTTTTTCTGCCTTGCTGCCTTCCTTTGTATTTTGTTGATTTTTTTTTTTAGGAACTTGCTTTGCTTTGATTCTCATTTTCTTTTTTCTATCTTTTACAGGTATTTTCTTTGTAGTTACCACGGGGATTAACATAAAATATGTTATAGTTTAAACTGATAAGACTTTAGTCACATACAAAAAAAAAATCTCCTTTACATTTTCCCCCACCACCTTTTATTATTAATGTCACAAATAATATTATTTCTGTTTTGAGACAGGGTCTTACTCTGTCACTCAGGCTGGAGTGCAGTGGCACAGTCATAGCTCACTGTAACTACAGCCTCCCTGGCTCAGGTGATCCTCCCCACTCAGCCTCATAAGTAGCTTGAACTATAGTCATGGGCTACCATGCCTGGCTAATTTTTGTATTTTTTTAATAGAGACAGAGTTTCACCATGTTGCCCAGGCTGGTCTCAAACTCCTGAGGCTCAATGATTCACCCACTAGGGCCTCTGAGAGTGCTAGAATTATAGGCATGAACCACTATACCAGGCCACAGATTATATTTTTGGATCCATTAGCATTCTTTTTATAGTTACTTTTATGTTTTTATTTTTAAAGTGTATACTGGAATTAAAAGTTATTTATATATCACTATTGCATTATTAAAGAATTTTTCCTTTGCCTATATATTTACCTTTACCAGACAGTTTATTTTTTCTTATGCTTTTGTGTTGCTATCTAGTGTCCTTAAGCCTCAGCTTGAAGGACTGCCTGTAGCATATGTGTAAGGTAGTTGTAGTAGTGATGAAATCCCTCAGTTTTTGCTTTATCTGAAAGATCTTTATTTATCTCCTACATTTTTGAAGGCATAATTTTTCCAGGTATAGAATTATTGGTTGGCAGTTTTTTATTTCAGCGCTTTGAATATATCATCTTGTTCTCTTCTGGGCTGCAATCTTTCTTCTGAGAAATCTGCTGATAATCTGGGAATTCCCTTGTAAATCGTGAGTCACTTTTCTCTTGCTGCTTTCAAGATACTCCCTTTGTCTTTGATTTTGACAATTTAATTATAATGTCTTTGTGTAGGCCTCTTTGGGGTCATCTTAGTGGGATTCCTTTCAGCTTCTTGAATTTGGATGTGCATTTCCTCAGATTTGGGAAGTTTTCAGCTATTTCTTCAAATAAGCTCTTATTTCTTTCTCTCTCTTCTCCTCTGGAACGCTTATAATGCATAACTGGTCCAGCTGATCGTGTCCTGTTAAGCTTTCTTCACTTTTCTTCTATTGTTGTTTTTGCTCCTATGACTCAATAATTTCCAATGACCTATTTTTGAGTTCGCTGATTCTTTTTTCTGCTTGTTCAAATCTGCTGTTGAATCCCACTAGTGATTTTTTTTTTTTTTGAGATGGAGTTTAGCTCTTGTTGCTGGAGTGCAAAGGCACAAACTCAGCTCACTGCAGCTTCTGCCTCCTGGGTTCAGAAGCTTCTCCTGCCTCAGCCTCCCAGGTAGCTGAGATAACAGGCGACTGCCACCACGCCTGGCTAACTTTTTTGTATTTTTAGTAGAGACAGGGTTTCCCCGTGTTGGTCAGGCTGGTCTTGACCTCCTGACCTCAGGTGATCCACCCACTTTGGCCTCCCAAAGTACTGGGATTACAGTTGTGAGCCACTGCACCTGGCTGAATTTTTCTTTTTTTTTTTTTAGTACAGATAAGGCCCTGCAGTGTCACCAGGCTGGGAGTGTGGTGCTGTGATAATAACTGACCACAGCCTCAAATTCCTGGAGTCAAGCAGTCCTGCAGTCTCAGTCTCCCAAGTAGCTGGAATAGCAGGCATGTGGCATCACACCCAGCTAAGTTTTTGAATTTTTTATTTTGGTAGAGATGGGGATCTTGCTATGTTACTTGGGCCAGTCTCAAATCCTGGCCTCAAATGATTCTCCACCTTGCCCTCCTAAAGTGCTGGGGTTACAAGTGTGAGCTACCTAACCTAGGTGTGACTTTTTCAATTCAGTTATTCTTCGGCTCCAGAATTTCCACTGGGTTGTTTTTTATAGTTTCTATTTGACTGCTGATATATTCTCTTTCTGTTCATGCATTGTTTTCCTCATTTTATTTAGTTGTCTGTGTCCTCTTATGGCTCACTGAGCTTTTTAAAGACAGTTATTTGAATTCTCTGTCAGGCAATTCATAGATCTTCATTTGTTTTGGGTTAGCTTCTGAAGAATTACTGGGTTTCTTTGGGCCATTTTGTCTTGTGTTTTTCATATGCCCTTTTGTTTTTGCTGGCATTTGGGCGTTGGAAAAACAGCTATCTCTCTGTCATTACAGGCTGGTTTTATACAAGGAAGACCTTCACCAGTCAGCCCACTTAGCCCAGTTAGTGAATCAGAGTCCAAGTCTTTTCTGGTATTATGTCTTCTCTGGGATTATGCATCTAATTTCCAGATTAGAAAGGCTTACCAGCTTTTTTTTTCGGGAGATTGTGATTTCTTACTGCTTCTGGTATCTGTCTGCTGTACTGCAAGTTCTCTGCTGCTGACAAGCTCTTAATTGTTCTCAGCACCCCCCTAGGCATTTAAAGTATGCCCTTTCAGTTTACATGCCCTCTAATTTAGAAAAGACAGAAACTAGTCCCTAGGTGGTCCTCTGAAAAGACAGAAAGTTGGATGTATACGGTCCACAGTCTATCGTTTACTTTCTCCTTCTCTCCCTAGGTGGCATGAGAAAGGCTCCCCATGGTCCTAGCTTTTCTGATGGCTGTTCTTTTTTTTTTTTTTTTTTTTTGAGACAGAGTTTCACTCTTGTTACCCAGGCTGGAGTGCAATGGCGCGATCTCGGCTCACTGCAACCTCTGCCTCCTGGGTTCAAGCAATTCTCCTGCCTCAGTCACTCGAGTAGCTGGGACTACAGGCGTGTGCCACCATGCCCAGCTAATTTTTTTGTATTTTAGTAGAGATGGGGTTTCACCATGTTGACCAGTATGGTCTCAATCTCTTGACCTTGTGATCCACCCACCTCGGCCTCCCAAAGTGCTGGGATTATAGGTGTGAGCCACCGGGCCTGGCCAGCTGTTCTTTAATGTATTCACTTTGGTACAGACTCCCTGGCTCAGTCCCTTCCTTTGTGGGATCAAATCTGACATTGGCCCTTCTCTGGGGCTCCTTTGGGAGCTGGACTTTTCACTTCATTGATCCTATTCTCAAAAGTTCTGGCAAATTCTCTTGTTTCCTACTGTTGTTCCTTACAGAATATATCTTTCTATCATTACAGGGGAACCCTTAAGAATAGAAGTAGTTGTACATGCTTGGTCTACCATCTTGAAATGAAAATCCCTGAGGTGGTTTTCTTAAGAGCCTCATTCCATAACTTCTTTTTTCAATCTCTGGTCCATTAATCAATTTTGTTAATTTGTATTCGGCATGTAGTTTGTCTAGTGTTGTGCTGGAGCGAGCATAGAAAGTCAACACCAAGACAAAAGTATGCCATAATCAGCAGAGGATACCTTTTTCAGGACATTCTTTGGTTCTGTTGTGGCTAGGATCTGAATGGAAAGAGGTAACTGTGCATACATACCATTGTAGGAATCAGATCTGCCTTCCAGAATTCTAAGAATTCAACCCTACTTTGCATTTCCTGTTTCGGTAGAGACAGGGTTGGGGACATATTCCTACAAAACACAGCTACTATTATGAATTATATCACAAGTTTTCTAGTTTTTGCAAAATGGTTCTGCTAACTCTCTGTGCAGCTGGCGTGAGAGTCCCAGGGTTTGATAACCCTGCAGTGACCAAAGGTGAGCAGTGTGCTCATAGCAGAGCAGGCAGTACTTACCCCTGCACTGGAAAACATTCAGCTTCTGAGTGCTAATTTTCTCTGGTCCTGTTCTTTTTTTCCCCCTTTTCCAACTCAGACACCCTGTATCACTGTTTAAGACATATTGTTGTGGGGAGCCAATTTTTTTGTATTTACTGGTTTTAAAATTCTGCCTATCTCCTCACTCTGCTCACCACTCCCCTCAGTTTTTCTCCTTTACTTTGTTTAGGATATAATTTTGTGAGTTTTACTGTAAAAGAAGATTGTTGATGAAGAATCACAATTCTGGTACATAAAATGTCTTATTTTTTTCAGTGACAGGCTTCTTCCACCCCACTGTTCATTTTAAGTGTTTTTCTTCAAATATGAATAGATTCCTATTTTATCTTGTTGTCTTTTATTTAAACAAGTAAAAATGACTAAAATGCTTTTTACAATTTTTTTTTTTATTCTCAGATTAGTTAGCATAAATCAGTTCCTAGCCTTGAAACAGAGTGGCTGTATGGGAAATATAAGTAATATTTAAAAAATTGATCTTTTGAAACACAAGGCTATAAATGTTATTTAGGTTTCCAGGCTACAATGCAAAAGCTTACTTAATTTATAATGATGCTCACTTTGAATTCTGGATCCTGTGTAAGAGAAATGGCTAAGAAGGTGGGGGTGGAGGTGAGGAAGGTCTAATGTATCCTTTCCTGACCATAGAGACAATATTGGTTCCTTTCTGCTTCTCTTTACACCTATTCCTTGAAGCAGGTCCCGTGTTTGAAGCTGATCCTATCTCTGCTGTGTTGTCTTCTTACCTCACTCCCAAGTATTCATTGTTATTTGACTAGGGGTTAGGGGTAAGGGTGGAGGATAGAGAGAAAGAACTTGCTAGCACCAACTAATTAAAGTAATTAATCAATATCTGTGAATGGTTGATGCTCCTTAACCTTCCCACTGATGTTTTCACTTTTAACAGAAAATGTGTATTAAAGCAAATAAACCTGAAATTTGTGAAATTTCTGGTAGATTAGCAAAGTGGGAAGAAAATCAGTATGACAGATTAGGGAAGGTTAGGAAGTGGTTGATGAAGGCCTCCATCTGAGCACTCTGTACCTGCGTGTAAGTGCTTTTCACATATTTGCAAAATGAATGAATACAAGGTGATCACTTTGCCCAGCTTTTTTTTTTTTTTTTTTTTTTTTTTTTTTTTTTGATACGGAGTCTTGCTCTGTTGCCCAGGCTGGAATGCAGTGGCATGATCTCCGCTTATTATAACCTCCGCCCTCCAAGTTCAAGCGATTCCCCTGCCTCAACCTCCCAAGTAGCTGGGATTACAAGTGCCTGCCATCACACCTGGTTAATTTGTGTATTTTTAGTGGAGATGAGGTTTTCCATGTTGTCCAGGCGGGTCTTGAACCACTGAGCCAGGCCCACTTTGCCCAGCTTCTTATATTCTTGGGCTTCAGTTTAAAAAGCCTTATTCTCTAAACTGCAAATTGCCTGGTTTTGTCTGTTTACTGGGCAAATGAACAATCAGGACGAGGTGAGTTTAGGAGCCTGGCAGGGCATATGTAATTCATTTATTAAGTGAAGAATCCCTGGGTCTTCTTTATATATGTTTTTCCCCCATATAAAAGTAATGCATATCCATTAAAGAGTAAAGATAAAGAGACTGCCTATAGTGCCACCTTCTAAAGAAAACCATTGTGAAGATGCTGTATTTTTAGGAAAATATAGAGAATTACTCATAAAAACATGTTACTGTGTAAGTGTTTAAAATGGCATTCTGTTTTGATTAATGTTGTCTAGTAAATACCAGCTCTTTTCAATTTGTGAGAATTTTGTGAACATTTCACATGGAAACCACAGCAACAAAATCTGGGCAACCTTTTTCTGTTACCGAATAGCCAGTCCTGGTTCTCAAAGGAGAGTTAACACACCTTCCAGATGCCTTACATCCAAGAGAAGCATATCCTTCCTCAGCAGGATGTTTTGTTTTTTAATTCCTGCCAAGACTCTGAGGAAGAGGAAATGGGTACAGATTTATTAGGAGAGATGGAAAGGGGCCATGACTTTGTCATGGTAGGGCTCCAGCAACTTAAGGCCACACAGACTCTGAAATATGTGGAAGATTTCTTTTTATCTACTAATTTGTTTATTCCTTGTCTAATATTTCCACTGAGGAGATTGTATTGTATAAAATTATATCTCAGTACTCTAATGGAATAAAATAACTGTATAGTATAGCTTTTCTGAATTACTCATGCATTCTTTTGAGATTATATCCAGGTTTTCATTAGTTCAGAATTTCAACATAGGGTATCATCTGGTCTACGCTGTGTTAATCTACTTGTTTCCCTACTCTAGACCTTTAATCAGTATCTTCCAGTGTCATATTTGGTCATAGCAGTCACATTTACATGAAGGCTGTCTGTCTCTGGTCTATTCTATGTCTCTTGTTAATACCAGGCACTGCTTGGCCTGTCCTGGGGTTCTGCTGATTAAATTATTGCTTGTTCTGGCATCATGCTGATTTCCTTCACTATTTCATGCTTCTCCCAGGAGATATCTGCTTCTTATTTATCCCTCATTCCTCCTTTTCAAAGTATCACAGTAAGAAATTAATTTAATTTTTTCCAACTGTCCTTTTTCTGCCAATAATTCAATGCAACATTTCTTAAAGACTATTCCATCCCTCTCATTGATTTTCTTAATGCCTTTTAATAATTTCTTTTAAAATTCACAACTTTAATATTTAGTAACTATGGTGTCACCACAGAGGCAGCTTTACCCTTTTTATCACTTAGATTTCTATGCGTGTTGATTCTGGATCACAAGATGATCCGGATTTGGATAAGCCTCAATAGGTTGAGCCTATACATCTGAACAGTGGGATCACCAATGGAAGCAATACCATTGGCTTAATTATACATCTCATATCATTGTGATGTGAGCTTCTGTGGAAGGGAAAAATAATAGCCAGGTTTTAAGTTTTCCATATTATAATGTCTGTGTACTTACTGTATATGGAGTCAGCAGCATAAGGTTACAATCATTGAATTAATCTTTATTGGTTATCACATCATAAAAGAAAATGTACCAAACACTATTGGGATTAGAGGATTCATGGCACCTTATGTTTAAGATACATGTACATTTCATGTAACTCAAACAAGTATAGCTCAGGGACAATGGGCAGAGAATGGAGTGCCCATTATATACTAAGATTATTGGTAGAAAAGAGTTTGTGGAAGACTTCAGAATAAACCATTTTTCTGTAGAACACTAAGAGTACCATTATGGTATCGGTTTACAGGAATACCTGATTTTAGGCTGGGTGCAGTGGCTCATGCCTGTAATCCTAGCACTTTGGGAGGCTGAGGCAGGCAGATCACCTGAGGTCAGGAGTTCGAGACCAGCCTGGCTAACGTTGCAAAACCCTATCTCTTTAAAAACAACAAAAAATGGAATACCTGATTTTAAAAGAATAAAGCTGGCTGGGTGCGGTGGCTCACACCTGTAATCCCAGCACTTTGGGAGGCCAAGGTGGGTGGATCACCTGAGGTCAGGAGTTCAATACCAGCCTGATCAACATGGTAAAACCCCATCTCTACTAAAAAATACAAAAAAATTAGTAAGGTGTGATGGTGGACTCCTGTAATCCCAGCTGTTCGGGCTGAGGTAGGAGTTGAACCTGGAAGGCAGAAGTTGCACTGAGCTGAGATTGTGCCACTGTACTCCAGCCTGGGTGACAGAGTGAGACTAGGTCTCAAAGAATAATGCAAAATCAGTAATTACTGAATGGACCACATCAGGGTGGACTCAGTACAACTCATGGGCCTGCTTGGTCTTTGATATTTCACAGGCCAATAATTAGAAACTACCCAAGATTAATATAAAGGATCATAGATTGCTTAGATACCAATTTATTCCCTTGCATATATGGTCTGATGCATCACATCAACATGCACTCTTTCTTGTTTTCAGCACGCACTCCTGGCTTTAAAGTTTATACTTGCATTTGCCATACCTGATAAACCACGGCATATCCAGATGAAACTAGCCAGATTGGAATTTGAGTCTTTGGAGGCACTCAAGCAGCAGGTAAGAGCAGCTGTCCCGAAAATGTATGTATTTCTTTAGCAAATGACAGGAAAAATAATTTAGAAGCATCAGTCAGCATTTTTTTCAGCCCTGAAGTTACCAGTTTAAATAAATACAGAGGACTCCAGTTTAGGATGACATAACAAACATCTCAACAATAGGAGCAACAAATAGGTTATAAGAACTAAACAAATAAAAATATTCAGGTAATGTTAAATAAAAATAGAGCTAGCATTCAGCAAAATAGCAAGACAGAGAATTAAGAATTGACCTGCGCAGCTCCCCACAGCTTCCAGTTCTGCCTCTACTAAAATATTAAATGAGGAGAAGTGAGTGAATAAAATCCTGAATAATAGCTTTCAGAGAGTGAGACAGAATGAGATCAGGTATGTAGAAGCAGTAAAATTGCCCTTAAAGGAGCAACTGTGTCTCAGTGACTTCCACATTCTACCAGAGACTACGAAAAAAGAAAAAAAAAAAGCCATGCTGGAGTTCACCATTTTGGTGATTTTCTGCTTGGGAGAATGGGAGTAGGTGGAAGATTCTTAGATGCCTGGAATATCTCTCACTAGTTATCTTCAGTGCTGCATAGGAATTTAAGCGATGAGAGAATCAGTAAGGCATTGCCATCTGAGGGGACAAATTCTGGGCAGAACCTCCTGGACACACATACTTTCTTTGGCCTCCAAACCACTTTGCACAGGAATATTTCTTCTTATGTTTGGAGAGTTGGGAGAAAAAAAGAATGTGAAGAGGACCCCCAAAGCATGAGGGCTCCAAGGGTAGTGCGCTGGGCAGGGGAACCCCACATTGAAGCAATACATGCCCCTGATGAGGCAGGGTGACTCCAGAAGAGGACTTATGATTAGAATATGGAAAAGAGAAATAACTTGGGCCCACTAGCCATAGCTGTGTTCATGTTTGCCACATAGGTGACAAGACCAAGTTACCTGTGTTCCAAGAGGTTGGGCAAGTTCACTTTTGGCATGTGGGCTAGCCAGTGTGTTTTTATGGTAAACTGGAACTGAGCATCAAGCTCAATAATGAAACTTCAGAGCATTCCCAGCAATGGCAGGAAACTCATCATCACCACTGACAGCTAGCATTGTTCTGGAGGTACTAACCAGTGCAGTTGTATAAGAGGAAGAGGTAAGTTCAAGTACATGAGGCAAGCTTATCATTACTTGAAATGTAAAGGATTAGGTTGGGCACAGTGGCTCACACCTGTATTCCCAGCAGTTTGGGAGGCTGAGGTAGGTGGATTTCTTGAGCCCAGGAGTTTAAGCCAGCCTGGGAAACATGGTGAACCCCATCTCTATAAAAAATACAAAAATTAGCTGAGTGTGATGGTGCATGCCTGTAGTAACAGCTACTTGGGAGGCTTGGGAGAATTGCTTGAGCCTAGGAGGTTGAAGCTATAATGAGCCAGGATCACACTACTGCACTCCAGCCTGGGTGACAGAGTGAGACCCTGTCTTTAAAACAACAAAAAAAAAGACAAATAGAGGATTATATATCTAAAAAATTTATAAATTATTAAAAACAATAGGAAAATTTGGTAAGAAAGCAGGTTATGAAGTTTATCTAAAATTGTGTTTCTTTTCACAAGAAATAATCAGAAAATATTTTTGATGAAAAGTTCACATTTGTGGAAGAAATCAAAATGTAAACACTTTAGGTGGTAATTTATGGAAGCAATATAGATAACTAATAGGGCAAATTATTTTAAATTTTACTGGGATCAAAAGATTCAATTGTGTAAATATATAACACCAATTCAAATATATAAAAATAAACATCTGAGAATAGCAAGGAAAATTCTGATAAAGAAGAAAAATGGAGACTCTTACTCTGTCAGATATTAAAATGTATTCTAAATTGTACAATAATTATAATTAAATATATTTTGAATTAGGGAAAAAATGGAAAAATCAGGGGAATAGAGAGCATTGAGTTCATAAATGGGCCTCAATAAAACTAGGGATTTCGTTTATGGTAAAAGTGATATGTCAGTGGAAAAAGATTTGTTACATGGCTTGATGACAAACAGCTGTTTGGGAAAATTATTAAACTTTATTTTAAGTCATTCCTTATGAACCTCCCCACCAACACCAAATTCAAGGCTGAGAGATTTAAATGTAAAAAGTATAAACTGTAAGAAGTCTATTAAAAGCCTGTATATCTTTCAGTGGGAAAAGCCTACCCAATCAAGACACAAAACCCAAAAAATCATAAAGTAAAATAATGATAAAGTAAAATACATGAAAGATGAAAACTTCTGTATGACAGAAAATAAGCCGATTCAAAAGATAAATTGGGCAAACTCAAAAAATATTTGCATATATAACAAAAGTATCTTTAATTTAAAAAAAGCTTCTACAAATCTATAAAAAACGACAGTCCAGTAGTGAAAAGATAACATATGAAGAGATGCTCAGCCTCATTCAAAATTAAAGAAATATAAATTTAAACACCAGTGAAATACCACATTTCACATGTTCTATTGTATTATGTCAGGATAGCCTGTCCTCACTGGATTTGGGAAACGGACATTCTTTTATATATAACTGACAGAAGTGTAAATTGGTTCAACCTTTCTGGAACTGCAGTTGAATTTAATTTCAATTACTCTGCAACACAAAACAAATCTTACTAGGGTAATGATTATATCTGAAAAGTGTACCAAAATTTAGTCATTGAAACATTTTTATTAGCAAAAATCTGGAGATAGCTAAATTTCTCAGTAGGAGACTGGTTAAATAAATTATTGTATAGTATGCAATAAAATTCCATGAACCTGCTTTTTTAAAAAAGATCTGTCTTTTTTAAATGCTCCAATTATCTTTTTTTTTCCCACTCAAAAGTTTTGAATTTTAGTGCTCAAAAAGTTTTTGGATTTTGGAGTATTTCAGATTTTTAAATAAGGGATGCTCAACCTGTATTACTTAAAAAGAAGAAAAAATTTGAAAGATTTTATGTCTCCTTGAGGTTTTTTTCTTCCCCTGAGGACATAGATGTGATTCTCTGGTTAACATCACCTTGTAAGAAAAGGTGATTTTGGAGGGACAGATGTCTAACAGGACATTAGACATTCAGTATACTTATTGAATGCTTTCTAAAAGGCCGTTTGTAGCTTGCCCTGAAGATGATTTTTAAATTTGTCCATGAGCATGTCTCTGATCCATCAAGTGGGCAGACAGCAATGATGAGTGTTGTCAGGCTCTCTTAGGGCCTTGCAAACCCAGAAGAAGTGTTCTCCCTCCCTGTCTCCACTACATTTTTTTCTTTTAATTATCAATCTGAGAATAAAAGGTTCAGTGTTGGCTGGGTCCGGTGGCTTACACCTGTAATCCCAGCAGTTTGGGAGGCCCAGGCGGGTGGATCACTTGAGGTCAGGAGTTTGAGAACAGCCCGGCCAACATGGTGAAACTTTGTCTCCACTAAAAATACCAAAATTAGCTGGGTGTGGTGGCACACGCCTGTAATCCCAGCTACCTGGGAGGCTGAGGCATGAGAATCATTTAATCTGGGAGGCAGAGGTTGCAGTGAACCGAGATTGTGCCACTGTACTCCAGCCTTTTTTTTTTTGGTGACAGAGTGTGACTTTTGGAAACTCTGTCTCCAAAAAGAAAAAAAAAAATTGTTTCAGGGCAAAAGTTGAGGAGAAGATATTGTATGGAGCAATCGCGTCTCAGTCTCTTTCACTGACCCGAGGCTTTGCTACGTGGTTTACGCTGCTACATGGGCCACCCAATTTTTTGCTGCTATCCAGGAGAGACAAACATTTTCATCACATTTCCTGTTTAGTCTCATTGCCCAGGAGGTCCTAGAAGGTACAAAAGGTCACCTACTTTGAGCTTTTGAGAAACTCCAAAATTTAACTGGCCATGACATCAGTTTACTTGCTGAATTAGTGGCATTTCTAGGATATAGAATATGTTCTCATTTTTCTTTAACCTGACATTTAACTATTTGCTTTGTAACTATGTGTAGCCTCAACTCACTGGGTTCCTCCCATGAGCTTCTGTCAGGTACCCCGGTCAGTTTGTGGGCCCAGATCAGAAATTGAGTTATTGAAAACATAGGAATAAATCTCATTACTACCTGGCCTGTCCCTGAAGTCTCACTGTTAAGTGACCAGAAAATGATAGTATGCTTATCAGTAAAAATTATTACTTATGGATAATTATTGTTTAATTTATATCTGAACTACTATTTTTCAACTTGTCTCATTTTTATAGGCAAAATACAATTGAGAAATTTAAGTCAACAGTTCTTAAGTGGGGTTGTTCATTTTACATGTAAACCTTGTGAAAAACACATGTTCTTAAACCCTATGCCGGAAGGTTCTTATTCCCTAAATCAAAGATGGGGCCCAGGGACCCACATTTTTTTAAAAACACTCCTGTGTTTCCACCAAACTTTTATCAACTTCCCTCTGCCCCCAGCAAAGATAGATTCTGAAGTATGACCAAGTGAGTCCTAAGAACAGGCAAGTTTGGGGCTACCTTGTACCACCTATGGACAAGTCAGGTGGCCTCTTTGCACCTCAGTTTTTTGTTTCATAAAATGAAAGACTAGATTCCCCAGTCTGTGAGAAGGCCCAAGAAATCTCTTTTAAACCAGCACATCAAGTGATTCTAATACAGGGTTTTTGGAGTCCATTTGAAGACATGCTCTGTGAATTCAGTTATTCCTCTCAGCTTGTGACAGGAGGAGTGGTGGTAGATTGCTGAAATAAATGTGGGAAGGAAATGTACTGATAACAGATCTTTTTCAGTATCAAATAGGAAGCTATGTGGTGCTTCTAAATATATAGACAAATTAGACATACTTGAAAGTGAGAGGCAAACTGAGGAAAATAAAATAGTTTACTTTGCAAAGGACATTTTCAAATGATTAGGCTTCATTTGGCTGAAACCTTTACAAAGAATTTTAGACAGTAAATATCCTAGTGATGCCCTTTTATTCTCTTCAAATTGATTTATTCATCTCTCAGTCATTTTAAGATCCAATTAAAAATAGAAAGGATTCTAATGCAGGAACCATTTGATAACAACATGGCCTGGAGCACAAGGACAACATCCACTTAACCTGCTTCTGGGCAGCCAGCCCTCCTGGGAACCCAGAGCACACACAGAAGCCAGGGAGCAGGGCTGGCTGCCTAGAACCTTTGAGAAAGAAAACAGCCTCAGGAATAAGTTAAATGAACAAGAGAAAGGACTTTAAGAAGACCCTACTAATTGTAACCCTCAGGGACCTCAAATTAAGTGTAGGACCCTTAACTAGACAGGCCAACTGGGCCAGGCCTTATCAAATGTTGTCTTTGTTTTTTAGAGTTAAGTGTATTTAAATTAAATTATGTTAATGGAAAAAACAAAACTCTGTAAGATATTTAAAGAGGTTTATTCTAAGCCAATATGAGTTGGCTCCAGGGAACAGTCTTGAGGTCCTTAGAAAGTGCCCAAGACAGTCATATTACAGTTTGGCTTTATTATACATTTTTAGGGAGACAAAAGTTACAGATAAAGACATAAATCAATACATGCGAGGTATACATTTGTGTGATGTGAAAAGATGTGGGGGCAGGAGAGGGCTGGGCTTACAGGTCATAGGTGGATTCAGATTGGCAATTGGTTGAAAGAGTCAAGCTTTGTCTAAAGACCTGGAGGCAGTAGAAGGAAATGCCTGAGTTAAGGGGGGTTATGGAAGCCAAGGTTCTTGCTGGATAGATGGTAGCAGCCTTCAGAGGAAATAGACGGTAAATGTCTCTTCAGACCTGAAGAGGTGTCATAGACTCTTGGTTCATCTCTTCAAGATCCAGGAAAGGAATGGCCTTATTAATGGGTATTCTCTACAGATGCAGATTTTCTCCACAAAAGTTAGCTTTGCAGAACCATTTCAAAATGTCAAAGAAATACATTGTGGGGTAAAATATTTGATTTCCTTTGGGCTCTGCTATTTGTCATATGGTGCTGTTCCATAGTCAGGTTGCAATTTGATGTCTTATTGCCACAAAGAGTCTGTTTTGACAGTCTAATGATTTCAGTTTTAATGTTAATGCTGGTGGTCATTTATACCTAAACTCCAAGGAGGATGTATAATGAGGCCCGTCAGACCTCCCTGTCATGGCTGAGAATTCAGCTTTCCAGGTTTCTCTGAGGTCCCCTTGGCCCAGGGGAGGGGGTCCATTCTGTTAGTTGGGGGGCTTAGGATTTTATTTTTGGTTTATATTTAAGTATTCACTGTTAAATTAGGTTAAGCATTAACCTAATTTAATAGTTTTTTTTCAACATTTCCTAAGAACTTTTGGGGGTCCAAAGTGGCTCCCGCCAGAGGTCATGTCGCTCGCAAAGGCGAGGTCATCAGTTCAAGGCTAACCTGAGCAACCTCAAGCTCAAACTGATTGGCAAAAAAAAAAAAAAAGAACTTCTGAACTTCTTCCCCGCCCCCCCCCCCACCCCACCCGCATTTGTGCTTTCAAGTTAAGGTAAATACAGGCCAGGTGCAGTGACTCACATCTGTAATCCTAGCACTTTAGGAGACCAAGGCAGACGGATGACTTGAGACCAGCTTGGGCAACATGGTAAGACCTCATTTCCATTAAAAAAAAAAAAAAAAAGTACAGTAAATATATAAGCATTTTTAATGAAAACTGTAAAATTTCACAGCCTAGAATTAAGGTGCTAAAGTATTTGACTGTTGAACAGGTAATTGCATATTAATCGCCAACATCTAGTTCAGAATGAAATTATTGAATCCAAATAAAGAATTTAGCCTCTAACAAAGCCAATAGCCAGCAGTTGCCAGACCCATAGTCCTTGGGAAGGGATGGTTCACTTCCTAGGGCCCCAAGTCAGGTCTAGGCCCAGTAAAAAGTACCAAAGATTTTGATACATCTATCATTGGGGTGGCCTGTCTGAACCTGCCTCTCCCTTTCTTCTTGTGTTGGAAGGTTTGTCTTCCAGCCCTGTAACCACCCAAAGGGTTTTCATTTCACCCACTGCCCAGGTAGAGTCAATTGATCAAAACAGGGACTTGAAATAGAGAACTGAGTTAATTCATACAGAGCAGGCTGAACATGAGAGCAGTTTTATTTTTGTTCAAATCAGTCTCCCCCAAAATTCAGACTAGAGTTTTCCAAGGATAGTTTGGCAGGTGGGGAACCAGGAAGTGGGGAGTGCTGATTGATTGGATCAGAGATAAAATCACAGCTAGTCAAAGCTGTCTTCTTCAGCTGAGTCAGTTCCTGGGTGAGGGCCACAGGACTGGTTGGTGAATCTGGTGGAGCCATCAATCCTCAGAAATGCAAAAACCAGAAAAGACACTAAAAGACCAGTCTTAGATTCTACATGTCATCTGCAGGAGTAATTGGGGAAGTTGCAAGTCTGTGGCTAATTTGTTAGTTTTATGAAGGTGGTCTGGCTCCTAGGCAAGAAGGGAGTTTGTTTCAGGAAGCAACTGTTATCATCTTTGTTTCAAAGTAAACTATAAAGTAAGTTTCTCCCAAAGTTAAGTTTGGCCTATGCCTAGGAATGAGCAAGGTCAGCTAGCTTAGAGGTTGGAAGCAAAATGGAGTTGGTTACCTCAGATTCCTTTCACTGTCATGACTTTCTCACTGTTACAATTTTTGCAAAAAAGGTTTCAACCCTGTGTAGCTGCAGAGCGAGTGACTTGACCTTCCTGTGTTAGAGTCAACAGTCAAATGGGACAAAGTCAGAATGAGGCTGGAATGAGACAGTGTGAATAAGACCCATTATGGAGCACTGTGGTGGAGGAACAAGGATGATGAGGGAGAAGGAGGACCACCTCATGCAGTTGCTGGGTAAACCCAGCAAGGAATTCTAGGATAAAATGGTACCATAACATCAGATTTGCCTGGAGAGTCAGAATTCTACCTTTGCGGCAATCCCACCTATTTTCATGACCTCACACAGCTGGGCTGTAATAACAATGAGGTAGTAACAGCTGGCATGCAGTGTGTGAGAACATGAGCCAGGCACTGTTCTAAACCTTCTGTATGTGCCAGTGTCTCTTCAGAACAGTTCTCCAGAGTAGGGTCTGTTAGCCATTTGCAGGTAATTATTCACACAGTAAATTTCTCTCCAGTTGATAAAACGATAACCTTCTTTACAGATGATTAATACATGAATAAATGCTGAATCCTGTCCACCTTTTGGGTGTAGCAAGATTCCCAAGCACCCCTGCGACTTTGTAACTGTGACTACCAGTATACCCGTGCTCTGCAGTCAGCTTCACAGACCCCACCTCCTGGAGAAAGCCTTCCTCCCATTGTGTGACGGGAGCCTGGTGCCCATTTCTGTTCCTTTGTCCCACTATAGTTGGTTCTGGTTCAGTCTCTCTTGTGAGCTGTGACGTCCCCAAGGGCCTGGTGATGACTCACTCACTGCTGAGTCCCCTCACCCAGCACAGGGCCTGCTGCCCAATAGACTGAATAAATACCCACTTATTCAAACTAAGTTTATTGACTCATGTGCAATTCACAAACCAATATATTAAATAAGGACAAATGATGTCCTTGGACAAAAAAAGAAGATACTCTGGCAGAAATGGAAACAGGTCATGTGCCTTTCTGGGATCCCTGGAGAAGAGAACGCATTCCAAAGAATTATATGTGGGCACTTTAGAAGGACCACATACCTTGCCTTGATAAAGCTCAGTTCTTTTTTCCCCCCAAAAAGCTGACTGTGGTTGACATCAGTAACAAGAGTAGCTCCCGAAGACTGTAAAATAACCCCAAATCAAGCAAGGTAGAATTCTAAAATAGTTTTTACTTTGCACTTGTACTTGTTAGCTAGAAAACTAATTCAGGGGCCGGGCGCGGTGGCTCACACCTGTAATCCCAGCACTTTGGGAGGCCAAGGCAGGTGGATCACGAGGTCAAGAGATTGAAACCATCCTGGCCAACATGGTGAAACCTCGTATCCTCTAAAAAATACAAAAATTAGCTGGACGTGGTGGTGTGCACCTGTAGTCCCAGCTACTCGGGAGGCTGAGGCAGGAGAATCGCTTGAACCCAGGAGGTGGAGATTACAGTGAGCTGAGATTGCAACACTGCACTCCAGCCTGGCGCCTGGTGACAGAACAAGACTCTGTCTCAAAAAAATATAAAAAAGAAAAGAAAAGAAAACCAATTCAGGTTCTGGAGCACTCCTACTCTTATCAGTGATGGGTAGACTTTTTCCCCCTGTATTTTTTGTTTTCACTAGAGAAATATTCTTTAAAGTGCAGAGGCATCCAGACAGTAAAATAAACTACAGCTCTTCCTGAGTAGTGAATTTGAAATAAATCAGAACATGGAGTTTCTAATAATAATAATAATATTAGTTAAACATAGAATTGAGCTGCAAGTATAGTATCTTGTCTGTATGTCAGTCACTATTCCTTTTCTCTTTGCTCCTTTCTCCCCATTTTCATTCCTTTTTTCTGTTTTGCTGAAAGGGAAAAGGACTAACTGCACAGAGCAGCCATTCTTTGAACTGATGTTATCTGAATTCCCTTCTTTTTTGTGTGTGCTTGTGTTACTATTTGTTCTCTTCATTTCCTTGTAGCCAATTATCCTGCCTTTTCTTCTGTTTATTTTTGCAGACGCTCATGCATTTCTTCTTTATTCTGGTGGTTCTGTCTTCCAGTCTTCAAAGCTCTTGTCTCAAACCTTTCCTTGGAGAGGCCTCAGGCCTTGTGGTCTGTGCTCTCAGCCAGAATTCCTGCCAGGGAAGCTATGTGTGGAGTATGACTTCTCTCATGAAGGCTGCATTCTCTTGTGGGAGGCAGGGGGAGATGGATCTTAGAGAGCCCTCCCAGTGCAGCTCATTCGTGGGGGCCTGTGAGACTTGCAGACTACTTTCCTGGTAACAGTAGGCAAGGTGAAATAGATCTAATCCAGATCCCATTGTTTCGGATTCAGCCCTGCAGTCAGTTTGTCACTATTCACTGAAGAAAAGGGTCTGCCTGTTGATGATCGTAAACAAATTCACTTTTAAATGTTGACATACTAGATGGCTGTGTTAGGCTGTTCTTACATTGCTATAAGGAAATATTTGTGACTGGATAATTTATTTTTTAAAAAAGAAGTTTAATTGGCTCATGGTTCTGCAGGCTGTACAGGAAGCATGGTGTTGGCATCTGCTCGGCTTTTGGGGAGGCCTGAAGGAGCTTTTACTCATAGCTGATGGCAAAGCAGGAACAGGCATCTTACATGACAGAGCAGGATTGGGGGTGGGGAGGGGAAGGAGGTGCTACACACTTTTAAACAACCAGATCTTGTGAGAATGAACTGTCAGGAGGACATTAGGGATGGTGCTAAACCATTCATTAGAAATCCATCCCATGATCCAAACACTTCCCACCAGAATTATAATTCAATATAAGATTTGGGTGGGCACAAATAACCAAACTCTATCAATGGCAAACAAGGAGTTTCTCTTAAATTGAACTAGAATCAAGAAGTAAATGCAGCCTGGGGAAGAGAGAGCTTCTGTCACTTCTTTCCTGTGTTCTCTTCCCTAGACATAGGCAGAGAGAAGTAAAAAGTAGGGTGAGAAAAAAACAGGAAGTAAAGAGTGGAGAATGAGAGAGATTTGAGAAGCAGAACTGTCTCCTGCCACATTGAGACTGTTTTGTGTCTTTTGTGGTTTTTTTTGAGTTGGAGTCTTGCTTTGTCACCTAGGCTGGAGAGCACGTGGTGTGATCTCGGCTCACCACAACCTCCACCTCCTGGGTTCATGTAATTCTCCTGTCTCGACCTCCTGAGTAGTGGGGACTACAGGCGTGCGCCACCATGCCCAGCTAATATTTGTATTTTTGTAGAGATGGGGTTTCACCATGCTG
This sequence comes from Callithrix jacchus, assembly GCF_049354715.1. NCBI lineage: Eukaryota > Metazoa > Chordata > Mammalia > Primates > Cebidae > Callithrix > Callithrix jacchus. Next base: position 26,208,796 of record NC_133516.1, on the reverse strand, counting down.
GCCAGGCTGGTTTTGAAATTCTGACCTCAAGTGATCCAGCTGCCTCGGCCTCTCAAAGTGCTGGGTTTATAGGCATGAGCCAATGTGCCAAGCCACATCGAGATTGTTTTATGTCCAAGTACAGGCTCTTATATTGCTCTGCAATAGAGATTTTGTTTGAGATCACAGCACACATACTTTCCATTGTTCAAACAAGATAGGGAATACAGAGTTTGTTTCTTTCATTTGATCAAAAAAGAATAACTGTGAATGAGAAGTGATGTCAAAGATTTAGGCAGTGCTATCTATAGAGATGAACAGTTGCTTTGGAAGTGCCAGGGCACACTCTGGAATGGGATCAGCTTTGCAAGTTTGGGAGAGAAAGTGCGAAAATAAGCCAGAGCAGCTGGCCCAGTGCTGCGCAGGCAACCGTGTGTTCAGCCACCCTCAGAGTGGGCACCTGGGACAGTGATCAGCCACAACTCTTGGCAGTTATCTCTAGTCCCCTCCTTTTCCACATTCTCCTAAAATTGACTGCATCCACATTCCTGATCTGCCTCTGATGCCATCACTTTGTCTCAGTGTCCCACACACTCCCGTCAAACCCTGTGTGCTTGGTTAAGTGGTATCAAGCTAGCATCGTCATAGGGGGGAGGGCAGAGGGCAGAGTTTGATTTTCACTTTTGGTTGAAGACCTAGTTGTTTTCTCTCCCTAGTTTCAGGAATCTTATTTGAGCCATCAAATGTCCATTTGTAACTGTCCAGAATACCCTTTTTATTTGGACTTTTAAAAAACATATGTTTTTTTTAAAAACTTCCCCTTTGTGATACTTAGGCCCTATCCTATCTGCAGATGCAGGGAGCTCAAATCAAACAGCTTAACTGTAGAGAGAGAAAAAAAGCTAAGTCTTTGTGAGTTAATTAAATCCTAACACAGTGGCAGTCTCAGAAAGAAATGGTTGGTTAGCACACAGCTAATCCCTTTGAAATTAATTTCTCTGCAAAACAGTAGCTCCAAAATGCAGTTGTTCCTGAGCCCCAAAATACAGACTGAGGCATTTTTAAATGACCCTCCATTGGACTTGAAACCATCTGCTTGTTTGTAGCTGAAGTATGAATTTTCCACTGTTCTAAGCACCATGACAATGGCATCACTCCAGAGAGAGAAGCAGCACCACAGGAGCCCTGTGGAAGGACTCCTGCCAGCCCTGCTCTGAGAGGCACTTCAGCTTCATTTCCATTGATTTGATTAAAGGACAAAGAACCAAAGAAAAATATAGTGTCTATTCAGAATTGAGCTCCACTCTCCTAATATTCTCTTGGGCTTCTAAAGGATTAAATCTCACTTCATCTGCTTCCATCAAGTACCCATTTATGTTATGTCTCTCAAGGAGTAATTAGCCCTCAGCTGCAAGAGAGTTGTCAAAATCAGATGATCTGCTTTTGAAGGGCTACAAAGAAAATGTGGAGGCAAGTTTCTCTTACAGGAAAAGTATGGACCATAGAGAGGGCATTAAGTATGATACCAGAATGGGTTGTGCCTTGCTCTGATTCTTAGTGTAGCTTCCCATACATTCTAGCTTAACTTCTTTACTCATGCTGTATTTGTGCATGTCCAATTTTCCGTGACCAGTTCCCCAGTGTCACTATGTTACAAATACCAGCAAATCAAAACACATAATGCCTAAGGCTGTAGACATAATTATGGAGGTAATAATTCAGTTTTCAATGCACAAAAAAGTATACACATACCAGGGATTTGCTGAAGGATCTTGTCGTTTTGCTATTGTGGAACTTTTCTTATAGGTAAGCCTGTGAAGAAGGTGCTATCTTCTGCTTGCCATGTTACCAGAACTGCAGTCATTTATTCAGGAATTATCAGAGGAAAGTTGCACTTCAGACCACTGAGAATCATATTCTCCACCTGAAAACATTTACCGAAAATCTTATTCATAAATATTGTACTGTATTCAAAGTATATTTTCTCATGCAATTAAATGCTTTGAGCTAGCATGGATTTTCTGAGTGTCCAGTTACATACCCTGAGGCTAAGTTGGAATGGACTTGGTAATGTTAACTTCTTGCTAGTTACATAAATTGCACCCTAGTTGAAAACATATATCCATGTCTTCTTATGAATTTTAAGAGCACATCAAAATAGTTTATTATGGTGCAGATTTGGAATGTCTTATTTTTTAAGAAAATATAAACACAGAAAACTCATTAATATTATAGTCATAAAAGATTCCATTGCAATCTAGGTAATGGAATTCAAATAGTATTGCCTTGCAGAATCAGATACAGGACCTGCAAGACCATTATAATATTTTAATACAAACTTTTTAAATGACAGTAATAGGACATTTAAAATCACACAGAAACTGGGCATGGAAGTGCGCACCTGTAGTCCCAGCTACTTGGAAGGCTGAGGCACGAGGATCTCCTAAACCCGGGAATTTAAGGGTGCAGTGAGCTATAATTGCACAGTGTACTCCAGCCTGGGTGACACAGAGAAGCCCTGTCTCTAAAAAATAAAAAATAAAATTACATAGAGGAAAAAAAATTGCAATAACTTCTTAGTAAAATACAGTTAAACAACTTGTACAAAATTCTTGTTCTCTTGTTTTACCTTTCTGTCATCTTATATTAAATATGGAAGATTTTGTAAGGGAAGAAAAGGTAATCTCACGAAATGTAATATGTTTTATTGTTCCTTTTCCAAAGCGATTGGCATGATATCCCATTTTGATGGGAAGAAACAGTCCCAACTTCTCATTTAACACAAATGAAGGACTCAAATCACTTACATCTTCCTTACAGTTTTCTTAGTTTGGGTCTTCAGGAATAATAATGCTGAAAAAAGAAAGATCAATATTCAAATGTAATATAAAAAGTTGTAAGAAGTCAAATCCCCTTAAAACACTTGAGTAGACCCTTAGGTAGGCTGGTGCTTTTCTTTACTCTATATTTTGTTAACATAACATTAATCCCAGATGGGATTATTGCAGTTTAGTCATGGAATATGCATATGCTTTTGAATGTTATAATTTTATCATTGGTTGTAGTTGTTCTTTTATTGTTTATTAAAAGTAACTGATAAAAATTCCGGTTCCTTGCAGTAATTAACCAGAAGTAACATCAACTGCATTTTATATCTGGATAAACAAGATTCTGAAAGACATAGACTCTCGGCTACAGAGGAATAAGAATAGTGCTTCCTTTTGTTTCTTCTTTCTTTTTCTTTTCTTTTTTTTGAAAAATAGGTTCATTCTGTCACCCAGGCTGGAGTACAGTGGTGCAGTCTTGGCTCAATGCAACCTCCGCTTCCCAGGCTCAAGTGATCCTACCACCTCAGCCTCACAAGTAGCTGGGACCAAAGATGCATACCACCACGCCCAACTGAATTTTGTTTGTTTGTTTTTTGTTTTTGAGATGGAGTTTCGCTCTTGTTACCCAGGCTGGAGCGCAATGGCGCAATCTCGGCTCACCGCAACCTCCGCCTCCTGGGTTCAGGCAGTTCTACCGCCTCAGCCTCCTGAGTAGCTGGGATTACAGGCATGCGCCACCATGTCCAGCTAATTTTTTGTATTTTTAGTAGAGATGGGGTTTCACCATTGTTGACCAGGATGGTCTCGATCTCTTGACCTCGTGATCCACCCGCCTCAGCCTCCCTGAGTGCTGAGATTACAGGCGTGAGCCACCACGCCCGGCCCCTGATTTTTCCATATTTTCTAGAGATGGGGTTTCACCATGTTGCCCAGGCTGTTCTGGAGCTTGTGGACTCAAGTGATTCACCCACCTCGGCCTCCCAAAGTGTTGGGATTACAGGCTTAAGCCCTTGTGCCCAGCCACTTCCTTTTATTTCCTAATGGCACAGCTTCATAGACTCCTTCATGTTCATTACTATTCCATGAATGCTGGAGTTTTGATTAGGCAGTAGTGGTAGTGTGGTAGTAGTGGTAGTGATAATGTGTGTGTTTAAATTAAGTTGGGTACTGTTCATGGTTAAGGTACGCTGAAAGCAGGAAAATATTAGAGTTGCACAGATGTTGTGACTAGTCAGAAAATACCTAGAAGTATAGCACTTTTTTTTGAGACAGGGTCTCTGTTGCCCAGGCTGGAGTGCAGTGACATGATCTGGACCCACTGCAACCTCTGCCTCCCAGGTTCAAGCTATTCTCCCACCTCAGCCTCCCAAGTAGCTGGGACTACCGGTGCGTGCCACCACACCCGGGCTAATCTTTTGCATTTTTAGTAGAGACAGGATTTCACCATGTTGGCCAGGCTGGTCTTGAACTCCTGACCTCAAGTGCTCCACCTGCCTTGGTCTCCCAAAGTGCTGGGATTACAGACATGAGCCACTGCGCGTGACTGAGGTAAATACTTTTACACTGTGGTCTTGTATCCTTGAATCACCAGCCAGAAAGTAAAAGTAAAAAGCTGGCAGGAGAGTGATCCTATCTTGAGCTCAGTGCAGGGTATCCACTGTAGTCTTTTCAGTGAAGTCAGAGAACACTGAGGCCTCCCAGGTTTCAGATCGGAGGTTTGGCTTCTTCATTCATCTAACAATCTTTACGCACCTTTTGTGTATTTTAAACTGGTCAGTAAGTAAAACGTAAGGCAGTATGAAAGGAGCAGTTCGGGAAACGAAATGTAGGAATAAGCCCTAAGTTGAAAAACCGATTTTCAGAATTACAGTACATACTGCTGGTTTCACTTATGTTTTTATTTTCATTCGGTACTTTAAAAATTATAGAAATTATTTTAAGGATGAATAATACAACTTAAATCTCTAAGATTAATAAATATTTTAATAAATCTACCTTTAAAAGAACTGAGATTCTTCTTTTACATAATTTGAGAACTCTCTGTGACCAAGAACTGCTAATTATGGTAAGAAGCTGTATTTTTAGATTTTCTTTGTCAGGGTTAAAAATTCAAGTACCTAACTTAAGACTTCACATGATATCTAGACTACCAGAATTTTTTTGAATGAGGTTCTCTTAGGAGTATGTTGATGCATTCTCATCCTTTCCTCCCTGGGCTCCTACCACAGCCCTCTGACTGGTCTCCCTACCTCCAATCTCTCTTCTCTCCACTCCAGTTTTCCTTTTGCTGCCACAGCTTGCTTTCTCAAATACAAGTATGACTCCATGTTGTGGTTCTGCTCATAATTTTTGAGCAGCTCCACATTACTCAAGAGAAACCCCAGCCCCACCACGTGGCTGTGTTTGCAGCTTAATCCCCATGCAAAGCCCCACTGGGCTCCAGCCACTGGAACTGTACCCTGTTCCTAGAACATCCTGTGTTCTTTGCCTTTGCACATTCTCTTCACCCTGCTGGTTCCCTGTTGCCCACTTGTCTTCCTGGACAATTTCTCCTCCTTTTAAAGACTCACCTTATGGATCATCACCATGGAGAATCTGTCCTTTGTGGGCACTTGTCATGCTGCATTGTGATCTCTGGGCCACAACCAGAATGTTTCTTCTCTGTGTTCTCTTAGTACTCAGCCTGTAGTAGGTGTGCACTAAAAAGTGACATCATTCTCCTCGACATGGTGATCCCATATTTGCATCTATACTTCCAAAGAAGGTGGTACATGCACTGCTGCTTAAAACAGCCCTGTTATCCTAGGGAAAGATTCTAAAGGATAGGCCTTGCCTGTCCCAGGGAGTCAGAGAAGTACAGGTTAGGGAGAGAAACATATTTGGGGTTAGAGCATCTGTGATCAATTTGTTTCCTTAGGTCAAGGGAGTTTAACCAGCATTCAGGGAGTTCATGAATCTGAGGTCTGAATTCCAGTCTTCACCCTGGCCCAGAAAGCCATGCAAGCTTGGGCAAGTCTGGTAACTTTGCTTTGGTGTTCTCATCACTAAACTGACAAGGCAGACCAGGTGATCTCTGAAGTATCTCCATGACAGCTGGGCATGGTGCCTTACACCTGTAATCCCAGCACTTTAGGAGGCTGAGGTGGGCAGATTGACTTGAGGTCAGGAATTCAAGACCAGCCTGTACAACATGGCGAAACCCCATCTCTGCTAAAAATACAAAAATTAGCTGGACGTGGTGGCACATACCTATAGTCCCAGCTACTTGGGAGGCTGAGGCAGGACAATCACATGAACCTGGGAGGCGGAGTTTGCAGTGAGCCAAGATTGTACCACTGCACTCCAGCCTGAGTGACAGAGCAAGATTCCCTCTAAAAAAAAAAAAAAAAAAGTAGCTCCATTGCAAGACAGCATGCACACTGCAGGTGAAATAACTCAGTGACTACTTCAGGTGTTCAAAGGACAGTAATGTGATCAACTGACACTTGTGTAAAAATGGCCATTTCCAAAGATGGAGAGGGAATTTGGAATGTTGTAAATGAAACTTAGTGTTCACGTCATCTTTTTTGCTGTAGAGTTGTGAACTAATTTTAACTTTCTAAAAGGAAACAACACAGCTCTGTGGGTAACTAGGGTAGAAAGCAGCAGTTGGCTTTACAGTGAGTTCTGGATGGTTTGTCTTGAGTTGCGTGGCACGTGATTCATCATGGAAGCCATTCATAACTGGTGTTTCTGTCAGTCATAATATGCATACAGAAGGCAGTTCTCCATGTGCTTATACTTTAGCAGAATAAGAATGTGACTGTTGTTTCAAAATTAGAATCAGTAAATAGGTGATGATGGCTTCTTTTTAGCCCCTATTTCAGTATTGGCTCACAACACTTGGAAATGCATCTCCAAAAATGTCTTAATGATATTTATATCCCGATGTTTTGTAAATGAGTTGAACGTGATGAGTGAGAATAGTTGCACATCCTGTGCTTTTGATGTCTCTCCTGACTGTTGTGAAGGCTCTGACTCAGCATGGATGATGTGCAGTCTGCTCAAGATACAGCCCCACAAGAGTGGAGCCTGGCATCATCCCGGAGGCCTGTTCCTGAGGTGCTGGAAGATGGCAGGGAGCTGTTGCCATGCAGATGGGATTCTTCCGGCTGCCCTGGGAGCTGCCTGTCTAAAACTCTGAATTGTGGACATGTTTATGTCCATCACAATAGCAGTCTGTGGTTAGCCTGCTTTCATACTGGTAGGGCCCAGCTCTGGGGTGATAGGGCCCAGCTCTGGGGTGATGAGGCCCAGCTCTGGGGTGATGACTTCTTTCATTTTTTTCCCCTTCTTTTTCACAGTTTACTTTCAGAAGTGGTTAAAACAATTATTTCACCTTAACTACTATGCAACTTGAAGTAAATTAAAGGAAAAGTGTTTTTCTCTTCAGATTCAAAGAAGTAGGTAATTACTTTTGGCAAAAGAGTAGACAAAGATCTAGCAATATGAGATTCATTTGTCAATAATTAGGCAATGATAAGTATACATTTTAGGTTGAAATTCTAGCTATTTGAAAAAAAACTACAGGCTGGGTGCAGTGGCTCATACCTGTTATCCAGGTATCACTGGGAGGCTGAGGTGGGTGGATCATTAGAGCCCAGGAGTTCAAGACTAGCTTGGGCAATATGGTGAGACCTCATCTCTACAAAAAATACAAAATTAGTTGGGCATGATATGCACTCCTATAGTCCCAGTTAAGGTGGGAGGATCTCTTGAGCCTGGGAGAACATGGCTGCAGTGAGCTGAGATTGTGCCACTGCACTCCAGCCTAGATGATAGAGTGAGATCCTGTCTCAAAAAAAAAAAAAAGTAAAGAAAAATACTACAGTTGAATAATTTTCTCATAAATTAACAGAAGTTTATGAGAATTTCTCATAAATTAACAGGAAGCTTTGAGTGTTCAAAGTCACAACACAAGTGAGTTCATGGATGGTCAGTGGGACTTAGGGCCCAAGGGGCCATTCTCACATCACTTCTGCCTTCCTCCCTGTGGACTGCTTTAGGAATCCATGGGTCCTTCCTCTAATTAAGATGTAACATTCTCTTACCCCAGAATTCCTCTAGGTGGTATTGCTCGGGACTCAGGTGTTTAGAGTTTATCAAAAGGTAGTATTTCTTAAAAGTCACCAAAATCCTGTAGAACTAGGAATAATTTGCCAGAAGAGGCAGGCAACACACAGGAATTTGGATTTGTTTAAGATTAAATGGACATGTTAGATCAACTTGCCAATGAAAATTATGGTGCAGATCTTAATTAAATGTTTTCTAAATTTGTGTTTACTTAACACTGTAAAGTTTTATAACTAATTTCTGCTCAACTATTTCATGTTTTCATCACGTTTCATGTATACATCAAGAATGTAGCAGAAAGAGTTTCTAGCTTGGCACTATATTAGTTTTGTTTTGTTTTTTTCTTTTCCTTTCTTTTTGTTTTTTTGGATTTTTTGGTTTCTGTTTTTTTTTTGAGACAAGTTCTTACTCTGTCACCCAGGATGGAGTGCAGGGGTACAATCATGGCTTATTGCAGCCTTGACTTCCTGGGCTCAAGTGATCCTCCCACTTCAGCCTCCTGATTACCTGGGACCACAGGTGCATATCACCATGTGCTATTTTTAAAAAATTTTTGTAGAGATGGAGTCTCTTTATGTTGCCTCGGCTGGTCTCAAACTCCTGGGCTCAAGCAATCCTCCCACCTCAGCCTCCTAAAATGCTGGGATTATAGGGATGAGCCATCACACTTGGCTGCTGTATTAGATTTCTGTTGCTCTGTGACAAATTACCACAAATGTGATGGTTAAAATAGTCTACAATTGTTATCTTGCAGTTTCTGTGAATCCAGAGTTCCAACACAGCTTAGCTGGGTCCCCTGCTCAGGGTCTTATCAGGCTGCAATCCAAGATGTCAGCTGGGGCTTTGGTCTCATCAGAGGCTCAACTGGAGAAAGTTCTGCTTTAAGCTCTCTGAGGGTGTTAGCAGAATTCATCTCCTCGTAGCCTTAAGGCTATGTGTTTGGCATTTTCTTGCTGATTGTTGTCCAGAGGATGCTCTTAGCTCCTTGAGGCCACCCACAGATTCTTGCCATGTGGCCCTGTCACAGCATGGCACTTACTTCTACAAAGCTACCTAAAAAGAATCTCTCTGCTCAGAGTCTCTGACCTCAGGGACAGCCAAGGCCCTCTTTTAAATGGCAGCTAACTTATTAAGTCTGGCCCACTATAGATAATCTCCTTTTTGGTTAACTTAAAGTCAGCTGAATAGGGACCTTAATTACATCTAAAAACATCTTTTCACCCTTGTCATATCACATAACCTATCGTGGGAGTGTCCATTTCTTTTTCTACATTCTGCTGATAAGAAGCAAGTCCAGGCTCCTGCTTATACTCCAGCAGGGGAGGGTGTTATACAAGGTATTGGGAATCATTGTGCGGTGGGAGGAGCAGGGCCTAGGATTTACCCTAGGGTGTGTCTGCCACAGGTACTCTGGATGTTTAATAAGTTGAAAGATTCTGTTAGAAGCCAGTCGTTTGGAATGAAGATTACATGTTCCAGTAGGAATTGGGTGATATTTGTAGTTAAGCTTATAGGTAAGCTGACCAAGCCTATTTAAAATAAAGTGTGGCTGATCTAAAATATTACTATTCCATTTGCCTTAATTTGGAATAAGGTCAGGGTGTGACATACAGGAAAATGCTTCTTTCCATCTTCTGGGGCACAGGGTTGCCCCATCCATCAACTCTACAGCTTTCCCCTTCTCCAGCCCTATTTGGTGATAGGCCACATTTGCCTCTCTCTTTCCCATATATTTGGAGTAGCCAGCTCTTTCCTGCTGCCCTGAGCTCTTGTTATTGCACCCACATGGGCCCAGCCCCAAGTTCCCCATGTGCCCAGATGATCTTTCTCTTGCTCCTCCTGTTCAAACCATTTTCCCTCATTGAGTTTCACTTCACTAGGTTTAGACTGAAAGCTTCCAGTATGGAAGAAGGAGGAAAGCTAATTATGCATTCTGCTTCTCTCTGACAAATGTCAAGTTTTGCTATGTTTTTCTCAAAAATTTAAAATACCTATGGCACCTCTATGAGTTTGCTACAGTTCCCAGGGGTACCTCTGGGCATAGCTTGGGAACTGTGGCTGTACCCTGTATAGGATTCTACCTGCATTGAGCACTCACTGTTTGCAAGGTCTGGTGTTTGGGGCTAGAACAGCAAGTGGAAGAAAAATCCAACAGCTGGCTTGAGCACTGAGAAGGATGCATTTGAGGCTCAGAGGCCCTACTGTGGGAGGGCAGAGCAAAGTGTGTTTGCTTCTGGGATGGGGTGGAAAACGTCATTTTGCCTTAAGATGAAACAAATACCAGCTACAGCATGATGCTTCCTGATAAAATGTTCTTATATTTTGCCTGAAGCAGAGGTGCAACCCTCAACAGACCATGGTAAGGTCTTGGTAATCTGTTTATTTGTTGTAGAGCATTTGTAGCCCACTTCAGTGGTCCAGTGTTTAATTGTTTTTAATAGGGACACTAATGCATGTTTTTAAAAATTAGCTTGGAGGGAAGGAATATAGTCACATATCCTGAGTGATCACCTTGGGCTGGCTAAGGGTTGCTGGTGGGGCAGGGCATCATTTGAAAAGAGTCAGTGTGATACCTTGCAGGACCAAGGACACAGAGGAAGGGATAACCTGGGAAAAAACCAGGATTCCTTCAGCCTATAGCCAGATGATGGTATTTCTACAACACATGGGGGCAAGTGCTACTGGGGAGATAACCCACAAGGGCATGGGAATCAGCACTCCAGCATATCTGTGGCCAGATCACCCTGGAGCCTTGTGCAGGCAGCTCTGCCATGAACATAATGTTTAAAAATATGCAAAGTAATATTATATATCATTTAGGCATAATACATTTTGGGGAAAAGAACATGGGAATGATAAATACCACATCTAGGCAGGTGGTCCTGTCTGAGGATGAGGGTAGAAGATGAGACCCAGAGAGGCTGTGACATGGAATGAGCTGTGTTTAAAGGAGCTCATGGGTAGGGGCTGAGGATGTCATTCTTTCCAACTTTAAGTCTTTTTGAGATATTTTCTGATTTTTAATGGAAAGAGTAATACTTTATAGATTTATGATCATTAAATTTTTGTTTGTGTTTGTGCATTTGATTTGAGAAAAGCTAGTGAGTGAGCAGGCATGCCAGGGACCAACTGTTGTCACTGAGGTTAGCCACTGGATTGAAGAGCCCACTGTGGGTGTTAGAGACTCTGTGCCCAAGCCGGACTGTACCTAAAGCACCTCCTTATAACCTGGGCATGGGACTCTCAGAGATGTACCACGTCATCGGGAAAATGCAGAGGGTGGCACCCACTCCCTTGAGTGACTATACAGAGGAAGGAAAATAGCATGTACCTGAGCCTGGCATTTAATTAACCACAGAGTAAACATCACTTGAACATGGATCTAAAAATGTGATGGATTTTAGACACTCCAAAGAATGCAAGGGGAAAGTTAGCAGATATGGGAAGATATTTATATTTATCTTATTTATTATATCTATTATCCTGTCACAGAATATATTTAAATATGGAAAGTGCTTCATTCTATAATTAGAACAAAAGAAGCAATCATATAGAATTGTCCCAATTTTAATTCATTATTTTTTCCAACTTGAAAATACTTCGGGATATTTTATAATAGCTCATTTTGCCTGAGACAAATTGAACCATGAAACCACTGGTCTGTGAAATGACTGAATAAATTAAAAATGTGTGTAAGCAACTAGATCAAAATTAATAAGAGAATCTAAGCATAAATAGAAGCCCATTAACAAAGAAGCAATTCTTGAAGTGTCTGTAGCAAATTTTCATGGGGTTTTTGCCCCTTTTTAAAAATTTAATGTATCTTTACATAGAGTGATTTAGTAACAAAACTTCACCATACAAGGGAATTTCTGAGTTTTTTATTTTGGTTTTTAAAATGAATTGTGTTCTCCTTTGGATCGTGAGTGTTAACATGATGGAAAGTGTGGGTTTGCTGCTGGTTTCTGATACATCACCCTAGCAAGTCCTTCATAAATGTGATGTCCGTTCTGTCTTAGGAAAAAAGATACATGAACTAAAAATCAAACAAAACAAAAAGCTAGAGGCCAAGAGTATTAATGCTTTAAAGAAAAAAGCAAAGTGCCCCCATATAGCTTTTAAAAATGCACTACTACCAAGTACTGACTTGATATTGGACACACATGCACATGTATACTTTTCTTCCAGGAAACAGATAAAGGCAGACTACAGTCTATCATGAAAGATGTTGAAGGGAAGGGAAAAAAGTTCTTGACAAGGCAGACTGTAGGCTTGCTTCTTGACAAAGTACGTTTCTACTTGACCTGTGGCTTACAGCATCCCTCAGTCCCTCATCCTTATCTCACTATGCCCATACCCCAGCCTTACATATGACCATGCTATTCCACTGTCAGAAGAGGTCATTTTATTTATTTGTTTATTATTTTGAAATAGGGTTGCTCACTGAAGCCTTAGCCTCCTACGCCCAAGTGATCCTCCCACCTCAGCTTCCCAAGTAGTTGGGACTACAGGGATTACCTGGCTAGTTTTGTTTTTGTTTTTGTTTTTGTTTTGTAGAGACAGGGTTTGTCCATGTTGCTCAGGCTAGTCTCAAATTCCTGGGCCTAAGCGATTCTCCTGCTCAGCTTCCCAAATTGCTGGGATTATAGGTATGAGCCACCATGCCCAATCAGAAAAGATCTTCTGAAGACACAGTATTTCACAGTTGAGGAATGAGACCCAGAAAGCCAGAGGACTTTCCCAAGCTTCCCAGGCAGCCAACTTTCTCTGTGTAGCCCGCTGGCTTTCATCCGGTATTGGTGGATGGCCTGCTGATTTGTCTAGTTCTGCATTCCATCTCTGGGAGTGACCTACTGGATACTACATGGGAAAGTGGGGCCAGATATCCCTAACACTTTTACCATCTAGTAGGACTTCCAACTTGAGCATACCCCACTTGCCTCTGCCTCTTCAAAAACCATAGTTAAACAAGAGGAAACATAAGAAAAGCATAAATAGATTAAAAATGTTGGATCATTCTGTTATAAAGATGCATGCACACATATGTTTATTGTGGCACTCTTTACAATAGTAAAGACTTGGAACCAACCCAAATGCCCATCAATGATACAATGGATAAAGAAAATGTGACACATATACACCATGGAATGCTATGCAGCCATAAAAATGATGAGTTCATGTCCTTTGCAAGGACATGGATGAAGCCGGAAACCATCATTCTCAACAAACTGACACAAGAACAGAAAACCAAACACCACATGTTCTCACTCATAAGTGGGCGTTGAACAATGAGAACACAGGGAGGGGAACATCACACACTGGGGCCTGTCTGGGGGTGGGTGGCTAGGGGAGGGATAGCATTAGGAGAAATAGCTAATGTAGGTGACGGGGTGATGGATGCAGCAAACCACCATGGCATGTGTATACCTGTGTAACAAACCTGTGTGTTCTGCACATGTACCCCAGAAGTTAAAGTGTAATTCAAAAAGAAAAGACATGAAAAAAATGTTGAAAACTAAAAGAGTGCCATTAGCTAACCAAAAAAATAATTTTGATAACTTTTTGTAAAATGGAAAGAGGACCAGGAAAGGGTTGACAGAGAACTAGAGCAGAGAAGCTGCAACCCCCTTCAGATAAAGCCAGCTGTTGGGAGATGAGAACACTCCCTCTGTTGGAAGACATTCCAACCAGGAATGAAACAGGAGCAGGTCAGCATCTGGACAATTCATTAACTTTCTCAAAATGAGGAAAATTGGGGTGGGAGCTTAGGGAAGCAGCTTTAGAACTGTGAGGGATCTCCAAGTTATTCTGGACATCCATGACCCATAAGAAGGGGATGCAAGAAAATGCTATGGTACCCAGTGATGAAAGATGCTACATCTGTGCACTTGGGGCTCTTCTGATGTTGTTCTTCATGAGGTCTGCAGATAATTTGCCTCCTGCTTGCTCATGTGCCCTAAATAAAAACATTCACTGTTACATGCAATCTATGTACACAGAGCCCCCTGATTCAGATGGGAGGGCAAGGTGGAGAGAGATGGCACAAAGACAGAAAAAACCTCTGGAAGCTCCTCATTTTTATCACCTGGTCCTTCTTTTCCAAATGCAAGTAGACCACCAGAAACCATATAGTCCTTCTTTATAAAATGTGAAGAAACCACCAAGGATCATCAGATATTTGAAGAGAATCAGTAGAGACAGACATACAGACACCATGATGAAAAACTGACCCATAAGGAAACAGCAAAGTAAAATGAGAACATTCTAATAAAAACCTTTGCAGAGATTTGAAAAAGTATTGCAGTCATAAATTATGAAAGGCCGACAGGAAAAAGAAGTGATCAGGGAACAAAAAGGCGTTATTGGCAACTAAAAGGATGATTGTCAAAATAGATTCATTAGAAATGACTCAGAATGGGCAAAGCTATATAATAATAGTAACAGCTAACATTTAGCAAGTATTTACAACTCTTCAGACACTGTTCTAAGTGTTTCACATGTAAATCAGTTTCATCCTTTTAAGAACTCTCTATCCAGGCATGGTGGCTTATGCCTATAATCCCAGCACTTTTGGAGTTCCAGGTGAGTGGATCACTTGAACCCAGAAGTTTGAGACCAGCCTGGGCATGGTGAAACACCATCTCTACTAAAAATACAAAAATTAGTTGGGCATGGTGTCGCACACCTGTAGTTCAGCTACTTGGGAGACTGAGGTGGGAGGATCACATGAACCCAGGAGGTGAAGGTTGCAGTGAGCCAAGATCGAGCCACTGCACTCCAGCCTGGGGAGCAGAGTGAGACCCTTTCTCAAAAAGCTCTGTGAGATGGATACTATTATCCCCATTTTACAGATGAGGTGACTAAGGCAGAGAAATTAGGAAATTCTCAGGGACATGCAATTTCAAAGAGAGCTAGAATTTAGCGTATGTGCCTTGATTCCAAAGCCCATACTCAACTGTATTGAAGATCAAATTAGTATTGTAACAAGCAGGCAAGCTCCCTCAAAACAGTTACTGGCCCATTTGTACCAAGTCAATATTTGCCAGGTGAATGAATAAAATAAGTATCTAAAGAATAAATACCAAACTCTTCACAGAAGTTACCTAGGAGGAAAGAGACCAAGGTTAGAATGTGAAAGGGAAATTTACTCTTTATTCTCTGTAATGCCTGTATTACTTGAATTTGTACAAAGAGATATATTACTTTAATAATTTAAAGAAAAAAGTTTTAATGACAAACTTTTTGTTACCTACTAATTTATCAAAAGTTTACATTAATCTGGAGTATTTATATATCTGTCACGTACAAAATCCCACAATAGATAAGTTGGACATGAAAGCAAATTATTTATAAGTTAAAGCCACTAGCCAAATCTTAAGTGTCCTTGTTGTTAAGCTGCCATATACATATTTGTTGTTATTTGTTCTAAACAGCTCTCTCCATACCTTATTATATGGGAGACAACTGTGGAGTTCAGAATCCTCGCCTTTTTATTTCCCGTATGGCTTTGACCAAGATAATATATATCCATGAATCCCAGTTTCTCAATCTGTAAAACCTGTATTTAAATATTGTGCAGTTTTGAAGATCAAAAGTAAATGAAGGAACTCCTGCTTCCCATCAAGATTGAGTAACAGGCACCAAACACCTTCATGCCAGAAAGAACCTCCCAAAACAGACAAAATATGTGAATCAATGTTTTTCTAATAGTGGACATCAGGCAGTGAAGGACAGTGATCTCTGAGAGATAGAGATAGGAAAGAGGCAATTTGAGTTCTACAGTCACCCCAGTTTGCCCCCGTGAGAGGCAGAGTCTCGGGAGGCCACAGCAGCCAGAGTTCACAGGACAGAGTACCAGAGACAGCAGAGCTGCATGGAGAGATAGCCCCAGAGATCTGCTGAGAGTGCCATTTAGCATTCAGCAGAGCATGTGCATGTGAGGAAACTCTCTGGGGCTCAGAGGGAACAGCGCTGCTCCTACTACCCTGATTAGAAAAATCGGAATACACAAGGTGTTGAGTAAAATACTCAGGAAGGTCTTACCCTGTTAGCAGGAATAATAAGTTCTGGACTGAGATCTGCTCTAAACCCACCTAACAAATGTTAAACAAGACACAAGAGGATTGAACTGTTTCTAACTTAACTGCATCCTAGAACAAAGCCCAGGAATATAAATACATGCCCCCGCCCTGCCCCCATCTTCATGATGAGGAGAATCATGATCAATTAGAACTGACCCAAAGCTGAAATACTTGTTAGAATTAGCAAGCAAGGGCATTAATACAGTTATTAAAACTGTATTCCATATGTTTAAAAACTATATGGCGACATGCAAATACTACTTTAAAAGGATGCACACCTTACTTCTAAAGGTTAAAAACTATAGGGCTGGGTAGGGTGGCTCATACCTGTAATTCCAGCACTTTGGGAGACTGAGGCAGGTGGATCACCTGAGGTCAAGAGTTCAAGACGAGCCTGGCCAACATGGTGAAACCCTGTCTCTACTAAAAATACAAAATTAGCTGGGCATGATGGCACATCCCTGTAATCCCAGCTACTTGTGGGACTGAGGCAGGAGAATCACTTGAACCCGGCAGGCAGAGGTTCTAGTGAGCTGAGATCATGTCATTGCACTCCAGTGCGGGCAACAAGAGTGAAACTCCATCTTAAAACAAAACAAACTACAATGCCTGAGACAAATAATACACTGGATGGGATTAGCAGCAGATTAGACGTTGAAGAAGAAGAAAATTAGTACTTAAATACACAGCAATAAAATGGCTTGGCATGGTGATACATGCCTATAGTCCTAGCTATTCAGGAGGTGAAGGAAGGAGCAGCTCAGAGGAGTTTTAAGGCTACAGTGAGCTATGATTGTGCTCCTGCATTCCAGCTTGCAAGATAGAGCAAGGCCCTGTCTCTGGGGGGAAAAAAAAGGCAATAAAACTTAATCAAACATGAAGTACAGAAAGAATAAAGTGTAAAAATGAAAAGAGCTTTAGTGAATTATGGGGCATAATCTAGGAATTGGGAACTTCCTCAACCTAATGAAGGGCATCTATGAAAAGTCTGCAACTAGTGTCATACTTAGTGATGAAAGGCCAAATGCCTTCCCCGTTGGTATTAAGGACAATAAAAGGGTATCTGTTCTTACCACTTCTGTTCAACATTATACTGAAGGTTCTGGCTAGTGCAGTCAAGCAGACAACAAAATAAAAGGCATTCAGATTAGAAAGGAAGAAGTAAAACTCTCTACTCACAAACGACACGATCATCTATGTAAAAAATCTGATGGATCTGCAGAAAGCACTAGAAGTCAGCATTTGCAGGTTGTCTATGGCTGCTTTTGCACAACAGTGGGAAAGTTGAGTCATTGTGATAGAGACTGTATGGCCCCAAAGCCCAAAAGCCTCAAATATTTACTGTTCAGCCTTTTAATGAATATTTTACCAGCTGCTGTTCTATAGATTCAGTGTAATCCCAGTAAAAAAGTAGGTTTTTTTTTTTTTTGTAGATGTTGATGAACCTGCTTCTAAAATTCCTATGGAAATGCAAAAGACCTAGGATAGCCAAAACTTTGAAAAAGAAGAACAAAATTGGAAGACTACTTGGTTTCAAAGATTATAAAGGGGGGAATAATGTAGATAAATGGAGCAGAACAGAGTTTGGTAATAACCTCACATGTATATGTACTACTGATTTTTGACAAAGGTGCAAAGACCATGCAGTAGAGACTAGTCTTTTCAACAAACAGTTCTGGAACAATTGGATATCCATATACAAAAAAGTGAACCTGGACCCACACATCATACCAAAATGGATCATAGACCTAGATGTAAAATCTAAAATTCTGAATCTTCCAGAAAAAGAAAGATAAAATATTTGAGACCTTACATTAGGCAAAGATTTTTCAGCTACAGTTCCTAAGGTATGATCCGTAAAATAACAAATTGATAAATGACACTTCATTGAAATTTAAAACTTCTGCCCTTCAAAATCTTCTTATCTATATGAGAAAGTGAAAAGAAAAGCAGGAGAATCTGCTAGAAAACTGTCCTAGGGCCCTCTGATTGTTAAAAAACTGATAATCACCCTGATTATTACCTGATAATAAAACTGATTATTACTGTCTCTGAGCTGGAGATGAACTATATTAAAGAATGTAGCCACCCACCTTCTTCCCTCTCATCTCAGTTCCCCTTACCTCATACCCTTTCTCCACTAGAGAAAAAGCCAAGTAACAAAAGAGTCCATCAAAATCATAGTTTCCTAAAATAAGAAAACTTTTTACTAAAATCCACGTAAAAGTGAACTTCACTTGAATGTGAGACAATATGGAAATTGAGGCAATTGGGAAGAAAAATGGTTTGGAGCTAAGCAGCACTCCTTGGATTTTTATCCTAAGACCTAAGCTTATTAGTGGTAGGACCTTGCCCGTGTCAGTTACCACATCTGTAAATGGGAACACTGTGAGAATTAGATCAGGGGTTCAAAGTGCACCCCAACCCTCCACCTGGGGCAGCACAAGGTGACCTTCACTTAACTGCTATTGAATTTTTCAGTTGTGCCCAGTTTGGCTGCTTGGTTTTCTTCACTAGCATGGGAAATGATTCTGTAAAATGGAAAAACTAAATGCAAGTGTAAGGGGGTTGTTGTTGTTTTGACTGTGTCCTATAAGTTCTAGATCTTCTTACTGGAAGAGAAAACCTAGGCTCTAACTGTTTAGAGGAGATTGAACATTCCTGTACAGAATGGAAACATTTCAGGAAGGGAGTCAGGAAAACAAATATCCTGAAGAGACTTAGAGTCTGGAGGTGAGGGTGGGAGAATTTGACACAAGGGAAAAAGAAAAATGCAGAGCTACTGGTGGTATATTTATGACAGGAAGGTTTTCCCATGGAGGATAGAGCTGGACTTTTCAAGAGGTGGCTGCATGCCAGGCCTTAGTACAAGAAGAAAAGATCACAGGCAGGTCAGAGGAAATGTGCTGCTGACCATGAGAGGTGGCAGTGCCCGGGAGTAGGGACCGGAGGTAGACAACATCTTACGCCCCTCTTCCAGGGAGGCCAAGCAGGAAGGATGTTGTTTCTTTAGCACATATTTCCAAAATGTAAAAGCGTATCTACCAACACTTATCAGGCCTACCAGCCACCCTAAACTTCCCCCAATTCTCACATAAATAAAATGATAGAAAAAAAGTTATGATACCCTGTGAGTGTCTACAGCCTTTTCCCAGACCCAAGGGTGTTCTTTCTCTCCTAGCTCAGTTCCTAGGCTTATGTATAAAGCAGAAAAATTAGGGGCTGGGCAGCAGGTGAAGTGGGGCTTGAGGTGCCATTTCCTTACTCTGGAAAAGCCCAAGATCTGGAAATGGAGGGGCTGGGAATAGAGAGGGAGACTGAAGTCTCTGAGCACTGGAGGAGGAGATTGGAGAGGGGAACCTTCATGGTATGAGTAACAGGGTTTTGCTTGCTTGCTTCCCAGAGTTATAAAAAGTGGTGTTGAAAACTGGGAAAAGAATAAAGAAGAAATGAAAATATCCGTCCATGGTAGCTGCAGGAGACGTGGAGAAGACCAGTATGGCTGGAGGGAAAGAGAGTAGGGATGTGGAGTGTTGGCCAGGGATTTGCAGGAATGAGCCTTGCATGCAGGGCTGCTGCCTTTATCGCAAAAGCCCAGGAAGCCACCGAAGGGGCTTGAGCATAGGTATATCATCTTTAGATTTATGTTTAGGTTTCATCAGAAAAGACAGATTTGGGAGGTGGCCAGAGGGGTATATAGAGACCAGTAAGGAGGCTGTTCCAGCAGTTTCTGTGATTGATTTATGTAAAGGTGGTCAAAATGCAGAGAAGTAGACAGATTTGAGAAATGATTTGGATATCCTCCAAAATCTTGGTTTTCTGAAGCTCCAGAGCCATGCTTTTGGGTGAATGGCTGTGCAGTTCATTAGATGGGAGGATAGCCTTGCTTCGGAAGATGATCTTGAATTTAGTGTTGTTAATTTATTAACATCCAAGGGAAATGTGAGGTAGGCATTGGTTATGTGAGTGTAGAGTTCAGAGGAAAATCTGGGCTGGAATAAAGATGTGTGCGTGATCTGCATGTAGATGTGGCTGAGGCCATGGTGTGCGTGGTCTCTCTTAGGGAGAGCACATAGAGCCTCACTGTCCACAGTAGCCTCTGGCCATCTGTGCCTATTTGGATTTAAATTAGTTCAAATTAAATCAGATTAAGAATTCAGTTCCTCAGTTGCACTAAGTAAAATGAGAACCAGGAAATGCCCCCTTGAATTTAACAATATGGCAATCACGGGTGACCCTAGAGGGAACTATTTTAGTGTATGAACAGGGCCAGGAACCAAGGTGGGATGGTTTGGGGAGCTAGAATTGAAAAAGCAACCAGGATAGGCAACTCTGTCAACGCATTTGGCTGGAAAAGAAAGGAGAGAAATAGAATGTCAACTGATGGGTGAGGGGGGATGAGGAGTGGAGAAGAGGGCTTTGTTTGTTGGTTCAATAAGAAAAACTGATGTGTGTGTTTAATACCCAGTGGCCAACAGCTAAATTCTAGGATGTTATCCCCCAGATTTACTCATATATATATAAGGGGATACACACGTGTTTGAACAGCAGCGCTTTAAAAACAACCTAAATAGCTTGGTTCAGGGGAATGGTTAAATGAATTCTGTTGTCCATACAATGGAATTATGGCAGCCATTCTAAATAAAAAGAGCTTTCTACAGTTTCTGATATGGGATCATCTCCACGATTTATCAGACATCATTGCAAGATGCAGAACAGGGTATATTATTGCCATTCTTTGTATTAAAAACAAGAGGGTAGATATTCCAGAGGTATCTTATGCTGGTATTTATTTTTTTAACCATATACACTGAAAGAATGACTAAGAAAATTCCTCTAAGATAGGGAACTGAGGAATAAAAGTAGGGGTAAATTTTTTTTTTCATGATATTTTTACACTGCTTGATTTGATTTTTTTTTTTTTTTTCATCTGAGATGGAGTTTTGCTCTTGTTACCCAGGCTGGAGTGCCATGGCGCAATCTCGGCTCATCACAACCTCTGCCTCCTGGGTTCAGGCAATTCTCCTGCCTCAGCCTCCCGAGTAGCTGGGATTACAGGCACGCGCCACCATGCCCAGCTAATTTTTTGTATTTTTAGTAGAGACGGGGTTTCACCATGTTGACCAGGATGGTCTCGATCTCTTGACCTCGTGATCCACCCGCCTTGACCTCCCAAAGTGCGGGGATTACAGGCTTGAGCCACTGCGCCAGGCCTTGATTTGATTTTTTTTAAAATATGCACTTGTGTTTTAACAATAAAATATTTTTTAAAGTCAGTGAGAAAGATTCCGTTGAAAGAGAGCAGTTAAATAATTAGGAGATGGGAGGGAGAGGGGCCCACCTCCTGCCTCTTTAGTGAGGACCTTGTGATCCTTTATTACTCCACTGACCAGAGATCCATGAAATCAGGCATAGTTTTACTTAAAATTAGTTTTTGTGATACTCGAGTATCTTAGATCTAGGTAAATCTCACCCATCCCATATTATTCATTGCTAGGTAACAAATTACCCCCAGACTTCACAGTTTATGACAAACATTTGCTCTCTCAGTTTCTTTGAATCTACACATGGCTGACTTCAGTGTCTCTGATTCAGGGTCTCTCTCAAGGCCACAGTCAAGGTATTGGCTGAGGCTGTGGGCATCTCAAGACTCACCTTAAGGAGCATCCATTTGCAGGCTTACTTTCCTGGCTGCTGGCTGGAGATACCACCACGGGGCCTCTCCTTAGGGCTGCTTACAACATGGCTTCTGTCATAGCTAGCAAATGAGCAAAAGTACACCCAAGATGGAAAGCATAGCCTCTGTAAACTCAGAAGTGAGCCTGTCACTTTTACTATATACTTTTGGTTAGAAATGAGTCACTCAGTGCAACCCACACTCAAGGGTAGGGGATTCCACAAAGCAGTGAATCCCAGGAGGCACAAGGATCCTTGGGGCCATTTATTGTCTGCCTACCACAAACCCTAAATTCACCAAAGTTGAATACTTCTTTATATGGTAGTGTTCTAACTCACGGAAATGATTTTTGTTTCACGAACAAAAGAATTCATGCATTCATCCTCATGTGTTTTTTCCTCAGAATCAGTTTGCAGCTTTATCGTTCTGCAGTAATACTTTAGAACTTCCCATCTGTTTTTTATATTTTCTGAATTTTATCATTTTGATACAATTTGAGAAGTCTGATAAACTAGGAGACTGGTAATTACCTCACCTTTCAAAATCATTTAGGGAGCATTCTCTTGTACTCCTTGTTTTAGAAATATGTGCTGACATGGGTAAGCGGGGTAAAAGGACATAAGGTCTGCAGCCTACCCTCAGATGGTTCAGAAAACATGATGCAGGGAGAGTGATCAAGCAAATGGGGTGAATGTCAGCCATTGGTACATCTGAGTGAGGGTATTCAGGACTCTGTTTTCCTATGCTTATAATTTTTATATCATTTTGAGATAATATCAAAGTTAAAATGTTGAAAAAGAAATTCTTATTCTCCTCCCCGGATCTACTAAATGAGAATTGCAAGAAACTTATTTTTATCCTTAGATCCATTCTGATTACTGATCAGCAAGTTTGGGAACTCAGTGTGTGAGAATACACTCATTCTACTCATAAAGCTGTCTGCATAGAGCATCTGAAATTGCCAGTTGCACTTTTGTGTCTAATTTTGAAGCCAAAGGCAAAAGAGACCCCTCAAAGATGTGTTTGTGGTTACTATGCATAAGTCCTCCCTTGAGTCTTCTGGCTTACCCCCAATTTTGTGCCACATCTCAGATATGGGGAGACCAACAAATACGGCCATGACAGCTCCTACACTGGGTCCTCTGCTTATGGGGTACAGTACAGTGGGAGCACAGAGTGGAGCATACCAGTCCTATCTGTGGCAGGCTTAGGAGAATTCATGGAAGATGTGGCACATGCACTGTGCCTTCAAAGAGTATTAGGAATGCATGGGTTTCTGCAAAGCCACAGAACTCTGAAACAGGAGGACCCTAAAACTAGAAACCTGCTACTGCTCAGTGTTCTGGGCACAGAGGTTGGGGGTGAGAGTCAAGAGAGGCACCTGTGATTTTCTCAGAGCTGCTCGCACAGCCTGCACAGTAGCCCTGTGCTGAGATTCCTACCCAGAAGGGCAGTGGGGAAGGAGGTGAGGAGGGAGCTATAGAGAAGTGGGAGAAGAGATCCAGAGGTGGTGGACTCAAGGTCCAGTCCAGGTATGTCAGTTTGGTGACTGGAAGTTTGGATGTCTCCCATACTCTCCCAGGGACTGCACATTCCTCCCAGCACATTTTAAATACCATAGGTGGGGTTCATGGGACCCTGCTTCCCTAAGTATGAAGAACTTTCCCTGGAGACTAGGACTTCAAAAACTGTTAGCAGAGTCCCTTTCTTGTGTGTGACTGTTGGTGATGCACATTTGTACCTGATGAAGGTTTCATTTGGAAATAGTTGTCCTCTCATTGAGTCAAGGCCTTTAGGCTCTGACTCACCCCGCTGTTTTGTTTTGTTCCATTTCCGTCTAATACGTGCTTTCCTCTGTGGTCAGCCATCGCTTCCTCCCAGCCGGGAACACGCATGGGAGTGACTGGCTTTTCCGAGGACACTGAGGAAGTCCTGATAGTGATACCAGTTCCTTTTTGAAGATAAGAATGATAGTTTTTATCCTTGAGTTTATTTTGTTAAGTCATTGTGGGTGTTTTAATCTTCCTTTCCATTGGTTTTCATGCCCTTTTAATCGAGCTTACATAAATAAGAGCTTTGCTCCATGTGCTTTGCTACATACTTCTCTGGAATGCTTGGTTCAAAGGGCATAAAATAAACACAACCCAATAGAGTTGCATGATTATTTATTTGGTGCAAGCTTGTTTGTTTGACTTGTCTGAAATGACTTAGGGAAATATCGGTTTGCTTTATTCTCCTAAATCCATTCACATTAACTTTGAATCAGCTGTGGGCTTTGCTGGGTGACACAGAATCACCCACTGAAAGCTGACCATGTGCTCCTAAAACATTTATTTCATGTCCTTTTAACAAAATGGCTTGCAGGTCTTTCAGGGTAATAGGCTAAAATATCTATATTTTATAACTTTTACCAAGGGATTTCCTGTTAACAGCTTATCTCTTCTGTTCTCTGCTGTTCTTGGCTTCACACAAGAAAACAGTAGTAATGTTAGAGGAAGGACTAAATATTTGAAAGCATATTTAATTCAACACCTATTAGGTGGATAGCTCATGTTTCTAAAAAGCAAAGCAAGGAGATAGAGTTCCTATCTATCTTGATATTCTAGATTTCACACATTCTAGATTTCACAACTTTTGTTCGTCTGCAGCCATATGGTTTAAGCAGGATCATGCTGGCCAACAGTTTAACCTTAATTATGACCATGATCTCCCTTCCAAAGAATACCAGTCAAATGGGCTAGATGCCATCTTTATAGAA
Source organism: Callithrix jacchus (assembly GCF_049354715.1). Taxonomy (NCBI): domain Eukaryota; kingdom Metazoa; phylum Chordata; class Mammalia; order Primates; family Cebidae; genus Callithrix; species Callithrix jacchus. The sequence goes on along the minus strand of NC_133516.1, from coordinate 26,184,361 downwards.
CTTTCCAGTTTCTGAAAACGTTTGTGTGGTAGGAACAGAGAAGGAAGCTGTTGCTGCTCTCAGTGTACAGTATAGCTACAGCTTTAGACTGACTTAGAAGCAGTGAATGGAAACGGGGAATTGGCATGAAGATAGCATTTGGGACTAGCTTCTTTCCATAGTGACTTTGAGAAGTGACCTTGTGAAATGTGTTTTACTACTTCTCTTACTATTTTGCATACTCTTCTGAATGTACTCTATAGATTGAACCATATTATTTTAGGTTCTAGCTTTTATTCTGTTGTGAATTCATAAACATGAGTTTTTTCAGTAACATATCTAAGTTTGGATTATTGGTCTCACCAAAAACATCTCCCAAGTTCACCCAGGTACTTAAGATTTTTCTTAGTTTTCTCAGAGCCTAGGAAAAATCAGAACTTTTTGTATCTGTTAGGTGATCAAAGTGTGAGCCTGTGATATTGCATAGAGAATAAGAAATTAGCTGCTATTATATTTCCATTATCTTGGTAAGAACATAAAAAAACCGGCGAGGCACAGTGGCTCACATCTGTAATCCCAACACTTTGGGAGGCCAAGTTGGGCAGATCACCTGTAGTTGGGAGTTCGAGACCAGCCTGACCAACGTGGAGAAACCCTGTCTCTACTAAAAATTCAAAATTAGCCACGCATGGTGGCATGTGCCTGTAATCCCAGCTACTCTGGAGACTGAGGCAGGAGAATTGCTTGAACCCAGGAGCAGAGGTTGTGGTGAGTCAATATCGGGCCATTGCCCTCCAGCTTGGGCAACAAGCAAAAACTCTGTCTCAAAAAAAAAAGAAAAAAAGAAAAAGCACACATGCAAAACCCTTTGGAATATGGTCAGGAATAGGGATAAGGCCGTGCATTCGCACATGCCATCTCCTAGGGCTGTACCCTGCCACCCCGGGTGTGCCACTCTCTTCACTGCCAGCTGGAGTATGTACATAATGCTAGCTGACAACAGGGACTGAGTTCGTGGTTGATTCCAGTGAAACTCTATAATCATTGTAGTTCTCAAAACCGTATCTCAACCCACCAATGCTAACACACCCCCCTCCAGGCCAGCTCTCCCCTGAAGCACTTGCACACTCAGAAGGAACCGGGTATGGTTTGATGAGGCTGTACACAGGAGTTGTTAGTTACAAATGCCCCAGTTTCTGCATCCAAGCCCTGTGTTCAGGGTCTTGCATTTCTTTGCTCTCAAAGACCTAGAGTGCACATGTTTGTTAAAAAGTCATTTACTTTTCACAGATGCAGTAAAAGTCATTTACTGCATACATTTCTATGTGTGTGACATTATACCCTATTCCTCTAAGAAAGGTGAATATCCAATATAGGATTGTCAGGAAGAAAAAAAAAGGAAGTTGGAAAAACACAGACATGTCCCCTCAGTATATGTAAACCAAGTCTCAAATTTCCACAGGAAGCCTCTTGCTGGGGGTACAAGCCCAGCACATCACAGGGTGGACCATAGGACTCAGTCACTTGGGGACTCCTGCTAGGGCATGTGCAGCAAACCATCAGAGGAAAGGGGCTATCCTGCCACTGTGGACTCCCTCAGCAGAGGAGCTCCCCCCATAAAAGGGGCAGTGCCCAGTACCAGCCACGTAGAAGTGAGCCATTGACACCTCTGTTGATCCTGAAATGGCTTCTGCTGAGAGCCACCATGTTTATGGTATTCATTAATGCCTCACCTAGTCCTAGAAGCTGCCCTCTCTCTTCACAGACTTTTCTTTGGAATATCTGGGGAAAGATGGAGAAGGGATCTTATGTCTACTCCTCACTTAGCCCCAGCTACAGACTGCTCCCTGCTGCCTGTTGGGCCTCTGCCATCAAACATGATCTAGAAATCTCAGCCACCACCTCCACCTGACCATGCTCTCCTTTCTGCCCTCCTCAAGCTCTCCCTGCCACCCAGAACCCCAAGAAGAGGCTGGAGGTGTGGGAGTGATGAGGGGCAATTACAGCTAGAAGGGAGATCTTAAAGCTGAACATCAAGTACAGTCTGACGATGTTTTGGTCAACAATAGACCACATATATGATGGTCCCAATGATTATTACTGTACTTTTCTATGTTTAGATACACAGATAATTCCCATGGGGTTACAGTTGCCTATACTGTTCAGTACAGTAACATGCTATGCAGGTTCACAGCCTAGCAGCAGCGGGCTATACCATTTAGCCTAGGTGTGTAGTAGGCTGTGTCACCTAGGTCTGTAGAAGTGCACTCTGATGTTCACAGTGCACCAAAATTGCCTGACACTGTAGTTTTCAAAATGTGTGTCATCGTTAAGGGACATATGACTGTATGACTGTTTCCAGAGTCCAGTGAAGAAAACAACCACATCAGGACACTCTTAAGTTCCTAGTCCTCTTTCCCATTTCAAGATTAGCCCTGTCCTTCCGGTGGAGATCCCAGGCTTCAGTACTGTTCCTAGGAAAGCCCCACCCTTACTCACAGGTGGCTTTCTCCAGGATGAATGAAACCCCTTTCCCTCAGCAGGACCACCTGTAGGGTCCAGGGATACATATGGGTTGCTGGGACTGAGAAGCTGACAGGGCAGCCCAGGCATGGCCCCTGCTCATTCTCCCTGACTCCTTTCCAGAGGCAGCTGATTTGGACACACACATACACACATGTACACACCTACCCACAACTTTTAAAAAGCCGGTTTCTCAGACGCCGTGCAGTAACCTGAATCTCTACCAAGGAAGATAAACGTTTTCATGAGAATGAGGCCACCTGCAGAAACCCAGCCCACAGTGGGGTTCCCTTTCTCTATTGTGAGGGGACATTTAAGTTTCTCAGATCAGGTGTTGCTGGCTGCCTATGCAGAGCCAAGACTCTCTGAGTTCTCAAGATACCTTTCCTTTCCTTTCCCTTCCCCTTTCCTTTTCCTCCTTTCTTCCTCTGTTTCCCTTCCTTCTTCTTTCTTGCTTTCTCTTTTGCTTCCTTGCTCCCCTCCCTCTTTTAAAACTGGCTAGCCATATGCAGAAAGCTGAAACTGGATCCCTTTCTTACACCTTATACAAAAATTGACTCCAGATGGATTAAAGATTTAAACATAAGACCTAACACCATAAAAACCCTAGAAGAAAACCTAGGCAACACCATTCAGGATATAGGCACAGGCAAGGACTTCATGACTAAAACACCAAAAGCAATGGCAACAAAAGCCAAAATAGACAAATGGGATCTAATTAAACTAAAGAGCTTCTGCACAGCAAAATAAATTATCATTAGAGTGAACTGACAACCAACAGAATGAGAAAAAAATTTTGCAATGTACCCATCTGGCAAGAACTTAAATTTACAAGAAAAAAACAACCCCATCAAAAAGTGGGCAAAGGAAATGAACAGATACTTCTCAAAAGAAGACATTTATGAGGCTAAAAAACATGAAAGAAAGCTCATCATTATTGGTCATTAGAGAAATGCAAATCAAAATCACATTGAGATACCACCTCATGCAGTTAGAATGGCAATCATTAAGAAATCAGAAGACAACAGATGCTGGAGAGGATGTGGAGAAATAGGAACACTTTTACAGTGTTGGTGGGAGTGTAAATTAGTTCAACCATTGTGGAAGACAGTGTGGTAATTCCTCAAGGATCCAGAACTAGAAATGCCATTTGACCCAGCAATCCCATTACTAGGATATACCCAAAGGATTATAAATCATTCTATTATAAAGACACGTGCACACGTATGTTTATTGTGGCACTGTTCACAATAGCAAAGACTTGGAACCAACCCAAATGTCCATCAATGATTGACTGGATAAAGAAAATGTGGCACGTGTATACCATGGAATACTAAGCAGCCATAAAAAAGGATGAGTTCATGTCCTTTGCAGGGACATGAATAAAGCTGGAAACTATCATTCTTAGCAAATTGACGCAAGAGCAGAAAACCAAACACCACATGTTCTCACTTATAAGTGGGAGTTGAACAATGAGAACACATGGACACAGGGAGGGAACATCAAACACTGGGGCCTGTCTGGATAGGGGGCTAGGGGAGGGATAGCAGGGGTTTGGGGGATAGGAGAGGGATAGCATTAGGAGAAATACCTAACATAGATGACGGGGCAATGGATGCAGCAAACCACCATGGCACGTGTATACCTGTGTAACAAACCTGCATGTTCTGCACATTTACTCCAGAACTTAAAGTATAATAAAAAATAAAAATAAGTATTTTATCTCAGATTGCTTTCAGGAAGAGGAGTGGCCATCAGCCAGAAGCAGAGGCACTTCCTTCAAACAAAAATGATTTAGACCAGGTCTCCTACTCTCCTAGCTTAAAGAAGCAGGTGAATCCTTGAAATCACAACTTCCTCAAAATCCTCAGGCAGGACTCCCTGGACTCCAGAGTCAGAGAGAGCAACAGGACAGTTTATTCCCTACTTGTCCACAGCAAGCCACAGGAACATGGGGGAGAAGGATGTCTTCCTAGAACAGAAGCTCCTTGAGGGATGAATTTAATGTTGTATAATATTTTTTGATTGGTTGATTGTTTTGTTTTAGAACTTTGTCACATTTAATTTTTTTTATTTCAGTATGTTTTTGGGGAACACGTGGTGTTTGGTTACATGAATAAGTTCTTTAGTGGTAACTGCTGAGATTTTGGTGCATCCATCACCTGAGCAGTGTACACTGTACCCAGTGTGTAGTCTTTTTTCCCTCACTCCCCTCCTTTCCCCCAAGTCCCCATGGTCCATTGTATCATTCTTATACCTTTGCGTCCTCATAGTTTAGCCACCATTTATGAGAGAGGACATATAATGTTTAGTTTTCCATTCCTGAGTTACCTCACTTAATGTCTCCAGTGGTCTCCAAGTCCATCTGGGTTGCTGCAGATGCCATTATTGTGTTTCTTTCTGTGACTGAGTAGTATTCCATGGTATATACACTACATTTTCTTTATCCACTCGTTGATTGATGGGCATTTGGGCTGGTTTTATATTTTTGCAATTGCAAATTGTGCTGCTGTAAACATGCATGTGCAAGTATCTTTTTTGTATAATTATTTATTTTCTGCGCAAGTATCTTTTTTGAATAATGATTTATTTTCTGCTGGGGAGATGCCTAGTAGTGGGATTGCTAGATTAGGTAGATCTATTTTTAGTTATTTATGAAATCTCCACACTTTTCTATAGAGGTTGTGCTAGTTTACATTCCTACCAACAGTGTAAAAGTATTCCCTTCTCACCATATCCATGCCAACATTTATTATTTTTAATTTTTTGTTTATGGTCATTCTTGTAGGAGGTATTGCATTGTGGTTTTGATTTGCATTTCCCTGATCATTATTGATGCTGAGCATTTTTTCATATGCTTGTTGGCCATTTGTATATCTTATTTTGAGAATTGTCCATTCATGTCCTTAGCCCACTTTTTGATGTGATTGTTTTTTTCTTGCTGATTTAAGTGCTCTGTAGATTCTGGATATTAGTCCTTTGTTGGATGTATAGACTATGAAGATTTTCTCCCACTCTGTAGGTTGTCTGTTAACTCTGCTGATTATTTATTTTGCTGTGCAGAAGCTCTTCAGTTAATAAGTCCCATCTATTTATTTTTCTTTTTGTTGCGTTTGTTTTTGGGTTCTTTGTTATGGAGTATTTGCCTAAGCCAATATCTAGAGGGTTTTTCTGATGTTATCTTCTAGAATCTTTATGGTTTCAGGTCTTATATCTAAGACCTGATTTTTTGTATAAGGTGAGAGATGAGGATCCAGTCTCATTCTTCTACATGTAGCTAGCCACTTACCCCACCACCATTTGTTGAATAAGGTATCCTTCTCCACTTTATGTTTTTGTTTGCTTTGTCGAAAATCAGTTGACTGTAAGTATTGGGCTTTATTTCTGGGTTTCTATTCTGTTTGATTGGTCTGTATGCTTGTTTTTATGTCAGTACCATGCTGTCTTGGTGACTGTGGCCTTATCATATAGTTTGAAGTTGGGTAGTGTATGCCTCAGGATTTGTTCTTTTTGCTTAGTCTTGCTTTGGCTATGCAGGCTCTTTTTTTAGTTCCGTATGAATTTTAGGATTATTTTTTGTAGTTCTGTGAAGAATGATGGTGGTCTTTTGATGGGAATTGCATTGAATTTGCAGATTGCTTTTGGTGGTGGTATCATTTTCACAATATTGATTCTACCCATCCATGAGCATGGGATATGTTTTCATTTGTTTGTGTCATTTGTGATTTCTTTCAGCAGTGTTTTACGGTTTTCCTTGTAGGGGTCTTTCACCTCCTTGGTTAGGTATATTCCTAAATATTTTACTGGTTTTTTTTTGGAAGCTATTATAAAAGGGGCTGAGTTCTTGATTTGATTATCAGCTTGGTCACTATTGGTATATAGCAGGGCTACTAATTTGTGTACATTAATTTTATATCCAGAAACTTTGCTGAGTTCATGTCCCAGTTCTAGGAACTTTTTGGATGAGTCTTTAGGGGTTTTATGTACATGATTATGTCACCAGCAAACAGCAGGTTTCATTTCCTCTTTACCAATTTGGATGCCCTTTCTTTCTTTCTCTTGTCTGATTGCTCTGGCTAGGACTTCCAGTACTATGTTGAATAGAATTGGTGAAAGTGGGCATCCTTGTCTTGTTCCAGTTCTCAGGGGAAATACTTTCAACTTTTCTCTGTTCAGTGAAATGTTGGCAGTGGTTTGTCATAGATGGCTTTTATTACCTTAGGGTATGTCCCTTCTATGCTGATTTTGCTGAAGGTTTTAATTGTAAAGGGATTCTGGATTTTGTCAAATGCTTTCTCTGCATCTATTGAGATGATCATGTTATTTTTGTTTTTAATTTTGTTTATATGGTGTATCACTTTATTGACTTGCAGGTGTCAAATCATCCCTAAGCTTATTTGGATCTTTTTTTTTTTTCTTTTTGAGATGGAGTCTTGCTCTGTTGCCCAGACTGGAGTTCAGTGGTGCAATCTCAGTTCATTGCAGCCTTTGCCTCTCAGGTTCAAGTGATTCTCCTGCCTCAACCTCCTGAGTAGCTGGGATTAGAGGCACATGCCACCATGCTGGGCTAATTTTTGTGTTTTTAGTAGAGATGGGGTTTCACCATGTTGGTCAGGCTGGTCTCAAACTCCTGACCCTGTGATCCACCTGCCTTGTCCTCCCAAAATGCTGGGGTTACAGGCGTGACCCACCGAGCCCAGCCAGATCTTCTCTTTTCTTAATCTCACTATTTGTCTTTTTGAAGAATCAGCTTTTTGTTTCATTTATCTTTTGTATTGTTTTTGTTTGTTTCATTTAGTTCTGCTCTGATCTTGGCTATTTCTTTTCTTCTGTTGGGTTTGGGTTTGGCTTATTCTTGTCTGTCTAGCTCCTTAAGGTGTGACCTTAGATTGTCTGTTTGTGCTCTTTCAGGCTTTTTGATGTAGGCATTTAATGCTATGAACTTTCTTCTTACCACCACCTTTGCTGTATGCCAGAAGTTTTGATAGGTTATTTCACTATTATTCTCTTCAAATAATTTTTTAATTTCCATCTTGATTTCACTGTTGGCCCAATGATTATTCAGGAGCAGGCTATTTAATTTCCATGTATCACATGGCTTTGAGGATTTCTTTTGGAGTTGATTTCCACTTTTATTCCACTGTGGTACTTGCTGTAATTTTGATTTTCTTAAATTTATTGAGACTTGTTTTGTGGCCCATCATATGGTCTATCTTGGAGAATGTTCCATGTGCTGACGAGTAGAATGTATATTCTACAGTTGAGTAGAATGTTCTGTAAATATCTGTTAAGTCCATTTGTTCTAGGGTATAATTTAAGTCCATTGTTCCTTTGTTGATTTTCTGTCTTGATGACCTATCTAGAGCTGTCAGTGGAGTATTGAAGTCCCCCACTATTATTGTGTTGCTGTCTATCTCATTTCTTACATCTAGGAGTAACTGTTTTATGAATTTGGGAGCTCCAGCGTTAGGTACATATATATTTAAGATTGTGATATTTTCTGGTTGGGCCAGTTCTTTTATCATTATATAATGTCCCTCTCTGTTTTTTTTTAATTGCTGTTGTTTTAAAGTTTGTTTTGTCTGATATAAGACTAGAATCCCTGCATAACACCATGTTGTTCCTACACGAAAATCAAGCATAGTCAAGTCAACCATTCCTGGCTCCACCTTTACCCAGGCTCTGTAGAAGGGGTGTCCAGTGCCAGCAATTCTGATGACTCACAGCCATCAGCACCCAGGGTAGCCCTTCTCACCTGGCCAGGAACAGGGCCCTGCTCTGGGGGGAAGGGTACATGGTAATCTCTTGTGCAGTAAGGGGATATAGCATTAAAAAAATCATAATGTTGTAATTATCAATTTTGTTTTACTCATAATAGTAATATGGAAATTTCAAATGACATTATAGAGGATATAGATATTTACATTTGTCAAAGGGCAATACAGTGTTCAGATGTGGGGAAAACTGCCCTGGGAAATATTGTAAAGGTGATGGGAAATATTTATAACTTTCCCTGTAGCCTGTCGTTGGGGCTGCATTTCATAAGGATCTGTTTTCGCCTTGGCGATGGGCTTCGTGTTTCTGAAGAATGGAACCAATCTCCTCTGCAGCCACCAGGGGTCCTTTGATGCCTGAGTGCCTCCTTTACCTTCCCAGGTGTGCAGAAAGTGGGCGCAGAGCTTCTCTGGGCAGAGAAGGAGCTCACCCTTTGGCAGCTGCTGCTACTCATCCCACTTTCACTTTCCTTGTGGGCACTGACAGTGTTTTTTTAGATTAAAGGTGATTTCCCCTTTCTAGTTAAGAATAATGTTTACTAGGTTGTGTTGAAACCCTCATTTGGGCAGTGGACTGTTTCCTGCATTTCATTTAGTAGGTTGCTTACCTCATCCTTTAACTTTCTAAACTGAGTATCTTTCTCATGCCACAGTGAAATTGTGTCCCCTCATACTCTGTGAGTCAGGACTCCAATGGGAGGCTGGACACTGTATTACCTCCGACCACCAAGGAATCTTTCTCAGATAGCCATCACTGTGCCACCCCAGCTAACACTTACCATGTTGTTCCTACACAAAATCAAGCATAGTCAAGTCAACCGTTATCCTTTTAGAGACTTTTTTACTTTGAGGGAGTTTCTTCCTATTCTTTGGGCATTTAAGCTTTTGTGTCATGCCTTGATCTAACCAAACTGTCAAGGTTTCAGTTCTTGGATCTGTAAATGTCACACAGCCATGGCTTACACTGAAGGAGCCTGTGGGGGTTTCTTTGGAGCAGCCGCTTGTGCTTGGTGTCCACTGGCTTGGCCACGCCTTCTCTCCCGGCCTGAACCTGAGCCCTGGCTCTCTAGCTATCAACTTGGAACCTGCAGATCAAAGATGAGGGCTGGGTAGATGGGCATCTTGGCCTTGGATGGTCACAAACCTCTATGGGTCTCATCTTCCAAGGGCCCCAGGTGACCTGTGCGACAACACAGGGGGCTCTCTGGCCTGTGAAAGAAAAATGCTGCTTCATGCCTTGGCTCCAAGGGCTTCCAGACAGGAAAGCAGTTAATCCTGAAGGACTTGGCACCCTTCCTCCCAAGCAAGGAGGAGGGAGTGTCTTCCTGAAGAAGGAATGTTGTGGGCCCCATGCGGGGGCTCATACCTGTAATCCCAGTGCTTTGGGAGGCTGAGGCAGGCAGATCACTTGAACCAGGAATTTAGGACAAGCCTGGGCAATGTAGCGAAATCTCAGCTACACAAAATATACAAAAAAATTAGCTGGGTGTGATGGCACACTCCAGCCACCCAGCTACTCATGAGACTGAGGTAGGAGGATCACCTGAGCCTGGGAGGTCGAGGCTGCAGTGAGCTGTGATGTTGCCACGCTCTCCACTTCAGCTTGGGTGACAGAGTGAAACCCTGTCTCAAAAACAAGTAATTTTTTTTTTAAAGAAGTAGGGCCAGTGGGAGGGGGAGGTGGGGAGGGATAGCCTGGGGAGAAACGCCAAATGTGGGTGAAGGGGTGAAAGCAAACAAAACACACTGCCATGTGTGTACCTATGCAACTGTACTGCATGCTCTGCACATGTACCCCAAAACCTAAAATGCAATAAAAAAAAAAGAATTAAAAAAAAAAAAAAAGAAGTGATGCTATGTAAGTCTTGTCAAGGAAATGTCTCCTCCAGACCAGATGCTCGTGGTCATCTAGATAACCTGAACAATTGGGACAGTGTCCTAGGAACATCACTGAATGTGTCAGTATCATAGGGCAGAGGATAATAAGAAGATTATAGATCTTACTGGCTTCTGAAACAGCTCACTACTGTATTGTAGCAGGACCTGGTGGAAGATCTCCTCTTTGCACTTCTGTTTGCAAAGTAACATCACATCTGTAGATCTAGTTACAGTGAAACTAGAAAGAAGCCATGCAAAGTCATTTTAAAAACTTCATTCTTCAACCTGTGATTTGGAGGCAAACTGATTACATGTTATTTTTACATTAATCTGTATGAATATTAATCTTAGAACATTCTGTTCTAAGAAGACATCGTTCTCCCCCATGCTCCTGTGGCTTGCCCTGCACAAGTAGGGAATAAACTGTCTCTGACTCTGGAGTCCAGGGAGTCCTGCCTGAGGATTCTGAGGAAGTTGTGATTTCAAGGATTCACCTGCTTCTTTTAGCTAGGAGAGTAGGAGACCTGGTCTAAATCATTTTTGTTTGAAGGAAGTGCCTAAGTTTCTGAGTTTCAGCTGCTCAAGCATTTGTGATTTTGCAACTGTCTCACTACAGTTTCCACATTTTCTCATTCTTGTTCCCTTTAGAAGCCTTTTTTTATACATACACACACACACACACACACACACACACACACACACACACACATATAATCAAGGACTTCTGAATATTTTTTAAAAATTGATTTTTTTTCTTGAGTCGGAGTTTGACTCTTGTCATCCAGTCTGGAGTGCAATGGTGCATTCTTGGCTCACTGCAACCTCCACCTCTTGAGTTCATGTAATTCTCCTGCCTCAGCCTCTGAATAGTAGGGATTACAGGTGCCCACCACCATGCCGGGCTAACTTTTTTGTATGTTTAGTAGAAACGGGGCTTCACCATATTGGCCAGGCTGATCTTGAACTCCTGACCTCAGGTGATCCACCCGCCTCTGCCTCCCAAAGTGCTGGGATTACAGGTGTGAGCCACCGCCCCCAGCCAAAAAAAATTGATTCTTAAAAGTTTTTAGCACTCTTTAATATCTTGCTAAAATGTGTGCATACAGATCAGGATAGGGTTAACCTGATGTATCTGGAGCCAGGCTGCCATGGTTTCAGAGACTTAGCAGAGGCAGAAAACCTGAGCCAGGTGTGACAAGACAAAATTGGATACACACCAGTAATTCAAAGATACTTACAAGACCTCATGGATTGGAAGTGTGATCCAGTTGAACCTGAATCTCAAAGCACAGTCAACCCCAGTGGATAGCTGGGTGATATTATAGTACAAAAATGAAATGTCTAGACCCAACATCAGGGCACGGGCAGGGCGGCCTGCAGGTTAGGAGCCAGCTCTGGAGCCAGACAGCCTGGGCTCAAACCTGCTATAACCTGGGGCAAGTTTCTCAACCTCTCTGTGCCTCTGTTTTTTCTTTAAAATGATAATAGTATGTCTCTCATAGGGTGCTTATAAGGAGTAAATCATATGTGCATTTGATTTACTTATAAGGAGTAAATCATATGTGCATAGAACAGTGCCTGGCATGCAATGTGATGTAAGTGTTGATCACTATCAATTTAAATTACACACGGGTAATATAACAGACATTAAAATTTATGTCAACAAAGGAGGTAAAAGGAGGTTTTTCTGCACAAGAGCAATTAGAAATGCAGGAAATGGGGAGGTAAGTAGCCAAGACTGGCATTAATCTGGCTCAGGGAACTCTGGGAAGCATAGGACTGATGCCCAGACCCACAGGCCTGAGCCCTACAGCCTGGAAGAACCATCTAGATGCGTGCGTTCACTCCATGCTGAAGCCTGGGGTTCTGCAGAAGAGTCTGTTAGATTAGTTGCTAGGTGATTTCATGTATATTTCGGGTATCCGTAACTTGGAGAAAAGATCAGTGCCCACTGATAGAACATGAAAGAACAGAGATGATGAGCAGCCCTGATGAGGGCTCACTGCCCCTGATCACGTTTCCCAGACCCAGGGAGGTGGGTCAGTTATGCTTGGTCATTTTGTGTTAGCATCCAGCTCTTTCTGGCCACATGTGGAACCTCATGGCCTGTAGCATTGGCAAGTGTGTGAGGATTCCAACTGCCAAGATTGAGAGGCAGCTGTAGTTAATCAGACATGACTGGCTTCCTGTTCCAGAAGGATCAGAACGAGTATATGCCTGAGGATGGCTGGAATGCAAGCCTCTGGCTTCAGTGGGATCTTCACTCTCCATGGGAAGTCATTTGCAGTCTCAAAACATCTCCTTTCAAAGTCCTTTAACTTCTGTTTTGGGAAATTTTTCTCCGAAACCCAGATGTGCAGAGAAAGCAGGGCTCAAAAGATCATTTGAGAAACAGATATTACACCTTTTTTTCCTCTTTTTGAACTGACATCCACACACCCCAGGGTCAGCTCAGGCAGTTAATGGACTGTGTCATAGACACCCGCACATGTATCCTGTTGTGTGAGCAGGAGCCGTTCTGGAGTGGGATTTGATTTTCTTGGAGGAGTCTTTGTTTCTAGCTGGGACCAAGCTGATAATTTGGCACCATCCTCCTCCCACACAAGTATAACTGCAGACCACCTTTCCCTTCACGAGAGCCACATCTGAGCGTGCAAACCATGATTTCTGTCACACTCTTCCCCCACACCCCACCCCTGACCCCCACCCAGCTTGAGCTTGTTAACCATGATATCTGCCACCCACCCCCACCAGCTTCTGAGTCGGAAGCTTAGGCTGGGGCCCAATCTGCATTGTTTGTTACCAGGGCAGGTAGCTGTTGGGAACCCTGAAACCTGGTGCTTCTGGCATAAAGCTCATGCTACTGTTGTGTTTTCTATGACCCCATACATGGGATTGGCAAATTTGCGGGCCAGAGAGTGATGTTGACTTGAAGAACTTGAGTATGTGTTACATGAGAAAAGAGGCTTTTCTCTTTCATAACACATGAAAAAAGAGGCTTCACAAGTTCATCGGAATTACACTGAGGTTACTGGCTAAATTAGAAATTCTCTGGCTGCTACTGCAGATTGCAAGCTGGTCCGTCTTCCACGGCATTCATGGAGCACCAACTCGGTGCCAGGCACTGTCATAGGCCCCAGGCTCTAGTCATGGCCCTGCTCTCTGGAGACCACATAACAGGAAGGAGAGAACATTTAAGACAGAAAAAAAATTATAAAAAAAAAAAAAACAAAGAATAAACCAAATGGTAATGAGAGGAGTACAAGAATTGAAATAGAGGGATGTGATGGTGACAGGGAAGGAGGAAATAGAGGGATGGGGAGGAGACAGGCTGAGGACTGAGTGGCAGAAAGGAGTTGCCAGCAAAGCTTGGAAAGGGCAGGCAAGCCTGGGTGGAGGGAGCTGGTGGCCAGAGCAGAACCAAGGCTAGAGTGCAGGGCAGGAGGGGACGAGGGTGACAGACAAGAAGAGGTTAACTGCAGTCCACAGTGTGATGGGCACCTTTGAGTGGCATACTCAGCCCCCCATTTAAAACCCTGCTTGGGCTGCTTTGGGACAAGAGTGGGACAGTCTGGGACGTGCTCTCAGTGCAGGCAGAGGCACAGCCTTGAAGAGGGAGGCAGGAGCACTGGGTGTATGACAGGTAGAGGGGCTGGGCCGGAGGAGCAGGGATCTGCAGAGATGGCTGAAGTTTCCATGGTCTGAGATGCTGGCTGGTGGTGGCACTGCTTCCTGAGATGGGCATGACTGGGAGAAAGGCTGGCTGGGGTGGGAGGTGGGAGCAGGAGCACTGGTACTCATGGTTGCCCTCAAGTCTTACATTTTTACATTTTGTCAAGTGTTAAAATGTAGCAACATCTTCAGGGGGAGAGGTAGGCATAACTCCTTCCAGGTTTGGTTGACGGGCTGCCGCAGGCACCTTTCTGTCCCTCTACCCACTGCTGTCGTGGCTGGTTAGAGCCATATGGCATCACCAGGCCCAGACAGTCTTGGACTTTTTAATCATTATATTTTCAGAACACTGTTTCAGGTAAACTTTCCAACAGAGATAAATAAAAAGTCTTTGTCAAAATATGTGCTTCAGAAGCCCCATTCTTTACTTTCCTTTTTCATCTGAATTGTCAGGTTGTTGCTTGATTTTTGCTCTGACTCTAACTGCATGTCCTCAATAAGCTGCTTAGCCTTGTGGGTCCCCAGGGCCACGTCAGTGACACCTGTAGAGAAGCCCTTGCTGTGGTTGCAAGGTGTGAATCAGGCGTGCTTGCACAGCTTGAGTGGAGGAGGCTCGAAGTTGAGCCTCCCTTCTTCCCCACCATTCCCCTTCTCAGGGAGACTTGGAGATGGCTTCCTTTCAGGCAATGGCTCTCCACCTCAGCTGCATGTTAGAATCACTTGGGGAGCTTTGAAAAGTCCCTATGTCCAGGTCACATTTAGAGGCATTAAATCAGACTTTGGGTGGGGGAGGAGGAACGGGTGATCATAATGCTCTGTTCTCAGGCCTGCACACACAAGGCTGAGGTGACTCAGAGGAGCCAGGTGCTGCTGCTGGGCTGAACTGGCCTGAGAACTCCATTCCTAGACACGCTGTGTGGCCAGCAGCCTGGTTCTATCCCAGCCACTGCACCCTGCACTCAGAGGACATGAGCCTGTGAGGCCACTAGTGAACAGTAACTAATGCATGGGATTTTCTATTCTTCAGCCAAGGGCTGTAGTTTGTGGTTTGAGAGTGGTTTGAGAGAAGGGAGTAGCTGCAAGTAGATTTCAAATCGAGCAGGAGATGTAATCTAATGATAGTGATTCCCTGAATACTCTGAATAGAAGGATCCTAAAGTTGATTGTGGGCTCAGCCTGAAGGAGTCTCTGCTACAAGCCTCGGAGGGAGAAGGGGCCATTTGAGGTCCATAGTGCCCACCATGGTTATCCAAAGTCTATGGAGTCCACCATGGCCATTCCAGGTCTGTGGAAAGCATTGCAATTCTCAGAAAATATTTCTGTACTTCTTTACAGAGAAAATGGGGTCTGGTCTTCTCAGGTCAAGCTGTGCGTTTGGCCAACACAGTTAATGATTAGGTTCCTGTTATAACCATAACTAATAATGATGCAAAAAATTTGTCAGTGTTTTTTAAAGAATAATTTGAAGCATGAGTGTTTTAATGAGTCACAAGTTAGGGGAAAATTCCATTCTCTCCATTTTGATACTTTTTTGGAGAAGTCGTCAGCTCCGTTATCTTGCTTATATTTTTATGAAGGTTTTAATTTAAGTGTCCCCAAAGAAGCCAGGTTTTTTTAAGGGGATAATGTTGCTCCCTCCCACCCCACCCACCCTCCAGCCAGGTTTGTTAAAGAGAAGAAGCTGAAGAACTGAGCTGCCAGAGGCAGGCTGGTTCCTAGGGACTGTCCCAGCCCACTCAACCAGAGCCCACAGTGTGGCCTGGGAGAAATCTGTTTCACCCCTTATGGCCTCAGTTTGCTTATTTGTGAAAAGTGACAGATGACAAATCAGAGACTTGCAAGCCTGGGGTGGCCAGTGGAAGAACTCAAGTGCTCATTAAAAATTCAGCGAGTCTAGAACCCACTACCGGGCCTGCATTTCACCAGGTCAGGATTCTTACATGGCCATCAGACTGACTGTTGTTGAAGGTTCCTTCCTAATCATAAATTCTGTGATCCTGACGTCACTTCTGCTGTTGCTCACCACTTCCCCATCGGGTAAGGTGTGGGAAGTACTCTTGGGCCAGGACTGTGGCTAGGGCTTTTCACCAGGAGGGCAAGTTTGCAGAACAGTCACTACATGGAAGACAAATGGGATATTCTTGTTGTAAGTCGCATGACCCCCATACTGAGGGTTGCAGACTCATGAGTGGTAGATGGCAATTGGTTTACCTAAGAGAAGGCATCTTAGGGCCAGCCAGCCAGTATCAAGTAGCTGTGGCTCCTGACTCCATTTGCAGCCAAGGGAGGTGGAGGCCTGCCCCATTTACACAGAAAAAGTACAGATGTCAGCCACTGACTTCATGGCAATTTAACTCACCTCGGCTTTTGCAGCTCATTTCCTCCAGATTGCTTGGGTTTTTCTTTGTACTTTAGCTGCAGGTTTTAATGTCTGGTTCTGCCATTGGCTCAGGGTCTCCCAGCTGGGGATTGTGGGCACAGGCAACCCAGGGAGTCGAGGTGAGCCCCCTCCGTACCATGGCCCTGGGAGGGACAGTGTCCTTGGAAGGAAATCACCTGGTCCACCACTGCCTTGTGGAGGCCCTGGGAGCACAGCCTTCCTGTGCCTGCTGTTCTCCTGGCTGCCAAGCTGGCCTTGAGACATCTCATGTCCCTGGCCCAACTCAGGGATTACTGAACTCCAGTGAGGCTTGGTCATTCATGGCTTTTAAAGAAGCTTTGCTCTAGGACAGGTGAAGGAAAGAGCAGAGATGTGCAAACGGCTCCTGACTGGCCTGAGGCAAGGGAGGAATGTAGGGTCCCTAGCCATTCTTTCTACCTTTACCACCAGCAGTGCAGTTCAGTGCAGAAGACCTTGTGACCTCGTGGACATCCTCAGGCTCTTACGCGCTGCCCTGAGCAAGGCAGGCAGTGCAGGTGGGAGGAGCCCAGCCAAGTGAGTTCTGGGTTCCTTCCCTGAACTTGGGTGAAGCCCCCAACCCTGGGCCTGAGAGAAGGGGCTGTGGACACTGAAGAAGCCCCTCATGGGCACATCAGTTATGAGGACAAGCAGGGGGCTCCACAGAAGTAGCCCCAGGAAGTGAGACAAAAGTCACTTCCAGCTTGGTCATTTGGAGGAGAAGGCCCATTCACTCTGGCTACTGTGGAGGAGGGGGCCCCCTCCCAGAGAGCTGCTGGATGCTTCTATGCCTGACTTCATGGGGCTTCCAGCCCCACATGCCTTGAAAAGAGCCTCAAATGCTCTCATTTTGGTTTTTTTCCTCATGTGGAATGACAGGGAAATGTGGCTGCAAGATTCTGTGACAAGCTGGGGAATGTTCTGTCTTCATTATTGTTTTAGTTCAAATTTACTGGGTGCAGTGGCTCATTCCTGTAGTCTCAGCTACTCGGGAAACAGGCAGAAGGATCCCTTGAGCCCAGGAGTTTGGGGCTGCAGTGTGATCATGACTCTGCACTCCAACCTGGGCAACAGAGTGAGATCCTGTCTCTTAAAAATAAAAAAAAAAGACATTTTAAAAGTCCCGGAAGTATTAAATGATAACAGCTAGAAGAGTCTGCAGTGAACCTGGGCTAAAATATTACAGTTTTTATTTATGGTGATATTTTTTATCTTTAGTTAACAGGCATCATGGGCTTGTGAGAAGACCTAAAATGTTAGTAATGGAAGAGGTAGCAGATGCAAAAAACTGGGGAGACTTTTACACGACGTGGCAGTTCAGCCTCTCTAGGTTTGTGAACTATTAATCAGACCATCTCTATCATCCTGGCAGGATGAAGGTTATAGAAATCTTGCAGCTGTGGGTCATTTGGACAGGGCATGTCCCTGGGCCAGTGTTAACCCCTGTATCTATCCCCTACTCTGGGCCTGCTGAAATGTTGTGGCTCCTGCAGAAAGAACCCTCCCATCCTTTCCACCCACTGCTGGTAAACTGGTCACCTTGACTCTCCCTGTTCCCCTTTCTCATCAAAAGCCATCTCCTAAGCCTTGCTTAGACATGGATGAGCAAGGGCCAGGCAGTCCCCTTCCCAGGCCAAATGCAAAGAGCTCAGCTTCTAGGAGCCATCACTGAGCTGCCCCATGGGAGACAGGTTAGGCTCAGAAAACATGAGAATGGTCAGGGGGTGACAGCACTTTCCTGAGATACTTACAGATCTCAAAGATCCTTAGGAGGATAAATTAAAGCAGGAGACAAAGGCTGTTGATTGACAGTCTATGAAAGGGGCTTCTCCACTGAAAGCCATAGGGAGTATGCTATTTCTTCTAGCCCTGTGTGGCACTGGGGTTCTCAAGATGAGTAGCCAGGTACTCGGAGCCCCAGCTGTGTTTGTGCTCAGTTTTGTTTTTCCATAAATGAATCACTGTTATTGAAAATGTATTTGAAGCCAACTTCCACAGTATTTATAGTTATTCATTTATTCAACAAATAGGGCAGAGCTGTAGTGGTGTTTTCTAGCCACAAAACAGAAGTGGCTAGGAGCTTCGGGGCTGGGGTAGGGGAAGGTGAGAGCAGCAGGACTGCCCCATCACGCCACTGCCTGACTTGTGGGCACAGCCTCTCCCTTCTGATACCTCCCTGGAAGTGTTCCATCCTGTCCTCCAGGAGGGTGCCTCTATCTTGACATCACCCTCGGGAGCCTTCATGGGTTTTTCTCAGTGAGAATGGGGGCAGAGGGGTGAGGGTAAGTCCTATGGCTGTACTAAAGACAAAAGTCTGGTGAAAAACATCTGATGATTTCCGGACATCTGTTCTGGGCCAGGGACTTCATGGACAACAATTCTTGCAGCTGCCCTGCAAAATAGGTACCATTGCTTTCACTGCAGATTTGGAAACTCTGGCTCAGTGAGGTCAAACTGCCAGGTTCACTTAGCGCACAGGGGCAAAGCAAGTTCTTGGTCCCAAGCCTGTGCCCTGTCCTCTCTGAGGCCCTGTACCCCTATTCCCCTCATCCTGGCCATCTAGGGAGGAGGAGATACCAGCTGCTTCTCATTTCAGTGTCCTTAAAATCTCTGCTCGTCTGGGCTCACACAGTGAAACACTGCATTTCCACCCACACCAACGGTCTCCCATCTCCTTAGAGTCAGACCCAGGGACTTGCAGGAAGCTGCAGCCAGCATCAGAGAGCCACCACTTTCCTGGGGTCAAAACTGTTCTTCAGGCTTCCACAGAGAGTGGGGGCCTCTGCCACTGCTTAAGTGCCACTTCTTAGGCTTGTGTGGCTCACCTGGTGTCCTATTTTTCTCTTGACAGCAAATGATGCTTGTGACCGAGAACCTGAAGGAGGAACCAAAGGAAAGCGGGAAGGAGAAGGCAACCTGAGTGCCCGTGTGCCCAGCTGCCCCTGCTGACAGAGGCCTGTGTCTTCACCACACCTGGCCTGGTGGCATGGCGGGTACCCAGGGCGGCATCGTGGCTCCTGAACCCAGACCCAATGCTTAGCCAAATGAAGTGGCTCCCATTTGGCAAGTGCCCTTCTCAGTGTTGCAGGGGCCTGGCTCAGGATCCCTGGCAATTCCTGGCAGTTCCCCCAGCCACACCCTGTCTGTTCCTTCCCAGTTCCTTCCCAGGCCCCACACACTGCTCCAGCTGCCAACTTTGCTGAGAGCCACTGCTGCCCTTGAGCCTCTCAGCATGAGTGAGCCACCAGCTCTCCATGTTCCCCTCACAGCAGTGTCACTCCTGACTCCGCCATGGCCCAGGGACCCATGGACAGGTTGGGGGTGGGGTGTGTGCTCCCTGTGCTCATCACAGGAGCCTCAATTGAGAGTGAGCAGGGCATACCCACACTGAACCTCTTCCCTGGTTCTCTTTTGCAATATGTTAACAGACCCTTTACCAACATAAACAGTAGTAACTGAGCTATTAAAGGCAAACTCTCTGACTCCTACTGCCTGCAATGCGGACTGCAATGGGCTGCCCTGTTCTGAAACAAGCACTGGGTGAGGTGACTGGAGGTGGAGCAGTGATATCGGTAGCCCAGGGTGGGGGGCTTGGCTGGAGGCCAGGTACCAAAGCTTGTAGCTGAAGCCTAGGCCATTTTCGAGAACTGCTGCTGCTGGTGGTGGTACCCCCCTACAGGGACACTAGGGCTGCTTTCACATGCAGGGTGTACCCATGGTGCCAAGCCAAGGGCTAGCAGCCACTCCTGGTGCCCTGACTTGGGCTTGGGCTTGCAGAGAAAAGGGCCCTCCTTGCCCAGTGGTGCTACCCACCTCCCTAGCTGTGTCCATGGACTGTCCTGCATTCAAGGCACAAGAGTGCGATGTAGGCCAGTGCTGCCCATGGGGACAGCCCTTCCCACCAGTGCTGGCTGTCCTGGTGTAGCCAAGATGCCACAGTCCTGTGGGTACCTCCACTCAGACAGCAGCAGATGCCCTGGCACACCTGGAGAAGGTGAAGAGCTGGGAGGGCCACCGTGCTTCCTAGTTGGCAGACGCTTGTTTCCCTCAGCTCAGGAGTCAGGCACCTTGATTCCTCCCCCACCTCAGAGATGGGGCAGCCTCCTCACGCCAGTTCAAACACCACTTGTCTTTGGAGGCCCCGACTCTCCCTGTCTGCTCCTTCTTGGTTGTTTGTGTTGGTCCTGTGAGCCCATCCTCTTTTCCAGAGTAGACACATGTCGGTGAGCTTTGCCCCTGCCCTTACATGGAATGAGCCACTTTAGGGCCTTATTATTCAGTGTTTGTTCAGTGTTTGACAGTTTCTAGTTACAAGTTCATGTTTTGAAATGTCAGTGAATGGCAGCCACCAATATAGGCCTGAGTCCTGAGACCCCAGGATCTTTCCTCCATTTCAGCCTGGGGGCGTGTGTTTTCTGGGAAAGGAGAAGTTGTGCCCTTGGCACCAGCTCCTGGTATTCCCCCATCCTCCAGAGCCCAGCTTTGGGATTCAGTCACATGAATGCAGTTGGTTGTGAACCAGTGGGTCTTGAGTGCCTGGAACATGAAGCCACCAAATCTCCTGCCACCTGTGGTGCCGCTGAGCCAGGCAGCCTCCTCCCAGTACAGTGACTGTGCTCTTCCCAGAAGCCTCCCGTCTGCCCTTCCTCAGCGTCTGATTGGGCACAACTACCCACTTAACTAAGCCTAAGCCAGTCACTGCACAGGGGGAGAATGGGACCCTCCAGTGGGGCCAGACCTCAGGCACAAGGCCACGGGGGAGGATGAGGATGGATATGGAACCAATCTGGTTGTGTCAAGTGGGAGATTGGCAGGAGAGGAAGGTTGCAGCGGTTTGCCAGGCTCAGCATGCTGGAGCTGTGGCGAGTTCGTTACTGTATCCCCAGGGCTGTCGTGGTTGTTATCTAGCACACCGCAGGTGCTCAGGACTGAGTGGCACAGTTGGAATAGTGGGGGTAGAGGACAGTGTGTCTGCTGCTTCACATTCTGTAGCTCCCTCATATCTGAGATGGACTGAGAAAGACATCTAGGCCGATGCTGTCCCACCCACACCCTTGCCTCACACAGCCCTTCCCTGTGGTCACGGTCTCTGCCTGGAACTCTGGCAGGCCCCCGGCTCCCTGTACCTCACTTTATCCCCCAGCTCTTCTGGCCAGTGACTCACCCACTGTTCTCTTGATGGCCTCACCTCAACCTCAAATCCAACCCAAGCACACCCCACAGGCCTCTTGCGGTCCCCACCCTCCCTGGCGGTGCTGCCTTAAGGGCTCCTGGTGACTCTGCCCACCCTGTTCCCCAAACACCCCTGAGGACTCCAGAGGGTGACCACCCCACTCCGCATCACCGGATCCAGCCTGCAAGAGCTAGGAGGCACCTGCTCATGTGAGCAGACATGGACACCAGAGGTGCCAGCCCCCAGCCTGGACAAGAAAAGTGCCCAGAGGCAAGGGCGTCAAGAGTCAGGAGGCCAACACCACAGCTGCCCCTGAGGGACAGGCAGGGCCAGGTGGGAAAGGATTTGGAACCCTGGTCCAAACCCCTCATGACTCAGAGGAGGGAGGTCCACGCTAGGGAACCACAGGAGACTGAACCCAAGTCTTTGGACTTTAGGCCCAGAGCTCTCCCGGCACTGGACAGCTTCCAAGGAGGACAGCTGGAGAGCAGCTGTGGGGCAGGGCATGAGACAAGAACCTCAGCCACCCAGGGGAAGCCCCAGTGAGGTAAGCGCAGGCCCCATTCTCACATAGAAGCCCATCCCACCTGCGACCTTGGAGAAGGGTTCCCAGGGAGGCCCCTGGCAAGTTGCTCAGACGGGCTCTGTTCACCCCACGGCCCCTGGGGTATCTGCACAGATGGCCCTGCCAGAGCATTCCTGCCTCACCTCAAAGGTAGCTAGGGACTGGTTTCTCTCGCAACTGTTGCATGTGTCCCTAACTGTCTCTCTCAAGCCATGAGATACAGGCCATCTCCAAGTCCCACAGATTGTCACTGAGACTTGACCCCAGTGGGGTTTTGGCTGCAGGCCCGATCCACTTCACAGCCCAACGCCCCTCTCACACACAGCTAACCCAGACCGTGTTGAGCCCTGCGCTGTGACAGTTCCTAGGTGCCCTCCCCATAGGTGAGGGCTGTCCCACTCCTCACAGGTGGCTCCTCTCACTCTCCGGGGCACAAAAGCCCCACACAGAGGCCAACAGAAACCCCACAGCATCCCAGGGCTGCAGCCTTGGGTAGGGGGATCAAGCAGTGGCTCCTTCCCCCAGTGGTGGCCACACTGCCGTAGTCCCCATCAGCAGCTCAAAAGCTCAGACTTGAGAACAAATCTTTATTTTAGCAGCTTCACTAGCAAATAAGAAAATGTTCATGACCAACCAGCTCTGCAGCAAAGCTGGACAGCCAAGAGCTCTCTGGGTCACAGTTGCCTCACGTTGTCCCCATTTAATAGAATAAGCTGAGGCCTGCAGGGTTCAAGTGCTTTTTCCACAGCCCATGTCTATCCACATCTGTCCTTTGCCGCCTGTGCCAAGCCCTGCTACAGCCTCTGCCCAGCACCTGAGACCTGCATTCCCAGCCTCAAACCCTGCGGCTTCTGCCCTTTTCCATCAGGAAAGTAGCAACAGGAAGGAGGAAGGCCGAAGGCCACACACCAAGGAAGGGTCCAGACTGGTCTTTACTAAGTTTTAGGAACCCTATGGCCCTGCAAGGTCAGTGCCTTGCCAGTGCCTTGGTAAACAGCCAGATAATGTGGGCCTTGGTGAACTTCTTGCCATTAGCTGGGTCTACAGAGCTGCCAGGCTCCAGGCCTCCCTGCATGCACTCCACACCCCATCCAAGGGACCTGACAGAAGAGAAGGGACCTGACAGAAGCTGGAGCCTCCAGCACCTCCAGGAGCCCAAGAGGACATAGCCAGGGCAGCTGTGTCCTCAGGCTTGGGAACACCCTCTGTCCCAACCACAAGAGAGGCCATAGCCACTGCAGGGGAAGGAAGATGGTTTCCTGGTCCTGGGAAGGGACCCAGTCAAGTAGGCACCAGGAAAGGGTGTAGGGAGCCACTCATCCAAACTCTCTAAGAGTCAAAGTTAAGAGGTCTTGTGAGCTAGCTCAGGACCCCAATCAAGGCCTGCACCAGGGTGGGCCAGGAGCCTGGAATCAGGGCCTCGTGACTGGGGCCAGGCTCAGCAACAGGGCCTCACATTCCTCTGAGTTTGGCCACAGACTCCTGATAAGCATTGCCTAGACCTTGTTCTGTGCAGATGCCCATTGCCACAACCCCAGCCTGAGAAGCCACATGGTGATGGTTTGGCCCAGGAATATATCTTTGACAATGCCTGCATTGGAGGCTGTTGCACAATGAAATCCAAGAACCACAGCAGGGTAAAGGGCCTTGCTGGTTTCTGCCCAGGAGCAGCTGATGCTAAAGGCCCCTGCAGAGCCAGCCTCCTTCCCTGCTGACTTGTCACCATGGGGACAGGTCTGGGGTGCTTCTGTGGGCCTGCCAGGGATCTAGAGCCACAAACATCCTGGGCCTGAACAGGATCCAGGGCAGAGAGGAGCAACAAGCTACGGGACCCAAGAGACTTCAGTTTCCTTCCCACCTGGTGTTGGATGACGGACATCTCCCACCACCCTCTGTAAGCCTTGGAGATTCTTGGGCAGTTCAGAGGTGGCAGCAGCTTCCACTCAGGAGGGAGACTTTTGGCTTCCTGCTGATTGGTATGTGGGGGCCTCACATAATAGAAAAGAGAGGTCTGATGAAGTTTGTCCCGTAAGTTTGTGGCACAGATCACCCTGATTGCATTTGGCTCAAGAAATGTGGCCTCCTCACTAGATCTTACTGTGCTGGTGAATTTCTTCAGTGAAAGGGGAAAACAGTGGCACAGAGCATTTGGATTATGAGGCTCCTTCATTTGTATTATTCCCACCTACCTATTATTACTTCCTGTTTTTCACCTGAGACTCCCACGGCCCAGTGGGTAGATAGATGCAGTCACTACAGGAAGTAAGGGCAGGGCTTCAATAAATCCAGCCCAGCTGACCCTCTGCAGGAGAAAGGAAAATGCACCCCCAAGTTTCCCAGGGCACAGGCCTGAGCAATCAGCTGAGGTGTGAAGAGCTTTTGGCCACATCATCAAAGTGTGCTCAATACAAGGAAAATCATTTCAAATTTCTAAAAAATTAACCAGAAGGGGACCAGGCGCGGTGGCTAACGTCTGTAATCCCAGCACTTTGGGAGGCCAATGCAGGTGGATCATGAGGTCAAGAGATCAAGACCATCCCGACCAACATGGTGAAACCCCATCTCTACTAAAAATAAAAAAATTAGCCGGGCATGGTGGAAGATGCCTGTAGTCCCAGCTACTTAGGAGGCTGAGGCAGGAGAATCTCTTGAGCCCAGGAGGTGGAGGTTGCAGTGAGCCGAGATTGTGCCATTGCTCTCCAGCCTGGTGACAGAGAGAGATTCTGTCTCCAAAAAAAAAAAAAAAAAAAACCAGAAGGGCAACAGTAGGGTAGACGTGAATATGCACCTCCCTTTACATAACGCTCTGGCTCAGAAAACAGAAACCAAAGGTATCTCCTCCCTAAGGGAGACTGAAGAGCCACTTACCATCACCACTGCCTCCCTTTCCCAGAACACAGGCACAAACTGGCACCCAGAGTTTGTCCTTGCAAATGGGGTCAATAAAGACAGGGAGGCTGATAGTGCAGCATAAACGACTGCTTTCTGGGACTTGCCCGCCTGCCTGCCACCTTCCTGGGATGCCCTGCCTGGTCATGGTGCTCTTGTAAGCCATTTGCTTCAGGAGCTGCTCTCCAGCTATAAATGGCTCTGTAGCTGCTGCCATTTGCACCTCAGCAGAAGGAAGGATGCAGGTTGGGATTTGCAGTAATAATCTGAATCAATCCAGTGATATGGCAGGCTTCTATCTAAAATATGTCAGTGCAGGATTTGCTGTGATTTTTGCACAAACATGTTGAAGACATTGATTCCTAATGGACAGAAGGCATCTTGGAGACCAAGAGACACTTCTTGCCTAGTCCCATTTTCCTCCCAGACGGCTGGTCCCAGGAAATGGCCATCTGGACCAGGGAAACTTCCCAAAGCTGGAATTCTTTGGGAAATGTTGTGAGTCCAGGTCTTAGCCCCTGAATCCAAATGGTCTCTCATCATGAGGTATAAGAAGCAGCTTCACCTAATTTCATGTACACACCTACAGTCTCTTAGGACCAGATATGTCATGGAATTTTGACTTGTTCAGGTATTAGGAAGGTAACAAGATGCTTATACATGTGTTACGCAACAGCTTGAGTGGACTCCTATAGTCAACTGCCTTAATACTGCTTTGCTCAGCCCTCTTACTAAAAAGTCAAAGGAAAAGTTGAGATAGTGCCATCTTCTCACACCTCTCCCTGCCCACCCAGCTGGGCAGCCTGAAGAGTGGGCTGCCGGGTCAGGTTAACAGTGCATCCCTGGCCAAGACTCTTTCCCTTTCTGAGCCTTATTCCCCCCTGCAAATGAAATGCAAACAACACCCTGCCCTGCCCATCCCTTTCTGTGGGAGTCCATCAAAATAACAGCCACATTCCCTGGCTTTTTAAGCCTCTGAATTCTGCCTTTGAGAAGAGGTTCACACCCCACGTCTCTTCTGCCTAAAGACTTTTTTTTTTTTTTTTAGACAGAGTCTTGCTCTGTCGCCCAGGCTGGAGTGCAGTGGTGCAATCTCGGCTCACTGCAACCACCACTTCCTGGGTTAAAGCGATTCTCCTGCCTCAGCCTCCCAAGTAACTGGGATTACATATTAGCCAGGCTGGTCTCAAACTCCTGACCTCAAATGATCTGCCCACCTTGGCCTCCCAAAGTGCTGGGATTAGAGGCGCGAGCCACTGTGCCCGGCCCTCCCCAGAGACTCTTTTCATGGCACACAGGTCATGAGTCAGTGGAGAAGCAATGAGAATTTTGGGTTGAGAGCAACATGGGTCAGCTGGAGAGAGCTGTAGACAGGAAGAAGGTGTCCAGGCAGAGCCAGGGTCAGGAGCAGGGTAGCTAAGAGGGAAATAATTCCCATTTCCCAGACCCTCCATTCTATTCTTGAGCACCCACTTGGGTTCTACTCCCCCTCTCTCCTCACACTTCCAGAGAGGCCCCCAGAAGACCTACTTCTAGGTTTTTTTAAAATTTCCCTCAGCCTCGCCTCAGGGTGACCTCTGGCTCACAGGCTGCAGAGCCTTTGTGAGAATTCTCAGGCTGACCTGCTGGTGTCCCACTCTTTGACCCTCTACTCCCCATCCCCACATTTGAGTGGCCCTTGGGCTCCTGTCTCAGGTCTTTGCTGCCTTCTCTGGGCCTAAGCTCTCACCAAAGTCTCCCATTCTCAAGGGTGAGAGCATTTCCTCCATACTTGCAGAGCACAGATCTACAAAGGAATGCCTCGGCCAGGTGCTGAAACCACAGGTGCAACATGAAAATGCAGCGCCCTTGTTCAAATGTTATTACAAATTTCATCTTAGGCCAATGCGGTGGCTCACACCTGTAATCCCAGTTGGGAGGGCTGAGGTAGTCCTCCTGGCCAGGAGTTCGAGACCAGCCTGGCCAACATGGTGAAGCCCCATCTCTAACAAAAGTTAGCTGGGTGTGGTGGCATACGCCTATAATCCCAGCTACTCAGGAGGCTGAGGTGGGAGAATCACTTGAGCCCGGGAGGTGGAGATTGCAGTGAACCGAGATTGTGCCACCACACTCCAGCCTGGGAGACAGAATGAGACTCTGTCTCAAAAAAGAAAATTTTATTTTATTTTTTAACTTTTAAGGAGAGGTACATGTGCAGGTTTGTTATGTAGGTAAACTTGTGTTATGGGGGTTTGTTGTACAGATTATTTCATCACCCAGGTTTTAAGCCTAGTACCTGTTATTTTCCTGTCCTCTCCCTCCTCCCACCCTTCACTTTTAGGTAGGTCCCAATGTCTGTTGTTCCCCTCTTTATGTGTTCTCATCATTTAGCTCCCACTTATAAGTGAGAACATGCAGTATTTGGTTTTCAGTTCCTCCAGCTCTATGCACATTGCAGCGAAAGACATGATCTTCTTCCTTTTTATGGCTGTATAGTATTCCATGGTGTATATGTACCACATTTTCTTTATCCAGTCTATCACTGATGGGCATTTAGATTGATTCCATGTCTTTGCTATTGTGAATAGTGCAGTGAACATAAATGTACATGTCTGTTTATGATAGAACAATTTATATTCCTTTGGGTACATAACCCTTGGTATGTTGGTAGTTCTGCTTTTAGCTCTTTGAGGAATTGAACTTTCCACAATGGCTGAAATAATTTACACATCCACCAACTGTATGAGTTCCTTTTTCTCCACAACCTCACCAGTCTCTTACTTTTTGACCTTTAGTAATAGCCATTCTGACTGGTGTGAGATGGGATTTCATTATGGTTTTGATTTGAATTTCTCTAATAATCAATAATGTTGAGTTTTTGTTTTATATGCTTGTTGGCCACATGTATGTCTTCTTTTGAGATGTGTCTGTTCATGTCCTTTGTCCACTTTTTAATGGAGTCGTTTTCTTCTTACAAATTTAAGTTCCTTATAGATGCTGGATATCAGACCTTTGTCAGATACACAGTTTGCAAAAATTTTCTCCCATTCTGTAGGTTGTCTGTTTACTCTGTTGACAGTTTCTTTTGCTGTGCAGAAACTCTTTAGTTTAATTAGATCCCATTTGTCCATTTTTGTTTTTGTTGCAATTGCTTTCAGCATTTTTCTCATGGAATCTTTGCCCATTCCTATGTCAAGAATGGTGTTGCCTATGTTGTCTTCCAGTTTTCATAGTTTGCAGTTTTACATTTAAGTCTTTGACCTGTCTTGAGTTGATTTTTGTATATAGGGTAAGGTAGGGGTTCAGTTTCAGTCTGCATGTGGCTAAACAGTTATCCCAGCACCATTTGTTGAATAGGGAATCCATTTCTATTGCTTGTTTTTGTCACCTTTTTCAAAGATCAGATTGTTTTAGATGTGTGGACTTATTTCTGGGATCTCTGTTCTGTTCCATTGGTCTGTGTGTCTGTTTTTATACCAGTACCACACTGTTTTGGTTACTGTAGCCCTGTAATAGAGTTTGAAATCAGGTAGTGTGATGCCTTCAGCTTTGTTCTTTTTGCTTAGAATTGCCTTGGCTATTCAAGCTCATTTTTGGTTCTGTGTGAATTTTAAAATAGTTTTTTCTAGTTCTGTGAAGAAGGTCATTGGTAGTTTGATAGGAATAGCATTGAACCTATAAATTGCTTTGGACAGTATGGTCATTTTAATGATATTGATTCTTCCTATCTATGAGCATGGAATGTTTTTCCACTTGTTGGTGTCATCTCTCATTTCTTTGAGCAGTGTTTTTATTGTTGTTCTTGTTTGTTTCTTTGTTTTTTTTTGAGACGGAGTCTCAGTCTGTTGTCCAGGCTAGAGTGCAGTGGCACGATCTCAGCTCACTGCAACCTCTGAGCAGTGTTTTGTAGTTTTCATTGCAGAGATCTTTCACCTCCCTGGTTAGCTGTATTCCTAGGTACTTTATTCTTTTTGTGGTGATTGTGAATGGGATTGTCTTCCTGATTTGGCTCTTGGCTTGACTATTGTTGGTGTATAGGAATGCTAGTGATTTTTGTACATTGATTTTGTTTCTTGACACTGCTGAAGTTGTTTATCAGCTGAAGGAGCTTTTGGACCGAGACTATGGGGTTTTCTAGACAGAGAATCATGTGTCTGCAAACAGGATAGTTTGACTTCATCTCTTCCTATTTGGATGTGCTTTATTTCTTTCTCTTGCCAGAAATTGCTCTGGCCAGGACCTCCAATACTATGTTGAATAGGAGTGGTAAGAGAGGACATCTTTGTCTTCTGCCAGTTTTCAAGGGAAGTGCTCCAGCTTTTGTCCATTCA
This sequence comes from Callithrix jacchus, assembly GCF_049354715.1. Classification (NCBI taxonomy): domain Eukaryota; kingdom Metazoa; phylum Chordata; class Mammalia; order Primates; family Cebidae; genus Callithrix; species Callithrix jacchus. Next base: position 26,155,200 of record NC_133516.1, on the reverse strand, counting down.
GTATGATATGGCTATAGGTTAGTCATAGATGGCAATTACTATTTGAGATAGAATCTCTGTTGGCCAGGCTGGAGTGTAGTGGCACAATTTCTGCTCACTGCAACCTCTGCTTCCTGAGTTCAAGCAATTCTCCTGCTTCAGCCTCCTGAGTAGCTGGGACTACAGGCATGTACCACCACACCCAGCTAATTTTTGTATTTTTAGTAGAGATGGGGTTTTACCATATTGGCCAGGCTGGTCTTGAACTCCTGACCTTGTGATCTGCCTGCCTCAGTCTCCCAAAGTGCTGGGATTACAGGCATGAGCCACCATGCTGTCAGATGGCTCTTATTATTTTGAGGTATGTTCCTTCAGTATGTAGTTTATTGAGAGTATTGAACATGAAAGGGTGTTGAATTTTGTTGAAAGCCTTTTCTGCATCTATTGAGATAATCATGTGGTCTCTGTCATTAGTTCTGCTTATGTGATGAGTCACATTTATTGAGTTGCGTATGTTGAACCAACCTTACATTCTGGGGATGAAGCCCACTTGATCGTGGTGGATAAGCTTTTTGATGTGCTGCAGGATTTGGTTTGACAGTATTTTGTTGAGGATTTTTGCATCAATGTTCATCAAGGATATTGACCTAAAGTTTTCTTGCTATCTGCTAGGTTTTGGTATCAGGATGATACTGCCCTCAAAGAATGAGTTAGGAGAGTCCTTCCTCCTCATTTTTTTGTAATAGTTTTAGTAGGAATGGTGCCAGCTCGTCTTTGTACATCTGGTAGAATTCAGCTGTGTATCCATCTGGTTCTGAGATTTTGGGGGATGGTAGGCTATTTATTACTGATTCAATTTCAGAGCTGATTACTGGTCTGTTCAGGGATTCAGTTTTTTCCTGGTTCAGTCTTGGGAGGGTGTATGTATCCAGAAATTTATCCACTTCTAGATTTTCTAGTTTGTGTGCATAGAGGTGTTCATAATATTCTCTGATGGTTATCTGTATTTCAGTGGGGTCCATAGTAATATCCTCTTTGTTGTTTCTAATTGTGTTTACTTGGATCTTCTGTTTTTTGTTCATTATTAGTCTAGCAGTAGTCTATTGTATTAATGTTTTTAAAAAACCGTCTCCTGGATTTGATCTTCTGAATGGTTTTTGTGTCTCATTCTCCTTCAGTTCAGCGCTGATTTTTGTTATTTCTTGTCTTCTGTTAGCTTCAAGGTTGGTTTGCTCTTGGTTCTCTAGTTCCTTTAGTTGTGATGTTAGGTTGTTAAATTGAGATCTTTTTGAGAGAAGTATTTACTGCTGTAAATTTCCCTCTTATTGCCATAGCTGTGTCCCAGAGATTCTGGTATGTTGTATCTTTGTTTTCATTAGTTTCAAAGAATTTCTTAATTTCTGCCTTAATTTCATTATTTACCCAAAAGTCATTCAGGAGCAGGTTATTTAATTTTCATGTAATTGTATGGTTTTGAGCAATTTTCTTAGTCTTGATTTCTAATTTTATTGCACCATGATTTTTATTGGTATGATTTCAGTTCTTTTGCATTTGCTGACAATTGTTTTATGTCCAATTGCATGATTGATTTTAAAGTATGTGTCATGTGGCAATTAACTTTAAAACAACAGCAGAGCATCAAACCAAGTATGAGATTCTTCTAAGTGTGGTGCCCCCAAATGAGTATACAGGTTGCACACACACATGAAGCCAGCTCTGCCAGTAAGACATTGACTCAGTCTCATGCTGGTGTTCCCCTTAGTGACTGTTTCTACCAGTGCCCCCCACCCCACTCTTTTCATCTTCTAATCCAGAAACCTTGGAGTCCTTATGAAATGATAAAGGATTCAAGAAGCAAAATGAATTCTTGTTTCTCAGCAAAGCCCACTGATACCTCCTGTGGGTCACACAGGGACCTCCAGATGATTGGAACCCTGCTCACACTCTCTGCATTCTTCCTCCCTGCTTTGCCCTTCTTAGAATTCCCTGACCCTGATATCATTGCTGTGCAGACACATCACTACCTCTAATCCATCATCTCATGCTAATTTAAATCACCATTTTCTTCTCCAAGGGCATTATGAACTGGCAAGAACCATGATTCATTTTTCTCTTCTGACTTTCTAATCTGTAACACCTTGCTCAGAGTGAGGTGTCCAGCAAGTGCTTGGTCCTGGATTTGGGGATCATGAAAGATGCAGCTCCCTCCCTAGTAGCCACAATGTGCTTAGGCCTTATCAACTCAAAAAGGGCTACAGTCTTTCTCTCCCTGGATTCCAGAAGTCTGAGAAAACTCATCCCTGCTGAGCAGCTGTAGGGGGCAGAAGGGCCATGGATAAACAACCACCCAAAGTCTGACATGTCCTGTGTTTGGCCTGTTCAAGGACTAGCAAGGTTATTGCAACCTGAGCTTAATGAGCAAGTTGACAGGAGGAGATGTGATAATTGGGGCAGAGGACAGATTGAAGCCTTGTGGGCTACCACACAAGGACTAGACTTTTAAATCGGAGATGGGAAGCCATGGAAAGATTTTAAACAGGGAGTGACCCACGATTTAGACTGCTGTTTCTGGCCATGATGAAATTAGAGGAATTTGATTGATCCTCTTGCCTTAAACAACTAGGAAACCAAACAAAATATATGAAGCAATAGTTTTCAGACATTGAGCAAGAGACAGCATAGGGCAGTCATCCTTGAAAGAAGGGAGGAAAATGAGGTGAGCCCTGTGAGTTGAATGCCCCAGCTCACTGCCCAAAGGCAGTTACCAGAAGACAGGGAGGGAGAGCCTAAATAGCCTGGTTGTTTAGTTTTAAGTTCAAAACCAATGTGCAGGGCAGAGAGGAGGGAGCTGTACAGATAATGAGCAAGCTCCAAAAGAAAATCTATGTTTTTTGGTTGAGTTCTGATCAGTACCTATGAGAAAACTACCTGAGGCTGGAGAAAGAACCACTGTAAAGCAGTAGGCTGAACAATGCTCAGAACTTACCCGAGGCTGGGAATAGTTCATGTTCCTACCAGCCAGAGTGAAAAAACCTCAATAGAGTCTCTAGAGAGATATTGCCTCAGTAGTGGGCCAAGTTAGCCCTAGATGAAGACTGCTCAGGATCTGCCCTAACAGTTTAAAAGTGAGACATGAAGGATCCAATGACTTTAAGTAACTGCATTCCAAAATGAAATCCAACACTTCTTACATGAGTACAAAAAATTACAGCATTCAACAATGTAAAATTCAGTGTCCAGCATTGCAATAAAAATCAATCAAGAATTTTTATACCCAATGATAATATCCTTCATAAAGGAAAAATAATTTTTCAGACAAGCAAGAGCTGACAGAATGTAATGCCAGCAGATCTGCATTATATAAAATGTTAAAGAATGTTCTACACGCAGAAGGAAAACCAAAGTGTGGATCTACACAAATAAATGAAGAGTGCTGCAAATGACAAATATGTAGCTAAATTACTCCCCCCATGTTTAATCCCTTAAAAACTAGTTAAAACAATATTTATACATGTGTAAAAATAAAATGTATGACAACAATCATGTAAAGAACCAGGAAGAGGAAAATAGAGGCATACAGTTGTAAAGTTCTTATACTCTACACGAATGATGTATTAAGATAGACTGTGATATAATACACATATTGCAAATCTTATAGCACCCACTGAAAAATAAGTGGTACAGCCAATAAGCCAATAGTGGAGATAAAATGGAATAACAAAAGGTGCTCAGTTAAACCAAAACAAGGTAGTAAAAGAGGGAAAAATAACAGACAAATAGAAAACTAGGTAGGTTTACACTCAACCATATTGACAATTACACTAAATTAATACATCGAAATAAAAGACATTTGCAGATGAGATAAAAAAGCAAGTTCCAACTGTATGCTACTACAAAAAACAAACCTTAAACAAAATGACACAATAGGTTAACTGTAAAGAATAGAAAAAATATATACTCTCACAAGTCAAAGCTGGAGTGACTATATCACTATCACATGAAGTAGATTTCAGAACAAATAATTTACCAGGCATAAAGAGAGACCATTTCATAATGAGGAAAGGGGTCAATTCATCAGTATTACATAACAATCTTAAATGCATAGGTACCAAACAATAGAGCTTCAAATTTTATAAAATAACACTGCTAGAACTAAAAGGAGAAACAGACAAATCCACAACCATAGTTGGAGATTTCAACACTCCCCTCTTAATAATTAAGACAGAAAGTAAGAATATAGAAAACTTGAACATTCATTATCAACCAGTTTGAACTAACTGATGTATAGGACACTCCACCAACAGCACTCTCCAAGCACTCAGCAAACATTCACCTAGATAGGTCATATGCTGGGCCATGAAACAAGTTTCAGTAATTTCAAGAGATTTCAACTATACAAAGCATGCACTGATAAAAAATGATATAAAACTAGTTATAGAAACATATGTAGGAAGTTAGTTATAAAAACACATGTAGGAAATCCCCAAATATTTGGAAACTAAACACCTTTCAAAACGGTATGATTTAGCCTTTAAAATGATCTCTCATACTGCTGAATGGAGAATAAATGAGAAAGACAAGGGCAAACACAGGGAAACCCTTTAAGAGGCATTTACAGTTCAGATGAGTGTCATGGACTTGAGTGGTAGTGGTGGTGGCAAAGAGAAGCAGTCAACTTTGAAAGGTAAGTAAGATTTGCTCATAGACTGAATGTTGAGATGAAAAAGTGAAGGATGACACCAAGATTTTCAGCTTGTATCCAACTACTGAAGGTCAGAAGTTGCCATTTAAGATGGGTGCACTAGTAAAAAGATGTGAGGGGAAAGATTAGAAGTTTTGAACTTGTGAAAATTGAGATGCTATAGACACATCCAAGTAGAAAAGTCAAATCGGTAGTTGAAATCCAGTGTTCCTGGGATATTGGGCTAAATGCATTTTGGGCTTCTACCAGCATCTAGTATTAGACTAAATGAAATCATCAGGTGACTCACTGCAGATAAAGGGGCCAGAATTGAAACTTGGGACACTAAAAATTTAGAGGCTGGGAGAATGAGGAATGGTCAGTGGACTGAGGAGCAGCAAGGCAGAAGTGAGATATTGAAAGATGGGAGGTTTATAAGGAAGAGAGTATAGCAATTAATCAAATTCTAACGGGATTGAAAATTGGTAACACGAAGTGGTCGCATGAGGCTGGAATAAGGGGTGTTGAGGACAAAGGTAAACTGTGCCAAAGGGCACAAGATTTCTTTTTGGGGTTGGGTAAAAGTTGCTTATGGTAATGGTTGTGTGAGAACTGAGTAAGAGTAGCTGACTTTGGAATCCTAGTAACAAGAGGAAGGGCAGAGCATGTGAAGGAAGGGAGGAAGGCGGAAGTGGAAACTTGTGGCAGTTCTCATTGCTTCTGTTTATTCAATTAGGCAGCATAGTGACCAGCAGAGTGACGAAAGTAGATAAAATAAAGTGTACTTAATGGGCAGCCGTGGGCCCACCTGATATTTGTGGTCATGAGTTTAAAGTAAATGTAGTCATGACTATACTTTTTCAGCCACATCTGGTGGTGCAGGCACAGAACATGGAGGAGGCTGGGTCTAACTGAGTGGGACCACGCAAAGCTTCACGCATGAGAACCAATACAACACGGGACACAGTTTATATTGCTGAACACCAATATGTCACTTTATTATTTGGATTTTTTCCCCATTTGTCACATACCTGTCAATGTTTACACAATGAGGGAAATCAACCAGCATTGGAAGCAACTGACCAAATCAGTTGATAAGTCTGTACCCTCTTAACGCACATCAATTTTCACTTGGGGTATCTTTAATTCAGTTCGGTCTCACAGCTATTCTTAAAATTGGTGTCAAGATTGTCACATCTTTAAATACAGATAGAATTGCCAGAAGTACATAATTATATATATACACACATACAGAAAAATACAAGACTGTTTTTCCACAATATGTAATTTATACACTACTGTAACTATATGCAACTTTTGAAGACAGGTTAAGGAGTACAAGTAATTGTTTAGAGCAAGTAAGTAGTTTGGTCCAATATTATCTTAATGTAATGGTCTTTTGCTCCCTCCCTTTTATGTGACGACATACTATGACATACAACACATGCACAATCATTCACTTATGAACAAAGGAGTAAGACACCACTCAGACTGACATTTGTATACCCAGAGGGTCAACCAACCACACACAACTAATAAGGCTATAATACAGCTATGCAGCATAAATGGTCAACACTGCTGATCCTAAAGTGAGCACCATATATACATCTGAATATAAAAAACCATTGAAAACCAAACACATATGGGTCAGTTAAAAGGTGCCATTCCAAGGCTATACATAATCACAGGAAAAAGTATTTACACTGCTTGGAAAACAGCTGCAACAAAGAGTTTATTGCCAATGCCCTTTATAAACTTCTCTCCCACGTTTAATACAGATGTTACGCTCACTCTCTATGTGAACCACACATCTTATTTCTGGCCCTTTATAAGATCCCTGCTCAAGAATTTCAAGCAAATATGTTCTATGGCTTCACCCACACATCTATTCTCATAGCTTTCAAATTATAAATATCACAATGAACTAGAGCTGTAGCTTAAAACATATCTAGCCTAGGTCTAGAAAGTAAAATAAGTATTTTAAGTATCACTTTTACTTAGTTTAGTAAGTATACTGTGAAATTCAGAGTTCTCAGTAAAATATATTTATCCTAAAGTAGCAGAGTCAGTGTGTACTTGAAGAAACAGTGACCACAGCAGTGCAGTTCTTTGGTGATCTGCCCACTCTCCAAATTACATGACCAGATGCGTCTCAGTCCATCACCTCAGACATGATAGGAGGGCTGAAGAGTGGGGAGGGGAACTGGGTCCCAGCCACATTCTATCACCAATGTTGCTAAGCACTGTTTTTAAGACTCCCAGGGCACTGCATAAAAAACAGCAACTGGCCCCTTCCATAATTAGCAGTTTGCAATATACAGTGTCCTACAAGAGAAAATGCCATGACAGATGATTATCTGGTCAAAAGCAGTCTTTGTACAGGAATAGGTTAAAGCAAGGTTGATTATTGTTTTGGCAGGAAAAGGCAAAGTGAAAAACACTTCCAGAAAAAAAGTTACAAAGCAGGCTTTGTGCATTTTTGTTTGCTGTAAGTGTGAATTTTACCCTTTTATGTATATTTTTTGATCAGCCAATTTCACAGCTAGCTGAGCCAAAGGATATAACTCAATGAAAATAACAAGAGTTAACTTAATTACCAAACTCCTAAAAAACAAATCCCAGTAAGTTTTGTTTTAATTCATGGGTTTTGACTTTGCCAACATTTGTGTGCACCTTCTGTACTAGGCCCTACAGTTTTTCTATCTACATGGAAATCCTGCGGTGTGCCCTACAGGAAGGAATTTACACAGAGCATCTTTTTGTTCTGTTAGACAGACATACACTCTCTAAGTAGAGTTAAGACATCATCACTTCACATTACAAAATAAGATTGTCTGCTTGTAATTTATCACTACAGGGGAAGCTGCCTTATAAATCTAAGTACTTTATCTTACCTATTACAAAAACAAGGATATCTTTTTCAGTTAAATTTTAAGAGCCCAAACTTGGTTTTATACTATAGCTTAAGACAAACAGGTGTGGGTATGTTCAAATTGTGGTTTTTAAGGTTCTCAGTGCAGACACTCACTGTCCTCTGCTCTGCACAGGCCATGGACGGCTGGGCGACACAAGGTCGCTAGCTGGCTCCAGGCCTGTGGGTATCACGTTATTGCTTTGGTTCTGTCTCAGACACCAGAGTGTGTCTCAGAGCACAGAGTTTCCACATCACAGAAGGTCAGGACAGGAATTCAGATTTTTCACAAAAAAAGCATTTTTTCTCTCTCTAGGTTAAGTGCAGAACATCAAATTTCTAAGTGCTCCATTTATATTAGGTTCCAAATATACATCTTAATTTAGTCCTGATCATCCACATTAAAATTATGAATGTAAAAATTACATAATAGGCTTTTCGGCTGGAAAAGAAAAGTGTCTAGCAGCATGCACAAAGACCATGCATTGTCACATCATCAGGCGAACAAATGGAAAGGTAATAAATAATTGCTTCTAACGCCCACTTTAAAACAGTAAAAACAAATGGGAACAGTGAAGTGAGCCGGTCTTCACTGCTCTGAGCAGGAAGCGTGCTAGCGGCCAGATAGGGCCACAGTCAGATGACGTGGCAACAGCTGGCTGGGCTGGACGCGCACAGCAGCCCCTCTTTAGGGTTCCGCTGGATGTTCACAGAGATGGTCTTTTCGCACAGAGGTAGCTGGAGCACGTTATTTTTCAGGTTCTTGCTCTTTATCCGTTCCAATTCAGTGGTGGTATCTGCCATGTGGTCAGAGAAAAACTTTATGCCGCCCACTGCAGGGGCCTGCCCTGCATTCCCCGTGGAGCTGATGCACATTTTCCATGTAGATTTCTCTTGGACTTTCACACTGGAAAATGACAAGCCATTCTGTGGATCAATAATGTACTTGGTGCTCCCATGAAGCTGGGAGCCAAGGCAGAGGCTCATGAGTTTGAGGCTCTCAACGAGCTCCCCAGCACTGCGAGAGGCCAGCTGCATGGAGTTGCTGGGGCCGGCACAGCGGCGTGTGGTACCCGATGTATTGGTGGGGTTGCCACCCGAGCCGCTGGAGGGGCTGCCCCCACCAGCATTGTTCTCACTGGGGCTGGCCTTGTCCGCCCCTCCGCTGCCATTACTTGGCTTGCTTTGGCCCCCGCCATCCCCCTCACTGCCAGGGGGCCCCTCGCTGCTATCCCGGCGGTGCCAGGAGTAGGTGAACCCACTGTCTTTATCGAGCCGCCGCCGGCTTTCAGAATCATCATCACTGGTCTCCGAACTACTGCAGCTGGAGCCCCGGCCCTGACTTTTCCTCCGGTGGTAGCGTTTGTGAACTGTACCCGGAGAAGCTATATTCATCTTTAACCTGCTCAACTTGGGAGGCAGATTCTCATCCATGTCAAATTCGTCATCAGATTCCCCTTCCTCAAAGATCTGGTTGAGGACAGGAGCACTCTTCCTGGATGTCAGGCGATTGGTCACAGATGGCTTCCGGCGCAAAACCACTTGTGTTGAGAGGGACATGGGTTTCTTGTCCTCCTCATCTTCCTCTTCATCTTCTTCCACCCTGAACAGACACTTCCGCCCACTGGCTGTGGGTTTTAAGCTCGTGGGTGGCACTGTAGAGAGTGCTGGTCCAGCCAACTCGGGAAGGTCGTCTTTCTTAGCTGAGTCACACAGGCCTTTGCTCCTATGGCCATTGAGGACACTGTCGGCAGCCCGAGCAGGAGACTGAGGGACAGTCGTGTGAGACAGAGGAGTGGCCGTGAGGTCATCCTCAAGGTCCTGGGGTACATCAATTTTGGTTGGCCATGACTGCCTATGTAACAGATTGGGGGAAACAAAGCCATATAATCATTATGCAGATGATGGTAAAGTGCATCACACTGAACTTACTGGGACAAAATCTACAGACTTAAAGAAAAAAGCAGCAGCTCTGCAAAGCCATTCAACATCATGTAAAACATCAGCAAGGACACCACAAGTGTAAATGTGGTTTTGAAACACGGTTCAGTTGTGGCTTATTGGTCAAATGACAACTTCATCAGAAAAGAAAATGGGGCAATAACTACTCATCTTTTCTAAACAAAAGCTTTATATTACAAGATTAACATTTAAAAAAAGCACAATAGAGGTTATTGGCAAAGAAAAACCTGAACACCACACGTCTTGTACCTTTGGTTCTTAGATCATAATCTTTAAAGGTTATTTACTACAAATAAAATTCACCTGAAATTTCCAGGGCTCCTGATTTTAACATGGGGTAAGAGCTTGGTGTTTATTAAAAAAACAATGGAAACAGTTTAATGCATCTAGAGAGAAACAAAAGCTATACGTACGACACATATACATCATGCAAAATCATATAAAAATCTCTTCTTCGCCAATTAAAAAACTCACTAAGTTAAATATAAATATCTATCTTTTAAGACAGGGTCTCACTCTGTTACTCAGGCTGGAGTGCAAGGGCATGAATGCGGCTCACTGCAGCCTCAATCCTCTGGGATCAAGCAATTCTCCCACCTCAGCATCTTGAGTAGCTGGGACTACAGGTGCACACCACTCTGCCAGCCTTAAATAAGCACATTTTTAAATGCCCATGAACAGCAAAACTTGCCACTATTTAAACTTTCATTTTATCTACCAACCTGGAGTTGCCCAAATAACAAGAATACTGCTTGGTAGCCAAAGAAGACGAACTTTTAAAAGGAGGCTCTCTAGCTGCTATTCTAAATAAACATCTCTGAACTGTCAACTATCCTCTCTCCCCAGGGGTACAGTGATATAGTTATAATAATAAAGCAGGAACAAAATTTTACCAGTGGCCACTGTATGTGGAATATCTACTAGACTTGCTATGTGCAAGTTTTCTTATGTTTTGCACAGGTTACCCTTTAATAAAATAAACCTGTCATTAAAAAATTTAAATTTGAAGCTAAGCAGCAGTATTCCCTGAAGTGGTCATAACCACACAATGACTAACACTGTGTGGCCACGTCCTGCTGCTGGGTTAACTTCTTGGTTTTCCATTCCAGAACTATCTGGCTGCAGTCTATCAGATGCCTGCCCTGCTAACTGGCTCCTCCCTAGAGAGTTCCAACAGTGTATCCTCGGCTCTCCAGGGCAGGCTGGAGGAAGAGTCTTTGCAGTCTGCATACAGCCCCAGACACAAGTCAGTCATAAGAGTTCTTAATCTGGACTAAATCTAAATGCCTAGGCCCCTCTCTCAGACCTCATGTTCTTCCACACGAATGTACTGGGGTAGCCCTACACTTATTCATATTTTTAACAAAGTTAATGCTACTATATCTGAAACAGAATCTGTTCTAGAATTTAAGAAACTTTAAGCTACTTGATTTGACAACTGCCAATACCACTCTAGCTCACTGCTGCAGGATCCTATTTGTACTAACACCACTCCTTTGAGCTAAGCCATCTGTTATACCTACATTTCTGAGATGGCATCTGGGTCTTCATTCTCTAGTTGAGTCCCTGTGTTCTTACTCAATTCCAGATCTAGGACTCTGCCTCTGGACTCCAGAACCTGCAGGCCAAATCCCTGTTTCTTTCTGCCTACCAGTCTGCTTGCAAAAACACCCAGCCCAGCTAGGAGGCTTGATATTAGTCTCCTGTTAACCACCCATCTCAACCGGTCTGTCACCAATTCTTCTGGACGATCCACTGGCCACACAGCACGTATCTGTTCTTTGTGGCTGTGGCTTTCACTAGCCTGACCCTTCCTCTATCTTTGCCCAGCTGCCATTTTAAATACAGTCTCCTGACTCAGTTCAGGTTTCTACCTTCCAGGTCATTCTGACCACAAGGCATATCCAGCAATGGAACCACGGGAGGTCCAGGGTCTTGTCAGTAAAGTTATAGGGACAACAAAGAGAAGACAAGTCAGGAGACATCACTCTGCCAGTGGACCCTGTGCTGTACAAAAAAGCACTCATAGCTTCTCCACTCTAGAGTCCTCATGAACATGGCAAAAGTAAAACAACTCAGAAAGTTCTGGTATCTAAAAAAATTTTTTTTTTTTAATTTTTGTAAAGAAAGGGTCTATGTTGCCCAGGCTAGTCATGAACTCCTAGGCTCAAGGGATCTTCCTGCCTTGGCCTCCCAAAGGGTTGAACCACTGTGCCTGGCCTAGTATTTCTTTATAGCTAATGCTGGTCTCATATATACAATTAGCTTTAGACTGAGTTCTGGTATATTTCACTGAATAGAAGAGAGTTCAAATCTAAATATTCTCTCCTCCAGACGCCTGGTGGTAGCTCCAGTCTTGGTGCACCTGGCGAGTAGTGATGATCTGCGTTGGGGTTACTCTTTCTTGCCAGGGAGCTCAGGTCAGAACTAGGTTGACCATAACCTCTGAGCATCAGTCTATAGTTTATCTCATCCCCAAGAATCCCCTCACTCCCGGAATTCAGTCCTTTTCTAAGCAGACACTAGGCAGTGTGCCTAGTTTTTATTACAGAGGAATACATTCAAGATATGAATAAAGTTACTAAATTCATGTTCTAGTTAAATTCGACTTCCAAATCTTTACACTTTGGTAAGCTGGGAATGTTGTCCTCTCTCTACTCTGCCACTCCACCCAAGCAACGAAGTGCACATGGCGAGCCAACTGCAAGTAACTTAAAATCGAAATGGCTTTCTGAATCATTTACAATCATCTTGTTATTCACAATAATATTCACACACACATTCACATGTATTTGAGGTACACACAGATTTACTCGGAATCAGGAGCACTCTCCTATCACTGAACTACAGTCCCACGGGTTACTTTATCTGAATGCATAAAGAGAAATTAGAAATAAATTTCATAATCATAATGAAAAAAGTAAACCCTTTCCATGCTTTGATTTAAAGTGGAAAGTTATTCTCACAGGAAAAAAAACAAAGTGAGAAGGTTGGGGGAGGGCGGGGGAGGAGAGAAGAGGTGGGGAAGAAAAGGCCTGGAGTGCAGCAGGTTCGTGACTTTATTGGATGATGGTGGTAAAATATTCCCAGTAATGACAGCAAACATACAGATCCCTGGTCTAAGGGATCATTCCTCACCACAGCCCCACGAGGTAAACAGCAGTTACTTTTGTGTTACAGATAGGGAAGCTAAGTCATAGAGAGGTTAAGCAACCTCCCAAGGTCAAGCAGCTAATAAATCAACTAGCTAATGTGATTATCCAATCCCAGAAATGCTGAGAGAACACTGTGGCATAGCAATACTCTATTTAATTTTAAAAATTACTTCAGATAACTGAGGGAAAATTCAGTCTTGTTCCTAGAATGAAAAACCAAAGAAAATAACAATTAATACATGTTGGATTTGGAAGAATTTAATGAAAATAACTGACAAGACACTGGCTTAAGGCTGCTTCTCCAAACATGTTTTCCTGACCATGCCAACAGACACAGCCCCTTCCCCACTGAGCCCAGGAGGGGAAGGCATCTCTGGTGATGAGGGAATCTAGGCCTTCATATACACCCCAAGAGCCCATGTGCGGCCTCTCCAATGAGGCTGTCATCACTGTTTGTACTTTCTTGCCCCAAAGAGTTAGGAAGCATTATATTAAAAAAAAAAGTTCACTATTTCAAAATGTTAACTTACTAAAATCAGTGAAGATTTTTTTCTCACCTAAACTGGGCCTTGATGTTGCTCGGGCTTGCAGATCTGGTCTGTATTTCTTTCTCTTGCTTTTCTCTCAGGATTCTTTCAGCCAGCAGGAAGTATGTAGCTGTGATATGGTTATACCTGTTGGTTTCCAGGGCTCTGGGGAAAACAAGGTGAGGGCAAATGTCAGCCACATCAGAAAGTTTTTTTACATGAAGAGGAATTGATTTTTAAAAGTAAACCAAGTTCAAATTCAATGGCTGGAATCTTTAAAATTATGCAAAAATGCAAACCAGAAAAAAACCAAACTAGTAGTTATTCAGGTCACTCTTGAAATTCTAAAAACAACTGAATAATATGTTCATATTTTTATGAACATTTTTCATAAATGAAAGAAAAATCCAAAATGCTAACAGCAGCTGAGTTAGATTTCAGTTTTAGATCCATAAGACAATGCGTCCACACATTATTCAAAATGAATTTCTGTGTACAGTGTTTGTATTTGTTCAAGTGGCTTACTTGCTTCCACTAGAAGTATGAAATGAAGACAAGGTAGGTCTATGTTACATAAATGTACAATGAAGTACTAGTATCAGTCAAAAAAATTAGAAAATGTTTTTATTTTCACATTCCCTCTGCATTTACTGGCAATTTAGCACTACAGAATTATTCAAGAAATTGAAAGCATGTCATCATCAATCACTTTGAATAAAATCGATGTATTCATTCATCCATTTAAAAAGTAATGCTCACCGAGTACCTAGTCTGGCTAGGCACGGTGCTGGGACACAAGGCCCAACAAGGCCCACAGTCCTGCCCACTCTTTTGTAGCTGGCCTGTCATGGGATATACTGGGAGCATGCTTTGGGGCAGATCCCACAAGGCCAGGAGATACATAATTACTGTTTTCAGAAACTTGCTATAGTTACTGAAAATACACAATGAACACTTAGGAAAGGAGCAACAGCAGAAACCTCATTTTTCAAAATGTACACTGGGGTCACAACTAATGGGGGCAGGGCAGGGCACGTGCCCATGGTGAAATTCAAGGGTAGAATGATTTCTTAGAGTGGTTTCTTCAGCGAAGTACTGAATCTAGGAGTTGGCTTCGGTTTAGAAACGTGTTGTAAGAGAAATGTGTGTTGGAACTCAGGAGTCATCCTCAGAACAAGCAGCTTCTCACGATGTGAGCAGCAAGCACGGAGTGAGGCTAGCCAAGGGGACAGCAAGACTGGCTCCCCCAGCTCCGGATATACTTGGGAAACCAGCAGACTGGAAAACTGGAGACACCTGAACCATTTAAACTGTACTACCGTTTGGATTTATAATTAAATAGTTCTAGATGACAATACTACACGTATATATGTATGTATTCAAACTAAGAACAAAAGGCCACTATGGAGGGATACAAACAGCCTTTTACCCACTCAAAAGTAAAAAATAATTTTCTACACATTCCTAAAGTGAGTGTCTGTGGCAGAAACAGCAAGTGTCCCATCTTCTCCACATGTTTAGGTCATTTAAGTAGCTGTGAGTCAATACTGTAAAGAATCGTAATACACTTGGAAACTTACAGAAATCTGTACTTAAACCAAAATTAAGAACCTGGGTTTATTTTTAGAAACCTTTCTTTCCAGTAATGTAAAACACCCTAAAGACATATGTCCTTTATGCAGACACTGCCCTTCTCAGGGATCAGAGCCTCCAAGTGGGTGTGCGTGTGGCAGAGGACACATGGCGAAGTCCAGCCCAGAGGCTTCTCTTTCCCCAAGTCAGGGAACTGGATCAGATCCCGAAAGGGACCTCCTGAGGGGAACCCCTTTTTTGCCTCCTAGAGCATACTCTCTTTCCAACATACCCAAATGTTTCATTCAACATATTAAATAACTTTTGACCTTTAATTTGTGGAAATATTCCTTATTTTTACAGTCAGGACCTCTTACAGAAATTAATCATTATTAGAACAAAGCAAATGCATCTTTCTGCTGTATTATCTTTGATTCTCCAAACTGTTTATTAAAAACTGGCTTTGGTTTTTAAAGGATATAATTAACAACTTGTATATAACTTGCAGGCTCCAGGTGGCTGCAGCAGGGGCTCTCAAGGGCCAGATAATAAATATTTCAGGCTTTGTGGGCCATGTGGTCTCTCCCGCAACCACTCTGCCATTATAGCACAATGCATCCATTGACAATACTTAAATGAATGGGCACGGCTGTGGTCTAATAAAACTTCATTTATAAAAATGTGTAGCTGGCACCAACTCCTGATTTAGAGGACTCTAAGGATGTGGTACTGCCCTGTTGTCCCTACTCACTGTGGGGACCGAAAGGAGACAGAGGAATGAGAATAGTGCTACAGATAAGGTATATACTGGGATACAAAACAAGCTGTTTCATTCCACTCCTGCAGAAAGGGAAAAAGGCCACAGCACTCACTGACACCACCCAGCAATGGCTTACTTGTTCACTAGTATAAAAACCAAACACCAAAAAAAAAACCAAAACACCTATGTGTCAGGCACTGGGCCAAGAACTTTAGCGATAAATGACACAACCCTTGCCAACTGGGAACTCTATTACACAAGTGTCGAAAGGCTGTGTTAAGTAGAGAGAGCTCATTCCAAGAATCCTAAACCTGTGGCCCTCTGTACTGCTGGACATTGACGTACTCTACAATGGCGTCTCGATCCGCTATGTCCCCAAGCACCATGCGCTGAATGATGCTGTTGTGCTCCTCTTCTGAGAGATTTTTGTATGACACAAGGGGAATGTTATACTTTGTGGCTGGTGAAGGGTCCACTCCCTGAAGCCAAGGATGATTTTCAATCTCTTCTAAAGAAGCCCTTCTCTTGGGATCTCTCTGTAGCATCCGTGTGATCAGGCTGGAAAGGAAGGTAAGTCCACTGTTAAAGCAAACTGCTTGCAAGAATTAGCAATGGTAGATCATTTTATTAATAAAAATGATTTTCTATATCTATACCATCAATTAAATTAGGTATACTAGTGGAGGCAGTGGAGCAGATGGGAATAATAGAAATTAGTGCTGCTATAGTTGCAAAATAAAAAATCATAACTTTCAGGTATACTGATAAGCCAAATGCACAAATAAGAGCTCCGTACCATCTAGATTTAACTATAGGTATCAACATCTGTTCTTGAATTAACTGCTGACTTAGTGACATACCAGAATCAAATTCAATAATCAGCAATGACATACAGAATAGAGTATACAAGCCCATTTCTGTTTCAGAAAAAAATCAATGATGCTTCTGATGAAAATAACTAAAACACCATGTAATATATTTTTAGGAAAACATTTTATTTAAAGGCACCATGTTGGTGAATAAGTAACACTCAGCAACTAAAAATGAAGTAAAACCAGAACTCTTAAAAAGTGAATGACAAAGATGGCCTTTGGCCTTTTTTGCTTCAGCTTTACAGGCTATGTTGGGTGCATATAACAGAATATAATGTGTAAGGCCTAGTAGATAGTACAAGTAGAGCCCTTGCAAAGACCTGGGACTCCAGCTTTGGGGTGAGGGTAAATGAAAAATGAGAAACGACTCAGAACTTCTAACTGTAAGTCTGTGTTCCAAACCAATGATATCTGTGTGGTATACACAGTGAGGTTACTTTACAGTGGTTTCAGCTGGAAGCACTCCTGGGCAACTAGTAAGGAAATAAATATACAAATCCCTCTTGTAGGAATGTAACTTAAAATCAGCCTCAAATGATTCCTCAAATAATATTACAAAGAATATCAGTCAAAAACACAAAAGAAACAAGATACCAACAGCAAGACGTAGGAAACATAAGCAAAATCAGAATGCAAATAATTTAGATACTGAAATTTTCAGACACGAAATGTAACTGTGTTAAATATGTTTAAGATATGAAAGAGAAGCTTGAAAATAATATAACCAAGAAACTAAAGATGATACTATTTACTATAAACAAAACCACTATACAAAAAATTACTAGGCAGTTTTGAGAAAAAACTAGGGCTTCTACAAATGAAAAATAATCATTGTAACTACAAAGCAAAATCAAGAAACCAATTTTAAAAATTAGACACAGAGAATGAAAGATAAAATTAAGGAAATAACTATATCAGTAGACTGAGACAGTAAATATAAAACAGGTGGTGAAAGAGGAGGACAGGGTGAAAATATCTAACACACATCTAATCATAATTACAGAGGGAAATGACAAAATGAGGAAGAAACTGTATCTGAAAAGATAATGGCTCAGAATTTTCCAAATCATCAAAAAGCACAAATCCTGAACCACTAAGCCTAACATATCCTAAACACAATAAACAGAAAATCCTAAAGCAGCCTAAGTGAAGACAGGACACCTATGCAGAGACAACATGATAATAACATGGACAGCTGACTTCTCAACAGCAATAACGAACACCAGAAGACAGTGGAATAATATCTTCCATGAGCTGAGAGAAAATAACTATCAACCTAGAATTCTAAACTCAATGAAACTGTCTTTTAGGAGCATATGTAACATGAAGGCATTCCAAGTAACAGAGTTTATCACCAACACATGCTCATCAAAACAAATTCTAAACAATTTAATTTTGACAGAATAGTGTGATTCCACTTGGAAGGGTCAACAGTTTCTGTCAAGCATCTGGGTAAACATAAGCAGTTTTTAATTGTGTAGAATGATAATTATATTTACTTTGTGGCAATTGAAAAAGTTGTTATAATACTGGATAGTAGTTAAAATATTCTAAAGATTTTGTGTTGTTCAAAAAGAGAATAAAGAGATTGGGTGCAGTGGCTCATGCCTGTCATTGCAGCACTTTGGAAGGCTGAGCAAGGACTGCTTGAGCCCAGGAGTCTCAGACCAGCCTGGGCAACATAGTGAGAAGCCGTATGATAGTCAAATGAAGGGAAAAAGAAAAACCTTGGCAGGGCATGGTGGCTCATGCCTATAATCCCAACACTTTGAGAGGCAGAGGCTAGAGGATCTCTTGAGACCAGAAGTTCAAGAACGGCCTGGATAACATAGTAAAACCCAGTCTCTACAAAAAGTTTAAAAGTTAGCCAGGCATGGTGGCACTCACCTATTAGTCCTAGCTACTCAGGATGCTGAAGCAGGACAGTCCCTTAAGCCCAGGAGCTGGAGGCTGCAGTGAGCTATGTATGATTGTACCACTGTATTCTAGCCTGAGCAACAAAGCAACGCCCTGTCTAAGAAAAGAAAGAGAGGGAGGAAAGGAAGAAGGGAAGGAGGATGGAGGGAGGGAGTAAGGAGAAGGAGGGTAGAAGGTGGGAAGGAAATAGAGGAAGGGAGGGAGGGAGAGGGGAAGAAAGGGAGGGTAAAGGCAGAGAAGGGAAGAAGGAAGGAAGAAAGAAGGGAGGAGAGGGGAGGAAAGAGGAGAGGAATGGAGAGGAGGAAAAGAGAAAAGGAATCCTCCATCCCACAAAAATTAGTTGGGTGTGGTAGTGTGTGCCTATAGTCCTAGCTACTCAGGAGGCTGAGCAAGAAAATTGCTTGAACCCAAGAGGCAGAGGTTTCAGTGAGCTGAGATTGCACCACTGCACTCCAGTCTGAGGGACAGAGCAAGACTCTGTTCAAAAAAAAATCAGTCTATGTTGTCTAATTTTAGCTTCACCAGTCTTCTTTTGGTTACCATTTGTGTGCTATATAGTTTTTGTTTTTTTAACTTTAAACGTTCCATTGTTCTGGTTTTAAATACATCTTTTACAACCAGCTAGATAGAGCTGACTTTTCTTTAATCCCATCTGATCATTTCTGTGTTTTAATGGAGAGTTTATTCCATTTACATTTATTGTAGTCACTGATAGACTGTAGATCTATTTATGCCATCTTTTTATATGTTTTGTGTTTGTCCTACTTCAGTTTTTTTTTTTTTTCTTTTTACCTTTTGTGCCCCAAAGTACTGGGATTACAGGCATGAGCCACTGTACCCAGCTGATTATTTTAAATAATTACTGGGGCCTGGCACAGTGGCTCACACCTGTAATCCCAGCACTTTGGGAGGCTGAGGTGGGCGGATCACAAGGTCAGGAGTTCGAGAGCAGCCTGATCAACACAGTGAAATCCCATCTCTACTAAAAATACCAAAATTAGCTGGTATCCCACCTATTTGAGAGGCTGAGGCAAGAGAAATGCTTGAACCCGAGGTGAAGGTTGCAGTGAGCCAAGATCATGCCACTGCCCTTCAACCTGGGCAACAGAGCAATACTGTGTCTGAAAAAGAAAAATCCTTCTAGGAGGGAGATACAGACAGCTACTAAGATACTAGGAACTGTTCTATTAAGCTAGATAATGCATATATAGGTACTCATTTTGTGACATATACATTATATACTTATTTGAATGATATATATCAATATAAAAATAAGCTTTTCTTTTCTGTAGAAACTGTGGAAATATTCCTTGAATTACAACATGAATTACAAACATCCAACATGCTGACAACACATGCCCACAGACAACTGCCCAGCTTCCTGGAGTACAGAATAGAAACAGTAATGTCATAAAAATAATCATCATCCATATTCAGTTTGCTATGTGTTAATGACCAAGCTAAGAGCTTTACACATATTAATTCATTTGATTTTCACAATAACCCTATATGGTAGGTTCTACCACTCTGACATCATTAGTAAAGGGAGAAGTCAATATTTGAATCCAGAGTTTGAATACCTAAGTTCTTAAACAGTCACCTGAGATGGAGCTCCATTTAGAGAAAAAATTCCTCAAGCAATCAGATTTCCTTCTGAGTTGAGAGGAGAAACTGAAAACTGTTTCTACAGCAAAGTCCTTTAAATAGTGGCTATCAGCTAAACTGACCTCATTAAAAAATGTCACTTACAATGCCAATGAAACATTGAACTTCCAACAGTTCTATTCCATTACTGTATTTGTCACTACACGTATCATAGTACTATGTACTACTTTAAATTCCAAATAATCAACCTGAGTATACTTTTTGTTGATGACTTCCCATAGTCACATAAACCAAAACAGCTCTTTAGTAAACTGGCAGGAGGTGTGTGTGAACAAAATTATGAGACATACTATGTAAATCCTAAAATAGTGTGTTGATGATCTATTCAGGAAAGAAAATGCCCCTAACTCTTCTCTGCAACTTAAAACAATTCCAGGTGGTCTTGATTTTTGCTCATGCAGACAAAGGTAGGTCCCATGGTATTTCTTCATTTCAAATGAAATAACCACCACTCCTGGAGGTTGAAGAGGCAGGTAATAGATTTCTTGAATAAGAAATAGATGAATACAGTTTGTACTCTAATATTAAATTTCAGATCATATCTGGGGGCTAATCTCCTCCCCACCAAACACTCTTAACAACAGCAGAAATATTAAATTCAAAACTTAAGCTTGAATCTTTGAAGTCCTCTCAAATTTTCTTGACATATTAATGGAATTAAAACCTTCTGGTTTTAATCTGAGTCCTTAAGGTTTCCACATACTTTTTTTTTTACTTACTCTTTACACTCTTTTGACACATGGGATGGTACTGTATATTTGCAATCCATGATCATTGTCAGTGTTTCACTGTCATTGGCTTCTTGAAAGGGTGGCTGCCCACACACCAACATGAAAAGGATCACTCCCAGGCTCCAAATATCTACAAATCAAAGACATACTTTTAAATATTGGACTAATTAGAAAACCAAAAACATTAAGAATAAAAGTGGGCTAACAAAATTATTTTATCTTGAGCAGTGAAAAGCATTTATATCTCAAAAGTACAAACATCCATGAAGGAAAAGAAGCCCCACTATAGCAGGGAGGGTGTCTGTCTTCCTCACTGTTTTTATAGCAAGCAAGTGCTAGTACATAGTGAATGGTCAGCGCGTGTTCAATAAAGATAAATTAATGTCTTTGTTAATACCAATAACATCAACTGAAAGTACCTATCCAAGTGCCCAAGCCAACAGACAACACATTGCTTGAAATAAAACTAAGATATTAATACTCCGAGACCTGAAAAGAATTTTGCCTAAGGTCACAATTATCTCAAGTTGTTCTTTACCCTTTAATGCTAGTGAAGTAACCTAACCAGGTGATGTAACTCATGGTCATTTTATATACAAGAAAATTAAAGCTCAAGGAGGAAAGAAACATGGCCATCAATATAGTCAATCAGGAAAAAGACTGGTTACATATTACTCCAGAGGATGAAACTAGGACCGAAGGTATAAGTAACCAGGAGGCACACTTCCGCTTAATAATGGGGACTACTCCATGGAGCCATTACAATACTGGAAAAGGTAGTGAGTTATCCATCACTAAAAGTATTCCAGCAAAGGCGGGGCAAACATATGTCTAAAATTCTGCATAAGGCATTTCTGTACCAATGGTAAGACTAGCCTAGCTGATGTCTAAGGAACTCCCAACTCTAGTATTAAGACCAATTCTGACAGTAACAAACAACTCCTTACCTCTTTCAACATTAAATAAAAAGCAAACCTATCAATCATACGGGAAAATCATCTTCTGTTAAGACAAAAACAAATTTTTAAGATGAAAAGGACTTAGGAAGGGCATCACGAATCATTCATTCATTTCAGAAACTAAAGAACAGACATGATAATATAAACATTCACATAATAAGAAACCAATTCAAGAAGTATTCCAAACCACAAATGGCTTAAAAGAGAATGGAAGGGAGGTCACATAGCCTTTGTCATCACATCTGTTAACACTCAACTGCTGTTTCCATTTAAACTTAAAACACCCAAAATAATGTAGGTTCCATGTTATTTTCCAAGAGAATTAAAACTTAATAAAATATCTTTTTCTTGGTTCAAACTACACAAAGATTGGCAACAAAGGCAGAAACCCAAAAGTTACACACAATGTGATTTTTTTTATATGTACAATAAATTTTACTAAGGATACTCTGATGGAAATTAAGGAAACATGAAAAAAATAGGCTGAAATTAAACATATACATAAATGAAGATAAAAGAGACCTAAGGATCATTCAGTCCAAACCCCTGGCTCTGCAGTATCCTAAGAGGTCTGACATTGCTTTTTGAATACATGCATTATCTGACCTATCACCCAGGACAGCAAACTGACTCAGGAGTCCACTCCACTCACTGTCATTTCTTTGCCTTGATTTTGGAATCCAGAGGGCCATCCCCATTCAAAAACCAACAATCTTATTAGTGGCAACTAGTCATATCTATTCTTTAAATAGCTAGTGAAAATAATTTACAACCAGTCCTGGTAGTACCTTAGTAAGATTTTTAAAGGAAATTTATACAGTTGATGTTTAACTTAAATCTTCCTCCTTGTACCACCTGAATCTGCTATTTTAGGTCACTTGTTCCAACTCCCAACCCACCACTGTGAACAAGTAGCAATTACAATTATTCTCCCTTTATTATGTGTCCTTCGTTTACAAAAAGTTATGTTCTAGAAATTCACAGTAAATCCCACCTTTCCAACTATGTCCATTAAAAAAAAGAAAAACCTACCAAGTTTTAAAAAAGTAATATATACTTGGCTATCCCCCCATAGCAAAGGAGTGATTTTTAAATGGCTTACAATGAAAATACATAAACAATAAAAATCCAGGTAGCTAAAAACTTTCTCTACTATTGTTCAAATATTGACAATATTTAATGTGACTACTTATAAACACGCCTAACCACTAACACATATATAACTGAAATACAACTAATTTGTATCTTTCCATATAAGTCCTATAAAGCATCAACTTTATAAAATGAGTTTAACTACATTGTTTCCTCTATTATCTCATACTATAACTGTACAAAAACTCGTTTGGGTTTTTACCTCTTGTCCATGCTAATAATGGTTATCTGAGAAAAAAATTACTCAAAATAATATTTTAAAAATATAATGAATAGCCGGGCGCAGTGGCTCACACCTGTAATCCCAGCACTTTGGGAGGCCAAGGCGGGTGGATCACAAGGTCAAGAGATCGAGACCATCCTGGTCAACATGGTGAAACCCCGTCTCTACTAAAAATACAAAAATTAGCTGGGCATGGTGGCGCGTGCCTGTAATCCCAGCTACTCAGGAGGCTGGGGCGGGAGAATTGCCTGAACCCAGGAGGCGGAGGTTGCGATGAGCTGAGATCATGCTACTGCACTCCAGCCTGGGCAACAAAAGTGAACTCCGTCTCAAAAAAAAAATATATATATATATATATATAAAATGAATAAATAGCAATGAACAATTACCCAACATTCTTATTTGACTAAAGAAAACTTTATTTTTCTGTTAAAGATTAGCCTCACAAACAAGAAGAAGTCCAATTATTTGGAAATTTTCTCTTCAGGATGATTTGTCCAATCACCTTAACACACACTGCTTGTTATGATGTGATACATGATTAGAAGAATAAAAAAGAAAAGTAGCAGAAATACACAGTCCCACAGTTTCCAGTTAGGGCTGAAATAATTTCTAAATATAGAAATGCCAAAAGGTTGAAAAACTTAGAAATACAATTCTATGTCAAGTAGTTGGCTAAGCTAAATGACATAATTTGAAGCATTTAAACTAGAAAAGAACAGCAGGATAACTAAGTTTCAGAGAGGGCAAATGACTCTCCTACTGAGACAATGTGATTATTCAAGGGGCCATTTATTCCATATATTTATTTGCAATATTTATTTCTCTTCTTACTTTACTTTTTTTCTTTGAATTATTTTACTTTTTCACCCAAGGGCCAAAGGAAAGAGAGAAAAACAGGCCACTAAACAGAGTATTATGACTTTAACCAAATCATTTTAAAATGTGTTCCCCATCTTTAAAATGTGAGTACTAATAGTAATCTACTTCCTTGTAAAGCTGCTGTGGGCATTAAATGAATTAAAACAGAATCCATGCTAAGAATTCAGCACAGAGAAAACATTCAGAAGTGGCTGCTGCTGCCTTGCCGTGCTTCCTCTGTGACAGGCACTGTTCTAGGCATAGCAGACAGAGATGAATGAGAGATGCCCTTGCCTTTACCAGCCTCCCACGCCAGTAGGGATGCTCCAGTGAAACAGATGTGGGAAGCAGACAACAGGCAAGCTCAAGGAGGCACAAGGCCAACATGGTTTGAGATGGGAGAAGAAACAGGGAAAGCTTCTTATTCTTGGTAATTCAGGTTTAAAAGAAAGATGATAATTCAGGATGTTGGGTCCCCAGAACTAGACATCCAGTATTATAGGACAAAGAATGGCATCAACAAAAATTATCCACCATATTCCCCCACAAATGGGGATGGGAAGTGGTACCTGTCTTACTATAACATTCATTTTAAGCAGAACACAGTAGTGCATGCCTACAGTCCCAGCTACCAGGGAGACTGAGGTGGGAGGATCATTTGAACCCAGGAATTTGATGCCACAGTGTGCTAAATCACGTATCTGTGAATAGCCACTGTGCTCTAGCCTGGGCAACATGGCCAGATCCCATCTGTTAAAAAAAAAAAAAAAAAAAAAAAGGAAAAGAAAACCATTTATTTTAGAGAATATTTTAAATGATCTTTTTCCATAAGAAAATAAAACATGTTAATAAAACTACAAACCCCTAAGGTATAGATCACATTCTCAGATTGAGATCCTAAGTCTGCAGGGGACCACTGAAACCGTAAGTAGGGGATGGGGGTATAAGATAGTGAAACACAGAGGGGATCTTACGCTATTTTCATTTCTGAAAAATGTTAATGGAATTGTCTATTCATATTCAAGATCCACGGGTTAACAAACATCAATCATCTGAAACAAATTTCATATTATTTTGTATTGATACTACTATCTAAAGTGTATGTTTTGTTTCGGACCCAGCTATGGCACTTGGTTAATAAAAACGAAAAAAGAAAATATTTAATAAATGTAATTGGCTTGGTTTAAAAAAAAAAAAGAAAAAAACCCCAACCCATGGAACTGTGGAAGGTGTGGAGAGATAATAAAGTTTTTGATTATATAAAGGATGGGAGTTACTAGTCCCCCTTACTGGCCGCCTTCAAGGAGCTGGAAATAAGGTCACAGAAATGAGCACTGAAATCTTATCTGGCTAACACTCAGCAGGTCTATATATAATAATATTATTGAATTATGCTATTTCTAGGGTTGTGTAGAGTTTATATTAAAAAGTTCATTTTAGGTAGGCTAATAAAAGATGAAAATGAAAACAAAACAGAATAAAAGAACATGCGAATCATTCATTTGAGGAAAAGCAAATGCCAACAGGGTGGGGAGGGACTTTAAGACTACTGAGAGGTTTCCTAAAAAGTCATTTCTAAAGTGAATTATCTATACAGCAAAAGGGGAGGATTCAAAAATAATAAAAATGGGAAGACCAGAGAAGGGTTTTAGGTAAAAACCTTTATTTCCTTTTATCAGTATAGTTATAAGTCATGAAAGAAGCAACAGAACTAGAATGTTCTAAAACCAGCAGATAAAATAGGGGCACCTTTTACAACACTACTTACAGCTGCCAGGATTTATGCAATCACTTTTCAGTTCCAACTAGGGTCACAAGCCACTGACATATGACCTAATACTGATGTAGAAGGCAATGCTTTCTTAGAATAGCAAGTATTGTTTCAGAAGTGTATAGGTCCCAGGAGGTCTATAATAAAATCTAGGACCTTTGTTTATTGTAGGACACTCAGAAACCTAATTGCCCATGCTTATCCTTCTGAATTCCTATTTACACAGAAGAACTACTTGTCTGCATTCAAAATCATGTAGAGCTCTGGTTACTAAAGATTCTTTCTTGTTCCAAACAGGATCGGTGGTTAGTTTTAAAGAACATGACTGAGAAAGCATTCCGAAAGTAGAGAACTGTCAGGTCATTTGAAGAGCATAAGAGGCAGAAAAGGATGAATTTGGACAAGTTTTTAAGATCTGTTTTCTGTATGTCAAGTATTCCTAGTTTTATCAACTGTCTAGTTAGAAGCAAGGCTTTATTATTTAACAGGGAAATGTTTTTTCCTTTAAAAAAATGAATGCCATCATCTGATACCTACTTTAAAACACTCCTTTCCCAGACCTTAATTCATCTAAGTGTTTCTTGGGGGCTTCAAAAATCAATGCTGCTATCATTTTTCCCCTAAATTTATTTGTCCCCATCTACCCTGGCCGGTACAATGCAAACTTAGGAGACATCCCAGATCCCTACTCTGAGGGTCCTCTGACCTCCAGATCAAGGAGGCGCTGCCAATTCTATCACATGCTTAAAATCCCCCAATGCCCCCACTGATGATCCTCATCTTCCCCAAGGTCTCCCCACACTGCCGTCCAACTTGGAAACCTGGCCTACCTGACAATTTCAGCATCATCACAATGGGCTGTGATTACAGATACTCAATTTCCCTCCATTACTTGGAGCTCCTTGAGTGCAGAATAGGGCCTTCTGTTGAGCAGGCCCTAATCTACACTTAGCAAGGGCCTGCTCAACAGAAGTTTGCTGAATGAAAACCTGAAATTGGAAAGAGTTCTGCAGACATTGTGGGGGGCACCTCAAAAGGCAGCTGAAGCAGAGTTTTAGGATAGAGAGGAAGGTGCTGATTATTCCCAATCCTACAAAAAAGAAAAGGCTAAGAGGAAAGAGAAACTAAGAAATGCTCAGAGCAGACTGTGGTGGGATAAATCATTGACAATAAGCTGCAGTTTACTTTAATCAGCTGTTTAAGGCCCTGTGCAAACTTGTTTTTTCAAGTGAAACAGAAAAAGTTCAAGAAGTCAAAATGTTATCAATCACATATTGTGAGACTGCACACATTCACCCAATCTAAACAAGACAAGCAGCAGACATCCTTCCAACTCAGCATTCCTTCATAAATCACTTTACAAACCTGATATTGGTACGAGTCAGAAAGAGTACTTTACAAATGAAAAGGGAAAGATAAGATGGCGAAAACATCATACTTGGACGATTTCTTTCAGCATGACCTAATGAAAATAGCATGCCTGGACTAAAACTTCAGCAAGACCTGGTTCAAATCCTCTGATGGTTGCTTAGCTGAGTTTCAATATGGATACTCATCTAAGGGCGCACCCATTGGAGAACTGCTTCACTGGAGAACTGCTTCACCAGGGATACAGAGTGACTTTTAAAATTTAGTTTCAACCAGTGATTTCACATTTCAAATTTCCCACAAGATTATGACAAATTTAGGCTGACATGTCTTAACTTTGAACTACAAAGTTGAAACATTTAAATTTAGTGCCACGCCTAAAAATGTCCAATTCTATTTGTCTAGTCAGTCAATATTTATATTTATATGTATATTTTTTATTTAGATGTAATATTTATATGTACATTTAGAAGACCACATCGTCTCAGCCCAAAATCTCCTGAAACTGACAAGCAACTTCGGCAAAGGCTCGGGATACAAAATCAATGTACAGAAATCACAAGCAATCCTATACACCAATAACAGACAGAGAGCCAAAACAAGAACAAACTGCTTCACAATTGCTACAAAGAGAATAAAATAACTAGGAATACAACTAACAAAGTATGTAAAGGACCTCTTCAAGGAGAACTACAAACCACTGCTCAATGAAATAAGAGAGGACACAAACAGACAGAAAAGCATTCCATGCTCATGGTTAGGAAGAATCAATATCGTGAAAATGACCATACTGCCCAAAGAAATGTACAGATTCAACACTATCCCCATCAAGCTACCTATGACCCTCTTCACAGAACTGGAAAAAACCACCTTAAACTTCATATGGAACCAAAAGAGAGACTGCATAGCCAAGATAATTCTAAGCAAAAATAACACAGCTGGAGGCAGCATGCTACCTGACTTCAAGCTATACTAGAAGGCTACAGTAATCAACACAGCATGGAACTGGTACCAAAACAGAGATATAGACCAATGGAACAGAAGAGAGGCCCTGTAGGCAACACCACACATCTACAACCATCTGATCATTGACAAACTTGCAAAAACAAGCAATGGGGAAAGGATTCCCACTTTAATAAATGGTGTTGGGAAAACTGGCTAGCCATGTGCAGAAAGCAGAAACTGGACCCCTTTCTGACACGTTACACTAAAATTAACTCCAGATGGATTAAAGACTTAAACATAAGACCTAACACCATAAAACCCTAGAAGAAAACCTAGGCAAAACCATTCAGGACATAGGCATAGGCAAGGACTTCATGACTAAAATACCAAAAGCATTGGAACAAAAGCCAATATAGACAAATGGGACCTAATTAAACTCCAGAGATTCTGTAGAGTGAACCAGCAACCAACAGAATGGGAAAAAATTTTTGCAATCTACCCATCTGACAAAGGGCTGATATCCAGAATCTACAAAGACTAAAACAGATTTACAAGAAAAAAACAAACAAACCCATCCAAAAGTGGGCGAAGGACATGAAGAGACACTTTTCAAAAGAAGACATAATGAGGCCAACAAACATGATAAAATGCTCATGATCACTGATTATTAGAGAAATGCAAATCAAAACCACATTGAGATACCACCTCATACCAGTTAAAATGGCGATCATTAAAAAATCTGGAGACATCAGATGCTGGAGAGGATGTGGAGAAATAGGAACACCTTTACACTGTTGGTGGGAGTGTAAATTAGTTCAACCATTGTGGAAGACAGTGTGGTGATTCCTCAAGGACCTAGAAATAGAAATTCTATTCAACCCAGCAATCCCATTACTGGGTATATACTCAAAGGATTATAAATCATTATATTATAAAGACACATGCACATGTATGTTTACTTCAGCACTGTTTACAATAGGAAAGACCTGGAACCAACCCAAATGCCCATCGATGATAGACTGGACAAGGAAATTGTAGCATATATACACCATGGAATACTATGCAGCCATAAAAAATGGTGAGTTCATGTTCTTTGTAGGGGCATGGATGAAGCTGGAAACCATCATTCTCAGCAAACTGACACCGGAACAGAAAATCAAACACCGCATGTTCTCACTCATAGATGCTGTTGAACAATGAGAACACATGGACATGGGGAGGGGAGTATCAGACACTGGGGTCTGTTGTGGGTGAATAGGGGAGGGACAGCATGGGGTAGGGAGGTTGGGGAGGGATACATTGGGGGAAATGCCAGATACAGGTGACGGGGGATGGAGGCAGCAAACCGCATTGCCATGTTATGTACCTATGTAACAATCCTGCATGTTTTGCACATGTACCCCAGAACCTAATGTGCAAGAAAATATATTTAAAAAAGATGTAGAGCAGCTGTATCACCCCAAAATTTCTTTTGTGCCTCTTTATAGTCAACCTCTCCCCAAGTCCAGCCCCTGACAACCACAGCTGTTTTATGTCCTTGTAAGTTTTGCCTAGAAATGGAGTCACAGAGTATGCAGTCTTTGCAATCTGGTTTTTTTCAATAATGCTTTTGAGATTCACTCATGTTGTTGTACATATCAACAGGTCACCATTTTTCACTGCTGAGCAGTATTTCATTGTGTAGATGTTCCACAATGTATTTCAATTTGGGACAGTTATGAATAAAGTCGTGAAAAACATGTGTAGAGGCTTTTGTGTAAACATAAATTCTCATTTCTCTTGGGCAAATGCCTAGGAGTGAGTATGCCAGGTCACTGCTGGATAAGTGTATGTTTATCTTTTTAGGAAACTGCCTAGTGATTTTTCTAACTGGTTATACAATTTTACATTCCTATCAGAAATGTATGGGCATTTCAGCTGCTCAATTTGCACCCTTGTCAGCTCTTGGTACTGTCAGTTTTTTAAATTTTAGCTATTCTAATAGGTGTGGTTTTAACTTGCATTTCTGTAATAACTAATGGTGTGAAACATCTACGTGTGCTTATCTGCCAAGTTATGTCTTTTTTGGTCCATTATTAGTATGAAAAATTTTTTCCCATTTTAAAATTGGGCTGCCTTTTAATTAGTTACTGAACTTTGAGAGTTTTAAAATATATATATATATATATATATATACATTCTGTAAACAAGCTCTTTATCAGATATATGATTTGCAAGTATCTTCTAGTCTGTGGCTTAACAGCATCTTTTAAGGAGCAGGAGGTAATTTTGATAAAAATCCAGTTTACCAGATTTTTCTTTTTTGGATTATGCTCTTGGTAGTGTATCAAAATATCTTTGCCCAAGCTAGGGTTGCAAAGATCCCCTATATTTTCTTCTAGAAATTTTATAGTTTTACATTTTATATTTAGGTCTATGATACAGATTGAGTTTTTACAAATGACATGAGGTACTGATCAAGGTTCATTTTATTGCATACGGACATCCAACTGTTGCCACAGAATTGCTGAAAAACTTCCCTTTCTCCATTGAATTGCTTTAGCACCTTTGCTGAAAATCAACTGGCCACATATGTGTAGGTTTATTTATGGACTTGTATTCTGTTTCACTGATCTACCCATCTACCCTTTGCCAATACGGTCTTTATCATTGTAGCCTTTCTACTAAGTCCTGAATACTCTAATTATTTGCAAGGTTAAACTTGTTCTTCTACTGGCTAGTTATATAACTTAATAAGTTCTCTTTTCATTTGTCTATAGTGGAGTTTGTCATTGATTTGTAAGAACTCTTTTCTATATTAAGAATAGTAACCATTCCCTATATTGCAAATATTTCCCCAATTTGTTTGCATTATAATTGT
This sequence comes from Callithrix jacchus, assembly GCF_049354715.1. NCBI lineage: Eukaryota > Metazoa > Chordata > Mammalia > Primates > Cebidae > Callithrix > Callithrix jacchus. The sequence goes on along the minus strand of NC_133516.1, from coordinate 26,124,329 downwards.
TTCAAATATGTGTACATCCATAAACTGTAATCAAAGCTACTGCTCTTTTCCTTATGACTCTTGCTTAGAAAGGCCAAGATCATATAAATATTCACTATTTTATTAATAATTCATATAGAAATCATCTGGAATTTATTTTGACATATGACATATGTAGAAATCAATCATTTCTTCTCCAAATGTTGAATTTTTCCAGTCAACTTACTGATAATTCCTCTTATGTTGTCTAATAATGGAGGAATTTAAAATTAGTAGACCCTGATCTTTTTTCTGTACCACTCAGAATGACCAGCTGAATAACCATGCTAAGATACAGAGGTGCCCGTGGGGGCATCAGTCTCTAAGCCAAAAAGCCACAAAGCAGACACTGATATGTATATTCAACAAATGTGCAGCAGCACTATTTACCAGGCACTGTGCTAGGTGCTGAGATGTCATCATAATGAAATCTAAAAGGTTGGCAATGAAGGGACAATCTATACGTGAGACAGCATCACTGCATTTTGTGTCCTGGGCCTTGCCAAAATTCACCTCTGTTCATTCACTCCTACAGAAAGTAACAACCACCTGGCTTTAAAAGATGCCTCCATCTTATGTTCCATCAAAGATTCTCCTTTTAGAGCTGCTTCCATGGCAAGCAGGTGCCTCACCTTATCTCCAGAAGTGCCCGTAAAGCACTGTTAAAACACTTGGACTCCAGGTGGCAAGGAGAGGTCCACTCCGTGTGTTTTAAGTTTTCGATTATAATTTCATGATTCTTTCTCATCTTGCTGCTATCAAGCAGGGCACCTGACTTTAGCAGGTCCCTATGTTACCTATCAGCTGACAGTTGGAAATACAGATTTACTGAACTTGCTAGAATTTTACGTAAAATTAACTAAGTAAGGGTCTGAGTGAGACCCTGAATGATAGCTACAAGCAAAATACAGGACAGTCCATTTCATCTACCAGGAGTCTTTATTTGCTTGCTTCCTGGTGCTCTGATGTGTTTAGGACAACTCAAAAACTGGTAAGTGATCAACAGTCCTCTAATTGATAAATTCATTGATAGCTAAGAATTCTGAAGATCATTTATCTTACATAAAGTAACACAAAAAAAATTTTGGAAAGCCTCCTTACCATATGAAAAGCTGCTCCATTTATTCCCCCCCGACAATAGCTGGAAGAGTCCAAGGTTATAAAGGCAGGAGACACTCAAGTGCTCTATTCTTGCCTCTACTAATTAATAAATTCATTTTGAAACTGAAGCTAGATGGTAAATCCAAGAAATTCTTATCAAGTTGTTTACTGATATTGATAATATAGTCTTGTATGGGATAGAGAGCAAGGTACCTCATCTCACAAACTGATAACTGAGTACAAAACTAGAGCTAAGCTAAAACCAAGGGAATCTTTTGCCTCCAGGTGGAATACAATGGGTTTCAGCCAAATGAAAATTCTGCTATAATAACTTAAAAAAAAACTTGAAAAAATTATGTTTGTAAAGCTTTGGGAGTAACAGGAATACATGAGCTAAAATTCAAAGTCATGAAGAGCCCTTTCTAGAATTAAAGGAAAAATCAATATAAGAATCTTAAAGTATGACCTCAGGAGTTTCAATGGATAACGAATGTTCCTAAAAATGATCAAACATAATTAACTTATGTTATACACTAATAAAACAGGCTTTTTTTTGGGTAAAATATCTTATTAAAACTCTGAAAATAGGTAAAACTTGGGGAAAAAACCACCCCAGCTATTCTGATACAAGAATACAAGCTTGCTGTTGACAAATATTTAATATGACTCACTATAAATCAACTGATTGGTATTCTAGTATATACATTAGTGTATACACAAGACACTTTGTTAAACCAGTTTCAGTCCTCTGGTAACTAATCACTACTGAATACAAAACTGAGAATCACAACCTGGAACACGATGATGAATCACAGTCACACCATCTGAGGCACTTCCTTCCATCTACTGGAGCTCCCAATCCATGTTAAGTCTCTTTTAAACTCTAACAAGGGCCTCCAAATGTCAGTGAAGAGTTTATACATACCAACTCTGTTAATACTACAAAATGAGTTTTTAAGAAAATCATATAAAATACACCAAACATCTATAAGTCTATTTGACTTTAGGAAATAAAAAGAATATGGTACCCAATGACTTGGTATCTCCTCTGGAAACATCCCCATCTATAACCATATCTCCAATTTTCCATTGCAATCTCCTACTCAAGTCATACCTATGAAATTTACAACAGGAAAAATGGGAGATCTAGCATATAAAACAACAATGAATGAATCAAGTATCCAAAGGTACAAAAATAAGAACACTATTTTAAACTTGTATTTTATGTTCCAAAGTTTATTTCAAATCTGTGTTTATCCAAATAGTTATAGGTCCACTTTTTACTCAACCTCACAAACTTGCAAGATCAGATCCAGGAAAGGGCTTCATAGTGGTCAATAAACACCTCTAAAACCAACCCCAAACCTATGTTTGTATCTTTCTGAAGACAGGAACCACAGCTTTCATTGTGTCCTCTGAGAGTGTACGACTCATTAAATATGACATATACAAGGCAAGGGAAAGGAATTACGACATGAGCAAAGAGATCAGGAAGAGCCACAGAGGGGGACCACAATTAATGTAATCTTCATTTCCTTGGTTCATCTCTGTAACGTTTATTAATCTAAATAAACATTAAGAGCTCGTCATGTTTGCCAGGTGATAGGACGCTGACAAAATATAAACAAACACAGTCCCCTCTCTCTCAAGGACCTCTCTCAAGGACCTTGCTATTGAGCAAGGGGGCCAAGTGAGCCATCTGGAGTGAGGCAGACTTAGCATTGCTCCGTCCAATTCCAAAGAGAAACGGCAGTCATGGCATGTGCTCCCCCAACTTCATCATCTTCCTTTTTTAGCCATCCACAGCCCCTCTTTTATTTTTATCCAGCAAAATAGTATGCCTATTCTGTGCCTGGCTGCATCCCAGGTGCCAAGATTTAGGTATCTCTATAAAGAGGATCTCACTCTAAAAGGTCTTGTTTTCCTACTCACCAGACATACATAGTATTACAAACGCTGAAAACCTACATTTTAAAAATTGGGTTTCAGAGTTTAAAATAATTCTAAATTAAAATTTAAAAATATCAAATTAGGCACTGTTTATACTACAATGGAAATAATTTATTATACTTCTATGAGGCTAATAGATCACCACCACACATGCAACTTCTTGATGTGCCAGGACAGGGATTCCCCAGGAACTGAGACCAGTCACTAACTAGTGTCACATGGCCCCTCTCAGTGAGCACAAGAAAGTAATCAAGCATAGCAGCCTGAGTGTAAACAAACAAGCTGATTCTTTTTTTTTTTTTGACAGATTCTCGCTTTGTCATCCAGGCTGGAGTACACTGGCAGGATCTCAACTCACTGCAACCTCTGCCTCCCAGGTTCAAGCGATTCTCCTGCCTCAGTCTCCCGAGTAGCTGGCAGTACAGGCACGCACCACCATTGCTGACTAATTTTTGTATTTTTAGTAGAGACAGGGTTTCATCTGGTTGGCCAGGCTGATCTTGAACTCCTGGCTTCATGTGATCCATCCGCCTCAGCCTCCCAAAATGCTGGGATTAAAGGTGTAAGCCACCATGCCCAGCTCGATTCTTTAGTATATTTTAAAACACTAAAATAACTTTTAGAGTTCAGTCTGTTCTGCAATATGTAATGCAAATAACAGGATTCCAAATTTATTATGTTTGCTCTAACTGCTGATTTTTTGTTTTGCAAACTTATCTTTCTTCTTCAACATTTCTTACACCAAAAAGCTTTTTTTTTTAATAAAAAAAAGAAAGAAAAGTTAATATTTTAAACTCCCTAAAGGTTTCCTATGTTATGACCTAAGGTGAATGTAAGTTGTTTCAGTTTCCATATGTATTTCTGTACTAACAGCTACTGTTTGAGCGGTTTGAAAGCCCTTCTGAAATTCTAAGTAACTAAGCTGCTGTCAAATAAACACCAAGACTTTCATTTCTTTTTTATCTAACATTTTAAAAAAGAAAGAAAAATCCCTACTTTAGAAGTTAACCTATTCCCTAAATATAAATAACCTAACACTCTGAAAGCTAAATACAACTAAAAACAACATATGAGAAAAACACAAGAGCAAAGGTCCTAGGCCTTCCCTTCCTGCCCATTTTCCCACGGCGGCCAACATTTCAGAAATTCCCCTGAGGACGAATTTACAAAGGGAACAAGGGCACTTCAGCTGCTCTTCCTCCCACATTGAAAAGGAGGCAGGAAAGGAAAATGAGGCCAGGATCTAATGTTAAGTAAGGGTCTCTCTGGGACCACAGGAGCAATGCCATAGAAACATAAAGCATCCTGTGATGTTTCCCAAAGCAGCAGCACTGAGACAGTAACATCTGATGACTGAAGGCTAATTTTGTGTCTGGTGTTACGCTGAGTACTTTACATGTATTCATTCATCTAATCCCCTCAACAATCCTAAAGGCAGGGCTATGAACCCCATTTCACAAATGGAGGTAACAGCCCAGAGATGCAACTGAAGTGGGGAAGGAGAATAGGCAGTGCTGGGGCCCTACACCTCTGGAGAGGAAGCTGAGGCCTTGTTGAGGGGTGACATGGGGGCAAGAGTGGTCTAGGCAGAAGAGGTACATGGCCCTGGGGCAGGACTGGGCCTGGAGTGTGCCTAACAGCAAGGAGGTGGCATGGCTAGAGCTAAGGGAGCAACTGGGAAGGCAGTGAGAGGGAAGTCTGGGAATAAATGGGATGCCAATCTTTTGGGCTGTGTTGGCCAAGGTGAGGATGCTGGTTTTGATTCAGAGTGAAATGGAAGGTCTCTAAATAAGTCTTCAGAAGAGGAATGACATGGTCCAACTTAAATTGTACAAAGAGTAAAACACTGTTTTCCTTATGAGTGGGGGTTACCTGAAACTGCCACCTCAGTCTGCTGACCCAAGAATTTTCTCCTTACAGCTGCTCCCCACTGTAATTCTCGACTTACTCTTGCCCAAACCTCAGATCCTCCTCTCATCTGGAACTTTCCACATCAGAGAACTACGGTAGAAGAAACAAAAGAAAGAAAATCTGCCTCTAAAAATCCCTCCTTTCTCTTGCTGTCTTTCTAAAATACACTCATGCCAGTCGGCCCCATTAGCGTGCTCAGACAAAATACCCAGACTCAGTGGCAGAGTTCTGCTTTGAAATTTATATAAATATTAAATTTGGTTTTTGTTCAGGTACTAGAACTTACAATGATCAATTGTGCACACCTTTGTCATTCTACACAGGACTGTAGAGGAAGGGAACAGGAGGCACTAAGGGCCCATTTAAAACAAACAAACAAAAAATCCCTTTGTAGTTAAAATCACTAAGAGCCCTTAGCAAACTGCAAAGGTGCTGTGTACCCAAGAAAATGAGTTGGAATGAGGCGGTGAGGCAATCTGACCTGCAGAGGACCAGGGGCACTAATCAGAAGCTCCAGGGGATGACAGTGGAAAGGAAGAAGGCAGGACAGTCTCCTCCGGGGTCCTCAGAGGAGAGGAAAGGACAAGCGGTCAATGCAGAGGAGTCCCCAAGCGGGGGTCTAGCCTGAAGTTCCAGACACTGGTTCTGAGGACACACATCAGAAAAAATTTCCAAGGGGTCTAAAATGTGATTTTCACTTATCCCTACATGAGCAGAGAGTGTGATCAAAAATGGGAGGCAGAGAAGGAAAAAAATTAAACTCCAATTATCAACATCAAAAAAGAAATAGTCCCTTTTACTCTTTAAACTTAAGTTAAAAACAATTTTTAAAGAACATCAGAATTTAAAATGTTGAAAATATCTTTTTCCACTAATGTCTAAAAATATTTTATTCTATAGGTTAAAATCAGCAGTAGACAAGGCTGGATGCATATTAGAATCCTATGAAAGCTTCTGAATGTGAGCGTAAACCAAGTCAATCTGAATCACAATCTCTGGGAGTGGGGCCCAGGCATCATAGGTATTTTTAAAAATCTGCCCCAGGTGAAACTGATGGATAGTGACCACTGAGAGCCACCAGTTTAAATCTTACCCTACCACTATTAAGAGTAGAATAAATTAGACATTTCAAAATAGTATCAACATCTATTTCATTTGATCTGAGCCTTACAGCACAGTGAGAACAATAAGCACCACAGCTAAAAATGCTGTCGGGAAAATAAAAGACACATAAATGATTTCTATCGTATTTCTCAGGCCTTTGAAACACTTTTAAATGACTGAAAAACCCACCTATATGGTATGTATAGACTACCTCCCATAAACATTTCATACTCAAGAATCTTTACTAATTCTAAATAAAGTCTTTTTATTTACAGAGGGTTTATGCCAGATCAATTTTTAATTGTGATTTCTGAAATATTTGTTACTTACAGGTGTGTGAAATTTCAGGAAGCTTAGGAAAAGATTTTCATTTTTTCCTTCTGGTTTTTTATATGACAAGTGTAACACTATAGATGTATAAAGTCTTTCAGAGTATATGACATTTCATTTGGCAGCGGGTTATGGAAGGTGTGTGCTCCATTTCTACGGATAAGGCTCCTTCATGCTGTCTTACAGGCACACCACCCACCAGCTTCTCTAATTCCGCTACCAATCTATCGTCCATTTTTACGGTTTTGTTATCTTAAGAGAATTTTATAAATGGAACTATATACCATATAAACTGGGTTGAGTGATTTTGCCCCTTGAGATCCATCCAAGTTGTTATCAAGTTTATTCCTTTTTATTGCTGTATAGTATTCTGTGGTATGAATACACCACAGTATAACAATTAACGTGTAGAAGGATAACACCTGGACTAGTTCCAGTTCATGGCTATTATAAATAAAACTACTATGAACATCCATGTACAGATTTTTGTGAATGCAGGTATTCATTTCTCTGGGACAGACACGCAGGAATGCAATTGCAGGATTATATGCTAAGAGCATATTTAGTTTTATAAGAAACTGTCGAACTATTTTCCAGAGTGTTTGTGGTAGTGATTTCTCTGTTATTCTTTTCATAGTTGTTTTAGTTATTCTAGGTTCTTTGCCTTTCCATACAAATTTTAGAATAATGCTGTCTATATCTATAAGCCCTCGCAGAATTTTGATAGAAATTATATTAAACCTATAGGTCTATTTGGGGATGACTGGCATCTATACTATGTCGTATTCCAATTCAGGAACATATGCCTCTCCAATTATTTAGGCCTTCTTTAATTTCTATCTAATTTTTTTTTAGATGTGTTTTGTTAGATATGTACCTAGGTATTTCACTTTCTTTGGCATGACTTTAAATTTTGGTCTCTACATGCTCATTATCAGTATTATAGAAATGCAATTGATTTTGTATTGATCTTATATCCTGTGATCTTGCAGAACTCATTAGTTCTAGGAATTTTTCTGTAGATTCCATGAGATTGTCTATGCAGACGTTCACATCATCTGAAAGCAGAGACATTTCTTCTTTTCCCATCTTTGTATAACTTTCAGTACTATGCTGAGTAAAAGTGATTATGTGTATATCCTTGCCTTGTTTCTCAACATAGGACAAAAGCATTCAGTCTTTCACCATTAAGTAGGATGTTACCTGTAGGTTTTTTGTAGATTCTGTTTATAAAGTTGAGGATGTTCCTCTCTTATTCCTTGTTTACTTAGAGCAGGCAAAGAGTAATATTTTAATGTAGGACAAAATACAGATTTATTAAACAAAGACTTCTAGTTTTTGCACACCAACATGTGTGAGGACACACTCCATGACTCTAAACAATCTCCATTAAATGCTGAACTGCAAATGAGAAATACTGTAGAGTGTGTATACAGGCTTTTTGTTTATATTCAAGACTTCAACTAAATCCAAACATTTGCACTGTATCCATATGGAGCCATGTTTCAAGTAACTCAGCTTTCATTGATACTGCATAACTGGTAGTAAGAATTAATGCAGAGACTAAACATTTCATCTTTGAAAGAGTGTATCAACTAGGAAACCCCTAAAATAAGGATTTTTGAGATCCAGAGCTGTAACATCCTAGAAGACTCCAAACCTTAGGTGAGATGACAAAGTACTGAATACATTAATGCATTTTAACTTGAAAATAGGATTTTTAGGAAAATAGAAAAAAAGTCATAAATAATGTCAGGGTTTTAAAAATATTAAATAATTGTGAATCTGTGATTCAAGAAACAATTTTCCCATTTTAGAGTTTCTATAATGAAGACATTTTTAAAGTATCTTTTTTTAAGAGTAAGTTATTTCCTAATGCTTCTCTGACAAAACCTTTACTTACCAAGAAATTCAGGTGGAGCCTCACTACAAGCAGGCCACCCCACAGGACAAGCAGCCAGGCATTCATCAGTTTCAGCAAAGCCTGGTAGCTCAGAGCAAAGGCATTACACCTGTCTTAGCCCAGCAGCCACAAGTTCATTGCCCAGTCTGTTCTTCCACTGGGTAAACTGATAGGACAAGCAGCAATGAGCTCTCCACACTGTACATCACTGCACTGCACTGCATTCCCTACCACAGGAATTTCAGAGACTGCAATGAGAGATTTCAGCATTTTTCACACAGATCCTTTTCCCCCCATCCTTTCTAACTCTGTGAAATCCACTTAACATACATTCTTGAAAGCCCACAGATCTGACTGAATCAACAGTGCCTGAGCATGATCTAGCTACCCTTCCTCTTCCCAAATCCCTAGATATGACAGAAACGGCAGAAGGCAAGTAGGATCAGACTGAAAGGGAAACTAGAGCCCCAAAACACAGCTGGGGGAAGGGGGTAGCCTTCTGTGGTGCTCCTTTCAAAAGGTGATGGACACTGGAAACAGGAAAGAACTGTAACCGGACAACCGTTAGAAGGATTAACTGAGGACTAATTTCCTATCTCATAATACTATACCAGCACCAAGCATGTCCAAACAGTTGTGTTCCAAGAATGTCCAAGCAGACATATGTTCTAGGGTTTTTGTAGATTCTCTTTATCAAGTTGAGTATGTTCCTCTCTATTGTGGATATCAGGAACAGAGAGAGAGGGAAGGTGTCCAAGAGGTATATTAAAAACCTAACAAATAGTAAGACCAGCTAGCAGGGCTTCCCATTAGCTGTATGACCCTGTTCCTCTCCCATATCTACTAGAGCACTCAGACATCATATTCACAGACAAGGTATCTGGGAATCTCAAAAACAAAGATGAACAAACAACTAACATCCCCAAGAACACAGGAAAAATGAGTACAATGGAAGACAGGAATCAAGTTCATCAAACAGAAGCAGCAGCACCCAAGAAAACCTGCTTAATGAAGCACTTTCAGAATTGTTAAAATATAAAAAACAAAATATTGTCCACAGAATCAATGAAATGTAGTTCTAGAAAGAAAATTACTCTTGCATCAGACTTCTCACTGACAACTTTAAAAGCAAAAAGATGACAGAAAAATATCTGTGAAAACGTATCTTCAAAGTTGGGAGAAAAATGCCTTTGAATATATATTTCTATATCCAGCAAAACTATCATTCAAATGTGAAGACATTTTTAGACACATAAGGACTTGAATTTTTCGTAAATCCTCTCTGAAAGGGTTACAAACAAAACAAAGCAAAATAAAAATAATCGAAGAAAAGGATAGGGAGACCAAGAAATTCATAAAATTAAGTAAAAAGTAATTATCCAGATAAACACGAGCAATTAAGAATGTTATTAACCAAAAAAGAAGTAAAAGCAAACTGATTCTTATCTGTAGGGTAGGAGAAATAATATGGATTCTGTCTGACTCTAGACATTAAAGGTGACACCAACACAAAGAGAAACAGATTACACAACATGAAAACCACTGAGGGGGAAAAAGCAAAGAAAGCTTGAATAATCTAACAAAATATGGGAAAAGGTAATAAATAATATGGCAAATGAAAACCACAAAATAAGATAGAACAAGTAAGTCCAAACATTCCAGTAATAATAAATATAAACACATAAAATTCACCTATTCAAAGACTGATTCATAGATTATACGAAATACAACTACATACAGGCATACCTCAGAGATACTGTGGGTTCAGTTCCAGACCACTGAAATAAAGTGAATGTTGCAATAAAGCGACACACACAAGTATCTTGTTTCCTAGTGCATAAAAAGTTATGTTTATACTAAACTGTAGTCTATTAAATGTGCAATAGCATTATGTCTAAAACAGATAATGTACATACCTTAATTTAAAAATACTTTAAGAGGGGCACATGTTTTCAGAATCTCCTGGGGCTGTGTCACAGGCAAAAAATTAAAAAAAAAACAAACAAAAAAAACCTTTATCAAGACCAGCACAGACAACATGGTAAGACCCTATCTTTACAAAACTTGAAAAATTAGCTAGATGTGGTGGTGCATGTCTGTAGTCCCAGTTACTCAGGAGGCTGAAGTGCAAGGACTGCTTGAGCTCAGGAGTTCCAAGTCTGTAGTCAACTATAATCATGCCACTACACTCCCAACTGGGCTACAGAGTGAGTCCCTATCTCAAAGAAGAAAAAAGCACTTATTTCTAAAAAATGTTAACAATAATCTGAGCCTTCAGTGAGTCGAGGCATGTATCTTTTTGCTGGTGGAAGTTCCTGCCTTGATGATGGCTGCTTACTAATCAGGGTGGTGGCTGCTGAAGGTTGGCATGACTGTGGTTATTTCTTAAAATAAGACAACAGTGAAGTTTGCTGCATCATTTGATTCTTCCTTTCATGAAAGATTTATCTGTGGCATGCAATGCTGTTTGACAGCATTTTACCCACAGCAGAACTGTAGAACCTCTTTCAAAACTGAAGTGAATTCTCTCAAACCCTGCTACTGCATTAGTAAACTTACTATGTAAGTTTATGTAATAGTCTGAATCCTTTGTTGTCATTTCAGTAATCACCACACCTTCACTAGAAGAATCCATCCAAGAAACCACTTTCTTCACCTGCGTTCATGGATTTTAAAAAATTAAGATTAAAAAAAAAAGAAACCATATTCTTTGCTCACCCCTAAGAAGCCACTCCTCATCCATTCAAGTTTTATCATGAGACTGTAGCAATTCAGTCATATTTTCAGGCTCTCTTTCTATTTCTCTTCCTGTTTCTACCACATATGCAGTTATTTCCTCCACTGAAAATCTGAACCCCTGAAAGTCATCCATGAGGGCTGGAATCAACTTCTTCCAAACTCCTCTTAATGCTGATATTCTGACCTCCTCCCATGAGTCATGAATGTTCTTAATAGTGCATCCTTTCCAGAAAGTTTTCAAACTTTGCCCAGATGAATCAGAGGAATTACTACCTACGGCAGCAATAGCCTTACAAGATGCATTTCTTAAATAAGATGACTTGAAAAATTGAAATTACTCCTTGATCCATGGGCTGCAGAATGAATGCTGTGTTATCTGCATGAAAACATCATCAATCTCCTTGTACATCTCCATCAGAGCTCTTGGGCGACTAGATGCACTGTCAATGAGTGGTAGAACTTTAAAAGGAACCTTTTCTTCTGAGTAAACTATGTTGTAAACAGATGTGTTGTCATCCAGGCTTTGTTGTTTAATTTATAGAGCACAGGTAGAGTATATTTGGCTTAATTCTTTTTTTTTTAATTGTACTTTAGGATTTGGGGTCCATGTGCAGATCATGCAGCACTGTCGCACAGGTACCTACCTGGCAAGGTGGTTTGCTTCCTCCACTGCCCCATCGCCTATACCTGGCATTTCTCCCCACATTATCCCTCCCCACCCTCCCCATCCACTTGGTTAATTCTTAATGGCCGTAGGATTTTTCTGAATGGTCAATGAGCAGGGCTTCAATTTTAAGTCATCAGCTGAATTTACCCGTAACAAGAGCGCCAGCCTGCCTTTTGAGGCTTTGACACCAGGCATTGACTTCTCCTCTCTAGCTATTAAAGTCCTAGACGAGATCTTCTTCCAATAGAAGGTTGTTTTAGTTACCTCAAACATCTGTGTTCAATGGAGCCACCTTCTTCAATTATCTTAGCTAGATTTTCGGCTAACTTGATGCAGCTTCTCCACTAGCACTTGCTGTTTCATCTTGTACCTTTTATGTTATAGAGATGGCTTCTTTCTTTAAACCTCATGAATCAAACTGCTAGTTTCAAACTTTTCCTCTGCAGCTTCCTCCCCTCTCTTAGCCCTCAGAGAACTGAAGAGAGGGCCTTGCTCTGGATTAGGCTACGGCTTAAGGGAATATTGTGGCTGACTGGATCTTCTATCCACACCACTAAAACTTTCTTCCTATCAACAATAAGGCTGTTTCACATTCTTAGCATTCATGTGTTCAATGGAGTGGCACTTTTAATTTCCTTCAAGAACTTTTGTTTTGCATTCATAACTTGGCTAACGGTTAGATGCATGAAGCCTAGCTTTCAGCCTATCTTGGCTCACTATGTCTTCCTCACTAAACTTAATCGATTATTTCCAGCTTTTGACTTAAAGTGAGAGACATACCACTCTTCCTTTCACTTGAACACCTCGAGGCCACTGTAATTAATCAGCCTAATTTCAATGTTATTGTGTCTCAGAGAACAGGGAAGCCCAAGAAGAGAGAGAGATGGGAGGATGGCTGATAGGTGGAACAGTCAGAACACCTAGAACATTTATCAGTTAACTTTGCTGTCTCATATGGTTGCTGTGTCTGGCACCCCAAAACATCTACAATAGTAACATCAAAGATCACTCATCACAGATCACCATAAAAGATAAATAATGACAAAGTTTAAGATCTTTTGAGAATTACCAAAATGTGACAGACAGACATGATGTGAGCATATACTGTGGGAAAAATGGTGCCAAGAGACTTGCCTGATGAAAGGTTGCCACAACCTTCAATTTGTAAGTAAACAAAAAACCCAGAAGATCTGAGACATGCAATAAAGTGCAATAAAATGAAATATACCTTTATTGTTTAAAAGGAATAAATCTAAAGCAATGACAAAACAGAAATTAAGGCAACAGATCCCAGTGTGTGATGCTCCCCTACCTGTGTCCATGTGTTCTCATTGTTCAACACCCGCCTATGAGTGAGAACGTGTGGTGCTTGATTTTCTGTTCTTGTGTCAGTTTGCTGAGAATGATGGTTTCTAGATTCATGGAATGAACAGTTTCCAGGACATGTGTCCATGTCCCTACAAAGGACACGAACTCATCCTTTCTTATGGCTGCACAGTATTCCATGGTGTATATATGCCACATTTTCCTTATCCAGTCTATTGTCGATGGACATTTTGGTTGGTTCCAGGTCTTTGCTATTGTAAACAGTGTTGCTATGAACATAAGTGTGCATGTGTCTTTATAATAGAATGATTTATAATCTTTTGGGTATATACCCAGTAATGGGATTGCTGGGTCAAATGGAATTCTATTTCTAGGTCCTTGAGGAAGTGCCACATTGTCTTCCACAATGGTTGAACTAATTTACACTCCCACCAATAGTGTAAAAGTGTTCCTAGTTCTCCATATCCTCTCCAGCATCTGTTGTCTCCAGATTTTTTAATGATCTCCTTTCTAACTGGTATGAGGTGGTATCTCAATGTGGTTTTGATTTGCATTTCTCTAATAATCAGTGATGATGAGTATTTTTTCATGTCTGTTGGCCTCATATATGTCTTCTTTTGAAAAGTGTCTGTTTCATATCCTTTGCCCACTTTTGGATGGGATTGTTTTCTTCTTGTAAATCTGTTTTAGTTCTTTGTAGATTCTGGATATTAGCCCTTTGTCAGATGGATAGCTTGCAAACATTTTTTCCCATTCTTTTGGTTGCTGGTTCACTCTAATTATTGTTTCTTTTGCTATACAGAAACTGTGGAGTTTGATTAGGTTCCATTTGTCTATTTTGGCTTTTGTTGCCAATACTTTTGGTGTTTTAGTAATGAAGTCCTTGCCTATGCCTATGCCCTGAATGATTCTGCCTAGGTTTTCTTCTAGGGTTTTTATGGTGTTAGGTCTTATGTTTAAGTCTTTAATCCATCTGGAGTTAATTTTAGTTTAAGATGTCAGGAAGGGGTCCAGTTTCTGCTTTCTGCACATGGCTAGCCAGTTTTCCCAACACCATTTATTAAACAGGGAATCCTTTCCCCATTGCTTGTTTTTGTCAGATTTGTCAAAGATCAGATGGTTGTAGATGTGTGGCACTGCCTACAGGGCCTCTGTTCCATTGGTCTATATCTCTGTTCTGGTACCAGTACCATGCTGTTTTGATTACTGTACTTTTGTGGTATAGTTTGAAATCAGGTAGTGTGATGCCTCTGGCTTTGTTCTTTTTGCTTAGGCCTGTCTTGGCTATGTGGGCTCTCTTTTGGTTCCATATGTTAAGGTAGTTTTTTCCAGTTCTGTGAAGAAGGTCATTGATAGCTTGACGCGGATAGCACTGAATCTGTAAATTACTTTGGGAAGCATGGCCATTTTCACAATACTGATTCTTCCTAACCATGAGCATGGAATGTTTCTCCATCTGTTTGTGTCCTCTCTTATTTCCTTGGGCCATGGTTTGTAGTTCTCCTTGAAGAGGTCCTTTACATCCTTTGTTAGTTGTATTCCTAGGTATTTTATTCTCTTTGTAGCAATTGTGAATGTGAGTTTGCTCATCATTTGGCTCTCTTTAAGTCTGTTATTGGTGTATAGGAATGCCTGTGATTTCTGCACATTGATTATGTATCCTGAGACTTTGCTGAAGTTGCTTATCAGTTTAAAGAGATTTGGGCCGAGATGATAGAGTGCTCTAAATATACAACCATGTCGTCTGCAAAGAGAGACGATTTGACTTCCTCCTTTCCTAACTGAATACTTTTTTTTTTTTCTTGCCAAACTGCTGTGGCTAGAATGTCCAATATTATATTGAAGTGGTGACAGAAGGCATCCCTGTCTAATGCCAGATTTCAAAAGGAATGCTTCCAGTTTTTGCCCATTCAGTATGATATTGGCTGTAGGTCTGTGGTAAATAGCTTTTATTTTTTTGAGATGTGTTCCTTCCATATCTAGTTTATTGAGAGTTTTTAGCATAAAGGGCTGCTGAATTTTGTCAAAGGCCTTCACTACATCTATTGAAATAATCATGTGGTTTTTGTCTTTGGTTCTATTTATGTGGTGGATTACACTTACAGACCTGCGTATGTTGAACCAGCCCTGAATCCCCAGAATGAGCCTACTTGATCGTGATGGATAAGCTTTTTGATGTGCTGTTGCAATCAGTTTGCCAGTATTTTATTGAAGATTTTTGCATCTATGTTCAACATGGATATTGGCTTGAAGTTTTCTTTCTTTGTTGAGTCTCTGCCAGGTTTTGATATCAGGATGATGTTGGTCTCATAAAATGATTTGGGAAGGATTCCCTCTTTTTGTGTCATTTGGAATAGTTTCAGAAGGAGTAGTACCAGCTCCTCTTTGTACATCTGGTAGAATTCAGCTGTGAACCCATCTGGACCTGGACTTTTTTTGGTTGGTGGGCTACTAATTGCTGCCTCAACTTCAGACCTTGTTATTGGTGTGTTCAAGGTTTCAACTTCTTCCTGGTTTAGGCTTGGGAGGGTGCAAGTGTCCAGGAATTTATCCATTTCTTCCAGGTTTACTGTTTTATGTGCACAGAGTTGTCTGTAGTAATCTCTGATTGTAATTTGTATTTTTGTGGAGTCAGTGGTGATATCCCCTTTATCATTTTTTATTACATCTATTTGATTCTTCTCTCTTTTCTTTTTTATTAATCTGGCTAGCAGTCTATTTTGTTGATCTTTTAAAAAAAACAGCTCCTGGATTTGTTGACTTTTTGAAGGATTTTTTGTATCTCTATCTCCTTCAGTTCTGCTCTGATCCTACTTATTTCTTGTCTTCTGCTAGCTTTTGAGTTTGTTTGATCTTGCTCCTCTAGCTCTTTCAATTCTGACAATAGGGTGTCAACTTTAGAACTTTCCTTGCTTCTCATGTGGGCATTTATTTCTATAAGTTTCCCTCTAGACACTGCTTTAAATGTGTCCCAGAGATTCTTCATTATGTCTTATGTCTTCATTCTTGTTGGTTTTGAAGAACATCTTTATTTCTGCCTTCATTTCATTGTTTATCCAGTCAATATTCAAGAGCCAGTTGTTCAGTTTCCATGAAGTTGTGCAGTCCTGAGTTAGTTTTTTAATTCTGAGTTCTAATTTCATTACACTGTGGTCTGAGAGACTGTTTGTTATGATTTCTGTTCTTTTGTATTTGTTGAGGAGTGATTTACTTCTAATTATGTGGTCAATTTTAGAGTAGATGCCATGTGGTGCTGAGAAGAATGTATGTTCTGTGGATTTGGGGTAGAGATTTCTGCAGATGCCTATTAGGTCCACTTGTTCCAGATCTGAGTTCAAGTCCTGGATATCTTTGTTAATTTTCTCTCATTGATCTGTCTAATATTGACAGTGGAGTGTTAAAGTCTCCCACTATTATTGTGTGGGAGTCTAAGTCTCTTTGTAGGTCATTAAGAACTTGCTTTATGTACCTGGGTGCTCCTGTATTGGGTGTGTATATATTTAGGATCATTAGTTCTTCTCGATGCATTGATCCTTTTACCATTATGTAATGGCCTTGTCTCTTTTGATCTTTGTTGGTTTAAAGTCTATTTTATCAGTGACTAGGAACTGCAACTCCTGCTTTTTTTTTTTGCTCTCCAATTGCTTGACAAATCTTCCTCCATCCCTTTATTTTTAGCCTATGTGTGTCCTTGCACATTAGATGGGTTTCCTGAATATAACACAACAATGAGTTTTGACTTTTTATCCAATTTGCCAGTCTGTCTCTTTTGTTTGGGGCATTTAGTCCATTTACATTTAAGGTTAATATTGTTACGTGTAAATGTGATCCTGCCATTTTGATGCTAGCTGGATGTTTTGCCCATTAGTTGACACATTTTCTTCATTTTGTCGATGGTCTTTACCGTTTGGTACGTTTTGGAGTGGCTGGTACTGATTGTTCCTTTGCTTGTTTAGTGCTTCTTTCAGGAGGTCTTGTAAGGCAGACTGTTGGTGACGAAATCTCTTAGCAACTGCTTTTCCATAAAGAATATTCTTTCTCCTTTGCTTTTGAAGCTTAGTTTGGCTGGATATGAAATTCTAGGTTGAAAGTTCTTTTCTTTAAGGATGTTGAATATTGGCCCCCACTCTGTTCTGGCTTGTAGATTTCTGCCGAGAGATCTGCTGTGAGTCTGATGGGCTTCCCTTTTTGAGTAATCTGACCTTTTTCTCTTGCTGCCTCTAGCATGTTTTCTTTCATTTCAACGCTGGTGAATCTGATAATTATGTGCCTTGGGGTTGCTCTTCTTGAGGAATATCTTTGTGGTGTTCTCTATATTTCCTGGGCTTGAACAGAGGCCTGCCTTGCTAGGTTGGGGAAGTTTTCCTGGATAATATCCTGAAGAGTGTTTTCCAGCTTGGATTCATTCTCTCCGTCACCTTCAGGTACACCTATCAAATGTAGATTAGGTCTTTTCACATAATCCCATATTTCTTGGAGGCTTTGTTCATTTCTTTTCACTTTTTCTCTATTCTTGCCTTCTCGTTTTATTTCATTGAGTTGATCTTCAATCTCTGAAACCCTTTCTTCTGCTTGGTCGATACGGCTATTGAAACTTGTGTATGCTTTGCGAAGTTCTCGTGCTGTGTTTTTCAGCTCCATCAAGTCATTTATATTCTTCTCTAGGCTGTTTATTCTTGTTAGCATCTCAGCTAACCTTTTTTCTAGGTTCTTAGTTTGTTTGCATTGGGTTAGCACATGTTCTTTTAGCTGAGTTGTTATTACCTTCTGAATCCAGTTTTTGTCAATTCATCAGATTCATTCTCCATCCATCTTTGATCCCTAGCTGGTGATGAGTTGTGATACCCTGGATGAGGAGAGGTGTTCTGGTTTTTGGTGCTTTCATACTTTTTGCACTGGTTTCTTCCCATCTTAGTTGTTTTATCTACCTGTGGTCTTTGTCGTTGATGACTTTTGAATGGGGTCTCTGAGTGGACATCCTTTTTGTTGATGTTGAAGCGATTTCTTTCTGCTTCTTAAGTTTTCCTTCCAGCAGTCAAGTCCCTCTGCTGCAGAACTGCTAGTGGTCCACTCTAGACCCTGCTCACCTGGGGAAAGCCCACAGGGGCTGCAGAACAGCAAGGGTTGCTGCTGGTTTCTTCCTCTGCTATCCTCGTCCTAGAAGGGTACCTGCCAGATGTCAGCCTGAGCTCTCCTTTATGAGGTGTCTCTTTGGGTATACAGGGGTTGGGGAGTTGCTTGAGGAGACAGTCTGTCCCTTATAGGAGCTCAAGTGCTGTACTGGGAACTCCGCTGTTCTGTGCAGAGCTATTGAGCAGGTACCTTTAAGTCTGCTGCAGCTGAACTCACAACCGCCTCTTTTCCCAGGTGCTGTGTCCTAGGAAGGTTGGCTTTATTTATAAGTTCCTGTTGTTCTGCCTTTTTTCATAGATACCCTACCCGGCACAGAGTAGTCTAATCACAGTCGGCCGGCAGAGGTGTTGCTGAGCTGCCGCAGGCTCTGCCCAGCTGCTGTGTGAACTGCCTCGGTAGTGGTGGACTGCCTTGGTAGTAGGGGATGCCCTTCCCCCCACTGAGCTGGATGGTCCTGGGTCCAGCTGTGCTTGCTGCGAATCTCTCAATCCAGAGCATTTCAGATTGCTTGTTTTGTAGGGGTGGTACCCGTCGAGCCAGATCGCCTGGCTCCCTGTCTCAGCCCCTTTCCTTTCAGTTGATGGGCGGCTCTGTCTCCCAGGCGTTCCAGGCACCAGTTGAAACAGCCACCCAGACTTGTGTGAGTTCCTGTGCGCTGATGTGGCACTGGCTGAAACCGCCGCACTGAAAATTCGTGGGACTTTTCAGCCCAGGAATATCCTGGTCTATGTGCACTGAAAAATTGTTAGAAATGTGGTGAGCACTCACCCTCTGTGCTGTTCTCACTGGGACTGCACTCTGGAGATGTTTCTATTCGGCCATCTTCTAAGTATACTTTCATACTGATAAAAGGTATAACTCATCATGTAAAATATATTCGAAATGTTTAATATCTTTACTGTCAATCATAGCTTGACAATACTATGTATAAAGCAAAAATTGATTAAAATACAACATTCAGAGATCAGAATAGGAGACTAGCATTCTCTCAGAAAATGACAGGTTAGAATAAAAACATGTAAGGGTACAAAGGAACAAACTGCATAATGCATAACCTTAATTATGTATAAAAACTCTAAATATACAATTATTTTAATCACATAAAGAATAGTCACCATGGTATGAATTATCACGTATCAAGCCAAAAGGAAAATCTACAAATTGTGTCTGAAGCACAAACCAACTGGGCATATTTATTAACTTCAATGTACAAAAATTAGAAGTTAGAAACCAGACAAGTAAAGAGAAAAATAAATCTATCCATTTTGAATTTTTAAAGAGGAACACCTTTCTAAATAATTTTCCAGTTAAATAAGAAACCAAAGATAAATTTAGCAATAAATAACAACTGCAGAGTGAAACCCCCAGGATGTCATCAGACATCATGGGAGAGGGGATCATATAGCGTTAAATCCTTTTGTTAGAAATCAAAACACTAAAGAAATAAGCTTTTGATACATGATGGTATTAAAAGATAGGAAACCTCAAAGATACAAGAATAAAGATGAAAGAAAAAAACAATGACATAGATAAAAAGCACAGTTTATAAGTAAAATCAAAATCTGATTTTTTGAAAATAATAAAACAGACAATTCCTCAGCTAAATCTCAATGCTGAAGACCAGTATACCATAAAATACTTATTAATTTTTTTATTTAGTAACATCTACAATTTAATATAACAGATTTTAATTTCTGTGTATGCTCATTTTGCTAAACAAAAATCACTAATTTTGGCATGATAAACTAATATATATTAACAGAAAGATACTTGTCCTTTTTTTAAAAAAAAGCAATTCTATATTTATTTCAATCACACATCACACAATATGAATTGAAATAATTATAAATAATGAAAATAAAAAAGTTACCCATGAACTCCACCCAAGCCTACCTCACCAACACATAGTAATCATTTATCAGACTGGTGAACACCTTCCCAAGCAGCTTCCTTTTCCATTTTAAATGGCTTTTTAAAAGTTTTATTGTGTAATATTTAAGATACAAGGGGGAAAACAGGAACACTGCAATGAACCCCTGCGTACCCATCACCCAACTTGGAAAATAAACATCACCAATACAGCCGAAACCCTAGATATGCTTGCCCCTCAGAAGTAACCTATCTTGCTCTCATGGATTCTTCAGAGTTTACTACAGGTAAACAATAAATAACACTGCTTTGTATGTCTTAAAATTTTACATGTTATATGCATTCTTCACCAAATTGCTTTTTTCCCCTTGAACAGTATGCTTGTGCGATCCAATCATGTTGGCAAAAATGTTCCATTAATTTTCACCATGTATAGAATTCAATACAAATACTGAACAAATTATTCCCCTGATGTATACCCAACAATGCTGTTAAAAGGGTTCTTTGAAAATTTCTTGTACACCTAAGTGAGAGCTACCCTGGGGTGCATATGCAGGAGATAACTGCTGGGTCACCAGATGTGTACATCTTTAACTTTACAAGATACTGCCAAATTGTCCTCTAAACAATACAAGAGTTCCTGATATCCTATGGTCTTACCAACACTTAGTTTTGCCTGATTTTAGTTTTTCCCAATGTGAAAAGTATGAAAGAGTATCTTATTTTTAATTTATTAACTTTGTACTAATGAAGTTGAAGATTTTTTCATGTTCAAGAGGAAACATTTGTGTTTCCTCTTCTGGAAATTTCTGGCTTCGTTTTCTGATTAGAATGGCTCCACTAATCAAAAATCTCTGCTCAAATATTCCAATGAAAGTTTTCAGTGAAGTCTGGTTATCTGTAGTAGGCAGAAACCGCTCATTAACCCTTTCTTTTCTATAATAGTCTTAACATGAAAATCAGTTCCTTGGTGTATAGAGTATTCAATACAATATCAACACTCTTCAATGTTAAGTGCACCTTTGTCATTAATCCTTTAACCTGCATTTCAAATTACCACAAATGCAAACAGAATACTCTTATGAATGAATCTGACATCACGTGCATGTAATATTAGCGCATTTCCCCAAGTTTAACAAATTAAAAGGCTGACCATAACTTCAGATCAATAAATCCTTAAAACAATTAAGAACAAATTCCTATATGATCTTCAAAACAAATACAATCCCAAGGAGACAAAGTTGACACAAACTGAAAGGCAGTAAATATTTCCACCACAAATAGATAAATCTCGACAAGAGCATAAGTTATCGACTGGGAAAGAAGGTAGTTGGGAATGCCAAAGGTACCACAATTCCAGAATCCACCAGACAGAAGGCCTCTGCAAGTCAGTTTTCTATTCTGAACAATGAGATGGACTGTGAAAAGTAAACAAGATAATATGGGAGTATTATACCTGTACCTAATTTAATTCTATATTATGGATAAAAAATGAAAGAGAGTAGTCAAGCACTTGTTCGAACAAGTTCACAGTTAATAAATGACTCCAATACCCAAATTATTTACACTGCATTGTAACAGTCACAGTTCCTTTCCAATATGAGTGTCTAATGATTGTCGGAGGATATGCACAGAGAGGAGATGGCTAAAAAGAGCCGCTAGAAGAAAAATCTAAGACAGGAAAAGCATTCAGACCTTTTAAAAAATTACAATGAACAGAAAAGAGATTACCTTAAATGATAACTTACTCATTTTCCTTTGTACTCACAAATATACTTTAGACATTTGCCATCTAAATGTTGAAATAAATAAACAGCCAGCTTTAGGATTATATGGCATTTATAAAACCCAATTTGCCAGTTAAGATCAATTTAACAGACATTCTCTAGAAATCATTTTTAGATAAACAATCGATTTGACCAACTCTAGTTGACAGAATTCAAATGGGCAAATACTGGACAGAAGTTACCTACCTACTGCAGGTGCATCATACTCATCACCAAGCAGAATTTCTGGAGCAGAATATGCAAGAGATCCACAGCTTGTAGTGAGCTTCTTCCCTGGTTGAAATTTGTTGCTGAACCCAAAGTCTGTCAACTTTACAAGACCTTGTTTTTCAAAGAAGACTACATTCTCTGGTTTTAAGTCTCTGTGAACCACATGGAGTTTATGGCAATAAGATATAGCATGAACTATCTGCGCAAAGTACTTCTTGGCCAAGTCTTCGTTAAGACCTTCCTCATGTTTCATTATATAATCAAACATATCTCCTCCATCCCCAAGTTCTAAAATAAGATATAGTTTGGTCTGGGTGTCAATAACTTCATAAAGGCGGACGATGTTAGGGTGCTGCACTAGTTTCATGCATCTCACTTCCTGGAAAAGATGACCGGTAGCTAGAGTGTCCAGTTTTGTCTTGTCAATAACTTTTACTGCCACCTTTTCACCTGTAAAGACATGCCTGGCAAGTTTAACCACAGCAAAATGACCTCGACCCAAGGTTTTATCCAGATCATATAATCCAGCAATCTTTCCATCATACCCTCTCTTAAATCCTGCCATGCTGGTCCAACAGAAGAAAAAATATTTAGACAGTCTGAAAGAGATCTTCTCATATAAGAATATCTGGCGAATACAAAAAATTCATTTTCAATGTCGTCATGGATATCTACAAAATAAAAGGAGAAACAAAATTAAGTTTCTGTGACTCTTCTTCACATACTTTAAAATCCTTTTTTTTTTCATTTTAAGAGAAACTTGAAGAAAACAAATTGAGATATAAAATGAGTCAGGGTCATTCATAACAACCTATTCCTATATTTAGTTTATATTACAAAGGCTGAGAATTTAAATACCATATTAAATTTTTACAAACTGAAAAAAAAATTAGTTGGAAGCAGTTTTTGATGATGTCAGAAAAAAGAAAATTTTATAAGCATGTTTAAAAAACAAACATTTTCTAAAAGTAATTTTAATTAGTATCTTAAAAAATAAGGCGAAGGCCAGGCGCAGTGACTCAAGCCTGTAATCCCCGCACTTTGGGAGGCCGAGGCGGGTGGATCACGAGGTCAATAGATCGAGACCATCCTGGTCAACATGGTGAAACCCTGTCTCTACTAAAAATACAAAAAATTAGCTGGGCATGGTGGCACATGCCTGTAATCCCAGCTACTCAGGAGGCTGAGGCAGGAGAATTGCCTGAACCCAGGAGGCGGAGGTTGCGGTGAGCTGAGATTGCACCATTGCACTCCAGCCTGGGTAACAAGAGTGAAACTCCGTCTCAAAAAAAAAAAAAAAAAATAAGGCGAGCACTGACAAGGGAAAACACAAAGAACAAACATTTGGACAGAAACCCAACAACGTTTCGGTTTCCCTAAGACCAACATTTCCTTTAAGTGCAAAAAAACATCCATTCTGTGAAGTTTTCTCTAATTCTCCCAGCTGAGATTGCCTTCTCTCCTCAATATTTCCAGAGCACCTTAAGATACCTCCATCTCGTGTGGTCTTATTCTACAGGTATTTGGGTACACTGTCTCCTCCATCCTAACAGTAGAAGGTTCTTGGGGATTTTCTATTCTAACGCTCTACTTTTTCTTCTACTTTCCCCCAACACCTAGAACAGTGCTTACAAATAGCATGTAATCAAAACTGTTTTATTAAATTTTGAAATGCAACTTTTTCCAAAATGTTTAGGAGGTAATTGTTTGCTCTTGGATCACTACTGTCTAGGATAAGCACCTGACACATAGTAGGTACTTAACACATAGTAAACATATTAACATTGACTTTTTGATCTTAATAAATTTTTTGAAGAGGTTCTAGGTATGTGGTAGTAGGTACTTAATAAATGTTTGCTAAGTTACTGGTACTTATCAGTTATGCTGATTTTTAATGATCGTTTTCCAACTCTCAATCACAACCCACCACAAGGTGATGATATTCTAAGAGTAAACAGGCATGCATTCTTAGAGATGATTTAAGTCTTAGACTATTTGGTTTTAAAGAACCACATTTCATCCTGTACTTAAAATTTTCAACTTTTATAATGAATGAATATAAATGACACTGACTCAGAAAAACAAACAAATGTATAAAATTACACAAGTTTACAATGCAACTTTAAATCTCACAGGCTGAACCCTCACTTTTTTCTGACCATCATTTAATAGAACTGAGTAACAAAATCCAATGAGGAATATAGCAACCTCCTAAGGCTAGCTCTGTCTCCTGTTAATCAATATCTATCCCTTTGGTGAAGTTTTTTCTAATGCTCTCAATATACATTTTCACATTTTCAGTTACATATTAAGAGCATTAATTATTGAGTACACTTAGATAAAACTACCCCAAAAAAATGAAATACAATAGGTAAGTTTTTTTAATTTTTAAAAACTGTTATTTATTTTTATTAGAGACCTGCTATGTTGCTCAGGCTGGTCTTGAACTCCTGGCTTCATTTAATCCTCCTGCCTTGGCCTCCCAAAGTGCAAGGATTATAGGTTTGAGCCACTATGCCTGGCCAGTCAGCACTGGTCTCATATGTAGTATCATTTTGTACCTAGAGCAGTCTATTGCTCTAGGTACAAAATGATACTACAAAAGCTAGGGTTCATGCCTAATTCATAAATTTCAAAGCCCACACTCTTTACAAACATTTGGCCCCACTAATCAGTAATGCCCCATTTAGGATAATATCATCTTAAGACTTAAAATACCGACTATAAAAGCATAAAGTCACTATTATATTTATACCACTTCAGAAATGATCTGAATCACATACGCCCTCACAAAATTTATACAAGTTCAATTATGTTTAAAAAGTCATTGTTATGTTTACTAATGTCTTTTGCATTTTAGTAATTATAATAATAATAAATAGCACTATACTACCATTTACTGAATGAGTATTACACATCAGTCACATACCAAATGCTTCACATCATTCTATTTAATCCTCACAATTTCCCTCAGAGACAGCAATTTTTAGCCCCACTTTGAGGCTTAGTAACTTGGTTTAGGCTACATGGCCAGTATGTAAAAGAGCTGGATTGAAACCCAGGTCTGTCTGACACCAAAGTCTATGCTTTAAAACACTATACTACACTGTGTCTGCAAATTGACTTCAGAACCAAAACTAAACTATTAATCCTGCTATTCAGATTTTTAAACTTATAAAATTTTTAAGTAAGAAACCAATAACATGCCTAGGTGTTGGGAGGGGGCAAAGCAAATTTCTTCTATATGTATATTATCCTTGTCATCTGAGCTAATAATTTTAATGACAGGATTAATAAGAAAATCCAAATTGAAAGACCTTGCTTTATTTGGACAGTAGTTCCCCAAAAGAAACTTTAATTTGGGTATATTTAATTTTCAAATATAAAAACTCTAGGGGGACAGGAAACTATCTTTAAATATTTAACTTCAATTAATTACAAGGGCAACAATTATGCTTAAAATTCTACCCAAGTCTGTCTATGTTTCTATTCCATAAGCTTGCAAATGCCACTTTAGCTCTCAAAACACATTCCTTCAGGCTGCCCCCAAGTTATAAACTTTGTTCTTTTCATCTATCATTTTAGTTTAGATGTGTTCCTGGAAAGTGACATATAAATCAGATTTTATAGATGAATCTGATTTTTAAAAATAAAACTGTTTTATTACAAAAACAAATGAAAACGTTTCTTTTTCAGAGCCTCACACACCCAGAGATAACTACTATTAAACCTTGATGTGGCCGGGCACGGTGGCTCACACCTGTAATCCCAGCACTTTGGGAGGCCAAGGTAGGCAGATCACGAGGTCAAGAGATCGAGATCATCCTGGCCAACACAGTGAAATCCCGTCTCTACTAAACATACAAAAAAATTAGCCGGGCGTGGTGGCACCCGCCTGTGGTCCCAGTTACTCGGGAGGCTGAGGCGGAAGAATTGCTTGAACCCAGGAGGTGGAGGTTGCAGTGAGCCCAGATTGTGCCACTGCACTCCAGTCTGGTGACAGAGCATGACTCCATCTCAAAAAAAAAAAAAAAAAAAAACCTTGATGTTTCTTTCTCTTCCCAAACCTGTTCCAACAAGAGGCCACAGTGAAATAACTTTTAATCTACAGCAAGCTCATGGAAAAGAATCTGACTGGTCTCTTCACAATGACGGTACCTTACAGTGAAACATTCACTCATACTATCAAATAATTCAGTTTTGTATGAGCACCCCTTTTCCAGATTCTATGAAACCACAATTGAATTGTAAGCTAAGAACAGGACATTATGATTAACTGAAAGTTGAGACAAAAAATATCCTTGTTAGTGAACATGTTTTTAAATACTAGTCTACTGTCTAATCCAACTATCAAGTACATTTTGAGTTAGAGCACAAAGCAACTAAATCGTTTTTTTGATCTTTGAGGATCTTGCAATTCCCAAAAGTCGTTCTGAACGTCAATGCCAAATGTTAAGATGTGGCTTATGTAAAGTAAAGGTGAATTTGTTACTGTCTCCAAGACATACCCTGCAAACTGCATACTGAATAATCCTTGTTATCACAGTGTTTTGTTAGTTGCTTCTTTTTCCTAAAAGAAAATACAGAAAAAGATTTACCTTTAGTTCTATTTGTTTGAATTTTGCTTAAAATCAAAATATATACTCTAAGGCTGGATCTAGACAAATGTATAAAAGAGTAAAATTTGTTTTTAGTAACCCAGTCTCCCCCTATTATCCTTCTGCCTTCTGGGAATTACAACTCCTTTAAGCAACCTTTGGTTAACAGGGATTTCAGAGTGAACAGAGATTTTTCCAGGTAGACAGGCCAGAAAAATTATTCCATTGGAGAGAAGAAATAATAATGAACAACAGTACAACTGCCATTTTTAAAATGCCTCCTAGGTAACAGGCCCTAAACTCACATTTTACTGAATCCTCCCCATGAAACTGCATGGTAGGTACAATGAGGCTCGACTTGCCTAAGATGCAGCAGTCTCTAGCTCTAATCATGCTCAGCCTGATGTCAAAGCCATCTATCTTTAGGAACCCCTGCAGATTCATGAAACACTTAACTATAGCAGCCAAGGAGGCCAACCTTGACAACACACTGTCCTCTAGAAGGCAAGAAGAAATCACTTATGATGCCAGCATCAGGGATCACACAAAACACCTTCACCATCAGAGGCCTGCCACTTGATAGTAACAAAGAAACTATCACCACAAACAAAAAGAATGTGAGCAAATTACATACATCCAACTTTGGGGCAGAATGAGGGAATACTGACCGAGGTAGACTTGCAGGTCTTTCCATGAAAATGAACTATTACATGAATAGCAGAAAGGCCTACACGTTCACATTACACCAACATAATTTACACTATACACAAAGGGTGAGAGGTGTTCAGGTAAAGTTCCAATGCACTTGGGAGAAAAGGAATGCAAGGGAATGGGGGAAACAAGATAAGAAAGGTGAAAGAAAGAGGAAAGGTGGTTGACCTCTGGATTTGAAAGCAAGTATCATTCCAGGAATGAGGAAACAAGGAGCAACAGTTCTGCAGCACACACAGGGCCGGCAAAGCCATGGGTACAGGTCCATATCTAGTGACAGATGAACCCTGGGATGCCTACCTGACTGGTCCTTCAGCTCTAAGAGGGATATGGTAGCTCCTTCCACTATCCTTGCCTGCAGGGGCTTTTTCCAACAGCCCCTGTTTCATCCCTAATCTCTGTTGCAAAGCAGTGTGGTAGTACAGTGATAAGTACTGGTTCTAAAGACCAAGAACTGCATCTGAAGCCCAGCTCACCAATCACTAGCCAAGGAACTCATTAAGTTACCTTGACCTCTCTGTATGGTCAGTTTCTTCATTAGAAAATATTAGAATAAGAATACAATCTCATAGGACACGGTGAGGATCAAATGAGTTAATATAGCTAAAGAGTTTAGAATAGCACCTGGCACAGAATAAGGATTCTGTAAATAGCAGCCACCACCACCACCATCATGGTGGCAGCGATGATGTTGCTATCATCCAAGCTGCAGTTCTTTCAGTTGTTTGCCCTGCTTCAAGAGAATGCATTTACCAAACTATTCTCTCTCTTTTTCTTTCATAAGAGAGAACAATTCGGAAACTGAACTGTTCTTCAATTTCCTAAGATAAATTAAATTGAAAATGAGTGTTGTAAGATGCAGGAAATAATGTCACTAGTTAGGCATCAAAGTCTGGGGTTTTTCAATAAAACATCTCATAAAATCTAAGTATTTGCTTTTAAAATATTAAGATAATTTCCTATCAAATTTGGCCCTACAAATAGGACTTAATACTCCTTTACATTTTTTCACATCAAATATAGTCTTATAGAAAACCTCAAAATCAATTACGAAAGAAAAATCTGTTTAGTTCAGGAGAAAAGTACAATTAGAATATAAAGATTAGCAAAAAACGGGGTGGGGGGAATTTTGAAAAAAAAAATCCTATCCTTTATGATAACATCTGTTCACACTGAATTTTGCTTAAAATCAAAATATATACTCTAAGGCTGGATCTAGACAAATGTATAAAAATAGTAATTGATTCTTCCTAATCATTTTCTATTTATAATATATGCCCAGACACAATTAAAAAAAAATAAAATGGGGTAATACTTAGGGGTTTGGGGGATGTCAGAGTAAAAACAGATTTGTGGCCATGCACAGTGGCTCACAACCGCAATTCCAGCACTTTCAGAGGCTAAGGTGGGTGGATCACCTGAGGTGAGGAGTTTGAGACCAGCCTGACCAATATGGTAAAACCCCTTCTCTACCAAAAATACAAAAACTACCCGGGCATAGTGGTGTGTGCTTGTACTCCCAACTACTTGGGAGGCTGAGGCAGAACTTGGGAGATAGAGGTTGCAGTAAGCCAAGATCGTGGGTAAGCCAAGATCATGGCACTCTACTTCAACCTGGGGGACAGGGCAATGGTCCATCTCAAACAAAAAAAAAAAAAAGAAAGAAAAAAAAAATGTAACTATTTTCACAATACTTCTCTCCAAAAAACAAGTTGGAAAAGTTAATACAAGCTCACTTTAGAAACTTTAGTAAATACATAAAAGCACAAAAAAGAAAATAAAAATCACCTATAATCTTATCTAGGATGATTTCTCATCAAGTCTGAGTGTACATCCTTTATAGTTACGGTTCTTTACAAAGCTAAGATTTTGGACATGAAATTTGATCCCTATTTTTTCCTCTACTTTATAAAGCAAACATTTTCCCATGCACTAAATTCTTCTAAATAAGTATTTTTAATGACTATACAGCTAAGTGAAATAGGCCAGCTTGCCAAGAGTGCTCATAATATAAAAACTTGTATCTGAGAAACAAGCACCGTTAAGTGTTGCAAGAATATACTGATGTTCTCCCACTAAAGAGAACAGAAGCAACTGAAGCATGTGGGTGTGGCTGGAGAAGAGGAAGGAAGTGTGGGTGGCCCTACACACGTTTTGCAAGCTGCTGAAAACAGTTGTAGAAGCAGCTTCTACTAAACTTACTATCAATTTGGAATTCACCCTGTTATTCTTATTAAAACTCACTTTAAGCGTTTCATCAACATCATCACCATTGCAGTTTCATCCGCACATCAAATGCCTCTTCCTCATACCTCTGAGAGAGAGGTAGGGACAAAAGAGTATGCTCAACAAAGGCAGATCTGCTTGGATACCACTCTGAAGCAATCCATGGCATGAGAAAGTAGAGGAGTTGAACAAAAAGGGCTGTGTGCAAAAACTGTGCTACTTCTACAGTTTATCTATAGTAATAAACATTTCATTTAGAATATAAGTTTTCCTCCAAAATCAGACAACCAATATTCCTCTCCAACATACTAAATGCTTAAAAAAAAAAAACTATGCCAGTATCTTCATCTCAAATAGACAACTAAAACCTGAGTTTTTGCAAAGTTACACGAAAACTGCATTTAAGCTTCTTATACACAGAAATTATCTGGTATCTTACCAAAAAATGAAAACTGTAATCCTTACTCCTGAGAAATAGCAGACTAAACTGTACATCTATAGAAAAGCCAATTTAAGTAGAGGAACTAACACTCTCTCAATGATATTACCAACCTAATCTTCCTGCTAAAATTTTTAAAATGGTACAGGCTGAAAGGAAGACAGGAAACTCTTCCAGGAATAAGCTTTAAGTCAAGCAAAATAAACACAGCCCTGTCATGCAGTCACCACTGCCGTTTTCTTTATTCAAAGTAAATAGTATTTCTGCCGGTGTAGTGGCTCACACCTGTAATCCCAGCACTCTGGGAAGCCAAGGCAGGTGCATCGCTTGAGGTCAGGAGTTTGAGACCAGCCTGGCCAATATAGTAAAGCACCATCTCTATTAAAAATACAAAAATTAGCCAGGCGTGGTGGCGCGGGCCTGTAGTCCCAGCTACTTGGGAGGCTGAGGCAGGAGAATCACTTGACCCCAGGAGGCGGAGGTTGCAGTGAGTCGAGATCATGCCACTGCACTCCAGCCTGGGTGACAGCCTCAAAAAAAAAAAAAAGTAAACAATATTTAACTTTTTAGGGATAGCAAGCCTCCTCCTAGGAGTCATTAATATAAGCTATAAATCAAAAATGAGAACAATAAACAGGTCAATAGGTCCTAGGTTGTAGAAGAATTCAGTTTTTCACCGGATTGGTTTAATATTACAATGTAGTTATACAGTTATCAGTCTGCAATCACTAGGTGAAATCAAGATGGGAACTACAAATTAAAAGATTAAAATCATTTATTATTAGAAATGTTCTTCTGGGCAATTAGTATTCCTAAGTCTCTAAGAAAGCATTTTCCAAGACAAGGTATAACTGCCTACTAAAGTATGTTCTTCATTTTCATCAATGTTAATGGACTAGGGGCCGCTGAGGGACTAGGAATGTCATAATGAGAAGCCTGTTCCAGTTTCTTGAGGCATGATTTGGTTGCCAACGCAGAATCCTTGAAGTACTGGTTTAAGTAATCTTTATTTCCTCTAAGTAAACCAAACTATGGTCCAGCATATATCAAGGAATTTGAATGTATTCAGGAGCTAGGCAAATTATTAACTGATGTATAGTACCTAATAATTTGTAGAGAGGAAGAGATTAACATCCATGCCACAAGACCTGGACCAGCAACATAGATAATAAGTTGAAATTCCTAAACAGATTCTGCCTCTTGGTAAAGCGATGAAAAATGCTAAGCATGTCATTATTTCTACCTACGGTTAAGCAGGACTTAAAAATTAGTATGGTGACAACTCCAGCACACATAATAAGTAATGATATAAGCAAAAGCTGGGTGTGTAGAAATTACTCCAAAATAAACAAATCCAACTCACAATTACTTATTGTTCCCAGGAAAACAGAATATTAAGTTGGAAGTTATGGAAAATTTAAAAACTTAATACTCTAAATCTCCTCTGATCCAAAGCTTTTATTAACACTGTCAAAACTCATTTTAACTCCCTATCATCTTTTTTTCCCTCCTGTTAATATTTTGATGAAGATGGTCACTAAAAAATAGTCAAAAAAGAATCGAGAAACGGAAAAAAAACTTCGTCGATAAACCAAAATACTGGTACCTAACATTTCACTGACTTTGACTCAAAGACAGCTCACTCAGGGATTCTCTTACACTGGTGGGACCACAAGCAAGCTACCTTTTGAAAAACAATTTGGCAATATGTGTACAGGTTGAGCATCCCAAAACTGAAAATATGAAATCCAAAATGCTCCAAAATCTGAAATTTCTAGTGCCAACAAGACACTGCAAGTAAAAAAAACTCTCATATGACCAATCACAGTTCTATTAGTTTTTAAGAGGAAATGCGGTAGAACTTTGTTTCATGCACAAAATTATTAAAAATAGGGTATAAAATTATAGGTGTAAATGAAACAAAAATGAATTTCAGGTTTAGACTTGGGTCTCATCATTACATGCAAATGTTACAAAATCTGACAAAATCCAAAACACTCCTGGTGCTAAGCATTTTAGACAAGAGATACTCAATCTGTCTCTAGAGCCTTAAAATAAAATCCTTGACAATAATTTAACTACTAGATTCATGTCTCAAAGAAAGATGCGGACAAATATTTATATTCAACAATGTTCAGTGATATTTATACATGCAAAAAAAAATCAAATAATCTAAAGGTCTACAATAAGGAAATGGTTAAATAAAACACAATATACCCAGTATAAACAGTATGCCACCATATTCTGAGGCTATTTCATTTCATGGGGAAGTCTCACAACATAAAGTTAAGTAAAACAAAAAAAATTTATATACAAAATTTCATAGTATAAAATCCCTATACTATGAAATCCCTATACTATGAAATTTTGTATATAAATTTTTTTTTGTTTTACTTAACTTTACGTTATGAGACTTCCCCATGAAATGAAATAGCCTCAGAATATGGTGGCATACTGTTAACACTGGGTTAACAGACAGAGCCTCACTACGTCGCCCAGGCTGGAGTGTAGCCCAGATTTTGGCTCACTGTAACCTTTCTGCCTCCTGGGTTCAAGCAATTGATCCCTGCCTAAACCTCCTGAGTAGCTGGGATTACAGGTACATGCCGCCATGCCCAGCTAATTTTTGTATTTTTGTTAGCAGAGACAGGGTTTTGCCATACTGGCCAAGCTGGTCTCGAACTCCTGACCTCAAGTGATTCACCTGCCTTGGCCTCCCAAAGTTCTGGGATTACAAGGCATGAGCCACCACACCCAGCCTGTCCCAATCTTTTTTAAAAAGGCATATCATCTGTATGAATGTATATATTTTAAAAACCTAAAATGTTAAATTAATAAGATTACAGGATATTTTTTCTCTTTATGCTTTTCTGTCCTTAAAATTTTTTGACAGTGAATATGTGCTGCTTTAATAGTCCAGGAAAGGCAGAGGCTACTAAAATTTTGACTTTCTGTACATAATTATTCATTCCATTTACTTTTCCATTAAGAGATCTATGAAATACATCAATTTTTCCAAAAATACACTGTGTACTATACTATCTAATGCCTATTTATGTAATGTTAATAAACAAGACATATTCAACGAAATATTTACTTCCTCTGAGAAGCAAATATTTCACGCCTATAACCACAGCACTTTGGGAGACTGAAGCAAGCTAATTGCAGGAGCTCATGAGTCCAAGCTGCAGTGAGCTGAGATCAGCCACTGCACTCCATCCTGGGAGACAAAGCGAGACCCCATCTCAAAAAAAAAAGAAACAAACAAATTAATTAATAAAAGAAAGAAGGTATGCAACTGCTTCAGTCTGAATAAAGAAACATTAAGTCATTTTCATTAACAAATAATTTGAGCCTCAACAGTACAGGACACAATACAGCCCCTGTCCATTCGAATCTTAAAAGTGATTTAAGAAAATAGGATCTACAGTGCAGCGAACCACCATGGCACATGTATGTCTATGTAACGCACCTGCATGTTCTGTACATGTATCCCAAAACTTAAACTAAAATAATTTTAAAAAGCAAAAATAGGATGCACATTTAAAATGAGAAATAATTATACAAGCGAATCTAGGTGAGGTATGTCAGAGGTATGCAGAGAACATTACATAAGGGCAGGCTCACCAAGGACAAGGGAAGCCCACAGACCAGAGCTTATCCTTCAACAGGTGTAGAGGAATGCCATTCCTGAAAGTGGGGTAAACAAGAAACAAAGTAAGAATGCCTATAGCTGGCTGGCTTAGGAAAGGAAAACACCAGTTTGGGTGAAGTGATTATTTTGGGTAGAAGTGAGATAAATTTAGTAAACTTAAGAGAAGTGGCTGATTCTGAAGAATACCTAATGGCTCATCATTTGAGCAACTGTGCTGGACAAAATGAATGGAAAACTGGCCGTACTAAATAATTCACCAAATATCTATGTTTTAATTATACTTAAGTTTAATTCAAAGTATCATTAAAGAATCAAAAATGCACAATAAAAAGCTTCTCATCAAAGATTCTCAATAGAAGAGGAAACTCCTTTACATATTAACATGAAAGCAACACAGAAATAAACTTATTAGAGAATTTAAACAAATGTTGGAAGTTCACTGTTCACTATAAATTTCCATAAACACTAAATTTGTTATGACTTAATAGCTCTCTGTCATTATTATCCATATATATACTACTAAAAATCTACTACTAACCTAAACAGGTTTATACAGAAACGAGTAAAGCAAAACCACAGATTTTTCTTTCATTATCTTATTTCTAATTTTTAAAATGTCTTTTGCTGCCACAGTTGCCCATTAGAATTCCAGTTTTGTTTGAATAAAGGTCTCAAAACATGGAAACAGATTTTAATTACTAGGAGTCTGTGTATGTACTGCATTTTTTACATTTATTATATCATTTATTTCCTCATTTTACAAATGAAAGGGCAGGGTCAATGAGGTTAAGAACTCACTTTGTCCAGGACCTATACCCAGTTACGAGTTGCCTGGATTGGATTCTAGCCTTCACTTACCCCTGAGCCTTGCATTTTTTTTCCCTTAAACAATATGAAGCTTTTACCTTCTCCTTTCTAATTCACAGAAAAACAAAGGCAGTAAAATTAATCTATTTTGACATTTCTGGTGTTCCTCCAATTCTGATATCCTATGCAAGTTACCCGCTCCAGGTGTCTTCAGAGGAAGAAACTCCCGAGAGCCACTAAAGACTCATCTAATAAACATTATGAACAAATAATTCCATTTAAAACTTTTTGAAATGTTTAGAAACTGCATCTTGAGAAAGGAAGTTACAGGATAATAGCCATTCATAAAACAGGCTGTGGTAATTATTGGTCATCTAAAACTGGAAGGGCCCCTTGAAATAACTTCACACAACTGTTTGCATTCAATTTTGTGACAGCAAGACTCCTCCCCAGCCAACACCAAGTAAATAATTCAGGTAAAATTTAAGCAGGTTTTATTTTTTCCTTAAAAACATTATCCTTTATCCTTTCCCAAACTGTAATTTTGGTGTATTTTGCAAACTATATTCTTTCCATTTGCTTCTGAAAAAAATGTCCCTCACATGAAGATTAGTAAATACTCAGAAAATAGAAAGGCAAAGGACAAAACCAAGCCCTGAAACTGTAGTCTGAATACTCTCAATCCAAATTTCTTTAGTACCATTCATAATACTCTATGCCAATAAAGAGGGAAGTGTTCAACATGCAATAAATGAGGTAAAATAGAAAGCTAAACTTGGATCTACATATACACTGTAGAAAGATTCAATCAAGCTAACGAACATATCTTTCACCTTACCAACTTATCATATGTGTGTGGTCAGGATGTGAAGGAGCTACTCTTTCGGCAATTTAAAGATGTACAACACATTATTGTTGACTATGGTCACCAGGCAGTGCAACAGATCACAAAAACTTACTTTTTTTAAGTTACACACCAATTAAATATTTTAACAGTTTCTGAAAAAAATGTAATCACACTGTTTTTGTCCACTGTTAAATAAAAAGGCTGTATAATATTATGGTTATTTCAAAAAGAGATCCACAAATATATAGTACACTCTAGCCTAATAATCCATCTATGAGTATTTGCTAGTATATTATCCTAAATCTAAAATGAACCTTATATAAAAGTCATACTAAGACAGTAAAACTTATATTAAAATAGCTACGATATAAGGTCTCTAATATAGAAGAAGCAACATAGCTAGGTATTAAAACAAATTTGATTATTATTCCCCTAACTATGCAATACAGAGTAAAAGACAATATAATAACCTAAGTGCGTGTGTGTACATATGGCGGTGAGGGGACATCAGAGAAGGAGCTAAGATAACAGTCCTAAGATTCCACATTTCAAAGTACCGCAGAGTAAACTTTTCTTATTATCTTCACCACAGAGGTACACTTTAGGAATGATCGAAATTCATTCATTCAGCAAATATGCAGAGTGGTATGACAGCACAGTGGAAAGAGTACTACAGGATCTACAGCCCAACAAGTTACTCAACTTCTACAAACAGGCATGTCTTGATAAAACAAAGATAATCACCACCTTGGACAGTTACTGTGAAAGCTAAATGGGATAATATATATTAGCAGGGTGTGAGTAGAATACAAATCTCCTAAGGATTCTATCCCCCTAACTTCAGAACTGGCCTCCCTCCCACAAGATTACAGTATTAGAGAAAGGCTGTATATATAGTTCTCCATTTCATTTTCTTACCAGTAACCTCATCTCCAGTTGGCTCAACGAACTGGCCCCTAAACACCTGTACTGGATACTAGGAAGGTCTGTGTCTCAAGTTGTTCACATACAGTCTCTTATGAGAACAGACATGCAAAAAGAGATATTCTTTTCCCCTAAATCTGCCTTGGAGAATGCCACAGATGGCATTCTGGAGACATAAAAATTTTTGTGTATTTGAGCTAAGAATTGAAATTGGCAATGGTAAGGAAGAGGCTTTTCAG
This sequence comes from Callithrix jacchus, assembly GCF_049354715.1. Taxonomy (NCBI): domain Eukaryota; kingdom Metazoa; phylum Chordata; class Mammalia; order Primates; family Cebidae; genus Callithrix; species Callithrix jacchus. Next base: position 26,087,835 of record NC_133516.1, on the reverse strand, counting down.
GAAAGAGACCCAAGGAAGTTTAGTGTGACTCAGACAACAATATATGCAGAAGGTAGGAGACAAGGTCAGGCAGGTAGGTAAGAGCCAGATACCCAAAGGGTCTTGTATTCCATAAAATTAATCAGTTTCTACTTCTTAAGTCTAGGCTAGCCCTTACCCATGTTCTAGGGCCCAGCTTAAAGGATGACTTCCTGACCATCCCCTTTCCCTCCCCAAATCCCTGCACATACTAGCTCCCTATACCCACTCACAGCACCGTGTCCTTTGGCATTATGACCCTTATCACAACTGTGAGGTCATATAATTATTTGTGTGACTCTGTGATTAATAATCTGTGTCCCCCACTAAACTAAATGATAGGCTCAGTTCATGTAAGGACCATGTTCATTTCATTCAGCTCTGTATCCCAGGGCCTGCCAAGTATACAGATACAATTTATTAAATGAACAAATGAAGGCCAGCATAAAGAGCCAAAGAAAAATCCTGAGCAGGAGAACAGTAATCAGAGATGACGGTTTAACAAACTACTCTAGCAGCAAAGGGAAGATCAGACTGAAAGAGCAAGAATAGAGAGCTAGAAGACAAGTAAGAAGACAATTGAAAACGTCTCCAGGTAAATGACTACCTAGACTTAAAAATGAGGGCAGCTGGTACATAGACAGTGATGATACGGATGTTGTGGAGGAGCCACATTTTGGAAGTAGAATCCAAGAACTCAATGCACAGGAGGCTAAGCAAAGAGAGCAATCTAGAATGACTGCAGCGGAGAATGGTAGCTAGTGATGCTGTTCTCAGACCAGACTTTCAGGACAGGAGCATCTACCACATGCTAGCAGAGAGTAGATTTCCTTCTAGTTCTAACATTGTATGACTGGAAAAACAATTCAAATCCAACCCAGCTTTATTAGAAAGGGTGTGGTTTCTATAACAGGCAGATAAAATCAACAAATTAAAGATTAGATTTTTTAAGCTTCTTCATCAAGACATTTCTTGGTACAAACTATGTACCAGGTATTACTTGGGTCTGATAACGTAGAGATCAAAGAAGTAGTCTCTGCCTTCAAAGAGCTGACAGTCTTGTGGGTTTAAGAAACATAACCACATGTAAACAACTAAGACATTGAGGCCCAGTAAGGCTGTGATTTGACCGTTATGTTGTGTAATCCAGGTTCCTGGGGCATTCTGTCATAACCTACGTTAAACGGCCCAGGCAAATATGTAATCAAGAGGGTATGTGTTTAGATATATAGACAGACCTAATCTTGCTTTGGGCCTGAAGATACTCCAAAACTTAAAAACATGTCAAATGAACAAACTAATGCCCTCTGAATCTGAAGTAACTGCTGAGTAGCTACATGGCAGTAGACTAGGGGGCATAATAGCAAAAGGAAAGGTAGAGAGACCTGATTTGCCATGGAAGAGCCTACCTGAGCAGAGGCCAAATGCTGGGGATGCCAAAGCAGACTCTCAGGAGGCTCTGGAAGTGACAGCAGAGAAATAAATGTTCAGAGAGGGCAAAGCAGGAATCCTCTTTAGACAGGTTTCTCTCCTACCACCAGCAAGAAATGGTTTCCCATGGCACACAGAGCCACAACCCAAAGCAGATGTGCAGAAAAGCAGATGAGGATCAACGACATATCTCTGGATTATCCAGAGCAGACAACACACTTCCAGTGCTCAGTCATGAGGCTGTTAAATCTGAGGAATTTTATACCAGCTCTTCCCAATGTTAAAACAAAACACAACAAACAGTGCACCAAAAACTTTCTCCTCCATTCCCCAAAGCAACTGCCCCATTTCTCTCCTTCCTTTTCAAAGGCTTTAAGCAAAGAACAGCTGCACTGTTTTGGCCTTCTCCACTCCCTTTCACCTACTTGGATCTACGTTCTTTTCCCACCACTTGACCTTGTCTCTTCTCACCCTCCCTGAACCTTCTGAGCCTTTTCCCTTTTTCTCTGCCTGGGAATTCTTATCCTTTAAGACCAGTTTAACCATCACCTCCTCTGTGAAGCATTTCCACGTCACACTGTTCACTGACACCATCCCTGTGCTTCTGCAGGGTTTTCCCTATGCCTCACCACAGTTCATCTGTGCTGTTACTGTTTTCCTTGGTGTTTCCCAATAGCTTCTAAACACCTAAAGTCAGGAACTGATTTTTATTCGCTTTTTTACTGCTGCCCTCCCTCTACCCTATGGCCCTCAAAAGAGACACACAAACGTTCCATCAATAAATGATCAAAGGTTAAGTTTATCTTCAGAACTGCTAGGATCCACTCAACTTTTCCACCTAAGTTGATCTAAGTTTACCTGCACATACATACACACTGGGAAATACCTAAATTCTGAATAACAGTTTCCTTACTAAAGTATCTTGGCTGTAAATACTCTTTCTTCTGGTTGTTAAGCAAACGGCTGGGATGCAGTTAAATTAAGTCTAGAGTTTCTCATCTACGTTTAATTCTGGCCTATGGAAAGTTCATTTGTACCCTTTTCTTCCTGGGCAGTGTAAAGAGCTCTTAGGATTAGACAATCTGCTACAGGGAAGAAATCATGTCTTATTTACACCAGTGCTTAGAACCATGGCTGTTCAGTACCTCCAGAAATAAATATTTTTCTATTTAGTTTCACTTTCTATATGAGGAAAGCAGTCACAGTAAAGTTCAGATGAACAGTATTTCCTGTGGCCAGTAAAAACATCTTGAAAGCCCTTCAATTTTAATAAGGACATTTAAAAGCCTTTCTTTTAGGATTATGTGATTAAGTTTAAACTATATAGTCCCAAGCTACACTTCCGGTCTGGAAAAATAAAAGTAAGTACAACTTTTGAGTTCTAGCACGTTTTAAACTAATGGATCTTATTGCAATCATACAGAAAAATTTATTCAGAATTATATTTTTTAAAAAGGGGTGAGAGTAATTTCCGTGCACAAAACGAACAATTAAAAACTGATTATACAAATTAAAAAAAAAATTGAAAGGTGACACTGAGAGCTTCCTGCCTGAAAAGCCGTGAGGATGAGAGTATTACAAAAAGTTAGCACCGTGCACTTGATTTTCTCAACTGCTTCAATATGTGACCTTGGGAATGTCATGTAATTTCTCTCATTCCTAGTTCTGTAAAATGGGAATGTCACCTGTTCTCACAGGGACAAGTACACATACGATCAGTTAAAAGAATTGGTATTTGGTGTTCTTTAAAAAAAGAAACTTGTCTAATTAGTATGCTTTAATCATCACTTGTACAGTACATTCCTCTTCAGGAATCCAATTCCAAGAGAAATATTCAAGCAGACGTTAAGGGCAGATTTCCTTAAGGGAATTATTTTATAAATCTGGAAAGCAATATAATGAGATTATAAATTAACAAACTGATTACATAAGCCTTGACAACCGGGGCTTTAAAGTACACTGCTATATATATTCTGATAAGTTAAAGACTAGTTTGGGACATAGTGCTCCAACACCATACAAGGAACCCAAACTGAGGCATTTCATGTTTGATAGGAATTCGGTGGAGATTCAACAGGATGCCCAACACTTGCAAGCCATCCTTCACCTTAAAACCTGACATGTTTAACGCATTAAGTCAACTTTACCACTGTTCCTAAGACTTCGGGAATGCACATAATTACAGGGAAGTGGGGGGTAGTAACATGACAGTTTGAAAGGTCCCATATCCTCAAACCTCTACAGATTTAGGAACTCCACTGCTAAATTCTTCCCAAATCTTGAAACTGCCTATGAAGCTACTGGATTGTATGTGATTCAACTGTTAGAAATAGCACAGCTCTAAGAACCCCGAAGATAAAAGGCTGCCACTTTCCTGCAACCCAAGTCCAAGTAAAACGCAGGAAGGTTCCTGTAAAATGGTCCAGAAAGAGATCAACAGGCGATGACTGTGGAAAAGAACGTAGGTTTCCCAGTCTCCCAGTCCGAAAAATTCCAGCTTTCCCTCGGGAATGGCATTGCTCCTCCTTCCTTACCCCGTTGCCCTTTCTCTACAGACAACAACATCCCCACTCTATTGTAAAGCAGTTGGACCGAGGAACCCCTTTGCTGCAGCCAGATTTTTACAGTCGTCGAAAGGGGAAAACGCATTCAAAGAACACACACCCTACCGGGCGCCCCGAGCGCAGGGCGCCACGGGCGCCGCACTCGGCCCGCTCCGGGGCGGGGCGCGGAGATGCGGGCGCCTTCCGAGGTGCCGCAATCCCGCCGCGGCCGCAAGGGCAGGGCCTCCGGGCGCCCGCGGCCGCCGCCGCAGTGACGGCTCCCTCCGGGCCCCGCCGCCGCCCCGCCGCCAGGCCGCGCCGCGGGGTCCGGGCCGCCGCAGCCCGGGCCCCGCGTCCTCCCGGGCCGCGCGCTGCGGCCGGTGCCGAGAGCGCAACTTACTTTCCGCCTGCGGCGAGCGCCCCGGCCCGGGAGCCCAGTCCGGCAACGGCGGAGGCTACTGAGGCAGCGGAGGCCGGCCACGCAGCCTGCCCACAACCGCAGCGCCCCGCCGCGCCCCGCGCTCGCCCCTACCTTAGCCGGCAGGCGGGCGTCCGTACGCAGCGGCCGCGGCGCCGACAACTCCCTCCCGGCCGCCGAAACCCCGCACCCAGCGCTAATCATAATACCGAGCGGGGCTGCCGGCCGCGGGGAGGGGGTACGGGCGAGCTGCGCCTGCGCGGGCCGCGCGTCACTGTGACGTCAGCGCTGGGGCGGGGCGCCGCGCACCTGCGGTCGGCGCGCGGGCTGCTGGAGGGCATCCTGTCGGCGTTCTGACCCGGGCTGGTCGGGGTTGTGGCAGCTGGCGGGACAAAGCGGGCGAGGTGCCCAAGGAGGATGGAGGACGAGGGAGGAGGAAGCACCAGGGACACGGAACAATGGCCGGGAAAAGTAGCGAGAGCTGTTGGGGGAAATCGGAGGGAAGGGACCGCGTCTGTACAGGACTGCGTCTTGGCTGCTGGGGGCAGGGAGCCGCACGCGCTTTACTCTTTGGTTCCCGCCCAGGTTTAAACAAGGATTTAAACAATTTTTGTATATATATATATATATATATATACATACACATAAGCATATACATACATATATATATACACACACACACACACACTTAATATTTTTTTCTCTGTAGTTTATTCTCCCTGGGAATCTAATTCGAAAACATTATGTTGATTTTGTTATTTAAGCAAAATTGGAAAAGCCCAACATCTGAATGTAGTCCTGGCCTTAAAGGTCAGCGGGAGACACAGCCCTGGGTAGGCAGCTTCTGGCAACAGCATCGAAAAGTAAACGGTCGTGGTGACATATCAAAGCATTTGAAGTCAGAGATTCAAAGCACGCTGGGCATTAACCATAGCCCTGGATGGTTCAGTGGTGTGGTCGCCAGGTCAGGTTGCTCTGGAAGAGAGCTTAGGGATGGCCGGAGAGGGTGGGAGGGGACTCCGGATTCCCACCCCTGGAAGTATGGCATCCAATAGAGATCAGCTCTTCGGGGTTCCTGGAAGGGAGCACCAACAAGCCAGACGCCAGATTTCTCCAACCTGCTTTTCCCCTTCTATTCCCTGTTGTGTCCACACTTCCCCAAGAAAGGACCCCTAGCAAAGGACACAAGCCATCAGAAGAGCTACTTAGATGCTGCAAGCTTGGTTGAATTGACTGGAGTGCGAAGAGAAATCTAGAGGTTTTTAGCAAATCTCTGTTGACCTGCAAATGTCAAAAGCCTTTTCTTTCGGTTTCTATGGCATCAACTTTGCATGTCTGAAGATGGTTGGGAAACAGGAGTGGATTCTTGGGAGGTGCAAACAGTTTGATTCTCAGGGTAATAACATAGGGTTTTCTGATCGAGGGGGACTCCCACTTACCCCTAATGCCCTTGCATCCGATGGTGGAAGAGTACCAGGGAAAGCCTCAGAATAGGCCTCTGCGCCTTAGGCTGCCACCTGGGATTACTCTGACTTGAAAAGACCAGGAAAGAATCATTTCATTTTGACGTGGAAATAGTAACTGTAGCAGCATATTAAGCTTGAGACCCTGACTTGGATTTGTAGAATTTCTTACTTTGTTGCTGGAAAGCAGGAAGACCATGTACTTTTCTTCTCAGGGAGATACCACTATTCAGGGAACTCTAGCCAACTAAAGGGAGAAAATACCACTGTAATGGTTTCACCAAGGGATTTCCAGTGGTCGAAGGCCTCCACCCCCCTCCCCAGGTCTTTAATCCCTGATATATCAGTAACTACAGAATAATGACAATAATATATAAGCTCTTGAAAAATAGAGTATATTGCTGCCGTTTAGGTTTTGAATAAATTTTCTAAGGAAAACAAGGCATAAGAAGAGCAAAACTAATGAAAAAGGGCAAAATAATAAATTGATTTAAATGAAATTGGCTCTAACACTCTTCTAGAGAGGGATGCAGTATTGGCCACATGGTAAATCATTTATTCATCCCCAGTAGCTGAAGTGCTGCTGGCAAGAATGTGACCCATTTTTGGTTCCACATCATAAATGTGGTAACATGATCTGATTATGCTTGGGCAATATTTAAAAATATTCAAGTACAAATTAATATATTATTACTTAACTTGGAATTTAAGCAAATGTGCTTATAGTTAATGAAGAAACCCCTTTTCCAATCTGCCCTGGGGCTTTCTCTAACACACTGCTTTTTTGATGTTGGGTCTTTTTATGGACCTGTAAGAAGCTTTAATTAGATGTACAGCGTTCTACAAAACGACAAGATGAAGCATGCATGCTTGTATTACAGTCTCAGTGATTCAGATCTCAAAAATAACATAATGCCACCAGTTTAAGGAAGATGTTGTTTATTGGAAGGAAACCAGAGAGGTGCTACAAATTAGATCAAAATGTGAAAATTGAGCAGATTGATGAAAGAATTGTCATTTTCATCTTCAGACCCCCAAAAGCAGCATATGTAACAAGCTTATCTTCTCTGGATATTGTTAGTTTTTGAAAAAAAAAATGTATTTAAAACGACAGACATTGAGTAGTCATATACAGTTCAATTTTAAAATGTGACATTTTATTTAATAACATTTTCTTTTACATATTTAATTCATGATTTCATATGTATATTTGTGCATTTCTAGATCCTGGCTTCATCCCATTAGAATCAAAATAATACTTAACTGGAAGGAACTAAGGGTTCCTCAAAGACTCCTTCACCACCCTATTGGCATCAGTTAACATCTTCTACTCTTTTATCTCAGATGTCAGTTAAGGTCCAGTGTGTGTGTGTGTGTGTGTGTGTGTGTGTGTGTGTCTGTGTGTGTGTGTGTGATATTTTTGATAGTTGCAAACAAGAATTGGAAATGACAGTCCTTAACTCTGCTTGTTTGCAACCAGTGAACTAGAAGATAAGACAGACATTGACATTGAATCCCATCTCTACTGCTAAGAGCAAGATGGCTTTGGGAAAGTGGCATAACCTTCTATGTGTTTCTTCTGTAAAATGAGAATGACAGTGATGATAATAATGCCTTTCTTAAATATTTGATGTAAAGCAGTGGTTCTCAAAGTGTGCTCCCTGGACTAGCAGCGTCAGCTTCTCCTGGAAACAGGATTGAAATGCAGATTTTCCAGTTCCACCTCAGACTTACTGAATCAGAAACTAATTTATCTGTTTTAAGACTTGCAGGTGATTCTGAGACAGGTTAGAGTTTGAGAACCACTGTTGGTGAGATTGAGTTTATAGAAAGTATTAGAACCATCCCACTCATAATATCATACAGTTTTGTAATTTTATTGTAGCATTTTCTCCCTTTGAATCTTAAATTCAGGGGGCACAAGGATTGTATTTTATTTTAATTTCTATTCCTGCCACCAAGCCCTGAGGTTACAAATAGGCAGTCCCAGGGCTTTTCACCCAGACTCCTAGCATTGTTTTTCCCCACATAGGTTCTCCAAGAATTGAAATTAGTTGAGAACATTTTCAAATTAGGCGATTTAATACTTTTGGTTAACAAAAGTATTTTTAAGTATAATCTGCATACCATAAAATTCACCAATAATATGTGGATAATTCAATGATTTTTAGTAAATTTATAAAGTTATGCCACCATCACCCCAATCCACTTTTGAAATACTTTCATCTGGATTGGGAGAAGTGGCTCATTCTGTAATCCCAAAACTCTGGGAGGCAGAGGTGAGAGGATCACTTGAGGTCAGGAGTTCAAAACCAACCTGGGAGACACAGGGAGCCCTCATCTTCACAAAAATAATGAAAAAATTTGTTGGGAGTGGTGGAATGCACCTTGGTCCCATCTACTTGAGAAGCTAAAGTGGGAGGATCACCTGAGCCCAGGAGGGCAAGGATGCAGTGAGCTGTAATCACACCACTGCATTCCAGCCTGGGCATCAGAGTGAGCCCCTTTCTCCAAAAAAAAAATAAATTTTTATCAACCCAAAAAGGTCTCTCCTGTGCACATGCAATCAATCTCACTCCAACTTCCAGCCCCCAACACATACAATCTGTTATTTGTCCCTATAGATTTGTTTCCTAGAAATGTCATACAAATGGAATCATACCATGTGCATTCTTTTGTGTCTGACTTCTTTCATGTAGCATGACGTTTTTCCATCTAGCATGTATCAGTAGTTCATTCCTTTTTTTCCTGAACAGTATTCCTTTATATGGATATATTAGATTTTTAAAATCCATTCAAATGATAAATATTTCATTTATTTCCAGATTTTTGCTATTATGGATACTGTTGCTTTGACTATTTACTTAAACTCTTTGTGGGGACATATTTTCATTTCTCTTGGGTATATTACTGAGTGGAATTTTTGGGTCATGCAATAACTCTATGCTTAACATTTTAAGAAACTGACAAATTATTTCTGAAATGACTGTACCATTTAACATTCCCACCAACAATGTATGAGGGTTCTAATTTTTCCACATCCTTGCCAACACTTGGCATTGTTAGACTTTTGGATTATTACCATTCTAATACATGTATAGTGGTATCTCATGATTTTAATTTTCATTTCCTTAATGACTAATGATGTTCATTAGCTTTTCATGTACTTTTTGGTCATTCATGCATCTTCTTTGATAAAAGGCCTTTTCAAATCTTTGGTGCATTTTTAATTGCATTGTTTGTCTTATTGAGTTGTAATAATTTTTTATGCTTTTTGAATATAAGTCCTAATTCGATATGTGATTTACAAATATTTCTCCCAGGCCGTGGCCTGTCTTTTCATTTTTAAAATGATGTCTTTAGAAGTTAAAAAGTTTTTAATTTTGATGAATTCCAATTTGTCAAATTTTTCTTTTATGAATCATGGTTTGGTGTCATATCTAAGAAATTCTGCTTAAGCAAAGGTCAAAAAGATTTTCTCCTCTGGTCTTTTCAAGTTTTGTAGTTTTAAGTTTGCCATTTAAGTCTATGATCCATTTTGAATTTATTTTTATTCATGATGTGAGGTTTAGAGCTTTTTTTTTAATTTGATTTTGCTTATGCATATTCAATCATCCCAGAATCATTTGTTAAAAATAGTATCTTTTCCCAATTAAATTGCCTTGGCAATTTGTTGACAATCAACTTAATGTAAAGATTCCATATTCATTTTCATTGATCTATATGGCTATTCTTACACAATTATAATCCAATCTTGACTATTATCGTTTTATAGTAAGTTTTGAAAATGAGTAGAGTAAGTCTTCCATCTATAGTGTGCTTTTTAAAATTGTTTTACTGTTCTAGGTTTGTTGCATTTCCATGTAAACTATAGGATCAGCTTGTGAATTTCTACAAAAAATTTTTTGACTTTTAGAAATTTTGATTAACATTGTGTTGAATGAATAGATCAATGTAGGGAGAATTTTGTCTTAACAGTAACGAGTCTTTTAATTCATGAATTTGATATGTAAAGTCACTTGCTTTTCTTTCTTTCTTTTTTTTCTTTGAGATGGATTTCACTCTTGTTGCTCAGGCTGGAGTGCAATGGCACAATTTCGGCTCACCGCAACCTCCACCTTGCGGGTTCTAAGGGTTCTCCTGACTCGGCCTCCTGAGTAGCTGGGATTACAGGTATGTGCCACCACACCAAGCTAATTTTTTGTATTTTAGTAGATACTGGATTTCACCATGTCGGCCAGGCTGGTCTCGAATTCCTGACCTCAGTAGATTCCATTTTACCAGAAACCACTTCTTTGCTCATCTATAAGAAGTAATTCCATTCAAGTTTTATCTTGAGATTACAGCAATTCAGTCACTTCTTCAGGCTCCACTTCTGATTCTAATGTTCTTGCTATTTCCAACCTATCTGTGGAGACTTCCTCCACTGAAGTCTCGAACCCCTCAAAGTTATCCACAAGGATTGGAATTGACTTCTTTCAAACTCCTGTTAATGTCTATATTTTGACCTCCTCCAATGAATCATGAATGTTCTTTTTGTTTTATTTTGTTTATTTTGTTTTTGATACAGGGTGTCTCTCTGGTCACCCAGGCTAGAGTGCCTTGGTGCAAACAGGGCTCACTGTAGCCTTGACCTCTTAGGCTCAAGTGATCCTCCTGCCTTAGCCTCTTGAGTAGCTGGAACCACAGGCTCAGGCCACCACATCTTGCAATTTAAAAAAAAATTTCTGTAGAGATGGGTCTTGCCATGTTTCCCAGACTGGTCTCAAACTCCTGACCTCAAGTGATCCTCCCTCCTTGGCCTCCAAAATGCTAGGATTACAGGCATGAGCCACTGTTCCTGGCCATATGAATGTTTTTAATAACATCTAAAACAGTGAAACCTCTCTAGAAGGTTTTCAATCTGCTTTGTTGAGATCCACCAGAGGAACCACTATCTATGGTAGCTATGGCCTTACAAAATATACTTCTTTTCTTTCTTCTTTTTCTTTTTCTTTGGTGGGGGGAGGGAGACAGAGTCTTGCTCTGTCACCCAGGCTGGAGTGCAGTGGTATAATCATGGCTCACTGCAGCCTCAACCTCCCAGGCTTAAGAGATCCTCCTGCCAGGCTCCTGAATGGCATGTGCCACCATGCCCGGCTAATTTATTTTCATTTTTTGTACTGATGGGGTCTCCCTATATTGCCCAGGCTACATAATCTACTTCTTAAACAATAAGACCTGAAAGTAAAAATTACTTCCTGATCCATGGGCTGCAGAATGGACGATGTCTATGGCAACTTCTTCCAATGAAAGCCTGTCTCTTCTACATTGCAAATCCGTTGTTAAAGTAGCCAGTTTCATCAATGATCTTTGCTAGATCTTCTGGCTAACTTGCTATAGCTTCTCCATCAGCACTTATACTTTTATGTTATAGAGATGGCTTAAAAAAAAAAAACAACTCGTGAACCAACTTCTGCTAGCTTCAAACTTACTTTTGTAGCTTCATTACCTGTCTCAGCCTTCATAGAACTGAAGAGAGTTAGGACCTTGCTCTGAATTAAGCTTGTTTGTGGAACCAGGTAATATTGGGGCCAGTTTGATCTATCCAGACTACTAAAACTTTGACCATATCAGCAATACGGCTGTTCCACTTTCTTAACATGCATGCATTTTCTGGAGTAGCACTTTTAGTTTCCTTCAAGACCTTTTCCTTTGCAGTCACAGCCTGGCTAATTGTTAGGCACAAGAAGTCTAGCTTTCAACCTGTCTTAGCTTGATGTGCCTTCCTCACTAAGCTTAATCATTTCTAGCTTTTGATTTAAAGTGAGAGATGTCCCACTCTTCCTTTCACTTGAATACTTAGGAGACTACGGTAGGGTTTTTAGTTTGCCTAACTTCAGTATGGTTGTTTCTCGGGGAATAGGGAAGCCTGAGGAAAGGGAAAGAGATAGTGGAATGGTTAGTAGGTAGAGCAATCAGAATACACACATTTATTGATTGAGTTTGCTGTGTACTATGGGCACGGTGTGTGGTGTCGCCAAACAACTACAACAGCAACATCAAGATCACTGACCACAGATCACCATAAAAGATAAAGTAATAATGGCAAAGTTTGAAATATTGTGAGAATTACCAAAACACGACAGAGACACAGGTAAGCACGTGCGACTGGAAAAATGATGCCAATAGACTTGGTCAATGCAGGGATGCCACAAACCTTCAACTTGTAAAAAACCTATTATAGGTTGCCACGACCTTCAATTTGTAAGAAACCTGTTGTCTGTGAAGTGCAATCAAGTGAAACACAATAAAATGAGGTATGCGTGTATTTTATAGCAAAAGGGAGATTATCTGATGGGCCTAATATAATCATGTGAGCTCTTTAGAAGCAGAGAATTTCTTTTGCAGTTGGGAAGAAGCAGGGAAGTCAGAGATTCAAAGCATAAGAAGAATTCAGTATTCCATGGCTGGCTTTGAAGATGGAGGACCAAATACAAAGGACCAGAGTGCAGCTTCTAGAAGGATTCCCAGCCAGCAGCCAGGAAACAGGACATCCATCCTATAGCTGCAAGAAATGGAATTCTTCCAACAGCCTGAATGAAGCAGTTTCTTTCTCAGAACCTCCAGATAAGAGACCAGTCTGGCCAACACTTTGATTTCAGTCTTGTGAAGCACTAAGCAGAGGACCCAGTTGAGTCTACCTGGACTTCTGGCCTACAGAAAAATGAGGTAATGGATGTGTGTTATTGCAGCTATTAAGTTTGTGGTAATTTGTTATGCAGCAATAGAAAACTAATATGACAACTTTGTCCAATTTGACTCTTCCATAGCTAGAAGTCCTATCTCCTGGCAGAGTTAATTTTGAAAAATAAAATCAAGATTTCTGACTTCTCTTGAAAAACTGGAAGATCTTGCAACTTGAGATTAGAATTTGTAACATCTGCTAGAGCTAAATAGCACTCTCCCTGTGCTCCTTGCAGCGTCTAGGGCTTCTAGTTCACTTACTTTTGTCCTTCACTGCAGGCCTACATCTCCAATTATAGGCCTGGCTGATATGGTTTGGATTTGTGTCCCTGCCCATACCCAATTCTCAGGTCAAACTGTAATCCCCAAAGGTGGAAGAGGGGCCTGGTAGGAGGTGATTGGATCATGGGGGTGGTTTCTGATGGTTTAACACCATCCCCCTTGTGCTGTTCTTGTGACAGAGTTCACATGAGATCTGGCTGTTTAAAAGTGTGTAGTACCTCCCCCCCTTCCTCTTGCTCTGGCCAAGTAAGACATGCCTGCTTCCCCTTCGCCTTCCACCATGATTGAAAGTTTCCTGAGGCCTCCCCAGAAGCCATCGTGCTTCCTGTACAGCCACCAGAACTGTGAGCCAATGAAACCTCTTTTCTTTATAAATTTCCCAGTCTTGGGCATTTCTTGATAGCAGTGTGAGAATGGACTAATGCACTGGCTTTGGAACATCTGAATCTGTAACACCTGATCAGCATAGCCCAACTGGTAGTAAGTGCTCAGTATTTGGTGAATGAGGGAACAGGCAACTCATGGGAGATTTTTACACACAAGCACATGAAAGTACATTTGGGATGACCGTTTTTATACACGAGCATGTGAATGTACATTTGGGATGACCAAGGCTGATGACAATGTATCCTTTAGTGCACTTAGGGAAGGGTGAAGGACACTGGCCACAAAGCCTGTCCATCTGAATATTTCCTGGAAGTTTCATCAAGAAGTTTTACTTACATCTCATTAGCCAAAGTGTGTCAAATGACCAGCCCTAGTTCCAAAGAAGACTGGGAAATACACTTTTCAGCTCATCACATGCCACCCCAGCTCCAATAAGGAAATTGGGGTTCTGATAGAAAGGAGAAAGGAGGAGAATGATATTGGATTAAGTGATTATCAGCCTCTATACTCAGATAACAAAAAAAAAAGAGCAAAACCAGCACCCAAAAAGCCTTCTTGTGCTTCCTTCTTATGAGTATCCCAGCAAGGAGAACCACTGCCTAATTTCTTACAACACAGATTAGTGCTGCCTCTTCTTCAGCTTCGTATACATGGGATCATACAAGTGGGTTCTGTGTCTAACTTTTTTTACTTGCAGCAGGAGTATTAAAGGAAAAAAACAGTATCTGAGCTGCTCAAATTTTCTAATACAAAATTTACAAATTAGCTTTGAGAAAACCAAGACTATCGGTGATGAAATTATCCACTTCCATTCCTTGAGTTAGTTATCATTAACTACCCATTTGTCCTTGAGACAGGGAAGGTCAAGAGAAATGACAGGAAACAATAGTGACACGTGTTCTTTCTCACAGAAAGTATTCAAGACACTTTAAAAATTGTAGGCATATGACCTCTAAATGGATGGACACAGAGTGGATGGCCCTAGTGCTAGCTGGAGTAGGGTCCTAGGGCCCCACTGGGCCAGGCCTTCACCCTTAGTTGTTGGACTGGGAGGAGGTCTTGTCTGGAGTTTCAAGAGGAGCTGGGATAACCAAAGCAGTAGGACTTGGGGGCTCCAGGCAGAGGCCATTTATCAGTTGATGCAGAACAAGCTTCGTGTTTAAATATCAGTATGGAGTGCTGCTGAACATTTGCCCTGCCCTTTACCAAAACAATGTGAAGGCTGGACAGCCTCTGGTGAAACTGTGGCCATGAGGTATTCTATCATCACAGGAGATCACTGTAGCTCAAATGAAGTGTGTGTCTTGATGAGGGGGAGATGGATCCCCTTTATATACAGGTGGAAACAGGAGACTGTTTCCAGTGCAGAGCCTGCCATTGGACTTGGCATCTGATAACTGAACAGAGCTTAGCTGAACCATTGGGGCATGAAGGCCAAAACAGCTGAAGCTTACTTCCTTAGGCAGTCTTGAAAATAAAGTTTTACTCATTTACAACTCACAATTCTCTTTAACTTTTCTACTCTGCTTCAAACTCAGGAAGTGTTAGACATGTAACATTGACAATAATAAAAACAGGGTAAGGGGCCTGAGTGACCGACCTTCAGCGGAGCTGTGGCTACCATGTTCTCTCACGCGGGCATCTCTGGGCTGTCGGCCTGGACCTTTCAGCCGCAATGGATTCAGGTTCGAAATATGGCAACTTTGAAAGATATTACCAGGCAACTAAAGTCCATCAAAAACATCCAGAAAATTACCAAGTCTATGAAAATGGTAGCAGCAGCAAAATATGCCCATGCTGAGAGAGAGCTGAAACCAGCTCGAATATATGGATTGGGATCTTTGGCTCTATATGAGAAAGCTGATATCAAGGGGCCTGAAGACAAGAAGAAACACCTCCTTATTTGTGTGTCCTCAGATCGAGGACTGTGTGGGGCTATTCACTCCTCCATTGCAAAACAGATGAAAAGCGAGGTTGCTACACTAACAGCAGCTGGAAAAGAAGTTATGCTTGTTGGAATTGGTGACAAAATCAGAGGCATACTTTATAGGACTCATTCTGACCAGTTTCTAGCGGCATTCAAAGAAGTAGGAAGAAAGCCCCCTACTTTTGGAGATGCGTCAGTCATTGCCCTTGAATTACTGAATTCTGGATATGAATTTGATGAAGGCTCCATCATCTTTAATTGATTCAGGTCTGTCATCTCCTATAAGACAGAGGAAAAGCCCATCTTTTCCCTTGGTATTACCATTGCAAGTGCTGAGAGCATGAGTATCTACAATGATATTGATGCTGATGTGCTTCAGAATTACCAGGAATACGGTCTGGCCAACATCATCTACTACTCTCTGAAGGAGTCTGCCACTAGTGAGCAGAGTGCCAGGATGACAGCCATGGACAACACCAGCAAGAATGCTTCTGAGATGATTGACAAATTGACATTGACATTCAACTGTACCCGCCAAGCCGTCATCACAAAGGAGTTGATTGAAATCATCTCTGGTGCTGCAGCTCTGGATTAATGAAAATCAAGTTCCATCCTCAGACAAGAGGTAAAGACGGAAAATTCAGCCAGCTGATTTTGTTTTTAGCATACTGCTGCTGTCTGTCAGAAAAACTGTTTCTCCATTGTTTGAATTACCGAAGACAGCAAGATATTTGTAAATTATCTTGCAATAAACAACTTAAATAAGGAAAAAAAAAAAACAGGGTAAGGCAAGTTGATTCAGGACCAAGAGTACTCCCCCAGAAACAGCAGTCCTATATTCGCTTCCAAACTCCACTCCCTTGCCTGGGCTCTAGAGACCAGCAAAACTAATTGCTCACTTTCCTAGGCTTTTTTTTTTTTTTTTTTGCAAATGGAGGTGGCCATAGAATCTGTTTCTAGCCAATAGATCCAGATGGAATTCAACTGTGGAGCGAGGGAAAGGGTTTGCGGAAAGCTTTTGTTTTTCTCATACAAAGGGACAGCTGCAGCTGGTTCTGGCCTTCCCCTGTCCTCCTACCCTGATGGTGGGCATGATGCCTGGAATAGGAGCTGCCATGTTGAAGCCATGAAGGAGTGGCTGGGAGAAGCATAGCCATGCTGGCTCTGGACCTCATGAGCTGCTGAACAAATGCTAACAGCTGCCTACTTCAGATGTTTTACTCTGTGAATAAATGGAGAACTCTGTTTGTTCATTACGTTTTCTTATTATAGCTGAAAGCATTCCTAATGGATACAACTAATATAAACCATTACTTGTCATGGATACACAAAGGGGTGGGGGTAGGGAACACAGCAAGGGTTTTCCAAGTCGAGTTAATGCCTCAGAAAGAAGCTGTGGATGCTTGCAGTTCCTGAAAGCACGAGAGGTATCAGAGACTATTGGGGTCAGATCAAAACAGCACAGAAGCCAACTTGAAGGACCTTCCACTGCCCAAGGAGAAGATAATCTGAGCATTAAAAAAAAAAAAAACAGGGGGAGAGGAGAAGATGGCGCAATAGGAGCAACTCAGGATTGCAGCTCCCAGTGAAAGCGCAGAGGGTGAGTAGACACCACATTTCCAGATAGATCTTTATTGCCCACAGACCAGGAGATTTCCAGATGTAGGAGCCCCACGGGCCACCAGTGTGGCTGTTCTGGCCGGAGCGGCTGTTTTGGCCAGCACCACAGTGCAGCGGCACTCCATGCAAAATACACTGGTCTGGTTGCCCTGTTAAACTGGCAATTTGAGATTTGGGAAGGCAGATTAGCACATTCATCTGATTAAACGGGACTTAAACAGTAAGCCAGGCCAGGAGATTCCCAGGCAGTGACGTTATTTCAGCTGGTGCAGTGGGTCACCGCACGGGAAATCACACAGATCGTGGCGCCCTTTCAGCAGGCAACTGGAACACCTGGGAAAGAGTCAACCATTCAACATGAAAAAAAAAGGGCTCCGAGGCAAGAAGCCAGGTGATCAGGCTCGGCAGATCCCACCCACACAAAAACAAACAAAACAGCAATTGGAAACACTCAGGGATGAAAGTTTCATGGCAAGCACAGCTGAACCCAGGATAGTGCAGCTCGGTGGGAAAGGGGTGTCCGCCATTACCGAGGACTCCACCCCTATGGAGGTACTCTGCCATTGCTGACACAGCCTGCCATTGCCTAGGCAACCCATCGTTGCTGAGGCAATCTGCCATAACAGAGAGAGTCCGCCACTACAGAGGCAGGCCACCATTGCCAGGGCAGTTCTAACCACACCCATATAAACAGGACTACAGGGAATTACACACGGCAGCAGGGTGGAGCCCAAGGCAGCAGGGTGGAGCCCACGGCAGCAGGGTGGAGCCCACAGTGACAGGGTGGAGCCCACAGCAGCAGGGCGGAGCCCAGAGCAGCTCAGCATAGCCTCAGCAGGCAGGCAGTGACTAGACTGCCTCCTTGCTGGGCAGGACAGTGCAATGGATACTCATAAATAAAGCCCTAACTCCCTGGGACAGAGCACCTGAGGAAAAAAGGGGGCTTTATGAGTTCTGCTGCAGCAGACTTAAACGTACCTGCCTAGCAGCCCTGAATGAACAATGGAGCTCACAGCTAAGCACTTGAGCTCCTATAAAGTACAGACCATCTCCTCAAGCAGCTCCCTGACCCCCATATATCCAGAGTCACCTCACAAAGGACTGATCAGACTGACATTTGGCGGGCATCATTCTGGGACAAAGATAGCAGAAGAAGAAACTGGTAGCAACCCTCACTGTTCCGCAGCTGCTACAGGTGTTCCCCAGGCAAACAGGACCTGGAGTGGACCTCAGCAGTCATACAGCAGAGGGGCTAGACTGTTAGAAGGAAAACTAAGAAACAGAAATACTTCATCATCAACAATCTGGACATCCAGTCAGAGACCCAATTGAAAAGTCAGCAACTACTTAGACAACAGGTGGATAAATCCACAAAGATGGGAAGAAACCAGCGCAAAAAGGAGGAAAACACCCGAAACCAGAACACCTCACCTCCTACAAGGGACCACAACTCCTCACCAGCAAGGGAACAAGGCTGGATGGAGAATGAGTGTGATGAAATGACAGAATCAGGCTTCAGAAGGTGGGTAATAAGAAACTTCTGTAAGCTAAAAGAACATGTTCTAACCCAATGAAAAGAAACTAAGAATGTTGAAAAAAGACTTGACGAAATGCTAATGAGAATAGACAACTTAGAGAGGAATATAAGTGAATTGATGGAGCTGAAAAACACAACATGAGAACTTCATGAAGCATGCACAAGTCTCAACAGCCGAATGGACCAAGCAGAAGAAAGTATATCAGAGGTCGAAGATCAACTCAATGAAATAAAATGAGAAGGCAAGATTAGAGAAAAAAAGTGCAAAAAGGAATGAACAAAGTCTCCAAGAAATGTGGGAGTATATGAAGAGACCTAATCTATGTTTGATAGGTGTACCTGAATGTGATGGAGAGAATGAATCAAAGCTGGAAAATACTCTTCAGGATATTATTTCCCCAAACAAGCAAGGCAGGCCAATATTCAAGTGCAGGAAATACAGAGAACACCACAAAGATATTCCGCAAGAAGAGCAACCCCAAGGCACATAATCGTCAGATTCACCAGGGTTGAAAAGAAGGAGAAAATGCTAAGGGGAGCCAGAGAGAAAGATCAGGTCATCCACAAAGGGAAGCCCATCAGACTTACAGCAGATATCTCTGCAGAAACCCTACAAGCCAGAAAGGGGGGGGGGGCAATAGTCAACATCCTTAAAGAAAAGAACTTTCAACCCAGAATTTCATATCCAGCCAAACTGAGCTTCATAAGTGAAGGAAAAATAAAATCCTTTGTGAACAAGCAAGTACTCAGAGATTTTGTCACGACCAGGCCTGCTTTACAAGAGCTCCTGAAAGAGGCACTACACATAGAAAGGAGCAACCAGTACTAGCCATTCCAAAAACATACCAAATGTTAAACAGCATCAACAAAATGAAGAATCTGCATTAACCAATGGGCAAAACAGCCAGCTAGCATCAAAATGGCAGTATCAAATTCACACATAACAATATTAACCCTAAATGTAAATGGGCTAAATGCACCAATCAAAAGACACAGACTGCAAAATTGGATAAAAAGCCAAAACTCATCAGTGTGCTGTATCCAGGAAACCCATCTCACAGGCAAGGATACACAAAGGCTCAAAATAAAGGGATGGAGGAGGATTTACCAAGCAAATGGAGAGCAAAAAAAAAAAAAAAAAAAAAAAAAGCAGGAGTTGCAATTCTCGTCTCTGATGAAATAGACTTTAAAGCAACAAAGATCAAAAGAGACAAAGAAGGACATTACATAATGGTAAAAGGATTGATACAACAAGAAGAGCTAATGATCCTAAGTATATATGGACCCAATACAGGAGCACCCAGATATATAAGGCAAATTTTTAACGACTTACAAAGAGACATAGACTCCCACACAATAATAGTGGAAGACGCTAACACCCCACTGTCAATATTAGACAGATCAACCAGACAGAAAATTAACAAGGATATCCAGGGCTTGAACTCAGACCTGGAGCAAGCAAACCTGATAGACATTTACAGAACTCTCCACACCAAATCCACAGAATATACATTATTCTCAGCACCACATCACACCTACTCTAAAATTGACCACATAATTGGAAGTAAATCACTCCTCAGCAAATGCAAAACAACTGAAATCATAACAAACAGTCTCTGAGACCATAGTGCAATCAAGTTAGAACTCAGAATTCAGAAATTAACTCAGAACCACACAGCTTCATGGAAACCAAACAACTGGCTCTTGAATGTTGACTGGATAAACAATGAAATGAAGGCAGAAATAAAGAAGTTCTTCGAAACCAATGAGAATGAAGACAAAACATACCAAAATCTCTGGGACACATTTAAAGCAGTCTCTAGAAGAAAATATACAGCAATAAGTGCCCACATGAGAAGAGTGGAGAGATCCAAAATTGACACCCTATAGTCAAAATTGAAAGAGCTAGAGAAGCAAGATCAAAAAAACTCAAAACCTAGCAGAAGACAAGAAATAACAAAGATCAGAGCAGAACTGAAGGAGATAGAGACATGAAAAACCCTTCAAAAAAATCAATAAATCCAAGAGCTGGTTTTTTTAAAAGAGCAACAAAATAGATAGACCACTAGGCAGATTGATAAAAAAGAAAAGAGAGAATAACCAAATAGATGCAATAAAAAACGATAAAGGGGAAATCACCACAGATTCCACAGAAATTCAAACCATCATCAGAGAATATTACAAACAACTCTATGCACATAAACTAGTAAACCTGGAAGAAATGGATAAATTTCTGAACACTTGTGTCCTCCCAAGCCTAAACCAGAAGGAAGCCAAAACATTGAATAGACCAATAACAAGATCTGAAGTTGAGGCAGCAATTAAGAGCCTACCACCCAAAAACAGCCCAGGTCCAGATGGGTTCACAGCCGAATTCTACCAGACACACAATGAGAAACTGTTAGCATTCCTTCTGAAACTATTCCAGATAATTCAAAAAGAGGGAATCCTTTCCAAATCATTTTATCAGACCAACATCATCCTGATAACAAAACCCGGCAGAGACTCAACAAGAAAAGAAAACTTCAGGCCAATATCCATGATGAACATAGATGCAAAAAATCTTCAATAAAATACTGGCAAGCCTATTGCAACAGCACATCAAAAAGCTTATCCACCATGATCAAGTAGGATTCATCCCACAGATGCAAGGCTGGTTCAACATACACAAGTCTATGTAATTCACCACATAAACAGAACCAAAAACGAAAACCACATGATTATCTCAATTGATGCAGAGAAGGCCTTTGACAAAATTCAACAGCCCTTTATGCTAAAAACCCTCAATAAACTCGATATTGATGGAATGTATCTCAAAATAATAAAAGCTATGTATGACAAACCAACAGCCAATATCATTCTGAATGGGCAAACACTGGAAGCATTCCCTTTGAAATCTGGCATTAGACAAGGATGCCCTCTCTCACCACTCCTATTCAATACAGTACTAGAAGTTCTAGCCAGAGCAATCAGGCAAGAAAAAGAAATGAAAGGTATTCAGATAGGAAAGGTGGAAGCCAATTTGTCTCTATTTGCAGACAACATGATAGTATATCTAGAAGACCCCATCGTCTCAGCCCAAAAACTTCTGAAACTGATAAGCAACTTCAGCAAAGTCTCAGGATACAAAATCAATGTGAAAAAATCACAAGCATTCCTATACACCGATAACAGACTTAAAGAGAGCCAAACCAAGAACAAACTGCCATTCACAATTGCAAGAAAGAGAATAAATACCTAGGACTACAACTAACAAGGAATGTAAAGGACCTCTTCAAGGAGAACTACAAACCACTGCTCAAAGAAATAGGAGAGGACACAAACAGATAGAGAAACATTCCATGTTCATGGTTAGGAAGAATCAATATCATGAAAATGGCCATACTGCCCAAAGTAATTTACAGACAACACTATCCCCATCAAGCTACCAATGACCTTCTTCACAGAACTGGAAAAAACCACCTTAAACTTCATATGGAACCAAAAGAGAGCATGCATAGCCAAGTCAATTCTAAGCAAAAAGAACACAGCAGGAGGCATCACACTACCGGATTTCAAACTATACTACAAGGCTACAGTAATCAAAACAACATGGTACTGGTATCAAAACAGAGATATAGACCAATGGAACAGCACAGAGGCATCGGAGGCAACACAATATATCTACAACCATACAATCTTTGATAAACCTGACAAAAACAAGCAATGGAGAAAGGATTTCCTGTTTAATAAATGGTGTTGGGAAAACTGGCTAGCAGTGTGCAGAAAGCAGAAACTAGACCCCTTCCTGACACCTTACACTAAAATTAACTCCAGATGGATTAAAGACTTAAACATAAGGCCTGGCACCAAAAAAGCCCTAGACGAAAACCTAGGCAAAACCATTCAGGACATAGGAGTAGGCAAGGACTTCATGACCAAAACACCAAATGCATTAGCAACAAAAGCCAAAATAAACAAATGGGACCTAACCAAACTCCACAGCCTCTGCACGGCAAAAGAAACAACTTTTTTTTTTCTTTAGAGTGAATTGGCACCCAACAGAATGGGAAAAAATTTTTGCACTTTACCCATTTGACAAAGGGCTGATATCCAGAATTTGCAAAGAACTAAAACAGATTTACAAGACAAAAAAAAAACAAGCCCATTCAAAAATGGGCAAAGGATATGAACAGACACTTTACAAAAGAAGACATACATGAGGCCAACAAACATATGAAAAAAATGCTCATCATCACTGGTCATTAGAGAAATGCAAATCAAAACTACATTGAGATACCATCTCACGCCAGTTAGAATGGCGATCATTAAAAAATCTGGAGACAACGGATGCTGGAGAGGATGTGGAGAAATAGGAACACTTCTGCACTGCTGGTGGGAGTGTAAATTAGTTCAACCATTGTGGAAGACAGTGTGGTGATTCCTCAAGGACCTAGAAATAGAAATTCCATTTGACCCAGCAATTCCATTACTGGGTATATATCCAAAGGACTATAAATCATTCTGCTATAAGGACACATGCACACGAATGTTCATTGCAGCACTGTTTACAATAGCAAAGACCTGGAACCAACCCAAATGCCCATCGATGATAGACTGGACTGGGAAAATGTGGCACATATACACCATGGAATATTATGCAGCAATCAAAAACGATGAGTTTGTACCCTTTGTAGGGACATGGATGAATCTGGAGAACATCATTCTCAGCAAAATGACACAAGAAAAGAAAATGAAATACCACATGTTCTCACTCATGGGCGGGTGATGAACAATGAGAACACGTGGACACAGGGAGGGGAGCACTACACACTGGGGTCTCTTGGGGGGAATAGGGGAGGGACAGTGGGGAGGGGGAGCTGGGGAGGGATAGGATGGGGAGAAATGCCAGATGTGGGTGAAGGGGAGGAAGGCAGTAAATCACACTACCACATGTGTACCTATGCAACTATCTTGCATGTTCTGCACATGTACCCCAAAACCTAAAATGCAATTTAAAAAAAAGAAATAAACAAACACTACCATGAATTGAAACTCATTGAAAATTAATAAATAAAGGGAAAGTACAAGCACTTCTCCTGCCTTTCCTTTATGAACTGTATTTCAGAGTAGCCAAAGAGATGATAAGGAGTTCTTTTTTTGTTTTTAATTGTAATTTAGGTTCTGGGGTAGATTTGCAGATCATGCAGGATTGCTGCATAGGTACACACATGGCAACGTGGTTTGCTACCTCCATCCCCCCGTCACCTACATCTGACATTTCTCCCCATGCTATCCCTCCCTGACCTCCCCACCTACCCCTGCTGTCCCACTCCTGGTCCCCCCAACAGACCCCAGTGTGTGATGCTAACCTTCCTGTGTCCATGTGTTCTCATTGTTCAGCACTTGCCTATGAGTGAGAATATGTGGTCTTTGATGTTCTGTTCTTGTATCAGTTTGCTGAGAATAATGGTTTTCAGATTCATCCATGTCCCTAGAAAGGACATGAACTCATCATTTTTTATGACTGTATAGTATTCCATGCTGTATATGTGCCACATTTTCTTTGTCCAGTCTATCGTCGATGGGCATTTGGGTTGATTCTAGGTCTTTGCTATTGTAAACAATGCCCCTATGAACATATGTGTGCATGTGTCTTTATAATAGATGATTTATAATCCTTTGGGTATATATCCAATAATGGGATTGCTGGGTCAAATGGAATTTTTATTTCTAGGTCCTTCAAGAAGCGCCACACTGTCTTCCACAATGGTTGAACTAGTTTACACTCCCACCAACAATGTAAAACTTTTCCTATTTCTCCACATCCTCTCCCGCATCTGTTGTCTCCAGATTTTTTAATGATCGCCATTCTAACTGGCATGAGGTGGTATCTCAATGTGGTTTTGATTTGCATTTCTCTAATAATCAGTGATCATGAGCATTTTTTCTTATGTTTGTTGGCCTCATAAATGTCTCCTTTGAAAAGTGTCTATTCATGTCCTTCTCCCACTTTTGGATGCGTTTGTTGTTTTTTTTCCTGTAAATCTGTTTTAGTTCTTTGTAGATTCTGGTTATTAGCACTTAGTCAGATGGGTAAACTGCAAAAATTTTTTCCCATTCTGTTGATTGCTGGTTCACTCTAATCATTGTTTATTTTGCTGGACAGAAGCTCTGGAGTTTAATTATGTTCCATTTGTCTATTTTGGCTTTTGTTGCCAATGCTTTTGGTGTTTTAGTCATGAAGTCCTTGCCTATGCCTATGTCCTGAATAGTATTGCCTAGGTTTACTTCTAGGGTTTTTATGGTGTTAGGTCTTATGTTTAAGTCTTTAATCCATCTGGAGTTAATTTTAGTGTAAGGTGTCAGGAAGGGGTCCAGTTTCTGCTTTCTGCACATGGCTAGCCAGTTTTCCCAACACCATTTGTTAAACAGGGAATCTTTTCCCCATTGCTTGCTTTTGTCAGGTTTGTCAAGAATTGGATTGTTGTAGACATGTGGTGTTGCCTCCATGGCCTCTGTTCTGTTCCATTGGTCTGTATCTCTGCTTTGGGTTTCCTAAATGCAGCACACTGATGGGTCTTGAGTTTTTATCCACTTTGTCGGCCTGTGTCTTTTGATTGGGGCATTTAGCCCATTTATATTGAAGGTTAATATTGGTACATGTGAATTTGATCCTGCCATTTTGATGCTAGCTGGATGTTTTGCCCATTAGTTGACACATTTTTTTTCATTGTTTTGGTGGTCTTTACCATTTGGTACGTTTTTGGAGTGACTGGTACTGATTGTTCCTTCCCTTGTTTAATACTTCTTTCAGGAGCTCTTGTAAGGCAGGCCTGGTGGTGACAAAATCAGCAATTGCTTGTTCATAAAGGATATCCTTTCTCCCTTGCTTATGAAGCCTAGTTTGGCTGGATATGAAATTCTAGGTTGAAAGTTCTTTTCTTTAAGGATGTTGAATATTGGCCCCCACTCTCTTCTGGCTTGTAGGTTTCTGCCGAGAGATCCGCTGTGAGTCTGATGGGCTTCCCTTTGTCGGTAACTTGATCTTTCTCTCTGGCTGCCTTTAGCATTTTCTCCTTCATTTCAACCCTGATGATTATGTGCCTTGGCGTTGCTCTTCTTGAGAAATATTTTTATGGTGTTCTCTGTATTTCCTGGACTTGAATGGTGGCCTGCCTTGCTAGATTGGGGAAGTTCTCCTGGATAGTATCCTGAAGAGTGTTTTCCAGCTTGGACTCATTCTCTCCATCATATTCAGGTACACCTTTTCACATAATCCCATATTTCTTGGAGGCTTTGTTCATTCATTTTTGCACTTTTTTCTCTATTCTTACCTTCTTGTTTTATTTCATTGAGTTGATCTTCAATCTCTGATATCCTTTCTTCTGCTTGGCCAATTCAGCTATTGAAACTCGTGTATGCTTCATGAAGTTCTCATGCTGTGTTTTTCAGTTCTATCAAGTCATTTATGTTCTTCTCTAGGCTGTTTATTCTAGTTAGCATCTCATCTAACCTTTTTTCTAGATTCTTAGTTTCTTTGCATCGGGTTAGCACATGTTCTTTTAGCTCTGAGAAGTTTATTATTACCCACTTTCTGAATCCTTTTTCTGTCAATTCATCAGATTCATTCTCCATCCATCTTTGATCCCTAGCTGATGATGAGTTGTGTTCCTTTGGAGGAAGAAAGGCATTATGATTTTTGGTGTTTTTATCCTTTTTGTGCTGGTTTCTTCCCATCTTAGTGGCTTTATCTACCTGTGGTCTTTGTAGTTGATGACTTTTGAATGGAGTCTCTGAGTGGACGTCCTTTTTCCTGATGATAAAGTTATTTCTTTCTGTTTCTTAGTTTTCCTCCTAACAGTCAGGCCCCTCTGCTGCAGGATCATTGGAGATCCACTTCAGACCCTGCTTGCCTGGTGATCACCTGTGGGTGCTGCAGAACAGTAAGGGTTGCTGCTGCTTTCTTCTTCTGTTATCTTCATTCCCAAAGGATGCCTGCCAGATGTCAGCCTGAGCTCTCCTTTATGAGGTGTCTCTTTGGGTATACAGAGGTCAGGGAGCTGCTTAAGGAGATAGTCTGTCCCTTATAGGAGCTCAGGTGCTGTGTTGGGAGCTCTGCTGTTCCATGCAGAGTTTCTAGGCAGGTACTTTTAAGTCTGCTGCAGCAGAACTCATAACCGCTTCCTTTCCCAGGTGCTCTGTCCTAGGAAGGTTGGGTTTATTTATAAGTTCCTATTGTGCTGCTGCCTTTTTTCATAGATACCCTACCCGGCACAGAGTAGTCCAATCACAGCCTGCTGGCAGAGGTGTTGCTGAGCTGCCACAGGCTCTGCCCAGCTGCTGTGTGAACTGCCTTGGTAGTGGCGGACTGCCTCGGTAGTAGGGGATGCCCTTCCCCCCACTGAGCTGGATGGTCCTGGGTCCAGCTGCACTTGCTGCAAAACTCTCAGTCTAGAGCATTTCAGATTGCTTGTTTTGTGGGGTGGTGCCCGCTGAGGCAGATCACCTGGCTTTCCGTCTCTGCCCTCTCCCTTTCAGTCGAATGGTTGGCTCTGTCTCCCAGGCATTTCAGGCACCAGCTGAAATGGCCGCCCAAATTTATGTGAGTTTCTGTGCACCAACCAGCACCGGCTGAAACCGCCATGCTGAAAACCCGTGGTGCTTTTTGGCCCAGGAATCTCCTGGTCTGTGGGCAGTGAAAATTTGTTTGGAAATGCAGTGGGAACTCACCCTCTGCATTGTTCTTGCTGGGAATTGCACTCCAGAGCTGTTCCTCTTTGGCCATCTTGGATCCTCCTTGATAAGGAGTTCTTTAAAGAGGAATCCCAGCTTATAAAGACCGAAGGAATGATAGAACTAGAAAATCACCACTTCACAGCATGTAATGAAATCATGAATCTAGTCAATAACCATCAATAATTATTAGATAAAATGATGACAGAGAACTGTTAATAATGGACAGATCAGGTTAAGAACACTTGAACCCATTGCTCAATTTTTACATCTCTAAACGTGGAACAATTGGACATGTTTAGAATGTGATACATCAGAAGGTACTCACCATCTCCTATGAAGCTTTCTAGCCAAAAAACTGTTTTAAGAGGAATCGAATCCAGTTTACCAGAAATGGATGATCAAGTTAAATGACTTCAGGAAGAAACAATCAGGTAAATCTAGCATGTGAGATATTCTATGGGAAAAATGACTCCTTTCTCTCCCTCCTCATGTAAATGTCATTAAAAGGGGGAGAGGGGAAGGGGAAAAACTTGTAAAGTAAAAGAGACTTACGAATCCTTTCAGGAGGCCGAGGCAGGTGGATCATGAGGTCAAGAGATCAAGACCATCCTGGTCAACATGGTGAAACCCCGTCTCTACTAAAAATACAAAAAACTAGCTGGGCATGGTGGCATGTGCCTGTAATCCCAGCTACTCAGGAGGCTGAGGCAGGAGAATTGCCTGAACCCAGGAGGCGGAGGTTGCGGTGAGATGAGATTGCACCATTGCACTCTAGCCTGGGCAACAAGAGTGAAACTCCATCTCAAAAAAAAAAAAAAAAAAAAAAAGAATCCTTTCAATAAAATATCTTGTTTATTGGGTACACATGGACACAAAGATGGGAACAATGAACAATGAGGATTACTAAAGGGGGAGGGAGGGAGGGAGAGAAGGCAGGATTGAAACAAACTGACTATTAGGCACTATGTTCGCTACTTGGGAGATGGGATGATTAGAAGCCCAAACCTCAGCATTATGGAATATACCCATGTAACAAACCTGCACATGTACCCCTCAATCTAAAATTTAAAAAGAATCCAGGTGCAGTGGCTCAGGCCTGTAATCCCAGCATTTTCCAAGGAGTCCAAGCAGGAGAATTGCTTATGTTCAGGAGTTCAAGATCAGCCTGTACAACATGGCAAAACCCTGTCTCTACAAAAAACACATAAATTAGGCTAGGTGTGGTGGCTCACATCTATAATCTCAGCACTTTTGGAGGCCAAGGTGGGCGGA
The DNA here is from genome assembly GCF_049354715.1 of Callithrix jacchus. Lineage (NCBI taxonomy): Eukaryota > Metazoa > Chordata > Mammalia > Primates > Cebidae > Callithrix > Callithrix jacchus. The sequence goes on along the minus strand of NC_133516.1, from coordinate 26,059,493 downwards.
TCATTTGAGGTTAGGAGTTTGAGATCAGCCTGGCCAATATGACGAAACCCCATCTCTACTAAAAATACAAAAAAATTAACCCAACCTGGTGTTGTGCACCTGTAGTTCTAGCTACTCTGGGTGCTGAGGCAGAAGAATTGCTTGAATCTGGGAGGCAGAGGTTGCGGTGAGCTGAGATTGCACTACTGCATTCCAGCCTGGCCAACAGAACAAGATTTCATCTAAAAAACAAAAACAAAAAATTAGCCAGGCATGGTGATGCCTTCCTGTAGTCCCAGCTACTGGGGAGGCTGAGGTTGGAGAATCAATTGAGCATGGGAGGTTGAGGCTGCAGTGAGCCATAATTGTGCCACTGCACTCCAGCCTGGGTGACAGAGTGCGACCCTATTCTCAAAAAATGAGAGAATAGGACAGGTGCAGTGGCTCACCCCTATAATCTCAGCACTTTTAGAGGCCAAGGTGGGTGGATCTCTTGAGCTTAGGAGTTCGAGATCAGCCTGGGCAACATGGCAAAACCCCGTCTCTACAAAGAATTAAAAAAAAATTAGCCAGGTGTGTGGTACAGACCTGTAGTCCCAGCTACTTGGGAGGCTGAGATAGGAGAATTGCTTGAACCTGGGAGGTTGAGGCTGCAGTGAGCTGAGACTGCACCACTGCACTCCAACCTGGGTGACAGCATGAGGCCCTGTCTTAAAAAAAAAGAAAATGAAAAAATAAAAAAAATACCATGTTTAGATCTCATTTATATACTGATTTGAATAAAAATATTACGTGAGTTAATTAGGACAATTTTAATAAGCTCTGGTATTACATCACATAATAATGGTAGTGTGTTTAAGTTTTTACAAAGTTATTCTCTGATAGAGATACTTACTTAAATATTTATGGATGAAATGAAATCATTCCTGGAATTTGCTTTAAAATATTTCAGCAAATATTGTGTGTGGTAGTATAGGGAGGAAACAAAATTGGGTGACACAAAAAGGGGTTTATTATAACTTTTTCTCCACTTTATACATAGTTGAACATTTCATATAAAAAGTTTAAGTGGTGATTATTTTATTTTCCTGTATTCTAGATGATAATAGCAGCGAAATGAAAAAGCAATTTAAAAATCTTGTCAAAGCCCCTGGATTGTATTTCCTTTCTTCATAGTGTTATTTTCATAAAAGCTAAAACAAATGCCAGATTCCCAAAATGAGGATATAAAGCAATACCATGTACCTGTAAAGCATAGGATTGTAGGAGTCCTTCTACCCAGCATAACTTCCATGTTCTTGTCCGCCTGTGGGACTCACCAGGACGGTTCTCTCCTCTGCTCCATGTGTTCCCAAGAGCACTTTGCTCTTTCCATTTACAATTTTTTTTTTTTTGAGACAAAGTCTCTCTCTGTTGCCCAGGATGGAGTGCAGTGGCATGAGGTTGGCTCACTGAAACCTCTGCTTCCCGGATTCAAGCAATTCTCCTGCCTCAGCCTCCTGAGTAGCTAGGATTACAAGCATGCACCACTGTGCCTGGCTAGTTTTTGTATTTTTAGTAGAAGCAAGACATGTTGGCCAGGCTGGTCTCGAACTCCTGGCCTCAAGTGATCTGCCTGCCTCAGTCTCCCACAGTGCTGGGATTACAGGTGTGAGTCACTGGGCCTGGCCTTCCCATTGACTTCTAACAACTTATTCATCCTCTTCCACCACCCATCCCCAACATCTACCAAAGACCAAGAATCAATTCCTGTAATTCTCTGCATTCCCCACATCTAGGGTGGTGTTAACACATAGCAAGTGCTCAATACATATTTGGGAAATGTATAAACAGAACCCAATTCATTATATTATACATCTGTAGAGATTGAAACCCTAAAGGGTTAAGTTCCTGAGCTAGGATGCAACTCATCAGAGTGAGAACCATTCCTGAGAACTGTAACTCTTGGTTCCTAATTCAGTGCTACTTTTGAATCTTATTTCTGATTCTAGAAGTCTTCTTCTTTATGGGAATAGCCTTCCTCTACCAGTGCCAAATGTGTCATTTTTAATGCTTCCCACCCCAGCCCCAATTCCATGTTCTTGTCCGCCTGTGGGACTCACTAGGATGGTTCTCTCCTCTGCTCCATGTTTCAGAACCATTAACTCTTCCTTTATTGCTGCTCTAGCTTAAAATTTGCTGAGGAAATTTGAAACCAAGGAAAAGAAACCAGGAAATTACCTGGTTTACTTGTTTCTTGTCTTTTGGCCCACAAATCATGGCCATACACTGTGTACCTAACAATCCACTCCTGTCTGAAAACAACCTTGGTTTTCTCCAAGCCTTGCTGGTTACTTCAAGCCAGGCTGTGGTCAGAGGTCATACTCAGCTACTCCATCCAGCCCACCTTCAGGAAAGATCTTTCTTTTTTGTGATGCTCCCTAAGTTACAAACCACAGTTTTGTAGCTCTCTGAAATTACACATCCAGACACCCATTTCCTACCTTCACTGCTTACATCTTAGCTTCATTGTCACATCTTCTGCCCTTCCATCTGGATTGAGTGGCCTACTTTCTACCTTCTGTTCCCATAACACATCGTAAGTCATCTGTCACAGCTCTTCCAATGCCCTATTACAATAATCTCTCAATTTCACATTAACTGGTCAGCTCTTCTCCAAGACAGGGACTGAAAGTCTTTCAACATTGTATCCTCAGTGACTTACACATGGTAGCTACTCAATAAACACTTTTCAGTGAATATACCAAGTAGTTGAATGAATGACTTTCAAGATTCAAGAGTCTAGTAGTTAAGACCTTAAATTTAGACTATCGTACTTGTTAAGGTATTTTAAAAACACACAAAAACCCCTTTTGTACACAAGGTTTAACTTAATAATGTTGAAAGGGAGGAACTGTAGTCTTGAGAAAGTGGTAAAAAGATTTGGTAGAAGAAGTGGAATGAGTTATACAGGCATCCATTATCCTCCTTTTTTCCTTTTAAGAAGCACCTTCTCTGGAATAACTGGAGGAGGTCATTTGACTTGTCCTCATTGAATCCACATCTGCCTCTTTTAACAGAGGAAAATTGAGGGGTGTGGAGAGTGGGGAAAGGAACAAAGGTTGCTGGCAAGGGCTGAGCTCATCTTTTCTGAGACTTACACACTCCTGATGCTACATGGGAGCCTGACTCATCCAGAAAATGACTAAACTCAGATCCCTAATCTGGACTGGGGCCCCACCCAACAAGGGCATATTGTCTGTACCTGATGCTAATCACTAGATCTCAATCTGCAATAAAGAGGACGGGTGTGGATTATTCATGACAATCCCCATACTTTCCAAAAGTAAACTCTCAGTTATTCAAGGTGGTGGAGTTTTTATGGAAGCTCAGAGCCAAGTAAAGGGCCACTGAGAGTGAAAACTGGGTAATTCCTTATAACCAGTGAGCTATATCTAACCCTACTCTAAATGAAATCAACCAAAGGGCCTAATTCAGCTTTCTGGAGTTGCTAATCCTGGTCATAAACTAGGGGGGAAAAATCACTAGACTAAACCAATTGAGGTTTATTGAACATACAATGTACTGTTTGCAAATGTCTATAAACTCAAGACTGAATCATTCAAATCATTAATATTGTTTAAAGTATCTTCTTAACAGAAATACTCATTGTTAGTACTGGAAGGAAATGTCAGTTCCATAATCATCATTATCATTTTGTTCAATATTCCCAATAACCTGCCCCAGCTGAAAGGCCATTGGAAAAGGAGAAAGCCTAGGGACTCTTGGCTATGTTCAGGGCTCAGAGCCAGCTACCCCATCAACCTAAACACTGGCAATATGAAAACTCCAAGCCATATCTTGCTTTCAAGGAGGTTGCTGCTCATTTGTTGCCAAGGCATTGTAGAATAAGTGCCAGTACACAGTGTAGACATGCAAGAGCTTTAGATTTAAGATATAGAGAAAAAAAGAAGTCTCTGTAAGCAGATACATGTGGTGCGTTTGACTGGTACAGTTTTTGCCTCTGTAATGCTTCTATAGCTCTGCAATTTAAATTCTACGAGGACAAGAACCTCATGTATTTTGTTCACCATTGCAGCTCCAGCCCCTCCCTCCCTTCCTTCCCTCCTTCCTTCCTTCCTTCCTTCCTTCCTTCCTTCCTTCCTTCCTTCCTTCCTTCCGTCCTTCCTTCCTTCCTTCCTTTCGTCTTTTTCTTTCTTTCTTTTTTAATTTTACTTTGAGTTCTGGGGTACCTGTACAGATCTTGCAGGATTGTTACATAGGTATACACATGCCATGGTGGTTTGCTGCCTCCATCCCCCGGTCACCTACATCAGGTATTTCTCCTAATGCTATCCCTCCCCAACCTCCCCACCACCTGCTATCACTCCCTTAGCCCCCAACCCCAAAAGGCCCCAGTGTGTGATGTTCCCCTCCCTGTGTCCATGTGTTCTTACTGTTCAACACCCACTTATGAGTGAGAACATGCAGTGTTTGGTTTTCTGTTCTTGTGTCAGTTTGCTAAGAATGATGGTTTCCAGATTCATCCATGTCCCTGCAAAGAACATGAACTCATCCTTTTTTATAGCTGCATAGTATTCCATGGTGTATATGTGCCATGTTTTCTTTATCCAGTCTATCATTGATGGACATTTGGGTTGGTTCCAAGTCTTTGCTATTGTAAACAGTGGCTCATGAACATACATGTGCATGTGTCTTTATAATAGAATGATTTATAATCATTTGGGTATATACCCAATAATGGGATTGCTGGGAAAACTGGTTAACCATGTGCAGAAAGCTGAAACTGGACCCATTCCTTACACCTTTTTCAAAAACTAATTCTGGATGGATTAAAGATTTATATATAAGATCTAACACCATAAAAACCCTAGAAGAAAACACAGACAATACCATTCAGGACATAGGCATAGGCAAGGACTTCATGACTAAAACACCAAAAGCAACAGCAACAGAAGCCAAAATCGACAAATGGGATCTAATTAAACTTAAGAGTTTCTGCACAGCAAAAGAAACAATCATTAGAGTGAACTGGCAACCAACAGAATGGGAAAACAGTTTTGCAAGCTACCCATCTGACAGAGGGCTAATATCTGGAATCTACAAAGAACTAAAAAAACTTTACAAGAAAAAAATAAACAACCCATCGAAAAGTGGGCAAAGGGTATGAACAGGCACTTTTCAAAAGAAGACAATTATGAGGCCAACAACCATATGAAAAAATGCGCATCGTCACTGGTCATTAGAGAAATGCAAGCCAAAACCACATTGAGATACTATCTCACGCCAGTTAGAATGGTGATCATTAAAAAATCTGGAGACAACAGATGCTGGAGAGGATGTGGAGAAATAGGAACACTTTTACACTGTTGGTGGGAGTGTAAATTAGTTCAACCATTGTGGAAGACAGTGTGGCAATTCCCCAAGGATCTAGAAATAGAAATACCATTTGCTCCAGCCCCTTTCATTGATGCAAGGCACAGAGTAAGAGCTCCACAAGTATTTATTATATGAATGAACCAATGTCATGTATACTGGTGTGAATGAATGAATGACACAAATTTGTGTCATGTATTAGATATTTTGGGAAAGAAAACTGAGAAACAAAGAAGTGAATTGATTAATTTGATGTGGGGGTCACCAGCTCAGCATGTAGCTGATGGCATTCATTATACTTAGTTGCTCATAAAACACAGCTGAACTCCTGTTCCTCTGTCCCAGTGTTCCTCTAATATTTTCTAGAAGTTATGAAAATAAAGAAACACATGACTGAATGACATATACATGTCAAACTAAAAGAAAACAATTCAGTGTTCAAAAAGCAACTGTTACTATTCACAAAATTACAGACACAAAGAACAGTTCATGGGAGGGGACGAAGCAGGGCATAGGACATGGATTTTGACATCTTCAACGATGAAGGAACAATCTTCCAGCTTCTCCTGCAATTCCATGCTGCTTCCTTGATCTGTAGCCACAGTATATGTCAGTTACTTTTTTTATATTAGTAGACAACATAATAAGGAATTTATATAGGTCACAGAATATTTTAAAATTCCAAACAGAAGAGCTGTTAATGAATTTAGTTTGGGGTGTCTTGCCACCAGAAAAATGACAGTCCTTTCCTAAACACCTTTGGCTGCTTCCTCATCAAAAAAGTCACACATTTCTGTCTGTAAAAAGTGTCAAAGAAAAAAAAAAAGACTGAGTGCAGTTGCAACCTGATGCACTGAGCGCTGGGACTGTTTTTAAATTCAATGTATATTGAACTGAATGGAACTCCAGAGAACCATGAGAAAGCTCCACTCAGAAAAGTAGATGAGGTCAGCTCCTTTTTGTTTCATGTCAGAGAAACTTCACAAGGTGAAAATTGAAATGCTGAGGCCTGGGCACATTCTTACCCATGGAGAGAAAATGTTCAGTGGTGTTTTGTTCTGTGTTCTATAGTGCTTATGATGACTTCTCAGAAATTTCTGTCTCTGCCACTGCAACCTCTATTAGACCTTCCATAAGCCTTGGATAAAGCTCTGATGTACATATTTTAAATATATGACAGGACTGACACAGTGCAAATCCTACTGTGTCATTTCCTGAGATAAGTCCATTATAAATATGTGGACTCAAACCAAGATTTGAAGATGCTTCAGTCTGATCAGGTCCCTGGCTTACTGAGCACTCTGAAGAGCAAACAAGGGAGAGCAGCAGACACTGACTTTGAATCTTGGGTTATTATTTCGTTGCTGTCCAAACTTGGTCAAGGCCTCAGGCTGGCATCTGTATTCTGAGGGTAATGCAAATACCCTTAAATATTTCAAAGGGTTGTTGAGGTGGAGGATTAAATGAGTGAAGTCATGAGCAGTGCTTAGAAAGGATAGTAAATGTCAGCTGTTACCAGTAGTGCGAGGAAGTGAGTTTGAACATCTTTGGAGCAGAAGTTCTGATGCCAAAACAGAACGTTTAATTCCAGACTCAGTGTGAATCAACCCCCAAACAAAGGGATGAAATTTGAAGGTGCAAAGGATCGTAGGGCTGCAGCTTTGCTGGCAGGAGCTGTTAACATTCAAAATGCTCATCCCTTCATTACCAGCAATTTCACTTTCCAGCATGTCATGGTTTCTCCTCTAAAGAAACCCACATGCCTTGGCATAAGGAGGTATGTTTGGGCATGTTCACTGTAGTGTTACTTGGGCAAGCAGAAAGATTGTCAATAACCTAGGAGTCCATTGATAGCTTAAACAATGTGTATCCATACAATGAAACACCATGCAGCTAAAAATGATGAGGTAACCATCCACTTTCTGTCCTAGACAGCTCTTGAAGCACATTGTTGAGTGAGAAAAATAAAATTGCAGAATGATACAAAAAGTAACATAATGTAAAAACCCCAATGCAAAATAATTTTATTTCATTCTCTGGAAATATATGTATGTATGTGTGTGAAAGATGCTCTGGGAATAAGACAGCTACAGGTTAGAGTGGTCAAATAAGAAGTCAACCATCTCAGAAACGGTTTGCTGTTTTCCAATGTGTTTCAAGTACAAAGTAAAAATCATCACATGTAATAGTTACTAATGTATGTTTAAATACAATATCTATATAGCAATGCATAATAATTTATAATCAATGTTATACAATTTATTATTGAAGTAATTTATTAAATAGGTTTATACATTATAGCAATTTATGATTTTTATGTATGCAATTTATAATTTGTACCTGAAATTCAAAAGAATCACTTTGGGATATCTGGTAAACAGGTAGATTCCTGGTTTCACACCCAGATATTTTAATTCCTGCAGGTTTAGGGTGTGACCCAGGAGCCTGCATTTTCAGCAAGGAGATTCTGCTACTGATGGCCCAAGGCCCATACTTTGAGAACATTTCATTTTAAAAGCTGTCTCTCCCACTGTAAGGTGCACACGAATCAGAATCCCAGGGGGCTAACTAAAGTACAATTCCGCTGCTGCAGTTCTGGGGTGGGGCCCAGGATTCTGTATCTGTAGCAAGCTGATGCTGCTGGTCCCCTTCTGTGAAGCTTAGCTTGAGTCAGGTTTTGAAATGGGTAGAAATTCATGGGTCCAGGAAGGACATTGGAAGAGGAGGAGCAGATGTGAGGAGGTGGAAATCAGGGAGGAGTTGTACCAAGGGACATCAGGGGAACTGGCCTGATGGAAGAAGCAGCAGAGAGCCTGGTGGGCACCTTGATGCCAGGCCAAGGACCTGGCACTTGGCCCATCAGCAACTGCTGCTGGTTTTAGGTGGGAGTCTAGTTCCCCAGTAGCATGGGGAATCGAGAGGAGCAAGGTCATGGTCCCAGACACAGGTGTCCAAGGAACAGCCAATGATCTTGAGTTGAGCCTTGTCCAAGGTCAGGGTTCCCTGGCAAGCCAGGCCTCCACCACCCCAAGCAGGGAATGTGTCACTCTGGTCCCTCTCCTGGGACAGAGGTGTAATCGTAAATTGCAAGGATGCTGCAGAGCCACTTATATTGTGCAGTGGACAAAGGGCTGCTTTCCACATTTATGGGACCAGGCTAGTGTCTTTGAACAGGCAAGGAAAGTATCACTTTTCTTTGTGGGAAATGGCAGTTCCAAGTTGGTAAAAGAAGAAAGCTTTCATTTAACAGGATTTGGACTTGCTCATACAACCGTTGGTAGGTGTTCAAGAGAACGTTATTCAGGTCAAGATGAGCATATAGGATGGGGGAGGGCTAGGCAGGGACAGAGCATCACAAAACCCCGGGATTCCTGGTTCCTGTTTGATGCTCAAGAAGGCTGTTTTACTTTGAATAATTAACTTAATTCTCTGCTTCACTTAGCAAGAGGAGATGGAACCACCCATTTTTTTCTCCCAAAACTCCTATCTAGAATGACATCAGAGCACCAGACTCCCATTAGTGCCCATTTTGCATGTCCAGCTCTAGAGGGCTCTCAGGCAGCTTCTTCCACTCCCAGTAGATAGCTGTGCCTCAGATTGGTGTCACATGGGTGTGCTCTGGGACACGATGGCAAGGGAGGCATGACCCCCCAGACCCCTATCTGACCATGCCCCCTGTACTCATGGCAAGGGCAGGAGGTCTCAAAGGGGCCAAAAGGGCTGAGCATGCCATCTTTAGAACCTCTGCATACTTGTTCTATATAAGCAGCTGCACATTTTGAGCACTTATCATTTGGATATCACTGTACAGTCTATTTTAATTGCATCTGAAGGAAATACAAGCAGGCACCTGCGTTAGAATGATAGCCAGTGACGACTGCAGCTTAGAATTATGTTGGCATGTGAACAGTTACATGCAAAATTGAGAAACCAGTTCTGTTGTGGTAGTAATATTGTGGGTTATTATAACTTCCACAGTTTGTTCTTAATGATGTCATTGTCTTTTCAATTAAAAACACACTTGAACATCTTCTAAGTCAAGCTATTTAATTATTTTTAATAAAAATACTTTTCTAATTTGAAAAGCAATACATGTTATTATTGTACAAAGTAGAGAAAGTATAATAAAGACAGTAAAAATCACCCATCATTTCTCCACCCAGAGTTTTATGTCTTGCAGCGCTTTAAAGAATAAATTGAATGAACTCTTTTCTTAAGTAAACTTTTTTATTTTGGAATAATTTTACCTTTACACAAAAGTTGCAAACATGATGCAAAGTTCCCATATACCCCTCACCTATCTTCCCCTAATGTCAGTATCATACATAGCTATGGAACATTTGTCAAAACCCAGAAATTAATATTGGTACAATACTGTTAGATAAATCACAAAGTCTCTTCAGATTTTGCCAATTTCTCCACTAATGTTCCTTGTGTTGTCTAGGATCCTATTCAGGGTATACATTGGGTGGACATCGTGCTCAGTTTTTTTAAGTCTTCATTCTCCTCAGGTGTAACGTGCAAAATACTAATAAGGAAATATTGTCTTTATGTTATTTGATGTTTGAGCTTCAGAATAAAACACTGGATACCTACAACTCTTGTATCAGTAGTTTGGGAAGGTGGGGATTTATTTTGAGTGGTCTTTATCCAGGACCCTAGGGAGTACACCCTACAGAGGACCTGGTGTGAAGTTGAGGATGGCAGAGACACAGCAGTGGTACCCTGCTTGGAAGGGGTGCAGGGTCCCAGGGCTTCAAGTGCTTGGCCTAGAGAGGCCACTTATTATTTCCTCTTTTAAGAGTAAGGAGCATATGTAGGGACAAGTAACATACTGTGGGCACACAGAGGGCCAAGAGGGAATGATGCAATCTTCCCTTCTTTTCTCCCTCCCTCACTACCTCCTTCCTTCCTTCCCTCCCTTCATTCCTTCCTTCCCTCCCTCTTTCCCTCCCTCCTTCCTCCCTCTCTCCCTCCCTTCTTCCTCCCTTCCTTCCCTCCTTCCTCCCTTTCTTCTTCCCTCCCTCCCTCCCTCCCTCCCTTCCTTCCTTCCTCCCTTCCTCCCTCCCTCCCTCCTTTGTTCAGTCACTCAACAAATGTTTCATTGTTAGGCTCTGTGCTATGAGGTGCTGAGGATGCATCTGTTAACAGGACAGGCACCATCCCTGCCCTCATGGAGCTGGCCACCTAGCAAGGAGGAAAGGCTTTCTTCAAATGACCCCACTAATAACTAAACAACTCCAGCTCTAGTAAGTGCTATGAAGTGAGCTACCAGGAGACTTCATCCAGTCCAGCTGATCTAATCTGGGAGTCAAGGAAGGTTTCTGTAGGGTGGTAACATTTAAGCTGAGTGTGAATAATGGGTAGGAGCTGCTCAGACAAGGCAAAAAGAGCAATCCAGGCAGATGACACAACTTGGGCAAAGGCCCGGAGGTGGAAAAGAGGGCTGGCGTGCATCATCCCTCGTGCAAAGGAAGAGGCTTTTCACAAACTTTGTTGAACAGATGAACGAAGCTCTAAGTTCACAATGTATTTGAAGGTACGTTTATTTAAGAGACTAGAAACCAAACCAAAAATACTTGCCAATAGGACTCCAGATCCCCACCATGACCCCCAGTCTCCCAATTCCTATCAAAACAATCTTTCAGCATTATTTGGAATCTCCAAGGTAACCTACCTCCTCTCCCTCAGCCCAAACTGTGGCCCAGCATGTAACCACCCAGCTATCCCAGCCACTCTGGCTGGAGTGGATGGTGCTCTGCCCTGCTGGTATGGGCCAGGCCCCTGGCATTGTCAGTTTCACCTCCCTCTAGTTTCAGGTGGGTCCTTCCCAGCGTGCTGGGGGTCTTTTGCTCTAGCTTTGACTGCAGCTGTGTGCATTGTAACAGCTCACCCCATCATGCACTGAGTCTCCTTACAGGGGGACATACCCTCCCCTCCTACAGGACCCTGTTGACCCAGAATCTTTATCTGCATAACTGCTGCTGAAGGTCACTCAGTAGCTAACTACCAGGAGGTAGATGACTGTTTCGGGGAATCTTTGGGAGGCCATCAGGGCATGTTTGACAAGAGACTAGAGACCCAATCTTGGAGCTGCTGGCAAACTGGGCAACAGAAATGCTAAGGCCCAGATGTGCTACCACTTGCCCTGGTATTACTTCATCCCTCATGCTTTTATTAATCCTTGGAATAAGTGGCTGTGGCAGTGAGAAGAGGATCCTCTTTTTGACTTCCCCTAACTCCCAAGGTCACACATAAAGAGATGTCCCAGGGTGTCCCACAGGTAGAATAAGGCAGGAAGTTGGACTCAAGACAGCCTAAGCTGTGACTTATGTCTGCTATGATAATTTTGTTTATTTCTTCAACCATCATCCAATGAATGCCTGATATGACTAAAATCAGTCCTAGGCAGTGGAAACCCAAAGGGGGATAGGCACAGGACCGTCTCTCCAGGAGATGGCCTTTACCCTTGGAGGGAGCAGAGGAGAGACACATCAGTGCTGTGAGTGCTGGAAGAGCCTCTAAGCATGTCCGTGCTGGATGCACAAAGGTGTGATTAATTCTGATTGGGGAGATGGGCAGGGGTGGTTGGTAAACCTTGATAGTGGAGGTAACCTGGAGTTACTTATTGAAGGAGGGTTGTTAAAACAGGCAGCTTGTGAGTTTAGGCAAGGTATGAGAACATTCCAGGCAGAGAGAACAGCAGATGCAAATGCATGGAGGTGTGAAGTAGGCACAATGTTTAGGGAGTTGTAAGCCATTTGTTAGGGCTGGAATTCCCAACTTGAATGAATTCTGGCATAAAATTTAGGCTGCTCAGATAAGGAGAACTGCGTTGTGCCTGAGACTTTGGATTTTATTCTCTAGACCTGTGCAGTTTAATATGGTAGCCATATGTGGCAATTTAAATGGACTAAAATGAAATACAATTAAAAAGCCAATTCTTCAAACACATTACCCACATTTCAAGTGCTCAGTAGCCACTTGTGCTAAGGGTTCTATTTCTGCTCTGTCCAATCCCTATATGGTCACCCAGTTGTCTTCAGCCATCATCCAATGAATGCCTGATATGACTAAAATCAGTCCTAGGCAGTGGAAACCCAAAGGGGAATAGACACAGGACCGTCTCTCCAGGAGACGGCCTTTACCCTTGGAGGGAGCAGAGGAGAGACACATCAGTGCTGTGAGTGCTGGAAGAGCCTCTAAGCATGTCGGTGCTGGATGCATTTCTACCATCTTAGGAAGTCCTATTGAACAGTGTTGGTCTAGATCACAGGAGAGTGATCATGAGATAATTTCATGCAAGGGAATGACATATCCATATTCGTATTTCACAGAGTTCTCCATGTGGCCACTTGAGGATGGCTCAGAAGGGGCATAAGAGAAGGCTCCAGATCAGTTAGAAGATGATTGAAACTGCCAAGCCAAGAGGCTGTGGTCATAACGGAGGAATTGTCCCCCTTAGTTTTATGCAAAGCTGAGTGGAGAATATTCAGAGTGACTAATGTTTCACCTCAGTCCCGATGTCCTCCCAGCCCAATTTGGGAGATAGGAGTCCCCTCAAAATCATAAACTAGCGAATCTGGGCATCCCACCTAGTAGGAATGAATCTTATTTCATCTCTGGTATGTCCTGGAGCTTGTTATGTAAACATTGTGTGTTCACAAGACCCAGGACCTCTAACTCCTAAGAGTCACATGCCCAAGAACCACCTCATTCACACCAGGTGGGGAAGAAGATTAAAATTTTTGCCACCCTGAATGTCAGGTCAGATGTTCAATTGAATCCCCAGTTGCCTATTGTCCGTAAATACCAAGGCAGCCAGAAGTTGGGAGGCTAAGAAGGCAGGAATAGTATACGAACATTTAGTGGCACAGGCTTCTGTTCAGTTTCCCCAGCTGTTGGCAGCTGCAGACGCAGGGTATGGGAACATTGACACATCCTTGCTCTGAGTATAATTAATGACAATGTGCCCAGCGTGCCACTGACTCAGAGGGAGCACCTGACAGGGATTCCGCTTGAGGCTTCTGTGTTCTGAGGGCGTGGCTGTGCCCGGTGAAGCACTCTTGTTTGTGAACATCATCCTGCTGTTCCTGGCTGAGTCAGAGTGGATCCTGGAGTCAGAAGCCCTGATTCAAGGTCTAGCCTTGCCGGTCAGCTAAAGACAGTTTTGTTTGTAATACTTATTCCACAGACTCAGAGTCCTCACTACAGGCCAGGCCCTGTCCTAACTCCCTAGATATATTTGTTTGCTTCTCACAACAACTTATAAAATCAGCTCTATTATTGCCTGAACTTTATAGAGAGGAAATTAAGGCATGGAGGTCAAGCCAGTCGCCCATGCTTACACAGCTGCCGGTATTCAAACCCAGCTCCCCGGCTCCAACACTTGCACACTGTGTGCCGCTGAGAAAGGAACAGTACAGGCCAAAGCCCCTTGGCACCCTCCATCACTACTTCAGCATGGGAAGATTCTGTTGTCAGTTCTGTGATCACTACAATGATGGAGATCCTGTGAGGAAAACATGAGCTTCATTGGGAAGGGGCTGGTACAATCACCCTAAGCACACACCAAGTTCCACACCTTTGATTATGACCCCAAACAGGGAGGTCTTGCTGCCTCCATCACTGGATGCTGCTGCGATCAGACTCCTTTCCTGGGACCTCCCGTGTCCTTCGCGGCTGCATCACCAGCTTCCATTGAACTTCCCATGGAGAAACACTTCTTCGAGCGGTGGTTGTAGTACACAGTGTGCTGGCACAGAGATAGCAAATCATACCTGCTGGTTTTCCCAGAGCTGAGCTGGGCACTACCTGCCTGGGCACCTTCCCAATGAAGGTGAGCAGAGCCCGTCCTGTGTCCTTACCACTAGCTGTAGCAGGCCAGCATGCCTGTGTCTGAGGATGTCTTTAACAAATGAACACACTGCCCAAAGGGGCAGTTGCTGCAGAGGACCTACTTCCTCTGAAAAAAACTCAAGGCCACCAACCAAACTCTGGCCTTGGTGTCAAGGTAATGGTTTGAGAATCTGGCACTACAGAGCTTGTTTGTTTCTATTGTTTTGTTGGATGATCTCAGCAGCTTGTATAGGAAGTCACATGCACTGGAAAAATCAGGAGCAATTTGCAGGCTTCAGGTCTAGATTGCTCCAGGGGCTGAGAGTACCACCAGGACTCGTTTTCTCTTGGTCTCTCAGCTCTGCCATTCTCGAACTCCATGTTGTGGCTCCCTCCATGTTGAAGGCTAGATGGCTGCAGAATGAATGACTAACTTCAGGGCTGAGCTCAGTAGGAAAGAGTAACAATCTCAGGGCATCCACAGAAATTCCCAAGATTCATTCTTATTGGACTGGCATAGGGCGTGTGCCCATCCCTGAACCAATCCTTGTTGTCCATGGGATGAGCGCCACTCCTGGAGAATGAAGACAGGGAAGATCCCAAACAAAAATCAAAGGTCTTACTGGACAAAGAGGGAGCAGATGCTGAGGAGTCAAACTATTCTCCGTGAGATCCAGAGACAAGAAGTGTTGCCTCCAGGGCCACCCAACAGGAAAGTGGCAGCTATGAGTCTGAAACCCAGTCCTTCCATCTTTAAGGTCCATTCTGAACCTGTGACCTGACCTAACCCTGGGTGTCGTATTTGTGGCTAGAATGTCAACAGGAAACCCAGAGGCTTTGCAAAGTTGTGTACATGCAGAGACTGTCCTTGGGGACCCCTTTTATGCTACAACAAAACCTACTGTTGCCTGCTGCTCACTGCCCTTGGTGTCCTGCACCTTCAGCTCTTGTCTTGTCTCTACTATAATAGATTATAGCAACAGCCTCTAACTCAGCCTGCCTCTAGCTCTACAATCTTCAACCCACTGCAGGAAGGATTCTTTCAATTTCTATTGTTTTGTTGGATGATCTCAGCAACTTGTATAGGAAGTCACATGCACTGGAAAAATCAGGAGTATTTTGCTGGCAGGAAGGATTCTTTCCATTTCTCCCCTCCTGGAGATGCTTAACGCTGAGCACCCTTCAGGAGTGGCCTTGCTGAGCTCTTCAGGCCCTTCTTTTGCCATACCCAGCTCATGCTGTGCATCCAGCCCAAGGAGATGCTGATGTCCCCTGTTCCCAGGCCTCATTAGCTGAGGTTGCATCATTACCTGAATCAACTGAATTACTCCTGTAAGAATAAGGAACCATGTAAAATGGGGAAATATGATCTTCACAATTTCCAAAACTGCTCCAGCCTCTCCAGCATCTGGCCCCTGGCAGTGTGCTCTGTCCAGAGCACTCCTCAGCTACCTGATCCCCTCTACTGGCTCAGCCCATGCTGATCTTTAACATCACAACTTAGATCTTGGCTCCCCCAGGAAATCTTTTCATTCACATTCTCAGCACCTCAATTTCCTTGTGGGGCATCCACCATGGTATGTGATCTTTTTAGGACAGTAACTCCAATAGAGCCCCACCACTCACAATATGAGAGGCTGACCCCTCCTGTGATCATCCCCACACAACCTAGGACAGACGTGTAGCCTATGCTTAGCCACTGTGATGCTTTCTTCTGGGACATACCAGATGGAAGAAATGGCTGCTGGCCTTTCATGCTGTTAGCATTGACCACACCTGCTCTCAGACCATTCCTGTGGTACCTTCTTCTTAGCCCCTCTGCCTTGATCTGCCTTATTTCCTGCCTGTTTCCAAGTTGGTTCTACAGCTTTCTTCTACTTCTGTGGCTCATTGCTGCTGTTAAACAAAATCTGTTTCTGCTGCCTGCAATCAAAGGTCCTTGACTGATACTCTCTACTTCCCTTCATTGCTCGCCAGGGTCCCCAGCCCCCTCCCAGTTCCTGGCACAAATGGGGAATGAGCAGCTGTTGCATGGATGCCTGTGGGCCATGTCCTTCCCCCGGGCTTTTCTCGGCTGGCACTCCTGCCTCACACCTCAGTGAGGCCAACTCAGTCACCTGGCCAAGCTCAGCTCTCTACCTCCTTGTCCTCTCCCCACTGCAGTGAGGACCTGCCCTCCTTTCTAACAGAGCCTCACCCCACACAGAGGCAGGAGCTGCTGTGCTCTGGGTCAGTTTTGGTAGATCCAATGCCTTTCAGAGTTTCTGCTCAGCTGTCTATCCTGTTCCTCAAATTCTCCTTCCTCTTCATTTAATCTAAAAGCCACATTAAGGGCTATCAACATTGGGTAGTTAAGATAATCGGAATGTCCTGTGGCTTAGTAACAACTAGTTGGGGCTCCATTTTTTTTTTTTTTTTTTTTACTTTATCCTTATTTGGGATTTGGTTACTTACAGTTAACAGCCAAATTCCGGCAGAAAATAATATACATATATAGAGAGAAATTCTCCTGGAGTATAGATTTTGTTGTAGGCCCTACGAAACGTACTGAATTTTCTGGACTGAATTTCCAAAATGAAAGTCGTTAAATGCAGGACCATCACTTCATTTGGGAGAGGCATGGGTGTTTGTTTTTTATTTTTAAATTTAAAATATTTTAATCATAGTAATCCAAGCACCTGGTAATGAATTAAAGTCAGAGGGGAAGCTTATGGTGAAAAGCAACACTCTCCTACCCCAGTTCCGCCTCTTCAAGGCAATCTCTCTTATCAACATCCGCTTAGTTTTTCTCTAATTATTTCTATTATTCTGCAATAAACCTTTTTCATGAGTCTAATGTTTCCCAGTGTCTTAAATTAGGTTGTCCAGAAGTAGAGCCTGAGAAGGATTCAGGTGCATGTGATTTATTGAGGCAGGGGCGAGGAGGTCAGGAGCCGGAAGCAGGCTGCGGCAGGGAAGGAGCTCCGGAAGATTGGGGTCTCAGCTGGAGACCTGTCCACATGCAGAGCTCTGGACTGAAATTGCACCAAAGTTGATCCTTAACTTTAGTCAGTCATCAGCTATGAGCTGCCCATGGTGGGTAGTTGGGAAGGGCATGTAACTTCCTACAGAGAAGGGATCAGCTGAGCACAGTTTCAACCAACACTCAGTAGAGGGGGGCTAGGGGGCTTCAACAGGATCCACTACACACTCCTTTGATGACTTCTTTGGAATATATTTCAAGAAATGGGATTATTAGATAAAATGGTGGAACCTGTATATAACTCTTAGAACATGTTCTTTTGGTGCAGGAAATTTAGGCATTAGTCTGGGCATTAATACTTCATTATGGATTAATTGATCAGATATGAGCCCGCTGAGGCAGGCCACCAGCTGAAGGAATGGAATATGGTGTGGGCAAGTGCATAAGTCCTTTTGTTTTGCTATAAAGGAATATCCGAGGCTGGGTAATTTACAAAGAAAATAAATTTATTTGCTCACAGTTTTGCAAGTTGTACAAGCATGGCACCAGCATCCGCTCAGCTTCTGGTGAGGCCCAGGAAGGTTTTACTCACGGTGGATGGTAAGAGGGAGCAGGTGTGTCATGTGGCGAGAATGGGAACACGAGAGAGAGGGAGGAGGAGCCATACTCTTTTCAAACAACTAGATGTTGCATGAACTCAGAGTGAGAGTGGACCAAGTCATTCATGAGGGATCTACTTCCCATGATGCAAGCACCTCCTGGGAGGCCCCACCCCCAACACTGGGTATCACATTTCAACATGAGATTTGGAGGGGACAAACATCCAAACCATGTCAGCAAGTCTGGGGAGGATAAGAGCGCTATTTCCCAGGCCTGACAAACCGAGGGTTTCTTGCAGAGGTCTGCAAAGAGGGGAGGAAAAGAGAGGACAATAGCCAACCAGAGGGAAGCTGCCAGTGGGAGGAAGGCATTTCATACATGTCTGGGATGAGGTATGAGAAACTGAAGGAGAGGTGAGGGAGTCTGGAGGTAAATGTCTTCACATTTGCAAAGAAACCAATATTATACTTTGTTCCTGTGTTTCATTTTAAAATATTTTGATTTTTATAAAGAATTAAAAACAATTCCAAAGGTGCAATACAGAAAGAAGAAGGACATCACCCTTTACTCTCCACCACAAGTTCATCTGCCAGTAGCAGCCACTGTTTTTTTGTTGTTGTTGCATTTTAGGTTTTGGGGTACATGTGAAGAACATGCAAGATTGTTGCATAGGTACACACATGGCAGTGTGATTTGCTGCCTTCCTCCCCTTCACCTATAACTGGCATTTCTCCCCATGCTATCTCTCCCCAACTCCCCACTCCCTGCTGTCCCTCACCTATTTCCCCCCAACAGACCCCAGTGTGTGGTGCTCCCCTCCCTGTGTCCATGTGTTCTCATTGTCCAACACCTGCCTATGAGTGAGAACATGCGGTGTTTGATTTTCTGTTCTTGTGTCAGTTTGCTGAGAATGATGTTCTCCAGGTTCATCCATGTCCCTACAAAGGACACAAACTCATCATTTTTAATTGCTGCATAATATTCCATGCTGTATATGTGCCACATTTTCCCTGTCTAGCCTATCATCGATGGGCATTTGGGTTGGTTCCAGGTCTTTGCTATTGTAAACTGTGCTGCAATGAACATTAATGTGCATATGTCCTTATAGTAGAATGATTTATAATCCTTTGGATATATACCCAGTAAAGGATTGCTGGGTCAAATGGAATTTCTATTTCTAGGTCCTTGAGGAATCACCACACTGTCTTCCACAATGGCTGATCTAATTTAGACTCCCACCAACAGTGTAAAAGTGTTCCTATTTCTCCACATCCTCTCCAGCATCTGTTGTCTCCAGATTTTTTAATGATTGCCATTCTGACTGGTGTGAGAGGGTATATTAATGTGGTTTTCATTTGCATTTCTCTAACGACCAGTGGTGATGAGAATTGTTTCATATGTTTGTTGGCCTCATATATGTCTTCTTTTGTAAAGTGTCTGTTCATAGCCTTGGCCCACTTTTGAATGGGCTTGTTTTTTTCCTGTAAATCTGTTTTGGTTTTTTGTAAATTCTGGATATCAGCCCTTTGTCAGATGGGTAAACTGCAAAATTTTTTTCCCATTCTGTTGGTTGCCAATTCACTCTAATGACTGTTTCTTTTGCCGTGCAGAAGCTGTGCAGTTTGATTAGGTCCCATTTGTCTATTTTGGCCTTTGTTGCCAATGCTTTTGGTGTTTTAGTCATGAAGTCCTTGCCTATGCCTATGTCCTGAATGGTTTTGCCTAGATTTTCTTCTAGGGTTTTTATGCTGTTGGGTCTTATGTTTAAATCTTTAATACATCTGGAGTTAATTTTAGTGTAAGGTGTCAGGAAGGGGTCCAGTTTCTGCTTTCTGCACACTGCTAGCCAGTTTTCCCAACACCATTTATTAAACAGGGAATCCTTTCCCCATTGCTTGTTTTTGTCAGGTTTGTCAAAGATCAGATGGTTGTAGATATGTTGTGTAGCCTCCAGGGCCTCTGTTCTGTTCCATTGGTCTATATCTCTGTTTTGGTACCAGTACTATGCTGTTTTGATTACTGTAGACTTGTAGTATAGTTTGAAATCTGGTAGTGTGATGCCTCCTGCTTTGTTCTTTTTGCTTAGAATTGACTTGGCTATGCGGGCTCTCTTTTGGTTCCATATGAAGCTTAAGGTGTTTTTTTCCAGTTCTGTGAAGAAGGTCATTGGTAGCTTGATGGGGATAGCGTTGAATCTGTAAATTACTTTGGGCAGTATGGCCATTTTCATGATATTGATTATTCCTAACCATGAACATGGAATGTTTCTCCATCTGTTTGTGTCCTCTCTTACTTCTTTGAGCAGTGGTTTGTAGTTCTCCTTGAAGAGGTCCTTTACGTTCCTTGTTAGTTGTATTCCTAGGTATTTTATTCTCTTTATAGCAATTGTGAATGGCAGTTCGTTCTTGATTTGGCTCTCTTTAAGTCTGTTATTGGTGTATAGGAATGCTTGTGATTTTTGCACATTGACTTTGTATCCTGAGACTTTGCTGAAGTTGCTTATCAGTTTCAGGAGTTTTTGGGCTGAGGTGATGGGGTCTTCTAGGTATACGATCATGTCATCTGCAAACAGAGACAATTTGGCTTCCTTCTTTCCTATTTGAATACCTTTTATTTTTTTTCTTGCCTGATTGCTCTGGCTAGAACTTCCAGTACTATATTGAATAGGAGTGGTGAGAGAGGACATCCTTGTCTAGTGCCAGATTTCAAAGGGAATGCTTCCAGTTTTTGCCCATTAAGTATGATATTGGCTGTTGGTTTGTCATAAATAGCTTTTATTATTTTGAGATATGTTCTGTTAATACCTAGTTTACTGAGGGTTTTTAGCAGAAAGGGCTGTTGAATAAAAGGCCTTCTCTGCATCAGTTGAGATAATCATGTGATTTTTGTCTTTGGTTCTGTTTATGAGGTGAATTACATTTATAGACTTGTGTATGTTGAACCAGCCTTGCATCCCCAGGATGAATCCTACTTGATCATGGTGGATAAGCTTTTTGATGTGCTATTGCAATTAGCTTGCCAATATTTTATTGAAGATTTTTGCATGTATGTTCATTATGGATATTGGCCTGAAGTTTTCTTTTCTTGTTGAGTCTCTGCAGAGTTTTGGTATCAGGATGATATTGGTCTCATAAAATGATTTGGGAAGGAAGGATTCCCTCTTTTTTGATTATTTGGAATAGTTTCAGAAGGAATGGTACCAGCTCCTCTTTGTATGTCTGATAGAATTCGGCTGTGAACCCATGTGTACCTGGGCTTTTCTTGGGGGGAGGGGTGGTAGGCTCTTAATTGCTGTCTCAACTTCAGACCTTGTTATTGGTCTATTCAGGGTTTTGACTCCTTCCTGGTTTAGGCTTCGGAGGGTACAAGTGTCCAGGAATTTATCCATTTCTTCCAGGTTTACTAGTTTATGTGCATAGAGTTGTTTGTAATAATCTCTGATGATGGTTTGAATTTCTGTGGAATCTTATTGTTTTTTATTGTATCTATTTGGTTATTCTCTCTTTTCTTTTTTATTAATCTAGTGGTCTGTCTATTTTGTTGATCTTTTTGAAAAAACAGCTCCTAGATTATTGATTTTTTAGAAGGGTTTTTTTGTGTCTCTATCTCCTTCAGTTCTGCTCTGATCTTAGTTATTTCTTGTCTTCTGCTAGGTTTTGAGTTTTTTGATCTTGCTCCTCTAACTCTTTCAATTTTGATGATAGGGTGTCAATATTAGATCTCTCCTTGCTTCTCATGTGGGCACTTATTGCTATATATTTTCCTCTAGAGACTGCTTTATATATGTCCCAGAGATTCTGGTATGTTGTGTCTTCATTCTTGTTGGTTTCGAAGAACATCTTTATTTCTGCCTTCATTTCATTGTTTATCCAGTCAACATTCAAGAGCCAGTTGTTCGGTTTCCATGAAGCTGTGCGGTTCTGAGTTAGTTTCTGAATTCTGAGTTCTAACTTGATTGCACACTGGTCTGAGAGACTGTTATGATTTCAGTTGTTTTGCATTTGCTGAGGAGTGATTTACTTTCAATTGTGTGGTCAATTTTAGAGTAGATGTGATGTGGTCCTGAGAAGAATGTATATTCTGTGGATTTGGGGTGGAGAGTTCTGTAAATGTCTATTAGGTTTGCTTGTTCCAGGTCTGAGTTCAAGTCCTGGATATCCTTGTTAATTTTCTGTCTGGTTGATCTGTCTAATATTGACAGTGGAGTGTTAACGTCTCCCACTATTATTGTGTGGGAGTCTAAGTCTCTTTGTAAGTCATTAAGAACTTGCCTTATGTATCTGGGTGATCCTGTATTGGGTGCGTATATATTTAGGATCATTAGCTTTTCTTGTTGCATTGATCCTTTTACTATTGTGTAATGACCTTCTTTGTCTCCTTTGATCTCTGTTGCTTGAAGGTCTATTTTAGCAGAGATAAGAATTGCAACTCCTGCTTTTTTTTTGCTCTCCATTTGCTTGTTAAATCTTCCTCCATCCCTTTATTTTGGGCCTTTGAGTATCCTTGCATGTGAGATGGGTTTCCTGGATACAGCACATCGATGAGTTTTGGCTTTTTATCCAGTTTGCCAGTCTGTGTCTTTTGAGTGGGGCATTTAGTCCATTTACATTTAGGGTTAATATTGTTATGTGTGAATTTGATACTGCCATTTTGATGCTAGCTGGCTGTTTTGCCCATTGGTTGATGCAGATTCTTCATTTTGTTGATGCTCTTTACCATTTGGTATGTTTTTGGAGTGACTGGTACTTTGTTCCTTTCTATGTGTAGTGCCTCTTTCAGGAGCTCTTGTAAAGCAGGCCTGGTGGTGATGAAATCTCTGAGTACTTGCTTGTTTGCAAAGTATTTTATTTTTCCTTCACTTATGAGGCTTAGTTTGGCTGGATATGAAATTCTGCGTTGGAAGTTCTTTTCTTTAAGGATGTTGAATATTGGCCCCCACTCTCTTCTGGCTTGTAGGGTTTCTGCTGAAAGATCTGCTGTGAGTCTGATGGGCTTCCCTTTGTGGGTGACCTGACCTTTCTCTCTGGCTGCCCTTAGCATTTTCTCCTTTTTTCAACCCTGGTGAATCTGACGATTATGTGCCCTGGGGTTGCTATTTTTGAGGAATATCTTTGTGGTGTTCTCTGTATTTCCTGGACTTGAATATTGGCCTGCCTTGCTAGGTTGGTAAAGTTTTCCTGGACAATATCCTGAAGAGTATTTTCCAGCTTGGATTTATTCTCTTGGTCACATTCAGGTACACCTATCATGTTTTGCAAAGTTCTCCTGTTGTGTTTTTCAGCTCCATCAATTCACTTATATTCCTCTTTAGTTGTCTATTCTCATTAGCATTTAGTCAAGTCTTTTTCCAAGGTTCTTAGTTTCTTTTCATTGGGTTAGAACATGTTCTTTTAGCTCACAGAAGTTTCTTATTACCTACCTTCTGAAGACTGATTCTGTCATTTCATCACACTCATTCTCCATCCAGCCTTGTTCCCTTGCTAGTGAGGAGTTGTGATCCCTTGTAGGAGGAAAGGTGTTCTGGTTTCAGGTGTTTTCATTCTTTTTGCACTGGTTTCTTCCCATCTTTATGGATTTATCCACCTGTCGTCTTTGTATTTGCTGACTTTCAGATTAGGTCTCTGAGTGGACATCCAGTTTGTTGATGATAAAGTTATTTTTGTTTCTTAGTTTTCCTTCTAACAGTCTGGCCCCTCTGCTGTAGGACTGCTGAGGTCCAATCTGGGCCCTGCTTGCCTGGGGAACACCTGCAGCAGCTGCAGAACCATAAGGGTTGCTACTAGTTTCTTCTTCTGCTATCTTTGTCCCAGAAGGACACCCGCCAAATGTCAGTCTGAGCTTTCCTTTATGAGGTGACTTTTTGGATATACAGGGGTCAGGGAGCTGCTTGAGGAGACGGTCTGTACTTTATAGGAGTTCAAGTGCTGAGCTGTGAGCTCCATTGTTCGTTCAGAGCTGCTTGGCAGGTACATTTAAGTCTGCTGCAGCAGAACTCATAAACCCCCTTTTTTCCCCAGGTACTCTGTCCCAGGGATTTAGGGCTTTATTTATGAGTTTCCATTGTGCTGCTGCCTTTTTTTCAGGGCTTCCCTCCCAGCAAGGAGGCAGCCTTGTCACTGTCTGCCTGCAGAGGCATTGCTGAGGTGCTGTGGGCTCCACCCAGTGGCTGTGTGAACTTTCCTGCAGTCCCGTTTATATGCGTGTAGTTAGAATTGCCTCGGCAATGGTGGCCCACCTCTATAATGGTGGACTCTCTCTGTAATGGTCGGTTGCCTTGGCAATGGTGGGCTGCCTCAGCAATGGCGGACTACCTCCATTGGGGTAGAGTGCCTCAGTAATGGCGGACGCCCTTCTCCCACAGAGCTGGACCTTCCTGCGTTCAGCTGTGCTTGCTGTGAAACTCTCAACCCAGAGCATTTCCATTTGCTGTCTTTTTGTGGGGGTGGAACCAGCTGAGCCCGATCACCTGGCTCCCTGCCTCAGAACCATTTTTTTAAGTTGAATGGTCAACTCTCTCCCAGGTGTTCCAGTTACCTGTTGAAAAGGCACTGGGATCTGTGGGATTCCCATGTGGCGACCCACTGTGCCAGCTGAAACAGTGGCGCTCAGATTTGTGGTGCTTTTTTGCCAGGGAATCTCCTGGCCTGGCTCCCTGTTTCAGTCCCCTTTTTAATCAGATGAATGGGCGTCTCTGCCTTCTCAGAGCTCCAATTACCAGCTAAAAGGGCACCCAGACCCGTGTATTTTGTATGGAGAACCATTGCACTGGGGTGCTGGCAAAACAGCCACGCTGGCCAAAACAGCCACACTGGCAACCCATGGGGCTCCTCTGCCTGGGAATCTCCTGGTCTGTGGGCAATAAAAATCCATCTGGAAATGCAGTATCCACTCACCCTCTGTGCTTTCACTGGGAGCTGCAATCCTGAGCTGCTCCTAATTGGCCATCTTGGATCTTCCCCCAGCAGCCACTGTTAATAGTTCAGTAATAATCACTGTTCTTTTGTTTTGCTTGCCTTTTTGAAGGGCAAGTGTTGTTCCTCCTCCTTCCAGCTTACAGGTGTTTTCAACTTCCAGACTCCATAGAGGGCAAGCAATAACAGAGACTCACATCCTACACAAAGTGTTACCGCCAGGCAACTGGGCCCCCTGAGGTGCAGGCAAGAGCCTTGGTCCTCGTGATTATTGTTATGGGACCTGGTGCTTTGGGGTCCTGTTCAGCTGCTTTGCTTCCCACATTTCCCTCTACATTCTCAGGTCCCTTTTCAGAGCAAAGAGGCAGGTTTGCTAGGATTTCTCAACCACTTCTTTCTCTACCATGGGTCACCCAAGATTGTCTCTACAGTTTCCGTTTTTCAAAATGCAAATGTCAGAGACAATGCTCTGTTTTCATTCAAACTGAAATAATATACCAACTTGTTTAATCAGAGAGAGCCAAAAGGAAATGCCTGTTTGCCTGAAATCCAAATAAGGAAGCTCAGAAAGCCAGATGACTTTCTGCATGTCACTCCTTTGAGAAAGAGACAGATAAAATGGAAATAGTTTGAATTGAGAAATTAATTCCCAAAGCAATTTTCAGTTCAATCTGCAGTCTTGCTTCTAGTCCTTGACACTCCAACATTTACAGGACCACATGAAATGTTCAAACCATTAATAAGAAAAGCTTCCAGGTACTGCCAGGCTCTGGCCTAGTGGAGTTCATGATACTTTTGTGTCATGCAGGCAGAGTTTGGTAAGTAGATACATTCATTTATTGAATTTATTGAACATTGCTAAGCAATTCTTTGAACATGGTTAAGCATTCATTTATTGAATTCTCTGAACAGTGCTAAGCACTCTGCAGGATCCCACATAAAGTAGTCCAGCTGTTTGCTTTTGAGGATACACTCTACATGTTACAACTCCGCACAATTAACCATCATGCAGAGCAGCATAATGGCAAAGAGGTAAAGCAGAAGATACGCTCCAAGTGGAGGAGGTACATGCAGGTGTTGCAGCTTTGAAGGGGTTATATGGAGGCCTTCTTGGAGGAAGAGGAGCATTTGCATTGAGTCCAGGATGGGTGATAATTTGGTAGGTGGATATGGGGACTGCCTGGGATAGTGGGGACAGACATTTTAGGAGAGAGAAGTCAGAAGCAAAGATGAATGTGCTTAAATTATAGCTCTACGCAACGTGGTGGAACTTCACACACAGTTGAGTGAAAGATGCCAGTGGTTGAAGAGGATCTATTGATTGTAGAATTCCATTTTATAAAGTTTGAAAGAAGACAAATTGAGCTGCAGTGATTAGAGACTCACATTTAGCAGTAAAAGGGTAAAAAGAAGCAAGGCATCTTTACCATAAAGACAAACAAACAGTTCCCTTTAGTAGAGAGGAGGAACAGTGGGACCTGTCTCCTGACCTGGGTGGTGATTACGTAGGTATTTGATCTCCAATAATTCATGAAGCTTTGTAGCCCTGTTCTATGCACTTTTGTATGTTTATATCTTACACTGGCCCACAGCTACCTCTTCCTTCCATGCTCTGCCAAAGGTGAAACAATTCTTGTGTTTCATATCTCTTTGAAGGGGTTTGTCATCTTTGGAATTTAGTTCACTTGGTTTCCTTGTGACCTTAGCTCTCTAATGAGTTCAAGAAAATTTAGATTTTTATAGATATCTAGCTTTTCACATGACTAGAGTACGAATGATGTTCTCTTGTGGCTTTCTACATCCTAAGAGGAATTTCGATATCTCATAATAAAAAATGTTTTTTATGAAAAAAGATAAAAAAAACAATGTTGGCCAGAAGGAATAAGGCTAGACAAGAGGGTGTCTGAAGGACTGTCAGAGAAATCAGGTTGAGGGCTGAGCTGGAAGGAGGAAGGCTTGGAATGTCAGGCGGGGGTTGTCAGAATGTGGTTCAGTTTGGAAGGCAATGAGGAACAGCTATAAGGTTGTCAGCAGCAGCAGAAAGAGGCTAGGGCACAAGCCTACCCACTCAGGGGCCAGGGCAAGGGTCCAGCAGAGCCCACATAAAAGCCTGGCCAGTGGAAGACTGGAGAAATGGGAGAGAAAGGGATGGATGTGAGTGGCAAGGAGGGCTAAGAGCCTCAGTGGTGAGTCCCTGTAACCGGGTCCAGGACAGGAAGCATGCTGAGGTAGTGTCAGTCAAGAGGTGATGGTTGGGGTGTTTCACTGTTACCAACATTTGGTGCCAGAATAAGGACACTGCAGATAGTTTTAACTGAAAGAAATAATAGAACTCCCTCCCAGAGCTTCAGGGGATTCATTAAGAAAGCGTGGAAAGGCTCCATAACATGTAACAGGTAATGTTCTGTCTGGAAGGTGAGAAGCCTATGCTGCATGCAGGCCTTGGGTATAATCAGTTTGTTCCTGGCATTCATATTTAATGTCCTGCCTCTGCTACTTTGTAACCAATTAGCATCACTAAGTTGACTCTTACACCCACTGTCTATTGGTAGCTCTTTCCCTTCATTCATTATATTTTTGAGTCCCTGGTGAAAGCCATGAGTTAGGATCCCCAGGAATCTTTTGCTTGGTGTCAAGTTGTCAATGTAGAATGTTTTGTTTTGGCAGATTCTATTCACATAGCTGGAGTACAAAGTAAAGAGCTTATTCTTTACATTTGACACTCAACTTTAGCATTTGGAAGAACAGCCCTGTGTTACTGTAACAAATAGCATTGTTGACTCTGACTTGAGTAATGCCTAACACTCAGCCTAGGTGTCACTCTTTTCATATTCGATTTTTTTGAATATTTAATATATTAAAATTTATATCAGAATCTCAGCCAAAACAATGGGGAAAAGTTTCATTTTGTTTCTAGAACTACACATAAATTATTTAAAAATATATATATATATATATATATATTTAAAAAGTCAGTTTGGTGGTGGGGGAGTTCTTTAATGTTCTAATTGTCCAGGTTTAATTTGCAAGATGTGCTCTACTGACCAATGGGAGGGCACTGAAGAACATTCCTTATGGTGCTCTGAGATCTCCTGGGGAACTGGCTTGGGAGATGGAAGATGGTTCTGCCATCTTATGGTGGGTCTCAGGGAGGCATTGGCCAAGGTAAGTTATATATTAAGATGAAATGGATTCCTACAGAGCGCTGTGTCACTAGGGTAGAGGTAGGGAGCAAAAACCACACTGGGTGTATGGGTTTGTTGCTAAAGTTTGATTACTTAGGATTAGGTATACCCTGGGCTGTCTCTCCCTTAACCCCCCATGCAAATGCTAGGGAATGGAACAGGGCCTCAGAAGCTCTGGACACACAATTTCTCCGGATGTTTTATTCTAATCTTCCTTTCAACACTGTGATAATAGCTTCCCCATAAAATGAAGGACATCCCTAAGTCTGCTTGTGGCATTTCAAACGAACAGGTGATGAGAAGTTGTTAGGTCTCTTGCTGCCTATTGAAACTGGCAGTACGTTACTTTATCTTACCATCTATTTTAATTTTCCTTTACTAGTTCTTATTATTAATTTCTTCATCAGACAGCTGAGAAAAAGAAAGATTTTAAGATTTTTTTTTTTAGAGATGGGTCTTGCTATGTTGCCCAGGCTGGTCTCAAACTCTTGGGCTCATCCTCCCACCTCAGCCTCCCAAGTAGCTGGGATTACAGATGCACGCTACCTCACCAGACAGGTTCCAAGATTTTCTGATGAATGAGATATATGCAGTAATTAGTATAAAGAGCGTTGATCTTAAATGTTCAACTCAGTGAGTTTTTTTCAAGTGTGAAAATAGACAAAGACCACCCAAATGAAAATAAGAGGGTATTCAGAACTTGCTATAGCAAGGAAATCAGCACCATCACTTGCCATTGACAGAGACTCAAAGGTAAGCAGAGCAGTGGGAAAACTTAAGGGTGGGAAAATGGGAAGGCTTCAGATGTGCCCTGATTGGAGGCTGTTCGCATGGGGGAAGCTGGAGGTGGGCTAAGAACAAGGGGGACACCCTATGTGATTGCTAGGACATCACATTTGTTTTTTTTTTTTTTTCTGTTTGGTTCTGAGTTGGAAGAGTAGGGCCAAAATATAGGGAAGCTGGAGGTCATTGACCAAGTCCTGACTGTTCTGTGCCAATTGCTTCAGAGATTGTGATTTGGCTTTCTGGGCTTCTTATATAAGTCTGAATTTTATTGTCATATACGGTCTGGTCATTGTTCATTTGCGTATTTAGTCTCTCCCTCTCTCTCTCTCTGTCACACTGCCCAGGGCAAAGTGAATCTTGATTTGTGTGTTTGAAATTATTTCTTTGGTGTTTTTGAGCACATGTAGTACAAAAAAATGCTAGCGTCACTTTCTATGTACAGAAGGCTCCGATTGCATTTAGGAAGGTGATAGTTTAAAGTATTAAGATAATTAATACAAGGAGTTACAAGCAGGCAAAAGTGTTCCCCAGATGTTCATGCAAGTTGCAACATTTTATTTCCTTATTTTTAAGTTTCTCAGATCTGAAGGAAAAAGATAATATGAAAATTGTAGAATAAGAAGTGAATGATAGTGGGATCATGGAATTGTAGCAGAGGATTGGCAAAGAGTAGGTCTGGAGCTGTGTGGAGCACAGAAAAGGGAGTGTTGGGGGCCAGAGAGAGAGGAGCAACTGATGAAAGAAATGTGGGGTGGGAGACTTCCGACAGACAGCCAAAGACTTAGCCGCCATCACACCCTGCTCCTTCAGACTGCTTTTCTCCTGCTCCTGTAGAAATACAATTCATAGCTGAGTACTTGGCTACCTGGGGCAGGGAAAGAGATTACATTTCCCAGCCTCCTCTACAGTTAGGTGTGATCACATGACTATTTCCTATGGGATGTGAGTAGAAGTGATGTGTAGAACTTCCAGGTCGTTCTCATACCAGATACAGGAGTGCCCTCCCCCTCTCCTTTCCTATCGAAATGTGGTCATGATGGTCATGCGTCGTCTTGGACCATTTAGATGAGGGCAACATCCTAGGCACAGAGGATAAACAAGATTGAAGGAGTCTGGGACAATTAATCATAAAGCCATTATACTTTCGCAGGACTGTTATGTCCAGATTGTTACATGAGAGAGAAGCAACTTCCATCTTGTTTGAGTCATTGAAATTTTGAGTCTTCTTAGGCGATGTCAGCTGTGTCTATGAGGCTTCCCTTCTCCATTCATCTACTTATCTGCTCTTCGTGTGTAATAGAACTTGGTGCTCTGCCTCCCAGTATTCTCCTTGGAATATGCCTGGAGACAAGTCTGCTGGTCTTATCCCCAAGGCATCTACTGGGAGTGGCCAAAGGGGAAAAGCAAAGCAATAGCAATGAGTGCCATGTGTGTCTTTTGGCTCTGGATCCATAGCATCCACCAGCAAGCTATTACCACACTTTAACCTCAGACTTCCCCATGCTGGGAGCCAGTCTCTTCAGAGGCTTACGGTCTAAGAATGCCACGAAGCTGCTTTTGTCATTCTTTCTTGCACACAGCTTGACAGCTTTGAGGCTCAGGACATTTTTTGGTCCTGAATGGATGCATCTGTGCTAATAATGTTGGTTTCTTTTTTCTTTTTGGTCTCTCAGCAATTCACCCTCAGGACAGTTCACTCCAGGACACCTGGTGAGCCCTAAGGAGACCTAGCTCCCAGCAGGCTTAGTGCTTGTAAAACAAAAACTACTGACTTTCCTGGCCTATTGCACAATTAAATTAACATTCATAAAACTTCCTGAGATGTTCTGTACACAAGCCATTACCCACATCATTTTGCTGTATTCCAAAAGGCTTCTTCTATTGCTGGTTACTGGAGTTCCACGATTCCTTGTCCTTGTGTGTGCAGAGGGCGGCCGCACAGTGATCTCTGCACTGTTTCCTCTTGCCTGATTAATTGTTGCCAGCCTTGCTGTTCTCAAGGCTAGAAATCATGCCAGCTGAATCGGCTTTGTGTTCAGGGCATCTGCCTTAAATAATGCCAAATCCATTCTTGACCCTAATTATATAAAATATGCTTCGATAATTTTCCACTAGGTGAATTAAAATAATGCCAGTACTGCTGCTTGAACCTCTCCTCCTCACTGTAACTTGATTAAGAAGCATTCAAGGATCCTGAAACATGTCATAAATTTCTTCCCATGCTATTATTCTTAAGGTCTCCCAAAGAGCTGCCAGGAGCCAAGTCTAGTGCCAGAGCTCTACTGAAAGGGACTGAGATGGATTGTGGGCTGAATTTTAAACTTAGGTCATTTCCAACAACAGACTCTGGGCTTCTATTCGACGCCCTCCCCCCTGTCATGCACAAACACTATTTGGTTACTAATAATTCTTGTTCCTAACTTTTCCCATACAACTCTCTTCCACACATGCGTTCTTTAATATCTGACATCTATCAAAGTTTTGCTAAGGAGCTGCACTGATGTTCCAGCATTTGAGCGGCTGGGGTCTTTTGTTTTTGACTGCATTCCAGATGGATGCTTCCGGCCTCATTGTTTACCATGAGACGCACGCAGCTCTTGCTTCCCCTCATTCTTCTTGGGGCACCAAGTTTATCTGTGCTTCGGTGGCTACGGAAATCTCTCCTCTAAACACATCCGGTTAAACACAAAGACCCAAACCATCCCAAACCGGAAGCCTGACTTGGGGTTGTTATGCTTGCTTCTTACTGTCCAAGTGAAGCAGATTTTGCACATTCTAGCAGCATGTGTCCTGTCAACCAAGAGGGAAGGACATAATATTCTGTCATTAGGATAAAAATGTCCTGATTATACCTCACGTCTCGGATGGAATGCCACACCATCATACATGTCGAGTTCTTTAAGGTGTTCAAATGAGTGTCTCTAATGCTAGTCCAGTTGCTGAGATGAAAACTGGCTTGACAATGATCTTCCTTGATTGACACATTTGTTCCAGCTCTATTGCCAAAGCCTCATATTCATTTACCTTCTCTGCATAAGGTCAGGAAGTTCAACCTTCCCCTTTATGTCACTCTGGGATGAGCCTTGGGCAGCCGATGAAGGGTATCTCCCCAGGAAGGTTTGATTTCTTTGCTTCTTAAAAAGCCCTAAAGGTCTTTTTATCCAGAGAAGACTCAGGAACCCCTAAACCAGTCATTACACACCAAGGTCAGAAGAGGAGCAGGAAATTTCTCTCTTTCAACAGGTTTCTCCCTCTAGACTTCTACAGTAATGTGTCCACTCCAGGTGAATTGGGTTGGTCCTGAGTTTCAGGCTATCCATCATAAAGTTTGCCTAGCCGGCCACTAATTCACCCATAGCACACTGCACGTGCTCTCTGAGTAACCACAGCCAGAACCTCAGTGGCTGCAACCTGAGGGTCATTCCCCACTGGGCCTCTTCTGAATAAAGGATTATCCCCCTGAGACCCACCTCTTCCTGCCACTCCCCCACAATGAATCCTCAATTCAGCATACAAATGTTGAATGTGTACTCTAAGCCAGATGAAGCAGGCAAAAAGTTCTTAACAATGTTTTAGTCTTGCATCTCTGAAAATTTCAGGACAGCTCTGGACCCCCTTTCTAGAAAAATGCATGTGTTATGCATATACATTCTTCTGGGCAATCTCCTGAGACCAGCCAAATAACTCCAGGTTAAAAATCCTCTGAATGCAAAAAAAAAAAAACTGCATGAGACTTAATTAGACACGTGTGGGGCTGAGATGTAGCTCTGTGGTTTACCAATAGTAGGACCTTGGAGAACCCCCCTCCGACTCTCTGAATGTCAGTTGCTTCAACTATAAAAAGGGACTCTGGTACTACTTGCTTTATCCTCCTGGCATTTAGAGAGGTTTTCGTGAGAGAATGGATCTAAAGGTAGATGATATTATTATACCTGAGCACTAATCACACATGTGAATTGATTAGGATTTCAAAATCTCACCTCTTGGAAAGGAGGGAGGTGAAGATTTGTGACTGCCTGTGTTCTACAAATGAAAATTCCAAGATGACTTAAATGACATCCTTTGACAAATTGAATCTAAATCTTATTATAATGGAGGGACAAGAAGGTGACCAAATATTAGGGACTATGGAGGTTTCCAGACCTAGTTCCACCTCTGATTCCACCTTAGAGAGCCCCTCATCTGCCAGCGTGCTGAAGACCTATTAATAGCTTGGCTTCATCCTGGAATTGTTCCTGTTGGTTGATGTCTCTTTGAGGACTGAGAGGCTCACATGAGGAAGTCGATTCAGCTGCAAGTTCAATACAGCTGTAATTTATTTGGCCCACAACTAAGCAAGAGGGAAGTATCTTGGGGGTATTAAAAGGTGTCCCCTTCACCCGCAGTGCTTTAATAGACCTTTCCAGGGTTTTGGCTCCTACTTCAACTCTCCCAAGATGATTTTAGGTTGTGAGTTTTGGTGGCGCCACCAGAAATATAACTGATGCCAAATATCTGTTCTACATTCTGTTGTAGGAGGGTTTTTGGTGAAGGATCCAAGGCTCAGCTTTCATTTGCCTTTGATGGTTTTGCTGACACTTGAACCTGGAGTGGGTGTTCCACTAGTAGGTGGGGAAGTAGGAAGAACTAAACAGTTTCTGTTCAAAATGTGGACAGAACTGGACAAAATCTGTTCTCAAAAGGTTCCTAGAAGCTTTAAAAAACAACGTTTGATTGTGTTTACTTCTAAAAGTAGAGCATGACAGCTCATTGTACAAAAGGTACATCAGCAGTCCTGTGTGCCAAAAGTTTGAATACCACAAAAGGTTAGGAAGCCAGGGAGGGAGGAAGAAAGGAAGGAAGTAACGAAGGCCAAGAAGAAAATCAAAACCAATGAAAAGTCAGTATGAGCAGTTCCCAAATGAGCAAAAGCCAGATCTGCAGCTAATGACCAGAGCAGGAACATAGTCTAGGAGCCACATAGCCATTTATATGGGCCTAAGCACACTGTTTTTAGTAGCATTTCATGAATGTATTTGAGGACACTGATTGCTACCCCTCCTCTTAGTTATGATTTTTCTGGGTGGAAACATATTGCATTAATCCTCATTTTTTTAAATAAGAAAGCAAATAACATTGGATGTTTGAAGAGTCACTAAAGATACTGTATAGCATTAAAAATTAAATTGTGTAAAAATAGATAATAACAAGGAACACTTATAATGGGTTTTACAGCAAACCTCAGACTCGGGTAGACTTTCATTCTTTTGATCCTCACAACAGCCCTGTAAAGCGGATAAAACGGACAGCTTTTATTAATCCCATTATGGAATGAAACGAGGCTCTGCAGGGTGTCCAAGACTACATTCTGTCCTGTCTCGGCTTTATGGTTCTCTTCAAGCCAGCAGACCACAGCAAGAGAGAAGGAAGAAGCTCTGTGTCGGTGGCTTAAGGGGAAGAGGATTGGAGTTGGAGACATTAGCCCCTAGGTGATCCTGAATGAAGGGTCTGAAATACCCTTCAGACAATTCAGGGCTGCATTCTTCGTATGATTTGAGGGGCAAGTACAAAATGAGGCTGAGAAGGAAGGGTTGAGATGGCAAGGAGGTGACTGGAGCGATCTTCAGAGATAACAGAGGAATGTGTAAAGCCCACATCCTGTTGTGGTAGGGCTTTGGTGAAGGGTCCAAGACTCTGCTTCCATTTATCTTTGATGCTTTGTTGACACTCAAACTGGGGCTGGTAATCTACTAATGGGTAGGGAGAGCCTCGAATCCAGGTTTTTCTAGATTCTTTAGTCTAACACTTTCTCAGCTTCAGTAAATGGTTTTCATAGGAAAACCAAAAATATGTGTGCATCGTAATAACTTGTTTCTGGCAGCAAAGTAAAAACCGTGAATTGGCTAGAATAAAGTCCTGTGTGAAGAATATGATTGTAGTCACACAAATGTGCCCCAAATGCTGGAAAGTGCATCGTGTGCCTGAGCCACCTAGGGATGGAGAATCCCTGGTTGGGGGAATGCTCCATTTCTTCTGTGAGGAGGTAAGTGGGGGTAACTGCCCTGCTTGCTAGAACCACGACTCAGCTTCATATGGCTGAGCCCTGCAAACTTTCTTTTCAATTAGCCAAGGTTTCCAAGTTCATTCCGCAGAGCATGAGATTTTTGGAACACTAACAGGAGTTATGCAAAGAAAGGCTGCAGGGCCAAGCATGGTGGTAGGTTAAACAGAAATTCAGCAGGCTTTTCACTGCAGACATTCAGACCCTTTAATATGCCAGGGTGTGCTGTGGAGTTCCAAGAGGGGCATTCAGGATGTAGGGGTTCCCAGCTTTATTTGACCATGGGACTCTTGCCACGGGAGCATCTTGGGAGAAGGGTGTTCTGTAGAACAATTTGTCTGTAGATGGTTCAGATCTTCTCATATTACATTCAGACGAGTGAAGACAATGTAGCTCCTTCATTTTTCCCAAACTGGACTAATCTTCTTCATCAGAGCCCACCTTGTAGCGGGGAGAGGCTTGGTGAGGGAAGGAGTAACCCTATTTAATTAGGTCTAATGTACTTGATTAGATCCAGTCAATTAAATAGTCTTTCTAGATATTTTTTGGGGCAATGCTCCACTTCCATCTCTGCTCCTCTAAGGTGACATGTAAGTATAAGGGAGATGGCTATTTTTTCCATGACCCTATGATGTTAGAGGGAGGTTGAGGTTTTTAGGTAGATATAAGGTCTATCGGTTCCTTGCTAGTCTCTGCTGTGGAGCAGCTGGCTGGGATTGCTGTATGGGTGATGACCACTGATCTGGGTGCCCTTTTGGTGTTTCTGCTGCCTTCTGCTATTGGTGTAACTCACAGGCTGGCCTCTCTCAGACTGACTTGGTCCACTATGGCTTCTGCTGGCACTACAGACCCTTCTGAGTTTCTGCCCCCATCTCATCTGCTCTGGGGCTATGCTACCTCTCACCAAGGTCCCCTGGCAGATCCAATGCCTCTCAATTCAGTTTCCTTGTCCCCTGAGAGGGCACATGGGGACAGTGGGAGGTATCTTTCACATCACATAGGAGCCAAACCCCCTCCACTAGATCATGCTGTGCCCCTGAGTTGTCTCTGATGTGGCTGAATGTGGAAGGGTCTTATGAGAGCTTACGGGGTAATCTCCTCCCAGGAATTATTAGTTCCAGAAGTTTTTTGGCCAATCCATAGAAAATCATTTGCAAACAAAGACCATTTTATTTCTTCCTAATCTGCATAACTTTATTTCCTTTTCTTATCTTATTGCATTGGCTAAGACTCCCAGTACAATGTTGAAAAGAAATTGTAAGAGGGAACATTCTTGCCTTGTTCCTGGTCTTGGTGAGAAAGTTTCAGGTTTTCCCATTAAGTATGATATAAGCTGTAGGGTTTTTTTCTAAAAATTTCCAAGTGTACTTTTACATTTAGTTTGTTCAAAGCAGACTCTAATCAAAGTTGGCCTGCAATCTGTGTTAAAATATGTATTTTTATTTACGGAGTGTGAAGTAAAGTACTCAGTTGATTGGTGTCAAATTAATGTTTCAAAAAGACCCTAGTGAAGTAAATGTCTTTATAGCTCATTTACTCTAACTATAATGCAATTAGAATCAACCTGAAATTCTTAATTTTTATTTTCTGTAATGTGATAAAGTTATTTATATTGACTATGATAAAAAGATATTATCTAACACGTTGAGAATATATCTATTTTAAAAAAATAATAGCCTTATTGATGTAATTCACAAACTATAAAATTCACCCTTTTAGTGTGAAATTCAGTGGTTTTTACTATGTTTACAGAGTTCTACAGCCACCACTGCTATTCAATTTAAGAACATTTCATCACTCCCACAAAAAAAATCCTATACCCATTAGCAGTCACTCCACATTTCCTCCTTACATCAGCCTCTGTCAACTACTCATCTACCTTTTGTCTCTGGGAATTTACCTATTTTAGACATTTCATATAAATATAATTATACAATAGTCTTTTGTGCCTGGTTTCTTTCACTTTGCATGATGTCTTCAGGATTTGTCTATGTTGTATGTACTGGATTTTCACTACTCTTTATGGCTAAATAATATTCCATTGTCTGCATATATCAGATTTTGTTTATTCATTCACTAGTTAATGGACATTTGACTTGGGTTGTTTCCACTTCCTGGCTATTATGAATAATAATGAATAATGTGGCTATGAACATTCATTTGCTTTTTTAGTGTATGTTTTCAATTCTTTTGGGTGTATACCTAGGAGTAGAATGTCTAAGTCATATGGTAACTCTACATTTAACATTTTGAGGAAATGTCAACCTGTTTTCCAAATTGGCATTATTTTATAATAATAGTTTTTAGTATAATGATTTTTGAGACACTCTGTCACCAGGCTGGAGTGCAGTGGTATGATCACAGCTCACTGTAGCCTCCACTTCCCTGGGCTCAGGTGATCTTCCCACCTCAGCCTCCTGAGTAGCTGGGACTACAGGCATGTGCCACTGTACCCAGCTACTTTTTTTTTTTTGGTAGGGTGAGGGTTTTGCCATGTTGCCCAGGCTGATCTTGAACTCCTAGGCCTAAACCATTTACTCAGCTTGGTCTTCCAAAGCGTTAGGATTACAGGCATGAACCACCACACCTAGCCTTTATCATTCTTTATTGAAATAAGTATGTAAGATCTATTTAAGAGACAGCAGTTGGTTCTACTGCTCTCTAAATATTTGCTAGCCTTGCCAATATGACTGAAATTTCCCCAGTCTTACTGCTTAAAGCTAAGACATGTAATGCCTTATGTTAAAAATATATTCCTTTAATAGAAATAAAATACAGAGCCACTTCCAGCTAGAGGATGTTTATCCACTTGGCCTGGGTGAATGGAACATTGATTAGGTAAATTTTTTACTTTTTATTTATTTATTTTTGAGACGAGGTCTTGCTATGTTGCCCAGGCTGGTCTTGAACTCCTGGGCTTAAGCAATCCTCCCACCTCAGTCTCTCAAAGTACTGGTATTACAGGAATGAGGCACTGTGCCTGGCCTGGTCAGGTAAATTTTGAAAGGAAGGAATGGTCAGGAAAGGTCCAGAGGCCCAGTCTTGCTGGAGAAGGGCTAGCGTGGGGATAGATGAGAGTGAAGGAGGGGAGGAGGAACAATCCAGAGGAGAGAGTTCTGAAGAAAACTATGCAGGAGTGCATAGGGCCCACATGTTACAGTTTTGCTCAGAACTGGTATTCCCTTTTTATTATTCTAAGGCTGAAATCAAACACTTATCAAAATAAAGTCAGTCCTGATTGGATTTAACTTTTGAAGAGGAGTAAATCCAGTGGCCTGGTGGCAAATGTTTAACAACTGGCTCTCGGAAGGGAAAAAGCCCTATTTGCAGGATTTGCTCATTTCTGTGGTGTAACTATGCTCCCACTGTCCAATTTCATGCTGCCAAAGTGATACTATTGAATATGTCATTGGGAAGAAATATGCATAATTGACTAACTTGAGCTGGTAAGAGCTGGCTCCAGCATACCACTGACTGAAGTGAGGGATTAAACCAACAGATAGAATCAGGGTGTGGCAGCTCATAAGAAGTTGGAACTGGGTAGACTTGTGAGTATGAGAGGAGGAGGCAATATGAAAGTAGGCCAGTCCCAGACGAGAAGAGTAAGTTGGCATAGAAAGGCCGTGTTCTGCTAGTTGAATCTTGGTGCAGCTCTGAGTTTCTCTTTTACAATGCAAATACCCTTCAGAAACACAGAAACCGACTCAAAAGGCTGCTGCCACGGTTCTGTTGCACTTTGATAATGGTGCAGTAATTCAGGCCAAACTGTTTTCTGCTGCTGTGAAGCACTGGATGAGGCTTTCCTGGACTTGGCCTCCCAGAGGCTGAAATGAAATCAAAGAGACAGGATAAATGGAGGCTTTTCCTTCCCTTTGGTGTGAGGTTACGTGGTGTGAGCGTATTTTCTGCTGGGAATTAGTTGCTTAGAGAAGAAGGCTCAAGCAAATCTGGACCAGGTGTTCACCCCAGTTAGTCTTAGAGCCAAGAAAAACCATTTTCTAGGCACTGGAAAGAAGAAAAAGGGGAATGCCAATTAATGATCATCTTTCAAATTCTTTCTTCTCATCCAAGGGACTGGGTTTTGTCTGGCCTTCCACGCTCCACTAGGCAATTGAGCCGTATTTCTGCAGAGAATTTTCTGATGATGATGAGTCAAGGTACCCAGTGGGGAGTTTTAAAGATAGATGACTTCCTCTATGAAATCAAAGCTTTATCTTCAGCAGGATCTATAGAAAGCTAACACAGGCAGTAGAAAAGGAGAAATTCAGTTACTCAATTGAGAGGTGCAAGCAGAAGGCCATAGATGTCAAATCACCAGGGTGATGAATTTTTCACAGAATCCAGTGTTTTGGCAGAATTGTCCTGAGTGACGGGTTGCTTAGGTGATGTGCAGACAGCTTTTTTCTAACTCAATGGAATGCCAATTATCTTTTTTTCTTTACCTGCTAGACCCTCAGGAAAAGAAATCTGTATATTTTAAGAAGGCGCATATATTTCCTTCGTGAGTGAAATGAAACTAAGGAGATAATCTTAATAAATTATGAGTGTTCTCTTATTCTGATGAGGAGAAAAGAAAGGTCAATATTCCTTCTAGAGCAGTCTCTTGATCTATCCAATCTATTAAAGAATAATTGAACCAGCAACAATCATTTCCATGAAGTATCTACTAATTACGCTGCCCTATAAACAGTCTCTGCATTCAGACATGCCAATTGCTAAAAATGGATCATTACATCACTAAGGGTGTCATTAGAGTTATAACTACTCCCAGATTCAGAAGATCTAACCCTGAAAAATGAGGGCTGATATTTTATTTTCTCTTTATTGATGGTGCCCCAAATGTCACCTCAAATATTCTGAAAACTTTGTTTTACTACAAATTCAAGTCTTTGTGTTAAGGTATCCCAAAATACACCATTTCCTTTAAATGATTCACACATTTTTTTATCCTATTCAGCAAACTCCAAGACAGTTGATCGAAAAGGCACCATGAACCAAGCCTGATATACTCAATTCAGGCTTCCATTTTTATCTTTCAAATAAGGGAGTTGGTTTATCTATGAATTAGGATTAGACTCACCTGTAACAGAACCAAAATAACAGTGCCTTAAGTTAAGCATAGGGTTATTTCTCTCTCACGTAAGTGAAACCTGGAGGTAAACCATGCAAGGCTGGTACAGTTATCCATGATCATCAAGGACCTGGGCTCCTTTAATCTTGTTGCTCAGCCATCCCCCAAACATGGCTTCCACTTCCTGGTCTAAGATGGTCACTCTAGCTCAAGCCATGAAGCCAACATTTCTACCTTTAGTTAAAAAAGGGCGTGTCTCCTCTCTGAAAAGGTGCCACCAGAGTCACACTCAACACTTTCACTTGTAATCCACTGAAAAGCTGCCAGAGAGTCTGGAAACTGAGATATATACTCTTAAATATTGAGGATTCAATTACCATGGATGAAAGGGAGCATAGATATTGGGAGCTAGCTGTTACTACCTCAGATTAAAGCAATGATTTTTAAATTGTGTTCTGAAAATCCTAGGGTTTTAATGTGTTGTATAGGGGGCTGCTGTAGGTTTGGGATAGGGGAGTGTGGGCAATTTTACATTGGATTCCAGAACACTTCTTGAAATCTGGACACCTGCGTCCTCCCCTACCTTTTTGGGGGGATGGAGTCTCGATCTGTTGCCCAGGCTGGAGTGCAGTGGCTTGATCACAGCTCACTGCAACTTCCGCCTCCCGGGCTCAAGCGATTCTCCTGCCTCAGCCTCTCAAGTAGCTGGGATTATGGGCACCTGCCTCCATGCCGGGCTAATTTTTGTAGTTTTAGTAGAGTCGGGGTTTCACTATGTTGGCCAGGCTGGTCTTGGGCTCCTGACCTTGTGATCCACCCACCTTGACCTCCCAAAGTGCTGGGATTACAGGCATGAGCCACTGCACCTGGCTAGATCCCCCTTTTTGAGGTGCAATTGTTTTAGGTCACTTCTGATGGGTACAAGTGGTCTGGACTGAGAGCCACTGACAACTTACTGGTAAGAACTCCCAGGGTCTCAGAAGAAGGGATGCTTTAGTGGTACCTTGGGCTGGTCAAGGGGAGATTGGATTCTGGAGCAGAGTGCCAATTCTGAATAAGGACACATTGAGCTGGTGTTAGGCCAGTGACATCATATGACACTGAGAGAAGAAATAAGTGACAACTGAGCCCTGAAATTGGACTAAGATTCTCTGTTTTTTTAAAGAGAGCTCACTAATGGTTACAGCAGAACTTCTCAACCTTGGTACTGTTGACATTCAGGGACAGGTAATTTTTTCTGTGTATAGTTGTAATGTGCATTGCAGGATCTGCCCACCAGATGCCAATAGTATACCTCTAGTTGTAAAACTGAAAATGCCTCCAAACATTGCCAAATGTTCCCTGAGGGCAAGATTGCCAGCAGTTGAGAACCACTGATTTAGAATCCACATGATGATGTCCATTTTTATACATTGCTAATGGGTACAACTTGATACCAATACTTTCATACATTAGATGGGCTACATATCTTAATATGTTCACAACCTTGACTTAATAATCCCAGTCCTTAAACTCTACTCCAAGAAAACAATTTGTAAAAGGCTTCTTGCCTGAAGATGTGCATTTCCGTACTATTTTCAACAGAGAAAAATTGGAAACAATAGAAAAATGTTGAACAGTAGGGAAACAGTTAAGTAAATTGTGGCAGATCCATGTACCCAGTAAAATGTGCTTATGAGTCTATGATAACATGGGGAGAAACTTAGGATGCAATAAGTGAGCAAACAAAAAAAACTATGCAGAGAAAAAGACAAGAAGGAAATTCACCAAAATGGCAAAGTCTGGGACTGGATTTGAAATGATTTTTCCTTTTATTTTTCTATTGTTTCCAAGCTTTATTAGCTCCATAGGAATTACTTTATACCAAACTATAAAACAAAACTTAAAAAAATACTTTATTTAAAGAAAATACCCTGGTGCACACTCCTTGTGAATACTCTCTGTCCTGCAGAATCGACAGAGGTTTATAAGCATTCCCATAAGCTCAGGCTGTGGGGATATAGGCAGACACAGATGTTCCTTCCTGCACAGAGTTATCATGCTTTGTGCCAAGTTACCCTGACACCTTTGCCTCAATCCATTGGACCAGGAAACCCTGTTAGAGATAAAAGCTCCAGCAGGCTGGATAGAAAGAAGCCCAAACACCTATGAAAAGTCTTGATCCAAGGCACTGTCAAATAGAAGCCTTTGATACTGGAGAGTGGCAAACAAGGTCAATCAGAAATTATACATGTAAAAAACTCCATGAGGAAGCATCTCTGCCACCCCTGGGAGATTAACAAGGACAACCAGCCATTAAGCAACTGTGAATCTCCAAGGGCGAAAGGTATTATTGTGGTTCTCCACAAAGCCACAGAGGCTTTCCTCGCTCCTTCACTTTCTCACAAAAAATTCCACAATGCATAACGATCTTGACAGAGTGTGACCCAGTGTCTACATGAAGTGTTTCTCCGTGTCAGTGTGTATAGTAGACATACAGCGCAGCTAGAACCCTCCTTCTTCTCCTCAATGGCCCCAAAGGCCACTCCACAGATGAGTGGCATGGGAAACTTGTTAAAGTTCCAAATGTCAGGCTTCTCCGTAGATAATCTCATTGGCTAGTCTTGGGGAGTGGGGCACTTAGGGGTTTGTATTTAAGAGTTCCCAGGTAATTCTGTTGCATAATTTTGTTTTGGAAATATTATTTTACTTACCACTGGAATAACTATGTCCTTATGCTTTAACTCTGAAGTAATCCTTAACAAAATGAGGTAGCCATATACCCAAAAGAATTGAAAGCAGGGTCTCGAAAAGATACTTGTACACCCTTGTTCATGACAGCATTACTCACAATAGTAGCCAAAAGGTAGAAAGCAATTCAAATGACTGTCGATGGATGAAGAGATAAATACAATGTGGTATATATGTACAATGGAATATTATTCAGCCTTAAAAAGGTAGGAAATTTTGACACATGCTACAACATGGATGAACCTTGAGGACGTTATGCTAAGTGAAATAAGCCAGTCCAAAAAGGACAAATACCATATTATTCCACTTATATGAGATACCTAGAATAGGCAAATTCACAGAGACAAAAAGTAGAATGATGGTTTCCAGGAACTGGAGGAGTTAGGAATGAAGAGTCATTTTTTTTAATGGGTATGGAGTAGCAGTTGGGGAAGATAGAAAGTTCTGGAAGTGGATGGTGGTAATGGTTGTACAACAATATGAGTGTAAATTCCGTGTTGTGAATGGTACACTTGAAAATGATACATTTTATGTTTTATATATATTTTAATGTTTTATTTACATGCATACATATATACATGCATAAATACAGCATGACAACTCTGTCATTTGGCATATAAAAATATATAATGCTTTATATCTCTCTATATAAATATGTATATACCCTTTGACACACCTACTTACTCATCTAACCACATACTATCAGCAGCCACCAAAAAAAATCATGAGATATTTTTTCTAGCAAGGAAATAAGCCGCCCCAAAGAAATCATAGCCAATAAAATAATTTTTTTGGTACAGAATACTGTCAGAGATTAAAAAAAAAAGCTTTAGGAAATAAAATTAGTGCAAAGCAAACATCATATCAGGGTCACTTATCATAAAATAAACTGAGAGAAACAGGAAATAGGAGACTAAAATAAATCTATTTAAAGAAAAAAAAATCATTCCCAAAAGTTTGCAAACAAGTCTTTCTGGATCTTTAAAAACATCTCTGAAATGTCTCAGTTTAGAGACCTTAGAATACTATCTCCATTCCTCACTCTCTGAAGTGTGCATTTACGTCCTCTCTTATAAAATTAATCTTTTCCAAATGTTCAAATAGATCTGGTGACTCTGGTGGGTGCCCAGCAGAAGAGCCCTGTTTCAGTTGGGAAACACTTTAGGGTGGGCAGGACTTGCTATAAA
Organism: Callithrix jacchus; assembly: GCF_049354715.1. Taxonomy (NCBI): domain Eukaryota; kingdom Metazoa; phylum Chordata; class Mammalia; order Primates; family Cebidae; genus Callithrix; species Callithrix jacchus. Next base: position 26,015,828 of record NC_133516.1, on the reverse strand, counting down.
CAAGTTGGAGACAGACAAGATGGGGAGCAGGGGAGACCGTGTAATATACGATGCTGCAAGTAGTGGGAGGCATTTGGCAGGAGACCTCACAAATACGACGTCGACGATTAGGGTGGTAAGCTGCTAGTCATTGTTTTCACAGAGGGTGAGACCAAAAAAGTCAGCTTTAAATACAGCATGAGTGATCTTTAAATGAGGTGAGAATTCAAAACAACAGTGGCTTTAAAAACACAAAAGTTTATCTTTTCTTCATGTAACAGAATCCAGAGGTAGGGGATGATGTGGCGACTGTGAAGTTGTCAGGAACTCAGCCTTCTTCTGTCTTGTTCTGTCGTTCTCACTTCGTGGGTCAATGTGATTATCCGACTATTTTTGTTTGTCTGTTTGTTTATTTTTTGAGATGAAGTCCTGCACTGTCGCCCAGGCGGAGTGCAATGGTGTGATCATGGCTCACTGCAACCTCTGCCTCCCCAGCTTGAGTAATTCTTCTGCCTCAGCCTCCCGAATAGCTGGGATTACAGATGTGTGCCACTGTGCCCTGCTAATTTTTTTTGTATTTTTTTCACCACATTGGCCAGGCTGGTTTCAAACTCCTGATCTCGTGATCTGCCTACCTCAGCCTCCCAAAGTGCTGGGATTACAGGCATGAGCCACTGTGCCTGGCAGACTATTTGACTGTTTAAGCTTTGGCCATCAAGTCTATATTCTGGCCCCAGGAAAAGAGGAGGGGTGAAAAGGCCCACTTCTTCCAGTAACAGAAGTTGTATATGGCACTTCCATTTATATCCCAGTGACCAGAACATAGTCTTATGGCCACACCTAACTACAAGAGAGGCCGGAAATCATGGTCTTTATTCCAGGGAGCTGTTTACCCAGTTAAGATAGGGAAAGCCAATATTGGGATAGAGGAATTAAAATCTTTGCCACTGGGAAGTTAGGTCAGCAGACGGGACTCTGAGAGTTCTTTTTCAGACCAATTACTGTAAACTTTTTACATGAGACACTTCTAGAAGCTCTGGCTGAATTGTTTCATTTAATCCTTACAGCTTCTCTGGGTGTACAGTATCAATTCCACTTTAAAAACAAAGGAGCCCCATAAATTGTGCTGTTGGTCTCCAAGTTCTTCAGGTTCAGCCCTGTGTGTTCCCAAAGCCCCTTTCCCTGTGGCACCAAGAGGTGGTAAGTAAAGTCTGGCCAGGGGACAGCTGCATTTGTCTATTGTAAGTCTCTTAGCTGTAGCCATGGTCACCTCTAAACATGTATGTCTTCTTGACTCCACACTCTGCCATGGAGGAGACCAGGAGCCCACTGCATGGAAACTATGCACATCATTTCAGCTCTCCTTTTACCTAGGAGTCTTGAGAACCTAGGCTGGGCTGCTGGCTTACCTGGGTTTTGAGCTGACGTTAGCATTCTGGGGTGGAGTTACTCATTCTGGGTTTGACTGCTGCACTCTCTTTTGAGAACATGCTTGTGCTAAAAGGTGTGTGTGTGTGTGTGTGTGTGTGTGTAACGGGGGGGGGGGGAGAGAGAGAGAGGACTTATTACAGTCCTCAGAGGACCAAAGAGGCAAAGGGGAATCAACTACAGAGCTGGGTCCTGTCCAACCCCACACACCTGCTCCCCCGCCATGCCTGGCCCCCCAGTGCTGAGACATCTGTTGTCAAGAGATAATACCTGAAACCAACAAAGCTGAGAAGTCCCCTTTTACTGGCTCTATTCTCTCTTGACAGATTATATGGGTTCTTTTCATATTTTCAAAGAACCCTCTTGGGGGATTAGAAAATTTAATGTTTAAATCACTGACGATGAGAAACAAGCCAAGAAGAGCATTTTTAAAAAGGGATAGGAGGCCTGATTTTGTTCCTGCCTGGGAGCCGCTCACTCCATCCCAGCACTCAGAGGGGAAGTTTTCTCCTTAGGGAGCTGGCTGGGTGCAGCCTGGAAGTTCTGAAAACACAGATGTCTCTGCGTTGCTGTGGAAAGACCACAGAGGCTTCTTCTCAATTCCACAGCAAAGTCATTCCACTGGAGTTCGTGGCTGACTTCCTTAGAAGAACAGTTCCCGTGAGAGAGGACAGAATCCTGGTTAGCTCTTCCTTTTACAAACTTCCTTTCTTCCCTAATCTACCCTCCACCATCTTGTGTTTTGGCCGCTAAGTCAAATCCTTCTAAAAAGCTCTTAATTTCTGTTTTTAAATATCTTTTCAACATAAAACACGTAAGTAAACACTTGTTTGTTATAAAAAGTTTAGAAAATAGATAATTTTTAAAAGGAAATAAAAATTGCCCGTTTTTCTATTTCCCAGGGTTAATTATGGCTTTTTATTTATTTTTAAGCACTATATATATGCGCTTATATATTTTATATATATATAATATATAAGCATAGTGTGTATGTAAAGCTTTTTTTAAAAGCAGAAGTTGAGTCTGGCTACTTTATAACCAATATTGCCATCTTTCTATGTCAATAAATATGAATCTGCAATATTGTTTTTAATGGCTGAAGACAGTCCATTGCCTCACCATTTAAAAAAAATCCCCTCTTAGTGGCTGAGCACAATGACTCATGCCTGTAATCCCAGCACTTTGGAAGGCTGAGGCAGGCAGATCATGAGGTCAAGAGATCTAGACCATCCTGGCCAACACGGTAAAACCCCGTCTTTACTAAAAATACAAAAATTAGCTGGGCATGGTGGCAGGTGCCTGTAATCTTAGCTACTGGGGAGGCTAATGCAGGAGAATCGCTTTAACCCAGGAGGGGGAGGTTGCAATGGGCCGAGATCGTGCCACTGCACTCCAGCCTGGCAACAGAGCAAGACTCCATCTCAAAAAAAAAAAAAAAAAAGAATCCCCTTTTATTGAACAATAAGATTAATTTGCTGCTCTATTTTTAAAATGATTGTTATTAAAAAGATATAATGGCACCTTCTTGATTATTTCCTTAGAATAAACTCCTAGAAGCAGATTACTGGGCAAATGTTTTGTAAATTTTTTTTAATATATATGGTCAAATGACCTATAGAAAAGTTGTAATAATTTACACATTCTCATCTACTTTATGTGAGGGGATTCCTTACATTCCAGTTTATACTGGATACTATGCTGTTCTTTAAAGTTCTGGAAAGTCAATGATATGCTATAATCTTTTGGAACAGAACCGTAATTATAGATCTGTCCTGTACAGAAAGCTTTTCTTCCAGAATTCCATCTGAGAACTCAGAACCCAAGGCTGCCAAGAAAAGAGCCAAATTAGAACCAAATTCAGATATGTCTGTGTTTCAGACATCCTCTCATTTCCATCAGCCTCTGAACACACATCTGGCCAAACAACTGTCTGTTTTTTTGTGACTGAGGCTGGATTCAGTGCTGACCTAGATAGAGAATCCTTTTTATTTCATGACCAGCTCTCTGAACCATCTGGTCTTGGCTAAACAGGTTACCCACACAGTTGGAACCTTCATCAGTCAACTAGCTTTCCTCTTGCCAGTTTTTAAATAAAAAATGTTTCCTATCTTGCTCTTTACCTCAAAAAAGAAGGCACAAGTGACTTTTTTTTTTTTTTTTTTTTTGCCTGATAGCTAAGTAGGTAGCTTCTTTTTTAAAATCTTGACAATCCTACAGATTCTATTACAGCTCCCGAAAGCTCTGAGAGAGTAGAAAGAGAGAGAGGAGGAAGACGGAATTCCCGCGGTCACAAGGACTTGGGCCTGAGGAGTTGCCTCTGCATGCTATCAAGCTTACTTAAATATTTGAAATAGTTGTGGTTGAGGGGGAAATGCCAATTATCTTCAAAAATGAGATTCTGTTCTTGACTACAAGTGTTTTTCCCAAATCCGAGGATTAAAGCAGATTGTTTTTTCCAAGCTCATGAGCTATTTTTATCTGCCACAATATGGAGCGCGCACACCTGTTTGCACGCACGTCTTTGTGCCTGGACACTTGTGTTCATCATGTGAAAGGCAGCGCTATGAGACAGGAAGATTTGTGTCTTAACACCTATGTGGAAGTTTATTGCTATGGGATGAAGGACTATCTTCTTTTACAGTTATGCATTTTCTCTATGCTATTTTGGGATCTTAAAATCAGTCACAGGAAACAAATTAGACCTACTTTTATTTTTATTTTATTTTTTAAAATTTCAATAGCTTTTGGGATACAAGTGGGTTTTGGTTACATAGATGGATTCTATGGTGGTGAATTCTGAGATTTTAATGCACCGTCACTACAACAATGTACACTGCACCCAGTTGCAGCCTTTTATCCCTCCCCCTGCAACCTCCCCCAACCCTAAGTCTCCAGAGTTCATTATATTACTCTGTATGTCTTTGTGTCCTCTTAGCTTAGCTCCCATTTGTAAGTGAGGACATATAGTATTTGGTTTTCCATTCCTTAGTTACTGCACTTAGAATAATGGCCTCTGGCTCCATCCAAGTTGCTGCAGAAGACATTATTTTACTCCTTTTTATAGCTGAGTAGTATTTCATGGTGTATATATACCACATTTTCTTTATCTACTCGTTGGTTGACGGGCATTTAGGTTGGTTCCAAATCTTTGCAATTGTAAATTGTGCTGCTATACACATGCGTGGGCATGTGTCTTTTTTACATAATGACTTCTTTCTTAACTTTAATTTTAAGTTCCAGGATACATGTGTAGGACGTGCAGGTTTGTTACATAGGTAAATGTGTGCCATGGTGGTTTGCTATACCTATCCATCCATCACCTGGGTATTAAGTCCAGCATGCATTAGCTATTTTTTCTGATGCATTAGCTCTCCCTCCCCCAACTCCCCCACCAATAGGTCCTGATGTATGTTGTTCCCCTCCCTGTGTCCATGTGTTTTCATTGTTCAGCTCCCACTTATGAGTTTGGTTTTCTGTTCCTGCATTAGTTTGCTGTGGATAATGGCTTCTAATTCCATCCATGTCCCTGCAAAGGGCATGATCTCATTCTTTTTTTATGGCTGCATAGTATTCCATAGTGTATATGTACCACATTTTCTTTATCCAGTCTATCACATTGATGGGCATTTGGGTTGATTCTGTATCTCTGCTATTGTGAGCAGTGCTATAATGAACATATGCATGCACGTATTTTATAATTGAATGATTTATAGTCCTTTGGGTATATACCCAGTTATGAGATTGCTAGGTCAAATGGTATTTCTGGTTCTTGGTTTTTGATGAATCGCCACCCTGTCTTCCACAATGATTGAACTAATTTACATTCCCACCAACAGTGTGAAAACATTCATATCTCTCTGCAGCCTCACTAGTATCTGTTGTTTCTTCATTTTTTAATAATCACCATTCTGACTGGCATGAGGTGGCATCCCATTATGATTTTGATTTTCATTTCTCTTATAATCAGTGATGTTGAGCTTTTATTCATATGTTTGTTGATCACATAAATGCCTTCTTTTGAGAAGTATCTGTTCATTCCTTTGCCCACTTTTTAATGTTTTTGTTGTTGTGGTGGTGGTGAAGTTCCTTGTAGACTCTGGATATTAGACCTTTGTCAGAAGGATAGGTTGCAAAAATTTTCTCCAATTTTATAGGTTGTCTGTTTACTCTGACGATGTTTCCTTTTCTGTGCAGAAGCTCTTTAGTTTAATTAGATCTCATTTGTCAATATTGGCTTTTGTTGCAATTGCTTGTGATGTTTTCATTGTGAAATCTTTGCCTGTGCCTATGTCCTGAATGGTATTGCCCACGTTTTCTTTTTGGGTTTTAATAGTTTTGGGTTTTCCATTTAAGTCTCTTTAATCCATCTTGAGTTAACTTTTGTATAAGGTAGAAGGAAGGGGTCCATTTCAATTTTCTGCATATGGCTAGCCAGTTCTCCCAGCACCATTTATTAAATAAGGAATCCTTTCTCCATTGCTTGTTTTTGTCAGGTTTGTCAAAGATCAGATAGTTGTAGATGTGTGGCCTTATTTCTGAGTTCTTTATTCTGTTCCATTGGTCTAGGTGTCTGTTTTTGTAACAGTACCATGCTGTTTTGGTTACTGTAGCCTTGTAGTGTAGTTTGAAGTCAGGTAGCATGATGTCTCCAGGCTTGTTCTTTTTTCTCAGGATTGTCTTGGCTGTATGGGCTCTTTTATAGGTTCCATATGAATTTTAAAATAGTTTTCTTCTAATTTTATGAAGGATGTCAATAGTAGTTTGATGGAAATACCATTGAATCTATAAATTACTTTGGCCAGTATGGCCATTTTCACAATATTGATTCTTCCTAACCCTGAGCATGGAATGTTTCTCCATCTGTTTGTGTCTCCTCTGATTTTCTTGAGTAATGGTTTGTATTTCTCCTTGAAGAGGTCTTTTACTTCCCTTGTTAGCTGTATTCCTAGGTATTTTATTCTCTTTGTAGCAATTGTGAATTGGAGTTCATTCATGATTTGGCTCTCTGCTTGTCTATTGTTGGTGTATAGGAATGCTTGTTATTTTTCCACATTGATTTTGCATCCTGAGACTTTGCTAAAGTTGCTTATCAGCTTAAGAAGCTTTGGGGCTGAGATGATGAGGTTTTCTAGATATAGGATCATGTCATCTGCAAACAAAGACAATTTGAGTTCCTCTCTTCCTATTTGGGTACCCTTTATTTCTTTCTCTTGCTTGATTGCCCTGGCCAGATCTTCCAATACTATGTTGAATGAGTGGTGAGAGAAGAGATCCTTTTTTTGTGCCAGTTTTCAAGGGGAATGGTTCCAGGTTTTGCTCATTCAGCATGATATTGGCTGTGGGTCTGTCATAAATGGCTTTCATTATTTTGAGGTACATTACTTCAATACCTAGTTTATTGAGAATTTTTAATATGAAGGGATGTTGAATTTTATTGAAGGCCTTTTCTGTGTCTATTGAGATAATCATGTGGTTTTGTCTTTAGTTCTATTTATGTGGTGAATTACATTTATTGGTTTGTGTATGTTGAACCAGTCTTGCATCGCAGGGATGAAGCCTTCTTAATCATGGTAGATAAGCTTTTCGATGTGCTTCTGGATTTAGTTTGCCAGTATTTTACTGGAGATTTTTACATTGATGTTCATCAGGGATATTGGCCTGAAGTTTTTTTTTGTTATAGCTCTGCCAGGTTTTGGTATCAGGATGATGCTGGCTTCATAAAATGAGTTAGGGAGGAGTCCCTCCTTTTCAGTTGTTTGGAATAGTTCATATAATGACTTATTTTCCTTTGGGTAGATACCTAGCAGTGGGATTGCTGGATCAAATGGTAGATCTGCTTTTAGTTCTTTAAGGAATCTCCATACTATTTTCCATAGAAGTTGTACTAATTTACATTTCTACCAGCAGTGTAAAAGTATTCCCTTTTTGCTGCATTCATGCCAATATCTATTGTTTTCTGACTTTTAAATTACGGCCATTCTTGTAGGAGTGAGGTGGTATCTTTTTGTGGTTTCAATTTACATTTCCCTGATGATTAATGATGTTAAGCATTTTTTTCTGCTTGTTGGCTGTTTGTATATCTTCTTTTGAGAAATGTCTATTCATTAGGCCTATTTTTAGAACTTCCCATTGTTAATTGTGTTGTGTTTTTATGGTCTCTATGCTTTTGCTCAGGCATAATTACTTAATCACACAAAACATTCTTATTGAGGGCCCACTTAGGGCAAAGCCCTCTGCTGAGTTCTGTGGAAGGTATCAAGGCAGAAGCCCTAGGCCAGCTCTTTCATCGACTAGCTGATGAAGGAGTCTTAGTTTATTCACCATTAAGACAAAATACATGTGCTTACTATTCCCATTGGGCATTAACTTCCCTACACTGTGAGCTCCTCATGGTGGTGCACCTTTTCATACACCTGCTGACAATTTGTATGTCCTTTTTGGAAAGATGTTTGTTCAGGTCTTTTGCCCATTTTAAAATCACATTATTTGTATTTTATTGTTATTGAGTTGTTTGAGTTCCTTATATATTTTGAGTATTAACCCTTTGTCAGACATATGGTATATATGGTTTGCAAATATTTTCTCTGAATCCATAGGTTGCCTTTTCATTGTGTTGATTGTTTCCTTTGCTGTGTAGAGGGATACGTGGTGGCAGCGAGGTCCTGAGCTGTCCCTAGTTAGCATCTCCTGCCACAAATCAGAAACATGTGACTCAGTCTGGAATGAGGCTGATCAAAGCCTTCATGGAACTATTCACCCCAGCTATGGATGCAAGCACAGGTAAGCCTGACAGATGCTGAAGTCACACCAGAGGTGTTTGATTCAGCACCTTACACAATTTATAGTCATATATTTGTTGCTATTTAAAAGTGTTTTATTATGAAAACTTTTAGCTGTATAGGTTATAGACAGAAGAGTATAATGAAGCCTCAGACACTTATCACCCCACTCAAAGTGATAATACTGCCTCCCATTACTCTCTGCCCTTGAATCCTAAACATCCTGCCATCCCATCCCTTATGTATATCTGAGATTTATAAGGACTTTTTAGAAATGTAACCACCATGCTCTTACCCACCCTAACAAAGTTAACAATTATTCCTTAATATGAGATTAGTTGTCTCCAAGATATCTCTTTAGGATTTGTTTTTAAAACCCTCCAAGGCTCATGCATTTAATTCAATTTGATATGTCTTAAGTCTTTTTTATTCTCTAGCCATTCCCTATCCTGACTACATCAAACTGAAAAGCTTCTGCAGAGCAAAGGAAACAATCAACAAAATGGAAAGGCAACCTGTCGGATTCAGAGAAAATATTTGCAAAACATACATCTGATCAGGGATTAATATCCAAAATATATAAGGGACTCATACAACTCAATAGCAAATAAAAATAAATAACCTGATTAAAAAATGGGCAAATGACCTGAATACACATTTTCCCAAAAAGGACATACAAGTGGTCAATAAGTACATGAAAAGATGCTCAACATCACAAATCATCAGGGAAGTGCAAATTAAAACCACAGTAAGAGATCATCTCACACCTGTTAGGATGACTATTATCAAAAAGAGAAAAGATAAGTGCTGGTGAAGATATGGAGAAGAGGAGACCCTTGGACATTGTTGGTGGGAATAGAAATTGATACAGCCATTATGAAAAACAGTAGGGAGTTTCCTCAAAAAATTAAAAATGGAACTACCATATGATTCAGCTATCTCACTTCTGTGTATATTATCCAAAGGAAATAAATTTAGCATGTTGAAGAGATAGCTGCACTTCCATGTTCATTAAAGTATTATTCATAATAGCCAAGATATGGGGTCAATTTAAGTGTCTGTCTACAGATGAATGCATAAAGAAAATGTGGTAAACATACACAGTGGAACACTATTCAGCCATAAAAGAAGGAAATCCTGACATTTCTACCAACTGAGAGGATGCCATGCTAAGTGAAATAAGCCAGATACACACAAAAATATTGTATGGTCTCACCTTATTGTGGAATCTAAAAAGGTCAAATTCATAGAACCAAAGAAGAATGGTGGTAACCAGTGTTAAAATAGCTAAAATAGTTACTTGTGAGACCATTAGACTGAGGAGGTAAGGCCTTGGGTCTTACCTAAGCTTGACCAAACAAAAACTGCCAACAAATCTATAAGTAGGGATTTTCCACTAAAATAAGGCTACTGCTCCACTTTAACCAATCCAACATTTTATGTGCCTTTCTTTTGTGTTCATCCTATGAAAGTCTTCCTCTTGTGCCCTTGCAGGGGAGTCCTCAAACCATTTGTGGTCTGGAGCTGCCTGCTTAATGAATCACTGTCTGCTCAAAAAAACTCTTTAAAATTTTAATGTGCCTAAATTTACCTTTTAACACCAGGGATAGTACAGCAAAGGAAATAGGGAGATGAAAGTAGAATGAGTAAGTTCTGGAGACCTAATGTACAGCAGGGTAGCTGTAGTTAGTAATAATGTATTGTATATTGATATGATATTTGCTAAGAGAGTAGAACTTTACACACACACACACACACACACACACACACACACACACACACAGAGGCAACTATGTGGAGTATGGATGTGTTAATTAGCTTGACTGTAGCAATCATTTTAGTATACATACATGTATGTCAAAACATCACATTGCACACCTTAAATATATACAATTTTTATTAAAAACAAAAACAGTTCTCATTCCTTTTTGTTTCTTTTCCATGTTATTGATTTATTGAAGAAACTAGGTTATTTATCTTGTAGAATGTCTCACAATCTAGATTGGGCCGATCGTTTATTTGCAGTGTTGCTTGATTTGTTCTTCAGTCCCTTATATTTCCTATAAACTGGTATGAGATGTAGAGGTTTTTAAAATTCAGGATTAATTTTTTTGAAGGCAAGAATATATCATAGTTGGTGTTATTTCATGTTGCATCTCCTCAGTAGACATATAAGGCACGGTTATCTTGCTAATAGTGATAGAGCAGTGGGTTTAGATGGTGCCAGCCTCACTGCTCTGTAATGAAGTTCCACATCGGCATTTCCCTTGAGGTCTTCAGCATCCACTAACGATTGTTTCCTAAGTTAATTATTCCATTAAAGTCACAATTGGAATTATGTCATTCTTTCTACATTTAATAGTGGAACATTTTCTATAAATAAGTTTCTCCAGAAACAATTCAGTTATCCAGAAATATACATATATGTACTAGAAAGGTAAAATAAATGTTTTTCTTTCAGTCTATTTACCAATTTTTGAAGTAATGAGCTGAAACCCTAGCAACCTCTAGTGGAGAACCATGATCTTTTCCTTTCTTTTCTTTTTTAAAAGTATTATTTTGAACTCATGGATTTTTTACTGCTGTTTTAATCTACTGTTCCATTATTTTTTTATTTGAAGAATTTCCAATCTTCTGGAGCAGAAAACCTTCAAGTTGACCTCTGGGTCTCTTTGACATAGTCTTCATAGTTTTTCATAGTTTTTTCTGGCATAAGATGTCCCAGGCTCATCTTGTACATTTTCGACTCACCCTTGGAATCAGTCATCTCTCCAAGGAGCTCTGTCTCTCATATTGAGAAATGGTATTTAGAGACCACAATCTGGGCACTGGGGGTACTTGTCATCCTCATACATTTTCAGTGGAATGTTGGGATTCACTCAAGGTGGTCAGCAAAATGTTAAGGAAAATATTAGGGAAAGATTATGGTCTCAAACCTTTTGGAAGGCTGAAAGGTTTTAATGGGATAGGCTGAAGGCAGCTGGTCCTTACCTTAAAGCATTAGGTCACAGGGTGAAGAGTAGGACTAATAGAATCTTCCCCAATTAAGTCTGTTTACCCCACATTCCCTTGTCTCTATTCTACTTGTTTACTCATGTAAATTCTGTGCAAGATGGCCCTCTCAGGGGAGGGTTGAAGGGGGATTACTCATTAATGGTGTTTGTTCTGGGCCCTGGAACAAAAATCTTTTATCATTCATAAAACCACCCTTTTAATGATGTTAGTTATCCATAAATGTGTTGACTTAGAATCTCTGTTATTAAATCTATACTGAACAAATGTGACGAAGAACAGCTAGCAAGGGGTCAGGTAGCTGCAATCGCCCTCTGAGAGCAGCTAAGGACCTCCCTAGCCCACTTGATCACTGTACTCTGGTGTGTGAGTGTATTTTATTCATGTGTTGCTGTGTCAGGGTCTCTAGGACAGACACTCTGCCTGTGGTGATCAACGTCTCTGGTGGTGACCCCAAAGTGATCAATGCCACAGCTGGTGCCCCATGCAACATTTTAGCAGAAAACTTCCAGATGACTCCATGGGACTGGTCAATGCTAGCTTATACCACTTTGGATCCCAGACAATAGCCCTTCTGGAGGGCAGAATATGATGAGTTGTGTGAACAACAAGCCAAAAAGAATCAGGTGACAGGGCAAGACATAACAGCTGCTGCGCTCCAGGGGAAGGGTCCTCATGCCAAGGTACAATAACAACTAGATTTTGATACCCAGATCTATAATCCAGTATCTTCATGTTCCCAGAGGGCTTGGGACCGAATTTCCCAGAGTAGAATTCAACAGAGGTCTTTTGTAAATGTTCAACAAGGGCCTCAAAAGCCATTTGTTGAATTTATTGATCGGTTAATCCAGGCAATTAAAAGACAAATTAGTCATGACCAGGCTACAGATATTTTATTGTTTCAATTGGCTTATGAAAACACTAATGTAGATTGCCAGCAAGTAATGCAGGCAATCAGAGAAAAGGGAGCCACAGTTGGGGAACTTATAAAAGCGTGCCAAGTAGTAGGAACAGAGACACGCAAAGCCAACATGTTGGCTATGGCCTTAAGGCCTCCTAGAATGAAAAGGGAGAGGAACACTAATTGATTTCTACATGGAGAACCACAGTGGGTGACACTACAGATAAATGTTTTTGGAGGAAAAATATTTTAATTTCATATGCTATTTCCAATTCAAATTTCAAATTGGAGTTTTTACTTAACCTTACTTCAATATGTAGATCTACTATAATTTATGCACCTAGTCCACTACTGTGTTATTATTTGATTAATGCCTGTCTCCTGCCAGACTCTACATTCTCTATGATGTCTGCTTTTACTTCCTTCTGTATCCCTTACGGAAGGATATCCCTTACATTGTGTTCTTAGCACAATGCCTAGAACATAGTGGATGCCCAAATGTGTATGGGATAAATGGATGATTGAACACGTGAAGGTCACTTCTAGCCCTGGAATTCTAGCCTCCCTAGACCCAGCTACAACTGACTGTAAACTCACCTTCAAAATCACTGGAATTCCTAAACATGAGAGTTTACCTCCACCCTTTAAGTAAGGAGAGTCCCCCATGAAAGATTCATGGCCATGTCCCTGGCACAGGAAACCCAGGGAGCTGAGGCAGGGGAAAGGCAGAAAAAGAGGAGAATGCTAGAAAGAGAGAGGCTGTCAAATGGGAAATAGATAAATCAATCACACTTGCCTGTGGCCTTCCATGTGTGTTTTGCTAGGATTAACCCAAGACTGCATTCTTTCCTTTTAAGGAGTAGCTGTGCTACAGGCCTTCCAGGTGCTGCAGGCTGCAACAGAGGGGGCCTGTTGAGGTATTTTTCCTTGCATTTCGTGGTGGTTTTGATCTTTTGTGCACTCCCTTCTGACATTCACGAGGAAGATTTTTAGAGTGTCTTATTGTTTACAGAGTCATGAACCCTCACAGTGACTTCAGGAAGAAAGGATCAACACCAGCACTCACCATCACTTGGATGTCAAGATTCAGGGTCTGCAAATGATGTGCTTGAGGTTTACCTTGATGAAGTGGCTGAGCTGGGACTTGAACAGATGCCCCTGGGATGTTGAGTGTCTTTCCCTCTGATTACCTCCTTCCCCACAAGATTCACTTCAGAGAAACAAGAGGGGTTTGGGCACCACTTTCTTTAAGCCCCAGTGACTCTTCTTCCCAAGAACTTAGTTGAGATTGCCAGTTGCATTTGCCTTCGTTATGCTCAGGGTCCTGTCGCAAAAGGTTGGCTGGTGATTCGGAGTGGAACAAAAATTTCTTGAGGCCTCATTTTTTCCCACTCCTGTTAATGAAGGCTTTTGTACTACCCTGGGCACCTCCTTGGTGCATATTCCTTGTTGATGTTATTGTTGCGTTTGTTTGTTTCCCTTTTTAATTTACAATATTTTCTCTAATTCTAGGAGTTACATTCGTGTATTTGAGAAGATTAGAAAAATAGAGAAAAGCATAGAAAAGAAAGGAAGACTCATCTTGTCTCCCATCACCCTGAGTTACAGTGAGGACTTGGTGGGCTGCCTTCTGTACTCTTACCCCTCGTGCCCTCCAGATCCATGCCCTGTGCTGCTCTGTGCCTGCAGCCTCATCAACAGGCCCTGTGTCCTCTTATATGGCTGGGTTTGGCCACTTGGAAGGCCTGGCAGAAGGAAGGAGAGGAAAGTCAGTGAAATTGTTCCCCTGGCACCCTCCCTGCAAGGTCACCTTGCTGCAGATCACTACTGCTCTCAAGACTCAGGAGCCTAATGAGACACTGTCTCCTGCCGCACTCTGCATACTATCCCTTACTTCCCTCCTGTAAGTGTAAGGATGGTAAGGCCCTAGCAACTGTGCTATTGGTTGTGCCCCTACCCACCTGCACTTTTGTAAATAATCCCTCCTCAGGTCATCCTATGTTGAGCATGCCATCTGTTTTCTATTGGGAATCTGATTGATTTACTTCCTGACTCACTGACATTTCAGGCCTTTCCCCTAAAGCTCTCATTGCCATGAGTTTTCCCGAGGTTTCCAAGCCATGCATGGTATCTAGAATAAACGTGGGGGTCCCGAGGAGAGAAGGCCTCTAGTTTCCTGACTCTTCCCTGGCACTACCCCCAACTTGACTTTGCACAGAGGTAGGCCCACAGAGGTGTGTAGACCTCCACACACCTCCACCCCCACCCAAGAAGCTCCAACTCCTGCTGCTATTATCCCTCTATTAAAGTCACTCCATTGGTTACCAGAATTCTCTCTGGAAGGTCCTCTGATAGTCGAAGAGAAAGTTGTAGGAGAAAAGGAATGAGCCATGGCTTACTCAACCCAAGGTCTTTGTGCATAATGCTGCCTCAGAGCCCTACTCACCGCCTGGCTGAGTCCTGCTGACCTTTCTGGCCTCAGCTTTAATGAGGTGTCCTCTGCAAAGCCTTCTCCAAGCTCTCCAACCTGGTTAGGGGCCCTTCTTTTGTGCTTCCTCATGACTCTTATGACAACTTGTTGTAACTCTCCTCAGGAGGCTATGAGGTCTGTGAAGGCAGGATCTGTGTCCTGTTCACTCTTCTACCTGGCCCTTGGCCATAACACCTGGCACATACACACTCCATACATATGTTGAACATCGCACATTTGGGATATCCTCCAATGTTGAGTTTCCCTATGAGATCCATTTAGAATGACTATTGCTGGTGGGAAGACACCTTGATTTGAATGAGCCAGCCACCTCCTTTTTGCTGTTTATATTAGAATCCATTTGGCCAGGCACAGTGGCTCATGCCTGTAATCCCAGCACTTTGAGAGGCTGAGGTGGGCAGATCACGAGGTCAGGAGTTTGAGACCAGCTTGTCCAACATGGTGAAACCCAATCTCTACTAAACACACAAAAAATATTATCCAGGCATGGTGGTGGATGACTGTAATCCCAGCGACTTGGGAGGCTGAAGCAAGAGAATCGCTTGAGCTCAGGAAGGCGGATGTTGCAGTGAATCAAGATCATGCCACTGCACTCAAGCCTGGGCAACAAGAGCAAGACTCTGTCTCAAAAAATAAAAAAATAATAATAAAAAAGAATCCATTTGCCCATCCCCACAGGCACTAATGTGATGGAACCCTTAATAGGTGTGCTTATTGCAGGTAGGCGCAGAGTGTAGAGCAAAAGTGAACCTTTGTCAGGGACCTTTGTGGGATGTTGACATGTGAGGGGGCAGAAGAGTATAAAAGCAGAGCTAGGGAGATGGAAAAAGGGTTGCTCCTCAGTGGGAACAAGCATGATTCAGGCGAGTGGCCTTTTCTCTAATAGAGTCCCAATTTTATCCATAATTTTTCTAAGAATTAGGTGTAGAAAAAAATGCCTGTGCTTCTGAGGGTCTGAGGGATATAGACTTCAGATGCAGTTTCAGTCTTCTGAGGTCACTTCTGCTTTTATCTACCTTTTTCAGCTTTATCTGCTAATGTGGGGCCAGGGGAGCTTTAGGCATTAGTGAAATACATCTCTATTTGCATAAAGAAACACTGGAAGATACACAGGAACCTAATAAAGTGGTGACCTCCAGGGGATGGAGGGGAGGAACCAAATAGACTAGGGTAGTGGTGGAGAAAAACTTCTTAATGATTCCTTTTGATAGACTTTTGAATCATAAAAATATGTAACCTATTCAAAAAATAAAGTAAAATTACATCTAAAATTTTTTCCTTGAGAAGAAAAATAACTCTAAAATATTTTCTACTTTCATTCACTTAAGTGGAGCAAGAGACTCACTGTCCATCTATTCTATCCTTTCACACTTTCTCATGAAAAACCCATGAGAGTTGTGTATAATAGCAAAATGTTACAGTGTGAGCAGGGCTCTTTTGGGAGGGAGTGGTATTATGTAACATTTGCTTTTGCACGAAGGGTATTGATGATTTCTATTTGAACCACAATGGATGCATATCTTTCAATTTAATTATTTTTTAAATTGCAGGACCCTAATACTGATGTGGTAAACATAAAAGCCTAAACATTGCAGGGGAGAGCAAATCATCTGCAGTCAACTAGAGCACAGCAGCAGCCACTGATGAATGAGAGAACAAACTTGCCTTCCTTCTAAGTGTGGGCCTTCCAGTCATCCACAGGTATGGATGCACAGTGGAAATTTTGTTGGTCGTCGCTTGCTGCATGGATGACAGAATTTGGAGTAGAAAGCTGAATTAAAGTATTGAGGTCACACACTACTTTCAGTTCACAAATTCCAAATTCAGTCATCCTTACTGATTCTCTTAATAGCTTACTAGTAAGAAGCAACAAATTTGTCATAAAAACAACAGTGGAAGGATTGTGTGGCATTCACTCAGAAGAGTAGAGGGGATTTACCTGTTTGGAAAGCAGTTTGCACCCATCTGGAGAATTCTTGTATCCCACCAGTGCTTTGAAGTCTACTTTGAAAGTGACTGTTAAAATTACTGCATTGGCAAAAATTTATAAGCTACCCTGCCCTGAGATAGCCAAAGTCCTAGAGAATTGGGACTCTGTGATGGAAAAGGCCACTCACCTGAATCATGCTTGTTCCCAGTGAGGAGCAACCCTTCAAACGATGAAGGTCCTTCTGAAGCATCAGTGTCAGCATCTGGGACAATTTTTCTAGAAAGAACTTGCTGTGTGAACTGAAAACACTCGGGGAAATCTTTTCACAAGGAGGTTCTAAGAGCTGAATAAGTATTGAGGAGCTCCAGCCCTACTCTAACCTTTAAATCGTAACCAGACTTCCCTTGCCAATGCCAGGGTGGAGCTCTAGAAGCAGTGGCTTTAGACCCGCTTGTTTCACTGTGCTCTGGTCTTCTCAACTCTCTTGTCTTAGGATCTCACCAGAAACTGCCCTGGTTTTTTTTTTTCCTATCTCTAAATTCTGATTCCTCACTTAACCTTTGGGCTTGGGGACCCTCTTGGGCTTCCCTAGCTTGGACCATTTCAGGCTGTCATTAGTGACTTGCACCTATTGTCTTGTTCTTCCTACACCTGACCCACTTGCAGTTTCATTTCCAGTTCCAGCTGCCCAGAAGGGAGGTGAGATGCAGCAAAACAACACCCTCAAGTCTCTGGAATCCAAACACGCCTGCCGCAGTTAACCATCATGTACACCTAGGGACAAGTCTGGGTTCAGCCATGTGCTGTAGATCTGTACTTTGTAGGAATTGAGAATATGTATGAATTTGGGGTTGATAGCTAGGTAGATACTCAGTTATTTCCGTATCACTTGTTATAGCCATCTTCCCACCACCATGACCACCTAGACCCTTCCCCAGAACTCTCTGGACCTTCCTAATCCTGCAACTTAAGAGGCAATGCCTGGCCAACAGGGGGTGGGAGGATGCCAGTGGAGCTTTGATTGGGTACCGTGACCAACATTCTTTCTAATTGGTTGATACCTGAGCCATCTAGTCATTATAAATCTTAAATTTCAACCCTGTGCAAGTGTGCTGTAGTCTTGGTTCCCTTATAAAAAATGAAAAAGAAAAATAGCCTGCCATGTCAAATATTCTCAGCCTGCAGTTTCTTCTCTTCAAAGGCCACCCCAGAGGCATGAATGTTTGTTTGCAACAAGGAGATGATTTCATAAATATTGCTCTTTGCCAAATCCCCAGAGGCCATTGAAGGTTGGGTGCTAATAAAGCTTGAATTCCTATTAAGCATGTGGTCTATGTAGGTCATTGCCAAGTACTGGCATGATGAAAAGTAAAGGAAAGCAAAGCAAACACAGTAACCCCAGATAGAGCATGGATGAGGAGCTGCAACCCCATTTCCAAACAAGAAACACACCTGAAATCTCTTTTCTGGTTTGTCTTGATACCAAGGACTTGGTTTCCCCACTTGTAAAATGAGGGTCGTAAGAATGACCTCCTTCACTACTCTTCTAGGATTTTTGTCAATATGCTTCTTTAGAAGAAGCGGGGAGGCAGGTGAGGAATGGCATTGGCAGACTCTATTGTTGGTAGCTTTAGGTTTTCAGTTGCTGACACATTGTTGTAGTGTCTGGGTTTTATTTTACCTGGCAGCCTCAGGAAGGGGGTGTGGCAGGAGTGGCAAAAGGAAATGCTCCAGGAATTCAAGGTCTTGCCTGAAGGAAACTGCAGATGCCTTAGATTCTGCATGGAGGCTTTTTTCCAGATGTTCACAGGAAGATGACCCATGTCAAACTTTCAGCCACTTGGACAAGGTTCAGGATTGTTCTTTAGGGAGACCTCTTCCTGAGCAATGAGGAACATGTGCATTTCCCAAGCATCCTGTTGAGTGGTGACATTCCTTTCCTTACCAAGGTGCTTCCAGCTGAAAGGGTGTCAGTGCAGGCAGGAGAGGCAGATGAATGGTCTGAGGCTGGGGCCAGACATCTGGAGGAAGATATTGGAATTGGAGGAGTGCTGGACCCTAGATTTGAAAAGATGCTCTGGGGGAGAAGGCAGTAGATGTACTTGTGCTAATATGGCCTCTGGCAAGAGGATTCCAGGCTAGGTCGTCTCCTATGTCCCTATCAGAGAATGGGAATCCTTAAGAAGGAAGTGTAGAAAGCGCAGGAAAAGAGGAACTCAGGATAAGCTGGAGGGAAGAGGGCAAAACTGGGGTAGTTCTAGGAGAGTGGAGACCATGCCGAGCCCTAAGCATGCTCCTTTTTTTTAGAGAAGAGAGAAAAAAAAATCAACTAATGTTTACTTCCTCCTGTGTTGCAGAATATTTGAAGTGAACCTGTACCTTTAGATTAATTTATGTATGAAATAAACACATGTATTTATTTGGTGCCAGGAACTTTTCCAGAGTTTCACAAGTTTCAATTCATTTAGTCCCCATGACATTTGGAAGCAGTTAGTATGGTTATTCTTATTGCACTGTGAGGAAACTGAGGCACAGAACCATTGAGTGACTGGTCCCCACAGTAATACAACTGGTGAGGAGCAGCTGAGACTAGCAGGCAGCCTGGCTTCCAAATCTGTGCTCTTGACCTTTGACTTAGATTTTTTAAAATAGACTTTACTTTTTAGAACAGATTTATAGAAAATTAAGAAAATTTAGAGAAAATTAAGATGATAGTACTGAGAATTCCAATATATTCCCTACCTAGTTTATGCTATTATAAAACCTGACATTAGTGTAGTACATTCATTATAATTAAGGAAGCACTGTTGATACACTATTATTAACCAAAGTCCATAGTTCATTTGGATTGCCTTAATTTTTACCTAATTTTTTTTCTATTCCAGGATTCTATCCAGGATTCAACATTGCATTTAATCATCATTTGTCCTTCAGCTCCTCTTGTCCGTGACAATTTTTCCAACTTCCCTTGTTTTTGACCTTGATGATTTTGAGGAGTGATGGTCAGGTGTCTGGGGATGTGTCTGATGATTTTTTCTCATGATTAGACTGGGTTTCAATCCTTGATTCTTGATAGGTATAATACACTCTTGCAAGAGCCAGAACCAATGATAGCATTCCACACTACTTTTGTTTTTGTTGTTGTTTTACATATTTGTTTCCTTTTGGAAGAAGAAAGAGACTCCTGTTTTGTAGTTGTTTGGGGTCATCTGGTTCCATTTAAAAATAATAAACCCAGACACTCCAGCTGCTATGAGGCAAAAGGGCCCTTGGTCTGTATTAGTCTCCATATTTCAGGATTGCAGGTTTCACTTAGCTCTTTCAGCCCTCAAGACTGGCCCTGCTCATTCATCCCTGTTGAGACTGGGACACTGGCTCAGAAAAAGGCAAAAGGAACACTGTTGGGGGCTTGGCCCTGTAGGGCTCTGCCCTACCCACTCATCTGTCATCTGGTGCTACTCTCTTCCTGGTAAGCCACTCTTCCTCATACCTTTGTCTTACCCCACTTAACCCAGAGCAACAGCCTGCAGCATGCACATGGGTGGCTGCCTCCCAGCTCTGGACGCTTGATGCTGTCTCTGTAATCTTTCGTGTTTTCCTGCTGTCTCTGCAGAGGCATCTCCGAGGTTACCCTGGCATGTGCACATCTGTAGGACTGCCACCACCCACCTTCCTTAGGGGCTGCCCTGGTAAGTGGACCCAGGCACCCATCAAACCCACCATCCCAGGCTGTAGATCACAACACTGTCAGATGCCTCCTTATAGTCCAGACTGGGGACACATCCATTTTTTTCTTCTCAAGGAAAACTCAGATCATAAAGATATTTACATATGAGAGAAATGCTTAGATATGGACTTGAGATTATAAAAATACACTCAACCTTTTAAAATCATAGCAACACAAGAGACAAGAAGGCTGAAAACTAAAGTGCATTTAAAATATGGCTGCAGGCTACAGGTTTGGAAATATAGTTTTTAAGGAAAACAATTAGATGGAATGGAGTCCTGCCTTCATTCTCACCTGTATCACCTCCCAGCTCACAGCCTCACCATGCTCTAAGCCCAAACCCCAATCCATGTCTGTTGGCTGCATGAGTGAATGAACCTACAGAAGGTATTTCCCAGCTACCCCCAACAGGTCATAGCCCATCTCCTCTCCAACCCTTTTCCTCTTTTCCTTTGCTCAGGTGTCTGATGATTTTTTCTCATGGGCAAAATGAGAAAGTCAGTCAGATAATAGGTTTGTGGATCATTTTACCTTCTCTACCCTCCTTGTGTTACTTTCATTTCTTGGCCTCAGTTCTTCCCCTTTTGCTGCATCCACACCGTTTGCCATGGAACTTTGCTGATCCTTTCACAACTTTGGAAGAACACTTCCCCACCCCTTGACTTTGGGCTTGGCTGAGGGATATTAGCAGATGTGACGCACAGAGGGATTGAAATGTGCTTGTAGGACTGTGTGTATCCTCTCATGCCTCTGCCATTGCCATGAGAAAAGCATGTCCCAGCTAGCTTGCTGGTCCTGGGAGAATGAGAGGCATGTGGAACAGACCTGGACCAAACTGCAACCTGGGGCCCAACCCTATTGATTCAAGCCAAGATCAGCCAAATACCCACTGGCCTGTGATGTGTGAGCAGGAAACAAATGCTCAGAGGTATGCTACGGAGGTTTTGGGTTGTTGGTACCAGTAATAGCTAATAGAGACACCACTCTACCTTCCAGTCTTTCTTGGAAATCTAGACAGGCAGAGGGCTTCTGGGAAGAAGAGTCTTCATGTCAAATCCTGTCCCTGGAGACCATTCCTTCCTTATGTGAGCCCAGTGTGACTCACCACTCCCAGAAAGCATTAGTGTGTTAGTAACAATTGTAATTAGCGTTCACCTGGGGTTTTATTAGCAGAAGGTCACTGTGACATACAACTGTCTTAGGCGGAAAGGCCAGGATCACTGCACCCATTATGCAAAGAGAAAATAAAACACTCAGACAAAGTGAGTGATTCATCAGGACGGGACAAGGAGGCAGCCGTCTAAAAGGAGAATGAGATAAAGGAAGTTCCTTACACCCAGGCGGAAGTCTGTTCGTGTGTGCGTGTTTTCATTTTATGACTTTTTCAACATAAAACGGAGGTACGTCAGTTGTAGAAAAATAGAAAAATGTAGAAAGCATTGAAAGAGTTCCTGCACTATCTACAGGTGTGTTTATTTATTTCTCTTTATTTTAATGCACGTATATTTGTTAAATATTTTTCTTGAATTATATAGTTATGTTGTATATAAAAGCACTTTCCCCACGGCATTTAAAATTCTTTAAAGACCTACTTTCTAATGTGTAGTGTTACATTCTGTGGACTAAGTTGTGTAAGCATTCTCTATTTTTGTAAATGTAGCTTGTTTACAGTTTTTTTCTATTAAAAACAATCCTGTATGTTGCCTCCGACCTGGAATCAACCCAAATGCCCATTGATAATAGACTGGATTGGAAAAATGTGGCACATATACACCACGGAATATTATGCAGCAATCAGAAATGATGAGTTCGTGTCATTTGTAGGGACATGGATGAATCTGGAAAACATCATCCTCAGCAAACTGACACAAGAACAGAAAATGAAACACCGCATATTCTCACTCATAGGTGGGTGATGAAAAATGAGAACACATGGACACAGAAAGGGGAGTACTAAACACTGGGGTCTATTGGGGGGAAAAGGGGAGGGCCAGTGGGAGGGGGAGGTGGGGAGGGATAGCCTGGGGAGAAATGCCAAATGTGGGTGAAGGGGAGAAGAAAAGCAAAGCACACTGCCATGTGTGTACCTACGCAACTGTCTTGCATGCTCTGCTCATGTACCCCAAAACCTATAATCCAATAAAAAATTAAAAAAAAAATAATAATCCTTTTGTGAACGTCTTTGTTGTTATGAGAGATAATGTATGTGTTAGTGCATGGCACATGGCATTCTCCCTTCAGTATAATGAATGGTAGCTAGTATAAATATTTGCGTAAATCCCTAATTATTTCCTTTAGAGTGAAGTTTGAGATGAATTTACAGAGTTAATGAGTTCTAATATTTAAACAGTTTTTGATACATGTTGTTGAATTGCTTTCCAGAAAGGATGTCCCATTTATATTACTAATGGTAGTGTGGAAGGAGCCCATCTCACAGCCTCCTGCCCGGCATTGAGTATTCTCTGGAAAACAAAGCACTGCTAATTTGACAGGTGAAAAAGAGTAGCTCTTTGTTGCATTGTTGATTACTAGTAAGGCTAAAAATTCCTGCGTAATTATTAACCATCAGTAACAGGATGACTCATACATATATCTGAGTCAGGCCCTGGCTAATAAATAATTTTGAATGAATCAAAGGTGGCCACGCTGCGGGTTTGAGTAGAATTGCTAAGGCTAGATGCTAGGGACTGGAGTGGTTAACATGTTAACTTTATGGGCAGGGGTTTATTCCCAGTCTGGACTTGCTCAATGGAAAGTACTTCCAAGTGGTCATAATTCGGATGTGGAAAGGAGGCAGGACTGAGAAGGGCATGCTGGGCTTTGGAGTCGGCCGATCAGTCAGTGAGAGCTCCAGTCAGACAAAGGAGCTGGGTAAAAAGCTCCTGGTCAGCTCTGTGGGGACCGGGGCTGCCAGTGGTGCTCTCACTCCTCCAGGCTCCCCTCAGCACCTCCAGTGCACATGAGGGTCCATGGGGAACCATGAGGTGTGTTTGGACCTACAGGCAAGTCTGTTTTCAGCGAGGATGTGGGAATGTGAACTCAAGTTTTCCCATCTGACGGTGTTGTGAAATGACTCAGCCACCAGCCTGGTTGAACTGGACCAGCCCCTGCCACACTCCTGTGTTTCTGTTCCTCTAGGCATGGCTGAGTCTTCTCTCCTTCCTCAGGACTTCCCAACCCCAAACCCGAGTTCTCTTGCAAGTGGTTATTACCCTGCGTTGTCACTTTTCTTCATTCACAAGTTACACTTCTTCTCTTGATACAAGCTACTAAACAGTGAAGACAGGATTTTATGATCTCTGTGTCTTCAGCAGATATGAGTGTGAGAATGAATGAATGACCCAGTAGCATCTAGAGTACACCAAGAATAAATAAGGGCCTCAGAATCTAGTTGGGAGAAACAGCCAAAGTTTATTCTTCATCAATATGTTTCACCACAGAGTTTTGCTGGATAGAAAAGTTACACCTCAGATATAAGGTTCTGTGGTTGGTCAGATATTTGGCAGACAGTACATCACACATCCTGGTATCCTGAAAGTTCCTGTTTTTGCTCTGAGAGCCAAGTCGCAGCAAAAGGAGGATTTTGTTTTAACCACCTGCCTCACTTTCTTCTAACGCAGTGGTTCTCAAACTTTGAGAATCAGAATCACCTGGTGGGCTTGTTAAAACACAGAAAGCTGAGTTCAACCCCATAAGTTTCTGATTTTAGCATTTCTAACAAGTTCCCACTTGGTGCTGTGGCTGTTAGTCTGGGACCACAGTTTGAGAACCACGGGTCCAAATGTTGTCATCTGGCCCTGGCCAAGATGCCAGATTGACCTCCCAAGTCAAAGAAAACAGGTATATAGAATATTCGGCCAGTTCCAGGCCCAGCTCTGCTATCTTTCCTTGGCAGGAAGGCATAAGCAGACTAAGTCATTCAAGCCTGAGTTAGAAGGTCTTCAGGGCCTATAAATCACTGTTGCAGGGTCTGAAAACTCATCAGGGTAGTCAGTAGCTTTCAGTAGAAGCACATAAAGTTCAGGAAAGATAGATTTTATATCCTGGGAAAACCGCAAGCTCTAGGAGCCCAACTTTGTACATGAGTCAGTGGCCAGGTGTCTCACCTGCCCCCTTCCAGAGCCCGTTCAAAAGATTGCACAGCTCATGGTCGTCCATGAGGGCCTCTGTGTTCTCTCCGTTCTGCCCAGTCTGTGACCTTGATCTTTATAGAAGAAGCTGAGAACCTGGGCTAAGACTTGCTTTCCACCAGTATCATCATCACACTTTAAATAAAATCTGAACTCCTTACCATGGTCTGCAGGTGTCTGGTGCTCGGACCTCATCTCGCTGCTCTCCAACTTGTCACCTTCACTGCTGTCCCTCAAACACCAGGCTTGTCCCATTTTAGAGCACTGCAGTTGCTCCACCTAATAGCTGGGACCCCACATGGGACACTAGGCTGGCTCTTCAGGCATCTCCTCTCCAGAAAGAGCTTCAGTTCACCCTCCATAAAGCAGCCCCACATTCCACCTGTACCTTCTGTCCCTAGCTTCCCAGTACTTGTCACCGTCTGCTACATGCTTACTAATCTGTTTAATTGTTTATGATCTGCCTGCCCATCACTTCCAGAATGTGGGCCCCATGATAGTAAGAACCTTGTCTGCCTTTCCTAGCTGTGTCCCTAGCACCTAGAATATGCCTGCACATTGCACATGTTTCATTAAGATTTATAGAATACATTTGTAGACTCTGCCAGATACAGTATGGAAGGCATGGTCTGAAATGCTTAAATAACATACCCCAGACCTTGGCTCGGAAATCCAGAATCAGGTACCAGGTTAACTTCCGAACAGCTTGTTGAGATGGGAAGAGCCAGGGTCATAGATGAAGCTTCTGTCCCCACCCCTGTTGCTCTGGACAGGGCTTTTGATTTGTGTTGGCCTGACCTGCTTCACCTGCCAGCGGGTTGGATAACATTTGTGTTGCCCGCCCCCAAGACTGTGTCAAGGCTCAAAGGTAGTAGCTGCCGGGAAAGTGCTCTGCTAGGAAAAAGGTTTGGGGCAAATCTGAGTTTTGGGCTGGTTATACATCTCCATGACTTTAAAATCTGCATGTGGCATTTAATTTTAGATAAATTCTCCATTCTTGTGGTTTAAAAAACAGAGCATTGTTTAACTTCTTCATAAGCTTAAGGCAAGCTCATGACAGATTGAAAATCTATGGAGTTACATTGGAAAAAGGAATTCTGGAGTTTGAGGCTCTGCCAAGGGATTCTTTTCTTGGTCTTTTTTTTTTTTTCTGTCTTCATTTCCCGACCCATGAACACACTTCCCAGGAACAGTTAGGGGAAGACCTTAAAAAGCAATTCTGTTTGACTTCAGATTAATAGCTTGCTTAGGGAGATCTGAACTCCCTATCTAACCTGAAATGAAGTCCTCCTTAGTTATCTGGCCTCTCACTTCTGACCTGAGCAGGGAATTAAAGGAGAAAAGTCCCTGTGGTGAAGTCCTTTGGGGTAGGGTTGCCAGAGCTAGCAAATAAAAATATAAGATGATCAGTTACATTTGAATTTCAGATAAGCAACAAAAAATGTTTCAATATAAGTATGTCCCATGAGATATTTGGGATATACTTATACTAAATAAAGAGAGAATGTGTTATTTATCTGCAGTCTGGATTGAATTGTGTGACCTCTGATTTATCCGGCGGCCCTAGTCTCGGGGACCCCCTCCTATCTGCCAGTCTTTGGTCGTAGGAGGAACAGGAAGACTGCCTGCACTTTTCCTAACCTGTTTTACTCTACAAATGAGAATGTTTTGCTATTAGTCTCCACTCACTCCAGCCCCTTTTCACTCTCTCCTGGTCCTGGCCTGTGGGTCACGGGCAATAGATAGATGTGACCTTAAGTAACCCGCCTACCAGGGCTGCTGCTGAAATGCTGCCCTTGGAATCAGCAGGGTACTTACCAAAGCATGATGCCAGGAAAATGCTCAGTTTGTAAGACAAACCAGGGCAGGAATGTTTTATAGCTGTGGGGAGCATTTGATTCTTAGATAAAGGGCCTAGGATACCGGGAACACTCCCTTGAATGCGGAGCAAAACTTCTGGGTCAGCTTATTTATTTTGGTATTACTAAATTCCACTTTGATTACTAATAATACCTTGCATTCATGTTGTGCCTTTCATCCAGGGATCTTTAGGTGCTTTATTAACATTAAGCAGCATAGCCTTAGAACCCTCGGATTACATAATGGCACAGAGAGATAGTTTTTTTTTTTTTTTTTTCAGGCAGAGGGCTTGGTCCTTCATGGAAGGGACCTACAGAGAAGTAAGGAATTGTTAAGTTCAAACCTGACCTGGGTGATAGACATTTTGGTACATATTCCCCACCCCACCTTTTTGGACTGTTAGCCTCTCAAATATAAGATTAGTACTGCTTTCCCACCCCTCAACCTTTTTTTTAAAAAAAAAAAAAACCCTCAGCATTTAGCACAATAACTGGAACAGGGCCAGTGCTCAGTATATGTTTGCTCAAATCAATGGATGAGTGATGAACAAATAGATGAACCTGGAAGAAAACTGTGGGTTTCTCCTCTGCTTTATTTTCTTGGGGGTGGAGTGTGAGGCCAATACTGTCAGCCCCATGTCGGTATATCCTCAGATCCTTTCACCCCTCTGGGCACGTCAGCTCCCCTGTGCCTCCTCCCCAGCTGCACCTGCCTTTCTTTGTTGGAGGATGGCCAGCAGCTACCAGAACCCCTTTGCCTCCATGCGCTATAGGCTGCAGACCTGAACCAATGGCTGGGGGATGCAGGGTCAGAAATTCTCCAACTTCCTCATCCCTGATGGGGATGCTTGGGTGTGCCCTCTGAGACACTGTGCCAACATCCCCCTCCAGGGGACTCTGCTTGGCATCATAACCCTTGTTTTTATCCTTCCCTTCTCAGTTCCCTTTCCCCACTCTACTTAGGATTTCCTTGAGAATATATCCTATTGATTCACTTGCACCAGAATCTTCTCTCTGGATTTGCTTCTCGGAACCTAGCTTGATGGAAATGAGGGCATTTGGGTGTCTCTTTTCCTTTAGAGGAAGTTTTATTCGTTGCCCAGGCTGGAGTGCAGTAGTGCGATCTTGGCTCACTGCAGCCTCTGTCTCCTGCCCACAGGTTCAAGTGATTCTCCTGCTTCAGCCTCCTGAGTAGCTGGGCTTATAGGCACCCACCACCATGCCCAGCTAATTTTCATATTTTTAGTAGAGATGGGGTTTCACCATGTCGTCCAGGCTGGTCTTGAACTCCTGGCCTCAAGTGATCTCCACCTGCCTCAGTCTCTCAAAGTGCTGGGATTACAGGTGTGAGCCACTGTGCCTGGTCAAAATGGGAGCATTTGGATTTCTTGACCATGGCTCATGTTTCCAATCATGGTGACTCTTTCTCCTGCAACAGGAAGGACCTTCTAATGGAAAACAACAACAACCAATCGTACTATCGGGTGATAAGCAAGAGAAGACAAGGAACCATCAGGACTTTACATATCAGGACAAGTCTATAGAATTTCAAATTGGACTTTTCTTGAGCAAAGACAGCACAGCCATGGATTGCTGTCAAGTAAGTTCCAAATTCTTATGCACACAAGCCAGTTGCCCTTCTTATAGGCTCCCCTCAAAGGGGTGGGGAGCCTTAAGAAACCCCCCTGCAAGGATCAGAAGTCAATGGGGATGATTGAGAGATGGAGGGAGGGCTCTTGTGTGGGAGGCCAGGCAGGACCTGGATCAGTGTGCCTCCTCCTATTCAGATCAGGGGCTTGGTAGCAAAATGGTGGGGGTGGGACACTGAGTCAGTGGCGACAGCCCAGTTGCCGTGTTTCCTGGGAAGACTTTAAACATTTTTTAAAATTCCATTCAACATTTTTCCTTCTATTTTTAGTTGACACCTAATAATTGTACATATTTATGGGATACAGAATGGTATTTCAACACATGTACACAACATGTGATGATCACATCAGGGAAATTAGCGTATCCACCACCTCAAACATTTTAAAGAGTCATTTCTGCATTCCCTAGGTCCCAGACTTCCCATTTGTAGAGATGAAGTTCAGGTGTTTGGAGGGGCTGCTCCCCCGTCTCCATACAAGGATTTTAGGAAGACAAGATGGTATGGCATTTAATAACTTTTCTGACAATACTATAAAGGTGATGGCAGGGCTATGTGTCCCTGAGCTCCCTGAGATTTTAATGGTTTGTAATACTTTAAGGGGACCCGATGATCCTTCTGTAACCTACTTCAGAGGAAAACATTTATTATTAACACTGGTTTAACACTTAACTTTCTAGGGTATTTGTGGATGACACAGTCATACATCTGCCTTTTTATAGTGCTTTGCAGCAGAGCACAAGACCTTCTGGCTGACACCTCATAGATCATCAAAATTAAGACCTCTAGGCAAGCAGAAGAAAGTAGGGCGGGGGTAGGGTGGGGACAGCAACTAACTCAAAAGGTTTCCAAGTTAACTTTCCTTTAGAGAGAGAACATTTTCATTACAGAGCAAATTATTCTTAACATTAAGATGTTCTTGTTTCCATGGCAACCCACAACAATCTGAAATAGTTCTCGGTGGCCATACAGCAAAGTGATGTTTCCTATCTGATTGGTGGCTGGCAATGATGAACTCAGAGCTGGGATCAGCCAGCCAAGGATCACCCTCCAACTGCTTGGCATTCAACACCCCAGCCCTTCTGCGTTAAATCCAGAAGAAATCTGCAACTAAGAGATCCAGGACTAAAGGTTTTCTGTCTCCAGCATAAACCGTATCACTATAGTGTATGAAGTTTTGCTGGAGACTTAAAAGATTATATTATCAGAAAACTATGATACAAGGAAGAAAAATGTCTAAGCTGAGTGAACATCCCCTCTTGGTCCAGGGTTGGCTGACAGTTTCGAATCTCTTTTGCCTGTCCATAAAAAGACAAGCAACGGACAATTTTATGTAATTTTGGATACTCTTGTGCCCATGAGCCTCCTTCCCTCAAAGTGACAAAATGTGACATCTGGGGATTGCCTTATTTTCCACCGCTCTTTAGCCAATCATGTCTGCAGAACTTTATCTGGGCCACAAAACCTACTTTGTAACAAAGGACCCCAACCTTTATGTTGAAATGGAATAACCAGGTTTTTGTCTCCATGCCCTGGGACCAGTAATACTTTTGAGAAGGAAAAGAGAAAATAACCATGACAAAGAAAATTCTCTGAGAAGAGGATAAGGACCCCGAAACAGCCACTGGGACAATTCTTGCTGGAGATGACATGAAACCTTGCATCTTTTCCACTATGATGCGGCTGCTGTTTTCTCTGGGCTGTCAGGAATCAACGGTGTGTTAGATGAAATGTAAAACCCATCCATCTGCTGGAATCCTTTTCCTTGTCTTCTTTTGTCAACGGTGTGACATTAACAACACCATATGACAGTTGCGCCATGCATCAAGTACACGTCTGTTGGTTTCCAAATGATTTGTCCAGAGAGAAATAGAGCATTACGACCCAAAAAAGGCAGGCGAGGAGAAGGAGCTCTGCCCCCTGCTGTTGCTGATCAGTAAAGCTCCCCTAGAGGCACTGTACCACGGAAGCTGAAGAGAAGCAGAAAAAGCCTTCTGCGCTCTGGGAAAAAGAAAAGCAACCGTGGGGAGAGGCTGCAACTGCCACTACTGGAAGGATAAAAACAACTGCCTGTAGCCATTGCCTGCCCTCATGGCTGTCCTTTCATCCAATCTGGAATAGTCACTACCGACTTATGCCATATTTTTTGTTTTTAAATCCTAAACGATGAGACATATCCATCTTCTGTCTCAGTTGTATGTGTGTGTGTGTGATGGGGTGGATATTTACGAGCAACAACAAAACCCCTGAAACTGTAGTTTTGATCCACCATGGCACAGAAGACTTTCCGGTAGGCGAGACGGGGGTGTCCGCCCATAACCTTCATGTGGAGGAAGACACAGGTCCTATTTAACATTACCCATGTTTGCATGACTAATCAGAGGGCGTGCACTGCTGGTGAGTCGATCATAAAGGTGACCAAATAGGACTGGATTGTTTGGTGACTGATAATAAACTGTTCAAGGCTGATGTAAAATGCTTGGATCCATTCCTCTTCTGGGAGTCTTGCTTCAAGTGCTTATCTGCTCTTGTAGTCTCCTCCTCTGTGCCCTCCCCAAACACTCCATTTTCTTCCATGGCCCTCCTCCCTCCCTGCTTCCCTTTCCCTCTCCTGCCTGCACAAGTGCCAATACAGAGTCTTCATTTCCTTCCACCCCCGCTGTCCTTTCTCCCTGCTGATGTAGGCAGGCCGGTGTCCAGGAGGAAAATGGCTTTTCCTTTGACCCAGTGAACCTGATGGGCAACGTCTCTGTAGGCCAGTGGGTGGGGAACACTTTTGAGTCACACTGGCAGAGAAAGATGGGAGGAAGGGGCTTTGTCAGACCCCAGCATTCCCTCCCTCATCTAATTTGGACCCAACCAACTCCAAGGCCTCCTAGTATGAGATTCATCCCTCATCAATGTCTTTACTATTTTTTATTATTTTGAGATGGGGTCTCACTCTGTTGCCCAGACTGGAGTGCAGTGGCACAAGCTTGGCTCACTGCAACCTCTGCCTCCCAAGCAATCCTCCCACTTCAGCATCCTGAGTAGCTGGAACTACAGGCACCCATCATGCCTGGCTAAATTTTTTGTATTTTTTGTAGAAACAGGTTTTCATCATATTGCTCAGGCAGGTCTTGAACTCCAGAGCCCAAGTAATCCACCTGCCTCAGCCTCCCAAAGTGCTGGGACTACTGGTGTGAGCGACCACTCCTGGTCCTTCATCGTTGTCTTTTTTTTTTTTTTTTGAGACAGAGTCTCGTGCTGTTGCCAGGCACCAGGCTGGAGTGCAGTGGCACCATCTCGGCTCACTGCAACTTCCACTTTCCGGCTTCAAGCAATTCTTCTGCCTCAGCTTCCCAGGTAGCTGGGACCACAGGTGTGCACCACCACACCCAGCTGATTTTTGTATTTTTTAGTAGAGATGGGGTTTCACCATGGTCTCCATCTCTTGACCTCGTGATCTGCCCGCCTTGGCCATCATTGTCTTTAAAGTTGTCTCTAAGCCCGTCGACGTAGGCTTGAGCAAAATCAACACTGTAAAGAAGTAAAGTTATCGATCCCCAAGGTAAGGAAAAGGCATCCCAGACTCTGATGTGTAGATCTAACTACAGGCACAAGGAGAAAGAGAAATGTGTGAGACCCCTTACCTGCCAAGTCTTTCTTGGATTTTTCCTGAGAAGCAGTTTAGCATAGTGGTTAGGGCCATGGCCTTTGAGGCCAGACTACTTGGGTCTTTGTCTTGGCCCTGACAGTGGCATGTTCTGTGACCCCAAGCAAGCCATTTAATCTCTCAGTACCTCAAGTTTCATGTCTGAAAAATGGGGTAGTAACTTACCTGCTGTTGGGTTGTCAGGTGGATTCAATGAATAATGCATACAAAGTACTTAAACTAGTGCTTGGTTATTGCAAACACTCCTTAAGCATTAGCTCTTATATTCCACCACCCAGACAGGGCCAGCTTCATGAGCACAGGGCCCTGGACTCAGAAGGGCTCTGTACTTGGCTCACTGCTTTGCTGTCATCATCCTGAAATTCTTAATAATTTTCTATCTGAACTTGTGTTTTATAAGTGAAGTCAATAAGACAATGAAGCATGCACATGAACAGGGATGTGCAAGCTTTATTCGTGTATAGCATTTTTGATGCCACATGAGCACAGAATTCCAGGGGACACACAATGCAAGGGAGTACAGTGAGACTCAAAATGAGCACAAGGGAACCATGCTACCCTGTAACTGACAGCTGCAGGTAGCCCAGACAGGCCATGCTTTCCACCCAACCAGAGCTTGCCTCGAATGTGGAAAGAGGACAGCAGTGTTCTAAGAACAGCCACTGAGCCCTATCATATTCTTTTTCATGTTACTTCCCTGTATTAACCAACCACTGATACTGAAAATGATGACAAAAGAAAAGCAAAAAATAGGGCAAACATGATTCCTTTTCCTTTCAGTCCTTCCTTACTCACCAGTAAGATAAAGGTAGAGAGAGTTGGTAGAATGTATATGTATCAGGAAATGAAATAAGAACGGTTAGTTTTGGCCGGCGCGGTGGCTCACACTTGTAATCCCAGCACTTTGGGAGGCCAAGGCAGGCGGATCACCTGAGGTCAGGAGTTGGAGACCAGCCTGACCAACATAGAGAAACCCCATCTCTACCAAAAATACAAAAATTAGCTGGGTGTTGTAATCCATGCTTGTAATCCCAGCTACTTCAGAGGCTGAAGCAGGAGAATCGCTTGAAACTGGAAGGCGGAGGTTGCAGTGAGCCAAGATCATGCCATTGCACTCCTGCCTGGGCAACAAGAGCAAAACTCCATCTAAAAAAAAAAAAAAAGAAAAGAATGGTTAGTTTTATGTAGCATTTCCATTTTCCTTGTAGGAAGGAGATACATAAGCAAATATGAGCTATAAGATACAAATTATGCCATTTTGGTGCATCTGAGTTAGATACTCTTATAAACATTTAAAACTGGCATTGCATAATATAGACTAATGGTAGAATTCATGCAAATAATTTAAATTATTTATTTACACTAAGAACAACATTAAATAACAGATTTTTTAAAATAGCATAAATCAGAGATCACAGAAGAAAGGCAAAAGCTTTACATTTTAGCACTTTTTTTTTTGAGACGGAGTTTCGCTCTTGTTACCCAGGCTGGAGTGCAATGGCGCGATCTCGGCTCACCACAATCTCCGCCTCCTGGGTTCAGCCAATTCTTCTGCCTCAGCCTCCCAAGTAGCTGGGACTACAGGCATGCACCACCATGCCCAGCTAATTTTTTGTATTTGTAGTAGAGACGGGGTTTCACCATGTTGACCAGGATGGTCTCGATCTCTTAACCTCGTGATCCACCCACCTCGGCCTCCCAAAGTGCTGGAATTACAGGCTTGAGTCACTGCGCCCGGCCTTTAGCACTTTTAATGACACCTTTTCCTGCCGTTTTTGAGCAAGGGTCCTACTTTTTTATTTTGTACTGGACCTTGCCAATTATGTAGCAAGCCCTGCTTGCAGACTAACTCTCTTGAGGCCAGTTTTCTTGAGCCTCTTGTTCAGCCTTGTTTCTCTTACAGCTCAGGCAGGGCCAGGGAGGTAGAAGGAGAACTGCTGAGGTATTTTCAGCTGGGGTTTGACTTCCAAGGGGAAGTCAGGACTCTTCCTCCAAAGAGTTTTTTGAGGCCTCATGATGACCTGCGAACTGCACTGTCCCTAGCTGAAAAAATGACAGTAGTACCCACTCTCTGGCAACCAAAATCTCTAGTCCAGTGTTTGCCAGATGTCAGGCCTGAAAGGAAATTTCAGCCAGAAGAAAGGAGGAATGATAGTGAAGACCCACATTTTGCAGGGGGGCATTGCCAACCAGAACTGAGGCCTGAGGACCAGCTTGGTGCCTTGTTTAGAATGACAGGAGTGGAGCAGGGTTGTCATTTCTCTTCCTGGGATCAAAATCAGATAAATCTCCTATTTGGCTTACAAGGCAATAAGTGGATAACGCCAGTGAATGTCAGTGCAAATTACAGCTCTGGCCTCCTGTCGCCAGCTTTGTGCTGCTTCTTGTCACTTTAATGCAAAGAGACAGCATGGAGCTGATAACAAGCCAGAAGGGTGGGGGATCGAAGCGGGTAGCTGTGTCAGAGAGAATGATTCAAGACAGTAAAAACCCACACTGATGCTTTTTCTTGATTGCCTGTTTAAGGGGGTTGGATGCCAAGACAATACGTCTTGAATATCCCAAACTAATCAGCTACCTCATCTATTCATCCACCCCAGCATCCACCCACCCATCCATCCTCCTCTGTAAATGAGGGCTAGACTGGGCCTCTTGGTACACTGAAGTTCTTTTGTTTTGTTTTGTTTTTTTGAGACAGAGTCTTGCTCTGTCACCCAGGTTGGAGTGCAGTGGCACAATCTCAGTTCACTGTAACCTCTGCCTTCCAAATTCAAGCAATTCTCATGCCTCAGCCTCCGAAGTAGCTGGGACTACAGGTGTGTGCCACCACGCCTGTTCAATTTCTGTATTTTTTAGTAGAGATGGGGTTTCACTATTTTTCCCAGGCTGGTCTTGAACTCCTGGCCTCAAGTGATCCAACCACCTTGGCCTCCCAAAGTTCTGGGATTACAGGCATGAGCCACCATGCCTGGCCAGTACATTGGAATTCTGAGGGACTCTGCATCCGCCATCTGTTGAGCACAGCCACTTTGCCACAGTTGAGTTTAAGCAGAAGTTTGAGAAACTCTTGGGAGAAAACATCTCTCTTCCTAGCAAAAAACAAGAGCTTTGGGGAATTTTTGTCAAAATCAGCCCAGTGACTGCTCGAAAGCTTTGGTTTTACTGTATTAAATTACATTTTTCTTTGGGACTGCTGGGTGAATGTTACTGTCTCAGTGATCCCCTCAGCTGATAAATAAGATCTCCCTTCCAGCCACCTGAAGAAAGAGAAAGTCTTGCATTTTACATGCCAAGATTTGAATGTGTCCATCTGTCTTGGAGCCTGCAAGGGTCAGCTTACAAAAATATGCAGCCTCACTTTATCTTCCACCCACGTTACACATTTGAGGAACAAGTACAGTCAAGGCAACAAGAATCCAGGTCTTTCTATAGTTGTGCTTGCTAGCAAATTAGTGTCTGAGAATTTGGTAAAAGTACCAAGAAGATAACTATAAGGGGACACATTTTATATATCTTCTTAGGTTCCCACTATGGCTTTGTTCCCTCTTATGGAAGGTGCTCCATTCACTCCTGGATGCCCTCCACTTTTGGACTGGGTGAAACACCTCATTACGGGACACAGGATCTGGATTCTTGGACAGTTATCAGGGGCTGGATAATGCAAGATTACTAATTCCCCAGGGAGTGGACATTGACCTAGGAGACAGAAGACAGATGGGGGAGTAGGGCAGGTAACTTCCCCCATCTTACTCTGTCTTATGGATGCCTCTGGGTCATGAATCCTTCCTGCAACCTTTTCAGAAAACTCTTTACGCTAAGTAAACATGTGACCTGGTGTCCCATCCCGGCTTACGGTGAAACATGTCATCACATAATGCATTGCATTACTTCTTTTTCATGGCTTCTCTTGTCTCATTTTCTGCCCCCTCATCTTCATTGCTCTAGGCTTGCACCTTCTAAGCAAATTAGAACCTCAGTCCTTGCTCAGGTCCTGCTTTCCAGAGGACCTAGACCAAGGCAGTAAATAATATTTGTTCAGCACCTGCCAAGTGCCCACAGGTGCTTGTGATATATTCAAATTGATTATGGAACTTGAAAAGCTCATTCAGAAGCGCAAGAAACATGTCTCAAGGGCACCTAGGAAATCAGTGGCAGAATGGGAGTGAAATTGTTAAAACTAGACTGAAACATGGCTGATGAGAAAAAGAAGGAAAAGAAGGAGGAGCAGAATGGAGACGGGGTGTCATCAGGTCTTTGGGGGCCAAATGAACAAAGGGGGGCTTTTGTATTGAGACTTTCAGCTTAAATCCCAGGGATCCAAGTTGGTGACCAAGTCAGGGAAGATTTCCGTTTTGGAGATTTAGCTTATAGAGTGCTTTTGTGTTTTCTTTGTGGCAGAAGTTATTAAAGAATGAGGAAGGGCAAGTTTTCAGTACCAGTATATTAGTTACCTATTACTGCCTGACAATCATTCCACAACTCAGTGGTTTAAAATAACAGTAATCAGCTAGGCGTGGTAGCTCATGCTACCCAGCACTTTGGAAGGTCAAGTAATCCCAGCACTTTGGAAGGTCAAGGAGGGCAGATCACTGAAGGCCAGGAGTTCGAGAACAGCCTGGCCAACATGGCAAAACCCCGTCTCTACCAAAAATACAAAAATTAGCCGAGTGTTGTGGTGCACATCTGTAATCCCAGCTACTCTGCTTGGGAGGTTGAGGCACAAGAATCGCTTGAACCCAGGACAGGGAGGTTGCAGTGAGCCAAGATCATGCTACTGCACTCCAGCCTGGGTGATAGTGTGAGACTGTCCCAAAAAGTAAAAATAAAAATAAATAAAAGAACAGTAATCAATTATCGTCTCTCAGAGTGTCTGTGGGTCAGGAATTCAGGGGTGGTGTAACTGGGTAGTTGTGGCTCAGGTCTCCCATGCAGTTAAGGCCAAATGTTGGCTGGGATTGCTGTCAACCAAAGGCTGACTGAAGCAGGAGAATCCAATTCCAAGATCGCTCACTATTAGCAGGAGACCTTAATCACTTTCTTCGAGAGCCTCTCCCTGTGGTGACTTGAGTGTTCTCATGACATAGTGGCTGGCATCCCCTAGAGCAAGTAATCCAAGAGACCAAAGCAGAAGGCACTGTGCCTTTTATGGCTTACCTTCAGAAGCCACTCACCATTCTCTTCACCATGCTCTGCTGGTCACACAGAAAGCCCCAATTCAATTCAGGAAGAGTATGGCTACCGGGAGGTAAGTGAGGATCCTGCTGGGAGGAGCAGCGTTTTTGGAGACTGGACCACAAGCAGCATCCTGGAACACAAGAGCTGGGAG
Organism: Callithrix jacchus; assembly: GCF_049354715.1. NCBI lineage: Eukaryota > Metazoa > Chordata > Mammalia > Primates > Cebidae > Callithrix > Callithrix jacchus. The sequence continues at coordinate 25,978,963 of NC_133516.1, read as the reverse complement.
ATTTCTTAGAGGTAATCTGTATCAACATTCTTATTTAGTAGCTGAAAAACTCAAAGGTCAGAACGACTTGCTCCAAGTAGCTTAGTGAATCACCTGTTCACAGTTAATTCAGGATTCAACAGTGCCTGCAGGAAGCCCATTTTATGGGGCCATATGAGAACCGGACCTCACGGTCAGCCAGTATCACTCTGCTGCTGAAAAAGGAAGGAAGAAGTCAGGAGTGCTTTAAACAAGAGTTGCCAGATGAATCCACTGCAAAGCTGATTGTGGAAGTCCATTTATGTATTCAAAACACATTTATGGAGTGCTTACTTCATACTTGGCATTGGCTGGGCACTGGTACAGAGGCAGGCAAAAACATGCTCTTGGTCTCCTAGACCTTATGGTGTAGTGGGGAAAACAGAAACGAGTTATACAGTTCCACAGATAATAGAAGTACTACGTATGACATGTGCTTTGAAGAGGAGGTTGAAGTGCTGTGACAGCACAGAATACTAGGTTTGTTCCAGCCAGCGAGGCTTCTCCAAGAAAGTGATGACTCAGAACAGCCTGAAAATGAGTTCTAATATCAATGAGATAATGATTTTTGTTCTAGATTTGTTTTTTTTTTAATATATTATATTCTCCACCTCCAAAAGTTCCATTTGGGTTTTCTTTCATATCTTCTATTTCTCCCAGAATTGGGTTCATGTTTTCCTTGAGTATCTCTTCATATATTTATGAGATTTATAACAGCCATTTTAATGTCCTTGTTTGCTAGTTCCACCACCTCTGCCATTGTTGGGACTTCTTCTATTTTTCCTCCCGGTTATGAGTCACATATTCCTGCTTTTTTATATGCCTTGTCATTTTCTACTGGATGCCAGATAATGGGAATTTTACAGTGTTGGGTGTTGGATTTTGTTTCATTCTTCAGAAGAGTGTTGGGCTTTGTTCTGGCACACAGTTACTTGGAAACAGTTTGATCCTTTCAGGACGTGGTTTTAAATTTTGTTTTGATAGTTATATCAAGTAAAAGAGCTCACTACCTCGTGCACTAGAAGCCAACACCAGGTCACTAGGTTTTTTGAGAAAAGAAACCTTTCCTATGAGTCAGTCAACAAGGATACAGCTCAAAGCTGTCTTCCTGTGCTGGTTTTAGGGCAATATTTTTTATTAGGAAAGGTTTAGGGGGGTAAATTTTGGGATTAGTATATGATTGGGAGGAGGAAAGGGGAGGTCTGGAAAGCCTTTGGATATGTGTAGTTTTTTTAAATGTTATTTTATGAATTGTATGTATAAATTTGGGGGAAGTGAGTTTGAAACATGTGGTGGAAATTTATACTGTGACATCAGTAACCTTGTATTGCCCAGACTCCAGTTGACCATAGTGGTTCCAGCCAATTTCAGCCAGTTTTGTTATCTTACAAAAGCAGAGAGTTTCGGCCTTTCAGCAAGTTGTTTCTGTCTTATTCATCATCCTGCAAACTCAAGCATTTCTGTCAGTCATTGGTTTTTTAACTCTTTGGGGCACAGTGTCATAGGTCCAAAAAACCGTCCGTCTAGGACCAAGCTAGCCCTATTATTAGGGCTATACCCTTCTCAAGATGCTATCCATGTATGACAAGGTCTTTCTTTTTTTGGCTGAAGAGAATAACAACCATTCCTGGCCCTGTAAAGACTCCAGGAATTGTTCTATCTGCACTTTTTTGGTAGTTCTTTTCCCTGCCTTGAAGAATTTTTTCACATGCATGCACTGATTAGATATCAAAGACTTGAGGTTTTTACCTGACAATCTCTGGAGTTTTCTCTCTGCATGTAGAACTCCATCCTCTCTGGTTCCCTGCCCTGCAAATTTGAACTGCCTTGGTCCCGCAGAACCCTGAACCCTGTCTCCTCAACTCTGTAAGACCACTGGGCTTCATTTGGGTTCTCTCTAAGCACTGAGCTAGTGTTACTGTAGGGCTCACCTTACTTATTTCCCTTCTCTCAGGGATCACAATCTTGCCTTGACTCTTAAATAAGGTTGAAAGTTGTTGTTTCATATACCTTGTCTAGTTTTCTAGTAGTTTAAGGCAGGGGTAGCCATCTAATCGCTGTTACTGCATCATGGCGTGTTTTTCCCTTTAATTATTTAAAACAGCTTTGTTGAGGTTAATTGATATAATTGAATCTATTTAGAGTGTACAATTGACAACTTTTGACGTGTGTGTGTGTGTGTGTGTGTGTGTGTATGTACATGAAACCATCACCAAATTCAAAAGAATGAACATATTCTTCACCTCCAAAGGTTTCCTCATGCCCCTTTGCAGTCTCTCTTCCTGGCTCCCTTGCCCCACCTCCCAGGGCAACCACTGATATGCTTGTAGCCATACAGGTCAGTTTGCATTTTCTTAAGTTTCCTATAAATGGCATCATGAGTATTACTCCTCTTTGTCTGGCTTTTTTCACTCAGCATTATTCTAATCTATCCACGTTTTTGTGGCTGAGTTGTATTCCACTGCATGAACGCACCTCCATTTGTTTGGTCTTTTTGTTTATACCGTATTTATTTATTCATTACTGATGGACATTTGAATTTTTCCAGCTTTTGGCTGCTATGAATAAAACTGCTATATATATTCATGTAAAAGTTTTAGTATGGACATATGCTTTCTTTTTCTTGGGTAAATACCTAGGGATGGAATGGCTGAACCATATGGTTGGCATATATGCGTAACTTTTAAAGAGCCTGCCACACTTTTCCAATGACATTTGTTTTAAAGACAGTTTTTTTAGTATTTGTTTGTTTTTAGATCTATGTGGTGGTGTGGCAAATCTGTGAGACATTTGGACGTAAATGTTCAACCTCTTGTATTCTGAAGCAATAACCATGCTGTGGTAACTGTCACATTGATAAATGCAGTGCCAGCCCCCACCAGCTTGGCAAGCAGACTTTTACCCCAAAACAGAGGAATAGGAGGGGGAGAATATGAGGGGCTCTCAGTCTGCCTGATAGCAGTGAGAAAAGAGTCAGAACCCTTGGACCTTTTGCTTTGAGGCATTTAAATGGAAATAAAAGTAGATTTATTCCTTTTGGATAATTCATCCTTTTTTATGATTTTTTGAAAATATGAAACGTTTGAGAACTTAGATCAGAGCTGTTTTTGAAGTTTTGATCTGTTTCCTTGATGTTGTGACTTTGAAGCTCCTGTCTGTGATTAAATCCAGGCTTTGTTTCACCTTTCCCTGCTGAACAATACCAGTAAGTGTGAAGGAAATATCCAGTAGAGATAAGTAGCGTTGCTTTGATCCATACACAAATCAAGCATGGAGTTTCTTTTAACCAATAGAGGAGCAGGATTCACAAATGCCCGTCTGGCTCTGAACCATGCACGTATTTTATAGAATGGGCAGCGGCAGCACAATCTATTTCTAACAAGCTCTTTCCGCTCCGAAATGCCCCAGCGCAGATGGACGCTCTTAAAGGAGTTTGCTTACGACAGCCACACACACCAGGCAACACTTTCATACTTCCACTAATATTGCACGCAGTTTGAGATTTCTGGCGCTTGGCAATATTATTATTGAAGTGCAGAGACCCTTGAAGGCTGCATAATGGCAAGGGAAGGGAGAGTAGGGGTTGAAGAGAGTGCTGATTCACTCTTCAGCCTCACCATCACTCTGTGCAGAAGCAATGGAAGATCAGGCAGTCTGTCAGATGCCTCCATCACCTGATTTTCCTGCTATGCGCCCACCCCCTGCCGATGGCCTTGAAGGAGGTGGCAGCTTCCCTGGAGATGGCAGTTGCCTCCCTCAGAAACAGCGCAGTCCTGAGACTCTGAGGTCAGCTGGTTTTGCTCACAACATAGCTTGAGGAAAGCCGTAATAGAGCATTAGTGTTCGTATTCACAAAGTGCCTATGATGGAAATGCTAATGATTCCACCCCTCCAATCCCCCCATCACCTTTGCTTAGCTTGCCATTCTGGTAAATCTTCAGCTATAGCAGCTACAGGGTCCCTGCTAATTATTCTGCTCCCCATTGTTGGTTTTAGGCTTTCTTCTTAACATTGAGGTTGATTCTTGTTTTGTTAAGTAGGTTTCAATCTCCCATCTTCTCCTCCCCAGACATAATTTGGATAATTTGTTTGCATGGAGCATTCATGGGCCCTGAAGTCACCCTAATGCTGGCTGTGGCTCTGCCTCTGCCTTGAGGCAGAGGCCACTCACCCCAGCCTGTGGCCCAGCCTCCTCACCTGGGAGGACTCCCAGTGGACTCCCCATGCCCATAACCAAACTGGTTGATACAGATGAAGAGTATCATCTTCAACTTTTTCTGTGTTGAAAAAGTTGAAAGTGCTGCCATAGTTAATGGCAGATTGGAAAAAGAAGAACCAGTCCTTGCCAGGCACTCCAGTTGCCCGGCAGGTGACAGGTGGAGTCCCCAAGATATCTCCTTTTCTGCTTCCTTGGGGATGCTCATCGTGCTGGGGAAATAAACATTCAATTGTTATTGTTGCCTCCAAAGCCTTGGTACTGTGGCTGAATTACTGTGGTTGTCATGGCAGCAAGCAACATTTCATTATCATCTGTGGCCTTTCTCCCTCCCCTGGGAATTATTTGACATGATTCTGGTTTCATTCTAGTTTGGTTCCTTGTCTTTTGGGATGGCTGTCTCCTTCTTGCCTCCAACAGGGGAGAATTCCTGTTGGTTTGGAAGGATGGAATAATGTAGGGAAAGATGGGTGGGCTGAGAGGAGAGAGAAGAACAAAATGTGTGCGTAGTGGGGGAGATTGGAATGTGGGGACAAGCTGTCATGGGAGACAGAGCTGGAGATGGGCACGTGGAGGGGCAGGCGGACTCCTCAGGAAGCTCCATGTTCACATGTGCAGACACACAACTACAAGGATCAGGACCTCTCAGCACCTCCCTCCCTGCACTGGGCTTGTTTGAGAGGCCTGTGCGGTGTCCTGTGCCATCCCCCAGACAGTCAGCTTCTGGTGAGCTAGGGCTGTTTTTGCTCGTCAATCTCTGCCTCTCAGGTTGTGCCGTGTGCCTCATAATAGTAAGCAATTCAGTGCAGAATGAATGCATGCATGGATACACATTCAAACACTTCTTAAGAAGTTATTATTATTGAATAAGGCTTTGAGGGACTGATTGATGGGAATCAAAATCACTAGAAACAGATGGTCAAATTCACATGCCAGTTTGTGGATTTGTTCTGGGAAATGCAGCTTTGCAGAACAGTGGGGGACATGTACTGGCTGGTTGGTGGCGTCTTCTCTTTGAGGGAATTTCCCCCAATTCTGGGGCACCTGCTGTGAGGCTGTCCCTCAGATATACTGATTATCGTGGAAGTGAAGCTGGTGTCCTTGGCCAGGGTGGGGGACCAGCCTCCCTGGTGTTTTCAGGTTCTAGGCACCCTGAGCCTGAGATGCTTCATGCTCCTGGCCTGCAGGAGGAGGAATGAGACTTTGAGAAAGTGGCTTCTTATTTTCTGAGGGCTACCCTTTGGCTCCTCTGCTTAGGGTGTGTCTATGGGTTTGAGAGCATACACACTTGTGTGCAAACACATCCAGAGCCTTCCTGCAAAGAACAGGGTACAAGTGGCTGAATCAGTGGCGTCTACTCAGCAGAGCAAGTGTTCAGACTTCTTGGAGGGAGGAACAGGATGGCAGGCATTTGCTCCTGGGGTGCTGACTGACACATGGGGACCACCCAGAAGCCCCCACACCTGCCTATGCCTGGGGAGCAAACATCGCAGGGCAGCTGCAGGGCAAGCTACTTATGGCAAGGCAAGGCTCACTTCTTGAAACCTCTCTTCTTTTCTCATAACTTGGCTCCTCCTAGATCTTATGCAGGTTGAAAAAGTGTGAGGGTGAGAGGAAAATGAAACCATGGAAGAGCAGTTGTCTTAGGGAGTGTGTAGGATGTGCTCCTAAAGTTCTGGAGCTGGTGGTGTCAAAACCTTTAGAATAGACAGGGAGGAGGAAAGGGAGGTACACAGGTCTCAAGCCCTTTGGGCTCCACTGAAGGGCAGCACCTCGGAGCTGGTAGACACCCTGACAGTGGCACAGTGGTTCTACTGCCCAGCAGGCAGGTCAGTGGCTGCAAACTGTGCTTCTGGGACTTAGATTTCTCTGCAGTTCCAGGGGCCACTGGAGAAGGCAGAGGATCCCAGGACAGCTGCATTTTTGCCCATGTGTCATGCTGGGTTTATATCAGCCAAAGGCCCTGCAGAAGCAGAGGATACATTCAGAGTGGTAGAGTGAAGGATAATTTAGGAAAGGGACTTATACAGGGGGTGGGCAGGGTGAAGGAAACCAACCTGAGGACAGAGTCGGCCAGGGACTAGAAATGGCAGGAAGCAGTAACCACCCTGAAAGGACAAAGGAGGGACCAGTGCTAAGGAGTCCAAGGAAGCTAGGTGTGGTGTCTCACACTTGTAATCCCAGCACTTTGGGAAGCCAAGGTGGGTAGATCACCTGAGGTCAGGAGTTGGAGACCAGCCTGGCTAACATGGTGAAACCCCATCTCTATTAAAAATACAAAAATTAGCCTGATGTGGTGGCAGGCGTCTATATTCCCAGCTACTCAGGAGACTGAGGTGAGAGAATCACTTTAACCTGGAAGGCAGAGGTTGCAGTGAGCTGAGATCATGCCACTGCACTCCAGCCTGGGAAGGAGTGAAATCCTGTCTCAACCACCCCCCTGCCATCTCCACAAAAAAAGGAGTCTAAGACGCTGTGGCTGCAGATCTCACGCTGTCAGCACCCCAGCCCTGCGAAGGCCACCAGCCCCAAGGCCACCAGGAAACCAGCCAGCTGGGCACTGAGCAGGGCAAAGAAGCGAAGATCAGAGCTCAGGAGTCAGGGGCAAAGGGAGAGTAACCAGCACTTGGAGCATCCACAGAGATAGATGGTGCTAAAAAAGGAAAAAAGAAAATGCCAAGGCTTGGAAAGCCCCTATTCTACCCATAAAACCGGGGTTCAACTCCTGACTCTGCCTTGTAGTTGATGCTCTTGACCAAGTTTCTGAACCTCTGTGATCTCTTCACATGATGAGAACTTCCTTGGCTAATTAAGGGTTACTGCAGGATGGAGCCTTATAATGACCATGACAGCATTAGGTAGGCTGTAAAGCTGTGCTGTAATTTCCCCCGATATGGTCCCAGAGTTCCTTTTGGAGTAGGGCTTTTTACTGGTCTGGGCACAGGCCTTTCTTCAGGCTCCTTTCAGTGGGTGGTGACAAGGAGAGAGTGAAATGAGAATGGTGAGGGGAGGATGCCTCTGGTCTTGCTTCCTGGGGATGCCCCATATAAAAAGCTGGACCTTGTGTTCTTTCTCTTATGGCTAGAGATCTGTGTCATCTCATGCCCACACCCAACCCTAAGAAGAGAAAGACATTTACAGTGGAAAATCTTAGCTTATGTCTAGTGCTGGCAGATACCAGTCTATGAGGATAAACAGGGAGCACAAAAGGAAGCTAACCCATGCTGACCAAACTCACAGGAGACTGAGAGATAAACCCAATGCTACCTTAAACAGGTGAACTGAATTCTTCAGGTTCTTTGATGTCTGAAAATCTGCCCTGAGCGCAAAAAAGATCAGAGTCTCCGTGTGACTAGTCATGTGACACTGTTTATAAAACAAAAGAAAAAGGGTCCATTAAGTCTTTTCCCCAAGAAAGGCAGGAAATCAGGAAGGGAACAAATTTGTTATTCTTTGCCCTCGGTAACTCTAGCTTTCTAACTCAAGCAAAAACACTGGACTAGAGGGAAAAAGATTTATATCCACAAAATGTCCCCCATTAGCATCTCCCCACCTTTCTTCTAGTCTCTTTCCACCTTTGCCTCTCCCTGCCCCTTCCTCTTCTCACCTTTCGCCTCCCTCTAGAGACTCCCTTAGAAGTTCAAAAGTAGGCCCCCATTCTTTATGGCAAAGTAGCTTCAACTTCAAGGCCTCATTTTCTATCCCAAGCATTTATTAATACTAAGGTCTTTTTTTCCAAACAAAGATAGTTCCCTCCCTAAGAGGAACTCCCATGCCACTAAGATAATATAATAGAGTCATTGCATCACCTTTCCTAGACAAACTCTTCCTGCAATTTTTCACCTCAGTCTCCCTTAAGCACCCCAAAAGTTTAGCTATTTGACCCACCCCAAATGCTATTCCTTTTAGGGAAGGCTGCTGACCCAACTGCTTGTTTCTTCCTGGCTATCTCTGATAATGTGTTTACCATGGAAGCAGGTGGTGTTGCAGTAGGAACGCAGGCAGAAGGACGTTGGCTATGAGATCTTGGATAAAGTATGTGACCTCTACAAGACTCCTTGAGGAAGGGAATAAAAGGCAATATACAAAGCTGTTGCGGGGACTGATGCATGTAAAGATCCTCTGTCAGCCACAAAGCTCCATGAAAGCGATGATTGTTTATGCACGGGGCTATGCTGGCCAGGATACCAAGCTAGGCGGCATCGATTGCCTGCGTCTTCGTGTGTCTTCCTTTCTTGATGCACTGTCTTACTGATACACTGGTCCACACACTCTGGTGCTTCCTTCTCATGTGCAATCCAAGGCTATTCCAGTTGGTGTATAAAGAACAACTCTGTGAGTAGAGAACCAGCACCCTGCCAGAGATAAAACATCTTAGGCTATGGAAATTTTCAGCTTTGCAGATTTAAGTGTCCCTATGCCTACACACAGTCCTTGCCTCTGACAACCTTGTAGTTTGCAGCAGCAGTGCCCAACCTTTTTGGCACCAGGGACCGGTTTCATGGAAGACAATTTTTCCATGGACTGGGGGTTGGGAGAGGTGGGGGGATGGTTTTGGGATGAAACTGTTCCACATCAGATCATCAGGCATTAGAGTCTCATGAGGAGTGTGCAAGCAAGATCCCTTGCATGTGCAGTTCACTGCAGGGTTCATGCTGCTATGAGAATCTAATGCCACTGCTGATCTATAGGAGGAGAGCTCAGGAAGTAATGCCCGAGTACCCACCACTCACCTCCTGCTGTGTGGCCTGGTTCCTAACAGGCCGTGGACTGCCCTCAGTCTGTGGCCTGGGGATTGGGGAACCCCTTGTTTGCAGCAAGCAGCAGTTTAAAAAAATATTCCTCTACTTTTGCTTCATTACACAAACAATATATTTATTGTACATTAATTAAAAACAATAGATGGATAGAAACAAAGAAAGAATCAATTGTAGCTCCTCCCTGAGTGAAAACCACTGTAATATTTTAATGTTAATGCAGCCATAATTTTTTCTGTGTACTTGGTGTGAACTCCTTTATGACATTTGTGTGCATAGTAGTCAGGCTTTTTTATTTTTTCAAGTCAAATTAAAACTATCTCAGTCATCCACTTTTTAGATTCATTCACCCAATCCGCAGGTGTTTATCGAGTGCTTATTTTGCCTCAGGTACTCTTCCAGCTGCAGAGAATATAGCAGGGAAAATGAATAAAAAGTCCTGTCCTTGCCAAGCTGACATTTTATTTTAGTTGAGGGAGACAGGCAATAAACAAATGAGTAAGAACTATAGTAAAACAGCTGGGAATAAGCACGATGGAAATATCACAGCAGGAGAAGGGCTTTGGAAGTGTTGGGCAGGCTTCGGTTTAAGATGAGTGGTCAGCAAAAGTCTGAAAGCAATGACCTGAAGGAGAGAAAGGATCGAACCATCTGGAGATGGAGGGAAGAGGGTCCCAGTGGAGGGGACAGCACATGCAGAAGCACAGGGAGATGAGGGTAGCTGAAGAGAGTGTGTCAGTGGTAGGAGAGAGTTGGAGTTGAGATAGGGAGATCACCAAGTCTGACTGTGTAGGGCACTGAGGGCTAGGAGAAGGATTTGACTATTCTCTGATCAAGGTGGGAAACTTGGAGGATTAGAGCAGAGCAGTAACATGACTTAACCCTAAGAATAAACTACAGGAAGGAAAAGGCAGGAGCGGGGGGACCCCTTATGAGGCCATTGCAATGATCCAGGTGAGGGACAATGGTTACTTGGACCAGGAGGACATTACAGGTGCTGAGATGAGATGGACTATTGATATATTTGAAGGTAGAACTGATGGGATTTCGTGGCAGAAATGTGAGACAGGAAAGAAAGGACAGGGGTGACTCCAAGATTACCCTGAGGCATCCAGGGAATGGAGCTGTCGTTTTCTGAGATGGGAAAGACTGTGGGAGCCGGCGGGCAGTGGGTGGGTGGGTGGGGGGGCGGTGCTTGAGCAGACAGATTAGAAGTTGGTTTTAAAATGTTAAGTTTGAGATGATACATAGCCAAATTGAATGTCAGAAGGCAGTCTGGGGTTTGGGAAGAGGCTGAGGCTAGAGATATAAATTTGAGTTGCAGAAGCAAAATATTGGTATTTAAAGCCATAAGATTATTAAGGAAGTACATGTAGACAGCAAAAAGTTTCAAGGAGTGGGTCCTGAATTAAAAGGAAGAATGACATCTCCTTCTTGGAGTAACTCCAGATCCCTGGATGGCCCAGGAACTGACCCTGAGTTTGTGCAGAAATGGTCCAATTTCCATTCTTAAGTGGGGAGAGGTCTGACCCTTGATATTTAACTACAGCAAGCTTCTCTTGCCTTTAGTGACCACCCCACATCACAGATGAAGACAAACCTTTGTGGTCAGATAGATATGGCTGTCCAGCTTCTCCTCCGAAACTCACAATCAGAATAACCTCTCTCTCCAGGGCAGGGGCACTGAAGACAATGGAGAGAGTCCAGAAGTGTCATGTCAGGGGTGCTGGCTCCATTTAGATGGAATCATCTTGTGGGGATAAGCTATCCTGTCTTTCAAACCTCCATCAACACAACTTCTAAAAGACAAAAGACTCCTCTAGCATCCTTGGAAGTGGTGATTTATTCCAGTGGTGAACAAGGGGACCCTGGCACAGCTCTTACAAAGATAATGAAAAACAAAGCACTATGTCATATGTAGATATCAATATGCAAAGAGATGTGTACACACATGTGGGTACATGCAGACACACAGACAGATTACACAGTATGCTTATAGCATATCTTATAACTATTCCTTTCACCTAATAAATCAATATTTTCCTTCTAATACATATATTTTACAAAATTGCCTTAATGGCCAAATGTCATTCCATTGTGTGGTACATCCATCTTTTAATAACCTGTCTCTTATCATTGGTTATCTGGTTAGTTTCCAATCCTTTGCTACTATTACAAAATAAAAACAAAAAATATCTGAACTTCTTTTAGCTAAATTGGCTCATGTTTTTTTTTAATGATTTCCTTAAGCTAAATTATTGAAATTAGATTTGCTGGTTTAAAGGACAGGCACTTTTTCAACACTGGTTACATTTTGAGAATTAGGTGACAGATGTCATTGACATAGTCCAATGTGCAAAGGACAAAGAGAATAGACAAGTTAGTTCGCCTTGCAGGTTACGAGCTCCCACAGTGACCCCCATAAACCCTTAGACTGTGTCCCCCAGAAACACTTAGACTGTGCTGGGTTCCTTAGAACTTCAGCTCATTGCATGTGAGCTGATGGACTGAAGAGAACTAATGGGAAGGGATGTTACATGTGGTCCTTCTGTATATGACAAAGGCAAGTGCATTTTCAAAAGTGAGTAGAGGCCTCTACCAGCTGGGTAGAGGCAAGCATTGTGGTTCCTAGGCCAGAGTTCCGTGCTCTTTGTCTGTGCCTGAGCTGATTTGGTTTGGTACTCTAATATCAAGCCAGACAAGGATACTACAGGAAAAGAAAATTACAGGCCAATATCTCTGCTGTACATAGAAACAAAAATCCTCAATAAAATACTAGCAAACGAAATTCAACAGCATGTTAAAGGATCATACACCATAATCAAGTGGTATATATCCTTGGAATGTAATGATGGATTAACATACACAAACTAATAAATACAATACACCGCATTCACAGAATGAAGGATAAAAACGTGATTTTCTGCAGGTCAGTAGATGCGGAAAAATAATTTGACAAAATTTGGCATCTTTTCATGATTAAAACTCTCAACAAAGTATACATAGAAAAAATGTACCTCAACATAGTAAATGCTCTATGTGACAAGCCCATGGCTATTATACTCAATAGTAAAAAGTTGAAAACTTTTCCTCTAAGATTGGAAATAAGAGAAGGACAACCACTCTCATCACTTCTATTCAGTTAAGTACTGGAAGTCCTAGCCAGAGCAATTGGGAAAGGAAAAAATAAAAGGCATCCAAATTGGAAAGGAAGAAGCAAAACTGTCTGTGTTTGAAGGTGATGTCATCTATTAAAAAACCCTGAACACTTCACAAAAACTATTAGAACTAATAGATTCAGTAAAGTTGCAGTATACAAAATCAACATATAGAAATCAGTCATCCTTTCTTTCCCCCTTCCTTCCTTCCTTCCTTCCTTCCTTCCTTCCTTCCTTCCTTCCTTCCTTCCTTCCTTCCTTCCTTCCTTCCTTCTTTTTTTTCCAGAGTCTCCTTCTGTTGCCCAAGCTGGAGTGCAGTGGCGTGATCTCAGCTCACTGCACCCTCCACCTTCCAGGCTCAAGAGATTCTCATGTCTCAGCCTCTCAAGTAGCTGGGATTACAGGGGTGGGCCAATACCTAGCTCATTTTTGTATTTTTAGTAGAGAGGGGGTTTCACTATATTGCCTAGGATGGTCTCAAATTCATGACCTCAAGTGATCTGCCTACCTCCCAAAGTGCTGGGATTATTGGCATGAGTCACTGTGCCTGGCCAAAAATCAGTAATGTTTCTATACATTAACAATGAACTAGCCAAAAAATAAATTTTAAAAATCCCATTTATAATTACAATAGCATATTCATATACATAAAAAACATATTATAGACATATAAAACTTAGAAATAAATTCAATCAAGGGGTGAAAGACATGTACACTGAAAACTGTAAGATAGTGATGAAAAATTGAAGAAAACACAAATAAATGGAAATATGTCTCATGTTCATGGATTGGAAGAATTAATATTATTAAGAAGTTTGTGCTTACTCAAAATAACTAAAAATTTATGTAATCTCTATCAAAATTCCAATGACATTTTTCACAAAAATTAAAAAATCTTAAGATCCATGTGAGATCACAAAAGACCCTGAATAGCCAAAACAATCTTGAGCGGAAAGAACAAAGTTGAAGTCATCACATGAATCAATTTCAAAATCTGCTACAAAGCTGCAGTAGTCAAACATTCATGGCAGAGGCATGAAAACAGACCTGCAGAGCAGTTGAACAAAACACAGAGCCCAGAAATAAATTCATGCATTTGTAGTCAATTGATCTTCAACAAAGGTGCCAAGAACCTGTAATGAGGAAAGGACAGTCCCTTCAACGACCGGTGTGGGAAAACTTTTGCATGTGGGATATCCCCATGCAGAAGAATGAAATTGGACCCATATCTCACACCATCTACAAAAATCCATTCAAAATGGATTAAGGACTTAAACACAAAACTTGAAACTATGAAACTACTAGAAGGAAGAATAGGGGAAAAGCTTCTTGACATTGGTCTGGGCAATGAATTTTTAAGATATGATTCTTCAAAAGCACAGACAACAGAAGCAAAAAATAGACAAAAAGGACTGCAACACACTAAAAAAATTCTACACAGCAAATGATCAATAGAGTAAAGAGACAGCATAGAGAATGGGAGAAAACATTTGCAAACCATACATCTGATAAGGGATTAATATCCAAAATATACAAGGAATTCAAACAACTCAATAGCAAAAACTGTAATAACCCAATTAAAAAACAAGCAAAGTACTTGGATAGATATTTCTTAAAATACATATAAATGGCCACAGGTATATGGAAAACATGCTTAACACCATTAATCATCAGAGAAATGCAAATTAAAACCACAATGAGACATCACTTCACACCTGTTAGGATGGCTATGATCAAAAAGACAAAATGAAAGTGTTGGTAAGGATGTAGAGAAAAGGGAGTTCTTGTAGACTATCAGTGGGAATGTAAATTGCTATAATGGAAAACGATATTTAAAAAATAAAAGATAGAACTACCATAGGACGCAGCAATCTCACTTCTGGGTATGTATCCAAAGGAAATAAAATCAGGATGTTGAAAAGATATCTGTATTCCCGTGTTCATTGCAGCATCATTTGGAACAGCCAAGACAGGCTTTAAAAAGAAGGAAATCATGTCATTTGCAACAACATGGATGAACCTGTAGGACATTATGCTAAGTGAAATAAACCAGAAGGACATATACTGCATGATCTCACTTATATGTGAAATCTAACACAGTTGAATTACAGAAGTAGAGAGTAGAATGGTGGTTGTCAGGGACTGAGGGGATTGGAGAGAGGGTGGGTAATGGGTACAAAGTTTCAATTAGACAGGATGAACAAGTTCTGGACATCTGTTGAACAGCATTGTGATTATAGCTAATAATAATGTATTGTGTACTTAAAAATAGCTAAGAGATTAGATCTTAAATGTTCTCACTATAAAAAATGATAGGTATGTGGGGGTGATGGTTAAGTAAATCAGAATGATTTAATCAGTTCACAAATGTATACATACCTCAAGGCGTCACACTGTATACTGTAATATATACAATTTTTACTTGTTAATTATACCTTAATAATGCTGGGAGAAAAAAAAAAAAAGAACATCCTCTGACTTCCTTTGTCATAAGACTCCCCCAGATGACCTGCTACCAGAACAGCTATTTCTGAGCTCAAGGATGGGCATGGTATTTGCTTTGTCCCCTGGTCTGAGATGACGCCTGGACTCTCATGAGCCATTTTCACTCTCCATGATTCCTGGAATGCTTGTGTCTCTTTGGATCATGTCTCTGAACAGTTGTTTAATTCATGGGCTAATATTTTCCTTGAAGCACCTCCAAAGAAAACATGAATACACACAGCCCCATGAAAAGACTTGGCTGCTGACACCCCTCGTCACAGGATGGTTTGTGTGATAACTGGGAATAGAAGCTGCTGAAGGGTTTTGAGCTTCTCAGAGATAAAATTAAGGGAGTGTCTTGCTGTGCCCTGGGAAGATGATCCTTCAGAGCAGGAAGGTCTCCCACCTTCTCTTGGCCTCCCAGAGCAGGGTGGAGAAGTTAGGACTCAAACAGATGTCAGTTCAACTCCTGGGGCTGACACTATCTCATTGTAGGAATGTGAACAAGTTACTTAACCTCTCTGTGCCTCAGTTTTCTTGGCTGAAAATGAAGGTAGCAATACATAGTACTTAGGGTGGTACAAGAAACTAATTGGATAATGGGTATATAAATTACCTGGTTTATGGTAGGTGCCCAGTTGGTGATAGTAGTTAGTCTGCATCAGCACCACTAAGTGTAGACAATCAGGAAGCCACACTAGAATGCCAAAGAAATGGATAAAAAGACCATTGAACATCTCTCAGACATTCAACACCACTATGACCGCAGGGCATAGCACATAGTTAGCACTTGGTAAATATTTGATAAATTCAGTGAATGAATGATTCAATCAGCATGACCTAAGCCATTTCAGACATGCAGGCAGCAATGAAGGTGAAGAGCTCATCTCCGGAAGAGCTAAGAAAATCCCCATGATGATTATACTATTTATAAAGCAGCAAACAATTAAGAACACTTACTCCATGCCTAATGATAAACTTCACAACACCCTTATAAGGTGGTGCTTCACCTCCATTATACCTAGGAGGAAACTGAAGCAGAGAGTCCCATAACCTACCCTATGTCATGCAGTTAGAGAGGGTGGAGCAGCGTCTGGGTCTGGATCTTGGAGCAGGAGGGTGCTGGAGCAGTGCCTCCTCCAGCTTGGTTAAAGTGACAGTGGGCAAGGAAGCTGAACTCAACTTAGTGCTGAAGGCAGAGGGAGACATTTTCTCCATGACGAAAGGATACAGGGTGGTGGTCACTTGGTTGAAGCCAGTTACATGCATGGTGCCACCACAGTTGGCTCCTACGTGGCCTGATGAGGGTGCTGAGGCTTCACATACTCTTCTGTTTGGGGTTGGGAACTGCACTGCCATTTATTAGGTGATCCCAAAACGCCCTGCTGTATTGGACACTTCAAAGTCTGCTCAGTCATGTTTCAGTGTGTTTTCACCATTTTCATCATCCAGCTGAGTAATTTTACCTAGAATAACAAACAACACGCAGAGCTATTTAAAAGATCTTTATCACCGACATTTCTACTGCAAACAAATGACATTGCTATTATAAATCTGAAGCTCCTCCAGCCCACAAACCTGTTTATCCTTTCTGTTAGTTCGTTTAAGCCTTAAAACACAACTTTGTTAATGTGAAGTTTCTTAGGGCATTTTTATCACTCCTAGCAAAGGACAAGCAAGAAAAATATCAGGACTAACAAAGACCTCTCAACAGGGCCAAAGGTGATTGAATGGGGAGCTACTGGGGGACCTGGCAGGGGTCACCAAGCCCCATGCCACATGAGTGAGGTCACTTGCTCCCCAATTTGCAGGTTGGGTGGCTGAGTTCCATCTCCTTAGTGCACTATGTGAGTGTCCAAAGGACCTCTCTGGGCCATAAAGGGACCACCTGTGGTCCATCATTGCCAGTGAACAGTTCTTCCTCCGTAAGCCCCAAGTCTCTGCTCAGGAGCCTGCATATCTGGGGCCTTTCATGAGCCAAAAATAAGCTACCATGTATGAGGTATGGCTGTGCTGCCCTTCAACTTCCAGCAAGATGGTAGCAATTGTGTGAAGAGCTCACAACTAGCCCTTTCATGATTTATGTTGCCTCTCTGGGCCTTATCTTGAGAAACACTGAGAAGCCTGACCCTTGCCCAGCAGAAAGCAGATCTGCCAAAAGTACAGTTAGTGGGAATGACCAGTGACCTTGCCAACCCTGCAGGCCCCTCAGTGACTTCACTCTCAAGCTAGGCCACTGTAGAAACCATTCCTGATCTCCATCTGGGTATGAGCAGTGGTGGTGAGGTCCTGCCAGTGCCTTACCCTCCCTAGAAGGAGCTCTTCCGGTTCTTAAGCTATTTGTGGGATAAGCTCAGATAGAAACAAAAAGCAACTTACAAAGGACCAAAAGACTCCTATCGTCTTTGGTCCTCATTTTCTCTATCTGAAGACAATGAGGGAGTTAGACAAGCGAATCCCAGAGCCTTTCATTGCCCTAATCAAGATCAAACATAGAAATGTGAGCCAGAGGGAAAAACAGGAGCCCTAGCAAATCTAGGCATGATAGGGCCTAGCTTGGTGTCACAGAGAGGAGGGCTCAAGGTAGGGGCTAGGAGGAAGACCCAATCCCTATGGCCTGTTTAAGTGTATTATGTCCTCACCACATCAGCCAGTGTTTGCAGGTTCTTTCCTGGGTTCTGATCTGATTTGATCTACTTCTGCACTGGGCTGCTTCATCTCCCTGACCCCAAGTCTCCCCATCATCTGGGAAATTTTTCCACAGTTCCTGTTTCTCTCCTGAGCTTCCCGGTCTCTGAGTCCTTAGGGGAAGGACAAAGTAGGGCCCTCAGGTTGGGATCTCTGACTGCAAGCAACAGAAACTAACCAGATCTCAGCTGACTTGAGCAAAAGAGAAATGCATGAAAGCACACACAAGTAGCCCAGAGGAAGGCATGTACTGGGGCAATTGATTTATATCCTTGTGTGGCTCCACCGAGATTGAAATTTCTGGGAAGAGAGGATCCGCTTGGCCTATGGGTTGGGGTGAAACTGAACTAACATTTCTACCTATGTTGAAAGCATTTTCTAATGTAAAATGAACTGCTGTTATAGAAAACAAGAAGAGCATATGTTGAGCAGACAAAAACAACTGATGCTCATCATTGGCTCATGCTCGTTAGAACATTCTGGAAATACTTTATAATGGAGAAAGTTCTTGCTATTTCTGGTCTTTGAAACTGCAAATAAAGAAAGTTCTGTTTTGGGAATCTGACTTGGCCTTTGGATGGATGTTTAACTTGTCAGCATATCGACAATGATAATGCCTGTGTTAATGAATTCAGAGTGTTGCACACTCATTGACTTACTTTTTTCACAACTCCCTGTAAAAAAGGGAAGCAAGGCATTATTATTTCCATTTGGCAAATGGGGAAAACAAGGCCTAGACATGAGTGGCAAGAACATAAAGGACAACCCTGTGGCTACTCCTCTCCCCTCATTCTTAAAGTCTCAATGAGACCAGAGGCCCAGCTCAGTGACCTTCTGGCTCCTTCACCTTTTGGCTCCTTGCTCTCTGCAATGAAGATGATGTCAGAGGACCTCCCTGGCCAGTGGCGGCCAGGTGGGGTGGCTCACGCCTGTAATCCCAGCACTTCGGAAGACTGATGAGTGTGGATCACCTGAGGTCAGGAGTTTGAGACCAGCCTGGCAAACGTGGCCAAACCCTGTCTGTACTAAAAATACAAAAATTAGCCAGGTGTGGTAGCACCCACCTGTAATCCCAGCTACTTGGGAGGCTGAGGCTATAGAATCACTTGAACCTGGGAGACAGAGATTGCAGTGAGCCAAGATCACACCACTGCACTCCAGCCTGGGTGACAGAGAGAGACTCCATCTCAAAAAAAAAAAAAAAAAAAAAAAAGGAAATGGTAACCTCACACTCTGAGAAGTTATTCCATATGTTTCCTAAAATGCATCTCACAAACTGCCACATTTCCTTCTCTCGCATAATCTCATGGATTGCAAGAAGGTTTTGCATTCCAGCTGCCAGAGACTGAAGTAATATACTGGGATTCCTAGGTCAAGTGTGTGCCTATCTGTGGCTGTTACTGTTCCTGTGAGCTCCTGGTGCCAGCGCAGTGCCTTCCCAGGATGGGAGATTACCTTCTCTCCAGGGATGACCATGCAGCTCCTGGAGCATTGGGTGCAGGAACAGGGTAGGTGTCAGGTACAGAGGCCCATATTGTCTTTTGCAAGTAGGCTGTGTTAGGCTCTTGTTATCTCTCACTCATTCCCATGGTCTATGTATTCCTTCTGTTTCCCTAATTCCCTTCTTTCTCCTTGCCTTTCTCCTCTTCCTCAACTTATCTGTCTCCCTCTCTCCTGTGCTTTCATATGCTCTTTCTTCCTAGAACCCAGCACCCTCAGTTTCCTCTTGTTCCTCTCAGGGACACTATGACCAGGTATGCTGGCTCAAGACTCTAATCCCAGCAGTTTGGGAGGCCAAGGCAGGTAGGTCACCTAAGGTCAGGAGTTTGAGACCAGCCTGACCAAAGCCTGACCAATATGGTGAAACCCTGTCTCTACTAAAATTACAAAAATTAGCCAGGTGTGGTGTCTTGCACCTGTAGTCCCAGCTACTTGGGAGGCTGAGATAGGAGAATTGCTTGAACCTGGGAGGCAGAGGTTGCAGTGAGCTGAGATCGTGCCACTGCACTCCAGCCTGGGTGACAGGGCAAGACTCCATCTCAAAAAAATAAAGAAAATGAAATAGTCCATAGGTTATTGTCCCTGGGTTTGTCCCTGGGAGAAGCCCAGCCTTGGCAAGTGCTGCATCACATATTATCTATTATACGAGCAGCATCAATGCTTGCTATCATGAAGGGAGCTGTCATAGAAAATGAGAGACTTAGAATCAGACTCAGGTTGAATCTTCCTCTGCTGTGTGGCTTGGAGCAACTTGTCTCACTTTAATAGGCTTCAGTGACCTCTCTATAAAATGCATAATCATCGTCATTAGTTCCTGTAGAGAGTACACGAGATGACAGGTATGAGGGCCAGCCCAGGGAGGTGGCTCGGTCACAGGGAGTGACTTTACCAGGAGCCTCCTCACGCATGTCACTGTGCCAGGGGCCAGTTTTCCTGGAAGACAGGTGAAAGGCCAGGCCACAAACACAGGAATGTTTCTGCTGGAGTGTGTCCATCCCTGCCAGGCCCTAAAGATCCCATCTCCTCTTCTAGTTTTGTTCTCACTTTTCAGTCCCTGGCCACTCCACACTGGGCCACCAACTGGAACTGTGAATACTAGAAAAGACCCATCCTGGGAGTCATGAGTGAGCACTGTCCAGCTTCCCAGCTCCTGCCTCCACGGCTGCAGTTTAGTCACCAGAGCAGGTGTTACACGTAATTCAGGCCAGCTGTGGTTTAGGAAGGAGGTGTGGAATGACTCAGATAATAGATTTTGAAGTCAGGGTTATGTGAGTTCAAACCTTGACACTTGTCTCCAAACCCTGTGACCTCAGGGAAAATTATTGATCCTCTGTGAGACTTGGTGTCCTATCCGTAAACTTTAGTGATGGTCCCTTTCTTAAGGGATTATAGGAAGCATTGGAGATCGTCCGCGGAAGCTCCCTGACACACAGAATGTGTGCAATCAATTCTCTCTTCCCCATTATCTCCACACCCAAGACAAGGAAGAACCGTGCACACTTGCATGGCGCTCAGTGTGCCCCGAACTCTTCAAGCTCCTTGCATGTATTGTCTCATTGTATCCTATCACAACCCCATAAGGTCACTTGTGTTATTATCATGCTCATCTTACAGATAAAAAGACAGACGAATGGAGAAGTTAAGTAACTTACTCAAGGCCACTTAGCATGCCAGAGCTGGGAGTGACCGCGCTGCAATTGGTGGGCATTTGAACTCGACTTGCATGGGAAGCTTTGGTGGAGGGGTGGGAGTGTTATACCCTCAGGTGGACACAGGGCTCCAGAACTCCCATGATCCTCTTGCAGAGGCTGTTCATGAGGTATGCAGAACACTCACATCAGGCTGACTAGCTAAGGACTTTGTCTGCAGGGGGCTGCTGGATTTGTGGCCACCAACTTCTGCTAGACCTACTCGTCTTTTGCTCCGTTTGCTTGGCCAGAGTTGATCAGGACTGTCCCCTTTTCTCTGGAGCTCCTTCCAGCAAGTTTATTAAAAAGAAGAACCAGGTGAAGAGGAACAGCCTGGATGTCAGAGACCAGGAGACTTCTGGCCACAGAGCCTGAACCATTTACTCTGTTACCTGAGATTTTTTCAAATGTCAAAGACCTAATTTAGGATGCCAGATGTTCACCAGGGCTCCAGTTATTAAAGAAAATGTATTTAAAAAGCCAACTGCAAAAGCAAACACATTTTGCTTCTGCAATTCTGTTGGGCTGCACCCTGCTCTTGACCTTAAAATAGATCAGTTTATGTGCTGACAGGATACACATACAGTCAGGATTTCCCGTGTCTCCACCTCACTGTTTCCTCTCTGCCTCCGAGCTGGTCCCCTTCATTCCTCTTCCTCTCCCTTCTCACAGCTTGTTTAGATCTATGAGTAAATGTGTAGGAATGTTCCGGGAAGTAGGAACATTTAGGCTCCAGCCAGACAGGAGTTCAAATTCTACTTCAACCATTTCCCAGCTATGCAAACATGAGCAGGTCCCCTCTCAGTGTCAGATTTTCCTCTGAAAATTGTGAGAATATATGAAAATTACTTATCCCAGAGCCTAGCACAAGGTAAAAGAGCACTAAATGGAAGAGACTGGGAAAAGCCTTTCGCCCAAGGCTAAGTGTAAGTTGGAGGCAGGATGCGTCCTAGGGGCCACCTGGCTGGCTTTTGGAGGACCTGCGTGCTATTTGTCTCTCTCCATAGCCTCTGCCTCAGACATGGATTCATCTTGCTCTCAGTTCTTCTGCCACTCCCTCTTATCGAAGTAAGATGGACTTTTTCCAGGTGTCTTCCTAGGACTCAGCCAGACTGATGAACCGACCTTGGGGAACATTTGAATGGATTGAGGTGATGTTTTACCAAGGCCCAGGGGCAATGCTTCAGGCAGCTCCAGCTGTCCACTAGGTCTGTATTTCCCGAATGTCTTGGATCAGGAGTGCCAAAAGCAAGCCCCTGGTCCAAGACATTCGGGAAATATTGGCCATGACCTATTCTGGCCATTTAGGAAACACTGGCTGTAAACTATGCTTAATGCCAAAGAAGGACCAATGGTAGCCACTTGGGCAGCAGTAGACAGGCCCATGGAGGGAGATCTTTGCCTTGACCTTGAAGTCATACTGCTCAAGTAATTGTTCTGTCAATCTGTGCATCCATGACCTCTACCTTCCCATTGCAAGCAGGAGCCAAATATCACGGTTAGACCCCACGTTGCTCGTGACTCATGCATGACACAGGGCAGGCCATTACCCTGCTGTTCTGGCTGAAAGGCAGTAAATGTGTTTGGCCTCTCCCTGCCTCATAATGGTGACTCGGAGGATTAATGAGGAAATGAGAACTAAGCTTGGTGAACACCAGCTTTGTTCTCATGCGGTCTCCTCTGATTATTCCACAAAGCCAATGAGAAACAGCAAAGGTCAAAGTTCTCTGTACATGAGGTTGGATTTCTGTGTCGCAGGAGGAGTGGTTCTCTCCAGATATGGTTCTGTGCTCATCGTCTGTGTGTGTCTCTGTTGCCAGGCCCCAGGGACCACACTTGCAGAATGTGTATGGGGTGATGGTGGTGAGGATGTGGGGGTGGCGTTCTCCAGGTGCAGGCCACGTGCCAGGGTGTTTCACATGGCAAGTCAGCCACAGAAATGGGTCTTGCTGGGCCTTTTGGAAGCTTCCAGTGGTGCACCTCACAGACCAAACAGCCCTTCTCAAGGTGATGGTGACCATAAACGATGCCATCATCTGTCTAACTAAGATGCTGCTTCTCAGCATTGGCTCCACTTGTTTTCCACAGTCAACCTTCATATGTAATTTAATTTCACTCTCTCTCCTGTTCAGTTGACAAACCCCATGGCACCATCTCTAGGATGCCAGGGCTGAGGCAAGAGCTCTAGGAGGGCAGGAGCAGGAGAGCAGATGGGGCAGTCAGCTGTGGCCCTGGTTCATGCAGCCAGCTTGGAGGAGCTGCTCCCCTTGGTGCTGCGGCTTTTCTGGATAAAAATTGGGAGCTTCCTTGATGAAAGGTCGGGACTACATCAAACTGCTTCCCTCCAAATCATCAGTTCGTTTGATAAGTAGTCACTCACACGGCTCAAAAATCAAACTTATATAAACTAGATACAATGAGAAATCTTGCCCATCTCTGCCCTGTTTCACCTGGTCCCCCTGCCATGCCCCATGGGAAGCTACTTTTATTATCTTCGTATGCATTATTCTAGTATTTCTTTATGCAAATTCAAATATACATTTTCATTCCGCCACCTCCCTTAAGTACACCAAAGTTAGTATATGGTATTCCCTGTGTATCTGTCAGAGTCTGAATAGGAAGCAAATGGCAGGCCCCAGCTGGGTAACTGAGGAAGGTTTAAAGAGAGGACTGTTCACAAGGGTGCAGACCAGGTGTGCAAGAGGCAATGAGAAACAGGGCCGGCAACTGCAGGGGGCCAGAGAGAGAAAGAGGGTGCCAAGGAATTAATACCCCACCCTCGCTCTCTTCCCACCCTCTGGGTCTTCTGCATGGCTCGCATTGGCCAATCCCTACCAGAAGTCATAGGGCAAGAAGACCTGTGGGTGCAGTCTTTACAAGTCAGACTCCAGGCACAGTGCATTCTGGAGGCAGGTGTGGGCAGTTCAGGGGTCCGGTGGAGAATGCATAGCACACCCTCCAGAGAACCTATCCTTTGATCACCTGACAGTGTATCCTGGAGCTCTTTCCATACTACTCATGAATGTAGATTTTAATATTGGTCCTGTTCCACTTCCTCACCTTCCACCCAGCATTACCAGCACACTTTTCCCAGGACAGCGGCTGCCCACCACTGCAGAGGGTATTACACCGTCCAGCCATCACATGGCCTAGGTCCTAGCATCCACCAGCCTGCTGGAATAATCCTTCCCTTCAAAAGCCAAACACAGATCTTCAGCCCCCTTGTACATCCCTGCCAGCAGGCCAGTGCTCTTCTGGGTACTTCCAAGAAATTTCAAGGTGTCACGGTCTCCTCACAGTCGCCTGAGCCCCTCTCTGTTCCTCCTTGCCTCTGGCTCTTGGGCCATTCATTTGCACACCACAGGCTCACAGGCTTTGCCTGAGCATGGACAGAGCTCTCCGCACCCCGTGTAGTGCCTCTAACCCACAAAGCATGTGAAACACTATGCCCTTGGGGAATGGGAACAGCAGAGGGTATTAAGGGACAGAGCAGGAACACTGTTAACATTTTTCAACAGAGAATCCTCACTGCTGGCAAAATTCGTTGCCAGCCCTGCCCCAGGGAGTCCTTTCTTGGCCATCTGTCTTCCTGAGCTACTGCTACTGCCATTGCTGGGGCCTCCCCTCCCATCCTTCCTCCATTTCCTTTCTCCACGGAGATCCAGCCCCACCCCACACCTGCCTGTCCTCCTGCAGCTCCATTGCTGCCTCTTTCTTCTACTGTCTTATACTATCTTATCCATTTGCCCCACAGTCTTCCACAACACTCAGTCCAATAACTTGTTCTCTTTCTTCTTTTTAAAAACGTTATGTATTTTGCACACATATGTTTATTGCAGCACTGTTCACAATAGCAAAGAGTTGGTACCAACCCAACTGCCCATCAATGACAGACTGGATAAAGAAAATGTGGCACATATATACCATGGAATACTATGCAGCCATAAAAAAGAATGAGTTCATGTCTTTTGCAGGGACATGGATAATGCTGGAAACCATCATTCTCAGCAAACTGACTTAAGAACAGAAAACCAAACATTGCATGTTCTCACTCATAGTTGGATGTTGAACAATGAGAACATATGGACACAGGGAGGGGAACATCACACACTGGGGCCTGTCAGGGGTTGGGAGACTAGGGGAGGAATAGGAGGGACTAGTGGTATAGGGGAGGAATAGCATTAGGATAATTACCTAACGTAGATGACGAGGTGTTGGATACAGCAAACCACCATGGCATATGTATACCTATGTAGCAAACCTGCATGTTCTGCACATGTACCCCAGAACTTAAAGTACAAAAAAAAATTATATGTTTACATTTTAGGGATAGGGTCTCGTTATGTTGCCCAGGCTAGTCTCAAACTCCTGGCCTCAAGCATTCTTCCTGCCTCAGCCTCCTGAGTAGCTGAGAGTAGAGTTGTACATCACCACAACCAGCAAATAACTTGTTCTCTCAAACCAAAGGGTGGTTTTCTTTCCAGCTGATTCTTGTTAAACCCTCATCCACATTATCCACTGGAAACGTAATGTGGGCCATAGAAGTAATGATAAATATGTCCTAGCTGTGTTTAAGACATTAAAAGGAACAGGTGAGATTAATTTTAATACGTTCTACTTAACCCAATATAACCAAAATGTTATCTTTTTGATGTTTATGCAATAGAAAATTATAATGAAATATTTTCATTCTGGCAGATCATGAGATATTTTAAATTTGGTTTTTGCACTTACAGCACATCCCCATTCGCACTGACATTTTCCAGTGCTCTGTAACCACATGTGGCTAGTGGCTACCATATCAGGAAGAAAGACCTGTAGCTAGTTTGCTCTAAACAGATTCCCATCCTCCACCACTCATCGGGTACAATGAGTTCATGCAATGAGCAATGTATATTTCATTGCCCTTGCTTCTCATTCCATGAAACCTCTATGCCCCCTTCTAGCTCACTGAGATGTTTCTAGAGATGATTTTAATGGTCCCAGACTCCTAATGTCTTTGTCTCCTGCTCCGAGGCCAGAACTCCACCTCAGCTGCTGTTTCCAGAGCCTCTGGGGAGTGTTGGCAGGCACTGCCCCCAGAGCGTCGGCTGTGCTCCTCCAGGTGCCCCAGTGGCCTGAGCCTGTGAGTTCTCATTGTATCAAAGCCACTCTGTGCACTTCCAGGCGGAAGGAAGATGCCGCACTCCCCAACTCCTTGTCACACTCAGTCAGCAGGGCCCCCCAGTGGTGGTGTTTGAATCTTAACTCACAGTGGAAACAGCACCTTTAGGAAGACTGAGGTAAGAATCAGTACTTGAGACAGGAAACATTTGTCCCCGCTGCCCCCTCCTCTTCTCAAGCGCCTGTGCAATCCTCCTTTCCCTGCCCCATTAATATTCATTACTATGTGGAAAAAAATGTGAAGAGGCAACATGGTGTTTCCTAAAGTGGTTTTCAAGGATGTTGCATTTCTTTTCCTGGAGGGGGTCCTTTATCAAATAAATAAGTGCTAAGTTAGGCAGGTACCTGCACTATGGATTCCAAGCCTTTTGTACCATAATGTGTGTTCTAGTATCCATAGCACACAGTATTGTTCAACTTATCTGACTGTGGGACTCCCTTTTCTGTAGCTTATTATGAGGGATGAGAATTTTGAGAAATGTTTTTTGATGTTCTGATAAATACCTGAAAACCTCTCTTTACATTCAGTTAGGAGGTTCTCTTCTTCCTGAGAGCCCTGGTAGAAGTGGGGTTTGGGGAAAGAGTTCTCAATCCCTTGAACACCAGGCATCCTGCTCCACCCTCAGCTCTGTACTCCATGTCTGTACACTCTGCAGAGCCACCGTGCACCCGCCCCAGCCCCCACCAGTTCCCAGGCAGATACCTGATTGACGCAGGGAGCTGAAAACCACAAACACTGAGCTCAAGCCAGACTCTGGGGACTTGCTTTGTAAGCAAAAACCTGTTGCTACTACATGTCCTGGAGGCCTTAAATACAGCTCCCTCTCTCATTAGTTTATCATTAACATATTTTTATTTTAAAATTTATAAATTAATTTATTCTTATTAGCATTTAAAATAATAAATCTCCCTAACATCTGACTGGCTGCCCATAAATAACAGTTATTTTCATTCTGGTCTTCAACCTCCACTGCTTCCTATGCATTTATTCACAATGTAAGTACCTATGAAAATTCAATTTTTGTTTTGTGTGCTTTTTTTAATGTAGCACATGATATGTATTTATTGGCAGCTTTTTAAAAAATTTAATGTCTTAGAGATCTTTTTGTATCAGTACATGTCAGTAACTCTGTTTTCTACTGGGCCATGCAATTTCATAATATTAATTTGATCATTCTCTAACCGATGACCATTTAGAGTATTTCCAATTTTCATATTTACAAACAAATTTGTAATAAATGTCTTTGTGTACACAGATGAGCATAACTCTAGAATTCAGAACCAAAACAGGGATAATTAAATCAAACATAATGCATATTTAAATTTTATAGATATTGCCAAATTGCCCTCCAAAATGACTGTACCATTTACCTTCCCATAGAACAGTACAGAGAACCCATTTCACCACATCGTGGACAACTCTTAGAATCATCAAACTTTAAATTATTTGGTGAAGTTGTAACCACCTGATGAGTTTCCTGCCTGTTGCACAAATAGAGAACATGGCATTGCAGTAAAGAAAGAGGATTAATTGATGTGAGGCTGGTCATGCTACCTGGGAGATGGAATTATTACTCAAATCAATCTCCTCAAGATTCATCGGTTAGAAGTTTTTCAACGGTGGTTTGGGGGAAAAAGTTGGGATGACTATGCAATGGGTGCTTGCTGCTGTTGGTTGGGTTGGAGATGAAATAACTAGGAGTTAAAGCTGTTCTTTTGTGCTAAGTTGCTTCTGGATGGGGCCACAGGAGCCATAAGTATCAGATATGCAAAAAACCTGAAAAGATATCTAAAAAAAAACAATCTACAATAGTGATAATATTTGCAGGAATAATCAGGTAAGTTGCCTATCTTGTGCCCTCCAGAATAATGGTTGGCAATTACACCTTAGCCCAGGGGCGTGCAATCTTTTGGCTTCCCTGGGCCACATAGTAAGAAGAGGAGTTGTCTTGCTTGGGCCACACACAAAATACACTAAGACTAATAATAGCTGATGAGGAAAAAAAAAAGTCACACACACAAAAATCTCATAATGTTTTAAGAAAGTTTATAATTTGTGTTGGGCAACATGTGACCCAACAAGCTTGCCTTCCCAGAATTCAGGCTCCTCTTCTCCTCCTAGCCTGGTGACCTTTCATTATGAGCTCTACAAAGGCAGTTGAGTTTTGGAGAAGAGCTATTATCATTCAAACCATAAACTAAATGTCTTCCAAAGTTAGCTCAGCAGCTTAAAAACTAAAGGCTGGCTAGATCAAATCTTCCCTACTGCCATATTTTTTTCAGTGATATAATTTTTATAAAGGCAGTTTCAAAGTGAGGATGAAGGGAGGTAGGAGAGCAAAATATTGAGGCAGCATCCCAAAAGGCAGGCCCCTGGCCCAACAGGCAAGTTACACCCAACTCTCAGGGAAACAGGGTTAATAGAGCAAACTGAAGAAGACTTTAAAAACAGTTAATATCCTGAGAGGAAATGAGGAGGACATGAATACAAAAGTAGGCTGATATGAAACTAGAACAATAGAGAGATTAGAAATAAAAGTTTGACCGTTCAAACTTTTAAAAACCTTAGGAGTTGAGGATGAAACTGCTGAAGAGCAAGTGATAACTTGTAAAAGATGATTGAGGTTTTTACCAGAAAGGGCACACAAATGGACAAAGACGTAAAGCGTATGAGAAGATAGTTAATAAACATAGGTCTAGAAGTTTGAACATTCCTCTAACAGAATTTTCAGTAGAAAAAAAAACTCAAAGAAATAATAAAAGGAAACTACCCTGAACTGAAGAAACACTAGCAAAAAATCAAAGTAGACCCATACTTCAACACTGATTTTTTTCACTTTATCTTCAAAATCTTTGCATATTAGAATATAAACATCATTCTATCTCATTATTTTTGATGGTTGCATAGAAGTCCATAATACGTTCACGTACAAATACACACATACCTCATAATGTATTTAATTATTTTTCTGCTGATGAACACTCACGTGATTTCCAATTATCACTGTTACGAACAATGGTCCAATGAATATTCTTGTGCATACATTTTTTTTTGACAGAGTCTCAGGCTGAAGTGCAGTGGTATGATCTTGGCTCACTGTATCTTCTGCCTCCTGGGCTTAAGCAATTCTCATGCCTCAGCCTCCTGAGTAGTTGGGTCTATAGGTGTTGCACCACTATGCCTGGCTAATTTTTGTATATTCAGTAGAGTTGGGGTTTTGCCATGTTGCCCAGGCTGGTCTTGAATTCCTGGGCTCAAGTGATACATCTGTCTTGGCCTTCCAAAGTGCTGGGATTATAGGCATAAGCCATTGTGCCTGGCCACATCTTTGTAGATATGGGTGAATATTTCTGCAGAAGGGATTTCTAGTAATGTTTTTTTCCCCCTTTGAGACAGAATCTTGCTCTGTTGCCCAGGCTGGAGCGCAGTGGTGCAATCTTGGCTCACTCCAACCTTTGCCTCCTGGGTTCAAGCAACATTCTTGCCTCAGCATCCCAAGCAGCTGGGATTATAGGCACACACCACAATGCCTGGCTAATTTTTTTGTACTTTTATAGAGATGAAGTTTCACCATGTTGGCCAGGCTGGTCTTGAACTCCTGACCTCAAGTGATTCACCCAAAGTGCTGGGATTAGAGGTGTGAGCCACTGCACCCAACTGCTAGAAATGTTAATGCTTAATTGCATTTAAATTTTTATTCAAAGCTGCTGCCAGGATGCCCACTGGAAGGCTGTAACAAATGACATTTATGACATTGCTGATTTATCATCATAGGCAACACTGGATTTTAGGGCACATTTCTTTCATGCCAATTTGATGGGTGAAAAGTATAATTTACATTTCTCTAACAACGTGTAAGACTGAGCTCTTTTCATCTATTTGTTAAACATACTCATATTCTCTTATGTACATTTTCTGTGCTCCTTATCTATTTTTCTATTAGATTTACTGCCTTTAAAAAAATAGTTTTAGAAACTTGTTTTGTATTCTTGCTCAGCTCTCAGTGGGTCCTTTTCTATCTGACATCTTTCTTTAGCATGTTAGATTATATCCTTTTTATCCTTTTTATTTCCTTCTATTCATTCCCTGTGTTCTCTCCTCTGGA
The DNA here is from genome assembly GCF_049354715.1 of Callithrix jacchus. Lineage (NCBI taxonomy): Eukaryota > Metazoa > Chordata > Mammalia > Primates > Cebidae > Callithrix > Callithrix jacchus. The sequence continues at coordinate 25,949,185 of NC_133516.1, read as the reverse complement.
AATCCTATAAGAAAGATATATCAGTATTTGCTTCTATAGTTCATATTACTTAACTTTATACAAGATGGCATCTCTTTATTTTCTTTCCTAATGCATTTGGGAATAATCCTTTAGCTTGATCTTCCAATTTACTAATTTGGTTTTCATCTGTCTAGTCAGTTCGTTTCTTGAGTTTTTTTTTTTTTTAAATGGTAGTCCTAGTTTTAAATTTCCAAAAATTCTGATTTTATTTTTTCATAGAGACTTTATTTACTTTTAAATGGATGTGCTATTCTCTTAACCCTCTCTGGGATATTCATTTTAGTTTAGTTACTTAAAGGTTTCTATGTTTTAGGTATAAATTCTATCTTCTTAGAGTCAGTTCTATTTTTGTGTTTGGTGCTTCGTTCAGGCTCTGGCTTTTCTGAAATGTCTGGCAATTCCTGCTTGTCTGTTGATGTTTGTAGATGAACATATGGACTGAAGAGTGTTGGTGGCTAGAGGACATTTCCTTACTCCACAAGAGAATACCATTGCTGTGGCAGGGAATGTAGCTTCTGATGTAGGAGCCAACCTCAGGTTCCTGTGTATAGGGGAACCGTTACGGACAGCGGAAAGGAAAGAGCTCAACCTTCCTACAGGCCACCCCTAACTTGCTCTTTCTCCTAGCGCTTATTGCTTCTGTCTGGAATTCTGGGCAGGGAGGGTTCACTCTGTGATGATTGTGCATTCAGCTCTGCAGCATGACAGCCTCTGTTTCACTTCATCATCTGTCTGTTCTTTCTTGTTTCCCAGAAGTTCCTTAATCCCCTGGACATTGACCTATTCCTCCTGACTGTCCACTACCATTATGACTCAATTTTTATTTCTGTATTTATTCTGTCATTTCAGTGAGATTTGGGGAAGAAAAGAGGCAAACATTATTGTGTCCTTAGCTATGTTGAAGTGTAAAACACTTATTCTGCATTTAGAATTACTTTATGAGAATTGGTTGCCAGAAGTAGGGTTATTGGATCAAAAAGCAGGAACATTCTTAAAGTTGCTGATACATATTTACAAACTGGTTGCTAGACTGAGTAGTAAAACAAAGGGAAGGTGGTGGCTTTCCCAGGGAGATAGATGGCTGGGTTAGTTCTTTTGCTTGCCAGTTGTGTAACCTAAGTGAGTTAGGGAACCTCTCTGAACCTCAGTCTCCTCATCAGTGAATTGGGGATGGTAATAGAATCAACATTTAAGAACACTGTATGGACAAATTGGGTCAAGCATCTTCCTCAGGACCCAGCCTATAAAGGTGCTTGATACATGCTGCGAGTCAAGGTTTTTTTTTTCAAATAAGTGGTTTGCCAGCATCAGAAAATGTGGATTCAATTAGGTGCTTGGGAAGCCATTCCTTTTCATGGCTATTGGCATTTCATGCTCTCAGACAAATCACTTCCCAACTTGGTATCTCTATTTCCAAAGAAAGAAGCCCCCTTCCTCCCTGCCTCTCTGTGAAGGCTTCTGTGAAGATTCACTATTATTTATAAAGCCCCCAGAGATGCTCAGAAGAAAATCTTTGTTCATCCTTGGGGGTGTTTTAATGAAGGGTCCTGAGCCCCTGCCTCTAGCTCCAGTCGCTACTAATCTCCCTCTGAAATCAGTCAGATATAAACTACTGTGGAAGAAAATGTTTGGTCCTTATTCTGGGCCAGATTCCAGAAATGGAATTTCTTCCTCAGCTGGGGTATTGTTCTTACAACTTCCTTTTCCTATTTGACAACTTATTCAAAATAAATCTCCTGAAAATCTGCCCCAGGGAGGCAGTCTGAACCTTCACCACATGCCAGTTCAGGATGCCAGGAGCTGAGTATTTCTTATATGCCCACCCCAGAGGAAGGGCTGGATGTAGCTCTCACTGGAAACTCTGAGGCCACTGGTCTGGGGTGCAATGACCTCAGGGTGCTGGGAAGCATAAGGATAATATTTAAAGAAACCAGCTCAATGGAAGAGAGACAGAGAGAAAGTGTATGCTTCTCAAATTAAGACAGGTGCAGTGCAATGGTCAGCCATGGCCAGCACTATGAAAGGCCATTGAGGCAAGGTTCTGGCGGAGTGGATGAGGCAAAGTAGGCTGGAAGGGGAAGGGAAGAAGAGCTCATTTGGAAAAATAATAGGGAAGTTATAGGGCAACCACAAGGCCTAAAGAATCTTATTTTATGTTTTATTTTATCTTTTTGTTTTGTTTTATTTTTAGTGAGCAGTAAAAAATTAAAAACAAAAAACCAAGGTGCAGGGCTTGAACTTAACCAGCACGTGGCCTTTGCACAGTAAGAACCACCACTGTAGGGATCTATTCCTTCCTTCCTCTTTCCTGGCTCCACTCTTGGTGGGGCTGGTGGCCACCAAACTGGAAGGCGGCTGGATGGAGGTAGGTGGGGTGATCGGGAAGTGCCTTGAAGCGGCTAAACAAAGAGAAGGCAAGGAGGATGCAGGGTATGGGTGAATGCCTCAAGGGGAATAGGGATTCATCCACCAAAGAGACCTTTTAGTTCCCCATTCCTTTCGCCCCTATCTGCACACAGTTGGCCTTTCCCTCTGCTCCCCAAAGGGCTGCGCAGCTAGCACAAGGGAGTGCTACCCGGGAGCTGAGTATTTCCGTACTTCTTGCTGGTGAGATAGGAAACAGAGACAGAAAGATCAGGTAACTTGCTCAAGATCACATGGCTAGGAAGGGGGAAATTGGCATCAAACCAGGCAGTTTCTAAAGTTTCTGCAAGGTATAAGTACAATATCCCGAGACGCTATAGGAAAGCATTACCTAAGGTTCCCAGAGGGCTCTCAGAGCATCTACGTACTGTGGGTAAAGTGGTCAAAAGCAGAAAGGCCTACACAGGGCTGGACTGGAAAGCAGGGAAGGAGGCTGTGAGCAAGTTAAGGCATAGCCCTTGGGAAGGGTATTCTCACTCCATTGTCCTCAGTAAATCTCAAATTCTCTTCATATTTGAGAAGATTTGTATTAGTCTGTTCTTGCACTGCTATAAAGAAACACCTAGACTGAGCAATATATAAAGAAAAGAAGTTTAATTGACTCAGTTCCACAGACTGTACGGTAAGCATGGCTGGGAGGCCTCAGGAAAATTACAATCATGGCAGAAGGCAAAGAGGAAGCAGACATGTCTTACATGGTCAGAGCAGGAGGAAGAGAGCAAGGGGAAGGTGCTACACACTTTTAAACAACCAGATCCTGTGAGAACTCACTCACTATCACAAGAACAGCAAGGGGGATGTCCACCCCCATGATCCATCACCTCCCACCAGGTCCCTCCTCCAACCCTGGGGATTACAATTAGACATGAGATTTGGATGGGGACGTAAATCCAAACCATATCAAGATTAATAGTGAAATAAATGAACAAGGAATGATTTCGTTTTCTATAGGTCGGGCCTGGTAGTGACAAATTCTGCCACTTTTTGTTAATTTGGAATGTCTTAATTTTGACTTCATTTTTGAAAGACGGTGTTGATGGTTATAGAATTCCTAATTGATAGTCTTTTCCTTTCAGCATTCTGAATACGTCATTGCCCTACCTTCTGACCTTCATTTCTGATGAGAAGTCCATTATTTGTCTTATTAAGAATCCCTTTTATGTGGTGAGTCTTTTTTTTCTTTTTTGCTGTTTTCACGATTTTGACTGTGATATGTCTTGGTGTACATTGGCTTGAATTTGTCTCGCTTGGAGTTGACTGGGCTTCTTGGATGTGTAGATTAAATGTTTTTCATTAAACTTGAGTTTTCTCCAAATAGTGTTTTGCACTTTTTCTCTACTCTCCTTCTGGGATTCTATGATGCATATATTGGCACACTTGATGGAATCCTACAGGTTTCTGAAGCTCTGTTTATTTCTATTTATTCTTTTTTCTGTCTCTTGGTCAGAATAGATAATCTCAATGGACTTACTTTCAAACTGACTCATTCTTCTGCTAGCTAAAACCTGCTGTTTAGCCTCTCTAGTAAATTTTTCATTTCAGCGATTGTAATTTGGTGCCAGAATTTCCACCTGGTTCTTTTTTTGTATTTTTTGCCTCTTTACTGAAATTATTTATTTGATACAGGACATTGTAATATTTTTCTTTAATCCTTTAGACATGGTTTCCTTTGAACGTGTTTATAATAGCTTCATTCAGTCTTATTGAAAATCTTAGTTTAGTGATCCAATATATGGCCTTCTTTTTTTTTTTTTGAGGCGGAGTTTCACTCTTGTTACCCAGGCTGGAGTGCAATGGTGCGATCTCGGCTCACTGCAACCTCCGATATATGGCCTTCTTTATGAATAGTTTCTGTCAATGGCTTTTTTTTCCCTGCATATTAACTGTACTTTTTTGTTCCTTTCATGTCTCATAATTTTGGTTGAGAACTAGATATTTTAGGTAACATAATGTGACAGGTCTGAAAATCAGATGTATTCCCTTCCCAGGGCTTATTGTTGTTATTACTGTTTTTTTTAGTGACCTTCCTGGATTTACTTCTCTGAAGTCTGTATTCCTTGTAGTGTGTGACCACTGAAGTTTCTGTTCAGTAGCTTAGTTGGTCCGAGATTAGTTTAAATGCCTTGAACCAAACTGTGTGGTTGAGGCATGCTTTCCATACACAAGCAGTTTACTCCTCAGCCTTAGCTTTCCTTTTTCGCTCATGCAGAGCTTCTAGGTGAGCCAGAGGTGAGAGATGAGGCCCTTTCATTTTTTTCCTAGGCATGTGCATAGTTCTGGATGTGCATGTGGTTTTCTAGATCCCCAGGGATATGCCAAAACTTTTCAAAATTTGTTATGGACATCTCATTTCCTAAATCTTTCTTTAAAATTTTTGACCTCCTCTTTAGTGTGGAGGCTTTAGGGATGAGACTTTTTTAGATCCTCTAAATCCCACCTGGTAGCTGCAAGGCTGCCAGTTTTTGTAGTTACAGTAGAGCCAGGCAGTGACTGTTGGGAGTAGGTCAGATCACAAAGCCATAAACTGACCAACCTGGCAATATAGTAAGACCCCATCTCTAGAAAAAAAATGTTAAATTAAAAAAATTAGCCAAGCGTGGTGGCATGAGCCTGTAGTCTCAGCTACCAGGGAGGCTGAGATGGGAGCATTGATTGAGCCCAGGAGTTTGAGGCTAGAGTCAGCCATGATTGCACCACTGCCCTCCAGCCTGTGGGACAGAGTGAGAGCCTGTCTTTTAAAAAGTAAAACAAAATAAAGCCATACATTGCTACTTTATGGAGGTTCTGTACTTCTTAAGTAAACGGGTATTGTTGCATGCTTTTGGTTGATTTTTGGAGTTAAGACCAAGTTAATTTTAACAATTTTTGCCAGTGTTTTCATTACTTTTATGGAGGAACAGAGTTATGAAGGTTTTCACTCTGCCATTCTGGTCCCCTATTAGTTTACATTCAGCAGTGTTTACTTTTTTGATAGTCTAACAATACCACGGTAGACATTCTTGTACACATATCCTTTAAGCATCTGTCCGATTACTCTTAAACAAATTCCTCATGCTGGATCAATTAGATAACGCTTAAAATTTTTATATCCCAGGAAGGTAATAACAGTGTGATCCCTTCAATAACATGCTCATCTCCTTTCCAGAATTGGATTTGGTCATTTTTTTTTAATCTTTGCTGGCCTGATATGCAAAAGAATCATTTCTTGTTTGAATTATCATGTCCTTGATTACTAGTGAGAATATATATTTTTCCCAATATTTGCCACTATTTGCTCTTCTTTTGTTTATATTATAACTTTTCTCTATTCCTTCCTCCTCCCATCTCCCCCATCACAGTCCCCACGAAAAGCCTGAACTCTTTGGAAGGTTCAATCCCACTAATTGCCTTATAAGGCACTATATCTAACTGCCAATGAAAAACTATCTTAGACCAACCCAGAAATGCATGATGAAGTCATAAACAAAATGTCCCGGTGTAACAGATGCTACAGCTTCAGCATCAGGGCTGGTACTGCTTTGTACAATTGCTTGTGTGATTCCAGTGTCCTGGGGTGGCATGGATGACACTTATCCTAACAGGAATCAGTTTTTCTGCTTTATGATGTGCTCTAGAACCACTAATTATATCCATCAGCTATTTTGTTTTTTCTTTCTTACTCCAGACTGAGAGATGGTGGAGGGGAGTAAACCTGGCTTGTCTGAGGGGTACAGGATAGCCTGCAGGAGCCCTGCCCAGACCCTGAAGGCAACTTTTCAGGGGTCATCTTACCTGAGTCACCATGGGGACGATATACAGTAGGATCTTCTCTTACCCTGCTCATGGGAGACCCCATCAGAAGATCTTATTTCATGCAGGAGCAGGAGACCCAGGAGACTCAGGATCCTACTCTGGCTCTGCTCAGATTGTCCCATCCTAGAGGCGGGAGGATACCCTCAGGCAGCCCTTGCCTCTTACAGAATCAACACCGTCAACAGGAAGATGAGAGGTGTCCAGCCTAGCCACTTATGATTGGGTTACCAACGAACACCTAGACCCTGCGTGAATATTCAGAGGTTGGGGAAGTATACCGTCCTCAACTCTCCTCACTCCCTGCTACCCACATAGGATACCAATCCCCAGTTTGGTCTTGGGAGTCAAGCTGCCTGAGCTTGAATCCCACCTCCGCTTCCTACTGGCTTGTATGTGACTTTGGGCAAGTTATTTAATCTCTCTGTTCCTTGGTTTCCTCACCCGTAAAATGGGGACAATGCTATCACCTACCTCAGGGAGTTGTTGGGAGTGGTTCTAAGAGAGGTAACAGATACACAGTGCTTCCAACTGTGACTGGTAGACAGTAAGCACTCAAAAAATGTTAGCAATCAAAATGCTTTAGAGTTTAGCCACTGTTCCTAGCCCTGAGCTCTGCAGCCATTGTTCAACTCAACAGCAGGAAATCTGCTGGGACTGGAGCACACTGAGCACTGTGCAGGATGCCCACCATCCAGGGATGGGTGAGGATATGGGCTGATGGGACCCTGGAACTCTGCTCCTGCACTGTTTCCTGGGAAAATTTGTGCCTGCTCCCAAGTGCAATATACAGAGCCCCATGACTTGGATTCAGAAAGATCTGCCTTTAAGGGCCTGCTCCTTACAGACTCTCCAAGAGACCTTCATAAGGGTGAATTCCCGAAGCTCTGAGTGCCAATTTGTTCATTTTTAAAATGGAAATCTCAGTATGCACCACTTGCTGTGTTAGGGTGCCTGAGACCTGATAAACACCACTGTCACCACACTAAGGACTCATTTCAGGTCATAAAAAGTGACATTCTGCTCTTACCTTTTCTCTTATCATTAAAAGCCCCCTCCACCCCCACGACCCTATTTGGAATAAAGGACATACCAAAGTTTCTGCAAATTTGGTCTTATTTAAAGCCAAGCAGAGGTGGCTTTTATGTGATGTGACATAAAAACTCAGACTGAGCCCTGTTTTGCTTTCTCTTTCGGCTGCTGACTTGACCTAGATGCCTTCCTTTTCCTCACACCATGGGGAGCTCGGGTTGCCAGGTAAAATCAGCATAAGTCTAATGAGTTTCTCCCACTTACACTGTCTGCAGTGGCCTCGGCACCCTGAGCCAAGGGGCCAGTGATGCTGTGGGGCCGTGTTGACACATCCCTTCCCCTTGAGCAGCCCTGGGAGCTGGGATGCAGGAGAGGGAGTAAGTGAGCCAGTGCTCAGAGAACAGCCACCTACAAACCCGCGGGCCGGAACTCCCAAGGGCCGCACTTAGCCTCCACAAAGAACCAGACCCTCTTCCTCAGCGGATGAACCATTTCCAGAACGCAAAGCAGCCTCCGGGGAGGTCCAGATGCTGCGCCTCTGCCACTTCTCAGTGCTGAGCTGGTTTGGCAGGGAACGTGGCAGGCAGCAGTTGGCAGTCGCAAGGGGCAGAGGAGCATTCTGTGCCATTTTTACAGAGTCACATTTCTGACTTGATTGAAAGTAGAATCTTTAATAATATATAGGTTTTAAGTGACTGAGGCTCGCTTTTGCCAAATCCTAGCATAAAGCATATTTTTACAGCTGGGATGATAAATCCCTGAAAGACAGCACTTACCATGGAAACGCTGACACAGCCTTTCATTCCCTTCACAGTGATTAAAATCCTCATTTCAATTTGTTTTTCTTTATTTTGAGCTAGAGTCATTTGCAAGCCCAGAATACATCTCTCTGTGAAAGAAAACGAAATGCTGCCCTCTGTCAGAAATAAAATGGAACTGTTCTTAACTCTGCAGTGGGACGAGTCTTGCTTCAGAGAATCATGGGAACCTGGGAAACCAGGCTTTCTAGCCAGAGAAGAGACTCCTGCAGAATTTACCTTGTTCCCTAGGGAAAGTAAGACAGAGACGGGAAGGCAGGCAACCAACGGTGTGTTACCGAACCAGAGGCTACTGTGGGCACCTGGAGATTTAGCCTTTGAGGGATTCTGGGAGCCACTGTAGCCAGTGCACATCAGGGCCATCCTGCCTACAAGGTGGGAAGCTCGGGTGTGTTTGTTCGTCAGTTCCCACCAGTCATTGGTTTCAAGCTGCCATACATCAATTCTTATGCATTTCTGGCCTGCTGGTCATTGCAGGCTCCAAAGGCCAGAGGGAGCCCTCAGGCAAAGAGAGGCAGATTTGGCAGTTGGAGACCCAGCCCTTATGCTGGTGAGGCCCGAGTGCATACAGGGAGCCCTGATCTGTCTGCTGCACCCACTCTCCATTGTCCCTTTTATGGTCCTTTGGACTGTTTTATTTGCAAGTATATTTAATATGGTTTGGATGTTTGTCCTCCAAATCTCATGTTGAAATATAATCCCCAGCGTTGGAAGTGGGGCCTGGTGGGAGGTGTTGGGGTCATGGGGGTGGATCCCTCATCAATGGCTTTGTACCCTCCCCATTGTAATGAGTGAGTTCTCACTCTTAGTTCCATGGAGAGCTGGTTGTTTAAAGGAGACTGGCACCTCCTCCTCGCTCTCTTGCTCCCTCTCCCGCCCTGTGACATGCTGGCTTCCCTTCCCTTCTGCTATGACCAAAAGCTTCTTGACACCTCATCAGAAGCTAAGCAGATGTGGGCTCCTTGTTTCTTGTACTGCCTGCAGAACTGTGAGTCAAATAAACCTCTTTTCCTTATAAATTACCCAGCCTCAGATACTCCTTTATAGCAACCCAAAATGAACTAATACATTTCACTCCCTTGGAGTTCAAGGAATTCCCTCTGTTTATTCAAGTCTTATCATCTGTGCTGAACCAAAATCTCGTGTGCTTACTAACCAAATGCCCAAGAATGTCTTTCTACCTTTCCAAATCTTCTAATTGGAAAATCCTTAATTGACCTGGCCACGTGTCTTAATCTGCCAGTGAGATCTCAGCAGTGTTTCTAGTTTAATGGCTAATGTGGTCTCAAATTTCCCAACCTAACAAGGCTTCATTCAACTCTGTAGATCATATTAGAACTTGGCCTAATGGGACCTGAGCATTTCCCTGATTCTGCACATGGTCAGAGCTTGGCAACAGAGTTTTCCAAAGGGTTCCATGGATAATCAGCCTGAAGAGTTATCCCTCAGAATAGGGATTCAGAAACAAGTAAGCCTGGTAACATCAATAGGTATAGCCCCCTCTTAAAGATCACAAGACCTACCAGCATATTAAAGGCTCTGAGAAGTCCTGCAGTGAAGAAATCCAGTTAGCTTTGTTTAATGCCATGTTTCCCAACCTATTTCATCATTGGACTAGCTCTTCGCAAAACATCTATTATCATCCTGTAACATACCAGATTATAGTACACTTAAAAGGATTTGCCTTCTATTTGTTTTCCACCCTTATTTTAGTGAATTTTTGAACTATTTTTATTTTACAAAAAAAAAAAACCATTAGCCAGGCATGATGGCATGTGCCATCGCACCTGTCATCCCAGCTACTCAGGAGACTGAGGCAAGAGAATCCTTGAATCCGGGAGGCAGAGTTGCAGTGAGCCAAGATTGCGCCATTGCGCTCCAGCCTGGGCAACAGTGTGAGACTCTGTCTCAAAAAAAAAAGGAAAGAAAGACTGAAAAATATATATAAATAAGAAAAAAAGGAAGAAAAGGCACCAAGACATGATTACTATGAACATTCTGGGTTCCGGCAGAGCATGTGTCCACGTTGCAGCATTCCTCTGTGAGAAGCAGTTTTTATTATAAGAAAAATCAATCTCTCTTCCTCAGATTATGTTCAGTTTTATGACCCTTGATTGTAAGTAGCAGGTTTCATAAAAGAAAACACACATTCTAGCCAGCAAAGGCCAAAGAACCATTCTGAATTATTTCCAAAACCCCAGGTGGAGGAAAATTCCTCCACCATATGTTGTACCTTTTATAGGGAGTGGCAGGCCAGGAAAATAAACGAATTGGTAGGAAGAGGGAAAAAATGTGATTTTTCAACCATGAGAAAATATTTATTATAAAAAAAGGCAATAATGAAATACTCTCAAGAATTTGGAAGATTGTCTTTGGAAGATGAGTGCAAAGGTAAAATCAAAGCATAAAGATAAGCATTTTGTAAAGCATCCTCTCTCCCCGGACAAAGCCAGTTACAGTGGGAATTAAAGCAGAGTAGGGAACACTGTGTCTTGTGGGGGGTGGGAGCCTTGCCTGGAGGTGACACAGCCCCTGGGGTAGGGCCAGGTGCATCTGTCCCGAGAAGCACTGGGCTTGCCGCATGACCTCCAGATGCAGCAAGCATGTGTGGGGCCATGGGTGGCCCCAGGGGAAGCAGGAGGTACAGTTGGACAATGACGTCATGCAGCCCTAGGAGGGAGCACTGTAATTACCCCCTTCACAAATGCTCCCTGAAAGCCTGAGCATGTTTCTTCCATAGGGGCTTTGCCCTGGCTAGCTGTTCCCTCAGCCTGGGATGGCCTTTTAGGTCTGAGCTCAGAGACGGTCTGTGAGGAACCCAAGATCACACAGCACAGAGGCAGGGCTAACACCTGCCTGACTGCAAATCCTGCAGCCTCAACTTTGAGCTCTCACAGGGTTTTCCGATAGTTGTAGTTTCAGAAGGGAAGATTTCTGACATAAACTTGGCACACGTGTGCTGTCTGAAGTCTTGGGGGAGCATCTGATGCATAACTCCAGATCTTCTTTTCAAGATAATGGCTTGTCTGAAAGGGCCAAGGACAATTCCAATTCTGTCTTCTAAGGGCTGGAAGACCATTCTGGGCGTACCTGCTCTGTGCACACAGTCACAAACCATAGCCCCCTTGCTGCCATCCCATCTCTCTTGCCCTCCTGAGGCAAGAGCCAGCCAATACTCCAGGCTCTGCGGAAACACTGGACAAGGCATGGACCCAGAGGAAGTCCCTTCAAGAAGAACCAGCTGCCCACTGATGATGGTCACTTAGTGCCAACCAGATACCATGCTGTCCTGCTGCCGGAGGGGGAACCTAGAGAGAAACAATGTCAACTTGTGTCTTGTGTCAGCTCCTCACAGCGATCTCCCTCATCCCCTATATAACGCAGCAGTCCCTGTCACTGTCAAACCTCTGGTCCATGTTTAGTTTTCTTCTTCGCATTTATCACTCTCTCATGTCAGGGTGTCTCTCTCTCCTTCGTGAGAGACAGGGACATGAACCACCTGTTCACCTGGATTCCCCAGACCCCAGAACACTGCCTGGCACCAACACATGCTCAATAAATGTCTGTTGGTTGAACATCTGCCTGTCCTTACAAGTACAATGGGTACATATCAGAGCGTCAGGAGTCCAGGTAAGGGCTGGTTGGTGATTCAGTCAGTTTGACTCCAGTTAGAACCTTGACTCCTTCTTTAGTCATTGTAGTAGGCATTGGCAGTCAGGGCAGCAGTCGATGACACTTAGGGACTTGGGCTCTGGCCCCCTTCTCCTCTGTGACCTCCAGCATATCCCTTCCTCTCTACCCATCAGCTTCCTCAATTAGAAAAACAAATGAGATGCACTCTAAATATCTTAGGGTAGCTTTCTATCTCCAAGGTAAACACTGAAAGAAAAGTGGTTGATTAGGAAAGAAAACCAGTAGGGGAGTGGGAGGGTGGGCGTGACCAGCTAAGAGGAGGCCACACAAAGGTGCGGTGTCAGGTAAAATGCCCTGGAGTCTTCCCCTTGGCTTCATCTTGCAGGGAACCCTAGGGACAGTGCAGGTCACACCCCAGAGTATCTTGGTCAAGGTGAGGTATCGGAGCATGTATACCCTGCATTGTCATGCTTGGTCAAGGGCATACCTAGAGGGCTGTAAATTCCAGGCATTTCTAGCTCTCAATGAGCACAGGCAGAGTGGACTCCAGAAAGCTTCAGGCAGCCCTCAGAGAGACACACAGATGCTGCCTGTTGGGGTGGGGATGGTAAAGGGAACAGCGGCAATTTGGGTGGAGTGTTGACATGGTCTCTTAAGATGGTCCTTTCCTACATAGTACTCAACAGTCTCTAGAAATCTGAGTTTTGACAAAGGACTTACCAGCTGTGCCAGCTCGTGCATGTTACCGAATCTCTTAAGCCTCAACATCCTCAGCTGTGAAACTAGGACTAATGACATCTCCTCTACTTGCACTCTTACTAGTTAAAGATGCCCCTGATTCACTACAGATGGTTGTGCAAATGGCTAATGAGGCTACCATGATCATTCTCCATTAGTTCTCAAAACAATTTTAAGGGATCGTGAGGCTTGTTCTTCATATTAGTGCATTGCTATGTGCTAATACATAACCCCTCAAATTTCAGTGCCTTTACACAGTAAAGGAATATATTTTTACTCATGTAACAGTACAAAGAGATGTTTCTAGGTTGTTCTTGTGGAAGGGAACAAAGTAGATGGGGATATTAGTTCAACCAAGTCATTCAGAGACCCAGGCTGAGAGAATTTCTGCCGCCTTCATGATGTTGCTTCCAAGGTCACCCAAGGTCATCCTGGGCATTGACCTTGAGCAGACAGATGGGAAATAAAGGGTTCATCCATGGAAGGCTTTCATGGGGATGCTCCTCCTGTTCCATTGGCTAGAAGTCAGTCACATGACCACATCCAACTGCAAGGGAGGCTGGGAAATGCAGTCTAGCCATGGACCCCAGAAGAGAAGGAGAAATGTTCAGTGGTGGGCAACCAGGCTTTGCATTTTATAGCTGTCACTTCTGCATTTTATAACTGTCATCGTGGAGACATGAAACTACTCCCTCAGTAATCTGCTTTCACAGGTGTTGTCTGTATGTCACCCCCCTCCTCCCACCCTAGCCGGGCTCTTGGTGGGCACTCTTGCCCTGCTCCCTGACACTACCCACACATGCTCATGGACCAGTTCCTGGATTCCTGCTGTATCTCAGCCTGGAGGACACACCTTACTATAGTGGGTGCTTAATGGGGACAATGAGGTATATCTCTGGTTTCAAAGTTTCTCTTACAGATTTTTACAACATGGTCTTATTTCCTTCCCTTTGAATTTATAATTTATAATCACCATTTCAGAAAGAAGAGGTATATTCTCACTGGCCTGATGCACGTCCAGCACTTTGATTCTTCCAAAAGAAGAGGATAGCTAGAAATAGGATCTGTTTCACCTTCAGCATCCCATAGATGATGAATACTTCATTTTATGTGCAAGACAATCCGGACACTTCCTGAGAGTCAGACACTTCCTTGTGTGGTGGGATTTCAAAAGAAAAAGCCTGGGTTCAGGCCTGAGAATAGAAGAGAACTGTAGCTGCTCAGATCCAGGTGGGCTTTCAGACTTCGTACTTCTGGACATTAGCCTGGTTCCCGAAAGCATGTGGAACCCAGCAACAAGACATTCAGGAGCTTCTGTTCCATCCCTTCTCTCTGCATAGCTTGAATCTAGGAGTATCAATGATTGGAGGTTTGCCCTGAGAGATAAGGAACCAAGTCTCTATTTATTTGTCTTTTAATTCTTCCTCAAGGGCTCTTCCTTGGAATTCAGCATGTTTGGAATTATAAAGAGCTGCATTAGTGGCTGACTGTGGCCACGTCTCTGTAATGCCTGTACCTGAACTACAAGAGTGTGCTCTCAGGGGTATCCTCTATTTCCTAGGTTTGGAAGTAATTTGAGCCACAGAGATTTGTGACTGTAGATTAGGAAGCTCAAGTTCACTAATGTGGCCTAAGACCACTTCCTGGGTCTCAGTTTCTTTATCTGTATAATGGGGTGTCTGTACAAAAAAGATCCCTGAGGTTCTGTCCAGTGCTGACACCTTCCTTTGAATTCCAGCCTTGGCCAATGGCTGACTCACCCTTGGAAGAACATGCCTGTGGCTGCAGTGGTGGTAGCTTCCTGAGATGCCAGGCAAGGGCAGCAGGCAGTAAACGGCTGCTGCTGCGGGAATTCCGGGGAGGAGCATTTCAGAGGCAGGGAAAGATTTCAGAAGAAAGGCTGTGGCCACCATGACTCCTCTTTATTTCTCTTGTCATAATGTAGGCTGGGACATTCCCCCCAACACTGTGCCCTCTGTTACCTAATGATCATCTTTCCCTGCAGATCCCATCATCCTTGTTAACTACTGGGCTGCCCGGACTTCAGGCCTCCTCCCTGTTTCAGCCCTGAAGACCACATGCTGCCTCACAGCCATCCTGCCCCAGCATTTATCTCCACATCTATACCCTCCCCTCCCAGCACCTCATACCCACAGTTTCAGCTTTGCTTTCTCCACCCCTGTCCTCACCATCACCTCCACCCTCTGGGAATGAGAACACAAAGGACTGTGCCTCCCTGCAAGTGAACAGTTGCAGTCACAGCTTCTAAGGAGTGTGGGCCAGGGCTGGTCCCCAGCTGTTGGCTCATAGTGTCTTCTTTCTGGAAACTCAAAGGGACGGTCTAGATAAACCCACGGATGCCATGCTCTGCCTATACCTTGTGCTCTGGTGTTTCAGCAAACAGACCCTGGGGTCATATTCAGAAGCACAGGAAACATTTTTGTTCATCCTCTGCCTGCACTTTCAATCTGTGCCCAGCTTCCTGTCATTCCCAGGCCTTTGCACATGTTGCTCTTCTCACTGGAGGGTCCTCAGCCTTCTTTCCCCTGCCAGCTCCTTCTCCCACCACAGGGCCCAGCTTTAGAGTCTCCTCTTTTTGGCTATTCTCCCCTTCCTGCCCCCACTCAAGTCTGTCTTCAGATCCTGATTCCGTTAAAACAATAGAAACCTAATCTGGCTGTCAAGCAAAATGGGAAATTGTTGCAGGAATATAAGCTATCTCTCAGTGTGCCTAGGGAGTAAGATAATTGAATGTGAGAACAAGAGAGAAGAACAAGTTGGCTGTCCAGTCTAGGTGTGTCCCTGGAATGTGCAAGCCCCATCCATTGTCTTATGTCACTCAGCTAAGCTGCAAAGGCCCAGAGAAAGTGTGACTGGCTCAGGCCATGCAGTTGGCTCTGGGCTGACAGTGGACTGGTTTACAACCCCTCCAAGACTGTCACAATGTGGGACGACAACTCCCAAAGAAATTCGAAGTGCTGGTGGGTAGGAGGAGTGGATGCTGAGAGGGCGGGCAGAGAGCAACACAACAGACTCTGAGACAGAGAATCATTTGCAGGAGGTTTATTAGGAAGAGCTCTTTGGACCACACCTGTGGAAGGAAGGGGATGCAGGCAGGATTGAGCAGAGGGAGAAGTTGAACTGAACTGCAGTGCAATCCCAATAAAGACCTCAGCGTTAGAGATTTAGAGCCCTACACTGGAGCAGAAGACCCAGGCCTTTATACCTCTGGGTTGACCCAGAGGCCCATCTTAATTGCCCCGGGAAGCAGGTGTGGCATTAGATAAGGTGGTTTTCTTGAGCTGAAGTGCTTCCCTGGAAGAGTTGCTGGCAGTGCTCTTTGCAGCTGCAGGAAAAAGTCCTCCACTCCCAAGGGGGACCTGGGCAGTACATCCCGTGTGCACAATAGAGCTGATGGATATCATGGTCTCCATCAAGTTTCAGGGCTGCCTCCCCACACCTTTTTTGCTATGGGATCAGAGATTTCAAATACATTTGATTATCTCTAAAATAAATACCATTAAGGAAACAAACCTGCTTCCATCTCGCAGATTTCAAAGTAAAAATTAATTAACATTAGTTTATAAGCTTATTTACAATGCTCGTGCACCCAATCACCACCATCCATTAGAGCAGTTAGCTGGGAGCTGCCTGGGGCAAGAGACTCTGCTTTACTAGAACAATCCTCTCCTGACAGCAGAGGGCCTCCTTTGTGTGATTTCCCCAGATGTAAATGCGTCCCTCATGGACCTTCTGAGGCTGATCTCCTCGTAAAGCTTCAAAACACTCCTAGCTCCCCATGGAAATCTGAAAACAGTGAAACCTTGTCCGGACCTATTCGAAAGGTCTCAGCTGGCAAGGCCACAAGAGAGGCTGGGATCTGGGGAAGTGGCTCAGAGCCCAGGAGTTACTGTAGGGACAGCCTTGAAGGGCTCCATGCAGCAGAAAACTGCCAGGCCAGAAGGGATGCATCCCTTGACACCTCCCCCACCCATGACATCACCCACACAGTTGGCCTTACCCTGCAGCACTTGGAGATGCTCAGACCTTGAGTCTCTCCCAAGGTCACACAGTGACTCACTTGCTGCTTGTTAGCATCATCATCTACTGTTCCTTTCTTTTCTTCCTAAAAGAAAAGCTGTATCAGAGGGATCGTGCCAAGTGGGTATCAGAGCCATGTCAGGGAAGGCAGTATTATACGGTCCTAGTGGCTTGAAATAATCTATGCATAAGAAACCTAGCTCATAAATTTAACATTGCTATTTGACTATGGATTCTGTGTCAAGGATTTTTTGCAAGTCACCCAGTGTTTTCACACAGCTGCACAGGGCTGCAGTGAATACAGACATCTGACACCTGGAGAGAGGGGTAGGCCACAAGGTTGAACACCGGAGCACACCCAGGAGTGTAGGGAACATTTATTCCTCTGAACCCATCCTCTCTGTGCTGTCTTCAGAGGTGAAGAATAAACATAATGCTCAAAAAGATTGAAAGGACTGGAAACCTTGGTGCACAGACTCATTATTCATTTCTGATCTGAATACATTAGCAAGCCAAAGAAAAATCCAATATACAATATGCATTCAGACCCCATGACCCTTATTTCCCAATCCACAACTTCCAAGGTCAGCTCGGTGACCAAGCACAGATCCTGCAGGCTAAATCAAGGCAAGCTGCAGCTGGAGATGGTTCTGGACCTGTTGGTAAAATCTCTAAGTGAGCTGGTTACTTTCAGTGCCTCTGCTGTGCGTGGAAGGCAGATCGAATGTGCAATACCAGGTACCACAAGGAAAATGTCTCCAGGCTAAAGGACCAGTGCCTTGCTGACTGTGGTTGCAGTTCTTCACAACGGATAGTCCTGTGATGCAAAGGCTTTTCTTGGGTTCCTCCCAATGTTAGTCTCTGCAAGACAGAATTTAATTTAATACAGCAGGCGCTGAAGACCTTACTCTTTGGGGACCCTAATTCTATGTGGGATCTTGGATTTCAACACACTTGATGAGAGCCACACTTTTGGCTATATGTAGGACATCATTGGGGCCTGGTCCCAGCTCTTTTATTAACTGTGTGAGCCTTGGCCATGACATTTAATCTCTTTCTACCTTACTTTATTTTTATTATTATTATCATTATTATTATTTTTGAGATGGAGCTTCACCGTGCCCAGCCAATTTTTTGTAGTTTTCGTAAAGATGGGTTTTCACCAGGTTGACCAGGATGGTCTCGATCTCTTGACCTTGTGATCCACCCGCCTCGGCCTCCCAAAGTGCTGGGATTACAGGCGTGAGCCACCACGCCCAGCCCTGTACCTTACCTTCTTGTCTCTATGAGTTGGGTTAATATTTTGAAATATGAATTGAGTTTTTCTTATCATATTTTTCTATACTCAGTCGTTTCTGCAACCCTTACTCCTATTTAATCAGCCAGGCTTTGTTTTGCCTATTTTTGTATTTCTTTGCCTTAGGGAAGCAGTGTAGATTAAAGAAAAAGGACATTTTTTTCCTGACTTTTAATGTTTTACACCCGATAGAACTCAGCAGTAATATGACAAAGATAATAGATATGGAAGAAGAATAATGTAAGAGCAAATCATCCTGATTCTAAAACTAGAGACTCCCCTGGCTGCAGGAAAGACAGACTGAGCAGAAAAGATTCTATAGACCTGCTTGGTCCTTGAGCTGGGGAGTCCTGCATCTGGCCTCCTGCATCCCTGGCTGAGTTCTGGGACAATGACAAGACAGGGTTGGGAGAATCTGGGGACAGAGAGCATGTGGACCCCTATGCTTGAGTAAAGCCCAGGAAGTAGCAAGACTCCCAAGTTTGGAGGTAGGGAAGTGAGACAGGAAAAGGAGAAAACCTGGGAGACGATATGCTCATGAGTGAGGAATCACTGTGAGTAGCTGGGGCTCAGTTCTACGGTGGACCCCTGAGAAACCATGAAGAACAAAACTGTCCCACTGGAAGGCAGGAAAGATGCAGCATTTGTCCACTGATTCTCTTCCTTGTTGGATGAAGGTTCCCAGAGAATAATCTCCCCTGCATTCCTTGATAGAGCAAGCACCCACCACAATGAAGATAGAAGTGCAAAGAATATATGTGCTTGGGGAGGAAGACCAGCAGCATGCAGGGATCTGTCTTCCCCATCTGCAGGCAAACTCAGAAGTGGCCCAAGAGGGTATGGGATGAGACACTCACAGCAGTTTCTACATGAGCGTGATGTCACAGCTGAATAATCACATTCAGATAAAATTGAAGTTGAGTAGAATAATAACAATTCAGAATCTTGCACTTCTCTATGAATGAATCATGGTTTCCCAAGTCGCTGTTCTGGTGCAAAATCCTAAGAGTAGCCATTGAGTCTTCTGAATAATCCATGAGATGGGCATTAGTCCCATTTTACAGACTAAGAGACTGAGGCTCAGAGAACAAATCTCTGAGACAGGATATGAATTTGTGTCTGCATGACTCCAAAACCTTCCCTTTGTCCTCCTGTGTTCTATTTTCCCGACCAGCACTTGGTGTCCTCTCCTGACATCTAACCCCACCACTAGATGACCTCTTTCTTGCCCCTTGAATCTGATGGCTGACATTGTTCTTGCTTACTCTGGGGCCAGTCCATGTGGACAATGCTCTATCTTATTATACCTGTGCTTGGCAGAACACTTTCGATTGTAAGTTTCAGGCATTCAACTTCAAAAGCTTTTTTTTTTTTTTTTTTTTTTTTTTGAGGCTATTTGGGAAGGATCTAGGTCATTTCATGTACACATGGGAAAGGCAAGGGCACTTATGGGTCTCAGAGACACCTAACACTAAAAGCTGTTAGGCTCTCTCTCTCTCTCTCATTTCTGTTTCCTTCTGAGTGTCACCTTAATTCCTGTCTAGTGCAGGCTGGCCTCCTACACATGGCTAGAAACAGCTGTCCCACTTTTCACAGAACCAGCTAAAGAAATTCACGAAGGACTGTTTGGAACTTGCTTGTACCAGCTGTCCATCCTCAACAAATCTCAAGGCTGTTCCCAGAGAAGGTAGAGCCACTGTGAGCCAGGAAGCAGCCCTAACTGGAGTTTGTAAAGCCCCTTTCGGCCAACATCTATTCAGACAGTAAGGCTCCATCTTACAACCTCATAGCCTTTGAAACAGGGCTATAAGCACATAATAGATGCTCAGTGAATATTGTGGCAGCCTGTATTTGCTAAGATGCATGTAGCAATATCTCTCAACCCACATTATCTTCTTACAAAGTGACTTCTCTCAGTGACATTCTTCTCATTGAGACATTGTGTTCATTCCATATTCCTTCCCCTCAATTTGGGGTGAACTTCTGAAGGTAGTGAAAAGGACACTTGGTTATTTCTAGGTCATAAAAATCAATATAGCTTCTTCCTATATTGAGATGCTCACTTCTGGAACCCAGCTACCATGCTATAAGGAGATCTAAGCAACCATATGGAGAGGCCCATGTAGCTGGCAGTCCCAGCTGGGCACCCAGTCAACAGCCAGCATCAACCACCAGACATATGAGTAAATGAGCCTTCAGTGGTTCCAAACCCCAGCTGTCAGGTCACTCCCAGCTTTCAAACCTTCCTTCCCAGCTGAGATTCCAGGGCAGAAACAATCTGTTCCTATTGTGTAGTGATATGGTTGTCACTTTGTGTCCTCACCCAAATCTCATCTTGAATTGTAATCCCCATAATCCCCACGTGTCAAGAGACAGACCAGGTGGAGGTAACTGAATCACGGAGGTGGTTCCCCAGTGCTGATTTCATGATAATGAGTGAGTTCTCACAAGCTCTGATGGTTTTATAAGAGGCTCTTACCCGCCTTGCTCAGCACTTCTCCCTCTTGCCGCCTCGTGAACAAGGTGCCTTGGTTCTCCTTCTCCTTCCACCATGATTGTAAGTTTCCTGAAGCCTCCTCAGCCATGTAGAATTGTGAGACAATTAGCACAAACAAATCATTATTTTCTTCTTCTTCTTTCTTCTGACTAGACGTGATTGTTTTCCTTATATAATAACTAAAATAAATTGCCATCTCATATCTCCGTGCCACTTAATGATCTAGATCTCGTTTTTGCTTAATTAAGGTTAACATGAGTCAACTTGGGGTTTTTCCATCCAATTCATTTTTTTCTCCATTCAGCACTATAAGTATCTCCTTTTCCTTTCTGGCTGGTATCCACTTAGGGCGGTATGAAGCATTGAGGCATTGTGATTCAGCGCAGCTGCTTCTGGGTCCTTCCTGTGTTGATGTTGCTAAACTTGCATTATCTCATTACCCATAGATGTCTTTATCTCCTCACACTGGGACCCTCTGAATCTTCTGCCTTCCCATCTGATTTTCTGTTAGGGTGTCCACACTGACCTCTGCTATTACTTCTCCTTGAGGTACTTTTCAAAGCATCTTCAAGGCCACTAGCATTTTCTCTATGCTGGCATTTTCATGCCTCCTCCCTGGGGACACAGGAAATAGCTGGCTGTGCGGCTGCATCATCTGAGGACTTTTGGAAACTCCATGAGACCATCAGAGCTCCCTGGTCACACTGTCATCCTTGGTCACTTCTGCTCCACTGCTTGGCTTGATTTTCCAACTCCCTCATTTTCCCTTCAGCTTTGTCCCTTTTCTATGTAGTCCAGAGAGTAAATTTTTTCATTTTGACAGAGAACACATTTTTCTTCATTTTCATTTTGCTTTTTGGTTTTAAGATCAAAACCTTGCAGATAGAATCAAAGCATCTGTGCCTTCCTTGCTGATCTTTCCCACTCCCTCTCCAAAGGAAAGCATTATCCTCAAGTTGATTCATATTTTTCTTCATGCAAAGTTTTATACTTTTAAAACACATATTTATCTATGTAAATTCTATCTACCATGTTGCCTGTTCTAAAACCTTTTATTTGTGGTACTGCATCACAATGCACATAGGATTTTGCTATTAGTTTTATTCATTTAACATTATGGTTTTAAGATTATGATTATACATGTAGCTCTAATTTATAAACTTTAGCTACTACTCTGTATGAATACTTTACAATTTATTTATCAATTCTTTCATTGATACGGACTTTTACACTGTCTCCAATTTTTTCCCTTTGCAAGCATAAACTCTCCTTGTGCATGATCCCTTGTGTACAGCTATGAGTTTTTCAAGACATACACCTTTAGCTAGAATTGCAGGAATTCTAGGACACAGGCTATCAACATCTGCAATTTTATCAAATATTGAAAGATTGCTTCACAAAGTGTTATAGCAATTTATATTTTCACAAGCAGTGATTGAAAACCACCAATATCCAGGATCCTTGTCAATAGTAACACTGTCAAGTTGTTTTGTTTTACATATTTGCCAATCCAAGGAATAGTATCTCATTTTTGTTTAAATTTCTGTTAATAAAAAAGTTGAAAACTTGTCATATATTTATTGGCTATTTGAATATCTTTTGGGAACTGCCTTTTTTTGCTTACTTTTCACTTGGGTTTTGGATCTTTTTGTTATTTGTGCAAGTACTACCTGAAATTTTGGGTGGTAATTCTTTATTATTAATAATCTACAAATATCTTCTAACAGTCAGTGGCCTTATTTTTTCTACTTTATTTGTGATATTGTTCGTTATGCAGGTGGGCTCGTAACTAAGCTCTCATCTCTTGGCTTCAAACTCACTTCACCAGCAACAGGAGATTTTACATTTAACCTAACAAAAATGTTATTGTTTTCCTGTATGATTTATATTTTTGTGACTTTTCTTTTAAAAATTTTCCTATCCCAGTGTCATATTTTCCTACATTTTCTTTAAAAGTTTTAAGGTTTGTTCTTTACATTTAGTCCTTTTTTGAGTTCATCTAGAAATTATTTTTGGCTATGGCATTAGGTAAGCATCTATTTTATCCCCACATGCATTATCTATGTCTTCAGCCTTATTTAGTGGATAACCCACCTTTCCTTTACTGATGTGTAATATCATTGCTTTCATGTTTCCTTGTCATGTAGCTATAGTCTGTTTCTGGGCTCTCTGTTTTGTTCCTTTGGCTAATCTGTGTGTCATTAGACAAATATCATAGTATCTTATTACTGTAGCTTTAGAATGAACTTTGACATATGGTAAGTCCCCCCTCCTTAGTCTTCCTCAGAATTATCTAGAGTCTCCTTAGCCATTTACTTTTTCATATTAATTTTAAGATCAGCTTATCTCAAATTAAAAAATAACTAGAAATGCTTTGAGAGTCTAATTAAATTCATGCTGTATTTTTATTTCTCAGGGGACAAATGAAATCTTTACAAGATTGTGTTTTCAATGCATGATCATAGTATATTTTTTCATTTTTTTCAATCTTTTCCTCCTATGTCTTTCAATAATATTTTGAATTTTATTAAAATCCCAAGTAGCTGTTTTTTAAAAAGATCAACAAAATAGACAGACCACTAGCCAGATTAATAAAGAAAAAAGAGAATAATCAAATAGATGCAATTAAAAATGATAAAGGGGATATCACCACAGATTTCACAAAAATACAAACCACCATCAGAGATTGCTACAAACAACTCTATGCACATAAACCATAGAGTTGTATAAAAAGTCAAAATCCATAGAGTTGGTTTATTAAAATCTCAAGTAGCTGGATTATAGGCATGTGCCACCACACCTAAGTTTTGTATTTTTAGTAGAGACGGGGTTTTACCGTGTTGACCAGGCTGGTCTCGAGCTCCTAACCTCAAGTAATCTGTCTGTCTCAGCCTCCCAAAGTGCTGGGATTACAGGCATGAGCCAATGTACCCGGCTTTTTTATTTTTGTTTTTATTTTATTAGACAGTATCCCTCTGTCACCCAGGGTGGAGTGCAGTGGCATGATCCTGGCTCACTGCAACCTCCACCTCCTGGGTTCAAGTGCTTCTCCTGCCTCAGCCTCCAGAGTAGCTGGGATTACAGGCATGTACATCACAACCAGCCAATTTTTGTATTTTTAGTAGAGACAGGGTTTTGCCATATTGGCCAGGCTGGTCTCAGATGATCTGCCTTGGCCTGGCCTCAAGTGATCTGCCTGCCTTGGCCTTCCAAAGTGCTGGGATTACAGGCATGAGTCACTGCACCCAGTCCACTTTTAAAAATTAATATAAAATAAATATTTTTAGAAAGATGATATGACATTTTAAAGTGATTTACAATTGATAAGATGGATGCTGGCCTTTAATGGAAAAGTTCTGAGCTTAGGCGACTTGATACTTTAAAGACTTGGCTTTCCCACAGATCTCTTGCCTTTCTTTTGCAGAATAGGTGCATATAATTTCTGATTCCTTAGTATAATGTGGATATCAGTTTACCAATAATTCAGTAAGCCTCCAATGAGAACAACTATGAAATTCAAAGTGGTCTCTCTTTTTTTATGTTTTTAAAATCAAGCAAATTTTTATCCATGGGCCAGGCCTAAGTCTATAATAAGATGCAAACAACTTTAGTTAGAAGAAATAATTTGTCAACCTAAAAAAGAGGCTTAGAGAGACAGACAGGATCTCTGGAAAAAAATGTTTTAATTGCAAATTTCAAAGGGTTGCAACTGGGGATATACATGCTTTGAAAATCATAGGCCCACACAAGGAAACTCAGGACAAAGAGAAGTGTTTAAAGACAAGGAGAAGCCCAAGCAAAGCCCTGCTGTGAAACAAAGCTTGTTGGTTACAAGCTCTCATTGCAGGAGTTGCTGTTGGTCCATCAGGGGAGAAAGCCATTGCCGTGTGACTGTCCTGGTCCAAGCATCCTATCTGAAATACTGCAGGCCAGAGGAAATTCCTGTGATGAGCTCTTCTTGCTCTATTTACAAGGCAGAGCAAGCAGGGCAGGCATTTCAGAAATCACATATGACAGCCTCTTCTTCATGGCCCTCTCTGACTTCATTTTGGTTAGGGTTTTCACACAAATGACTCTATTTTATTACTGTTTACTTCCACATGTTGTAGGAGTGACTTCAATGAAAATGGTGGAGTAAGGACATCTAAAGGTCCCTTATCTCTAGAAACCATGAGAAACTGGCAAAAAATATTAGAATAAACTTTGTCAGAAGTCTGGAAATTAACAAAAGGCTCCTGGCAATCCAGAAAGCATTTATGTAAGAAAAACAACTGAATCTTAGTAAGAACGGTGAATTTGGTGACATTTAATTTGCTCAACATTAGTCCCCCTTCATCCTCACGGGACATGTTCCAAGACCCCCAGTGAATGCCTGAAGCTGCAGATAGTCTCCAATCCTATACATCCAATTTTTTTCCTATATAAATGTGCCTCTGATAAACTTTAATTTGTAAATTAGGCACAGTAAGAGATTAATAACAATAATTAATAATAAAATAGACATATAACAATATACTGTAACAAAAGTTATGTGAATGTGTTCTCTGTCTTTATTGCCTCTCTCTCTCTCTCTCTGTCTCTCAAAATATCTTATTGTACTGTGCTCACCTATTTGCAGACCATGGTTGACCATGGGAAGTGAAACTGTGAGTAAGCGGGGGACTAGGTTTTTTACCTACAATCATGGTAAAAAAACACTAGGAGCTAGGCAGCCACTGAAGGGGACAGAACAGAACAAGGTTAGAGCTCCTTCAAAGTTTAGTATCAGAGGTTGCCGTTATTTGGCTTTTCTTTTTATTTCCTCGAAGATATCACTTGCAAAGTTCTGAAGTCAGAAGTCATTCAGTGGAATCTCCTTTTCTTCAAGGGCATTTATGGAAAAGATGAGAAGCATTTGTTAAACTATGCAGCTGCCTAATGAATAACAGTAGGACAAACAATAGGTTAACCAAAAGCATAAAAGGACAATTGAGAAGAGAGATGTCCATATAGAGGACTTGAAAAGCTCTGACCTGTTCCTGGAAATCTAGAGGATGTGCTCTAAAGCTGTGTGCATGGCCAGGGGCATGCACATTTTAAGGGAAGACCTGTGAAAGCCCTAAGCTCTCACTTCTGTCTGACCCTGAGGCTCTGCAGGAGGAAAGTGAAGGGTAAGGCAGAATTGTCAACTGCCAATCTGAGTGTTGAAGAGGTTCTCCACCCTTGGCAAAGTCTAGGAGACCACCAGTTCCACACATCTGAGGAAATCTCTTTCCAACACATACCTAACAATTAAACTGACAGAACAAGGATACCAGTGGCCACAGACAGCAAAGAATTTAGACTAATGCAGAATAAGTTGAAAAAATTCATTAACAAACAACAACAACAAATAGCAACAATAAAAAAAACACTAGGAGGGAAAATCTGACTTTCAGAGTTGCCATATTGTGTTATCTAAAATGTCCACATTTTAACAAAACATTGTAAGAAATAAAAGTATGACTCATACACTGGGAAAAATAAGGACAATCAGTAGAAACTGTCCTTAAGGAAGCCCAGACATTGTGCTTAATAGAAAATACTTTAAATTAATTATTTAAAATATGTTCAAAGAACCAGTTTGAGACAAGCCTGGGCAATATAGTGAGACCTTGTCTCTACAGAAACATGTTAAGAATTAGCTGGCATGGTGGCATATGTCGGTAGTCCCAGCTACTCGGGAGGCTGAGGTGGAAGGATCCCTTGAGCCTGGGAGGCAGGAGTTGCAGTGAGATGAGATTGCACCACTGCACTACAGTCTGATGACGGAGTGAGATCTGTCTCAAAAATAAATACATAATAAATAAAATAAAATATGTTCTAAGAACTAAAGGAAACCAGTCTATAGAAACAAAGGAAAGTGTGAGAATGATGTTTCAATAAAGAGAAAATATCAAGAAAAAGGTAGAAACTGCAAAAACGAACCAAATGGAAATTCTGGATTTCAAAAATACAATCACTGAACTGAAAAATTTATAAGAGGTTCCAAACACAGATTTGAGCTGATGGAAGTAAGTAAGCAACAAACTCGAAGATAGGTCCATTGAAATTATTCAGTCTGAGGAACAGAAAAAAGAAAAAAGAACAGAGCCTCAAAGACACGTGTGACACTATTGTGAACTGAAAGTTTGTCCCCCTCAAATTCATGCTGAAATCCTGCAACCCCATGTGATGGTGTTAGGAGGTAGGGCCTTTAGGAGGTAATTAGGATTAGATGAAGTCATAAGGGTAGAGCTATCATATTGCCCTTACAAGAGTCATGAGAGAGCCTTCTTTCTCTCTCTGCCCTTCTGCCATGTAAGGATATAGTGAGTACACAGTCGTCTGTAAGCCCTAGGAGGTAGGCCTTCACCAGGCGTCATATTTACTGGCAGCTTGGTCTTGGACTACCCAGACTACAGAACTGTGAGAAAGAAATGTTTTGTTGTTCAACCCACCCAGTTTATAGTATTTTTGTTATAGCAGCTAAGTGGACTAAGACAGACACACCACCAAGTGTATCAACATACATATAATAGGAGTCACAGAGATAAAGAAGGAAAAAAAGGGAGCATAAGAATGTTTGAAGGAATGATAGCTGAAAACTTTCCAAATTCGATTAAAAACTATCTACACATCCAAGAAACTCAACAAATTCCAAGTAGGTAAACTCAAAAAGATCCACACCTATACACATTATAGTCAAACTATCAAAAGCCAAAAATGTAAGACAGAAAAACTACCCAGAAAGTGAAAAAACAACACACAAATAAAAGTTTTTGCAAATTTTATGTCTGATAAAGGTTATGTATCCAGAATATTTAAAGAATCCTTACAACTGAATGATAAAAAGACAAATAATCCAATTAAAAATGGCAAAGGAGTTGTATACATCTCTAAAGATATATATATAGCTAATAAGCACACGAAAAGGTGCTTGACATCATTAGTCATTGGGGAAATGCAAATCAAACCACAAGATACCACTTTATACCCACTTGGATGACTGTAATAAAAAGGATAGAAAACAGCAAGTTTTGGAGAGGATGTGGAGAAATTATATTTTATATATTATATGCATTATGTATTATATATTGCATGTATCATAATATATATTTTAATTGTATACTATATATCATGTATTACAACTTCAATTTATCTATCAACAAAAAAACGAAAAAATACTGTAGTTGCCAATACAATGATAAACATACCTGTGATACAAACTTAAGCAAAAGGAGAAAGACCTAGAACTGCAAATTCACTGCAAGTGTTGCAGTGTATGTGGTGGGAAAAACACAGCAAAATGAGTAGTCTTCTGCTGGAGAAATTAACGGTTTTTTGAGGTATTACTTTTTAAATAGGTGAAAATTGAAAAAGAAAGTAGGAACACTGCTCTAATTAGTTATTCTGACTTTCCTTGAATATTGCCACATCATAGCACAGATGCATGGTAGTCTTGTATGTACCTAATATTCAGTGGGATTAATAGCCGATGCAAGCTAATTACAGGCTAGGTTTGGATATCCAATGTTAACTTCTCAAATTACCAGAAAACAGAACATTGTGAAGTGAATCACTTGAAAATGGTATATTTAAAAAATTTTGATCACCCGGCACATCAGACATTTTCTTTCATATTGGACATCAGTCTTGTAATGAGCCTGAGCTACAATGGATGAATATACGCACAAGGAGAGAATAGAAAGACAAAATAAAGAGATGGAAAAAGAGTGTAAGTGGGGAAGATGGGAATAACTAAGAAAAGCTTGATACTACATGTAGGGGCTACTTACGTGCTTGATGAGAGTTAAATTCTGAGTAAGGGCTGTGATGAGAACCTGCCAATGGCTCCCTGTGAGTTGGACTGCAGCTTTAATGTTCGGACGATTGACAGCTCTCAAATCGTACATAAAATGCAACCACTTCCATTCATTTTGAAGCAGAAATAATTTACTTCCTCCCTTCTAGAACCATGTAGCCCAGATTTCCTTTCATTATAAAAATTTTCAAATATTCATAAAAACACAATAATACAATAAGCCTCTATCTACCCAATTTCAGTTATCAACACACCAGTCTCATTTCATCTACCCATCCTTTTGTGTATTTGTTTTATGCAGGGGCGATTTAGTGCAAATCCTAACATCATAATATTTCACACCAAATTACATCAGTATGCATTTCTAACTGATAAGAACATTTTTAAAAAATGACCACCACGCCATTATCCCACCTAAAAAAATTAATAAAAAATTCTTCATATAAATGTTCGATGAGAGTCCAGTCAACATTTTAGCCAAGAATGCCTCAGAGCCGGTGCTTGACACTTCTCATAGCATCGCATGAGTAGACACGTAATGCCTGGTTATTCTACTTTTAGTAGTGCTGAGATGGAACAGTGGATCCAGGTGTTGTCACCCTGATTTATTCTTATAAAGTTCTTCATCAACACTTCACCCAGTGGTTTCAGCATCCGTTGAGGATTGTGGCCTAAAATTACTTTAAATTATGTACTAATTGTATCCTTCCACTCGCTTTTATTAGTTGGAATTATCCACACAGAACTCACATCACCTGTTCGGTTACCCTGAAAAGCAGTTCATGCAGGAGGGACAGGACAAATGCTTGAATCTATCCCTTTCTTTGTCAGGATCCCTAGTAACATCGAAGATTGACCAGTAAATATCTGGTTTTTTTTGGGTATCTTATAAACATGGATTTTTGAATCAATGGCAATTTCGGTCTACTGCATTAATTTTTCATGCTTAAATTGTTCCATTTTTAACCAGTGGGAGGGAGGCCCTTCAAGTTGACCCCTGGCTGCCTTCTATATGACCCACTAATATTGACAGTTTCTCCTCTTGTGGCACAGTCAGGACCATCTTGTACATTTCCTGCCCTGGGGGGTGGAATCAGCCATTCCTCAAAGAACCCTAATTTCTTTTAGTGAGAAATGGTATTTAGAGACTACAATTCAGGCATAAAGGTCACTCATTGCTATTGGCCCTTTCAGCAAACAGATCTAAGATGCACACGTCTTTTTTAGAAACAAAGAAATAACAAGGTACTGATATTTCCTATTTACTTATGAGATTACAGGATTTTCCCATTATTTCTTTGGTTGTACAGTATCTTTTTTTTTCTTATAGCTTCCCAGCTTTTTCTGCCTCCCTGAATTTGGTTGGATAAGCCCAAGACCTAACCCCCCAGTGGCTTCAGATCCTGCCTTTAGTCCCTTCCCCATTTTTCCATTGGTGTACCTCCCAACTCTGAAATGTAATGGAAATGTCTGATAGTTTCCTCACTAGAACTAACAGAGTAGAAATGAAATGAATTTGAGGGACTGTGCTGAAAATCTTCCTACTCCAGGCTGAGGCCAAGGTCATGGGAACCACTGGATCCCATAACACTAACATTTCCATACAAATACCTCACAGTTTTCCCAGGAAATCACTCCTGCCAGAAATGCCTCCCCAGCGAAATTGCAAGCAAAAGTAATTAAATGAGCTTGGTAGTCAAGAGCATATCGCCAGACAGCCCATCTCTGATAGTCTTCTGAGACAAAGCTAAGTGTTTTTCCATTCTTTCTTTCTTAAAAAAAAATGAGTCAGGTTGAATTACATTCCATAGCAACTTCCGCCAATGAAGTTGTCATGGTTACAGGTGAACTGGAAAGTGAGCAGTGACAAGCTGGGCTTGGAGTCCCTGAGAGACATGTCTTAAAGATACATCCATTTGTCTTCTTGTCCTGGCTAGAAAAGGAATGCAAATTAATAGCATTTCCCAGCAAGGTGTAACCTGTGGACAGATGCAGACCAGGGGAAGATAGAGCCATGGGGCTCTTCAAATAAATGTTCTCCTCTAGAGCCCAGGGTCACATTATTCCCCCATGCCTTCATCTGCCCATGCATGGGGGATGGGACTGAATCACTGTGTGTTTGCAGCTTTACAAATGGAGACACCATGAGCCACTCACAGGAATTCTCCTTAGATTAAAAACGGAGAAATAATATCTCCCTCTCATCTGTGGTAGTGCTGTCCAATAGAAATAGAATGTAAACCACAAACTTATATTCTATTTTATGTTTTGTTGTGCAAAACATGTATGTAATTTTGCATTTTCTAATGGTCACATTTTAAAAGGTTAAAAGAAACAGGTGAATTTTAATAATTTATATTTAATCCAATAAATCCAAAATACAATTTCAATATGTAATTAATATTAAAATGAGAAATTATACATTCTTTTTTCATACTAAATCTTTGATTTTTGGTGTATACTTTGCACTAAAGGCACTTCTCAATTTATTATAAACTTTTATGGAAATACTTGACCTATATTGAGGTCTCATAAGTTGAAAAAGTTGATTCACACACTCCAGTTAATCCAAACAAACTTAAGGGTTTTAAAATAACAAACTGAGTATGTTCTAAATATTAAATTTAAATGAATTAAACTGAAATAAAATTGAAAATCTAACTCCTCCATCTCACTAGCCACATTTCAAGGACATGTGGCTGGTGACGACTCTATTGGACAGTGTAGGTCTGAGGCTTTGCTACTCAAAGTGTGGTACTAGATCAGCAGCATCAGTATCATGTGGGAGCTTATTAGAAATGTGTTCCTGGGCTCCACCTCTGACCTGCTGACTTAGAATCTGCATTTTAACAAGATCCCCAGGTGATCCTCAAGCACATTACGGTTTAAGAAGCTCTGCTTTAAAAAAAAAATCTAAAACTCTTAATGTGGCTTTTAAGGCCCTTGATGAGCTGACCGCTGGTCCATTTTCCACTCTCATTTCTCATTCTCCAAATCCATTTTCTATCTCTTCTTCCACAATTCGGTATCTCTGTTCCTACTGTGCTCCACTTATGTGGAAAGCTCTCTTCTTTTTCCCCATGGACTCTCACTTTCCTTCCAGACCCATTCAGATGTCCTTTTCTCTGAAACCTTTTCTGATCCTTGCATTCTGGCAGTGTTAAACATCATTTCTCTGCATTTTGTATCACTCTATACCTTTGCTATAGAGTCCTGTTTTTGCAGCCTGGCTTTAACACCTATTTACTGTGACATCTTGGGCAAGTAACTCAACATCTCTGAGTCTCAC
Source organism: Callithrix jacchus (assembly GCF_049354715.1). Classification (NCBI taxonomy): domain Eukaryota; kingdom Metazoa; phylum Chordata; class Mammalia; order Primates; family Cebidae; genus Callithrix; species Callithrix jacchus. The sequence continues at coordinate 25,917,784 of NC_133516.1, read as the reverse complement.
TCTTTGCTGGAGAAATGGAAATTATAATACTTCCTTCATGAACTTGTGGGGACGATAGATGCAATAATATTGCCATGCAAAGGTATCAGTAATGTCTAAGTCATGGGGAATCTTTGGCCACCTATCACTTATGTAACATCTTGGACAGTCACTTAAGACCATCAGGCCTCAGTTTCCTCATCTGCGAATAAAGGAATGTGACTAAGTGTTTGAATGTCTGCTCCTTCAGAACTCATGTTGAAATTTAATTGTTACTATGGCAGTATTGGTGAGTGGGACTTTTAAGAGGTGTTTAGGTCATGGTACTAATTAATGCCATTATTGCAGGGATGGGCTCACCCACTCTTACTCTTGTTCCCTCTCTCTGTTTGCCCTTCTGTCATTTGACGCCTTCTGCCACAGTATAGCACAGCAAGAAAATCCTCACTAGATGCCAGCAACTTAATCATGAATGCCCCAATCTCCACAGCTATGAGCCATTCATTTCCTGGTCTTTAAAAATTACCCAGTCTGTGGTATTCTGTTATAGCAGCACAAAAGAGACTGACACTGGAGCTCTGAAATTACGTTTCTGAATTACATTGTTCAGTGTGAAATTTCCTTAAAGACATTAAATGATACTGAAAGTTTTGCTCCTGTCAGCTTATGTGAGCACAGTCTCTAATTTCCCAGAGTTTGCTTTTCACCCATCTCTTTGGCTCTGCTTGTGTTTGACTGACTGGTTAGAATATCAGTTTGTAATACCTATCTCCAAGAGCATAGGTGGGATAAGCAATCTTGGTAAGAAGCCATACTCTACACATTTTACATAGTCTGAAACCATTCTTAGTCATTCTAAGTGCATATTTGACATGTCCAATCCAATGAATATCAAAAAGGAAACATCCATGTATGATGGCATCAAGTGCTCAAATTAGGCCAGGAGGTGGTTTGTTGTGATTGTTCATGAGGCCCATGGGCTAGTGAGGTCCTCTGGTGAATTCCATCACCACTACCTTCTTCGGGGGTTTCTCCCTCCAGCCCCAACTGTCATGCCCATGTTATTGCTCAGCAGCTGCCATTTTATGATATGATCCTGACTTTCCCCACTTCAAGCAGTTGCTTGCTCCTGGAGAGGCACTTAATCTCTTCCTTGGGACTTTTTAGGAATTGGGAAGTAGAGTAAGTTCCTCTTTGTTGGCCTGGCATTTCCAACATAAACCTTAAGGATTATGTTTTCTACCATATGGTGGAAGCTGATCTATGGTGAAGGGAAGAAAAGGAAGCCAATATCTAGAGAGAAGCTGAGATAAAAGATGGAGCACACCCATATGGCCTCACTCTTGCTCTTTCAGGATTTCATGAGCCAATAAATTCCATTTCTATCTATGTTGATAGATAAAGATAGTAGGTGAATTCCAGCTGGATTTCACTTACTTATGACATAGAAACTCTGAATTCTTCTTACACGTGAGGTTCTGGTGTGATTGGCTGGTTAGCCTTCTGCCCTTGCCACAGATATTGGGAGTGCTGACCAGGCTGTCCAGGGAAGAATGCCCTAGACCTAGATCATGACCCGGCATCCCAATGGCAGCAGCATCCCTATCATGCAGCTGTTATTTCAAACCATTAGGACACAAAGCTCTTAAGCGTCTGGCTCACAAAAATAGCTTGCCTTTTTCCAACTAATTCTAATGCTGACCCTGTTGGGAGAGAACATCAAGCCAGGAGACACAAGTTTCCAGGCCCCCAGCTTCTACATTTCTCCGTGTAAATTGAAATTCAGATCCATGGCTTGAGGATATCAGTATTTTGTGAGGATTATCAGGTTGAATCAATTCTCTCCAATTGATCATTTCTGGGTCAAGTGCAAGACAGTTTCTGGACTGGACCCTGAGTCTGACAGCTTCCCAGAACAGCAGCACCCTGAGGCCTTTTGCTGTTGCTCAGCCTTCTTCTCCCGGCACCCACAGCCCCATCACTTCTGGCTTCAATGTTCCTGCAAGCTCCTGAGCTTTGTTTGTTTATTGGTTTTAGAAGCTCATATCGTTGTCTTTCTTTCTTTTTTTTTTTTTTTTTTTTTTTTTTTTTTTTGAGACAGGGTCTGGCTCTGTCACCAAGGCCAGCTCACTGCAACCTCTGCCTCCTGGGCTCAAGCAATCCTCCCATCTCAGCATCCTAAGTAGCTGAGACTACAGGCACGTACCACCATGCCTGGCTATCTTTGTTGTTGTATTTTTTGTAGAGATGGGGTTTCACCATGTTGCCCAGGATAGCCTTGAACTCCTGAACTCAAGCAATCCACCTGTCTATGCCTTCCAAAGTGCTGGGATTACAGGCATGAGCCACTGCACCCAGCAGAAAAGTTCTTATAGTTTTCATATGTCAAGAAGTAGAACTTCATGAAGGAATCTGATAATATTAACATTTTTAAACACAGAAAGAGAAAAATGTTTAGATGAAGAGGTTATCATTTCCAAGTCACAAAGCTACATAAGGTATTAGGGCAACTCAAAATACTACCTCTCTGGAACCACTGTGCAGACAATACAGGATTCTAGGGGGGTAATTTGATAAACTATACAATGGGATTTTTAAAAATCCTCTTCTCCAAAATTCTTCTAGGTTGACCCCAGCTAAGAAGTGGATCTGAATGTGAGGTTTAGAGGTTCTCTTGCTATTAGGAAGAAAGGAATACAAGGGAAGGGTATGGAAAATGGATGAGAATTGTTAACAAGCAAACTTCCCAGCATCTGTACCATGCATATGAATTAATTATAAACAAAAGTAGTGTGATAGCATATCCCTAAAATGGCTCCTCTGGTCTCCTTGGCACCGCATTCACACTCTTGTGTAATCTCCTTCCATTGAGTGCATCCTGGACCTAGTGAATCACTTCTACCATGTAGGATATAGCAAAAGTTTTAAGATAACACTTCCCAAATTAGGTTGCAAAAAGACTGACTCTGTCTTGCTAGTCCTCTCTCACTGTCTCTCACAGCCTTTGCCCTGGAAAGCCAGCTTCCATCTGTAAGTTGCTCTATGAAGAGGCCCATGAGGCAAGGAACTAATGTCTTTGGACAACAGCTGGAGGACTCGAGGCCTCCGATCAGCCACATGAGCGAGCATGGAAACAAATCCTCCCCAAGTCAAACCTTCGCATGTAGCCAGTGGACCTTGATTATAGCCTTGTAGACACCCTGAGTCAGATAATCTGCATCCAGAGTACTGATCCATAGAAATTGTGAGATAATGAATGTTTTTTGTTTTAAGCTGGTAAGTTTTGAGGTACTCTAATGCAGATGACGAATACAAATGACAATGTGAGCACCAAGAGAGACCCCTGCCTACTTCTCCAGCCTCACTGTTAACCACTTTCATCCTGTGCTCCAACCATAACAATTTAATTACCTTTTTTTTTCTTTTTACTATTTCCTAACACTCTATTTTCTCTGGCTCATTAGTAGGTTTTTGCATACTCCATTCCTTTTTTTCTGATATACTAATCTTTACCACCATCCCCTCCAACTTCTTTGTCTAATTCCTACTTATTCTTCAACTCTCAGCTTAAATATCAATTCCTTTGGGAACCCCTCCCTGAGCCCCCAGGTCTGGGTTAGTACTTGTAATAGTGCCCCCATCACATTCTGTGTTATATTAATGTTTGCTCAAAAAACTGGTTGTCCACAAACCCTAATAGGCAGTGATTGGCACTATGGCAGACTGTGTCTGTCTTGCTCATCACTGCCTTGTGTCTCCTGAAGCAGGCACAGAGCCTGGCATATAATAAACAATAAATATTTGTTAAACATTATTGAGAACTAGGAAAAGAGGATTGTAAAGAAGGAAGATAGACTGGAGGCTAGAGTAATTAGCACCCCTGCAAAAGTAATCAAAGCAACAAAAAAGGAGACCCAAGCTTGGGATATTTCTGAGAGTAGAGCTCATGGGATAGGAGTTAGGTGGCTTAGCTGTGAGTAGGGCAGTTGCAGCTGTTCTCTGAGGTTCACATAGAAAAGCGGGTTGCTTTCCAAGGATGCCCAGAAGTGAGAGAGAATTTAGGTGGGGTGTTGTGATCAAATCTGGGAGTGAAAAAGGAGGGAGGCTGTATGGAAGAACATGGCAGGGGTGGAGGACTTTAATTGGATCTTCACACCAGGAGTACCTGTCTTGTCACAATGTTGAAACACTTTCAGATTTTCTGGTTATCATATTCTCACATGGCAGAGACATTTGGAAAATGTGCAAAGCATTTCTGGGGTCTTAAGATGTGTCATTTGCCAGCTTTACCATCCAAGTCCAGTTCCATCATCTGTCTTGAACTTCAATTTTCTGACCCATAAAATAAGAAGATTCAGCTAAATCATTGCTAAAGTCCCTTTAACCTCTAAAATAAATAATTTCTCTATGATCTGAAAGAGTGAGCAGTTGGCTCACATTACTGGCATAAGTAGATTCTCCTCAATGGAATAAAACATATTAATTTTAAACAAAGTAAAAACATGCACCATAGCAACAAAGAAAATTAAGGGCTTATTAAAAATAGAAAATGATAATTTTACAACGTGTGCGTTCATCTCTAAAGCACTTAAAGGAAAGTGGTTTGGGCCAAGACAGATGAGTCAGCTCCCTCATTCCAGTGTATTTGTGATTACCCATGAGAATTGCTGTCACTTCTTAAAGACTCCTTTTGCCAAGACACTTGTGATCTATGGGTAATTGAAAAAGGCAGGCTATAAAACAAAGCACACAGAATGACTTTTCTTGGCATGTTGATGTACCCACACAAAGAAAACCTTTTAGGAGGTGAAATACCAAAAGGCTAACTGCAGTTCTTGCTCTCTGGATGGTTAAATTAAGGGTAATTTTAAATTATGTTGTTTTAGCTTATATGGATTTTGCTTTTGCCCATGAAGAACATATTATTATTACCCCTTCAATAAGGCAATTACGAAAGCTTTGTCGAAACTCCTTTTATTTCCAAACTGGCACATCCTGAGTAGTATGAGCCTTGCAGAAAGAAGACTGTGTCACAGACATCATTTTATCAGCAGAGCTCCAGCAATCTGCAATGTGAGAAGGCTAGGCTCCCCGAGGCCTGCGTCCAGGACACTCTCCACCTACAAGCATGTCCTTGATGTGCCCTTGGAAAACAGAGGGATTATTTCCTCATTTTTTTCAGAATTTTGTATATGTAGAAACTTTGATTAGGCAAAGGAGGCCTTTTCCAGATTTTAATTATTATGATATCCATAATTCTTTTAAAATACATTTTCCAAGACTTAAGTAAGATGCACTATAAGTTGACTGTAGACTCTTTGGAGAATATAAAAAAGTAAAAATAAAATAGAAATAATCTACAATCTTACCACTCACGAAAACGTTTCATCCATTGAAATACGTTGGAATATATCCTATTTTTTTTCCTTTGCACCCTCCCAAACTTACATATGCAAGTGTCTTGATGTGACCAGTCATGTTCTATTTTTATATGAATTTATATCTGAAGCATTCTTCCATATAGTTATTTCTCAAAAGCATGGGTTTAAGTGGCTTCATGAGATGCTATCATATAGATGTATCATAAGATAGTTACTCTTCTATTCTTGGACAGTTGGGTTGAATTCTTTCTTTCTTTCTTTTTTGGTTACTGTAAAAATAAAGTTATTGTATTTTTCTGGATTGATGTTTTTGTCATGATGAAATGCACTTCTTTCTCCCAGCGATATACTTCTTGGCCCCTTAACACGCTTTATCCTCTGTTTCTGTTTGGTTAATGCTTGCAGTGTTTGTAGTGTTTTCAATACTTGTGCTTTCTTGTAAGCAGCATATAATTGAATTTTATTTTCCTTGATCTAGTCTGACCTTCTTTGTCTTTTAACAGAATATTGAGTTCATTTATATATAAACTTGATTGCTGATATCTTAAGGGTTTAAATGTACAATATTATTATTTGCTTTGCCTCTGCTACATTCCCCTTTTCTCTTTTCTTGTCTCTAATTGAATCATCTTTGTTGTTACTTCATTTTCTCCCCTGTTAAGGTTTGTTAGTTATCTGTCCTTTTAGTGGTTACCCAAGAGATTTCAACACATATCCTTGACTTTGGGGAAGCCTAATATAAATTAGTAATCTCATCATTCTTCTTCAATTTGTAAGGTTCTTAGAAAATTATAATTCAACTTACTCCTCTTTTTTGTATCATTGTTGTCATATATTTTAATTCCATATGTTCTTTAAACCCCACAAGAGATTAACATTAAAGTGATGTTCTACAGTCAATGTCCTTTCTATTTATTCACATATTTACCTCTACATTTTTTCTTCATTCTTTCATGAGTTTCCATCCTTCCATTTGCAATTTTATCCTTCTGCCTGAAAAACATTGTCACTATTGCCTTTATTACAGATCTGATGGTGGTAAATCATCTCAGTTATTGTTTGTCTGAAACCGTCTTTATTATCTCTCTATTTTTGAACGTTATTTTTGCTTGGTATAGAATTCTATATTTGTAGTTATTTTCTTTCAACATTTAAAAACATTTAAAATTTTAAATTAACATTTTATTTAATTTGAATTTTATTTTATTTTATTTTTTAGAGACAGGGTCTCCTTCTGTCACCCAGGCTGGACTGCAGTGGTGTGGTCACAGCTCACTGCAGCCTCAAACCCCTGGGCTCAAGTAATCCTCCTGCCTCAGAGTCCCAAGTAGCTAAGACTACAGGTGTGCACCACCATGCCAGGTTAATTTTTTACATTGTTTTTGGGGAGAAGAGGTTTTGTTTTGTTGCCTAAGCTACTTAAAATTTTAACAACTTAAAAATATTTTATTTTTAAAAGTTTAAATGTTTAAAGATACATTTTGATTTTCATTATTTATTTTAAGAAGTCAGTTGTCATCCTTTTTATGACTTTTTAAAATACAGTGTGCTTCTCTTTTTTCTACCTTTTAAGATTTTTTCTTTATTTTTGTTTTACAACAGTTTTACTATGATTTGCTTAGTATGATTTTCTTTGTAGTTACTTTGCTTGGATTTCATTGTATTTCTTAATATCTTTAATCAAGTTTTATGTCTTTCATCAGTTTGGGAAAATATTTTGCTATTTTCTCTTCAAATATTACTTCTGTACCATTTCCTCTTTCCTTTACAGAGTTCTAATTACATACTTATTAATTTTTTTTACTATCTCCTATTTGTCTCTTAAATCTTTTCTATGTATTTTTTATTTTTTCTACCTTCATGTGTTATCTGGATATTTTCTACTAACATAGCTTCCATGTTACTAATTCTCTCTTCAGATATATCTAATCAGCTATTAAACCTATCTAATGTGTTCTTAATTTTCTGTATTATATTTCCCAATTCTTGGATTTTCTTTAAATATGTTTAAAAATAGATTCCAATTCTCTGGCCAAGTTTTTCATTTTGTCATCTGCTTTCTTAAAAATATTAATAATAGTTATTTGAAAGATCATGTTTAATAATTCTAATATCTGGATCATCTCTGGATCTGTTTTTATTGTCTGATTTTCTTTTATTTCTGCTGTCTTTTGACATCCCGGGAACTTTGGTTGAATGTGAAACATGTATCAAATGTTGCAGAAACCCTAAATGAATGTTTAGCTTATGGGAGGCAGTTAGAGTTAGGACAGATTATTTTAATCCAGTTGCAGATTGAGGGTATCAGTTTTTATGAGGTCTGATTTATTTTTAGCTAAACTTTACTCCCAGGTATAGGTCTCTAGGGGTTCCATCTGAAAGTCTGAGTTACTTACCTGAGTCTCTCTTTTTTAGTGGGACTTCAAAACCATTTTTTATCCCCCATCTCTCTGAGGCTGGAAAAATCTGTTAATCTCTTCAACCTCTTAGCTGACACTTTCTGCTCAGTTTCTCTAAGCCTTCACTGTTGATTTTGTGAATGCCTTGAGAGAATAAGCAGCTCATATTTCTGTACTGCTCTTCGCAAAGCATCTCAGTCTCTCAAGTCCTAGCTGTCTTAACAGCTCTGAACTCTAATTTTTGTTTCTTCAGCCCCTCTTCAGGCTGCTGACAGCTTTTCTCAGATTCTGTATCACTTTAAAGCCTCTTTTTGTTGCTTAGCATCTTTGGCTACACAACTCCTGAATACACAGATCTTTTGCTTGTTTGAGACAGAGTCTTGCTGTATGGCCCAGGCTGCAGTGCAGTGGCATAATCTTGGCTCACTGCAACCTCTGCCTCCTGGGTTCAAGCAATTCTCCTGCCTCAGCCTCCCAAGTAGCTGGGACTACAGGCACATGCCACCACGCCCACCACAAATTTTTGTACTTTTGTAGAGGTGGGGTTTCACCATCGCTACAAGACCAGTCTGGGTTGGCCAGGCTGGTCTCAAACTCCTGACCTCAGGTGATCTGCCCACCTCAGCCTCCCAAAGTGCTGAAATTATAGGCATGACCCACCACGCCTGGCCCAATCCACAAATCTTTTGAAGGGAAAACAGCACAGAATGTCAGGTCACCTTATTTGCTGTTCCGTATATCCTGAATCTTGAATCCTCAAATTGAGGCTGCCTTGGTAACTTTCCAATCCCAAAACAGATTTGCTTGAGTCTGAGCTTCCTAGCTGTTTTCAGTAAGAGGTTTTTTCCTGCAGTAAGCTAATCTAGCATTATCCTCTTTTTTTGCTACTCTAAATATTACTTCAATTAACGTCTTTATACATAAACCTTTGTCTATATCTCTCCAAATTCCTTAGGATGGATTTGCCATAATGGAAATTTCTGAGTCAAAGAGTACATTTTTAAGGCTTTTGATACATATTGTCAAATTTCTTTCTAGAAAGATCACATCAACTTACATTGCCAGCAGTACTGTGTGAGGGAGCCCAACCCAAACTGTTAATTGATTGCTATATCATATAGTATGCCAAGCTTTATAATAAGCAGATAGCTTCAAATGCGTGGAACCAATTTATTTTTACTCTTTAAATCAGAGTCAATTACCCAACATTTGTTGAAGAGGAAAGCAGATGTAGATATTAAAAACCTACAATATGATTAGCATGTTACATACGTTACCAAAAAAGTTCTGTTTTGTAGATATAGTTCATTACATCAATGTCCCAATTCCTGACCTGTCTCTGTATAAATGTTCTTTTCACTTTTAAGATTCATTTATTCAGAGTTCAGCAATGTGGCTTTCTTTGGCCAATAGGATTGCTGACTGACATGATACAAGAGGAGGTGTGAAAAAGCACTTATACCATTGGGCCAGTGCTCTTGCAGTTTTGCCGTATCCATAAAAATGACATGGTTCCCCTAGCTTGTTGGCACCAGGACAACGGGAAGAGAAATACTGAGCAGAGTGATGCCAGGTAAACTTCTCCAGCCCACCCACGGATGCATAAGCAAGCCCAGTTAGGATCAACCGAACCAGACCCTGCTGACACACAGACACATGAGTTATAATCATAAATGATTGTTATTTTAAACCCCTGAATTTTGGGATAGTTTGTGGGGCAGCAATAGCTAACTGATAAGAAGGCATCATTGCATACATTTTACAAAGGAGAAAACTGAGGCTTAGATAGATTCAAGTCTATAGCCAACCTCTGTTACATACTTACTTATTTTATGCCAGGCACCTTTCTAAGTGCAAAGCTTATGCTATCATGTTAAGCCTCCTCATAACCTATGAAATATATTCTATTACTATTATTGCTGTGTTACAGATGAGGAAACAAGTAACTTGCCCAAGGTTACGCAATTAGTAAGTGGTGAGTCTGGCATTGAAGCCAGGTACCTCTTATTCCAAATTCCCTATTTAATCCACCTCATTATGCTGCTTCTACTAAACTAAGTATGAGAGAGTGGAGGTGTAGCAAAGATAGGAGGTTAAGTTAAAAACCCTGAACCCACAGAGTTTACGACCTGGACGGGAAGACAAGGTGTATACACAAAACATCCAATAAGGTAATGTTACAATATATCAGTGCCAAAGGCTTTTGAGGTCGTGTCTCCAGCTCAGCCCACTTCATCTGAGCTCCACACATGGTGATCTACAACTCTGTGCTTAACATCAATCTCTGTTTCCCACTTTGATACATTCTCTGCCTGACAGCTAAGGTTGTTTTTGCACATCTGTCTTTTAAAACTCAAATTCTAATCAATTGAATCTTGAGGACATTACGCTAAGTGAAATAAGCCAGTCACAAAAGGACAGATACTGAACAATCCCCCTTATGTGAGAAACTTAGAATAGGCAAACTCATACAGACAGAAAGTGGGAGGGTGGTTTCCAGGGGTTTGGAGGAGGGAATAATGGGAAGCTTTTGTCTAATGGGTATAGAGTTTCAGTTTTACAAGTTGAAAAGAGTTATGGACATGGATGGTGGTGATGGTTGCACCACATTATGAATGCATTTAGTGTCACCAAACTTTATACTTACAAATTGCTAAGATGGTAAATTTTGTTATGAGTATTTTACCATGATAAAAAAAATTGGCAGAAAAAAGTGAAATGACTTCCTAGCTTAACACCCTTCAATGGCTTTCCCTGCTCTGAGAATAGAGACCAAAACTGTGAGCACAGCTCCCACAGCACTTCATGCTCTGTTCCGTGCTCACCTCTTTAGTCCCATTCAGCTCCAATTCTTCCACTTGCTGTTTACCTCTTGATCTCCAGCTTCACTACCAGGGTTCCTGGTGCTGAGGGCCTTTGCACATGTCATTCTTTCAACATAAACTGCTTTCCAGGGCGCTCCCACCTCTATTTAGATAACTCACAACTTCTTCAAAGTAGCCCTCCACGATATCTCAAACAGGAGCACGATTTCCTGCCTTCCTCTTTTAGAGCTCTCAGTTCTGTTCTTTCACTTCAATTTGTCACTGGTTTTATTATATACTTTTGTGCTCATTTAATTAGCTTTGGTCTTTCCTGCTAGATTTTGAGCTTCAGGATATCATGGACGGTGTCTGTCTTATTCTCCACTGCAGCAACCACAACTGGCACAGGGTTTCATACAAAGTGATAGATTAATCAATGGATCAATGAGGCAAAGTACAGGAGATGCTGTTGGCTCCTACCTCATCCCTTCAGCCCTCCTCACTCCCTCTTATATTGAAGGCTTTCTAAGGAGAGTACTCGGGATTCTCCATCTGAGGGCTTTCTCTGGAATGTTCAGTCTATAGGTGTGGGGCAGAAGGAAGTGCCAAGACTCTTGAAAACAGTTGCTGCCAAGATGGATGATAAAGCCTCCCCACTACCCCAGGGTGGCTCTGAGGAGCACTCTACACAGTCTCCAGAGTTTTCCACTGTACTGAGCCACCACTTCCTGCAGGGATGGATTTAGTGTTTGGCTTCCTTCCCTTACTTGTCTCACTTCTCACTCCCTGGTTAGCTTCCTGGTATCACCTCTCGAATAAACCAACCGAAGAGAATGTTAAAACAAATGGATGTTATGGGGAGCAGGGAGAGTTTCCTATGCAGGGCTGATTTGGACACTTTCTGTGCAGCACCTGGGATGTTAATGGACTTTGCAGCCCTGAAATTTGAGAAGGAGTATGGATGAAGCTCTGTTTGCAAAGCTTCAAAGAAGAGGTGCAGAAAATGAGCAGTGTATTGGATCTCCTTTCCTGCCCAGCCAATAAATGACTTTTCTGCTCTAACAAATTGTCTTTGTGTTGTTTTAATAATTCTTTTCCATCACCTTCAGGAACCTTCCTTTTCCAAACTGATGAATTTTAATGTAACAGTGAGATCATTTGTTCTTTAGGTCACATTGCCAAATCAGTCCTATTATTATTTTTGCTTTTACAAAATGTCTCTTTCACAATACAGGATCAAATACTTGACAGAAGTACAAAATATGGGACAGAGCAAATTAAAGAGCCTGGTGTCCAACCGTCAAACTCAGGCCAAGGGCTGGCTATTTCTCCTGTGAACTAAGGAGGAAAGTGGTCATGGAAATCTGATCAGAGTAGGACAAATAGAAGGTTTCCTCGCCTTCACCCCAGAGTCATTTAAAATGTCTGTCAAATAATTGCCCCCTTCCACCTTGGCTGTGAACCAGTAGATTAATCAGACTAGAATAGGGCTTTTGTGTTGTTTTGTTTAGTTTATTTGTTTGTTTTTCTTTTGCTTTTAGTTTAGTTTTTTTTTTTTTTTTTAATAAAGGAAGAAAAGCCAGAAGCCTACAGCCTTCTCTTTGATGGATGTAATTCAGCCCAAAGGTACATTGCAGATTCTCCAAAACATTGATAAATGTCCCAAATGATATATTGCCCATTGAAGCAAACTGTTGAAGAATGGTGTTCCCTGTGCAGAACTAGGGACCCAAGACTCTCTCTTGATTTGGTGCAAGAGTTCCAGCAGTGGGCAAGGCAGTTCACATAGCATCTGGGTGAAAGTCAACTCACCCATAGCTGCGCCTGCACAAGCTAACTAATCTGCAGATGTTTTCTTGATAGAATTTGTGTATGATGTACAGCAGATTGTTTAGGTTGTTTGAAAAAAAAAGCTGAGTCTCAGTGAGAAACTCATAACTGAGCATTTATTATTGTCTTCCAAACTTTCTAAAGCATTATCCAAGGTAGAGACCTTATCTATCTTGTTATTTTCAGAGTTTTTACCTGGATATAATGTATCCTCCACTCCTGCACTTCTTGATGATGAATTAAAATGTGTGCAGGCTGATGGAGATACACAGTGGAAACTAAGCCAGGAACTACAGATGACCCTGGAGTCTTGTGAAGAGGTGACTTGTTCAGAGTTTCAACAGGTGGAGTCAATGCTAAGTGAAGCTGGTCATTCCAGTAGAATGAAAAGACATTGAGGGAGAACTGAAATGGACCCTAGGGAGAAAATTAAAGGTCAACACTTTCATTAATGGGTTAGCTATCTATCTATCTATCTATCTATCTATCTATCTATCATCTATCTATCTAATCTATCTATCAGCTTTCTCTCTCTATCTTTCTCTATCTCTATCATCTCTATATCTCTATCTCTATCTCTATCTCTATCTCTATCTCTATCTCTATCTCTATCTCTATCTCTATCTCTATCTATCTCTATCTCTGCTCTCCTTAAGCCTTGGGTTGGAAATCCTCTCCAACCTTGAAGGACCAACTGAAATGATACCTCCCTGTTGCCTTACTAGTTAATATGTACTGAACCATCACTGTATGATAGACATTGTGCCAATAGCTTTCCAGGCTTATTCTATTTAATTTTACACTGCCATATACTAAGATAAAGAAAAAAGTCTTAAAACATGGCAATAGAATTTCTCTTATGAAAGGAACTGTCTTCTGAAAGCCTGAAGTATTTGATGAGTATAGGAGATATCAAAGACTGGTTCACTGAGTGCTCTCTCCAATGCCCTTCCGCTGTGCCCTCTATGCTGGAGATGGAGAACTACAAACTCCATCTCCAGACTTTGTACAGCCAGGGTTCCACCTGAGACCCAGGCTCCACCAAGCAGACGCAAGCAGACGTAACTTGGAAGAGGGAAAAGAGTTCCACAAGGTGATGCCCTGCATGGGGAAATGGCAGAGAGGAGTTTGGCTTCTCTATGGATGGTAGGGCAGGTCGCTTCCTGCTCATAGGTGGGGCAGCATGATCCTGGGGCCAGGATGGCAGCTGTTCCCTCAGCAGTTTGTTTCTCGGATACTGTGGTTGTAGGACTTGTTCCTAGAAGCCCCGTCTAGAGTCTGTTTCTTCTTCATTCCAGTGAATCTGTGAGTCACCTAACATCCCTTGATAAACCATCTTCTGCTTAAGTCAGCCAGAGTGGATTTTGTTGTCTGCAACTAAGAATGTTTCTGACACTCAAGACAGAATATGAAACCTCAAGAGCCTGGGTCCAGGTAGTGCTGAGGCTTCAGAGAGCAGAGTGACTGCCCTGCATAAGGCAAAGAGAAAGAATTTTGTTGAAAAAGCCAAGGGCAGGAGGAGAGGAAGGCAGACAGCACACAAAGTGTGGAGGAGAGGAAGCGGCAACAGAGGCCTCCATTGTGGTTGCAGACGAAGAGCATCTAGCTTGGATGTTGTTTGCTATGTGGTTCATGGCATGTGACACATCCCCAGCTCTGAGCTCTGTCAGTTCTTTGGTAAAGTCTGTTACTCTATGACTCTCACAAATGCTTTATGTAAGTGAGGGTTTATGTAGTTGCAGGAACTAGCGAAGCAGCAAAGTTTCTTTGGACTGATATGTAATAGCAACCACGATGCAAGTCCACTGAAGTCCTGGGGTGGCCTTGTGACCAACCAGGCCAAGAAGCCAGGAATATCCAAGTGTCTTTCCCTGATTCTCAAGGAGCAATAAGCCGCCAGCTGACATCTGTGCATCATGCCTGCACAGCATCATTATTTCCATTTTCTGAATGAAAAATTTGAGGCTTAAAAGGGTCATACAGTGACTAAGGTGTTCATTTCAAAGCCTGAGCTCCAGTCGTTCTCCAACAATCCCCGTCAGAGTAAACTGTCAGTTTAGCCATAAAGCCAAATTAAAGTGCCAGGAAAAAGCATATGATAAATACCAAGCCAGCAAGTAGAGTATGAAAAGGGGACACGTCCCTGTGCTATCTAGTCCCAATCTGGGGATCCCTTACTGTCCGACGGACATTGCAGAGTTGAGGGTTCTCTCTGAGCTGCCTTATCCTGGCCTTTGCTCTTTGTGGCTTTCTGACTTCTGATCTCACCTTCTCTTGGGTCTTGGGTGTGGGTTCCCTCGTGGTTCTTTCCAAGACCACCAGCAATGTTGTGGCCCTGGTCATTCCCTTGGCTGTGTTCTTTGCTCCCTAGAGTCCTTCAAAAGCAATGTTTTATCCCTCAAGAACTTGAAAGATGGGAAAGAGAGAAATTGCCTTTCTGTCCTTTTTCAATGCCCTATCTTTATCAGTTTGCTGCATGCCTAACACTGATGAAAATCTTACTTAAACTAGATCAACCAAAAAGGAAAAAAAAAAAAAAAAAAAAAAAGGAGAGAAGGAAATTGATTGGCTCATGTTTCTGAAAATCCCAGGGATTTAGCTTCAGGTACGGTTGGATCCAGGACTCAGAGGGTCTTTCATTCTTTTACTCTCTTTCCTTTTCTCCTTCATCGCTTTACTCTATTTCTTTTATTCTCCAGTAGCGTTTCATTTTAGGTGTCTCTTGGCATATTCCAGGCTCACATCCTTAATGACTCCTGAAGAAAGGGGCTTCTCTTTCCCAGGAGATACAACACAAGTCCTAAAACTGATGCTCAATGTCCACTTCTGAGCCAAATCCTGCAGTCAGGGGTATGCCGTAATGGCCAGGACTGGGTCATGTCCCAACCCTGGCACTGGGGATAAGCCCAACCTTCTAAACCACATGGACTGAGATAGAGGAATGGCTTTCCATGAGAACTCCAGGGAGCATCCCCACAAGGAGAACAGATGCTGGCTGAGCTAAACAAGAAACGTCCACTGTTCTGCTTTTACTTCCTTCTCTGCACCCAGTCTTCCCTTCTCCTTCACCGTATAGTCTGTTCAGAGCATCATTCCTGGGCTCTGTTGGAATCTATCTGAACTCATCTCCTCCATTTCTCAGTGGAACTTTCCAGATCATGGCTCTGTGAGGGACATGCCCCAGCTTGCTGGCCATGCCTGCCAAGTCTTGGCGCATCTTATTCCCAGTGTTGGACACAGTGCCTGCCACAGTTACAGTGTTTGGACAATGTCTGTGGCCTGGCTGGATGAGGCTGGGGGAGCAGAGAGGCCACAGAGCTCTTTTTCATTGCTGGGGTGGACCCAGAACCACTCCATGGTGCTGTCCCACGGCTGTCAGGGAAAGACTCCAGATTCCAGTATGACAGAGCTGTCGTGTTGGGATTTCACTTGACTTTGCTGCTTCTTTCAAGTTGCTAAATTTCTTACAATAGCGTATGCCAAAGGGCTCACCATACATGAAATGTATCCCTTAGTTAAAAGGGCCCCAGAGCCAGGTCTGGGGAAGGAGAGAGAGAAGCCAGGTAAGTCCTACTTGGGAGTAAGATAGAGGAAATATGTCCCAGGGATGACGCTGTCTCCCTACCTGCTGAGGCCTGTGATGTTTTCATGGGGAGAGGGGAGGATGGAGGTGGCACCAGCTGTACTCACACACTGTTCCTGACATGAATGTATAACATGGAACGATTTGAGAATGCTTCACTGGGATGACTCTCAAATGAAAACCTCCACTCCACTGTGGCTGTTTGAACAGTGAGGGCTGTAAAAATGGTCATGTCCTCCCATCTTGATCATATCAGACCTTTGAGCCCTTCTTTTCTTTTCTTTTTTCTTTTATTATTATTATTTTTATTTTGAGGCAGAGTCTCGCTCTGTTGCCAGGTACCAGGCTGGAGTGCAGTGGTGCAGTCTTGGCTCACTGCAACCTCCACCTCCCTGGTTCAAGCAATTCTCCTGCCTCAGCCTCCTGAGTAGCTGGGACTACAGGCATGCACCACCACACCCAGCTAATTTTTGTATTTTTAGTGGAGACGGGGTTTCACCAGGTTGGCCAGAATGGTCTCGATCTCTTGACCTTGTGATCCACCGTCCTCAGCCTCCCAAAGTGCTGGGATTACAGGCGTGAGCCACCGCGCCTGGCCTGAGCCCTTCTTTTTCAAAGGCATCATGAATTTGGAAAAAGTACAAAGCCATGGTTGGATGATAACCTAGGGATTTTTCCTCCCCATAGGTGGAGCTGTTCCCATACAAATCTCCAACAATGTCCTTCCAAGGGTCCTTTTGGGAGTAGTTGGTAAATGGAGCCAGCAGGGACCTAAAGAGCCACTTGCTTTGAGCTACTATTATTAGTGCTGTGTCCTTACAGCCAGCCAAGCAGGGGCCCCACAGCACACAGACCCAGTGGGAGGACTGGGCAGCCCCAACTCATGAAATGCCAATTTAGTGCTACCGGCACTCCTCTGAATATGGGAGAAAATGACTGCTGTCAACTCGGTAACAGTGATGGCCTCAGAGTGCCTGAGAATCTAGTTTAAGACAGACAATCTCCAATAAGCCGACCTAGAAAATTCCTGTCACCACTGCCCCTACACCTCTCTGGGTCTCAGTTTCTTCCCCGGAAAATGAAGGGTGGACCCCGTTGTCTCCAAGTCTTGAGTGTTAACAGCCACACACTAAGATTTGCCTTGCCTGCTTCCTGTACCTGGAAAAGTACAAAAAGAAAAGAGTTATTTACAGACGCTTGAGCAGCCCTCTTCGATCTTGGAGACGGTCCGCCTGTCCACTGACTTCCTGTTGAATACTTACTTTGGGGGTGCTGCAGCTGCAGGGGGAAGCATTTGTGTCATCTCCAACTTTTGTGCTTTAGCTCAGAAAAGGGAGCTTCCACCCATACTTCTGCTCCTTGTCTCTTCCCACCTCCCTCTTGGGAAAGGAGTTGATAATCCAGTGGATCCAAGCCTGACATTCACTGGGGCATTACACTTAGTACAAATGCATTTTTTCATGAGCCCTTTCCTGCTGCAAATAACAGCTTGTAGTGTGTAAGTGCATGCACATATGTTAGAACACATCTCCAGGATAAATTCCCAGCAGAGGAATTTCTGAGTCAAGAACAAATGCATTTAAATTTTTTAATTTTTGTCCTCCCAAAAGGCTGTACCTCATGGCAGAGGGTGCTAATAATCTACCTAATATCCATTCTCCCTTAGTAATCAAAAAACTACATATCTGGGCCTCTCTTGTAAGTGGATGGCCAATGAGATGTAAGCAGACATTTTGAGTAAGATTTTTAAGAAGGTCCCTTTGCTTTTGGACCTTCCTCCACTTTCTGTGTGGATCTCTGTCTTGATGACAGGAGCCATAGAAACCTTGTTATAACCTCAAGGACGGAAGTTGTGTACTAAGTACAGGGATAAGAAAAGCCAGATGGGCTGGGGGTGGTGGCTCACACCTGTAATCCCAGCACTTTGGGAGGCTGAGGCGGGTAGATGACGAGGTCGGGAGTTCGAGACCAGCCTAACCTACATGATGAAACCCTGTCTCTACTAAAAATACAAAAAATTAGCGGGGGTGTGAAGGTGTGCTCCTGTAATCCTAGCTATTTGGGAGGCTGAGGCAGAATTGCTTGAACCTTGGAGGCAGAAGTTGCAGTGAGCCAAGATTGTGCCACTGCATTCCAGCCTAGGTGACAGAGCAAGACTCTGTCTCAAAAAAACATACAAACAAAAAAAACAAATGAGCCTGGGTTTCTGAAAGTCCTTGCAGAGGCTCCAAATAGTTCTGAGCTGTTTCTCCTAAGTAAGCAAACAAAGTCCTAATTGTTCTGAGCTGTCTCAGTCGGGCCTCTACCGCTAAGTGCAGTCCCTAACTGATTCACACTGACTTTCTCACTAACAGTGTATGAAAGCACCTTTTCCCATACACCCTTGCAGGTGCTAGGCCTTCCGATGTATGCTATACGTATATATTTATATAGATGGAGTCTCACTCTGTCATCCAGGCTGGAGTGCAGTGGCGCGATCTCGGCTCACTGCAACCTCTGCCTCCCATTTTCAAGCAATTCTCATTGCCTCAGCCTCTCACATAGCTGGGATTACAGGGGCCCAGCACTACACCCAGCTATTTTTTTTTTATTTTAGTAGAGGTGGGGTTTCACCGTCTCTGGTCTCTAACTTCTGACCTCAAGTGAGGCCAGGGCAAGCCTTGAAAAGAATGTGTATTCTGTTTGGTGGGTGAAGTATTATGTAAATATCAATTAGATTAGGTTGGTTTTAGTGATGAGCTTTTCTGTATCCTTGCTGACTTTCTGTCTAGTGTTCTATCAGTCATTGAGAGAGGGCTGCTGAAGTCTCCAATTACAATTGCAGAGTTGTCTATTTCTAATTATAGTTCTTTCATTTTTTTTATTTTGAGGCTATGTTGTTAGGTGCATTCACATTTAGAATTCTGTCTTCTTGGTGAGTTGACCCTTTTATCATTACATATAATTATCCTTTTTCGTTCCTGGCAATTTTCCTTGCTTTTGATTCTACTCTGTCTGAAAGTAATATCACCCCTTCAGCCTTTCAATTTATTATCATCTAAACAACACTATTCAGCCTTTGCAGTCATTCACAATTATTAGAATTTCTTGGTTAGAGGCTTTTGACTGCAGGTTTTTAAAGGCTTTTGGCTGTGTTGACAAATTGCCCTGCATAAATTTACCGGCTTAATACCTCAACATTTGGGCTAACTTAAAATAATTATAAATTAAAGGCAGGGCTTTCCCAATTTGACAGGTAGAAATCTTATAACTCTGTGGAGGTGGAGTTGGTGGTGGTAGCTGCATCTCTAGATGACTTAAATTCAAAACCAGTCAAGAGATCTAAAATTCATAAATCGAGAAATAAGGGCATATGTATATTCTCAGAGTTCGCGGGGAATGCCAGATGCCACAGTCATAGTAGCCGCCCTTGAGGACTGGATAGCCAGGACCAGACAGTGGGATAAAGTGACAGCTGGTTAATGGAATGGTGCTTTTGTATTTAAGTTCTCTGTAGCATTACAATTTTTAAAAGCATGCAGACGTATTAATTACTTTGACTTTACAAATGACATTTGGTTGTTGTTTAAACTTGCATTTAAATTTATTATCAGAACTCCCATAATTGGGTAATCCTAACACCAAGTAAAATTCAGCCACTCCGGGCGCAAATTGTCACTCCCAACATTCCGCAGGCTGGTGGTGGCGCGCGCTGACCTCGGATGCAAACTACACCTCCCAGGATTCCGCGAGCCAAGAGGGTGGTTGCGGCCAAGGTCTGGGCGACAGAACCCGAGGTTCTGCGCACGCGCACAGTCTCCTTGCCGGGCTCGCCCTCCGGGCAAGCGCACGGCGGACACCTGCAAGCCCGGAGGCGGCGGTGGCTGTGAACCCGGCGGCTCGGCGAAGCCTGCGCCGGCTGCCTGGGCCTCCTGGGCCGGGAGCTGGCGCCGGGGGCGGCGGCGGTGTAGGAAAGCGGCGCCGCGGTGGGGCCTCCTGGACGCGTCGGCGGAGGTGGCTTCAGTCCGGTGGTGCCCCGGCTTCAGGTGAGATGCGCGCGCTCGGGGCTGGCGCGGACTTCGTCACCCGCTTGGGGCTTGGAGTGGAGAGGCAGAACCCCCAACCACCTGAAGGGGAGGAAGCGGTGCCGGGCTCCGGGGTGGGGGGGAGGTTTTAGGACGCCTTCGGGAGCCCGGAGAGTTTGCAAAGGGGAGGAGTGACGTGTGAAGCGAGCTGAGGGAGGCGCGGGAGGTGGGCGGGGTGGGGGTGGACCTTCAGGGTCGGGGGCCGAGGGCCGGGGCAGCGCCCTCAGGCATGCCAGCTGGAGCCCTCAGCTCCAGGCGGGCACTGGCGTAAGGTCCTCAGGCCCTTTTGCTTTGGGAGGTAATGGGTGGTGCGCATTTGGCGCGGGTGGTGGGCAGCCACGCGAGGTGCCCACAGCGGGCTTGAGCCTCCCGAACTGCCTTTGAAGGCAGAACCCAGGCAAGCCTGCGGCTGATCCCTGAGCACGGGCCAGTAGGGCACCTGCCATGTGTGTCCGGTGGTAAGAGCCTGCCACGGCCTGCTTGGCAGTGCTAGGGTAGCCTCTGAAAAAGGAACCCAGTAAACTCCTGACTCCACCTGTGTGTGTGTAGGAACCCATCTCCTGCTCACTGATGGGAATCCTCTGCTAAAGTATATGACCCTGAGGCCGGAGTCCTGCACCAGGTGCAGAGCGACCATTGTCCACTTATTTTATGCCAGCCAACACTGAGAGCCTACTCTTGGGAGAAACAAGGTTCCGCGTGGAAGGGGATGACTTCAGGGTTTTGGGGAGAACTTGGTAGGACTTAGTAGCTAAGAAATAGAGGAGGGTTCTTTCACCAAATGTTTACTGCAATATGTGCCCAGCACTCAAATCCTGGTTCTTCTCTAACTAGCTGTGTGCTCTTGAGCAAGTCACTTATCCTCTCTGAGCCTCTGTTTCTTTTCTCTGTTAAGTGGGGATGAAAAAGTACAGTGCCTTTATCACGAGGTTGCAGTGAGGATGAAATGAGGCAATGCCAGGCAAGTGCTCAGCCCAGTATGTCTAACAGTGAGTGTGCAGCAAATATCAGCAGTTGTGGTGATTAATGATGGAAAGTGTTAGAGATGCTTGGAGTCGAAGTTCATCTTTATTGGGACTAGCTGCCCTCTCTGGCTCTCATGGATCTTGCAGATCTTCCGTCTCATCCTTTGCTATTAGTGATGAGGAATCTCAGTCTCAGATGGTGGCAGAGCTAGGAAAGAGCATAGGTCTCCTCATCCCCAGGGATATTCAGCACATTCCTTACTGAGCCTTCGGCCCCTTGGACGAGGAGAAGAGGAGAATAGAGATCTTCAGCAGAAAGGACGCGGTGCTGGTAGCTGGGCCCACCGTGGCCATGTAAGCATGCTAGTTGGCAAGTTCTTGCTCTAAGCCTTGCTTTAGAAAATATTTAGCAGTAAACAAAGCTCTCTAGTAAATATTGTGCTAACTAGAAAATTAAATCACCAAATCCCCCATTCCCCAAGGGTCCTTGTCAATCTCAGCTTGGTTGTCAGTGGGATACTTTGCCCAGGACCTGCCAATCAGTCATGTGATTCTTAGGGTTTCTTAAACTGGATGAAATAATGAATGTAAAAGGTGGAACCTGCAATTGTCATCATGGGCTTTGGAGTCAGCCTTGGTTTTGAATCCTAACCCCTCCACTTAATCACTGTGAGACATTGTGCAATTCACTTAATGCCTCTAAGCATACTTCCTTAAATGTGAAAGTGAATTAATAGCACTTACTTCAGGTTTGTAGTAGGAAATAATTGAGATAATGCATGTAAAGCAGTTAGCACTGTGCCTGGCTGAGAGTGAAAGCCACTGAACAGGAGCTGTTTTACCATTATTATGATTAATAATAATAATAATATAAAAATAATTGTCAGGCATGGTGCTTTGCCTATGCTGTCTCTTTGAATTCACAGAACCAAACTGTGAAGCAGGCATAATTGCGTTTTTCAAGCCAGGAAATGAAGGCTCGGAGAGGTTAAGAATTGGCCTAAGGTCACATAGCTGCTAAGTGACGGATGGGAACTGATATACTGGAATCTCCAGCTCCACACCTGGTGCCATTTAATTTTTCTTCTCTGCTGCTCATCGTCCTTGCTGTTCTTGCATTCTTGAAGCCCAGTTATGACCTGGAGCAGCCACCAGTGTTGCAGCAGGGAGTCTTCTCACACCACTTGGGTCAGAGGAAGGACCCTGCAGCCTGGCTGTGTTTCCTCTTTCTGGCTGGTGATGGATACATGGTGATGCTGTAGGGGACAGTCCCTGAATGAGTTCACAGGAGGAGGTGTTAGGAAGAGGCAGCCCAGGCAGGCCCTGTGGCCTCTTTAGGGTCGCATCACTGGACGGCAGGACTGGGTGGGACCTGGGAAGCTTGTGTATGAGAAGAAATGTACTTGTTTAGCTCCTGGGATGTGTTCTGGGGCTGCATAGTTCTCTGGGCCCAATCTCTGCTTTGCGCAGGAGAGCATCCCTTAAGCTGTGGATGTGAGGAGAAGGAGCCCCGGACTGAGAGCCAGCATGCTGCCATTTTAATCCTGGCTGCCTGTGAAAGCTCACACTGCCTCTCAAGACCTCTTTTATGAAATAAAGAGTTGGAAGAAATCATCTCTAAGGGCTCTTGTAGCTCTAAAAAGCAGTGGTTTTGTAATTGTAAATTGGTGGCTTAACCCTCTTAGCAAAGCATCAGGGCACATGGGATAATTATCACCCTAGTATATTACCTAGATTCTCCTTCGGGTGAGAGAATGACCACAGCTCCCAAAGCCACCTGCCACAGCCGGGTACTTTCTGCCTGGCTGGGTGGGGAGGAATTACAGCAAGAAGCCTTGGGTTGCTAAGTTACAGTCCAGGGCCTGTGGTTCTGCATTTCCAGGGCCACCGCACCTGCTCTGCCCTTGACTAATAAAAACTCACTGCTCTACAGTCTGCTCTGCCTCTCTGCTATCGGGTGTTACTCCAGGTCTGATGACAGATGAGCACAGTACTTAAGAGCAAAACCTCTGGAGTGAGAGACGGGTTCAAATCCTGGTTCCCCTTCTTGATCTTTAAGACCTTAAGCAAGGTACTTAACCCCACTAAAACTTGTTTTTCTCATTTTAAAAGAAAGTGAGGATTATACTGGTACTGCTTTGGAGGGTGAGGCTTAAATGAAATGGGGCCAGAAAAGGGCGTAAGACAGCACCTCTTGCATAGTAGCTGCTCAGTAAAGTAAGATGATGAGACCATTCATCTCTATCCCTACCCAGGGGCCAACATCCTCTTTCTCTTAGCTAGCCTGGGCAAGGATCAGTCCTTTTGTTTTCTCTGGCTTCCCGTGTCCTCACTGGTACATACTCCAGCACCTATAAGAGAATCAGATCTTTCACTCTGCCAGTGGTGACTGCCGTTGGTACAATCTTATGCTACCAATTTCTCCGTTTTCTCCATTTTGAAAAGGCTAAGAGAGGCCCCTTCTTTGCTGTGTAGTTGCTCCTCAGCCCTGAGCCAAGCCTCAGGCAGGGGTTGGGGACCTGGGCTGCTGTATTGCCCAGTGATGAAACACACCTTGGGGTCCTTTGACAGTGGAGGTTTGTGACAGGAATCATGGCACATCCTGGAGTGGCTTCTGGAGTTACCATAGTCACGCTGGGTCCCAGAGCTTCCAAGTGAGTCACACAGTAGCCATTGTAAGGAACTGGAGAAGCTGTCCAACTTTACTCTGTTCAAGGGCTCCTTTCTCAGGGGACCTGCCTCCTCTCTGCTGGCCTGCAGGTATGGCCATCTCCTTGTCCCCCACTGGTGGCTGCTTTAGACCCATTCATAGTCCATTTAGCTGTGGCTAGGAGACCTGGGGACTTGTTTCTTGCCACTTCAGCACCACAAGTGTGGGAAGGAGTGGGAAGGAGTGGGTTGGGCAGCTTGTCTCAAAAGGGGGCTTAGAGTCTGGCATGCTTCTCAGTCTGCCCCAGAGCTTAGGTTTACGTATCACCTTAGCAAATTGATTCAGAAAAGAAAGAGAATTTGTATACAGTTACCCTCCTCAGGCAGACTTGTTCCAGGACCCCGTACAGATACCAAAATCCAAGGATGCTCAAGTCCCTGTTATAAAATGGCGTCATATTTGCATATAACCTATGCAAGCCACCTGTCTACTTTAAATCATCTCTAAATTCTTTGTAGTACCGAATACAATGTAAATGCTATGTAAATAGTTGTTATACTATATTGTTTTTCAATTGATACTGTTTTTATTGTATTTTTAATTTTTTTTTGAATATTTTTAATCCACAGTTGGTTGAATCTACATATGCAGAATCTGCAGGTACAGAGAGCTGACTGTATAGAGAGAGAATGATAAAACAAAGAGTGTCAAATTAGCAGTTGGTGAATCTGGGTAAGAGTTTGTCCTATACATGCAACTTTTTTGTAAGTTTAAAATTATTTCCAGATGAAAAGAAGATCGCAGACCCTGTAGCCAGCCTACCTGGGTTAGTCTTATCATTGCTTCCTGTGTGAACTTGGCTTTCTAACCTCTCTGAGCTTTGATTTTACCACCTTTAAAATAAACATCGTCATTGCAGAGTGAAGAACCTGGCACCTAGTGATTGGCCAGTGGATGTTAGCTATGATAATGGGAGAGCAAGGAGTTGAGGGTGACACGGTGGTAATGAGACCAAAGAAAAACGCAGCCTAATCCTGTCGCCTCCTTCTGCTTGCTGATGTGGGTGTCTGGCAGGGACCACTGGTGACCTGGCCGCCATAAAGCGTCACCCTGCAGAAGGCTTTACAAGTAGCCACCTGAGCCCATAGGGCTCCACTGATGAAACCAAGTTCTCCTGGCAGCTCTATCCCCTGCCTTCTCTGGCACTTCTGTGCCTGCCCCACAGCCTGGGCTCCCCGGGCTCTACCTGTCTGGGTATGCAGTGCCCATTGAACTGCACATGGCTTTGGGCCTGACCATCACTGCCCATGGTTTGGAGGCCTCATGGTTTGCTGGACATATTGGAGAAGTAGACAGTGATGCTTGCTGTGGACAGATCTGTAGCCATCATGAGTAATGGGGACATGTAGACACATGACAGAGATGCTCATCTTATCCTCTGCCACCACCAAAACACCTCCAAAACCTTGCTAAAAACTCACCCCCCAGCCAGCTTCCCTGGACGATTTCCTGTTGTGCACATTTCCTCGTGTTTCTTTGTGAATGTTTTATGCTTCTTCCTGTAGTGGGTGTCTTTGGACTCTCCTGATCAGTTCAACCCTCTCAAACTGGGCCTGAGGGTCCATCTGGATCTGTGTACACATTGAGGTCTGAGAATTCCCTGCAAGAATTGTTTTCATCTGATTTTGTATTTTCACCTAGAATACCTGGTGTAGGCGTGTTCTGCGTTACATCTGTGAGCTACACAAACAGGTTCCCACCGTTCTGTTCCCTGTTTGTGTCCCTGTTTATGACCTCAGTGGTACACATTGATACCAGAGAGGACCAATACAGGCACATGTCACTTCCAAGTGACCCATTTGTGCTCAGCAAACACCAGATGACATGGCAGGCTGTGTGGCAAGCAAAGGTTTCTGCATTATTTGGAGGCTGAAAACCGGTGAAAGGGTTGCAGATGAGCTGGTGGAAGGCAGAACATCCTACCCCACACTCAAGCCTTGGTTTATCCACACTAACATCACCTGTCTCACCAAAGTAGTACAAACTTGAATTCTGTTGGACTTTTTTCCTCCTTTGAACAGATTCCTTTTCTGTTGTTAAGGCAATATAGTCACAGTCATCGGCTATTGACAGTGGATTCATGTCTCCAGCTTTGACTTTGCTTTGCTCTTTATTCTAAAGCAAGAAGATATGACCCATGTCAAAGTTTCAATCTAAGAATGTGAACGATTAAATGTTAAATATGCCTCAGTATTTAAACTTGTTAAGTTTTACAAGAACCACTCAGAGGCTGCCAAGATTTTGCCAAAAGGTAAATACCTTGGTCAGAAAACCTGATCTATAAATGCCTAAACTTATCAATAGTATTAGGTTAATATTTAACTTAGGAGCAAATGTAAGCATTATGTTATTAATACCAGTTCCATGTACTACTGACAACCAAAAACAAAAACAAAAAAAAAAAAGGAGAGGGAAAGAGATCATTCTGAGGATAAGCTTGAGTTAGTGAAACATGTTTACTCCTTGCTAATTCACAACATGTAAGACAACACAGTAATACAGGACTGAAAGCTTCCACAATCCAGCACTAGTACTTCAGGCTGCATTTAGGACAAAAATGCTTTTCAGTGACAAACTAAGGGATTCTATAATTTTCAGTTGGAAGTGTGAACAATCCTTAAAAGTCAAATTGCTATAAAAGTAATATAAAACCTTCTCTGCTGTTGCTGACCCTTTCCTGGCCTGGGCCCTGCCTGATCTTCTGCATCCTGGGTCTGACAGGTGCTAGCTGGCTGGTCCCTCCACCTCTGTAACCCTTCTCATGGAGGAGTGATCGGTGAGCAGCTGGTTCTGGCAGTCATGCAACTGGGAACCCTGGCACGGGCCATGGTGAGACCAGCAGGACGGGGGATTTGCTTTAGACCAGAGCTTGCAAATGAGCATCTGTTTTTATCAGGCAGCAGTGAGGCCAGCAGCACCAGCCCTGGTTGCATATTGTCTTCACTTAATTTGAATAAGTGCCAGAAGTTACAAATTAGGACATTTCACACTTTAAATGAACTTCTTGCTTCTCTAGGTAAACAGAAGAGTATTGCTATGGACTCAATTGTGTTCCTCCCAAATTTATATGTTGAAGCACTAACCTCCATTATGATTGTATTTAGAGATAGGTCGTTCTAATAATGCAGCTTAAATGAGGTCATAAGGGTGGGACCCTAATCTGATAGAACTGGTGTCCTTATAAGAAGAGGAAAAGAGATCAGAGTGTTTCTCTCTCTCTCCCCACCTCCTTCCCCCCACTTCCTGTCTGCTTCCCTTTCTCCCCACTCACCTGCCCATCTCTTCCCTCCACCCTACACAGAGAAGAGGCCATCTACGAGCCAGGAAGAGAGGCCTCACCAGAAACCAACCCTGACAGAACGGTGAGAAAATTGTGTCGTTTAAGGCACCCAGTCTGGTATTTTGTTATGGCAGCCTAACCAGACTGATACAGATAAGTCCTACCAGGCTGGTTTCCCACCATTCCCTCATCAGCTGGCATTTGGTGTTCAGTCACCAGGTCACACAGCCCACCCTCGGCTTTACTTTCTCCATTGGCTCTGGCCCTAGCAGGCATGTGAGGGTGCACCTCCTACTCTGGGCCCAGAATTCCTAGGGCTTTTACTCCTTGTCAAACTTCAAGGCCTTTATGGGCTTTTCTGTGCCCATGTCTGGGGCTGGCCAGGGCCCCAGAAGTACAGTCTGTACCCAGCACGAATGATTAGCCTCACATGGTGACCCCCCCACAGGCAAGTGGCCCTACCCCAGCTTCCCAGCGGTTACTGGGGTCTGCAAGTATGACAGCAATATTGACACCATCCTCCAATGCTTAGAACAGCTGGAATCCTAGAAAGGAGGATTCATAAAATCTGGGAATCTGATAACATTTAGCTGCTCTTGGGAGCTTAGTAAAGTGGTTTGGCAGAGTGAATTGGTGGCTTCCTCCTGTCTGCCTCAGTTTCTAAAGGATTTTCTAGGCATATTTTTAATCTCTTGTTGATTTCTTTTTTCTCTTTCTTTTGAAAAAATTTTTGTTTTATCATGCTTCATCCTGGCTGAGCCACTAAGCTCTTTGTCCCCACTCCAGTTGGGCTGTAAATTTGGTGCCCAACACAGAGGAGGCAGAGGCAGATAAACATGGTGTTGGAGTACCCACCCTGGTCTGTGTGGTCCTGGAATGCCGGGAAGGTGAGGTCCAAATGATGCCTGGGCTGTTAACATAAGACAGTGCTTAGAATCCATGGTCAAATCCTGCCTTCATTCTGTACACGTTAAGGAACTTGGACACATTTACTTAGCTTCTCCCAGCCTCTGTGTCCCAATCTATAAAATGGGGTAATAGAAATAGTGTTAGCCTCTTAATATTGGTTGGAAGATCAAATGAGAAAATATACATGCAGTGTTTAGTACACTGGCTGGAACATAAAGTGTTGGAGGCTGGTGGCTTTGAGTATGTTTCAAGGTAAGAGTGGGTTCGTATTTAATAGCTGTTGGTAATCTGGGAATCAGTTTTAGGTGCTGACTGGATCCTTGGTAGCAGGATGGGACAGGAGGTACAGCACAGGAATCAGCTGCTGGTCCCAGAGCAGTGGAGGGGCTGAGTAAGAGGGTATGAGTAAGAGGACTGATGGGAAGAGGCAGCTTTTCCTAGTTTGATTTCTTCTGCTTTTCTAAAGGAAATGAAACAAAGATCAAGGTTGTCAGGTCCCCTTTGAAGCTTTTTTGTCTTCTTCAAGAGTTTCGCCACTGAGCACTGTGATTGCATCTACCCAGGATTCACTCATCTTCCCTTCTCCCTGCCCCGTAGCCTGATGACTCTCAGCTGGTAATCCAGAGACATTCTCTGGTCATTGTCATGGGTCCAGGAAGGGACTGGGCTGCAAAGCAGGTGGGATGTGTGTGCCCTTATTTGAGCCTGATCCTCCCTGATTGAGTCCTCTGAATGCCTGAGATGTTTCTCTTCTCTGCTCCTTGCCTCACTTTAATGAAGAGACTGAGTCTTCTCTATCTTGAGGGTGGTTTTCAACAGTTTTAGAGTCCAAGAACACTGGGTTAAGATCTAAGCTTCACACCTGTTGTAGCCTGGGGCAAATCACGGAACCTCCCCAACCTTCAGTTCCCCGTCTAAAAATAGGGAATAATGGTACTTCATAGGATTGGGGTGAGTACACAGTGGGACACTTTAGGGCGAGACAGCACTGAAGCACTGAAGCAAGCGGCTGTCCTGGCTTGCACAGGGGTAAGGCTGGAGGACGCTTTATTAGGGCACCTGTCATGTCCTTGCCCAAGCAGGAAAAGGGCTGATTTGTTTTCTTTTTCTCTGTGTGGAATGGCTCATGTCAAAGACCATCTGTCTTGTACAGATCCCATCTTGTTGGAGGCTCCATAAATCCAGAGGGTGGTAGGGTCCTTTGCTCATCAGTGACCATCAGGCCTTCATGCCCACCTGTGCATCCTAAAGAATCAACCTCGGTTTTCAGAAAGGCACTAAGAAGAGACAAAATGTATTATCCTAGGTGGCCCATGCCTCTTAAGTGCCACCTCTTATCTTCTCATGACAAGACTGTCTGGGCAGCCCTTGTCTCTGAGAGACAGCACAGGTAGAGATGCTTGGGGTTGAATCCTGGACTGTCAACACATGGCTCAGCCATTGAGCCTTTCTCTGGATGGAAGATGGAGACATAGTATACCACCCTGCTGAGCAGGGATAAAGAAGGATTTAGCAAGGTTGTGTGTGCATGTGAGGGAACTAGCATAGCACATAGCATAGTGTAGCAGGAGCTCAACAGGTCTGCGGTGCCAGCCAGATCTGACTGCAGACAGGGTGAGCCCGTGTGACTGCTCACAAGGGGGTTCACCAGGAGACAGGATTAAAGATAGCAGGTGTGGGAGAGGCACATTCCAGCTCTGCTTTTGTGCTCTTAAGGTAAGTGCACAAAGGAGGGTGGGCTGCTTGGGACTGAGAGGGAGTTCCTCTTGGGACTGAGAGGGAGTTCCTCATCACTGCACAGTCAGATTTCTCGTGATGCTGGGATCCTGGCCCCTGCCCATTTCAGCAGAGCTAGGAGATAGATGAAGTGGGGCATGGAGGCCTGAAAGAGTAGTTACCCCTTGTCACCAGTGCCCGGGGGAGGCTGTTGTGCACAGAGCTGTCCTGAACAATTAGCCATTAGGACAAAGCAGACGGCAACAGTCAGAACCAGGCTGAAGTTCTGTGGAAGACAGCGGCTTAGCTCCAAGTCTCTTCAGTCTCCAAGGCCAAGGACGGCCCCCTGGCTCTCTCTCACTCCCCTTGCCTCCCTGCTGCTGTTCTGTTGTCAGTGAGACTGGCAGCCTCTTGAGGCTTCGGTGGCCCCACAGCAGTGAGATTGGCCTGGAGAAAGGGGAAATCACTGAGTCTGTTGCCCAGTAAGCAACTTAGCCCAGTTATTCTTCACCATTGTGAATTTTCCTCCTAGAGAATTGTGTGTTTATTATCCAGGAACATTTCGATGTGGTGATGGGGAAAGGCCTCTTTATCTTCTTTAGGGCTGAAGATCCGATTAATGTACTCCTTGCCTCCATCTGTTACCTTTTGAAAACCTTCCTGAAGATTTTGCATGATCCTTCAGTTTGGCTGGCTAATGCAGGCTGTTGGGAGGCGGAGCCGGTACCACAGACATGTGGGAAACAGACTGACAGTGTTTTGCAGTGACCGCTGACTGCCCAAGTACTTGTTGGTTTCCTCCTACCATACTTGGGCTACCTACTTCACAGTAGGTAGAAGTGCAAGGGTAGCTTTCCATGTCTCCACAGTGACAAAATTGAGTAATATCTATATTAAGGTTCCCTTCTGGATTCAGGACTAGATCTGTTATTTAAAAAAAAAAAAAGTCTCCCTGAGATTCCCCCTGAGACAAGGATTAAGTAGCAAGTAGATGATTTGTGTTCTGTCCCAACAGATATGTAAATATGAATGGGGAGTGGGAAAGTGAGAGGGAAGGGAAGGCAGCCGAAAAGGGTGTGCATCACGCTTATTGCCATTGTGGACAGCTGGGACTTAATCCCATCAGGGAACCCTGGGAACCAGTGTAGAACATGTCTCAAAGCTAACCTGCCTGGGGGGTATGGGAGTGGTGTATTCACCAGACAGTGGTGTACGTTGGCTGCTCATAAGTGGTAAAGGTGGTAGAAACCCCCAGGCAATCAGAACTCCAGGACTTATGCACTAACCGCTATGCTGTTTCTAGCAATATGTTGCTCTGTCCATCCCCAGCAAACCTTTCTTCCCATTTTCCCCCTGGAAGGGTAACTCAGAAACCTGAAATACCCAGTGCAAGTCCATGCAGGCCAGTCTGTCCTGCCTTCCATCAACAATATTCTGGCAGGGCCTGAGAGTGGGGATAGGAGGATAGGAGTTGGGAGGGGTTAGGGATTGGGAGGTTGAGAGGACTTAGCAGCTAATTAGAAGCAGCCCCCTTGTCCCCCAGTCTCGAAGGCTGGTCTCTGCTTAGTTGCCGATTTACCCCAAAAGGCTCTCAGCCCATGTTTCCTGGTTTATGAGCTTTGCTCTAATGCCTTGATTTCAGTGCTTTGCTGGGATTGGCCACAGCATATACAGCCAGCCAGGTCCAGATGTGGACCCTAGACGTCTGCCTGTGGCCACTGCCCCATATCCCCACCTGCTGCCAAACCTGCCTAAGAGAGGGGCGGGTAGCAGAATGATCACTAGAGAGATGATGAATACCTGGGGCTGAGATGCTCAACTTCTCATGTTGGAGGTGAGTCTTTCCTCATCTCCGTGCGGGTCTTGCTATCTGATATTCCCTGGGTTTGTCTGTTTTGGCCTTAGCTTCTGTTGGAAGCTATTCTTTGATCAGGGCAAAATGTGTATCAGCTCATAGCGTATGCATCTGCCTCCCATCTCTCCTGAGAGGGCCTAGTTTTGTTTTTTTTCTGAATTTTAATTTATTTCTTGTTTTCTCTTCTGAATTCTCTTGTTATTTTATAAATGGTGATTTCTTTAATTCTCTATTGTTTCCTTTTTAACTTATTTATTATGTCAAGCAAAAAATACAAACATATAAAGAACCCCATCATCTTCCACAGTGGTCAGTATCCTACTGTCCGGTTCTGTCTTTCTACTTGCTTTGTTTGCTGGAGGATTTTAGAGCAAATTGCATTCATGTCCTTTTACATGTCACATTTATAAAGACTCATGTTCTTAGCTGGGTGTGGTGGTTCATGCCTATAATTCCAGCGTTTTGGGAGGTTGAGGCAGAAGTTCAATACCAGTCTGGGCAACATGGCCAGACTCCTTTCTCTACAAAAAATTTAAAATTAGCCGGGCTGGTGGCTCCTGCCCATACTCCTAGCTGCTTGGGAGGCTGAGGTGGGAGGATCACCTAAGCCCAGGAATTTTGAGGTTGCAGTGAGCTGATATCGTGCCACTGTACTCCAACCTGGGCAAGGAAACAGTGAGACCCTGTCTCAAAAAAAAAAAAAAGGGGGTGGGGGGAAGACTCATGTTTCTTATCTAGTTAAAAAAAAAGACTCATGTTTCTTAAGTTATCTAATTTATTTTAAAAATAAATAACTATTTTGAATAAATTTTAGACTTACAGAAAAGTTACATAAACCATTTCTTCCCATTTCCCCTGATACTAGCATCTTACAGAGCACAGTATAATGATCAAAACCAAGAAATTCACAGAACACATAAAGCCACAGATCTTATTCAAATTCTGCCTACTGTCCCACTAATGTTCCTTTTCTGGTCCAGGATGCAAACCCGAATCCCACACTGCATTAAGTTGCTGTGTCTCCTTAGTCTCCTCCAATCCGGGGCAGCTCCTCCTCCATCTTCCCTTGTCTTTTATGACCTTAGCTCCATAAGTAATGGCCAGGTATTTGGTAGAACATCCCTCAATTTGGGTT
This sequence comes from Callithrix jacchus, assembly GCF_049354715.1. Lineage (NCBI taxonomy): Eukaryota > Metazoa > Chordata > Mammalia > Primates > Cebidae > Callithrix > Callithrix jacchus. The sequence continues at coordinate 25,885,174 of NC_133516.1, read as the reverse complement.
TAAGGTTTTCTCTATTAGCTAAGCTACAGACCTTATTCAGAGTTAGAACTGCAGCTAGAACCAAGGATCCCCATTTAGAAATATAGATTAAAGTTATGCATTTTGGGTAAGGAAACCACAGAAGTGTGTTCCTGTCTCAAGTGCTTCATATAAAGAGGTGCGTGACGTCAATATGTTATTGCAGGTGATGTTAATTTTGATTACTTGGTTCAGGGCATGTCTGCCAGGCTTCTCTACTGTAGTTTCTATTTTTACTTTTGTAATTAATATGCACTTCATGGGGAGATACTTTGAGACTATGCAAATATCCTCTCATTATACTTTTCACCTGCTAATTTTAGCATCTATCAGCAGATCTTGCGTGCAACAGTTATTACTGTGATGTTTGCCAAATGGTGATCTATTTCCATGATTGCTTCTACATTTTTAAATTGGAATTCTCTAAGGAAGATCTGTCCTTCTCTCCTAATTATTTATTCATATCAATATTGACTCATGGATATTTTATTCTATGGGTTATAATTCATTACTATTACTTTTTAATTTTGGTACTAAAATAGTCCAAGATCTAGCTGTTGGGAGCTTTCATCTGACTCCTGTGCCGTTTCACTGTCTCCCCATCAATTTTTTAAAAATAGTTTTACAAAATATTCCAAGCTCGTCTTGTACTTTCCCTGCTCTGGCCCTGGAATAAACCGTTTCTCCAAGGAGCTCTGGTTCCTTTTTGTAGAGAAGGATTTGTAGAAACTGAGATCTAGGTACTGGGTATACTGATTGTTACGGCACTGTTACTGTTCACAGGCCTTCTTGGTGAACTGAACTAGGGATGCCTGTAATTCCAGCCATTTCCTTAGCTATGACAATTATCACCAAATATTTTGTAGAGAATCAGTGTCTGAAATTAGCACCTAGATATTTTGTGTGTACAGGTGTTTAAGAACATTTGACATAGTTCTTCTTGCAAATGGCAGTCCAGTCATTCCTTTAGTGTATAAACTCACAAATATTCCCACTGTTCTTCCTGCTCATGTTCCTCCCTGATGCCTTCCTCCCTGAACTGTGTGGTGTCCTTGGGTCACATTCCCTGGACTGCCTCGTAACCCTGGTGTGAGTTCCTCTTCAGTTCCCTGACCTAGATTGGAGCTGAGGACCGATCTCCCTTCCACCCCCTGGTGAGACAGTCTCTCCTCCCTGTCTTTCTGTTCTCTTCTTAAACCTTTTTGTCCTTTTTCTTTCTTCTAACCTCAAATATCAATGAACTGTGTCTCTTCATGGTCTCTTTCTAGCTCCTGGCTTCTCCTCTTTCCTCCTAGAGAGCACATGTCAGAACTCCAGCTGAGGATATGTTTCACTGGGCACACAGGTGTCCATTTTCTCTTGAGAAGGACTGTCCATACCATGGTGGTGGAAAGGATAGCTGGTTTGTATGGCAGGACCATGGGACACTGGTCAAAAATGGTCATATCAGCACCTTAATGTGTTTCAGCACAGTAGTTCTTATCTGGTGGGGTCGTATGGAGAATGTCCAGTTGGGGCCATGCCTATTTGAAAGAGCAGTGATATAATTTTACATTGAAAAGTAAAATATAGAATAGATGTTGATATAAAATACCAACTTCAGAAAGTAAAGGTTGATGGAATCCACTGGTCTTGAGGGGCAGATGTTGCAGAAGAGCCTTATGAATGAGGGAGAAGAGGATGCTGAACTTTACCAGTCAGTTTGGGCATGAGGTACAATCTCTTTATTATCAATGGGTATGTGGGTTGGAAAAGACTGAGGAAACACTGAGTTTAATTAGCTTTCTTAGCTCCAGAGTTTCTAGGCTCACAGAGACACTCCCCTAGAGATGAACAGGGCTGACTGGAGGTGCTATTAAAATCCAGGTAAGCAGGCAGACTCAGAGCTCTGGCCTCTCACCTATGGCTGGCCCAAAAGTTCTCAGTCTGTGTTCCACAAGAGCCTCGAAGACCTGAATGAAGTTAGGGCCCCACTACATTATCTCTGCAGGACCCTCAAGATAGCTGTGACTTTATGCTCTTCTCTCACCACCAAGAAGGCCCATTGAGATGTGAATGAGTGAAGGTTTTAGTAAAGGATGAGCTTTGAGTTGCTAAGAATTTATTTAAATCATCTGCAGACTTTGGGACTTGAATTGCTGTCAGGAACATGCTCCTGTGCCCCCTTCATGCAGAGTATGACCCACCTCTGCACATTCCCTTCTAGGCCCTCCATTCTAGCACTCAGGCTCTCCTCTCCTGTACTGACTGGGGAGATGCTGAGCTTGGCAGCTCCAAATTGGCTTTTCTATCTCTGTTTTCCCAGAGAACTTCCAGGCTGCTCTTTCCCAAGACCTATAATAGCTGCCCATTGCCTATGGAATACAGTTCAAACTCCTTGATCCGGTTTCACAGCCTTAGCTGATTTTTCTAAGTTTTTCTCAACTTCTCCTTGTGAATTATCTATTCCAACCAGGCTGAACTGTGTGGTGTCCTTGGGTCACATTCCCTGGACTGCCTCCTAACCCCTGCATCTGTCCTTCAGAAAGCTCCAGGAAACAGCTATACCAGTGGACTCGTTTGTTCCTCAGGAGGGGTCTGGCACTTCCTGCTGGCAGGGCTCATTGAAGCCCACCCTCTGCCCATGCTGCAACACTTTGGTGACCTTAGTCCTCATTCCCTTCTGGCAAATGGCACTGGTATAGAAAATTGTCGCAGATCCTCTATTTGATTGCTTTCATGTCTCGGGGGAAAAATAGGTTTCTTAGGGAAAGAGCTTCATTTACCCAAGTTATAGAAGAGTCCAGGGGAAACTGATGCCAAATAATCCCCCTGGACAAGAGCACAGAGCTCAGAAACAGGAGACCCAGGCAGACCCCTGCATGTTTGCCTCACACACAACACTTTGCAAACAGGTTCTTCCTCCATGCCAGTTAGAATGTTCTGGCTGTGGGAAGCCAAAATCCCAACCCACCTGGCTTTAGGAATCAGGAAAGTTACCATTTCTCACAGCAGGACATCCAGAGATGGGACTTGGAGATGTCACCAGGGTCCTCTGTGTCTCTTTGGCCATGCTGTCCTAGGCATTGGCTTTGCCTCAGGCTCGTTTCTGCATGGTCAGCAGATGGCAGCCAGTAGCCCTGGGACAATGCCTTCTTTTTCTGTCTGTGGGTGAGAACATGGCGTGTGACACCTTATTCCTCAGCCGGATTGGTCCCACTCAGGTAACTTGCCATGCCTGGGCCAGTAACTGGCCCCAGAAGTAGGCTCTGCTGACACCCCACCTGAGATGCAAGGTCTGGGCTTCTCTGAGCTTCGTGGGTGTCAGCAGGAGGGTGGCTCTCTGGACACACTGGAGATGTTGTCAGGAGGAGGAAGAGGGCAGTGGATGCTGGGGGAAGCAACACCATCCATTACATCATCTCTCAGTGCACTTGACCTGGACACCCAAGAAGCAAAGGGTTGGTGACTAACCAGGTCCAAGGTGCTACCGATGACACAGTGACAGCGTTCATTGTCTAGTCTGTCTCCATCTTCCTTGGAAGGGATCTTCCCCTGCTTAGCTTTTAAAATCCTTTGTTTGAAATGACTGTGATGAAAAGTGACAATTCCTGCCTCAGTACTGATCCGTTTTTGCTTTGAGTCAGATAGAGGCAGCCAAGTGTGTCTAAAATGTTTTAAAATGCCAATGTTTTGTCTGTATCCCAGTGGCCCTTGATTAACCATCTGGTGCCTTAAAACCTTTTTCTTTTTCTCTCTGCTATATACTGCACCTGTGAGGTTGAGCCTGATGGAATGAAACTGTGGTTTTTATATGTGAAAGGTGCTTGAGTATCACCATTTATGAAATTCAACTAATACATCATTTCTGACCTCCACAGTCCTATAAGGTGGGTGTTGTACCCCCATTTTCACTGATGAAGAGCTGAGTTCAGAAAGGACATGCAGTAGGTTGAGGAGCTGGGATTTGAGCCTGAGTCTTCTGTCTTTTTTTCTCAAACTTACCCAGACAGTGCATATCCTTTTCTGGGAGCTACCTGCAACCAGTCGTGCACTGGAAGCTCAGAGCCAGGCTGGTTTGGGAGACGATGTGATAGCTACTGATGGATCAGTGATACCTTTAAAATTGTCTGCAGAAGAGCAAACCCACAAGTCAACTAGGGAGTTGGCTTCCCGAGACTGAGGTGTTCTGACTCTCCTGGATCCAGTCCCCACCCCTCAAGAGGGTTCGAGCAGCTCATCCACATCAGACTGGTGCACGCCCTGGATGGAGCCAGGCAGGTGGATGGCAAAGCAGAGACCTAACTTCATGAGAACCTGAACACAGAAGCTGCATAGCCAGGCTTGCTGGTGACCTGCTGGCCTCCCCAGTCATCCCCACTGGGAGGCATCACTATAGCAGGTGTGTTTTAGAACACTTCCATTCTTAATCCTGATTTGCTGTGTGACGTTGGGCAAATTGCTTCTATGGGTGAAATGAAGACTTGCTTAGTAGTTGTTAACCTTTGTAGCAGTGGAATTCCTTCTTAAGAGCACAGAACCCCTTTTTCAAATGAATTCTTATGGTCCCTATATTAGTTTTCTAGAGCTGCTGCAACAAATTACCACACATTTGGTGGCTTAAAATGAGAGAGATTTATTCTCTCCCAGTTCTGAAAGCTAGAAGTCCAAGACTGAGGTGTCAGCAGGCCATGCTCCTCTGAAGGCTCCAGGGGAGAAGCCTTCCTCACGTCTATTTTGCTGCTAATGGTTTTGGTCACCCAGGCTGGTTCTTTGGCTTATAACTGCATCACTCCAGTCTCTGTCTTCATCTTCACATAACCTTCTGTTTTTCTGTGTGTCTTTTTCTGTTTCTTTTAAGGGTAGTCGCATTGGATTTATGACCCATCCTCATCCATTATGATCTCACTTCAAGATTTTTATTTAATTGCCTGTGCAAAGAGCCTTTAGCCAAATAAGGTCATCGTCTGAGGTTCTGGGTAGACATGATTGCCTAAATGGGAGTCACCTCTCCTTTCTTTCCTCTGAGAGCAAAAAAATGAAGCCACTGCTTTGTATCCTGGCCTAGCTGTGCTTATATTTATTGCTGGCATCCTGCTTCACAGTTGATTGCTGAGCAGGTGAGAAGCTAAGGTCAGCATGACACTTTATCCTGATCATCCAGGCACCCAGGAGCCAGAGAGGCAGAGCGACATGTCCATTGTTACACAGCAAAAGTGTGATAGACCTGATCTGAAGTTCTGCAGGGTTCTGGCTGGAACATTTGGTCCCTTGTCTTTCCCCTATAATATGTGATAGGGAAGATTCACATGTATAGCATACTCCTATGGGCATATGGGTATTGTTGAAACCCAAAAGATATTTTGTAGTGAAGTAAAGCGGAACAGTAACTCATACCAGCTGTTGCTGTTAATAAGGCATAACTAACACGTAGGCTGCTCACTGCTGCCCACAGCTTAGGCAGTGGGTTTGTGGGTTCTTGTACCAGCTTAACAGTGATCCTCATCTTCCTGACTTAAGATGTATCAGAAAGCAACTGAGTGATGGTGATGTGATTATAAGGATAACATTGAGCCTACTCTAATTTATATACAAAAGAAATAGGAAAACATTTCCAAGGTTTTAAACTTAAAAGTGGTAATGTGATTCATGGACTGCTTCTTTGGTTAAGAGCTACTTGGTTTTCGTCAAATCTATTTGTAACCCAGAATCACCTGGGAGCTTGGTTAAAAAAAAAAACAAAACAAAACAAAATAAAAACAGATGCCAAGAATACCTCAGGTTCTGGTCAAAATGAAGTAGACAGATTTATCCCAATTTCTCTTACTAATATAGCTAAAAACACTGGACATTATATATAAAACAGTGGAAGACTGAAAGGTGGAGAAAAGAGCGGACCAACTAGGGACCCTGGAACTCACAGAACAACATAATAGTGAGTTCTCTGGGTTTTCTTCTTGCCTCTTATATATTATACCTTGGGTGCTAGAGAAGCCCGCAATCCAGGAATGCCAATGAGCCTAGAACAAAACAAAGCCCAAGGAAGCTTGGTCTCTTTTGTCAAAGGACTGAAAGGAGGAGCCTCCTAGCAAAACATTTTTTTTTCCTGTAAATACCCCATTTCTGCAAAACACCAGAGAGAATTGCCTCCCCCTCCACCCCTCAGTTTTACTAAAGGCCAAATGGATAGTGTATTAGTCTGTTTTCATGCTGCTGATAAAGACATACCCGAGACTGGGCAATTCACGAAAGAAAGAGGATTATTGGAGTTGCAATTCCACATGGCTGGGGAGGCCTCACAATCACGGTGGAGGGCAAGAAGGAGCAAGCCACATCTTACATAAATGGCAGCAGGCAAAGAGAGAGCTTGTGCAGAGAAATTCCTGTTTTTAAAACTATCAGATCTAGTGAGACCCATTCACTATATCATGAGAACAGCACAGGAAAGAACCCCCAACCCATGATTCAGTCATCTCCCACCAGGTCCCTTCCACAACATGTGGGAATTATAGGAGCTACAAGATGAGATTTGGGTGGGGACACAGAGCCAAATCATATCAGATAGCCTAGACTTCCTCCTTTGCCTAGTTTGTAACTGGCTGCCCCACACCTTCCCCACTTGATGGGAAGCCTAGACATACTAACATATGTCCTTCACCACCATAGTCCCCTTGGAGCCTAGACTTCCATCCACATCACAGGGTGTAAGAGGAGCCCAACTGCAGAACCTGGGTTTTGACCTACAGACACACACTCTGTGCTGAGTATCCCGCACCCTCCCGGCCACGATGGTGTTGGTGGTGGCTGAGTAGAGAGCCTGGACGTCCACCTTCACCCAGCAGTAAAAAGTCAGTGCTTTCCTTTCCTTTGCCAGCACAGTTTTAGCAGAGGCTACTAAAATAGAAGATTTAAGTAAGATCCAGAGTATCATAACATTATAACCAAAATTTCCAGGATAAATTTCAGCAAAAAAAGAAGTTATAAAGAACCGAATGGAAATTTTAGATAGGAAAAATAGAGTAAGCAAATTTTAAAATTACTGGATGGGCTTAATCGAGAATGGAGAGGACAGAGGAAGAATCAGTGAACGTGAAGCCAGAATGATAGAAATCATGCAGTCTGAACAACAGGGAGAAAAAATACTGGAAAAAAATTAACAGAGTTTCAGAGACCTGTGGGACAATACAATTTTTTTTTTTTTTTTAATCTAGCATTGGTATAATTGGAGTCCTAGGGGAGTGGTGTGGGGCTGAAAAAGTTTTCAAGGAAATAATGGCTATTTCCCACATTTGGGGGAAGGCATGAGCCTACAGATTGAAGAATCTGAGCAAACCCCGAGGAGGATGAAACCAAAGAAACCCACGCCAAGGCACCTCAGAGTCGAACTTCTGAAAACTCAACAACATCTTAAGAACAGCAGCAGACAATGCATTACCTCAGGGGAAAAACAATTTGAAGTGTGGCAGTTCCTCATCAGCAGTCACAGGGGCCAGAGGAGGTGTGACAGCATCATTTTTCACATACTGAAAGAAGGAAAATCTGTACTCCAAATTCCATACCCAGTGAAAATATCCTTTAGGAATGAAGCTAAAATCAGACATTTTGACACGAAGGAAACAAAGAGAATTTGTTGCCAGGAGGTCCAACCCTAAAAGAATGGCGAACTAACAGAAGTTCTTCAAAGAAGGGATACAGGAATGGAAGGAAACCTGGAACCTCAGGAATGAGGAACAAACATAGAGTAAAAATATGGGTGAATATAATAGATGATCCTTTCCCTCATGAGGAAATCATACTCGACAATTGAAGCCAAAATTACTGTCTGATGTGGGTCTCATTATATGTAGAGGAAATACATAAGACAACTATATTATAAAGGAACCTAGGTGGAGGTAAAGTTTCTACAATTATTCAAAAGGTAAAATGTCAATACCAGTAGACAGTGATAGTATGATGCCTAGAGCAACCACCAGAATATCTATACCAAGAGATATACTCAAAAACACTACTGATAAATCCAAGTGGAATTCTGGTAATTCACAAGAAGGCAGAAAAAAAAAAGAAACAAATAAAGCAGATGGCTGAGCCATACTCCATACCTACCGAATCAACTTCCAAGACTGCTGCCTGGGAACAGGAGTTTGTGTAGCAAGTACTCCTGAGGATTCCAGTAATCAGCCAGGCTTGAGAGTATCTGGAGTAGACCAGTATTTTGTAAATAGCAAGTTGCCAACCTCATTAGTAGGTTGGAAAGTTAATTAAGATGATTATGGGCAGCTTTTTTTTTTTTAATTACCTTAGAATAAGAGTGTACTAGAAAAAAAAGGTGGCGGGGGGGAAGCTAGAGTGTATTCTACCTGGTCAGGGTACTTCTCATTTCCTGAAATTTGGGAGTATCTATTCATATATGTGGGCCCAACCTTTGGATAAGAATAGTCCAGAAGAGATCTCATGCCTCCAGGAATGGCCTTCAACTAAGTAATGCCCGACAGGAGCTGACAGACACACATCCCAGCTTCCATACTACACCCAGCATGTGATCATGGGAGGAAGACCATGCATGGCATTAGCTGTTCATTAATGTGCCCTCTATGTATTGGCTTTGGTCCCTTCTCTGTCTCACTTTCCCTTTCTCCTACAAGTGTTTCATAGGATAATTTCTCAAAATGTTTGGATTCAAATCCTTGCCCTTGACTCTGCTTCTTGGAGAATCTAGCTGAAGATACCTTCTCTTTCTGGGCATGATTGCACTTTGATTTTTTCTATTGCAGGGAGGTGGGAATTGCATCAGGACCTAGTCACTGACGGTGCAGTGTTTGGCAGGTGTCAGGTGTTACCTGTGCTGCTCCTGTGTCACTAAGGATGAGCTTCTTCCACTGTCTGAATAATCCTGGGTCCCAGAGCAGGCATGATACCCTTCACAATATTGCAAGAAGAAGAAGTAAATGCCCATTCCTAGCCAGGCCTCTCTCTCGGTGTGTCGGGGAGAGGCCATTTAAAACACTATTGGGTTTTTTGCCTCAGTGTACAAAACATTTTTCATTGGTGACACCCAGATACAATTATCTTACGACTGAGGGGATGAGATGCTACCCTCCTAAGGGATTCTAAAACTCAGCAGGCATGAGTTCTAAAGGAGCTTTAAGCAAGAGCAAAGCTTAGCTGACCTACCCCTGTTCTTACATGTGTGTGTCTCTCAGAGGCGGCGTACCAGAGTCTCAGTGTGCAACCTGGGAACAGTGTTCACAGGTCTCCAATGCCAGTTGTTCTCATTTAAGGAAGTCATTACCTGGCAGTCCAGGAGTGTCAGACCCCTGCAAGGGATTTTCCTATGGCCTGTCATCATAGATACCTCTCTTGGTTAGCTTTTGCTGCAGCAGTGCTTCAGCACAAACAGACCCAGAATTTTAGGGATGTTTAATCAGCTGTTGGTCAGCCCAGATGTCTATGTGTTGGCTTATCTTGGCTGGGTTTGGCTGATGGTGCTGCTGCTCTTGGCTGGGCCCACTCAGTCATGGAGGATCAGCTGAGCCAGACAGGATATAGCTGTATCTCACTCCTCACTTGTATCTCACTACTCTTAGGGCCAGCAAGTTAGCCTGAATACATTCTTCTTATGGCAGTGTCATAAAGAGGTCAAAGCCAGCCCAAACACTTTCCAAACCTTTGATTATGTTCTGCCTGCTGACATCTCAGTGGCTAAAGCATGTTAAGTAGCTAAGCCCGAAGTCAGGTGTGGGGATGCATTCTCCAACATGCAGGCGATGGGGAGGGAGTGACTATTTTAAACAGTGGTCTAATCTATGCCTACCAACATGCACACTGGCTGCAAGGATCCAGTGCTGTAGCAGGCACACAGAGCCTTGCACAGTGCCTGGCACATAGGAGCTTGTAATGATGCCAGGCAGACTGGGCCAACTCCTTTTTCTTTTCCTTCTCTCCTGCCACAGGCTTTCACCAGTCCTTGGGATGCCCATAGGGATGGGTGAGGCCCGCCTGGCCTGTGGTGCTTCCCAGTGGCCGTCATCTCACTAGGGCCACACGGTGGCATTAGGATGCACCTCTCAGCAGTGTTCAACGCCCTCTTGGTGTCGGTGCTGGCGGCGGTCCTGTGGAAGCATGTGCGGCTGCGTGAGCATGCGGCCACACTGGAGGAGGAGCTGGCCCTCAGCCAACAGGCCTCAGACCCAGCGCCAACACTAAGGATCGACTACCCAAAGGCACTGCAGATCCTGATGGAGGGCGGCACACACATGGTGTGCACAGGCCGCACGCACACAGACCGCATCTGCCGCTTCAAGTGGCTCTGCTACTCCAATGAGGCTGAGGAGTTCATCTTCTTCCATGGCAACACCTCTGTCATGCTGCCCAACCTGGGCTCCCGGCGCTTCCAGCCAGCCCTGCTCGACCTGTCCACTGTGGAGGACCACAACACCCAGTACTTCAACTTCGTGGAGCTGCCTGCCGCTGCCCTGCGCTTCATGCCCAAGCCAGTGATCGTGCCAGACGTGGCCCTCATCGCCAACCGCTTCAACCCCGACAACCTCATGCACGTCTTCCACGACGACCTGCTGCCACTCTTCTACACCCTGCGGCAGTTTCCTGGCCTGGCCCACGAGGCACGGCTCTTCTTTATGGAGGGCTGGGGTGAGGGTGCACACTTCGACCTCTACAAGCTGCTTAGCCCCAAGCAGCCTCTCCTGCGGGCACAGCTGAAGACCCTAGGCCGGCTGCTGTGCTTTTCCCATGCTTTCGTGGGCCTCTCCAAGATCACCACCTGGTACCAATATGGCTTTGTCCAGCCCCAGGGCCCGAAGGCCAACATCCTCGTCTCAGGCAGTGAGATCCGGCAGTTTGCACAGTTCATGACAGAAAAGCTTAATGTGAGCCAGGCAGGAGCCCCACTAGGTGAGGAGTACATTCTGGTCTTTAGCCGAACCCAGAACAGACTCATCCTGAATGAAGCAGAGCTGCTGCTGGCACTGGCCCAGGAGTTCCAGATGAAGACAGTGACAGTGTCCCTGGAGGACCACACCTTTGCTGATGTCGTGCGACTGGTCAGTAACGCCTCCATGCTGGTCAGCATGCATGGGGCCCAGCTGGTTACCACCCTCTTCCTGCCCCGTGGGGCAACTGTGGTGGAGCTCTTCCCATATGCCGTCAATCCCGACCACTATACTCCCTATAAGACACTGACCATGCTGCCTGGCATGGACCTCCAATATGTAGCCTGGCGGAACATGATGCCAGAGAACACAGTCACACACCCTGAGCGGCCCTGGGACCAGGGGGGCATCACCCACCTGGACCGGGCTGAGCAAGCCCGTATCCTGCAAAGCCGCGAGGTCCCACGGCATCTCTGTTGCCGGAACCCTGAGTGGCTCTTCCGAATCTACCAGGACACCAGGGTGGACATCCCATCCCTCATTCAAACCATACGGCGCGTGGTGAAGGGCCGGCCAGGACCACGGAAGCAGAAGTGGACAGTTGGCCTGTATCCAGGCAAGGTGCGGGATGCACGGTGCCAGGCATCAGTGCATGGCGCCTCCGAGGCCCGCCTCACTATCTCCTGGCAGATCCCATGGAACCTTAAGTACCTGAAGGTAAGGGAGGTGAAGTATGAGGTGTGGCTGCAGGAGCAGGGAGAGAACAACTATGTGCCTTACATCTTGGCCCTGCAGAATCACACCTTCACTGAGAACATCAAACCCTTCACCACCTACCTGGTGTGGGTCCGCTGCATCTTCAACAAGATCCTCCTGGGACCCTTTGCAGATGTGCTGGTGTGCAGCACGTAGTGAGTGGGCCACAGCCTGGCCTTGGGATGGTGGCTCCTGCAGTTCAGCTTCCCTGAGCCTGTTAATCCCACTGTGGAGACTTCTATTGTCTATTTATTGAGCAGGCCTGTGCCTCCCTGTCATCTTGTTGCCTCTGGGGTGAGGTGTCACAGCACTCCTCTCTGTCCTGGAGATACAGGACGCAACCCCACCTTCTCCCATCCTGAACGTTCATACCCCTGGAGAAGTTCCTTAGGAGGAGGAAGAGGAGAGGAAGGAAAGAAAGAATCACAAGGAACCTCTGGCTAGGAGGTGATCCTGATGTTTTCTACTGAGTTTTTCTGGTGTCCAGATTTCTGGAAACCAAGTAATCATGTGCTATTTGATTGAGTGGTTCATCTGCTTCCATCCCAGTGAAATTTACCCATAGCCCAGTGAAGGGTATGTTTGGAACATTCATTAAATGATTCTAAGCATCTTGGTGAAGTTTTTTTATTGGATGGGAAGAAGGAGGGCTGGTCATCAAAACCCAGGTGCGCTTTAATCCTGATTGTTAGCTAGGGAGACACGGCTAGAACGGTGAAGTGAGCAAGCTGGTTGGATTTCATCTTGACTTGCTGGACTAATATCACAGTTCCACCTACATGGGATGAAAGCCTCGAAGTAGGTGGGAGAGGTCTGAGGGGAGCTTCCTCCCTGAATCCACAATAGGTTTTCTTAGGCTCAACTAGACATTCAGACTCACAAGAGGACAGACCATACCTGGCATCAGAGGTGCTTAGAAGGATGGAGATAGATGCTTAGTGTGCCAGCAGGACCATGCCAGCAGTTCCCTTCCACAGGAGCAGTCCTCACGTCAGTAGTCCTGAAGGCCACCTTGGTTCAGAAGCCCATGCCCTATAGGAGTCAGTGTGTTTTCAACAACCCGCAATCAGAGTTCGCAGGGCCCCTCAAAGGACATGCCCAGTTAGGAGTTTCTGCACTTAGGGAAGCCTAAGGCTATGGTTTCTTACCAGTTGGTGTAGGTTATTTGTCCCTCCAGTCCAGGTGTAGTTTATCAATCAAAAACTCCCATGGCCGGTTTTGCCTGATACCGCACCTGACATTCAGCTAACGCTTGTCTGGCTTCCATGGGAGCAGGGCTAGAAAGTTCGCCCAAGGTCAAGTCTGCCCTGAAGAAAGAAGGAGTTTTGGTCTTTTTGTTGTTAGAGAGACCTGCTGCAGGTCTGACTCCTGTAAAGGGGAGTGGGAAAAAAGCCGGGGAGGGGAGGTGGAGCGTCAGGCTGTAGCTCTGTGCTTTCTATATGGCACACCTTTTAACCAGGCTGATGGGGAGTTCTTGAGCTGAAGGTGTCCATTAGATAAGTATCCCCACCATGCTAATCAGCTGGGAGCCGCGGTGGGAAATGTGGCCTCTGCATCAGTACCTTGGTGAATTCGGCACAGCAGCTGGGCCATCCATGTTCTCTGCCACAGGAGATCTGAATGATGCATTTTCATGGTCGCCATGCATCCTTATGTCATTCCTTTTACCCAGAATATCTTTCTCCCTAACTGTAGCTTCCATCTGCCACCACCATAAAATGCCATGAGAACCACACATCAAGACGTAGCTCAAAGCCAGAGATCTCAGATACTGCTGGGGCTAGGGGAGTGAAATGGCACAACCACTTGGAAAACCATTTGGCAGTTTGTACTAAAGCTGAGCACTTAGCTGCCCTATCTCTCAGCAATTCCACTTCTTGATATACACCCAAGAGAAATGAGTGCTTATGTCAGCAAAAAGACATGTCTTAAAATGTCCACAGCTCTTCTCCTAATAGCCAAACGACATAAGTGTTTCAAGTGTCCATCAACAGGTATATTCACGCAATGGACACGATAATTTTAAAAAGAATGAAGTGAACTTTCAGACCACATTGAGTAAAAGAAGGTAGGGCAGACGTATTGTATGATTCCATTTGTATAAAGTCCTAGAACAGGAATACAAACTTATGGCGATGGAAATCAGAATGGTGGTTACCGGGAACGGGGGTAAAGACTGGAATGGACACAAGGACACCTGGGGGTTGCCATCATTGTGGTCTGGTTGGTGGCTGCACCGTGGACATTGAGAAAAGTCATCCTGCTTACATGTAGATTAGTACACTTCACTCACCTCCGTGCTTTCTGTGTGGCACACCTTGATTAAAAAGGAAGACCACTCAGCACAAGGGCCAGCTCTCCTGAAAACCCAGTTTGTCTCACCTACAAAGCCCTAACCCTGCTGGTCCCACCACGGTCTCCAGGGAAGCACTTACCTCTCTGCAGATCATTGCTCACAGGCTGGGAGCTCAGTGAGGGTTTGTGACATGTGGGTCACAGCCAAGGGAAAGCTCATTGAATGGTTCCTTGGCTCCATCAATACATGCATCTCTGCTTTTGTCCAAACTGTCTTTTTACAAATTGGGAATCTGCATTATGTGAAACTTTGCCCCCTTTTTTTTCTCTTTAACATTGTAACATGAACACTTTGCCTTGTCACTGATGACTATTCTTTGGAAACAAGACTTTGGTTAGCTAGAGAACATTGTGTAGAATCCCTGGGAAATCAGCCTCCTTCCCCCAGGCTCCGTGGAGGAGCTGGATTTATGCCCAGCAGCCCAGGCCACCCCTTGACAGCACTGAGTAGTAGCAGCATTTTTTCTTTTACTGCTGCTGCTTTAAAAAAAAAAAAATTATTGGTGTTTATGATGAAAAAGACAGATCTTCTGTGTAGTTACCTGAGTTTTGACCAATACATACATCCATGTAACACACACACCCCTACATGATAGAGACCCTCTCTATCATCCCCATATTCATAGGGGGATGAATATATAATTTCTTGTGACTCATACATATATGTATATATATAGTTATTCATATATAAATATACAGAAGTGATAAGAGCTTATGTAACATTAAGGGCATTTACATTTCTCTATCCTGTTTATTATAAATCTTCATCTTAGCAATCAAGAGCCTGACAGCTGAGGTCTGGGATACACAAGCAGCTCTAGACCAAAGCCTGTCACAAGTAACCCAGTGGGTCCCTGGGCCAGAGCTCCTCAGCCTTTGGCCTCTGCTCCTCTTCCCCCTGACCCCCACCATGAGTCAGCTCTGAGAGCATCCTGTTGGCTGCAGGTGGGGTGGCAGTAGGGGAGTGCCAGGTCTGGGCAGGGGGCCCAGATGGGAACTTAAACCCACAAGGAATGCTTCAAGTGTTCCTCAGCCCCTGACCAGCCTCCAGCTGTTGCTACTCAGCCACAGCCTGATATAGTCAGGCTGTCCAAGTGTACCAACCTCTGCACCAGGCCCTGCTGGACAATCCGTGTGGCCCACAGCTGACGGAAGATGTAGTTAAGCAGGGTTTCCACCCTTCAGGACAGGAGGGCAGTTTCAGGCCTCCGAGTAGTCCTCTTCCAGATGCAGTGAAGGACGGAAGGGAGGCAGAGATGTGCTGCCACCATTGGTATCTGCAGGAATGCAGCCCTGCACCCTCCCAGCCCACAGTGCTGGTGACGATGATGGTCTGGCCAGGCCCCTGCAGTCAGCACCAGAGTCAGTGAAACAAGGCAGCATCGGCCTGTGGACCAGCATTGTGGGCCTCCCTTCAGGAGGGTGCACGTCGTAGGGTCCAGGTCCCACCCCAGCGGCAGCATAAAGCCAGGCTTGCAATCAGCTCTGGCCACACTGAGCCTGTGGGAAAGCGGGCGGGCAGAGTGAGTTACCTTAAAAGGACATGGGGTCAGGGATACGCAGGCGGCTACTAGGCTGTGTCATTTCTGCTTTCATTTTTATATATGAATTTTTGAAAACCAAATAAATTCCAATTAACATTTTTAAAAACACACCCCTTCCAAACAGCAGTATAGTCAGAAAGCTGTGTGTGTCCTTTAATCACAGAAGTTTCATTTCTCTTTTCAAAGAAAAAATTTCATGAAGTCACACACAGTTAATTTAGAATTTGAGATAATTCTATCCTGGGTCCTTGGAATAAAAAGTATAAGAAGATGTAATCTTTGCCTCTGAGAGCTTACATCTAGTGGAAATAATCAAATGATGTGTTTTTGAGTGTTGTACTTTCAGACTTTTGACTGGTTCAGGTAGGTTAACCTTTTCCTAGGGTTACTAAATTTAGCAAACAAAAGTAAGGTACACCCAATTCAATTTGAATTTATGATAAACAATATTTTGAAATACTACCTTTTCCTAATGGGGTGGGGTGGATTACTGTATAACCATCAGGGTAATAATCCCTCAGTATCCCCAAACCATCCCCACTTTCCAAGTTCAAATATAGAGACATTGGTGGCAAGGGAAGACTCAACCACACTTCCACTAAAACAAGAAATAGCAACACCACCAAATGCCAGCAAACATGCAGAACAGCTGGGTTTACATTCATTGCTGGTAAGAATGTAAAATGGTACTCTGTGAAATAGATGAGCAGTTTCTTAAGAAATTGAACATATACTTACCCTATGACTCAGAAATTGGACTCCTGGGCATTTATGCCAGAGAATTGAAAATTATGTTTACCCAAAAGCCTGTACACAAATGTTCCAAGCAGACTTATTTGCAATAGCCAAGAACTGAAAATGACCCAGATGTCATTCAATGGGCAAATCGTTAAACAACCCGTGGCACATCCATACCATGGAATACCACTCAGCAACACAAAGGAGTGGGTTACTGATACATCGACAACTTAGGTGGGTCTCAAAGACATTGTGCTGAGTGGAAGAAAAGCCAACCTCCAAAGTTTACATGCTGGGTGGTTCCATTTATGTAACGTTCCTCTTGAAATGATAAAATTATAAAAGTGGAGAACAGATTCGTGGTTGCCAGGGATTAGGAATGGGAGAGAGTGAAAGGGGTAGGTGTGATCTTTGTGGTGATGAAACAGTTCTTTACCTTGATTGCTGTGGTGATTGATGAATGTACACGTGATTAACAGGACTGTGGAATCACGCATATTGTACCAGTGTTAAGTTCTCGGTTTTGATATTGCACTACAATTAAGGAAGCTGTAACTATGGGAGAAACTGGGTGAAGGATACACAGGACCTTCCTATACCATCTTTGCAACTTCTGTGAATTTTTTTTTTTTTTTCAAAACAGAAAGTGTTTAAGAAATCCTTGGAAGATCTAGGGGAGAGTGCTCCAGGATAGGCCTCAATTCTGCAGCCACCACAATCCTGGAGGCTGCTGCTGGGGCTGTGAGCTAAAGAACCACAAATGGAGCTGGGATCTAGGGATCACGATGCTGTCAGCAGTGTCACAACCTCTCAACCATCACAAAGCTGGTGACTGGGCACTAGAATCACCGTCCAGCCACACCCTGCCAGCCTCCCACTCTTGGGACCCAGAAAGCTGGCAAGTGGATACTGAAGGCTGCTCTAGAACACCTCTCATCTCCACCACTTTGCCTGTGAACTGAAAATAGCTAAAAGGCACAGGAGGATGTCCACACAGGAGGACGGCCCTCCCAGGAGTACATCCGAATGGTAGAATCTAATTTGCATCCAAAGCCCAGCTGCAAGGGAGCCTGGGTAATGGAGTGTGCAGCTTTTTGGTCTCAGCAGTGCAGGAAGTCTCCGTAGAAGGAAGGTGGGGTGGAGATTGGGCACCCCATCCCTGACATTCACCATGGTCACTCGCCAGAACTAGATGTGCCTTCATGTGGGCAGCAGAACTTCCATGTGGGCAGGGCAGAGAAAGGATGCATTCATTCATTCCTGATGTGAAAATCATCCAAGATGCCTGGGATCCTAACCCCACTGTTGTATGTGGGTGTGTGATAACAGGACTGTGGAATCACACATATTGTACCAATGTCAAGTTCTTGGTTCTGATATCATACTACAATTAAGTTTTAAATGAAGCAGCAGTCATGAGAACTGGCAATCAGATGTCCAAGAAGCAGGGCACCCTTAGCATTCCCTTTAGGCCCAGTTTCTTGGGTCATGCTCCCTGTACCCAAGGTGATGCCCAGTGCAACACTCACCTGACACATGGACATAGGGAGGCAAAGCTCTGTTTCCTGGTGTTATTCAGAGTCTGTGGTATACAATGATCCCATGGGAAATGTTGCTGGGAAAACACACACAGAAGACTGTAAAAATCTATATCCTCATATCCATCAGCTTTAAGTGACTTTACTAATACCTACACCTTAAGGGGCCCTGGGCCTCCACTCCCGGGTGAACCAGGGACCCTCCAGAGCTCACCCACCTCAGCCTGCTCTGGGTCAGGGACATGCCTGTGGTGGACCTCTCACTCCACCTACTACTGTCTCCCTGCACCTGCCTCAAAAGGCTAGATGTTCCCTAGGAGTCCTTACGAGGAGCTCGGTCCTACAGTGGAATTTTGGACACTAGCAGTAGGTCAGCAGGGTCAAGTTAGACTTCCTTAGCATTTCTCAGATCCTCGCATGTGGCTCCTTCTCCATCTACAAGTAATCCTGCTTCCTTCTTATAGGCCAAGCCCCTTCCCATTGCCAGCACCCCTCCAACCAACACCACCTCTGGGGTTCCCTAGTCCTGACTCTACCATCTCCCTGACAGGTGCTACCTCCTATGCCCTACAGCCTCCCAGGGTGGACACTGCTGCAGTCCAGTGCTCTCCCCTACCCAGCCTCTTCCAAGTGCACTGGACCCTTGACCCCAGTGCTATTTTCCTGCACAACCTGGGTGCTACCTCTACTGCTGTGTGAGATGTGTTGAGTTTCCACCTAGAGACACCTTCCTCCCTGGTGACATTGCCTTGGAGACTCAGTGATTCTTCCCTGGTTGCTTGGACAAAACCACCCAATGTGCCCTGCCCAGAGGTCCCAGAGACTGAGCTCTCAGCCACCCCAAAAGCCTTCAGCCCCTAGACCTAAATGCCATATCTCCAGACTGCCAAATGAGCATCCCCTGAGCAATGCTAACCAGGACCCAAGATAGGTCAGGAGAGGCCTCAGGCAGCACCTATGCTGGTCCAGCGTGGGGACTGGGGGGCAACGGAGGAGGAAGAACTCCACAGTCCCTCCGAGAAATCGTAAGAAATCCCCTTGGGCCTCCCGCCCATTGAAGAGGCCTTGGGCCAGAGTAGGTGCATGTGTGAGGGAAGGAAAGACCCATGTCAGTAGCAATGCAGGCCTCAGAGCCAAAACCTCCTGCCTGGGCAAAAGGAAAATGCGTGGTCCAGGAGGGAGATGGAGGAAGTGCACCTGAGCCAGCCAGCATGCCTCAGAGGGTCGGTGGTGGCCGTTCACGCACCCAGGAGCCCAGGCCAAGGGGAACTATCTCAATATTCACAGAGGTCCCTCCTGCACTTCTGTGTAGGCAGGGCTCTTCCTTTGACCCCCTTTGCCGACAGTGCTTTGTCTACCCTCCCAGGCTTTCTGTGTCCTCAGTTACAAGAGACATGCTTCCCAAACACAACACCAAGACACACACTCTGACAGCCAGACACACTATGGAAGATCAGGCCTCTCTCCAAGCATCGGGAACCTGGGCCACCACAGCATTCTTACTCCTTCCAAAGTCTATGATCTCTGTGGGAAATTTGCTTGATAATAATTGTTGAATAAGTGAATAAACGAATGTAAGAAAGAAGGAAGGATGCTATAGTGATTGGGACCAATGGCTCTGGAATCAAACAGACCTGGGTTCAAATCCCAACTCCATCAGTAATCTGCTCTGTGACCTTGGGTAAGTGACCCACCCTCTCTGAGCCTTAGTTTCCTTATCTGTCAAACGGGAACAATAATGCCTACCTTGTGGAGTTGTGAGAGTTTGAGATAAGGAAGTATCTAAAGCTTCTGGCATAGCATGGGACCACTGTAAATGTTCAGAACATGCCAGGTGGTGCTTATGACTGTCTTAGAGTGAGCTCCTCCCCAGACAAGCTCAATGTTGCCCATTCACAAGGCAGTGCAAGGCTGACAGATGTTCCAGTCAGGGACGGAGGGACAGGCTTCTCACAAGCAGAGTGGTTTATCGTTCCCATCATATCCTTCGAAACATCATGAGACCTGCGCAATCCGTCATCCCACACCACCTGCTTCCACCACGAGCCCCACTGGGATAAGTTACAGCTCCTGGCAGCTGCCTCCCTGGAGTCACCTGGGCTCTCTTCTGTTGAGGAACAATGACCATATTTCTCTCCACCAACAGGGGTCAGCATTTTCTGTCTGAGATTCTTGAAGGGAGCAGATGTGGCTTCCCCACCCAGCTCTCTTCCCTAAGTGGACCTGAAATCTCGAGAACCCTTCTGGCACTCCTCAGGGGGATCGTTCTTTCCAGCGGCTCTCCAAAGCAAAGAGTCCTGATTTATAGCATTTACCGATTTCCATGGTATAAACAGACAATAGCAAAATGTAGTAAAATAATTGTAAGTGGTGTATTTTGTATACTTATTTTGTTTCAATGTAATTTATTTAATAGTAACTATAGTTTTTTTTCCTCCTTTTTAATACCCCTCAATTGGGATATGCTTTTTAAAAAAATAATGAGGTGGGACCTCGCTATTTTGCTTAGTCTTGAACTCCTGAGCTCAAGCAATCCTCCTGCCTCAGCCTCCCAAGTAGCTGGAATTATAGGTATGCGCTACCACAGCCAGCATACAGTTTAATTTTTTAATAATGGCTGTACTTTACAACATAAACTCTTGCAAGCCAATATGAACAGACTACAGTATTTCACTGCGGCAGGCTGAAACAATGGCCCTCCAAAGATATATTCACTTCCTCGTCCCCCGAATCTATGAATACTACCTAAAATGCAAAAGAGTGAATATTATTTTATATGGCGAAAGCGATATCTAAGAATCCTGAGAGGAGGCTCTTACCCTGGATTATCCAGGTGGGCCCCAAATCTAATATGTCCTTGTAGGAGAAAGGCAGCTGCTCCCATCTGTATGGGCTCAGGCAAGACACCCCGCTGTTCTTCCTCCCCGCTGCCTCTGCCATTGGTTCCTTATCTGTAGAGTAATGATAATAAAATTGGGGTTGTTGTATGTCATTCATGAGATAATCTGTGTAAAGCCCTTAGCATTAGTTATTACAGGTCTGTCCAGAATCTCATACTGACACCCTGGGGGCCAGATGTGATTCAGAATTCTGACTCTTTCAGCTCGAGAAAGGTGATATGGTACACATGCCAGGCATTATGCAGTGCCCCCAGCAGAGTCTGAGGTTAACACCCAATAACCAAACACATTGCTATTCCTGCAGTAAGTTGTATAATTATTCATACTAAGTGGGATATGAGTATTTTTATTTTATTTTATTTTATTTTGTTTTGTTTTATTTTATTTTATTTTGAGACGGAGTTTCGCTCTTGTTACCCAGGCTGGAGTGCAATGGCGCGATCTCGGCTCACCACAATCTCCGCCTCCTGGGTTCAGGCAATTCTCCTGCCTCAGCCTCCTGAGTAGCTGGGATTACAGGCATGCGCCACCATGCCCAGCTAATTTTTTGTATCTTTAGTAGAGATGGGGTTTCACCATGTTGACCAGGATGGTCTCGATCTCTTGACCTCATGATCCACCCGCCTCGGCCTCCCAAAGTGCTGGGATTACAGGCTTGAGCCACCGCATGTGGCCGGGATATGAGTTTTAGCACCAAACATACCAAAAATGCTTTTGATTTTCATGCTCTGGGGAATTGTTGGAATTGCATCTAGAAGGTTATGAACCTGTGTTACTATCATCAGCCGTCCCCCCGCCCAGCTTGGAAACCATCATTTTTCTTACAATATCTCATTCATTTGGGGATGCAGGAGGAGCAGGTTGGACCTGGAGTGAGGCTGTCTGGCAGCACGGAGGCTGGCAATTGTGATTGCCTCAGCAGAGCCTCTCAGGCCAATGTGCCTGAAGTGGAGCATAACCCCCATCCCACTCTACCCACTGCAGACCCATGGCAGCTCTGACCTTCACAGCCTCTTCTAAGATTGGTGGGAACATCCTGATTCCCGGCTGTTTGCTTCACTTGGCACACAGTTCTCATTCCAGAGGGAACAGCTGGGCAAGCAGCAAGCACTGAGGCGAAGAGCCTTTCTTGAAAAGGATAAAAGTGGATGACATTTCCAGTTTGCAGGAAAGACACTGTTAATAGATTAGACAGAACTTCAACAAGCAAAGAGCCCGATGCAGGTGAATGTGCTTGGCCAGGAGTTGCAGTTTGAGTCACTCCGTGTCCAGAGAACCGGCCCTGCCATATCACTGACAGACAGTTCTTCTTCTGCTAATCCTTCTGAATCCAAAGAGGAACTGTCAGGGTGTCTGGGCTGGGGAGTGTGGTGGGAGCATCTTTTAGTGGTGGTTTGGAGGCAAGACTTGCTAACACAGTTCCTGCTGGGCTTAAAGTCTCACCCTTCTACCTACAAGCTGAGTGACTTTGGGTGACCCTATGTGCCTCATCTGTAAAATGGAGATAATAACAATCACACCTCCCCATGTGGTTGTTGTGAGGTTAAAAGCTTTGATCCATATAAACCACCTAACCCAGGGAGCCTGCCCTTCTCCCACCCCCAGGGAGGAAGAGGTCAGCATTGATGAGAGTGCCCAGAAATGGTGTCCTTGCCAGATGGGCTAAGGAGGGAGAGCTGGGCCCTGTGACACAGTGCCACAAGTGGTTGGTGTGCACTGGGCAGACTGAGAGGCACTGCTCTACATCTGCCCACACACCCCCCTGTCTGTGCTGAGCAGACCTGTTCACATTAGCACACAAAAGGGCTTAGTGCAAGCTGGGGCCTTGCTCACTGACAGGAAGAGTCTGGCTTGGTCTTTTCAAAGAGAAATTCTACACACACACACAAGGCAACCCTGCCAGGCAGATTTCCTCTCCTTTCTTAGGTGGCCACCCCTGCTCCATTTCAGTGTAAAGGAATCCTGCTCTCAGGATGTGGCTATTTGCCTGCCCTTCTGGGTGCCAGGCCGCTGCCTTCACCTGCATTGCCAGCTAACTTTGTTTAGTCCTCACAGCCAGGCGGTGTGAAAATCAACAAAGACTAGCCAAGGGAGAGCAGACAGGGGCTTGCTACGGCAAGGGGGTCAGCACCATCACTTGCATTTGGCAGGGACTCCGAGGCAGGCACGGACTGGGAAAGCTTTATAGTGAGAAAGGGAAGGCTCCAGGTACACCCTGATTGGAGGCTGCTGACATGGGAGACACTGGAAGTGAGCAAACCAGAGGTAGGGCATCCTAAGTGATTGGTTAGGGGAGCATATTTGGCTTTCTCTGATTGGTCCTGAGTTGAAAGTAGGGACAAAAATAAGGAAGCTGGCAGTCACTGATTAGGTCCTCACTCTACTGGGCAGATTGTGGTTGGGTCTGTGAGCTGGTTGCTACAGAGGTGGTGGCCCAGAGTTTTATTATTATATGTAGTTTGGGCATTGTCCACTTGCATGTTCAGTCTCTCAATGGCAAGACAGGATGAGAGCTGTTTTATTTCAAAAGGGCTGGTTAAGTCACAAAGTAGAATGAGTCTCATCCTGATGTGAGAGCCCCAACTCTGCTTTGCAATGAAATGTTTCCTCGTATTCCTTTCTCCTTGCCATTGTCTAGGATGACAACTGTCTCACTCCCAACTCTGGATGAATGTAGGTCTACCAGGCAGAAGGCAAAGCAGAGGCTGCTAAACAGAAACTGGTTGAGACCAGGAGGAGCAGCATAACTCGATAAGGGTATCCTTGAAAAGAACTGAGAACACAGGAAGAAGAGAGGAGAAAAGACAAAAAAGTCAAAGTTAAATAAACAGTGGTGACCTTAAGAGAAATGCCTGAACTCTCTAAATCCAAACTCCCTTTTTCAAGGGCCTGAGTATTGCCCAGGACACTTCTTTATTTCTATCTCCATTGAGTATGCCAGGCATGCTGGTTGACTGCAGGCACCTGCTACCTATCTCCCACACTAGTTTGTAAAAGATCTAGCAAAAGCCACAGGGCCCAGATGGTTTTATGGGAGAGTTCTATAAAACTTTTGAGGAATAAATGGTTCTTATTTAAACTGTTACAAAGCATTACAAAGATAATAAAATTCTGAATTTATTTTACGAGATATGTTTAAATTTAATAGTAAGACACCATGGAGTGCCCAAAATGGAAAACCTTATGAATGTATAGGCAAAAATTCTAAAAATAAAATTGGCAAGTTAAATTCTGCAGTTCCCAAAATACGAACATACCTCAGCCAAATAGGTTTATTCTGAGAATATAAAGATTATTCAGCATTAGAAATTTAAAGGAGAAAAACTATATTTCCAATAGATATTGAAAAGGGCAATGACTAAAATTCAATCCCCATTCTTGATTTTTGAAAAATTCTTTTAGTAAGCTAAGAATAAAAAGAAACTTCCATAACTTGATGAAAGATATTTATCAGAAATGATTTATTTAAGCTTGATAATACTTAATAGAAACCACAGACTTGTTCCCATTAGTCAGGAATAAGATGTGGATGCCTACTACTGTCATTATTGTTAGTCAGTTTTCCTCCAGAACGCTCCCAACCTAAGTAATATAAATAAATTAGAAGAGTATACACACACGTGCACACACAAACACACACACTTGTGAAATATAAATATAAAATCATCATTATTTGAAAATATTATTTTCAGAGATAAAGAGAAAAAAATTAAAAGAAATAAAAAGAAAATATTATTTTTGACTTAAAAACTGTTAAGATATGGACCTAAAAGTCTATCTAGAAAAATCTAATCAAGAAAAAGAACTCATTCTCAATAGGAATAAAAATTACAAACTCTCTTTAAAATGAGTTTATTTGTTGAAGAAAACTTTAAAATGTTACTAAGGGCAGAGTGCGGTAGCTCATGCCTGTCATCCCAGCACTTTAGGAGGTTGGGATGGGCAGATGCCTTAAGCTCAAGAGTTCAATACCAGCCTGGGCCATATGGCGAAATCCCACCTCTACAAAACAATACAAAAATTAGCCGGTGGTGGTGGCGCACCTGCTGTCCCAGAGACTCAGGTGGCTGAGGTGGGAGGATCACTTGAGCCCAGAAGTTTTAGGCGGCACTAAGCTGAGATCTTGCCACCGCACTCCAGCCTGGGTGACAGAGCAAGACCATGTCTCAATAAACAAAACAATGTTGCTAGAGATTATCAAAGAATAGGTGGATTGATAAACCAAGTCCCTAAATGAGTGCACTCAATATTCAAATATGTCAGATTCCCATGACTTATAAATTCAACATAATCACAATCAAAACACCAATGGGATTTTGAGGATAATAGAAGAGGGGTGGCATAGTTCATAGACTGACATTATCATATGAAAGATGAATGCACAAAAATAGCAAAGAAAAAAACTAAAGTAGAATGAAAATATGGGAACTCAGCCTACCAGATAGCAGAAAAAAATAAAAAATAAAGTAACTTTAATTAAAACACTGTAATATTAATGCAGGAACTGAAAAAAAAATATCAGAATAGAGTTCACAAAAGGACCTCCATGCATATAGGAACTTGGTATCTGTTAAGAGTATACTTTCACAGCAATAGAGAAAGAATAGACTATGGAATAATGTTACAGCTATTTTAGGGGAAATGAAACTTGTTAGATCCATAACTCACACCATTCGCTGCTTAAAACCACATAAAATAAAGGCTTTATAAGTGAATTTAGAGGGAATCTATAAGAAATATATATATGAAAATATATAAGAAATACTATGTAATATATAAGAAATACTGTATAATACTAGAGTAAAACAGGAGATTATTTCAATATTCTTGAAGTGGTGACAGCCTTTCTAAGAAGGCATGAAACTCAAAAGACTTAAAGGGAAAGTTAAACAAATTTGACTATGTGGAAATTAACATTTTACACTTGGCAAAAGAATTTATAAACAAAGTTAAGAGACAAATGACAGGCTGGAAGAAAACATTTACGACATGTCAACAGAGAGAAGACTGATTACACTCAATAGAGTCAAAGATTTCCAACAAATTAACAAGCAAACATCTTAAAAGAAAAGGGCAATGCAGAAAAGAAAGACAAATGTCTGGTAAATAAGTGGAAAGATGACTTCATTCATGATTAAGGAAATGCAGTTTTTAAAATAGGTTTTTCTACTAAATAGACCAAAAAAACCCCAAGAAGTCTGAGAATGTCAAGTGTTGCTGAGGGTGTAGAAAAATCATCAGTTCCCTATCCTCTTGGGAGAAATGTAAATTGACATGACCATTTCAGAGAGCAAGTTGGCAGTTTCTCTCCGAATACTGAATGCCCATACCCTTTACCCTAGAAATTCTCTTACGAAAATCTAGCTCGCAGAAATACTTGCACGCCACACAATCACGTTCATGGCAGCAATGTCTGCAATTGATAAAAAATTGGAGCTACTTAAATGTTCATGATCATGGGACCAGCTAAATAAAATCTGATACATCTGTGCCTTGGAATTTCATGCAGTCACCAATAAAGATCGGGTCCATTCAGATACAGAATGTAGTGAATAAAGTAAAAATACAGTGAGTTGACAAAGAAAGCATGACCACACTTTTATTTTTTAATTTGCATGTACTGTGACCATGAACAATACATACACACACCGCTAGGGGGTTTGTGGACTTGTGCTTTTTGTCATATGCTTCTATTATTTATGAATTTGTTTTTACGGAGCATGTATTACTTTAAGACTTTTATAATTTTTTTAAATTAAAAAACATAACTGAGTAAGAATTGAAAATTTAAAGTCTATAAAAACAAATGCATTATGTTTCATTTCTTAGGCCTGAGTCTACTTTCAGCCAGAGCAACTCTAGGCTGCAAGTGTAGTTCTTTTTTTTTTTTTTTTTTTTGAGGTGGAGTTTCACCCTTGTTACCAGGCTGGAGTGCAATGGTGCGATCTCGGCTCACTGCAACCTCCGCCTCCTGGGTTCAGGCAATTCTCCTGCCTAAGCCTCCTGAGTAGCTGGGATTACAGGCATGTGCCACCGTGCCCAGCTAATTTTTTGTATTTTTAGTAGAGACGGGGTTTCACCATGTTGACCAGGATGGTCTCGATCTCTTGACCTCGTGATCCACCCGCCTTGGCCTCCCAAAGTGCTGGGATTACAGGCTTGAGCCACCGCGCCCGGCCAAGTGTAGTTCTATGAAGATGGTACCTTTATTAGGTTTGTCTCGTGCCTTGCATGCAGGCGTGCACACATGCCACACACACCTACACACCTCTACACCTCTACACACACACAGCGCTCTCCAGCTCTGCATATGCATGTGCGTCACACATTTTTACAGTATATTGAGCAGCTCACAGAACATTTTTGAATGTATTTGATAGTATAAGGGAATAAACAGCCAGCGCCAAGAAGGCAGAAAGGAATGCATTGAGATTGAAAACCACAAGCTACCTCCACCATCCCAGGCAGGTAAAATATCCTGTGACATCCTTGTGCCTCTCTGTCTTCTGGCTTTTCCTATTTGTCCGCAAGAGGAGTGAGTCCAAGAAGATGTGGCCGTCAGAATGGATGCTCATTGACTCAGGGCTGTGGTGAGGCTCACGGGTTCTCATCCCTGAAGAGTGTAAGGTTGTGCTTCCGGATATGTTCCAGCAGCACCTGTCCTCGCCGCTCCAGGGTCTGGAGGACCTGCTTCAGCCCCTGGGCCCCACCTTGGCTTTCCCAGAACACAGGGTCCATCTGCAGCGACTTAAGCAGCATGTTCTGTAGACACCCTGATGTGAGAACCCTCACAGCAGACTCAGGAAACCTGGAGTGAAGGCCCCAGAGCCCCACAACAGAAAGGGAAAGCAACAGTGATCTCAGAAAGTTTCAATAACAGGTAAAGCCAGATGGCCAGAGCTTGCATAGCTGAGGAACTCTGGCAAAGTCGCCCTGCAAACTCCCCAGGCCTGTGCCGCTATCTCATTAACAGAGGCCCCTTTGCCTGGCTGTGCTGTGAAGGCAGGGGATAGACCTTTCAGATGGGTCCCATCCTACACAAAAGCTAGGTGAATAAATTCTGCTATCCCAGGCTCCACTTGGCAAATGCAGGGCCAGAAAAAAATCCTAGGAAGGCAGAGCTGCCTGACAAGAGTGAGCAGGGAAGAACAGACTCGCCTACCTAGAACAGGGGAAGGGCTAGCCTTCCCACACCCCAGCAGTGCAGCTAGTATTCTGCAGGCACAGGAGGCCCTCTGGATATAGGGGTAGGCCCTGCAACTGTAACCCCTGTCAGCTTTCCCAGGGCTTTCCACCACCGCCTAAAGTTCTGATCCAATAGCTTCTGTCTGATGGACCGT
The DNA here is from genome assembly GCF_049354715.1 of Callithrix jacchus. Taxonomy (NCBI): domain Eukaryota; kingdom Metazoa; phylum Chordata; class Mammalia; order Primates; family Cebidae; genus Callithrix; species Callithrix jacchus. Next base: position 25,857,120 of record NC_133516.1, on the reverse strand, counting down.
GACCTTCTCGGGGCCACAGTTCAAGGTCCCATGGTTTGCAGCAAGGCCATCATGTCTCAGTCCCGTGAATTTCCACCCAACCCTTTTGACCCTCACCCATCTATGCCCTCCAGCAGCCGAAAGTTCAGCTTGTCTTCGGGGTGCTGAAGGTTGCCAGCATTATCGATGTAGACCAGGTGAGATGGATCACTGCTCCGGACCTCAGGGAAGAGGGTGGACAGAGACAGAGGTGGGTCAGGGTGCAGCTACGGCTGGCACCTATGGACTTGTTCAAGATTAAGTAGCTGAGAGCCCTGAGCTGTCAGTCCCCCAGTCCTTCCTAACAGTCCTCACGGCTGAGCACATACTCTTATCACAGTGCTAAGCGCTTCTAGGTATCCTCTCAATTAATGCTTCCGGTAACCTTAGGAAGCAGGTACTAGTGTAAGCTCTATTTTACAGAAATGGTGGCACGTTCTTTAAGTTAGGCAATTTGCACGAAATCACACAGCTAGTAAGTAGCTGGCCTGTTTCAAACCTGGACCCATAGGGCTAAGCCACAGCACCACTGCTAAATTGCAAGGCTGAAGGACTGATCCCGTTTTGGTGGCTGAAGGGGTGAGGAGCATGGCCGGGAATCGGCAGGTGCCGAGGTAGCCTCCTCCTCGGGTCCATTGGCTGTGCGAGGCATCGCACATGTGCTGCTCACACATGTACACACACTCACTCACCCCTTTGTGCCACCTGTGCCTGTGCCCTGGGCATCCCCTGAGCATCAGTGACAGCACACAGTGGTGTCTTTTATCCTCAAAAACCACTGACAATACTGTTTCTACAGAAGAGTTTAGCAGCTCCTAAATCTTTTCAAAACTAAAATCAGCACCAGAGAATTCTTTAGTACCTTAAAGAATATGGTGTGGTTGTGAATGGGAGGCCATCTCTCCTGGCCCCCACTCCCATGCACACACTCCATTCCCACATTGTCTCCGAAAGTCTACGGGCATTTCCCACAATCCTCTCCAATGGCCTAGACTTAAGCTATGAGCCTCTGTTTCCAAGACCTTAGCTTCCCCTCTCTCTGCCTCTTCTCCTTTTACACCCCACTCCACAAGTCAGGATCACCTTTTTCTCAAACAATGATTCTTTCCTCTGGAAACTGCTGTCCTAAAAGGTCTGGGAAAAGCCTGCTCACCAGGGGTAGACAATGGAGATTAAAGTTTTGCCTGTCCAGGGGATGCTTACCTTTGACCAGGGAAAAGGAGAGATGGCTCTGGAGGCAGGGGAGGAGAATTCCCAGCACCACCACTAGGCAATCCTGGCATCCGGGTGATGTGGCCGGCCTGAAGCCCAGCCCTGGACACCAGGCTGACAGCTCCCCTCCAAGAGCGAAGGGAGGCTGTGAGGACACTGTGCTTCATTGCAGGACAACATAGAGAAACCCTTCCCTGGGGGAAGCACCTTGCTTCTTAGGCAGAAGAAGTGGCTATTCTGCCCTCACCAATGGCTTCAGCACATTGCTTCCCACCCTCGACTGCAGTTTTGATGGGAGCAGCACCAGCCTGTGAGCCACTGGGGTCTTGGGTTCATACCCTAATGCTGCTACCATATGGCCCTGGAGATTCCTTTCCCTCCAGACTGCAATTCCTCATTTACTGGCACAGTGAAGATGCTGACTAGACACACCATTCTCAAACTCTACTTCCAGGAGCCTCAGTTCCCTGGAGTCTCTTAGGGGCAGTGGAGACAGTGAAAACAGGGCTCCAGCCCGCACCCCACGCTCCACCTCAGAGACTTTCTTAAAGCTCCATTTTGTCAGTTTTATATATTGCAGCCTCCTGGAAATATTCAAACAACTGGTTCTGCTGCTAAAAAGAACAAGACTGGGAAACCCCAGCATCAAATGATCTCTGAAACTTGCTAACAGCAACTTCTGAAGGAGACAGGAAGACCCAGGTCTGGGCTGACAAGGGGATGGTGTGGAGGAGACATACCAGGATGTGGACCAGCCGCAGCTCAGCCGGGTTCCGGCACTTATCTCGGAGCCCCTCTTCCACACAGGGGTCTGAGGGCTCAGGCTCGAAGCCACAACAGTAGCGATCCAAGCGGTCATGGACCTGTGGAGACACCCAGTCTTTGGTGGGGTGCAGCAGGGGGCCTGCCTCCACCAGGTACAGCATGGAGGCCACCTGACCCTGGGGCAACAGGAGGGGTGACCCTCAGTGGTTCTCTGTGCTGGTCATTACTAAATGGGGCTTCCACTTTCCTCCTCTGGCCAGCTCACTCTGCACACCAGGAGCTGTTTACTCATGCCTCAGGCCAGTGTAGATTTTCACCCAGTGCCCACAGCTTAACCTACACCATTGCTCTTCAGCTCTAACATGGCACCACTGGGGCTCTGAATGCTGACTGTCTGCCTGTCTACTTTGGGAGACTCCACATCACTCTATTTTTTCTTTAAGCAGCAAATGCTACATCAGGGATTCCTCCCTTCTTTAGAGGTGCAAGTCCTTTAATGATCATCTCAACAGTTCCAAGTGGACAGCTCTTTCACCTTGCAGCAGGCCTGAATCAAGCTGGGGAAGGATGAGGGCATCCTTAATGTGGTGTGCGGTCAGTCCTGAAGAGCTTTGCCACCCTTCCCCTGCATAGACACATACAGATGACACCCACAGCATTTTAGAGTGGATCAGAGGATTCCTAGAATCACATTTCCCACTCACTTGCTTCAAGGATGCTTTCTTCAGAAGGAAAGAGTCACAGACTGCAAGTCAGCAACAGGAAGAATCGTGGGTCTGTCCCAGCCGTGACCTACATGAGGTTAGGATCTACTGTGAGCATCTAGGACAAAGAGGTTGAGGATGGAGAGACATACAAGCGGAAGTGGTAGAGTCCTCTGAGGACGGTTAGGGGAGGGCTTGCTGTGGGGAGAGAGACAGGAAAGGGAAAATAGTTGAAGTGAGGAGTTGGTTTGGAGAAGGCTTGGGATATGCTAGTAAGTAGATGAAAGATGAATGAGGGCAGCTGAGCAGCAGGGAATCACCAACACACACGAGATGTGTGAGCCAGGGAAAACTCATTCTCTTTTCCTTTTACAAAGGAAACTTGGTTTGATGTAATACCTCGATGAGTGCTTACAGTAGATGGTGAAATCCCAGGAGGTCTGGATGTGGAGGACTTGCTTTTCATGGGACAAGAAGAAAAGTTAGTTTCTTGCTGTGGAAGGGGGAAGACAGAGGAATAGAGACAGTGAAGGGAAGCAGGAAGCAGCAGGAGTCTGGGGCTGTGAGATGTGCCCTCCCATTAGTTCTCTATCCTTCAGTAAAGCTGTCACTCTTGTGAAATGTTTGGTGGATACTGAGCTTTGAGTTCAGGTTTTGTGTGAGGCAAGTCAAGGTAGTACTCATGGCACATGAAAGAGAAGGAGTCCATCCACTAGTGGGACTTGTCCAAATACTAGGAAGGGCTCTAAACTTCACAGATTATGGGGCCAGGGGTTTTAGTCGTTTTCTTAAATCTTCCAGGTGGTGATGAAAATCAGTGAGGAGGCCTTGAGGATTTCTGGGCTCTACCAGACAGACAGTGAATCACATAGGTACCTAACACTCAGGCTGCAAAATGTACTAAGTTCCTGAAAGAGCCTGATTTGTGGAAGACCTAGATTGGACATTCTGATCTCATCTTTGCAAAATGGCCAGTCTGAATTAGAAAGCCTGGGAACACCACTGAAAAGGAAGACATCAGCCTGGGAACCTGGAAACCCAGTATGAAGGGAGCAGAGCAGACCTCATTTCAAGAAAATTGTCATTATTTGACCTGTCTGGTGATTCCCTAGTAAACGCCACTGAAAAGCATGGCTTTTTTGGTTGCCCAGTACTAAAAGCCTTTTCCTAAAACGGTAGAGGATATTTGTTGAAAACATTTACTGGCAAATGTTTCAGCAGCATGGCTGTCTGAGGCAAATGGATCACAGTTGGGACAAACAATAGATTAACCAAAAAGCTTTAAAAGGAAAAGATAAGAAATGAAATGTCCAAGGGGCTGTCAAAAGCTCCAATATGTTCCTGGAAATCTGGAAGCCCACATACACATGTGTAGGACTGTGCACATGTTCAGGAAAAAACTGAAAAGACCCTAAGCTCTCACCTCTTGCTGACCTTGAGACTGTACAAGCATGAGTGAAGGCAAAAGCAGATTTGTCAATTGCATAGATATGTGTTAGAGATGCCTCATTTCTAGACACAGAGCCCTTTGGCAAAGAGTAGTAGACTTATTGGCTTCAGAAATTCATGAAAATCTCCTGCTCAGTCATCAGCTGATCACTGAACTAACTGAGCAGAAATTTCAGTGGCCATATAAAATAAAGAATGCAGATGAATATAGAGTTTGTTCATAAAAACAAAACAAGCAAATAACAAAGAAAATAACTACAAATAAAAATAACTACAACAAAGAGTAACAACAAAAATCCTGAGGAAAAGAAGAATCTGATTTTCAGAGTGGCTACCTTACATTATTTAAATACTCTGTTTTCAACAAAAAAAAAATGAGACAATCAAAGAAACAAATATGGCCAATATGCATGAAAAAAAGCAATCCATCAAAATTGTTCCTGAGGAAGCCCAGATGTTGGAGAAAAAATTTAAATTAGCTATTTTAAATACGTTCAAAGAACTAAAGGAAACAAGGCCTAGAGAAGTAAAATATGAGAATGATACCTCACCATAAAGACTGCATCAATAATGAGATAGAAATTATAAAGAGAAACCAAATATAAATCATGGAGCTGAAAAGTACAATAACTTTTAAAAATTTACTGAGAGGATCAACAGCAATTATGAGCAGGCAGAAGAATGAATCAGACAATCTGAAGATAGGTCAACTGAGATGATTAAGTATGAGGAATAAGAAAAAAAATGAAGAAAATAAACAATGCCTCAGAGACTCATGTAACACCATTAAGTGTATCAATACATGTGTAAGAGGAGTTTTAGAAGGAAAGGAGGAGGGTATGAAAATAATATTGGAATAATTAATGTCCAAAACCTCCCCAAATTTGGTGAAAAGCATTGATCTACACATCCAAGAGGTCCAATGAACTCCAGTAAGATAAACTGAAAGAGACCTACACCTAGTATAAAACTGTCAAAAGCCAAAGATAGAATCTTAAAAGCAGAAGGAAAGAAGTCACTCATCACATAAAAATGATTCTTTCAAAGAGTAGTTTGACATCAGATTTATCAAAAACCATGGAGGCCAAAAGGCAGAGGAATAACATTCAAAGTGTTTAAATTAAATTTAAAAAAGAGAGTCTGTCAACTAAGAATTTTATATACAGCAAAACTATCCTTCAAAAATTAAGGAGAAATTAAGACATTAACAAAACAACAGCATAGTTTATTATCAGCAAGACTGTTCTACAAGAAATACTGAAAGGAGGCCTTCAGGCTGAATGAAAGGAAACTAAGTAGTAACTTGAATTAATATCAAGAACTAAAAAGCTCTGTTCAATGTAACTACATAGATAAACATAAAATACAGTATAAATGTATTATTTCGATCTGGACTTCTTTTTTTCCCCTCTGATTTAAAAAACAAAACTACTTAAAGCAATAATTATAATCTATGCTGATGGGCAAAAAATGTATAAAGATGTAATCTGTGACAAGAATAGCATAAAAGGGGAGGGGGACAGATTTACGTAGAAGGAAAGTCTTTTTACACTATTGAAATTAAATTGCTGGTAATCTGACCTAGATTGTTTAAAATCAAGATGTTAATGGTATTCCCAGGGCAACCACGAGAAAATAACTACAGTTCTAGTCACCAAGAAACCTCACAAAACCAGATGTCAAGAAATTAGACAGCATTCAATAGTCCTAAGTACTGTCCTCAAACATTATTTTCTCTGTTTTTACAGTTAAACATGGAGAATTCACACCTCAGGTCTAGACAGGCTGAGGGCATTTCTGTGAGGCCACATTAGGTAGCAGTAGACCAAATGGATTAAATACATCCACTGATTCTAGTAAAAAAGTAAGTTTAGCCCAAAGGCCAATGCACAAAGCCCAGAAGATTGGTCCAGCTTGGCAAAGAACCACAGCCCTGTTCATGCAATGAGCCTATTAGCAAGACCTCCTGAGAAGGACTCTCTTTACTGCTTTGGCCTCCTGAATTTTGGGTAACCAATACCCAATTTTCCTTCTTTCCTGTAATATCCAATTATGAAAAATTTCAAGCATACAGCAAATTTGAAATAATTTTGTGGTTAATACCCACATACCCATCACCAAAAATCTACCATGAATATTTTATTATACTTTATGACATATAAAACCATCTATACATCCCTATTTCCATCCATTAAGTCATCTTTTGTCTTATTTTTTATGCATTTCAAATTAAGTTGCAGACGTCAGAAATTTCCTCCTAAATTTTCCCCTAAATACATTGGGATTTGTCCAAATCCTAGAAAGGGCTCTAGACCCCACAGGTTATAGGACCACTCATTAGATTTCCTGGTTTTCCTATAAAAGAACCAATCTTCCCTACTAGATACAGTCTGGTGGCATCATCAATCCAAGTACCCTGCACACCCAGCCATGAAGTGAGGATGGGGTCCAAGCCTCCCTAACCATACACCCTCCACCCCTACCCTGACTCTCCAGGCTTCCCAGGCTTCCCTTTTTATTCCATTCCCTGAAGTCCTAATGTCTTACCAAATATAGATCTTCTATTGCTTGTGTTAACCAGAGTTCATCTCTGTTGCTTGGACTCAAACTCCCTCCAGGTGATGCACCCCCTGCATTTTCCTTCTTCCAGGTTAAACACACTTAAATTTTGAAACTATGGTAGGTGCTTTTGATGTCCCACACCCATGAACCTGGGATACACCTACAGAAGGTCCCAACCATAAAGTCCCCATAGGTAGAGGTACTCTGGCCCATAACAGGCTTGACCCATCCATGCAACAGGCTGAAAGAGCTGGAAAATCAATGCCCCCAGGAGCAAGCTTCAACCATTGACTTATGGCAGTTAGTGTACAAATATCATAGCCCCTCTCCTCCCATGGAATGATACCCTACAGCAGCATTCTACACAGTCTGTCAAGGGTCCTCATCTGGGTTCAGCCTCACTTGCCCATAGTGGCAGCCTGCTCTTCATTGGCTTTTCTTCCTTCCCTGTTTCACTTCCCCATTTGCTCACCAGGTTTCCTAGGACTACCTCCCAGATAAATTGCTCTGTCCAAATCCTAGTCTCAGGGTCTCTTTTTAGGGAACTGAAACCTAGATAGAAACCCCTCACAGTCCCTATTGCTGTCATGTAACCAGGCTCTTGGTCAACATTCTTGTCATACTTTAATACCTAGCATTGGACACAACAGCTGAGAATCAAGTTATAGAGCAGCACAGAAACATCACCTCCCTGATTCCAGATGCTAAGACTGGATTAGCATCTTTGCTAATCTTATCATATTGTTGACATCTATTGTGCATGTCCAGAACCAGCAAGTCTCTGTCTCATATGTGTCCATTCAGCCAGGGCTTCATTAACCTGCATTTATACCACTGACTCACAGGCCCTTGATAAAAGACTTTGCATTTAACATTATTCCATTTCCTCCTTTAATCTTTCATTGCAACCCATTGAATCTTTTTTTGGATGGTTTTGCTGTCACATTCATTTGCTTTTCCTGCCCCTACCAATTTTGGGTTGTGTCCCAGCCAGATCAGTAAGCCACTATACCAATGGGAGTGTTTTCAGCCACAAGAAAAAGCTGACTCAAAATGGCTTATGCCATGAGGAAGATTGAGATTATCTACAGCAGGAAGTCTTGAGGAAGGTCAGGCTGGTTGGATTTAGCAGCTCCATGTCATCATGATAAGGACTTCGGTTGCTTTCCGCCCTCCATGTTACCACCCACGATGTTAACAGCATCCCAATGTTGTCTTAGGATGCCTCGAGGTAGTTGCTGTGGGAACATGTTTCCTTGTTCCTATCCAGCAAGAGAGAGAAAAGAAGAGTATGAGAGAAAGAGAGAGAGAAGAAACCTCTCCCCTCAACAACCATGCAATAGAAAGCCTTCCCTTCAGCCAAATTAATAGACACACATTCGTGGACCAATAGCAATCAGTGGAAGATGTTAATGCACTGCTCCAACCTCTGCCTATTACCCAGTTCCAAAGTCACTTCCACATTTTCAGGTAACTTCATAGCAGCACCCCACTCTCTGTGGTACCAATTTGTTGCGTTAGTCCATTTTCATACTGCTATAAACAACTGTCCAAGACTGGTTAATTTATAAAGGAAAGAGATTTGATTGACTCACAGGTCTGCATGGCTGAGGAGGCCTCAGGAAATTTACAATCATGGAGGAAGGTGAAGGGAAAGCGAGGCACCTTCTTCACAAGGTAGCAGGAAGGAAAATGAATACAGGAGGAACTACCAAGCACTTATAAAACCATCAGATCTCAAGAGAACTCTCAAACACAAGAACAACATTGAGGAAACGATCCCCATGATTCAACTACCTCCACTTGGTCTCTTCCTTGACATGTGGGGATTATGGGAATTACAATTCAAGATGAGGTTTTCAGTGGGGACACAGTCAAATCCTATCACCACCCATATATGAGCCTACTCCATGCTTTCATATGCACCCCATCCTCAGCTAGAGCTACCAGAGGCTGCCAACAGAGTGGTTTAGTGCAGAGGTCAGAAAATCTCCATATAAAGGACCAGAGAGTAAATATTTTAGCCTTTGGAGGCCATACAGTCTGTCAAGACTACTTAAGTCTGCCACTATAGTGCGTATCTTGTAGATAATACATAAACAAATAGGCATGGCTATATGCCAATAAAACCTCACATGCACTGAAATTGAATTTTATATAAATTTAGGTGTCCCACGATATTGTTCTTTCAACTTTTTCAACCACTTAAAAGTGTTAAAACCATTCTATAAACAGGTAAGGAGTGAATTTGGCTGCGTTGTAGGCCATGGTTTAGTTTGTGAGCCTCAGTTTGAAGTCCAGATGTATTTGGGAATGAATCTGCCTCCACTATGTCCTGACTATGTGACCTGAAGAAATTACTAATCTTGGTGTGCCTCAGTTTTCTCATCAATGAAATGAGGAGGTGATGCTCCCATGGGGCTATGTTGAGGACCACACAGGATGTAAAGCAGGAGGAGGTTGTTGTGGAGAGTTTCCAGTAGTCTCTGGCCCTGGAAGGGACAGGCCAGTGGTTCCCTCCTAAAAAGCACTGGCCTCACCCCCAACTCACCCAGCACTACAGGTCTGAGAACAAGAGTCTGACGTGAAGTAAGTTATGATGGTCTAGCATCATAACTTCCATGCACAATCCTAGTGTTTAGAGCATGGACATATCTGAGAAACAGAAACCCACCAGTTGAATTATCCTGGGTCAGGAGAGCAAATGTCAGGGCAGTTCTAGCAAGCCTGAAATGCAATAACAACTCTGAATTTTGCTTCACGCCCACTGCACGACCAACCAAACCCCCTTGCTCCCACCAAATCCTCCCTGCTCCCATCTCAAGGCCATTCTGTGCAGATTTAAACTTGCAGCAGCATTTCTTTCCAGATGAAGCTATGAGAAATGCTGGCCCATATGATGCATGCAGTGCTGGCTTCCCAGAATCCACACCCATTTGAATGTTTCACAGTGAGGGCTTGACTGGCACACTTGCCAGTTTGATTCTGCCACACTGTCTTGCTGGTTTTTTCTTTTTTTTTTTTTTTTTGAGACAGAGTTTCGCTCTTGTTACCCAGGCTGGAGTGCAATGGCGGAATCTCGGCTCACCGCAACCTCTGCCTCCTGGGTTCAGGCAATTCTCCTGCCTCAGCCTCCTGAGTAGCTGGGATTACAGGTTTTTTCTACAGAAGAGAAATTAGGTTTAAACAGTAGCAGACTAGTAGCCAAACAAGACCAAGCTTAACTATCGTTCCCATATTCCTTCAAGATTTGATTTTTTCCCCTTTCTGAAAACATGATACCAAGAAAAAATTATAATCCTCTACTGTTTGGATTTTCTGGCACTGTTGCACAATCATGTGGACTGAAGGTTTTGTTTAATCTTACTCAATCTATGGTAATGCCCTTACTCTGTACCAGGTACCATCCTTAGTGCTTTACATATCACAAGTCATTTGACCCCTCCTAGCAGCCAAGAGGTAGACACTGTTATACCAAGAGGTAGCCCATTTCAAAGATGAGGCTGAGTAATGAGTCACAGAGGCTGAGTAATGTGATCCAGCCTCTTTTTATCATAACCAGAGACTTAATTGAAGGTTTTGGATGCAAGAACAAATTGAATCTCATGACTGGCTGCCAGTATGAACAATGTAGTAGGGTCTTCACATAAGGACTGCGGTCACTGCCTCTGTGACCTCCCAAACCCATCACATCTGGATGGGACAAGATACTGCAGTCTGCCAAGGAGGGACACCAGGTCCAGCTGTGGAGGCAGGAAGATCTGGGGTGAAGGCCAGCACAGAGTGTGAGAGATGACCCAAGTTCTCCAACCAGACCTACCAGGCTCTGGGGTCAAGACTTGGGTTCCTCAAGAAGTGCCTGATCTGGGTCTGGTAGAGTCCAGAAGAGCCACCTGCTGTCTCTGGTGGCCCATGACCCCAATGCAGGGACCATCCCCAAACTGGGAGCAGTCATAGGACTGGGGGCCTCGGGGTGGAAAGGGTAGCTGCTGGCTAGCAGGCTCACTGCCTGGGGGTCAGAGAATTGCAGCATGGTTAGAGGCAGGAGGAGAGCCAACTCCCCTTTCGATACCCCAACATCTCTCTCCTAGGAGGGCAGCAGGCTTGTCCCATACTGACTGGCTGGCTGTTGAAGAATTTGGTGAGGCTTTGGGGAGGTCAGCGTGTGGAAAAGAAGGGAGTTACTCAGCACTGACTCTCACTCTCCTCTGAAGACTCACCTTGCTGTGCTCCTTGCCTTTCCACATAAATCTCATGAGAACTCTCTATCACAAGAACAGCATTGAGGAAACCATCCCATGATTCAATTACCTCCACTTGCTCTCTTCTGGCATCTTCCCTGAAAGCCCCTGGGAGGGAACATCTAGACTGCTTCATTTGCCGCAGTCCCGAGGTCAGAAGTCTCAGCACCATCTTTGGAAGCCAGTGAATAAACCAGCTGATGGGCTTTGAGGATTGAGGAGGACTACAGCTTATCTAAAAAGACATCTGTAGATCCTCTTAAATATTAAACATCAACACAGAATTCAGCACCCATTAAAAGATGAATCTACCACAGCAAAGTAGCTTCTGAACAAGAAAGCTAAGATGAATCACCATTGGAACACTGTCACAAAATGTCCCCATTTTAATAGTTTGGGGGGCAAATATGGTGACCTCTTCCACAGATACCCAAAAGGCATTTGATAAAATTACACATCCACTCCTGACAATGAAATACTTTTTTGTTTTGTTCTGAGACAGGGTCTGGCTCTGTCATCCAGGCTGGAGTGCAATGGTGTGATCACAGCTCACTGCAAACTCCACCACCCGGGCCCAAGAGATCCTTCCCCCTCAGACTCCAAAATAGCTGGGACTACAGGTGCATGCCATCATGGTTGGCTAATTTTTAATTATTTTTGCAGAGACAAGGTCTCCCTCTATCGACCAGGCTGGTCTTGAGCTCAAGCAATCTCTGGGCTCGAGCAATCCTCTCACCTGGCCCACTCAGAATTCTGGAGTTGCAGGCATAAGCCACTGCACCTTGTCTGAAAACTCTTAATAAGGTAGGAATAATGAATAGTTCATCACATCTTCAATGAAAAGCCAGCATAGTATTTAATGGTGAAACACTAGAAATGGTCCCAAATCGGTAAGAAATATGTCATGTCGGGCCGGGCGCGGTGGCTCATGTCTGTAATCCCAGCACTTTGGGAGGCCAAGGAGGGCGGATCACAAGGTCAAGAGATCGAGACCATCCTGGTCAACATGGTGAAACCCCGTCTCTACTAAAAATACAAAAAATTAGCTGGGCACGGTGGCGTGTGCCTGTAATCCCAGCTACTCAGGAGGCTGAGGCAGGAGAATTGCCTGAACCCAGGAGGCGGAGGTTGCAGTGAGCCGAGATTGCGCCATTGCACTCCAGCCTGGGTAACAAGAGTGAAACTCCATCTCAAAAAAAAATATGTCATGTCTCTGGGGCCAAGAGTCAGGCTCCTCAAGCAGTGCCTGATCAGGGTCTGGTAGAGTCCAGAAGAGTCACCTGCCATCCCTGGTGACCCAAGACCCCATCACAGGGCCCCCCTCCCCAAACTGGGAACAGCCACAGGCCTGGGGCCTTCAGAGTGGAAAGTGTTGGGATTACAGGCATATGAGCCACTACACCTGGCCTGAAAACACTTAATAAACCAGGAACAATGAATAGTTCATCACTTCTTCAGTCAAAAGCCAGCATGATGTTTGGGACTAGAAATTGTCCCAAATCTATAGGAAACATGTCATGTCTATCATTCCATTAATATTTATCATTGCTCTGTGGCACCGGCAAATGTAATGAAGCAAGAGTAAGAAAGAAGATGAAATGAAAAGACAGAATCCCATTTGTTACAGATGAAATGATGATATGCAGGGGAAGCCCAAGAGGATAAACTGAGCAACGGTTAAAAGCGAGATGAAGTCAGAAGGTGGACAGTGGCAAAATTAATACGCCGAAGAAATAGCCTTCATATGGACAAAGAGCTACCAGCTAGAACATGTAATGAAGGAAAATATCCTATTTCCAATGGCCAAAAGAAGATAAAATACCCAGGAATAACCCAACCTGAAAGTGAAGACCCAGCTGAAGAAAACATCAAAATGCTTCTGAGGAGCAGGAACAGATGGAGAGACATAACCTGTTCTTGGCTAGAGTAACTATATTTCAGGATGTAAATGCTCTCTATATTCATCCACAAAAACTCAATTTGATTTCAAGAAAATCCCAAAAGAATCTGGGAAGGGGAAGGAAGTAACAAGCTGACTCTAAGTTTCATATGAAAAAAAGTATACAAGAATATCAAGAAAATTCTAAAAAAAGAGCAGTGAGAAGGACCAAGCCCTACTAGTTATTAACATAAAATATAAAGCTCAGTAATTCAAACAGTGTGACTCTGGCATGTAAATAGACCCTTTCCTGGAACAGAAAAAAGTCCAGAAATAGACCTGTATACATATGGAAATTGGCTTTATGGCAAAGGTAGGCTTTTGCGTTGAGAGAAAGATTGATTATTCAACAAATGGCACTGTGGGACATTTGGGTTGCATTCTGAAAAAAAAAATAGTTGTTTCATACCTTATCCCTTACTCCAAAATAACTTCCAGATGGATCAAAGATATATCAAAACCATGAGAGAATTTTAAAAATAACCCTGAAATGAGAATAGCCTTTTAAAATATAACACATGAACCTAGAAATCAGAGAAAAGCTTGATCATTTTAACAATGTACATTTTTAAAACTTTCTGCAAGGCAAAAAGACTATAAATAAAGCTTAATGACAATTGAATCTAAGGAAAATATTATATACTACAATGGAAAACAAAGGACTAAGTTCCTTTTTCTATAAAAAGCTCTTAAAATCATTAGGAAAAAGACCAACAACCCAACAGAAAATGGGGCAAAGAACCTGGATGGCGCTGGAAGCCACAATCCTAAGCAAACTAACGCAGGAACAGAAAACCAAATAGTGCATTTTCTCACTTATAAGTGGGAGCTAAACATTGAGTACACATGCACACAAAGAAAGGAATCACAGGGGCTGCACAAAGAAGGGAACATCAGTCACAGGGGCCTACGTGAAGGAGGGAGAGGATCGAAAAACTGCCTATCGAGTACTGTGCTTAGTACCTGAGTGACAAAATTGTACACCAAACTACCATGACACACAATTTACCTGTATAACAAACCTGCACATGTACCCCGGAACCTAAAGTAAATGTCTAAATAAATAAATAAATAAATAAAACCTACCTGGTGGCAGATTGTGCTGCTAGTAAGAAAAATAGATGCTTTAAAAAAGGAAAATGGGGCAAAGAGTATGGATAGTATTTTTGTCTTTTGTTTTAAAAGGCTTTTAAACAGAGGCAGGACTAGGATGAGACAAAAAAAAAAAAAAAAAAGAGGTACTCACATTTCGTGCTGTGCAAATAAATGGAGGGTCAGCCCCCAAGAGTGAGCATGCTCTTAATTTTTTGCTCCTTGAAAACCTCCTTGCTTCAAGTGTTAGATTTCTATTGCTGTGTTAAGAAATGACCATGAGCTCAGTTGCTTAAAAGAACATATGTATGATTTCACAGTGTCTGTGGGTCAGGAGACACTACTTTTGCTAGGTTTTCCGCTCAGGGTCTCCCCAGGCTACAATCAAGGTATGGACCAGGGCCATCTCAATCTAGCTCGGGGTCCTCTCCTAAGCTATTCAGATTGCCAGCTGACACCATTCCTTGCAGTTGGAGGACTGAGGTCCTCAGGGTTGCCAGGGTCCCCCTAGATGTCTCCTTTCCCCATGGTTAGTTCATAATGTGGCTGTTTGCTTTTTTTCCTTGAAGCCAGGAGAAGACTCTCTCTGGGGCTTCACCTTCTTTAAAGATTAGGTCAGGCCCACCCAGGATAAGCTCCAATTTAATTAACTCAAAGTCAACAGATTAGTAGGCTAATCGCTGGAGTAATAATATTTCTTCATATTTGAAACTGGCCCAGTTTTCCAACCAGCTGGATGCCCATAGAACTGAAGCTTAAGAAACTTACATTTGTACAATGAGCGGCTGCTTGTCGAACCGCTCCTCTTCCTTATCCTCTCGAATTCCTGCTTTCCCCCATGTGGTTACAATGACGCTAGACCACCTGCTGCTTGTTAACCAATTCCTCTTCCTTGTGCCTCCTGTTTTCCTTCCTGGCTATATAAACTCTTAACTTTGGTCAGGGAGGAAGGATAGATTTGAGGTTTGGTGCTCTGTCTCTCTGGCTAGCATCACCCATATAATAATAAAGCCTTCAGCTGGGTGTGGTGGCTCACACCTGTAATCCCAGCACTTTGGGAGGCTGAGGAGGGCAGATCACCTGAGGTCGGGAGTTTGAGACCAGTCTGACCAACATGAAGAAACGCCATCCCTACTAAAAAATACAAAATTAGCCAGTGTGGTGATGCACACCTATAACCCCAGCTACTCAGGAGGCTGAGGCAGGAGAATCACTTGAGCCCTGGGGGCAGAGGTTGCAGTGAGCTGAGATTATGCCATTGCACTCCAGCCTGGGCAACAAGAGCAAAACTCCATCTCAAATAATAATAAAAATAATATAATAATAATAAAGCCTTCTTCTCTGGCAACACTTGTCTCAATGACTGGCTTTCTGCGAGGCAAGCAATGGGATGTAGACTGAAACCCTGGTGTTCAGTAACAAAGTTTGGTTCCCTGACCAGGAACACCTTGCTTGTGGTTAGCTGCCACAGGCTGGGAGAGTTTCAGAAGCCCCCCTAACCTGCTGCCTGGCTATATTTTGCATTCCTGATTGTATAGAAAGATTTCAAAAGTTGATATGTGCATCTAGACAAGTGAGTGGCTTTTGTGGGTACCAGACAGCAAGATTGGCTCCTCTCAATTTGGGAGCTGAAGAATTTCCATTTGCGGGTTGAACAAGCCCAACTGATGGAGAGAGGAAAGCATCCTGATTGTTTCAGTTTGGAAACTCTTGGGGCTTGCTGGCTGTTGCAACGGTTGAATTGTATTTTAGTGAGTGAGTGTGTGTGTCAAGGCAGTCATGCCAGAGTGCAGCCCGCTTGGTGCACTCTTCAGGGCTGGTCTGAATGTAGTTGTGAGCTGATGGAGCCAGGGAACGTCTACAGCCACAGCATCCTGAATGTGCCTGATTTCATCTGATCTCGTTAGTACATGATGTTCTTCTGCAGTGCTGTTTGGTCCCAGTGTTCTCTGGAGTCAGGAGCATGGACTGCCAAAAAAACCAAGCTGCCATAGAAACTGCTTTACCCAAAATTTTGGTTCACAGCATTGATTGTATTACATGTCAGGGCAAACAAAGTTTAGCCATGTGAATGTGTTCATAAACCAGTGAAACTGTATTGCTACCTCATGGATAAAATTCCGATGTAAAAGCTATTGGATCTTGCCAGGCGTGGTGGCTCATCCCTATAATCCCAGCACTTTGGGAGGCCAAGGCAGCCAGATTGCTTGAGCCCAAGAGTTCCAAACCAGCCTGGGCAACATGCCAAAACCCCGTCTCCACAAAAAATTTTCAAATTAGCTGGGCATGATGGCGCACACCTGTGGCCCCAGCCACTCAGGAGGCTGAGGTGGGTGGATCAATTGAGTGCAGGAGGTCGAGGCTGCAGTGAGCTGTAATCGTGCCACTGCACTCCAGCCTGGGCAACAGAGTGAGACATTGCCTCAAAACACAAAACAAATATCAAGAAAAGCTATTGGATCTCTGTGTGTGTGTGTGTGTGTGTGTGTGTGTGTGTGTGCATGTTTTGACGTATTTACACATATATTGTATCCACCAAACTGGCTTATAAATACAAGAATGCTCATAAATAACTCCAAGTTTTTCAAGTCCATGTGACCTAAATAAATCTTTAACAAACAAATTGGCACTACGATTATTGGTAAAATAAAAATAGAAATGGCTTTGGGATTGTCAGCATACACTTTTGATTGATTGGGTTTTATATTTGCCTCTGTTAGATATTTTGAGGTGTCAAGGTTTAGCACAGAAGGTTATAAAACTATAATATACCCAGCCAAAACAAAATGATCTTTGTGTGAATTTTTTTCAGCCTTGGCCCTCAGAATGAGAGCAGACCTGAACCCTCCCCCACCCACAGCTTGCAGCCCAGCTCAATTGAATCCAACTGACCCACAGATCCTGGAGCAAGAATAAAGAGCTGGCGTTTTAAAGCACTGAGATTTGGGGAGGTTTGTTACACAGTGTTACTTCAGCAATCGCTAACTAATACTGAGTGTTTATGGGACTTGTGAAGCATAGTTACGCTCTATGGGGTGTAAAAGATATGTGTATGTGTACAGTACTTGTGCTTTGTGCCTAAGCAAATGGGATGTGGTGATGTACACAGAAAAACAAGGGTTTATAAAAGATAAAAGCAAACAAAGGAGCAAGCAAACCTATCCCTGAGTGAGCTGTACGCAGTTTGTAAAAAGACCCAGGTCAGAAGTTTCCTGTGCAGGAAAACCCACATTCTATAGCCCTGCCTCTCTCTGACTTGCCAGTGGTTTCTAGGAAGGTGGCGTTAGCCAGACGGAGGGTATTTGACTTGACTGGCATTCAGCAAACCAGGGAAGAGGTGGCATGAGCCCAGCAGAGTCATGTTTGCTCACACAATCAACCTGTGTGTGCCTTGGCTGCAGAGACTTGTCCCCACAGCAGGGCTTGGCAGCTGAGGAAGAGTCCCACACTACAACCCTGGAAGGTGAACAGAGGACCTCTGTGTGGAGCAGAAAGCAGCTGTGAGAATATCAGCTGGACTGGGGCTTTGCAAGGAGCTGTGCCTCAGAGATCAAGGCCCCAGGACATCCCTGCAAGTATCCCCTTTTCCTGCCCTTGTTCATGGCCAACTGAATCACGCTGTGATTCAGTGAGCTCTAGAGTCAGACCATCCAGGCTGCTTCTCAGCCCACCAGCTGCCACCTTGGGCAAGTAAACGAATTTCTCTGGGCCTCAATTTCTCAACTTTAAAATAGGATTAAGTGTAGTATCTCACTCATAGATTGCCATCAAGACTGGGTGAGTTAATTTCTGTAAAGTGGGATGGTACCTGGTTACTGCTGAATGTGTGTCATCCACCAGGCACTGTACTAAGTACATTACATAAAGGACCTTGCATCCAGAAACCATGCATGATCAGTATTATTATCTGACAAAGGTCCCAGAGGACAGACCAGAATTCAACGGAAAACAATTTACTTGTGAGCTAACTCCAAAAATCATGAAAGGGGAAGAGAGACAGCAATTACCACTGTGGATAACTGGGCTCCAATCCTGCTAGATTAACTGAGAAGTGTGTAGAATATGCATACAGGGCATCTGTACACCTACTCTCCTCAGTCACGGCTGGAGGCTGCTCCTGGAGGCAGCATAACCAACCTTCCTTGTTTCCCCATGACTGTTCCAGCTTCAGCACTGAAAAGTCCTAGGATCTGGGAAACCCCTCCTTCCCAACCTGCATGGCTGGTCACGTTACTTGGAGGGTACTCATTCCCCAGCACTTCCAGTGCAGCAAGCAGAGCAAGCCTGTAGATGCAGGTGCCAGCAACCAGGAGCTACCATGCACTAAATGGTCAGGCTCAAGGGGATGTGGTTGGGATGCACAACCCCATTTTGGTGTGAGAAAAGTAGAGCTGAGAGAGGCTAGGTAACCTGCCCAGGGTTACACAGTGTGAAGTGGCCTGGGGGCGGGGGACGGGGGGTAGTCTGATGCCAAGGCCCATGCTCTTGACCATCAGGATCCATAACTCCGCCTTCCACAAAGCAGCCATAGGGACATAGATTGGAAGACCTGGGAGGATGACAGGAGATCAGCTAGTCCCATGACTGGAAACAAAGTTATCTGCAGGTAGACTGGGGTAACATTCAAGAGGCCTGGAGGACAGTAGGTGAGTGTCGGACAATAAAGAGGTAGTGTCTGTGGCCAAAAGGAGAGTATGGCAGCCTCCAAAGGGGGCAGCAGATGCTCAGCTCAGGCCGTGTCCTGCTGTATGGGAATGAAGGACCCGTATTACTAAACCATCCAATTTTTCAAGGGAAGCTGGACTTTTATGGTAAATCTCTGAAGTATTACATATTATCTAAGAATTTTCTAAAATACATTATAAACCCAACCCCACGTGGATGAAACACAGGTTATTGGATATTGATCCCCTCACCTCTACAGGTAACCCTAAGGGCTGACATTGAGGACCCTTTTTTTCAACGGGGTCTCTATAGAAATGGGGGCTAGTTCCATGTGCATTTGGTGCACACATCCGCCCTCACTGAGCTTTATCCATTTTTTCTCGTCTTTGTTTCTGTCTGGCCATGTTTCCATGCATGTGTATCCATGACTGACATCCAGCTCATGTGCACCAGAACAGCCACACTGGTTTTTAACAGGCCAGTTAGTAAGTAGCAGGTGCCTGTAGGCCCCCGGTCAGCCCGTGTACCCTGACAGTCCGGCCCTTTCCCTGGGATTCCCACACTACCCCTCTCCGACAACTCCAGGGTTAACTCCGGGTAGGTCAGGGACCTCAGCTAGCGCAGATCCTTCTCTTTCTTCAGCGCCCGAGCTCCTCCCTTTCGCTCTTTCTCTCCCATTCTCTCTGTCGCTATCTCCATCTCTGTCTCATAAAAATTATACAACCATCTTGAATCCTTGTTGATTCAAAGATGTAAAGTTTTAAACAGTGGTGTGCTGGTAAATGTTCAACAATCAGCTCTCCAGGAGTAGAGGGGTGTCCTGATTTGTAGCATTTGCTGCTTTCCATGGTGTAAATAGATATTCACACCCTGACAGATTTCCAGCTACCAACATGCCCAAAGGTGGAGCTGTCAGGAGATGTGCAGTGGCACACCATTGGCTGCCATTTATTATATAGACATGAAGGACATAAATAACTGCAGAAGCACAGATGATAGTAAAAAAATAGTAAAAATAATAGAAAATAATGCATTCTGAGTAGTTATTACCTTCGTTTCTAATATAATTTATTGTTTTTACAACTTAAATTTTTGATAATGCCTGTGTTTCACAACTAGGTCATAAATTTCCTGAAAATTTTAGCCGTCAGCTCTTGTGAGCAGATGAGCTGGCTCTAGTAACCACTGGATAAATAAACAGAGGCAGGAAAATTACAAAAACAGGTGGTTGGTGGTGAAAAAACCAGGACTCAGGGGAGAGTCGACATCCAACCTCAGGTGGCCAGTTCAGGCCTCTCCACCCAGAACCCCCTACCTCCGCAGCTCTCTACCCCTGCTGCCTAACCCCACCTACCTGCAACAGGAAGTCGAAGAGCGCCAGGCGTGCCCACTCCGTATGGTGGATGCCCAGGCATGAGGCCTGGCCTGGCCAGCTGCAACCGTGTGCCAGCAGGGCCTGGTACTGCAGCCAGCCCAAGGCCAGAGAGTTCTGATCCTCATCCGGGTCACCCAGGTGCTGCACATCGGGTGCCCACCAGATGACAGGCCTTGTGCCACCATCCGTGTAACGGTAGGGCAGGAGGGGACTGTGGAAGCGGCGGGCCACAGCAGGCAGGCTCCTGCGCAGCCCCAGCACACGATCTACATGGAAGGACAGGACCTCAGGCAGGTCCCCAGGCCTCTTGATCAGGCCACAGAGCCCTTGGGAGCAGAGTTGGCTGAGCCTGGGAGGGGACATGTCCTGAAGGGCACCCTCAGCAGAGAAGCCAACCTGTAGCACCTGCCCATGGGCAGGAACCCTGGCTTTGCCCACCACCTCCCCCTGAGCCAACAGTCGGAGCATCTGCACATCATGGTCTGTCAGCCATGGGGGAATCTGCCCACCGGTCCTCAAGCTGCTCAACAGCCCAGGGGTCTCAGCGCCACACCATACTGACCCTTGTAGCTCCCCAACAGAGCCAGGCCACTGATGAGTCCCTGAGGCCATGGTGGGATCCTCTGCTTGTCGCCCACCAGTCAAGGCTCTGTTCTCAGTTCCCATCAGATCCCTGCCTGCCGCTCTATGGGGCCAGAGTGTCAGCCCAGCAGTAGTTCTCCAAGCCGGTGAAGCTGCCACATCACTCCCTGGGAGTGGACCAACCAGGGTGACCATTTCACTCTGCGTGTCCTGGGTAGAAGTGCCATGCCGGGGGTGGCCCAGGTCTTTGGCTCCTGGATCTCCGACCTCATCCTCCCTCAGGAGCACAAAATGCTGAGTACTGAGTCTTGGATGTCCTGTCAAAGTAATGTCCCTCCTGACCCTTCCTGGATGCCTGAGGTCCCCTCCTGGGGACTCTGTGCTTCTGTGCACTCTTGTTCTGTGGCCTTGCTCCTCAGCACAGACCAAGATGGAGTTCCTAGGCAAAGCACGACCTCTCCAGAAGCCCATGTTTCTTGCCCACTGCCTCTGGCTAGAGCTCAAAGCCTGCCAGATATGGGTTGCAGGGGCGCCAGTTACCCCCTGAGGCTCCATGGGTCCAGGGTCCGGGCCGGCGGCTGGACGCTGTGGGTGAAAGTGGGTGACAGCCATTGCAGATAGGGTCATCAAGAGGCAGAATGCCATCACTGGCCGCCTCTTGCCACGCAGCCTTTTCCAGAGACAAGATGCCTGGGGGAGGGTAGAAAAAAGTTTGAGACCTAGAAAGACATCAGCTCAACCCACAAAACAATAAGGATGATAAGCAAAGGAGACTCCCAGTTCATGAGAGACTGAGAAGAGCACAGCTCAGGTGGAGGGACAGCTGGCTGCCTTCAAGAAAGGAAATGGACAACTCCAGCCAACTGCACTCCTGCTTCCAAGGCTGGCTGGCTTTTCCTTGCAGGGCAGGCTCTGCTGAGGCCTGCAGACCCATGCTCTTCTGCCCTATTCTCCCTTTGGATAAACTGCCATTACAACACTGTCACCAGGCACCATAAGGGGCTTTTCTCACATCTGTCCCCATCACCAAGAGCTGGCCTTCTCTTTTCATCTCCATGTGATCCTGTGGGCCCGTTCTGGCAGATCTCTTGGTGTCCCCACACACATGCCCTTACCCTTTTCCAGGGCACATTGCCACCCAGTTACAGATGACTTTGCCAACCCCCTCAGCAACAGGCTGTGACCACATGACCAAGTTCCTGATTATGGCATAAGAGGCAACAACTTTTGCCAGCCCCACATGCTTAAAAGGAGTTTGAGCACCCTGGCCTTTCTCTCTCGCCCTCCCTGCAAGTTGCACACAGATACGGCAGCAATAGCTCTACACGTGTTAGGAAGGACACACCCTCGGGGAAGTGATTTCTCAACACGTGGTCCTTGGACCAGCAGCATCAGTATCACCTGGGGACTTGTCAGAAATGCAAATTCTTGGGGACCCACCCCAGAATTACTGAATCAGAAACAGGGCTGGGCAGCCTGTGTTTTAAGAAGTTCTCTGGGTAATTCTGATGCCGGCTCGAGCTTGAGAGCCACTGCTCTAGGGCTTCATGAGCCACAAGTGGGAAGGAGCATGGTGTCTGGAGCAGTGCAAACCACTGCAGTTGGGAGTCTCTGCACCTGTGAGCCTTTATGTGACAGACCTACAGGCAGAGCCCTGGTACATGATGGGAATCAACAGATATGTGCCTGACAAAATGAATGGAAAATCTAGTCCAAGTCACAAAAACGCTCCCCAAATTAGTTTGCTTATTAAATCCACCAGATATTCCTTAGAGATATTTGATGCTATATGCGGTGTGGGGCAATTTGCTGGAATGCACAGAAAAGGCACACAGGTAAACAGAATTTTAAAGTTGTCAAAGAAACAATGCCCACAAAACAAACCAGATTCCACTTTTTTCCCCTGCATGTGCTTGCTCTTCTGAAAAGCTCCCCGGTGAGTGTTAAAAGGGGATTATCTGGGATCTGCATTGGACATGAGGGTGAAGTCCATCATCAATAGCCCCCTGCTTTCTCTCAAAAGTGCCACCTCTATCCCCCACAATCCACCCCAGCCATATCTGTCCAGGAACCCCAACCTATGACCTAAGCTGATGGGGCCGTCCTGGACCCTGACCCATGCTGGGCCAACAGAGCCTCACCCCCAACCCCATGCCTGGGAGCATGGGCTTGTGATAAATCAGCAAGGCTGACTTGTCCTGCTCATGAAATAGAGAGCAGGGCCCCACTGCCACCCAGCCAAAGATGATATCAGTGGGCCATACTCTGTTGAGAGCCTGCAAGGAGAGAGAAGGAAACAGTCGCACAGACAAACCAGAGATGAAAACAGGAAGGAGTGCCTTCTCCAGCTTCCTGCACTGCATGCAGTTCCAGTTCTGAGCCTGGCCCAGGAACAGCAGCAGCCACTGTCTGGGGCTCCTTGGAGCTGAGCAGTATCCACATACCTATTCTCCCTCTACGTTTAGCTGTGGATCATGGGTGCCCCTGCTACATGCAGCCAAAAAGGCCTAATTAGGATCATCTCTGAGTTCCCTTCCCTCTGCAATTAAAAGAGTCTTTGCTGACAGGGCACAGTGGCTCATGCCTGTAATCCCAGCACTTTGGGAGGCTGAGGTAGGTGGATCACTTGAGGTCAGGATTTCGAGACCAGCCTGGCCAACAAGGCAAAAGCATGTCTCTATTAAAAATACAAAAATTAGCCAGGCATGGTGGTGCATGCCTATAATCCTTGCTACTTCAGAGAATCACTTGACCCTGGCAGGAGACCCAGGAAGCAGAGGTTGCAGTAAGCCAAAATTGCACCATTACACTACAGCCTGGGGGACAGCAGCAAAATTCCATCTCAAAAAAAAAAAGCCTTTCCTCCCCTCCTTCAGTACCCAGCTGACCTTCTCCTTCCTTCCAACCATGTGGCCTGGAGGAATGCTGCCCTCATGAATTTCCTAATTTATCCATGTTTTCATTCCCTTCTAAGCCAGTGACAGTTTCTGCAGGAACCGAACACATTTGTCAGCACCATGAACATCATAAAATAATCAAAAGGAAGTGGGAAAACTCAGTTACAGCCCAGCTATTAAAAGTGCCCATGGCTGCCTCCTACCTCTAGTTCCTCCACACTGGTTCTCTCCCTGTTCTACCCTTTTCTGCCTTCTGGACATGAGGCCAGCATCTCCCTCTTAAGCGCCTCCATGAATGGTGCACTGATATCTCTTGGCCCCACTTTTGCCAAGCACCTCAGCCTCAGGAAGCCAGAGTGTGGTGGTGGAAGGAGCACTGGACAGGGGTCAGCAGGCTGAAGTCTGCGAGGACACATGACCCCACTCTCTGGACCAGCTTCCTCATCTACAAGGGGTTGGGTTGGATGAAATAGCCTTTGAGGCCTCACTTTCCCCAATACCCAGTGATTCTAGCTCTTGGTGGACAGTGGAGGTGGACTCAGCTGTCCCACTTTGAATAGCTTATGGGATGGAACAGTGGGCTCCCCTGAACCTCCTTCTGCCCATGACAGGCACCTGTAGCAGAGCAAAGCTGCAGAAGAGGACCCACATGCCACCATTGCCCAGTAAGAGGATATGGGTCCTTAAGGGTGGCTTTCAGAGAAGAGGGTTGAAATGAGGGTTTTCTGCCACTGCCCAGTCACCACGAGGAGACCCAGTCATCCACCTTGGCCTGAACAGTGAGACCATAATAACCAAAGCCTCCCTTGCAGCTCGGAGCTGATTCCCCAAGACCCAGTGGGACACACCAACACAGGGTGACTCAGGGCCAACGGACACCTTCCATCCACCTGAAGCTGCTGCTGGAGGGACCACTTATGCTAACCTTCCCTCCCCCATACCTGGAGGGGAGGAGATAGTAGAGAAAATCCCCTTGGCCTCTGGCACTTACATGCTAAAACATCTTCCCACTCACCTGACACCCCAGGCATTCATGCTTCTGTGAAGAAGCCATCAGGTGAGCCTATGTCCCAGGGCCACAAATCCCCTGCTTCAACACCCTGATTAAGGTGGGGACCAGCAAACTAATTAAACAGTGGGGAAAACAGATGAGGGCAGGCTTCTGATAACTTCCCCCCTCCAACTTCAGCAGGGCCTCCAGGGCCACAGGGCAAGGAGACACAGCCTAGAGAATATTTTCCTTGTCAGTTGTGTGGTCCTCTAGACAACCTGTGCTCCCCAAACCTGGATTGCATCTGTAATCTCTTGCCTGATTACCAGAGATGGGATGGAACAATGGTTCTTAAACTTGCTCTGGGGTTCCTTCACATTCTACCATGGGGTAGGGGGTTAGGAGATGACTCTGTATGCTCTGCACTCGCCACTCTCGCTCCACACAACCACACGCACACACACTTCCACCAAGACAGCTCTGTGTTCTTTCATTTGGTGGGTTTAGCTTATTTACATTACTTGATATACTATGCATGTTTAGTCTTAGTTCTGTCATAATATTTTATGGTATACTTTCTGTATTGCAAACCCAAAATAAGCCCCCTGACCATCTGAATGGACCCCTGCTTTCAGCTAAGGGCATTCCAAAGTTAACCCGAAAAACTGGTTTAGGCCATGATGGGAAGAGGAAGCCAGACAAGCCTCATTATGCCCTCCTCCCTTTTTGAAATGTAGGCCCAGATGACCAGCACTGACATCAACACATACCTTAAGACTGATAGAACTGCCTCTTTATGTCTGATAAGAAGCATTTACAATCAGTTCCCTGAAGCCAGCTACCTAGAGGCTCCAACTACATGCTAAAACCTTGGTCTCCACAAGCTCTTATCTTAACCCAGACATTCCTTTCTATTGATTCTAAGTCTTTAGACAATAACTTAGCTCTTTCAACCAACTGCCAATCAGAAAATCTTTGAATCTACCTATGACCTAGGAGCCCCTGCTTCCAGTTGCCCTTCCTTTCTGGACCCAACGAATGTACATCTTAAACGTATTGATTGATGTCTTATGTCTCCCTAAAATGTACAAAACCAAATTGTAGTCTGATAACCTGTTCTTGGGATCTCCTGAGGGCTGTGTCACTGGCCATTGGTCACTCATATATGGCTCAGAATATATCTCTTCAAATATTTTACAGCTTGATCTTTTCATCAACAATATTTATAATATTTGAAGTCTTGTACTATGTTTTCTTTTCACTTACTTTTACTTGTCTTTTGCTATATATTTCTTATAATATTTAAGAAATTTTGATTTGGGTCCTAATGATTGTATGCCCTTAGTTGACTGGTTCTTTAGACTGTAACTCTTAATCCCATAAAAAGAACAACATTAAAATTATTTTCTCTTCCCCCTCCTCCCCCTCCCTTTCCTCTACCATTCAGTTTTCATCATCTTTTTAATGTTTGTCTTTGTACGATTAAATATGTTTACATTTCTATCTATTTCTCAGCTTTAAATAATATTCCTTAGTTGCCTGCTGTTATTAATGAAGTAAACAACATGTTAATTCTTTCCTCCACCTTTTGCCTTCATCCCCCTTCCAATTGTTTATATTTGTGTCATTTCTGCATTGGTACAATAGCAAACATATACATTCAATTCCCTCACTCTAATAGACACATTGTTCAGGTCTTAGTTATTCAGATAAATATATTCTATGCACAGACCTGTCCCCTTAGCCACAGTTTCCCATTATTTCTTGGTTGACCGAAGTTCACATGGGAACAATATTCTCTGATTTCTTGCATGTTCAAACTGTTTTCTACAGGATTCATACGTGAAGTAAAGTTGCTTAGACATAAAACATTTGGCTCACAGTTTCTTTGAATAGTTTATGGGTTCTGCTCCACTGTTTCATAACATTAAGGGAAATCTAAGATTAAACTGATTTTTGACCCTGCCTGGATGCCCTAAGAATTCTTTCTTTTTCTTTCACATCCAGTAACATTCCCAGGATCTATCAGTGTTGACTGTTTCAGGCCAGCTTTTCTTGGCATGCAGTGTGCCCTATTAGAAAAGGTAGACACAAGTCTTTTTATTTCATCAGAATTTTCTTGAACTAATTATTAAATATTTGTTCCATTCCATGACTTTATTTCTACTTTCTTCTTTAGGCTCTTCATTATGTATATGTTGGTTCTCCTTTATCTGCCTTATACCTTCTCTTTAATCCTATTTTCATTTCTTTTTGTTCACTGTTCTTGTTTTTATACTCTATTTGACTTACTGTGTTTTATTTACTTACTCACCATTTCTGTTAGTTTCTACTTTTCCTTACTTCTTTTCAGCTCATATTTCATGTCTTTCCATCTTCCCATTTTTTCTTGAATTCTTGCATTTCTGCTTTGCAGTATTTCTTCACAGAGGGTATATTAAGTTTTAAAAATTCATTGTGATAAGATTGCTCAAAATTCCACTGTTTCCAGGTAATATTTTCAGGTGATCAGCCCTCATCTGTTAAGAAATATTGCTGTTCTTTGTCTCCCTTTTTATCACAGTGTCTCTGGATAGATGCTGGGTTCTTTTCATTGTATGAGTTGGAGCAGTCAATTGAAAGAGGTTCCTGTAGAACCCAGTGGAATTTGAAATCAGCTGGTTTCATAATGCAGATACTCTCTTCTTCTGATCTACCCCATGGTCAGGCCGCATCCTGCAAATACAGCTTGTTAGCATGGCTCTTTATGTATCACAGTGTCCTCTGCTTTTCTAATCCCAATAGTCCAGCTGAATCCTCTGAGCCATTAAACTTGCCCCCATCCCATTTCCACACCCTCTTTTCGCAGACAAGGGGTAGGGGGATGATGATTCTGCTCCTCAGGTGTGTCACTCACCTTCAGGTATATTTCACTGGTGCTTTCTGAAATCTGCCAACTTCGGCTCCCTCTTCTACTCTTTCTTACTTCTTCCAACTTCTTTCCTACTTACTGCTCCTGTATGAAACTGGCTGCTTCTTACACTGTTCCCAAATATTTTGGTGACTGCCTCCTAATTTAGCTGAAAAGGAATTTGCATTTTGTCTTCCATTTTCTTTGCTGCTTTCTGCTGGTTTCCAGGACAAGGTGAGGATGCAGAGTTTATGCTGCCATGTTTACACCAGCAGTCCTCAATGGCACATTTTTAAGAAGAAAGAAGCATGCCCTTACCAAATGCAGTGACTAACCAGCCCTCGGAGCAACCGCCTTTTTCCAACTTCTGTGCTCAGGAGCCACAGCACCCTAGCAGCCCTGAGAATTCCAAGAATTTTGCTCCCTCTACACATTTGCACAAGATCTATTCACCAGCTTTGTGTGAATTGATGCAGCCTGCAGGCTGATCACTTAGCAGCATCCCTCTGGAAAGACTACCCTTGAAGCCCTTTGGAGTGACATGGACCAGGCAGTAAGGTGATCCACCTATCCCAGTTAGACTTCTAAGAGTCAAGGAGAGAGGGAGGGACCACGAGGCACCTGCCAGTTCTCCACTTTATAATTTATTCACCTTCTCATCCCCTCCCTTATACATTCCCCTCCTTCTGTTCCAATTTGGTTAAAAGGTAGCACTGTCCACCCAGATACCCAAGCCAGAAATCTGGGTCTGACCTTCATTCCACCTTTCCTCTGCCTCATACATCTAAGTCTTGCAAATTTTTCCTCCTAAACATCTCTTGAATCAGTCCATTTCTCATTAGACCCTCTGTGACTGAGCCCAGGCACCCTCTTCTTTATCAGGACACCTGCAATAGCCCCCTTTGCTCCCACTCCTGCTCCTCTGCAGGCCACTTGCCACAAACTGGCTTTAAAGAGACTTCAAAGTCTCTTTAGAGAACAGCTAAATGCCAGAAGTGCTCTAGCCATGCTAAACTTCTTTCAGTTCTGGACAGTGCCAGACCCACTGTCTCCGGACCTTTATACCTGTTGATCCTTCTGCCTGGAATAGTCCCCTCCTCCCTGTTTTCATTGCTCAGGTCTCAGCTTAGACACCTCCCCCAGGAAGCCTTCCCCTGAGACTCCTCAATGAATTGCTCATGGTGTGTTCCCATAACACACTCTTCCTCCCCAAGCACACCCCTTTTCACTCTGTACTAGACTTGACCATTTAATGTCTGTCTCTCAATGGATGGGTTGAACCCTGCAGGCAGAACATGGGCTCACAATTGTATCTCTGGACTATCATGGTGCCTGGCACATGAGAAGCTCTCTGCAAAATGAGCTGTCAGATAAGAGAGGTTATCAAGGAGGTGGAAACACTGCTCCCCGGCCTGTGGCACTGCAAATCTGCTGGTGAAGAGGGCTCCTCCGATCTCCAAGGCTCTTTTCTGTTTGGAATGCCAGCCACTGCCACCAGCCACCCAACACAGCAGATGTTTTTTGTGCCCCATTATTTAAAAATGTACCCAGAATTTGTCTCAAGCAGGTATGGTAAAACACACAGACATAAAAGCGATTGCCATGAAATAAGTTTTTCTTATACTCACAGTCCCCTAGAAACAGGAGGTACAGCATGCCACACAGGAACACACAGGGCCGCAGGAGCTGAGATGGGCAGGCAAAGAGAGAGAGAGCAAATGCAGCGGCGGCCTTTACTGTGGTTTTCGCAGTACCGAATGAGCAAAGAAGTTAAGAAAACTGAAATTGAATTATTTCAGCGGGTCTGGGCTACAGGTGATAGGGCAGAGGACAGACAGAAACCTAATAAAATAAGGTGGGTGATATAGACTCAAAATCGGTTGGTTTGCACATGAAAGGTGTGCTCAGAGGCCAGTTGGTTTCTCTCCTTAAGAATTAGCTAACCCTGGGAGGGGCAGCCCTTCCCTGAGTCCACAAGGCACCAGACACCAGAGCATCAAAAAAACAGAAAATAAGAGAATATAGTGAACACACCCATGTTATGTCCCCATAGCTGGACTCCAGCTGCCCCCACAGCAGGCAATCTTCCTGCACACTGCCAGTCCCAAGGCCCTGATCACTCCCACTTTCTTGCCCACTGTGCCAGGAAGCTCAGGGTGACACCTCTGGTGACAGCCCTCAACCAATAGGGGACAAAAGTCAGTCCCCTTTTGGTGGGGGGGTACTCTAACCTGCATCGTGAGAGGCATTTAATGTGGTTGCAACTAAGTGTGTTCAGTAGGACTGAGCCTCTTTTCTATAAAACAAGTGATGCCTTGCCACCCCCTAAGATACCTTTATCTGATGATTTTTCTCAAGTGAGATCCTACATTTCTGTCCCAATTAGATATGTTTTTAATTTGGTCTCTACTGCTATTTTTTAAAACACACAGGTACTACATGCCTAGATAGGCACTGTTAAAAACCCACATAATACCAAAAAAGTCACAGCAAAATGGAACATCTCCTTCCTCTCCCCAGAGGGAGCCACAGTTAGCAATTAGGGCATGCATCCTTTCAGGCTGTGGCTTTTCTTTGCATTATAACATATGCATACGTCACAGAGTATTCATTTCCTGTAGCTGCCATAACAGACTACCACTGACTTGCTGGCTTAAAACAGCGTAAATATATTCTCTCACAGTTCTGGAGGCCACAAGTTCCACATCAGTTTCACTGGGTCAGAATCAAGGTGTCAGCAGGGCCGGGCTACCCCCAAAGGCTCCATGGAGAACCTGCTCCTTGCCTCTTGCAGCTTTTGGTGGCTGTCGGCATTCCTTGTCTTGCAGTCGCAGCAGTCCTGTCTCTGCCTCCACGGTCTCCTCTTTTCTTTGTGTCAAATCGCCCTCTGCCTCTTCCTTATATGCATATTTGTGACGGCATTTAGGGTCCACCTGGGTAATCAGGATAAGTTCCCCATCTCAAGATCCTAAATCAGATCTGCAAAGATTCTTGTTCTAAATAAGGTAACATGGGTGTAATTTTTCAGTCTACTACACGTGGTAATCATTTTCAGCATGAAGGAGATGACTATGCCATAACTGGCTTTGATTGACATAAGAGGCCCTGAAGCTTTCCCCCATCTCTCCACATAGAGGTGCTTTACCCTTTTTAACTGCTGCATAATATTTCACAGTGGAAATGTGCCATGATTTCTTTATCCATTCCTCAACAGAAGGATATTTAGATCATCTCCAGATTTTTTACTGTGACAAACAATATTGCACCGAGTATCCAATACATGCAGTTCTTGGAAAGAATCTAAATATTTCTATAGAAGAAATGCCAAGAGAGGAAGTTGTTGGGCCCCACGTCTTCTCATTGCCCTTAGCCTTTCATCATACATAAATTACTATCCCCTTTAATTCTCACAACAACCTAGAGAAATAGGAATTATATAATTCCTATTTTACAGCTGAGAAAACAGAAAGGTCCAGAGCGCTAATGTGTGCCCAGGGCCACATAGCTGGCAAGAATACCAACATTTTAAATTAACACTAAAATGGGAAATGGCCATGAACAATTTGGCTTGTTTTTTTCTTCTTTCTTCTAAGATAAAAAATGTGTTGAATTCCTAAAGTATTGGATATCACTAGGGAAAAATAAATCATCTTTTAAATATGTTTCAAGAAGACAGGCTGTTTTGATCCTTCTCTCAGCCTCACTTGGCTTCAGAAAACCCGGGGAAAGTTGGCAGTTGTGCAGTTGGGCAGACAGAAAGGTTCAAAATGGCCATGAGCAGATGTCCTAGGCAGGGCCACCCAAGGAAAGCTTTGGGAAAAGAAAAGCAGCTTTGATCAGACTGAAAAAAACATCATCTGAAGAGGAATATTCAGCTGAATAATAAAGAGTACATTAGAGAAAGCAAGAAAGGGGAATGAAGCACACTCTGCTAGAAAGTTTGCCAGTGAGATTCAAAGTGACCCTGTCACTGCAGACATGCTGGGGGGCGGCCACACCCTGTCACTGCAGACATGCTGGGGGGCGGCCACACCCTGTCACTGCAGACATGCTGGGGGGCGGCCACACCTCTTCCCTCCATTCTAACCATCCAAGTTACACACCCTGTCTTTTCTGCCCTGCAATGATCATGGCAGGTGGGAAGGAGAAATGGAGTTACCTTCGCTGTCTGGTTCTATAGCTACCCTATTTCTCCTTCCCCATCAAGCCCCACTTCCCACCCCTTCACCAGTACTCCTCCTTAATTCCTCAGAAAAGATGCCTATAAGCCTAACAGTCCTATCCACCCACAGTTGCAGAGAAGGAGCAATGAAAACAGCAGCAGGTAGCCAGAGAAATAGACACACAGGTTTCGGGGAACACATCTCTGAGTTCTGCTTCTGCCCTTCTGAGCTGTGTTGTAATACGCAAGTCACACAACCTCTCTGCCTCTTTTTCTTAGCTATAAAATGGGGAGAATGAGATATCTTTTCCCTCCAGGAGTTGGCATAAGAAATAAATGAGTCAAAGTATATAAAAGGCCACTACATGGTTGGGAATATTTACATGAGTGGTGGGATCAGGGATATTCTGTCCCCACTTCTGGATACAGACTACCTTTCGGGAATCTGAAAATACTCCTCTTCCTGGGTATTGGCTTATTGTAAAAGTCAGAGGATAAGTGGGGATATCTGGGAGCATAACTGAAGGTAGAGGCAGAAAGAGAAGCTCTTTCCTTGTAAAACCACAAGCGTGGGCCAGGAGCAGGCCACCTGGGCAGTGAGAAAGTTCTCATTGTCTGCTGAAGGTGCTTCCAAAGATAACCAGGTTGGAACAGGAAAAAATGTCTTGGCCTTTTAAAATCACATGGGAGGATGAGGAGGGAAAGCGTGGGAGCCAGAAGGGAGGTATGTCAAGGGAGTTAAAGGGGAAGACTGAGATTCTGACAAGAGCAGGGTTGGGGCTGCCTAGCAGTTGCAGGAAGGGAAGCCAGGAGAGTTCTGCCTGAAGGAGCCCAGCCCACTGAGAAGCTGGGGAACTGTATGAGGCAGGGGACAGGAGCAACCTCCAAACTCCCTGCCATCGCCTCCACCAGGGTGAAAACTGCTCTCAACCAGGAAGTTCTAACCATCAAGGGCTGTGTCCTTAATGGCATTATTTGTCCACAATTCTTCCTACCTTGCCATAGTTGCACTGCAGATGCAGTCTACTTCCCTGCCTACTCTCTTTGGCCTTGGCCGTGTGACTTGTTTCACTACTGGGATGTGAGTGGACGTAACATATACCATGTCCTTTTGAAGGCTTTAAATGTGCTGTGTGGTTTGGTTTGCCTCCTTGCAATTATGTCCTCACCATGAGAAGAGCTTGCCCCAGGTAAAGCACCTGGAGCAAACCTGAACTCAACCTCCAGCCTAGAGCCAACCCAGCCATGCCAACTCCTGTAACCAAGATACAGGCATATGTTTGGGTTAGCTGTTGAGACTGTGAGGCTGTTGGCTATGCAGCATTATTACAGCAAACCCCAACTAATACACAGCTTTTGGTGGCATCTCTTGGGCTCAATGTGTGCCCTTGGTCAGATAACAGGAAGGCAGGTTAGCAATGAAGCCTAGCACCCCTCCCTCAGTTAAAAAGAGTGTGGTACTGTCTCTACAATAGGGCTTAGGCTGTAATGAGGATGATGGTGTAACCCAGTCACGGATGTATCTCTTGAACCAGTTTCTCCAGTAAGATGGGATGGAGGGAGCCTTCTGTCAAATGGAGGCCTTTTAGGAATAACTTTTCTGAAAAGGTTTAATACAAATGAACTTTGCACAGAGACAGCTTGAGAAACAGGGACACTTGGAGGAAAGGACTGTGTGCTTACAGTTTACAGATTGTACTGTAATATGCAGCAGGAGATTTTCCTCTTTTCTATAAGGAAAGGAATGCTCTTCTTTGAGGAAATCAAGTCAAGATCTTTCCTGATAGTCTGGCACTACAGCTTTACCCTCCCTCAGAGACTGCCTCTACACCCTGCACCACTCTACACCCTGACACCCCCACTGCTTACAAATATGACTGCAGTCGGCTGTTGCCCAGGGACTCACTGGCAGAGACAGAGGCTAAGTCATCTTTCCTCAACTACCAGACATCAAAAAAGGATGACAAAATCTGCTCCTCCACCAAACTGCCACAGACGATAGGATAACGTGCTGGGCAGGAAGATGGAGAGAAGACAGAGGTCATATGTTCTTCTCCCTATCCAGACACAAAATCACAAAGCACTTGTAAAGTGTTTTCTTGAGAGTTTTTCTGGGTGGGAGAAGGGGTAGAGGGAAGTCATATGATGGGTGTGTGTGTGTGTGTGTGTGTGTGTGTGTGATAAAAACTGAACTTGGGTCTGACTCTGGAGTCATCACTAAAGGTGTGACAACCCCTTAGTTTCTGTTCCCCAACTTTGCCCCCTTCTAAACAGCCACCCTGCCTGATTCATCACTTCTTAGACTCTGAGTGAAGCTGGCAAAGATTTGGGAATTTGGACTTTCTGTTCCGTTTCTTAAACTGCAGTTTGTCATAACAAAACTATGGCTGGAGTGAAAGGGAATACACGAGCAGACTGTCAGAGGGTTAGATTAAAACCACATGTCCCAGTCCTGGGAGGAACCCAGCGGGCAACCCTGCTTTCCTTGATTTCCCAAAGTCAGACCCCAGGCAGGGAGAGCTGAACTGGCCTCTGGGCAAAGGCAACAGGCACAGCTTCCCTCTCCGGTCAGATCTGCTGGGTTCTGGGAGGCTGGGCTGTTTGCTCCACTGTGGGTGGAATAACAGGCAGCCTGTCTCCAAGGCTACCACCAGGCCAGGCTCCCTTGCTCAGCTCCATCCGAGGGCTTTGATTTTTCCTTCCACATCAGCAACTTAAAGACAAGAGGAGACTTTTGCCCCTGTAATTTCTGGCTCAGCCAATTCCAGGAAAAAGAAAGAAAACCAAAGGAATGATAAATAACATTGATTCAGCATTTGCTGCGTGCCTGAGACTGCTTGAAAACCTTACTTCTAATTTAATGCTCACTCCCAACTTATGAGATATGTACAACTGTTACCATCCTTATTTTACAGTGAGGAAAATCATGCATAAAGAATCAGAGAGGGTGGATCACGAGGTCAAGAGATTGAGACCATTGTGGTCAACATGGTGAAACCCCGTCTCTACTAAAAATACAAAAAATTAGCTGGGCATGGTGGCACATGCCTGTAATCTCAGCTACTCAGGAGGCTGAGGCAGGAGAATTGCTTGAACCAAGGAGGCGGAGGTTGCAGTGAGCCGAGATCGCGCCATTGCTCTCCAGCCTGGGTAACAAGAGCGAAACTCCGTCTCAAAAAAAAGAATCAGAGAGGCCCAAGGCTCACACTGCTGATAAGGGCAGCACCTGGGCATGAACCCAGGCAGTCTGGCTTCAGAGCTAGCTGACCTAGTTGCTGTGCCACCCTAGGAAGAAGCTGCCACCTAAAGCCCCTGCTCCAGCCCTGATTCCAACAGACTACACTAGGTCTTAGGGGTGGGCCCTGTCTCAAAGGAGGCTTATCTGTTCAGGACTGATCAGTCCATCCATAAAGTGAGGCTTGAATGAGGTCAAAGGCAGGTTGCAACCTTTTTGTATTAGGACAAATTGAGGAAAAATAAAAATGTTTTTAGGCTGAATGTTTTTCATTCAAAATGAAAACAGCTTTGCTATGTCTCTTGTCCTCTTTTATTCTTTATTTGAGAAATAGAGGAATATCAATGAGAAAATGCCACCATTTGATACACTCCAAACTGGGCATATTTGAGAGGCAGCATCAGAGGCAGCTTTCTAATAATCCGTGACCTCAAATTAGTCTAGGGCTTGATATCGAAACCAGGCAGGTTCTGTGCCTCCTGCTCATTCCGGAACCAGATGGTGCCCCAGTTCCATGTCGAGAATTCTCCAGACTATCGGCTAGGAAATTGAAAACATCTAATTTATGAGGGGACATAGCAGATCCCAATAAAAATGACCACTTACTGAGCACATGCCATGTGCCAGGAGCTCTCAAAACCCTACAACAAATGTGCTAATATGATAACGTGACGATGGCAGAAATTCAGATTAGGGGCAGGCAAGATTTTAGTTTTTCCAGTAGCCCATGTACTTTTCACTTCACACACAATGATGAGGGAAGAATCCAGAGTCTTGAGATAAAGATGTGAGTATAGGGAGGTGCTAAGCATGAGGAAGAAACCTGGGATTTTGCTGCAATTTTTGCTGTCTCGTTCAACAATTTCTTGTAACTTCACACAGCCCTTCCAAGTGACTAAATACAGCCAGTTTCTGTGACCTCAGAAAGCCCTTCCTGTGACTTCACACAGCCCTTCCTTTGACATCACACAGCCTCTTCCTGTGACTTCACATGGCCACCTCCTGTGGCTTCACACTGCCCCTCCGTGGCTTCACACTGTCTCTACCTGTGACCTCACATTGCCCCTTCCTGTGGCCTCACACAGCCTCTTCCTGTGGCTTCACACAGCCCCTTTCTGTGACTTCACACTTTTCCTCCCTGTGACTTCACACAGCCCTGCTCCTTCCTGTGACTTCCCACTGCCCCTTCCTGTGGCCTCACATGGTCTCTTCCTGTGCCTTCACAGCCTTTCTGTGACTTCCCACTGCCCTTTCCTGTGGCCTCACATGGCCCCTTCCAGTGTCTTCACACTGCCCCTTTCTGACTTCACACTGCCCCTTCCTGTAAATTCACACTGCCCCATCCTGTGACTTCACACCATTTCTTCCTGGGACTTCACACTGCTCCTTCTTGTGGCTTCACACTGCCCCTTCCTGTGGCTTCACAAAGCCCCTTCCTTTGTTCTCACACAGACCCTCCCTTCCTGTGGCTTCACACTGCACCTCCCTATGTCTTCACACTGTTCCTTCCTGTGACATCACACTGCCCCTTTCTGTGACTTCACAGCCTCTTCCTGTGACTTCCCACTGCCCCTTCCTGTGACTTCACACAGCCGCTTCCTATGACTTCACACCATCCTTTCCTGAGACTTCACACAGCCTCTTCCTGTGACTTCACAGTACCCCTCCCTTTGATTTCCTGGAGCCTCACACAGCCCCTGCCTGTGACCTCACAAGGCCTCCTCCTGTGACCTCACACTGCCCCTTCCTGTGGCTTCACACTACCTCTTCCTGTGGCCTCCTACTACCTCTTCCTGTTATATCCCACTGCCCCTTCCCATGGCTTCACACTGCCTCTTCCTGTAAACTCACACTGCCACTTCCTGTGACCTCACACAGCCCTTTTCTGTGACCTCACACAGCCCCTTCATATGACTTCATATAGCCCCATCCAATAGCTTCAGACAGCTCCTTCCCGGGACTTCATACTGCCCCTTCCTATGACTTCCACTGCCCCTTACTGTGGCCTCACATTCCTCTCCCTGTGATGTCACACCGACCTTTCCTGTGACTTCCTACTGCCCATTCCTGAGCCTCACACTGACCCTAACTGACTTCCCACAGCCCCGCCCTGTGGCTTCAAACAGAACCCTACCTGTGACTTCACACTGCCCTTCCTATGACTTCACACTGCCCCTTCCTATGACTTCACATTTCCCCCTCCTATGAGTTTACACTGCCACTTCCTATGACTTCACACAGTCACTTTCTGTGACTTCACACTGTCCCTTCCTATGACTTCACACTGCCCCTTCCTCTGGCTTCACACAGAACCCTACCTGTGGCTTCACACTGCCCTTTCTATGACTTCACACTTCCCCTCCTATGACTTCACACTGCCACTTCCTGTGACTTCACATAGTCACTTCCTGTGACTTCACACTGTCCATTACTATGACTTTCCACAGCCCCTTTCTGCAACCTCACATTGCCACTTCTGGTGACCTCATACAGCCCCTTCCAGTGGCACCACACAGCCCCTCATTGTGACTTCCCACTGTCCCATACTGCAGCTTCAAGCAGCCCCTTCCTATGACTTCCCAATGCCCCTTCCTCTGGCTCCACAATGCCCCTCCTTTGGCCTCACATTGCCCACCCTGTGGCTTCATACTGCCTCTTCCTGTGATGTCACACTACCCCTTCTTTGACTTCACATGGTTTCTTCTTGTGGCTTCACACTGGCCCTTCCTGTGACTTCAAAAAGCTCCTCCTGTTACTTCACATCACCCCTTCCTATGACTTCCCTCTGCCCCTCCCTGTGACTTCCCATTGACTGTTCCTGTGATTTCCCATATCCCTTCCTGTGGTATCATACACCCCCATCCTGTGACTCTACACAGTCCCTTCATATGGCTCCACACTGCTTCTTCCCACGGCCTCACAAAGCCCTTTTCTGTCACATCACATAACCTCTTCCTGTGACCTCACTGCCCCTTCCTGTGACTTCACACTGCCCCTTTCTGTGGCTTCACACAGCCACTTTCCTGTGACTTCACACTGCCCCTTCCTGTGGCTTCCCTCTTCCCTTCCTGTGACTTCACATTGCCCCTTCCTGTGGCTTTGCATGGCTGTTACCTGTGGCTTCACACAGTCCCTTCCTGTGGCCTCACACTGCCCCTCCCTGTGACTTCACACAGTCCCTTCCTGTGGCTTCACACTGCCTCTTCCTATGATGTCATACTATCCCTTCTGTGGCTTCACACTGCCCCTTCTTATGACTTTACACTTTCCCTTCTGATGGCTTCACACTTCCCCTTCTGGTGACTTCATACTGTCCCTTTCTATGACTCCCCACTGCTCCTTCCCACATTGCCCCTCCCTGTGACATTGCACTGCCATGATCTGTGACCTCACAGAGCCCGTTACTGGGACTTCCCACAGCCACTTTCTGTGCTTTACACTGCCTCTTCCATTGACATCCCCCTGCCCCTTCCTGCGGCTTCTCATGCCTTTTCCTGTGGCCTCACAAAGCCTCTTCCTGTGGCTTCACACTGCTCTTTCCTGTAACTTCACACAGCCCCTTCCTGTGACTCCCCATGGCCCCTAACTGTGGCAACACACCACCCCTTTCTGTGGCATCACGCGATCCCTTTCTGTGACTTCAAAAAGCCCCTTCCTGTGACCTCACACTGCCCCTTCCTGTGACTTCACACTGCCCCTCATGTAGCCTCACACTGCCCCTTCCTATGACCTCACGCTGCCCCTCCCTGTGACCTCACGCTGCCCCTTCCTATGGCCTCATGCTGCCCCTTCCTGTGACCTCATGCTGCCCCTTCCTGTGACCTCACACTGCCCCTTCCTGTGGCCTCACACTGCCCCTTCCTGTGACCTCACACTGCCCCTTCCTGTGGCCTCACACTGCCCCTTCCTGTGGCCTCACACAGTCCCTTCCTGTGACTTCACACTGCCCCTTCCTGTAGCCTCATGCTGCCCCTTCCTGTGACTTCACACTGCCCCTTCCTGTGACTTCACACAATTTCTTCTTATGACAATACCCTTGCTGTTGTTTCACATTACTCCTTCCTGTGACTTCACATTGTCCCTTTCTGTGACTTCACACAGCCATTTCCCATGGCTTCACACCACCTTGACTAGCTGCAGTTCAGTGTGTGCTAAATCCTAGAAGCCAGCCCTGCCTTGTTAATGGCAGCCCACATAGTGGGTTCTTACATACAGAAAAAGGTTCTTATTTGTAGTAAAAGTCTCTTATGAACTCCTCCTAACCATTTCTTAATCTGCCTAAGCAAATGGCCTCTAGGCACATTTCAAGAAAACTGTTTTGAACAGTTAAAAGCACTGTAGATATCTGACCTTAATTGATTTGTTGGGGGGTGGGGAGGGGGGAATTGGGAAAGGTGGGAGGCTAAAGGTCCATGGCAGGGTATAGTTTGAAATTCCCCTGAGGCTCAGATATGAATATCATTTACTCCAAGCAAATATGGTAGGAGGAGCCAGCCATGTGTCCATGGCTGTCTGCCCAGGTTTGACTGCGTAGCTTCCATAGCATAACCTCAGGGATATTGTAATCTTATTATATGATAGAAACTTCCTTGGTGAACAAATGTCAATATGTAGTGCTGGGGAAGGAATGAAAACCAGAAAAGTCTTAGAAAATGATGTTTCTCAGTTGGGATGGGTGTGGGGAGGGGATGGTACACAGGGAGACAAGAGCCAGAAAATAACAGCTTTTAAAGCAATAAAGAAAGGAATGTCAAACTTAGAGATGGAAGAAATCTATAACCCAAATGAATTCTCCACCCTCATGAAATAGGAAAAGTAATTCAAAAAATCGTTTCAGCAAAGGCTTCAGCCAAGGTCAAAATTATTTTTCAAGAATAGTGATAGAAACTGAAAATCTAGCTCTTGCAGGCCATTTACTGCATTTCATGGGAGAAGATAAAATGAAGTAATGGTGTTTCTCAAATTTGGGGATTTGAGAAAGCCTCAAGAGGCAGGCTTTCTTGAAAAGCCTTGAAAGCATTAGGGTTGTACTGAAGAGTATAGCCTAGCAGGAAGAAGGCTCTGGCTGGGTAAAATCTGAGTATGCGCTCACCTTTTCAGACTCCCACCTTCACCAG
This sequence comes from Callithrix jacchus, assembly GCF_049354715.1. NCBI lineage: Eukaryota > Metazoa > Chordata > Mammalia > Primates > Cebidae > Callithrix > Callithrix jacchus. The sequence continues at coordinate 25,817,224 of NC_133516.1, read as the reverse complement.
AGGGGTTTCTGTTATTGTAGGATTGAGTCGCTGTCTATAACTGCCTGGAACCCAACATGTGACTGGCAGACACCAGGGAAAGAAGGATCCTGGGAATGGCGTGTGGTGTTAGGCACTTTGGAGACCCTCAGGGCACCAGTGTGGGGATCCAGGGCACCCTGGGGCAGGAGGCAGCTTCCTCCAAAGCGACAGTGCAGGGCTGAGGTTGCTCCCCAAATTGTGTTGCATTACAATTTTATTATTTCATTCGTTATTCCTCTAATACCAAGCACTTAAGCAGGAAATAACGACACCAGTGTGAAGAAGGCTTGGCCGCTGCCCTCCGGCGACTCACTGTCTCAAGCAAAGGGGTATTCATATAATCATTTCCCCCATACCAGTTCTGGCATATCTAGCCTTGCCGACATTCAGGCCACTTATCTTTCCAAGCTTGTGGGACGGGGCTGGTGAAGCATGAAAAGCTGCACAGCAGCACTGGGTGCCACCACCTGAGGACTCCACCAACGTCTGATGACACCACAGGTTTGTCATGTTTTTCACTGTTATGGCTAGAAGGATGCTGCCTCCAGATACTCTCACAATGACTCCAGCAGGTAGGAAGGAAATCTCATCATACTGTTTTGTGGCTGAGGAACTCGAAAAAGAGTCCTCGAACTTTGCTCAAGGTGACACACCATCTAAGTTGAAGAGCTGGGATTCGAACTCCGCCCTCCAGCTGGCAGAGACCAAGCCCTTCCCAGCACACAGGAGCCAGTTCTGGCCCTGGGGACTTGAGGGCACATGGGAAAAGGATTAACTCAGGCTATCAGGGGTTTGTCCAGAAGCATTTTCAATGCTCCCAGGTAACCTGGGGGAAGCAGTGCTACCAGAAGGATTTTAAAGACCTGAGAAATAGCTGGATCTGTCTCTTCATTACATGGACTGGAGTTCCCTGACACCAGCTGAGACACAGGAGGTAATGAATTGTGTTATCCTTCAACAAATCCACTCACTTCAGGAAGGCAGTATCTGGAAGGATACACTGAAGGAAACACAGGAGCTGGACTCTCTAGGTCCAAATCCCAGCTTTGCCACTAATGAGCATGTAACTTCACATCAGTGTTTCCATCTAAAAAATAGGTATGAAAATGGTCCCCCTCTCAAAGAGTTGCTGTGAGGATTCAACACGTTGTAATATATATATAAAGTGCTGAGAACAGAACCTTGCATATATTTTTATAGTTATTACTTAGCATTATCATTAAACCTCATGATTATTAAATCTCCAAGGTACTTGGAAACTCCAGCACCTCCTTTAAGTTGCTGGCCCATGCCGCACTCTCTCCACCTGTGGATGGTCTAGTAACAGGTCACAGGACTCTGAACGCTGGAGGAAAGCATGTGAAGAGGTTTCAGGGACAGATGCCAAAGGTGCCTCCTCAAAACCACCAGTTGCTCAAGTGACCAAATGAGTGACCTCTGACTCCCTGCTCTGCGGCTGGGAGTGCAAGTCAAGTGCAATTGACTTCTACAGCGTGGTTGCTCTGTATATACCTGTAGAGCCCTGGCAAGGGTAAAAGCACTCCTGGGCAGATGCCTGGCAGCAGGAGAGCAGGACTCAGCCATAAAATACCTAGAAGATTGGCTCTTAAGAAGGTTAAAACAAAGCTGTACATGATATCTGAGATGGAAACGTTAAATCTTTCCTTTTTCCTTCAGTGAGTCCTCCCCATTCCTATCAGATGGGGACTCTGTACACTGAATGGGAAATAAAGAGGCCGTGCAGAGGAGATACTCATAAGATGTTTCCTGACAACCCTGGGCGTAGAGCTTCTTCCAGCCAGGTGACCTCTGGCTTCAGAGGACTAGGGAGGAAACAGGCAGCCACGTCTAAGGATACATGTGGCAACATGGAGGTGTGGAGGTCCTCCCTCAGGAAACTCCAGAACACCGACTATAGCCAGCATTGTTGAGCACCTCCTGTGTCAGGCCCTGTGCCAGGTATCTGACATGTCAGTTCCTCTACTCCCTGTGACCTCCCTGGACAGGAGGTATTGTCCCTCACATTGGGAATCCGAGGAAACTGAGGCACAGAAAGCTTATGTCAGTCTCTTACAGCCTCATAGCTAAGTGGCAGAGTTAGATTCAAACCCAGGTCTTGCTAATTCCATCAGTTTATTAGCCAGAGTTTTGTTCCTCCTATTATAGAAGCCTCAAAGAATACAAGTTGCTTCTCTACCTGCCTCTCTTCTCCAAGCAAGCAAGCAAACAAGCGAACCAGGAGAGCTGGAAGCCAACCTCTTCCTTCCCCAGGAGAGAATAAAAAGGTCTTTGCTTTAAAAGCCAACCAAGGCTCCTAGAGGAAAATTGAACTGGGCTGTCTGACTGATATCAAGTCATCTGGGTGAGGACAGGCTTGGAGCCAGACAATTTGATTTAGAAAAATAATGCTGCTGTTCAGCCAAAAATGGTAGATTAAGCACCTGCTATTCTCTTTCTTTCCTCCTGAAACCTCATGAAAGTAACAGTAAAATGTTCTTATTTTTAAAGAACAAACCCCTAAGGACAAAGAGAACAGGAAAGCAGTCAACCATAAAAGCAAAATTCAGGAAGCTGGAAAGCAGGTGAATGAGCAGCAATGGCCTTGGCGGATTCATGAAAGCTGAATCCTAAACTAGAAGGCAGAAGGTCAAAACTCAACATGATTTATGCCAAGGGAGCCCCAACAGATCAAGGACTGGCGCTGCCGGGTGCCTCCACAGGAGGCAGTAAAGATGAATAAAAAACAAAAGGACTCGCTGAAAGTCGACTTAAGAAGAAGCTAGACACCCAGGTCTCTTATTCCATCTGTGAAGAAGGCACCTGCCCCTCCTGCACCCAGCAGAAGACTGAGGGTTTGTTCTATGGAGAGAGAAAGCCAGGGAATCTACATTCTGGGAGACACTTGGCACCATTGAGGGCAGGGGGACTATACTGAAAACATGAGTTTTAAGAGAACATTTGCATGCTGAATATTGAAATATTGAAAGGGCCCCCCAAGTAACCAACACAATGGCTAAGAAGTGAGACCTTAAGTGGTATGGAATTCAGTTATTTGCAATTGCCCCACACACTTGCATTTTGATGAGATCACCCCCTAACAACAGCATAATCTGTTTCCACAGTCATGGAGACAGTTTGTTGCTGCAGCCATTAAGAACAAAAGCTTTGTAAATTCTGGATATCAGCCCTTTGTCAGATGGGTAAACTGCAAAAATTTTTTCCCATTCTGTTTGTTGTCTGCACACGTACCCCAAAACTTAAAATGCAATAAAAAAAATTAAAAAGAACAAAAGCTTCCACAGCAATGGCTGCTTGGAGTCACCTATCCTGAGCTTCACTATCTGGCCGTGCTGTGCCTCTCACCTGCTCCCCTGTGACTACGAGATGTGTGATACTGAGGGGTGCACAACCCGGAAGTGTAAGGAAATTTATGGCGAGTGGAGCAAAGCTTTGATCATTGGGAGACTGAATGCAGTGGGTAAATTCAAGTGGTCCTGAATTCAATTTATGCAGCTTCTTGGATAGGTCCATAGGATCACACAATCAATTGCCTGTAGCATCAGCCAGCTTGATAATGCATCGCAATATTATCTCTCCTGTTTCCCTGCTTCTCTTTGGGTGTTTCCTGGGATTGTACTCTGTACTTCCCAATAACAGCACATAAGCCTCCTGCCTCGGGCTCTGTTATTAGAGAGCCGGGTTAAGACAAACCAAGGCACATCATTGTGAAGTTTCAGAACACTGGGGAAAATGTCCTCCAAGTTTCCAGAAAGAGAGGAAGAAAAAAAATAAAACAAGTTTTATACCAAGTAACTAAGACTCAGAATGTCCGTGGACCTCTTTACTACAATACTGGAGGCTAGAGCACCATTGAGCAAAGCCTTCAAAATCTGACAGGAAATTATTTCTCTCTTAGAAATCTATACTCAAGCCAAACTATCAATCAAATATGATGGTAGAATGAAGGCAATTTCAGGCATGTAACATTCAACATGGCATACCCCTCCTGTAGTCACTTTTAAGAAGCTATTAGATAAATTACACCACTAAAATCAAGAGGTAAGCCAAGAAAGAGGAAGACGCAGGATGCAGGAAATGAAGATGCAACACAAGAGATGCAAAGAGACTCGTGGGATGCTGGGAAAGGGACGTCCTAAGGCAAGAGTTATGCAGCAAACCAAGAAAATGACCAGCTCAGAAGGGGCAGGGGGTTTCCAAAGAAGGTGAAATTGATGTGTGCTTGAGTCTATTAAGAGGAAGTTGACTTGTGATAAGTACATGAAAAAAACTAAGGAAACAAAAAAGATGATTACTAACTGCAGAGAAACAGAAAGGTGCCCAGGAAAGGAAAAGCAATCGTAATGTAATACAGCAGTCCCCCTTATCCTTGGAGGATACGTTCCAATCCCCTCAACAGATGCCTGAAACCTTGGACAGTACCAAACCCAATTGCCATCAATCAGAACACATTTCTTGAAGTTCATGTCTTCCATCCACAAATTGAATGCCTTTTCCATCTTAACCAAGTACTTATCACACACTGTGGCAGTAACTTTTGCCACGGTTGGAGGTGCAGTAGCAAAACTAGCACAAAATTCTCTTTCCTTCTTCAGACGGCAGTTTCACAGACAGCAGATTCATTCTTACTGCAAATCTTAGTAACCCCAGCTTACAATTTTTTTCTTAAGGCAATAAACTTTCATTTTTTGACTTAAATGAAGCACTTTCGGCTTCTCATTAATTTTCTTTCTCATTGTCACACTCCAATTGCGGGATCACTGCTCTTGCACTTCGGGGACATTACTTCAACATGGGCAATGCAATACTTCAATAGTCATCTGATAACTGATAACTGAGACAGCTACTAATGGGCAGGGAGTGTGCAGTGTGAACATGCTGGACAAAGGGATTACTCATGTCCCTGGTAGGACAGAAAGGGATGACACAAGATTTCATCACACTACTCAGGAAAACACACAATTGAAAACATAAATTGTGTATTTCTGGAATTTTCCATTTCTTATTATTATTATTTGAGATAGAGTTTCGCTCTTGCTGTCCAGGCTGGAGTACAGTGGCACAATCTCAGCTCACTGCAACCTCCAACTCCCGGGTTCAAGTGGGTTCCTGCCTCAGCCTCCCTAGTAGCTGGGATTACAGGCATGTGCCACCATGCTTGGCTAATTTTGTAGTTTTGTTGTGTTTTTTGTTTTTGTTTTTTTTTTGAGATGTTGCCCAGGCTGGAGTGCAGTGATTCAATCTTAGCTCACTGCAACCTCTGCCTCCCAGGTTTAAGTGATTCTCCTGCTTCAGCCTCCCTAGTAGCTGGGACTACAGGCACATGCCACCACGCCTGAGTAACTTTTTGCATTTTTAGTAGAGACAGCGTTTCACTGTGTTAGCCAGGTTGGTCTTGATCACCTGACCTCGTGATCTGCCTGCCTCAGCCTCCCAAAGTGCTGAGATTACAGGCATGAGCCACCGTGCTGGGACTAATTTTGTATTTTTAGTAGAAATGGGGTTTTTCCACGTTGGTCAGGCTGGTCTTGAACTCCCAACCTCAAGTGATCTGCCCACCTCAGCCTCCCAAAGTGCTGGAATTACAGACATGAGCACTGCACCCAGCCCCATTTAATATTTTCAGACTGCAGGTAACCTTGGGTAACTGAAACTGTGGAACGTGAAACCGAGGATAAGGAGTACCACTGGATACCACTGGATACTCAGCAATCAAGATATCCATGTCCTAATCCTCAAGCCTGTGAACAATTTACCTTACGTGGTTAGAGGTATTTGGAGACTGTGATTAAAATTAAGGGTCTTGAGATGGGGAAATTATCCCGGATCATCTGGTGGGCCCAATGTAATCACAAGTATCCTTTTAAGAGGGAACCAAGAAGGCGGCCATGTGATGACTGAAGCGAGGGAATCAGAGTCAGTGAGAGAGAAGATGCTGCACTGGTGGCTTTGAAGATGAAGGAAGAGGCTGCAAGCCAAGGAATGCAGGTGGCCTCTAAAGGATAGAGGAGGCAAGGAAATGGATTCTCCCCCGGAGCCTTCCAGAAAGAACCAGCCCTGCCAACACCTTGATTCTAGCCCTGTAAGACTCACTTTGGACTTCTGGTCTCCAGAACTGTAGGAAAATTAATTTGTGTTGTTTTAAGCCAACAAATTCCTGGCAATTCGTTGCAGCACCAATAGGAAGCTAATAAAGCTGTGAATAGGTTTTAAGTAGTCATAATGTAAACACTGATCTCACCAAAATGATTACCTAATTATATTGGGGAAACAGGTGGATGAGAATGATGTGTCTGTACTGGAGGTGGAGAAACATGGTGAAAGGCCCAAATCCTCATCTTCCATAGAGGGGAGTGAATAAACAATGGTAAAACTGAAAACAGTTTGGGAAGCACTGTTCCAGTTTTCCACCCTCATTTTTGATAGATGATGAAAAGGAACTTCAGAGAAGCTGTAGCTGAGCTATCCAGTGAGTCACCTTCTCCTGATTAGACGGTTGGTGGGTGTGGGCTCTTGTGTGACAATCACTCATAAGCTAGTTTATGTCTTGTGTCTTAATTAAATAATGTAAGATCTGATCAGTTAACCTAGTCATCCCCCAGTTAACCTGGGGGAACCACAGGCAAGATCTGAGAGCTGCAGTGTCAACTGCTAGGTGGGAAGTCATTCATTAGCCTTTGCTCTGAGCAGCTAACAGTCTCCTTGGCCAATGGAATAGCTTTCACCAGAAGTCAACTGATTTTATTCTCCATGGCCTGACCCAGACATGCCTCCCCATTGAAGACATACTAAATACTAAAAACTCACCTTGGGAAACTCACCTAAGGAAAAAGGCCTTCCTCACTCATTCTTCCACTCCCAAACACCTGAAGCTTGCCAAAGTTCTCCAGGCATGAGGCAGGCAGGAAAATAACAGATTCAGAATCCAGGTTTTCAGAGGGCAGGCAAATATTACCTAAACAAAGACAGCTTCAGATTCTAAACGAATGAATGAATAAATGAATGAGTGAATGAATGATCAAAAGAGCCACTGATACAGTAGTGGGATTCAATTATCACCAGAGGGCAAAATCACCTTCTCTGGGCCAGGAGTCCCAAAACTATTTGGTCATATACCTGTACTGGTAAAAAAATCTGAGCACATTCTTCCAATATTTACAAACCAATTTTTCCACTATTTACACATTAGAAGCAAGAAATACTACATGAATATGTTCATTATAAAACATGGACAAGAAATTTAAAATCGCAAAAGGATTCGGTAAAATAAACACAAACAGCAGCTCTAATATTTTCCTACTGCACCTGGTGGATTGTCTAGTGTACCCACTGAAGTGGCTGAGCCCCACTTTGAGACCTTTGATCTAGTAGCAGACTGCCTTCATGCAGAAGATGACTGTGGCAGGGAGTGACTTGAGTTTGAGTTTGATTCTGTCTCTCACCTATTCTTTCTTTTTTTGAGATGGATTCTCACTCTGTCACCCAGGCTGGAGTGCAGTGGTGCGAGCTGGGCTACTGCAACTTCCATCTCCCTGGTTTAAGCGATTTTCCCATCTCAGCCTCCTGAGTAGCTGGAATTGTGGGCACCTGCTGCCACACCTGGCTAATTTTTGTATTTTTAGTAGGGACAGGGTTTCGCCATGTTGGTCAGGCTGGTCTCTAATTCCTGACCTCAGGTGATCTGCCCACCTCAGCCTCCCAAAATGCTGGAATTACAGGCATGAGCCACTGTGCCCAGCCCATCTATTCTTTTTTAAAAATGCATATTTATCCCCAGTCTACTAGACATAATCTGAAGGAATTATGGGACCAAGTAAAGTAGCTATTTTCCTGTGTAAGTCTGGGGGATCACCAAGATTGAGATCAACGGCCTAGAGATTCATTGCAGAAATAAATTAATCAAATGGAGTCCAGGTACAGTTGAATAAGAAAATTAAGCCGTAATGAACACCTGTCATCTTCAAACATTCAGAAGTGAAGTCTGGAAACAAAGAATGTGGGAATTGTTGAGCTTGACTTTCAAGCATGAAAGAACTGAAGAATGAAATGGCCGTAAAGCAATGTTTCCCTAACTCAGAGCCATCCAATAGAAACATAATGTGAACCACGTAGGAAATATCAAAGTTTCTAGTGGCCACACTTTTCAGAAAAGGAAAAGAAATAATTAAAACTGATTTTAATAATATCCTATTTAACCTGATATATAAAAAATATCAGTTCAACATGCTATTGATATAAAAACTATTAATGAGATATTTTATGTTTTTTGTACTCTCTTTGATATCCAATATATATTTCACACAAACAGCACATCTCAATTCAGACTGGCTACATTTCAGTATGTGGCTGGAAGCTGTAATATTGAACAGCACAGCTCTAAACCAAGGCAGAGGTCCTTGGAGCCCCAGGAGCCCACAGAATGTTTGAGAAATGCTATACTAAAGGATAAACAGCAGCAGATCACTCGGAGCAATAAAAACACGAAAGCAAGATAAAAAAGGTGGTACAGTAAAGTCCCAACTTATGAGAGAGTCAGATTCTGAATATAGCAAATCAGGCAAAAATTAAGTCCAGATCAGAATTGCCCTTGAAAATCCCTTAAGAAAAAAATTGATATGCCATCAGTTTTTCCTCCAGCCTTAGGACACATGTTGAGTCTTTTGTCCTGACAAAATAAAACCTCAGAGTTGGAAAATTATGTCATGTACTCAGCCTCTGGGATTGTCAGTCTTGAGAAACAAACTAGGCCATCTAACAAGGAGGATTCTGGGAAGAAGAATGTTTGAATGTGGACCTACCTGGCTCCACTCACATTTAAAAGGAGACCAGCGAAGATTAACACCAGAATAGTAAGCTGATTTTCAATCAGCAAACTTTCTATGCTGTGTAGCTTTTAGTAATAAAAAGCATCCCAGAGGGAAGGGGGGGAATATGTGACAGTAGAAAGGGCACAGTGCCTTGGAAGCCTTAAGGAGCCACAAATGCGGGTGGGTAAGAGAATGATTGAAGAGAAAGAGGCAGCCGGTCAGACCCCTGGAGCTTGCAGGATACAGGGAAGAGGCAAGGCAATAACCCAACTCACAGGAAGCCTCCCTACCCCTCAGAAATTCTTCCTCCAAAGCAAACTTGACTGCCTCCAGAGGCCCCGATGCCAGCAGTCTAATTACACCTGCAGAGGACCACCTGTCCCCACCTTCGCCGTTACCTTCCTCGCCTCCTCTCATGCCTCACTGAGGCTCCTGGAAAAATAAAGTGTTCCTGGAAGTAAGTAGCTATAGCCCCTCACCTTGGATTTCAGTTCTCTTCTTTTGAAAGGGATCAAATTAATCAATATTTCCCCTCAGCTGCCTGTCTGCTGCTTCATGTTCACAAAGAAACAGGCAAGCTCTGCATTCTTGTCCACATACTTGCTAGAGGCTGCAGGAGCCTGCTGAGCACAGACCAGTATTTCGTAACATCTGGCTCCTTTTCTTTGTTCTGGCCTCCTGCCCTGCTCTGGCCAGGCCAAGTCCGTTGCAGGCTGGATGTGGCCACGTGCTGTTTGGATTTAGCTGTGTTAGAAGGAATGATCGCTTTCCCGGACTGCATATCATCCAATTCCACCAAGAAAAGCAGCAGCTGGAAGGGTTTTGCTCCTTCCCTTGTCATGACGTGGAATTTCTTACAACACATGACCCGGCGCCAGCTTTCTGGACTAGGCCCACAATATCAGGGGCCTGCTCAGGGTTCTGCCAAGGTGAAGATCTGGCACTGGGTGTTCCCAACACTAAGGCCTCCGAAATGATGTATCTGGTGGACAGGGTGGGGCAGGGGTGGAGGCAGGGAAGAGGGGCCAAGGAGAGAGCTCTCTTCCTAGGCAGGAAAATGGGGACTTGCCCTCCTCTTCCTTCCTGTGACAGGCACCCAGACTTCTCCACCAGTTCATGATGCTACCTAGGTCTCAGAAGAACAAAATATTCCCTGTCTTCAAGAACATGTAAGATTTAGTTGAGACCATGAGTCCAGGGCCAGATTTTCAAAGACAAAACTAGCAAGCAGAATAAATTAGTCTTCACTGCCTTCCGTGGCCCACCTTGCCCCAAAATACAACTACAGTGAAATTGTCCATCACCTCATCCACGTGGTGCATGACTGTACAGTTAATCCCTTGTGAGCAGCACCCTACAACAACCTAAGTAAGAAGGACAGTCTTTACAAAGTAGTGATGTGTAGAATTACGTGGAAATGCATGGTCTTGTAGGCATGGCTGCTGTCTTGAGAGAAGATTTCCCAGATTCCTTCATCTCTCTCTTTAGCATCAAGGGCCAAGCCTGGAGAATCTTGCTAATTTGGCCCAGAGGCCTCCAGTTTGAGTCCCTTGTTTATGCAACCTCTAAGTTCCTTCTGCTTTTGAGACTCTGCAGCTCTCTGTCCACAAACTCAAAGAGGAACTTACTGAAGGGCAAAAACCTACCTCTGAGAGTGGTAGAACACAACAGTTACTTGTTAAATATCTAGTAACTACTGATTTTTCTTGTCTTGGTAGACAAGGGTCAGAAAGCATTGGAAAGGCCACACTGGCCTCACTCGGCCCCAGGTGCACACAGCCCCAGCCTGACCGCTGTCACAGGACTGGGCCAACTGATGATGGGTAAGAACATGCAGTCCTCAAAGCAGAGCCTGGACAACCACTGTAGTAAACTGAATACTGACTCCAAAGATGCCCAGGCCCTAATCACTGGGAGCTGGGTCTTTTGCAGATATGGTGAAATTAAGGTTCTTGAGATGAAGAGACTGTACTAGATTAGCTGGGTGAGCTCTAAATGTGATCACAAGTGTCCGTATTAGAGGCAGGTGGAGGGAGAAATGAATACAGAAGAGGAGACAGCAGAGTGATGATGAAAGCAGACTAGAATGACGGTTTCTGAAGACGGAGAAATTCCTGGCACAAGCCAGTAGCATAGGCAGCTGCCAGAAGCCAGAAAAGGCAAGAAAAAGGATTCTCCCCGAGAACCTCCAGAGAAAATCAGCCCTTCCAGCAACCCGAGTTTAGTCCAGCAAAACTGGTTTGGGACTTCAGTCCAGAGCCATAGAGAACATATTGTGTTGTTCTGAGCCATTCAATGCATGTTAATTTGTTACAGCAACAATAGGAAACTAATACAACTACACTGGCTGCTGCAGAGATTCGCAGCATGGCCCCTTTAAGATGCCTTCTTACTGTAGAAGTCCCTGGGCAGCAAGGGGGCCCAGAGGGCCAGGCCCAGCAGGCCCACCTCAGGGGTCCGAGTCCATCAGGATGGGCTGCAAGAGAGCCAGCCACTGAAGCCTCAGTAGACAAGCTCCTCCCCGCAGCCCTGCCCTGGGAGGAACAGCAGGACGCCAGGCTTGGGGCTGACAGCTGGACCCAGGACGGAGGGTGCTGAGCACCTTCACCCTGGGATTTGCTACATGGGATTTGCTACATGCCTGCCTGTCGAGAAGCACCAGTGTGCACCACCTCCATCCAGAATGTGGAGAATATATTGGCAGGGAGGAGTGGTGATTTGAAAATGCAACAATGCATGCACTGCCTGCTCAATTGGCTTATTTGCCAGCAACCTGAACCAAGTTCAATAAGGGGGACAGCTCTATTAAAATGAGAGAGGCGTTTAATCAGATTGTCACACTGTGACTGGAACCCATTAGTACAAGGGAAAGAAAAGGAAGAAAAGAGAAAAAGAAGAGAGGCAAAAACTACGCCATAAGGATATATTATTTTATGAGACTTTAATTTCAGTTATACACACTGATATGTACAAGTGCACACACGCACACAGGTACACACACATATTAGGTCACAATGTAAAATGTATTCCTTATGCATATTGGTAAAAAAAAAAAAGTAGTTCAAAAACCAGTAGATAAAATGAAATAGTTGTGGCAGTAAGAAACAAAGAGGCTTTTCTTACCCCGTGCATTTTAGGAAAGCTGACACTGATCAGAGAGTCCCTCCACCCAAATCTAGCCATCACCAGTAGCCATGGAGGCCAGGTCAGCGCCAGTTATAACCAAAGAGGTGACAGCAGGTGAATTGGCACCAGAAAACCCCAGGTTAGCACCTAAGGTCACAGGAGTGGGCGTGAGCAGGTGGGAGGAAGAGCCACCAAGAGGAAAGCCACCTACACAGGGCCGTCTGTCATAGCAGGAGGCAGAGGCAGAGACCCCCCTCCCCTGCCCACTGCACACTCTTGCTAAGACACCTGTCCTGAGTGTCCTAGCTCTTCACTCATTTCTAAAGTGGTGGAAAGCTTAGCACCTGCCTCCTAGGGTTGATGTGAGTGTTTTATGAGTTAATGTGTATAAAATTCTATAAAAGTCACAGGGCCATAGTAACTGTTCAAAACGTGGTCACTCCCATTATTAACATTACCCCACTAAGAAAAAGCTACAGCAAAGGGTAAACTGGACTAAGGAGCTGAGATCCAGGTCTGCCCTAGACACACACATCAGCCATGAACTCTGCCAGGAGGCCCAGTCCCAAGTGCATCTCCATTGCTTGCCCTGCCCCCAGCACCTCTTCTTCAGCCTCTCCTGGTTCTCGAACATGAGGCCCCTAGAATATTCCACAAAATCTGACCCTTCATCCAACCAGCTCTTGGGTGGAATTCTCCCAGCTGTGTCTTCTGCAGTGTTGGTGCTCATCACAACCAGTGTCCTCCATACGGTGGACAGCAAGGCAATGTCCCAGATCATTTAAAGGACTTCACTAGCCATGTGCCTGCTGGGAAGTTAATACCCCCAGGAGCAGCCCTCAACCTATGGCAGACAGGAATTGGCAAATAAAGACCCCGTCCTCTTTTCCTGTGGTGTAGAACAACTCCTAGGAGCTGCATGATCCTCATGGTCTCCCAGAAGTCCTCAGCAGGATGGAGCCCCAGAGGTCCCCAGCAGGAACCTGCCCACTCATGCACCCTGCACTGGATGCCTTCCCTGCCACACTTCCTCCCTCCCTACTGCTGTCTTCTGGGGACGTCTTCCAGGTAAACTGTTTGCACTGGAATCCTGGTCTCAAGGTCTCCTTCTGGAGGAAGCCAAACTAAAACACAACTTTATAGGGCAGCTATGCTAATTAAATGAGATAACTGTCAAATGCTTACAATTATTTTAGACCCACAATACATGCTCAATAAACATAATCTATGAGGTGGAAGAAGAGGAGGAGAATTCCTTCATCGTGCAACTGTTATTCCAGGTACAGCTGAGGAAGGAAGAATCTGTACCCAGTGAGGGCCAGAACAGCCCATGGATGAGAGGCCCTTGGTAGGTACACCTTTGAAAAAGAATGTGCATGTACTGTTTTCCAGTCTGAAGATGATTGTCCTCATCCCTATGGATCCCAGATCTCTCTCACTCTCTCCACACTTACCTCTCTCTCTCTCTCTCATCTTTTTCATGCATGTGAAAATAAGTAGCTTGAACATGTAATACCTCACACTTGAAACATGGAAAGTCAGGCCAAAAGGGAGCTCCGAAGAGCAGGGAGCAGAGGCCAGAGGCGGGATCAGCGAGACTTACTGAGGTCCTTCTCACCCTCAGACCCTGCAACTTGACCCCAGAGCCCTCACCAATCCCCAGACACCTCACACACAAAACTATGTTCCTCTGACTCTCTGAAAGGGAGTTGCAGATGTCACCCCAGATGCAGGCAGCAGAGGCTAGAGGGTGGGCAGGAAGAAAAAAATCATTCCTCTCCTGTCTCAGGTGAGAAACACTGGTCAGTGGGGCTGCTCATCACAGGGCCTCTGAGCCTGGACGGGATTCCAGCCCAGGTTCCAGCCTCAGCTCCAAAACTGCTCAGCCTGTGAAGGGAGCATGGGATGTGCCGTTCTGCACAGGGCCCTTAGCACACGCAGCTGCCAGCTCTCTGCTCCAGGGACAGAGTGACCTACTTGTCATCAGAAAGACAAACCGCCTCTCAGAGTTCGTGCACATTCTCCAAGGAGATCACAAGTCCTGAGGCTCAGTTGGATGGCCCATGCCCCGGGGCACAGACTGAGCCAGGAACTGAGTGTCCTCCACCCAAATGGTTACAGGCAGCATCCCTCAGTCCCTGGCCACAGGGCCATAACCTTTCTCCTGTCCCCAAACTATTTGACAAGTTTCATCTCTAGGCCTAGAGGGGAGATGGGCAGATCTCTGTGGCCTTCCTGCCATCACCAGCCTAGCATAGCTGCAAATAACACATGGGCTATTGATCCTAGCCCCACTGTATCCTTGCTGTGTGACCTTGGGTCTTGATCTACTCGTCTGTACAATGGGGGTCATGATAGTACCTAGTACCTCCTCCTTCATAGGTGGTCCATTCATCAGTTCATTAAGCAGGTATTTCCTGAGCCATGCACTGTTCCAGGCAGAAGAGATACATCATGAACAAAACAGATAAAAGCCGTCTTATGGTGGTGACGTTCTGATGTTAAAGAATGTGACTTGTCAATCATAAAAATAAAATCGCTCTATTAACACTATGAAAGTTACATAAGGTGTTGTAGATAAAGCGTTCAAAACAGAGCCGGATGCACAGTTAAGTTCAACGTTACCTTCATTAGGATTGTTGCTATTAGCGTGATGGTAATTTTCTAGCAACGCCCATGGGATGAACTCCATGGCAGGGATCCTGGCACTATACTGACAGCAAGAGCCCCATAGGTGGGAATGTCAACGGAGTGTCCCTTATGTCTCCCCGTTTGCTGGCTGCCCTGCTCCAATCTCCACGTTGATTATACATTGGAGCTTTGCAGCCTTCCTGGCCCCAGGAGCCCTCTCCACATCCATAGCTGAATTAGCATTTTGTTCCAGCTCACAAGAGCCCCAGTGTGGGAACACCACAGGCCAGATGGAATTTGGGAGACCCTGTCATTTGTTGGAATTTTTCTCTGGCTGACTTTGTATTAACAGCCACACATTTTGCTCTCAGAACTGGGAATGGGGCTGGAGTCAAGATGGGGTAGGAATTGCTGCTGAAAAATAAAGCGAGTTTCTTTCTGGGCTACACCTTTCCAACCTTCCAGAGATTTCCGCTCCCTGGCTGCTAAAAGGCCAAGACGCAACCTCAGGGAAGAGGGGGAGGGGAGCAGGTCTATGCCTTCCTGATGCACCTCTCCCCTCTTTGGACCAAATTTGTGACAACAGCATAGGCCAAGCCAATTGGGAACTCTTCAGGACAAAATCCACCTTGCTCTTCACTGGACTTACACAGGATTAGACCTAGAGGAGAGTTTGTAAACCGGGACCCACAGGGCGAATCTGGTCTGAAGATGTGTTTTATTTGGCTTATAGTGTTTTAAATAAATTTGAACCAATATTTAAGATTCAGGATATTTCACATAAAAATTCAGATTTCCGGCTTTCCCCGAAAAAGGGGAAGTTCTAGTTACATTTTGGGCCCAGGTCCCCATATGGCTGGCATAGAGTGGTACTCTCTCTCAATGATATGCTCCCCGCAGTTCACCACAGGTCCCACCACTCCTTATTGTCTCCCAACACCAAGGAGGAAGGACAGTTGCCTTTGGCATCCCATTTGCCTTACTGTTTTTCTTAGAGATGAACACTTCTCTGACCACAGCTCCATTAAACCTGAGAAAAGCAAACATAGGCAGATTTGTTTTCCTTACACCCAGCCCACTTCATTCACTTGTGCTAGCAGCCTGGCCTCCAGCTGCACTTCAGATTACATCTTTTGGTCCAGGGCTACAATGTCCCATATGAGAGCCACTAGCCACATGCGACTATTTAAATTTGAATTAATTAAAATTTTAAAATTTCCATTCCTGGTTGCACTGGCCACATTTCAGGTTCTCAATTGCCACCTGTGAGTACAGGCTACTATGTTGGAAACTGCAGGATAGAGCATTTCCCTTATCTCAGAAGTTCTGCTGGACAACCCTGGAGATATTTAAATATAAGATATAGGAGGCTGCCAACCAGTGGAAACATCTGTTGCGCATATCCTCCGCATCTACACTGTGCTGGACGCTGTGGGGAGAAATGATATGCACTGGGGCTGCTGCCCTCCAGGAATTAGGGAGAAGCCTAATCAGGAAGTCTCTGACTTCTGAGTCAAAGCAAGAGAAGTGCCCGGCAGTGTCCGATGCACCCTCTTGGATTCAGAGAAGAGGAGCAGGTCTCTATGTCCATGTCATGAAAATGATCTGCTTGTCTACCACATGCGCTCTCGGCCCAGCCCCAAGCAGAAAACTTCATCAAAGGCTTCCAGAAAGGGAGGTTCCCTCAGCGCCCTCATGGAGATGCTGCTTAGAGGACAGAGGCTGAGCCTCCACACATGTGTCTTGGAGGCTTCCCAAGCAAAAATACACAAAGAGAGTCAAATTGGGCTTCAGAGGTGACCTCCCTATCAGTGCTTCCTCCCCAGAATTGGCCTTCCCCATTCCCCTATGTCCGTCTCCTGCCCCCATACCTCCCCAAGGGTTGTTCTCTGCCCAGGCCTCCCCAAACCCAGACCTAGTAGCCTCCCAGGGCCCCTTCTTTAGTCTTGCCCTTTCTTCTCCTCTATCTATACAAGATGCTCTGGGACCCAGACCCTTGGGACAATGCTTGATGCAACAAACTAATTTCCAAGGATATTTATTTTTAACAAAAAATTTCCGAAGACTAGATATCAAAATGCAAGGGCTAAGTCCAAGTGTGAGAATGTTCAGGTTGATGGAGTGGGAAAAGCATCACGTTTGTGTCTGGAGGGCCCACCTGGAAGTCTATCATCTTTATGAACTGCATGACTTGGGCTTGACTCAGATTCACTGAGCCTTTATTTTTTTTAATCTCTAAAATGGGTCTCTTACAACAGTCTTAACATTTAAAGGATGAGGATTCCAGGAGATAATGAATGAGAAAGCTCCAAAGTCCAATGCTTTGGGCATTGTTGTAATTGTGTTGTTATGCTACAGTGACATAATAGGTTGCATATACAATATGTTATTATTATTGAGGGGAAATTGTCTTCCAACACCCAGCACCGTGCCTGGCACACACCAGGTTTCAATTTTGTTAAAGATTATTTTTTAATGGCTGTGGAGGAGAGGCTGGGGGAAGATGCTTTTAGGCAAAGTGGGCTTCTGGCACTCCCCCAGAAACAGATCACATTGATGAATACCCACGCAGAGGCAGGGGTTATGAATCTTTTTAATACCAAAGACCCTTCTGGCCACCTGGTGAAACTGAAGATCCTTCTCAGGATGCTTTTTTTAATTGTACAGAATGAAAAATACAGGGTTACCAAGATAATCAACTACACTGAAATAATTAATCCAGATCGTCTAAAAAACAAATGTGTGATATAATGCTACATATGCTTCTTTATTAACACATTAAAAAGCAATATCTATTGGTATATTCTAATAACAAATGCACTTTCAAAGCAGTGATGAATAAAAACTATATTTCAAAGTATCTGCTTCTACTGTCATTATGTAAAATATCTGTGACTTCTCTTGGTGACAAAGTCACAGGTCCTGCCAACACTACTGTGGCTAGTGCCTACATTCATTATCAATGAAACACTGAATTCCAGTTAGAGATTAGTGAAAATCAAGATGTAACTTTCTTTAACCTAGTGCTCTCCTGAATTTCATGTAGTAAAGCAAGTTAAACATGACCTGAGAAGGACTCCGTACTTCTATATTTGAGTCCTGTGGATGAACTGCAACCTAGCTTAATAGACAAAATTAAAACCCTAACTTAATAGTATGCACCAGTAACAATGGCTGAGCTTTGGCCAATCCCAGTGGCCACACTTCGACCACTCAGACTGCCGAATGTTCAAACTGCTCAAATAAGCCAAACGCCGGGCTTTAACCAATCTCACTGTTTCTGTACCTTACTTCTGATTCCTGTACATCACTTTACCTTTTTTGCCTAAAAATGTGTTCTGACCACAAGGCAACCCTGGAGTCTCTGTGAATCTGCTGGGATTCCAGGGGCTGCCCAAATTGCAAATCATTCATTGCTCAATTAAACTCTTTTATATTTAATTCAGCTGAAGCTTTTCTTTTATCACATGCTTGGACCCCTGATCAAGAACTCTTGAACTAGGCGTCCCTTTCCCCTTCCTCTGATTCCAGTTCACTGTCATAGAGATGGATCCCCAGGGATAATGCAAAGGCAGTCCCTCTTTGGCATATATCCCAAACTCCTTCTGAGGGGAGCCGGAGTCAAAGGCATTCCCCACTCCCGGTCCTCTTGTTGCGCTGAAGGATCTTCCTGACAGTTCTGGAAGCCCAGGCCTTGCTGTGTCTCCAGGACAACATAATCACAGCTCCCATTAACTGAGCATGGAGCATAAGCACAAGGTGGCTTATGCTCATTAGAGCATTCAGCATACACTCCCACAAGGAGGCCCTGGTACTGCCAAGGGAGACTGAAGCTAAGAGGTGAAAGGTTTCACTGACATGCCCAAGGTGGTGACCGGGGTTTGAATTCAGTTCTGATTACAGCTCACCCTCCGAACCCTTCATGCTTTAAAATCGTAATAAGTAAGATATTACAACAATTACAGTCTAAACTCAGCCACCACCAGGGAGAGAAGTGAGTGTGAACCAGGAGCTAGAAGCCTCTTCAGACTCCCAGCGAAGTGACTATACAAGGCGTCCCTGAGCAGTCAGCCTAAAGGGAGACAAGGAGATTTTAACCGGAGTTTCAGGGGAGAATGTTCTGAAAGGAAGGAACACAATAGCATCTTTGTAGTTGCAACAGGATCTTGGGCGCACAGGTGGGGGTCGGGGGCCAGAACGTGGTGAGTAACTGTAAGAGCTGACTAGGACCAGGGCCTGCAGACAGTGGCCAGGCATGCAGGGAGGCTGGGAATGAGCACCCGGGCTATCCAGGAAGCAAACCTGCCAGCAGCCAGTCCCTGAGCTGGGGTCCAGGTCCCACAGGAGGCAGACACTGAGCCTTTGTGTGGACAGACAACAGAGCCACTCTGTCCTTGAGAAAGAAGCCTGTGTGTCCCACTCACTCTCCTTCCAGCACAGGCACAGACATCCAAATGGCCCATTCACTGGCTGTTATAGCCTCCAGCCCTCAAACTGCCTGCAGCCTCCACCTCCACTGGGCCCAGGCAGCCAGGCAGCATGACCCCAGCTCCCACCACAGTCTGGGCACAGCTTGAGCCTGGCTCCACCCCCACTACTCCATCAAACACCTCTGCTTCAGAGCAGGCTCTCATGAACCCCAGCAGCACCTCTGCAGCTGCTCTTTGGCTATGCAAGTATGTAACGGTATGTGAGTGTGTATGCGACATTATCAGTGTGTGAATGAGACTTGTTTCACTGTGACACCGTGAATGTTAATGTGAACATGTGGTTTATGTGTGAGTGTGTGAATAATGAATCTGAGTGCATGGAGTGGGTGGATATGTGTTTTTTGTATATCTGTGTGACTGTGTAGAGGGTATGAATAGCAGAGACACCAGCAAGAAAAAGACTGATTGGCCAGGTGTGATGGTTCATGCCTGTAATCCCAACACTTTAGGAGGCTGAAAGGGGAGAATCACTTGAGGCCAGGAGTTTGAGACCAGCCCAGGCAACAAGGCGAGACTTTGTCTCTACTAAAAATATGAAAGAAAAAAAGAAAGAAGCAAAAGGAGACTTAGGAGACTTAGGAGAAGACCGCAGGAGAGTCCCAAGACCTCAGATGACATCATTACCGGAACTTTCCCCAGCCAGTGGCCTGCCCTGGCCCCCACCCTCACTGCTTCCAACTAGACAGGTCCAAGGGACTTCAGGGGTCCCCAGACCTCAGCCCAACCAGCTGGGGTAAAAGAGTGAGATAACTGCACCCATTATTTTCATACCTGTCCACAGTCCTCCCAGACATAGGCCTAGGGCTCATTCAGGCTTGGGTCCAGCCCCTGACCTCAGGCAAAGCATTTGGTTCCTCTGAGGCTTAGTTTCCTCATTAATGAAAAAGAGTCACACCTAGCTGACAGAACAACACACCTGTCCCACAGAACAATATGTCTGAAACACAGAGTAACACACTGGGACTCAGAACATCACACCTGGGACCATCAGGACACCACACCTGGGACTCTCAGAACATCACACCTGGGACCCTCAGGACACCACACCTGGGACCCTCAGAACATCACACCTGGGACCCTCAGAACATCACACCTGGGACCCTCAGAACATCACACCTGGGACCCTCAGAACACCACACCTGGGACCCTCAGAACATCACACCTGGGACCCTCAGAACATCACACCTGGGACGCTCAACATCACACGTGGGACCCTCAGAACATCACACCTGGGACCCTCAGAACACCACACCTGGGACCCTCAGAACACCACACCTGGGACTCAGAGCTTCACACCTGGGACTCAGAGCTTCACACCTGGGATGCAGGCAATGCACCTGTCATTAAGTAGACAAGTAGGCTTGCCCCCATCCTCCCCAAGACTCAGAATTCCTGAGGGCCCTGGGATATAGGGCATGCTCATTCTCATCCCAATGCTCAAATGGATGTTGGGCACATGGCAGGCAGATGCCCCTCTCATAAATAAACTTAGTAAATGTGGGTTTCCTTTGTCCTCCCTTCCTCTACCACAAACAAGCACCACTGCTGTCCCAGAAGCAGGTGGAGAGCAGCACTCTGAGAAGCTGGTTGGAAGTTACCCCCAAGGATATATGTGCAAGGACCCTTTTTTTTTTTTTGAAATGGAGTGTCACTCTGTCACCCAGGCTGGAGTGCAGTGGGATGATAACAGATCACTACAGCCTCAACCTCCTGAGCCCAAGGAATCCTCCCACCTCAGCCTCTCAAGTAGCTGGGACTACAGGCACATACCAGCATGCCCTGCCAATTTAAAAATTTTTGTAGAGATAGGGTCTTCCTGTGTTGCCCAAGCTGGTCTTGAACCCCTGAACTCAAGGGATCCTCCTTCCTCGGCCTTCCAAAGTGCTGGGATTACAAGCAAGAACCACCACACCTGGCCCTTCACAGGGACTCTTGACCATACAGGCCTCCTAGCAGGTGCAGCTGTCCATGCCGTGAGTCTAATGCTGGGAGCACCACACAGAAATTCCTCCAAAGAGACCCAAAAGCAAGCAGAATTTTCCATAATAAGCAGGTATTGCTCTTACAATTTAAAAGAGAGAGAAAACAAGAGAGTTGCAAAGCACTATCAGGCCCAAATGGAAAATCGAGGAAAATGTTCCCCTATAATTAGGTCAGGAAGAGAAGCAGTGACAATATTCAAAAGAACAAGTTTCTAAGAATCCTACCTCAACTCTACATTCACCAAAGACAAAGGTCAATGGCAACTCTAAAAGGGAGGTCCAGACAGACAGAATGGGACACCTAGAAGAAGGAGATTGCACAGACCTGGAGACAGAAAGCAAATGTGAGGACCCGTCCCATCCATGAATGCGCCTTTTCCCAGGCTCTGTAAGAAACGTGCTCCTTGCTCTTCCCCAAAACCATCTCCCCATCCCCACGTCTCCTGCTTTCCTTCCACCTGGCCAGGAAGGGTTATCACATCATCCCTGCGCTGCAGTTCATTCATCTCCTTTGGAGAGAAGGATGAAAGGTACTGTGGCTCCTACAGTTTTTGAAATTACGGCCCTATAATGTTACAGGTTTGACTATATTTGGGTCTTCCCTTCCCATCTCAAAGATATCACCAAGCATTTAAAAGCACTAAAGTAACTTTTTAAATCCTTGCCAGAATGTCTTGAGAATTTCCTAGTGTCCAGTGCATTGAAAGTCACCTCACAGCACTGCTGCAAAGCCAGTCTGGCCAGTGGAACCGCTGGGTTTGTCCTGCTGATAACGCCCCCCAGGCAGGAACACAGAGCTGACACTAGGGACAGCCCTGGAACATATGAAGCACAGACAGGCAGTGACAGTCAGCCCTCAGTCCATCCAGGAAAAAAGCACTGCTCTGTCAAAGGGCAACAGCATTGACAAAATCCAGCTCCAAAGACTATGTTCCATGCGGCCCAGGAGTCCTGCTGCACGGCACGCTCACAAGCTGCAGGGGGCGCCTGCCTGGCCCAGCACCATGCCCACACTTGAAAGGTCCTCCACGGAGCTGGTCTCGTTTGACTCTGTGCCTTACTCTCTTCATCTCGCATCCCTGTGTCTCTGGCTCTGACTCTTCTCGTTTTTCTCTTGTTTTCTTTCTTTTAGTCTTATCCCCTCTGCTGTCCTTGACCAGTTCTTTGGCCAATGGCATTTCTGGAAAAATCCCTACTCGACTTGGCTCTTACAGAACTGTGAACCTGCTGCCCCAGCCAAGATGGGAGGATTTGAATCCTCCAGCTGGTTCTGGAAGAGGCTGTTTGCTCACTGCAAGCAAACACCCTCGAAAACCAAACAAAAACTGCCCACAAGTAAACAGCATGTGATACAGCCCCTTCCTGCGGCCACTTAGCAGAAATCCAAGCCCATGGCAGGCAGAGAAGTTGGGCTAGGGAGGATGCAGCGGCCACAGCCCCTACCCACTCTCTAGCAGTGGCAGTCAGCTGGGCTAGAGCCCAGGAGGAAGGGAGCCAGGTGTCTACACTGGCTGGAGGAAGGCATCAGGGACCACAGGCAAGGTAGCTTGGGGGACAGAAATAACCCTGTACATGCAATTATCGTTGGAATTCTCTCTAACCTACTCTCCCCCTTTTTCTTGAGGTAGAGTCTCCCTCTGTCACCAGTGGCATGATCTCAGCTCACTGCAGCCTCCGCCTCCTGGGTTCAAGCTATTCCCCTGCCTCAGCCTCCTGAATAGCTGGAACTACAGGCATGCGCCACCATGCCCGGCTAATTTTTGTATTTTTAATAGAGACAGGATTTCACCATGTTGGCCAGGCTGGTCTTGAACTCCTGACCTCAGGTGATCTGTCTGCCTCAGCCTCCCAAAAGTGCTGGGATTACAGGTGTCAGCCACCATGCCCAGACTCTACCTATCCTACTCTTGTGATTATCAAGGCAATATGTACAAAATCAATTCAGAGGATTAAAAGATAAGTATCCAACATTTCACCATTGCTCTTAAGAATATAACATAATAAATAATTTTATAGAATTAAAGTGATTAGTATCATTGTTAAATATGTTACTTCTGTAATGATCATTTCTAAGTGTGACTAGAAGAGAAACACCAAAAACTAAATGAAAATGAAAATGAAGAGAAAAGAAGAAGGTCAACAGAGACCCATAAATACAGATGCCTGAACAAGAACCTGAAGTAACTCCTGACCTGCTCTCAGGTCCGCACCTGAGATTACCAAGGGCTGGAGGCTCTCCTGCCCAAACATCTCTCCTACCTGCTCCCTCTGGCCTGCTACAGAATCCATACTTCCATCCTGGCCCCTGGATCACACTCCTTCTCAGCCCCCACAACTGCTCTCTAAAATGCAAACACAATCCCACCTCTCCAAGCTCAAAAGCCCTTCCGTTGCCCCCTCTGCCCTAGGGACAATAACACAAACCCTTAGCTGGGTGGGGAGAGCACCCACATCCAAGAGCCAGGTTCTGGCCCCATCCCCATCTCCAGGAGGCTCCCCTGTGGTCCCAGCCTGGCTTCTTCCCAGCCAACTTTTAACAGCTCATTTTTGCCTCCAGGGATTTTGCACGTGCTATTCCTTCTGTTAGAATGCTTTTCTCTCTTTTTTTCTTTTTTTTTAACTTACTTATATTAAAACTGAAAATTTTCTGTATCGTTCTGACTTTTAACACATGTATAGATTTGCACGGCCACCACCATAATCAGGACACAACAGTTCCATCGCTCCAGAATTCTCCTTTGTAATCACAGCCTCTCCACCCCAATCCCTGCAACTGCTGATCTCTTTTCCATCCCGATGGTTTCGCCCTTGCCAGAATGTCACATAAAAGGAATCCTGTATGTGACCCTGTAGGATTGGTTTCTCCCACTCAGCATGTTGCCTTGGCATCCCTCCACGTTGTTGCATGGATCGATGGTTCCTTTCTGTTGCTGAGGGGTAGTCCGAGGTATGGACATACCACATTTATCCAATCTACAGTTGATCAACATTTGGGTTGCTTCCAGTTTGGGGCAATTCTAAATAAAGCTATTATAAACATTTGCAACCAGGTTTTTGCGTAGACATGTGTTTTCATTCCTCCTGCATAAATACACAGAAATGGGATTGCTGGGTTCTACGGTAAGTGTACATTTAACTTTATAAAAAACTGACACACTGTTTTCTACCATGTTTCCTGTTTAATGTATGAGGTTCCCGTTGCTGGCATCCTGACCAGTACTTGAGGTTGTACGGTGTTTTGTTTCACTTTTTAACTATTCTAACAGATGTATAGTGGCTTCTCTTTTCTTTACTTGACAGAATCCAGGTCCTCCTCAGATACTCCCTGTCCTGGAGCCTCCCTCTGCCCCATTCACTCCTGGGTCTATCCTTCCTCTGTATCTGCAGCAGAACACTTGGCCCACAGGGCTGAAGCATTTCTTTTTGCTTCCCTCTGCCCTGAACCTACCACCTACCACCTGCTCCTGAGCCACTCCCCACCCCCAACACATACTCACATACACACAGACAGCCTCACTAGACTGTGTACTACCCACGGGCAGGTTATGTATTTTTGATTTTTGTATTTTCTGCCCTACACAATGTCTGGCTTAAAGCAGGCATTTTATAAATGAATGGATGAATGAATGAATGGCAAGGCGGCGGGAGACGGAGGAAGCATCAACACACATTTACACATGGAATGTGAACCCTCCACTCAGGAATTCCACTGCCACGTGAGAGTAAGGCTCAGCCCCTGCCCACAGAGACAGCCATTCCTTCAGAACTTGTGAAGGCCTAGAGATCAGAATGAGGCCCCTATAACTGAGTACCCCCATTTTTCTAAGAGAAAGATAATAAGGTTTTTTAAAAATTATTTTCTTCTCTCTTTTTTCCTTTCCCCTCATTCCTCACTTCCTACTTAGCTCTTTAGAAATGCAGTTAGAAGCTCTACCTTCCCTTCACCAAACACTCCCGACAAGGCAAGCTTATCTATGTGCTTACTGAGAAGCTCCGGAGCCTGAACTACCTTCCATCAGGAGCTTGCCTCGAGAGATAACAATTTGCAACCTAAAGTAGGCCCGCTCCAAAACTCTCTCCCACCTGGAGAGCATCTCAAGACAACGGCCACCTCATAGCCTAACTCTGCCGGTGATGGTCCTAGTTCAACTCCCCAGTAGCCAAGGCACCAAAGGGAGTCACGGAGACCCCCCATCTGCTTGCTCACTCCCCTGCATGCTACTCATGCCAAGAATTCCTTTAAAGGACCCTGCTTTCTGCACTAAAGCAAAGTGGTTCCCTTAAAGGTAAGAGCCTGTACCTCTTCCTGTAAGCTTCAGAATAAAGTCCCTTTCTTCACACCAGGCCTCGCTCTGGTTAACTGGACTCTAAAGTGGCGAGTGACTGAATCTGCATTTCATTACGCCCCTGCTGTCTCCTCATCCTTCATGTCAGCCCTCATCCTGCTTCCCTTCCACTCTTAGCCTCCTTGACCCCAGGATTCACCAGATGCTATCGTAAAGCACTTTCCATCTTCTATTCAGCTGGCAGTTCTGGAGCCACAGGCTTGACTCTGGGGAATAGGACCAGATTCCAGGCCACTCCCAAAAGTATAGGTGCATGCATGAGTGTGTACGTGTGTGTGTGTGTACATGGTGTGTGTGTGTGTGAGAGAGAGAGAGAGAGAGGAGGTGAAATCTACGTAAAGAAGGGCAGCCTGGCGTTTCCACAGTCATGGCTCTCATCCTCACTCTCAAGCCAGGTGGTCCTTCACACACAGGCCTGTGCAGACACATCCAGAAGATGCAGGGATCACAACCCAAACTCCCCAGTCACTTTAGCAGTCACATCACAAGATGATCCAAGCAAACACAGCCCCAGGGGACTCACAGCAACCATGCCTCAAAGAAAACTGATGCACTCTGTGTCTCTCCTAGTACCTTAGGTGGGGAGCAGACACTGGGCCTCCCGCACCTACTCGGAGAGATTTGTCAGCATGTTTGATGCCAAGCTGAAGCAGTTTTCTCTCAGTAGTCCCTGAAACATCTAAGGAACTCATTTCTTTGTGAGGCCTGTTCCCACCACCCCCTACATCCCTATTTTTTGGACCAACCCCTGTTTGGTATGGTTGGGGCCAGTGGATTATTTAAAACACTCTGCCCCCTGCCCAGTCCTGCACAAAGCCTGGGTCAGGTATGCAGCAGGAGCTGCAGGTAAGGGTTGTACCCCCAAGAGAGAGAGGAGATCAGATTCCCCACGGGCCCCAAGAGCTGCATTTCAAGGTTCCCGGTTCTGATTCAAAAACCAGTTTAACCTCTTCTTCAGCTGAGCCTGAGAACTTTTGGGACTCATTCAGTGCAGAGGAACTCATTGAGGGGACCCCAGCATTAGACTCCAAGGGACTGCGGCTGTTTGGAGAGCTATATTCTTATCTAGTCAGCAACATTCTGCAAGGAGGCACATGGGGGTCAGACTGGACGAACATCTGCAGGCTGGGTTTTCCCCATGAAAAGAGAGACTGAAAGAAGAAAGAAAACGACTTGAGGATAAAATTTGTCTATACTAGATCCTTACTTAGGCAAGAGTCCCAGAAGCACCCCTTGACTGGCATTGAATGAAAGGAACCTGTGACTTCCTTACCATCTGTTTTAGACCCTAACAAAAAGCAAACCTATTTTTGTGGGTCCTTTGTAAACCCCCCACTCCTACAGCACCTTTGAGACATCAAGTGTTTTCACCTCCATGACTCCATTTGCTCCTCACGATGACTCATTTTACAGATAAGAGGCTGAGGCTCAGAGTAAGGCAGAACTTACCCAGAGCCACACGGTGACCTAGCCCAGTACAAACCCCACTCTGACTGCAAACCCTGGGCCTTTCCTCTGCCAGTCCAAGCTACACCATATCCCTCAAGTCTATGATGGGGCTGAAGTGCCTGTGACAGGACCTGCATGGGAGGGGGAAGAACTAGGAGACCAGGGCCCTAGCCCTGATCTAAGTGACCGTAAGGAGGCCACATCTCTTTTCCAGCCTCAGCTCCTTCTCCTTTGAGTCTTAACCTCCAGGGATTGTAGCTCTTGGTTCTCCCGAGGAGGACTGGCCCCTGTGTGGGCTCCCATGGGACTCCATTTCCCTCACTGCTGCCTGCCTGATGACCTACCGACAGCACAGAGCGAGGACCCGCAATGGGAAACTCCTCCCACAGCACAATGGGCCCTGGGAGTGTGGTTACAGTAAAAGCTTGGATAGAGAAAGAGGCTGGGGCAACTCATTCTTATGTGTTTTTCTGATTTCCACCCAGCTGGGCACTTAGGTCCTCATTTCTGTGGATAATGAGAAGCTGGCCACATGCCACTGAAAACAGCCCCAAACCTGAAATGACCTAAATGTTCACAAACAGGGAGATGATTATCAAAATCTTGGTACTGAGCGTTAAATGTATGGTTACAAAAGATTTTTCTGGAGATGTAGACATGGCAACATGCTTTGATATAAACTGAAGTAAAACAAATCAGACTGCAAAACTGCATGTGTGGAAATCTCAGCTCTTTAAAATAATACTCAAAGAGAACAGGAAATACGCCAAAATGATAATCGTGGTTCCTGCAGAAGTTGTATATTTTTTTTCAAAAAATCAGGAGGAAAACATTTTTTAATTGGCAGTAATAGTTTCAACTTTCTCTATCAATATTTTTCTTTTTCAATTTTTAACCCAACACATATACATCTGATTCTATCAATATTTTTTATTTAAGTACAGAGTCCTTGGCAAACACCAAGCTTCCCACCACCATTGCAAGGAAAGAAAGTGACAGTGTTCCAATCTTAGCTTTAGAAAAAGACACACCAAGCTATGGCAATGACCCCCGGACCCCTTGGGATGATCAAAAATGCCCCTACAGATGCTGCAACTCAATGTTCTTCTTCTTTTTTTTTTTTTTTTTTTTGAGAAAGACAATGATTCTAGACTTTCAGTTTTATACTTCCAGCCCAGAGTTTCCTAACATATGAACCTTGGATCAATAACAGGATGGTAGTGGGGTACTACTGAATAAGGATACCACATTCAAACAAGCTGGGCAAGTTCACATTTCAGTGTAATGAATTAAAAGAGGATACTCATGAACAGAGCCTCAAAGAGATACAGCATATGATATATGCAATATCATATCGTGGGAAATGATATAGCATGTATCATTTCTCAAAAACTAGTTTAGGACTATCTCAAGGAATGACTATTCTATGGAGATAGGGATATCTTGGGAAGCGCAGCTTTGAGCCCCAGCTTCCACCCCTCCCATACCGCCACCCCATCCCATTCTCTCAGCCTTCTTGCCCTGTGGTTCTCAGCCCTGGCAGCAAACTGGGATCACTTGCAGAGCCTGAAAACATCTTTTGATCTGGGTGCCATCTGGATTTGGGCTGGGGAGGGGGATGGCCTGAGTCAGGGCTAAGAACCACCTCTTCCTCATACCTTTTTAGTTGTTCATGCTAAGGATAGCTCAACACTAGGATTGAGATCCAATCTCAAAATTACTCACACATCATCCAGTTTTGGAGCTAAATGGCACCTTGGATAATGTCTAGTCCAATCTCTCATTTTACAGAAGAGGAAACTAAGGTCCCCGAGGGATTCCTGGCCCCTGTCTCTTCCCATGCTGCTTCTAGCCAGTGCCAGGCTGCCCTGTGGTCTCTGGACCTCAGGACCCTTCATTCAGAGGGAGAAGCAAAGGAGAGCCTTCAGATCTCTGAGGCCATTTCACTGCCAGACGATGCCCATCAGGCCCCTCTCTCCGCAAGTGAACTAGGACACAGTAAAGTGTTGACATAAGTCCTCTTCCTAACACAATACCAAAACCCAGAGCCAGAGACATGAAGCCAGGAAGCTGCACTGACTCACAGAATGGGAAGCTTGTGCTGGCAGTGGGGCAAACATACCAGTGTTCACCTAGGCAGCCTGAGCAGAAGGCAGGTACCATCTGTCCTCTGGGCACTCTGCTTCAGCCACAGACCACAGAGCTTTGAAGCCAGGAGACTCCAGCACACTGCTAAGCCCCTCCGAGTGGATGGCTGCAGCCTCAGTTCTTCTGGCAACACCTTACTCCTAAACAGGGAATCTGTAATAGGATATCTCCACATTTTTCAGTTTCACATCCTGCACCCCCAAGCAAACCCCCTTTTGAAGCTTAAGATTCCACTATTTCCTTCTCTTAGCAGCTTAAGAAAAAACCTGAAGCTGGATAGATGTTAGGAGGGTGAAAGATACACACACCCCTAGCCTCAAAAGTACCCTTCCCTCAGGGCTCCTGATGACCAGCCCTCCACCTCTGCTCCAGACACCTGCCAGGCCTCGCTGTACGAAAAGGAGCTGTTCTCAGAGCCTCTCCAACCTACAGCGCAGTCTCTAGACAGCCTTCTAGACTCCAGGCCCAGCGAAAGTCCCCACCAAGCATCTCCACGAAGCATCTCCGGTGGTCTCCAATCTGCCCTCCGTGAGCTTGGAGGGGAAGGGAAGAGGCAGTAGGCACAGAAGCAGACAGGGGAGCCAAGTGAAGTGCAGGAGCCCAGTTGGGGTTTCAGGGGTTTCCTGCTGCAGGTAAAGCAATGCAACTAACCAGCGGCCGGGCCTGAGGGACGCCCCTTTCCTGGGGTTGTATATGTGTTTTAGCTAAGCCTCCTGGACCACATTCTCAACGGGTTTTCCTTTTCTGCCTGTTAGTGTCTGTGAGGTTCATCCATGGAAGGGCCACGTCTGGTTTCATTGTGACATCCCAGACCCACCAGTGCTTCCACATCTGCCCAATAGTCCTCCTGTCAGGAAGGTAGAGGGAGGCGGATTGGAACCTCACTAGAGCCAACTTAACTCAATGTTAATAAACGTTAGGACATTATTTTTAATATCAATACTTAGCAAAGCTAGAGAAGATAGTACAAAATTCACATATATTTTGGAGAGTATTAAATTAACAAGTGTCTCATCAGAGGCTGCCGTGGGCTCCCCAGGGAACGTTCCCTTCTCCCTGCCCTGTGGATCCCATGAAGTTTGCGCAGAGCTGCGAGTGGGTTACGGTTCGGTCAAGGTGTGCGGATTCGTAATTAAAAAAAAAAACTTATTACGGTCCTCCCCGCCAAGAGCGGCTGTAAAGCCGATTGCCCCCAGTTCTGGCTCAGAAATGAAAGCCGCCGCCTCCCCAAACAACTTTCGAGGCGCGAGAGCCGCTGCGCGCTGCCTGCAGCCACCTGTCCCGGCGATCGCCCCACCCTCCGCTCGCGCGTTTCTTCCCGCGAGTCCTACCATGTCCCAGGCGGTGGCCGGGCCCGCTCCTCGGCGCGCTCAGCCGGCCCGCAGACTCATCCCGCCTCCCCTTGGCCGCCCCCGGCGCTGTGGCTCGCCGGGCTCCCCGGGACGCGCGGCTACTCGGCTGGGACGGGTTTCCTGGACCGAAGGTCCACACCTTTCCAGCACCCAAGTGTCCCCGCGCCAACTCCCGTGAGATCGCTGCGCGCCGGGATGCTCCGCGGGTGGGGACGCACTCCGGAACAGCCGGGATCTGCGGGAGCCTACCCGCGGCCGGGAGCCTCTGAGATCTACTGGGGACGTTAGCCTAGTTTGCAAAGTCCTGCCGCGCGTCCCGGGCCAGCCTCCCCATTCCCCCGAAAGCACGGGAGGGGGAGCTCCTTTCACAATAAAAGCCCTGCCGGGGGCTCGGCCAGCCGCAGTCTTCTGGAGTAGGGGCCCAGGTGCTAGGAAGAAAAGGTCCCCGCTCGGCCTGCCCTCCTGCCGGGTGAGGCGCCCAGGCTGGGCGGTGAGGGGCGCCTCTAAGGTGTGAGGTTGCTCGGTGAGCCCACTGCAACTCGGCGATATAGCTGACTGTTGCCCAAACTGCCACCTTCTCCTGCCAAGCCTCTGAAAGACAAGTCTTTTTTTACTGTCACTTCTTCGCTTTGTTTGGGTTCAGTCCCCAAGGGGATTTGGAAGGAAAATCCGTTGACCACTAAGTTCATTAACAATGAAGAATTTTTGTCCTTGAGAACGAATCACTGTTAGAGTCACTGAAGTAAATGGCTGATTCTGCCTCTCCGCTTCGGATGCACGGTGCCTTTGTTCCCCTGATCATCTACTGCCAGCAGTGGCACAGTCAGAGCAGGACCTGGGAGTCTATATGCTCCTCCTTGGGGAGTGTCCTGGGCTTAGGAGGTCTGTAGTCCCAAAATCAGGGCTGGCCCCATTATTAACAGCTGGGTCAGCATAGACCAGTCCCCACACATCTTTATGACTTGTG
This sequence comes from Callithrix jacchus, assembly GCF_049354715.1. Lineage (NCBI taxonomy): Eukaryota > Metazoa > Chordata > Mammalia > Primates > Cebidae > Callithrix > Callithrix jacchus. The sequence goes on along the minus strand of NC_133516.1, from coordinate 25,785,887 downwards.
TCAGTAGCAATGTTTGCACCCCAGGATTCCTAAGAGCCTGTAGGCAATGGAGGCAGAGTCAGCAGTAGGGTGCCTGAGAGAATCTGGGGGCCAGGCTGAAAAAGCCTCCAACATTGAAACTAACAGGAAGCATCATTAGCTAGATGAAGACAGACATCTTCCCAGCAGTCACCTGCTCAGAATGATTTGAGGTTATCACTGATGGCAGTGTTTCCTAAGGGAAGCAAAGATCCAGAGAAAATTTCCAGATCCAGAAATCCAAAAATTTTCCCTTAAATTGTGTATGTGTGTATGGGCAGGAGGAACAGATGAAGGGAAAATATTCAGTCCTTAACATTCCAGATGCTTTCTGTATGTTATTTCATTTATTCGTCACAAATGATCCTAAAAGGAAAAATTTTGCAAATGAGGAAAGTCAGGATTAGGGAGGTGAAGTAACTTTCCTGAGACCAGACAGCCAGTAAACAGTTTAGCAAATCCAAGTCTATTTTTTAGAACATGAAACAAAGAGGAAGACTTGATACAGCAGGAACAGGAGGCAGGACGTGGCACTGCAAACTGCAGCTTGTCTGTGCATATGGAGCACTGGCAGCAGAGAATTTGAGCCCTGCTTGGGAAATGAGGAAGGAGGGAGGAGGACAGTACAAACCATTCAGGGTTTTATTTAGATGTTCAGGGAGATGCTGTGATCTTTTGAGTCTCATTTTCTGACTGCAACTCCACACAAGATGTATATTAATCATATGTGTATAAATGTAACTAAAAGAATATTTTATAAAACATGACTTCATGTGATGTTCTCTGACATTTTCTATTCTATTCCAATTTTACATATTTTTAATGGTGGTCTCAAATCACTAACTTAGGAAGAGAGTGCCCAGTATTTCCCAGGATTACTGGAAGCAGAACTGTTTTTCAAAGGAAGCAGCTCTGACGATTCATGGAACACACTTGGGGAAAGCTGCTGCAGGATCTAGCCCAGTCAAATGAAATGTCACACAAGAACATGGCTAAGCTGTAAAGAATTATTTGTTGTTATAGCATATCCCAGTCCATCTTAACAACGTGAATAAAATTACTTTTGAGAAGAATTACTTGAAAGGAGTCAAATCAGACTTTTGTCACTTCTCTGCTCAAAACCACCCAGAGGCTTCACATCTCCTGCAGTGTAACGGGCCACATCTTACAGGGGCCTACAAGTCTTTTCACACTTTGGCCCTCATTGTTTCTCTAACATTATCTCTGCACATTCTCTCTCACTCACTGTGCTCCAGGACACACTCACCTTCTTGTTGTTCCTTGCTTACTATAGGCACGATCCCACCTCAGGACCCTGGCCCTTGTTATCCCTCTCCCTGAAACACCCCAGATATCCCCATGGTTTGCTTCCTCATTGTCTTCAGGTCTTTGTCCAAGTGTCACCTTTTCAGTGAAACCTTCCCTGACCACTCTATTTAAGATTGCACACTCCATTCCTCTTCTGTTCCACCTTGTAATTGTTTTTTCCTAAACTAGGCAACTTCTTGGATGCTATATTAAAGGATTTTAGATTCAGATAACCAATAAATCCCTCCTTTCTAGGAAACAACACTTCATGTTTTGTTACTTTCAAAATTTTGGCTGATTGGTGGTTGGCTGCTCCCAGGTTGTTGGCAGGGCCTCTGGTTACACTGCAGATCTTGCAAGTAGGAAACATTCAACTCACTCAACTGAGACAGGTTAGTGCTAGAGAGGAATGTTTTATTATTTTCATGAGAGGGTGCTTCCAAGTTCATTAGGAGTGAGTCTATCTTTCACCAGTTAGAAGGAGATTTCCAACTTCCTCTAAGGACGTTTTAGGGTTTCTTATAAATTGGTACCCCAGGCAGCTACCCAACAGGTCCACTCTTTAATAAGATTCATTGTCTAGCTCCATTCCAGACTTACTGAATCAAACTTTCCAAGGCTTGAGTGTCTTCATATTTTTTAAGCATAGCCAGGGCTAAGAACTGATGAATTAAGTAATTCCTCTTCCTTGGCTCCCACATCTAAATAGCCTTTCTAAATGATTCTGGAATCTTTACCCTCCTCACAGCCCGTTCTTTGGCTCAAACTTTTGTCATCACTTACAACACTCTCAGAAACTCAACTAGCATCTCAGGCTCTACTTTTGCTCTCTCCAATCCATCCTGCATATCACTGACAAAATGTAAACATGGGCCTGCCACTGACCTATTCCACATAACTCTCAGGGTTAAATGCAAATTCCTCAGCAGCATGGCTTTCAGACTCCTTCAAGGTTTTATCTCTTATTACCTTTTCAGGCCTTTGACACACTCCTAAACGTTCTTCAGGGCAGGTCCCTCCATCTCAAAGCCTTTTCTTGACACATTCCTGTTCGCAACCTGACATACTTCCCTGCACTGGTCCTCTCCATCCTGAAGGTCCAGCAGTGCATGGCCCTTGAAGTTTCTCTTTTGCAAATATTATCTCCTGTGGCTCTCACTCCCTAAAGGAAAGAACCATTCTGGGCCTTCTGTCTCCATCTTCCTGATACCAAGAAGCTACTCATAAATGCTTCTGAATAAAGGAATGAGACAGAAGACTGAGGTTCAAAACTGAATCTACCACTCACAAAGCATAGGTCCTGGGCAAAGCCACTTTCTCTCCACTGGCTTCAGGTTCCTCATCTGAAAAATAAGAACCATCATCCCAGCCAAGCCTAACTCCCTCAATTCCTGCAACCATGTAATGTGCTCATGTAAGTTACAACATCCAGAACTGGACTTTTCTCATGTAAACTTTCAAAAACATTTACTGAATCCAAGAATGGTGAAGGAGAAGGACACTTCTTTTGCAGCAGAGAATGTTAGTTTCCAGTTTACATTCTCTCTTTTTTCATTCACTGAACTCCTATATTTTAAGAGGCAGCAGTATACTTGGCCAAAATATTATATATTTCACAACCTCCCTTGCAAAAAGGAACAGCCAATAAGAAGCAAATGGAAATCATTGATGGGGCCCACAGAAGCATTTGAAAGGGGGCTGGGGTAATTTATATTATTGTTCAGCAAATATTCACTCCCTGTATTAGTCTGTTTCATGTTGCTGATAAAGACATACCCAAGACCGGGCAATTTACCAAAGGAAGAGGTTTCATGGACTTAAAAGTTCCACATGGCTGGGGTGGCCTCAAAATCATGACAGAAGGCAAGGAAGAGCAAGTCACATCTTATATGGATGGTAGCAGGCAAACTGAGAGAGAGAGACCTTGTGCAGGGAAACTATGCCTTATAAAGCCATCAGATCTCATGAGACTTATTCACTATCATGAGATCAGCAGGGAAAAGATATGCTCCCACGATTCCATTACCTCCACAGGGTTCCTCCCACAACATGTGGAAATTCAAGATGAGATCTGGGTGGGGACAGAGCCAAACCATATTATTCCTCCCTGGCCCCTCCTAAATCTCATGTCCTCCCATTTCAAAACAAATCATGCCTTTCCAACAGTCCCTGCAAAGTCTTAACTCATTTCAGCATTAACTCAAAAGTCCACAGTCCAACATCTCATCTGAGACAAAGCAAGTCCCTTCTGCCTATGAGCCTGTAAATCAATAGCAAGTTAGTTATTTCCTAGATACAATGGGTATACAGGCACTGGGTAAATACAGCCATTCCAAATGGGAGAAATTGGCCAAAACAAAGGGGCTACAGGCCCCATGTAAATCTGAAATCCAGCAGGGAAGTCAAATGTTAAAGTTCCAAAATTGTCTCCTTTGACTCCATGTCTCACATCCAGGTGAGGCTGATGCAAGAGGTGGGTTTCCCATTACTTTGGACAGCTGCACCTCTGTGGCTTTTCAGGGTATAGCCCCATCCTGGCTGGTTTCATGGGCTGGCGTTGGGTGTCTGTGGCTTTTCCAGGTTCGTGATGCAAGCTGTCAGTGGCCCTACCATTCTAGGGTCTGGAGGATGGTGGTCCTCTTCTCACAGCTCCACTAGGTGGTGCCCCAGTAGGAGTTCTCTGTGGGGGCTCCCACTCCATATTTCCCTTCCACACTGCCCTAGAAGAGATTCTCCAAGAGGGCCCCACCCCTGCAGCAAACTTCTGCCTGGATATCCAGGCGTTTCCATACAGCCTCTGAAATCTAGGCAGAGGTCCCCAAACCCCCAATTTATGACTTTAGTGCACTCTCAGGCTCAATACCACGTGGAAGCTGCCAAGGCTTGGGGCTTGCACCCTCTGAAGCCACAGCCTGAGCTGTATATTGGCCCCTTTCAGCCATGACTAGAACAGCTGAAATGCAGTGCACCAAGTCCATAGGCTGCACACAGCATGGGGTCCCTGGGCCTGGCCCATGAAACCACTTTTTCCTCTTAGGCCTCTGGGCCTGTGATGGGAGAGGATGCTGTGAAGATCTCTGGCATGCCCTGGAGACATTTTCTTCATTGTCTTGGGAATTAACATTCAGCTCCTTGTTACTTATGCAAATTTCTGCAGCTGGTTTGAATTTCTCCTCAGAAAATGGGATTTTCTTTTCTCTCCTATTATCAGGCTGCAAATTTTCCAAACTTTTATGCTCTGCATCCCTTATAAAACTGCTTTTAATAACACCCAAGGCACCTCTTGAATGCTTTGCTGCTTAGAAATTTCTTCTGCCAGATACCCTAAATCATCTCTCTCAAGTTCAAAGTTCCACAAATCTCTAGGCAGGGGCAAAATGCTGCCAGTCTCTTTGCTAAAACATAGCAAGAGTCACCTTTGCTCCAGTTCCCAAGAAGTTCCTCATCTCCATCTGAGACCACCTCAGCCTGGACCTTATTGTCCATATCACTATCAGCATTTTGGGCAAAGTCCAACATTCAACAAATCTCTAGGAAGATTTAACAACTCTCTAGGAAGTTCCAAACTTTCCCACATTTTCCTATCTTCTTCTGAGCCCTCCAGACTGTTCCAGCCTCTTCCTGTTACCCAGTTCCAAAGTTGCTTCCACATTTTCAGATATCTTTTCAGCAGCACCCCACTCTACTTCTACCAATTTAGTGTATTAGCCATTTTCACATTGCTGATAAAGACATACCTGAGAATGGGAAGAAAAAGAGGTTTAATTGGATTTACAGTTCCACACGGCTGGGGAGGCCTCAGAATTATGGCAAGAGAAATGAGAAGGAAACAAAAGTGGAAACCCCTGATAAAACCATCAGATATCATGAGACTTATTCACTAGCATGAGGACAGCATGGGAAAGATCTACTCCCATGATTCAATTATCTTCCACAGGGTCCCTCCCACAACATGTGGGAATTCAAGATGAGATCTGGGTGGGGACACAGCCAAATCATTTTACTTTCTTTCCCTAAGCTGCGAGCAGAGCATGTATCTTTGCTGCACTGTTGCTGGGGTTGGCTGGACTAACCCTGACCAGTAAGACATGAGCAAACATAAGCATTGTATGTGCTTGTGCAGCATTGCTTGGCTTTGCATTCCGATGATACACCATGTGAAGAACAAGCACAAAGGTAATTTGATCTTTTGAAATTCTGAAATCATCTTCTAAAAATCAAGTCATTTTTTGCTGCATAAGTTTTTGACACAAACTACATATAACCCTCAAATGACTCAGGTGTGGTCAGTTCATCCTTGTTGGCCTCTTTAAAGAGCATCAAACACTTTTGGATAAACAGCATATAAATGTGTCTACTATAATCCTTTCTCCATTCTCATCTTCAATATATTTCCAAATTGAAGAAGAACATTGTTATGGACTACAACCCCAGAGGAGCTCTCACCAAGACACTAACCCTGCTGTCACCTTGATTGCGGACTTCCAGTACCATGAGAAAATAAATTTCTCTTGTGCCATGGGTGAGCAATGACCAGCTGGGCCTCTGGCATGGAGGGGGAAAAGAATTCACCAAGACAGTTATAAATTTTAAAAGGCAGATTTATTAGAGAAAGTATGAAAATATGTTCCAAGAAAGCAATGGGCAAATCAGCATGAGAAGAGCTCACTGCAAAGAAAAAGGGCTTGCTGGAGAGATCGATCCAAGATGGCCGACCACTAACAGCTCAGGATTGTAGCTCCCAGTGAAAGCTCAGAGAAGTAGACGATGCCACATCTTTAGATGAATTTTCGTCACTCACCGATTAGCCGATTCCCAGTGGAGGAGCCCCACGGGTCGCCAGCGCGACTCTTGTGACCGCCGCAGTGGTTTTGCCGGCGTCTCGGCGCAGCAGCTCTTCATGCAGAGCCAACGGGACTGCTTCCCCTACTGACCGGAGTTTGGAGCTCCGGGAAGTCAGAGCCGCTTGTTGCGGACTCAAGAGGGAAGCCAGACCAGAGATTCCGGGGCAGAAGAACACCATCAGTCTTACCGCTGCTATTTAGGCTGCCACAGTGGGTTGCTCGGATCCCAGCACTGGGAATCAATAAGTTGGACGTCGATTCAGAAACCTAATTAGAAAGGCGGTTCATCTACAATGAAGGGAAAAAAACAGCCTAAGAAGGCCGAGGATACTCAAAATCAGAACCTATCAGCAACGGAACAAGCCCTGTTGGAAAAGGACTCATAAGCAACCGAACAAGCCCTGATGGAAAAGGACTCATCAGTAACCGAACAAGCCCTGATGGAAAAGGACTCATCAGCAACCGAACAAGCCCTGATGGAAAAGGACTCATCAGCAACCGAACAAGCCCTGATGGAAAAGGACTGTGTTCCATTATTTGAAGTAGGCTTTAAAAGGTGGATGATAAGAAACTTCTGGGAGTTAAAGGAACTTGTTCTAACCCAATGTAAAGAAACTAAGAACTTGGAAAAAAGGTTAGATGAAATGTTGAAAAGAATAGACAATATAGAGAGGAATACAAATGAACTTATGGAGTTGAAAAATACAACACGAGAACTTAGTGAAATATGTACAAGCTTAAACAGCCGAATGGATCAAGCAGAAGAAAGGGTATCAGAGGTCGAAGACCAACTTAATGAAACAAAATGACAAGACAAGAATAGAGAAAAAAGGATAAAAAGGAATGAGCAAAGTCTCCAAGCAATATGGGACTATGTGAAAAGACCTAATATACGCTTGATTGGTGTACCTGAATGTGACGGAGAGAATGAATTCAAGCTGGAAAATACTCTCCAGGACATTATCCAGGAAAATTTTCCTAATTTAGCAAAGCAGGACACTATTCAACCCCAGGCAATACAGAGAACACCACAAAGATATTCCTCAAGAAAACCAACCCCAAGGCACATAATCGTTAGATTCACCAAGATCAAAATGAAGGAGAAAATATTAAGGGCAGCCAGAGAGAAAGATCAAGTTACCCATAAAGGTAAGCCTATTAGGCTTACAGCAGATCTCTCAACGGAAACCCTACAAGCTAGAAGACAGTGGGGGCCAATATTCAATATACTTAATCAACAGAACTTTCAGCCCAGAATTTCATATCCTGCCAATTTAAGCTTTACATTTGAAGGAAAAATAAAATCTTTTAGGAACAAGCAAGTACTCAGAGATTTTATTACCACCAGGCCTGCTTTACAAGAACTTCTAAAAGAAGTATTATACACAGAAAGGAACAACCAGTATGACCCTTTCTAAAAATACACCAAAAAGTAAAGAGCATTAACATAAAGAAGAATTTTTATCAACGAAAGGACTAAATAGCCAGTTAATATCAAATGGCAGCAACCCTAAATTTAAATCGACCAAATCTCCTAATCAAAAGATACAGACAAAATCTAACAGTATATCCAAAGATATACATAGGCTCAAAATAAAGGGTTGGAAAAAAAAAAAAAAACGTACCAACCAAATGGAGAGCAAAAATAAATAAATAAAAAGCAGGAGTTGCAATTTTCACATTTGACAAAATAGATTTCAAAACTACAAGGATACAAGGGTAAAAGGATTAATGTAATAATAAGAGATCTTAACACCCAGATACGTAAGACCCATAATGAGATTTAGATTCAACGAGACAGAAAATTGATAACGATATCCGGGACTGGAACTAAGATCCAGAACAAATAAACTCAATAGAGCTCTCCATTTTAAACACACAAAATATACATTATCCACAAAATCTAAGGATATATCTAAAGATATACAAAGACTCAAAACAAGGGGATGGAAAAAAACTCACCAACCAAATGGAGAGCAAAAATAAATAAATAAAAAGCAGGAGTTGCAATTCTCACACTTAATAAAATAGATTTCAAAGCTACAAGGATGCAAAGGTAAAAGGATTAATGTAACAATAAGAGATCTTAACACCCAGATACATAAGACACATAATGAGATTTAGATTCAACAAGACAACAAATTGATAATGATATCCAGGACTTGAACTCAGAGCCAGAACAAATAAACACAATAGAGTTCTCCATTTTAAACACATAAAATATGCATTAACCACTTTAAACACTCAAAATATTGATCGGCCATTACTGAAACCCATTTTAGGAATGAAGTAATACTCCTTTTTCCCTCTTTTTTTCCCCCCTTCTTTTTCTCTTTAAAAAAAAAGGGGGGGGCTTGCTGGAAATTGTATAGAATAGTGTTTATGCTGAAGAGGGCTTTGTGCAGTGAGCTAACTTGCAGGTGTCTGGTAATCCTTGGGTGCAAGTTGGCTACATGTCCTGGACCATGAAGAAAGGCAGATTTATAGCTTATCTGCTTTTCTTTTTGCTTTCCAGTCTTCTCTTTTTAAGGCATCCAGTCTATGGTATTTTGTGAAGGCAGCCCAAGCCTGCTAAAACAGACATCCTCTTGTCCCATACTTGGAAAATATTATTTTATAGCAGACTAACATGTTGATACCTTTGCTATGGCTGACAACAATGACAGCCACATCTAACGAGCTGTTTTCTACTTCTATAAAGTCGAAAATGTTATTAAATGCTTCTGTAGGTTTTTTAGGAAGTTTTAAGTGACCAAAACTTTTCATTATAAAAGGCTCATTATCAGGTAAGCAAACTATATGCCTTTTTAGCAGTGTTGTGTATAAGATATGCAGGTTATTGAGTAGGTAAGGTGGTTTCATTCTTCTTTTTTGGTAAAAAATATATAGATTGAATGGCATTTGCCAAAATTTATATATGCACTGTCTGCTGATAGGCAGATTTCTGAGTAAAGTCTGGTTTGTATTTGGACACGATACCAATAATCTTTTATATTTTCTGTGGTTTTATTAAGATCTTAATAGAAATCAAGAAAATGATTTGAAACCTCATTTTTCAAATCAAAGCATCTAACAGCTAGGGACAACATTTTTTGTTGCTATGATTTGACACATCACTTAATGTACAATAGGAAGTATGATTATTGGTAAGATTTGACAGAATCAGCTCTACAGTCTAGGGGGTCAAAACAGCAGTTCCCCTCTTTTGCCCACAGGACTTTTTAGTTGCAACTTCTATAATCAGAAAATAAAACCTTGCTCAGTTTCATAGAGCAATCAAAGGAACAATAAAATAATGCATGTTTGCTCATTCATGTGGTATGCCTACTCTAATTCAGTGGCCTCTACGTTCAACTGAGCATTGATGTCTTTTGGACAGGGGAAGGGAAAAAATACTTTTGATTGATTTAGAAGTATCTGAATTTCTTATCCTAGACTTGTGAGGCTCAGTCTCCATCTGCATTTTCATACCTCCTTCTCCACCATGCCCAATCCCAAATTCTTTGCATGACAGGGTGCAGTATCCTTTGTTTCTGCTATTCACCTCCCTGATCTGGTTGGATGTGTACTTCCATCCATGAAAATACGTTATTCAGTCTTTTTTTTTGGCAGTGATATCTGGGTCATGCTGGTCATTGTATAATAACAGTTCTTATCTTCAATATCTGAACTGTTAGAAAATATGGTCATAATATTCACAATGTTAAGAATTAAACTAGCACTATTTCAATACAAAGTTCAACAGCTGATCCACAGACAAAATTAAAAAAAACTGTTAACACTCACAATTACCACACGATTAAGATGGACCCTTAAGTCACATCCCTTGGAGTGAAGATACCTCGCTCTGGATTAGACTTTGGCTTAAAGGAATGTTGTGTCTCATTTAATCCTCTATCCAGACCACTAAAACTTAAGGTTATTTCACTTTTGTGAGTTCACTAGGGCAGCATTTCTAACTTCCTTCAAGAACTTTTTCTTTGCATTCACAAATTCGCTGTTTGGTGCAAGGGGCCCAGCTTTTGGGCCGTCTTGACTTTTGGCATTTCATCCTCACTAAGCTTAATTATTTCTAGCTTTTAATTTAAAGTAAGAGATGTGTGACTCTTTGTTTCACTTGAACACTTAGAGGCCATTTAACAGTTATCCAGTGGCCTAACTTAAATATCATTAAGGTCTGAGGAATGGGAGGGCAATGGAGAAAATGGCTGCTTTGTGGAGCCATCAGAACACACCCAACATATATTGATTAGTCTGCCATCTTATACGAGTGAGGGTCATGGTGCGCCAAAACAATTACAATACTAACAACTAAGATCATTGATCACAGATTGCAACAACAGATGTAATAACAACAAAAGACTTTAAAATATTGCAGGAATTACCAAAATGTGATGCAGAGATACAAAGCAAGCACATGATGTTAGAAAAACGACGCTGATAGACTTGCTCAATGCAGGGTTGTCATAAACCTTGAATATGTAAAAAATGCAATTGCCTACCCTATAACAATTCCATTCACATATTTGTGTGTGTATATTATGACCAAATTATGTATACCATATATGTGTATGTTATGATAAAGTAATATATGTATGTGTATATTATGACCAAATTAATTATGTGTGTATGTATATGTATATATTTACATGTATATGCACATATATATGTGAATGGAATTGTTATAGGGTAGGCATACATTTAGCATATATATAAATACATTATGTATATGTATATATTTATATATACATATATATCTCCAAAAAGTACCACTAAATAAGTTATCTCAAACACATATAAAAGGATGTCCATACTAGCTTTATTGACAAAAGTCCCAAACCTAAAACCACCCAAATATCCATCAACTGGTGGTGTATCTGTCAATGGAAGAGTATTCAGCAATTTTAAAAAGCCTCTGCTACATACAACAACATGGATAAATCTCACAGATAAATTGTGGTGAAAGCATCTAAACACAAAAGAGTATATATCAAATATTTCATCTATATGTAGAATAGATAACACTAACCTACAGTAATAGAAATCATAATGGTAACCCTTGGGAGGAGACTCTTAGGAAACTTGAGGAAGCCTCTGTACTACCTTGATCTGGGTGGAGGGTACAATAAATCTCATGATTTGCCTCTGCTAAAGACTACCTTGCTAGTCTCAAGCTTGCTTTTTCTCACTTAACAATATATTCTGACCATTTACATGTCAACAAAGGTATCTCTATTTCATTAAGTTGTTGACATATTTTTTCTCTTCATGTTTTGTGACAGGGTCTCACTTTGTAGCCCAGGCTGGAGTGCAGTGGCACCATCACCACTCACCACAGCCTCAGACTCCTGGGCTCAAGTCATCCTCCCACCTTAGCCTCCTAAGTAGCTTGGACCACAGGTACATGCCACCACACTGGGCTAATTTTGTTTTTTAGAGACAGGCAACAGTCTCACCATGTTGCCCAGGTAGTCTCGAACTCCTAGCCTCAAGCGATCCTCCCACCTTGCCTTTCAAAGTGCTGGGATTACAGGCATGAGCTGCTGAACATAGCTGGACATCTTTTTTTAATTAAACATACTTTCAGGAATCTTCTTCTCCTAAGTAAGTTATAAATGCTACAGCAGCAGGGACTCCATCTTACAAATCCCATAAAGAAAGAACTTGGAGCTGTGGAAATAGTCCTGGGTTTTAAGCTGAATTTTGTCCCTTTTTTCTCACTTTGCTCCTGTACTCAAGCAGCAGGGTCGAGAATGAATGAAGGGCAGTATAAGCTCAACAGTCTTCCTAATACCAATCACCTCTTCTCAAGATGAAGAGTTTGTGGTTTAATTGACTACATCATTTGAGATTTGAAGATGAATTCTGAGAACTCATAGTAATGGGTTCCTGGATGCCTCTCACCAGTCATGCCCAGCAATCCCGTCAGCAGGAATAAAAGGGAAGAATGCACTAAGCTCCAAGCCTGGCAGGCAGGGTTTGACACATCCAGGCTGATCCAGAATCAAGGGTACAAGAAAGAAGTATTTTAAATAATGAGAACTTGAAGAAGCAAATAGCACCACCAAGTGGCCAAAATTCCATATGGAAGTTGTTCAATGCATGGATTCAGCCATGGTTCTTTCCTAGCTACTTTATAATGTCCTGACTTCACAGGGGTGGAGGGAGAAATAAGATATATAAAGGGCAGTGAGCACACTTGATCCCTCCATCTGTCCCTCAACAAGATCTGTGGATATGTGCCCACTGTGTTTTGGGCCATCTAACTTCATAATTAGGTTCTAATTGAGCCTCTTGCCATAGCATTTTATAGACTTTAACCTGTACAAATCCCACCTTACTCCTATTTACTGCCAGCTGAACTCTCAATATGGGGTTTGTAAAAATATAATTCTTGTGGCAGGGCGCGGTGGCTCATGCCTGTAATCCCAGAACTTTGGGAGGCCAAGACAGGCAGATCACGAGGTCAGGAGTTTGAGACCAGCCTGACCAATATGGTGAAACCCCATCTCTACTAAAAATTATTTTAAAAGCCGGGCATGGTGGTCCATGCCTGTAATCCCAGTTACTCGGGTGAGGCAGGAGAATCACTTGAACCTGGGAGGCAGAGGTTGCCGAGAGCTGAGATTGCACCACTGCACTCCAGCCTAGGCAACAGAGCAAGACTCTGTCTCAAAAAAAAAAATATATATATATATATACACATATTTATATATATATGATATAAAAATATATATTATATATAATATACAATATATTATATGTTATATTATATATTAATATATATATGTAAATGAAACATCCATTTTTACAAAGGGGAGAGGGTGCTGACATAGCATTACAAATATTAATTTATTTCAAGGATGAAAGATTTAACATAATATATATATATTTCTTGCCACAGTTCCTGTCTTCTACCACATATGGTTGCCTATCTTATGGGTTTTCCTGAGTGATATGAGGACAGATACCATGACTATTTTATTCAAAGATGTAATTTTAGCACCATTCATGATGCTTGGCATGGAGAATGAGCTTAATAAATGTTTTTGAGCAAACTAATATAAAAGTGATTCAACTGTCCAATATATGACATATCCACTGAGTTCGGAAATCATTTCACTCACTCCTTGATTCAACACGTATTAAGTACCTCCTATGTGCCAGTAATTGTGTATGAGGCTAGGGTGACAAAGAGGACTAGAACACCAGTCCCCTGCCCACAAGTATTTTAGGTGGGCAACAGACAGTTACGAACATGAATAATAGAACCAGAGCTATGAGAAAGGAATTAGCAGGCTTCTCTTGATACGTGGAGGAGAAAGAGGAATTAAACTTGCCTGAGTTGATAAGCTAAGGCCTCCAGGGCTTCTGAGCCAAAAGAGTGTATAGGATGAGTAGTTAGTTCTCCAGATGGACCATAATGGGGTTTGGGAGAGGAATATAGTCAAAGGGAACAGTGGAGTCTGAGCAGGGTCACCTCTGGACTTCACAGAGCAAGAAGGTGAGCTTTCTGTTGTGTTTGAGGGAAACAAAAGACCCATCTTCATAAGGGTAGCATTTGAAGGCATGGTGGGAAGTAATATGGAAAAGCCCTCAAAACCTTCCCCACAAAAGTAATACATTCCTTATTGGCAACCAGGAATATTTGAAAACGTTTCAAAATAACAACCTCTGTTTTACCTCCCTGGCAATCCTTTGGCAACTTTTCCTTCCTAACCCCTTGTCTGTTCTCTCCTCTCTCCTTTCTCCCCAACTTGTACCTTTCCCCTACCCAGTCTCAGAATTCCTGCAAGAATCCATAGGAAACACTGCTGACCCAGGTTAAGAGAAAAAAGTAAAAATGGATCTTGAGCACAACATTTCAGGACCACAGACAGTGGCATAAAGCCCACCCACCCACAGACATTTCAGTCATGCCAGCTCCAACTCACTAGGCCCTCTACAGACTTGAAAACATGGCCTCAAAGTTTACCAAGCAAACAAGGAAACATGGGCAAATCCAGAAGCAATAGGAGAGGTTAAAATAATAGACAGAACAACCAGACATATATTAGTCAAGGTATAAGAGATTTGAAGAATATAAAACAAAGTTGGCCTAACAGATCTTCTTACAATCCTGCAACCAAAAATTGCAAAATATATGTTATTTTAAAGTATTTTAAAGTAATTTTTTAAAATTAAGTGTCCATTGTATAGTCTCAACATATTTCAAAGGACTGAAATCATAACAGTATATTATTTTAAAAGCATTCAGCCAAACTAGAAATCAGTTACAGAAAATAACTGAAACGTCCTGTAAAATACACTGAATCTATAATTAAAATCTTCCTATAAAGAAATCTCCAAGCCCAGATACATTGAATAGGGTTTCCACAAAATTAATATAGAAGAAATGAGGTCAATTTCTTTTTTTTTTTTTTTTTTAGTTCATGGAACTGTATTTCTTTTTTTTTTTTTTAATTGCATTTTAGGTTTTGGGGTAAATGCGAAGAACATGCAAGATAGTTGCATAGGTACACACGTGGCAATGTGACTTGCTGCCTCCCTCCCCTTCACCTCTATCTGGCATTTCTCCCCATGCTATCTCTCCCCAACTCCCCACCCCCAGCTGTCCCTCCCCTCTTTCCCCCCAACAGACCCCAGTGTGTACTGCTCCCCACCTGTGTCCACGTGTTCTCATTGTTCAACACCTGCCTATGAGTCAGAACATGCAGTATTTCATTTTCTGTTCTTGTGTCAGTTTGCTGAGAATGATGTTCTCAAGGTTCATCAATGTCCCTACAAAGGACACGAACTCATCGTTTTTGATTGCTGCATAATATTCCATGGTGCATATGTGCCACATTTTCCCTGTCCAGTCTATCATCGATGGGCATTTGGGTTGGTTCCAGGCCTTTGCTATTGTAAACAGTGCTGCAATGAACATTCGTGTGCATGTGTCCTTATAGTAGAACGATTTATAATCCTTTGGATATATACCCAGTAATGGGATTGCTGGGTCAAATGGAATTTCTATTTCTAGGTCCTTGAGGAATCACCACACTGTCTTCCATAATGGCTGAACTAATTTACACTCCCACCAGCAGTGTAAAAGTGTTCCTATTTCTCCACATCCTCTCCAGCATCTGTTGTCTCCAGATTTTTTAATGATTGCCATTCTAATTGGCGTGAGATGGTATCTCAATGTAGTTTTGATTTGCATTTCTCTAATGACCAGTGATGATGAGCATTTTTTCATGTTTGTTGGCCTCATGTATGTCTTCTTTTGTAAAGTGTCTGTTCATATCCTTTGCCCATTTTTTGAATGGGCTTGTTTGTTTTTTTCTTGTAAATCTGTTTGAGTTCTTTGTAAATTCTGGATATCAGCCCTTTGTTAGATGGGTAAACCACAAAAGTTTTTTCCCATTCTTTTGGTTGCTGATTCACTCTAGTGACTGTTTCTTTTGCCATGCAGAAGCTGTGGAGTTTGATTAGTTCCCATTTGTCTATTTTAGCTTTTGTTGCCAATGCTTTTGGTGTTTTGGTCATGAAGTCCTTGCGTACACCTATGTCCTGAATGGTTTTGCCTAGATTTTCTTCTAGGGTTTTTATGGTGTTAGGTCTTATGTTTAAGTCTTTAATCCATCTGGAGTTAATTTTACTGTAAGGTGTCAGGAAGGGGTCCAGTTTCTGCTTTCTGCACATAGCTAGCCAGTTTTCCCAACAGCATTATTAAACAGGGAATCCTTTCCCCATTGCTTGTTTTTGTCAGGTTTATCCAAGATTGTACGGTTGTAGATACGTTGTGTTGAACCCGATGCCTCTGTTCTGTTCCATTGGTCTATATCTCTGTTTTGGTACCAGTACCATGCTATTTTGATTACTGTAGCCTTGTAGTATAGTTTGAAGTCTGGTAGTGTGATGCCTCCCACTGTGTTCTTTTTACTTAGAATTGACTTCCTATGCGGGCTCTCTTTTGGTTCCATATGAAGTTTAAGGTGTTTTTTTCCAGTTCTGTGAAGAAGTAGCTTGATGGGGATAGTGTTGAATCTGTAAATTACTTTGGGCTATGGCCATTTTCATGATATTGATTCTTCCTAACCATGAACATGGAATGTTTCTCCATCTGTTTGTGTCCTCTCTTATTTCGTTGAGCAGTGGTTTGTAGTTCTCCTTGAAGAGGTCCTTTACATTCCTTGTTAGTTGTATTCCTAGGTATTTTATTCTCTTTGTAGCAATTGTGAATGGCAGTTCGTTCTTGATTTGGCTCTCTTTAAGTCTGTTATTGGTGTACAGGAATGCTTGTGATTTTTGTACATTGATTTTGTATCCTCAGACTTTGCTGAAGTTGCTTATCAGTTTCAGGAGATTTTGGGCTGAGACGATGGGGTCTTCTAGATATACAATCATGTCGTCTGCAAATAGAGACAATTTGGCTTCCTCCTTTCCTATACAAATACCCTTTATTTCTTTTTCTTGCCTGATTGCTCTGGCTAGAACTTCCAGTACTATATTGAATAGGAGTGGTGAGAGAGGGCATCCTTGTCTAGTGCCAGATTTCAAAGGGAATGCTTCCAGTTTTTGCCCATTCAGTATGATATTGGCTGTTGGTCTGTCATAAATAGCTTTTATTATTTTGAGATATGTTCTGTCAATACCGAGTTTATTGAGGGTTTTTAGCATAAAGGGCTGTTGAATTTTGTCAAAGGCCTTCTCTGAGTCAATTGAGATAATCATGTGGTTTTTGTTTTTGGTTCTGTTTATGTGGTGAATTATGTTTATAGACTTGTGCATGTTGAACCAGCCTTGCATCCCCAGGATGAATCCTACTTGATCATAGTGGATAAGCTTTTTGATGTGCTGTTGCAATTGGCTTGCCAGTATTTTATTGAAGATTTTTGCATCTATATTCATCATGGATATTGGCCTGAAATTTTCTTTTCTTGTTGAGTCTCTGCTGGGTTTTGGTATCAGGATGATGTTGGTCTCATAAAATGATTTGGGATGGATTCCCTCTTTTTGGATTATTTGGAATAGTTTCAGAAGGAATGGTAACAGTTCCTCTTTGTGTGTCTGGTAGAATTCGGTTGTGAACCCATCCGGACCTGGGCTGTTGTTGTGGGGTAGGCTGTTGTTGTGGGGTAGGCTCTTAATTGCTGCCTCAACTTCAGATCTTGTTATTGGTCTATTCATGGTTTCGACTTCTTCCTGGTTTAGGCTTCGGAGGATGCAAGTGTCCAGGAACTTATCCATTTCTTCCAGGTTTACTAGTTTACATGCATAGAGTTGTTTGTAATATTCTCTGATGATGCTTTGAATTTCTGTGGGATCTGTGGTGATTTCCCCTCTATTATTTTTTATTGCATCTATTTGGTTATTCTCTCTTTTCTTTTTTATTAATCTGGCTAGTGGTCTGTCTATTTTGTTGGTCTTTTGGAAAAACCAGCTCCTGGATTTATTGATTTTTTGAAGAGTTTTTCGTGTCTCTATCTCCTTCAGCTCTGCTCTGATCTTAAGTTATTTCTTGTCTTCTGCTAGGTTTTGAGTTTTTTTGATCTTGCTCCTCTAGCTCTTTCAATTTTGACAATAGGCTGTCAATTTTGGATCTCTCCACTCTTCTCATGTGGGCATTTATTGCTATGTATTTTCCTCTAGAGACTGCTTTAAATATGTCCCAGAGATTCTGGTATGTTGTGTCTTCGTTCTCGTTGGTTTCGAAGAACTTCTTTATCTCTGCCTTCATTTCATTGTTTATCCAGTCAACATTCAAGAGCCAGTTGTTCGGTTTCCATGAAGCTGTGCAGTTCTGAGTTAGTTTCTGAATTCTGAGTTCTAACTTGATTGCACTGTGGTCTGAGAGACTGTTTGTTATGATTTCCATTCTTTTGCATTTGCTGAGGAGTGATTTACTTCCAATTATGTGGTCAATTTTAGAGTAGGTGTGATGTACTGCTGATAAGAATGTATATTCTGTGGATTTGGGGTGGAGAGTTCTGTAAATGTCTATCAGGTTTGCTTGTTCCAGGTCTGAGTTCAAGCCCTGGGTATCCTTGTTAATTTGGTGTCTGGTTGATCTGTCTAATATTGACAGTGGAGTGTTAAAGTCTCCCACTATTATTGTGTGGGAGTCTAAGTCTCTCTGTAAGTCATTAAGAACTTGCCTTATGTATCTGGGTGCTCCTGCATTGGGTCCGTATATATTTAGGATCATTAGCTCTTCTTGTTGTATTGATCCTTTTACCATTATGTAATGTCCTTCTTTGTCTCTTTTGATCTTTGTTGCTTTAAAGTCTATTTTATCAGAGATGAGAATTGCAACTCCTGCTTTTTTTTGCTCTCCATTTGCTTGGTAAATCTTCCTCCATCCCTTTATTTTGAGCCTTTGTGTATCCTTGCCTGTGAGATGGGTTTCCTGGATACAGCACACCGATGGGTTTTGGCTTTTTATCCAGTTTGCCAGTCTGTGTCTTTTGATTGGTGCATTTAGCCCATTTACATTTAGGGTTAATATTGTTATGTGTGAATTTGATACTGCCATTTTGATGCTAGCTGGCTGTTTTGCCCGTTAGTTGATGCAGAGTCTTCATTTTGTTGATGCTCTTTATTATTTGGTATGTTTTTGGAATGGCTGGTACTGGTTGTTCCTTTCTATGTGTAGTGCCTCTTTCAGGAGCTCTTGTAAAGCAGGCCAGGTGGCGACAAAGTCTCTGAGTACTTGCTTGTTCACAAAGGATTTAATTTTTCCTTCACTTCTGAAGCTTAGTTTGGCTGGATATGAAATTCTGGGTTGAAAGTTCTTTTCTTTAAGGATGTTGAATATTGGCGGCCACTCTCTTCTGGCATGTAGGGTTTCTGCCGAGAGATCTGCTGTGAGTCTGATGGGCCTCCCTTTGTGGGTAACCCGACCTTTCTCTCTGGATGTGCATAGCATTTTCTCCTTCATTTCAACCCTGGTGAATCTGACGATTATGTGCCTTGGGGTTGCTCTTCTTGAGGAATATCTTTGTGGTGTTCTCTGTATTTCCTGGACTTGAATATTGGCCTGCCTTGCTAGGTTGGGGAAATTTTCCTGGATAATATCCTGAAGAGTGTCTTCCAGCTTGGATTCATGCTCTTCGTCACATTCAGGTACACCTATCAAACGTAGATTCGGTCTCTTCACATAGTCCCCACATTTCTTGGAGACTTTGTTCATTCCTTTTTGCACTTTTTTCTCTAATCTTGCCTTCTCATTTTATTTCATTGAGTTGATCTTTGACCTCTGATATCCTTTCTTCTGCTTGGTCAATTTGGCTGTCAAAGCTTGTGCATGCTTCATGAAGTTCTCGTGCTGTGTTTTTCAGCTCCATCAATTCACTCATATTCCTCTCTAAGTTGTCCATTCTTGTTATCATTTTGTCAAATCTTTTTTCAAGGTTCTTAGTTTCTTTGCATTGAGTTAGAACATGTTCTTTTAGCTCACAGAAGTTTCTCATTACCCACCTTCTGAAGTCTGATTCTGTCATTTCATCACACTCATTCTCCATCCAGCTTTGTTCCCTTGCTGGTGAGGAGTTGTGATCCCTTGTAGGGGGAGAGGTGTCCTGGTTTCGGGTGTTTTCCTCCTTTTTGCGCTGGTTTCTTCCCATCTTTGTGGATTTATCCACCCGTCGTCTGTGTAGTTGCTTATTTTCAGATTGGGTCTCTGAGTGGACGTCCAGATTGTTGATGCTGAAGTTATTTCTGTTTCTTAATTTTCCTTCTAACAGTCTGGCCCCTCTGCTGTGGACTGCTGAGGTCCACTCCAGGCCCTGCTTGCCTGGGGATCACCTGCAGCAGCTGCAGAACAGTAAGGGTTGCTACCAGTTTCTTCTTCTGCTATTTTTGTCCCAGAATGATGCCCGCCAAATGTCAGTCTGACCAGTCCTTTGTGAGGTGACTCTTTGGATATACGGGGGTCAGGGAGGTGCTTGAGGAGACAGTCTGTTCTTTATAGGAGCTCAAGTGCTGAGCTGTGAGCTCCATTGTTCATTCATAGCTGCTAGGCAGGTACATTTAAGTCTGCTGCAGCAGAATTCATAAACCCCCTTTTTTCCCTCAGGTGCTCTGTCCCAGGGAGTTAGGGCTTTATTTATGAGTATCCATTATTCAGCTGCCTTTTTTTTTTCAGAGCTGCCCCGCCCAGCAAGGAGGCAGCCTAGTCACTGTCTGCCTATAGAGGCTTTGCTGAGCTGCTGTGGGCTCCGCCCTGCTGCCCTGTTAACTTCCCTGCAGTCCTGTTTATATGGGTGTCGTCAGAACTGCCTCAGCAGTGGTGGCCCGCCTCTATAATGGCAGACTCTCTCTGTTATGGCAGGTTGCCTTGGCAATGGCAGGTTGCCTCAGCAATGGTGGACTACCTCCATAGGGGTGGAGTGCCTCAGTAATGGCAGATGCCCCTCCCCTACCAAGCTGCACCGTCCTGGGTTCAGCTGTGCTTGCCATAAAACTCAACCTGGAGCGCTTCCAATTGCTGGGTTTTGTTGTTTGTTTTCGTGAGGTTGGGACCCGCCGAGCCTGATCACCTGGCTCACTGTTTCAGAGCCTTTTTTTTTAAGTTGAATGGTTGACTCTCTCCCAGGCATTCCAGTCACCTGCTGAAAAGGTGCCGGGATCTGTGTGATTTCCCATGTGGTGACCCACTGCACTGCCTGAAACAATGGTGCTGCCCAGAAATCTCCTGGACTGGCTCCCTGTTCCAGACCCGTTTAATCAGATGAATGGGTGAATCTGCCTTCTCATAGCTCCAATTGCCAGCTTAAAAGGGTAACCAGACCAGTGTATTTTGTATGGAGAGCTGCCATGCTGGGGCACCGGCAAAACAACTGCGCCAGCCAAAACAGCTGCGCTGGCCACCCGTGGGGCTCCTCTGCCTGGGAATCTTCTGGTCTGTGGGCAATAAAGATCCATCTGGAAATGCGGCATCCACTCATCCTCTGTGCTTTCACTGGGAGCTGCAATCCTGAGCTGCTCCTAAAGGGTCATCTTGGATCTTCTCCAGCACAAGGTCAATTTTATATATAGTCTTCCAGAGAACAAAATAAAAAGGTATATCCTCCCCGACTCATTGTATGAGGCTATCACAATCCTGACAGCACAAAACCCAATGAGTACAGTATAAAAAAAAAAAATTTAGAGCCCAATTTCATTCATGAGCATGGATGCCAAAATACTATATAGTATGCATATTTGTTATGAAGATAACAAAATTTGGAGATGCAGATAAAGTAGTAAATACAGGGAAGGTTGCTATTGTAATACTATATAGTATACATATTTACAAATAGTAAATCAAACATATCCATTTTCTAAAAGGGGAGAGGGAGCTAACATATCATTACAAATATTAGTTTATTTCAAGGATGAAAGATTTAACATAACAAATCAATTGGCTACATTAAGAGATTAAAGGATAAAAATCCTATGTTCACTGCAATAAATTTCAAAAGATAATTTGATACAATTCAACCATTTTCTCTTTCCTAATTATAAATTAAGACAAAAACCTTACTGGCTGGACACAGTGGATCACACCTCTAATCCCAGCACTTTGGGAGACCAAGGAGGAAGAATCACTTGGGCTCAGGAGTTCAGGACCAACCTGGATAACATAGTGAGACTTCCTCTCTACTAAAATTTTTTAAAAATTAGCTGGGCACAGTGACACATACCTATAATTCCAACTATTTGGGAGACTGGGGCAGAAGGATTGCTTGAGCCTGGGAGACTGAAGCTGTAATGAGCTGTGATTGTACCACTGCACTCCAGCCTGGGCTACAGAATAAGATTATGCCTGTAATCCCAGCACTTTGGGAGTCAAAGGTGGGCCGATCAACTAAGGTTGGGAGTTCGAGACCAGCCTGACAAACATGGAGAAACCCCATCTCTATTAAAAATACAAAATTAGCTGGATGTGGTGGTGCATGCCTGTAATCCCAGCTACTCAGGAGGCTGAGGCAGGAGAATCGCTTGAACCCAGAAGGCGGAGGTTGTGATGAGCTGAGGTTGTGCCACTGCACTCCAGCCTAGGCAACAAAAGTGAAACTCCATCTCAAAAAATAAAGTAAAATAAGACTGTCAAAAAAAGAAAGAAAAGAGAAAGGAGAAAGAAGAGAAGGGGAGGGAAGGGGAAGGGAGGGGAGTGGAGGGGAGGGGAGGGAAGGGAAAAAGTCTTGCTAAAACTAGAAACAGAGGGATTTCCCTTCATCTTATAAAAATATCTATAAAAGGTTACAGTAAAGATCATACTTAATAATGAAATTATTGAGATTGGGAATAAGGTAAGAAGGCCCACTATCATCATTGCTATTCAACATGGAATCAGAGGTTCTAGCTAGCTTAATAAAAGAAATAAATTAAAAGTATGAGGATTTAAAAGACAGAAACAAAACTGTTATTTACAAATTATATAAATCTAAAGTAATATACAAATTATGAGAATTAGTAGTTTAGTAAGATAGATGGATATAAACTCAGTATAAAAATACCAATTATATTTCTACATAACAGTAACATTGGTCAAATTAAATTTTTAAAAATCCATTTGTATTTATTTTCTATCACTACCACAACAAATCATAAGAAACTACTGCTTTATACTTTAAATGTATAGACAAATTTCTTATCTTATAGTTCAATAAATCAGAAATCTGACATAGGTATCATCAGGCTAAAATCAAGGTATCAGCAGGGCTGCACTGATCTCTGGAGCCTCTAGTGGAAGATGTATTTTCTTACCTTTTCTGGCTTGTAAGGACTGCCTTCATTCCTTAGCTTGTGGTTCCCTTCCTTCGTTTAGAGCCAGTAACATTGCATTACTTTTATCTTCTTCCGAAGTCACATACCCTTCTGACTAGAGTCAGGAAAGGATTTCCAGTTTTTAAGGTCTCATGTGATTAGATTGAATCCATGCAGATAATCCAGGATAATCCCCCATCTCATCAAGGTTCTTAGCCTTAACCACATCTGCAGTCTCTTTTGCCATGAATAATATGTATAAGGCAATACATTCATGGATTCTAGAGATCAGGGTATGGATATATTTGGGGGATGACATTTTTCTACCTATCACAATGCAATTTATAATAGCATTAAAATGTCAAGTATCTAGAAATAAATACATCAAAAGATCTTTAAAACACATGAAACTATAAAACATTATTGAGGACAAGTGACCACACAAAATGGTGGCATAGGAAGCTCTGGGAGCTGGTCTCGCCATCAAAGCAGCCATTGGGCTGGAAAGGGCAACTGGAATCAACTCATTCAGAACCCTGGGACCTGATCAGATGATTAAAACAACCAGGTTAGTGCTCAATGAAGGGACAGACTTCCCAAGGGTGGGGGGCAGTCTTGTTTTGGTGACTGGCTGACCACCGATAATGGATCAGAAACTTCAGTGACCACAAATAAGGAATACACATCTTGCAAAAATAGTTCATAAAAGTCACACATGGATGGCTACAGCACTCAACAAGCAAAAATAAACAGCTCTTAAGTAGTGAGAGAATCAAATTTCCAGAGTTAACCACTCTGGAGTTAATATTCAGAATGTCTTATTATGCACAAAAAAATTACAAAGCATCCCAAGGAATCTGGCCCACTCACAAGAAAAAAGAATTTGGCAAAAACTACCACTGAAGCTATTAATGTTGTTTCAAAACTGTGCTACAAAACTCAGTAAAAAGTAAACTACCATTTTTGTTATAACTGCACAGACATTTCTGATGTCTCAGTCTGCCTGGAGCAAAAAGAAACTTTATTAAGTCTAATCCAGTAAATATGGTGCTGTCAAAAATTATTTTATGTAGTATCTCAATAACTCTCCAGCTCAAACTGTATTTCAGGGCCTCTCCTTCCTTCAAGTTGTTGGTCTGGTGGCGGGCCCTCTTGGCATGGATGGCCTATGATATGGTTTGGCTGTGTCCCCACCTAAATCTCATCTTAAATTGTAGCTCCCATAATTCCCACATTATAGGAGGAACCCAGTGGGAGATAATTTAATCATGGGGGTGGTTTTTCCCATACTGTTCTCATGGTAGTGAATAAGTCTTACAAGATCTGATACTTTTATAAGGGGAAACCCCTTTCACTTGGTCCTCATTTTCTCTTGCCTGCTGCTATGTAAGATGTGCCTTTAGTCTGCTACTATGATTGTGAGGCCCCCCTAGCCACATGTAACTGTGACTCCATTAAACCTCTTTTCTTTATAAATTACTCAGTCTCAGGTACGTCTTTATCAGCAGTGTGAAAACAGACTAATACAGCCTGCAATGCAGATTCTTTTATAGTGTGGCTTATTAGACTCATGTGCCTGATAAGGTCTGAGCAGTTTCTTGGCGTAGGCAATCCTACGGAGGCAAGCCACTTGTTCTCACTATGCCAATATTTCTAATGATTCCTCCCATGATAGAGAAGTCTGTGGGTCTTCCGAGCCACTTTAGGATCTGTTTCCATAGCCTGCCTTATGCCTACTGAAAACACTTGAACTCTCCCATGCCAAACTCCACTTAGCAGAAATAATCATGGCTAAGACATGGCAGGCAAAGAATGACCTCTCATAGCCAAGCACAGTGACTCACGCCTATAATCTCAACACTTTAGGGAGGCTGAGACTGGTAGATCACCTGAGGTCAGGAGTTTGAGATCAGCCTGGCCAACATGGTGAAACTCCGTCTCTACTAAAAATACAAAAATTAGCTGGGCACGGTGGTGGGCACCTGTAATCTCAGCTCTTCAGGAGGCTGAGGCAAGAGAATTGCTTTAACCTAGGAGCTGGAGGTTGCAGTGAGCCAAGATTGTGCCATTGCACTCCAGCCTGGGCAACAAGAGCGAAACTACGTATAAAAAAAAAAAAAAAAAAAAAAGAATGGCCCCTCCTGCTATTCCTTCCAATATGTTTACAGAAGCAGAGCCTGTTGGTTCTGATGCTCATAATAAGCAAACTCCAGATGTGGTAACAGTTCAGTCACCTCACCTGAGGACCTGGAAGGATCAGGTCTCCCATCCCACTTCTTCCCCTGAATTATCCAGGAAGGGAGAGAGGTAGCAGGGATCATTTTCCCCAGACTCTCCCTCCAACCCACTTTATAAATCTACCTTTGTTTGGAAGGAAGAAGAAACTAGTTTTTTGGAGTCACGAATTTGACCTCACAATTGGCAAGTGCTCTTTGAGCTTTGTAATTGTGAGGTGGGTCTTTGTGTTCTTTCCCCACAGTAATCAACACCTCAATTATTGGCTTCAACAAAGGGTGAAGTAAAGGAGAAGTCAGTCAGTAAAACAGGGAGAAAAAGAACTTCGCAATAATGCTTCATATTTATGCTGTTACACAATGTTCCTTCTCACTTTTTCAATGTTAAGATTTGATGAGCTCAATATAACCATGAGAAATGTGTACGGACAGAGGATTTTTTTGGGGCAATGAAAATATGTATGGTACTAAAATGTATCTATTATATAATATATATTATAATTACAACAAGACTGGGTGCAGTGGCTCATGCCTGTAATCCTAGGACCTTGGGAGGCCAAGGTGGGCAGACTGCCTGAGCTCAGGAGTTGGAGACCAGCCTGGGCAACATGAAGAAACCTCATCCCTACTAACATACAAAAAATTAGATGGGAATGGTGGTGTGGGCATGTAGTCCCTACTCCTTGGGAGGCTGAGGTGGAAGAATCATTTGAACCCAGGAGGAGGAGGTTACAGTGAGCCGAGATTGTGCCACTGCACTCCAGGCTGGGCGACAGAGCCGAGACTCTGTCTCTAAAAAAAAAAAATAAAAAATGACAACAAACCCATAGAATGTACAATACCAAGAGCAAACACTAAGGTAGACTATAGACATTGGATGATAATGATGTGTCATCAGGATGATGTTAGTAATTGGGGAAGCTATGCATGTGCTGGAGTAACGGAAATATAGGAAATCTCTGTATTTTCCTCTCAATTTTGCTGTGAACCTAAAACTGCTCTAAAAATTTTTAAAAAGAAAAAGAATGTTGAAAAATAAATGAGTGCACACCAGATTAACTTTTTTAAAAATCTGGATAATGGATACATGGTATGTATTCTTACCCTTTAGAATTATGAAGTGTTTTAAATATTTATGAAAGTACAGAGAATGTTGAAGCAAATGTACTTGAAATATACTCAATGAAGAGATAATAGTCCCAAGAGAAATTAAAACAATCTCTAAGCAACTAATAATTAATAGTTTAACATACTGCTGTGAAGAAAAAAAGATTCAGTGATTAATGGAGCAAAATAGAAAGCCTGGGAATAAATCCTATGTTAGAATTTAAATACATGATTATGAGGGCCATCATAAATCAATGGGTCTCAGAACACTTATTTACTTATGGGAATACAAGATTGATTAACAACGGTTTTTTTGGTTTTTTGTTTGTCTGTTTGTTTTGTTAGATGGAGTCTCACTCTGTCACCCAGGCTAGAGTGCAGTGGCGCAATCTCGGCTCACTGAAACCTCAACTTCACAGTTCAAGCAATTCTCCTGCCTCAGCCTCCTGAGGAGCTGGGATTACAGGCACTCACCACCAAGCCCAGCTAGTTTGTGTGTGTGTGTGTGTGTGTGTGTGTGTGTATTTTTAGGGGGGTGTGTGTGTGTGTGTGTGTGTATTTTTAGTAGAGACGGGATTTCACCATGTTGGCCAGGCTGGTCTCAAACTCCTGACCTCAAGTGATCCGCCTGCCTCAGCCTTCTAAAGTGCTGGGATTACAGGCATAAGCCACCATGCCTAGCCAACAATGGGTTTGCTTTTTTTTTTCCTTAAGCTGCATATGGAAACAATGGGTTTTTATATATTGCATTAAAGATCTCAAATTCTTAAGTAAAACATTAAGAATTTACTACAGTAAAAAGCACATGACACAAATTTTTCACAATGAAATTAAAATTAGTAAACTAACAAAAATTCAACCTCACTAATTATACTAAAGAAACATAAATAAAAACAATCAAAAAGCATTTTATGCCAATTATTTTTTTAATTTAAATTACAATATTTACTGCTAAGATTTAAATTAAGTGCTGTACTGATATATTTCTAATAGCAGAGTAAATTGGTATAATCTTTTAAAAAGGCAATATGGCAGCATGTTTTTAAAACCTAAAATAATTATATTTTTGGATTTGGTTAATCTCATTCCTGGGAATTTATTTCAAGCAAATCATTCAAAAGAAAAGGAAAAAATCACTATATTCATGACATTGCTGACAGCAATACCATTTGCAATAGCTCACAGATAGAAATGTCCTAATGCCCATCAATGCGTTTCAATAAAAATAAACTAACACCAACTGGATGGATACTGGGGTGGGGAATGTGAGTAAGATACAGTCTCGGCCCAGCACAGTGGCTCATGCCTGCAATCCCAGCACTGTGGAAAGTGTGGTAGGTAGATTGCTTGAGCTTAGGAGTTCAAGACCAGCCTGGGCAACAAGGCAAAACCTCATATCTATAAAATATACAAAAATTAGCCAGGTGTGGTGGTGTATGCCTGTAGTCCCGGCTCCTGGAGAAGCTGAAGTAGAATGATTGCTTGAGCCCAGAAGGTCGAGGCTACAGTGAGTCGAGATCATGCCATTGCATTCCAGCCTGGGTGAAAGAGTGAGACACTGTCTCAAATTTAGAAAAAAAAAAAAGACACAATCTTTACTTTCAAAAGAATTCACAATTTGGAGCGGGGAATAAAGAAGAGTACTTCCACTCACAAACAGTAATTACAGGGTATACAGAATTGGGTAAAGGGGATGATGCTTAAGATAATAGTAATGAAAGGAAAATGACACAAAACATTTTATCTGTTATGATTCAATAATGTATACATAGGGACAAGAGTTAGCAATGGACATAGAGAAATAAAAATGAGGATCTACTGGAGTATCAGAACTGGAGGTATATTTTTCTTTAACTTTTGCTTACAGTAGTTGTAATTTATTGGTACAATACTGTGATAAATTTTTCACTGTCCTATAAGAGTCATAATACATGAACACATATGATTATGTAGTCTCAGCCTAAATAATAGCAGTGTCATAATCAAATGGAACTGAGATCCAAGTGTATTGCATAAAATTCATTCAAATTTTAGCCAGTCCAAGTGCTTACCACCTTCTTGGCACATCTTCCTATCTCAACAGTTGACTCTGTTACATATACAATGTGATCCTCACACATACATCCATTTAGGTACCTTCTGTTCTCAACAAACATGGCTGGAAGCTAACGCTCTTCCCCATCCAGAGCTGTGATCAAGGCTGCAGTTGTTCTCCCCAAGCCCTCTGCCTCTCTCACCTCCATTTTTCCTTTCAGTTTCTGACCTCTCACCAGAGAGGCTCATGAGCAAGATTTTCAGCCACTCCCAATCCTGAGCATGGGAAGATAGAGACTGTAGCTGGCTACAGCCTACACATGTGTGGGAGCGGGATCTTGGGATATCTTTCAGCAATGCAGGGACGGAAGTAGGAAAGAGAAGCTTGGGATCCCTGACCTCAAAGATCCTAGCTTACATCACAAAGCACCAACATGGGTACCTGAATGAGAAAGGTGATGCAATCACAATCACATGTGGATCCTGGGGTCACTCTCTGGGTTTGAATTCTGACCACTCATACCCAGTATGCATCTGTAAAATGCTTACCTCACACTTACTGTAGGACTGAGATAAAGCATATAAAGTCTACATCATAGGACTTGGTTCATGGTAAGAACATAATAAATGGTAGTGTTACTATTTGTTATTTCTATTATTGAGAAGAGGACTTTCTGGATAGCCCTGTTCCTTATAACAAGCCCACTGCTCACATAAGGGAGGCATCAAAACATCTGGGTCTCAGTAGCAAAGGGCAGGCCATGCCTGCAATTTACTCTGGACATTCTCTACAACCTGCCTCCCACTGCCATTTGTCTATTATGCACTTCACCCCATTAAGGATACTCAAGGTTGCCAGCAGCCGGCAGAGCTACTGATGCTATTGCAACTGGACATTGAGATTTCAGCCATGCAACCAAACTGGACATTCTGGGGGTGGGGAGGGGCGGGTACCAAACTGAAGATTTCTAAGCTTGACTCCTAGCCAACTTTGCCTTAATTCACTCTGTAGACTTTTTTCCACAGCAGCCCATACAAGTTCCAAGTTCATTTAAGAGCCTATCTTTACTGCCATGCAACAACCTGGGAAACACAAATTATAGTTGACATAAAACACAATTACACAATCTCAATAAGCACAATAAAAACCCTCATTTAAGGCTGGGCATGGTGACTCACACCTGTAATCTCAACACTTTGGGAGGCTGAGGCGGGTGGATCACCTGAGGTCAGCAGTTCAAGACCAGCCTGGCCAACAGGGTGAAACCCCCATTTCTACTAAAAATACAATAATTAGCTGGGCATGGTGGTAGGTGCCTGTAATCCCAGCTACTTGGGAGGCTAAGAGAATCGCTTGAACCCAGGAGGCGGAGGTTGCAGTGAGTGGAGATGGCGCCACTGCACTCCTGCCTGGCAACAGAGCAAGACTCCGTTTCAAAACAAACAAACTTAATTTAAGAAGGGTTCTTGATGGTTCCAGTCATCCCTCTGAGAATTTTACACTCCCAAGTTCCTGTCCAATCACACTACTTATCTCTCCAGAGCTTAATGGAGTTCCCTTTAGCTTCCAAGATCCCAGGAAAAGCGGTGCCTTTTGCCCCAAGATACTCTGACTATAGGGCCAACCTATTCTCTTCAATTGTTTAACCCACTAACCCGACAGACTCCTGATTTGATCCATTAGACGGTCTAATGTCCTATAATTCAAAGGGTGGTTTGTGTGCTGGTGACCATCTGAGGACTTTTTCTCACTGGTTTGTAAGTACAGAAATTGAGAATAAATGTTTAAAATTTTATATAGCACTTTACACTGCCAGAACATCCAAGCATATAATCAGTGAACTCATTTCACACAAGGTTTACACCAGTTTGGAACCCATGCAATGAGTCACATGAGGCATGAGCTATGTGTTAGTCATGTACAACAGAAGCATTTATTTGTGTTTGAAAGATTGGTGGGGGAAGTAGGGGACTAATAACCATAGGGAACCCTGGTTTAAACTCCACTCAATTTTCCAAAGATGATCCAGAAAAGCTTAGCAGACTTGTAATGGTTAATATTAGGTGTCAACTTGATTAGATCGAAGGATGCCTACATAGCTGGTCAAGTATTGTTTCTGGGTCTATCTGTGAGGGCGTTGCCAGAGGAGTGTGACATTTAGTGGACTGGAAGAGGAAGACCCACCCTCAGTGTGAGTGAGCACCATCCAACTGGCTGCCAGCACAGCTAAAACAAAGTAGGCAGAAGGTGGAATAACTTTGCTTGCTCAGTCATCTGGCTTTCACCTTTCTCCTGTGCTGAATACTTCCCTCTGTTCCTCCTGTCCTTGAACATCAGACTCTAGGTTCTTTGGCCTTTAGACTCTTGGACTGACACCGGTGGTTTGCTAGGGGCTCTTAGGCCTTTGGCCGCAGAATGAAGGCTGCACTGTTGACTTCCCTGCTTTTGAGGTTTTCACTGAGACAGCCACTAATGGCTTCTTTCTTCCCCAGCTGGCAGACCGCCTATTGTGGGACTTTGCCTTGTGACTGTGTAAGCCAATTCTTCCTCATAAACTCCCTTTCATATATGGATATATCCTATTAGTTCTGTCCCTCTAGAGATCCCTAATACAAGATTGGTTAGGTATCTTTTTTTAAAACATGTATGGCGGACAGAAGGAACAGAAATATAGCACGGCCATCTTCTTATTTTCCAATAAGGGGCATCAAAAACCAATGCATAACTATAACAAAAGCCTACAAGTCTCATGATTACTTCATAAAAGATTATTTTTATGCCAAAAAGAGAAAGAATGACTATGTATATGTTTCCAAGTACTGTGGGTCATCTTATGTGTACATATATACCTCATATACAAAGAGATTTCTACCACATTTCCTTCATTTTCTAACTGCAAATTAGTAGAAATTTTATCATGGACTTTCACTGGTCTACAGACTCCTGTTTTGGAACCGCTGGTCTATCTATTTTGCCTGGCTCCTGTTTCACCAACCTTAATTCTTCCCATGCTATCAATGACCTTGCTAGAAAGCAGGTCGATTACACAGATAGCCCTGGTTTAAACTCCTGATCAGCTTCCCTTGGCAAGGATGAAGTTCAGTCTCTTTAGCATGGCATACCAGCTTCTTAGTAAGTTAAATGTTGTTCACCTCTTCAACATTAATTCTTAGAGTAACCCTCAGTATCACAGTAAATATTTTCAGCTCCCTAGTATGTCTGGATGGCCCATTATGCCCGAGACACAAGGAGTTCCACGCAGGCTGCTAATTACAAATACATGAGATTCACATAATCCAGTTGGTTTATGAGCTTAATATACAGGTGGGTGAGACCATTTCATGTGAGTACTTAGTTTCCTTTATCTTCTTCTTGCCCTGGTAACCTCTCAATCTGAAGAACAGATCTTAAAAACAAGTTCCCTTTTTGCAAGGTATCTAGAAACAGTCCATGGATACATTACTCATTATCCATCACCTGCAATGTAGTTACCAATAATGCACTCAGACCATAAATATCACAGTCTGGCCCTCCAGGGATGTTTCCTCTTGCTCCCTGGATTGACGCTCCTCATCCTGGGGTTCCCAAACCTCTCTGCTGTTTAAATAAATCTGCGAACTCCATAAACTGAGGTTCTTTCCTTTCTCACCTCACAGTATGTCTCCTCAAGACCATTTCTCTAAGTGACAATGCTGCTTTCAGCTACAAGAGCTTGCTCTGAGTTCATACTTTCTAACCATGGATAAAATGATCTCTAAATAGGTTAGGACTATTCTGGCTCAAATTCATCTACATCTAGCTCACTTACACTTTTCTAAACTGTAGCTTCTGGCCAAGCATAGCCTTTGCCTACAACAAAGGGTAACCTTTGCAAAGGTGAGACAAGGGAAAGGGAGGTAATTCATCACCCTATTCCTGAAAATGTCATCTGAAAGCAGTCAACCTACAAAGACTTATATACCTTTTCATAAATAAAGCTGCTTGACCCCGTTATGGAGGGAAGAAAAGACACACACATAAAAACTAGACAGCAAATTATTCCTTTGAACCCAGAAAAGAAGTCCTCATATGGAAAATAACTAACTGACTTTTTGGAGACAAGGTCTTGCTCTGTCACTCAAGCTGGAGAGCAAAGGCATGATGACGGCTCAGTGCAGCCTCAAACTCCTGGGTTCAAGTGGTCCTCCTGCCTCAGCCTCCTGAGTAGCAAGGACTATAGGTGTGTGCCAGCACACCCATCTAATTTTTTTAATTTTTTGTAGAGATGAGGGTCTTGCTATGTTGCCCAAGCTGGTCTTCAACCCCTGGACTCCAGTGATCCTTCTGTCTCAGCCTCCCAAAGTGCTGGGACTACAGGCCTGAGCTACCATGCCCAGACACAAACTTCTTAATTAAGTTTCCTGTGAAATGTCAAATGAACCCAATGGCTAGTATTCATTGAATGTGGCACCCCAGATGAAATCAACCCTGAAAAAGTAAAGTTGAAGACCAGTTCCTATTTACTACTATGTTCCAGCCTCCTATGAGGCCTAGGCATAAACACCTCTCTAAAAAGTCCATTTCTGGCAGCAGTATCTTCAGTTTCTATTTGAATCTCTCTCTTCCTAAGTTGAGTGAAATCACTCATTTCTGCCATTCTTATAATGTACTCAAATGGTCATGCTATATATTCATAGTGGAAATGTATTCATATTTCCTGACGTTTTTTCACCTAATCATTGCTTCTTGCCCTTGAGAAGTGACAACTTGCTACAACAGACAAAAACCCATGGGGTTTTTGTCCACCACAAGGGGTAAAACTGAGCAGCAAGTGTGCTGTGGCTATCCACAGAAAGGTAACAATGCAGAGTGGAGAGGGATGCATGAAAGACTGAGTATAAAAGGCAGTATGAAATTTACAAAGTGCAAAGGGCCTATTAAGTCCAGGAGAGACCACAGAAAGGAGGAGAGGAGAGGAGAGGGCATTTGGGGGAGCTCCAGTGTAGTTTTTCTGATGCTGAAAAATGTCTGAACTAAGACTGTAATGTCTGTCCCACACATGAGATTTATAGAAAATCTGTGTATCTGGTCCTTGCAGATGTGTTTCTAACACTAATATTTCTTTCTGATTTCTTTTGTGGATGGCTTATATTTTCTATATGAAGTTTCTCATTACTATCTCCTTCACAAAATCTTTCTCATTTTTATTCATTTCATCCCTTGGGAAATTTCTTTTATGCCTAACTTGCCCTCTGATCTGCAGATTATCTTGAATATCAGGTCCCCTTCTCAGATATTCACCTGATACCATGCCACAGAATTTGTGTTTATCAGAAATTATTTGAAGTCAAATGCTCATTCTCAGCCCAGGTTTTCCCATCTGATAAAGAAGAAATGCATACAAATACCACCTCTCTCAGCAATGCTAGAGGGAACTACACCAGAAAGTTAGTCAGCAAACATTTCTTGCAAAGGGCTGCAAAGTAAATATTTTAGGCTCTTCAGGCCATACATTTCTGTTTCAAGTACTCAGCCGTATCACTGTAATGTGAATGCAGCTATAGACAATACATAATGAATGAACATGACTGTATTTCAGTAAAACTTCATTTACAGACACTGAAATTTGAATTTCACATAATTATGTGTTACAAAATCTTCTTCTTTTGATTTCCTTCATCCACTAAAAAATTCAACCATTCTTATTTCACAGAGCATACACAAAAAGACTGGTGGTAGGTCAGATTTTGGCCTATGGGCCACAGTTTGCCTGAACTAAACAGCAAATAAGATTAATATGTCTTATTATTACACAGCTTTTGTGTCCTTATAAAATGCTTTTTAAAAAAGAGACAAGGTCTCATTCTGTCACCTAAGACTGAGTACAGTAGTGTGATCACAGCCCAATGAAGCCTTGAACTCCTGGGCTCACGCAATCCTCCTGCCTCAGCCTCCTGAATAACTGCAACTACAGGCATGTAACACTACACCTGGCTAATTTTATATTTTTAGAGATGGGGGTCTTACTATGTTGCCCAAGCTGGCCTCAAACTCCTAGCTTCATGCAATCCTCCTGCCACAGCCTTCCAAGTAACATGGATTGTAGATGTGAGCCACTACACCCGAAATGTCTTTAGAGCATTTAGGTAATAAGGTGAGACAAGGAAAAGTCTTGAATCCTAATAGGGAAGAGAAAGCTTTATCAGAGTTTACAAGTCCAAAGAGAGTTCAAGATGAA
Organism: Callithrix jacchus; assembly: GCF_049354715.1. NCBI lineage: Eukaryota > Metazoa > Chordata > Mammalia > Primates > Cebidae > Callithrix > Callithrix jacchus. The sequence continues at coordinate 25,751,387 of NC_133516.1, read as the reverse complement.
AAGGTAGCTAAGAAAGAGGAATCAAAAAGGGAAGGTCATGGGCTATGGGAATGAATGTTAGTATAAAAATACTGAGAACGAATAAGGATGGGAACATGAAACACAGGACTCAGATAAGGTAGGGAAAGAACGGAGATATAATTGGGAGGCATGAAGTTAGGAAAGAATCTCTTAGGTGAAAAACAACAAAAATTATCAAATAACTCTGTATAAAATATTACGCTATAAATGAGAAAAGTATGATATTATTCCTGTTGTCAGCCTGTAACTTACTTGGAAAATATAATATATATAAAACTGTTAAAGAACAACATAATATTGAATTTGGAGAACGCATATCTAACCTATCACCCAAAATAACTTCGCTCATGAATCATAACGTCACCACGTCTTTGCCAAAGACTAACCAATGAAATCAGCAATATAAGGATTGTACATCACTGACTATGATTTATCCAAGGAATGGAGGGTGGGGTTCAACACACCAAAAATCAATCAATGTAATGTGTGCCATATTAATAGAATACAGGAAAGAACCAAATTCGACAGTCACAGAATATCATTTCACAAACTCCAACACCCTTCCATGACAAATACTCAACAAATTAGCAACTTGATAACTTGATAAACAGCATTTCTAAGAAATCATAGTTAACATCATACTTAATGGTGTAAGGTTGATGCTTTCCCCCCTAATATCAAGAGTAAGACAAGAATGTCCACTCTTGCAACTTGTATCCAACATTGTGCCAAAGGTTCTAGCCAGAGTAATCAGCAAGAGAAAAAGTAAAAGGCATTCAGATTAGAAAGAAAAAGGTAAAACTATCTCTATTTGCAGATGACATAATTTTGTATGTAGAAAATACAAAAGAAATTCATCGAAATCCAAAACTTGTGCTTCAAAGGACAGTATTAGGAAAGTAAAAAGACAATCCACAAAATGGGATGAAATGTTTGTAAGCCATTATCTGATATGGATTTAGTATCCAAATGTCAGAACTTTTAAAACACAAAAATAAAAGGAAAAATAACCAAGTTTAAAATAAGCAGAGTTTGAATAGACATTTCTCCAAAGAGAATACATAAATGGCCAATACGCACAAAAAAGATGCTCAATGTCATTAGCCACTGGAGAAATGTAAATAAAAACTACAGTGAGACAGCACTTCACATCACCAGGATGGCTACAGCCAAAAAGGGAGACAATATTAAGTGTTAGTGAGGATGTGAGGAATTAGGAACCCTCATACATTGCTGGAGGGAATGTAAATTGATATAGGCACTTTAGAAAAAGTTTTGGCATTCCTTGACATGTTATACAAAGAGTTACCATATGACCCAACAAGTATATATCTAGAGTATGTACCCATGAGAAAACACATTTGCATTATAACTTGTATACTACTGTACTGATACATGTTACAAAACAGATTAACTTTGAAAACATTATGTTAAGTGGAAGCCAGTGGCAAATCTATAGAAACAAAAAATAGAAAGTTAGTTTCCTAAAACCAAGAGTTGGGAGTTGGGTATGGTGAATGATTCCTAACAGTAGAAGTTTCTAAAGATCTAAAAGTAGACTGTGGCATGCTTGCAAAACTCTGTGAATATTCTAAATCCCACTTAATTGAATACTTTAAATGCATGAATTGCATGATTTGTGATTTATATCTCCACAAAGCTGTTTAAAAAAAGACATGAGAACCTGCTTTGTGCATCAAAATGAATTATTTTAATGAATGAAAAACATTAACTACAGAAACTAGTCTACAGAAAAAGAAAATGTGCATTTGACATCATTTAAGGTGGCTCTTACATCGACTCCTGACTTGGAAAACTGGTATTTAAATGTCAAGAATTAAGCCTTTCTCCTGTCTTCCCAGCATCGACGATTTTGAAGAATTTTTGATTTTATTACATATAACATTGCTTTAGCTAAGTAAGTATATCTTCTCAGTTCTGAGTGTCCTAGAGGGGGAGAAAATCATAACAACTATAAGCTACCTTAAAATATTTCGGTATAAAAACTTTAAAATTTTTACTTATTAATTCTGATGAAAATAATTTTTTCTACTTGTATTATTGGTCAGTGGACAAGATAATACTGCACCAAGTTTATCAATTTTCCAAAACTAGAGAAACTGGAAAAAAAGTGATCACAAATGACCAAGTAATAAAAGCATCCCAGTATGTGAAATACTGAAGCAGGGTGTTGTGTACTCCAGTTTAAAGGGATGAGAAGCAATGAATAACACATCAGTCAGCAAGAATGTGATTGATGATACCAATGTACTCCATGATGTTGGGCACAGAGAACACACACTTTTCCTTTCGATGAAATGAAGGCAAAGGAAGAGATGAAGCTGGAGAGGATCCCTCTTGCTTAACTCACCTATAAAGCCTGCTCTCCAGTCCCTCCTGCTTAGGACTCCCTGTGGTTGGGTGAAACAGGGCTCTTTCCCTTGCTCCAGATGAGAGATCAAAGCTGGTTTGGAAGTCGGTGGTACTGCTTGAAGGGAAGAAAACATAACATAATAATGAGCATAGTCATGAGGGTCAAACTCAAGCCCATGGCTCCAAGACAAGCAAGGAAGGTGAGGAGGATAATTCCTGGGTGGGTTATATGAGAGGTACCCTAAAGAGGTACAGGGAGGGATCCTGGGAAGAAGAGTCAGGAAAGTTCTTCCAAGTAAGCCTGAAATACCCTGGAAGGCATATTTCTATTTAAAGGGAAACAAAATTTTTACCTTCTTTGTCAGAGAATGGAAATCTCCCACTGTGGGAAAAAGACAAATGGCTCTAGGAGTAACTCCCAGTGGGAGACAAAGTGGCTGGGTTCTCTCAAGATAATTTGGAGGTTCAATACTAGGCTAAGAGTATCAAGATATAGCTCAAGCCCTACTGTACTCAGAATCACCTCTGAGGCAGGTAGGGAAGGAGGGTAGCTTTTATGATAGAAAAAGAAAGAAAGCCCTTTGCAGGTCAATAGACATCAAGGCTTTCCATACCCGGAACCTCTGAAATCGCTATTTGGGGTCAGCTTATAATTATAAAAGAGCCCTTCAACCTGAGGGCCCAGGCAGAAACCAGCAGGAGAGAGGCCTTACCTACAAAGGCCACAGCCTCATAGTTCTCCAGCATCACATCCCTGTATAAGGCTCTCTGGTCAGGCACCATGATGGCCCATTCCTTCTTAGTGAAGTACACAGCCACGTCATCAAAAGCCACTGATTCCTGAAACGACAAGTTCCTAGTTTCCCAGACCTCAGTACTTTGGTGCTGGTCAAAACTGTCAATGAGACACCTGAGAAGGGCACCTATGATGATACATATTCAGTATTGGGTCCTTCACGTGCCTGCAGAGTTTTTGTGTGAAATTTAGGTGTGGAGGAACATGCAGAATTAAAGGTAGCCAGAGTTCAGCATACTTTCCCAGTAACTATAATTACAACTCTGCTATGAGCTTCTAAACATGTGACCTCAACACAAACACTGAACCAGCTGAACAGGAGCTGGGCGTGGGCCTGAGCATGAAATTATGCATGTGGGGCCAGGCGCAGTGGCTCATGCCTATAATCCCAGCATTTTGGGAAACCAAGGCAGGCAGATCATCTGAGGTCAAGAGTTCGAGACCAATCTGCCCAACATGGAGAAACCCCATCTCTACTAGAAATACAGAAATTGGCCAGGCATGGTGGCACATGCCTTTAACCCCAGCTACTCGGGAGGCTGAGGCAGGAGAATCGCTTAAACCCAGGAAGTGGAGGTTGCAGTGAGCTGAGATCGCACCATTGCACCCCAGCCTGGGCAACAAGAGCGAAACTCTGTCTCAAAATAAAAGAAAAAAAAAGGAAGTGCACATGTGGAAGGAGAACTGATGCCTGAACATAGCTGACATCTTAGCTCTAACTCCCTCCCCAATTTGTATATATCCAAGTAATTATTTGGGTTACTCATATTACTCCATCTCCCAATTCTACTTTCATTCTAATCCTTCTTTTGTTTTTTTTTTTTTGTTTTGTTTTGAGATAGAATTTTGCACTTGTTGCCCAGGTTGGAGTACAATGGCGTGATCTTGGCTCACTGTAACCTCCACCTCCCAGGTTCAGGTGATTCTCCTGCCTCAGCCTCCTGAGTAACTGGGATTACAGACATGCACCACCACGCCTGGCTAATTTTGTATTTATAGTAGAGACAGGGTTTCTCCATGTTGGTCTGGCTGGTTTCTAACTCCTGACCTGAGGTGATCCACCCACCTCGGCCTCCCAAAGTGCTGGGATTAGGCATGAGCCACTGTGCCCAGCCTCACTCTAATCCCTTCTTGCCTGTCTCTTTGCCCACTACCCCAAGCACAAAGCTCTCCAATCTGTCAGTGAGTTCCCACCCACAGCCCACCTTCAAGCAGGGGTAGTAAGGTTAGAGGGGCATAGGAAAATACTGCTTATTTGGGAAAGACTAGGGTCTAGACCAACTTGGTGTATAAGGCTCAAGACAGGCCTGAAAAGGTGGCTATTGTAAGTTTTTAAGCCCTAGAGTTGAGCTCTGTATTTCAGAAATAGAGCTCTAGTGGAAATGGTCTTAACATGGAATATGAGATTAACGGAACCTATGAGCCAGGTGCCAAAGCATGTTTTGTCAATTATCTTTTTTATGTATTTTTAATTACCTTGAAGAAAAGCCCCTCATGTTATATTGTGTTGCAAAATTCCACGTAACTCACGAATAGTGAGTGTCATGGAATACTAGTTCAGACAGAAAATTCAACTAATAGAACTGAATACAATTTTAAAAACAGACACAGACATATATGTTCTTCAAATGTATGACAAAGTAACTAGAGCAATTCAGTAGGTAAAGATAGATTTTTCAATATACAATCCTGAGTCAACTGGATACATGTATGGGAAGAAAAAGAAGTTTGACCCATGCCTCACACCTTTAATTTGAGACGAATCACACACCTAAGTAGAAAGGCAAAACAATAAATTTTCTAGAAGAAAGCATAGAAGAATATCTTCATGATATTTGAGTAAGAAAAGATTTCTTATGCAAAACAAACTGATACAGTGGTCTTCATTAAAAATCTGTTGGTTAAAAGATACCATTAGGACAGTGAAAATGCAAGCCACTGACTGGGAGAAGTTATTTAATAATACATATATTTGACAAAGGACTTATAAGAAACTATACAACGTGGGAGAAAAAAGGTACAGTGTAATAAAAAATACGAAAAAAATCTGAACAGGGAGTTCACATAAGAGGATATGCCAATAAACTTATGAAATGGTGCTCAGCATCACTGCTTACTGGAGAAGAGGAAATTTTTAAAACCCCAATGACATACTCCAAACGAATGACAATAAGTGTTGGTAAAGATGTGGAGCAACTGCACACTGCTAGTAGAAATGTAAATTGGAAGAATCATTTCAGAAAATTGTTGGGCAGCATCTACTAAAACTAACCAAATGTATACCCTATGAGTTATCAATTTTACTCACAGAGATATACCCAAGAGAAATGAGGGTCTGTGTCGACAAAAAGACAAGAATGTTCACTGCATTCTTATTCATGGTAGCCCAAAATGGGAACAACCAAAAGTCCATCTATAGTAGAATGAATAAATAAAGTATGCTATTACCACAAAATAAAAAACTACTCAGTAGTGAAAAAGAACAAATCCTTGCTGTGTGCAATGTCAGTGAACTTCACAGACATATGTTGAGCAAAAGAAGACAGATACAAAAGAATGCAAGTTGAATGATTCCACTTATATGAAGTTGAAAAACAAACAAAACTTTCCCATGGTGACAGAGGTCAGAATAGTGGTTAACGGGGATGAGCTATGGATTGCCTGGGAAGCAGTATGAAGGGGCCTACTGGGGTACTAACAATGTTCTATGTCTCTATATGAGTGAGCTCATGCAAGTGTACATAGTTCTAAAAAAAGTGAGCTATACTGTTAAGACTTGTGTTGTATAAGTTAAACCTCAATGAAAAATGTGCACATATATATATAGTATACATATACATATATGCATATATAAAAGTATTTTATATATTTATGTAAATTTGTATATATAGACATCTTTATGTATGTATCTAATAAACATATATGTATATACACACACAGATATGTACAGAGACAGAAAAAAAACAACTCACCTGGGGCCTGGCTGTTGAGGACACAGTTGTCATCGTCTGACCTCTTTTTTTCCTTTCTTGGGTAAAGGTAAAAGACTCAGGTGCTGAAGGTAAAGAAAAAAACAATGACAATAACTCTATTGTAAGTCCTACATACAACCTCTGACCCATCCTATTTTGAAGACTATATAAATAACTGTTCGTTAGTTACTGCTTATTACCAGGGACAACTCTAGTCTCACAAAGGCGAGATAGCAGGATTACAGAGAAATGCAAAAGGGAGGTAGAATCATCCAAGGAATGAGTGATGAAAAAGTGGACTGAGAAGACTATCATTTCGGCTAATCCGGAGAAGATATCACAGGAAAGAAAACAGAAAAGGAAACTAGGGTAGACACTAAACAGAATGTTATAGGCGGAAAGAAAGTTGGAATTCTAAACAGTTAAGATCTCTGAAATCCCTACAGTACAGATAGGAATGAATTATACAGAAGAAATCCATTAAACACTGTAAGACCTCAGCATGCTCTTCCTCCTCTGCTACTTAATATTCGAACAAGAGAGTTTCTACAACTGAAGTAATAAAAGTTGAACAGACCTTCAAAATAGTTGATTAGGAATATTTGATGTCTCCCTACAACTATTTTTCCCCTAAATACAAGATACTCAGTTTTATAAAGGTGTTGGGAGTGGATGATGAGAAAGAAAACACTACCATATTAAAAGAATCCATCAACTTCATAACGGTCCCAAATACACCAAGTTCCTAACATTATAGTGTAAGGAAACAAAACGATTTCATTTCTAAACTAGCTCCAACTCTCATTCTGGGTCATTTAATTAGTTCATCATTAGGAAGTAAGTCTTTTGCCTTTCAAGAGTGAATCATGGATATTTATGCATTTTAAAAAACAACACCTGAAATACAAAGAGCTGCCATCAGTTGGATCAAAGATATTTAAAAAGCATATAAACAAACACATAAAAGTGCACATACTCATAGACCTTAAGAACAACTTCCATTCCAACTCCGTATCTGCAGTTTGTCTTAAGTCTTAGGGTACTGCAACAGCATCAGACAAAAGACTATACAGCCAGTGCACTGCCCCTCTCTCCAATGACTCTTCTTAGTGAATCCAGAAAGTCATTCAGGAAGGTAGAGGAAGCTGAAGGTGTCAGAGAAACAGCTGTCAGGAGAGGCTAGAAACTGCATCTTGGAAGTTACAGGGAGTCCAAGAAGGAGAAATATGTATGAGTGTAAAGAGAAGTACCTTAAAAGAAAACACAATGTAAACCTACACAAGTAATGCTGCTAAATTCATGGATGGTTTCTCTCCAAGGGTAACAAAAGCAGTGATTCATACTGACAAATAGGTGACCCTTGTAGTTGTGGAGTCTAATTCTCATGACACTGTCATTGTATCAGCAATAAACGTCCCTTACAATGGATACTTAAAACGATTAGCATATCAAACAAAAGGACTTAAGCTAAAAGGTCTGATTTACAGCCGACAATCTGTGAAAGGGAAATCATCTGGGAACAGAACTACAACAGAGGTCACCCTGCAAAACACACACAACACTCCCTATGATATGGGGAAAACTATAGGAGTTGAAGCCTAAACAACAAGCTACGTTGGAAAAACAAATCACACTCCCAACACAATTGACTAATGGCAGGGACATCAAATGTTAACCTATGAACCTTGACAATTATGACAGTGGAGTAAAAATTAAGAGAATGTAATGAGAAGAATATAAGGAACAATGTGACAAGGTAAAGAAATCTTTCCACATCTCCAGTACTGTACATAGGAAACTATGTTAAACACTGGACACATATTAGGTGTATGATTGATAAGATTACTCCTATTAGATTTAACATTCGTATGAGCCTATCCAAATCGCAGGGCTCCATATTTTCCAAAATGGGACATCCTGGGGACAGGCAGGGAATACTTTTAAGTATTCTCAAAATTTTGGTTGGTCTCCAACGGTAACAAGTTTCAAGACCGGTGTACACTATGCCAGGCGAAGATAACTGATCACCAACCGATTTTCTGGGACCAACTGAAAATGGGGAAATGGAACACTAGCCGAGGGGTAGAGTTGGGGTTTCCGCATCCGGGTCAAAGATGAGGTGGGTGGAACGACCGAGGAGTGTGTTCTGTTACATGGATAGTTAAAACTTTTTGAGGGCTTCGAAGTTAACACCTGAATGTGTATCAGTATCCGATTCTGAGTGGGCCGCGGGCTGCCCCGAGTACAGGGAAACGAGGGGGTAAGAGCCTGCGGCCAGCGTCCCAGGCCTGCCAGCGCCCCTTCTCGACGCTACCGAGCCGAGTCCCGGGATCGACAAGAGGACCCCAGTACCAGCAGTAGCCGTGCCCGCCTCCCTCGGGCCGTTTCCCGTCCTTCTCAGACACGCTCACCGTAGGTTCCCGGCGGCCTCTGCAGCTTTTCAGCAAGCAGAGATGGTGACTGCTACTTGTCGAACCTCACAAACCAAATCTCGCGCGACAAGGAAAAAAAAAAAAAAAGGGAAGAAGAAGGCGGCGCCGGAAGTGCGTCATCACACTGGCCAACCGATACACTCCCTGGATTTCTCTCTAGGACTCTTGGAGGACCATCTTGGTGCTTCCCTCCTAGTTCCCGCGATAAAAGGACACGCTGGCAAGATAGGCGCTTGGTGTTCCTCCAGAGCCGGGTTCTGAGTCGAGGCACCTTGCTCCTGACTCTGCATCCTCGTGCCAGCCATGATACTGGCTTCCAGTGCCTTTATTACTGTGCTACAATAACTGCAACTACACGTTTTATCCAGAATATGCAATAAAATGTGAATGGCTATACATCATGTAAATTTGGCATTTGGATTGTTATAGCATAATCAATGCACACATTATACAATCAGGACTTCTCTCGAATTGCTGTAATGATTGCACTCCTGGAACGTGATGTCTTTCAATGTTGCTGACACCCCTCACTTCCATACATCACCACTAGCAGATGATTAGCAATTGACCATGGGCAAAGTGAGAGCAGTCAATTCACCCAAGAAATATTCATCCCCTGTCCAGCACAGCTTAACACTATCCCAGGAACTCATAGCATCACTGTATCAATCAGAGGTCAAAAAAAAGGATAACTATTATGACGAAAAACCTGCTGAAAGCCCTTAGAGGAAATAGGTGTGTCCACCCCAGAGAACTTCCTGACATGTTGTGCCAGAGCCTGTGGAGTGGGTAGAGTACCTACCTTGATGCTAACAGTGAAGAGTGTGAAGGATAAAGGACATTTGTTCCCACCTCCATTGTCTTTGGGTGTTGTAGATCACATGCAACATCACTGTAGGAAGACAAATGAGCAAAGGCTGGCACAGGGGCCCGTGCATGCAGCTCACATCCAAGGGTTGGCAGTCGACCCATAATAGCCCAGAGCCCTGAATTCACCCTGTGCCTGGCATAAGTGAAAGCCATTCTGGTAGCTCAGTCTCTTTTCTTTATTTTTCAGTGCTTTTTAAAGTGTGATTCCTTTTGAAAAATCAAGAAATTCACCTTCTCACGATGTAGAAAACTGAAAAGAGCATGGCCCCACCCTTACAACAACAAAAAACAGCCAGATAATCTAAAATTTCCTCTTGACTACATCAGAAAGCTAAGATCTGGGGGCAAATTTATCTAAAATCTAATATAAGACAAGCACTTGTTTACATAGGACAGATGCTATTGAATGCCATGTAAGCTGTTAAGAAATCAGCTAAAATGTTTAGTGAGTTGCTGAGGTCCAAGTGTTGGTTAGCCTGAGAATCTAGACTATAGAACTCTTGTGAACCACAGACACAAGAATAATTTCCACCCACTTGCATATTCTTCTCTATGGACATCATCAAATCTGTGCACACATACACACACACAATCGAAGGTAAGGCAAGAAGAATCTTTAAAAAACCTCCTCCCTAAAAAAGAGATGAATCCCCATCCAGGTCCTTCTCCCTTATTTCCCCTACAGAACAAAAGCCCTAAGCCTCTGAGGATGAAGAAGCAAATCCTGTCACCCTTAGGGACTGGTTAAGATCCAATGGAACTGAGGGGAAGAAAGAGAACAAAGCTCTCTATTCATGAGGTAGGGGTAGACTTACATCCTGGGTCCAGACCATAGAGGTCTTCTACAGCTGGGGATAGGGCAACATCACTTAATAGACCCCACTCTTAAGTCTCAGAGACATGGTGCCTACCAAAGATTAAAGCTGAATCACAACAGAAAATTCCATCTCTCCTACCACCATCAAAATATCACATACTGAGTTACTAAGAACAGCAATCTACTGCTAAAAGAAAGATAAGAACATGGAAAAAGACCCTCTCTGAGGCACAGGATCAAAGGGAAGGCCTAAAGGTGAGGGTGGTACAAACATTAAGAAAATCTCCGTTAAAACTCAATGTAATACTAGAAGAATTCAAAGCCTATGGATAACCACAGCAACAAAAACATCTAAACACAATTTAACTCCTGATTAGATCAACTTAACCCTCCACAATAAAGATCTACCAAAAGAAAAAGTATGCCCATTTTTGCCTTAGTCTCTATTATATTACACAAGATTTTGAACATTTGACAAAAAAAAATGTACGAGGCATACAAAAAAGGCCAAAAAAATCAAAAGATAAAATAGTAAAATACAGATGTTGAAATATGAAAAAGCATTAAATAACTAAAATTAATATGGCAAGGGCTTAGTATAAAAGATAATCAGATAGGTAGTTTCAGCAAAGAAAATGAATCTATGAAAAAGAATCAAATGAAATTTTTAGAAATAAAAAACATGGCTCTGGAGATGACAAACACCCACAAGGGACTCGTCAGTGGATTCAATTCAACCAAGAAAAAAATTAGTGAATTTGAAAACTGTTCAGGAGAAATTACCCAAGCTGAAACACAAACAAAAAAATTACACACATACACACACACACAGAGAGAGAGAGAGAGAGAGAGAGAATTGAGTATCTGAGAGCTGTGAGACAATATCAAATGGTCTAACATACACGTAACTGGAATCCCAGAGGAAGAGTATATGTATTTGTGGTATGTATGTATATATGTATATGTGGGTATATACTATATGTACATATATGAATATTTGAATGCAGCCAGAGAAAAAAAGACACATTACATACAGAAAAACACAAATAAGAATTACAACCAATTTTGCCTCAGAAACCACGCAAGCCAGAGATAATGTATTAACATCTTCACAGTGCTGAGGGTAGGTCAGAGGAAGGTCAGGAACTTGTCAACCCAGAATTTTATATTCAGCAAAAATATCTTCCAATAATGCAGGAGAAATAAAGACTTTTCAGATGAACAAAACAAAATTCATTGCCACCAGATCTATACTACAAGAAATGTGAACGGATATTTTTCAGGCAGATTGAGTATGATACCAGACAAAAACTTGGATGTACACAAAGAAACTAAGACCTCTAGAAATGTCAAGAAATGAAAGTAAATATAAAATTAACTTTTTTTCTTATTTTAAAAACTACTCTAAGAAATAAGTCACTGTGTAAAGCACAAATAATATCAAGGTACTATGTTAATAGCATATGTAAAAGTAAAAGTAAGACATGACAAAAATAGCACAAATGTTGGGAGAGAAGGTTTGGCAGTTTGTGTCGTAAAACCCATACACTATATGAGAAGTGACATAATATTATTTGAAAATAAATTCTAATTGTAAATGTATATTGTAAGCTCTAAGAATATGCATTAAAAATTTTAGTAGAAATGATAAATTAATTATGGAGCTAACATGAAATCACAAAAAATCCTCAATTCAAAAAGAATATTTAAAAGAGAGAGAAAAAAAGCAAAGAACAGATAGAACAAATACAAAACTACAAACAAATGATAGATTTTAATGCAGTCACATCAATCATTATATTAAAAATAAGTGCTCTAAATGCACTAATTAAAAGGCAGAGGCCAGTTGCAGTGGCTCACACCTGTAATCCCAACACTTTGGGAGGCCGAGGCTGGCAGATCATGAGGTCAGGACTTCAAGACCAGCCTGACCAACATGGTGAAACCCCATCTCTACTAAAAACACAAAAATCAGCTAATCATGGTGGCACATTCCTGTAATCCCAGTTACTTGGGAGGCTGAGGCAAGAGAATTGCTTGAACCAGGACCCTGGAGGCGGAGGTCACAATGAGCTGAGATGGTGCCACTGCACTCCAGCCTGGGCTGCAGAGCAAGACTCCATCTCAGAAAAACAAACAATAACAACAAAAGACAGAGAATGTAAGACCTGATTTTTTTTAAAAAAAGCAAGAATCAACTGCATGCTGCAAACAAGAAACATGCTTTAAATATAAACACATACAAAAAATAATATATATATATAAAAGAAAAAAATACATATATATATAAACACCTACAAAAATGTTAAGTAAAAAGATGGATAAGCTTGTAGGTAACCTATAATCAGCCTATTCTACCTAGTTGTTTCTACAGAATGCAGGTCTAAAACGTGGGTAGAATGTACAGAGTAGGTATTTGACTCTGAAAGGTAAATAGGAGCAGGCTGTTTGAGAAGGAACCGAAGTTAAAGCACCACAAGATTGACAGTGAGTTTACAATTTTTTCTTCTCGTATTCCCTAGCCTGAACTATACATAGCCCAAATTCTGGAAGTGTGCATCAACAGAGACAGAAGTAAGGGAGAAGCCCTCTAGTTCTATAATAGCTCTAGGAGTGGAAAGTAGTCAACCGATGCTCTGGAAGAGAATAGAAATCCTTCGATTTCTTTTCTTTGTACTTCCATGCCCCAGTCCCAAGTAATCTGTGCTGGGGATAAAAGCAAGAGTAATGGGTGTTGTCCAAAACCTAAAACTCAGAGTAAGAATCTTCCTCTCTGACCAGAGGAGCTGTGATCTCAAGAGGGTGAGAGAAAATCAAGCTGCTTTTTTTGTTTCTCCATCCTCTCACTGCTTAGTGTAACGGAGTAGCATACAGTTTCAATTGCAAAAGGTTTATAGCAGAGATGGCAAGATAAAGCCTCAGCTTTCTACCTGGAGTATCAGAAAAGAGGGCATGGGCCAGGCGCAGTTGGCTCACACTTGTAATCCAAGCACTTTTAGAAGCTGAGGCAGGCAGATTACTTGAGGCCAGGAGTTTGAGACCAGCCTGGACAACATGGCAAAACCCCATCTCTACCAAAAATACAAAAATCAGTTGGGTATAGTGGTGGGCGCCTGTAATCCCAGGACTCAGGAGGCTGAGGCATGAGAATCGCTTGAACCCAGGAGGGGGAGGTTGCAGTGAACCAAGATGGTGCCACTGCACTCCAACCTGGGTAACAAGAGCGAAACTCTGTCTCAAAAAAAAAAAGAAAGAAAGAAAGAAAAGAGGAGCACAAATAGACAAGAAACTACTAGCAAAAGAGAAGGTGGAAGTCAGTAAAACAATCTGTGAAAGTTACTTATAAACTCCTGGGTTTACTCCTGAGCTGCACACGCATGGACCTGACCCCAAACAGCATAGACAGAACTGAATATGGACGACATCACCCCCAAGCCCCAGAATGGTCACTTGGTAGCCTGCACAGGGGACAGATATGCATAGTCTTACAAAAAGTTTTGAAATACGAACTGATTTTAGGATTAAAAAATCAAAGAAAAATGGCCACATTTTGTGCCTTGAACCCTACAGGGTTGAATTACTGCTTTAAAAAAAATTAGCACTCTACTTAAAATTTAAACATGCTTCAGGGTCTCATAATATAGCATTCAAAATGCTTAGGATACAACAAAAGACTACCACTGTTTCACTGAAAAAAACAATCAACGGATACCAATGTTAAGATGACACGATGTTAGAATTATCTTACCAAGACTTTGAAGCAGCTATTACAAAACATCCAACCAGTTAAGAGTAGGCACTCTTGAAATTAGTGCAAAGAGAAAACCTCACCAAACAAATAGAAAACAAAAGAAAAACCAATTTAAAATCTTAGAACAAAAAACACAATAAACAAGAAACTCACTGTATGGGGTCAGTGACAGAATGGAAAGCACAGAGAAAAGAAATAGTGAACTTGCAGATAGAGTCATAGAAATTATCTGATCTGAAAAACAGAGGAAAAAAGATGAAAAAATGCAAAGTGCCTTGGGCATCTACGAGGACAACATCAAAAGGTCTAACATGCTTGTCATCAGAATCTCAGAAGGGGAAGAGAAAGGAGTGTGATGTAGAATGAATAGCTGCAGAAACAAAGGCTGAAAACTTTCCAAATTTGGTGGAAAAACATAAACCTACATAAATGGAACAATAAACCATAAATGGAACAATAATTTTTTAAGTGCTAAAAGAAAAGAATTGTCCAACCCAAAATTCTATGCTCAGTGAAAATATCCTTCAGTCAGAAAAAAAATGAATTATTTATAGGGGAACAATGATTCACATCACTCTAATTTTAAATGGAGCAATATTTTTAAAGTGCTAAAATAAAATAATTGTCAATCCAAGTTTCTGTGTTAAGTGAAAATATCCAAGGGCCAGGAGCAGTGGCTCTCGCCTGTAATCCCAGCACTTTGGGAGGCCAAGGCCAGCAGATCCCATGAGGTCAGGAGTTAAAGACCAGCCTGGCCAACATGGCAAAACCCCATCTCTACTAAAAACACAAAAATTAGCCAGACCTGGTGGCGTGTGCCTGTAACCCCAGCTACTTGGGTGGCTGAGGTAGGAAAATCCCTTGAACCCAGGAGATGGAGTTTGCAGTAAGCCAAGATCGTACCACTGCACTCCAGCCTGGGCGACAGAGGGAGATTCTGTCAAAAAAAAAGAAAGGAAGGAAGGGAGGGAGGGAGGCTGGGAGGGAGGGAGGGAATGAGGGAGGAGAGGGGAAGGGAGGGGAAAGGAAGGAAGGAAGGAAAGAAGGAAGGAAGGAGAGAAAGAAAGAGAGAAAGAGAAAAGATCCTTTCGAATATTTTTCGATGTTTTACTTTTTCAGGGTGGTCTTACTCTGACAAACTTCTAAAAATAGCAAACTGATCCCCAGCACTCACAACTCCTTTCCTTCAAGCATATATGATTTATTCCTTTTACTTATTGTCTTTTTCTCCTGACAGTATGGAATCACAGTCAACACACTGCTCTGTCCTCAGCATCTGGCACTTAATAGGCACTTGGGAAGTACTGTGTCACAATAGGCACCTGTAAGATACAGAAATATAGTATAGGGTGACCACACATATAGTAGTGTGTAGACTATGTATTGTGGTCACCCCACCGACACAGCATAGTCCCTCACTCAAAATTTGGTTTGGATGTCTGCATTTAAGACATCATGCTCACAGCAAGCAGGTAGAAAAAGATTTACTATTCCCAAAATGAGTACTGGCAGGCTCCCTAACTGCTCTGAATGGCTTGAGACAGCAGGGGAAAGGCTCTGGTTTCGGGTTCTATGGTGTTTGGAAGGTGGAGCTGAAGTTAGGGTTTCTCCACATGGGGGCGGTGAGGAAAGCAGCCCGAGGTTTTTTATCAGCTTGCCCAGATATGAAGCAAATGGATTAGGAGGAGTGATGGCGCTTGAAAGCTGTCAGCAATCAAACATCAAAAATGGAGCCAGACTCCTTTCACTATGTAACATGCAGTGTGGTCTTAGCATTTGCTGGTTATCTGGCTGCTGGGGGGACAGACTAGTAAGTGTCTATTAAACTCACATACACTCACCAACTATCATTGTATCTACTCACCCTAGTGCAAGGAAGCCTAAAGGCTATGGCAAAATCTGAGGCTAGAACATTTGAAGGCTCATTTAACATTTCCAAAAATAAATGGGATCATCTCTCTCCATATGCCGTTTGTCTATATACACTGCCAAAGTGAAAACCAAACCTTATCACCTCCTTGCTCAATCACCCTCAGTGCCTCCAGTCCCTCAACTGAGGATTCAGGGCTCCACAGCATGCCCCAACTCATCTGCAACCTGGCCTCCCTGATCTCTCTGCCCTCACATTTCACTTTAGCCACACTTAAATTTCATCTGTGCCATAAATAGGTTCCTCCTGTGCCTGTCCTTTCTGCAACACCTGCCTGCCCTTCCTTTCTCTCTATCCATATCCCCATTGCAGAATGCTCAGATGTCATTTTCTCTGTGAATCTTTACCAAGACCTAAAACTAAATAACTTCTTTCCCCTAAATAAACCTATTAAAAACGCAACCTACCCATCCCACTTACAGAAATTCTTCTCACAGTTCCAGGTATTACAGACATTTGGTGCCTCTAAGAAGAGACTTGTAGTAGTCTCTCAAAATGTGTTTCCCTTGTTGACAGAGATAAAACAAGAAGAAGAAAATCCTTGTATTTAACTGATCAGATGAATGTCCAGAATAAAGGGATTTCCCAGGTGCCTTTGCATCTAGACATGGCCACAGAATGTGAAACTGATGAGCTTGTGAGTCAGGACTCAGCAATGGTGAGCTATCTTGGGCCACACACCTCTGTTCAAAAGCTTTCCCCCACACTTACAGCAGAATCCAAAGAGATTAACATGGCCTACTGGGTCCTGTATGACCTGACCCCTGGCTCTGTCTTTGATGTCATTTCCTCCTATAATAGTTTCCTAGGGCTGCCATAACAAAATACTGCAGGCTGGGTGGCTTAAACAACACAAATTTATTTTCTAACAGTTCTGGAGACTGGAATTCCAAGATCAAGGTGCTGGTAGAGTGGGTTTCCTCTGAGCCCTCTCTCCTTGGCTTGCAGATGGCTGCCCTCTTGATGTCTCTTGATATGGCCATCCCTCTGTGCATGTGCACCCCTGGTGTCTCTCTGGGTGTCCGAATTCCTGCTTCTTGTTCTTTTTTTTTTTTGAGACAGAGTCTCACTCTGTCACCCAGGCTGGAGTGCAGTGGTGCTATCTTGGCTCACTGCAACCTCCACCTCCTGGGCTCAAGAAATTCTGCCTCAGCCTCCCCAGTAGCTAGGATTACAGGTGCCCACCGCCACATCTGACTAATTTTTGTATTTTTAGTATGGGTGGGGTTTCACCATGTTGGCCAGGCTAGTCTCAAACTCCTGACCTCAAGTGGTCCACCCACCTTGGCCTCCCAAAGTGCTGGGATTATAGATGTGAGCTACCCTTCCCAGCCCTAATCTTCTCTTTTCATAAGGACAACTGTCAAATTGGATTAGGGCACACTCTAATGGCCTCATTTTAATTTAATTACCCTTTAAAGGCCCTGTGTCCAAATACAGTCACATTCTGTGGTACCAGGGGTTTGGGCTTCAACATATGAATTTTTGGAGGACACAATTCAGCCTGCCTCCCATACTATGAACCCATTCCACTCCTACGCATTGCCATCTCAATGTCTCTCTCTCTACTTGGACACTGCAAGCATGCTCCCTCCTGCCTCAGGGCCTTTCTATTTGCTATTCCGTCTACCTAGAATGCCATGCTCCCACTCAGCACATCTTGCTCCCTATCTTACTCTAGTCTCTGGTTCAAATGTTCCCTCATCAGAATTTGTCTTTGACCACTTGATCTATCCCTCTCTATTCCCTTTCCCTGTTTTGCTGTCCTTCATAGCACTTACTATTACTTGGCATAACAATTTATACACAGTGGGGTTCTCCCTGTGTTAAAAACATACCTGGGATTTGTTTTAATTGGTTATAGGAATTGACAGACAACAAAACAACTGCCTTTGAAAGAAGGATTTACTACATACAGCTCTCAAGAGGAGGGCATTCCACACCATGCCAAGCCACATGGGGATGTACCCAGGCCAGGAGGCAGAGAAGTGAAGCAAAAGCACAGGAAAAGCCTTTATTATATAGTGGCAGGAAGCTGTTAGATGGGAATGTCCTCTTTTGGGAAGGAAGTGAGACACAGATACGGGGTCTATGGTTAGAAGTTTTTAATATTCACGCCCCTGTGAAAGCCTTATTGCAGGAGACATAAACAACTTTAGCCTTTAGTTTGACCCTGTGTTCAATGAATGCCAAATTATCAATTCTATAAATGTTATCAATAAATGTTGGTTAGAACCTCTCATATGTTATTGTTTTGCCAATATATTCAAATATTGGTTTAATAAGGGAATAGATTCCCATATAACTGGTTTCATTTGCCCTTCATGTATTTCCATGTCCTAAAGGTATCTCTTGCTGCCACCACTCTGTTTCCAGGCTTCATCCTGTCCTCTCAGGCCATCCCTCTGTGCATGTGCACCCCTGGTGTCTCTCTGGGTGTCCTAACTCCTGTGCATCTATCTCAAAGGTCATCCTGCTGGTTAATGCATCTTTGCCTTTGGACAGATTCAGTGAAATGCCTCTGTTGACTTACCTTAAAACTCAAGTGAACAGAAGTTTGAAGGAATCTAACCTCACCTGAGGCCTGGCTATAAAGGACACACCTGTCAACCTCTGGGTTAATTCCTTTCATTGAGAAAAGTATGATTGTCATGAGCTGAAGGCAGAGAAGGACTGGACTGATCACAATTTCTGTATAGAACCTCTACCCTTGGCTCTATTTTAATATTTAATATGGTATATTGGTGGCATGATTCTGTGCTCACAAAAGGGAGATAACAGGCACCTATCAGAATGCTGAGGTGAAGCACAGATGAATTTAGGAAGAAACTTGAGAATACTGTTAAGTTGCACAGATTCCAGATCCATAGTCACAAGATCACAGGATCACAGGATCACATGAGAGGAGACTGGGGGAGTCAATGGATACAGGATTCATAAGCCAAGAAAAAAAAATGGAGCCCCAAACTGTGAAATCCAAGGAGGGGGTCATGTGAACCCCAATTTATAGCCAGTTGGTTAGACGTATAAGTGACAACCTACCACTTGTGATTGACACCTGAAGTGGGAGGCAATCATGTGGGACTTAATATGTGGGAACTAACTCCGCTCCAGGTAGTGTCGAATTGAGTCAAATCGTAGGATATCTAGTTGGTGTTGGCTGGAAACTGACTGTTGGTGGAGTGAAACCACTATACATTTTCATCAGAGGTGAAGTGTTGCATTAACTGGTATGAGACTAGGGAAAACATTGGTTTTTCCTGCCTCTCACAGAATAAAAGTTTCCAAGAGAAGCATCAGAAGAGTAGAAGGTTGGGACCAACAAACCACAAGCCCTAGGCTCCAACTAGGGTCAAGTGCAAAAGAAGCGTATAATTGTGAAATGGCCCTCCCTCCACTTCTGCAGCTCCAGTGATGCCGTTCCTACTCCTTGTCACACTGGAATGGTTGCAGGATGCACATGATCCTCTGGAAATGGAGTGAGTCCCTGGTAAGGCAAAGTGGCTGTCTCAGATTCTGCTTATTGGAGAAATTTCCCTCTTCTTGGTCCTCCAAGCTCATATCTGAAAGGAACATGAGGAAGGAGACTCATTGAGAGAGTTGAAGGGGACACTGTTCTGACCTAACAGACCATTTCCTTTTGGCATGATATTGGGGACCTGGAACTCTTAGTTGACTGCATTAAACGGAATGCTTTTACTTATAAGAGAAAAGTATGAATTATAGGTATAACCATAAGACAAATTTATTGATTCATTTAACAAAAATCTCTACAGGTAGTTCAGCTTTCAGTGTGGTTTGATCCAATAGTTCATGTTGTCCTTAGTGCCGATGGTGCTACAGCTCCATTTCTCTGCAATTCTTTTGACTCTATTTTCTTCTTACCCTCATAGTGACAAGAAAGTTAGCTACCTCTTGCTTCTGGAGCCATATGTAGGAGGCTCCATATATAATTATGCAGTTTTTCCAGGAAGAACGTAGGGGCAGAAATCCAAACTGCTCTGTTTGGCAAGCTGTGGTGCAAGCTGTCTGCACCCATAAGAAGGGTCAACTTTGCTTAGTACAGAGACTCCAAACTTGAACTTATGGGGCTGCACCTGCCCAGAGGAGTGCTTATTTCTAATTACTTCCACCCAGATCAAGCACCTTTTTCAGCCCCACAGGGACTGTACTTTAATCTGTTTTTCCACAGGGAAGTTTTCTTTCTAATTCAAACAAAGGCAGTATATAGGCTAGTAATGGCCATGGCTATATGCTATTCAATTTAAACCCAGGGCAAAGAGAGGGAATTTCTCCCTTAAACTATTTTTTAAAGTCCTGAGCTTCACTCTGTTTGGAGAAACCCTGGTCACATGCCCATCCCTAACCAATAAATGTAGCAAAAGAAATGGGACTATCTGAATTGATTTAAGTCAGTCAGGGCTTAAATCTGGTACCTATCCTATAAGTACGTATAGGCCCTATACCAGGGCCTATCCTGATAGCTGGTAGTGTAGTTAAACCCACTTTATATGGCTTTGTAATGTGGGTACCTGTTAAAAAGAATAAAAGTAAGACTCAAGGCTGGAGGAGCAACCAATCAAATTCACTACATCCCCTAGTATCGATTGCAGGGAGGTGAAAAGGCATCTGTTAGCTATTGAGCAGTACCAGAAATTTTGTTAAGATTTTTTTTTTTAATGTGGCCTTCCTGATTTTGTAGTTTTGGTCTTTAAGCTATAGAATTAGGGGTTTGCCCCTATCCTCCTACATCTCCATTAAATAACTTCTGTTTCAGCAGTGGCTTCAGAGAAGTTTGAAAAATTAAACTGGTCACAAGGTCAAGAGATCGATACCACCCTGGCCAACATGGTGAAAAAAAAAAAAAAAGAAAGAAAAATTAAACTGGTAAGAAAAGGCAGAGTCTCATACCCCCAGACACTGCCTCAGTTACTGGTGTTTTGGGACAAGAGCAGTATTGCATCAGTAAGGCAGAGGGTGAGCCGCAATGGCTGTTTAGGAGAAATTGTATTGATTTTCTATTCCCATTTATGTGGCTCCTCTTTAATATCTTCTAGTGCTTTCACTTACTTTGACTAGAAGAGAAAATTAACTTTGCCAGTAGGCAGAGTGACTGACTTTACAAATGATTTGGTCACCCGCTATAGACAAAGTCTTCCTCTTAATAAGTTTGTGTTCCATCCCCTGGTGTTCCCTCTATGCTGAAATGTATTCATCCTTTGTCACAGATTTTTGCTTGTTTGCTTGTTTTTTCTAGAGCCAATCCTAAATTTAGAGGTAGCAGGTTTTTAAAAGCTCCAAGAAATGACTAACACACTTCCAGATGTTGTTGGTCTATACAAGGTTTCTCCACAGCAGCACTATTCGAATTTGGGGCCAGACAATTCTTTTTTGTGGTATGACAAGAAAAAAAGTCACATAGTTAAAGGAGTCCAGAAGTTACCTCAGAAAGATAGGATATGATCCATTAGAGAATCTGGAATTCAGAGTATATTTTCATCAAGTTTGAAAAGTGTGTCATGATGATAGAGACAGGAGACAGCCGAATGCCACCCAGGTCATTGTGCACAGGGGGCTTGCCTAAACATGCCCACTGTGAAAAATTCCGTCCCTCAACACGCGTTCAGTAAGGGAAGTAAATCAATGAGGAGTGGCTCAGACTAAAGGCACGCCTGCGCACTGGGAGAATGAGGGGTGGAGCCACCAGGAATTTATGCCTTATTTAGGGGGAGGAGTCTGGCCTCTTCAACTACGGTGTGATGGCATGTTATTCAATCTGTAAAGTAGAAAACCTACATGCAGCCTCCCTCTTTTTGTTGAGAATTTTCCTTTTCTCTAAATAAATTCTGCCCTCGTAGCTTTTTCAATGTTTCTGCATGCCTAATATTTCGTGAGACAAGAACCTGGATTTTAGCTGAACTAAGGAGCAAAAAATTCTGCACTACTTTGGTGGTCAGAACAGGGACATGAGGAAAGGTGAGGAAGATGTGGACCCAAAAATCTGATTTCCTTTCACTTCTGAGCTTTCTCATCCTTTGACTTCTGAAGGTAGAGGAAACTGCAGTCTTCCTCCCCTTGGCTGTCATTCTCAGAGGGTGGACTCAGTCCAGCCCAGTATTTTCTATGGCATTTTTCTTATTTCGGGGGGAAACTTAATGGCACCTATCTTTTCTTTTACAATATTGGGAGCATTCCTCCCCCACCTTAATAACTGCAGGTACGCACACAGGATGGACAGGTGAGTGGCAGCTCTACGACCCTGCTCCTCTCCCATTTGGGACTGGGGCGAAAGGCCCAAGGGCCCCATGCGGCTGGCTGGCCAGAGTTCCTTGCCATGCTCCCACAGTGCCTTCCCCTCCCTCAGCCAAGGGGTCCAGCTCAGTCCAACAGCAATAAAAAGTTTTGTCTCCCTGTTGGAGAAACCCATTGGCATAAGAATAAGAGGATTTCCACCCAGGTATCTTTCCCACCCTGCACGTAAACCATTTTTATTTTTTCCTTTTCTCCACCTCGTTGGCAGTTAACACAGCCCTGCACTTAAGCTGGTTTTTTTTTTTTTTTCTTTCCTCCACCCTGTCAAGAATTAGCTTTTATGCAAGAGATTTTTTTTTTTTCCTTTTAGAAGACATTTTACTAGGTCAGGACCCAAATTCACAAGACACCCTTTTCTCTCCCTTGTTGGAGGAGGACTCAATTCCACAGCTTCACCTTAGCATTTGGCTTATGATAAGGAGTCCATGTAACCCCCGAGACATATTTCTGTCCCAGACTCAATTCCAAGCTTCTACACTTGGAGGCTACAGACAGCAGGGAGTACAGGGTATACATGGATAAGAGTGGATAATCCCACCACCTAGGCCTCCCTGTTAACATGATGAAAGCCGCATTGACACCCATGGGCAGCACCCTGTTGTGGTCACCAGGACTTGGGGATATAAGAATGGAAGAAGTACAGAGGACCCTTATTCCTTCTTTCCCTCATATACCCCAGAATTTACTGGGAAGAGAAAGGAGCCAGGGACTCCTGGTCCCCTCTTTCTAGATCTTCAGTCAAGCTGGCTTGGAATTGAGCTTGGGGGAAGGGAACCCAGAAGCCTGACATGCTGGTAAATGTCTTTTTACCAGTTAGGCCTTTGACCTCCCTCTCCCTGTGCAAACCAGTAAAAGGAATGATAAGGATCACTGTTTATATTCCCTGTAAAGTTTGACTAATGAAAAGGAATTATGAGGTTGATCTTAAGCTGTAGCCAATCTAGTGTGCTTTGCATGCCTTAATTGAGACTTGTTGGTTTGCCCTGTGAAATTACTTTTGATAAAGATCAAAAGCCAGAAATATTGGCTGCTTGGCATGGCTGAAGTCAGGTAATAAGGGATTTAAAGGGGTTTTATTAAAAGGTGCTCAGCTTAATTAAAAGTGGATATCCAAAATCAGGCACCATGGCTCACGCCTGTAATCCCAACACTTTGGGAGGCCAACATGGGCAGATCACCTGAGGTCAGGAGTTCAAGGCCCACCTGGCCAACATAGTGAATCCCTATCTCTACTAAAAATCAAAAATTAGCTGGGTGTGGTGGCAAGTGCCTGTAATCCCAGCTACTCCAGAGGCTGAGGTAAAAGAATTGCTTGAACCCAGGAGGCAGAGGTTGCAGTGAGCTGAGATGACACCACTGCACTCCAGCCTGGGTGACAAGAGTGAGACTCTATCTCAAAAAAAACCAAAGTGGCTATCCAAGTTATAGGTATATTTAAAAGGCCTTTATGTTTTTCTCTTCTTGGATCTTGTTTTGCTGGAAAAAAAATTTTTTTCTCAGTCAACTGAATTTTATTTCTACATTTTGCTTTGCCATTATTAATGCATGCCTGAGAGGCCCTAAGATAATTTCTAATATCCTGGAACTCCTTGGGAAAAACAGAAAAGACAACACAGATTCTACTTTGGGAGAAACCTCTGTTTTCCTCATGGAACCCCAGGATTTAAAAGCAGATAGATCCCTCTCCTCTCAAAATCTGTTTTTGTCTTCTAGTCATACCTATTTATTGGACCCTAGAAACAGCATGATTTCCTAGCCTTGCCCTTAAAGTGCCCCACCCAGAGGCCAATAATCCGATTAGGAAATTGGCAAACAAGAAAACATAGCTACTGATCTTCTTTCGTCTATATAGTTACATATGTGTTATATATGATGTCTATGAAAAAGAACTCTAATTGCCATAAAGAAAAATAAATGCTTAGATCAAGTATATTTTGAAGGAAAAGAGCTGTAGTGCCTCTTAGTTCATGTGACTTTAATCTTTGATAAATAAAAAGTCTTAAAGATTACTGATAAAATACAAATGTCTTTAAAATGTAAATATGTGCTCTAAAGTATGCAGTTCAGATACTAGGTTTGCTAAATGTTTTAAGGTTATATAGTACTTCTTTGGCTTTTGAGAACTGTTCCACTTGCCTGCTTTACAACTTGGTAAGGCCTAGGGACATATGAAATTAACCACTCCCCTAACTATACTGAAAAGAGTCAAGCCTAACCTGAACCTAGAACAGAATTAAAACAACTTACCAGGTTTTACATTAATGTTAAGAGATGCTAAGAATTATCATTATAACATGTCATTGAGACTACTGAAAATACATTTACATGCAAAGTGTGTAAGAACAGTAAAGTGTGTTTTTAGTAAAAGAGTATAAGAAGGCATGGAAATGTGAATTTTTACCTAGGGTTAAGGATTGTTTTAAATTAGATAAGATAAAGCTAAAGGTTTAAACAAGTTATGGAAGGTTTCTAAAAGGTAAAATCTTTCAAAATAAACTGTGTGTGTGAACATTAAATTCAAAAGGGTAAAATATGGTTCCTCTGTAAAATTGAGGATTGAAATAAAAGCACAACAAGGTTTTCTCAAGGCACTAATCTGCTCTTTAGTAAAATTTGTAAAATGTTATAAAAGGTTTATAAGAATCTTACCTCATGGTCAAACTAGTTATGATTGGATATAATGGTCTATAAGATTTAATTTTTTAAATTGGGATTGACATTCATAGTAAACAAATGCAACAGTGAAATTTGGATTTCTCTCTCTTGAACAGGATTTTCATGTAATAGTAAAGGCTAATGAAAGGTTTTTGTTTTTTCAAATTTTTGAGCTATCATTTTGGCAAAATGAATTACTTATAGTAATCTGGAATTCTATTTTTTTTCTTGAGATGGAGCCTTGCTCTGTCACCCAGGCTGTAGTGCGGTGGCACCATCTCAAGTGGTTAATTCCATATGTCCCCACTGAAACCTTCATCTCCTGGTTTCAAGTAATTCTCGTACCTCAGTCTCTGAGTAGCTGGGATTACAGGTGCCTCCCACCACACCCAACTAATTTTTGTATGTTTAGTAGAGACAGGGTTTTACCACGTTGGCCAGGCTGGTTTCAAACTCCTGACCTCAGGTGATCCACCCACCTCAATCTCCCAAAGTGCTATGATTACAGGCATGAGCCACCACACAGGGCTTGGAATTCTGTTTCATAACATCAAGTGTTTTAAACCTCTAATATATTAAACAGGCTACCCAAAATCAAATTTCAGCTTCAAGGTTGTATTTCCTTACTCCTAGCTATTGGATGCTACAGAGGGCCCCTGGAGCACTCAGAAGAGATAAACAGGATTGACATGGTTAGGTACATGGAATTGTCAAAATGATGTTTAATCTTCTTCAGATTATATTTTAGGGAATATTAATATATATTCCAAAATTGTATTGGATGTCTGTAATTCTAATGTCTGAGTATATGTTATCAATCATAATTAAGGTTATGTTATTATAAACCACAGAGATAACCAAATTTTTTTGTCATTATATTTTTAACTGTAACTACCCTGGACATTTTGTCATTCACAGACATTTGTCTTGTTTCGATCCTCTTCAAAGGATGGTTTATAATCAGCCATAGGGCTTTAACAGGTGCTCTCAAATGCAGGTTTCTGATAACCTTGGAGATCATGACATTGGAATAAAGGAAAACATGCAGGACTCATGAAGAGCTTAAATGTTCATGAATATCAAATGACAAGAGTTAACAGAAATGTACTGAACTAATAGAAAACTGAAGTAATCTTTTTTAAAAGTTTTTGCTTGAAATGTTGCTGATCTTTGTTTGTTTTCAGAGTCAAGGAAACTTACTTTGAGCCATTAACAGCCTTTAATAATCGAGTAAGGTATACTCCTGTGAACAAAATTTGGAGCATATTTGTTTCTCTCTGCTTGGCTTCTCCAGAATTTGGAAACTAGCTGTGAGTATTCTTAATTTATGGCAATATAGTTTTTTGCATCATTGCAATAATAATTTTCTTTTGCAAGAGGATACAATTGGAGAAACTGTTGTTTTACCAAGGCTTTAACTGGAAGGCTTTGACTTGATTTCCCTTTTAGAAACCAAGCTTGACTTACAGAGCCAATAAAAGCCCCTTGGGAAAACTGACTTCATACCTTGTCTACACAGTCCCCATACAGGTTTCCTAACCTGCAGTGAGTAAGGAATGTCATATGTTAACAGGCCCAGGAACCCCATATTCTTGGGACCTCAATGAGGGAGGAATTCACCCAACTCATAGTTATTTAAGGGTACAAAACCATGGCTGGGCTCGGCTTTAGAAGTCCTGAGATTCCTTGTCAAATTTTAAAAGCCCATGTAAAAATAATTATTCTTGCTGTACTTTATGCAAATAATCAGGCTAAGTACAAGACTAAAGTTTATTTTGGAAACAACTCAGTCCTATCATGATTTATTTTTAACAAACATGAAAACTGGAGATAAATTATATTTCAAGATTTATCATACCTTTGTCATTAAATTCTAGACTCATTAGTTGTTTTTAAGTTTTTTGTCCACATTTTAAACTAATGCTGCTTATTCCTATGAACCAACCAGTAATCTCTGGCTGCAGCTCAGAAGAAACAAAAGTGATGAGTAAGGTAAAAATCTGGATCAATATTCCAATTCTGGGCAATTACCCTGCAAATCCTGCCAGGTGATTGAAGTAAATAAGGTGCCTATAACCCAGAGGCTTCTTTTTTGGGAAAATAATACCAAGGGAGCTAACCAAAGCCAAGCCCCATACACCCAAATCTTAGCAGGCGTAACTATAGCCACCAGTTATCTGGGTGCATCAGCAGCCTCAGGATTTCTGAGCTGTCCTTACAATCCCCCCTCTATTTCATTTTGATCATGTCTTCTAACAACCTGATTTGTCTCTTCTCACCTTCAGGCCATTGAACTCCAAACAGTCATGCAAATGGAGCCTCAAACGCTGGCTGCCTTTTACCAGGAACCCTTAAATAGGCCTCTGAGGGAGATCTGACTGCTGCTTTTCCAAAACAGTTCACCTATCAGCAAGTAGCAGTTAAGAACAGTTGTTATCCTTATCCTTATTCTAAGGGCAATTAGATGTACTTCTTTAGAGGGGGAAATGATAGAGGCCAGAGACAGCCAAATGCTGTCCAGGTCACTGTGCACAGGGGATTACCTAAAGATGCCCATGGTGAAAAGTTCTGTCCCTTAACACATATGCAGTAAGGGAAATAAATCAATATGGAGTGGTTCAGACTAAGGGCCTGTCTGCTCACTGGGAGAATGGGGTGGAGCCACCAGAAATTCATGCCTTATGCAGGGAGAGAAGACTGGGCTCTTCAGCTCATGTGTGGTGGCCTGGTATTCAATTTAGTGGGAAGGAAAACCTGCATACAGGAACCCTCTTTTGTTGAGAGTTTTCCTTTTTGCTTAATAAATTCTGCCTTCCTCACTTTTCAATGTGACCCTGCACCTAATTTTTCCTGGCCATGACAGAAGAACCCAGATTTTAGCTGAACTAAGGAGCAAAAAATCCTGCATTAATAGTATGACTTAAAACATCTGTTAGATAGTATGCAGGAAATTAACCTTAGGTCATGAGAGCCCTCTATTCAGATGCTCAACTTCCAAGCAACTGACATGAGATAAAAATGAAGAGCTTATAAAACTACTAAGCAAGAGGAAAAGGTGACACTGAGGAGCAGTATGAGAAAACAGTGCTTTCAAATTTAAGACTGTAGTTGGGTGGCTAAGTTGCAAATAACAGAAATACTCAACTCTAACTCATTTGACAAAAGATGTTTACTGGTTCACATAGCTGAAAAGTTCTGAGGTATGTCTGCTTCAGGTAAGGCTTGGTCTAGTGGCTCAAAAGATGTCACCAAGGACCTAGTTTCTCTCTGTTTTGTCACTGTCTTCTTTGGTATTGGTTTTATCCTCAGTCTCCACATGGTAGCACCTGGAAGCTCTCGAATCTCCCCTCTTAGTAGAAAAAAAAAGTTGCTGTAGTTCTAGGCCTCACATTTTCCTATGTGCCACACAGAGGACAGATAATATCTCCTCTGGTAGCTCTCAAAGAAAAGTCTCTCTTTTCCAGAAGGCCCAGTATCTCCTGATATCACAGTGGCTGTGGCCAGGGATGGGATAAACTGATTGACACGAGCCATCCTATATAAATTTTTATGAAAAAAATCTCCAGTTTAGTTTACATATTCCCTATCCCAGAATGGTGTCTCATGAAACAAGGGCAATCCGTTTTCTCAAGACCCTCTGCTGTTTCCCGAAATTACTTTGGTGACCTCATAGCAACTTCTGAAGAAAAGGTCCAAGAGTTGACAATGTAACTGCAATGTTGCCTCCATCAAATAAGGTTTTCAGCGAGGCAGACTTATGAAATGCAGTACTAATAAACACTTGTATACAAAAAATATCTACAGAGATACACAACCAGTAGCAGTGATTGCCCCTGGGGAGAATTAGAGACAGGAATGACAAGGAAATTTACTTTTCACTGAACACCCTTTTCAACTACTTCAATTCTTTTTTTATCATGCACATGTTATATTTAGTCAAAGATAAATGTTTCAGAATTTGAAAAATATCAAAGAAATGCAGTGTTGGTCCTCAAAGAGTCATTTAACTGAGATTAAGACTGAGATATGAGACTATTAGAAAAATATAAGATGACACACAATTAAATACTAACTTGGGTGGTATTGACTACAAGTAGAAGAAGAAGAGAGATCTGCTTAGTTGAGGGAGCTGGATCTAAGTGATGAAGGGAAACTAAAAGCACAGGAAAACGAGCAAATAATAATGGGCAGAGGCATAAATATGTACAACTAAGTAAAGAACAGTACTAACTCTGCAGTCAGATAGGCCTGCCTCCGATTTCCAGTCTATCACTTACTGAGAAGTCCTGAATGAGTTTTATAACCTCTTTCAATTTAGATTTCTCATTTATATAATGAAGAGAAAAGCACCTACCTTAATAGGATTGTTATGCAAATCAATCAATGTATGTAAAGTGGTTAGCACCTGACAGAGTAGCTGCCTTGTACAAACATCCTAGAACAGGGGGGCCAGTCTGGCTAGAGTACATGATATATATCAAAAGGGCAAGATAATACCGGCTATTAAAGTTAAGGGTTACAGCAAATTGTGAACAGTCATCTCATTTTGTCTCTGGGATTCCTGTAGCATAAGATTTATTAACAAGTATCACCATTATGCACTCGCTCATTTCAAGAAGGTGAAAGATCTGACAGTTATAGGGTTTGTCTCTAGCATGGTGCCTCTGGTGCTTAATTAAGACAAAATTCTGACTGAAGGCCTTCCCACAGTCATTACATTTATAGGATCTTTCCCCAGTATGGATTCTTTGATGTCAAATAAGGTGTGCCTTGCAAAAGAAGCTTTTCCCACAGTCAGTACATTCATGAGGCTTGTTGCCAGTGTGGACCCTCTGGTGCTGAGCAAGATCTGAGTTCCACATGAAGACTTTCCCACAGTCCTTACATTCATAAGGCTTCTCCCCAGTGTGCATCCTCTGATGCCAAAGAAGGGCTGGGTTTCGAGTAAAACTCTTCCCACATTCCTTTGCACATGTATGGTTTCTCCCCAGCATGGATCTGTTGATGTTGTGTAAGGTTTGTATTCTGACGAAAGCCCTTCCCACATTCCTTCAAAGGGTTTCTCTCCAGTATGTATTCTCTGGTGACGAATCAGGTTTGACTTCCAAACAAAGGCCTTAGCACATTCTTGACATTCATAGGGTTTCACCCCACTGGGAATTCTCTGATGTGCAATGCAATGTGATTGAAAACTGAAAGCCTTCCCACATTCCTTACATTCATAGACCTTCTTTCCATTATGAGTTTTCTGGTGTTCATCAAAGTCCTCATTTTGATCAAAACACTTGCTGCATTCTTCACATACATAGAATATTTGCTTATTTAGAATTCTGTGATGTATACCAATGAATTTATTGACAGTATTCTCTGAACTCTCTTCTACTGAGATCTCATCCTTGACAATCACTTCTATAATATCATTTGTTGAACTTTCCATACTTCCCCCATTGAGGTAACCAGGCCATCTCCCTAACCTGCTTTTCCCTTTACAGGTTTTCCCAAACCATAATTCCTGGGATCCACACCACCTGGGTCCACTTGATAGGACCATGAGGTCCTGTGCTTCCTCAAGAATTTCCTCCTTAAGAATAAAATCTTTCTTCCTCTTCCACACACCCTCTGAAAAAAGAAATCAGAGCTTCAAATGTCATCACTATCCATGATAGAGCGACTAAGGTCACCAAGTGGTATTAATATGTCCACTTCTAAGTGCCACCCATGTCTCAGTGGCCTGTCCTAGCTGAAAATGGCAAAAACAAGTCTAACACACAGAAAGAAACCAAAAGCAAAAGACAGCAACTAGATAGAATCCCTGAGGGCTATGATTCCAAGCACCAAACCAAGTCCCAGGGTAGGCTCTCAGAAAACAGGTGAATTGAATCTAAGGCAAACTTAGGTAGCTGAGTTCAGTTTATAACATGAGAAGAACAGGCCAGGACATAGGGCAGAGGACCTATTCAGAAATAAGGAATCCTTAGTGGTATACCTGGGAACCTGGTATACCACTTGTCACACACAGTGGACAGTAGCAAGAATGAGCTTCCTCACACTTTTCAACACTAAAGTATGCTATAGTCTTCTCTTTCAATCCAATCACCAAGTTCACCATGAAACCATGAAAAGTGCTTCCTCAAATTACTCCAGGCAGAACTGGGCAAAGACTCCCTCCTCTTTGTTCTCAGAGTGTCTTATTCACATTCTGTTACAGCTTCATCATTTTTCTGTAATTATACATTTATGTATTATGTCACATTAGAATATGAGTCCTTCCAGGATAAGGACCATATATGACTTGACTATTTTATCCCTAGCAACTAACACAATGAGTAAAATACAGCATCTGCCTTAAAAATACTGGATGATCATAGCAGCCAGATGGCCATCTGTTCAGTTTAAGCCTAAGACCCATCCTTTTTTAATTAATTTAATTAATTGAGCTTGTCCTAATGAAAGTTGAAAGCTTAGGGTTTAATTGGTTGATGTGGGGATTTGGCCCCCAAATTTGTTAAGAACTATAATGGCAAAATGAATTTTTACATTATAAAGGAAAGATAGGAAAAGGTGTGACTGGGAAAAGAATGCTCATTTCCCTCTCACTTACAAGGACAAAGTAGGCTTGGACCCTCTCCTTGCAGTTTCAGGTTCAATGGCTCTTCCACCTGCTCAAGATGGGAAATCCCAGCAGGCTTTAGAAGTAGATATCCTGCCAGGGTCAAGATACAAACGAGGCTGGCTCAGTGAGAGGAGTGAGGCCCATCAAGAAAGGGGTAGACATGGAAGTGGTAGGGAGAGAATAAAGGTGGATGAAAAGACTGGTAACATAGATAAGCAGAAATCTGGAGGTATAAGAATGTAAAGGATAGGCAGGGCGCAGTGGTTCACATCTGTAATCCTAGCACTTTGGGAGGCCAAGGTGGGCAGATTACCTAAGGTCAGGAGGTCAAGACTAGCCTGGCCAACATGGTGAAACCCATCTCCATTAAAAACACAAAAAACATCAGCCAAGCATGATGGTGTGCACCTGTGTCCCAGCTGCTCAGGAGGCTGAGGCAGGAAAATCACTTCTTGAACCCGGGAGGCAGAGGTTGCAGTGAGCCAAGATTGCACCACTGCACTCCAGCCTAAGCAACAGAGGGAGACTCCATCTCAAAAAATACATACATACATACATACAGACAGACAGACAGACAGACATAATAAAGGATAGAAAATACTAGAACAGAGAAGCTGCAATTCCATCAGTTCCCAAAGATATGAAAACATATCACTCATTTTTAAATGTCAAAAAGAAATAGAAAAGCCTAAGGCCTTTTCTGCACCTATCCCTAGGAGATGAAATTAAATTCACATAGAAAACAATCAGGATGTGATGGAATTGCAAAGAGCTACTCTTGAGGACTCCCTGTCTAGGCAGGCTATTCTGGGAAACCATAATCTCCTAGGTTCCTTCCTTCCTATCCATTTATTGCTTTCTCATTCCACAAAGATTCAATGATGGGGTTTCTCTATAGCATCCATAAAAGATGAACTCACGCCCTCACTCAGCCATTTCCAAAAGTCACTTCCTACTAAGTAACATGCACTACTGTTCACAGAGATCCACTCTAATATGCTTTACTTCCGCTTTCACTAGAACTGTCTCTTTGTAACCCTCATCCAAAACCTCCCAAGAAACAGATCAATTCTACATCTTCAAATGACAAACTTTTCTGTTGCCAAATCCAGGAACTATGTATCCTCTGAGTATTAACTTCTGTAAGACAAAAGTGGACTTTGAGTAGGGACAGGTATGTGCCAAGGAAGTCAGCTGCAGGTCAGAGAGTTAGAATTTTGGTCAAGGAGT
The DNA here is from genome assembly GCF_049354715.1 of Callithrix jacchus. Lineage (NCBI taxonomy): Eukaryota > Metazoa > Chordata > Mammalia > Primates > Cebidae > Callithrix > Callithrix jacchus. The sequence continues at coordinate 25,718,615 of NC_133516.1, read as the reverse complement.
AACTTAGCATTTGGTTTTCTACCTAATGCAAAGCAAAGCAGAGACATTCCCTTAGGTGGTAGGGAGAGGAAGCACTGAGAATGCAAAGGATGCTGTGGTGGTCTCCCTACACCCATTCCACTCCCCCACTGTAAAGCAGCTATGCCCTTTGTAGGGAGCTGGAGTAGGTGGTTGGGTATCCCTACTCCAATTCCTAGGGTAGGCTCTGACTTGGCTAAGCCAAGCAGGTTAATCCCACCCCACTCACTACACAGGAGACTGATTCAGGGATAGGCAATTCAGACCAAGTCAATCAGTGCACAGTAGTTCCCTTGCCACAGTGATTGACTCAGAGCTGGCATATGACTTAAGGTAGTCCATTATAGAATACTTAGGACCTTGATTCACATTTTTTAAAGCCTAAGGAAGGCCTGCCTGGTTTCTTCCCCTAGGTAAGAAGCAGCAGAGTCCTGTTACTACCACGAATCACCTTATAACCAAAAGGGGAGCCAGACTGTAGACAAAGCCAACGCATACGAAGACAGACCAGAGACTGTAATTCTGATCAAACTGTACCTGCAGCCCACCAGTTACATGAAACAACAAATTCTTCTTTTTTTGTTTAAGCCAGCTTGAATTGGGTTTTAACACCTGCAATCAGGAGCATTCTAATGTGAAAAGACAGAACAAGGAACTGTGAGAATGAGGAAACTGGGAGCATGGCTCATGTCTCACTGTGCCCACAGAAGAGCCTTGTGGGAAGACGAAATGGGGCCAAGGAGGAAAACAGTAAACACAGTTATCACTAGGAAACTAAGAGCAAGAAAGTCCTGTTTGGCCTAAAGTCATCCCAGGGCCTTCCCCTGAGGAATAGGAACTATTTGGCTGAGGGTTGACAGTTCTTGGTTTCTAATGATAAAGATGGCCATTATATCCCAAGCTGGAAGACTCTAAGCAGGCCAGGAAGTAGAAAGGGCACCCAAGATCAGAATAAACAGGAAACTCAGGGGGCAAGGATACATGATAGCCATAACAGCAGAGATGGGGAAGAGGCAAAACAGGTTAATGAAGATGGCACACAGAGGAGCCAGGATGAATAAAACAAGGACTCAAGAAGATGGAAAATATATGGGAACACACAGAGGAAAAGGAATCCCACTAGTGTCTACAATACTAGGTTAAAAGAACACGTATCTACGACATTTTAATGATCATGACAAAGAAACTGGTCAGATGACTGGCACATGTGCCCTCACTCACCTGAGGAGATGCCCCTCTGGCCCTCTCCATCCAGAGCTACCCGAGGAGCCAAGCACCATGGTGCTTTGCCTTGCTCCAGCTGGGATATCAGAGCCGGTTTAGGAAATGGAAATGCTGCTTAAGGGGAAGGAAATAGGACAGGCAAGTGAGTGGTGTGACACAGAGTAATCCCAAGGCTCCTCCCAGGCCAGTGTCTTCAGGGGCAAGAGAGGAAAAAAGGAAAATAACTAAGAGGAACAAGAAAAGGAATTCCAGGGTAAAGGACAGAAGAGGAGCCAGGAGACTTACAAAGGTCAGGAAGTTGACAGAGGACTCAACAACTGTTTGAGTCAGCAAATGGATAATTTCACTGATTGAGGAATTGAGTCCTCAATTCTTATCTGTCCTCGCCCTCTTAGCGCTCTCAAGTTCAGACATCCTCATGAGGATGCTTGGAATTGGGCTGGATCTTGCAAACCAAGAGCGCAGGGAACTGAAGGCTCAGTGGGGCACCATGAATCTGCTCTGTTCTCACTATCCCCACAACACAAGGGTAGAGGTTGGGCAGCTCTCACTCTGAGGCAAGGAAATCCTGTATAAGGTCCAAACTGATACCAGGACTTCCTACTTCCCAACAAGTGCTGAGATTGGGTCATTAAAAATCTGAGAGCCTGAAGCTGCCACTGAGCTGAAGGTTATCAACAACTCCTGAGCCTTTGAGAAAGAAGCCAGGAAACTCTGAAGGGTAGAGGCAGGGCCCAAAGGGAGAGACCCTTACCCAGGGAAGCCACAGACCCATAATTCTCCAGCATCACATCCCTGTACAGGGCTCTCTGAGCAGGGCCCAGGCCGATCCATTCATTCTCAGAGAAGTAGACGGCCACATCTTCGAAGGTCACTGACTCCTGAAACAGCAAGTGTTTAAATGCCCTAGGACAACCCCAGGACCAGGCCAGGAGGAAGGGGAGACAAGGCACCAAAAGGTACTGTGGGGATGCTTGCAGGGGTTCTGGATTCTGAATGTCTACAGGTACTCTTTCAGCAGAAGATTTTTGCCTCCTATGTACAAAGAGACAAGGCATCAGCCATCAATTTTCTCATGTCTTTTCATCTTTATTTCAGCAAACATCTTCTCCTTTTTTTTTTAAGGGTCTACAAACGTTTTCTAGTTTCATCCTTCTATCCCAAATCACATCTGTACTCTAGGTCCCATCCTCTCTCCACAATGTGTCCTCCTACAGAGGTCACCCACCCTTGATAACAACTATCATTTTAAGCCTGTGCCAAGCACTTGACATATATTACTTAGTTTATGTCTCATAGCCTACAAGGAGGGTATCAGGTGGAAACTGAGGCTCAGAGGGATTAACTTCCCTGAAAGTTCCAGAACTGAGACAGAACCCAGGACTGTTTGACTCTGGCTCTTGCCTGTTATGCCACACTGCCTTCCATCCCCACTCCTGCTATCCCTGCTGCCCCTGTATAGGACTCTTCCTCCTCTGTCCTCCCCAGTCACTGCCACCAGCCATGAAGGCAGCTAGGGGATCCTCCCAACACTCATGTTGCCCTGGAGACTGTACTCCACAGGGCAGATCCTTGCTGTGACTTTACTCCCTGCTCTCCCCCACCCACAACACACGCTCTCAAACATCCCACCTGGCTTCCCCAAGCCCCAATCTCCACGTCCCCATTTTCTGTATCTCTGGGAATCTCAGCTCCTGCACGTTCTTTCCTTTTCTCTCATCCTCTTCCTTGAGAAACAAATAGTGCTGACCTCCAGCCATGGAGACTTCCTGTAATTCTCAGCACTGCCTCCCTCAGGGTCTCAGTCTCCATACTGTGTAAGTTCTGTGCCCTTGCACCTGCAGCTACTCTTGCCTGAATATCCACTTCTCTCCTGCTCCTGCGCTGCAGATTCCTTTTCAACCTAATATCCAGCTCAAACATAACCAGCTCTAAAGCTGGCTCTGAAATTCTGGCCATTCATCCCCCGACGGCACTCTGTGCGCTCTGCCCCAGCAGTCAGCTCAACCCCGTGCTGTTCCAAGTCTGCTCTCCTTGAGGCTCATGTCCCGGGGTGTCGACTCCGCTCTGCTGCCTGTCCCTCGAGGCCCCCCATTCTGGGTTGTACCCCCATTTCTCAGCGGCCGCACCACTCCGTCTCGGGGTCTAGAACCCAGGGCAGGGCCAAGCCTGCTTCCAGGCTCCAGCCCCGCACTCACCAGGCACGTCCGGGGCAGCGTGGGCTGTCCCGGCAGCAGCTCGAGGGCAGGGCCGAGGTGTGTCCTGCTCACCAAGGCCGCGGTCGCTCTCCGGGAAAGCGAGCACCCCCGCCCCCAGACCCGGCCGGAGGTCCAGGGGTCGGGGAGGAGTGCTCTGGATCTGGGCAGGCCTGACACTGCACCCCCGCGCCCTGCAGCCACCGGGTAAGACCCCAACTCCACTCGCTGCCCACCCCACGCAAGACTCCCCGCGCTACGCGCCAGCCAGACCAGCATCCTGGAGGCCGGGGCTCGGGCTGCTCCGGTTGCTCTAGGATGGCGGAGAGTGACGCGTCTTTGTGGTCCTCCTTTCTCGCCCTGGGAGGGAGAGGAAAGCGGGTCCGGTTCTCCTGGAGACCCACGATCTCAGGGGCCGCTACCGGGATAGGGGTGCAGGCGGCTGGAGAGGAATCTTTCCCGGGCGCTCCAGGGCACCCCTTCCTCTCCAGCTCGCCGCACCCCAGCTATCTGCTGATAGGAGGTAGCGGGTACTTCACTAGACTGCACCTGCTAATTTATCTCTCCTTTCACCAGTTTCTGCATTCCCAGAGCAGACGAGTGTTTTATGTTATGTCTTCAGCATTCTCATCTTTGTACCTCTAACATTCGCCTGATGTCTAGAGCCTCCTGGGGAGTAATTTCTTTAACTGCTGAGGAATATTTGTAGAATTGTCCACGAAAAGTCAAACTGTAAAATATTTGAAGAGATTTATCCTGAGCCAAATATGAGTGACCGTGGCCCGTGTCACAGCCCCAGGAGATCCTGAGAACATGTGCCCAACGTGGCTGGGCTACTTGGTTTTATACATTTTAGGAAGACACAAGACATCAATTAATACATGTAAGATGTACATTGGTTCAGTCTGGACAGGTGGGACAACTGGAAGAGGGGGGCGTTTAGAGCATAGGTGGATTCAAAGATTTTCTGAGCAGCAGTTGACAAGAGTCAAGTTATTGTCTAGAGAGTTAGAATGAATAGAAAGGGCTGTCTCAGTAAAGATAAGGGCTTTTGGAGACCAAGGTTTTAACATGCAGTTGGAGCCTGTAGCTCCATCTGCATGTTATATAATCTATTCTCTTTCATTGCCTCTGAGGTTCTGATGAAGCATGAGACTTTGTTCCCCCAGAAGGAAGTAGTGTTATAGTCTACAGTTATAACCTGAGTAGGGTGGGTCCTCCCAGGTCCACAACTCCACCTCCCAACCTATCATACATATGGTTAAGATTTCTCAAGAATATGAGCCACCACATAAGTTCATCACTCAATCCAATGTGCATTGTAGGATACCCCATTTCTGAGAAGCCTTAGAGGCAATGAAAGAGAATAGATTATAAATGTTTCTTATGATTATCACACTACCTGATGGTCTGTGAGACTTAAAGAGGCTGTTCTACCAGTCTTAAGGTCTGTATTAATGTTAATGCTGGTCAGCTGGGCCTGAATTTCAAAAGGGAGGGGGTTGTAATGAGGCATGTCCAACTCCTCTTTCCCATCTGGCCTGAACCAGTTTTTCAGGAATGTTCTTGGCCAAGAGGAGAGATCCATTCAGATGGTCAGGGGGCTTAGAATTTTATTTTTGGCTTACAGAATAAAAGAATGAATAAATGTTGAACCAACTTTTCAGTTGAAGATAGGCCCAAAGAGAGAAAATGGCTTACCTAACATCACACAACATGCCAGGAAATTAATTTTTTTTTAAGTTGTATAAATAAAAGACTACTCAAATGAGAACAAAGACAGTTATTCAGAGCTCGCTACATATGACGAGAGAGTCAGCCCTCATCACCTGCATTCAGCAGACTGAAAGCAGAAGAGTGGGGAAAGCTTCATAGAGGAAAAAAGGAATGGCTTCAGGCATTCCCTTACTGGAAGTTGTTGGCCTGGGGAAATTACAGGTGGGCTAACTAGAAGCAGGACATCTTATGTGAGCCAAAATCATGCCACTGCACCCCAGCCTAGGCAATAGAGCAAGACTCTATCTCAAAAAAAAAAAAATACAATAAGCCATTTTTAGACTCATACAATGTATTATTTACACAGACAGCAAAAGGAAGAGTAGCCAAATAGGCCAGCTCCCCAGGTCCTTGTCCTACATGCTAAAAAGAAGGACATGAAACAAAAGGGAGCTGGATGACTGCAATGTCGAGTTATAGGATACCCCATTTCCGAGAAGCCAGTTTTAGACCGCAGCAGTGTTGCGGTCTAAAATTGGCTTCTCGGAAATGGGGTATCCTGCAATGCACATTGGATTGAGTGATGAACTTATGTGGTGGCTCATATTCTTGAGAATTCTTAACCATATGTTTGATAGGTTGGGAGGTGGAGTTGTGGACCTGGGAGGACCCACCCTACTCAGGTTATAACTGTAGACTATAACACTACTTCCTTCTGGGGGAACAAAGTCTCATGCTTCATCAGAACCTCAGAGGCAATGAAAAACTGTCTCATGACAGCCTCCTACAGGAGACAGGGAAGGGAGTGAGGGATGACCTTGTAAAGCTCCTCTTATCCTCTTGTGTTTTGGAGGATCACAGGACAACCTGCTAAGACTTAGAATAGCTACTGTTCATGCCTTTGCCTGTGTGTCCTATGTAGATATATCCAAGATTGCCAGGGTACCATGCAGAGTCATTCCCCTACAACTCTACCTCCCAACCTATCACACATATGGTTAAGAATTCTTAGGAGCATAAGCTGCCACATAAGTTCATCAGATACTCTAATTAATTGTACTGATGAAGGCTTAGACTGGATCCATTCCATTTCTTGTAGGCAACATTAAATCAGAGTAACTAAGATCACAAGTACCTGTAGTTTAATCAGGCCCACTGGATGGTAGAGAGGTTCCCAATCCAGATTGAATGCAGGGCTGAATGCAGGTGAGGCAAGAGATGTTGGTAATGGCACATATCATGCCTGAGCTAACCAGCAGGAAATCCAAAACAATACCATTGTCCACTCTCAGTCATGCTAGAGAATTTAGAACAATGAGTGGCCTGCGAAAAATGTACAAAACAGTCCAGTGATAACAGAATGACGCTAAAGGGAATAATATAAATTTTCAGAAAGTTAACTTTGTTATGTTGTATCTTAGTGAGGCTTTGGGAAGATTCTAAAAGTTTTAAAATTAAGATTGTTTGATGTCCAGTGGTCAAGTTGATAGCGATAGCAGAAGTCCAGGTTAAATCGGTCAGATATCCTGCAGACAGTAGCTAACAGAAATTAATGGGCCTTCCTTCTGAAACCACCTTTGCAAAAATTATAACTGAGAAAATTATGACAGTGGAAGAGATCTGAATTAACCGACTCCCTCTTGCTTTTAACCTCCAAGCTGTCATTGTTCATTCCTGGGCAGAGGCCAAACTAACTTTGGGAGGAACTCAGTTTATAATTTAACTTTGAAACAAAGATGGTAACAGCCCTTTCCCGAAACAAACCCCCTTCCTGCCTGGAGACTAGACTGCCCTTACAGGACTAACAAATTAGCCACAAGATTAGAAATTAGGGTTTAAGAGTCATGCAGCTGGAGGCTGGAGGATTCTGAACTTCCCTAAATTGTTCCTGGGGATAATATCACTCTTGTAAAACCTAAGATCAGTGCTTGAGATGTTTTGCAGACCCTGCACTCAGTGGATCAGCTGGCACCACCCAGATCAGTAAACTGTCTCATCTGGTATTAGGGCCCCCACCCAGGAACTAACTCAATGCAAGAGGACAGCTTCAAGTCCCTATGATTTCATCTCTGACCCGACCAATCAGGACGCTCCACTTTCCAACTCCGTACCCACCAAATAATCTTTTAAAACCCCAACCCCCGAGTTTTCAGGGAGACTGATTTAAGTCATAATAAAAACTCCAGTCTTCCATACACTGGCTCTGCATGAATTCTCTGCTCTTTCTGTATTACAATTACCATGTCTTGACAAATCAGCTCTGTCTAGGCGGCAGGCAAGGCAAACCTGTTGGGTGGTTACACCTCTGCCCCTGACAACCCAGAGTCTAAGGTGTTCTCTTCTTACCAACCAGGGCTGTTGTTCCTCTCTTTCCACAGCTACACAATCAATATGACTAGTCCCTGCAAAAATCACTCCACATATTTCCCAACTCTCCTGTGTCTTACCCACACCATACACTCAGACTCATCCCGAATTAGTTCAGTAGTTCCTTTCTTATATAACTTGTAGCATCCTAGAATGTCTCCTACCCTCCGACATGCGGGCCATGCCAAGACCACCTTAGGAGTTGTCCTCTCATATTTATGATTTATGACCACTATAATCATTATCTGTAATTGCCCAAATCTAATTATCACAGCTGGGTGGTAACACACACACACACACACACACACACACACACACACACATATACACACACACGGTATCAGTTTCCCACCCCCAGCTCTTATTTCCTACTGTCAAACTGCAACAGTTCAGTTTCCCAGGGTTAAGCAAAGGAGGGGAAAAAAATAGAGAAAAATTAATTATGTGGTTATGTCTCTTGTAGTTGGGGCCTTCTCCCACTCCTGAACTTTGTGAAAGTGTTACTGGCGGCAAGTCCTCAATAATTGGTGAATCTGAACTGATCCCAACCCTTGTCTTCTCAGAGGAGAGATTTCAACTGACAGACTGAGGCAGGTTTTTAAGCAGAGGCAAAGGATTATTAAAAGAAGCAAAACACACTTGGAAGAGGGCCAAATGCGGAACTTGTGAGATCAAGTGTCCCACTCAGCCCTTAGCTCGGGATTTTTTTTTTTTTTTTTTTGAGAGGGGCTTTTGCTCTTGTTGCCCAGGCTGAAGTGTAATGATGCAATCTCGGGTCCCTGCCACCTCTGCCTCCTGGTTCAAGCGATTCTCCTGCCTCAATCTCCTGAGTAGCTGGGATTATAGGCACCTGCCACTATGCCCAGCTAATATTTGTATTTTTAGTAGAGACAGGTTTTCACCATGTTGGCCAGGCTGATCTTGAACACCTGACCTCAAGTAACCCACCTGCCTCAGCCTCCCAATGTGCTGGGACTCCAGGCATGAGCCACCATGCCTGGCCCAAGAGGAGGCTTCTATTGAAACATTTTTTGGTGTGTGCCTATTGGCCGTTCTAGGTTGCAGGTTTCCTCAGTGCTCCATCTGTGAGATATGAGAGGGAAAAAGAAAACCCAGAGAGTTCACTGCTATGTTGTTCCTCAAGTCCCAAAGTCCCTAGCCAGTCCACTTTCTTCTTTCAACATTTCAGAATTTTCTTATGTTTCTTTGTTGTATAATCTCAGAGTTTCATAGTTGTAAGAGGAAAGACTAGCAAGAAATGGGAATATGCCATCTTGTCTAGAATCAGAAATTGGCACAAAACATTTTCCAAAAACCTTACAGGGTGGTGACATTAGTGAAAATGGCAGAATAGGGACCTCTAAAAGTTTTCTCTTCTAAAAAAAGGTGACTTAGAAAACTAGCAAAAAAGAATTGTCAGAATCAACTTTTTCAGGAGATTCTAGAAGTTAACCTCAGGTTTATATCAACCTAGAGATCATTTATTTAAGAAAACAGCTGAATCTTGGTAGAAGCAACACGTTTTGTGGTGTTTTAACTTGCCCTATTCCCATCCCCACTCTCCAGTTTTGCAGTATCCTTGAACAGCAACAGCCCACAATCATAGTGAAAATCAGCAACCTGGCAGCCACCAAAGGGGGAAGATGTGGTTGGAGTTCCTTCAAAGCCTTATTTCTGGAGAACTGTCATTATTTGACCTGTCTAGTGGTTCCCTGGAAAACCCCACTTGCAAGGCTGTCTTTATTTGACCCAACTTGGAGCTCACTCAGTGCAAAAGGCTTTTTCATGAGGGAGTCAGTCAAAAACATTTAGGGTTAATTGTTCAATTTTGCAGCGGCCTAAGGTGATGGATAAAAATTGGAATAAATCACAGGCTAATGAACGAGCTTAAAAGGAGAACCTGGAAAATGAGATGTACATACAGGCTTTGAATAGCTCTGACATATTCCTAGTGTGGGAAATAGAAAAGTTCCTTTTTAAAGTTTCCTATTTAAAAAATAAATAAATAAATCACAAATGTGCTAATAACTCGTTGTTAAGCCCTATCCTATGTAGCTGTTACATATGCCATGCATAAAGGCACATAATATATTCTGTATCCTTGTACTTTAACCAAAATATTTTTTGCTGGACGTGCTCACAGGCATGTCCCAGCTCTCCATTGCTTTTACCTGTTTAGAAAAGTTTTAAGTTGTTAGCCAATCAGGTTTTAGTTCAGAGCATGAAGTCTGGCTCCAGCCAACAGAAATCAAACACAGCAGTAAGGATGCCCCCAAATGCGTAAGGGATAAATTTGCCTTTATTCATTGTACTCTCATAGCATGATGGTTAGTGAGGGTACCCTTCCTGCAGTCCAGGAAGTAAAAATTGCATTGCTGAAAGATCCTTTGTCTCAGTGCTAATTTTTCTTTGCTGCACCGAGCATCTATTTCCAACACCTAGAAATATCGATGTCCACATATATGCATAGAGCTGTGCATATGTCCAGGAAAGATATGAGAAAGCTTTAAGATCTCACCTTGGGCTGACTCTGAGGGTCTGTGCAAGCAGAAAGTGAAAGGTAAGACAGAGTTGTCAAACACCTGGCTGAATACTGAGGGTGTATGTAAACATGCACATATGGAAGTGGCACAGTGTTTTTTAAATTGAGAAAGAAAAGAACTGTCAACCCAGAATTCTATGCCCAGTGAAAATATCCTTCTGGAACAAAGATGAAATCAAGATATTCTCAGATTAAGGTGATATCCTACAGATCACATTTGGCAGGCTTCCAAATTAAACACCTGAGGAAGGTCTTGTGGTTCATGGCTAAATCCTGTTTCAGAGTAAACAATCTTGTCATGAATTCCCAAATTTTATTATTAGTTTCCCAAACTGTTGATGTACTGATTAATATGTAACCTGCTGACGTTGAAAAGGACAATGATTTTTTTTTTCCCCAAACCAAGTCTTGCTCTGTCACCAGGGCTGGAGTGCAGTGATGCAATCTCAGCTCACTGCAACCTCCACCTCCCAGGTTCAAGTGATTCTTTTGCCTCAGTCTCCTAAGTAGCTGGGATTACAGGCATGGGCCACCATACCTAGTTAATTTTTGTATTTTTTAGTAGAGACAGGGTTTCACCATGATAGCCAGGCTTGTCTCTAACTCCTGACTTTGTGATCTGCCCACCTTGGCCTCCCAAAGTGCTGGGATTACAGGCATGAGCCACTGTGCCCAGCCAGTGATTTGTTTTTGAATCATGAAGTTTTCCTGATTTGTTTCTAAATCATGAAGTTTTACTGATTGCCTTGCACATAAAACATTTTAGCCTATTTATTGTCATCTGTAGCCAATGATTGTAACCTCTATATTATACTCCCCAACAAAAAAGGACAATGCCCATTATGAGTAGTACCCTCAATAGGAAGGTAGGGTACCTATATAGCCTATTGACTCCTATGTAGGTCCAATATCCCAAACTGTTGGTCGAGAGTTCCCTTTACGACTCAATTGTGTGGCTGGCAGTTCAGTCCCCACCCATCACAAGCCCCAAATACCAGAGCCACAGGAACAGAATAATTTCAAGGCTTTGTTCCTGACATTTCCATTTGGCTGCCCCAGCTATGGCACAAGCAGGCCCAGGCACTGCTTGTGCTGCTCCTCCAGAAGTCACAGAAGGAGAATCATGGCAGCATCATGGAGCTAACTGTCCAAATGCTCAGAGTGCAAGAGCTATGGGGGTATAGCTAGATCATTAAATTTTAAATGCCCCAGATAGCCTCAGGGCCCAGGCAGAGGAGTGCCCCAGGGGCAGGGCCACCACAGAGAGCCCCCACTAGGGAAGTGCCCAGTGAACATAGGATCAGGGCTGCCCCCAATATCCTAGACTGGTTGAGCCCCAGCATGCAACTATATCTAGAAACGCCACAGTTAGAAGACTCTAACCCAGGAGAGCTACTTTGTGAGCTGTACTCAGCAAAGCTCTGGGGCAAGGCTGCCTGGAGTCTTGGGGACCCATTCCCCACCCTAATGTGTCCAGAAGTGGGGACATAGAGTCAAAGAAGATTATTCTCCAGACTTAAGATTTAATGTCGTTTTCCCTATTGGGTTTTGGACTTATTGGGACCTGTTATCCTCTCTTTCTTTCCTACTTCTCCCTTTCAGAATGGGACTATTTATCCTATGCTTGTCCCACCATTGTATTGTAAACTAAAAATAAAATTCTATGGCCCACAAGTGACTGAAAGGACCATCTCTTGGCCAAGAGAATCAGAGTAACCTTGAAAACTGAGTTCTTGGCCATGGTCAGTCTCACCTCATTATACCCCCTCCTTTGCTGACCACAATTAAGCTTTCTTCCCTAAAAGTAAACAGAAACCAGACCTTTCAAAATCTTCCTCCACTGACATCAACCAACTGCCTAATGCCATCACTCCTTTTTTGACTGATAAAAAACCACCAACCATGGAGTGGTTCAGGCCATTCTGTGGAAAATGCACAGTAAGGGTGAAGCACATCCTCTGCTTCACCATTTGACATCAGAGAACCAAAAACTTCACCTTCAGATCATGCTAATGCTGCCATTTTTTAATATGGGTCCCATGGAGAAGCATGAAGATCAATTGTGCATGCGCACATGCCTCCTCAAAACTACTCATCACACTTCCTATAGCGTATTGAATATGTATATTTGGCTATCTTGCTCAGCATAAATTCCTATTCCTTTTCCCCCTCCCTCAAAGTATCTGTTTCTGGCTTCTGGGTGGAGGCTATGCCTCCCAGCCAGTCAGAATGGCCACCTTGTAAGCTGCAATCCTTTATCAGAAATAAAGGCTTCCTTTCCAAATATATGAACTTCATCATTCTTCAGTTGACAGTATTTTAGAAGCACATAACTTGTTCAATTTCACAGGAAATTTTGCCTCAGGATGAATCACACCTTGCAGTCTCACTCAGGTTGGATTTAGATGAGAGTCTGGACTCTAAACTTTTGAGTTGGTGCAGAGGCTGAGGCAGGAGGACCACTTGAGGACAGGAGTTCAAGACCAGCCTGGGCAATATAGTAGGACCCTGTCTCTATAAAAAAAAATTTTTAATGAAAAAAAAAAAAAAGACTTATGGAGCTATTGGAATGGAATGAATGTATTTTGCCTGTGAGATAGATGTGAATGTTGGGGGGCCAGAGGCAGAATGCTATGGTCTGACTCTGTCCTTCCAAAATTCATGTTGAAACTTAATCTTTTTTTTTTTTTTTTAAAGACAAAGTCTCACTCTGTTGCCCATGCTGGAGTGTACAGGTGCGATCTTGGCTCACTGCGACCTCTGCCTCATGGGCTCAAGCGATTCTCCTGCCTCAGTCTCCCTAATAGCTGAGATTACAGGCACACACCACCAGGCCCGGCTATATTTTGTATTTTTAGTAGAGACAGTGTTTCACCATGTTGGCCAGGCTGTTCTCAAACTCCTGGTCCCAAGTGATTCACCCAGCTCAGCCTATGATTTCTGCTGTTTTGGGGTGGAGTGTTTTATATTTATCTGTTAAGTAATTGGCTATTGCATTGTTCAGATTCTCTATTTTCCTCCTTATCCTCTGTCCAAATGATCTATCCATTATTGGAAATGAGGTAAATAAGTCTCCAACTATTATCATAAAAATGTATTTATCCCTCAATTCTGTCAATTTTTGCTTCATGTATTTTGAGAGTCTATTATTAGGCATGTAATGTTTATTATTGTTTAACTTGTCTGCTGTATGGAACATTTTACTAATATATTAAAACTGCCATGGCAAAATTATAACTGATACAGTGAAACAGATCTGACCTAACCAACTCCATCTTGCTTCTAACCTCCAACTTGTCCTTGTTCATTCCTGAGCATGGGCTGAACTAACTTTGGAAGAAACTTAGTTTATAGTTTAAAACAAAGATGATACAGCCCTTCCCCAAACAAACCTCCTTCTTGCCTGGGGACTAGACTGCCTTCATAGGACTATCGAATTAGCCACAAGATTAGAAATTATGGTTTAGGGACAGGCGTGGTGGCTGTAAATCCCAGTACTTTGAGAGGCTGAGGCAGGCAGATCACCTGAGGTCAGGATTTCGAGACCAGCCTGGCCAACATGGTAAAACCCCATTTCTACTAAAAATACAAAAATTAGCCAAGCATGGTGGCAGGTGCCTGTAATCCCAGCTATTTGAGAGGCTGAGGCAGGAGAATTGCTTGAACCCGGGCAGCAGAGGTTGCAGTAAGCCGAGATGGCACCACTGCACTTTAGCCTGGGTGACAAGAGTGGGATTCCGTTCAAAAAAGAAGAAGGAAGGAAGGACGGACGGAAAGAAGGAAAAGAAAATAAATTATGGTTTAGTAGTCATAAGCTGGAGGCTACAAGATTCTGACCCTCCCCAAATTGCTCCTGAGAATAAAATCATTATTGTAAAACCTAAGACCAGTGCTTCAGATATTTTGCAGACCTTGCACTTGATGGATCAGTTGGCATCACCCAGATCAATAAATTGGCTCAGCTTTGACTAATAAAAAACCACCAACCTGGGTGTTGTGGCCGCCACCCAGGAACGGACTCAGTGCAAGGATTCAAATAGATCCCGGAGTTACAAAATAGTCACTTTAGACAGTTCTGCCAGTACAACGCTCCCTAAGTGGTTGAGATGGATTCTTAGCGCTTCCTCTTCCACCAACTTCTCTGCTCAAAAGTCCTCAGTAGTTCTCCAGTGCCTGTCAAATGAGATCCATGCCTCAGATGAATTCAAGACACCCAGAATAGACACCAAGCCATCTTCCAGCTATTTGCCAGATCCTATTGCACAACTGTCACAAGGATGATAGTGATTGACAGGAAGGTGACATCACACACGGGCAAAGGATACTACTCCAGTCTCTTCATGGAAAGTCAAGCTTTCCTAGCCCTCAAATTCCCCATGAAGGTGCATTATTGCTGAAGATACTGCTTGACTGCAGTGGAACGCAGAGGAAGTTCAACCAAGTACTCTACAAAGTTCTCCTTGCCTTGGGTTGCAGTGGGTGGGGGAACTTACACTCTCCAAGCTACTCTAGAAACCATGGCATTAAGATCACATTGTTCACACTTGCAAATGCATTGGTCCCCTCTTATCTGCAATTTCACTTTCTGTGGTTTCAGTTATCCACAGTGAGTCATGGTCTGAAAATATTAAATGGAAAATTTCAAAAATAATTCATAAGTTTTAAATTGCATGCTGTTCTGAGTAGTGTTATGAAATCTCACACCATCCTGCTCCATCCCACTGTAAACCAAAAGTATCTGAAAAAGGACTTAATCAATTCTGAAGTTTATTTTGCCAAGGTTAAGGGCACACCCAGGAGACAGGTCTGTGTCTTTTCCCAAAGATGACATTGAAGTGTTCAATATTTAAAGGGGAAAAGCAGGCTGCAGGGGAAAGAGAGGTCATTAATGAATCCACTTTATAAGAGAAAAGAAGCAGATAGGGGAATATTTAATTATGTATTCATCTCACGCTAAGTAAATCTGCAGGTTACATAAGATAAGGTGAACATACAGTAGCTACCTGTGGAGATTTTTTTACCTTTTATCTGCAGTTATCCGCTTAGGAACAAAAGGAAAAAGTCCTGACTCAGCTTTTAGCTTGACTTTTTCCTTTCAGCATAGTGAATTGGGTCCCAAGTTGTTATTTTCCTTTCACACCACCCAGCTCGTGAATTATCCCTTTGTCTAGCATATCCACACTGTATATACTACCTGACCATTAGCACTTGATAGCTGTCACAGTTATCATACTGACAGATCACAAGAAGGGTGAGTACAGTACAATAAAGCATTTTTAGAGACAGACCACAATTCACCACGTAACTTGTATTACAGCATATTGTTATAATAGTTCTATTTTATTATGAATTATTTTTGTAAATCTCTTACTGTGCCTAATTTATAAGTTAAGCTTTATCGTGTGTGTGTGTGTGTGTGTGTGTGTGTGTGTATACATATATATATATATGCAGGAAAATGTATAGGATATATAGAGTTCAGTACTATCCATGGTATTAGGTATCCACTGGGGATCTTGGGATGTATCCCCTGCAGACAAGGTGGGACTACTGTAACTATTAACAACGCTAATATTTTCTTGAGTGTTTGGTGTGCATGTGGATTGAAGGTCAGTTTCCTGGATATCATGTTCATTAGAGTTCTAGGCTTCAGGCCAGCCTGAGTTGTACCTGCGTTAATACATCAGATGAACTGGACTTTCTTCTTTAAGCATATCTCACCAGCTCTTTAGATGCCTTTCTCCATCGAGTTGATAGAAATGAGACAGCCAAATGCTGCTCAGGTCACTGTGTACAGGGGGCTTGCCTAAACATGCCCACGGTGAAATATTCTGTCCCTTAACGCATGTGCGGTAAGAGAAATAAATCAATGTGGAGTGGCTCAGACTAAGGGCCTACCTGTGCACTGGGAGAATGGGGTGTAGCTACCTGGAATTCATACCTTATGCAGTGGGGAGAAGCCTGGCCTCTTCAACTGGTGTGGGGGCGGGGGCCTGGTATTCAATCTGTGAGGTGGAAGCCTATTGGCAAGACCCCCTTTTTTTTTTTTGCTGAGAGCTTCTTTTCAATAAATTCTACTCTCCTCACCTTTCAATGTGTCCATGTGCCTAATTTTTCCTGGTCATGAGACAAAAACCCAGATTTTAGCTGAACTAAGAAGCAAAAAGTCCTCATCAGTGTTTGCCTGAAATACCTTACATTTCCATTCACAACCTGACCCTATATATCCTTACTAGCCCAACTCAAATGGCTTATTTTTTATAAACCCCTTTCTGACCCTGTTCCCTTTCCCCCAACAAAATGTGACACTGATCTCAGAATCCACTGGCATTTGGCTCATACTGCTTTAGTTTGTACATCTGATATTCAGTAGTTATCCCATTTAATCAATGAGATCCTTGAAGGATGATTTAAAACTCCAATTGATCTTTATCTCCCTAAGACTAAGATACTACCTTGCATATGCTAAGCCTGCATTAAATTATTTATTGATATGAACTATGGAACTGCATATGGACAACTTGTTTCTCTAGTTCCAATTTCTCCCATTTTAGGTTTCTCTGACCCACTGAGCAGTAAAGCTGGCACAAACAAACTGGCTGTACTAAATGTTTGGCTCTACCACTTAATAAATGTGTGCCCAAGGGAGAGTTCCTCTCACCTCTGAGCCCCAATGTTCTTAACTCAAAAATAAGACTGAATGCCTGCAACAGTAATCAGAGATGGAATTGGAGAATTATTTGTCCATTCAACAAACATTTATAGAGCATTTACTATGTGCCAGGCAATGTGCTAAGTTTTGAGGATACAGCAATGGACAAGACATAGTCCTTGATTTTAAAGAGTTTATTGTGATGCCACCACACACTGACTCAGGAAAGCTGATTGTCACAAATAGCAACTATCTGGGGCTGGTGGTATAGGTGGTAAAGTAATTTACCAAGACAGCTGTAGATAAAGCTGAGGCAGCCTCCTATGTAGCTGGGATTACAGGTGTGCACCACCACAACCGGCTAATTTTTGTATTTTCAGTAGAGACTGGGTTCACCATGTTGGCCAGGCTGGTCTCAAACTCCTGACTTCAGGTGATCCACCCACCTCAGCCTCCCAAAGTGCTAAGATTATAGGTGCGAGCCACTATGCCCAGACGAAAATTGACTATAGAGAATCAACAAAGACACTAGACCATTTCACAATAATTTCATAATAAATAATTATGAAATATTAAATTTCATAATAATAAATGTTTTGATGAAACTAAAATAGGGTAATGATACAAAGTAACTTTAAAAGAGACTACTTTACATACAATAGTCAGGGAGGGCCTTTTTATAAGGTGAAATCTGAGTTGAGACCTGAATAATTTAAAGAAACCAAGTGAGACATATGGCACATGCCTGCAGTCCCACCTACTTGGGAGGCTGAGGTAGGCAGATTGCCTGAGGCCAAGAGTTGGAGGCCAGCCGGGACAATGTAGTGAGATCTTATCTCTAAAGAAATGAATAAATTTAAAAAAACAGTTGTACTAGTCTGTTTTCACAGTGCTGATAAAGACATACCCGAGACTGGGTAATTTACAAAGAAAAAGAGGTTTAATGGACTCACAGTTTTACACAGCTAGGGAGGCCTCACAATCATGGCAGAAGGCAAAAGGCACATCTTACATGGTGGCAGATGAGAGAATAAGAACCAAGCAAAAGGGGTTTCCCCTTACAAAGCCATCAGATCTCATGAGAATTACTACCATGAGAACCGTATGAGGGAAATTGCCCCATGATTCAATTATCTCCCACTGGGTCCCTTCCACAACATGTGGGAATTATGGGAGTACAATTCAAGATGAGATTTGGGTGGTGACACAGCCAAACCATACCAGTTATACCAAAAGTTAAGGAAAGAACATTTCAGGCAGAAAGAACAAGGAAAAAGGACTTAAGGAAGGCCCTGGACTGGCACTATGGCAGTGGATGAAGAGCTCAAATTCTGAGGTAAACAGACGATTAGACTCTTGGCTGTATCACTTGCTAGTGGTGCAACTCTAGACAAGTTACTAGCCCTTGAAATCTCAATTTTCTCCTCTATAAAATGAGGGCATTATTGCTTCATATGGTTGGTGCATAAAATCACTAACATAGCAAGTCTGAGACCAAAAAAATGCCTGCTTGCAAGGTAGGCCCCTGGCTAGTGTCTGGGAACTTCACTTTCAAAGTGCATCCAGTCAACATTTAACCAATAAGAGCAGTTCATTATACCTTGACTATTTGTAAAACATGATTTATAATGAACTTCTGGTTTCCTTCTAGGAGTCTGGAATTTTGGTACACGCTAGGCAGAAGGTGCCTCCATGACCAGTCCCCCAGTAAAAACCTTGGGCACTCACTAATTGCTGTGGTTCCCTAGGTAGAAACATGGCCCATATGTTGCTGCATTTTCATTGCTAGGAGGAGGAGGCTTTGTGTGATCTCTCATAGCAGGGAGAAAGAACTCAGAAACCTGCACGTAAGATTTCTCCAGATTCCACCTATATCTTTTTCCCTTGTGATCTGGATATGTATCCCACCAAATGGACAGGCAGAGAATACTGGCTCTTCCTCAGGCAGAGGCTGGCTTGCCCCTGAGAATTCAGCCCATGTGGCTGCCCTCCCCACCGTCCCAAGGGGCTGGGGACCAGCAATCCAGCTGTAATCAATCTTGGTCATGATTAAAACTGTACTCTGAGTCCCTTGAGTTCTTCTATGGAATCTCTGAATGTGGGAATGGTCTTCGGGAAAACCCACAAGGATTGCTATAACGATTAAACAGCAAAATACACGAATTTAGTGTAATACTTAGCTCAAGGTAAGTCCTCAAAATAAGAATAGTGATGGTCTTGGTGGCCTTGAGAATGATCAGCATAGAGCCATCCACTGGCTAGAAGGTCAATGCCAATCATTCCAATTCCCACCCTATCCCTCCACCTTCTCACACTATATTCCCTCGTATCTTTTGGCAAATTAGTGAATGCACAACCCAATACCTTTATAACAGCATCTCACTGCTGGCAAGTACCTTGAATTCAGTATCTCCTATTTTGACATATCAGAATAAAGGCCCAGAAGGGTAAAACAAAATGTTCTGGGTCATGCCATGAATTGGCAGCGTTGGGACAAGAACCCAGGTTTGCCTTTTATGTCCTACACTGGCTTTACTGCAACCTGGCATATGTGATGCAGGCTAGGAGTTAGCATAGTGAACCTTGAGCCAGGCTGTGGAGAACCCAGGCTGGCGTGGAGGGAGTTCCCTCCCCTCCGGGAAAACAGAAGGAACCTGGAAAGCTAGAAAGAAAAAGGAAACATAAGTAAGCCCTAAGTGAAACGATTATTACCTGCTCTAAAGGCAGAGTGAAACAGTTTCTCCCCTATATTTCCATTTCAATGGTACTGCTTACTGCTGGGGATGAGGCAGTGAGCAAGAGGTGGCACATACTGAGGGAACAGCTCGTATCACCCAGAGTCAGAAAAGAGGGCAAACAAGACTTAGGGGAGCTCTGATGCATCCGGACTAGAGAACCCCAGTAAAGGAATCACAGCAGATAAACAGAAGCCTCAGGTCAGCGCCCACTTGCTCAAAATTCTGGGCCATCTATAGAATCAGAAGTCATGACATCGTACGGGAACATAGACCCACTAGGGCCCAGTGTAAAAAACTCAATTCACTGTCCTGCCCACCATGGAAGGTGCGAATAAGCTTAGCAATAAAGGAGTACCCCAAAACGCCGCAGGACAACCAAAATGATGCCCTTGCTGGGCTTATGCCGTGAAAACTCCCAGGGGCGTGAGCCGAGTGGTGGTGATGGGCTCAGCACGCGAGTGGGAAACAGCTGCGATGGGGAAAGAAGAAAGCAGAGCCCTTCGCACTTCCTTCCCGCGGCCCGGACCCACGCCCTTACTGAGGGCTCCACCGCCGAAGTGACACATACCGCGCCTGGACGTAAACAGGACGCGAAGTCCCGCAGGGCAACCGCCAGAGGTCAGCAACACACAACCCGCTCCGCTCCGCGCCGCGCCTCCAGACCCTCGCGGAGGCTGCGGGACCGGAAGTGCATCCGCACCTTTTCCGAGGGCCCCTCTAGCCTGCCAAAGGCCTCCTCCAGGTGTCTTTGAGCCTACCTGGCCCTCTCGCCCACCGTCGTAACCTCGCCCCAGCCCCCTGACAGATCCCGGACCTTAGGGGCGAAGAGGGGGCGTGCCGCCCGCTCCCGGCGTTGGCTCTGGGTTGCTGGTTTGCAGGTCTCCAGCCCCTGGGGAGGGAGAGGAGGGCAGTCGCTTAGGCCGGCTTCCCAGGGGCGAGCCAGCCTCCGCCCGAGGAAGTGCCCGTATTCCCTGCCTGTCCATCCGGCAGCCCTCCGTGGCCCCCATGGGCTGGCCCTGGACACAAGCGTGGCTGGGCCGGCTGGCATCAGAGGGGTTCAGTGCCAGCGGATGTGTCATAATCCGAACCTGCACAGAGTCCGCAGGCCCTGCACCCTGTGGAGACTCTTCCCCCTTCTCCAACCCGCCCCCGCCCCTGCCCATTGGCCCCAGGGTGGGTAGATTCTCGATACCCTGGGACCACCCTGCTGCAACCCCTGACCAGCACCCCCTCTTCTGCCGCTAGCACCTCCACCACACACAACACATTGACAGGGTCTTGTGGTCCTCCAGGCCTCCGCTGAGTAAGTGTGGCCTTCCCGACCCCGACCTCCCTTCATGCTCTGCTCTTCTTTGCAGCATTGTCACAATTACAGCCATACCGCGAAAATATTGCGGGTTGAGTTTCAAACCTCCCCAGTAAAGTGAGTGGCACGAATTTTGTTTCCCAGGAAATACAAAAGTTATGTTGAGACTATACACAAGTGTGCAAAAGCATTATATCTAAAATATATATGTATATATACACCTTAATTTTTAAAAAAACTTTATTACTAAAAAATGCTTATAATCATTTGAATCTTCAGCGATTCCTATCGTCACCCTGGACTGATGAGGTTGGTGGTTGCTGAGGGCTGGGGTGGCTGTGGCAATTTTTTTTCTTTTTATTTATTTATTTATTTATTTTGAGACGGAGTTTCGCTCTTGTTACCCAGGCTGGAGTGCAATGGTGGGATCTCGGCTCACCGCAACCTCCACCTCCTGGGTTCAGGCAATTCTCCTGCCTCAGCCTCCTGAGTAGCTGGGATTACAGGCACGCGCCACCATGCCCAGCTAATTTTTTGTATTTTTTTTTTAGTAGAGACGGGGTTTCACCATGTTGACCAGGATGGTCTTGATCTCTTGACTTCGTGATCCACCTGCCTCGGCCTCCCAAAGTGCTAGGATTACAGGCTTGAGCCACCGGGCAATTTCTTAAAATAAGACAACAATCAAGGTTGTGGTACCAGTTAACTCTTCCTTTTAGGAAAGATTTCTCTCTGTAGCATGCAATGCTGTTTGATAGCATTTTGCTGACAGTAGAACCTTTTTTGAAAATTGGAATCAGTCCTCTCAAACTCTACTGCTGCGTTATTAACTAAGCTTATGCAATATTCTAAATTCTTTGTTATCATTTCAACAGTGTTCCCAGCATCTTCACCAGGAGTAGTTTCCATCTCAAGAAACCACTTTCTTAGCTCATCCATAAGAAGCTAGTTCCTATCCATTCAAGTTCAATCAGGAGAATGCAGCAATTCGGTCACATCTTCCACCTCTACTTCTGATTCTAATTTAGTGACTTCCTCCCCTGAAGGTTTGAACCCCTCAAAGTCATCCATGAGAGTTGGAATCGACCTCTTTCAAACTCTTGTTCATGTTGATGTGTTAACTCCCTCCCATGAGTCACCAATGTTCTCAGTTGCTCTAAAATGGTGAATCCTTTCCATAAGGTTTTCAACTTACTTTGCCCAGATCCATTAGAGGAATCACCGTCTATCACAGCTATAGCTTTATGAAATGTATTTCTGAAATAGTAAGACTGAAAAATTAAAATTACTCCTTGATCCATGGGTTGCAGAATGGATGTTGTGCGAGCAGGCATGAAAACATTTATCTTCTTGAACATCTTCATCAGAGGTCTAGGGTGACCAGGTTCTTTGTTAATGAATAGTAATGCATTGAAAGGAACCTTTTGGCTGGGTGCAGTGGCTCACACCTGTAATCCCAGCCCTTTAGGAAGCCGAGGCAGGCAGATCACAAGGTCAGGAGCTCAAGAGCAGCCTGACCAACATGGTGAAAACCGGTCTCTACTAAAAATGCAAAAAAATTAGCTGAGCATGGTGGCACATGCCTATAATCCCAGCTACTTGGGAGGCTGAGGCAGGGGAATTGCTTGAACCAGGAAGGTGGAGGTTACAGTGAGCTGAGATCACACCACTGTACTCCAGCCTTGGTGACAGAGCAAGACTCCATCTCAAAAAACAAAAAAATAAAAATAAAAGGAATCTTTTTTTCTGAACAGGGGGTCTCAGCAGTGGGCCTAAAATATTAAGTAAACCATGCTGCAAACGGATGTGCTGCCATCCAGGCTTTGTTTTGTTTGTTTGTTTGTTTGTTTGTTTGTTTTGAAAGAGGGTCTCATTCTGTCGCCCAGGCTGGAGTGCAATGACATCATCTTGGCTCACTGCAGCCTCAACCTCCCAGGCTCAGGTGATCCTCCCATACCAGCCTCCCAAGTAGCTGGGACCACAGGTGTACACTGCCATACCCAGCTAATTTTTGTAATTTTTGTAGAGACAGGGTTTCACCACATTACCCAGGCTGGGCTCCAACCCATGGGCTCAAGCTATCCACCTGCTTTAACCTTCGAAACTGCTGGGATTACAGGCATGAGCCACCACACTTTGCCTCGTTATTTGTAGAGTAAAGGCAGAGTCGATTTAGCATAATTCTGAAGGGCCCTAGGATTTTCAAAATGATCATGAGCATTGGCTTCAACTGAAAATTACCAGCTACATTAGCCCCTAACAAGAAGTCATCCTACCCTTTGAGGCATTGAAGCCAGGCATTGACTTTGCTCTAGAGAAGTCCGTAGATGATCTCTTCTTCAAATATAAGGCTATTTGAGCTACATTAAAAATCTGTTGTTTAGTGTAGCCACCTCCATCAATTATCTTAGCTACTTCTTTTGGATTGCTTCTGCAGCTTCTTCATCAACACTTGCTGCTCCATCTTGCACTTCTATGTTGCAGAGATGGCTTCTTTCCTTAATCCTCATGAACGAACCTCTGCTACCTTCAAGCTTTTCTCCAGCTGCTTCCTCATCACTTCCAGCCTTCATAGAAGTGAGGAGAGTTAAGACCTTGCTCTGGATTAGGCTTTGGCTAAGGGAATATTGTAGCTGGTTTGATCTATGCAGGCCACTAAAACTTTCTTCACATCAGCAATAAAGCTGTTTTTCTTGTATTTATGTTTTCACTAGAGCAACACTTCTAATTTCCTTCAAGAACTTTTCTTTTACATTTACAACTTGGATAACCGTACAATGCAACAAACTTAGGTTTCAGCCTATCTTGGCCTTCCTCACTAAGCTTAATCATTTCTAGCTTGTGACTTAAAGTGAAATTTAAAGTGATTTAAAGTACAGCTCTTCCTTTCATTTGAACACTTCGATGCCATTGTAGGGTTATTAATTGGCCTAATTTCCACATTTCGGTGTCTCAGGAAATAGGAAAGCCCAAGAAGCAATAGACAGAGAGGAGAACAGCTGGTCAGTGGAACAGTCAGAAAACACACAACATTTACCAATTAAGTTTGCATCATATATGGGCCCAGTTCATGGTGCCCCAAAACAATTACAGTACTAACAGATCACCATAATAGCTATAATGATAACAATGAAAAAATTTGAAATATTATGAGAATTACAAAATGTGACACAGAGACACAAAGCGAGCACATACTGCTGGAAAAATGGCACCAACAGACTTGCTCAATGCAAGGTTGCCACAAACCCTCAATTTGTCAAAAACACAGTATCTGTGAGGTGCAATGAAGCAAAGCACAGTAAAATGAGAAATACGTGTATAACTACCTCGGAGACCATAAACTGCAGGAGGCAGGGACTGTGTCTATCTCATTCATGATTGTAATCCCAGATCTTAGCAATATTTCTGCCAGTTAGTGCCCAATAAATATCTAGTGAATGGATAGTTGGGGCTTCTCCAAGGAAGGAGGGCATGAATGGATGAGCATGGGTTAATGAATGAGGTAAGAATGAATATGAAATAAGGATTCATTCATTAAAAACTAGGGGACAGGTTTCAGTTCATTGGATTTGGCCCACAGACAGTTTCTGACTGAATTCTAAGGATGAGGAGAGTTGATGATACCAAGTACTATGGTTTCCCTGAGCAATTAAAGAGTGATTCTGGGAAGCAGAGTGTGGACAGTTCCAACTCCCTGCCAAGGGGAAGCTCATAGGTAAGGAAGCTCACCCCAGAGAGGATATGGAGGTTCCATACCGTTTTGTCTGAAGAGCCTAAGTCACTGTTTTCAGGTTGTTAGGAAGTTAAAGAGTCATTTGGAGATTATCAGAACTGATTTAATTGAGTTTCAGCCTCGCCTATTGCAACAGTGGGCCAGGCTGCTTGCCTAACACCTTGGCATCAACAGTACAGCTTCCTCGTTCTTGAGCTGCTGGCAGGAACCTGGCCTTACAGGTCTCAGAAAGCCCTTAGTCAATGACCCTGATACATCTCAGGGTCCCAAGCCAGGGCAGCTGTCAGAGAGGGTCCCCACTGCATTCTGCACCTAGATCCTCATTGTGAAATGAATTGATTGAGTAAGGTCCCTATTGTCTCTGACATTTTACAATTCCAGGATTCTGTCTTCTTGTCAGAGAAGTGTATAGGCAAAGCAGTTGGGCAGGCGAGATGTCTCCACATGAGAGGCTCAGAGACTGAGGGCGAAGCCTCTGCTTGAAGACTCCTCATCTAGGAAGCTCTGTGGGCCCCATCAGATGAATCCATTCACACTAATACTAAAGAATAAAATTAAATGATAGCAGTAATAGTCAAACAAAACCTCATAATTTGTAGTTGCTATATAATAAAGTAAACTTTGCTGCGTCGTGTGTTGTAATATCTCCCCAGCTCAGTTTAAGGTAGAATATTAAACTGCCTTCCTGCAAATCAGTTAACCTATGTCTATCCTCCCCACATTCTCAGCAAAGTTCCCAGGCATCTAGATATTCCTGTTTTTCTTGCTGACCAGCTGCAAAGTCACAGAGCAGATAGAAACTGCAGAATGTTATAACTGGGGCATGAGAGCAGGTTGCAGGTGCCTCCCAAAAGGCGCTCACTGTTCCCTGATCAGATGTGTTTTTTCCAGGTCCTTGGGCTCTCACTCACCCAAGAATGGGTAGGAGACCCTGAGGCATAGTGATACTGTTCAAGCAAATGTCGGACCCAAAGAGCTTTGCAGACAAGCGGTTTATTAGGCAGAGAGAGAGAAAGAGAAATATAATTATACCCACTTCACAGGCTTCACAGATGAAGAGAGGGCTCCCATGCTGCCGCGGGAGGGGATCCTTGAGAGGGAAATCTGTATAAGTAAAAGAGTAGGGGGGATTTTAACCCCGGAGTTTCTCCTGCCCCATTCAAATTCTCGTCCAGTGAGAGGAGCTTTTCCAAACTCCCTCTGAAGTTACTGATCTTTGACTCTGATGCTGGATTGGCTGCCTGACTTGCAATAGAGCCCCTCCTTCCAAGGATTTTGGCAGGCTTTCTAAACAAAGGAAGCTTACCCGGGCAGTCTACCCAGCATGGGCATGCAAAAGTTAGACAAAGAACTCTAGGCTCCTGGAAGGGGAGGTGGATGGAGGTATGACAGCGGGAATTTCTTGCCTTTGAAACCACGCCCCTTGTGGACTTGGGAAGAGAAGTTAACACAGTCCCTCAATGTGGTTATCAAAATGCTACTTTTCAAATGTAAAGTACATCACAAGACATGTCACAAGCTAATTAACCCTTCTTTGTTCTGGTGTCTGTACCTGCTGCGTCATCCTAGGTGCATAAAAAATGCCCCATTTTCTTTGTCCTTTGCTCAGAATTAGGAAGCAATTCTGCTGAGCCCGTGATCACTTTAAATAAAATCCTCCTGCAACCCCATCGGATTCTCCAGATCTCTGATTTCCCAGAGCATGTTGACACACGCTCTCCACCAGCATAGCCTTCTCAGCATCTAAAGCTTCAGCATTGACACCTCTTTTCTTTGGGTTAGGAGTCAGAGCTCTTATGGAAGGGCATACTTTCATTCTTCACTTGCCTTTGACTGTGTACTCTACACATGGAGGTAGGAGCAGACATGACTTCGACAGGTCATGCCCCCTTGGCAAGCATCTTTGAGACCAGAGAGGAAGACAAACTTGGAAAAGGATGAGGAGATAAGCATGGGGCTGCTATGGGGCCCAGGGAAGCAGGCAGAAGTAAAAGAGAAGGTTCAGGATACTAACAGCCATATATGGAGCACTAACATGAGCCAGGCACTATTCTAAGTGCTTTTCAGGTTTTATCTCTTTTTGCCTTGCAACAGCACCTATGAGGCACTATAATTATACCCACTTCACAGGCTTCACAGATGAAGGAATGGAGGCACAGTGAAGTTAAGTAACTTGACCAAGGGAGCCAACTAGGAGTGGAGGCATTTGTGGAGTCTTGTAAGGATGAGGAAAGAGTGGATGTGAAATTTTGTAAGTGCTTGATGCATTTCTACTGAATGAACTGGCAAATAAATAAATGCATGAGTAAATGAGGGTATAACTAGTCAACCATGGGGGTGGAGTGGGCTCAAGGCAGGCTTAGAGAGAAGGTGCCAGAGCTGAGAAGGTCAGAGCAAAGCAGGAAGCTAGTGAGCAGCTGTGATAGCTGGAGGCTTTTCTCTGAGCTCTCTCCTAGTGACTTCCTCCTCCCCCACGTGACTAGAGGCAGCCAATTGTTACGTACAGGGAGCATTTTGCTGCTTCCAAATACTGTCTCCCTAGTGTTAATTACCATAACTCTCGGCCACAGGGCAAGGTCCAAGTCCTCAGACCTTTACATCCTGGACTTTCCAAGGCCTCCCAAAGCTCTCTGGCACCTAGGGAACAGTGTGTGTCAACAGCTTAATCTGCAGGAGCATAACCATGGTGCTCTGGGGTCCAGTGCTGGGAGCTCTGCTGGTGGTCATTGTAGGATACCTGTGCCTGCCAGGGATACTTCGACAACGCAGGCCCTGGGAACCCCCTCTGGACAAGGGCACCGTGCCCTGGCTTGGCCATGCCACGGCTTTCCGGAAGAATATGTTTGAATTTCTGAAGCGCATGAGGACCAAGCATGGAGATGTGTTCACAGTGCAGCTAGGGGGCCAGTACTTCACCTTCGTCATGGACCCCCTCTCTTTTGGCCCCATCCTCAAGGATGCACGGAGAAAACTAGACTTCGTCGAATATGCAAAAAAACTGGTGCTGAAGGTATTTGGATACCATTCAGTGCAAGGGGACAACGAGATGATACACTCAGCCAGTACGAAGCATCTGATGGGGGATGGCCTGAAGGATCTTAATGAGGTCATGCTGGACAGCCTGTCCTTTGTAATGCTGAAGTCCAAAGGCCGGAGTCTGGATGCCAGTTGCTGGCATGAGGACAGCCTCTTTGAATTCTGCTATTACATCTTGTTCACAGCTGGATACCTGAGCTTGTTCGGCTACACGAAGGACAAGGAGCAGGACCTGCTACAGGCAGGAAAGTTATTCAAGGGGTTCCGAAAGTTTGACCTTCTTTTCCCCAGGTTTGTCTACTCCCTGCTGTGGCCTCAGGAGCGGCTGGAAGTGGGCCGACTCCAGCGTTTCTTTCACAAGATGCTCTCTGTGAGACACACCCAGGAGAAGGATGGCATCAGCAACTGGCTGTGCAACATGCTTCAGTTTCTGAGGGAGCAGGGAGTACCCTCAGCGATGCAGGACAAGTTCAGCTTCATGATGCTCTGGGCCTCCCAGGGAAACACAGGGCCTGCCTCTTTTTGGACGCTCTTTTTCCTCCTGAAATACCCAGAAGCCATTCAGGCTGTGAGGGAGGAAGCCACCCAGGTCCTGGGTGAGGCCAGGCTGGAGACCAAGCAGCCCTTTGCCTTCAAACTCAGTGCCCTGCAACACACCACAGTCCTGGACAGTGTGGTGGAGGAGACGCTGCGGCTAAGGGCTGCACCCACCCTCCTCAGGATGGTTCATGAAGACTATACCCTGAAGATGGCCAGTGGGCAGGAATATCTGATCCGCCATGGAGACATCCTAGCCCTCTTTCCCTACCTCTCCGTGCACTTGGACCCTGACATCCACCCTGAGCCCACTGTCTTCAAGTACAATCGCTTCCTCAACCCTGATGGCAGCCGGAAAGTGGACTTCTTCAAGGCAGGCAAGAAGACCCGCCACTACACCATGCCCTGGGGTTCAGGCGTTTCCATCTGCCCTGGGAGATTCTTTGCACTCAGTGAGGTGAAGCTCTTTGTCCTGCTTATGGTCACACACTTTGACTTAGAGTTGGTGGACCCTGATGCACCAGTACCCCACGTGGACCCGAAGCGCTGGGGTTTTGGCATGATGCAGCCCAGCCACGACGTGCGCTTCCGCTACCGCCTGCGTCCCACAGCGTGAGCTCGGCCAAGCCAGCTGCAAAACTGGCCAGAGGGATTCAATTGGGTCTTTCACCTCTTTTCACCCCTCTGCAGCCCCAAACCCCCACTGACCACCCCCGCCTCTAGTTCTGCGTAATCCCTACCTCTGTTCTCCCTGTCCTCGCTCTCTCCCCGCCTACTCATCTGACAGGGTTATCAGTCCCTCTTTAAAATACCATCTCTCAGAGTGGGTTCTGCTGAACTGTCCTCTCACAGGAAGTCCAGTGGAAGGGGGAGCATCTGTGGGCAGCTTGGTTTGGGAGATGATGCCCGCCTTGAGAAGTCCTGTAGGACAGACCCTGGTTCCTCCCAGACGTGAGTAACGTGGCATCTTGCAAATGTCAGCCTCCAACCTCCCACCTTGCTTTATTTTTTTCAGCAACACTTATTCCACATCCTATGGAATTCAGGTTCTAGAACAGTGCCATACAATAGAAATATGACACAAGCCACATGTGTAGTGAGTTCTTTGGGGTGTCTGTTTTGAGACAGAGTCTCGCCCTGTGCCTCAGACTATAGTGCAGTGGTGCTGCTCACTGCAACCTCCACCTCCTGGGTTCAAGCGATTCTCCTGCCTCAGCCTCCTGAGTAACTGGCATTACAGGTATGTCCACCTCACCCAGCTAATTTAGTTTCCCAGCAAACACACTTTTTAAAAGTAAAATGAAACAATTCATTTTTTTAATATACTTTACTTAATCCAATATATCCAAAATATTGGCATTTCAGCATGATCACGATCGAAGATTGTAACGAAATAGTTTTTACATTCCCTTTCCCAGGGAAACACAGGGCCTGCCTCTTTTTGGATGCTCTTGTTCCTCCTGAAACACCCAGAAGCCATTCAGGCCATGAGGGAGGAAGGCACCCAGGTTCTGGGTGAGGCCAGGCTGGAGACCAAGCAGCGCTTTGCCTGTTTGTTTTGAGACAGAGTCTCGCCCTGTGCCTTTCTTCAGCGTCTAGTATGTACTGTTCTCTTGCAGCTCTTCTCAGCCCAGACTAGCCACATTCCAAGTGCTCAAGGGCTGTATGTGCCCTATCGGATAGCACAGGTCTAGAGAAGTGATGCATTTTCTTTTGTTTTGGTTTGGTTTGGTTTTTTTTTTTTTTTTTTGAGACAAAGTCTTGGTCTATTGCTCAGGCTGTAGTACAGTGGTGTGATCTTGGCTCACTGCAACCTCTGCCTCCTGGGTTCAGGTAATTCTCCTGCCTCAGCCTCCTGAGTACCTGGGACTACAGGTGTGCACCACCTACCCGGCTAGTTTCTGCGTTTTTAGTAGAGATGAGGTTTCACCATGTTGACCAGGCTGGTCTCGACCTCCTGACCTAAGGTGATCCACCCTCCTCAGCCTCCCAAAGCTCTGGGATTACAGGCATGAGCCATTGCACCCAGCCAAGATGCCTTTAATGTAGGAATTATTCAAGATCCCTCCTCAGTGCCCATGTCTCCCCCACCTCAGGGTGATCCAAACCCTCCCTTGGTTTCCATGATCATTGCTGAACTCAAAGCTTTCTCCTGCCCCCAGACCTCCAGACCCCCATGGGAGTCTCCTAGCACCTCTGACTCAGCTTGGCCAATGCAGAACTTGGCATCTGAGCCCCTGACTCTTCCCTGAACCACTCCTCCTCCTGATTTCCCTGCTGTCTCTGCTCAGAACCCTACCATTCACCCCATCTCCCAAAGCAGATACCAGAGACCCCCTCACTCCCTCCTCCTCTTTCACCCTCATACAAGCAGGCCCCCATGCTGTCAGCACAACCCCATGTGATGCCTCTGAAATGTGTCCCCTCTTCCCTTCTCCTACTGTCATTCTTATACCTGTGACCTCTGCATTTCTCTTCTACGCTGCTGCCAGAGACCTTTTGCCAAAAGCACTCCTGTTTGTCACTCTTTTACTCTTCTGGTTCCCCTTTGACTTCACGTGCATGACATTAAAATTTTGTCAGTTGGTCCCGCTTGCCTTCACATACCCGATGTTTAAATTTTGTCACGGTTGGCCTACAAACTTCTCAATCCAGTGCAATTCAACTTTGTCAATTTTCTCCAGTGAAACCATCCCTAAAGTAGAGGCATTGCTTTTCCTGCCCATCCCAGTACCAGCTACTCCTTCCTGGAACCCTTCCTGGATATCACTCATCTCATCCTCTGGCCAGAAATGGCCTCCGAACCCTGGAGCTCCCACAGCACCATTGGCATCACAGCATATCTGCTACGTGTCATTGCTTTCTGTGTCTTGGTTTCCTCCTGCTGCCCACATCCCCAGACTGGAGCCTACTGGGACATGGTGTTTTATTCATTTCTGACCTCCAATTCCCTAAGTGGAGATTAAATGTTAGAAACCTGACTTCCAGTCTCGACGAATTTGCTTCCTGTCCTCAAATCATTTCCTGGCGTCAGCCCTCCGGCCTATGAAATGAAGATAATCCCCCTTCCCAGCGCGCTTACCAGTGCTGCAAGAGGGTGATGGGGTGGCTGTCATAGCTGCAGCTGGCTGATGGCAGGGCCTGGCGGGGTCTGGGACAGGAGGAAGAATGACTGTGGGAGCTGGGTAGAGGGTCTCAGAGGAGGTGGGCCCAGGCTGCATGGACCCCCCCACCCAGCAACCAGCCAGTGGAGCTTCTCTCTGCTACTTCTATCTGACGTCTCTGGAAGCCTCACATTTCTCCTGAGGCTGCCTGTTCTGCTCCGCCAGGAGAGTAGGCAGGGGCCTGAGCTGGGGTGGGTATCTGTCCCCAACTAGCTGTGTGACCCTGGGCTGGAGCCTGTCTTTCTCTGGAGTCAGCTGCCCCCAAATGCTGATGTTTGCCTGGAGCTTGATAGAGCTCTGCCTGGTTAGGGGAAGCTGAGAAATTCCAGCCTATTCTACAAGGACCAGGAGCACCAGGAGAAGAGTTGAGTAGAGGGCATGGAAGGAGAAGGGGGCTGGAAGGTATAAGACTGTCCATAGGAAACGTACCAATGGCATCTCTGCCCAATCAGGCCCTGTGCCCATACAGTGGGGCTGAGGTTGTGGGGAAGCAGGAAGAGAGACTTCACACACCTCCTTGGCCCTCCCTAGACCTTTCTTTTTCCCAAACCCAAGGGAATATGGACCAGGAGCGTGGCCTGTGGATTGGCTGGGGTGGGGCTGAGAGGCTGAGTTCCCTGAGTCAGGACCAGAAGGTCTCAACTGGGAGTGACTGTGTGCAGATAGGAACTTAATGGATCCTGTGACCGGCCTGAGAACCCCAGAGGGGATGCTTGGGACTGAGGGAAGCCTCAATAGGTGAGGTGTGAGGTGAATGCAACTGTACCATCCCACAGTCAGGGATATCCAGCATCACAACAGCCCTCCCAGGAAGCAAGAGCACCCCAGGATTGGAGTGTGCGCAGGGAGCCCAGTGCCCCATGCCCAGAGCCACAGGGCATGGGGCATTGGGATCCCTGCGCACACTCCAGTCCCAGAGTACTAGCAGGGGAGGGCCCCATGGCCCCTGTGGCTCTCTGCCCCCTGCATGAAGACGGCTGAAGGCAACCCTGGCAGAGAACTTGAGGCAAGAGAAGGACTGCGACCTCCAAGGATGCCTCTAGTTACCACCTGCCCTGACCCCGTCATTCTGCCCCAATTCCTCATTTCTATGCCAAATATTTTCTTCCTCTCATCCTTTTCCTCATCAGGACCTCAAAGGAAAGCCCACGAAATGTATTATCTCTGAAGATAGTTTATAACAAAGCAAGATCAAGGATGGCCTTCCCATGGATTTCAGGCACCTGGGAAAGAAAAGAGATGCTTTTCTCAAAGAGAAAAACTGCAGTCAAAACGTCACATTTCAGGGCGTTGAGTGTGGGCAGCAGCCCTGCCCGGAGGCAAAGCCATTTCTACACTTCCCCCTAGGTCAGCCCTAAGGAAGAGTCCACCTTTCCGCAGAGCCTGAGGGTCAGAAGAATTCTGGTTGCTTTCCTGAGACCCCTGGGAAAGGTTTGAGCAGTGCAGGCAGGGAGCCAGAGCTTGTCAGGCCTCTGGGAAGACAGAGCAACAGGTGGGACCTAGGCCCAGGCCGGGAAGTCAAGCTGGGGTGGAGAGGGCTTTATCCTGGCCTGGGCAGTGAGAGCTGCTGAGCTGCTGTCACCTACATGGCACCTAAAACAGCGACGGAGAACAAGAGGTGCCTACAGCCAGCCCTTGCCCTCTCCATTGAACACAGGCTTTAGAGCACGACTTGTTACATGCCTGCCTTTTGCAGCAAGTCCCCACCCACATATACACAGAGAAAGGCATGAAAAAACAAATAGGACCAGGCAGAGTGGTTCACGCCTATAATTCCAGCACTTTGGGAGGCCAAGGCGGGCAGATCACTTGAGCTCAGAAGTTCGAGACCAACCTGGCCAATATGGAGAAATCCTGTCTGTACTGAAAATACAAAAATTAGTTCATGCCTATAATCCCATCTACTCAGGAGGCTGAGGTGAAGGAATAGCTTGAACCTGGGAGGCAGAGATTGCGGTGAGCTGAGATCACGCCACTGCACTCCAGCAAGACTCTGTCATCTCAAAAAAGAACAAATAGGAAACTTGCAGGCACATAGCCAGACCTATTTAGACACAGTGATACAGTTGCATCTTCTCCACATACACAACCATATACACTGTGCACAGCCCACATAGCAACACAGACACATGCACACATATTTCCCAGACAGACACATGAACACACACAAATCCACCAATGCTGGTGTGACAAGCCCTGCTGGGTGTCCCTTGCCAGACATCCTATCTGTGCATCCAGGGCACAAAGTCAGGACCTCTGAGCACCTAGACCCTGTTGGTGCAGCTCAGGCTGTATCTCACCAGCCAGGCTGGCACGCCAACAGAAGTTCCTTGTGGGGCAAGATTTCCAGAGCTCTAAAGTAGAATTTCATCCTCCGTGTCTTCAAACAAATATCCACCTTCAGATCTAGAGCTTCATTTCCCAGGGGACTAGGAAACTCAGAGTCCTTCCTGATGGTGGGGGACTGGGGCCTTGAAGAGAGAGAACTAAAGGCAGAGCTGAGAGAGATTGGGCATGGGGAAGGCACAAGGGCAACTTGTGCAACATCAAAAGACTGTCAGAGGGCAGGTAACACGTATGCTGTGTTACCTGAACATCAAACATCGAAAACTCAGGGGAAGAGAAAAAACAGCAGCAGAACACTGCTTGCCTGCTCAATCCTCTATCAGCCATTCATTTAAAAAAAGTACTTTTCCATTCATTCCAAAAAAATCTACTACACTCTGAGCAACGGTTGAAGCACAGGGGATGCAGAGTTTATGCATGGCAAAGTCCCTGCTCTCATGGAGCTTACATTCACCCAGCCATCTGTTCTCCTCCCCTCCATTCCATCCACCTAAAAGTTTCCCTTGCTGTGTGCCCAGTTCCATGTTCAATTGTGCGGGGCAGACGTGGTGGGACGTGGGCAGGTTGCACCAGGTGGTTCTATGAGGTGGGAAGAGCAATGAGTGCTTTAGAAGCTTGGGAAAGAGAGATGCCATTTGGGCACCGAGCTCCCTGGGGAAAACCTCCTCAGTGGACGTGTCAGGGAGCAGGGAGGATGCCAAGCGTTAGAGAGCTGAAGAGAAAAGCACTCGGGCACAGTATATCAGTCAGGAATCTTTAGGTTGCAAGTAACAAAACGACATGACTCCACCCTGAAAGGAATGTATTGGTTTATGTAACTGTTGAGTCCAAGATTGGGACAAGCTTCAGAGGTGCTTTGATTCTGAGGCTCAGACAGGCCCTCGGGATCTGCTCACTCACATGTGCTACCTCCTTCATCTTCCGAAGTTTGGGTGGATGAAGGAGTAGCTCCAGATCTCAGACCCTCTCAGCTTCAGTTTCATGCCTCTCTTCTCACATGTTCTAGTCCCATCGCACTTCACAGGCTCTGCATGGGTCATGTGCCCGCCCCGAAAAAAATCACATGACCAGGGAAATGTGAAGGCAGTAACTGGCTCATGTCCCATGCTCCACCCAACCTCCATCCAAAGCACAGGGCAGAGTGACCAAGCAGTGGTGTCCCAGAGAAAGTGGGATTCAGTCATAAGACAAGGATGAGGGAATAACTGGCTGGAAATTACCATAATTACATGAGGGAGCCCACAAGAGGAAAGGCATAGAAGTGGGAAGGTTCAGGAAACGAAAAGGGAATGGAGGAGGATGAGGCTGGAAGATGTGTGGAATCCTGATTGCAAAAGCTCTAGCCTTGACGTCAGACAAAGATTGTGGACTCTATTATACAGGTCCCAGGGAGATCTGAAGGCTCCTGAGATGGGCCCCAGGCCAAGCGTGTTCACTGCCTCCTGCAGACTGCGCATATTCCTGGGACATTCCCTGGGCAGAGCACTTCCAGGACCTCTCGATTGCCAGGTGCTGGGGCCACCATCAAGGCTACAAGAATGGTCCTTTTAATAGTATTTCCCAACTGAACTAAAGAGAATGTGAAAGCCTGGTGAGTAGAGGGCCTTAGGTTCTTTTTCCCCAGCTGTGCCGGAAAGAAAATGCTCCATCCTCCACCCATGCATTTAACAGATACTTTCTGAAAACCTACACACCAGGCCCTGTGTTAGGGGCTTGGGTATGGCAATGAGCGTAACCAACATCCCCGCCTTGTGGAATTCACCTGGAACAATGTGGGTGGGGACAGTAGCCACTGAACATCACAAATGGGAGCAACATATAGAACGTCTGAAAGAAATAAGTGCTATTGAAAAAATTTTAAATAGAGTACCAGGAAGATCAGGAACATCAGAGATGGGTACATTTGCATTTAATAGGTTGGACAGGTCATTGAAAGGTGAGATTTGAGCCAAGACCTGAGGAGGTGAGAGGGTGAGCCAAGCAGACAGCTGAGAGGAGAGCAGTCCAGGAAGAGGGGTGCCCGGAGGAGTATGCCAGGCGTGTTTGAGAACAGTTGTGTCTGGAGCACTGGAGGGTGGTGGACATTGCCAAGATCAGCTCGGTCGAAGAGACCCCAACCCAGGTGGTGGTGAAGGAATTGAGAAACAGAAACAAAGATAGAGTGCAAAAGTGGGATCAGAGTGGGATGTCAGGGGGCTGACAGCGTTTCCCAGCTGACAGCCCAGGGCAGACTCTGACCCACGTATTTATTCTTTGTGAACAAGTGATTATTTTTAATAAGCAGATGCTCAGTGTTTCTTCATAGAATAAAGATAGACTAAACATGTAGACAGTGCCTGTTCACTGCTAAAATAGAAATAAGCTAGAAAACACTCTTTGTGAGTCAGCAATGGGGACAAGGTCAAATTTCCTCTGTTTGGAAGCTGATTTAACTAGTGCATGACGGGTACATACTGCTTACTATTCCAGCAGTTTTCTGCCTGGGGATGGTTCAGTGTTCCTTGCCATCACCTCTCAGCAAACAACATATACTCCAACACACATGTCAAGATCTCCTCCCAATACGTGTACCTTTTTTTTTTTTTTTAACAAGGCTAGAGAAGCAAGCACAGCTTTATTTTGGTGAGCTATTTCTTGGAGGATTCAGAATCAGCACCTGTAGACTACACAAAGAGAAATAAGGCAAATTAATAACATAATCATAACAGCAATCAGAGATCCTCCAAGTGTTTTTTTACCCAGGTCACTGGATTTAGGGCTGCTAATCCGTCAGCAGCTCCCTCAAGCACGTCTGTTCCCAGAATTAAAGTTAAATGCGCTTGAGAAGCCTGGAAAACTTTCTCTTTTAATTCAGCTATATCCAAAGATAAGTTTCCAGCATGCCCTTCCCGGCGCACTTCATTTTTTCCCAATTATGCTCAGTTTCATTGTAAAGATGAGGAGTAATACAATAATCAGAAGTATTCCAATCACACTGTAAGTGAGTTCTATATTCTAAACTAACTACTCTGTCCCCTAGCCAGAGGACTGCTTGCCTGAGATCACTAATCTGGCTAGCTATATTCTGATCTATTTTTGTTTGAGAATTCCACAGTAAAGCGGCGTTTTTTTTTGCCAATTGTTGACAAACTCAGCGGTTTGTCTGGAGGAGTGCAAGATTTCTCTGGCCACAGCTGCTGTGGCCGTGACTGCAATCAGTCATAATAACTAAATGTAATACTAATCAGCCATAATAACTAAAATTAAAGTTGCAATAATAACTAAAATTAAAGTTATTAATCAGCCATAATAACTAAAATTAAAGTCACAATAAATCTTCGAGTGTGTTTTAGAAACTTTGGTAAAATTTCAGTAAGAATATGCACTGAGGGAGATGCTTCTCAGGGATGAGGCAGGTTTACAGGTAGCCAGATTCCCTCTCAAGCTCTGACTAATAGTATAGAGTTGTGAGAATTAAACATAGAAGCATTAACACAAGAAAATAGCTTACAGTTTCGGCGTGTTACCTTGGAGTTAATAAAATCAATCTGTAACTTTCCCACCACCAAAAGATAAGGGGGTTTAACACAACTCTGTATCCAAAGAGTTTTATTTTTTACAATTTTGAATGAATAAGAATTACTGGAGCAGGATCTAGTATAGTTTCCTTTCCAGACTTTTAATTGGTTTTAGGGCCATACGTATTTTCCAAAGTTCTTTCTGTTCAGTTCCCATTGTCGGCCAAACCATTCTTGGCCTAGGTTTTGTTATGCCCCCAGTGCTCCAAACAATAGGGGTGTTTGTCTCAGTGCGCATTGACTCAGTACTGTCATTATTTTTTACGTACCACCTAATTGACTCCATGTCACAACAAGAGGGCTGACTGATGCTAGATGTCCCCTTAGGGGACCAGTCAACAATAATTCCATGGGAAACACCGCACAGCACCTCAACCTCTGCCGTGACACAATCTTCCCAAATTAATATTTTTAATTTAGAGGACCATTCTTCATTTTGGCTACATTCGGGTTTGGGTGGGCAAAACGTTGTTTTATTTCCCAAATTATCATGAGAAATACCAAGGCCAGAAATCATATACGACTGAGCTCAAGTGTGACTTTTTTTCAGGTACTGTGGCTAGCCATGCCTGAATTTTTTATTTTAAACATCCTTTAGCTGCTCTTAGGCATAGGGTACATGTTCAAAACCAAGAGAAATATTCATCAAATTACCTTCTTCTTGAGGATAAGACAGGCCATGATTATCTATCAGCTCCAGCATCCACAAGCCATCGGGGGAGTCTAACCATGTCATAGGTCACAACAGAAGAGGGAAAGGAATATATGCCCAATATGTGAAATTTCCTTTTACTTCTGTAGTTAAGTGAAGCAGTGGGAGTGGAGAAGGAGCAAAGACATCTGTAACTGGCTGTGATCAATTAGTTGTAAACACCACTGCACTCGGATCAGCCATGCTTGATTTTT
The DNA here is from genome assembly GCF_049354715.1 of Callithrix jacchus. Taxonomy (NCBI): domain Eukaryota; kingdom Metazoa; phylum Chordata; class Mammalia; order Primates; family Cebidae; genus Callithrix; species Callithrix jacchus. The sequence continues at coordinate 25,680,578 of NC_133516.1, read as the reverse complement.
TTTTTCTACAATTTTTTCTTTGTATGGCCTCTCCTTCCACAATTAATACAAACTTAAAGGAAAGGCATACCTCCTTTGTTTATTTTTAAACCTGCTATAGCTTATGCATGTAAGGAGCCCATGCACCAATTCCTGTGAGCTGTTCCTTGGTAATATTAATTGGAGACTGAGCGTTGGCATTCATATTAGCTTGAACATTTGCTTCGTCAGCCCACCGGATCTTGAATTGTAGGAATTAAGAAAGAAACAGGCAAGCTGTAGTTAAAGTGTCCCAGTCAGCAGGAATTAATTTATGAGAGGTGGCCACATTTTTTAACACTTCCCATAACAAATGGAGTTCCTACTTATCTTTGGATATAGCTAAATTAAAAGAGAATTTAAACATGGCTTGTGTAAATTCTTTTAAGAGTTTACATGGAAAAAGCTCAAGTGTTACCTGAAACTGTTCTTGCTGATTTGGGGGTATATCACAACAGGAAACTGCCAAGCCTCTAAATCTCTGTCTTTACCACGAGCCTGCTGAATTCCAGCCTGAACAGACCCAATTACTGTGGTAGAGGGTGTGAATACAGCCACTGGAGCAGCAAGTTTCACTTTCACAACAGCCTCCGATTCCTCTAACAGAGGAATGTCAGGTGGATCTGGCCACTCCTCGGTGAAATGCTGAGGAGGGACTGATGGACAAACTCCTTCGTTTTCCTCATTTATTCTTTCTTTTTTCTTAAGTGGGTTATCTTTAATTTCCTCATCCCAGTTGTAGTCTCCTTCTTCCCCTGAATCTTCCTTTTCATAATCAGTTTGAAATGGCTCTAATGCTGAATGCACCATTGCCCAAACTGACCATACTGGGATTGGAATATCCTCAACTCCTTTTTTATATGCCTTTTTAAAAGTAGTACCCACTTTTTCCCATTCTTCTATGTCTAGAGTTCCCTGCTCAGGAAACCAAGGGCAATATTTTTTAGCTGCCTTAAAAAGCTGTGTTATGTGGCTAGTACTAACTTTAATTCCTCCTCTTCTAAGCAAATCATGAAGCAAGCTAAGATAGCCTTTGTGTTTGCTTGAAGCTTGTCCCATTGTGTCCCTGACCTTCCGAGCTCCCCCAACTTACCCTGGGAGATTTTTTCAAAAGTTCTCAGGTGTCCTTCAGCTTAAATTTATTTCTCCTTTTTCCTGTCACTCAGGTGACCCTTTGTCCTCAGTTTGAGTTCCACGCTTGGGCGCCACTTGCCGAGACCAGCTCTGTGGAAGAGACCCCAACCCAGGCGGCGCTGAAGGAATTGAGAAGCAGAAACAAAGATAGAGTGCAAAAGTGGGATCAGAGTGGGTTGTCAGGGGGCTGACAGCATTTCCCAGCTGACAGCCCAGAGCAGACTCTGACCCACATATTTATTCTTTGTGAACAAGTGATTATTTTTAATAAGCAGATGCTCGGTGTTTCTTCATAGAATAAAGATAGACTAAACATGCAGACAGTGCCTGTTCACTGCTAAAATAGAAATAAGCTAGAAAGCACTCTTTGTGAGTCAGCAATGGGGACAAAGTGAAATATCCTGTATTTTGGAAGCTGATTTAACTAGTGCATGACTGGTACATACAGCTTACTATTCTAACAGTTTTCTGCCTGGGGATGGTTCAGTGTTCCTTGCCATCACCTCTCAGCAAACAACATATACTCCATCACACACATCAAGACCTCCTCCAACAGGACATAAGGGCAGCGAGTATCAGGGGCTGCCTACCTATCCTCTTTGCCCTTCGCATAGGCTTTAAAGGATTCCCGTAGGGATTTGGCTTGTTAAGTAAAAACTCCAGGAGGCCACTGTTTTGGACTAAGCTCCTGCACTAGTCACAGTAGACTAGACTAAACCAAAATGGAGTCTGTCATAGTAAAGTTCCATGTCCTCAAACGTAAACTAAGTTGTTATCTGACCTTTGAGACTCCAGGAGAGAGAGTTAGCAGCCAAATTCCCCAACTGGCCAGTTTCAGTTGGCGTGATAATGCAGACAATACCAGGCTCATTAAAGTTCCCTGTGTTTGAATCACTACAAAAAAGTAACCTGAAGAAACCTGATGTCAACCACCCTGTTCTGGCCTTATACAGAAAGTAACTTAGAAATGACCAATCTGGCCCGGCACAGTGGCTCACGTCTATAATCCCAGCACTTTGAGAGGCCAAGGTGGGTGGATCACAAGGTCAAGAGATCGAGACCATCCTGGTCAACATGGTGAAACCCTGTCTCTACTAAAAATACAAAAATTAGCTGGGCATGGTGGCGCATGCCTGTAGTCCCAGCTACCCAGTAGGCTGAAGCAGGAGAATTGCTTGAACCCAGGAGGTGGAGGTTGCATTGATCCGAGATTGCACTATTGCACTCCAGCCTGGGTAACAGAGCAAAACTCTGTCTCAAAAAAAAGAAAAGAAAGAAAGAAATGACCAATCTGGCCCTGGGAGGTGGTTCACGCCTGTAATCCTAGCACTTTTGGAGGCTGAGGCAGGTGGATCACTTGAGCCCAGGGGTTCCAGCCCAACCTGAGTAACATAGTGAGACCCTGTCTCTACAAAAAATACAAAAATTAGCCAGTGTACCCCTGTAGTCCTAGCTACTCGCAGGGCTGAAATGGGAAGTTCACTTGAGCTAAGGAGATTGAGGCTGCAGTGAGCCATGATTTCAGGATTGCACTTCAGCCAGGGTGACAGAGTGATAACCTGCCTCAAAAAAAAATATCAATCTTCTTTTTGTTCTTCATTTATTTATTTCTGCCTTCCAGAGCCCTTTCCTGTCTATGAAACTAACCTCTTCTACCCAGCTCATTGGAAAACTCCTATTTTATGGACTGAATCTGTTCCTGATTCAATGAACCTATTGTCTGATTCTAGGATTGCCAATAACACTAATTGAGACCTTTAAACTAAATTTGTTGTGATCTGGTGTTTCAACAGGCTGTTGCTCTGAGGAAGGTGATAGTGAAGGTTGAGAATGTCGGGATTACTCTAGCTGCTGGGTGCAGATGAGGTGGGAGGAGAGCAAGAAATAGGAAGCACAGTGGCCAGTTGGAAAGCTATTGCAGCAATTCTCCAGCCTGGCCAACATGGTGAAACTCTGTTTCTAATAAAAATACAAAAATTAGCTGGGCATGGTGGTGGCCAGGCGCCTATAGTCCAGCTACCCGGGAGGCTAAGGCATGAGACTCACTTGAACCTGGGAGGCAGAGGCTGCAGTGAGCTGAGATCTCACCACTGCACTCCAGCCTGGGTGACAGAGCAATAGAGTGAGACCCTGTCAGAAAGGAGGGAGGGAGGGGGAGGAGGGAGAGAGGGAGGGAGGGAGGGAGGGAGGGAGGGAGGAAAAGGGAGGAAGGGAGAAGGGAAAGGAGGGAGGGAGGGAGGGACTATCACAGCAATTCAGAAAATAAAGTGTGGTGTCGTGGAAGCAAGTGAAGAAAGTGGAGGAAGAAGGCAGGGGTGAGCAAATGCTGCTGATGGCTGAGAACTGAGAATTGACCACTGGGTTTAGCAACATGGTCACTGAGGACCCTGGAGAGAGCACTTTCAGTGGATTCCCAAATAAGCTGGTTCCCATCTGCTCCCAGCAGACCGAGGTTTGGACACTCAGGCTGCTTTATTCCCCACATCCTCCTTGTTAGGGAAGTTCTCAATCTGCCTTTCCCCAAGGTCATTCATGCCAGTCATTTCTTCTTGGGCAGTAAGACTGCTGCTCTCAGGACAGCTGGACAATGAGCCCTGGGCAGTGCCAGGTGCCAGGTGCCATCCAAGCACAGCAGCCAGGAAAGTCTTCAGGTACTGGCGGAAGCGGTGACTGGAGAAGGCGTACAGGATGGGGGAAAAGCAGCAGTGAAGGAAGGCGATGCTCTCTGTCACCTGGAGTGCATAGTCTAGGTGCTGGCTGACCTTGCAGTCCCCGAATACTTGCAGGTCCAATAGCGAATGCAGAAATAAGGTGAGATTGTATGGGAACCACAGCACAAAGAAGGCCACCACCAGGGCTACAGCTATTTTTAGAGCCCGGCCCCGGCCTGGGGGCCTCAGCGTGACCAAGACACAACCAATACGGGAGTAGAAGAAGATCATGGCAAGGAGTGGAAGGAGAAACCCTAGGAGGTTCTGCTGGAGGCGGAGGAAGAGCTTCCAAATGGTCCCATGCCCGCTGAAATCTGCGTGGCAGTTCCACACACCCTTGGGATTTTCATGTGTCTGTACAAAGACCATACCAGGGATAGAGATGGCCAGGGACACAGCCCATACTATGGTAATGAGAAGCAGGCTCTTGGCCCGGGTCCTCAGCCTGTGGTAGGGCTGAGCATGGACGATCTCCAGGTACTTGTCCAGGCTCATGCAGCCAATGAAAAAGATGCCACTGTACAAGTTAATAGTATAAAGAGTGCTCACCATCTTGCACAAGAAACTCCCAAAGAACCAATGCCAGGCCACGGAGATGCCCCAGAAGGGCAGTGTCACCACAAACAGGAGATTGGAGATGGCCAAATTCAGCAGATAGACCTCAGCCATCCGCCTGCGAGGCACATACCGGAGCAAAAGCGTGAGAAGAAGGAGGTTCCCGCTCAGGCCCAACACAAAAATCAGGCTATAGAAGACTGGCAGGAAGATTTTGCCAAAGGACCGCACCGCATCCTTCCTGCAGAGCATGAAGGGTATCTCATCCAGGTAGTCGTAGTCATAGAAGCTGCTGTTCTCAGAACCAGCATCCTCAGTGGTGAGTCGCTGCGGAGAGGCAGTGGCAGCCATGGTGGGAGGCAATGCCCAGTCCGGGTGTCCTGTAGCGGTGTTGGGGGAACAATATGGTGAGACCTAGCATTCTCAACCTTTCTCTAAACCCACTTCTGCTGCTGCCCTGGGATGTCCAATAGACTCTTCAAATTTACATCAACATCTGCAGTCCAACAAGTAAGAGCACAAGCTTGGGGAGCCATCTGCACCACTTAATAGTTATGTCACCCAGATATCCCCTCACCCATGTCTCTCTTTTTTTTTTTTTTGAGACAGAGTTTTACTTTTGTTGCCCAGACTGGCGTGCAATGGCGTGATCTCAGCTCACGACAACCTCCACCTCCCGGTTCAAGTAATTCTCCTGCCTCAGCCTCCCGAGTAGCTGGGATTACAGGCATATACCACCATGCACAGCTAATTTTGTGTTTTTAGTAGAGATGGGGTTTCTCCATGTTGGTCAGGCTGGTCTCTAACCCTCGACCTCAGGTGATCCGCCCACCTAAGCCTTCCAAAGTGCTGGGATTACAGGCATGAGCCACCATGCCCAGCCACCTTTGTCTTGTAACTGAATCCCACTTACTCTGACACTTACTGTTGGATAAGTGGCTAACATTTAGGTGTTCTCATTTAATTATTTCCTTATGATTTTGTTTATTTTTCTCCTATATTATTTATTTTAAAAAACTTACAGTGTCTTTCAAATTCTTCTTTATTCAATTCACCTATTTAATGTGTATCCTGACCCTTTCTCATGTGTGGCTTATAATTATTTTTTTAAGGGCAGCTTATCTTCAGTGGGGCTTGTTTTATCCATAAACGTCCAATATATCCACCCTGGCTTTGAGTTTTCTTTACTCCTGTCACCTGAGGATTTCCCTTGCTTTTTGAGAGTTTTTAAATATTTTATTTGTAAATAGTGAGTTTTATATCAATACTTTTAATGACACATATTTAATATTTTAAATATTTTATCCAGTATTTCTGTTTGTAGCAAAAGGTGTGATCTGTCATGCTGATGGACTCGGCACCTACTAAACTTTTCCGCCTCTCAGTTTCCTCATCTTTAAAATGAAAATAATAACAGTGCCTATCTTGTGAGGTTCTTGTGATGCTTAAATGTAATAATTCATGCAGAGCACTTTAAGTTCTACAAAAGTGACTGGAGCATAGCAGACATTCAATAAATGTGAGCTTAAATTATTGCTTTGCCCAGAACTGAGTTATTCATCTCCCCACAAGCCCCTTTCTTCTTTCCTAGGCCTATCTAATTGAATGACTCCACCAAGTACTCAGTCACCTAAGACTGAACCATGGGATACCTTGCAGACTCTTTCCTCATCACCCTCACCCCCACCCTGTGAGTTTTTCCTTATCAGTCAGCCCACTTATCTCCAAGTCCCATAAAAATATGTCCATGATACTCTTTTCATGAAAGTAAGACAAATAACACAAAAAATATATACTTTGAAGGAGTACAAATAGGTGACAGGAAGGCAGAGGGATGACGGGCACCAAATTCAAGATGGCAGGTGCCTGGGCAGGAGAAGCCAGAGGCATGGGATGGGGGTGGAGCTATGAGATGGGACGAGTCACTGTCCACAGTCAAGTGTCCTCTGAGGCAGTTAGATCCCAGGGTTTTATTGAATTATTTAAAATAATTTTTGAAGAGAGCTTCACATAAACCAGTGATACAAGTATATGATGAATGAAGAAATATTTTCAAACCTGTAGTGTGTTCCAGAGTAAGGGAGCGAGAGAGGAGAGAGACTTACTGTTGAACAAAGAGCATTCACCAATGGGTAAGGGGGCTTGAAGAGGAGAGAGGAAGGAGATAAAAAGGAGTATGTGGCCCAAGCAGGCAATTATGAAGAGCCACTGAAGAGGGGACTGCAGACTGCTGACAGTCACGGGCCACACACTGAGAAATGCAAATCAGCTCTTCCCCATACTTCTGGATTTTATTTTTTTAAATATTTGACTCAAGTGAACTTTAATTTTTTTTTTTTTTTCTGAGATGGAGTCTCGCTCTGTTGCCAGGCTGGAGTGCAGTGGCACAATCTCAGCTCACTGCAACCTCTACCTCCCAGGTTCAAGCGATTCTCCTGCCTCAGCTTCCAGAGTAACTGGGACTACAGGCGCTCGCCACCATGCCAAGCTAATTTTTGTATTTTTTAGTAGAGACAGGGTTTTACCACATTGACCAGGATGGTCTTGATCTCTTGAACTTGTGACCTGCCTGCCTCAGCCTCCCAAAGGGCTGGGATTATAGGCATGAGCCACCGTGCCTGGCTGAGCTTGAACTTTTTAATATGTTCAATGCCCCCTTGTATTTCTTCTATGAATTATTTATTCTTTTAATGAGTGGGTTGCTCATTTTATGAGGTCTATAATAGTGAGGATGTTAGCTTTTTTCATATATATTGCAAATGTTTTCCTTAGCCCTTTCTGATAAAAGTGTTATCTTTTTTTTTTTTTTCAGGTAGACTTTGAAAGAAATGTTGACTCAGGTTCTCAGTTGACCCATGGTATCCGTTGTACTATGACCTCATGGCTGGTGGAACCATTCAGTGCTGCTGAAGCAGAACCTCTCTTGCGGGAGCCCTAGAGTCCTCCCACTCTGTGAGCCTCTGCCCAACCCTTGGGCTCCTATCCAATGACATCTGGACCAGATCCTGGGGAAACCACACATGCCCTGTCCCCTTCCCAGGAGCTCAGCCTGAGTGGCTTTTTCTGTTTCTGATCAACCTAAGGAACTTTACACAGTGCCTTTGTTTACTGGTCTTCCTGTCCCTTTCTCTGCACCAGGGGCCTCCTGTCCTTCAGCAACTCCCCTTCCTGGGCAGAAGTAAGGATCCCTTAGCATATGGCTCATGCTGGGAGACTGTGAGCTGCTGCAGAAGGAGGATGTGAGGGGTGTACTTGGGTCTAATTAGGGCTTATTACTCAGGAGTTGACATTGGTTAAACACCAGCTCTTCTGAGCTGCTGACATGGACCTTGATCTTGACTTGATTTCTCAAAGTGCCTTGACTTTTGTTTTAGCAAACAACGAAGTCTGACAAATGTTTCAATCAAAGCCAGAGGTCAGGGTCGGCAGACCCTGCCAGTCCAGGCCACCTTTGTTCTCCCTCTACGTGGAACACTCTATCCCCTTCCAACTCGAGGCCTTTAGCCTCCTGACCGTTCACTCTGGGAATCTGTTCAGAACATCATTTCACCTCTGGAGCAACAATCCCCCTATCACTTTCATCAATAAGGTCAATGACATTTTTATTGCATTGTATCACAAAGTGGCAACAGCAGTCAGGTCTTTAACCCTGATCTTTCACTTTGGGAATTTTTCTAAGTCTCCCTCATCTCTGGAACAACCATCCCCTCCTATCTCTTTCATCGATAATGCCAACCACAATGACAACAGCAGTCAGCACCCCCCTATGCACGTTATAGCTGGCCGGGCACCTTCGTATGCACTGCAGTAGTCTTGTAAGGCAAATCAGGAAGGAACTGTCAGCCCCATTTAACCCAGGAGCAAAGCAACTTTACCAGGGTCACACAGGAAGTCACTAGCCAAGTTGCATCTGAAATCCAGGTCTTCAGACTCCAGGCACATGGTGCCTTGTCCCTGGTCCCACCTCATCCTTGGCCTCTGTTCTGCCCTACCCAGCAGTTACAAAAAGGGGTCACTGAGAAAGGTGTGATTGAAGGCCAGGCATGGTGGCTCATTCTTGTAATTCCAGCACTTTGGCCAAGGAGGGTGGATCACCTGAGGTCAGGAGTTCAAGACCAGCCTGTTCAACATGGTGGAATCCCATCTCTACTAAAAATACAAAAATTAGCCAGGCATGGTGGCGCACACCTGTAATCCAGCTAGTTGGAAGGCTGACGCAGGAGAATCACTTGAACCTGGGAGGTGGAGGTTGCAGTGAACTGAGACTGCACCATTGCACTCCAGCCTGGGCAACAAGAGTAAAATTTGGCGTCAAAAAAAAAGAGAAAGATGTGATTGAGTCTTGGTTGGTTTCCCAGGATCTTCCCCTCATTGGGAGATATGCAGGGCTCACCTCCCTTAGGTGTCTCAGGGAAGTCATAGTTGAGGCAACAAGAGGAAGGATATTGTGATGAGGAGGCAGCCATGTTAGTTGGGTTCCTTCTGCGAGTTGAACACTCACATGTAATTTTCTCACCTTATCTTCACCATAGTCCTGGGAAGCAAAGCGATTATAATCTTCACTTTCCAGATGAAGAAACAGGTGTGGAGAGGTGAAACCCAATTGTTTACAGCCTCAGATTAGCAAATGGTGGGCCTCACAACATGAGGTGGAAATGGTGACCCCTTCCCCCCCACACTCCCTTTCAAAATGGACCAAACTTGAATTTGAAGGTTGAGGCTCCAACAGTAACTTCTGGCCTCAGCAACTAGTGGCAAGAAGGTTCAAAGCCAGTGGTAGGCTGAGAGCCAATCATATGGCATCTGGGAGGCATTAAACAAATGATCATGGAATTGACCAACTCTGCATTCAGTGATGTTAAGTTGGTAGCTTGAAATTGAGAATATTTACATCATGGCAAATGCTATAAATCAAGGCTTTCCTCTCTCTCCTCTGCCATCCTAACTCCTCTGTGCCTCCGGCCCAGACCTTGTTGTCAAACTTTCACCAGCACTCCCCTAATTAGGCCCCCACAGAGCTTAACCGGACCCTGCCTGACTCACTGAACCCTCTTTTGCCTCTCCCACCATCTCCCCTCTTCCACCTTAAACATCAAGTTCACAACCACCTTCCCCTCAGCCAAGAACCCTATGGGCGGGGTCACCTGTAGGTCCCCCAGGAGCTGAAAGCACACCCATGCTGAGTGCGAGTGTACTGTTCACAGTGCAGCTAATTCCACATGCAAGCTGATCAAATAAACAAGCCTAAATGTGACCTCCAGAGGCCACACCAGCTTTTGAAATATAAAATCAAGAACACCATTTGAGATCCCTTCTAGTGAAAAATACTTTTGCTGGCTTCCTTTGAATGTGGAAAACATACCCTCCTTTAAAATACAATCTAAATCCTCCCCTCCCAGAACCCCGCCTGGGCTGGTGGCCTGGGAAAACCCCTGCCCCAGCCCCTGCAAGCACTCACAGAAGGTCACTCCTCAGCCACAGTGTCCATCGCCTGGAAGCAAGACTGCCTTTTGAAGATCACCTGCTTCCCCTGCTAAACTGAGGGTGCCGAGGATCTGCAACTGTGTTCCCAGGACTCACCAGCACAGGGCTGGCATCAAAGAGGCGCTCAACACCCGATGGTGGAGGTGTTCAATACCCGGTGGTGGAATTAATTAGCACAGCCTCCTCTCCCCGTCCCTTCTGTCTCCTGACTGTTCCCTTTTCTGATTTCCCACTTCCCTACCACAGGAGCCTGGACACAGCTGAGCCAAGACCCTCCTTCTCTGAGTGGATTCTCCAGCCTGGGCCAGCTCTGCCTTAGCAGCCTTGGAACCTGTGATCATGGAACGTTACGAACCCTAAGCCCCCGCTGTTTCCACTTGAACCGTGTTCAAGTGCCGCCTCCGGCTAGTGCAGCCTCCCTGGCCTGTGTCACAGGAAGTGGCCCCGTGTCTACCCCAATCCTCCCTCGGGACTCCTTTTGCTCCTCTGACTGCTTTTGGGAAGATTGGGGTGGAAATGGGGTCCCAAGGCCTGAATTCCATCCTCACTCAGAGTGGGATGGTCCCCCTCTGGTCCTCTGCCCTTAACTCTGGGACTCCAATCCCATATTCCTGGCCCAACTGTGGCTGGAAAAGTTGAGGCAGGAGTCATGAAGTGATTCATACTCTGACCACAGTGTATGGCTGTGGAACACCCTCTGGCCCTGGAAGAGGTGCGTAACAGAGGATGGGCACACATGGCAGGAAACCTGCCTTTGGGGATCTGGTACCAGTGTTGAGATCTCTCTACTTGCTTCTTCTTGGGTTTGGGAAAGCACCAGCTACTGAACTGTAATTTCATCTATAAAAATAACACCACCACTGAGCATTTTTATAGCACTTACTATGGGTCCTGTTCTCATGCATTAATTAATTTCATTCTTTCAGTAACACTATGAGGCTGGGAGTATTCCTGTCTCTTTCTTACATATGAGGTGACTGAGGCACAGAGGGGCTAAAGAACTTGCCCAAGGTCACACAGCTACTAAATACCTGAGTTGGTTGTCTGGGCAGGAAGATATAAAAATAAAAATAGAAAATATGTGATCTGGGATTTGAACCCAAGCTCAGAGACCAGGCTGGCTCATTAGAAGATGGAGCAAGGGCCAGCAAGTGCTGGGATGATGGCTCACACCTATAATCCCAGCACTTTGGGAGGCTGAGGCAGGTGGACCATCTGAGATCAGGAGTTCAAGACCAGCCTGACCAACATGTTGAAACCACATCTCTACTAAAAATACAAAAATTAGCCAGGTGTGGTGGCGCATCCCTTTAATCGCAGCTACTAGGGAGGCTGAGGCAGGAGAATTGCTTGAACCCAGAAGGTGGAGGTTGCAGTTAGTCAAGATCACACCACTCTACTCCAGCCTGGGTGACAGAGTGAGACTCCATCTCAAAAGAAAAAGAAAGACAGTGGAGCAAAGGATGGCACTAGAGCTGGAGAAATAACAGAAGACCAGGATGCTATTGCTTAGGACACCTGAATAGAAGGCTGCTCAGAAGGCCGATGGTGCATGCATGGAAAAGGAAGTGAGAGCCACACATGGAGGACGTGAGAAAAACAGTCTAGACGCTCGGAAATGGCATGCTAGGAAGAGAAGCTCGTGGATGATCAGCTCAGAGGGAGAACTGCACCTCCTACTTCACTGTTCAGTTTGGGGTGCGCCTGAGCTTAAACCTCCAGGCTCTGCTGGCCCCAAGACAAAAGCAAGGCTTCCATGCAAAGCCCTTGCCTTCCATGAGTCAGTTTTATCATCTATAATATACACAATACAATGAAGAACTTTGTGAGGATTCAACCTGATGCTATCATTATAACAGCACTATGGAGTCCTGACCTTTCTGCTGGGCCTGGGGTAAGGGCATGAAATGTATTAACGTATTTAATCCTCACATTTACCTGATAGAAGTAAAGACTATCATCAGCCATGTTTTAGAGCTGAGGATCGTAAGACACAGGGAAGCTAGAGTACTGGCCCAAGATCCCGGAGCAATTGACTAGTAGAGCCAGGCTTTGAAACCGGTTGTCCATGCTCTTAAATGCTAGGTTACAATACAACTCAAAGAAAATAGTGAGCACAGCCAGGGGCAGCGGCATGCATCTCTAATCCCAGCTACTTGGGAGGCTGAAATTGAAGGATTCCTTGAACCCAGGAGTTTGAGACCAATATGGGCAACATAGTGAGACCATATCTCAAAAATAATAACAACAACAGCAAGGTTGTGGATTCCCTCCCCTGAGCTTTTTATGTAATAATGCACTGACTGCTCACAATAACCTTATAAGATGGGCCCCATTTTACAGATGAGGAACTGAGACTCAGAGAGGGAGAGTAATGTGCCCAAGGACACACAGCAATTATATGGCAGGACTGGAAACCAAGTTCCTGCAGCTAGCTCCAGAGCTGGAACCCCAAATCACACACTGGGAGTTCAGCCTGTGAGCGCCCCTTCCTCGGGCTTGCGGGATGAACAGCTGCCTTCTGGATGGTCCACGTGGGAAGCATATTTGGATTGTGATTTATAAAACGCCGTGAAGACAATAGGAACCAGTCCTGACACTTACACAGGACTTTCCTTTTTCAGTCCCAGTCATTATTGCTGTGTCTTCCCAGCTCCCTTGTGAAGGGGTGGACAGGTATGCATCCCCTCTCTGGTTTCCCAGTAAACCCAGGGCTATTACTGCAAGCCAGGCATCACTGGCCAGAGGAATCTGCTGGCCCTGGATTCCAGATCACTGCACGCTCTCTCTCCTTACCTTTTTAACATGTTATTTTTCCTGATTATCATAATAATGTATAGTCAATGTAAAATGCGAAAATACAATGGAAATATAGAAAGGAGGCCAAAAAACAAGACTCCCTTGTGATGCTACCACTGCAAAAACAACCCGCAGGAATATCTTAGTGTATCCTGTTTGTCTGTTTTCATGCCCAGAGCCACAGCTGCCGCACTAGCCCTCATGGATTTGTGTAATCAAAAGGTCTGGCTGGAAGGGAGTGGCCTCATCCAGTCCTCAGCAGGGCAGGCGTCCCCTTGCAGCCTCCGGCTAGACATAGCCGTCTCCTGCTCATGAGATATGTGAGGCCCGCCTGCTCCCCACGCTCCCTGGGACCTCACATTACTCAATGTTTCCTGGCCCTTGTCAGGAAATAGGGATGTTTGTGATATGTATAAAATCACAAGAGTAACCCTCCTCCCAAAGCTTATTTCAGCTAACAAAAAGTAAGCACTCTTAGAGCCCGACCCTTCAAGGAGCTGCTGTAGAAGGTGTGACTTTCATGTCTTTCCCAGAATGTTTTTTGATGTTTTGTTTTTTGCCTCTCTCCTTGTTGCCTGAAATGTTCCCATGAGACTTTCTTGCATGTGTATTTCAGCATGATGCTGGGCTCAAAATGCAACACCCTACCACCCCCAGGAAGGGCGGCACAGAATACAGCTGAACTCACTTCTTAATCGCTGTGCAACTCCACGCTCATAATTTAACCTGTCTGAGCCTTAGTTTTCTTACCTATAACATGCCTCCCTTGCAGGGTTATTATGGTAAACCGAGGGCCTGGCATATGCTATTGGTTCTCTTTCAGCCCCTAAAATGAATACACTCACTGATTAAATGACACTTGACTCAGGCTGGGATGCATGGAAGGAGATCCAGGGACTATTTGAATCTGGAACAGTTTTGGGCAGAAGGAAGGGGGTCAAGAATTTGGAAAAGGAGGAGGATGGGGAGAGGGTGGACATGTACAAAAGAGACCACAGAGCTGCAAAACCTTGGCCCTGGGGGAGAAGCCCTTAAAGACTATCTCATCTGCCTCATTCTCTTACAGCTGGGAACACTGAAGCCCAGAGAAGGAAGGGAATGGCTGAGCTCCCTAGCCAGCCAGGTTGGAGAACCAACTCTCAGGGATTTTCAGAATCTGCAAAGCAGATTCTCAGAGCCAGAGTTAAGTAGGGGAAGAGGTCAGAAGACCCCTCACTCTCCAGGTGCTGGAGGCAATTGCTGGAGAGAAAGCTCTACACTGACTTAGCACCTCCCTCTTCCCAGCACCCGTGCCCACTCCCCAAGCCACTGGGTTCAGTCTGTCCCTGTGGTCCCTGGGCATTCCCACCCCCACCCCAACCTCACCTCCTGAGTGTGGCTATAACCTACCAGAGCCAGAATGATTTGCTCGGGAATGTTCACCACAGGCCTGGGAGCAGAGCAGCAGCACCCGGGTGCCTCTTCCTCAGGAAGTGCAGAGGGAGTATGATTCTTCTATGAAGGCTCGTCCCCTCTCTGGACAGCAGCTTGTATATATATCCTGCTTTCAGACTGGAAAAAAATTCTCTTTGCCCTTGCCCCAACCCTCTTCCTGCACAGCCATGAGCTGTTTCTCTCATTGACAAGAGTCAAGCTCAGATGACCTCCCACCTCATAAGGAGTGTCCCCCAAGAATAGTGTTTGGAAAGCATGTATCCCATCTCTGGAATGATTCCCTGGTAACTGGGTCAAGGCCACTAACAGTCCATTCCAGATGTGCAGGCCTTTGCTTACCTTGTATCTACCCGAAGGACCTTCCCAACATCACCTTCAGAGATCCTGCCTCCAGCTTCTTCATCCTGGATACCTTCCTAGCAAGATCTCACCGCCCCGCCCCCATCTGCCCCAACCCTAAACTCTACTCAATCTCTTTCTTTGGCCATAACTTCCACTGAGAAGGGTTGTGTCTGCTACACCCCCTGTGTCACCAATAGTTTCATCTCCCAGACTTTCCAAATCATCTTCCCTCTTTCCTTCCCTTCTCCCCCACTCCCTTCATGGCATCTCTGTATGGTTAGCTGCCTGTTGAACTGTCTGTTCCCCTGCTGGGTCAGGATCTCTCAGGGGAAGGACCATATCTGACCCGCTAGCCAGGGCTCAGGGACAGGCAATAGCAGAGAACGAATGAATGAATGAGTGGATGTTGGATATATGACGCACTGCCTGCCACATGCTTAGCAGTATGAGGGTCTGCCTTCCCAGCACAGCACCTGTGGTCCAGGATCAGTAAGTCAGCTGCCCTCACCTCCAGTCCCACTGCCCCCCTTGACACACAGCAAGTGCTTGGTGAATGCCTGTTGCCTCCACTTGAACTGAGCAACAATAGAGCAGTAATGTCAGGTGGTTAAAGGTGCTGGCACTGGAGTCACGCTTAGCTGGGCTTGGATCTGGCTCTGCATTTACTGGCTGTGTGACCTAGAGATGGTGGCTTCACCTCTCTGGCCCTTGGTTTTTGCATCTTTACTGGGGTTGAGGACAGTCCCTCAGACAGACATCAGAGAACAGAATGTCCCAAGAAGATGGCCATGGACTTAGACATTTGCCTTTCTCTGGGGTCCACAGGCTACCAAGAATGGATGTTAAGACTGTGATGGGTTTTTCACTCAGGCAGAGGGAAGCAGGGGACCTTTCAAGTAGGGCCTCCAAGCCTCTCTTGGCCAAACGCTACTTTCTAATAGGGAGAATAAGACCCAAGGAGCTGCCCAACAAGAGCTAGAGTTGCCCAACAAGACCCAGAGTCCTGGGTCCCTCCCACAGAGTCGCTAAGTGCTAGGACCTGGGCTCCTTCTTTATTTCCCCTTACCTCACCCCTTTTGTGTATCCTTAGTTTAAAATAATTTTTAGACTTGCAAAATAAAGTGTAAGATTCCTAGATACCTGTCTGCCAGCTTTCCCTAATATCAACATCAGTTAAATTAAGCTTAGCCTAAGGCTGAACTTATATATTTTAATATGTTTTTAATATATAAAACTTACATATTTTAAGTTTGGCCTAAAGGTTTCTCCACACATAATGAATTGTAACCAGACTGAATGTGTAAACAGGCTATAACCTATTCTTGTGCCAATTACAGAGTTTCAGCCAATCGTATGTGGCCAACCATTCAAACTGTGTTCAAATAAGGCAAATGCCAAGCTGTAACCAATCCAGCTGTTTGTCCTTCAGTTCCATTTTCTGTCCATCACTTTCCTTTTCTGTCCATAAGTCTTCTTCCACCACGCAGTGTCACCCAAGTTTCTCTGAACCTAATCTAGTTTGGGAGGTTGCCTGATTCTCAAACTGTTCTTTGCTCAATTAAACTCTGTTTAATTTGCCTAAGGTATTTATTATTATTAATATTATTAAGACAGAGTCTCACTCTGTTTCCCAGGCTGGAGTGTAGATGTGTGATCTCGGCTCACTACAATCTCTGCCTCCCAGGTTCGAGGGATTCTCCTGCCTCAGGCTCCTGAGTAGCTGGGATTACAGATGCCCGCCACCACACCCAGCTAAACTTTGTATTTTTAGTAGAGGTGAGGTTTCACCATGTTGGCCGGAATGGTCTCGAGCGAGCTCAAACGATCTGCCTGCCTCAGCCTCCAAAGGTACTGGCGTGAGCCACCGTGGCTGGCCTCTAAGGAGTTCACTTTTAACATATCTACATAATCACAGTACTGAATCTAAACAAGAAAATTAACATTGACACAACACTGTTGAGTAACCGACACACCGTACTGAAATTTCAACAGTTGTCCCACTAATGTCCTTTCTCTGGCCCAGGATCTGAACCAGAACACACTTGATTCTGGTGTCTCCTTTGTCTCTTCATTCTGAGGCGGATCCTCGGTCTCGCCGTCTTTCGTCACCTTGACAGTTTTGAAGAGTGCTGGCCGGCTCATTTGTAGAATGCTCCTAAATTTCAGTTTCGTTTTTCTTCAGGATGAGATCGAGGTTGTACATTTTGGGCAGGAACACCACAGAAGTGACCTTATGTCCTCAGTATACATATCAGAGGTGCATAATTTCCAGATGTCTCTTTCCTGGTAATGTTAACTTTGATCACTTGAAAAATGTGGTAGCTGACAAGTTTTTCCATTGTGAAATTACTATTTATGCTCCTGCTACATTGAGACTATGCAAATATCCTATTTCTCATCACACTTTTGTCCACTAATTTTTGCATCCATTTATTCTTTTCAACAATAATTATTACTGAGTGGTGATTCTATATTTCCATCATTCTTTCTACATGTATTGATTCGAATTTTATTATGAGAGAGCTGGGCCTGGCACAGTGTCTCCCAGCACTTTGAGAAGCTGAGGCAGGTAGATTACTTGAGTCTAGGAGTTTGAGACTAGCCTGGGCAACATGGCAAAACCCCATCTCTGCAAAAAATACAAAAATTAGCCAGGCATTGTGGCATGCACCTGTACTCTCAGCTACTTGGGAGGCTGAGGTGGGAGGATTGCTTGAGCCCGGGAGGTGGAGGCTACAGTGAGACAAGATCTTGCCATGCACTCCAATGTGGGCAACAGAGGGAGACTCCATCTCAAAAAAAAGTTTTTTGTTAAGAGTTGGCCTTTCTCCATATTTATTCATATTAGTATTTGACCTCATGGGTATTTATTTTATTCTTCTGCTCCCATTATTTATCTTGCTGTTCAAATTGTCTCATCCTCTTTGAAAATATCTCAACCCATCTGTTTCCTGTTAAGCCTCTTTTCCTAACAAGATGTGGCCCATGGCTAAGTCACTCTCTCAGTGTCACTCCCCAGCCATAGCACGTCAGCCACTCCCTGGTATGCAGGGCAGGTGGTTGGGAGACCTCTGAGCCTTTGTGTGATTGGTCACGTTTCCCTTTTCCCTAGAACTCACTGAAGCACCTTCCCAACAAGCGTTGGGCTTTTTCCTGGAATGGGCAGGTTGCAGTCAGAGAAGTCAGTCCTAGCTCCACAGACAAAGAGTTCCAGGAAGGGCTGAGCCTGCCAGGTAGCCCCAGATCCCCCACCACTGCTCTCCATCAGGCACCCTCCCTCCAGCACCACCAATTTCATGCTCTGATTGCTCCTTCTTGAGCCTCCCTTCTGAGCCAGACTGCAGGGAGAGTTACAGAGATGCCCAGGCAGCAGATATAGCTTGGAAGCAGTTGCCCAGATTTGCAGAGGAAACGCTCTGCACCCAGGGGATGGTTACCAGCTGTTCTCCACTAGCCCCAAGGGCAACCGAAATGAAGAGGGCAGTGCATTGTAGGGGAGAGGGGGACTCTAGTCAAAGAGAAAGGAGACTTCCGGCTGTTGAAGTGGGCTGAAGGGAGAGGCTGTGAACTTACATTCTTTGCTCTCTTTAAGGCATGCAAGGATCCTGGGATGGGAGTGCACCCAGCCACAGAGACCAGACAGGCACAGGGCTTCTCCATAGGGTGCAATGCCACTTCTGAATTCAGAGTAGACATTAAAATCATGACTAGTTTGACGTATTTCCTAATGTACTTACACCTTTCACATGTTGGAAAAATCTACAATTACTGTAAAAAGTGGCATCACATTTTCAAAACACCGGCTTCTCTCTTCAGCCAAGTACTGAGTGCGTATCTGTGAACCTTTGACCTATAGCTGATCCATCCTGTCCTCCACCACCCTGGAAGTCTTCAGGCTCACCTCCCGCTGGAAGTCTTCCCAAGCCTCCCCAAGCCTCTCCAGACATCCCTGATCCTCTGTTCTGAGCTTCCTTCCCAAGTCTGTAGGGGAATTATTATTCAGGGGCAAATCTGTCTCCCTACCAGACTACAAATTCTTCATAGTCAGGAGCCTTATTCCTTTGCACAGAGTACTTGGTGCTGTCCCCACGCTGAGCAGGAACTCCACAGACAAGGGCCCCTGATTGCCAGCATGACCCAGCCAGCTCTTGACAGCCTGGTTTTTGAAGGCAGAGCCCTGGGCTGGCCCTGCCTCATCCTCTGTCTCACTGTTTCTTTCTCACTATTTTTCTGTCTTCCTTGGGCAAAGTTTGCCCCATTCTAGCTTAACTCATGAGGGAGTCAGTCCAATCCTTCTCTAGGGACTTAAAACTCTGAATTCCTAGGCCACAAACCTGCCCTCCAATTTAGAAGCCTGGATAGAGCCCACATTTACTCACTTTGATTCACTGTTAACGCCAGAATCTCAGACTTCTTCCTATCATGCCCCATTGACGACAGGAAGGAAATGGTCCTCCTCTCACCTCTTCCACTTCCTCTTTCTGTGCTGCCCCCTCCTGGCCCCCTCTGGCCACTCAGACTGTGTTGTCTCCTCTTTTGTACATCTGCCCAAGTCACCCTTCAACCAAGCAGCAGGTATGTATAACCCATTCCCCAATTACTACTCCCTTGCCTTGCTACAAATGCATTTGTTTGAAATCAATATATTTATTCATTTATCAAAATACCTTCACATATATATTTATTACACATTAAAATTATGGAGTGGCTCCCCAGATATCTTCTCTGTGGGTTAGGCCAGGCCGAGGTTATCACATCCATTTTGCAGACACAGTTGCCAAGACTCAGAGAGGGAAAGTCACTTGCCCAGAAACACAGATAGCAGCCATATGGACTTTCTGATTCCTACTCTTTTGCTCATTGTCTTTGTGAATGTTCTGTGTAATTCTTCCTTCCTTCTCCCCAGCCCCTCCACCTCAGATCTGGTTAGCGATTACAGGACAGAGATTATTTCTTGCTCATCTGAACATCCCCCACTGCGTAGCCCAGCCAGCACCTGACACACAGTAGACACTCAGTAAACGTTGGTTGGGTGAATGCAAGCTTTGATGTAGAAAGCCTTCCTAGAATCACTTGCTCTTACCTAACAGCAATCTCGATGCTTCTTGTACAGAGACTCCACCACCTTGGGCTTTTCTGGGACTCAGTTTCCCTGCCTGTAAAATGACTATAGAGAAAGCTTATCCAACCCACAGGCCGCATGCTGCCCAGGACAGCTTTGAATGTGGCCCAACACAAATTCTTAAACTTTCTTAAAACATGATGAGGTTTTTTTCTGTGTAATACTTCTTCTTTAGCTCATCAGCTATCATTAGTGTTAGTGTATTTGATGTGACACAAGACAGTTCTTCCAATGTGGTCCAGGAAAGCCAAAAGATCAGACACCCCTGTATGGAGGGTTGGACTCAACGATGTCCATGCTCCCATCAGCAGTGACAGGCTTTTGTTTCCTCTGGGACTTTCCCAATGCGGACTGCATGCACACATATGGAAGCTGAAATGCCAAGACAGCCCAAGCAGCAATATAAAAATAGCAGCTGCTGGGCACACCCTCGGGTTCCAGGCAAAGAAGATTGCACCCTGTAAGGCTTGGAAGTTGGTGTTTCCAGCTGAGCCTGGGCGTGGGTGAGTGACATGGACAGGCTAAGCTGCCAGCCTTCTGGAGCTAGTTTTATTTCTTGGGAACTATTTTCAATATTGTCTGGGTCTCTGGAAACTGAGAAAGCTGACAGCTAATCAACATTTGAGAACTGGGGACCTTGCTCCACCCCCCCTTCACTTTTTCACACCATCCATCCACCCAGGAAGCCTTTCCCGAGTGCCTGTCCTCAATTTCATTCCAGACAGGGCACTAGGGGCAGAACAATAAAGCCAACTGATGCTTAAATGGCACTTGGGCTGAACGGGACACTGTTTCAAGTGCATTACATATGTTAATTTCTCTAATCCTCCCACCAACCCCATGTTATAATGGGGAAAATCAGGCACAAAGAGATTAGGCAACTTTTGCAAATTGCAGGACTGGGATTTGGACCAGACTACCCCTGCGCCCACCCTCACCCTCCACCCAGTTAGTTTACTACATTTTCCCTTCTGAATCAGATGTTTCCTTCTCTCACCAGATAAATTTTGTGGTTTTATGATTTTTTTTCTTTTTTCAGACAGAGTCTCGCTCTGTCGCCCAGGCTGGAGTGCAGTGGTATGATCTCAGCTCACTGCAGCCTCCGCCTCCCAGGTTCAAGCAATTCCCATGCCTCAGCCTCCTGAGTAGCTGGGATGACAGGCATGTACCACCGTGCCTGGCGAATTTTTAAAATTTTTAGTAGAGATGGGATTTCACCATGATGGCCAGGCTGGTCTCAAACTCCTGACCTCAGGTGATCTACCTGCCTCACTTTCCCAAAGTGCTAGGATTATAGTCATGAACTACCAAGCCCCCCATGATGTTCTTTATTATCTTAGTATTCAAACATCTACCCCTGGAAATTTCAGAAGAGTATAATGAACTCCCATCAGCCATCATCCAGCTTCAGCAATGACCAGCTAGTGGCCAATCTTTTTCCTCTATACTCCCACCCACTCGCCCCTTTTAATATTATTATTTTGAATCAAATACTAGATGCCATATCATTTAATCTGCAGATATTTGAGTATGTTCCTTTAAAATATAAGGACTTCAACCATTGTCTCACCTAAAGAAGCTAACGTTAATTAGCCAGTCACTCTTCATGTAAAAGTCATCATTTTCTCCTTCACAGTTTGTCTGAATCATGATCCAAACAAGAACCACACACTGTGAGTGGTTGATACTTTTCCCAATCTCTTTTAATCCATAGGTTTCATCTTCATCTCCGTCTTTCGCTTTTCTTTGTAACTTATTTATTGAAGAGCCTGGTTTTTCATACTGTGTGGAAAGTTTCCTAGAGTCTGGATTTCGCATTTTTATGTTATTGTTTAACATGCCACTCTGTTCTCTGTATTTCCCATAAATGGAAAGGTGGAGGTTTGATCTGATTCAGGTCGAAGATGTTTGTGAAACTACCTCATAGTTGGTGCTGCTCCTCTGAGGAGGCACTTTCCGGCTGGTTGCTGCTGCTTGTGAAGTGAGCAGCTGCTGACGTCGATTCCAGATCCATTCATTCTTTAGTGGTTGTACGCTGGTGACCTGGCCTAGCTTCAACACCCATAGCCTCCTCCTACAGACACTTGCCCACCTCTGTCCCTGCTTCAGTGCCTTCCCGCTAAGTGGCTCCTTAGCTACCAGCATTCCCACCAGATTCCCATTCAGGCCACAGTACCACATATGACTGGGCATAACAAGCTGGAGACAGAGTCCAAACTCCACCTGAAACTTCCCAGTTAGGGGACTGTCCTTCTGAGAGAGGAGGCTGGGAGGTCATCACAACACAAACCCTGACTCCTCCGACTAAAATAAGAAAATTCCCTACAGGTGAATTCAAGTGCAGCTCAGTGTCAGCTAAGATCACATCCTTTGAAAGGGAATGAAATGGCAGCCGGGCATGGTGGCTCATGCCTGTAATTCCAGCACTTTGGGAGGCCGAGGTGGATGGATCACGACATCAGGAGTTCAAGACCAGCCTGGCCAGCCAGCATGATGAAACCCTATCTCTACTAAAAATACAACAAATTAGTCAGGCATGGTGGTGGGCACCAGCTACTTGGGAGGCTGAGGCAGGAGAATTACTTGAACCTGGCAGGCAGATGTTGCAGTGAGCTGATATCATGCCATTGCTCTCCAGCCTGGGCAACAGAATGAGACTCCATCTCAAGAAAAAGAAGAAAAAGTGAATGAAATGGGATTGCCCCCACTAAAACTCCCAGGTGCTTATGTTGTCTCTGTCACTTGGAGCTCTGAGTCTACTTACGGTAACTCTCCATCCCACTCACTACTCACTTGTCATACCTGTTTTATTCTCCCTGCAGATCAAGATAAGGGACTCTGCCCCCTCACTGTGCTTTGCCTCCTAAAATCTCTCACATAGCTCATTTGTGAGCATGGCAGATTTTCCTTAAGTTTGGGGCAATGGTTGGGTTTCAAGCTGCCACGTGGCTGGGCTCCTCTCATTCTTCCCTGGCCCCTCACTATACTCTAGGTTCACAGAATCACTACCCCTCATTATAGTCCAGCTCAGCTCAATATGTCACTGTGATGACAGAGACTATCTGGTTCTTGTCTCACTCCAACAGCACGGAAGCCCTGACAAGGCTTTGAAATTGCTGCCCTTCCGTGTTCCCACTCCCAGCCGGACTCTAGGAATTCTCTCTAGAAACAATGTAGAGGCAGACATTTATCTCCCCTTAGAACTACATTTTCATACCAGTGGATCCCTTGGGCAGTCTGGCAAAGCCTTTGGACTCCTTCTCAGAATAATGTTTTTAAAACACAAAATAAAATACATTAAAAACCAATTATAGCTCAAAGCCGGAAATAATCCAGATGTCTTCCAGCGGGTAGTGGTTCGGTAGACCAGGTACTAAGTCTACCATGGAAGACCACTCAACAATAAAAAGAAACAAGCTGTTGATCTGCACACACGTGGATCCATCTCAAGGGGATTATGCTGAATGAAAACAAGCCAATATTGTAACCTCCCAAGGGGTTCAGCTTGCCCACTGCCTAGACAGAGCCAATTCATCAAGACAGGGGAATTGCAATTGAGAAAGGGTAATTCACACAAAACCAGCTGTGCGGGAGACCAGAGTTTTATTAATACTCAAATCAGTCTCCCTGAGCATTTAGCGAGCAGAGTTTTTAAGGAAAACTTAGTGGGGTGGGGAAGCCAGTGAGCCAGGAGTGCTAATTGATCAGGGATGAAATCATAGAAGTTGAAGCTGTCTTCTTGCACTGAGTCAGTTCCTCAGTCAACTCTCCTTGCACAAGATTAGAAGTGCCAGTTTATTTATCTGGATGGTGTCTGGTGAGGGTCCGCTTCCCATTTCATAGATGGTGCCTTCTCACTGTGAACTCACATGATGAAAGGGACAAGAGAGCTTTCTGGGGTCTCTTTCATAAGGGCATTAATCTCATTCATAGGGGCTCCAACCTCACGACCTAGTCACCTCCAAAAAGCCCCACCTCCAAAAATCATCACATTGGAAATTAGGTTTCAACATATAAATTTGGAGGTAGTGAAAACAATTATTCTGTCTATAATAGTGATGAGTATAAATTATGTTTCAAGATACCAGTGACAAGGTCCCAATAATATTACAAGCTGATATTACAGATCCCTAATCCAAAACTCCAAGATGCTCCAAAATCCAAAACTTTTTGAGGGCTAACGTGATGCCACAAGTGAAAAACTTCACACCTCACCTTATGTGATGGGTTGCAACCAAAATACAGTAAAAACTTTGTTTTACGCAAAAAATTCTTTTAACTATTGTTTAAAATTGCCTTTGGGTCATGTGTGTAAAGTGCATATGAAACACAAATGAATTTCATGTTTTTGTGTCCCAGCCCCAAAATATCTCATTATGCATATGCAGATATTCCAAAATCTGAAAAAATCCAAGATCCAAAACACTTCAGGTTCAAAACATTTTGAAGAGATATTCAACATGTTCTGTGTTTCATTGCCTTCATTCATAATTGAAAGAAAAGTTAATTTTGTGAGAGGTTAATGAAAATAAAAGTGGAAAATTTTTCCTGCCCAACTTCAAAAGTTTCCTGAATTAGATCATGGACTTCGAATTAAGAACCCTTGCCTTGCTTAAGACAGCAACTTTCTCTCCTCTATTACACGGCTGCGATAGTCATAAAGCAAAAAGTAGCAGCGGAAGCATCTGTGGAAGGGGCCGTGGTCACATTGCCTTGTTAAGGGTGTGACCAGAGGTTCCCTAGGAGTTAAGGCAGAACTTCATATTTTAAAATGTCAATCAGAGGCCGAGGTGGGTGGATCATCTGAGATGAGGAGTTCAAGACCAGCTTGGCCAACATGATGAAACCCCATCTCTAATAAAAATACAAAAAAATTAGCCAGGTATGGTGCCATGAGCCTGTAGTTTCACCTACTCAGGAGGGTGAGGAATTGCTTGAGCCCAGGAGGCAGAGGTTGCAGTGAGCAGAGATCACGCCGCTGCACCAGCCTGGGCGACAGAATGAGACTCTGTCTCAATCAATCAATCAATCAATCAGTCAATGTTAATTGGTGTTTCCTCACCATTCACTTTTCTTCTACTCAAACAGTGAGACTCAGGGAGGGTCTTTGAATTTTTTCTTGGTTTTTGATTACAGGAGTTTGAGGCAATTAAGGTTCCGTTTCTATTCTATACCAAACTAAACAAGTATTCCCCAGGCTAAGAAGATGAGAGGCAGGAAGGAAGCAGGTCAGTCTAAACATTAGAGGGACCCTGTGCCCTGCCTTATGGCCACAGTCCTGGTGTTTGTGGGACCCAGAGGGACACAGGGACATGGCACATGGGGAGTCCAAGGTGAACAGGTCCACAGGTAGACCCATCCCAATCCCTAGCCTGAAGCAACCAAAGGAAAGTGCTCAATGAGCTGCCAGGCCTGAAGGTGCTAGTGGACCACAGTAGTGTGGACATACAGGCTGGTGTCCATCAGGGAGGCAGCATGCTGACATCTCAGTGGAGGCCTATGTGGACAGAGGCCACCAAGAGCCAGGTGGTGCCATGCTCTCCTGTACCTGGGCACTAACCAGTTTCCTGGAACTGATGCAATTCAATTCCCAGTGATGGCAATTTAGTGTCCACATCCTGTAGAATGTGGTCTCAAAATAGAAAATAGCTTGTTCTAGAAAAATACAGTCATATTTTCTCATCTACTTGAGTCTGTGGCCAGAGGTGCTCACTGGAGTCACCTTCAGAATCCCCTGGCAGAGCGCCTGGAGCAGGCACCATCTGTGGCCCTCGTCTATCAGAGCTTCCACCTGCTGGGTGTATGCTGGCTGACTTCCAGCTGTTCGTACCCACACTGCTCTGTCTGTGGCCTTGCTCTGACCAATAACAAAGCCTGTTGTGCCTCTGCCTGCCAGTGCGGCATGCCAGAAATTCCAGGACATAATGTTCCCTGCCCCCCACCAAGAACCCCCAACCAATGACCGAAATGCCCCACCTCGCTTACCCTTGGGTGGAATAACCCCAAGGCGTGTGCACAGCGCTGTCTCCCTGCGTTTCTCCCAGAGGATTAAGTCCAACCACCCACATGGGAAGCCGGTTTGCTAACACACTTTACTGGCTGCCTTCCTTCCTCTGCCTCACCTCCTCCTCACTCTCCTGCTCAAGTCTCCAACTCCCAGATAAACCATTAGTGGAACCATATGACACTGCCAATATTTGAGCTTTTTGACCTATAAAATTGGCAATTTCATATAGCTCAACCTAAAATTTACACTCAAATCTTTGTCTCAGAGTCTGCTCCAGGACTACTTCCCCTTCAACGCTTATCTTCTGCTCTATCCAAAGCATGTCCCAAGTCACCCCCCAGCCACCCCTAGAAAGAGTCAATGGAAAGAAACTGCTGAGCAAAATTCCAGGAGCGGAACCTGTGGGATGACAGAGGGCCGCTAGGCCTCCTCTTGTTTCACAGCGCCACGCCCGGAGAGGTGGGGGTGGGACAACACGGAGGCGGCTCCGGGAATGAATGCGTGACCCATCCACATCATACATCATAGTGGGAAACGCGGTGACAAAATGAGGAAGTCGTGAGAGGTAAGGAAACGCTGTAACTGGAAAAGTGACGGAATGTTCGGAGGCAGAAGCTCCGGGTGTGCGCTTGGAAGCTGGAAAACGGAACGGGGGTGGCTAAGAAAAAGCCCAGAGGCCTGATCCTAGTCCCCCTCCTAAAGAATGCAATTCCCTGTAAACGGAGAGTTCTGGGCATATAAACAGGTTTAGGAACACTTTGGCTAAATCAGCGTCTCAGGCATAAACACAGCACTTTACCATCTCAGGCGCCCAACAAAAATTATTCTGTTTCTGTGGCTCACAGAATATGGAGACCATCCTTCTAGACAGCAGGGGAGGGGGAGAATTTGGATGAGAATCCAGTCCCGTTACCATCTAAGCAGATTTTTTTGCCTGTATTCCACAATAAGAAATGCGTTTTACTTGGCAGTCTATTGTACCCATACACACACATACATACACCTGAAAAAATAGGTTAAACAAAATATTACCCTAACTACTACCAATGTACTTGGATATTTTCTTTCTGTTTCATAGTTTTTAAAAGCCGAACATGAGCCAAGCATGGTGACTCATGCCTGTAATCCCAGCACTTTGGGAGGCTGAAGTGGGGGGATCACTTGAGGTCAGGAGTTCGAGACCAGCCTGGCCAACATGGTGAAACCCCATCTCTACTAAAAAATTAGCCAAGCACAGTCACAGGCACCTGTAATCCCTGCTACTCGGGAAGCTGAGGCAGGAGAATCACTTGAGCCCAGGAGGCGAAGGTTGCAGTGAGCTGTGATTGCGCCACTGCACTCCAGCCTGGGTGACAGAGAAAGACTCCATCTCAAAAAATAAAAATAATAAAAAAATAAGTAAAAGCTGGACATGGCTCATTAACTGATTTTTTTTTTTCTTTTTGAGACAGAGTCTCACTCTGTCACCCAGGCTGGAGTGCAGTGGCACAATCACAGCTCACTGCAACCTTCACCTCCCGGGCTCAAGTGATTCTCCTGCCTCAGCTTCTCGAGTAGTAGGGATCTCAGCTCACTGCAACCTTCATCTCCCAGGTTTGAGCAATTCTTATGCCTCAGCCTCCCAAATAGCTTGGATTACAGGCATGCTACCACCACACCTGGCTAATTTTTGGTAGAGATGGGGTCTTTACCAAAAGGTGGCCTTGAACTCCTGATCTCAAATGATGCCCCCACCTTGGCCTCCCAAAGTACTGGGATTACAGGTGTGAGCCACCGTGTAATTAATTGATTTCATAACCTGCTCCTGGGTGGTGACCTGCGATTCCAAATATTGATTTTGATATATTCAGAAATGAAAGGGAGTGGACAGAATTTCTGGGCTTTTCTCAAACACTGTGTATTTGCTATCAGCCTCTGTCCCATTCAGGGGTTCAGGAATTGCTGGGCTCAGCCAGAGAAACTTCTAAAATACCATGAGGTGAAGAGAGTTCTGATCTCCTAATCCAGTGATTCAAATAAGGCATTGCTGCCCCTTCACATTTTCTGCCACGTCTGTCTACCACCTACACTATGTATGAGTGTATGAATATCTTCTCTAAACCAACTCACTGCTCTTTAAAACTTAAATACTTACCCTAGCCCTGTTTTATGGAATATTATCAGTAAAAGCACATATTTAATGTTATTTCCCAAGGCAAAATAATAAAAACATAACTCGAAAGATAAAACATGCTTGTCCATTCCACCTTAACTCATCAGACCAGTGGCTCTCCCTGCCCAATTCCTTTCATAGAAAACCATCCAGTCTGCTGTCCCTAATGCCTAGAAAGGCCTCAACTTCTGTCCACCTCTTCAGTGACAATCAGCCCCATCACTGTGGCCAGCAGCACTTAAACTCACCAACCCTATGAAGTGTTAGGGTCATTTTCATTTTACAAATGAGGAACTGAGGCACAGAGAGATCAGGGAGACCTGTCCAAAATCCCACAGCTAGGAAGTGACGGAGCCAGGATTTGAACCCAGGCTGTCTGATGACAGAGCCTGTGTGCCTAACTGCTAGGTGCTCCTGCCCCCTTCTGAAGCTGCCCATCCCAGTCCCAACCCTAGTATCGCCCCTTAGAGGACACCTTCCTGGACTACCTGGCCCAGAGGATCACTCTTTATATGTTCCCAAAGCATTCACTTCTTGTCTGCTTGATTCACTTGGAGGTAAATCATAACCTGTGGAGACATTGCCTCTACTAGGCTGGATCCTTCCTGAAGGCAAAGCGGCATCTCATTCCTGTGTATATTTCTGGGTCCAACAGCCCATCTGTGTGGCCTTTTGTGTTTGCTGGACACTGTGATCTGCCTTGTGGTTTAACACACACTCAGCACTCTGCTAGTTATCAGATCACAGGCAGGATTCCAGCAAAGCCCTGGGAATAGTTGGGGGTAAAGGGAGATGAGTGAGAAGCAACGGTTAAAGGAGTCTTAATCTGAGGTCCATGGTTCCCCAAAGACCCATACCTGGTATGCAAGAGATCTGAGCTTATATGAGAACAAGATTACATCCTTATTTTCACTAACTTCTGGTGGAGATTCAGCATTTCCTTTCATCGGAATGTGACCCATGACTTTGTCACCAGTAAAATCCCTGATAGTTTCATTTGACATCGCCATCAGAACAGACATCTAAAAATATTTACGCTCATTACTTGCTGGAAATTCTGGTTGTTTTCAGACCCACTGCTAGATCTTGTATTTAAGGCATTAATAATAATCCACATAAATAGCACCCACTATACTATAATTTTTTTTTACAAACTTGGTAACTATTTCAATAAGATTGACATTCTTAGAAACTTCAGTAGAATTGATAATCATATGTATTTTATTTTATGCATTTTAAAACATGTTTTTGTTTTGTTTTGTTTTGTCTGAGATGGAGTTTCGCTCTGTCACCCAGGCTGGAATTCAGTGGTGAAATCTTGGCTTGCTGCAACCTCTGCCTCCCGGATTCAAGCCATTCTCCTGCCTCAGCCTCCCGAGTAGTCCCAGATATGGAATATTATCAGTAAAAGCACACATTTAATGTTATTTCCCATGAGAATTTTTTGTATTTTTAATAGAGATGGGGTTTCACCATGTTAACCAGGATGGTCTTGATCTCCTGACCTTGTGATCCGCCTGCCTTGCCCTCCCTGTAATCCTGTGCTGGGATTACAGGCGTGAGCCACCTCGCCTGGCCTAAAAGATGATTCTGAGAGGGGCTCCATGGGCTTCACCAGACTGTTGGGGAAGTGGGGGAGGGCCATGGCACAAAAACGGTTAAGACACTCTCCATAGAGAATCATAATTTAGAAATGGGTTTTGCAGCCAGATGGACTGGAGTTCAAACCTTATTTTTGCCACTTACAAGCCAAGTTGCCCGGGCCTCGTTTCTCTCACCTGAAAAATGGGGATTACTACCTACCTTATGAGATTAGCATTTAGCACCTGAGTAAAAGTGATTTCCTAACTCAGCTGGACTTCCTGGTGAGGCAGACAGTGCCTGACCCTCAGCTGGGATAGGGTCCCCCTTTCTCTCTGCTTCCTATCCTTCCCACTAGAGAAGTCACATGTGTCTCTCAGCCTGGCGGAACCCAGCTCTCTGTAGCAGGACAGAAAGGCTGACCTCAGACTCTTCTTCCATACTCTATTTTATTTCTGAGCCCAAAATCTGCACCCCACACCCCAAATTAGCTGCCGCTATCTGAGGCTTCCAAGAGAGACCAGTCATCTTGCTATCACATGCAAGTAATGTGAACCAGCCCCACCCAGTGGACAAATGTAGAAGTGCATGTAAGCCTTCTTTACATGCACTTTTACATTTGTCCACTGGGTGGGGCTGGTTCACATTCTAAATACCGCAGCCCAGCAGGGCAGAACTTGACTCAGAGAGCTGGAACATCCATTCGATCATCCTCTCCTGCCTCTCCCATCTCAATTAGTTTTTTTATCTTTTCAAATAGAGCCTGACATACAGAAAAGTTCTTATTTTTTGCGCCTAAGAATAGTAGTAACTCTCCGGACTTATAACATGACAGGTTAGCTTCTAAAAATGCTAACCTGTCATAAAGAATATATTCTTTTGTGTTTGGTTTCTTTTATTTAACATTATGTTTGTGACATTACGTCCAGCTGTAGTTCATTCATTCTCATTGCTTCAAAGGCTCCACTGGGAAAATATGCAAAAAATGTATTTGTATCCTCATCTATTGCCTTGGCTTTTGAGTAGTTTCCAATTTGGGGTTTGCTTTGTTGCTGCATTGTTGATGGGAATTATCAGCCCTTCAAACCACCCAAGACTGATTCGGAGCTCCAGACTGATGACGCCACACACTCATCAGGAGGCTTTGAAAAGATCACTCACGTAGTGAGGCTTTCCGGGGACAGCAGGGCCCACATTCAAGCAAAACAAGGGGTAAGGGGCTCTGGTTTTTATACTGGCTGGGCAGAGGGCAGGTGGGTCCAGGATGAAGGGTCCCTCTCCCACAGGCTGGAGCTTGTGTGGTTTGAACTTCCCACCTGTGCCAAGGTTGGGAGCACCTTGGCCTTCCTGTAGGCACTTCCAGATGTGGGGAAATAAGAAAAGGGAGCTATGGGGCTTGAAAGCTGTCATAGCAAAACATCAAAAATGGAGTCAGACTCTTTATTCCAGGGTTATTATGAGTAGTGCTGCTATGAGCATTTGTGTTCAAGCCTTTTCTGTTGGGTATGCTCCGAGGAATGCCACTGCTGGAGTATACATTTGACTTTGAAAAGTACTGCCAAACAGTTTTTCGAAGCATTCGCACCAAATTGCATTCTCTCTAGCAGCATTTACAGATGTACCACAGTTTAGTCCATTCTGTAGTTGACGGACATTTGGTTTCTTTCCAGTTTTTTGATTACAAATAAACGTGCCGTAACATTCGTGTGCAGATCTTCGCGTGAACATTCACAGGCAAATACTTCGGAATACAGTCGCTATGTTGCATGGTAAGTGTATATCTAACTGTGTAAGAAACCAAACTGTCTTTTTCCAAAAGTGGCTATACCATTTTGCATTTCTACCAGCAAAATATGAGAGTTACAATTGTTTCACATTCACCTAAGTTCTCAGTATGGTCAGTTCTGGTGCGAGCCTTGCTCAGGCTGGAGTTGGCTGGAGTGCCATGGCATAGTCTTGGCTCACTGTAACCTCCGCTTCCTGGGTTCAAGTGATTCTCCTGCCTCAGCCTCCCCAGCAGTCGGGATTGCAGGCGTTTGCAGCTAGCCCCGGCTAACTTCTTTACTTTTAGCCATTCTAATGAACGTGAGGTGGTCATTCTAATGAACGCGAGGTGGCCACTCTAATGAACGCGAGGTGGCCACTCTAATGAACGCGAGGTGGTCATTCTAACGAACGCGAGGTGGCCACTCTAACGAACGCGAGGTGGCCACTCTAACGAACGCGAGGTGGCCATTCTAACGAACGCGAGGTGGTCATTCTAATGAACGCGAGGTAATCATTCTAATGAACGCGAGGTGGTCATTCTAACGAACGTGAGGTGGCCATTCTAATGAACGCGAGGTGGTCATTCTAATGAACGTGAGGTGATATCTCATCGTAATTTCAGTTTGCATTTCCTTGTGAACTAATGACAATGAACGTATTTTCATATTCTTGCCATCCATATGCCTTCTTCAATGAAGTGTTTTCTCACATATTTTGTCAATTTTTTACAAACTGGGCTGTGTATTTTCTTACTATTGAGTTCAGAGGATTACTTCCATATCCTTGATAAAAAGTCCTTTATCAGATACGTGATTTGCAAATGTTTTCTCCTAGTCTGTGATTTCTGTTTTATTCTCTTAGTGTCTTTTGAAGTGCACACCTTCTTAATTTTGGTGGAGTCCAAGTAATTGATTTTTTCTTTTATGGATTATGCTTTTGGTGTCTTAACTAAGAAATCTCTGTTTACCCTAATGTCATATAGTTTTTTTCTCCTAGACATTTTGTAACTTTAGGTTTTACATTTAGGCCCATGATTGATGAGTCTGTATTAGTAAAGTTTGGAAGGATATTTGAAAGGGGCTTCTGATAATATAAATTTATATATCTTCAGTGTCCTGTAAACACTGAAGATGTATAAAGAAGGTCATATTTCTGTACGTAAAGTCAAACGTTAAGGACTTTTGCCAATTCAGAGTTAATGGCATGGAGTTCCCGGGCATGGGGTCTTATTTCCTTTGTGTCCTCCCTTTTCTAGATGTATTGACTACAGTGTATATTTAATAGTGTGATGATTAATTTAGGCGTCAACTTGACTGAGTTAAGGAATACCTAGAAACTTCAGGAAGCATTAGTTTGGGGTGTGTTTGTGGAGGTGTTTCCAGAGGCAATCAGCATGAGAATCTAAGTGGACTAGGTGGGGAAGACCCACTTTCCATGTGGGCAGGCACCTTCCGATCTGCCAGGGACCTGGAGAGAACAAAAACAGAGAAAAGGCAATCTGCATCTGTCTGTCTGCTGGAGCTGGAATACACTCTTCCTCTCCCATCAGAACTCCAGGCTCCCAGCTGGATGCGGTGGCTCATGCCTGTGACCCCAACACTTTGGAGGCTGAGGAAGGAGGACCTCTTAAACCCAGGAGTTTGAGACCACCTGGGCAACACAGTGAGACCCCATCTCTAAAAATATATATATTTAAAAACTAGCCAGGTGGCCAGGTACAGTGGCTCACACCTGTAATCCCAGCCGAGGTGGGAGGCCGAGGTGGGAGGATCACGAGGTCAGGAGATCGAGACCATCCCAGCTAACACAGTGAAACCCCATCTCAACTAAAAATACAAAAAATTAACCAAGCGTGGTGGTGCACACCTGTAGTCCCAGCTACTGGGGAGGCTGAGGCAGGACAATCACTTGAACCCAGGAGGCGGAGATTGCAGTGAGCCAAGATTGTGCCACTGCATTGCAGCCTGGGCGACAAAGCCAGACTCAGTATCAAAAAAGAAAGAAAAGAAAAAGAAAAAAGGAAGAAGACAGTATGGACAGGCAGACTCAATTTATAATCCCCACCTGAGAGACAGACTTGTGAACTGAAGCTTTAGGGATGCAGCCTGACACCGCAAAGCCAAGCAGACAACCGCAAGGTAAGGACTGGACATTGCCCCAACTCACGTGAACTCAGCGTCCATGTTACAAATCTTGCCAAATCCAGGCAAAATATTCTAGAAAAAAAATCAGACTATACATTTAAGTTATGATTGTTTATTATGATCTTTACACAGGAAGAAGAAATGGGTAAAAATACAATACAGGCTCCACACTCCAGCTTTTTTTTCTTGTTTGTCCTTCCAACTGGATCCTGTCTTTAAAAAAATAAATAAACATTTCAAATATAATAGAGATGTGGTTTCGCCATGTTGCCCAAGCTGGTCTCTAACTCATGGGCTCAGGCAATCCTCCCACCTCAGCCTCCCAAAGTGTTGGGATTACAGGTGCAAGCCACCCCACCTGCATGATCCTGCCTTTTTAATAGCGCAAAGGTTTTAATGTTTGTTTTTCAAACCTTCATCCACACCACATATGCAGAGCTAGTATGAGAACTTGAGTAAGTTACAAGGTATTTCTGAGAATCAGTTTCTTCTGGAGCCAAAGTTTCTTGTGACCCAAGATACATCTGGCAGGGAAGAGGTAAGTGGAGGCTTCATCAGAAGACAGAAGATCACTGCAATGTACTGGATGCTGTATCTGGGGACTTAAAGCAGCACAAAGTCACTGGATGACTCCAAGAAGTGAGACTGTTCCAAGAAAAAAGCGGGACTGGAGAACAGTGTGGGTGGAGAGCCAGCAGAAAGGAGCTGTCCCTTGTTAAGGATCACTTTTCTCAGGGCCTGTGCCAGGTGCGCTACACAGATCCCTCAACTCTTCACAGCCACGCTGGTGGACACGATCTCCTTTACAACTTTTTTTTTTTTTTTAAGACAGAGTCTCACTCTGTCACCCAGGCTGGAGTGCAGTGGTGCCATCTCTACTCGCTGCAACTTCTGCCTCTCAGATTCAAGCGAAGTAGCTGGGATTACAGATGTGCACCACCACACCCAGGTAATATTGTATTCTTAGTACAGATGGGGTTTCACCATGTTGGTCAGGCTGGTCTCTAACTCTTGACCTCAGGTGATCTGCCCACCTTTGCCTCCCAAAGTGTTCTGGGATTACAGGTGTGAGCCACCACGCCCAGCCTCATTACAAATTTAAAAGTGAGGTAATGAAAGCTAACTCCCGCAAGGTCACACAAGCAGAGATCAAGTTAAAAAGAAAGTTATTTTCTTTTTTCCCTCCTACATGACATGACTGTTTTGATTCTCAAACTCAGGTAAAAGTTACTGGTCCTGCCAGGCATTGTGACTCACACCTATAATCCCAATGCTTTAAGAGAACAAGGTAGGAGGATTGCTTACAGCCAGGAATTCAAGACCAGCCTGGGCAACAGTGAGATCCCCATCTCTACTAAAACAATTTTTTGTTTAATTAGCAGGGTGTTGTGGAATGTTCCTGTAGTCCCAGAGATCCTTCTACTTGGGAGGCTGAGGCAGGATTGTTACAGTCCAGGAGATGGAGGTTGCAGTGAGCTATGATTGTGCCACTGCACTCCAGCCTGGGGAAGAGAGTAAAACTGTCTCTCTCTCAAAAAATAAAAATAAAAATAAAAAAGTTACTGATCCTATATTACAATTGTTTTTTCTGTAGAGACAAGATCTCACTATGTTGCCCAAGCTGGTTTCAAACCCCAGGTTCAAGCGATCCTCCCACCTCAGGCTTCCAATCCAAGTAGCTGGAACTACAGGTGTGTAACACACCTGGCTAATATTTAAATTTTTTGTCGAGATGGATTCTCATTGTGTTGCCCAGGTTGGTTTTTAACTCCTGTGCTCAAGTGATTCTCCTGCTTCAGCCTTCCAAAGTGCTGGTATTAAAGGCATGAGCCACCTCACCCAGCCTTATCTTACAAAGTAGCTCATACTAGCAGGGGAAAAAGTGATTGCAAACATCAGTTTGCCTCTTAAGCTTCCCCTCCCCAGAATCTTAGCCCCTTGTACCTCATTGTTTCAGTAGCTCACTAATGTTTTAAAGTAGACAATCTCGTATTTTATCTGGCTTCTCCATTGTTCACAGAATTGGAAGTGTGCGGCAATCCAATCTAAAAAGTCTGTTTTGCTTTTTAAATAACTTATAAATGGTTCAATAAAGCTAAGTAAAAAATTCCTCACAATGCTATTTTCTTTCTTTTCCTTTCTTCTTTCCCTCCCTCCCTCTTTCCTTTTTTTCCCTCTTTCCCTCTCTCCCTCCCTTCCTTTTTTGAGACACGGTCTCACTGTTACGCAGGCTGGAGTGCAGTGATACAATCTTAGAATCTCAGCTCACTGCAACCTCCACCTCCCAGGCTCAAGCGATCCTCCCACTTCAGCCTCCCAAGTAGCTGGAACAGGTGTGCACCACCACACTTGGTTAATTTTTGTGGTTTTTTTTTTTTTTGTAGAGAAGGGGTTTCACCGTGTTGCCCAGGCTGGTCTCAAACTCCTAAGCTCTAGCAATTTGCCCACCTCAGTCTCTCAAAGTCCTGGGATTAAACACCACAGGTATAAGTACCACACCTAGACTCTTTTACTTTTTTTTTTTTTTTTTTTTTGAGATCGAGTCTCACTGCTGCCAAGGCTGGAGTGCAGTGGCGCAATCTCGGCGTACTGCAACCTCAGCCTCCCGGGTTCAAGCGATTCTTGTTGCCTCAGCCTCCCGAGTAGCTGGTATTACAGGTACACCACGCCACCGCATCTGGCTAATTTTTATATTTTTGGTAGAGACGGGGTTTCAGCATGTTGGCCAGGCTGGTTTCAAACTCCTGACCTCAGGTGATCCACCCGCCTTGGCCTCCCAGAGTGCTGGGATTACAGGCGTCAGCCACCATGCCCAGCTGAGTTATTGGTCTTTTTCTTAATGAACTGGAAGATACTTTACTTAAAGGAATTAGCTCTTTGTGATGAGTTGCAACTATTTCCCCACTAGTGTGCCACAGCTTCCAATTTCCCTTGTTGTTTTGGTTATGCAGAACTTTTTTATGTAGCCGATTTTTACATACTTTTAAGTTGTGGTGAAATACACATAAGCGTCTATTTTTATTTTTAATATTTTATTTTTCAGAGTCCAGCCTCTGCACAGCCTTAGTACTCCCTGAGAAATTAAACATTTTCACATCCCTTCCACAAAAACGAGAGGAAAAAGGAGCAGTACATTCCAATGACTAATACATTTATTAGTTTCTAACAAAAAGAGGATACATGATAAGAAGAGCAGAAATACTAATAAAGAAATCAGTTTATCTTGAAACCAATTTTAGTCAGGAAGACTTCTTCACAGACAAGTAGCTGAATATATAAATCCTAAATATACCACACCAGAGGCCATTGTTTTTCCATTCTTTTTTGGTCACAGACTATTCCAGACAGATTAAATAAGTTTTAATTTGAGGAGTTCCAAGAATGTCCACTATAAAACATGAAGTGAAACTGCTCTTAGAGAAATACTGATTTGGTGAGAAAACTGATCTTGGTCTGTTTTAGACACATTTGGTTAGTTTATTTTTACTTACCAACGTGACAGTACAGTTGCAAACTATACTTCATTTGCCTACAATCATTACTCAGAGAGCAATCACCTTAAGAGGCAAATTAAGTTTTAAATGAGCACAGAATTTATAATTAACCAATCAAAATTGACATAGATGCCATCAAGTATGCAAAGATTAACAAAATTTCTATTACAAAACTTGGAGGAAAAAGTCTTAATGACATACAAAAATACTGGCAAATTTAAGCTAAATTAGCTCTAGACGTTTTATTCTATTTTCCCACTAAAAGAATAGGTGACTAGGTATCAGTAGAAACGCTGTTAAAGCTACCTGTTCGTTACTAATTAATGAAACCAAAAGATCAACCGTCTCTGAGCTAAATTTCACAAAATGAAATCAGTGTCTTCTGATTTAACTTTCAGGAGTAAGAAAGGGCAAACCCCAAGCATCCTATTTTCTATCTCTGTTCATAAACTCAAATAAGAGCAGCATCAAAACAAAAAAATAATATAAGAAAATACATGATAATGTTTCAGGTTCCATAACATAAGATACTGTGATATAACTCTCCTATATTCTCATTTTTTTCTCCAATAGCAGATGAACAGAAATACAGGTTTCCAAAAATTCACACAATTTAGTAACTAATTTTTATTTTGACACCTGATAGTATAGTGTGAAAAGCTACAAAACCCAAATGTCTCCTGTGTCATTTCACAAAGGAAGGACAAGGGAGCAAACTGCCAAACTGCACCTGCTGCTTCGCCCAGGACCAGTTTCTAACCACCCTTTCAGTTGCAATGATCCCAAACCGTCAGTCACCCCAACCAGCTTCATCCCAGCTCTTAACTCCTTTTGCATAGTCTAGTTTCCTTTCTGGCAACAAATTCTCAATTTCCTAGAAAACCCCGATTTTCATGGCTCAAGCCTGTAATCCCAGCACTTTGGGAGGTCGAGGCGGGTGGATCACAAGGTCAACAGATCGGGACCATCCTGGTCAACATGGTGAAACCCCGTCTCGACTAAAAACACAAAAAATTAGCTGGGCATGGTGGCGCGTGCCTATAATCCCAGCTACTCAGGAGGTTGAGGCAGGAGAATTGCCTGAACCCAGGAGGCGGAGGTTGCGGTGAGCCGAGATGGCGCCATTGCACTCCAGCCTGGGTTACAAGAGCGAAACTCCATCTCAAAAAAAAAGAAAACCCTGATTTTCTGATTTAACACTGATTCGAATCCATTTTAAACGAAAGGAAAGTGGCCAGGCATGGTGGCTCATGCCTGTAATCCCAGCATTTGGAGGCCAAAGCAGGTGGATCCCCCCAGGTCAGGAGTGCAAGAGAATCCCATCTCTACTAGAAATACCAAAAAATTTTAGCTGGTGGCGCACACCTGTGATCCCAGCTACTCGGGAGGCTGAGGCAGGAGAATCGCTTGAACCTGGGAGGCGGAGGTTGCAGTGAGCTGAGATTTCACCACTGCACTGCAGCCTGGACAACAGAGCAAAACTTGGTTTAAAAACAAAAAATCACCAAAGGAATCACTACAATGCTGAAAATTTAATTAAATTGGAGATGGAAATCAGATTACTTCAGGAAAATACATTTGAGTATTCTGTAAACATGGGACAATAGCCAAGAAAATGTGGGTTTTAAACCCTGCATGGGTTCCTTAATTACTTAGAATAGTATAATCGTGATTTGATTACCAGTCATGACAAAAAGGTGAGCAAAGACCAAAAAACATGCATTTTTTTGGAAAAAGAATGGCACTTGAAGACTTCTTCGAGTTGGCCAAGGCATAAGGTATTGTCCTTACAACCACACAGACCTTTCATTAAGGACAATGAGTGTGCCTAGAGAGCAGCATGAATGACACATGTATAAAGATTCTACAATAGAAAAGAGCTTCACAATCCAGCTTTACTAGATTACAAAGCACTCCCTTTAAAGGCATGCATTACTTTGTACATCTGTGAAACATCTGATAAATGCTTTTCTGTGAAATGTTTGGCTGCAGGGAATGAGCACTTCTGGATACATTACAAGGATCTCTAGTAGAATTTGGCGTCTTTCTTCCATTAACTGAATGCCTCAGCTGCATCCTAACAGACAGCTGCCTATTTTCATCCCTTGAGCCTCTCTCAGGTTTTGGGTGTTCTGTATCAGTTTGCCTTTTGAAGTTCCTATCTTTGGAATTCTTCCTCTGTCCATTTCGCACTTTGTCTGGAGGTAAGGATGTAGCACGTAAGTGATACTCATCTGGGGATCCTTTTTGCCGGTTTGGCTTCGTTTGTTCTTTGTCCACTTCCTTCTGAAGTTGTAATGCCAATAACCTGTCCTGTTCTTCTTGTTTATGTCTCTCTAACAGTAGATGCTCCAAATCTATCAGTTTTTGGGTAAAGTTTGTTTCTGTTTCCTCTTGATCTGAGGAAGAGCTGGGGAACATCTTCCTTCTTTTTGCAGAAAAGCATGCATCCTTGACTGCTTCAAAGGAAGATTCTTGGTTTTTTCTTTTGGAAATATCCTTACTGATCAGTAGGCAAGACTCCTCATTTTCTGTCTCACCTGTGTTGTTTCTGTTTGCCTGTGTAATCCCTGATGTGGTGCACCCACTCTCTGTTCTGCCAATAGGCACAACTGCAGTTTCTTTAGAGTCACAATCTCTGGTTTCAGGTCCTTCGGGAGTTAAGACACACGTTGTATCATGATTGTTTGGTCCTGCTTTGACTTTTCTTTCGTGGTACAATTCAGCACCACAGGCACATAACCATGGCATGGGGGACTCCACTGAAGAATCTGCACCTTTTTCTCCAATTCCAAGGCATATCTGTGGAGAAAGTGTTGGCATATCTTCTATTTCTGTGTCTTGCCATGTTGAGCTTTTGATATCACTACTGTCGATGTCCTGTAGAAAACAGAAAAAGACTGAATGAACTAGGGGGAAATATCGAATCGTAAGATGCAAGTCTAATTACACTGATACTACTGCTGACCTGTTAGTATACATTATTCAGTATTACTAATAAGGTTTGTTTATTTATTTAGAGACAGTCTTGCTCTCTCACCCAGGCTGGAGTGCAGTGGCACGATCTCAGCTCACTGCCATCTTCACCTCCCAGGATTAAGTGATTCTCCCACCGCAGCCTCCCAAGTAGGTGTTTGTTTGTTTGTTTGTTTGTTTAGTTTTTTGAGACGGAGTCTCACTCTGTCACCCCGGCTAGAGTACAGTGATGTGATCTTGGCTCACTATAACCTCCACTACCCGGGTTCAAGTGGTTCTCCTGCCTCAGAATTGCTTGAACCCGGGTGGCGGAGACTACAGGTGTGTGCCACCATACCCGGCTAATTTATTTTTAGTAAAGAAGGAGTTTCACCATGTTGGCCAGGCTGGCCTCAAACTCCTAACCTCAGGTATCTGCCCACCTTGGCCACCCAAAGTGCTGGGATTACAGGCGTGAGCCGCCACACCCGGCCGTATTTATTCTTAATAGTATTTTTATTTCATGGGCCAATTTAGATTAAGTAATGTATTACTTCATTTTCACTCCTATGAAAACCTACAGATTAAAACCCACTGAGTATATTCCAAATATGGCCAATAGCTGGTATCAGGACCTGACCTCTTCACCTTACAAAGTTTCGCCAGCACAGTGGTTTTTAACCCTTTTCTGTGCTGTGGACCTTCCTTTTGGTATTTAGGTGAAGTTTACAGACAACTTTTGAGAATAAAGTTTTTAAATAAAAAATTTAGATATACAGTGGCTTTACAAAAGGAACAATATTGTAACGCAATTATTAAAAGATTTTTAAAATGTGATATAATAATGTGCATCTATTAACCCACTAAATAAGATCTACTAGCCAGTCTAATAACTTGTAACATAGAATTGTCTGTGTCATCCCTGATGTACTGCACCCACTCTGTTTTGCCACAAGGTATAACTGCGGTCTAATATCAAAGCAGAGATAAGTATGAATGATATTTAAGGATATCTGTAACATGACTGGGCATGGTGGCTCATGCCTGTAATTCCAGCACTTTGGGAGGCCGAGGTGGGCGGATCACCTGAGGTCAGGAGTTTGAGACCAGCCTGGCCAACATGGTGAAACTCCATCTCTACTAAAAGAACAAAAATTAGCCGGGCATTGGGGTGTAAGCCTGTAGTCCCAACTACCAGGGAAGCTGAGGATCCACGGCACTCCAGCCTGGGCAACACAGATTCTCTCTCAAAAAACAGACAAATCAAAACAAAAAAACCACCTAGTGTTTGGAAGACAAAGCTTGGGACTTAAGTAACTTATAACTGTTAGCTGGGTGTGTTTCTTACCAAAACCCCTGGAAGCTATACCCATTGTTTGTTAAAAGAAATAACTAACACTTACAGGGTATGCAATTTCAAAGTAGTTAATACACTCACTTGTGTGGTCTTATTTCCAGGGTATCACTTTGGAGCTCTGCTGTTGAGGACTCCCACTGAACACACATGCCTGATGCTGCCTTACTAGCACACTTTTCCCCTCATCCTGTAATATTCTTTTTTTTTTTTTTTTTTTTGAGGCAGTCTCATTCTGTCGCTCAGGCTGGAGCGCAGTGGCATGATCTTAGCTCACTGCAACCTCTGCCTCTCAGGTTCAAGTGATTCTTCTGCCTCAGCCTCCTGAGTAGCTAGGACTACAGGTATGTGCCACACATAGCTAATTTTTTTTTGTATTTTTAGTAGAGATGTGGTTTTCACCAAGTTGGCCAGGGTCATCTCAAACTCCTGATTTCAGATGATCCACCCACCTCGGCCTCCCAAAGTGCTAGGATTATGGGCATTAGCCACTGTGCCCAGCTTCCCAACTTATAATACTCCAAGTAAAGCTGGTGCCAGGTATAACCTATTCAGTTTTGTCAGTTTGGATTACATACATAGGTCAAGGATCAGTAATCTATGGTTCATGGACCAAATCCAGCCTCCACCTGTTTTTGTATACGAAGTTTTATTGGAATACATACAAGCTAATTTGTGTACATATTATCTATAGATGCTTTCACAGTATAAGACATCGGGACATAGACCATACTAACCACAAAGGCTAAAATATTTACTCTCTAGCCCATTAGAGAAAAGCTTTGCTTTCTAAGGTAGATTTGCTTTCTGTATTAAGTGTATTTTAAAAATTGTAAAGTTTCCTTCAGAGAAAAAGAAAAAGTGCTTTTTCTCTAGGTGAGCCTAAGATGACTAAGAGTGTTTTGATTAACAACAGTGGGTTTTTTTTTGGAGATGGAGTCTCACTTTGTCGCCAGGCTAGACTGGAGTGCAGTGTGTAATCTTGGCTCACTGCAACCTCTGCCTCCTGGGTTCAAGTGATCCCACTGCCTCAGCCTCCGAGTAGCTGGGACTACAGGCACACACCACCACACCCAGCTAATTTTTGTATTTTTAGTAGAGACGGGGTTTCACCATGTTGGCCAAAATGGTCTCAATCTCTTGATCTTGCGATCCACCCGCCTTAGCCTCTGAAAGTGTTGGGATTACAGGCATGAGCCAATGTGCCCAACCAACAACAGTGGCCTTTTTTTAAAGTTAGAACACTACGAGTATTGGTAATCTATAGCATTAATAAACCAGCAAAACTCAGAACATCTTCAGTATCAACATACCTTAGATATGGAGTTTTCTCTGACTTCTTGTGCAACTTCAGAGTGTGAGGCTGACCCAAACTGAGATTTAGGTGTCAAATACCTTAAAAAAGAGTTTACCAAAGTTTGAATGCTTTGAAAGACAGACAGTATGTACCAACATAATAAAACCAAATTAATGATTTATACCGAAGGTTGTCTGGTTTACTGCTTGACTGATTTATCAGAGTTTATTTCATTTTGGTGCTTCAGGTATTTTGGTCTAATTCCAGGACAAAACTTGAATGGTTGAGTATTGATGTTTCAGTGAAAAACAGAAGAGGAAGTAAAAGTCAAATCTAAATATTTCTTCTTTTTTTTTTTGAGATGGGGTCTCACTCTGTTATCCAGGCTGAAGTGCAGTGGCATGATCTTGGCTCATTGCAACCTCCACCTCCTGGGTTCAAACGATTCTCCTGCCTCAGCCTCCCAAGTAGCTGGGATTACAGGTGTGTACCACCAGGCCCAGCTAATTTTTGTGTTTTTAGTAGAAATGGATTTTCATCATATTGGTCAGACTAGTCTCAA
The DNA here is from genome assembly GCF_049354715.1 of Callithrix jacchus. Taxonomy (NCBI): domain Eukaryota; kingdom Metazoa; phylum Chordata; class Mammalia; order Primates; family Cebidae; genus Callithrix; species Callithrix jacchus. Next base: position 25,637,666 of record NC_133516.1, on the reverse strand, counting down.
ACTCCTGACCTCGTGATCCACCTGACTTGGCCTCCCAAAGTGCTGGGATTACAGGCATGAGCCATCGTGCCTGGCCTAAATATTTCTTAATTCTTGAAAAAAGCTTAAAAAAGCAGATAGCAGGGGCAGGGCACAGTGGCTTAAGCCTGAAATCCCAGCACTTTGGGAGGCCAAGGTGGGTGGATCAACAAGGTCAGGAGCTCGAGACCAGCTGGCCAAATAGTGAAACCCCATCTCTACTAAAAATACAAAAAATTAGTCGGGTGTGGTGGTGGGTGCCTGTAATCCCAGCTACTTGGGAGGCTGAGGCAGGAAAATGTCTTGAACCTGGGAGGCAGAGGCTGCAGTGATCCAAGATCACGCCACTACACACCAGCCTGGGCAACAGTGTGAGACTCTGCCTCATGCCCAGGTAATTTCTCTATTTTTAGTAGAGATGGGGTTTCACCATGTTGGCCAGGCTGGTCTCGAACTACTGACCTCAGGTCATCTGCCTGCTTCAGCCTCCCGAAGTGCTGGGATTACAGGCATGAGCCACTGTGCCTGGCCCTCAACTCTCTTCCTAGAAATATACATATCTTTTCATTTCTAAGAATCTTTAATAGGCTGTTTGCCATTGAAAACATGAAGTTTTTAATATAATGGAAAATATTATTAAAAAAGGGGGGAATAAAAAAGGCAGGGTGCAAGATGGTAGGTATAGTTTAAAAATTGTATTGCTTTGCTTTTTATACACTGAGATTTGAAAAATATAAAAATAAATAAAAATCACAAAATATCCAAACGTACAAATTTGTTTAAATTACTATGTTTAAAAGTGGCAGAAATCTCCCAAAATGTTGGCTGTCTCCAAATGGTGGTAAATTTGGGTGATTTTCAAAGAGCAGCAAGCTATTATTACATTTAGAATTAAAGGAGGAAGAAAAAGAAAAAAAAGTGACTATAAATAATACACAAATTCATACGTTACACTGTGTCAAAAGCACCAACAAGTAGCATATGGAACAATAAAACCTAGACAGAGATCTCATATAAAGAACTAATGAATATTCCTTACGGGCAACAAGAGTATCTAAAGATATTTAGTTATACCAATCAATATGTTTACTCTGTAAACTTTGAAGAACAAGAACCAAATTTTCAGTTGAAAAGAAGCTGTCTCATGTAGTTTCTCAAGGCTGAAGAATTCCTTCTGCCAATGCCGATGCTGGCCCACTAGTTACAAAGTACATCAGTACCAAAGTATTATTGCTACAATTGTTTTTAAGTTCATAAGCAGAGAACAAAATGTTATGACTTATCCAACAGAATCAGTCAAGATTCATTAACTCTCTTGGATAGCCCTCATTTATAATAACCAAGTAAGGTATGAATACATGCTCTTTCTAAAAAATAAGCAGAACTGGCCGTGGTGGTTCATGCCTGTAATTCTAACATTTTGGGAGGCTGAGGTGGGGGGATGATTTGAGGCCAGGAGTTTGAGACCTGGACAACAAAGCAAGACCCATCTCTATAAAAAATTAGAAAAAACAATCAGCTGGACATAATGGTGTGTGCCTATAGTCCCAGCTAATCTGGAGGCTGAGGTGGGAGGATCACTTGAGCCCAAGAGTTTGAGGCTGCATTGAGCTATTCTCTTGCCACTATAGCCTAAGTGACAGTGAGACCCTGTCTCTTAAAACAGAAATACAGGACATTTATGTCATCAACCCTTTCCCGACTCATATTTTAAGAATTTTCTTTTTCTTTTTTCCTTGAGTCTGAATTTTTGGGATCCATTCCCCTTTGCTTGCCATTCCCATTTCCTTTACGTGTTAAGTTTAGCCTAAAGCTGCCTCCTTACATATTTTAAGGTTTCTCGCTATATAGTGAACTATAGCCTAAAAATGGAGGTGTAAACAGTCTGTACATTCACCAAGTTTTGGCCAAAGGGGGCCAGCTTGATATCATGTTCAAATAAGGTAAATGCTGAGCTGTAATAACGAACCACTCTGGCTGTTTCTGCACCTCACTTCTGCTTTCCGTTCAGAAAAGCACTTTCCCTTTTCTTCCATCTTCTTCCAACATGCGGTTTTACTGCAGTCTCTCTAAACCTACTCTGACTCGGGAGGCTACCCAATTTGTGAATTGCCCTTTGTTTAGTTAAACTCTTAATTTGTCTACAGTTTTCCTTCTAACATTTACAACCAATTAAAAAAAATATATGATTTCTATATAACACACACTATCTTTTTATTTATTTCATTTATTTATTTTGTTTGGAGATAGAGTCTCACTCTGTCACCCAGGCTGGAGTACAATGGCACGATCTCTGCTCACTGCAACCTCTGCCTCCTGGGTTTAAGCAACTCTCCTGTCTCAGCCTCCCAGTAGCTGGGATTACAGGTGTCTGCCACCACACCCAGCTAATTTTTGTTTTTTTTGGTAGAGACAGGGTTTCGCCATGTTGGCCTGGCTGGTCTTGAACTCCTGACCTCGGGTGATTTGCCCCCTCTGGCCTCCCAAAGTGCTGGGATTACAGGCGTGAGCCACGACACCTGGCCATTATTTTATTTTTTGAGGCAGGGTCTCACTCTCTCACCAAGGCTGGAGTGCAGTAGCACCATCATGGCTCACTGCAGCTTTGACCTCCCAGTCTCAAGCAATCCTCCTACCTCAGCCTCCCAAATAGCTGGGACCACAGGCACATGCCACCATCCCCCTAATTTCTGTATTTTTTGTAGAGACAGAGTTTCCCCATGTTGCCCAGGCTGGTCTCAAACTCCTGGGTTCAAGTAATCCACCTGCCTTGGCCTCCCAAATTGCTGGGATTGCAGGTATGAGCCACTGCACCCAGCCTCATACTTTTTTTTTTTGAGACAAAGTCTCACTCTGTCGCCTAGGCTGGTGTGCAGTGGCACGACCATGACTCACTGCAACCTCTGCCTCCCAGGTTCAAGCTATTCTCCTGAGTAGCTGGGATTACAGGTGCCTGCCACCATGCTCTGCTAATTTTTTTGTATTTTTGGTAGAGATGAGGTTTCACCATCTTGGCCAAGCTGGTCTTGAACTACTGATTTTGTGATCCACCCACCAGGTCCTCCCAAAGTGCTGGGATTACAGGCCATGGTGCCCGTCCCTTTTCACATACTTATTAGCTTTCAGGTTTCATTTACTGTGAAGTCAAAGTTCTTTGCTCATTTTTCTCTGGAGCATCTTTTTCTCATTAATAGACGGATATTCTTTAATAGTAACTTTTTGTCAGTTAAAGAAGTTAAAATATCTTCTTGAAGTCTGCAGCTTATCTTTTTATTCTCTATAGGTATTTTGATAGATATTCTTAAACTGTGGTATGTTTCTAAGCTACCTATTCTGTTGCTTCAGTCCATTTGTCTGTTCATCCCAGTGTTCTCTCTCTCTCTCTCTCCCCACCCCCCCCACCTCCCGCTCCCTCCCTCTCTCCCCACCCCTCCCCGGACTCAACTCAAGCTCAAACAATTCACCACACCCAGCCACATTTTTTCTTCAGCAGTATCTTTTCAACACGAATTTTATTAAAGTCAGTGTGTTGTGTTAAAAAAACAAGTTGGAATTCTGACTCGAATTGCATTGACTCTATAGATCAATTTGAGGAGATCTAACCATTTTGTAGTATTAGGCATCTTCTAACTCATGAATATTGTATATTTAACACAATATAATTTTCTCCATGGGTCTTACAGATTTTTCTTTTTTTAAGACATGGTCTTGCTCTGCTGCCCAGGCTACAATGCAGTGGTACCATCATAGCTCATTGCAGCCGCAACCTTCCAAGCTCAAGTGGTCCTCCTACCTCAGCCATCTGAGTAGCTGCGACTACAGGTGTGCGTCATCATGCCTGGTTGATTTTTAAAAATTTTTTAAGAGATGGAGTCTCCCTATGCTGCCCAGACTGGTCTCAAACTCAAACTCCTGGGTTTAAGCAATCCTCCTGCCTTAGCCTCCCACGTAGCAGGTACCACAGGTACGTGCCACAGTGCCTGGCTGCACTTTCTTCTCTTCTGATATGGCATGTAAAGCCTTCTAAATACCACTTCAGCCACATACCAATTTTCATGCATATTTTCAGTTCTCTATTTCCAACAAAATTGACTCTGTAATCAACAAGCTGTTTAGAAGTTTTCCTTAATTTTAAACCTATATAATCCTGTTATTCATTTTAAATTTTTGAATTGAGGTGGAATTCACATAAAATGGAATGCCATATTTTATTTATCCATTCATTTGTTAATTGACAAATGAATTTGGGCTGTTTCCATTTTTTGGTTATTTGAATAATGTTGACACAAATATTCATGTACAAGTATTTGTTTGAATACCTGCTTTCAGTTCTTTTGGGTAGAATTCTAGGAGTAGAATTGCTGGGTTATATGCTAATTCTGTTTAACTTTTTGAAGAATCACCAACTGTTTTCTACAGCCACTACACCATTTTACATTCCTACCAAGCAAAGCAAAAGTATTCCAACTTATCCACATCTTTGTCAACACTTACTATTTTCCCTTGTGGATTTTAGCCATCCTAATGTGTATGAAATGCTATCTCACTATGGTTTTGATATGCAGTTCCCTAATGACTAATGATGTGAGGCATCTTTTCATGTACTTAGTGGACATTTGTACTTCATAGAGAAAACATCTACTTGAGTCCCTCTGTCCAGTTTTTAATTATTTGTCTTTTTTTTTTTTTTTGAGACGGAGTTTTGCTCTTGTTACCCAGGCTGGAGTGCAATGGCGCGATCTCGGCTCACCGCAATCTCCGCCTCCTGGGTTCAGGCAATTCTCCTGCCTCAGCCTCCCGAGTAGCTGGGATTACAGGCACGCACCACCGTGCCCAGCTAATTTTTTGTAATTTTAGTAGAGACCGGGTTTCACCATGTTGACCAAGATGGTCTAGATCTGTTGACCTCATGATCCACCCGCCTCGGCCTCCCAAAGTGCTGGGATTACAGGCGTGAGCCACCGCGCCCAGCCAATTATTTGTCTTTTTTTGTTGAGTTTTAAGAGTTTTCACATATTCTAGAGAACAGACTTTGTTTTTAATATTGTTACAACTTTAACCCATCAGTTTCTCAATTTTTGCTTTTAAATCTTTATTCTTATATTTCTGGTAAATTTTAAAAATATATTTCAAAGTATATATTTAGATATATAAGGATTCATGAGTTCCAGCCTTAAGCAGAATATTATATCAATAAGAAATACTTCTGCATTTTAGTGGTTTTTCTATTCATTTTTACTTTGCATATCATGAGTATTAGCAACACTGATATTGTCACTTTTTTTTTCTTGAGACAGAGTCTCGCTCTGTCACCCAGACTGTAGTTCAGTGGTGTGATCTCGGCTCATTGTAGCCTCTGCCTCCCGAGTTCAGGCAACTCTCCCACCCCAGGTTCCAGAGTAGCTGGGACTACAGGCGCCAACCACCACACTCAGCTAACTTTTTGTATTTTTAGTAGAGAGGGAGTTTCACTGTGTTAGGCAGGATGATCTTGATCTCCTGACCTTGTGATCTGCCCACCTTGGCCTCCCTGAGATTACAGGTGTGAGCCACACATTTTTTTTTTATTTATTTTTTTTTTTTTTAGAGAAAAAGAAGGGGGAAAAAAAGAAAAAGAGGGAAAAAGGAATATTACTTCATTCCTAAAATGGGTTTCAATAATGGCCGATCAATATTTTGAGTGTTTAAAGTGGTTAATGCATATTTTATATGTTTAAAATGGAGACCTCTATTGTGTTTATTTGTTCTGGCTCTGAGTTCAAGTCCTGGATATCGTTATCAATTTGTTGTCTCGTTGAATCTAAATCTCATTATGTGTCTTATGTATCTGGGTGTTAAGATCTCTTATTGTTGCATTAATCCTTTTACCCCTGCATCCTTGTAGCTTTGAAATCTATTTATTATTAAGTGTGAGAATTGCAACTCTGGCTTTTTATTTATTTATTTTTGCTCTCCATTTGGTTGGTGAGTTTTTTTCCATCCCCTTGTTTTGAGTCTTTGTATATCTTTAGATATATGGTTAGATTTTGTGGATAATGTATATTTTGTGTGTTTAAAATGGAGAGCTCTATTGAGTTTATTTGTTCTGGATCTTAGTTCCAGTCCCGGATATGGTTACCAATTTTCTGTCTCGTTGAATCTAAATCTCATTATGGGTCTTATGTATCTGGGTGTTAAGATCTCTTATTATTACATTAATCTTTACCCTTGTATCCTTGTAGCTTTGAAATCTATTTTGTCAAATGTAAAAATTGCAACTCCTGCTTTTTATTTATTTATTTTTGCTCTCCATTTGGTTGGTACATTTTTTTTTTTTCCAACCCTTTATTTTGAGTCTATGTATATCTTTGGATATACCATTAGATTTTGTCTGTATCTTTTGATTGGGAGATTTGGTCGATTTAAATTTAGGGTTGCTGCCGTTTGATATTAACTGGCTATTTTGTCCTTTCGTTGATAAAAATTTTTCTTTATGTTAACGCTCTTTACTTTTTGGTGTGTTTTTAGAAAGGGTCATACTGGTTGTTCCTTTCTGTGTATAATACTTCTTTTAGAAGTTCTTGTAAAGCCGGCCTGGTGGTAATAAAATCTCTGAGTACTTGCTTGTTCCTAAAAGATTTTATTTTTCCTTCAAATGTAAAGCTTAAATTGGCAGGATATGAAATTCTGGGCTGAAAGTTCTGTTGATTAAGTATATTGAATATTGGCCCCCACTCTCTTCTAGCTTGCAGGGTTTCCGTTGAGAGATCTGCTGTAAGCCTAATAGGCTTACCTTTATGGGTAACTTGATCTTTCTCTCTGGCTGCCCTTAATATTTTCTCCTTCGTTTCGATCTTGGTGAATCTAACGATTATGTGCCTTGGGGTTGGTCTTCTTGAGGAATATCTTTGTGGTGTTCTCTGTATTGCCTGGGGTTGAATAGTGTCCTGCTTTGCTAAATGAGGAAAATTTTCCTGGATAATGTCCTGGAGAGTATTTTCCAGCTTGAATTCATTCTCTCTGTCACATTCAGGTACACCAATCTAGCGTATATTAGGTCTTTTCACATAGTCCCATATTGCTTGGAGACTTTGCTCATTCCTTTTTATCCTTTTTTCTCTATTCTTGTCTTGTTGTTTTGTTTCATTAAGTTGATCTTCGACCTCCGATACCCTTTCTTCTGCTTGATCCATTCGGCTGTTTAAGCTTGTACATATTTCACTAAGTTCTCGTGTTGTATTTTTCAACTCCATAAGTTCATTTGTATTCCTCTCTATATTGTCTATTCTTTTCAACATTTCATCTAACCTTTTTTCCAAGTTCTTAGTTTCTTTACATTGGGTTAGAACAAGTTCCTTTAACTCCCAGAAGTTTCTTATCATCCACCTTTTAAAGCCTACTTCAGATAATGGAACACAGTCCTTTTCCATCAGGGCTTGTTCCGTTACTGATGAGTCCTTTTCCTTCAGGGCTTGTTCGGTTGCTGATGAGTCCTTTTCCATCAGGGCTTGTTCCGTTGCTGATGGGTTCTGATTTTGAGTATACTCGGCCTTCTTAGGCTGTTTTTTTCCCTTCATTGTAGATGAACCGCCTTTCTAATTAGGTTTCTGAGTCGACATCCGATTTATTGATTCCCAGTGCTGGGATCCGAGCAACCCACTGTGGCAGCCTAAATAGCAGCAATAAGACTGATGGTGCTCTTCTGCCTGGGAATCTCTGGTCTGGCTTCCCTCTTGAGTCCACAACAAGCGGCTCTGACTTCCCGGAGCTCCAAACTCCGATCAGTAGGGGAAGCGGTCCCATTGGCTCTGCATGAAGAGCTGCTGCGCCAAGACGCCAGCAAAACCACTGCGGCGGCCACAAGAGTCGCGCTGGCGACCCGTGGGGCTCCTCCACTGGGAATCGGCTGATCGGTGAGTGACGAAAATTCGTCTAAAAGTGTGGCGTCGCCTCGTTCTCTGGGCTTTCACTGGGAGCTACAATCCTGAGCTGTTAGTGGTCGGCCATCTTGGATCGATCTCTCACATTTTTTTTTTTAATAGCACCTGCCTCATTTAACATTCTCTTCTGCTGTTTCCTTCCACCTCAGATCAAAAATTTCAACAAATCCTGGAAGGAGGTAAGTTATCTGCACAATTTACTCAGCTGAACCAGAAGTCATTACATATTTTTCAACTCTAAATTATGGTTTTTAAACTTTCCAGCTATGAATTACTACTATGGGAAAGCTTATGTTCGCATAAGCCACCAACTCTGCCAAGTACCTGATCCTGGAGGGGTGTTGTGGTAAAACATAATCACTCCACCTTTGACTACCTGGCTCATGCTTTTCTGTATAACAGAGAAGAAATCTGATGACAGATTGTAAACTCCTTCAATGAAGATAAGCCAATCTGGGACCAGTTTTTCTCATTTGAATTTAAACCAAGAGAAAAAGGAATCCAACAGTTCATTTTACGAAAATGAGGGTAACTAGAAATCCTGAGCCAGTATGATAAACTACAAATCTGCCACAATAAGTGGCTGAGTGAAAAGCCTGCCAGATTTCACCTACCTCTTCATGCTAGCTAAGAGGAAGCTGTGTGAGTCTTGTACAGTGAAGCTCTTCTTTGCACAGTACCTTAATCTCAGACTATTTTCATACAAAGTTCATGGACCAAACTTTGAGAATCAGTAGTCTATATGAACAGAAAACACTGGCATATAGTAGGAAGTCAATAAATAATTCATAGTCATGTTCACTTACTTCTGAATATCTCCAATGTTTCTTTGTTTGTTCTTACTTTTCTTTTCAGACTTGGCTCTAACTGGATCAGATTTTCTGGAATTCAAGGGAGAAACCAAGATACTTCCCTCACAGAAATTATTCTTCAACAAGAGAAAAAGCATAACAGACATTATGAGTGAGAACTTTATGATAAAATAAGCTATTAACTAGACTAATTCAGAAATCCACAGCATTTTTCAGAAATTATAGTTACATTTAAATTTTATACATCCTTTGACTAATATTGACCATGCAAAAATCAGAATAAACTAAGTTCATCCAAGTTGGTCTAAATTAATTACATTTTCACTGTACATCATCAAGTACAAAAAAAGACATAATACTAATCTCATTAGCTTATAATTCCTGTTGATTCTTTTCTTTTCTTTTTTTTTTATAAAAAGACAGGGTCTCACTCTGTTGCCTGGGCTAGAATGCAGTGCAGCAATCATGGCTTATTGCAACCTTGACCTCCCAAGTAGCTTGGACTACAGGCATGAGCCGCCATGCTTGGCTAGGTGCATTTTTTTGTTTTGTTTTGAGACAGTCTTGCTCTGTCATCCAGGCTGGAGTGCAGTGGACCAATCATAGCTCACTGCAGCCTCAACCTCCTGGGCTCAAGAAATCCTCCCATCTTAGCTTCTTGAGTAGCTAGGACTACAGGCATGCACCACTATGCCCAGCTATTTTAAAAATGTTTTGTAGAGATGAGGTCTCACTATGTTGCCCAGGCTGGTCTCCAACTGTTAGATTCAAGTGATCCCCCCACCTCAGCCTCCCAAAGTGTTGGGATTACAGGTCTGAGCCCCTGCACCCAGCCTGATGATTTTTCTAATAAATACTTTTATATAATTACTTTTATCTACAGGGACATAGTCAAAGAGCTGTGGATAGACTTCAAATAAGAGTTTTATGTAATAATAATTTTGTTGTGGACTTTAAGGGCATTTCAATAAAAATCACAAATATTTACTTGTTGTACCAGTCTCATAAGTTTCTTACTACCCTAATGGAAAAGTTCATATATGGTAATGGTGAATATTTGGCCTTAAACCACCAAACTTTCACAAATAAATGAAAAAGTATTCTAGGCTGGGCACAGTAGTTCACGTCTGTAATCCCAGCACTTTGGGAGGCCAAGGTGGGTGGATAACATGAGGCCAGGGGTTCAAGACCAGCTTGGCCAACATGGTGAAACCCTGTCTCTACTAAAAATACAAAAATGAACAGGGTGTGGTGGCCTGCGCCTCTAGTCCCAGATACTCTGGAGGCTGAGGCACAAGAATCTCTTGAACCTGGGAGCTGAGATCGTGCTACTGCACTCCAGCATGGGTGACGAGTGAGTATCTGTCTTAATATAACAATAAGTTAAAAATAATTATTCTACAATATCAGTTATAAAAGTAGATTTTACTCTTATAATACCATGGGAAAACTAGACAAATTTCTTCCCCCTACTCCATTTATTATTCCATTGGTCAATGACTTTTATTTAGTTTCCTGATTATGTATCTTTCTAAAGTGATTCTACTCAAAAAAGACACATGAAAAGGGGCAAATAACCCAAAACTTGGGTAGATTATAAATGGCAGGCCTCTCAAAAAAGAAAAAAATTCCCAATTCTGAGTATACTCATTTTGCTAAGTGCATATATATACACACACATGATTCAATGGTAAGTGTATTTTAAGATATTTGTTGTTTGAAAGCTGAGAAGTTGTTTTCAGAGGCTCTGAAACCTGAATGTTTCAGACTTCCCTAGATGCCTCTGAAGATGGTATTACCTAGGTCCCATCCCTAGAGACCCTGATTTAATATATTTGGAGTAAATATGAGAGTTTGTATTTTAAAAAAATTCCCAGGTTATTCTCCCAGGCTCTTTCAAACCACTGGATCCCAATGTATCCTCTGGTCTTAAAGTATGTGTTTTATCACACATCCTTTAATTCATTTTCTTACAGGCAGCAATTTAACTACAAGAAGAATAAAATCCAAGTTTAATACATTATCTAAAAATTTAATGTGCTTTACTTTTTTTTTTTGAGAGAGAGTGAGTCTCACTCTCTCACCAGGCTGGAGTGCAGTAGCATGATCTCAGCTCACTGCACCCTCCACCTCCCGGGTTCAAGCAATTCCCCTGCTTCAGCCTCCCAAGCAGCTGGGACTACAGGTGTGGGCCACCACGCCCAGCTAGTTTTTTGTATTTCAGTAGAGATGGGGTTTCACCATGTTGGCCAGGATGGTGTTGATCTCCTGACCTTGAGATCCACCCGCCTCAGCCTCCTAGTGTGCTGGGATTACAGGCATGAGCCACTGCGCCTGGCCAATGTGCTTTACTTTCAAAAAGTGATTTACATCCATAAAATGGAATATTATTCTACTCTTTAAGAGAATTAGATTGACCACATGTAGTAATATGAAAAATCTCTAAGATATATCAAGTGGCAAAAATGCAAGCAGCAAAAGTGTGACTGATTTATGTAATCCATTTTAGGTGAATAAAGAAAAGAAGGCTTTTTCTTTAGACAGCCTTCCAGGTTGAAGTACAGTGGTGAGATCAGCTCACTTGAACTCAAACTCCTAGGTTCAAGGGATCCTCCTGCCTCAGCCTCCCCAGTAAGTGGAACTGCAGTCATGCACCACCACACTCGACTCATTATTTAATTTCTCATTTTGTTGCCGAGGCTGGTCTCAAACTCCTGGAATTATAGGCATTAGCCATTGCACCTTGGCAAGAAAAAAGTTATAAGAAATGTTAGCCGGGCACAGTGGCTCAAGCCTGTAATTCCAGCACTTTGGGAGGCCGAGGCGGGTGGATCACAAGGTCAAGAGATCGAGACCATCCTGGTCAACATGGTGAAACCCCATCTCTACTAAAAATACAAAAAATTAGGGCATGGTGGTGTGTGCCTGTAATCCCAGCTACTCAGGAGGCTGAGGCAGGAGAATTGCCTGAACCCAGGAGGCGGAGGTTGCGGTGAGCCGAGATCGCGCCATTGCACTCCAGCCTGGGTAACAAGAGCGAAACTCCATCTCAAAAAAAAAAAAAACAAAGAAAGAAATGTTAATGGTGTTTACCTTTGGGGAAAGAGACTGATATAAATAGAAAAAAAATGGGAGTGGATAGGTGGAAGAAGGAAAAAGGAAGCTTTCATTCTTCACTGAATAGCTTTCCTACATATAAAAAAAAAGTTTTCAAACAACCTGCGGTGGCTCACACCACAATCCCAGCACTTTGGGAGGCCGAGGCAGGTGGATGGCTTGAGCCCAGGAGCTCGACACCAGTTCAGGAAACATGGCAAAACCCTGTCTCCACAAAAAATTGCAAGGCATGATGGCACAGGCCCGTAGTCCCAGCTACTCGGGAGGTTGGGAGGATCACCTGAGGCCAGTGGTGGAGGCTGCAGTGAGCTGTGATTGTACCACTGCACTCCAACCTGTGTGACAGAGTTAAAACCTGTCTCAAAAAACAAAAACTTACCCCAAAAACCTGGATTAGAGCAAATATGAAACAATATGCAAAAAAAATTTTCTTTAAGTAAAACAAAAATGTCATCAATAGCTTCTAATTATGGCAATCACCGTCTCTTCTTTTCTTCGAAAACAACAGTCAAAGCAATAAGAATGTTAATAGTTAGCTTTCCATATCAGCAGGTACCAAACACTCAAATTCAACCAGCCTGGGTGGAAAAGACAGTATTTGTGGGATGCAGAACCTGAAAATACAAGGAGCTGACTTTTTGTATGAGCAGTCTGCAACGGATACCAAGGGATGACCGTACCCCAACATTCTCTCGTAAAACTTACAATATCAATGCTTAACTTTCTTGCCAGTTCTTCATCATTTTTCAGTTGTTCTTCCATCTCTCTTCGCCTTTTTTCTGCCTGTCTTCTGTCCTCCTCTTCCTCCTCTGCCAATAACCTCTGTATGTATTCTTCACTGGCTTTGTTTTCTTCTTCCTCAGTGGCTCGTCGCTCTGCCTCCACCTTAAAAGTGATTAAGAGAAAGCAATCCTTCTCTGATTGTTTTAGTATACTTGCAATATTCCATAATAAGAATAGGGAAAGTAGGAAAGAAACAAATCGGCAGAAACTTAAATGATCTCAAATGAGGTACAAATCTGGAGAAACAGAGTCTGCAAGACAGCTGTCCTGTCTCAGCCTCCCAAAGCACTGAAATTATAGGTGAGACTCCACACCCAGCCTGAGATGTATTACAAGTGAAAATTACAAAAAACATTTTGAAGACTAACAAAAAAAGAGAAAAATCTCTACGTATAACTTTATATGTAATTAAAACATAATACTTCACTGGAAACACCACTTTTTAGGTACTTTTCCTATTTTGGGACTTCACATTTAGCCCGTTAACGTTTCTTCATCTAAACCCTTCATCTGCCACTCTTTTTCTTTCTTTTAAGCTCAAAACTTTAGGGAAATTTAAAAAAATGTCCTGGTATGGATTAAATTAGAAAAAAAAGAATTTAAAAATTTCCTTCATACTTAAATGCTTAGGGATCATGATCACATAAGAACATTAATTACGTATAGGTAAATTATAGCAAAAAACAAAGCCCTTATAAAAAGCATCAAAATTATCTACACTTCAAGATACAATAGTAATATAAGCACATCAAACTAAATTAAAATCTGAAACTGAAAACACAACAGAGAAATTTTCCAAAAAAAAAAAAAAAGAGTATTTAGCACCTACCTTGCTTATTTCCTCTTCGTATTCTCTTCTCAATTCCCCAGGTTTACTTAACAGACGAACTGGCTGATAGTCATAAGCTATTTCATATCAGAAAACAAAATAACATTATAAGCAACACAATTTTATGGTAACTTTGGTCATCCACTAAAACTTACTAATATTAATACGAAAAATTAAAGCATTCAGCTATTAACAACTATAGCAGTATCTCCTTTTGGAATTCCATTTTTTAAATTTATTTAATTTTTTTTGAGACAGAGTCTCGCTCTGTTGCTCATTACAGGCATGTGCCAGCACACCTGGCTAATTTTTCACATTTTTGGTAGAAACAAGGTTTCTACCATGTTAGCCAGGCTGGGCTCGAACTCCTGACCTCAAGTGATTTACCCACATCAGCTTCCCAAAGTGCTGGGATTACAGTCATGAGCCACTGCACAAGGACAGAGGTTTAGAGTTTTTGGTTTGAAACAGCATATGAATGCATATACTTAATCCTTCCTCTAAACTCTAGTAAAAGAATTTTTAAGAACTGTAATCCTATAACAGCAGAGATTAGCAGAGGAGATTAACCAATTTAATTAATTTTTTTTTTTTTTTTTTTGAGACAGAGTTTTGCTCTGTTGCCCAGGCTGGAGCGCGGTGACACGATCTCAGCTCACTGCAACCTCTGCCTCCCAGGTTAAAGCAATGCTCATGCTCAGCCTCCCCATTAGCTGGGATTACAGGCATGCCCCGCATGCCTGACAAAGATTTGTATTTTTATTAGAGACCGGGTTTCGCCACGTTGGCCAGGTTGGTTTTGAACTCGAAACCTCAAGTAATCTGCCTGCCTGAGCCTCCCAAAGTGCTGGGACTACAAGGTGAGCCGCTGTGCCTGGCCCCAGTTAAAAACATTTTAACAAATTTCTAGAAAATGTGAAGGCAATGAAATAGAGATGACTGCTACAGCAGAAATGAAGGAAAAGAAATCCTTGCAAGGGGAAGACTACAGCTAAGGTAGAATAAGAAGGAATCCGCCTCCTATTTACCTACAGAGAGGCTCAATAGAATCCAGAGTGAGTAAGGGTAGCACCGAAAAACAGAACTCAAGGTTTATACATTAAATCAGAACCCCTGACTTATCAGCATTTCTCACTGGATATGGGTGTAAGTGCACACAAGCATATTTCTTAAAAGAAACCAATCTTGAGAGAGCCAGAGCAGCTAATGTAAGAGGTGACAATCCAGAGCAAAGTCCTCTGCAATCTGGCAGTTAGGGATGGCAAAGCACAAAGGCCAGATTTCCATCTGCTTGAACCCAAACAATCTCTGCCCATCACCAATATACCCTTCCATGTACACAGAGCATTTGTCCCGGGCCTCATTCTCAAATCTGAAAGCTAATCCAAGGATCATCAGACATTTGAAAGACATCTGCAGGATTAGAGAAACAGTAAGCTATACAAAAAGAAAAAAATCATCATCCTGGAGTTAGAAGATAATTCTAGGTCAGAAAATAACCTAAATGCGTGTATGTGTCCTCAGCGAATCTGATGAGATTTTATTCTGTAAAACAAGATACTGTAAAAAAGGAACACCCAGAAAGAGAACGCATCTGCCTGTTTCACGGGGCAGCTGCTACTCAATTCCAGCTGACTATGACTATCAGGAAACTCAGGCCTATCACTGCCATATTTTTGCTGTCTCAAGAAAATTCAGAGGTGGCAGGGGTGGATGATGAGAGATGACAGAATGGGTACAATGTACATTATTTGGGTAACAGATACCCTAAAAAGCCATGACTTTACCACTATGCAATCTATATATATAACAAAATTACCTTGCACCTGTAAATTTATCCAAGTAAAAAGACAAAAAAAAGAAAATCCAGACGTTAATATGAAATCTTCCAATTTAAATATTGGCATTGGATGGGTCAAAAAAAAACATGCACACAGGATTCCCCTAGCCTGCAGGCCAGAAGTTCAAAATATCTGCAACAGAGGAACTAAAAAACAGTGAGGTAACTCCATAACAAATAGGGATGCAGTATGCTGAATTCGCATTTATTTTAGTCACTAAGGAGGATCTATCCAAGACAATACAATGGTATACACATATATAAGGCTCCTTAAGAAGTAGGAGGGTATTCAGGGACTAAAACTGAGATCTAGATCAGCAGGTCTCAAAGTAGAATCTATGAACCCCTATAGGTATCCACAACTATTTTAAGGGAAACTGCAGTGTCAAACTATTTTCATTTAAAAAATTAAGGTAAGCTGAGTGCAGTGGCTCACACCTATAATCCCAGCACTTTGGGAGACTGAGGTGGGTGGATTACCTGAGGTCAGGAGTTCGAGATCAGCCTGGCCAACATGGTGAAACCCCATCTCTACTAAAAATACAAAAATTAGCCAGGTATGACAGCAGGCGCCTATAATCCCAGCTATTTGGGAGGCAGGAGAATCACTTGAAGCCAGGAGGTGGAGGTTGCAGTGAGCCAAGACTGCTTCTGACTGCACTCCAGGCTGGGTGACAAAAGTGAGACTCCATCATCCCCATAAAAAACAAAAAAAAAAAACAAAAAGCAAATAAAACAACTGACAGTAGGCCGGGTGCAGCGGCTCACGCTTGTAATTGCAGCACTTTGGGAGGCTGAGTCAGGTGCATCACTTGACGTCAGGAACTCGAGACCAGCCTGGCCAACATGGTGAAACCTCATCTTTGCCAAAAAATACAAAATTAGATGGGCACAGTGGCAGGCACCTGTAATCCCAGCTACTGGGGAGGATGAGGCATGAGAATCACTTGAACCTGGGAGGTGGAGGTTGCAGTGAGCTGAGATCGTGCCACTGCAGTCCAGCCTGGGTGACAGAGTGAGACCCTGTCTGAAGAAAAAAAAAGTAGGAAGGGTTAAAAAAAAAGCCCAGGTGGTTAAGAGGGACAGCACTTCTCTTACAGTGCTTCTAATAAAACATGAAGGGATATGCAGAGAATCAGAGAGGGGTAGTGTAATAGCACATGTGATAACTTAGGGATTTCTATAAGGGACCAGATAATACATATTTTCTTTTTTGCGGGCTCTGTGGTCTGTCGAATTCAGTCAATTCTGCTATTGTAGCACAAAAGCACCCATAGACTTAGACTAATGAACGTAGTGCCGACGTTCCAACAAAACTTCACTACAAATAAAAGTGTGGGCCAGTTTAAAAGCCCCTGGCTCAAAACATCCCTGTTAAACTTCACAAGTATGATTCAGTATCTGTGGAGAAATGAGGTGTGGGGTAAAATATTAAATAATTACAGAAACTCAGAAAAGAAAGATTTTAGGTTTATTAAAAGTTCACTTGATAAAGAAAAAGAAAGAAAATAACCAAGACATCAAGAAAAGGAAAAATAATCCACAGAATGGGAGAAAATATTTGCAAATCATATATCTAATAAGGGATTAATATCCAGAATATATTAAAAATTCCTACAACTCAGTGACAAAAAACAAAAACCCAATTTAAAAATGGGCTAAAGGGGCTGGGTGAGGTGGTTCATTGCCTGTAATCCCAGCAGTTTGGGAGGTGAAGGATCACTTGAAGCCAGGAGTTCAACATGAGTCAGGGCACCAAAACAAGACCTTAGCTATACAAAAGATTTTTTAATTAGCTGAGTGTGGTGGTGCACACCGTGGTCCTAGCTACTCTGGAGGCTGGGGCAGAGGATCTCTTGAGCCCAGGAATTCGAGGTTGCAGTGAGTTGTGATCATGCCAGTGCATTCCAGCTTGGTCAACAGAGCAAGACCCGGTATCAAAAATTAAATAAATAAAGGTGTGGGGGATGGGGCAAAAGGCCAGGCGTGGTGGCTTATGCCCATCAGCTCCACACTCTGCAAAGCCAAGGCGGGAAAGTCACTTCGGCCCAGAAGTTTCAGGCTGCAGTGAGCTGTGGTTGTGTCAGTGCACTCCAGCCTTAGCAACATAGTGAGACCCTGTCTTTACAAAAAGGGGTGGTGGGGGGGCAGAGGACCTAAACAGACATTTGAATTTGAGTATTGTATGAGGTAGGCATCTTAACTCCCCCTCCCCTTGATTGCCACTTAGATATTTCTCTAAAGATTATATACAAATGACCAATAAGCACATGAAAAGATGTTCAATATCACTAGTCCTTAAGAAAATGCAAATCCTAACTACAGAGATACCACTTCATAGGATGGTCAAC
Organism: Callithrix jacchus; assembly: GCF_049354715.1. Taxonomy (NCBI): domain Eukaryota; kingdom Metazoa; phylum Chordata; class Mammalia; order Primates; family Cebidae; genus Callithrix; species Callithrix jacchus. The sequence continues at coordinate 25,619,997 of NC_133516.1, read as the reverse complement.
ACTTAGTATTTTCTTTTTTTTTTTTTGAGACAGAGTCTCACTCTGTTGCCCAGGCTGGAGTATAGTAGCGTGATCTCAGCTCACTGCAACCTCTGCCTACTTGGTTCAAGCAATTCTCCTGTCTCAGCCTCCTGAGTAGCTGGGACTACATGCCCCACCACACCTGGCTAATTTTTGTATTTTTAGTAGACACAGGGTTTCACCATGTTGGCCAGGCTGGTCTCAAACTCCTGACCTTGTGATCTGCCTGCCCTGGCCTCCCAAAGTACTGGGATTATAGGCATGAGCCACCGTGCTCGGCCACACTTAGTTTTTTATAATAGTCATCCATTAGGATTCCACATAGTGGAATATTCAGCCATAAAAGGAAATGGAATTCTGACACATGCTAGAACATGGATGAACCTTCAAGACATTATACTAAGTGAAACAGCCAGACATGAAAGGATAAATACTGTATAATTCCACTTGCATGAGATACCTAGAGTAATTAAATCCATAGAGATAGATAGAATGGAGGTTGGCAGTGGCTAGGGGAGAGGTAAATGGGGAATTATTTAATGAGCAGAGTTTCAAGTGTGGAAGGTTCAGAGATGAATAGTTCAGAGATAAATGGTGGTGACAGCTGCACAAAAATGTGAATGTACTTAATGTCATGGAACTATACATTTAAAAAGGGTTAAGATGGTAGATTTTATGTTATGTGTTTTACAATAAAACTGGAAAGAAAAGTCAATCACTTTACACATTAGATACAATGAAATAGTAGTTAAGAGGCTGGGGACAGTGGCTCATGCCTATAATCCCAGAACTCTGAAAGGCTGAGGCAGGAGGACCATTTGAGCGCAGGAGATCAAGACCAGCCTGGGCAACATAGCAAGACCCTATTTCTATTAAAAAAAATATATTTTCTAAATAGCTAATTTAGGAAAACAATAATGAAGACAGATGTATTATACTAGAAAGCAAAACATGTCATAAAGCAGAATTAAACTAAGCAAGTGTGGTACTGACACAGCTACTGATAAAGAGATAGTTAAAAAATAAAAAGCATGAGCCAGGTGCTGTGGCTCATGCCTGTAATCCCAGCACTTTGGGAGGTTGTGGCAGGAGGATGACTTGAGGTCAGGAGTTCAAGACCAGTTTGGCCAAGAAGGCGAATAACCCCAACTCTACTAAAAATACGAAAATTAGCCATGCCTGGTAGTGCACGCCTATAATCCCAGCTACTCAGGAGGCTGAGACAGGTTAATCACTTGAACCCGGGAGGCGGAAGTTGCCATGAGCCAAGACTGTGCCACTGCACTCCAGCCTGGGTGACAGAGCAAGACGCCATCTTAAAAAAATAAATTAAATAAATGGCCCCAAATTGCTCTGGAAAATAAGCATGTGATTATGAACTAGTACATAAAAACAATGTGGCTGGATCATCACCAAGTAATGTGGCTATAAGCGGCAATCAAGGGGAAGGGGAGTTAAGATGCCTACCTCACACAATACTCAAAATTCAAGGTGGATTAAAAAAATTTTAATGAAAAAAACAAACTATAAATAACAAAGAAGAACATATAAGATAAATTCCAAAACAATTAAAACTTCCATATGATGAAACACATCACAAAGTTAAAAACAAACTAGGAGAAGTTATTTGCAAATACATAAGTCACTAGAGAATTAGTGTCCAGAATATAACCAGAACTTCCAGAGATCACAACAAAGGAAAGGCATGTGCAATTTACAGCAGATACCCAACTATAGTAAGCAGTGAACTGTACTTTTGTTAAACCATGGAATGACAGATTTTTAAAGTTTACTTATTTCTACATAAACTGAATCTAAATTAAGATCAGCAAGTTAGTCAACCGTAGACATACGTTAAAATTGTCTTCATTTGCCTTTTTCTTTTTTTAGAAACAAGATCTCATTCTTGCCCAGGCTGGAGTTCAGTGGCGTGATCATAGCTCACTGCAACCTCCAACTCTTGAGCTGAAGTGATTCTCCTGCCCTAGCTTCCTGAAGTGCTGGCATAACAGGTGTGAGCCACTAGACCCAGTCCATTTGCTATTTCTTTTTCTTTTCTTTTTGACAGAGTTTCACTCTTGTTGCCCAGGCTGGAGTGCAATGGCACGATCTTGGCTCACTGCAACCTCCAACTCCCAGGTTCAAGCGATTCTCCTGCCTCAGCCTCCCGAGTAGCTGGGATTACAGGCATGTGCCACCATGCCCGGCTCATATTTTCTATTTTTAGTAGAGACGGGGTTTCACCATGTTGGCCATGCTGATCTCAAACTCCTGGCCTCAGGCGATCTACCCACCTGGGTCTCCCAAAGTGCTGGGGTTACAGGCATGAACCACCGCACCCAGTCTTCCATTTGCTATTTATTTCTTTCTTCCTTTTCTTTGTGGGGAGAGGGGGACAGAGTCTCACTCTGTCGCCCAGGCTGGTGTGCAGTGGCACAGTCTCAACTCACTGCAGCCTCCACCTTCTGGGCTCAAGCGATGCTACTGCCTGAGCCTCCTAAGTAGCTGGAACTACAGGTGCATGCCACCACACCCGGCTAACCTTTTTATTTTTCTGTCGAAAGGAGCTTTGCCATATTGGCCAGGCTGATCTCAAACTCCCAGGCTCAAATGATTTGCCTACCTTGAATTCCCAAAGTACTGGGATTACAGGTGTGAGCCCCTGCACCTGGCCTGTTTGCTATTTCTTAAACAATTCTAATTGTATGAGGAATTCAAAAATATCAGTTTTATAGACTCAGAGTGACTATACAATTTTTGCCACCTGTTGGAAACAACTCTCAACACTGCTCAGTTCTGGTTAACTCTAAAATTTCTGTTGTAACCCACTTAAATGTTCCTACAATACTCAATACTGCTTATTTGCCATAAGTGTTCTTCCTAGGCAGCCAGGACCCATTTAAGGAAATATATCCCCATGCTTTTTATTTTATTTTGAAGGAAAAATCCAAGTTAGTTAAAGACCTTAATGTATAATACTGGATAAAAAATAAATATAAATATAAATAATAAACCTTAACTTGAACAGTGAGCTGTTCATAAAGTTATCCCTCCATCACTGAACTAGACTGCTTGTATCACCACATAAATGGTAGTTTCATTCTCCCAATTAAATTTGCATTCCTGGACTGAGAACAGGGTACAAAACATAAAGAGATAGTTAAAAAAGAAAAAGCCCAAAATTATTTTGGAAAATAAGCAGATGACTAGTAAAGCAATATGTACTTCAGTGTGGCTGGATCATCACCAAGTAGTGTGGCTATAAATGGCAATCAGGGGCAAAGCGTTGGCTCACACCTGTGATCCCAGCACTTTGGGAGGATGAGGAAGGGGTTTCACTTGAGCTCAGGAGTTCAAGACCACAGTGAGACCCTATCTCTACAAAAAATTAAAAAATTAGCCTGGCATAGTGGTATGCGTCTGTAGTCCCAGCTACTCAGGAAGCTGAAGTAGGAGGATTGCTTGAGCCTGGGAGGTACAGGTGGGAGGATTGCTTGAGCCTGGGCGAATGAGTGAGACCCTGTCTCAAAAATGACATAACATAAAATAAATTTGCACTTCCTGCCTCAATATTTATTTAAAAATTTTTCAAATCTAAAGAAATTGCAAAAATAGTATGATAAACCCTCATTTAACCTGCATTTAGACTCACAAAGTTTTTAAGTTGCCACATTGTAGAGTGTGTGTATTTATTTTCTGAACCATTTGAAAGCTGCATGATCGGAACCCTTCACCATACACTTAAGTGTACATCTCATAAGAGACGCTATCCTTTTAACATCTCTTGATCTTGAAATATAATGATCAAGTTCAAGGAAACTAATATTGCTATATTACCTATCAATGATAAAAATTTCACCAATTATCCCCATAATGTCTTTAATAACAACCTTCATCCTAATCCATGTTCTAATCCAAGATCACACACTGCATTTAGCTGTCATTCTCTTTTACGCTCCCTTTAAACTAGAACAATTCCTAAGGCTTTGCCTTCATGACATTGACATTTTTGAGGTACTAACAACTATGTTTTGTAGAATTTCAATTTGGGTTTTTGTTTTCTCACAATTAGATTCAGGTTATGCCTTATACTCATCACATCAGGAGGTCCACATTGTTTGTTCCATGGATAAAGTTAATTGTCATCACTTCATTACAGTGATAAAAAGAATTCGCAACTGTATCCTTTACCCTTTGTCATTATTAAGCAATCTGTAAAATGATATTTTCACACTATATAAGTCATCTGTTCTCCAACAAATTTTCAAGCATGGGTTCTGACATCCATTTGTGATTCTCGCCTGCATCAATTTTTACAATGATAGCCGTAAATGGAAAGGAAATTTAGACATTCTAAGGCTGATTCTTCCCTACTGTAGGATTCTTTTTTGAGAATTCCAAATGTAAAATGCATCTGTCTCCATCACATTAATTCACTTTTAAATACTTCATTTATTAAAGCTATCTCGTATGTTTTCTTACAACCTTCCAAAAATTAAGAATAAAGTGAATGAGTAGATTCATTTTATGTGTTAACAACATTAACACATAAACATCAATTATATTTTTATAAATTACCAGTGAACAACTAGATAATGAAAATTTCAAAACTTTTACTTAAAACATTCTCGAAAACTATAATATAATTAGGGATAAATATTAGTTTCTTGGGGCTGCCATATAAAAGTATTACAAATTGGGTGACTTGAAAATACAGAAATTTATTGTCTCACAGTTCTGGTGACTAGAAGTCCAAAATAAAGGTGTCAGCAGGGCCATGACACTTTTGAAACTTGTAGGGGAATCTTTCTTTGCCTCTTCCTTGCTTCTGATGGTGTGCTGATAACCTTAGACACTCCTTGACTTGTAAATGCATCTCTCCATCCTCCAGCTTCACGTGGTGCTCTGTCTTTATATCATCTTCCTTCTGTGCATGTCTGTCTCTGTGTCCAAATTTCCCCTTTTTATAAGGAAATCAGTCATAATGGATTAGGGCCCACTCTAAGGACCATATTTTAACTTCATTACTGAAAAAAATTTGAAGGTGACCTACACAGAGAAATGTACTATTTTCAAGGTTACAAGGACCCTATTGTTGTTTGAATGTCAATTCTTCCCAACTTGTTCTATAACTTCAATGCAACCCCAGTCAAACTCCTAACAGGTTGTCAGTAGAAACTGGTAAGTTGATTAAAATTTTTAAATAGGCTGGGTGTGGTGCCTCAGGCCTGTAATTCCAGCACTTTGGGAGGCTGAGACAGGAGGACTGCTTGAGGCAAGCTGTTCAAGACCAGCCTAGGCAACACTGCAAAACCCCGTCTCTACAAAGAACACATGGAGGATGGGCGTGGTGGCTCACACCTGTAATCCCAGCACTTTGGGAGGCCGAGGTGGGCAGTTCACCTGAGGTCAGGAGTTTGAGACCAGTCTTGCCAACATGGTGAAACCTGTCTACTAAAAATACAAAAATTAGCCAGGCATGGTGGTGTATGCCTATAATCCCAGCTACTCAGGAGGCTGAAGAAAGAGAATCACTTGAACCTGGGAGGCAGAGGTTGCAGTGAGCTGAGATCAAACGACTGTACTCCAGCCTAGGTGACAGAGCAAGACTCTATCTCAAAAAAAAAAAAAAGATTTACTCTAAAGTCATAGTAATCAAGACAGTATGACACTGACATTAGAATCAACAAATCAGTGAAACAGAATACACTCACGTTATTTTTTTTAAAAAGTCTTTTCAGCAAAAGGTACAAGAATAACTGATACACATATGGGAAAAAGTTAACCTCAACCTCTATCTTATACAATATTCAAAATAAATTTGAAATGGACCAAAGACCTAAACATAAAAGCTAAAACCGGCTGGGCACAGTGGCTCATGTCTGTAATCCCAGCACTTTGGGAGGCCCAGGCAGATGAATCACCTGAGGTCAAGAGTTTGAGACCAGCCTGGCCAACATGGTGAAACCCCATCTCTACCAAAAATACAAAAATTAGCTGGGCATGCTGGTACGTGCCTGTAATCCCAGTTACTCAGGAGGCCGAAGCAGGAGAATTGATTGAACCCGGGAGGGTGGAGGTTGGGGTGAGCCAAGAGTGCACCATCACACTCTAGCCTAGGCTACAGAGTGAGAATCTGCCTCAAAAAAAAAAAAAAGAATACCCACAACTGAATAATATAAACAATTTAGGGGCAAAAGAATTAAACAGACAATTTACAATGGAAGACAGAAAAACTGCCAATAAGCACATGAAAAGAAACACCATCATTAGTCACCTGAAACTGAAATTAAAACAAGATACTACTATCAATACAAACTGACTGGAATGGTTAAAATTAAAAAGACAGATAACAGCAAACGCTGGTAAGATGTACACAAACCAGGACTTGTATGCTATTGGTAGGATTATAAAATGACACAACCACTTTGGAAAAAGATCTGGTAGTTTCTCATAAAACCAAATATGTACCTACCCAACACTGTGTAATTCCAGCTCCTAAGTACTTACCCAAAAAACCCTGAAAACCTAAGGCCACACACACACACACACACACACACACACACACACACACACAACTTGTACAAGGATCTTCTCAGCAACTTTATTCATAATATACAAAAGCTGCAAGCAACTGAGACACTATCAGTGGAGAATGGCCAATAAAATATCGCATAGTCAACAGTGGAATAATACTTAAAAAACTAATAACTACACAAGGATAAATCCTGAGGTCAGGCTTGGTGACTCATGCCTGTAATCCTAGCACTTTAGGAGGCTGAGGCAGGTGGATCACCTGAGGTCAGGAGTTCAAGAGCAGTCTGGACAACATGGTGAAACCTCGTCTCTACTAAAAATACAAGAATTAGCCAGGCATGGTGGCATGCACCAGCTACTTGGGAGGCTGAGGCAGGAGAACCACTTGAACGCAGGAGGTGGAGGTTGCAGTGAGCCAAGATCCTGTTACTGCATTCCATACTGAGTGACAGAGTGAGACTCCGTCTCAGGAAAAAAAAAAAAAAAAAAGGAATAAATCTTGAACCTTATGCTGAATAACCCCCAAAAAGATATGCTGAAGTCCTAACTCCCAGTAACTACGAAAGAGCTCTTATTGGAAACAGGGTTGTTGCAGATATAACGGAGTTCATACAAAGAGTAGAGGACCCTTAATCCAATATAACTATGTCCTTGAAAGAAAAGAGAGAGGTACAGAGGAGACGGCCATGTAAAGACAGAGACACATCGGGACCCTCCACGTGCCAATGGAGGCAGAGACTGGAGTGACGCAGCTGCAAACCAAGACCACCATGGATTCTGGCAACACCAGAAGCTAAGGAGAAGTGCACAGAACAGATTCTCTCCTAGAGTCTTAAATGGTACATGTCCCTGCTCCCTACTGGCTTCTTGGTTTTGGAGTTCTAGTGTTACGAACTGAGAGAATAAATTTCTCCCAAGTTTGTGGTACTTTGCTATGGTAGCCCTAGGAAATGAAAAGGACTCCATTTATGGGAGGTTCTAGAACAGAAAAAAACTGATCTATGGTAAATAAAGACTGAAACAGTGGCTGACTTTTGGTAGGGAGGGTAGAAATTAACAGAAAGGGACATGAGAGAACTGTTCAGAGGTGATTGTGATATCAGGTACTTTGATAAGACAGTGTTACAAAAGGTTACATATATGTGAACATTCAATGAAGGTACAATTAAGATTTGTGCATTTGGCCAGCACTGTGGCACACGCCTCTAATCCCAGCATTTTGGGAGGCCAAGTCAGGTGGATCATGAGGTCAGGAGACGGAGACCATCTTGCCAGCATGGTGAAACCCTGTCTCTACTAAAAATACAAAAATTAGCTGGGCATGGTGGTGCATGTCTGTAATCCCAGCCACTTGGGAGGCTGAGGCAGGAGAACTGCTTGAACCTGGGAGGTGGAGGTTGTAGTGAGCCGAGATCTTGCCACTGCACTCCAGCCCGGCAATAGAGCGAGACTCCATCTCAAAAAAAAAAAAGATTTGTGCATTTCATCACACGTAATTTTACATTAATCCCAGCACTTTGGGAGGCCAAGGTGGGAGGACTGCTTGAGCTCAGGAGTTTGAGACCAGCCTGGCCAACATAGTAAGATTCCATCTCTATATAAAAAAATAAAAATTAAATATATACTTTTTGTTTGTTTTTTTGAGACAGCCTCACGCTGTTAGCTGGGCTGGAGTGCAGTGGCATGATCTCGGCTCACTGCAGCCTCCGCCTCCTGGGTTCAAGGGATTCTCCTGCTTCAGCTTCCGGAGTAGCTGGGATTGCAGGTGCATGCCACCACACCCAGCTAATTTTTGTATTTTTAGTAGAGACAGGGTTTGCCATGTTGGCCAGGCTGGTCTCAAACCCCTGATCTCAAGTGATCCACCTACCTCCGTCTCCCAAAGTGCTGGGATTATGGGCACAAGCCACTGCACCTGGCCTAAATATATACTTTTTTTTCTTACATTAAAGAAAAAATTTGTAAGCTCATATTGATTTCTATTTAATAATATGTGTACTTATATATTTAGGGGGAAATGACATTATGCAGAATAGTGTGGAGAAGTTCAAACATATGGGCACTCTTGAAAACAATGGCAATTTTAGTTGTAAGTACTCCAGAGGTGGTTGGTTGACGGAATGATGTCAGCAAAATAGTTGAGTAGGCACTCCAAGTTCTTATGCTGCCACAGAAACATTGAAAAACAAGCAGTAACCATCAGAACCAACACTATCAGGACTCTGGAAAACAGCTCAAGGCTTACAGCAACCAAGAAAACGGTAAACCAAAAAAAGGGGCAACTTCGAAATAGTAGGAAAGCTCTGGATTTTTTTTTTTTTTTTTTTTTTTTTTTGAGACGGAGTTTCGCTCTTGTTACCCAGGCTGGAGCGCAATGGTGCGATCTTGGCTCACCGCAACCTCCGCCTCCTGAGTTCAGGCAATTCTCCTGCCTCAGCCTCCTGAGTAGCTGGGATTACAGGCACGCGCCACCATGCCCAGCTAATTTTTTGTATCTTTAGTAGAGACAGGGTTTCACCATGTTGACCAGGATGGTCTCAATATCTTGACCTCGTGATCTATCCGCCTCGGCCTCCCAAAGTGCTGGGATTACAGGCTTGAGCCACCGCGCCCAGCCAGCTCTGGATTTTGTACTCACTCTACTCCAACCTCTACTCCTTGGCAAGGTGGCAGTCTTATAGAGGGAAACTCACATTCCCAGACTGGGACACTGGTCCCTGATTTTGGAGGGAGCAGAGAAGACCTTATTTATAAATTATTGTGCAAGTCTCTTCTAACCTGTCTGAGCTACCTGAAGGACTGACAGAAGGCACTCATCTGTTTCACCAAACTCAGAACTCAGGCCACAGAAGCAGATTCACTGCTTGAAGAAAATACTGTAAGCCAAACTAACAACACTCAGAAGCCTATGGAAAATATTATGGTCTGCACATGTAATAGACTAAGGCCCAGGAGCAAAAGCTGAGGAATTTCTTGGGAAACCAGGTCATTCAAATGTACCCATTATATTACAGGGATCCCTAGGCTAAGTGTTGAAGGACAGCCTTTGCACAGTCAGTCTATCAAGACTGAGGGAACTGCTTGTTTGTTTTTCAGCAAATGACATTCAAGGAAACTTCTGACAAAACACTAGCTGAACACAAGTTAAAGCAAAGAGACTTCTGTGACCATATACAACAAGGAATACAGTCTTTACAGAAACAGTTTGGGAATTATTTCAACTGTAACTGCAAATCAGGTAACTCTGATTTCTAGAATTACCACATTATAATATTCAAATTTCTAGTTGTCTACAAAAACACACATACACTTCCTGGCATGCAAAGAAACAGAATAAATTAACAGAAACTATCCCTGAGGAAGTCTAGGCATCAGACTCTCTAGACAGAGACTTTACAACTGTCTTATCAACAAACTGTGTTGGGAAAACTGGATATCCACATGCAAAACAATGAGGTCAGACCGTTACCTTACACCATATACAAAACTTAACCTATAACAAATTAAAGAGCTAAATTTTAAGACCTAAAACTATAAAACTCCTAGAAGAGAACATAGAAGGAAAGCTTCATGACATTGGATTGGCAATGATTTCTTTGATTTAACAGCAACAGCAAAGGCAACAAAAGCAAAAATAGACAAATGAGACTACATCAAACTTACAAACATCCATGCATCAAAGGATACAATCAGCACAGTGAAAAGACAACCCATGGAATGAAAGACAATATTTGCAAATCATATGTGATAAGGGGTTAATATCCAGAATGTACAAAGAATGCCCACAACTCAAAAAAACAACCTGACTAAATGACAGGCAAAGTTGTGGCTTTTTCTAAGTTTGGGGGAAAAAAATAGAAACAAACAAAATAATGAATGAGCAAAGAATTTGAATAGATATTTTATATTTCTCCAAAGATAATATACAAATGGCCAATAAACACATGTAAAGATGCTTCCCATCTTTAGTGACTGGGGACATGCAAATAAAAAGTACAATGGGATACCACTTCACACCCATTAGGATGGCTACTATCAAAACCCAGAAAATAGCAAGTGTTGACGAGGGGGCAGAGAAACAGGACATCTTTTCACTGTTGGTGGGAATGTAAAACGGTACAGTCGTTGTGGAAAACCATATGGTGGTTTCCAAAAACAATTACACACAGAATTACCGTAAGATCTAGAAATTCCACTTCCAGGTATATACCCAAAAGAATAACAAACAGATTCCTTAACAGATAGTTGTACATCCATGTTCACACCAGCAGTATTTCTAATAGCCAAGAGGTAGAAGCAACCCAAGTGTCCATTGACAGATGAATAGATTTCTTTTAATGTAGCATATACATATACTGGAATATTATTCAGCCTCAAAAAAGAAGGGAATCCTGTCATGTGCGATAGGGATGAACCCTGAAAACATTATGCCAGGTAAAACAGTCCAAGTCCAGACACAAAAGGACAAACACGAAAATTCCACTTATATGCGGTACCTAGAGCAGTCGAATTCACAGAAATGGAAAGGAGATTGGCGGATGCCAGGAGGTGGGGGAGAAATGGGGAGTTTAATGGGTATGGAAATTCAGTTTGGGAGGATTAAAATGTTCTGGAGATGGCTGGTGGTGATGGATACACAACAATGTAAATGCAGGTAATGCCGCTGAACCATACAATTACCAACAGTTAATGTTTTCCTTCCTTCTAGCCAAAAATAAAAATATTTTAAAATGGTTAAAATGGTAGTCTTATTATATTTTACCACAATTTTGTAAAATACAGAGTAAGATACCAGTTCACATGTACTAGGATGGCATGGAAAATAACAAGAGTTGGCGAGGAAGTGAAGAAATTGGAAACTTCACACCCTCCTAATTGAAATGTAAAATGGTACAACCACTGTAGAAAACAAATTCGGCGGTTCCTCAAAAAGCTAAATATACAATTACCATATAATCCAGCAATTCTGCTCTTAGATATATAGACAAAAGAACTAAAAACGGGCATTCAAACAAATATTTGTACATAAATGTTTGTATCAGCAGTAGTCAAATAACGAAAAGGTGAAAAAAACGAATGTCCACTCAATGGATAAACAAAATGTAACAAGTATATCCATAAAACAAATCATTATTCAACCCAAAAAAATGAAGTACTGATCCATGCCACACTGTGCATGAACCTCAGAAACATGCTATATGAAATAAGCTAGACACAGAAGATCCCATATTGTATTAGTCCACTTATATGAAATATCTAGAATTGCCAAATTCTTAGAAAGTGGAATAGAAGGTGCCGGGGGCTAGGCGGGAAGCTGGGATGGGGAGTCAGTGCTTCATGGTTAGTTTATCTGGGGCAATGAAAAAGTTTTGGAAACAGTGGTGATGGTTACATTGTGAATGTATTTAATGCTATTGAATTGTACTTAAAAATGGTTAAAATGTCAAAGTTTGTTATATATGCTTTGGATAATATTTTTAAAATTAATAATGCAATATACCAAAAACCATTAAATAGCACACTTTTAAAAATTTTATTGAATTTATGTTACCCAGATTGGTCTCAACTCCCGGGTTCAAGCGACCCTCCCACCTCCGAAAGCTCTGGGATTACAGCTGTAAACCACTGCACCCGGCCAAATCGCACACTTTTAGTAGGTGAACTGTATAGTATGTATCTCAATAAAGCTGTTTTTTTTTTTTAACTAAAATTTTTAAATGGTTAAAATGGCAATTTCTGTGTTTTTCTCTTACCACAATGAAATAAATGTTTAAAAGGCATGTACACATATAACTGTGACAAAAAAATTAAATAAGATAAAAAAGGCCTGTACACGAGAGAGCACAGACACCATATTCTAAGCCCAGACAGGAACCACTGCATGGCTTATTACTCACATTGGTGGAGGCAAGCTGCTAGAGTCTCAAGGGTTCCAGTTTGAGGCTCCCGAGTCCACTGGGTGTAGTGATAAAAGGCGTTTTAAGCTCGTTGCATGATTAGGAGAATAAAGAATTAAATGAATGGAGATGTATACATAAGTAAATCAGAGGCCGGGTGCAGTGGCTCATTCCTGTAATCCTAGCACTTTGGGAGGTCAATGTGGGTGGATCACTTGAGGTCAGGAGTTCGAGACCAGCTTGCCTAACATGTTGAAACTGTCTCTACTAAAATACAAAAATTACCGGGGCGCAATGGTGCGCACCAGTAATCCCAGCTACTCTGGAGGCAGAGGTTACAGGGAGCCGAGATCACTTCTCTTCACTCCAACGTGGGCAACAGAGCGACACCCTGACAAAAAAAAAAAAAAGGATCTAAACGGGCAATTCTTTAATTTTGTAACACAGCAAACACCAATCGAACACAAAGCAGGCGTTGTGACAGTGGACAAAATCTTGCCCTTGACTTTAATCCATCGACATTTGGGGACCTACAAACCCCCAAACTTCTGATAACTATTTAGACAAATACTAGTCGGGTTTTTTTGTGTTTTTACTTTTTAATGGAGAAGTGACGATTCACTTTTCTAAAGATTTGCGGTTATTGGCCAATAAACACGCCGGGGTTTACTCACCGACTTCCTCCGATTCTTGCCCAGCGGCTCTAAGCTTGCACTCCCTTGCATAGTGTTTTTGAATTATCGTCCACAGTTCCAGGTTGACAAGGGAATTTCTTCGGGTGTGGTAACGAGTCCACGAAGATACGCGGCGACGACAGAAGGGACAGCATAAACTTGCCTTTTCGACAGTCGACTGGAAGCACGGTTTACAGAGCGTGTGGTTACACGGGAGGGTGACGGGCTCGAAAAGGATTTCCATGCAGATCCCGCACTGGCACTCAGAGAGCGAAGGGACGGCGGCTTTGGGTACAGCCATTTTCACATATTAATAAAGTCTGTTAAACAACGACACCTGCAAGAAAAAGAATCCTATTTTCGGCCAACCATAGAGAGCAAACGCACAGTTTTGTGTTCCAATATTATGCCCAACGGCGTATCAGAATGCGGAGAACAGGAACATCAAACACGTCTTGAAGCAAAAAGGCGCCCTGTGGGTCCTGCAAACAGGAATACCCCGGAGGGCTGTGTCTTTGTCCATTTTTAAGGCAAACGTCCGGCAAGCAAATAAATGCAGGTTTTCGCCAGAGGAGCCTGGCTGCTCCGAGGCCTGAACACCGCTGGCTGCAGCTCCCGGTGCAGCGAGTAGAACGCGCCAAGTCCCCTCCTCCCCACACCCGGTGAGGATGCTCCGCTCAGCTCGGGGCAGCCCCGCCCCGGGACGCGGCTTCAGGAGGAATCCCGGGCTCCGGCTGCAGCAGGACTTCCGCTTTACCGCAGCTGCTGGGTGGATAAGTGACTCCAGCGTTCAGCTTTCGGGCGCTTTGCGCACCTTCCCGAGCTCAGCGTCCCTGTCCCTCTTACTCAGCCAAAGACCCTATTCGCTGCAGTAGAGCAGCAGCACCGGACATGGGCTCGTGACGTCACAACCGCCCGCCAAAGTAACACTACGCACTCAAGAGAAATGCCCGAAGGCAAACGCTCCCGGGGCGGGACTTCCGGGGTCTGCGCTCCTCCCGCCCCGCCAGTCCCCCCCGCCCGGAGACGCTCCCGCCCTAGCGTCGCAGCTCCTCCTAGTGCAGCCTGGGTGGGCCCGACCTTTCCCCGAAATTTCTGCTCCCAGAGGCTTCAGACACCCCCGGTTTCTTGGTTTCTTGGTTTGTGGGTAGAAAACGGGAAACCTCAAACCAAATTCAACAGCCAAAACAGTTGCATCACCTGAGGTCAGGAGTTCGAGACCTGCCTGACCAACATGACGAAACCCAGTCTCTACTAAAAATACAAAAATTAGCCGGGCGTGGTGGTTTGCACTTGTAGTTCCAGCTACTTGGGAGTCTGAGACACAAGAATACCTTGAACCCCTGGAGGCGAAGGTTGCAGCCAGCCGAGATCACGCCACTGTAATCCAGCCTGAGCGACAAGAGCGAGACTCCGTCTTAAAAAAAAAATAGCCAAACTTTTTCTAATTCTTCCCTCAGTACCCTCGTGAGGACCTTTTTGTTTCTATTGATTTGTAACAAAGGCCCTTAGGTCTCTTTCCAAAATTCTTAAAGCAGCATCTCCAAGAAATTGTCAAAGAATTCACAAACCTGGGACATTTTAAGAGACACTTAAACACTTCCTTCTGTATGGCCCAGCCACTTAAAGTCTGCAGCCCAGAGTAGGTTGTTTCAGAATTGCCTTCCGGTCTGGGTGCGGTGGTGCATGCTTGTAATCTCAGGACTTTTGAGAGGCCAAGGTGGGCGGATTAGGAGGTCAAGAGATCGAGACCATCCTGGCCAACATGGTGAAACACCATCTCCACTAAAAATACAAAGATTAACTGGGCGTGGTGGCTTGCGCCAGTAGTCCCAGCTACTCAGGAGGCTAAGGCAGGAGAATCGCTTGTATGGGGGTTGCAGTGACCTCAGATGGTGCCATTGTACTGTAGCGTAGGTGACAGAGCGAGACTCAGTCTCAAAAAAAAAAAAAAGAATTGCCTTCCCTTCTAAGGGCCCCAGGCCGTTTGGCTTGAGCGACAAACATCAAAGCTGTCTCCGTCCTAGAGTTTAGATGTTATTCATGGGCATCCTTTATGTAATATATAGTTTATTAAGTTTCAACAATCAAAATTCTACAAAGGTACAAGGGAGGTTAACAAGAATGGAATTTCATATTTTATGCATGTTGAAGTAAGTTTTTATGTCTTGGCGTTAACCTTTGAATTGACAACTGATTCTACAGATTGAGTTCTAAGAAAAAAGCAGAATTTGGCCATGAAAATGAGGGGAAATACATAAGGAATGTGATCCCTAGTACTTAAGACCCTGGCCTAAGGTTTTCATGTTTCGTTTTAGAGTTGGGCTGCTGGGGCCTGAGGGTTTTTTTCCTTTTGTTTTAGAATTGGGGTCTCACATCATTTGAACCCATGAGGCGGAGTAGGATTGAGCCAAGATGGCCCTGCTGCACTGAGCCTGGGGGATAAAGTGAGACTCATTTCAAAAAAAAAATAAGGCCGTCACTTCTCGGCCTTTTGCCTAAGATCAAGTATAAAAAAAAGAAAAAAAAAAAAAGGCCAGGCATGGTGGTTCACGCCTGTAATCCCAGCACTTTGGGAGGCCGAGCCAGGCGATAGCTTGAAGTCAGGAGTTCAAGACCAGCCTAGCCAACATGGTGAAACCCCACTCCCCATCCCTACTAAAAATATAAAAATTAGCCAGGCGTGGTGGCAAGCGCCTGCAATTGCAGCTTCTCAGGAGGCTGAGGCAGGAGAATGGCTTAACCCTGGAAGGCAGAGGCTGCAGTGAGCCGAGATTGTGCCACTGCACTCCAGCCTAGGGAACAGAGCAAAACCTTCATCTCAATAAATAAATAAAAGAAGTATGATCTTACTATTTTGTCCAAGCTGAGGGAGTCTTTCACCTCAGCCTCTGGAGTAGCTGGGTCTAGAGGATTGCAACACTGCACGGAGCTCCAGAACTGCATTTTTTTGAGGTAATATTAATCAGTATGAAGAAAGAGAAAAGAAAATCACTGGGCATGGAAACCGCCTGTAAGTTCTTCTGAGATTGCGGAGAGCATTCAGGTTTGGTTAGAAGAGTGGTTTCCAGGTTGAGAAAAAAAGGAGACATGGGTCCTTGGTAGAAATCTTTGGGAGCTTTTATTTCAGTGCAGATTCAGAAGGCTGTTATTATCTGTGATAGCTCACACCTATAATCCCAGAACTTTGGGAGGCCAAGGCAGGAAGATCACTTGAGCCCAGGAGTTCGAGTCCAGCCTGTGCAACATAATGAGACCCTGTCTCTACAAAAAATGAAAAAAATTGGCTCACACTTGTACTCTCAGCTACTCTGGTGTCTGAGGTAGGAGGATCACTTGAGCCCAGGAGGTCAAGGCTGCAGTGAGCGGTGATGGTGCGACTGCACTCCAGCCTGGGTAACAGAGCAAGACCCTGTTCAAAAAAGAAAAAAGAAACCTGGGACTGTCATCCAGTTGTCTATGGTATCAATCCCTTAACCTGGAATTTCAGGCTTGTTTTGTTTGTTTGTTTGAGACCGAGTCTCATTTTCGTTGCCCAGACTGGAGTGCAGTGGTGTAATCTCAGCTCACTGCAACCTCCACCTCCTGGGTTCAAGCAATTTTCATGCCTCAGCCTCCTGAGTAGCTGCATTTACAGGCGCATGCCCTGTAATACCACGTGCTTTGTAATACCACACCTGGCAAATTTTTGTATTTTTAGTAGAAATGGGGTTTCACTGTGTTTGCCATGCTGGACTAAAACTCCTGACCTCAGGTGATCCACCCACCTTGGCCTCCCAAAGTGCTGGGAGTACAGGTGTAAGCCACTGCACCCAGACTTCAGGGTTCCTAATATGCCCACAACCTGCTTTTTCCATGGAGTCTTCCATTTTTCTGTTTTTTCTTTTTTTTTGAGACCAAGTTTCGCTCTTGTTGCCCAGGTTGGAGTGCAATGGTGCAATCTCAGCTTACCACAACTTATGCCTCCTGGATTCAAGCAATTCTCCTACCTCAGCCTGCTGAGTAGCTAGGATTACAGGTATGCGCCACCACATCTGGCTAATTTTGTGTTTTTAGCAGAGACAAAGTTTCTCCATGTTGGTCAGGCTGGTCTTCAACTCCCGACCTCAAGTGATCCACCTGCCTCGGCCTCCCAAAGTGCTGGGATTATAGGCATGAGCCACCATGCCTGGCCAGAATCTCCCATTATTCTTTTAAACATGCAACTATGATTTGTTTTCTGTCATCCAAATGCTTGCTTTCATGACATTGCTTTCCTGGTTCATCCAAAATGGGTTGCTTTGTGGCTGTGCCTACTTCAAACATCAATTTAATGTACCTCCTCCAGAGAGTATTTGCCCCACCACCCAGTGATGCCCCTTTTCTAAATTCCCCTAATCATATATTGCCTAGTGATAATGATTTTTATTGCAATTTTACTATTTAACTTCTATATTTTGATTTCAATCTTCAGGTGCTTATGTCTTATGTACGGAATATATTTCATATACTTCCTCGGATTTCCTTGGCCTTGTTTGCTTTCTGTACCCAAAATCACTTGCTCTGCCTGGGGCTTACCAGTTGCATTTCTGGAGTCTCTGGCTTCTCCTGCCACTTAGGAACAATGCAGGAGCTGGCTTCTCAGTGCCTGTCTGGATAATACATGCTGGAATTATGGGAAGGGTCACTCCCCATGGAGCAACTTTTGTCAATTGAAACCAGTGGACTGAGTGAGCACGATACTTAAATTCCCTTTTCTTCTTCCTTCCAAGGATGGTTTCTCCAGTGTGTCTGGAAACAGACAAGACTGAGTAAGGATACCTGCTGAACAACTGATGTGTCTCTTGTGGCTCATTTTCGAGGAGGGGCCAGCAAGGTAACACATCACCATGTGTTGCTTCAAATCCTTCTCTACCTAACTTCCTTCCAGCTTTCTTCACTCTGGCTGTCCTGAATTTGTACCTCCCACATAAAGCATTGGCACTTAATCCTTACCTTGAGGGCAGGATTCACACATTTTTAATGTTTCTGTTATCCACAGCACCTAATACATGGCATTTGGTATTCAGTAAATATTATAAATAAATGGTCAAGATGTAAGAATTCCCTTTCCAGTATAAATAACTATGGTACTTCATTAGAGAACAAATACACATCAACATATAATTTATAATATCTCATGATGTACATTTTAGGTGTTTTTATTTTAATTTATGAAAATAGAGACAAGGTCCATTATTGTTACAGCTCTTTTACTCCAATAGTTTGATGAGTTCTGAGTTCTTGTCCCATGACTGAGAAGAATGAGGTACATGGACACTGGAGAGTGAGTCAGGCAGAGTAGATTTTATTGAGCGACAGGAAGGCTCTTGATGGTGAGAGAGGATCTGAAGGTGGGTTGCTGGCCACGAGCTTGAGTCTATAGGTTTTTATGGGCTAGAAATGGGGAAGTGCATGCTGATTGGTCTGTGGATATGCTTGAAAAAGCACCATTCAGTAACAGGCATGACAGTGTAGAGGACCAATGGGGGAAGGGTAGTTATGTATAAAATAGGTGAAGGATAAGGACCAATCAGGAGAGAGTGCCAAACAAGAATGGGAGCTCTCAGTTGGGTTCATGGATTTATCTGGAACTCGTAGCTTGGTTTTCAGGCTGTAGACTGTCCTTGACTTGAAGGTTGAGTTTAACCAGGGACCCATCCCTGCCTACCTAGGAATTTACCTGCCTCCTCTTGCTATCACTATGTTGCCCAGGCTGGTCTCAAATTCCTGAGCTCAAATGATCATCCTACCTTGGCCTCTCAAGGTGCTTGGATTACAGGCTGAACCACCATGCCCAGCCTTGTTTATTTTTAAAATATGTAATATATTCACATGGTTCAAAATTGAAAATGTGCAAACTGCTTTCCCCTTTCAATTAACGGTGAAAAGACTTCCTCTTATCTTTGACCCCCTAGCCTCTTAGTTTTCTTTCCTGACAACTAATATTATCTTCTTGTCTATCTCTGCAGAAGTTTATGGATATATAAACTGATATGTATTATGTATATACACACACACACACACACACACACATTTGGTTTTGCCCCACTTAGCAATATATATTGGAAATAAATTTTGAAAACAACACCACATTTGGTGATAACTTCATATCATTAAACAAAGAGCTTCTTCATTCTTTTATATGGCTACGAAGAAAGTATCTATTGTGTCAATTTGTCGTAATTTATTTAACATCCTGTCACTCTTTGCTATAAAAATAAGACTATAATAAATTATGTATATTTTTGCCATTTGCAAGATAAATTACTAGAGGTGGAATTACTGGGTCATAGGATGATAGGTTAGTTTTTGACGGATGGTATCAACTCTTTGAGGGATGACTTTTGCTCTTCAGGGGTCTTAACTGCTTTCCCCTTCTCAATTACCTGCACAGCCCTCAGCAAACTGTCCTGCAGAGCCTGGTTCTTTACCATGTTAGTAATGAGAAACGTGATGTCCCTGATGTACATCTGTCTCACTTTAGCAGGATAGTGTTCTGCCTTGTTACCATGTGCAATAAAGAAGGTACAAAGTGCTGCGATGTCTCCTTCTTGCAGCCCACACTCCTCCAGAATGGACTCCCATACGACTCTAATGCGCTTGTTCTTAACTTTTCGTCTGAGGACAGAGGCCAAGGTTGGAAGACCTCTCACCAGGTCTGGCAGCTTCTCAAGCACGCGAGTATGCAAGCAGATAAGTACTTCAATGACATAGCTGTATACGATATTCAATTCCATTGAAGTGAACCTACAAAAAATATGGAGAGCTTCTTAAGCAGTCAAATATTTTATGTAGAAAGAAACAATAAATTCTTTTAAGATAACTCAATATTAACCTACTAGGAGAACCATCTGTTGTAATTTAGAAAGTATTTACCTTAGAGTTCAAATTCAAATACTTACTTTTTTTTTTTTTTTTTTAAAGATAGGGGTCTCACTTTGTTGCCTAGGCTGTGCTCGAACTCCTGAGCTCAAGTGATCCTGTCACCTCAGCTTCCCAGAGTGCCGGGATTAAAGGCACGAGCCATCATGCCCAGACAATACTTATTTTAGAATTAATGCAAATAGGCTGGGCACAGTGGCTCAATCCTGTAATCCCAGCACTTTGGGAGGCCAAGGTTGGTGCATCACCTTAGGTCAGGAGTTCAAGATCAGCCTGGCCAACATAGTGAAACCACATGTCTACTAAAAATACAAAAATTAGCTGTGTATGGTGATCCATGCTTGTAATTGCCCCTACTTGAGAGGCTGAGGTAGGAGAATCACTTGAACCCAGGAGGTGGAAGTTGTAGTGAGCCAAGATTGTGCCACTGCATTCCAGACTGGGAAACAAAGCAAGACTCTGTCTCAAAAAAAAAAAAAGAATTAATGCAAATAAGGCTTTGGCAAGCAAGAGACTCTGTGATGAGATATCTGCTACAGTGCCTGGCATTTGAAGAGGTGCTCAAAGTACTTTTTTTTAAAAAATAAATGAACCTATGAAAATGTAATTGCTTTACAGTCTGCTGTTGGAAACATACTAAAAAATTCAATTTTGGAATGACCACTAGAAGCTCTCACAAAGTCACAGAATTCCACTGATTTCTCAACTGATACTCACTTGAGTGCCAGAACTGCTGTCCACATCTCATCTTGAGCTGCTTGGCTTGCCAGAGTCTTCCTATGATGTTCAAATTTCTGCATCAGGTTATCCTTGGTGAAGTCTAGTTCTTTGAACTGTGTTTCTAATGCTTGGAGTTTGTGGTCTACTCTGTAGAATAACAGAATCAAAAGTTTAGGTTACAAAACTAAGGTTTTACTTTAAGCTAAGGCTCTAATACATTATTTACAACCACTACCAAATTTGGATAGCTTTTTTTTTAACTTTAAACTATGAAGGGAAAATGGGTAGCTATTTGAATTCGAAAGTTTCAACAAATGGTCCCATTTGCTGTTCACTCTAGCCATCATCCTTGTCCTTTCATTCCATATATTGCAAACTTTTGAATTGTCTAATTATTTGAATTGCCTGCTATGTCTTGTATTATACCTTATACTTTATGTATGTATGTATATATGATTTATTTATTTTCTAATACAGAGTCTCACTCTGTCACCCAAACTGGAGTGCAGTGGCAAAATCACTACCTCCCAGGCTCAAGTGATCCTCCCACCTCAGCCTCCTGAGTCGCTGGGACAACAGTTATGTGCCACCACACCTGGCTAATTTTTAAAAAATATTTTTTGAGAGATCGGATATTACTATGTTTGGCTGGTCTCAAACGTCTGGGCTCCAGCCATCCACCTGACTTGACCTCCCCAAAGTACTGGGATTACAGGCATGAGGCATGAGGCACCATCCCTGGGCTATTCTTGATACTTTTAAGAATATTTTGTGTAAGCATTTCACAACAGTCATAAAAAGTAAAGCAGTCCTTTTTACTATTTTACTATTAAAGAAATTGAGTCTCAAGAAGACTGAGACCTAATGTCATAAAGTTAGCTAGTGCTGAGACCAGTATATAATAAGGTGACTTTTTCTACCCCATTCTAATTGTCCAACTCTTATCCTTTCTTCCAGAATCAGCTCAAATCCACTGCCTTTTTAATCCCCATCTACCTTGAGATCTCCTTTCCTTCCTACTTCTCACTCACAAGGACTGCCTCTGTGAACACATCTCCCCACCTCCTGCTTTACTATTAGGGTTAGTCTTTCATGAACTAAACTGTAAGTTCTTGGAGGGAAGGAATCAGAGACTATTTATTTATTTATTTTTTCTGAAATGGAGTCTCGCTCTTGTTGCTCAGGCTGGAGTGCAGTGGCACAATGTCAGCTCACTGCAACCTCCGCCTCCCAGGTTCAAGTGATTCTCCTGCCTCAGCCTCCCAAGTAGCTGGGATTACAGGCGCCCGCCTCCACGCTCAGCTAATTTTTGTATTTTTGGTAGAGACCAAGTTTCACCATGTTGGTCAGGCTGGTCTTGAACTCCCAACCTCAGGTGATCTGCCTGCCTCAGCCTCCCAAAGTGCTGGGGTTACAGGCATGAGCTGCCGTGTCCAGTAGAGACTATTTCTTACATACCTTTATGCCTGTCCCCCAATACCCAGCAAAGGTCTTACACTGTAATAAAAGATTTCTTGTATGATTGACATCTTTTGATGTGAATGAGATGCTGAATTCTGTAACCCAAAATGGGAATTTGAGTAGCTCTGAACAGCTGTGATCATCAGAGGGTGCTGTGGCACCAGAATTATGTCTAATTAACCACAAAGACTGGAGCAACACAACTCACTTGCCTAAGCCACCTACATTGTCTTTATGAGGGCAGTGATGCGTAAACACACGTGCTAGTTCTCTGAGTTTTCATGTCCCTGGTGACCTGAATACCTTTGCGGTTGCCCAGCATTCTATTCTTGATCATCTTTTATTCCTGGTCCTGAATTTCTCCCAAGGCTAATTCACCTTCAGGTATTAGGTTTCATCTAAGCTTTAGACCTGTATTTTCTTTTCTCTTTTCCTTTTTTTTCTTTTAAGACAGAGTTTCACTGTATCTCCCAGGCTGGAGTGCAGTGGTGCGATCTCGGCTCACTGCAACCTCCATCTCCTGGGTTCGAGAAATTCTCTTGCCTCAGTCTCCTGAGTAGCTGGGATTACAGGTGCCCACCACCACACATGGCTGATTTTTGTATTTTTAATAGAGATGGGATTTCTCCATGTTGGCCAGTCTTGTCTCAAACTGCTGATCTCAGGTGATCCGCCTGCCTTGGCCTCCCAAAGTGCTGGGATTACAGGTGTGAGTCATAGTACCCGGCCTAGACCTGTATTTTCAACTATGTTTTGTGCATCTCCATCAAGACGGAGCTACTGAACCTCAACTCTCCTAAGCTTAACCTACTAATACCACCCCCATCTTCAGAAATGACTATGAAGGAATGTTGTCACTGCTTTACACATAGACAAGACTCACTATTAATTTTCACTTTGTAGGAATATAAGCCTGTGTGACCTGATATGCCAGCTATTTCTGTCTACAAGTCAAACCCATGTTATTTGAGCTGGGTGCAGTGGCTTACACCTATAATTCTAGCATTTTGGGAGTCTGAGGTGGGTGAATCACTTCAGTCCAGGAGTTTGAGACCAGCTTGGGCAACATAGTGAGACCTCATCTCTACAAAAAATTTAAAAATTAACCTAGTGTGGTGGTATGTGTACTTGTGGTCCCAGCTACTGGGGAGGCTGAGGTAAGAGAATTACTTGAGCCCAGGAGGTCAAGGCTGCAGTGAGCTGTGATCATGCCACTGCATTCAGCTTGGGCAACACAGTGAGACCCTGTGGAACAAAAAAAAAAAAAAGTCATCCAGGTGCAGTGGCTCATGCCTGTAATCACAGCACTTTGGGAGGCTGAGGTGGGTGGATCACAAGGTCAAGAGATCGAGACCGTCCCGGCCAACATGGTGAAACCCTGTCCTTACTAAAAATACAAAAATTAGCTAGGCATGGTGGCACGCGCCTGTAGTTGCAGCTACTCAGGCAGGAGAATCGCTTGAACCTGGGAGGCAGAGGTTGCAGTGAGCTGAGATCATGCCACTGCACTCCAGCCAGCAGGACTTCGTTAAAGAAAAAAAAGTCGTTTGGGATACCATTTGTATTAACTTCCAGACCTTTAAGAGTATATTGCTTATAGGTCATCTGTAGCTTGAACCTCAGAGATGAACTCTAGCTTGTCAATCAGTATAAAATTTTACAATTGCAGCAGTTCTTTGGAATCCTCTCACCAAAGGACAGTCCCTGGCCAGTCCAATTAAATCTAAACCAACATGCAAATCTGAATGCAGCCTGTTTTTTGTTTTGTTTTGTTTTACTACTACTTCCTTAGTTCCATTAATGACCTTACCATCTATCCAGCTGCTTGAACTAGAAATCTCAGAATAATTCTCAACTGTTTTCTCTTCCCCTTTTATGTCTCTCTAACCCATTCCTGCCTCTCCATCTCCACTAAATGAGTTTCTCATCATCTTTCACTAGGACCTAAGATTACAGTAGCCCAACTGGACCCCTGTTTTCAATTTCCAATCCATCCTCCAGACACATTCTTCTAAACCACAATTCTGATCCTGTAACTCAACTGATTATAAATGGTTTATGCCATCCTGACTTGCCCAGTGATATACTTAGAGCCAAACTGGATCTCCTCAGCAGGAAACACAAGGGCCTTTACCCTTTGCTCCTGTCTTCTGCCAGTCCCTCACCCATCCTAGTCATCAATTACAAGAGACATCTAGTTGCTACCTGAGTACATTATGCAATTCCAAGCTTACATATGGCTTATATGCACTGTTTCCTCAGCCTAGAATTCCTTCCCATATTTTTCTGCCTCATAAGTTCCTACTTGTACTTCAAGATCCAGCTTAAGCTGAGTGCAGTGGCTCACGCCTGTAATCCCAGCTTTGGGAGGCCGAGGCATGCAGATAACCTGAGGGTTTGAGACCAACCTGACTAATATGAAGAAACCCCATCTCTACTAAAAATACAAAAATTGGCCAGGTGGTGCATGCCTGTAATTCCAGCTACTCGGGAGAACTGATTGAATCTGGGAGGTGTAGGTTGCAGTGAGCCGAGATCACGCTATTGCATTCCAGCCTGGGCAACAAGAGCGAGACTCCATCTCAAAAAGAAAAAGATTCAGCTTAAATGACCCTATATGAAGAGTTCCTTTTTCTAGTGTCAAAGGCAAAATTGATTGATCCTCCCTTCGTGTTCCATAGCCCTTTAGGAGCATCACCATTGTAAGGTCAATCACATTCAATTGTAAATATCTTTGAAACTTTTCTCTTTCCTACAGGTTTTGAGCTCCTTGAGGGCAGAAACCATGTTTTACTTATGTTTGTAAATCTAAGATTTAGCACATGCATACATCAAATGGAGTTACAGCACCTGGGAGCAGACATTTCTTTATTATTAATTTATATAGATTTGGGCCTGGAAGACTTAAATCACTGTGATAGAGACATAATTCTTCTTTTTTTTTTTTTTTTTTTGAGACAAGTTTCCAAGTTTCACTCTTGCTGCCAGGCTGGAGTGCAATGGTGCAATTTTGGCTCACTGTAACCTCCGCCTCTCGGGTTCAAGTGAATCTCCTGCCTCAGCTTCCCCAGTAGCTGGGATTACAAGCATGCACCACCAAGCCTGGCTAATTTTATATTTTCAGTAGAGATGGGGTTTCTCCATGTTGGTCAGGCTGGTCTCAAACTCCTGACCTCAGGTGATCTGCCTGCCTCGGCCTCCCAAAGTACTGGGATTACAAGTGTGAGCCATTGAGCCTTGCTTTTTTTTTTTTTTTTTTTAGACGGAGTCTTGCTCTGTTACCAGGCTAGAGTGCAGTGACATGATCTTGGCTCACTGCAACCTCCACCTCCCGGGTTCAAGCGATTCTCCTGCCTCAGCCTCCCAAGTAGCTAGAACTACAGGTGCCCACTACCATACCCAGCTAATTTTAGTATTTTTAGTAGAGACAGGATTTTACCATGTTGGCCAGGATGGTCTCGATCTCTTGACCTTGTGGTCTGCCCAGTTCAGCCTCCCAAAGTGCTGGGATTACAGGCGCGAGCCACCGTGCCCAGCCATAGAGACAGAACTCTAATGAGAATTTCTGTAGTTCTTTGTTTATTTCTATTCTTCATTCTTCTCTTACCCATCTTCCCAGAATAGCAGACCCATGCTTACTCCCTTACTACACCCCTCAGCAACCTTTTCATTGCCTCCTTCAAGGATATCAGGGTTGTGGTTTCACTGTTCATCTTCTTAAGGCAAAAGGAAATAAAACAAAGCAAAACAAAAACGAATAAATGTTTGAATCCAAATTTTCTGCTGTCTTCCACTCAGCAACAGGCAGCGGTAGTATGAGTATTCAATCTACATTCTGCCTGAAAGGCCACTCAGTGCAAGAAGCTTTTAATAGCTTGCACATCCAAATATAGTTTCAAAGAACTGATCCTGTGAACACAGGTGTCCTGGAATGCACTATAACATTTGCCTTTGAAAACTGAACCATAGTACATCAACATAGAGCAACAACCATGTATAATTACGATTCTGTGTATATGCTGCTAAATATATATACAGATACATTAACGTAACATATACCCGGATTAAATTTGATGGAAATGTTACTCTCATATTTTAACAGCTTCATTATTTAATTGCAGCTTAAATTAGGTTTAAAGAGTACCCCAGATCTTTTATGATCATGGTGACAATATCAAAGCAAAAAACCTAACCGTCATTAGAAACTACTAAATACTTGTTACGGCTGGGCATGGTGGCTCACGCCTGTAATCCCAGTACTTTGGGAAGCCAAGGTGAGAGGACTGCTTGAGCCTAGGAGTTGAAGACCAGCCTGGGCAACAGAGAGAGACTCTGTCTCCACAAAAATTAGCCAGGGGTGGTGTGGTGTATACCTGTAGTCCCATCTACTCAAGAGGTGGTAATGGGAGGATTGCTTGAGCCCAGGAGTCAGAGGCTGCAGTGAGCTATGATCATGCTACTGCACTCCAGCCTGAGCAAAGGAATATACATACATACATATATATATGTATGGGGGGGGAGAATGAGCTTCTATATTCAATATTCAATATTCTTTTTTTTTTTTTTTGAGATGAACTCTCACTCTGTTGCCCAGGCTGGACTGCAGTGGGGCGATCTGGGCTCACTGAAACCTCTGCCTCCGGGTTTCAATATTCAATCTATACTACAATATAGTATTAGATTAGGAATTGAATATAAATATGGAAATAAAATAAGACTTCTGTTTTCTTTTTTAAATTTTTTTTTGAGACAGAGTCTTGCTCTATCACCCAGGCTGGAGTGCAATGGCATGATCTCTGCTCACTCTATTTTTAGTAGAGACAGGGTTTCACCATGTTGGCCAGGCTGGTCTCCAACTCCTGACCTCATGATCCGCCCACCTCAGCCTCCCAAAGTGCTGGGATTACAGACGTGACCACCGCACCTGGCCTAGGACTTCTGTTTTCATGAGATTTAAAATCTAATTGGGAAGAGAGAATATATCCTTAAATAGAAAATGTATATGGGATGTGTGCTAAGTAGATAGAGACCATAAAAATAATAGAAGATGACAGACTAAGTCACTGAACTCTTGGGTCATTGGGGAAATACTCCTACTGCCGATGATACTTGGCTTGGCCTCAAGGTCAGGGTCTTTGATTATCAGAGAAGAATGTGAAAGGTATTACAAACTGGAGAAATTGTGAGCAAAATCACAGAGGTGGCAAAGTAAATGATGTGTTCTGGAAACAATGCATGGTATGTTTTGAGCAAAAGATTCGTATAAGGAAAAGAAAACAACCAAAACATTTAAACTGGTAAGAGCCATGTCCTGTGTTTATTTATTCACCGAATAATTTATTCACTTATTCAATACTTACTGAATGTCACAAATATTAACGGAATGGATAAAATCTATGAATGAATGAGTAGCACTATTCCAGGCACTGGCAATATAGTGATAAGTAAGGTGAAATCCTTGTCTTCAAGGAGCCTACTAGCAGGGACACAGTACACAAGAATTACAAGAGAGGAATGCATCTAGCTAGCCTGGTAGGTGTTCTGACAGATGTGAACTGTTGGTTTTAAAAGATTAATCTAGGGCCGGGTGCAGTGGCTCACACCTGTAATTCCAGCACTTTGGGAGGCCGAGTCGGGCAAATCACTTGAGGTCAGGAATTCAAGACCAGCCTGGCCAACATGGCAAAACCCCATCTCTACTAAAAATATAAAAATTAGCCAGGCATGGTGGCACATACCTATAGTCCTGGCTACTTGGGAGGCTAAGGTAGGAGAATGGCTTGAACTCAGGAGGCCGAGGTTGCAGTGAGTTTAGATTGCGACTGCACCACTGCACTTCAGCCTGGGTGACACAGCGAGACTCCACCTCAAAAAAAGATAGATTAATCTAGCAGTGATATTGTAGTATAATGTGAAATATATTCCATCTTTTCCTCGTTTCAGTCAAAAAGCTCCTAAAACCCTTGGAAGTTCCTGAGTGATAGGAGGGTCTTTTGTTATTCATACTGAGCCTCTTGATCACACGTGAGTTTATGCTAATGAGGTGATTTAGGGTGGTACAACTAGAATAGCTTCCAGATGGGCTGGTCACTATAGGTTGGAACTGTCAGCTCCACCCACCAACTTCCAGGAAATGGAATGAGTGAACTGGAGATCAAGTTCCATAAAATCTCAGGCAGGGCACAGTGGCTTACACCTGTAATGCCAGCACTTTGGGAGGCCAAGATGGGTGGATCACAAGGTCAGGAGATCAAGACCATCTTGGCTAACACGGTGAAACCCTTTCTCTACTAAAAATACAAAAAATTAACCAGGTGTGGTGGTGGGTACCTGTAGTCCCAGCTGCTTGAGAGGCTTCGGCAGGAGAATTGCTTGAACCCGGGAGGTGGACGTTGCAGTGAGCTGAAATCACGCCCCTGCACTCCAGCCTGGGCAACAGAGTGACACTCTGTCTCAAAACAAATAAAACAAAAAACTCTTGGACAATGAGGCTTGATGAGCTTCTGGGTTGCTGGATACAAGGAAGTGTTGGTGGGGTGGTGTCACAGAGAGGATGTGGAAGCTCCACAGCACCCCACCTCCCCCTGCCCCCACCCTGGCATACCTTCCCCTATGCATCTCTAAAACTGGCTGTTCATCTGTATTCTTTTTTTTTTTTTTGAGATGGACTCTCACTCTGTTCCCCAGGCTAGAGTGCAGCGGGGCAATCTGGGCTCACTGAAATCTCTGCCTCCGGGTTTCAAGCAGTTCTTCTGCCTCAGCGCGCCGCCCCCGCCCCCCCCACCAACCCAGTTGCTGGGATTATAGGTGCACACCACCACTATTACAGGAGTTATTAAAAACTTATTTTAGGCAGCTAGAAAGGGTAAAAGGGTCCTCAGTAATGCTTTTTCTTTTTATAAAAAGCAGTTGCCCCAAACATTTCTTTTCTAACAGAAAGTGGCCTGGAAAAGCAGACCTGCAAGTATCGATATGCAAGCCACAGGCCTGCATGTGAAAATGCTGGTGACTAAGAGCCAAGTTCACCCAATATGGCAGTTCCTGCTACATTTTCTTTGTTGCTATGTATGCAGATATCAAGGCAGCCAGGTAGAAGCCACGTGTACAGGTATCACAATGACCAGCCAAGTAGCCACATACGGATATTAAAGGTTAGGGTGGGAGGGCCAGTGTGTGTGTGTGTGAGAGAGAGAGAGAGAGACAGAGTCTTGCTCTGTCACCCAGGCTGGAATGCAGTGGCACGATCTCAGCCCACTACAACCTCTGCCTCCCGGGTTCAAGCAATTCTCCTGCCTCAACCTCTTGAGGAGCTGGGATTACAGGTGTGCACCACCACACCTGGCTAATCTTTGTATTTTTAGTAGACAGGGTTTCACCATGTTGGTCAGGCTAATCTCGAACTCCTGACCTCATGATCTGCCCACCTCAGCCTCCCAAAGTGCTGGGATTGCAGGTGTGAACCACCATGCCCAGCCATGGAGGGCCAGTTTTTTTTGTGGGCTACATGAATGAAACGCCTGGTCAAACCAATCCCCTCACCCCTATGCAAATAAGACACCACCTCCTCAAGCCTGCCAATATCTGACTGCTTTCTGCTAAAGGAGTTTTTTCTGTTAGGCACCCTCCTCCTTCTATACAAGGAAGCTGTTCTCTTCCTTCTTGCCAATTAAAGTTTCCACACCTTAATCCACTCCACCTGTGTGTGTTGCTAATTTTCTCGACACAAGACAAAGGACCCTGGGTGTTTCCCCAGACAATGAAGCCATATCACATGCTCAGCTAGTTTTTGTATTTTTAGTAGAAATGGGGTTTCACCATGTTAGCCAGGTTGGTCTCAAACTCCTGAGCTCAAGTGATCCACCTGCCTTAGCCTCCCAAAGTGCTGGAGGCAAAGGACCCTGGCACGAGACAAAGGACACTGGGTGTTTTCCTAGACAATGGAACCATATCATTTTTAGGGGCTCATCTGGAATCCCAAGGTACAACATTCAATGGAGCAGTGAGTAGAGCAGCGGACTCAAAATCTATCCTTTCGTTCCAAGGCTCTTGCCCTCCATTTAAAAATCAAATCAATAACAAGCATCCATCAGCCAGTTAAAGACACAGTTAGTGTGGCTTTCTTTCTTAAAGACTTGGATATCAGGCTTACTGGGGAGACTATGGAGAATCTCCCAATATCCATGGGTAATTTGGCACGTTGGTCATGTTTCAAACCAGCTTCCTTTCATGAGGAAATCTAACCATCCGTGAGGCCAGGAAAAGTTCTGAAGCACTTGAGAATTTCTGGCCAGTGCACCCCCTTGTGTTATTCAAAGGCGTCTAGACTGGACTCAGCCTCCAACAGCTCGCCCTGGTGTTGGTAAAGGATTCCCAGCTAGCCTGTCACAAAATTTCCCTTCTGTCTCTATCTGCAGTCACTATGTCTCTTATTCTCCTTGTGTGTCAAATGTGAGGGAATTTTTACAGCCCAGGGAAGTAATCGGGTTAGGCAAGATCAGGAAATCCTGTAGTAACTGTGCATATAGCTCAGGAAACTGCCCTTGGGATCTTCTGGGAACAGAGGGTCTCCCCTTTCCCCCGCAGTGAGGTCACTCACTACTATTCCACTAGCAAGCACATGGTATTTCTAAGCCAACAGCGCCACCTCGTGGAAAAAGAAATCCTCTCCATAGACATATTGTTCATTGTTGGTCCACAGTAGCTTCCTAAATTTTCCTTTTTGCACCTTTTTTTTTTTTTTTTTTTTTTTGAGACAGAGTCTCACTCTGTCACCCAGGCTAGAGTGCAGTGGCATGATCTCAGCTCACTGCAGCCTCCGCCTCCATGGTTCAAATAATTCTCCTGACTCAGCCTCCCGAGTAGCTGGGCTTACAGGCACCCACCACCACGCCCAGCCAATTTTTATATTTTTAGTAGAGTCGGGGTTTCACCATGTCGGCCAGGATGGTCTTGATCTCCACCCGAGTTGGCGTCCCAAAGTGCTGGGATTACAGGCGTGAGCCACTGAGGCTGTCAGAGAGGCCCGCAGACATCCAGGGACTTAACTGTCTATGTGGTGCTGTGCTTCAGCCGTCACATTCCATGGCTAATTTCAAGTTATGCTTCTGCACCTGGTTCCTCTTTTTCTTATAAGAATTAGTAATGATAACATAAATCTTAGTGTCCTTTTTATTTCTCGACTAGTATGAAAAAAGTGCTGATGCTTCAGGTTTTCCCCTCGCCTCTGCTTTTTCAAAGTCTTGGGCCCCGTCACTGAGACACGTGATTTACCCTACCCTACCACTGACCACCATCACCTCATCCTACCTGCCCTTCCCTCTGCTTTGTATCAGTAAAAGTCAGAGTGTCCAGGCACTTGGGGCCACAGCTGGTCTCTGCGCTTTAGGAAGCAGTGGACCCCTGGGCCAAACTCTCTTTTCTCTTTGTGTCTTGTGTCATTTATTTCCAGTTTCTCGTCTCCACACCAGCAGGGAGGGACTCACTGGACCCTGTAGGGCTGGACCTACACCTTCCTTGTACCATCAGCTTCTCCAACTCCACCATCTTCAATATTATCCACTTTACCTGCTTCACTCTTACCTTTGCAGGAGGTGCCTGATGGATATGGTGCTATGAAGATTCATGGTCCCTTCTCATTACAGGATCTTAAGCAAATAAAGGGAGGCCGGCCAATTTTCTGATGACTCTGATAGGTATATAGAAGGTTTCCAAAGTTTAACTCAGATGTTTGACCTCACATGGAAGGATGTTATGTTGCTCCTAAGTCAGACTCTCACTGCAGCTGAAAAGCAGGCAGTTTCTTCAGGCAGCAGAAAAATGCAGAGATGAGCGACATGTCTGCTATAGCAGACCAAAGAGAAAAAAGAGGAGACAGGGAAGGTGAAGAAAAAATGGACACTCTGTTCCCACTAGGCAGAGAAGCAGTTCTCATAGACAACTCTCATTGGAACCCCAATAACTCAGTAGATGAATGGAAAAGGAAGCACTTTTTAATATGCATATTAGCCTTCAAAAACCCAGGGCCAAACCTCTTAATTATTCTACACTGTCCATGATGGACCAAAAACCATGTTGTCCAGGCTGGTCTTGAACTCCTGATCTCAGGTGATCCACCAGCCTTGGCCTCCCAAAGTGCTGGATTATAGACCTGAGCCACCATGCCTGGCCAAATTTTATTGTTTGGAACAGTTTTAGGTTCACAGCGAAGTGAGTGGAAAATACAGAGAGTTCCCATATATCCCCTGCCCCTCAGAGACAGTTTCCCTCTTATCAACATCTCCCACCACAGTGGTACATTTGTTAGAATCCATGAACCGACATTGACACATTATCATCCAAACTCTGTAGTTTATGTTGAGATTCACTCTTGGTGTTGTATGTACTATGGATTTTGACAAATGTACAATGACATGTATCCACCACTGAACTATCATACAGGATTGTTTCACTGCCCTAAAAGTCCTCTGTACTCTGCCTATGCAGCCCTCCCTCTCTCTAAACTCTTGGCAGCCACAGGTCTTTTTACTATCTCCATAGTTTTACTTTTTCCAGAATGTCAATATAGTTGGCATCATACAGTATGCAGCCTTTTCAGATTGGCTTCTTTTACTAAGCAATAAGCATTAAAGTTTCCTCCATGTTGGCCAGTTGCGGTGGCTCACACCAGTAATCCTAGTACTTTAGGAGGCCAAGGCGGGATCATCTGAGGTCAGGAGTTCGAGACCAGCCTGGCCAACATGGTGAAACCTCGTTTCTACTAAAAAATACAAAAATTAGCCAGGCATAGTGGCAGGTACCTGTAATCCCAGCTACTTGGGAGGCTGAGGCAGGAGAATCACTTGAACCCAGAAGGCGGAGGTTGCAGTGAGCCAAGATCATGCCATTGCACTCCAGCCGGGGTGACAAGAGCAAGACT
This sequence comes from Callithrix jacchus, assembly GCF_049354715.1. Classification (NCBI taxonomy): domain Eukaryota; kingdom Metazoa; phylum Chordata; class Mammalia; order Primates; family Cebidae; genus Callithrix; species Callithrix jacchus. The sequence continues at coordinate 25,586,869 of NC_133516.1, read as the reverse complement.
CCATCTCAAAAAAACAAACCCACAAAAGTTTTCTCCATGTCTTTGTGGCTTGATAGCTCTTTTTAGCACTCAAAAATATTTCATTGTTTATTCTACAGTTTATTCATTTTATTTAGTACTACAGTTTCTTCATTCACCCACTGAAGGAATCTTGTTTGCTTCCAAGTTTTTGGCAATAACGAATAAAGTTGCTGTAAACATCTGTATGCAGTGTTTTTGTGTGTGCATATAGACTTTCACCTCCTTTGGGTAAACACCAAGGAGCATGATTGCTGGATCATATGGTAAGTGTATGTGTAGTTTGGCAAGACACTGCCCAACTGTCTTCCAAACTCACTATCATTTTGTATTCCTGTGCTAACCTACATTGTGTTAGCCCGACAGACTCCATTTTGCTAAGAGTCAGACAGACTCCATCTTAGCCTCTGCCTCACCCCTCCCACCATCTCTCCTTTGAGTGCATATCTGGATCATGTTCCTGCCCTACTGGAGGTTTCTTGTATACTCCGAGAATTGCTTTATCCGTCTCTGGCCATTTCCATTGTGGGATGATGGAACCATGGATTGAGACTCCATACTCGCCTTGTATCTAGGATACATCTCAGTCGCACACACTCAATCTCGGAAAATGCCCAGCCACCAAGGCAGTACTTACAGTTTGATTTCCCTGCCTTGGCTCATGTACAGGGTTGCCTTCTTGCCACAGTGCCTGCTTTTCTCTCTGGGTCACCTCTGCTGCCTCCTGAATAACAGTCTTTGGTTTGTCTATGGCCTCTGTGGGGAACCAGGATGCCCAGACAGAGTGGCCACTTAAATCAGGTGGGATGTATCTCCTCTCTCGGCCAGAGTCCCACTCCACACAGGCACAGAGATCCTAGATGAGCCCCCAGGTTTGCGAGAAACACGCATTTACCTGTCTAAACCCAAAGAATGGACTCAGAGACACAAAGAACAGCAGAAGCCAAGACTTTTAATGATAGTCTTGCAAGATTGGGTGTCTGGTAGGCAGGCACACCTGGGGCAGCTACAGCAGGTAATTTCTCTCCTAGCATACAAGTCCCCCGGGCAGTACCTCATTGGTCAAGTACTATGGGGTTACAATCTTCCCAGACTTGTCTAACTTTCATTTTCCCCCTTACAAGGTTATATCCTGGTCCCTTTCCCACTTAAGTTTTGATTTCCCAATAACAAAACTTTCTTCCCTTTTATGAACTGACCCCTCCTCTACATTCTCTGTTCACTTCTCGTGACCTTCAAGGTGCATAAGTCGTGCAGTTTGTTACAGCCACAGGCCGGCTGCCAGTGCTTAGATTTCTCATGCCTTGAAAATGGACCATTAATTTTTTATGCATACTAAGTGATGTGTTTTCAGATGTGCAGATGTTATTATCAGATTATTTTTTGGGTATGATAGTGAGGCTGTGGTTTGATGAGAAATTACCCTCTTTAAAATGTTTCTGTAGAGACCTTGTCTGTACAAAAGATCAAAAAATTAGCTGTCAAAGTGGCACGTGCCTATGGTTCTAGCTACTCAAGAGGCTGAAGTGGGACAACTGATTGATCCCAGGGGTCTCAGTATGTTGGTCTCATGCTGGTCTCAAACTTCTGGGCTCAGTCGCTCCTCCCTCCTCAGCTTTCCAATCTGTTGGGATTACAAGCATGAGCCACTGTGCCAGAACTGCTCTTGTTTTTAGAAAAGTGTATGCTCAAGTACTTAGGGTTCAACTTTCATAATATTTATAGTTTATGTAACCTACCTTTAAATGGCTCAAAAGAGAGAGTTAAAGCAAAAATATTACCAGTTGGTAAACTATACTTTCTTTGAACTTTCCTATAAATATGAAATCATGCAAAATTTTAAAATCAGGAAAACGGCCAGGTGCAGTGGCTCATGCCTGTAATCCCAGCACTTTAGGAGGTTGAGTTGGGTGGATCACCTGAGGTCGGGAGTTTGAGACCAGCCCGGCCAACATGGTGAAACCCTGTCTCTACTAAAAATACAAAAATTAGCCAGGCATAGTGGCATGTACCTGTAATCTCAGGTACTTGGGAGGCTGAGTCACAAGAATCACTTGAACCCAGGAGGCAGAGGTTGCAGTGAGCTGAGATCATGCCACTGCACTCCAGCCTAGGCAACAGAGTGGGACTCTGTCTCAAAAAAAAAAATTAAATTAAAATTAAAAAAATAAAATGGCCTAGTCCGAAGGTAGTGAGTTATCTCAATTGATTGTTCATGGATCGAACTCCTTGTTCTACTCTTTCCCCCCTTCTCACTACTACACTTGACTAGTTTTTTAAAATATAAAAATAAATAAATAAAATAAAGAAAGTGAAATAAATGTTCTGGAAGAGAGAGGCAAAACCTTTGGCCCCACATTTCTAGAAATTATTATTATACCTTTTTCAAATACCCTTCTCAGAAAGGTACTGAGGAAACATTAGTTATGTTAAAAATGCAAATACACATAGACATTTAATATACTGATACGGGAAAAGTTCTCTTGTCCCCCTCGCAGGGCATGCAATGGGGGTGTGGCTTGCTTCTTCAGTGCCCTGCAGCTCAAACCACAAGGAGTGCATACAGATGGGCAGGCTGTGGCGCTCCAACCACACAGCAGTATCTAAGGGTGAATGTTTACAGCTGAAGCTCCAGAGGGCGTGTGTTAGAGGGTGCTCTTTTAATTTAGCGTCTGTAGGCGGCTCATGTTAGTCAGCTCAGTTGGATCCCCTGCCTTATCACAAGGACAGAGAGCCTTCTGTATCCCAGGGTTCTTTCCTTGGTGTACAGGAAATATTGGATCATACATGGGCTTCGAGTATGAGTGCAAGGTTTCATTGAGTGGAAATAGCTTTCAGCAGATGGGAGAGCCAGAAGGGAGATGGTTTTCCCCTGGAGTCAGGCTGCTTGGCAGCCCAGGCTCTACTCTGACTGCCCCAGACAAACTCTGCCTTGTTCTGCAGGTCAATGGCCTGCAGCATGCCTGTGTCTGTCAGAGTGCTGTTCCGCTGGCGTGTTCCCCTGGATGACCTCTCCACGTGTGTGTCTGCCCAGTAGCGTCTCAGGGGTTTTCATAGTCACAGGATGGGGGCATGGCAGACCAAGGTGGTCTTGGGAAATGCAGCATTTGGGCATGAAGGCAGGAGTGCCTGTCCTCACCTAGATCCGTGGGCACAGTCCTGGGCCTGGAGCCCTAGCCAGGGACCACCCTCTTCGCTTCCCAGTACTTCTCTGCCCACCTTGTGTATCAATATCCTGAAAATCCCAACATTTTGGCTTTCAAACCAGAGCTTCCAGGCAACTTATCATATCTGAGAGGAGCGCAGGAGTGACGGGCAGCCTGTCTCGGTTGTAGTTCTGGAACTGTGGTTGATGAAGGAACACAACTTTCACAGCCCAAGCCCACTGGTCTGTCACCCCCTACAGTCCCTCTGGAGGCCTAGCTGCAGGAGAATCACATGCCCTCCCCACCGCCTCCACCCCTGCTGAGCTCATGGAGTCTTGGGGAAACCCCTGACCAAGAGGAGGTCAATCCTCTTATGCCCCCAGCACCCTACAGCAATCCTGAAGCAGAGATGAGGGAGAGAAGGAGGGAATTTGCAGCAGAAGTTGGAGCTGAGAGGCAGAGAGAGAGAAGGCAGAGATAAATTCCTTAGGCATCTTGTCTCCTGAGTAGCTGGGACTGAAGGCTGGGCCATGCTGCGTGGCTAATTTTTTTATTTTAATTTTTTTCCAATTTTTAGTCAACGGGGTTTTGCCATGTTGGCAAGGCTGGTCTTGAACTCCTGGCCTCAAGCGATACACCTGCCTCAGTTTCCCAAAGGGCTGGGATTATTGGTGTGAGCCACCACATTTGGCCTATTTATTTTCATGACAGGGGTTCACTCTGTCACCCAGGCTTGAGTGCACTGGGACGATCATGGCCCACTGCAGCCTCAACTTCCTGGGCTCAGGTGATCCTCCCACCTCAGCCTCCCAGGTAGCTGGGCCTACAGGTGCATGTCACTAGGCCCAGCTAATTTTTTTTTTAGTAGACTCGAGGCCTCACTATGTTGCCTAGGCTAGTTTCAAACTATTGGCCTCAAGTGATCCTCCTGCCTCGGTCTCCCAAAGTGCTGGGATTACAAGCATGATCCACTGCACCCGGCCAGAATCAATCTATTGTAACTCAATCTATTGTCATAATCAGAGCCTGATAAATATCACTGAAGTAGAGAATTTCTTATTAGCACTTAGAATAGAAATTATTGTGAGTATGCTTAAAACCATCATGTTTGCAGTTCATGAAAAAAAAAAAATTAGCTGTGTGCAGTGGTTCATACCTGTAATCTTAGAACTTTGAGAGGCTGAGGTAGGAGGATTGCTTGAGGTCAGGAGTTCAAGACCAGCTAGGGCAATGTAGCAAGACTCCATCTTTTAAAAAAATAAAAAATAGCCAGGTGCGGTGACACATGCCTGTAGTCCCAGCTACTCAGGAGGCTGAAATGGAAGGATCACTTGAGCCCGGGAGTTCGAGGCTGCAGTGAACTATGATTGTGCCACTGCACTTCAGGCTGGGCGACTGGGTGAGACCATCTCTCTAAATAAATTAATAAATAATTTTAAATGGTTCTTTGAAAAAGCTATTGATATTGAAAAACTCCTGACAAGATTAATAAATAAGAGAAGCCACAGATAACCAATAACAGGATTGAAGAAGGGGATACCATTATACATGTAAACAGATGATAAAAAGCTAAGAGAATATTATAAACAAATTCCTGGCAATAAATTCAAAAATCTATCTAAACATTCAGGTTGTTGCATGCATCAATATGATTCTTTTAATTCTGAGTAGTATTCCGTAGTATGGATGTACTACGATTTGTTTAACCATTTACCTGTGGAAGGAACCTGGGCTGATTTCAGTTTTGAGCTATCCCAAATAAAGTTGCTATAAATATTTGTGTACAATATTTTTCTGGAATAAATGCCCAGGAGTGCAATTGCTGGGTAATGTGGGTAATACGGTAGTAGCATGGTTAGTTTTGTAAGAAACTGCCAAACTGTTTTCCAGAGTAGCTGTACCACTGGGCATTCTGACCACCAATGTAGGAGTGACACGGTTTCTCCACATACTCACCACCATTTAGTGTTGTCATTATTTTTTCTTTTTTGAGTCGGAGTCTCACTCTGTCACCCAGGCTGAAGGGCAATGGCATGATCTTTGGCTCACTGAAACCTCCACCTTCCAGGCTCAAGCAATTCTCCTGCCTCAGCCTCCCAATTAGCTGGGATTACAGGTGCCCGCCACCATGCCCAGCTGATTTTGTATTTTTTTTTTTTTTTTAGTAGAGACAGGATTTTACCACATTGGCCAGGCTGGTCTCTTGGCCAGGCTGGTTTCAAACTCTTGACCTTGTGATCCGCCTGCCTCGGCCTCCGAAAGTGCTGGGATTACAGGCGTGAACCACCACGCCCAGCCTACTATTTCTTATATTAACCATTTTGATAAGTGCAATCCATTTAAAAAATACTTTATACATATTTTGTTAGTATTCTGGAAAGCTAAGTGAATCTGCAACATGCTAAATGATACTGTAACCTGTTAAACTCATTCTGTAATTTGTATTTAATCAGTTTTTTGACAGATAGGATCCAGACATCTAGATATTTTTTATTTTTTATTTTTAAATTAATTTTTTTTTAATTGAGACACAATCTCTCTCTGTCGCCTAGGCTGAAGTGCAATGGCACGACCTTGCCTCATTGCAACCTCTGCCTCCTGGGTTCAAGCGATTCTCCTCCCTCAGCCTCAAAAATTAACACACCTGGCTGATTTCTGTATTTTTAGTAGAGACGGTGTTTTGCCATATTGGCCAGATTGCTCTTGAACTCCTGACCTCAGATGATCCACCAGCAGCCTCAGCCTCCCAAAGTGCTGGGATTACAGGCATAAGCCACCAAGCCCAGCCAATTTTTTTTTTTTTTTTTTTAAACAAGATCTTGCTTTGTTACCTAGGCTGGAGTGCAGTGGTGTGACCTTGGCTCACTGCAACCTCTGCTTCCCGGTTCAAGCGATTCTCCTGCCTCAGCCTCCTGAGTAGCTGAGAATACACGCACCAGCCACCACACCTGGCTAATTTTTTTACTTTTAGTAGAGACAATGGGTTTTCACCATGTTGGCCAGGCTAGTCTTAAACTCCTGACCTCAAGTGATCCACCAGCCTTAACCTCCCAAAGTGTTGGGATTACAGGCAGTAAGCCACCATGCCCAGCCTAGATAGTTTTCAAATCAACAAAGGTGAATCTTATTTGCAATCAGGATTTTGAACCACTGGTCTCAGAAGACATAAGCTTTGAGGGAAGTGGCCACAGTCAATAATGGAAAGAGGCAATGGAAGTACCTAGTGGGATACTAGAGATGAATGATGTTTCACAAACATAAATAACATTTTTTGGAAAATAATTTTTAAAACTTTTGAAAAAAAAATTTTTTTTGAGACAAAGTCTTGCTCTGTCACCCAGGCTGGAGTACCGTGGTGTGATCTTGGCTCACTGCAACCTCTGACCCCCAGGTTCAAGTGATTCTCCTGTGTCAGCCTCCGGAGCAGCTGGGTTTACAGGCATGAGCCACCATGCCTGGGTAATTTTTGTATTTTTAGTAAGAGATGCGTTTTCACCATGTTGGCCAGGCTGGTGTTGAACTCCTGGTCTCATGTGATCCGCCCACCTCAGCCTCCCAAAGTGCTGGGATTACAGGCGTGAGCCACCATGCTCCACCCTGGAAATTTAAAATAGACTAATTGTAAAGAAATCTACTTGGGCAAAAAAAATTTTAATTTGAATACCAAAATAATAATCGTTCCTTAGAGCCATAAAGGGCTTATTAACAAGAAATCTAGTTGATAAAAGATATGTATAATTGCTCAACTCACATAGAAAATTAAAAAATTGAAAAAGTTCAGGTAGTGACTAGTCAAGTTAATTGATTATTGAGGATATCAAAATCTCTGGGTCAGGCACAGTGGCTCACGCCTATAATCCCAGCACTTTGGGAGGCCAAGGTGGGCAGATCAACTGAGGTCAGGAGTTCGAGACCAGCTTGGTCAACATGGTGAAACCATCTCCACTAAAAACACAAAAATAAGCTGGGTGTGGTGGTGGATGCCTGCAATCCCAGCTACTGGGGAGGCTGAGGCAGGAAAATCGCTTGAACCCATGGGGGCAAAGGTTGCAGTGAACCAAGATCAAGCCACTGCACTCCAGCCTGGGCCACAGAGCGAGACTCCATTTCAAAAAAAAAAAAAAAAAATTCTGAATACATGCACTGACCTCCTTTTTTTCCAGCTGGAACCATGGAGGGTGTAGAAGAGAAGAAGAAGGTTCTTGCTGTGACAGAAACCCTTCTGAAGGAATTTTGTAGAGCTGAAGATCAAGCACCTGAGAAAGAAGTTTGCCCAAAAGATGCCTCAAAAGGCAAGGAAGAAGCTTATCTATGAAAAAGCAAAGCACTATCACAAGGAATACAGGCAGATGTACAGAACTGACATTTGAATGGCATGGTTGGCAAGAAAAGCGGGCGACCTGTCTGTACCCACATAACCCAAATTGGCCTTTCTCATCAGGATCAGAGGTATCAATGGTGTGAGCTCAAAGGTCCAAAAGATGTTGTAGCTTCTTTGTCTTCATCAAATCTTCAATAGAACCTTTGTGAAGTTCAACAAGGCTTCAGTTAACATGCTGAGAATTGTAGAGCCTTACATTGCCTGGGGGTGCCCAAATCTGAAGTCAGTAAGTGAACTAATTTACAAGGGTGGTTATGGCAAAATCAGTAAGAAGCGAATTGCTTTGACAGACAACGCTTTGTATCGATCTCTTGGTAAATACGGCTTCATCTATATGGAGGATCTGATTCATGAGATCTATACTGTTGGAAAACGCTTCAAAAAAGCAAATAATTTCCTGTGGCCTTTCAAATTATCTTCTCCACGAGGCGGAATGAAGAAAAAGACAACCCATTTTGTAGAAGGTGGAGATGATGGCAACAGGAAGGACCAGATCAACAGCCTTAATAGAAGAATGAACTAAGGTGTCTACCATGATCGTTTCTCTAAGCTGGTCGGTTAAGAAACAGTACCTGCTCTCAAATTGAAATATACTAAAAAATTTTTGCAAATATGCATTGATGGGAAGAGAAAAAAAAAAGAAATATACCAAAAAAAAAAAAAAAAATTCTTACGACCTAGGAAAATTGCTGATTGTGTCGCTAGGAGGCGCTGAACTTCTACAGAGCAATGCAGGAAGGGAAAATGTTTAAAATTCTCGGAACCCCACCCACCTCTCTACAAAAGACAGGCAACATCAATTAGAAAATTAGAGTATGTTATTTAAAACGGAGCAAGTCTAGGAGTAAGACATTTAAGAGGAGAAAGAGAAGTTCTGCCCGGTGCCTCCTCTGCCTTACTCTGATAAGAGGAAGGCAAACAGCTTGTTTCCAACAGCCCCTGCCTGTCCAGTGGGGTTCTGTCACATACAAACAAGAATCCTGACTAATACCGGAAGCCATGTGCTACTTGGAGAACTTAGTAATGACACCAGAATAGCTAGTCAGAGCCAGTCAGGGCAGATAAGGTCTGAGTAGTCAAACTTGCTCACCCTCTTGTGCTCCCTACCTGGATTTATGGCATTGGGATCCACCCAGTCACTGAAGCCAGAAACCTGAGCTCCATTTTCCACTCCAGTATCTCCTGTTGATAATTTCACTAGCTTTGTGACCTGGCTACCTTAGAATTTATACTGAAAAATCCTTGTGCTTCATCAGAGTAACTGCTTCTGCAGCAAACTGAGTTCTAACCTTGCTGCTTTCTCCACATTTCCCAGCATCACCATTGATCGAGTCCTGGTTCCACCTGGAAATGCTATAGGCCCCTCAAGAGAATTTTTAGGACACTATCTGCAAGTCTATGAACTCAAGCTTGAGTATTGTGTATACTTACTCTTCTTAAGAGACAGGGTCTCCTTATGTTGTCCAGACTGGAATACAGTGGGACAAGCATAGGTCACTGCAGCCTTGAACACCTGGGCTCAAGTGATCCTCTGGCCTCAGCCTCTCAGAGTGCTGGGATTACAGGTGTGAGACAATGTATTGGGCTGAGTTTTGTTTGTTTGTTTCTTTTCTTTTTTTCTATCTTTCTTTCTTTTCGACATGGTCTCATTCTGTCACCCAGGCTGGAGCACAGTGGTGCGATCTAGGCTCATTACAACCTCAACCTCTTGGACTCCAGGGATCCTCCCACCCTAGCCTCTTGAGTAGCTGAGATTACCCACACCTAGCTAGCTTTTGTATTTTTGTAGAGATGGGGTTTTGCCATGTTGTCCAGACTGGTCTCAAACTCCTGTACTCAAGAGATCTGCCTGCCTTTGTCTCCCAAAGTGCTAGGATTACAGGTGTGAGCCACCGCATCCAGCCATCAGTACTGTATACTTATAAGAGAAAAAATTATTACGCTTTCAGGATTGATTACAAATTATTATACTTAAATTGCTTTTTAGCATAATGCTGATTAAATGTGTCCAACCCAATATCAGGTGTAAATTTCTTATGCTTATAGCTCTTGTGCAACTAGAACAGTAAAAGAAACCTATATATTAAATACAAAACAAATTACAAGTAATAAAATTAAATTGACAGCATTAACTTACTATGATGGCTGATGCTGTTTTGTTGAAACTAAGTCCTCTCACACTGTAGATTTCACAAACCTGCTTTACAGCAGGTTCTTTTGCATTAGGCAGAGAAATGACTCAATCACAAAATTTTTCTCTAATTGAATTGCACTCGTCACCTGGTTTATGCATTCTCAGTTTACAAATTTTAGATTTTAAAAATCTGAATATATATACCCGTCATTTATTTTAAAAACATGTTTAGATATTGTGTATTTCCAAACCTAAGATACTCTCTGATATGATATGGAAGAGACATTCTTCCTGTCACATCTACTACTACTGTGATGAATAGAGCACTGATGGTGGAACATTGGGGAGAGAGGTTATTGGCCCTTGTTTTGAGTGACTGTTAGCTCTGGGGGAGTGTCTGCTGAAAAACCAGTCAAGGTGTTTCTGTTGAACACACCCAGTTAAAACTCTGGCTGGTCTCAAACTCCTGGGCTAAAGTCATCCTCCAGCCTCAGCCTCCTGAGTAGCTGGGACTACAGGTGTGTGCCACCATGCCTAACTAGTATTATTGTTTCTTTTTTTGAGATGGAGTTTCACTCTTGTCACCCAGGCTGGAGTGCAATGGGGTGGTCTCAGCTCACTGCAACCTCTGCCTTCTGGGTTCATGTGTTTCTCCTGCTTCAGCCTCCTGAGTAGCTGGGATTACAGGTGTGCATCACCATGCCTGGCTAATTTTTGTGTTTTTAGTAAAGACAGGGTTTCACCATGTTACCTTGTTGGCCAGGCTGGTAACTCCTGATCTAAGGTGATCCACCTGCCTAGTCCTCCGAAAGTGCTGGGATTACAGGCATGAGCCACCGCCCCCACCCTGTATTTTCATTTCTTTCTTCCTTCCTTCCTTTCCTTTCCTCTCCTCCCTCCCTCTTTTCCTCCCTCCCTTCCTTCTTTTTTCCTTTTTTTTTTTTTTGACGGAGTTTTGCTCTGTCACTAGGCTAGAGTACAGTGGCGCGATCTCAGCTCACTGCAACCTCCACCTCCCAGGTTCAAGTGATTCCCCTGCCTAAGCCTCTGGAGTAGCTGGGACTACAGGCACATGCCACAATGCCCAGCCAATATTTTGTTGGATTTTAGTAGAGACAGGGTTTCACCATGTTGGCCAGGATGGTCTCGCTCTCCTGACCTTGTGATCCACTGCCTTGGCCTCCCAAAGTGCTGGGATTACAAGCATGAGTCACTGTGCCCAGCCTATTATTTCTAACTTCATAACTTCAAACAAGACAAAAAAAAAGGTGGAAAAAGTATTAATTTAAGTTGCGAAACCTCATTTTAAAAATCCTTATTTTAGGCTGGGCAGAATGGCTCACATCTATAATCACAGCACTTTTGGAGACCAAGGTGGGCAAATCATTTGAGGTCAGAAGTTTGAGACCAGCCTGGTCAACATGGTGAGACTGTCTCTAATAAAAATACAAAAATTCAGTGGCTCACGCCTGTAATCCCAATCCTTTGGAGGCCGAGGCAAGTGGATCACCTGAGATCAGGAGTTCAAGACCACCCTGGCCAACATGGTGAAACCCCACCTCTACTAAAACTACAAAAATTAGCCAGGCGTGGTGTTGCATGCCTGTAATCCTAGCTACTCAGGAGGTTGAGGCAGGAGAATGGCTTGAACCTGGGAGGCGGAGGTTACAATGAGCAGAGATTGTGCCATTGCACCTCCAGCCAGGGCGACAGAGTGAGACTTCATCTGAAAACAACAACGACAGCAACAAAAATGAAAATTAGCCAGGCTGGTGGTGCACACCTGTAATCCTAGCTACTTGGGAAGCTGAGGCAGGAGAATTGCTTGAACCTGGGAGATGGAGGTTGCAGTGATCCCAGATGGCACCACTCCACTCCAGTCTGAGGAACAGAGCAAGACTGTTTTACAAAAAAAAAAAAAAAATCCTACTTCAAGTGAAAAGTTAGTAGACTTAAAGTAAATCAAAACAATACAAACATGAATGGCAGTGAAGCTTGAAACTCTCTAGTAAAAGAGATTTGGGGTAGTAAAGGTCTAGAAGAAGCACTAAGACACTTGTCTCGAAACTGTTCTGTAGCAAGCAACCTTTTAAAAAGTAGTTTTCAGCCCCAATTCAGTGGCTCACATCTATAATTCTAGCACTTTTGCAGGCTGAGGCCAGAGCATCTCTCAAGGCCGGGAATTCAAGACCAGCCTGGGCAACATAGAAAGACCCCATCTCTAATTTTAAAAATAAAAGTAAATTAGTTTTGATATATAACTTACATACAATAATATTCAATAATTTTAAAAGTACAGCGTGCTGAGCTCTGACAAGTGTTTACAGTCATATAACTACCACCACTATCATGATAAAGATCACGGTGTATCCCCCATCACTCAGAAAAGTTCTCTCGAGCTTCTTTACAGCCAATCCTATACCCCACCTCTGACCCCTGGTAATCTCTGAGCTGCTTCCTGTTTTGCCTTTTCTAGAATGTCATATAAATAGAATCATATAGTATTTGGATGTAAATGGAACCGCTAGTATTTTCACTCTGGGGCATATACTTGCTTCTTTCACATACCATAATGCTTTGGAGATTTGTCCATGTTCTTGCCTGTCTCCGCAGTCTGTTCCTTCTATTGCTCAATAGTATTCCATTACATGGAAGCACTATGAGTCATTCAAACAGTTCAGGGACATTTGAGTTATTTCCAATTTGACTATTAGGAATAAAGTAGCTATAAACATTTGGGTCAAGATTTTTGTGTGAACATATTTTTTTATTTCTTGTTAAATTTTTTTATTATTTTTTTCTTTTTAAAAAAATCCCGAATGTGATAGTATTTTACTTTTCTTGAGTACATACCTAAAAGTAGAATTGCTAGGTCATATTGTAAGCATATGTTAAGCTTTAAAAGTGGCCAAACTGCTTTCCAAAGCAGCTGTACCATTTGCATTCGTACTAACAACGTATGAGAGTTCCAGTTACTCTGCATGCTTGTCAACGTTGTCAGTCTTTATAATTTTAGCCATTCTAGTGGGTGTATACAGGTATTACATTGTATTTTTAATTTGCATTTACCTAATGACTATTCATGTCAGGCACTTTTTCATGTACTTATTGGCCATTTATATATCCATATTGGTGAGGTGTCCAAATCTTTTGTCCATTTTAAAATTGGGTTTTTGTCTTTTTAAGTTGTAAGAGTTCTATATGCTTATATTCTGGATATACGCTCTTTAGTAGGTATACATTCTACAAACATTCTCCCAGTCTATGGTTTGCCTTTTTTTTTTTTTTTTTTTTTTTTTTTGAGACAGGGTTCTCACTCCGTCTCCCAGGCTGGAGTGCAGTGGCACAATCTCAGCTCACTGTACCATGCGTCTCCTGGGCTCAAGCAACTCTCCCACCTCAGTCTCCTGGCAGCTGGGACTACAGGCATGAGTCACTACTCTCAGCTAATTTTTTATTTGTTGTAGAGACAGGGTTTTACCATGTTTTCCAGGCTGCTCTCAACCCCCTGAGGTCAAGCTATCCACTGGCCTGGGCCTCCCAAAGTGCTAGGATTATAGGCATGAGCCACCACGCCCAGCCAGCTTTTCATTTCTTAACAGGTTTTTTTTTTGAAGAACAAAAGTTTTCCACTTTGATAAGGTCCGATTTGTCAATTTTTTCTTTTATGGTTCATGCTTTTTGTGTCTTAAGAAATCTGTGCTGAATGCAAGGTCACAAAAATCTTTTATGTTTCCTACATTTTAGAGCATTAGCTCTTAGTATGATGTAACAGTTGAGGTTCATTTTTTGGCATATGGCTTCCAGTTGTTCCAGCAATACCTGTACTTGTTAGAAAGACTAAAATTTCCCCCATTGAATAACCTTGGCACCTGTGCTGAAAATTTGTTTGCCATAAATATGTAAGCCTGTAAGCATATGAAGAAATGCTGCACATCATTAGTAATTAGGGAAATGCAAATTGAAACTTCAATAACATTCCACTTCATACCCAGCCAGAAAACCATAATTAAAAAAAGACAGATAATAACAAATAATGAGGATATGGAAAAACAGGAATCTCATAGTTTGCTGCTGGGAATGTAAAATGGTGTAGTCACTTTGGAAAACCATCCGACAGTTCCTCAAAATATGAACACATATTTACCATATGACCCATCAATTTCACTCCTACATATATACTTATTCATAGCAGCATTATTTGGAATAGCTCAAAAACAGAAACAATTCAAATACTCATCAGCTAATGAGAAGATAAACAAATTGTGGTATAGTATATAAGCACAATGGAATATTATTCAGCCCTAAAAAAGGAATGAATTACTGATACATGCTACAACATTATCTTGAAAACATAATACTGGCTGAGCACAGTGGCTCACGCCTATAATCTCAGCACTTTGGGAGGCTGAGGCGGGTGGATCACATGTCAAGAATTCAAGACCAGCCTGGCCAACATGGTGAAACCCTGTCTCTACCAAAAGTACAAAAATTAGCCAGGTGTATAAACACTTTTCACTGTATTATATTTATAATGTCAATTATTTGACAGTGCACTTTGTAGAAATTCTAAGTATTTAGTAGCTAAACTAAAAAAATCCACTCAGCCAGGCGTGGTGGCTCAAGCCTGTAATCCCAGCATTTTGGGAGGCCAAGGCGGGCAGATCATTTGAACTCAGGGGTTCGAGACCAGCCTGGCCAACACAGTGAAACATCGTCTCTACCAAAAATACAAAAATTAGCTAAGCGTGGTGGCTGGTGCCTATAATCCCAGCTACTCAAAAGGCTGAGGCAGGAGAATTGCTTGAACCTAGGAGGCAGAGGTTGCAGTGAGCTGAGATTGTGCCACTGCACTCCAGCCTGGGGGATACAGTGAGACTCTATCTCAAAATTTAAAAAAATCCACTCAATTTTTAGGTCACTACATACCTGTGACAGGTTATGTCAATATTTGTAAATCAATAGGATTTGTATTTACTTGATCACTGCACATTCTGGATGCTTCTTTATTCACTGACTAGGATTACAGGAAAATCCTGCCCCAGTTAACTTTGGGTTCAAGCTTTTTTTTTTTTTTTTTTTTAGTAGAGACGGGGTTTCACCATGTTGACCAGGTTGGTCTCGATCTCTCGACCTCGTGATCCACCCGCCTCGGCCTCCCAAAGTGCTGGGATTACAGGCCTGAGCCACTGCGCCTGGCCAAGCATTTTTTATGGCTATGGAGAGGACTTGATGGAGGCTCTATTCAACCCCAGCCCAGACCCTTTCCTCACCAAGAGTAAGGGAATAGCAGGGGCTCTCCTCAAGTACTGGGGAGGTGGTCTGTATTTTTCCTACATGCTCTCCTGGGCCTAGATTCAATCTTGCTTCTCTGGCTGGATATGACCCAGGTGCTAGTGGTGATGACAGCATATCTTGTTCACTCCAGCCAAGACTCTACACTATTCCATAATGTCCCTCTGGCCTAGAAACTTAGTCTCTACGTGAACTCCAGCTCAGTGAAAGAGACAATATTCCCCTACTGGAAATATCCCACAGTAAGAGACTTGACTAGAAGGCCTGCCTCTGCCCAAACCCCAGGCTGAGTTATAAGGTTTCTCTTGTCCACAGCCTCTCACCTCCATAAGCCCTGCTCATGGCTGCTGAGGGGCCTGTCTTCTGACCAGTTCTGGCTGCTACCCTCTCCTGACACCAGGTATTTTGTGCAGTAAGGATGGTATGAGGCACAACTGCTAGTCAAGACCAAGAATGTGACTTATTGCCAAGTTTCTCAGACATTATATCAGTATTATGGTTACACTGGAAAATGTCCTTTTTTAGCAGATGCATGCTGAAGTTTTGAGATCACGTGTGATATGGTTTTGGTGTCCTCACCAAAATCTCATCTTGAATTCTGTGTTGGGGGAGGGACCTGCTGGGGGTAATTGAATCATGGGGGCAGGTCTTTCCCATGCTATTCTCGTGATTGAATGAATGAGTGTCATGAGATCTGATGGTTCTATGAGGGGATTCTAAAATTAGATTGTGGTGATGCCAGGACCCTCTCAATTTATTAAAAACCATTGACTTGTATACTTTTGTGTGTGTGTGTGACTATGTAGAGAAGTATATTTGTATACTTTAAGTAGATAAATTGTATGGCATGTGAACTATACCTCAATAAGGCAGTTTTTAAAATCTGAAATGACATAATTGTTGAACAGTTTGTTCTGGCTGGACATGGTGGCTCATGCCTGTAACACTTGGAGAGCCTGATATGCGAGGGTTACTTGAGCCCAGGAGGTCGAGGCTGTAGTGACCCATGATCATACCATGCACACCACCTTGGGCAACAGAGTGAGACCCTGTCTCAAAATAAAAGTTTTGTTCCCTAAAGTTATATTCTTGTTTCCACTAGTACTATAAGGGGTAATTTCCCTGCACAAGCTCTCTTTCTTTGTCTATTGCCAGCCATGTAAGACATGACTTGCTCTTCTTTGCCTTTTGCCATGATTGTGAGGCCTCCCCAGCCACGTGGAACTTTAAGTCCATTAAATCCTTTTTCCTGTATAAATTACCAAGTCTTGGGTATGTCTTTATCAGCAGTGTGAAAATGAACTAATACAGTAACTTGGTACCAGTAGAGTGGGGTGCTACTGAAAAGATACCTGAAAATGTGGAAGTAACTTTGGAACTGGGTAACAGGCAAAGGTTGGAACAGTTTGGAGGACTCAGAAGACAGGAAAATATGGAAAAGTTTGGAACTTCCTAGAGACCTGCTGAATGACTTTGACCAAAATGCTGATAATGATACGGACAATGAAATCCAGGCTGAGGTGATCTCAGATAGAGATGAGAAACTTCTTGGGAACTGGAGTAAAGGTGACTCTTGCTATGTTTTAGCAGAGACTGGCAGCATTTTGCCCCTGCCTTAGAGCTTTGTGAAACTTTGAACTTGATTTAGGGTAGCTGGCAGAAGAAATTTCTAAGCAGCAAAGCATTCAAGAGGTGACTTGGGTGCTGTTGAAGGCATTCAGTTTTAAAAGGGAAACAGAGCATAAAAGTTTGGTAAGTTTGCAGGCTGACAATGCAATAGAAAAGAAAATCCCATTTTCTGAGGAGAAATTCAAGACAGCTGCAGAAATTTGCATAAGTAACAAGCAGTCAAATGTTAATCCCCAAGACAAGGGGGAATATGTCTTCAGGACATGTCAGAGGTCTTCATGGCAGCCCCTCCCATCACAGGCCCCAAGGCCTAGGAGAAAAAAACTGGTTTAGTGGGTTGCACACAGGGTCCCCCATGCTGTGTGCAGCCTAGGGAAGGTGCCCTGTGTCCCAGTCATTCCAGCTGTGGCTGAAAGAGGCCAACATAGAGCTTGGGCTGTGGCTTCAGAGGTTGCAAGCCCCAAGCCTTGGCAGCTTCCACATAGTGTTGAGCCTGTGAGTGCACAGAAGTCTACTTCTGTGGGGTTTGGGAACTTCTGCCTAAATTTCAGAAGATGTATGGGAACACCTGAATGTTCAGGCAGAAGTCTGCTGTAGGGGCAGGGTGCTCACAGAGAACCTTTGAGAACCTCTGCTAGGGCAATGTGGAAGGAAATGTGGGGTCAGAGTCCCCTTCTGGTGGGCCTCTTCTCACAGCTCCACACAGAGTCCCTACTGGGGCACCCGAGAGTGGAGCTGTGAGAAAAGGGCCACCATCCTCCAGACCCCAAAATGGTAGCTCCACTGACAGCTTCCATCATTCACCTGGAAAAGCTGCAGATACTCAACACCAGCCCATGAAAGTAGCTGGGCAGGAGACTGTACCCTGCAAAGCCACAGGGGTGGAGCTGCCCAAGACCATGGGAACCCACCTCTTGCATCAGTGTGACCTGGATGTGAGATGTGGAGTCACAGGAGATCATTTTGGAGCTTTAAGACTTGATTGCCCTGCTGGATTTTGGACCTAGCCCCTTTGTTTTGGCCCATTTCTCTCACTTGGAATGGCTGTATTTACCCAATGCCTGTACCCCCACTGTATCTAGGAAGTAATTAACTTGCTTTTGATTTTACAGGCTCATAAGTAGAAGGGACTTGCCTTGTCTCAGATGAGACTTTGGACTGTGAATTTTTGAGTTAATGCTGAAATGAGTTAAGAGTTCAGAAGACTGTTGAGAAGGCATGATTGGGTTTGAAATATGAGGACATGAAATTTGGGAGGGGCTAGGGGTGGAATGATATGGTTTGGCTGTCTCTACCCAAATCTCATCTTGAATTCCCATGTGTTTTGCGAGGGACCCAATGGAAGGTAATTATATCAAGGGGGCAGGTTTTTCCTGTGCTGTTTTCAAGACAGTGAATACATCTCACAAGATCTGATGGTTCTATAAGGGATATTTTCCTGCAAAAGCTCTCTCTTGTTACCTGCTGCCATCCATGTAAGACATGACTTGCTCCTCCTTGCCTTCTGCCATGATTGTGAGGCCTCCCTAGCCATGTGGAACTGTAAGTTCCATTAAACCTTTTTTCCTAGGCCGGGCG
Source organism: Callithrix jacchus (assembly GCF_049354715.1). Taxonomy (NCBI): domain Eukaryota; kingdom Metazoa; phylum Chordata; class Mammalia; order Primates; family Cebidae; genus Callithrix; species Callithrix jacchus. The sequence continues at coordinate 25,568,688 of NC_133516.1, read as the reverse complement.
CAGTGGCTCATGCCTGTAATCCCAGCACTTTGGGAGGCCGAGGCGGGTGGATCATGAGGTCAAGAGATCGAGACCATCCCGGTCAACATGGTGAAACCTCGCCTCTACTAAAAATACAAAAAAAATTAGCTGGGCATGGTGGCACATACCTGTAATCCCAGCTACTCGGGAGGCTGAGGCAGGAGAATTGCCTGAACCCAGGAGGCGGAGGTTGCAGTGAGCCAACATCACACCATTGCACTCCAGCCTGGGTAACGAGCGAAACTCCGTCTCAAAAAAAAAACCCTTTTTTCCTGTATAAATTAACCAGACTCAGGTATGCCTTTATCATCAGCATGAAAACTCACTTTCAAATAGTTCAGCAAACCAAACACACACACATATACAAAACATATGTGCAGTGAATTAGTGTTTTTCACTAATTCGTTGCTTGGAAATAGGAAAATTGTGGTCAAGGGAGAGCTAGTCATAGGCTGATGGCACCAGAACTACACAATTCTGCCAGAACGTTACTGATTAATCCTGAAAGTATTTTGGTTCTTGGGAAGGAGTGGTTGGGTGGCATTGTATCAGCCTCAGGTTTGTATATCCAGGACCACAAACTGATCATAATTTGGAGAGGGCACATGAAATGTGAAATAATTTGGGAGGCCAAGGAGGGCAGATCACTTGAGGTCAGGGGTTCAAGACTAGCCTGGCCAACATGGTGAAACCCCCATCTCTACTAAAAATATAAAAAATTTAGCTGGATGTGGTGGTGGGTGCCTGTAATTCCAGCTACTCAGGAGGCTGCGACATGAGAACAATTTGAACCCAGGAGGTGAAGGTTACAGTGAACCAGGATGGTGCCACTGCACTCCAGCCTGGGCAACAAGAATAAAACTGTCTTGAGAAAATAAAATTAGCCAGGTGTAGTGGCATACCCCTGTAATCCCAGCTACTTGGGAGGCCGAGGCACCAGTGTCACCTGAACCCAGGAGGCAGAGGTTTCAGTGAGCCAAGATTATGCCATTGCACTACAGCCTGGTGACAGTGAGACTCTGTCTCAAAAAAAAAAAGAAAATGAAAAAGAAAAAAATGTGAAATTCACACCTGTAATCCCATCCCTTTGGGAGGCCAAGGTGGGGATCACCTGAAGTCAGGAATTTGAGACTAGCCTGGGCAACATGGCAAAACCGAGTCTCTACTAAAAATACAATAATCAGCTGGGTGTGGTGGCTGGTGCCCATAATCCCAGCTACTCAAAAGGCTGAGGCAGGAGAATTGCTTGAACCTAGGAGGCAGAGGTTGCAGTAAGCTGAGATCACACCACTGCACTCCAGCCTGGGTGATAGAGCAAGACTTCATCTCTAAATAAAATAAAATAAAAATAACCTGAAGAACAAGCAAAGGGTTGGGTCTGGTTCCCAGGCAATATGAAAACTTCAGGTTCTCTTCAGGCTTTTTTTTCTACCCACATTTTTTCATATTTTAACTTTCTGTGTCTCCTTTGATTCATTTAATATCTTATGAGTACTGTTTGTGTTGGCAGGGGAGCCTAGGACAGGCCATCATACTGTATGCTCTGAAGTGAAAGAGGGAATCTTGGGCCAGGCGCGGTGGCTCAAGCCTGTAATCCCAGCACTTTGGGAGGCCGAGGCGGGTGGATCACGAGGTCAGGAGATCGAGACCATCCTGGTCAACATGGTGAAACCCCGTCTCTACTAAAAATACAAAAAATTAGCTGGGCATGGTGGCGCGTGCCTGTAATCCCAGCTACTCGGGAGGCTGAGGCAGGAGAATTGCCTGAACCCAGGAGACGGAGGTTGCGGTGAGCCGAGATCGCGCCATTGCACTCCAGCCTGGGTAACGAGAGTGAAACTCCGTCAAAAAAAAAAAAAAAGAGGGAATCTTTACCTTCAAGCATCTTATGCTCTAATAAAAATAGAAAAGCAAGTAGTTATCCCTCTGTACTCATGGGTTCCACGCTCTGTGGAGTCAACCAACTGTGGCTCAAATGTATTCAGGAAGAAAAAAACGAGAAAACAACTATACAATGATAAAAATAATACAAATAAAAAGTACAGAATACCAACTATACAGCATTTCCCATTGTATTAGATATTATAAGTAATCTAGAGATGATGTAAAGTATATGGGAGGATGTGCGTAGGTTATTTGCCAAATATCATCATTTTCTTTAACATAATCCTTTAAGATTCAGATTAATCAGATCTGCAAAGATCCTTCTGCCACGTTTAATAAACTTACTTGTCACTATTAAATACATTAATAAAATATTAAATATTATTTAATAATTACATAGCAATCTCATACATAATATTCACAATATTTTAAATAATTAAAATTTATATTTAATAGTAATAATACAGGTTCCAGTGATTAGAAACTGTTATCTTTGGAGGACATTTTTCAGGCCTCTACAGGTGGGGGACATTGAAAGCTTGCTTTTAAGGGGTGATCACCGAAGTTCCTATTTGTCACCTTGAGTGGCCAGTTGACTACTAGAACTAAGCTATATTCAAAATGATATCCTGGTTCTCTGTAAATTTAGGCTGGGGTGCTTTGCTTACTTACCCTGCCAGCTTAGCCACCCCAGCAGTATGTATCTGACTATTTTTGGACTTCTCAGTTATGTAAGCCAATACATTCCTTTTAAATCTGTTAAGCCAATTTGAATTTAGTTTCTGTCACCTGCAACAGGAGTCCTAAAACTAACTGAACTTACGAAAAAGAGATCCTCACAAAATTAATAATGGTAACCGATCAGATTACCTCTTCAAAGCTTTGAATATAAGCCAAGTATAGTGGCTAACACCTATAATCCCAGCACTTTGGGAGGCTAAGACAGAAGGGTCACTTAAGGCCAGGAGTCTGAGACCAGTCTGGCCAACATAGCAAGGCTCATCTCTATAAAAAAAATTAAATTAAAATTTATCATACAAAGACTACACAGAAAAAAAAAGGAAAAAAAAGAAAAAACTTTAAATAACTTTTGACTGTAAGAGTAGGCAGTATGAGTGAAAGCTGAAAGAACATGCAGAGAAGACAGCAATCCAGGCCTCAATGGAAAGGAACCTAACTTTTGACACCCTATCTAGGCCTCTATTCCCTTTTCTACCTACTGCTTAGTCAGAATTTCTGCTTATTAATAACTGCAATTTATTCTCGCTCCACCAGCATCATGGCCTGGATTGCTGCATAATATCCTAAACTGATTTGTCCCTGGAACCCTTTTTTTTTTTAGAAACACAAAAAAAGGTAATAGCCAGCAAAGCAGTTTGGGCTTTACACAGAACAAGCAAGAACAGGTTTCCTCTTCCAACTTGATAATGCTCCTCATGGCAACCCGGGAGTCAGAAATAACTAATGTTATTTATATTTATTCATTTTGAGACAGAGTCTTGCTCTGTTGCCCAGGCTGGAGTGCAGTGGAGTGATTGTGGCTCACTGCAACCTCCATCTTCTGGGTTCAAGCGATTCTCCTGCCTTAGCCTCCAGAGTAGCTCAGATTACAGGTGTGCGCTACCATGCCTGGCTAATTTTTGTATTTTTAGTAGAGACAGGCTTTTGCCATATTGGCCAGGCTGGTCTCAAACTCCTGACCTTAGGTAATCTGCCTGGATTGGCCTCCCAAAGTGCTGGGATTACAAATGTGAGCTACCGTGCCTGGCCAGAAATAACAAATGTTATAACTAAGGTGGTGACCGATTTGGACCAGGATGTGGTCTTCCCTAAGGCAGCTTGACAAAATAAACATGGTCCTTTGCAGACAAGTAATTATTTGTGCCTGCAATTTTCCTGGATCTTCAAGTTACTTAACATCTCTACGTCTTAATGCCTATGGTACTAAAATAGGAGAAATCACTTCATTGATCTGGAACAAGAAATGAAATATATGTAAAATGGCTGGTACACGGTACACAATAAATAGTCATTCTCTTCCTCCAAACTTTAATATATCATTTACTCAATAAAGTATTATCCAATTATCTTTTGTTCAAATACCTTAAAAATTTGTACAGTAGAATGGTATGATTTTACATTTAACAAACAGCTTAAATAAAGAACCAGGACCTTTTTTAGATCTAAAAAACATTTTTGCCACAGTTCTTTCAGTGTTTTTATTGGATTTAAAATTCATTTAAGGGATATACAGATATACAACTAGTTTGATCAGCTACTAATATATTTTGGTGTCCCTTTATTTTTGTACCCAAGAGCCAGTTCACTTTTTCTCCATGTTCAATATTTAGCTTTGGTAAAATTTTGCCATGTTCTTCCTCATCTGTTACTGAAGCATTAGTATTTCCACCCTGCTTGCTGCAAGCTCCTTTTTTAGGTTTCTTCCTATGGGTACATTTTGTAGGACTCTTCTGTTTTTTCTCAATTTCACTGCTTGCATCCCACAACATTATCTTCCCATCATTCCCTCCAGTAAGCAGCAAATAGGATTCTGGCAGAAAGCAGACCTGGGAAACCCCTAAAGTGTGGCCCTTAAATCCCAGTTCCTGTTCACACTTAACTCCCATCACACGAAAGATTCGAACCTTACCATCTTCTGCACCACAACTAAAAATATTACCACATGATGCCACAGAGATCGAGTGGGCTAGAGCAGGGTTTAAGAGCTGCCCAGGTGATTGTGGGCCTTCCATTTCTTCTGTTTCATCCTCCTGTAAATTTGTAATCCAGAGAGGTCGGGCTTTTTGAAGACTCCACAGCATCACCTTTACATGAGAAGAAATTATACAGTCATACAGAATGCTAGCCAATTTGCTCAACTATCATGCTTATTCAGCTTCTAATAAAATAATTAAAGGAGTCTGAGAATAAGCAGTATGATACATTCCCAGCAGTATTAAAAAAAAAAAAAAACCAGATGCTACCATAACATGCCAGTGGGAAAAAAAAACACAAAAACATGCCAGTGGAATGCTACCTTGGGACTAAAACTAGAGTGCAGTAAGGTAGAATTTACAAAACAAGATCTTGAATAACCTTTTTTTTTTTTTTTTTTGAGAGAGAGTCTCGCTGTTGCCCAGGCTGGAGTGCAGTGGCACAATCTCACTGTAATCTCTGCCTCCCGGGTTCAAGTGATTCTCCTGCCTTAGCCTCCCAAGTAGCTGTGATTGCAAGTAAATGTCACCATGCCCGGCTAATTTTCTGCATTTTTTTTTTTTTAGTAGAGATGGGGTTTCACCATGTTAGCTAGGATGGTCTTGATCTCCTCACCTCGTGATCTGCCCACCTTGGCCTCCCAAAGTGCTGGGACAGGCATGAGCCACCACGCCTGGCTGATCCTGAATAATTTTTTATTAATACACCCCGTTAAAGTGTAATTGTTAAGCAGCTGCCAGTTTCTAAAGGTTTTTCTGCTCTCATCTCTTCAAGTAAAACCAGATAATGAAATTTGCTAGTTTTAGTCTATGCTGGTTATAGGTAACAAGATCTATCGACTAAACAAACTCAATCTGGAATATCACTGAAATAATTTCTATCTAGAATGCCTTTCCTTTCCCATTACCCAATTACCTAGGGGCTTAAGCTCAGTCCTGGTACCTCCAAGGTGGCTTTCCTATTTCAGCCCACTTCTCTTTCCTGTATTTAGTTTCTAATCTATTAATTAACATGTTATACTAGTTTATCAGTTTCTTGAGACTTAGTCTTTGCTAATGCCTAGCATAATGCACACGAGAGAGCAGAAATTCCAAATGTGTCTGTTGATTAATATAACATCCTGGTATTATATTTGGCTTTTCGTTGTTGTTCCTGATCTTTTTTTTTAAATAGCTTTGTGAATGGGTTTTACATTATAATCTAGTGATTCATTCTTTTCCTGTATCAACCATTTTGCAAAGAAAAATATTCTTAATACTTTCAAAGAGAACAGATCACTTTCTTTTACCATGTAGTTTACCATCATACCTGAATTATGACTCATAATTTTAACAGACACTGGAAATAGTATGATCTTGTTTAGACAGTGAAAAGCATAGATCTGAATTGGCAAGATTGTCATTGCTGACACTATTAAGAATTTGGTTTCCTATTCAAGGTAACTTCCCTTATGATTATTCCTACTGGCCTATTTTCAAAAGCAGTGACATCTAGTAACACTTATATTCTGCTTCTCTTAGGAAAAGCACTGAAAATCTCTTTGGATTGGGTTTATAACATTATACTATGTGACTAACAATCACTATTTAGGTGAAGCTAAAGTACTAACAAATTGAAATAAGCTAAAGTAAAATAAATATTAGAAAATATAACACAAAGGAGGGCTGAAACTTGATGTTAAAATAGTTTTTTTCTTTTTTTTGAAATAGGGTCTCACTTTGTCATCTAGGCTGGAGTACAGTGGCACAACCATGGCTCACTGCAGCCTTGACCTCTTGAGTTCAAGTGATCCTTCTACCTCAGCCTTGGGACTACAGACGCATGCTACCACACCCGGCTAATTTTTTGTATTTTTTGTAGAGACAGGGTTTTTGCTATGTTGCCCAGGCTGGTCTCCAACTGCTGGGCTCAAGCGATCCACTCACCTCGGCCTCCCAAAGTGATGGGATCATAGCCATGAGCGACAGTGCCCAAAAATAGTTTCTATTAAAAAAATCTAAACACAAGGAAAATGGACATTCTAGAATCTGCTAGCTTCACTGTACTGGCAGATAGCCCCAGTTCTTTCTCACACAGTCCTTATGTATGGACTGTATTTTCTGTCCTCCTAAGACATTCAAACGCGAACTGCAGGGCCAGGCGTGGTGGCTCACGCCTGTAATCCCAGCACTTTGGGAGGCCGAGGCAGGTGGATTACGAGGTCAAGAGATCGAGACCATCCTGGTCAACATGGTGAAACCCCGTCTCTACTAAAAATACAAAAAATTAGCTGGGCATGGTGGCGCATGCCTGTAATCCCAGCTGCTTGGGAGGCTGAGGCAGGAGAATTGCCTGAACCCAGGAGGCGGAGGTTGCGGTGAGCCGAGATCGCGCCATTGCACTCCAGCCTGGGTAACAAGAGCGAAACTCCGTCACAAAAAAAACAAAAAACAAAAACAAACGCGAACTGCAACCAAAGTGTTTTCAACAACTGAAACACTTTTGTATTTGACTTAAATCATCTACTAGCCATCCCAGAGTCTAACAATTCTAGAATCATTTTCATGTATTGAGGATTACAGATTGTTCCTGTCTAGACATTCCCTTTATGCTTCTTTACTTTTCCAAACTGCCCAAGGCTTCAAGGTGTTTCACACTTAACTTCTCAACCAGCTCTTCAAGCAGTTATCATCCTAAGCAAGAGAGCTGGAGATATTGAAAGAAAAGAATGAAAGAGTTTGAGGCGCATGGTCCTGTAAAACATTGAAGGGAGAAAAAGTGGGGAACTAGCAAATGTTCAGAAGTCAATGTAATCATAGCAAAGTGACCTTTCAAGAAAAAGAAATTCCCCTACAAAAAAGATTTATTTCTACATAAAAGACTCATCTTCAAGATAAAGAGCCTTTTCAGGCCAGGTACAGTGGCTCAAGTCTATAATCCCAGCACTTTGGGAGGCCAAAACAGAATGATTGCTTGAGCCCAGGAGTTCGCGACCAGTCTGGGCAACACAGCGAACCCTCCTCTCTACCAAAAATAAAAAAATTAGCTGAGTGTGGTGGCTTGTGTCTGTAGTCCCAGCTACTCAGGAGGATGAGGTGGGAGGATCAGTGCAAGGTTGATCCTTGAGGGAGTGCAAGGCTGCAATAAGTTATAATTGTACCACTGCACTCCAGCCTGGATGACTAAGACCCTGTCTCAAAAACAAACAAATGAAAGAGGCTTCTCCACTATCCAGATCTGTAAGTGTTGGCATTTTGGTCTATTTTGGTCTCACAGAATCCAAAAAGAACAACAAACCTTTGAAACATTTGTTTTCAGATACAGAAATGGGCAGGGAAAGTAAATCAACATGTACACTACAGAAATATGACAGTTTAAATTTTCTAAAAGTCTTCAAGAGAAAAAACTATAGTTGAGTAGTAGGTACACAGGTGTTTATTTAATTTTTTTTCTTTCTTTTTATTTTTTTTGAGACAGGGTCTCATGTTCCCAGGCTGGAGTCAGTGGCACAATCTCAACTCACTGCAACCTCAACCTCACCTGTCCTCCCATATCAGTCCCCAAGTAGCGGGGACTACAGGAGCTCACCACACGCCTGGCTAATTTTTGTATCTTTTGTAGAGATGGGGTTTCACTATGTTGCCCAGGCTGGTCTCAAACTCCTGAGTTCAAGCGATCCACATGCCATGGCCTCCCAAAGTGCAAGGATTACAGGCATGAGCCACCGTGCCCAGCATAATGTTATTCTTTATACCTCACCTATATAAATACTATTTTGTACCTATTAAATAAAAAATTAAGCAGTCTCAAGTGTCTTAATGAACCACACTCGCTTTTAAGGTCCCTGCGTCTTTGAATGCACTTTGCCTATTTTATTTTTTTTGAGACAGGATCTCACTTTGTCACCCAGACTAAAGTGCAGTGACGAGATCATGGCTCACTACAGCCTCGACCTCCCTGGGCTCAGGTGATCCTCCCACCTCAACTTCTCAAGTAGCTGGGACTATAGATGCATGCTAATTTGTGTGTGTGTGTGTTTTGTTTTTTTTTTGTAGAGATAGGGTTTTGCCACATTGCCCAGGCTGGTCTAGAATTCCTGGACCCAATCAATCTGCCTACCTTGGCCTCCCAGAGTGCTGGGATCACAGGCATGAGACCTCAGGCATATAAGCTACTATGCCTGACCCTGCCTAATTATTTTAACCTAAGTCAAAAGAAATACTTTTATAATTATTGATTATAAAAATACTTTTATAATTATTTATAATTATAATTATAATTATAAGAACAAAGATAGATATATTGAACATGGCAATGATTCAATTCCTCCCTTGGGATAAAATGTTTTCTCAGAGAAAAGTAACTCAAAATAGTCAGAACTCCCTTCCACTATTATTATACCTATATTCTTGGGCTCCCCCATAAACTGGCTATCCTCAAAATTTAGCATAATACTGGATGAACAGGTTTAGGAAGAAAACTGTGGAAAAAATTAGAGTTTCAACTTCAGTTAAGGAAGTAATTTCTTAAAAGCATGGTTGTAAGGCTGTTACATCACAACCCAGCGTAGAAACAAATCTATCGTGAACCTTTAGCAATTTTACCAAGCAAATCAAAATAAAAAATTACCTGAGCCTCCCTTTTACAAAATATTTGTTTCCTAGGCTGTTCACTAGCAAGTGCCTGCCACTACAACATCTTACCTGGAATTGGAGGCAAGACAGTACATTCTGAATGCCCATTCCTTACCTAATCTGAAACGTACACATCACTTTTGCATACCTAATTGTCTATTGCCATGCCTAGTGGTTAATGAATGAGCCACTGATGGAAAACTTGTATAGCTGAAAAATGACAGAATGACTACTCAAAGACACACTGTATAATCTGCCTACTTAAAACATATCCACTGGTTGTATAGGTGCTTCTTTACAACCACAAGGGCAGATTATCACCACTAGGGTTGAGAATGTAGAAGATTTATAAAGGGCTTGGTCAAAACCTAGGAATGGAAAACAAATTTAGAGGTTGTAGGGTCACTATGCCCCATACATGTAGAGTGAATCTCAACTGAGGCACTATAGATGTTTTTTGGGGGACAATTCTTTATTGTTTGGAGACTGTCCCAGCACTGCAGGACACCCACTGATTCTGCCTACTGAATATTGGTAGCTTGTAGGAGAGGGGAAAAGCATTGTGACAACAATGCTGTTGTTGTCTCATCATTCTTCAATTATAAGGGGTGTGCAGGGTTGAGGAGGTAAAGACCACTAGCCAAGAGGGTGGAAGTCATATGCTATTAAGAAGAACATGGAATCTTAAAAGATACTGTATGTAACTAAAAACAGAGATTAAATACCTAAACAGTGCTGGACACATAGGTCATTAACAATGGTTCTCTTTCTAAAAGCCACCTGATCCCAAACTAAGAAACTTTTCTATCACATTACTGATGAAACTCTGCTTGAATACCTGTCATCCTAGAGAAAAAATATACACTTTGGAGCCAGAGAAATTGAGGTCTGAATCCCAGTCAAGAAGCTATATAGAAACTTAATGTCAATTTCAGTTTCCTTATTTATATATATATATATATATTAAAAAAACTGGGATGGTGTAATTAGAATTAACACTAATATATACAAAGCACAGACAAGAACTAAGTGCTCAACAGACAGAAACCATGATGATTCTCACTCCAGTGATGAGATTTACTCTCTCAAGAAGAAGCACATCCTGCCATGGGAACGTTCAAGCTATCTGAAACTTTTCCATTAAGCCCAAATCTGCTTTCCTATGATTTCTCTTATGAAGACCAGCATATTCCACTTTTTCCCCCTCAAGAAAACTAAGAACTAAACACCTCCAGTTTTCTACATAACAGGATTTCTAGATGTATCTACTCTCCTGATGGACTTCCTCTGGATTTGGACTAATTTGTGATGCTCCTTTCTTTTTCTTTTTTTTTTTTTCTGAGACACAGTCTCACTCTGTCACCCAAGCTGGAGTGCAGTGGCGTGATCTCGGCTCATTGCAACCTTTGCCTCACAGGTTCAAGCGATTCTCCTGCCTTAGCCTCCTGAATAGCTAGGATAAGAGGCTCCCACCACCACACCCAGCTAATTTTTGTATTTTTAGTAGAGACGGGGTTTCACCATGTTGGCCAGGCTGGTCTTCAACTCCTGACCTTAGGTGATCTGCCCACCTCAGCCCCCCAAAGTGCTAGGATTACAGGTATGAGCCACTGTGCCTGGCCATGATGCTCCTTTCAAAACTCAGCATTAAATACAGTGCTCTGATCCTGATCACCAATTCACAATATTTTAGTTAAAGTACCCTAGAACTTTAAAGTAAAAACAGACCCAGTCCCTCTAACTTTTTGTTTAAACCGAGATTACAGAGAATGGGGGGGACTAACCCTGCCTTTAGTACTCACCGTTGTTTGTTTAAACAGATGTTTACAATCAAATATTTGAATTTTCAGGTTTTAGGAATATCTTATAACATAGAGACAGGAGGTCTAAAGAAGTAATGATTACTTTGTGAATAAAATCTAGTAGGTTTTATCAGTCTAGCATTAAATATAGAAATAAGGCTTATCATTCATAAACGGATAACATATGTTAGTAGAAAACAGAAAAAGCAAAGATATTTGGTGTGATCAATAATTTGATTATGTTAGGAAATCCCATTTAGAAATTACCCAAGTACTCTCTGCAAAAGCATCACCTGCATATCCAGTCCACATGATACCAGGCTCTGAGGCCTCTGAGGTCGAAAAGCCACAGAGGAGCAGATATTGGAATGTCTCTTCAAGGATCTGCTAACTTTCTTGTTTTCCAAGTCTAGGATTTTGATTGCCCCAGAGTCATCAGCAGAAGCCAGCAGGTTTTCAGTTTGATTCAATGAAAGACAATTGATTTCTTCTTCATTCACATGAAAATGGTCCAAGGAACCTTTGAGGGACCTGACATCCAGTATACTAATGGTTTCTCCATGTGAGGCATAGAGCTTGGTGGGGCAGGAGGGAGAAAATAAGACACTGGTAACATCATCGGCCCCTGGGAATTGCGTGTGTCCTAATGGAGTTCCATCTTCACCCCAAGCTGTGAGATCTCCACCCTCTGCTCCGGAAGCCACTAGCCCTTCTTTACTTGCATTCAGGCAGAGGATAGGAGAAGAATGTCCACCAGTCCACTTCACTGCCATAATGGTCCAGAAGACTCTGTGAAGTTGGGGAAAACAACTATAATCTCATGTTTTATACATCAACTTGATGGTAGAAGACAGATGTAATAAACAACGGTTCATTTAAATGTTTTAAAAAGGCATAGTAAAAAAACCTCAGTTAATTTTAAAGGACACTTAAAGATCAAATCTCCAAAAGCCTAGTTGAACACAGGGTCGTATCCTGGCTGGCAAATGCATTAGTGGGCTTCCTTTGCCATTGGGGATCCAGGTAAGGCGGGTCCCACAGTCTTTGATATGGGACCCACAGAAGAATAAACACTAAACATATTTATTTTAAATTTGGAAAAATTCTTTTAAAGAGAGGGCTATACAATCATCAGGTTATACCTCTTACCTGAACAATGTTTTAGAAGGTGAGCTCTGTAGATAGGCTCTCCAGGTTTGTAGTAGCTAGGTAACTGGGCAAATTACTGAACCTGTCACTCACTTTTCTTCTCTATAAAATGAGGATAGTAATAACACTCATTTCATAGGATCATGATAATTTATGTAAGCCACACATAATAGTGCCTGGTACATAACGAATACTCTACAAGTATTCCTATTGTTACTTTTCTATTTTTATTAGGCTGGTCCAAAGTGGCATCATATATACTGCACTAGTACTCTCAAAGTGTGGTCCCCAGACTAGCACCATCGGCATCACCTAGGAACTTATCAGAAATGCCAGCTGTCAGACCCAATCCTAGATCTACTGAATCTGAAACTCTGGGGGTGGGACCAAGCAATGTGTTTTAGTAAGTCCTCCAGGTAATCCTGAGGTACAGTGGAACTGCAGAATCTATATTACTTGAATAACCATCTGGGGAACTGGTGAAAATGGCAGATCCTTGGGTCGCAACACCAAAGACTTATTCAGCAGGTTATTAATTTTATTCTCAAAACAACCCTTTTGATTGATATTATTCCATTTTAGGGATAATAAAACTGAGTGTCAGAAATGTTAAATAATTTCCCCAAGTTCATTGGACTCTTAGGATTTGTAAAGGATCCCAAATGTTTTGTTTTGAGACAGGGTTTTGCTCTGTCACCCAGGCTGGAATGCAGTGGCACAATCGTGGTTCACTGAAGCCTTGACCTCCCAGGCCTATGCAATCCTCCCACCTCAGTCTCCTGAGTAGCTCAGACCACTTATGTGCACTATCAGGCCTGGCTAATTTTTACTTTATTTTATATTTTTTTGCAGAGTTGAGGTCTCCCTATGTTACCCAGGCTCCAAATATTTAAATAACAAAGGTCCTTTCTAACAGTTCCACCTGACAACAGTTTTACTTGTTATTATTCTTTGCAGAAACAGAAAATGACCAAAAGTTACTAGTAAGTCATCAATGTTTTAAATGTACTAATATATGTTTAATCATATTATCATCTATCTATACTTACACAAGAGTGCAAAATTTAAATTTCTGATCCTCTAGGAATCTCAGATATACGCACACTGGAATTGCCTCATAATAACACACTGCCTTGCCTGGCTGCTGGTCAAGGCAAAAAGGAAATCAGGGGAATTTATACAACTCTAATATTGGTCAAGACAAAAGGAAGCAAACAAATGTATCTGGACAAATTTAATTTTTCATTTCATAAGCCAAGGGAGAATTTACCGAGTGTCAGACTGCCAGAGTTGCTGTACTATTTTCAGATAAGATACTTGAATTTAGCCCAATGGTACAGCGATAAATTTCCTTATTTGGAAAAATCATTTAAAATAATCTGGCAATCTGCCTAAAGTTTCCATTCCCAACACAAAGCTTTTTTTTTTTTTTGAGACGGAGTCTTGCTCTGTTGCCCAGGTTGGAGTGCAATGGCACAATCTCAGCTCACTGCAACCTCTGCTTCCTACGTTCAAACAACTCTACTGCCTCAGCCTCCCAAGTAGCTGAGATTACAGGTGCCCACCCCACGCCCGGCTAATTTCTGCATTTTTAATAGAGACAAGGTTTCAACATGTTGGCCAAGCTGGTTTGGAACTTCTGACCTTAAGTGATCCACCCGCCTCAACCTCCCAAAGTGCCGGTATTACAGGCATGAGCCACTTCGCCCAGTGTCCTCCTACTTTTAACCACACATACTATCACTAATTAGACTGCAAAAAAATCACTGATCTATTAAGGTAACAGAAACGTAGTCACAAAATCAAATACAGAAATGTTCATAAAAATACAAAATGGAAAAAAGACAAAATTGAACTTTATTTTCAAGCAGAAGCACTCAATTAATACACAGAGGAAATGAATTAGAGACCAAAGCAATAATATTTAAAGGAGAAGGCTGGAGAGGAAATGACTCAGAGGGAGGTAAAAATATGGAACCCTGGTGGTTTGACTTTTGCTGACAAGTACTGAAACAGCAGAAGGTAAATAATTTTCTGCCGTAACAAAGACTGTTGCCAAAAGTTCCAGATAAACCAAGATTTTAAACAAAGGTACTGATATTATTTAGGCTTAGGAACTATATAATATTGACTTATGATAAAGATGCTATCCTGCAAATTTGAATTGAGTATTGAAAAGTCAATTTAAGTTATAAATAATTGTGTTTAACTATTTTGGTTTTTTTTTCTTTTCTTTTCTTTTTGAGACAGGATCTTGCTCTGTCAGCTAGGCCTTAACCTCCCCAGGCTCAAGAGATCCTCCTGCCTTAGCCTCCTGAGTAGCTGGGACCACAGGCTCTCACCACCAAACCCAGCTAATTTTTTTGTATAGATGAGGTTTCCCCACGTTGCCCAGGCTGCTCTTTAACTCGGCTCAAGCGATCCTCCCACCTCAGACTCCCAAAGTCTGGGATCACAGGCATAAGACACCACACTAAGCCAATGCTTTCAAATCTTTAGAATGTTGATCACTTCTTTACCAAGTTAGAGTTTTAATTGTGCTATGATGAATCAATTTTAAAGTCAGGAAGTCTATACTGCACAGCTTTAAGATTTGCTGATATTTGCGTGCATACGGGTTTTGGATCCGAGCTGGGATTTCAGGTTTTCTCTAAAACAGGAATGAGGCAGGGTTTCTATTGCTTCTATTTCTCCATTACAAATCTACACACAGGAGAGTCAAATAAATGTTGACTGGCAGACAAACGTTTTAGCAGGTTTTCTTCCTGATTTTTTTCTAGAAAAGATTAACTCAGTTTTCAAGGTTCATTTGGTTAAGTTTTACTCCAAAGTGTGAGAAGTTAGGCAATAAACGAATTTTGTCCTTAAAGGGATTATAAAGAATACATTTCCTATAAATTTTTCCAAAATGGAATCAATAGTAACTCTTGCTCTATCAGTCTCATAAGACCTAAGAACAATTCTACCTTATTCTACTTTTACACACTAAACTCCTACTCTCTAAATCACATAGATAATATTTAATGGTCATCTCTCTAGTCAGAAAAATAAAAATTACTGGAAATGTTTTAAAAAATGGGAAGGAGGCTGGGTGCAGTGGTTCATGCCTGTAATTCCAGCACTTTGGGAGGCTGAGGTGGGCAGATCACTTGAGGTCAGGAGTTCAAGAACAGCTTTGCCAAGTGGAGAAACCCTATCTCTACTAAAAATACAAAAGTTAGCTGGGTGTGGTAACAACTGTCTGTAATCCCAGCTACTTAGGAGGCTGAGGCAGGAGAATCACTTGAACCTGGGAGGTGGAGGCTGTAATGGTGAGCCAAGATTGCACCACTGTACTCCAGCCTGGGCAAGAGTGAGGCTGTGTCACACACACACACACACACACACACACACAAAAAGAAATGAGGGGGAAAGTTTGGAAAGCCCCAGAAATCCATACTCTCTGTGACTATTTATTTTAGTCAATCAAGATTTATCATGCAAAGTATTGATCAGTAATTTGACTAGAGCCTCCAAAGTTGTTGACTTAAGTCTATAAAATTAAAATGATTTATTATTTGGAACACAACCAAAAACCACTATCAAAAAATTAAACAATCACATTTCTATGATAGTAGGGTAATGGGGACTAGTACAGTGGCTCAAGCCTGTAATCCCAGCACTTTGGGAGCCCGAGGGGGGGCAGATGACAAGGTCAGGAGTTTAAGATCAGCCTGGCCAATATGGTGAAACCCCATCTCTACTAAAAATAAAAATAAATTAGCCAGGCAAGGTGGTGGGCATCTGTAATCCCAACTACTAGGGAGGCTGAGGCAGGAGAATCACTTGAATCCAGGAGGCAGTGGTTGCAGTGAGCCAAGATAGCCCCAGATTGGGCAACAGAACAAGACTCTGTCTCCAAAAAAAAAAAAAAAGGTAGTGGGAAAAGATGTAATTAAAGTAATTAAACAATTTTTCAGAAATGAGTTGACAAGCAACTGTTTTTCTGACTGCAACTGGAAAGCCTGACAGAAATAGGTTGTGTCACCATCCCCTCATTGATCTATCAAGTCAACAAGCTTCTCTTTTCCTATGTAGTTGCCTAAAGCCTCAAGCACAGCAATTAATCATATCCTACTGTAAATTACTTTAATTAGATAATAGAGTTCTTCCTTCTAATACCTAATGAAATCATAGAGTGGGTGAGGGAAAGGTGATTTTTATTTTATTTTATTTTATTTTATTTGACAGGGTCTCCCTCTGCTACCTATACCGGACTGCAGTGGCCCAATCTCTGCTCACTGCAACCTCCACCTTCTGCCTCAGTCTCCCAAGAAGCTGGGGTTACAGGCATGCACCACCACCACACCCAGCTAATTATTGTATTTTTTGTAGAGACAGGATTTCACCATGTTGCCCAAGCTGGTCTCTAACTCCTGAGCTCAAGCAATCCACCCACCTCAGGCTCCCAAAGTGCTGGGATGAGCTACCATGCCCCACCAGGTGAGTTATTTTGAGAGCATTTTTTTTTTTGAGATGGAATCCCCATCTCAGCTCACTGCAACCTCCGCCTCCCAGGTTAGCAATTTTCATGCCTCAGCCTCCTGAGTAGCTGGGATTACAGGTGCATGCAACCACACCCGGCTAATTTTTGTATTTTTAGTAGAGGTGGGGTTTCACCATGTTAGCCAGGCTGGTCTCGACCTCCTGACCTCAGGTGATCCACCTGCCTCAGCCTCCCAAAGTGTTGGGATTACAGGCATAAGCCCCACGCCCATCTGAGGGCATTTTTTAAAAGAGAGAAGTGCCACAGTTGGCAGTTCTCATCCGCCAGAGGACGGAATGAGAGTACTAAACATGGGGAAGGGGCTTGGTGGGGTGGGTGATGAGCAGGTCAAAGATTTGTAAAAAAGAAAAGGAAGAGTTGAGAAGGGTAATCTTTTACTTTGAAATTCTACCTGGGCCACTTAGGAGACGGTCTCCCATTGAAAGTCACCTTAGTGACTCGACTAGATTAGCACCAGAATAACAACATGGGATCCTTGAAAGGCTCTGCCTCAGCTGTACTGTGGCAGACAAGATAAAGGCCAAAGTCTTTAAAAACTGAATGATCTCAGGCTGGGCATGGTAGCTCACGCCCGTAATCCCAGCACTTTAAGAGGCCGAGGCGGATGGATTGCTTGAGGTCAGGAGTTTGAGACCAGCCTGGCTAACATGGTGAAACCCAGTCTCTAAAAAAAAAAACTGAATGATCTCTAAACACTCTGCACCAGTCATACCACCACTGTCCCTTTAACTGTCTGTGCCTTTAAGGCTGTTCATTCTGTCCAGTTCATTATCCCTTTCTCAGACCGATCAACTCTGACTATCCTTGAAGACCTACAAGAAATTAGTAAGGCAGGGTGCAGTAGCTCATGCCTGTAATCCCAGCACTTTGGAAGGCTGAGAAAGGTAGATTACCAGGTCAGGAGATCAAGACCATCCTGGCTAACACCGTGAAACCCTGTCTCTACTAAAACTACAAAAAATTAGCCGTGCGTGGTGGCGCGCAGCTGTAGTCCCAGCTACTTGGGAGGCTGAGGTCGGAGAATCGCTTGAACCCGGGAGGCGGAGGTTGCAGTCTGCCGAGATCGTGCCACTACACTCCAGCCTGGGTGACAGAGCGAAACTCCTCCATCTCATAAAAAAAAAAAAAAAAGAATGAAAGAAAAAGAAAGAAATTAGTGAGAGACAGTCACCATCATCATAGCACAGATCAACTTTTCTTTACAGGTTTGGAGTTTCTAAAGTTGGTCTTGATGTGGAGAAGCTGGATAGCAACCAAAATGATTGAAGGGCTGCAGCACTGGCATTAACAAGAATGAAAAGAATTAGGGTTACTGGACTTGGTGAAAAAGACATTATGAGGAGAAGGGACGGGCAAGTAATAATCAAACACCATGGATCTAAGAGTACGGAAGGTAGCTGACGTTCCCTTGCTTTTACTAGAGACCAAGAAATGGACTATACAGAGCAAGAAGCTTCAGAAAAGATTTATGAAGGTTCCAAAACACTGGAGTTGACTAAGGGAGTCTGTGAACCCTATTATTATCATTACTTACCTCATGGAGTTGTCTTAAGAATTACATATATAAAAATCTGCGTAAATGACCTAGTATAGTGCCTGGTTCACATCGTGGCTCAAATGATGCTTATTATTATTCTCTTACTAAGCATCCTTTAAAGGCTGTCTGAAAACTTTTGGGGCCACCTAGGAAATCGTAGTATAATCAAATAATGCTAAAATTCGTGTGTGTGTGAAGAGCGAGAGGGAGGGAGAGAGGGAGAGGTGGGAAGAGAGAGAGACAGACGCTCACTCTGTCTCCCAGGCTGGAGCAAAGCTGTACGATTATGTTTCACTGCAGCATCGACCTTCCGGGCTCAGCTTCCCAAGTAGCTGGGACTAAAGGCGCACGCCACTACCCTCGGCTAATTTTTCTATTTTTTGTAGCGACACGATCTCGCTATGTTGCATGCTGGGATGCTGAAATTCTTTCCCTTCCAAAAATCCATCTATAGCTATAGCCTCCACGTCATGCTCCCTATTGGAATGTTTAATTGACTAAAACCACGGTGCCTCAATCTGCTTACTAAGCGCTGGATCTAGTAAAGACCATATCTTGTCCAAAAGACGGCAGGACTTAATTAGCACTCAAATGGCACTTGAAGGTTTGGGCGCAGGGGTGTTCAGATGCAGCCACTTTACTTTCCGAAGGCACACTGGGATAGACGTTCGGCTAAGTACTGATACTTAGGGAGAACAAGAGCGCCTGACCAGGTAAAGACGGCCTCAGCTGCCCAAGCTACACAAAAAGGTGAGGGAGCTAGGAAGTGGATGGCAAGGAAAAAGTTTCATGCGTTGAGTTCGGGGTCTGAAGCAAGCACCTATCTGACACAGAGAAACGTCAGAGGAAAGGGGGCCCAGGAGAGCAGACGCGGAGCCATCAGACCAAAAAGAGGAAAACGCACTAGAAATTAGCATCGAAGCCACCGGCGCCAGCCTCATACCTGCGCTTCCCGCTCCCCTCCTCGTCGCCCAGTGATGACCTCACCCGCCGGCGCCCAATCCCGTCGAGCGTAGAGCGTGAGGCGGTGCAGCCAAACAGTCACATCCGGGGCTGAGAGGAACCGCGAACGAGCTGGGCGTGCGCCCTTGCTTCGTGCCCTCAACCCGCATGGCTGAGCCGCGGGCGCGTCGCGAAGAGGCCGGGCTGGTCGGGCGGTTTCGGCGCCCGCGCTGAGCCGCGGGGGAGGGGCGGAGGACGCCGGTGCAGCCGGTGCGTCTGCCCTCAGTGAGGCGGGGCGCGCGGCGGACGCCCCCGGGCAGGGGCGGGAGTGGTGAAGGCGCTGGCGGTTGGCACTGAAAGGGGCGGTGAGCTAGCCGCTCCGGTCTCCAGGAGAGGCTTGGCCTTCTGAGCAGAGACGGCGGGAAGCGGCGGCGGCGGCGGCCCTCGGGCCGGCTAGTGAGGCGATGGCGGCGCCGGCCCCGGGGGCTGGGGCAGCCTCGGGCGGCGCTGGCTGTAGCGGCAGCGGCGCGGGCGCGGGCGCGGGCGCCGGCTCGGGCTCCGGGGCCGGGGGCCGGTTGCCCAGCCGGGTGCTGGAGTTGGTGTTCTCTTACCTGGAGCTGTCCGAGCTGCGGAGCTGCGCCCTGGTGTGCAAGCACTGGTACCGCTGCCTGCACGGCGATGAGAACAGCGAGGTGTGGCGGAGCCTGTGCGCCCGCAGCCTGGCAGAAGAGGCTCTGCGCACGGACATTCTCTGCAACCTGCCCAGCTACAAGGCCAAGGTGAGAGAGCCCCGGGCCACACCGCTGTCCCCAGTTCCGCTCCTCGGCGCCGTTCTCGTTGTTTTTCATCTAAGATTCTGAGTCAGACGCCTCGCCTCACCAGCCCGCCTTTCCACGGGTTCAGTCAATACCTTCCTTACCTCCCCCCGACAGAAAGATTCTCTTTTCTTTGGATCGAAGTTCTGCTTCTTAACCCACCCCACTTCCGTGATCCACTTTTCAAATTTCTAGGTAGTTTCCATCACTCATTCAACTTTTGACAGTTTTCCCCGTTAAAGGCAGACCACACTCTTGTACCTTTTAATGCCCTCATCCTAATTTTCTCCCTGGCCTCCAAATAGACTTCATTGTATTAAATAATGAGGAATAAGCCCATGTTAAGGTAGCATGGCTTAGTATCCTTGACATGGTCTTAGTTTCTAGTTTGCTGTCATTCCACATTTGTGTCATCTTTTCCAACCTCTAATTTTTAATAATTTTTTCATTGTTTTCCCCAAGTTCTCTTTAGTTCCCTCCACTGTATTTGAGGCTTACTAGTGAGTGTACTCCTAGTAATCCTGCTAATTTACAAGATACTGGCTTTTATAAACATCCGTGGATACTACTTAACATACTGCTTTTCTTTGTCCTGCTATTATTGGCTATTTCCTTTCTAACTTTTTAATAGTTCCACATTGATGGTGTGTGTCTCTTCTGTTTGTCATCTAACATGCTGTCACAGTTTTGCTGCGTCCTTTTTTTTTTCTCCTAGATTCTTGTGCATACCCCTCCCGCCTTCATATACAAAATAAAAATGTCAAGGAACAGGTTGTGGTGGGGCTGAAAGGATTCTCAGGCCATATAAACAAAGGGTCTTGGTCTTGGGTTCAGTTGAATGGTTAACAGGTATTCAGTATAGCATTCAACCAAGATCATATATAAGAGAAGATAAAGTACGATTGTAATATAGTAAACATAATAAATACATTAATAACTAAAACAAAGGATAACTTTTTTTTTTTGAGACAGAATTTTGTTTTTTTTTTGTTGTTGTTGTTGTTGTTTTTTGAGATGGAGTTTCATTCTTGTTACCCAAGCTGGAGTGCAATGGCGCAATCTCGGCTTACTGCAACCTCTGCCTCCCAGGTTCAAGTGATTCTCCTGCCTCAGCCTCCCTAGTAGCTAGGATTACAGGCATATGCCACCACGCCTGGCTAATTTTGTGTTTTTAGTAGAGATGGGGTTTCTCCTTGTTGGTCAGGCTGGTCTCGAACTCCCGAACTCTGATGATCCGCCTGCCTTGGCCTCCCAAAGGGTTGGGATTACAGGCATGAGCCACTGCTCTGGGCCAACATCCCTTTTTAATGCTAGCTTACCAAACAGGTCAGAGTAAGAAGTAAAAATTTTTTTTCATGTGAAACATGTTATAGTAACACCAGTTTTAGTTATAGAAAATAAGGAACATTGCCAACTATAAAGTTTTTCTATTAAGCAAGATAATAATTTGTTAGGACTATTTGCACACGGTAGCTATTCAGTGGATACTCATTTTAATTTATATAGGTGAGTGCAGAAGATTGGAATTTTGTCCTACTTTGAGAGGTGTGTAGGTTTTATAAATTTTATTTAGATTTTATTTTTCCATAAAGTTTATTGTTTTTGTTTTAATAAAACAAAACTGGCATGTGCCAGTTTTTGTTGCTGTTTTTAAAACAGGGTCTCACTCTGTCGCCCAGGCTGGAGTGTAGTGGCACAATCATAGCTTCCTGCAGCCTCGACCTCCTGAGCTCAAGTGATCCTCATTAGCTTATCCTCCCAAGTAGCTGGAACTACAGGCACGTGCCATCACACCAGCTAAGTGTTTTTTTTTTTTTACAGACACAGGGGTCTCACCTTCTTGCCCAGGCTGGTCTCAAACTCCTGGACTCAGGCGATCTTCCCACCTCAGCCTCCCAAAGTGCTGGGGTTACAGGCAGGAGCCGCTGCACTCAGTCTAAACTAGGAGTTGTTGTTGTTTTGGTAATTGACTTGTTAATAGAAATGTTCACATGATTCAAGATTTATATTATGTAATAGATCATGTGTACATGTAAGTCAAGCTTCGATAGAAGCAAAATGATATCCAGCAAAATGTTTTCCTTCCATCCTTGTCTCCCAGCTACCCAGTTCCTCTCCATGTATGCAGTCTGTCTTACTATTTCTTTTGTATCCTTCCAGAGATATTTTAGGTTTCTGAAGTTTTTAATACTTGGCCTTTCTGCTATTTGCATCATAGGCATTGTAAACTTGTACTAATCACATGTTCATTCAGACATTGTAGGACTTTTCTTGAATATTTTGAGGGTAAAAGATTAATTCAAAAGGAGTCAAATAGGCTAGTAGGAAAATCTTCGATCTAGTAGGGGAGAAAAAAATGTATGGAAATAACTGTTAATGTGTGGTAGAAATTGCTCCTTACTGTTGTAGACATTTTTTAAAAGTGTACTTACTAAAAGTTGACTGGGTGCAGTGGCTCATGCGTATAATCCCAGCACTTTGGGAGGCCAAGGTGGGCAGATCACAAGGTCGAGTTCAAAACCAACCTGGCCGACATAGTGAAACCCCGTCTCTACTAAAAATACAAAAGGTAACTGGGTGTGGTGGCATGTGCCTGTATCGCAGCTACTTGGGAGGCTGAGGCATGATAATCACTTGAACCTGGGAGGCCGAGATTGCAGTGAGCCGAGATAGCACTCCAGCCTGGGTCACAGAGAGAGACTCCGTCTCAAAAAAAAAGTATACTAGAAGTTCAGTGAAAGGAGAAATTTACAAATTGAGTGGAGGATTGGAGAAGATTTGAGGTTGAGGTTATATTTGAGCTGAATTTTAAAGATGAGGAGGAGTTGAATATTTTAGGAAGAGGAAGTACTCTGAACAGAAGCAAGACAAGAGGAAAGTAAAGGGTTTGTACAACATACATTTTTATTTTAAAACAATGAGTGCCAGGCACTATGCTCAGTTTTGCAGATACAATGGCAAATAAAACAGACACAGTCTCTTTTTATGGGACAGAGTTTCTCTCTATCACCCAGGCTGGAGTGCAGTGGTGCAATCTCGGCTTATTGCAACCTCTGCTCCCGGGTTCAAGTGATTCTCCTGCTTCAGCCACCTGAATAGGCCGGTCTCAAACTCCTGACCTCAGATGATCTGCCCACCTCAGCCTCCCAAAGTGTTGGGATTACAGGTGTGAGCCACTGCCCCCGGCAGACACAGACTCTTATGGATGCCTTGCCTTATGGAGCTTACAATCTAGTGGGGAAATGGATTTTTATTTTTTTGAGGTCGAGTCTAGCTCTGTCACCCAGGCTGGAGTGCAGTGGTGTGATCTTGGCTCACTGCAACCTCCATCTCCCACGTTTAAGCAATTCTCCTGCTTCAGCCTCCGTAGTGGCTGGGATTACAGGTGCTCACCACCACACCCAGCTAATTTTTGTATTTTTAGTAGAGACGGGGTTTCAGTCTGTTGGCCAGGCTGATCTTGAACTCCTGACCTCATGATCCTCCCACCTGGGCCTCATAAAGTGCTGGATTACAAGCATGACCCACCACGCCCAGCCGAGAAATGGATATTAATCAAAAAATTACACAGATGTAAAACCACATCTGGTAAGTAGTATGAGGGAAAGATACCTAGCGCTCTGATTGTCAGTAGAGGAGGATTTGATCTAGGTAGAGAGGTCAGAGGAAGTGATCCGTGTACTGAGACATGAAGGATGATAAATAGGCCAAGGGGAGCAAGAACGGCCTTCCAGGAGGGAACCTGATAAGTATGAGGGACAGAAAATATGTTAGTGTGGCTGGAGCACAGAGAGCAAAAGTGATGCTGGTTTAAGATAAGATGGAGGCCGGGCACGGTGGCTCAAGCCTGTAATCCCAGCACTTTGGGAAGCCGAGGCGGGTGGATCACGAGGTTGAGAGATCGAGACCATCCTGGTCAACATGGTGAAACCCCGTCTCTACTACAAATACAAAAAATTAGCTGGGCATGGTGGCGCGTGCCTGTAATCCCAGCTACTGGGGAGGCTGAGGCAGGAGAATTGCCTGAACCCAGGAGGCGGAGGTTGCGGTGAGCCGAGATCGCGCCATTGCACTCCAGCCTGGGTGACAAGAGCGAAATTTCGTCTCAAAAAAAAATAAAAATAAAAAAAAAATAAGATGGAAGAAGTGAGCTGGGGCCAAAACATAGGGAAGCCATTTTGAGTTGTAAGCAAGAAGGATTTAAGGTGTGGGGATTGGTTATATGATTATTTTGCATTTTAAGAGATTATTTCTGACTTTAGTATGGAGAACAGGTTGGAAGGGGATCTTAAAAGTATGGTAGATCCATTAGGAAATAGGTAGTGGAGGAGATAGAAGTGAACAGATTTAGTAAGTAAAATCTACAGAACTTGGCAATAGATTTGAAATAGGGATGAGGAACAGGGAAGTGGTAAGGATGACTTCTAGTATTTGGCTCTCATAATGCAGAGATCATTTGATCTAGATTTTTTTCCTTTTTTTTTTTGAGACAAGGTCTTGTTCTGTT
This sequence comes from Callithrix jacchus, assembly GCF_049354715.1. Taxonomy (NCBI): domain Eukaryota; kingdom Metazoa; phylum Chordata; class Mammalia; order Primates; family Cebidae; genus Callithrix; species Callithrix jacchus. Next base: position 25,544,157 of record NC_133516.1, on the reverse strand, counting down.
GTCCTAGCTCGAGTGCAGTGAATTGATCATAGCTCACTGTGGCCTTGAACTCCTAGACTCAAGCAATCCTCCCACTTCAGCCTCCTGTGTAGCTGGAACTACAGGCATGTGGCACCATGCCCAGCTAATTTTTAATTTTTTTTTTATAAAGACATGGTGTCACTGTGTTGCCCAGGCTAACAGGCTAGGGTTTGAAGGAATGGCAATGAGTTCAGTTTTGGGAGAGTAGCATTTACAATATTTTTGAGACAGAGATTTCAAATAGGCAGCTGTTGCAGGTTGGAGCTTAGAGGAGAGATCCGGGCTAAAGATATAAAATATTATAGTTATATTCAATGAAAGTAAGTAGTGGGAAATATTGTAAAGATATATCATGGAGGGCCTTGAAATATAGCCTTCCGTCTATAGTTTGGGTTTTGTTCTACAGTTGGAAACCATAGAAGTTTGAATAGGAGAGGGACAAAATAAAGGCTGTACTTTAAAAAGACTAGACTAGATTAGTTGGAGAGGGCAGGGCTTAGTGCCTATACCAGAGATACTTAGGACCTGAACAGGTATGTAGAGGAGAGAATGGGATGACTGGAGAGCTGTTGTAGAAAACAGTATACATAGGTAGACAGGTGACTGGGTGAATGAGATAAGGAAAATGGAGGCATCAAATGGAACTTCCCAGGAGCCTGGGTAACAGAGAAGGAAAGGGGTAGGTTTAGGACAGCATAAAACAGGAAAGTGGAGTTTGTTAATCTGTTTAGTGTTTTTTTTAAGTTCCTGTTTTACATGTCACCACATAGCATTAATTAGTTCAGTCATACTTGGCATCTGATGAGAATTCTCTAAAGTTCAGACTTAAATTTTAAGCTAGGTCTTAATGCTGTTTGCTATAACAAAATCCAGGTTGTGCATGGGACTGTGAGGCTATGGATTGTTTTTATTTATTAATTTGGTCTTTATCTTCCTTTTTTTTTTAGGCAGTCTTGCTCTGTCACCCAGGCTGGAGTGCAGTGGTGCAATCTCGGCTCACTGTAATTCCGCCTCCCAGGTTCAAGCGATTCTTTCGCCTCAGCCTCCAAGTAGCTGGGACTATGGGCATGCACTACTATGCCCGGCTAATTTTTGTATTTTTTAGTAGAGACAGGGTTTCACCATATTGGCCAAGCTGGTCTCAAATTCCTGACCTCATGATCCACCCACCTCGGCCTCCCAAAGTGCTGAGATTACATGCATGAGCCACTACATCCTGCCCCCATTTCTTTCTTTTTTTTGAGACTGAGTCTCACTCTGTCTCAGGCTGGAGTGCAGTGATGACCTAGACTCACTACAACCTCCTCCTCCTGGCTTCAAGCAATACTCCTGCCTCAGCCTCCTGAGTAGCTGGGACTGCAGGCATGCACCATCATGCCCAGCTAATTTTTATATTTTTAGTAGAGGTGGGGTTTCACCATGTTGGTCATGATGGTCGTGATATCTTGACCTCGTGATCCGCCTGCCTTGGCCTCCAAAAGGCGTGAGCCACCGCACATGGCCTATTTTCCCATTTTATATGAAGTTTCCAGTATCTGTTTCTGTTTCTCAAAAATAAAGACACTTAACGTAATCACAATATTGTTATCACATCTAAAAATAAATTTACATTAAATTCCTTAATATCAGAAATGCAGCATTCAAATTGCCACTTGTCTCATAAATGTTAAATGTTCATTTTAAACTTATATTTTCTATAATCAAGATCTGTTTAAGGTTCCCATGGCAAAGGTTGATATGTAGACTATTTTAGTCTACATATTCACTCACCATCTCCCCTACCTCCCATCTTACTTGTTTAGGAAACCAGGTTGTTTACTCTCAGCCTGGATTTTGCTGATTTCATTCCCATGGTGTTGCTTGACATGTTCTTCTGTCCTCTTATTTCCTATAGAGGTTTGATCAATTTAGATTAGATTTTTTTTTTGCAAGTTTTTTTTTACTAGAATCAATGATTAAAGATGTGTTAAAAAATAAGAGCTACTAAATAATTATGTGGTATGGAAAGTGGTGGGTAGGCACTCAGGAGAGAGAGAAACAAAGGGAATTGGGTGGCCCTGGCTAAGAATAGCTTAATTGAGGTGGACTTAGAGGATATGTGGAAGAAGAAAGCACATATAATACTATAAGCAAGAAGAACAACATCAAGGTATAAAGAGAAATAGGAAGAATCAGATTTGGAGGGCTTTGAAAGCCAGACAGAAGAATTTACAATTGATAATGGTACTAAGTATAGAACTACCAAAGGTTGTAGAATTGGGATGAGGTGTAGTAAAGGTGCTGTTTTAGAAAGACAGGTCTGGAAATAATTCAGATAGAGAGCTGAGGACTGAGTTTGGAGAATTTGGTGGTGGCAGAGGAAGGGCGGTCACCAAAAAGAGAAAACGATAGAGGATCAGTCCCAGGAAGATGTTGCAGAAGCTTGAGGAAGAGAGGCTGGGTGTGGTGGCTCACACCTGTAATCTCAGCACTTGGGGAGGCCGAGGTGGGCAGATCACCTGAGGTCAGGAGTTTGAAACCAGCCTGGCCAACATCGTAAAACCCTGTCTCTGCTAAAAATATAATAATTATCCGGGTGTGGTGGTACATGTCTGTAATCCTTGCTATTTGGTAGGCTGAGACAAGAGAATTGCTCGAACTCAGGAGGCAGAGGTTGCAGTGAGCTGAGATTGAGTGACAGAGGCTTCATCTCAAAAAAAAGTTTGAGGAAGAGGTTGTCAATGTGAAATGGGAATTTATAAGAATTGGGGAATAGGTATAAGGAAATTAATTTAAAATTTTATAGTGAATTATTGATATTATTCTTTTGAGTTACTTAGACAGTATTTGCTATTTTGGGGACATTTTCCTTCCCCATTTAATCTTCTTTCTTTTCTTTCTTTCTTTCTTTCTTTCTTTCTCTTTCTTTCTTTCTTTCTTTCTTTCTTTCTTTCTTTCTTTTCTTTTCTTTCTTTCTTTCTTCTTTTTTTTTTTTTGAGACAGGGTCTTGCTCTGTCACCCAAGCTGCTGGAGTGCAGTGGTGTGATCTCAGCTCACTGCAACCTCTGCCTCCTGGGCTCAAGCACTCCTCCTGCTTCATCCTCCCAGGTGTCTGGGATTACAAGTGTGCATCACCATGTCCAGCTAGTTTTTTGTATTTTTACTAGAGTTGGGATTTCGCCATGTTGCCCAGGCTGGTTTTGAACTCCTGAGTTCAAGTGATCTGCCCACCTTGCTTTCCCGAAGTGCTGGTATTGCAGGGGTGAGCCACCACACACCCAGCCTCTGCATTGAATCTTATGTTTTGTTTTTATAAGTGCACTTTATACGTATAAAGCAGATGGGAAAAAAATTGGGAATGCTTCAGTTTTATAGCCTCCTTTTAAATACATAGAATACCTGAAACAAATAGTTGTTTTTTTTTAATCTGTGCTCTGCAGTACAACGAAACAGTAAAGTACTGGTGAATGGTACATGAACAGGTGATGAGAGAACTGGATACCTGACTTCTCTTTGGGCCTCTTGTACTGACTGACTAGCAGTTGAAATCCCTGAGAAGGACTAGGTGACCTTTAAGGATCTTCCTAAATGCTGACATTCTGTGACTCTGGAATTGATTTCTCAGGTTAACTGAAGCAGTAGCTCCCAGCCTTCCACTGCTTTTGGGTAATTTGACTACAGTGAAGAAGGGATTTTTTAAAAAACATACAAACCAGGCAGGCCTAGGGACTTCAACCTGTAACCCCAACTACTTGGGAGGCTGAGATGGGAGTATCACTTGAGCCCAGGAATTCAAGGCTGCAGTGCAGTATGATTGTGCCACTGCACTCCAGTCTGGGTGACAGAGTGAGACCTTGTCTAAAAAAAATTTTAAATATGCAGACTGAAAGTTTAAAATTGTTATTATTTGTATAGTTATTTTCATACCCTCTTTATTTCAGAAGTGTAAACCTTTGTATTTACTGAAGAGTCAACTAGCTTGTCTTATAACTTCTCTTTATAAATTCTAGTAGTTGAACTTAGATGCTATCTAGGGGATTATTTGATTTGGTGAAATGAGATGGGAGATTTTTTATTGTATGAGTCATATCTAGCAAGTAGGCTGAGGATCTAAAGTAGTTTGTGTTTACTAAAATTTTTCATAAACTTTAGAGCTGCTATGATTCAAGTTTCTGTTTTATGTAAAATATAATTCTTATTGATTGCCCCTATGAAAACTGTACTTCTCAGCTTTTTGATATAAAAATATCAAATATAAACAAAAGTAGAGAAAATAGTTTCATGAATTTCCTTATACCCGCCACCACGCTTTACCAGTGATTAATTTATGGCCAGTCTAGTTTCATGTTTCTATCACACCCTCTCCGACTCCATCTCTGAATATTTCAAAGCAATTCCCAGATATCATTATTTTATTCATAATCAGTATTATATCTAAGATACAAGAATTCTCTTTTTTTTTCATGTTTTGAGAAATCTGTTTGAGGAAATACTGCAATTTTGGTCAGTGATGAAATGGTTGGCAGTTATTTTTAATGTTATCCAATTTATTCTGTTAGTATACCATCCTGAAAGTTTAGCCATTATTTTAAATACTGGTGTTATTTAAAAATATATAACTTGGTTATTTAAAAACATGTAGCCTGAAGTTTGGGTACATTTTAATATTTAAGAAAAATAAAATTTTTATTTATTTGGTCTGTTTCTCATTTTTTTAGATACGTGCTTTCCAGCATGCCTTCAGCACTAATGACTGCTCCAGGAATGTCTACATTAAGAAGAATGGCTTTACTTTACATCGAAACCCCATCGCTCAGAGCACTGATGGTGCAAGGACCAAGATTGGTTTCAGTGAGGGCCGCCATGCATGGGAAGTGTGGTGGGAGGGCCCTCTGGGCACCGTGGCAGTGATTGGAATCGCCACGAAACGGGCCCCCATGCAGTGCCAAGGTTATGTGGCATTGCTAGGCAGTGATGACCAGAGCTGGGGCTGGAATCTAGTGGACAATAATCTACTGCATAATGGTGAAGTCAATGGCAGTTTTCCACAGTGCAACAATGCACCAAAATACCAGGTGAGAAACTAGGGGTTTTCTTAAGTATGGGCCTTTGTCAAATCACGCCTTAATTTGTTTTAAATTTCCAGATTTTTATATAGCAGTTTTGTTTGTCTTTTTGGTAACTTTTATTTTTATTATTTTTTTTATTTTTCCAAAAACCCAAACTTCAAGGAGATTTTTTGACAATTTTTAAATAAATGTATAAATGATCTATCTCATTATTTGTTTCCTAATACAACTTTAATCAGCCTCTCTTTGCTCCAGATCAGGGTTGGCAAACCTTGTCTGTAAGGGCCAGGTAGCAAATATTTTAGGCTTTGCAGTCCATGTGGTCTCTGTCACAACTTTTTTTTAAATGTCATTTTCAAGGTAAGGATCTGTCACAACTTTCAACTCTATTTATAGCGCAAAAGCAGTCATAGATAATATGCAAATGAATGAACATGGCTGTATTCCATAGACCTTATTTACAGGCAGCAGGACAGCTGTAGTTTAGGGACCATAGTTTGCCAGTTTGTGCCCTTTATCAAGCTTTGCACAGCCTGCATGGAGCCCACGATGGCTTTGAATTCAACCCAATGCAAATTCATAAACTTTCTTAAAACATTATGAGATTTTTTTTTGCTTTTTTTTTTTGAGACCAAGTCTCACTCTGTTGCTGAGACTGGAGTACAGTGGTGCAGTCTTGGCTCACCACAGCCCCCACCTCGCGGGTTCAAGCAATTCTCCTCCCTCAGCCTCCTGAGTAGCTGCAACTACAGGCATGTGCCACCATGCCCGGCTAATTTTTGTATTTTTAGTAGAGTCAGGGTTTCACTGTGTTGGCCAGGCTGGTGTCAAACTCCTGACCCTGTGATCCACCCACCTCAGCCTCCCAAAGTGCTGGGATTACAGGTGTGAGCCATCATACCCTGCTGAATTTTTTTTTTATTTTAAAAAGCTCATTAGGTATTTTTAGTGTGTATTTTATGTGTGACCCAAAACAATTCTTCCAAGGTAGCCCAGGGAAGCCAAAAAATTGAATATCCCTGCTCTAGATGGCTATCTTTCCTATATCATGGCACATCCAAGTCTTTTTCTAAGCTCCTTACCCCAATAAATACATCTCTATATATGCACATGCACACATACCCGATGTTTGTGGATTCAAAGCCCTTGGAGGCATCAGTGATTTCTGTAGAGGCAGGCAAATTCAGGCAAACTGCTATATTTTTTATTCTTTTCATCCTAGGCTTAAGGCTTACTCATTTGATTCTAGAGTTAAAATCATATTTCCTATTTGTAAAATCCATATTTATTACTATACACTCAGCAGGGTGTAATATACAATAATCTGATAAGAAATTGGAAGTCTTTAAAGAATTAGAGATTTCATATTTCAGAGCCACATGTGGCATGAAAGCTCCAGCCTCAAGAAGAATAGAAAGAAAAATAAAAATAAATTTAAAAAGAAGAAGAAAAAGTAATTAAAAAAAGAAAAAGAAAGAAAGCTCCAGCCTCAGTAAGGACCTCAAGTCAGGCATACTAAAGCAGAAGAACCAAAAATACATCCCATTTTCTGAGGTATAAAAGCTGGAAGGATTTTTTTTTTTCATAGAATGTTTCCTCACTATCCTTTTAGGCTCTGCAGATACTATAGTGAGAAGGGTGTCTAGACTTTATCACTAAAAAGAAAGTTCTATAACTACCCTTGTAATGATTTTGTAAGTGAAAGTCCTTAAGTCTTTGTTTTTCAGAGAACGTGCTGTATGGTTTCAGTCCTTTTAAATTTATTGAGATTTGTTTTATTCCATTATGTGGTCTGTTTTGATGAGTGCCCATGTGTGCTTGAAAAAATGTATATTCCTTTGTTGAATGGTATATTCTGTAAATGAGAATTAGGTGAAGTTGATTGATAATGTTCAAGTCTTATATAGTGTTACTGATTTTTTGTCCTACCCCTTCTATCATTTACTGAGAGGAGTATTGAAGTTTCCGTCTATGATTAGTAATTTGTCTTTTTCTTTTAGTTCTGTCACTGTTTGCTTCATGTATTTTGGAGCTCTGTTACTACTGGTGCATATACTTTTCTAATTGTTGTATCTCCCTGCCTGATTTATTTTTCTGTTACGAAATGACCTCTTCTGACTCTAGAAATACTCTGTCTTTATGTCCATTTTTTCTGATTTGAATACAGCCACTTCAGCTTCCTTATGCTTATAGTTGCAAAGTACCTTCTTCTTGTATCCTTTTATTTTCAATCTGTCTTTGTATTTAAAGTGGATCTCTTACACAGAGACTATCTAATCCAGTCTCAGTCTCTGACTTTTAAGTGTTTCAGTTATTTACCTTTAATGTAAGTGTTGGACTGCTTGATATTGTCCTTATCTCTGTGCCTGTCAAGCTATGTTCTTGTTTTTTCCCCAAACTTGTTTCTCTCTAATCTTTGAATTAGATAATTTTCTTTTTTTTTTGAGACAGGGTTTCACTATGACACCCCAGCTGAAGTGGTGCAGTGGAATGATGATCTTGGCTCACTGAAACCTCTGTCTCCTGGGCTCAAGCGATCTTCCCGCCTCAGCCTCCAGAGTAGCTGGGACTACAGGTGCTCCCCGCCAGTGCCCGACTAATATTTGTATTTTTTGTAGAGACAAGTTTTCACCATTTTGCCCAGGCTAGTCTCGAACTGCTGAGCTCAGGCAATCTGCCTGCCTCGGCCTCCCAAAGTGCTGGGATTACAGGCATGAACCACCATGCCCCACTTAAGTTAGATAATTTCTGTTGTTCCATCTTCACGTTTATAGATTTTTCTTTTGCCATCTCAACTCTGCTGTTGAGCTGGGCTAGTAAATTTTGTTTATTGTACACTTCAGCTTTACAATTTTCTTTTTTTTTTTTTCATTTTTCAAGAGCTATTTACTTTTTTCCAAATATCATCCCAAATAGGTGTTTTACAGACAACTGTCAATATGAAGTCAAACATATAGAAGGAAATCATTTTTACAGACATTAAGAATAATTTTAACAGAAAAAAAAAAGCTCACATCTATCTAGATGTGGCTATGTTCCATGGGAAAATTTCAGCATCCAAAGTGCAAAGAAAAAATGACCATGGCTTTTCTTATCACATAAAATATTGACCATCTTCCCTTATAGCCTACTCTTAATTGTTAGTTGGGATGCCAAAAAATGACTAGAAGTTGGGCTGCACTGAACAAGGTTAGGGGCATAGGAGTCAAGCATCAGAATGAATTCAGTTTTAAAAGAAAAACTGGCATTGACCCCAAATGAACCCAAAGTTCAGCCAGCAGCACATTCACGATAAATACAAGTTGTACTTTCACATTTGCAAGGTTGTGCCACTCAACACTATTAAGAACTTCATCCAAATTAAAGTATGCATACTCCCATCACTAGTTCTGCCCTCGGTGTAGCCCATTTTTATCAAAGCTCCATGTTATATCTCAGTTCATAATGGGGAATGAAAAATTCCAGTTCTTAGAAGGAGGGATCCTAAATCCTCTGGTCTAATCCTTTCTTTGCCCCACCCTCCCACTTCCCACCCTGAGACAAGCCAATCTTATCATATAGGTAGGATTTCTTTGGCTTTAAGCCAAAGGGATAATAACCCCCTTCCCCAAAAAGAATCACAACCAATTCCATACTAACCCTTCTATCCCTGGAAAGATCTCTCATCTAAAAGATCCCAACAATGACCAGCATAGGGTACTAATATTATGTGACTTGAGGAGAAGGAAGGGGAGATACATAGAGTTTTAATAAAACCTCATGCACAATTATACTTGATTCAAAGCCTGGAGAATGCTAAAAGTATTAATGAGTACAGGAAGCTGTAGAGCAGAGAGTACAGGTGTGTCCTTTCTTACAGTTGGTCAGTGCTGGGGAGTAATAGACAGATGTGACTTCACTTGAGCATTGGAGAAGCAAAAAATTTGCCTTGTCATCCTAGGTTGGTGGCAGACTTGCTTTTGCTCCTAAATCTGGGAGTGTTCTTGGTGAGGGTGGAACGAACTCTCTGTGACAGAGAACTAGATGAAGGAGTCTTGAGAAGCTGATGTTCAGGAGTGGTCACAGGTCCCTGTAAACTCACTTGAATATCTGGTGTCTGTGGCGTTGAAAAGGCATTTGAGTTTTCAATGACATGTAGGGGGTCAGTGTTCTGTTGTTCTACCATCATGAACTGACTCCAATACTCCAGGGACAAGGAAAGCAGGCGCTCAACCACCTTGGGTTGACGCTTGATGTCCTGTAACATTGTCACTGGGTCTGGATTGGGCACAGCATGGGCCACTATTGTAGGGCTAAAAACTTTAGCCAGATTGGCAAAATCCATTTTAGTATGTGGACTCTGTGCCACTGTTACAAGTGAATCATGAGGAAAGCTAATGTGTCCCTGTTGGCCTGGGGCAGTTCACCAACAGCCTGGTACATGGCAGCTATGCTGTTGTCTTCATCTGTGATTTCTGCTGCTTCCATAAAGGCTTTGTTTAGGCGAAAGGTCAGAAGAGGTTCTTTGAGGTTTCAAAGAAAGTCTTTTAGAAGGCTACAGATAGCATGGATATCATCCACTTTGCTGAGGAAGGGTACAGTTTTCACTCTGAGGAATTTCTCTTTCAGCTCTTTTACTGTGCAGTCACAGCCAGAGATCCTATACAGGCCTGTCTCAGTCAGACCTCTCTGCTCAATCTCATTAACACCATCACAACAATGGAGAGGATCATTGGAGAAGTCTGGGACACAAAGTCTGCCAGCATTCCCTCTCCAATCTTGACAGGTGTTCCTATCAGGGTAGGAATGCAGGGAATGGGAAAGCGGTCCCGACATTCTGGATGAGAGACCACATGACAGTCTTGACGCTTCAGAGATAGTTTGCCAAATTTTATCTGCTTTCCACGTGGAACACAGGACTCAGGTTTAATAACTGTCTTAGAGGCAAAGTCATGCAGGCGCATCCCTCCTTTATTCTGTGGTGTGCCCACATTGTCTGTCTCAGTTCTTGGCTCTAGTTGCCTGCTGTTAAGGGTGGAGTCACTGTTCCAAGGTTGTAAAGTACCTGTTTTCCTTTGGCTCCTGGTGCAATATGGCACAGTCTCAAGAGTGGACACAGCTTCAATGGGCCCGCCATCATTGGGAACAGTCACTGTAGTTTTTGCAACTGTGGATTCATTCCCCTGGTCTGCTGTGGAGCCAATGGAACGAGTTTTCTTTACAGGTCCAGGGGGACCATCAACAAACTGTTGGCTACTAGAGCACCTCTTTTCTCTCTTCTTCAGTTTGAAAGTCTTCACCAAAGAAGAATCCCAATCCAGTGATTCATCAGTCTTGTCAAAGCTGATATCTGACAAAATGGAACCAGATTCATCAATGGTTGGTAGTCTTTTGTTCCCAGTATTGCTGCTGGATGGTTGGCCTCTGTTGAGAAAAGCCAGAGCTGATTTTTGCTCCTCACTTAGTTGAATGCTACCAGATGTGTCACACATGAGCATCTCTCAAATCAGCTGAGTCTGTTGTTCCAGCTTTTCGCAGTCAGCCTCAGCTCTCTGTCTCCGTTTGATCTCCACATTCACCTGATTACATGCATGCTCAGTCTCTGCTTTCATCAAAAGATCCTTGTATTTCCCCAGCTCATGGTCAGTCCTCTGTCACTTTTTACGGATATCCTCAAAGTCCTTCGCCAACTGGATAAATTGGAGTTCATTTCCTTCACTGAGAATCTCTGCCCGGTGCACAAGCTGCTCAAACAGATTCCGAATATTCAGCATCGTAGTATCCATCTTTCTGGTCTGGCACCCCCACTACTCACTTTAGTCAGCCTCTACAATTTTCAGTTGGTTCTTTTTTATAGTAAATTTCCTTTTCTCTATTGAGTTTCCTTATTTATTTACTTATACTATATTTTTAAAAAATTATTTATATATATTTATAATAGCTGCTTTGAAGTCTTTGCCAAATCCAACATTTAGGCCCACTTGGGTTCAGCTTCTATTGATTGCTCTTTTTCCCCCAAATATGAATCACACTTTCCTGTTTCTTGTTGTATCTAGTAATTTTTTTACTGAAACCTAGACATGCAGATAATATGTAGTAGTAACTCCTGAATGTTTTGTTTCTAGAAACAGCTTTATTCTTCTGAAAAGTATAGGTTTTCTTGTTTTAGTAGGCAGTTAACTTGCCTATAAACTATAAACTGTCTCTTGTGATGTGTAGCAGCTAACATCTCAGTTTTTTCAGCTTTGCTGCTTTTTCAGCATGGTTTCCTGGGGGATTTACCCTGTGCCTTTGTATTATAGCAGTCACTCGGGGATTTGGGCAGTTAATTCTCAAATTTTGGGGTTCATCCTTTCTGTGGTTCTGTTGCTTCTGGAGTTCCACCTCCAAGTTTCCAGTTGCTCTGCCATCTCCCAAGTTTTACCCTCTGGCACCTAAAGATGGTAAGACTTCTGCTTTCTCCTCCCTGTGCTTTGGGCCTGCTGTATGCCCAAAGGTGAAGCAGATTTACAAATTTCACCAAGAGTAATTGTTGCTTAGTTTCAACTTCTGTAAAATAGGGATAATTCCTAGGATCAGTGTGAGGATTAAATGGGATAATACAAATAAAACACAAAACAAAGACTCGACGAAATTAGCTTTTCATTTCTAGTTGTTAATATTTTGTTGGTAGGAGTAGTGGTGGTGGTGGTGATCTGGAGGTTTTTACATCCATAAAATGGGGTGTGGGTTAATCTGTGAGGTAGGCAAAGGGAGGAAAAAAGCAGATGTTGGCAGTTACTGTTAACAGGAAATACAGTGAAGGAAAGTAAATGACAGTAGCAGGGGTTATCCTAATCAGGAAGAATTAAATTTTGATTGCAAACATAAGGACTTTCTGCTTCCGTTTTGTAGATGCAACATCCTTTTATAAATGTGAACTATAAAGATGAAACATTTTTTTTTTGCTTGCTTTTCCAAATGGGAAAAAATGGATATATTGTTCTTCCAGTTTCGTTTAATAATCAGGTGTTTCAGAGTTGTGAACCACAAATTGACTATTTAATAAGCCTATTCTATATTCTACCTTAGAATTTAGAGCCAGATTTGATTATTCATGATTCCACATTATATGTGAAACTGCTTTGTAAAAACTTTAAAAGCTATGTTTCTTACTGTGATTTTTAAAATTGTGATGAAACATATATATTTATTATTTTAACCATTTATAAGTATACCATTTGGTGGCATTATATACATTCACAATGTGTGTAACCATCACTGTTCTCTATACCCAAAACTTTTCCTCACCCCAGCATAATCTCTAATATGTTCATTCCCTATTTCCTTCATTCCCCACTCCTGGTAACCTCTATTCTACTGACTATATGTATTTGACTGTTCTAGATACTTTATCTAAATGGAATCATACCATTTAGCCTTTTGCGTCTGGCTCATTTCACTTAGCATAATATTTTCATGGTTCATCCATGTTGTCGCATGTATTAAAATTTTATTTCCCGGGGTCCAAAGTGGCTCCCGCCGGAGGTCATGGCGCTCGCGAAGGCGAGGTCATCAGTTCAAGGCTAACCTCATAAGCTCAAACTGATTGGCCAAAAAAAAAAAAAAAAAAAAAAATTTATTTCAGTTTATGGCTGAAATTCCATTGTATGTATAATATAGTAATTTAAGAAGTTGATTTAGATTGCTCTTTTCGGTAAAATATGCCAAATTACAGATTTTAGTGTTAACCTCAAGAAAAACCTTTAAACATGGCTGGGTGCTTATGCCTGTAATCCCAGCACTTCGGGAGGCTGAGGCGGGCGGATCACCTGAGGTCAGGAGTTCGAGACCAGCCTGGCCAACATGGTGAAACCCACATGTCTACTAAAAATACAAAAATTAGCCAGGTTTGGTGGCATATGCCTGTAATCCCAGCCACTTGGGAGGCTGAGGCAGGAGAATTGCTTGAACCCAGGAGATGGAGGTTGCGGCCAGCTGTGATTGCACCAGCCTAGGCGATAGAGCAAGCCTTCATCTCAAAAAAAAAAAAAAGAAAGAAAAAGAAAAACCTTTAAACAAAGAATAAATAAAATCAATCTAGGGAGTGTTCGGGTGGAACATTTAAATTGTTAATAATTAAATGTAGATTCCATATGAGTCTTAAAAACAAAACTATGAAAGTAAGTATTTTTGATGAGATTGGTGTGCGTTACCCAGGCTGGAGTGCAATGGGCAGTGGTGCAATATGGACTTTGCACCGCCACACCCAGCTAATTTTTGTATTTTTAGTAGAGATGGGTTTTCACCATGTTGCTTAGGCTGGTCTTGAACTCCTGTGCTCAAGCAATCCGCCCACCTAAGCCTCCCAAAGTGCTAAGATTACAGACATGAGCCACCATACCTGGCCAGATGTATGTCCTTTTTTTGTAGATGTTTCCTCCTGACTAGAAAGCTTCCCTTCTGATTTTTCTTCTTCCTTTTTTTTTTGAGATGGAATTCGGCTCTGTAGCCCAGGCAGGAGTGCAGTGGTGCGATGTCAGCTCACTGCAACCTCTGCCTTCCGGGTCTGGGTTCAAGCAGTTCTCATACCTCAGCCTCCCAAGCAGCTGGGATCACAGGCACAAGCCACCATGTCCAGCTAATTTTTGTATTTTTTAGTAGAGACATGGTTTCACCATGTTGGCCAGTCTGGTCTTGAACTCCTGACCTCATGATCCACTCACCTCAGCCTCCCAACGTGCTGGGATTATAGGCGTGAGCCACCGCGCCTGGCCCCCTTCTGATTTTCCTAGATAGCTTTCAGGATATATGTTCTTAATATTTGCAACTTCTTGATTTGTATTGTGTTTCTTCTAGCTATGCCTTTGGCAGATATTCTTCTAATCTTTTCATGTCTGTTTGCAGATAGGAGAAAGAATTCGAGTCATCTTGGACATGGAAGATAAGACTTTAGCTTTTGAACGTGGATATGAGTTCCTGGGGGTTGCATTTAGAGGACTTCCAAAGGTCTGCTTATATCCAGCAGTTTCTGCTGTATATGGCAACACAGAAGTGACTTTGGTTTACCTTGGAAAACCTTTGGATGGATGATGGTGGCTTTCTTGTGATGAAAGAATGGAGGAGAGATCTGCTTATGGGAAGTAGAACCATGAAGTGACAGTGTCATATGTGCATGTCCAAGAAACAACCTGAAAAACACATGAAGTTGAAAACTGGAGAAGCAACTCTACACCAGAGATTATCTTCGTGTTTCCTCTTTCTACTGGGCCAGAAAAATCCTCAGGGTTGCAGTTGGTTGAGTGGGCAGTTGACATATGCATGTTGCAACAGATGTTGTCTCTAAGTTAGCAATGTGTTATTTCCAGCTTTAAAGGTGAGATTGTAGAGATGCTGTCAAAGGGATAAGATAAGGAAATAGCAAGATTTTTAAGTAGTGTGTTTGTGAAGACTGATCCCATCTTACAACTGCCTGTTCTTTCTCCAGTCCCTTTTTTCCGGCCAGCTTGACTATTAGAAAATTATGAAACTGGTTGAGTTTTATTTAATATTTTTAATATATTGAGAAGCATGGTCTGCCTGGACTGCACTTCTCTAAAAGTGAGATATAAAATTGTGCAGCTATTTTAAAAGTTGTATATACAATATGTGTGTTTAAAAAAAACTGTAAAAAAAAAAAAAAAAAAGGACAAACAGTTTGCTTTGTTCTAGTTCTAATTTCTTAAAAACCACTACATGGTTACAAAATTGGAATAACATTTGGAGACAGTTGGGTTAACTACAAAGAAGAGGATTTTAAGAGAAGATGTGTTTTATTGATTCATTTTGTATTATTTTTGGCTTATAGTTCCCATGGCTGTTAGAGTCTGGTTTGTTTTTGTTTCTACTGTCAAAATTATAGTAAAGATCTCTCAATCTCCTGGCTAAATTGGGGGAAAACAAATATATTTCTAATTATACATATATCGTAAGGATGTTCTCAACATCATAATAATGTGCATCTTTTGGTATCTGGTTTTATTTTTGGACTTTTAAGAAAGTGTCTCCTAATCAGAGCATTGCCATTTGCTCTTATAGGCCTCAAATATTAAAAAGTCATAGAGCTTAGGAAAAAAAGAATTGATTAATGGTCTTTTTATTTTGTAACCTTATAATGCTGTAGATATTATCAAAACAACTTTTAATTTCATATTGTTTACATCATACAACTAATCTAAGCCTCAAACTCGTTATTGGGGCTATAACGAAAATGTTTACTTACCCACCTGAAACAGGTTAAGAATATTCTTAACCTCATTATAGATAATTGCCCCCATGGGACTTGAAATATAACACCTTGTGCTGAAAACTTCAGGTTGGCAATATTTGAAGGTTTCATTGTAGAAGAGTTTAACATTAACTCCTGTTTTGACTTATAAATCTTATTTCTCATCCCTAAAAATGCTTTTGAATTAATAATCCAACACACATGAGCTGAGAGTTTTTCTTTTGCTAGAAAAGAAACTGACATCATCTTTCTGTATGAAAGTATAAATTGTATGGTTTTAGGTACATAAGAATTGACAAAGGAAAGCGAAATCTTTGTACTTCTGAGTTATTGCTGTATTTATATTTTGTTTTAAATCTAATAAGGGACAGCAAGCTGCCTGCTGGGATTCTTGGGTTGTTCCTTGAAAGTTAAGATTGTCAATACTCCTATGAAGCAAGGGATTTCAGCCATAGAACAAAGGTTTATTGTTGCCACCTGAAAGGTTTACAAGTATTTATTGTGTATTTGATACATTGCTTGAAAAGATGAAATTATTAAAGATTCTTTTTGATGTCCATGTTAAGAAGAAACCTCCTTGTATAGAGTGGAATTATATGTTAAATGTATTAGAGAATATAGATAATATAGAAATTGATTTTTCTTGGTGTAGAACAACTCAATTCAGCAAAGTTTAAAATTTTATTAAACGAGAAGTGGTTCAGGATGAAGATTCACTTGTTAGAAAGTGATCAAGTCCTTTAAGTACTTGTTTCTTTTCAGGTTGTGATAAGGGCATTCCAAGAGATTTTGTTGAGAATTTTGTTTATAATTGTCTCTTTTGCTAGTAAACATTCATTTGTAATGGTTTTGATGCTGAGTGGCAAACAGAAACACATGATTATTGCATATTGGACCTAGAATGAAATAATTGCCTAAATATTTAACAACAAGCCATTCTTAAAGATTTAAGTTCCTGAATATCTCATTTGCAAATTGTACGCAATGGGGGTTAATAGCATGAGCAACTGGATAACGAAGAGCCTTCATTTATAAGCTGATAGGTAAACTTGTCACTAGAAACCAGTAGTAGCCTACAGAATATTAAAACAAACTGCTACAATGTTCAAAGAAATGAGGTATCTTTTTCATTGGTGCTGAGAAGAGCATTTAGGTAGAAGACAGTTGCACCTGAAGATTGAGTATAAATCATCCAAACCAGTGGTTCTCAACATTGGCTGTACTTCGCAGTCACTTTGGAGTGTTCTAAGAAGCATTGATGCTTGGGTTCCATATGCTAAGATTCTGATGTTGGTCTGTAATATGACTCAGTCATAAAGATTTTTTAAAACTTTCTGGGGCATTTCAACATGTTGCCAAGTTTGAGAACCATTGATCTAAAATTCACCTTGAGTTTTCTCATCGGCAAAATAGAAAAAAAAAAAAAAAAATCCTTGCTCCCTCCCTTCACTACCTCACAAGGATATTGAGGGTAAAGGAGAAAATAATGGGAAAGTGCTTATGCTGTGGATTAAAAAGTGCTACTAAAAGCAAAGCGCAGTGTTCTATTTCAGTTCATAGTCTGATCAGGAAAAGTGTAGCTGACTATACTTTGTTGACTTGGGAAACCTGGAGCACTTCCTTTGGTTCTTTAACGAAGCATACAGATGTGGAAGCAGACATTACTATTCTTATTCCTACTATGGTCTTCTGTCACACTTGAGATAGGCTGTTTTAATTACCTGGTTTTACATAGGAAAGAAGAATATTAAGGCTTAAAGTGTGTAATGGTCAATGGCTCATAATTCATTAAATCTTTTCATACAAGGAATTTGTGGTTAATGTCATTTCATAGTTGCCATTATTTTTTCATTATTTGATTTGAATGTTAAACCATTTATTTCATCTCCCTCATTCACATTAAGTGTAGATACGGATTCGATAAGACACCTATAGCCCATAGTATTTACCCAGTTGAATATTTGAAACCATCGTTCAATGACTAGGCATTTTCTGCTTTTTAGAATGATTTGAGTAGAGAAAGAGTTTCAAAAATAACAGAAGAAGCTATTATATAATAAACTTTTGTTTGTTTTTGGAGACAGGGTCTCACTGTATTGCCTAGGCTGGTCTTGAACTCCTGGGCTCAAGCAATCTTCCTGCCTCAGCCTCCCAGGCAGTTGGGATTACCTGGTGTACATTACAGTGTAAGCCACCATACCCAGCTTTAACTTTTAAGTCGCTAAACTATTAGACTGTCATATTAGTTTTTCTTGTTCTTTTGAAGAAGCAAGTTGTTTGAAGAGATAAACTTAGGGAGTGTGTGTGTGTGTGTGTGTGTGTGTGTGTGTGTGTGTGTTGAAGACAGTTTCAGGCTGTAGTGCACAATTTTGGCTCACTGCAACCTTTGTCTGCCAGGTTCAAGTGATTCTCATGCCTCAGTCTCCCAAGTAGTTGAGATTACAGGCATGTGCCACCACACCCGGCTAATTTCTGTATTTTTAGTTGGGTGGTAGGGATTGCCATGTTGGCCAGGCTGGTATCGAACTCAAGCAATCCTGGCCTCAAGCAATCCGCCTGCCTCGCCTCCCGAAGTGCTCGGATTACAGGTGTGAGCTACCGTGCCCGCAGAAACTTGATTTTTAAAGGTTAGTGTTGAAAAGATTACTTTCCAGAAATTAAGACCACCATAGTTCTACAATTGGGACTGTTGTAGATAATCAGGACGACTTAGCCTTTATTAGGAACAGTCCATACCCAGCCCGAATGTCCTCATAAAAACATTGTTCAGTTTCTCTAGCTGAATGGAATCTTCTCGAAACTCCCCTAGTTTTATATATCTATAGTGACTAGTACTGTTATTTATCATTTTATACTTTGTTTAAAATTATTATTTATTGGTGTCATATCTCCCCTAAACTGGGACAAGATCTCTTATGATTCATCTTTGTGCTCATGACATGTAAGCCCAATAGGCAGGTGCTCACATATTTGCTGAAGTAACAGAACGATGTAGAAAGACAAAAGTTCCTCTGAAGTTACAGACTATAGAAGCAAAAATTATAATAGCAAATATGGATGAGAAATTCTGTGTTCTAGTCCAAGAGAAGCAGGAAGGAAAGGGATGCAAATCTGAGGCTAGGAAGGAGAAAGAATTACTGTGAATGCATTTAGCCATTCCCCTCTGTTCGAAAATACTGGTAAACTCTGATTTTTATATTTGTTTAGAATTAAAATTAGAATTCTGTATCTTTATTTTTTGGAATTCTGTTTTGCCTTAGTTTCTTAATAAAAAGGTAAAATGAACATTAACCACCTGTGATTGCTTACATTTAAAGAAAATTTTTACACATTGGTCAGAAAGAAAAATTAGGGTGCTTTAGTAGCCAAAGGTGGTGATGGAATTTACCTATAAATTCCATGGCTTTAATAATAGAATCCACATTCTCCATGTTTAGAATGGCAAGTGGACAGGGAACCGTAATTCACTAGGGTTTTATTCCTCAATTGCCTCTACTGCCTCCCCACCCCGCTGCTGACATGTGTTCGATAATGCAGTTGTTTGCCAAGAATTATAAGAGACAGACATGCTATTCCTGAACTGGCGAATAAATGGCTCCTGTAATCCAAAAGCTTAAAAGAGAATCGGTTAGTTCATTATGTTGCTAAAAGTGCCCTGATATGTTAAAGTTCATACAAAGCATTTTAATTTTCTTTTTTCTGAGACAGAGTCTGGCTTTGTCACCCAGGCTAGAGTGCAGTGACCCAATCTCGGCTCACTGCAATCTCTACCTTCTGGATTCAAGTGATTCTCATGCCTGAGCCTCCCAAGTAGTTTCTACTACAGGCAACCATGCCCAGCTAATTTTTGTATTTTTAGTAGAGACGGGGTTTCACTATGCTGGCCAGGCTGGTTTTGAACTTCTGACCTCAGGTGATCCACCTGCCTCAGCCTCCCAGAGTGCTGGGATTACAGGTGTGAGCCACCGTGCCCAGTCCAAAGCATTTAAATTTTCTTGGTGGGTTTTGTTTCTTTTTTAAACAGAGTTTCACGTTTCATTCTTTTTCTCCAGGTTGGAGTGCAACAGCAAGATCTCGGCTCACTGCAACCTCCACTTCCCAGGTTCAAGTGCTTCTCCTGTCTCAGCCTCCCGAGTAGCTGGGATTACAGGCGCCTGCCACCATGCCTGGCTAATTTTTTGTATTTTTAGTAGAAACGGTGTTTCACTATGTTGTTTAGGCTAGTCTCGAACTCCTGATCACAGGCGATCCACTCTCCTTGGCCTCCCAAAGTGCTAGGATTACAGGTGTGAGCCACTGCACCCAGCCAATTTCTATTTCTTCTAAGGCAGGAAAACATTTAAGAAAAGATTAAGGAAGTCAAGTCCTGTCTATTCTATGGTATGATGCTTGTATACCGTATTTGATTTCTCCTCCCTTTCCTCTATAAATAAAATGGGGAAAAAATAAAGTAACGGTTTTGAGGTCATAGCTCCCTTGAGAAAGTCTCCCTGAAATAATTTATGAAAATTCATTAGAGACATACTGTAGTGGGAATAGACCAGATATCTTTGTTTATTTTAATGTAGCTCACTTGTTCACTATTCCTAACTGATGTTAAAGGGCGTATTATCAATCTGGGCCCCTTTGTTGGTCATCTTCACCTTTGAAGGAAAGGAGGTTAAGGTTGGAATGAGGGTTATCAATGACATCTCTAATCCTTCAACAGGCCAAAAAGTGATATAGTTCATGATTAAATTGCCCAGAGCAGAGGGCTACTTGCTAAAATACTTTTTTTTTTCTTAATGGAGTCTCACTCTGTCGCCCTGGCTAGAGCACAGTGGTGTGATCTCAGCTTACTGCAACCTCCGCCTCCTGGGTTCAAGCAATTCTCCTGACTCAGCCTCCTGAGTAGCTGGGATTACAGGTGCCTGCCACCACTCACAGTTAATTTTTGTACTTTTAGTAGAGACAGGGTTTCACCATGTTAGTCAGGCTGGTCTTGAACTCCTGATCCACCTGCCTCGGCTTCCCAAAGTGCTGGGATTACAAGCATAAGCCATCGCGCCTGGTCCTAATAGACATGTTGGTAGCTAAGACTCTGCTCTGAGCAGAGACTGGTAGCAAACCCAGTGCAGTCCACCCTTGTAAGCACAGCCTACAAGAACTTCAGTGCCTATGGATTGTGGAGCTGATTGATAGTGACTCTGCAGGCCACTCTGGGGTTTATGTGGCCATAGTTGAGCTTCTGAAATTGTGAAGGATCTCCCTGCCCACCCAGCTACTAGTCATCCACTCGGTAATTTAGAAAGAACGAAAAAAGCAAAAAAGATAATTCATCAAATATTTTCTAATATCCATTATATATCAGGCTTTTACCAGGGACTAGGGATGTAAAGATGAGAAGAAAGAAACAAAGTTGCCAACAAGCTACTGTGAAAGCAAAGGTGGAAATAGACTACCCTGAAACTGGGACAATTGCTTTCACGGAATTACAGATGAGGTCCAGCGTGGCATAGGAGAGGGAATATTTAACTTAACCTGGGGTGATATTTCAGCTGAGCTTAGAATATAGTAGGTGGGAGCTACTAAAGATAAATCCACTGTTTCAGGCAAGTGGGATAGGATGTGCTATGATACAGAGGCACAAATAGGTCCGCTTTGTCTGGAACCATGCTGGACAAGTGGTGGGAAAGGGTATGGGACAAGGAAATTGGGTCTGGATTATAACTACCATACTAAAGAGTTTGAGTTGTGCCTATTTTTTCATGGGGAAGCTATTCAGAGGTTTTCTGCAGGAGCATGACTAACTAGAAAAAGCAGTATCTGAAAAGTGGGAGTCAGGGGATCTAGTCAGAAAATGATGAGGACCTAAACTAAGGTGAGTAAAGATGGAGGAGGGATGTATTTAAGAGATATTCCAGAAGATATGTGGACACCATTTGTAAGTCAAGAGTGAGACACTTTTTGATGCAGACATTTGAGAGAAAAATGGTACTCTTTATTAAGAAAGGGTATTGAAAAAGGAGGAATAGATTGGGGTGTGAGGGGCCGGGCATGGTGGCTCATGCCTATAATCCCAGCACTTTGAGAAGCTGAGGTGGGTGGATCACCTGAGGTCAGGAGTTCGAGACCAGCCTGGCCAACATGATGAAACCTCATCTACTAAAAATACAAAAATTAGCCAGGCATGGTGGCAGGTGCCTGTAATCCCAGTTACTTGTGAGGCTGAGGCAGGAGGATCACATAAGTCCGGGAGGCAGAGGTTGCAGTGAGCTGAGATCGAGCCACTCCAATCCAGCCTGGGCAACAGAGCAAGACTCCATACCAAGAAAAAAAAAAAAGATTGGGGGCTGAGGGTAATGAGTTCAGTTTTGAACATGTTGAAATGGAGGTAGAAGAAATACTGAAAAGGCAGTTGGAACTAGTGAGCTTGGAGTTGAGATCAGCAGCCAACTGAACAAGAGAGCTGCTGGTGTGCCCGTGTCCTCACTGGCTCTACAGGCTCCACAATCCAGCAGGTAGAGTGAGGGGAGGCAGGACTGGAGCACCCTGAAAGGACAACCGAAACAGCCTTATAAATCAGACTCTAGCAACTAAAGGCAGGTGGGGTGTTTGTTTTGTTTTGTTGTTTTAGGATTTTTCTTTTCTTTTTTTTTTTTCCTCACGTACCCCACACCTCTAAATAATAATGCTAGCAGTTCAACTTTTTTTTTTTTGGAGATGGAGTCTTGCTCTGTTGCCCAGGCTGGAGTGCAGTGGTGCAATCTTGGCTCACTGCAACCTCCGCCTCTCAGGTTCCAGTGATTCTCCCGCCTCAGCCTCCTGAGTAGCTGGGATTATGGGGGCCCGCCACCATGCCCAGCTAATTTTTGTATTAGTAGAGACAGGGTTTCACCATATTAGCCAGGCTGGTCTCGAACTCCTGACCTCAGGCGGCTCGCCCCCCTCAACCTCCCAGAGTGCTGGGATTACAGGTGTGAGCCACCTTGCCCAGCTGCAGTTCAAATTTTTTTAAGTGCCTCTTTTTAATTTTTGGAGAAACTCAGCAATGTTCTGTCATTTTGGTCTGAAGGCAAGACCACTGGGCCAGTAGCACAGGACTTAGAGGTTCTAAGTCCTGGCGGGGCTGCTGGCCAGGACACGATTCCTGAGCAGATGTCTTCCTTTCTGGGGCTGTTCCTGAGGTTGACCTACATCAATGATTCTCATAGTGGGATGCCCACTAGAATCACCCGGGGATCTTTTAATTTTTTAAAAAATCAGCTTTATTGAGATAACTGACATCCAATAAGCTATATATATTTACAGTGCACAATTTGATAAGCTTTGATGTATGTACACATCCATCACAATCAAGATAACCTATACCTGGGAAGCTTTTAAAAGATAAGATTTGGCCAGGGGCGGTGGCTCATGCCTATAATCCAGCACTTTGGGAGGCCGAGCCAGGTGGATCACCTGAGGTCAGGAGTTACAGACCAGCTTGGCCAATATGGTAAAACCCCATCTCTACTACAAATACAAAAATTCATAAAAATTAGCTGAACATGGTGGCGAGTGCCTGTAATCCTAGCTACTCCGGAGGCTGAGGGAGGAGAATCGCTTGAACCCAGGAGACAGAGGTTGCAGTGAGCTGAGATCATGCCACTGCACTCCAGCCTGGGTGACAGAACAAGACTCCGTGTCAAAAAAAAAAAAAAAAAAGATAAGATGTCCAGGCAAATTAAATGCCGTGGGCAGTAGAATGGTGTTTTTGTTTGTTTTTAAGTCTCCAGGTACTTCTCCCCTGAACTAGGAGACCACCATTCAGGAGCGACATTTGAGCAGCCTCAAGTGGAGGCAAAAATCTCTGGCTTATAACCAGGAAAACTGTATAAGAACAAAGAGCTCTAGCGTTAGAGCCCAAGCACAAGACGATGGCAGAGTGAGTGAGCACCTGAGGCATGGCTATCTCTTCTGTGGGTCTTTCTATGGCCCTTAGTGAGCTACAGTGAGGCAGTCATTTAAAAAAGATTATAGGCTGGGCGTGGGTGGCTCACGCCTGTGATCCCAGCACTCTGGGAGGCCAAGGTGGGCGGATCTTGAGGTCAGGAGTTCAAGACCAACCTGGCCAACATGGTGAAATCTCGTCTCTACTAATAATACAAAAATTAGCCAGGCGTGGTGGCGAACATCTATAATCCCAGCTACTCGGGAGTCTGAGGCAGGAAAATTGCTTGAACCCAGGAGGCAGAGGTTGCGGTAAGTCGCAATCACACCACTGCACTCCAGCCTAGGTGACAAAGCAAGAATCTGTCTCAAAAAAAAAGAAAGAAAAAGAAGTGAGTGTCCTTATCAGGATTCTTTCTAGGATTAGTGATTTGGTCCTTCCTAAATCAGAGTGGCAGTGAAATTTGGGTGAAATTGAAATCCTAACCTCCAGTACCTCAGAATGTGACCTTATTTGGAAGTAGGGTCATTGCAGATGTAAGTAGTTAAGATAAGGTCATGCCAGAAAAGACTGGACCCCTAATTCAAGATAATTGGTATCTTTATAAAAAGAGAGTTAGACGCAGACATGCACACAGGGAAAATTCCATGTGAAGATAAAGGCAGAGATCAGGGCAGTCCAGCAGAAGCCAAGAAGTGCCAAAGACTGCCAGCAAAACCAACAGAAGCCGGGGAGTGGCACGGAACAGATTCTTCCCCACCAGCCTCAGAGGGAAGCCTCAGAGGGAACCAGCCCTGCTGACGCCTGCCTCTCAGACTTCTAGCCTCCAGGACTGTGGGACAATACCTTTTTTTTGAAGGAGTCTCATTCTGTCGCCCAGGCTGGAGTGCAGTGACATGATCTCGGCTCACTGCAACCCTGCAACCTCCGCCTCCTGGGTTCAAGCAATTCTCCTGTCTCAGCCTGCGGAGTAGCTGGGATTACAGGTGCCTGCCACCATGCCCAGGTAATTTTTGTGATTTTAGTGGAGATGGGGGTTTCATCATGTTGGACAGGCTGATCTTGAACTCCTGACCTCAGGTGATTCACCTGCCTAGACCTCCCAAAGTGCCAGGATTACAGGATTACTTACAAAGTGCCAGCAAGTGATGTTACATTTTTGTTTTTGAAGCCACCCAGTTTGTGGTACTTTGCTGTGGCAACCCTAGGAAACACACCTTTTAATTTTTCTCTCTACCAATTCTATTTCTTTCTGGAGGCAACTTTGATGCTGTGTTTGGTTATTCACTGGAACCATAGGAAAGGGCAGGAACAATTTTAGGGTGTTACAGAGTTGTTGGACGGTCTCTGTCAGATTGCATTCGGAACCCAGTGTTTATAAAGTACTTGGAGTGGTTAGGGGCATGGATTCTAGAGTCATGAATTCAAACCCCTGTTCCACCACTTACTATTCCGTAACTCTGGGTGGGACATTTGATCCCTCCACGCCTCAGTTCCCTTATCTGTAAAATGGGGGGCAGGGGGAATCGTGCTACCTACTTTAAAAGGTGATGCAAGCGATACATGAAATGCACATTGAGTCACTTAGAACAGTGCCAGGAGTGTAGTAAGCATTCACTATAGTTCTCATTATTATTACTGAACTGTTCAGTCACAGGTAAATATCATTAGAAGCCAACCATAAAAGAAAAGCAATTTTAGTTACTGAAAAAAAATTTGGTGAAATATAAAATGTTCCATTCATCTGGTTCTAAAATTAAGAATAGAAAACATTTTAAAATAGGAAATGTTTTAAAATATAGGAAATATTTAAAACTATTCAAAGCAACAGAACTTGATGTAGTTTAAGTGAAATAAGTCTATTTCAGAGATATAGGTCTAGCTCACAGAATTCAGTATCAGGAATGCCTTGGTTTTCATGAGGAAGTTGGACAAACCAATGGAAATCCATCAGGAGCCAGGGAATACCACCTCTTCCTTATTCCTGAGACATTTCTTCAATCTTTCCCCAAACTTTCTCTTCTACGTAGTCCACACTGTGAAAAGTGGCCACCCACACTTCTTCCCTCCATTCAAGAGATTGTCTCAGGAATTGCAGTAGAGACTGCAATTCCTACTTACTAGTCCAATCAGCTATGGCCATGGGATGAGGAGTGGGCTCACACAGTTCCTAGGACGCTACAGGAGTCTCAGCCCTATGACTCCGTGGCTGGAGGATGAGGTGGGGGGCCGTCACAAGAAGAGAGAATGGGTACTGCACGAAGACACTCACAAACACGCTTCCTCCCACCCCAAAGTTGGCCATACGAAGGACAGAACATTTGAAGACTCCAGAAGAAAAAAGACAAAGGAGCCTGAAAGAAGTGAAGAGGAAAAAAGGATATATAGAGAGAGAGCAAGGCGACCCCCTAAAGTACTACAGATTCACAGCAAGACAGCCATCTAGAGGGAGCGTGCAGTGTCTCAGTGTAAGACTCGGGTTGGTGCCTTGCCCAGCCTCTGCCCTGAGCGGCAATAGACGGTACCTGGGCTGTCAGCGGCTGTGTCTGAGCAGGATCTGCTTTGCTAAATCAAGGGCAAGAATAGAAAGCTCGGGTCTTTTGGATCTTGAAGAAAGAAACTATACTTCTTACCTTGTCCTTCTGTTCTCTGTTTTAAGGGAGAGACTAAAGAATGGTGAGGTTTGAAACTCAGAGGAAAGTCAGTTTGGTGATCTCCTTTTTGTTTGGTTGATACTAAATCATTCACACCCAGCAGCTCACTGGCTGCTTATTTTGAGCGTGAAAAACCAGGGTAATTGCATTATTAATCAGTTTCTCCTTCTCTTGTGGGAATTATGTTCAAATCTTTCACTGGATTCCTTACCCACAGACCCAAGGGCTTAATTTTAGTTGCTTTTGGAATACTAAAATGAACTGAGGGTCCTAGCCTGGAGGGGAGCTTAGTGATGAGGTGAAATGAAGAAGTATTTTAGTGAAAGGATGGCAAAGGAATTCAAACCCTCTGCCGTGACAACCAAGTGCAATGTTCTGCTTCTCACAGAGTGACACTTAGAGCTATGGGTTTTGAGATAGAAAAGAATATCTTTTTTTTTTTTTTGAGATGGAGTTTCGCTCTTGTTGCCCAGGCTGGAGTGCAATGGAGCGATCTCAGCTCGCCGCAACCTCTGCCTCCCAGTTCAAGTGATTCTCCTGTCTCAGCCTCCCGAGTAGCTGGGATTACAAGCATGCACCGCCATGCCCAGCTAATTTTTGTATTATTAGTAGACACGGGGTTTCTCCATGTTGGCCAGGCTGGTCTCAAACTCCCAACCTCAGGTGATCTGCCTACCTAGGCCTTCCAAAGTGCTGAGATTATAGGCGTGAGCCACCACGCCTGGACGAAAAGGATCTCTTGTAGGCAGATGGAACCCAGAGGGGCTGAAGAGGACCTACTGCACCTGCAGGCCTCCTCTCCCTGCATGAAACTGTCCCTGATATCATGACCAGTTGTAATGATATCATACCCAAGTCCCTGGCTTAGGAAATCCCATGAGGAATTGACTCTTCCCTGGCCAGGCGTGGTGGCTCATGCCTGTGATCCCAGTAGTTTGAGAGGCTGAGGAAGACAGATCACCTGAGGTCAGAAGTCCCAGACCAGCCTGGCCAACCAACATGGCAAAACCCTGTCTCTACTAAAGATACAAAAAAAATCAGCTTGGTGTGGTGGCATGTGCCTGTTATCCCAGCTACTGGGGAGGCTGAGGCAGGAGAATCTCTTGAACCTGGGAGGTGGAGGTTGCAATGAGCCATCCTATGTGTTTGAGGTGAGGGCATTCTATATTTTTATTTGCCAAATGTAGCAACCCTAAAACTCAGTGAGATCAGAGACCCCTTGCCTGGCCCTGATTTCACATCTAGCCCATCTAACCCTTGTCTTTTCTGTGTCGCATCCCGGCCTGGACTCCTGGTCCTCTGGTCCTCACTCTGCCTCTTCTCATTTGCTGCTGCAGATGACTCAGCATGAGACTGTGTCTGGGGCTGCTGTAGAGAAAGCTCTCACCATCCCTTCTTGCGTTACTTTCTCTGGGAGCTCCTCCCTGGCACCACACTCACACGTTGGCACCATAGGCTGAGCCTGAATGTAGAAACTGGCAGAACTTCAACTCAAAGGAAATGGCCCAAGAGGAGAAAATGTTGAAACAGCAAAAGTCTGTAGTCTAATTTCTGAGCACTCACAGTTATACATATGTAAAGTTAGACACTTTGCAGGCTGGAAGAAGCTTTTTAGTTATTTGATTCTTTTCTCGGTTAGGGTTCCAGATTCCTTCTTCTCTTTTCCCTTTTTCAGATACTAACTAAGGACCTGCCACGAGCACCGCACTGACAGGCAGGCATAGACAAGCAAAACTCTGCCCTCAAGGATCTAGGCCCACTGAGGAAGCCAAGACCTTTCTAAATAGTTGTAACACATAGACAATGAGAACAGCTGAAGGAAGTACAGGAGGAATGCCACGTGAGGGCATTTGTGTGTGAGAAAGGGTTGCAGTCCAAGGAACTGTGTGGAGGAGGTGTCATCTGAGCAGAACCTTAACAGATAAATCGGATTGAAGCATGTATCAATTTGCCAAATAAAATTGTTAACACACAATTATATTGATTGATTGATCTTTCTTAGATGAAGTCTCACTGTGTCACGTAGGCTGGAACGCGATCTCGGACTGCAACCTCTACCTCCCAGGTTCAAGTGATTCTCCTGCCTCAGCCTTCCGCGTAGCT
The DNA here is from genome assembly GCF_049354715.1 of Callithrix jacchus. NCBI lineage: Eukaryota > Metazoa > Chordata > Mammalia > Primates > Cebidae > Callithrix > Callithrix jacchus. Next base: position 25,516,194 of record NC_133516.1, on the reverse strand, counting down.
GGGATTACAGGTGCATGCCACCATGCCAGGCTAATTTTTGTGTTTTCAGTAGAGACGGGGTTTCACCATCCTGGCCAGGCTGGTCTTGAACTCCTGACCTCAGGTGATCCGCCCACCTCGGCCTCCCAAAGTGCTGGGATTATAGGCATCAGCTACTGAGCCTCGCTTCACAAATTTATTAATAGCAATTATCCATGTTGCTCGCTAAAACTTTATTACTTTTAAGGATGTGTAGAATTTGTAGCAATTTACTTTTTTGTAAATTGCTGGGCACGGTGGCTCACAAATGTAGTCCCAGAACTTTAGGAGGCTGAGACAGGCAGATCACAAGGTCAAGAGATCAAGACCATCCTGGCCAACATGGTGAAACCCTGTCTCTACTAAAAATACAAAAAAAGTTAGCTGGGTGTGGTGGCTCATGCCCATAGTCTCAACTACTTAGGAGGCTGAGATGGAAGAATCGCTTGAACCCAGGAGGTGGAGGTTGCACTGAGCTGAGATCGTGCCACTGCACTCCAGCCTAGTGACAGAGCAAGACTCCGTCTCAAAAACAAAATAAAACAAAAAGAAAAAACACAAGAAGTGGAGAACAAAGCCATCCACAATGACAAGCAGTTTACAGTTTGCTGTGTCCTTCTACTTCCTGCGTATGTACAGACACAACATCCAATGGATCATTCTGCCCAATTTTAAATCTCTTTTGCCGCCTTCTTGGGATTCTGTGACTAATGGCTTGGTTCCCACAGGTATCTCCCTTTGCAAACCTATGCTTGAAGTTTTCTCTGTCATGCTAAGTCAGTGACTATTCTGTTTCAATTTTGACATCTTTGAAATATTCAAAAGAGTAAAGAGAATAACAACAAACACCCATTTGCCCAATGTTCCGCTTTAGTTTCTGTTCATGACCGTTGGTCTTAACATGCTGTCATATTTGCTTCAGGTATTTTTTCTCAGAAACAAAATATTACAGATACAGTTGAACACTTTTATTTGATTGAACCCCCATGCCTGTGATTTGACTCCTTTCCCTCACTCTCCAGAACTTGACACTTGTCCTTGCTGTTTGTTTTTGTGCTTTTCTGTAGTGTGACAGATCCCCAGCTAAGTTACTAAAGAGTGTCTGTCTGCCGCCTGAACCCCAAAGGCCAGGCCATGAGCCAAGGCCACAGTGCCCAGCAGAGGAGCAGGTGTCCCTCGGAACCAAACATCCCAGAGGGTATCTAAGAAACCAGCAAGAGAAACAGTCCATCACACACACACAGTAGGCAAAGAGCCAGGAAATTAGCTTAAAAGCAGCTTAAGAGCAGGAGGCAGTACAGGTCTCTAAAGCTGTCCTGCTGCTGCCCGGGAGGCCTTGCATGTAGGTCCAAATAAACTTGTCCCCTCGCCAAGCTGGACTTGTCTCAGCCATTCTTTGGTCTCTCACTTCCTCCTAGCTTGGAAAAAGGTTTTGTGTTTGTAGATTTTTTTTCTAATACAATTCCAGGTTTTTCTTTTTTCTTTCTTTTTTTTGAGACGGAGTTTCACTCTTGTCACCCAGGCTGGAGTGCAGTGGCATGATCTTGGCTCACTGCAACCTCGCCTCGAGGGTTCAAGTGATTCTCCTGCCTCTGCCTCCCGAGTACGAATTCCAGGTGCCGCACCATCATGCCCAGCTAATTTTTTTATTTTTGGTAGAGACAGGGTTTCACCATGTTGGTCAGGCTGGTCTCAAACTCCTGACTTCAGGTGATCCGCCCACCTTGGCCTCCCAAAGTACTGGGATCACAGGCGTGAGCCATCGTACCCAGACATTTCAGGTTTTCTTTGTTATGTTTCTATATATGCATGATCTAGAAAGAAGGCTTAGCAGCTTTTGCATCTTTGTAAACCATATACAGGATATGTGTATGTGCATGTGTGCCATATACTGTTGATGTCCTTCAGTAACTTTGCATTCTTGTGATTTATCCATTCTTAAACATAGAGCTGTTAATTCTTTTTTAATTGCTGTACAGCAGGGATCCCCCAACCCCAGCACAGGTCCATGGCCTGTTAGGAACGGGGTCATACAGCAGGAGGTGAGCAGCAGATGGGTAAGCAAGTGAAGCTTCATCTCCCCACACTCCCATTCCTGCCTGAGCTCTGCCTCCTGTTAGATCAGTGGCAGCATTAGATTCTCATAGCAACGGGAATCCTGCTGTGACCTGCGCATGCAAGGGATCTAGGCTGCATGCTCCTTATGAGAATTTAATGCCTGATGATCTGTCACTGCCTCCCATCACTCCCATATGGAACCATCTAGTTGCAAGAAAACAAGCTCAGGGCTCCACTGATTCTACCCTATGGTGAGTTGTGTAATTATTTCATTATATATTACAATGTAATAATAATAGAAATAAAGTGCACAATAAATGTAATGAGCTTGAATCATCCCCAGACCATCCCCACAACCCCCAATCCATGAAAAAATGGTCTTCCATGAAACTGATCCCTGATGCCAAAAAGGTTGGGGACGACTGCTGTTCAGGATTCCATCTCACCAGTATACCACAGTCTATTGATTCTTCTGTTCATGTCCATGTAGGTTGTTTCCAATTTGTGATCACAAAGCTGGCAGGAATTCTGTATCTATGTGCTGTATTCTCTAGAACACATTATGAGAAGTGGCATCTCTGGTTCTAGCTTATGCTCATCTCCACCTTTGTTAGATATTGCCTCATTGTTTGTTACGACATTTGAACCAATTTGCATTCACCATCAATATTTCTGATTATCAAGCAAGGGACAAGGGCAAGCACCAAAAATAATACATGGTACAGGTATGTTTCAACCTGCAAGTGTAAGGGGATGCATACAGTGCCCAAGTTTCTCAGCCTGTAAACCCAGTCACTCGAGAGGCTGAGGCAGGAAAATTGCTTGAACCTGGGAGGTGGAGGTTGCAGTGAGTGGAGATCACACCATCGCACTCCAGCCTGGCCAACAGAGCAAGACTTCATCTCAAAAAAAAAAAAAAAAATAGAATTATGAAGAAATCAGAGATCATCTGACCAAGCTGGCTTTGCAATTAAGTTTTAAGGTTTCAGCCTTTCTGGCATGAGAAATAATGTTAGAAACAATCCAGTAATCTAGAGAGTTTATGTATTAGGGGATTCGCAGGCCTCCCTGAAGAGGCAGTTCATTGCTAGGTTACCAGGAGTTTGAAACCAGCCTGGCTAACGTGGTAAAACCCCATTTCTACTAAAAATACAAAACATTAGCTGGGTGTGGCAGTGCGTGCCTGTAATCACATGTACTCGGGAGGCTAAGGTAGGAGAATCGCTTGAACCTGGGAGGTGAAGGTTGCAGTGAGCTGAGATCACATCATTACACTCCAGCTTGGGCAACAACAGTGAAACTCCATCTCAAAAAATAAAATAAAACAAAAAGTGTAATTTGTCTTTTTACTGTTGAGTTGTAAGTCCAACTTATTTACTTCTTTTGTCAGTTGGGCTTTTGGTCATCATAGCTAAGAAATAATTTTCTAATTCAAAGTCACATAGATTTACTCCTTTTCTTCAAAGGGTTTTATAATTTGATCCCTTACACATAGGTCTATGAGAAGTTACAATTATTTTTTGTTTATGGTGTGTGGTAGGGATTCAACTTCTTCTCTTACATGTGGATATTCATATGAACTTTTATATATTTTTTTGAGACAGAGTTTCACTCTTGTTGCCCAGGCTGGAGTACAATGGCACAATCTGGGCTCACTGCAACCTCTGCCTCCCAGGTTCAAGCAATTCTCCTGGCTCAGCCTCCCGAGTAGCTGGGATTACAGGCACCTGCCACCACGCCCAGCTATTTTTTTGTACTTTTAGTAGAGACGGGGTTTCACGTGTTGGCCAGGATGGTCTTGAACTCCTGACCTCAGGTGATCTGCCTGCCTCGAGCTCCCAAAGTGCTGGGATTACAGGTGTGAGCCACTGCACCCAGCCCTCACGTGAACTATTATCTGTTCAATAATTTCTTCTTTACCATTATTTTTTTCTGAGGCTTTTAAAAGAGGATAGAGACCCAAGGTACTCTCTCCATTGCTTAGCTGCTGTCACATATTTTTTACATGAAAAAAAATTCATTATGCTGTTTACTCCTCTGTAATGTCTTAATTCACAAATTTTCTCTTTGTGTTCAGTCTGGAGTTTATTCTACTGTATTTTTAAAATCATTAAATATATGTTATGTTCCTAAAATTTCTAACCCATATTTTCTGATTTAAAAATAAACTATTTCTGGGCCGGGTGCAGTGGTTCACGCCTGTAATCCCAGCACTTTGGGAGGCCAAGGTGGGTGGATCACGAGGTCAAGAGATCAAGACCATCCTGGTCAACATGGTGAAACCCCGTCTCTACTAAAAATACAAAAAATTAGCTGGGCACGGTGGCACGTGCCTGTAATCACAGCTACTCAGGAGGCTGAGGCAGGAGAATTGCCTGAACCCAGGAGGTGGAGGTTGCGGTGAGCCGAGATCGCGCCATTGCACTCCAGCCTGGGTAACAAAAGCAAAACTCCATCTCAAAATATAAATAAATAAGTAAAATGATTTCTGAGGCAGATGAATCACTAGGTCAGGAGTTCAAGACCAGCCTGGCCAACATGCTGAAACCCCATCTCTACTAAAAAAATAAATAAATAAATAATTAGCTGGGCATAGTGGTGAGCACCTGTAATCCCAGCCATGCAAGAGGCTGAGGCAGGAGAACTTCTTGAACCCGGGAGGTAGAGGTTGCAGTGAGCGAAGATTGTACCACTGAACTCCAGCCTGGGTAACTCCAGGTGATGGAAGGCAAAGCCTGCTCCCTCTGTCTCAAAAATAAAATTAAATTTAAAAAAACTAATGAATTTATTATTTTTTAATCTAAAACATAGGCACATGATACAAAATTCAAAGGATAAAAAATACACTGATGAGGTAATTGACTTTAAAAATATTCGCCTGTTCTTGTTTCATTTTTGTCAGTTCTTGTTTCATAACTTTGTATATAATGTGTGTTATTTATAGAGATATAAGTATGTGTGAAGGTGGGTGGGTGTTGGTAGGAGACAACATAGGTGAATAGCCTGTGCGAGGAAGAACTGTGGGAGGCAAGGCTAAAGAGGTAGGTTGGGTGAGTTTGTGGACTTTGGAATAAAAGAGAAGAAAACAGTTTTTGACGAGTCTAAACCTTATTATCTTAGCTATGCAGTCTTTGAAGAATTTGTTTTAACCACATAATAAGCATTGTGCTTTAAGAAGGCTAAAATGCTTCAGAACGTCAAAGGGTGGAGATGGGTAATCTAGGCCTCATTAAAAAGCTTGCATCTCAGGTGGGTACCCAACCACCTAATACTTCCTTGACCCCTTTTTACAGGCCTGTACGCTCATTATAAGCCAGATGTTTCCGACATTTTGTGCAAATATTTTCATGTCTGGCTATATTTAAATGCTCTGTTTTATAACCTACCCCTCAAAGTCCCCTCCTCTCCTGCCCCTGATGTGGCCACTCTGAAAAGGAGTCCCTCTCCCTGGGATCCAACAGTGTTCTCCCAGCAGGGGGCAGCAGCGGCACATGTCAGGTGTTCAGGGTAGCATGGGGTCCTGTGGGGTGCCACACCGGGAGGAACTTGCAGGAGGAAACACAGAAAGTGGAAAAAGTAAACTAGTTCCTCCAACCCACTTCAGCATCAAACCCACACCTGTGGTGAGCTGAGCCATAAGTATGTTTTCTCTAAAGCTGGCAGCCTCCTATTTTGGAAGGAGGAAGATGCACTCAATACTACTGAGGACCTGGTTTTGTTGCTTTTTCCTAATTCCTTGTCCTCTGCTTTGACCATAAACGTTCAATTTCTCTCACTCTTCTCTTTCCTTTCCTTCATGTCCAACATTTTCCTATTTTTTCCCCCACTCTCAGGAGTATAGATCTGGCCAAACAATCACCCTCTAGTTACTCTGGAAATAAGAAACACAGCGTAAGGGAAGGGAAAAGCTGGCTGGCTTCCCCAGTTTCTCCCCCACCCCAGGGGCATCACATTTATCTTCAAGACTATCATCACCTGGAAGGCAAAGCCCTCTCTCGATTCCTTGCACATCTCGGTGTTCCCCATTCACTTGCTGGACTGTATGAGAACATAGACACCCACCTGCGATCTGGTCTATAGCTTTGTCCACATCCACATGGCACGTGGAGAAGGAATGACTGGGGGTGCGACCTGGGGGGTTGGGGATCAAAACACTGTGATGAGGGATAGTTTTGCAGAAATTCCCAAAAATGTGATCCTAGGACCTTCTCACTGCTTCTCCCTGAAATCCACTGTTACAATACCCTTATACTATCTCTGTACCCTGGTATACCACAGTAGAGGCAGTGTGGTAACTATGTGACCTCTAAACTAGTCCCACTGTGGCCAAGGTGATACACAGGTACATGGGAGTTTATCAATCTGGGCATGGTGGGACTAGGATAGAGGTCATATAGTTAATTTCAGGCAAGTAACTTGCCTTCTCTAGGCCTCACTTTTCTTAACTGCAAATGGGTATTAATAATGCCTTTCATAAATACCTCACAGATGCCAGAGCAGTGGTTCATTCCTGTAATCCCAACACTTTGGGAGTCCAAGTCTAGAGAACTGCTTGAGGCCAGGAATTTGAAACCAGCCCAGGCAACATAGTAAGACTCTATGTCCACAAAATGTAAAAATTAGCTGGGCATGTTGGTGCCTACCTGTAATCCAAGGTACTTGGGAGGCTGAGGCAAGAGGATCCCAGTGCACTTGACCCCAGAAGATGGAGGCTGCAGTGAGCTATGACTGTGCCACTGCACTCTAGCATGGGTGACAGAGTGAGACCTTGTCTCTAAAACATAATTTTGAAAAAACCTCACAGAATTGAGATACTCAAGTAAGATCATATGTGAAAAGGTTGCATTTATGGTAGAGGGTTTTTAAACACTGTTTATCATTACCCGTTCTTTTTCAAGAGCACTTTGGCCCTTGTCTCATGGGCGTGTTGCTTGAGTTTAAGCCTAAGAATTCGGTGATGGGAAAAATTGGCTTTAAAAACATCTTTTAAATTTTATTTTAATTTATTTTTAGAGATATGGTCTATGTTGAGCAGGCTGGTCTCAAATTCCTGGCCTCAAGCCAACCGCCTTGGCTTGACCTCCCAAAGTGCTGGAATTATAGACATGAGCCACCAGGCCAGGCCAAAAATTTTTTATTTTTAATTATTGTGGATACATAATAATTGTGCTTTTTTTTTTTTTTTTTTTTGAGACAGAGTCTTGCTCTGTCGCCCAGGCTGGAGTGCAGTGGCGCTATCTAGGCTCACAGCAACCTCTACCTCCTGGGTCCAAGCAATTCTCTGAGTCAGCCTCCTGAGTAGCTGGGATTACAGGCGCCAGCCACCACACCCAGCTAATTTTTTTTTGTATTTTTAGTAGAAACAGAGTTTCACTATATTGGCCAGGCTGATCTTGAACTCCTGACCTCATGAACCACCTGCCTCAGCCTCCCACAGTGCTGGGATTACAGGTGTCAGCCACCACACCGGCCTAGTTGTACATCTTTCAAATTGATCTCCTAAGGGCTCTAGGGCTGTTGAGAGAAAAGACAGCACAGAACCAGGTGGATATATTTCTAGGGATTTGACTCCTAGCCCCTTGTCATGGAAGGTGGCTTCTTTCTTTCCCTGGGGCCAAAAGAGACTAATAGGGAGATGTATCTCTAGAGTCCTGAGTCTGAATGAGATCACCAAAGGGTCATTGGTTTTAGGCTGTTTTTTTTTTTTGCCTCTCACATAAGGCTACATCTAAACTACTCTAGAGGGATAAGAAAGAATATGGAATATAGTCTGTCTGTTAAATGTTTCCAAGAAGATTCCATATTCTTTCCTGGTAATTCAGGACTAAATATGTGTTACTTCTTTTTAGCCTTTTGGCTGCAATGGAGGATTGCAAATGAGGGTGGGGTCTATTCATCTTTATATGCAGTGCAAACCCAGCACAGAGTGCCCCTAGGGTCCTGTCTATCGACCTGAACTGCATTGTTCTCTTCTTCCGGGAGCTAGGAAATACGCTAGTCACTGTTTTTTGTTGGCTTTAAATACAGTATTTGCAAAGTTTAAAACAAACCTTCTGATCGGTTGGCTTGCGGCTTCTCTCCTAAATCTCCCTCCTTTCAGAATGGTCAGGATGGGAGTAGGAAGTGTCAAGACTGAGCTGTGTTTCTGTTCAAAGGCAGTCCCTGCAATGGCTTGGGTTGAGCTGCCCTCCCTCTTCTTATCAAATGAAATCAGCCACCACAGGAAATTGGCTTCTCCAGATTGCAGGAGACAGGAAGCAGCGCCACAAAGCAGGGCCCAGGGAGGGAAGCCAGAGATCAGAGAAACAGCTCAAGTCCCAGCTCTGTCAGTGCCTGGCCCTGGCCTCCCTTTCTGCCTCTCTGTCTCTTACCGTCTCTAGGCCGGCCTACCCTTCTCCTAGGTCCTGGTGTCTGAGGCTGAAAGGCCCCATCGAAGTAGTCAATGCCAGCCTCCCTCCCGCTCAGTCACTCCCTACAAGTCTTCTAGCCTGTGCCTGACCCTTCCAGGGATGGAAATTTCACTGCTTCCCCTAAGAAACCAGCTCCATTTTGCCTTTTATCCATCTGAAACCTCCCTCCTCCAGTGTTTTCCATAGGTCCACATGGGGCTCGCTTTTCCTTGGGACAGCGAGGAAAGCTTTTCCTTGGGACTTGGGAAGCCTGAGTCTCCAGGCTAAGCCCACCCATGTAGGTCTCTTGGTAGAGGCATGAGTTTCTCAGAAACTCAACCAGTGGGAGTCAGGAAGGGGCCTAGGCAGGAAGGAAAAGGCGAGAACAATGCACTCGTGGGCCCTTTCCTTGCCAAGGAGTTACGTGAGGCGGCTTTAGCTCGATGTTAGTACAACCTCAACGTGCTTTCATCTGCTGTGTGCCTAGTGTCTCATGGGAAGAGCGTCTTCCCTTTCAGCTCACTCCATTAATTTTTTATGGATATTTAAATATATATATAAAAGTATCATGACACTCCACTCCTACATACTTCAGTATGTATCTTTAAAACATAAGAATATTTTTTGGACTGGTGCGGTGGCTCATGCCTGTAATCCCGGCACTTTGGGAGGCTGAGATGGGCGAATCACCTGAGGTCAGGAGCTCCAGACCAACCTGGCCAAGATGGTGAAACCCTGTATCTACTAAAAATACAAAAATGAGCCGGGCATGGTGGCGGACGCCTGTAATCCCAGCTACTCGGGAGACTGAGGCAGGAAAATCGCTTGAACCGGGAGGTGGAGTGAGCTGAGATGGCGCCACTGCACTCCAGCCTGGGCAACAAGAGCAAAACTCCGTCTCAAAAAAAAAAAAAAAAAAAAGGATATTTTTCTGCATAGCTAAAATCAAAGTCTAATACCCAATAAAATAACTATAACCTCCTAACATTACTTAATACTTAATCCGTATTCTAAATTGTTTCCAAAATGTCCTTTATGGCTGGTTTGTTCAAACCAGGATCCAGTCCAGGACCATGCACTTCATCTGGTTGTTATGGTACTTAAGTCTCTCTTACGGGTGACGCTGATAAATGGAAGTTTCCTTGTTAAAGTGCTCTCTCTTTAAAAATACATATCAGGGCCAGTCGCAGTGGCTCACACCTGTAATCCCACCACTTTGGGAGGCTGAGGCGGGCGATTACCTGAGGTCAAGAATTCAAGACCAGCCTGGGCAATGTGGTGAAACCCCGTCTCTACTAATACAAAAATTAGCCTGGCATGGTGGTGCACTTGAGAGGCCGAGGCAGGACAATGACTTGAACCTGGGAGGCAGAGGTTGTGGTGAGCTGAGATCCACTGCACTCTAGCCTAGGCAACAGAGCAAGACTCCATCTCTAAATAAAATAAAATAATCAGGCTGGGCATGGTGGCTGACTCCTACAATCCCAGCGTTTTGGGAGGCTGAGGGGGGCAAATCACTTGAGCCCAGGAGTTTGAAACCAGCCTGGGTGACCCAGAGAGCCCTTATCTCTTCAAAAATTACAAAAATTAGCTGGGCAAGGTGGGGCACACCTGTGGTCCCAGCTACTGGAGAGGCTGAGGTGGGAGAATCTCTTGAGTTCAGGAGGCTGTGGTTTCAGTGAGCTGAGATCATGCCACTGCACTCTAGCCTGAACCACAGGATCAAACCCTGTCTCAAAAAAAAGGCAAAAAACAAAACCAAATAAAAAGACATACCATATATCATCGAATAGTTCATTACGCCATTATCATACCATCAATATAATTCACATTACACATCATGTGACAGTTGTACCACTCAGACACCATGAACGTACTACTTGAGACAGTTAAATTCAAGAATAATTTTTTTCTGTCTCGGTGTGGTGGTTTACATCTGTAATCCTAGCACTTTGGGAGGCTGAGGCAGGCAGATCATCTGAGGTCAGGAGTTCGAGACCAGCATGACCAACATGGTGAAACCTCATCTCTACTAAAAATATAAAAATTTGCCGGGCATGGGAGCTGGCATCTGTAATCCCAGCTACTCAGGAGGCTGAGGCAGGAGAATTGCTTGAGCACGGGAGGCAGAGGCTCCAGTGAGCTGAGATTCCGCCACTGCACTACCTGCTCTCTTTTTTTGAGACAGTCTGGCTCTGTTGCCCAGGCTGGCATGAGTGGCGCCGTCTTGGCTAACTGCAACCTCCACCTCTGAGGCTCAAGCAATTCTCCTGCCTCAACCTCCCTAGTAGCTGGGACTACAGGTATGCACCACCATGCCTGGCTAATTTTTGTATTTTTAGTAGAGTCGGGGTTTCACCATGTTGGACAGGCTGGTCTCGAACTCCTGACCTCAGGTGATCCTGCCCGCCTTGGCCTCTCAAAGTGCTGGGATTACAGGCATGAGCCACCTTGTCCGACCAAGAATAATTTTTTTGAAGAACTATTTAGTCTACAGAGTCCCAGTAACAGAGATAATAAACATACACATGCTGGTATTTCACATTCATGAATTTATTCAGCTTGGGAACAATGGGAATTTAGCTTTTTCTTTATTTTTTTTGAGGTGGAGTCTCACTCTGTTGCCCAGGGTGGAGTGCAATGGCACAATCTTGGCTCACTATAACCTCTGCATCCTGGGTTCAAGTGATTCTCCCACCTCAGCCTCCCAAGTAGCTGGGATTACAGGCACCTGCCATCACGCCCAGCTAATTTTTGTATTTTTAGTAGAGATGGGGTTTCACCATGTTGGTCAGGCTGGTCTCAAACTCCTGACCTCAAGTGATCTGTTGGCCTCAGCCTCTCAAAGTGCTGAGATTACAGGTGTGAGCCACCCTGCCCAGCCAAATGGGTTGTGTTGCATAATGCTGGGGACTGGGCTTCCGGTGTACCCATCACCCAAACACTGCTAATTACCTAGTAGGTAATTTTTTTTTTTTTTGAGATGGAATTTCACTCTTGTTACCCAGGCTGGAGTGCAGTGACACAATCTCGGCTCATTGCAACCTCTGCCTTCCAGATTCAAACAATTCTCCTGCCTCAGCCTCCCAAGTAGCTGGAATTACAGGCATGTGCCACCATGCACAGCTAATTTTCTATTTTTTTTAGTAGAGATGGGGTTTCTCCATGTTGGACAGGCTGGTCTCAAACTCCCAACCTCAGGTGATCTGCACACCTCGGCCTCCCAAAGTACTGGGATTACAGGGGTAAGCCACCGCACCTGGCCTTAGTAGGTAATTTTTTAACCCTCATCCCTCTCTCATCCTCCCCCACTTTTGAGTCCCAGTGTCTACTGTTTCCATCTTTATGTCCATGCGTACCTATTGTTTATTTCCCACTTATAAGTAAGAGCATGAGGTATGAGGTGTTTGAGTTCCTGAGTTAGTTGACTTAGGATAATGGCCTCCAGCTCCAACCATGTTGCTGCAAACAAAGGACATAATTTCTTTCCTTCTTTCTTTCCTTCCTTCCTTCCTTCCTTCCTTCCTTCCTTCCTTCCTTCCTTCCTTCCTTCCTTCCTCTTTCTTTCTTTCTTTCTTTCTTTCCTTTCTTTCTTTCTTTTTTGAGATAGTCTTACTCTGTCGCTCAGACTGGAGTGCAGTGATTCTACCTCAGCTCACTGCAACCTCCGCCTCCCAAGTTCAAGCGATTCTCCTGCCTCAGCCTCCTGAGTAGCTGGGATTACAGGCATGCACCACTATGCCCAGCTAATTTTTGTATTTTCAGTAGAAATGGGTTTCACTGTGTTGGCCAGGCTGGTCTCAAACTGCTGGCCTCAAGTGATCCACCCACCTTAGCTTCCCAAAGTACTGGGATTACAGGCGTGAGCCACCATGCCTGGCCAGATTTCATTCCTTTTTATGTCTACGGTTACAGTGTTCTAGCTGGTTCTTCTGTGCCCTTTATTTCCTATAAATGACAAATGAGATGTTGAGTTTCGATTTAATTCAAGTTAAACACTTTTAGCAAGGATATATCCTAAGTGCTGCTGTGTACTTGATGTGCACCACAGTGGAAGACATACTCTGGTTTTCTCCCACCGGTGATGCGAGGATTAACCCCTGCCTTAGGTGTTGACAGTGTGACCTCTTTCTTGTGTTTTTTTTTCTTCTCTTGTGACCAAAGAGAAGTATGTGTGGTTGCTGTTGCAGTCCACAAATGTCAAGTGATGTTCATTTTAAAGACATAATTGGTCAGAAAAAGAAAAAGGCAGATACGTTAGGATTCCCAAGGGAAACAGAACCAATAGGACATTTATATAGAGAAGGAGATTTTTTTTTTTTTTTTTGAGACAGAGTCTTGCCCTGTTGCCCAGGCTGGAGTGCAGTGGCACAATTTCAGCTCATGCAACCTCCACCTACCAGGTTCAAGTGATTCTCCTGCCTCAGCCTCCTGGAGTGGCTGGGACTATAGGCACATGTCACCACACCCAGCTAATTTTTTGTATTTTTAGTAGAGATGGGGTTTCACCATGTTAGCCAGCATGGTCTCAATCTCCTTACCTTATGATCTGCCAGCCTTGGCCTCCCAGAGTGCTGGGATTACAGGCGTGAGCCACCATGCCTGGCCAAGAGGTTTTTTTTTTTTGAGACGGAGTTTCTCTCTTGTTACCCAGGCTGGAGTGCAATGGTGCGATCTCGGCTCACCGCAACCTCCGCCTCCTGGATTCAGGCAATTCTCTTGCCTCAGCCTCCTGAGTAGCTGGGATTACAGGCATACACCACCATGCCCAGCTAATTTTTTGTATTTTTAGTAGAGACGGGGTTTCACCATGTTGACCAGGATGGTCTTGATCTCTTGACCTCGTGATCCACCCACCTCAGCCTCCCAAAGTGCTGGGATTACAGGCTTGAGCCATATTGGTTCACATAGATTATGGAGGCTGGCTAGTCCAAAATCTGCAGAGTGAGCTAGCAGGCTAGAGAACTTCCTTTTGCTCCAGGAAGCTCGGTCTTTTTGTTTCAGGCCTTCAACGGACTGGATGAGGAGACCCACTCGCACTACGGAAGGTAATCCACTGAAAGTCCACTGATTTGAACGTTAATCTTATCCAAAACTATCCTCACAGAGACATCCGGAATAATGTTTAACCACATATCTGCTCTGAAAAGTCAATGGGTTCATTTTTTCTATTAAAAATCCCACCACATATCGGGGCATTGTGACCCAGCTAAGCTGACATGTAAAATTAAGGTATCACAGAAGCGCTGAGAGAGATAAAGTTTCCAGCTCTGCTATTATGTTCTGCTCCAGTGTCAATAATTTAACACGTAGGGTCTCAGTTTTCCTCTCTGTAAAACAAAGGGTTTGGACTAAAAGATCTCTAAGTTTGGCTGGGCACAGTGGCTCACGCCTGTAATCCTAACACTTTGGGAGACCGAAGTGGGTGGATCACCTGAGGTCAGGAGTTCAAGAACAGCCTGGCCATCAGGGTGAAACCCCATCTTTAAAAAAAAAAAAAAAAAGATCTCTAAGCTTCCTTCCTGCTTTAAAGTTCTTTTAAAAGTTGTGGTAGAACTGGTGCAGTGGCTCACGTCTGTAATCTCAGCACTTTTGGAGGCCCAGGTGGGTAGATCACTTGAGGTCAGGAGTTCAGGACCAGCCTGACCAACATGGTGAAACTCCATCTCCACCAAAAACACAAAAATTAGCCAGGCGTGGTGGTGTGCACCTGTAATCCCAGCCACTCAGGAGGCTGAAGCAGGAGAATCGCTTGACCCTGGAAGGCAGACATTGCAGTGAGCTGAAATCACGCCATTGCACTCCAGCCTAGGCAACAAGAGCAAAACTCTGTCTCAAAAAAAAAATCATTGTGGTAAAGTACACATAACAAAAAATGTACCATCTTAACCATTTGTAACAGTTCAACAGTGTTAAGTATATTCCCATTGTTGTTCAACCAGTCTCTGGGAGTTTTTCGTCTTTCAAAATAAACTCTATATCCAGTCTGGCTTGGTGGCTCACATATGCAATCCCAGCACTTTGGGAGGCCAAGATGGCCGAATCACCTGAGGTCTGGAGTTTGGGACCAGCCTGGCCAACATGGTGAAAACCTGCCTCTACTAAAAAATACAAAAATTAGCTGGGTGTGGTGGCACATGCCCATAATCCCAGCTACTCAGGAGGCTGAGGCAGGAGAATCATGTGAACCTGGGAGGAAGAGGTTACAGTGAGCTGAGATTGTGTCATTGCATTCCAGCCTGGGTGACAGAGCAAGACTCCATTTTTTTAAAAAAAGTGTCTACTCAAAAATTTTTAAATGAAATTATTTGTTTTTGTTGTTGTTGTTGAGTTGTAAAAGTTCTTAACTCCTTATCAGATGTGTGATTTACAAATGTTTTCTCCTGTCTCATGGTTTGTCTTATTCCTCTGCTGATTGGGTCCTTTAGTGCACATAAACTCCTTTAGGCCTATGAAATTTGGGGTTGCAACTCTTCCTCCCATCTTTGGTGTAGGAGATTGGTCAGGGTGGTGGGAAAAGTTATAGAGAAAGATGCAAACCTTCTTGGAAGACCAGAAGGTTCTGCAAAAGCTTTGGGAAAAGGTTTATGGCTGAAGGCAGCTTAATCCTCTTACCTTGAGCTAATAGCCAAGGCAGATAACAAGGGAATGTAGAGGAGTTTATCTACATAGCTTGTTTACCTGTTTCCCACAGAAACCAACCTTTGATCACTCTCTTGCTCACAGGACTGCTCTCTACTTGGGGGTTTAGAAATGTTAATTACCCACTAATGGTGTTTGCTTAAATTTGTTCTAAAATAAATGCAAGCCTCTCTGGAATATGGGAGCTCCACGGCCTGACTCCCTCTTTGGGATCTGTGAGCCGGGGGTTCCCTGGCCATGCTTACACAGGCAAAACATCTGTGTCTGCATACTTCTGTCATCTGTCATTCAGGCAGCATCTGCTGCTCAGACTCGGCAGCTGGTGCCCCCAAGTGAGGGTTGCTGTAGCAGATTCAGCACTTTGTCCTATAACTGCAGCCTGAGGACATTAACCTCTCTTTCCTAAATTAGTGGTATTTCTGCCCTCCTATCTCTTTGATGATACATATTTCAAAATAGAACTCTAAGTTCTTATTGCTGGAGTTGACTTCGGAGTTCTTGTCCAACCCCATTTTACTCACGGACAAATAAGGCCCTTTGTGAGCAACAGAGCTGGGTCTGCAGTGTGGATCTTCTCTCTCCATCCAGTGCTCTCTGCACTGCTATTCAACTCCACCAATCTACTAGTTGTTTTAATGAACTCCTCAGGAAACATAACCAATTACAGGAAAAGACATCCAGGCTATTAAGAGGGAATTTTATTTTATTGAAACTCTGTTATGGGGAAACGTGTGGGTTTGTTATAGGTAATCTATTTACATTTTCAAAAAGCTTTTTACTTTCTAAAAGCAACTACACATATTCTAGGATTGGGAATGCTGTTTTCTGGTAAATGGGGAGTTGCTTAGAAACCAGGAATAAGGGATGGAGACCAGTGGTCTCCTGTGGATGAGGTATAAACAGTAGCTCTTCTAAGGAATCAGTAATAACCTTGGAAAGAAATGGACACAATTTTTCTTTTTTTTTAAAAAAAAGATGGAGTTTCCCCATATTGGTCAGGCCTGTCTCCAACTCCTGACCTCAGGTTATCCACCCGCCTCAGCCTCCCAAAGTCCTGGGATTACAGGCATGAGCCACCGCGCCTGACAGACATAATTTTTCTCTGCACAACCTCTATCCCTCTTCTGATGAAAGCACCCTACCTTTCTTTAAGGGTGTACTCCTCCATAAATATGTAGCCCACGTAGTTTGGTTGGGGCTTCAGGAACTGGTATATGACTCAGTCGGGAAAAATCAGGACATCCCATGCCCCAACCACAGTGACTGATTGGAGAAGAGGCACTTGACCCCAGGTCACACCAAGGGGATTCGTTCTGGGACTTTTGCTGCACTGTTTTGAAAGAGGCCCTCTTTCCCCTGGTATTGCTACGCTAGCCAGCCATTAGCCTGAAACTGCCAGAACCCATCCTTGATGCCACCTGGGAAGAGTCAGGGGAGAGCAGGGCTGAGAGATGGAGACAGATTTCTGAAAGCATTATTTGAACACGTGGATCCAGTCTTGCCTTAAATCAGACTTTTTAGTAATATGAGCCAATAAATTCCTCTGCTACAGCAGTTTGAATTGGGTTTCTATCACTAATTATTAAAAGAGTCCTGGCCGGGTGCAGTGGCTCACGTCTGTAACCCCAGCACTTTGGGAGACCAAGGTGGGCAGGATCACCTGAGGTCAGGAGTTCGAGACCAGCCTAGCCAACATAGTGAAACCCTGTCTGTACTAAAAATACAAAATTAGCCAGGTGTGGTGGTGGTGCATGCCTATAATTGGTTGAATTACAGGAGAATTGCTTGAACCCAGGAGGTGGAGGCTGCGGTGAGCAAAGATTGCACCACTGAACTCCAGCCTGGGCAACAAGGGTGTAACTCCATTTCAAGAAAAAAAAAGAGTGCTGAAAACAGCAGCAAAGCAGGCAAAGTCTAAAGGAGGGGAAGTGAGGAGATCAAGAGCTCGAAGTGCACGCTGGAACAGTCATGTCGAGACCGATCAAATGTGATGCCTGTGCTTACAGTCTTCACATGAATAACTTACAGGTTTGATTATAGACTAGACTGTTAGTATAGGGAGCACATCTGAAACCTGGAGATATGCTTTAAATAAATAAATAAATAAAATGGAAAATTACCTCATGCAGAGGATTGTACACTCGTGAAAGTCATTACTCTAAGAGGCAGTACAATTTGAAAGTAAAAATCAATTCCAAAATGGTTTAAATGCACAAATGAAGGAGTGTTAAGTCACCCAAGGAATCTTGAATTTTGAGGTTAATATCAAGATGTGAGAGAGAAAAATGGACTAGAGCTGATCTGGAAATTCTTATGTTTAATAATAAATAAAATTTTGAACATAAATAAAACTTAGATTAGCTTTTCATTGACCTTTCTGAAAGCATACACCTTATATAATACATTTACCTCTTTCATTTGAATTCTGAACTACTATCTGCTGCCCTCTCAGGACGTCTTAACCTGGAGTCCATGGATTCTAGGGGTCTGTGGATAGAATTCTGTTTCAGTGTTGTTAATTTCTTCTCCATGCATATGTATTTCATTTTCTACATTTAATAACATGATTCTGAGGAGTTCACAGAAGTTGCTAGAGTACCAGAGGATTGTGTGGCATGATGAAGTTTAAGATTCCCTTGTAGACCGAACCAGCTGTCTGGGTTTCCCAGGGTGTAACAGAGAAGGGCACTGCCTTGCTTCACGGTTCTTGTAAGGATCCTGGGTTACCAGGGCACTTCCCAGCCCTTGGAGAGACAAGGCTCTCTCTCCACTTTGGTGTGGATGCAGAAGGCACAGAGAATAGCACTGAGGCAGAAACAAGAAGCTCTCCCACCCCAGGGGCCTGGTTAGGAAGAAGAAGCTGAGCTGTCAGGGCCATCTTCCAGGCACAGCACAGGTGGCACATCCCTGCCCTGATTGCTGCTAACATAGACTCTCCCTGCAATTCCATTCTCTGATCCCATCCTGCAGGACTGGATGCACTTTTGGATCAAGCACTGAGACAAAACTGAATTTAAAAATTTAAGTTAGGCCAGGAGCGGTTATCCTGTCATCCCAGCACTTTGGGAGGCTGAGGCAGCTGGATCACCTGAGGTCAGGAGTTTCAGACCAGCCTGGCCAACATGACAAAACCCCATCTCTACTAAAAATGCGAAATTAGCTGGGCATGGTGGCATGCCTGTAATCCCAGCTACTCGGGAGGCTGAGGCAAGAGAATCACTTGAACTTGGGAGGTGGAGATTGCGGTGAGCCAAGATCGTGCCATTGCACCCCAATCTGGGCAACAAGAGCGAAACTCCGTCTCAAAAAAACAAAATAAAACAAAACAAAACCAAAATTAGCCGAGGGGGGTGGCAGGTGCCTGTAACCCCAGCTACTCAGGAGGCTGAGGCAAGAAAATTGCTTGGACCTGGGAGGCAGAGGTTGCAGTGAGCTGAGATCTAGCCTGCACTCTAGGCTGGGTGACAAAGAGAAGCTTCATCTCAAAAAATAAAAATAAATGAAAAAGAATTGATCCTAGTGAAAAATATTTCAATTGAATAAAAATAGAAATAGACAAAAATGGAAATGTTTCAAATGAGTGTCATAAAAAGATGACCAAATAATTAAATTGACTTTGTAAGTCTGTTCTATAAAACACGTTCTTTAGAACAAAAGGTTCTTTAGCGCCCTAAACAGACTGCTAGTGACCATGGCCATCTCATTAATAAACGGCTTTGATTATGGGACTCAGTAAACAAAATGGCTTGTGGTGTGTGGAGCTGAGTTTCTTTGCTGTTCTGAAAATTGTACTAAATGCTTGTCTCCAGAGGTTTGTTCCTTAGACAACGCCTGGAGGGAAATTTATTTGCAAAACTTCCCACACCCTGGAAAAACATTTGTTCTGGTCAGATTCCTGGAATTCATACATAAATACTGGGGAATCTCACAACTGGTGTCTGTCACAATTCTTTCTGCCAACTTTGAGTTAACTTTTCTTCCGGGCGTTTCAGTTCTAAGAATGTTCCCTTTGACAGAGAAAACAGAAGCAAAATACAAATTGAGGAGTTCTGCTTTCTCTTGTCACCCACCAACATGACAACATTGACCGCAAACAGTGTATCCCCTTTTTTGCTTTGAATATGACTTTATGAAGCCCTTGTATGGGCCTCAGTTCGTGTGAGGCTTTCACTTTCTCAGAAGTACGCGGGCATTTGTCCCATCTTCTTAAGTGCATCTGCAGGCGAAAGCACACTCTGTTCAGCTCAGGCTCACCTTCTCTTAAATCACATCAACAAACATCTGCAGCCTTAGGGTTTCTTTAAGCCCCTTCCTCCTTTTTCACAGAATTGAGATTTCACTGGCAAAGTGAATGCTCTTAGGAAGTACTACATTCTTGAGCATCTTTCTAATGTCTCAAGCCATGGTATGTTCTTTTAATTGGTAAAATCTAGGGACCACATCTAACCATGCCCTACCATTTCTCTCACTATCATATACTTGAAGAAGACAGTTGCTTTCTCCCAAGCTTCCTGTCATTTCCACTCTGCCAACCAATTCCTCCTTTTGGCCAAATTTAGGTTCAGAGTGGCAGTTCCCCTTACTACTTCCTCTACTCTCTGGAAGATGAAATTGTCAGCATGCAATAATAATAGCTGACATCTACTGAGCTCTTTCTGTGTGAAAGGCATCTTTACTATGAGGAAGCGGAGGCACGGAGATGCTCAGTATCTTGCTCAAGTTCATCCATCTGGGAGGTGGCGGAGTGTGGGCATTCAAGCCAGGGTCTGACACTAGAGCCTAAGTTCTGTTTCTTGCTCTACACACCTGTCGAAGGGTCTGATTTCAGCTGGATAGGCTTTCAGCAGGCCTGAGGATATCAAGATCTCCCATCAGCATCTCCCCATCTTGGGGTCGCCTTTGTGATAGGGAGGAATCTGGGGTCTGTGGTCTCTTTCCTGAGTCATGTTGTGGGAGCTGGCTAACTCCCACTGCAGTGGATAGAGATACCTTTTTGGTATCTCTTCTTTCCTTCCACCTTCAGCCTTCTATCCTTGTGACCTACAAGCCCACACCTCCTCCACTCCTAACAGGGTGTTCTTGGTTACTTCCAGGATGTCTTCATGTTCTCCCCTGACGATTCATGCAAACAGGCTTTTCTTAAACAGCTTTGCTTCTTCCCGCCTGTGGACCATCTTACATTCACTGGAGACGTGGCTGGCAGGAAGATAATGGTGACCCGTCTCTAGGACCACTTGATTAGTGGTGGGTTCCCAAGTGGAATAGTTCTTCTTTGTAGATTTCTCTCTAAATGGTCTGCTCCCCCTCCCCCCATCCCCTGCTAAATTTCAATACGTTTTGGGAATGCCACATTTTCTGGATTACTTAAGTCATCTCATTTTAACAAAACATCTCTCCAAGGCTGCTTTCCCTTCCATAGTCACTGAGAATACACCTCACCTTGCCCCAAGTAAAAAAACCCTGCAATCACAATAATAGCAATAAACACAGAGCTCTTAATGTGCGTCAGGTGCTGTGTCTAAGGGCTTCCAGGATTTATTTATTTAATTTTCCCAACAATTCTACACAGTAGGTACTGTTATTATCACCATTTTACAGATGTGGCAATGGAGGCACAGAGAAGCCATCCCTCTACTGAACAGGGCATTTTGCTCATAGAACAAAGTCTAGGCCAGGCATGGTGGCTCACGCCTGTAATCCCAGCACTTTGGAAGGCCAAGGTAGGTGTCTCACCTGAGGTCAGGAGTACAAGACCAGCCTGACCAACATGGAGAAACTCCATCTCTACTAAAAATACAAAAAATTAGCTGGGTGTAGTGGTGGGTGCCTGTAATCCCAGCTACTCAGGAGGCCGAGGCAGGAGAATTGCTTGAACCTGGAGATGGAGGCTACAGTGAGCCGAGGTCATGCCATTGCACTGTAGCCTGAGCAACAAGAGCAAAACTCCATCTAAAAAAAATAGTCTATGTGAATCTGTTGTTTCTTTTACAAACTTTCTATTAATAATTTTCAGCCAATCCAGGTAATCAAGAGGATCCTAGATTGAAAGAAGTATCATTTCATTGAAATGATTTCAAATTTAGGGTGGGCTTGGGGGCTTACACCTGTAATCCCAGCACTTTGGGAGACTGAGGTGGGTGACAGAGCGAGACTCCATCTCAAAAAAAATAAAAATAAAGATCTGTTTTGCTCTTGTTGCCCAGGCTGTAGTGCAATGGCGCAAATCTTGGCTCACCGCAACCTCTGCTTCCCGGGTTCAAGCGATTCTCCTGCCTCAGCCTCCTGAGTAGCTGGGATTACAGGCATGTGCCACCACACCCGTCTAATTTTGTATTTTTCTTCCATGTTGGTCAGGCTGGTCTCAAACTCCTGACCTCAGGTGATCTGCCCACCTCAGTCTCTCAAAGTGCTAGGATTATAGGTGTGAGCCATGGCACCTGGCCTAGAAAGATTTCACCTATAAGCCACTATAAACTTAGAATCCACTAATTTCTGGTCAATAATTTAAATTATTGTGTTTGTTATTATAATTATGTAGAAATGTAATTTCGGAATAGCTTAAATAGTAATTATGACCCAAACTAAAAATATTTTTCTCCCAACTGACTGCAAGTCAATTCTATCAATTTCTTATTTCTAAGTTTGGTTTGAGATTATTTCACCTACAAACATTTATTATTAATGTTTTTGCTAATATTTTGAGCATGTTGCAAATATTTCAGTTTTTTCTATCTTATTTTGCAGTTTTTGCTAACACTTAACTCCTTTTTAGGCATTCCCAGACCCAACTTACCCTAAAGTATACCCCACCAAGACACATCAGTCAGAATATCAGACGCTGCTGCCTCTGTAAATAATTCCATTACTCCATCATTCAAGTGACTCAGTTCCCTCTGGGGTGGTAGACTGTAACTTTTGACTTTTGCCAATTGAATGGAGTTCTGGTTTCCCCGGTAGCCCGGTAGATTTGCACAAGGCTGCAGGTAAGGTGCTTTTACGCTGGCAAGACTTGTGGTTGCCATTGCTTTCTGCTAATTCCAGGAAAAACCTTATTTTCCTTTCCAAATCCCAGTACCTCTTTCCTTCCCCTGTCTCCCCTCCTTACCTTTCTCAACTTTCTTGTTGTCTTTGACGGGGAGGGGTCAAAGACCCCTTTTTGCTTTTTTTTTTTTTCCCACTTGGAGAATGAGACAGGGTTTTTAACTGCAAACAGCAAAAACTGATTCTGACTCATGTGAGCAGGAAAGGAATGTATTGGAAGGATAGTGACTAAATGTCAGTGAGAAGGCTGGAGATGCAGGTGAGCAAATGGCAGCAGCAAGGGGTGGTGGGCAGCTGTACCCACAGCCATGGTCATGCCAGGGGGCAGCCTGGCTGGAAGGCTGTATCATTGTGACTGCCTGGGACATCAGAAGCTGCTGCTGTCCCAGGCTGCCACCCCTGGAGTAAGGCAGCTTCCTCACATCACTTGCTCCATGCCCATGTTTCTTGGTATACATTCAGATGGTTGAGCCCAGATCATGCAACCAAATCCTAACTTCCAAGGGATAGGGCTCTGTTTCCAACCAAGACCATGCAAAAATGGCTCCCCTTGACAGTCAAGAGGTTCAGATGCTGAGCACCGGTCAAAGATAATCCCTGCAAATATTGACTATTAGCGATTCCAACTCCAGAGACATGGTCCTTTTATCCCCAAACAGAAGAAGAGAGTCATTTCTGCTCTCAAAGGGATGAGTACCCCTTTCTACTTAACAAGAAATACAACTTCCTGAAGTTTTCTGATATTTATTTATTTATTTAGAGACAGAGTCTCACTCTGTCGCCAGGCTGGAGTGCAGTGGCGTGATCTCTGCTCACGGCAATCTTCTCCTCCCAGGTTCAAATGATTCCTCTGCACCAGCCTCCTGAGTAGCTGGGACTACAGGCGCACACCACCACACCCCTAATTTTTTGTATTTTAGTAAAGACGAGATTTCACTATGTTGGCCGGGCTGGTCTTGATCTCCTGACCTTGTGATCTGCCCACCTTGGCCTCCCAAAGCGCTGGGATTACAGGCACAAGCCACTGTGCCCAGTTTTCTGATATTTAAATTATATAATATTTTCATATATTTAAATTATGTAATTAAAAAATATTTATATTATTCTTAATAGAATTATATTTAACACATTATACTAATATGATATATAATTTATTAACATAGTAAAACATAATTAATATATAAATGATCTCCCTAGTAGTCATCTCCAACAGAGGATTAAGGATAATTGTGGCGATTTTTTATTTTGTTTTGTTTCTGAAACAGGGTCTCGCTTTGTCACCCAGGCTGGAGTGCAGTGGCACAATTTTGGTTCACTGCAGCCTTGACCTCCTGGGCACTAATGAGCCTTCTGAGTAGCTGGGACGACAGGCTAATGCCACCATGTCTGGCTAATTCTTTTGCATTTTGTATTTTTGTAGAGATGGGGTTTCACCATGTTGCCTAGGCTGGTCTAAATCTCTTGAGCGCAAGTGATCCACCCACCTCATCCTCCTGAAGTGCTGGGATTACAGGTGTGAGCCACTGTGCCTGGCCCAGATAATTGTACTTTAAATCAGAAACCCAAAGCTTCAAAATCTTCAAACTGTAACACACAAAAACATTGATACAGACATTAAAGGAATAGGTTCAGTAGCAGTGAAATATTTTTAATTTGAGAAGCCAAATACATATTCATGAATCACTCTACAGCTACAAAGAGAAACTGCACAATTTCAAAATAGTATGGTCAAAACGCTGTATCATTCTGTTCAACTAGCTTTAAGATGTTGCTAGTTGCTCTAATGCTCTATCTGATTTAGGCTGTAGTAGGAAATCATGTTTTACATAAATTTATTTTCCAAATAACTGGAGAGTGTCAGTTTAAGCACCGATTTTTAAAATTCTGATTTTCAAAAAATGTTAAACAAATCACACTTCACTTACAGGTATGAGCCACTACACTTCCCTTTCTTGTATAGTGAGTCTATGTTCATCTATTCTTTTTTTTCTGGTTTATTTTTATATAACAGCTTTATTGAGATATAACTCATCTACCATCTAATTTACACATTTAACATGTACAAGGCAATTTTTTTCAGCATATTCAGAGTCATGAAACCATCACCACAATTTTAGAACATTTTCATAACCTCAAAAGGAAACCCCATACCCATTACCAGTCACTCCCATTTTCCCCCAAACCCCCAGACCTAGGTAACCACTAATCGTTCTCTCTCTATATATTTGCCATTTCTGGACAATTCATATAAATGAAATTATGTAGCGTGTGATCATTTGTGACTGACTTTTTTCACTCAGCATAATGTTTTCAAAGTTTGTCCCAGTTGCAGCGTGTTATCAGTACTTTATTCTCTTCTATGGCCAAAAAACATTCCACTGCATGGTTGGGTGCGGTGGTTTATGCCAGTATTTTCAGCACTTTGTGAAGTCAAGGCGATGGATTGCTTGAGGTCAGGAGTTTGAGACCAGCCTGGGCAATGTGGTGAAACCCTGTCTCTACCAAAAATACAAAAGAATTAGTCAGGTATGGCGGCAGGCAGCTACTAGGGAGGCTAAGGTGGGAGGATCGCTTGAGCCCAGGAGGAGGTAGCAGTTAGCTGAGATAGTGCCACTGAACTCCAGCCTAGGTGACAGAAAGAGACCCCATCTCAGAAAGAAAGAAAAGAAGGAAGGAGAAAGACAACAGAAAGAAAGCTATTCAACTGCCTGGATATACTGTATTTATCCATTCATCATTGAGTTGATGAACATTTGGGTTGCTTCCACTTCTTGGCTATCATGAATAATGCTGTTCTGAACATTCGTGTTCAGGTTTTTGTATAGCATGTCTTCATCTCTTTTGGGTCCCTAGGAATGGAATTTGTGAGCCATCTAATAACTCCATGCTTAACCTTTTGAGGAACTGCCAGACTCCTTTTGTATTTTAGTAGAGACGAGATTTCACTATGTTGGCCAGGATGGTCTCCAAAGTTTCTGCACCATCTTACATTCCCCCAGCGTATGAGGGTCCCAGTTTCTCCACATACTTGTTATTTTCTGACCTTTTAACCCTAGGCATCCTAGTGGATATAAAGTGTTATCTCATTGTAGTTTTTGTTTTTGGGGTCTTTTTAGACAGGGTTTCACTCCTGTCGCCCAGGTTGGAGCGCAGTGGCACAATCTCTGCTCACTGCAACCTCTGCCTCTCAGGTTCAAGTGATTCTCCTGCCTCAGACTCCTGAGTAGCTGGGATTACAGGCACAGGCCACCCTGCCTGGCTAATTTTTGGATTTTTTTTGTAGAGATGGGGTTTCACCATATTGGCCAAGCTGGGTTTGAACTCCTGGACTCAAGCAATCCATCCACCTCCGCCTCCCAAAGCACTGGGATTACAGGCGTGAACCACAGCTCCTGGCCTCTCATTGTAGTTTTGATTTGCTTTTCCCCGATGACAAATGATATCAAATATCTTTTCACCTGATTGTTGGCCATTTGTATACCTTCTGCGGAAATGTGATAACTCCCTTTGCCCATTTTAAAATAGGGTTGTTTATTATTGAGTTGTAAGAATTTCCTCTTTTGGTCCAGCACAGGGGCTCACACCTGTAATCCCAGCACTTTGTGAAGCCGAGGGGGTGGATCACCTGAGGTCAAGAGTTTGAGACCAGCCTGACCAACATGGAGAAACCATGTCTCTAATAAAAACACAAAATTAGCTGGGCATGGTAGTACATGCCTGTAGTCCCAGCTACTCAGGAGACAGAGGCAGGAGAATCGCTTGACCCTGGGAGGTAGAGGTTGCAGTGAACAGAAACTCTGTCTCAAAAAAAAAAAAAAAAAAATTCCTTCTTTTGAGTGTCAGTGACTGAGGTTTGCTGTGACACAGAGGGGCTCTCCTGGAGAGTTATGGCGGGTGCTCTCTATTAAAAAAGCAACATGATGCTGTCAGCAAGAACAAAAAAGCAATTGTAAAAGCATGTTATTACATATTTATGCATCTTTTTTCTTACTCTTTCTTTGCTATCCTCTCTTAATCTCACAGCTCTAAATATGAATTATTTCTCTAGGTAAAGGCCAAGGGGTGAGTCAGCTTCTCCCAAGAATGAGTTGCCTGGGCTTTGAGATAGTTTTCCGCCGTGTTTTGGGTAATAGTAGTTGCCAGGAGTCTGATTTCTGAGGGAATTAGGTGGCATTTGACAGAAGTGGAGATAGTAGGTTGAATAGGGTGGGAATAATCGGAGCAAGTTTTGGGGAGGTGAATCTTTAGTGAAATCTCCAAGAACACAATGTTAAGGACCTGGCAGAGAGGAGGAGAGTCCAAGGCTGGGGGAATTGAGTAGTGGCATCTAAGCACTAGGTCCTGTAGAAGGGAATTGGCAATATGAATGATTAAGGATGGCATCACCAGTGTGGCTGATCTTGGTAAAGATGGTGAGAAGCAATTAAGAGGCAGGGTCTGCATGGGATCAGTGAAAAGTCTAAATTCAGCCTTCAGCTCAGTGCTAGGCTGATGCTAGTAATTAGTTCTAATTACTAGGTTGAGCTTCCTCTGGTTCGCTGGTGTGAGAAAAAAGAAAACCTACTCCTCCCTGTTTCCGCCTCACCAGCTTCCCCTCCTCTGCCAACCCCACCCTGCCTCCAGCCCCCACCCTGCCCGCAGCCCTTGTGGCTAAACTGCCCAACTGCCAATTAAAACCCACACCCCCAAACATACCTTGCACCACACAGAAGCCCAGTCCCCACCATTCATTCTGCTCCCCTGCCGAGAGCAGCTCTAGCCAATCACCTTCGGGTTCAGGGCTCCACTGCAGGGCCTCTGCCTCTTTGGGGGCCTCTCCCTCCCAGCTCCCCTGATTGTGGCTGAACTGCCACCACTTGATAGCAAACCACACTTGACACAGGAAGGAGAACAAGGCCCATGGCCCTAGGCCTCCATGAAATCAACAAGGGCGCGTTCCTCCCACCACAAGCTGCTTCTGAGCCTCCCGCCTTTCCTTCCGGTCTCTGGGTCTCAAGCAGCCCAGCAGGGAGCCCTCTGGTGGTCTTGTTCTTCGCTATTATCGTTTACGATAGCAAAGGGAGAGTAAGAAAAAATCTTTATCCTACTCTTCTTACAGCTACTTTTTTCCTTACGACTATTTTTTTGTTCTTCCTGACAGCATCATCGTGCTGCCTTTTAATATGGGAGTAGGTGGGCGGTAGATGAGTTTGGATCATCGGGCCTCTGCTTTGTGGCAGTTTGCACCTTGCCCCACTGCCAAAGCGCCTGTGGTCTGGGTTAACTCTTCTTGCTCTCTCACGTCTCAGGAACCTGCTGTTGACCCCCCAAGCCCGCGCCCTCCTGGTTCTAGCAATCCGCCACCACTCTTTTTGCTTTCGTTTGGGTAGCTGATGGAGGGGCAAGGGGGCCCAGCACAGAGCAATGACAAAAGTTCTGAGCCAGAGTCGACTTGGCTCCAATGAGGAGCTGCAGGAGGACATTACGGTTTTTTGTAGAGTAAGTGAGGAGCAGAGTGATAGGTTGTAAAATCAGAGGGAGCAGGTAAGGGACCGGATCATGCAGGGCCTTGAGCCTGTGGTAAGGACTCCAGGATTTATATTCACCAATTATGAAAAAGGACTTCTTGGCCAGGCGTGGTGGCTCACACCTGTAATCCCAGCACTTTGGGAAGCCGGAGCAGGTGGATCACCTGAGGTCAGGAGTTTGAGACCAGCCTGGACAACATGGTGAAACCCCGTCTCTACTAAAAATACAAAAATTAGCTGGGTGTGGTGGCATGCGCCTGTAATCCCAGATACGTGGGAGGCTGAGGCAGGAGAATCGCTTGAACCTGGGAAGTGGAGGTTGCATTGAGCCGAGATCGTGCCGTTGCACTCCAGCCTGGGCAACAAGAGCGAAACTCCGTCTCAAAACAAAAAAAAGAAAGAAAGAAAGGAAAAAGAAAAGGACTTATCAATGAACACAAATGACTAAGTCCTTAACCTCTCCAACAGCTCTAGAGCAAATGACACTTTAGCCTTCATTCATTTAAGAAACCTGTGCGGAGACACTATAAGGGGCTAGACTAAGTATTCTTGGGGATACATACAAATGTGAACAAGCCAGAGGCCCTGCCTCAGGACTCGCTGTCCAGGGGAAAGGCAGAACTGCACAGCTGAGCTGGGATGCCCCACGGGAAATGCTGGACAGAGCCAGCAACAAAGTCCTGTTGAGGCACAAAGAGAGGCCATCATCCTCCTGCGGTCTCCTCCTTGACATGGCCTCATCTTCCTTGTCACAACCTTGGTGTCCCACCCCATGCCAAGTCCCACCTTGGGAGGGTCCAATTCACACTTTCAGAAAGGTGGGGCTGCTCTGTCCTATCGGCTGTGGCCTTTGTGCTCTCCGCCTCCCAGGACTCTCGCAGGACCGCATGCCCATTTTTCCCGGACTCCCTTTCGCCCCTGGACCAGCCCGTGGTTAGTTGTGGGTGCCCCTTCCTCTCCCTGTCCCATGCCACGCCCTGGCACTGACAGGCCACTTCCATGTTATCTTTGCACAACATGGATTTTTCGATCATATGTTGATACTGTCAGTGTTTCAGAACAGGAAGAGGCAGTGTCCCCACCGAGGTCAGTCACTGGAGTCAGTGGCTGAGGGAGGCTGTGGGCAGCAGGGAGCCAGGGGAGCTGACCTCAGGATTGGAGACCTCCGCCTCCTCCAGGAGGAAAAAACATGCCAGGAAGAGCCCCCAGCTCCACCCCACCCCTGCACAGCCTTCAGCCTCTGCACTGACCCCTCCGCTTTTCCAGGACAGGCGTCATGCGGGGTTGAGTGGTACCAATGTGGGCGGTGGGCTCTCCTCTTTCCGGTTTTAATTCTTGGTTCTTAAAAACTCCATTCCAAATGAGGGAAATGAAACTACTGAACACTCTCCCCAGTAGCCAGCTGACGTGGGGCAAGAGAACAATTCCCAGTTAAGGCCCCAAAGGAAATCCCCTCCCTGTCATGTGCTGAGGCTGGGAGAAGTGGGGGAGGCTGTAGCTCGCTGCGCTGCTCAGCCAGGATGGAAGAGCTGCCCTGTCTGTGGCCAGCGGCTGAGAGCCCACAGCACAGTGGAGAACACCAGAGGCAAGAGCGAGAGGACCATGATCTTGCCCGGAGTGAGCTGCCAGTTCCAGGTCTCCCCCCACTGCCTCCCCGCCACCCGCTCCTCTGCTAGGTGCAATCCATGTGCTCCTCTCCCACAGACACATCTGGAGTTGGGAGCAGCCCAGGCTCCTCCCACAGGCTCCTTTGAACACTGAACTGTTTCTCCCCCCAGTACAGCTGTAGCCCCAACCCCTGGTCCTAAATAGGTTATCATCTCGAAAAGCAGTCAGGGGTAGGGGTGGAGGACAGAAGCCAAGGCTCCCTTTGATCTCCTTGGGAGGCTAAGTCCCACAAGTGACAAGCTGTTATGAAACTTAGTTTAAGAAAGAAAAAAGATCCTTAAACCCTCAGAGGGCAACAGCTAGAGAATTACACAGACAAAGTGGGTTGACCGCTATCATTCCTTCCTTTCCTCTCTTTACTCCTTCCTTCTTTGAACAAATAGTCACCAAACCCCTTTATGTGCATAGGACAGTAATTTTTTGGAATAACATATGACCCCTGCCTTCAAAAGTTTGTAGTGGGCTGGGTGCAGTGGTTCATGCCTGTAATTCCAGCACTTTGGGAGGCCAAGACAGGCGGATCACCTGAGGTTAGGAGTTCAAGACCAACCTGGCCAATATGGTGAAATCCCGTCTCTACTAAAAATACAAAAAATTAGCTGTGCAGGGTGGTGGGCACCTGTAATCCCAGCTATTCGGGAGGCTGAGGCAGGAGAATCTCTTGAATCCAGGAGGCAGAGGTTGCAGTGAGCTGAGATCACATCATTGTACTCCAGCCTAAGCAACAAGACCGAAGCTCCATCTGAAAAAAAAAAAGCGGGGTGCAGTGAGTGGCTCACGCCTGTAATCCCAGCACTTTAGGAGGCTGAGGCAGGTGGATCATCTGAGGTCGGGAGTTCGAGACCAGCCTGACCCACATGAGAAACCCCGTCTTTACTAAAAATACAAAATTATCAAGGAATGGTGGCACATTCCTATGATCCCAGCTATTTGGGAGGCTGAGGCAGGAGAATCGCTTGAACCTAGGAGGCGGAGGTTTCAGTGAGCCAAAGATCGTGTCACTGCACTCCAGCTGAGAGCGAAACTCTATCTCCAAAAAAAAAAAAGTTTGTAGTGTAGTTGTGGAAACAAGACAGAAGTCAAAAAAGTAAAGTCACAACACAAGAGATGTCATGAGGCTGGTGGATATTGGGGATGCTGGACCATGTGTTCAGAGGACAAGGAAGCAATGCAGTGGGGAAGGCTTCATGGAGGAGGGGATGGAGAAGGCTTCGTGGAGAAGGCTTCATGGAGGAGGGGATGGGAAAGGCTTCATGGAGGAGGGGAGTCCAAGGCATGCCATTGGGATGGGTAGGCAAACGAGGCCATTCCAAGCAAGGGAACCTCCTGACAGAGAGAGTACAGAGTGGGGAGTGTTTGTTCTGTGTTTGGGGAAATAGTGAGCAGCCCAGACTGGATGAAACCCACTTGCAGGCCATGTGTGCAGTAATCATGAAGTGTGGGTGGTCATGATGAGCAGAGGCTGGAGGCAGGCTCAGGCTGAATGAGACATCTGGACTTTTTCCTCCAGCCAGGAGCTGCCTGTTGTCTTGCGTTCACTTCAGATCTCAGCGATGCTCTGTGCTGCTTGACACTGGACTTGCTTTATTCCTGTTGAGTGGAATAAAGCAAATACCCCAACAGGTGGAGCAAGCTCAAAGGAAGAGGCACACAGCTCCCCAGAAATTCTCATCATCCTGTGGAGGGGTGAGCTTGGCTAGGGCAGGCAGGACTGGGTGCACCAGGGTTGCATTTAAGAGGAAGCACTCTGGTCTCCTCTGCCTCAAAATGCATAGTGAGCAGGGAGCCCACAGCGCCCGACCAAGTTGGAGGATTCTGAGCTGTGCAGTCAGGCTTCCAGCCTTGCTGGTATGCTCTGCTTTCAGCTGAAATCTGCATTGATTTCAGTTGGAAGTCCAGGCTTCCACCCACTGGGCCAGCGTGCTGCTAGACTCCAGGAGGGCTGCTGGTGTTGCCAACCAACCGGCTTGTCTCTACACGCCCCTCAAGATCACTGGGGCCAGGTGCAGTGGCTCACATCTATAATCCCAGCATTTTTGGAGGCCAAGGTGGGCAGATTGCTTGAGCCCAGGAGTTCAAGACCAGCCTAGACAACAGGGTGAGACCCCCTTCTCTACCAAAAATACAAAAAATTAGCCAGACATGGTGGTGTGTGCCTGTGGTCCCAGCTACTCAAGAGGCTGAGGTAGGAGGATCACCTGAAGGTCGAGGCTGTGGTGAGCCCTGATCGTGCTACTGCACTCCAGCCTAGGCAAAAGAATGAGACCCTGAAAAAAAAAGTATAAGAATTAAAAAGAAAAAAAAGACCATTGGTTTACTAGACTTTTTTTAAGGGGTAGCAGCTACCTTTCTCAAAAGAAATTCTATAGAGAACCCCAATGTATAAAACATATCAAAGTGGAATTCTTGGGATGCAGAGGGAATTGGGGTACCCTGGGATACCTGTAAAAGGATTTGAAGCAGGTAGTGAGATGACCCAATACACTTTTTCTTTTTTTTTTTTTGAGATGGAATCTCTCTCTGTTACCAAGACTGGAGTTCAATAGCTCAATCTTGGCTCACTGCAACCTCCACCTCCCAGGTTCAAGCAATTCTCCTGTCTCAGCCTCCCAAGTAGCTGGGATTACAGGCACCCAAAACCAGGCCTGTAATTTTGTATTTTTAGTAGAGATGGGGTTTCACCATATTGGCCAGGCTGAGTCTCAAACTCCTCACCTCGTGATCCGCCCTCCTTGGCCTCCCAAAGTGCTGGGATTACAGGCATGAGCCACGCACCCAGCTCCAATACACATTTTAGAAATATGCCCGTGGCTGGTAGGGGGAATTGACATTGGAGAGGGACTAGATTAGGGGCAGGGAGCCAGTTTCAGGGGATTATTAATGTGGTCCAGACATGAGCTAATGAGGTCTAGACTCAGGGCAACAGCCTAAGGACGAAGAGCAGGGTTGCATTCAAGAAACATTTCTGAGCTAGGATCAGCTGGAATTGGTGGTCAGTTAGCTATGAAGGATGGGGTCTGTGAGGACTGGACTGCCTGGGCTGAAACATGCCATAAAATGTGACAGCTTTACAGGGAGAGAAACCGCTGAAACAAAGGATAAGAGTTGAGTTTGGGGCTGGGCACGGTGGCTCACGCCTGTAATCTCCACACTCTGGGAGGCTGAGGTGGCCAGATCACCTGAGGTCAAGAGTTTGAGACCAGCCTGGCCAACATGGTGAAACCCTGTCTCTACTAAAAATACAAAAATTAGCCAGGCATGGTGACAGGTGCCTGTAATTCCAGCTACTCGGGAGGCTGAGGCAGGAGAATCACTTGAACCTGGGAGGCAGAGGATGCAGTGAGCCAAGATTGAGTCACTGCACTGCAGCCTGGGCAGCAGAGTGTGACTCCCTCTCAAAAAAAAAAAAAAAAAAAAAGAGAGAGAGAGAGAGTAGAGTTTGGGATATATCATGTTATGGTGACTCTGGGACATATAGGAGTTGATTGACCAGTAGATAGTTAAAAATGCAAGCCTGGACCTTCTCTCATGGAAGAAAACGTTGGCACTAGAGATTAAAGTTGGGGATTTAGCAACAGATTGGTAGACAGAAAAGACATGAAGTACAGAATGTGCATACAGAAGAGAAAGAGGCCTGGATCAGACACCTGGCTTGGCAACGGGAATTTGACCTTTATTTAGCTTTTTCATTCATTTCATTGTTATTACCATTATGAATGAATATATTTTTTAAATTATTATTATTTTTTAAAAAACAGGGTCACACTCTATCACACAGGCTGGAGTCCAGTGGCATGCTCTTGGCACATTGCAGCCTCAACCCTCCTGGGCTCAGGTGATCCTCCCACCTCAGCCTTCCAAATACCTGGGACTACAGGTGTGTGCCACCAGCTCTGGCTAATTTTTGAATTTTTCTGTACATACACAGTCTCGCTATGTTTCCCAGGCTGGTCTTGCACTCAAGCGGTCCACCTTGGCCTCCCAAAGTGCTAGGATTATAAGCATGAGCCCCTGTGTCCTGCCAGGAGTGAATATTGTAGAGAGCAGAGACAATCTGCTGGATTTTTGGAGTAGAAAGGACCTGTTCCTCTTCTCTTAGAATGGACAAAAGTACCCAAAATCAGAAATCACAGGCTACAAGAGAGGTGACCCAAATTCTGCAGGACACTTCAACGTTCAAGATTTTTTTTTTTTTTTTTTTTGAGATAGTCTCACTCTCTTGCCCAGGCAGGAGTGCAGTGGCACAATCTCAGCTCACTGCAACCTCTGCCTCCCCAGTTCAAGTGATTCTCCTGCCTCAGCCTCCTGAGTAGCAGGGACTGCAGGCACCCACCACCATGTCCAGCTACTTTTTGTACTTTTAGTAGAGATGGGGTTTCACCATATTGGCTAAGCTGGTCTCAAACTCCTGATCTCAGGTGAGCCTCCTACCTCAGCCTCCCAAAGTGCTGAGATTACAGGCGTGAGCCACTGCACCAAGCCCAGCGTTCCAGATTTGAAGGGGAATGAGAGATCAGAACTGGAGACCCCTCGTCTGAGCCTACTAGTATAATGGTCCACGTCACTCACTGGGCATGCAGCAGACCCTGTAAATATTTCACCTTCTCTGGACAACAGTAGTTCCTCAAGAACAGGAGATCTGGGAGAATGCACAGCGCCTGGCACTCCTTCGATGATGGCGATATTATCAATGCTTCTTATTCCTTTGAATCCTTGGCAAGAGCTGGCAGGGAACTTTGTACACATCAGGTACAAAAAACCTCATCCATGCAGTCTGTGATCCAGAAGCTCATGGCACTCCCTGACAATTCACGACAAAGCAGTTCCACTGCTTTTTAACACAGTGTGGGTCCATGAAAGGAGATTATCCATAAGGACTAGCTGAGTGGATAAAAAGACAGACTAGCTGAGTGGCTGACTCTTCCAGACGGCAGGTTGTCCCTCTTGACAAGTGGAAACCATGTGCTGCCATTCCCAAAGTCAGCCTCAGCTTGGTCCTTGGCTGGAACCTTGTAGAAAAGTTTCTGGGTCAGCAGACCTCACAGACAAGGATCCGTAGCTGGCCACCCCCAGCCCTGTAAAGGCTCTAAGGCAAGAAAGCAGGGGAGCCTAGTTCACATTGCTGGAAAATCATTAAAATATCCCCGATGCTTGGCGACTAAGCCCGGAGGGTATTAGGTGCTCGCTTTCCCTCAGCCCGCCCCATCCCCCGCGCCCCGCGCTGCAGTTCCCTCTAAGAAGCGCGATCTAAGTGAGGCTGAGTGCTGAGTCGCTGAGCAGCCCGCTCTCCATGTGACTTCAGTTTCCGTCTGTTCCTTCCGCTAATGCTAAAATAATCTGATGCCCCAGAGAAAGGAGGCAGCCCAGCCTGGCGTTCGACTGCTTTCGAGGAGGCTGGAGCCCCTAGAGAGGATGCGCCCCGCGGAGCCGCCTGGGCCTGCGGGAGCCGTGAGTATTTCCTGCGTGGGGGTGTCCCCTGGGGACAGCCAGGGCCCTTCTCCAGGTGGGCGAGCTCGGGCGAGGATGGGTGGTAGGAAGTCAGCGTCCGTGGCCCGAGGCTGAGGGCTGCCCAGGAAGCTGTGGCTTGCTGCATCCAAGCACGGGGATTCTGTGCTGGGTGTGGGGGCTGCAGCTCTGGATGGAGGTGGAAATAGCTCCCTCCAGGAGCACTTACGGTGAAAAAGGTGGTGCGGTGTAGTAGAAACCACGAGGGCTTCAGACTCAGACCTGGATTTGACTCCTGGCTCAGCAGGGAGCATAAGAGCAGGCCGTTAAGGTTTCCTAGCCTCAGTTTTCTCATCTGCAAAATGGGAACAGTCATGCTCCCTTCCTGGGCTGGGCGACTGGATATGATGACACCACTCTGTGCACACTCAGCATGCTGAGCGCTGGGATCTCCTTTCCTCCTTTCTCAACGTGGGTTGAGAACCACTATTTCATAGATGAAGACACTAAGACTGGTGAACAGCAACACATGTTCACAGATGTCTTCCATGTGCCAGGCCTGTACAAGGCCTTGGGGACACTACGTGCAAAGCTTGGAGATTCGCTGTGGCTCTGTGACTTGTATCCACGGCTAGCCTAGGTTTTTTTTGTTTTGTTTTGTTTTTGAGACACATCTCAGTCTGTCTCCCAGGCTGTAGCGTAGTGGCACGATCTTGGGTCACTGCAACTTCTGCCTCCTCCTGGGTTGGAGCAATTCTGTTGCCTTACCCTCCTGAATAGCTGGAATTACAGGTGTGTGCCACCACACCTGCCTAATTTATGTATTTTTAGTAAAGACAGGATTTCGCCATGTTGTCCAGGCTGGTCTTGAACTCCTGACCTTAGGTCATCCACCCACCTCAGCCTCTCAAAGTGCTGGGATTACAGATGTAATCCCAGCAGCCCAGCCAGCTAGCCTAGTCTTAGATCCGTGGTTTATCAGAGGGAGACTAAGACTCGGATGCCCTTCTGTAGCCCTTGTGGCCTCTCCATGTGGGCCAGCTTCTGAAGGGGTCAGTGTACATCTCTATGTACCCAGGAGCTAGATGGAAAGAAGAAGCCACTAATGTGGCTTTGTGCTGCCTCTGAGAAGGTAAACTGTGCCAGTTGGTGGCTGGGACTGGAGGAGACTGGGTCAGGGTCCTAAGGATGGAGCCTCTAGACCCGGCTGGTTGGGGCTGGTGTGCTTCCGGAGGGGCTGAGGGAACCCCACTGGAGGCTTCCTCATGATGGATACAGCCTGTTAGGAGTCTGGATACTAGAAACATTCAGAGTCTACAGAGCTGGCTCTCCATGCTTTCCTGTGTGCCTTTTACTCGCTGGCTGTGACACACAGACTGTTCCTGTGAGTGCTGGGGCTTTGCTGGGCTTTACGTCCCTGAGTCATATTTATTCTCCTCACACACCCCTTAGGTTTCTATGTGTATGCCTGAGAGTTCCTAAAGCAGATTGTAAAATCATGGGCCCAGGGGAAAAAAAAAAAAAACCTTCACTCATGCCTTTAAGTTAAAAAAAAAAAAAAAAAAAAACCCCAAAACTCAGCTTCACAAAGAAGGCACTACTTTTTTAAAATTTTATTTATTTATTTATTTATTTTTAGCAACACGCTCTTGCTCTGTTGCCCAGACTGAAGTATGGTGGCATGATCACAGATCACTGCATCCTCAAACCCTTGGGCTCAAATGATCCTCCTGCTTCAGCCATCTGAGCAGCTAGGACCACAGGGGCATACCACCATGCCGGCTAATTAAAATTTTTTTTTTTTGTAGAGACAGGGTTTTGCTGTGTTACCCAAGCTGATCTCAAACTCCTGGGCTCAAGCAATCCTCCTGCCTCAGCCTCCCAAAGTGCCGGGAGTATGGACATGAGCCACCACACCCCGCATTCATCTAATGGATACCCTCATGGGAACTTCATGAAAACCCATATAAATATAATCTCTCATAGTTTTTAAATCCATCATCCAAGAGTTCCTGCTCTTTGGTGATGACACATGCACGGTAAACTCCAAAAGAGACACGGACTCCCAATATCTCTGTTCTGGGATCTGCACTGAGAATACACTGACCAGCCGGGCATGGTGGCTCACACCTGTAATCCCAGCACTTTGGGAGGCCGAGGCGAGCAGATCACCTGAGGTTGGCAGTTTGAGACCAGCCTGACCAACATGGAGAAACACTGAACTCTACTAAAAATACAAAATTAGTTGGGCATGGTGGCACATGCCTGTAATCCCAGCTACTCAGGAGGCTGAAGCAGGAGAATTGCCTGAACCCTGGAGGCAGAGGTTGCAGTGAGCTGAGATCGTGCCATTGCACTCCAGCCTAGGCAACAAGAGTGAAACTCCATCTCAAAAAAAAAAAAAGAATACATTGACTTGTCTGTCTCTGGTCTTGACTCTTTTGGAAGAGAGATGCTAGTACTGATCACTACCTGCATTCTCTATGTATCCACATTGCAAAGCACAAACCAGATGCTCCTATGGGCAATGACTGTGCATCACATCATGCATAGATCCAT
The DNA here is from genome assembly GCF_049354715.1 of Callithrix jacchus. Taxonomy (NCBI): domain Eukaryota; kingdom Metazoa; phylum Chordata; class Mammalia; order Primates; family Cebidae; genus Callithrix; species Callithrix jacchus. Next base: position 25,478,867 of record NC_133516.1, on the reverse strand, counting down.
TGTATAGTCTCATAAGTTAGGAGAGGGTGGACTTACAACCATGACTGAAAAACACTACCTTTCTTAGGACATGCTGTCTGTTACATACTTACAGATGTCTGTGTTTACTGATGCTTGTTAATGTGTCATTGCACATCAGCGACAAGCATTTATCTTTTTTTTTTTTTTTTTTTGCCATTCACTTTCCTCCCAAACCATTTTTCTCGACTTCATCATGAAACAAATGTCACGTGCTCAGTCTGTGATGGGGCTCTGGGCTAGGTTAGGTGACAATTTCTGAAAGCTCAGAGAGGTGAGGTGAAGGAAAAAGGACATTGATGCTTGGATCTTATAAGCCTCACATGCAACAATAAACCCAATTCTTAGATATTCAGATTCTTAGATAGATTGGTTTGGTTGCAAATGACAAGAAAACAAAAAACAAGAAACCTCAAATTGGCTTCAGCAAAAAAAGAGGATTTATTGTTTCAAATAACTGAAATGTCTATGGGCAATAGTTTCAGGCATGGCGGAGTCCAAATGTTCAAACAACTTTGCCAGGAATCCATCTACCTTCATTTCTCAGCTTTGCCTTCCTTTCTGTGGGTCTCATTACCAGGCAAGTCCTGGAACTGGTGGCAAAGATGGCTGCCTGCAGCACCAACTATATTCCCACTGGCTTGGCATCTGAAACAGAAAGAGCAAGACTCCTTTTCATGAGTTCTAGCAACTGCCCTTGGATTGATTCTCATGGGCTTGGCTTTTATGATGAGCCTGTGTTAGGAAAATGGAGTGCTCTCATAGGATCAGCCTTATTCATAGGCCCCACCCTAAAACCAGGAGTTGAGATCAGACCCAAACAAACTCAGACTTTTTAATAAAGGAAAGGGGTTGGTTGCACAACAGCGTAAGTATATTTACTACTATTGAATTGTACTCTTAAAAGCAGTTAAGATGATGACTTTCAGCCAGGCACAGTAACTCACGCCTATAATCCCAGCACTTTGGGATGCTGAGGCGGGCAGATCACCTGAGGCCGGGAGTTCGAGACCAGCCTGGCCAACATGGTGAAACCCTATCTCTACTAAAAATACAAAAATTAGCTGGGCATGGTGGTGGGCACCTGTAATCCCAGCAACTCAGGAGGCTGAGGCAGGAGAATCGCTTGAACCCTGGAGGCTGAGGCTGCGGTGAGCCAAGATTGCAGCATTGTACTCCTGAGCAACAGAGCAAGACTCCATCTCAAAAAAAAAAAAAAAAAAAGGATGATCGCTTTCATGTTTTATGTATTTTACTACAACTGAACATTTTCTAAAGAAAAATAAAGAAAGCTGTGGTTTCCTCAAAGGGGAATTGAAGAGTTGTTACCAGAAGGAGAAATGAATGTGAGTAGGTGAAACCAACCGATCTCCAGGACGAATAGAGTCAGGTGCTGAGACCAAACAGATGTGTCTTCTCTCGCTTTAATGCAGAGGGATTTCAGACTTAACACAGTGAAGAAAGGAGGAAGTGGAACCCTGTCATGGTCCTCACCCATGAGGTGGGCGTGAGGAGCAGGCTAGTAGTGGATGGGTTCAATGTGGCCACAAAGCCTGGTGAGGTCACAGGGACTCTCCTCTTCCAGCCCCAACCCTAAAGGTTGCCTAAGTCAGGTGCTGTGCCATGTGTACCACGAAACTTTCTGCTGCCACCTCTAAGAAAGAGAAGGATCAGCAGGGGATTTCTTCCAGGAGATAGCACCGAAGGCTCCATCTTTTCACCTGTCTATTCTCAAGCAGGACCTTAGTGTCTGAGGTAGTCCTACACCCACAGTGCCTGGCAAGGGCTCACCCTGGGGTACACATCGTGTTCTCCTAAGCTCATGTCACTCCATTTCAATGTCAACTGGACACGGACTACTGCTGATCCTCCCTACTGTCATTCACTCCTCTCCTGGTCCAGTCTTGATCTCATGAGGTCTCTTCTGCCCTTCCAGTGTCTCCCCTCTGTGGTCCCACCAGGCACCAAAGCTGAGCCCTTTCCCTTGGCCTGCAAGGTCAGTGGGGACCCTGCAGTCCAGGGTCCCTGCCTGGCCCTGGACCACCTCCTTCAGCTTCAGCAAGTTAGTGGTCTCCCTGTCACCATGCAGCCTGGCACCCTGAGACCTCCTTGTGAGCCTCCCTCAATGGCCTTTCTCTTGTTCTAGGATATTGGACCCTTCCTCAGCTCCTGATGCTTCCATTTGGCTTCTCATCTTTTTCCACATACCCAGTTTTCTTCTAGGCTCTCTGGCTCCATTTTGTTTTGTTTTTTGTTTTGTTTTGAGATGGGGTCTTGCTCTGTCTCCTAGGCTGGAGTGCAGTGGTGCAATCTTGGCTCACTGCAACCTCTGCCTCTCAGGTTCAAGCAATTCTCCTGCCTCAGCCTCCCAAGAAACCGGGATTACTGGTGCGCACCACCATGCCTGGCTAATCTTTTGTATTTTTTTTTTTTTTAGTAGAGACAGGGTTTCACTGTGCTGGTTAGGCTGGTCTTGTACTCCTGACCTCGTCATGATCTGCCCACCTTGGCCTCCCAAAGCGCTGGGATTACAGGCATGAGCCACTGTGCCCGGCCCACTTTGACTTTTTTGAGTCTTGGGTTTCTTATCTGTAAAATGGAAATAGTAAGCAGGGAATCAAACAGATGTGTATACGCTGGCTTTATTCACATTAGCCAAAATATCTATCTAAATGTCTATCAAGAGATGAATATAGCATATGTATATATATATACACACACATAAATATATACAATGGAATGTTATTCCACTTTACAAAGAATGGAATTCTGATACATGCTACGATATGGATAAGCCTTGAAAACATTAGTTATGTAATACAAGCTAAAAGGACAAATACTGCATGATTCTACTTATATGAGTACTTAGAATAGGCAAATTCATAGAGGAAGAGAGAATAGTCGTTACCAGAGGCGGGATGTGGGGAGTTACTGTTTGATAGATACAGAGTTTTAGTTTGGGTTTATGGAAAAGTTGTTTGCACAACAATGTGACTCAACTTGATGTCGTTGAATTGCACATTCAAAATAGGTTAAGATGGCAAACATTATGTATATTTTATCGCAATAAAAAATGAACGCAGGGTGCAGTGGCTCACACCAGTAATCCCAGCACTTTGGGAGGCTGAGGCAGGTGGATCACCTGAGGTCAGGAGTTTAAGACCAGCCTGGCCAACATAGTGAAACCCCGTCTCTACTAAAAATACAAAAATTAGCCAGGTATGGTGGTGCATTCCTGTAATCCCAGCTACTTGGGAGGCTGAGGCAGGAGAATCGCTTGAACCCAGGAGGCAGAGTTTGCAGTGAGCCGAGTTCGAGCCACTGCACTCCAGCCTGGGCAACAGAGTGAGACTCTGTCTCCAAAAAAAAGAGAAAATATTAATGCCTCCTACACGGAATTATTGCAAATATTACAGGAGATCATGTCTATAAGAAGCCTTTGCTACCTCAAGTGCTATTATTGTTACTGGCCAATAGCATTAAGTTATAATTCAATTATCTTGGCTTTATCCAAGAATTTCCTAAAAATTACTTTTGTATTTTAGGAAGGGAATTTATAAAACTCACACTACTCCTATTCTTTTGTGAATTCAAGTAAGTTCTAGAGAAAGAAAAATCAGCTAAGAACAGCTTGCCAGTATTATTTGAGGGAATATGGAAAGGACAAAATAATCTCCTTTACAATCTCGAAATGACACCATGAAAACGGTATGATTTTTCATCACACACATATAAACACCTATTGAAGAGCAGTGCATTAAGGCTGATAGAAGTCATTCACTCTTCACCGTGAGCTGCTTCCCTTCTGACGTCGGCTGAGCACACTAAGGCAGAGTCTATCCCATCTTTTTTTTCTTTGCTGCTATTGAAGACAGAATTTCTTTAACAACATATAAACATTATTTCCCCAAATAAAATGTCAAACTTTGTAATCTCAGGATGCTCTTCAATTAAATTGACCCAGAATATTGACAAAGTAGAAACTTTTTAAAAAAGTTAAATCACAAGCCGGGCGAAGTGGCTCATGCCTGTAATCATAGCACTTTGGGAGGCCAAGGCGGGTGGATCACTTGAGGTCAAGAGTTCAAGACCAGTCTGGCCAACATGGTAAAGCCCTGACTCTACTAAAAATACAAAAATCAGCTGGGCGTGGTGGTGTAATCTCAGCTACTTGGGAAGCTGAGGCAGGAGAATCTCAGCCACTTGGGAGGCTGAGAAAGGAGAATCGCTTCAACCCCAGAGGTGGAGATTGGAGTGCCACTGCACCCCAGCCTGGGTCACAGAGTGAGACTCTGTCTCAAAAAAAAAAAAAGTTAAATCACTTGATATGCGTTCTGAAATATTTAGGGGAAAGTATATCAATGACTGCAATGTACTTTGAAATGCACCATGAGGCCAGGCACAGTGGCTCACGCCTATAATCCCAGCAATTTGGGAGGCCGAGGAGGGTGGATCACCTGAGGTCAGGAGTTCGAGACCAGTCTGTCCAACATGGTGAAACCCTGTCTCTACTAAAAATACAAAAATTAGCCAGGCCTGGTGGTGGGCACCTGTGATCCCAGCTACTTGGGAGGCTGAGGCAGGAGAATCGCTTGAACATGGGAGGCAGAGAGGTTGCAGTGAGCCGAGATTGTGCCACTGCACCCAGCCTGGGTGACAAAGTAAGACTCCATCTCAAAATAAAAAAAAAGAAGAAAAGAAAAGAAATGCACTGGGAGTGGTGCTGTGTGCCTGTAGTCCTAGCTAATCAGTAGCCTTAGGCGGGAGGATTACTTGAGGCCAGGAGCTTGAGACTATAGTGTGCTACAATCCCATCTGTGAATAACTACTGCACTCCAGCATGGGCAACATAGTGAGACCTCTAAAAAAAAAGGAAAAAGAAAGATGGACAGAAGCATAGATAGATGGATAGTTATATGCTGTTAGGGAAAAGTTAAATGACTAACAGTACCTGGTAACTGTTCACATTCCTTGTCATAATCATAAAAATCAAATAATAAGAAATTAGAAAACTGCCATGGGAACTATAACTACCTATAATATACTGTCATATGAATTATTGGATTATTGCTCCACTGAACTATTAGTTTGTGATGAGGAGGTGATACAAGCACTGAGCCTGGCAGGATGAATAAGAGTTCAGCAGGTGAAGAAGAGCAGCATAAGAGCCTTTCCCACAGAGGAAACAGTGTGTGAGCATGCGTGATTCAGTCAAGGACTGCAGGCATTCCAGGATGGCTGGGGCTTGTGGTATTGAGGTTGAGTCGATGCAGAAGTCACAGACCTGGGTTTGAATTGCAGCTCTAACATTCTCTAACTATATGGCCTAAACCTATGTGAGCCTCCATTGACCAAGTGTGAAATGGGATGGATAACATTTACCTGCTGGGATTTTTGTGGAAATTATATGTAAAGCACCTGGTATAGTATACATTCCAAGGTGAGCACTCAGTAAGCATGAGCTGTGGACAGAATCTGGGCGCAATTATGTAGACCTTGAATATCACTGAATTGACCTTTGAATTGGTCTACTCTCAGGAATCCATATCATCTCATTCCTCGGTGGTACACTTTCTCAAGGAAACCAAGTAGTCAGGGTGGGGGGATATATTTTCATTGTTTTTCCACTGTGGCCACTAAGCTTCGGCCAACATCCGTCATTCCTGCCCACAGCCTACCATGGACTCTGGGTGCTCTTCCCCCCCAGACATCCCAGAGTCCACATACTGCAGCTCCCAGGGGCAGGAGAAGGGGCGAAAGCTCTGCTTTCCCTTTAATTAACACACACTTTGTCTCACTATAGGAAACATCACCCCCACCTCCAGTGGGTGAGTGTCCTCCTGCAGGCCTTGGAGGACTTGGTGGGGGTCCCCTGCTCACTGAACTTCAAGTCCAAAACACTCCCTTATATTGACAAAGGCTTTTGTTTTCTTTCTTTCCTTCTTTTTTTTCTTTTTTTTGAGACAGAGTTTTTCACTCTTGTTGCCCAGGCTGGAGTGCAATGGCGCAATCTCGGCTCACCGTAACCTCCACCACCCAGGTTCAAGTGATTCTCCTGCCTCAGCCTCCCAAGGAGCTGGGATTAAAGGCATGCATTACCACACTTGGCTAATTTTGTATTTTTAGTAGAGATGGGGTTTCTTCATGTTGGTCGGGCTAGTCTTGAACTCCCGACCTCAGATGATCTGCCCACCTCAGCCTCCCAAGTGCTGGGATCACAGGGCTGAGCCACCTCGCTTGACCCTAACAAAGCCTTTTCACACACACACTCTCATTCAGTCTTGACACAACCCTGTGAGGTCAGCAAGACACAAGTGTTGTCCTCCATGGCCACCACCAGAGTGAAGGAGCCAGCCTTGGGCCCAGGTCTCTTTCCCTAGCCCAGGGTCCCTTCTCTACACAGATCCCACCTGCTGCTTCTTATGGAGAAAGGCAGTGGCATGTAGTCACTCTCTCAGAAGTGACCAGAGGGAACAACCTTGTGATACTGAAGGGAATTAGATGCTAACGTGTTATGTAGTTGAGTGCCTATCAGCAGAGATGTCTTGGGTCTCTCCTATTGAAAGCTGACAGCGAGGACCCACCACCAGCCACCACCAACATGCAAGAGCAAGGTGTTAACTCTCAGTGGGAGCAGATTCGCATTTATTAGGACCTGTGGCCAGATGCAGCCTGTGTCCATGGAACAGGACAAGATGAACTGACCTCTGCTGGTTCTGCCAGGCTGATACTGACCACATGGGAAGCCAGCTGGCTTATTTGCAGCCCTGAGGAAATGAGGGCTGAGCAGGGAGGTGCTCAAAGCGGGCTTCTTACACTGGCTATCTGGAGTCACTGTGGGAAGGGCCCAAGGGAAGAAGGGTTGCTGTGGCTCCTAAATCCCCCTCCAGGTGGAGGCAAAGCCTCATCCATTCCTAAAGAGAGTCTCTTGTCACAAGCCCCATATAGCCCTGGCTGACCAGGAGTGCAAGGCTCAGTGGGAACCAGAGATCTGCATTTAACCCTTGCTGGGAACCAATGCACTGCCTTCCCCGAGCCACCATGCGCCTCCCATTTCATCTCTCTGGCCTGAGTGCTCGCATCTCCATATGGTGGTGAGTAGTCCCTTCAGAAACACTGCAGTTCTTCTCTGAAGGATGGTCAGTTACTAAACTTCAATGAATGTGCATTTGCTAGAAGGGCCACGTGCAACGAAACTGATCTTTCTCACGCAAATCCTCAGGACCACACATTCAAGGAGCGCTCCAACAAATTCAAGTGATACAACTCCTCACTGATTTATCTAGGCTCAGAGGGAGATCCAAGTCCTAACGACCGACGTGAAGGGTCCCAGTGGTACAGCTGGGTGATTATAGGCAGTAAGAGTAGTAAAGACTACTTTTTGAACATTCTTTTTGAAATTGTCTTTTTTTTTTCCAGACGGAGTCTTGCTCTGTTTCCCAGGCTGGAGTGCAGTGGCAGGATCTCCTCACTGCAACCTCTACCTCCTGGGTTTAAGTGATTCTCCTGCCTGTAATCCCAGCACTCTGGGAGGCCAAGGCAGGCAGATCATGAGGTCAGGAGTTCAAGACCAGCCTGGCCAACATGGTGAAACCCCATCTCTACTAAAAATACAAAAATTAGCCGGGCATGGTGGTGGGCACCTGTAATCCCAGCTACTCAGGAGGCTGAGGCAGGAGAATCACTTGAAACTGGAAGGCAGAGATTGCAGTGAGCTGAGATTGTGCCACTGCCCTCCAGCCTGGGCAACAAGAGTGAAATGCTGTCTCAAAAAAACAAAAAGCCATATGGTATCCTGGATTAAATGTTCATAGCAGCATTATAAATAACAGCCAAAGAGTAGAAACAACCCAAATGTCCACCAACTGATGAATGAATGGATAAACTAAATCTGAAATATTTATAAAATGGAATATAAATTAGCCATAACAAAGAATGAAGTACTGATGTATTCTACAAGGATGAACTTTGAATACATTACGTTAGGTGAAAGAAGCCAGACACAAGAAGCCACATATTGTATGATTCTGTTTTTATGAAATGTCTAGAATAGGTGAATCCATAGGACAGAAATTAGACTAATAGTTTCCAGGGGCCAGGAGAATGTCAAAGTGGCAGCAACTGCTAATAATCTGAGGGTTCTTTTGGGGGCAATGCAAATCTCATGGAATTAGATACTGGCGATGGTGGCTTCAACTTTGTGAACATTCTACAAACCACGGAAGTGTACAAGTTAAAGGGTAAATTTGATGGTATGTTAATTATATCTCAGTTTTAAAAATATATATTTTATGGGCTATATTTAGAGAAAGGGACCGGACTACGTGGTATCTTTCGAAAAGTTTTAAGGAACTCCCTTAAATTTGGTACCTAGTTTAAAAAAATTGATAGCTAGTTATGAAAATAATCCAAACCTCAATTATCAAAGGTTGAATAGTTTTCAGATTGAATTTAAAGTCTGGGCCAAGTGTTACTCTGCCTTTCCCCTCCCTCCCTCCTTCTCTTATTACCTTTACCAGGTTATGATTTTTTCTTTTTTTTGAGATAGAGTCTCACTCTGTCACCCAGGCTGGAGTGCAGTGGTGTGATCTCAGCTCACTTGCAACCTCTGCCTCCGAGGTTCAAGTGATTCTCCTGCCTCAGTCTCCTGAGTAGATGGGATTACAGGAGCCTGCTACCGCACCCAGCTAGTTTTTTGTATTTTCAGTACAGACAGGGTTTCACTGTGTTGGGTAGGCTGGTTTCAAACTTCTGACCTCATGATCCACCCGCCTTGGCCTCCCAAAGTTCTGGGATTACAAGCGTGAGACACCGCACCCGGCCCCTTTACTAGGTTATGTTTTAAGCAATAAATAGATTTCACAAAACTATTTGCTTGGTGTAAGAATGATTTCTCCAGGCAAAACTGCAAATAAAATTAGTTTATATACAGATTTTTTAAACTATGATAATTTGTCAGTACTCAAAAGAAGTCATTTGTCCTAGGTTACATAAATCTAATCAGTATTACAATGCACTTTTTACAAACAACTTGTACCTGTTAATTTTTTGTAACTCTTATTTTACATGAAATTTTAAACTTACAGAAAAGCTGCAAGGATACTACAAAGATTCCCATAACTCTTCCCCAATTGTTAACATTTGCTTTCTCTTTCTCTCTTTCTCAATGGATAGATAAATAGATAATTGATAGATGATAGATATAGATAGATAGATAGATAGATAGATAGATAGATAGATAGATAGACAGACACACATATATATACACACACATTTAATTTTGTTTCAGTGTGTATTTTCTAAGATAAAAAACCTGGGAAGTTAACATTGAGGGCCAAGTGTGGTGGCTCACGTCTATAATCTTAGCACTTTGAGACACCTAGGAGGTTGGATCCCCTGAGCAACTCAGTTTTTGTTATAGTTGTTGTTGATGTTGTTTTATATGGAATCTCGCTCTGTTGCCAGGCTGGAGTGCAGTGGTGCAATCTCTGCTCACTGCAACCTCTGCCTCCCAGGTTCAAGTTTTTCTCCTGCCTCAGCCTCCCAAGTAGCTGGGACTACAGGTTCGTACCACTAGGGCCAGCTAATTTTTTGTTATTGTGGTTTTGTTTTGTTTTGTTTGAGACGGAGTCTTGCTCTGTCGCCCAGGCTGGGGTGCAATGACATGATCTTGGCTCACTGCAACCTCGGCCTCCCGGGCAAGTGATTTTCCTGCCTCAACCTCCTGAGCAGCTGGGATTACAGATGTGCACCACCATGCCCAGTGAATTTTTGTATTTTTAGTAGAGATGGGGTTTCACCATGTTGGCCAGGCTGGTCTTGAACTCCTGAGATCAAGCGATCCACCCTCCTTAGCCTCCTAAAGTGTTGGGATTACAGGCGTGAGCCAGCGCACCTGATCACAAACAAACATAATTTCCAAAGCAAAGGAGACTCTTTGCAGCTGCTGTACGTTCTACTTCCTCACTGTCAGTGTTCTCTTGTTACAAAATACAATCTCCATTCATGTTGTTTTTATGAACGAATCGATTTTTACCACTGTCTTCCTATGACCAGGTCTGAGGCAGAAAACCATGTGGTCTTACCTGCCTAAAAAGCAACAGCACATCTTCACAGAGAAGGGATGGCTATGCAGTGGCCTCACAGCGTTCCATCATAACCGGTTAGAACGCATCAGTTTTCAGCCTTACGCGGTGGCTCACGCCTGTAATCCTAGCACTTTGGGAGGCCAAGGCAGGCAGATTATGAGGTCAGGAGTTTGAGACCAGCTTGGCCAATATGGTGAAATTCCATCTCTACTAAAAATATGAAAATTAGTCTGGCATACTGGTGCATGCCTGTAGTCCCAGCTACTTAGGAGGCTGAGCCAGAATGGCTTGAATGTGGGAGGCAGAGGTTGCAGTATACCAAGATTGCGTTACTGCACTCCAGCCTAGGACAGAGGGACAGAGCAAAAGAGCCAGACTCCATCTCAAAAAATAATAATAAAATAAAATAAGAAGAATCCATCAGTTTTCCAAATGGGCCAAACCTTATCAAGACAGAGCAATAGGCAACTCAGGGTCCCAGGAACACTCACCAGGTGGGAAGCTGTTGGGCTTTCCACCTGTTCCTGCATGTTGGGCACATGCTGGTTTAGATGCCCTCTTACAGCTGCAGGCACTGTGGCACGAGGTTGTGTGGGAGGAGAGGAAGCAGTCCTGTGCAGGCAGGGAATGAGTCATGGGATTTTGCAGTGAGATATGGCAAGAAGATTGTTTACCTTGGACTCCTGGCAATGCCGTGGCTCTGAGGAAGCTCTCTGCACCTACACACTCTAGGAGGAGTGTTTCTCCACCTCAGTGGTCTCTGTTTTGACAGCCTTTTATTTCTTTACAGTCATTACATACCCTTTAAGTTAGCACTGGGTCATGGCCATTCTCACTTACATGATTGTATCAGTCAGGGTCCAATCAGGAAACAGAAACTGCCCAGATTATCTAAAACAGAGGATATTTAATGCAAGAAAGTGGCAATGCATGATGGAAGAGGCTGAGAAGCCAAGCAGCCAATACACAGTCAACACAGTGATGATCAACTTCAGGAAGCCTCTTATCTCACCTAGGTGGGGTGAGGATAAGAGGAGGAGGTGGGCCAGGTGTGGTGGCTCATGCCTGTAATACTAGTACTTTGGGAGGCCGAAGTGGGTAGATCACCTGAAGTCATGAGTTCGAGACCAGGCTGGCCAACATGGTGAAATCCCATCTCTACTAAAAATGCAAAAATTAGCCAGGCCTGGTGGCACACGCCTATAATCCTAGCTACTCAGGAGGTGGAGGCAGGAGAATCTCTTGAACCCAGGAGGCAGAGGTTACAGTGAGCCAAGATTGCAACATTGTACTACAGCCTCGGCAACAAGAGGAAAACTCCATTTCAAAAAAACAGAATAAAACAAAGCAAAAATACAAAGAGGAGGAGGTGGTGTCACTCTAGGATGTCTGTCCAAGGCAGAGAGGAAGGGAGAGATATACCCTGGATTCTTTCTACCCTCTGCTGTCTGACCTCCCAGTAGTATCTTCCATTGACTAAACCAGCTGGAGGTCAGGTGACAGCAGAGTCTGGGATTCAGAGCCTTCAGCAGTCAGAGCCCTGCCACACCCAGCAGAGCAGGGAAGGGGAAGGCATGGCTCTGGGGACAAACTGCTCTCAGCCAGCAGAGTCATCTGTGCCCAAGGTTAGCCTTGCTCTGCAGTTTACGACGTGCACTTTTTAATCTAACCCTCCTGCCTACCTTTTACACATCTAGCTGGTATAATCCATCCTTCCAGTCACATTACTCATGCCTTTATTTTAGACTCTGTGTATCTGTTGAATTACCTTGGAGATTACACAGGAATAACCAGCACTCAATCAGCTCACTGGTGTTTGGAACTCGTAAGTAGTAATTGTGTCACTCACTACCTTCACAGCCAAGGAAGCACTTTCACATACGTGAGACTGGTTTATTCTCATGCAACTCTGGAATAGTTATTATTACTCCCACTTTGTAGACAGATTCTCTGAGTCTTGGATACTTTGTTTGAATTCCTAAAGGACAAACAATGAATAACAGCGGCAGAATTCAAACTCTGTTCTGTTTGGTTCCAGACTCCATAATCTTCCCATGATAGCCTGCTGCTTCCTGCCAGAAGGAGCTGCCCAGGGCCACAGCAAGAGTTTTTCTGGGCTAGTACGCTGAATTTAGGAGGAAGAAGAGGATGTGTTTTAAACTTGCAAAATTCTTGATGACCCATAAATTAAAATGCCCCTCCTGGATGTGACACGTGGCCTATCTTGCCTTCCAATCTGAAGGTTACCTTCTCTCTGAAGGACCTGCACTCTTTCCCCTTACATATCTAGATTCAGTGCTTCAATATACAGGGCTTGCTGTTCTAGAAGGATCGAAGTCGGCCAGATACAGTGGCTCACGCCTGTAATTCCAGCACTTTGAGAGGCTGAGGCAGGCAGATCATGAGGTCAGGAGTTCGAGACCAGCCAGGCCAACATGGTGAAACCCCGAATCTACTAAAAATACAAAAATTAGCTGGGTGTGGTGTCAGTTGCCTGTAATCCCAGCTACTTGGGAGGTTGAGGCAGGAGAATCACTTGAACCCGGGAGGCGGAGGTTGCAGTGAGCCAAGACCGTGCCACTGCTCTCCAGCCTAGGTGACAGAGTAAGACTTTGTCTCAAAAAAAAAGAAAGAAAGATCAGAGTCACAGAAGTGAGTACCACCCCATGCCTGACAGAGGCAGGCAGGGAGGAAAGAAGGGTTCTTATCTCCCCATCTCCCCTCAATAAAATTCATGATGCCCCGTGAAGTTTGAATGTCAGATAAACAGGTATACGGATGCACCTAGCATTGAAATGGTGCCTTGTAATTTGCTAAATCTGAAACTATGTAACCTTATTTTATAGTGGGCAGTGATGGTGATCCCAGGGTGGGTCTGGAAGGGGATTCCCAATGTCTGGCAAGTTCTGGTGAATTCTGCATTGGAGGTTCTCTCTGTAGTAAGGGGAGTTGGCCTGGCCTGAAGTAAAAGCTGACTTACCCAGTTTCACTCAGCTCTTCAGCTAGTCTGTTTTCCCTGGTGAGCATTCAGATCTCAACAAGAAGGTAAAATGAGCCTTCAGGATACCTAAATGCATTTGAAAAAAGGAAAGAGGAGGGGTGGAAAAGGGCTTACATGCGCCCAGCAGAAAGTAGTTGGAGTGAACAGGTGGGGTGAGCTGGTGCCGCTGGCCCAGGAGAAAATGGGAGGGCGGACACGGGGCCTCGGGTGGATGTCAAGGAAGGGGGCAGAATGGAATGCTCTTGCTTCTGGGTCTGCAGAATGCAGAGCTGGGGGCATGCACTGGGTGTCCCAGCAGAACAGCAGTGAATGCAGCCTCACTGTTGGGAGAAACTGCTCCACGCACTCATCAGGAGCTCAGGGAGCGAGGTGGGGCTGCTCTCAGCTCTACCACTAAGGTAGAGTAAGCAGGTAGTATCTCTGGGCCTTTGTTCACGTGACAAATGTGATGGTGGGAGATATATTGCATTTCCCTTATGGCTCCTTTTATTTCTGAATCTCTCCTGGTACATAGATAATTTCAAGCCTTCTCATGACTGCTGTTCTGTGTGCACTGGCCAGGCAAGAGGGCTGGCAACCACATTTCATTAATTATCTTTATTCTATCTGAAGATTCCTTCTTCATTTTCCCCTCCATTTTCCCCCCATCCAGGCAAAATATCAAACCTCTTCTTTTCTTTTGAGATGGAGCCATAGGGAAATGCAATCTATCACCCAGGCTGGAGTGCAATGGCACCATCTCAGCTCACCACAACCTCCACCTCCCAGGTTCAAGCGAGTCTCCTGCCTCAGACTCCTGAGTAGCTGGGATTACAGGCACATGCCACCATGCCCAGCTAATTTTTGTATTTTTAGTAGAGACGGGGTTTCGCCATATTGGTGTGGCTGGTCTCGAACTCCTCACCTCATGATCTGCCCGCCTCAACCTCCCAAAGTGCTGAGATTACAGGTTTGAGCCACCACGCCCAGCTAAACCTCTTTTTTCAAAGGTCCACAGTCAAATGAGTTAACCAAAGATATCAATGCTTTTGTAAAAGCTGCCTGTCAGCAAGATGATTAGTAACTCTGTGGGACAGAGGCTACGATTCATATTTCAGTCTCAGTTCAGTCTTCAACTATTCATTCATTCGCTCAGGAAATACTTCCTGAGCTCATGGGATGCTTCAGGCCGATTGGAGCTGGAGGCAGGGAAACTTCAGCAGAATTACAAAATATGGGAAACTCCAGGTGACTGGAGACCTGGTTACTCAAACTTTTGCTTCTCCCTCTGTGCTGGACTCACTGAAGTTTAGTGTTCAGCCACACGTCCATCAAATGGTAGCGGCAAAATGAAATTGAGTTCTTGTCAACAGTTTCAGTGAAAGGCTGGAAGATTTGGCTAAATGGAAGTATTTGAGTAACCTGTGGGTTGCATCTCTATGGAGCTGTGAGCTCCACAGAGCTCCAAGACCACATAGAATTGGAACTGACTCCTTCTCCCAAGAATACAAAGCAGCCCTCTGGGATGTCCTTCTCTTACTTGCTTCTTCCTTGCTCTCTGTCCACAGGGCTGCCCTTGAGATGGAGTTGTTGCCCTTTTGGCTCTGCCTGGGTTTTCACTTCTTGACAGTGGACTGGAGGAACAGAAGTGGAACAGCCACAGCAGCTTCCCAAGGGGGCTGCAAGTTGGTGAGTTTTCCCTTGAACCCTGATTTGTCAGTTGCTCCTTTCCTGACAAGGTTTGGTCCATTTGGAAAGCTGACAGATTGTCCATCAGGAAGGGCAGAGAATGAAGAAGGCTGAATCACTCTGTGCCTGCCTAGCACAGTGCCATGTGCAGCTGCTCTTTAACCACAGGATTTTAAGATGCTGCCTGAGAAAAGCCAGGCAGTCCCTGCCCCACCCTTCTCATATCTGCTGAGGACAGGAGGCATCTGAAACCAGCCTAGGCAGCCTCCTGGAAAAAGAACAACTTGTTAAAAATCCGGATGGTTCAGGATGCGTGCAGTGGCTCATGCCTGTAATCCCAGCACTTTGGGAGGCTGAGGCAGGCAGATCACTTGAGCCCAGGAGTTCGAGACCAGCCTTGGTAACATGGCAAAACCACATCTCTACAAAATACAAGAATCAGTCAGATGTGGTGGCACACACCTATAGTTCCAGCTACTCTGGAGGCTGTGGTGGGAGGATGGCTTGAGCCGGGGAAGTGGAGGTTGCAATGAACTGAGAGCATGCCGCTGCCCTCCAGCCTAGGTGATGGAGCCAGACTTTGTCTTAAAAAAAAAATGCCAGACATGGTGGCTCACACCTGTAATCCCAGCACTTTGGGAGGGCAAAGTGGGCAGGTCACCTGAGGTCAAGAGTTCGAGACAATCCTGGCCAACATGGTGAGACCCTGTCTCTACTAAAAATACAAAAATTAGCCAAGTGGGTTGGCGCATGCCTGTAATCCCAGCTACTTGCAAGGCTGAGGCAGGAGAATTGCTTGAACCTGGGAGGCGGAGGTTGCAGTGAGCCAAGATCACACCACTGCACTCTGGCCTGGCGACAGAGAGAGACTTCATCTCAAAACACAAACAAAAAATTACGAAAATTAGCTGGGCATGGTGGCACGTGCCTGTAATCCCAGCTACTGGGAAGGCTGCGGCAGGAGAATCACTTGAATCCAGGAGGCAGAGGTTGCAGGGAGCCAAGATCACAACACTGCACTCCAGCCTGAGCCACAGAGTGAGACTCTGTCACACACACAAAAAATGAAAACAACAATAAAAAACCCTGGATGATTGAGCTGCATCAATGATATGAGAATCTCTGGGTGAGGTGCATTAATGTTGGAGAAGCCCACCTCGGAGTTTGTGGACAAGTTGACAGCTAAGGCTTATATAGCTGTAGGGAGGGCTTGCTTCCAGGCTGCACTGCAGAGCAACAGCCTGGACCATGCTCACACCAAGAAGACCCAGACACTGGATACCCAAGCCTTTACAGGCACCTTCTCCAGGGCTTTCAGCCTATATGTGGAAATACACTTGGGTCAAAATTGAGACATTTCCAGGAATTATCTCCTTCACCTATAAAAATGACATCAAAAAGTCTGCTCAAGAAACATATTTAGGCTGGGCGCAGTGGCTCACGCCTGTAATCCCAACACTTTGGGAGGCCAAGGTGGGAGGATCACGAGGTCTAGTTTGAGACTAGCCTGGCCAACATGGTGAGACCCCGTCTCTACTAAATATACAAAAATTAGCTGGGCATGGTGGCGGGCCTGTAATTGTAGCTACTCGGGAGGCTGAGGCAAAAGACTCACTTGAACCCAGGAGATGGAGGTTGCAATGAGCTGATATCATGCTGCTGCACTCCAGCCTGGGTGACAAAGCAAGACTTCATCTCAAAAACAAAAACACTTTTTTTCCTAGACACCTAAATGACATCCTATGGCTGATTGTTGTCTCTGCCAATTTTGCAAATCATGGGGCTGAATTAAAGTATCCTGGCGTGTGTGCTTTCTGCAGTATGACCTGGGTGGCCTCGTCCCTCCTGCCTCCTTATTCTGCACAATCAGAGTAGAACCCTGCTCAGCAAAAGCACTGAATTGGGCAGAGCCCTGGGCTCCAGTCCCAACACTGCCACTGGCTCTTCTCTTCTCCCCTCTAGACCCACTTTACTTCCCTGTACAATTCAGGATGGTGACAAGCTCTCAGGTCCTTTTAAACTGTGATATTTATCAATCCAGAATGTAGGGAAGCCTCCCAGGCAAAGCAACTTTGGGGGAAATGAAGATGTTGCCATACCACAGGTTGTGCCTCACTGGCTCTGGGATTATGCAATAGTCGTAACGGTCGGTGGAGACCTGTCACAGAAGTGCCAGCTGTGTCCCAGGCGCCATGTTAAACACTTCAGGAGCAGCCACTGGTTTGATCTCACAGCAATGCTCTGAAGCAGATACTATTTGTTTCTCCATTTTTCAGAGGAATTAACAGACTTAGACTAAATGATTTGCCCAAGGACACACAGAAATAAATGACACAGGTGGGATTCAACTCCAGGTAGAAACCCTGTCTTCAATCCCCACAGTTAAAACCAGTCTGCAATTAGAGTTGTGACCTCTCAGCACCTGCTGAATAGGGGTTTGGATCTTCTTTTTTTATTTTTTGAGGCAGTCTCGCTCTGTCACATAGGCTGGAGTGCAGTGGCGCCGTCCTAGCTCACTGCAACCTCTGCCTCCTGGATTCAGGCAATTCTCATGTCTCAGCCTCTCAAGTAGCTGGGATTATGGGCTAATTTTTATATTTTTAGTAGAGACAGGGTTTCACCATGTTGACCAGGCTGGTTTTGAACCCCTGGCCTCAAGTGATCTGCCCAACTCTGCTTCCCGGTGTGCTGGGATTCCAGTGTGAGCCACTGTGCCTGACTTCTCTAACATTCTGTGCTTTAAGTGAGGCTTGGAATTTGGCTCCTAGCTAACCATTTAAGTGTGAAATAGGACAATGTAAAGAACATCCTGTTCTTTTTTGAGACGAAGTCTCGCTCTGTTGCTCAGGCTGGAGTGCAATGGCACGATCTTGACTCACTGCAACCTCCACCTCTGGGGTTCAAGCGATTCTCCTCTCAGCCTCCCAAGTATCTGAGATTACAGATGTCCACCACCACACCTGGCTAATGTTTTGTATTTTTAGTAGAGATGAGGTTTCACCATGTTGGCCATGCTAGTTTTAAACTCCTGACCTCAAGTGATCTGCCCACCTCAGCCTTCCAAAGTGCTAGGATTACAGGCGTGAGCCACTGCGTCCAGCCTTTTCTAGCCTATTTTTAAAATGAGAATTCCTAGAGCCATCCCTAGCAGTCGCAGGGACAGTCTGATAAATGAACTAAGTTTCTATGCATAAATGCCTGCCTCTGGGCCTCCTTCCTGCTGACCAGTGTGGTTTTGGCCGCAGGTAGGTGGAACCGCTGACTGCCGAGGGCAGAGCCTGGCTTCGGTGCCCAGCAGCCTCCCACCCCACGCCCAGACGCTCATCCTGGATGCCAACCCTCTCAAGACTCTGTGGAACCACTCCCTTCAGACTTACCCTCTTCTGGAGAGCCTCAGCCTGCACAGCTGCCACCTGGAACGCATGGACAGCGGCGCCTTCCAGAAGCAAGGCCACCTGCGCAGCCTAGTCCTGGGGGACAACTGCCTCTCAGAGAACTACAAGGAGACGGCAGCTGCACTCCACTCCCTGCGGAGTCTGTGGAGGCTGGACTTGTCAGGAAACTCCCTGACAGAGGACATGGCGGCCCTCATGCTCCAGAACCTCTCCTCGCTGCAGTCTGTGTCCCTTGCAAGGAACACCATCATGCGGCTGGATGACTCCGTCTTTGAGGGCCTAGAACATCTCCAGGAGCTGGATTTGCAGAGGAACTACATCTTTGAGATTGAGGGAGGTGCTTTTGACAGCCTGACGGAGCTGAGGCACCTCAACCTGGCCTACAACAACCTCCCCTGTATCGTGGACTTCCGGCTCATGCAGTTGCGGTTCCTCAATGTCAGCTACAATGCCCTGGAGTGGTTCCTTGCGAGCGGGGGTGAGGATGCCTTTGAGTTGGAGATGCTGGACCTGTCTCACAATCAGCTGCTGTTTTTCCCTCTCCTGCCCCAGTCCAGCAAGTTGCATACCCTCCTGCTGCACGACAACAACATGGGCTTCTACCGGGACCTGTACAACACCTCGTCACCAAGGGAGATGGTGGCCCAGTTCCTCCTCGTGGACGGCAATGTGACCAACATCACCACCGTCAACCTCTGGGAGGAATTTTCCTCCAGCGACCTCTCAGATCTCCGCTTCCTGGACATGAGCCAGAACCAGTTCCAGTACCTGCCAGATGGCTTCCTGAAAAAAATGCCTTCCCTCTCCCACCTGAACCTCAATCAGAATTGCCTGATGACGCTTCACATTCGGGAGAACGAGCCCCTGGGGGGGCTCACCGAGCTGGACCTGAGCCACAACCAGCTTTCGGAGCTGCACCTGGCTCCAGGGCTTGCCAGCTGCCTGGGAAGCCTGCGCTTGTTCAACCTGAGCTCCAACCAGCTCCTGGGCGTCCCTCCTGGCCTCTTCGCCAATGCCAGGAACATCACTACACTTGACATGAGCCACAATCAGATCTCACTTTGTCTCCCGCTAGCTGCCTCGGACCAGGTGGGATCCCCCAGCTGTGTGGATTTCAGGAATATGGCATCTTTAAGGAGCCTCTCTCTGGAGGGCTGTGGGCTGAGGGCATTGCCAGATGGCCCATTCCAAGGGACCTCCCTCACCTACTTAGACCTCTCAAGCAATTGGGGGGTTCTGAATGGGAGCCTTGCCCCACTCCAGGATGTGGCCCCCATGTTACAGATCCTGTCTCTCAGGAACATGGGCCTCCACTCCAGCTTTATGAAGCTGGACTTCTCTGGGTTTGGGAATCTGAGAGAGTTAGATCTGTCAGGAAATTGCTTGACCACCTTCCCAAGGTTTCAGGGCAGCCTGGCCCTGCAGACCCTGGATCTCCGTAGAAACTCGCTCACAGCCCTTCCCCAGAAGGCTGTATCTGAGCTGCTCTTGAGAGGTCTGCGGACCATCTACCTCAGTCAGAATCCGTATGACTGCTGTGGGGTGGACGGCTGGGGAGCCCTGCAGCATAGGCAGACCGTGGCCGACTGGGCCATGGTCACTTGCAACCTCTCCTCCAAGATCATCCATGTGACGGAGTTGTCAGGAGGCGTGCCTTGGGACTGTAAGTGGCAGCGGCTAGACCTGGGCCTGCTCTACCTCGTGCTCATCCTCCCCAGCTGCCTCACCCTGCTGGTGGCTTGCACCATCTTCGTCCTCACTTTTAAGAAGCCTCTGCTTCAGGTAATCAAGAGCCGCTGCCACTGGTCCTCTGTATACTGACCCAGCTGTGTGCCAAGTCTGGAAATTTGGTCTGCATGTAGGAGGACATTTTCTCTGCTAGCTTTCAAGATGTGATGGAGAGGCCAAGTCTGATGAATTGAAGTTTCAATTAAAATTTAAAATGTTTCCATTCCTTCTTCTCCCCCAAATTCTTTTTCCATCCTTATAATTCATCCTCATTATCTTGGTAAAATATTTATTAAGTGACATTTTATAGAAATAAAAGACAACGTGTCTCATTAATATTTTTTAAGTTAAATACAGTTTGTGTTTCTTTTTTAGATGTTCTTTAGTGGTTTCCCTTGGATTATTTTTTAGCGTCTTTCCCTTGGTGACATCCATGGAGCTGAAAGAGTAGCAATTCAATGCTAGAAATGGTGAGAGGCCGTGCCCTGGGGATTCACTAAGGACAAGAATTTCATAGCACAAAAATAGCAACAAAGAATTTCAAAGCACAACTGGAGGGTGTGACATAAGATCACGTGCTGCGTGATTGGCCACTGCAGTCAGAACTGGCCTGTGATCCCAGCACTTTGGGAGGCTGAGGCGGTTGGATCACCTGAGGTCAGGAGTTCGAGACCAGCTTGGCCAACATGGTGAAACCCTGTCTCTACTAAAAGTATAAAAATTAGCCAGGTGTAGTGGTGTGTGCCTATAAGCTCAGCTACTCCGGGGGCTGAGACAGGAGAATTGCTTGAACCCGGGAGGCAGAGGTTACAGTGAGCCCAGATTGCCACATTGCCCTCCAGCCTGGGCACCAAGACCGAGACTCTGTCTCAAAAGATAAAAAAAGAATAGGCCTCTGGCAGGGCCCTTTCGAGGTGCCCTGACTTCATACCTGGAGTCTCTGGCAGAGAGACATGGAGAAACTAAGAGAAAATAACTGACCCCGAGTTTATCCAGTCAGTAAGCCGGATACAGTCCTCGTTCTGAAGGGAGGTGAAGAGGAATGCAGAAAGGAATGAATTCTGCTCACTTGTGAACCCTCCTAACTCTTCACAAAAAAATTGCCTACAACTTCTTAGCAGATGTTCAGTATCTGTATTCACTAGATTCTTAGCTTTCTTTCTCTCTCTATTTATTCAATGACTAACGAACGATTTCTGTGCTCCTCTCTGGGAGAAAAGATAAAAAAGACATAGCTCCCGTCCTTTGGTAGTTCAGAATTTACACTGTCCTCAACGTTTTTAATCCCTGCTTACTAAATCATAAAAGAATTAAACGCAATGGGGGACGAATGGGGAGGGAGAGAGGCTAGAAATCCCACACACTGATTGCTATTACCATGCAGACTGTCAGCAGAAATGTTTAGGCAAATCAAAGAGATAAAATCAGTGGTCTTAGTTTGACAAAGCAGGAACTTCCCTTGGATGCTCTACAGAGGTTTGAACAAGGCCATTTCAGGCTCCACATTCAATAGTATTCATGGCAGGCCCTGTTAGATTTTGCCCTTATTATGACCCCACCTTTCCCTCCTGCACTGCGCCCAGCCTAGTGCCCGGGATGTCTCTCAGGTTGCCTTGAAGCCTTCTGGGCTAGTCCCATCAGCCAAAGTCCATTGGACCAGACTCTCCTGATTTCTTCTTCCCATCAACAAAAACTCTTTCCCTGGGGTCCTGCTGTCTCCCAATGTGGCAACTAGCTAATTAGACAAATAAGAGAAATGCATCCATCCTTGGCTAGTGGATTCACGGCTTCTCTTGAGTTAATGCCTCACCTCTTTTTTTTTTTTTTTCTTTTTTTTTTGAGATGGAGTTTCGTTCTTGTTGCCCAGGCTGGAGTGCAGTGAGCAGTCTCGGCTCACTGTAGCCTCTACTTCCTGGGTTTAAGCGATTCTCCTGCCTCAGCCTCCCAAGTAGTTCGGATCACAGGCATGCCCCACCATGCCCAGGTAATTTTGTATTTTTAGTAGAGACAGGGTTTCTCCATGTTGGTCAGGCTGGTCTCAAACTGCTGACCTCAGGTGATCTGCCAGCCTCAGCCTCCCAAAGTGCTGGGATTACAGGTGTCAGCCACTGCACCCAGCAATGTATCACCTCTTGTGTCAATCAGTGTTCTTAGTTTCATGCATCTAAAGATGGTTCTGTCTGATTTAAGCAGCATACACATTTAGTAAGAGAATATCGGTAAGCTCTGGACTCACGGGCAGGCCGAGGAGCAGGCTCGGAAAAAGGGCAGGAACAGGGGATGCTGTGCAGCAACTGGGATCTCAGTCCAAACCATGCCATAAGCAGTAACTGTGAGAGCATGACTGCAGCCACCTCTGCCACCCGCTACTGAAATAAGTACTCCCTAAATTCTGTTGTGTCACCAGCTCCTGACCCTAGGCCATGTGCCCCTGCCCTGAGTACAAGAAAGACTGGCACAGCAATGCTTTACCTTTTAGCGAGGTGTCTATGGTAGAAGATGGGCTCTAATTCCTCCAAATACTCATGAGGGGGCAGAGTTCTTGAAACGTAAGAAGGGAAGTGAGATGCTAAGCAAACAACATGAATGAAAAGCAAGTTCCATACCCTTTTATGGCAGCATGTGCATTTAATTAATTTATTTTTTAGACGGAGTCTCACTCTGTTGCCCAGGGTGGAGTGCGGTGATATGATCTTGGCTCAGCAACCTCCACCTCCCGGGTTCAAGCGATTCTCCTGCCTCAGCATGCCGAGTACTGGGATTACAGGCACGTGCCACCACACCTGGTTAATTTTTGTATTTTTAGTATAGATGGGATTTCACCATGTTGGCCAGGCTGGTCTTGATCTCCTGACCTCAGGGCGATCTGCCCATCGTGGCCTCCTAAAGTGCTAGGATTACAGGCATGAGCCGCTGAGCCCAGCCAGCATGTTCAATTAGCAGATGACTCCTGGAAGCAAATTCTTAGCATAAAGAAATGACTCAAATGATGAAAACTTCAGACAGAACCTCAGGCCAGCGGGGGAGATAGTTTGGGGTTCAGCAGGCCTTTTGAAACCTCTCAAGTCACCCTATGTAGCTGACCACTCAATCTTTCTGTTATTAGGGTCCATCTCGGAAGGACGGCAAATTAAGCCCCAGCCCTGCCTGTGACTGTGACTTTAGAAGGCTGTGGGCTTTCCTTCCTAGGGTTTTCCATCACAAGGATCCAAAGGTGAGTTCCCACTGGGCACCGTGGCTCAGGCCTATAATCCCAGCACTTTGGGAGGCCAAGGCGGGAGATCACCTAAGGTCAGGAGTTTGAGACAAGCCCAGCCTGGCAAAATCCGGTCTCTATTAAAAATACAAAAATTAGTTGGGTGTGATGGTGGGCACTTGTAATCTCAACTACTCTGGAGGCAGGAGAATCGCTGGAACCCAGGAGGCGGAGGTTGCAGTGAGCCAAAATGGAGCCACTGCACTCTAGCCAGGGTGACAGAGAAAGACTCCATCTCAAAAAAAAAAAAGGTGATTTTCTAGGTTTCTCTCAGTATGCAGAAAGTTACAAAGGGAAAAGGCTTTCTGCTTCCAGCTATGGTTTTCCCCAGCAAATTCTGTCCCCTTTCCCTGCTTCTCCCACTCCAACCTGTGGACATATAGGAGAACGTACTGGCGAGGGAAGGACCCGTAGAGCCTGTGACCAGATTTCCTTGGTGGGGCCAGAATGGTTGTCAGCCCAAGATCTCCCATTCAGTCAGATGGGGCACCACGTGGTTCTTCCTCAGTGGATGGGAGGTGGGGGACCACTTCCAATTGCCACATGCCAGAATATTCAGATAGAAGAATACTCAGAATCACAGATAAATAATATCAGAGACTGGTCTGTGAATATGAGTAATAACAACTTAGATTTTGAAAATTAGTCAGCTGGGCATGGTGGCTCACACCTGTAACCCCAGCACTTTGGGAGGCCACGAGATCAGAAGCTCGATACCGGCCTACTCAATATGGTGAAACCCCATCTCTACTAAAAAAAAAAAAAAAAAAAAAAAAAGGCCGGGCGCAGTGGCTCATGCCTGTAATCCTAACACTTTGGGAGGCCGAGGCAGGCAGATCACCTGAGGTCAGGAGTTTGAGACCAGCCTGGCCAACATGGTGAAGCCCTGTCTTTTAAAAAAAATAAAAATAGAAGCCCGGTGGAGCCCTGCAGAGCCCTGCAGAGTCTGGCCGGCCTCCAATTTTAAAAATTAAAAAAATTTTTTTAAATAAAACACAGGCCAGACGCGGTGGCTCACACCTGTAATCCCAGCACTTTGGGAGGCCGAGGCAGGCAGATCACCTGAAGTCAAGAGTTCAAGACCAGCCTGACCAACATGGTGAAACCCTGCCTCTATTAAAAAAAAAAAAAGTTTTTAAAAAAATAAAAATAAAAAATAAAAATTAGCCGGGCATGGTGGCATCCACCTGTAAACCCAGCTACTGGGGAGGCTAAGGCAGAAGAATCACTTGAACCTGGGAGGTAGAGGTTGCAGTGAGCCAAGATCACACCACTGCATTCCAGCTGGGCGACAAAGTGAGACTACATCTCAAAAAAAAAAAAAAAAAATCCACTCATAAAAGAAAAGCTGAAGGTTTTTCTGGAGGCACGTAAGTTAGGGATCAATTGATTTTTTTTAAGGACCCAGTTGCAAAGAATTGGACAAGCTCTAATCTTTGGTTCGTATACTGGTCATATCCCTTTTGATTTATTTAGTGTGCCAGATAACTTCCATGTGCCCCTCCAGATCCACTTCCCACTCTTTCCCACCCTGCTCCAGGAGGCTGGCCTCAATGGGCTCCCTTACCTGTTGGCTTCCAGTGGTATTTGGCTAAGAAGGCAGCTTGGCAAATTAGAGAGGAGGAGGAAAATGAGATCAGAGTATTCTCCTGACTCCTCCCTGGAGATTGGTCTCAAACTGGCTGCACTTATCAACCAACTCATACTCCTCCCAAGGTGGCTCTTTGCACACAGATCTCTGCCTTGGGTGTCTAGGAAGGAACCACTCACTCTGCTGGCCTTCCTCTCTGGGCCTCAGTATGGGTAACAGCTCTGCCTCACCCGCTCGTGTCATTGCATTATCCTTTGTGGTTTGCCTTCCCCTCTCCACCCCTTTGTGAATTGTCCGTTTATAAATCCTCCCGATTTGTCCTTGTTTGACTGTGCCATCTGGTGCCTGCTGGGTCCCTGTATGATGCAGCTGGCTACTCATTTAGTAATACTGAGCCTGAAAGATCCCAGCACTTGTATCAGGAAGCCACAGAGTGCTAAGGATGCAGCCAGTGCCAGGAAAGCAAATCCCCCGAAGATGGAGTCCCTCTGATTTGTGGGTGAACATGAGGAAGATGGTACACCTCAGTGTATTATAAACATTCTTATTTTACCAAAATTACAGTGGGAGAAGTTTCTAGCCTTGGAGACCTTCTTTAAGAGTGTGGGTGTTGTGATAGCCAGAGCAAACAGATGATGGAGCTGAGGGGGCGGAAAGTGTTATTTTTAAAAATACTTCTTGGATGCAATGGCTCATGCCTGTAATTCCAGCACTTTGAGAGGCCGAGGCAGGTGGAACACCTGAGTTTAGGGGTTCAAGACCAGCCTGCCCAACACGGTAAAACCCTGTCTCTACTAAAAATACAAAAAATTAGCTGGGCATGGTGGCTTGTGTCTGTAATCCCAGCTACTCAGGAGGCTGAGGCAGGAGAATTGCTTGAACCCAGGAGGTGGAGGTTGTGGTGAGCTGAGATCGCTCCGCCTGGGCAACAAGAGCGAAACTCCATCTCAAAAAAAAAAAAAAAACTTCCCACTAACTAGTCGTCTTCTATTTCATCCGTATCAACAACTACCGAGCACTTATTTTGTACTAAGTACTTTATGTGGATCATTTCACCTAATCTCAGAAAAAACAACAGGCTGAGAGCAGTTAAGATTTGTTCAAGGTGGCTAGGCATGAAGGCTCATGCCTGTAATCTCAGCACTTTGTGAGGCCATCGTGGGAGGATCACTTGAAGATCAGGATTTTCTTTTTTTTTTGATATGTAGCCTCGCTCTGTTCCCCAGGCTGGAGTGCAGTGGCGCAATCTGCCTCACTGCAACCTCTACCTGGTTCCAGCGATTCAACTGCCTCAGCCTCTCGAGTAGCTGGGACTACTGGTGCCCGCTACCACACCTGGCTCATTTTTTGTATTTTTAGTAGAGACAGGGTTTCACCATGTTGGCCAGGCTGGCCTCAAACTCCTGACCTCAGATGATCTGCCCTCGTTGGCCTCCCAAAGTGCTGAGATTACAGACACGAGCCACCGCGCCTGGCCAGAGGGTCAGGATTTTGGACCAGCTTGGGCAACAGAGCAAGACCCTATCTCTACAAAAAATACAAAAATTACTCAGGTATGGTGGCATGAGCCTGTAGGCTGAGCTACTCAACAGGCTGATCACTTGAGCCCAGGAGGTAGAAGCTGCAGTGAGCCATGATTTCACCACTGCACTCCAGCTGGGCAATAGAATGAGACCCTGTCTTAAAAAAAAAAAAAGATGATTTCCCCAAGAACTGTGGTAAAGACGGTAGCATTATGCTAAAGAAGAGAAAACAGCTTCAGCAACCTGATATCTTTATCAAGTGTATCAAACTGCCAACCGATAGTGGTTAGTGGTTGCTGAACAGCACGTCTGCTGATTAAACAGCAGAAATAGAGAAGGTTTCATGGGGCATAGGTGAGGAAGCCCATAGCAGTGGAAGATCACTCACTTCCACTGAGACTGTCCAAAGTCTGCAGCATGATTTAGTGAGAGCCTGGAGGTAATTAGCAACAGAGGAACCTTACTCAATTCCTTCCTCCTTCAGCCAAGCAACATCTTCCTGCTGAACAATTAGGACCAAAGGCTGATGTAAGGGGACTCTGGTTTTCCCTGTTATTTTAATGGTTTATGGTGGGTGTGGGCACTGATTAGGAAAACCATCTTGCCAGGGAGGAAACTGTTTCTGAGATAATCACCTGATCCAAGTTTTTTAAAGCAGAACCCAACTTTTACAGATGTGATTTCTCAGGGAAGAAAGGCTAGGCTAAATACCAATAGATGGACTACTCACTCACAGACTTAAGAGTTGTTAAAGCACTGATGCATTCATTCCGGGACCTCTGAGAGCTCAGGCAGTTGGTTCTTGTTCTCAACTTTACCAAGAATGGTAGATGGTGGACGGACAAGAGCCAACTAAACCCCAGGAAAGACTAGAAGAGGAGGATCACAAGGCACAGATCTTGACTCCCCAAGGAGTGCCTCTCAAATTATACTTTTCAGGGCTCCTTAAAAATGGTCTTCTTTAAGGCTGAGGCAGGAGGATTGCCTGAGCTCAGGAGCTCCAGACCAGCCAGGGCAACATGGCAAAACCCAGTCTCTACTATAAACACAAAAATTAGCCAGCTGTGGTGGCATGCGTCTGTAGTCCCAGCTACTCCAGAGGCTGGGGCATGAGAATTGCTTGAACTCAGGAGGTGGAGGTTGCAGTGAGCTGAGAGATTGTGCCATTGCACTCCAGCCTGAGTGACAGAGAGACTCTGTCACACACACACACACACACACACACACACACACACACAAAAAAAAAAAAAAGGTCTTCTGTAATCAGTCCCAAGAGCCACTGTGTCTTTCATTCATTCCAGACATGGCTTTTGTTTCCATGGTCCCATCTTCATGACAGTGCAATCAGTGCAACGACTGTCCTCAGCAGCTTTGTGGACCTTCTTGGTCCTGTCGCAGAAGAGTAAAACTGTGGGGGGGAAAAAAAATATATATATATATATACACACACACACACAGATATATATATATAGACACACAGACATACACACAGATATATATATATATATATATATATATGTATGAGACAAAGTCTTGCTCTGGCACCCAGGCTGTAGTAGGGTTGCATGGCCTTTTGGGTTCAAGCAATTCTCCTGCCTCAACCTCCCAAGTAGCTCGAATTATAGGCACATACCACCATGCCCAACTAATTTTTGTATTTTTAGTGGAGACGGGTTTCACCATATTGCCCAGCTGGTTTCAGACTCCTGACCTCAGGTGATCCACCTGCCTTGGCTTCCCAAAGTGCTGGGGATTACAGGCATGAGCCACCACACCTGCCCAGAACTCTGTAAAATATTTGAAGAGACTTATAGAACTCTGTAAATTATTTGAAGAGATTTATTCTGAGCCAAATAGGAGTGACCATTGCCCGTGACTGGCCCTGAGAACATGTTCCCAAGGTAGGCAGGGTGCAGCTTGGTATTATGCATTTTAGAGAGGCATGAGACATCAATCAAATACATTTAAGAAATACATTGCTTTGGTCCAGAAAGGTGGGACAACTCAAAGAGTTGCAGGGGCTTCCAGGCTATAGGTGAATTTAAACATGTTCTGGTTGACAGATGGCTGAGTTTGTCTAAAGACCTGGGATTCACAGAAAGGGAATGTTCTGGCTAAGATAAAGATTGTGGGCTGGGCACAGTGGGTCACATCTATAATCCTAGCACTTTGGGAGTCCAAGGTGGTCAGATCACTGGAGGTCAGGAGTTCGAGACTAGTGTGGCCAACATGGTAAAACCCCATCTCTGCTAAAAATACAAAATTAGCTGGGCATGGTGGCGGGCACCTGTAATCTCAGCTACTAGGGAGGCTGAGGCAGGAGAATCGCTTGAACCCAGGAGGTGGAGGTTGCAGTGAGCCAAGATCATGCCACTGCACTCCAGCCTGGGCAACAAGAGGGAAACTCCATCTCCACCTCCCTGGTTCAAGCGATTCTCCAGTCTCAGCCTCCCAAATAGCTGGGATTACAGGTGCCCAACACCACGCCCAGCTAATTTTGTATTTTTAGCAGAGACAAAAATTGAGGGGTTTCACCACGTTGGCCAGGCTGGTCGTGAACTCCTGACCTCAGGTGATCCGCCCACCTCAGCCTCCCGAAGTGCTGGGATTACAGGCTTTAGCCACCGCACCGGGCCCCTTTTGAAGTCTTATAATGACTGCCCTTAGAGACAGTAGATGACAAATATTTCCTGTCAGACTTAGTTAATCTCTTAAGTATTGGGAGGGTCTGGAAGAAAAAGATCTAGCTATATTAATAGAGATTCTTTACAGATGCAAATTTTCCCCCACAAAGAACAGCTTTGCAGTGCCATTTCAAAATACAGAAAAGAAACATATTTTGGGTAAAATATTTTGATTTTCTTCCTTGTCTCATAATGTTATGCCAGAGTCAGATTGGAAAGCAAATCACATTATATAGGGTTAAATAAAACCCACCTGATGAGAATTTATGATTTGTATGGCATCACTCCCCAGACCCGTTAGACGAGAATTTGGGCAAGATAAAAAAAAAAAAAAAAAAAAAAAAAAAAAAAAAAAAAGATCGCCAGGCGCGATGGCACGTGCCTGTAGTCCCAGCTACTCGCGAGGCTGAGGTGGGAGGATCGCTTGAGCCCAGGAGTTCCGGGCTGTAGGGCGCTATGCCAATCGGGTGTCCGCACTAAATTCGACATCAATATGACAACCTCCCGGGAGCGGGGGACCACCAGGTTGCCTAAGGAGGGGTGAACTAGCCTAGGTCGGAGACGGAGCAGGTCAAAACTCCCGTGCTGATCAGTAGTGGGATCACGCCTGTGAATAGCCACTGCACTCCAGCCTGGGCAACATAGTGAGACCCGCCCCCCCAGCTCTTAAAATAAATAAACAAAAAGATTTATGGGAAAAAAATCAGAGTTTAGTCCTCAGTCCTGTGATCATTCTCCCCTTCCCCCAACCCCCAAAAGTTTTTCTGGAAACAATGTATGGTCATTCTTCAGACACTTGGTCTTGCACTCCCACCACCTCCAGATCCCTTAAAATGTAAAATATGAAAACCAGACTCAACTTCTGCCAGGCTGGTCCTTGTGGCTCATGCCTGTAATCCCGACACTTTGGGAGGCTGAGATGGGCAGATTACTTGAGGTCAGGAGTTTGAGACCAGCCTGGCCAACATGGCGAAACCTTGTCTGTATTAAAAATACAAAAAATTAGCTAGGCAAGGTGGCATGCACTTGTAATCCCAGCTACTTGAGAGGCTGAGGCAGGAGAATTGCTTGAACCTGGCAGGTGGAGGTTGCAGTTAGCCAAGATCACGCCACTGCACTCCAGCCTGGATGACAGAGTTAGACTCCATGTCAAGAAAAAAAAAAAATTTAAAAAAACCATAAACTTTAATCGTATTTAAAACTCTTATCCCTGTACACACTGAGTTTGTAACCAGTAATCCTTCCCTTTGCTTATTTCAAAGATGTTTAGCTTATAAATGGCAACACATTAAACCATTTTACATATAAGAACATGCAGAGCAATTCTGACACTGAGTGTGTGTCTCAACTGATTGATTAACCCCCGTTAGTAACTATATAACAGCATCTTATCTTGCTGAGACTGAGAGAAGTTTCTTGCATCATCTCAAAATCTTAAGAGAGATGATATTAGCAGATCACAGTTCAGAAACAGTCTTTCCCACAGACCTCCAAAAACCTTTGTCTAGGAGAACAGGGGAAGGTACCCACACGGCCACATCAAACCTCAAAGTGGATAAAACTGGCATGGACGCTGGTGGGGCCTGCAGAGTGCAACCCCAAAAGGGCCTCTCAGTCTTTGAGGGGGAAGTGGGACCGCATGGGGAGGGTGGAGAGAGCAAGGAGGAGGGGGAGAGGTCATGCTTTCTGAAGGGTGGGTGTGTGCACTATTTTCCGGCTACTGTTTTCAATGTGGTAACACATCCCTTCAGCTGAATGCCCTGGAGAGGAAGCCCAGTGCTTCCTGTTGTCTTACCAATGCTGCAAAATGCAAGTTAGAAATAAAGCAAAAAGGGGAAAAAGGGGAAAAAATAGGAAGCTCTCCTGGCTAGATAGGAATGCCAGCCCTTAGGAGGAAACAGCTCACTTTTTTCCCTAGAGATGCAGAGGAAGAGGCACATCTCACATATGAGTTACTTCTCAAATCAGGATTCAGAAAATAATCTCTCTATATAAAAAGGGCATTTTATTTATTTAAAATGCCTTTTTCATTGATTGATTTTGAGATGGAGTCTCACTGTCACACAGGCTGGAGTGCAGTGGCATGATCTCGGCTCACTGCAACCTCCGCCTCCCAGGTTCAAGCAATTCTCCTGCCTCAGCCTCCCGAGTACCTGGGATACAGGCGTGCACTACTATGCTTGGCTAATTTTTGTATTTTTAGTAGATATGGGGTTTTCACCATGTTGGCCAGGCAGTTCTCGAACTCCTGATCTCGGGTGATCCACCTGTCTCAGCCTTCCAAAGTTCTGGGATTACAGGCATGACCAACTGCGCCTGGCCTAAAAACGGCACTTTGAAAAGCAACAGAATGAGCTGGGTGGTTGCTTATATGCCTATAATCCCAACCCTTTGGGAGGCAACACAAGTGGATCACTTGAGCTCAGGAGTTCAAGACCAGCCTGGGTAGCCTAGCAAGACCCCTCTCTACTAAAAATACAAAATTAGCCAAGTGTGGTGGCACACACCCATGGTCCCAGGTACTTGGGAGGCTGAGGCAGGAGACTCACTGGAACCCAGGAGGCAGAGGTTGCAGTGAGCTGAGATCCCCCCACTGCACTCCAGCCTGGGCAACAGAGCGAGACTCCATCTCAAAAAAAAAGGAAAGAAAAATGGCAGAATAAACAACAAAGCTGAGGGTCTTAAAAGTCAGACCAAGGAGATATGTCTAGGAGATACAGCCAAAGAAATATACCCATTTCCTGTTTAATGCCCTCAAAATCCTTTCATCCTGTGAGAATATCTACCCCAAGGTTTTGTAGTGTTGGAAAGAATCATTCAAATATCAGATTTAGGCCAGGCATGGTGGCTCATGCCTGTAATCCCAGCACTTTGGGAGGCTGAGGTGAACTGATCACCTGAGGTCAGGAGTTTGAGACCAGACTGGCCAACATGTTGAAACCTCATCTCTACTAAAAATACCAAAAATTAGCCAAGTGTAGTGGCAGGCGCCTGTAATCCCAGCTACTCAGGAGGCTGAGACAGGAGAATTGCTTGAACCTGGGAGGCGGAGGTGGCAGTGAGCCAAGATCACGCCATTGCACTGCAGCCTGGGCAACAAGGGTGAATCTCCATTTCAATAAGTAAATAAATAAATAAATAAATATCAGATTTAGTTTTATTGCTTTGCTGCTCTGAGCATCTTAGTTGTCTATGAGATATTTCATGAGATGTAGCAGAAACATCCTGGCCCCCAGGGTGGAGTACACAGGCAGTCCTGACAGGTCACCCTGCATTCATGTATTTATTTATATCACCACAATTAATATACATAAATTTATTTATTTTTAACATTACCATACAGCTTACCACTTAACCAAAATAGCCTCTTTGTCTGGTATTTCACTGATGAACTTTTTTCTTCTATTTTTCAAAAAGCCAATATATCTCGGCCAAGTGCAATGGCTCACGCCTGTAACCCAGAACTTTGGGAGGCTGAGGTGGGTAGATTACCTGAGGTCAGGAGTTCAAGACCAGCCCGGCCAACATGGTGAAACTCTGTATCTACTAAAAATACAAACATTCACTGGGCATGGTCTGGGCACCTGTAATTCCAGCTACTCAAGAGGCTGAGGCAGGAGAATCACTTGAACCTGGGAGGCAGAGGTTGCAGTGAGTGGAGATCACATCAATGCACTCCAGCCTGGGCAACAGAGCGAGACTCCATCTCAAAAAAAAAAGAAAAGCCAATATATTTCCTTTTAAATTTTGTTCGGCCATTTGCCTTCCCCACACCCCCTTTTAAGGTAATGTCTGTGAGAAATCTGTGGGAAGGACTGTTTTTAAACCATCATCTGCTAATGACTCCGCTCCTGAAATTTTGAGATTATGCGAGAAACTCTCTCAAAGTTGCAAGTGAACCCTGACTTTCTTGATCTAGATTTCCTGAACAGTATCGTCTTCCTCTACTGCCTGTATTTCACTTTGTAGAACATCCTTCCTCTGAAAGAGAGATAACAACAAAAATTCCACTTTGATTGTAACGCTCGATCAGAAAAGAAAACTCTCTCCAATTCTCTAACTTTCAAAAATGTCATGCTTTCCTTTTGAACACAAGTCAGTGTTGCCTTCCCAGCTCCATTTCTTACATTTGTCCTAACAGGCAACTCATTTTCTTCTTTTATTTCTTTATGACCACTTTCCTAATTTAATTTATTATTTTTAACTTTTGTGGTTACAGAAAAGTGTACATATTTATGGGGTAACGAGATATTTTGATACAGGTACACAATGTGTAATAATCACATCAGGGCAAATGGGGTACCCATTACCCCAAGCATTTATCTTTCCTTTGGTTATGAACAATCCAAATATACTCCTTTAGGTCTTTTAAAATGTACAATAAATTATTGTTGACTGTAGTCATTTCATTTTGCTATTAAATACCAGATTTTATTCATTCATTCTTTTTTATTTTTATTTTTTTCCTGAGACAGGGTCTCACTCTGTCACCAGGCTGAAGTACAGTGGCAGGATCATGGCTCACTGGCTTCTCAACTACCTTGGCTCACATGATTCTCCCACATCAACCTTCTGAGTATCTGGGATTATAGGCATGCACCACCACACCCAGCTAATTTTTTAATTTTTTGTAGAGATGGAATCTCACTCTGTTGCCTAGGCTGGTCTTGATCTCCTGGGCTCAATCATTCCTCCCATATTGGCTTCGAGCAGTGCTGGTAGCATGAGCCCCTGCACTCGGCCTATTGTTTTTTTTTTTTTTTCTATCTCTCTCTTTTTTTTTTTTTTTTTGAGACGGAGTTTTGCTCTTGTCACCCAGGCTGGAGTGCAATGGTGCGATCTCAACTCACTACAACCTCCACCTCCCAGGTTCAAGCGATTCTCCTGCCTCAGGCTTCCAAATAGCTGGGATTACAGGCATGCTCCGCCATGCCCAGCTAATTTTGTATTTTTAGTAGATGAGGTTTCAACATATTGGTCAGGCTGGTCTCAAACTCCTGACATCATGTGATCAGCCTGCCTTGACCTTCCAAAGTGCTAGGATTACAGGCGTGAGACACTGTGCCCGCTCCATTGTTTTTTTGTACCCATTAACTATCCCAGTTCCCTCTGACCAACCACCCTTTCCAGCCTCCAGAAACCATCATTCTACTCTATATCTCCAGGAATTCAACTGTTTTACTATTGTTATCTCCTCCAAATAAGTGAGAACAGGCAAAGCTTATCTTTCTCTGCCTGGCATATTCGACTTAACATACTGACCTCCAGTTCCATCCACATGGTTTGACCTCCAGGTCCATCCAATTGTTACAAATGACAGAATCTCATTCTTTTTTTCTGGCTGAATAGTACTCCATTGTGTATATGGACCAGTTTTGTTATCCATTCATCTGTTGATGGATACTTATGTTGCTTCCAAATCTTGGCTATTGTGAATAGTACTGCCATAAACATGGGGGTGCAGATATCTCTTCGATATACAGATTTCCTTTCTTTTGGGTATATACCTAGCATTTGGATTGATGGATCATATGCTAGCTCTGCTTTCAGTTTTTGTTTGTTTTGAGACAGGGTCTCACCTTGTGGCCCAGGCTGGAGTGCAGTGGCATGAGCTCGGCTCACTGCAGCCTCAAACTCCTTGGCTCAAGCAATCCTCTCACCTCAGCCTCCCAGGTAGCTGGGACTACTGGCATCTGCCACCACGTCTGGCTAATTTTTTGTATTTTTAGTAGAGACAGGGTTTCATCATGTTGTTCAGGCAGGTCTCGATCTCCTGACCTCAGGTAGTCCACGCCCCTCAACCTCCCAAAGTGCTGAGATTACAGGCATGAGCCACCGCACCCGGCCCCAAATATTATTTTTTAAAGTTACATTTATAAATGAAAGAACTCTTTGCATAAAGGATGTGTTCACAAGAAAGTGGGACATATGACTTCAGTGACTGAGATTCTGTGTATGAAAGTATAACGTCTTTTTTAAATGTGCTTTATTTACTTTTGATTGCTAATACTACTTTTTTTTTTGATATGGAGTCTCGCTCTGTCACCCAGGCTGGAGTGCAGTGGCACAATCTTGGCTCACCGCAACCTCCACCTCCTAGGTTCAAGCGATTCTCCTGTCTCAGCCTCCCAAGTAGTTGGGACTTCAGGTGCATGCCACCACGCCCAGCTAATTTTTTGCATTTTTAGTAGAAACAGGGTTTCACCATGTTAGCTAGGATGGTCTCAATCTCCTGACCTTGTGATCCACCCACCTCGGCCTCCCAAAGTGCTGGGATTACAGGCGTGAGCCACCACAGCCGGCCTGATTGTTAGTACTTCTACTGAGGTTCCCATGGTAGGTGCAGTTCTGCAACTATTCACCTTTCTATGGGTATTTTGAGTCTCCATTCTTCCCCCTGTCAGCCCTGGTCCCTGTCAGGTTCATACTTTTAAAGTTTATTTAGACAAACAGTGAAATACTTTAACAACTCAATTGCTTTTTTTTTCTATGGCTATTAACTCAAGTATTCTCCTCTTTTTAGCTTTTAAAATCTTTTTTTTTTTTTCTAGAGATGGAGTCTCCCTCTGTCCCCTAGGCTGGAGTGCAGTGGCACAATCTCAGCTCACTGCAACCTCCACCTCCTGGATTCAAGTGATTCTCCTGCTTCAGCCTCCCTAATAGCTGGGATTACAGGTGTACACCACCAAGCCTGGCTAATTTTTGTATTTTTAGTAGAGACAGGGTTTCACCATGTTGGCCAGGCTGGTCTCGAACTACTGACCTCTGGTGATCCGCCCACCTCAACCTCCCAAAGTGCTGATATTACAGATGTGAGCCACTGCGCTCGGCCTAATTTGTAGTTGTAATCACTCAGTCACTTAGAGAGCTGCATTCCTATTGCATGGTAACAAAGATGATGACTGCCACGACTTCTCTGTTAAGACTTAGCTGCTACCTGGACTTTAATGTTGGAAGGTTTGTTCATTCTCAGAGGACAATTTAATTTTGAGTTACTATTAGGTTGCCATATTACTGGGATTCAATATTAAATTCTAGATTCTGCTTAATGTTTGGTAGTGCTCATCACCTTTTTTGAGATGACAGAATAGAGCCTTTTTTGGGAACTTGTATCAAGAGAGGGAGGGTTGCTGGTTGAATGGTATCAACGCTTCGAGTCATTGCCAGTTCACAATTTCTATCTTCTTTTTTTTCTTTCTTTTTTTTTTCTGTCGAGAGGAAGTCTTGCTCTGTCGCTCAGGCTGGAGTGCAATGGTGCAATCTTGGCTCACTACAACCTCTGCCTCCTGGGTTCAAGCTAATCTCCTGCCTCAGCCTCCCAAGTAGCTGGGATTACAGGCACTGGTCACCATGCCCAGCTAATTTTTGTGTTTTTGGTAGAGAGGGAGTTTCACCATGTTGGCCAGGCTGGTCTTGAACTCCTGATCTTGTGATTCCCCCACTTCAGCCTCCCAAAGTCCTAGGATTACAGGTGTGAGCCACTGAGCCCGGCCCACAGTTTCTATCTTCTAATGGGACATATAGTATTTCCTAATCCCAAGAAGCCTTTTTGACTTTTTAAAAATCATCCATTTTTATTTTTTATTGGTGATAAGTTTTCCACTGTCGGTTCCTGAGCTTCAGCAGATAGAAATGTAGGAGAGTCTGCGGTCTGGCTGTTGCATCCACTCTGAGTTTACTCAAGGTAGAGGAGCAGTACCAGAATAACAGAGACAGCTTTCAACTGGGCAATAGCACTGAGGTTATAGTCCCAGGTCGACATCTAACAAAATGTGTGCCTTGAGCTAAGCATTTCCCTCCTGGACTTCATTTTCCTCACCTACAGAATAAGGAGGTTGAGCTAGGTAATTTCTACAAATTATTAGCTTCCTGCAAATCTAACATTCTGTGGTTCTAAGAGCTTTCTGTTGGATTATCTGGGTGAATTAGGCAAGTATTAGAAATATTTATAAAGAAAAGATCAATTGTAAATAAAATTAGAAAGAGTGGGACGGGTTAGCTTAGTTAAGAAAGGGAGCAGGCCAGGCGCAGTGGCTCACGCCTATAATCCAGCACTTTGGGAGGCCGAGGCAGGTGAATCATGAAGTCAGTAGATCGAGACCATCCTGGCCATGGTGAAACCGCATCTCTACTAAAATGCAAAATATTAACTGGGCGTGGTGGCATGCACCTGTAGTCCCAGTTACTCAAGAGGCTGAGGCAGCGGAATCACTTGAATCTGGGAGATGGAGGTTGCAGTGAGCCAAAATTGTGCCACTGCACTCCAGCCTAGTGAAAGAGCAAGACTCTGTCTCAAAAAGAAAGAGAGAGAGAGAGAGAGAGAGGAAGGAGGAGGAGGAGGAGGAGGAGGAGGAGGAGGAGGAGGAGGAGGAGGAGGAGGAGGAGAAGGCGGCAATATGGAGGTGTTTGGTTTGCCAGTGACCCAGAGATGTTGATAAAGCAGCCTTTCCTTCCCGTCCCCACAACCTTTATCTGATTGTTTATAACTGTGAGCTTCTAGTCTGTGAGAACACCTATATGGATTTTGTTTGTTACCTCTGAGGGTTTCAGCTAACTCACACCCACAAAGTCCAACAGCCCTCTGAGATTGGCATGTCTCAGCTCTCTCTTTCTCACCCAGGTTCCAGCATCTACCTGTGAGATACTGACTAGGGATCTCTTTCCTAACACCCCTACAATAGGCTGGATCTGCACCCCCACCCCTCAAGCGAGCTGACAGCAACACCAGGACAAGGTTAAATGTTACTAAGCTGACAAAGGATACTCTGCTAGGGAACTGCCCACTGGTTTCTTGATATCAGTCAACTAGAGCTTCACCACCCACCCCCACAGCCTCAAATCTGATGTCCTAATCAGGGAATTACAGCTCAGTCTTCCCTTATGATTTCAACATCGTAAACCTTTTAGGTCTGTTCAGTTTTAGAAAAATGTATTTATTTGCTTGGGGCTTATTTCAAGTCCAAATACATAAAAATCTTACTCCTTGCTTGAGCAAATCCCTAAGACATTCACTCATTCAGCAAATATTTATCAAGCTGCTGCTCTGTGCCAGGCACTAATTAGCTCTGGGGATACATACAAAGCTATACTTTTAATTCATTGGTTGTACTTACAAGTTACTTTAATTTAATGTGCTCCTGAAAGAGGAATCAGTTTCTCTTCCTGTGTCGCCCATGCATTTGCCACATAATGTAACACAATAGGCCATTTATGTTCTTAATTCCAAAGCTGGATGACACAGAACATCAATTTGCCACATATCCAGTCATCCAACAGACACATAATTCCAGGCTTTGGGAACAGAATCTCAAAGAAACTAGAAAACAAGTAAGATGGCTGGGCGCGGTGGCTTGCACCTATAATCCCAGCATTTTGGGAGGCCGAGGTGGGTGGCTCACCTGAGGTCAGGAGTTCGAGACTAGCCTAGCCAAGATGGTGAATCTCTGTCTGTACTAAAAATACAAAAATTAGCTGGGCTTGACGGCACATGCCTGTAATCTCACTTATTTGGGAGGCTGAGGCAGGAGAATCACTTGAAGCCGAAACGCGGAGGTTGCAGGGAGCTGAGATTATGCCACTGCACTTAGATGGATCACCTGAGGTTAACCCAATCTGAAATACATTCTACAAAATATCTGACCAGTCCTCTTCAAAACTGTCACGAAACACAAGGAAAACCTAAGAAAGTAATAACTAAACACAGTGCAGTAGTCTGGATTGGATCCTGGAAGAGACAAAGATCACTAATGAAAATATCTGGTGAAATGTGAGTGAAGTCTGGAGTTTATTAGTAGTGACATATCAGTGTTGATTTCTTAGATTTGACAAATATGTTGAGTAAACAAATTGGGTGAGAGGTATATGGAAACGTTTTGTATTATCTTCAGAACATTTCTGTGACTCTGAAATTATTCTAAAATAAAAAATTAATAAACTCTCAAGAGGAAGAAAGGAATTACTAATATCAGGAATCAAAATGAGAATATGGATACAAATTCTACAACATTAAGAAGATAGTAAGATGTCGTAACTATCTTGGTGCAATAATTTGAATAGTTTAGATGAAATTAGCAAATTCTTTGGAAAATACAAGTAAATAAATCTGAGACAAGAAGAATAAAATCTGAATAGTCCTATAAGTCGGATTTGTAATTAAAACCTTCCTACAAAGAAAATTCCATGTGTAGATGGCTTTGCTAGTGAATTACTCAAAATATTTAAGAAAGAAAAAATATTAATATTCTTCAAAAATTTTTTAAACAATAGAGGTTAATGACCAGCCTGACCAACATAATAAAACCCTGTCTCTACTAAAAATACAAAAATTAGCCAGACATGGTGGCTCATGCCTATAATTTCAGCTAACTCATGAGGCTGAGGCAGGAGAATTGCTTGAACCCAGGAGATGGAGGTTGCAGTGAGTTGAGATCACACTCTTGCACTCCAGCCTGGGTGGCAGAGCAAGACTCTGTCTACAAAAAAAAAAAAAAAGAAAAAGAGGAAAAGGTAATATATTCCAGCATGTTTTATGAGGTGGGCTAAATCCTGATATTGAGACTCAAAAACAGACATTGCAAAAAGAGAAGATTGTTGGACAACTTCTTTTTTTAAAATTTTTCTTCTTATTTCTTTTTTCTTTCTAAAGAAGAAGTACAACTTCTTTAATGAGCTTGGATATAAATATCCTAAACAAAATATTAACAAATCAAATCTGGCAATACACCAAAAAAAGACTTCACACCTTGCTCAGTAATGCCAGCTTTATTCTAGTAATGCAAGATTAGTATAATATTTGAATATCTATCAGCACAAATTTGACATGAACAGACTAAAAAAAAATCATGTAATCATCTCAATATGCAAAAAAAAAGCACCTGAAAAAAATTCAATACCTATTAATGTAATAACACTCAGGAAACCAATAATAGAGAGAAAATTTTTTAATCCACTAAATTGTTTCCATCTGCACCGGGTGCGGTGGCTCATGCTTGTAATCCCAGCCCTCTGGGAGGCCAAGGAGGGCGGATCATGAGGTCAGGAATTCAAGACCAGCCTGACCGAGATGGTGAAACCCCATCTATACTAAAAATACAAAAATTAGCCAAGCATAGTGGCAGGCACCTGTAATCCCAGCTACTCGGGAGGCTGAGGCAGGAGATTTGCTTGAACCTGGGAGGCAGAGGTTGCAGTGAGCCATGATCATGCCACTGCACTCCAGCCTGGGCAACAGAGCGAGACTCAGCCTCAAAAAAAAAAAAAATCCATCTGCAAAAAGCCTATAGGTATCATCAAACTTAATGCTGAAATACTGAATACTTTCCCCTGACATCAGAAGCACGGCAATGATGTGTAGCATCACCACGAATACTCAGTAGTATACTGGAGGTTCTAGCCATTCCTATAAAGAAAGGGGGGAAGGAATAAAAACTGGAAACAAAAAAACCTGTCATTAATCACAAATGCCATGATATACATAGAAAGTCTGAAAGAATGACAAATGAACTGTTAGATTTTATAAACGAATTTAGCACAGTTGTTAGAAAGAAGGTCAATATACAAAAACCAGCTGTATTTGTTCATGCTTCTACAATCAACTAGAAAATAAAAATCTTTAAGACATCATTTATAATAACGCCCAGCGATTCCACATTTTTAACAGCTTTATCACAATAACCAAAAACTGACAACCACCAAAAAGCCCATCCACAGAGGGCTGAATAACCAAACTGTAATATATTCATGTAACGGAATGCCACACAGCAATACAAAAGAATAAGTTACTGTTTTATGACACAGAGTCAATGAATCTCACTGCCCTATGTTGAGCAAAGAAACCAGGAGCCAAAAAGTATATACTGTTTTATTCAATTACATTCAAGATGACAAAAGCAGTCAAAGATGGTAGAAGTTAGAGTAGTTCATCCTTTGGGGGTTCGGTGTTGACAAGGAAGGGGATGAGGCAGCCTTTTGGAGGTGCTGGAGATGTGTGGTGGTGCTCACAGGGGTGTACATCCAAGTCAACATTCATTGAACTATACATTTAAAATTGGTGCACTTTGCAGTACCTCCGTTGAATAAAAAGAACTGTGGATCAACGATAGAAACCAATCGAGCCAGTGATAATACTGTAGACAGCATATGACGAAAACCTGGACCAAAGCAGGTGAGGGCAGGGATCGTAATTTCTGCGACTGATTCTTCAGGACTTAGAATCTCCTTGGAAAGAAAGACACATGTAAAAGTTACCACCCTATAGTGATAAAATAGATTTCTTTACAATTTTATCTTGTATTTTAAAGGACACTGTGTTTGTTTGTTTGTTTTTGTTTTTGAGATGGAGTGTTGCTCTGTCACCCAAACTGGAGTTGAGTGGCGTGATCTCAGATCACTGTAGCCTCCACTTCACGGGTTCAAGCGATTTTCCTGCCTCAACTCCTGAGTAGTTGGGATCACAGGTGCCCACCACCATACCAGGTTAATTTTTGTATTTTGGGTAGAGACAGAGGGTTTCACCATGCTGGCCAGGCTGGTCTTGAACTCCTGACCTCATGATCTGCCCGCCTCGGCCTCCCAAAGTGCTGGGATTACAGGCGTGAGCCACTGTGCCTGGCCCGCTGTTGCTTTAAACATTTGATATCAGTGGTTTTCAAAAAGTGAATTGCCTATGTGTTACAGCCTAGCTGGGGAGAACTTGCAGGTCTTGTTAATTAGCAAACACACATTGTGTGGAAAACATGCTACTGTCTGTGAGAAAGCAAAAAAGGAGCCTCAGGAAACAAACCTGTAAATGAAAGAAAGCGGGAGAGATGTTTCCTCCAGGTACTGGGAAACCTGGAGAGAGGATATAGGTGGCTCTTCCCCCATTCCCACATCTCTGGACTTTTCCCTCAAGGAGGAAGGAAGGAAATGCAGATATATTTGCTGGGGGGATTTTCTCTGAAGCAGGATGTAAACAAAATATTGTGAACCAACCTAAGGTAATTTGTCCCTTTATAATCATTGGTAGATAACAGATGAGGTCCACAGATGTCCTGACCCACAACATCGTGGCCACAATGGAAGCAAGTCTCAGCCCAGATATGGCCTCATGCACATAATGTTTATTATCGGGCAGGTACAGAAACAGTTTCAAATGTGTTCTGTGGACGTGATGAAACCCCAGATCTTGCACTTTTTAAGTACTGCTCCGTTTCACTTGAAACAAACGAAGCACTAGTCTCCAGTGAGGATTCAGCGAGCATCTTGTCAAACTCAAAGGGCCAAGACTCTTTTGAATCAGTGGCTGGATTACAAGAGCATTGAGGAGTGAAACCTACAGTGCTATTCTAAGGGTCACTAGGTGTGGGATCCTGGTCCCCCAATGGCAGGGAAAGCTCTTCAGTATTTCCAGAGAATTAGCACATCTTGGACACTGCTAACTTCACCAGTGAAACACCTCTAACATCCATGGTGCTGGTTAAAACCTCCCATGTAACTGAACACAGAGCTATCTAAAGCATTTGATGACTTGCTTCACTAACTGCCCCTAGAGTATATGCTCTTGCTTAGGGCATCTGGCCCTAGCTTGCAGCACCAATCTGATTAACACATACATTTATTATTATAGTGATTCGGCTGAAGTCTTTCCTTTTTTTTTTTTCTGAGACCGAGTTTCACTCTTGTTGCCCAGGCTGGATTCAGTGGCGCGATCTCGGCTCATTGCAACCTCTGCCAGGAGGGTTCAAGTGATTCTCCTGCCTCAGCCTCTCGAGTAGCTGAGATTACAGGCATGCACCACCATGCCCAGCTAATTTTTGTATTTTTAGTTGAGACGGGGTTTCGCCATGTTGGCCAGGCTGATCTCAAACTCCTGATCTCATGATCCACCCGCCTCAGCCTCCCAAGTGTTGGGATTACAAGCTTGAGCCACCACACTGAGCCATGAAGTCTTTCAGTTATAGACAACAGAACAGAAGCCATCACAGAAAGGTTTTCTTAATGGAGGGACATAAAGTCAAGATTAGTGGAAAGGGACAAGGCTCTCTCTTTGACAATGGACACAGAGCTGAAAGGACAATGAGTGACAAAAATGAATGATAAGTGAAAAACAAAACAGAAAAATAGGAGTTACAGTAACATTGTTTGAAGTATTTTGTTTTTGTTTGAGATGGAGTCTATTCTGTAGCCCAGGCTGGAGTGCAGTGGTGTGATCTTGGCTCACTGCAACCTCTGTCTCCCGGGTTCAAGCGATTCTCCTGCCTCAGCCTCTCAAGTACCTGGGACTACAGGCACCCACCACGATGTCGGTATTTTTGTATTTTTAGTAAAGATGAGGTTCCACCACGGTGGCCAGGCTGATCTTGAACTCCTGACCTCAAGTAATCTGCCTGCCTCTGCCTCCCAAAGTGTTGGGATCACAGGCATGAGCCACTGTGCCCAGCCTGTTTGAAGCTTTCATAATGTATTGCATTTAGTCAAAGAGGGTTGTAAAATGTTTTTAAACTCAGGTGATCTCTGAAATTGCCTAGCCCTTGGATTTACCCAAACCAGTGTTTGGTAACACTGCCTCTGCCACTCACGAAATAGGCTAGGTTGCCTACTATTTACTTTCTGCTCCTTAGTTTCTTAATATGCGTAACAGGATCAGAAATTATGCTGTAAGGAAATTTGGAAAGGAAAACCCTAACCTGGCAGACAATTGACATTGGCACCCTTCTGCCCCCTGGTGGTAATTTTTAGAATCATGTGGGCAATGGCAGGGCAAAAATTAAATGTGGAACGTGTCAAACAAAAACCACGTGTCTTCCTTGTAATGAACAGCAGCGTTTGACTTGGTCATTTTCTTGCCTCCTCAGTGCTCTCTCCCTCCTACTACTATCAGTAGTCCAACCACGCATTGCAGGAAGTTTCAGGAGTCATCCACTTAACCTAGAGCAAACTTGTCCAACCTCCGCCCATGGGCCGCAGGTGACCCAGGTGGCTTTGAATGCAGCCCAACACAAATTTGTAAGCTTTCTAAAGTTACGAGATTTTTTTTGTGACTTTTTTTTCCTAGTTCATCAGCTAACATTAATTAATGTTAATTTTTTTTTTTTTTTAGACGGAGTCTTGCTCTGTCTCCCAGGTTGCAGTGCAGTGGCATAATCTCAGCTCACTGCAGCCTCCACCTCCCGTGTTCAAGTGGTTCTCCTGCCTCGGCCTCCCGAGTAGCTGAAATGATAGGCATGCACCACCACAGCTGCCTAATTTTTTGTATTTTTAGTAGAGCTGGTTTTCATCATGTTGGCCAGGCTAGTCTCTAACTCCTGATCCACCCTCCTTAGCCTC
This sequence comes from Callithrix jacchus, assembly GCF_049354715.1. Taxonomy (NCBI): domain Eukaryota; kingdom Metazoa; phylum Chordata; class Mammalia; order Primates; family Cebidae; genus Callithrix; species Callithrix jacchus. Next base: position 25,434,609 of record NC_133516.1, on the reverse strand, counting down.
CCACAGTGCTGGGATTAAAGATATGAGCCACCCCACCCAACAGTTTCAGTGTATTTTTTATGTGTGGCCCAAGACAATTTTTCTTCTTTTAATGTGGGAAGAAAAAGTTTGGACGCCCCTACCCTAGAGGAATTATAGTGTATAGTATTTGTTTTCAGTCTTATTTTTCCTTCTCTACTTAACATGGATTTGTGGAGCATATCCATGTCCTTGGGTCATTAGCATGGCTTTTTAGGGGATGTGATCACAGAGTCAAACCCATAGGAGACATACAGAATTCAGTTGAAGATCACTTATATATCAAGCTCTGCTGTAGCACTAGTGATAGAAAGAATATGAAGAGAATTCAAGATTTAACAAAGTGGCCAGGCACAATGGCTCATGCCTGTTATTCCAGCACTTTGGGAGGCTGAGGCGAGTGGATCACTTGTGGTCAGGAATTCAAGACCAGCCTGGTCAACATGGTGAAACCCCATCTCTACTAAAAATACAAAGAATGAGCCAGGTGTAGTGGTGCTGTAATTCCAGCTACTCAGGAGGCTGAGGCAGGAGAGTCACTTGAATCTGGGAGGCAGAGGTTGCAGTGAGGCGAGATCACGCCAGTGCACTCCAACCTGGGTGACAGAGCAAGACTCTGTCTCGAAAAAGAAAAAAAGAAGAAAGGATTTAACAAAGCAGTGAATAGACTAATTGGATTTAATTGATGAAAGAATTGAGTAATGGAACTAAACCCATTCTAATCAGGTGATAAAGTAGAAAAAATTCAAAGATTTAGTAGTTTAAATTGAGCTTAAGGGAATGGGATTACAATTCCAATCCCACTGGTCAGACAAGTTTCATTTTTAAAAATTCCTGTATTTCCCTCTTTATACAACTGTAAATGTGAGTTTGGAGTTGGAGTGGGAGAGGAAAGCAAAGAATGACGGGAAAGAAGTAGGAGGAAGATTCTAGAAATGGGGCAGCGTGAGGGAAGTGGCGGGAACAAAGTCCTGGCATATAGATGCCAAAATCATTCTTTTTTTTTTTTTTTCTATATTTATAGATGCCCAAATCAAAACTTCTGCCCTGCTTCCTAGCTGCTTGGTATCAGCGCTGGGGCCTTTCCCCCAGCCTGTGACCTTGGCACCCTCTATGTCAACCTGGACTCTGCTCTGTTACTCCACCTGGACGTCCTTTAGTACGTACTAGCCAGAGTCCTATTGCTTCCTTTCATCTCTGGAGCTTCTGCCTGCTACATTTTCTTCCACTGATGCTGACTCAGGCTTAATCCTGGGTAAAGTCGTGATGTGGCTGAGGTGTCTGGGTGTAATTCAAGAATCCTTGAGGGAGAATCAGAAGTTTTGGGTTCCAGCTCCAACTTGGTAATTTACCAAGTCACAGCCTGGAGCCTGGGTTTCTTTATAAATAAAATGAAGAAATCTGTCTTCTCTAGTTCATAAGTTGTAAAGATCAAATGTGTAATGCATAGGCAAATGCTTATGAAAGATAAGGTTTCTATCCCTGTAAAGAAGTATCATTGATAACTAGTATGTGCTGCCGTCTGCCTTCCCCTTATGAACCCTATGATGCTCTCAGAATCGCTCCTTCCTGCCTTTTCCCCATCTCCTATCACAACCTGCTTTTTGTATGTAATTGCTCTTTATATACCTTGATTATATTAAATCAGAGCTTTATATAATTAAATTTGAGATAGTTACCCCTTGTCAAGAAATAGTCACATATTAAGCCTGATCTCTATTAGGGTGGTAAAAACATTTAGTCCTTGTTCAAGAAACGTTAACCTACAGTTTGGGGTAGGAGGGAGAAGTGAGGCTTATCTTGCGTTCTGAAATCACTATATTTCATGCCTGAATTAGCATGTCTGAGCTGGAATTCGGAGTGAATCTTTGGATCAATGTTTTAAAGGGACAGCTATAGAGACTTCCATTGCTCTTTCTATGCACCTATCTTTTGTTTTGTTTTCATGGTAACCGTTACAGTTACCATTCAATGGACCAACACGGTCCCTCGAGGGCCATAGTAGTGCGAGGGTCAGTACACAGATGCTGGAGCCAGATTATGTGGGTTCAAATCTCAGCTCTGCCACTTCCTACCGTGTGACCTTGGACAGGCTGCTTCACTGCTCCCAGCCTCAGTTTTCTAATTTGTAAAATGGGGGAAATTAATAATACTGTCTCCAGAGCTTCATTGGGAGGATGAAATAATAGGTCTAATATTAGGTCTAATAATAGACACTTTAGAGCAGTGTCTGGCACTGAGTCCACATTAACTAGAATTTATATCAATTGCGTGTTTGAAAAAAGTTTAAACCTTTCGGAAATATAATTTTAAAAATAAAAACTATAAACTCACTAAGTTCTCTAGCTCCCACTTTAACTCCACTCCCCTTTCCACAGGCAAACTGTTAACAGTCACTTTGCAAACATCATTCACGAGTTTTTACTGATGTATTTTGTTGTTGTTTGTTTGTATCTGAGACAGAGTCTCGCTCTGTCCCCCAGACTGGAGTGCAGAGGCACGATCTCAGCTCACTGCATCCTCCACCTCCCAGGTTCAAGCAGTTCTCCTGCCTCAGCTTCCTGAGTAGCTGGGATTACAGGCTCACGCCACCACACCCGGCTAATTTTTGTATTTTTAGTAGAGATGAGGTTTCACCATGTTAGCCGGACTGGTCTCGAACTCCTGACCTGGTGATCCACCCGCCTTGGCCTTCCAAAGTGCTGGAGTTACAGGCGTGAGCCACCATGCCCAGTCTATTGATGTATTTTTTAAATCAGGGGATTATAATATACTGTTTGGAAACTTGTTTTCCTCACTTAGCCATGTAGCTAGGAATTATTTCCAGGTCACTATGCCCAGTGCTACCTTCTTCTTCCTACCGGTTTCATAGTGCCGCAGCATGAACACCACACGGTTCATTTAACCAATGTCTTTTTGATGGATATTTGGAGTGTTTCCAGTTTTCCATGATCATATTCACTTTTTACACATTCTTTTATTTTTATAATTCAAAACCATCAAGCTGAAGCCCAGCAGGGCTTCCTCATTTCATCATGATAGCCCATTTCCTATTGAGCAAAGCTTCTTCCTCAGGTCAGCTCTTGCCACATTTCTTTCTACAGAAAGAAGAAGTGGAATTATCTGTCCTGGGCTTTGGGAGTAAACACACCCATTCCCTTGATGGTGCTGCCCACGCTGCTTTGCCCACACAGCACCACTCTCCCTGAGGCTCCTGAATAATAACCTGCTGGACAAAATCAACATTCCTTTGGCTACAGCATGACTGATTGCACTTAATAGGTCATAATAGCCCTGGCAACAGACAGGCTCCTTCCCATGATGTATTTCACCTCCTCATTGAAGAGATGTGTGTTCCAGTGTGAGCCTGTTCCTCTGTGTCATCCCAATAAATGCTGCTGTGTTCAGGGGTCGCTGTCAGGTTGGTTCCCTTGTCAGGAATACTCTTTCCTCTCCCTTCTTAACAGACAAATCTCCTGTTGAGGACACGTTCAACTCCAACTCCTTTTGTGAAGCTTTCTGAGTTGCTCCAGCCCACACGAATCCTTCCCTCCACCAAATTTCTTCAGCAAGAATGCCTTCTAGGCTGGCGCGGTGGCTCATGTCTGTAATCTCAGCACTTTGGGAGGCCAAGGCAGGTGGATCCTCAGAGGTTAAGAGTTGGAGATCAGCCTGACCAACATGGAGAAACCCGTCTCTACTAAAAGTACAAAATTAGCTGGGTGTGGTGGTGCATACCTGTAATCCCAGCTACTCGGGAGGCTGAGGCAGGAGACTCACTTGAACCAAGAGGTGGAGGCTGCAGTGAGTCTACAAAATTAGCCGGGTGCGGTGGCAGGCACCTGTAATCCCAGCTACTCAGGAGGCTGAGGCAGGAGAATCGCTTGAACTCGGGCAGCAGAGGTTGCAGTGAGCCAAGGTTGCGCCACTGCACTCCAGCCTGGGCGACAGAGCGAGACTCCATCTAAAAATAAAAATTAAAAATAAAAAGAGATGGTGAAGAAATCCATTATCTCTGGTGGTTTGCAAGTTTGATTTTAGCAGTAGAACTTTAGGGAGTAGAATGAAGATCTCAAGTGGAACTCTGAAATAGGAAACACTTAAACACATAAGAATTGAGCTGCTATGGAGAAATTAGGAGTCCACCTCCTTATTCTTTTTATCACTCAAGAACAATGACCATTTTTACCTGACCTCAACCCTAGCTCCCCAGGATGGTGCTCCACAGAGGTAGCTTGAAAAACACCGAAGGCTAACCTCTCTAGCACCTCGCTGGGCTGCTTTAGGGACAGCCGGGTCACTACTTCACAAAGTCTTCCTTCCCATTGCTGGCAGTTTTGATCTTCAGAAAGTTCTGTCTTTTCTTCGTTTTTTTTTTTTTTTTAGACAGTTATAGCTTGTCCTCCAGGCTGGAGAGCAGTGGCGTGATCTCCTCTTACTGCAACCTCCACTCCTGGGTTGAAGTAATTCTCGTGCCTCAGCCTCCTGAGTAGCTAGGATTACAGGTACCTGCCACCACGGCCAGCTAATTTTTGGAGTTTTAGTAGAGACAGGGGTTTCATCATGTTAGCCAGGCTGGTCTCAAACTCCTGACCTCAAGGGTTCCACCCGCCTTGGCATCCCAAAGTGCTAGGATTATAGGCGTGAGCCAGCACACCCGGCCAGAAAGTTTCGTCTTTTCTTGAGGTGAGAGTTGCCCCCTAAATTTCCGATCACTGTGCCTAGTTTTTCCCTCTAGAAGCACTAATATATTCTTCCATGTGAAAGATCATTAAATAACTAAAGAACTTTAACAGTAATCTTTTAATTTTTGACTTTTCCAGGCAAAAATCTCATCACTTCTTCCAAAGCATTCTCATATGACATGGTCATCATCTGTGGGACATACTTCAGTTTGTCAACATCTTTTAAAATGAGGCTCCTGGAAGAAAACATGGCTCCAGACAAGCTCTGACCAGGACAGTGTAATATGGAGTCACTCCTTTCCCCCATCTGAGCATTAAACCTCAATTAATGCAGCTTAGGCTTACATTAGCTTTCTGGGCAGCACTCCACAGAGTATTCATACTGCATCTGCTGCCAGTTCAATGCCCTCTGTCTGTTTCACATTGATTGCTTTCAGGTTAATTATTTCCTATCCTGTGCTCATGCAGTTGATATTTCTTAATGCAAATGCTGGACTTTACTTTTGTCTCCAAAATATTTCATTCTGTTGGTGATAGTCCAGTCACTCAAAACATTATAAAATATAGATATTGTTTTTCTTTTTTGAGATGGAGTTTTGCTCTTGTCGCCCAGGCTGGAGTGCAATGGTGCAGTCTTGGCTCACTGCAACTTCTGCCTCCTGGGTGCAAGCCATTCTCCTGCCTCAGCCTCCCCAATAGCTGGGATTACAGGCACCCGCTACCACACCTGGCTAATTTTCGTATTTTTAGAAGAGATGGGGTTTTTCCATGTTGGTCAGGCTGGTCTCCAACTCCTAACCTCAGGTGATCCACCTGCCTCAGCCTCCCAAAGTGCTGGGACCATAGGCATTAGCCCTGTACCTGGCCCTAAAAAGATGTTAATCTCTTTATCATACAGGCTATCAGTACCAAGGTATAATTTTCAAAATTCAAAAAAGCATAATTCTCATATAAATAGAAGATGAATCCATGTTTAAGACTTATTAACTCATTGGGGAAGAAGACCAGTAAGATGTAAAGCTAGTTCGAAGAGTATTTACAGGTATTCACAAAGGGATGTTAAAATAAGACTGTTGGTTTAGCTTTAAAAGTGGTCAATGAACTGGACGTGGTGGCTCACGACTGTAATCCTTTGGGAGGCCAAGGCAGGCAGATCACTTCAGGTTAGGAGTTTGAGACCGTCCTGGCCAACATAGTGAAACCCCGTCTCTACTAAAAATACAAAAGTCAGTGGTTGTGGCAGTGCACACTTTTAATCCCAGCTACTTGGGAGGCTGAGGCAGAAGGATCGCTTGAGCCCTTGGGGCAGAGGTTACAGTGAGCCAGGATCAGGCCATTGCATTGTATCCTGGGCAAGGAAGTGAGATGCTATCTCAAGGAGGTGGGCAGGGAAGGGGTTAATGTCCTATAGGGAAATGAACCATAACCTTCACGGTTGTCTTTTTTACTGGGCAGAACTCTTCAAGTTCATATGCAGCTGCACTACTTTTAGGCTCTAATCAAATTTTATATAGCAAAGTCAAACAGTTACATTGTTCTAGAAAATTAAATAAACCTTGTGCAAGCTTTTAAATAATGTACTAGTATGACATTGAAAAGACATGTGGCCCTCATTTTTGTCTTATTTGTAAGTTTCAGATAGTTAACACGAGTTTATATATTTTTCTTTTATTATTATTATTTTTTTGAGATGGAGTCTCGCTCTGTCACCAGTCTGAAGTGCAATGGTGCAATCTAAACCTCTGCCTCTTGGGTTCAAGCTATTCTCCTGCCTCAGCCTCCCAAGTAGCTGGGACTACAGGTGCATGCCACCACGCTCAGCTAATATTTGTGTTTTTAGTAGAGACAGGGTTTCACCATGTTGGCCAGGCTGGTCTCTAACTCTTGGCCTCAGGTGATCCACCCGCCTCAGCCTCCCAAAGTGCTGGGATTACAGGCGTGAGCCACCACAACCAGCCAAATTTGTATATTTTTCAAGGTCTTACCTTCTTCTATTAGTCTTTCCATTTGGAAGTGTGTTAGTACTTCTTAAATTAAACAGTGGATATGAAAAACAGTAACTTCTTTTGTTACTAGCTCACAATTCTAATTTCAGAGTGGGGAGAAAAAAGAAAAAGTGAGAGAAGAGATTAAAGTTTTGGGTTAAATGGATTTTTCTTTTTGAGATGGAGTTTTCTTCTGTCACACAGGCTGAAGGGCCGTGGCACGATCTTGGCTCACTGTAACATCTGCCTCCTGGGTTCAAGCAGTTCTCCTGTCTCAGCCTCTCAAGTAGCTGGGATTATGGGCACACCGCCACTCCTGGCTAATTTTTGTATTTTTAGTAGAGACGAAGTTTCACCATTTTGGCCAGGCTGATCTTGAACTCCTGACCTCGTGATCCACCCACCTTGACCTCCCAAAATACTGGGATTACAGGCGTGAGCCACCTTGCCCAGCCATAAATTTTGAGGATTATATATAATGAGTTTCAATGTATCCATTCTATTTCTATGATTCATTATTAGAGATAACAGATACCTCTAAGTTTCGTGAGGGTAGAGAAGGCCTCCGGCCAAAAATGTGAAAATTACCTGGTATCCAATATATAATTTCAGGGAATAGGGACAATGAAATCAAGAAATATTTGATAGTAGTGATGACAGATGTCTTGGCTCTGGCTAGAGGCATGTGGCAATCTTATTGGCCCAACTGTACAAGACTACAATTAATTAGGCCACGGGTGGAGAAAAAGGCAGCCCTAAAATGTTCCTGGATTAGGTGTCCATGTTTAAGTTAGGCCCAAGGAACATCATTCCATTTGAAGAATATGCTATCTGTCTTGAACATGTACTACCATGTTTTTTTCCTTTTGGTGGAGCATGTATAGATATATGTAGAAATTTTTTATATACATGTGTTTATATTCTGATTAGATCTTTAAATAAATAAATATATATATATATATATATTTAAATCTAACCTTCCTAATCTTTTATCACTTCTCTCCTCTGTACTGTTTCTTTCTTAAACATCTATTATAATTCCATCTTTTTAACATTTTCTTCTTCAAGTTGGTGTAGTTGCCAAAACCATAGTAAGCATTTTGTACCCACCCAAGTGACTTTAGGATCTGGCTAATTTTTTTTTTTTTTTTTTGAGACAGAGTCTTATCTGTCACCAGGCTGGAGTACAGTGGCATGATCTCGGCTCACTGCAACCTCCACCTCCTGGGTTCAAGCCATTCCCCTGCCTCACCCACCTGAGTAGCTGGGACTACAGGCACCTGCCACCACGCCTGGCTAATTTTTTGTATTTTAATAGAGTTGGGGGTTTCACCATCCTGTCCAGGATGGTCTTGATCTCCTGACCTCATGATCTGCCTGCCTCAGCCTCCCAGAGTGCTGATCTGGCTGATTTTATTCTCCCTTCTGCTGCTCATCAATGTTCCCAGGATCTTTCAACATCTGAGCTGTTGCTCCTTTACACTCCTTGATTTCACAAGACTCTAACTTTCTTGATTTCCTGTACTTCCCTCTCTGTCTTGGTTAGGAACATGCAAATGCCAGATCTCAGCACCAGGGCTTCTAAACTTCTGAAATCTCTTGACTCAGCATTCCTCTTCTCTGACCCAATTGCTTTATCTCTTTTCTCTCTAACAAACCTGCCACAACTTGCTAAATCTGCCCTGGTGCAATTAATCAGCTCCTATCATTTGACTCACTGCTTCCTGGCTCCACAGGACTCTATCCAGCTTTAGACTCCAAGGTCCACTGCTTTGTGTTGCCCTTGCCAGTTTCCTGGCCTTCCTCAATCCCTTATGCCTGCTCTGTCTACTGAATCAGTCTCTTCCCTGAGGTCTCCGGGCCTATTCTTGAGATGCAGATGGTCCACATTGTGTCCAGAGATGGAAGAGGCCATTGGAAGAGGTGTGTTCCCTTGTTAACAGGAAGTTTTTACTGCAATAAACAGAAAAATACCAATTTAAATTGGTTTTTATTTTTATTATTATCATTATTTTATTGACTTATTTATTTTTTGCGATGGAGTTTCACTCTGCCACCCAGGCTGGAGTGCAGTGGCGCAAGCTGGGCTCACTACAATCTCTGCCTCCTGGGTTCAAGCAATTTTCCTGTCTCAGCCTCCTGAGTAGCTGGGATTACAGGCGTGGACCACCAAACCTGGCCAATTTTTGCATTTTTAGTAGAGACAGAGTTTCACCATGTTGGCCAAGCTGGTCTTGAACTCCTGACCTCAGGTGATCCACCTGCCTCAGCCTCCCAAACTGCTGGGATTACAGGCATGAGCCTCTGTGCCTGGCCTAAATTGGTTTTTAAAATGGAAAAATTGGCCAGGTGTGGTGGCTCATGCCTATAATCCCAGCACTTTGGGAGGCCGAGGCAGGCGGATCACCTGAGGTCAGGAGTTCAAGACCAGCCTGGCCAACATGGTGAAACCATGTCTCTACTAAAAATACAAGTTTGCACCACTGCATTCCAGCCTGGGTGACAGAGTGAGACTCCATCTCAAAAAATAAATAAATGAATAAATTTTAAAAATTGGAAATTTGTCATTTCATATAACAAGGTAGGGTACCCTCTATGCACAGTATATCAGGGTTCTGCGATTCTTTGTTCTGCCCTCATTAATGATGACTATCATCCTCAGGCTGGTGACAAAACAATCACAGTATTTCCCAATATCACATTCAGACACAACCACGTCTAGAGAAGTAGAGTGGCTTTTTCTTTTCTCCAACAAGTATAGAACACCTTTCTACAGTTGATCTTAGCCAAAAGGCAGAGAAGAAATCTAAAACATCTTTCTCACAAGTCCTCATCGATGCTGCTTTCACATCTCATTGGTCAGAACCAGGTGATGTGCCCATCTCTAAACAAATCATAGACAATGGAAGGGGATCACTGAGATTTATTTATTATTTGGTTTTAAATTTTATTCTTTATTTCTTTTAGAGACAAGGTTGTTCTTTCACCGAGGCCAGAGTGCAGTGGCATAATCATAGCTCACTGTGGCCTTGAACTCTTGCCTCAGCCTCCCAAGTAGTTGGAACTACAGGTATGCACTACCATGCCTGGCTAATTTTTAAACATTTCTGTGGAGATGGGGATGGCGAGGCTCTCACTGTGTTGCCCAGGCTGGTCTTGAACTCCTGGCCTCAAGCAACCCTCTCACCTTGGCTTTCCAAAATGCTGGGATTACAGGCATGAGCATACTACGTCCACAGATTTATTTAGATCAGTCATGATTTGCCTCTGGATCTGAGACTTGTGTGGGAGGCTTATACTTGAACCACAAAATTGGACTTCTGCAGGCAATAAATAAGGTGATTAAGGACACCGAGTAGGTCATCGCCAGTATCTGTATAGTGTGAAATGGTGGACTATTGAGAAGAAGACTTTATAGTCATAAAAGTTAAAATTTCTGAGTTTGAAGGTCGTTAATTTAACCCTTAACACTCTCTTCTTGTAAATTTGACCAAAGGAAGTTCTTTTGTTAGTTGTTTTTTCAGGGGAGATGGTGAAGATGGGGGAGATTCATTTTAATTTATAACTCCTGGCCAGGAGCGGTGGCTCACGCCTGTAACCCGGCACTTTGGGAGGCCGAGGAGGGTGGATCACCTGAGGTCAGGAGTTCAAGACCAACCTGGCCAACATGGAAAAACCCCATCTCTACTAACAATACAAAAATTATCTGGGCATGGTTGTGGGCACCTGTAATCTCAGCTGCTTGGGAGGCTGAGACAGGAGAATTGCTTGAACCTGGGAGGTGGAGGTTGCAGTAAGCTGAGATCACGACACTGCACTCCAGCCTGGGTGACAAAGTTGACTCCACCTCAGAAAAATTTTTTTTTAACTTCTGGATTATCCATTTTGTTTGGCTCCCTAAAATCTACTTTCTCCATCTGTGTTGAACACATCCAACCTTAGCCTTCCATCTGAAAAAAGGTCCTCTGCTCACCTCCTCCTTTTACCCTAACTACTCCCTCTCTCCTATGCTTCTTCCCAGTCTCGCTCTAAGCACATGGCTCTGCTTGTGCTATTTAGGAGAAAGCAGAAATCGTTAACCTCTTAACCAGCTCTTGGCATCATAAACTGACTTGACCGTAACTACGTCAGTCTTTTGTCTCGTTCTTCCTTCTCCTTGAAAGTTATCTTTCTCCAGACATCCTGGGGAGTTTTCACATTTATTCAGTAAATACTCAAAAGTGTTTACTGAATAAATGCATGTATTCTGTCCCTTCTCTAGCCTTTTTTAACCTGCACCTCTGTGTGGGCTCAAGGAGGTTTTAAATGTATCTTTGGTCCCCCTTGCTCAGTCTTAAAACAATGGTCTGCAAATATTTGTTTCCTATTTTTTAACAGCTTTACCGAGACATAATTTACATAGCTCAATATATGCCATAACCTTTACCTGTTTCTAAGTACACATATCAGTTACTTACAGTGAATTTACACAACTGTGAAAACAAGACACAATCCAGTTTTAAAGTGTTTTCATCAACCCCCCAAATATCATCTCCCATGTCCACTTGCAGTCAATTCCCATTTCTTAGCCCCAGGCAGCCATAATCTGCTTTCTGTCTCTATAGAGTTGCCTTTAAAAAATATTTCATATATTTTTTATATGGACCATATAATATAGTCTTTTCTGTCTGGCTTCCTTCTTTTTTCTTTTTCTTTTTAAATTTTTTAAGACGGGGTTTCACCATGTTGGCCAGGATGGTCTCTATCTCCTGACCCACCTTGGCCTCCCAAAGTGCTGGTATTACAGGCGTGAGTCACCGTGCCCGGCTTTTCTTTTTTTCTTTTTTTTTTTTTTGAGATGGAGTCTCACTCTGTTGCCCAGGCTGGAGGGTGGAGTGCAGTGGCACGATCTTGGCTCACTGCAACCTCTGCCTCCCCATTCAAGCCATTCTCCTGCCTCAGCCTCCCGAGTAGCTGAAACTACAGATGCACACCACCACGCCTGACTAATTTTTGTATTTTTTTGGTAGAGATAGAGTTTTGCCATGTTGGTCAGGCTGGTCTTGAACTCCTGACCTCAGGTCATCCACCCATCTTGCCCTCCCAAAGTGTTGGGATTACAGGCATGAGCCACCGCACCCTGCCAGTTTCTTATTATTGCTGAATAATATTCTATTATATGGCTATCCAATATTTTATTTCTCCATTCACCAATCAATGGACGTTTGTATTGTTTTCATTCTTTACCTACTTTGCTATTATAAATAATACTGTTATGAACAGTCACATACAAGTCTGTGTGCGGACATATGTTTTCATTTCTCTTTGGCAGATTCCTACAGGTGGAATTTCTAGGTAGTACAGGAATTGGGGAAAGAAGGGAAAGGGTGAATTTCCTCATTTTACTTTTACACTCTGGTATTTGTTTAAAATTTTTAAATAATGAATATGTATTAATTTTATAATGAAAAAAGTAAAAAGAGTTCAGCTTAACTTTGGAAAGAGCAAGATACATGGAGGAGGCCACGCATGGTGGCTCATATCTATAATCCCAGCACTTTGGGAGGCCGAGGTGGGAGGATTATTTGAGCCCTGGGGCTTAAGACCAGCCTGGGCAACACAGAGAGCCCCCATCTCGACAAATATAATAAAAAATATTAGCTGGGTGTGGTAATGCACACCTGTTGTCGAAGCTACTTAGAGGGCTGAGGCGGGAGGATCACTAGAGCCTGGGAGGTCAAGGCTGCAATGAGCTGTGATCTTGCCACTGCACTCCAGCAAGAACAAAACTCCTCAACTTATTCACATGATCTCCCCATTCTGTTTTGGCTAAGCTATGTAACACCTTAAAGGCAAAAGTTAAGATGATTTTGTCGCTTTCTTTTGCTCCTAACCTAGCAGACAAATGGGATGTGCTCAATAAACATCAAAAAACATTAATTTGGGCCAGGAGTGGTGATTCATACCTGTATTTCTAGCACTTTGGGAGGCCAAGCTGGGCAGATCACCTGAGGTCAGGAGTTTGAGACCAGCCTGGCCTACATGGTGAAACCCTGTCTCTACTAAAAATACACAAAATTAGCTGGGAGTTGGGGCATGTGCCTGTAATCTCAGCTACTTGGGAAGCTGAGGCAGGAGAATTGCATGAACCAGAGAGAGAGAGGTTGCAATGAGCCACAATCACGCCACTGCACTCCAGCGACAAAGTGAGACTCAGTCTCTTAAAAAAAGAAAAGAAAAAAACATGAATTGGAAAGTCTGCTAAGATGATATTAACATCATCACTTTGATACATATGGGAATTTAGTATATGATAAAAATGACATTTCAAATCAAATGGGGAAAAGGTAAGTTATTCAATAGATAGTGGTGTTGGGACAATTGAATGGGCATCTGGACAAAAAAGCTGTATTCACATCTCAGGTCGTATTCCAAAATAAATTTGTATATAGAAAAAGAGACACTTAAAAAATAATCTTGGCAGGGCTCAGTGGCTGCCCTTTGGGAGGCCAAGGTAGGTGGTTCACCTGAGGTCAGGAGTTTGAGACCAGCCTGGCCAACATGGAAAAACCCCGTCTCTACTAAAAATGTAAAAATTAGCCAGGCATGGTGGCAGGTGTCTGTACTCCCAGCTACTGAAGAGGCTGAGGCAGGTTCGGAGGCTGAACCTGGGAGGCAGAGGTTGCAGTGACCCAAGATCACATCACCACACTCCAGTCTGTGACAGGGTGAGACTCCATCTCAAAAAAGAAAAAAGAAAAATCTTGTAAGGAATGGCTTTCTATATATGACCAAAGGTGCAGAAGTGTAGAGAAAAATATTCCTCAATTTTACCACATTAAAAAATCTACCTGAAAAAAATATTCAATTTTTTAAAATGACAAGGTGGAAATATTTGCAACTTATATCATAGACTAAGAACTAATTTCCTTAATAAACAACTTATATACATCTGTAAGAAAAAGACCAGCAACCCAATAGAAAAATGAACAAAGGACTTATTTCATTAAAAATGGCTCTTGGCCAGGTATGGTGGGTTATGCCAATAATCCCAGCACTTTGGGAGCCCGAGGTGGGTGGATCACGAGGTCAAGACCATCCTGGCCAACATGGTGAAACCCCATCTCTACTAAAAATACAAAAATTAGCCGGGCATGGTGGTGCACGCCTATAGTCCCAGCTACTTGGGAGGCTGAGGCAGGAGAATCGCTTTGAACCCAGGAGGTGGAGGTTGCAGTGAGCCGAGATTATGCCACTGTTCGCCAGCCTGAACTACAGAGTGAAACTCTGTCTTAAAAAAAAAAAAGGCTCTTAAATGTATGATGCGAATCCCCCTTAAAATAAGGGAAATGCAAATCAAAACTATAAGATACCACTTTTATATTGAAAAATTGGCAAAACTCAAAAAGTTTGATTAACATCCTCCATTGATGAGTATTTGGGGATGGGTATCGAATGTATTGCTGATAGTTTAAGTTGGTACAACCTTCATGATAAGTACTATGCATTGGTAAAATACTCTCCAACCCCATCTACCATTCTTCTCTTGCACAATTTGTATTAGCCACGTTGGCCTCCTTCTCCTCCTCAAAGGCACACTCCAGCCACAAGGCTAATGCACTTGCCTTTCCCCCCTAACCCTGAAATGCATACCAGCTTTTCTTTATCTCCTCAGGGCTTTGCTCAATTGTCAGCGAAGACTTCTCTGATCACCCGATCTAAAACAGCGGCTCCCATCCCCTCTATCATTCTCCTTCTCACCCCATTTTTTTCTTTTGAGCACTTATCTTCTGACAACATTATTCTATGCATTTGTGTTTACTGTCTCTGCTTTCCAATTGTAAACCTAGGACTTGGTTGTATATACTGCTGTAACCCCAAACTCCAGAACATTACAGGCTTAGAATGTAATATGTGCTCATTAAGTACAAATAATGAACGAATGAACGTCTGTTGAGGACAACTTAATATCTATTAAAACTTAGAATGCACATACTTAGTAAGCCTCCTTTAGGCATTTATCTAACAGATATCCTTGCACATGTGTGAAAGAGAGAATGTAAAGGTTACTTGTTGTAGCACTGTTCGTAGTAATGAAAAAAGAAAACAACCTAAAGACATTTTTTTCTTTTCTGAGACAGAGTCTCACTCTTTTGCCCCGGCTGGAGTGCAATAGTGTGATCTTGGCTCACTGCAACCTTGCCCCCCAGTTTCAAGTGATTCTCCTGCCTCAGCCTCCTGAGTAGCTGGGACTACAGGCATATACCACAATGCACACTAACTTTTTATATTTTTAGTAGAGATGGGGTTTCACCGTGTTAGCCAGGATGGTCTCAATCTCCTGACTTCGTGATCTGCCCACCTCAGCCTCCCAAAGTGCTAGGATTACAGGTGTGAGTCACAGAGCCTGGCAGGACAAATTTTAAAATAAGTTACGTAGAGCCAGGCATGGTGGCTGACGTCTGTAATCCTAGCACTTTGGGAGGCTGAGGTGGGCGAATTGCTTGAGCCCAGGAGTTTGAGACCAGCCCTGGCAACATGCTGAAACCCCGTCTCTACAAAGAATACAAAAATTAGCCAAGTGTGGTGGTGGGCACCTGTAATCCCAGCTACTTAGGAGGCTGAAGTGGGAGGATCACTTGAGCCCGGGAGGTTGAGGCTGGGGTGAGCCGTGATCATGCCACTGCACTAGAGCCTGGGTGACAGAGTGAGACCCTGTCTCAAATAAAAAATAAGCTACCTATACAATAGAATAAAGAAATACTATATAGATATGAAAAGACCTCTAATTGAGAAAATTATTTGGCTCTCTTTGGCAACTGTACTATCTCAAAACTCTGGTGATATCACTGCAAGAATGAGCTCCCTTATAATGAAGTGCTTAATGGTAAGGAGAGTGGAAATGAACAGGTAGAAACAGTGAGGAATTATTTTCACTATAGTTTTATATAATAAGCATCAGTTTCCTTGTAGAAAACATAGAATTTCTACCAATTAAACAATATTCTAATAAGAATAAATGTATCAAATCACAGATAATGTTAAATGAAGATGCTGTCTTGCAGATCCAGTCATGAATAGGCCTAAACTGGCAGTGCCTATTGTTCATTTATTATGGGTGGATTTCCCATTTTACAAACAAACCTTTATTTATGGGAAGAGGTTCAGCATTTCACAATGTCTTTAGTATATATTTCCTGATGCCGGAGGGGCAGAATTCCCCTTTTGTCCATCAGGTGACATCTACTTGCAGCTGCAGGGCATTTTGCAGGGGTACTCTTTTCCAGAGTTAAATACATACAAAGACATAACACATAAAAGGTAATTCCCTGGTAACCATATATGGCCCCCAATCTTGTCAAACTATAATTTGCTTATTCCTCAAAAAAAAAATTCTGCTTCTTATCCCTTTACTACCTCTCCTTTCCTTTTCAGTTGCTCTTATCTGGAATGCTGCACAAGCATCTACCTAAATACTACTATTTCAAGGGCCAGGACAACTCCTATCTCTTTACTATAGGACAGTCTTCTCTTACTATTCCACTCTACGGTAATATAGGCTCTGAACTTCTCTAGCCTTTATCATGCATTTGGCTCTAATCTTTTTGTTGTTTAATACTGCCAATTAGCTTTTCACATTTTTTACATCTTCCAGTTAGATTGACTGTAAGCTTTTTTTTTTTTGAGATGGAATTTTGCTCTTGTTGCCCAGGCTGGAGTGCAATGGTGTGATCTTGGCTTGCTGCAACCTCTGCCTCCAGGGTTCAAGTGATTCTCCTGCTTCAGTCTCTTCAGTAGCTGGGATTACAGGTGCCCGCCACCATGCCCAGCTAATTTTTGTATTTTTAGTAGAGACAGGGTTTTACCACCCTGGCCAAGCTGGTCTCAAACTCCTGACCTCAGGTGATCTGCCTGCCTTAGCCTCCCAAAGTGCTGGGATTAAGGCATGAGCCACTGTGCCCAGCATGATTGCAAGCTCCTTAAAGACAGATTCCTTTATTCTGTTTTTCCTGTATTCCTCATGCATCTACATAGCAGATGCTTTAAATGTCTTGGTTTTGAAAAGTAACATGGTCAATCCCCTATAACCCAACATACATATTTAATATTCTTTAAAGCTTTTTCCAGAACCAGTCTGGTATAAATATAGGTATTCTGCTAGCCCAATACATTTTTTGAGTGTTTGTTATCAGAACTCATCAGCTGACTCTGTGTCCTAGCCACAGGACTGCAGTTGTTCATCCTGTGGGAATTCAATTTCAACGTCATAAACAAAATTTGGATCATCCTTCTTCTTCTGATTTTTCTCAAACAGTTCATCCATGACGCTCTTCCTTCTGGCAAGCTCCTTGTCGTCTAGCTTGTTCAGATCTTCCTCAGGATCAATGGTTGTTTCCCGACGAATCTGTTCCATTGTTTCTGCCAAGCTCTGCCCAGACAAGCAACCTCGTAAAAAACTGAATAGCTTCTCTAGCTGCCTCAGGGATACTTGTTGCAGGTAACTCTTGTGTCGTGGATTATTCTTTAATTTTTCAGCAGCCCTGGTGCAATCTGGAAGAGAGAAGAAAACTATATACCACATACATACTGCATACATTATATACACCACAAACTACTGCAACAGCCAAAATAGAACCAAAAACTCTGAACCCTGAAAGCGTTATCTCCATTATAGTCAAGCAGCTAAATGGCTCTATTGGAATGAATGATTTTGTAGAACTATTCCTTTATATTGGGCTTTCAGTGTGGTGGGAGAAGGAGAGAGAGATTTTTGACTTCTTTAACTTACAAATCACTTTGTAGAGGTATTAAACACTTTCAGCTGGAGAATATGTCTGAGAAGAAAAGTGACATTATAGATTTTAGATAGCAGTAGTGGTATTAATAAAATATTAAGCTACAAATAAAAAACATTTGGAAGGAGAGAAGGGAATTGATATTATTGAATAATGCTGTATCATTTAACCTAATTAGTAATCCCAAAAATATTATTAATTCTCAAACTGGGGGAAAAAAACCCAATTCCCTTTTATAGATTAGGAAACCAAAGCTCATTGACAGTAAGTAATTAATCCAGTGTCACACATCCAGTCCTGAACCTGTATTTAGAGAATATTTAAGACAGGAGGCAAGATAAGACATGAGGTACCTGAAAACTTTGAAAAATTTTAAACTGGCATAATGCGCTGGCGAATTTTCCCCTTGGTTTCATTCTCATAGATTAAGATAATAGCTGGAGGCTGAAATCTAATCCCACATTTCTTGGCAGTGCACATCATTCCCACATACACGTCAGTGTAAATCAGAGGAAATCTGATGACAATGTGCAAGTTGGGTAATGACTTCCTGCTAAAGAGAAAAAACAACTAGGTGTTGCATAAATGTCATTCATTTCCCTCACCCCTTTTCCCCAGAAGATCTGCTTCTAGTCCAGTTCTGGCAACACATGCTCAGCCTGTGAAGCTTAATATTTTTTTCTTTTCTTTTTTTTTTTTGAGATGGAGCTTCACTCTGTCACCTAGGCTGGAGTGCAATGGTGCAATCTCAGTTTACTGCAAGCTCCGCCTCCTGGGTTCAAGTGATTCTCCTCCCTTAGCCTCCCGAGTGGCTGGGATTATAGGCGTGAGCCACCACGCCCGGACTTCTTTTTCTGTTTTCAATTAAAGTATGGAATGCTTCCTGAGTTTGTGTGCCATCCTTGCGCGTGGCCATGCTAATCCTCTCTGTATCATTACAATTTTGGTGTCTGTGCGCTGAAGCGAACACAAAGCTCAGTTACTTTGAGAGCTACTGGGAAAGTTCAGTTTGGCCCTGGGTTAGTTTCAATCTGTTGGACTCCTAAGACTCTGGATCCCTCAAGAATATAGACTTGTTTGTATGTGAATCTGGGGATGCAATCCAGTTTGAATCTCTTAGTCAAAGATTGAATATGAATCCCTAAGTCAGCCCAATAGCTGACCTACAAGGACAGCTGTTTATCAATTAAGAAAGGATGTATCAAGCATCTTCTATATCAAGGTACTATGAGCTTCTTAAGCTTAATCATTTTGCCCTGAGGGGTTCACCAGTCCAGAGCTGTCTCCTTTGTACTTTCCTAACTATTTTACTAGAGTTTTTCATTATTACTTATTTAATCATCTATCTTCCCTTCTAGTCAACATGGTACATGAGGGTGTGGGGGCATATTCATTTTTCACCACAATATCTCAGTATAATACCTGGAACACAGTAGGCATTTCACACATCGTTTAACTAACATGATGGTCCCTGAACACTTTCGTAAACACTTCCAGTCTAGAAGCCTGATCAAAAAGCAGACCTGATGCAGAATCAGCTTCTTCATATACAAGTCAGTAACGTTTCCATGGCTTTTATTTTGGCTTATTTGTCTCACTATATGATATTTTTCTAGCTACAAGAAATATAGCTATTTGTAGATTAATACTTACCATTGTCTCTTCCTTTCCCCACCTTCAATGCCCAAATCCACTTAATCATAAGCACTGCTTTAGATGTGACTATGACATTCTCAGAAAGATTCATCAATGTCAAGAAACATTGAGGTAAAGTGGCATAGGATGATGATATCTCTGTGAACTCAGTTCTGTTGGAGAATCACTATTAGGAACATACTTTTTTTTCCACTCAAAAACCTAGTGTCTATATCTAAGGAACATACTTTGTATAAAACACTTAGCAGTGATTATACACATTCATTGTAGAATAATGGGGCAAAGGAGAGGGGAAACAGAAAATAATCACCCTTGATTGTGTCTTTTTTCTTTCTTCTTTTTTTTTGGGGTGGGGGGCGGGGTGAGACGGAGTCTTGCTCTGTCGCCAGGCTGAGTGCAGTGGTGGGAATCTCAATTCACTGCAAACTCTTTCACCTTGCCTCAGCCTCCCGAGTAGGTGAGAATACAAACACGTGAGTGAGTCACTGTGCCCAGTTACAAAAACCTATTTTAAAAAATTACTGTGCTCTACTTCTAATCTGATGCAATGATATCACACCATTTTCTCCTTCTTTTTCCTTTTCTGTTTTTTTTAAATGAATACTACTCCCAATTCACCTAAAATTTGATGTTAGTAAACTAGAACCTACTAACCACAATATAAACTCTACACATTGAAGCAAATGATTGTCCTCGTCAAAGATGTATGCAATTGGTGTTCAAATAATGTAGTTTTACTAGACTCTTTTCTTTTTAAAATTTAACTTTAATTTTTGCTAAAATAATGTTTGTATTTGGAACATAAACTAATTATATAAGGCTTTAAACAAAAAACTAGTCTGTCCTATCCTTTTCATAAGGAGCCAGATTTAAAAGGCATGTCTTCCAAAATTTCTCTCTCCATTTCTTAAAAAACATGCCTATACTACCATTGTCAGTGGTTTTTTTTTTTTTTTTTGAGACAGAGTGTTGCTCTCTCGCCCAGGTGGAGTGCAGTGGTATGATCTTGGCTCATTGCAATCTCTGCCTCCCAGGTTCAAGCGATTCTCGTGCCTCAGCCTTCTAAGTAGCTGAGATTACAGATGCCTTCCACCACACCTGGCTAATTTTTGTATTTTTAGTAGAGACGGGGTTTCGCCATGTTGTTCAGGCTGGTCTCGAACTCCTGACCTCAGGTGATCTGGCCAAGTGCTGGGACCACAGGGGTGAGCCACCTTGCCCGGCTATTTTCAGTTTTAGATCGTTATCTTTTGACTTACACTCTCTTTCTCCTCTTTGCGACACCCATCCCAGAGCCCGCTGTTCCACTCCAAGCCACCTGGATGCTCTCTAGGACTGTTTACAGATTCCACTCTGTTTAGGAAGGAGGACGGCACATTTACTGGATTATTCTTCCTGAATACTCTTCTCCCCAGAGATCAGTAACTGCACACAATTTTGTTAGGAAGCCCCACAGCACCTAAGGCGTACGGATGTCCCCAAAGGGTAGACGATTCTCTCCCTACTCATGTCTCCAGTAGTGCAAGGCTGGCTTTCTTACCCTTAGAGAAATACAGAAATGACATCTGCAGGCCAACGTCTTAACAGCCAGGAGTGGGTATTTTCCCACCCAACCGCAGTGCACAGAAAGCACCTAAGCCGACTTTGAGGGCGGGCGGAGTCTGGCGCTGCAGGAAGAGGCGACAGCCACAGCCCTACTGACGAGCCAGAGGGGTGAACTCCACGACTGGAGGCCCGAACCCGGAAATACCGGGATGCGGAAGTGGGGGCCGGCCGCGGGCGCGGTCCCGTATCCCAGGACCCGCCGGGCGCTGGCCAAGCTGTTTCCACAGCACCAGGCCGGGCGCGCATCCCCGCGCGTGCGCAGCTCCTCGCCCGCCCCCCGGAGGGCGGAGAGGGGAACTGAGGGGCGGGAACGGACGCCTCACGCCGCGCGGGAACGTTTGGGGGCCGGGGCTGCAGGCAGCGCAGATCCGCGGGCGCTAGGCGCGCGTACCCAGCACTGGGTGCCGGCGGCGAAATCCGCGGTAGCGCGCTGTAGCGGCGGGCGGCCAGTGCACGCCCCTTCCTGCGTCTGCAGCTGGCTCCGCGCGCCCCTCTCGGGCGTCCGGCCTCCGACGTCCTGGCGGCTTGGGTGGCGGCTGTTCGGGCGGTCGCCTGGCTGCTCCTCGGGGCGGCGACCTGGCTCACGCGCGGGCCCGCCGCGGCCTTCACTGCCGCAAGCTCTGACGCCGGTAAGGGGGGCCAGGCTGCGGAGTGCGGGCGGGGCTCGAGGGCCAGAGCGTGGTGAGCGGTCCCGGCTCCCCTGCCTCTCCGCGGGTTGCTGGGACGTGGGGACCCGGCGCGGGACCTAGATCGATAGGGCGAGCCGGAGGAGGTCAAACACCAGAGCCACTTGCCCTCCTCCGTCCCCCTGCCCTCTCGTGCGCTCTGCTCTGCGGCGGATCCCGGGTCTCTGGAGAGTCGGGCTCGGGCTCTGCGGTTCCCAGGCTGGACTGGCCGCCCTGTTGCTAAAGTGCTGAGAAGGAAGGTCAGCCGTCAAGCGTCTTGGCATGCTCTTGGGTTGCACGAAGCTTCTGATCACCAAGGGGCCAGCAAGGCCTTAGCGCCCTGTGAGGCATGAGAGTCCGCAAATTGAATATAGGGACTCCGTGGCAAACTGCTAGTTCGTGCAAGAGTAGTTGGCGAACTGCTTGTACTACTGCTGGACAAGTGCAGGAGTAATTACAATAAAGTAGTAAGGTTTGACGGGGAAGGAAAGTACAAACCTGGCAAGTTTCTCCATCTGTAAAATGAGGATGTTTCTGTCATCCTTCGTACCATTTAGATCCATTTATTATCTGTCAATCAGCAAAGCTCTGCTTTTGTGTGTTGACATTTTGGGTTTCCAAGTTTATCTAAAGAAAGGATTATGAGGCCAAGAAGAATTTTTAAACAGTTTGATTTGGTGATCTCTAGAGGTTTCCAACATTGGCATTTTATAATTAAAAAGGGGTCAAAATTAGTCGGGCATGATGGCCTCTGCTTGTACTCGGGAGGCTAAGGCTGGAGAATCGCTTGAACTCGGGAGGCAGAGGTTGCAATGAGCCTAGATCACGCCATTGCACTCCATCTGGGTGACAGAGTGAGACTCCGTCTCAAAAAAAAAAAAAAAATTACAAAGGAGTCAATTTCCAAAGCCAGCTCACCACAACCAAAGTAATATTTAAGAGGAAAAATGTTGAAGGTAAATTCACGTCCAACAAATTAGTTTTCAAAATGGTACTTTTGCCTTTAAAATCATAATAATAGTTTTGCCATACTGTTTGTAAATTAGCCTTTTCCAATCCCAACGATCAACTGCTATCTAGTGTACATACCCATAGGATTTAAGCCTGTTAATCATTTTTCTTCTAATTTAATTTATAGGTAAATATTAGCTCTCATTTCCCACCCTACCCCCATTAAAATTAAACACAATGAAGAAAAATCTGGATTTGTGCTGGGCACAGTGGCTCACACCTGTAATTCTTCTTCTTTTTTTTTTTCTGAGACAGTTTCGCTCCTGTTGCTCAGGCTGGAGTGCAATTCGTCATCTCTGCTCACTACAACCTCCACCTCCCAGGTTCAAGCAATTCTCCCGCTTCAGCCTCCGGAGTAGCTGGGATTATAGGCGTGTGCCACCATACCTGGTTAATTTTTTGTATTTTTAGTAGAGACGGGGTTTCTCCATGTTGGTTGGGCTGGTCTCAAACTCCTGACTTCAGGTGATCCGCCCGCCTTAGCCTCCCAAAGTGCTGGGATTATAGGCATGAGCCACCTCGCCCAGTCGCATACCTGTAATTCTAACACTTCAGGAGGCTCTGGTGGGAGGATTGCTTGAGACCAAGAGTTCAAGACCAGCCTGGAAAACATAGCAAGACCCTGTCTCTACAAAAAAATTTAAAAGTAGCCATGTGTGGTGGCATGGGCCTGTAGTCCTAGCTACTTGGGAGGCTGATGCAAGAGGATTGCTAAGTTCAAGGCTGCAGTGAGCTGTGATCATGCCACTGCACCCAGCTTGGGTGACAGAGGAAGGCCTTGTCTCTAAAAAAAAAAAAAAACACACACACACACACAAAATTAAAAAAGAACAAAGAGGCCGGGCACTGTGGCTCATGTCTGTAATCCCAGCACTTTGGGAGGCTGAGGCAGGCAGATCACAAGGTTGAGAGAGCAAGACCATCCTGGCTGACATGGTGAAACTCTCTCTCTACTAAAAATACAAAAATTAGCCGCATGTGACACATGCCTGTAGTCCCAGCTACTTGGGAGGCTGAGGCAGGATAATCACTTGAACCTGGGAGGCAGAGGTTATAGTGAGCTGAGATCGAGCCACTGCACTCCAGCCTGGTAAAAGAGCAAGATTCTGTCTCAAAAAACAAAACAAACAAAAAAAAACAACAAAGAAAGATCTGGATTAGTACAAGATACATACGGGGTGTGGAGATTTATTTTTTTGGGAAAAGATCATATACTTCTCCAAAGCAAATACAATTTCTTTTTTGAGAGTTGGAGGTTTTCCAGTGAAACATAACGAGATAAATTCTAGAAAAGCTATAACACTAAAATTTATTTCAATTTTATTGTTGGTGGAAGTATCTTAGCCTTTAAAAGTCAGGCAAACCTTGCTTCTAATGGGTCACATAGTTAGTTGTATGACCCAGGGTCAGTTACTGATGCTTTATAAGTACAAATTTCCTCCTGCAAACAAATAACAGTAATTTTGCTTACTTTACTAGACTGTGAAAGTTAAAACACACATGAAAGCCCCAAGTAGAGGATCTGGCATGCTAGATATTATTTAACAAATGTTATTTTTTCCTATTCTTTTTCATTCCTTCAGATAGTTTCACCTTCACATCATTTTTCTTTTTTTTCTTTTCCTTTTTTTTTTTTTTTTTGGAGACAGAGTCCCACTCTGTCGCCAGGGCTGGAGTGCAGCAGTGTGATCTTGGCCCTCTGCAACCTACCCCTCCCAGATTCAAGCAATTCTCCTGCCTCAGCCTCCTGAGTAGCTGGGATTACAGGCACAAGCCATGCCTGGCTAATTTTTGTATTTTTAGTAGACATGGGGTTTCACTATGTTGGTCAGGCTGGTGTCGAACTCCTGACCTTGGTATCTGCTGGCCTCAGCCTCCCAAAGTGCTGGGATTACAGGTGTGAGCCACTGCACCTGGCCCCACCTCTTTTTTCTTAATGCATCTTTTCAGAAGCACATCCGATGGATTCAGTAATATTCAATGATAATAATAGGATTATGTAAATAAGATACAGTTTTCTGTGTGTGGGTGGGTTTTTTGTTGGTTGGTTTGTTTTTGAGACAAGATCTGGCTTTGTCACCCAGGCTGGAGTATAGTGGTGCAATATTGGCTCACTGCAGCCTCCTTCCACCTCCTGGACTAAGCCATTCTCTCACCTAGACTCCTCAGTAGCTAATTTTTTAATTTTTCTTCATGGAGATGGAGTTTCACTGTGTTGTCCAGGCTTGTGTGTTTTTTTAATGTTCTTCCCACAGATTTACAGCTTTTGAAAGGGGACAAAGGTCCATAGCAAATGCCTGGCAGAGTTGCTGGCCAGTAGTAACTGAATTTTTAGTTTTAAGATGCTTACTTTGAGTAATAGTTTTTGTTTGTTTGTTTGTTTTTTGTCTTTAGAGACAAGGTCTCTTTCTCTGACACCCAGGCTTGAGTGCAGTGATGCAACCATAGCTCACTGCAGCCTCCATCCCCTGGGTTCAAGCAATATTCCCACCTCAGGTTGTGAGCTAGCACACCTGGCTCTGAGTAATAGCTTTAATGTCTGGATTCTCGATGAAGTCAGTATGCTGAGATTTCTGGTTATTCTAAGTTTACAGTGGAACCCATTGAACCTTTAAGTGCCTCCAGCTTTGCTTTTTTTTTTTTTTTTTCCTTAAACCTTCCAGCATCTCCACAAGGCATAAATGTATCATCTTCCTGGTTTTGTAGGCATGGATGTTAGAATATAGAAGTTGCCATTATGTATCTGATACACAGTTTCCGTGAACTAGGATTAAAATGGAGATTACCTGGCTGTTTAGCCATCCTGTTCCTTTTTGGCATCTTGGGATCACCTGAATAAAGCAATATTAATAACAAACACTTACATAGAATGCTTACTATGCGGTCGGTAGGGTCTGTTCTAAGTGCTTCTACATATATTAAATTCTCATGAGAGCTAATAGAGAGAGAAACTATCTTGCCCGAAGTTGACACAGCTGTTAAGTTACAGACGGGGATTTGAAATTAGGCACGATAACTCCAGAGTCATTGTTCCTAATCACTGTGCTATATTGGAAGTAGATTTATATATATCTCAAATTGCTTAAATTTTGAAAGTTTTTGTTTTTTAGGTTGGATAGATTTTCTAGGCAAGTAAAGCCTACTAAAATACCTGTTTTCTAATTATTTAAATATTATTTTATTGAGTGCTTTTGTTTTTTAAAAAACATCTTTGGTTCTTATAGGCATAAGGGCCACGTGTTCTGAAATTACTTTGAGACAAGAAGTTTTGAAAGATGGTTTCCACAGGTAAGTTGCCCATTATTTCTATTCCTATTAAAATAATGTCTCATATAATTGTGTGCAAAAAGCCGTAGTTGAAATATATATAAACTGAAAAATCAGGCTGGGCGCAGTGGCTCATGCCTGTAATCCTAGTACTTTGGGAGGCCAAGGTGGGCAGATCACAAGGTCAGGAGTTCAAGACAAGCTTGGCCAATGTAGTGAAACCCCGTCTCTACTAAACATGAAAAAATGATCTGGGTGTAGTGGTGTGTGCCTATAGTCCCTGCAACTCGGGAGGCTGAGGTAGGAGAATCGCTTGAATCCTGGAGGTGGAGGTTGTGGTGAGCTGAGATCACGACACTGCACTCCAGCTTGGGCAAGAGAGTGAGACTTTGTCTCCAAAAAGAAAAAAGAAAGAAAAGAAAAGAAAAATCACTTGCTTTCTCAAAGTTATTCAGTGATGGCATATGTGGTTCACTCTTTGAAATAGTGATTAAAATAACTGAGTAGAGCAAAAAAGAAAACAAATATCTATTTACCATGTACAATTGTCCGTTGGTATCTGAGGGGGATTGGTTCCTCCTGGACTTCCCCTGAGGATACCAAAATCCTCAGATGCTCAAGTCCTCTGTATCAAATGGCATAGTATTAGTATAGAACCTACACACACCTTCTCATATATAGTATATTTTTATATGTACAACTAGTACCTATATATAATATTACATTTAATCTTCACAATGGCATGAGATAGATTATTTTTTCTTAGTTTTCAGATGAAGGAGGTAGAGCTAAAAGAATTTAAATAATGTGGTAGAAATTAGAGTGATAGAGCTCTGACTCAAATTTAGTACCATTATATGAAAAAAAAAAATTTTTTGAGGTGGAGTCTCCCTAAGTCATGCCTAGGCTAGAGTGCAGTGGCATGATCTTGGCTCCCCGCAACCTCCATCTTCCAGGTTCAAGTGATTCTCTTGCCTGAGCCTCCCAAGTAGCTCAGAATCCAGGCATGCACCACCAAGCCCAGCTAATTATTGTATTTTCAGTAGAGATGGGGTTTTACCATGTTGGTCAGGCTGGTCTCGAACTCCTGATCTCAAATGATCCTCCCACCTTGACCTCCCAAAGTGCTGGGATTACAGGCGTGAGCCACTGTGCCCGGCCTAGACCACATTATTAAAAGGATGGTTTGTGAACACAGAAGAGGTGGTATAACCGTGCTTTTCTTGGGGTTGTGCTGCAGTCCAGTGAGTATGTAGTAAGGGCAATACTGCTAATGCCTACACAACATGTATGCATCAACTGGAGCTTAGCTTTACCTTGGTGCAATTTTTGGTAAAATGAAAAACCTCTTTTTCATGAAAAATAAATAAATAAGAAGTGGTGATCTTTGAGAATTTGCATGAATGTATTACAAATATTTTCTTTACAGAGTTACTTGATAGGTAGATCAGGGAAATACTATAATTATAGTATCTCTATATACAGATTTTCTGGAAGACTTTTGACCAAGTTTTACATTTTACATTTGTGAACAAGATGAAGAAATGTGTATTGGAAGACAATAGAGGTGAATGACTTCATAAAGATTCACAAATATATCCAGTATCTTCTGATTAATGGATTGAATGTGATCTTGGAGGGAGGTCCTGAAGGGTCTCTGTCTTTTTAAAATACATATGCTTTTTCTGATTATAAAAGTATTACCTGTTCATAAATATGTGTATAATGTCCAGGAGAAAATAGATTATAGGTATATTCTGCTTTTATAGAAAATATATCTATATGGCTAATGATGTGGGCCTTAGAGTAAAACTATGATCATTTGAATCTTGGCTAGATAAGTTACTTAGCCTCTCAGTGCCTTGCTTATATAATTCCAAGGAATTATAATAGAATTATTTCATAGTTTAAAAAAATCAACCTCATTGAGTTTTGACACATGTATACACTCATGTAACCACAGCCAGACCAGAATCAAAATATAGAACATTTCTATCCTAAAAAATACCTGTGTGCTGCTTCCAGTTACTCTTCCTCACATACCCACTCACAGCCAACCACTTGTCTGTTTTCTGTCACTGTATAGGTTTTCTAGACTTTTATATAAATGAAATCACACAGTATATGCTTTTTTATATCTGGCTTCTTTCAGTGTTATGTCAGTGAGATTCATACATGTTCTATATAGAAGTAGTTTGCTCTTTTTTGTTGCTAAGTGCTGAAATGTGTTTATCCATTCACTTATCAATGGCATGGGAGTAGTTTCCAGTTTGGGGCTGTTGTTATGAAACAAGCTGCCATGAACATTTGTGTACATGTCTTTGTGTGGACATGTTTCCATTTCTCTTGGGTAGATATTGATGAGTGGAATTTCTGAGTATATGGTAGATATATGTTGAACCTTTTAAGAAACTGTCAAACTGTTTTCCAAAGTGGTTATACCATTTTACATTTCACCAGCAACGTGTGAGAATTCTCTTTTTCCCATTTCTTCAGCAACACTGGATATGATTAGTCTTAGACATTCTGGTGGCTGTGTAGTGGCATTTCATTGAAGTTTTAATTTGCATTTCCTTGATGACTAATAATGTCGAGCATCTTTCCACCATGTTTATTTCATATCTTCCTTTGGGAAGTGTTTGCTTAAATGAAAACACCCATTTTTAAGTTGGGTTGTTTATTATCTTATTAAGTTGTAAGCATTCTTCACATATGTATTTTTGATATAAATCCTTTGGTAGATGTATGCATTGAGAATATTTTCTCCCTGTTATGGCTTGCCATTTCATTTTCTTAGACAGGGTCCCACTCTTACCCAGGCTGGAATGCAGTGGCACAATAATTGCTCACTGCAGGGTGGAACTCCTGGGCTCAAGTGATCCTCCTGCCTCAGCCTCCTTAGTAGCTGGGACAACAGGTGCATACTATCATGCCCAGTTACATTTTTTACATTTTTAAAGATTAAAAAACAAAAGTAGCCCAGGTATGGTGGTGCACATCTGTAATCCCAGCACTTTGGGAGGTTGAAGTGGGCGGGTCCCTTGAGCCCAGGAGTATGAGACCAGCCTGGGTGACATGGTGAAACCCCATTTCTACCAAAAACAAAAAAAACAAAAATTAGCCAGACATGGTGACATGCAGCTGTAGTCTTAGCTACTTAGGAGGCTGAAATGAGCAGATCTTGAGTCCAGGAGATTGAGGTTCCAGTGAGCCAAGATCATGCCATTGCACGACAGCTTGGGCAACAGAGTGAGACCCTTTCTCAAGAAAGAAAACCAAAGCAAAGAAAACTGCAGCAGACACTATATGTGGCTTGCAAAGCCTAAATTATTTACTGTCAGGCTCTTTACAGAAAAAGTTTTCCAACTCCTGATCTATATGACCATCTTGGTAAGTATCTTGACCATCAGAAAGTATGAATCCACCAACTTTTTTTTTTTTCCAAAAAAATTCTTCTGGTTATCCTAGATCTTTTGCATTTCCATATAAATTTTTAAATCAGGTTAATGATTGCTTCAAAAAAGCTTCATAAAATTTTGCTTGAGATTGATGAAACTCTAGATCAATTTGGAGATAATTGATGTGTTAACATTAATTAATGAATGTTTTAATCCATGAATATGGCATCTTCATTTATTTAGATTTTTTTTTCAGCTGGTCTTAACCATGTATTAGGCTGGTGCAAAAGTAATTGCAGGTTTTGGCCATTTAAAGTAATTACTTGGCTGGGCACTGTGGCTCATGCCTGTAATCCCAGCACTTTGGGAGGCCGAGGCAGGCAGATCACCGGAGTGTCAGCAGTTTGACATCAGCCTGGCCCCCCATCTCTACTAAAAATACAAAAAATTAGCTGGGTGTGGTGGCAGGTGCCTGTAATCCCAGCTACTTGGAAGACTGGGACGGGAGAGTCCCATGAACCCAGGAGGCTGAGGTGTCAGTGAGCCAAGATCGTGCCACTGCACTGCAACCTGGGCAACAGAGTGTGACCTGTCTCAAAAAAGAAAAAAAAAAAAGGTAAGGGTATAGGTATTTCACTATGAAGTATATTTGTGTTAGGTTTTTTGTAGATAGCTTTTATCCGTTGAGGACTTTCTCTTAACTTCTAGTTTCCTGAGAGGTTTTTTTCATGATTAGGTATTAATTTTGTCAGATACTTTTTCTTCCTCTGTTTTGAGAGGATCATACAATTTTTATACTTTATTCTGTTAATATGATGAAGTACACTGATGTTTCCAATAGTAAACCTATCCCTTGGTCATGCAATATTATCTTCTTGAAATACGTCTGTATTTGTTTTGCTAATAACTTGCTAAGTATTTTTACTTGTATGTTCATGAAGGCTATTGGTCCATTACTGTGTTGTGATGTGTTATTCTGGTTTCACTGTCAATGGCATTGTTGGCCTTATAAAATAGATTGGGAAACACGTTCTTCTCTATTTTCTGCTTGTGTAGCATTGTTATTATTTCTTCCTTTAATATTTAATAGAATTTAACAGTGACTGTTTTGAAGCTCTGTTTTTGGGTGTGTATGCTACATTTAGGATTGTTCTTGATGTTCTTGATGAATTGGCCCTTTTATCTTTATATAATGTCTTTTTTTATGACTGACCATATTCCTTGTCCTAGAGTCTCCTTATTCTAATATTAATATAGCCATCCCATATTTATTATTAATATTTGCATATCTTTTCTATCCTTTTGCTTTAAACTTTCTGTCTTTACCCTCAGTGTGTTTCCTATAGATAGCGTATGATAGCATATAGTTAAGGATGGCCTTTTTTTTCTTTCCAAATCCCAAGAGCCTGTGAAAGGAGTTGCTCTTTTGTCCATCTGTCAGTCTCTGCATTCTAATTGGAGTGATTAGGCCATTTATTTTTCATGTAAATATTAATATGGTTGGTTTGGTTTAAATTTATCTTGCTACTTTTTTTCTATTTGTTCCATCTAGTATTTTCCTTTTTTTTTTTTTTTTTTGCCTTATTTTGGATGTCTTGAGTATTTTTTAAGCATTCTATTTTGTCTCAATTTTTGGCTTATAGCTGTACTTCTCTCTGTTTTTAATTTGTTGCTTTAGGGTTTACAGTGTGCAATTGTTACCTATCACAGTCTACCTTCAAATAATTTTATTCCATGTCACAGATACTGTTCTATCAGAATGGTTTCATTTCCTTCTTTTCTCTATGCTATTGTAATTACGTATTTTACTTCATTTTTCACTTGTGTTATGAACCCCACAATATATTGTTACTGGTTTTTCTTTAAGCAGTCACTTTTTACATTATTTATTTTAATTGTGATAAAATACCCAAAACATAAAATTTACAATTTTAATTTTTTTTTTATTTTGAGATGGAGTCTTACTCTGTCACACAGGCTGGAATGTAGTGGTGCCTTCTCAGCTTACTGCAACCTCCACCTCCTGGATTCAAGCAATTCTCCTCCCTCAGCCTCCTGAGTAGCTGGGATTATAGGCACGCACCACCACATCGGGCTAATTTTTTGTGTTTTTAGCAGAGATGGGGTTTCACCATGTTGGTCAGGCTGGTCTCAAACTTCTGACCTTGTGATCCACCCACCTCAGCCTCCCAAAGGTCTGAGATTACAGGCATGAGCCACTGCACCCAACTAACTACAATTGTAACTATTTTTAAGTGTACAATTCAGTGGCATCAAGTACATTCACATTATTGTGCCATCACCACTATTCATTTACAGAACTCTTTGTTTTGTAAAACTGAAACTCTTTGCCTATTAAGCAATAACTACTCATTCCCCCTTCTCCCAGCTCCTGGCAACCATCATTCTACTTTCTCTGTGAATTTGACTCCTCTAGGTACTTCATATAAACGGAATCATATAATATTTGTGACTAGCTTATTTCACTTAGCATAATGTTCTCACAGTTCATGCATGTTTTAGGGTATGTCAGAATTTCCCTTCTTTTTAAAGCTGAATAATATTCCATTGTATGTTTATACCACATCTTGCTTATCCATTCGTTGTTGATGGGCACTTTGGTTGCTCCTGCCTTTTGGCTGTTGCAAATAATGCTGCTGTGAACAGGATTTACAATTGTCTCTTAAATGCCTGCTTTCATTTCTTTTGGGGATATACCCAGAAGTGGAATTGCTGGATCATATGATAATTCTATTTTAATTTTTTGAAAAATTGTCATACAGTTTTCCATAGTGGCCACATCATTTTACAGTCCCACTAACAATGCACAAGGGTTCCAATTTGTCTATCAATCATATTTGAAAGCAATTAAAACATGAGAGAAAAATATTTCATATTCTCTCACATATTTACCATTTCTGATCTCTTCTTTCTTACAGATTTATGTTTCTGTCTAGTATCATTTACTTTCTGTCATTTCTTGCAGTGACAAATTCTCTTAGTTTGTGTGAATTTTTATTTTGCCTTTATTTTTGAAAGTTTTTCCTGCTGTATATAAAATTATAGATTGACAGCTTTTCTTTTAGTACTTTAAATAGGTTGCTCCATTATCCTCTAGCTTATCCTCTAGCTTATTCTTATCTTTGTTACTCTCTACATAATTTTTGATAGTTTTTAAGACTTTTTTCCATTGACTGGATAATAATGTGCCTTGATGTGATTTTCTTTGTATTTATCCTGCTTGGGGTTGGTTGAGCTGCTTGGATTTATAGATTAATAATTTTTATGCAATTCAGAAAGTGTTCAGCCATTATATCTTCTTTTTTTTTCTGTTACATTCTCTCTTCTTATTTAGGAACTCCAATTATAGGTATACTAGACTACTTGATATTGTTTAAAAGCCATGGAGGCTGTTCCTTTTTTTCTTCCTGGTCTTTTTTCCTCTCTGTGCTTCAGTAGATAATTTCTGTTCCTCTGTCCCCAAGTGTCACTGATCTTTTTTTCTTCAACAGCTAATGACTTTTAATTACATTTGGATACGCTTTTATTTCAGAAATTATATTCTCCATCTCTTAAAGTTGGAATACGTTTTTAAAAAAACACCTTCTCTCTCTTTCTTTTTTTCTTGAGACAGGATCTTGTCTCTGTCTCCCAAGCTGGAATATAGTGGTGCTTTCAGAGCTCACTGCAGCCTCAACCTCCCAGGCTCAAAAGATTCTCCTACCACACCCTCCCTTGTAGTTGGGACTATGGGCATACATCACCACACCTGACTAATTTTTTTATATTTTATAGAGACAGGAATCTCTATGTTGCTTAGGCTGGTCTCAAACTACTGGCTTCAAACGATAATCTCACATCGGCCTCCTAAAGTGCTGGGGTTACAGGCATGAGCCACCATTCCGAGCCTTTTTTTTTTTTTTAGACGGGGTTTTGCTCTGTCACTCAGGCTGTAGTACAAAGGCATGATCTTGGCTTACTGCAACCTCCGCCTTCTGGCTCAAGCAGTTCTCCTGCCTTAGCCTCCTGAGTAGGTGGACCACAGGCATGTGCCACCATGCCCGGCTGATTTTTGAATTTTTGGTAGAGATGGCATCTTGCCATGTTACCCAGGCTGGTCTCGAACTCCTGAGCTCAGGCAATCAGCCTGCCTCGGCCTTCCAAAGTGCTAGGATTATAGGCGTGAGCCACTGTGCCCGCCTTCTGGCCTATTTTTTTCTAGGTAAATATCCAGTGTTTCAGTACCATTTATTGAAAAGACTATCCTTTCCCCATTAAAGAGCACTGGTACCTTTATTGAAAATTGTATGTTATTGGATTCCATTCCTTTCCATTGTTCTTTGTCTATTTTTACAGTAATGCTATAGTGGCTTATGACATGAATTATGAAAGATCTAATGGATGATTCTGACATGTTATACATATTTCATTTGACCTTATAATGTACTTTTGGAAAATGAATTTGAAATACAGTGTTTTCACTGATAGGAACGTAGTATTATGTTACCTCATTTAACAATTGAATGAAGAGATTGACTAAATGCACTTGTCTTACAGAGACCTTTTAATAAAAGTGAAGTTTGGAGAAGGCATTGAGGACTTACAGAGGTGCCGACTCTTAATTAAACAGAACATTCCTACAGGACTTTTTGTGGATCCATATGAGTTGGCTTCATTACGAGAGAGAAACATAACAGAGGTACAGTTATTAGGAGATTTTTTTGTGGAGAGAAATTAAGTTAGGCTGTATACCTGAAAAATGCCTTCATTGGGACAGTGGTTTAATTTGACTACTTCTAAGGTCTTGATTATATAATTCCTTGGCTTTTGCCAATGAGTTCTATTACTGCTGTGATTAACTGAAAAGGAACAACATATAATGACAATGTAGCACTTGGTGTCACTGTCACAGGAAAGTTAGGATGCTTGATGTGATGGGAAGGAGTTAATGCTGTTTGTTTCTATGAGTTATACCAGGGTTTTGCATGGACAATCTGAAGAGAAGTTGTATGTGTGTACATCCATACATATGCACATAGGTTTTGTATATAATGCCTATATGTGTGTGTGCATATACCTTTGTATACATGAATATGCATATATGTGGATATATATGCATAATAAATACACACATTATAACTCAGGTCTAATTTCTGTCACGTGGACATTTTCACTGTTGATGTAGAATACTATACTTTTATTTAAAATAATTTTTACCATATTATTTTAAAAAATCATTTACTGTTTTTTCCATTAACTTTTTATACCCTCTCTAGAAAGAGTGCTGACCTTTACTTTGACTTCCTGACCGCAGAGCTCTTACTCATTGCCATCTCGCTTGCTTCTCTGAAGAACAGGAAATTATCAGAATGATACCAATCATTTTAACTCAATACATGTTGAACCCTTTGTCATAGTTTTTGTAGTTACTGAATAATGCTATAGTCACAAAATTTCTCTGTTCTTAGGCACCTGTTTTGTCACCTAAACAAAGATTAATAAGAAAATATCACAGAAATAATGTTTTCAATTTTTTCTATTTTTATTTTTTGAGATGGAGTCTTGCTCTGTCGTCCAGGCTAGAGTGTAGTGTTGTGATCTCGGCTCACTGGAACCTCCACCTCCCAGGTTCAAGTGATTCTCCTGCCTCAGCCTCCCGAATAGCTGGGATTACAGACGTGTGCCACCACGCCCAGCTAATTTTTGTGTTTTTAGTAGAGACGGGGTTTCACCATTTTTGCCAGGCTGGTCTAGAACTCATGATCTTGTGATCTGCCTGCTTCAGACTCCCACAGTGCTGGGATTACAGGCGTGAGGTGGCCAGAAATAATTTCTTATTATGGGGAAATTTGGTACCCTAGAATATAATTTCCCCAGTTTACCTTTAGTAAGCAAACTTCTTTAAACGTAAATAAACTTGTGTTTTTCTCCTTAAAATCGAGGCTGGAAGGGGCATGAAATTGTTTATAAAGAAGGCAAATTTGACACTGCTCTTTATCATCTGTATAGCAGTCTTCTGGTTTTAACTTTAAAAAAAATCTTCCTCATTCATTTCTTCTTTATTAATATTTATTTTCTTTTTGAACAGGCAATGATGGTTTCGGAAAATTTTGATGTAGAGGCCCCTAACTATTTGTCCAAGGAATCTGAAGTTCTCATTTATGCCAGACGAGATTCACAGTGCATTGATTGTTTTCAAGCCTTTTTGCCTGTGCACTACCGCTATCATCGGCCACATAGTAAAGATGGAGAAACCTTTACTGTGGTCAGTAACCCAGATTTGTTGATATATTGTGACCAAGGTAAGGGTTGCAAGTGTTTTCTGAGGGTTGAAAAATAAGAATAAAGGCATGGTGGCAAGTTGCAGTCAAGGACAGGGATGGCAAGAGCATGTTTCTTTTTCTTTTAACTTTTTGATTATAAAATAAAGCACACATAAAAGTCTCAAAAAAAAAGAGTCACGTTCAACTTCTGCAATACTTTTGTAATTTTCTAATTTCTTAGGCATTCACATAAAAAGGATGCTAAAATAACGGTATGTGATAGATGGGTCCAAATCATATACATAATGTGTTAAAATATTTGACTACTTCTATCTGTTGAGGTTTAATACAAGCCTAGCTCTGAGTCCAAATACAGGTTTTCTGACATCATTTTCTACCACTTTCCTCAGAGTTCTCGATTTTGAAATGCTGGGCTCACTCAGAAGTGGCAGCTCCTTGTGCTTTGGAGAATGAGGATATCTGCCAGTGGAACAAGATGAAGTATAAATCAGTAAGCTCATATTTTATGTTGTTTTTTAGATTATGCTGCCTCATTTAAATATCTTTCTATTTCTGCCACATTTAAGGGATTAACATTTCCCTTTTTTTTTTTTTGAGCCGGTGTCTTGCTCTTGTTGCCCAAGCTGGAGTGCAACGGCACAATCTCAGCTCACTGCAACTTCCGCCAACCAAGTTCAAGTGATTCTCCTGCTTCATCCTCCCAAGTAGCTGGGATTACAGGCACCCACAACTACACCTGGCTAATTTTTTGTAGAGAGCGGGTTTCACCCTGTTGGCCAGGCTTGTCTCAAACTCCTGACCTGAGGTGATCCGCCCACCTCAGCCTCCCAAAGTGCTGGGATTACAGGAGTGAGCCACCGCACCTGGCTGGGATTAGCATTTTTTAACATAAAAGGCTGTTTGTTCTTACAACTAAGGGTTACTACAAAGCACTGCTATTTTTTTGTTAGGCAACTTTCTTTGAACAGACAGTTGGGGAGATGGTTGACCGTGCAATCTTATGCAATGTAGAATTGTTTTTGAGTAGGTTGCCATTTGCCATATGGTACCTGAAAATTTTTCTCAAACTCTAAAATACATCTGGAGACCTGCATGTGATTGTTTATGTCAATGAGGAGTATGCTTAGTATTTATGATTTATTGATTTAGCAGATTCTTGGTGTGCATTGCTACAAGATAAGTAATGACCATATTAAAACATTTTGAATTCCATTGTCTTTTTATTTATTTGAGACAGAGCCTTACACTGTCTCCCAGGCTGGAGTGCAGTAGCACGATCTCAGCTCACTGTAACCTCTGCCTCCTGGGTTCAAGCAATTCTCCTGTCTCAGCCTCCTGAGTAGCTGGGACTACAAGCACCTGCCACCATGCTTAGCTAAGTTTTGTATTTTTAGTAGAAATGGGATTTCACCTTGTTGGATTTCAAACTCCGGACCTCAGGTGGTCTACCTGCCTCAGCTTCCCACAATGCTGGGATCACAGATGTGAGCCACCACACCTGGCCTCAGTTGTCTTTAAAACTCTGTAACTTGCCATAAAAGATCATAATTTAATACTTTAAATATAGTTTGTTTATTTTGATATGGAGCCTCACTCTGTTGTCCAGGCTGGAATGCAGTGGTGCAGTCTTGGCTTACCACCACAACCTCTGCCTCCCGGGTTCGAGCCTCAGCCTCTCAAGTAGCTGGAACCTCAGGCATGGCTGATTTTTGTATTTTTAATAGAGATGGGGGTTTCACTATGTTGGCCAGGCTGGTCTCGAACTCCTGACCTTGTGATCTGCCCACCTCAGCCTCCCAAAGTGCTGGGATTACAGGTATGACCCCCCACACCCAGCCAACTTTATATATATTTCATCTTTATATATACCAGAAAAATAGATGACCATTACTAAGGTGGTATTCCATCCCAAGGTTTGTTGAAGGTGGCATTTTTTGAATGATGGTTTTCAGATTGCACTTTGTTACTGATTGGGTTGGTAACTTTTATTTTTGGGGTTGTGAAATCATAATTCAGGTATTTACAGAACAAAAACAAAAAGTATTGCCAAGTTACCTACACTTTAATGTTTTTTAAAACTTATTTTTAAAGTATAAACTTTTCCAGTATTTTTAATTGAACCCCTTTATCTTTAAAACCAAATAGAAAAAAGAAACTGAGTTGAATATAGGAGCTTTTGTATTGCTGTTCATGGGAAAGATCACATTCAGTTGTATAATATGTGAATAACAAGGTTTTAAAAGCTATCTGGGGAGAGAAAGGCAAACAGGAATAAAGGATAATTTAGTTTTTTGTTGTTCTAATGTTTTTCCTCTAAGTCTTCAATTTAGAGAGAATTCTGTGTTCTAGTGTTCTAATTTGAAGCATGGTAAGAGGAAGTAAATGTTTATATTGATTCCAGAGGTGACACTGGGATATAGCTTCTCTTTTTTTTTTTTTGAGACAGTGTCTCACTCTGTCGCCCAGGCTGGCACACATTGGTACAATCTCGGCTCACTGCAACCTCTGCCTTCTGGGTTCAAGCGATTCTCCTGCCTCAACTTTCTGAGTAGCTGGGATTACAGGCTCACACTACCACATCCAGCTAATTTTTGTATTTTTAATAGAGATGGGGTTTCACTATGTTGGCCAGGCTGGTCTCGAACTCCTGATCTCGTGATCCACCTGCCTCGGTCTCCCAAAGTGCTGGGATTACAGGCATCAGCCACCGTGGCTGGCGGATATAGCTTTTCTTAAAAGAATATACTTAACTCTATGTAAAAAGCAGAAAAATCAGAACTAAAGAGATTTAACAAATTATTGTGGGAATTGAGTCTGATTCTGTAACATTAAATGAAATGTTAGATTCAAAAGTCATTCAAACCAATAATATTACATATAGTGTAGCACTGGCTGAAAGTTATTTAAAAGAAAAAGATCCAATTAAAAATCAAAGAAATATTGGTCTCACTTTATGACATGAATTTGATTGATTGATTGATTGAGATTGAGACGGAGTCTTGCTCTGTCGCCCAGGTTGGAGTGCTGTAGCATGATCTTAGCTCACTGCAAACCTCCACCTCCCAGGTTCAAGTGATTCTTCTGCCTTAGCCTCCCGAGTAGCTGGCATTACAGGCACCTGCCATCACACCTGGCTAAGTTTTGTATTTTTAGTAGAGACAGAGTTTCACATGGTTGGCCAGGCTGGTTTCAAACTCCTGACCTCAAGTGATCTGTCTGTCTTGGCCTCCCAAAGTGCTGGGATTACAGGCATGAACTACCATGCCTGGCCCATGACATGCATTTTAAATATCTATTTTTTTTCTCTCTCTCTCCATAGGTATATAAGAATGTGATTCTGCAGGTTCCAGTGGGACTGACTATACATACCTCTTTAGTATGTTCTGTGACTCTGCTCATTACAATCCTGTGCTGTACTTTGATCCTTGTAACAGTTTTCAAATATGGCCATTTTTCCCTATAAGTTTTATGTAGTTAAATGCTTCCTAGAAACCTAAATAAGATCTATTAAATTCTGATGAGAGGTGTTCTTCTAGAATTGAGCTAGTAACTTTTATCATTTGTGGCCAAACTTACGTTTACTAGAGGAAATCTGAGAATGATCCCAGATTTCCTCTAGTAAACGTAAGTTTGGCCACAAATGGCCTCAGCTAATTCCAAAATTTAGTGCTCTATTGCACAGATGCTCGGTAATCCTCAAGCATCAAATGCCCTAAGAGGAAACAATTCTGCTAAATTGATGTCTATTTAGTGAGAAGTGACTTTATCTTCATTTGGGATAGAAAAATTATTTCCTTATGTAGTAGAGACAAATTATTCTCATTTTGTGAATACTTTCCATTTAAGCTACAAATTGTGAAAACCATACAAATAAGAATAAAATAGGCCAGGCACAGTGGCTCACGCCTTTAATCCCAGCACTTTGGGAGGCTGAGGTGGGTGGATCACCTGAGGACTGGAGTTCAAGATTAGCTTGGTGAAACCCCCATCTCTACTAAAAACACAAAAATTAGCTGGGCGTGGTGGTGGGTACCTTTAGTCCTAGCTAATTGGGAGGGAGATGTGGGAGAATCGCTTGCACCTGGGAGGCAGAGGTTCCAGAGAGCCAAGATTGCACCACTGCACTCCAGTTTGGGCGACAGAGTGAGATCCTATCTCCAAAGGGGAAAAAAAAGAATAAAATCACTTGGGATGAAAATCATGTCTATTTAAATATTAATGTCATGAGAATATTAAAGACATTTGCCAGAGTTTCAACAAAAATCATTAGGACAGCTAAGAAATTATTAATATCAAAATTATTGATAATCTTAAATTGTTGATTATTCCTTAATACACTCCATTCTCCTTTTACATTTTATGTTTCTTTTGAATATATGAATTGGCAAACGGCTTGATGAAACTGAGTACTAAGATTTAGTACAGAATGTGTGAAGAAGAGAACTCAGATTGCCATTTTAAAGTTGTACCTGAACAATAATTGGAATCATCAGGTAATTTTTTAAAACAAAGGTTCTTAATTTACTGTGATGCTTGGGAAAAAATTAGAAAATAAAGTAAGTGCCATAGGCTAATTAAAAAATAAAACTTTAGAGGGAGCGTGTTCCAGAAGAGAAGCCATCAAACCAGGGTATGTTGGCATTATTTGTTTTATATAGAGTATTGAGATGTGATAAACCTTTATATATGCTATCGCTGCTCAGTTTCCTGAAACATTTTGGTGTTTTCATGGGACCATATCTTGTTGTGACTTGACTAGTCATAACAGTTCTTTTTAAAGGTGTATTTGAGACTTAAATATTGGAAAAGGCAACCCGGTGCCATAAAGCAGAACTCGTGACCTTTAAAATGACTAAAATTTCAACCCAGTATAGTTTCATGCTTTCTCATGAGAAAAAATTTCATGTTTTGGAAACATTTCTTTCACTATGGGATTAATAATGTGACACTGAAATGGAATTATATGTCAGTTAAAATTCACGAACATTGACAGGCAACATTTTGGCATATGGTTAGACAGGTAGGGGAACACGGTACTGTTTAACATCTTAAGAGTATGGGCCAGGTGCGGTGGCTCATGCCTGTAATCCCAGCACTTTAGGAGGTGGAGACGGGCGGATGACGAGGTCAAGAAATCGAGACCATCCTGGCCAACATAGTGAAACCCTGTCTCTACTAAAATATAAAAAAATTAGCTGGGCGTGGTGGCGCACATCTGTAGTCCCAGCTACTCAGGAGGCTGAGGCGGGAGAATTGCTTGAACCCAGGAGGCAGAGGTTGCAATGAGCCAAGATCCCGCTACTGCACTCTAGCCTGGCGCCTGGCAACAGAGCAAAACTGTGTCTAAAAAAAAAAAAAAGAGTATGTGGGGCATGTGTATATAGAATGTTCTTATTTTTGCTCATCACAACCAAGTTTCATCAGTATTTAAAATAAGATTGTGACTTGGAATGTGGTTCAGCCATTTACTCATTTATACAAATATTCAGAAGCGGAATAAAAATGTGAATGAAGAAAGCTTTGATATGACTCTTCTTGCCTGGATAAATGGTTGCAGATGACATCACTTTTAGTATAACAGAACATTTCTGGTTTTGACCTCTTTAGATTATCTTCTTTGGATACTTAAACAATAAACAAATGCTTATTTTAAAATCAGTTTTAAAATTCGGTGTATGGTCTTTTTTAAGGGAAAGGGAATGGGTACCATTTTCTTGGTCATTATGCTCCAATATTTGTCCCACTTTTATGGTTTATTTTTCTTAAGTTATTGTTTTAGGTTCTTTAGCATGCAGAGAACAAAGAAA
The DNA here is from genome assembly GCF_049354715.1 of Callithrix jacchus. Lineage (NCBI taxonomy): Eukaryota > Metazoa > Chordata > Mammalia > Primates > Cebidae > Callithrix > Callithrix jacchus. Next base: position 25,393,453 of record NC_133516.1, on the reverse strand, counting down.
CTGGTTACCTCAACTAAGGGTGATAGCAGGGCAGCAGAATAGCCCGTGTGTATGTGTCTCTATCTCAGGCACCTACCAAAACCGGGCGCGGTGGCTCACACCTGTAATCCCAGCACTTTGGGAGGCTGAGGCAGATGGATCACCTGAAGTCAGGAGTTCCAGACCTGCCTGACCAACATGGAGAAACTCCATCTCTTCTAAAAATACAAAATTAGCTGGGCACCGTGGCATGTACCTGTAATCCCAGCTATTCGGGAGGCTGAGGCAGCAGAATCACTTGAACCTGAGAGGCTGAGGTTGTGGTGAGCCAATATCTTGCCGTTGCACTCTAGCCTGAGCAACAAGAGTGAAACTCTGTCTCTTTTTTTTTTTGAGATGGAGTTTCGCTCGTTACCCAGGCTGGAGTGCAATGGCACGATCTCGGCTCACCGCAACCTCCGCCTCCCGGGTTCAGGCAATTCTCCTGCCTCAGCCTCCTGAGTATCTGGGATTACAGGCACGCGCCACCATGCCCAGCTAATTTTTTGTGTTTTTAGTAGAGACGGCTTTTCACCATGTTGACCAGGATGGTCTCGATCTCTTGACCCTGTGATCCACCCGACTCAGCCTCCCAAAGTGCTGGGATTACAGGCTTCAGCCACCGCGCCCGGCAACTCTGTCTCAAAAAAAAAAAAAAAAAAATTTTTACCTAGATCTTTCGGAGGATATTACATGGTTTGAGAATTGGAAAGATATACCGGAGCTTAATAATTTCAGAATATATTGAGCTTAAGAATTGTTATAGCCAGATAATCTATTCATTTAAAGCTACTTATAATTTATACATTTGATAATTAATACTGACTGATAATGATCTGGATATAAATTGGGGTGAAGTGACCAACACCTACATGTGTTGTCCCCAAACCTACAAACTATGCTACTAGCAGGTAGTTGAATGTAAAGTTTGGTAGGCTGTGAGACATTGAAATAATACGAATTAAGTATGCTCTTCAGGATTGTCCTAATCAGTGATATAATGGTAGGTATTATCTATCAGTGTGACTTCTTGCATCTTAGACCTTCCTTCTGAGATTACTTTCCTCCTGAAATATACCTTTTAAGGAGTTCCTTTAGTGTGTCTCTGTTGACAGCTTATGTTTCATGATCTATTTATTTCACTCTCACTCATGGATAATTTAGTTAGTTGTACGCTTCTTCTTTTTTTATTTTATTTTTTGAGATAAAGTCTCACTCTGTCGCCCAGGCTGGAGTGCAGTAGCATGATCCCTGCTCACACCTCCACTTCCCAGGTTCATGTGAGTCACCAGCCTCAGCCTCCCAAGTAGCTGGGACTAAAGGTGCACACTACTACACCTGCTGATTTGTATATTTTTAGCAGAGACAGGGTTTCACTATTGTTGGCCAGGCTGGTCTTGAACTCCTGACCTCAAGTGATACACCCGCCTCAGCCTCCCAAAGTGCTGGTATTACAGGCATGAGGCTCTGCACCCAGCTGGTAGTTGTACACTTCTAAGCTTGGTTATTTTCTCTTGGTACTTTGAAAATATACCATTATTGACTGGCACCCATTTTGCTGTTAAGAAATCTGCTATGAATATAATAGTTGTTTCTTTGTGCAGAATGTCTTTCCTCTCTGGTTGCTTTATCTCTGGTATTCTGCAGTTTCATTTTGATGTGTTTGAGATTTCTTATACTGCTCGGTATTCAGTTTGCTTTCTGAATCTGAAAATTCTTGTCTTTAATCAGTTCTGGAAATTTTTCAGCCATTATTTCATCATTTTCTGTCTCTTTCAGTTTTTCTCTTTTCTCTCCTGGAATTCTCATTAGGAGTATGGTAGATCTTAGCAGTCTATCCCCATGTCTCTTAAGCTTGCTTTCTTTTTTCCTGTCTCTAGGCTTTTCTCAGTAATTTCTTTTCTTTTTTTTTCTCCCAGATCCCTGTTTTTTATATTCTCAGTAATTTCTTCTGATCTCTCTTCCGGTTACTAATTTTCTCTTCAATTGTGTATAATCTGCTACTTAACCAAACATTGGCTTTGGTTTCAATTATTCTTTATTTCTAGAAATTCTACTTAATTCATTTTCTCTTTTTGCTTGTTTGTTTGTTTTGAGACGAAGTTTTGCTCTTGTTGCCCAGGCTAGAGTGCAGTGGCACGATCTCGGCTCACTGCAATCTCTACGTCCCAGGTTCAAGCAATTCTCCTGCCTCAGCCTCCCGAGTAGCTGGGACTACAGGCACCTGCTACCACGCCAGGCTAATTTTTGCATTTTTAGTAGATAGGGTTTCACCATGTTGGTGAGGCTGGTCTTGAACTCCTGACCTCAGGTGATCCGTCCGCCTTGGCATCCCAAAGTGCTGAGATGACAGACATGAGCCACCGTGCACAGCCTACTTAATTCATTTTCAAAGCTATTTGGTTGTTTAAAAAAAAAAAAAAAGCTGCTTATTTCCTGCTATGTTTCCTAGCTCTTGTCTTATTTTCTTTAATCATTTAAATAGGCATATTTTATATTCTGTAGCCATCAATTCCAGTAGCTAAAGTCTGTATGGGTTTCATTATGTTATTTGTAATTTCTGTTGACTCACTCATTGCTGCTTATTTCCTCAGGTGTATTGTATTTTGGGTGCTCATGTTTGTCTCTGGAAATCCTGTTTATCTGTGGAATCCTTTGAGACCTAGGTTGAGGGTACACCTGTGCAGTCAGGATTTGTATTTGCTTCTTCCAGGCCCCCCAGCACTCTAGCCTGGGACCACTTTCTTGACAAATTTGAACTTTAAAACCTTAGTAAGGGAAAAATTGTGGTTTTTATTTCTAAAAGGGAAATTTTCTTTTTCCCTCCACGCCTACTGCAGACCAAAGTAAATAAATGTTTTGTATGTCTCCCTGGGCTAGTATAGGGTTTTTTTCACCCCAATCTGTTCTTGGAGGGTATAGCACTTCAAATTTCAAGTCCTATGCAGGATCACACTCCTGATTTCTTGTATAGGCCCAAGTCCTTGTCTTTAGTTTCCTGCGCAGCTGTTAAAACCCTAGAGATTTCTGAGATAAGTAGGTACCCTCAACCATGGCTTCACTGCTCTGCTTACCACTCTGGTTTCCTGCTCCTTCTTCAGGTTGAGCGTGAAGTTTGGAAGACTATGATAAGCATTCTCTTTTCATTCTTGCAAGTTATGCTTTTGAAATGATGTCTTACTTATCCAATGTTTCTGTGTGTTTAATAATCAGAGCATTTTTCAGGTTATCTTGTACTGTGCCATGTTGTTCCTTGATTCCTTTCTCTCCTGTACCCTCTTTATCCACTGCGTTTTTTGCTCTACATTGATAGAGAAGCACAATCTCTATGCTTGCATCTCTATACTCCATTCTCCACATTGCAGTCTAGTGATCTTAAAGTGTAAACCAGGTAACATCACTTCCCTGCTTAAAAGCCTTTTAATAGCTTTTTGTAATAAAGTGTAGACTTTTTACCATGGCATTCAGGATCTTTCATGACCTAAATCTTGTCTGCTCTAGTGTTTTCTTAATAGTACTGCCTTCTTGTACTAGACCCCAGCTACACAGCCTTCTTAACTGACCGTAGCAAGCTCTTTTCTTTCTTCTGCTTGTATTGCTTTTCTTTGGGTGCTTCTTAGTGCTGTCTCTTTCTGTTCTTACCTTAAGTGTCACTTCCTTCATGAGGCCTTCTCTGACCACCCTCTCCAAAGTAATCTCCCCAAGTTTTTTCTTATACCAGGTGTGTCTAATTGCTGTGTCTTCATATAAGCTCCACAAAGGCTTGGTGAATCAATTTGCATTTCTCTTGTGTTTTTTTGTTTCATTTTGTTTTGGAGATGGAGTCTGGCTGGCTGTGTCACCCACACTGGAGTGCAGTGGTCCAATCTTGGCTCACTGCAACCTCCTCTTCCCGGGTTCAAGAGTTCTACTGCCTCAGCCTCGCCAGTAGCTAGGACTACAAGCACTTCCCACTATGCCCGGCTAATTTTTGTATTTTTAGTAGAGATAGGGTTTCACCATCTTGGCCAGGTTGGTCTTGAACTCCTGACCTCAGGTGATCTGCCCGCCTCCGCTTCCCACCGTGCTGGGATTGCAGGCGTGAACCACCACGCCTAGCCCACCCTCGCATTTCTGATGCTTAACAGTATCTAGGCCATATTGGATATTCAAATATTTGTAGAATAAGTGAAACATTGATGAACTCCTCAGTGGATAAAATAGGGAAGTATTAATTTGCAAGGAGGTGGGACTTAATTTAGCAGCAGAATTATAAGAGTTTGTGAGCAAAAAAGCACAACGGATAACGTATGAATTCCCAGAAACAAATGTCGCGGAGGAAATGTGTATAACAGCAATCGTCTGTCAGCGTCTTCCGTCGGCAAAAACCTGCTTGGAAACAATGCTAAATTAAATGAGGGACTGGCTGCTCCTCTCAATACAGAGACTACCAAAGGAATAAAAGCAATGTCGATCACCGAACTACGATTCCCAGCGGCCCCCGCGCGGGCCTGCCCGTGGGAGGCGGTACTCGTCTCCACTCTGGGGAGCTCCGGCTTCAGGGCGGGAGGGGTTCTGGGTTCGGGCCCCGCCTCGTGCTGCTCCCTGCCGTCGCCCTCCCCCAGGGTTGTGGCCACGCGCAGCAACGGCGGTTGTTCCGCTTCCCCTCCGGCCCGGGCCGTCGCCATTGCCGAAGGCTCCCTCCCCTCCCCTCCCTGGCGGCCGCAGGGCTCCGCCGCCGCCGGGCCTAGCGGTAGCAGCGGCTGCTGCAGCGCGGCGTCTCTTCCCGCCCCGCTTCCCCTTCCCTCCCCTCCCCTCCCCGCGCCGCGCGCTGGCCCGGGGCGGCTCCGCAGCCCGCCGGGAGCTCCGACCGAGGCGCCTCGCTGGGGCGGGGACCTTGGTTCGCCTGGGGTAAGTGCACACAGGCCCGCCGGCGCGGGACGCGGGCCCGCTCTCTTCCTCCTTCCTTCTCAGCGGCCTGGCGGGCGGGAGCGGCCCGGGACGGGGAGCCGCCACCTGCGTACTGGGAGCCGCGGCTCCCGGGGCGGTGGCTCATTGTCTGCTCCCCAGAGCTGTTTTCTTCTCTGGCTTTAGCCCGAAATGGGAAGCTTGCTGGGCTGCTGAGGTCTGACTCTTCCTGGACCCAGCCCTGCCCTGAACCGTGCGGCACCACAGGCTCTGCCGACTCTCGGTCTTCCCCTCCCATGCGTTTCACCCTCTTCCTTTTCTCCGTTTTCTTAATGCTCCGGTTTTGTTCTTTGCCCTTTCCTCTCTCACTGATTCTCAGCCCCTCCTTGCTAGCTCTCTGTTCACCCCAGTTTCACTGCTCAGGAATATTTTCGCGAGTACCTTAACCGTTTTGTCAGCTCCAGTCTGTAACCTCTTTTCCACATTCCACATTTGTAAAAACGTAGAGCGTCCCGGGCTCTCGAGGGCCACTGCCTACGACCAGAACTTTCAGAGCTTCTCGCTCCTATTTGATCTTCAGCCTGGGGGTGAAAATTCGCTTGTTTAGGTAACTTAGGTGAAGTTAAGATTGGTTTTTCACCCTGTTTGGCTTTCTTTGAAACACACGCACGCACAAACATAAAACGTTGCCACAGATTTCTCTGTGGACTCAACCTTTTGACTAATTCTTTAAAGATAACCCATCCAAGAACAGAAGTGTGTCATTGTCAGTTGGTGTGAGGTTGTGCCTATCCTCGTATCTTAATTTTAATAGTAATGTTCTTGTGAGCGTGATTTGTTTTCCCTTGATAAATAACGAACTCCTGTTGATATCATTATCTCAGTTCTGCTTTACAGGTGATGTATCATTTCTTTGTTTTCTTTTTTAATCTTTATGAAAAGACAGAATGGTTAGCCCTAAAATTAGACTAGAAGAGCTGTGTTTTGGATCAAGGTTGTGCACGTCACGTTTTTTCCCCTGCTGTGTTCGACTCTTCCGCTCTTATAAGTAGGCAGGATATTGAAATGTAAAAGAATTTGCTCTGGGGGTTTTGTTTTTGTCCAAAAGAATAACACTCAATAAAGTTAGACGGGGATGAAGGCAGTGAATAGTAATTTTTAAAGCAGGTTAAAACCTGTCAATTTTGCCAGAAGCTCTGTGGCTTTTGTAAAACACACTCATGCTCGTGTATGTATGAAGAGCCTTTTTCATGTTCTGTGAGTGTGATTTCAGGCAACTTTTTCACTCTGTCATCCTCAGCTTTTAAATCTTTTGAGCTACTAATTAGCCAAGCACACTGATTTACACTTACATTAGGGAAAGTGAACCTATGATAGATGTAGGTCTTAAACCAGCTTTCTGATTTGGTAATAGAAGTTGACCTAAATTCAGTGTATTTTGTGTTTTCACTAGCCCATTGTTACCTTTCCCTCCTGCAAGGCTCTGAAAAAAGTGGCTTCAATACTCAGCTTCAATACTGCCATCGTTTATTAAATAGTAGTATCCGTTGTTTTTAACTTAATGGATGTTTTATGGCCTGAGGGATTAAGGTGTAGAAATGTTGGAGTTTGAAACTGGCTTCTCTGCCAGTTTTTTCTAAAAGGAGATATTTATATGAAGGAAGAGTTCGTGGGTATTTCACTTCCTTTGGGGCCTCGATTTATGGTTTACTATGATTCAGAGACAGTTAACTCTTCTGGACTTCATGCTATTTAATACCAACCTTGCAAACCCAAATTCAGAATGTAAGTTCATAGTTCCAGCATACAAGTGATAGGGCTCCCAAGTAGATGCGGTTAACAGTTTCTATTTCTTTTTTTTTTTTTGGAGACGGCGTTTCGCTCTTGTTGCCCAGGCTGGAGTGCAGTGGCGTGATCTCGGCTTACCACAACCTAACGCCTCCCAGGTTCACGAGATTCTCCTGCCTCAGCCTCTGGAGTAGTCGGGATTACAGACATGCACCACCATTCCTGGCTAATTTTGTATTTTTAGTAGAAATGGCGTTTCTCCATGTTGGCCAGACTAGTCTCAAGCTCCAGTCTCGAGCTCCCGACCCGACCTCAGGTGATCCACCCGCATCGGCCTCCGAAAGTGCTGGGTTTACAGGTGTGAGCCACCGCGCTGGGCCAACAGTTTTCTATTACTTTTCAATTATACTTTTTAAGAGAGACAACTTAGAACTTGTTCAGGTAGCTAAGGATAGACTTTTTTTTTTTTTTAAATAGTACCTGAGGTACAAAGGATAGACCTTGAATTATACTTTTCTAAGATGTAAGAACTTCTTCAAGTAGCCAAGGATAAAACAAGTAGGTATTGTTAGATTGTTCCTATCTTTTTTTTTTTTTTTTTTTTTGAGACGGAGTCTCGCACTGTCGCCTGGGCTGGAGTGCAGTGGTGTGATCTTGGCTCACTGCAACCTCCGCCTCCGGGATTCAAGTGATTCTCCTGCCCCAGCCTCCTGAGTGGCTGGGATTACAGGCATACACCACCACACCTGGCTAATTTTTGTAATTTTTACTAGAGATGGGGTTTCACTGTTGGCCAAGCTGGTCTTGAACTCCTGACCTCATGATCCATCCTCCTTGGCCTCCCAGAGTGCTGGGATTGCAGGCGTGAGCCACCGCACCCGGCTAGAGTCTTCCTTTTATCTATCAAAATTTATTATTATTATATTTGAGTATGACATTTCTTTTGGCTTTCTGACTTGTGCACTTCTGATTAAACTTTGAAACTGGGTCATCTTGAAGACTTTAAGTCATAAGGGTTTTGATCAGTTTGTTATCAAAAGCCCTTTCCAGTTTTAAGAGTTAAGTTTCCAGACTAATCAGAGGGAGGGTGTCAGTTGCAAATTAGGTGTCTGAACTCTTCCTAGTATCCTTTTTGTGCCTTAACAAAGCAGAAGAGGGAAGGAAAAAATAATCCTCATTGCCCCTAAGAAATAAAATACTGATTGTCTTCTTCTGTGATCAGAGTTGAGTTTTGCATCACTTCTAGGATCACCCACCTGGCTGAGGGTAGTCAGTCTGAACATTCATTCAGGATTTCAGTGTTCTAGCCTACCGTCTCTGAGTTACTTTAGTACTTACTCCATGTGTCACAGGTGGTTAGGAGCTAGAGTCCTGGTTTTGAGATGTTCTACTTTACCCTGGGCAAGATACACATTTTTTCTTTTTCTTTTCTTTTGAGATGGAGTCTCATTCTGTCACCCAGGCTGGAGTGCAGTAGCACAATCTCAGCTCATTGCAACCTCCGCTTCCTGGGTTCAAGAGATTCTGCTGCCTCAGCCTCCCAAGTAGCTGGGACTAGCTTTTTGTATTTTTAGTAGAGATGAGGTTTTGCCATATTAGCTAGGGATGGTCTCCATCTCCTGACTTCATGACCACTCACCTCTCCCTCCCAAAGTGCTGGAATTACAGGTGTGAGCCACTGCACCCGACCAAAATATGCATTTTTTCAAGACTTGCTTTTCTCATCTGCAAGATGGGTATTATAATAATAAACATAATACTGATTTCATAGCGGTATTTAGATCAAATGAGAGAATGCAGGTAAAGTATTCTGTAAGTATAGTTCTTAATAAATGTTAGTTAAAATCAGCTTAGTTTCAGCTGGCAGAGGGAACCATCGTAACAGACTAGAACGGTGGTTTTGTTCCTTATTTTAAATTTAAATTTTAAAAGCAGTACACATTTATTATGAAAGGTTCAAACAAGTCAATTAAATATTTAAAGAGTGAAAATTCCAGCACTTTGGGAGGCTGAGGCAGGAGGATCACCTGAGCCCAAGAGTTGGAGGTACAGTGAGCTATGATTGCACCACTGCATTCCAGCCTGGGTGACAGAATAAGACCCTGTCTTATAAAATTTTTAAAAAGTGAAAATTACTGTCTTCACTTTTCAGTCCCATACCTTAAAAGTACCTACCCACTGTTAATAGTTTTACTTAATAAATTAGAAATAATTACCTATGTGTGTCAGATACTTTTGTTGTTGTTTTGAGATGGAGTCTCACCCTGTCACCCAGACTGGAGTCCAGTGGCGTGATCTCGGCTCACTGCAACCTCCACCTCTCGGGTTCAAACAAGTCTCCTGCCTCAGCCTCCTGAGTAGCTGGGATTACTACTCAGGGTACAGGTGCCTGCCACCATGCCCAGCTAATTTTTGTATTTTTAGTAGAGACAGGGTTTCACCATGTTGGCCAGGCTGATCTCCAACTCCTGACCTCGTGATCCGCCCTCCTCGGCCTCCCAAAGTGTTGGGATTACAGGTGTGAGCCATCTTGCCTGGCCTGAATACTTTTTATGTTGATTTTAAAATAAAAAATCGGATCATTATATGTTTTTTTAATCTCATTATGTATAGTGGCACCTCATCTTTTTAAGTCATAAGATAGTACATTGCATAGTAGTACCAATTATTTGTGGTCATTTATGTTTCTAATTTTGAGCAACTAAAACTAGAGCCATAATGAAATTCGTTATATGTACGTCTGTGTGCACATGCATATGTATACAAGTATTTTCATAACGATATGTAAGTGTGTGTTTAAATTTCTTTTTACTCTTTTTTTGAATTGCCTTCCAAAAAGATTTTACCAATCTGTATTTCCTTATTGAATTATAGAAGCTCTTCACATGTAGTAGATATTAACCTGTAGCCTTCTGTTTAAGAACTTCCTCATTCCACCTTTACAAAAAACATTCTTACGTGTTTTCTTCTGGTACTTTTGATAATTATTGTTTCAATTTTTTTTTTTGGTGGAGGGTACATAGTCTCGCTCTGTGACCCAGGCTGGAGTACAGTGATGCAGTTTCAGCTCACTGCAACTTCCACCTCCCGAGTTCAAGGGATTCTCATGCCTCAGCCTCCCCAGTAGCTGGGATTACAGATAGGCACCACCATGCCCGGCTAATTTTTTGTGTTTTTAGTAGAGATGGGGTTTCACTAATTTGGCTAGGCTGGTCTTGACCTCAGGTGATCCACCTTGCCTTGGCCTCCCAAAGTGCTGGGATTACAGGCGTGAGCCACTGTATGCGGCCTAGTTACCCTAAGTGCCTATTAGAACTAATGGAAATAGTCTGGGAGCAGTGGCTCACACCTGAAATCCCAGCACTTTGGGAGGCCAAGATGGTTGGGTCACCTGATATCAGGAGTTAGAGACAGCCTAACCAACATGTAAAAGTCTGTTTATTTTGTTTTCCAGGCTCATTGTTTTATATGAGAATAATATTAACTTTAGCCTGTTTTCTGTTTTTGGTCTTTTTTTTTTTTTCAGCCTGTTTTTTGTGGTTACAATATTTAACCCTGTTTTAGGTCTTTATTACATTGGCTTGAAATTCCAAGACTTGATTCAACAAGAGAGGTGTCATTGTCTTGAAATGACTCTAGTATTAATATTTTTGCATTTAGGGATGACGGCAGCTATTGGTTTTAAAGAAAGATTCTTTTTGTTTGTTTATTTGCTTGTTTTTAGACTGAGTCTCACTCCAGGCTGGAGTGCAGTGACACAGTCTCGGCTCTCTGCATCCTTCCCCTCCTGGGTTCAGGAAGTCAGATGCAGAGTGGGAGTAGGCAGAGGTGATCATGAAATGAAAGATCGCTCAGGCTGGAGTGAAGTGGCACAATCTCCGCTCACCGCAACCTCTGCTCCCTGGGTTCAAGCAATTCTCCTGCCTCAGCCTCCTGAGTAGCTGGGATTACAGGCGCCCGCCACCACATCCGGCTAATTTTTGTATTTTAGTAGAGTCAGGGTTTCACCAGGTTGGTCAGGCTGGTCTTGAACTCCTGACCTGAACTGATCCACCTGCCTTTGCCTCCCAAAGTGCTGGGATTACAGGCGTGAGCAACCGCTCCTGGCCTCTGTGTGTTTATTTTCCTTTATAGCACTTCCATCTGAAGTTTCTTTCTCATTTACTTGGATTTTATTCTATTTTACAGAGCTTTGAATAAATAGGTATGAAATAAGTATGTGTTGGTTGAGTGTCACTCTCTTATTTCTAATGATTTTTTAAAATGTTTATTCATTTTAATTAATAGACTTTGCAGGATTTTAGGTTCACAGCAAAATTGAGCCTAAGGTACAGAGTTCCCATATACCCCATGGTCCTCATGCCCCTCTCTTCCAAGCCTCCCCATCATCAATAATCCTGCATCACTGTGGTATATTTGATAGTCAGTGAACCAATATTCACACATTATTACTACCCAAAGCCCATAGTTTACATTAGGGTTTGCTTCTATGGTACTGTACATTCAGTGGGTTTTGACAAATGTACAGCAACGTGTATCCACCATTATAGCATCATACAGAATTGTTTCTCCACCTTAAAACTCTCTGCTCCACCTGTTCCTCTCCACTTTACCGCAACTCCTGGCAACCACTGATCCTTTTTCTATCTCCATCACGATGCCTTTTCCAGAATGTCACATAGTTGGAATTACATAGTATGTAGCCTTTTTCTTTCAGGTTCCTTCATTTAGCAGTATGCATATGGCTTGATAGCTCATTTCATTTTAGCACTGAATAATATTCCATTGTTTGGATGTATGTCCACCTATTGAAGGACTAGGTTTAATGATTATGAATAAAGCTGCTATAAACATTGATGTGTGGAGTTTCTTATTGTGGTATAAAATGCACATAACAGAATTTACCATCTTAACCAGTTTTAAGCATACGGGTCAGTGGTACTAAATACATTTAAAATGTGCTGCTGTCACCACCATCTATCTCTGAAACGCTTTCCATCCTCCAAAACTGAAATTCTGTACCCTTTCAGAAAGTAGAAGGAAATTCCGCTTTCTGTCTGCATGATTTTGACTACTCTTAGGTCCCTCATATAAGTGGAATCATAGAGTATTTGTGTTTTTTTATTTATTTCACTTATCTTTGAGGTTCATCTGTGTTATAGCATGTCAGAATTTTTTTTTTAGGGTGAATAATATTCCCGTGTATGTATTTGCCTCATTTTGCTTGTCCATTTATTCATCAGTAGATGCTTGGGTTGCTTCCATATTTTAGCTATGGAGGATAAATCTGTGAATATGGTACAAATACTCTTTGAGACCTTTTTTTCAGTTCTTTTGGGTACATATCCAGAATGGAGTTGCTGGGTCATACTCTGTTTAATTTTTTAAATTCTTTGTTTAATTTTTTGAGGAACAAACATTGCTTTGCACAGTGGCTGCGTCACCTTAAATTTCCACCAGCAGTGCACAGCAGTTCCAATTTCTCTACCTCCTTTTTGGCACAACTGTTGTTTTGTTTGTTTTGTTTTGAGATGGAGTCTCCCTCTGTAACCCAGGCTGGAGTGCAGTGGCGTAATCTTGGCTCACTGAAACCTCCACCTCCCAGGTCCCAGTTCAAGCATTTCTGCTACCTCAGCTTCTCTGGTAGCTGGGATTACAGGCACATGCCACCATGCCTTGCTAATTTTTGTATTTTGAATAGAGACAGGGTTTTGTCATGTTGGCAAGGCTGATCTCAAACTCCTGGCCTCAAGTGATCCACCTGCCTTGACCTCCCAAAGTGCTGGGATTACAAGTGTGAGTCACCATGTCTGAAGGTCTCGCTCTGTTGTCCCAAGCTCACCATGGAGGTGAAAAGAGGTTAAAGTGAGAGTGGGTTAAGAGAAAAAAAAATCTTATAATCTTCAGATATAGGAAGGTTGCTCAGGTTGGAGTACAGTGGTGCAACCTCAGCTTATTGCAGCCTCAGGCAGTCCTCCCATCTTAGCCGCTTGAGTAGTGAGACTACAGGCGCATACCACCACACTCGCCTAATTTTTAAATTTTTTGTAGAGATGAGATTTCACTATGTTGCCAAGGCTCAGGTGATCTTCCTGTCTCAGCCTCCCAAAATGCTGGGATTATAGGTGAGAGCCGTCACACCTGGCCTAATTATTAGTTTTATCTCAGCAATTACATTTAGTATTAACACAGGTTATTTAAACCTTATTTATGTGAATTCGTTGCTCATTGCCAGTTTTCTCAGTTTTACGTTTAAATTAATCACGTATATCATCTAGTGTATATTTTCAGCTAGTATTTTCAGTAGGAGTACCTGGAAGCCACATTTAATGATTTAGATTGCTAACTTCCCTCAGAAATCCTGTTGATGTTGTTCTGTCACCTTGAGTTAATCATTTTGTTTCAGATCTTCAGTCTCCCCCACCCCATTTCTGCAGTATCTGGATGGTGGTAGGAATTTTCCTTTTTCTTTCTTTTAAATATTTTGACAGATTCTGTCTTGTACATGCTCACTAATGTTGCCTGAAACATTAGCTCCTTATGATCTTTGTGCTTGGTGCTTTTTTAAAATTTCCAATAATACTTTTGGTTATTACTTTTGTTTCCGTTCTGTTTCCTTCCTTGGAAACATGTAATTATTAGGTTGGCTTATCGTTTCTGTCCTCTTCGGAGCTGCTCAAATGTTTGCCCTTTTTTATCACTCATGATTTTTCTTTTTCACTTCCAATGTTGGCTTTATTTCTACTGTTGCAATCTTAATTTTTTCGCATCCTTTTAAAATTTATCTCACTTTTCTTAAATTATCTTATCTCATCTTGGTCTCTTCTCTCCAAATATGCTTGTTTTGTGTAGTTTGCCAAATAGGGACTGGAAGTTAGTTCTGTCCTGAAGTAATTTACTATCTAAGTTAGGTTTTGCCTCTGTGAGAAGGGTAATCTTCCTTGTGGTTTTCTTTTGTTGTTAGGATCAGTGCTGGATTTCTTACTGCTTACTCATCATTGAACAGTAACTATTATGTCCTGTCTGATGTGCAATTGTCAGAAATGTGTGTGGGTTTTCCTTGCCTTTACAGTGGACTGGAGTTCTGATGAAACCACTTCTCAGATGTATTGCTGAGGGTTGAATACACAGCTCCTAGTGTGATTTCCAGTGATTAACAGACATTCCTTTTCATATGGTAGTTCTGGGCTAGGGTAGGAGGATCTTATCCTACCCTGTTTCTGTCTAAGTCTCTGAACTGATACAGTTTGAGAGCGGTCCTGATTTCTAGCATGTGCTGTTGTTAAGGCTTTTCTGATTCTAATCTTACACCAACAACATAACACTCTCCTTGTGACTTCACTAAACCTCCCAGGAAGCAGTGTGTCTGTCCATTCAGGTTTTCCTGCCCTTACACAGTTCCACTGGAACCTTACCTACACACAGATGCAGATACACACTTTCTTGTTTGTTTTCTGGAATTTGCGCCTGGTAGTCTCCCTGAATGTATGCTGAGAGATCAGAGAAGATGAGGAACTGTGGCTGCCGCAAAAACTGCCTCTGCTTAGTGAGAGGTGGCTGACCAATTCTTGATTCTGCCTTGATTCTTCAAAGCAGACCGAGTCTCCAAATAAAGGGATGGCTAGTGGAGAGACACAGGGTATTTTCATATCTTCTTTTAGGCAGTTGGTTGAGCTTTGTTTTATAAGGCAGAGCAGGGCTGGGTCATGAGTCTTTTTTCAGTTACGGTTGACCTTAAAGCTAGTAGAAATTCTTCAGAGATCTCATGTAATTTGTATTGGTGGAGATTTGGGACAGACTACATTGGTGATTTCTGATTTGATACCAATATTTACTAGAGTAAGCCTGTTCCAATTTTTTGGAATTCAGATAACCACTTAAGTAGTAACATCAGTCTTGACTTTCAGTAAAAGATTTTACCTCAGATTGATAGATTTTCACTTTGATGGTAGAAGAATGGTATCTTGTTCCATTTTGAATCTGTTTGGTAAATCTAGTGAGGCTGAAATTTTTTCATGTCTATTGCCGCCTTCCCCATTTTTCCATTTTGAATTGCCATTAGGGTTCTTGGCCAAAATTAGGGAAAACTAGGCTTCAGAATGCTTATGTATTTCTTCTGACTTTTTTTTTTTTTTGAGATGGAGTGTCACTCTTGTTGCTCAGGCTGGAGTGCAATGGCATGATCTTAGCTGACCACAAGTGATTCTTCCAGGTTCAAGTGACTCTCCTGCCTCAGGCTCCCAAGTACCTGGGATTACAGGCATGTACCACCATGCCCAGCTAATTTTGTATTTTTAGTAGAGACAGGGTTTCTTCATGTTGATCAGGCTGGTCTCGAACTCCCGAACTTACGAGATCCACCCGCCTTGGCCTCCCAAAGTGCTGGGAATATTTTTGCATTTTTAGTAGAGACGAGGTTTCACCATGTTGATCAGGCTGGTCTCTTAACTCCTGACCTCGTGATCCGCCTGCCTTGGCCTCCCAAAGTGCTGGGATTACAGGCGTGAGCCATCATGCCCGGCCACTTCTAACTTTTTTAGTAATCTTTCTTGTTCCTCACCTGTTCTCTTCCTGTTCCTATCATAAGGCAGTTTTGAAGCATTTTCTGAGCCTCACCACTTGACTTCCTTCATGCTTTGTCGTGGTGATTGAGTGAAAGCCAAGGAGAAGAAGAAAAAGAGAAAGCAGGATCACATTTGAATCACAAAATGCCTTTACACTCCCTGTGGCCTCTGTTTACAGATACCTTCCTCTCTTTCTTTGCCTGACAAATTCCTTCTCAACCTTCAAAACCCAATTCTGGGTTTTTTGCCTAGTTACTCTCATCTATATAGGAGCTCTGGGTCCTCCTTTCCAGTGCATTCCATGGGGCCCTGCCAGCTCCTTAACTCATTTCAGAGTAGTCGTTTTATTTGTGAGCTCCAAACTGAGACTCACAGATACCTAAAAAACAGGTATCTATGAGCAGTGGACTTAGGGCTATTTTTTTTTCTTTTAGACTTTATTCTGGTTTGAAGTTTCTGTGATGATCATGTACTACCTTTATTATAAGAATAGGAAACACTATTAAAACCAAACCCCTCAAATTTCAAGGTGCTCCCTGTTGCCCAGCACCTGCGCCATTCTGGCCCCACTCGGCTTAGTAGTATTTCCCAGTGCTTGCTGCCTGTGCCCTTGGATCTCCTTGCGGTCTCATTCACTGCATCATATATACTGTTCCTTTGGCCTGGAGTCCCATCTTCTGGTTAGGAAGATGATCTGTTGTAAATACTGAGAACACTTGCATTAGAGATTGAATAGTGAGAGTTTAGATTAATGACCTGGAGTCTCATCTTGAACATATGGTAGTTAAGGGATGAGGTTTTTGGGTCAGTTTTATCAGTTGTGATGATCAAGATAAATAAATGGAGCATTTGTCTTAGCTTTCTGGAATAGTGGCCTTAAAGGAGACAGAATAGTGAGTGTATCTTCAAACTTGCCTGGGTCTCCACTAGCCTAAAGAAGAGAAAACCATTTAATTCTGATGCCGTCACAGATGAAAGCCTTTCATTCACTGATTTATTCATTCAAGAAATAATGACTCATCACCTACTCTGGGCTAGACACAGTATCCAGTGTGATAGTGATGTAATGGTCAACAAGATACTCAGTGGATCCATGCTTGTGGATTTCATACATAGTTAGAGAAGACAAACATTAACAAAGCAAATCCAGTGTGATGAATGTTAAAAGGAAATAAACCAACACTTGTGGCAATGAAAAGGTGACTAAAGTTTCCTGAGAAAATGACTTTTAAGCTAGTACTTGAAGTAGGTTGTTTGCCAGGTGGAGGTGGTGATCAGAAAGTAAAGTTCATTCTGGTTTGTCCACGGCTTTCCTGGTTTTAGCACTCAAAGTCCTGTGTCCAAGGAGGTCATGTGGGAAGGCTTAAGATGGCAGTTGAAGCTGTAAGAAGAAAAACTTAAAGCCTGAAGAGGGCAAGAGTAAAATGAGATGAGTCTAGAAAGTTAGACAGGAGGCTGATGATGCATACACTGTTGGGCTTTGCCTTAAGAACCGTGAGGTTTTAAGTAGGAGAATGAATTGACAGTATTTTTATTCTTATTCTTATTTTATTTTGAGACAGAGTCGTGTTCTGTGGTCCAGGCTGGAGTGCAGTGGCGCAATCTCGGCCTCCTGGGTTTGGGTGATTCTCATGCCTTAGCCTCCCAAGTAGCTGGGACAACAGGTGTTCGCAACCACGCCTGGCTAAGTTTTATATTTTTTAGTAGAGACACAGTTTCACCATGTTGACTAGGCTAGTCTTGAACTCCTGACCTCAAGTGATCCGCCTGCATCAGTGTCCCCCAAAGTGCTGGGATTACAGGCGTGAACCACCACACCTGGCCAAGAATGTTAATTTCTTAAAAATGGAAAAACCACACGTTTTTATTCTCATACTTTTCTTTCACTGGGTAGAAATTTTACTAGCAGAGTAATAATGCCTGTCATCAACCTTTTTTTCAGACATGAAGAGTAAGCATAGAAGAAGGGTAGGAGGCATGGCAGTGAGGTCATTGAAGTGATCTCCTGAACACAGCAGATACTATAAATGATTTCTGCCACTATCCAAGTAGTCCCATTGAGAGACTGCCTGATGATTCCAGTGATGCGTCCACTCTTCAGATTATTTCTAGAACTCTTCTTTTTTGCATTGCTGGAGGAGCCTCTGGCATATTCTATAGAGTATCTTCTTCACCAGAGGCAGACTCTTCATCCTTGCCGCTGCCTCTGTTTCAGGTCACTTTTTCTTGCTCTTTGCATCTATGTTTAGCCCAATGTGGTTTCTTTCTTTTTCTTAAAACTTCCTTAAATTTTAAAAAACAGATATTCATATACATATAAAATTTATATACAGTAAGATTCACCCTTTAAGGTGTATAATCTTTTTAAAAGTATACTCACAAAGTTATACAGCCATCCCTGCTGTCTAGAGAATATTTGAGTCACCTCAGAGAGAAATACTGCACTCAATAACTGTCATTCCTTATTTCATTTCCCCCCAAATAACCACTAATTTATTTTTTGTCTCATGAATGGAATGATATAATATGTAGTCTTTTGTGACTGGTTTCTTTCAGTTAACACAAAGTTTTCAAGGTCCATCCATGTTGTGGCATCTGTTAGTACTTCATTCCTTTTTACTGTTAACAGTTTCTATTTCTTTTTTTTCCTTTCTCATTTGTCCTTTTTTTTTTTTTTTGAGATGGAGTTTTTGCTCTTGTTGCCCAGGCTGGAGTGCAATGGCGCAATCTCAGCTCACCACAAACCCTGCCTCCTGGGTTCAAGTGATTCTCCTGCCTCAGTCTCCCAAGTAGCTGGGATTACAGGCACCCGCCACCATGCCCAGCTAATTTTTGTATTTTTAGCAGAGACGGGGTTTTACCATGTTGGCCAGGCTGGTCTTGAGCTCCTGACCTTAGGCAATCCGCCTGCCTCGGCCTCCCAAAGTGCTGGGATTACCGGCATGAGCTATCAGGCCCGGCCTCTGAGCATAATTTTTTACCTCATTGTTCATATTTCTACAGTAATAAGTAGGCATCATTCATGTGCAGCCACATTATGGCCCTGTAGCCATGACTAGTCTGTGAGTTTGAGCAGTTTGAATGCATAAGGATATAAGGATGCATTTTTTTAAAAATTTTGAAACAGAGTCTCACTCTGTCACCCAGGCTGGAGTGCAGTGGTGCGATCTTGGCTCACTGCAACCTTCACCTCCTGGGTTCAGGGAATTCTTCTGTCTCAGCCTCCCAAGTAGCTGGGACTACAGGTGCGTGCCACCACACGCAGCTAATTTTTTTGTGTTTTATCTTGGCCAGGCTGGTCTCAAACTCCTGACCTCATGATCCGCCTGCCTCAGCCTCCCAGAGTGCTGGGATTACAGGTGTGAGCCACTGTGCCTGGCCAGGATGCATTCTTAAGCTATACAAATTATTTATGCTTTGCTGGTTAAGATTCTGAAACGAAGTGTGTGTCATTAGAAAGTGTTTTACTTGTTTATAGTGGCCTTAAACTAATGAAGGTATATAGGGTATTTATGAGTCTTGATTTCAAGTGTGAATTTAAACGTTTGTTGGTGTCTGTGTTGAAAGCATTATGTTAGGTAGTGTCAGATAGATACAGAGATGTATGGAAAGTGTTACTTGCCAGCCAGTTTATAATCTTGTAGAAAGAGAGAAGAAAAGTTAGAAGCCAGGTGACTGAATTTCAAGGAAGTGTTCAAGTACCATATGGATGGATGGGACTGTATCATTCTGGGTCCAGTCAGGAGAGAGAAAACATACAGTAATTTAAACCTGAGAAAACATAATTGACTGCTTATAACTGGGTAATTGAGTAATGAGGGATTACCCAGTAAAAAGCAAGAAGAGCTCTAAAGAGTGTTAGAATAGCAAAAGTTAAGAAGCAGCTACTACCCCTAGGGCTGAGTTAGAGCCCCCTGGGGAAGAGCTCTTCCTTTCCCCAGAGCTGAGATCCAGACCTTAGTGGAGAGAGCATGGTTGTAAATCATTGAATGGCAAAGAAGTTTCTGCCATTTAATCATCCTTTGTTGGACATCTTCCCTTTAGGGTGCCAAGGAGAATTGTTAACTCTGACATAAAACTGCCCGAAAAGGGTATGTGGGGTGGCTCCTTGTTCCAGTAGACTCAGTGCTGCTGGCCACCTTCCCCTATTGGAGTCTGATGCTGGCCAGAGTCACCTGCCCATCAGGAGTCTTGTGACAGCTGGAACCAGGAAGCAAAACTCCTTTTCTTCTGTAATGTCTCTCCAGCGCCCAGATTGACAAAGCTTAGCATCATGCCCTGGCAAAGGAAAAATCCTTAAAGGTCCCAGATCCATTTTCAGAATGGACAAAAAGGATGAATTTGGAATGGAGAGACAGGAGTGCAGTGGTGTGATCTCAGCTCACTGTAACTTCTCCTTCCCAGGTTCAAGTGATTGTCATGCCTCAGCCTCCTGAGTAGCTGGGATTACAGACCCGCACCACCACACCCATCTAATTTATTTGCATTTTTTGTAGAGACAGGGTTTTGCCATGTTGGCCAAGCTGGGCTGGAACACCTGTCCTCAAGTAATCGCCCGCCTCAGCCTCCTGAGTAACTGGGATTACAGACATGAGCCACCATGTCCAGCCTCCCAAAGTTTTTTTTCTTTTTTTTTTTAAGATGGAGTCTCACTCTGTCACCCAGGCTGGAGTGTAATGGCGCACACTCGGCTCACTGCAACCTCCTACTTCCAAGTTCAAGCAATTCTCCTGTCTCAGCCTCTTACGTGGCTGGGATTACAAGCACATGGTACCACGCCTGATTAATTTTTGTATTTTTAGTAGAGGCGGGGTTTCAGCAGGTTGGTCAGGCTGGTCTTGAACTCCTGACCTCATGATCCACCTGCCTCAGCCTCCCAAAGTGCTGGGATTACAGACGTGAGCCACCACACCCAGCCCAGCCTCCTAAATTTTCTAAAGTGGTTTTGCCAATTTTTACTCCTGCCAGCAGTATATAAGAATTTTCTTTGTGCCACATGCCTTCTAACACTTGATTCGAATCAGCCTTCTTATTTTTTGCCAATATAGAAGTTGTCAAATGGTATCTGCTAAAGGCTTTAATTTACATTTCAGTAATTTCTGAGTTTGGACATATTATGTAAGTGTTCATTATTTGTTATCTGTGAAATGTCATCTCCCATCCCTACCCACTGTGAGAATAGATAACACAGGTATTACTCCATTATATTGGTGATTAAATAAAGGGACTTAAAAAAAAAAATGCCAAAAAGTGATTTGGCTTTCAGTATGCAACTTGATAAGTGGCAGTAGTTTATTTGCCTATTTGAAAAACACACTTTGAGTTACTGTGATGTATATAACACTTTGCTAGGTGCTTCTTGGGAATAAAAAGAACTATAAAATTAGTATCTTCTTTTTCTTTTTTCTTTTTTTTTTTTTTGAGACTGAGTCTGCCTCTGTTGCCCAGGCTGGAGTGCGGTGTCATGATCTCAGCTCACTGCAACCTCTGCCTCCCAGCTTCAAGTGCTTCTCCTACCTCAGCCTCCTGAGTAGCTGGGATTACAGGCACGAGTCACCATGCCTGCCTAATTTTTGTATTTTTAGTAGAGATGGAGTTTTACCGTGCTGGCCAGGTTGGTCTCAAACTCCTTACCTCATGATCCGCCCACCTCGACCTCCCAAAGTGCTGGGATTACAGGCATAAGCCACTGCCCCCAGCCTCCTTTTTAAGTTTTTATATTTTATTTTCTCTTCCTCTCTCAAAAATTAATATCTTCTCACAAAGAGTAGAATTCAGTGGAGGAAATACACATTTTGTAACTAATAATAGAAGCATAACCTATTAATAGTAGAGCTGATAGCCAGGTCATAATCTGGTTAATGAGTGTTTGCTAACTGTGTAATCCATATAATACAAAAAGTTACTATTATCTATGGTACCATAGGTATCATAATCTCTAAAGATGTAAGAACAGAACCACTGCCAGTTTACATTCACTTCTGTTTAGTATTTTGGTCTTCACTTAATTGTAAATCTAAATAAGGTTCATATGTTGTCTACAAAGCAAAAGAATACAAGGATTTTTTTTTTTTTTTTTTTAGTGATCATTGGATGGGTATCTTACTACAAGCAATATTGTTCATTCTTCATAAGCTGGTGATTTTATGTAATTTACAGAGTTTCTAAAGCAAATATACAAAGAATCTATATTCAGAAAAATCTAGGGTTTTTTTGTTTTTTTTTGAGACGGAGTTTTGCTCTTACTGTCCAGGCTGGAGTGCAATGGCGAGATCTCGGCTCACCACAACCTCTGCCTCCCGGCTTCAGATGATTCTGTTGCCTCAGCCTTCCGAGTAGCTGGGATTACAGGCATGTGCCACCATGCCTGGCTAATTTTGTATTTTTAGTAGAGACAGAGTTTCTCCATGTTGGTCAGGCAAGTCTTGAATTCCCTACCTCAGGTGATTCGTCTGCCTCGGCCTCCCAAAGCGCTCGGATTACAGGCATGAGCCACATGCCCAGCCAAAATCTAGGTTTTAACTTAGTCCCATCTCTCCCAAAGTAACTATTTTTTAAAATTATAGTTCCTCTACCAACCCCACCCCCAACCCACGCAGTGACTGTGGATGGTGATGGATATCTTAATTTGACTGTGGTAATCATTGCACAGTATATGTGTCTATCAAATCATCATGTTGTGAATATATGCAGTTTTGTCAATTATACCTCAATAAAGCTGGGAAAAAATTATGGTTCTTCCATTTAACAAAAATAAAAACAAGTACAACCGTGTGTGTGTGTGTGTGTGTGTGTGTGTGTGTATTGATATACCTTCTTCCCCCCATCTCCTTTGGTAAATTATAGCATCCCATATGTATTTTTTTCTTCCAACTGATTTTCACTTAATATATTCTGGAAATTACTCCGTGGCAGTATATAGAGTGATTTTGTCATTTGGGGTTTATAGCTTCAAAATACTTTAGTGTACAGTGTTCTGTAGCTAGTTGAGCTGTTCCCCTATTTATGGCTATTTGAGTTGCTTCCCGTCTTTTGCTGTTACTGATGATGCTACAATAATAGCCTAGTGTATGTATCTTTTTGTATTTTTGCTAGTATATCCTTTGGGTAGATTTTTAGAAATGGGATGTTAGTACTCCTAAACACTGTGTTATACTGCTTTCCTATGAAATGAAGATTATTATTAAACCTAGCCTCACAGAATTTTAGGAGGAAAAAAATCAGTAGAATGCCCTGACTATAATAGAAATAGAAGGCAAGCAATTTATTATGAAATACATGTTTTCATTTGTAAATAACTCAGTTGCAGCTATACTAAGTCAGTATGCAGTGATCAAAGACTTGCGTCTATACATGGGGGTGGCCACAGTATAGTCTCATAATATGGACTGCTATTGGTGACTCAACCAGCATGAGCATGGTATTGCTAGTGACGTGATTTCCTAAATTCTGAATAAACTTGGTAAAGTCTGAGCAAAAGTAAAAGCTTCTCTTGATTTACATAGTGGTTGTATATCTGGAAAATTCAGTGTATGCTAAAACTGCAAAAATATTTTAATATGTGAAACAGAATTGTGTCCTCAGTTCAGATCATTAGAAGTTTTAAAATTATAAAGCAACACGTGGTGGGACACTGAAGTGTTGTGAGGACATTGCAGAAATTCTGATACCTGTGACCTCTGCTCACTAAATGCCAGTAGAACCGCTTTCCATTCCTAATATTGTTTATTTTTATTCTTTGTTTTGATAAATTTTGCCAGAGATATTTTACTAGTTTTGCTCGAGTCTGTTTTTAGCTTTATTGATAATATTTTTTATATATTAGTCTTCAGTAATTTCTGCTTTTATCTTGATTATTTCCTTCCTACATTCTTTGGATTTATTTTGCTGTTTTTGGACTTCTTAGGTTAGATGCTTAACTCATTGATTTTTATTTCTCCTTTCATTTTTAGAAACAAGGTCTCCCTCTGTTGCCTAGGCCGGAGTGCAGTGGCATCCCTGACCTCCTGGGCTCAAGTGATCCTCCTGCCTCAGCCTCTCAAGTAGCTGAGATTACGGGTGCAAGCCACCATGTCCAGCTAATTTTTTATTTTTATTTATTTTTTTGAGACTGAGTGTTGCTCTGTCACACAGGCTGGAGTGCAGGGTGTGATCTTGGCTCACTGCAACCTCCTCATGGGTTCAAGCGATCCTTCTGCCTCAGTCTCTCCAGTAGCTGGGATTACAGGCAGGCCACCCCATCGCTGCCGGACAATTTTTGTATTTTTAGTAGAGAGGGGATTTCACCATGTTGCCCAGGCTGGTCTTGAGTTCTTGATCTCAAGTGATCTAGCTGCCTTGGCCTCCCAAAGTGCTGGGATTACAGGCATGAGCTACTGCGCCCAGCCTTTTTTTTTTTTTTTTTTTTTTTATACAGAGTCTTGCTATGTTACCTAAGCTAGTAGTTCTCCTTTTTTGATGTAAACATTTAGAGCTAGCTGGGCACTGTAGTGTACACCTATAAATCCAGCAATTTGGGAGGACGAGGAGGATGGATCAGTTGAGCCTGGGAGTTCAAGACCAGCCTGGGCAACATAGGGAGACCCTGTCTCTACAGAAAATACAAAAATTAACTGGGTGTGGTGGTATATGCCTGTTGTGCCAGCCACTCGGCGGCTAAGGTAGGAGGATCACCTGAGCCCGGGAGGTTGAGGCTGCAGTGAGCCGTGATTGTGCCACTGCACTTTTGCCTGGGTGATAGTGAGTCTCAAAAAAATAATGTAAATAAAAATAAAAATACAGAGCTGTAAGGGCCTCATATCCTAGCAAGGTTTTTGTTCTGGTGGTGAAATATATATAACATAAAATGTATTATTTAACCATTTTTAGGTATACAACTTGATGGTATTAAGTATATTCAGTGTTGCACACCGTCACCACCATCCTTTTCCAGAACATTTTCATTATCCCAAGCAGAAATTCTGTATTCATTGAACAGTAACTCCCCATGTTGCACTTTCCCCAGTCTCTAGTAATCTTTATTGTACTTCCTGTCTATGAACTTGACTCTACTGTAAGGTGTCTCACTTGAGAGAAATTAATACAGTATTTGTTAGGCTGGACACAGTAGCTCATACATGTCATCCCAGCACTTTCAGAGGCCAAAGTGGGAGGATAGCTTGAGCTCAGGAGTTTAAGACCAGCCTGGACAACATAGTGAGAGCTCGTCTCAACTAAAAGTTAAAAAGTTAGCTGGGGATGGTGATATCCACCTTAAGTTAGAGCTACTTAGGAGGCTGAGGTGGGAGGATCACTGGAGTCCAGGAGGTTCAGACTGCAGTAAGCTGTGATCATGCCATTGTAATCCAGTCTAGGCCACAGTGAGACCCTATCTCAATTAAAAAAATAGATATACACTATTTGTCCTTTTGTGTTGGCTTATGTTACTTAGTATATTATTTTCAGGGTTCATCCTTATTAATAGTTTATATCAAAATTTCATTCCTCAGCCAGGCATGGTGGCATGTACCTGTAGTCTCAGTATAGCTACTTGGGAGGATCAGGTGGGAGGATTGCTTGAGTTGAGGAGCTGAAGGGCTTCAGTGCTGTTCTGTGATCATGCCTGTGAGTAGCCATTGTGCAAGACCTCATCTCTTTGCTCTGTTGCCCAGGCTGGAGTGCAATGGCACAATCTTAGCTCACTGCAACCTCTGCCTTTTGGGCCGAAGTGATTCTCCTGCCTCAGCCTCCCAAGTAGCTGGGATTATAGGCACGCACCACCACACCCAGCTAATTTTTGTATTTTTAGTAGAGACGGGGTTTCACCATGTTGCCCAGGCTGGTCTTGAACTCCTGACCTCAGGTGATCCACCCACCTTGGCCTCCCAAAGTGCTGGGATTATAGGCATGAGCCACCGTGCCCAGTCCGACCTCATCTCTTAAAAAAAAAAAAAAAATTTTGTGTGTGTGTATGTATGCCACATGTTGTTTATTCAACTCTGCAGGTTTTTTATATATAGTATTTTGTCTTATAGACAGAGTCTCGCTGTGTCTCCCAGGCTGGAGTGCAATGGCACCATCTCGGCTCACTGTAACCTTCTGCCTCCCGGGTTCAAGCGGTTCTCCTACCTCAGCCTCCCAAGTACCTGGGATTACAGGCATGCACCACCATACCCTGCTAACTTTTATATATTTAGTAGAGTCAGGGCTTCACAACGTTGAGCAGGCTGTTCTTAAACTGCTGACCTCAAGTGATCTCTTTCTCTTCACCTTGGCCTCCCAAAGTGCTGGGATTACAGACATGAGCCACTGTGCCTGGCCTGAGTTTTTTATATATGGCCTTTAAATTTTCATTCAGTTGTAAGTATTTTCCAATTTTCATTATGTCTTTTCTTACTATGGATTTGTTGGAGGTGTTTTAAAGTTTCTAAACATGTTTTTCTTCCCTAGTTTTCTTTCTGTTTTTTCAACTTAATTGACTTTAAGAGTGTGTAGTGATTCTGGTCTTTTTTTAAAAAAATTGTCTCAATGTTTCTATTTACCTTATTCTTAAAAGATAGTTTTGTTGGGTTTGCAGTTTATGTTGGCAGCTTCTTGCCTCAACACACTGATTCCACCATCTTCTTGCTTTCATTGTTGATATCAAGAAGTAAGCTGACCATTGAATTACCGCTTCTGTGAAGTTTTCCTTTTTTTCTCCTTTGGCTGATTTTAGGAACTCTTTGTCTTTTATATTCTTAGTAATGCTACGATGTGTCTATTTCTAGATAATTTTTTATCCTGCTTTTGATTAATTAGACTTCTACTTACAGATTTGTGTTATTTATTAGTTCTGGAAATTTCTCAGCTGTTAATCTATTCAGTGGACTGGTCCTTCATTCTGCCATCTTCTGGAACTCCAAATGGATGTATATTAGACCATCTAACATACTCATCTCCTCATACTTTCTGCCTCATTGTCTGCAATGAGTTCATTAGTTCATTGTTCATTAGTTCTAACACTGTGCTGCTTTTTACTTCAAATGTTGAATTTTAGCTTTCACGTATTTTTTCTTATTGACAGTTCTGTATGGTGTTTTCATATTTGCTCTATTCTGCTTTTATTTTCAAGCTGCTTCTATGTGTTTTGTGACACATCATTCCATATCTATGTTTTTCCGAGATCTTTTTCCTTCTCTTACCATCACCATTCTCAGAATGCTTAAGGTTTTCTTGTTCTTTTCTGTCCAGAGGGATTTATTCCTGATGGGTCCTTCTGTGGGTTATAGCCTTTTTCAGGCCTAGCCTTATGTGGGAAGGACTCCTGTTAATTTTTCAACATTAGGCAGACTGGGTTTTAATTCCTGTCCTCTGTGGCAGCCATCAAAATGGAAGCATGAGGTCTCCAGGGTTTAGTCAGAATCCCTCAAGAATAACTAGATTAGTAAATTGCTTACTCTTTTTGAGTTCCTGGTTTCACTTTGCTTTGGGGCTCTGTGGAATCATCCCTCTTGTTTTACTAGCCCATCCATGCATTTAAAAAGATTTGATATGTTATCCAGTCCTTTATTTTAGAGTATGAAGCAGTTTTATTTTCCTTCTTTTTTACCTGTCCCCAGATTATGTTTTCTTCATCTCTTTTCTCCGTTTCCCTCTTTTCTTTCTGGCTTTGCTACTAGTAGGACTGATGTTATGGCCATTGTCACCAAATGAAAACACTCTTTCTTCTGAGTTGTGAACCTTCTGTTTAGAGTATGTGTTGTCATCTTCAGGTGATTTGGAAATGGTTTCTTTGATGCTTTTGCTCTCAAAGGCATTTGAGCCTTTTTTTTTTTTTGATTGGGGGAGGGAAGGACCATTGGTGTTGGGGTTCTTGCGGCTTATTGAGAGATTGTGGGAAGTCTGATTGATTAGTGTTGCATTACTGTGTTCATAATGTACTGAAAAATAAATAAAAATGTAAAGCAAAATGGTGCTCTTTAAACCATTGTGTTTTTCAATAGTATATGGTTTACACTTGGAGTACTACAGTTGATCCCAGTAGATAATAATAAGTTCAGTAATTTCCACTATTTGGACTGACCGGTTCCAGATACCACTACGTTGTTCGTTTCTGCTGTATATTTAGCTACCCCTAGTCTCCTTCAGTAGACAATTGAGGAATTGTTTGTGTTTGAGTCGTGTCACAGTTAAACAATGGGCCTCTTAGAAGAGTACAGTGTGTTTTGGGCACACTTTTTGTTTCGCCTACTTGTTTTTCACTGAAAAGTAGCAAAAAGTGTTTGAACAGATTTGGAGAGAGGCACTACTTACCATTTGCTCTTTTTTTAAATATAACATTTTTGACTAATGGTTGAGCAAAACATAAGGTAAATCAGTATTTTACCATGAATTATTTTGATATCTAATATTTTGGCTAAAATATAAGGTGAGTATAAAGAACTTTATCACAGTCTTATCTGGTACTTTTCAGACATTTGACACTGTCAGAAGCAGCAATTCACACACACACAAAATACTATTTTATGGAAAAGAGAACTGAGGATCATGAATCAGATGTGAGGAGAAAAATATAAATCTTTCTAAAGATATTTTTGTTAATATGGGGTAGTTTATGTTGTCTAGTGCTGTTTAAGAAAACAAATTCAGGCTAGGTGCAGTGGCTCACACCTGTAATCCCAGCACTTTAGGAGGCTGAGGCAGGTGGATCACCTGAAGTGAGGAGCTCGAGACCAGCCTGACCCATATGGTGAAGCCCTGTCTCTACTAAAAAAATACAAAAGGGGTGGGGCTAGTGGCTCATGCCTGTAATCCCAACACTTTGGGAGGCCGAGGCAGGTGGATCACCTGAGGTTGGGAGCTCAAGACCAGCCTGACCAACATGGAGAAACCCTGTCTCTACTAAAAATACAACATTAGCTGGGCATGGTGGCACATGACTGTAATCCCAGCTCAGCTACTCAGGAGGCTGAGGTAGGAGAATCACTTGAACCCAGGAGGTGGAGGTTGCAGTGAGCCAAGATTGTGCCATTGCACTCCAGCCTGAGCAACAAGAGCAAAACTTCACCTCAAAAAAAAATTAGCCACGTGTGTTGGCTTTCACCTGTAATCCCAGCTACTGGGGAGGCTGAAACAGGAGAATTGCTTAAACCTGGGAGGCGGAGGTTACAATGAGCCAAGCTCACACCACTGCACTCCAGCCTGGGTGACACAGTGAGATTCCATCTCAAAAAAAAAAACCAAATTGAATGAGCCAGGTGTGGTGACACACTCCTGTAATCACAGCTACTTGGGAGGCTGATACAAGAGAATCACTGGAACCCAGGAGGTGGAGGTTACAGTGAGCCAAGATTGCGCCACTGCACTCCAGCCTGGGTAACAGAGTGAAAGTTCATCTCAAAAAATAAAAATTATAACAAATTCAAGAATAGTGTTTTATCTGTGGACAGAGTTTGGTACCATAAATCAGTAAACATTGCCTAATATATGCACAGTACCTGCCTTTGAATTGCTTTAGGTCTTAGGTAGGAAAAACGGGTAAAATAACTAAGGGTTTACAGTTGTAATTCATTACCAAAGAATGATCCAATATATTAGCATAAGTAAGAAAAGAGAGCATGCCATGAAGAGTTGTTAGGAACTTGAGTTCTAGTCTTAGTGCTGTTAGTCATTAGATTTATGTGCCTTTAGGCTAACCACTTACTTTTTGGTGGTTTGGTTTTTTCCACATATGAAACGAGGCAGACGGACTAGATGACTTCTAATCCTTTGCAATTTTAATACTATCTGAATTTATTTTCCCGTGTAACTCAAGTTTAGAGGATGTGAGGGATCATTTTGGGCTAGGAGTGACCTTAGGAAGGAAATCATTTTCCCTGGGTCTTAAAAGGTTTGGGTGGGTAAATAAAAGGAAAAAGAAAAGCTAAAAATGCGGAAATATGTACGTAAAAATGATATAGGCTCTTCAATACACTGAAGTCTTTGGTGTATTTGAGGAATATGAAGCATAGGATTTATGTGGTGCATTCACTTGAGATCAGATTGACTCAGCAGTTTGGAGTTCAATGGCCTGAATGCCAGAGTTTAGTCCTCAGTCTAGGTTATGGGCAGCTAGTCAGGAGAGAGTCATAGCACTTGTTACTGCATGATAATTAAAGTATATTTAACCAATTTTGACTTCTTTCTGCAAACAAAAAACTGAACACATAGAGACTTTCTAAGAAGCCAGTTATTAGGTTGGTACAATTACTTTTGCACCAAAAGTGCATTTTATGTTATGTTGGTGCAATTAGTTTTGCACCAACCTGATAGAACTTCTTCTAACTTCCACTGAACAACAGCTGAAGACATAGAGACTGAGAGCAATCCAGACATGAAGTGGTGAGTCCTCAGCTAAGCAGATGGCAGAGCCATCAGTATTGTATCAAAGGTTGTGCTTATATTTACTGAGATCTCACTCACTGGCATATAAGAATTGT
Organism: Callithrix jacchus; assembly: GCF_049354715.1. Lineage (NCBI taxonomy): Eukaryota > Metazoa > Chordata > Mammalia > Primates > Cebidae > Callithrix > Callithrix jacchus. The sequence goes on along the minus strand of NC_133516.1, from coordinate 25,363,761 downwards.
TGCAGCATATTTGTCATCTTGAGTAATTTCATTAGGGACATCTCTGACTCAAGTTTACTATTTGGGTTTTATTTAGGCAAATATCGCTTAAAGGATAAGTCATGTTAATTGGAATTTCCTTGAGACAGCTAATTCAGCATGACATAGTGTGTAGTTACTAAAAACTTCTGAAAAATACAATGCACTGGCTCCTCTTTAGTTCTACTAGACTGAATTTGTGCAGAAAATAAAAAAGTTACTGCACAGTATATTAAAATTGAGCAGTAGAAAAATTTTTAAGAATAACCAAGGTATAAGGAAAGGCTGTGTTCTGAAAGTTGCTGTGTAATGTTATTTGCTTAGAATTTAGCATTGTTTCTCATATAAATGAAAGTGTCTCTCTGGTTAAGTCATGAAAGCCTGCTGATCTTTCTGATACTGTAATGAAAAGCAATATAGCAAATACTGTTGCACATATTTGGATTTTCAACATGTTAAGGATTGAGGAGGGGTTTGTGTACCCTAGCTTGGAAATCTAGCTGTTGCTCATTTGTTCTGTTAAAATATGTTCTGTAGAGTATAAGATGAAATAAATATGAGTCTTCTGCCACCTCCGTAAAATATCAGAAAGAATTGAGGGTATGTAGGTGAAGTGTAACGATGGAGTACACCTTAAAGCAGCAGTTCTCCAAGTGTGGTCTACAATACTGTGGGGGAGTCATGATGTCAAAACTTTTTTTCATAGTATGCTTAACAGTTTGCTTTCACACTATGTCAACATATGCATTGATGGGGCAAAAGCAGAAGTGGGTCAAATTGCTTGTTACTTTAACACATATCAAGGCCATGGCCAACTGCGTGCAGTAAAAAGCCAGTTTCACTTAATAATGTACTTAATGGAACCATGAAGTTATTGATCAAGTATTCTGTATAGCAAAATGGGAAGTACTCATAAGGTACTTTTGCATACCAAAGTCTGAGTCATTGTCTGGAGATAACCACTTTTGCAAGAGAACTAAACTAGCTCCCTGTTTCATGGAACACCATTTTTTTATTTGAAATAACAACTGGCTCACAAATTCTGGTTGTTCAGACTTAGGTATTTTGCAGGTATTACCTCAAAAATAGTGACAGAATTTGTTGTTACTGATATAATTTAAGCTTTCAAGCCAAAATTAGTTTCAGAAAACTTGAATCTACTATCTTGAGTTTAGCAGTTTCCCCCCACTTGAAAGACTTCTTTTTTTTTTTTTTTTTGAGACTGAGTCTTGCTCTGTCACCCAGGTTGGAGTGCAGTGGCACAATCTCGGCTCACTGCAACCTCCACCTCCCAGGTTCAAGCGATTCTCCTGCCTCAGCCTCCTGAGTAGCTGGAATTACAGGTGCCTGTCACCACGCTTAGCTAATTTTTGTATTTTTAATAGAGACAGGGTTTTGCCATCTTGGCCAGGTTGGTCTTGAACTCCTGACTTCATGATCTACCCACTTTGTGATCCACCCACCTTGGCTTCCCAAAGTGCTGGGATTACAGGCGTTAGCCACGGTGCCCGGCTTGAAAGACTTTTCTGATGAGATAGGTGGTGAAATTAATGAATGTGATTTTATTTTTACTGTATAATTAAATGTGTCAACATTTGGAATATCCTTTAAAACCCAGGGAACCAATATTTTCCAAAAACCAATTCATGATATCGTAAAACTACTGCTTAGGTAACAGATTCATTCAAAATTCAAGAGAATCAATTGATGTAAGAGTACAAAAAGATTCATTGCTGTGGTTTCAGATTCCACAAGTAACCTTTTAGAAAGGTCAGGTTTAGTGTAATACCAAAGAAGAATATCCAGTTATCTGAAGGCTGTTAAAATACTCCTGCCTTTTCAGGTGGGTATCTGTGTAAGACCAGATTTTTTTTCATAAACTTCAGCTAAAACAACATACCACAACAGATTGAATGCAGAAGCATATCTGATAATCTGGCTGTCTCCTACCACGTCAGACATGAAAAAGACTTGCAGAAATATCAAAGAATATCAGTCTTCTCACTCAACTTAACTTTTTCTTTTGAGACGGAGTTTCGCTCTTGTTACCCAGGCTGGAGTGCAATGGCGCGATCTCGGCTCACTGCAACGTCCGCCTCCTGGGTTCAGGCAATTCTCCTGCCTCAGCCTCCCGAGTAGCTGGGATTATAGGCACATGCCACCATGCCCAGCTAATTTTTTATATTTTTAGTAGAGACGGGTTTCACCATGTTGACCAGGATGGTCTCGGTCTCTTGACCTCGTGATCCACCCACCTCAGCCTCCCAAAGTGCTGGGATTATAGGCTTGAGCCACTGCGCCTGGCCAAAAATAGTCATTTTTTATAAAAATGTTACTTATGTTAACATGTAATGGTTTATTGTTATTTTTAAATGAATTATTTAAACAACTTGGGTTTTTTTGTTTTGTAATTTTGAGATGGATTCTCCCTCTGTAACCCAGTCTGGATTGCAGTGGCTCTATCTCAGGTCACTGCAACTTCCACTTCCCAGCAGGTTCAAGCGATTCTCTTGCCTCGGCCACCTGAGTAGCTGGGATTACAGACACACGCCACTCTAATTTTTGTATTTTTAGTAGAGACAGCATTTCACCATGTTGGCCAGGCTGGTCTCAAGTAATCCATCCACCTTAACCTCCCAAAGTGTTGGGATTAGAAGCGTGAGCCACCACACCTGAGCAATAACTTGTTTGAATTTTTCATCAGTAAATATAGATAGACATAACTCTCATCAACAGAAGCTCTTTGGACTCTTTATTAATTTTTAAGAATGTAAAGGGTCTTGTGACCAAAATGTTTTGAGAGCGGCTACTTGAAGAAACTGAGTAGCTTTAGTATGCCTGTGTTGAGAACAGACACCTATAAAGGGAATGGCTGACCTAACTCAAAAAAGTCTGTATTGGTCTTTCCCCCTAGGTCTTCTCTTATTTAGAGAAGACTCTGGTTGTCTTTTATTTCTTAGCATAGAGTCTTATAAATAATAATGATGATAACAATTGCAGCAGCTTTTAATCTTTGTTAGTTCATTTCAGCTTTATCCTGTGAGTCGATATTAATTTATTGAGAAACAATTTGCATAGCCTACAATCTACCGTTTTAAAGTTCTACAGTTGAGTGGTTTTAATATATTCACAAGACTGCGCAACCACCACCACTGTCTTCATATCAAAGCATTTGCATCCCCTGGAGAAACTTCATACTCATTTGCAGTCACATCTCATTTCCCCCACTCTTTAGCAGCCACTCACCAATCAGCCATGTTTATGAAGTAAATTCCTTTCTATCTCTGTGGATGCCCCTGTTCTAGACATTTCATCTGACATGGAATCCTACAATATGTGGCCTTTTATGGCTTTTTTCCTCTTAATTTTCAAGGGTCATCCATGTTGCAGCATATATCAATACTTCTTTTTGTGAGCAAACAATATTTTGTCTTATGGATATGTCACATTTTGTATATCCGTTCATCAGGTGATAGATATTTGGGTTCTTTCTATCTTTTGGCTATTATGAACACTTCTGTGAACATTCATATAAAGTTTTTGCATGAACATGTGTTTTTCACTTCTCTCGGTTATATACCTGGGAGTGGAATTGCTGGGTCACATGGTAGATGGCTCTATATTTAACTCTATTAAAAAAGAGGTACAATTTGTATAGCCTGTCAGAGGAGACATAATCATAAATGCAACATGACACCCTGGATTGGATCCTGGAACAGATCCAATCAGCCATTCCCTTATCAGTATCTAAGGCAGCCATTCCCTTTATCAGTATCTGTTCTCAACTCAGGCATCCTAAAGCTACCCAGTTTCTTCCAAGTAGCCATTCTCAAAACATTTTGGCCACAAGACCCTTTATATTCTTAAAAATTAATAAAGAGTCCAAAGAGTTTTTGTTGGTGAGGGAAATTTTTTAATAGAGTTTTTGCTGGGGGATAATTTTAGATTTACAGACAAATTGCAAAGATAGTAGATTTCCTATATACCTATCACCCAGCTTCCTCTAATGTTAACATCTTACATAACCATGATACGTATGTCAAAACAAAGAAAACAACATTGGTATCTTACTGTTAACTAAATTCTAGGATTTATTTGGATTCTACTAGTGTTTTCACCAGTGCCCCTTTTCTGTTCCAGGATCCGATCCAGGGTGTCATGTTGCATTTATGGTTATATCTCCTCTGATCTGTTATAGTTTCCCAGTCTTTCCTTGTTTTTTGTGTCCTTGACAGTTTTGAGGAATGTAGTGGTCAGGAATTTTGTAGCATATACCTCAATTTGGGTTTGTCTGGTTTTCTTCCTTATGATTAGACTGGGGTTATGGGTTTGGGGGAAGAATACCACAGAGGTGAAGTATGCATCCCATCCCATTAGATTTAGGGATAAGTAATACTACCATGACTTGTCACTGATGATGTTAACAGTGGTCACTCGGTTAAGGCATGTTTGCCAGGTTTTTTCACTGCAGTTATTTTTCCCTTGCCATACACTGTTCTTTGGAAATGAGTCACTAAGTCCAGCCTTCACTCAAGAGGAGACACAGATTAAGCTGAAACTCTTAGAGGGAGATGTATTTTCCTATTTTATTTGCAATTCTCCTGTAAGAAAGATTTGTTCCTTTTCTCCCATTTATTATTTATTGATTTGTGTCAGTATGGAATAAAATTTATTTTATACCTTCGGTAATAATCTAGTAGTATACTAATTTGCTCAGATCATCCCACGTTGGCCTGTGGAAAGTCTTTCCTGTGTTCCTTTGGCATTTCCTCATCTTTTTAAAGTACTTCCTTGCCTTCTGACACTATCGCAAGTTCTAGTCTCATCTTCCATTTTCCCTGTCCCATGCTTAGAGTCAGCCATTTCTTCAAGAGTCATGAGACATGGTTAAGTAATTTGCCCAAGGACACACACTAAGTCAATGGTGGAAACAGGATTCCATCCAAAGCAGTCTGATTCTGGAACATATGCTGGTAACCACAAAACTGGATAACATGCAGCTGGTTTATACTATTATTGAAGGTGCACTGGCAGTTTCTACTCATGTTCCATCTATGTGGGTGGGAGCCTTGAGGATAGAATTTATAGTCACTTTACACTAAGTAATTATTGTGCTCTTTGTGTGTTTTTTGTTTTTGTTGTTGTTTTGTGATGGCATCTCACTCTGTTGCCCCAGCTGGAGTATAGTGGCATGATCTCAGCTAACTGCAACCTCTGCCTCCCGGGCTCAAGTGATTCCTTTGCCTCAGCCTCCCAAGTAGCTGAGACTACAGGTGTGTGCCACCACACCTGGCTAATTTTTGTATTTTTCATAGAGACAGGGTTTTACCATGATGCCCACACTGGTCTTAAACTCCTGACCACAAGTGATCCATCCATCTTGGCTTCCCAAAGTGTTGGGATGATAGGTGTGAGCCTATCTTAGGTTTAGTGACAACATTGTAACCACACCTGGTTACAATGTTGTTACTAAACCTTGTCTGTCTTCTATCTGTAGCAAGATAGGTCCCCTTTTGTAATGCACACTGGTAGTAGCCCATACTTAGGAATAGCCAGTTACATCCTGCTAGTATCTCACCCCAAAACAAAACAAAACCCACATGCTGCTTTTTTCTTTTTTTTTTTTTTTAAAACCCCCGCATGCTTTGATGAGCTGATTAGGAAGAATCATCTGAGGGCATGTTGTCTGCCCCGCCTTAGATCCTGCTCTCATTTCTTTCTTAGACCAGAAAATTTTTCTCACACACAAATAGAGATCCTTTTCACTCCTTTTTCCCAGCCCTTCTCTAGCTAGTTACCCCCTCTGTTAGTCTGTTTTCATGCTTCTGACAGACATACCTGAGACTGGGCAATTTACAAAAGAAAGCGATTTAATTGTACTTAACAGTTCCATGTGGCTGGGGAAGTCTCACATCATGGCAGAAGGCAAGGAGGAGCAAGTCACGTCTTACATGTATGGCAGCAGGCAAAGAGAGAGAGCTTATGCAGGGAAACTCTTTTTAAAACCATCAGATCTTGTGAGTCTTATTCAGTATCAGGAGAACAGTACAGGAAAGACTTGCCCCCATAATTCAGTTACTCCCACCTGGCCCCACGGACAACATGTGGGAATTCAAGATGAGATTTGGGTGGGAACACAGCCAAACCATATCACTTCCAGAAATATGTTTGCTTCTTTACCTTTTTTTATTCTTCCTCTTTTGTTGAATGAAAAAATAATCATCATTTTGAGAGTTAAAATATACCATAGTGCTAGTGACACACTCCTATCAAGGAAATAAAAGCTGCAAGATGGTATAATCTTAAATTATACCTACTTTTCATCAGGTATAAGCATTCAAACTAATAAATTTATTTTTAAGTTATCTGAACAGTTGGCATTCTTTTCATTGTATATATGCAAGGTTTTGTTCACTTAAATGCATTAAGTAATCTTACAATCAAGATTCAGTTACAGATCAAAACTATATTTAGTGGGGAAACATACTTTTGAATCAGAACTAGTATGTAAGTTAGGGATCATCTCCCTTTTACTGCTAATTTCAAATATGTATAATCTGCTTTTTTAAATACATAAAATACATACCTAGAAGTATGGGTAAGCAAGATTGAAGTTTTCACTGAATTAGCCAGAGAGATAACCTGACTGCCTGGACAGGGCACTTACAGGGTCACAGAACCTCAGGGATGTGTCCACACTCAGCCTTTCAGCCATGCTCTGTATTAATTTTGTCACTTTATCCAGATTGATCAAGCTCTGTGCGATTGTCTGAAAAACTCAAAAGGCTAATCTGTGTAAATTAGGATGTCAAATTTTCAGAGACCAAATACTGCATCAGTAGTGCATTGTTTTAAGAATCCTTGGCCCTGCGTTGGGGTGCATGCCTATAATCCCAGCAGTTTGGGAGGAGAAGGCAGGCGGATCACTTGAGGTCAGGAGTTCGATACCAGCCTGGGCAACTTAGGGAAACCCTGTCTCTACTAAAAATACAAGAATTAGCCAGGCGTGGTGGTGCATATCTGTAATCCTAGATACTCAAGAGGCTGAGGCAGGAGAATCACTTGAAGGCAGGAGGTAGAAGTTGCAGTGAGCTGAGATGGTACCATTGCACTCTAGACTGGGCGATAAGAGCGAGACTTCATCTCAAAAAAAAAAAAAAAAGGCATCCTGGTTTATGCCTGTAATCCCAGCTACTCAGGAGGCTGAGGCAGGAGAATCACTTGAACCTGGGAGGTAGAGGTTGCAGTGAGCCAAGATCATGCCACTGCACTTCAGCCTGGGCCACAGAGCGAGACTCTCAAAATAAGTAAATAAATAAGAATGCCTTAGGAAAGTTTTTTGAAGGCTAAGTTGTAACTGCAAGGTTGGCGTGCATAAAATCAGATTAGAGGTGTGCTGTTTGATAGGTTTAATAGCAAAGCATCTATCTCTGCTCTAGAGGTGCACCTACCCAAGATATCCTGTAATTTGCTGGTTGGAACATATTTCTTCTCTTTGGAATTAAAAAGATTCCATGTTGTCTGTCTTTCCATTGAGAACAAACAGTCTCTTAAAATCAGTTGGTTAGATCAATAGCTTTTGGTAGTATCATGACCATTTCATTTAACTTTTCAAACATTTTTCAGCTGACCATTACCAACTTTGTTAAGGGAAATTACCTTTGTTACATCTCAAGAGAGTTATATCTCTTACACATTGCTTTTCCAGATTTTGCAAATGTCACTCTAAATGGATAATATTTTCCAACTTGAGAGTTGTGGCAGGGGTAGTTATTACTGTTTTTTGTTTGTTTGTGCTATTTTTTTTACCTTGTTACTAATTGTAACTTTTGCCAATTTCAGGCCATTTCATAATTCTGAATCATGTCTGATAACGGAGAACTGGAAGACAAGCCTCCAGCACCTCCTGTGCGAATGAGCAGTACCATTTTTAGCACTGGAGGCAAAGACCCTTTGTCAGCCAATCACAGTTTGAAACCTTTGCCTTCTGTTCCAGAGGAGAAAAAGCCCAGGAATAAAATCATCTCCATATTCTCAGGCACAGAGAAAGGTAAATAGCTCTTGTGGTTTTAAGAGTCTTGTTAGTGATTTATTATTGTATGTTACCCATGTTGATAACTTTTATGGTGAGAACATTAAAAGAGATCATGAAAACAGTTGATGCTAATATACAGGCACTATTTAAAAGGCTAGTTTATTTTAAATTGTGATTTTAAAAAATTATAAAATGTAAAGTTCTTTCTCGCCCTACTTGTTATGGCCAGTGAATTTCTATATTCATCTCCTTTGTTTTCTGAAACCTTGGTCATATTTTAATGAGATTTGTGACCTTTGAGGAAGACATGCTATTACAAGAATGATGATACAGGGCCCACAGTCCCCTGTCTGAAATCCCTGGAACCAACTGTGTTTTGGAATTAACAGTTTTTCTGATTCTTACATAGTAAATACCATCTTTTACTATGTATTCTGTAATGCCCTCAGAAGTGTCTGAGGCAGCCTTGGTACTCACAGACTGATGTGTCCTCAGCAAAATATATGTCTAGTCCAGGGTTTCTCAACCTCGACCCTGTTGATATCTTGAAGCCAAATAATTTGTTGTTGCAGGGACCTATCCACTGGGGGCAAAATCACCGCAATTAAGAATTGGTGGGCTGGATACAGTGGCTCATGCCTGTAATTCCAGCTCTTTGGGAGGCCAAACCAGGTGGATTGCTTGAACTCAGGAGTTCAAGACCAGCCTGGGCAACATGTCAAAACTCATCTCTACAAAAATTAGCTGGGCATGGTGACACATACCTGTAATCCCAGCTACTTGGGAGGCTGAGGTGGGAGGATGGCTTGAGCCCTGGACAGGGAGGTTGGAGTGAGCCAAGATTGTACCACTGTACTCCATCCAGGCGGTCTCATATAAATTGAAATTGCTAATTAGTTTTGGTGTCAAATTTGACACCAACATATATAGTATATATACTATAGAGTATATATATATATAGTATATATAGGATAATGTGTATATATATTATAGTGTGTGTGTGTGTGTGTGTGTATATATATATATAGAGAGAGAGAGAGAGTGTGTGTGTGTGTGTGCGCCGAGTGTGGTGGCTCACACCTGTTAATCCCAGCACTTTGGGAGGCTGAGGCGGGCAGATCATCTGAGGTCAGGAGTTTGAAACCAGCCTGGCCAACATGGTGAGACTCTGTCTGTTCTAAAAGTACAAAAAAATTAGCTGGGTGTGGTGGCACACCTGGAATCCCAGCTACCCAGGAAGCTGAGGCAGGAGAATCACTTGAATCCGGGAGGTGGAGGTTGCAACAAGCCAAGATTGTGATATTGCACTCCAGCCTGGGTGACAAAGTGAGACTTGACTCTGTCTCACAAAAGAAAAAAAAAGAAAAAAAATAGATATATATGAAATATATATATAATGTATATATATATTTACACTTATATATATATGTGTATGTATATATGTATGTATACACACATACAAAACATCCTTGTACCTACCACTCAGCCTAGAATTTTATCAGTACCTCTGAAGTCCCTATCTGCTGTGCCCCATCTTATCCTTCTCTTCTTTCCCAATATCCACCATACGGAATGCTGCGTTTTTATTGTAATTTTATAACATATCTATTTATCCTCAAATATATATGGTTTAGCATGCCTGTTTGGGAATCTTTTATGAACGGAATTATGCTGTCTGCATTTTTTCCATATATTTTTCACTCAGCTTTATGCTTTTGAGATTTGTTGATGTATATGCTGTAGTTTGTTCACCTTCACTGCTGTATATTGCTACACTGTAAATACTGCAGTTTATTTAACCAGTCTCCTCTCTATAGACATTTGGATTGTTTTCATGAATAATCTTGAACATACATATTACCGGACATGTTCAAGTATTTCTCTAGGGCAAAGCTTCTCAAACTTTAGGTGATCCATTAGTTTAGTTCTTGAATTGCTAATTAGAATCACCTGGGAAGCTTAATAAATCTGTGTTCAAACTCCATCTCATTCCAGTTGAATCAGCAATCATCATCTTTAGGGGCTTACTCTGGGTATCAGTTTTGATTTTGTTTTTAATTTTTTTAATGACCCAGATGATTCTAATGTGCAGCTCATATTAAAAACCCACTGCATTGGTGGGTTATAAAATCTGTATAGTGGATGACACTAAATGAAGTAGAATAATCAGTATTGTGCACACAGTAAAAAATTTGTCTTATGAAACAATTTGTTTTAGTTATGTATATACTGAGTCAGGATATAAAATGTATTTCTTGGTTTGGGTTCTAGTCAAAGATTTAAAGGTCATTCAGAGGTATATATTTAGGAGTAGAATTGCTGGGTTACAGGCTGTTCCTGTGTGTGACTTGACTAGGTTTGTCAGATTGTTTTTTACAAGTTTTTAGTGTATATTTTCACCCACAGAAAATGAGAGTTCCCATTGCTGAACACCCTCAGCAACTCTGGGAGGGGTGAAAGAGTGGCTCATTGTGGTTTTAATTTGCCTTTCCCTGATTACTCAAAAAACTGGCATCTTTTCAGGTTAATTGACTATTCATATGTGCTTTCTATGAAATATCTGTTCAAAAGAAATTACTGTTCAATATCTATATTAGTCTATTTTCACACCATTGATAAGACATACCTGAGACGGGGTAATTTATACAAGAAAAAGCGTTCATTGGACTTAAAGTTCCACATGGCTGGGGAGGCCTCACAATCACGGCAGAAGGCAAGGAGTAGCAAGTCACATCCTACATGGATGATGGCAGGCAAAGAGAGAGATCTTGTGCAGGGAAACCCCCTTTTAAAACCAGGAGATCTTGTTAGACTTATTCACTGTCATGAGAACAGCACAGGCCCCCATGATTCAATTACCTCCTACTACTATATGTGAGAATTCAAGATGAGATTTGGGTGGGGACACAGCCAAACCATATTAAGGTCTTTAATCTATTCTACTGGGTTGTTAGCTTTTTTGTTTTCTATTAATAAACATTCCTTATAGTCTATATATTAATCCTTTGTTATATGATGTTAAAAATTGTCTTCCAGGATGTGATTTGCTCTTTCATCCTTTCAGTAGTATCTTTTAAGGAATAGAAGTTATTTTGATATAGTGGAATTAGTCAATCTGTCTTTTTTATGGTTTGAGCTTTTTTTTTTTTTTGAGGTGGAGTTTCACTTTTGTTGCCCAGGCTGGAGTGCAATGGCATGATCTTGGCTTACTGCAACCTCTGCCTCAGGTCCAAGCGATTCTCCTGCCTCAGCCTCCCAAGTAGCTGGGATTACAGGCATGCGCCACCATGCCCAGCTAATTTTGTATTTTTTAGTAGAGATGGGGTTTCTCCATCTTGGTCAGGCTGGTCTCAAACTCCTGAACCTCAAATGATCTGCCTGCCTCGGCCTCGCAAGGTCCTGGAATTATAGGCATGAGCCACTGTGTCCCACTGAGCTTTTTGTTTTTTAAGAAATTTTTGCTTAATTTGGGGTCATAAAGCCATTTTTCTATATTTCTTCTATAGTTTGCCTTTTACATTTTAAATCTTTGAACTATCTGGATTTTATTTTTTGTATATCTGTGAAAAGATTCACTTTTTTCTTTAAACTTGGATAGTATTCCAGACCATTTATTGAGTCTTGTTTTTTCCCACTGACCTTTAATACCATTATTTATCAAGTTTCCGTGTGAGAGTCTGTTTCTGTGTTCTCTATTTTATTACATTAGGTTATTTATCTGTACATGAGCTAATAATAGTGCTGTCCTGATTACTATATCATATATATATTTTGAGGCAGGGTCTCACTCACTCTGTGGCCCAGGCTGGAGTGCAGTGGTATGTCTTGGTTCACTGCAACCTCCACCTCCCAAATTCGAGTGATCCTCCTGCCTCAGCCTCCCAAGTAGTTAGGACTATAGGCTCATGACACCATGCCCAACTAAATTTTGTATTTTTTGTAGAGACAGGATCTCATATGTTGCCCAGAATGGTGTCAAACTCCTGGGCTCAAACGATCGACCAGCCTTGGCCTCCCAAAATGCTGGGATTACAGGCGTCAGCCACCGTGCCCAGCCTCTTATAATGATTGTTAATGCCTGATAGAACAAATGTCTTACCAGGGTCTTCTTCAGAATCCTATTAATCGCTTTGATTTTTCACATTTTTCTATGAATTTTAGAATCTGTTTATCATCTACTTTAACAGCAACAAAAAACCTTGTGGATACTTTGATTAGAAATGTATAGAGTTTGTAGGACAAGTAGGGGAGAATTGCATTCACCTTTTTAGTTGAGGGTGAGGAGTCTGCAGAGCCTCTTTGTGTAGCCTGTTTCCAGGGAGGAGGTTTAGGAGCACGTTGTTTTTAGTCAGAGAGACAAAGAGATACATGGAATGTTTGGAGGGTAGGATGTTCCTTGATTCCTCCTGTGTGATGGAATTTGAAGCTATTGTACATCAAAAGAACAAAGGAGGAATTACTTAGGGTTAGATAAGAAACGGAGGAGTCTTCCTTTTAAACAGAAAAGGGTTTTCTTTTCTTTTTTGCTTGCTTATTTGTTTGTTCAGCCTTAGACTGCAGCTCAAAAGTAGCCTAAAAGGTAGTGCTCCTAGAATGTGACAGTAGCCTACTTAGAATTCCTTTCAGTACCTTTTGTCAACATGTGACTCAGGGTCTCTCTGCCTCTTGGCTGAAGGTTGCTGCCTGCCTGCTGCTGTTTTATTGTCTGATGAAGTTGGAAAATGATTCTAAGAATCTTTTTTCCCCCTAGGACATTAGTTAAATTGTTCATTTTATTAAAATAAGTTTTTTGCCTCTGGTCCATCACTTCCCATCAAATGATCCAGTTGCCCGGTGAACATCTTGCAGGTGGTTGTTGATAAGCAGAAGTGGGAAGTTGAATTACTTTTATTTGATGAAACATGAACAGATTTTAGATTTCTCCAAAGCTAAGGTGTCTACATAAATTTGTTTTGATTGGTCCTCTATTTCTGGGCTTCTAGAGTTATTATATAATAGTATTAAAGACACTCTTTGTATAGCAATATCCAGCAATGTGAACAGCACATTGTTCAATTAGAGAAATGCTTTAGTATCTTTTTGTTTTAGACACTTTCTAATATATCTTCCTTTTCTTATTAAGACTACTAAAATATAGAGAGTACCTGTATGTGTGTTATGTAAAAACAAATGGCATGAAACAGATTTTTAGGATATTAGGTTGTTTTATTTTGAATGAACTATTACTGTATCTCAGGTTCTGCTTAATCATCTGTCTTTCCTTTAACTTTTTCCTCTATCATATATGAAACATTAATGTATTTCTCTAAACCCTTAACATTTCTAAGTTGAAGAATGTGACTGGGCCCTAGACGAAGCAGCAACCAGGAATTCTCTTACTAGATACCTCTCCCCCTTCTTTTTATATTTCTTTCTTATTTCAGAATGGTTTTTCTCTGTGTGTTAAGAAATATAATTCCTGGGCTCAGTTTCCTATAACTTTAGTCAAAATAGACTGATTCTCAGGGAGCCGAGTCTGGCTTAGCTGAAGTAGCTGCCCTTGAACCAGCTGCTCTAGGGTGTGTGAGAAGCTGTACTGACCTGGCTTGAATTAGATGCCCACCATGGACCAGTCATCTGTGACCATAGTCATGTAAGAAAATGGCATCTTTCCCAACTATCTACATAGAGGAAGGGCGAGGGAAGTTTCCAGAAGTAGGATGCTGAGCAGATTTTTTTTTTTAAAGAAAGAACACATATAATCATAGTGCATTAAATTGTAAACTACTTGTTTATAGTGAGCTAATAAATATTTTCTCCATATGTAGGATATTCAGTTAGAAGCCAAGAGACAAAGAAATGTTAAGGGCGCCATCTCAGATTACTCAAAGTCTAATGGAAATTGAGAGAGAGGCCATTTATAATAGATAGATTAATAATTACGTGTTTCAGTAAAGATACAGAATTTAATCCAGGCTTAACAATTTAATTTCCCTCTGTTCCTTTCCATAACCAGTATGCTCTTCCCTCTCACTGTGACCAGATCTCTTTTAAGTTATGTGCCTAGAGAGGAGATAGACATTTGAGCATAAATCTGTTATTACTAGTTAAATAAGTATTATTGTGTTTCCTACTAAGTTAGTAGTATCTTTGTAAACAAAGAATGGCATGAGGTAACATTTCCAACTTTATGTGTACAGACTTATCAAACAGCGTGATTTTTAACTCTTGGATATTACAAGAATCTTCTGGTTAAACACAGCATGTTGACCACATACCAGAAGCATTCTCTTTACTCTCCCTCCCAAAACCCAACCAAAATGACAGGGGAAAAAAAAAATATATATATATATATCTGTAATTTGTATGTATGTATTACAAATACAATTTGTATTTATATTACATAATATATATACATAATACATCTATATACTAATATAAGGTCAAAGAGAATAAAGAGAGGAGATAGTAGTGTGAAACAGGCTTCAAATGTAACACATTTGGAAGTGGTAGAGAAATGGCACCTGACTAGGCAGGACAGAGAAACACATAACCTAAGCATTTGCAGCGGGGAATCTGCAAGAAGGGAAGCAGTTTCCCTTGCAAAAACTGTGGAAGCTCAAGATTTAGAGGCACACAATACCATGTCGGAGTCGGGGTAAGATGTAATACATAGGCTGAAAAGAGTGGGGATTAGTTGACAATCAACATAGAAAGTGTCCAAGGCCCCCCAGGACTCCTCCTTTACACCCCACACATCCATTTAAATGTAACCCCCATCCTCTGGAAGGAAAAAAAGAACAAACTGACATTTACATTTATTTCCAGAGAAATTAAACCAAAGAGTCCTCTGTTCTTATCAAGGCAGTCAGGAAAAGTTGAAGCACCAGAATAAAAAAGGTGACTTCCATGAAAGTCAGCATTTTAAACTCCTTTCCTCATCCTGCTTTCAGAATACTTGTAGCCTCCTGACTCGTAGCACTCAGGAGATTCAAAGATTTTTCTCCGGATAAACAACTGCATGGGGAAGAAAATACTTTAGGTTCCTTGCATGCTGTCCTTATCTTTAGTGTTAAGGCTGGCTTATCTCCCAGTTAGCTTTTTAATACTTTTCTGTATGAGTAGACAGTAAGGGATCGCTAGACATTTATGAAAAACCCCTTTAAATGAGAGGGAGAGTCCAAAACCATAGGGATAAAAATAGGAACTTAAAAGAAATAAAACAATGTAAGGAGAAAACCCCAGCCTGTGCATACACATATACTGGATAATCTCCAAGGAGAGGAGATAAATGAATCCATGAAACAAGAAAAGGGTTGTCAGAGAAAGAATGATGGGAGAACAATGAAAAACAATTCTTGGAATATCAACATTTAAAATTAGCAAAACAAACAAAAGGTAGCAATAGAAGGAAGAGTGAAAGATAAGAAAATTCTCCCAGCTAGAGCCTGTAATCCCAGTGCTTTGGGGGGCCCAGGCGGATGGATCACTTGAAGTCAGAAGTTCGAAACCATACTGGACAACATGGTGAAACTCCATCTCTACTAAGAATATGAAAATTAGCTGGGCATGGTGGCACATGCCTGTAATCCCAGCTACTGGGGAGGCTGAGGCAGGAGAATCACTTGAACCTGGGAGGCGGAGGTTGCAGTGAGTTGAGATTGTGCCACTACACTCCAACCTGAGTGACAGAGCAAGGTTCTGTCTCAAATTAAAAAGAAAAGAAAATTCTCCCAAAGAATTAAACAGAAATACAAAGATGGAAAATATGAGAGAAAAGATAACAGTTAAAAGATCTAACTAATGACAATTAAGTGGAGGAAACAGCAACTTCTAGTTCCAAAATGGTGGTGTAGAAGCACACTGGCTTCACTCACTCTGCCCTCGCCACCACAGAAAACCAAGAACATGCAGCACTAAGATTGTTACCAGCAATATCCAAGAACTCAAATATGAGAAAGAGACAGTTCCCTGGGCCACAGAGAAATGAAAGAATGCCAACCACGCTATAAGAATTGGACTTCCATATCTGCCACACCCCCTCCTCCAGTCTGAATGACACCAAGTCTGGGAAAATCTCCCCCAATTCACAGTTTCTGCACAGGAAAAAGTGAAATTGAGGAGGACAACCACCTTCCCCACCATCTTGGGTTCCCTGGCAGGAGACCCATCCCTGCCTTAGTCCACAGGAGGCATAGGGAGAAATACTTCGAGGACAGCCAGAGGCAAAGGAGGGAGGTGGGATTACTATTCCCAGCCTTGGAAACCCTGCTTTATAACTCAGCCAAAGGAGATGCCAAATCAGAGCAGCTGTTCAGCAACATGTGTTATAGGAGGTTTATTCCACAGCATCCTTGGACAAGAACCCTAAGCTATCCTCCCTGTACTGCCACCAGAATATCCCCTTGGGGACTCCTTTCTCCCATTTAGGATGAGCTGCATTCTGCTAGAACCAAGGCAAACCTGGGTTTACGGTGCCTTTTAGTGCTGATAAGGAGGCAGCACCCTAGCACGGGGGTGGGGAAAAGAAAGAAAATCAATGGGTAAATTATAGAGAATCTCTAAGCAAACATATCCAATAAAAACCAGAATAAATATCCTCATACTTTTTTGGAAAATGGCTTAAAATGTTCCAAATTTAATGAAAACTGTAAACCCACAGATTCAAGAAATTTAACAAAATTTGAGCATAGGAAACATGAAAACTACACCAAGGCTTACAGTAATCAGATTGTTTAAAATCAGTGATGGGGCTGGGTGCAGTGGCTCACACCTCTCATCCCAGAATTTGGGGAGGCCAGTGTGGGAGGATCACTTGAGCCCAGGAGTTGAAGTTTGAGACCAACCTGGGCAACATGGCCAAACTCCATCTCTACAAAAAAAAAAAGAAAGAAAAATTATCTAGTCATGGTGGTGTGTACCTGTACTCCCAGGACATGGTAGGCTGAGGCGGGAGGATTGCTTGAGGCCAGAGGTTGAGACTTTAGTGAGCTGAGATAGTACTACTGCACTCCAGCCTGGGTGTCAGAGCAAGACCCTGTTTCAAATAAACAAACAAAAGAACACAGTGATAGAGAAAAATTTTAAAGCTACCAGAAAAAAAGACTCATTATATGTAGAGGACAAAGATAGAGCAATCACAGACTTTACGTAAGTAACAGTGCAAGCCAGAAGACAAAGAACAGCATCTTTAAAGTATTTAAAGAGAAAAAAAACTGTCAGCCTAGAATTTTATACTAGTGAAAGTGTCTTTCAAAAACCAAAGGAGGAGGCCAAGGTGAGGTGGCTCACGCCTGTAATCCCAGCACTTTGGGAGGCTGAGGCAGGCAGATCACGAGGTCAGAAGATGAAGACCATCTGGCCAACATGGTGAAACCCGTCTCTACTAAAAATACAAAAAAATTAGCTGGGCGTGGTGGCGCACGCCTGTAGTCCCATCTATTCAGCAGGCTGAGGCAGGAAAATTGCCTAAACCCTGGAGGCGGAGATTGCAGTGAGCCGAGAGCACGCCATTGCACTCCAGCCTGGGTAACAAGAGTGAAACTCCGTCTAAAAAAAAAAAATGTGTGTAAAAGCTGAAAGAGTATATCACCAGCAGACATACTATAAAAAATGTTAAACTAAGTCCTTGAGGCAGAAATAAAGTGATGTCAGATGGAAATGTGGACTTACAGAAAGGACTGAAAAGCACTGGAAGTGGTATATCCCCTGACCTTTCTGGCACCAGGGATTGGTTTCATGGAAGACAATTTTTCCACATACCCAGCAGTGTGGGGGAATGGCTTCCAGAGGAAACTGTTCCACCTGAAGTCATTAGACATTAGATTCTCATAAGGAGCACACAGCCTAGATCCCTCACATGCTCAGTTCACAGTAGGGTTCACACTATGAGAAACTAATGCCACTGTTGATCTGACAGGAGGCGGAGCTCAGGCAGTGTTGCTCGCTCACCTGCCACTCACTTCCTGCTGTGCAGCCTGGTTCCTAACAAGCCTTAGAGTGGTACCAGTCCATGGCCTGGGGGGTTGGAACCCCTGTGGTATGGGTTCTTTCTTACCTAAATTTCTTTGAAAGATAATGATTTGAGTTTTTAAGAAACAAAGCACTGATACACCTTGTAACATGGATGAATCCCAAAAACATGAAGTTAAAAAAAAAGTCATTCACTAAAGACTGCATATTTTATGGTCCCATTTATGTTAATGACCAGAACAGGCAAACCTGTGGAGAAAAAGTAGATTCGTGGTTGCCTGAGGTTTGGAGTGGGTCAAGGGCTGAAATGGGGAGTAACTGCCATTAGGTAGGTACAAGGTTTCTTTTGGGTATGATAAAAATGTTCTAAAGTTAGATTGTGATTATGATCGCATAACTCTAAACATACTAAAACCCATTAAAATGTACAATTTAAAGAGGTGAACATTATGGTATGTAAAGAGATACAGTTTAGGAAACAACTGAGTAGATAAAAGGGAATCTCAAAAAATACTTAGTGCAGAAGAAGGCAGAAAAGATTGATAAAAACAGACCTACCTACAGGAAATCTACTTTAAAACATAAAGCCACAAAATAGATCAAAATAAAAGGATAGGAAAAGGTGTGCCAACAATTCAGAGAAACCTGAAGTGGCTGTATAAACAGCAGACAAACTAGATTTTAGAGCTAAAAAATACTATCAGTGATAATAAGGAAGGTTGTTATTTCTTAATAGGACGCGTTCATTAAGATGATATAATAGAACTAAATATTTATGTACTTAATAACAGAGCTTCAAAATTCACGAAGCAAAAACTGAGAGGATTTCAAGAGGAAACAAGTTCCATTATAATTGGATATTCCAATACACTTCTCTTAGTAATTGGTAGAACAAATAGACAAAAAATCATTAAGGATATATAACATTTGAACATAACTAACTGTCAGACAACTTGACCTAATAGGCATTTATAGAACACTCTACCCAATAACAGCAGAATATACATTCTCTTTAAAGACACATGAAGTCTACTTTTTTAAATTCTCAAAAATGTTGGCCAGGTATGGTGGCTCACACCTGTAATTCTAGCACTTTGGGAGGCCGAGGCGGGCAGATCACTTGAGGTCAGAAGTTCAAGACCTGCCTGGCCAACAAGGTGTAACCCCATCTCCACTAAAAATATAAAAATTAGCAGGGTGTGGTGGCAGGCACCTGTAATCCCAGCTCCTTGGGAGGCTGAGGCAGGAGAGTCGCCTGAACCTGTAAGGCAGAGGCTTCAGCAAGCTGAGATCACACCACTGCACTCCAGCCTGGGCGACAGAGTGAGACTCCCTCTCTAACTAAATAAATGAATGAGTGAATGATTTAAATCATACAAAGTGTGTTTTTGTGACCACAGTATAATTCAGTTAGAAATCGGTCACTAGAAGGTCTCTGAAAGTACTTGGAAAGTAAAGAAAGCACTTCACAAATAAATCAAAAAGATATTTAGAAAATATATTATGCTGAGTGAAAATTCAAAATATCAATATTTTTAGGATACTGCTAAAAGCAGTACTTAGTGGAAGATTTAGAGTATTGAACACCATATTCGAAGAAAAGAGATTTTAAATAATTGACTTTAAGCCATCTTAATAAACTAGAAGGGAAGAGCAGATGAAATCCAAACTAAGTAGAAGAAAGGAAATAATAAAAAGCAAAATGGGAATAAATGAAATGGGGGAAGACAGCAGAGAAAATCACTGCAACCAAAAGTAGATTCATTTAGAATATCATGAAAAGGGATAAACCTGCAGCCAGATGGGCAGTGGTGAGGAGAGACAAATTACCTGGATAGAGAATGAAAGAGGTGGTGGCACCCCTACAGATTTTATAGATATTAAAAACCTAAACTAATGGTATGAACAAATATGTACCAATTATTTTCTCTTTCTCTCTCTCTCTCTCTTTGGAGAAGGAGTCTTGCTCTGTTGCCTATGCTGGAGTGTAGTGGTGTGATCTTGACTTGTTGCATCTGCCATCTCCTGGGTCCAAGCAATTCTCCTGCCTCAGCCTCCCGAGTATCTGGAATTATAGGCATGCACCACCACACCCAGCTAATTATTGTATTTTTAGTAGAGACGGGGCTTCACCATATTGGCCAGGCTGGTCTCAAACTCCTGAGCTCAAGTGGTACCCCCACCTCAGCCTCCGAAAGTGCTGGGGTTACAGGTGTGAGCCACTGTGCCTGGCCAGTGTTAAAATCTTAGCAAGATTTTAGCAATTGGAATTTAGTAGTGTATAAAAAGAATACTATATCATGACCAAGTGGATTTCGTTGGTTTAATGTTTGAAAATCGATTGATGTTACTTACTATATTAATACAGTAGAAGGATAAGCCATATGTTTGTCTCAATATGTGTAGAAATAGCATTCGACAGAATCTAATATCCATTTCTGATAAAAGTGTTCAGCAAACTTGGAATAGAAGAGAATACCTTTAGTCTCATAAAGGACACCTTTTAAAAACCTACCACTAGCATTGAACTTAAGGGTAAAAATGAGAATTTTCCTCTTAGATCAGGAAAAATAAAATTCCTCTTTATCCACTTTTATTAAACAATGTACTGAAGGGTCTAGCTAGTGCAGTAAGACAAAATAAAAAGAAATTTTTTTAAAGAAAATGAATAAAAGAAATCCAGATTGGAAAGAAGTAAAATTGACTTTATTTACCAACAACATGATTGAATTTTTATAGGAAAATTCTATATTTACAAAAATACTAGTGTAAGTAAGTATGATAAGGTTTCAGGATATAAGATTAGTATTCAACAATCAATTGTGTTTCAGTATGGCAGCAATGAATGATTAAAATGGAAATTTTTTAACTGCCGTTTGCAGTAGTATGAAAAATCAGGAAATATCAAGGCAGAAATCTGATGAAACAGTGACAGATCCGTACACTCTACACTGGTAACTACTTCTCTGGTTTGAATGTGTCCGCCAAAGTTTATGTGTTAGAAATTTAATCCCCAGCACAACAGTGTTTAGAAATGGGACCTTAAAGAGGCAGTAAGAGTGTTCACGGGTGGATTGATGTCTTTATTGTGGATGTGAATTGGGTATAAAAGCCAGTTTGGCCCTTTCCTGCTCTCTTTCTTGCAAGGTGATCCCTTCTACATTATGACACAGCTAGAAGGCCCTCATCAGATGTGGCTGCTTGACCCTTGATCTGGAGGACTTTCCAGCCTCCAGAAGAACTGTGAGCCAAATAACTTTTTTTTTTTTTTTTTGAGACAGAGTCTCGCTCTGTCACCCAGGCTAGAGTGCAGTGACAGGATCTCTGCTTACTGCAGCCTCCGCCTCCTGGGTTCAAGGGATTCTTGTGCCACCATACCTGGCTAAAGTTTGTATTTTAGATACAGTGTTTTGCCATGTTGGCTAGGTGCTTCTTGAACTCCTGGCTTCATGTAATCTGCCCACCTTGGCCTCCCAAAGAGCGGGGATTACAGGCATGAGGCAATGCTCCCAGCCAGCTTCTATTGTTTATATTAATAAATTGTCTAGACAGTGGCATTCTGATAAAGTGTGCCAAACCAATAAAGACAGCTGCAATCATTGCCGAGAGAAATTTTAAAAGACCTAAATAAAGATTTACTGTTTTCATGGATCAGAAAACTTGGTGTTGTTAAGAAATAAATTCTCAGCCAGGTGCAGTGGCTCATGTCTGTAATCCCAGCTTTTGGGAGACCAGAGCAGGTGGATTACTTGAGGCCAGGAGTTTGAGACCAGCCTGGCCAATATGGTGAAACCCATCTCTACCAGACATTACAAAAATCAGTGATCAGCAGGGTGTGGTGGCACATGCCTATAATCCCAGCTTCTCAGGAGGCTGAAGCAGGAGAATTGCTTGGACCTAGGAGGCAGAGGTTGCAGTGAGCTGAGATCATGCCACTGCACTCCAGCCTGGGCAACAGAGTGAGTCTCCCTCTGAAAAAGAAAAAAAAGAAATAAATTCTCCCTAACATTCATCTGTACATTCATTCCAATTCTAATCAAAATTTCAACAGGCCTTCTGTAGAAATTAATGAGCTCATTTTAAAATTCATACAGAAATGCAGAGGACCCGGAATACCCAAACAACTTTGACAAAAGAAAAAGAAGACTTATGTAACATAGGTTCGATGCTTATTATAAAATGGCAATAAAATAATCAAAGCAGAGCCTCCAGAGATAGACTCATACGCATCCAGACAATTGACTTTTTGTTTTTTTGAGACGGAGTCTCGCTCTTGTTGCTCAGGCTAGAGTGCAGTGGCACGATCTCGGCTCACTGCAACCTCCGCCTCCCAGGTTCAAGCAGTTCCCCTGCCTCAGCCTCCCAAGTAGCTGGAATTACATGCTTGTGCCACCATGCCTGGCTAATTATTTTTGTATTTTTAGTAGAGACAGGGTTTCTCCGTGTTGCTCAAGCTGGTCTCGAACTCCTGACCTCAGATGAACCACCCACCTCGGCCTCCCAAAGTGCTGAGATTATAGGCATGAGCCACCCCACCCAGCCTGACAATTGACTTTCAACAGAGGTTCTAAACAAGAACCAAAATGGCGTTGGCCTTCTAAATAGCACCTGAAAATGCTGAGGGTGAAAAAAACACATTTCCAACCTAAATATATTTTTATATATGTATATATATAATTAGCAGGAACTATCAACTAAAGGGATAAATCAAGAGGTGGGAAAACATAAGATCTGGAAAATAGATTCCAGTACAGGTAAGAGTAAGGGGATGTCATAGGACAGTAACTGCACAGGAAGCCTAGGCATGAGATTAAAGCAGGAACAACTGGGGGGGGGTGGGGAGGAATTGATGTGTTGGAATTTACAGACAATATTATTGATAGGTGTGTGGCAGAAATGTTCCAGAAATAATTTACAATCAGGCCATAGAAAAACTGAGTAGTTTTTAAATGTGGTGATTAGTAACTCCACTAGAAAGGAAGGATTAGGGTGGCACAAAAAGGAGAGGTGGACTTCTAAACTACTTGTCTTTACAGTGTATATTATCTGCGGAGTCATCGTAATGCAAATCTTACTTCCCACTGAATGTAGCTGAGTAGAAATTGGGTTTGCTATGTTTGCTGTCCACATTGCTCAGGATCTGAGATGTAGCCATATGTGAAAGAACTAGTGTCCTAAGCGGGTGTCTTTTCTGCATGTGCCCTGTTACTCAGGTCACTCCATGTGCCTCCTCATCAGGATAGTGTTTGGTTGTCTCCATCCCTGCTTTATGGCAGGACAGTCTGCTTTACTTCATTTACCAGTTTCCTATTAGCCAGTGTTTTTAGGGGAAATCTTTTCTAGAATAACTTTGATCCTAATATGTTTTAAGAAAAATACAAACATACTAGGCCAGGTGTGGTGGTTCACGCCTATAATCCCAGCATTTTGGGAGGCCAAGGCAGGTGGATCACCTGAGGTCAGGAGTTTGAGATCAGCCTGACCAACATGGTGAAACCTCATCTCTACTAAAAATACAAAAATTAGCCAGGTGGAATGGTATGCATCTATAATCCCAGCTACTTTGGAGGCTGAGGAAGGAGAATTGCTTGAACCTGGAAAGCAGAGGTTGCAGTGAGCTGAGATCGAGCCATTGCACTCCAGCCTGGGCAACAAGAGCAAAACTCCATCTCAAAAAAAAAAAAAGACACATTAAAAAACCAACAATAATTAAAGTGCCTTTACTAGTCTTGTTTAATAGGCTGATTCTTTTTCTTTTTTTCTGATGCCCTCTAGGAAGTAAAAAGAAAGAAAAGGAACGGCCAGAAATTTCTCCTCCATCTGATTTTGAACACACTATCCATGTTGGCTTTGATGCTGTTACTGGAGAATTCACTGTAAGTTTACCTAGTTTGGGCCTATTTATAACATTTAAAATAGCACTCAAACATTTTCTTTCATTACTAAATTTGAAATTAACACTTCAGACTGGGCTCACATCTGTAATCCGAGTACTCTGGGGGAGACCAAGGTGGGCGGATCACTTGAGGTTAGGAGTTCGAGACAAGCCTGGCCAACATGGTGAAACCCCATCTCTACTAAAAATACAAAAAAAATAGCCAGGAGTGCTGATGTGCACCTGTAATCCCAGCTACTTAGGAGGCCAAGGCAAGAGAATCTCTTGAACCCAGGAGGCGGAGATTGCAGTGAGCTGAGACCACACCATTGCACACCAGCCTACGCAAGAAGAGCAAAAC
This sequence comes from Callithrix jacchus, assembly GCF_049354715.1. Taxonomy (NCBI): domain Eukaryota; kingdom Metazoa; phylum Chordata; class Mammalia; order Primates; family Cebidae; genus Callithrix; species Callithrix jacchus. Next base: position 25,339,521 of record NC_133516.1, on the reverse strand, counting down.
TCTGTCTCAAAAAAACAAACAAGGCCGGGCGCGGTGGCTCACACGTGTAACCCCAGCACTTTGGGATGCTGAGGCAGGCAGATCACAAGGTCAGGAGTTCGAGACCAGCCTGGCCAATATGGTGAAACCCGATCTCTGTTAAAAATACAAAAATTAGCCTGACATGGTGGTGCATGCCTGTAATCCCAGCTACTCAGGAGGCTGAGGCAGAAGAATAGCTTGAACACAGGAGATGGAGGTTGCAGTGAGCGCTGAGATCATGCCGTTGCACTCCAGCCTAGGCAGGCAACAGAGTGAGACTCCATCTCAAAACAAAACAAAACAAAAACAAAAAAAATAAATTAACATTTCTATCCATATGTTAACTATGAATTCTTAAAGCTTTTTGCTTTTTAAAAAAGTGTTAGTGGTTGGATATATTGTTTTCCTAGAGAGCAGAGCCTATTATAGTTACGCAAAACAGACTTAGAAAAATCGAACTTTAGAAAACTAGATCTTTTAGAGTTTAGTCAAAGTTATACTCAGAGGATTGGTTTGTTTTGTCTGTTTTGTCATTTATCTCTGGAAATTAATTTTATTGAATCAATTTAAACCATAACTAATTACTGAATATCTTTTTGTTAGGGCATGCCAGAACAGTGGGCTCGATTACTACAGACCTCCAATATCACCAAACTAGAGCAAAAGAAGAATCCTCAGGCTGTGCTAGATGTCTTAAAGTTCTACGACTCCAACACAGTGAAGCAGAAATATCTGAGCTTTACTCCTCCTGGTAAGACAATGGCATAAGGCTGAATCAGATGGAGATTTGTGAAGCACTTTTAGATGAAAAGATTACTTCTGGAAAAATAAAAAGCTAATAAACTATGGTTCTTGTCCATACTTTTTTCCCCTGGTTAGATTCTACCTTCTATAGACTGATCCAGGGCAGTTCTGAAGCATAATTTGGATCTGTGAATTATATTAATATCATAGGTTTGCAGAAATGGGAGTTGTTAAATATTTTGGCTTTTTGTTTATTTGGTTTTTTATCCTCTTTGTTTTTTATTTTTATTTTTTTTTCACTTCTCACTGCTTTTAAATGACTTCCAGCAATCAAAAGAGAAGACGCTGATTGATAGACATGTTTATGCTAGAAATATACTTATTGTTAGTGGGACCAAGAGAAAGGTTGTTTTGCACAGATTTGAACTAAAAAATGTTTAGGTTCACTCAAAAAATGAAACTCATAAGTATGCAGATAATAGAATATATGTATTTTAGTATATAAAATAGATAAATCACATATAAAATAAGCATTAGAATTAAAAGGATTTATACCTCAGAATTGGAATATCTGGAATAATCTATGTAGTCCTAGTAATGTAGATTTTACTTTGTGGATAAATGTAGCTGGATGGAAATTGGGTTTGATTTACTTTGTTTTCCCACTTGCTCAGTATCTGAGATGTATGAGAGAACCAGTGCTCTTAAGAATTGGTATAGTGGATTTTTTTAAAATAGTTTGTTCAAATAAAGATCAGAATAAAGTTCACACATTGCAGTTGGTTGATAGATTTGAATCTCTTTTGGTCTTTAGGCTTCCCCTCCCACACACTGGTTCATACTGTCTTTTCTTGCAGTTTGTTAAAGAAACAAGATCATTTGTCCTGTTTCCCTCAGTTTAGATTTTGCTCACTACATCCTCAGGATGTCATTTTTAAGTGTGTTTCCCTTTCTCTGAAGTCATACATGTGGTTTTCAAACACAGTATGATTGAGGAAAAATCATGCGTGTTATTTTAATTGATGATGCTTAATGTTTGCATCCTCACAGAAATAAAGGCCATGCTCAAGGAAGAAATGGAAATCTTTTTGCAAGTGATCTTGACCTTTTTTATTTAGTCTAGAATGCCCTTAGGAAAAGGTCAGACATGTTCCTAGAACTTTTCTATCAATCAGTAAGTCTGCAGATTAGTAATTTTTATGAAAAATCAATGATTGGCCACAAAATAGTAGCTTATTTTCATCTGGTACACATACATTTGTGTGTGTGTGTGTGTGTGTGTGTGTGTCTCCAGGCTTTTTTAAAAGAAAAAACTATGTCAAAATTTTACTTTGCACAATTGTCATTGTCTTAATGGTTTCAGTAAGTTCCTCAGCAGTTTTCTGGAAGAACTATCTTTATGAATAAATTTGTTTAGTTTTAATAAATACACATTGATAGGTATAGTTTCAAATAAATTGTGATAGCTTTGTTGAGGTATAAGTTGCATGCAATACAGTTCATTCATCAGTTCATCACTCATTTTTAGTAAATTTATAGTTTCATTTAGATTTCAGATTTATTACCTTATTCTTATATAGTTTTGTTTTGTTTGTTTTTTTTAATGGAGTTTCACCACATTGTCCAGTATGGTCTCAATCTCCTGACCTCGTGATCCACCCACCTCAGCCTCCCAAATTGCTGGGATTACAGGCATGAGCTGCCATGCCCAGCCGGTCTTACATAAATTCTTATTTGACTACTTGTGTTGTCATTTTTCTCAAGAGTTAATTCAACTTGAAATCAGTTTAAGAATATTTTGCTTTCTCTATTTTATTTTTTTCCTTTTGTCGTATAAAAGTGCTATTTCTTGAATTGCTAACATTATGTTTTGTTTCATATTCAGAGAAAGATGGCTTCCCTTCTGGAACACCAGCAGTAAGTTAATGATATTTTTTCTTGTAGCTCTTGTTCTGATTTAGGTTACCCAAGACAAATCTCAGTTTTTATTTTGCTTTCTAAAATAGATTACAGCCATCAGAGGTGACTAACTACCCAATAGGTGTTTTTAGCTAGCCACTGATTAGTTGCAGAAGCTATATTAAATAGAAATTCCTTGATATGATATTTAATGTAACTAAAATTTGTAATGACCTTCAGAACTGTTAAGCTGCTTTTGGTAATGTTAACATATACAAACAAGCGTGAATACAAAAAACTTGCTAGCGTATATTTTCCTCTCTTACCTTGCAGTTCTTCTGCTACTATTTTACTGAATACAGACTATGGAAAGGTACTGAACAGTTGAAACTTTCAGTCTTCAGAGTCATCTAAAACTAAGTTATTGCATAAACACAGTCACTTCTTGGAAGTAGTTACTGTTTTATTTGCAGTTCCTCAATTGGGAGGAAACAGTCTCCTTGGAGTTTTATATTATATTTTATTTTATTTATTTTGAGACGGAGTCCTGCTGTGTCACCCAGGCTGGAGTGCAGTGATGTGATCTTGGCTTACTGCAACCTCTGCCTCTTGGGTTCGAGCAATTCTCCTGCTCTAGCCTCCTGAGTAGCTGGGATTACAGGTGCATGCCACCACGCCCAGCTAATTTTTTTGTACTTTTAATAAAGATGGGGTTTGACCATGTTGGACAGGCTGGTCTTAACCTCTTGACCTCAGGTGATCCACACCTTGGCCTCCCAAAGTGCTGGGATTACAGGCGTGAGCCACTGCGCCTGGCCAAATCTGACTATTTTAAATGTCACCAAATGACTCTGACATGCAAAGCCCTAGAGGATCTTTGATTTTGGTCTTAACAAATAATATTGTTTACTTAGTTTATTACTAAGGGTAAATTATACTTTATTTAAAATATTTGGTATTCAACATATATGTTTCATAAACTTTTTCATAATGTTAGATTATAATTCTGTTCAGTTATATAAATATGAGCTAATGAGGTTTAATGGTTTTGAAATGAGCTATCAAAGAAGTAAACTTTTTGAAGTATATTCAAAAAGGGAGACAGTCACATATAAGCCTATTTGACTTGTTTGCCTTACTTTGCTCATAATAAATGCAGTTGAATGCCAAGGGATCAGAAACATCAGCAGTAGTGACAGAGGAAGATGATGATGACGAAGAAACTGCTCCTCCTGTTATTGCCCCACGACCAGATCATACAAAATCAGTGAGTGTTGATCAGTGAACTAGGCTGTGTGTTTGTGCATGTGTGTTTTAAAAAACAGCAGTCTGTATTTGACTTACAGTGATTGGTTTTAAAAAGTCCTCAAGTTTATGGGCCGGGTGCGGTGGCTCAAGCCTGTAATCCCAGCACTTTGGGAGGACGAGGCGGGTGGATCACGAGGTCAAGAGATTGAGACCATCCTGGTCCACATGGTGAAACCCCATGTCTACTAAAAATACAAAAAATTAGCTTGGCACGGTGGCACGTGCCTGTAATCTCAGCTACTCAGGAGGCTGAGGCAGGAGAATTGCCTGAACCCAGGAGGTGAAGGTTGCAGGGAGCCGAGATCGCGCCATTGCACTCCAGCCTGGGTAACAAGAGCGAAACTCCATCTCAAAAAAAAAAAAAAAATCCTCAAGTTTAAAATAATTTAGTATGGGGAAGTTTAAGAGATCTGTAATCAAAGAACACTCACCAAAAACTAGTTTTTTGAAGATTAAAATGTGATGTGTCTTTAAAAGTTAACATACTGGCCAGGCTCAGTGGCTTACACCTGTAATCCCAGCACTTTGGGAGGCCAAGGCGGGCAGATCACCTGAAGTCAGGAGTTCGAGACCAGCCTGGCCAACATGGTGAAACCCCGTCTCTATTAAAAATACTAAAAAAAAAAAAAGTTAACATACTTACCTCACTGGGCTTTTTTCTTTTTATAGTACATCTTTTCCAAAGGGTTCATCTGTTTCCCAAGCTTACTCTGTTTATCTCAATGTAGATAACTACTAAATCTAATACTTAGATCTTTCCTCTTACCTAGATTATGCATTTTAATCTCCCATTTCACACTTCTCTCAAAGCCTTGATGTCATTCAAAAGGCAATTGAGAATGAAATTCCTAACCAGGTAAGGGAGAATTTTTTAAATGATGACCTTGAATGGAGCCAAGAAAAGAGGAATGACTGCAACTGCCATTCTGCTCCCTGCACTAATATAAGTAGAGTGTGGGGAAGGTGTTATGCCAGGGGGTGGAATGTGCTCATGGCACCATAGGCAGGCAGAGCCCTGAGGACTGCCTCTGGATGCTGAGCTGATGGCAGAGGACTCCATTTTTTTTAGCTGTTAGACCTGGCTGTTTGAAATGAAATGGGTGGTAGGCATTATAATTGTTTACAAATTTTCGGGGGAATTAATAATAGTTCTTTCAACATCAAGGTTTCTGTTATTTTGCATTTTAATTACATTTGTAATAAAAACGTTTTAAACTGTGCTTTTTGATACGTTGTTACATCATTTTAGATCTTCACATACTTAAATTTCATTCATGGACTTGCTGTTTTGCTAGACAACTTTTCAAATGTATACATGCTATGACAAAAATGTTTCACATTTATTCTTAGTTACACATCTCTTATATCTGAAAATAGTGTTCTTATAATTTAGAACAGTGGAAAAGAGAACTTAGTTCAGGTTAAACATCAAAGAACTGAATAGTGTGCCAGCAAGAATATCTGAAAACGTTATTCCTCAAACCTTAGTAATGAACTGTATCTCCACAGATTTACACACGGTCTGTAATTGACCCTGTTCCTGCACCAGTTGGTGATTCAAATGTTGATGGTGGTGCCAAGTCTTCAGACAAACAGAAAAAGAAGACTAAGATGACAGATGAAGAGATTATGGAGAAATTAAGTATGTTATCTACATTTTACATCGTTGTTAAATTGTTAACAGCTCTTAAACCATTTGGCCCAGGTGGATTTGAACTTAGACCTTACATTGTGACTTAAAGTATAAACAGATTGTTTTCTTATAGCAACAATAGCTTCAGTTATAATCTAATGATGTCACTGGGTGCTGTGGCTCACACCTGCAATCCCAGAACTTTGGGAGGCTGGGGCGGGGAGGGGGGAGTGGATCACCTGAGGTCAGGCGTTTGAGACCAGCCTAGCCAACATGGTGAAACCTCATCTCTACTAAAAATATAAAAATGAGCCAAGTGTGGTGGCACGTGCCTATAATCCCAGGTACTTGGAGGCTGAGGCAGGAGACTCACTTGAACCCAGGAGGTGGACGTTGCAGTGAGCCAAGATTGTGCCACTGGGCCAGGTACAGTGGCTCACGTCTGTAATCATGGCATTTGTGGAGGCCGAGGTGGGTGGATCATGAGGTCAAGAGATCAAGACCATCCTGGCCAACATGGTGAAACCCCGCCTCTACTAAAACCACAAAAATTAGCTGGCCATGGTGGTGCACACCTGTAGTCCCAGCTACTCGGGAGGCTAAGGCAGGAGAGTCACTTGAACCTGGGAGTCGGAGCTTGCAGTGAGCCAAGATCATCCCACTGCACTCCAGCCTGGCAACAGAGCAAGACTCCATCTCAAAAACAAACAGAAAATACAAAGAATGCTTACTGGCCAGGCGCTTCGGCTCACACCTGTAACCCCAGCACTTTGGGAGGCTAAGGTGGGTGGATCACTTGAGGGACTTGAAGTCAGGAGCAAGACCAGCCTGGCCAATATAGCAAAACCTTCTCTACTAAAAACACAAAAATTAGCCAGGCATCATGGCAGGCACCTATAATCCCAGCTACTGGTGGGGCTGAGGCAGGAGAATTGCTTGAACCTGGGAGGCAGAGATTTCAGTAAGCCGAGATCGTGCCACTGCACTTTAGCCTGAGTGACAGAGTGAGACTCAGTCTCAAAAAATAATAATAAATCAAAAATAATAATTAAAAGAATATTAATCTAGCGGGATCAAGGAAAAATACTTTATGGAAGGATTGTTTTAAGCATTTAGGCTGGGCATAGTGGCTCAAACCTGTAATCTCAGTACACTGGCTGCCCAAGATAGCATAGCTTGAGTCCAGGAGTTCAAGGCCAAACTGTACAACTTAATGAGACCCTGTCTCTACCTTAAAAAAAAAAAAAATAATAACCAGGCATGGTGGTATGTATTCCCAGCTAACAGGGAGCCTGAGGCAGGAGGATTGCTTGAGTTCAAGGATGTAGTAAGCTGTGATTGTGCCACCGTACTCCAGCCTGGGTGACAGAGTAAGACCCTGTCTCTAAAAAATAAACAATCATTTATATGCCCTAGGTTTATTTGCTTTTGATTTATCAGTGCTTTCAAGTATAAACCTGGCTTTTACTCTTATTCTTTTTTTTTTTTTTTTTGAGACAGTTTCACTCTGTCTCGAGGCTAGAGTGCAATGGCGCAATCTCAGCTCACTGCAACCTCTGCCTCCTGGGTTAAAGCAATTTTCCTGCCTCAGCCTCCTGAGTATCTGGGACTACAGGTGCCCACCACCACACCCAGCTAGTTTTTGTATTTTTAGTAGAGATGGGGTTCCACCATGTTGGCCAGGCTGGTCTCAAACTCCTGACCTCAAGCGTGAGCCACCACACCAAGCCTACTCTGTTACTCTATGGGCATATAGGAATTCTTGTAGGAGAGCTGCTACTTAAAAAAAAAAAAAAAAAAAAAAAAAAAAGATTAACTAGAATCCTAATTGTCGTCATTCATTTGTCACTTTTAGCTATCACATCCCCAGGCTTTTTGATATCTTTTTGCTCTTAGTCTCTTATTGTGGATCCTGTTCCTTTGCTTATTGACTTGAGGTTGGATACCTACATAAAATTATTTATGTGAGTTTCCTTGATATGGTCCTATCCTTTTTACCTTGAGCAAGTGAAAGTTTAGTGTGATTTTTCTTACATTTTGACTACTAGTAATAATATAAATTATGATTTTATGTTCAGCTTTCTAATTTTAAAACTTGTTTCTTGTGACTTTGAACTTTCCTAAAACTACCATATGATTAGTTTATGTTAGAGCATAGTAATCTTTATGGTAGTAAGTGGTTTTCTAAATATATTGAAAGATAGATGATATATATACTGGAAGAGTCAGAAAGACCATTTAGGGTTTAGATAGCCCTTATTATTTCTAATACTAAGTAGTTTCAAACTTACCTATTAACAGATATGTTAAAATATATCTATTAATATATTTCAGTCTTATAGGAAAATAGAGTGACCAGCTTGTCAATTTTCTTGAGATTACCTGATTCTAAAGCTGAACATCCGAGAACCTAATTAATCTCTGGCAAACTGGTGCAGTCTTTCCAAACTGTGACCATTATTGAGTAAATTAGTTAGGAGGTCTAACCTAATGGAAATAATGTGTCTTCTTGTTTCTGATACTTTTAAACTTTTATTATGTATTTATGTTTCTTTAGTGTTTTGTGTTTAAAACATGTTATTTTTGAAACTTAGTGTTATGTTTGAAAACCACATATGAAAAAGTGGAGTTTATCAAAAGGAATAATAATATCAAAATTAATTTACACTTAAAATGCTTGACTGAGCTTCCAGCTTTTTGTTTATTCTAGGAACTATTGTGAGCATAGGTGACCCTAAGAAAAAATATACAAGATATGAAAAAATTGGACAAGGGTAAGTATTTGTGACTGTGTTACCATAATATTCATTCTTGGCTTTATAACATGATATTTCTTTTTCCTGCTGACATTGAGCACTTATAGTATTCTGTGAGCAGTACCCTTGGGGATTTGTGTAAATAAATAATGCAGTTATTTCTAGATGCTATTAAAAAACTGTGCTAGTTGTTAGCAGTGACTGTATATCTTTTTTTTTTTCTTAAATGACGTTTCTCATTCATGGTAAAGGATTGGTTAGAGGGAAGAATTGTCCATAAAATATATTTAAAAGACAGTAAGAATATTTACTGCAGGATTATATGCAATTAAAAAGGTGCATTTCAATCATGTCCTTGAGTATTGACTTTTGAGTCTACTGGTCTGATTTTGTTCTGTAGTTTGTATTTTTTAAGTGTACTGACTAAACGTTTTTCTGTTGCTTGGAAGCAAATAAACACTTTAGATTTTTAATGTTATTAAACTCTGGAAAGCATTCTGTGAATTTAGAGTGAGTGCCGAAGGTATTTTTGAAAACTTCGATTTGAGTTTTTCTTTTTTTTTTTCTTTTTTGAATTGGAGTCTCACTCTGTCACCCAGGCCGGAATGCAGTGGCACCATCTTGGCTCACTGCAACCTCAGCCTCCCAATGTGTTAGGATTACAGGTGTGAGCCACAGCACCAGACTTGAATTTCTTCCTAACAGCTAAATTCAATTTCAGCACTGGTTTTTGTTTTGTTTTGTTTTAAGGAGAATTGAAGGTTATCCTAATATTTTTGAGTATTAATGAACAAGCAATGCCCTGCCATATGGATGGCCATCACAAATCCAGTGTTGAGTAACAAAAGCAAATTGCAGAATAATATGTGAAATGAAACTATATGACATTTAAAAATTAGGCAAAGTATATTTTATAGGGATACATACCTGGGTCCTTTGTAGTTAAAAGTATGGAGAAATGCATGGAAATGATGAACGTCAAATACAGGATAAACACCAAATACAGATCACCTTTGGGTGGAAAGAGGCTGCTATTGGAAAGGGCACATGAGAATCTTCAAATTATTTATAGTTTTGGTATCTTAAACAGGGAAGTATTTAAGTATATGTTATATATTTTTTTCTTGCTCTTTTTTCTCTACATTTTTATAGGTCTTAAATATTTCAGACATAAGTTTTGGCCATAAGGAGTGCTTCTTTCTTTTCCCCCCATCCCTTTCCTTATGTTTTTGCTTTTACTCCTTTTAAGCACATTAGGTCTCAACTGTTCTTTAATTCTTTTTTAATTGCTTGAAGTGTAAAGTCTTTGGATATTGTAAATGCTAGTGATTTATAAACCTTAAATCTGGTTGTGTGTTTTCTCCCATAGGGCTTCTGGTACAGTTTTCACTGCTACTGATGTTGCATTGGGACAGGAGGTAGCTACTTTGTCATACCTCTGGATGTTACCATTATTTTGTCATATAGGTGGAAACTAGATAAAGCTGAGAAGAATCAATAGGAATCTCTTAAGTTGAACATGTTGTAAGAATTGCTCTATGTATTTATAGCACTTCTGTCATTAAGGAGAACAAAGAATTGTGAGTTTAATGTCATAAACAAGCAAATATTTAACAATTGTTTTATCAGCTTGAAGTGAAAAGAGGATTAATTCTTAGTGCTGGATTGACTGTGGGTGGATTAATCAAGAGAAATCTAAAAATGTTTAGGCTCTATACATTCCAAAGCATTGTGCATAGGCAGTTTTGAAGTAAAAGTACTAGCTCTGAGTAATAGTATTGTATTGTGTAATACAACGTATGTACCATAAATTAAATTATTAACTGGCTGGTGTTTGTAATTTTCTAAGAGAATTCATAGGCCTGATTTTTTTCAATTCTGTTTTTATTATAGGTTGCTATCAAACAGATTAATTTACAGAAACAGCCAAAGAAGGAATTGATCATTAATGAGATTCTGGTGATGAAAGAATTAAAAAATCCCAACATAGTTAACTTCTTGGACAGGTAAACATGAATATTTCTTAAACATTGGAATAAAAGTGTAGACATTTTATATCCCATGGTTTGAAGGGTTAGCCACTTCAGAAGAAACTGTCAGTGCTGAGAAATAAGATTGAAGAAGGAAGAGGACAAGTAAAAATAACACATTGCAGTTTTAGAAGGTTTTTTCTCTACAAAGTTATTACTTGGCAAGTGAGAGAAGGCAGTTAAATGAGGGCCATAGCTGGTGGTGTTTATATTCATTGCAAATGACCTGAAGCGAAAACAAGAATGGTTGGCTGTGATTCATGTTTTGATTATCAGAGAGGACTGGTCAAAACTTGTAGATAAATTTTTATTTCAAATGCTATCCTTCGTGGACAAATTGTCTATCTATCAAAACCTCATTTAGCTTAGGAATTCATGTTAAACAACAGACCAAAAAGAATAGAAAATGATGTATATTGGCCAGATGTAGTGGCTCACACATGTAATCCCAGCTACTCAGGAGGCTGAGGAAGGAGAATCACTTGAATCCAGGAGGCGAAGTTGCAGTGAGCTGAGATCACACCACTGTACTCCAGCCTGGGCAACAGAATGAGACTCCATCACACACACACAAAAAGAAAATGGTGTATATTATTACAGCTGCTTTTTAAAAACCAGTTACATACACAAATGAGAGAAGATTACTTGAAAATGATAACCGTGGTTTCATTGAAGATAGAGGTGATTATAAGTGATTTTCTTCCATATTTAAATTTGTTTAGAATGAGGAAAAGTAATAGTTTCAAGACTTTAGTCCTAGTTATGGGGAACATGTTCATAGAAATGAACTTTTTAAGTACAGTTCCCTGCTTTTTAAAATAATATTTCAAGTCAACATAGTGTGGTGGTTAAGATAAGTCATGGGATTTGGAATCACTGATACTTGGCTTCAGATTCTTGTTTTGTCACTTACTATTAATAGCTATGTTACCTTGGATGAGTCATTTAACCTTTTCAAGCCTTTGTCTCTTTACCTCTAAAACAGGACAAGTAATTTCTGTATTGTAGGATTATTTTACTCGAATGATCTATGTGCATACTCAAACTACAATTGTGGGCAAACTATAACTTTAAAGTGATTCAGGATCATAACCTCAGTTATTTTTCTGTGCTGTTACATAGCAGCTTTCCAGTTTTCTTCTAACTCTCAAGCTACCAGCTATCTGGTTTTATTATTAGGGTATTTAATATCTGAATTCTTCAACATAGAATACTATGTGTTTAGAAAAAATAAAAGTGTGACTATTTGGTATGTTCTTTTTTTAGTTACCTGGTAGGAGATGAATTGTTTGTGGTAATGGAGTACCTTGCTGGTGGGTCACTTACTGATGTTGTAACAGAAACCTGCATGGATGAAGCACAGATTGCTGCTGTATGCAGAGAGGTAGGTTTGCTTCCTTCTTGATATGTTAGAGCGATATGTGGTTAGCAAGAAGTGAGCAAATGGAAATTTTCCTGCACAGGTGATTGTTATTGTGGGAAGTGCTTTCTCTGTACACATTCTCTGCAAGTTACTCCATCTTCATACCATTTCATTCTACACAAGCATTTCAGCCCTTTCCTTCAGGTATAAAATAATTTGGAGGCCGGGCATGGTGGCTCACGCCTGTAATCCCAACACTTTGGGAGGCCAAGGCAGGTGGATCACAAGCCAGGAGATTGACACCATCCTGGCTAACATGCTGAAACTCTGTCTCTAGTAGAAATATAAAAAATTTAGCTGGGCATGGTGGCACTCACTTATAGTCCCAGGTCAAAAGGCTGAGGCAGGAGAATCTCTTGAACCCAGGAGACAGAGGTTGCAGTGAGCTGAGATCACACCACTGCACTCCAGCCTGAGTGACAGAGCAAGACTCCGTCTCAAAAAAAAAAAAAAGAGAGAGAATTTGGGAATGAATTGTGGACCTTTGAAGATCTATTCACAGGGAAATTCTGGTAGAGTGATGATGAACATTTACTATCCAAACCAGACACTTTTGAGATTAAAAAGGCATACCATTAGAAATACACCTCTCAGCTGAAAGCAGTGGCTCATGCCTGTAATCCCAGCACTTTGGGAGGGTGGATTGCCTGAGGTTAGGAGTTCAAGACCAACATAGTGAAACCCCATCTCTACTAAAAATACAAAAATTAGCTGGGCATGGTGGCATGCACCTATAATCCCAGCTACTTGGGAGGCTGAGGCAGGAGAATTGCTTGAGCCAGGGATATGGAGGTTGCAGTGAGCCAAGATTGCACTATTGCACTTTAGCCTGGTGACAGAGTGAGACTCCATCTCAGGAAAAAAAAAAAAAAAAAAAAAAAGGCCAGGCACGGTGGCTCTTGTCTGTTATCCCAGTACAGCACTTTGGGAGGCCAAGGCAGGCAGATCACGAGGTCAAGAGATTGAGACCATCCAGGCCAACATGGTGAAACCCCATCTCTACTGAAAATAGAAAAATTAGCTGGGCATGGTGGTGGGCACCTGTAGTCCCAGGTACTCAGAAGGCTGAGGCAGGAGAATCACTTGAACCTGGGAGGTGGAGATTGCAGTAGGCCGAGATGGCACCACCGCACTCCAGCCTGGCGACAGAGTAAGACTCTGTCTCCAAACACAAAATAGAAATACACAACTCAATAGTGGAAGCTAGAACTATCTCAGGTGTGACACATATTCACCTTAAGTATCAGTAAGTCTGTGTCTGCCTTCATTGATTTCACTAATGGTGATAAAACTGGTCATTTCTTTATATTAATGAATATCTAGACATGCTGTTAGCTTAAGCCAGTAGGATTCTGCCAAGTTGCCAATTTAAGCCAAAATAAGCCTTCGTTTTTCCACCTATATCTAAGCTTTTTCTACAGATGAGATTTGAGCTAATGATTTGCTTGTTGTCATTGAAATCTCTAATAGCATAGGAATCACTGTCACAAAGGGCAAATTTTTAATTTATAAGACTATATTGTGTTTTCTGTGATTTGGCTTTCAATAGTTCTTCAGTGACACATAAGTAATTTACAAACTTTGTTCTTGTAAGGACAATACATATGTATTTCCCTTTTCTATCTTTCATTAAGGTGTTAAAAATATTCTTTGGAAAATTTTAATTCTGAGTTGTATTCTAACTGAGGAATAGTAACTCTTTGGTTTAAGGGAGGAAATAACTCTTGAATGGAGTGTTAGTAAAATATATTCCTTAGCAATGGATGCTTGGTCACTGAAAAGCTGATAAAAAACAAGAATTTACCTATTTATACTTAATTTTGTTTTTTCTAATACATTTCTTTGTAATTGATACAAAAATTAATTTTGGGAGTTCCTCTAATTACCATTCGCTTGGGTTTTCTTTTGTGTGCCAGAACTTTTTAATTGTGAGAAGTTTGTTTCTATTTATTTGTACAAGTATTTTTCTGGAGCTTTGAATCTGATTATTGCCTGATAAATGTAATGTGGTAATACCCAATTTGTTTTCCTTGAATGACTAGTAGAAGATTTTGGATGAGATTTTTAGTTGTACAGACTTTGTTCTACTCTGATGGGAGTAAGAAATAAAAGCACAGCTAACTTATATCCTTAGTTTATATTCAAAAACACCAGAGTAAGCAGATTATTACTGTTACTATTTTTGAGACGGAGTTTCACTCTTGTTGCCCAGGCTAGAGTGCAATGGCATGATCTTGGCTCACTGCAACCTCCGCCTCCCGGGCTCAAGTGATTCTCCTACCTCAGCCTCCCTAGTAGCTGGGATTACAGGCATGTGCCATCATTGCCTGGCTAATTTTTTGTATTTTTAGTAGAGGCAGGGTTTCTCCATGTTGATCAGGCTGGTCTCGAACTCCCAACCTCAGGTGATCCACCCACTCGGCCTCCCAAAAGTGCGAGGATTACAAGCATGAGCCACTGCGCCCAGCCATAAGCAGATTTTTTAAATGCCATTTCATTCTCAATTTTAAGGAAGGGAGGAGTTTATCCTCACTTTGTGATTCAGTGCTTTCTGAAATATGGCGTAAGAGGAAAGTTATTCTTTAATCATTCATGTCCAAGTTATAGATACAGCTTAATATAAAATCCAGCATAGAAGAACATCTTATCTCTGGTGAACAGCTAAATGGAATCAGGCCACCCAGAATTTTACCCAGTTCTCAGTGGCTCACATTGATTAGCCTTCTGAGTATCTCATATTCAAATGGGAGTGATCACAAGGTTTTTTTCATTACTATTGAAATGATACATATTTTTTCTTTTTTCTTTCTTTCTTTCTTTTTTTTTATTTTTTTTTTAGACAGGGTCTCACTCTATTGCCCAGGCTGGAGCCCAGTGGTGCGATCTTGGTTCACTGCAACCTCTGCCTCCCAAGTTCATGCAATTCTCCTGCCTCAGCCCCCCAAGTAGCTGGAATTAAAGGCAGTCACCACCATGCCCGGCTAAATTTTTTTGTATTTTTAGTAAGAGATGGCGTTTCACCGTGTTGCTCAGGCTGTTCTTGAACTACTAGCCTTGTGATCTGCCCACCTCAGTCTCCCAAAGTGCTGCAATTACAGGTGTGAGCCATCGCACTGAGCCTGTTGAAATGATTTCTGAAGAGCCTGTGCGTGTTTACCAAGTGTTGTATATCTTTAGGCATTTAAACCTGCAAGAGGCAATAATTTTTTTTTTTGAGACCAAGTCTTGCTCTGTCACCCAGGCGGGAGTGCAGGGGCACGATCTTGGCTCACTGCAAACTCTACCTCCTGCCTTCAAGCGATTCTGCTACTTCAGCCTCTCGAGTAGCTGGGCTTACAGGCATGCACCACCATACCCAGCTAATTTTTTTGTATTTTTAGCAGACACACGATTTTGCCACATTGGCCAGGCCGGTCTCGAACTACTGAACTCAGGGGATCTACCTGCCTTGACCTCCCAAAGTGCACCCGGCCACACCTAGCTAATTTTTGTATTTTTTAGAGAGACGGGGTTTCACCATGTTGGCCAGACTGGTCTCAAACTTTTGACCTCAACTGATCTGCCTACCTCACCTGGCCAAGAGGCAAGAAATTATACAGACTCAGCCAAGCAGTATCTCTGAATAACATCAGAAGATAGGAGGGGATCTACTGACTTTTTAAAAAATTTTGTTTTCTTATATAAAACTCTAAGGAGGGGATCTAATTGCTTTTCATAACTTTGTATATAAAAGAGGATTTTTTTATTCTTTGTAAATATAAGTATGGGAGGGTCTTCTGCTGGGTACTAGAAGCAGTACTCAGGCCATAACTACTGCATGTGAACTTTCTTGTGTCTTTTCAGGGACTATTTCATTAATAGGTGTTTTTCTTCTGTTCAGTGTTTACAGGCATTGGAGTTTTTACATGCTAATCAAGTGATCCACAGAGATATCAAAAGTGACAATGTACTTTTGGGAATGGAAGGATCAGTTAAACTTAGTGAGTAACAATTGGACAATTAATAATTATTTATTATGTTCTGCCTTTTGTTTAATTAAAAATTTTTCTTGAGCAATGCAAGGATTAATAATGATTTAATATAGGAAGAGGTGAGACCTTTGAAAACTGAGTGATACTCTGAGGGTTTTAACTAATCAGCGGCAGAGAAAGGACTAGTAAGGACATTATTAAGTAGTGTCTTATCTAGAGGTAAAGAAAGAATATGGACTCTGAACTGGACAGCCTAGGTTTAATTAGCATATCTGCTACTACTTTCTGAATAATTTTAGCCAAAAATATGCCTATTTCAGAGAATTCTTTGGAGGATTAAAATGTAAAGTGCTAAGGAGTAGTGTCTGGGACTGTCGTAATGTTGATGCTGTCTTACAGAGATAAACTTGAGTTTGTTTCTGCCATCTGTTACAGTTTTTCTCACGTTCAGCCTTTAAGTTTTGTACTGCATGGCCTATTCAGAGGAGAGGGGTATATGATCCTGATCCCAGTGATAACAAGGGAAATTAATCCCATTTAAATCACTTTCTCTACTTATCTTCTGTATGTAGAGTTATGAAAAAAAAGTCCCAAGCCTCTCTCCTCTGCTGGCTATAATCTCTACTTGGCTCTGAGAACTAGCCCACTGAAGGATTCAGGAACCCTTACTGAGGTCTCTCAAACTCTATAAAATTCAAGGCACTTCTTGTATCAAGATATCAAAAACTTTTCTTCTGTTCTTCAATACAGTTAGGTTCCTTTTTTAACATCTTTTTTTTTTTTTTAAACTACATACTCCAAAAGTTATTCAATCACGGCTGGGTGTGGTGGCTCATGCCTGGAATCCCAGTATTTTTGGAGGCTGAGGCAGGTGGATCACCTGAGTTTAGGAGCTTGAGACCAGCCTGGCCAACATGGCGAAACCCCATCTCTACTAAAAATACAAAAATTAGCCAGGCATGGTGGTACACACCTGTAATCACAGCTACTCAAGGAGGCTGAGGCAGGAGAATTGCTTGAACGTGGGAGATGGAGGTTGCAGTGAGCCCAAGATCATGCCACTGCACTCCAGCTTGGCCAACAGAGCAAAACTCTGTCTCAAAAAAAAAAAGGTTACTCAATCAGATGGTCAGAATATAAGATTGCATATGTGTATGTGTGTGATGGAGTTTTGCTCTTGTTGCCCAGGCTGGAGTGCAATGGCTCAATCTCACCTTACTGCAACCTTTGCCTCCTGGGTTCAAGCAATTCTCCTGCCGAAGCCTCCCAGGTAGCTGGGATTTTAGGCACCTGCCACCACGCCTGGCTAATTTTTATTTTTAGTAGATCCATGTTGATCAGGCTGGTTGCGAACTTCCAACCTCAGGTGATCCTCCCACCTTGGCCTCCCAAGGTGCTGGGGTTACAGCCATGAGCCACCATGCCCGGCTATGGTTTTTTTTGTTTTATTGAGACAGAGTCTCTCTCTGTCACCCAAGCTGCAGTGCAGTGGTGCGATCTTGACTCACTGCAACCTCTGCCTCCCATGTTCAAGCAGTTCTCCTGCCTCAGCCTCCTGAGTAGCTGGCATTACAGGTGCATGCCACCACGCTTGGCTAATTTTTTTGTATTTTTAGTAAAGACGGGGTTTGACCATGTTGGTCAGACTGATCTTGAACACCTGACCTTGTAAACCACTCGTCTCAGCCTCCCAAAATGCTGGGATTACAGGCATAAGCCACCGCGCCCAGCCATTATTGCATATTTTTAAGTAAACTTAATGGGGAAGCTCTCATAGATTTTTGGTGAATACACATAAAATTGAATCAAAGTTTTGGATGACTTTTTTTTTTTTTTTTTTGGCTCTGCCATTTACTAGGTGAATAACTTGGATAAGTTATCTTTATAGGTATGCTTCAGTTTCCCTATTTGTAAAATGGGAATAATTGTAATAATAAAGGTACCTATCTCATAGGGTTACCATGAAGATTAAATATTTTAATTCTTATAAGGTACTTAAACAGTACCTGGCTTGTTTTAAATACTGATTTTAGCTAGAAGTATTATTTGACCTAACAGTTACTCTCTTAGAATTCTGTCCTATGCAATTATTGATCTTACATACCACAGTAAGTACAAGGATGCTGTCTGCAACATTGTAAAGAAAAATCAAAGCTATCAAAGTGTTGAGCAGTAAGGGAATAATTAAACAAATTAACATATTTTTATATTCTGTATAGTTTTTAAGATGAGGCAGGCCTGGTGCGGTGACTCACCTATAATCCAAGCACTTTGGGAGGCCGAGGCAGGTGGATTGCTTGAGCCCAAGAGTTCCAGACCTGACTGAGTGACATGGCGAGACTCCATCTCTGCTAAAAATACAACAGTTAGCTGAGCATGGTGACAGGCACCTCTAGTCCCAGCTGCTCGGGAGACTGAGGCAGGAGGATGGCTTGAGCACAGAGGCATAGGTTGCAGTGAGCCAAAACTCAGCATGAGTGACTGAGTGAAACCCTGTGGCAAAAACTATAAAAATAAAAATGTAAATAGGCAAATAAATGTACTGATATGGGAAGATCTCTTTAAATATTGTTTTACAAAACAGTTTACAGAATATCCTAATTGGGTCATATAAACCAAAGAGTTCATAGATGTTCATACATATATACATAGATAACAAACAGTCTAAAGCTTACAAACCTAAATGTTAACATATGGAATAAAATGGTTTCAACAGTATAAGAAAGAATTCTAAATACCAATCCTGACTTTAGCACTAAATTAACATTGGGTACTATACTAGGCATCTACACCTCCATTACAAATGAGATGGTTGAGAAGATAATGCTGGTGATGATCTTACCACTTGTTGCAGTTCAGTGTGTTCTTTTTCTAGGCCCTCTGCTGAGATGGATGTTTAGTGATTCTAGCTTCTGTTTGTTTTATTCCAGACTAGTTTACAGCTGGGTGTGGTGGCTGACACTTGCAGTCCCAACACTTTGGGAGGCCAAGGTGGGAAGATCACTCCCTGTGTTGCCCAGGAGTTAAGACCAGCCTAGGCAACATAGGGAAACTCTATCTCTACAAAAAAATTGTAAAATTAAAATTAAAAAGACAAAGTAGTTTCCACATCCTGACCTTTGTCTGATTCACTGCATTTAGTTTTGGTGTCTACCTTTGCTTTAATTTTTCTTAGGCCTCTTTCAATTGTATTGAATTTTTTAGGATAGAATGAATTACTCAGAATAAAAGGCCTCCTGGTAATTTGGGCTCTGCTTGTGGCAAATAAAAGTAAAATGTGAGAGAATGTTGCTTCACAAAAATATTTTGAACTCATTCTGATTTACTTTATTAATAAAATCTTTAAAAACAAGAGGCTGAATAGTCAAAATATAATTAATTACGTCATCTGAAATGAACTCTTTAGCTAAAAGCATCCATGGAAACCATTAACTCTGGCTGTTTTGTTTTGTTTTGTAGCTGACTTTGGTTTCTGTGCCCAGATCACTCCTGAGCAGAGCAAACGCAGTACCATGGTCGGAACACCATATTGGATGGCACCAGAGGTGGTTACACGGAAAGCTTACGGCCCTAAAGTTGATATATGGTCTCTGGGTATCATGGCTATTGAGATGGTAGAAGGAGAGCCTCCATACCTCAATGAAAATCCCTTGAGGGTAAGAACAATTAAACACCAGCCTTGTTAAGTATTTTTCTTTAGAACACTTATTTAGAATTTGCATGTGCCAGGCACTGTCCAAGAATTTAAGCTAAAAAATTGATAAAACCTAGTTTCTGCCCCTAACGCCACATCTAAAAATCATTTGCTCTCTGATTTATGTAGTTAATGTGTTAGATAAGAATTTGTAGGTTTTTAGTAGTTAGTAGTAAGCTGTGTTGTTTTGTATTTTACATATGAAGTTTGGCGCACCTCTCTGTCTCTAAATCTTCTCCTCCTTTTATTTTACTTTTTTATTTTTTGAGACAGGGTCCCACTCTGTCGCCCAGGCTAGAGTACAATGGCGCAATCTCGGCTCACTGCAGCCTCCACCTCCCGGGTTCAAGGGATCCTCCCACCTCAGCCTCCTGAGTAGCTAGGACTATGGGCATGCGCCACCACACCAAACTAATTTTTGTATTTTTCATAGAAATGGGGTTTTGCCATGTTGGCCAGGATGGTCTCAAACTCGACCTCATTTGATCCACCCGCCTTGACCTCCCAGGGTACTGGCATTATAGGTGTGAGCCACCATGCCCAGCCACTTCTCCTTCTTCTAAATTACCATCTGTGGCTCAACATTATCAGTTATTAAGGAAATATAAATAAAAACCTCAACAATCAGAGGCTGAGGCAAAAGAATTGCTTGAACCTGGGAGGTATCAGTGCGGTGAGCCAAGAAGGCACCACTGCACTCCAGCCTGGGTGACAGAGTAAGATTCCATCTCAAAAAAAAAACAAAAACAAAA
Organism: Callithrix jacchus; assembly: GCF_049354715.1. Classification (NCBI taxonomy): domain Eukaryota; kingdom Metazoa; phylum Chordata; class Mammalia; order Primates; family Cebidae; genus Callithrix; species Callithrix jacchus. The sequence continues at coordinate 25,319,290 of NC_133516.1, read as the reverse complement.
ACAAACCAAAAAACCCACCTCCACAAAATAACACTTCAGAATGGCTATAGTAAAAAGGACAGTAATAAATGTTGGAGAGAATATAAAGAAACTGGAACCCTCGTTCATTGCAAAATATAAAATGGTATATCTGCTTTGGAAAACAATTTGACAATTCTGTATGAAGTTAATACTGAATTACCAAATGACCCAGCAGTTCTCTGTTGGGTACAAAGCCAAAAGAATTAAAAGCATACATTCATATAAAAACCTGCATGCAATCTGAATTATTTCCACTAAAATAATTCAAACCTGGTAAACAGTGGAATATGATTTGGTCATAGAAAGGAAAGAAGTGCCAATATGTGTTACAGCATTGAACCCTGAAAGTATTATGCCAAGTGAAAGAAGCCAAACAGCAGATGGCATTAGGTTTGGCCCTCTGTTTCCTGAATGCCTCCATCCCGTTGCCAAATATTCCGGTTTATGTGGGCACTTAAAGTACTTCTACAGAGGTGATTAACTTAGACCACTTTTCAGAACAATGTTTAAAGCCATCTAATTTCTTTCATTCATTTAGCCAGTACTGATTTGAATACCTGCCATGTGCTAAGTACAGCACTTTGAATAGTGCTTAGTACATGGCAGGTATTCAAATCAATACTGGCTAAAAGAACCCATAAAAATTCTTTATATTCTAGTGGAAGAAGAGAGGAAAAGAAAATAAATCATAATAATTTATAATATATTAAATAATGGGCTCTCAAGTGCTGAGACTGGCAGGAAAGAGATTAGGGTGTTTACTTTCAAAAAGTGCTTGGAGAGGTGGGCACAGTGGCTCATGCCTGTAATCCCAGCATTTTGGGAGGCCAAGGCAGGAGGATTGCTTGAGCCTAGGAGTTAAAGGCCAGCCTAGGCAACATAGTGAGACCCTCGTCTCTACAAAAAATTTAGATATTAGCCAAGCATGGTAGTGTGTGCCTGTAGTCACAGCTAATTGGGACTGTCCTGCCTCAGCCGGTGGGTCTCTTGGGCCCAAGGAAGATAAGGTTGCAGTGAGTTCCTGTCATATCACTGCACTCCATCTTGGGTGACAGCTAGGCCCTGTCAAAAAAATACAATAAAAATAAATTATAAAATTAAAAGAGCGCATAGGGAGGGCTTTACTGAAGTGACAGTTGGACACAGGAAGTAAGAGAGCGATACTTACCTAAGGGAAAAGCATTCTAAGCAGAACACACAGCAAGTGCAGAAGCCCTAAAGCAGGAGTGTTCCTGGTGTTTTCAGAGATCATGCAGGACTGCAGCATAGCTGGAGCACACTGAGCAGACAGCAAGAGATGTGGTCCATCTGAAGAAACCAGGCCAGACTGTTGTGCCTTCTAAGACCTTTGAAAGGATTCTGGCTCTTACTTGAGGCCTAATGGAGAAACTGTTAGAGAGTTTTGAGCAGAAGAGTAAATTGTTCTTCTTAGGTTTTAATAGGATTGCTCTGGCTACTTTGTTGAGAGATTCTTGAGGAAGGCAGAGGCAGAGCAGAAGACCAGTTAGGAGGCTGATGTAATAATTCAGGCAAGCAGTGATGATAGCCTAGACCAGGACAGTATCAGTGGAGGTGGTAAAAAGTGATGTGATTCTGGATGTATTATGAGAGAAAAGACAACAGAATCTGTTCTCAAGTAACTTAACTGCATTCTTGTACAAAGCTAAAGAATATTTTCAAGGCTGCACCCACAGCCAGGAGTGTGCTCAGGCTTCAGAACACCTTGGGCTAGGCAAGGTGGCTCATGCCTGTAATCCCAGGACTTTGGGAGGCCAAGGTTGGGGGATCACTTGAGGTCAGGAATTCGTGACCAGCCTAACATGGTGAAACCTCATCTCTACTAAAAATACAAAAATTAGCCAGGGGTAGTGGCACATGCCTGTATTCCCAGCTACTCGGGAGGCTGAGGTGGGAGAATCGCTTGAAGGGTGACAGAGGTTCTCTCTCAAAAAAAAAAATCTCCCTTGGCCCACAAGCATATGGGCATAACTGCTAATGCACAAATGTCAGAAAGAACCTGGATGAGGAAGATGAGAATTCTGCCCTGGCTGCTAAGAAGACACTGAATCTACGAAGATTGACCTTCACATGTATCAGAGCCGGTATATGAAGTAAAGGGGAACGTGTTTAAAAACAAGCAGATTCTTCAGAACTCATTCCAAGCTGAAGATAGACAAGGCCTCATGAAGCTTCTGGTTGACCAGGCCAGGGCACATGGGTCTAAGACCAAAAAAGCCCTGTAGTTCCATGAAGAGTACCTCTGGGCCTAGAAGGAGAAAATCATTAAGACTGTCCCAGGAGGAAAAAAACTGTGAAAGAAAGGTAGCCCTCTCATCTGTACATGTGGTTCTAGGTAATTACATAGATCAGTCATTAAAATAAAACAAGACTTTATCTGCCTGATGGAATGGGGGAAGAATATCTGTAGGAATATAGGAATAGCCAGGACCCAGCAAGCACCCAGACATCCAGTCAAAGTTTACCAGACAGGCAAAGGAGCGGGAAAATGCAGCCCATGATGAGAAATCCAGTTTGAGACCAGCCTGACCAACATGGTGAAATCCTGCCTCTACTAAAAATATAACACTTAGCCAGGTGTGGTGGCACACACCTGTAATGCCAGCTACTCAGGAGGCTGAGGCAGGAGAATTGCTTGAACCCAGAAGGCAGAGGTTGCAGTGAGCTGAGATCGCAATACTGCACTTCGGCCTGGGCAACAGAGCCAGACTGTGTCTCAAAAGAAAAGTAAATAAATAATAATAATTCAATTTCTAGAAATGTAAGGATTTTCTAAAGGGAGTTTATTAAATTAGAAAACATTCATATAAGGCAATATTTACTTAAGTCATTACAGTAATTTTATAGATCTAGGTAGTTACTAGTAATGATGACCTGGGATATATTTGGTTTTTGGTTTTTGTTTTTGAGACAGAATCTCACTCTGTCACGCAGGCTGGAGTGCAGTGGCATAACCTCAGCTCACTGCAACCTCAGCCTCCCAGGTTCAAGGGATTCTCCTGCTTCACTCTCCCAAGTAGCTGGGATTACAGATGCACACCACCATGCCCAACTAATTTTTTTTGCATTTTTAGGAGAAACAGGGTTTCACTATGTTGGCCAGGCTGGTCTCAAACTTCTGACCTCAAGTAATCTGCCCTCCTCGGCCTCCCAAAGTGCTGGGATTACAGGCATGAGCCACTGTGCCTGGCCTTAATCTCATTGTTTTAAATGATATGTATGACTTGAAAAAAAATGGAGAAAACTGAACGGGATCGTCAATGGTGAGATTGTGGTTATTTTTAATTATTAACATTGCTTTATGTTTTTTAAAGCAATATAGGCCAGGCACAGTGGCTCACCCCTGTAATCCTAGCACTTCGGGAGGCTGAGGCAGGAGAGTCACTTGAACCCAGGAGGCAGAGGTTGCAGTGAGTCAAGATTGCACCACTGCACTCCAGCCTGTGTGACAGAGTAAGACTCTGTCTCAATAAAACAAAAGCAATGTGTATTGCATTTATAACCAAAAAAAAAGGTGAATCTGATTTTGGAAAAACAACTTCAGGAAGAGGAAAGTATCAAATCTAAATTTAAATGCGATAATGATAACCCCAGTTTAGTATTTATGGAGATCTTTAAAGAAGAAAGAGGTCCATAAACTTTATAGAGTGCTCTATGACTTTGTTGAGCTGTCTTAAGTATGTCAAAGATGTTCTTTTTTATTTAGGCCTTGTACCTAATAGCAACTAATGGAACCCCAGAACTTCAGAATCCAGAAAAACTTTCCCCAATATTTCGGGATTTCTTAAATCGATGTTTGGAAATGGATGTGGAAAAAAGGGGTTCAGCCAAAGAATTATTACAGGTAAATTTTAAAAGGATTTGATTTTGTGGAATAGTTGACTTTTTTGGTAACCAACAGAACATTTTCCTAGGGCTAATAATTAGATTTCACTATTCACTGATCACCAGCAGTATGGCAGCTGCCACAATTTAGGGTTTCTTCTGCTGGGAATAAAATTCTGACAATAACATAATGTGCAGTTTGTGCATATTATCAATTCTCAGACCTGTTTATTGCTGGCATATGTATATTTGTCAGACTAAAATGATTCTGCTTTTATTCAACTCTAAAAGTAATGTATTGATTATGTTAGTCTTATGAAGGTATTGAAATATGTGTTTAGTTTATTAAATAAATTATGATAGACAAGTAGTGTTTGGGGCTTAATTGAACAGAATTGTTTCTGACCTGATGAATGGCACTTATACATTTATTTTTCCCCTTCTTTCTGGCAGCATCCTTTCCTGAAACTGGCCAAACCACTGTCTAGCTTGACACCATTGATCATGGCAGCTAAAGAAGCAATGAAGAGTAACCGTTAACATCACTGCTGTGGCTGCATATTCTTTTTTCCCTTTTCTAAAAGAAGCCTTTTAGTATATGAAAATTATTACTCTTTCTGGGGTTTAAAGAAATGGTCTGCATAACCTGGATGAAAGAAGCAAATGACTATTCTCTGAAGACAACCAAGAGAAAATTGCAAAAAGAAAATTATGACTTCCATGTGAACCCCTTCTTGAGGGTCCAGAAGGAATTGTGGACTGAATCACTAGCCTTAGGTCTTTCAGCAAACAGCCTATCAGAGCCATTTATCATGAGTGAGATTTGCGTTTTACTTTGCTGACTTTGTTGTAATAGATCCCATTCATTGTCCCATTTGGGGTATTTCTAATACTTGAATGGCAGATTCGAGTTTTTCAGAGTATTTGTTCCATCTGCTACTCTTTCTCTCCTTCATAGCTTTCCTTTTCCTTAATTTCCTGCTTTTGAGTTTCTCATGCCTAGGCAAGTGTAATAGAAATTATGTAGCTCCTTATGTTGGCAAAGGAGCTCTATATAGTTTCACTTTGTGTAAAAGTTAGGACCAGCTGTTGTTACATGTAATATTTTAGTTCAGAACTTGACCTGAAGGAAGGGAAGAAAAGTATGTGATTTTTACCTTTTTTAACAAATGTGAAGAAGCCAGTTTTAGAAATTTTGTGGTATTAAGTTTGGCATTTGTTACATGTATAGAGAGAAGACTAATAATCTATATTTATAACTAAATCATTGAGATAGAAAAAGATTCCCATTGACTATAGAATTCTTCCAATTTTGTCTTCCCTTCTGCCTGTTTTCTCTTCAGGTTTGGCTCTAGGAGCCAAAGTGATTTGTTCTTGTTCCAACCTGGGCTTTATGACTTTGGTTAGTGCCACTACCTTCCTCTTCTCTCCTTTTTCCCCTTCATTTTGGAAATAAATTTCTGTATATGTTGCAATTTTAGGTTTAGGTTTGTTCTTTCTGTTTTTCATTAATCCTCTCTCGCCTCACACATACCCCCCTCCCAGGGCAAATAATACAATAACCAGTGAATTTTCAGAATTTAAAATTAGCTTTCCCCTCCCCCCCATTCAAAGGAGAAAAATATTTGGGACTAGCAGAGGCAGAGTGACAGACGGGAACCTCGGTGAGCTTTGATATAGTGAGACAAGATTATATTCATGAAAGAGAAATGTTAGTGTTGCAGAGGAGCCAGCTGATAACCAATCAACCACAGACTCTTGTGGAAGTCTCATTGTCCCAGATCATTATCAGTGTTTTACTATCTTTGAGAGCTTCTGTGACAGAGTATTTCTTGGTGAATTTATAGATCATTTGAGATGTTGAGTTATTTTAGTTTTGTTTTTTCTTTTCAAATAAGTAGAGAATATTAATGTAAAAAACTGGAGAAAGAAAAATGATATGTGCATGTTAATAGCAATAATTTTTTTCTTTTAAAGATTCTGAAAGGTCTGAGACCTGTAGCATTAATTATTTGAGTGCCCTCTCTTCTCTCCTCCCCTCCCATCCCCTCCCTCTCTCCTCTCCTCTCCTTTATTTGTTGTTTTGCTTTTGGAGCAGGTATTGTTCAAATATCTGTGGTTTGGTTCTGGCATTTTGTTCCCCCCATTGACTTCACCCTTGCTTGCCACCCTGCAGTCGTACAAATCATGAATAAAAATAATTTTGCTGTTGTGTGTACATTGGGGAAACCAGCAGGGTTTTATTTCCATTATTTTATTCCCACTCTATGTTAATATACAATTATAAGGAGAGAAGTGACTGTTTTATATTGATAAAGCAGGAAAGTTTTCAGAAAAATGAGTAAAATAATTAATGAAACATATTTAGAGCACTTAATGGTCTCTGTTTTCAATATAATTCTTGATTTCATTTCTCTCTGGACTATATTGGCCTTCAACAGCTATTACTGAATTACAGAAACTGGTTTTTCTGGTAGAAAGCTGCAGTGCCACTGGAGTTTCACATTTTAACATTCTTCATAAATGGTTGGATGGATTATGATAAAGAAGATGCTACCAATGAAATAGAAAACCACCTAGATGATAAGACTGTGACCGTCATGCACTCAAAGACACTTCCATCCTAAGTCAAAGACCATATTCGTTGACTGTGCCAATGCCTTGTTTTAGGCTTGTGACTCAGCAAAGGGCTTTTTAATTGGTAGAAGCAGTTTGGGATTTATAGTTACAACTTCTTTGATAGTTACCTGCACGTGCATTGCTGGTAACTGACTTTTGTCATTACAACCTGGCTCTTAGATTAAGGGAGATACACTTTGGTTTATTCTTAAGTTACCTGGATAAACTAACCTCCAATAGAAATATACTTCGGTTAATTTTGAAATGTGTCATTTTTAAACAAAATAATTGTAAAACCAAAACAGAATTGTGATTTATTAGATGTGCTGCCAAAGCGAGCACAGAATTGTGATTTATTAATTTTAACTTAAAACGTTAAGAACTTGTTGGAAGAACAATTTGAATCAAGATTTTTTTTTTTTTTTTTTATTTGTTTGAGACAGAGTCTTACTCTGTCACCCAGGCTGCAGTGCACTGGCATGATCTCAGCTCACTGCAACTTCTACTTCCTGGGTTCAAGCGATTCTTGTGCCTCCACTCCTGAGTAGCTGAGATCACAGGTGTTCACCACCATACTGAGCTGATTTTTTGTTTTCAGTAGAGTCGGGGTCTCACCACGTTGCCCAGGCTGGTCTCCAACTCCTGAGCTCAGGCAATCTGCCCACCTCAGCCTCCCAAAGTGCTGCAATTACAGGTGTGAGCCACTGCGCCTGGCCTCATGTTTTTTAAATAATTGCCTTTTATATTCACCCATTTTGTTATCACTCTAGAATGAAAGTTCCCATTTAAATCTAAAAGTTGCTTTAATAGTCCTCTTGTGTTATTAGCACAGTATAACTATAGTATTTATTATATTTTAGACTCTCTGGTAGTCTTAAAGTTATCTTTTCTTTCTTCTACTTTTAGGGACAGTTAAAACTGGGAAACTATGAAACATTGAACATTGTATCCTACCTAGAATAATAAATGAGTAATTGTGTAGCATAAGACACCAAGACTAATACAACTCTATCTTTGAGTGCCTGGCACATAGTATTCATTCTCTTCCCTTTAACATATAAATGTTAAGCTGCTTACAATTTATTTAGTAACCACCAGTTTTAAACGAGCCTGTGCCTTTAACAAGCAGTTTTAAACTACCTATGAGTATTTCTTTATAGGGCTCACTTAAATACATGTTTGTATATACTGTATTCTAGCCAGAATAATTTTAGATCTGATCAGGTAGTAGCTAAAATTAGGAAAAAAAAAATAGGTGCTTAAAGAATTTGCATCCATTTTTGAATCTAAATCTTTTTAAATATACTGAGATCCGTATTCAGTGAAATGTCAGTGTCAAAGTAACATTGTAGATTATAGCTAAAATCCTGATTCATACTCGGGGTTTTTTATGGTGGAACTTGATAGTAATATAAAAAGCAGATTGTCTTCCTGTCTCCGCTGCTCCCACAGTAGGCATTTAAACAGGTAAAATCAGTTTTTTGATAGTGTATGTATGTGTGTATATAAGAAAAAATATATATACACATTCTTTTTTCTCAGCACATTTATTGAACTCTCTGGCAAAGATGCTGTGGTAGACGAGGCTGGAATTAAAAAGAAGCAGCAAGCACTGGCTTGGCCTTGAAAGAACTGAAGTCTTTCTCTTCTAGAATGCTGCCAAGACAGAGCAGAAAGAAATGTATGATAATTCTGTCAAGCATACTTTGATTCTTTATTAAGAGAAACAGTTAATGTTTGGAATTCAGCATCTTCGGTTGGAACACATTGGCTTTTTTTTTCTCGTTTTGATAGAAATTGAATTAAGTGACAGTAGTTTGTCTTTTCTGTTGTCTTCAAATTTTATAATGCCTTTTATTTTTAATTTAATCCCGTTCAATTATTTAATTGTTATACATTGACATTAACTGCTGTATTTTATGATTGTTCAATAATTTTGTTCTTTCAGGGCTAGAAATAAACTTTTTAAAAAAATATGCATCTTTCCCTTTCCTAAACTTTTATTCTTTCTTTGGATCAGAATAAATAGAATATTTAAATGTCTTAATAGGTTTTCAGAGAGCATTCTAGTATTTATAGTGATAATTTTGTTGTTGTTGTTGTTGTTTTTGTTCGTTTTGTTTTGTTTTGAGACAAAGTGTTGCTCTGTCACCCAGGCTGGGGTGCAGCAGCGAGATCTCCACTCACTGCTACCTCTGCCTTCCAGGTTCAAGCGATTCTCCTGCCTCAGCCTCCTGAGTAGCCTCCTGATTACAGGTGTGCCACCACGCCCACCTAGTTTTTGTATTTTTTTAGTAGAGACAGGCTTTCACCATGTTGGTCAGGCTGGTCTCCTGACCTTGTGATCCTCCCACCTTGGCCTCCCAACGTTTTGGGATTACAGGCGTGAGCCACCATGCCCCACAGATATTTTAAATCTTTTAATGGTGGTGTGCCACCATTTTGAATGTATTACAAAGTTCCAAAGTAGGAAGATTTCTAGAAATATATGGGTAGTAAATGTGAAGTTTTCCTTTTTTTTTTTTTTTCTGTTTCGAGACACAGTCTCATTCTGTCTCCCAGGCTGGAGTGCAGTGGCATGATCTTGGCTCACTGCAACCTCTTCCTCATGTTCAAGTTATTCTGCCTTGGCCTCCCGAGTAGTTGGGAAAGTTTTCCCCTTCTAAATCAAGATCAGAGTAATTTTCTCATCAATGTTTCTTTATCAGACACAGGGAAATACTTCTGATTTGGACACACGTGGCTGGAGTAATAACCTGATCATAATTTCTGTGTTAAATGAACCAAGAAACCTTTAAGAGTGCAATGCATTACAATATAGCATAAATCATCACTTCATTATATGAATTTAATTTGGAATGTTATAGGGAACAGCCATAATAATGGTTTACTATCAAAAAACAAAAGAAGGCCATGCATGGTGGCTCACGCCTGTAATCCTGACACTTTGGGAGGCCAAGGTTGGCAGATTCCCTGAGGTCAGAAGTTGGAGACTAGCCTGGGCAACATGATGAAACCCCATTTCTATTAAAATACAACAACTCAGGTGAGTATAGTGGTGCATGCCTGTAGTCCCAGCTACTCGGGAGGCTGAGGCACGAGAATTGTTTGAACCCAGGAGGTGGATGTTGCAGTGAGCCAAGATCATTGCCATTGCACTTTAGCCTGGACAACAGAGCAAAACTTGTCTCAAATAAAATAAAATACACTTTTTTTTTTTACTGAAACGGAGTTTCGCTTTTGTTGCTTGAACCTCCCAAGTTCAAGCGATTCTCCTGCCTCAGCCTCCCGAGTAGCTGATATTACAGTTATGTGCCACCACGCCCAGCTAATTTTGTATTTTTTAGTAGAGATGGGGTTTCTCCATTTTGGTCAGGCTGGTCTTTAACTCCTGACTTCAGGTGATCTGCCTGCCTCAGCCTTCCAAAGTGTGGGACTACAGGCATGAGCCACTGTGCTCGGCCAAAGTATATGTATGTTTTATCCTGGGTGAGAGGTGGAGGCAATGACTTTTTATTTATTTATTTTTAAGATGGAGTTTCATTCTTGTTATCCAGGCTGGAATGCAGTGGTGCTATCTGAGCTCACTACGACCTCCGCCTCCCAGGTTCAAGCAATTCTGCCTCAGCCTACCGAGTAGCTTAGATTACAGGTATATGCCACCAGGCCCAGCTAATTTTTGTATTTTTAGCAGAGACAGAGTTTCACCATGTTGGTCAGGCTGGTCTCAAACTCCTGACCTCAGGTGATCCACCCTCCTCGGCTTCCCAAAGTGCTGGAATTACAGGCTGACAATGACTTTAAAATGTATTTGTTACACTATATGGCTGTTTTGTCTTATTCTAACATATGTATTTCTTTAATAGCCAATGCTCAAAGCATTGCCTAAGAAAATTTTTTAAAGCCTGTAATTAATTTCAGCTCTATTTCTAGTGCTTGGTGGGAGAATGGCTTAAGCCTGGGAGGCAGAGATTGCAGTGAGCCAAGATTGTGCCACTGTACCACAGCCTGGGCGACAGAGCAAGGCTCTGTCTCATTAAAATAAAAAAAAGTTGATAATTACCCATATCTCTATAAAGAGAATCCTGTAGTTTCAATAATCCTGATTATAGCTGTTTTATCCTTACATCTTAGTTTTAGTTAGGGGGAAAAAAAAGACTAAAAATGCTGCATTTCTTGGAAACAATTTGTTCAGAAATGACAGCATTTTTATAAACTTGTAACTAAAGAGACTGATTACCTTGAAAGGAAGACACTTGTGGATATATAATCTCTGGTATCTTTAAGAGATGCCCGTTGCATTATCTTATTCCATCTGTCCCAGTTTGTGCTCTGTAGCAGATGAAAACATTACACCCTAGTAGTGCTGCTTTTTTTTTTTTTTTTAAACAATCCAGATAGAGTAATAGTGCTATACATTTCTTTCATTCTTGGATCTGTATGTATATACAGCATCATCAATGCATTGCCAAAAAAAAAAAAAGATTTTTCTCTATTTCTTAATAAACTACTTCATTTTGACTTCTATATTAAAATAAGTATAGGGCTGGGTGTGGTGGCTCACGTCTGTAATCCCAGCACTTTGGGAGGGTGAGGCAGGTGGATCGCAAGACCTGGCCAACACAGTGAAACCCCATCTCTACTAAAACTACAAAAAATTAGCTGGGCATGGTGACGCATGCCTGTAATCTCAGCTACTCGGGAGGCTGAGGCAGAGAATCACTTGAACCTGGGAGGTGGAGGTTGCAGTAAGCCAAGATCATGCCACTGCACTCCAGCCTGGGTGACAGAACAAGGCTCTGTCCCAAAAATAAAGAAGTGTACCATTTTCAAAACCTATTTGATCTGGGCCATAAAATTAAGGAATACCTAACAGTACAGTCCAACTGATTGCTTTAATATATTGTCATTAAAATCTTTAAGGAGTTTAGGGTTGAAACTAGAAAACATCTTAGTCACATTCAATATTCCTTACATTTTAGTACACTTTATGATTTGCTGCTAGTAACTTTGTTGAAGAGCTGTTTTTCAGTAAACTAGAAACCTTAATCATTTGAGTTTTTACTGTAGATATTGTCACTGTTTTGTTCACACTTCTTTTCAGTGCTATGAGAAGTATTTAAATGTTTGCCCATCTCATTTGTTCATCTGTAGATCTATTGGAGCATGCAGTAAGACTGTGGTGTCATTGAAAATGACCTTAGGCCATGGACTGTTAGATATGTGGATCAGCTTCTTTCATATAACCTGCATTGTCAGCAAATACTTTTCCACTTCCCTTCAGGCCTGCATATTTCACTGCTGATGAGCTGTATTCTGTTATGCGCCTGCTCTGTCCTGTTTCCGTGTTGTCTTTTTTTGTTTTATAGCAAGGCACAGGTGGCCAAAGTGTTCCCACAGGTCTGAGTACATGAGTGCTGCTTGCTGCACATTCTTCATCTGGTCACGAAGCACTGCAAGACACAGAACTTTATTAAAGCTTATTTTTATCTAGTTTCGTCTTGTAGTCATGTTTGAGCTTGTGAGTTTCCTTTAAATGAAAATGTGTATAATTTTATGATTTGCTGCTAGAGGAAGGACTAGTTACACTTTTTAAAGTTAGTAACAGCACTAGTCTAGTAGCATGTGCACTAAAAATGGTTACTGTGAATTGGTGGGGTTGTTTCTTTGTTTTGTTTTGAGTGATAAGTGCCTACACAGGGCCACATGGGGTTTTCAGGGTTAAATTCATTAATTTCACATAAAATATTTAGAATGATGTCTAGCATGAAGTAAACATTTGATAAATGTAATCTCCTATCATTACTCCCCCCCTCCCCGTGATATTGCGGGAGCAGTTGCAGAAGAAACAGAATGCTGCACAAAACTATTTACCCTTTTCCCCTACCTCTCATCTTTTAAAAATGTATGCAGTAGGGAAATTATGCTGCAACTATTACACAGCTTTTTTTTCTAAGAGTCTCACTCTGTTGCCCAGGCAGGAATGCAGTGGCACAATGTCAGCTCACTGCAACCTCTGCCTCCTGGGTTCAAGTGATTCTCCTGCCTCAGCCTCCAAGTAGCTGGGATTACAGGCACCTGCCACCACGCCCGGCTAATTTTTTGTATTTAGTAGAAACGTGGTTTCACCATGTTGGCCAGGCTGGTCTTGATCTCCTGACCTCAAGTGATCCACCTGCTTCAGCCGTCCAAAGTGCTGGGATTACAAGAGTGAGCCACCATGCCTGGCTGTTCCACAGCTTTATACTAAGAAGGCCCCCAGTGTACCTCTATTTGGCCACAGAGTATGAAATTGTATATTTTACAGTATTGCACAGCTGGCAAGGTGAGAGTGTGCATTTTAGTTTGGATAATCACTTTCCTGAAGGGGTATTGCAAAGAAAAAAACTTTTTGTTTTTTGAGACAGAGTCTTACTCTGTCACCCAGGTTAGAGTGCAGTGGCATGATCTCAGCTAACTGCAGCCTCTGCCTCCCAGGTTCAAGCAATTCTACCTCAGCCTCCCGAGCAGCTGGGACTACAGGTGTGCACCACCACACCCAGCTAATTTTTTTGTGTTTTTAGTGGAGACGGGGGTTTTACCATATTGGCCAGACTGGTCTTGAACTCCTGAGCTTGTGATCCACCTGCCTTGGCCTCCCAAAGTGCTGGGATTACAGGCATGAGCCATGGTGCCCAGCCATACCCAGCTAATTTTTGTATTTTTAGTAGAAACAGAGTTTCACCATGTTGGCCAGGCTAGTCTCAAACTCCTGACCTCAGGTGATCTGCCCACCTCAGCCTCCAAAGTGCTGGCATTACAGGAGTGAGCCACCATGCCTGGCTGTTACACAGGTTTGTACTAAGAAGGCCCCCAGTACATCCCTATTTGGTCACACATTATGAAATTGTACATTTCACAGCATTGCACAGCTGGCAATGTGAGAGTGTGCATTGTAGTTTGGACAGTCACTTTCCTGAAGGGGTATTGCAAAGAAAAAATTTAATTCTAGAATTGATTTTTGAAGTTTTTGTTTGTTTGTTGTTTGTTTGTTTAAATAGAGACAAGGTCTCACTACATTGCCTGGGCTGGTCTCAAACTCCTGAACGCAAGTGATCCTCCCACGTCAGACTCCCAAAGTACTAGGATTACAGGTGTGAGCCACCACACCCAGCCGAGAACTGTTTTATGTATTTATTAGAAATAAGTTTGTAAGGCCGGAAGTCTCTACTAAAAATACAAAAATTAGCTGGGCATGGTGGCAGGTGCCTGTAATCCCAGCTGCCTGTAATCCCAGCTGCTTGGGAGGCTGAGGCAGGAGAATCGCTTGAACCCAGGAACAGGAGGTTGCAGAGAGCCAAGATTGTGCCACTGCATTCCAGCCTGGCAAGAGAGTGACACTTTGTCTCAAAAAAAAAAAAAAAAAAAGAAAAAAGAAAAAAGAGAAATAAGTTTGTAAACCACAGGCTCCAAAGTGTTAGTACCTTTAAGTAATGTAAAAAGAAGTTCAAGAAGTTCAGTGTATGTTGGTCTCGGGTTGTCCTGGAGTCCAGCTACCCCACCAGGAGGTAGACTCTATCCACATTTCACTCTACCACTCTTAGCACATAGGACTGAATCCTTATGCCTTTTGCAACATAGATACTAGGTGGCTGGTACACCTCCAACCTCTTGTCTAGGTGTCAGGCAGGAAAAAGAGAGATGGCAAAAGGCAAAGTGGAAAGCAGAAGGGAGTAGTGCTTATTTCAAGAGCACACAAGTTTTCCCAGAAACCCTCAACTTGTGTCCCATTGGCCAGACTGTCATTTGGCACCCCATAGCTGCAAGAGTCTAGGCAATAGTGTTTCTCCAGATAAAATCAGACTTGTTAGTAAAGGACAGATGGGAATAGTATATAGCTGTGACCACCATAGCCTGAATGTGAAAATTGCTCTATTGGAATTTTTTTGTAGCTCTTCCCCTACTTCTGTTTCTACAGGCCACTTCCCCATCTGTTCACCCCTTTGATACTACATGGTTGATAGGGGTGCTCACTTATATATGAGAAAAAAGGGCTAGAGCGATTAACTTTTTCAGTGTTATCCAGGTAGAATTTTACCTCTTCTGAGTTAAGTAACTGGAAACTTTTCAGCTCTCTAGGCCTCATCTGAGCTAGATAGCTGGTTTTGAAGAAATGTAATTGTTTATGAAGTCATAAATGCAATTTAAATGTAATAGGCGGTGTTGCAAGTTTAGTGGAGAAGACCACAAGTATTTGCTATAAATTCCTGATTAAGCAATTGATTGATTTAGTTTAGCTGAAACAAGGCAGCCACCCAGAGCAGGAGCCTAGGTGATCCTGAGCCAACAGACCTTCGTGTCTGTTCCTGGCCCCTGAGTTTCCTCTAGGGGGTGCTGCTGCCACTGTCATTCTCCTCAAAGATAGAGCCAGCCAGAGGTGAAAGCCCCAATTCTTGCCATTGCTCTGCTATCCTACGGTTTATGTCACCATTCTGGAAGAACTGAAATATAACATTGTTACAAGCAGTCTAACTATTCAGAAATATGGGGTTCTTTTGGTTCTTGAGTCAAACTTGGTATCAGCAAAGCTATATTCTCATAGGGAGAGAAAACAAGTCTAGGTGTCTCCCCAACTTACCTCGTGCTCCAGAGAGCCTGTCTCCCTATAATAATTCTTACTTTATTTTATTTTTTTGAGATGAGTCTTGCTCTGTCGCCAGTCTGGAGTGCAGTGGCGCCATCTCTGCTCACTGCAACCTCTACCTCCCAAGCGATTCTCCTGCCTCACCCTCCTGAGTAGCTGGGAATACAGGTGTGCGCCACCACACCCAGATAATTTTTTAATATTTTTGGTAGAAATGGGGTTTCACCATGTTGGCCAAGATGGTCTTGATCTCTTGACCACTTGATCCACCCACCTCAGCCTCCCAAAGTGCTGGGATTACAGATGAGCCACCGAACCTCGGCCAGTAATTCTTATTCCTGGCTTGAGCCCAAGATTTTGAGATTGCAGTGACCTGTGACTGCACCACTGAACTCCAGCCTGCATGACAGAGTGAGACCCTCTCTTTAAAAAAAAGAAAAAGCATTGGCTAGGTGAGGTGCCTCATGCCTGTAATCTTAGCACTTTGGAAGGGCCGAGGCGGGTAGATCACCTGCGGTCAGGACTTCGAGACCAGCCTGACCAACCTGGTGAAACCCTGTATCTACTAAAAATACAAAAATTAGCCGGGCGTGGTGGCATGTACCTGTAATCCCAGCTACTCTGGAGGCTGAGGCAGTAGAATTGCTTGAACCCAGGAGGCAGAGGTTGAGGTGAGCCAAGATCTCGCCATTGCACTCCCCCTGGGCAACAAGAGTGAAACTCTGTCTCAAAAAAAAATTTAGTAAAATGTAATGTCATTTTATGATTAAAAATATATATATTAGCAAATTGGGAGTAAACTTTTTTTTGAGATGGAGTCTTGCTCTGACGCCCAGGCTGGAGTGCAGTGGCACAATCTCAGCTCACTGCAACCTCCATCTTCCAGGTTCAAGCAATTCTCCTGCCTCAGCCTCTCAGGTAGCTGGGACCACAGGTGTGCACCACCATACCTGGCTAATTTTTGTATTCTTAGAGATGGAGTTTCACCATGTTGGCCAGGAGTGGTCTTGAACTCTTGACCTCGTGATCCACACACCTCAGCCTCCCAAAGTGCTGGGATTACAGGTGTGAGCCACCACCCCCAGCTGGGGGTGAACTTCTTTAACCCAATAAAGTGCACCTCCAAAATCCTGCAAAAAAGAAATCATGCTCAGAAGTGAAGCACTGAAACCATTCTTTTGAGGACCAGAACAAGACAAAGGTGCCCATTATCACCACTCTTTTTTTTTTTTTTGAGACACAGTCTCACTTTGTCACCCAGGCTAGACAGCAGAGTCATGGTCTCCGCTCACTGCACCCTTCACCTCCCAGGGTCAAGCCATTCTCCTGCCTCAGTCTCTCGAGTAGCTGAGATTACAGGCAGGCACCACCATGTCAGGCTGATTTTTTGGTTTGTTTGTTTTCGAAATGGAGTCTTGCTCTGTCGCCCAGTCTGCAGTGCAGTGGTGCTATCTTGGCTCTGCATCCTGGGTTCAAGCTATTCTCCTGCCTCAGCCTCTTGAGTAGCTGGGAGTACAGACGTGGGCCACCACACCAGGTTAATTTTTAAATTTTTAGTAGAGACGGGGTTTCACCATGTTGGCCAGGCTGATATCAAACGCCTGACCACAAATTGATCCACTCACCTTGCCCTCCCAAAGTACTGGGATTACAGGCGTGAGCTACCGTGCCCAACCCATTATCACCACTTTGATTTAAATTTGCAATTGGAGATGCTAGTTTGTGCAGTAAGTAGAAGATACAAGAACTGGAAAGCAAGGGCTGGGTGAAGTACAGACAAGAGCAAGACTCTGTCTCAAAAAAGAAAAAGAAAACGTGAAGATTTTACTGAAAGATTTTAAATGCTGGATTGGGAACTATTTCATGGATAGTTGAAATTGTACTTGTTGAAAAGAAAAAGTAAAACAATTTAATTCAGTTTAACCCAGGTAAATGAAACATTGGTTCAAAGTCAGAAATGTATAGTTTTCTAAACTCTGGTATAAAGAGACACTTCTGGGCCAGGCACGGTGGCTCACACCTATAATCCCAGCACTTTGGGAGGCCAAGGCGGGTGGATCACGAGGTCAAGAGATTGAGACCATCCTGGTCAACGAGGTGAAACCCCGTCTCTACTAAAAATACAAAAATTAGCTGGGCATGGTGGTGCATGCCTGTAGTCCCAGCTACTTGGGAGGCTGAGGCAGGAGAATTGCCTGAACCCAGGAGGCGGAGGTTGCAGTGAGCCAAGATTATGCCATTGCACTCCAGCCTGGGTAACAACAGCAAAACTCAGTCTCAAAAAAAAACAAAAAAAAGAGACACTTCCTAGAAGCCATAAAGTAGCCTGTATAATAATCTAGTGCCTTTTGATAGTAGTTTTTCTTTGTTTGTGTGCCATTATCAGTCAACATGGAACGTACCAGTTGGTGGCAGGGACCTGGTTTCTACTGATCCACATCTTGTTCTAACTCTCCTGCCAGTCAAGAAACTTGATTAAATTCTGGAAGCCTCTTATTTGTAAGTGGGGGCCCTGAACTCTCCTTTTGCTAGAGACAGAATGGTTGAAGATAGAAAAACAGTTCCAGGTATTTTCCTCTGATATATGGTTGTTGAAATTAGGTCCCAGACCGTTCTATGAGAAAAATATTTGTTTGGACTAAAAGATTTTCTTTGTTGCAGATATCCCCTGGGGGATTTAGGCACCATCAGCAACACCTCCCTTTTGGTGTAAATTTCACTAATCTGTAAATCAAAACTCTAGCTGAGCCTTCATTAATCTCTCAGAGAATGAATATTTTGTTTGAGGCTGGAAGGAGAATTCTGGAGTACAAAGGGCTGCCCATAAAGAGGACCTTCATAGCACTGGGTGAGCACCTGCACAAAGAAATGCCACCTGCTTCTAAGGTTTGCTTAGGTAGGACCTTGGTGTTAATAATATTCAAAAAGAAAAGAGGTTGGGCACGGTGGCTCACGCATGTAATCCTAGCACTTTGGGAGGCCAAGGTGAGCAGATCACCTGAGGTCAGGAGCTCGAGACCAGCCTGGCCAACACAGTGAAACCCCGTCTCTACTAAAAATAAAAAATTAGCTGGGTGTGGTGGCACGCACCTGTAATCCTAGCTACTCAGGAGGCTGAGGCAGGAGAATCACTTAAATCTGGGAGGCAGAAGTTGCAGTGAGCTGAGATCATGCCATTGCACTGCAGCCTGGGCAACAAAGAGCAAAACTCCATCTCAAAATAATAATAATAATATTATATTCATAAAGGAGAATACTTGGGAAGGCTACAAATTTCAGCCTATCCTAATTCAGGGATCCTGCTTCTTGGAGGAAGAGAAAAAGGTGTCAAATAAAGATGAATGAATATTGTATACCTCCTTTGCCTCCTTTTCAGGATAAATTAGTGCAAACTTTAATACTCTCCATTCAGATGCAGTTTAGTGATAACGCCTAAGCATTTGAGGGCCTGTTGTGTGTCTGGATTAGTGGATAGGAAAAGAAAGCCCAAAAGGCAATTCTGAAGCCTGGCTTTTTTCAGAATTGCAGGGTTTGGTGGACTTTATATTGAGGAGCTTTTGTGGTTGAGTAAACTCTGGACTTTTGGAGGGAGAAGAGGTAGAAAGGTGTTAATGGAAAGGGATCCCAATCCCTCAGGAGAGGGTTCTTGGACCTCATGCAAGAAATAATTCCTGGGAAGTCCACAGAGTAAAGTGAAAGCAAGCTTATTAAGAAAGTAAAAGAATAAAGAATGGCTACTCCATAGGCAGAGCCACAGCACGGGCCGCTTGGCTGAATGTACTTACAGTTATTTCCTCATCATATGCTAAACAAGGGGTGGATTGTTCATGAGTTTTCCAAGAAAGGGGTGGGCAGTTCCTGGAACTGAGGATTCCTCCCCGTTTTAGACCGTATAGTGTAATTTCTTGATGTTGCCATGTCATTTGTAAACTGTCATGGTGCTGGTGGGAATGTCCTTTAGCAGCTAATACATTATAATTAGCATATAATGAGCAGTGAGGACCACCAGAAGTCATTTCATCGCCACCTTGATTACGGTGGGTTTTGGCTGGCTTCCTAATGCAACCTGTTTAATCAGTGGGGTCTTTGTGACCTGTATCTTGTGCTGACCTCCAGCCTTATTTTACCCTTATTCAAGATGGAGTCACTCTGGTTCAAACACCTCTGACAAATAGATGAAGAAAAACTTGGTTTGCAGATTGTTGCATTTCTTTTTTCATTGATTGATTGATTGATTGAGACAGGGTCTAGCTCTGTTGCCCAGGCTAGAGGGTAGTGGTGTGATCATGGCTGACTATAGCTTTGACCTTCTGGGCTCAAGCAATCCTTCCAGCTCAGCTTCTTCATTCATTCATTCATTCATTCATTCATTCATTCATTCAGGGTCTAGCTCTGTTGCCCAGGCTGGAGGGAATAGTGCAGTCATGGCTCACTATAGCTTTGACCTCCTGGGCTCAAGCAATCCTTCCAGCTCAGCTTCTTGAGAAACGTGGACCAGAGATGCTTGCAACTTCACCTGGCTAATTGTTTACATTTTTTGTATAGATGAGGTCTCACTTTGTTGCCCGGGCTTGTAACTGTCCAATGAGTTCATCTTGCCCTCTGCCTGGACACACCCAATTCATCAAGACAGAGGAATTGCAATAGAGAAAGAGTAATTCATGCAGAGCCAGCTGTGCGGGAGGCCAGAGTTTTATTATTACTCAAATAAGACTCCCCAAGCATTCAGGGATCTGAGTTTTTGAGGATAATTTGGTGGGTGGAGGAAGGCCAGTGAGTCGAGAATGCTGATTGATTGGTCCAGAGATGAAATCATGGGACATTGAAGCTGTCCTCTGGTGCTGAATCAGTTCCTGGGTTGGGGGCCACAAGATCAGATGAGCCAGTTTATCGATCTGGGTGGTGCAGCTGATCCACAAAGTTCAGGATCCTCAAAATATCTCGAGCACTGATCTTAGGAGCATTTTAGGGAAGCTCAGAATCTTGTAGCCTCCAGCTGCATGACTCTTGAACCATAATTTCTAATCCTGTGGCTAATTTGTTTGTCTTACAAAGGCAGTCTAGTACCCAGGCAAGAAGGAGGTTTGTTTTAGGAAAGGGCTGTTACCATCTTTGTTGTAAACTATAAACTAAGTTCCTCCCAAAGTTAGTTCAGCCTATGCCCAGGAATGAACAAGGACAACTGGAGGTTAGAAGCAAGATGTAGTTAAGTCAAATATCTTTCACTGTCTCAATTACAATTTTGCAATGGCAGTTTCAGGCTGATCTTGAACTCGTAGGCTCAAGTGATCCTCCCACTTTGGCCTCCCAAAGTATTGAGATTACAGGCCTGACCCCCCCACCACACTCCCTACCCACCTCCCCCTCCCACCCCCACACTCAGCCAAAACATGGTGTTGGTTGAGATATAGATAATAGAAGTGCTTGTATTACTTCACTCCAGTCTGGAACAACAGAGCAAGACCCTAGCTGTTTTTTAAAAAAAGTGCCAGTAGTAGCTGCCTCTAGTGTATAACCTTTCTGACTAGACAAGACGCCAACTATCCTAATGTGTGAATTTTCTTTTTCTCTTTTGAGACAGAGTTTTGCTCTTTTTGCCCAGGCTGGAGTGCAGGGTCACAATCTCAGCTAACTGCAACCTCTACCTCCCAGATTCAAGTGATTCTCCTGCCTCAGTCTCTCAAGTAGCTGAGATTACAGCTGTGTGCCACCAAGCCCAGCTAATTTTGTATTTTTACTAAAGACAGGGTTTCTCCATGCTGGTCAGGTTGGTCTCAAACTCCCTACCTCAGGTGATCTGCCTGCCTCGGCCTCCCAAAGTGCTGGGATTACAGGTGTGAGCCGCCACGCCCAGCCTTCCTTTTTTTTTTTTTGAGACAGAATCTCATTCTGTTGCTCAGGCTGGAGTGTAGTGGCACAATCTCAGCTCACTGAAACCTCTGCCTCCTGGGTTCAAGCAATTTCCAGCTAATTTTTGTATCTTTGGTAGAGACAGGGTTTCACCATGTTGGCCAGCCTGGTCTTGAACTCCTAACCTCTAGTGATCTGCCCAGTCTGGCCTCCCAAAGTGCTAGGATTACAGGCCTGAGCCACCATATCTGGCCTGAATTTTCTAACAGTACAATGCACACCATCTTTGCTAAAACCTCTTAAAGTAAATTGCAGACATCATAAGAAATTGGTCCTTAATATTTGTAATTTAACTGTTTATTAGCAGTAATTTGTAGTTGCTTTTCATTTTACTAAGGTAGGAATTTAATTTTGTGACCTAGAAGATGGATGGGTAGGAAAGAAGGTCACTTGGCTTAGTAAATGAAGTTAGCCGGTCACTCTTCATTCAAACTTCCTTCTTGGTATTTAAACACTAACTCCCGTTAATGTCTAAAAGGAGATACTTCCATTTTCAGTTGAACTTCAGTGATTTTTTGCAGGGGAACGTTATGTTATTTAGGGTTATTTGGGAATTTATGATGATATCAAGATGTCAGAGATTTGTGTTATAAAATTTTACCTATGGCAGACTATGCTTTCAGTCTTTGTCCCAGATGTTAAGTCAGGAGTCTGTACCTCTGTTAAGATTCCAGTTTTTTAAATAAATAAATAAATAAGATACAATAAAATTTCAGTTTAGAGCTAGGCATTCTGGTTCACACCTGTAATCCCAGCTACTTGGGAGGCCAAGGCAGGAGGATTGCTTATACCCAAGAGTTGGAGAGCAATGTAAGCAAGGAATTGAGATGCCTGTCTCTAAAAAAAAAAAAAAAAAATCCAATTCACTGTGGCTAAATTATACAGTCCATATCCTTTGATGCTTACACATAGTTCTTGGGGTCATGGCATGCTTATTTCTGGGAATGAAGTGGTGATCTCCTGCAGCTTAGAAGAAACAAAAAGGAATGGGTAACATAAAAATCTGGATTAATATGCTAGTTCTGGGCAATTATCCTGCAAATTCTGCCCAGTAATAAAAGTAAGTAGGGTGTCCATAACCTGGACATTGCTTTGTTTTGGAAAATAAAACCAAGTAATTTCATGACCCCCAGAGGAAATATTTTATATCTTGGCAAGTAAAATTTTAGATGGAAATAATCTACTATGTCACCCTTGCAGGAGTTGCTGTACTCACTTTACTATTTGTAGTAGAGCTATACATGATAGCATCTTATAACTGTATGTATATATGTGTACACACACACACACACACACACACACATTTGAGACAGTGTTTCATTCTGTTCCCCAGGCTGGAGTACAATGGCACCATCTTGGCTCACTCCAACCTCTGTCTCCCAGGTTCAAGTGATTCTCCTGCATCAGCCTCCCAAGTAGTGAGATTACAGGCACCCACCACCATGCCTGCCTCATTTGTGTGTTTTTAGAAGAAACAGGATTTCACCATGTTGACCAGGCTGGTCTCGAACTCCTGACCTCAGGTGATCTGCTTACCTCAGCCTCCCAAAGTGTTGGGATTACAGGTGTGAGCCACTGTGCCTGGCCATGTTTTGCTCAATTATTACTCTTACAGCAGGAATAATAGTTACCAACAAAAAGGAAGCATGAAAGTTTTACTATCACTGAGTCTGCTAGAACTTGTTACTGGGTTTGGTAATATTCACACCCTGGCTATGCAAAGAAGGTTATGAAGGAAAGAGATTTTATATAAGAAAGGATCTT
Organism: Callithrix jacchus; assembly: GCF_049354715.1. NCBI lineage: Eukaryota > Metazoa > Chordata > Mammalia > Primates > Cebidae > Callithrix > Callithrix jacchus. Next base: position 25,296,510 of record NC_133516.1, on the reverse strand, counting down.
GTATGGTAAATACGTGTCCTGAAAAGAATAGTTGGTTGGGTTTTTTTGTTTTGTTTTGTTTTTTGAGACAGAGTCTTGCTCTATTGCCCAGGCTGGAGTGCAGTGATGCAATCTCAGCTCACTGCAACTTCTGCCTCCTGGGTTCAAGTGATTCTCCTGCCTCAGCCTCCCAAGTAGCTGGGATTACAGGCATGTGCCACCATGCCCAGCTATTTTTGTATTTTTTCTATTAGAGATAGGATTTCACCATATTGGCCAGTCTTGTCTTGAACTCCTGACCTCAAGTGATCCACCTACCTTGACCTCCCAAAGTGCTAGGATTATAGGTGTAAGCCACTGTGCCTTGCCAAAAAATAAAAATAATAAAATAAAAGTAACATTCCTGGAGATGATCCAAGATGGCCAATCGCTAACATCCCGGGATTGCAGCTCTCAGTGAAGGCACGGAGAACTAGAGGACGCCACACTTTCAGACAAATTCTGGTTGCTCACGGAGCAGAAGATCCCCAGTGGAGGAAACACACGGGTCGCCAGCGTGACTGTCGTGGCTGGCGCAGCGGTTCCGCCGGCACCTCGGCGAGGCAGCTCTCGGAGCAGAATAAACAGGTTTGGAGGACCCGCATGGGCCCCCAGCACAACACCAGAGCCCGGTGCAGTGGCTGTGACGGCACCTTGGCGCAGAGTAAACGGGACCGGTTCCCCTTCTGACCGAGGTTTGGAACCCCGGGAAGGCAGAGTTGCCTACTATGGACACAAGACGGGAGCCCGACAGGAGAATCCTGGGAAGAAAAGCACCATCAGTTTTAACGCCGTTGCTCTGGCCCTGGGAACTAACAACTTGGACGCCCACTCAAGAGACCTAATCTGAAAGTTGGTAAATTCAAAGACGACAGGAGGATAAATTTACAATGACGGGAAGAAACCAGCGTAAAAAAGCTGAGAATACACAAAGTCAGAACACCTCTCCCTCCAAAGATGATCACAGTTCCACATCGATAATGGAACAAGGCTTGATGGAGAACGAGCGTATCCCGATGACAGAAGTAGTCTTCAAGGAATGGATAATAGCAAACTTCGGTGAGTTAAAAGAACATGTTGTAGCCCAACGTAAAGAAACTAGGAACTTTGAAAAAAGGTTTGATGAAATCCTATTGAGAATAGACAACTTAGAGAGGAGTATGAGTGAATTAATGGAACTGAAGAATACAATACAGGAACTCCGAGAAGTATGCACAGGTTTAAACACACGAATTGTTCAAGCAGAAGAAAGGATATCAGAGGTCAAAGTCCAACTTAATGAAATAAAACGTGAAGAAAAGATTAGAGAAAAAAGGATAAAAAGGAATGAGCAAAGTCTCCAAGAAATGTGGGACTATGTGAAAAGACCAAATTTACGTTTGATAGGTGTACCTGAATGCGACAGAGAGAATGAATCCAAGCTGGAAAATACCCTTCAGGATATTATTCAGGAAAATTTTCCTAAACTAGCAAAGCAGGTCAATATTCAACCCCAGGTAATACAGAGAACACCACAAAGATATTCCTCAAGAAGAGCAACCCCAAGGCACATAATCGTTAGATTCACCAGGGTTGAAACAAAGGAGAAAATACTAAGGGCAGCCAGAGAGAAAGGTCAGGTTACCCACAAAGGCAAACCTATCAGACTTACAACAGATCTCTCAGCAGAAACTCTACAAGCCAGAAGAGAGTGGGGGCCAATATTCAACATCCTCAAAGAACAGAACCTTCAGCCCAGAATTTCATATCCAGCCAAACTAAACTTCACAACTGAAGGAAAAATAAAATCTTTTATGAACAAGCAAGAACTCAGAGATTTTATTATCACCAGGCCTGCTTTACAAGAGCTTCTGAAAGAAGCATTACACACAGAAAGAAACAACCAGTATTAGCCTGTCTAAAAATATACCAAAAAGTAAAGAGCACCAACATAAAGAAGAATTTACACCAACGAATGGATAAAACAGCCAGTTAACATCAAATGGCAGTAACCCTAAATTTAAATTGACTAAATCCCCCAATCAAAAGACACAGCCAAAACCCAAAAGCATGTTACATCCAGACCTGTTTCACATGCAAGGATACACAAAGACTCAAAACAAAGGGATGGAGAAAGATTTACCAACCAAATGGAGAGCAAAAATAAATAATAAATAAATAAAAAGCAGGAATTGCAAATCTCGTATCAGATAAAATAGATTTTAAAGCAACAAAGATACAGTGGTAAAAGGATCAATGCAGCAACAAGATACACCCAGATACATAAAGACTTAGACTCAATGAGACAGAAAATTAATAAGGATATCAAGGACTTGAACTCAGATCCGGAACAAGTAAACTTAATAAATATTTATAGAGCTCTCCACTTTAAATACACAAAATATATATTCTTGTCAATACCACATCACACCTACTCATAAGTTTAAATGAAACATTGATTGGCCATTATTAATACCCAATTTTTTTCAGAATAAAGCAATATTTCCGTTTACTCTCCCTCTTTCTTCCTTTCCCCTCCTTTACTTATTTTTTTTTCTTTCATTCTCTCAAAAAAAGAAATCAACTTGTAAACCTCTAGATCCAGGTCAGCAATGTTTCTCTCATTGCTTGATTTCCTTCCTCCCTTCCCTCCCTCCCTCCCCGCTTCTTCCCTTCCTTCCTTCCTTCATCCCTTCCTTCCTCCCTTCCTTCCTCCCTACCGTCCTCCTTCCCTCCCTTCCTGCCTTCCTCCAAAAAAAAAAAGTAACATTCCTTTTAAGGTAAGTGGCATTGGATTTGGGTGGCTAGAGTAACTTTAGTGTTAACCTTGGCTAAATCTTTCCTGCAATTATGAATCCCTTCATGAGTTCCACAGACCATGCAGCACATGCTTAAACTTTTGAGGCTGAGGTGGGCAGATCACTTGAGGTCAGCATTTTGAGAACAGCCTGGGCAACACGGTGAAACCCCATCTCTACTAAAAATACAAAAATTAGCTGGGCATGGTGGCATGTACCCATAGTCCCAGCTACTTTGAAGGCTGAGGCAGGAGAATCACTTGGACGTAGGAGGTCGAGGTTATGGTGAGCTGAGATTGCGCCACTGCACTCTAGCCTAGGTCACAAAGCAAGACTCCATCTCAAAAAAAAAAGAAAGAAAGAAAGAAAAAGGAATGTTACTTTTATATTAACATTTCAGTAACGTGGTTGAGGCAAACCAGTGTTACAACCCATCTGAATGGCTGACAGCAATCAAACTCCAAATGGTGCTGCAGACAGAACCATGCATGGACACACGTTTCTTCTGAGGACCCTTAGATTGACCCCCAGAGGAGCCCTAGCTGCTGTTCCCCACACAACACTCCTTTCAGCAGGCAGTAGCCAGAAAGAGTCATCATTCAACTCCTAACAGCTGTTAGGTTACCACTCCAGAGAGGGGAATGATACAGGAGTTAAGAACAAATTACTTAGGCAGATAGTGAGGGTATGGAGGTTCTCAGTTAGGTTTCCTTTTAGTGAAAAGCAGGCCAAATTATTTTCCTTTCTAACAAAGAGCAGCTGGTAAACTTGAGCTGCAGACATACATGCCAGCAGTTGTGCCAATCATGTTCAAGATGGCGGCTCCATCTTCCCTTCTCTGACAGCCACATGTACAGTAAGGAGCAGACAAGATGGCACCGACCAAGGGTATAGTTCATTTGCATAATGAGATTAGGATGCAGCGGCCAGCCTTCCCCACAGGCTATGTAAATATCACACCTAATTGAACCAAACTGTGAGCCCTCTGTAAATCAGACACCACCTCCTCAAGTTCAAATATAAAATCCAGTGCATCTGCTGCCAGCCAGGCTTTTCCTCTCTGAAGTCCCTTCTCTTTTCTCTTTCTTTGCCTATTAAACCTCCACTCATTCACTTAAGGTGCTTAGCACAGTGTCTGCAAATAGAAATCCCTCAAAACATATTCATTATTATTTATCACTTTAAAATATTTATTTATTTATTTGAGACAGAGTCTCACTCTGTTGTCCAGGCTGGAGTGCCGTGGTGCAATCTTGGCCCACTGCAACCTCCACTCCTGGTTTCAAGCAATTCTCTGCCTCAACCTCCTGAGTAGCTGAGATTACAGGTGTCCACCACCACTCCCAGCTAAGTTTTTGTATTTTTAGTAGAGATGGGGTTCCACCATTTTGGCCAGTCTGGTCCTGAACTCCTGACCTCATGATCCACCTGTCTCAGCCTCCCAAAGTGCTGGGATTACAGGTGTGAGTCACTGAGCCCAGCCTTATTTTTGTTTATTTTTATTTTTTATTTTATTATTTGTTTTTTTGAGGTGGAGTTTAGCTGTTGTTACCCAGGCTGGAGTGCAATGGCACGATCTCGGCTCACTACGACCTCTGCCTCCTGGGTTCGAACAATTGTCCTGCCTCAGCCTCCCAAGTAACTGGGACTATAGGCGCACACCACCACACCCAGATAATTTTTGTATTTTTGGTAGAGACGAGGTTTCACCTTATTGACCAGGATGGTCTCGATCTCTTGACCTCGTGATCCACCTGCCTCGGGCTCCCAAAGTGCTGGGATTATAGGCTTGAGCCACCACGCCTGACCTCTTTATTTTTTATTCTTTTGAGACAGAGTTTTGCTCTTGTTACCCAGGCTGGAGTGGTGCAATAGTGCAATCTTGGCTCACTGCAACCTCTGCCTCCTGGGTTAAAGCGATTCTCCTGCCTCACACTCCTGAGTAGTGGGGATTACAGGTGCCCACCACCACACCTGGCTAATTTTTGTATTTTTAGTAGAGATAGGGTTTTGCTATGTTGACCAGGCTGGTCTCAAATTCCTGACCTCAGGTGATCTGCCCAGTTCAGCTTCCCAAAGTGTTGGGATTACAGGTGTGAGCCACTGCACCTGGCTGTGAATATTTTAAGACAATCTTAGATTTACAGAAGTTAAAAGGTAGTACAAAGTGATCTCATCTATCTTCATGTAGCTTCTCCTAAAATTAGCACCTTACTGTAACCGTGGAACATTTATCAAAACCAAAAAATTGGTACAATAATATTAACAAACTATAGACTTTGTTCAAATTTCATGAGTTTTTCCACTAATGTCCTTTTTCTGTTCAAGGATCCAATCCAGGATATCATATTGCATGTAATATTATTAAGTTTTTAAGAAAGAGAATCTGATTTTCTCAGTTCATCCTGAATTTCAGATGTTCAGTATAGTGACATCATCAGGCCTCTGGGAGGTGTTTAAGATGTTCACCTTAATTTTCTGGAAGTTTCACATCAAGGTACCTCTCCCAGTCACACAGGCTAGGTCAATCTGATGAGTTATCATTTTCACACCTGAGGACTTTGGGGAGATGGTCTCAGTTGCTGAGAGTTGAAGACTGGACAGAAACTGAATTCCAGGAGCTGGGCTAGGGATTGAGGCAACTATTAATAGTTGTTTGCTCGTAGGGTTGTGTTGCCTGCAACCAAGGGGGCAGCATGGGAAGCAATGTGTCAAGGAAGTGTCATATGGGGGCTGAGTAGATAATGCAAAAGTGGCTTACCAGCCCAAAGTGGATAAGGCAAAGAGAGGATGTTTACATATAAAGGAAGAAAAAAAAAGTTTAAAAAAAGTTGGTGGCTGGGTGCAGTGGCTCATGCCTGCAATCCCAGCATTTGGGAGGCTGAGGTGGACAGATCACATGAGGCCAGGAGTTTGAGATCAGCCGGGCCAACATGGCAAAACCCCATCTCTACTAAAAATATAAAAATAAGCTGGGCATGGCGGCAGGCACCTGTAATCCCAGCTACTCAGGAAGCTGAGGCAGAAGAATCGCCTGAACCCCAGGCAGAGGTTGCAGTGAGCCTAGATGGCATTACTGCACTTCAGCTTGGGCGACAGAGCAAGACTCCGACTTAGAAAAAAAAAAAAGTTTAGAGCCAGATGATTTGAGAGAAATGACAGGAGCAGTGCCTAGCACAATCCATGAGCCAGATGTTAAGCAATGGGAGCTTTTAATGTAATCTGTGGCTATGGATGCAAGATGGGCTGGGAAGGAATAAACACAAAAGTGAATGACTAGATGAAGGACATTTTCTGGTCTTCATAGTTCTGGACATCTGTGAAAGAAGAATATCCTGCCATTCTTGGGAAAGTAGTGCACATTTTGTTAGAATTTTAGCTTCATATGAGCAAACTTTCTCTTGTTTAACAGACATCAGGCGAAAGGATGGAGATAATCTTATTTCGGTGGCAAATGAAATCAGCGTGTGCTTATCTCCAGCTTATTGCAGGATTGGATGCAATATTTGTGCAGCAAAAACAAAACAGGGGTTACACATTAAATAGTTAAATTGTATTTTTTATTTTACTTTCAAAAATAGCAGTTTTATGAAAAATAGTCTTATACAGGAGAGCAAGAAAAAATCATGTATAACTGTAACTATTAGGGCTACATTTGAGCTGGATCATGTCACTCAGTAAGAGAATAATTTTTCAGGCTGGGCATGCTGGCTCATGCCTGTAATCCCAACACTTTGGGAAGACAAGGCAGATGGATCACGAGATCAGTAGTTAGAGACCAGCCTGACCAACATGGTGAAACCCCATCTCTACTAAAAATACAAAATACAAAATACAAAAATTATTTTTAGCTGGGCACTGTGGCTCACACTTGTAATCCCAGCTACTCAGGAGGCTGAGGCAGGAGAATCGCTAAAACCTGAAAGGCGCAGGTTGCTGTGAGCTGAGATCGCACCAATGCACTCCAGCCTGGACAACAGAGAGAGATTCTGTCTCAATAAAAAAAAAGAAAATAATTTTTCAAGGTCTTGTACAAAATGAACTTAGGGTATATTTTGTTTTGTTTTATGGTCTCTCTCTTTCTCTTTTTTTTTTCCCCGAAACAAAGCGTCTCTATGTGGTGGCCTTGAATTCCTGGGCTTTAGGAATTCTCCTGCCTCAGCCTTTTGAGTAGCTGGGAGGCACACACCACCACGTCCAGCTAATTTTTCTATTTTTAGTAGAGACAGGGTTTTACCATGTTGGCCAGGCTGGTCTCAAATTCCTGACCTCAAGTGACGCACCCACCTTGGCATCCCAAAGTGCTGGGATTACAGGTGCGAGCCACCGCTCATTCTTTTTTTTGAGACAGAGTCTCACTCAATCTCCCAGGTTAGAGTGCAGTGGCGTGATCTCAGCTCACTGCAACCTACATCTCCCAGGTTCAAGCGATTCTCCTGCCTCAGCCTCTGAAGTAGCTGGGATTACAGGTGCGTGATGCCATGCCCAGGTAATTTTTGTATTTTTGGTAAAGATGGGGTTTCACCACGTTGGCCAGGCTGGTCTCAAACTCCTGACCTCAAGTGATCTGCCCATCTTGGCCTTCCAAAGTGCTGGGATTACAGACTTGAGCCACCGTGCCTGGCCTATGTTTTTAAAATCATATTGCTTTGGCTTATAGTTTAGTATCATTATTATTAAACAATTTCAATACATTTTTGTGTTGTAAGTAATATTTATTAAAATAAATTTATGCTGGGATGCATAGTGGTTCAGGCCTGTTGTCCTGGTGCATAAGGAGGTAAGGCCAGGTGTTTGAGACCAGTCTGGGTAAGATAGGAAGCCCTCGTCTACATAACAAAACAAAAAAGGTCAATTCATGGAATGAGACTTTTGGTAATGGTGACATTAAGAGGTTAAGCAGTTTTTCCTACAGAAAACAATTATAAAAGTTGGACAAAATTATTAAAAATAACTATTTGAAGCTACTGAAATGACTAAAAGCAGGCAAAAATTCTTTTTTTCTTTTGAGACAGAGTCTCGTTCTATCACTCAGGCTGGAGTGGAGTAGCATGATCTCAGCTCACTGCAACCTTCACCTCCTGGATTCCAGTGATTCTCCTGCCTCAGCCTCCCAAGTAGCTGGGATTACAGGTGTGAGCCATTCCGCCTGGCTAATTTTTGTATTTTTAGTAGAGACAGAGTTTTACCATGTTGGCCGGTCTGGCCAACACAGTGAACCAATGTCTCTACTAAAAATACAAAATTAGCTGGGCATGGTGGCAGTGCCTATAATCCCAGCTACTTGGGAGGCTGAGGCAGGAGAACCACTTGAATTGAGGAGATGGCGGTTGCAGTGAGCTGAGATCTCACCACTGCACTCCAGCCTGGGCAACAGAACTAGAATCTATCAAAAAAAAAAAAAGCCTACCACCATGGCTCACGCGTGTAATCCCACTTTGGGAGGCTGAGGTGGGTGGATCACCTGAGGAGTTCAAGACCAATTCAAGCCTGAACAATATGGTGAAACCCTGTATGTATTAAAAATACAAAAATTAGCCAGGTGTAGGGGCATGTGCCTGTAGTCCTAACTACTCAGGGGGCCGAGACAAGAGAATTCCTTGAACCCTGGAGGTGGAGGTTGTAGTGAGCTGACGTTGGCCAACATGGTAAAACTCTGTCTCTACTAAAAATACAAAAATTAGCCAGGCCTGTAGTCCTAACTACTCAGGGGGCTGAGACATTGGCCAACATGGTAAAACACTGTCTCTACTAAAAATACAAAACAAAATATACCCTAAGTTCATTTTGTACAAGACCTTGAAAAATTATTTTCTTTCTTTCTTTCTTTTTTTTTTTATTGAGACAGAGTTTCTCTCTGTTGTCCAGGCTGGAATGCATTGGTGCCATCTTAGCTCACAGCAACCTGCGCCTTTCAGGTTTTAGCAATTCTCCTGCCTCAGCCTCCTGAGTAGCTGGGATTATAAGTGTGAGCCACAATGCCCAGCTAAAAATAATTTTTGTATCTTGTATTTTTAGTAGAGATGGGGTTTTACCATGTTGGTCAGGCTCAAACTGTCCATGTGAACTGGACACTCAAGAAACTGCTAAAGAAATGCTGTCAAGAAATCCACCTGTGATGGGATCAGGAATTGCCTATGGTCCTCCTCTGAGTCATGTGCACCCCCACAAAACAGACTGGGTATTTGCCCTATGAGGTTTTGTTCAGCAGGACCCCCCTTCACAAATTGTAAGTCAGACTAAAGGTGATCTCCATGAGTTAGGGGAGCTAACTTTAAAAAGGCAAATTCAGGCTTTAAGCATGGCAATGAAAAAGTACACACTGAGTGCAGGAAAGGATGCCCATAAGCCTAACAGAACAAACACATTCCTTTAAACCTGGGGACTCTGTTTGGGTCAAGAAATGGAACCCAACTTCTCTAGGACCCACATGTGTTGGGCCCCATACTGTAATTCTGTTCACCCTCACTGCTGTTAAAGTTGCAAGTATTGTGCCTTAGATCCACCACAGTCAGCTGAAACCCGCAGCCCAAGACCAGCAGACCAGTCAAACAGGAGCCAGACCATCCTACCCAATTAATCCTGCGATGAGACCGTGTTGCCAGTGAGGATGACTACAGCTCTGCTCTGGCCACTCCAGAAGCTGGCCAGTCTACTTGCGGCAGAAGCCTGAGGAAATCTGCAAGCCCTACTCTAGTCACATGACCAGAAGCCGACTAGTCCACGCACAGCCCAAGTTTGAGGAGTCATCCAAGGAAATGTGGTTAGAAATGTTAAGCTTGATTGCCATTTTAGTACTGTTAACTGTTCTATTGCTATGTGTTCATTTTTTGCCAGTCCCTCTGCCCAAGGAGAGATTCAATCTGTCCATGCTGGATATAAGGATGCTATCCTTTGCTAGTTCCTGTATCTGCACAGGAGGAAGGGCAACTCATAGAAGGATGTCCACACTGCGTGCATACTACCTGGATAGGGAATACAGTAGTTAAGACTTTACTGTATCAGAAATATTTCTTAACACCCAGATACATAAGACACATAGTGAGATTTAGATTCAACGAGACAACAAATTGATAACGATATCCAGGATTTGAACTCAGAGCCAGAACAAATAAACACAATAGAGGTCTCCATTTTAAACACATAAAATATGCATTAACCACTTTAAACACTCAAAATATTGATCGGCCATTATTGAAACCCATTTTAGGAATGTAGTAATATTCCTTTTTCCCTCTTTTTCTTTTTTTCCCCTTCTTTTTCTCTTTTTCCCTAAAAAAAAAAAAAAAAGAAAAACCATGCTCACTACCTGAGTGATGAGATCCATACCCCAAATCTCAAAAAAAAAAAAAAAAAAAATACATAAACTCTTTTGATAGAAACATTTATACGTAAAGTCAGTAAAGAAACTTTACTCCTTTTGGGCTTGGCGCGGTGGCTCATGCCTGTAATCCCAGCACTTTGGGAGGCTGAGGTGGGTGGATCACGAGGTCAGGAGTTCGAGACCAACCTGATCAACATAGTGAAACCCTGTCTCTACCAAAGATACAAAAATTAGCCAGGCATGGTGATGTGCCCATAATCCCGGCTATTCAGGAGGCTGAGGCAGGAGAATCGTTTGAACCTGAGAGGTAGAGGTTGCAGTGAGCTGAGATCATGCCACTGCACTCCAGCCTGGGCAACAGAGTAAGACTCCATAAAAAAAAAAAAAAAAAAGAAATATTATGAAGGTACAGGGACCCACCTAAGGACTTGTACTTACAACCAGACAACTTACGCAGTTTGTGACCCAGGATATGGCCAGTCTTATGCTTGTTACGAGCCTAAGTATTCACCTGGGTCCTGGTTTGAAGTTCGGATCAAGGAAGAGGACAGGTGGAACCTTCTGAACCAAACTAAAGCCCCTCCTTCCCAGAAAGAAGCTATCGATTTTTACTTTAATTTCTGTCAAGTAAAATTCACAAGAACAGCTCCCCCCGCAATTACTAACTCCACAGGTTTCACCACTGCCTGTCACAGAACTAGGTGTTTATCCCCTGCATCTTAGTGAGCAATTTGCTGGAACTGTCTAACATGGTCCAGTAACCAGCAGCAACCAAGGCAAGTCATGGTTACGAAAACAGCTTCCCTTTTTCTACTGAAACCAGATTGTAAAGTAAGCAGCTGCCACCCTGTAACTCTTTTAATTCTTAAGCCAGATCTATCTATATGGATAATGGGTAACTATATGACAATATACAGAGGCATTTGGAGAATCATTTTGTAAATTGCAAAAAAAAAAAAAAAAAAAAAAAATTGAGTCCGTCCCATTCAATGACAATTCCAGGTATTTAAGTCATTCTATAAGAATCTCAACCAAGAGATACCCGAACCCCGTCCTGCAGCCAGTAACCTGTTTGCTCAATTGGCCGAAACATAGCCAGCAATCTATGTGTCTTCTCTTGTTATGTCTGCGGAGGAGCCAATATGGGAGATCAATGGCCATGGGAAGCAAAAGTTAATGCCTCAAGAAAGTTTTACCTTATATCTCTCTTCTACTGAGCCGATGCTGAAACGTTCAAAAATTTGGCTCTTGAAATCCTCTATCATAGGGAGATACTGCATTGCCGGCTGGGGGAAAACCTTCACCAACCCATTTAGGGAATTGGTTTGCTTAGGACAGCAATATCATAATGAAACAATGAAGAAAACTCTATGGAAAGGCAAAAACAAGCAAGATAGCGATCCCACCAGACTATCATGCCACAACCCATTTTCTCGCTTCCCTTCTTGGAACCACTCCTGGTACCAACTAAAGGCACCTAATAGCTAGTAAACACCCTCTGGCCTCTGTTGGATCTGTGGTCAATGCGTTTATCAACAGTTATCTGCCAAGTGGACAGGGGCCTGCCTACTAGGAACAATTAGACCATCTTTCTTCCTACTCCCACTGCAGCAAGGGGAGACTCTTGGGGACTCCATTTATGATGAACTCAAAGAAAGAAACAGATGAGATGTAGACATCAAGAGAGACATAAAGATAGGCGACTGGAAAGATGCTGATTGGCCCCCTGAGAGAATAATTTAATATTATGGACCAACCACCTGGGCACAGGATAGATCATGGGGATACCACACCCCAATTTATATGCTTAACCACATCATAAGGTTACAAGCAGTACCTGAGATCATTACCAATGAGATGGCAAATGCTTTAGATCTCTTAGGCCAGCAATCCACAAAGATGAGGAATACAATTACCAGAATAGGCTAGCTTTAGAATCCCCTTGCCTAGGAGGAAGGAGTATGTGGAAAGTTCAACTTAACTGTTGCTTAGAAATTGATGATAATAGAAAAACTATCATGGAAATTACTGTGAAGATGCAAAAATTAGCTCATGTTCCAGTTCAGACTTGGAAACCTGGATGGTTTCCAGATTCCCTTTTTGGAGGTTGGTTTTCACCCTTTGGTGGTTTTAAAACATTAATGGGAGTAGTGCTGGCTGTATTAGGGAATTGCTTAATACTCTCTTGTCTCTTGCCCCTTATTATTAGAAGCGTTCAGTCTACTATAGAAGTTTTAGTAGACAAAACAACCACAACCCGACTGATGGCCCCTATGAAATATCAGTCTTTACCTACAACAGAAGACCCGCCCTGTCATGAAGAACTAAATAGAAGTGATGCTTTCTATTGAGTTTTTACTCACAGGAAGCATCAATGGGGGGGAATGAGGCAGGGAAATGAAAGAATAAATAAATAAAGTCACATAAAAGTAAGTTCCTACGTTAAATTGAAGACAGTCTATAAGCCTAGGCTCTGAGGAGCTTTGATATCGTTATCTCAGAAGCCAGAGCTTGAGGGAATGTGCTCTGAAGACTTTCCCAATACTCCCTCACCATCTGGAGAAAAGCATAGATTTTCTCCTACATCCCTACCCGCATGATATGAGTAAGCCTAAGAATTTATAGATATCTGTGTATTGCAAGCCTGTTTTCTATCTAAATAACACAATGAAGGCCATGAGAAATGTCCAAACAGGATGGCTCCCTAGACATCAAAAAGGAGGCAAGAGTGAACCAGCCTAGGTTCGAGATAAGGCCACCTGGCCCACATACCAAGAGTCATGTGTAAGCCTGTCACTATATTGATTAACTTCTTTTGTTCTCGCTTCTGCAAGCCTGCTTCTTTTCACGCCCTTAGATGCATAAAAGGCACTTGCCCTCTTTGTCCGATGCTCAGTCCTTTGGATGCAAATCCACTGAGCCTCTGTACACTTTAAATAAATCCTCCTGTAACCTCATAGGTCTCTCTGGTTCCCTGATTTCCCGCAACACTCCCACCTTGGCTTCCCAAAGTGCTCGGATTATAGACATAAACCGCGATACCTGGCTTCAAGGATTAACTAAACTAAAATTCCAGACAAGAAGAAGCCCTTCCAAGGTGAATTGATAATAACTAGCTGTTTTTTTTTTTTTTTTTTTTGTGGAAACATTTGCTAATTTTAGATCACTCAACATAGGCAGAGGAGTTTTTTGGGGCAAAGAAAACCCAGAAGAGCTTTGTGGTCATTTGGGGTTACTGAACTGATTGAAAATTAGAAAAGTCCCAAAAGCATGATTGATTTTTCATGTGGGATATTTGCTGAGTTGAAGACCTGCTTGGGAGGCTCAGGGATTGGCTCAAAACTTTTCAAAAGCAAAATCATTGTGTTTAGGAAACAAAGCCCCATTAGAAGGATATGGCTTCCTCAAACTCGTGGCTAGTATCTCCCTCAAGATATTTCTCATATTTTGAAGCTGAATAAACTAGAAGCTAAGCTCAATGTTAAACTAAGCTCAAAGTCTCTAAAGGAATGAACTGAAAGTCCTGTAGTCTTTCAGGATTGAGGAGACAAAGATCTACAAGGTTTTTCTATTAAATACCTAGGGTTGAATGTGATGGCTCATGCCTGTAATCCCAGTACTCTGGGAGGCCAAGGACAGCAAATCACGAGGTCAGGAGTTCGAGACCAGCCTGGTCGACATGGTAAAACCCTGTCTCTACAAAAACACAAAAATTAGCCGGGTGTGGGGGCATGGGCCTGTAATCCCAGTTATGGGAGAGGCTGAGGCAAGAGAATAGCTTGACCCTGGGAGATGGAGGTTGCAGTGAGCCGAGATTGCACCACTGTACTCTAATCTGTGTGACACAGTAAGACTCCATCTCAAAAAAAAAAAAAAAAAAAAACTAAAATGGATGAGAAGATGGAGACTTTCAACAGATAACTAGAATCTATAAAAAGAATTTGCAAAAACAAATCAAATTTTATTTTGTTTGTTTGTTTATTTATTTGGGACAGGGTTTCACTTCTATTGGCCAGACTGGAGTACAATGGTTCAATCTCGGCTCACTGCAACCTCTACCTCTGGTTTCAAGCAATTCTTCTGCCTCAGCCTCCCGAGTAGCTGGGATTACAGGGGTGCATGCCACCACTCCCAGCTAATTTTTTTTTTTTTTTGTATTTTTAGTAGAGACAGGGTTTTGCCATGTTACCCAGGCTGGTCTCAAACTTCTGGACTCAAGCAATCTGCCCACCTGGACCTCCCAAAGTACTGATTATAGGCGTGAGCCATGGTGCCTGGCTACAAATCAAATTGTAAAACTAAAAATCTAGGCTGGGCACGGTGGCTCACACCTGAAATCCCAGCACTTTGGGAGGCTGAGGTGGGGGGATTGACTGAAGTCAGGAGTTTGAGACTAGCCTGGCCAATGTGGCAAAAACCCATCTCTACTCAAAATACAAAAAATTAGCTGAACATGGTGGTAGGCGCCTGTAATCCCAGGTACTTGGGAGGCTGACACAGGAGAATCACTTGAACCTGGGAGACAGAGGTTGCAGCAAGCTAAGTTTGTGCCACTGCACTCCAGCCTGGGCAACAAGAGCAAAACTCTGCCTCAAAACAAAACACAACACAACAAAACAAAAAAAATCTGAAAATCTAGTATTTAAAATAAAAACTCAATGTATAGATTTAACAGCAGGTTGGAGATTATAGCAGATAGACTCAGTTAAAGTGTAAAAGACATGGCGAACAAGGTCAAATATTTTTACATATGAGCTGGGTGCGGTGGCTCATGCCTGTAATCTCAGCACTTTGGGAGGTCGAGGCGGGTGGATCACCTGAACTCAGGAATTTGAGAGCCTGGCCAACATGGTGAAACCCCGTCTCTACTAAAAATACAAAATTGGCTGGGCGTGGTGTTGGGTGCCTGTAATCCCAGCTACTCAGGAGGCTGAGGCAGGAGAATCGCTTAAACCCAGGAGGCAGAGGTTGCAGTGAAGTGAGATTGCAGCATTGCATTCAAAAAGAACAAAACTCTGTCTCAAATAATAATAATAATAATCTTACATATGGTTATTGATGTCTTGAAGAACAGGCATAGAAAATACAGCAATAGCCTTATCTGAAGAGATAATGATTGAGAATTTCCCAAAACTGATGAAAGACATCAAGCCACAAATCAGAGAAGCTCAATGACATCCAAGACAGGTAAATACAAGGAAAACCAAGATAGGGCACAAAATAAATGGCTAAAAATCATTGACAAAGAGAAACTCTTAAAAAGAAGTGAGAGGGCCAGGCATGGCGTGGCCTGTAATCACACCTGTAATTTCAGCACTGTGGGAGGCCCAGGTGGGAGGACTGCTTGAGCCCAGGGATTCAAGACCAGCTTGGGCAACAAAGGGAGACATCATCTCTACAAAAATAATAACAAGAAGCAGTTGGCTGGGTGCGGTGGCTCAAGCCTGTAATCCCAGCACTTTGGGAGGCCGAGGCGGGTGGATTACGAGGTTAAGATACTGAGACCATCCTGGTCAACATGGTGAAACCCCGACTCTACTAAAAATACAAAAAAAAAAAATTAGCTGGGCATGGTGGCGCGTGCCTGTAATCCCTGCTACTCAGGAGGCTGAGGCAGGAGAATTGCCTGAACCCAGGAGGCGGAGGTTGTGGTGAGCTGAGATCGCGCCATTGCACTCCAGCCTGGGTAACAAGAGCAAAACTCCGTCTCAAAAATAATAAAAATAATAAGTTAAAAAAATTAGTCCAGCAACATGGCAGGAGCCTGTGGTCCCAGCTACTCTGGAGTCTGAGGTGGGAGGATTGCTTGAGCCCAGGAGGCAGAGGTTACAGTGAGCCCAGATTGTGCCACTGCACTCCAGCTTGGCAAGAGAGCAAGACCCTGTCTGGGGTAAAAAAAAAAAAAAAGAAAAAAAAAAGAAAAGAAAAAAATCAACAGTAATTGTTTATAACTAAAACTAAACAAAGCTTTTGTTTGGAAAGGAGTACTTTAACATTGTTTTAGAATTTTCTGACAGATGGTGATAATTAAAAGCAAACCATCCTGCAGTTGGCTTCACTATGGTTTTTTTTTTTTTTTTTTTTTTGAGACAGTCTCGCCCTGTTTCCCAGGCTGGAGGGCAATGGCACGATCTTGGCTCACTGCAACCTCCCACTCCCTGGTTCAAGTGATTTGCCTGCCTCAGCCTCCCAAGTAGCTGGGATTACAGGCAAGCACCACCATGCCCCGCTGATTTTTGTATTTTTAGCAGAGATGGGGTTTCACCATGTTGGCCAGACTGGTCTCAAGCTCCTGAACTTGTGAGTCGCATGCCTCAGCCTCCCAAAGTGCTGGGGTTACAGGCGAGCCACGGTTCCAGGCCAACTATAGCTTTTATCTTCTCCACCATCAATTTATAGCTTTATTGCCTACACAGGTGCTCAGGAACACCCTTCGTATTCCATTGCAGTCACCTCCACTTTATTCTTCCAGATGGAGTATGTCCAAAACTGAACTCATCTTCTGCCATAAATCTTCTATTATTATGTTTTTACCTATCGGGACATTGGCTTATAATTTTGGAAAGCATTCACAATTGGGTCGGGTAGGACACTTAAAGAGGCCAATCACAATACCGGGGGCAAGATCAATGGGAAAACCAGAGAGGAGACGGACGCCTGGGCCAGGCCTCACAACGTCCCGAGCTGGAATGGGTCTTTTGCTTTCGGCTCAGCGGTGACGGGATCAGGGAAGAGCAGGGGTGTACACTAGCTGCGGTCTGATTTAGCCCTTTGGGGTTAAAAACTGGAGAAGGAGCTGATCAGAACTCTCATAGGCGCTTCGCAGCACTGGAACGCAGCTCTCATCCGGGCGCGTTCCGAAGGAGACCTGGGCCGGGGACTTTGTGACACGCAAAGGCGGAACGGCTCCGGGCCGGGAGGCGGGGCCGGAACAGCGGAAGCGGGGCGGTGCCAGGACCCCCCCCCCCGCCCTCAGGCGGAAGGGCACGGAGGAGGTGACGCAGTAGGCCAGCGCCGGCGTCGCGACAGCGGCTTCAGAGGAAGCTCGGCGGCGGTGGCCGCGGCGAGCAGGCCGGACGTTTACTCGCTGGCTGGGCTTCCTCTGGAGCTGGCGAAGGCGGGGCCTGCGGTCCAGGCTGCTGCCGCGTCGGGGCCGGCGGCGGGACAGGTGCCGGGAGCGAGGGGGCAGGTAAGTGGGGGCGCGGGCGGCCGAGTGCCGGACGTAGCGATCGCTTGGCTGGGCTGGCTGGCCATTCCCGCGCCGTTGCGCGCCACCTCAGCGCCGGGCCGGGAGGCCTCAAGTCGCCCTCCCCCCGCCCGAGCCGGAGGCCTCTGTCCGTCCCGGCCACAGCGTGCCTTTTCGGGGGAGGCGCGCGAGCTCGTCCCGAGGGGCCGCTGCCCTGCTCTCTCGCTCCAGCCGGGCTGTGCAGCGGAGGCACCGGGAAGCTGGCGCCGTCCCCCCCACCCCCAGCTCCTCCTGAAGCCTTGAAAGCTCTGGGAAGAGAATCGGCTGTCACAGGCTTCCAGCTCGGGCCGCCTTGGAAGTCCAGGGTTTTTATTTGCTCGGACTGCCCTGCCTCCTTCTGGCCTTGATTCCTTCCCCCGAGCTCCCAGGACCGTTTTCCAGAGAGCCTGGCTGGGCATGAGCGCGGCGGGAGCCGTCTTTTCTCTTCTGTCTGCGCTGGGCGGTATCAGCCCCCGCTCTACGCCCAGTGGCCACTCTGTCGTGGGAAGAGGGATGCAGAGAGGATGTGGGAGTTTTGGACTTAGAGCCAGAATAGACGAGGTGAAATCCTACCCTGCTGTCTGGTAGTGTTTTTCATCTCATGCTAGACATTTCGACCTTTTTCACCGCATGTAAAATGGGACTTTCTTCTATCAATATAAATTATAATGTTGGGAGAATTAAATGCAGAAAGCAGACGTTAGTTATGAAATGTTTTGAGAATATGATTAAGAATATCCAGAAGACTTCATGAAAGGTTCCTAAGTGTTCCCCTCCCCCGCATTTTGCCCGGAATAACTAAGCTTGGTATGGAGAAGGGTGCCGGAGATGCCAGGCTCTTGTGTGGTCAGAGCCTAACTGCAGCCTCTGCTTTGGGTGGGCAGCATCAGGAAGAAAGGAGACAGCCTCCTAGCCATCTGCATGTCTCACTCTTGTTGATAGCACGTTATTGGTTCTATGAAGGATGGCTTAAATCAGTTTTGATCATTACTCAAGATAGCTTTTTCCCAGGTGATCTTTTCTAGGAGTGTAGAGGAGAGTGATAGGGAGGGAGGCTTCATTTACACCCTGGTTCACTCTTACTTTAAAAAAAAAAAAAAAATTACTTATTTATTTTTTGAGACAGAGTCTCACTCTGACACCCTGGCTGGAGTGCAGTGGCATGGTCTTCTCCGCTCACTGCAACTTCCACCTCCTGGGTTCAAGAGATTCTCCTGCTTCAGCTTCCCAAGTACCTGGAATTACAGGTGTCTGCCACCACGCCCAGCTAATTTTTGTATTTTTAGTAGAATCGGGGTTTCACCATGTTGGCCAGGCTGGTCTCGAACTCCTGACCTCAAATGGTCTGCCCGCCTTGGCCTCTCAAAAGTGCTGGGATTACAGACATGAGCCACTGCACTCGGCCTGTATCACTTTATAAATCAGGCTTTTTTTTTTTTTTTTTTTGTTATTATGTGAATCCTTCAAAAATCATAGAAAAATTGAAATTTAAGAATATCTTGCTTTCATTCTAGCTTGTCATAAACCCAGTACTCTACACAGGCCTGCCTTTCCGTCTTCCATCCTGGTATGCATGACCATTTACTTTGTGTTATTAGCCAGCTTCCTGTGGAGCTCAGTTTGAGAACAGGGGGTTCTGTGTTTCTCTAGTTGCCATACAAACATCTTATTGAAGTAGATCACCTTGGCATTCTCGATATTAAGCATGTCTTTGTGAATTTTTAGTTCATTTTTCTTTTTGTTAAATTGTACTCTGTCACTGATTTAAAGAATTTGGTAGATGCTCTAGGAAGGGTCAACTGATAAGGTGGTCACAGTGTTTGACATGTACTTTTCTTATCCATTATGATGAAACTCTTGTGACTTTTTTTGGGATATGGGTAATATTTTCAAAATTAAGGTAAATAGGCCATCAGGCTGAGTTGAACATTCTCTTTTGGGAAAATGTATTCATTCTCAAATTATTCTCTTGTAGCCTTCTCATTGCTTTAGCAATTCCTATTCTGTTATTGGTAGAGCCAGAAATGGACCCTACATCGCAGATTCTCCAAAGATGCTAATTTTTTTTTTCTCTAAAATGACCATGTTCATAGCATGTTGGTTTTCTTTTCTTTCTTTCTTTACCGATATGGAGCTTTGCTCTTTTTGCGCAGGCTGGCGGGCAATGGTACGATCTCAGCTCACTGCAACTTCTGCCTCCCAGGTTCAAGCAATTCTCCTGCCTCAGCCTCCCAAGTAGCTGGGAACACAGGCGCCCGGCACCACGCCTGGCTAATTTTTGTATTTTTAGTACAGATGGGGTTTCACCATGTTGGCCAGGATGGTCTCAATCTCTGGACCTTGTGTTGATTTTCTACAACCAGATGATAAAAGACATCCTAAGGTCACTGATTTAAAGTCATGGTAACATAGGTAGTTTAATATATTCAGAGTCTACAGAGACCTGGTATGTATCTGAAAAACCAAATAGCTGAATCTCTAAAATTTTATTTTTGTGTCTGAAATACCTTAACTCTGAGGTTGATGAATTGATGTTGAATTTCAGATTCTGACAGGAAACTTTCCATATTTCTGACAGGAAAGAAGTAGGGGTATATATGAAGGGTTGGTATGAACTCATGGTTACAGTTTCAGTCTAAACTGATACTACAGATTTAACATTGAAACAAAGCAGGGCTATGGAGTAGTAACAGCCTAGCAAAAAGTAAAGATTAGAAGTCACTGGCTCTTGAGGCAGTCTTCTGACTCTGGAACTACTTGAGATGAAAATTTTGAATAATATTTTTAACTTAATTTTTTTGTTGTTGTTGTTAATGAATGAGAACTTCTTATGTTGCTCAGGTTGGCCTTGAACTCATAGCCTCGCCTCCTCAAGCGCCAGGACAACTGGCCCGAGCCACCGCAGCTCCCAATTTTTTTTTTTTTTGAAATGGAATCTTGCTCTGTTGTCCAGGCTGGAGTGCAGTGGTGAGATCTCAGCTCACCGAAACCTCTGCCTCCTGAGTTCAAGTGATTCTCCTGCCTTAGCCTCCTTAGCATGGGACTATAGGCATGCACTACCACGCCCAGCTAATTTTTGTATTTTTAGTAGAGACGGGGTTTCACCATGTTGGCCAGGATGGTCTCAATCTCTTGACCTTGTGAGTCACCCCCCTCGGCCTCCCAAAATGCTAGGATTATAGGCATGAGCCACCATGCCCAGCTAACTTAATTTTTTAAATATGTAATTACGACTAGCTTCGGTGGCTCATGCCTGTAATCCCAACACTTTGGGAGGCTGAGGCGGGCGGATCACCTAAGGTCAGGAGTTTGAGACCAGCCTTGCTAACATAGTGAAACCCTGTCTCAACTAAAAATACAAAATTAGCCAAGTGTGGTGGCACATACCTGTAGTCCCAGCTACTCAGGAGGCCGAGGGCAGGAGAATCGCTTGAACCTGGGTGGTGGAGTTTGCAGTGAGCCTAGACCGGGCCACTGCACTCCAGCGTGGGCGACAATCAAGATTCTCTTAAAAGAAAAACAAAAGGGCTGGGCCTGGTGGCTCACACCTGTAATCCCAGCACTTTGGGAGGTGAAACTCCGTCTCTACTAAAAATACAAAAAATCAGCTGGGCATGGTGGCGCGTGCCTATAATCCCAGCTACTCAGGAGGCTGAGGCAGGAGAATTGCCTGAACCCAGGAGGCGGAGGTTGCAGTGAACCGAGATCACGCCATTGCACTCCAGCCTGGGTAACAGGAGCGAAACTCAGTCTCAAAAAAAAAAAAAAAGAAAAGAAAAACAAAAAATTACATACAGTGAAATACATAGATGTTAAGGGTTTTTGTTTTTTAAAGCATATGTACACAAAATGGAAGACAGAACAACAGTAAAAACATTTGGAAGTTGGAATGCAGATTGATTTAAGCAATCTGCCTGCCTTGTTCTCCCAAAGTGTTAGGATTACAGGCATGAGGCACCACACTTGGCTGATACAACTTTTTCATAGTGAAGCTTCAGTTAACTTGTACAGTGGCTGCGCTACAAACTTTCACCCAAATATTGGGCTACTTAAGGGGTTGCTTAGGCTTGGGGCTGTCCTGGAGTTGGAGAATGTCTAACAAGAATGTAAAGCTCACTTCTAGTCCCTATAGGTGTGTGCATTTTATTTTTGAAGGAATGTTGCTATTTGATCAACGTAAACATAACAGCATGGCTGTGAATACAGGGACAGAAATGTTAAGGAAACCCATGTGAAAGTTGCTTTTAATTACTGGACTGTTTTATTTGAGAATCTTCAATGGCAATTTCTTTTGTCTTTGCTCCAGGGTCAGATTCCCTAAAGAAGAAGGGATCTCCTGCTTGGAGAGTACAAAGCAGGCTTCCAGCTGTCTAGTTGCTAAACTGAGAGAAAAGCTAGAGGTCTTAGCATTCATTATTTAAACACTCATTCATTTTCATTTAACTCAACTGTTTTCAGAAAGATGACCTATTCTCAGCTGGACCAGTTGAAAAGCTTTCCAGTATAGGAATCCACTATCCAATATGGTAGCCACTAGCTACAAGTAGCAGCTTAAATCTAAATAATTAAAATTAAAGGTTTAGGTCCTCAGTTGCACTAGACACATTTCAAGTGCTCGGTGGCCACATTTGCCGAGAGCCTACCATATTGGACAGAGTAAATATAGAATATTTCTATCATTGCAGAAATTTTATTGGGCTGTGTCATTCTAGTTTAGAGAGGAAGGCTCTGGGTTTCTGTAAGGATGAGTAAGGGACAGTTGGCTGGTTTTGTGGAGTGTGGGAGGATACTTAAATCATTTGACCAATCCTTTTGTTTTTAGTATCATGTTCACATCCTTCTGTAGAACAATTCCTAACCTGTTCTGAGGTATTGTTCTTTAGATTGCTTTCTTTGAGCCTCCCTCTATTGCCCAGGCTGGAGTGCAGTGGCATGAACTTGGCTCACTGCAACCACTCAGCTCACTGCAACCTCTGCCTCCCAGGTTTAAGAAGTTCTCCTGCCTCAGCCTCCTGAGTAGCTGGGATTACAGGTACCACCACCATGCCTGGCTGATTTTTGTATTTTAATAGAGACAGGTTTTCACCAGGTTGGCCAGGCTGACCTCAGGTGATCCACCTGCCTTGGCCTCCCAAAGTGCTGGGATTACAGACATGATCCACCTTGCCCAGCTGAGATTTAACTTCTTTAGATCATTCAGTCAATTTACATTCTAACTTCCAGAATGTTTTTGCTGTTCAGTCTTCCATTTTGTGTACGTATGCTTTAACAAACAGAAGTCCTTCAGGTTTATGTATTTCACCATAGGTAAACTGTATCTTTAAAAAATTAAGTTAAAAAATTCCTTTTTTTTTCCTTTTTGAAACAGAGCCTAGCTCTGTTGCCCAGGCTGGAGTGCAGTGGCATGATCTCAGCTCACTGCAACCTCTGCCTCCCAGGTTCAAGTGATCTTCCTACCTTAGCCCCGCCTAGTAGCTGGGATTACAGGAGTACACCACCATGCCTGGTTAATTTTTGTGTTATTATTATTATTAGTAGTAGTAGTAGAGTTGGGGTTTCACCATTTGGCCAGGCTGATCTTGAACTCCTGACCTCAGGTGATCCACCTGCCTCGGCCTCCCAAAGTGTTGGAATTACAGGCATGGGCCATCACACCTAACCACGTTAAAAAATTTAAAAAGTTTTTCTTTCTTTTTTTTTTTTAAGAGACGGTGGTCTCTTAAAAAATTTAAAAAGTTTTTCTTTCTTTTTTTTTTTTAAGAGACGGTGGTCTCGCTCTGTTGCCCAGGCTGGAGTGCAGTGGCTGTTCACAGGCGCGATCCCACTGCTGATCAGCACAGGAGTTTTGACCTGCTCCGTTTCCGACCTGGGCCAGTTCACCCCTCCTTAGGCAACTTGGTGGTCGCCTGCTCCCGGGAGGTCACCATATTGATGCAGAACTTAGTTCGGACACCCGATCGGCATAGCGCACTACAGCCCAGAACTCGGGCTCAAGCCATCCTTCCACCTCAGCCTCCCGAGTAGCTGGGACTACAGGCACGTGCCATCGCGCCTGGCAAAAATTCTTAAGATGTTGATCAAAAGATGCAAAGTCTCAGACTGGAGGAGTAAGTTTTAGTGATCTATCCCATAGCATGCTAACCACAATTAAGAATGAAGTTCTTAAGTTCTTAAGAACGAAGGCCGGATGCAGTGGCTCACGTCTGTAATCCCAGCACTTTGGGAAGCTGAAGCCGGCAGATCACCTGAGATCAGGAGCTGGAGACTAGCCTGACTAACATGATGAAACTGCTTATTTACTAAAAATACAAGATTAGCCAGGCATGGTGGTGCATGCCTATAATCCCAGCTACTTGAGCTGCTGAGGCAGGAGCATTGCTTAAACCCTGAAGGTGGAGGTTGCAGTGAACTGAGATCGCGCCATTGCACTCCAGCCTGGACAACAAGAGCGAGACTCCGTCTTAAAAAAAAAAAAAGTGTGTGTTTTGAAATGGTTAAAAGAATAGATTTTTGGTGTTCTCATGACAAAGAATAAAGTTGGTGAGGTGATGAATATGTTAATTAGCTTGTTCTACAATGTATACATAAATCAAAACATGAGATTGTATTCCATAAATATACACAATTATTTGCCAAATAAAAATACCTGAATTACAGCCTGGCCAACACGGTGAAACCCCTCTCTACTGAAAATACAAAAACTAGCTGGGCATGGTGGCATGCCCTTAAATCCCCAGCTACTTAGGAGACTGAGGCAGGAGAATGCTTGAACCTGGGAGGCCGAGGTTGTAGTGAGCCAAGATTGTGCCACTGCACTTCAGGCTGGGTGACATAGTGAGACTCCATCTTAAAAAAAAAATCATAAATTAATTAATTATTTAGGATTGGGTCTTGCTATGTCACCCAGGTTGGTTTGTATCTTGGCCTCAAAGGATCCTTCTGTCTCAGTCTCTTGAGTAGCTGGGACTATAGATGTATGCCATGGTTTTTTCGTTTAAAAAATTTAATGGCTTACACCTGTAAGCTTAGGTAGTCAAGACAGGAGAATCACCTGAGCCTGGAAGTTTGGGGCTGCAGTGAGCCATGGCTGACAGAATGAGACCCTGTCTCTTAAGAAAAATTAAAAAATAAAAAAAGGAACATTTTTTTATTCTTAATGAAGTTTTTAGCAGGGAATGATGATAAAATGTGTCTAACAATCTGCAGTCTTTATCCACAAGTAAAGTACTTCATCAGCATTTAAACGTGTATAAGAATCTCCATTAAAAAAAAGTTTCAGCTTTATCCAGGCTTCCTGAGCAGCTTTATGTATTGCCATCTTTATTCTACCTTGGTTTTTGTCCTTTCTATTGTACTAAAATTTCTCCTGCAAATGTCAGAATTCAGTGAACACTTTTAATTGTTAACTTGCTGGGCTTCTCAACAACCTTTGACCATTTCCCTCTTTTTAGAAACTTGTTCTAGCTTTGCTGATACTACCTTTACCTGATTTTCCACCTTATCTCACTGGTCCTTCTTTTTCACTTTCCTTTGCTTAGTCTTCTTTCTTTATCTCACTCTTAAATCCTGGAGTTCCTTGGGATATTGCCCTAAGGTACATTCCCTTCTGCCTTTTATAAATTCTTTCTAGGTGATCTTATCATTTTCTATAGCTTTGGTTATTCCAAACTGAAAACTGGAATTCCCATAGTGTCCTCTTTTCAGAATTCTTGAACTGTATATCCCACAAGATATATCCACTTAGATTTCTGATTCAACATGTGGAATAGATAGATCTCAAATTCAACACGTGAACGACTAAAGGCATGGTCAGTATACTTTCCCCTGTCTCCATCTGTGTTCCATATCAGTGATACCACTATTTACCTAGTAGCTCATACTTTTACCCCCTACAGATAGGCTTTTGACAAATTACAAGTCCTGTAATTTCTGTGTCCTGAAGATTGATTCACTTTGCTACATCCTCCCAGTTTTCCCCTTAATCCAAGAGGCTGTCACATTGTACCTGCATTTATTTACCTGTAACTAGGAGAAGGCTGTGGCCTTCTCCTAGTGATTTTGCACATTTCAGGTAGAATGATTTTTTTCAGGAATAAGAATCAGATGTTTGTCTTTTAGTGGCTTCACACCAACCATATGTTAAGTATCAGCATAATGAATTTAGCTCTTCTGTTCTTTATTTACCCCTTCGGTGCCTCCTTTCAGTGTTACTGAAGTTCTTTCTGTTCTTTGGAATACTGAATTCCCTCTCTTGCCTAGTAACTCTTGCTCATCATTTGTCTCACCTGAAAAATAATTTCTTCAGAGAGGTGTTTCCTGACCCTTTTGCCAGACATTTCCATTGTGCCTTCAATTTGACCTTTTTTTTTTTTGAGACAAAACCTTGCTCTGTCACCCAAGCTAGAGTGCAGTGGTATGATCATAGCTCAGTGAAACTTTGACCTCCCGGGCACAAGTGATCCTTCACCTCACCCTCCTGATTAGATAGGAACACAGGCATGTGCCACCAGTTTTGGCGAAAATTTGTTTTTTTTTTTTTGAGACAGCATCTCCCTATGTTGCCCAGGAAGGTAATCTTGAACTCCCAGGCTAAAGCGATACTCCACCTTGGCCTCCCAAAGTGCTGTATTACAGGCATAAGCCACCATGCCTGGCCAATATTGGCAGTATTCCATAATAAGAGTTTATTTGAATTACATTGTTTATTTCATATTAAGAAGTTTGTTTATATATAAGTGATTTTTCTACTCTAAACTAGAGGTTCCTAAACTTTCTGTTTACAGCCTCCTTAATATATTTTTTACATGTCCTTAAGCCTAACAGTTTAATTTATAAATAATTATGTTCAAACAGCTTAAGAAGTATTTAAGTTCTAGTAACCTAATTGACATCTAAGAAATACACAAATTAAAAAACAAAGTCAGATAGATGTGGTGGCTCATGTCTGTTATCTCAGCTCTTTGGGAGGCCAAGGTGGGTGGATCACTTGAGTCCAGGAGTTTAAGACCAATCTAGGCAACATAGTGAGACCTTACTTATTTCTACAAAATGTTTAAAAAAATTGCCAGGCTTGGTGGTGTACATCCTGTAGTCCCAGCTACTCCGGAGGCTGAGGGAGGACTGCTGGAGCCTGGGAGAGGCTATGGTGAGCACTGATTGCAACACTGTAATCCAGCCTTGGTGAACAGAATTAGACACTGTCTCAAAAAAATAAGAGGAAAAATTACATATTTATTTTATTCTTAAATAACTACAGTTTTTTGCTGAATATACTTGTTGGGGATGACAAAACCCAAACTCTGGAATCATATTGAACACTGCCACCCATACTACCTTTTACTGTTTTAATTGAACTTCTTTGGGGGCTAGACATGGAGGCTTATGACTACAATCCCAGCACGTGGGGAGTTTCAGGTGGGAAGATCGTTTGAGGCCAGGAATTCAAGACCAGTCTTGACAACATAGTGAGACCCCATCTCGCTACTTTATTTTATTTTTTTAATTTAAAATGTTTGTTTGTTTGTTTATTTATTTAGAGACAGAGTCTCACTGTGTCACCCAGGCTGGAGTGCAATGGCATGATCTTGGCTCACTGCAGCCTCCACCACCTGGATTCAAGTTACTCTCATGCCTCAGGCTCCTGAGAAGCTGGCCATTACAAGTGCCCACCACTGCACCCAGCTAAGTTTTGTATTTTTAGTAGAGATGGGGTTTTACCATGTTGGCCAGGCTGGTCTGGAACTCCTGACCTCAGGTGATCTGCCCTCCTCAACCTTCAGAAATGCTGGGATTACAGGTGTGAGCCACCGCACCTGGCCACCATCTCGTTATTTTCAAAAATAAATAACATTTGCTTACATCTTTGCTTTCTCCACTCATTTTTTTTTTTTTTTTGCTCTGAATTGATATTTGCATACTTATTTTTTTTAACAATCAGCAACCAACAGATACTCAGCTTTCCAAAGATTATGATATCATTAAAAGGAATATAGCATGATCTATTTTGAACCTGAACTGTCTTGCACTAGTAATTTACTGAGTGTTTGACAAATACAGAATATCACTTTTTCCCTGTAATTTAGAATTTCCTGTGGTGCCCTTGCGAGATCTCTACAGAATCCCAGGTTGCCTTGGGCACAGTTTGGGAACTGTGATCCTAAACTGTTAATACGTTAGTGTACATGCTTTTAGACATTTTTCTCCAAAGATTCAAGCATATGCATGTAGTTTTCCTTTTAATAAAAATGGGCTGGTACATATTGCACAGCAACTTGATTTTTTTCATTCAACAGTGTATCATAGTAAAGGTAGTGGATTGAACATATACACTTAATTTTATGCCAGCCTGAAAATTTCATTAAAACAATAGTAGACTTCAAACAAACAAACAAACAAACAAACAAACAAACACCTCGTCTAAGCACAGTGGCTCACGCCTGTAATCCCAGCACTTTGGGAGGCTGAGGCGGGTGGATGAGGTCAGGAGTTCAAGACCAGCCTGACCAATATGGTGAAACCCTGTCTCTACTAAAAATACAAAAATTAGCCAGGTGTGGTGGCAGGTGCCTGTAGTCCCAGCTACTCAGGAGGCTGAGTCAGGGGAATTGCTTGAACCTAGGAGACAGAGATTGCAGCGAGCCAAGATTGCACCACTGCACTTCAACCTGGGCAGCAGAGCGAGATTCTGTCTCAAAAACAAAAAACAAACCAAAAAAACCCTCACGATAACAACAGGAACGATGAGCATAATAACAATATTGTGAAAGCTGGAAAGCAGAAAAGACTAATGGTAATGAATTCACCAACTTGAAAAAGCTGTATTATAAACCAACAGTGGAGAGAGCCTTTAAATAGTCATGTTATGTTACCAAACCCTGTAAAAATTTCAGCGTTAGCTGTGTCGTGTACTGTGAAGGTGAAGGTGGATCAGAAAATATGAGTTGTTTGAAAGTCTGTTTCAGAAAAGACTGAAACATCTGACCTCCCTTTCTTCTCCCCGTAGACATAAACAGGGTAACTAGAGACTATCTGGAGTAGAAAAGAATTATTATCTGGACAAAGGAATACCATGCATAGTTAAGCCTGAGGTATTGTGCCTTATAAAGGAACCTAGTGGAAATTTGTATACTGAAGGCAGAAACCTCTAGCCTTTTTTCCTGACTTAGTTCTCAGAATCTTGTCCCTTTCCACTATTTCCCATTCACCAAAAGCAGCCTCTTTCAAGTTTAAGCTATTGTTTTGGTATAAACAACATGTCTTTAAATTACTTTTTTATTATTTTTATTTTTTGAGACAGAGTCTTGCTCTGTTGCCCAGGCTGGAGTGCAGTGGCACGATCTCAGCTCACTGCAACCTCCGCCTCCCGGGTTTAAGCAATTCTTCTGCCTCAGCCTCCTGAGTAGCTGGGATTACAGGTGCGTACGACCATGCCCAGCTAATTTTTGTATTTTTAGTAGAGACGGGGTTTCACCATGTTGGTCAGTCTGGTCTTGAACTCCTGACCTTGTGATCCACCCGCCTCAGCCTCCCAAAGTGCAAGGATTACAGTCATGAGCCACCACGCCTGGCCACCTTTTGATTTCTATTTATTTATTTTATTTTGAGATAGAGGCTTCTTGTTGCCCAGGCTAGAGTGCAGTGGCACGATCTCTGCTCACTGCAACCTCTGCCTCCTGGGTTCAAGTGATTCTCTTGCCTAGTCTCCCAGGTAGCTGCGATTGCAGGTACCTGCCATCACACCTGGCTAATTTTTTGTATTTTTAGTAGAGACAAGGTTTCACCATGTTGGCCAGGTTGGTCTTGAACTCCTGACCTCAAATGATCCTCCCACCTTGGCCTCCCAAAGTGCTGAGAGTACAGGCATGAGCCACCGTGCTCTGCCTAAATTACTTTTCATAATGTAACTTTTGATAATTTATGCTTTATCTGTTGATGAACATTGTTCTTTTTCACATCTGTTCCCTGCATCTGTGTGCATGCATACTTCTTATCTTCCCTCCAAGATAACACTGTATCTTCCCTCTATAGTGATGCCATAATTTTTCTAGAATTAATTTCCCTGAATGGGGGGGCAGCACTGCCATCCCAGGTGAGTTAATTCTTCATTGTTCTGTTTATTGCATGATATTTAGCATCCTTGGACCCCAGCACTAACTGTCAATACCAACCTCAATGCATTACAGCAACCAAGAATTTCCCACATATTTCCAAACATTGGGTTGGGGTGTGGTATGTAGTATCTGGTTGAGAAACATTGGGTTAGATCAGTGTGGAGCTGATTACTATTATGTAAATGGTAGTTATAGTTAAGTCATGTAGTATTCCAAGGTTTACAACCACTATTATCCCTTTCTTGTACATTTTTTTCTTGCCCCTGAAATTAATTGTTTTTATCTTTTGTTTAGTGTTCTCTGTACCTACTAACTGCAAACTCTCTTTTGATTGTATCTCCTTTATTTGCATTCTTACACTTTAGAAATTCTATGAGTATCACATTCTTGGAGCCTTTTGACCACTCCCTTCAGGATTGGTGGCTCTCCAGGCTTGAGGCACATTGTCATTCTGCATCTATTTTTACTGTTAGGTTTAGTATTCTCTTTGCTAGACCCTTGTTTTGGATCTCATTGCCTGGATCCTGTGTCTTCTTTACTTACTCCCTTATTTGCCAGAGTATCTCTGCATCCTTCTCAGAGTACCTGTGACTCTCTGAGAAAGATGCATGAGAGTTAAATATTTTGATAACTTACATCTCTGAAAACCTTTTTCTCTTATTTTTTGTGTTAGTTTCAGTCTGTAATTCTGTGTTACTTTCTAGGAGATTGCCTCAGAATTTTAAATGTTTTAAATTTTTGGCCCAGTGCGGTGGCTCACACCTCCCGAGTAGCCAGGACTACAGGTACGCACCACCATGCTAGGCTAATTTTTGTATTTTTAGTAGAGACAGGGTTTCAACCATGTTGGCAAGGATGGTCTCCATCTCTTGACCTTGTGATCTGCCCGCCTTGGCCTCCCAAAGTGCATTACAAAGTTTTCCTATATGCTTCACCTAGCTTTGCTCCAGTTGTGTGTTTATTTGTTTTTGTAGACACATTCTTGCTCTGTTGCCCAGGCTGGAGTGCAGTGGCGTGACCTTAGCTCACTGCAACCTATGCCTCCTGGGTTCAAGTGATTCACCTGCCTGAGCCTCCTGAGTAGCTGAAATTACAGGTTTGTGCCACCATGGCCATCTAATATTTGTATTTTTGGTAGACATGGGGTTTCACTATGTTGGCCAGGCTAGTCTTGAGCTCCTGACCTCAGTTGATCCACTCACCTCAGCCTTCCAGAGTGCTGGGATTACAGGCACGAGCCACTGCACCTGGCCTTGTTTTAGTTTTTTAAGGAGACAGAGTCTTATTGTGTTGCCCAGGCTGATCTTGAACTCTTGGGCTCAAGCAATCCTGCCTCCACCTCCCAAGTAGGTTGGTCTACAGGTTGCACCTCTGAACCTGGCCTCTCTAATGTTACAGAACTATAGCACATTATCAAGGCTAGGAAATTAACATTAAGAGAATACTATCAACTGATCTACACACCTTATTCAAAGTTTGTCAATTGTCACTTGACTATTGACTATTGACAGGATTATACCTTGCTTAATTGTTTTCTTCTTAATCTCAATCTTACATTCTAGGACAGTTCAGTGTGTCTTTATCTTTCAGGACTTTGATTGACCCGACTGAAGAGTATTAGCCAGTTATATATTAGCCAGATATAGAATATCTCCCCAAATTTGGGTTTGTCTCTTGTTTCCTCATGATGATGATGATGATGATGATGATTTTTTTTTTAGAAAATCTCTCTCTGTCGCTCAGGCTAGGGTGAAGTCCTGCCATCTTGGCTCACTGCAGCCTCTGCCTCCCAGGTACAAGCAATTCTAGTGCCTCAGCCTCACTTGTAGCTGGGATTGCAGGTGTGCACCATCGTGCCTGGCTAAGTTTTGTATTTTTAGTAGAGAGAATGTTTTGCCATGTTGGCCAGGCTGCTCTCAAACTCTTGACCCCAGGTGATCCACCTGCTTGGCCTCCCAAAGTGCTGGGATTACAGGCATGAGGCACTAAGCCAGTCTGGTGATGTTAATCTTGATCATCTGATTAAGATGTTGTTTGCCATGTTTTTCCATTGAAAGTTAATCTTGGCCTGGTGCAGTGGCTCACCCCTCTAATCCCAATACTTTGGGAGGCTGAGGTAGGTGGATCATTTAAGGCCAGGAGTTTGATACTGGCTTGGCCAATATGGTGAAACCCCATCTCTACTACAAATACAAAAATTAGTCTGATGTGATGGCATTCACCTATAATCCCAGCTACTTGGGAGGCTGAGGCAGGAGAATTGCTTGAACCCAGGAGGTGGAGGCTGCAGTGAGCAAAGATTGTGCCACTGCACTCCAGCTTGAGCGATAGAGTGAGACTGTCTCAAAAAAAAAAAATTATTCTTTTTAAGTATTTTGTGGGAGATACTTTGAGACTACCTATATATCTTGTTTCTCATATTTTCAGTCTCTAGTTTTAGCATCCATTGATGAGTCTTCCTGAGTCAGTTATTTCTGAGAGAGGTTGCAAATTATAACTTTGTATTCTTTTTTTCTCTTTTTTTTTTTTTGAGACAGAGTCCCTCTGACACCTAGGCTGAAGTGCAGTAGTGTGATATCAGCTCACTGCAACCTCTGCCTCCCTGGATTCAAGCAGTTCTCCTGCCTCGGACTCCCAAGTATCTGGGACTACAGGTGCATGCTATCACCCCTGGCTAACTTTTGTATTTTTAGTAGAGATGGCATTTTGCCATGTTGGCCAGGCTGGTCTTGAACTCCTGACCTTGAGTGATCTGCCAGCCTCGGCCTCCCAAAGTGCTGGGATTACAGGTGTGAGCCACCCCACCCAGCCTAATTTTTCTATTTTTTTCTTGTTATTAAGATTTTATTAGGTATTAATTTTAAATTGTTAAATATCTATAAGGTATTTATTAAGTATTCAGTAATGTCACACATTAAATATTAAGTATTTAATATTTAAAATATTAATTTAAATATTTGAACAGTAGAATTAAAAGTTACACATACTTTGGTAACTTTTCTGTCATTCTTTCTATATTAATTTGAGACTCTGTGTAAGGAATAGCTGTCCCTTCTGCCTGTTTGTTTAGTTAGTTTTTTACATCCCTATAAACAAGGATATTTACTTTATTCTTGGTGCCCATTCTTTTTTTTTTTTTTTTTTTTTTTTTGAGGCAGGGCCTTGCTCCATTTACCAGGCTGGAGTGTTGGAGTGTGGTGGCACAATCAGGGCTCACTGCAGCCTCAACTCCCTGGGCTTAAGCCATTCTTCTACCTCAGCTCCCCAAGTAGCAGGGATTACAGGTGTGTGCCACCACACCTCACTAATTTTTTTGACTTTTAGTAGAGATGTCTCACTATGTTGCCCAGGCTGGTCTTGAACTCCTGAGCTCAAGCATTCCTCCAGCTTTGGCCTTTCAAAGTGGTGGGATTACAGGTGTGAGCCACCATGCCCAGTCTTGGGTCTGTTATTTATTACTCTCATTTGTAATGATAATAATATAATGGTAGTATTTGGTTGCTCAAAGTTTCTTGGCCATTATAAGTGAGGCCTTTCAGATTGTCTTCTGTGTCCTTTTGTTTTTGTTTTTGTTTGTTTGTTTTATTTTTTGAGATGGAGTGTCCTTCCATCACCCAGGCTGGCGTGCAGTGGTGCAGTCTCAGTTCACTGCAACCTCCACCTCCTGGGTTCAAGCAATTCTCCTGCATCTCCCACCTGAGTAGCTGGGATTACAGGTCTGTGCCACCACGCCTGGCTAATTTTTGTATTTTTAGTAGAGAGGGGGTTTCACCATGTTGACCAGGCCGGTCTTGGAACTCCTGAATCAGGTGATCCACTCGCCTCAGCCTCCCAAAATGCTGGGATTACAGGAGTGAGCCACCACACCCTGCCTCTTGTGTCCTTTTGACATTTTTTTCTCCAGCATTTCTTTATCTGTATGTATATTAAATACTATAAGTTCATACTGATAACTGATTTCAGTCTGGCACCATGAATTCATTCTCACTTT
Source organism: Callithrix jacchus (assembly GCF_049354715.1). NCBI lineage: Eukaryota > Metazoa > Chordata > Mammalia > Primates > Cebidae > Callithrix > Callithrix jacchus. The sequence goes on along the minus strand of NC_133516.1, from coordinate 25,263,065 downwards.
GTCTCCTGTTATTTGTAATTTCTTTCTCTAGCAGGAAGAAACCTAGCTCTGTCTACAGTGTATTTACTCATTTGCTCAATTTTAGAATACTTGTTTCAGAATTAACTCATATTTCTATGAAAAACAAATTTGCTAACCAGTGTACCAGACTTGCATGTAGTCCTTTTGTCTTTACAGTCAGAATATTGTTTTCCTGAGTTTGCTGCTTCTCTACTCCTTTAGGGTAGTTACGGTATTCATTTGAAATTCAGTTATTGTTTGTGTTTCATTTTGGATTCCTCTGCATTCTGGTTGGTTTTCATTATTTGTATACTTAAAAAATATGTGAAACAGTATCATGGTCTGAAAAGTTGGAACTTTACAAAAAGGCATATTCAGAGAAGTGCTACTTATCTCATTTACTCGACCCTTTCCCAATACTTCCATTCTTCTCACCTTATTCCCACCTATCATGAAGTGGCGTATTATTGATGTTCATTTGAACTTTGCTTTTATCACTTAATGATATATCCTAAAAATCACTCTATATTAGTTCATAGAACTCATTCTATTCTTTTATAGCTTTATTCATTGTGTGCATAAACCATAATCTATTCAGCCACTCTATGTGGACATTTAGGTTGTTTTCTCTTTTTCTTTTCTTTTCTTTTTTCTTTTTTTTTTTTTTTTTTTGAGACCAGATATCACTCTGTTGCCCGGGCTAGGGTGAGAGTGGCACAGTCTTGACTCACTGCAGCCACAAATTCCTGGGCTCAGGTGATCCTTTAACCTCAGCCTCCCGAATAGCTGGGACCACAGGGACACACCACCACACCTGACTAATTTTTATATTTTTTATAGAGATGGGGTTTCATCATGTTGCCCAGATTGGTCTCAAACTCCTGGGCTCAAGCAATTCACCCACCTCAGGCTCCCAAAGTGCAGGATTATAGGCTGAGCCACAGTGCCCTGACATTTGTTTTTCAGTATTTTGCTATTATAAACAATGTTGCAATGAATAGTCTTGTACATGTGTGTATTTGTATTATTGTAGACATGTCTTCAAGGTAAATTCCTTAAAGTGGGGTTGCTAGATTAAAAGGTAAATACTTTTGTAGTTATTAATGTTACCAGATACCCTCCAAAAAGATTGGATCGATTTGTATTCTTCACAACAAAGTGCAGAAAGGCCCCTCTTCCCCATCAAGAGAATGTGTTACAATTTTTGCCAATTGTCTTATGAATGAAGTTGGACATCTTTCTTAAGCTTAAGGAACATTTAAAAAGCTTTATTTATAAATTGTCTCCTTACATCTTTTTCCTACTTTATATTACTCTTTTTTTCAATTATCTCTCAATTTAAGAGTTCCATGTGTTAGGGATATTAGCCTTTTATAATACATGTTGCAAATTTTTTTTTCTAGTTTATCGGTCGTCTTTTTATTTTGGTCATTTATTTATTTTTTTTAACTTCCAAGCTTTCTATTGAGATTTTAATTTCTGCTATTATTTTTAATTTTTAAGACTCCTTTCTTATTTTTGGCAATTCCTTTTAAAAAAAATAACATCCTGTTCTTTTTTCCAATGGATATATTTGCCTTTGCTTCTTTGAAGCTAGTGTTAGTTTTCTTTTCTTCCTTCTTTTTTTTTTTTGAGACAGAGTCTTGCTCTGTTGCCCACGCTGGAGTGCAGTGGCTCAATCTCAGCTCACTGCACCTCCACCGCCCAGGTTCAAGTGATTCTCCTGTCTCAGCCTCCTGAGTAGCTGGGATTACAGACATGTGTCATTACACCCAGCAATTTTTTTTTTTTTCCAAACAGAGTTTTGCTCTTCTTGCTCAGGCTGGAGTGCAATGGTGCGATCTCAGCTCACCAGAACCTCTACCTACTGGGTTCAAGCGATTCTCCTGCCTCAGCCTCCTGAGTAGCTGGGATTACAGGAATGTGCCATCACGCCCGGCTAATTTTGTATTTTTAGTAGAGACGAGGTTTCTCCATGTTGGTCAGGCTGCTCTTGAATTCCCGACTTCAGGTGATCTGCCCACCTCGGCCTCCCAAAGTGCTGGGATTACAGGCATGAGCCACTGCACTTGCCCCCACCTTTTTAAAATCATGGTAAAATATATGTAATATAAAATTTACTATTTTAGCCTTTTTTAGGTGCACAGTTCATTGGCATTAAGTACATTGGCATTGTTGTGCAACCATCACCACCATGCACCTCCAGAACCTTTTCATCTTCCCAAAATGAAATTCTGTGCCCATAAAGTAATAACTCCCTTTCTTCCCCTTCCCTGTTAGTTTATAAAAGTTGACTAACCTATCTTTTTTTTTTTTTTCCTTTTGTCTGTTTGTTTTGGTCTGCTTTTTATCCCTAGAGGTCTGGTGATTCTTGGTCATCCTTTATTTTTTATTTTATTTTTTTTTGAGACTGAATCTCACTCTGTTGCCCAGGCTAGAGTGCAGTGGTGTGCTCTCAGCTCACCACAACCTCTGCTTCCCAGGATCAAGCCAGTCCTGTGCCTCAGCCTCCCAAGTAGCTGGGATTACAGGCGTGCACCACCATGCCCAACTAATTTTTGTATTTTTAATAGAGATGGAGTTTTCCCTTGTTGGCCAGGCTGGTCTCGAACTCCTGACCTCAACTGATCTGCCCACCTTGGCCTCCCAAAGTATTGGGATTATATACACGAACCACCATGCCTGTTTAGTTTTTAAGAATGACCACTAAGAAACTGCTTGGAAACTCTTAACACATGGTGGGACATGTCAACTTTGGGCTATGTTGAGCCATTTTGTTGTGGGGGGAAATATCTGTATCTCTATGGATTTTTTTTTGTGTGTGTGGACTGGTTATATTCTCCAGAGAAGACTTTTCCAGTCTGTATGGATAAGACAGACTGCTAGCATTCTGGGAGATGAGTGACAAAGAGTGCTTGGGGCCTCGTATCAGTATATAATTCCATCTTCAAACTGTACCTGGAGTTTTTCTGTCTACAGACTTTCCATTTTACTCTTTTTGAAGGATAAACTTCCAATCCTAGGTAGGGGAGGGTCACTTACCTGCCATAGTGGAATTAAGTAGGGATCTGGAGTCAAATTGCTTCTTAAACTTTAGGTTACCTGTAGCTTGTTTTGTTGAGATATCCCCAAATATCACTACCTGTTGGTCTTTTCTCTTTAAATGATCTGTTTCCCCCAGGGACTGTTCGGCTTCTTGGAGGTATAGAGCTTCTTGCCAGTCTTATGGAAGCTGAGTGGGGAAGGACTTGTATTTATCTTCCTAGTATGCTCCTGTGCTCAGCTGTACATGATATACCTGACCATCCTGGGTCATCTTCCCCAGAAAGTGAAATTTTCATTACCTGCCAGGGTAGGAGATGGTAGACTTTGAGCCAGCCCTTCCTTTTCAGCACCATGCATACTCCTGACTTTCATACGTATATGTTGCCTCCACTTCTGAGCTTTTCTGCTTTCTGAGGTCCTATAGCTTCTTGCTGCTGCTGCTGCTGCTTTTTTATTTTTTTGAGATAGAGTTTGACTCTTGTCTCCCAGGCTGGAATGCAGTGGTGCAATCTTGGCTCACTGCAACCTCTGCCTCCCAGGTTCAAGCAATTCTCCTGCCTCAGCCTATCCAGTAGCTAAGATTACAGGTACCTGTCATCACACTTGGCTAATTTGTTTTGTATTTTTAGTAGAGACAGGGTTTCACCAAGTTGACCAGACTGGTCTCAAACTCCTGACCTCAGATGATCCACCTGCCACAGCCTCTGAAAGTGCTGGGATAACAGGTGACAGCCACCACACCCAACCCTGTGTTCTCATTTGTAAAATGAAGGAGGGGGAAGGGAGAGGAGACCAAATACCACTTAAGACTGATTCCATATTGACTTATTTATAATTTGCTTATAGCAGAATAATTTGTTTCATACAGCAAATTTTTAAAAGAAAGAGCAGGTACTTTTTCTCTGTATAGTCATGCGCCAGTAGATATTCAATAAATCCATGTGGTGTCAACATCTCAAGAGGGAGGCCAGCGTCCTCTGTTACCAGTCAGAGATGCTCTGAGTAGCCATGCAAGGACAGGACTCTATCAAATGCTCTTACCCAGTGATGGTTCTGGATCCCAAGTAAATATAAGAAAAAAGAACCACCACAAGCATACACACATATACTGCAGGAACATATTATAGAGACAGCAGATGGAAATGAATGACAGTCAAAACCAAATAGTGATTTCCCTTCAATATTTAATGAGATCTAATATTAGTGAAGGCTCTTTAGTCTGGAAAGAAAGGCACTAGTCACTGCAGGTAGAGTGGAAGAAATAATAGCCTATAAATCAGAAGCCAGTATTCTAATTTCAGCTTGCTAACAATTTATTAAGAAAAGCTGCATTACTTTTCTGTGTATAAGTTTTCTCTGGGGAAAAGAATGGAGGGTGAACACATGTTTACCTCAGTTCCTTCTCCAAATCACATTGAGGTTACAGAAATAAGATTTTTTTGGTTTTTTTGAGGTGGAGTTTTGTTCTTGTCGCTTAGGCTGGAGTGCAGTGGTACGATCTCGGCTCAATGCAACCTCTGCCTCCTGGATTCAAGCAATTGTCCTGCCTCAGCCTCCCCAGTAGCTGGGATTATAGGTGTGAGAATTACAGGGCTCAAGCGGTCCTCCCATGTCGGCTACCCAGAGTGCTGGGATTATAGGTGTGAGCCACTGCGCCTTGCTGGAAATGATTCTTTAAGTATTTTTCTCAGAGGCAGATGTACAATAAATGGCTTCTTGTTAGAGTACTTATGTTCTCCCTCCTCTCCAGTTTTCATTGTGATGAAAACCTTGGTCAGGTAAGATTTCATTGTGTCTAATAGTCTAAATTGAAGCATATGTACTCTTTTTTTTTTTTTTTTTCAATTTTCTACCTTAATTACTGTGAATATCTCTTCATGACCTCATTTTTAGATAGAAATATAACCTCCTTCTCTTCTTTACAGCTGCATCCAGATCTCATTATGCATCAGAAAAATGAAAAAACAGAGGAAAATTCTATGGAGGAAAGGAATCCACTTAGCCTTTTCCGAGAAATGGAATACTGGGTTTGGAGGCTTTAAGAAGTTTTATTTTCACCAACACTTGTGCATTCTGAAAGCTAAGCTGGGAACGCCAATTACTTGGAATAGACACTTCAGACGTTTCCAGTGTAGAAAGAAAGCCCTTCAAATCCAGAAAACGTGGATCAAGGATGAACCCCTTTGTGCTAAGACCAAGTTCAGTGTGGCTACTCAAAATGTTAGTACTTTGTCCTCTAAAGTGAAAAGAAAGGACACTAAACACTTCATTTCCTCTTCAAGAACTCTTCTGAGACTCCAAGCAGAGAAGTTGCTGTCATCAGCAAAGAATTCTGACCATGAATACTGCAGAGAGAAAAATCTCTTGAAGGCAGTTGCTGACTTTCCATCAAATAGTGCTTTAGGTCAGGCCAGTGGTCACAGACCTAGGACAGAACCACAAGCTTCTGACTTTCCCATGAAGTTCAATGGGGAGAGCCAAAGTCCAGGTGAGAGTGGCACGATTGTGGTCACCTTGAGCAACCATAAGAGAAAGTGCTTTTGTTATGGCTGCTGCCAAGGGCCGGAGCGCCACAGGAATGGGGGACCCTTGATTCCAAAAAAGTTCCAACTTAACCAACATAGAAGAATAAAATTATCTCCTCTTATGATGTATGAAAAATTATCCATGATTAGATTTCGGTACAGGATTCTCAGATCCCAGCACTTCAGAACCAAAAGTAAAGTTTGCAAGCTGAGAAAAGCCCAGCGAAGCTGGGTGCAGAAGGTCACTGGGGACCATCAAGAGACCCTTAGGGAGAACATTGAGGGTGGCAGTTGTAGCCCATTTCCTTCCCCGGAACCTAAAGACCCTTCTTGTCGGCATCAACCGTACTTTCCAGATATGGACAGCAATGCTGTGGTGAGGGGGACGAACTCTCATATGCCTGATGGCCACACTAAAGGAAGCCCTTTCTTGGGCAAGGAACTTAGTTTAGACGAAGCATTCCCTGACCAACAGAATGGCAGTGCCACACATACCTGGGACCAGTCACCCTGTTCTTCTCCTAAGTGGGAGTGTACAGAGCTGATTCATGACATCTCCTTACCAGAACATCATTCTAGTACCATGTTCATTTCAGAAACCGAAAGAGATATTATGACTCTGGGTCAGGAAAATCGGACAAGTTCTGTCAGTGATGTCAGAGTAAAACTGTCAGTGTCTGGAGCAGATACATCTGTAAGTAGTGTAGATGGGCCTGTGTCCCAAAAGGCTGTTCAAAAGGAGAACTCATACCAGATGGAGGAGGATGGATCTCTCAAGCAAAACATTCTTAGTTCTGAGTTGCTGGACCACCCTTACTGTAAAAGTCCACTGGAGGCTCCCCTGGTGTGCAGTGGAATCAAACTAGAAAATCAAGTAGGAGGTGGGAAGAACAGTCAAAAAGCCTCTCCAGTGGATGATGAACAGCTCTCAGTCTGTCTTTCTGGTATGCACTTTTCCTTTATTCTCTGTCAAACTCCAAGCTCACACCTGCTGTCCATTATCCTTGCTTGTAATAAGAGTTCTATTTTTTTCTCCCACACATGGCTTTTTCTTTAAAGCAGATAGTCTTTTTTTTTTTTTTTTGAGACGGAGTTTTGCTCTTGTTACCCAGGCTGGAGTGTAATGGCGCGATCTTGGCTCACCGCAACCTCCGCCCCCTGGGTTCAGGCAATTCTCCTGCCTCAGCCTCCTGAGTAGCTGGGATTACAGGCACGCGCCACCGTGCCCAGCTAATTTTTTGTAAATTTTAGTAGAGACGGGGTTTCACCATGTTGACCAGGATGGTCTCGATCTGTTGACCTCGTGATCCACCCACCTCAGCCTTCCAAAGTTCTGGGATTACAGGCTTGAGCCACCGTGCCCGGCCCAGATAGTCTTCTTGAAGCCTTTTATATTGCTGCATTATGTAAATGTTCCATAATTTAATCTTTAATCTCATAGACACTTGCATTGATTTCTTTTTTTTTCCCGTAATTAATAGTGTGACGAAATTATTTCTTTTTTTTTTCTTTTTGTTTTTGAAACAGAGTCTCGCTCTGTCACCCAGGCTGAAGTTCAGTGGTGGGATCTCAGCTCACTACAACCTCCACCTCCTGGTTCAAGGATTCTCCTGCCTCAGCCTCCTGAGTAGCTGGGACTACAGGTGCATGCCACCACACCTGGCCGATTTTTATAATTTTAGTAGAGATGGGTTTCACCATGTTGGTCAGGCTGGTCTTGAACTCCTGACCTCAGGTGATCCACCTGTCTTGACCTCTCAAAGTGCTAGGATTACAGGTGTGAGCCACCATGCCTGGCTACTCTTTTTTGGAATATAGGAGGTGCTCCTATGTACTAGGCATTGTGCTGTTTGCCAAGAACGTAGCAATGAACAAAATACATGACCTTCAGTGTCATTCTAGTCATAAAATTATTATATTAATTGTTTATTATAAATGTCATAAGAATGGTCCCTCCAAAAAGGTAAAAGCTTTTAGTACCCCAAAATCATTTGATATTTTTGCTTAATAGAAAATTTCAGTTCTTACATAGTGAAACTTTTTTTTGTTTTGTTTTTGAGACAGAGTCTTGCTCGTCTGTCACCCAGGCTGGAGTGCAGTGGCGAGATCTGGGCTCACTGCAACCTTCACTTCCCGGGTTCAAGAAATTCTGCCTCAGCCTCCCGAGTAGCTGGGACCACAGGCACACACCACCATACCCAACTAATTTTTTTTTTTTTTAGTAGAGACAGGGTTTCACTGTGTTGCCCAGGCTGGTCTTGAACTCCTGAGCTCAGGCAGTCCTCCCACTTCAGCCTCCCAAAGTGTTAGGATTACAGGCATGAGCCACCATGCCCTGTCTAAAACTTATCTATCTTTAAATTTGTGGCTTCTAGTTCTTAGTTATGCTTTTTAAAAAGACTTCTCTTGTCAAAACTATCCCATTAAGTAAATAGGTATAAACATTTTTTTGGAAGACAATATGATAGTATAAATTATGGCACAATCAGGCAACAGTGTGCTATGCAGCTGTTTAAGAATGTAGATCTAGTCTGGGCATGGTGGCTTATGCCTGTAATCCCAGCACTTTGGGAGGCCAACGTGGGTGGATCATGAGGTCAGGAGTTCAAGACTAGCCTGGCCAACATGGTGAAACCCCGTCTTTACTAAAACTACAAAAATTAGCCAGATGCAGTGGTATGTACCTGGAATCCCAGCTGTTTGGGAGGCTGAGGCAGGAGAATGACTTGAACCCAGGCGGCAAAGGTTGCAGTGAACCAAGATCATGCCACTGCACTCCAGCCTAGGCAACAGAGTGAGACTCTGTCTCAAAAAAAAAAAAAAAATTATCTATCTATCTATCTATCTATCTATCTATCTATCTATCTATCTATAGATCTAGATCTAGATCTATATTTTGATACTGAAAGATGTCTGTGTAAACTGAAAATAGGCTGAGAGTGGTGGCTCATGCCTATAATCCCAGCACTTTGGGAGGCCAAGGCGGGTGGATCACCTGAGGTCAGGAGTTCAAGACCAGGCTGGTCAACACGGTGAAATCCCGTCTCTACTAAAAATATAAAAATTATATATTTTTTAAAATTTTATTTTAAAAATAACCCAGGCTTGCTGGTGCACTCCTGTGATTACAGGCGTGTAATCTCAACTACTTGGGAGGCTAAAGCAGTTAGAATCACTTGAACCTGGGAGGTGGAGGATACAGTGAGCCTAGACTGCACCACTGTACTCCAGCCTGGGTGACAGAGCAAGACTCCATCTCAAAAAAAAAAAAAAAAAGAAAACAGCAAGTTGTAAAATGGTATGAAACCATTTTTTCTTAAAAGGTATGTATATGAATATGTGTATATATGTGTGTGTATGCATTTGTATAGGACATATCAGGACAGATACATGGAATTATTACAAATAGCTTTTGGGCACTCGTTAGGAGGGTTATTTCTTGGTAGTTCAAACAGTTCTGAGGACTTTATTTTTCCAGCCACTACGTATAAGAAATTCTTTCTCACAAAAAGGCACGAAGTACAGAGTCTTAGCACATTAAAAAAAAAATTCCATCTATCCTCTTCTGTTCTAAAATAAAGACAGATTTCCCTACTGAGGTTAGCAGGTTCATGATAAATAAACCTAAAAAAAATTAGCATTTACCCACAAATGCCAATTAACCCTTATAGATGTAACAATTCCAAATACAATCAATAAGTTGAATATGCACATAGTAAAACAGGTAGCATGACCTGAGGAAGTAGGAATTCTTACAGAATTAACATTTAGTGATGATATAATTCATTATTTTAATAGGCTAAAGGAAAAAAAATAATGTTATCTCAGCAAGTGCTGAAAAGCCTGTTAGTAAAATTGTTTCCTGTTATGTTTAAGTCTCTTAGACAACTAGTAATAAAGGAGGCTTCCTTCACTTACAAAAGAATATCAGGGCCGGCTCGGTGGCTCACGCCTGTAATCCCAGCACTTTGGGAGGCCGAGGCGGGTAGATCATGAGGTCAAGAGATCCAGACCATTCTGGTCAACATGGTGAAACCCTGTCTCTACTAAAAATACAAAAAATTAGCTGGGCATGGTGGCACGTGCCTGTAATCCCAGCTATTCAGGAGGCTGAGGCAGGAGAATTGCCTGAACCCAGGGGGCGGAGGTTGCGGTGAGCCGAGATCGTGCCATTGCACTCCAGCCTGGGTAACAAGAGCGAAACTCCATCTCAAAAAAACAAACAAACAAAAAGAATATCAATCAGAAACCAATAGCAGTTCTAGGTTTAAGACAATGAAGTAAGTGCATGGAATCTCTTCTTTCTACTACCAAATCCATAGAAATTATGAAAAATATATTGAAAACATGTGTCTTCATACTCACAAACAAGGAAGAGAGAATTTTGGTAGATTATAAACTCAGAATCAGCTCCCACTGGCCAGAAAATAGAGGGAAGGTCCAGAGGGGCAGAAGGAAGATTAGTGCAGGGAAGTGGTGTGACACTGAGTGCCCATATTTCTGGAGAAGGTGGAAGTGGAGAGGAAAAGGGACACCCATGGTAAAGACTAAGTAGTTGGGGAATTTCTCCCTGCCTGTGCCACATATCAACAAAGAACAAATCTGTTATCAAGCCAAAATTCTCAGAACAAGAGACAGGATACTCTTCCACACACATCCACCTTGTAACACTTGGCAAGAGTGAGGAACATCTGTTTTCAGAACAACTGCTGGGGTTCTTAAGGTCCTTATTCCCACTGAAAATAGTTCAAGGCAGAGCAGCAGCTACTGCCCATCATAACCCTTTGCCCTCCATTCTCAGCAAGTTACCTAAGTAGAGATGAGCTCACAGTCTGTCACCATCATCTGAGAAAAGTCAACACAATGAAATAGACAAATTCGACAAATAACAGAACTAAACCTCAATAACGGTTAATGGGGCAATGAGTATAATAGATGCTCTTTTAACTGACTTCTACAACATTAGCCACTATTGAGTTCTATGATATGCTAATGCTGGCTTGTCTTTAATATGACTGCACATTGTGCTCCTTTCAGTTGATTTATATCTTTAAGAGTCAATTATACTTATGGTAATTGACTTATTGCAGCTTCATTATTTTATTCAGTATTAAATAAACTGATGAAATATGAAGAAAACTCCTCCCTTGAAAACCAGTGGAATACTTTGTAATGACAGTAGCAAGGTGCTGTAAAAATTAATACTGAGTTACACTTAGGTAAGACAACTGTAAAAGATTTGAGTGAATGTATGAAAATGTAGGACTCTGTACTGAGATTACTTGGCAAATTCTTATAACTTCTTGCTTCACTTTAAAGTTGTAACCTCCATGTCTTGGGTATGCCAGGAGATAATGGAAGGGAAACTGAAGAAATTAGGAGTGTTTTTTATAACTGAAAATAAAGATCTGAGTCTAAAGTTGAAAGGCTTTGTAAGTGCCAGTCGAGATTAAAACACACACAAATACATACACAAACTCACACTAAATTTTGTGTAGTAAAATTATAGCACATTAAGGATTAAGAGAAATAACTTGGACAATTACTTCTTTTGGAGGGAAAAGGGATAGATTCCTGTGCCACAAAACATTCCAGATGGATTAAAAGTTTGGCTAACTAGAACCAAATACACAAAAATGTGTACAAAAAAGCTTATAACAGCATTATTCATAATAGCCAAAAAGTGAAAACAACCTAAATGTTCAACAACTGATGAATGGATAAATAAAATTTGGTATATCTACACAATGGAATATTATTCTATAAAAGGAATAAGTACTGATGTATACTTAAATGTGGATGCACCTTGGAAACATGCTAAGTGAAAAGCCAGACACAAAAGACCTTGTAACATACGATTTCATTCATTTGAAAAGTCCAGAATAGGCGCATACATAGAGTTATAAAGTAGAAGAATGGTTGTCAGGAGCTGTGAAGAAGGGGAATGAGAGGTGACTGTTAATGGGTATAGAGTTTCTTTTTGGGGTAATGGAGGTGTTCTGGAATTAGGTAGTAGTGATAGTTACACAATCTGAATATATTAAAAACCAGTGAATTGTATTCTTTAATGGGGCAAATTTTATGGCATGTGAATCACATCTCAATAAAGCTGTTAACAAGAAACAAATACAGGCTGGCCATGGTGGCTCACATTTGTAATCTTAGCATTTCAGGAGGCTGAGGCAGAAGGTTTACTTGAGGGTAGGAGTTTGAGACCAGCCTGGGCAACATAGCAATATAAATACATAGAGGCATATATATAGACTTAGTGAGACTCTATTGCTACAAAAAATAAAATTATCTACATGTGGTGGTGCACACCTGTAGTCCCAGCTACTCGAGGATGAGGTGGGAGGTGGGACTCAAGCAGACTCCTGCTTGAGGCCAGGAGTCTGAAGCTGCAGTAAGCTATGATAGCTCTGCTGGACCCTAGCCTGGGTGACAGCAAGATCTTTTCTCTTAAAACAAGAAGAAGAAAAAACAAATACAAGTAATCATTCTTTTTAAGTTTTTGGTTTCTTTGTTTGTGACAGAGTTTCAGTCTCCCAGGCTAGAGTGCAGGGGTGTGATCTTGGCTCACTGCAACCTCCACCTCCCAGGTTCAAGCGATTCTCATGCCTCAGCCTCCTGAGTAGCCAGGACCAATGTGCACCACCATGCCTGGCTAATTTTTTGTATTTTTAGTAGAGATGGGGTTTTACCATGTTGGCCAGTCTGGTCTCAAACTCCTGACCTCAAATGATCCTCCCGCCTTCACCTCCCAAACTGCTGGGATAACAGGCATGAGCCAAGGTACCTGACCTAAAGATTATTTTTAATTGACAAAATTATATTTACGGGGTACAATGTGATGTTTTGATATATGTTTACATTGTGAAGTGAATCAATCTAATCAGCATATCCATCACTCACACGCTTTCTTTCTTGTTGTAAGAACATTTAAAATCTTTTTTTTTTTTTTTTTTTGAGGCGGAGTTTTGCTCATGTTACCCAGGCTGGAGTGCAATGGCGTGATCTCGGCTCACCGCAACCTCTGCCTCCTGGGTTCAGGCAATTCTCCTGCCTCAGCCTCTAAAATCTATTCTTATGTATTTTCAAGACACGGTACATTAACTATAGTTAATATACAATAGATCTCTAGGGCTGCTTCTTCCCATCTAACTGAACCTTTATAACCCTTGACCAATATCTTCCAGTTCTCTGCTCTACTCCTAGCCCCTGGTAACCACCTTTTATTCTCTACGTCTGTGAGTTTGACTTTAGATCCCACATATAAGTGAGATCATGCAGTATATTTCTTTGTGTCTGGCATATTTCAGATATTGTGCTCCACATTCATCCATGTCGTTGCAAATGACAGGATTTTTAAAGGCTGAATTGTATTCTGTTGTGTATATATATATACTACATTTTCTTTCTCCATTCATCCACTCATGGGCATTGAGGTTGATGCCATGTGTTGGCTATTGTGAATAGTGCTGCAGTGAGTATGGGAGTACAGGTGCCTCTTCAACACACTGATTTCATTGTCTTTGAAATATACCCAGAAATGATATTGTTGGATCATATGGTAGTTCTATTTTTTAATTTTTTAGGAACTTGTATACTGTTTTTCTTCATGGCTGTGCTATTTCACAGTCCCACCAATAGTGTACAGGATTCCCTTTTCTCCACATTCAAGTCCTTTGCCTGATTTTTAAATTATGTTCTTGCTATTCAGTTGTTTGAGCAGGAGACCATTTTTATGATCTTACATTGATGACATTTTTGCCCATGATAGGAAACTCAGAAGCAATGAAAATATACCAAATTGACTCTACATACATTTAAATCTTGTGTGTATGTGTGTGTCTATAGCAAAAGTCAGATGAAAATTAAAAAATTGAGATATGCATGTCCTTTGACCCAGAAATTTGACTTAGTAGCAAGTGAGTCCTAGGGAAACAACAAGGTTAGCTGAAGAGTTTTAATTGTCACATTATTTAGAGGTAAAAAAAAATGGCCATCAGTAGGGAATTGATTAAAATACACTATGTGTATTTTCAGGGAAAAAAGAACTGTCCATTATGTATTAAATGGAAAAAAGCAGCTTCAAGAAGAGTAAGTTTAGGCTGGGTGCAGTGGCTCATGCCTGTGACCCCAGCACTTTGGGAGGCTGAGGTGGGTGGATCACTTGAGGTCAGGAGTTCGAGACCAGCCTGACCAATATGATGAAACCTCTTCTCTACTAAAAATACAAAAATTAGCCGGATGTAGTGGCATGTGCCTGTAGTCCCAGCTACTCGGGAGGCTGAGACAGGAGAATTGTTTGTACCTGTGAGGCAGAGGTTGCAGTGAGTTGAGATCATGCTACTGCACTTCTCCAGCCTGGGTGACAGAGCGAGACTCCATCTTCAAAAAAAAAAAAGTTTAGTTTGTTTAAGAAATACATGTTCAAAGGCTTGAAAGTCCAGAAGGAATTATGGGCTGACTGCCATTTATTTAAAAATATTTATGGTCATATATTAGAAAAAATAAGAACCACTTAAAAGCTTGTTTCCACATTCGAAGTAAAAGTTTATAAAAAGGTCCAACTATTTTTCTAGACTATTAATGTGTTATTTTTAATTTAGTGCTTTGGAAAAAAGTTAAGATAGATCCTTACCTCATTCTTTATACCAAAATGAATTCCCAGCTGTTAATAAAATTTTAAAATTTATTTACATGGGTCTGGTAACTAATGAAATTAGTTGCTAGTTCTAATACTATTTATTGAATAATTTGTTCTTTTCCCTGTGGTTCAGAAATGCAGCCTGCCATTGGGTCTCTTTTTGGATTTGATCTCTATTCCATGCTGGCTCTATTCTGCCTTAATTGGTATAGTTTTATAATTTGACAGGACTAGTCACTTCTTATTCACTTCTCTCCTTTAATTCTTTTCAAAAATTTCTAGGAATTTCTCACATTTTTGTCCCAAGGTAAATTTTGGATTTGTTTTGTAATCTTTTTTAAAAGTATGGTTCTTACTTGGTGTTGCATTATATTTATAGATTAATTTAGGGAAAACTGCTTTTATTGCAATATTGAGTTTTCCTGTCCCTTAGTATTTCGCAGCTTTTCACTTAAGTTTTGCACATTCCTTATGTTTGCTCTTTTTTTGTTTTTGAGACAGAATGTAGCTCTGTTGGCCAGGCTGGAGTGCAGTGGTGCTAATCTCAGCTCACTGCAGCCTCCTCCGCCCTCTGCCTCCCGGGTTCAAGTGATTCTCCTGCCTTAGGCGCCCACCACAATGCCCAGCTAATTTTTGTATTTTTAGTAGAGACGGGGTTTCACTACGTTGGCCTGGCTGGTCTTGAACTCCTGACCTTGTGATCCACCCGCCTCAGCCTCCCAAAGTGCTGGGATTATAAGCATGAGCCACTGTGCCTGCCCCTTATGTTTGTTTTTAGATACTTTATACCTTCCTTATTGTTGATGGGCCCTTACCGAAGTATGTATTATATTTTGTTGAAGAACCATGTGGTTGCATTTCTTATGTGCATAACACCGTGAACCTCACTCCGCATTCAGGGTGGAGTGTGACCCAGGTCAGTCATATAAAATGAAAACTGTCCAGTGCCCTTAGTTTAACATGATGGGTACTTTTAAGTTCTTTTTTAAAAAAATTGTTTCTTTTTAATTTTTTTAAATTAATTATTTTTTTTGGTCTGGCTCTGTGGCTCAGCCTGGAGTGCCATGGTACAATCTTGGCTCACTGCAATCTTTGCCTCCCAGGTTCAACCCATCCTTCCACCTCATCCTCCCAAGTAGCTGAGACTTTAGGCATGTGCCAGCACAGCTGGCCAATTTTTATATTTTTTGAGACTGGGGTCTCACTTTGTTACTCAGACTGGTCTTGAACTCTTGAACTCAAGCAATCCTTCTGCCTCAGCCTCCCAAAGTGTTGGAATTACAGGCGTGAGCCACCGTACCTGGCCGGGTACTTTAAATTCTAAAATAACACCTCAGGTTTTATTTTTCTTTTTTATTTTATTTTATTTTTATTTTTTTTGAGACGGAGTTTCGCTCTTGTTACCCAGGCTGGAGTGTAATGGCGCAATCTCGGCTCACCACAACCTCCGCCTCCTGGGTTCAGGCAATTCTCCTGCCTCAGCCTCCTGAGTAGCTGGGATTACAGGCACGCGCCACCGTGCCCAGCTAATTTTTTGTAATTTTTAGTAGAGACAGGGTTTCACCATGTTGACCAGGATGGTCTCGATCTGTTGACCTTGTGATCCACCCGCCTCGGCCTCCCAAAGTGCTGGGATTACAGGCTTGAGCCACCGCGCCCGGCCCTTTTTTATTTTTTAAATTTATTTTTATTTTTAATTTTTCTGTCTTGATTGAGTTATATAGGTTTTGTTTCTCATATTACTACCTTTTGTACTTGGAGAGTGCTCTATAATTTGAACTCTAGTTTTTGTTTGTTGTTTTTTTCCTAACATTTTACCCTTTGTTTCTTGGGTCAGTTTGAAGTTTTAGTACTTTTGGAGTAAAACAGATTGTGTATACCAAGTGTTATTTTTCCTTTTTTAGTTGATTCGTTTAGTGAACACAAGTGGGTGAAGAATGGTGGATTTAACTGTCATTTTATAAAATCTGTTCTGAGTAGTATTTGGCCCACAGATATTAAAAAGGAAAGGTGAGTAACCAAGTTGTTTTTGTAGAGAAAAGATAAGAGATATTTCTTGCTTTGGAAGCAGTATAGCATAATAGTTAACAGCCCAGTTTCTGTAGTCACGGGACCTATAATCAGAATCTTAGTTCTACTGTATGCTAGTTAAGTGCCCTTGGGAAGGTTATTTAACCTCTGTAAGCTTCTAATATCTCCATTTGATTGATTGAGACAAAGTCTCCCTCTGTCGCCCAGACTGGAGTGCAGTGGCATAATGTTGGCTCACTGCAGCCTCTGCCTCCCAGGTTCAAGTGATTCTCCTGCCTCAGCCTCCTGAGTAGCTGAGATTACAGGCACACCACCATGCCCAGCTAATTTTTGTATTTTTAGGACAGGCAGGGTTTCACCATGTTGGCCAGGCTGGTCTTGAATTCTTGACTTCAGGTGATCCACCCGCCTCAGCCTTCAAAAGTGCTGGAATTACAGCATCTGGTCCAGTGTCTCTATTTATAAAGTAGGGATATTATCTTTACATACAGGGAAGCTATAAGGACTAAATGAGATATGCTATTGCTTGTCTTTAACTGTTGTTTTACTCTGGTCCCAGTGAGATAATGGTGTGTATAAGTGAGATATTGTCATCTAGGGTTCTCCTTGAAGATCCTTCCCTGAAGGGCATTTCTACTGCATAAGAAATCCGTGCTTATCATCTGAAAATGGAAATAAAGATACAGATAAGAGGAAAATGTGTAACCATTTGGAATCTTCATAATACTACCACCAGAAATAATATTGTTAACAAGAGCACCATGTTACTAATTTGAAATTCAGATCCATATCCCATTGTGGGAGAAACTCCTTCCTCCCCTCCCCTCCCCTCCCCTCCCCCACTTCCTCCCTTCCTTCCTTCCATCCATCTCGTTTTGTCACCCAGGCTGGAGTGCATGGCGTGATCTCGGCTCCCTGCAACCTCTGCTTCCCAGGTTCAAGTAGTTCTCTGCCTCAGCCTCCTGAGTAGCTGGGATTATAGGCACCTGGCACCACGCCTGGCTAATTTTTGTATTTTACTAAATACAAAAGACGGGGTTTTACCATCTTGGCCAGGCTGGTCTTGAACTCCTAACCTCATGATCCACCCGCCTCAGCCTCCCAAAGTGTTGTGATTACAGGCCTGAGCCACTGCACTCAGTGGAGAACTTCTTTCTTATTTGATGATCCTCAATCAAGGTTGTGGGGCCTAAAGTTTAATTTTTGTTGTTGTAGTTAGGGGTGTTATTTTTCTATGAAATTTATTTCTCAAGTGCAGTTTCTCAAATGTTGAGATTCCTTATCTTCCGTTGGGCCCATTCCCCATCATAGACACAGGTTATGATTAGGAAACTGCAAGATGTGAAATAGCAAACACTAGCGGCAAGTATATGGTCTGTTCCTAGTTTGGAAGCCCCAAATCTTTATCCCCTATGCCGATTAAGTTGAAACATGGAACTATCTTCCTGTCTACTGTATTTGCCTAATGCCTAGAGAAGAATGGACGTGAGAAAGCACCTCTTTTCTGTTTACTGTGCCCCAACCTTTGCTCATATATTAAGCCCTTAAAATTGAGAACTACTCTAGGAGATTAACAGGAGGAAAAATAAATTTTCACTTCTTTGTCTCTTCCCGCATAAGAGGTGAAACATTTCATTCCCAAGATACTCTTGTGATCTTTTCTGTCCTGTTTATGTCACTGCATAGCAGAGGCCATTCTTGGAGTTACAAAGGGAGCTGGCATGTGGTTAACAATCCTCATTTTTCCTGTCTTAACTCAGTACACTTAACTGTCAGACTGATAGTTAGCTAGGTTGTTGCTCTGCCCATTCAGCATTGGTGAAAAGCCTAAGTCATGTGTGTACTTTTGTGAGCTTCTAAGTCTTGCCTCAGCTTTTTTTTTTTTTTGTACTTACTTAGAAATAATGTCCTGGGTTTATTTCCTGGGGCTTTTTAGGTTCAGTGGATCATTCAGTGATACATAAGTATATATATATGTTACTTAAATTAATCTGAAGACTGTCCTATGATGTGGCCAAAAAGTCACCTTTAAATTTATTTCTTATCTTGGGAGGCTGGGACGAGAGGATCACTTGAGGCCAGAAGTTCAAGACCATCCTGAACAACATAGCAAGACCCCATATAAAAAAAAAAATTAAAAAATTAGCTGGGTGTGGTTTCATGGGTCTGTAGTCCCAGCTAAGCATCCAAGCAGGAGGATGGCTTGAGCACAGGAGTTTGAGCCTGTAGTGAGCTCAGACTCCTTTGTGTTACTGTGTTCACCACAGAGAGCCGTCTATAACACAGATTGTGTTACTATGCCCCAGCCAGGATGACCCCATCTCCAAAAAAATTCTATTTACCGTCTTAAAGTGTGCCTTACTAGCTGTTATCCAGTTGAGCTCACCCTGCAGGGTTATTCAGTGTCATGAGTATAATAATTCTTACCAAGTTGTATGATATTGTTCCTTGCTGATACTAAATTACACACCTTTACCAAGTAATAGAGTCACCATGATCTCATCAATTCTTACTGTTAATTTTAAAACAATTCTTTTAGTTACCAAAAGGATAGACAAATTTGACTATGTGATTAAGCCCTTTAGATTTCATGCTTTAAGAAACAGGATTCTTCTCCAAGGTTAAGCTATGGGAAGCTGTTAGTACCTATACATTCCTTCTCTAACAATGCATCAGTAACTTAAAAATCTAATATGAAATGATGCCTCACAATATTTCTCTCTAGATTACAATGGTTAGAGTCTAATTTTTTTTAACAAAAGACAGACATACCTTTAAAAATATATCTTCACAGTGTCATTAATATAACATAGTAATATAGGTTAACTACTGTATGTGTTAGGAGCTGTGTATAGGTTAAGTGTTTGGAGAATGACTCTACTGAAAATGGCTTGTTTTTCCATCTTAATTTGTCTTTCTTCCTTTATTTAAGGATTCCTAGATGAAGTTATGAAGAAGTATGGCAGTTTGGTTCCACTCAGTGAGAAAGAAGTCCTTGGAAGATTAAAAGATGTCTTTAATGAAGACTTTTCTAATAGGTATATAAATGATGCTAAAGTTAAGCCCTTGAAAATAAAATTGTTAGCATATGACTTTTCTCTTGATTTAAGGAAAAAAAAGAAGATACTTAGCAGTAAATTGAGAAGTACTAATTTTTTTTTTACCTTTTCTTTCAAAATATTTCTGTTTCAGAAAACCGTTTATCAATAGAGAAATAACAAACTATCGGGCCAGACATCAAAAATGTAACTTCCGTATCTTCTATAATAAACACATGCTGGATATGGACGACCTGGCGACTCTGGATGGTCAGAACTGGCTGAATGACCAGGTTAGTATATTGTAGTTTGTCAGTGTGGAGAAGTTGCAGAGGATGTTGGTCAATTAAATATAATCTCTGGTTTGGCCTCTCGATTGTCTTTTGGAATCAAGGATTCTTTATTCGTTACTTACTAACCCCAGGATCCAAATGGTTTGATTACTGCTGACAGTAATAATATATTATTCATTCTGATGGGGGTGTTCTGAATTGCATAGGGTTAGTAGCCTGGTTTTATTTATTTATTTTGTTCTGTTTTTCTTTCTCCAACTCATTGGTAGAGATTGTAAGCTGGTTTTATGTTGACTTCTTATAGGTCATTAATATGTACGGTGAGCTGATAATGGATGCAGTCCCAGACAAAGTAAGTGAAAACTTCGCCTTCTCCGGGAGAGAGTGTCCTTGTGTATTAAAAGGAGGAGTTTTGTTTTGTTTTTAAACTTGTTGTAAATATTTGACATTCCTTACATTTTTAAAAAGGAGAATTCAGTTTTGTCTTGATCATGTACTGGGGTTGACCTTAAGTTCCATCAGATTACTTCTGCACAAGAAAATCCCTGTGCAGTTGTTTTCCTGTTTATTTGTGTTAATTTGTGTTAGGGTAAGTATGTTTGTTAATATCTGGAGAGGGCTTTTTGTTGTTGTTTTGGTGGGAAGATACGCAAAATGGGACTAGTTAAGCTTCTTACATTTACTTATTTATTTAACTTTTTAAATAATAAATCTTGCTCTGTCACCTATACTGAAGTGCAGTGGCATGATCTCGGCTCACTGCAACCTCCTCCTCCTTGGTTCAAGCGATTCTACTGCCTCAGCCTCCCGTGTAGCTGGGATTACAGGTGCTCACCACCATGGCTGACTAATTTTTGTATTTTTAGTAGAGACGAGGTTTCACCGTGTTGGCCAGGGGTGGTCTCAAACTCCTGACCTCAGGTGATCTGCCTACCTCAGGCTCCCAAAGTGCTAGGATTACAGATGTGAGCCACCACACCTGGCCAGCTTTTAAAATTTAACCCAAAATCTTGATCTCTTTAAAAAGTATTCATCTTTCATTTTTTCTTGGATAAATCTTTGATACTCAGTTCAAATATATACAGATTCAACCCTTATAAACTCTAAATTATCTTAAGAGTTTTATTACATATCAAAATTATTTTTTACTTAATGCATTTCTCTGAGTACACAGGCACCTGATGGGTGCAAAAATTTCCAAGTATATAAAACTTTTATAAATCTAATAAAGTAACAACTACTAAAAAATCAGATTCTGATACCGTTTATGAATATAGAAAATGTTTTATGACTTTCCACTTAAATTACATATCTGTTGTACATTTATAAATTGGAATCAAGAGGCTAATTTGCTAGATTCTCTATTGTCAAATTTTCTTAATCATCAGAAAGTTTAAACACATAGATTATTTTTAACATAAAAATATTAATTTCAGTGGTTTCATTTACCATCATTGTACATTTAATTCTAAACATTCATGGAGTCTAAAGGACACTTAACTAAGGCAGCAGTTCTCAAAGCATGGTCCCCATACTAGCAGCATCAGTATCCCCTGAGAACTTACTAGAAATGCACGTTCTCAGACTCCAACCTAAACCTGCTGGAGGATGGGGCCCACCGATCTGTGTTTCGACAAGCCGTCCAGATGACTCTGATGGACACCAAGTTTGAGAATCACTGCTCTAGAGACAGCTACTGTAAGCTCTTATTTGTTTGTTTATTTATTTATTTATTATTTGAGACAGTCTCACTCTGTTGCCCAGGCTGGAGTGCAGTGGCATGATCTTGGCTCACTGTAGCTTCTGCCTCCCAGGTTCAAGCAGTTCTTCTATCTCAGTCTCCTGAGTAGCTGCGATTACAGGCACCCGCCATCATGCCTGGCAAATTTTTTTGTATTTTTATAAAAACGGGGTTTCACCACGTTAGCCAGGCTGCTCTTGAACTCCTAACCTCAGATGATCTGCCTGCCTCGGCCTCCCAAAGTGTTGGGATTATAGGCATGAGCCACTGAGCCAGCCTAATTAAAATTTAAAAAATAAAACAACTTTGTTTGTTTGTTTGTTTATTTATTCTGAGATGGAGTTTTGTTCTTGTTGCCTAGGCTGGAGTGCAATGGCATTATCTCGGCTCACTGCAATGTCCACCTCCCAGGTTAAAGCGATTCTCCTGCCTCAGCCTCCTGAGTAGCTGGGATTACAGGTCTGCACCACCACACCCAGCTAATTTTTTGTGTTAGTAGAGACAGGGTTTCTCCATGTTGGTCAGGCTGGTCTCTAACTTCTGACCCCAGGTGATCCACCCGCCTAGGCCTCCCAAAGTGCTGGGATTACAGGCGTGAGCCACTGCACCTGGCAAAAAAACCTTTTTTTTAGAGACAGGGTCTTGCTCTGATACCCAGGCTGGAGTATAGTGGTGCAATTGTAGCTCACTGCCCCCTTAAACTACTGGGCTCAAGCAATCCTCTCACCTTAGTCTCCCAAGTAGCTGGGACTGCAGGCATGTGCCACTATACCCTGCTAATTTATTTTTATTTTTGGTAGAGCTGGGAGTCTCGTTATGTTCCCCAGGCTAGCTTGAACTCTGGGTTTAAAGTAATCCTCTCACCTCTGCCTCTCAATGTGCTGGAATTAGAGATGTGAACCACTACGTCTGACAGCTCTTTTTATCTGTATGTTAAGCTGCATGGCTATCAAAAGAATATGCATCAGAATCATCTGAAAGGTTTATAAAACCAGATTACTGGACCCTGCCTTTGGAGTTTCTGCTTTAATAGGTCTGGGATGAGGCCTGATAATTCAAATTTCTAATGAGTTTTCCTAGGTGATACTGACACTACTGGTCTGGTGACTACACTCTGAGAACCACAGAGCTAAGGGAACAGGTTTATCATTTCAAGTTACTGAATGAACACTTTAAGACCACAATATGTTTACCATCTCAGATGAGCTGATATGCCACTTAGTTATAAGCCAGAAATTCAAAGCCAAGGATGCAAGACCTGATACTCTGTACAGCCAAGTTAATTCTGTGGTACTAGAAATAATCATGCTAAGCCCTTTTTATAGTTAACTATGACAACAGGAGTCTCTAAATCCATGTCCTTCACATGGAGTTAGTTTGTAATCCATCTCCTGTGAGTTCAAGTTAATCGTTACCTCATTTTTTCATAGCCTCTTTCAACTCTTATCACCTGGTTTGGAGAGATTTGTCAGGTTGCTTCTCTTCTTGATTGGATTCAGGTAATCTATTTCCTGCCTCATTCCAAATCTGACTATAGACCACAGCTGTAAGATCATTCCAATAAAAATTTGGAACAGCATTTTCTGTAAACCATATAATGTATTTTCTATATTTTGATCATTATTATTATTATTATTATTTTGAGGCTGAGTTTCACTCTTGCCCAGGCTGGGGTGCAATGGCATGATCTCAGTTCACTGCAACCTCTGCCTCCTGGGTTCAGTAGATTCTTCTACCTCAGCCCCCCAAGTAGCTAGGATTACAAGTACCTGCCATCATGCCCAGCTAATTTTTGTATTTTTAGTAGACAGTGTCTCACCATGTTGGCCATCTGGTCTCGAACTCCTGACCTCAAATAATCCACCAGCCACCTCGATCATTGTCTTTAAGAAGAAATTTTTCCTTTCCTTTTGTCTGCTTTGCATTCAAACATTTAAAAATCTCTTTTCTTTTGAAGTTAAATCTGGGCACAGCCTAGTATAATCTGGTTGCTTGTATTTGTTGTCTGTTCCAGGTTCACTTCTTCAACAGCTTTTTTCATAGACAGCTGGTAACCAAAGGATATAATGGAGTAAAAAGATGGACTAAAAAGGTATCTTCTTTATTTCTTCTTTATTCTAAATTTGGAATGCAGATGATAGTCACTTTGTGTGGAAGGATAAGAACTTTAATGCCAATTTGATATTAAGTAGAAACAGACTCTTTAATGTGAGAAGTTTTAAAATTGTTTATTTTAAATCTTGCTGTTTGAAAGACCTTAATTGCCTCCTGGTCCCAATTATAGTGGTAGAACAGTGGGATGATAAAGAAAGAACTGCCATCATTTGGTTATTTGGTGGGCTGGTCAGCAGATAGCAGAGGCTTTCAGAAATTTTTTGCCAGTGCTGGGCATGATGCCTCGCACATGTAGTCCCAGCTACTTGTGATGCTGAGACCAGAGGATCACTGGAGCCCCCAAGCATTTGAGGCCAGCTTGGGCAGCATAGCCAGATCCTGTCTCTTAAAATGTTAACTGATCCGTCACGAGAAATAACTTTTATATCACAATCTATACATAAAATCATATATATACAAGTAATTGAAAGAATTTCCAAAAACCATGTACCTAATTTACTATGTATGATGTACTCTAATCAGAGAGTGATAAGTGCTATTTGCTATGGAAACATTAGAAACATAGTATGAGAATACAAAGTAATTAGGATAGGGTAGCAGGAGGGAGGTGGAAGATGGGCTAGTTCTTTTAGCTAGGCTCATAAGAAAAGGCCTGTTTGAAGAGGTCACATTTCACTGAAAACTCAGTGGTGAGAAGGACCAGCATGTGAAGATCCAAACAGTGAATGTTAAAGGCCCTGAAGCAGAAGTGAGCTTGGTATGTTGGAGTGTTACACACATGAGATCAGGGATGTAGGCAGGGATCGAGTCATGTGGGGCCATGTAGGCCCTGGTAAAGAGTTTGGATCATGAGGGCAATTTGAAGACAGTAGGGAGTTTAGGCTGGGCGTGGTGATTCACACCTGTAATCCTAGCACTTTGGGAGGCTGAGGTAGGCAGATCACTGGAGATCAGCCTGGCCAATGTGGCAAAACCTTGTCTCTACTCAAAATGCAAAAATTAGCCAGGCATGGTAGTGCACACCTGTAATCCCAGCTACTTGGGAGGCTGAGGTGGGAGAATTGCTTGAACATGGGAGGTGGAGGTTGCAGTGAGCCAAGATCGCACTACTGCACTCCAGCCTGGGTGTCAGAGCAAATTCCATCTCAAAAGAAAAATAAATAAAAAATAAAAATGAAGACATTAGAGACTTTAAACAGCAGGTGAAGGGGGTGTGTGTGTGTGTGTGTGTGTGTGTGTGTGTGAATGA
Source organism: Callithrix jacchus (assembly GCF_049354715.1). NCBI lineage: Eukaryota > Metazoa > Chordata > Mammalia > Primates > Cebidae > Callithrix > Callithrix jacchus. The sequence goes on along the minus strand of NC_133516.1, from coordinate 25,238,378 downwards.
TAGATAGGTTTGTCCTTAGCAGCATTCCTTCATTCATTCATTAAACAGTTAAGTACCTGCTATGTGCCTATATGGAAAAGCTGTTTTTTCCTCTGCTGTCACATCACAATAGTCAGCACAGAAGACCAAAGCAAGCGAGCAGTTCTGCAGCAAACACTGGCTAGTTGCCCTCTAATTCAGTTCCAATGCTATCTACCTGGAGACAGCACCACATCCCACAGGCTGAGGGCTTATGCCTCAAGAGTGACCCCCACCCACTGGAGACACCAGTTGCAAGTCCAGGCTTCTGAAACTTCTGACCAACAGGCTTCAAGTGAGGGTTTCAGTGCTCTCCTCCTTGAGTTTGATTAATTTGCTAGAGCAGTTCACAGAACTCAGGGAAGTTCTTACCTACATTTAGCCATTTATTATAAAGGATTATTACAAAGGATATGGATGAAGAGATGCACAGGAAGAGATGTAGGGGAGCAGCCACAGGGAATCTCCATTACCTCCCCAGGCACACTACCCTCCAGGAACCTCCACATATTTAGTATCTGGAAACTCTCCCAGTGCAGTCCTTTTCATTTTTTATGGAGGCTTCATTGCATAGGCACTTGACTAAACCACTGGCCATTGGTTAACCTTTAGTTCCTCTTCTCTTCCCAGTGGTTGGGGGGTTGGGTGGGGCTGAAAGTCATAATCTTCTAATTCTGTCTTGCTCTCTCTGATGACCAGCCCCTATCCTAAACCTACCTAGGAGTTGCCAGCCATCAACTAATCATTAACATACAAAAAGACATCACTGACATCACTTTGGGCTGGGTGTGGTGGCCACCTGTAGTCCCAACAGTTTGGGAGGCCCAGGTGGGCAGATCACTTGAGGTCAGGAGTTCAAAACCAGCCTGGCCAACATGGTGAAATTTCGTCTCTACTAAAAATACAAAAATTAGCTGGGCATGATGGCACACACCTATACTCCCAGCTACTCAGGAGACTGAGGCAGGAGAATCGCTTGAACCCAGGAGGTGGAAGTGCAGTAAGCTGAGATTATGCCACTGCACTCCAGCCTGGGTGATAGAGCATGACTCTGTCTCAAAAAAAAAAAAAAAAAACACGTCATTTTGGAAATTTCAAGGACTTTAAGAGTTGTATGCCAGGAAACAAGATCAAAGACCAAACTTATTACTTGACAGTATCATAGTGTCAGACATAAATGGTAAATCGATAAATAAAGTGGTAAGTAAAGCAATATTAGACACATTTCGTATCATTATTTGTTTAGTGGGTACAAAGAAAAGTACTGGATACTATGGGAGTGTATTGGAGTGGGGGTTTGGTTAATCTAGCCTGAGAGTAAGTGAGTGTTTCTCATAGGAAGTAATATTTAAGCAGAAATGTCACAGTTGAATACAAGTTGACTAGAATAGGCATATGTGAAACATTATAGACAGAAGGAATAAGTATCTGATGGAAGAATGGGAAAAAGCTGTGTAGCTGAAATACAGAGAGCAAAGAAGAAAGTGGCATGAAGTGCATCTGATCCGGAGATAACAGGACCTTGAGGTTTGTGTTTTGGATTTTATCCTAAATGTAATAAGGAAACAAACAATAGGGTTTTAGGTGACATTATCTACTTTGTAGTCTTTGTTCGAACAGCACTGAAGAAGATGGATGGGTGTGGGAGCAAAGTTGATGTGGGTAGAACAGGAGACTATTTCAGATTCATGGTACTTTGAACTAGAATGATAGCAGGAGAGATGGAAGATGAGTGTAATGTAGGAAGTAGAATTAACAGGACTTAGTGATAAGTTGGTTATGAGATGAAGGACAAGGAAGTGTGAAAGATAACTTTCAAGTGTGTGACTTGTATGACTGAATGGCCTATGGTTGTATTTACATTAGAAAAATGTAGGACAAGTAGTAGGGGATTCAAATTAAAAATGTACATCCATATAATTGGATGCTACTTAAGCAGGAAAATCTATGCAGATTATGAACAATTATTATATTCCATTTGGGGTGGGGAAAATTACAAGCAGTGTGGACAGAAAATAAACCTTCATGGAAAAATATCTGAATGATAAACATGAGAGTAAAAGAATAAAGTGAAATATGTGAATTATTTCATTAAATAGTAATGAACTAAATTATTCCCTCCTCTAGATCAGGGGTGTTCAATCTTTCAGCTTCCCTGAGCCACACTGGCAGAAGAAGAGTTATCTTGGGCCACACATAAAATACACCAATGCTAACAATAGCTGATGAGCTTAAAAAAAAAATCTCATAATGTTTTCAGAAAGTTTATGAATTTGTGTTCAGCTGCATTCAAAACCGTCCTGGGCTGTATGCTGCCTGTGGGCTGTGGATTGGACAAGCTTGAGCTAGATCCTTTCAGATTGGGTTAAGTAAAAAGAGCCCAGCTATGTACTGGATATGAGAAATAAACATAAAATAATATGAAAAAGAAAGGTTGGAAATGACATGACATTTAAAGAGGTACTAGGCTGGGTGCTGTGTCTCACATCTGTAATCTCAAAACTTTGGGAGACCTAAAATTATCGTAAGTGGGAGGATTGCTTGAGCCCAAGAGTTTGAAACCAGCCTGGGCAACCAAACGAGACTCTGTTTCTATAAAACATTTTTGAAAATTAGCTGGCCATGGTGGCAGCCTGTGGTCCCAGCTATCCAGAAGGCTAAAGTTTGCCTGTGGTACCAGCTATCCAGAAGGCTGAAGTGGGAGGATTGCTTGAACCTGGGAGGTAGAGGCTGCAGTGAGCCCTGATCACACCACTGTACTCCTACCTGGGTGACAGATTGAGATCTTGTCTCAATTTAAAAAATAAAAAGGCAACTACCTAAAAATTGAACAAGTTGTTCCTGAATAACTCCTGGGTAAATAACAAAATTAAGGCAGAAATCAAGTTCTTCAAAACCAATGAGAATGAAGAGACAGTGTACCAGAATCTCTGGGACACAGCTAAAGCAGTGATAAGAGATAAATTTATAGCACTAAATGCCCATATCAGAAAGCTGGAAAGATCTCAAATTGACATCCCTAACATCACCATTAAAAGTAGTAGAGAAGTGGCTGGGCATGGTGGCTTATGCCTGTAATCCCAACAGATCACCTGAGGTCAGGAGTTCAAGACCAGCCTGAACAACATGGAGAAACCCCACCTCTAGTAAAAATACAGAATTAGCCAGGCATTGTGGCACATGCTTGTAATCCCAGCTACTCAGGAGGTTGAGGCAGGAGAATCGCTTGAACCAGGGAGGCAGAGGTTGTGGTGAGCCCAGATCACACCATTGCACTCCAACCTGGGGAACAAGAGTGAAACTCTATTAAAAAAAAACTAGAGAAGCAAGACCAAACAAATCCAAAAGCTAGCAGAAGACAAGAAATAACTAAGATCAGAGCAGAACTGAAGGAGACAGAGACCCAAAATACCCTTTAAAAAAAAGTCAATGAATCCAGAAGCTGGTTTTTCAAAAAAGTTAACAAAATAGACCTCTAACTAGACTAATAAAGAAAAGAGAGAAGAATCAAATAGACACAACAAAAAATGATAAAGGGTATATCACTACAGACCCCACAGAAATATACAAACGACCTCAGAGAATACTATGAACACCTCTATGCAAATAAACTAGAAAATCTACAAGAAATGGATGAATTTGTGGACACACACACCCTCCCAAGACTAAACCAGGAAGAAGTCAAATCCCTGAATAAACCAATAACAAGGTCTGAAATTGAGGCAGTGATTATAGCCTAGCAACCACAAAAAGCCCAGGAATAGACTGATTCACAGCCAAATTCTATCAGAGGTACATTCCTTCTGAAACTATTCCAAACAATTGAAAAGGAGGGACTCCTCCCTGACTTATTTTATGAGGCCAGCACCTGGCAGAGACACAACATAAAAGAAAACTTTAGGCCAATTTCCCTGATGAACATCAGTGCAAAAGTCCTCAATAAAATACTGGCAAACTGAATCAGCAGCACATTAAAAAGCTTATCCACCACGATCAAGTGGGCTTTATCCCTGGGATGCAAGCCTGGTTCAACATAGGCAAATCAGTAAACAATCCATCACATAAACAGAACCAGTGACAAAAACTACATGATTATCTCAATAGATGCAGAAAAGACCTTTGTTAAAATTCAGCATCCCTTAATTTTAAAACTCTCAATAAACTAGATATTGATTGAACATATCTCAAAATAATAAGAGCTGTTTATGACAAACCCATAGCCAATGTCAGTGGGCAAAAGCTGGAAGCATTTACTTTGAAAACTGGCACAAGACAAGGATGCCCTCTCTCACCACCACTTCTATTCAACATAGTATTGGAAGTTCTGGCCAGGGCAATCAGGCAAGAGCAAGAAATAAAGGTATTCACATAGGAAGAGAGGAAGTCAAATTGTCTCTGTTTGCAGATGGCATGATTCTATATTTAGAAAATCCATCGTCTCAGCCCCAAAACTCAAGTTGATAAGCAACTTCAGCAAAATCTCAGGATACAAAATCAATGTGCAAAAATCACAAGTGTTCCTATACACCAGCAATGGACAAGCAGAGACCCAAATCATGAATGAACCCCCATACACAATTGCTACAAAGAGAAGTATGTAGGAATACAACTTACAAGGGATGTGAAGGACCTCTTCAAGGAGAACTACAAACCACTGCTCAAGGAAATAAGAGAGGACACAAACAAATGGAAACATATTCCATCCTCATGAATAGGAAGAATCAATATTGTGAAAATGGCCATACTGCCCAAAGTGATTTATAGATTCAATGCTATTTGCATCAAACTACCACTGGCATTCTTCACAAAATTAGAAAAAAACTACTCTAAAATTCATACGGAAGAAAAAAGCCTATATAGCCAAGATAATCCTAAGCAAAAAGACCAAAGCTAGAGGCGTCACATTACCTGACTTCAAACTATACTACAAGGCTGGAGTAGCCAAAACAGCATGGTACTGGTACCAAAACAGACTGCTGCTGATGGAACAGAACAGAGACCTCAGAAATAACACCTTACATCTACAACCATGTGATCTTAGACCTGACAAAAGCAATGGGGAAAGGATTCCCTATTTAATAAATGGTGCTGGGAAAACTGGCTAGCCATATGCAGAAAACTGAAACTGAACCCCTTCCTTACACAAAAATTAACTCAAGATGGATTAAAGACTTAAATGTAAAACCCAAAACCATAAAAATCCTAGAAGAAAACCTAGGCATTATTACCATGGACAAAGACTTCGTGACTAAAACACCAAAAGCAATGGCAACAAAAGCCAAAATAGACAAAAGGGATCTAATTAAACTAAAGAGCTTCTGCACAGCAAAAGAAACTGTCGTTAGAGTGAACAGGCAACCTACAGAATGGGAGAAATTTTTTGCAACCTACCCACCTGACAAAGGTGTGATATCCAGAACCTACAAGGGACTTAAACAGATTTACAAGAAGGAAACAACCCCATCAAAAAGTGGGCAAAGGATATGAACAGAAATTTTGAAATGTTTTCAAAAGAAGACATTTATGCCTGTAGTCCCAGCTATTTGGGAGTCTGAGACAGGAGAATTTCTTGAACCTGGGAGGTGGAGTTGCAGTGAGCTCAGATCACACTACTGTACTCCAGTCTGGGTGACAGAGTGAGACTTTGACTCAGAAAAAAAAAAAAAAAAGGAAGAAGAAGACATGTATGTGACCAAATAATGTATGAAAAAACTCATTGACTGGGCATGGTGGCTCCCGTCTGTAATTCCAGCACTTTGGGAGGCTGAGGTGGGTGGATCACCTGAGGTCAGGAGTTTGAGACCAGCCTGGCCACATGGTGAAATCCCATCTTAACTAAAAAATTAAAAAATATTAGCTGAGCGTGGGAGCTTTTGTAATCCCAGCTACTCAGGAGGCCGAGGCAGGAGAATCGCTTGAATCCGAGAGGCAGAGGCTGCAGACAGCCGAAATCGCGCCATTGCACTCCAGCCTGGGCAGCAAAAGTGAGACTCCATCTAAAAAAAAAAAAAAAGAAAAAGCTTTTTCTTTTCTGTTTTTTTTGTTTGTTTGTTTTGAGATGGAGTCTCACTCTGTCTCCTAGGCTCAAGTGCAGTAGTGCAATCTAGGTTCAAGCAATTCTCCTGTCTTCAGCCTCCCGAGTAGCTGGACTACAGATGCATACTGCCCACATCCAGCAGTGTGTGCTAATTTTTGGTATTTTTAGTAGAGACAGGGTTTCACCACATTGGTCAGGCTAGTTTCGAACTCGTGACCTCAGGTGATCCACCTGCCTTGGCCTCCCAAAGTGCTGAGATTACAGGGGTGAGCTACCACACCAGGCCAAGAATTTAAAACATTTAAAATTTTGAGTCAGTCTCCCAGAAAGTGCCACAAAATGACAGACTGAAACTAGCGTAAAACTAACAGAAAAAGGTTTTCAGAGATGTAAGTTATCCAGATATTTACCTCTCATCCTTCTCAGAGTGACAGGAGAAGCTAGACTCTGGCAAGAAGACATAGCATTCAATCAATGAGATCCAAAACAAAGGTCAGGCAAAGAGAGTACTAAACATAACAGTAAAAATAGCTGCAGAATGACAATGTGCCTCAAGTCTGGAGAGCCACCAATCCTGAAGGGAGCAGAAAAAAAGGCTCCAAGAATGTGATATTGATACAATTTCTAAAGTGTATGAGCGCAAAAAAAAAAGATATAGGCAACCAGAAGAGAGTTTTCAGTTAGTAGGTACAGAGAACGCTAAGCAAAAGGTAAAGACAGTTAATTTCGGGGAACGTGAAAAAATGTACAAGAAAGGGAAAATAGTGGTTGTAAACCTTGGTATACTACATGACTTACTATGACTACCATTTACATAATAGTAATCAGCTATAGGACCGTTCCGTCACCTCCAAAAGAGTCCTCATAATCCTTTGTACAACCCTTCTTGGCCCAGCCCCTAACCCAGCAACCGCTACTGCTTTTTGTCACTCTAGATAACTTTGCATTTTCTAGAATTATATAAGTAGAATCATGCCTCATACTATTTTGTTTGGTTTCTTTCACTCAGCATAATGGTTTTGAGGTTCATCCGTGTTACTGCATGTGTCAGTAGTGTATTTCTTTTAGTTGCTGAATAGTGGCCTGTTATTTAGATAGATCACATTTTGTCATCCATTCACTGACTGATGGATATTTGTGTTGTGTACCATTTTGCTCTCTATAGCATTTGTATATAAGTCTGTGTGTAGATACACATTTTCAGTTTCCTGGTAAATACTTAGAAGTGGGATTGCTAGATCATATGGTGAGTGCATGTTTAACTTTTCAAGAAACTTAAACCATTTTTCAAAGTGATACACTGTTTTATAATCCAACCAGCATTTTATGTGTGAGAGTTCCTTTGTTCTGTATCCTCACATTTGGTATTGTCATTCTTGTTAATTTTATTGTTGTTATTTTTTTAATAGAGTAAGGGTCTTGCTTTGTTGCCCAAGCTGGTCTCAATCTCTTGGCCTCAACAGAGACTTCACATCAGACAATATACAACTTTCAGTTTGTCTGCATTCTCATGCTAACACTACACTGTATTACTATATCCTCCCACCTCAACCTCCCAAAGTTTTGGGATTACAGATGTGAGCCACTATCCCTGGCCTCTTCTTAATTTTACCATTTTAATGGATATATATAATATTGTCTCATTGTGATTTTAATTTTTATTTCCTTGGTGACTAATGACATTGAGCACCTTTTCATGTGCTTTTTCTGTCTTTGGCCTTTTGTGTCTTTTAAAAAATTGTATTGTTGCATATGTTATCATGGTAAGTGCTTCCTGCAAAAGACTGTACTGAGTACTTTTTTTTTTTTTTTTTTGAGACAGAGTCTCACTCTGTTGCCCAAGCTGGAGTGCAGTGGCACGATCTCGGCTCACTACAATCTCTACCTCCTGGGTTCAGGCGATTCTCCTGTCTCAGCTTTCCAAGTAGCTGGAACTACAGGCACCTGCCACCACACCCGGCTCATTTTTGTATTTTTAGTAGAGAAGGTTTTCACCATGTTGGCCAGACTGGTCTCAAACTTCTGACCTCAAGTGATCTGCCTGCCTCAGCCTCCCAAAGTGCTGGAATTACAGGCGTGAGCCACCACTCCTGGCCGAGTACTTATTAAATTATATAAAATACACATAAAATGTACTTTCTTAAACATTTTTAAGTGTACAGTTCAGTAGTGTTAAGTATATTCACAACGTTATGCAACCAATCTCCAAAACTTTCATCTTGCAAAACTGAAATTTGTGTATCATATTTTGTGAAGTCTCTATTAATATTGTTTGCCATTTATTGGGTTGTTTATCTTTTTATTATTGAGTTGTAGTTCTGGATATAAGTTCTTTGTCAGATCTATGCTTTGTTGTTTTCTCTCAGTCTGTGGCTTCTCTGTTTTCTTAACTCTTTTGATGACTGAAAGTTTTCCATGTTGATGAAATTTAATTTACTATATTTTTTTAATTATAGATACTGCTTTCTATGTCCAGTCTGAAATATATTTGCCTCCTGAGTTTTCTTCTAATAGCTTTGTAGTTTCCAGTTTTATATTTACATCTCTGATGCATCTCAATGAATTTTGTATATAAGAAGTGAGGTAGGGAGGGATCAAGATTTTTTTTTTCTTACTATATTTTTCTTTTCCAATTTAATTGCTTTGACACCATTATAGAAAGTCAACTGACCATATATGTGTAAGTCTACTTCTGGACTTTCTGTTCTCTTACACTGATGTCTATTTTTTATGTTAACACTACACTGTATTACTGTATCTTCATAATGTGTCTCAAAATCACTGTGAGTCTGCCAGCTTTGTTGTTTTTCCAGATTGTTTTGGCAACTCTAAGTCCTTTATATTTTCATGTAAACTTTAAAATTAGTTTGTCAAACTCTGTTGTTTAATAAGCATGCTGGATTATGATTGGGATTGTGTTTAATCTGTACATTAGTTTGGGGAGAACTGATGTCTAATAATATTAAGCCTTTCAGTCTATGAACATGGTATATCTTTTTGCATGTATTTAGGTCTTTAATTTTTCTCAGCATTATTTGTAATTTTTTTTGAGATGGAGTCCCACTCTGTTGCCCAGGCTGAAGTGCAGTGGTGGGATCTCAGCTCACTGCAACCTCTGCCTCCTGGGTTCAAGCAGTTCTCCTACCTCAGCTTCCTGAGTAGCTGGAACTACAGGTGCATGCCACCATGCCTAGCTAATTTTTTGTATTTTAGTAGAGACGGGGTCCACCATATTGCCCAGGCTGGTCTCGAACTCCTGAGCTCAGGCAATCTGCCCGCCTTGGCCTCCTCAAGTGCTAGGACTGCAGGAGTGAGCCGCTGCACCTGATTTTATTTTTTATTTTTATTTTTACTTCTTTTCCTCGAGACCAGGTATGGCCCTGTCACCCAGGCTGGAGTGCAGTGGCATGATCTCGGCTCACTGCAATCTCCACCTCCCAGGCTCAAGCCATGCTTTCAACCTCAGCCTACCAAGTAGCTGCAACTACAGGTGTACACCACCACGCCCAGCTAAATTTTGTATTTTTTTGTAGAGACAGGGTTTCACCATGTCACCCAGGCTAGTCTCGAACTCTTGAGCTCCAATCCACCCACCTTGGCCTCCCAAAGTGCTGGGATTACAGGTGTGAGCCACTGAGCCTCACTTGATATTTTATTTTTTATATATTTTTTATTTTTATGAAATAATGGGGTCTTGCTATATTGCCCAGGCAGGTCTTGAACTCCTGGGCTCAAGCTATCCTCCTGGGCTTAAGCTATCCTCCCGCCTCTGCCTCCCTAAAAGCTGAGATTACAGGTGTGAGCCGCAGTGCCTGGCGATTTTTTATTTTTTATAGAGACAGAGTCTCATTATGTTGCCCAGACTGGTCTCAAACTCCTGGGCTCAAGCAGTCCTTCTGCCTCAGTCTCCCAACATTCTGGGATTACAGGTGTGAGCCACCATGCCTTGCCCCTTATTACCGTTTTCTAATACTGTGATTCCTTGCTAAACAAGAGTTGAATCCAGGTTAAGTATGTACATGAGAAAATGAGGTAAGCATAAAAATAAGGAGCCAAATCCTATCAGGCAGTTGACACACAGGTTTAGTAGATTAACTAGAAAATTGTACTTTGTATAAGAGTTGAATCCAGGTTAAATATGTACATGAGAAAATGAGGTAAGCATAAAAATAAGGAGCCAAATCGTATCAGGCAGTTGACACGCAGGTTTAGTAGATGAACTAGAAAATTGTACTTTGTATGTCTTTATTTTTGTATTATTGTTGTATATTATATAGCTTAGTAGTTACAAGTGTGGACTTAGAGTAAGACGTGGGTTCAATTCTGGTTCACTGCTTCCTAGTTTTTTTCTCTTGTGCAAGTGAAAGGTCAGCAAATGGAAGCTGCTGTTTTTTGGTGGTTTGGATAGCCTGTGGTGATGGCTGCATTTCTTTCTCTTTTCTTGATCAGGTGGATTTGTTTAAAAAGAGTCTTCTGTTGATTCCTATTCATCTGGAAGTCCACTGGTCTCTCATTACTGTGACACTCTCTAATCGAATTATTTCATTTTATGATTCCCAAGGCATTCATTTTAAGTTTTGTGTAGAGGTAAGTTAATATACTGCCTATTTATTTATTTATTTTATTATTGGCCAAATAGCATCTTAGCTCTAGATAGAACAGCAGCAGTCAAAACAGTTTATTTCATGAAAATCCTCTAAAATATTAGCTGAGAAAAGGACTGGAAGAGGAATTCTCGCTGAGGAGAGGATCTGTCTCAGATCTGGATCCCACTCTGAGATACTCTACTTGGTTATTCTCTGCTTTTCCCTTAAAACTACATCTTGAATGTAGTTAGAAATTGTTTTTCTTGGATTATCTTAGAGCTAAAATTGGCTTGTATCTTCAAAATAACTCCTGTAGAATAAATTAGAACCTAAGAAAATCAATTGACAAAACATTAGTGTTCAGCTAATAACAGTTCAACACGATAGTGGGATACAAAATCAAGAAAAATTAGTAGGTTTCTGGATTTTCCTGCACTATCAAGAACCAGCTAGAAAATGTAACTGGAGATAACGTTCCATTTATAAGCAACAAAACATAAATAACCCAGGAATATGCCCTAGCAAGAAATGTGGAAATTATTTATGATGAAAACTTTTAAAGCTTTATTTAAGTACTTTAAAGAAATCTGAGTAGATGGAGAGAGAGACCTACATGTAAAACACAAAACTGTAAAAGTATTTGAATGAAATACAGAAAATGCTATGTTCATAGAGTGGGGAAGGACTTCTTACATGGAACCAAAGAAAAGACATTTATCAAAAGTTTGATAAATTTAACCACCTAATAATTTAAAACTTATGTCTATCATAAAGTTAAAAGACAAGCAGCAGACTTGAAGAAAATGTTTATGATGTAAATAACAGACAATGATTATCCAGAATACATAGAGAACTCCCTACAAATGAATAAGGGGAGGATAAAAGGACCTAATTGAAATGGACAAAGGCTAATTCAGTAAATTTTAGGAAAAATACAAATAATTATTTAAAAACACATGGAGAGATGTTCAGCCTCACCAGAAATAAAAGAAATGCAAATTAAAACTACATCAGTTACATTTTTTGCCTGTTATGTTAGAAAAAGTGATGCTATTAAAGTGTTTATCTGAGCGTAAGGAAATAGGCATTCTTGTATTTTCTGGTGGAGTGTATCCATTGATACAGCCACTTTTGGATCACTGCAGTTCTCATCAATTCTAAGTGCTTTGTAAATTAAAAGATGCAAATTCTGTTGAATATCAGTTTGATTTCTTGGTATCCATAAAAATGCTTGTATATGCATACAAGGATGGGGCATGTACTAGGATGTTCATGGCAGCATTATTTATAATAGTGCAAAATGAAACAATCTCAGTTTAGCTCTATCAAGAGAATAGCTAAATACACTGTGGTACAGTATCCCCATACTACTAAACTGACCATAGCAGTTAAAAAGAATATAGTAGACCTTCAAGTCCTCAAATGGAAAGATGTCCAAGGCATAGAGTTTTAAAAAGCCAATTGTGGAATGACACAGGATAATACATTTACAGAAAAAATACATGTATATGTGTATATATACAAATCTATGCATGTGTATATGTAGACACATATATACATATATATTTGTAAGTAAAAAGATGGGATCTTAGCATTTTTTATATCAATGATTATTACCTTTGGGTAATTGTAGAAAAGTAGGATTCAAAGGGGATTTGGCCTTATTTGGGATATTTTAATTACAAGGAGAATATTTTGGCCTTATTTTGGGAATTTTTTTTAACAAGGAGAATATTTTCTTATATTATTTGTTTAATTTATATTGAATTTAAAAATTAAATATAATGCAAATTATGAGGAAAATCAAGTTTTCCGAATTCACATTTTCATTTCCAAAAAAATCCAGAAAAAACCTCGAAAACAAGAACCCTCCTGGGCCGAGTTCTCTTTACGCCAGCCCAGAAGAGTTGGTACAATACCAGGTCTGAGCATTCTTTTCCAGTTCCCTTCCCCTAATTCCTTGCCTGTCTCTCAACCAGCATATTCTCATACCGACCAGAGCCTGTCTATATTGTCTCTTTCCTAGACAAAACCTGCAAAGATATAACCAAAAGTGCAGCCATATCAGTGCCTTTAAGAATCAGATTCTGACAGGCAGAAGACAGCAGAGGTGTCGGGAAAATCGTTTTATCTAGGAAATATTTACCGTGCCTCTTGCTTTGTGCCAGGCACTGATACTAGGGAGTCACGTAGGGTCCAGACAGACATTCGCCTTCATAGAGTAAATGATGATTAAACAGGATTTTGTTTGTAAAACATGCAGTTGGGTTCTAAGTCGATTCTGAATCATTAGGGCCTGCAAAGTCACATTCTGCACAGTCATTGAAAAATTCATCTTCTGAATTTTTTCCCAAGCCCTCCTGCAGAGTTCTTTCCTTTTCAGAAAAATTGTAATTGGCCTAATGACTTTGCACATTTGCAAAAAGACCCTAAGAGCAGACTCCTTTTTGGTGATAGCTAGAAGTAATTTAGAGCCAAGTACAGTTCAGTCATCCAGGCAGTTGGGGTCAAGCTGTTTTTTGTTTTAAGAGGATGTGGGGGTTGTAGAAGTGGCTCTTAAGTAAGAGTTAGGGGCCTATATTTCCAAAGAATTGATGAAAAATGTTTTAAACAGTTACCACATAAATATATAAATTCCATGACAGCAGAGACTACAAGAGCTTTATTCACTAGTATCCCCAGTACTTGAACCATTATAGATGCTCAGTACATTTTGAGTGTAGGTGACCATTTTTAAGGACAAATATTTTTTGCCTATATTGTATTTAAGAATTTACATATACTGGCCGGGCGTGGTGGCTCACGCCTGTAATCCAGCACTTTGGGAGGCCCAGGTGGGTGGATCACGAGGTCAAGAGATCAAGACCATTCCTGGCCAACATGGTGAAACCCCATCGCTACTAAAAATACAAAGATTAGCCAGGTGTGGTGCTGGGTACCTGTAGTCCCAGCTACTTGGGAGGCTAAGGCAGGAGGAACACTAGAATCTAGGAAGTGGAGGTTACAGTGAGCCAAGATTGTAACACTGCACTCCAGCCTGGTGACAGAGTGAGGAAAAAAAAAAAAAAAGGAATTTACATATACTGCTTATTCTGAGAACTTGTTTAAAGGGAGAAGAGCAACATGCTCTCATACTTAGTTAAGTATTTGCTTTCACCATGTATTTTTTCTTCTGAAGAGGTAGCTTCCAGTCTACCTTTTTTTTTTTTTTTTTTTTTGAGTCAGAGTCTGTCTCTGTCACTCAGGCTGGAAGGCTAGAGTGCAGTAGCCCAGTCTTGGCTCATGGCTGCGCCTCTCAGGTTCAAGCGATTCTCATGTCTCAGCCTCCAGAGTACCTGGGATTACAGGTGCACACCATCACGCCTGGATAATTTTTGTATTTTTAGTAGAAATGGGGTTTTGCTATGTTGGTCAGGCTGGTCTTGAACTCCTGACCTCATGTGTTCTGCCTGCCTTGGCCTCCCAAAGTGCTGGGGTTACAGGTGTGAGCCACCACATCTGGCCCCAGTCCACCTTTTGTTGGGGGTGGAATGGGAGTGGGTTATTCACATAACCTCTGACTTCACTCTTGATGTGGAGAGAGATACGCACAGAGGTTGAGGGCCTTGGGGACATTTTGAAACTCCAGCAGACTTCATCTTGGTAAATATTGTAACTGGACTTGACCATATTCAGTATTCAGAATGAATTTTAGTATAACTTTCCAGAAATGAATGCAGTCCTCAAAAATAAGGAGTGTATCAGAATATGTAAGGCTGGAATGTTTTTCATTTAGTTTTAGTTATTAATGATGTCTGCAATGGGTTCCTTTCCTCTGTTGAGCATTGGCAATGATAAAGACTTTCTTTTTGACTTGCCAGTATGTAAGTTTCAAATGCAGCACGCTGACTTACTGCTAGGAAGGGCTAGCTAACCATCTCAAAAAATGTTCTGATTAAACAAATGCCAGTGTCCAGTCTTGGTGCATACCTTGAATACAGAAGATCTGAGTCCTCCTTAACAATATAAAATGAAGAGTCTGAAATAAAGTTCCAGCTTTAGCTGGGAGCAGTAGTGTGCACTTGTAGTCCCAGCTACTTGGAAGGCTGAGGTAGGAGGATCTCTGGAGCCTAGGAGTTCAAGGGTGCAGTGAGCTGTGACCATGCCATTGCACTCCAGCCTGGGTGACAGAACAAGATCCCATGTCTTAAAAAAAGTTTGTTCCAAGCTTCTTAATGCATACTCTGCCCAATTATGGGGCCACAGCCTCTTCCTTTGCTTCTGTCTGCTGTGGGCATGTTCCATTTTTCAACAACTGATGGAACACAGCATCTGTGTTGTGGTTTCTTTTTAACCAGAATATAAGAAAGTATTTGCTGACTGAAGCCAGAGAAAAAAATAGACCTGAATTTCTTCAGGGTTGGCAGACTGCTGTTACAAAGGTAAGTATGTGATAACAATGAAATCCAGGCATGTCCAGGGGATGGAATTATCTACGGGCGGGTGCCTTTAGGAACATTTGAAGACTGGTGATAGAGCTCCCAAGGAGAGCCTGGCGGCTCTAGGGAGGCAGCTGAGAATAAACTTCAGTTTAGTGTTCGTCATCTGGTGCTCAGTTGCTCAGTGCTTCCTGGGAGCAAATCACTTCAGTCATTTCCTCCCTGAGGCAGTTGCTAATGATGTATTTGCTCTTCTGGGGAAAAAAAAAAATGTTTTTTTAGGTGGCACTTGCCTCTTGCGTCATGGCTCTTATTTCCAGATGACCCATATAGACCCAGAGAAATGCTGAAAGGACTATTTGGATCCACTGAGTGGGGAAAGTGCACTGGGCTACTTGCCAGGCATGTGGGGTAAATAGCCCAAGAGCTTCAGTCCCAGCACAGTCTGGATGCAGCACCATATTTGGCCCATGACATTCAAACTGTGGGGCAGAGTGCCCAGGCACAGCTGCTCATTCCTGTTGTAAATACCAGTGTCTTCCATTTATCGTGAGCTGTATTGTTGTCAGCTCATTTGATCCATATAACCTGGGACGTAGGCAGCACATTTAGGGGTAAACATCATCTTTATTTTTTAGATGAGAAAAGTGAAACCCAGGTGTGATTTTCCCCAAAGGACATCAAAACTATTGATAGTCAGGTCCTTGAACGCAGGTCCATCTGGATCATTGACACATGTTATAGGCAGGGTCTTGAAACAAACCTTTAACCCAAACCCAAAGAGACAAGATTTATTAGTTCATCCCTAAACTGAATCAATGCTGAATTTTAAAATTAAGCTTAAGTTTTGTGTTTTCAATAACCGAGTATACCGGTTCAAACCAGAACTGGTAAATTTACCGAATTTACTCGACTAAAACTAGGTATTCTAAATTTAGTCAGGATCTTCTGTATTCCCACTTTGGGAAGAATACAGTAACCAGTTATTTTAAAAACATACTGTTGGCTGGGCACAGTGGCTCATGCCTGTAATCCCAGCACTTTGGGAGGCAAAGGTGGGCGGATTGCTTGAGTCTAGGAGTTCAAGACCAGCCTGGGCAATATAGTGAGAACTCATCTCTACAAAACAAACAAAATTAGCCAGGCATAGTCCCAGCTACTTGGGAAGCTGAGGAGGATTGCTTGAACTCAGGAGACTGAGATTTCGCCACTGTACTCCAGCTTGGGCAACAGAATGAGACCCTGTCTCAAAACCCCAAAAAACCAAAACCATACTATTTACCTTCATGATTTCTTTCAAAGAATAGGACAGGGTTGTGTGATGTGAGATTGAAAGTGAAGACTGCTCAGCGGAGTTGTTACCATCCTAGCATCCAGAGGCCAGGCCTGTGTCCTCCCAGCCACAATTCCATTTTGCCTCTGTTGTCGTTGAATTAATAGCAGAACTCTGATCCAAATGCATGTTTTTAAAGTAGGTTTTTACATTTGATTTCCCATTTCTCATATTTAGGTAAAACAAAATATAATTGTGATTGCCACTTGATAGCTCTTTTTATGTGGCCAGATGCCTCCATAAAATTAGATGCTTGAAATATCAGAGGATATACCAGTTGTCCTGGAGAGAGAAAAGTTTCCTATCTTTTGCACATTTTTCCATAAAGGAGTTTTTCTTATCTTAAGAGGAGTAATTGATCTTATTTTAATGACTCTTTTATTTTTCCCCTCAGTGTATTCCACAACAGAAAAATGACAGTGACTGTGGAGTCTTTGTGCTCCAGGTAAAGAAATACTGTTTTTTCAGAATTTATAATGTGTGAATTGAGTTTGTTGGGTTGAGAGGGGA
Organism: Callithrix jacchus; assembly: GCF_049354715.1. NCBI lineage: Eukaryota > Metazoa > Chordata > Mammalia > Primates > Cebidae > Callithrix > Callithrix jacchus. Next base: position 25,221,476 of record NC_133516.1, on the reverse strand, counting down.
GTTAAGGTAGTTCCTGTATGTGTACATGATTCTAGGTACAAGCAACAAAGTACCTTCCCTCCCCTTTATTGCTGAGGAGCAGTAGTTTCTGCATTTTCAGATGTTATCATTAGGAAGAACCACCTTCCAGGGTCCAAGAATGACCTGTGGGTATCATCCATGTCTCATTGGAGGTTATTAGTAGACCACATTGGAGACTGACTTGAATTTGTCTATATCATAACCATTGGTGCCTGCAGAATTTTAAAAAAACCATTGGTAAGCAATCTGCAGGTCTTTGACACAGAGTGATTAAATTTTAAATATGATCCACATTGAAAAACTGCCATCTCATGCTGTAGATCTCCTTAGAGATCAAAAAGGGCTATGGAAGAAGTTCAGTTTTATATATGTGAAGGAAATTACAGAATATATACATGAATTTAGATATTTGCAAAGACCTTGGAAGACAGATTCATTTGTATACCTCATACATGTTTGAGGTTTTGTAAGCAAATTCAAGTTCCCACTTAAGGGCCATGATAGATCTAGCTGCACTTTCAGCAGGTTGCACTTTGGGAGGAATTTAGGCCTTTTCATCAGTTACTGCTTTTCACAATGTTGGGTAAGGAGGGAGAGGTGGTCCCAAGCCATATACTAACTTGTTCAGTTGACTGTAATTTGGGCAAATGTTGAAAACAATGTGTTTTTACAGTAGTTTAAACAGACATGAAAATGCTTACATCAGGGGTCCCCAACCCCTGGGCCACGGACATATACCATCTACATTAGGTTATCATAGGAGCATGAACCCTATTGTGAACTGCGTATGCAAGGGATCTAGGTTGTATGTTCCTTATGAGAATCTAATACCTGATAATTCATCCTGAAACCAACTTCCTCCCCTCACCCCCACCAGTCTGTGGAAAAATTGCCTTCCATGAAACCAGTCCCAGGTGCCAAAAAGGTTGGGGACTTCTGCCTTAGACCCTATTAGGTCTGCATTTAGTAAAATATAACGGGCTGGCACACAGCTCCAAGTGCCACTTAAGTATTTCTGGGACCTTTGCAGTACTGCAAGTGCCTCGCCTTAGAGCAGCCTTTCCAGTTTTCACAAGAAGACATGCCCCGAGTGCGGAAGAGGATTTACAAGGAGCTATGTGAGTGCCGGCTCATGGACTGAAACTCAGCAGGGACTCTGGGAAGTCTGACCAAGTTGGAGCAGATGGTTTGTTACTTGAATCTCCAAACACTTAGTTGAATTTTTACAGATATTTCAGATCAGTGGTGTTGGGCCACTATTGTTACCTCAAATTTATTTTTTGCCCTTATTCTTTCTCCAGCTACCATGTACTATTGTTTAATGTTCAGTTTGGTTTCATTTTTAATTTTATGGATTCCGTGCGTCCCCCATATTTAATATTTATTATTCAAACGCATGCATATAGACAGAGCATGCAGTGAAGAGTATTAAAAAAAAAAGCTTAGTAGATTTGGTGCAGCTTTTGAAACTTAGTTAGATGTGAACTGAATACAGGTTTCCAATTTATTCCCAGAACCTAAAAATGCAAGATGTTTTTGATACAACATAACTCTGAGAATAGTAAGTGTTCCCTGGGGCATTAAGGGTAGCTAGGAGTGGTTTTGACAAATCCAGTCCTGTTTTGCTTTTACCAGTGGCACCTTTCACTGACTTCCCTCTCCAAGTGAGTCTTGGAGAGTGCAATTCATTCCTTTCGAAGGGTGAGATGGAAGTGGTCGTAAACTGACTGGTGTGTTCTGTTTCAGGAGGCACACTTGTAAGCACAGTGCCTCCTTTGGGAAGAGTAAATTAAGGTGTGAGAAAAAGACAGCAACTTCGGGGGCCAGTAAAAATGACAGATTTCAGTCGTGATTTTAAGAATTATAATACATGGTATACATCTTATAAAGGCTTTTGCTGGGATAGTGAATTCCCTGGATTTTTCTAGTTTTGACCTGTTCAAAAACTCTTATCCCATCAAACCTAGTAAAACAAGTAAGAATGCAGCTAGGAGTAAATTATAAGTTGTCATTTCCCTGTGTTGCCTCCCAATCGAAAGAAGTTAAGGTTTACCAAATCTATTTCTATTTTCAAGGGTATCTGAAATTTAAACATTCAAAATTGAAGACTGACTGACTTTAATCTTTTGCAAGTGGCTGGAGAGAAGAGGGAAGGTAGCAAAGGCAACTTACTCCCATGGGAGTGCAGCAACTGCTTCAGGTTTTTTTCTCCTGTCCCTTTAGTGATCTCAGTAACATGCAGGGCACATCTGGCTTCTGCATGACGAATGCTGACACTGGCGCAGTTGTTTTTTCTCCTTCTTTTGGTCGTCTTCTGAAGGAAGGTCTAAATGGCCTTGTCCATACATTTAGCTGCATTAGGATTAATGTCATACACCTTACATCTTTAATCCAGCCCTTTGTGACATTGGAAGGGAAAGCCGTATGTTAAACCTACCCAATTATCTTTTCTGAATCTGGGGAGGAAAAACAACCAGTGTATGTATGAGAAACTCAGAAGTTTGAATAGAAAAACACCAAGTAAATGGCAGAAGATACTCAAATTTATGCCTGGGTAGGTTTGGGATGTTGAAAAAGCTAAATTGTTTAATTTCACATGGCTGAGAAGGCTGATGCCAGCAATTGAGGACTGAGTCAGACCATGTTTACATGCAGGGTTCCCAACACCAGGGGTGACACTGGGAAGCAGCCCCAGCACTTTTCTCTCCTGAGTCCTCCAGACTCAAAATCCTTAATTTAAAACCAGGTCAGTGTTTCTTACTGTGTTTCAAGTTGTTACAAAGACTGAAAGTAGAGGCACTTTATGCTGTTATAGGTGGGGTTCTGTCAGCGTTAGGAAAAATGACAGTTTAAGGTGAGGAAGAGCTTTTCATGAGTTTTTCAAACATAATTATGCAAACATGAGATTTTTCAAAACATATGCCAGAAATTTGCCTCTAATTCTTTTTGGTGGGGGTGCAGTATACAAAGTAGCCAGTCACTGGGCCATTGATTCACAATGTCTTGTGCTTCTGAATGAGGAAGTATTTCAGTTCTTCATTGACAGAACCTGGCATGCAGAAGAGACAGAATTGTTCCTGTAAGAAAATCAACACCCAGAGCATGAGCTGCTGTTTCCTCCAGTCTGCAAAATGTGAGCTGTCCAAGTCCAGTGACTCTCACTTCCAGCTTAATGCTTCATAGGGCATCTTGAGGTGTGCCGCCAGCGTGGCTTAGACTAAATGTTGAGTTTGGTCTTTTTTCCCTGTTTTTTTTTTTTTTGAGACAGAGTCTCGCTGTCACCCAGGCTGGAGTGCAGTGGCATGATCTTGATCTCTAAATTAGGTATAAACCTCTGTTTAACTTAAGTCCTAGATCAGAATGTCCTTTTTTTCTGATGTTTACAGTAATTGCTTCCTTGGTTAATAAAGGTATTTTTGAAACACATTCTGGACTGTTGGTGAAAGAGGCAGATGTGGTTTTACTGGTACTAGTTTGGCACTGAACTGTTTGGGTGCCCACGAGGTAGGCAGACCTTATACCTTTTTTTTTTTTTTTTTGAGACAAGAGTCTCACTCTATTGCCCAGGCTGGAGTGCAGTGGCACAATCTCAGCTCACTACAACCTCGGTCTCCTGGGTTCAAGCAGTTCTCCTGCCTCAGCCTCCCGAGTAGCTGGGACTACAGACACACACTATCATGCCCAGCTAATTTTTGTATTTTTAGTAGAGACAGGGTTTCACCATGTTGGTCAGGCTGGTCTCAAATTCCTGACCTCAGGTGATCCACCTGCCTTACCTCCCAAAGTGCTGGGATTACAAGTGTGAGCCACTGTGCCCAGCCTAGACCTAATGCTTTTGAGGTTGAGTGCAGGCCTTGTGTTAACTAAAAGCTACTTTTGATGAGCCTTCAGCAAGCTGCCCAGTACTCTCCTCAGCAAACATACCAGGCTGTAGTTACTTCTTTACAGCAGTCTTTCCTTTTGTTAAATCCATAGCAATGAATATAGATTTAATTCAACTTTTAGTTAAGTTCTCTCAAGAATCCTAACCAACTTTCTGTTGGCCCCCTGAGAAGGGGAAAAGAAGTTGCTGCCAATAATCCCCAAACTGTTTTTGGCTTTGCATTCTCTTTTCTACCTAGCACTGGATCTGAGTAACACTGTCATCCTGGATTTATAGTTGGAAGAAAACAGTAACAGACCTAACTGGGACTCAGCCAGCACTGGTCTCATCTTAGCTGCCCTTTTTCTCTGCAGTTAGAGTTTACTGCTTCCCTGGGTTAGAAGTAATTGGGGGGTCTGGGCAGGTCAGACTCTTTGGGCAAGACAGTCTATTAATAGTGTGAAATAGAGATACTGATTTCTTGCTTTGCTTAGTTAAGAAACGGAATTAAATCAGCAGTTATAAAGCACATACTTTTGTTATGTGCTAGGCTCTGCCTCCTGGCCTGTAGATAATTAAGACGACCCAGGGAATACCATCAGAGAAGTGCTCATTGCATTTGGGTGTTACAAAAGCAGACCTTGACAGGCTGTTCACTTAACTGGTTGTTGGTCAGAAAAAATTTATTTAAAAAGATTATCATCATAAGAAATTGCAGTACTCAACCCTTCTAGCAAAATATTTTTTTGAAAAATAAACTAAATGCCTTTATAAACTTGTGTTCTCTTGTGTTGAAAAACATGTACTGTTTGGTAATTTTTTTCTTATGACATTCCAGTCGTGACAAGGGTCATTTAAGAACAGTGAGCAGTGCAGGCAGGCCCTAACCAGCTTACCCTGAAAGCAACAGCGCCATCTTGTTCCGTATTTTCGTCTACAACAGTAGTCACTAGCCATATGTGGCTACTGAGCATTTAAAATCAGGTTAGCTTGACTGAGAAATTGAAGGTTTAATTCTCATACTTCACTACCTATATTAATTGTGGTTCCCTAATCTTAGTGTACATGTTTGAATTTTCACTTTCTCTGATTAAAGTGAGAAATAAGTCAGATGCTATCCATGAGAAACAGAAAAGAGTGGTGCAGTAGAAACTCATATTTAGTGTTCTCAAGCCCAAGAAACATTAGATCCTCTTAATTCAGCCCCAATTTCCCTTCCCCTGCAATCATCCAGAGTATGTTTTCTGGAAACCTAAGCTATTCTACCATCAGTAGAGGTTGCCTGATACCTATTTTATCACTTTCACAACATCATCAGTGTTCTCTCTTCACATGCAGCCATTTATTTCCAACTGTCCAACAAAGTGGACATGCAAATTTCCACATTATTCATAGAATCCCCCTAGAACTCATTCATGTGTAGTCCAGAGTACAGGAGTTCCAGAACACATTCCTCTTTATAAGGCAGGAAACGGGAAGTGACAACGGTAAGTTTGTCCAACTTTATTGAAACCTGTTATATAGAAGGCAATTCAAATAAAACCACTGTCTCCTGTAGAAATAATGTGTTTTTTACTACAAAAGAATATAAAATACATTAGCTTAAACTACAGTATAAACAAATTTTTTAAATGAACAGTTTTTAAATGTTTGCAGAGTTTCTTCCTAAGCACTTTCAGGTTTCTGCACTCACTGTAACATGAGAGACGTTCACACTAAGGTACTTCAGCCCCAGCTTTCACAAACTACTGGAAGTTAGAAAGTACTCTGTTGCTGAGTGAAAAAAATTCACATTTTTTCATATCGGGGAAAATTATACTAGACTAACAGTTTTAAGTGAAAAATAACTCACATGTATTAGAGAAAAATCACCTCTTGCCTTACAAATACAAAATAAATTCCTTAGATTCCCCCCTTCTCTGTAGAGACCATCAGCTCACCATGAAGGTTTGAGCCTCATTAAGTACAATTTGAGGGAAAAAAAAAAACAGACTTCACCATGAGAAACGGCTAAAAGCAGCATCTCCTACAGGAACCTTCTGTGATTGTTTCTATTAAACATTCTAACTTCAACATCCTTTTTTAAACCCACTCCATTCCTAACATCACTGAAAATGAAGAGTAAATTTGATGGTCCTCATGTCAAAGCAGTGTTTTCACTGTCATTTGATATTTTATCCCATTTCCTACTGACAATGTCTCCCCTAACCCTGAAATTATTTAGAGGTTCTATGACAAACCCTTGCTTTTTAGCTTTAGGTATAACATTGACATCTTTGAAAAATTGTGTCAGTAAATACTCAAGTTCTGGCCTCATTTCCTGATGTGTAAAGCATGGAAGCAGGGCTGTCCTGTGTAGACTGCTTTTGCACCAACTATTTAGGAAGGTCCTTGTTCTCTAAGCTTGCCTTTAGAGATTAACATTCATCAAAAACAAATTCAGTTGTCAAATACCTGTTCCTAATTTAGTGCAAAGCCATACAACGTAGCACAACTCCATTTGTTGTTTTATGTTTTGCTTTGTTTGTAGAGAAGGGTATCTTGCTATGTTGCCAAGTCTGGTCTCAACTCCTGGCCTCAGCTATCCTTCCTTTCAGCCTCCTAAAGTGTTGGGATTACAGGTGTGAGCCACCATGCCTGGCCCCACCTCCATTTACTAGGCATTATCTCATGCAAACTTAAAATTAAAAAAATAATTCCAGGCCCCGATGTAGATCACAAACCTACTTAACACTCAATATAGTAAAAACAAATGTTTTAAATGGTTACTCATCTTCCTAAAAGAAGTATAGTGGTTTGGCTAAAGACTAATCAGCATTATAGATCCAGTCTGTTGTCAAAAGAACAGTTTCTGACCTGGTAACAAAATTGTTCTGATAATCTGACACATGGCCAAGATTCTCAGACAAGAATTAAAGGCCTTTTCTGTCCTTTAATAACTTTCAGAGGAAAATCAAGAAGAGGCTTTCAGCTCAGTAAAGACACTGATCAAAGCTTGGTAAAAATGGTCTTGTATGCAGATTTTAAGTTATGTTCTTCAACAAATTAGGCCAAAGGAGTGTTTTTCACTGATGGAGCTCTCACCACTCACTGGTTCTGTGCCAGTTTTCCATAGCCGCCTCTCCCAGCATCATAGTCCTGCCGATACTCATCCCGTACCTTTAATCAAAAGAACAGAGTTACAGTATAGAGAAGAATGGTAAAAAGTACACCTCCCACAAACATGTCAGTGAAACCTGTTCAGATGCCCAAATGTGAACATTTCAAGCAGGACATATGCACTTCAACTCATTTCAGTGCATTTTGCTTTCCTTATAGATATTCCTGCAGGTGGAACATATCCAGCCCCTAGCAAAATTCAAGAATGGATGCTTGTTAGAAATGTACAGGGTTTAAAAAAATCAATTTACCCAAACCACTGGGTGTTTTTACATCCACTTCAAGCCAAGATTATAGACACTAAGTTATTTATAAAAGAGTAAATACAAATTGCCAAAACACCTGTCATTGTGACTGGAATCCCAGGCAGTGGCTGAGCCCAGAGACCCTTCTTGCATACCTGGCCCCCAGATCGCCCGCGGCCATACTGCCTGCCCTCCTTAAAGCCTGCATCCCAGTCTGTGCGAATGATTCGGTCATCTAGACGAGTTCCATTTATGTACCGCATGGCATTTTCTGCATCTGCTCGTGAGTAATATCTTAAGTGTTAAGGAACACTAGCATTTTCCCAAGCATTTTTGGAAATGGGAGACAACATGTAAATGAAGCTGAGTTGTTAAAAAGTTTAAGAGCTAATCCAAGCAGCGGTAGTGCAAAGACAGTAATTCAGCTTGCACAGGCCTGTTTGCAATTGGTCTAGAAGCACATGGTCAAATGTGACACTTACCCACGGCTACACTGATCATTATTTCCTGGACATTCCTGTTGATAATTTTTGGTCTCATCATCTCCGTATTTTGGTTTGCAAAATATAAAATACATTCAGTGCAGGTTTAGACCACTGTACACTTTTTATCCAAGAAACAAATGCTATATGTTCAAGTTAGGTGCTACATATTCCAGAGCAGCCTTAATAAAGAGGTCACAGTGCACATGGAATCGCACTGCATTTCACTGAAGGAAAGACTCGAGGTATCAAGAAGGTAGTAGTTCCCAAACCTACTTAATCAGAGATCTCCATTTAATTGTCTATCTGGGAAGACCTGCAAGCAGGAAGACTTTTAATCCCAGACAATTAAGACAATAGTGTTCTCAATAAACCATCTGGAGGAACTAGTGGCTTTGATGTTAGCAGGCCAAAATAAAATCTCTTTTCATTCTAGCATTTGGGAAACCCGCATATCCCCAAGGCAACCCAGCATCTGGGAGAGAAGCCCTGCCTAGGTCCAGTGAATCAGCGTTCTTAATTATGAACAGAAATCCAGGGATTACCAGACACTTAAGGAAAATTTTCAACCAAAACAAACATAAAATCAGGGCACAGAAAAAAATTCAACAGAAACATTAGATTGTGTCTGCAAAACTTCTCAGAATATTAAACTGAATGAACAAAGCATAAAATATAGTAAAAAGAACATAGGATAAATCCAGGAGGTCCAATATTTAAAGAGTGTGAGTAAAGTAATGAATGAAATGATCACAAGTAAATAAAGTTTTGGTTTTTACCTATACAGTCAACTCATATACATCTACATAATGAAATACTATACAGCTATTTTCCTTCAAAATTTTTTTTCTTTAAAAATGGGGTTTTGCCCTGTCACCCAGGCTGGAACACCATCACAACTCACTGCAGCCTTGAACTCTTGGGCTCAAGTGATCCTGGGTCTACCTCAGCTTTCTGAGTAGCTAGCACTACAAATGTGAGCCATCAAACCCAGCTATACAGCTGTCTTTAAAACAGACCTACGTGTGCTGAAATGGAACAATAAAAAAATTTATTTAAAAAGAAAACCAGCACATGAAATACACTACTGCACACCCACAGGATTACTTTTTGAAAGACACCCAAGAAACTGGTAACTGACTGCTTCTAGGAAAGGGAATTAGGTGTTTAGAACAGAACAAGGTTTTTATATTTTCACTATGCTCTTTAGAATTTTTTTTAGATGAAGGGCAAATATTCTTGAAAAACTTTTTCTTAACCATAAAGCATGAATTTCAAGAGAATGTAAAGAGTAGCAGCTTTCATAGTATAAGAGCAGAGATAAATATGACAGAAGGCAGAAGGGAGACGAAGGAAAACGTAGGAACAAGTGCAGGGATGCTTATGAACCAACAGCCTCACTTTTTTTTTTTTTTTTTTTTCAAACAGGCAACCAACCACTCTCAGCTCTACTCTGGTTCAACAGCTACATTAAACACAGGAAGGATACTCCACAAAACAGAATCCACATGCTGTTTTCTTCATTTTATCCAGACCCATAATGATTTTCTTTATGTCACCACTTTTGCTGAAGAGTTCATAGATTTGTTCTTCAGTTGTGTAAAAAGAAAGATTTCCAACATATAACGTACAGCTTTTCTTGAGTAATTTTTCTTGTTCTTCATTGTCACCCTAGAATTTCAAATAGAAACAAAAGTTAAGCAACTTAAGAGCCTTGCTTAAATAGTATTTCTAAGCATGGTAAAAAATATTCATTAATTCTGATTTGGAAATCAAATTCTCTCATCCCAATCTACCACAAATCCCTTGCCCAAAAAAAGGGGGGATTGTTCACATAATCTGTGAAGCACTTATGGAAAATCCAGACTCTTAATAGAGAGACAGTCTCAAAAGTTACACCGCAAACAACAAAATAACTTCTACACCAGACTCTCACAAGTGGCTTGCCTTTTCCATGTACACACCATATCCTCAGCACTGCATCCTTTAAACCCAAGTTTAAACTCTGGACCTTGACCTAATATATGAGAAAGGGCCCTTTTATCCTCTACAGTGAAAAGTAAGTGGATTTTCAGATAGAGTTCCTCTTTTAATGCACCTATAGAAACTGTTCAAAGCAATAACGTGGATGCTTTACATGCTCATATATTTTTCTGAGTTTAGGAAAAAATGTAGTGATCAGTAAAAAAAAACCAAAACATCTCATTTTCCTACTGGGCTTCCAAATTGGGATGAAAGGATGAAGCCAGAGACAAGAATATAACTGGGCTTCAACCAGCACAACTGACAAATCCCTGGATCCAAAATGGCTCATCGAGGTCGGGCACGGTGGCTCACATCTGTAATCCCAGTACTTTGGGAGGTGGAGGAGGGTGGATTGCCTGAGGTCAGGACTTCAAGACCAGCCTGGCCAACATGGTGATGCCCCATCTCTACTAAAAATACAAAAAAAATTAGCTGGGCATGGTGGTGGGCACCTGTAATCCCAGCTACTTGGGAGGCTGAGGCAGGAGAATTGCTTAAACCTGGGAGGTGGAGGCTGCAATGAGCCGAGATGGCGCCATTGCACTCCAGCCTGGGCCTCAGAAGCAAAACTCCATCTCAAAAAAAAAAAAAAAAAAATCCACAGAACAATAGTCATTCTATGTTAAAATGAGGTTTCTAGAACTATGAGACATTAGACAAAGTAAATTCCTGTCATTTTACTGCTGTCACTGATTTGTTAACATGGATGGGGCATCTTCTTTTTCTACTTTCCTCACACATAAGTAAGGTCCAAATAAATAGCCTACAGTTTAAGATAACTACGGTACAAGTACTTAACTATATGAATATGGATTCCATTCACAGAATGCTAGAAATTCCACATGACAGTATGGTATTATTATCTAAATAAAGCTCTAGGTTTTAGACTGAAGAGATGAATAATAGACAAAGTCAAAAGTTTTCAGTTTTCATTTTACATTGAAGTTAAAAATGGTTAGGATGTGGAATTGTCTGAAGTAATAGCTGTAAAAGTGGTAGAAGTGCAAATCATGCCTGGCACTAAAGCATCTAAAAACCTGACCAGCCGGGATCAGTGGTTCATATCTGTAATCCCAACACTTTGGGAAGCCCAGGCAGGTAGATTGCTTGAGTCCCCGAGTTTGAGACTAGCCTGAACACTGCAGGGAGACCTGTCTCTACAAAAAGCCATATGTAGTGGTGCGAACCTGTGGTCCCAGCTTCTCCAGAGGCTGAGGTGGGAGGATCACTTGGGCTTAGGATGCTGAGGCTGCAGAATCGTGATTGTGCCACTGCACTTCAGCCGAAGCAATAGAGCTAGTCTCTGTCTCAAAAAATAAATAAGTCTTGTTTTATTTGAGACATACTCTCACTCTGTCGCCCAGGCTGGAATGCATAAATAATAATAAATCATTTTAAGACATAGTCTCATTCTGTCACCCAGGCTGGAGTGCAGTGGCATGATCTCAACTCACTGCAACCGCCTTCTGGGTTCCAAGCGACTCTCCTGCCCCAGCCTCCCAAGTAGCCAGGATTACAGGCAACCGCCACCATGCCCAGCTAATTTTTGTATTTTTAGTAGAGATGGGGTTTCACCATCTTGGCCGGGCTGGTCTTGAACTCCTGACCTCGTTATCCACCTGTCCTGGCCTCCCAAAGTGCTGGGATTACACGTGTGCGCCACCGTGTCGTGCCCGTCCTTAAAAATTTTTTTTTTTTGAGATGGAGTCTCGCTGTGTTGCCCAAGCTGGAGTGCAGTGGCGCGATCTCAGGTCACTGCAACCTCCGCCTCCTGGGTTCAAGCATTCTCCTTTCAGCCTCCGGAGTAGCTGGGACTACAGGCGCGCCCCACCACGCCCAGCTAATTTTTTGTATTTTGAGTAGAGACGGGGTTTCATCATGTTGGCCAGGATGATCTCGATCTGTTGACGTCATGATCTGGCCACCTCTGACTCCCCAAGTTCTGGGATTACAGGCGTGAGCCACCATGCTCGGCTGAATAAATTTAAGAGCTTCCCCAATTTGCTGTCAAACAAAATTTCCTTTTCCCTACTTTAGTAACACATTTCACACATTCTCCACACCTACCCTCTGCTATGTACAGCCCTTCATTTCCCAGTCACATGGGGATTCCCCCCGCTTTTCTGAATCTTCACTACTTCTGTCTTAACTCACTTCTGCTTAGATTCTGATTACTTCCCTCCATTTATAATCCATACTACGGGGAATTATGAGCTCGTCGAGTGCAAAAATCTGTCTTCCCTCTCCCTCTAGGGTTTAGTACAAGGCTTTAGCAACAGCACTCAATAAACATTTACTAAATAACTGGGTTAAAGAGTCCCGCTAGCCCCAACCGTATTCCATCCCTGCCTTTGTTGATACTGAAAAGCCTACTCTGAATATCTGCAGCCTCCCCCTTTTTCACAAAATATAGTGATACAGTATTCGATATAGTTGGGACTAAAAATTTCCCTCTTCTGAAATGCAGCAACTCTCCCATCTTTACACCCTCAACGTGCCCAGCTTGACGGGTCCACCTCCTACTCCGAAGGTTCCCCGAGGGCGGAGTGAGGACTCCACTCGTGTCTCCCACGCACCGCGTACAGTTTCCGTAGGACCACCCTCCCAGTGAGGGGGCCCGAATCGCGGAAAGGCACTGCTTCGCTGATTTAAAAAACAAAGTAAAAAGCCCCGTGTCTGCATCAGGAAGGCGCCTCTACAGACTCAGGGAGTTAGGACACCCCTCCCCCTTGTTACGTAGTCACCTTCCCGAGGCAAACCGTGGAAACGGGAGCCACTACTACTACCACTCAAACCTCTCGGCGCTGGCCGGGGTACCGGGAGTGCCTGCTAGGGAACGGGAAAGCGAGCCTCAAATTCTCAATCTTCCAGAGAAAGTGGCTTCATCGATATCCAAACGCCCTTGCAGCACCCATTCCCTGCCTCCCCAGCAGGCACCGAGGCCCCACTTGGCGTTTGGGGACTCCAGCATAATGGGATGCAACACGAGACAAGAGCAAACCGTTTCTCAGCGTTCTGGCCCAGGGCCTTCCCCTCTCGCGGCCGGGCCTCCCTCACCCGGAAGTGCTGGTCCCGGTACTGGCTCAGCTCCACGTAGGAGTCGCTGCGCAGCGCCTTCAGGAGGCCACCCGACATAGCGCAGAGAAGCGGACGAGGATGCGACAACTCCCGACACGAGGCGGCGACTGCCGTGGCGGAAGCGGAGACGGGCGGAGACGCGCATCTTATTGGACCCAATCCGGGCGACAGTATCGTCATCAAGCTGCGCGAGCACAAAAGGCGTCGGGTCGGGCCCGCGGAGCAGAAGGTAAGGGCGGCGCGCTGCGGTTTTCGGGCGCCGGGAGAGGATGGTGCTCCGACGGCTGCTGGCCGCCTTGCTGCACAGCCCGCAGCTAGTGGATCGTCTGTCGGAGTCGTGGCCTATCCGACGTGCGGCGCAGCTCACAGCCTTCGCACTGCTCCAGGCCCAGCTGCGGGGCCAAGACGCGGCCCGCCGCCTGCGGGACCTCGCGGCTGGGCCCGCGGGCTCCCTGGGCCGCCGCGTTGAGCGATTCAAAGACGCTTTCACCCAGGAGCTACGCCGCGGCCTCCGGGGCCGCTCAGGGCCACCACCAGGTAGCCAGAGGGGCCCGGGCGCAAACATTTAAGCCTGGGCTGCGCGGGGCTGAGGCCGCTTCTGGGCTCTATTCTGGCCTCGGCGTTGAGGGGTCATTCCGGGCACTGCGCACGGCCTCGAATCCTGACTCCGATTTTTGGCCTGCGGATATCCCACTCAGAAGAGCCTAGGCCAGACCGCCGTCTCCGTTGAAGTCTTGTGATTTGACAAGGCACAGTGTGGAGAAAGACCCCGAAGCCTAACAGAGGTGAAGATGGGCTGGGTCCAGTCACAGCACCTATGGAGAGCCACCGGCCGAAGCCACAGAGCCTTTCCTCTGCAAATGGGATTGAAACTCTTGACAGATGCTGCTGAATCTGCACGGGTATAGCAGGACACTTAATTCCAGGGACGATATGGATAAAAAGACCACCCTACAGCTGCCAAAATCCTTTGATTAAATGTGTGAGCTGATTAATAGGCATGAGTGTGATACTTCTCAGGCAAGATGGATGAAGAATACTGGGGACTGTAGGCCTATGGTAATAATAAACACATACTTTATGAAATGAGTATTTATTCTGTGCTGCGACTTGCTAATAGCATTCTGTGTGTGTGTTTTTGTGTCATCTCCTTAAAACCACATTCACATGAGGAAGCAGAGATGGGGTAGTCTCATTGTGTTGCCTCGGCTGGTCTCAAACTCGAGCCCAACTGATCCTCCTGCCTCAGCCTCCCAAAGTGCTGGGATTACAAACAAGAGCCACTGAAACAGAAACAGAGGCTGCTGCTTAAGTTGCCCAAAGCCTTGCAGAGTAGGATGTGGGCAGAGGCATTTGACTGCTGGGCTTAAGTCCTTAACACAGCTCTGCAGCATTTATCCTGACGTTGGATGCCTTCCTTCTCCAACCCCCCACCATCAGGCATTAAGACTACTGCCTAGGAGCAGGGTGTGGTGGCAGTTGCGTCTGATCCCAGCCACTCCAGAGGCAGGAGGATCGCATGAGCCAAAGAGATGAGCCTGGACAACATAGCGAGAACCTGTCTCAAAAATAAAAAAAACTACTGCCTGCCATGGAACGAGGTACCTGGACTCCTATCCCTCATTTTAGAGGGTCTGGGATACAAACTAAGACTATGATCCAGCTAGTTAGTGGACCCATGATTAGAAAATCCATTGTATATAGAAATGTCCTGTCATTTGAAGCTCCTAGCTAAATTTCTGATTTTTTTTTTTAAGACAGGGCCTAACTCTGTTGCCCAGGCTGGAGTGCAGTAGCACAATCGTAGCTGTCACTGTGACCTCGACCTGTGGGCCAAGCAGTCTTCCTCCCTGGTCCTCCAAGGTAGCTGGGATTACAGGCCCATGACACCATGTCCAGCTAATTAAAAACATTGTTGTTGAAATGGCATTGCAGTTTGTTGCCCAGGCTGGTCTTAAACTCCTGGCCTCAAGCAGTCCTCCCACTTCAGCCTGTCAAAGTGCTGGGATTACTGGTGTGAGCCACCACACCCGACTCTGATTATTTCTAATTAGGCAACACAATCATGTAATCATGCAATCTAGAAAACTTGAAGCCATAGGAAAAATATTAGCTGGTAACCAGATGCTGGCTGAGCATTGTATGTTCTCTGCTTTCTAGGAGAATGATTCCGCGCCCCCACCGCAATGGAGTCTTGCTCTGTCACCCAGGCTGGAGTGCAGTGGCACGATCTTGACTCACTGCAACCTCTGCCTCCCGAGTTCAAGCAGTTCTATCTCAGCCTTTCAAGCAGCTGGGATTAAAGGTGCCTGCCACCACACTCAACTAATTGTTGTATTTTTAGTAGAGATGGGGTTTCACCATGTTGGCCAGGCTAGTCTCAAACTCCTGACCTCATGATCTGGCCACCTCAGCCTCCCAAACTGCTGGGATTACGGGTGTGAGTCACTGCGCCCGGCCAAGAGAATGACTCTTAAGGGCAAGGTGCAGAAATGACTGGAGAGTTTCCCACCACCTCTCAGGAACAGGAGTAGAAGAAAGCAGGGAGAAAATCTCTAGGTGCTATTATATATTTCAAACATCACTTGCTTGCATAATAACCAAACACTGAGACAGCAGGCATCCGGGTGCCATGAAGTACAACACAGCCCCACTTCCGTGCTTAAAGAGCTTTGTGAAAGATGTGCCTGTGGTCTCCAGGAATGACACAATGTTAGCTGGCAAAGATCCTCTGATGTGGATCAACATATTTGGAAGTGGGGCAGGTGAGTGGAAGTAGCTTTCTCTTCCACTCACAGTGAGTAACAGATCAAGGGACTAGCGCTTGGGTCCCCTGGAACTGGTCCATCCGTTCTCTATACTTCATCACACTGACTTCCACGTATTTGGATAACCAGATCAGTCTTAGGAAGCCAGAGGGTTGTTATGACAGCAAGAGGTAAGGCATCATGGAAAGTTTGGGAGCGGTAATTCAGGAAGGTCACTAGCAGTTCATTGTTTTTTTACAACCAGGTGCTATTATATATTTTGGACATCACAGTGGCTGGAAGCAATAGGGCAGAAACAGGTGCCATCGCTTACACCAGGTTCTTTGGGGACCTTGACATCAAGACTGACAGATCTTTGGTCTCAGGCAGAAGAGTGCCAGCTCACCCAGAAGGCAGAACAGCCAAGGGCCGTGTTCAGGAAAGGCAGCAGTGGGAGTTGTGAAGGAGAACCAGGGTTCTGTCCCAGCGTCCCAGCCCAGCTACCCAAGTAGAAGGTGGAGCGGCATCTTCTACAGCTGGACCTTGGGCAGCGGTTGCTCTGCCATGTTGTCAGGTTTCTTCCCCCAGCTCCATGATGTGAAGACTGAGCTGGTCCCTCCAAGACCCACTCAGCAAGGAGGACAGGGCTGGTGGATCCTCCAGGGTCAGATGGGGAAATAAAAGAGTCTCATTCTTGAGAAGAAAGCTGCACTTCTCCACGGCATGCCTGGTGGTGCCAGGGGTCACCACAAAGAGGCGGCAGAACCACGGCCCGCCGGCCACTTGGCAGGCTGGTTGTCTGGTAAAGCTTTTCAGGGCTTGGCACAGGACACGGTCCTCAGTCCCACCCATGTCCACCACCTCCACTGGTGCACCCAGGCCTGGGAGGTGTAGGAGGTGCCGTGGAGGCATGTAAGTGTGGGTGAAGAGGAGTGTGTAGTGGGTAGGCACGCTTGGGAGCACAGGGGCGTGGACCACCTGCTCCAGGTACTCCAGGCCGGGCACCAGGCCCCCCTGATGTAGGCAGCCAAAGAAGAAGGCACCGAGGGCATTGAAGAGGACCATGGTACCCTTCCAAGGCACAGGTTGGGTCTGTGGACTACAAAGCAGGACTAGGGGGACCAGGAGGGGAATCAGGAACCGAGCCTCCTGGTGGTTAAAGGCAGACAGCAGGGCCAGGGGTGTGAAGTAGAGGAAAAGGAGATACGACCTGGCGCTGGACAGCAGACTCCGGGCACGCTGCGCCCTCAGAAGGCTCCTTTGTGCACAGGTCTGAAGGCAGACTTGCAGCTGCTGCCACGCAGCTTGCAGGGCATGGGCATGCAACATCCCAAAGAGCAGGAAGCCGTTGACTGCCAGGTGAGTGAGCCGCACATGTGTGCCATGCCTTGCCAGGTTTTGGGGATTCAGGTTGTAGTGTAAGAAGTTGACGGGTGTAAGGACAAGGGTACTGGATGTAGTGGGGCTGGAGAAATACCAGCTGTCCATAGCCACGAACACCGCTGCTGTGAGGACCGCCCCTGGCAGCAGCAGCAGAGCCTCTCGGGTCAGGGACTTCAAGCCAGGGTTTGTGGCTCCACGAGTGCCCCAGAGGTAGAGTGGGACCACAGCAAAGGCCAGAAAGGTGGGCCGGTTGAAGAAGCCAGCAGCCATGATGGCTCCAAGAAGCCAGCTGTGCCACCATGAATCCGGCGCAGGCTCCTTGGGTGTGGGGCCCCACATAACATGGGAGGATACCAGCACCAGCAGCCACGCCAAGAGCAGTCCCTCGATGGTGTTGGAGAAGGTCCTTGTGTAGAATACCAGGGTGACGTAGGAACCAGACAGCAGGACCAGGGCGTTCCAGCGATCTGCCCCCCACAGCGGGGCCAGGTGGTATACCGCCCCATCCAGGGCAAAGGAGAGGGCAGTGAGGAGGAGTCGGGGCCCCACTAGCAGCACATAGCCACTCACCAGGCCAGGCCACAGGCCTAGCTCTTCCCAGAGCCTGAGCAGCCAGAAGGTAGAGCCAGAGATCAGTAGGGGGAAGACCACTGTGCGGCAGGAGCTGCTGGGGTAAAACTCCCAGGGCCGGGTGGCCTGAATGCCTAGGATGTCCTCTGCAGAGAGAGAGAGAGAGGCAGAGGTGAGCCAGTACCAAGCTCAGGATGTAGTGGGCAAAATTCGAGGATGGCACCCAACATTTTCCACCTTTTGGTGTGCCTGCCCAGCCTAAACCCTGGGACTGTGCACAGAATGAATCCCTCCCTCCCTCCCTTCCCCACTTCCTGATAGGCTGTCTGTCACCCAGGCTGGAGTACAGTGGTAAGATCATAGATCTTGCTATGTTACTCAGGCTGATCTCAGACTCCTGGCTTCAAGCCATTCTCCCTCCTCAGCCTCCTAGCGTGCTGGGATTACAGGTTTGAGCCACTGCACCTGGCCCACAGGACGGACTGTACTCCTGTGATTAGGTTATGTTATACAGGGGCACTGAGTGTAAAATAGGGAGACTATGGGGTGGGCCAGACCTAATCACACCAGTTCTTTAATAACAGACTTTTTACCATCTGGATGCAGAAGGGGCAGTCAGATTCAAAGCATGAGAAGGATTTGACATGCCACTGCTGGCTTAAAGATGGAAGGGGCCATTGGCTAGGAATGTGAGTGGCCTCTGAAAGTTAAGAGCAAGGAAACCACACCGGAGTTCCACAGCTGAAATCAATTAGATTCTGCTGGCATTAGAGAGCTTCCAGACAAGAACTCAGCCCAAACCATACGCTGATGTCCACCTTGTGAGCAGAGAGCCCATGCTGCCCTTCTGATTAACAGAACTGTGAACTCACAAATAGGTGCAGAACTTACAAATGGGTGCAGTTTTAAGCTGCTAGGTTTTTGATGATTCATCACGCAGCAGCAGAAACAAGTGCAGGGGAGCTTAGAGTGCAGAGGGCAGGAGAAACTTTCCTGGGAGAAGGAGCAGTGTGTCCTGGGAAGAGTGTGTGGGAAGTGTACAGGTAGGGGGAGGCTTAACCAACCTCTTCTCGGGGTTCCAAGATCTCAAAGGTCAGACTCAAAACCCCATCTCTGATAATGATTGTTATCAGGAGATGGGGGAGAAAATAGGGGTGGGATGAGCCCTCAGGGTTGTGTCAAAGGTGATTTATGTTTAGTTTTGTTATGATACTTAAATTTTTTTTTTGAGATGGAGTCGTGCTCTGTCGCCAGGCTGGAGTGCAGTGGTGTGATCTCAGCTCACTGCAAACTCTGCCTCTGACTTCAAGCAGTTCTTCTGCTTCAGCCTCCCAAGTAGCTGGGACTACAGGCACATGCCACCACTCCTAGCTAATTTTTGTATTTTCAGTAGAGAAGGGGTTTCACCATATTGACCAGGCTAGTCTTGAACTTCTGACCTTGTGATCCACCCACCTCGGCCTCCCAAAATGCTGGGATTACAGGTGTGAGCCACCGTGCTTGGCCCAAAATTTTTTTCTTTTTTTTTTTAAACGGAGTCTCTCTCTGTCACCCAGGCTGGAGTACAGGGGCGAGATCTCTGCTCACTGCAACCTCCACCTCGAAGTTCTCCTGCCTCAGCCTCCAGAGTAGCTGGGACTACAGGCACCCGCCACCTCACCCCACCAATTTTTTTGTACTTTTAGTAGAGACAGAGTTTCACCATGTTGGCCAAACTGGTCTCAAACTCCTGACCTCAGGCAATCTGCCCGCCTTAGCTTCCCAAAGTGCTAGGATTACAGGCGTGAGCCACCACGCCCAGCCTTTTTTATTTTTGAGACGGAGTCTCACCCTGTCTGTTCTGGCTGGAGTGCAGTATCGCAGTCTTGGCTCACTGCAACCTCCACCTCCCAGGTTCAAGCGATTCTCCTGCCTCAGCCTCTCAAGTAGCTGAGACTACAGGCACGTGGTACCATGCCCAGCTAATTTTTTGTATTTTTAGTAGAGAAAGGTTTCACTGTGTTAGCTAGGATGGTCTCGATCTCCTGACCTCAGGATCTGCCCACCTCGGCCTCCTAAGTGCTGGGATTACAGGCGTGAGCCACCACACCCAGCCTAATTTTTTTAATAAGAAGAATATATCCAAGTAGTACTTATATAATTTAAGAAATACTTGCTTCCTGGTCTGTAACCCTGTGCCCAGTGTTCCAGAGCTCTGACGGGTGGGTGTGAGGGAGCAGCTTCTCTCCAAGCTTCATCGCTCACAGCCTCTCTCGCTTGATCACCTGCTGGTTGTCTAGAGCTGACTAGACAGCCTGGGGATCATTTGGGCTCTTTGATTCTGCTACTTATTTCTCCAGCCTTTCGGCTGTTTTATCTCTCTACATTAGACAGTGAACGGAAAGCAAGATCCAGGATCAAATCAATCTGGCTGCTTTTCTGGTTTAAAAAAAAATGTGTGGGAAAGAAGATGAACCTTTTAACTTAAAAAACAAATTCACCTGTTGAGCCCTATGGCAAAGAAAGCTGGTGCTTCCCCAATATCTATAACTATTCCCTCCTCCTTCCTTAGACTTTTTTTTTTTTTTGAGACGGAGTCTCACTCTGTTGCTCAGGCTGGAGTGCAGTGGCACCATCTCGGCTCATTGCAACCTCTGCCTCCAGGGTTTAAGCGATTCTCCTGCCTCAGCCTCCCAAGCAGCTGGGATTACAGCTGCCTGCCGCCATGCCCAGGTACTTTTTTGTATTTTTAGTAAATATGGGGTTTCATCCTGCCGGCCAAGCTGGTCTCAAACTCCTGACCTCAGGTGATCCACCCACCTTGGCCTCCCAAAATGCTGGGATTACAGGTGTGAGCCACCGCACCTGGCTCCTTAGACTCTTTAGCTGGGCACTTGGTCAGATATAAAGACTATATTTTTTAGCTTCCTTTGCAGCTAAGTGTGGTCTCATGATACATTATGTTCAGTGTGATGGAAATGGGTGAAAAGCATGCAACCTTCAAAATATGACCTTAAAGAGAGAAGAAATGCCTTTCTCCTTTGTCGGCTGGAAAGACTGGTTGAAAACTTACTTGATGGCTGGAGCTCAAGCAGCCATCTCGAGCCATGAGGATGAAGCCACATGTTCATAACATCTGAGAGGCCTCAAGGCCTTTGGGCAGGATGGCATGGGCAAGGCAAATATCCTCATGATGTGTCCTATACCACCTAACAGATAAGTGAGTGTCCCAGGTCTGGGTTCGCTTACCCCTCACTTGAATCTGCAGGAGAGAGGTTTCATTATCTCAGATCACAGCCTGTGTAAGCTCGTGCCAAACACTGGGGAAGTCCAACTCTAAAAGTGTTCCACTGGGAAGTTCAACACAGCTTTCATTCTGAATGATCTGTAGTGTTGGTCCAAGCAGGGATACATCCAAGAGACTGGTGGTTTATTAGCATTACCCAGAAGGTCAGTGTCACCATTCAGGAAGGAGACATGAAGTCCCCACTTCCAAGTTCTTACCCCAGAGAGGCTGCTTCTCTTGTGGATTTGCTACTCATCTGCACGGACATGCCACTCCCTCCCCACAAAATCTCCCATCAGCTTCTCAACCAGACTCTGCTGCAACTTGTCTCAGCCACACATGCGGAGAATTTTACCTGCCATGACCTCAGGTGACTGGAAGAACTCATCTGGGTGCACATAGCCCGTCTGCGGAAGGAGACACCACAGCACTCGGAGCAGGCTGAGGCCACCCCAAAGCACCCTGACTGCCATCTTCAGATCCGATTACCGCACCCAAAACCTGGAATAATGTCCCAGCTGCTACAGATGCTACGTTGGATCCACAGATCTGCATCTGTTGAGGATAGCACTTGTTGGTTATCATGATATAAATTATAATACGTTCAACTGTCTGAACAAACTCCAAATGGATCTGCATTTAATAAAAATGACAATAATAATAATAGCGACTTTACACTGAATGCCCACTAACTGCCAGGCACCTGACATGCGCATTTCATTTAATCCTTTCCACAGTCTGGAGCAGTGGGTCTTAGTATCCCGATTTTACAGATGTTGGGAAACGGAGGCCTCTGTGGAGTAACTTGGTTACTTGCTGCTCATATTTGCTAAGGAGTCTGGTGGTTAATTTTTTGTGTCAACTTGACTGGGCTAAGGGATACCCAGATAGCTGGTGAAACATTATTTCTAGCCGTGTCTATAAGGACATTTCAGGAAGAGATTAATCTTTGAATTGATAGACTAAGATCATCATCTGCACCAATGCAGGTGGGCATGATCAATCCTTGGAGGGTCTGAATAAAACAAAGAAGTGGAGGAAGGTTGAATTTGCACCCTCTTCAGCTGGGACAGCCATCTTCTCCTGCCCTCAGACATTAGTGCTCCTGGTTTGGGGACTTTCAGACTCCAGATCTCACACCAGTGACCCCCAACTCACCTCCCTGAATCAGGTTCTCCATCCTTAAATAGAACTGGGAGTTACACTGTAGACTCCTCTGTTTCTAAGACTTCTGACTCAGACAGAATCAAACCACAAGCTTTCCTGATTCTCCAGCTTGCAGGTGTCAGATTGCAGGACTTCACCAGCCCCATGATTGCATGAACCAGTTTTCATAGTAAATGAGAAAGCCAATTCCTGATTGTTTCTGTGTCTCTGGAAAGCCCTGGCTTGTACAGGGTCTAAATATGACATTTGCTCAATGTGACATTTGCAAGTAGGATTAGGGTACCCAGCAAATCTGGGTCTTGCAGCCCCATCCTGATCACCAGCTCCTATCCACAGGCCAGCATGGCAGGCTCTTTCTTGCATTTCTGAAAACTTGGGAAACTCAATGGATTCCACCCGTTTCCCTGCAAAAATTACACTCAACCCCATTGTTTCCAGTTACTCCCTCCAACTTTCACACACCCTGGAACCTGCCTTTTGGAAGGTGACGGGAACATTTGTAACTCCATTTGACGAGAATTCTAACTCCCTCACCTCAAATATAGTATTAACTGAATCCCACAAGTTTTGCTATGTAACTCAAAGAGCAGTGACAATCTGAGCCCATTGCATGCTGGATCTGTAAGTCAGGAGCATCGCTGCTGAACAGGAAAGCAAGTTTGACAACCTGCTTGTCACTTCTCCAGAAATAGTGATGTTCCCTGACTTCTTGATATTTTAAACTCTGATCTTAAATAGTTCTTTCTCTCAGGTTTACATCTGAGAGTTCACACTGTCAGGTGGCTCACACCTGTAATCCCAGAACTTTGGGAGGCTGAGGTTAAAGGATTACTTGAAATCAAGAATTCGGACCAGCCTGGGCAGCAAAGTGAGACCCCATTTCTACAAAAAAAAAATAGTTGGACACAGTGGTGTGCACTGGTAGTCCCAGCTAATCAGGAGGCTGAGACAAGAAGATCACTTGAACCCAGGAATTCGAGGCTGTGGTGGGCTATGATCACTTTACTGCACTTCAGCCTGAGTGACAGAGCAAGACCCTGTCAAAAAGAAAAGAAAAAAAAAAAAAAAAGCCAGGTGCGGTGGCTCACACCTGGAATCTCAGCACTTTGGGAGGCCAAGGCAGGCAGATTGCCTGCGGTCAGGAGTTTGAGACCAGCCTGGCCAACATGGCAAAAACCCGTCTCTACCAAAAAAATACAAAAATTAGCCAGGTGTGATGGTGGACACCTGTAATCCCAGCTACTCGGGTGGCTGAGACATGAGAGTCGCTTGAACCCAGGAGGTGGAGGTTGCACTGAGCTGAGATCACACCACTGAACTCCAGCCTGGGGGACAGAACAAGATTCTGTCTCAATCAATCAATATTTTAAAAAATTGTTAACTGTAGTTACCCTACTCTGCCATCAAACATTAGAACTTTAATCTTCTAACTGCATGTTTATACTGGAGCTTATATTCTTGATTCATGTTTATTCCTAATATTGGTTACTTGTACATTCTCTTTTTTTTCTTTACAATCCTCACCAGAATTTTGTTGATTTTGCGAATCTTTTCAAAACATCAACTTTTGGCTGTTTTTAATTTCTTTGCTCATCTTTATTTTTTTTTCCTTTTACTCTTTTTGGGGATTATTTTATTGTTTTATTTAAAATCTTTTGATATGAACACAGCTCATTAATTTTGAACCTTATTTTCTATGAGAAGTATTCAAGGCTACACATTTTTCTCCAAATACAGTATTAACTGCATGCCACAAGTGTTGCGATGTAATAATTTCATCAACTTTTGGTTTTAAATATTTCTGATTGCCATTGTAATTTCTTCTTCCACCAATCACCAATGTCTTATGGTTGAAGGATTTAATTTTTTTTTTTTTTTTGAGATGGAGTCTTGCTCTGTTGCTGGCTGGAGTGCAGTGGCACAATCTCAGCTCACTGCAATCTCTGCCTCCCAGGTTCAACCAATTCTCCTTCATCAGCCTCCCGAGCAGCTGGGACTACAGGTGTGCACCACCACACCCAGCTACTTTTTTGTATTTTTAGTAGAAATGGGGTTTCACCATGTTGGCAGGATGGTCTCGATCTCCTGACCTCGTGATTCACCCACCTTGGCCTCCCAAAGTGCTGGGATTACAGGCGTGAGCCACCGCACCCAGCTGAAGGATTTAATTTTTTTTTTTTTTTTTGAGACGGAGTCTAGCTCTGTAGCCCGGGCTAGAGGGTGTGCAGTGGCACGACCTCGGCTCACTGCAACCTCAGCCTCCTGGGTCCTGGTTCAAGTAATTCTCCTGCCTCAGCCTCCTGAGTAGCTGGGATTACAGGCACGTGCCACTATGCCCAGCTAATTTTTGTATTTTTAACAGAGATGGGGTTTCACCATGTTGGCCAGGCTGTTCTTGAACTCCTGACCTCGTGATCCACCTGCCTCGGCCTCTCAAAGTGTTGGGATTAAAGGCATGAGCCACCATGCCCAGCCAGGATTTAATATTTAATGGTCTTTTTTTATTTTATTTTATTTTGAGACAGAGTTTCGCTCTTGTTACCCAGGCTGGAGGGCAATGGTGCAATCTCGGCTCACCACAACCTCTGCCTCCTGGGTTCAGGCAATTCTTCTGCCTCACCCTCCTGAGTAGCTGGAATTACAGGCTCACACCACCATGCTCAGCTAATTTTTTGTATTTTTAGTAGAGCCGGGGTTTCACCATGTTGCCCAGGATGGTCTCGATCTCTTGACCTCGTGATCCACCCGCCTCGGCCTCCCAAAGTGCTGGAATTACAGGCTTGAGCCACTGCACCCTGCCTTTAATGGTCATTTTTGTAGATATTCCGTGGATGCTTGAAAACACTATATATTCTGTACTTACTAAATGAGGAGTTCCATATATTGTCATTAGATCAAGCCTATTAGTTGTGTTGTTGAAATTTTTTTTTTTGAGACAGGGTCTCACTGTGTTGTCTACACTGGAGTGCAGTGGCATGATCGTGGCTCACTGCAGCCTCGACCCTGGGCTCAAGCAATCCTCTGACCTCAGCCTCCTGAGTAGCTAGGAAGACAGGCATGCACCACCAAGCTTGGTTAATTTTAAAATTTTTTGTAGAGACAAGATCTTGCTATGTTGCCCAGGCTGGTCTTGACCTCCTGGGTTAGCAGTTCTCCCACCTTGGCCTCCCAAAGTGCTGAAATTACAAGCATGAACCACCATGCCTCGCCCAAATCTTTTATATTCTTAATTTATTGATTTTTTTACTGCTTATTTTATCAATCACAGAAATGTGTTGAACTAGCTCATGAAATAGTTGACTTGCCTAATTTTCCTTATGATTCTGTCAATTTTAGTTTATTTTTGAAGCTATATTATTATAGTTGTAGAAGTTTATAACTGTTATACCTTATTGGAAAATTGAATATCTTATCATTATATAGTTACCTTTTAATCTCTAGTACTATTTTGTCTTAAAATATATTTTGTCTGATATTAATGTAGGTATACACACTTTTCAGAAATTTAGTATTTACCTGGTACACTTTTCAGAAATTTAGTATTTACCTGTTACATACTTTTCCCCCCTTTTCTTTTTTTCTTTTTGAGATAGAGTCTCACTGTCTTGCCCAGGCTGGAGTGCAGTGGCGTGATCTCAGCTCACTGCAACCTCTGCGTCCTAGGTTCAAGCAATTCTCCTGCCTCAGCCTCCCAAGTAGTTTGGACTATAGGTGCAAACCACCATGACTGGCTAATTCTGATATTTTTTGTAGAAATTAGGTTTTGCCATGTTAGCCATGCTGGTCTTGAACTCCTGACCTCAGGTGATGTGCCCATCTCAGCCTCTCAAAATGTTGGGATTACAGGTATGAGCCACTGTGCCCAGACAATTTACTGTTATTAGTGATATATTTATTTCTACCATCCTATTTTGTTTTCTTTTCTTGTTTTTTCAATAATTTTTTTGTCCTTTCTTGCCTTCTTTTGGATTGATATTTATTCTCTTTTCTCTCTATCAGTTTGGAAGAGATACTGTTTCCAATATGCTACAACATACCATATATTATTTAATATTTTAATATTTAGTATACTATATTATGTGTCTTCATTATTAAATTCTGAGTGCACATTTTTTTTTTACTTATTATAGTTGAACATTTTTTGGCTTCTTGAACCTGTGGATTAGGACTCTTTGTCATTTATAGAAAGTAATCCTCCATTAGACTGTATGCTGCTGATAAAGACATACCCAAGACTGGATAATTTATAAAGGAAAAGAGGTTTAATGGACTCACAGTTCCATGTGGCTGGGGAGGCATCACAATCATGGTGGAAGGCAAAGGCACATCTTACATGGCAGCGGGCAAAAAGCGAATGAGAACGAAGCAAAAGGGGTTTCCCCTTATAAAACCATCAGATCTCGTGAGACTTACTACCACAAGAACAGTATGGGGGAACCACCCCCATGACTCAATTATCTCCCATGAGGTCCCTCGCACAACATGTGGGAATTATGGGAGCTACAGTTCAAGATGAGATTTGAGTGAAGACACAGCCAGAATATATCATAGACCTCAGTCTGTCTTCCATGTCTCTTTAAGTTCTATTTCATATTTTCCATATCTTTATCTCTCTTGGCTGTATGTCAGATAAGTTCTGTTCTGTCTTTCATGTCTCTAGTCATCCTTTCAGCTGTATCTAGATATTAAACCTGTGTATTGAGGTTTAAATTTCAGTTGTTATACTTTTCATTTCTATAAATTGATTTTTTTATATCTGCTTGATCTTTTTTCCCTCACAATAGTGATTTTATTAAATTAATTGCTTTATAAAACATTGCAGATGTCATAATTGTTAACAATTTACCAAACTGTAGTTAACTGGTGCAGTTTGCTGAGCATGTTTTATAAAGGAAAGGAAATACCAAAACCCTGGTAAAGTTGTTCCATTGCAGCCTAAGAGAACGAAGATTGTTTCTCAGACATTTAAATCAGGCAAATAAAAACAGGTAAAGAGTTTCCCTCTCCCATCTGAAGCACTTCATCAGTAGAAATAGCCTGATAAATACCTAGATGTCTTTGCACTCAAGAGATTCCACAACATGTAATGCAATTATGGAGAGGTTTACCTTCTTTAGCTTCAAAGTTGGAGGGTTTTGGTCATTTAAATTTTATATCAAACTAGTGCTTTTCAGCCGCAGTATCTTCACTCTGAGATAAGCAGTCTTCTTCACAATGTGTTTTTAATATCCTCATCCTCAATTTTAAGACAAAGCATTTTTAATACTAGGTGCACACCACATGCCCTTGCTGCAAACTGCCTTTCTTGGCAAGTTATGAAGTAGTTTAAGGAAGTATGGTTAAGGCTGTATTACCGAATGGTGCTGGTAAATACTACACAATTTTTTTTGTCATGTTGCAACCTTTTTCCAATTTAGTGACTGCTGCTATGAAATCAGATAGCAACAATGACAACATTATTAGGTTTGTTTTGAACTGTGATTTAGTAGCAACTGAAGTTCCCAATTTTAACCCCTTGGCAGCAAAATCCAAGTTCCCTTATTTGCACATTAGCACCTAAGTGTCAAGGGGTTAAATAATCAGCACAAAAGGTACTGCACTTCTCCTTGTAGCATTTGGCAGAACTGAAAGGAAAGGAAGTTGTGCTACATGTTCAAGGGACTGTGGGCAACATAAAGATGACACCAGGAGAAGATAAAAATGTCACATGAGGGCCGGGCGCGGTGGCTCAAGCCTGTAATCCCAGCACTTTGGGAGGCCGAGGCGGGTGGATCACGTCAACGGATCGAGACCATCCTGGTCAACATGGTGAAACCCCGTCTCTACTAATAAAAAAAATTAGCCGGGCATGGTGGCGTGCGCCTGTAATCCCAGCTACTCAGGAGGCTGAGGCAGGAGAATTGCCTGAACCCAGGAGGCGGAGGTTGCGGTGAGCCGAGATGCCGAGATTGCGCCATTGCACTCCAGCCTGGGTAACAAGAGGGAAACTCCGTCTCAAAAAAAAAAAAAAGTTACATGAAGTCTTCATAGTCTTGTAGTACATATCCTCCATAGTAACCACCATAATCTGCCAGATCGTCTTTCATGGTGGCTTTTAATCCCCCTCCAGAAACCACGCCTTTCTTCTTATTGGCTTTGCTTTGCTTTTCTTGCTTCTGTTTTTCACTGCAAAGCAGTCAGTGAATTGATAATCTTTTTCAAATCATCAGTTTCCAATGAAATACACACATCTCAAACTAAGACTTCCAAAAAACTGGCATAATACAGTGACTTTTCATATTGTGTAATTTTATCTCTTAGTAACTTTCCAAACTCTGTAAAGCCATCTCTTGAAGATGGGTTCATAGCATCTATTCCATAAACTGTATTATTAACACCAAAAGTTTCCTTTGCTAATTCGAGGTCGGACTCTTCCTGTAATTTCTTTAGCGGCAGTTTATCTGCTAATTGTTCTTCTGGTGTTAGCACTTCAGGTTCTTCAGCTAACTTCTTTTTAATTTCTTCTTGCCTTTTCTTCTGTTGCTGTTCTTTCTCTTTTATCTTTTCTGCTATTTTTTTCTTTTCTGAAATTTTTACCTCTGGTTTTACTTCTCCTTCCTCCTTTTTTTTTTTTTTTTTTTTAAATCATCATCGTCATCCCAGTTATCTTTGACGTTCTCATCCTCGTCCTCGCCTTCCCAGTGGTCCCCACCGGCAGTACCGCCGCCCCCAACCTTCCGCACCGGGTCTTCCATGGAGAACGCATTCTCGACCCAGGAGTCGGAGTCCCAGCCGCCGCCGACACCTCAAGCCCGATGTGAACGTGTGTCACGGGGAGAGCTAGCAAGTCATTATCTGCTTGCTCTTTTGTGATATTTTCAAGACTCTTTTATTAAATGATATCAAATATACTTATTGGGTTTGATAACTCCGGCATCCAAAATCTGGGTCTGAATCTGCTGTCTTGTTTCTGCTGGAACTCACTCGTAGTGCCCTGTTTATGTGTGTATCTATATACATATATTCACTTTTTTTGCTCCAGGTATGTGTGTGTGTGTGTGTGTGTGTGTTTTATCTTTTAGGAAGGGGGATAGTTCCTGGTCAGGTAAATTCGTGAGGGCGGGCTCGGTTACAAATTCTGAAGGGAGGTACCTCACCCCCAGCTCAATCCGATAAGCATCAAGATCCAACAAGGGCAGTTTTCCTTTCAGTCCTGTAAGGATGGAAGAATTTATTTCTTAGGCCACCTTTATACTGGAACGTGGCCCTCTAGCGTCACAGTTTTGGGGGAGTCCCCTGTTAGACTTCTCTCTTGGTGGGCAGTAGGCTTTATCTTCTGTCCTGCTAGTCCTGAGAAGCTACCAAGTCCTGAAACCCTAATTTGCATAAACCAACTTTGAGGATATCTACAAAAAAAGCTTTTTGTTTCCCAGCCTTTACAGTACAGTAAGACACCCTAGAAGGAGACAGAAATAGTGAAAGGGGTCCCTGCTGTTAAATGGCATGCAATGGAGGGACCTGACGTGGCCAGTGGTTTGGATAATGAGGAAGCCAAGGAGGCTCTCAAATTCACAGTTTTCTAGGTGTCAAGTCCAAATCTGGCTCTGGTGCCTTGCGTGCCTCTCTAAGTCTCTGTCTTCATGCCTAAGTATGACTTATGTTTTATTCAGCTTAAATACTATTTTATTCAGCATTTTAGTTATTTTCAGCACTTTAGTCCTATTATAATTCAAGGACAACTTTCCACTTGCGTCCTGTTTAACAACCTTTATTATTATTATTTTTGCTTTTCATAAACATAATACAAGATTGTTGTAGAAAGAGTAAAAAGTGCAATAAGTCAAAAGGGGAAATGGAAATTACATGCAGTTCCTGACACGCAAAAAACACCGTTAACATTTTGATATATGATTTTACTTGGAAAATATAGGATTATAGTTCTGCTTATTCATACATATCTACAGTTTGGCATAATGTTGGCATAAGAAATAGTCATGTTGAAAGAGAAGACAGGAATTGAGAACAGCTAAGTTAGTTTAAGCTGTGTCAAGTTATTTTCAAGGAAGTCATATATTTAAGGGACAGCCTTAGTCAGCAGATCCTTCTGGTCATGATTTAAGGGAAGAGGGCAGGAAACATGAGGGGACTGTGTTGCAATCACATCAGTGATTTTTAAGGATGTGTCTCAAGACTACTATGGGGGAACTTTATGTCTCCACAACTGTTGAAGGCATCTGTTGAGGGTGAGTGGGGATAGAGGTCTCTATGCTGAGGTCTCTGAGCTGAGCTCCAAAAGAACTGATGACAGCCTGTTCCTCAGTGTATGGGAGGGTGGGAAAGTTGGCATCATGACTTCAGCTATGGAGCAAGCCAGTCTCATGGGCATGTGGCCTTCAATAGTATGGGTCTGCTGGCCAAGTGTGGTGGCTCACAGCACTTTGGGAAGCCAAGGTGGGTGGATCACGAGGTCATGAGTTCAAGACCAGCCTGGCCAAGATGGTGAAACCCGTCTCTACTAAAAATACAAAAAAATTAGACGGATGTGGTGGCACATGCCTGTAGTCCCAGCTACTTGGGAGGCTGAGGCAGAGAATCGCTTGAACCTGGGAGGAGGAGGTTGCAGTGAGCTGAGATCTCACCACTACACTCCAGCCTGGGCGACAGAGCAAGACTCCGTCTCAAAACAAAATAATAATAATATTTAAATTATGAGTCTGTTGTTTGTATCTCACCCTCTCCCACTCTTATCCTGCTCTACACACCCTGCCCACGCCTGTGCCACTCTTATCCAGTTACTACACACCCTGCCCACGCCTGTGCCATTGGCTGGGGCTGCTCCATCTCAATAGTGTAGCTTTGCAATATTAAAATTGAGTTTTGTCTCTGTAAGGGATGTCTGACAATTCCGTGAGTATTTTCAATGTATCTATTATGTATTTGTAAATGGAAGGGGATCATACAATGCTTGCTTTAAAATATGCTTATATCACTTAGCAAAATATGACCATCTTTCTTATACCATGAACACCCCCTTCCACCATCTGCAAGTTCTCCTTTCATCAAGCATCTACCCTCTCCCTCTGTTCTCTTTGATTGACACCTTCCCTTCTGCAGATAAACACATTTGATTCTCCACCATTCTTAGAAAAACAATCAACTAAAATTATCTTGAAACTGTATGTCCCCTCTTTCTGCTACTACTTCTCTCTCCTCCTTCCTTCACAGGAATCCTCAAATCTTCTGCACTCCTCCCTTTTTAATTTCAATATTTTTAGAGAGGGGGATCCTGCCTCCTCAGCTTCCCCACTGTCAAAACCGTTGGCCACTTCAGGCCCCTACATTGCATGCCATTGGACAGGAGGGATCCTTTCTACTCTTCCTGTCTCCTTCTAGGGTGTGAAGGGTAGGAAACAAAAAGTTACATTTTATAGATAGTCTTGAAGCTGGGTTACACGAACTAGGCTTTCAGAATTTAGAAAGCAGATGTGAGACAGGCCAAATTTTTTGCAGTTTTCTTTGTTTTCTCCTGGAAAACAAGATTGTTGAAAACACGGAGTTTTCCTGCATCAGCTCTCCACTATCCAGTCCCGTTTTGTGGGAATGGAGGACACAACTGCAGTTATGGTGCCACAGTGCTGTGTTACAAAACCCAGCTAAGTTCTATGGGTGGCTTTACACTAGCCTGACTGTCACAGAAGTGGTAGCTCCTCTGTGGAGTTACTTCTGGTGTTCAGATAGTCTTTCCCGGAGGTCCAAACAGAGATCATTTTTCAGTGTACGGAATGATTTTTACTACCTATTTCCCTGTATCAAATTCCTTTTCTGCTGGCTTCTATTTCTTGTACTGAACCTTCACCATTTAGTATCAGAAGTGCCTGCAGCCAATAGATCCCTAAGGATGACAATATTCATTTGCTAAGATAAAATAACTACCTGTCTATCCTTTATGTCCAGAAAGAAAATAATCTTTCAAGAATAAGGGCAAAACAAAGATATTTTTAAGCAAACCAAAACTGAAAAGTCTTCACAAGCAGATGTTCAGAAAATTATAAAGAATACATATCAGGCAGAAGGCAAAATGCTTCCAGATAGAAGATCTGAGACAGAAGTAGGACTCAAGAACAAAGAAGTTGATCATTAAGTGAGAGACATCTGGAAGGTAGAAGTCAAATAAATATAATCTTCCTGCTGCTTTGACTGTTTCCTTCTAGCAAATAAGGTCTAGGAGATGGATACAGTTTCTGAAGTAGTACTCCATCTTCATTCACCAGCTTCATTGGGTGTAGCTGATAGGCAGCTTGTGGTGGTTTGGCAATGGCTTTCTAACCTGGAGTCACAAATAAAGCGCTGTGTTCTTGAGTGTGACAGTAGTGGTCTCCTACGTCCCCACTTTCCTGATAGGGGACAGAAGTAGTAGCTTCATTGGTCAGTTTTGCAGTGTTCTAGCAATCATTCCTGGGGATTCAGCTTAGAGCTTGATCACCCAGCACTTCCAAAGGTTTTGTAAGCAGCTAACTCCCTATATTAAACTCCCTTTTACACAAAACATTTAGTTGTTTGCAAACAACATCAACAACAAAAACAATGCAAGCTGGCTTCAACAACTCATCATATTGCCAGGCCTGGTGGTGCACCCCTGTCGTCCCAGCTACTTGGGAGATGGAGGCAGAAAGACTGCTTGACCTCAGGAGTTCAAGGTCAGCCGGGCAACATAGCAAGACCCTCATCTCTTAAAAAAAAAAAAAAGCAGGAAACAATTCATCATGTCACATAAAAAAAAAAACCCTTGGTACTGCCAGGGTTCCGTGCCTCTTCTCAGGTCAGCCTTGATGCTGCCTTTCTCTTTGTGTGGACATAATCCTCAGTTCCAGCCATCCCAGCCAGACATGACAACACTGTATTTTTGAGGCTCTTTATAAAGCAGGTTTACTGAAATATAATTAATACGCCGTACAATTCATTTAAAGTGTACAATTCAATCGTTTTTGGTATATTCCTAGACAGGTGCAACCATCACCACAGTCAGTTTTAGAAATTTTCATCACTCATGAAGAACCCCATATCCTTTAGTTATCACCTCCCATCCTCCTCTACCACCCCAGACTCTGGAAACCACGAATCTATTTTTTTTGTCTCTATAGATTTCCCTATTCTGGGCTTCCATATGAATAAAATGTCTGTGGGCTTTTGTGGCTGGCTTCTTTCACTCAAGAATGGTTTCATGGTTCATCTGTGCTGTAGCAGGTATCAGTACCTTCTTACTTTTTATGGTCAAATGATATCCCATTGTATGGATGTGCCACATTTTGTGTGCCCATTCATCTGCTGATGAACCTCTGAGTTGTTTCCATGTTTTGGCCATTGTAAACAGTGCTACTATAAACTTTTGTGTGCAAGTTTATGCGTGGACATATGTCTTCATTTCTCTTGGCATACACCTAAGAGTGGAGTCCTTGCATCCTATGGTAACTCTATGTTTAGTCATGTGAGGAAACTTCCAGGTTGTTTTTCCAAAGTGGCTGTATCATTTTACATTCCCACCAGAAATGTATGATGGTTCTGACCAACACTTGTTGTTATCTGACTTTTGGATTCCAGGCATCTCAGTGGGTGTAAAGTGGTATCTCATTGTAGTTTTGATTTGCACCTGTATCTCTTTCTTTTTCTTTCCTTTTCTTTTTTCTTTCCTCTCTCCTTTCTCTTTCTTTCTTTTTTCTTTCTTTCTTTCTTTCTTCTTTCTTCTCTTTCTTTCTTTCTTTTCTTTCTTTTTCTTTCTTTCTCTTTCTCTTTTTTTTTTTTGAGATGGAGTCTTGCTCTGTCACCCAGGCTGGAGTACAGTCTCACGATCTCTGCTCACTGCAGCCTCTGCATCCCAGGTTCCAGTGGTTTTCCTACCTCAGCCCCCTGGGTAGCTGGGATTGCAGGCACACGTCACCATGCCCGGCTAATTTTTGTATTTTTAGTAGAGATGGGGTTTCACCATGCTGGCCAGGCTGGTCTCGAACTTCTGACCTCAGGCGATCTGTCCACCTCAGCTTACCAAAGTGCTGGGATTACAGGTGTGAGCCACCGTGCCTGACCTGCACCTGCATTTCTTTTTAAGATCAAGGAAATCTTTTCCAGAAGTTCCCCCAGAAGACTTTCTATCAAGGGTTGTTGAACAGAACTGCATCAAATACACCTTCCCAAACCAGTCATTGGCAAGGGAAATGAGATTACCAATGAAGACTCACCTCTGGGGTTGGAGCTGGGACTGTGGGTGCTTACCCTAACAACAGGTTCTGTTAGGAAGGAGAAAGGAGGCAGAGGATCAGCTGTGTGGCTGCTGCATGTGACTTCCACAGGTTCTCATCCCCTGGCCATTTGTTCTTAGGCCCCTCTTCCTCCCTCCACCCCTTAAATGTCAATACTCGTGGTCTTCAATATCCTCCATACACACCCTTTCTGGATCATCTCATTTATTCTTATGGTTTCAGTTTCTACTTTATGACTTCTGAAACTGCGTCTTTTCTGAGCTTCAGATTTACTGATAATAATAAGAAATAATATAATAATCATAATAGTACTGACATTTATTAGATACATATTACCTTCCAGGCTCTGTACCTTATCTTATTTAATTATCACAACAACTCTATAACTATATCCCCCCACCGCTTGCTTTTTTTTAAGACAGTGTCTCACTCTGTCACTCAGGCTGGAGTGCAGTAGTGTGATCTCAGCTCACTGCAACCTCTGCCTCCCAGGCTTTAGCAATCCTCCCACCTCAGGCTCTGCAAACCTATTCTTATTCCTGTCTTACAGACACATAAACAGGTTTTTTGCCTAAGGTAGCAGAACTGATAAGTTGGTGAAACTAGAAGCTGGACCGAGTCTGTCTGACTCCTGTGCTCCGCTCCACTGCCTGTTAGGCTTCTGAACCTACTTCAGACACAGGGCAGCCAAACAGAACTCATCATCCTCCCTGGAAGCAGCCCTGTCTCCATGCTTCCTGCAGCAATGAGGGAACTACCATGTATTAGTGTCCCAAACTTCTGGTACCAATTTACTGTATTAATTCATTCTCACACTGCTATAAAGAATTACCCAAGACTGGGTAATTGCTAAATAAAAAAGGTTTAATTGACTCACAGTTCTACATTGCTGTGGAGGATTCAGGAAACTTATAGTTATAGCAGAAGGAGAAGCAGGCACCTTCTTCACAAGGTGGCAGGAGAGAGTGTGGGTGGAGGAAAAGACGGATGCTTATGAAACCATCAGATCTCATGAGAACTCCCTCACTATCAGGATAACAGCTTGGGGTAAACTGCCCTATGATCTGACCGCCTCCCACCAGGTGTCTACTCAACACCTGGGGATTACAATTCAAGATGAGATTTCGGCAGGGACACAAAGCAAAACTGTATCATATCATTTACCCAATTTAGTCCAGAATCCCCTGGTGAAATGCAGGTGTATCTCCCTTTTCCTTTGTCCCTTCACTATGTAATGCCAAGTTTGCTTGCTAATTATTCCTGAACCCAGCTCTTGTTCATTCTCCACTATCATTATCTGAGTCCAGGTATGCTGTGACTGGTGTGTATGTGCCTGGGATTTATCAGCCTCAGGGCTGGCTGTGTAGAATCTTCGGATGGCCGGAGCCCCTGGGTTGATTGTTTCCATCTGCAAACAGCCCCCCTCCTTTGTCAACCAGTGTGTCATACAACAGGAATCTTTTTCTGTGTATACATAATGAGAAACATGTTAAGAAGCATGACCTGGAGTAGACTGCACCCCCCACTCACCTCTCCACTTTCCCTCTCTCACTGTATCCTTCCTCCTAACTGTGGCAGAGAGAGGTTAAATCGCTCCCTTGTGATAAACCTCTGGATGGGGGGCCAGCCCCTCACCACCCTCAGGACTAGATCCACATTACTTATTGTGGCTTATTGCTGGCAACAGGCCCTAAGCCTGTCATAAACAGGCCTTAAAGCAACTGGCCACAAACAAAATGTCTGTAGCCCTGTAACATACTTGTGATGGCAGTGACACACATTGCTGGAGGTTGTTGGTTTACTGGAGCGAGGGAAAGAAATACCTGACCCATCCTGGGCGGAAGACCACTTAAAGGCATTCTGGAACTGGTGCCCTGAAAACGTGTTCCAGTTGCAGTAGATATATGCATCAGAGCCTGTTTATTGCCACTACGAAAGAATGCTTTGTTCCCTGTGAAGAATGATTTTAGTTAATCTATAAAGTACAGTAATGATGATTATCACTTGCTTGCTGTCAATAAATACGCGGGTCAAACTCTGTTCAAGGCTCTCAGCTGGGAAGGCTGAAGCCCCCGATGCCCCACCTTTTGCTCTTTATCTTTGTGTCTGTTTCTTAATTTCTTCAGTGCCAGCTGGGTTGGGTGTCTGTGACCTAAACTGGTGTTGGCAGCTGACAAGGCCCTCCATGGCTTCCAGTGTCCCCTCCTGCCTCCACTCATGTCTTCATGAGTAGAATTCAGTGCTCCAGAAACATCATGCCTTTCTCCAGTCCTCTCCTCTATTCTGTGCTGTTTCTCACCTCAGCTTCTTGGCTCATGTGGTTTCACTTGCCCAATATGCTAACATGGAGGTTAAGACCAGTGGTGGCATCAAGTAAACTGGGTTCAAGTCCTTGCTCTGCCACCTGTTCATGGTGAAAGAGCACTTAATCTCTCTGAACCCCAATGTATACCCCAGCTATAAAAAGAGTACCCATCCCAGGGCTGTTGTGAAGATGAAATGAAGAAAACAGGCAGACATAAGTGGTTGATTTTGTTATCCATTTTGCTTAACTGCCCTGACCCCTAAGAAGGCGTCCTGAACCCTGCTTCTGAAGGACCCTGTGCAAAACTCTACAGGCACCATGCATTGACAGGTGTCTGTTTCTCTGCCTTGTTTGGCTGAGATCTCCCAGGCCTGGAATCCTTTTGAGAGTCATCTCAGGGCTTGAGTCCAGCTTGGGAAGGTCCACTGCAGCCCATCTGTCAAGGACAGAGCAGGAGGTCCTCCGGAGAAGGTGGCAACATAGTGGGGCATCGACTATAACAAATGTAGGAGCTCTGCAGAACGACACCTGCCCGCCACCGGCTTCCCAGTCTGAGACCCCATTACAGAAGCTGTCCAACTGGCTGCCTCTCATCTTTTATCCCAGGGGGTGGAGCCAACGCCAAGCATGGTGACTCACCTTTACCTAATCAGGATGCAGCCTGCTCATTCATTCATTTATTCAGAGAGATCTGTCAGGGTGCCAGTCAGGTGCTGATCCAAATCTTGCATCTCCAGTAGTCTCCTGGTGGTCGGTCCCCAGTAGGGCTTGTGAGGGGCTTTAGAGTGAAGGGACAGTGCTGAGTCGCGGAGATTGGGCAGGGGAACCAGTGTTGACAACCACGCCGACAGGAGCATCCCGCGCTCGCGCTCGTGTGTGAGAGAAAGTGTAAGGCAAGCAGGAGGGAGAGACCATCTCGGAGACAGGGGAACAGCCAAGAAGAAACCACTGTGCTGGGCGTGTGGGGAAGGCCCGAAAAGACAGCACATATGTGGGGCAGGAGGAGGGGAGGGAAGGGAGTAGGAAAGACTGCTCTGTCCAGCCACGAGTGATGGAGACACCTGTCAAGCTCGCTGAATCCGAGGGCCTGGGCAGGCTTTTAGTGCTCCATGTTTCTCCGGCGCCCAGTGTGTGCGCAGAACCGTGTCGGCTCCCGGGACGGAGTGAACCAGCTCCGTCTGGAATGGCAAAACCATCGCTGTGGCTCATTCCAAGAAAGGTCCCTACCTGCATATGTGAACTTCCTTACCAAGCTGTTGGGTCGGGGCTTACATGAGAGGACGGCGGGCCCAAGATTTGGACCCTTTCTCCGGATCTGGCATTTGGAGCAGGTTTTAAGACTTCGGGAAAAGTGGGGCCCCTGTGCAACCACCAAAGGCTGCTTCTCCGGCCCTCAGGACTAAGATCTTGTTCCAGTTCTCCAGTCCTCCAATCCTAGGGCTCTGCCTCAGGGGTAGAGGGTGAGAATGGCTCCCCAGAGTACATTTGCCTTTTGGTGTAGCATTGCATCCTCATTTTGACTCTGGGGCCTGCAGTAAGCCCTGCAGGGTGCTCCACCTTGAAGTATGGGAAGATCCGATGCTGGCCGCCTTATTCAGCCGGTTGCCTGAAAAGGCCCGTGTTTATCCTTCGCTCAGCAGAGAACGCAACACACAACATTAAACACACATAAAGAGAGTGAAAGAGAGCAAGGCATCTTCATCAACAAGGGCGCACCATTTAACCACCTGCGACCTCGCAGTGCACCTCTGCAAAGTGGGGGCTCCGCTCTGTAGCAGGAGATGAGGGTGTTAATTTTGAAAGCGGTTCCCAGTTTTCTGAGGCCAAGGTGTCTGGGGCTGAGAATGACTTTTGAGGACTGGTGAGAAATGTCGTTACCGAACTTTCCCCGCCACACTGTGAGTCCCACGCAAAGGCCCCATGACCACCAACCCGAGCGCTGGGTGCTCCCTGGCAGGGTCGCCTTTGCCTTGTCCACGCCCCCATGCGTTCCCTGGCTAGGAGGCCATCCTCTCATCCTGGGAGGGCAGGCCTGGCTCGAAGTGCTGCTCCCAAGACCCGGAGCTGAGATTCTTCTCGGCTTCGGGCTTAGCGCTTTCCACCTCTTGCCCGGTTAAGGGGGCATTCTCCTAGGGGGAATACCTTGGGAAACTGAGACCCAGTACGATTATGGGCCTTACGGAGAACACCAGCCGCCAGCACAAGCGGATTCAACCCCAGGCCTCAGCCTGGGCCCAGAGCCGTGCTTTGGAGTGGAGTTTACCCACAGCTGCCCTTCTCAGGCAAATGTCACCGTTGCCTCCGTCCCCCTAGGTCCGAAGCAGGTCAGTACTCCAAGCCAGCGGACCTCGGCCTAGGGACAGGTGCCAGCTAGAACGTGGGGGCCCCAGGCTCCCTTGCTGTCCTCCCCAGAGGCTGGGCCTGCTGGTCTCCCGGCTGTGCGCAAGGTGGGGACGGAGCCGACTGTGGTCCCCTCGCCCTCCCCGCACCGGCTCTTCTGGGCCCGCTGGGGCTGCGCACCGACTCACCCGCGCGGCCTCCGGGCTGCGCCTGCAGCGCTGGCGGCGTTCGGCCCGGCGAGGGCCCGGGTCCCAGGTGACCCCAGAGGCGGTGGAACCGGAGGGCTGGAGGGGAGGCAATGGGCGCGATCGTGCGCCCTCAGCCGCGCGGAGACTGGGACCACCGCCTACTGCGCTGGGCCGGCTGGGGAGGGAGGAGGAGCGCGCGGGCGGGGCCTCCGTGTGCGTCCCTGCGCTCCCTCCCGGCCTGGTCCGGCGGTGCCGGGGCGAGCTGAGGCCACGCTGGGGAGGGTCCTGGGGCGCCGCGGTCCCTCCGGCCGGGCAACGCCAGGAGGGGATGGGTGTCGCCCGGCCGCGCTCAGGCTCCCTCCTTGGAAGCCTCTCCTATGCGAGCCGCGCCGTTTCAGCGCGAGGGGATCTTAAACCGAAAACCCCGGCCACGCTTCTCTTGTTCGAAATGACCATTTGGGGGTTCTCCGTGGTGGGGAGTTCTGCCGGCGCCGCCCCGCTTCCACGCGCCGGAGGTCGGCGAGGGCAGCGCGCGGTCCGGGAGTGCGGCCCACGGTCCTGCTCCCTGGCCCGCAACGCCTCAAAATGGAGTCACTCATGACAGGTGACTCAGCGTACAGGGAGGCTGCTGAGCCCCGCAGTGATCAGCGTGTGCGTGGCGTTCCCAGGCAATCACGCCTCGGACAGCCCCAGACCTGACAGGAAAGGGAAGCCGAGAGGCGGCTGAGAGAACGGTCGCGACACCGTGGAGGTCCCGGAACCCCGCAGGACTCTGACCCGGGCGCCACGCCCTCAGGAGCTGGTCCAAGCGGGCCCTGAGGCGCCTCTCCCTGCGCGTGAGGACGGCGTCCGCGGGGAAGTGCGGCCCCGAGGGGTCCGTGTAGGCCCGCGGGGCTGGTGCTGCGGTTGCCTCTCCTCAGCTTGTGTCTGTGGGATCCGGTGGCTTGTCGGGGTGGGAGAGCCTCGGGTAACCCAGGCATCCAGGTACTCATTTGGCCACCGAGCCATTGCGGAGGCTCCCGGAGTCCGCACAGCGAGGCTGACGGGGACCTGACACGGTCTCGCGGCGCCGGGGAGCAGGTTCGGGTGGCCAGGGGCGGGCAGTGCTGCCCCTCCGCCTTCCGCAGGCGAGGACGGGCGACGGCTCTAGGGAGGCCGCCGTGTGGACAGGGAGTCAGTGCCCGGGAGCCAGACTCCCTCCCGGAACGAGACGCCAGGCCCCCGGGAGCCAGGGCGCGACGCGCGGGCACTCGTGTCCTAGCCGGTGGCCACGCCGCTGCGGGCTGCGCGGAGAGCGGGGTAGCGCGACGCGGCCCCTCACCACGCAGGTGGAAGAAGGCATCACCGCGACCCCACAGCATCCCCGCCGCATGAGCGTCCAGCCAGCGCCGCCGGCCCAACGCTGCCCCCTGGCGGGACAGCGCTGCAGGAGTCCTGGCGAGGCAGAGCCGCAGGACCAGACCTCCCCGCTGGCCTCGAGTCCAACGCTGCTTCGGAGGGTCGGGAGCAGGGTCGCCCTCCATGTCCCATAGCAACCCTCACATTAAAAACAACGAGTTTATTGAGATATGATATATTATATACATACTATAAATACCAGGAAATTTAAGTATGGTTCATGGAAGTATACAGTTCTATGACGTTTTTCTTTTATTTTTTAGATACTCCAGGCTGGAGTGCAATGGCACGATCTTGGCTCACTGCAGCCTTGACCTTCTGGGCTCCAGCGCTCCTCCCGCCTCAGCCTCCCGAGTGGCTGGGACCACAGGCGCCGCCACGACGCCTGGCTCAGTTCCATGACTTTTGACGCATGAAACCACCATGCTAGCCTCCCCTCAGTTCAAGAAGCATATTTCCTCTCCTCCCAAAAGTACCCTCCTGCCCTTCGGCAGCAAATCTTTCACCTTCCCTCGACCCTGTTTCCAGACAACTGCTCATCTGATGTCTGTCACTGCACTTTGCCTTTCTCAGAATTGCATACAAGAACCATTCACTGCCTGGTCTTTTGTGCCTGGCTTTCTTGGCTTAGCACATGCATCTGAGAGTCACCCATATGGTGTGTGTATTGTAAGTTTCCTCTACTCTGGTCTTGAGACCTGTAAAGGGCAACTCTGCCCTGGCAGGGCTCCTGGGATTTGGTCGTGAGTGTTTACAGTGGGCCTTTCATGGGACACCTCTGTATCCTGGCTCACTAGACATCCCTCTCCCAGGAGGCTTATCTATCCTGGCAGATGCCCTTGCAGTTCTTGTCTGACCTGTATCTAGTTTATTCCCACCAAGATAGCTGCTCTCTAGGAAAAGCCCTGACCAGGGAAAACATAAGGTTTGAGCATGTCAGTCAGGCACAACACAGTGAAACACAGGCACTAACAGAAATGATCTATTACTTACAGATCCACAGGGGAAGAGGGCACAATGAGGGCGGTCAGGAAGGTCTTGGGGTCATTGTACACAACTATCTTGCTGGGAGCCATAGAGAGACAGATCTGTGGGCTAAGGCTTTTACTGGAGTCCAGGGCATTACTCAAGTAGTTTTCCCAAGGGGAGTTCTAATTGGTTCATCTAGAGTGAGCAGACTGGAGCCCTGTGTGGCCACCTTGTGACTTAGGGGTTGTCACTGTGGCGTATCTGCATAGTTCATGTAGGGTATAGGCGTCAGTGGGCTGAGTCTAGTAGGTTGTATGTATACGTCCTGTAGGGAGGCAGTTACCAGGAGGTGGCTGGAATGTGTTTAGAAACTGGGAGGAGGCAGAGAGCTGGAAACTGTATCCAAGGTGACTAAGCCCTGCTTCTAGTATGAAACAGTTAACCCTATACCCAAAATGAATACTAAAGCAACATAAAATTTCAAGTATTTATACTAGAGTGTGTATCAAGTTCCTTCCTTATCACTGGTGAATTGTATTCCATTGTATGGATATGCCACAAGCTGTCTGTCCATTTGGACACTGGTGGATGGACTAAAGCCAGCCAAGCTGGGCTGGTGGGGAGGCACCTTCTCAGGACCGCAAAGGAGGATGCAGAGTTTATTGTTGGATGTCTGCATTGTTTCCAGTTTGAAGGCATTGTGAATAAAACTGACTTGAGCCTTCCTAGAGAGGTCTTTAAATATACTTATGTTTTCATTTCTCTTGGGTAAAATGTCTGGAATTAGGTGGGATGGCTTCATTGCATGACAAGTCTTTATAAAAACTGTATAGAAAGCTGCCAGGCGTGGTGGCTCACACCTGTAATCCCAGCACTTTGGGAGGCTGAGGCAGGTGGATCACGAAGTCAGCAGTTCGACACCAGCCTGACCAACATGGTGAAACCCCATCTCTACTAAAAATACAAAAATTAGCAAGGCTTGGTGGCACATGCCTGTAATCTCAGCTACTGAGGAGGCTGAGGCAGGAGAATCAATTGAATCCAGGAGGTAGAGGTTGCAGTGAGCCAAGACTGATTCACTGCACTCCAGCCTGGGCAACAGAGCAAGACTCTGTTTAAAAAACAAAACAAAACAACAACAACCAAAAAAAAAAAAAACACTTTATAGGAAAAAAACTTTATAGGAAGCTGTCTAATTGTTTTTCAAAGTGGCCATACTATTTTACATTACCACCAGCAATGTATGAGAGTACAGAACGTTCTATGGTTTGTCTTCTCATTTTCTTTTTTCTTTTTTTCCATGAGATGGGGTCCCAGGCTGGAGTGCAGTGGTATAATTGTAACTAAATGCAACCTCAAACTCCTGGGCTCAAATGATCCTCCCACCTCAGCCTCTTGAGTAAATGGGATGATAGGCACATGCCCCCATGCCTGGTTAATTTTTTTATTTTAATTTTTTATTTTTAGTAGAGATGAGGTCTCACTATGTTGCCCAGGCCAGTCTTGAACTCCTGGGCTCAAGTGATCCTACTGCCTCAGCTTCCCAAAATGCTGGGGATATAGATGTGAGCCACTGCACCCGCTTCTCTTTTCATTTTCCTCATGTTTTCTTTCAAAGAGCCAAAGTTTCTAATTGTGACAGCATCTTATTTATTTATTTGTTATTATACATTAAGTTCTGGGGTACATGTGCAGATAGTTCTGGATTGTTACATATATACACGTGCCATGGTGGTTTGCTGCATCCATCCCCCCGACATCTACATTATGTATTTCTCCTAATGTTATCCCTCCCTAATCCCCCCACCCCCTGCTATCCCTCCCCTAGCTCTCCCGTTCCCCAACAGGCATTACTTCCGAGGCCTCTGTTCTGTTCCGTTGGTCTGTATGTCTGTTTTGGTGCCGTAGCCTTGTAGTTCAGTTTGAAGTCAGGTAGTGTGATGCCTCCAGCATTGTTTTTTTTTTTTTTTTTTTCCTTAGGTTATGTGGGCTCTCTTTTGGTTCCATACAAAGTTTAAGATGTTTTTTTCCAGTTCTGTGAAGAAGGTCAATGGTAGCTTGATGGGGATAGCATTGAATCTATAAATTACTTTGGGCAGTATGGCCATTCTCACAATATTGATTCTTCCTAACCGTGAGCATGGAACGTTTCTCCATCTGTTTGTGTCCTCTCTTATTTCCTTGAGCAGTGGTTTGTAGTTCTCCTTGAAGAGGCCCTTTACATCCTTTGTTAGTTGTATTTCTAGGTATTTTATTCTCTTTGCAGCAATTGCGAAGTTCGCTCATGATTTGGTTCTCTGTCTGTTATTGGTGTATAGAAATGCTTGTGGGTTTTGCACATTGATTTTGTATCCTGAGATTTTGCTGAAGTTGCTTA
Organism: Callithrix jacchus; assembly: GCF_049354715.1. Classification (NCBI taxonomy): domain Eukaryota; kingdom Metazoa; phylum Chordata; class Mammalia; order Primates; family Cebidae; genus Callithrix; species Callithrix jacchus. Next base: position 25,177,662 of record NC_133516.1, on the reverse strand, counting down.
TCAGTTTCAGGAGATTCTAGGCTGAGATGATGAGGTCTTCTAAATATACAATCATGTCGTCTGCAAATAGAGACAATTTGACTTCCTCCTTTCCTAATTGAATACTCTTTATTTCTTTTTCTTGCCTGATTTCTCTGGCCAGAACTTCTAATACTCTGCTGAATAGGAGTGGTGAGAGAGGGTACCCTTGTCCTGTGCCAATTATCAAATGGAATGCTTCCAGTTTTTGCCCATTCAGTATGATATTGGTTTGTCATAAATAGTTTTTATTATTTTGAGATGCATTCCATCAATACCTATTTTTTGAGAGTTTTTAGCATAAAGGGCTGTTGAATTTTGTCGAAGGGCTTCTCTGCATTTATTGAGATAATCATGTGGTTTTTGTCTTTGGTTCTGTTTATGTGATAGATTACGTTTATAGACTTGTGTATGTTGAACCAGCCTTGCATCCCCGGGATGAAGCCGACTTGATAGTGATGAATAAGCTTTTCATGTGCTGTTGGATTCAGTTTGCCAGTATTTTATTGAAGATTTTCACATCAGTGTTCATCATGGATATTGGCCTGAAATTTCCTTTTGTAGTTGCGTCTCTGCCAGGTTTTGGTATGAGAATGATATGATGTTGGTCTCATAAAATGAGTCAAGGAGGATTCCCTCTTTTTGTATTGTTTGGAATAGTTTCCTAAGGAATAGTACCAGCTCTTCTTTGTACATCTGGTAGAATTCAGCTGTGAACCATCTGGACCTGGGCTTTTTTTTGGTTCGTAGGCTATTACTTGCTGCCTTGACCTCAGACCTTGTTATTGGTCTATTCAACTTCTTCCTGGTTTAGTCTTGGGAGGGGTTAGTGTCCAGGACTTTATCCATTTCTTCTAGATTTAGTGGTTTATGGACATAGTAGTAGTTTGTAGTAATCTCTGATGATAGTTTGTGTTGCTGTGGAGCCAGTGGTGATATCCCGTTCATCGTTTTTTATTGTATCTATTAGATTCTTCTCTCTTTTCTTTTTTATAAGTCTGGCTAGTGGTCTGTCTATTTTGTTGATCTTTTCAAAACAGCAGCTCCTGGACTGATGGACTTTTTGAAGGGTTTTTTGTGTCTCTGTCTCCTTCAGTTCTGCTCTGATTTTAGTTATTTCTTGTCTTCTGCTAGCTTTTGAATTTGTGTGATCTTGCCCCTCTAGTTCTTTTTTTTTTTTTTTTAACATTGAATGACCTCTGAACTTTTTATTGGCCTCCTGCTCCCCAAAGGGTCCCCTGCTTTTGCTGGCCTAATGTCTCAGAACTTTGGTGTCGTTGGTCTCAGACACCACTTTCCCGTCCACTATCCGGAGGGTGGTGGTCTTTTGGATGGAGTTGCTGCTGTCCAGGGCATCACTAAGACTGAAGTCCTCGCCATCTTCCAGCAGGCGGCGGTAGGTAGTGATCTCAGCCTCCAGCTTGACCTTGATGTTCAGCAGAGCCTGGTACTCCTGGGCCTGGCGCTGTCCCTCTGCCCAGGTCTGTGCCAGCTCTGACTCCAGGTGCAGCAGGATCCTGTTGAGCTGCTCCATCTGCAGTGCGTAGTGGGCCTCCACCTCCCTCAGGCTGTTCTCCAAGCTGATCTTCGTATTTCTCATGGAGGCCAGGTCGATCTCCAAGGACTGGACTGTACGTCTCAGCTCTGTGAGTATCGTCTCAGCAGCTTCAACCTCAGTGGACTGTGTGGTGACTACTATGGTGCTCTCTTCAGTCAGCTGAGTCCAGTACTTGTCCAGCTCCTCTTGGTTCTTCCGGGCCAGCTCGTCATATTGAGCCCGGATTTCTGCCACGATCTTGGCAAGGTCCTGAGATTTGGGGGCATCTACCTCCACGGTCAACCCAGAGCTGGCAATCTGGGCTTGTAGGCCGTTTACTTCCTTTTCATGGTTCTTCTTCATGAAGAGCAGCTCCTCCCTGAGAGCCTCAATCTCTGTCTCCAGCTGCAGCTGAGTGACATTGGTGTCATTGATGACCTTGCGGAGACCATGGATGTCACTCTCCACAGACTGGCGCATGGCCAGCTCTGTCTCATACTTGACTCTAAAGTCATCAGCAGCAAGATAGGCATTGTCAATCTGCGGAACAATGCGGGCATTGTCCACAGTATCTGCGAAGATCTGAGTCCTCAGATCCTCGATGGTCTTGAAGTAATGGCCCCAGTCTCTGACCTGGGGTCCCTTCTTCTCCAGGTGCTCCCGGATTTTACTCTCCACCTTCCGGTTCTTGGTTTCCAGGCTCCTCACTCTGTCCAGGTAGGAGGCCAGGTGGTTGTTCAGGCTTTGCATGGTCTCCTTCTCGTTCTGGATACCTCCCTTTCCAGCAAGACCCCTGGCCATCCCTGCGGCCAGGCCCCCGACCCCCAAGCCGCTCCGGAAGCTGGCAGAGCACGTCATGGAGATGCGGGAACCAGAGCCCCCGGCGCCTGCATAGACGCTGGCAGTGCTGCTGACTGGCCAGGTGTCGTACCTGGCCGGAGCCCACGGACCGGTAGTTGGTGGAGAAGATGGAGTGAGTGGTGAAGCTCATGCTGCCCGGGGAGGAGAGCGAGAGTACAGGACTCAGGCTTTGCCAACAACCTCCTCTAGTTCTTTTAATTGTGACTTTAGGGTGTCGATTTTAGATCTTCCTCCCTTCTCATGTGGGCATTTAGTGCTATACATTTCCCACTAGACACTGCTTTAAATGTGTCCCAGAGATTCTGGTACGTTGTATTTTTGTTCTCATTGGTTTCAAAGAACATCTTTATTTCTGCCTTCATTTCATTACTTATCCAGTAGTCATTCAGGAGCAGGTTGTTCAGTTTCCATGTAGTTGTGCGGTTTTGAGTGAGTTTCTTAATCCTAACTTCTAATTTGATTGCACTGTGGTCTGGGAGACTGGTTGTTATGATTTCAGTTGTTTTGCATTTGCTGAGGAGTGATTTACTTCCAATTATGTGATCCATTTTAGAGTAAGTGTGATGTGGTGCTGAGAAGGATGTCTATTCTGTGGATTTGGGGTGGAGAGTTCTATAGATGTCTATTAGGTCTGCTTGGTCCAGATCTGAGTTCAAATCCTGGATATCCTTGTTAATTTTCTGTCTGGTTGATCTAATATTGACAATGGAGTGTTTAAGTCTCCCACTACTATTGTGTGGGAGTCTAAGTCTCTTTGTAGGTTATTAAGAGCTTGCTTTATGTATCTGGGTACTCCTGTATTGGGTGCATATATATTTAGGATAGTTAACTCTTCTTATTGCATTGATCCCTTTACCATTATGTAATGCCCTTATTTGTCTCCTTTGATCTTTGTTGGTTTAAAGTCTGTTTTATCAGAGACTAGGATTGCAACCCCTGCTTTTTTTTTGCTCTCCATTTGCTTTGTGAATCTTCCTCCACCCCTTTATTTTGAGTCTGTGTGTGTCTTTGCATGTGAGATGGGTCTCCTGGATACAGCACATCAGTGGGTCTTGACTCTATCTAATTTGCCAGTCTGTGTCTTTTGATTGGGGCATTTAGCCCATTTACATTTAAGGTTAATATTGTTATGTATGAATTTGATCCTGCCATTTTGATAACTAGCTGGTTGATTTGTCCATTAGTTGATGCAGCTTCATCATTGTGTCCATGGTCTTTACCATTTGGTACGTTTTTGGAGTGGCTGGTACTGGTTGTTCCTTTCCATGTTTAATGCTTCTTTCAGAAGATCTTGTAAGGCAGGTCTGGTGGTGACGAGATCTCTCAGCTTGTCCATAAAGGATTTTATTTCTCCTTCATTTATAAAGCTTAGTTTGGCTGGATATGAAATTCTGGGTTGGAAGTTCTTTTCTTTAAGGATGTTGAATACTGGCCTCCATTCTCTTCTGTCTTGTAGGGTTTCTGCAGAGAGATCTGCTGTGAGTCTGATGGGCTTCCCTTTGTGGAAAAACTGACCTTCCTTTCTTTCTGGCTGCCCTTAGCATTTTTTCCTTCATTTTAACCCTGGTGAATCTGATGATTTTGTGCCTTGGGGTTGCTCTTCTTGAGGAATACCTTTGTAGTGTTCTTGTATTGCCTGTATTTGAATGTTGGCCTGCCTTGCAATGTTGGCTTGCCTTGCTAGGTTGGGGAAGTTCTCCTGGATAATATCCTGAAGAGTGTTTTCCTACTTGGTTTCATTCTCCCTGTCACATTCAGGTACACCGATCAATTGTAGATTTGGTCTTTTTACATAATCCCATATTTCTTGGATGTTTTGTTCATTTCTTTTCACTCTTTTTTCTCTAATCTTGCGTTCTCATTTCATTTCATTGAATTGATCTTCAATTCTGATATCCTTTCTTCTGCTTGATTGATTCAGCTACTGAAACTTGTGTATACTTTGTGAAGTTCTTGCACTGTGTTTTTAAGCTCCATCAGGTCGTTTATGTTCTTCTCTAAGCTGGTTATTCTAGTTAGCATTTTGTCTAAACTTTTTTCAAGGTTCTTAGTTTCTTTGTATTGGGTTAGAACATGTTCCTTTAGCTCTGAAGCCTGCTTCTGTCAATTTGTCAAACTTGTTCTCCATCCAGTTTTGTTGCCTTGCTGATGAGGAGTTGTGATCCCTTGGAAGATAAGCAGCTTTCTGGTTTTTGGTGATTTCAGCCTTTTTGCCTGGTGTCTTCCCATCTTCGTGGATTTATCTATCTTTGGTCTTTGAAGTTGGTGACTTTTGGATGGGGTCTCTGAGTGGGCATCCTTTCTGTTGATGTTGAAGCTATATCTTTTTGTTTTTCAGTTTTCCTTCTAACAGTCAGGTCCCTCTGCTGCAGATCTACTGGAGGTCCACTCCAGACTGGAAAAGTCCCCAATGGCCTCGCTTCTGTAGGAGGCAGAGGTCTCTGGCCCGTTGCACTTCCCAGGTGAGGCAACATCCCACCCTGCCTCAGTTTGCCCTCCTTGGGCTATACTCACTGTCCAATGAGTCCCACTGAGATGAACCTGGTACCTGGATTGGAAATGGGGAGATCACTTGCCTTCTGTGTCACTCTTGCTGGGAACTGCACTCCAGAACTGTTCCTATTAAGCCATCTTGGCAGAACTGTCCAGCAACTAATTTATTAAACATTTTCCTTGATTGCCTACCTTAAGGTGAGTTTGCAAAGATTTTCTCCTATATTTCCTTCTAGAATTATAGTTTTGGTTTTTAGTTTAGGTCTATGATACACTCAAACTAATTTTAGGTACCGTGTGAGGTAAGAATGAAGGCTCATATTTATTTATTTATTTATTTATTTATTTATTTTTGAGGTGGAGTCTTGCTCTGTCACTCAGGCTGGAGTGCAGTGGTATGATCTTGGCTCACTGCAACCTCTGCCTCCTAATTTCAAGTGATTCTCATGCCTCAGCTTCCTGAGTAGCTGGGATTACAGACACCTGCCACAACACCTGGCTAACTTGTATTTTTAGTAGAGATGGGGTTTCACCATGCTGGCCAGGCTGGTCTCAAACTCCTGGCCTCAAGTGATCCATTGGCCGTGGCCTCCTAAAGTGCTGAGATTACAGGTGTGAGCCACCGTGCCCAGCCAAGGCTTATTTTTAGATATAGATCTAGAGATTCAGTTTTCCAGCATCATTTGTTAAGAAAGCCAACTTTACCTTTACACCTTTGTCAAAAATCACCTGTGGTTAATCTAGTGCTAGAAATAAGCAGAGGGTACTCTGGGTACCTTGAGAACGGGCACCCAATTAATCCAGCCAGGTCTAGTCCAAGAAGGCTTTCCAGAGAGGCAACAAAGGAATCCAGGCAGCAGGCCTGTTTGTAGCTTAGTTGTGCTTTTGTGGATTGTGTAGGTTTAGTGGGGTGTGGAGAAGACGTAGAGCTAGAAGTCGGCATGGCCCAGATTGGGGTGGGGCAGGGACCTCATGTGATTTGCTAAGGAGTATACTCCTTATCCCTGGAGTGATGAGGGGCCACTGAAAGGCATTAGGCAGCGAAATAACACTGTCAGATTGGCAGTTTGGAATACTGACTCTGGCTGCAGAGGAAGAACTGAAGGAGGTTAGAATAGAGGCAGGCTGGCCAGCAACTGGGAGATGATGATAGGAAGGGAAACTTCCTCTGGTTATCCTTTTTGTTTTCTTTTTTATTTAGAGGTGGAGTCTCACTAAGTTGCCCAAGCTGGTCTCAAACTCTTGGCCTCAAGCAACCCTCCTGCCTTGCCCTCCCAAAGTGCTGGGATTATAGGCATGAGCCACTGGGCCTGGTCTATCCTGTTTTAAGCATTGCTGGAGAATGACCTAATAAATGCCATGAAATTCAGTAGCTAGAAGCCACAGGACTTGGTGACTGTTTTGGAGTGAGATTGACAGAAAGATGTTCTGTCTGCAGCAATGGTTCTCAGCCTCCTCTCAAACTGGCCATGCTGGTCTTCCTGCCAGAGGCTCTGTGTCTAGGGGCCAGCCGGGAGGCCCAGGCCTCTGTGCTTTACAGACCTCCACGGTGGCTTCTGATGCACAGCAAGCATTGAGAACCACTGCTCCTGGTATGATCTCATACCTGGCAAGTGGGCAGATGATAGTTCCAGTCCCTAGACATGAAGTATGGGAGGTGGAGCAGATTTAGGAGGATTTTAAATTCAGTTTTTGTTACTTGACACTGAGGTGCCGTTGGGAGATTTCCATGCAGAAGAAAGTTGAATGTGTGGATTTAAAGCTCAGAAGGAAAGTCTGGACTGGGAAAACAGTCTGGTTGGCCATCAGCACGTGCAGCAGGCGTTCTTAACCAGGAGCTTGTAAACCCAGGGAGTTACATGGACAGTTTTGTGGGTATGTATATGTGTACATTGTTTTTCCTGGGGCAAATAAAGGTTTCTGACTTCACAGGGCCCATGACCCCACAAAAGTTAAGAATCTTTGATGACAACAGTGGTTGATCCATGGGACAAAGTAAGATTACTTTGGGCAAAAAGGGAAAAGGCCCCTTCTTTTCTCTGGCCCAGCTGGCAGGTGCCATCTGCCTCCCCTCAGGCCCCTGCCTGCCACGGATCTATCCCTCTCTAGCTGCCACAGCAATGCTTTGTCACCTTTTAGATTCTTGTATCTGACTGAAGTCTTTTCTGCTTTAATTTACATTTTTAACCAAAGTAATATAGGTGCACAATTGTAAAAGTTCAGATAGAGGTACAAAACTTTCTTTTTTTTGAGAGAGAGAGAGTCTTACTCTGTCACCCAGGCTGGAATGCAGTGGTGTGATCTCGGCTCACTGCAACCTCTGCCTCCTGGGTTTAAGCGATTCTCCTGCCTCAGCCTCCTGAGTAGCTAGGATTACAGGCATGAGCCATGACGCCTGGCTGATTTTTGTATTTTTAATAAAGGCGGGGTTTCACCATGTTGGCCAGACTGGTCTCGAACTCCTGACCTCAAGTGATCCCACCTGCCTCAGCCTACCAAAATGCTGGGATTACACGTGTGAGCCACTGCGCCTAGTTGACAAAACTTTAAATGAGAAACAACAGCCCCTAATATAAGAGCATTTCCTTAGTTTGAAGATGTCATTGAGTAACTCTAAGGCCTTCTCTGGGTCAAACAGACTCACTATAATCTTCTCTCAAAAAGTCCAGCCCTCCTTCTCTCTGTCATCAAGTCCTCTCCCCTTCCTTTGTGCCCCTCACCTTTTATCTTCCTCGTCCTCACTGTCACCATTGGTAAGCAGTACTGAATACCCAAAGGATGCCAAGACACTATAGGAAGCTGGAAGATGGCTGTAGAGCCCATTCTAGGAGCTTCTTCATTTTCCTCTTCCTCTGCCCCAGACCTGCGTGGAGAGGGACAAAGTTCCCAAGCAGATCCAGGCTCAGGAACAGCTGAAGTCCTGTTCTGGGGCCTTCCTGTGGTTTTCTTAACTCACCAAGTTACAGGTCAGTCAGAGTAGCAGTGCTTCTGACCTTGGCAAGGATCTGGAAGTATCTGGATGGGAAGTCAGAGCCTGTGTGACAGTCCTGGCCCTGCCACCCACTAAATGTATAACCCTGAGCCAGCTGATTCCTCTCCAGGGCCTGGGCTTCCCCATCTGTCATATGACCAGTGATCTCTAGAAAGCCACACAGCTCAATATCTTGGGGGTAAGGCATCTGATATAGTCCCGGCCCTTTCAGGCCATGATGGCACTGATAGTCCCATGGTGTCAGCTCATGGGATATCTGCAGATACAGGCCATCGTGGTTCCCTCCTGACTCTGCATTTCCTGGGGAGCCCGCTGCCTGGAGCCCATAGGAGCCCTGGGGGAGGACGAATCCTCCTGGCTTTGCCATTTCCTTAGCCTGACTGGCAAGCAGCCTTTTTCCTCCCAGACTCTACCCTACCTCCTGTGTTTCATAGGAAGGGAGGAAGCAGCCACGGCAGCATGGAATGGTAATGTTTGGACCTTGCCATTCAAAGGCTTCAAAGAACATTTTTATCCTTAAAGATTTGAATCAAAATACTGCATCCAACTTATACAAATACCGATTAATTTTTAGACAGAGAATTTTCCAGAATGAATTTCACAAAGCCAACAATTACTTGATTTATGGCCTTTATAGCAGTTTTCTTTTTTATTTTAATGAATTTCCTTTAATACAATTTTTGAAACACTTACTTTATTTATTTATTTATCTTTTTGAGGTGAAGTCTCACTCTGTCACCCAGGCAATGGTGCAATCTTGGCTCACTGCAACCTCCGGCTCCTGGGTTCAAGCAGTTCTCCCATCTCAGCCTCCAGAGTACCTGATGTGTGGCTAATTTTTGTATTTTTAGTAGAGACTGGGTTTCACCATATTGGTCAGGCTGGTCTCGAACTCCTGACCTCAGGTGATCCACCTGCCTCGGTCCCCCAAAGTGCTGGGATTACAAGCGTGAGCCACAGTACCCAGCCTAAAACTATTACTTTAATATCCTGCTTCAGTGGTTCCACTAACATTCTCTGTTCTTTGGGCTTTTTTTGTTTTGTTTTTGAGACACGTTCTCACTCTGTCACCCAGGCTGGAGTGCAGTGGTGTGATCTCAGGTCACTGCAGCCTCGATCTCCCAGGCTCAAGCTATCCTCCCACCTCAGCCTTCTGAGTAGCTGGGACTACAGGCAAGCGCCACCACTCCTGGCTAATTTTTGTAGAGATGGGGTCTCACCATATTGCCCAGGCTGGTCTCGAATTCCTGGGCTCAAGCAATCTGCCTGTCTCTGCCTCAAAAAGTCCTGGGATTACATGCGTGAGCCACCACACCTGCCTCATCCTCTGTTCTGATGTGACGTGAAGTGCCGAGAAATTCAAGTGTGTGCACCTGGGTCAGTCCTGCCTGGGGACCTCCCAGAGTTTGGATCTCTGGCTTGGGAGCCTCACCTTCTCCCTAAAGTGGAAAGGGAACCTGCATGTGAAGAGCATGACTCTGAGCCAGGCTCAGAGCTCAAAGCTGGGTCTGCCTCCCTCAGCTGTGTGATTTTTGCACCACTTGCTAAGTCCCCTGAGCCTCATCCTTCTCACCTCTAAAATGAGAATGATAGTAGTACCTACCTGCTTACTTCAGGAAAGCTGTTTGTATTATGTAAGTATACTTGATTGTTGCCACAAACACAATAGCATTAAATAATCACTTGTGTGAAACTTCTATTCAGCCAGCATGTCATGGAAGCTCCAGAAACACCACTTACTCTGTTACTGTCAGCATCATCATTTAAGAATCAAGCTCGGCTGGGCGTTGTGGCCCACGTCTGTAATTCCAGCACTTTGAGAGGCCAAGGCAGGCTGATCACAAGGTCAGTAGTTCAAGACCAGCCTGACCAAAATGGTGAAACCCCGTCTTCTACTAAAATACAAAAATTAGCTGGTCATGGTAGCAGGCACCTGTAATCTCAGCTACTTGGGAGGCTGAGGCAGGAACCCGAGAGGTGGCGGTTACAGTGAGCCAAAATTGCACCACTGCACTCCAGTCTGGTGATAGAGCGAGACTCTGTCTCAAAAAAAAAAGGCTGGCCCGATGGTAGTGGGTTATTAGAACTTATTAAAATTAGTGCCACTAAAGTTGGTATACAACCCCCCACTGCTAAATTTGACTGGCTTTTTGGAAAAAAAAAAAATCAAGCTCTGTTTTCTTCTTCTTCTGACCACTGGGTGGCACCACAGAATTGGTTCTGGGATATTTCTGTCGCAAAGGCAGCCTTTGGGTTTGGTTGAACAATATGATAATGCTGGTTTTTCGTAAGTCAAAACCAGCAAATGATCTGCAATTTCACATGATTCTTCCTAATGCTTGCAGTGCCCCTGTACTGAGCTGTTTCCCTTTGGCTTCATCTTACCGAATCACGAACACATTTCATGGACTCGCCGCTGGGGCTCCTTGCAAGCCTTTTGGGTTCTCTGTGCAGCCCAAGCTGCTCAGGACCTGGGAGGGAGGCCAGGGCTGCGTCTATGGCGTGGATGGCCTGAGCCTGCTAGAGTAGGCCCAGGAGCCCACTGGGACTTACCACTGGAGACTTGGGGCCGAGGGCTCATCTGAACTGGGAAGAGAGGGCTAGAAAGACAGCATTAGAATTGAGGGGGCTGGGTGTGGCAACTCACGCCTGTAATCCCAACACTTTTGGGAGGCCGAGGCAGGTGAATCACCTGAGATCAGGAGTTCAAGATCAGCCCGGCCAACCTGGTGAATCACCTGAGGTCAGGAGTTCAAGACCAGCCTGGCCAACATGGTGAAACCTCGTCTCTAAAAAAAAAAAAAAAATACAAAAATTCAGCCGTGCACAGTGGCTCACTCCTGTAATCCCAGCACTTTGGGAGGCCAAAGCGGGTGGATCGTGAGATCAGGAGATTGAGACCATCCTGGATAATGTGGTGAAACTGCATCTCTACTAAAAATACAAAAAATTATCCAGGCCTGGTGGCAGGTGCCTGTAATCCCAGCTACTCAGGAGGCTGAGGCAGCAGAATCATTTGAACCTGGAAGGTGGAGGTTGCAGTGAGCTGAGATTGTGCCGCTGCACTCCAACTGGGTGACAGAGCGAGACTGTCTCAAAAACGAAAGCAAACAAAACAAAACAAAAATGAAACAAAACAAAAAAATTAGCCAGGAGTGATGGCATGCACCTGTAGTCCCAGCTACTCAGGAGGCTGAGGCAGGAGAATTGCTTGAACCTGAGATGCGGAGTTTGCAGTGAGCTGAGATGGCACCATTGCACTCCAGCCTGGGTGACAGAGTAAGACTCTGTCTTAAAAAAAAAAAAAAAAAGAAAGAAAAAAAGAATTGAGGACAGAGGCTGCAATCACAGGAGTGTGATTTAAGTAGAAGTCTCCCATTTTGTGTTAGTAGACTTTTCCTTTGGGCCCCCAGCATTGTAAAAGAAGTTGAGAAACATTGGAAAGATCTCAGATCATTCCCAGAATTGCCTGGTAACTCTAATTGTGGCAGTGACTCACCTGAAGGCTGGAGGGGGCCCCTCCAGCGTTTGCAGGGCGTTAGTTCCCTATGGGTGCTCTGCCTGTGTTTTTCTAGACAAAAGGTCCCAGGGTTTTCCATATGTGGAGGAATTTGGATATGCCAAACAAACAGGAGCACCTCATGAGCAGCTTTTTCTCATTTGGGCATTTATTTACCATTCTCTTCAGAGACAAGGGTGCAGATAAGTTGTTGTTTTTAAGAATTTAAGGAGATTTTTTCTTTTATTTTATTTCCTTTTTTCTTTTTCTTTCTTTCTTTTTTTTTTTTTTTGATGGAATCTCACTCTGCTACTCAGGTTAGAGAGCAGTGGCACAATTTTGGCTCACTGCAACCTCTTCCTCCCAGGTTCAAGTGATTTTCTTGCCTCAACCTCCCAAGTAGCTGGGATTACAGGCACCTGCCATCACGCCCAGATAATTTTTGTATTTTTAGTAGAGACAGGTTTCACCATTTTGGCCAGGCTGGTCTCGAACTTTTGGCCTCAAGTGATCCACTTGACTCAGCCTCCCAGTGTGCGAGGATTACAGGTGTGAGCCACTGTGCCAGACCTAAGGAGATTTTCTTCTAAAAAGGTTACCTTCCAGAAATTTAAGAATGGTTTAATATTATGAAATCTATTAATGTGATTTATCATATTAATATTTAATATATAAAAGAGAAAAATAATGTACCATCCCCACAGATACTGAAAAATTCAACAGTTTATTGATAAACACTCTTAATAAAATAGGAATAGGTATATTTTCTTTTTTTTTTTTTAAGATGGGGTTTCACCATGATGGCCAGGCTGGTCTTGAACTCCTGACCTCAGGTGATCCACTCACCTCGGCCTCCCAAAGTTCTAGGATTACAGGCGTGAGACACCGCACCTGGCTATATTTTCTTAATATAAAAAAATATACTTTAAAAGCCAGCATCATGCTTAATGGGGACACAATAAAAGCTCTCCCAAACTTGAAGTCAAGAACAAAAGAGGTTTATCCATTTTTACAGATATTACTTAATATTTTGCTGGATGTGTTAGCCAATATATTTTGATAAGAGATGGGATACAAAGATAGAGAAATAAGAATGGAGGAAAAAATTATTATTTTCAGATCAAAATAACTGTATACTTGAAAAACACAAAGAATTTTACTCAGAAATTATACACCAAATGCTGGTGAGTGTCACACATGTTGCTCACATAAAGGGACCACAAGGCAGGCTTTGTGTGGTCAACAAGACTGTTTATTTTGTGCTTGGGTGCAAGCGGGCCAAGTCCGAGAAAGGAATTAGGCAAAGGGGGTAGGAGAGGGAATTGGGTTCTATAGATTGGGGCAAATGGTCAGGTAAAGGAGGTAATCTATCTTGGGGAGGGGAAGGGTAGGGGTCATTTATTACAAAGAGGCATGATCACAAGGGTGGGGAGTGTCGCTTGCAGTCAGAGGGGAGGGTGCGGTAGATTACATAGTTACCGGGGTGGGGGTCTTGAGAAACCCAATGTCCAGGAGGAAATTTTTGCAAGGCTGAACAGGAACAATGGGTGCAGGTTACAGAGCAGTTAGTTGAGGCAGAAACAAGTTGTTTTACTTCTTTCTGTGGCCACCTTGTTACTTGTGGTTACTTCAAACCTTCTGGGCTGGGCGCGGTAGCTCACGCCTGTAATCCCAGCACTTTGGGAGGCTGAGGCGGGTGGATCACGAGGTGAAGAGATCGAGACCATCCTGGTCAACATGGTGAAACCCCTTCTCTACTAAAAATACAAAAGATTAGCTGGCCATGGTGGCGCGTGCCCGTAATCCCAGCTACTCAGGAGGCTGAGGCAGGAGAATTGCCTGATCCCAGGAGGTGGAGGTTGCGGTGAGACGAGATCGCGCCATTGCATTGCAGCCTGGGTAAGAAGAGCAAAACTCCGTCTCAAAACAAAAACAAAAAAACCTTCTGGCTCCTGGGGACCATTCAAAGGTGCACGTGTGGGTCACCAAGGCTAAAATAGCCAGGACTGGACTTGGAGGCCTAACAGTGAGGATGAAAAGCAATAGGAAGGGTCATTCATTGTTGGTGGGAATGCAAAATGGTAAGTAGCCAGTTTGGAAAAGAGTTGGCAGTTCCTTACAAAACTAAATATGCTCTTACCACACGATGCAGCAGTCAGGCTCCTTGATATTTATCCAAATGAACTGAAAACTTAGGTCTACACAAAAACCTGTATACTAATGTTTACAGCAATTTTAACCATAATTGCCAAAACTTGGTAGCAACAAAGATGTTCTTCTTTTTTTTTTTTGAAATGGCGTTTCATTCTTGTTACCCAAGCCAGAGTGCAATGGTGCCATCTTAGCTCACCACAACCTCCGCCTCCCAAGGTTCAAATAATTCTCCTGCCTCAGTCTCCCAAGTAGCTGAGATTACAGGCAAGTACCACCACGCCTGGCTAATTTTTTTGTATTTTCAGTAGAGGCGGGGTTTCTCCATGTTAGTCAGGCTGGTCTCGAACTCTTGACCTCAGGTGATCCACCCACCTCAGCCTCCCAAAGTGCTGGCATTACAGGCCTGAGCCACCGTGCCTGGCCTCCAAGATGTTCTTCAATGGGTGAATAGATGAACTCTGGTACTCTCAGACTACGGAATATTATACAACACTAAAAAGAAATAAGCTCTCAAGCTACGAAAAGACATGGATGAATCTTAAACACTCACTACTAAATGAAAAAGCTAATCTGAAAAGGTTATATACTATGTGATTCCAACTATATGACATTCTGGAAAAGGCAAAACTATGGAGACATTAAAAAGGTCAGTGGTTGTCAGGGGTTGTGGGAGAGAGGATGAATAGGTAGGGCCCAGAATATTCTCAGGGAAGTGAAACTATCCTGTATGGTAACTACAGTGGTAGATCAGGACACATGTCTCAGCCCGTAGAGTGGGCAACACCAAGAGTGAACCCTAATGTGAACTGTAGACTTTGGTTGACCATGATGTGTCAATGTAGGCTCGTCGGCCATAACAAATGTACCACTCTGGTGCCGGATGGTGGGGGAGGTTGTGTGCATGGCGAGGGTTTGGGGACATGTGGGAAATCTCTGTACTTTCCACTTAGTTTTGCTGTGAAGCTAAAATTACTCTTAAAAAAAAAATCTATTAATTAAAAAAGTGTTACAAACCACTTTATAATAATTCAGTAAAGTGTCTGGCTTGATATTAATATTCAGAAACTCTAGACATGTGTGAAAAACAACTAGTTATTAATAGAAAAATTAATGGAAAAAAGTCCATTTAAGTCCATTTACAAAAACAACAACAAAAGTAACAAACAATGACAACAACAAAATGAAACAATTTGGAACAAACCTAATGAGACACAAGAAACATATTTATGAATTAAATTTAAAAATTCTACTAAGAGATACAAAGGATGATTTAAATATATAGAAAGACATACCACATGTTAATTTTTTATTTAGATATAATTTTAGAGACAGGGTCTTGCTCTGTTGCCCAGCCTGGAGCACAGTGGAGCAATATTGGCTCACTGGAGCCTCAACCCCCTGGGCTCAAGTGAGCCTCCCGGGCTGAAGTGAACTTCCCTCTCAGCCTCCTGAGTAGCTAGGGCTACAGGTGCATACCACCATGCCTGGATATTAAAAAAAAATTTTTTTTTTGTGGAGATAGGGTTTTGCCATGTTGCCCAGGCTGTTCTCAAACTCCTGTGCACAAGTGATCCCCTCACCTTGGCCTCCCAAAGTGCCAGGACTGCAGGCCAGAGTAGAGCAATTTGATGATATCCATAAATACAATTACTGTTATAATGTTACAGACAATATTAGAATTTATATACTCTATTTCCGTTTATTTACTCAGCATTCCCTCTTTCATCCGTTATCTTAGATTGCTCTTCTGAGATCAATTGTTTTCTTTCATTAACTCAACTTTTTCGATGACAAACTCCCCATTTTTGCCACCCTCAATCTTGAAAGTCTCACAGGGGTCATAATTCTAGGTTGAAAGTGATTTTCTGTCAACATTTGCATGACTATATTCACTATCTTCTGACTTGTGTTGTGTCGGCTGAGAACTTGGCTGTCTTTCTCTTAGTCCTTTGTGGATGATTTACCCTGCTCTCTGGTTGTCTTTAAGATCTTGTCTTTGTCTTTTGCATTTTCAGTTTTACTGAGATGTGTCTAGGTAAGGATTTATTTTTACTTATCCTGCTTAAGATGCATTTTTGTTCCTCGACTTCTGTTGTTCACAAGTTCTGAAAATGTCATGGCCATTATGTCTGTAAATATTTGATTTCCCTCATTCTCTCTATACCACAGTTTTGACGACCTGATTACACAGACATGTGCACAGACAAACATCTTCACTCCTACTTTCTTTTTGTTATTTTCTTCTGTCTCTTAGGGTTGCAACTTTGGTAGCTTGTTAACCCCCAACTCTCTAATTGGTATTTTAAGATTTATATGTTTCATTGCAAAAGTTTTTTAAAATCTATCTGTTCATTCCTGATAATCTCTTGTTACCTGCTCATAAAGACATGCATACATGTATTTTTTATACATAGATGTATCTTAAAATTTTTATTTTGAAATAACTTTAGATTTGTGGGAGAACTGCAAAGGTAATATAGGGAGTACAGATTTCCTTCATGTTAACATCTTATGTATCCGTAGTATATTTATCAAAAGTAAGAAATTAACATTGATAGAAACTAAACTGAAGACTTTATTTGGATTTCTCCAGTTCTTCCACGAATGGCCAATTGTGTTTCAGGACCCCAGCCAGGATATTGTGACGTTCTCAGTCACCATGACTCCTGAGAGCCCTCTCTTCAGTGGTGTATTTTACATGGTTCTAAAACACACTTTGAAACTAGCAGAAGGAAAGGGGAAAAAGTTAACGAAACATATGGTAAGTAGGATATAGAAAATAAGATACAAATAAGTCCTAAACTAACAGTATTAATAATAATTATAAATAACATGTCACTAGCTAAATACAAAGGCAGAAAATATCTAGGCAGAAACTCTTAGTCTTAATTCTCAGATTGTGAGGAATATACTTAAAAGTATAGAGAAAGACTGAAAAGAAACAGACAGAAAAAAGATACAGCAGGTAAAATATGAACCAAAGAAAGAATAATGATATTGGCTGGGTGCAGTGGTTCACGCCTATAATCCCAGCACTTTGGGAGGCCAAGGAAGGTGGATCACGAGGTCAAGAGATCGAGACCATGGTGAAACCCTGTCTCTACTAAAAAATAAAAAAAATTAGCTGGTCATGATGGCATGTGCCTGTAGTCCCAACTACTTGGGAGGCTGAGGCAGGAGAATTGCTTGAACCTGGGAGGCAGAGGTTGCAGTGAGCCGAGATCGTGCCACTGCACTCCAGCCTGGGGCCTGGCGACACAGAAAGACTCTGTCTCAAAAAAAAAAAAAAAAAAAAAGAGTAGTGATATTAACAGCTACCAAATATAATTGAAGGTAAAACCATCATACTATCAAGGAGAGATATAGCATATGATAAAGCGGACAAACGTGGGCACGTGCACGCGCGCGTGCACACACACACACTCACATATATAACAATAGTCTAGAAAAAGCTATAAGCAACAACTGGCAGAACAGTAGGAAGAAACAGCTAACAATATTGGTCAGAGATCTTAATGAAGCCACTTCTTAGGAAGAGATAGTTCAATAGGAAAAGCAAGTGAAGGCACAGATGAGTAGACTAATGTAGTTCATATCTTAAGAGTGAAGCGTATCGGGGCCAGGCACGGTGGCTCACACCTGTAATCCCAGCACTTTGGGAGGTTGAGGTGGGCAGATCACCTGAGATCAGAAGTTTGAAAACAGCCTGGTCAACATGGTGAAACCCTGTCTCTACTAAAAATACAAAAAAATTAGCCAGGCATGATGGCAGGCCTTGTAGTCCCAGCTGCTTGAGAGGCTGAGGCACAAGAATCACTTGATCCCGGAAGGCGGAGGTTGCAGTGAGCCAGGATCATGCCACTGCACTCTAGCCTGGGTGACAGAATGAGACGCCTCAAAAAAAAGCAAAGGTGTACCAAGAAATGGCGGACGCTGATTGTCTACCTCTCAGATATGGAGGCCAGGATGGAATCCTCTATGAATTAGAAACACATGATGAAGTATGAAAGTATGAATGGTTTTTAAAATGTACTGTTAGGTGAACAATAAAGTGAGAAAGAGAATGCAATTTATTAGCACAGGACAGTGACACACATACAAACACGCATTTGACAAAGATGCAAGCATCCACATCAGACACATTGGAATGGATGCCCATGGCGGGGTGGAGGGGAGGTGGGGACAGGAATTGGGCCCAGAGATGAAGGGGGAAAGAGGAATGAAACAGGAGAAGGGCCTTGAGGCTGATGATGGCAATAAACTCTGAACTGAGGTGGATGATGAGCCCAGCCCTGTACACACCTTCCAGTTACAGACGTGATTACAATCTTTCCCATCAGCAGAAAGGCCTGTGCATGTGACCGCAGGTGTCATGTGCCAGTCGGCAGCAGGTCTTCCCTGGAAAATCACAAGCTGGGGGCCCGAAGACAGGTCTGGAGGCAGGCGCTGCACATTCCTGCTGGGAGCACAGTGTCAGCGGCCCTCCCAGCCCAGATAAAGACCCCTCAAAGCCAGCCTCTTGTCTTGGAGGAAGCATAGCATACTGGCCACAGTTCAGCTTGAGTTTCTGGGTTTCTCAAGCTTGAAATCCTCAAGAGCAAAGTTCTCCAGGCTGTTCCCAAGGCTGGTGATGTTTGCCTTTCCAGCTCCTTTTCCCATCTCACCTGCTGCTCCCATAGGAAAGTCTGTGTTGGGAGCAAGGGAAGCCCAGGGATGGGCCACAGGAAATCTCAGAGAGAAATGGTCCCAAATGATAAACTTCAGGGCATCAAGGAGTTGTTTTTTTTTAAATGTAAAGTTGTCTAAGGGCTTGGAAAGACATTTATCCAAAGAAGAGATTCAAATGGTCAGTAAGTACAAGACGCTCAACATCATTAATCATTAAGGAAATACAAATCAAAACCACAACGAAATACCACTTCACACTCATTAGAATGACTATCACCAAAAGAAAATAAGTGTTAGTGTGGATTGAAGAAATGGGAACTCCTGTGCCCAGTTGGTAGGAATGTAGAATGGCATCACTACTGTGGAAAACAGTCTGATGACTCCCCTCAAATTAAACATGGACTCTCTGTAGGATGCAGCAATTCCACTTCTGGGTATATACACAAAGAACTTGAAAGCAGGAGCTCAAACAGAGACGTGTATACTCATGCACAGAGCAGCATTGAAAGGTGGAGGCAACCCAAGTTCGCATTGATGGATGAATGCATAAACACAATGTTTATACGCACGCACACACGCACACACACACGCACGCACACACACATGCATACACACACACGCATGCACGCAGAGGAATATTATACAGCCTTAAAAAAGAAGGAAATTCTGACACACACTACAACATAGATAAAACTTGAAGACTGAATTTCAAGCAGAATAAGCCAGTCACTAAGGGACAAATACGGTATCTATATTCCACTTAAAAGAAGTGCCTAAAATGATCAAGCTCGTAAAGGCAGAAAGTAGAATGGTGGTTGCTGCGGGCTGAGGGGCTGGGGAGTTGGGGAGTCAGTGTTTAATGGGTCAGAGTTTCAGTTGGGGATAAAAGGCTCTAGGGATGGATGGAGGGTGATGGCTGCGCAGCAGGGTTGAGGCCACGGAACTGTTCACTTCAGTGGTTAAAATGGGATATGTTGTCATAATGTTTAAAACGTTGTCTAAGAAGAAACTAAGCAAAGCAGATACATTTCAAAGCAACCTCCATCCCTCTCCTCCGGGAAGCCTCAGAAGGAAACTGAAGTTAGAGTAGAAAGAAAGGAAGCCCCTGGCTCTCAATACGTTCTTAGCCTCTAATGGAAATAGAAATGGGAAGAGAGTGAGACTTCACACATCTGCAGTCCCGAGACCCTCCTGGGCAAGAACAGATCCTGTTGTCCTCTGCTGAGGGGGCAGGCCTGGAAACAGAGTATACATGCTTACCCTGCATTGTGTAAACGCAGTGCCACATCCACATGGGGATCTGCCCGTGTGTTTAGAGTGTGTTACACCATTCTCCGTGCCTTAGTATCTGGACCAGGTGGCCCTATTTGTCCCTGCAAGTCACTCCTTCCTAGCCACACACATTCTTCGCTGCAGGGCCAAAGACCCCTCAGCCAGGAGGGCCAATGGCAGAGCAGATCCTTAGGCAGAACAGCTCTCTGCTCTAGGTTATCCCCTGCAAGAGAGAAACGGGACCTCATGCCCTGACCAAGGCTCAGATGAGCAGCCAGTGCAGGCTGGAAAGTTTTGCTGTGAAATTCTGTCCTCTCAAAAATAAGTGCAGTCCCCAGGCTGTCTCCAGTGTTGGTGTGGCCAGCACTTCTGTTATCAGTGATGAGCCCTACTCTGACAAACGCTGACCAGCCTCCTGCTCCTGGGGGCCACCTGAGCAGTGTCCTTGAGAGGATTATGGAGAACTGGAGCAGAGGAGATAAAGGCAATTGCACCTGGACTTTGGTTCGGGTGTCCTGGAGGCTGCAGGCCGGCGGTGCAGCCAGTCCTGTGGCAGCATAGGCTTCCTAGCCTGGCCTGGCCTCCATCAGGCCACCACCACCCTCTGGGGCTGGCTGTGCCTGTGTTCATATTCTAGCAAGTTCCTCAGTCTCATAGCCTCACGTCCCAATCCTGTAGAATGGCGATAATGCTAATAGCTCCCCTGTGGGGAGGTGGGAGGGAGAAGAGGAGGTCACACCTAAAGTTGGTACTTGTCAAAAGGTAAGATTTCTGGGAAATGCTGGGGCCCTTTTGCTTCCTTTCCAGCCCACGATGGATGGTCTGGGTTCTAGGAAGCAGCAACAGCTGCAGCTGGAGAGGGAGGAAAGGAGAAGAGAAAGTGAGGTGAGCGAGTTGGGATTGGGTCTGAGCACACCCCAACAGCACTAAGCCTGGTGCCCAGAGACTGGCATTGGGAGAGCCAGCTTCTTCTCCCTCCCAGATGTACCAGAACTCGCACCAGAGAGAACTCTGAGCCCATCTAGCTGTGAGTGAGATCTGTCTATACCTGTTCCATCACCTCGTCACCAACGGATGCTAAGCGGAGGGTCAGGGCACATCTTGGGGCTGAGATAGTGCTGCCTGGGTGGTTTGATCTCTCTTGGTTGGCATGTCACCTGGACATCATGTTAATATTTTAGCATTGGTACAAGGGGATGGGGCAGAGAGCCTATGGGGTGTTCTGTGCCCAGCCTTGACCAACAGAACAATCACAAACTGCTATGGATCGAGTGTATCCCTCCCAAATTCCTGTACTGAAGTCCCAACCCCTACCCACTACCTCAAAATGAGACATTATTTGAAAATAGGGTTGTTTCAGATGTCATTAGTTAAGATGAGGTCATTAGGTTGGGGCTTAATCCAGTATGGCCGATGTCCTCCTAAAAAGGGAAAGTTTGGACACAGACGCACGAAGTGTGAAGACAGAGGCAGAGTGTGGGTGGCATCTCTGCAGGCCAAGGAACCAACTCTGCAGACATCTTAGTGTCAGACTGCCAGCCTCCGGGACGGTGAGACGATACACTTCTGTCGTTTAAGCCACTCAGGTTGTGGTACCTTGTTACGGCACCCCTGGCAAACCAATACACATATCCTGGGAAAGGGGTCAGCCTCAGGACCAGGGATGGATACTGGGCAGCCCTGAGGCCAACAGTGATCAGTGCGGTGGCGAGATCTTGGCTTCTTGGCTTACTTCAACCTCCACTTCCTGGGTTCAAGTGAGTCTTCTGCCTCAGCCTCCCGAGTAGCTGGGATTACAGGTGTGTGCCACCATGCTCAGCTAATTTTTTGTATTTTTAGTAGAGATGGAGTTTCACCATGTTAGCCAGGATGGTCTTGATCTCCTGACCTTGTGATCCGCCCTCCTTGGCCTCCCAAAGTGCTGAGATTACAGGTGTGAGCCACTGCGCCTGGCCCCAACAGTGATCCTTTTTAAAATCAGCTCTATGGTCCACGAGTTTGCCAGGGAGGACCAAGCCCCTCTGTGTTCCTGGAACTTCCCCGGGACCAGTCCAACTTCCAGAAGGCAAAACTAATGTGTCATCTCATTCATGTGTTCAGCAAACACTGTCTGGGTGACAGCTCTGTAGCAGGTGAGGGTGGGCACTGGGAATGTACTGGGCAGGGGGCAGGCTCTGTCCCTGCCCTTAAAGGGCTCACTGGCAGCCTGGAGGGGATACAGACCCTTCCCAAATACAGACTTTTCTTAGCATGCAATAGAGGAAAGCTGGGCTGAAGAATGGCCTGGGAACCTCTGGTCTCCTCACCTAGGCCAGCCTCGTTTTTCTTGCATTCAAGGCCTTTGAGGAATGAAGATATTGGTTCTCAGAACAGCCTCTCGCAGGTGATAGGAAAGGTGCCTCTCCCAAGGAATGTGGGGTGGCTGGCTGTCCAAGTCAACCTCTGCAGGGGCTGGTGAGCCAGCACCCGCATTTTGCTGTGTGTGCCATCATCATTTTTCACCAGCGCCCCTCTCAGAGAGCCAATGGTAGTGGGGACAATCTATTGTTTTACAGCTCTGTAAACCAAGGCACCAGGGCCCCACAGAGATTGTGCGGCCAAACCCAGGCTACCTGGCTGGTATTGGCACCAGCTGATCTACACTGACTTGGGCTGTGAGCAGGGCTGAGGGGACGACTTCTCCAGCCAGACTGCGCCCCCTGAGCACTGGAGCTCAGGGCGCCTAGGGTAGGGAGGCTGCAGGGATGAGAAGATCCCAGGGAGCTTCTGCTTCCTCAGAGCCACTATCAGTCTGCAGACCACCAGCTTGCCAAGGTCAAAGTTCACCACTCTCTCCCTGAAATGTATGTTATCCACAAGCTACTGGGAAAGGTCCAGTATGTCAATGTGGCTTGATCATGTAGCGGCTCTGGTGTTGGACTGCCTGGGCTCCAATCCTGGCTTATTAGCTGAGTGACCGAGGGCAAGTTACCTGTTGTATTAGTCTCATTCTCATGCTACTAATAAAGATATACCCGAGACTGGGTAATTTACGAAGAAAAGAGGTTTAATTGACTCACAGTGCAGCAGGGCTGTGGAGGCCTCAGGAAACTTACAATCACGGTGGAAGGGAAAGCAAACATATTCTTCACATGGCAGCACAAGTAGAAGTGCTGAGAAAAATGGGAAAAAGACCCTTATAAAACCATCAGATCTCATGAGAACTCACTATCACGAGAACAACAGCATGATTCAATTATCTCTCACCTGGTCCCTCCCATGACATGTGGGGATTATGGGAACTACAATTCAAGATGAGATTTGGATGGAAACACATCCAAATATATCACCTATCATCTCCAAGACTCAGTTTCTTCGTCTGTAAAACGTGTCTTGAATACTACTAGTACTTCATGATGTTGCTTTGAGGCTTAACTGATGACATTTGTAGGCAGGGCTTAGTACACGCAGGCACAACCTCCACGTGTAGACATTCATGTTTACTGGGATTAAGGTGTGGGCTTTGGTCCTCTGGATGTGAATTCAGGGCCACCATTGTCGGGCAACATGATCTCAGAGCAGGTCACCACCCTCTTTGTAGTGGCTGCTGTGGGGCACTGCCCAGTGCCCCTTCAGGACAGAGGCTCTCATTCCTGAAGCTGCAGGGAGTGTTGATGGTTGGTGGGGCCCAGCTGGGTTTCTCTGTGGGACTTGCCCTCAGCTGAAGCTTGCTCAAGCTCGCACCCATCTCCAAACCTGCGTCCATGAGGGTTGCTGTAGGGATAGAAAGGCCAGGCCCTCTCGCCTCAAGGCAGGATAACTCAGAAAGTTCATCAGCCTCATCAGGGACCTCCTGGCTACTGCATGCCACTCAATCCTCTCTTATGGCTCCTTACTCCCGGCAGGCACTGTTCGTGAGAGCACTCCCTGAGAAGCCCGCACACAAATCTCTGTCCTCAAGTGTTTTCCTGGGAACCCAACCTGTGACAGTTGGTGCCAGGAAGGATCCTAGGAACAGACTCTAAAATGGGATCTTGGTGCTGGGTCCTCTGCCGGCCAGCTGGCAAGGAGGACCAGACACATGTCTGGGGCACAGCTGTTCCAACTCGTGCAGTGGGGAGTGAGTGGGGAGCGGGTGGGGAGCGGGTGGGGAGCGGGTGGGAGGGATGTTCTGATGGAGGCTGGTCCCACACACTGTGTCCTGTTACACCACAGCTGGGAAACAGACCTTGGCTTCAGGTCTGGAGTTGTGACAGCTACGTCCTCATCTGCAGGAAGTCCTGTCTCCTCAATGCCTTGGTTTCCTGAAATATGAGGGGGTGAGGTAAGCTGACTGGCCAAGCTGATTCATGACGGTCCTTTCCAGCTCTAGCATCCGGCACAAGCCCAGGAACTAGGGAGAGGGGTTTGGGTGGGATGGGAGTACCCTGGAGCCAACAGTGAAAATAAGCAGAGGATGATGGATGGAGGGCCTGCAGGAGATTTCCTGTGGCCCATGCTGTCTGAAGCAGACTGTTTCACTGTGGGCTCAGGCTCTCCCCTTCCACCCTTGAGCCCTCTCAGTTTCTGATGCTAGGACACCTGTTGCTGGCCCAGCTGGGCCTAGATTTTAGTCTACTTCCCTCAGGATGGCCTTGCCTCATGGACTTCCCTTTCTTCCTCCCACTTCTTCTTCTTCTTTTTTTTTTTTTGAGACAAAGTCTGTCACCCGGGCTGGAGTGCAGTGGTACAATCTTGATTCACTGCAACCTCTGTCTCCCGGGTTCAAGTGATTCTCCTGCCTCAGCCTCCCCAGTAGCTGGGATGACAGGCACCTTCCACCACACCCACCCAGCTAATTTTGGCATTTTTAGTAGAGACGAGGTTTCGCCATGTTGGCCAGGCTGGTCTTGAACACCTGACCTCAGGTGATCTGCCCGACTTGGCCTCCCAAAGTGCTAGGATTACAGGCATGAGCGACCGCACCTGGCTCTTTTTATTTGCTTGCTTATTTATTCATTCCAAAATGATACTGATAAGTAACATTCAAAATAAAGAGTTAAAGAAACTAAAATAAAGTTTAAAGAAAGTAAAAATTACCCTTAAATTTCACCAACTGGAGCTAGTCACTGTTAACAGTTTGGTGAACAGATTTCCAGACAGCTCTGTGTGTGTGAGAGTGTGTGTGAGTTTGTATGTGAGATTTTATGATAATGGGATTATATACTGTTTCATAACCTGCTCTTTTTACTCAGCAATATGCCATGGAACTCTTTCCACATCGGTAAATATAGCTCTACCCTTCATTTAACAGCTGCAGACCATCATCCATTGCATTCCACTGGGAATGAAAGTACGAACCATGTTTCATTTACCCATCCTAATACTGGGCATCGAGGTTGTTTCCAGTGTGTCTCTGTTAAAAAAACCAGAGAGACAAGACCTATGACACTTCTATCTTGGCCATTTGTCCAGCTGCTGTCTTCAGGTCCATCAGCAGGCTGGTCTTAAAGAACAATCCCTACGGCAAGTGAGGGCACTGTGCTTCCTCACTGCAATGGCAGATTCTCATTTTCAGGAAACCCAGGGCTCCTCCCCAAAGGGCCAGGGCAGCAGAATCACACAAGGAGGCAGCTTTCTCCTCGGAAGTTCCGGGGGAGAGGCAGAGAGGAACCCTTGCCTCTCAAGCTGTGAAATTTTCCAGTCCAAATCTAAAGTTGTGACTAGTTGTCCCATGATAGCCTGCTCGACTTCCTGCTGGAGTCTGGGGGGCCTGCAGTCAGCTTGCAGCTCTGTAGGGGGCTTGGCTTTTTCTCCAGGAGGCAAATGGGCTAAAGGAACTTGGGCCAGGCTGGACGTGGTGACTCACACCTGTAATCCCAGCACTTTGGGAGGCCAAGGTGGGTGGATCACAAGGTCGAGAGATCGAGACCATCCTAGCCAACATGGTGAAACCCCGTCTCTACTAAAAAAAATAAAATAAAATTAGCTGTGTGGTGGTATGTGACTGTAGTCCCAGCTACTCAGGAGGCTGAGGCAAGAGAATAGCTTGAACCCGGGAGGTGGAGGTTGCAGTGAGCCGAGATCGCACCTCTGCACTCCAGCCAGGGCAACAGAGCAAGACTCGGTATTTAAAAAAAAGGGAAAAAGAAACTTAGACCAAAGGCGGCTAGCAGGCCGGATGGAAGCCTTGGCTTTGTGCTGCTACTTCTCTCATTTGTTACTTCTTTTATTTGGCAATCCAGACTTTGAGATAGGAGCTGAGATTGTGAGATCAAAAACGTCAAGCTCACAGCTGGAAGGAGAGAGACCCACAGCCAGATGATCATCAGGATGACAATTCTCATGCACTTGGTGGGGTGGGTGGATCATAAGAAAGGAGGTGACGGGGGTAGTCTCTCCATTATCAGACTGTGGCCTACATATTGGCCAGGTAAGGCCTTTTAAAAAAACATAGACTTCCTTTATAATCATGAGCAGTTTAAAGGGCAGGCCAGTTGGGCCAAAGGTACAGAGATTTTCCATCTGCCTCCTGCGCCTACACAGGCACAGCTCTCACTGTTAACATCCCTCAGAGTGGTACGAGTGTCACAGTTCACAGCCCTTCCTTGACACAGCATTATCACCCAGAGTCCACAGTTGTCCTTCCATGGCTTTGGACTAGTGTATCCATAGCAACATGTACCCACCATTGTAGCATCTTATGTGGTGGATACATGTCATATACATTTGTAGTTAGCCTCCCTTTATTTCTTAAAAATATGCCTTGCAGTGAAACTACAACTCACCTGCCCCCAACACACACACCTACACACACACACACACACACACACCCCTACACACACACCCCCCTACACACACACCCCTACACACACACACCCCTACACACACACACACCCCTACACACACACACCCCTACACACACACACCCCTACACACACACACCCCTACACACACACACCCCTACACAAACACACACACACCCCTACACACACACACACCCCTACACACACACACACACACACACACACACACAGTGTTTTGCCAAGGGGAGAGACATAGGTGAATCTGACTATTTTACTGTTTTCAAAGGCAAGGTTTCCCCTTCACCCTGCCGTGTGTCCCAAAGTCACAGATTGGTTTACGGGGGCTCCGTGATTCCATCACCGGCTGGGCTTGGAGTCTGGAGGAGGCCTTCCAAAGCGGGCAGGAAGAGAAGGAGGGAGCAGGCAGAATCCCAGAGCTTTCGTGGTGGAATCTGGCCAACGATCCTCTTTTACGGAGGCTCACAGGTTGTCTCTGTGGGGGGCGACTGTTCCTGAGCCGACTCACACCAGCTCGATCATGAAAACATCTGTTGCAGGCTCCAGTTAGTGCCTCTGCCCACAGATGGCCTTTGCAAAGCGGTTTTGGTGCATTCTGCCTCTGAGACAGTAGGCCCCACCCTCCTGCCTCCCTAGAAAGCCCACAAAACCGGCAGGTGCTTTAAGGAATCCATGTCAGTCAGGGCTGTGGCTGGGCCAGGGTGGAGGGTGGTGTGGTTTGGGGTGGCCTGAATCTATTTTTTATTCCTTCATTCTTTACTGACAGTACCCTGCTCTTTTCCTCTTCCTCAGTCTCAGGCTTTGTACTTCTGGAGGGGATGGCTTTGTCCCCCAGAACCAGGGCTCTGTCACATGACACAGGCCTAAGCTGACCCCACATCACAGGGGTTGGCTCATGACCCGGTTGCCACCAATCAGAAGCACCTCAGGCTTCTCTTCTGAGGCAGCTCCAGCCATCCCACCTAACTTACAGGACGTGTGGGGCAGGGGACAGCTTCTTCCAGGGACAAATATGAATCCCAACGTTGAAGTCAAGGAGATACTTAGAAACAATCCCCTTTGGAGGTTAAAAGATTTCCAACAATTGGACTGAGCAGTGCAGACCCCTCAAAATCTGTGCTTCAAGATTTCCTTGTGGCTGAACACTGATAAGACACCAACCTCAGGTTGTCACCTGTTCGCAAGGTGACTTCCTGCTCTGTTCCTGACATCCCCCATTAATGCCCATCCCGGGAACTTTCAGCTGGGACCAGCTCTGGTTCTTGAATCTGAGCTACAGAAGGGCCTGAGGAAACCCTGGAGGGCTTCTGGTCCACCCCACAGATGAAGAAACAGGGCCCAGAGAGGGGCCATGACTTGCCCTGAGTCACACACAAAGCCAGGACAAGAACCTAGGAGCCCCAAGGACCCATGCTGGGCTCTTTCCACTGTAACCACTTACATCAATTCAGTGGCCAGCTGAAGCAGGAAAAGGTCGGAATTAGCTGTCAGGGAGTCTAGACTGTTCCAGGCATGGTACTGCCACCTGAGCCAAATGCTTTGGTCTTTCTGCTTTGCTCTCCTGACCATGTGGTCTTTTTCCTTGTGCTTCTTGCTCCATTTTCCAGCCATCCTGTCCACTTTCCGGGCAGGAAGAGGGAGAAGGGCACCGGGGCAATGGGCTGTGTTAGCTGCTTGTTTCTCCTAAAAAGCCTCCCTGAAACCCACATCCTGGAACTTCTGCTCAGGTTTCTTCAGCCAGAACTGAGTTGCCTGGGCATGCATGAGTAAGTATTTTTAGTTGGGCACATAGTTGGGCACATTGCCACCCGAACAAAATTGGGGTCTGCTAGACAGGAAGAAGGGGAGAAGACCAGCAGGAGAGTCTGCCACACAGACGTTGGATGGGGATCTTGGCTAAGAATGCCCTGCCTGGTAAACCACCAGGCCCTTCTCTTCAACCCCCAGAGACCCGAAGACTGACCACCGTAGAGAAGGTAATATTTACCTTTTCTGTGGAATTGCAGGTTTCCAGGGACATCAGAAGCTAGGAAGGAGGAAGGGGG
Organism: Callithrix jacchus; assembly: GCF_049354715.1. Taxonomy (NCBI): domain Eukaryota; kingdom Metazoa; phylum Chordata; class Mammalia; order Primates; family Cebidae; genus Callithrix; species Callithrix jacchus. The sequence goes on along the minus strand of NC_133516.1, from coordinate 25,149,341 downwards.
TATTCTGACCACACACGACCTTCACTTGCTAATCTCTGCGTTCTCTCCTTCCTGAGGGCCCTGCTCAGAATGGTGAGGGTGGGGAGTGCAGGGCCAGAGGGAAGGGGGAGCCACATGCTGGGAAAGAGTGAAGTCAGAATGCCATCCTACCTGCAGCCCACCTGCTCAGAGACCCGGGTGAAATGCTGAGGCATCTTCCTGCACATTCCACCTCTCCACATGGAGACCATGGGGGCCATGGCCCGACCTGGCTTTCCTTCCAGGCTGGGCCCAGCTTCCTCTGTGAGGTTCCCTGGTTAGGGGGAACCACTCACCCTTCCCACCCAAGCCCTGGACCGCTGGGGCAGGCACCTGTTAATGCACTCATTGGCTGTGAGCTCACATGGCCTTGAAGTAGATCATGAGGTCAGGAGATCAAGACCATCCTGGCCAACATGGTGAAACCCCATTTCTACTAAAAATACAAAAAGTAGTTGAGCATGGTGGTGGGCACCTGTAATCCCAGCTACTCGGGAGGCTGAGGCAGGAGAATCATTTTAACCCAAGATGACACCACCGTACTCCAGCCTGGGCAACAGAGCAAGATTCCATCTCAAAAAAAAAAAAAAAAAAAAAAAAAAAGATGGCATCTGAGTGAACATATCCCTTTTCCCTGTGATTCTTCCCTCCGTGGGTGGGGTATGGTCTGGGGGAGGGCTCTAGCAGAGGCCTCTGAAGGCTTGCTTCTCAAAAAGTGGTCGGTCCTCAGACCACCAGCACCGGCACCAACTGGGAGTTGGTTAGAACTGCAGACTCTCAGCCTCACACCAGGCCTTCAAAGTAAGGTGTCTTGAGCGGCAGCATCAGACCACCTGGGAACCTGCCATGCTGGGGTGCAGTGGCACAATCATAGCTCCTAGCTCACTGCAACCTCAAACTCCTGGGCTCAAGCGACCCTCCCCTGTCAGCCTCCCGAGTAGCCGGGACCATAGGCACACACCACCATGCCTGGCTAATTAAAAACTTTTTTTTTTTGGTAGAGATTGGGTCTATGTTGCCCAGGCTGATCTTGAACTACCGGGCAATCCTCCTACCTCAGCCTCCCAAATTTCTGGGATTATAGGCTTGAGCCACGATGCCTGGCCAATAGATATATTTTTAGAGATGGGAGTCTCACTATATTGCTCAGGCTGTCCTCAACTCCTAGGCTCAAGCAATCCTCCTGACTCAGCCTCCAAGTAGCTGGGACTACAGGCACACACCATTGCACCCAGCTTCACAGTCTGTATTTTAACAAGTCCTCCTGACACACGCTCAAGGTGAGAACCTTTGGCGTATATGAATCTCTGCTGTGAAACCCAGATCCTGGGCTGTTAGCACCAACCCAAAGGCAGCTGAGAAAGGCAGAAATAAAAAAAGCCCATCCGGCTCCTCTTGCTTCAGCACAGGCAATAACTCTGTGAAGACTCACATGTTTTTTAGTCTAAGAATTACTGTTAGAGCTAGACATCGTCGAGGCACCATACACATTTCTCCGTTTATAGATCTGGGAACTGAGATGGGAAGAGGAGAAAGTATCGGCCCAAAGTGAATGAATACCAAAGTGGAACTAGAATTCAAGTTTCCTGAATCTTAGGTGAGTGAGCTGGTTTCTATTCAACAAATTGGGATATCTTTTTTTTTGAGCCATTATGGCTCACTGAACCTCAACCTCCCTGGCACCAGTGATCCTCCCACCTCAGCCTCCCAAGTTGTTGGAGCTACAGGTGTGGGCCACCACACTTGGCTAATTAAAAAAAAAATTTTTTTTTGTAGAGATGGGGTCTCACTATGTTGCCCAGACTAGTCTTAAATTCTTGGGCTCAAGTGATTCTTCCACCTCAGCCTCCCAAAGCCCTGGGCTAACAGGTGTGAGCCACGGTACCCAGCCTAATATATCTTTTTTAAAAATTGTAGCATTTAGGCCAGGCGTGGTGGTTCATGCCTGTAATCCTAGCACTTTGGGAGGCCGAGGCAGGTGGATCACCTGAGGTCAGGAGTTCAAGACCAGCCTGACCAACATGGAGAAACCCCATCTCTACTTAAAAACAAGACAAAACAAAATTAGCCAGGCATGGGTGCACACCTGTAATCCCAGCTACTCTGGAGGCTGAGACAGGAGAATCACTTGAACCCAGGAGGCAGAGATTGTGGTGAGCCAAGATCACGCCATTGCACTCCAGCCTGGACAACAAGAGCGAAACGTCCTCTCAAAAAAAAAAAAATTGTAGTGTTTATACCTGTTATACATGCTGTGTGAGAAATGCTGTCCTAAGGAATAAATCCTCATTGTAAATAGTCAAGAACACTTGGGGAGAAGTGTGAAGCTGGGGGTGATGGCTTTGCAGACATGCCACGTGGCCCACAGGGACCTGTCTATCCTTGTCACTGCCCTTCCTGCACTGCAGTGTTCTACTATGCCAGCTCAGTGGCTTCTCCAAAAGAGGCCAAGGGCAGGGCTAGTAGGCCGTGTACTTACTTCTTTATACTTCCAGAGCCCTGAGCACAGGGCTGTACACATAGCAGGCCAGCCCACCCCAAACGCTTGTGGGGCCTAGGACAAGAGTACCAACAGAGGGCCACCTACTATGTGGGTTCATATTTAAATGTGGCAGATCAAGCTAACAGACTATTAAACAGAATGTGTCCTATCCTCCTACTTTGACAAACAAACCTTTATAAAGACTCAGCAGCCTGGACTAGAAGGTGAGGGGAGAACAGGCTTCCCCGCCATAGCCCATCCGCTGTCTTCCCATCCAGGCTGCATCCCATGCTTCAAGGGCCTTGTGCATGTGCAGGTGGACATGGCAGCCTGCTCATCATGCTCAACTACACCTCCTGCAAGAGCTTTGGCCACCTTGGGAGGCAGGATCTAAGGAAGGGGCCCTCCAAACCCTGGAAGCTGGCTCAGGGCTGTTTGGGGTATGAATTCCAGGATTCTGGGTATCTGGAACATGGTGTAAAAAATGGGCTCTGAGGCCAGGAGCAGTGGCTCACGCTTGTAATCCCAACACTTTAGGAGGCCAAGGCAGGTGGATCACAAGGCCAGGAGATCAAGACCATCCTGGCTAACATGGTGAAACCCCATCTCTACTAAAAATACAAAAAGTAGCCGGGCATGGTGGCGGGCACCTGTAGTTCCAGCTACTTGGCAGGTCGAGGTAGGAGAATTACTTGAACCCAGGAGGCAGAAGTTGCAGTGAGCTGAGATCGTGCCACTGAACTCCAGCCTGGGAAACAGAGCAAGACTCTGTCTAAAAAAAAAAAAAAAAAGATGGCCCCTGAGTGAATGCATCCCTTTTCCCTGTGTCCTTCCCTCTATGGATGGGGTGTGGTCTGGGGGAGGGCTCCAGCAGAGGCCTCTGAAGGCTTGCTTCTCAAAGTGTGGTCCCTGGACCACCAGCGCGGGCACCAACTGGGAGTTAGAACTGCAGACTCTCAGCCTCACTCATGCCATGCCTTCTGAACCAGAATCTGCATTTTAACCAGATCCCCAGGCAATTCATGTGCACATCAAGGTCTGAAAAGCATTGCTTGAAAGCACAAAACCAAGGACTAGGGTCCCTCTTGCTTAGATCTGGGTATGGTACTGACTGTAGGTATCAGTAAATATTTGCTCAACAAATGGCAAATAGTCCCCACAACAGACCTGGTAGCCAGGGAAGTGCTGGGGAATGGCTGCCTGACTCACAAGGATTTTATTTCCTTTCTCTGGGGCCTCCGTGGCCACGTGTCAGCTATACACCCTGCTTCTGGCCTGTGCTGACTGGCCCAGTAGTAGACACCTGACGCACATTGGGCTAATCAGATGGTCTCTCCCAGGAATTTGGAGACAAGAAAACAGACTCTGGAGTAATGTCAGTAGTGACAATGAACATCTTCCTGCACCCACCGGGTGCCAAGCACTGTGCGGAGTGTTTTGCATCTTGGACTTGATCTTCCCAACCGCCTCACCAGGCCGGTGATTGTACTCTGTGTGTTTTTCAGATGAGGAGCTAAGGTGCCCAAAGGTTATCTTTCCTTTTCCAAAGGTTCAGGGTGGGGAAGTCGCAGCATGAGGCAAGCTGGAGTGACTGCAGCTGAGACTGGGCCATGTGATGCAGAGACAAGGTCTGTCAATTTGGCTATCCAGGTCCCTAGGAATTGCCTGGCTTTGTGATAATTGCGCCAACTTCATGGGAAATGGTCCATGTGCAGTGGTGGGCAAGACCTGGCTCTGGGAGATGGCCACAGTGGGGAGGGTGGCATGGGGGCCAAGTGAAGGGTAGGAGCCATGAGAGGGAGGCAGAGAAAATTCTCCTTCCCGAGGGAGGACAGAGCACTGATCAAGACCAGACAGGCCCACCTACACCTCAGTACATACCAGAGAGCACCCACTGTAGGGTCTCTTGGAGATCAGCTCCCCACGCCTCACCCTCTAGTGAGTTAGCAGCAAGCTTGCCAGAGAAAAGAGGTGGGCAGCTTATTTTGGAGGTATGGGGTAAGGGGCAGCAGAGAAGTTTGCACCCTCCTCTGCACCCATCCCCAGAGGGCAGACACCTCAGAGACAGATGGGGTGGAGGCAGCTGGAATGTGCCAGGACAGCTGAGGCCCTGCAAGGGCCAGAGAACCAGTCCAGGCTGAAGAAGGGCACTGGGAGCCTCACTGACTCGAGGATGAGAGGGGTCCCTGACTGGCTCTGGGAGAATGGAATCTGCCTTTCTGGGTGGAGCAGGTAGGTCTTTGAGAACCTAACAAAACAAAACAAATCAGCAGCAGGAAGTTTCTATCAGGATCCAAGCCTCTGCACGTGGAGGGTTGTTTGGCTTTATTTTAGAAACAAACCAACATCTTTCATTAGCACTGACACAGCAGTGGCCCCCTAGTGCCACCTGACAATCCAGTTACTTACATAGCACTCAAGCAGGCCACACCTTCAATGGCTCACAGCACGCGAGCCTGGAGTAGCCACCAGAAATACACTTCTCACCGCCCAAATCCCCCTTTTGAAAAAAACCAAGCAATCATCAGGTCGGAGGAGAATCACTGGCTCCCTACAGCAAGAGGGGACAAAGCTTGCTGGCAGAGGGCCAGGTCCTTGTGGCCCCTCCCAGTGGGGTGAAGATGACCGGGACTCCTTGGGACTGCATGGCTACAGCCAGGACGCTGCCAGGGCCTCCTCTGCTGCTGAGACATGGAAGGATCCTTCCCGACGCCCACAGGTGGGGGCGAGCCACCAGGAACCAGGCCTGTCATCAGCATCCCTGAGCCCCCGCAGACCGGAATGCAAATAGCTCTGGGCCCACGCCGCTCCCAGTCTGCTGACGAGGGCTGCTTGCTCCCATTTCTTCTCTTCCTTTTTTGTTTTTTTTTAAGGGCTGGCAGTTCTGAAAACTTTTTCTGGCTTCTCAGACAACTGTGGCAAAATGGAGTAGAGACAGGCCCTGTCCAGGCTCTTTCTGTTGCCTCCCGCAGGCGCGGGAATGGGGAGCGGGTGGTCCCCAGGCCCAGTAGGGGCCTCTGGAGTAAGTGGTCCCGGGCCCAGTAGGTGCAGGGCAGCTGGCTCCTCTGACAAGAATGGCGTCTCCCCACGCCCAACCCTTCAGAGGGTCTCAGGAGCCCGCGGCCTGGGTCGCCTCAGGATCCCTTCAGGCTGGGGCGGCTGCTGCTGCCAGGCTTGGGACGTGGGTGCGGGCGGTGGGCACCCATGGAGGTAGGGGAGGCGAGAGCCCGAGGCTGAGCCCAAGAGGAGACTCAGGAGGGGGTTCCGTGGACGCAGCTGGCTCGGGATGGCGCTGGCGCGGCCGCTGTGGGGGACCTGGCAGAGCACACAGAGATGCCCCAAGGCCTGCCTCCCTCCCAGCGCACCGGCGGTCGGAGGGACTGGAGCTCTCGCCCTCCACAAGGTCCCACTGGCGAAGGCTTCTCTCCGAGGAACTGGGGGCGGGGGGTCCCTGGTGGGTTTCTCCCAGTCGCCCTGGTCCGGCCTCCCTCTCTCCGTCCCTCCCCCGCCAGCAGGGGCCTCTGTCCCACGAGCTGGGTCCGGATGGCGCCCGCGGCTGGGCCTCCTCGGAGGGCCTGGCTGCAGCCTCCGGGTGTAGGTGCCTCAGTGGCCACCGCGTCCCCAGGAGGCCTCGCGCACGGGGGCGCATGGCTGCGGGGAGGAGGCTGGCGGGCCCCTCGGGCGGCGGGAAGCCCGGGCTTAGCGGTTTCCTGGGCAACCAGCCTCCTCCGGCGCGGCCCAGGCGGCTCCAGGTGGCGGGAGGCGGCGGTTGGCGGGAAGGGCCGCGCGGGCACGGGGGCGGCGCCTCAGGTAGCAGCGCCAGGTGGAGCCCGTGGGCGGGGGGGCTCCCAGGGAGGCGCCTGTTCCCGCCCGCGCCGGGCCGGGCCTTTCCGAGATTCCTTCTGGATTCCAGCGGGAAGCAGCCGCGGAAACTCCCCAGGCGGAATTCGCGGCTCCTGGAGCTCTGGGGCGCGGCGGGTCTCCGAGGGCGCGGGCTCTGGCGGGGCGACCGAGCCTCAGAGGGCGGGCGCGAGCAGGCGGGCGGCAAGGACGGGCAACAGCAGCGGGAGCAGGGGCGCCCCGGAGGCCGAGGCCGCTGGGGACGAACGCGGGAGGTCAGGCCCCAAAGCCCGGGCCGCGGTGGCTGCCTGAGGCACCGACCCTAGTGGGAGGGGGCGGCTATCTCTCTGGACTGACCTCGCCCCAGCCTCCCACTTTTCTATTCGATTGCAATGCCTCTTTCCCTTGCTGCCTTTATATTCATTCCTTCCAAAATTCCACCACATGCAGATTTCCGCCTGGTCTCAGATCCTCCCTGCACCGCTGTTTTGAGCGTTTACACTCATCACCCACGTCTGTCTGGGAGACTCGGCCGGGCTCCTGCCCTCCTGGACTGCAGTGTCCCGGGACACCCCACCTGGACTGCTGTGAACGGGGCCTCCACCCGGCTCCCCGGACCCGCAGCATCCCCACCCCCCAACTCCCTCAAGGTTCTGGGGTGAAGGGGTCTGAATGGCACCAGGGAGGCAGCAGGGCGGGCCTGTCCTACCTGCGCCCGAGCACTGCTGAGACAGCATCCCTTCCAGTGCTGCCACATAGTCCAGCCCCAGCCAGTCGCGGTAGGTGGTTTTCTCCCCAACAGGCACCGCCCGGACTGTGGCATCCTTGAAAAGCAGGTCTTGGCCATGATAGTTGGAGGAGTCGAACATTTTGAACCCATTCTTATTGTAGTCATCTCCAAACAGATCCTGGAAGCACCACAAGCAGACCTGCTTCTCACCTGGGCTCACGCAGGGTCACCCGCCCAGGTGCCACTTGCTGCAAATTGCTTTACATACAGCGACCCAAAGAGCAATTCATTTCAGGACCCCACGACTCTGATTGGAAGTTGTAAGCTTGACAACTGATCTGCCTCTATCACCGAAGGGGGCGTGGGGACACAAGGTGCCACTGGAAGAGGGATTCAGAAGCACCGCAGCGCTCCAGCTCCTGGATGCAGGACTGAGTCCTGAGACGTCCAGGAAGAAAGACCCAGAAATGGGGGATGGTGTGGGTGGGATTCCTGAGGGTTCTGCTAGGCCTGCTCAGCATTTCTCGGCCTTTTCCGGAAGGGTTTCTCACTCTAGCTTACAGATTTCCTTCCCACAAACCTAAAGAATTTCGAGAGAGACTTGTGTTCTGCAATCAGTCACAGAATAACAGGTGAGCTGGGCGTGTCTTCACTGACCCTCCGCCCAGGGATGCTGCACCCCTCTCCTGCCTGCTCAAAATCACTGGAATGACCGTTCTGCAGCTACAGCCCTAAAAAAGCTACTAAAGGCCGAGCGCTGTGACTTATGCCTGTAATCCCAGCACTTTGGGAGGCAGAGGAGGGCAGATCATGAGGTCAGGAGTTCGAGACTAGCCTGACCACATGGCGAAACCCCCTCTCTACTAAAAATACAAAAATTAGCCAGGTGTGGTGGCACGTACCTGTAATCCCAGCTACTCAGGAGGCTGAGGCAGGAGAATCGCTTGAACCCAGGAGGCGGAGGTTGCAGGGAGCCAAAATCACACCACTGCACTCCAGCCTGGGCGACAGAGCGAGACTCCATCTTAAATAAAAAAGAAAAAGAAAAAAAAAAAAAAAGGCTACTAAAAAGACCAGAAGTAGTACGGGAACGTATGAATACAAATATAAATAAAGGACTTCTGGAGAACATGTATGAATGCCTACATCAAGTGTTAAGTACCGATCAGGGAGGAATAAAGGAACCAAGTGGTTCTCAGCCTTTTTGGAGGGGACTCGCAGATCCTCCTGAAGATCTGATGAAAGCTGTCAGCCTTCTCCCCAGAAAAATGCACATCCACCCAGAATTCTTCTCCCACACTACTTCAGAAGACTTAGCAACCCTCTAGGAAAGCCCAGGGACCCAAAGTAAAGCACTCCTGGGATAGAGGGGCTCTGTGGGGAAGATGAGAGGAACATGCATAATTTCAAAATGCTAAAGTTTAGGAACATGACTGATGAGCCAGCCAGCTCTGCAGTTCTGTGCTGCTGGTGGGTGTGGAGAAGGCAAGTTCAGCTCAAGTCAGTTGGGGGAGGGGGAGTGGTTAGAAACCAGTGGCTCCATTGTCAGACAACCTGTGTTTAAATTCTAGGTGTATTTTGAAGGCACAGCCAATGGGATTTGCTGATGGATTGGATATAAAACATGAGAGGAAGACTGGAGTCAAAGATGACTCCCAGGAAATGGAAAGGCTAAAGTTGCTCTTAACTAAAGAGGGGAAGGCTGAAGGAGGAACGAGAGTCCAACTTTGGACTTGATTTGTTTGAGATGCCTATTGGAATCACAAGTAGAAATGTCAGGTATGTAGTTAAATATGCAAGTTTGGGGCTGAGGTCTGGACTAAAGATGTACATTTAGAAGCCATCTGTATATAGATGGGATTGGATGAGGTCAAGGGTCAGGTGGAGAGAGACAGAAGAGGGCTGAGAACTGTATCCTAGGGCTAACAGGTCAGGGAGATGAGGAGGAATCAGCAAAGAAGACTGAGGAGTGGCGAGAGAGGTGAGAGGAGAGCCAGGCAGGGCTGGGGACCTGGGAGCCTGCCAGGGAAGGTGTTTACTGGAAGAGGTAGAGCTGTGGCCAGTGCTGCTGAGAGGTCAAGTAAAATGAAGACTGAGAAATGGCCACTGGTTTTAGCAACATGGGTCACTGTGACCTTGACAAGAACAGCTTCAGGGCCCTATTGGGAACCTGTCTGGGGTAGTCTCCATCCTTAAGAGAGACCAGAGGAGAGGACTATAACTCCAGAGACCACTCTTCGGAGGAGTTTTGCTTTGAAAGGGAGCGGGATTACAGCTCCAAGAGGATGGCTGTGAGACCAAGAGGTTAGTTTGTCCTTTAAGGATGGCAGAAATAACAGCATGTTTCATGTTGGTGAAAATGGTCCATCTGAGAAGGGAAAATCTGAGACAGAGGGGAGAGTTTCCTGAGGGATGTCCGTGGGGAAGTGAAAATCACATAATTTTCCCCACGCTTCCTTAGTTTCTCTAGAGGTCTGTTCCAGGTAGACTGAGGCATCCCAGGGGCTTAGCTTACCCCTGCTGCATACCCCTCAGTGAGGCAGCCCCTCCCTGGCTCACCTGGGCCTTGTCCAGCAGTCCATACACAGTGAAGATGTTGGTGTCTGGCCGGACCATGACAGCATGGGGTGGTATCTGTGCCAGGTTGCAGGCTACAAACTGGGACACCTCTGCCCGGGCCCCATTGGGGCACAGCAGTTCGTAGTCTTCTGATCTGAGCTCATCAGCCCAGGGCTCGGAATTGTGGCCTGAGGAGGTAAAGCAGTGTATTTGGAGATGTTCAGGGGAGTGGGGAGAAGTGTAAAGAGAGGCTGCTATTCTGGGTGCCCCAAGTCCTTCACTACAGGGAGGTGGCAACCTCTGGTCAGCACCCAACCCTCTGTTCTCCAAGTGCTCTGCTGTATTGCCAGGGTGAGAGAACCCAGCTGTGTTAATGCCATTAGCAGGAGCTGCCATTAGCAGGGAGGAGGGAGGACCTACTATGTGACCAGCACTTTACAAGCATTGCTTGATCCTCACAACAGTAATGCTGGACAGGTGTTGTCCTCATTTTACAGGTGAGGAAACAGGCTGTCAGTCACTCCCAGGCAGAGAACCCCATCTATGTGTTACATCCTCAAGCCTGAGGGTGGGGTGGCTCCCTAAAGGTGGTGGGTGATTGCCCCTAAAGGCTGAGGTTCTCAAATGGAACAGGGTGTAGCAACACTTGTGGATGTAAAAGGCAGCTTCAGGGGCCCTTGCTTGCAAAAGAATCTGCAAAGCTCTCAGATGGGGCTCAGAAATTTGCATGTTAAACCAGCATCCCAGTGATTCTAAAGCAGGTGGTCCCAGGGCTTCCTGAGAAAATGCTGCCCTCAGAATCACATTTTTGTGTCTCTGAGCATTCACTTAGTGTCCATCCTCCTCCCATTTCCAGGAAACCCAGGTGGGCCTCAAGGAGAGCTAAAGATAAAAGGGAAAAGAGCGGAAGGTCCTGGTGGGTGGGTGACTCACTGCAAGGGCATCTTCCAAAGCCTCCCCAGTACCTGCCCTCCGCCCGACCCCATCCCAGACCACACTGTGCACAGGTCTGGGACCAGGCAGGCCCACCGGGCTCATGCAGGAGCACACAGCTCCCTCCTCCTGGGGGAGGGTTCAGGTGTTCTTGGTAGGAGGCTGGGCAGGGAAGCTGGGCTGTGGCAACAGGAAGGGTTCAGGGCCTGGAGCCTTCCCTAGCTCTGCCAGGGCAAATGGTTCTACCACCTTGATGACTTCCTCAGGAGGCAAGATCCAAGTGTTGAAATACTGATGTTTTTTGAGTTTTTTTTCCCCCTGCAAGTCTCGCTTCCCGTTGTCCAATCCCCTCCCCACTGGGCCACAGTTGTGCCTTTCTGGGCTAAGTTTCTAGAAGGAGATGTGTTGGGAGCCAGTGGAGAAGACTGAGCCTCCAGCCTTTGCGGTTTCAAAGCCTGGGGTGTAGGCAGGGTATGCAGAAAATACAAGCCTTTGGTGTTGGAGGAAAATAGCCTCTAGTCTTCAAAACGGATACAGATTCCTTCACGGAGAACAAGAATAGGGGGAAGCGATGCTACATTAGGACCGCATGCTACGATGGGTCCATGTATGCATGGGGATTCCGGAGCAGAGCATTCCTGAGCTCTTTATCCCAGGTGGAGCCTGGGGAGGTGACTCCAGGAAGAAAACTGCCTGTGTGATGCTTCAGGTGTGCTCTGCCTCGGTGTGGCTTGGGGACTGCAGAGAGATTTCCTTGCATGAGGCAGTGATGTGCTCAGAAACACAGACCAGACACTGATTGAACTCATGACCCTGTGGAGAGGCTCATGCCACCCCCACCTCACACCTTGGCACTACATAAATACCCTCAGAAGGGGTCTTTCCAAATGGACTGGGATTGAGTTTCTACCATTTCGATGGATTAAGGACTTGAATTCCAGACCAGTGAAGACTGTCATGTGTCCGGCACCCCTGGATGTATGATCTGAGGTCTGTTCTTACCTGGTGGGGCTCCCAGCTTCCCAGTGGGCTCGGTCTAGACTCAGACTCTCTGAGCTGCTGCCTGGCCCAAACTCAGCACATCTGGTGTCTGGATTGTGCTGAGGATGGGGACAGTCCCCCCGACTTACCTTTAGCCCTGCTCTGGCCCTCACCTACCATTTGTGTTGTCAAAGACAGTCGTGTGCCTGACGAAGGCAACGTCACCGGCATTCTCCACCAGGCACCTGCCACACAGAGGGCAGGGCAGGCGTTGGCAGGAGGGTCCCAACCTCTGCACAGAGCCCCAGACCACCAGGCCACCCTAGTACCTGAAGGCGCCACTGTAGCCATAGTATCGCTCCTGGCTGTTGCCCGCACACTTGTTTCGGCCCTGCTCGTCCCCCACACAAAGCGCACAGAGTGAGGAAGGGTAGTTCTTGGCGTTGTTCACAGGCACGCAGCTAGCATTGAAGAACTCGCTCACCGCTGGGGTGGAGGGGAAGGGCAATGATGAGGGAGGGGCCAGCAGCGGAAAGTGTGGAGGGAGATGGGTGGCCACTCCCCCACAGATCTGCCCACCCGCCTGGGCCTACACTACAAGGCCACCTGTCTGCTCTGCTGCCCTCTTAGCTCTGAGTGGAGTATCTCCTCCTGGAGGATCTCATCAAGGGGAAGATGCAGAGGTTGTCTAGATACAGGAACCCCATCACCAAACATCACCACCCAGCCTTCACTTGAACTCCCTCAGGGACAGGGAACTCACTAGCTCACTATTTTGTTCCAATCAGAGCAACTGTCCAGCTGTCTGGGAGTGGGAGCCAACCCTGGTGCCCTCCGTGTGCCTGTGTCAGTGGTTAGAAAAAAAGTGCTGGTATGTTTTCTGAGTTAACAGCCAGGACAGAGGTGTGTGCCCGTCAGCCCAAGGATCTTGCCAGTTTCCATGGATGTTGTGTGATTTAATACATGGGAAGGGCTTCTGTTCCCACCTTGTGGAGATACCTGGGCACTTATGCAGATGCCTAGCCACCTTCCAACAAGGTCCCCTCCCCAACTAGTTGCCGGTCTCTAGCTAATCCCAGAGAAGGCTTCCCCAGTTTGCGTTCCTAAAAGAGGGATACCTGTGAGGACGTCGCAGTCCTTGGGCCTGATGAAGCCTCTCTGAATGAGGGCGCCCACGGGGATATCCCAGCCCGCAGGGCTGCCAAAGCTGGCGTGGCAGGAGCGCTTGCCTCGAAGCTCATCTAAGGTGAAGGCATGGGAGCTGTCCCGCTTCACCACGGCCACCACGAAGTATGAGTTGCTCTTGTCTTCCGCTGGGGAGAGAAGGACTCACGTGAGGGGCCCCTCATCTGACAGCCCGGGCAAGTGCCTATGGGGTCCTTCCTTCAAACCCTCTCCTTCCTGGCTCTTTGCCTGAGCTGTGCAGGCCAGAGTGCCCAGGCCTGAGGCTGCGGTGCTCCAGGAGCAGGCCCAGTGGGGCCCCTGCCTGCATCCCTTGTGAGAAGCAGCCTCCCGGCTCCACTTTTCAGCTTTGTCTTCCTCTGGTCCTGGCAGTCCTTACCCACAGGGACTTCTTTCTTTCCTCATACCAAGTGGTATTTTTCTCTCTGCCCGGGAGAAAAGACGAGGCTGCAGAAGCATTTTCCCACAGCCCAGAGATTTCTCACACCCAAGTGGAAGGGACCCAGGCCTCTGAGGTCACCAGTAAGAAGACAGAGGCCAAAGCCCCAGCCCAGGCCCCTGAGAAGGTGTGAATGAGCTGAGGGACTCTGAAGGGCTGCCTCCCATGGCTGCTTAGGGCCAGAAGAGGCTGAGGAACCCCAGTAGTCCAAGATGGCAAATCACAGGCCCTCTCTTGTATGGCCTGGATTGTAAGCTAAGAATGTTTTACTATTTTGAAAGCGTTATTTAAAGAGAGACTGTCATCTGCAAAGCCTCAAGTATCTATCCTCTGATCCTTTACAGAAAGTTTACCAACCCCTTAGAGACGTTTGTTGAATAGTTGGGGAAACTGAGGCCTGGGGCAGGAGGGGCAGGCCTGGTGACAGACAGCTTCTATCCCCAGGAGAGAGGCATGGAGCTTTTGAAAATGGCTGAGGAGGACACATTTTTATATTTATAAAAATATCCCCACTTCCCGGTTGAGGCCAGGCAGCAGGCCCTACACTCACAGGCATAGCGCTCCCCGGCCGCAGGAACCAGGCCATACGTCTTCCCCGCCATGTAAATGTCCTCGCTACTCAGCGTCACAGCGTCAATGTGCCCAGCCTGAAGGGGACAGAAGAAGCAACTGGGCTGGGGTGGGCCCTGGATGGTTCTGGATGTTGGGGTCCTATGGAGGTGGCAGGGCCTTGCCTCTTGGGGTTTGTGGCCTTGGGCTTCCTTCCCCTGGGGAACCTGGTAGGAAGTAAGCCATCCTGGTGGTCTTGCCCCTTCCTCTCATTGTGAAGTTGCCTGGCCAGGAAAGGTGCCTGAAGGACCAAGGGCAGAAACACCCACACAGCACTCCTGCATGTGACTACCCAGAGTCCCCTGCGTCCCTGCTCTGAGCAAAGCAAGCCAATCCCTCTCCTCATGCTCAGTGTGGGCCTCCCTGTGCACTGCCAGCCCTCAGACAGCCAGGCACCGCATCTCCAGCACCTAGCCAAGGGCCACACACCTTGTGGTGCAATGCCTGTCTGTTAAACGCATGTACAGACGGAAGAATGACCCAGATCTGAAAAGATGGCAGTCTCAGGGCCTGGGGGGAGGCTCCAGGGTTGAGGGATAGAGCTCTGCCTGCAGAGGCAGCAGGAGGGGCCCAGGGTCTTCTTCCCAGGAGACTCCTGGGGCCCTCCAGGTCACCTGCACCCACCCCACTTGTCCATTCGGAAGCCCTAGGACCTCACCAAGGGGCTAACTGGTAATGAAACCATAGTAGTGTGATTAACCTCAAGGGAAGGGGGTGACGATGGGGGAGAGTGGGGAATATCTGTGGCCCAGGAGGGTGTCCCACACCGTTCCTGAAGAGGCATGAAGTGATGGTGATGGAATAACAGGCAGCGGCACTGATATTTGGGGCCAGGAGGGTGCACCTCCTACTGCCCAGACCTCCTCCTACTGTGCTGTCGGGCAGGACACAGACCCTACACCGCAGCCCAGGGCCCTCTGGCTGACGGTCCCTTCCCTGGGTAACTGGCAGGGCAGGAATGGGTATAGAGCCACACTGGACACCTCTCTGAGAACCTTAGAGGCTAGAACTGAGGGTCTTTGAGCCCTTTGCCGGGGTTCTGAGGAGCTCCTGAAGTCTCTTCTCTTCCCGCAGGCCCCTGGGCAGCTCCTGGCCATCTGTGAGCTCAGATTGAGAGGAGGCTGTCACTCAGAGGGGCTGAAAGCTCCCTCCCTGCACCTCTTCCTGCTCTGAGGCTCTTGGAACAACAAGGCAGCCTGCTTGGCACTGGGAAATACGGACTCCCACCAAGCCCTTTCCTCAGTGCCACCAGAGGCTTCTCTGTCAGCATTACACACTCTTGCGCTCAGCTCTGCACAAGGATAAGCTTCCATCGGCCCCTGGGGAAGCTCCTGGAACACCCCCACCTCAGGCCTGGGCGTTCCTTGGCATGAGGCTGGGGTGTTCTCCACTCCTAAGATCCGGAAGTGTGGAGGCAGGGCTGTGGCCTGGCTCAGGCCAAATGGTGTGGGGAAGCCCATTCAGTATATCCTGGCTGGTGGCTGTGGGAAAGTTACTTTCCCAGCCTCTGTCTCTGTAGTTCCAGACCCAAAAGTGGGGCTGCTGAGGGGATTACATGAGATGACCCACACAGTGGCCTTCACTGCGTGGGACACACAGAAGTGTCAGCTTGTGCGATGGTCATTATCATATTGTCACAGGCCTGGTCACCCTGTATTCCTGCCTGGTCTCCTCTCTGTGACCTTCCAGTCAGTGTGGTTCCCTGACCTGGGCAAGGTTAGCACTGCTGAGGGGCTATAGCCTGTGCTTGGGGACCCCCTGAACAGGCCCCACCTACTTGCTCTGAAAACAGAAACTGGGGGGTATGGGCACCCAGGGGCTTACAGCTAGGGCTCTTGCCCAAGGCTGGACATCATGACCACGGCAGTCCTCCTCTCTGACTACAGTGCCTCTGGGGCCTCCTCTGCATTTGGCCTCAGTCTCCAGGCAAAGAAGCAAACAAGGAAAGAGCTGAACGGGCACTAGAGATCAGGCCAGTGTTTCTAGCTGCAGATGGTGAGCTATTCATGGGGCCAAATCGATTTCATGGGTCATGACAAGTGTCAGGAACAAAAAGGATTAGAATAGAATACAATAGAAAATAGCGGGTACTGTCTGTGTCCTATCTCTGTATATACCGGATATATATTTTTTCATTTATTTATATCCGGAAGAAAAGTTTAGCTGGGAGCAGTGGTTCGTGCCTGTAATTCTGGCACTTTGGGAGGCTGAGGCAGGTGGATCACCTGGGTCAGGAGTTCAAGACCAGCCTGGATAACATGGTGAAATCCTGTTTCTACTAAAAATAAAAAAAATTAGCCAGGCATGGTAGCACATGCCTGTAGTCCCAGCTACTCAGGAGGCTGAGGCAGGAGAATTGCTTGAACCCGGGAGGCAGAGGTTGCAGTGATCCAAGATCGTGTCATTGCACTCCAGCTTGGGCAACAAGAACAAAACTCCGTCTCAAAACAAACAAACAAAAAGAGTTTTTGTGTACTAGATCATGATTGGTATAAAATATATTTCCAAGTGCATGGTGTTGTCAAAAATGTTGAACTTCCCCATGAAAATACCAATGACATTCTTAACAGAAGTAGCAAAAACAATCCTAAACTTTGTATGGAACCACAAAAGACCCTGAATAGCCAAAGCAATCCTAAGCAAAAAGAACAAAGATAGAGGCATAGAAGCTGACACACAGACCAATGATACAGAATAGAAACCCCAGAAATTAACCCACATTCTTACAGCCAGCTAATTTTTGACAAAGTTTCCAAGAACACTCATTGGGAAAAGAGTGACCTCTTCTTCAAGGGATGCTGCTGGGAAGGCAGGCCGAATGAACCGGGCCCCCACCCCTCACCCTACACAGGGACCAACTCAAAATGGATCAGGGCCCTAAATGTAGGGTCCAAGACAATAAAACTGCTGAAGAGAATACAGGCAAAACACCTTAGGACGTTGTTCTGGGAAAAGATTTTATGAAAAGACCTTGAAGGCACAGGCAACAAAAGCAATAATAAACAAATAGAATTATATCAAACAAAAAAGTTTCTGCACCGCAAAGAAAACAATAGAGTGAAATGAGAACAACCTCTGGGGGGAATGAGAAAAAATGTTTGCAAACTACTCATCCGACAGAGGATTAATATCCAGAATATACATGCAATGGAAACGTCTCAACAGCAGAAACCATCCAACTTAAAAATGGGCAAATGACAGGAACAGACGTTTCTCAAAAGGCATAAAATGCCAGCAGGCATCACTAATCATCAGGGAAATGCAAATCAAAGCCACAATGAGGTATCAGCTCACCCCAGTTAGGGTGTCTGTTATCAAAAAGATAAAAAATAACAAATGCTAGTGAGGATGCAGAGTAAAGGAAACTCTTACACGCTGTTGGTGGGAACATAAAACTGTACAGCCACTATAGAAAACAGTATGGACATCCCTCCACAAACTACAAATCTCTCTGTTCAATACCATATGGTCCAGTGATCCCACCAATGGGAAGTTGTCCAAAGGAAAGGAAATCAGCCTATGGAAAGGGATGTCTGCACCCCCACGTTCATTGCAGCACTGGTCACAGTAGCAAGGATATGGAATCAACTCAGGTGTCCAACAACAGAGGGATGGATAAAGAAAATGTGGTATATGTGCACCATGGAATACTGTTTAGCCATAAAAAAGAATGAAATCCTGTCATTGGCAGCAACATGGATGGAACTGGAGGACATTGTGTTATGTGCAATAAGCCAGGCACAGAAAGTTAAACACCATATGTTCCACTCATGTGTGGAAGCTAAAAAAAGTTGATCTCGGCCAGTCGCAGTGGCTCATGCCTGTAATCCCAGCACTTTGGGAGGCTGAGATGGGTGGATTATGAGGTCAGAAGTTCAAGACCAGCCTAGCCAACATAGTAAAACCTGTCTCTAATAAAAATACAAAAATTAGCTGGGCATGGTGGCACATGCCTGTAATCCCAGCTACTTGGGAGGCTGAGGCAGGAGAATTGCTTGAAATCCGGAGGTGGAGGTTGCAGTGAGCTGAGATCACGCCACTGCACTCCCGCCTAGGTGACAGAGTGAGACACCTTCTCAAAAAAAAAAAAAAAAAAAAAAGTTGATCTCACAGAAATGAAAAGTAAAACAGAGGATACTGGAGACTGGGAAGGGTGGGGGAAGGGAGAAATAGGGAGAGTTTTTTGTTTGTTTGTTTGAGACAGAGTCTTACTCTGTCACCCAGGCTGGAGTACAATGGCATGATCTCGGCTCACTGTAATCTCCGCCTCCTGGGTCCAAGGGAGTCTCCTGCCTCAGCCTCCCGAGTAGCTGGGATTACAGGCATGTGCCACCATGCCCAGCTAATTTTTTGTACTTTTAGTAGAAATGGGGTTTCACCACATTGGCCGGGCTGGTCTTGAACTTCTGACCTCAAGTGATCCACCTGCCTTGGCCTCCCAAAGTGCTGGGATTACAGGCGTGAACCACTGTACCTGGCTGGAAGAGATGTGTTAAGGATATAAAAATAAGAGCTGGGAGGAATAAGTTCCAGTGCTCTATAGCATTGTAGGATGACGAGAGTTAACCCTAATACATAGTTTCAAATAGGTCGGAAGATACGGCATTTTCTCAACACAGAGAAATGAGCAATGTTTGAGATGATGGTATGCTAATTATTATTCTGCCCTGATCACCATGTATTCTATGTATCAAAACATCACTATGTATCTCGTGAATATGCACAACTATTATTTGTCTATTAGAAAAATTAGGAAAAGAGAAAAAAATGCTGAACAAGAATCCATACCCACCCTCTATTGTACAAGGGAAAGCTGAGATTTAGAAAGGGGAGGGGGCTTGCCCCAGGCTCCAGGGTATCAGTGCCCAGCTGGGCCAGCACTCCTTCTTCTCCCTGCCCACCTGCTCAACACGGAGCTCCCAGGCGCCCCAGGGGACATACCCCTATCTGCCTGTTCCCTGGGGTGGGTTGCTGGTCCCTGCGGGTTGTTCCTCCCCACCTTCCTCCCAAGCCTGTGGGTTTGTTGCAGAGACAGTCTTCTCTTCCCCAGGCAGCAGGGGGCGTAGGTAGGGAGAACTACCCAGGCACTGCCACCATCTGCCCACCTGGCCCACGCTGCCCCTCCCTGGGCAGGCCAGACCCCCACCTGGATCTGCTCCATGCAGTGCTGGGGGGACTCAGCTGACACGCACTGGATCTCCGGCCTGAGCTGCTGCCGGCTGAAGGCCACAGCCATGTCTCCACACTTCTGGATCTCGGGAGTGGAGAGCACACACCAGCGCAGGTAGGGGGGCAGCCCTGGTGTGGGGCAAGCCAGCGGTCACTGCCAGGCCAGTACCGCCAGGGAAAGAGCTTGGAGTCAGACCCAAGGGAAATTCTGGGCCTTTCTCCTGTCAGCTGTGTGGCTGGGATAGTTATTTAACCATCAGATCCTGCTTCCTCATACAGAAAAGGGGCAACCGTACCTCTTACATCGGGCTGTGAGGCCTGAGGAAGACCATGGCTGTCATATATCTAACTCAGTGTCTGGCACCCATTTCCCTGGCTATAGGTGAAGATACATGGGGTGCGGGCTAACGGCAAGAAGCTGACTTGTAGATTATTGCAATAGTCCAGGCAGAAGACAATGCCTGAGCCAGGGCTGTAACCATGGGGTGGGGACGGGGAGAAGCAGTGAGAGGTTGAAGAAGAACTGACAGGACACCCTGGCTCCTGGATAGAGGGGCGAGGAGACCCTTCTCAAGACAGATTCTGATGGCCTGGATCCCACCCCGCTGCGGCCAGGTGGGGCTTCTGAAACAGGCCATGCAGCTAAAGAGATGCTTCTTCCTCAAAGCCCCAGAGGTAGACAGATTGAGGTGACAGGTTCCCGCACAGGCTGAGAGGCACATCCCAGGCCTCCCGGGTGAGCATCTTCCCCTGGCCACTTTCCTAGAGAGCCTCGCCATGCCTACGGTCAAGCTGGGCTGGAGCGGGCAGCAGTCAGGACAGATGAACTTACGGTTGGGGTCACAGAGCAGACCCTTCATGGCGTGCAGGTACTCGTGGCCCAGCCACGCCTCGTAGGTCTGTGTGGCAATGGGCACAAGCTCAGAGGTGGAGTCCTTGAACATCAAATTCTTCTGGCCATAGGCATCAGAGCTGAACATCTGGAAGCTGCTGCCCTCGTGGCTGAACAGACGCTGTGTGTCAAGGGGTGGGGTATAGGGTGGTGAGGGTGCTGACAGGCCACATCCTTTCCTCCCATTTCAGCCACCACCTCCTTTTCCCCTGACCTCACACTAGGCACCCACTCTGAGGACCAGGGGAGGCCTCTCTCCCTCTTCTGCAGCATCTCCCCCAATCCGCCATCCCCTTCCCCTGGGCCCTGCCAGTTCTGGGTCTGCGCGGAGTTCATTCAGCATCATCACATTCAGCTGTTTGGACACATAACTGTGGCCAGGGGTGGGAGGGCCCTGAGGACATGCCATGGGGCTGGCAATAGCAGCCTGGATGGGGCAAAACTGAGTCCGGGACAGCAGCAGTTAGAAATATATGGCTGTCCTAAGCAGTGGTTTTAGCAAAACCTTATTCACCACATTTAGTTAATGGTGTGCTTTGAAAGGCATTGGTTTTGTCAGTTTTGCTCGTTATGTTCTGGTTTTGGCTCGTAGAGACACAAGTACCAGGAGCTTCCTCTGAGGGTGCCTAAGTCTCTCGGTCCCCCTCTCGTGGCCAGCCCTCCTCCCAGTCAGCCAGAGCAGTTGGTTCCTTACACTGACCTGACCCGAGGCTGGGGTCCATCCCAAGGACAGTCTCTGGGTCCTGCCCCTCCTGGTCCCACCCTGATGAGCAACCACAAGGCCCAGCACCACCTGGGAAGCTGTGCAAGGGGACCAGGGGACCCTGAGCCCACCTGGCCTTCATTGAGCAGCCGGAAGATGAGGCCCCCATCTGTGTCAGCCCGGACTACCACGGCGTGAGCAGGCACCCGGGCCAGGTGGCACTGCCTCCACTCAGTGACGTCGGCCCAGCTGCCATCCCGGCACAGCAGCTTGAAGTCCTGTGACAGCAGGGCCTGGCCCCAGGAGGGCAGTGTCTTCCCTGGGAAGAAGGAAGCCTGGGCTGAGCCAGCTCCTAAAGGGGTTGTGGTGGGTGGCGGGGAAGGCGTAGGACAGGAATTCTGGGGGATGGCTGGGTGTCGTGGACACGAGAACCCAGCACTCAGGAGGTGACAGAGCTCAGCAGCCGCACCCAACTCCAGGTATCTACAAGACTCTATCTCATTCCTCCCATTTTCTAGCTCTCACCAATTTCTATTGCTAAAATGGATTGGAGGTATCTGACAGTAATACAATACTTAGAAATAGGACTATCTCTTCAAGATAAAAAGAGTAAGAAAATAAAGGCTTTGGATGAGAGAGACAAATGTACCAAGAGTCTAGGATGGCTCAAGGCTGCCATGGGGCAGTACCTTTGGCTCTGAGCAGTGGGCACGGGTCAGGGCTCAGGGGGCAGGGGCCATGGTGGAAACGCACCCCGCCAGAAAGGGGAACTCCCTAACTCCAGCTATTCATATTTGGATGGATTTCTTTCAAGTCCTTTTTCTATTTTATTTCCTGTCTTTTGCCCACTTTTAACCTGGTTAAGGACATAGTCGACAGGCAATTCTCATCCTACTTGGTAGAGAATTTTTCCACAGTACTGAAAACTTTCCATAAACTCACTTATTTCTCAACAGAAAAGAAAACTTGAAAGAGTAACTATTAACACCAAATAGGGATTCTGAGAAGATGAATATTAAGGACTATAATTAAACCACAGATGGTCCTACATAACAATATTTTTGTGACTTTAAGACAAGGAGGGAAAAAAACCTCTACATGGAAATAGGCAGGAAAAGATCATTTGTACTGTCACGAAAGCTTTCCCTGCAAAGCTATTATCAAACAAAACCCAAAACCCGCAACGGAGTAATAGTTTGGAAAAACTCCATGAAGGTCATTTTTAATGGCCACATGGTACTTTACAGCACTCTTAATTATTCAGTGCGACTCTCCCCACGCTTCCCAATTTTCCTCTGTTTTTAGGCTGCTGCAAAACAGAGGTTAGATCTCTGGGGTATCATTTGCCTTCACACAGACAAATGCATCATTTAGGTACTTCCATCAGCCACTCCCACTTCTCATCAGCCAAGAACAATGACAATCACTTATGCCAATTCTACTCTTTTGCGCTTATCAATCTTTTTGTATAAAGTTAATTAAAAATTACTTCCTTAGATTTCCTTAGACTACCATCAAAACTTTGAGGCCAGGTGCAGTGGCTCACTTGACAGGACACCATGGCTCCCAGCACTTTGGGAGGTCGAGGTGGGCAGATCATGAGGTCAGAAGTTCAAGACCAGCCTGGCCAACATAGTGAAACCCCGTTTCTACTAAAAGTACAAAAAAACCCCAAAATACCAAAAAACAAAATAGCCAGGCATGGTGGTGGGTGCCTGTAGTCTCAGCTACTTGGGAGGCTAGGCAGGAGAATCGCTTGAACCTGGGAGGCAGAGGTTCAGTGAGCCGAGATCGTGCCACTGCACTCCAGCTTGGGCGACACAGCAAGACTCTGTCTGAAAAATACTACTACTAATAAAAGGCTGGGCGCAGTGGCTCACGCCTGTAATCCCAGCACTTTGGAAGGCTGAGGTGGGTGGATCACAAGGTCAAGAGATCGATACCATCCTGGCCAATATGGTGAAACCCCATCTCTACTAAAAATACAAAAATTAGCTGGACTTGGTGACGCACACCAGCTACTTGGGAGGCTGAGGCAGGAGAATCACTTGAACCTGGGAGGTGGAGGTTGCAGTGAGCACAGATAGCGCCATTGCACTCCAGCCTTGAGACAGAGCGAGACTCTATCTCATTTAAAACAAAAACAACTTTGGGGGTCCAAAGTGGCTCCAGCCGGATGTCGTGGCGCTTGCGAAGGCGAGGTCGTGAGTTCAAGGCTCACACTGATTGGCAAAAAAAGAAAAGAAAAACAACTTTGAAAAAGCTTCCAGATGCATGCCTGTAATCCCAGCTCCTCAGGAGGCTGAGAAGCGAGGATCAATTGAGGCAGGGGGTTTGAGACCAGCCTGGGCAACAAAGTGAGATCCCATCTTAAAAAAAACCCCAAGTTTGAAAAAGCTGATTCATATTCCTATTCTTTTCCCATCTTCCAAATTCTCCTTTGTCTGACTCATCTTGGGGTCTGTGAACAGGGGCCCCTTTTCATAGGACCGCCCAGTAGCACACATCATCCTACATGCTTTGGTGTGTGCAGATTACTTGTTTTCCTCCTCAGATCTGGTCCATGTTTGCCTTCATGATGGACCACGTGATGGACTTTCTGATTTAAAAGGCAATGATCAATAACAGCGAAAAAAGACAATGACTTTTTTGTTTTAAAGCCAATCATCAGACATTCTGGCAGAGGCAAAACTACAGACAGAACAGTCTGTTTGCTGCTTGCTGGCAGGTGGCGGGGTTTTAACGAACAGGGGTCTGAGGAACTTCTGGGCTGAAGGGTCTGCAAGATCTTGATTGTGGTGGTGGTTATACAACCGTATGTATTTGGCAAAACTCACAGAACTATACTTCAAAAGGAACAAATTTTGCTGCATGTAAATTATATCTCAATTTAAAAAAAGAAACAATCTTCAGGCAAATCTAAATTGAGGGACATTCTATAAAATAACTGGCCTGTTGCTTCAAAATGCCAATGTCATAAAAAACAAAGACTGAGAAATTGTTCCAAGATAAAGGAAACTCAAGAGATCTCACATCGGAAGCCATGTGTGATGAGAGTGTAGGTTCTGGTCGGAAAAAAAGGCTATGGAGGACACACTGGGACAGTCAGCAAATCTGCAATATCGACTGTAGATTAGGTAACAGGATTGTATCAAAGTTGCATCTCCTGATTTTGATTACTGTGGCTAGGTATACACCTCCTTGTCTCAGGAGATACATACTGAAGTATTCAAGGGGTATGACATAGGCAAATGTGCTCTCAGATGGGTCAGAACACACACACGCATACACGAACACACATACACACACATACATGCACACACATACACATATATGCACATACATGCACACACGTACATACATACATGCATACACACATACACACACGTACATATACACACACACACACATACATATACACACACACACACTTATACATCAAATGTGGAAAAATGCTAATTAGTCAGAATTTGAGTGAAGAATAGTTGGGAGTTCTTTGAATTATTCTTGTAACTTTCCAAAGCTCAATTCTTTCAAAATTAAAAAAACTTAAATGCCAATGACATGATGGCTCAATATATAACACCAACCTATATCTTAAGCCAGACCTTCTCAGGGATGAGGGACTGATTCTCCAGGCAAGAGCAGAAAAATGCCAGGAAGGGCTGGTAGGGGAGATCCAGTGCAGAGGTTTGCAAATTCTTTTAAAAATCAGACCCCCGTCTTCGTGAAACTGAACCCAATGTCATATTCAAATTAGAGCAGAGCAGAGCTAGCCACTAGCCCCCTTCTCCTGCCCTGTCAGCAGTCCATTGTCCATTGGTAAGACTGGCCTCTGCTCTTTTGCAGCCAGGAGTGCTGAGGTTCAGAGATGGAGGAACTTGTCCACGGTCACCCAGAAACTCAGAGCAGCACTGAACTAGGGCATTTGATCCCAACCCTGCCATCTGGGGGTCCTGCCCTAGGCAGGCCTGGCCTGACACCCTGCTCCTTCGGCCCATGCCCCTCCCTGCCCTACTCACCATCAGTGTTCTCCAGCACCGTGCTGTGCTTCACAAACGCCACATCCCCCGCCCCTTCTGCCAGGCACCTGCGGAGGAGAAGCTGTGAGCCTGGATGGGGCTGAGCCCCTGGCCCCTGCCCGTCTTCCACCTCTGGAGGCCTGGCTTGGGCAGGAAGGGGTGGCCATGGTGTGCATGGGTTTTCCAGTCATGTAGTCTGGCGTCCAGATCCCTGGCTGGTTGGCTGTGTGGCTTTGTCAAATTGTGGCCCCTTCCTAGCCCCTATCACCTGTGAAGTGGGGGTGGGAAAGCAGCTCCCATAGGGCTGCCCTGAGGATGAGACGTTCTTTATAATCCAGTATAGACCCTCTGCAGCCTAGCTCAGGCCTGTATAGAGCAGGTACTCCCATGGCAGCTGCTATTATATTGGTAGCCTCCACTCTCGGGGGTTGGTTTTGTATGTGTTTGTTTTCGTTGTTTTGGTTTTAGAGATAGGGTCTCGCTGTGTTGCCCAGGCTGGAGTGCAGTGGCGCAATCACTGCTCACTGCAGCTTTGACCTCTTGGGCTCAAGTGATCATCCTGCCTCTGCCTCCAAAGTAGGTGGGACGACAGGTGTGTACCACCATGCTGGGCTAATTTTCAGGGTGTTTTGAAGCACATTCTGCTCTGAGGCAGGGGATTGGACTAGAAGGCCTTTTCATGCCGTACCACAGAACCCTGAGTGGGAACGACCATTGACTTTTACGTGCTCTCTTGATGTCACTGCCCAGTGTTGGAGGCAGGTTGGCTCTGGGCAAAGGGGCTGCTTGGGTCCCCACACACTGAAAATATGAAGGGATTAGAGCAGGTCAGGGAGAGGGCTCTGAGGCTCCAGGAGAGTCAGAGAGAAGGGGCGCATGCCAAGGGCATGGGGCAGTGGAGGGGCAAGGGTCTTCCACTCAGAGGTGCTGAGGAGTGCTTTTCTCTCTAAGCCAAACACTGCATCCACTCAGATCACATCTGGAGCGTGGGGCACCAGCAGGCTTCCCCGCTGCAGGTGGAAACGTGAGGTAGCTAGAGGGGCCCGAGATGCTTCCTTTCCAGTCCTGGGGAGAACGGTTCCTCCTCTGCAGGCAGATGGAATTGGAGCACGAGCTGGTAGAGACTCCCTTCTGTATCCACTTAAGGATTACCCAAAGTGCCAGCCTCAACCAGTGGCAGAGACAGCCCGTCCCCAAGTGTCAAGACACACTCCCCCACCCCCTCTCCCTGCTGGTCTGAGAATGGGGACGTGGGAGTGTCCAAAAGGCTGTTTTTTCCATTTTCTTCTCTCTGAGCCGTCACTTCACTAAATATACCAAACATGTTGATTTCATGAGCAAATCCAGTTTGGCATATTCCAGCTGGATGTTTTTAAACTAACCAGGCCACAGAGCTATATAAAGGGTGCTTTGATGAGATGCAGCCAACCCCACCACTTCCTCCTCCACGGCCCTCTCTGGGCAAAGGTGTTTTCCCCAGCATCTGTGGCCTTAAGCGCCTCCGCCTGGCCTGTGGGACTCAGTTCCTCCCTGCCTGCCGCCCCTCCCCGCCCCCAACTTTCACTCACCGGAAGGCCCCGCTGTAGTCATAGTATCGCTCCAGGGGGCTCTTGTCACACACACCTTCCCCAGAGCTGTCTCCCCTGCAGAGGCGACACAGGGACTCAGAGTAACCGGTGTCTCCTGCCCCAGGGACGCAGCTGCCCCCAAAGTAGTTGCTGACAGCTGTGGGAAGGAGGTAGAGATCACTTAGCAGAACTTTCTTCAGAGCAAGCCAAGCCCCAGGGTCAGCAGGGGGCCTGGGCCCTGCAGGGTCTCATCTGGACTCTGCTGAGAACGGTTCCATTTTCTAGCTTCAGTCTGAGCAAAACTGGGGAGCTGGACCCGACCGGTAACTCCCAAAGCAGGTTCACCAAAGCTGCAGTGAGCACTGGAGAGGGCTACTTAGAAGTGGCTTGGAGGAATAAAAAATTACTCATAAATGACCACTCAGGGTAACTAAGTAACAACTAGATGCTCTTCTCATTGTAGGTTTCACTTCCAAATCAGCGAAGTGTGATTAATGACAGAGGGGAGGCTGGGCATGGTGGCTCACGCCTATAATTCCAGCACTTTGGGAGGCCAAGGCGGGTGGATCACCTGAGGTCAGGTGTTCAAGACTGGCCTGGCCGTCTCTACTAAAAATACAAAAATTAGCCAGGCGTGGTGGCGTACTCCTGTAATCCCAGCTACTTGGGAGGCTGAGGCAGGAGAATAGTTTGAACCTAGGAGGCAGAGGTTGCAGTGAGCCGAGATCACTCCATTGCACTCCAGCCTGAGAGACAGAGCTAGACTCTGTCTCAAAAAAAAAAGACAGAGGGGAAATAAAGAATTACTTAAGGAGGATCATTCATTGAAAGACAACATTTCTTCCAGCACATGGAGGGAGGCACACGCAGCAGTGGCCTGCCTCATAGGGAACGAGGTCAGGGTCTGCTGTCCTGCATGGTTCTTCAGGCTCTGCCGGCACCAAAACTCACAAATATTGATCCTGTGCTGTGCCAGGAGGCCCTCCTGCCGGCATCTGAGCCAGCTGGGCCACGCTCCTCACCAGCCAGACTGAGCTTTTCCAGAGTAAGCCCTCTTCCTGGTCTTTTTGTGTCCTCCCAGAGGAGTGGATATTTAATAAATATGCCAAGTGACTGACGAGCCACCCACACCTGGCCACCAGCTGAGAGGATAAGGCTTCCAGGCTCTTGGGGGTGGTGTGGGTTTACACGGCTGGTTGGGCTGATGAGCCATTTGGGAGTTTTCTGGGTGCAATTCAGGGCCTTGCTTGGGTCCTGAAAAAATAGCATTTCTGGTCCTGTAAAGCTGAGGACACGCTTCTAGACAATGGCCTGTGCCGGGTTTATGCCGGCGGAAGGCTCCCTTGGAGGTTCGCTGCCTCCCATTCATGGGTTGGGCCTGTGCCTGGCTATGTCGTCTGGGACACCACCATGGGTGAGCAACAGTTGTGCCCCACAGGGGCCAAGCAAGCAGGAAGTCAAGTGGTGGCGCACAGGGCTGGCGGAGTGGGGAGGCCCAGAGGAGGGGGGTGGCTGTGCCCTCCAGGGATGAAGGATGCGGTGAGGCCAGAGGGAGGCTACCCAGTGAAGGGACAAGCATGGGCCGAGGAAAGGAGAGGGGAGGCCTGGGCACCCTCCTGCCCAGCCCAAAGCCCTCACCTTTGAGTACGTCGCAGCCCATCACTGAGAGGCGGCCGCTCTCCACCAGGTAGCCCACAGGCACGTTCCAGCCCACTGTCCGATTGATGCCTGTGTGGCAGGACTTCACACCTTTCAGGGTGTTGATGGTCACATGGGAGCTCCTCTTGACCACAGCCACGGCGTAATAGGAGGTACCAACCTCTAGGAGGGGAGGGGAGCCAGTGAGGGCAGCAGGGAGAAGCCTCAGTGAGGCTGCACCAGCACCCTGCCCGGGACAGCTGTGGGAGAGTGTGTGTGTGCATGGGCGTGCATGTGGACGTATGCATAGCGCTCTAGTTACAAGAGAGCAAGTGGGTTTAATCCACACGTATGCGAGACCCTGCCCTCCAGCCTCTTGAGGTAGATACAGTCCTGAGATGTTGATGTATTCATTGATTCCCACTTTTCCTTCTCAAGCAGCTGGTGCTTAGCTGGGTCCACATTTGCTCCATCAGGGGAGTTCTTTAGCTGGACTGAAGGCAGAATACGCCAGCAAGTCTTCGCTTTCCAAAAGCCTAGGCCCCCAGAACTTGGAGGGTTTGGGGGAAAGGTGTCAGGGTAATGGGAAGAAGAGTGGCTGGGAGGAGCAGGGGAGGGGCTTCCAGATTAGGAGAGGCAATTTCCTGGTGCTGAGGGGGTTGGAGGAGAGTGAGACAGAGGCAGAGACAGACAGACAGAGAGAACGAGCAATGTGGTCCCCAGTCACTGATGACCCTGAATGGCTGCAGGGTGTGTGTGGTAGGACAGGGCTCTGCAGCCTTGCAGAACATTCCCCTGTGCCACGGTGGTTCCAAGGGGCCATTCAGGTGAAACATAGATGACTCAGTTACAGTAACTGATGACCAGAGGGCCTCCCATCACATGAGCACATACACACAAGCATGCACGCCGCACGAACTGCCCCATGGTGCAGGAGGCCATGATCAGAACGAAGTTGAGTTCTAGGACATAAAGCCAGTGTTACTTCCTGCACACCAGGGTCTGGCCCCAGCCAGATGGTAGCTTTGTCTGGTACCATCCTCTGACTCACCCACCCTCTGTTCCTTTCTAATTCCTTGAATTTCCTGAGATGGTTTCAGGCTCAGCTTACCCATCACCTCCCCAGAGCACCGTCTTGCCTGCTCTTTTCCCGTGGGTTTTCCTGCAGCCCTCGTTTTCTCTGTCCTGCCCTTTCCTTTCCCTCACAGCACCCACCACATGCTTCACTGTATTGTTTGGGTTGGTTTGTTTACTCTGCTGTGTGAGGGCAGGAAGGAGGTCTCTGTTTACTGTTCCATGGTCCTGAGCAGTGGGTAGCAGGTGCTCAGTACAGGTGTGGAGTTAATTAAAGAGGAAGAGCTGCATGGGGCCTGGGAGGCAGGGCTGTTTCTGACTGACTGGTATGCAGGATTGGACTGTGCCATGTGGCATTTGACAATCACTAATTCAACAAGGAACCAGCCAGTGCCTTCTCCAAGTGAGGTGCTGTGTGAAGTTGCAGAGGGTAGACACGGGGGAGGACTGGCCCTCCTCAGGGGACTAACGTGACTGAGCAGGCAGAGGCTTACAGAGGCCATGGGGGTACAGGAAAGAGAGGTTCTGCTCAAGGGTGGGAGGGGCTCAGGGAGCACCTCAGAGGAGGTGACAGTTGCGCCGGCCAAGCAGAGGTGGTGGGGGAGACACAGAAGCAGGCTGAGCTGGGGTCAGGTCCTGTGTGTGATTTGGGGACTGGGCCAAGGAACTCACACTTTCCAGCACGTACCACATGTCAGGTGGGCACACGGCCTGGCTCATTTAATGTGACAGGGCAGCTGTTATTATCCCCATTTTACAGCCCAGTAAGTGAGGTTGTCCAGGGTGACAGAGGTCATGGGAAGGAGAAGCGCTGGGTCTGCTGAGCTGTGCAGTTCCCAGGCAGCACCTCCTGACCTGGGGCTATGCTTCCGACATGGAGGCCCTAAGCATGCAGGTGGCCCAGCCCCAAGGACGCTTTGTTCACCTGAGGCAGCTACATGAACAGCACCAGGCCCAGCACTGCACCAGGCACAGGGGAGCCCTCAGTAAGAACTGAGTGGGCAAAGGCTAGGGTGTGCTGCTGCTCTCCCTGAGGGAAGAGCAGACTTGGGTCCTCTCTCCATGTCCCTGGAGCTCCTGCCCCTGGGGAATTTGAGAGAGACTTAGGGTGCCCTCAGGGCATTTGTCTGGGTGGGACTCCAGGACTGCTGTGTGGACAGGGCTGATGACCAGCTCAGGGCTGCAGGGTCAGGCCTGGACCAGCAAGGGCCTCCTGGAGGGCTGACTTCCAGCGCAGGCCTTCCTCTGTCCTCCCACTGCACCCTCCTACCTTGATCGTACACTTCGCCCACCACGGGCTTCAGGCCATGCTCCTTTCCCGCCTCATAGATGGCTCCTCCATCCAGAGTGATGGCGTCAGCCTCCTGGGCCTGCAAGGAAATGTGGCTCAGCCAAACCTGTCCCAGCCAGCACACTCAGCAGGGAACTCAGGACACCTACCAGATGGCCTAGGGCCCCACCCCGAGCCCTGAGGGCTGTGCTGTCCTTCTCATCTGGCCCAGGAGCCCAACCAGGGCCCAGGGCTTTCCCCATTTCCCAGGCCAAGGATTCACCTTGCTTTCCTAGTAATGTTATTTTAAAAATATTAATCATTGACTTTGCAGGACTCAGATATCATATTTAAAAAATCAAATAGTAGAAAACAGCATGCAGTTAAATGTGAGTCTCCCTCGCTTTCTTTCCCCCTGCCCCCACCTCTACTGTTACCCTGGGTTTTCTAGCTTTTTTCTTCTAAGATGGTCTATGTGTGGGGTTTCTGCCCTCACATGGAACCTGACCCACAGCCTTGGCCCTGTGTGGGCCTATGACTGGATCAGGTCTTGGGGCATAGTGGGGGCAGGGCTGGAATGAAAACCCAGCTATCTGTGTGCCTGCCCCAGAGGCACGCCCCTCTCTTGTGGTGCCTCTGAAGACTGTCAGTGTCATTTAGCAGGTATCCTGCTTCTCAGAGCTGCTTTCCTACCCCATACTCACCCACCTGGGAGTCCAGCCCCTGCTCTTCCTTCCCCAGAAACCACACAAGCCCCCTTCTGGAAAGCCCCATGGCAAAGTGAGCAAGTAGCCACCTGGGGCCACTGAGGGGTCACTACCATCTGGAGGCCCCTTGGCAGGAGACTTGTGGAAGAGAAGCCTCTCAGACACCTTTCCTTGCTGGCGCCCCTCTGAGCAGCGGCACTCCTGAGGCTCCCACCTTCTGGGCCCAGCCGGAGACAAGCTGGCCTTGTTGCTGGGGAGACTCGGGAGATCCTATCGGCTGGGCCTGGCTGGGCCTGGCAGGGTGAGGTCGGCCCCTTTCCTGGTGAATGAGGCTGTTATGTGCTCCCTCCTGAGTCAGAGCCCTTCTGTCTGGCAGGGCGGAAGGGAGAGGACTCACCGCGATGAGCTGGATGCAGTGGTTGGCCGAGGTGCCCTGGACGCAGAAGAGGGAGGGCTGGATGCCTGCTTCCCTGAAGGCCTTGCTCATGTCGCTGCACTTCTGCTGCTCTGGGTCCGAGATAGTGCACCACCGCACCTCCATGCCACCAAGCACTGCGGGCAGGGGACTGTGAGGCCTGGCTCCCCCGCCAGGCCCAGCCCGGGCCCACCATGGAGGGTGGCTCCAGAAGCTCTGTGTGGGCCCCTTGGCCTGGAGAGCCGGTCCTCTAGAGCAGCCCTGCCCTCCCACAGGGAGGCACCAAGCACAGAGACTGGGAAACGGCTGTTCCTGTGCTCAGGGCCTCTTTGACCAGGGGCATGGCTGCTGGCAAATGGAATGGCTCAGAACCAGGCCGTTTACAGAGGACTGGGAGGGTCTGCAGGTTGCTTCTCAGCTTGCCCCACCTGGCAGGAGCACTGGCTGGGGAGCCTCGGCAGGCTCCGGAAATGGAAGCTCCTTCCCCTCTCCAGGCCTCCCAGAGGGGGTGCCCGTGTGGGTTCCGTCACACAGCAGTGTCCCTGGGCCTTCCTCATGACTGGGTCATGAAAATGAGGTGAGGGGGCTGTGGGTGGGCTACTCTCCATGAGCCCTGCACCCTCAGGGAGCATCTGCGATTGTGCTGGCTGCAAACCCATCTTTGGAGGGCACAGTGCCAGGCCCTGCCAAGGGAAGGCGGCAGAGGGGAGGCTGAGGAACCATCAAGGTGGGTTCAAGTTCCTGCCCTCTAGCTGGTAACTTCAGGTAACTTATTTGCTTCTCAGCCTGCTTCATCTTCTGAGAAAGCAGATAAACCCACCCTCT
This sequence comes from Callithrix jacchus, assembly GCF_049354715.1. Lineage (NCBI taxonomy): Eukaryota > Metazoa > Chordata > Mammalia > Primates > Cebidae > Callithrix > Callithrix jacchus. Next base: position 25,117,285 of record NC_133516.1, on the reverse strand, counting down.
GTGGAAAGTAAACCCATGTAGAGGGCCCGAGACACAGAGCCTCAGTGGAATTTTGCTTGTGCCTCAGGATCTGAGCGAGTCAGAGTCCCCGGGAACTCCCAGGCTAGGGGCCCAGGGGAAGGGGTGCTGAGTCCCTTGGGGTTGATGACTTTCAGGCCTCAGCTCCTTTGCCATTCACCCTGCCCCAGCCAGCACTGCCAGAGGCCTGTGCTGGAGAGACACGGATGACTCCCCACTCCGGAAACCAGGTCACCCCTCCTCTCCCCACTCCCAGCGGCACCCTAGAAAGTCGAACTGCTCTCCCCTCCCCGGCGCTCCAAGGCCCCTACCACCCAGGCGGGAAACTGCAAAGTTCAGTGGCTTCATTGTTTGCATTGATGAGCGCGTCGCCGGTAGCCACATCGGTGCTGTGACCTCCATCCCCTCTGCAGACACCGCCCGCGATCCCTGCAAGCCGCTCCCCGAGGTCCAGTCTCCCGTCTCACCATCCTGGGCCCCCACTCCCTGGGGCGCCCACACGAGGGGACCCAGCCTCTGTCCCACCTCCATTCCGGCAAATGCAAGCCCTCCCAGGCAGTCTCCCGCGCCCCTCCTGGTCAGTCCCTCTGAATCTTCTCCTGCGGGGACTCGGGAGAAAGAGCTGCTTTGGCCCCGCAAAGTCTCCCTGGGTTCCCGCGACCGTCAGGAGGGGCCGCCCTCTGGGACCTCCACTCCACATTCCAAGGCCTCCCCACCACGTCCCAGATTGAGCTTTTCCTTGGCGCGTCCGAAGCCTCACGTTTTCCAGGCCCGGTTCAGGGCCGCCTCCTCCAAGAAGCCTTCCAGACCTGCCCGTCTGCCCGTCAGTGCTACTTCCCTCCTCACTCGACTCCGAGCCCCGGCATCCCCTATCTCACTCCCCCGGAGCCTCGGCTCAGGCACATTTCCAGCCCCGGGACCTGCTCACCCGGGCTGCAGAGCCCAGGACTCTGTCCGCCCTCGGCTCTCACAGAGGGGCCTCACCGGTGCGCAGAGCCACAAGCAGCCACAGGGCCGCGCTCCGGCCCCGCATGGCGCCGTCGGGGCTGGCTGGGTCCTGGCTGGGTCCAGGTCCGAGGAAGTCAGCAGCGGCCGGGCTTCCTCCCTGCACCCTCCTCACGCTGGCCCGAGCTCCTTAAGTGCGGCCGGGAGTGCCTGGGCGGAATCCACGCCCCTGGGGCGCAGGTCACCTCCCGCCGGTCCCGGACCCCACACCTGGGCTGACCCGACGCGCCTAGGCCGGCCCTCTCGCGCCCCCTGCTGGAGGCCCGGCCTAACGCTCGGGCCCGGGCACAGCTGTTCGGAACTCTACCCTGCCCTCCTCTTGTCCTAGAAGACTCCAAATGCCATGTCCAACTGGTGAGAGAAAAGCTTAGATGTGGAAGGAAGAAGAGGTTAGAATCCCAGGCTCTGAGCTGGAGGGGAGCTGGAAGGACATGTCATTCACGCAGCAGTTCCCTCCAAACACATCTGCACAGAGGAGCCCAGGCCAACCGCCCTGGCGAGGGAGGAGCTGGGCAGGGGCATCTCCGTCTAGCCGATGCCTCTCCTCGGGCCTAGAGAGGGGAGATGACTTGCCCGAGTCAGGTACCCAGTCAATGGAAGAGCCAGCTGACTCCACCCTGCTTTGGAAGGTGAGAAGAGGACCAGAGAGGAATTGGAGGAAGCAGAAAAGGAGAAAGAGGCAGAGACAGGGAGGAAGAGAATGAAGAAGGCGAGGGAGGAAAGGGTGGGTTGACCATATTTCTAGGACAGTGGTTTTCAAAGTGTGGTCCCTAGGCCAGCCACGTTAGCAGCACCCCGGAACTTGTTGAAGTGCTCGGGCCCCGACCCACTGAATCAACAGCTCTGGGGGCGGGGCCCACAATCTGTTTTTATTTTGGGGTACAGCAAATGTTTGAGAACCACGGTTCCACGCAGACAAAAGCTGCACTCTTCGTGTGGCTGAACTGAAGAAATTGTTAGTCATCTGCTTCCATTTAGGTCTCACCTTTTGTCAAAGCCCCTCATGAGTACTCAGAAATGAAGGCGCTTTCTCTGACATGGGTAATTAAAACACAGAGAGAAAGATCCCTCTGAGTTTGTCAGTCCTTGAGCTTGCTCTGTGCCCTGGGGAAGGGAGCCCTCCCTCCTACTGGGCCACGAAGCGACTGCTTATTGCACACTAGATCGGGGAAGGAATATGGGCAAAGATTTACTAATTGTGGGCAAGTTCTTTCCCCTCTCTGGGCTTATTGCCCCATATGTAAAAGGTAGGTCATGAAGGCTCTGACATGCCAGACTTTTTCCTCTCCTGTCTGCTCTGGAGAACTCACGTGCTGTGGAAGCTGTTTCTCCATCCCCAGCTAGGTCCATCCAGAAGAGGGGGTACTTCTTCCTAATTCACACAAAAGTGCCAAAGGGACTAGCAGGCAGCCCTGCCAGAGGGGCTAACGGCTTGTCTATAAGGTAGAATAAAGAGAAGTTTTCTTAACAAGCCTCATCCTCCTGACCACGAGGGTAGACTCATTTGGCGCGCTCCAGGAGCCACCAGGTTACCGGCAGGATCTGTTGGTTGACTAAGTCCTTCCTTGGGCAACACTTCAAGCGGTGCTGATAGGGAGTCAGAACCACCTTACCTAAGAAGTCTGCTGAGCTCTTTCACAATGAGGTTCTTCCCTTATCTCTTGGATGTCATTCAACTGTGACTCATCAGTGAACTTGCTGTTGCTGGGTTCTAGGGGATTCTACATTGGGTCCATTTGCCCAGTGTTAGCATGAACATGTATCACCTTTGTACAATGGGGAACTCTGCCGCAGCTTGAGCCAGGATTCTGCCATTTCTGGAGTCCAGACATCCCTGGGTGTGCCAGAGAAATGGGTGGGATGTAATGAGAAAGTAATAAGCCAGCAATTTAATCCACCAACAGCCTTCTGGAGGAGCAGAAGCTGAGGTTACTCTGGTCCCCATTCTAGACGAATATTGAGGTTAGAGGGAGAGCCTATGAACTAAAGGAACCGGTTTCACTAACACTTTGATAAGATCCTGGGGCCTAAGCAACTCTGCCTGGGACTCCCTGACCCGGACCCTGCCCCATACTACAAAATACAAAGCGCTCTTCTCCACCCTTGCCAAAGACACAGCTCTGGCTCCAAGGATTCAGAATGGTCAGAAGCCTTGAGCCTGTCAGGGAGGTGAGGAACAGTAGATCCCATGGAGGGAATACACTACAGGCAGCCTCAGAAAGAGGGGGCCTTCGACAGGAGGCTGAGGAGGTCCATCAGCAGGTATTGGCTAATGCGCCAGCAAAGGATGAACTCCTCTACCCAAAATCTTAGGAAAAAAATATTTTTTCCAACAAATCATAACCGCTATTTGTCTATTTCTGTGGTCCACAATATCTTTAATTAAGATCAAGCCAAATAATTTTAATTCTGGGGAACCCTTGGAAGGGCTGGTGTGCCCTGAGAAAATTAGGATGTGAACATTTGCAGTAGTGTGGTTTCAAAGGATATTACACTCTTGCTGACTGGTTAATAAATCTGAATTTGTATACTGAGAACAAATTGAGCAAATTTGAGCTAATTTTAGAAATATAAGTTCCCCTCCCCCACCGCCCAATAGGAAAAGTATTTTTCCTATGAAGCTAGACTTAGGGGGAGTCCCGTTCATTTGGGCTACATGATGCTGCGTGCAAAGGCAGAGTCTATGTTTGATCATTTCTGTGCTCGGCACAGGGCTTGAACATAGAGGAAGATTTCTAAGTGTGAATTATTATGTTTTAGGATGTTATTAGCTATCATTGCTGGTGTCTGATGCTGCAGAGGCGAAGAATGAGAAAAACCACAGGATCTGGGGACTATGGTGGCCCCAAAGAGCTGTCTGAGCAAGTTTCAATGGCACGGCCAGGGCTGAGGCTTGGCCAGGAAACTGAACCTCATGAGGGCAGGGATGGTGTCTTGTCTGCCACGGTTCCCAGTGTCTAGCATCAGGTCTGGAATAGAGTAGGCATTCAACACATAATTACGGCATCATTATAAATGAGGGGAAGAGCAAAGAGTATCTCAGGACATCTGGCTAAGAAAGGGAGAGGGGCTGTCTTCAGGCGACTCAACGTCAAGGCTAAGTTTTTACAGAAGATATTTGATCAGGATGTGAAGAATAAGATCAAGACGGAGTGGGCAACCATGAAAGGAAAACAAACCATGCGTCTTCCCGGGGATGGGAGAGGAGGAGGATGGGAAAGTGTTCAACTGAGCTGAGCCTGTAGTCAAGTGTAAGTCTCTCAAAGCTGAGCTCAGTTTATTATCGAACCACAAAAGCTTTCCTTTCCTGAAAAACTTACTTGCAGTTCAGACTTTAATGTGTAGAAGATTCTAAAGACTCCAGGTGAACTTTGAAGATAGTTTTAAAGCCATTAATAAAGCTCCATCAACTTCACTGAATATAAGAGTTAATCTGAGAAGAAACCAGTATAAAAGGAGGTAAAGAGTGAAGAAGTAAAATCAAAAATACTATATTTGTCTTCGTCACTAAAGACTTCCAGAGAAATTATTTATATCGCAGCTACTTCCACGGAGGGCTTCAGCTGACATATAATGAAAACATATATGTGCAAAGAAGATAAAAATCATAAAGCATGTTCGAGAAGGGAGGTTATTATAAGGAAGCAGAAAAGAAAGACTATAATTGAACAAAAAAATTGGCTTAGAGATTTATAGTTAGACCTTTTTTCTTTGAGATGGAGTTTTGCTTTTGTCTTCTTGCCCAGGCTGGAGTGCAATGGAACGATCTCAGCTCACCCCAACCTCCGCCTCCCAGGTTCCTGCCTCAGCCTCTTAAGTAGCTGGGGTTACAGGCGTGCGCCACCACACTCAGCTAATTTTTGTGTTTTTAGTAGAGACAGGGTTTCACCATGTTGGCCAGGCTGCTCTTGAACTCCTGACCTCAGGTTATCCATCTGCCTCGGCCTCCCAAAGTGCTGGGATTACAGGTGTGAGCCACAGCGCCTGGCCTATAGTCAGACCTCTTTATCCCCTTCTCCATCTCCACGTCTACCAACTTGCAAATGAAGTCACTGCCAACACTTAAAAGGCGGCTGTTTCCAGACCCTTAAAAAGTCACAGCAGTGAAGACAACCATGCTACCGAGGCCAGCAGGTTCTAGAGTAGAGAAGCTGTGCACCCTCATCTGCCGTGGGTACTTCACTGGGGAAAAGAAATATAATAAAAAATGCCACCTAATCTTGAGACATCTAAAATGGTAAAAGCGGCACAGAAAGCACATTCTCAGCATTAAGTGGACACCCCAGAAGTACTGGAGGAATTCAGGCATCAAGGGCTGTAACTGGCTAGGTTTCTGCAGGTGAAGGGACTTAGGGTGGCTTTGAAGAAACTAGAGCTTTGATAAGGGGACTTGGGTGGGGAGGACACAACATTTGGGAGGTGGTGTTGGCAAAGGAGGCATTTGCATTGACAAACAGCTAAGACAAGCTCTGCAGAGGGTGTAGGTAAGAGGTATGGCCAGGGAGGTCAGTGTTGGCAGAGGACTTACTGATTACATACTATATTCCAGGAACTATACTTTTACAGGTGAATTAATTCACTTAGATCTATGATACATGAAGATCGCCGAAGAGAGGGAAATACAAGCTGCACTTTAGGAAAATTCATCTGGTGGGTAGCTGGATCAGCAAGGGAGCCAATTAGAGGCTGGGAGATGATTTAAGAGGCCACTACAATAATACAGGTCAGGGCTAAGAACCTGGATTAGTGATGACAATGGAAATGAGAGTGAGAAAAAAATAATAGTGTTTGGTGAAGATGGGATGTTTAAGAAAGGGAGGTGTCAAAAGCAGTAAAGCTAAAGTTTAGGTGACCGAGAGAATATGAAGTATAACCATTACTGGCTACGCGTAGGAAGGTAGTTAAAAGTTTAGTAAAGCTTTTTCCTAGTAAGGGTGTCAGATAAACTAAATCTAAACCAAGCACTGAACTTTCAGAGAAAGGGATCTATCTTCAAAAGATGTCTTTTCTAGTCTTAAATACCACTAGGGAAGTGGATATTTTTGATCAGATGACACGCGATTTAGAAAAGCTTTTTGTAGAGACTCAATAGTGTGGAACATATGGGACTTCCATACACTTCGTCTTGTCTTCAGCTATCCCATCTGTGAGGTAAATGTACCCAATTTTAGACATCCTAAAGAAGATAAGATTACATCACTCTTTCGAATCTTTTCCTCCATCAGAAAATTCATTTTATCAATTCATTAGCAAGTTTCACATGCTAATTGTCTTTTTGCACTGACTTGTACATAAAGAAATTCATTCTACTGTCGTTAAAAATTGTCCAAATGACACTGGTAGTTAACAGCTGACTGGCAGAAACAGGAATATATGCAGAATACAGTAGTTTATTTCTACTTTTGGCAGACACCAGTATTTCCTAAGGATTAATCTGGAGCCAATTTCAGGCAGGGACCTGTAATTTTTTTAATAACACCCAAGTGAGCAGTCATATTGTGGTAAAAATGGGAGACTGTCAAGGCCACGTGTGCTACCTGCATGTAGGAGTGTTGCACCCATTGGTGGAACCAGGGTTCATCAAGGATTCCTTAGGTATGCTGCACTAGAATTAGATTTCTATAAATCGCATCAGTAATATTTAAAATGCATAGAGGTTACCACCTAAAGAAAACAGTAATTTGGAAAAACAACAATCCTTCTTTGTCTGAAATCCAACAAACAAAATTTTCTTGGAAGATCAGGGTTTTGTCTCCATGGACTGTTTTCTAAAGTATAAGGCTAGTAAGACAATCCCATCTTCTGCAAATTGCCTGTCCGCAGTTTTTCTTCTTCTCATTCACTGCTGTCCTGCATAGACTACATGTATTTCACTTAGGACATCAGTAATGAGTCATGCATCAGTCACTGGCACACCTAGCTATTGGATCATTAGTGTTTTTTCCCGAGGGCTTGAAATTCTGAAGTGCTCATTCTTGTAGTCATTTCTGCTTTAGATGAAAATTTCCTCTGTAAACAGGCTCTCTGGATCTATCATTCTGCCTTTACAATTTGTTTCAGGATGACAGGCTCCTATGCAACTGCCTAAGCATGTGGATGCTCACAGTAATGACGAAAGTGGGCGTGGGGTTGGGCCCATCATGACTTTCAGCATCAGAAACCCTTTTCTGCTTGCTGCTGCTTGTTCCTGTAGTCTAGGGTGGCAAAGAAATACACAACTATCATGGGATGGAAATAACCCAAAAGTCCTTCAACCAGTGAACACATAAACTGTGGCACATCCAAAAAATGGAATACTGCTCAGCAATGAAAACCACAGATACAGGCAGCAACATGGATTACTCTCCAGTGCATTTTGCTAAGCCACACCCCAAATGCTCCATTTCATTCCATAATGACATTCTGGGAAAGGCAAAAGTATAGGCACTGCAGACAGATCAGTGGTTGTCACAGATTGGGGCTGAGAGGAGGTATGAACTACATAGGGCAAAGCATCAGAGAATTTCTTTGGGACGGTGGAACTGTTTCATATTCTTGATTGTGGTGGTGGTTACATGACTCTCTGCATGTGACAAATGCTAGAATGATACACCAAAAAAAGTGAATTTTACTACAGACAAATTAAAAAATAAACATATAAGACAGCAGCTTCCCCTGGGGTGGGAGTAGTGACCAGGAAGAAGCTAAGAAGGTCTCCTGGGGTGCCAGTCATGCTCTACTGACTGAGCTTCATGATTAAATATGGCGATGCGTATCTGGAAAGTTATTAAGGGATATGTACACTTATGCATATCTATACCTTTTACACAGATATGATACAGATCAATAAAAAGTCACCTGATCACCATTTCTGTTCATAATGCTGTTTAGTAGACTAGAATTTATTGTTTTGCCAGCTTTTAGGTAACCATATTTGGGATGAAGTGGAGAAAGAGCCAGTGGTGGAAAGTCAGTAAGCAGTGCCTATTTCTAGTTAAATGAACTAAAAGACAAAATATTTTATCTGGGTGATTTAAGTAATATTTTTCACACGATTATTTTAGGCCTGTTTTGAGACTCTCTTAATGTTCTGAAGAACTGCTAGGAACTGCTGGGTCTAGGACTGTGCAGAAAGGAGGATGGCTTATGAAACCTCGATGTTTTCCAGTTCCATGTTTGAGAATGAGTTATGGTGTGCCACAACTCACAGCACCTTTGACAAAAAATAGGGATCCTGTGAAGAGAACAGCAAACACGATTATAGAGACTGAAATGTAAATAATTTAAATTGTCAAAGGAAATTTCCCTATAGATAAGAATGGTTGACAACATTCTGAGTCTTCCATGGTCAATCATAAACACACCCCTTAATAAGGGGAAGAACACACGTTATGTGTCAAGTATCAGATGGTATGACTGTGTTTCGTATATAACTCTTTATTTATCCCTTGTAACACTCCTGCAAGGTAGTCATTCAAATCCCATTTAAAATATGGCGAAATTGAGGGTCAGGTTAATCCTCACAAGAGAAGCTGAAACAATTCTAAGCTTCTGATTCCAAAGGAAAAGGGAATTAGCTTTAGAATGTTCTATGTGCTAGTTCCCTTCATCTGTAATCTTACTGATTCTCAAATTATCCCCATTTTACAGATAAGTAAAATTAAGAGGGATTATGTGACATGCCCAAAGTTAGATAAGTGGCAGAGTGGCATTCAAATCAAGCTGATTCACAGCCCACATTCTTCACATCAGAGTGCACTGCTGCCAGAGTCAGTGAGCAGTATACTGTGCAACTCTGGAGGCAGATAAATGCAATCTTAGACTCAACTACCAGATGCTCTAAACTTGGGTCAGGAAGTGGCACCCATGTTTTCCCCCTGATATCTTTCAAAATGGAACTTCATTGTAATATCATAAATGTACTAGTATTTTGTAACATAAGTAATTCAAACCTTCAGGGACTGAATAACCCACAAACTCCAGCTCTTAGAATGGGAGGAAAAGGAATTTGTATGTTAGGAAAACAATTTTCTAGGAGTCAGGAGTTAAACGTTCTAATCCTGGCTCTGCCCCTGATTTGCACTAAGACACAGGGATCTTTAGGCTTCTATTTTATCACATGTAAATTGAGCATTCAAGGCAGAGAATCTTAGAAGGTAACTGCTCTAGTATCTTAGACAAGAAGTTTTACTCATTGCTAAAGTTCCTGAATTGCCATCTTCGGAGCTTAAATACTATGTAGTGTTTAGCAAGTATTTGCTAACCAGAATGTACGTTTTGCTGGAATGGGCTCCGCAGGCTGGAATGAGCTCCGCAGGCTTGCTTCTATTATTTATTAAGAGCCCTAGGTGGTCACAGAACAGCAAAGCAACCAAATAGGTCCAGCCACATTCAAGAGGCATTTTTCTTTTTGCCAGCTTAAGAATATGAAGAGGTATATTAGAGACTTTGCAAAACATTTGAAACTGTGTATTATTCTCTGGGCATTACAATAATGGACTATTTTCTAACAAATACTGTTTCAATTCTGGTTCTCAAGGGTTCGTTCTTTGCATGACGTTGTGACAGGCCTAGGCTGCCTTGTTTCCCACAGATAGTCTTTTCAGCTGTGACGGGAGTGACTTGTTCTATGGGTCTGTCCTTACTAGTTGTAAGACTCTCCTTATTTATAAAGGATTGCTAAAATGATAATTTAAAAGTTACAGTTGTTTACACAGTAGGGACTGAAGAATGAGGTAGCGAAGTGTATTGAAGAGAATGTAGAGTTGGGGAAGACAGGCTTGGATCCAAATACTAAGCACCACTGCCACTTATTAGCGGAGTGATCTTGGGCAAGAAATTTCCATGTCAACCTTCCAGTGTAGCTGATAACACCACCTTCTCTCTCTCTCTTTTTTAAGTAAGAGGTAGGATACTAAAGTGGCTATTGCATAATACTCAGCAATTGGTAATTTCATTATTGATAGTCCTATACAATCTAGAAACCTGCACAAGCATATATTCTTACAAAAAAATCACCTATCAAGAACATCCAGAAAACAATCTCATAAAGATTTTAATACATAAATGACATCCTTTTATAACCACTTGATATTTTACAACATGTGACTATTTGGCAAATACTTCAAAATAGCTTATGCTGGGGTCTTGTAAGACAATTTCTGAAGCTCTTGAGATTTTACAGATTTCTTCTAGTACGTTTATGTTTGGTTAACAATCTACAATATTTAGTATAACAGCAATTGTGTGTGTGTGTGTATTTCAATGTGTTAACACACTCTGTTGCCTAATTGCTCTGAATTCAGTTATAAATTACATGATGCTTCAAATTGTTTCAAGAATGTTAGCTTGTAAAATATTTTTTCTTTGAAAATTCAAGACACATTTAACATATGGGTTTTACAATATAGTTTATTAGCTGTTCTCCTCTTCTTCATAAATGGAATGGATAACGTTGATAATTCTTTACAAACCAGTACTCATTTAAGAAACTGTAATGAAGAGGTTGTCAAAACACATATTTAATAAACAACTTCAAAGAGCAAGGGGAAGCCAAATATTAATATAAAGGACCAGAGAAATTGATTTCTGAAATCATTTCTACCTTTCACTAAGATTTCCTAAAATTGCTCACCATGAAGATTTGTGCAATTCTACTGCAGAGCAGTGGATGAAAGATGTCCAAGGGGAAAACACACACATAAATGGGGCTTCTGCCTGCCTTCCTATTAATAAAAGGAGAACTAGAAGGAAAGGGCAAGGACCAAAATCAAACCTGATGACAAGGATAACAGTAACAAAAACAGTAACAAAAAACCCCCAGGGACCATTGGAAAACTTCTGTAGGAAAGAGGAGAATATGCCCATACTTTTACTTATAATCTAATTTCCCTAAATGTTTCTCCTCACGACCACCATGCCACCATTTTCAGTTCACATGATTAAGGAAGATAAGTCTATTCAATTAATATTTAATTTAAAAACCAAACAAAAAGTTAGGAGTAGGTGGCAAAAGAAACAAAATATATTTTAAATATATATATATATATGTTTGTGTGTGTGTGTGCAACTATGTAAAGAAAATAATTCCCATAGTTACAGAGTTTAAAGAAAGGTTTATATATATATTTATATATATTTCATTATAACAAAATAGGCAGCTATTGTGGGTAAAATATTCAGTAAAATCTGACTCCTAAGAATACATTTTAAGTTTTAGGCTATGAATTGGACTCCTTTTCCATTGCCATTATGGTTACTACATCACCACTGTAAAGTCTGTTTCGTCTGTATTTATATCTAGGAAATTTTCTCAACCTTCTGTGTAAAAGGTGAACTTCCTTAGCACCTGAACATGGCCTCAATTCAGAAAGTGTGATGATCGTTATGTATGAACAACTTCGGTAAGACGTGAGAGTGTTGCTCAAGTAGATGAAAAACATTTAAACGTTGTTATTCCCAGCAAATGTACTGGGAGAAAAGAACCCTCAAATAATAAAGACTTTAAGAACTCTTAGGAAAAATGAAATCCCTTATGAAAGTTAACTCAGACATTAATTTTGAAATTAAAAAATACGTCTTCCTTATTTGTCTGTAATGAAACAATCGCTTTGATGACAGAAGTTGAGAAAAGGACTTGAGAATATTACATTGGCCAAACCATGCTATTAAAACTTAAGCGTGCATAGTTGCTCAAAGTCTACTAAATCACTGATTAAAACCACTTTTTCATTTGTACTGAAATTTGAAGAGAATGTATATAAAGCTTTTCAGAAAATCTCTTAAAGTTACTTTCCCTTAAACATTAAGGAATTTTACCACAATTTCTGCGTCTCCCCAAATTCTTAATAGCTGATCAGGCCATTCCATCTTCAGTTCTGAAAAATGGCCACTAAGCAATAGTGACATTAAATAATACACGATATAATTTGAAGGAGACACTACATGTAAAAAATGAGCGCAACTGCAGACCGTGATGTGTGGGATATAATTCACCATGAAGTGAGTACTGAAGACGACTCCAGAGGAAGGGGCAAAGAGATGCCACAGAAAATGGAATTGTGGAAAAGAGAAATAGAGAAACGTCAGTTTTCATAACTTTTCCTTTGCTGGAACCCAGATGTAAGAACCAGACTGTTCTTCTATGATCTGTTTCACTTGGTTGTAAATGTCTTCCAGCGTATCTCCCTGTACAATAGCTGTAATGACAGAAACAAAATCAGAAATCTCCATTAATTGTCTATTTTTGTCATTACAATTTTTGGTGAAATAGTAGAAGCTAGTATCTTTGAAAAAGTTACTCATGCAGGAAGAATCACCATTTATGCACTGTTTGCTGAAAAAAAAAATCACAGCTCACTTCATTAACTTTCCTATTTGTATAGTATAAAATGTTTATCTTAATAATGGATCACAAAGTAAGATTTGGTGACCTTTTTTGTTCTTTTACCATCTGAGCATATATTAGTTTTTTTCTTATAAAACAAATTATTTTCTTAAATTTCCTGATTTCTCCATAAATGTAGAAAAAAGGAAACTGGGTACAATCCCACAGGGAGGATGATGTGTGGATACTTTTTTATTTTTTGGGTAGGATCGTGGGGAAAAAGAGCTGATTATAGATTGATACTACTTTCTTCAGTATGTTAGCATGTCAGGTACTGTAGTGTAGGTGAACTGAGATATGTAAGCTGGCTTGTTAGTGGTTAGAGACTTAACAATCAATGTTTATTTGCTGCCTGAAATAATGTATGAACAAATGAGTAACAATTACTAATAACAAAGTCTTTGGAAACAGCTGAAGCCCTTGATGTCTGTGAGAGATGAGGATCAGTTAATAAGAAAAAGAAACGAATGAACAAAAAACACGAAGTATCACTACACAACACTAAGCATGAGTAACTTTTTAAGAAGAAAGAAAGTGTTTATGGTTGGGCATGGGGGCTCAGGCCTGCAATCCCAGCACTTGGGAGGCTGAAGTGGGAGGGTTGCTTTAGGCCAGGAGTTTGACATCAGCCTGGGCAACATAGTAAGACCCTGTGTTTAAAAAAAGAAAAAAAAGTTAGCTGGGCATGGTGGTGTGTGCCTGCCTTTTGGCTACTTGGAAGGCTGAGACAGCAGGACGATGTCTTGAGCCCAGGAGTTCACATTTGCAGTGAGCTATGACTATACCACTGGATTGTCACCATTTGCCTGGGTGATAAAATCAGACCTTGTCTCTCATAAAAAACTTTCTGAATGAAATAATTCAGAATTGCAAGTTAAGTCACTTATTAAACTACAAAAAGATGCCCAGTGATTTGATTTGGAAGCACATCATAGATGTAGATTTCCACAGTCTGAAAAACTGAACATAAAATGTCAAAGGGAGATTTTAAATAATACTGTCTACTTGGTGCCTGAGATTATGTTCATAGAAGAAAGAAGTTGTATGTATGTAGGAAGGGCTTATAACATATGTAGCTAAGAATGCCTGAGTAACCAAAAATTTTAAGTAACATAATATTCGCTAGTATCAGCTTTGCGAGAGTTCTACCTTTTGAACTAAATACCGACATGTCTCAGTGTCCCTGAAGACTCAGTTCATTTGACAAAAACACTTGGTTCATGGGTTTGGCATCTTGATGCACTCTAACAGCACAGGACAGAATCCCAGAGCATTTCATAGTTTAGGCTGACAACAGCATGCAAGGATTTATCTTAGGAGAAAAGAGCTAGTCAGGAACTGACTTGGGAAACACACATTTTGCTTACTTTTTAAATTCATTAATAGAATGGCTAGTAAACGAGGATACTCCTTAGGAAGGAACTGGTAAAGCATAAGGCTGCAGACACCTTAACCACGTGATTAAAACTAGCACCACAAGTAATGGCACGAGTAGACATCCGTAAACCTTCTTATACAGAAAGATACATTTTTTTTTTTTTTTGAGACGGAGTTTCGCTCTTGTTACCCAGGCTGGAGTGCAATGGCACGATCTCGGCTCACCGCAACCTCCGCCTCCTGGGTTCAGGCAATTCTCCTGCCTCAGCCTCCTGAGTAGCTGGGATTACAGGCGCGCACCACCATACCCAGCTAATTTTTTGTATTTTTAGTAGAGACGGGGTTTCACCATGTTGACCAGGATGGTTTCGATCTCTTGACCTCGTGGTCCACCTGCCTTGGCCTCCCAAAGTGCTGGAATTACAGGCTTAAGATACATCTTTACTTCATTGCTATTCCTGCCCCAAATGCATAACCTAAATATAATCATGAGAACACGCCAGATAAATCCGAATTGAGGGAGGGACATTTTTTGAAAGAACTGGTCTTTGGCCAGGTGCAGCGGCTCACACCTGTAATCCCACCACTTTGGGAAGTCAAGGTGAAGGTGGGCAGATTGGGTGAGCCTAGGAGGTTGAGACCAGGCTGGGCAACATGGCAAAATCCCATCTCTGCAAAAAATACAAAAATTAGCTGGGCATGGTGGCTCTAGCCTATAGCCCCAGCTCCTCCGGAGGCTGAGGTGGGAGGATCACTTGAGCCTGGGAGGTGGAGGGTGCAGTGAGCTGAAATTGCACTGCTACACCCTAGCCTGGGCAACAGAGAGAGACCTTGTCTCAAAACAAACAAACAAAGTTTTTACTCTTAAAAAATGTCAGTCAAGGTCATGAATAACAAGACTTGGGAACTATTTCAGATTAAAGTACATTAAAGATGTGATAATTCAATGCAACATGTGACCCTGAAATGGATCCTGTATTGGAACAGAGAATCCATTTTTTCCATTTTGCTCTAAAGGGATTAGAAGAATAGTAAAATAATAAGATCTACAGTTAGATGAGACATTATTAAATTTCCTGATTATGATAATAAAAACTATGATTATATAAGGAAATATCCCTGTTTTTTTTTTTTGGGAAAATATACACTGAAAATTTTTTTTGAAAATACACAGGTAGAAATTAAGGCGCATCTACCTAAAACTTACTCTCAAATGTTTCAGAAAAAAGTTATAAATGTGGTAAAATGTTAACACTTGAGGATTTGGGTGAAGGGTACATGAGACTTCCCTGTACTATTCTTGTAACTTCTATTAAAGTCTGAAATTAGTTTGGAAAAAAATGAGAAAGCAAAAGGCTTACAAAACCATGACCCTTACTGATACTCAGTGTGAATGTCAAATACAGGCTGATTTTATTTCAAACAAACAGCAACAACAAAAATGTTCAAAGACTTGAGGAGCAACTTAAAGGACAAACTAAGATAAGAATATTGGGGAATTGCTACCAACTCTTTTTTTCTTTTAAACAAATAATATTTCAACAGATTAAAGGGCAACTAATCTTTGACAAGGGGCCAAGAATACACAATAGGGAAAGGCTAATGTCTTAAATAAATGGTGTTGGAAAATCTGAATATCCACATGCAAGAGAATGGAATTGGACCCTTATCTTATACAAACTTAACTTGAAATAGATTAAATACTTAAATGTAAAACCAGGAACCATAAAGCTCCTAAAAAAAAGCATAGGGAAAAAAGCTCCTTGACACTGGACTTGGATGACTTTTTTGGAAAGTACAGGCAAAAAAGCACAGGCAGCAAAATAAAAAATAATCAAGTGGGACATCAAATGAAAAAACCTTCTACACAGCAAAGGAACAATCAACAAAATGAAAAGGTAACCTATTGAAGAGGAGAAAATATTTCCAAACCATGTAATTGGTAAGGGGTTAATATCCAAAATATATAGGGAACTCATAGAACTCATTAGCAAAGAAACAAACAATCCATTTAGAAAATGGGCAAAGAACTAGAATAGACATTTTTCCAAAGAAGACATACAGATGGCCAACAGATATCAGTAAAAGGGCTCAACCTCATTTATCATCAGGGAAATAGAAATCAAAACCATAATGAGGCCAAGCATGGTGGCTCACTTGAGGCCAGGAGTTCGAGACCAGCTTGGCCAACATGGCAAAACTCTGTCTCTACTAAAAACACAAAAATTAGCCAGGTGTGAAATCCCAGCTATTTAGTAGGCTGAGGCATGAGAATTGCTTGAACCTGGGAGACAGGGTTGCAGTGAGCTGAGATCATGCCACTGCATTCCACCCTGGGTGACAGAGCAAGACTCTGTCATGAAAAACCAACCAACCAAACCATAATGAAATAATCACCTTAGGCCTGTTTGAATGGCTGTTACCAAAAAGACAAGTGATAACAAATAGGCAATGGTATGAAGAAGAGAGAACCCTGTACACTGATGGTGGGAATACAAATTAGTAAAGCCATCATAGGAAATAGTGCGGACATCCCTCAAAAAATTAAAAATTGAACTAGAATATGATCTAGCAATCCTACTACTGGGTATACATCCAAAGGAAAGGAAATTGGGCTGGGTGCAATGTCTCACACCTGTAATTCCAGCACTTTGGGAGGCTGGGGCAGGTGGATCACTTGATGTCAGGAGTTTGAGACCAGCCTGGCCAACATGGTGAAACTCCGTTTGTACTAAAAATAACAAAAATTAGCTGGGTGTAGTGGCATGTGCCTCTAGTCCCAGCTACTTGGGAGGCTAAGGCAGGAGAGTCAACTGAACCCAGGAGGCAGTGGTTTCAGCAAGCCGAGATCATGCCACTGCATTCCAGCTTGGGCAAAAGAAAGAGACTCTGTCTCCAAACAAACAACAAAAACCCAAAGGAAAAGAAATTGGTATGTTGAAGAGAAATGTGCACTACTATATTCACTGTAACATAATCAATAATAGCCAAGATATGAAAATAACCTAAGTGTCTGTCAAAAGATGAATGAATAAAGAAAATATTACAGGCCAGGTGCAGTGGCTCACACCTGTAATACTAGTACTCCGGGAGGCGGAGGAAGGAGGATTGCTTGAGCCCAGGAGTTTGAGACTAGCCTGGTCAACATAGCGAGACCCTGTGTCTACAAAAATAAAAAATCAGTCAGTGTGTGGTGTTGCACCCCTGTAGTCCCAGCTACTAAGGAAGCTCAAGAGGGAGAATTGCTTGAGCCCAGGAGGTTGAGGCTGTAGTGAGCCATGATCATGCCACTGTATTCCAGCCTGGGCAATGGAACAAGACCCTGCCTTGAAAATGAACAAAAAACCAAAAACAAACAACACCAACAAACAAATACAATATATGTATCAAATACGTGTGTGTGCATGTGTGTGTGTGTGTGTATATGGTATATATACAACAATGGAATATCTATTAGGCCATAAAAATGGAAATCCTATCATCTGCAACAACCAACTTGAGTGAATGTGGAGGACATTACGCTATATGAAATAAGCCACGCAGAAAAGCAAATACTGTATTTCATTTACATGTGGAATCTATAAAAGCAGACCTTATAGAAGCAGAGTAGGATAGTGATGTACCCTTTCACCAACATCTCCCCTACTGCAGACTGCAGAGTAGGGGAGATGTTGGTGAAAGGTTACAGTTACAAACTTTCAGTTGTAAGATGAGTAAGTTCTGGAGATCTAATATACGGCATAGTGACTATAGTTAATAAAGAGTACATTTTAAGCATCTTCCTTATACACACAAATGGTAACTGTGTGAAAGACATGTTAATTTGACTGCATTAATCAAATTACAATGTATGTTTTATCAAATCACATTATACACCTTCAATATGTACAGATTTTGCCTCAACATGGCTAGAGAAAATGGATCAAAATTTATAAAGCATAAGAGAAAAATCAGAGTTTCACAGAATAAATGATATCTAAATCTATTTTTCTTTGGTCAAGTGTGAAAATTCCTTTTTGCTGTTCTAACCAATAACCTAAGACACATTAAATCTGGGTTCCCCAGCACCACTGCCCAGGCTAGATGAATTTCCCACAGGACGAAACCACTGACCTTAAGGGTTTATTATGAAAATGACAGTACTAGCTACTACTGGTAGATGTAGGCATAGTTCAAAATCCACTTGAATGGATCAGTTCACATGGCTTCAAAGCAGAATTCTATAATAAAGAGGACTGTTACAACACTGTTCCAACCTGTGAAATGTTCAGTAAACTCCTGTTCCAGTTTCATGGCTCTCTCAAACGTTTTTCTGGCTTGTTCTTCTGTTAGCCGCTTATTCATTTCCCTATGCAAATACATTTAGAAATTGATAGTTACTACATTATAATACTTTTTTAAAAAAGATGACAAAGGAGACAAGACACATAAAACAGAAAATCATGAAAAGTTGAATTCTGTTGAAAATATATGAACATCATTAAAAACTTGAATCATTTTGGCTGTTTCTGGGATTTTTAAAATTTTAGACAGAGTTTTGCTCTTGTTGCCCGGGCTGGAGTGCAGTGGCACGATCTTGGCTCACTGCAACCTCCGCCTCCTGGGTTCAAGTGATTCTCCTGCCTCCACCTCTTGAGGAGCTGGATTACAGGCGTGTGCCACTATGCCCGGCTAATTTTTGTATTTTTAGTAGAGACCAGGTTTCAACATGTTGGGCAGGGGCTGGTCCCAAACTCCTGACCTCAGGTGATCCCCCCCCGCCTCCGCCTCTCAAAGTGCTGGGGTTACAGGTGTGAGCTACCAAGCCTGGCCTGTTTCTGGGATTTTTGAAAATAAAAATAATAGACTGGGCGTGGTGGCTTATGCCTATAATCCCAGCACTTTGGGAGGCAGAGCAAGCCAAAACCCCATCTCTACTAAAAATAAAAAGATTAGCCAGGCATAGTGGCACATGATTGTAATCCCAGACACCCGGGAGGCTGAGGCAGGAAAATCGCTTAAATCTGGGAGGCAGAAGTTGCAGTGGGCTGAGATCGTGCCACTGCACTCCAGTCTAGGTGACAGAAAGAGACTAAATTGCAAAAACAAAAATAAAAAAAAAATAAAAATAAAAACTAGACTCTGTCACTGAACATGCTGCTGTATACTTCGAATGCCAGAGGGTTTTAACAAGTTCTGCACGGGCTCAATGTAGCCAAAAAGCTATTAATTAATTTATGACAGTTTGATGAAAATTTCATATTAAAATGACTTACAGATCTACCTATCAGTTTATAGAAAATAAGGAGACACACGTCCATGTAAATAACACCATCAGAAGGTAATCAAAAATACAGTCTGGGAAAATCTCTGTAGAGGAAATGACCTGGTTTCTATCACAAATAAATGGGAGGTGGGGTTGGGGGAGGCATAAAAGAGAGAGATGTGGAGAGAGAAGCTATAGGTTAAACAACTTAACCAACTGCCATGAACAGATCTTATTTGAAATTTTATTCCAATAAACAAACTGAAAAAAAATAAACAAAATTTAAGACATAACCAGCAAAATTTGAACTATATCAAAGAATTATTATTTTAAGTATGATAATCAGTGATTTTTAAAAAATTATCTTTCAAATATACAGTAATATACATAGACAAAATGATATAAACATCTGAGACTTGTTTCAAAATAATCTGGAATGAAGATGTAAGGAGATGGGTGGGAGTGGACAGATGAAACAAGATTGGTCATAAGTGGATAATTACTGCTGCAGCTAGTAAGCATATGAGTTTATTCCCAACTTTAAGGAAAGCCTTCCATATTTTGCCATTAATTATGATGTTTGCTTTGATATTTTATAGAGTTACTGTCTAGTTTTCTTTCATCCCACCCTACAAAATTCTCTTCAGCATTTCTTGTAAGGTAGGACTACAGGTAATGAACTCTCTGTTTTTATCTGGGCGTGTGTTAATTTCACCCTCATTTTTGAAGAACAGTTTTGCCAGATATAGGATTCTTTGTTGACAGTTACATTTCTTTTTTTCTTCAATGTTTTGAACCCACTGTTTTCTGGACTCCAAAGCTTCTGATAAAAGATCTGCTGGTGGGGTGCGGTGGCTCACACCTGTAATCCCGGCACTTTGGGAGACTGAGGCAGGTGGATCATCTGAGGTCAGGAGTTTGAGACCAGCCTGGCCAACATGGTGAAAACCCGTCTCTACTAAAAATACAAAAATTAGCCAGGTGCAGTGGTGGGAGCCTGTAATCCCAGCTACTAGGGAGGCTGAGGCAGGAGATTCACTTGAACCTGGGAGGCAGAGGTTGCAGTGAGCCAAGATTGCACCACTACACTCCAGTCTGGGTGACAGAATAAGACCCTGTCTCAAAAACAACAACAAACAAGCAAACAACAACAACAACAAAAAACCTCTGCTGATAGCTGGGCATGGTAGGTACTGTACTCACACCTGTAATCCCAGAACTTTGGAAGACTGAGGTAGGTGGATCACTTGAGCTCAGGAGTTTGAGACTAGCCTGGGAAACATGGCAAAACCCTGTCTCTATAAAAAAATACAAAAATTAGCCAGGTATGGTGGTGCACATCTGTAGCCCCAGCTACTTGGGAGGCTGAGGTGAGAGGCTGCTTGAGCCCAGGAAGTTAAGGCAGCAGTAACCTGTGTAAGCAGTAAGCCACTGCACTCCAGCCTGGGTGACAAAGCGAGACTTTGTCTCAAAAAAAAAAAACAAAACAAATCCACTGATAATCTTATTGGGAAATTCCTTGTATGTGGTCTGCTTTCAAGATTCTCTCTGTATTCTGACAGTTTGATTATAATGTGCCTCAGTGTGGGTATCTAAGTTTATCCTGCTTGGAGTTCATTGAGTTTCTTGAATGTTTACATTTGTGTCTTTCATCAAATTAAGGATGTTTCTGGCCATTATTTCTTCAAATCATCTCTCTGCCTTTCTCTGTCTATTCTCCTTCTAGGACCCCCATAATGTGTATACTGATTACCTGATGGTGTCTCACAGGTCCCTTAGGGTCTGTTCACTTTTCTTCAATCATTTCTCTGTTTCTCAGACTAAATAATTACCATTGTTTTATCTTTAAGTTAAATTTGTTGATTCTTTCTTCTGTCTGCTCAAATCCACCTGAATCCCTCTAGTGAATTTTCTACTTCAATTATTTTCAGCTCCAGAATTTCCTTTTGGTTTCTTTTCAGATTTCTTTGTTGATATTTCCATTCTGTTCATGTATCTTTTTCGTCTTTTTTTCCTTTATCTTTTTGGAGACAAGGTCTCCTTCTGTTGCTCAAGCTGGAGTGCAGTGGTGTGATCTTGGCTCACTGCAGCCTTGACCTCCCAGGCTCAAGAGATCCTCCCACCTCAGTTCTGAATGTAGCTGGGACTATAGGTATTCACCACTATGCCCAGCTAATTTTTGTTTACTTTAGTTTTGCTCGTTACTCAGGCTGGGGTGCAGTGGTGTGATCTCAGCTCACTGTAACCTCTGCCTCCCTGGTTCAAGCAATTCTCATGCCTCAGGCTCCCATGTAGCTGGGATTACAGGTACCCACCACCACACCCGACTAATTTCTGTACTTTTAGTAGATATGGGGTTTCATCATGTTGCCCAGGCTGCCTTGGCCTCCCAAAGTGCTGGGATTACAGGCGTGAGCTACTGTGCCCAGCCAACTTTCGTTTACGTTTTATAAAGACAAGCTCTCACTACGTCGTCCAGGCTAGTCTGGAACCCCTGAGTTGAAGCGATCCTCTCGCCTCTGCCTTCCAAGTGATTATGGAAGCATGATTACAGGCATTAGCCACTGTGTAAGGCCTATCATTTTCTTGAAAGTTTGTCCATGTTTTTCAGCTCATTTAGCATCCTGTTTTACAGTATTTAGTAAGTCTAACTCTTTCTCAGGGATAGTTTGTTTATTTTTCCTTTGAATGGGCTATATTTTCCTGTTTCTTTATATGCCTTGTGATTTTTTTTGTTGGAAACTGCACATTTGAATTTTACAATGTGGTAACTCTGGAGATCAAATTCTCCTTTCCCAGGATTTGCTGTTTTATTTAAAATGTAATTTTATTGTTTATATTTGCAAGGTGTTTCTGTACCAGGGATCAGCCTGAGGTGTAAACTTCCGGTCTTTACAGGTATTTTCTAAGCCTGTAAATTTCATGGATGTGAAAACATCTCCTTGTATATGTGGTTACTTTTGAATGTCCTGACCTGGCTCCCAAAGTGGGGGGTTGGCTGGGTGGGGGAAAGAAGTGTGTTTGTGTGATGGGGGAGAAGGGAGGAGGCACTAGATCTTTGTTTTTATTTTATTTAATATTTTTTTTCTTCTCCTCACTAATCAGCAATGAAGGCAATGGCCCTTTAAATCTTTAAAAGTCACTTCAGCCTCAAGTGGAGGGGCTTGTAACAATGGCAGTGGGGTTTGCAACAATGGCTCACCATAGGCTGTATGGCTGCACTTCTATGATCAGAAGCAGTAATTAGCTACCAGAGCAAAGATCCCTGATATCTGGAGGACAGAATCCTTATTGTCCACTCTGGCTCCCACAAACCCTATGCAAGCTGCTTGAAAAATGTGTGCATGGCTACATGCTATGGGGCTGAGGGTAGAGAAATAGATAGTTGCTAACATATTAAGAGCTGAAATTAACCTTTCAAACCTTCCCCTGGAAGTTATAAGCCTTCAATAGACTTCAGAGTTCCAAAACCGATCAAAATGGTGAATAAATTTCCAAAATAGTAACATCAGATGGTCAGTGCAGTTGTTGTCTGAGTGCACACCACCATGCCCAGCTATTTTTTTTTTGTATTTTTAGTGGAGACAGGGTCTCACCATGTTGCCCAGGCTGGTCTTGAACTCCTGAACTCAAGCAATCCGCCCACCGAGGCCTCCTGAAGTGCTGGGATTATAGTTGCCAGCCACTGTGCCCCACCCTCTATCTTTTTTGAGTTTAACTGACTGATATTTTTCTAATTTGTCAAAATCTTAGAATTTCAACTTTCCTAATACTTGATTTTCTACATTCTTTCCTAACATTTAAAGCTACGTATATTCCTTCAACAAAGCCACAGCAGCGTCCAAACTCATCACTGGGCAATTCATTACTATTTAGATCAAAACATCAATTAATTTATTCTGTGATTTCTTCGACTCACTCTGAAGAATAATGCTTAATTTCCAAATAAATGAGAATTTTCTAGTTATCTTTTAATTACTGGTTTCCATCTAAATTTCATTATGGTCAGAGAATATTTGTTTTCAATCATTTGAAATTTATAATCCAGCATACGATCAGTTTTGGAATTGTTTCATGCGCACTTAAAATTGATATGCATTTTGCAGATGTTGAGTGCAATATTTAACACGTCAAGTAGGTAAAGCAGTATTTAACATACGTCAAATAGGTAAAGTTCTACATTTGCGTTACTCTGTACCTTCACTGATTTTTTGTTTTCTTATTTAATTGTTTCCTGACAGATGTGTTAGGTTCCCCTGGATGATTTTGGAATTACCTTTTTGCCCCTAGGCAGCTGTCAATTTGTACTTTATATATTTTGAGAATGCTATCAAGTACAAACAAATGTATAAACAGATCTTCCTGTTGGAGTGAATTTTTTACTTTACGAAATGTCACTCTTTATCTCCAGTAATACTTCTTGCTTTGAAGAATTCTTTGATGATAATATAAAAATCAGCCTTGTTTTGGTTAATGTTAGCATGGTACATCTTTTTCTATTCTCTTACTTTCGATCTTCCCACAGGAAGGTGTGTCTGATGAAAGCAACATATAATTTACTTTTTTCTTCATCCATTCTGACAATCCTTGTCTTTTAATTGGAACATTTAGTCTAGTAGTCTAATATTTGCCTTAGTTTAAACCATCTCACTATTTATATGGGTTTGCCTCACCTGTTCTATGTTTCTATTTGCTCTTTCTTAATTTTTACTTAGATTCTATTTTTTTGTCCCCCTAAAGTATTAGGTTATGGTTACATATTCTATTATTCTCTTAATGGTTACTTGAGAGTTGTGTTGCATACTTCAGTAGCCATTAGCCACATGGGGCTATTCTAATACATGTTACCTTATACTTTAGTAATATTAATAATGATGATTACAATGACAATTTATAACCTATAGTGCTTATTTAATCCTTAGCACATAATCTGAGGTGAATAAACACATTATTATTTCAATTTTATAGATAAATAAAATGAGATGCAGGGAGAGTAAAAACCCTACAGTGACTGAATTTGTACTCAGAGGGTATGCCTTAGGCATTTACACTTACATGATATTTTCCATGGATTTAGGTTTAATAAAAATGGAGATAGGGTAAAGTTGTGCAATCTGTAATCTCTTTATGGCATTTCCAGACACATCAAGGATACAGTGTTTGCCCTAAAATAACGGGAACAAAGAAAAAAAAAAAGTGAACCAAATATTCTCAATAATATCAAAGGTACATTTCCTACATGTAAAAGTCTAAATTATGATATGTTTGGATCCTTGTTCACTTTCAGCAAACCTGTCATTTCTCTCAGCAAACTTTAGACAGTAAATGAAATGGCTGATTATGCATAATTAATTTGCCATTTTCAAACAAATGTTATATTTAAAAAGGAAAGAAAATATAGTTCCTAGTTTTCATAGATCAGTAATCTCTCAAAATGGTGAACAACAGAGTTCCCCCCTCCCTTTTTTTAAGATTTAAGAGACAGGGTCTTGCTCTGTTGCCTAGGCTGGTCGGTCTTGAACTCCTGGGACTCAAGCAATCCTCCCACCCTAGCCTCCCAAAGTGCTGGGATTTATAGGTATGAGCCACTGTGCCAGGCCCAGGTTCCTATTGTTCATTTTGCCAAGAAAAGGCATTTATAAAGACTCCAAACTATCATCTCCCCATAGCTATCATTTCATAAAAGATAACAATTCCTAGAGTAAGGGCAAATATTTTAAACAAATGCATTTGTGAAACCTCATCACTACTACTCAATTCTTCTATTTCTCATTTTATTAGGGACTGATAAAAATTATCATAAACTAGCATATGGGACCCCAATTCTGGGTTTAAGTGGGAAGGTTAAATTTACTGACAAAGGCTACTTAGGTTTTTAATACAGATGAACATTTCCATGTTAAGCAGAGAAGTACTTATTATTTACGACATTTTTCTTATAATACATTTGTAATCAGGCCCTTGCCCATAATGCCACTTCAGTTTTTTGTTTGTTTTTGAGACAGAGTCTCGCCACGTCACCCAGACTTGAATGCAGTGGCACAATCTTGGCTTACTGAAACCTCCGTCTCTTGGGTTTGAGTGATTCTTTTGCTTTAGCCTTCCTAGTAGCTGAGGTAACAGGTGCGCACCACCACGTGTGGCCAACTTTTGTGTTTTTTGTACAGATGGGGTTTCACCATGTTGGTCAGGCTGGTCTCAAATTCCTGACCTTTGGTGATCCATCCACCTTGCCCTCCCAAAGTGCTGGATTTTTTTGTTTTTTTTAGATGGAGTTTCACTCTTAGTGCCCAGGCTGGAGTGCAATGGCGTGATCTCGGCTCACCACAACCTCTGCCTCCTGGGTTCAAGTGATTCTTCTGCCTCAGCCTGTCAAGTAGCATGCACCACCATACCTGGCTAATTTTGTATTTTTAGTAGACACGGGGTTTCCCCATGTTGGTCAGGCAGGTCTTGAATTCCCAACCTCAGGTGATCTGCCTGCCTTGGCCTCCCAAAGTGCTGGGATTACAGGTGTGAGCCCCTGTGCTGGGCCCCATAATGCAACTTCTAATCCAAGTACTTGAGTCCAAGTCAATACATGATAATGTCAATTTGATGGGCAAATTTACAATAAAAAATTTAATACTGTAAAATACTCCAAACATAAATAATAGACACCATAAACCCATTGTCTACTTTTACCAGATATATTTTACATGACTGCTTAAAAATTTTAGTAAGTTGATACTGAAATATTAATATTCTACCATGTTTGCTTTATCTCTTTACATATATATACATAATAGTTTGAGAATCAATTGCATAATGTTCCTTTACCTCATATTTCTTAAAAACAATGGCATCTCTTACATAATCATGATTTGATTCCAACTGGCCATCTAATATTCCTTATTGGAAAAGAATAAAAAAATTTCCTGGTCCAGGATCCAATTTAGGTTCACAGGATCACACATTATATTTAGTTGTGAAGTCTCCTTAGTCTCTGTCAATCTGGCACAGTTCCTCAGTCTTTGTCTTTCTTGATCTTGTTATTTTTGAAGAGTAGAAAACATTTACGTCATAGGATATGCCTCAACCTGGGTTTGCATGTTTCCTCACTCTTGGATGGTAGGTTACATATTTTTGACAGTAATAATACCACAGACATAATGTTGTGTCCTTCTCAGTCTTATCTGGGAGGCGATATTAGGTCTTGTCCCACTATTAGTGATGCTAATTTTGATCACTTGTTTAAGGTTTTATCTGGTAGGTATCTCCACTGTAAAATTATCAAAATTATTATTTTTGCCTTTGTAACTGGTATTTTGGGGGCAGACACTTTGAGACTATATAAATACCCCATTTTTCATCAAATTTTCACTAATTTTAGAATACATTGATGGTTTTTGCCTGAAACAATCATTACCATGTGGTTTTCAAAAGATTTTCCAATGTAATCATTTCTTCTACCTTGATTAGTAGACAGATAGAAGGATAGTTCCCTGCTATCCACTTATTTACTCACACACAGATGCTCTCTGACTTATGATGGGAGTTTCATCCCAAAATACCCATCACTAGTTTAAAGTACTATAAACTGAAAATGTGTTTAATATACCTAACCTACTGAACAACATAGCTTAGCCTAGATTACCTTAATCATGCTCAGAACACTTATCCTACAGTTGGACAAAATCATCCAACGTAACTGTTTCATAATTAAGTGTTGAATTTTTCATGTAATTCACTGACTACTGTACTACAAGTGAAAAACAGAATGGTTGTATAGTACTTCAAATATGGCTGCTACTGAATATGCATCATTTTTACACCACTGTAAAGTTGAACCATGCTAAGTTGGGGGCCATCTGTGTTTATGTCATTATGGACTCTAAAATTTTTATTTTACTCTATGTATTATAATCTTTATTATCACTTATTCTGATATTCAAATTATCTCAGACTTGGCCAGTGGGGAACTCTACAGCTTGGTTCCTGTGTCTTTTTATATATCCTCATCATTGAGTGCTTCCTTATTTTTCAGGAAGCAAATGTTTTTATAGGATCATCTTGAACTTTTCCAGTCCTGGCCCCAGAATCAGCCATTTATCTAAAGAGTCCTAGATCTTTTAAATAAAGAATTATATTTAGAAGCCAACATCTGGGCAACAGATATTCTCATTGCTTATTGAGTGTTACTTTTAGGTCTTCTCAATGGATAGAGCAAATAAACATATATGTCTATACATATAAATACACATCTATTTCTCTATCTACTCTATTACAATTCATGGGTTCATAGTCATAGCTCTAATCGTCTAGTATTTCCAATCCAATTATCACAGAGTTCATTTTACCTTCTCCCTTTTTCTGACAGGCAAGCCCCACTTTCACTACTGTCACTATATTAGTTTACTTGATCAACCCCAGAATATATATTAGTTTCAGAACTACAAGCCCATACACTGCACACAACAAACCTACTAATTAGAGTTTGATTTTGTTTACAGATCTTTCTGTTTTCAGCTTGTGTTAAAGAATCTCTGGGATTAAGAATTCTCTCCTTCTCAATGTAGTTAAGTTATTCATCTGAAATACAGTCAGGTTTATTTAGTTTCTATTTGTATATCATTTTGCTTTCCCCCATCTTTCTTTGATTTTATTTTTGAGTTTTAAAAATATGTAAAATATTAACATATTTTCTAAAATTAAAATAATACAAATATGTATGCTCAGAGAAATGTCGTACCTAATCCTTTCCAATCCATTCCAAATTCCCCATCCTTTCTACTTCCCTCTGTAGGTAACCAATCTCATCAAGTTCTGATTTACCTTTCCTGTGTTTGTTTTCATACAACTGAGTAGAGATATCTATTTTCCCATTTTCTTTTATCAGTTCAGATACCTTCTTTTTTTTTTTTTTTTTGAGACGAGTTTCGCTCTTATTACCCAGGCTGGAGTGCAATGGCTCAATCTCAGCTCACCACAACCTCTGCCTCCTGGGTTTTGGCAATTCTCCTGCCTCAGCCTCCCGAGTAGCTGGGATTACAGGCGTGCGCCACCATGCCCAGCTAATTTTTTGTATTTTTAGTAGAGACGGGGTTTCACCATGTTGACCAGGATGGTCTCGATCTCTTGACCTCGTGATCCACCCGCCTCGGCCTCCCAAAGTGCTGGGATTACAGGCTTGAGCCACCGCACCCGGCCCCAGATACCTTCTTTATTAACAGTTTTAGAGAACTTCATTTTGTGAATGTAAAATTAATTGTTCAATCACTCTTTTATCTGGGCATTTAGATAGTTTTCAGTATCTCACAATTATAAACAATGCTACAATAAATGCCCCTTTGCCCATGTATTTTCATACTGTTGGGGGTATCTCTGGAATAAATTCCTAGACGTGGAATGCTGGGCTGAAGGATAGCTGCTGGATATTGCCAAATACCCTTCCAAAGGCAGCACCAGTTTGCATCTCCACCAGCAATGCACGACTGTCTGTTTGCTCTCAGCCTCACCAAGAAAATGTCTTCATATTTCTCCCCCAGTAGGATAGGGGAAAAATGGAATTTAGAGTAATTTTAATTTACCTTTCTTTCTTTTTTTTTTTTTTTTTTTTTTGAGATGGAGTCTTTCTCTGTTGCCCAGGCTGGAGTGCAGTGGTGTGGTCTTGGATCACTGCAACCTCTGCCTACTGGGTTCAAGTGATTCTCCTGCCTCAGTCTCCCAAGTAGCTTGAATTACAGGTGTGTACCACCACATCTGGCTGATTTTTGTATTTTTAGTAGAGATGGGGTTTCACCACGTTGGCCAGGCTGTTCTTGAACTACTAATCTCAGGTGATCTACCCGTCCTGGTCTCCCAAAGAGCTGGTATTACCCGTGGGCCACCATGCCCAGCCAATTTACATTTCTTTAATAATGACTATGGCTGGACATCATTTCCTCTGTACAGAGGCCATTTTTATATTGTATTTTTGTGTGAACCATGTATTCTCATCTTTTGTCCATTTTTTTTCTCTTAGGTTTCTGGCCTCTATTCCCTGTTTTTATGAGGTCTTTACATAGTGGGACTATCAGCCCCTTTCTTGCAAGGTTTTTCTCTGTCAGTTGCCTTTTGACATTGTTAATGGTATTTTCCAGTAGTTTTTGGAAAAGTTCTTTCGCCATAAATTAAGTTAAAAAAATTTTTTTTTTGAGACAGAGTCTTGCTCTGTCACCCAGGGTGGAGTATACTGGCGCGATCTCTGCTCAATGCAACCTCCACCTCCCGGGTTCGAGCAATTCTCCTGCCTCAGCCTCTCGAGTAGCTGGGACTACAGGCATGAGCCACCACGCTCGGCTAATTTTTGTATTTTTAGTAGAGACGGGGTTTCATCATGTTGGTCAGGCTGGTCTTGAACTCCTGACCTCAGGTGATCTGTCTGCTTTGGCCTCCCAAAGTGTTGGGATCATAGGGGTGAGCGACCATGCCTGGTCGGTTTTAAAAAAATTAAGTGGTCAGATTCTTTATTTCTTTTCTTTTCCCTCCCTCCCTCCCTTTTTCTTTCTTCTCTCTTTCCCCCTCCCTCTTTCTCTGTCTTTCTTTCCTTTTTTTCCTTCCTTCCTGTCTTTCTTGGTCTATCTCTAGCAAATGACCTTACAATGATAACTTCTCCTCTCACTTTGTCTACCTATTTTATTGTCTATGCACTTTCCTAGGTCACGTAAAATTAAATATTTAGATAAACAAATTCATTACATTAATAAAACTGATCAGTGCTGTATCTACTCTACCACTCTTTCATTCTGTCAAAGGCATATCTGATTAGAAGCTATATTCTGGGGTTAGTTTGATGCTTACCTTTTCTGCTACTTCTCGCACAGACTGAACACTTGTTCCATATAGATGATTGTTATACTGACCAGCTTCAATAAATTTATGTTCTTGGATATCTTTTTCCATCTGCTCTCTTGAAGTCACAAAATGATAATCTCTTCCATCTACTTCATAATCTCGCTTTGGTCTAGTTGTATCTTTAACAGAAGAAAACTTGGGGAAGTGTTTAATATTTAAAAAAAACCCCACAATAAATCCATTTTCCACTTTATCATTGTTTTGTAAAGTTCAACAGATCAAATTAATTTAAATCTGAGAAAGGACAATAATATGGAGGATAAAAGAGTAACTGATAAAATAAGTAGAAACCATTAAAAAAAGGTTATATTTATTTTTCCCACACATAGTGACAGGAAATGTTAAGAATAACAATTAATAATTAAATAATTAAATGTTTTTGTTTGGGTTACTCACGAGGAACACAAGATCCAAATTTATCAGGAAATTCTGAGATCAAGTCATCATTTATCCTGTCTTTCATAGGTCCCAATATGATCACTGGTCGAGTATAATTAACTATAAAGATAAACTGCATGTTAAAAGGAATAAACATTTAACAAATATTGATATATTTTATTTCACCAGAGAACAAAAATATCCGTAACTGTTACAAAGAATTTTTTTCTTCCTCCTCCATCTTCCTTTTCCGTCAACCAAAGATGCCTAATTTGCTGTTTTATAATCTTGACTAAGATCTTAAAGTTTACTCAGTCTCCTGCTAGAAGTCATACACTTGATAATTCAAAGTTAAATTTGGTAGTTTAGCAGATTATGTTTATTTACATTGCAAATGACAGAATAACATATAGTGTTTTACAGACAGTTTTGAAGTAGAAATTGTAAGGAAGCAGAGCAAAGAAGGGCAGAAGAGAAATTAGATGTAGGAAGTGATATAATCACAGTAGTGTTTTAGAAAGATGATCTAAAGAAGTGTAAACTCTAGGTTGCATAAGATCGTGCTGGAAGAATGGAGATGGGGAGTGAGGCCGAGAACTAACATTGTGGTAGAAGGGACGAAGAGCAGGTCATAAATAAGAAAGAAGTACAATAGTGCCTGGAACCTGATTAGCTGAGGAGCATGAGGAACAGAGAAGGGTCAAAGATGCTCCCAAGATTTTCAAAAAAGGGTTATTTGGAAGATAGCGATGTTAACAAGAACACTTGAAAAAAATTGCTTAGGAAATAAAACACAAATATAAAAGTCAATATGAAATGACTAGATTCTAATATACTATGGAATAAACTATGTTTCATAAAATACATGTAGTAAATTTCTACATATAACATTTTTGGGGGGTATTAGACTTTTTTCCCCCAAATTAAAAATATATTATTCTAGAAGATTATAAAATATGAATAGGCTTCACAAACCTTCTTGCTGATTCACTGGTTCATAAGATAAGACGTACTCTTCTTGACCACCTATTAGAAAGTGAAGGCACAGATGAAAAATACATAAAGATAACTGATGCTAGTCTAATTCTTCATAAACAACATATACATTACTATAACTTTCCTAAGAAAATGGCAAAGATATGGAAAGAGGTACTTTGTGGCAAGATTTAGTAAAAAAAAATAAATAAAAGTGGCAAATCATAAAGTCATAAAAGTGAGTTTGCTAAATGTAAAACAAAATATAAATGAGCTTTTAAATCAATAAATAATCATCAAATCTAAAATCTTCATTTGTGATACTACGTGCTACTTCTTTATTTAGAATTTAAGAATTATTAACTCTGTTAAAGATTAATGCTTTAATGAACAGTTCTATCTATATATATATATATACATCTTAGGTAATTGTTACTATTAAAAATATGCTACTTTTTTCACCAACTATAATACTGAAAACAGTATATTTAAAAAAATTACAACTACCTTAAAATTTAAAATTATAAACACAAAGGTAAAACTATTGTCACTATTTCACTGATGAAAAAATTCACAAATTAAACTTTGTAAAAAATAAGAAATTTAATGTGAATCAAAAAGAGCTTTAGACAAAACTAAATCCTTCCAATAAAAAAACCACATGATAGTAAAGGAGATAAATATATTCTGCTTTGAACTTAAAAGCATACAAGAAGTTAAAGCTTCCAAATTAAAGATTTAGAGCTTAGGATATATTCTAAATTAAAGAGTCTACAAATTATATCTGAATCCAATGAAAATAACTACAAAATTAAAAACTCTAGCAGTTTTTAACTAATACATATCCCCCTTGCCCCCACACCCAAAATTAGAAAAGACTGTGTTAACCCAAGTGGTTCAATGAAAACAATCAATACTGGATAATGTATTTGAAGACTTTTTCTTTAATTATCAAGATCCTATATTAATTTTACCATGAATTTTGCAATTGTTTTATATTATATGTATGTAGCTGCAGTCTTTTAAATCCATATATTGACATAAACATTCTTTTCTGCTTTAAGTGTGTATTTCTTTGTTTTTAATTTTATTATCGAAGTATATAAAACCAATATAAACTTTTTTAAATTATTGGATGTAAAACATGGCTTACATACTAGCAAACACATGCAATTGGAATATTCCACTCCTTAATAATTCATGCAAATGGTGAGACAGACAGTATATACTTTCATTACCTCTTTTTAGCCTAGAAAGCCACTCCACTACTCTATAGTGGATTCTGGTTATAAGCAATAAAATGCTGAAATACAAGAAATCATTTCCACACCAAAAAAAAATTAAGTAACTATTATGTAGAAAAATAATCAACCAAATGAGTGATGGTTAAAAGTATATACTGTCAACATGAAAAAGTATTAGGGACTGATATTAACAGGATGGACCTTTTGGGCAGCCGTACTCATCTGTAATCAAGATTACTTTCATTTTAGACAGCAGTAAAAAAAAAAAAAGTTAGAAAAGCAATTTTAATTTTTAAGGTGCTACAAATGATAACATTATATACTTTCCCCTTCTCCCACACCCAAATCTGTTTAAAAACATCACATGCTTGTGTAGTTCACTTAATAAAACCAAGAATGTAATATAAAACATCAAAAGAGAAATTAGCATTATTTTCTGAGCAATCATTGAAAATGTTTCCTTCCTTATTTCTTCTGTTCACCAAGTGCTGGTGATAAACAATGACTTGATCCAGAACAGTATTGGTAAAATAATGAAAACAGAAATAAAGCTAATTATAATTTAGCATTACTGAAAAATATTATTTTAGCACTCATGTTAAAAACAGAATTCAACAAAATGTCAAAATATAAGTTTTCCCCCATATAAGTATTTACTTTTTATAAAAAATATATATACACACATATATGTACTATGTACACAAATAATACTATTTTTAGTATTTTATTAAAATTTTATAAATTAACCTCTACATATTATGATTTTTTTCAAGCACAAAATTTTACTTGGCTCTTCCTGATTTTAATATCAATCATATTAACTTTAGGGTTTTAGAACATATTACTAAGAATCCCTCCACCCCTGCTGAGGATTTACTACTTGAAATTATAAAAGAACAAGTAACTTAAGACACTTACGGTAACTACTTTCACTATCGCTGGCATTAGAAGTTACATGCTCTGAAATTGCAGGACAATGGAAGACAAATAAAGAAAACACAGTGTCATGAGTTTAAAAAGCTGATAAAAGCAAATAATCAAAATAAAAGAGGGTGACATAAAATGTTGAGGTATAAGCCATATATAACAAAATAATTTTTTAATTTAAAAGCATTTTTTCTTTTCTTTGAAAGGTTTAATTTTTTCAAATAAATATGTATTAGCAAGGGAAAACACCTGTAATTAAGGACAGTGCCTTATTTTTGTACAACACAGTTTATGAACAAGTCTCTACTATAAATAGCGAGTAGAATATAACAAAGGCAAAATGATCCTGAATTAGTCTAAATGTAGATATACAACTCAAAGGGAAAATATTGTTGGCACTATCTAATTCAGTCTTTGAAACAGCAGTAACTAGCAAAGGGGACAAACTATATTTAAGGAAATAGATCCTCATTTTAATGAAGGGAGGTCTTTGTAATTAAAAATAAATAGACGATGTTATTTATAGTCCAGCTCCACTCCTGTTTCTGAAAATGAAAGTCAATTTTTCTGAGATCATACAGATGAAGCATTTTAGAAGTCATAAATTCAGATGTCTCAAAAGAGTCAGCTGGAAGAGAATATACCAATTGCGGCATTGCATTTTAAAACCAACTAATATTTCTCAGAAACTCTGCTTTGATAAAATTGACAGTGGCTGTTTTGCAAAACATAAAAAAGACAATGAAAACAAATACGCCCAGCCAAAAACTGCCTGGTCCTTCCTTAAAAGTGACCCCATTTCACAACTTTATTGATTAGTATACAATAAGCACTCTTCTCATCCACTTAAATGTAATCTCAAGTATTCTCTCAATAAGTATCTCCCTTGAATTTTAAAAAAAACTAATACTTTTATTTCTAAAAAAATAAAATGTTCAATGAGACAGGGAAACCTAAATTTTAATTTTAACTTTTTTCTTTTTTTTTTAAATTAAAGGGACAGGGCCTCACTCTGTTGCCCAGGTAGGAGTGCATTGGTATGAATATAGCTCACTACAGCCCCGACCTCTTCTCCGGGGCTTCTGTGATCCTCCCATCTTAGCCCAGATTGGCTGGGAGTACAGGTATGTGCTACCAGACCCTGCTAATTTTTTTTTTTTTAAGATAGGTCTCACTATGTTTCCCAGCGTGGTCTCAAACTCCTGGCCTCAAGCAATCCTCCCATCTCAGCCTCCCAAAGTACTGGGATTACAGGTATGAGTCACCAC
The DNA here is from genome assembly GCF_049354715.1 of Callithrix jacchus. Lineage (NCBI taxonomy): Eukaryota > Metazoa > Chordata > Mammalia > Primates > Cebidae > Callithrix > Callithrix jacchus. The sequence goes on along the minus strand of NC_133516.1, from coordinate 25,082,608 downwards.
ACCCAGCTGGAATTCTTTTTTTTTGTTTTTTTGAGACAGTCTCCCTCTGTTGCCCAGGCTGAAGTGCAATCACACGATCTCAGCTCACTGTAACTCCACCTTCTAGGTTTAAGCAATTCAATTCTTATGTCTCAGCCACCTGAGTAGCTGGGACTACAGGTACACACCACCATGCCTGGCTAAGTTTTCCTTTTTTTTTTATTAAGACAGAGTTTAGCTCTTGTTGCCCAGGCTGGAGTGCAACGGCGTGATCTTGGCTCACTGCAACCTCTGCCTCCCAGATTCAAGCAATTTTCCTGTCTCAGCCTCTCAAGTAGCTGGGATTACAGGCATGTGCCATCATGCCTGGCTAATTTTTTGTATTTTTAGTAGAGACAGGGGTTTCTCCATGTTGGTCAGGCTGGTCTCGAACTACTGACCTCAGATGTGAGCCATTGCGCCTTGCCTAATTTTTCTGTTTTTAGTAGAGACCGGTTTCACCATGTTGGCCAGGCTGGTATTGAACTCCTGAGCTCATGTGATCCACCCACGTCAGCCTCCCAAAGGGCTGAGATTACAGGCATGAGTCACTTCGCCCAGCTGGAAATACATTTTTTTAGGGTTAAAAAAAAATGTTTGAAGCTAGGCATGGTGGTTCATGCCTATAATCCCAGCACTTTGGGAAGGTGACGCAGAAGGATCACTTTAAGACCAGGAGTTCGAGAACATCTTGGGCAACATGGAGAGACACTTTGTGGGGAAAAAAAAAAAAAAATTAGCTGGGCCTGGTGGTGCCATGTCTGTAGTTCTAGCCATTTGGGAGATTGAGGCAGGAGGACTGCTGGAGCCCAAGGGTTCCAGGCTGCAGTGAGCTAGGATCATATCACTACTCCAGTGTCGATGACACTGTGAGATCCTGTCTCTAAGAAAAAAAGACAAAACAGAAAATGTTTGAAGATAAATATCTGCTATACCATACCACCCAGAGAGTCTCCTAAAATCAAGCAGCACTAGTGAAATGTACAAAGAGTGGCTGAACTTAAGATTTCAAATCAAATAAAAGGATTCTTGAATTGGTATTATAGTGAAAAATGAGTCTGTTATTCTAACTTTCAAAGATAAGCTATAACTTCCTTAATCTTGAATACATACATTTTAAATAAAGCAAGGACTTTAAAAATGCAAGCAGAATTCACTAATATATGTAAGCATATGTAAAATGGTAGGTTTTAAAAAAGCTTATATTAAAATATTTCTTTCCATGTCACCACATGGGCTTTATAGCAATAATAAAAAATGGGTGTATAATATTCTATTAGATTGATAAATTATTTACCTTGCTATTTATTTTTTAGTTTTTTATTCACTTTAAACTGTTTTTCACAAGTATCAACAATTATGGAAGTCTTCATTTATATACCTTTTAACCTTTTGTCCTATTTCCTTAAATGTCATTCCCAGAAGCATGCCACATTAAAAAAAGAGTTCTGTTTATATTAGGATTGGCATTACCCTCTGCAATCTCTAGTTTGTAAACTAAAGAAAAATTAGTTATTGCAATGGGGTGAGGGGAGGGGAGTATAAGTGGAGTACAGAAGAAACAGAATTGGTAAATTTTTAGTTGACAATTATGAAAGTAGGATAAACAAATACTTACAGGGTTTATTTTTACCACTCTTCTACTATTGAATATATTTGACATTTATATAACAAAAACTTTAGAGTTACTAAAATCTCTTCACTATCTTTTTTTGGGATGTCTCCTACTTACCTTAAATACTCTAAGATTGCTAAAAGCTACAGAACAATCAAATTCTGCAAGTTCTTTCAAATATCATTTTACTTTGCTCCTCTACAGTTAAACTTCACGACTCAAAGTAGAGTCCTTAGAATAGCATCATAGTTGTTCGTAATGTTGTTAGAAAAATAAAATGTTTTTCTTTTATTAATTGAAAAAGTTCCTCTTCAGAGCATTTTACCAAAGAAGACAGTCAAATAATCGATAAACATATAAAAAAGTATTAAAGTTAATTACTTGTCAGGGAAATGCAAATTAAAACCACAACAGATATCTCTACCATCCACCAGAATGGCTAAAATGAAAAATCAAAACAGACATGTCAAGCATAGACAATGATATGTAGCAACGAGAGTGTATATATTAGAAATGGGGCTGGGTGCAGTGGCTCAAGCCTGTAATCCCAGCACTGTGGGAGGCCAAGGCGGGTGGATCACAAGGTCAAGAGATCGAGACCATCCTGGTCAACATGGTGAAACCCCGTCTCTACTCAAAATACAAAAAATTAGCTGGGCATGATGGCGCATGCCTGTAATCCCAGCTACTCGGGAGGCTGAGGCAGGAGAATTGCCTGAACCCAGGAGGTGGAGGTTGCGGTGAGCCGAGATCGCGCCATTGCACTGCAGCCTGGGTAACAAGAGTGAAACTCCGTCTCAAAAAAAAAAAAAAAAGCTACTTTGGAAAACTATTTGGCAATATCTACTAAGGCTGGACAAATGTATATCCATATAACCCAGCAATTCCTTTCCTAGGTATCTCCCCAACAGAAAGGCATTATGTGCTTACCAAAACACATGTATAAGAATGTTTGAAGCAAAACTATTTAAAATAGCTCCAAACATGTTTATTAACAAGTCTGAGGCAATATATGTACAGTTTCCTATTTTACTTTTTTCATTTATAGTGAGCATTTCCCCATGTCATTATCTTTAAATATGATTTCAATGGTTATATAATATTACATAATACGGGTAAATCATACTTCATTAGCCATTTCCTGTTAAGATGTTTTAAGATATTTTTAAATTTTTGCTGTTATTACTAAATAATATTATAATAAGCATTCTGATATATAAGGCTTTATTTCCATCTCTAATTACACTCAGGATAAATTCTATGAAGAGGATTTAGCGGGTCAAAAGATGTGCTTTTTCAGAAAGGCTGTGCCAATTTACACTCTCAACTGTAGTACAATAATAGACAGGCATTTAGCAGAACTCTCTCCATCATAGGTTTTCCTTTTAAACAAAAGTTTGCCAAAGTGACAGGTAAAACATCATTTTGTTTATCATTACCAGGGAAATCAAACATTTTTTTATATGCTTATTTCATTTGCTTATCTTCTGAGCACTCTTATCACATCTTGTCCAGTTTTCTAACGGAGAGTTAACTTGTTTCTTATCTGCTAAAAATTCATAGTGTAAGGATATTATCCCTGTGACATACATGATACAAATATATTCTTCAAGATTTTATTTATGATAGTCGTTTTTTTTGAGGCAGAGTTTCGCTCTTGTTATCCAGGCTGGAGTGCAATGGCGTGATCTCGGCTCACCACAACCTCTGCCTCCTGGGTTCAGGCAATTCTCCTGCCTCAGCCTCCTGAGTAGCTGGGATTACAGGCACCCACCAACCATGCCCAGCTAATTTTTTGTATTTTTAGTAGAGACGGGGTTTCACCATGTTGACCAGGATGGTCTCGATCTCTTGAACCTCGTGATCCACCTGCCTCGGCCTCCCAAAGTGCTGGGATTACAGGCGTAAGCCACTGCGCCCGGCCTTTTTTTTTTTTTTTTTTTTAAGACAGTCTCACTCTGTCGCCTAGGCTGGAGTGCAGCTGTGTGACCTCAGCTCACTGCAACCTTCAACTCCCACATTCAAGCCATTCTCCTGCCTCAGCCTCCCACGTAGCTGGGATTACAGGTATGCACCACTACACCCGGTTAATTTTTGTACTTTTAGTAGAGATAGGGTTTCACCATGTTGGCCAGGCTGATCTTAAATTCCTGACCTCAGGTGATCTGCTGGCCTCAGACTCCCAAAGTACTGGGATTACAGGTGTGAGCCACTGTACCCAGCCTGTTTATGATGTTTGATTTTAAATCTCTCTAACCAAGCTTTATCTTTGTACTCAAACATTTCTTCCTAATAGAATATATCATGTTTCTCTTCTGCTCTCCTCTAATACTACACCACCAATCTGAAGCAATGACACTACTCTTAAATCTTACTCGTAACGCAAATGAAAGTCAGTCTGGTTTTGGCATTTGCAAACTCTGCACAACTATGCATAAGTTCTTAAAATGAGAAGAAGGAAGACATGTAACAGAAAACCTATGCACCTGAGGAAATTTTTGAGGTGTTGTACAAAATGGAAAGTTGTAAAAATGGAAAGGCTACATGTAATAAGAACAAACTTTGTCTCAAACATCATGTCATCATTTCACTTCTAAGTACCTCATGTATCTTTTGAGTTATGTTTCCTTTTAGTCTCTGTCAAAGGAATCTTACCTAGTTTTAGTCCTTTGAGCTTCTTCAAAATTACCTCCTTATAAGCATAAAAGCTACACAGGTTTTTATTTCTAGCTTTTCACAAATGATGACTTAGTTGCATTCTTCCAAACTTCCACTGTACTCTCAGTTAGTTCTGCTTAGCAAAATTAGGTTTGGTAAAATAATTTCTCAGTTTTCTCTACTGTGAACAGGGCAAATCAATCATTTATTTGACTCTCTTCTTTTTAGAATAAAGAACAAATGAATTCATGTCTATACAAAGTATTCTATGGTATCACTTGTTTTTCCGTCCGCTCTTCAATTAAATACTTCATTTTTTTATAGGTTGTGTGAATTTACAGCAGATAGGAATTTTTTTCTTGATATTCAGAGTTATTCTATGACTCTTCAATTGGTTTGCTTCTCTAGAATAACTTAACCTTCTGTTTGGGATTCTTTCATGAGTTTTGCTCCAGTAAGGCCTGATGACTACCTGTATTAAGTTGCACTTATTTTCTTATATTCAAGTCTCTCAAAATTTTGCTTAGTTTATTCCCTATATTCTTAATTTTTGAATATAAATAACTGAGGCCACAAGTAATGTCCTTGAACACATTATTCTTCCCAGTATTTACTACCACATAATCATGGGCACCTTGTCAACTGCCTTATATCATCTATTTTACGTCATAACCTCCATCATATCCAGTTTTAGAATTTTACTAATATTTTTCTGTCTTATCTAACATTTTCTGAATAAAATCTTGATCTGATCATCAAGTTACCAGGTGAATAAATTCTTTTAATTCCCGTGAGATGAAGCACAGAAATCTATTATTCAAGAAATCTTGGGTCACTCTCCAGAAAATAAAATCCTTCTGAGTAATGTTTTCTGATAATCAGTTACCATTTTTCATATAATTTCTCTTCTAAAGTCCCAATCTTCAACTAGAACCAGGGATATAGGGCACTAAGGTGTCATTATCATCTATTATAACATCAATATGGGAACCAAATTCTTCATTTCATTTTTCTATGAGTTTCCTATGTCTTTGTTCACTTAACAGATAAGAAAAATCTGTGGGTCCATTTGTTGATCCATACCACCTCTAAAGTATGCTATCAATCTCAAGATAAATTCTATAGCATACATAACTTGTGGTATTTTCCAGTTTTAGAGGTTTTCATTGATAATTTTCTCCAAACGTAAGAGATTTAAAAAAGGGTGCCACTAGTGATAGGAAAGCTGTGGCCCTACTAAATCCTATAAAGGTACATGCAAAGATAACAAGTTGTGTCTAACAGAAAGAGTTGTACATAAACATATGGTCTTCAATCTAATACAAACTTAAATAATTATGGTTGAAATAAAAGTACCTACTGTTTAGATTAAAATCCCAGTATAAACTTAACATAAATCAGAAAAATGTCTTATGTAAAATTTAATGTTTATTAATGTAGGTCTTAGAAAGTTAAAAGATACTGGCTATATGCTTAATGATCAGTGAATTACAAAGAAGTTTTCAAAATGTTTAATAATCTAAATAGAAAGAACCATTTAGAAAACATTAGATTAAAAGATTACTTCTATGAGTACTGTAACCTAAAGTTACTCAGTAATGTTTGGTAAATTTTCATAGTTAAGCAAGTTGAAAACACACAAATTAAAAATTTTGTTTGCTAAAATGGCTTCTTGCTTCATTCATTCATTCCAATGTTTACTGAATGTCTTCTACATACTAGACGCTGTGTGAATCTTTATATGAAGATTAAGTAACTAGCTAGAAAATTAAACAGCAGCAGCAACAAAAACCAAAAACAAAGGCAACATCTTAGCTACAGGAAAAACAAAATAGTTCTTATACTCTTGTGGTAACTTACAACTTTCTCAAAAAAGAGATACACAATTTATCCCCTCAATAAACTGCTACTTGACTAGTATTCTAACTACTAATTGAGTAGTATTCTATTGTGTTTTATATTTTTATATTATAGTAATGCTTTTCTAACACATAATCAAAATAATTTTAAATTATTTTAACAACAACAAAAAAAGAGGGAACATAAAACTCCAAGGAAGCCTATTTCTACATTCTAATAATGAAGGCAGATAGTACTATTAAAAAAAACCCCTAAGATTCTTTATATTTTAAAAGTTCCTAGCAAAAGTAACTGTCATAAAAATTACAAAAAGGAAAATATAGTTATGAGCAGAGAATTCTTCAAATGACATGTGAAAAATAAAAAAAGTTATGTATTAGAGAAATAAAAGTCCCAAGCATGTGACAAACGTGATAAACATAAAAATTCTAAAAGCAATCTAAATCATACACCTCCTCATGCCAGAAAGGCACTACCATGAATCTCAAAATGTATCTGAATAAGGTAGGTCTGTAGATGGAGGTTAAAAAATAACTTGGGAGTATTTGATCACTTACTCAGGCCTTTTGATCCCATGTCGTCAGGGATCTCCTGTAGAGAGTAGTCCCCAGAGAGCAAGCAATAAAAAGATAATCAAAGAAAATAGTTGTCAGTAATGCATAAAATTGGTGCTACAGTAAGAGACAGTTCCAAGACCATTACAGGTACATGTATCTTACAGAGCATTTTTACAGATTTCTAGAACTTTCAAATGAGCTAGCTACTAACTATGATCTACCAAAAGAATGTAAGTTCTAGCATGAAGGCTGATTCAGGTAGAGAAGCAAAGTTTTAGAACATTTCTTGCTACTTTAAAAGTAAAATCCAGATTGTCTACATATAATGAAGAAAGAGGATAAAATGGAACGATTCTAGATAATTCAGTATCAAAGACTAGCAATGTTATATCTAGAAATCAATAGGTAGCTTCTCAGGTATTTATGTTCTTCCTCTAAAATATTCTTTGAATGCATGAATGTTAAGTGTTTTTCATAAAAATCTTTCCTTCAAATAATTTCACTTATTTATACATACTTATATGTTCAAGTTATAAACATATAACTTAAAAATGCTGTTTGCTTTAAATTAAGAATTCCTAAGTTGCCAGGAAAAGACTGGCATATAAATTAATTTATATCTGTTAAGTTGCCCTTGAAGACAATGAGCAACCTGTTGCAGCTCTTGAAACTGTCTCCACGGTAACAACCAACTGCAGGGCAGTAGGTCCCTCTACATTTTATTTTCAGTTGACCACTGGATCCACATACTTACGGTCAGCATCACTTGTTTCCTGCTCACTCTGGTCCTTGTTCTTGTAGAAGGGGAATTTTCGGGAAAAGAGGTTCTTTTTACGCTTGTCATTGAATGACTGCTGAAGAAGAGAAGGAGGGGCAAAACAAAGGGATGTCTACTGTCTGTGTGTACAAAGGCCCAGCCTAGCAGCTCTGTGGAAGCTGACTCCTATGACCACAGTGTGCAGTTTGTACATGAATTTTACTTTAATCTCATATAAAGTGAATTTCTACTTTTGCATAAATTCTAATATTTTGTAACTGAAAATACTTAAGAATTTCCAAGAGCATAGTTCACTTATACCTAAAAATAAAAATGCTACTTGACAAAGGCAAATCAGATTAATTACTACTACAGTACAAACCAGCTAACATTTGTTTATATTAATCCATATGTTTCCAGAAAAATTTCCAAGTACTAAGAGCTCTACAGCAAAAGTTATTTAATGTTACTTTGCTGCTCAATTACATTTTATTGATTAGGAAGTAATTTTCATTTTATTTTGGCCTGACCACAGTTATTTCTTTATCTCTTTTGTGGCTATGATGAACTAACAGAAAAGACATTATTTAAAAGGTAAACCAAAACGATTATGAGAAAGTTGCTAATGCTGAATACTTAAAAACAAATCTTTTTTTTTTTTTTTTCTTCCTGGAAGTGGATAAAAGGTAACTAAATGCTTATGAGCCAGAAAATGGGAAGAAAACTAAATCAATGCTATCTCTTAGCCAAGCAAGAAGTCAGAAGTCTGATCAATGTCAATGGTATCAGTACCGACTTATTTATTCTTAAGTTCTACTATACTTATCTATTTTTAAAAGTATATATTAGTAAAATAGAACATCTAATCCACTGGCACCATGTCCTTCATAGGGAATAAAAGGTTTGGTGTCCACCAAAGCCACAAAGGCAGTTAAGATTCTAACATTTTATACATAATTGTAACGTGAGAGTTGAATAGCTGATTTGATGTTCCATATTGCACAGATGTTGGAAAAAGTTATTTTTCCCTGAATGTCCCATTTGTGCATTCCTAGATTTATGATTATGTAGCACAAGAATGATAAGGCTATTAAAGAGAAATAGCTTCTTTTGTCATTTCTCTGTCACAGGCATTTATGTTTTGAAGGAAACAGGCTTACCTACCAGTGGCAAAAAGAATTATTATTTGTTGGAGGGGGAAGGGAAGAATAGAAAGAATAGAATTTTTTTTGTTCTGATTTTCTGCATTTATACATATCTTAAGATGCTATATTATTTATTATTTTGAAGTATATTGACAAGACCAGTGTTTTTGGCATGCCCTTATTTTAAGCATGTAATGCCAGATGATTAAGGTGAAGCAGCCAGGTGTAGGGTCTCGTATCTGTAATTCCAGCACTTTGGTAGGCTGAGGCAGGAGGATCGCTTGAGGCCAGGAGTTCAAAACCAGCCACGGCAACATGGCAAAACCCCATCTCAACAAAACAAAACAAACAAACAAACAAACAAATAGCTGGGAGTGGTGGTGTGTGACTGTAGTCCCAGCTATTTGGAAGGCTGAGGCAGGAGAATCACTTGAACCCAGGAGTCTGAGGCTGCACTGAGCTATGTATGATCTATTGCACTCCAACCTGATAGAGTGAGACCTCATCTTTAAGAAAAAAAAAGTTAAGTAGATTAAAGTGACTTTTAGCTCAAATTCTATGACTTGAGAAGACTTATTTTGATAAAGATCTTTATAAAAACAAGGTTAAACTTTCATTTTTACCTTTTCATATAATTAATTCAGGATTAGTAAGTTCACAGTTCATTACCCAAGCAGACTGTCTTGATTTCAATCTTAAAGTTTGAAGGCTCTGAGGAACTAGATAAAAGAGAACTCTAAGTAGAAGTTAAAAATTCAATTGAGAGAAAAAGTATTATGGAGAAGTCTGGGCTTATAACTATTTTATAAACTGTCAAGTAGCATTATTTAAATAAATATCTGTGCTTAAATTCAAATTTTAGAAAAGAGAAAGTGTTTTAGTTGAAAAAAATTACGGCAATCTAATTTAGGGAAAATCTAAATCTTTTCATTCATAAGAATCAATGGTTTTGAATTTAGCAGTAATTTTTATAATATCTGATACAACTGATGTGTTTTTTATAAAAGTTTATTCAACCCTCTTACTGCATCTATAGTGGTCAGAGTCAGTTTCACAGCAAACAACCAAAAGAAATATGAAGTTTAAAATGTTTGATTTTTATTATCTTTGCAGTTAGCCAAAATGAGATATCATAAAGATATCATAGTATAGGACAGAAAGAAATGCTTGTTAGTTAAGAAATGTATTAATTGTATCACATTTAATATCCTCCAGGTGAAGAACTTATTTAAAGTGAAAAAAATGCACAAGCAAACAAGACAAAAAGGTGTAGGGTAAACACAAAACTGAGGACTTGCTACCTCCACTTTCTCTGTATTTTCAATCGAAAGCACTACATTTAATACTTACTGTCATTAATGCAATATTGCAAGAGAGACAGTGTAATATAAGAATTGATAAAATATCACAAATTCATGATACATATATTATCTAAATATATAATTTCCACATGTAGTATTTCAAAACCACCAAATGAATGTTAGACATGTTAATGAGAACCTAAAACGATATAAATCTGTAGTAAAAATAAAGTCCACAAATCACTACGTAAGGAAAGGAGGAGGAGGAGTAGGAAATGGTATTATAGAAAGAAATGCAGTTCTGATCAATGGCAAGCGTATTTTTACCCCACTCAGTATCATGCATAGTTTTGGTGCTGTGTTAGAACACAGTGACTCTGAAGAGTTGGTTACAGTCAACAAAAAGACTAAGATTTAAATACGTCGTTAATCCAGTTAACTTCTTACAGTATGAAAGAAAAGTTACAACATGCAGCCTCTTTTTCAATTTACTGATGGTATATTGTACTAAATCATTTTTAAAGATATACATAAAACAAGCATAAAAAATTCACATTTTTCGAATCTTGAGCATTTACCTGGGGTTTTTCCTCTAATACAAATTTCTATTTTAATATTGCTTCAGATCACACTATATAATTTAGTATTTTTCTGAAAGCTACAAATAAATTTTAAAGAAATTCATCTTTTTTTGTGTTTGTGTGGTTTTCCTCAGGATTTTTTATTATTTGTATGTGCGCTCTGGGGTACATGTGCACATCCTGCAGGACTGTTGCACAGATACATACATGTCATGGTGGTTTGCTGTCTCCATCCCCCCGCCCGTTGCCTACATCAGGCATTTCTCCGGGTGTTATCCCTCCCCAGGAATTAAGTTGAATGTAACATACAATTTACTCAGATTTAATTTCTTGGACGAAAGATACTCCTCATCTTTTAAATTTTAAACCTTTAAGTTTGAGTGCTTAGTGATACCAGAGATGTACAGAGAGTAAATTTATTTGCTGAGTTAACATTCCACATTCATTTCAAACATGATCAAAAGACTCAGTTCAGGGTTATTAACAATTACATACATAATATAGGATGAAGCCTGTACCATCTTTCTCATCTACTGACAGCCCAAATATTTAGATGCAAGCAGAAGGACTTAAAGTGAAGGAAAAATAAATACGTTTCTAAAGTACATATGAAAGAACTGATATATTTCTTTCCCTTTTTTTTTTCTCCCAGACAGGGTCTCACTCTGTTAGCCAGGCTGGAGAGCAGTGGCATGATCATGGCTCACTACAGCCTGAACCTCCTGGGATCAAGCAATCCTTCCACATTAGCCACCTGAGTAACTGGGATGATAGATGCAAGCTATCATGCCTGACTAATGTTTTATATATACTTTTTAGAGAGTGGGTCTCGCTATGTTGCCCAAGCTGGTATTGAACTCCTGGGCTCCAGTGATCCTCCTGCCTTGGCTTCCCAAAGTGCTGGGATTACAGGAGTAAGCTATCTTGCCTAGCCTTGACGTATATTTTTCTTTCTTTCTTTTTTTTTTTTTTTTGAGACAGGATCTCCCTCTGTCACCCAGGCTGGAGTACAGAGGCGCAATGATGGTTCACTGCAGCTTTGACCTCCGGGGCTCAAGCAATTCTCTTGTCTCAGCCTCCCAAGCAGCTGGGGCTACAGGCATGTGCCACCAAGCCCGGCTAATGGATATATTTCTTGATTATCTACAAACTTCTTCTCAAGCATTTTACTGGTATTTTATTCCTGCCAAATAAAATTTCACATTGATTCCAACATTTAAAACATGGATTATCTTAAGAAATAATAACAGGAATAATGTGGGGAAAGAAAAAAAAATTCCCAAAATTCATTTGTAGTAACTTGTAAACTTAGATTATAACTTAGTTAGCATTTCTGAGATGCCTATTTTCTTAGAAGAGTCATTATCAAATTATCCGCTATGATTAACACTAGTAACATAAATTTCTTTTTCTTTTTTGAGGTGGAGTCTCACTCTGTTGCCTAGGCTGGAGTGTAGTGGTATGATCTGGGCTCAATGCAATCTCCTGCTCCCGGGTTCAAGAGATTCTCCTGCCTCAGCCTCCAGAGTAGCTGGGATTACAGGCACCTGCCACCATGGCTGGCTAATTGTTGTATTTTTGGTAGAGATGGGGTTTCACCATGTTGGCCAGGCTGGTCTCAAACTCCTGACCTCAGCTGATCTGCCTGTCTTGGCTTCCCAAAGTGTCGGGATTATAGGAGTGAGCCACCATGAATTTCTAATTGGAAATTGAATGAAGGTCAAATACATTTCATTTATAAAAATAAGTTTGGCCAAAAGTATGTTGCTAGTAATATATCAAATGACAGTTTTGATAATTTGGAACGGTCTGTGAAATGGGTGCTTTAATTTAACAAATGCTTACTTAAACATCTACCATTGTAAAGCACCATGGCAAGAGCTGATCATGATTAATGCTTATAGCAAAATCCTTTTCATTTTAACAGTGTAGATCAAACAGGAATTATGCAAATTATGCATTTACAGAAATAAGAGTTGTCAAATACTCACCCCTTTATCTCTTGTTTTAGAATTGAATTTCACTGTTTTTAATCGGGCTCGTTCTTTCTTCTCAACTCTGTCAAAGTAAAGAATGTTATTTTTTAAACCAAACATATTTAAGAGTCTTACTAGAAATAACCAGAATTGATATCTTTATAACAGACATTTTTATACTCTAAAACCTTTAGGAGCCATCTAGATTTGCATCCCCAAATTAGAATTGCTGAAAAATGAAATGAAGGGCTCAATTAATTATGAAACAAAACCTGATGCTATAAAGTATCAATACATAGTACGTGTGTGTGTGTGTGTGTGTGTGTGTGTGTGTGTGTATAGATATAGATTCAGTTACAAAATTATAAGAAAGTGTGAGGCACCATTTCTGAGTTTAACCATTTTCCAAGTTTTGTTTTTTTAAGTATTAGCTTAGCATGAAGGATACACGCTAAAAATTAAGCTTGAAGAAGAGAAAGCAAATGTGGCAAATTGTTAAAATCGGTGAAAGTGGGAGAAGGATATGTGAGAAGGATATGTAGAGGTTCACTATACTACTTACTGCCTTTTTTGTCTTTCTATAGCTCTGAAACTTAATAATAAAAAGGTGGGAAATTTAAAACTTAAGCCAGAATTAGAATTAAATGACATTAGAATTAAATGACGCGTGTGTGTGTGTGTGTGTGTGTGTGTGTGTATGTCTTGTGTAAATATATAAATAACTTGTTACAGTGTATAAGAGTTTTAAAGTATTTTTGGAAGGATACATAAGAACTGCTAATCTTTACCCCTATGGAGGTAAAATGGGTGTTGTGAGAGGGAGCTTATAAAGCTTTTACATGTTTAAATTCTGAACTTTACCTATTCAATGTAAGCAAGCAAATAAACTATAATGAAACAAATTTTCATGTAGATTGTAACAATAATGTAAATCTTGCAAAATTTCATGTAAATTAAGCTTTCATAAATTCTTGAATTTCGACATAGCAATGATGTTAGTATATAACAGAAAAGCCTACCAAAACAAGCCTATGAATAAATGCATTTTATTTTTTCCTTATCGTCTCTCTATTCAATTTTACTATGGGTACAACAGGACCTTAGAACTCATGAATTTAAATTTTAAATTTAAGGCCAGGTGCAGCGGCTCACACCTCTAATCCCAGCACTTTGGGAGGCCGAAGTGGGTGGATCACGAGGTCAGAAGTTCGAGACCAGCCTGGCCAACATGGTGAAACCCCATCTCTACCCAAAATACAAAAATTAGCTAGGCATGGTGGCGGGTGCCTGTAATCCCAGCTACTCTGGAGGCTGAGGCAGAAGAATTGTTTGAGCCTGGAAGACGGAGGCTGCAGTGAGGCGAGATCACACCACTGCACTCTAGCCTGGGTGACAGAGCAAGACTCCATCTCAAAAAAAAAAAAAAAAAAAAAATTAAAAACTTGTGATTTTTTACTATTTGAGAACAATTCTGAGGCTTCATGACATGAATAATTTATAACCTTGCCTAGGTGCTTATTAACAGCACCACAAAACCAGTATTTAGTGAGTGAGCATTTACAACTCTGTTTTCCAGTCATTATCTTGTTTAGTACAGTTCAGCAACTTAAATTATCTGTATTTGTAAATATTAGTCCTGAAAGAAAGCCAAAAATTGTAGGAATTACAATTCCTGTTATTTTAGAAGAGGTCTAAGAAAGATAGTTCTGTTTAAGAAAATGTACATTCAAGAACTAATGGCATAATTAGTTGTGGTTTCTTATTGTATTTTATGGGAGTAAGATTATATTCTGCAATGCTACTCATGAATTTGGAAATTGGCAGAGGTCTCAAGATATCTCTCTTACATTATTTCTTGCTTGAAAATACAATCTTACAGAATTTTGTACAAAATGAGAAAAAAAAATCTCTCCAATGAAGCCAGCAGTGTTTACTTGGGTGTAGGCACAAAAAGCCTTCGTAAGATATGAGACTCTTAAGTACTAAGACAATTTTGAGGAGCTCTGACCTTGATATTTAAGATGTAAAGTTTCTACTGACTCAACAAGGCATAGAGGAAGCATTTCCGAATTTAAAGCAGACTATGTTCTATTTCTGGAAAAAAGTTATGCTGATTGCTGCATTGCTAAAAGAGGATTTGCCATCAACTGTAAGATCTAGCCAAATAGTTGGATCATGCTAAATATATGGATCTAAGCCCCAAAATCATACTTATAAATCTTGATTGTAATTTAATACTACTACTTTTAAACTTCTAAAAATAAGTAAATAAATATTTATAAAGGTCTGGAAATAGTTACAAAATAGGTATAAATCTAACTAATTAATAAGAAAACAAGTTTATGACAGCATAATCTTGACTTAAAATGAACTAGTTATAATAAATATTTCTTTATTATCTCATTAACTATTTTTGCTGGCTATCTTACTACTTTAGAAAGCTCTTAAAGAAGAACTTCTAGACAATGATTTGGATGAACCAGATCTCATAAATAAGCTATCTTGGGGGAATTATGAAAGAACATTTTAATACCTTTCCCATGAAAACAGAGACATTCAACAGCACTTCATAGTCTTTAGAAGAGGTTCTCTAAGCTGGGACCATCCTTTGCGAAGAGAGCCTGTACTTAACCACTTTTGCTACATGGTAAGTATGCACCAATGAATCACTAAAACGAATCATTAGGGCTGGGTGCAGTGGCTCACACCTGTAACCCCAGAGCTGTGGGAGGCTGAGGTGAGGAAATCGCTTGAGGCCAGGAATTCGAGACTTGCCTGGGCAACATACCTAGAACCCATCTCTACAAAAACAAAACCAAAAAACTTAGCTTGGGTGCAGTGACATACATGCACCCCTAGTCCTAGCTACTAGGTGAGGTGGGAGGACAGCTTGTGCCCAGGAGTCCGAGGTTCATTGAGCTATAATCATGTCACTGTATTCCAGCCTGGGCGACAGAGCAAGATCCTATCTCTTTAAAAAAAAAAAAAAAAAAATTCATCTACCTACCTATATATAATCATAAAAAGCAAAGAGGAAAGACTGGTGAACTGTACCAATACATGTAATTTAAGCAAGAAAAAAGGGAAGTGAAGCATATTACCAGACATTTCCAAAAATTTTGGCATGAAAGAATCAATTCATCAAAAACAAAAAGTTTAGGTCCTCTTTTCTGTCTACATGAACTGTAGACACTTTCAGTTTTCTCTGCACTGTTATATCTAAATGGCACACTGACCTAATATATATTTGTTCTGAGCAACTAGTAGCTTTAGATAAATTTCTGCTTGGCGGCATCATATATATACACACACATATATATGTGTGTATATGTATGGGCATATGTATACACATATATGTATATATTTTTCATTATACACAATTTATTATTTATATATACATTATATACATTTATATAATTATACAAAAATATTTATTTACATATACATTTATTATTTATTTATATATACATGTTATATACATATATTTTTTGAGTCTCAGTCTCGTTCTGTAGCCCAGGCTGGAGTGCAATGGCGTGGTCTTGGCTCACTTCAACTTCTGCATCCTGGTTCAAGCAATTCTCCTGTCTCAGCCTCCTGAGTAGCCAGGACTACAGGTGTGCACCTCCACGCCCAGCTAATTTTTGTATTTTTAGTAGAGACAGGGTTTCACCATGTTGGCCAGTCTGGTCTCAAACTCCTAACCTCAAACACCCACCTCAGCCTCCCAAAGTGCTGCATTATAAGCATGAGCCACCGTGCTCAGCCTAATTGTATATATTTAAGTTGCCCAACTTAATGATTATACATACACACACAAGTGAAATAATCACTAGTCAACCTAATTAACATAACCATTATCTCACCTGGTTACCTTTTTTCTGGTGGTAGGAACACTTAGGATAGACCCTCTTAGCAAATTTCAAGTACAGTACTATTACCTATGGTAGCCATGCTTATATGTAGGAGATCCAGAACTTTCTCATCTTGCATCGTGAACACTTTGTATCTCACCATTTCCCCATCCTCCTAACCCTGGTAATCACCATTCTCTCTCTGTATGACTTTGACTACTTTAGATTTCACATAGAAATGTGATCATACTAATTTTTGTCTTTCTGTGTCTGGCTTTTAAAAAAATTAGCATAATGTACTCCAGGCCCACCCATGTTGTCACAAATTAAAAGAAATTTTAAAGAACATCAATTATTTATGTTGTATCACATTCAAGTGGTAAGAAAAACAGACATACCTGCGTTTACTGGGAATCACTCCAACTTCATCACTCTCACCATCTGGTGTAACCTGCCTGGCTTGCCACCATTCATCATCAGAAGCATTAATAACATGGAGGATATCTCCAAATTTGAAGTTCAATCCCTGACTGGGAAGGCCACTGTCTTTAGTCTTGTCATAATCAAAAAGGGCTCTAGAGTCAGAAGAAAAAAGTCCTTAATTACTTGTTATAATATTAATCAACGTATCATAGGGTCCTGAAAGTATATATGAAGTATATGTAAATAAACATACAGTTCTGAAAGAATATGTAATTTGGATAATCAAATATACCAGAGTAGGCCAAATAATGCTTAGTTCAATTCTGCACTACATGCAAGATGAGACAAAAAGAAACAGGAAAATCAACTTGTTATGAAAATACTGTATTATATTATCTGTTTCTTTCAATATCACAAGAAAAATTTAAAAAATGCTCTTGGATTGTAATCTAATGGCAACCTAAACTGAATTCTAAAATGAAGACAAATCCAGAGAGTCTGAAATTAATAAAGAAAAGTATTAAGATACAGTCTTCGCTTTAATTAGATACACATAGGAAAACAAATTCTCTGATAAATTTATCCCTTAGTTGTGGACTGTAAGACTAGATCAATATAGTGATTATTCTGCCAGTTAATTATTCCATTTGTTTACAATACTAGAGTTGATAGTTTCAGAGTCAATAACAATGATGAAAACTAACTATAGATGACTTCATCAGATGACAAATATTTTGGTAAAAGTAATAATTGCAAAGTTTTAAGAATATTTTAAAATTTGATAAAAATATTGTGGCCTACCACGTGATTAATTAATGTACAATATTTAAATAAATCAAATTCTTAAGTCCAAATAAGCTCTCCCGAGAGTATAAGAAATGATCACAACAATTACATTTATAATATAATTTATTCATTCTTTTGTTCTAATTTGGCAACTGGAAATTAGGATGCAAATTATAATATTTTTCACACTACCTAGCATTTCAGAACCTATCTATTTAAGTAAAACTCAAGAGGGGTGGAAGTACTTGATGGCTAAATAAATAAACTAGTAGTTAATGGTTTTTCAAATGAGTTGTTTGAAGTCCTTTCAGGGGCTAAAGGTGTTAGGGAAGGAGGGGGAATCAAAAGTAGGAAGGCTCACTTAAACATAGAGAAGACGAGGGTACAAATAAGCATAATATAAAATAGAAAATAAAGCACCTTTAGAGACAGTACAAATGTCAAGACATTCAGAAAAGGAGAATACATTCTTACATTATTATAAAAATTCATCTTTTGAATCACAAAATATAACTGTATTATTGCACAACAAAGGAAACCACCCACAATCTCTTATGTTAGCATTTTAATATTCTCTATTAATATATTTGATTCATAAAAAAGAAACCATGGAAAAATGTGAGTTATTAATCACATGTATTATAAGAGTACAATGAATATCTGTTAACCTACTATCATACTTAAGACTATCCACAAAACCTTTATCAGTAATTCACCTTCACCTGCGTATATTCCCTCTGATCCTGATTCCCTTGGATCAAGAGTTAACCACTATCAGAATGTAATCAACGTTCTTACAATATAATGTTTGTTATTTCTTTGACTCATTCTTTTTTTGTTGGTTTGGTTTTATCATATAATATGTGAGTGACTAAACAATATAATGTATGTTTTTACTTGTTTCAGACTTTTATAAAGAGGTATACTGTGGGTAGTTTTTTGTAGCCTTTTTTTTTTTTTGCTTTTGAAATTAAAAATACAATGACTAAAAAAACCCCACATGACTCAGGTGTGGTGGTGTGTGCCTGTAGTTCCAGCTACTTGGGAGGTTGAGGTGTGAGGATCCCCTGAGCCCAGGAGTCCAAGACAAGCCTAGCCAACAAAGCAAGACCCCATCTCAAAAAGAACTGCAAGACTTCTGATTAACCACAGCAGGCTGTGTCTATTTCTTTTCCAACCTGACTCATTAAAATGACAATAAAATAAGAAAAATACAAAACAGAGAAGACAATAGGGGAAGACAGATTTTGATATATTTTTAGATGATGCTAATTAAATTTAGCAGAATGAAAGAAGCTATAAATGGAGTGTCAGCAGAGAGGGTAATAGAAACAAGTTTTATTCCACAAGAACCCTGAAAATGGTCATACATTAGAAGTATACAGCAGTACCAAGGAAGGCAAGGATAAGTTACTGTACTAAAAACTTAAGTTCAAACACTGTATGTAGTGCTTAGACCACCCCCATCAAAGTTCCTTTTTCCATTCCCAAACCCAGAGAAGACCAGAGGTTTAGTCTCCAGATAAACTGATTTTGAAGAGCTGAATACTCTGAAACTTGGTAGAGAAGGGGAAGTGGCTGGATTGAAATGGATGAAAAGGACAATTCAAATACTGAAAATGGAAATTCTAGCAACTTGGTTTATACTATTGGCCAGAGATTAGGGATTCACATCTAGTGATATTTATACCAAAGAACAGAATCACATGGGACAGTAGAGGAAATGTAAGAGCCAATTTATCCCCTACTTTACCCCATTATCTTCTAGTTAAACCCATTATCTTCATTTCTCTATTTATAAGAATATAAAACAATGAAAGGAACACTGGATATTTAAAGAATGCCTTATATAAAACACTAAAGAAAAAACCCCAAGAAAACAGGATAGCTCAAAAAATAAAAGAGAAAGCAAAGAACACAAAAAACAGAAGAAAATCCAAGAGATACAGGAGATATGTCCACGAAAGAAACAGAAGATGAGGGAGCTCTTGGAAAATAAAACAGGATATCATACATTCCCACACATTCCAAATTCTCTACTGGGGAGAAGGCAAAAGAAAGTCACTTCAGACATGCTAAGACTCAAAAGGTACCTCCCACACACCTTTTGCAGGAATTTAATGTAGGATGTGCTCTAGGAAGGCTTGAGAAAGAAGAAAATGTGGCATCTAGGAAACATGTGACATAGTAGACAGCCAAAGGGAACAGAATAATGGCAAAGGGAAGTCCCAGTTGAGAGCTATACAGCAAGTTTACAGAGCAACCAGTCTAGACTGGAGCAGAAAAATGGAAAAAACCTGAACTGACAGACTGTATGTGTAACCACGTTTTCATCATGTGAAAAACTCTACAGTGGTTACTGGAAGATATAGAAAGATACTTAGTATTAAGTATATGGAAAATTAAATAAAAGGCGAGACAATTATTAAGTCCAGGAAAAATAAAAGTTTGCAGAAGAAAGAAGGTAGCTCATAGGGTACTACTTGACTGAGTCATGAAAGCTATTACATAGTCACATGACTCTAAAATCTATTAGTTTTATTAACAGAGATAGGCTATGTTTGGGTGATGATGATGAGACTGAATGAGTGGTTTGGTATTACAGAGAAAAGTTATCATCTACCATGGTAGTCAGACTGATGTAGAAAACTGGTAAAGTAGAAGATAGCAGTATATGCATGTTATTTAGAAACATGGAGGTGAAGGCTTCTTACTTAGAAATAAGGAGTTAAAGGAAGTTTGCTAGGAAAATAGAGAATGCTTGTTTCTATAGAAACTACAGGCTGGTGCAGGTGACAGTTTTCATTATAAGCCTTTTGATAATACATGATTTTAAAAAACAGAGGCTGGACACAGTAGCTCATGCCCGTAATCCTAGCACTTTGAGAGGCCAAGGTGGATGAGGCCCTTAAGCTCAAGAGTTTGAGACCAGCCTGGCCAACATGGCAAAACCCTGTCTCCATTACAAATACAAAAATTAGCCAGGCATGGTGGCACAAGCCTATAGTCCTAGCTACTCAGAGGGCTGAGGCAGGAGGATCGCTTGAACCCGGGAGGCTGGAGGCTACAGTGAGCTGAGACTGCACCACTGCACTGTAGGCTGGGTGGCGAGTGAGACCCCGTCTTCAAAAGAAAAAAAAATAGAGCATTACTTCTCTAAAAATGGTAAAAAGTGAAGATGATTTACTAAATGTACTTAAGATAAATATAACCTAATATGTTTTGATTTTTATGCCTTTGTAAATATTTAATCAAGCACAAATAAAAGGCAACACATGAATTATATTAAAATTAGGAAACGTGGATAAGCAAAAAGGAAGAAAATGTAAAAAACAGAGTATAAAAATCCATGTCGTTTTCCTTCTTTGAAGTATTTGTATATATAATTTTTTTTTTTTTTGAGACAGAGTTTCGCTCTTGTTACCCAGGCTGGAGTGCAATGGCGCGATCTCGGCTCACCGCAACCTCCGCCTCCTGGGTTCAGGCAATTCTCCTGCCTCAGCCTCCCGAGTAGCTGGAACTACAGGCATGCGCCACCATGCCCAGCTAATTTTTTTTTGTATGTTTAGTAGAGACGGGGTTTCACCATGTTGACCATGATGGTCTCAATCTCTTGACCTCGTGATCCACCCGCCTCGGCCTCCCAAAGTGCTGGGATTACAGGCTTGAGCCACCGCGCCCGGCCATATAATATATTTTTAATGACCTTGGAATGTAAGAGTTTAATAAGTACTGCTAGAATTAGCAAAAGGAGAAAAAAATCTGATGCATTTAAGATTTCCACATCATTGGTAGGGTTTTAAGTAGCAAGCAACTTACAGCAAAAGACAAAAGGGATAGAAAGAAGAAAAGTGAGACAAGTTTCTTTCATGATGTATCACACAGTAAGACTGATTATGAGAGGACAGTAAGTCATATCATATGTAAACAAGTACAGAGTACATGTTTGTGTGTAGAGATATACAGGTGTATAAGATACATGTCTATATATGTAACATATCTATCTCATCAGAAGGATAAATGAAACATATAAAGAACAGGTCACCCAGCAGTATCAGGAGGAATGAGATAATAATTTATAAAAAAATGGTTCAGATTACTTACAGTGCTAATGTTACAATAATAGTATAATAAAGTCATCAAAGCACTACTAAAAGTATACAGAATATAAATAAATTCAGATTTCTGCTTAATGTCTTATGAGCCAACAAAATGAAAAAACAAACCCAGTTTATATACTAATAGCATCCATTTATTAGACCTATGTTGCCACTTAACCTTTATATATTACAGAAAATTAACATATTTGCCTTCTCTCAAGTGTTAAAAAAATGTGTGTAGAAATTTTCTGAAATGCATTATTTACTGAGGCTATTCACATTTTAAACTACTATTTACATATGCTTTCTTTGTTACTATGGAAATTGCCAAGGCAAGTAAGTGTTACTTGAATGGAAAATATGTTAGAAAGGGATACAGGTTAAATCTAAGTATTAGATATAATAGTATCAAGCTTGTAGTCACTACTAACACATCAATCTAAAAACAATTTCTCGTCCATGGAAATTTCTTCCTTTATCCTATAATTATTATTGAAGGATTATATAACTTCCATTAATAAAATTATTAATACAATAATACTTCAATTCTTGAAAGACGCACTGTCAGAGAATCAATATGGAAAAACAACACTGATTCGCAATATATTTTCTTATGGTAAAACTAAGTAAGTTATAGTGAAAAACACAAAAGAATTTACATGCATGACTAATTAAGAGTTGCCATAATTAGAAGTAAAAAAAATTTACCTGACATAGAGGGATCGCTTCTGGCTAGTTCGAAGAGAACCTGACCCTGAACTAATACTACTATTCATCATCTGCTCCCGTAAATCATGTATTTTAGCTTCAAAACGACTGTATTCTGATGGAAGAGAAAGAGAAATAAATTTATAGATTTTCAAGTAAGTTATTTGACTATAACGTGTTAAATACGCAAACTGTCCTATAATTGATTAAATGTGGTTAGAACCTTAATATAGTAATATGCATAAAATGTCCAACACACAAATATCAAAAACAATTAGTAATAATCTAAATGTACCATAAATTAGAACTGGCTGGGTTAGAATTTTTTTATGTGCTCTTTTAAAGTTTATACCACATTTAATCAATTAAATGACAATTTCCATGCAGCAGACAGCAATAATCTTATATTACTGTTGAATGTAAGTGTAAATTTAAAAAATCAGGATATATTCTAATTTTTATGTTAAAAAAGAAATCTGCAATAATAATTAATATACTAGATGCTTTAATTATTGACTTTTCCCCCTTGAGACAATCAGTTCATTTTATATACTTAAATACAGAACTTGTGCAGGGTCAACATTAAAGGGAAAAATATGCCTTAACAACTCACAAATGAAATTTATTTTAACTCATTTTATAATTTATAAATTGTCAAAATTCAAAAGACACAAAAACAGTCTGAAGTGACATTCATGAATATTTTCATTTAAAATACAAAAATGTGATTTTGAAGATGGATGATTTTAAACTATATATTTAAAACTGTTAAGTCTATTAATAACCTGTTAACAAAAGTTTAAGCAGCACTTTTTCAAAAATATTGCAGTCACATGGTTATAAACATGTTTTTTTTTAACCCCTCTATTTATAACAAACAAATTGCAGACAATTAGGTCATATCAAATCTGAGTTTCTTATAAAGCCTGTCTTACAACAAACAACTTCTCTGGGAGTTTGTACAGATTAAGATGACAGAGTAAGAGTAATAAGCATGATTACTGCTGAGTTACTCTTCCTTCTACCATAATCCTCAAGTTTGTTTTATGGATAATAAGCTCTATTGAAGTAACAATTCATCAACAAGCTTAGAAACATTTAAAATTCCACATTAATATCTAATGAAATACTTTACTATCCTTTCAAAAATATAATAAAACAAAATAAAAACATAAATAGCCTTAATAGTAGAATGTATCCATTATAATTCAATAATTACCAATCCATGGCAACTTGTCTTTAGTACGTGCAGACATAGTTAAATTACAGATTGATGGAGATGTTAATAAAAATGCGTAAGTACATCATAAGTTTAGAAAAACTAGGACCACTGGGTTTTTGCTTAATCTCTTCTATTTCAGTGTTGTATCTGCTTTGCTGGATATGAATAATTCTGGTTCTCAAGATAGTGGAGAGAGCAGAATAAAAGTATCGCATAATGACTTACTTGTTTTATCCAATATTATATTAGCAACAGTGAATTATACCACTAACACTACCACTGTGATATCATGTTTTGATTACTGTAAACAGTTAACTATTTCCTGTAGTTTTTTTATCCTTAGGCTATTGCTAGAGATATACAGTTGAATTATTTTTTTCTTATTTTTAAAAACAGGGTCCTGCTTTGTTGCCCAGACTGGACTGCAGTGGCACAATCATAGGTCACTGCAGCCTTGAGCTCCTGGGCTCAAGCAATCCCGCCTCAGCCTTCCAAGCTGCTGAGACCATAGTGTGCACGAACATGCTTGGCTAATTTTTAAAGAATATTTTTGGTACAGATGACATCTTGCTATGTTGTCCAGGCTAGTCTCGAACTCCTGGCCTCAAGCAATCCTCTGGTTATGGCCTCTCACAGCCCTGGGTCACAGGTGTGAACCACTGTACCTGGCCAATTACCATTTTAAAATTACTTGGAATAGTTCCTTCCTAAGTATTACTGTTGCCAAGTGGATACACATTTAGATTCATTTGTACTCTATTTTCAACTTCAATTTGCCTTTAAAATTTTCCATGGATTTTATAAGTAGGTAAAATAACTCCACAGTCAAATCTGTAAAACACAGATGTTTAAAAAGTCCAGCTTCTATCCCTTTTTCTCATCCCATTCCGTCCTGATCCTTATATGTAAACATTTAAAGAAAGGCTTATTTTTCCATTTTTAACAATATAAAGATATACACAAACATGCAAATACATTTATTCCATATTTTATATCTGTGTGTGTATATATATATATATGCATATACACACACACACACACACACACACACACACACACACACAAACAGATACATTTCTTTTGAGACGGAGTCTCGCTCTGTTACCAGGCTGGAGTACAGTGGCATGATCTTGGCTCACTGCAATCTGCGCCTCCTGGGTTCAAGTGATTCTACTGGACTACTGGCGCATGCCTCCATGCCCAGCTAATTTCTGTATTTTTAGTAGAGATGGGGTTTCACCATGTTGGCCAGGATGGTCTGGAACTCCTGATCTGTGGTCTGCCTGCCTCAGCCTCCTAAAGTGTTGGGATTACAGATGCGTGCCACTGCGCCTGGCCAACATTTCTCTTCTTTCTTAAAACAGTAGAATACATATTTCTCTGCTTTGTTTTTTTTAGTTAATAGTAAGTATATCCAGATCACTGCACAATAATATATACAGATGTCATTCATGCTTTTTTTTTTAACAGCTGTATGTAGTCCTTCGTTTTTAACCTTTACTTCTTTGTCATAAGTATGATTCATATATATTGCATAGGGTTAAATTATGCTTTATTAGGAAGCCTAGAAATTGTTTGCTTTGATGAGCTAACTTCTGAAATGATTCAAATTGTTTAATCTCAGCTCTATTCTTACTATCCTGTCTTATTTATTCAAGCTTTTAACATAAATAAACCAGTGGCAGATTATATTTTCCAAAGATGCCCACATCCCACATGCTCTTGTATACTGTGACCATGCCATTTCCTCATCAAGAGCAGAATCTAATTTGCCTCTCCTGGAATTTGGGTTAGTGCTTTGAGTCATTTGTATACCAAAAAATGTGAAGTAATCCTGTGTGACTTTCAAAGTCAGATTAGAAGAGGCTATGAAGCTTCCATAACACTTCTGTAATGCTTGTTCAGATACCATGTAACAAGACTAACTACTCTAAAACCACCATACTGCAGAGGTCACATGATGGTGCTCTTAGCCCAAACTTCCAGCCAGCACCACCAATGCATAAGGCAAAGGGAGCAAAGCCAAACTGGGCCCTCCAAAGCCGCTCCGTCACCACCTAAGTCCCACTAAGTGACCTCAGTTGATGACAGAAGGAAAACAAGAACCATCTCACCAAAATCCTGCCTGAATTCCTAACTTACAAAATCTATTAAAAGGGTGTTATAATCTGTTAAGCTTCGGGTAGTATCTTATGAAGCAGCAGTAACTGGAGCACAGCCTCACTATACGGTTTATTTGTTCTTTTAAGTGTGTGTGCATAAAAAATCAGACACATTTGTCCTTTTGTTCTAATGTCAAACTTTTGTTTGGCTTTTGTCTTTTGGTCTCCTCCTACAAGCAATCATCCCAGATCTGGCTGGAAATATTATCCTTTTATATCCAGTTAAGAAGCTTTAAAGCAATCAGTTAAATTGCTTTAAAGCAACTAGGAAGCTTATTCTGTTTTCACATTATCTTCAAATTCTGCCCTCATTTTCTTCTAAAAACTGTACCATATCAAAATTGTCAGACCACATAGCCTTTTCATATTATACACTCTCTTCCTTATAATCATCTTCATTAATGCTAATACTAGTCCTTATGTCAGTATCACTCCTATTATTTTGGATGTCCGAAGTTTGTTCTCTCTCCCCAGGAAGTGTTTATACAAACATTAACACTCTAATTCTTTGTTGATACATTTGATTCCAGCCTTTATATGTGAAAGTCTGTTTGATTCAGTTTCTTTCTTTGATTCTTTGAGTATGTTCACTCCATTGTCTTCTATACATTGAGAACAACCGAATTTTCTTCAGTTTTCTTGGTGGGGGAGGGGGAGCGGAATTCCAGAGATATTTTCCTTTAAATTCTAATAATTTTATTATGGCGTTTTGCTCTGTAGTTGTTTGTATGGCATTTTGCTCTGTAGTCTGTTTCAATTTGAAACAACTTTTTAAAATTTTAGAACAGATTTCATTTATGTATTTTTCTAGCATTGTTTTGGATTTCTTCCTAGGAGACTCCCATTATGTGCATGTTGAATATTCTTTGCCTACCTTTTGTATCTGCCACTTTCAAATCTTTTGTTTCTTTCTTCTAATATTTTTTTAAAGACTAAAGCAGTCATAAACTGTTTTTCCTGAACCACCTGACAGCAATTTGCCTTCTTGATGTCTCATCACCTCTAAATACTTCAGTATTTCCTACAAATATTTTCCTATATAACTACAAAACCATCAAAATCAAAGTAACATTAATACATTACTACCATCTAATGCTCAGATCCTAATGAAGAGTCACCAATAATGTTCTTTATAGAAAAAGGATGCAATTCAAAATCATTTGTTGCATTTAGTTGTCATATCTTTTTAGTCGCTTTGAGTCACAGCAGTTTCTCAGTCTTTTCTTGACTTTGAGATCTTAATACTGTTAGAGATTACAAGTCAACTGTTTTGCAGAACATCTCTCAATTTTGGTTTGCCGTAAGTTTCCATACAATTAAACTGAGGTTATCCAACTGTGGCAGGAATATCACAGACGTTATGTTCTACCCAATACACCTGTATCAGGTGGTACACAATTTTGATTTGTCCCATTACCAACGTTATTAACTTTAATCACTTGATTAAAATTGTGTCTGCGAGGTTTCTCCACTATAAAGTTACTTTTCCCTTTTGCAAATAAGTTACTGAAACTGTTTACAGTTCTCCATTCTCATCCAACTTTCAATTAATTCATTTACTTATATTAGTAAAAACTCATTTCCTACTTTATTCAGTGGGTTATAATCAGCCATTATTATCACCAATTGAAGGTTGAAATTGTTCCTGATTTGGCCAGTAAGAGTCTCTTGAAGTTAGATTCTGTGTCCATTTGCCCTGTCTCCATCATTCCTCGAGTACTTTCTTGCTTTCTGGCAGAGGATATTACAGAGCAATCTAGCATTTTCTTTGCCTGACTTCTGGGGAATCTGCCATTTGACAAAAAAGCCTTAGTAATTTCAGTGGGGAATATTTTCAAGGCAAGATCTGGATGGTAGGTGCTCATTGCTATTGGGGTGGCACTAGGCTCAAGCCCTCTCCATGGGCAGACCCAGGAAAAATAACATACACACAGATACATACGCACAGATATAGATATTTATGTTTGCATCTCTATCAATGGAAAACCACCCCTTCAAACCAGTTTCTTCAATTCTAATCCAGCATTATAGGATTCAAATTTAAGTTTTTTTCCTTTCCATATCTGTAACTCTCTTCTCAATAGTGAAAATTATGAATAACAATAACCTAACACATATATTAATTTTGTCAATCTCAATTTGATCAATCATCCACTTCCCTGACTGGGTGCTGAGCATTTCCATATGTGCTTTCCTCACCAGGCCTCAGGCTCTGACTCCTGAAACCTAGGCATTACCTTGCATGGAAGCCATCCTCATGGGTAAGTCCAACAGGCCACCAAAGCTCTCCTAAACCTCACCAGCCCTGAGGTGTACATTAAACTATTTTGCTCTGCTCTACCTAATGGCTTTAGGACTAAACTGATCAAGTTGTAGAAAGATAATAGCTACTTTTGCTTTAAAATTTTTTCTTCTTTTTCACCTTCTTGCTTTAAGGAAATAGCATGTCTCTTCCAGTTAAATTTAGTCTTTAAAACAATGTCTTTATTTCTAATAATTTTCTGAGTTCTATCCATTTATTGATGTTGTTCTTCCACATAGTCTACCATTTTTCTTTAACTTGTTTTGAAATACTAATTTTAGTTTATATTAGTTTCATAAATTATGTCTTTCTGGTCGTTTTAAGTCTGTGGAGGTATTACTCTAATCCTTATTTTCACTTTTCAATTAGGTTTCCATGGGATTTAATCATGATCTTTTCCTATTGCTCATTTTTACATGAAATTAGTTTTCCCCAACTTTCCACAGAAGTTACGAGTCAAGATAGGTTTTCTAACTTCACAGCTCTAGACCTCTCTATTTTGTTGTTTCTTTCACGTGTTTAAAGACATGATCTCGGACTGTGAGATTTCCTGAAGCTACTCACCCCTGCAAATCTGGTCCTTCTATTTTGAAACTTTGGCCCTATTATCCCTATCCTATTCTATTTGGGTTTTATTCCCAGCAGTTCTTCCATAGTGTGAGGCTTTAAATGGAAAGGGAGTTAGAGCTGGTGAACTGTGTCATAGGGCCCAGACTGCTCTAGCCCCTTCATTTCTTACTGTAGATTACTTACACTCAACATGCGGCAATCTATAGCTATACAAAATCTCCTATAGTTCACCTGGTGTTCTCAAATTGTCCCACAGCATTTTCTCGTGAATACTGGTTAGCACTGGGCTTCTCCTGTTGTTTCAAATATCCACATCCCTTGCATAGATGCTGATATCAGATGGTCTTATAGCTGATACGTTGTTTACATCAGTTTATATTTGTGGTACACAGGATATCTTTCATCATTTCATCTAGTTTTATTGTACATTTTAAACAAATTTTGGTTTTGCTTTCCTAATTTTTTTTTTTTGAGGGAGAGGAGTTCTGGGCAATTCAGCTTTAAATCTACTATCTCTTTTTGTATTTTCCATTAGTCTCACTGGTTTATGTTTCTATGAATTTACTTCCTAAAAAACAACTAGGAAGTGATGACTTTCCAATGTTTATTATTTTTGTTTTTTAATATTTTACTATTTTAAATATAATTTATGTGTACATTTGTATAATTTTACTTTTAATAAAGGCTATGTTTTAGTTTGCAAAATTTCTGAAAATTGAACTGGCTCTCGTAAGCCAGTACACCTCTGCTCTTGAAACAAAAGAGACTTCTGTGCTTCCTTAGCCCTGAGTTCCTAATTTCCCTTTACTTTTTGCTTGTTAATTCCTTACTGCCTTAACAGCTCTGCAACGCTTTTTAAATAAGAGGTTTATTACATTTCATGTAGCATTATTAGTTTATAATAGCAATTTTGCTGATCTGATAATAGAAGTCCTAGTAATTTAAAATAGTCTACATTTTAGAAATTTAAAAACTTTCTGTAAAAAAGAACACATTACTTTTTAGAGTGATGCAGAAAAATATTCTTTCTTAATAACTAAGTTACTACAAAGCAGTTAACATAGTCTCAGATATTCAACATTTAAGATACTAAAGAGCTAAGTCAATTTCCAGTAATTTCTTAAATTTGTGATTTACATTGTTCACTGTATTCAGATCTTCATATTTAGAGTCTTTGCTTAGCCTTTTTTTCCCTCCCAAAACGGTCTCACTCTTTTGCTCAGGCTGGAGAGCAGTGGTGCGATTTTGGCTTACTGCAGCCTCTACCTCCCTAGTTGAAGTGATTCTTGTGCCTCAGCCTCCCCAGCAGCTGGGATGACAGACTTGTACCACCACATCCAGCTAATTTTCTTCTGTATTTTTATAAGACAGAGTTTTGTCATGTTGGCCAGCCACCTTTTTATATGTTCAAAACATACTTCAACATTGTCCTCAAAGTTGCTTTTCCTTTAAACCTTCCATTTCATTTACCCAGTTAAGATTCCTACCTTTTCCTTTTGTTTCAAATCAATCGATACTTTTAGTCCTATCAATCTCCCCCAACCCGTATGTATGTATGTATGTATGTATGTATGTATGTATGTATGTATTTATTTTGAGATGAAGTTTTGCTCTTGCTGCCCAGGCTGGAGTGCAGTGGTATGATCTCAGTTCACTGCAACTTCCACCTCCCAGGTTCAAGCGATTCTCTGCCTCAGCCTACCAAGTAGCTAATTTTTGTATTTTTAGTAAAGACGGGGTTCTACCATGCTGGCCAGGCTGGTCTTGAACTCTTGTCCTCGTGATCTGCCCACCTTGGCCTCCCAAAGTGCTGCGATTACAGGTGTGAGCCACTGCACCCAGCCTAATCTCCATATTTTACCCATCCTGTATATATTTTTAAAAGTAGCCCTACCAACATATTTTTTTCTTTCTTTCTTTTTTTTTTTTTGAGACAGAATCTTGCTCTGTCATCCAGGCTGGAGTTGCAGTATCATGATCATGGCTCATAGTAGCTTTGACCTCCTGGGCTCAAGCAATCTTCCTACCTTAGCCTCCCAAGTGGCTGAGCCTACAGGCACACACTACTATGAGGTCATTTTTAAAAATTATTTGTAGTGACAGGGTGTCCTATGTAACCCAGGGGGTCTTGAACTCTTAGGCTCAAGTGATCCTCCTGCCTTGGCCACCTAAAGTGTTGGGATTATAGGCTTTAACCACCACACTAATTTTCTTATATTTTTATTCCAATGGAAGAGTTTCATCCCTTTTTTCGGTTAAGTCATTGACATCCCTCTCCTAGAAATCATATCAAAACTCAGCAAAGCTATAATTTTACATAGTTTTCTCCATTCAACATCTCAAAAATTTCTGTATCAAACCATATTTCTTGTCATGAATCATTAGGGAATATCTGAACTGCTGCCTACAAATTAATTAATATATGTATGCCTATACAAGGAGAGAGATTTAAAAGCTGATTTTTTAATTTGATTTCCCCTTTCAAATTTTAACCTCTGTTTTCACCCCCACACTAGAGGAAACTGGACTTTCTCAATCTCTTCTTAACATGTAATCCCTACAAACAAAAACATTCATTTATAACTATAATAAAATATATTAATTAAATACAGATCTTAAACCCAAGAGAAACAACTCTCAGAGAATGGATACTATAATTACCCTAGAAAAGAAAAAGGGAAAATTTTTAAGATGGCAAGTTAGTTGTTTTAAGTACAGTAGCTCTCTAGTATATTCAGAGGATTAGTTCCAGAATCCCATGTATACCAAAATCCACGCATATTAAAGTCTAACAGTAGTCCTCGTGGAGTCTGACAATAAAAGTCAGCCCCCTTCATATAGGAAGGCATACGGCATTTTTGATCCCAGTTTGGTTGAAAAGCACATGCATGTAAGTGGATACTCACAGTTCAAACCTGTTGTTCAAGGGTCAACTGTAGCAAAGGAGTGTAGAAACAGATAGCAAGGAAAGTGGGAAAGTAGGAGACTGAAACACATTTTGATTACCTATCTAGTACTGAAAATGGTGATAAGAAATGACAAATGCCTGCAAATAAATGCCAGTAGTCCAATGTAATCTCCCCAGATTGTCTCCACCTCTTCTCTCTTGGTTGGTATAAGAATAATGGAAATAAAGTCTGGGTGTTAGAAATCTACCTCTGTAACTCAAGATTCAACTCAAAGCTTTGACGCTCAGAAAAGTTAAGTGACTATGGCCTAAACTTTCCAGACTTCAGTCACTTGCAAAATAGGGTTATAATACCAAACAGTTTTTTTCCTTGTGAAAATAAAATACCTCCAAATTTTAGACCTAACCAATGGGAAAGAGAAAATAAGTTTAACTTAAATATTGAATTTAATTCTTTCCAC
This sequence comes from Callithrix jacchus, assembly GCF_049354715.1. NCBI lineage: Eukaryota > Metazoa > Chordata > Mammalia > Primates > Cebidae > Callithrix > Callithrix jacchus. The sequence continues at coordinate 25,050,647 of NC_133516.1, read as the reverse complement.
TTTATTTCTTTTATAGTATTATTACAATAGAATTAATGTTTTCTGAACAAAAGACTGAGATTTGAGGTCTGAAAGTTGGCCTAGTAGTCTTGAGGACCAGTAAGATTAAATATATGAGGTTAGAGATTCTCAGAGTTTAGTGTGTAGTTGAAAGAGTGAGAACAGGGTATGGAGACCCACCCAGAACCCCAGACTTGCCACAAAGATTATTTAAGCTGAAGATACGTGAGATTCAACAGATGCAGGAAAAAAAACAGCCTTCTTGGAGTTTCTCTAATCTGACTAAAAGGTGTAACTTCTGAGAAATGATGTTACCATAAATGCCCTCTCTGAGGAGCTGGACGGCCCTGAGGAACGGAAAGACCACTCATACCAGTTTAGACAAATGTTATCGCCAACCTTATCCCCCATTTCTTCTCCTAAAAACTTGTTTGTCTTTCCTAAAGAAATGTGTTTTTCCAATAAAAGCTGTTTCTCCCTCTCCCTTTTCCCTACTAAATTAGGTAAACAAGCCTTTAACCTTATCCCGCAAGTTAGCTACCATATTTCTTTTGTTGCCTCCTGCATCCATATAAAAGAAATCCTTTTTTTTTTATGTTAATCTGTGAGTTTCATTCACAGGCCCACTACTGAACACACAAGGATGGAGGAAAAGGTTTTCTTCCCTTAAAAGGGGCTAGAAGAAATCTTAACCATTTAACAGTTGTGTAACCAGCAAATTAGTCTCTTTATGGCAGAGCTTCTTCAACTATAATATAAAATGGGGATAACAGTGCTTATAGAATTATCTTGGGAATTAAAGGAGCTAATAAATGTAACATGGTTAGTACCATGCATGGCATACAGTTTTATCATTATATTCTATCATAAGAGATTCTTAAACTATAGACTAGGAAGCATCTGTTACAATTTTGTAATGTCTGGATATGGAGTCCAAAATGAGCACTGTATTACATTTCCAGTTCCCATGTTTAATTTCTTTCTTTTTAAAAAATTTTTATTTTGAGATGAGGTCTCACTCTGTTGCCAAGGCTGGAGTACAGTGGTGCGATCACAACAATTCTCTTGCCTCAACTAGGACTATGGGTGTGCACTACCACACCTGGCTAATTAAAAAACTTTTTAAAAAGTTATGGTAGAGATGAGATCTTGCTATGTTGCCCAGACTAGTTTCTAACTCCTTAGCTCAAGGAATCCTCCTACCTAGGCCTCCCAAAGCGCTGGGATTATAAGTGTGAGCCAGCACGTCCAGCTAATTTCTGATAACTATCCTTCAAAATGATTAACACAATAGAGACCCCCCCCCAAAATGAATTATTCCTTTCCTTTGGAATTAATAAAACTGACAGGAGTTGGAAGATAATGTTCCTTCAAATATCTTGTAGAGATTATTTTTCCTCATATTTAGAATCCAAGTCAAGAAAGTTCAAAGTATACAAGCTGAAAAACCCCTAACAGTACTTTTATGGAAGACTAATAAGCAAGCCATAGATCCTAAAAGATAAAAACTTAATTCTACCAAAAGCTTACCTTTGTCTCTTTGTCTGTATGTACGTAAGATTATCAATAAAGCAGAGAATCCCAAGCCTTTAGGAAAGACACTAAGTGCAAGATGATGATTATCAGAGTGTTAGGTGACTCCTTTTGTACTTCTTAAAATAACAGTCAGCTGAGAAAGAAAATTTGACTCTTCAACTTCTATCCTTGGCCCTCATAGTTCTTACACTTTGGTAATCTAAAATTTTTTTAAAATGTGCTGTACAACAAAAATACATGTTAAAATATATAACATTAAAACAAAATATGAAGCTGTAGTGTCACTGATTAATAAGCAGATATAAGCAACAACACAGCAAGGAGGACAGGCAAATTTTTAAAGTACCCAAAACATACTTTAAAATTTTAACTCTCCTATCTTTGGTCTCTGTTATTCTTCACCTATGATGTTATTTTTTTCTCTCTGCTCACCTAAATCCTATCCATTCTTAGGTTCCCAGTTAAACTTCAATCCCACTTTATGGTAACTTTTATCATGCCAAGCAATATAATCTCCCTCCTTTTAAATTTCTAAGGCAATGTCTGTCTTCTGTGCAATGCTGGTACTTACTTAGTCTTCATTAGGCAATAGTACCATAGCCATGGTAAAGGAATACAGCATACATCACTTCGCCAGACTAAGCACTCATCAAGATATTCCCAGTGAAAACTATCTAGACTTTGAAGGCAACAGACCTAGGTATGAATCTTAGCTATTACTAGCTTTGTTATCTGAGTCTACTTCATCATCTGTAAATAGGGATATTGCTATCTATTTTATGAGGATACAGAAAGCCTTACATAATAAATAGACATCTAAATAAACATATAACTATAAACTGTGTAACTGTTATAAAGTGAAAATATCAGTGCTATGAGAAGGAACTAGCTGATATGGTTTGGCTGTGTCCCCACCCAAATCTCATCTTGAATTGTAGTTCCCATAATCCCCACATATTGTGGGAGGGTCATAATGGGAGGTAATGAATCATGAGGGTGGATTCCCCCATGCTATTCTAGTGATAGTAAGTTCTCATGAGATCTGATGGCTTGACAAGGGCTTCCCCCTTCACTTGGTTCTTATTCTTCTCTCTCCCACTGCCTTGTGAAGGACACGTTTACTTTCCCTTCCGCCACGGTTATAAGTTTCCTGAGGCTTCCCTAGCACTGTGGAACTGTGAATCAATTAAACCTCTTTCCTTTATAAATTACCCAGTCTCAGGCACATCCTTATAGAAGCATGAGAACAGGACTAATAGACTAGCCATTGAAAGAACAGAGGAAAAGAATATTCTAAGAAAGAAGAGAATGAACAGAGAATTAGGAAATAATCTGGTATAGTCAAGGGTTTGAAAAAAGGCCTGTATGGTTAGAGCTTAAGGAGAAAAGGAAAGACTGGAGGGCATGATGTAAAATCATGTGTGCTGTGCTGTGATAATTACAAAGAACTTTGCAGGCCTATTAAAGGATTTGGATTTTATTAAGAGTATAATGGGTACTTTTTAAATGGGGAATGCTTCAACCCAAATCTTTGTATTTAAAAAGACCATTTTGGCTGAGGAATAGGGAATGGATTGGAGAAAATTAAGAAGTTAGGAGACCTGTTAGAGTATATTACAGTAATTCAGGTAAGGGATGATAGTGCCTTTGGCTAGACTAGTGGCTGTGACTGGGACGTTGTGAATGGGGAGGGAGTCAGGCATGATTCCTGAACTTCTGGCTTAAGCATGAATGGAGATGCCATTTAGTGAAATAGTAAAAAAAAAAAAAAAAAAAAAAAAATTAAGTGTCATAAACATTAAATTTGAAACATTATCATTGAGAAATACAGCTGAAGAAATCAAATAGGACACGTAAGTGTGGTGTTCAAGAGATGTCTGGAAGTAAGACACACATATGAGAGTAATCAACATAAGGGTTTAACCCTTGAAACAGACGATATTTACTAAACAGTAGCTATCTGAATAATCAAAGAATGCAAACTCACTTTGATACAAAAATGGGTTCATCTATACTAGAATAGGTGAAAGTACTGAATACAATTAAAGAAAAAGAGTATCATCTGGAAAGGGTCATACAAAAGAAAAGTACAGAAATCACAAAAACAAGCAAAAAACAAAGAATAAAGAAGGAACAAGCAAACAAACAATAGAAGCACATTGTTAAGACAATCTGGGAGAGAAATTCCTGGGCCCATTCAATTACTAACCTAGGATAAGAGTAGCCCATCCTTGTTAACTATCAGTGCAAAGTATATTTAGTGCATATGTGGATAAATTAACCTTATTTAAGGGTCACTAACTATTACAATAATAAAAATTAATATATATATTTTTTGAGACAGGGTCTCCCTGCTGCCCAGGCTGGAGTGCAGTGGCATGATCACGGCTTACTGCAGCCCTGATCTCCTGGTCTCAAGTGATCCTCCAGCCACAGCTTCCTGTGTAGCTGGGATCACAGGAATGTTCCACCATGCCTGGCTAATTTTTAATTTTTTTGTAGAGATGGGGTCTCACTTTGTTGTTCAGGCTGGTGCTGAAGTCCGGAGCTCAAGCAATCCTTCTGCCTCAGTCTCCCAAAGTGCTGGGATTACAAGTGAATTAACTTTTTGTTCTGTTCTGTGCTCACTAAGCATTAGAGTAGTCTTTTATTTACTATCAACCAATTTTCACTACTCTATCATGACTTGTTATTTTTGCCTGGGTCCCCCCAAATTCTTTCTTAACATTAACAAGAATATGTCTGAATTTTGGCCATTCTGAGTCAATTTTCCTTGTATTATGCTGTACCCTTTTAATATAAAAATTGATTTCTTTTTACTTCAGGAAAGTTTTCTTGAATTGACTGAATTATAAGTTAAGACATTCATTCTTTTCCTTAAAATCAGAAAGTCGAATTATATATACAGTATGGAAAGTTAGGAGACCTGTTAGAGGATATTACAGTAATATCCTCTATCTTCTATTGCTAACATTTTCCTTCTAGTCTTCTCAGACTCACTATTTCTGTTTCATTTTGTTTACTTTTTCTATTTTATCTTCTAATGTTTCCTGCTGAGTTTTCTGCAGTGACTCCGTGTTTGTGGTCTAATTTCACTAACTCGCGTTTGCTTTCTTCTCTCCTAGGTTCCGCCAGCTCAAAGTTAATTTCTTTTGGTTATTGACTCATCTTTTCCTATAGTTCTTATATTTCTACTTTGCGGTCTTCTTTCAAAGTGAATGCATAAACTGCAAAACATTAAGGTTAAATTTTCATCTGATTTGTGTTAAGGTTTTTGTGTTGTGTGTACACGTAGCTAATCTACAACGTGTGTTGTGTGTACGTGTAGCTAATCTACTAAGCTTTGATGCTTTTCCCCACCTCTTATCTTTGTATGAATGTAAGGCAACTTTTAAATTACTTATTACTGGGGTTGGGCGCAGTGGCTCATGCCTGTAATACCAGCATTTTTGGAGGCCAAAGCAGGCGGATCACCTGAGGTCAGGAGACTAGCCAACATGGTGAAACCCTGTCTCTATCCAAAATACAAAAATAAGCGGGGTGTGGTGGCAGGTGCCTGTAATCCCAGCTACTCGGGAGGCTGAGGCAGGAGAATTACTTGAACCTGGGAAGCGGAAGTTACAGCGAGCCGAGATCGTGCCACTGCACTCCAGCCTGGGTGAGAGTGAAACTCCATCTCAAAAAAAAAAAAGATAATTACTGATTACTTTGCTAGATTTTGTTAGACTAGCTATTTCCAGAAAGTCTAGGGGTGCAGGAAAGATGTATGCATAGTAAATTTTTACAGCTTTTAAAACCCAAATACTGTCACATTATCTGATCTAGAGAGACAGGATGCTTTATCCAAATATGAGTCCTCTGCTTTCCTAAACCAAACCACGAGTGGCTTCTGCTCCAGCCTGTTCACCCCACTTCACATGAGGCTTGCAATAAAAAACACAGGGTCACGTTTTTATACTTATGAAATGAGCCCCTCACCTTTAAGAGGTGCAATTTTATACCATATCCTAAAATTCTGCCACCAGAAAGCATTCTTAACATTCCATATTTTAACTCTTCCCCTCTTTCCATGTGGCTTCCGCAAGACCTCAGCTGCTGAAGGAGTCTTTACCTGTACTTGGTTGTCCAGGTATTATACCTATCTTCTTAGTTTTAGTTAATATGAAGTGAAGTTGTATGGGTAAGAACATGTGTGTATGTTTCATTTTTCTTACTGTTTTTGTGTGTTTTCTGGGGAGGTTAAGGAGCAGATATTAAGTTACACTTAATTACATCTAAAAAGTTTACATTCCTTATAAACATAAATGAGATGCTGTCTGTAATACTAAAGAACCAGTGACTGTAACTTGGCTTCCATATAGTGTACCCACTGGATGGGAGTGTGTTGGCCAGAAGATAAAAGTATGTGGGGTCCCACTGGCAGACTTGTTTCTCACAAAAATTAATGAGTTGGCATTCTGACTTCATATGTTAGTCCCTATTTGTTTGGTTGATGTGAATTAATATTTGAAATTTACTCCCAATTAAACAATTTTCCCTTGTTTAGTTACTGAGCCTAAAAGGCTAAGGTTTTACTAGATTGATAGAAACTCCTATACTTAAGAAATACCAAGCAATGCTCAACATGCTACTTTGATCAGCTAAAAGACATACTAGATTAAAAAAATAAATCCTGCCCCAAAAAAGAATAATAAATATAATTAATTGCTAAATTACAGAATTATTAATTTAGCTCCTTACGTCATTTTTCCTTCTTTATCATGTTGTTTATGAGCATCAACAAATAGGCTATAAATTCTTTTGGGTATTTAAGCTTTTTAAATTCCTCTGAGGTGTGATTGCAGACGCGGTTATGTTGATGTACACTGGAGTCTTACATATGTTTAATAGGGCATGATATCAAATTTTCCATTCCCGCCTTTTCCCCTAGGAACTTAATAAGGTCACATCAATGATATTTTACTACCTAGATACACATTATACCCCAAACTTGGCATTCTTCTCTTTTATTTTAAATAGTAGTAACAGCTATTAGAAACATGCCTTAAATCTTGATATTAATAATTATAACTTAATTCAAAAGCTAGAAAAAATCTGGGTGACCTAAAGTTTTTTGGGCATTATCTCTGCTTAATGGTTTTTATTATTTTTTTCAGATCAATAAAGTAGTAAAAGGGACATTAAAAGGTATGACGACTTCAGTTACAGAACAGATTAAAAACATAAACAAATTAACCCACATAATGATGCAATGCTCAAAAGAACTTGTGGATACCAGTTCCCACATCATTAAAAAATACTTTTCATCTGGAAAAGGAACTAGGTTCAGACTAAACAAATGCTAGATTAACAAATTGGAAAAAAGCACAAAAAAGGAAGTTAAGCTTGGAAGTTAAACAATATTTAAGAGGAAGAATTTTAAAAACTAAAATAAGAGTAACTATAGACAACAGAATTTTATTACCTTCAGGTCGATATTGTGCAACAATTGTGACAGCCTGGCCAGCATTTTTCAATGCAGCTGCTGCCTGCTCATGACTGGCAGCTCTGAGGTCAACACTATTTACCTGTAAATGGAACCAAATCTTAATTTGGGAGAAAATAATCACTTTGATTAGAAATCACAATAGCCTATTCTTGAGTAGGCATATATTAAAATTAGTTGCAATAACTTTACCACTAAAATGTTTCTTTTTTATTCTGATTTATTAAAAATATACTGTATAGTAAAACAAAATATTATCATTCAAAGCAATTTTATTTACTAAAACCACTTTGCTTAGTCAAGTGAGCAAAGTCAAAACACTTCCCTTCAGAAGGCTGGGTATCAATCCATCAAAAAACTACCTTAATTTGAGAACCTGAAAAATCAAGTGGCACCATTTTGCACACTTTGTTTTACTAGAGACTCAAGCAATGAGAGGGAAATTCATTTTGCTTGTAGCATCCACTCACCTCCTGCCACATTCTCACGGCTATTGCTCAACACAGTTCCAATTATTTTTCTTCCTGTATAAACTAAAGCTTCCATTCTTTCAGTATAATAGAAAAGCTATTATTTAGAAATATTAAAATAGCTCAGACTGCAAGGACTGATTTGATTAGAATGCTAATTAAATGAACCAGGAATTATTTTTTGAATAAAGAGTGCTTCCTTGGGTGAAGTAATTATCCAATTCTACCAGCAGGTGACCAATCCTATTCCAGAAGAAGGGGCAACTTAATTCTTGTTTCTGCAAGGTTGCTAATACTTTGTGTATGCACACACAAACACACACACACACACACACATTGTGTGTGTGTGTGTGTGTACAGTACATTATCTTAAGAGATTGTTCCGTTTTCACAAGACAAACTTAAGACAACATTAATGGAAGCATTACACTTGAATGTAATAAACTTGATATACTGAATTTAAAAAAAGTTGAGAACCACCAATGAATAGAATACAGCCATGTTCAGGACCTTCACTGAAATTTTCTGGAAAGGAACGATCATCATGCAATTTTTATATAAAAACTTGTTTTGTTGAGATCTAATCTAAAATCTGTTAAAGATCACATATCACTTTTAAAAAATTTGACTATGAGCCCAGAAATTCCTGGGATCATAAATATACATAAAGAACATTTTAACCACATAAAGATCTGGTGTTTTATATTATCTAAAAAGAAACCATTATGCAACTAAACTAAAATATGTGCCCCTTGAGGCTGAGCATGATGGCTTACACCTGTTATCCCAGCACTTTGGGAAGCTCAGATGGGTGGGTCTCTTGATGCCAGGAGTTCGAGACCAACATGGTGAACACCTGCTCTCCTAAAAATACAGAAATTAGCCAGGTATGCTGGTAGTCCCAGCTACTCAGGAGGCTGAGCCAGAAGAATCACTTGAACCCAGGAGGCGGAGGTTACAGTGGGCCGAGATCTCACCATTGCAAGCTTCTCTGGGTGACAGAGAGAGACTGTCTCAAACCAGCACAACCACCAACACCACCCCCCCGCCACCCCCCCACCATCCCAAACCCTTGAATGAAAACCAAGACCTAAAAACCCTAATCTAAACTAATGTAACAATGTGGTAATTACATAATATCTCTTGCTGATGATGGCTATGCAGAACTCACTACAATGTATAAATAGTTCTACTTAGTGCATAAAGAAAACCCTCCTAGTTCCTGGGATAACAAACCAGGCAAGAAATACACGGAAAAATAAATTTTCACAGATTATTGTAGAAAAGATGAAAAATGTTAATGAATTATTTTTGTGCACCAAACCCGCTTAAGAGTGTAATCTGTTGAACAAAACTACATATTAAAGACTTTCCACACTATCATTGAACATTTCAATTAAAGATACATTATTAAGGATATTTTAGAAGAATTCCAGTACTGAGAGACCTATTTGTATAAATAGCCTTATAGTCTTTTTATTTGCACCAACATTTTTGAAAATTGAGAAATAATTCACATACCATAGAATTCACATTTTTAAAGCGTATAGTTTAGTGGTTTTTAGTACATTCATAAGTTTGTGCAACCATCATTACCACCTAATTGCAAAATATTTTCATCACCCCAGAAAGAAACTCTATCCACTGACAGTCACTCCTATGTCTCCTCTTCATCCTTGGGAACTACGAATCTACTTTCTGACTGTACAAATTTACCTATTTCATGTATTTCAAATAAATGGGATATATAATATGCGCCATCTGTGCTTCTTTCACGTAACGTATTTTCAAGGTTCATCCTTGGAGCATATATCAGTACTGCATTCCTTACTATGGCTAAATAATGCTCCACTACAATCCATTAAAAACGGATATATCACTTTTGTTTATCCACTTCCTTAAATTTATACTTAAGTATTTTATTCTTTTTGATACTATTATAAATGTTTTCTTTCTCTATCCTGCAACTTTACTGAACTCGTTTATTACCTTGACAGTCTTTCTTAAGATTTTCTCTAAACAAGATTATGTCATCTACAAATAGTTTTCTTGCTTTTTATTCTGGTAGTCTTTTTTTCTTTTAAATCTTGCCTGATTCCTAGAACCTCCAGGACAATGTTGAATAGAAGTAGGAAGAGCAAAAACCCTTGTCTTGTTCCTGATTTTAAAGGGAAAGCTTTCAGTTTCTCACCATTTAGTATGATGTCAGCTATCAGGTGTCTGGAGATACCCTTTTTCATGAAGTTTGCTTTTATTTCTAGTTTATTCGGTGTTTTTATCATGAAAACCTACTGGTTTATGACAATTGCTTTTTCTGTGTCTACTGAGATATCATGTGCTTTATGTCCGTTAAGACGGTGTCTTACTTTGATTGGTAAGTATGTTTCTATGTTGAATTAACCAAGCATTCCTTAAATAAATTCCATTTGGTTATGGAATCTCATCCCTTTTCATGCTGCTAGATCCAGGTTGTTATTTTGTTGCTTTTTATATCTATATTCATATGGGATATTGATTTGTAATTTTTTCTTCTTGTGATATCTTTGGTTCAGTATAAGGATAATATTGGCCATATAGAATGAGCTGGAAAGCATTCCTCATGCTTATTCCTTTTTGGGGAAGAGTTTGTGAATGACTGGTGCTAATTCTTTAAGTGTCTGGCAGAATGTACTAGTGCAGCTATCTGGTCTGGGATTTTTGTGTTTTGGAAGTTTTTGATTACTAATTCAATATCCTTAACTTGTTATAAATTTTTAAAAATTTTCTATTCTTGAGTTAGTTTCAACAGCTTATGTCTTTCTAGAGATGTACTGGTAATTATAGAGTATATAACTATAAAATATATATATATGACTATGTAATGACATATATATATTATAGATGTCTCTTGCCTTTAGTAATAATTTTTTCTTAAAGTATACTTGATATTAGTATAGCTACACTAGGTATCTTTTGGCTACTTTTGTGTAATGTATCTTTTCCACCCTTTTACTTTCAACCTTTTTATGTCTTTGAGTCTAAAGCGTCTCTCTTGTAGACCCAGTATAGTTGGATTGTTTTTTAATCTACTCTATCAATGTTTTTACCTTTTAACTGGAGTGCTTAATCCATTTATATTTAACATAATTACTGATAATGCAGAATTTACTTCAATTAGCTGTGTTCTATGTCTTGTGTTTTCTTTTTCTATTCCTAAATGACTACATTCTTTTTGTATTACATAGATATTTCCTAGTGTATCATTTTAATTCCCATGTCATTTCTTTTACTACAGATACTTTTCAGTAATTTTCTTAGTGGTTATCTTGGATTACAAGTAAAAATTTAAAGCCAGATGGGTGGTGGCTCTAGACTCTAATCCCAGTGACTCAAGTGGCTCAGGCAAGAGGACTGAAGCAGGAGCATCACTTGAGTACAACAGTTTGAAGCCTGGTTGGGCAACATAGTGAGACCCTCATCTCTAAAAAAATACAGAAAAAAATTTAGCTGGGTGTGGTGGTGCATACCTGCAGTCCCAGCTACTCAGGAGGCTGATGCAGCAGGATTGCCTGAGTGAGTAAGTTTGAGGCTGCAGAGAGCTATGACTGTGCCACTGCACTCCAGCGTGGGTAATAGTGACATGCTACCTCTAAAAACAAACAAACAAACAAACATTTTATACGAACCTAGCTTCTTTACCCCCTTTGTGGTGGTGGTGTCATGTTAATTATATCTTTATAAAATGTGTGCACATCTAATTTGTAATTATTGCTTTATTCAGTTGTTTTTAAAATCAGATTGGAGAAAAAAAGTGACATATAAAATAATACCTTATGTTGTTTTATATTTACCTATGTAGTTGCCTTCACTTATGCTCTTTATTTCTTCACATAGATTTGAGTTACTCTCTAGTTTTCTTTCATTTTAGTCTGCAGGATTCTCTTTAGTATTTCCTATAGGGCAGGTTTTGAGAGATGAACTCTTTCAGCTTTCGTTTATCTGGAAATATCCTGAGTTCTCCTTTATTTTCAAAGACAGTTTTGCTGCATATAGAGTTACAGTCAACAGAGTTTTTTTCTTTTCAGAATTTTGAATATGTTATTTCACTTCTGACCTCCATGGTTTCTGATGAGAAATCAGTCATTAATCTTATTGAGGATGATGAGTCACTTCTTGCTACTTTCAAGATTCTGCCTTTGGCTTTAGACAGTTTGATTGTAATGTGTTTACCTTGTAGATCTCTTTAATTCAACTTGGAATTCATTGAGCTTCTTGGATTAATGGTTTTCATCAAATTTTAGAAGTTTTGGGCCAGTACTTATTGAAATATTCTTTCTTCCATTCTCTCTCTTTCCCATCTTTCATGTATTCCCATTATGTTGGTACACTTGATCATATCCCATAGGTCTCTGAAGCTGTTATTTGTTTTTTCATTCGTTTTTGTTACTGTTCAGTTCTTCAGCATCAAAATCTCAATTCACCCATCTTTGAGTTTGCTGATTCTTTCTTCTGCCAGCTCAAATCTGCTGGTGACTTGTCTAGAGAATTTTTAATTTATTGTATTTTTCAACTCCAGAATTTCTATTTGGTTCTTACTGATAATTTTAACTCTTTATTGATTTTTTTTTACCTGGTGAGATACTATTCCTTTACTCTCAGTCTATAGAATGGTTTTCTTTTATTCTTTGAACATATTTAAAAAAGCTGGTTTAATGTCTTTATCTAGTATGTCCATGTCTGAGCTTCCCTAGGGACAATTTTCATTGATTACATTTTTCTCCTGTATATGGGTCATACTTTTCCTTCTGCTTGCCTCAAAATTTTATATTGAAAAGTTAAAAGAAATCTAATATGGCAACTCTGGATATCAGACCTGTTCTCCTATTGGGAGACAGGTCTCCCAACATTGTTGTCTTAGTGACTTTTCTTAATGTTGTAAAGTCTGTATTCTTTGCTGTGTCTGAACACTGAAGTCTCTGTCTAGTTAGCTTAATGACTGAACAGATTATTTCCTTAAATAGCTGAAACTTCTAAGTCTTCCACTCTTTTCCAAGGGCTATGTGTGCATGTTGGGGGCCTAACTTTAACATTCAGATAAGCAGTTAACAACTGCCTTAAATCGTCACTTCCTGCTTGCACAGAAGTTCATGATCAGCTAGAGGTGAGAGTTTTAAGGCCCTTTCTGAGCATGTGCACAGCCCTGAACATGTGTGTGGCCTTCTGGTTCCAAGGAATACACTGGAGGTTTTCAAAGACCTTATTAAGAATCCATTCCTCCAATTTTCCTTTTTTGATCAGTCCCTAGTACTTTCAGGGCATTTCCCTAGAGAAGCTCAGTAAGCATTAAAATTTTAAGGTTACTGAGCATACTGCTAAACATAATGCTGTATTTAACTGCACTCACATTGGAGTGAGCTACTGCCCTGAGACTTCCAGTTTTAAAATCAAGGGTTTAAAACCAAAGGGTTTCCAAGACCTGGGGCATTCAGTTCTCAGACCATGAATGTTCTGGGTGAACTAGGTTGAGTTGGTTGGTTCCCATACTTAAGCAGTGTGTCAATGACCTATATAAAGTGGTTCCAAATGGACAATTTAAAAATGTCTATTCCTGAACTCTAGGCTAAATGGAAATTTATTTTGACATAAAGTATGAAGTGAGGCTCTAAGCTAATTTTATTTCCCTAAATAACTAGGTAATTTGTTCAACAGTATTTATCTTTTAAGTCTATTCCTTGCCACTAACCTTTCCTCATCATACTATAATTTACTTTAAGAAATTACAGTGTGTTTTACAAACAATAAAATGTGGAAATTTGAACAGCTCAGCTGAAAGGATTTTGCTAATAGTATAAGTCATGAAACCATTACCTCAAAGAAGACATGTATATTTTCCATTGATGTTCAACTGTACAACTTTATAGTCAGTCCCAATCACTGGCAACTACTTTCTGACTTATAGCCCCACAAATTAGTGTTACCTGCTCATGATTATCATGTAGCTGGAATTAAACAGTATGTATTTTTGTTTATCTGTTTTGCTCAACATACTTGTTTTGTGTCTTAGTAGTTGTTCACTTTTATTGCTGAGTAGTAGTATATTGTGTAAACATGCCACAATTTATTTAGCAATTTTCCTGTTGATGGAAACTTGGGTTATTTCAAGATCTAGATTATTATGAATAAGGCTGTTAAGAATCTTTCTCTCAAAGTGTTTTTGTCGATGTATGCTTTCATTTGTCCTGGGTAAAACCTGGCTGATAAGTTTAGTTTTATGTCTAACTTCTTAAAAACCTTCCTAAAAGGTCTTGTAGTGACACACCATTTTACATGTCCACAAGCAGTGAATGAGGGCTGCAGTTGCTCCACATCCTCATCAATGAATGTTGTTATTTTTTCTTTTGTCGTTCAACTAAGTGGGATATAGTATTTCATTATGACTTTAAGAATACCTATTTTTACCTAGGCATAATTAATCCTTTTTCATGTATAGTTGAGTTTTGGTAAATGTGAATTTCATGCAGCCACCCACAATCAAGGTATTACATCACTCTTATCCAAATCCCTACACATTTCTTTATTCACTGTGGTTTTTACACTTCTCTGATGCCTAACTTAAGTACCTTTTCACATGGTTATTGGCCATTCACATACCTTTTTTGATGTGTCTGCTCAGGTCTTTTGTGCATTTTTAATTGGGTCACTCATTTTTTTTTATCATTGATTTACAGGAGATACTTATATATTCTAGATACAAGTAGCATGGAATATATGTGCTGAGAATATTTTTTAACCACTGTGTGGCCTACCTATTTGGTTTTTTTCCCCTTTCTTCTTTTTTTTTTTTTAGACACAGTCTTGCTCTGTTGCTGAGGCTGGAGTGCAGTGGTGGGATCAAAGCTCACTGTAGCGTCAAACACTTAAGCTGAAGTGATCCTCCTGCCTTAGCCTCCCAAGTAGCTGGGACTACAAGTACCCACCACTATGCCTGGCTAATTTAAAAAAAAAAATTTTTTTTTTTTAAAGATGATGTCTTGCTATGTTGATCAGGCTGGTTTCAAACACCTGGCCTCAAGCAATCCTCCTGTAGCAGCCTCCTAAGTCACTAGGATTATAAGCAAGAGTCACCTCAACCAAAGTATCTGGTTTCTTAATGGCATCTTTTTTATGGTTAGTGGTTTATGCATTTTGTCCAAGGAACTGCTGGCTAGTCTAGGTGTGCAAACATAGTGTCTGACATTTTCTTCTAGGAAGATTATGGTTCTGAATTTTACATTTAGATCTATAATCCATCTAGAATTAAATTTTATGTCTGGAGCAAGACTGGTTCAGGTTTATAATTTTATATACAGATATCTAGTTATTAAGGCACCAAATGTTAAAAAGACTTTCCCTTCTCTCTATTGAACTGACTTGGTGGTCCTCTGATACTATTTAAGAAATGTGTCTAATCCACGTTCACTAAGCTTTCCTTGTATGTTTTCTTTTAGAAGTTTAGTTCTATGGTCCATTTCAAGTAAATTTTTCTATATGACATGAAATAAGAAATGAGATTCTTCTTCCTCTTTTCCTTATGTCTACTGGTTCTATCAATGAAAGAAGAGGGCATTTAAATCTCCAAATGTGACTGCAGATTTGTCCATTTCCTTCCTTGTTCTGACAGTTTACACTTCATGTATTTTGAAAGTATTATAGGTATGTCTTCTTGATTAAATAATACTTTCATCATTCTCGCTGCTTTTATAATTATGAAATTCATGTGCAATAACATATGTCTTAAATTTTATTTTGTCTCATATTAAGACAGCAGCTTTAGTATGCTATTTGCATTACGTACCTTCTTTCACTCTTTTCCTTACAATACATGGGCCTTTATATTTAAAGTACATTTCTGACAAACAGTATATAGTTTGGTCTTGCTTTTTTGAACCAAACTGACAATTTCTGCATCTTAAAATTGTAGCTTTGACTTAAAAGCAGAATAGATATAGATAAGAAAATTTAAGCTGCTACAGTTTCAGTTTCTTGGGAAGCTCAGGCAGGAGTACGGTATGAGCCCAGAAGTTTGAGGCCATAACAGTACTCTGTGATTGTGCCTGTGAATAGCCAACATACTCCAGGCTAGGTAATGCATAGAAGCCCTGCCTCTTAAAAAATAAAAGAAAGAAAAAAGAAAATAAAATATACAAACTAGAAAACAGACCTGAAGAAATAAGTGAAATGAATTCCAAATACGAAACTGGGGTTAGAAGACATGAAAACCAGATTAACATCTACTCATAGGAGTTTAGGGACAGAGTACATACAACACGGGAGGGCAAAATTTGAAAAGAAAATGGCTAAGTTTCCAGAACTGCTTAAAGACACGACTCCTCAGAGTCACTAAGCATAATGAATCCCAAACAGGATAAATAATATGCTAGACACAGAGTTTCACATTTTGTGAAACTGCAGTACACCAACGACAAAGCATCTTAAAAGCATCCAGCAAAAAACCCCACAAATCACCTACAAACAAGACAGAGTAGACCTTTTTTGTTAAATAGAAACAAAACATACCAGACAATATAAAACAGTATCTTCAAAATGCTGAGTGATAATAGCTATCAACCTGTAATTCTAGACTGAACTAAATTTTAAAGTGAAATAAAATAAAAATATTTTCAGACAAAGTCTAGAGTATTTACAATTAAGGAACCACTGCTGAAAGGACAAACCAAGGGCTCGTACTATGGTGCATTTGGATATTTCAGGGGCATTTTTGCTTTTTACAATGACTAGGGAGTTTTACTAGCATGTATCATGCACATCTGCTAGCATGTACATGAAAGCTTTTAGAAAAGGTTAATTTTCTATAATGAGTAAGACGGCCCTATACAACGAAAAACAGTCCAATCCAAATGCTGTTAGCAGTCTACTGAGAAACACAGAAGAAGGAAGACACAAGACGGGATAGTAAAGAAAAATTTTATGCCCTGTGGGTTAACTTTTAATAAATGACAAAAAATAAAAACGACAATTTATGGGTATAAACATAAAACAGAAGTAAAACACAATAAATGGCATGATTAGAATTAAAGCTTCCCAAAGTCTGTCACAGTAGAACTATAAGTAAGTTTTAGTTAAAAATTGTATAGGTAACAACATAAGCACACAGACAAATTGAAAGTAAAAAGAGGAGAAAACATGACGCAAATATGAAGCCAAAAAAAAACTGGGCACATTAATATCAGACAATATAGATTCTAGGGCAAAGCCATTATTATAAATGAAGATGATCATTACATAATAACAAGTACAAAACTATGTGTACCTAATAACACAATTTCAAAAGACATACTAAAAAAAGCTCATGCTATGAGGAGAAACTGTTGAACCCACTGCCATATTTGCATAGCTTTAAAAACCATCCGATTTTAACAATGGATCAAGAAGACAGATCAAGAAGATAACAGATTAAAGTACAAAGTAAATAAGTAACTACATAAGTAACAAGCTTGAGTTAATAGACACACAGCAAATTTTCCAGTCAACAAATACAGAACACATACTTTCTTCAAGCACATTTATAAAAACTGACCCTTCAGAAGAGCCGAATATCAAAAAAAATCCTACTATACAAGAATATGTTCTCTGACACTATAATTCTACAATTAAGCTGTAAAATAATAAAAAGATAACTAAGATATCCCCAATACTTCAGGATATTTAAAAAAAATCTTGCTTTAAAAATAGGTCCAGTGAAAATCATAAAACATTATTTTGGCTAACATGTCTTACCGATATAATACGATCTCCTTTTCTGAGCTCTCCACTGAGATCAGCAGGTCCTCCAGCTAAGATAAAGGAAATAAATATTCCTTCTCCATCTTCTCCTCCTACAATGTTGAAACCTAGGCCTGTTGAGCCACGATGAAGAACAACTTTTCTAGGTTCCCTAAAAATTAAAAAAATATTCAGTATCTTATATAAAACCTGACATTTTATCAGTGATAATTATCTATTGATAATTTTTATATTAACAAACTACTAAGAAAGCTAGACAAAATATAAATGTTTTTTCCTAAAACTACAGGATAAAGAGATTCAAAGCCCACGAATTGAAGGAAAAAATTTAACTTTATATAAAAGCAAAAAACCTGTGTTATAGAAAACAGAAATGAAACCAAAATGAAAACAACAATATGGAAATTTAAAAGTAATAACATAAAGAACTTATCAGGAAATACATAGACTCATGAAAAACTGATGTTGTACACACTTCACTGCCTTCAAAGCAATCACTGCTCCTAGTTAGATGTTTCAAAGGCAGCTATCCTTTTGTATTAGAGAAGATAGGCCCTTTCTCTGGTCTCAAAGGGATGAATCATAACCATCCTATATAAGTCACTGCAATCCCATGCCCCTTTGTTAAAGTTAGGGTATAACCCCATTCTAACCTCTGGTAAATGCAGGGAAATTTTACTGTCATTTTCTAAAGTCAGATAGACCCTAATAAGGACAAAACATTACTACGTTCCTTTCCTCAAAAAACAAAACAGAACAAAACAAAATAAACAAAACCCCACATAACTGAATAATAAAATCCCTTTACTGGTTTCAACATACTATAATCAGGAAGGTGAAACCAAGAGTATACCAAAGACACCGTGGACCTAAGATTGCTATACCAACCCTGGAATCACCCATCTTCAGGCTTTTTATATGAAATAATTAAACCTATTTGCAGGGGCACAGGTAGGTTTTACCATATTGGTGATGTTGTATTTCCTATATTAGATGGTGAATTCCGGGTTTAGTGTTCCTGTTATGCTTTAAAATACATATGAATTAAGAATTTTTTATTAGGATATTATACTTGATTAAAAAATACTCAGCTAAAATTCAACAGTATTTCCAGGGGAAAATACATTCTGATTTTCAAATAATATAAGTACATGAAAAAGTGCTCAACATCACTAGTCACTAGGGAAATAGATATAAAAATAGTGAGATACTTCAGGCCTACTAGGATAGCTATAAAAAAACACAAAACAAAAAGTAACAAGTCTTGATGAGGATGTCAATAAACTGCAACTCATAGTGAGAATATAAGCTGCAGGCACCACGGAAAACAGTTTAGTGGTTCCTCAAAAAGCTAACACAGAATTACCATATGACCCACAATTCCACCTTTACATATATATCCTAAGTAACTGAAAGCAGTGATTTGATTAGATACTTGCATGTCAGTATTTGTTACAGCATTATTCACAATAACCAAAAGGTGAAAATAACTCAAGGGCTCACCATTAGATGAACAAACAAAATGTAGCATATACGTATAATGGAACAGTCTTGTCATAAAAAGGAATGAAATTCTGATACATGCTAACTAATGTATCTTGAAAACATTAAGTGAAATAGGGCAGTCACAAAATGATAAATATTATATGGTTCCACTTATATAAACTATCTAGAATAGGCAAATTCATAGACAGAAAGTGATTAAAGATTACCAGGGACTGGGAATATAGTAGGAGGGGGAATTATTGCTTAATGGTCACAGAGTTTGTGTGAAGTAATGAAAAGGTTTTGCAAACAGTGATGGATGCACAAAACTGTGAATCTAATTAACATCATTGAATTGTATACACTTAAAAATAGTTAAAATGCCAAATTTTATGTTATATATTATTTCACTACAATTTTAAAAAACTGATGTAATATACCACAAATTGAATTGTTTAAGCATTTTTTTTTTGAGACTGAGTTTCGCTCTTGTCACCCAGGCTGGAGTGCGATGGTGCGATCTAGGCTTACTGCCACCTCCATCTCCCAGGTTCAAGCAATTCTCCTGCCTAAGCCTCCTGAGTAGCTGGGATTACTGACATGCACTACTACGCCCAGCTAATTTTGTATTTTTAGTAGAGACGGGGTTTCTCCATGTTGATCAGGCTGCCCTCGAACTCCTGACCTCAGGTGATCTGCCCGCCTAGGCCTCCCAAAGTGCTGGGAGTGATCCACTGTGCCCAGCCCTGAATTGTATATTTTATACAGGTAAAATTTTTGGCACATGATTCATATCTCAATAAATCTATTAATAAATAAACCTTAGAACCAACGTGTAGGTATGTTGTGATTTTTTTTCACTTTTTTGATATTGGTAATTTCTGAAAGACTGCTTACGGTTGGCCAGGCACAGTGGCTCACGCCTGTAATCCCAGCACTTTGGGAGGCCAAGGCGGGCAGATCACGAGGTCAAGAGATCGAGACCATCCTTGCCAACATGGTGAAACACCATTTCTACTAAAACATACAAAAACTAGCTAGGTGTGGTGGCGCATGCCTGTAGTCCCAGCTAGCAGGAGAATTGCTTGAACCTGGGAAGTGGAGGTTGCCGATATTGTGCCACTGCACTCCAGCCTGGCTCCTGGTAACAGAGCAAGACTCTGTCTCAAAAAAAAAGAAAAGACTGCTTACGGTCAAATTGTGAAGAACTTCTAATGTCTGGGCAAACATTCTGTACTTCATTATCACAAAGTACTGTGATTATCAAAAGGAAGTGGTAAAACACATACCATTTTAAGAAGACATATCCAGTAATGAACCACCTAAGTTTCACAGAAGAGTTTGAAAACAGGTAGTCCTGTTATACAATAATACATCAAAGTCCAATGCAGTATTCTAGACAAGAAATTCAACTGAAGAAGCACGAGGAACAGCAATCAAGGTGCAAATATAACTTATTTTTTAGTTTGCAAAAATATACAAAGAGATTAAAGATTAGATAAGCCATTCGGTATTATAGTTTCCCTCTTGACTGCCTTAAATAGGCACTATTAGAAAGTAACAAAAATAAATGGCCATGAAAGATCACTCTACAAACACTGCCTGAAGACTAGCAGCCTTGGATATTCCTATCACAAACAAATAAGAACACTATTCTTTCTGCTAATTTTCATCCCAAACACAATTACTGACAACGATTAAGTTTCCAACATTGCTAATTTCTGCTAATTTCATCCCAAACACAATTACTGGCAACCTATTAAGTTTCCAACATTGCTAATTCTTTATGAAAGAAAAGAGACAAACACTCATATCTGTCTTTAAGATCACTGCCTAGAATCAGAAGTCTGGTAAGTAAAAAATAGTAATAATGCTAATAATGTAATCAATAAACATAAAAACACACATTACTTGGCACAGATTTTAATGTTAAATCTACAATATACATGTACAAATTATAAAGCAAACTGTACAGTGTCTTATTACTATATTGAACAATGTGAAAAAGATCTACAATGTTTCTTCACCCATTTTTTTCTACCTCATTAGAATTCTTTGAGACTAAAAAGACAATTTATAAATTTCAGTGCAGTTAGTAATTTTAGATGAAAGTAAATTCTGTGTGTCAGAATATCAAGAATACATAGCAAACCAACCAACCAACCCACCAGCAGCCAGGTATAGGGGCTCATGACTGTAATCTTAGTACTTAGAGAGGCAGATAGAGGAGGAAAGCTTGAGTCTAGGAGTTCAAGGCTGTGGTGACTTATGATCATACCACTGCACTCCAGCCTGGGCAAGAGTAAGACCCTGATGCTAAAACCAAACCAAACCCACCATTTGTTGAATTCTGAACACAAATTAAATAACTGCCATATTTTTATGGTATATATAAGAAATATATAAAATGTTAGTTTAAATATGCATAAGAATTTTCTTAACTTAGTTTTTCTAAGCTAATTCCTAAGGACAATTTACCAAGCCTTAAAGAAAAGCAGTAATAATTTTTAAAAAAGAGCAGTAATTTATTTGTAAAAATAAAACATTTGTATATTTCAGGCTCTTCAGTGAATCCTCCAAAGGGAAAAATAAAGCTTTAAGCTCATTAACTGTCAATAAAACTTTTTAGCCCTAAAAATTGTGGCTATGTTACATGGCTGATTAAAATTCAACTTAATAGTTGATTTTATGCAAGAAGAATGAATGTTAAATTCCTTACCTTGTAATTTCATCATCTCCAAGCACTGCTTTAGAAACTGGTGAGTATCTGGCTGGTGATGCTGGTGTCTGGCCCAGGAAGGAAGATGGGCTAACATGGTTATCAACAGGCTGAGAAGAAGCTTCAAAACAAAGACAGTGAAAAATTACTTTAAAAATGAAACAAGCCCATTAGTATTCCACTTATGAGTGATTAATGTATAATTTATTTCACTCCTTTGTATATCAGAATTTGGTAGAGAATATTTAATCATCAGCTAAAAAACTGGATGTTATGTTGCCCAGGTTAGTCTCAAACTCCTGTCTTAAAGTAATCCTCCCACCTCAGTCTCCCAAAGTGCTGGGATTGCAGGCAAAAGCCACCACACCCAAATGAATTGCTATTTTAAAGAATTACATAAAGTCTAAATGTGATTGTGAATAATAAAAACCAGAGGCTTTCCAATAAGTTTGAAAAGACTATGTCCTTATATTAGCTCAAATCTGTCAACCTAATTTCTATCTATCCCTTTAAATTCACCCATAAAAGAATAAAAACCTCGTAAAAAGCAGAAATGAAAAATAAGCAAAAACCATCCAGGCGTAGCGGCTCATGCCTGTAATCCTAGCACTTTCAGAGGCTGAGGCAGGTGGATCACCGGAGGTCAGGAGTTCCAAGACCAGCCTGGCCAACATAGTGAAATCCTGTCTCCACCAAAAAAAATACAAAAATTAGCCAGGTATGGTGGCGCAGTGTGTAGTCAGTTACTTAGGAGGCTGACATGGGAGAATTGCTTGAACCTGGGAGGTGGAGGCTGCAGTGAGCCAAGACTGCACCACTGCACTCCAACTTAGGTGACAGAGTGAGAGCCCACTCCCCCGTCTCAAAAAAAAAAAAAGAGGCAAAAATCATCCACTGGTTGATTATAACAGTAATAAATACCACATACAGATTTTCATTATAGCAAAAGCTAAGAATAGAAAATTATGATGTAATTCCTGACCATGCTTTCCAAAGACCCAGACAGCTAACAAATGGCAGTAGTCGCTTACATAGACACAAGACAGCTGAATTACTCCAATCATTACCAAAACATACAGGAAGCAATATTTAACTTTCTTGAGGCTCTAACTCTGATAAAGTTACAAAGCACTTCAAAAGTAGCTGTATTATTTAATTACCAAACATCAGTCTCTTTTTTTTTATTAAATTAGAGAGTATCTTCTATGGAGAGAAGCACTATATTACAGACTGGAGTACAAAAAAGCAGGACACATAAGTTGAAATTACTATATTGGCCAGATAGGTAACATAAAGGAATAAAGTGATCTGAATGAAAGACAATAGGAAAAGACTTAAAATATGGTATTTTAGAGGTGTAGTGTATCTATTGATACTACAGGTTTGTAGTACTCAAAGGCAACTGTTTCCTATCCAGTTCATATATAAGATGCTCTTCTGTATTTGAGCCAAAGGACTTTCTACCAATAACTTTTAGTTTTGAAAGTCCAGTCTTTACTGGGTGCTAACTAAGAATATGCGATTTTTAAGTGAACTGGTATGTGGCCCTCAATCAATAGATACCAATGTGAACCTCTACAATTACTAGCCTTTTAAAAATCCAGTTTACTGATTTTTGATTTTATTTTTTTATTGTACTTTAGATTCTGGGGTACATGTACAGACCATGCAAGACTGTTGCATAGGTACGTTCATGGCAAGGCGGTTTGCTGCCACCACCCCCCGATCACCTATACCTAACATTTCTCCCCACATTATCCTTTCCCTGACCTCCCTCCCACTATCCCTCCCGTAGCCCTCCCCAACAGACCCCAGTGTGTGATGCTCCCCTCTTTGTGTCCAAGTGTTCTCATTGTTCAACACCTGCCTATGAATGAGAACAGGTGGTGTTTCATTTTCTGTTCTTCTGTCAGTTTGCTGAGAATGATGGTTTCCAGGTTCATCCATGTCCCTACAAAGGACACAAACTCATTTTTTATGACTGCATAGTATTCCATGGTGTATATGTACCACATTTTCTTTGTCCAGTCTAACACACTGATGGGCATTTGGGTTGGTCCCAGGTCTTTGCTATTGTAAACAGTGCTGTGATGAACATGCATGTGCATGTGTCTTTATAATAGAACAATTTATAGTCCTTTGGGTATATACCCAGTAATTGGATTGACGATTCAAATGGAATTTCTATTTCTAGGTCCTTGAGGAATTGCCACAGTCTTCCACAACGGTTGAACTAATTTACACTCCCACCAACAGTGTAAAAGTGATCCTATTTCTCCACATCCTCTCCAGCATCTGTTGTCTCCAGAAATTTTAATGATCGTCATTCTAACTGGCATGAGACGGTATCTCAATGTGGTTCTAATTTGCATCTCTCTAATGACCAGTGACGATGAGCATTTTTTCATGTTTGTTGGCTTCATGTATGTCTTCTTTTGAAAAGTGTCTGTTCACATCCTTCACCCACTTTTGGATGGGTTTTTTTAATTGTAAATCTGTTTCAGTTCTTTGTAGATTCTGGATATTAGCCGTTTGTCAGATGGGTAGATTGCAAAAATTTTTTCCCTTTCTGTTGGTTGCCGGTTTCCTCTAATGATTGTTTCTTTTGCTGTACAGAAGCTCTGAAGTTTAATTAGATCCCATTTGTCTGTTTTGGCTTTTGTTGCCATTGCTTTTGGTGTTTTAGTCATGAAGTCCTTGCCTATGCCTATGTACTGAAAGGTTTTGCCTATGTTTTCTTCTAGGGTTTTTGTGGTGTTAGGTCTTATGTTTAAATCTTTAATCCATTTGGAGTTAATTTTTGTATAAGGTGTAAGGAAGGGGTCCAGTTTCTGCTTTCTCCACATTGCTAGCCAATTTTCCCAACACCATTTATTAAATGGGGGATCCTTTACCCATTGCTTGTTTTTGCCAAGTTTGTCAAAGATCAGATGGTTGTAGATGTGTGATGTTGCTCTGGAGGCCTCTGTTCTGTTCCATTGGTCTATGTCTCAGTTTTGACACCAGTACCATGCTGTTTTGATTACTGTTACCTTGTATTATAGCCTGAAGTCCAGCAGCACGATGCCGCCAGCTTTGTTCTTTTTGCTTAGGATTGTCTTGTCTATGCAGGCTCTTTTTTTGGTTCCATATGAAGTTTAAAGTGTTTTTTTCCAGTTCTGTGAAGAAGGTCATTGGTAGTTTGATGGGGATAGCGTTAAATCTATAAATTACTTTGGGCAGTATGGTCATTTTCACAATATTGATTCTTCCTAACCATGAACATGGAATGTTTTTCCATCTGTTTGTATCTTCTTTTGTTTCCTTGAGCAGTGGTTTGTAGTTCTCCTTGAAGAGGTCCTTTACCTCCTTTGTTAGTTGTATTCTTAGGTATTTTATTCTTCTTGTAGCAATTATGAATGGGAGTTCACTCTTGATTTGGCTCTCTGTTTGTCTGTTACTGGTGTATAGGAATGCTTGTGATTTCTGCACATTGATTTTGTATTCTGAGACTCTGCTGAAGTTGCTTATCAGCTTAAGGAGATTTTGGGCTGAGACGATGGGGTCTTCTAAATATATAATCAATTCGTCTGCAAATAGAGACAATTTGACTTCCTCCTTTCCTAATCGAATACCCTTTATTTCTTTTTCTTGCCTGATTGCTCTGGCTAAAACTTCTACTATATTGAATAAGAGTGGAGAGAGAGGGCATCCATCTCTAGTTCCAGATTTCAAAGGTAATATTTCCAGTTTTTTTCCATTCAGTATGACATTGGCTGTGGGTCTGTCATAAATGGCTTTTATTATTTTATGATATATTCCATCAATACCTAGTTTATTAAGAGTTTTTAGCATAAAGGGCTGTTGAATTTTGTCAAAGGCCTTCTCTGCATCTATTGAGATAATGACATAGTTTTTGTCTTTGTGTCTATTTATGTGGCGGATTACGTTTATGGACTTGAGTATGTTGAACCACACCTGCATCCCTGGGATGAAGCCTACTTAATCATGATGGATAAGCTTTTTGATGTGCTCTTGCAATCAGTTTGCCAATATTTTATTGAGGATTTTTGCATCTATGTTCATCATGGATACTGGCCTGAAGTTTTCTTTTCTTGCTGAGTCTCTGCTGGGTTTTGGTATCAGGATGATGGTCTCATAAAATGAGTTGAGGAGAATTCCCTCTTTTTGTATTGTTTGGAATAGTTTCAGAAGGATTGGTATCAGCTCCTCTTTTTATGTCTGGTAGAATTCAGCTGTGAACCTGTCTGGACTTGGACTTTTTTTGGTTGGTAGGCTGTTAATTGCTGCCTCAACTTTAGCCCTTATTATTGGTCTATTCAGGGTTTCAACTTCTTCCTGGTTTAGTTTTGGGAGCGTGCAAGTGTCCATGAATTTATCTATTTCTTCCGGGTTTAATGGTTTATAAGCACAGAGTTGTTTGTAGTAGTCTCTGATGGTAGTTTGTATTTCTGTGGGATCGGTGGTGATATCCCTTTTATCGGTTTTTATTGCATCTATTTGAATCTTCTCTTTTCCTTTTTATTAATCTGGCTAGTAGTCTGTCTATTTTGTTGACCTTTCTGAAAAACCAGCTCCTGGATTTGTTGATTTGAAGGTTTTTTTTGTGTCTCTATCTCCTTCATTTCTGCTCTGATCTTAGTTATTTCTTGTCTTCTGTTAGCTTTTGAGTTTTTTTTGATCTTGCTCCTCTAGCTCTTTCAATTTTGATGATAGGGTGTCGATTTTAGATCTTTCCTCATTTCTTGTGTAGGCATTTATATTGCTAGAAATTTCCCTCTAGACACTACCTTAAATGTGTCCCAGAGATTCTGCTTTGTTGTGTTCTTGTTCTCATTGGTTTAGAAGAAACCTTCATTTCATTGTTTATCCAGTCAACATTTAGGAGCCAGTTGTTCAATTTCCATGAAGTTGTGTGGTTTTGAGTTAGTTTCTTAATCCTGAGATCTAATTTGATTGCACTGTAGTCTGAGAGACTGTTTGTTATGATTTCCATTTTTCTGCCTTTGCTGAGGAGTGACTTACTTACAATTATGTGGTCAATTTTAGACTAAGTGCAATTTGGTGCTGAGAAGAATGTATATTCTGTGGCTCTGGGGTGGAAAGTTCTGTAGATGTCTATTAGGTCCACTTATTCCAGTTCTGTGTTCAAGTCCTGGTTATCCTTGTTGATCTTCTGTTTCATTCATCTGTCTAAGGTTGACAGTAGAGTGTTGAAGTCTCCCACTATTATTGTGCAGGAGTCTACGTCTCTTGGTAGGTCATTAAGAACTTGCTTTATGTATCTGTAATGAACCATGGTAAAGACCAGCGACCCAGTAAGGAAACTACATCGACCAATGCAAAATAAATAACCAGTAACAAAATGGCAGGATCAAATTCACACATAACAATAATAACATTAAATGTAAATGGCCTAACTGCCCCAATCAAAAGACACAGACTGGCAAACTGGGTAAAAAGTCAAAATCCATCAGTGTGCTGTATTCAGAAGACGCATCTCACACGCAAAGACACACATAGACTCAAAATAAAGAAATCGAAAAAGATCTACCAAGCAAATGGAGAGCAAAAAAACAGCAGGGGTTGCAATTTTAGTCTCTGATAAAATCAACTTTAAATAAACAAAGATCAGAAGAGACAAAGAAGGACACTTCATAATGGTGAAAGGAGCAATACAACAAGAGCTAACTATCCTAAATATATATGGACCCAATACAGAAGCACCCAGATTTTTGACTCTTAAATTCTTTTGCTGCATTTTTATATTTAGATGAAACAAAAAACAACTAGACAAGAAATTCAGTCAAATGCCCAAACCAGAAAATATATATTTTCCCTGATACATCCAGACTATCCCTTTAGTCAATGCTTCCTTTCTGGGGCAGCTAATCTCACATGTAAAACATAACCTCAGACAACAGGGACTAAAAATTAATGTTCATATAAAAGAAACGACAGCCTCAAAGAAGGATCAGATAAAATAGTACTACTTCTTATACCCCAAATCTTATGCAAAAAGGTCTCCAGAGAAACACTAAACAAGGGTGCCTAATTCATTTTTCTTATATATTAAGATTAATGATTCAACACTTCTAAGACTTTATAGAAGAGCAAGTAGAAGAGCTTGAAGTTAAAGTGGGAAGAGATTGGTGACCAAATCAGAAGTTTGGCAAGGTCCTGCAGCTAAAGAGAATATAACTTAAAAGTGAGAGGATATATAATGCAAAAAAACAGGAGCATTTTAACGTCGGCAGAGAAATTATATTCTCTGTTAAATTCAATAGACTTCTTTTTTTTCCTACTTTATTCCTGGGTACCATATTTTGATTACCTTATTTTGGTCATAAACATTGATTGTGGCTCTTTATCTTCTATAGTTCATGTGTAACTTCTTTAATCTTCTCTATTTCTTTTACTATTCTTGCTAAAAATATTTTCTACCTATTACATAGATTGTTTTACAATTTTGACATCTGTTCACTTGCAGGGTTGCTTCCAAGAGAAACATTCATTCCATCAGTGCTTGACAAACCACACAAACACACACAAAATCAAATGTGATCTAGTCATCGTAGGCAACAAGAGACAGAAAAACTGAACATTCTTATATCTGCCATGGAAAATGCAGAGCTAAAATCCTTCCCAAGAAAACTCCAGGGCCAGACAGATATATAGCTTCACTGGGAACTTCAACAAAACGCCTAGAGATGAAATAACTATCTGAAACATTATAAGACAGAAAAATTTCAGGACACTATCATAAGTTCATGCCTGTGTACAGATGTGCAACACTAAACAAAATATAAGCAGTTCAAAATCAATGATATATAATATATATTATAATGATGTGGGATTTTTTTCCCCATAAACAACTGGTTTAACATTAGAAAATCAATGTAATTTATCACATTAACAAAAGAATACTCGCAAGATTAAAAACGCCCCATAAACCAGAAATAAAGGTAAACGTTCTTAATATAAAAAAGGGTATCTACAAAAAACTTGCTGTTAACACCATATACAATGGTGAAATACTGTTCCCCCAGTTTGTGGACATGACAGTGATATTTATTATCACCATTTCTGTTCAACACTGAACTGGAGTCTTACCAATGCATCAGACAAGAAAAAAGAAAATGAACAGTATAAAAACAGGAAAGAAGGAAGTAAAACTGTCATTGTTCACAGATGACATGGTTATATATGTAGACAGTCTGAAAGATCTATAAAATTTAATATTAATGAATTTAGAAAGACTGTTGACTAAGCAATTAATATACAAAACAGGTCATATTTCTTATATATCAGTTAAAATTAGAAACATTTACAAAGTTGTACATGTATAACAGCATGAAAAACATCAAATACTTTGGACTAAATCTAACAAAAGATTTATAAAACCTCTACTATACAACACTGCAAAGAAAATATAAGAAGGACCTCAATAAAGGAAGAGATACCATATTAACGAACTGATTAAGAAACTCAATTTAAATTCTTCCTACACTGATCTGTAATTTTTTGCTCCTAATATTAAAAAGGAAATTCAAAGACCCGACATAATCTTAACAGTAACAAGATTTACATTAACAGAAATCAACATTTATTATAAGGTCATGATAATTAAGAGACTGCAGGTGGCACAAAGATAAATAGTTTAATGAAACAGAAGAGGCCGGGCGTGGTGGCTCACGTCTATAATCCCAGCACTTTGGGAGGCCTAGGTGGGTGGATCATGAGGTCAAGAGATTGAGACCATCTTGGTCAGCAAGGTGAAACCCTGTCTCTACTAAAAATACAAAAAATAGCTGGGCATGGTGGTGCGTGCCTGTAGTCCCAGGTACTCGGGAGAGGCTGAGGCAGGAGAATTGCTTGAACCCAGAAGGCAGAGGTTGCGGTGAGCTGAGATCATGCCATTGCACTCTAGTCTGGGTAAAAACAGCGAAACTCCATCTCAAAAAAAAAAAAAAAAAAAAAAAAAGAAAGAAAGAAAGAAATAGATTCATACATATGTGGTCACTTAAAATAATGAAAGCACCAATGCAATTCAGTGGCAGAAATGGTCTTTCAATAAATGATTCTGGATCAATTATATATCAGCATATTAAAAAAATCTCTCATTACATGCAAAAATTAAATCAAAATAGATTAGACCTACATGTGAAAGGCAAAATAATAAAGCTTCTAGAGGTCCTTTATGACTAAAGGATAGGAAAAATTTCAGTGGGTCACTAAAAGCACTACCTTAAAGGAAAAGATTGACGAAGAGTTAAAAAATTCTACCCATCAAAAAGCACCATTTCTAGAGGGGAAAAGAGAAAACAAACTCAGTGAAGACATCTGCAGTACATATAGCTGATTAGAGATATTTCTGAAATACATAAAACTTCCTTTAAATCAATAATAAAACCAATAGTAAAATGTAAAAAGATGAACAGACATTGCCCTGAACAAGAGAGTCAAAGCTTTAAGCACAGGCAAAAATGCTGAAACTCATTCATTACAGAAAGAGTTAGCCTAAGAAAATAATCATCATCAATAAAATCATGAGATAACTTTATACGTATCCACACTATTCAGAATTTAAAAGACGAATAATACCAAGAGTTGGTGGGAATGTAGAAAAACTGGGGTACTAATTGTCTCCTATACTTCTGAAACTGTTTAGCAGTATCAGCTGGAGACTAAATATATGCCTACCTTGAAACACAGCAATCTCACTCCAAGAGAAATGGGTGCTTATGTCTGACAAAGACGTGCAAAAATATCCGCAGCAGCTATACTCACAAAAGATCAAAACTGTAAGTGACTTAACAGTAAAATGAAAAAATTGTTGTATACTTACACAATGAAATAATACATAGCAATTTTAAAAAGCTACCTGACTGATCATTAAGCTAGACTCTTAAAATGGGTACCCTTACTCAATATGTTTTACTTCAATTAAAAATTAAATAAAGAGGTCAGGTACAGTGGGTCACGTCTGTAATCCCAACACTTTGTGGGGGCTGAGGTAGAATCACTTGAGGCTAGGAGCTTGATACCAGCTTGGGCAACACAGTGAGACCCTATCTCTACAAAAAATGTTTAAAAATTAGCTGGGTATGATGTCTTAGACACTTGGGAGGCTGATGTGCGAGGATCGCCTGAGCCTAGGAATTCAAGGCTACAATGAACTATGATCATGTCTCTGTATTGCAGCCTGCGCAACAGAGTGAGATCCTGTCTCAAATAAAAGAATATTTTTATAGACTTTCCCCATTTCTTTACTGGGTATGTTTCTTTTTAAAGAGATAGGTCTCAATATGTTACCCAGGCTGGAGTGCAGTGGCTAGACACAAGTGCAGTCATACTGCACTATACCCCTCCGAACTCCTGGGTTTAAAAAAGTGTCCTGCCTCAGCCTCCCAAGTAACTAGGACCACAGACATGCACCGCTGTGCCTGGCTTTTTTCCTTTTTGATGTGAAGAATTCTTAACATGGTAGGAAAATCAGCTCTTTGTGATATTAAGTAGAGAAAAGAAGCAGTGTGTAGAGGTATCTTAACATTGTAGGAAGGTCCCTCCTATTTCCTTAAGATAAGGACTATGTAAACATGTTCATGTGCTGATGGTAATGATCCAGTAGAGAGAGAATTTGATTATGCAAAAGAGAAAAGGGACAGCTGCAAGAACAAGATTCCCTGCAGGCAAGAAATAATGACCTTCAGTATACAAATGGAAGACCTTCAGTATACAAATGGAAGACAGGGTTACTCCCATTGTAACACAAGGGAAAGTGGAGTTGTGGGGTAAAAATATAGTTACATAGGTGTATCTGAAAGTGGAAAAATAAGGAAATCCTTTTCTGGGTGCTTATATGAAATATGAAGTGAGATAATCAATTATGACTGAATAGTGGATGGCAAGTGAAGGTTTGAGGGGAGGGAAAAATTCTTAAGAGTGGGACAGTGAATTCGGGAAATGTAGTAGGACTGTAGGCAAGAGTAAAGCACTATCTGTGATTTATGGTCATACGTTAAAAAGCACAATTTTGTGCTTTTCTTGAGCCACGTTCTACTTTTTACAAATCATGAATGAAATAGCAGAGTTTGGCTGCACCAGTGTTGGGGAATCTTGCTGTGAAGAAGGGGCAAAGGACTTGAAGATGTGCTACCAAGTAAATATGATGATAAATCATAAAAATTAAGCTAATACAAATAGAAAAATTGAGAAAAGGGGCAACAAAATAATAATGTCAAACGACTGAAGGTCAAAATGAGGTTGAATTGCTAGAATAGGGGTGAATGAACTGAGGGTTGTAGTCACAGAATGGGATGATTAAATTGGTATTTTAGAGGTGATGAAAATATTAATAATAGATAATAAAATCTAAAGTATTATCTTGGAAGTAAGTAACTTAGTTGAAGTGGAGGGCAGGATAGTTACAAAAAGATCAAGAAACTAACAAGTCAGGGTGTTGGTGTTGGAATAATCATTAGTGTGGTTTTTGGACATGAGTAAGAATGACAGCATGAGTAATAGTGGCAAAATGACAATGGGCTTTGGTACTAAAGTCTTCAGTGACTAAAGCCAGACTGATGAGGAGAATACCAGATCACCACAAACAGGGACAGACAGTAAGTTGAATAGTCTGACAGTAGGGTGATTGTGAGGGCTTCAGAAGAACTAATAAGTAAAAATCATTTATGTAAAAAAATTTTAAACACAGTGCTTTTTAAAAAACACTAATGAATTGTTTATGAATTGCATATGCAGAATAAACATGAACTAGAAGTGTACAACAAAACCAACATCTATAGTTGCCTAAAAAGGGAAGAAAAGTAAAACATTATAATAAAGAACTTGCAAGGTAAACTTCAGCTTTTTCATAATGCTCTATTAGTTCAGTAACAGGTTGGAAAAAAATATATAATCATAATCATGGCACTAATATTCAATTCATGGAACAACTGTCACAATGTGCACATGGTTATTAGATAGGCAGCATTTAAAATAAGATACATGCATTGATAAATGGCTTATTATTTTAAAAATACACAAATCTTTTAAATAAAGTTTACGTGCAAGAGAAAGTATATGTAAAAATTTCAAATAAGTAGCAAGGTTCTTTTCTTTGACACAAAAGAAGTATAAGACACCATTCCTGTATATCAGAAAGGTTAAATACTATTAAAGAAATAATTCAGTTATACTCGACAAAGTAATAAATCAATGGGCAGATAATGTAGATACATTATTGGGGGGGCAGTATGTAGATTTCAAAATATAATGTTTTTAACTTATAATGATTAGTAATATGATGAATCTTGACAGTTCTAAAATTGCAAACACTGTTATTGTAAAAATCACAAATATTTCTAAAATTCTACAATTTAAAAAAGGAACACTCAAAAGCAGATTATACACAGTACATTTTAGATCTTTATTATTTATGGGTTCTTCAAACATTAACTCAATGCAAAGAAGAAATACAACTTTCATTTTTCCACCAACACAAACACATTAAAAAATTTACTTAAATCTCAGCTTATACATTTAAAAAATTGAATATAAAATAAGAAGCCTAAAAATACATAAGTACTTTAAGAACAATTCAATCAACTGCAACACAATTCAACTGCATAGAAATATAAGCACTAGAGCCTTAAAGTACAAAGATAAATAGTATCTTTCCTCATGTACCTAAGAGCACAGAAAATCCCTTAAGTTTTAGATATACTGTAAATCAGTGTTTCTCAAAGTGCAGGCCACAAAGTAGCAGCACCAGAAACATCAGAATTACAGGCATACCTCAGAGATACTATAGTTCCACACCACTGCATAAAGTAAATTCGCAATAAAGCCTGTCACATAAATTTTTTTGGTTTCCCAGCGCATGTACAAGTTTTGTTCACATTATATTAAGAAATAG
Organism: Callithrix jacchus; assembly: GCF_049354715.1. Taxonomy (NCBI): domain Eukaryota; kingdom Metazoa; phylum Chordata; class Mammalia; order Primates; family Cebidae; genus Callithrix; species Callithrix jacchus. The sequence continues at coordinate 25,017,273 of NC_133516.1, read as the reverse complement.
CATACATCTAAAAATACAATGTACAAGACTTAATTTAAAAATACTTTACTGCTAAAAAAAATGCTCACAATCATCTGAGCCTTCAGCAAGTTGTAATGTTTTTGCTGGTGGAGGGTCTCGCCTTGATATTGAGGGTGGGAGTTGTTGAAGGGTGGGTGACCCATGTTAATTTCTTAAAATAAGACAAAAATGCAGTCAGCTACACCCATTGTCTCTTCCTTTCATAAAAGATTTCTCCGAAGCACGTGATACTGTTTGATAGCATTTTACCCACAGGAGAACTTCTTTTAAAATTGAAGTGAATTCTCTCTAACCTTGCCACTGCTCTATCAACTAAGTTTATGTAATATTCCAAAATCCTTCGTTGCCATTTCAACAATGTTCATAGCATCTCCCGCAACCAGGAGTGGATTCCATCTCAAGAAACCACTTTCTTTGCTCATCTATAAGAAGCAATTCCTTAGTTGTTAAAGTTTTATCACAAGATTGCAGCAATTCAGTCAAATCTTCAGGCTCCACTCCTAATTAAGTTTTCTTATTATTTCTACCAATTTGCAGTAACTTCCTTACTGAAGTTTTGACCTGTTCCAAGTCATCTAAGAGGGATGGAATCAACATCTTTCAAATTCCTGTTAATGTCGATATTGTGACCTCCTCCCATGAATCATGAATGTCCTTAATGGCATCTAGACTAGTGAATCCTTTGCAGAAGGTTTTCAATTTACTTTGCCCAGATCCATCAGAGGAATCACTACCTATGGCAGCTATAGCCTTATAAAATGTATTTTTTATTTGTTTTGAGACAGGGTCTTGCTCTGTCGCCAGGCGGGAGTGCAATGGTGCGATCTTGGCTCACTGCAACCTCAGCCTTCTGGGTTCAAGTGATCTTCCTGCCTCAGCCTCCTGAGTAGCTGGGATTACAGGCACATACCACCACACCTGGTTAATTTTTTAATATTTTTAGTAGAGACAGGGTTTCACCATGTTGGCCAGGCTGGTCTCAAATGCCTGAACTTGTGATCCGCCTGCCTCGGTCTCCCAAAGTGGTAGGATTATAAGCATGAGCCACTGCACCCAGCCTGAAATGTATTTGTTAAACAGTAAGACTTGCAAATTAAAACTATTCCTTGATCCATGGGTTACAAAATGATTGACAAGTTAGCAAGCATGAAAACAACATCAGTCTTCATGCACATTGCCATCATAGCTCTTGGCCAGCTAGGTGCATTGTCTAACAGCAGTAGTATTGAAAGGAATGCCTTTTTCTGAGCGGTAGGTCTCAACAGTGGGCTTAAAATATTCAGTAAACCATGCTGTAAACAGATATGCTGTCATTCAAGCTTTGTTGTTACAGTTACAGAGCACAGGTTTCATTACAGTTACCAAGCACAGGCAGAATAGACTTAGCATAATTTCTTGGATTTCTGGAATGGTAAATTAAGTGTTGGCTTCAACTGAAAATCACCAGCTGCATTCGCAACTAATAAGAAACTCAGCCTGTACTTTGAAGCTTTGAAGTCAGACACTGACTTAGGCTCTGTAGCTGTGAAAGTCCTAGAAGGGATCTTTTGCTGGTAGAAGGCTGTTTCATCATTGAAAAACTGATGTTGGTGTAGCCACTTCAATTAATGATCTTAGCTAGATCTTCTGGATAACTTGCTGCAGCTTCTACATCAGCACTTGCTGCTTTACCTTGCACTTTCTTTTTTTTTTTCTTTTTTTCTTTTTTTTTTTTTTTGAGGTAGAGTCTTGCTCTGTTGCCAGGTTGAGGTAGAGTGGCATGATCTCAGCTCACTGCAACCTCTACCTTCTGGGTTCAAGTGATTCTCCTGCTGAGTGGTGGGACTACAGCTATGTATCATCATGCCCAGCTAATTTTTGTATTTTTAGTAGAGACAGGGTTTCACCATGTTGGCCAGGATGGTCTCGATCTCTTGACCTTGTGAGCTGCCCACCTTGGACTCTCAAAGTACTGGGATTACAAGTCTGAGCCACCACACCCAGCCTACCTTGCACTTTCATGTTATAGAGATGACTGCTTTCCTTGAACCTCATGAACCAACCACTGCTAGCCTCACATTTCTCTTCTACAGCTTCCTCACCTCTCTTAGCCTTCTCAGAATTGAAGCACAGTTAGGGTCCTGTACTGGATTAGGCTTTGGCTTGAAAGAATGTTATGGCTGGTTTAATCTATCTAGACTAGTTCAAAATTTGTCCACATCAGCAATCAGATTGTTTTGCTTTCTTATTATTAGTGTGTTCACTGTAACAGTACTTTTAATTTCCTTCAAGAACTTTTCCTGGGCATTCACAACTTGGTTACCTGTAGCAAGAGGTCTAGCTTTCTCCCTTTATTGCCACTGGACATGTCTTCCTCAGTAAGTTAATCATTCTGACTTTAAATGAGAAATACGAGACTTATCCTTTCACTTGAACACTTAGAGGTCATTGTAGAGTTATTAACTGGCCTAATTTCAATATTGCTGTATCTTGGGGAATAGTGTGGCTCGAGGAGAGGGAGAGAAATGGGAATAACTGGTCATCAAAGGAGCAGTCAGAACACAAATATTTATCTATTAAGCCTGTTGTCTTATATAAATGTGGTTGTGGTACTCCAAAACAATTAAAATAGTTACATAAAAAACCAGTGATCAAAGATTACTATAATAGATTAACAATAATGAGTAAGTTTGAAATATTGAGAGATTTACCAAAATGTGACAGAGACATTAAGTGACATGAAGGGAGGACATGCTACTGAAGAAAAAAAGGTGCTGATAAATTTGCTCAATGCAGGATTGTCATAAACCTTCAATTTGTAAAAAACAGTCTCTGTGAAGCACAATAAAGCAAAGCACAATAAAATAAAGTATGCCTGTATTTTGCTTGTTAAAAGAATAAGCTGCTTGTTAAAGTAAATTTCTGTGCTCAACTGGAAAACTATTATAACAATATAAGAATTTCAATATTTGTAAATGTTCTTTTGTGACTGTTATTTACATAAAAGTTTGAAAATCAACCCTTTAAATGTAAGAGTAATTGCTACTATAAAATAATAAAGGTGAAAGGGATCCCCCCTTCTAATTATAAAAATTTTGACTTAAAATAGATTTTTTAAATTGAGTAGATTAAAATGCTTAATAGTTTCTTTAAAAATATTTGCATGATGTGGTTGGGCTCGATGGCTCATGCCTGTAATCCCAACAGTTTGGGAGGCTGAGACAGGTGGATGATGAGGTAAGGAGTTTGAGACTGACCTGACCAACATGGTAAAACCCTGTCTCTACTAAAAATACAAAAATTAGCCAGTGGTGGTGTGCACCTGTAATCCCAGGTACTCAGGAGGTGGAGGCAGGAGAATCGCTTGAACCTGGGAAGCAGAGGTGGCAGTGAGCCGAGATTGTGCCACTGCACTTCAGCCTGGGCAACAGAGTCAGACTCCGTCTCAAAAAAAAAAAAAAAAAAAATTTGTATAATGTCTAAACTTTATTATACTGAGACCATTTCACTAATGGGCATCACAACTGAAGAAATAAGATAAACTTAAGCAAACATAAGCTAACAGACTTACAGTTGGTGATATCAGGTGGTGCATAGCCATCATTCATATACATACTTGTGGGTTTTGCAACTTTCAAATAAACAAAATCAGACGTGTTCTTTAAGGCAGTTACTGCTTCTTCGTGAGTAACTTCTTCTAAACATACATTATTTACCTAAAAAAAAATCCCAAAAGACATTTATGACATTTTCACTTGTTTTCTGAGTTTTGCAAACAATTTCACAAAAAGAGAGGGAACATGAGAGCATGATTTAAGGAAAATAAAGGTATGCGGAAAGAAAATACCCATGTTTGATGTCTACGATATCAGTAAGTTGGTTATCATGGCATGTGAAGTTGTTGTACGTTAACAGAATGGCCCATTTTGGTTCCAGCTTCCATCCCTCCTATTCTCCCAGTCTTGATTTTTCTCTCTTTTTAGACATTTAGGAATGTGTGTAGATATGTTTTAGACCTTTTTTTTTTTCCCTAAACAAATGAAAACATACTAAATGTTTGTCTTTATATTAGGATTTTTAATGTAAGGTACCTTAGAGACTGTTCCATGTTGGGACACAAATTAATAGAATTACTACATTATAACAAACAGTTGCACAGTACTGCATTGTGTGGCTATATTATAATTTATTAAATATTATCATATATCTGTTAATATTCCCATATTTAAACTGAAAAACTATTAGAACACAGTTGAGCATAGACATTTGAATTGTTCTCGTAAATGGTTTTTATACTCACTGTAAGTATGAGAGTGCCCGTCTACTTACACCTTTGCCATTAAACATTATCAATTAATTTTAAAAATCTGTAAAATGATGCATGTTTTAATTTATACATGAATTAATTTTAAATTTCTACTTTCTTAATACTCAAGTTGAAATTTTTTTCAATTATTTGTTGGCCATTCATCTATCTTCTGTATAAAATATACCTGACTTTTAGGTAGTGATATATCCTGCAACCAGTACTAATTTATTAGTTCTATTAGCAGGTTCCTTAGAATATTCTATATACGATATGATGACATCTGCATATATAGTTTTATTTCTTCATTTCTAATCTGAATTTTTTTTCTTTTTCTTTTCTTATTGCCGTGGATAGAATCTCAAGTATAACACTGATTAGAAGTGGTAGTTTGTGTCCTTCTAGCAATCTGTCCATTTCATCTAAGGTACCTAAGGTATTAGCATATCGTTACTCATAAATAGTCTCTTGTTTTCCTTCGTTCATTCTTGCTTTCAGAGATCTGAGCCGTCTCTCTTTTTTCTTGGCTGGTCTAAAGGTTTGTCATTTTGTTGATCTTTTTCAAAGGACCAACTTCCAGTTTTGTCTATCTTCTCTATGACTTTTCTATTACCTATTTCATTAATTTCTGCTCTGATCTTTATTATTTCTACCCTTCTGTTTGCTTTAGGTTTAGATTGCTCTTCTCTTTGATACATGTTCTTTTGCAAATAAATAAAACATTAATGTTTCTGTTTTAAATTGACATGTACTAAAACATTAATATATTTTTCATTTTCCTATTTGTACCTTTATAATTGACAATGGCAGCTGTTAATTTTTTTTCACACAAAAATGTGAAGGTCACAAAAGAATAATTTCCCCCCACAAATTATTAACATTGCTTTGCAGAGTCCCAGCAGCATGGTCATTTTTATGGCTCCACATTACCATGCAAAGCATTTATTACCACATTACCGTGCAATATATATATTATGTATTTGAAATACATATTAAATGGCTGTTGTATTCTGTTTCTTTAGTTGCCTACAATAAGCCATGAATCCTGGTATTCATACCCTTGTAAAAATCTCTTCCTAAACTGAATTTTGCTTGGCTACATAACTAGCTTTAGCCAATGAGGTATAGTAATTGTGAAGGAAAGAGAGGATTGATAAAAGCAATGAATTGTTGCTTGTCTTCTTGGAAAGTTCACTTTTGGAACCTAGCTACCATCCTGCATGAAATTCAACCTAGCCATGCAAAGCGGCCACTGGAGAATTAAGCACCTGGCTAACAGTCCCAGCTGAATTCCCAGCTGAGTGCCAACTTGCCCACCATATGTGTGAGCCAACCTAGCAGTGAATTTTGCAGCCTAGAAAAGCAAAGACAAGCTATTTCTGCCAAGCCCTATCCTATCTGCAGAATTATAAACAAATACATGAGTAATTTTTTTTAACCATTAATCTTGGTGCTTTCTCACATATCACTAAATAACTGATAGAAGAGCTGACACAATATGCAGAGGGATTCAATGTGGAATGTGAAAGAAACATAATGATCCCAACGTTTTAGACTAGATGAAAGTTATCTGATCATTTACTAGAGTCTTGACCTACATGTTAAAAAACAGTGACCTTTGTAATGAATAATAAAGAGGAGAAAATGTACAAGCAGTGAGTCCTGGATTACTTCAATGTTTAGAGGTTAGGGATATGAGGAGACACCAGGCACCAGAAAAGAAGACTGAAGAGTGGCTACGAAGAGAAGAGAAATACCAAAATAAAGGGTAACTGTTAGGCGAATGAAAAAGTGTTAGAAAGAGGAGGAAGACGTGTCAAATTCCAGCCAAATAAGTCAATTAAGACAAGGACTGAGATTTGAATGATTTCAGTGTAATTATGAGAACAAAAGCCTCAATTAAAGTTAATTTAAGAGAGAATGAGTTTTGCCACAATGGTATCAGGACAAGTTGCTGTCTCCTACCACCAAAACCAGTTCTAGAGAAACCATAAAGCAAAACATGGTAGCCAAGAAATTAAAAAGTGAAAGTAAGAAAAAACAAGTGGAGAGAGAAGGCTGTCTTGACTGTGTGTGTGTGAGTGGTGGTGAGATGGTGCTGGTTATAATTTGAGGCAAGAGTGGTGATTATAGCTGTGAAAGAATAAGTTAGAGAAATGTGTTCAAGTTCTGCTCTTTCCTTTTCCTCATCATTAACTAAAAAAAAATCTCCTTGCAATAATAAACAGTACTGAACAAGATGCAGAACAAAGGAATCTTTTCTATATTGTTATTGTAAATTTTTACAAGCAGCCTGGAAAACAACAGGACAGTTTTTTGGTGGCTCAAGCCTGTAATCCCAGCACTTTGGGAGGCTGAGGCGGGTGAATCACGAGGTCAAGAGATCGAGACCATCCTGGTCAACATGGTGAAACCCCGTCTCTACTCAAAATACAAAAATTAGCTGGGCACGGTAGCGCGTGCCTGTAATCCCAGCTACTCAGGAGGCTGAGGCAGGAGAATTGCCTGAACCCAGGAGGCGGAGGCTGCGGTGAGCTGAGATCACACCATTGCACTCCAACCTGGGTAACAAGAGCAAAACTCCGTCTCAAAAACAAAAAAATAAATAAAAAGAATGCTACTAGTAGGATAATCAATGATCCAGTAAAGTCCATGCTTAGGTAGACAGTCAAGTGAAATTCTTGTACATGCTCACCAGAACACACAGCAGGTCTTCCTAGGAAAATTATTCATAATACCAAAAAACAAAAAAATAAATGTGACTTAAAACAGATTTTTTAAAACCAACTTACTACTATGTCAGACCCAGCTGATGTGTCTTTTCAGATTTGGCTAGGCCTTGGCTGCTTTGTTCAGTGGGAAGTCCTGACTCCTACTACATTCATCTTGTCTCCCGCCCTTCCCAGTTTTCTCAGCCACTTCTGGCTAGGACTGGGCATGGCCCTTCCCAGTTTTCCATGACGTGCTCCACACAGTGAGAGCCTTAACAAGTCACAAACCTACGTCTGACCTGTCTATACCACTGTAACTCTAGGTCTCCCCACCATTTTTGGGCTTGGGTGAAGTGCTGTGCTGTGGAGCACAGAAGGTGGCTTCCCTAGAAACTGCACAGGGGAGTTGGGTAACACAATCCAAAAATTTGAGACAATTAACCCCTAGGGGTTAGACAAGAGAAAGGAGAATAAAAGGGGCCAGCAGATAAACCCATCTTTTTTTCCTCTGGATGGCTGGTTGTAAGGTTTATGATGGCTGGATGGTGTTCTACAATGTCTGCCTGGAAGACTGTTCTACATGACAAGCCACAGGCTACCTTATAAAAATTATAAAATTATAGCCAGAAACATTCTACCTTCTGTTGGCTCTAATTCATTCTCTGCTTCACTTTTCATTTTTACTAACTCTAGTTTTCTGGAGATCACATCTCCCAATAACACCTTAGCACACAAGCTTTTCTTCAGATTCCGTTTTCCTAAGGAACATGGACTGAGACAGTTATTGATTAATATGGTCTGTCTCCGTGTCCCCACGCAAATGTCATCTTGAATTGTAATACCCACATGTTAGGGATGGGACCTTGCAGGAGGTGATTAGATCATAGAGGTGGCTCACCCATGATATTCTTGTGATAGTGAGTGACTCTCACAAGATTTGATGGTTTGATAAGCATCTGCCATTTCCCTTGCTGGCACTTCTCTTTCCTGCTGGAATGTGAAGAAGGGTGTGTTTGCTCCCCCTTCTCCACTGCCCACCCCTTCCCCTCCATGATTCTAAGTTTCATGAGGCCTTACTAGCCATGAAGAACTGTGAGTCAATTAAACTCTTTCCTTTATAAGTTACCCAGTCTCGAGTAATTCTTCACAGCAGTGTGAAAACAAACTAATATACTGATGAAGACTGGACAAATAAATTGCAGTACAGTCATGCAGTGGAATATTACGTAGAGATAAAATGAATGAACTTTAGGGTTTACTGAGACCTATGTATCATTAAGCAATGATATGGGTCTCAGTAAAACAATACTGAATGAAAAAAATACTGAAAGTCTTGATATAGTGCAATAGCATTTTGAAAAAGCTTCAAAACAAATAATACTAAACAAAATATTTAGGCATATGTTTGTAATTAAACTTTTGTTTTGTTTTTTTCTTTTGAGATGGGCTCTCACTCTGTCACCCAGGCTGGATTTCAGTGGCACAATCACAGCTCACTGTAACCTTGACCTCCTGGGCTCAAGTGATCTTCCCACCTTAACATTCCAAGAAGCTGGGACTACAGGTGTATACAACCACGCCTGACTAATTTCTGTATTTTTTTGTAGAGACAGGGTTTTGCAGTGCTGCGCAAGCTGGTCTTAAACTCCTGGGCTCAAGCAATCTGCCTACATGGTGTGAGCCACCATACATGGCCTGATTTAATAATTTTTAAGAAGCAAAGGATACTTTGGGAGGCCGAGGTGGTCACCTGAGGTTGGGAGTTCGAGACCAACTTGACCAACATGGAGAAACCCCAACTCTACAAAAAATACAAAATTAGCCAGGCGTGGTGGTACATGCCTGTAATCCCAGCTACTTGGGAGAATTGCTTGAAACCGGGAGGCAGAGACTGCAGTGAGCCAAGATGGTGCCATTGCACTCCAACCTAGGCAACAAGAGTAAAACTCTGTCTCAAAAAAAAAAGGCAAAGGAATAAATGCAAAGTGGTTGATGTTCTAATTCCTGCACTAGGTAATTCCTTATATTATTAATTGAAGTAAAACAAAAAAGTATCATGCATAAACAAATGATGATGTTGTTTTATAAACCTAAGGATAATAATGAAACACTTCCGTGCATATTAAGCCCTCAACCCTTCAAGAACAACAAAGGAATAAAAGGAAAAGGGAGGAGGAACGGGCAGAGAAAACAGAAATGACAAATAAAGATATTACCAAGAATCACTTTTAGGATTTGATACAGCAAGGCTAGTATTTACTAATTTAAACATCATTTAGACCTTTTTGGTATGCAGAAATTCCAGTATCTATTAGAAAAACACAGACAACAAAATGATTTAAGTATAAGATAACAGGTTTCTTATACTTACTGCTAGAAGTTTATCTCCAATCTGAAGTTTGCCATCCTTATGCGCTGCACCTCCTTCAATTATTTTGGTTACATAGATGCTATTATCCCCAGGAATATGCTGATTTCCAACACCTCCAGCAATGCTGAACCCAAGACCTGTTTGGAAAACACTAGTTTTAGATTCTTATCCATAAATATGAACTTAAGCTCAGAAAGAAATGGTTGAAAACTAGAAGGTAATAGTTTCATCACACTATTATTTTTTAAAATAGAAAAGGATCTATTCAGTTATCTGCTAGTATATGTTCTAGAATCAAGGGACAATAATAAATATGGCTGCTCCTATAGTTACAAATAGATTCCTTTTATCCCTTGGGCTCCTTCTTAATATCTTTTTGCTAATGCACTTGTTATTCCAAAGTGACATTGAAAAATTATGTTTTACTTTTGTTTCCACTGTAATTATGTTTCTTATCTTTACTTTTAATATTTTCACAAGAATAAAATAATTCAAAAAAATAGTAAGTGGTGGTGGGCAGAACCAACACGCTTTAAAAATGTGAATACTTTCGTTCTTTTTCAATATTCTATGAATTAACAATTTTAAGTAAGGAATTTCTGTAATTCTTAAATCCCATAGCTTCAATATCAGATAATTTCTCAGCTCTCCATTCCTTTTTCATTTCATGAAATCTTCCCTCTTCCATGAAGCCACATATTGAAACTAATATTTCCAATTATCCTCACTCCATCAATGTTTTCAAAATTCAGAAATCCCATCTTAATAGTCCTTTACTGCAGATGTAACTGCTCATAATACATATTATAAACACTTCTTAACTTATCCCCTGTATGTGCATTTAAAGTACTTTGTAGATTATCACGAGTTAATATCAATTCTATACTTAACTTCAAAGTGTTCAAGAACACAAATGTTTCACTCTTTTAATGTGAGAAGTCTTTAATATAATAATATTTAATACAAACCAGAACAAATCTACTTATAAAACAAGTACAGATTTTGTTCCATCCTTTTAAAAACTTAAAAATATGCTAAGCAAATACTGAATATAAAAATCGTATAAAACATAAATTTACATATATCCTCATAGCAGTAAAATGTATAAAAGTATGTATCGATAAACATAAGAACTTTGGGCTACGTGCAGTGGCTCACACTTGACATATCAGCAATCTGGGGGACTGAGGGGAAGAACTGCTTGAGCCAAAGAGTTTGAGGCTAGCTTAGGCCATACAGGGAGAACTATGTCTCCACAAAAAATAAAAATATCAGTTCAGTGTGGTGGTGCATGCGTGTAGTCAATGCTACTTGGGAGGACTGATTGAGCTTGGGAGATTGAGGCTGCAGTAAGCCATGACTGCACCACTGCACTCCAGCCAGGGTGACAGGGCAAAACCCTGCCTCAAAAAACAAACAAACAAAAAAACCCTAAGCATAGGAACTTTTCAAATACTGCAATCTTGGTAGAAATGCAAATATTCTAAAATTCTATTTAAGATGAAAATCAGTAGAGATAACAGAGAAATTAAAAATCCTCTCAAGTTCTGTGGAATATCACTAATATTGTTAACCTTGGAATGTATGTCACGGATAAAGTTCATAGGTATATTTAACTCAGAGATTTCTTACTTAAAGATTTATCTTAGTTTGACTTACCACATACCTTTAGGACCTTTAATGAGCTTTATTTCCATTATTTTTTCTGATACTGGTTTCCGTCTTTTTACATACAAGCGTACGATAGACCCCGCTTCTTTCAAGGCTTCAACAGCTTTGCTATGTGTTACATCACGAACATCTACTTCATTTACTCGTAATATACAGTCATTGACCCTGGGAAAACAATTAAATATTTAAAGTAACTTTCCTAAGGCCACCCAGATAACAGTGACAGAGCTGTGATTCAAAGATAAGAAAACTGATGCTCAAATAGTCTGAGTAATGAGTTTAAGATCACAGAGATAGTGTGAAAACTGAGATAAACTAAAAATAATTTTTTTTTTGAGACGGAGTTTCGCTCTTGTTACCCAGACTGGAGTGCAATGGCATGATCTCGGCTCACCGCAACCTCCGCCTTCTGGGTTCAAGCAATTCTCCGGCCTCAGCCTCCCGAGTAGCTGAGACTACAGTCGCACACCACCATGCCCAGCTAATTTTTGGATTTTTAGTAGAGACGGGTTTTCACCTTGTTGACCAGGATGGTCTCGATCTCTTGACCTCATGATCCACCCACCTTGGCCTCCCATAGTGCTGGGATTATAGGCATGAGCCACCACGCCCAGCCTAAAAATAATTTTTTGAGTGCAATTTCCAACCTACATACTAGACTTAAAAAAACAAAGTTATTTTTTGAAATTTGTATAAAGTTGAAAATTAGGTCACTTAGTTCAAAGGTTTCTTAGGTAAAGAACTTATAATTTGCCATGGTATTAAAGTTTGATTTGTTCCTAGTCTTAGCCTTTTCCCTAGTTCTGGTCCCTGTGATTACGTGGTATTTCATCTGGAAAGAAAGATGGTCATCTCAAATTGGATAGAGAGGGTAAACAAAACATAATTAAAATATTAAAGCTGGTCATGACAAATTTCTATATCTAATTAACAGAATCAGGAAGCAAATGTCTACATTTTTATGAATGGTCAAATGATTAATTTTTATATCTATTTTATTTCATTAATATACCACCTGTCGTATTCAGTGAGAAGCTTAGAAACTGAAAAACTGCATAATGTACCAACAGCCTTAAAATAAGATGCTGTTTTTAACAGACTATATAAACTCTTCTGTCCTAAGACTTCAGGCTATTTTAACAACAAGGAAATAGGAAAAATGCCATAATTTATGACCCGCCCCACCCCCCCCGCCAAGAAACCAAAGTTTGCAAAATATATCTTCCAAAATGGAACACTAAATTTAAACAGAGACAAATGTTATTTTCATCTATTCAATTAAGAAAATATATTATTTAAAGTTTGCATATACTTTACTCTTTGTGGTGTGGGATACAACATGGATGTGTGATCCTCTATCCTCCATATCTTAAATAAGTTTATATACATGCTTCCCAACCATAGAGGAAATGGAAAATATTTTGTGAGTGTATTTGAAAATACAAAGGGAAATTCATGATTTCTATAAATAAACATTTATAGAATTTTATTTATAGAATGTTCACAAACATTTCAACCATCAACCAAATTTATTATTCAAAATGTTATAATATCTAAGATAAAAAAAAACAGGACTCCTAAATGAAAACAGGAAAACAATGCTTAGACGTAATTATCTCATTCACTGACTTGCATGTTGTTAAAGCATCTACCCTATGTTAGTTACTATGATAGTGTTGTTATTTCTATTTATCCCTGTCCAGTCTGCTTCAAGAAAAATACACAAAGTAGATTCGGCATCACAAAATAAAGTGCAAAGCATACCGCAGTCTTCCATCTTGGGCAGCTGCTCCCCCTGTGATAATTTTGGTAATGAAAATACTTGAGTCATCTCCAATGTGTGGGTTGTCCGTACCTCCTGCAATGCTAAAACCAAGCCCTGAATTTCCCTGAGGATAGAAGAAAAAAAATTGACATGAATATGATTTCTCTTTGTTGACAGGTTTCTGTCATTAAAGGATGCAGAAACTGTACTAATGTAAGGAACACAACAAATAAAGGTATATGTGTAATATAAAGATTCTAAATTAAATGGACATGTTCTGAAGGAAAGTCCTTCAGAGGCATTACCTGCTGAGCAGGTGAGGTTCAAGAAAACATACCAAGGACTTTTGAAGTCTACTGCACAGTTTTTTCTTTAAAAGTATGCGCAGCTTGCCCTTGGATTAGTCACCCATCTGCAGAGATGTCACTATAAGTCTGTTTCTTTTAGACTGCACCTCAGCCATGTTTGGTAGGGCACATCTCTATTAAGAGACAAATGCTAAAGAGATCTTCCTGCTGTTATTTCTGAATAGGTAAAATCAATATTTTTTTTAGCCTTTAAAAAAGGGGGAGGCGATGGTGTTTTTCTTCTGCTAACTTGCCATCAGCTTATTTTTAAATGACCAAATTGTAGATGCTATGTGCTAGCTGCCTCAATCCTTCACATGTTTAACCAATATACCTGATGAACGAAAGGTATTTTTTAATACTGAAACTCCAACCTGAGAACTTAACATTGGTGAATTTTCTTGATAGCAAAGTAAAATTTTGCCAAAGCAGCCCTACTTTTTCTTATTTTATGAACTGGAGAAACTAGATTTCTGCTTCACAGTAAGGTTTCAACTGCCACAAAAAGTCTTTAAAAATAATTGATTTAAGCAATGGTATTGAAAAATATTTATATCTGCAAGAATGTTTTAACTGGATTTCAGGCAACTCAAGTAAGCAAATATATCTGGACCTATTATTTAGCTGTTAGTATTAAATAGTGTCATCACTCACTCTACCACCATTTGTCTTAAAATTCTATCTTCATTAAAAAATGTTTTTCAATCTAACTTCATGAATTAGCTGAATCTTAACAATAGTATCAGTGGATGATGGGAGGTTACCAAGTTACTTAGGTACTCAAGTTCTTCAACCAATGAAGAATACAATGTACAGTTCTGACTAAACAAAAGGAATTTAAAAGGTCCTGGGAAAGGATTAAAAAAATAAATAAAATAAAAAGGAGACATCACAAACCACTACATTAAAATATGTACAGTACATTAATACTGTGCTTACTTGAATGTTACTCCAGTAGCTACCTAACTTGAGCAGGTGATCCGAATTTAAGTAGAAGACAATAAAGATACACATGTAAAAGATTCTCTCAGATTTATTTTTCTTGGATTCCAACACAAATCTAATTATCTAGGATTTTAGTCTTGAACATACAGACATTTACTTACTTAAGAAATCTGCTTGTGTGGAAAACTAAATTTCCACAAAATGTTAGCTAGATAAGGTGGCATTACTATTATAACATACAATAAAAACTGAATGCAAATATTCTCTTTTTTTTTTTTTTGAGATGAAGTCTCACTCTGTCACCCAGGCTGGAGTGCAGTAACGTACTCTTGGCTCACTGCAACCTCCACCTCCTGAGTTCAAGTGATTCTCCTGACTCAAGTAGCTGGGATTACAGGTATGTCCCATCACACCTGGCTAATTTTTGTATTTTTAGTAGAAACGGGGTTTCGCCATGTTGGCTAGGATGGTCTTGAACTCCTGGCCTCAAGTGATCCACCCACCTTGGCCTCCCAAAGTGCTGGGATTACAGGCATGAGCCAGCATACCTAGCCTGAATGCAGATATTAAGGAGAAAACATATCTTTGTCTGTTAGAACTATGTTATTTTGCTAGAAAAGAAAATTGACACAATGACGATGTTTATTAGTATATTCCTTACTTAATATGAACAATATTTCATTATCATGTGCATACAAACAATAAGAACGAAATTTAAAAAACAAGAAAAATTTGAGAAACTATTACAATCTAGAGGGGTCTAAGGAGACAGGATAACTCAATGTAATGTGGTGTCCTGGATGGGCCTCTGGAAGAGAATAACATAAAATGTAAGGAAACAGAGACTTCAGTTAATAATAACGTATGAATATACGCTTATTAGTTGAAACAAACACACTCTAGTAATGTAAGATGTTACAAGAGAGGAGGCTGAGTCCAGGGTAAATGGAAACTCTTGGGACAATCTTTACAACTTCTTTGTAAACCTAAAACTGTTTTAAAATAAAAAGTTTACTTAAAAAAATAAGGTTACTAAAGAAAAGGAACATGTTTTGAAAATGTCTTAGCCAATTTTATGAACTGGGAACTTAGAAAATATCATATAGTTCCGTTTTTGAAAGATCACCCTTGGATTCTATATGAAAAAGCAGTATATGCGATTTGCAATATGCAAAGTTCTTTAAAACAACAGATTAAGATTACCCTTTCAAGTGTGATTTCTTCATATTCGTAATCTGCGTCTGTGCCATTAACCTACAGGGAAAAAAAGAAACAGCTCAGAAACTTAAGAATGTAAAATATAAAATGGCAAGACAATATTTTTCTATGATTTATTAAGGAAAACCTGTTAAATGCAACAGTAATCAAACAAAATAGCTTCATTTTAATAATTCTGGGAAAGATTTTCAAGGAATGGAATACAAATGTGATTAATGAGTTGACAACATTCGTGGTATCATGACTTTCAAATCCAGGAAGGGTATATCAGCTTTTAATAGTTTTGACCTCTGATCCTTCTCCACTTTTATCCACATATCTAATCAGTTGCCAACTCTTCCAGATTTGAACACTTTAATTTTTCTGAAAATCATCACCTCTTCACTCTCATTTCTAATACCTTTCTTCGGTCCTTGTTAAATCTTTTCTGCAATGGAATACTGTCAATGCAATCTGCCTAATTGCTTAGATTAGTATTCCTCATTGCCCAAGTCACTGTGTTTTAAATGGGATCTTTTTAAAGCCTGTAACACACTTCCTCTAAAACTTTCAAAACTTTCCCTTCCTAAAAATATCCAAACTCTATAGTCTGGTAATCAAGTCTCTGAATGAACTGACCCCAGTGTACCACTCACCTTCATTCTTCATCTTCATAAACCTTACATACCATCCAGTCTGAATGACTTGCTCTTTCCATTACATATTCTACAATTTTCCACTTCTATTATCTAGAACTTTTGTACTTCCTTGGTCACAAATTTCACATACATGTTTTGTGTCAAAATCAGAGTCACCATTCAAAATATCTTGCTCACAATTTATCTCCTTCCAGTTTATTTCCTAGTCTCACCTGAAAGAAGTTAACTTCTACAGTAAAGACCACTAGTGAAACAAGTCACTGGAATCAGACGAGCATGGATTTGAATCCTTGCTTTAAAATTTCTAGTGATATGAGGCTGAGCAAAATATCTAAATCAAATGGGGACTGTGATAAATTACATTTCTGAAGATGCCTCACATCTTCCATTCCAGACATCCTTTTGCAGTATGACGACATCACCCTACCACCAAAAGGCGTCTCTTTCCTCTCCCATTAGATCTAGACAAGTTCTGTGACTAGCTAAAAATAAATGTGGCACAAATGATGCTATGATTTCAGAGGCTAGGTCATCTGATGCCTGGTAGTATTTGCCTTTGTCTTAGAATGTATTTTCTTTAGAACCCAGCAGCTATAACATGAGGAAAACTCAAACAGCCTACAGGGAGATCTAAACAAAGGAGAACCAAAGACACTGGCCAAAAGCCCCAGCTACACTCCTACCCAGCAGTCAGCACCAACTATCGGCCATGTGAATAAGGCTACGTGGACCTCCCAACTTTTTCCATTACCTAAAACTGACACCATGTAAAGCAGAACCATACAATTCATCATTTAAAAAAAATGTACTGTTGTTCTTTTAAGCCACTATGCTTCAGGGTAGTTTGTTATGCAATGATAACCACAAGAGAAATAACAAAACCTACATAAGCCACTTTGCTTTCTCAACCTTACTATAAAAAGTAACCCTTCATTTAACTGATATAGGGACCAGGAGTTTCTTCCTTGATAACTTTTGAAACTCATCTCTACTACCCTTTTGGGTTCTTAATTCTTGTGATTCTCCTGGATTCAAATCCTATGATGACTTTGTTCCCTCTTCTTTAGATCTAAAGACATTTTCCTCTTAGAGATTATATATTATACAAGTATTTACACAGAGAGAGTTGGGATTTCACTCTGTTACCCAGGCTGAAGTGCAGTGGCATAATCATAGCTCATTGGGGCCTCAAACTCCTGAACTCAAGCAATCCTTCTGCCTTAGCCTCCCAAGTAGTTGGAACTATAGGCACATGCCACCATGCCTGGCTAAGTTTATTTTCAACTGTTTTTCATAGACATGGGGTCTCACTATATTACCCAGGCTCATAGAGAGAGAGAGAGACAGACAGACAGACACACACACACACACACACACACACACACACACACACACATAAAATTTCTTAGTCTCAGTTTAGGAGGAGTAACTTCAAGAGACGTGTTGATCATGTCTGTGCATCTAGAGTACAGGAGGGTTACACATGTGTATATTCTGCCCATTTGACTGGAAGTCCTTTGTTATGAGTAAAAGTAAAATTATTATTTGCAGCAATATCCCCTTTCTTATTCTAAAGGTTATTGGTATCATCTTGTTTCTTGCTCAAGACTTGCTAAAAGTCTATCAGTCTTTACCAAAGTAGTTTTAACATTATCGACGAGTCTATTACATTTCATGGAATTACTTTCTGCTTTTTAACAATTCCTTGTTCTTTTGATTTTCTAAAAAAAGATTTTTTGAGTTGAATGCTCAATTTATGCTTACTCTTTTCTGTTTTTAAAAACCTTCAACTTTATAAATTTTCCTTGACATAGGGATTAGGACAAATCCCACAACTGCTACATTGGGCTCCATTTTTGTTCATTCATTTATTTCTAAATAATCTAAAATTTTATTTTGGAAAACATTTATATGGCCCTTTTGGCATTAACATAAAATTCTGATATTATGACCTTAAGATTTGCCTTAAAGAATCTGAGATTTTTCATCTTTAAGTTTCCTTACAAGGTAGGTGCTCAGTAAATGTTTCTGGTGCTTAATTAAATGCTAATTCACGTAGGTTTCTAGGCAGCACAGAAAGGAGGTTTTTGGTTAGCACTCAGTACTTTTAAAAAGGTGAAACATGAGGCAGCTGCTATATAGACCACTAGTAACTTTATTCCTTAATCCTCAATAACTTAAAACTGCTGATACTTTCAAATACCAAGAAAATTCAGTAACATTAAACATACTCACACTGAGCTTTGAAGGGCCAAGAGTTTATTATCAAATACGTGTGTGTGTGTGTGTGTGTGTGTGTGTGTGTGTGTGTGTGTGTGTGTCTGAGAGAGAGAGAGAGAGAGAGAGAGAGAGGAGAACCTTTACAATCTACTCTCAGCAATTTTCAAGTGTACAATACATTGTCATTAACTCTAGTTGCCATGTTATACAACACATCTTGTGAAGATACTTCTCTAGACTGAAATTTTATATCAGATGACCAACATGTCTTCAATCCCTCTATCCTCAGGTAACCACCACTCTACTTTATGTTTTCAGTTTGACCTTTTGAGATTTGATCATGCAGTATTTGCCTTTCCGTGCCTGGTTTATTTCATTTAACATAATGTCATCCAGGTTCATCCCTGTTGTCACAAATGACAGGATTTCCTTCTTTTTAAAGGCAGAACAGTATTCCATTCTGTATATGTACCACAGTTTCTGTATCCACTTCATGTGCCAGCAGACACTTTGGTTGTTTCCATATCTTGGTAACTGTGACTAATGCTGCAATGACCACTGGAGCCAGGTATCTCTGTGGTGTATTGATTTTTCGTTCCTTTGGATATATACTCAGAAGCAGGACGGCTGATCACATAGTTCTATTTTTAATTTTTGAGGAACCTCCATACTGTTTTCCATAATGGCTGTACTAATTTACATTCCTACCAACAGTATAGAAAGGTTCCCTTTTCTCTACAGCATTGCCAACACTTATCTTGTCTTTTTTCATATCAGCCATCCTAATGGCTGTCAAGTAGTATCTCATCGTGGTTGTAATATACATTTTCCTGATGATTGGTGATGTTGAACATTTTAAAATATACTTGCTGGCCATTTGCTCTTTTTGTGTGGGTGCAAAAAGAGCAAATGGTTCTCTGTCCATTTTTAAAAATTGGGTTATTTGTTTTCTTGCTATTTATTTATTTTTATTTTTATTTTTTTTTAGAGGCAGCATCTTACTCTGTTGCCTAGCCTGGAGTGCATTGTTGTGATCACAGTCACTGCAGCCTTTAACTTCTGGACTCAAGCAATCCTTCCACCTTGGCCTTGTGAGTAGTTAGGACTAGCGGCATGTGCCATCACACTCGGCTAATTGTAAAAAATCTTTCTGTGGAGATGAGGTCTCAGTATATTGCCCAGGCTGGTCTCAAACTCCAGAACTCAAGTGATCCTCCCACTTTGGCCTCCCAAAATGTTGGGATTATAGATAGGCATGAGCCACCAGTCCTGACATGTTTTCTGGCTATTGAATTGAGTTCCTTATAAATTTAATAATATTAACCCCCTTATCAGACTTATAGTTCACAAGTATTTTCTTCCATTCTGCAAGCTGTCTCTGCACTCTGCTGATTGTTGCTTTTGCTAGGCAGAAGCTTGATGCAATCCCATTTGTTTATTTTGTTTCCATTGCCTATGCTTTCGGGTTTCAAAATATCTGCTCAGTCCAATGTCAAGAAGCTTTTCCCCTATGTTTTCCTTCCTTCCTTTCTTTCTTCCTTTTTCCTTTCTTTCTTTTTCTTTCTGCTCAGTCCAATGTCAAGAAGCGTTTCCCCTATGTTTTCTTTCTTCTTTCCCTTCCTTCCCTCCCTCCCTGCCTTCCTCCCTTTCTTTTTGAGACTCGAGTGGCACGATCTGGGCTCACTATAAACTCTGCCTTCTGAGTTCAAGCAATTCTTATCCCTCAGCCTCCCGAGTAGCTGGGATTACAGTTAGGAGCCACCATCCCTGGCTAATTTTTGTATTTTTAGTAGAGACGGGGTCTCACCATGTTGGCCAGGCTGGTCTCGAACCCCAGACCTCAGGTGATCTGCACACCCTGGGTTTCCAAAAGTGCTGGGATTATAGGCGTGAGCCTCCACGTCCTGATGCTTTTCCCCAATGATTTCTTCCAGAGTCTTACAGTGTCTGTTCTTAAATCCTGAATGTATTTTAAGTTGATTTTTGCATATGGTATGAGATAAGGGTTCAATTTCATTCTCTGCATGTGCATATTCAGTTACTGCAATACCATATAATGAAGAAAGTGTCCTTTCCCCAATGTGTGTTCTTGCTATTTTTTCTGAAGATCAGTTTACCATAAATGTGTAGATTTATTTCTGAGCTCTCGATTCTACTTCATTCCATCGGTCTGTTTGTTTTTATGCCAGTACCATGTTGTTTTCATCACTACAGCTTTGCAGCAGATTTTGAGACCAGGCAGGATGGGATGATGCCTTAAACTTTGTTCTTTTTATTCAAGATTGCTTTGGCTATTTGGGGTCTTTTGTGGTTCCACATAAATTTTAGAAGCATATTTTCTACTTTTATGAAAAATATCACTGAAATTTTGAAAGGGACTACATTGAATCCAAAGATTGCTTTTAATAGTATAAACGTTTTAACAATATTAATCTCCCCAATCATGAAATGGGATATCCTTCTACTTATCTGTGGTTTCTTCAGTTTCATTCATCAATGTTTTATAGTTTTCACTGTATAGATATTTTACCTTTTTGGTTAAATTTATTCCTATGCATTTTATTTTATTTTTTGGTGCTACTGTAAGTGCCACGAAATGAAAAAGGAGACATTAAAACTGATACAATAGAAATACAAAAGATCATGAGGAACTACCATGAATAATTATATGCCAACAAATTGGTTAACCAAGAAGAAAGATAAATTCCTAGAAATGTAAACCTACTTAGACTGAATTAAGAAAAAATAGAAATTCTAAACAGAGCATTACAAGTCTGATTATCAATAATCTGATTATCAGTAATCAAAAATCTTCTATTAAAGAAAAGCCCAGAGTATGATGAGTTCATGACTGAATTCTACCAAACATTTAAAGAAGAACTAATACCAGTCCTTCTCAAACTGTCCCCAAAAACTGAATAGGAAATACCAAACTCTTCTCAAATTCTTTCAAATTTATTTTACAAGGCTAGAATTAACCTGATCCCAAAGCCAGACAATGACACTATAAGAAAAGAATATTTCAGGCTGATACGCCTGATAAACATAGATTTTAAAATTCTAAACAAAATACTAGCAAATTCAAAGCACATTAAAAGCATTGCTTACCGTATCAATTGAGATTTAACCCTGGGAGGTAATGATAGCTCAACAAATGTACATCAACAAATGTGACCTACCACATTTACAGAATGAAATTTAAATTTTAAATTTTATTAAATTTTGGCTGAGTGCGGTGGTGGCTCATGCTTGTAATCCCAGCAGTTTGGGAGGCCAAAGTGGGTAGATCACCTGAGGTGAGGAGTTGGAGACCAGCCTGGCCAACATGGTGAAACCCTGTCTCTACTAAAAATACAAAAATACGAAAATTAGGCGGGCCTGGTGGTGGGTGCTTGTAATCCCAGCTAGGTGGGAGGCTGAGGCAGGAGAAATGCTTGAACCCAGAAGGCGGAGGTTGCAGTGAGCCGGGATCGCACTGTTGCACTCCAGTCTGGGGAACAAGAGTGAAACTTCGTCTCAAAAGAAAAATTTAAAAATCTATTAAATTTTAACCACTTTAAACAGTAACATGTGGCTCATGGCTACTTTACTGGATGGCACAGTTCCAGTTAAATCATTCCACTAAGCTCAACTGTGTCCTTCTAAAACACAATCACACAGTCTCTTTCTTTTGCTTTCTCCCTTCTCTCCCTCTTTTAACTCCACCTCTCCCCAACTCCCACCCTCATTTTTGGGGGCTATGATTGGTATTACACTAAATTTAAGGATTATTCTAGGTAAAACGAAGATCTTTACATTATTTTCCTGCTCAGCACTACGACCTGTTCTCTACTTAAGTATTCTTTCATGCTACTCAGTAAAGTTTTATAGTTTTCTTATTACAAACTCTATACATTTCATTTTTAGCTGATTGCTAGATATTTCACATTTTTGTTAATATAGTTAATGGATTCATATTTCCATCAGGTTGTTGCTGGTATAATGGAATAGCATTTACTGTTTAACTTTTAAATTGTATAAGTTTATCTTTTTAGTATAATTAAAGGCCTTAGTACAATTTTAGCCTTTACTTACAGGTACATATAGGTCATAATTAAGTAGAAAAAATTTTATGACAGATATTCTCGATCCTTACTGGCCCAAGAATTTTAAGTTTCTAATCAGCTAACACTTAATATATTCAAACAAGACAAATCCTATTACATTAAAGGTATAAGACTTGCCCAAGGAAAGATTTTTAACAAGCCTAATTTACTAATTCCTTGTGTTTAGGTTTGATTCAATAATACTTTCCTAATGATAAAAGAATAGTCCGACAGGAAAGTATCACAATCCTAAATATATATGCATCTAACACTGGAGTTACCTAATTTATAGTAACTACTAGAGCTAAGAAATAAGAGAGATGGCAACACAATAATAGTGGGGGTTTCAGTACTCTGCTGACTGCACTATCTCGAAAGTCAATAAAGAAACAATGGACTTAAACTATACCCTAAAACAAAGGAATTTAACAGATATTTATAGAACACTCTACCCAACAACTGCAGAATATACATTTTATTCATCAGCACATGGAACATTCCGCAAGACAGACCATATAATAGGCCACCAAAAAAATCTCAGTAAATTTAAGAAAATCAAAATTATATCAATTGTACTCTCTCTGACAGCAGTGGAATAAAACTGAAAATCAACTCCAAAAAGAATCCTCAAAACCACATTAATACATGGAAATTAAATAACCTGCTCCTGAATGATCGTTGGGCCAACAACGAAATCAATATGGAAATTAAAAAGTTATTTGAACTGAGCGATAACAGTGACACAACCTATCAAAACCTCTTGGATACAGCAAAAGTAGTGCTAAGAGTAAAGTTCATAGCATTAAATGCCTAGATCAAAAAGTCTGAAAGAGCACAAAGAGACAATCTAAGATTACACCTAAGTGAGACAACCTATCAAAACCTATGGGATACAGCAAGAGCAGTGCTAAAAGTAAAATTTATAGCATTAAATGCCTACATCAGAAAGTCTGAAAGAGCACAAAGACAATCTAAGGTTACACTCTAACGGAACTGGAGAAACCCCAATAATCCAAACACAAACCCAGCAGAAGAAAAGAAATAATGATGATCAGAGCAGAACTAAATGAAAGTGAAACAAATAAAAATAAAAAGACAAATAAAGCGACAAGCTGAATCTTTGAAAAGATAAATAAAATTGATAGACCATTAGCAAGATTAACCAAGAAAAGAAGAGAGAAGGTCCAAATGGCCAGGTGCAGTGACTCACTCCCGTAATCCCAGCACTTTGGGAGGCTGAGATGGTTGAATCACTTGAGGTTAGATCAGTCTGGCCAACATGGTGAAACCCCATTTCCACTAAAAATACAAAAATTAGCTGGCCGTGGTGGCGTGCACCTGTAACCCCAGCCACTCAGGTGACCGAGGCAGGCGAACTGCTTGAACCCGGGTGGTGGAGGCTGCAGTAAACTGAGATTGTGCCACTGTACCCCAGCCTGGGTGACAGAGCAAGACTCCATCTCAAAAAAAAAAAAAAAAAAAAAAAAGATCCAAGCAAGCTCGATTAGAAATAAAACAGGTAATACAATTGATACCACAGAAATACAGAAGATTATTTAAAGCTACTATGAATACCTTTATGTGCATAAACTAGAAAACCTAGAGATGGGTAAATTCCTGGAAATATACAATGCTCCTAGATAAACCAGGAAGAAATAGAAACACTGAACAGAGCAATAACAAGTAGTGAATATGCTGATTAAAAAACTGCTAACAACAAAAAAAAGTCCAGGACCAGACAGATAACAGCTGAATTCTGTCAGACATTTAAAGAAGAAACAGTACCAATCCTATTGACAATATTCCAAAAGATAGAGAAAGAGGGAATCCTCCCTAAGTCATTCTTTTTTTCTTTTTGAGACAGAGTTTCGCTCTTGTTACCCAGGCTGGAGTGCAATGGCGCGATCCTGGCTCACTGCAACCCCACCTCCTGGGTTCAAGCAATTCTGCTGCCCCAGCCTCCCGAGTAGCTGGAACTACAGGCGTGCACCACCATGCCCTCCTAATTTTTGTATTTTTAGTAGAGACAGGGTTTTACCATGTTGACCAAGATGGTCTCAATCTCTTGACCTCATGATCCACCCGCCTCAGCCTCCCAAAGTGCTGGGATTATAGGCATGAGCCACCACGCCCAGCCCTCCCTAAGTCATTCTATGAAGCCAGTATCACACTGATACCAAAACCAGGGAAGGACCTAACAACAACAACAAAACTACGGACTACATACCCCCGATGAACACAGATGCAAAAATCCTCAACAGCCTACCAAGAGAATCCACCATTATCAAGTGGGTTTCATACCAGGGATGGTTTAACATACATAAGTCAATAAATGCGATACACCACATAAACAAAATTAGAAACAAGAATGACACAATCATCTCAATAGATGCAAAAAAAGCATCTGAAAAAATCCAGCATCCTTTTATGATTAAAACCCTCAGCAAAATCAGCATAGAAGGGACATACCTTAAGGTAATAAAAGCCATCTAAGACAAACCCAGAACTAACATTATATTGAATGGGGAAACTTGAAAGCATTCCCCTCTGAGAACTGGAAGAAGACAAGGATGCCCACTTTCAACATTTCTATTCAACACAGTACTGGAAGTCCCAGCCAGAGCAATCAGACAAGAAAGAAAGGGCATCCACATCAGTAAAGAGGAAGCCAAACTGTTGCTGTTTGCTGCTGACATAATAACTGTATACCCAGAAAACCCTAAAGACTGAAAAAGCTCCTACAACTGGTTAAATGAATTCAGCAAAGTTTCAGGGTACAAAATTAATGTGCACAAATCAGTAACTCTGCTATACACCGACAGTGACCAAGCTGAGAATCAAACCAAGAGCTCAACCCTAGGCCAGATGCCCTGGCCCACACCTGTGATCAGGCAGATCACCTGAGGTCAGAAGTTCGAGACCAGCCTGACCAACATGGGGAAATATCATCACTACTAAAAATACAAAAATTGGCTGGGAGTGGTAGTGCACGCCTATAATCCCAGCTACTCAGGGGGCTGAGACCAGGAGAATCGCTTGAACCCAGCAGGTGGAGGTTGCAGTGAGCTGAGGTTGTGTTACTATACTCCAGCCTGGGCAACAGAGTGAGACTCTGTCTCTTTAAAATAAAATAAAAAGAATGCAACCCTTTTTACAATAGCTAAAATAAAATAAAATAAAATACTTAGGAATATACCTAACCAAGGAGGTGAAAGACCTCTACAAAGAAAACTACAAAACACTGCTGAAAGAAATCACAGATGACACAAATGGAAACACATCCCAAGCTCATGGATGGGTAGAATCAGTACTGTGAAAATGACTACACTGCCAAAAGCAACCTACAAATTCAATGTAATTCCAAAAAAAATACCAACATCATTCTTCACAGAACTAAAAAAAACACTCCTAAAACTCATATGGAACCAAAAAATAACCCACATAGCCAAACGAAGACTAACCAAAAAGAACAAATCTGGAGGCATCCCATTACCTGACTCCAAACTATAGTATAAGGCCATAGTCACTAAAACAGCATGGGTCTGGTATAAAAATGGGCACATAGAATGAAGCAGAACAGAAAACCCAGAAATAAAGCCAAATACTTACAGCCAACGGATCTTCAGTAAGACAAACAAAAACATAAAGTATCAAATAGAGAGGACACCCTATTTGACAATGGTGCTGGGATAACTGGCTAGCCACATGTAGAGAATGAAACTGGATCCTCATCTCTCACCTTATAAAAAAATCAACTCAAAATGGATTAAAGACTTAAATCTAAGATCTGAAACCATTAAAATTTTAGAAGATAAGATCAGAAAACCCTTCTAAACATTGGCTTAGGCAAAGCCTTCATGACCAAGAATCCAAAAGCAAATGCAACAAAAACAAAGATACACAGCTGGGGCTTAATTAAACTAAGAAGCTTCTGCACAGCAAAAGAAATAATCGGCAGAGTGAACAGACAACACACAGGGTGGGAGAAAATCTTCAAAATCTATACTTCTGACAAAGGACTAATATCCAGAATCTACAAGGAACTCAAAGAAATCAGCAAGAAAAAAACAATCCCATCAAAAAGTTGGCCAAGGACATGAATAGACAATTCTCAAAAGAAGATACACAAATGGCCAACAAGCATATGGAAAAATGCTCAACATCACTATCAGGGAAATGAAAATCAAAACCACAATGTAATATTACCTTACCCCTGCAAGAATGTCCATAAACATAGTAGATGTTGGCGTGGATGCAGTGAAAAGGGAACCCTTTTACTTTGCTGATGAGAATGTAAACTAGTACAACCACTATGGAAAACAGTACAGAGATTCCTTAAAAAACTAAAAGTACACCTACCATCTGATCCAGCAATTCTACTACTAGGTATTTACCCAAAGGAAAAAGAGTCATTATATGAAAAAGATACTTGCACATGCATGTTTATAACAGTGCAATTCATAAATTCACGATTGCCAAAAAAAGATGGAACCAGCCCAAATGCCCATTGTTCAATGAGTGGATAAAGAATATGTGGTATGTGTACACACACACACACATACACACACCACGGAATACTACTCAGCCATAAAAAGGAATGAAAGAATGGCATTTGCAGCAACCTGGATTATTCTTCTAAGTGAAGTAACTCAGGAATGTAAAACCAAACATAGTATGTTCTCATTCATAAGTGGACGCTAGGTTATGAGGATGCAAAGGCGTAAGAATGATAAATTGGACTTTGGGGACTCAAAGGAAAGCATGGGAGGGTGGTGAGGGATAAAAAGACTACACACTGAGCACAGTGTACACTTCTCAGTTGACAAGTGCACCAACATTTCAGAAATCACCACTAACTTATTCATGTAGCCAAACACCACCTGCTCCCTAAAAACCTACTGAAAAATAAATAAAAAATCCAAAAAACTCAAAACTAAAATCCTGAAGTTTCCCATCCTTTAAAATAAAAAGAAGAAATAAAAGGCATCCAGAGATAAACTATCTCTATTTGTCAATGACATGATCTTGTACATATAAAATTCAAACTACATAACTACTAGTGCTAATAAATGAGTTTGGTAAAGTTGCAGGATAAAAGATAATAAAAACTCCAAAAATAAACAAAACAATTCCATTTATAACAGCATCCAAAGAATAAAATACTGGTTGGGTGTCGTGGCTCACCTCTGTAATCCCAGCACTTTGGGAGACTGAGGCAGGTGGATGACTTGAGCTCAGGAGTTTGAGACCAACCTGGTCAATATGGTAAAACCTCATCACTACCAAAAATTAAAAAAAAAAAAAAATGGCCAGTTGTGGTTGCAAGTATTGGGAGACTTGAGGTGGGAGGATCAACTTTAGCCTGGGAGGTGGAAGTTACAGTGAGATGAGATTGTGCCAATGCACTCTAACCTGAGTGACAAAGTGAAACTCTATCTCAGAAAAAAGAATACTCAGAAATAAATTTAACAAAAGAACTGCAAGATTTGTAAATAGAAAACTACAAAACATTATTGAAAGAAATTAGAGAGGTACACCTTCACCCATAATTTACCGTTAATTGATTTTCTATATGGTTGCCAAGACCATTCAATGTGGAAAGAACAGTCTTTTCAACAGTGATGGGGAAACTGAATAACCACATACAAAAGAATGAAGTCTATTTCACACTATACAAAAATCAACTCAAAATGAACCAAAGACCAAAATGTAGAAGCAAAACTATAAAACTCTTAAAAGAAAACTGAGGTGTAAATCTTTGTGATGTTGGATCATGCAATGGCTTCTTGGATATAATACAAAAAGTTACAAAAGAAAAAATATAGGAGAAAAGGTGCTGATTTTTAGACTTGATCATTATCACAAAATTGCATTTTCTGAAGTTTTATCCATTTATACTTTAACAAAAATGTATCAGTATATTTTTACCCCATACTGTCACCAGCAGAATCTACTGATAAACGTTTTGATCTTTTGGCAACATAATGTTTAAAATGTACTAATTGTTCTAATTTGCTTTTATGTTATTATTTACCTTTTTCTACTTTTTCACCTTAAAAAATTATGTTGAGATATTCACATATCACAAAATTTACCTTTTTAAAGTATGCAATTCAGTGGTTTCTAGTTTATTCACACAGTTGTGCCATCATTACTTTCTAATTCCAGAACATCCTTATTAACCCATAAACAAACCCTACCTATTAGTAGTCACTCCCCATTCTGTCCTACACCCAACACCTGACAAATGCTAATCTACTTTTAGTAACTATGTATTTCTCTATTCTGGATTTCTGATATAAATAAAATTATGCAACAAGTCGACTTTTGTGTCTGCCTTCTTTCACTTATCATAATGTTTTCAAGGTTCATCCATGTTGTGGCATACATCAGTAATTCATTCCTTTTTATTGCCAAATAATATTCCATTGTCTAGATATACTACAAACTGTATCAGCTCATCAGTTAATATGTATTTGGTTTGTATCCACTATTTAGCTATTATGAATAATGCTGATATCAACATCATTACAAGTTCTGTATAGACATGTTTTCATTTCTCTTGAGTATATACCTAGGAATGAAATCACTGAGTCATACAATAACTCTATGTTTAACCTGTCAAGGAACTGCCAGGATCTCATCTCAGTTCATTGCAATCTCTGCCTCCTGCGTTCAAGCTATTCTTATGTCTCAGCCCTCCAAGTAGTTAAGATTACAGTTGCGCACCACCAGGCCTGGCTAATTTCTGTATTTTTAGTAGAGACAGGGTTTCACCATGTTGATCAGACTGGTTTTGAACTCCTCGCCTCAAGTGATCTGCCTGCCTGGCCTCCCAAAATGCTGGAATTACAGGTGTGAGTCACCGTGCCCAGCTAAATTAACACAGTTTCTAAGCAATTCTATTTATATGAATATATTCTGATTATGTCTAGTTGTCCCTCCAAAACTACAGGTTATGCATCTGTGGATTCAATTAACTGCTGACGAAAAATATTTGGGGAAAAAGGAAAAGCAATTTTAAAAACTTCTATAAAAAAAAATACAAATCTTAAAGTATAGCATGTAACAACTATTTACATTCTATTAGGTGTAATTCTAGAGATGACAAAGTATATGGGAAGGTATGCATAAGTTACATGCAATATTATGTCATTTTATATATAAGAGATGTGAGCATCCGCAGGGCCCCCGGAACCAATCTCCCATGGGATGACTGAGAGATGGCTGCACTTTCACATACACACAAGAGTTATCTACAAAAATTATAACTAGGGCATTGATTTTACAGGGTAAAAGTTTAGAAACAACACTTAGATGGGTCTACTTATGCCTAATGTTCATAATTTTGCTTTCAATTTGATATTTCCTCTAAAATGCACATGAATTTATTTTCTTTTGAGATTATCATTTTTTCCATTAGTTCTTATAATTAACCTTTCAGCTGAAAGGATGTTAAAATAAAAACATTTAAGCATTGACTATGACCCTATACAAGACATATCTAAACAAAGAGAACAAGTGAGGAAGAACAAAAATCATGTGTGAAGAAAACACTAGCAAAATTCTGCTTGATTAAATATTCTACATCAGTGTGAAAAATAATGTTGAACGAAATAAAGAATCTGAGAAAAAGTGTAGAACAGCTTTTTTGGTTGTATATTAAGTTTTATTATTTGAATATTTTCAAAAATCCCCAAATATCTGATATACCCATATTCATATAAATACAAATAGAATAAAAAGCCAAATAAAATATTATATATAGTTCAAAAAGGAGAGAAATAATTTTTAAAGCCTGTAAAATTATGTACCATTTGATTAAAAAGCAGCAACAATAATATACAGGTACTATTTCTATTATCTCCAAAGATATTTTCCTTTGGGGTGAAAAATGTTAGATCAATGGTTGTTCTGGCCATTGATCTGTCAGGGACAGAGGGCTTTTTAACAAAGGAAGTATAGAGAGAGGCACTAATCAATTAAAAATTACAAAGTTATAACTAATTATTTTAATATATCAATCTGGTTACTAAAAATCTAGTCATTCGATTAGACTTCTAAAATGATTTGAATATATAGTGCTACGTAAGTGACCAATGGCCAGAGACAACCTTTTATAAAAGTTAGCTATCAAAATTTCAAAATTAAACTATAAATTTCTATTTCAAAATTGCTGTTTTACATAAGAAAAAAAAACCACCAAAGGAGGACCATACTACAATAAAGCTATAGTATGCAGTGAAAGAGCATATTAAGTAAAATGTATTAGAGAAAATAATGCCATGATATTTGTATTTGTATCAAAAACTGAACAGGAAAGGCAGAATTATTTGAATGTGGGGAGGAAAGGAAACTTACATAAGTTGGTGTTTCCAAGCTATCTGTGTTGACCAGTACTGGAGGAGGATTTGCCTTTAAAGAAAAAAAAATTATAAATGTGTTAACAAGAAAATAAAAACATTACATATTAATGTTCACAAATGTTAGCGCTTTATGAAAGACTTGTTATTTCTTAAGTTATAATCTTATATGAGCTTTTTATATGTTAAAACAATATATCCTTATTTCAGCACCAAACAGAAAAAAATAAATGTTTAAGCAGTTAAACTAGATTTGCTTTTAAGAAATAAATTGCTATTTCTGCTAAAACAGCCATGACTTTCTTAAGTTTTACACAGGAGATCACCACAGCCTTCTCATAAAGTCCATGAATATTCTTTAGAGTATGATCAACTCTTCCTAGTTTGCTTAGAAATCACTGTTTTCTATTCCCAAGGATACCATTAAGATTCCAATCATTTGATCACCCAGGAAAAATAAATTATTCCCAAAAGTGAACTGTTTTTAAACAACAACAAAAAAAGCCCATCACAGAAAGGAACTATAAACTTTCAGAAAACTAAAAATACATTCAATGTAAAAACCCCTGATTATTTTCAGCTGCAATGATTGCCTACCACTGTTATTCTAGACCCTCACAGAATTAACAGTGATTTATTACAGCAAGAAAAACAAGCAGAATAATGCACACCCTAGTTACGTCTGGATTGAAAACATCTTGGTTTTCTGGTTACGTTAGAAATTATTATGTATATGAAACTAAAGAATAAAATGCAATTAACACCAAATGAAAAATATATTTCCTGTTCATATTTAAAGTTATAAAAGTACCAAGTCCAGTAAGTTTCAGAAAATAAAAAAGATGACTACCCTTTAAACAAACTTTAGAGGATATGCTTATAAACATTAATAGTTCTACTTCAATTAACTAAAGAATTATACACAAAAGCTGTATTGAAAGAACCTTATAACAGAAAATAACCATTTTCTTCCAAATGTATAGGCTTTCAATAAAGGTGAATATTTAAAGTTCAATTGACACATTATTTTCAGCACAGTACTACATCTGGATGCTATGATAAAATGCTTAAAGACAACCTAGTTTCATGGCTAAAAAATTATACAGTATGCAGCCAGGTGCGGGGTGGGTCATGCCTGCAATCCCAGCACTTTGGGAGGCCAAGGTGGGCAGATCACCTGAGGTTGGGAGCTCGAGACCGGCCTGACCAATATGGAGAAACCCTGTCTCTACTAAAAATACAATATTAGCTGGGCATGGTGGCATGCGCCTGTTGTCCCAGTTACTCAGGAGGCTGAGGCAGGAGAATCACTTGAACCTGGGAGGCAGATGTTGCAGTGAGTTGAGATCACACCACTGTACTCCAGCCCGGGTGACAAGAGTGAAACTCTGTCTCAAAAACAACAACAAAAATTATACAGCATGCATTTGGGCTACATAAAGCAGTAAGTTAAAAATGAGTACCTAGTACTTTGTTGAGTCCCACCATTGAGTAAGTCTACCCTTGAATATTCCATGAAAGCCCACTTAATAAATAAAAATTCTAAGATTGCTATTCAAGCAAAGCTATTAAACTTAGACATTTGAGATTTTATATTTCAAATGACTTATTTCCCAATAGCATGTTGAGACTGCCCACACTGATAACGTTTTACTTTGCTAAAAAAATTAATAATACGATTTTACTTTATTCGGTTTAAGCTATTGCAAAAGAAGAGGGCAAGAAAGAATAGGATATTTAAAGTTAGGAAAGAAATTACATTTTAAAAATACGATGGCAAGAGAGCCTTTTGGCCCCTCTGCCGATTTTTTAACAAACATGCAATGGAAAAAGTTGGTTTTTATGAAAATCTAATTAATACCATAATTATTATAATGTTAACTGCTTATCAGTACCAACTCATCATTATTGTATAGCGTTACCTTTTGATTCTATTCATTTAGAAAATGTTGCTAATATTGAAATATATATAAACAGAATGACATAAGGTGTTATATTTACTTCAAAATAAAACAATGGAAAGTTCGGAGTAGGAGGGGCTGTGGATCGAATAAAAGTACAGGAGTTGACTGCTGTAGCTGGTGATGCATATATGTAGAGTTTGCTGAACTAGTCTTTCTAGATTTGAGTATTTTTTTCAATTTTGCATAATAAAAAGTAAACCAAAAGAAGTTAATAAAGTTGTGAAATACTCTGGCTCTGGGTTGCTATTAAGATATTGGCATTCAGGCCAGGCGTGGTGGCTCATGCCTGTAATCCTAGCACTTTGGAAGGCAAAGGCTGGTGGATCACTTGAAACCAGGAGTTCAAGACCAGAATGGCCAATGTGGGTGAGCAAAATTATGTTTAAGTCTTATTACTGATAGCTTGGGGCAAATTACTTAGGGGCTTTTTAGCTCCTCCTTCTGGAATATCCTTGCCTTTTTACTGCTTCTACCCCTAATCTCTAAGTGAACTACAGGACTTCATTATTGTCCAAGTTGGAAATATACACAATGGTATATAAATTTAGTAACAGAATAAGCATTTCCATAGCTTCCTATGGTTTGCAACACATTTTCTTCTACATTACTTCTCTAGAGCCTCACACAGTCCTCTTGGGTAAAGGCAGGTGTTGCTATTTTTTTAGAAATGGAGAAAATGAATTTCAACAATAAATGTGATTTCCCTGTACTCCAATGTCACTGAGTGGTAGAGGGAAGTATAGAGAGACCTAGAACAAGGTCTGAGATTACAGAAGGGTTTTTCTTCAATTGAAATAATTTCACGTAGACTCTTTCCAAGTCTTTTAGTTGTTGCTGTTTGATTTTCCATGTTACCTGTTCTACTACCCACTGTCTTGGTTAAGAATCCCAAAGTCTTTTTTTTTTTTAGACGGAGTCTTGCTCTGTCTTCCAGGCTAGAATTTTCTAAAAGTCAAGTTTATTGGCTGGGCACGTGGCTCACCCAAATTTTACCATTCTATTTCATTATAAAGGATCTAGTAGTGATTGCTGCTGTAACAGACTGAAGCAGCTTACGAAGTTTCAGAGGGCAATATTATATATTTTTTAATTGTGTTAAAATAAATTCTAAGATCCAAAAATTTTAAAATAGATGAAAATAGTTTAGAAAATGCACTTTTACAATGTGCACTGTATTTCTCCTTCTCAACATTTATCTAAGTTTCATTATGTTATTTGCTAATGTCTCTTTTTCCTCTACTCAATTATAAACAAGTGTTTTTCCAATGCAGAACTCACAAACTCTAGAGAATACTTCTTAGATTCTAATTTGAGACACAATGCATTAAAAGTTAAATGCTATGACTGAGGTGATCACTGTAGGTTAAAGTGATTGTAAAAAAGGGGATGGATTCTGGCAAGATGGCAGAGTAGGCAGCACCACAAATTCATCTCTCCACCTAGAAAACAATTTTAGTGGCAGTATCCATCTGATGTAAATATTTTGGAACTCTGTAGTCTATTGAAGGCTTGCAACTTCCAGATGAAGGCTTGGACAGTAAATTGTAGTTAATTTCATTCACTTGCAGCTTTAGCAGAGCAACAGCTACCCATACCCTATCCCTCAGTCAACGTGTAATTGCTTGCATGAGCCAGGGTGGGCAAAGAAAATCATGTTCTCCAAATATTGGAGATCTGTGCTCTACCTGCTGCTTCTAATCACAAAGGTGCAAAGAGACTGTGGATACTGCTGTTGCATCTCCTCCTCATCGTTGCAAACCCCACCCCAACCTCTCAGGCTGAACTGACTTCCAGGTCAAAGAGCTGGAGGGCTCCCCTACCTACACACCAATTCAACTTTCTTTTTCCTGTTTTGGGGAGCAAGGCTTTGAAGACTAGGACATTAAAAACCAATCACACATTTGGAGGAAATTACAAATCCACTGTGCATGCGCAGGGGACAGCACATGCACAGAAAATATTTAAGAAGACTGTAAGTTTACACTTGAGGCTGATCTTTGACAGCCTACAACAATCAGAAAAACAAAGAAACAAAAAAAGAAAATCCTGGAGAAGAAGGAGAACCTAATTTTCAGAGATACCCCATTATTAAGTTCAAACATGCTGCCTTCAACAGGAAAAGAATCACAAGGCATACAAAGAAACAAGAATAAATGGTTTATTCAAAGGAGAAATATAAATCAACAGAAACTGTCCCTTAAAAAAAAAAAAACAGACCTTACAGCAAATCTACTAGACAAAGACTTTCTTAAAGAATTAAAAGATATGGACAAAGTCCAGAAAATGCTGTAGGAACAAAATGTAAATATCAATAAAGAGAAATAAGAATTTAAAACAATTCAGGAACTGAGAAATACAGTAACTGAAAATTCACAGGAGGGATTCAAAAGCATATTTGAGCAGGTAAAAAAAATTAGTGAACATAAAGATAGGATAATAGAAAGTACTGAGTCTGAAGAAAAGAAAAAAAAAAGATTAAAGAAAAGTGAACAGAGCCTAAGGGACCTGTGAGACATCATCAAGCAGACCAACTAATGCCCTGTGGAAGTTGTATGAGAAGTGAGAGATAAAAGAGTAGACAAAACATTTGAAGAAGTAATAGCCAAAACTTCTCAGATTTCATAAAAAAACATGAATATAAACATTCAATAAGTTCAATAAACAAGTAATGAAATCAAATAGACTCACACTGAGACACATTATAATGGAACTGTTAAAGGCCAAAAACAAAGGTAGATTTTTGAAAGCAACAAAAGAAGTGACTTGTTACATACAACAGATCCTAAATACGATTATCAGCAGACTTAACATCAGATACTCTAGAAGCCATAAGGCAGTGGATAGAAGTATTCAAAGTGACAAAATAGGAGGAAGGGGAAAAAAAACCTATCAACTAAGAATCCTATATCCAGTAAGACAGTCCCTCAAAAGTGAGGGAGAAATTAAGATGTTCCCTGATGAACAAAAGCTGAGGGAGTTTATTATCACTAGAGGTAGCATTTCAGGTTGAAATGAAAGGAAACTAGACAGTAAGTCAAAGTCATACAAAGAAATAAAGATCTCAGTAAAGGTAAATACACAGGTAATCATAAATGCTAGTTAGTAGTATTGTAACAATGACTGCTTAAATTCACTTTTGGTTTTCCATGATTCCACATTTTCAAATTAAAAAAAAAAAAAAAAATAGCCTATCCAGGCATGGTGGCTAACACCTGTAAATCCCAGGACTTCAGGTGGCCAAGGCAGGCAGATGGCTTGAGCCCAGGAGTTCAAGACCAGCCTGTGGATCATGGTGAAACTCCATCTCTACAAACAAAACAAAACAGCAACAACAACAAAAATTAGCCAGGTGTGGTCGGCACATGCCTGTTATGGCTATTCAAGAGGTTGAGAAGGGAGAATCGATTGAGCACAAGAGGTTGAGGCTGCAGTGAGCTGTGATCACACCACTGGACTCCAGCCTGGGCTACAGAATGAGACCCTGCCTACAAATAAATAAATAAGCTTAACATTAATAAAGCCAATATTAGTAAATAATGAAAATCAATTATTAGTCTAAAAGCTAACATTGTAACTTTGATTTGTAACTTCATATTTTGTCTCCTATGGAATTTAAGAAACTAATACATTAAAAATTATTAGTTTCTGTTTTGGAGCATATAATATATGAAGATATAATTCTGTGACATCAAAACTGAAAGGGGTTGAGACACAGCAGTTAAAGGAGCAGAGGTTTTGTATATTAGGCAGTTAAGCTTGTATAAATCGAGATTACAAGTGTCTAGGATGTTAAACGTAATCCTCGCGGTAACCACAAAGAATATAACTGAAGAACAGACACAAAGGAAATAAGAAAGGAAGTTAAATGTTTTACTACCAAAGATTAATCGAAGACCAAAGAAGACAGTAACGCAGGGAATGAGGAACAAAAAAGCCACAAGGCACATATGTAAAGAAAATAAATAGCAAAATGACAAAAGTAAGTCCTTTCTTACCAATAATTACTTTAAATGTAAATAAACTCTTCAATCAAAAGATAGAAATTGGCAGAATAAAATTAGAGACTCACTGTAGATTCAAAGACATGATATGCTGAAGTGAAAGATAGAAAGTGATTTG
The DNA here is from genome assembly GCF_049354715.1 of Callithrix jacchus. Classification (NCBI taxonomy): domain Eukaryota; kingdom Metazoa; phylum Chordata; class Mammalia; order Primates; family Cebidae; genus Callithrix; species Callithrix jacchus. The sequence continues at coordinate 24,980,550 of NC_133516.1, read as the reverse complement.
CTTACCAAGCAAATAGTAACCAAAAGAGAGCAGGAGTAGCAGTACTCCTAACAGACAAAATAGACATTAAATTAAAAAAAAAAAAAAAAAAAAAAAAGGCTGCGAGACAACAGAGGTTTACATATTTATAAAAGGTTCAATACAGGAATATGTAACAATCATAAAAAATTTACATACCTAATAACAGACCACCAAAATGTAAGTAGCAAAAATGACACAGCCTTGAAGAAAGAAATGGTTCTGGTAGGCATGGTGGCTCCCGCCTGTAATCTCAGCACTTTCAGAGGCCAAGGCAAGCAGATCACCTGAGCTCAAGAGTTCGAGACCAGCATGGCCAACAGAGAGAAACCACGTCTCTACAAAAAATACAAAAAAGCCAGGTGTGCAGCAGTTGCCTGTAATCCCAGCTACTCAGGAGGCTGAGGCAAGAGAATTGCTTAAATCTGGGAGTTGAAGGTTGCAGTGAGCTGAGATGACGCCATTGCATTCCAGCCTGGGCAAGAGAGTGGGACTCGGCCTCAAAAAAAAAAAAAAAGTGGTTCTACAATAAGTTGGAGACTTCAATACCACATTCTCCATAATGGATAGAACAACCAGACAGATGATAAGGAAACAGAAGAGATGAACAAACACAATATACCAAAGAGATCTAATAAACACAGAACTCTAACAACAACAGAACACACATTCCTCTCAAGTGCACATGGGAATAGAAGGAAACTATGTCAACATAAGAAAAACCATATACAAAACACCCACAGTGAACATCTTACTCAGTGGTAAAAGACTGAAAGCTTTTCATCTAAGATTAGAAAGAAGGCAAGTAAGTCTGCTTTCACCATTTCTAATCAACATGACACTAGCTGGAGTCAGAGCAATTAGGCAAGAAAAAGAAATAAAAGACATCCAAATTAGAAAGGAAGAAGCAAAATTATTTGTTCACAAATGATATAATCTTATAAGTAAAACACCCTAAAGATTCTACAAAAAAACTGTTAGAATTAATAAACCAATTCAGCAAAGTAGCAGGATACAAAGTCAGTATACAAAAATCACTTGTATTTCTTCTAACATTGAAAAATCTAAAACAGAAAATAAGAACACAATTCTGTTTATCATAGCATAAAAAAGAACCAATCTTCAGCAGAATACTGAGTCTCCTAAATGTTAAAAAAAAAAAGAGAGAGGGAATTAACTTCATCAACGAGGAAGTAAAAACCTAGTACAATGAAAACTAGAAAATTTATTTATGAAATAAATTAAGAAGACATAAATAGATGGGAAGAGATCTGTGGTCATAGACTAGAAGACTTATTATTACAAAAAATGTCAATATTACCCAAAGCAACCTACAGACTTAATGCAATTCCTATCAAAATCCCAATGGGGTTTTTAAAGAAATAGAAAAATTCATCCTAAAAGTCACACAGAATTTCATGGTACCCTTAAAGCCAAAATGACCCTGAGAAAGAAAAATGAAGGTGGAGAGCTTCAACTTCCTGATTCCAGAACTTACAACAAAGTTACAGTAATAATAACAATCTGGTCCTGGCATACAGACAGACATATAGAACAATGGAATAAAACAGAATCCAGAAATAAATGCCATATTCAATAATCAACCTACAATGGGTCATGATCTAAACGTAAAACCTAAAACTATAAAATCGTTAGAAGAAAACACAGGGTGAAAGCGAGACAATGGAATTGACAGTGATTTTTCGGATATGACACAAAGGCACAGGTAAAGAAAGAAAAAATTGGTAAGTCATATCTCTGACAAAACATGAGACCCAGAATACACAGAAAACTCATAAAACTCAACAATAAAACCAAACACTCCAATTAAAAAATGGTCAAGGAACTTGTACAGACATTTTCTCAAATAAGACATACAAATGGATAATAAGCATATGAAAAGATGTGTCACTAATCATTATAGAAACACAAATCAAAATTAAAATGAGATGTCACCTACACCAATTAGACTGGCTACTATTTAAAAAACAGAAAATAAAAAGTGTTGGTGAGGATGTGGAAAAACTGGAATCCTTGTACACTTTGGTACAAGGAAATCTAAAATGTTACAACCACTGTAAAAATAGTATGGTGGCTCCTCAAAAAGAAATAAAAACAGAATTACTGTATGATCAAGTAATTCCACTGCTAGGTATAAACCTCAAATAATTGAATGCAGTGTCTTGAAGTGGTATTTTTACATCCATATTCACAGCAACATTATTCACAGTAGCTAAAATGTGGAAACAATTCAAGTGTCCATCAACGAATAAATGGATATGGAAAATTTGTTATTTATACAGGAATATTATTTAGCCTTCAAAAGGAAGCAAATTCTGATGTGCTACAACATGGATGAACCTTGAGGATTTAATGTTAAGTGAAATATGCCAGCCAAAAAGATAACTACTGCATGATTTCACTAACATAAGGTACCTAGAGTGATCAAAATCAGAGACATAAAGTAGAATTGTGGATGCTAAGGGATAGGCTTGTGGGGAATGGGAGGTTATTGTTTAACGGGTATAGAGTTTCAGTGTGTAAGATAAAGAGTTCTAGAGATGATGGTTGCACAGCAATTATGAATGTAAATAATACAGCTGCACAGCAAATTTTAAAATGGTTAAGATAGTAAATTTTATGTTATCTGCTTTTACAATAAAAAAGTTGGTAAAAAAATATGTAACCTCAATCTTATTATGAAAATGCATTAAAAACAAATTGAAGGATATTCCATAAAATAAATAGCTGGTTCTCTTTATGGCATACACCTGACAGAAGACACACTGTGGAGTTATTCCAGATTAAAGGAGACTATAGACTTTAGAAAACTAAACGCAAGGTGTTTAGGTCTTCAGACTGGCCAAGTGATCTGTTTTGTCATTTTTGTTTTGAAATCTATAAAGCACATTGTTGGAGCAATCAGTAAAATAAAATTTAGGTATATAGACAATAGTATTATGTTAATGTCATTTTCCCGATTTAGTTCATTGTACTGTGGTAATGTTCTTATAAAAAAAGTATTTAACATTATAAAATAATAGTATTTGGGAAAGGCACACAAATCTGTCACTTCCAAATGGTTCACAAAAAAATGATATAAACATATAAAAAGAAAAATTCATAAAGCAGATGTGGGGAATTTGGGTATAAGTATATGAGACCTTTTTTTTTTTTTTTTTTTTTTTTACTGTTCTTGCTAAGTTTGAAATACTGTGAAAATAATACAAAAATAAACAAAAAATTCCTTTCCAACAGCAAACAGAATAAGGGTACTCAGTCAGGTGTTAGTAATTAAAAAGGCTCATCCACATAATCCAAAGTATGCTATATTTAACATTACCCACAGAATAACAATATATCAAGTCATGTTTTAGGTTATACTAATGATCCAATCATTTAAGACCCAACACTCAGATGTTTCATGAAATTTAAAAGGTCCAGAGGCACTATGATGCTCTGCTTTAGACACACTTCTAATGTAATTACTCTCACATAAAATGTGGCAGTTATTTGTTAACTTGTCTCTTGCATAAACACCTAGTAGGCTCCTAGAGGACAGAGACAATATTCTATTCATCTTCAAAGTACATGCTCAAATATCAAAAAAGACCACACACAATAAATTAGCTCTAAAGCATTTTCAATAATACCTTAATTAAATGATAGCTTTTCAGAAATCACAGAAATAAATGTTCAAAACATCTATTTTTAAAGCAGAGTATTTATTCCAGGGTGGAAATAAGCCTCTAGATTTAATAGGCTGATATCACAGAGATTACGTGTTTACATTCCCAGTAAGAAGAACTAGTATCTGTTACCTACTCTGTACTCAGTTTCTACATGGAGAAACTGATGCTTTGAGAAGTTGAGTAATTTCCACACCATCACACATGTAGAAATAGGTGAAGCTAGGAAGTGGTGGAGTCAGGTACGACTATAAAGTCCACGCTCTTTATGCAGTCTTAAGCAGCAATTCAGTATTATCTTTATCTGTGCCACTCTGCATAATAAGCATAATTCTGATGTGTAGAGGGCTTTCATAAAGTACAAACAATATGATCAATATAAAAGTACTCTGAAAAGTATAAAAGTATTCTACAAATAATGAAAGACAATATACCTTTTAAAAAGTTATCCTCTATGTATCTTTCTAATTTGCCTGACTCTCAAACTCATTTTAAAGTAGTCAGGTTGGCCTTACTCCCCAATTTTAAAAGAAGAAGGGGGTATAAAACTCAGAGAGGGTAACCTGTTTGAGTGACAAAGACAGACCAGGTTCTAAATCTTTTCTTCTGCTTCTATTTCTAATACATCCTAATGCATCTAAATGCAAAGTAGTGGATCTTTTAAGAATACATATCCACTAAATATGTTGAAATTGGGTTATATGTTAAGTATGGATTTTAAATTTTACTTGGAGATAGACTGCTTTAGTCCATTATTTTAATTTTGTAATGTACATATTATACTTGACTAATTAGGAACACAATTATTCTGAAAAGTAAGGTATACTCACTGGCTTCTTACGTAACACAACATAAATGGTTCAACTATCCTTCATGAACTTCTGTAGTATATTCAAAACCCAAAGTGAAGCTATGCAGAATAAAGAGGTCTTTTTCTTGTGTATCCTTAGCAAATACCCTCATTAAAAACAAACAAACAAAAAAAACGTGTTCCTGAGTTTCCTGTCTCAGAGCAAACTATGAGATAACACTAAGAATATAAACAGCCAAGATTATGTGACAGTTGCTGTGATGTGTACTTCCCATGCATTAATTATCCTCTCAATCAGTGTAAAACACCTCAAGTTAGTACTCCTGTCCATCTTCAGTGTTACAGATGAGTAAGTGGAAGTTTACTGTGGTTAAGTAAAGTGTGTAGTTACATACGGTAAGTGGTAGGACTGGAATTCCAACCCCAGGTCATTTTGACTCTAAAACCTATATTTTTATAAGGCTATGCAAGATCTCAACAATTTTCAAATGTAGTAAGATGTCAAGTTAGATGTTAAGCTTGGAGTAAATTAACCAGAGAATTCATAATAGGAAAAGACAGGGTCCCAAATGAATATAAGAACAGAGACTGATACAAACTCTCAAAGGATTCCAGAAAACTATTTTAACACCAAAAAGTTCACTGAAGTGAGAAGAGTAAAATAAACTTTCAATTCTACTTAAAAAAAAAAAAACTGTACAAATAAACTCTACCTATTTGGAAAGATGTTACATCATTACAATGTTATAATAACCCTTAAACTGCTCACTCAGAATTATATTTTATTTACAAATTCAGTTTTTCTCCTGCAATATAGAGAGAATATCCATTTGGATTCATCTATTCATTGTTGATGGATTTATGACTTAAATTACTTTTATAATAAAAATTATATGCAAGTAATATTATTACAATTCAGTCTTTTTACAATAAGTCTGAAGTCATTGTAACATTGTAATTTCCTCTAGAATTCTTGGTTATCTGGATGTTCTTATTGACTTCACTTTTTAGAGGTGAAAGGCTTTGAGATGTGAATAACTGCAGTTGATATCTCACTCTTTTCCCCAGTGGAGCTTATTTTGAAACTGTTTACACAGCAAACATGATAATGTGTACCCAGATTTTATGCTATAGATCAATAATGGCAAAAAAAATCTATGTGTGCATTTATTTATAATTTAAATGAGGTAATAGTCTTTCGTACCAAAGACCTTTATTATTATCTTTAATAACAGTACCATTATTTTGACTTTGGATAACTGTTGGAAGGCCAGTTTATGTCTCAAGTCACCCCTAGAAGTAGTAAAGCTTTCAAAAACTAAAAATGATTAAATTCTTTCACATTTGGCTATTATTTTATTTTTAAACTGTTACACATTATTTTTAAAAAATAAAATTTTACAACAGATTTACAGAAAAGTTGTGATGACAGCACAGAGAGTTCCCATATACTCCAGATATGCTGGTTATTATTTTTACCTAATAAATGTGAATTATGTTATCTAATCAAGTAACAGAAGAATATTTCCAAAATATATAATGGGAAACAAAGTGCTAAATAAAATGATACATCCAGTACAAGATCAAAAGTACAATGATTTTTACTAACTTTAGAAAAATTAAGTTTTTTAAAGTAAAAATGTTAAAAAAACTGTCTTAAGCAGATTTACAAGTATAAACACATGAAAACCAATCTAAGGTTCAATATTACGAAGTTCACAATGTGTCTCATTTCAGTCAACCTAATAAAATGGCAAATCTTGACTCCATTTATATTAAATCCCAAATGTTTAATTCCCTAAAACTACAATTTGAAGCCCAAAGCAAAGTACCAAATTTAACAAAAAAAGTACCTAAACAATTTAAAAAAGGACACAAATAAAACATTAAAAGCAAATTAAATTTTTATAAAGAAAAAAGGAAACTAATAAAAACCTGTGGTATGGTGGGTAGGATGACAGTATTCTCAGCAGGGACTGGCAGGACAGGGATCACAGGGACAGTGGGAGAAGAGGGAAGAACAGCTTCTGTTGGCTAAAAATCATCAATGACAAACAATCAGGAAAAACACCAAAATAAAAAGAAAACATATAACAGAAAGTTGTGCCATAAAAATAAATTATAATTTTCAGAAATAACTATGCCACAGCTAAACTATTAATACATTACACTAATATAATTCGAAAATTCTCTTTAGAAATAGTTATACCCCCATAATACTTTTAATGATCGTGTAATTAAAATGAGTGACTAGTCTTTAAATGCTTACATGATAATAATAAAAGATTATCACTTAGGATATTCCTTCCCTCTCTAGGAGATATTTTCTCTAGCATTCAGAATACATTTGACTGCTTTCCTCTATGCATTCAGAAGCTAAAATTATATTAGCCCAATCAGGCAGACAAAGAGAATTTACAAATCCACAAACATAAAATTCAAAGTACTTCAAAACTGAATATATAGCATTTAAAGTATCTGTGATATTAACTTCTGTTATCAAGAACAGCAATAACCTGCCTCAACATGCCTGTAATTAATTCAACTAACATTCATTGTCTACTATATGCCAGACATAGCCAATAAAAATGAAAAAAACAATGCAGAGAGAACCCTTGTATAAATTAAACTAAGAAGTTTAGTGTTTATCTGGCTTAATTTATTTTTAAAAGGATGTAACTGGAACACAGGGAAGTTGTTTTGTAATAAGACCCATTTGCTATATAAATGAAATAACTTACATATGTAAGAAAAACACTAAAATCAAGTAGATGAGGACAGCCTGGCTTAACAGGCCTTAAAACAGGAAACAAATTGCCAGACTAAAAAGTAGGCTTATCTTCATTGCTAAATAAAAAATAAAACTGCAATGATGACCTTTTTTGCCTATCAAATTAGTCAAATTAAGATTTATTAAAAATGCATGGAGTCTCTTCAAAAATGGTGCTGAGACAACTGGATATCCACATGCAAAAGATGAAGAAAAACACTAAAATCAAGTAGATGAGGATAGCCTGCCTTAATAGGCCTCAAAGCAGTAAGAACAAATTGCCAGACTAAAAACTAGGCTGAGATAACTGGATATCCACATGCAAAAGATTAAGATCTATAGACCCCCCTGTCTCATATTATATATAAAAATTAACTTAAAAAGATTAACAACCTAAATATAAGATTTGAAAACATAAAACTCTTATAAGAGAACATAGAGTTAATCTTTGTGACCTTGGATTTGGCAATGGATTCTTAAAAACCATAAGTGACGAAAGAAAAATATCAATTAGACTCTATTAGAATTAAAACCTTTTGTGCACCAAAGGGTATTATCAAGAAAGTGAAAAAACAGCCTACACAATGGGAGAAAATATTTGCAAACCATACATCTGATAAAGGTTTAATATCCAGAACATTTAAAGACTTTTACAAGTCAACAACAAAAAGAAAAACAACCCAATTAACGAATATGCAAAGACTTGAATAATTTCTGCAAAGAAGATATACAAGTGGCCAATTAGCCCATGAAAAGATACTCAACATCATTATTCATTAGGGTTACACAAATAAAAGCTATAATGAGATATCACTTCAGCCTTACTAGAGAAGTCTCCAACTAAACAAAACAAAAAAACAAAGCAACAGGTGGTGGCAAGGATGTGAAGAAACTGGAACCCTGGTACAAGGCTGGTGGGAAGTGTAAACTGGTACAGCTTCTGTGGAAAATTTTGGTGGTCCCTTAAAAACCTAACCATAGGGTTAGCACATGATCTAGCAACTGGGTAGGTAAATATGCACTGGGTAGGCATATATCCAAAAGGGAAAGCTAAGACTCAGATACTTGTATGCCAGTGTTCAATGCAGCATTAGTCACAATAGTCAGAAGGTGGAAAGAAATCACATGCGTATTCGGAGATGAACAGATCGATAAAATATGGTAATATACATACAATGAATATTATTCAGCTTTAAAAATGAATCATGCTAAAAGATGAACCTTTTTACAAGAGAATTTTACTAAGTGAATTAGCCAGACACAAAAGGATAAAAATTGCATGATTCCACTTAAAAGACTAGTAAGTTTTGTTACACATATTTTACCACAATAAAAAAATTCCAAAAGTTTTAAAAATGGCATGAAAACTGGTCCTTTCACACTGCTATTGGAGATACAAATTCATACAAACTTTAGAGAAAGTAATTTGGCAGTAAATATCTAGAGCCTTAAAAATGTCTAAACTCTCTGACTTGGTAATTCTAGAAATCCTAAGGAAATAATTTTAAAAGTCAATGTTTTAAGGTATCTCATAAGGTGTTTTAAGGTATTAAGGTTTTAAGATATTCTGTTGAACACTGCTTCTATTTGGTGAATTGTGGAATATTCTAAATACCAAAGATGTCAGAATGGCTAAGTAAAAAAGTAGAAAAATGAAAACTATATGAGATTGAGGCCAGGTGTGGTGGCTCACACCTGTAACCCCAGCATTTTAGGAGGATGATGCAGGTGGATCACCTGAGGTCAGGAGTTCAAGACCAGCCCGGACAAGGCAAAACCCAGTCTCTACTAAAAAAATCACAGAAATTAGCCAGGTGTGGTGGTGCACAACTGTAGTCCCAGCTACTCAGGACGGTGAGGCAGGAGAACTGCTTGAACCTGGGAGGCAGAAGTTGCAGTAAACTCATGCTACTGTATTCTAGCCTGGGCAACAGAGCAAGACTATCTCAAAAAAAAAAGGAAGGAAGGAAGGAAGGAAGGAAGGAAGGGAGGGAGGGAGGGAGGGAGGGAGGGAGGAAAAGAAAATTATATAAGATTGAATGTCATACAGATATTTAAAATTATCTGTAAGAACAGTTTATAAATTACCTGGGGTATTGCTTATGACATAATATTAAGTAAAAAAGGGAAGATAAAACTCATGTAAAAAAAATGGAAAGAAATGTCTAAAAAATTTATCTCTGGGAGCAGAATTATGAGTGCCTTCCCCATCCTTGCTTCTTTATTCTGAATTATACTTTTCCAGTTGTTGACAAGGAACACACAGTGGTGGTGTTATTAATATGAATGCAACAGGAAGGATGGGCGATTCATTGGAATATTAACAGAAAAACAATTATCATGATCTTTAAGTATCATTTTCTAAAAAAAAAATACTGAAAATGTATTTCACATTATGGACTCCTGTTACCTGGATTTATTATTTCCAGTAGAAAGAGATTTTTAAACTGCTGGATTTTGTGTTTTCTTTCTCTTTCTTTTCAACGTTCCTAGTCCGGGATGATGAAAAGTTCTGAAGATGGAGAGTGATGATACTTGCACGACACTGTGAATGTATTTAATGCCGCTGAACTGTACACTTAAAAATGGTTAAAATGGTAAGCTTTATGTATATTTTACACAATAAAAAAGTATATTAGGAATAAAGACTCTGTGTGTAGCCTGGGATTCCAATCACCATTTATATATTGTTCCTGGAGGAAAAAAATTCTGAATTTCATGTTATGAACTCAAAATTAATAACAGCAGCAAATGACATTCACTGTCTGAAAACTCACAGGTTCTGACTTCCGATTTCTGAATGTATAAGAAAAGTGTCGTGGTTTTGTAAGAAATGTGCCTGGATCAAGTGAATATACACATGGAAAAATCAAACGAATACTGATTCCTACCCTTAAACTTACATAACATTAATTTCAGTTGGTTTGCTGACATAATTGAGAGACGTAAACAATATAAAGCTTCTAGAGGATGATATGGTAGAGTATCATCATGACTTTGGTGTACATGACCATAGGAAAGTGCGTGTTGCTGAAGCCCAAGCAAGGTGAGGAAAGCATCTGTGCACAGGGAGTGAAGGGGAAGCAATAGCCTGACAAAGAATGTTGAAGCCTAAGCATTGTAAGGAGGGTGTCCACCTGGGCAGAGCAGTAGTGGCAGCCTGATGTGCGTGGTTGGAAACGAACTGAGACAGATAGTATGTAAAAGGCAGTAGCTGTAGTCTGGCATAAGGTTTTGCACTGTCAGGGACTAAACAGGATCTTTCGGAGCTTGAGCAGAGTGACAACAGTGTCCATCTAGGGCAGCAATAGTGACAGGAGATTGCTTATATAGGGGGCATTTTGATCCAATAAATAAATACATGAAGGATACTGAGAGCAAGGTTCTTCATGTCAGAAAAGGGAGTTATTAGTATGGAAAGATAGAAAATTAGCATGAGAACCTATGGTGTTACACTATAATTGGAGGTATTGGTATAAACAGCTTACAATATATATAGATAAACACAAAAACAGACATAAATGGGTATGCATGCACGTACATAGCTCTGCTAACTGTGAGGACCTAGGAGCAGTTAACGGCTCAACAGCATGAATACACCTAGCATCCAACTCTTGATTTCTAAATACTCATTCTGCAATTAAAAACAACACAACACAAAGCAAAGCAAAGCAAAACAAAACCATGGGTCTTTGGAGAAATGGCTGATTGCAGTGCTAGAGCTCAGAAAGTACAATATGAGTGTAGACATCCTGCTGTGCCAGAAAATAAAGGAAGTGCTCAAAGAGGATGACAAAAGACACAGAAGTTGGCTTGAAGGGCTGCCACTGGCCAGACTGGGAACAATCTGTGCCTCAATTAATGATAACAATGGCATAAAATATCACTGAATAAAACAGGAATCTGGGAGCCCATACTGATACAAACAAATACATGAGTAAACAAATGAAGATAAGAGCATTTCCATATAACAAAATGCTAATTAAAATGTAATTATGGAATTATAAAATCATTTGGCAGTCATCATAGTAATAGAGTAATTCATTCAGGAAATATTAATGAATATTAAAAATTCCTGCTGCTGCTGAGTGAAACGTCCATTCCAGTGGATGAATGGGATATACTCATACAAAAGTGTCTCTTCTCAAAACACTTATTAATTACAGTGGCAAAATCTGCAGATAGTATCTTAATCAAGTGATCAAAGTTAACATCACCAGTAACGGGACAAATCAAAAGCATGTATTATGTGATAAGATGTAATAAGAGTACAATACTTACAGGATATTCCCACCAAAGATGTGTAACTTGAGTCTAATCATTAAACATTAGACAAACCCAAACTGAGTGATACATTACAAAATAACTGGCTGTAGTCATCAAAAGTGTCAAAGTCATGAAAGTCTAAAGTTATTTTTTAAATTCAATTTTATTCTATTTTTTAAAACAACTTTACTGAGGTAGAACTGATATAAAAAAACTGCACATATTTAATGTACACAATTTGAGCGTTTGCACAAAGGCATACAACCCATGAAGCCATCGCCATCATCAAAGTAATAAATGTATCTATCACCTCTAAAAACTTCCTTGTAGCTCTGTTGTTTTTTTGTTTTGCTTCGGTTCTTTTAAGAACACTAAAGTTTACTTTTTAAATGTTTGAAATGTAATATATTAAATGTCAAATATATTAAATGTCAAAATGTAATATATTAAACTTATTTTACTAATAGTCTCCAGCCCTAACAATTGGATAACAGCTGATTAATAATTTACTTTGATAGTCAAAATAAGACAAAGTACATGCTTATGTCAAATTTCAAGGCAAAGCACAAACATTTTCTCCACTGGGCATCTGCCCTCCAAAATCCTTTATGATAAACTATGAATCCTTTAATGTTACCTTTTAATCCCACTTGTAGCCCTTTGTCTCTGAGCCTCTTCTAGAATCATCTTCTTTAGATGAGTACATGAATACCATTTTAAAAAATTCTCAAATAGCTGATACCATCTTAACCCATTCCACTCTCTATAGGGCACTGAGCAAGTTCCTTGAAGGAGAATATATGCCCCTGCCTCTTCCTTAAGGCAGGCAAACACTGCTGACAAAGTAAATGACGTTATCAACACACACAATTCCCTAACCACAAATGATAATCGATTCTGGTAACAAAGAATCACGGAACAACAAAATAATTCATTTAGTTCACTTGAATCAAAAATACAACTCTAAACAACTAATAATCAAATGAAGGCTGACTGATGAGGAACAGCAAAGATACTAGATCTGATAACAGGATGCTTTAGGCACAGGTTTTAGAACACAGTAAAACTCTGGGGAGCTGTGTAAGATTCTAAATTAGAAAACGTGAAACTTAAGATTCCAGTATAAATAATCAGGCAGCAATATACAGTAACCATTATATTTTGATTATTACAAAAAAGAATACATTATAGCATTTTAAACTTGAAAACTCTTATGTAACTATTTCATTAATTAGCCAGTGACTGTTATGCCATTATCCTTGTTCTGCTCCATTTGTATCACTCAGTAAGATCAGATGGAGAGGTTTTTTTTGTTGTTGTTTTTAAAAAAAATCTTGACCATGTGACTAGCAACGGTCTCAGTTGTTTCTATCCATAGCAACACCATAGAATCATTAGCCTCTGAGGCTGCCTTCAGAGACTTGTTTCCATGACAACAGAGCTATAATATTAACAGTCACAAGGAACACTGCAGAAAATTGTAAATTTCTATAAAACTGGATACATTGTACATATTTTAAAGTACCTTTTAAAAACCAGTATCAAATGGATGGCTATCTGAAAAAATGTTTAAACCAATTTGTTTTTAGAGATTCTTAATTTTCTCTAAGCTTTATATTTTACATCTAATTTAAGATCTTAAAATTATAGAACCAGCACTTAAAACACAGATTTTCATAAAAGTGGTCTGAAGCCTCATTACATATAGCCACGTACATGTGTTTTGCACATCGACATTTATGACCAAGTACCGTCCTCCCTCAATTTGATTCATTAAAAAATAAATGTATATTGAATGAGCTTACTACTTTTATTAAAGCCCTTGCTGCTTAAAGCAGCTCAAGTGGTTTTTATTATATACATATGAATCCTGATTAATACAGGAAGAGACAGAGGGACAATTGGGAGTCTACTGTAATCACCCAGCTGAAAGGTTATTGGTGTCTTAAAGTGAATGGTGGTAATATTGAAAATGGACGTATGAGTAGTCAAATCAAGACATATTTTGAATGTAGAATTGTTGTATCTTGGTGACTGATGGGAAGTCTGGAATGAGGAAGGTCTATTAACACTCACAATAGCCACTCAAAATGAGGTAGCAAGGCTATCGATTTAAAAACATTTTCTCACTAAATAATTAAAATAACTTTCATGGCATAAGATGAAACTCCAAAGACAACAAATGAATATACTATCTGATAACTAATAGTAGTTATTTTACATTAACATGTTACATTAATGGGATAAACTGATCCCAGAATATAAACAAAGATTCACTACCATATTTTTTAAATTTAACTTTTATTTTAAGTTCAGGGGTACACATGCAAGTTTGTTACATAGGTAAACTTGTGTCGCTGGGATTTGTTGTACAGATTATTACCCAGATATTAAGAATAGTACCCATTTAGTTATTTTTCTTGATCTTCTCCCTCCTCCTACTCTCCACCCTCTGATAGGCCCCTGTGTTCTTATCACTTAGCTCCTACTTATAAGTGAAAACATGCAGTATTTTATTTTCTATTCCTGCATTAGTTTGCTAATGATAATGCCCTCCAACTCCATCCATGTTTCTGCAAAAGACATGATTTTGTTCATTTTTATTGCTGCATAGTATTCCAAGGTGTATATGTGCCACATTTTTTTAATCCAGCCTACCATTGATGAGCACTTAGGTTGATTACATGTCTTTGCTACTGGGGATACTGCTGCGATGAACTTATGCATTCATGTCTTTATAACAGAACAATTTATATTCCTTTGAGTAGATACTCAGTAATAGGATCGCCAGGTTGAATGGTATTTCTGTTTTTAGTTCTTTGAGGAACCCATCACATTGTCTTCCATAATGGCTGAACTAATTTACACTCCCACCAACAGTGTGTAAGTGTTCCTTTTTCTCCACAAACTTGACAGCATCTGTTGTTTGTTTTTTAGTAATAGCCATTCTGACTTGTGTGAGATGGTATCTCATTGTGGTTTTGATTTGCATTTCTCTAATGAAAAGAGACAAGCTTTTTTTTTATATGATTGTTGGTCACACTTTTGAAAAGTGTCTGCTTATGTCCTTTACTTTTTAATGGGGTTGTTTTTCTCTTGTAAATTTAAGTTCCTTATAGATGCTGGATATTAAACCTTTTCCAGATGCATAACTTGCAAAAATGTTCTTCCATTCTGTAGGTTGTCTGTTCACTCTGTTAATAATTTCCTTTGCTGTACAGAAGCTCTTTAGTTTAATTAGATCCTATATGTCAATTTTTGCTTTTGCTGCGATTGCTTTTGGTGTCTTCATCATTAACTCTTTGCCAATCCCTATGTCCAGAATGGTACTGCCTGGGCTGTCTTCTTAGGTTGTCTCCCAGTTTTGGGTTTTACATTTAAGTCTTTTATCTATCTTGAGTTAATTTTTGTATGTGCACTTCCATATTTTTAGAGAAAATGAGATACATGTATTAGCAAATCTTTTGGTACCAATATCTAAGATGGCAAGGAAAAGTACCAAGTGTTGTGCCACAGTTGGTAAGAATCTTATTTTGGTTTTGTATGGCATAATTAATATTCTTAATCTAAGTTCTTTGGTTCTTTGTTTAAAGATATGCTGTAATGTGGCATGTTTCTCTGATTAAATGTCAAAGAAGCTATTTAAAAGTAAGAGAGAAACTAAAAAAAGCGGCAAGCCTTTTGAATGTTTATAGAAGGATAAAATATAGCACAGTAGATTTATAAAAACTCTGCTAAGGAATCACTGTACTCAACGGGGGTCCCATACCTTGAGAAAAAGGTGTTTTTTATGGTTTAAATCTGTTTTTTGATTCAAATGCCCTTTTGCCCTGTCACTGCCAACAGGTATCTTCCACATAAACTGGTGTAATAAAAACCCAACAATATGTTATTTGAACAAGCTTCATATGACTTCTATGTCACAACTATCTCAGAAGCAAACTTATAAAACTAAATACATTTTTAAAGAAATTAATAAGGGTATTAAAATGTAAATCAGTAAATTTTGGCTGGGTGTGGTGGCTCAAGCCTGTAATCCCAGCACTCTGGGAGGCCAAGGTAGGAGGATCACCTGAGGTTAGGAGTTCAAGACCAGCCTGGACAACATGGTAAAACCCTGTCTCTACTAAAAATACAAAAAAATTAGCTGATGTGGTGACGCACCTATAATCCCAGCTACTTGGGAGGCTGAGGCAGGAGATCACTTGAACCTGAGAGGCAGAACCTGAGAGGGGGAGGCTGAACCTGAGAGGTGGAGGTTGCAGTGAGCGGAGAATGGGCCACTGCACTCCAGCCTGGGCGGCTAAGTGAGACTCCATGTCAAAAAAAAAAAATTATCATTAAATTTAAAACAAAACAAGGTAAAAAGGAAAACAGGTCTAGCAATTACAGAAACATGAGTACAAGTATGTTAGTTCATACAGACAGACCATCTAGTTCATAAATCTATCTCTACTTGTAAGATTCATAATATTCAGTTAAGGTTTCTTATCTCTTTATTATGAAAATACAGTATTCTATCAGCATTCAAATGATGGTCTTGTCCTGGCAAAGGATGAGCCAACCACTAAAAATTTAAAGTAAACAGAGACCTAAAACTTAAAGATATGGTTACACAATAGACAAATGGGGATGAAATTACCAATTGCAACATGATTTTTTACCTGTTTTTTATCAGAGTGTGGCCAGAGAAATAAGCACAACCACAGACTTCATGACTAATAACCTAAAATGGGCCCTTAATGCTTCCCAGTAATCAAATTTGCCTTATATTATTCACACTCTACAAGTCCATAATGATTCAGGACCCTGTTATCACTCTCTTGAGTTGTTTACTTCTATTTCTCCCCACACAAACACACACATTTTCTATTGTTTCTTTCCTTTATTTTTCCTCCAGAATACCATATAGAGTCATACATCACATATCAATATTTTGGTCAACGATGGTCCACATGTATGATGGTGGTCCCATAAACTATAACAGAGCTGAAAAATTTCTACTGTCTAGTGATGTCATAGCCATGGTAATATTGCAGTACAATGTACTACATTTGTGGTGATGCTGGTGTAAACAACTACACTTCACTGCCAGTCGTATAGGAAGAAGTATAACACGTATTGGACCCTTCTCACAAGACTGTGCCGAAAGCAAAGAAGGAAGCTCCTGCTTCTCCTAAGGCCGAAGCCAAAGGGAAGGATTTAAAGGTCCACGGCCACACAAAAAAAAGATCTGCACGTCACGCACCTTCCGTTAGCCCAAGACACTGAAACTCCGGAGGCAGCCCAAAAATCCTCCGAAGAGCGAGAGCACCCAGGAGAAACAAACTTGACCACTATGCTATCATCAAGTTTCTGCTGACCACTGAGTCCGCCATGAAGAAGACAGAAGACAACAACACACTTGTGTTCACTGTGGATGTTAAAGCCAACAAGAACCAGATCAAACAGGCTGTGAAGAAGTTCTATGACATTGATGTGGCCAAGGTCGACACCCTGATTTGGCCTGATGGAGAGAAGAAGACATATGTTCGACTGGTTCCTGATTACGATGCTTTGGATGTTGCCAACATAATTAGGATCATCTAAACTGAGTCCAGCTGGCTAATTCTAAATATATGTATATCTTTTCACCACAAAAAAAGAAGTATAACACACATAATTATGTATACTACATAATACTTGAGAGTGATAATGAC
This sequence comes from Callithrix jacchus, assembly GCF_049354715.1. Lineage (NCBI taxonomy): Eukaryota > Metazoa > Chordata > Mammalia > Primates > Cebidae > Callithrix > Callithrix jacchus. The sequence continues at coordinate 24,963,297 of NC_133516.1, read as the reverse complement.
AATTTTACTAGTTTGTATATTTATACTATACTTTTTATCTTTTATATATTATATGCAAAAATAAATATACACTGTATCCCTATTAAGTGACACATGACTGTATTTTAGATAATAATATATATTATCTGTCTTCTACTTTAATAGAACAGATTTCTGTTCTGTTCACTCCTATATATCTAGTGCCTAGAGAAGTGCACACAGGAAGTATTTAATATATATTTGTTGAATGAATAAAACCATGTGACTTCAAAAGAGATCAACTTCATCAGTACTCGAAAATGACTTGGGCAATAGATTGGGTAGGTGCAGTCTTCCTTCCCCTACACAGCAGACAGACATTGCTAAAAGATTCTTTCTGTGTTCTTGGGCAGCCACCACCAATCAGGTGTTCAAGATGTTTTGCAATTTGATAACCTTAGAACGTAAGTTTCAAAATGTAAAAAACTACCAGTTTCATGTTGTTCTCTATCTAGGAATAACTAATTGCCTAATAATGTCCCATTTGAAAATAAGCATGTCTTAGTCAAATATATTTGCTCAAAATATTTTCATCTATTTGCTATTCAAACTGCATTAGAAGTACAACTTCTCGCTGAGGGTTCATATTTAAAAACCCATAGTGCCCTTCCTCTGAGGTTCTAACTAATCTCAGTTAGGGTCCTTTGTTTCCCTATATAGCTACTTCTGGAAGTTACTCTTGATTTTACCTTGGCATTCTCACTTTGCCTGTTCAGTTCTCCAATACTTATCTAACCAATGCTACGTATTATATTTTTCCTGTTAAAATAGTTGCTGTAAAAAGAAATAAATACTCAATCAATCCTTATATTAGGGGTTGGCAAACATTTTTGGAAAGAACAAAAGAAGCTTTATGGGCCATGCAGTAATTGTTGCAACTATCCAATGCTGCCATTGTGGTTCAAAAGTAGCCATAGACAATACACAAATAGGCATGGCTGTATTCCAATAAAACTTTATTTACAAGGCCAGACATGGTGGCTCATGCCTGTTATAATCCCAGCACTTTGGGAGGCCAAGGCAGGTGGATCACATGAGGCAGTAGTTCAAGACCAACCTGGCCAACATGTCTAAACTCCATCTCTAACTAAAAATACAAAAATTAGACAGGCATGGTGGTACACATCTGTAATCCCAGCTACTTGGGAGGCTGAGGCCTAAGAATCACTTGAACCGAGGAGATGGAAGTTGCAGGGAGCTGAGATCGCACCACTGTACTCCAGCCTGGGCGACAGTGAGACTCTGTCTCAATACCAAAACAAACAAAACAAAAAAGCTTTATTTATAAAAACACGTGACAGGCTACATTTGGCCTGGAGATTGTAGCTTACTGACTCCCGCTTTAAGTGCGTTCTAAAAAGAGGGAAAGAAGGCTAATTAGGTCAGTGAAGAAAATAGAAAATGGCTTTAAGACACCTATGTTAACTTTTACTAACTATAGTTGGTTTAATTCTGTTGCAATTCCTAGTCTACAATAACAAAAATAAGCCAGCTGCCTCCCCCACAAACCATGAATGTGACAATTAAAAAAACAAGCAAACAAGATATACATATGGAATGTCTAAGTTTCACCTACAGTTCTTTAAAATACTTATAATTAAAAAGTCTATTTAATAAAGCTGTGCTCTTTCAACTGAAAGAATTTTGTCTCTATACTGAATATAGCCTTCCAGTTTGGAAAATTGTGATAAAAATGGTATAATTTTTGTTTTCTCTTTTTTTTCTGCTCTCCCTTCAAAATTCTGCTATGGTATTTAGCTTGGCTAAAGCAATTAATTCTAAGATTGATAGGCATCTTGTTTGCTTTCTATTTATCTTACAAACTAATTTCCAGCTGATCTCTTTCCAAATGTATAACCCTTCATACATTAGATCATCCTACCAAGATTTGTCAGATTTAAATACTTCTGAGAGTGGGATCTATTTTAATTTAAATGCCAAATTATTGCTCTTGAACGTGGGTGTTAAAAAAATAAACAAACAAATAATTAAATGCCAGGTTATAATCCCCAATTCTTTTTCTCAGAACAACGAAACAACAAAAATTGTAAGGCAATCATTTGGTTCCCTTCTGTCTCAGCTATAACTTCTTCATACTTCAAAGTTGCTTGGGTCAGTATGTCAGAGTTTTGATTTCACAGATACTGAAAACACTGTTCAGAAATGCAACCAAACCGGGACTTACTGAAGTAAAATGAATGTACAGGCACTGCTCCTGTTATGAAGTGAGGGGGGGAAAAGTCTTTTTAAATAGATGTCTGGAGGGGCATACGTTGTGTTTAGGCTTCTATAAAATTCCACTGCTCCCAGGTGTCACTGCCAGCTGGTTTGCACTTGCACAAAATAGGTCCAGTCTTTGTCGACTTATTTGCATATGACTGTAAAATTACCACATCAGTTGGTTTAAACTTTTCTTTAAAAGTTCATAATTGTAGGCTACTGTTCTCCACATAGTGTGAACAACTATTTTTACCTTTATCAAATTCTAAACTTTGATATAAAAATGGACAGCTGAAAACGTTATCTAAATATTAGTGCCAGGAAGTACAAGGAATAATTTTTTAAAATTTCTTTAGAGAAACTGATACTAAGTAAAATTTTAATGATAAAAATTTAAGTTCTTCAGATATGTAAGAATATAAATGCTTCACAATTTTTTCACAGAGGGCTTTGAATTACTGAAACTCACAACTTTACAAAACCTGGTAACATAGATTTGCTAGTTTTTAAGCCATAGTTTTATATAGAAATGGCTTGGGAAATTTATAGTAATTCAATTATATTTAGCAGTTCCAAACTTCCACTTAGCCAACATTAGATTAAATAAAAATTAACACCTATATAGCATCTGCTTATTCACTCAATAAATATTTATCAAGTGCATTCTCCATGCTAGGCTCTGGGGATACCAAGGGAAAAAACCACACACCTTGTAGCACCAGCTCTTGTGAAACTTACGGTTTAGTAAACTGACATTCAACAAAATCATTACCCAAATGACTACTGAATTACAGTTGTGACAAGAGGTATAAAGTATAATTCTCATGAAAACAAACACTGCTTGAAAATAAAGGAGAAAAAGCTGGGCGCGGTGGCTCACGCCTGTAATCCCAGCACTTTGGGAGGCCAAGGTGGGCAGATTACCTGAGGTTGGGAATTCGAGACCGGCCTGACCAACACGGAGAAACCCATCTCCACTAAAAATACAAAATTAGCTGGGTGTGGTGGTGGTGGCGCATGCCTGTAATTTCAGCTACTCAGGAGGCTGAGGCAGAGGTTGCGGTGAGCCAAGATTGTGCCACTGCCCTCCAGCCTGGGCAACAAGAGTAAAACTCCATCTCCAAAAAAAAAAGGTGAAAAATGTTGCTCATGCTGACTCTTGTCCTGATCCCATGAGCATGTGGGTCAATCATTTTTCAGTACTGTTATTAACACATTATTTTAAAGGTTAACTTTAAAACTTGTTTGAATATATTAAGAATATATCAATTATAGTCTGCGAAACTTCTTTATCACTATCCTTGACAGTAACGTCATCTAAACAAGACATCATACAGAAGCTACAAAGATGAATACCACATATTTCCTAACTATAAAGACCTTTTATCATAAATTTCAAATGTCTTCAAGCTAAGCCAATCTAATCTACATCAAGATACCAATTTTATAGTTTTTAATAGACTTTCTATTTTTTAAAGCAGTTTTAGCTCCCAAATGCCCCCTGCTCACACACATACATAAACTACCCATTTCCAACATCCAGGCAACAGAATGGTACATTTGTTACAATCAATGAGCCCACACTGACACATCAAAGTCCATAGTTTACACATTAGAGTTTACTTTGGGGGCTGGATATTCTATGGGTTTTGACATGTGTTTAATGCTTCCACCATTATAGTATCATACAGAATAGCTATACTGTCCTAAAAATCCTCTGTGCTCTATTATTTATCCCTCTCCCCTAACCCCTAGCCACCACTGATCTTTTTATTGTTTCCATAGTTTTGTTTGTTCCAGAATGTCATCTAGTTGGAAACAAAGAGTGCGTATTCTTTTCCTAGACTGGCTTCAGGTTGGCTTCTTTTACCTTGTAATATTCATTTAAGGTTCCTCCATGTCTTTTCGTGACTTGATAGCTCATTTCTTTCAGTGCTGAATAATATTTCATGGTCTGAATGTACCACACGTTATCCATTCACCTACTGAAGAACATTTCAGTTGCTTCTAGGTTTTGACAATTATGAACATAGCTGTTGTTATAAACATCTCTGTACAGGTTTTTGTGTGGACCTAAGTTTTCAATTCATTTGGGTAAATACCAAGGGATACAACTGCTTGATGGTATGGTCAATTTTGTGAGGTAAAAAAACTTATATAATCAGAGTAATCAATTACTTTTTGTTTAATCTTCATCTCTACGCTTTTCTAGAGTGTCCTATTGTACAAATGATTGGTTCTTAAACACCGTTTAAACACATTTTTGAGTCAGTACATGTTGGTGAACTGTAAAAGTTTCCAGAAAAACAGATATAAAAAAGACCCTACAGTATTTTTTTTGTGTAAAAGGGGGAACAACTGATTTCCAAGTCTGAGTCCTCGTATTAATTTCACAAGGTTAGTGGCCTTTTGAGTAGAAAATTAAGAAACAAATGTGTCTGCCAAGAGTCAGCATCTCACAATCAGCACAACAGAGCTTCTATCGTAACTGTGACTGTTTGGTTAGTCAGTAACAAAGGAGACTATTTCTACCAATTTACCTGGAAAATAACTTACTATTCATCAGAGTCAGCATTTTCAAAGCAGTTTAAGAAAACTGTCTACCTACCTTCTGTGTAGACTACTTTAGTACAAAGGCACTACACTAATGAATATGAACAATGCCATTCCTGAGATATGAAGATAAAAATAGTCTGGTCTGAGTTACATGGTTATTCCACTTACGGGGAAATTGAATGGTTTCTCTTCTCTCCCTACCTCATCTCCTTATGCGTATTTCTTCCTAAAGAGCAAGTAAGAATCATCAGCTAGAGAACTATTATAATGCTAAATAAAGTGTGGTGCATGCTTCACAGAAAAGTCTAAGGGAAAAGACAAACACATCTGCTTTGGCTCTCCTTAACACAAGTTTGTATGTCCCTGTCTCTGCACTCATTCATCAAATAGTTTCTGGTTATCTACAATGTGCCAGCCACTGTCACAGACACTGAGGAGGACACAGCAGTAAACATAACAGAAAACTCCCACCCACATGGAGCTGACAGTCAAGTAAAAACACAGAAAAAAAATTTATGATAATAAAGAATCAGGTAAGAAGAGTAATGTCTGGAGTGAAGGGGTGCTACCCCTTAACTTAGAGGAAGCAAAGAATATTAATTAACAAGATAGAAGTTAGATGTCTACTGCTGTAGTTCAGGCAATAAATTACTGAATCAGTAGTTGCAGACATACTAAAAAGTGGCCAGATCATAAATATATCTTGAATATAAAGCCAATAGGATTTGGCAATAGACTGGATATGGAACAAAGAAAAAAAGAAGAGTAGATAATTTTATGGGTTTTTGTCTTCAGCATCTTAGTGAATGGCATACTGAATAAAGATGTGAGATCAATAAAACTAGAAACTCTCTTTTTAATATGTTAACTTTAAGATGCTTAACTGAAGTGGAGATACTGCGTAGAAAGTTATATATAAGAGTCTAGTGTACAGGGTTTAACTTTGGAATAAAGATAGAAATACTGATGGTATTTAAGGGCATAGGAGTAGATGAGATCACCTGAAATGTGAGTATAAAAAGAGTTCAAAGACTGAGCCCTGAGACATTCAAACATTCAGCAGTAGGAAAAAGGAAGATACTGTAAAGGAAACTGAGGCTGGTAGAATATTAAAAGAGCAGTACTATCGACGAGTCAAAGGAGAAAAAAAAGAATTTAGAGAAGGGAGTAATCAATTGTGTTAACAGTTGTTGTAGAGTCAACTAAAATGAACATTGAGAACTGACTATTGGATTTGATAATCTTCACTCACACACAGAGTGTTTTTTTGGTTGGTTGTTTTACTGAAAGCTATTATAGCAGGTGTATATGCTGATGGAACTTATAGGGGAAATATAAGGACAGTATAGAGACAAGATAGATGATGCAGTGAAGAGAGAAGGGGATTTCAGAAGTTCTTGAACAACCAAAGGCACTAAGATCTAGTACAGAAGTGAATGGGTGAACTTTAAGTACACAGACAGTTCATTTATTTTAACAGGCTGGAACACACAGCAAGATTATTGATTCGTGAATAAGAGCAGGAATCAGGTATTAGAAGTTTAATGTGCAGTTTGCGATTTGGTACAGAGAAGGCAGAGTTGCAGTCTGGATGGTTTGGACCTTTTGTGGTGATGGAGACTAAAAGGGATGTAGGATCTAAAAATAGTCCTAATGATATGTTTGGGGGATGTTTAGGGGAGCCTGGTAAGAAGCAGATAATCACTTAAATTTAGTCATCTACGTGTGACTGGGTTTTAGCAATAGGTAGAAGGGAGTGTTAGTAGGAGAGGAAAGGTCAGGAAACTGGTAGTCACATCAAGAATTTGAAAGGCTCTTTGGGGCACCCTTCCTTAAATCCGGTAATTGAAGGTGTTGAGATCTCTTGCTCTTTAAAAAAAAGTAGATGGCTTGTACTTACAATTAACTTAATCATCAGTCAACAATATTTATTGAATGTCTGAATGTACTGCACTGCCCTAGGTGCTATAATTCCTAATAATCTGTATTTGAATTTGTTCAAATACTATCAGATTTAAAAATAACAGGATACCTAACTCTAATGTAGCACTTACTATGCCAGATGCTGTTCTAAGTACTTTATTAATATATACATTAAGTCATTTGGTAGAAGTGACTCAATGACATTGATACTGTTATTATCTCTATTTTTTGGACAATATATCCAACCCATAGCCCTAAAAATTAAATCCTCTATAACCCAGAAGGCACCTGTTTAGGACAAATAATATTTTTAAAAATATACAAATTAGCCTATGTATTTTTCCAGACAAGCATCTGAACAATGTTTTCCTGTATTTTTAACGTAGGATAGGTTTTTCCCCTAAGCAGATTATTCAACTCAGCTAATATTTACTCTTTAAGAAAATTTTATTACTCTATTTCAATTCTGACAAGTTATCATGTCTGTTCCATTTACTACTAAGAATACAGCTTTGCTGCTCTCAGCTTAACTTGGCATGCTAATTTTTTTCCAGGGAGGCCTTTTTTAATATTCATAATGATCTATATGTTGAGATTTTTAAGTAGTCCAAAATATATGAATAGCTGCTATACACACGTTCAAAACGACACAACACTTCACAGCTATTTAAAGTTTGTATGATTACTACCGTCATTAACTGTAGGTATCACTAAGTAGATAAAACTTCTCACCTAGGCATTAAATCAAGTCAAGTCCAGAAGCACTGTGCCAGAGTTCATTACAACCCTGCTGAATATAAAAACTGGTCCTAGATTGGAACAGGACTGCGTATGCTAAGCAGGATGGGGCAGATTATTAAGTGATCCTAAACACAAGAATAGGAGGGATACTGAGGGTGAGGAACCAAGGAGAGCTCAACAATGCATAGAGAACTTTTTGTATAGTTATTCTTTGAAATTAAGGACAAAAACACTATGAAGCCCCAAACAGAAAAGATTTCACCAATGTATTTCATAAAAAGCTCATTTTAATTTAACATTAAAAACCAAAATAAGCCCTCAAAAAACTCACAATGTAAAATGAGATAGAATCAAATGAAAAAACTTAAGAGACAGTCTGTAAGCTATGTGGTTATCTCTATTGAGTGGGGACTGAAGTGGGTGAGGAAAGGGTGGGAAGTGTGACTGGAGGATAATATGAAGAATGGGGGGATAAGAAAAGGCAGTGAAAAAGGAGATGGGCTGCTGTGAAAAACCAAAGACACTTGTGAGAGAAGAGAGAAGATCCAATAAATACAGGTACTCAAGAGGTATCAGATTAGGTGTCATATTTTGGAAGGCCAGGAGATAACAGCTGAGGTGACTAGAATAAAAATTAATTTATTCCATAAGCATTTATTGAGCAACAACTACACGCCAAACCCTATCTGAGAAACTAAGTGTTCTTGCCAAAGTTTATAACCACTCAGTTTCCTTATCATTCAAAAACATAAATGATTTTCCACTGAGTTCCAGGTATCACAGTAGAACCTGGCACATAATCTTAGTTATGAACATGAATAGCTCCAGCAGATGAGCAATTTAAATGAAACTGTAAAGTAAGTAAAGGTTCTTTTTATTTATTGTGCATATTTGGGGGGAATATTAAACGAGATAATTTTCATACTGTATTTGGGGGGATATGAAACCAGATAATTTTCATACTAATAGAACTTGACTTGTAACAACTCTCCAATCTGCAAAAAGTATAATGTGGCTTAGTCACAAGCAATTAGATTCAAAGTTAATCTTTCTATCAATCTTAGAATATTTTTGACATCAGTGAAATAAGAGACCTGTTATTTATCAGTCACAGTACAAAACACTATCACCCTATTATATTCATAGGCATATATTATATGCTCAATAAAGTATAAGATTTCAATCTATGTTCTTTCTAACAATAAATCCCTCTGTGCTACAAAAGAAAGCTGCCAGCCATGAGTCAGTAAGTGAAATTTTAAAAATGTATTCTAGAATCAACTAAGATCCAATTATGTCTAAGGTTATCTTTCAGTCCCATTATACTTTAAGCTGTAAAATGAACTCCAGTAAGTTATTTTAAAATTGTGGATATACAAACTATCCAATTTATCAGTTATAAAAACATAAAAAATGAAAGACAAAATGTGGGTACTCCAGTGCAAGAAAAATAGAAGCTAAAACCTCTACCCTAATATATATATTTCTAGACATAAAATAGAAAGGTAATGAAAAAGACAAGATGAGAATCAAGAAAGAGGACTGAAAGAAATAAGATCTATTAGTAACTCATGCATTAGCATATAGGAATGCTCTGAACCAAACTGGATGAGGGTGATACAATTTACAATGGCTTGGTAGAACTGATTGCAAATAGAGGTCATGACTCTATTTTAGTGCAATGATAGCAACTTTTTACTCCAACTCTCAAGTAACTATAACGTAATTCTGTAGTTTCAATAGTTTTATACATGAACTACTTCTGTCTTTTCATTTGTATGCTTTTAATAAACTGAGTTACAGACATATTAATGCTCTGTTATATGTATATATTTATAGAAGGATGTGTATTTACATAAACCATATATATATATATACACACACACACACACATAAAGTGTTAAAGATATCTTTCTTGTTGACAATGGAGAATATTTGATATTAATCTATGATGAATAACAACGTCAAACTTCAGTCTTTGCATCCTTTTGTGATATACCTAATTGCAGTCAAAATAAGATTAGTAAAATTCTTGGGGCAGTATTCAAATTAAGAGTTAAATCAATCATTGCCCCATCAATAAGTTTTGATTGTAAATTAACCTCAATGCCTACGTAATGACTCCCCCTTCCCAGGTAATCCCATTTCTCCCAAATATTTAAGAAAAATAAGTAGAATTTCTTACTTAAGAAAGCTGAAATTATTTTAAACCAAAACAATTAAAAGACAATTCTAGTAACCAAAAAAAGAAATTTATAAAAATTATATGAAGAACTATAGAACTGTTGACAGCTAGAGTTTATATTTATTGTGCTGCTTCTAAATATTTTATTTAAAAGATAGCTTTAAGGGTTATTTTAAAAGGCCCTAAGGAATGTGTATGTATGTAATTCATTAATTTCATTATCACTGATGTCAGAGGACAAAAGCATTTTCAACTTGTTTTTAAATTAGACCATTTCTCATCCTTTTATTTTTATTAAAGTTGAATTGACTGTTTAAAAGTATTTAGAAGTAAGAGTATTTCCCCAATCCACCCTTGTACCAAACAATAGGTATTTCATTCAACCAATTATTTATTAATTGTTCTTTGTTTTCCCCCCTATACTCAATAGCTCATTTCCTCAGAAAGCTTTAAGTGTTTTTTTTTTAATTTTGAGAGGCTTTTAGTATTTGCTCATCTCTTTAATTTGTGATCTGAATATGTGAAAAAATATTCCATGACTGTGTAATTGCATATTTACTAATTTCAAATTAAGCTAGACAATGTTTATTTACAAAAAGGATTCATTAAATTCCTTGAATAAGCCATAATATAGCTAAGATGTAAGTATACATAATACTAGTCAATTATATTACATTCAATCTATTTTCAAAATACTGAGAAATGAAAATATTTCAAAGTATCTTCTGTTTCTTTACTAAAACAGTCTCCCTAAGGTTATCTAATAACACACAAAAACTAAAGCCAGCATTTTCTTTGGTCAGACATCATACTCTATAGCATTTAGCACAGTCTAAAAAGGAGACGAGCATTATTAATTTCCATTTTAATTTATGTATCAATGCGTTTATATTTTGAGAAAAATCATTCTATTGAATCTGAGACTATTTTGTTTGGTATTACATAAGAGCATAAGGAAAAATATTTCTTGTTCTCCCCTTTGGTGCTAAAGATCTGCACAGATGGACAGAAAGCATACATTTCTGCACATCCAAGGTTTCAAGGCATAAGACTATTTTTTAAATTAAAAAATCTATATTAGGACATTTTTACAAAGCAAATAGAAACAGAAATACATTGAAAATAACTTCAACAAGTGGTATGTTACCTGGGTGGAGCTGGTGGCTACCGAGATGCAGTCAATAAAGCTGTGTCTTCGAGTGAAAAATGCAACTATCTGCTGCCAGCGTGAAGGTTCTGGCTCAGCTTGCAGTTCATCTGACGAGCCCTTTTTTGCCCAGTGTTTCTGCTTTGGGCCTACTGAGCCATGGCTAGAGCTAGTATTGCCTCCTCGACTGCCGCGAGAGTATAGAAGTGTGTTGTTTCCGAAAATGTAATTCATCTCTGCAGCCCTGCAGGTGGTTGCCAAGCAGGCTTACTTCTCTACCAGCTGCTGAGTGGTGAATGATCGGTAAAAACTGCAGCTAGAATTACAGCAGCATCACTTGTAGATCAGTGAAAATAAAAACCTTGAGAAATGATGCTCATTTTCTCAGCGATTTCTTCCTATGAAAGAGCTCGTATCTTCCCTCTGTACCTGTTAGCTGTATGATGGCTGAGTTTATTTTTGCAGACAAAAAAGACGACATAAGGTGGATTTCTTTCTCATGATTATTTTTTCACCAGCGTCTGCAGGAACCAAAAGCTGTTCTTTTGTTAGCTGATAACTAGATGGACTGAAATCCAGGAAGTGAGGTCGATTAGCAGGTAAAGAAGGATGCTATAAACACTGGACTACCAAGACCCTGTGGGGCCGCCTGATTGAATGCACCGGGTGGAAAAACCCTGGATTACCAAGTTTCAACCACAGTGTGTAGTAAAATCCAATGGCACCTTCACTGCTTATATAAATTACAAACAGGAACTGAATTAAAACATATAAGAGGATTCTCTCTGCAAATAGTTCTGACTGTTAAAAATTACTTCACTAAAAGAACCTTTGTTATTCATATCCAAATTTCTACACCAGGAAGGATCTTACACGTCATCTGGCACTGGCTCTAAGTTGTTCAAAAGCGCTGCCTACATTAAACTCTTAATATCTAATGACAGTGCTTCATTACAAATAGATTTTCCTCCATCATTTTATGTCATGTATTGGTTTTTAATGATTGCCAACTGACACTCAAGGCAGATTAATTAGTAAACAACTATTTCACTTCTGGAACTTTATGATAAAAAAGAACTTTTAAGAAGTCATCAGCATCATCTCTCTAGTATTTTGTAAACATTAAGATTACAAGGTCATAAATTTCTAAAAATGAAGAAGAATGAATACTAGTAAATTTTTTGTTTCATAATCAGTGAAATGTGTTTTATCCAACTATACATAAATACTACTTTGGTTCACAAAATATTATGACTTGATTTCTAAATGAACATATTCTAATATCTAATATCTAGGTTAATATAATAGTTAACCTGAGAATTGCTGGGGTGCTGGCTGAGTACATAGACTAGCATATCCTCTCTCCATCAAAACTTTTAGGGGCAGGGAGAACCTGGAAATTTTTATGTTTAAAATGCTTCCCAAATGACTCTTACGTACCTTCAAGTTTGAGAAACACAAACTCCTAAGCAAGTCCTCTTAACACTGTGCTACATTAGTAAATATTACAATAATGGTCATTTTAAAACAATATATGAATAAAAACGCTACCTGATAATTTACTAGTGGATGAATAATCAATTTTTAAGTTAATAAGAGCATACTGTAAGTCCCAACCTCAGTCATGGTTATTTTTTCAGATGTAGCCTGACAAAATCTTGCTTGTCTATGTGCTTACCAGCACCAACTAAATGCAGCCTTTTGTCAAACCACAACCTTGAGGTCCACTGCAAATCTTGACTCAGCAAAAACAAAAAGCTAATTGCTATCTCTACGATTTCTTTCCTAAAATATGAACATGTGCTCAGTAAGGGTTGAGAGCTACATGGTACTCTTTAGGGTAAGATATTTTATGACAGAGATTATACCAGAAAGTTCGGTGCTTCTTCCCAAGGACTGTGCAGGCAGTAGCTGACAATTTATGGCCCTAGATAGAGTGATGCTATCTAATTCGGAACAGGGGAATATAAGAAAACGCTAAGGGTGGACAAGTAACTAAGAATCCTCTTGTGAAGGAAAAGATAAAACCTCCTGGGAAAAAATTCAAGTTTTACTATGGACCAGGTACTTAAAAAAGACCTGATTCATGTGGTTTATACAAATGCTATAGTAATTGGTCTGGCCCTAAAAGATGTCCCTCGATCCATTTCTGATGAAAACCTTGAGAAAACCAAGGTTTGATATGGGTCCCAATTCTGGATTAGAACAGATGAAGATACTGAATACAACTGTTGAATGCAAATCCCACTTCAAATTGTAAATGGTACCAAAAGACACACAATAGTAGGCTCTTAGTGTACATACATTTATCCTACAGAGCCAAAGAATTTAGGGGTACAATCTAAAGTTGACAGATCACTCCCTCCCATATTTCTCCAAAGTACAGGGGAAAAAAATACTTTTCAAAGCATGAATTTCCTATACAAAAAAAATCCATTCACATCAAGAAAACAACTTCAAGTTTCGGGAAAGGCTGTTACATGACGTACACTAATCTAGGATCATCTCATCATTGGCCAGTAGTCAGTATACCCACACAAAAAAATCTGTGTATCTAAATCACAAGAGGGGTTTCACATCAGATTAGACTGGGAAGTGGAAGGCGAGCAACTATTCTTTGCTTTAGAATATCCTCACTCATTACATAGCAGAGATGAAAGATAAAACTCCATTAAAACAACATTTAAGTTCATTAAGGAAAAACCTAGAAAACCTATTTAAAATGATGGATTAAAAGATGGTATATAAACCTAAACTACCAAAAGGAATCACCATTAACATTTTAATATGATATACAAATAATTAGTATTCTTTTTTCTGTAAAGTTTAAATTTTTCTTTTTTAGAGTGATAATATAATCTATAGAATTCTAGCCTAAACAATAGAAGAAAGCTTAATTTGGTGAACCAAATACAATTAGTTCAGTAGATTACTATGTAATTCAAAACATGATTATGAAAAATGTATGACTATGAGGAATATTTATAACATTAAGTGGAGTAAAAATAGTTAAGCATTTATACTGGATAGGCTCTCAATTATTTGTATATGTTTCTAAAGTCACAAACCCGGCAGTCTTTAGGTACAGAAACAAAGGCAAATATTAAATAATCTTTTATTTGCTTGCTTTTGAGACGGAGTCTCACTATGTTGCCCAAGCCGGTCTTGAACTCTGTGGCTCAAGCCATTATCCTGCCTCAGCCATCTACATAGCTGAGGTTACCACCATGCTGAGTTTACAAAATAATCTTAGTGAAAAATGTAAAAAGGTAAAGGACAAGAGGAAAAGCAACACTGAAACTCTAAAGTACAAAAAAGAAAAGAAAGAAAAAAATGCAAATAACTACAAAGCTGAGGTACTGTAAATGTAATATAACAGGAATTTGTGTTACTCTTTTCTAATGTGGGCTATTAAATTTAAAAACATACAACTGTACTAAGACAAGACTGACAAGAACATAGATTTGTTATTTATCTAGAAAAATCTTGACTATCACACACACAAAATCCCTTCTGTATGAGCACCATCTAGTGGTCAATGTATGCAAACTATATGCTTGCCTTAGTATACCAGGTCCATCTAAAACAGATAAAATTCAGTATTTTAATATGTTCCAGAGATGTAAAAACAAAGTTGATTTCAAAAACTGCTCATTATATACTAGAAATAGGAAAAATTATATTCCTCTAGCACTTGGTCCAAATGGTTTATATTTGCTTGTGTTCATTTTTCTGCCACTCTCATTTCTCACAATTTTTTAAAAATTAACAAGAGCTGCTAGTGATTTCATTTTACAGTATTATCAGTATTACTGGATGAAATAAAATGCTAGGAGATACACTTATTTAGCACAATTATCTGCTAATGTACCCGGTTTTTCTTGTTTGATTTCAAGTCCCTCTTAGCAATGTTTACTTCGTATATAATAGTTTGAGCATAATTTTTGTTGCCATGGAAGACAAAACCAGTAAATTCTTTGTTTTTTCGATGATCACGGCAACCTCCCATACACCCAATAATGCTCCTACTGTCCTCCTTGTTGCTTCATGTACATTTCAAACTTTTTTGGGAAAAGGCTGAGGTTTATATTATTGTTCTAACAATTTTTCCTAATTCTCAGCTAATTTTTAGTTTTAGAATCTTGACACTATTCTTTTTTTTTTTTTTTTTTAACCCAAGAAGTGTTGCAGAAAGGTGATTTTATTTAGGTAGAGAAAAGAGAAGGAAAGGAGAAGAGAAAGGCTTCCATGAAGAGTGTGGAAGGGGATTCCAGAGAGGAAATCCTGGAGGGAGCTCCCACCATGTGGGAGGGGATTCCAGAGAGGTGGAAATCCCTACACTATACTTATATAACCCCAAAATTTACCCACTGTGTCCTTCTCTTCTGCATTAAGATTTTTAAAAAATTATTATACCTCCAATTTCATTCTTGAGATTCTTCCCAACAATGGCAAGAAAGTATCCCTTTCAGAGTCTTAAATCATAAAATCATAATTATCTTTATGCCAAACCCTGAATAAAGTAACCCAATCACTACCTTACCTTATTCATTATTCCAGCAATGAGAGCCACCACCACCACTACCAGCACCATAATCATCAAATAGATGGATTCACAGCATGTTTCATGGTGGCAAACCCTTCTTAAGAACATTCATCATACAGGCCTTTTATATCTTGCCCTCATTACCTAACAGGCACCTTAAGTATCAGCAATAATATCGTAAACCTTCCTGTGTTCCTACATTTTTATATGACTATCACCCTCCCATTATATTTATTTACCCCAGTAACTGCCTCCTCCTCTGACTTGGCATCTTATATATCCTTCAACACTTTGTTCAAATATCAACTTGTTTTTTTTTTCAGAAAACTCCAAGAATTTAATTTCTCCTTCTTCATGTTACATTATACTGTGTTAACTATCTTTCCATAAAAAATACTAATCACTGACAACTAATAAAGTTACTAGCATAGATGTTTAATAACTGTTTGCTAAATGCATGCATTGCCTGACACAACTAATATCCTAGGAGTTGATTTTAAAGCATCTATTAAATTTTATTTTTACCATTAGCTTTTATTAAAATTGTGAAGACTAAAGCTGTGTCTAATTTTCAATCTAATCAGCAAACCACCATTATTCTAAGATACTTTATCAAATTAAAAAATAATAATTTACATATTGATTTCTACATGGAGCATAACAGCTGTTCACTTTGCTCCAAACCATGATACTATAAAAGTGGAAAAGCTCTCTATATTAAATTTTATTTTAAAAGAGAGACTACCAGTCTAATACTTGACATTGTATTTTAAATAAATTGTTGAGCTTCTTTTAACATTTATTTCGGTTTTTTAAAAATTAAGATGAAAAAGCATTAAAGCTTGCCTTTTTATGTCAAAATAAGAGTTGTCCCCCGCTTCAATTTCGTTTTTTTAACAAAAAGTTAAAGGAACTCTACCTATTCTGCTATAATGCCTACCTACTCCAAATCTATTATCCCCCTCAAATAATTATTTTATGTGGTACCTGCCACAGTAAACTATGAATGAAAGAGGGGAAGCAGGAAGAAATTCCCCAAACTAAGCAGACTTAATAATTCTTAAATTACGATTCTATCAGATCACAATCTGTCGGAAAGTTTTGAGAACTTAAGAAATGTTCATATTCTTTTGACCCAGTAATTTGACTTCTGGTAATCCATCCAAATGAAGTAAACTAAATATGTTTCCTCTCCAAAGATTACTAATCGCAGCTTTCTTTACAAAACCTAACAAAAACGGAGATAACAGATATCAGAGCATTGACACGGTCAAATTATGGTACAAAGGTAACAGGTAAAGTGATGCATCGAGTTTTATGTTTTTAAAGTTTACATTTATAAAAACTTGATACATCAAGATATTACACAGGACACAGACACAAGAATGTGCTTAATAAGTTTACAATAGGAAAAAAATATATTAACACGTTAAAGTGTGATTTAGAAACATAATAGAGAATTTACACATTTTTTTCTCCTAGGAACAGAAAATCCTTATCTATTCAGTTTGCAAATATGAATCAGACAACCAGCAAACCAAAGTGAGGGAAAGGGGACTAGTGGTTTCTCTTAAGAGCCCCAGAGGATTATTTATAATTGTTTCAGAGACTGATTCCGTTAATACCTAACAAAAGAAAACAAAATGAACAAGACAGAGCAAGAGAATGGCCTACAAAGATGGTCAGGTTTTCAGCTGCTTCTCATGGGACCAGATGAATTATTACCGTAGTACCCTAAGACCCATGAAAGCCTGCTGGTACTTCTTTAATCTTAGCAAAATGTGTCAACAAAGGTTATATACAATTGTCACTCGGCTAAGGCAATGATAAAATGCCAGCAACTGTAAGATTACGCCAATTTCAGAAACAATAAATGTGGAAAAGGTACATCTTATAACTGACAAAGGACATTTTAATTTTAATAACATAGTCCTTTAAATAAGCCTCTATAAAATATTTCTTTAAGAAGCTGTGAGGGACATAATCCTTTATCATGTAATAATAAACAAAAAGCAAGTGTATATAAAGAAAAAGAGTAATCTAAAGCAGACACCAAAAAACTGACTTTTCATCTCTTATGGTCAGGAAATTAAGGAAAAATGAATCAGATTAAGAAAGCATTGAAATCTTAAACTATTAATGCTTTCTCTCTGAATACTATAAATTTAAATTTCATTCTAGAGTGAGGATTCAACAAATGTCAGAAATTTACTTGTAAACATTAACAGCTCAACACAGATAGCACAGTACTGCAGGAAAATACCTCAAGCTTTGCATTCATGAGGAACTGGTTCCAGGACTGCCTGAGAATAGCCAAATCCTCGCATACTGAAGTCCTGAAGTCAGTTACACACTTATGAAGTCAGCCCTCTGTATACATGGGTTTTGCATCCTACAAATACTTTCTTATGTTTGATCCGCATTTGTTTGACCCGCATATAAGCAGAGCAGTACAGTTCAAACTCCAACTACAGTAGCAGTAATAGTGGTGGCATAATGCTTTGCAATTGTGCTCGCAGATTAGAAACACCTGGAGAATTTGTAAACCTCCCAAAGGCCAGTCTGCATTCCAATTCACATCTCAAGACTCACCACCTAAGCATTTAATTATAAGAATCATATATGGAGATGGCTGCTAAAAGGGTTTTGTCCTATTAATCTTTGATTTACACCAAAAGTCTTACCAATTATCATAATAAAGTGGGTTTTCAATGATGAAATAGTGGCTTATTGAACAGCAAAATCGGACTACACTGGTGTAATCCATAGTATCCCAGTTATGTGAATTGGCTAAATTAATTTAGAGACACAATTCACCCATGCATAGGGAAAGGGAAGACTCTGGAGAGGCCTAAAGTCTTAGAGATAACACCTTAGGTTTAATTCCTAAGACGTCTGAAGATTCTTCTGGGTAAACAAAATCTTGTATCTGGAACATTGTTTTACCTACCTAGAGTGAGCATTTTAGGCAACAACAGAAAGCTGGGGTTTCATCAGATTTAAAGAATAGGCTACATAAAATATGCATGCTGGCTCATTGTCTGTTTAAATGCCTGCTTATGTCATAATCTGCAAACATACCAAAGAAACTACTAACATATGTACCAAAGGACCAGAGCTGGCCATGTGCAAATTAGCTTTGGTTGATTCGTAACCATAAGGATGACCAGAAATTCAAAACATCAGAAATAAAAAAATTATACATATCCTGGAAGTGGTTTTGAACCAAAAAAAAAAAAATACATTGATTCAATCAAGAAAAAAAACAGGTATGGGCTGATAAGAATATCACATGTGACAAGAAGGAGTGCTTGAGCTTTAAGTGTTCTAAGGTTCTTGTGTCGTTTGGAATAAGAGTAAAAGGCATTTATTGACTTTAGACTTTTATAAGTTAAACATGCATTAAAATTTCTACAATAACCACTAAAGGAGGAGAAACAATTTTTAACTTCCAAGCTAGTAATAAGGGAAAATGAGAAAATACAATCCAAAAGAAGATATGAACTAGGTACACTGGCTCACACCTGCAATCTCAGCACTTTGGGAGGTCAAGGATAGAGGACCACTTGAGGCCAGGAGTTCAAGACCAGCCTGGGCAACAGAGCAAGACCCTGCCTCAGAAAAATAAGAACAAAAAAGACAATAAGAAATAGTCTCTAATGTTAAAGAATTAAACACACTTCTAAGTAACTCACGGGGCTAAAAAAAAAAAATCACATTGGACATATAAAAAAATACATTAAGACATTATATATTCAAACTTGTGGAATACAATTAAAAATGCTGTTTCAAGAAATATTTATAAACAAATATTATTAAAAAAGAAGACTGGTAATTATTGCAATAAGCAACTGACTTGAGAAACTAGAAAAAGAGGAAAACAGAATAAACTCAAAGAAAGCAAAAAAGAAAAAAATAATAATGATAAAAAGATAAAGGAAGAAAAGAAAAAGAACTGTTTCTGCCACTAACTGGTAAACAGCCAACTGATTTTTTTTGGCTGTTTACTCTCCGTAATGCTCTTTTAGTTCCCCAAGGGAGGATCAGATTACTTATACTGAACACAATCTTTAATTGATATTCAGCTATCCTCCATGTATATTTATATTTACATATATCCATATGCATGTATTACATAAACATGTCTACATGTATGTGTGTGTGTATAAGAACAGAGGGGGGTAAGGGTGGTGGCACACAGGGCAGGGACACAAGATAACTTTTTTTTTTAAGATGGTTCTTTGAAAAGATCATCTTTAAATTGACACTTTTGGCAAGAACGGTGAATAAAAACAGAGTCTGAAATAAACGATATTATGAATAAAATAGGGGCCATGCCTACATATGGTATAGTCATTAACAGGATATCATAACTAATAATTTAAAAATATATCTAAAATTTAAAAAATTATTAGAAAAAAATGACCTAGCAAAATTAACTGATAGAAAATCTGAATCCTACTATAACCGTTAACAATTTTAACCAGTAATATGATATCACCCCTCAAAGAGAATTACAAAATCCAGGTAAATTTACTAGTAAGAAATGATCCTTAATCAAAATACATACAACCAGCAAAGGATTAGTATTCAGAATATATAAAGAAATACGAATCAATAAAAGGAACGACCCAATAAAAAAACAAGCAAAAATCTTAATTGGGCATGTAACAGATAAGAAAATCTAAAGGACCAATAAATATATCCTACTTTCCTAGTAAACTTCACATTAAAATCACAATCAGATACCATTTCAAAACCAAAACAATGCCAAAAATAAGAATACCAATTAATAAGAATATAGACCAACTAAAAACTGTTATATATTGCTGCTGAAAATGGAAATGCCACAGCTACTGAGAAACAGTCTGGCATTATCCACAAAGATGTATATATAAACTGTATTTTTAGAAGTATTTCTTATACCAGTAATAACCTGAAAATAAATCCATATCCATCAAAAGTAAAATAAATTGTAGTATACTCATAAAATAGAAAACTCTAAAGCAGTGAAATTAATCAATCTGAAGAATATTGAGTAAAATCTGCAAGTTAAAGATGATATACAGTATGAGTCCATTTATTATGAAATTCAAAATATGCAAAACAATTGGTTAGCAGTCTAAATATATGGTAGAATTTTAATAAGAAAGGGTAAATAAACTCAGGATTGTAGTTACTTCTGAAGGGAGAGATGACAGGATCAGGAAAAATGACATATCTGGACTTTAAAGATAATGTTACTGCTCTTTTTCTTCTTCGAAATGGAGTCTTGCTCTGTCACCCAGGTTGGAGTGCAGTGGCACAATCTCGGCTCATTGCAACCTCGGTCTCCCAGGCTCAAGCAATTCTCCTGCCTCGGCCTCCCAAGTAGCTGGGACTACAGGCATGTGCCACCATGTCTGGTTAATTTTTTTGTATTTTTAGTAGAGATGAGGAGGTTTCACCATATTGGCCAGGCTTGTCTTGAACTCCTAACCTCAAGTGATCTGCCCGCCTCAGCCATCCAAAGTGCTGAAAACGCTCTTTTTCTATACCTACCAACTAATGCTGAAAAACAAGTGTTTGAAAATATTTCAGTGTGTGGTATTTAAAATTTAATAGTTATTTTCTTCACGGGAATTTTTAGACTTAAAGATAGTATCACTGAATAACATGCAGTTACAAAATATGTATTTTAAGATGTTTTTTGGAGTAGTAATAAGTACCCTGAAAGTCTCCATAACTAAGAAACTAAAATGGGGGTGGGTAGGGGGAACCTACATAAAAGAATACTTCTTTCCGAGTATAAGCTATAACAAAAGTAATATATAATTCATAACAATAATAAATAGATACTATCCTACCTTTATTGGTGAAATATGAGACTGAGAAACAAATCCATGGACATTCTCAATCTCTGATAAGTTCTTCTCTGAGACATGAACCAATTCTGGACCTATCACTTCATTCGTGATTTGTGGGGAAATATGCTCTTGAGGAGGTGTATCTTCATCTTGATACCTGTATTTCTGTAAAGAAAATAAATATGAAGAAGCCCTGATAAGCAAAGTGAGTTTAACTCAAATCGTGGTTTTCATAACTAGGCAACTCCTCAATATTTAGCAATATAAAAAGTATATTTATGGTTTAATACATCAGATCTGAGAGAAACAGAATTTTATTTTAGAAATAATGCCAACGATAAAATTATTTAATTTAAATATTAAAAATAAGTCAAAGCTAGGTGATAGAGAAGACTGAATATCGATTGCTCATTTCTTATCCAATGTTAGCTGAACCATGTATCTCTAAGATAAAATTATTTAAATAAAGTCAACATGAAAAGCTAAAGTTATTCACCTTAGTCTTGTTTTCTTACTCTGTTAACTTGTACACAATTTTTTTTAAAGTAAGCCATTTTAATTTCTAACTGAAAATTAGTCCAGTGGACAACAGCATTTTTTCCTTTAACTATAATCTCCCTCCCCCCATACACACATCTCTGTGCAATCTACTTCTAAAAAATTACCATAATTACAAAAAAAAGCTACTTCACACCAAGCTGAGAAGGTCTATAGTATAAATAAAGCCACATCAAAATAAAATATTCTCTTTCCCATCACTCTCAAATAAACCTACTTATAAAGAAAAGGCACAAAACAAGGCACAATAAATAAAGAATTTCAACAGCAAACCAAGGTTTATTAAGTTGCTCTTATTAGTGATTTTAAAAAATAATAGCAAAGAGAAAGTGATATTTAAGAAAGGCATACAAATGGGTCAGTACCCAGCAATCCCACTACTGAGTACAAAACCAAGAAAGACGAAGGAAGAAGGAAGAAAGAAGAAAGAAAAGGAAAGGAAGGGGAAGGGGAAGGGAAGAGAGGGAGGAGAGGGAAGAGAGAAGAGGAGCATTTTACTAAAAAGACACATGTATGTTCACTGCAGTGCTATTCACAACAGTAAAGAAATGGAATCAAACAAGATACCCACCAATGGTGGAATGAATAAAGAAAATTCAGTACATATACACCACAGAATACTATGCAGCCATAAAAAGAAATTAAATCATGTCCTTTGTGGCAACATGGATACAACTGGAGGCCATTATCCTAAGTGAACGAACACAGGAAGAGAAAACAAAATATTGTACGTTCTCACTTATAAATGGAAGCTAAACACTGAATACACATGGGCACAAAGATGGGAACAATAAACACTGGGGACTGTTTGAGTGGGGAGGGTGGAAGGGGGTGTGGGTTGAATGGCTACCTATTGGGTAATATGCTCACTATCTTGGTGACAGGATTATCCCTATGCCAAGCCTCAGTGACACAGAATTTACCCATGTAACAAACCTGCATATGTAACCCTGAACAAGAGTAGGAAAAAACAGGTGAGTAAACTTAGAGGAAAAAATGCTCAACTTCTTTAGTGAGCAAAAAAATACAGCGTCAGCATTCAGAGAAACTGGGCATCGATCATCACATTCATAGTAGAGGCCTTTTTCTGGAGGGCAGTTTGGCAGTATGTTTCAAAAGCCTTGAATGGTTTCACAACTTGATCTAGTAATCCCACTTCTAGGAATGAGAGACAGTGTTAAGGAGGAATACCAGCTATCTGTTATACAGATAAGAGGAAAAATGTACATTTGTAAATACATACCAAAAAAACAAAAAAGAATCGTAACTATGAGCTTGACTGTTGCAAGATACTACACAACCTCCAGTATCACTTTTTAAACAACATCCTTCTGTTTCCACAATTACGTGGAAAACACCAATCTGGCCTCCATCAACATTAGCTAGCTTATTAAACATGATATAAGAATAGTGTTTTCACAGGTAACTTGAATTATTTTCAAAACCAGTAAAAAAAGTCCTCTAACTTTATCCTATAAGCAAGACTGAAGTTAACATAAGCAAACTTAAAACCTAACATAGTTGACTTACTCAGTTGAGTGGAAGCAAAATTTAAATGCTCTCAGTAGTAGATACAAGGAAGGCAATTTGGTACCATCTTTTGAAACTCTACAGGTACTCAACAACTTAGGATATACTTTAGAAGATATACATGCACGAGGATATTCACTACAGCTTGGAATTTTAAAAATCTGACAACAAACTGCCTATCAATCAACTAACAAAACGTCTAAGGAAATAGACGTTTTGGATGGTACATCCATCCTAGGAAATACTATATAGAAGTTAAATTGGCAAAAAAATCTACATTTTCTAATAGCACAAAGTAAAAACATAGAATGAGGAAACGATGTTTCAAAGCTACAGTTATATATATATATACAGGATATGTATTTTATACATAAAACTACATATGTACATAAACCTATTTAAATTTTATTTAAATACACGGAACATTTTTAAGCAATAGTGTATATATGTATCATTACATGTGTATGTGTGTGTGTATCCATGTCTGTGAATGTACGTAACTTGGAGGGATGTGAAAGGAATTAAAACCAAAACAAATGCCTCACTCTGAAAAGGAAAGGAAGAAATAATGTTAAAATAAATTTTTTAAGTACCTTTTAATCTGGTGTGTTCTCTCTTGATCCTTTTTCATTCCCTGTAATTACTGAAGAAAACTCAAGGCATTTGACCTATCGAGGTTCCAGTAAAATGACTGCAAAATCATGGGACCCTTCAATGTAGGGGTCCTTTTGCTTCTGTATTTCCTGCAAATTGGTAGCTGAATGCAACAACTTGATTAGCCTCACATTTAGTCTTTTGGTGAGACTACAGGTGGTGGTGTGTTATTTTCTTCAGAAGCACATAATGTCCGGTTCTCTTTTTATAAAGTTAGCAGATATTGATACTCAATGCCTAAACTAATTCATTCACTGGGATAGGCAAAACTGTGACAAACTAATTCTATATTTCTTTTTCATTAACTCAATGGAATACATGTATAAAGAGATACTTCACCCACTATTTGGTTACCTGTTGGTATGGTTCACACAGGTGAAACAGGAAAAGTACCCTTATTTACTAGTTTTCAAGACAGATTTGAAAAACTGGCTCCCTGCCATCCCCTAAGGTGATCAATTACGTTTCCATACAGCATTCAATGCAATCTCTATCAAAATTCCATCAGGCACTTTTCCCCCACAGAAACTGAGAAGCTGATCCTAATATTCACATGGAATTGAAAGAAATGCAGAATATCCAAAATAATCTTGAAAATGAACAACAGGGCCGGGCGCGGTGGCTCACGCCTGTAATCCCAGCACTTTGGGAGGCCGAGGAGGGTGGATCACGAGGTCATGAGATCGAGAACATCCTGGTCAACATGGTGAAACCCCATCTCTACTAAAAATACAAAAAATTAGCTGGGCATGGTGGCGCGTGCCTGTAGTCCCAGCTACTCAGGAGGCTGAGGGAGGAGAATGGCCTGAACCTAGGAAGCGGAGGTTGCGGTGAGCCGAGATTGCGCCATTGCACTGCAGCCTGGGTAACAAGAGCGAAACTCCGTCTCAAAAAAAAAAAGGAAAGAAAATGAACAACAAAGCACAAGGCTCACGCCTCCTGATTTTGAAGCTTACTACAAAGATACGTTAATCAAGACTATGGTACTGGAATAAACATAGATCAACAGAATTAACATCCCAAAAATAGATCCTTACATTTATGGTCAATTGACTTTGGACATGTGTGCCAATGTAGAAAGAATAGTTTTTTTAACAAATGATATTGGGACAACTGGATGCAAAACACTGAAATGAGACCCTTTCCTTACACTAGGTACAAAAACGAACACAAAATTAATCAAAACTTAAATATGAACTACACTTAGAAAACGTAAGTGTAAATCGTTGTGATGTTGGGACTAGGCAATAGTATTTTAGATATGATATCCAAAGCATCAGCAACCAAAGAAAAAACATAAATTGGACTTTATCAAAAAAGAAAACTTTTGTTCATCCAAAGCCACTATCAAGAAAGACAACACAAAGAGGCTGGGTTTGGTAGTTCATTCCTGTAATCTCAGCACTTCGGGAGGCCGAGGCGGATAGATCACGAGGTCAGGAGTTCGAGACCAGCCTGGCCAACATAGTTGAAATCCTGTCTCTACTAAAAATACAAAAATTAGCCAGGTGTGGTGGCATGCACCTGTAGTCCCAGCTACTCAGGAGACTGAGGCAGGAGAATCATTTGAACCCGGGAGGTAGAGGTTGCAGTGAGCCGAGACTGACCATTGCACTCTAGCCTGGGCAACAGTCTCAAAATAACAAAAAAAAGAAATAAAATAAAAAGAAAAGAAAAGACAACCTAAAGAATGAGAAAAAATTTACAAATAATATATTTGATAACAGTCTAGTGTCCAGAATAGCTCAACAAGAAGACAAGCCAATTTAAAAATGTCCAAAAGATTTCAACATTTTCCCAAAGAAGATAGACAAATGGCCAATAAACGCATGCAAAGATGTTTAACATCATTAGTCAATACACAAATGCAAATCAAACCCATAATGAGATACTACTTAACATCCAACATGAGGACCATACAGGACCATAGAAAAAAAGACTGTTAGATGTTGGCAAGGATGTGAAAAAATAAGAACCCTCATACATTACTGATGGGAATGTAAAATGGTACATTCTCTCTGGAAAACAGTTTGATGATTCCTCAAAAGGTTACAGGAAGTACCTTAAGACTCAGCAATTTCACTCAAGAGGGAGAAATGGGTATCAATGGCTAACGGATATCTGATTTCCTTTTGGGATGAGGAAAACCTTCTGAAATTAGTTAGTGGTGGTAGGTGCACAACTCTGTGCATATAACTGTATACTTTAAAGGAGTAAATTTTATAGTATATAAATATCTTTAAATTATTATAAAAATTATCATGATAAATGGATGATTACATATATTTGACTGAATAAAATATATTGAAAAAAAATCTTTTCTGAAGCTCAAACTGATATACCTCTAGCCAGTGGGAATCTCTTAGTTTTTGAGTTTCCTTGTACTTGTACCTTTAAGAAAACCTTTTCTTACAAAATACAGTTAACAAAGGTAAAATCTATTCTCTATTACAGGTTGAGCGTCCCTAATCTGAAAATCCAAAATCTGAAATGCTTCAATTTCCAAAACTTTTTGAGCATCAACTTATCACAAGTGAAAAACTCCACATCTGACCTCATACGATGGACTGCAGTCAAAACTTCGTTTCATGCACAAATTGTAAAGAGATGTGAGCATTATTTCTAAAGAAATGTTCACAACTTGAACCAATTTCTCAAAAGGATTTGGGAAAATTACTTTAAATTAAGTCTGGGGGGTAGGGAGGAATGCTGTCCCTGTCAGAGAATGATCCAGTCTAACCACTATTAGATTTGTTGTAAAAGTGACAGTGAAGTGGAAGGGAAAATGTGCATTCTGTATATAGAAATGTTAATTTTAGGCCTGGGACAGTGGCTCACGCCTGCAATCCCAAAATTTGGAAGGTTGAGGCAAGAGGATCACTTGAGCCTAGGAGTTCAGGACCATTTTTGAGACTCTACCTCTACACAAAATTTTAAAAATTAGCTGGATGTGGTGACATGTGACTGTAGTCTTAGCTACTGGGGAGGCCAAGGTAGGAGAATCACTTGAGCCCAGGAGGTTTAGGCTGCAGTGAGCCATGATTGCACCACTGCCCTCCAGCCTGCGCAACAGAGTAAGAAGACTCTGTCTCTAAATACAAGAGGATAAAATTTGTAAAATTTCCATTTTAGAAAATTTTGTCATAGTCTGTCACAAACTTTCGAAAACAGTTTCAAAATTTAAAGATTACAGTATCACCATTCGAAGACTAGGTTTCCTGCAAGTCAAAACCAGAACATTTTAAATTCTAAAATTTAACTAGCAAATGCTGTATTTCATGAATCCAGTATGTATCATCAATTATAAGATGCCCCGCTAATTATATTTATCCCCCAAAAAGAAAAAAGCACTGCCAAATAAATTGTGAAGTGCACCAACTGCAAATAATTCCAAATGTGAGATAGGTTAAAAGTAAAGGGCATTTTAGGATTAATACAATACATTTACTTAAAGGCACAGATTTTTACACCATTTCTTCTCCAAAATCATTACTTTCACTTTTTCAGTCTTTAACAATTAAAAAATTATCCTTTCAAGAGCAAAACTATACTCTTGGTTTCAAAGTTAAAATAAATGGCCTCTGTCTGGGAAAAAGAACAGTCATTAAACTGTATCGCTCAGGCCGGCAAGAGCCACAGAAGCAGTGAAAGTACACAAACTGACAACACTGTAATTCAAATAGGGCTGGTGGATGCCCAAACAATATAGATACTTTAAGTTAAAAACAAGCACCTACACCAGGGCCTTCTGCCACAGAAAGATTCATTCTTAACCCAGCATGATTCTTTGCAGATGATAGATTCCATTGTCTTCCTTGCCCTAACTTACTTAGAGTACAAACAACACCTTGCTCACAGGTAGCTCAAGAGTCAAGAGCTTTTCTATTCTCCAGCTAAAGATTATAATCTTATTCCCACTGCTCAGTCCATTCCCATGTGTATGAAAAATTATGTGAGTCAATGTGATTTCCACATTATATTGACTTCATTTTTCTACTTATAAATCTCAAACGAGCTAACTACAATATAAAAATGCATACAAAACACTATTGGTTTTGTTCTTGACAATCGTTTAATATGAAGCTGCAGGAATAGAAACAGAAGAGTCCTGTAACAACTGATATTAGATTGCTTGTTTTCCTGAACATGACAAAAGCTGCTACAGGACCAGTTTAGAGCCACAGCCAGACAAACTGTTTTCAAATGAGGTTAACTATGCTCTTTGTAAAACACCTGCTACTTTGTGATAGGAACTACCACCGTATGATTTTCCCTGTTCCGTTAGTGTGTTAATAAAAGTAGTTGTCATACACATTAACTGGGAGCTGGAATGAAGAGTTTAGGTACAATTAAACTATTGCCTGTGGTTAAACTAGTTCTCCCAACTATAGCCAGCTCTCTTTATCTGTGAGTTCCATATCTGCAGATTCAAACAACTGCAGATGGAAAACATTTGGGGGAAAAAAAAATAACAATACAACAAACACAATACAAATAAAGAATAATGCAATATAACAACTATGTAGCATTTACACAGAATTAGGTATTATAAGTAATTTAGAGATGATTTAAAATACAGGAGGATGTGCATGGTTTATATACAAGTATTATGTCTTTTATGTATCAGGGATTTGGGTATCAACATCCACTGATTTTGGTATCCATGGGCAGCAGGCTGGATCCTGGACCCAATCCCCAGTGGATATAGGGAGCTGACAATTCACTTGCTTGGAATAAAAAAGAATTAGAAATCCCCAAAACCAGTGACAGTAATTGCCAAAAGGTTAAGGCCCAAGAACAGAATTACTAATTCAAGCTTTTTAAGGAAGAAACTGTCAAATACCAAGGCAAGATTTCCACATACCAAACCATCTTGAGCATGCCAACAAATAAAAAAATAAAAATGTGTTGAAGCTATACACGTTAAAGCTATACATGTGAAAAATGGTATCCCTTACCCATATTGGGATCTACTGCTTTCCCCAGAAGTAAAGTCTGGATTGGGGAAAGGAGGGCAGCAAAATACAATATAAATAAAATTGTTGTTATGACTTTATAGAAATAGATAAATTTCCAAAACTGACCATGACTGAATGAGATAAAGCCTTGAAACAATAATCGTAAGAAAGGACAACATTCTCAAATAATAATTCCTCAGAAAGGACAAAACAACTAGAAACCAATCTCACTTATAACTACAAATGCAGAATTCCAAAATAAAACATTAGCAAAAGAGGTCAGAACATCAAAATATTAGAACCCAAGTAGAATACACTCCAAAAATGTCAGAATAGGTAAATAGCAAAAAAGCATTTAACATAACTGACCTCATTAACAAGTCAAAAGAAAAAAAAGTAACGAATACCAAATAATCAACAAATAAAAACATCCATTATGATTAAAAACAATCATCACCACTTCATGGAATAAAATAGTATAACTGGACAGTTTCCTACTACAAATCAAACTAAAACCTACATTACAATTAATGGTGAAATATAACCACCAAAACTGAGAACAAACTTTTCTATGGCTGCTATAGTAAGTTACCACAAACATAGTGGCTTAAAACAACACAAAATTTTTATAGTTCTGTAGTTGAGAAGTCCAAAATGTGTCTCACTGGGTGTCAGGAGGCTCTAGAAGAGAATCTGTTTTCTTGCCTTTTCCAGTTTCTGGGGATTGTCTATATAAATTGCTTGGCAGGGGGCCCACTTCCTCCATCTTCAAAGCAAACAACATCAGGCCAAGTCCTTCTCAGGCTGTCATCTCTTGGATTGTTTTCCAATTCTTTCTTTCACTTTTAAGGAAACTTTGGGTCTACCCACTTAGGATAATCTTCCTATCTTAAAATCCATTTATTATAAACCTTATTTCCATTTGTGACCTTAATTTCCTTTTGCCACATAGTCACAGGTTCAAGGGGCTATCTATAGGGCAAAGACATCTTTGAGGAGGCAGAAAGGTGGGCAGGGAGAGCATTAATAGGCAGCTATTACAGTAGGCTACTGAAAAGTAAACAAACAAATCTATGATGTAAAGGGTTAAATGATTTCTATGGATTTTTCTAAGATGGCATTTGAAAAAAAAATCAGTATATACTCTTGATTTTAAAAATAACAATTATATAAGATGCTCTCTTTCTTCTTTTTTTCTTTTGAGACAGGATCTCACTCTGTCACCCAGGCTTGAATGCAGTGGTGTGATCTTGATTCACTGCAACATCCCCTTCCCGGGCTCAAGCAATCCTCCAGCCTCAGCCTCCCAAGTAGCTGAGACCACAGGCGAGAGCCACCACACCTGGCTAATTTTTGCATTTTTTGTAGAGACGTGACGGGCCTGTCCTGCAGACCCTGGCCAACTGATGGTTGAAATGAGACACAGGGATGCAGTGTAAGAGCAGCTAGGTGACTGCATGGCTCTAGTGGCCAGAGACATTTATTGTTCCCATTTCAGGGAATGTCATGCGTTCAAAGGTCAGTTCCTGGACAACTTCAAACAAACAAGCCTGATGAAGATCACTTCCCCTTCACTCTCTTGCACATACTCCTCACCCTTTGCCTCAAGATTAGAGGACAGCAGCCTTCATCTATTCTCCCCCAAGCTATGCAGAGCCTTCTGACCTTTCAGAAGGCCTATTCCTTTCCCAATAGTTTCTCTCACCACTTTGACCTCTGATGTATCTCCTACAGACACAGGGTTTCATCAGGTTGTTCAGGCTGGTCTCAAACTCTTGAGCTCAAAGCAATCCACCTGCCTCAGCCTCCCAAGGTGCTGGGATTACAGGCATAAGTCACCATGCCAAGCAGATACTTTCTTGATTTATAGTATCTTTTTATTCACCCAAAAAGTCCACCATTAATCTGACTACTGGGGAAACACATCATTCACATTAAAGTCAGAAATAAGCATATCATTATTATAACTATTGCTAACACTGTTCAGGAGATAAAAGAAAAAAAAAAGATAAGATAGAAAAATTAGAAAGAAAAGAATAAAATTATCACAATTTATAGATGACCTAATGGTAAATCCAGAAAATCCAAACGAAATAAAACAAAATAAATAAATAAATAAATAACAATATACCAACAATAAACATTAAGAGATTTCAGTTAGGTATCCAGGCAGAAAAGGAATGTACAGATATCGATTGCTTTCATTTAACTCTGTAAGTATGCTGGAAATTTTGTTGGACTACTTTCAAATATGACCTGCTACCTGTTTGTGTAAATTGCGCTGTAGTGGAACACAACCACACTCATTCATACGTCATGTATGATTTATGGCTGCTTTCTAGCTGCCTTTCTAACACAGTGGTGGAGCTGGGAAGTAGATGGCCCACAGAGCCGAAAATATTTACTATCTGATCCTTCACAGAAAAGTTTGCTGATCTCTGATTTAAACTAATAATAATCTATTAGATGATATAAGGAAATAGAAGGCCATATCTAAAAAAAACACAAAAAAGATAAAATGCCCAGGAAGTAATTAAACCGAAGTATCCAAATGTCCAACTTTATCAAAAGGAAAGAAGACATATTCTTGGTAGAAAGAATCAAGTCAAAGAGATCATCTCCTTCCTAAGTTTATCTATACATTTATCTTTAACATAATCCCAACAAAAAGGCCAACAGAAAATTTGTTCGTTTATTCAAATATTTATGCAGGAATTAGAAGAGGTAACTAAAATTCATGTAAAAAACAAGAAAGAAAAAGAGAAAGTCTATAGATTAGGAATAATAAGTGTTTACTATCTTAACAAATTTTAAAACCTATTATAAAACCTTGATTACATTAACAGAAAGATTAGTGACATAAAGATGAAAATTGATATCTTATATTAATAGAAATTCAGATGGATTATTCAATAAATAGCAAGGAGAAAAATGGGTAGCTAAAACAAAAAATATCCTAAAGATTTTTTTATATGAGACTATATAACACAAAATTCTTCTAGAGAAATTCTTTTATAATTATAAAAAGACCTATATAACTATAACATAATACTAAGAAGCCATAAAAAAAAAAGACTGAAAAATCTGACCAGAAGACAAAAGGTTAAAAACTAGGAAAAAAAAAATGTGTAACTTGAATCCAAAGTACTAATTTCACAAATGCATTTAAAGACTACTAGGTCTCTAAGAAAAAGATACAAAACCTTCCAGCCCTCTCTCTAATGCATGAAAAAAGAATAACCAAACAGTTTAAAGAAAAAAAAAATCAAGTAATTCTTACGTGTACAAAAAATGTTTATCTACTCCCAAGAGGATAAATGTAAATTCAAGCTACACGGATATACTTATTTCTCAGATTATTAGATTGTCAAATATCCAAATTTAATAACATATTATATACTGATGAGGACATGGGAAAAACAGGCACTTTCATACAAATCTATGGTAGTACCATAGTAAAATCTATGGTGGTACCATAGATTCATAAGAAAGTGCCTGTTTTACCATAGTAGAACGTATGGTACTACCTCTATAAAGGATACTTTCACAACCTCTACCAAAATTTTAAATACA
Organism: Callithrix jacchus; assembly: GCF_049354715.1. NCBI lineage: Eukaryota > Metazoa > Chordata > Mammalia > Primates > Cebidae > Callithrix > Callithrix jacchus. The sequence continues at coordinate 24,930,842 of NC_133516.1, read as the reverse complement.
TATAACCTCTGACCTAATACTTCTACTTTTAGGAATTTATCCTATAGAAATATTGCCACGTTTAGAATAGATGTGTGTAGGCAGTTATTTATTGTAGTATTGTTTGTAAAACAAATAATTTAAAACATCCATCACTATATCCAGTAACAATGAACTTCTCAAATAAATCATTCCTATTCAAATAAGAGAATATCATAAGCCATAAAAAAGGTAAGAAAAGTCTTCAGGTATGGAAATAGAAAAAGCTTCGGAATATAATGTTAAGTAGTGAAAAGAAGTCCAAAATAGTGTAGACTATACTCCTGCGTGTGTGGCAGGGTGGGAGAAGTTGGGGGATGGCAGGAGAGAGAAAATACACATATTTACTTATATATGGAGAAACTAGGATGCACATGAAACAGATAACTTTAGTTGCTTGACGAGAGGAGATTTACACCTGGGGGAAAGAGGCAAGAGGGAGACCTTTTCATCTTCATATAGCTTTTAAATTTTAAGCCATATGTATGTATTATTCATTCACAAAATTACCTTTAAAATGAAAAAAAAAATTTAATGAGCTGATAAAACAATCATTACTTACAGAAATACTGGTACACAGAAAATCCAAGCAAATTCACTAAAAAATTAATAGAAGTAATTTCGCATGTTAACTGATAATTAATAATGAGTAAGAATCACATTTCCCATATTTAAAAGGCAAATTAAATAAATATGACTTGGGTCACCAGTAAACGATGTTGAGAATCTGAGCATGAATCTTACTCCATGCAAAGTGAGAGATATACTTCATAAAGACAGAGTGAAAGCATATGAATGAAAAAAAGGGTATACTAACTATAAGCATAAGAAAGCTAAAGTGGCTATATTAATGTATGATAAAACAGACTTCAAGACAGAGAGTATTTACCTTAAGAAAAAGAGAGATTTCAAACTGCTAAAAATTTAATTCACCAGGAAGTTTTAAGAACCATAAATGTGTGTACTTAATAACAGGGCCTTAAGATACAGAAACAAAACCAATGAAAATAAAAGTGGGAAATAGACCATGCTACAATTTTAGTAATAGATTTAAACTCCGAGGTGGGCATGGTAGCTCATGCCTACAATCCCAGCACTTCGAGAAACTGAGGTGGGCGGAACAGGAGGTCAGGAGTTAGAGACCAGCCTGACCAACATGGTGAAACACCATCTCTACAAAAAATACAAAAAGTAGCTGGGCATGGTGGCATGCACCTGTAATCCCAGCTACTCAGGAAGCTGAGGCAGAAGAATCGCTTCAACCCAGGAGGCAGAGGCTGAAGTGAGCCGAGATTGCACCACTGCACTCCAGCCTGTGTGATAGAGCAAGACCCCATTAAAAAAGAAAGAAAAGAAAAGAAAGAGAGGAAGGAAGGAAGGAAGGAAGGAAGGAAGGAAGGAAGGAGGGAGGGAGGGAGGGAGGGAGGGAGGGAGGGAGGGAGGGAGGGAGGGAAGGTTGGTTGGTTGAATTTGCTCATGGTCCTATAGGCTGTACAGGGAGCATGGAGCTGGTATCAGAGTCTGGTGAGGGCCTCAGGAGGCTTTCAATCGCAGCAGGAAGTGAAGAGGGAATAGGACGTCACATAGTGAGAATGGAAGCAAGAGAGAGAGAGAGAGAGAGAGCAAGGAAGGGTGGGAGGAGAGAGACAAACAGAAAAGATAACTACTGGGTACTGGGTTTAATACTTGGGTGATGTAATAATCTGTCTCTCCTACGTAACAAAGCTTTACATGTACCGCTGAACCTAAAAGTTTAAAAAAACAAACAACCCTACCACTAACGTACATGATGGTGAGATGCTGAGCATTATTAAAAGACAGAGGAAAGGATGCTCACTTGCCTTACTTGTTTTCAGCATTATGCTGGAGGCCCTAACTGTGGCTGTAAGGCAGGTAAAAGAAAAAGGTAACACCAGCAAAGATTAAGTAAAACTCCCTATTTGCAAATGACCTGACTGTTCACACTGAAAACCATAAGGGAACTAAAACAACAGCTGATTTTAGTAAGATTGCAGGCTACAAGTTAATCAATCAAATTGTGTTTTTTACACTAACAGTGAATAATTGAAAGTCAAAACTTAAGTTCCATTTGGTGCACCAACTCCAAAAAAGATATAATACTTAAGAATAAATCGAACAAAAGAGGTACAAGATGTCTTCACTGCAAATTACAGAACATTACTCAAACAAATCAAGACCTAAAGAAACAGACATATGTTTGTGGTTTGGAAGACTGAATATTATTAGGAAGTTCATTTTCTTCAAATAACTTTTAGTTTCAATGCAATCCTAATAATATTTTCACCACACTTTTTGAAGAAGATAATAAAGTGATTCTAAAATGCTGAAATGCAAACAACCTAGAAGAGCTGAACCAAATTTTAAAAAGAACAAAGTTAGAAGACATACAACTTACATTACCTGATGTCAAGACAGTGTGGTATCGATCAAATGGAAAACACACATATCAATGAAACAGAATAAAGAGTTCAGAAATAAATTCACGCACATATGGTCAACTGTTTTTTGACAAAGTACAAAAGCAATTCAATAAAGGATGAAAAAGTTTTTCAACACAGTGCTAGAGCAACTGGATGTCTACATAGAGAAAAAATTAACATCAACCTTTATCTCACAACAGATACAAAATCTTAAATGAATCAAACTTAAATGTAAAACTATAAAACTTATAGAGGAAAATACAAGAAAATCTGTCTGCAAATTAAGAGTAGGAAAAGATTTACTATATAAAACGCAAAAAGCACAATGATGCAAGTTTTTGACAAAGTGGAATTTATTAAAATTTTTGCTCTTTGAAAGTCACTAAGTAAAGTAAAAGGCAAGCTACAGAATGAAATAAAATAATGTGCAATAAAAATATCTGATAAAGGACTCATATCTGAATATAGAAAGATCTTTTACAATTCAACAATACAAACAATCCAATTCTTTTAAATGGGGAACAAATATGAACAATATTTAATGTGTTTGTTTTCTAGAGCTACTGCAACAACGTTATTACAAACTGAGTGGCTTCCATAACAGAAGCTTCTCTCAGTCCTGAAGGCTAGAAGTCTGAGATCAAGGTGTTAGCAGAGTTGGTTTCTTCTAAGGGCTGTGAAAGAATCTGTTCCATGCTTCTCTTCCTAACTTCTGGAGGCTTGCTGGCAGTCTTTGGCATTCCTTGGCTTACATATGCATCACTCTGATCTCTGCCTTCATCTTTACATGGCATTCTTGCCGTGTCATGTCTCTGACCAAATTCTTCCTTTTTATAAGCACACCAGTTATACTGCAATAGCCCAACCCAATAAACTCATTTTAATTTTACTATCTCTGTAAAGACCTTATCTCCAAATAAGGTCACATTCTGAGATATCAGAGGCTAGAACTCCGACATATTTTTTTTTGTGGGGGACACAATGCAACCCAAAACACTTAACAAAAGAGTTACTCATGTAAAACATGAAATGATACTCAACGTCACAAGTCATCAAAGAAATGCAAATAAAGCCACAATACCCACTAAACCACTTCATATCCACTAAAATGGTTAAATTTGGGGAAAAAGGGGAGATAAAGATAAGCATTGGTAAAAATGTGGAGTGACCAAGACACTCATCCACTGCTAGAATGTGAAAACAACCATTCTTATACCTAGGATATGAAAACAACCACTAGATATCAAAGAGAAATAAAAATATATATCCACACAAAAACCTGTAAATGAATAACCCTATACCACCATTCAAAATAGCTTTAATATTAAAACTTATTATTTATAAATATTACTTATTATTATTGTTAAATGTTATTATAAAACTTATTTATAAATGATATTACTATTTGTATACAAAATATAAAGTTATATATCTATAAACCAACAATTAAAACTGACATTATTCTAAAGCTTTAGTAATTAACAAACAGATTGTTAACTGTCCATCAACAGATAAGAATAAATGAAGTGTTTTATATCCAGACACTGGAATACACCTCTTCAATAAGAAGCAAATCGCTGAAACAAACAACAACCTCAATGAATCTCAAAAGCATTATTATGAGTTTTTTAAAAAAGACACTAAAGAGTCTTATTGTATGAATCCATTTACATACAATTTTTAAAAATATAAAATAATTTGTGGTAAGAAAGGCAGATTAGTGGTATCTTGTGGGGAGTAGAAGGTTGATGAATACAAAGGAGCACAAACAATCTTTTTGGAGTGAGGAAAATATTCTGTAACTCAACTATGGAAGTGTTTTCACAGGGGGCTGCAGCTGTTGAAACTCATCAAACGGTACACTTTACAGAGACACAGCTTATGATAAATGTAAATTATACTTCAGTAAAAATAATTAAATAAAATAGTAAGTGCAACCTCATGAGAGAACGTGAACCAGAAAAATAAAAATAAAATAATATGTATTTGTAAATCTGTTAGAAAAGATCCCATTTCCAACAGCAACAAAACAACAAAAATGATAACTTGAATTAAATATAAAGGGCCAATCTCTATGAAGAAAACTTCAAAATGGTATTGAAGTAAATAAAGGAACACTACTTATTTATTCTTGGATAAAGGCTCAATATTTTAAGTTTGAATTTTCCAATAAAATAATCTGTAACAATGTTTTTACAATAAAAATATCAATACAATTTTATTTAGGTGAGCCAGTAATGGCAGGGTACTAGTAATTATGATTTGAAAAAAATAGCATATGAGAAGTCAAGGAAATTCTGAATTAAAAGTCATGAGAGGCAACTGGCTCTATCCAATTCTCTCATACAGAAGCATTAGAAGGTCTCAACAATTAAAAGTTTGATAGCAGCACAAACAAAAAGAAACAAAGCCTTGAATAGAACACAGAGTCCACAACACAGCCAAATAAATATGCAAATGTAATAGCCGTGATAAGGATAATATTTTAAATCAGTAGAGGAATGATGGATTATTGAATAAATAATACTTGGTAAATGGCCATTTGGGGGAAAAAAATCTGGATTCTTATGGCACAACTTTAACTTAAAAAAAATTATCTATTAGATCACAGACCTAAACATAAAGAACTGACCCAAACACTAAACAAAACATGAATAAACTTGTTCCTACTGCTGGCATGGTCAAGTCTAAGTAAGAAATGATATTCAGAAACAAAAAAGACGAATAAATTTGAATACATGAAGTTTAAAACTTTTGTGTCACCAACTTAAAATGAAAATGCCAACCAGTTTGGGGCAATAAGTAGGAGGAAGGAGAGCTCAAGTATATTACAAAAGGGCCAATTTTGAAATTTATAATTAAGACAAATCAATTTTATAAAAAAGAAAATGAAAAATGAGTAAGAAACTTAGACTGGCAGTTCATTTTATAAAGAATTACAAATTATAAATAATGCAAAGATGTTCATCCTCCCACTCATGAAGGAATGCACATTAAAACAATAATCGATCACTTTTACCTGGACAGATCCACAAAACCACAAATGCCCAATAATACCTAGTTTTGATGAACATGTGGAAAAAGAGAAACTCTAATACAGGTAAATACATAAATGAAAGTAACTTTTTGCCAGCAATTTAACACTATAAAAATATTAAATACATATAATATTTGACCTAGGAATTTTATGTTTTTAATAGCAGCAAAACTTAATATTTATAAATATTACTATTTGTATATAAAATTATATATATATAAACCAACAATTAAAACTAGCATTTTTCTAATGCTTTAGTAATTAAGATAATGTGTATTGGCACAGGGTAAGATACACTGATGAGTGGAACAAAAGTTAAGAGTTCAGAAAACAGACTCAGGTGGGAATTAAGGATATTATATATCACTGAGAACATGGAAGGGATTTATCAATAAATGAAACTGGGACAATGGGGTATCCATTAGAAAAAATGAAATGTGACTCCTATAGCATACCAAAACAAAAATTTCAGGCAGATTAAAGATCTCAATGTGAAAACTTCTAAATATAAAACTTTTAGAAGACAATACTACATAGGAGATTATGACTCTGGCTGTGTAAGGATATTCAAAACAAGATAAGAAATGTATAAACCTAAACAGAAAACACTGGTAATCTGACATTAAAATTATTAACTGATTCTATTTATTAGAAGATACCATAATGGTCAGTCAACAGAGTTGTTAAAGAAAAAAAAACAAGAAAAATAAAGGAAGAACATATCATAATGTGCTGAACCAAAACCACAAGCCATAAAATCTCTAACAACTACAATCAGCATTAGCCAGTGGTTCAAAAATATATAAAACCAACAATTTATTTATTGTTTAGAAATTTTTTTTTAAAGCAAGGAATACCAACTATAGAATTCAGAATTATTACTGAGTTGGGAAGGAATGGCAAAGAATCTGAGGAGAGAGAACAGGGCACTTCTAAGAGAATAGCTATTACTCTTTTATTATTTTAAATGTTATGTAGCAATTCTTTACACCTACATATATTTTATACCTATTAGTTTGTATCTACTCAATATTTAATAAAAGCAAATTTTCAATAGCATGCAAATGACCAAGAAATCATTACTCTGTCACACTTTTGTAAACCACTAGGGTTCACTAAACTCAATTCTAGTCTGTATGTGTGTGTGTGTGGGGGGGGGGGTGGATCGTTTAAAAGCAACTCTAAATATTTGTAAGGATTGTTTTTCCAATATTGTTACTCTTTCTTAAGATCTTTCACACAACAAAGAGAAAACTTACTTTTTAACATATGAATAAGGTTCCTTCTATCTGGAAAGAAATCATTACTATTCCATCATCCTTCAGATACCAAGTTGGTAAGTCTCTCTTTTTTTTTTCTTAAGCTTTCGCTGAACAAACACAGTTACGAATTCGAAAATTTTAGCTTTTGCCTGTGTTGAAAGATTTCCAAGACTAGGTCTCTCCTTTTTTTTTTTTTTTTTCCCTTAAGCTTTCACTGAACACAGTTAAGAATTCAAAAATTTTAACTTTTTGCCTGTGTTGAATGATTCCCAAGATTTGCTAGTAGGACTTGTGAAGGTGAGTCACATTCACAGTTATGATTTATTATGATCAAAGTCTACAAAGCAAAAATCAACAAAGAAAAAAGGCACGTGGGGCAAAGTTTGGGGAAACCGAGAGCAACTTTCCAGAATCCTCTCCCAGTGGAGTCAAGGAAGATTCCCTAAATTCACCCAGCAACAAGTTGTGACACATGTGAAATGCTGTCAACCATAATAGTCTCAGAACCCAGGGCTTCACTGTGGGCTGTCACATAGGCAGCCTCTGCCTTAGGGCATGACAAAATTTCAGACTCTCAAAAGGAGGTGTTCGACATAAATAATATTTTCTACAAACAGTTTAGGCACAGTAAGCAACTTGATCAGTTAGTGGTAGGAATCCTCCTGAAATCTAAGTTTCCAGATACCGGTCTGGGAGAGAAGAGAACAGGGAAGGACAAGAGGGAAGGACTGAAAAGAAGCTTGAGAAAACTTTTCCAGGTGATGAATACATTTACTATCTTGATTACAGTGATAGTTTCATAGGTATACACAGATGTCAACACTTAAGGAAACTATTTGAATATGTGCAGCTTATTACATGTGAATTATATCCCAGTAAAGCTGATTTTAAAAATTAGGTTTGCTATGTTTAAACTCTAATTAAAATTTCTAATAAAGGTTTTTCATTGCTCCTTTATTCTTCTGTTAATTATTTACAAACAACTTCAAATATTTAAAAATAAAAAGAACACCAAAAAAAGATAAAAAGTGAGGAAGAATGATGAATAATATTCTAGATATACTGCGGGTTAAGTTATCGTCAGCTAAGAGAAATGTCCAGGGCAATCTGTATAGCAAATATCCAACACTTACAAAAACAGTGAAAAGAATGAAATTTATAATAATCATGATATACATTTCAAATTTATGAAATGTCAAATATGAATTGCTCTTCTTTCTAAAACCAACTGAGGAAACCTTAAAAAAAAACTTCTGCCAGGAGGTTCCAGTGGTTTGTGTATCACATCTTTTTTTTTTTTTTTTTTTTGAGACGGAGTTTCACTCTTGTTACCCAGGCTGGAGTGCAATGGCACGATCTCAGCTCACAGCAACCTCCACCTCCTGGGTTCAAGCAATTCTCCTGCCTCAGCCTCCCGTGTAGCTGGGACTACAGGAGCACGCCACTATGCCCAGCTAATTTTTGTATTTTTAGTAGAGACAGGGTTTCACCTTGTTGACCAGAATGGTCTCAATCTCTTGACCTCGTGATCCACCCAGCTTGGCCTCCCAAAGTGCTGGGATTATAGGTGTGAGCCCGGCCTGCATATCACATCTCTTAATGGCTATTAACTTCAAGGGAAGATTTCTTTTATATGTACTTTATTTCCAGCAACTGCCAAAGATAACTTAAAACAGATTCATTTTCTTAAAAAACACAGCTGTACTGTCAGTACAAACCCACTCTTGGACCGTAAGTCCAGAAATACCGTCAACTGCTTCACTCCGTAAAACATACTGTCAAACAAAAGTTATTATTTTCTACTCTGTAAGACTAATAAGCAATCAGGAATTATAAATTCTCCTGCTGTCTAATATGTTTGTATAGAAGTTCCCAACTGATGGATAGGCTGTATCCCCAAAATTAGTATTTTTTGATTATTTGGAAAAATTTGGAATAACAATGGAAATTATGACTAGGTTCCTAAAGCCAACCCATAAAAAGCCCACTTAACATAACATACGTTAGGCCTATTTAATTCAAACAGGTAGTCATCATCATCATCAAACACACACAGACGTGTTTTGAAATTGAAACTGAGATTACTAAAATATTCACTGTCTTCTTACCTGCCTTCTATTCCTAAACACATGCTCAAGATGTTTCTTCTCTGGTAGTAGCAAATAGGCATAGGATGGCCAAATGGAGAAGCAGAGACTACCATGACTTTCTTAATCTGAAAATTCAAGTAATTTAAAACTTGAATATTCTTAAACCACAGCACTCTTACTTACCCACTTGGCAATCTTCCTTCATGATAGGATTTGTTCAAACCAAATTTACAAATGTTCAGTGAACTTTATAAATAAAATGCTTTACAAACATGATATATCATCAAAGCCTAGATTCAAAACCTCTTTCAAATGCTTGTGAACTTAGAAGCCCTGGCTCTTTTATTAATAAGCCCTGGTTGAATTACGTCCCCCACCTTCCCCACCCAAAATTCATATGGTGAAGTCCTCACTTCCAGTACCCCAGAATGTATCTTTATTCAAAGACAAGGCCTTCAAAAAGGTGATGAAGGTGTGGTCATTAAGGTATGTTAGTTTAATCTGACTGGTTTCCTTATAAAAGAAGAAAATTTGGACACACTGAGAGACACAGCAGGAATATGTATGCACAGAGGAAAGGCTATGTGAAGAGGCAATAAGGAGGTAGCCATCTGCAAGCTAAGGAGAAAGGCCTCAGAGGAAATCCTGCCAGTACTTTGAGCTTGAACTTTCAGCCTCCAGAACACTGAGAAATTAAATTTATTGTTTACGCCAACCAATCAATCCGCAGTTTTTGTTATGGCAGCCCTTGCCAACTAATACAGAGCTTTTAAAAAATTACTATATACACTGTAGAATTTAATACTCTAAAGTTTTATTCCTGCATCTCCACTGACGGAATTTCTAAATTAATAATAGAAAAGTTACACTAGGTAACACATGATTGCCGTAAGAGCCAGTAGTTCCTTTGTTTACTGCTATATACCCAGTGCATAGGTGCTTAATAAATTACTGAGTGAATGCATCAATGAATAAATTAATCAATAAATTAAACGATTACAAAAAATTGTAAATGACTACAATTTTCTTCGTAAAAATGAGAAAGGCACATACCCTATTTTAACTTCCTGAAATTATTTCACTGCTTCAATGTTATATATTTAAACAAGTGGAATTTATTTTAAAACAAAACATTATATTAAAATATACTATCACTTTCCATTTACTAAAAAAAACTCATAAGTATATAAACTGTTAAAAAGAAAATTTCAAAAATAAGTACATTCTTAAAGGAAGATAAGAAAAATTACATTACAAAATGTAATATAAGAGATTTTCAAAGAAAAGGCTAATAATACATATCAGTATAGTTCTAATGGATATAGGAGAACAATAATCAACTATTTCTAGGTGCAGACATACTATGGGATCATTGCTATCAGCAAATGGTAATAGAAACTATTTACCAATATGTGAAAAAATTATTAATTCATTCAGTTTAAGAATGGGGTTTGGGTTTTTTTTTCTCTGTACCCCCCTATCCAGCAGAGAAACAAAGGAGTTTAAATACACCATCCTAAAAGACTGAGGAGCTACCTAGAGTTCCATAGTCACTAAAGAATACTTTTTTTCCAGGCTGGGCACGGTGGCTCAAGCCTGTAATCCCAGCACTTTGGGAGGCAGAGGCGAGTGGATAACGAGGTCAAGAGATCGAGACCATCCTGGTCAACATGGTGAAACCCTGTCTCTACTAAAAATACAAAAAATTAGCTGGGTGTGGTGGCGCGTGCCTGTAATCCCAGATACTCAGGAGGCTGAGGCAGGAGAATTGCCTGAACCCAGGAGGCGGAGGGTGCAGTGAGCCAAGATCGCGCCATTGCACTCCAGCCTGGGTAACAAGAGCGAAACTCCGTCTCAAAAAAAAAAAAAAGAATACTTTTTTTCTTCTTTGGAGAAACCATGAAGTCAATAAAAAGGGACTTCAAAATAGAATAGCTCCCTAGAGGCCGGGCGCGGTGGCTCAAGCCTGTAATCCCAGCACTTTGGGAGGCCGAGGCGGGTGGATCACGAGGTCAACAGATCGAGACCATCCTGGTCAACATGGTGAAACCCCGTCTCTACTAAAATTACAAAAAATTAGCTGGGCACGGTGGTGCGTGCCTGTAATCCCAGCTACTCGGGAGGCTGAGGCAGGAGAATTGCCTGAACCCAGGAGGCGGAGGTTGCAGTGAGCCGAGATCGCGCCATTGCACTCCAGCCTGGGTAACAAGAGCGAAACTCCGTCTCAAAAAAAAAAAAAAAAAAAAAAAAAAAAAAAAGAATAGCTCCCTAGATATATTGGCTCAATGTAAAGGTTTGGTAGCACAGACAAGAGAAAGTACATTTCATCTTATAAGAAGGAAGATACTAGAGGAAGGTTGTGCTTTTAACATCAAAAGACATTTAACCTTAATTATTGTTAAAAATTATCATAATCCAATTCTAACAAGCAAACTGCTATTGGTCATTATTTATTATGGAGTATTTTTCAATTTGAAGTCCATTTTGAAACAGTATTCTTAAATAAGAATATTTTAAGTTACCTATTAGTGCTCAGTGAACCATTTCAAGGAAACCTTAGATACCATACACCATACCCTAAAGGTAAAGGGATATGCTCCTTATACTTCAGTGTAATGGTAGCTTTTTTGCAATGTTTACTTTTGCTTCTGAAGGTTGGAACAAAAAAGTAAGAAGGATCAAGAAACATAACAGGGGCTGTGCATGGTGGCTCATGCCTGGAATCTCAGCACTCTGGGAGACCAAGGTGGGTAGATCACCTGAGGTCAGAACTTCGAGACCAGCCTGGCAAACATGGTGAAACCCCGACTCTACTAAAAATACAGAAAAGTGAGCAAGGTATAGTGGCACACGCCTGTAATTCCAGCTACTCAGAAGGCGGAGTCAGGAGACTCGCTTGAACTCAGGAGGCAGAGGTTACAGTGAGCCAAGGTCACGCCACTGCACTCCAGTCTGGGTGACAGAGCAATAAAAAAAGAAAAGAAGTAAACATTAACAGGAAGCAAATACTCTACAAAGCTATGTTTCAACCTTTATGTAGACATTTACCAACTAGATGTATGAAAAGAAAGCCTCAATTGGACTTTTCTGCTTTGTTTCAGCTGAACAGACACAACTGAACAGACACAACTTGATAAGCTCTAAAATTAATCAGACTTCAGTAAAAATGGTGTGCATATGCATTAGGTCAGACACTGTAGATCGCTTTGCTCAACACTAGAGTCTGTTTTCCTTGCTTTTGTCTAATATAGAGACTATAAAAGCTAAATACTGTATAGTATCCTTCAGTTATCTGTGAGGGACATGTTCCAGGACCTCCCAAAAAGACTGAAATCTGAAGATGCTCAGGTTGCTGACATAAGATGGTATATGTAATATTTGCACACAACCTATATACACCCTCCCATATACTTTAAATCATCTCTAGAGTACTTCTATTACCTTGTACAATGTTAATGCTATGTAAATAGTTGTTATAATGTGTTGTTTAGGGGAAAATGACAAGAAAAAATGTCTGCATATGCTCAGTACAAGCAAGTTTTTTCCCCAAATATTTCTGATCCATAGTTGGTTGATCAGAAAGGAAGCCACAGAGATGTAGAGCTGACTACAGTAGGTTTCAAACTCTTCCTTACTACTAGGAGAGTCTGTGTGACATAGTTTTAATCAATGAAATATAGGCAGACCTCTACTGGCATTATAAACCACGCTCCTTTTCCCTTTCCACCTCTTCTTCTGTCTTTATGACTAGAGCTGTAACAGACATCTTTCAATGAAGCAAAGGCCAAGAGAAAAAGATGTCCAAAGTTGTAGCAGCTGCATATTTCCAAGCTGACTATAATGAGGAAAAGATAAGGACCCATTTGCTTAAAGTCACTGTTAGTTTAGAATTTATTATTTGCAAACACAATGTTAAGCACGAGTGAACTAAGTGAAGCAAACGAGCCATACCGTTCAAATCTATGCTGTAACACTTTTTCACCCAGGGAGAAATGAGGCGGGTAGTGGGGAAAATAATGTAATTGTAAGATAGCGCTTCTCAAAGTTTTCCACCCAATTATCTTTTAACAGCAAAAAAAACAAAACATTAGGAATATGAAGCAACATAGCAAGGAGTCATAGCCACACAAACAGTATTTCTTGAAAGAGCTCATCTTTTACACAAATTCTACGTATATAATTACATTTGCATAAATTATCCATATAAATTATATTTAACCCACTCAAATGCTATACTGCAAGTTTCAATATGAAAATAAACTTTTAAAGTCATTTTCTTATTAAAACTGGGCTTGAGAAAAAATGATATTAGGATGACTGTACCCACTGACATACCAGATTTGTCCCTGAAGCTACCTGTACCCCAGGTCAAGAATCACAGCTAAGTGGGAACAGTACCTTTTCTATTAAAATACAATCACCAAGGTTTTAACACCTTACACTATCTTGCTGTGGGGCGAAGACACCCAAAACGACACTCCTAACTTTATACTAGGTGTTTTGCCTTCCCTCTGGGATTCTCTCACTTCAATTACTGCCTGTCATCAGACATACTTTAATGCTTTATTGCAAAAAGCATTCTCATGGCTTCTCTTAGCGTAGTTAGTAAAGGCAAGAACTTTCAAGAGCTTGATATTACAAACAAACAACTTTAGCTTCACAAAATACAAGTTTCTGATCTTCATACAGCTCATCTCCTCCTAGGGATCTTAAGATCCAGTCTTACTGTGCCTCCTATTTTAAAATAGCTAATTCTACACTAATGAGTTGGCATACCTTTAGAGGCACTACGAGTTTGCTAATTTCAGTTCACGTCCACCCCCAAAGAACTGCCTCCTAAACAGCTTCATAGTCTCTAGATTAAGAATCTGAATGTAGGCCAGGCGTGGTGGCTCATGTTTGTAATCCCAGCACTTTGGGAGACCGAGGCAGGCAGATCACTTGAGGTCAGGAATTCGAAACCAGCCTGGCCAACACAGTGAAACCCCATCTCTATTAAAAAAAAAAAGAAGAAGAAGAAGAATCTAAATGTCCTCTGCATTCTCCTTACATTCCCCAAGGTCCTTTCTCTGAGTTCTAATATGAGACACGAGAGATAAACAGGCTTCTTTCCATATGGACTGATACCAGAAATTAACTGATCTTTTGATGATACTGCTCCAATTACATATACGCATGCACACTCTCACTTTGACACACATGGAGACTTCCAAGATTCTATAGCAAACAGATTGGTTCCTTATGATAATCTATTACTGTAACCTTCTTGGATAAATGTCTCATAAAGAAAAGAATGGTTAAGAGGTAAACTCCAGTCACATAGAAACCTGACTTTTTAAAAAGACATTTAATTTCCAACAAACAAGGTGGTGCTTTTATTCCCTTTCAAAAGCTCATGTCATAAATGAAAATATTAAGCTTAGTTTTAAATGTGATTTGGAATTTACATAGTAAGATTACTTGCTCACCCAAGTCTTCCTACAAATTAAGGAAGTTAACAGTTATTAATTGGCATTAGAAGTACCAGTGGTATTAGAAGATAAACTTTTTGTACTTGCAATATTGGTATTAGCTTATACACTGGAAAGAAAGATGTGTTTACCCTTATTGTCTCAAGCTATTTCTGAAATGTTTTAACTAAAAACTGGGATAATTCTGGTACAATTCCCACCAATAGGTATTCTTTTTTAATCACATATTAAAATTTTTAATTAATGTAATTGTCAGTTTCACTGCAAAGCTTTAAATAATTAATTTTGCATCTATGAAAATACACTAATAAAAAATGTGACGAGGATGCTGTAGTCTTAGAAACTGTATTTCTACATAGTCTCTTGTCAATACTACCTGCCATAAAATTCAAACATTTTGGAAAACAATTTTTAAAAATTCTATCCACAAATGGTTAAGCCCCAAAATAATTCACTTCTTTTTATTTCCCAAATTAAAGTATCTGATTTCTTAAATTGTAAACATATAACTTAGATGCCCTTTTAACTATCTTTAATTACCAAGTATGACCACAGTAAAGACATTTTCAATAGAATATTTTCTTCATTTTCCCACCAGAGGGCAACCAAGAACCTCAAGTGGTGTTCTGCAATCAATTTAACAGAATCCAAAGTGTAAGGAATAGAGGATGGGGAGGCGTTTAAAGTTCACTGAGACTATCAGACTAGTCATAAGCCATTGCTCATGTTACTTCTTAAAACTGACTCTATAATAAGGGTAGTATTTTAAAACATCTTATATACATAATTAGATGTTTAATTTACCTACAAACCTTTTTTTAACAGCGATTAGCTTTATAAAAACATTCCTTAAAATGTTTTAAATCCTTTTCCCAAAACACCCTGTTGTACATACCACATGAGAAAAACAGGTTTAACACTCAAGGAAAAAGGAAAATGTAGCCTTAGCTATTTAAACAACACATATGAATTTTACACTGGCTCACAGTTGAACAACCAATATGAATTGTAAATTTGTTAAAAATGTTTCTATTAGCAGCCTACTTTTTCTTGTGCAATCATTTCCATTTTCTAGTTCAGAAAATTTCTGAAATCTCACTAGGAAAATAAGAATTCTCTGACACAACAAAGAATTTAAAGTGAAGGGGGAAAATGCTTGGGTGACCAGAAAAGCAATATATTCTTTAATAAAGGGGTAAAAAACTTTCAGCCTAATTTAATCAGCTAGCAATTTGAGACCTCTTCACATCATCAATTGAGAAGTTTCAGTCTTACAAAAACTAAAAAGAAAAAAAAGTTTCATTTGAAACAATACTTGAAAATAATTATTCCCTCAAATACTACAGTAGAGGGCTCTCTTTCTACAAATAGCTTTAAACCATATGTTGTTTTTGATTGCAGAAATCAGGTAAAAATGTATCCGTTCTTTCTTCCATTTAGCATTTTATATAAAAAACCATAATTTATCTTTAAGGCAAACTTTACATTTATATATATATATAGAACACCTTACTCAATTAACCACTGTTTCATTTATAGGAAATGAATAGTAAAGTCATGGTTCTTTCAGTGTTTATTTTGTTTAAAAGCTTTTTTTTCCTTCTATACAATCTAAATAGCAACACAATTTAGTATCAAAATAACAAAGTCTATGGCATTAGTTTAAATATTAAACCTGCCACAAGCAATTTCTTCCATCAAAGTGATATCAGAAAGCATCTTCAATCCTGCACATCAATGGTGTTTCCTGTACACTTCATTTTCCACAGTAGCAAAACATAAAAAGCAAGTCAATGATCAATCCTCATTAATGGAGAATGACAGCATTTTATATGCAGCTTTCATGAAAATCAGATCCTTTTCTACTATACCTTAACTGTGTGCACAGACCCATTTGTGGTTCTTATGTCAGACACACAAAGGACAGGAAATCTATTACATGAATTAAAGTCAATCAAATCATCTAATCTAAATTATATTTCTTTGCTGAAATACTATTGGATTTAAAACCAAGCTTTTTAAGGAAGTATTATTCAAACCCACCTTACATCCAAACATTAAGGATATTGTGCTGTTGGTGCATGCTACTTTACAGTGGCATAACATCGGAGAAAAGCAATCCAAGTTTTTGATGCTAGGAGACATTTTTTCAGACCCTGAGCACTTAAATCGATCCAAGACTGACATTCCAGAAAAATGCCTTGGTGAATGTTGTTTGCTGACTGTCTTGAACATTTACTCTAGATCCAAAGCACTCATTTAAAAAAAAAAAAAAAAAAACTGTATTAAAATGTTGCATTCTTCAGCTGTTTCCACCCCCACAGCAGAGATCAAGTCGGCATACTATGATTGGAATTAAGATGCTATTTCTTTTTCCTGCATCATAAAACTGCTTCAATAAAATTATAGCCAAATTCCAAGAATGAAAGTGCTCATTTAGCATCACTTTGTCAGGGCCTTGCTAATAGCCTTAAAATTTAATCCAGCATCGGATTCACCACAGAAGCTCCACTTGCTGCAGTATTAAGCTCTGCTATCTCCTCCATGAGAATAAGATACAACTCGAACAGAGCCACTCTGCTCAAATATATGCTGGCTGCTTTGGGGGAGGCGCAAGATGTTGCAGCAAGGGATTCATTACATGGTTCAGTAAGAGATAAGCCCAGAGCTTGTCCTATGTGATGCTTTCTTACTACACCAACTAAACATTCTAGTCTGATTTAAAATATGTAGTTAATAGTAATAAGAGTACCTCAATCACTTATCATTTCTCTCTATAAACAATTCAAGCAACAACAACAAAAATCAATCATCTGGCAAAGTTAAGTAGAATAATTACAAAATTAAACTTGGACAGTAAAAAAGTTCAATATTTTCTAATACATCAAAATAACTTAAAATCTGAGAAAATGTTACTGAACTGATTTTGATGTATATCTACACCATGTGGAAAGTTAAGTGATTTAATTCATTGATACGTCACTTATTCATCTACTGTTTCAAAGATTATTTTCTGTGCTTTGGCTTTTTAATCAACCCATTGGCAGAAAAGTTAACATTACCCAATTACAGCCAAAGCAGTAAATAAAACACTATGAAAATGTCATTCTTATAATATTTTATATTTAAAATCTTGCACACAAATGTTACATCTTATGCAGTAGCGTCAATATAATTTAAATGGACAATATTTATTGAAACTCAAAAGTTGAATTAACAAACGCCATCAAAAAATTAAATAACACTCAAAGGAATATTTACTGCTTCATCTATGTAATTATCTTTTCTTTCTTCCACTATTATTTGGGTTGTTCTAAGTACTATATTTATATTGTGGTTAAGAAATATTAATTGCTAATGAAGACTGTCAAATTTTACAAAACTGCCTGTAATCCCAACACTTTGGGAGGCCGAGGTGGGTAGATCGTCTGAGCTCAGGAGTTCGAGACCAGACTGGCCAACATGGTGAAACCCTGTCTCTACTGAAAACACAAAAAAATTAGCTAGTTGTGGTGGTGGCACACCTGTAGTCCCAGTTACTTGGGAGGCTGAAGCAGAGAATAGCTTGAATCCGGGAGACAAAGGTAGCAGTGAGTCAGGATTGCACCGCTGGACTGCCTGGGCGACAGAGTGAGACTCCATTTCCAAACAAACAAACAAAATATTTTACAAAACTAAAATTATCAATTCATATATTTGTACTCAATGACCTTATGTCTCTATATGCTTAGTAAGTAAAGCTGTTTGTGGAAAGGTATACTATATTTTGCTATACACCAGAGACAGTGTGCCAAAAGACAAAAATTCTCTTGTCACCAACCATTACCCTAATTCCAAACCTGCTTAATAACACTTGTAATTCCAATTTCCTATACAATTCTCTATTCTGTTCCATTCCTACTTATGTAATTTTATAAGGGGAAAAGACAGAAACCTAGGTTACATTCCTGAAACAGTATAGGAAATAGCTGGTTCTCCAATCTGATTAACTGCAAATCACATGACTCTTGTAAAACTTAAATGAAATGTCAAATATCAACTGTAACTAGGGCAAAAAAAAGTAAACTATGCTCCTTAGAAGACTTTCTATTTAAAAATACATTTACTAAGCCAGAACTATAGTTGTTACACTGTGGTTCTCAGCCTTTTTCACTGCAGTGCCTCGGGGTGTCACCAATGTTCTTTCATTTTAAAACTTTCCTTTTCAAATTTAGAAATTTTAATTTTAAAAGCCTGGAAGCACAAATGTATAACAAGTTTTAATACTAGTATTTACCTATAACAATTTATTTACCAATACTACCAAGTAAACTCATTTTGTGTAAATCTCAAAATACAACTTCTAAAATTGTTGTGCACATGGGGGATTTGTCTCATTGATCATGTAGGTTGTACGCACTGAGTCTTAATAAAATTCAGTTCTGTTCAGACATGTCTGCTCACCTAAAATTATATAAGCAAGCACATTATTTGGCACGTCTAATAGAATAAAATGTCAGGCAAAGTTCAAGCATGTCTACTAAGCCTGTGCTCTTAATACAGTCTGCCTTATTGAGTTGGTTACACAATAAACATGTAATATATTCAACTACAATAATATTATGCTATAATCATTTTAATGATTACTAGGAATTAACCAGTATTTCTTGTTTGATTTTTTTTTTGGCGGGGAAAACTGAATGAATGAGTTCAGTGTATGTAT
Source organism: Callithrix jacchus (assembly GCF_049354715.1). Lineage (NCBI taxonomy): Eukaryota > Metazoa > Chordata > Mammalia > Primates > Cebidae > Callithrix > Callithrix jacchus. Next base: position 24,911,821 of record NC_133516.1, on the reverse strand, counting down.
TCTGGGTCAAAATTTACCATACCTACAACTGCAGAAAAGAGTATTAAAAAACATGAATTTGATTTTGGGACTTACCAGAAAAAATGACTGATTTTGACTATTTTGAAACTCAGTAGATCTGACAGATTTGCACTAAAGTGTCTTAGGTTGTTTTGTTTGTTTTCTAATGATGTTATCTAACAAATCAATATCCCAGGTAAACTCAGCCAAATAATGCCTGTCAAACTACCTAAGAAACAACATATTAGTAATAATAAATAATTAAAACAGTAGCAGTTGTCATTTAACAATTATCTACTACTAGTCAGGCACTGTGCAAAGTGCTTTCATGTGTCAGAAAAATTATCAAAAGCTTGGAAAAAGAGGCAAAAAAAAAAATTGGTAGTACATCCAATGTTGTAACAGAAAAAAAGGTTGTTCAAGATTATCCAGGGCAATGGTTTTCATCATGGAACAATTTTGTGCCCTCGGGAACGCTTGGCAATGTCTGTTGCCCAATCAGGGAGAAGAGAAGACGCTATGGGCACCTAGTGAGTAGAAGCCAGGGATGCTATTAAACATTTTATAACACGTTGGACAGCTTTCCACAACAAAAAATGATCTAGCCCAAAAATCATGAATGCCCAAGTCGAGAAATTCTAATTTAGGGTAATGTACATTTCTATTTACTAAAAGTTCCGTTCCAGCACTTTAGGAGGTCAAAGTGGGAGGACTGCTTAAGGCCATAAATTTGAGACCAGTCTAGTCAACACAGCAAGAGTCCATTTCTAAAATAAAATAAAAATAAATACAAGAGGCTAAGGTGGAAAGATCATTTGGGTCCAGGAGTTAAAGGTTGCAGGAAGCTATGACTGAGCCACTGTACTCCAGACTGGGTGACAGAGTGAGATCCTGTCTCTTAAAAAAACAAAAGTCCTAGGCAGTAAGGTTATATATGTTAACTTGTAGCTTTTTATCCAATAGAGAAGCAAGTAATTTTTGCCTGATAACCACAAAGATTAAATTACGGGCCTTGTTGGATATTAATCAGTTTCTTACCTAACTCAGCAGCCTTCTATTCACATTGCCTATAAATACTTAGATCCACAAATGCACTCTGGGCAAATTTAACGTCTTACTATTTAAGTGAGCGGCATACAATCTGTGACACATGTTCTTTCTATATTTGCCTAAGTGTAAGAACTTTGCTTTTTTGACAATCATACTTTAACGCACATAATCACCTTACTTAATCCAAATATGATTACTTGGATATACTTTAACATATGTAATTACCTTACTTAATCTAAATATGATTTACCTCTTATGAGGTAAAAGCTATTATAATGTTCATTTGATAAATGAGAAACTCAAGGCTTGGAGGAGTCACATAATTTATCCATGGTATAACAGCTAGCAGAAATGAGAATCATGTCTGACTATAAAGCTTATTTCAACAATTAATAAATGCAAGCCAAGGTTACATATTTAGTTAGTTGAGTCCAAAGTCTTTACTGTCCTTTCTACCTGCCAGAATAACAATTTAAGGCAATAAGACAAGCTTTAAAATAGTTATCAATTACTAATCTGTTTCAATTGGGTTTTTCTCAATATTGTGTAACAAAATTAGGGGGGGTAAGATGCTGAGATTAGTAATATCAAAATGTTTGCATTACTCAAAACTGTCTGTTTAGATTTATATAATAAACAAATGTTATAAATAAGAATTTATAAGTAAATATATGGTAATAAATACTACCTATATTACATATTACATTTCCATGTTTAAGGTTTCACTGTCAATTGAAATCTTAAAAAGGGGTTAAAATACAAAAGCAACAGCCAACAAAACTCCTTCACCTGTCACATTAACCCTTGACCAAATAATTCAATATAGTAAAAACATCAAACTATTTAGTCATGCCTTTTTTATTATATGTTAATTCATTATCAAACAAATGCTGAGTTATTAAGTTATTAACACAAAACAAGGTTAAGGTAACAATTTTTTTTTTAAGTCCATAAGAAGCTAAACTTGTAGACCAGCGGTCCTTAAATGAGCAGTGTTGTGCCTTTTTTTTTTTTTTAATTTCTAGATGATTTTGACGTGTCACTGTCCGCCATCCCACTGACTTTCAAAACATCATGGTAAATCAATAAATATTTGAGTTTTATACCAAAGACAGTATTAGCATCTTTATATAAACAATTGTAATTCTTACAGAGCAGAGGACTTAGGTAAGATCACAAAGTGATGTTACATTTAAAGACCAGATGTATACATCTTAAAGAATATCTGAATTTAATTTTCACCTTGCTAAAAAAACAAGAATTAAATGATAGTATTATCCGCTAAAAAAAAAAAAAAAGGTATTGTTTTCCATGACTCTTCCGATTGCTTTACATATAGTAAGTTATCTAATCATCTTAATGCTAAGTAAGCTATAGCATATAACTAGTTGATGTAATACCTAAGTTTCCATGAAGAATTAATTATTTACTGAAAATTTCAACATTAGAAACTATCTCCAACAGAAATGTCTGATAGTTCTCACAGTGAAGAAAATGCAGGAAGATCACACTGCTGTAAGAGAACCATATGGGATTTAAATGAAAAATGAAGTTAGAAAAATATTATTTTTCTTAAATTACATGAAGAATTAATGCTGTGGTTTTGCTTTATTTGCTGTCTTTTTGAAATGGCAGGTTATTAAGCAGTCCCATTAGTTACCTATGAATTTGCCATCAATTTTTCTGGCAAAGAACAACCCACAATAATGTGGACGTTTCTGTTACAAGCAGGCTTACAAAACTGATTTAGCAAAAATACCATAAAACTGATTAAATACATTTTGCTGTGAGTAAGAATATAAGAATACTAACATACAGCCGGGTATGGTCTTACACCTGTAAACCCAGCACTCTGGGAGGCTGAGGTAGGAAGACAGCTGAGCACAGGAGTTCAGGCTACAGTGAGCTATGAACACACCACTGTACATGCATGGATGGATGGATGACAGAGACCTTGTCTCTTTAAAAAAAAAAAAAAAGGTGCAAGAAGAGCCATGCTAATGATACTGCTCATGGTAACAAAAAGAAAATTATTTTGAGAAAAGCTAGAACTGGGCTCAGTATTACTTAGGTTTATAGCTCTATGCTTAAATATTTAAAGCCATTTAAAAAATTAATTCATGGAGGAAACAAAACTTTGTTATTATTTGTCTAAAACTCTGACCTCTAACCTACTAGATCCAAATCTTTAGCATTCATCAGAAGCAAATGAACCTGTTAGAAATGCATACTGTAGGCACTTCATGAATATCTGTTTAGTAAATATCAAATTATCTGCCATGCTTCTCATTTAAGGCTACATGATACGCAATGCACAGCTGATCCTACAATTGCTGTCTATCTGCGGAGGGAACTATGAAAAGTTTCTTTGTGTCAAATGAATCATCAATTTGAGAACTACTAAGTATCTCCACAGATGTAGAAAAAGCACATGACAAAATCCAACAACTATTCATAATAAAGGTATCTACAAAAAATCTACATCTAACATCATAATTAATGATAAAAGATAATGCTTTCTCCTTAAGACCAGAAACAAGGAAAGGATTTACACTCTCATTACTCCTATTCAAAACTATACTGGACGTTCTAATCAGTGTAATCAGGCAAGAAAAATAAAAAAGCATATGGATTGGAAAGGAAGAAGTAAAAAATACGCAGAAAACCCTAAGGAATCAACAGAAAACTTAAAACTGCGGGATAGAAGAGTAAAATATAAAAATTAGGATTATATACAATGAACAATCTGAAAACAAAATTAAGAAAATAATTCCACGCACAATAACATTAAAAAGCATATTTTGTAATAAATGTAATAAAAGTACAATATTCATATACTGAAAGTTATAAAACACTATTAGTAGAAACTGAAGATGATTTAAATAAATAGACGTTCCATATTCATGGATTAGAAGAACTACCAAGTAGAAGTAGCAACTATCATTTTTCAACTACTTCTATTGAAAGGTTTTTTAAAAACTTAAATTCTTTTTTCTTTTTTTTTGAGGCAAAGTCTAGCTCTATCACCCAGGCTGGAGTGCAGTGGTGGGATCTCAGCTCGCTGCAACCTCTGCCTCACAGGTTCAAGCAATTCGCCTGCCTCAGCCTATACCTGGGATTACAGGTGTGCACCCCTATGCCCGGCTTTTTTGTATTTTTGGTAGAGACTGGGTTTCACCATGTTGGCCAGGCTGTTCTTGAACTCCTGACCTTAAGTGATCCACCCACCTCAGCCTCCCAAAGTACCGGGATAACAGACATGAGCCACTGCTCCCCGCCTTTTTACGTAAGCATCAACAAGCCATGACTACTATCTTACACAGTTTGCTTCAGGCTTCTCCATGTTCAAGGAAATTAAAGAAATTCATTATACACTGGAAGCAGAGCTCTGATAGGTAAACACATTTGCTTTTGGCATAAAACTTCTTTGAAACGGTATCTTAGGTGAAAGTCCCAAAAAAACTAAATAGATGAACATAGAGAGGCTGTGGCTGACCAGTGAGTCCCATCTTAATGTCTTACTAAGTCAATCAACACACAGGTGTTGGATTTTAAGGAAACCTAAAGTATCAGAGATAAGGTTTTGAATAGTGATTCCCAAATGGTGAGATATGCAAATAAGATTCCCAGGGATTTAGTCTAATTTAAGCCTATCTTTATTTTTAAAGAACTCCCTATCTGGTTCTAATACACAGACAGGCTTACAATCCCAGATGATCCAATTAAGAAAAGCACAGTTTTCAAACCAAACTGAGTGCAAAATTTCAACACAGAATGTTTTTCTCAGGGAGGAGGAAATGGATAAAACAAGGACAAAACATTCCCAAAAAGTATAATGGATGAATTTAGGAGTACAGTTTTAACTGACTAGAGATCTTACTTTTGCAAAGAATAAAAAATGTTTAATCAATCCCACATTCTCTGAATAAATGGTTATATATTCCTGTGGTGCAATCTTAACTTCCATTATAAAGCAGATAGACATGCATACTTTTAAAGAACATGTACCTTGGACTATTTTGCCTTTTAGCAAAACAAAAACAAAAAAAACACACAAATTACAAATTGGGGAAACAAACAGGGTTATATGTCTGTTTATGCTCCATAAATATGTATAAAAGGGGTTACATATAATCACAGAAAAATGACTAGAACACAGTAAAATGTTAATAGAAATAAGATACGGAGTCTGAGTTTACACGAGACTTAGGTACATTTTTGTGTATTTCTGAACTCTACAATGAACATACATTATATCTACTTCATCCCAAAAAGTCAAGAATGTTATCTTATTTAAGAAAACTACTGAAGTGGTAGTTCCTATTCTAGAGTAACCATCTTAAAACTATTGTAAAGTTAAACAGAATCTAAATAAATAAAATATGAGAAACTTCTACATCAGGCCAGGAAGAAGTTAACTGGTACAGAACTTGACCTTTTGCCTTCAAACAACTAGAAAATTAGAAAAAAATACATGCCACAACAGTTTTCAGCACTGGACAACAAGCAGTACAGGGCTATGATACCTGAGATAAGGAAATCAAAGTGAGCTCTCCTATCTTCCTGGCTTCCTGCCTGGAGGCCACGTTTTGAGTTTACACGAGACTTAGGTACATTTTTGTGTATTTCTGAACTCTACAATGAACATACATTATACCTACTTCATCCCAAAAAGTCAAGAATGTTATCTTATTTAAGGAAACTACTGAAGTGGTAGTTCCTATTCTAGAGTAACCACCTTAAAACTTAAACTTGGCACAGGACTGAGAAACCCAAGCAAACACAGCCATCTTGCTGGGTTGACATCAAGACTCCTGTTCAAGGAGGCTGAAGCATTGGAATTTGCAAGGGAGAATACTGGAAAGAAGACGAAGTAGAAAAAGAGTTCCAGAAATGAACACAGGGAGTCCCCTTGAGATTTCAGTCTGAATACTCATCAACACATGATCGGCATAAAATTCATCAAGGCTAGGCAAATAAAAATTGCAAGGGACTTATAAGATAAACAAGCTTCAGAGCTCACAGTAAGCTAAGGATGTTCAAACTATACAGAGTAGAGGAACCTCAGTAAACATTTAGAGCAATCAGTGCACACTCCTAGATAGTCAAGTATTAGTATTAATAAGTGGACATTAAAGAAAAGGCTACTTGAGATCCAACTTTTTAAAAAGCTTTTAAAACGTCTTGAACTGATCAACTTTATCTGCAAATGACTTAACTGCCTTCCAAAACAAACACCAGTATTTTTTTACAAAAACAATATTTAGGAACACTCAATTATATTCACAATGTCTGGCATCCAATGAAAAATTACCAGACATGCAAAGAAGCAGAAAACTATGAGCCATCACAGGATGAAAGTCAGTTCCTAAGAACAGACTTAGAAATGCAAGATGACAAGAATCAGCACACAAAAACTCAAAAAACACTTTTATAAAACTTAAGGATGCTCAAAGACTTAAAGGAAAACATGAGTATCACGACAGAAGTGGAAGCAATAAAAACATACCAAATGGAATGAGGTTTTAAATGTGGTGGGAAATGACCTGTCAATTCAGAAATTTTTTTTTCATCAAAAATATCATTCAAAAACAAAGGCTGGCTAGTTATGGTGGCTGATGACTGTAATCCCACTACTCTGGGAGGCCAAGGTGGGCAGATCGCTTAAAACCAGGAGTTCAAGACTAGCCTGGGCAACACGGCCAAATCTCGTCTCTACAAAAAATACAAAAATTAGCCGCACGTGGTGGGACACGCCTATAGTCCCAGCTACTTGGGAGGCTGAAGTGGGAGGATCACTTAACTGTGGGAGGTAAAGACTGAAATGAGCCAAGATGGCACAACTGCACTCCATCCGAGGCAACAGAGTGAGACCCTGTCTCAAAAAAAGAGAAGACAAAAATACTTCTTTCAGGTAAACATTGACTGAGAGAATTTATCACCAGAAGAAATGCATTTCAAAAAATGTTAAATAATTTATTCATGCTGAAAAAAAACCCCAAGTGATCTATAAGATAAAATAAAAGACCATAAAAAATGGTAAACTGTGTGACTATTAAAGACTTTATTTCTGATTTTTAAATTTCTTTAAAAGACAAATCTGAAAAATGATAAACTCCTAGAATATAACACAGGAGAAAATCTAAGTGATCTTCTGAATGAATCACTTTTTAGATGTAATACCAGAAGCATGACTAATGAAAGAAAAAAATTGTTAAGTTGGACTTCATCAATATTAAAAACGTCTGCTCTGCAAAAGATACTGTTCAGAAAATTAAAAGACATGATATAGATTGGGAGAAAATATGTGCAAACATATCTGATAAAAGACTAGCAACCAAAATATAGAGAGAATCGTAAGATTCAAAAATATGAAAACAAAAAACTCAATTCACAGGCAAAAGAGCTGAACAGAAACTTTACCAAAGAAACTGCACAGAAGGCAAAAAAAGGTATGAAAAGAAGCTCAACATCATGCGTTATTAGCAAATTTCAAAATACAACAAGACACTATTACACATCTATTAGAATGACTAAAAATCTAAAATGCTGACAATATCAAATGCTGATAAAAAGTAGAGCAACAGGAAATCTTATTTGTTGCTGGTAGGAAGGTAAAGTAGTACAGCCACTAGGGAAGACAGTTTAGTGGTCTCTTACAAAACTAAACAAACTCTTACCATGTGATCTAGAAATCACACACTCCTTGGCATAGAGTTATATGATATTCTGGAGAAGTCAAAACTGTGCAGAAAGAAAGAAAAAAAATCGTTGCTTGCCATGGGTTCCAGGTGAAGGAAGGAGAGATGAATAGGTGAAACACTGAATTTTCAGGGCAATGAAACATGTCATCCTACACTTTCAAAACTCACAGACTATATAACACAAAAAGTAAGCCTTAATGCAAACTATGGAGTTCAGATGATAAGAATGTATAATATTGGTTCATTGACTGTAGCTCTGTATATTTCGCTCAACTTTTCTGTAAATCTAAAAACATAAAGTCTATTAATTTTAAAAGATAGTGTTCTAAGGCAAAAATACAGTTTTACAGGTTTTATAACATGTAGAAGATGTATGAAAACAGTAACATAAAGGAAGGGAAGGAGAAAAGAAACGCAATGTTGTAAGCTTCTTTTGTTTTTTGTTTTTGAGACGAAGTTTCGCTCGTTACCCAGGCTGGAGTGCAATGGCGCGATCTCGGCTCACGGCAACCTCCTCCTCCTGGGTTCAAGCAATTCTCCTGCCTCAGCCTCCCGAGTAGCTGGGACTATAGGCACGCACCACCATGCCCAGCTAATTTTTTGTATTTTGAGTAGAGACGGGGTTTCACCATGTTGACCAGGATGGTCTCGATCGCTTGACCTCGTGATCCACCCGCCTTGGCCTCCCAAAGTGCTGGGATTACAGGCGTGAGCCACCACGCCCAGCAGCTTCTTACATTATATGCTGAGTGATATAATATTTGAAGACAGACTATGATAACTGGGAGGTACATACTGTCAATATCAGACTCTAGGACCTAGAATAACTATTAAAGAATAAAGCAAAGAGAAATAAGTAAAGCAATAGTTAACAATAAAATAAAATCATTAAAAATAATTAATGCAAAAAAGACAGTAAAAGGAAAATGAACAAATAACAGGTGGGACAAATAGAAAAAAATACAAGATGACAGATTTAAACCTAACTCTACTGATAATTACATTAAATGTAAATTGTCTACATGTGTCCACCAAATGGGACAAAGGGGTATCAAAAGATTTGTTCTAATATGTTTAATTGCAAAATTCATGTGAATATAATCTACTAAGTAAACATAATTTACTCAAGGACAAACCCTCGAATTACACACATAATTCCTATTATATTTTTCAAATGTCAATATGCCAAAAATTATAAATATTTATTAGGTTTTTATTTATGTATTAAAGATTCTCATTCATATAATTTTTATTTTCCATATGGATCTGTACATTAAAGTAAATAATTACAAAATGTAGTAAGCACTGAAAAGGAAACAAATCATATGTTGTTAAGGAGAGTGGCAAAGATTTTACTTAAATAATCAGATAATACTTCTTTGAGGGTATATCATTTAGGCTGAGACCTGAAGGGTTAGAAGAAAGCAAACATGTACAAATTAAGAAGAGCTTTCAGGCAAGAAGTACTTAACCTAAAATAAATGAAATTTTGGCATACTAAAGAAAGCTAGTATATTAACCAGCAGAAGAGTAGCTTAAGTCAGAAAGAGACAGGGTTTAGTTCATAAGGATCTATTATGTCAAAATATGCCTAAATTTGGGTTTTATTCTAACTGCAACTGTGAGGATTTAAGAGGATTCTAAGCTAGGGAGAAATGAGAATTTGATATGCATATTTCTCCACTCTGATTTATGTGGACAACGGGTTATACAGAGGTCACAGTGGAAGCAGGAAGATCAACTACTCAGAACTTGGGTCCAAATAAGAAATGACGATGGCTTAGACAAGGGTGTTAACAGTGGCAATAGTAAGATGATGGATTAAGTTTGTATTTCAAAGGTAGACTGGAGAGGATTTACTGAGGAAGTAAATGTCAAACAAAGTAGAAAACAAAGATGACGAATAGGTTTTCTAGTTTGAGAAGCACATTGTTAGATGGAAGCAATGGAAAAGATATGGAATATTTTAAACACAAAATAACTATTAGCCAAGTAAGGTGCCGAATATAAAATCTAGAAAAATTACCTAGAGATACAAATTCAGGAGTCATCAATATATAGATCACGGTTAAAGTCAAGGCAATAAATGAGATTGCCCTTCACAATGAAAAACAGAAAAAGATCAAGGTCATAACCCTGGGAAACACTAGATTATAAGTAAGGCAGAGGAAAAAGTTAGAAAAGCTGGTAAAGCAGTAAGGTTAGAAAGAAAGCCAAAAGAGTACATTATCACAGAAACCAAGAGAGGATGCATATTTTTTTTTAAAAAAGGTAATCAATTGTAGAACATACCATTAAAGGCTGGAGAATAGGAGAGGGTAACAGTTCATTCAACCTGACAACGGAAAAGCTGTTGGAAATCTTGCGAAAGGCAATTAAATGAAAAGCCTAGAATAAATTAAAGCTAATTTAAGAATTAATATAAAGTAAGAAAGTGAAGAGAGTCTAGTAGATAAATCTTTAGAGAAATGTAGCTATAAAGGACAGCAGGGAGATTAAAGAGTGGGTGATCAAGAGTTTTCTTAAGTTGGAAAAAGACATAGTATGTTTGCATGTGGCAAAAATTACAGTAAGATAAGAAGAATTAATAACAAAAGAAACAAAGTCCCCCACAAAAAAAGACAATAAAGAGGAGTGAACAAATGGAAGAACTGGCCTTTGAGAGGAGAGCTACTTCTTCCATTGTAACAAGAAGACACAAGGAGAAAAAGAGGGAGGATGCAATAGAATTTTGGATTCTGTGGTGAGAAAATAAGAGGTTTTCATGGATAGCCATTTTTTTCTAATGGGGTATGAGGCAAGCTCTTCAAATAAGGAGAAACGAGGAGGTATGAGGAGAAAAAAAAGCACGCAGATGTAATCTTGAAAAGTAGTAAAGTGTGCTTATGTGAGAAATAGGTTAGAATTCCAGGAGAATTGTGGATACCGCAGACCATGTGACACTTAAGCTCATGAATATAAAAAGCAGCCAACTGTGTAATTTTCTCCAGGTGTTCAGTACAGAGCATTAAGAAGGTAAAGGTTGAACCTATTTAGGTTTTACCTGGCAAAAATAAGACAGCTTAAGAGAAGGACAAGAGTATTGGCTAGTAAATGATTATATTTAAGAACTACACAATTGAAGTTGAAAAGGAGAGAAAAGGGGCTAATGGAGATGGAAACATAGTGGCTTCAATGACCTGGAGAAGGTGACAACTCAGAGAGGTAGAAAACGTTATAGAGAGCAAACTTTTGCAAATGTGCTAAAAGTTTAGGAGATTATATTAAAATTTGGAGAGCCAAATGTTAGAAATCAGTATTTCACGAGCGATGGACTTATTTACTGCTGTGTAACAAATTACCACAAATTTAGTGCCATGAAGTGACCACAAACAGTAATTATCTTACAGTTTCTGTGAGCAGGAATTCAAGAGAGGCTTAGCTAGGTGGTTCTGAGAGGTGGTCTCCTATGAGGTGGTGTGATGATGTCAACCAGGCTAAAGTCAACTAAAGGCATGAATGGGACCAAATAATCTGCTTCCAAGAAGGGTCACTAAAATGGCTGATGAGCTGATGTTGGATGTTGGCAGGTGGCCACATTTCCTCTCCCTGCAGACTCTCCAAAGGGTTGCTTGAGTATTGTCATGACATGGCAACTGGCTTCTCCCAGGGCAGGTGATCCAAGACAGCAAAGAGGAAACCTCAATTTTTTCTTACAGCTTAGCCTTTGAAGTCACATACCATCATTTCCACAATATCCTGGTGGTTACACAGACAAGTCCTATTCACTGGAAGAAGGGACTACATAACAGTATGAAGACCAAGAAGGAAAAAAATCATTTAGGGCTATTTTGGAACTGGCTATTACACATTAGAATAGGTCTAGGATGTGGATATAATTGTTAACACAATAAATACAAACAATAGTTGTTCAAACTGATCATTTGGCTGGCCCTACCTTGCCTACGGGATAAAAGTCCAAACTATTCAGCTCAGAGTTCATGGGACTCAACTCCCCACTCCCATAAACTCTCTCTCCACTAGCAGTGGTCCTAGTTTCAAAGGTGGGTTGTCCCTAAAAGGGGGGCAGGGAAAAGTTACAACTGCAGAACCAAAGTCAAGTCTATTTTCATGGTTTTACTAAATAACAAAGAAGGTGGTAGACAATCTATAATCAGAGGGGGGAAAAGGAATCAGGAAGCAGATCAACAAATGCTAAGTATACTTTAGCTATTAGCTTTATTCAAAAAAATTCACCTTTCAGAATAAATGTATTATTTTATTCAAACATCATTTGGTGTCCATACGAACTGTTACTACAAAACTATGAATTAGGAAAAGTTATTTAATTTATATACTGGAGAACAGGCAGCCCTTTAATTGACTAAAGTTTAGGAGTGCAAAAAACAGCAACGGCCCACAATAATTAGCGTCTGGGAGCTCCTGCTCAGATCAGAATGTGGAAGGTCACATAGACAATGGCTTGTATCATAACAACTAGGAAAAAAAAAAGATAAACATATCTTTTAAAAATAATGAGGGCTTCCACTTGAAAAAAGAGAGAGTAGACATTTTCCTATGCCACCTGCTACATACATACAACTAAAGTCTTTGGTCATGATGTATAAAACAAAAGTAAGAAGACTCTGAAAGGTGAAAAGAGGGTAGCAGTCTAACTAGGAATGTAGAAACCTAAGACAGTCATGGTGGTCAGTCCCTGAGTTTTCTTTTTTACCTCACACTATCCCAGACTTTCAGCTGAAGAAATGAGCAAACCAGAAATGCAGACCTACACCTCGTGCCAAAAAGGAAAAACCCACAGACACTAATGAAAGCCTGCTCTTTCAGGCTTTTGTTGCCACAGGACCAGAATGGGGCAGCCAAGCAAGAAAAAACTTTTAGATGACAACTGTTCTACTCCAGCTAAATACCACAGAAAAAAACTGTGCCACCAACCATACACACATCAGCAAAGACCAGTAGGTAGCCTGGAATTCCACTCTTACGAGGCTGTAACAAGGTATCCCAAACATCTTCCCCAACTTTGGCTGGGTCAGAGAAAGCCAAGTAAGAAGCTGGGACTTTTGTCCCCATCCAGCAGTAGAGAGACTACCCTCTCCACTGGCAGAGGGTAGAGGGAATGTTAGAAGAGATATAGTCAACAGTCAGGATTTTCTCCACTATCAAGCAGTAACAAGGCCACACAACCCTACTTTTGCATACTCTCACATGAGGAGCAGTAATGGGGCATTCCAACTTCTCCTAGCCAGTATGAATGGAGGAATAATAGGGAGCTGGAACCCAGCACCCAGCAGTTCTCAACTGATTTTATGAAGTTAATATTGCCTTGATTCCAAAAGCAGAGAAGTAAGAAGCTTGGACTTTCATCCAAACCCACTGGTAGCAAAAACTTCTCCTCCATGCAGTGTTAGTGGAGACCACATGGGGAACTGGGACTAACATCCTGTCCCAACAGGAGTGAGGAGTACCCTCTCTTAGGTGTGGAAGGAAGCAATGTGAGAAACCTGAACTTTTACCTCCACTAAGCAGTAAGGAAGTAGTTCCCACCTTTCACTGTCAGAACAGTGTCAAAGAAAGTCAGCCAAAACACAGGGTTTAAATAAGATCTAGAGTCTCATAATACAAAATATGTCCAAATTGCCAGTGAAAATCACTGAGAATCAGGAGTATCTCAAATTGAATATAAAAAGACAATCAACAGATGCCAACATCAACACAACACAGATGTTAGACTTACCTAATAGTTTAAAGTAGGCGTCATATAAACAACTCAATGAATAATTACAAATATACATGAAACAAATGAAATAATAAAAACTCTCAGCAAAGAAATAGAAATTCTAAGCAAAGAAATACAAGACACAAAGAAATGAATGGAAATGACAGAACTGAAAATACAATAACTAACAACTAAATACTCAATCTGAACAATGGAGGAAAAAGATTTAAGTGAAAATTGAATACAGCCTAAGGGATCTGTGAGACACCAGAGTGTCAGTCTATTTGAAAAGATAGATATATAATCTATCATCTGCAACTACAACTGGATGAAGTCAGGAATTAATAATAGAAGGAAAACTGGAAAATTCAACAATTTATGGAAATTAAACAACACATTCTTACACAATCAATGAATTAAAGAAGAAATCAAAAAGAAAATTAGAAAAAAACTTACATATGAATGAAAACAAAAACATAACACACCAAAATTTATGGTATACAGTGAAAGCACTGCTAAGGAGGAAATACACAGCTGCTCTAAATGCTTACATTACAAAACAAGAAAGATCTCTAATCAAGAACCTAGTTTAAAACTTAAGAAACTAGTAAAACAAGAACAAACTAAACACAAGGCTAGCAGGAGGAAAAAAATAATAAAGATGAGGGCAGAGTTACACAAAATAGAGAACAGAAAAACAGTAGAAGAAGATTAAGGAAACCAAAAGTTGTTTATTTGAATAGATAAACAAAAACACAAACCTTTAGCTATATGGAATTAAGAGAGAAAGTAGACTCAAATTACTAAAATCAGAAATAAAAGTGAGAACATTTCAAACAATTCTAGAGAAATAAATAGGATAATAGAGTCCTATGAGCAAGTAAATGTGAACAGACTAGATAACCTAAATGAAATGGGAAAAACTCCTAGAAACACAAAACCTATCAAGACTAAACCATGAAGAAAGAGAAAATCTAAACAGACCTATAGTTAGCAGAGAGACCGAATAAGTAATCAAAAATATTTCAACAAAGAAAAGTCCTGAACCTGACAGTTTCACTGGTGAATTCTACCAACCATTTAAAAAAAATTAACACCAGTCCTTATCAAACGTTTCCAAAAAATTAAAGAGGAGAGAATACTCCTAAACTTGTTTTATTAGGCCAACACTACCCAAATACCAAGGCCACACAAAGATAGTACTAGAAAAGAAAACTACAGACCAATATCTTTCATGAACAGTGATACAAAAATCCTCAATAAAATACTAACAAATCAGATTTGGCAACATATTAAAATGATTATGCACCATGACCCAGTGGGATTTATTCCTGGAATACAGGATAACTCAACAAACAAAAATTAATCACGAGGCTTTCTAGTTCCAAAACGGCAGCACAGAAGCAGGCTGGCTTTACTCCTCTCACAGAAAACCAAAAACAAAACACACGGCCAAGATTATTACCAGAAATATCCCAGAACTCAAGTATGAAGATGAGACAGTTCCAGGGGCCACAGAGAAGTCAAAAAATACATATGTTAGCAGATGGTAAAATAATTGGACTTCCACATCCATGATGTTCCTCCCCTCATTCTGGCTAGCACCTAATAGGCAAAAGATTTTCCCACAACTCAATATTTCTACACTGGAAAAAGCAAGAGTGAGGTATAATTCCAGCTTCCTTACCATCTAATGTTCTCTGGCAGAAGACTGTCCCTTATCTTACCCCACAGGATGCATCTCAAATGCCAGAAGGGAGAAATATTCCTGGGGATAGGCAGAAACAAAGCAGGGAGGCAACAGTACCATCTCTAGCTCTGGAAATTCTACTCTGTAACTCAGTCAAACAGAGTAAATGTTCAGCAGCACCATCTGTAGAAGGTGGTGTACAGGTCCCCTGGGCAGAAACCCTAGCCAACATTCCCACACTACTGGGACATCCACTTTGGAATCTCCCTCATTTGGGAGGGACAGTGCTCTGGTTCTTTACCAGAACATAGGAGAACCTGGGCTTAAGGCAACCAGAGACAGCTAAAAAGCAGGCAGCAACCTAACAGTAAAGAACCTGTAAGCAAACATATCCAATACAAACCAAAACAAGCTAGACCAAGAGGGCTGGAATAAATCATCTACAGGAAACAATACAAAACAGCTACCCATGATCCCCCCAAATGGGCAAAGCAAGGAATCAATAACTGAAACTAATGAGATGGTGATATATGAGCTCTCTGACCAATATTCAAAATAGTATTTTTAAGAAAACTCAGTGATCTCCAATATAACACAGAAATGTATTGAGAAATTGAAAAAAGAAATCAAAGTAATTTTTAAAAATCACCCAAGTCATGACACCAAAAAGAAAAAGAAAAAAATCAAACAGAAATCTTGGAACTGAGAAATACACTTGCTGAACTGAAAGATTCATTAGAGACTCTTGATATCAGAGTGGATCAAGCAGAGGAAACAATCAGTAAGCTTCTTCTCCTATTTGAAAACACACATAGGAGGAAAAAAAGAATGAAAAGCAACAAAGATTGCCTACAAGATATAGAAAATTACTCAAAAGCAAAAACAAAAGAATTATTAGTGTTCAAAAAAAGTTGACCAAAAGCATGAGGTAGAAAGCTTATTCAAAGAAATAATAACAGAAAACTTTGCAAAACTTGAGAAAAAAATCCAAATATCCTGGTACAGGAGGGTCAGAAAACATATTTGACCCAAATAAGATTACTCCAAGGCATATAATAATTAAATTTGAAAAGTCAAGGACAAAGATAGGATCGTAAAAGCAGCAATAGAAAAGAAATGAGTAACATATAAAGAAGCTCTACTCTGTATGACAACAGACTTCTCAATGGAAACTATACAGGCCAGAAAGGGACTGGAACATTTTCAATGTGCTCAGAGAAATAAAAACAAAACTACCATCCAGGAATACTGTTACCTGAAGGATAATACAGCAAAATTATCCTTCACAAATGAAGGAGAGATAAACTCCCACACAAACAAAAGCTGAGAGAATTCACCACCACAAGACTCATATTACAAAAAATTGCTAAAAGTAATTATTGAATCTGAAAGAAAAAAACACACTATCATGAAAAATAAAATTAAAAAAATTTAAAAACATTTGAAAGTATAAAATCCACTGGTAAACTTATATATACAGAAAAACCCAAAATACTTTACTACTGTAACTGTGGTATGCAATCCACTCATGACTCTAATATTATGTAAAGCCCAAATGATAAATCTATCAAAAACAGTAACAGTTACAACAACCTGTTAAGTGGCAGATAATATAAAAATAGGCAAATTGAGACAATTAAAAGTCTCTAAGAAATTCTTAGAGGGGCCAGGCGCGGTGGCTCAAGCCTGTAATCCATCCCAGCACTTTGGGAGGCCAAGGCGGGTGGATCACAAGGTCAAGAGTTCGAGACCATCCTGGTCAACATGGTGAAACCCCGTATCTACTAAAAAATATACAAAAAATTAGCTGGGCATGGTGGTGCATGCCTGTAATCCCAGCTACTCAGGAGGCTGAGGCAGGAGAATTGCCTGAACCCAGGAGGCGGAGGTTGCAGTGAGCCAAGATTGCGCCATTGCACTCCAGCCTGGGTAACAAGCGTGAAACTCCGTCTCAAAAAAGAAAAGAAATTCTTAGAGGAAGGGATAAAGTTAAAGTGTGGAAGTTCTTTTAAGTTTTTGTTTCTATTATTTTGTGATCTAAGATAAGTTGTCACCTCTTTAAAATAATTGTTTATATTTTTGTAAGTCTGGTGGTAACCACAATGCAAAAACCTATAATAGATTCACTAAAAATAAAAACAACAAATTAAAACAAACCACCAGAGAAAATCTCTTAACCACAAGAAAGGAAAAATTATAAAACAATCAGAAAACAAGCAACAAAATGGCAGTAGTGTTTACTTATCAATAATACCACTGAAGGTAAATTCACTCAGTTCTCCAACTAAAAGGTAAAGAAACAATTATATGCTGTCTACAAGAAACCCACTTCCCCTATTAAGACACACATACATGAAGGTAAAGGGTGGAAAAAGATATTTCAAGCAAGTGGAAACCAAAAAAAGCTCAGGAGTGACTATGCTTGTATCAGATAAAGTAGACTACAAACCAAAGACTATAAAAAGAGACAAGGTCACTACATGATGATAAAGCAGTCAGCCAATTCAGCAAGAGGATATAATAATTATAAATATTCATCAGAGCTCCCAAGTGTGTGTGTGTGTGTGTGTGTGTGTGTGTGTGTGTGTGTATAAAATTAATACATCCAATAAAATAATAGTAGGGGACTTTAACAGCCCAGTCTCACAAATGGACAGATTACCCAGACAGAAAATAAAGAAAGGGACATTGGAGATAAACTATAAACTAGACCTAATAGCCTAACTGACATTTATAGAACATTCCACCCAAGTACTGGAGAATACACATTCTTTTTATCAGCACATAAAACATGCTCCGGAATGGACCATTATCATAGACCATAAAAATTAGTCTGAACAAATTTTTAAAAAATGAAATCACATCAAATATCTTTTCTGACCACACAAAGACGAATACATATCAATAAAAAGAATTTCAGAAACTTCAAAAATGTATGGAAATTAGACAACATGCTCCTAAATAACCAATGGGTTAATAAAGAAATTAAGAAGGAAAATTAAAAACTTGAAACAAATGAAAATAGAAACACAACATACCTAATCTATGGGATACAGCACAAGCAACACTAAGCAGAAGTTTTATGGCAATAAACACCTACATCAAAAAAGGAGTAAAGAGGCTGGGCATGGTGACTGACACCTATAATTCCAGCACTTTGGGAGGTCATGACAGGAGGATCGCTTGAGACCAAGAGTTGAAGATCCTGGAGTCTGCGCATGCCTGTAGTCTCAGCTATTCAAAGACTTAGGCAAGAGGGTGTCTTGTGCACAGAAGTTCAAGGCAAGAGTGAGGTATGATCACTCCACTGCACTCTGGCATAGGCCACAAAGTAAGATCAAGAACAAACCAAACCTAAAATTGATAGAAGAAATAATAAAGATCATAGCAGAAGTAAATAAAGTTGAGAATAAAACAGAATACAGATTAACAAAACGAAAAGTTGGTTTTTTGAAAAGATAAAATCAACTAACTTTTAGCTAGGCTAAGAAAAAGATGACTCAAATAAGTAAAATCAGAAATGAAAAAGAAGGCATAACACAACTGAGACCACAGAAATACAAAAATAAAAAAATAGAGACTATTAAGAACAACTATATGCCAGCAAATTTAAAAATTATAAGAAATGGATAATTCTTGGATACATATGATTTTGAAGATTGGACTATGAAGAAAGAAAACCTCAATAAGCTGGTAACAAGTAACAAGATTGAGGCCATAATAAAAGTCTCCCATTTCACTAAACATTAAAATTTTTAAGCATAAAAAAATTGTTTTATCAAAGAAAAGCCCAGGACCTAATGGCTTCACTACTAATTTGTACCAGTTCTACTCAGACTCTTTAAAAAAAATTCAATGTTTTCAAACTCATTCTACAAGGCCAGCATCACTGTGATACCAAAACCAGTCAAGGACACAACAAAAAAAGAAAACTACAGGCCAATACCACTGATTATGAACACAGATGCAAAATCCTCAACAAAATACTAGCAAACCAGATTCAACAACATATTAAAAGGAGCACTCATTATGATTAAGTGGGATTCATCTCAGGAATGCAAGGATGGTTTGACGTACACAAACCAATAAACATGATACATCACATTAACGGAACTGAAAACAAAAACCATATGATTATTTAATAGATGCCAAAAAAGTATTTGATAAAATTCAATATACCTTTGTGATAAAAACCTATAACAAACTGGTATAGATGAAACATAGCTCAAAATAATAAGAGCCATATGTAATAAACCCACAGCTAACACCATACTGAATGAAGAAAAATTAAAGATCTTTCCTCCAAGATCTGGAACAAGACAAATATGCCTACTTTCATCACTTGTATTTAATACAGTAATGGAAGTCCTAGCCAGAGCAATGAGGTAAAACAAAGAAATACAGGGCATCAAAACTGAAAAGGAAGAAGATAAATTAGCCTTGTTTACAGATGGCATGATCTTATACCTAGAAAAACCCAAAGACTTCACCAAAAAACTGTAAGAACTGATACACATGCTTAGTAAAGTTGCAGGATCTAAAATCAACATGAAAAATCAATAGCATTATATATACCAACAGTGAACAATCTGAAAAAGCAATTAAAACAGCAATCCTATTTATAATAGCTACAAAGAACATAAAATGTATGGTGTGGGAAGTAGAAAAGTTCCTTTTTAAAGTTTCCTTTCTTGTTAAAGAATAAATACTAAGTGTGCCAATAACTTTGTTAACCACAATCCTATGTAGCTGTCAGACATGCCATGCTTACAGGCATGTAGCACATTCTATGTTCTTGCACTTTAACCAAGATATTTGTGCTGGATGTGCTCACAGGCATGTCCCAGCTCTCCATTGCTTTTACCTGTTTAGAAAAGTTTTACATTGTTAGGCAATCGGGTTTTAGTTTCGATTGCGAGGTCTGGCTCCCATGAGCGGAGATCAGACATAGCAAATGCATGAAGGACAAATTTGTGTTTTCCTTTGTTTACTGCACTGTTATGGATGATGGCTAGTGAAGGTACCCTTCCTGCAGTCCAGGAAGTAAAAATTGCATTGCTGAAAGATCCTTTGTCTCGGTGCTAATTTTTTTTTCTTTTTTTTTTTTTTTTTCCCGAGACGGAGTTTCGCTCTTGTTACCCAGGATGGAGTACAATAGCGCGATCTCGGCTCACCGCAACCTCCGCCTCCTGGGTTCAGGCAATTCTCCTGCCTTAGCCTCCTGAGTAGCTGGGATTACAGGCATGTGCCACCACGCCCAGCTAATTTTTTGTATTTTTAGTAGAGACGGGGTTTCACCATGTTGACCAGGATGGTCCCAATCTCTTGACCTCGTGATCCACCCGCCTCAGCCTCCCAAAGTGCTGGGATTACAGACGTGAGCCAACGCACCCAGCCAGTGCTAATTTTTCTTAGTGGCACCAAGCATCTATTTCCAACATATGGGAATAAATTGAACCAAAGAAGTTAAAAATCTATACAAAGAAAACTGTAAAACACTAACCAAAGAAAATGAACTCACATGTGTAATCCCAGCACTTTGGGAGGCTGAGGTTGGCGGATCACTTGAAGTCAAGAGATCAAAATCAGCCTGGACAATGTGGTGAAACCCCATCTCTACTAAAAATACAAAAATTAGCCAGGCACAGTGATGGGTGCCTATAATTCCTACTACTCAGGAGGCTGAGGCAGGAGAACCTGGGAAGTGAAGGTTGCAATGAGCCAACATCACACCATTGCACTCCAGCCTGGGCAACAGAGCAAGACTCTCTGTCGAAGAGAAGAGAAAGAGAAAGAGAAAGAGAAAGAGAAAAAGAGAAAGAGGGGAGGGGAGAGAAGAGAAGAGAAAAAAAAGAAAGGGAAAGGAAAGGAAAGAAAAGAAAAGAAAAGAAAAGAAAAATTGAACAGGACACCAAAAATGGAAAGCTATTCCATTTTTGGAATAGTGGAACAATACTACAAAAATAACAATACTAAATAAAGTAATCTACAGATTCAGAGACAGGCACAGTGCTTATGCCTGTAATCCCAGCATTTGGGAGGCCGAGGTAGGTAAATAAAATATAGATTCAATGCAATGCCTATCAAAATACCAAGGACATTCTTCACAGAAATAGAAATTTTTAGAAAATCCTAAAAATTATATGGAACCACAAGAGACCCCGAATGGCCAAGGCAAAGAACAAAGCCAGAGGCATCACACTATTTGACTTCAAATTTACTACAAAGCTATAGTAACCAAGTACGCATGGTACTGGAATAAAAACATGACACAGAGAACAGAAAAAAGAATCCAGGTATAAATTTATGGATTTATAGCCAACTCATCTTCAACAAAGATGCCAATAACATATAACAGAGAAAGGATAGTCCCTTTAATAAATGGTGCTGAGAAAACTGGATATCCATATGCAGAAGAATGAATAAATGAATGATTTTTTGAGGTAAGACCTCAAAACTACAGGCAACCAAAGCTAAAATAGACAAATATTACATCAAGCTAAAAAGCTTCTGTACAGCAAAAAAAAAAAAAAAAAAAAAAAAAAACACACACACACACAATGCACAAAGTGAAGAGAAAACTCACAGAATGGGAGGAAATATTTGCAAACTACCCATCTGACAAGAGATTAATAACCAGAATATATAACGAGCCTGAACAACTTAATAGCAACAACAACAAAAAAAAAATCCAATTTTAAAATGGGCAAATGACCTGAATAGATATTTCTCAAAAGAAGACATAGAAATGGCCAAGAGATGTATGAAAAAAATGTTTAATATGAGAAATGCAAATCAAAACTATAATGAGATATTGTCTCATTTCAGTTAAAGAGGCTTTTATCAAAAAGACAGATCATGGAATAAATAACTCGGAAAAACTAATGGCATCTATTTTACAGGATTATCAAAGATTACTTGAGCTAATACCTGTCAAGTGTGGGAAATGATGACCAGCACATGGTAAGATTCACTAATTGTTAGATCTTTTTAATAATTTTTTTTAAATAGTAAATTATGTAGCTTCCTGGCTATATAGAACCGTCTTTTCTGAATAATTCTTTCTCTTTTTCCTCTTTCATAGTTCTTGTTCCTTGCCTTTTATGATTAGTGTGCTAGTTCTCTCTCTCTTATTAGAAGTGGTGGATGGTTTAAGTACAGGTCTATCATCAAGGTCTATTATCAAGACAAGCTGGAGGTAGAAATAAAAGTGTAATATTTGGGTTCAGGGGTGCCCCCTCAGTTCCCCTGAGAGGACATTTCTCCAGGTTCTTGGTCATTCACTCCCCAAGAATGGGTGAAGAGACCACGGCACAGTGCACAGTAAATGCCAGACTCAAGAAGTGTTGTAGAAAGTGATTTTATTTAAAGAGAGAGAAACAGGAGGAGAAGAGACAAAGAAACAGCTAACTTTCACATTGAGTGAGAGAAAGAAAAGCCGCTGTCACACTGAGTGAGAAGGGTTCCCAGAGGGGGAAAACCAGAGAAGGAAAGTTCCTCTCACACTGAGTGAGAGAATCCAGAAAGATGGAATCCAGGAGAGGAAGGCAACTTCCACACTGAGTGGAAGGGAAGAGATAGAGAGATGGAGTTTAGGAGGGGAAGACAGGCTTCCACAAGAGTGTGGAAGGGGACTCCAGAGGGAAAATCCAGGATAGAGAAAAACAGCTTCCATGAGAATGTTTGTGGAAGGGAATCCAAACATGGAGTCTGAAGGGGTGTAGAAGAAGAGGACTTTTAACCTGGGAGGAACCCTCACCTTCTCTAAGACTCCGGGCCAATGAAAGGAGTTCCTTAGAACTTCTGCTGCAGTGATCGACTCTTAGTTTCTTCGCACACACACGAAATTTAAACGTAAACCGTTAAATCTCCTGGAGAGAGAGAGATGGGAGGGGGACACAATGCTGGGAGTTCTTGCCCTTAAAACCATGCCCTTTTGTGGACTCGGAAAGAGAACACAGTCCCTCAAAAGGAATATGAAAGGGAGGAGATTTAAAGATGCTTCTGCCCATTTCTGTTTCTGCTTTATTGACCTCTTCTTTTGCTGCTTTTACTTTGGATTTTAAAAGCAGGGCCCAAAGAGATATACTGTGTTCATAGCATCATTAATCACAGTAGCTAAAATATGGAAACCAAGTATCCATTAACAAAATAATGGGTATGAAAAATGTGGTACAGACATACAATAGAATATTATTCAGCTTTAAAAGGGTAGGATATCCTGACACATACTATAACACAGCTGAAACTTGAGGATGTGATGCTGAGTGAAATAAGCCAGTCACACACAAAAAAAATACTGTCTGACTTCACTTATACGTGATACTTAGAATAGCTAAAATCAAAGAAACAAAGTAGAATGGTGGCTCCCAGGGTTTGGGAGGATGAGGCAATGAGGAGTTACTGACTGATGGCTATGGAGTTTCAGTTTTCCAAGAACAGAATCTGTAGCTGGATAGTGGTAATGGCTGCATCTCATGAATGTATTTAATACCATTTAACTGTATACTTAAAAATGGTTAGGATAATCATCCTCGTTTCACTTTTGCAAGATGAATAGTCTGTAGATGGATAGTGGTAACGTAATGGCTGCATGTCACTAATGTCTTTAATACCATTTTACTATATACTTAAACAGGTTAGAAGAATGGTCTTCTTGCACAGCTGGCAGCATGTCAGTCTCATAAAAAGGGTTAGCATCATCAATTGTATGTTATGTAGAGTTTACCACAATAAAAATAAAAAATACTAACCCAAAATGGATTATGAACTTAACTGGAAAAAAAAATGGCAGAAAATTTTCAGAACATAGGGCTAGGCAAAGAGTTATTAGATTTGTCACCAAAAGGATAACCTGATAAATTGGACGTCATCAAAATTAAAAGGTTTGGCTCAATGAAAGATCCTTAAAGAAAGGATTAAAAGAAAAGCCACATACTGGGAGAAAGTATTTGCAAATGTTATATCAGACTAAGGACTAGTATACTATAAAAGATTACATAAAGAATTCTCAAAACTCAGTAGTAAAAAGAACAAACAACCCAACTGAAATATAGGCAAAAGATCACAAAAAGACATTTCACCAAAAAAAAAAAAATACACAGATGGCAAATAAGCTCATGAAAAGATGTCCAACATCATTTGCCATCAGGGAAATGTGACTACATATTGATGACAATGACTAAAATAAAAAGAGACAACACCAAATGCTGACAAGGATGTGGAGAAACTTGATTATTCACACACTGCTGATGGAAATGTATACTTATACAGCTACTCTGGAAAGCGGGTTAGCAGTTTCTTTAAAAAAATGAACAAACATACAACTATCATATGACCCATCAATCTGACTCCCTGGCAATCTCTCAAATATTTTGCTCAGTGAAAAAACCCAATCCTGAAAGTTTATATATTTATGATTCCATTCATATAAAATTGCTGAAATGACAAAATAACAGAAATAGAGAACAGATTAGTGGTTGCTTTGAGTTAAGAAGGGGATGTGGTGAGAGGAAAGTGGGTGTGGCTAGAAAAAAGCCTCAAGAGTGATCTTTGTGGTGATGGAAATGTTCTGTAGTTTGAGTGTATTAATGTCAATATCTTGTTAGTGATGCTGTGCTACAGTTACTACTGGAGGAAACTGAGTTAAAGGCACATGTGATGTCTACATTATTTTTTTACAAACATACATGGATCTACAATTAACCCAAAATACAATTAAAAAAAAATAGAAATGGAAATTTCTGCACACAAATTAAAGAATCTAAACTCCAAAAAAAAAAAAGCCTTTCATAAGAAGGCAGACACTTACCTAAATAGTGTTATCTGACAAGCCTAGACTCAGGTGGGTAAAAGAATGGACCTGATATAGATTAAGTAACTGATGGGACAAGGAGTGGAGCTTTTAATGATGTAGGCTGGCATGACAAGTTAGAATCTGGAGGATCCTAAAATAGAGAGTTATTTGTCCCCACACATTAGATCACCTTTGTAGGGCACTTACTGAGGGTACAGCAGTGTAGCCGGCTGAGAATGGTGATATAAAAGCAATGGAACATTTCTGTAGTCTCATAGTTCACAGATCCTGAAGTCCTTTTGGTGGAAAGGACCTATGAAAGACACAAAACTGATCTCTCATCCTTATGATAGTTGAAAACAGAAGTGAGATGAAACTAATTACAGCAGAAATCTAGGAGCAGAAAACAAATTCAACACCTAATTTATTAGCCTCACTGCAGCTTCCTGAAAAGGAAAGAATACTGGTTCGCTTTCAATGGTTCTTTTATATGTTATTTAGAGCACAGCAGAAAATTTTAAGACACGTAAAGAAGCAGGATAACACGAATAAGAGGAAAACAATCAAAAGGGAACCCACCCAGCAGAACCACAGATGTTAGAAATATTATAGCAGAAAAGAACTTTAAAATGGCAATTTTTAAGTACACAGGAAAAGATGTACAAATTAGATGCAGTATCAAATTTAAGAAAAATAGAAACTCTAAAAAAAGCAAACACATTCTAAAAGTTAAAAATACAATAAATGAAATTAAGAAGTCTATGACCTATTCAAAGGCTAGGCGCAGTGGCACATACCTGTAATCCTAGCACTTTGGGAGGTTGAGGCAGGCAGATCACCTCCTAAGGTTAGGAGTTTGAGACCAGCCTGGCCAACAGGGTGAAACCCCATCTCTACTAAGAATACAAAAAAACATGTATTTGCTGGGTGTGGTGGCGCATGCCTGTAATCCCAGCTACTCAGGAGGCTAAGGCAGGAGAATTGCTTGAACCTGGAAGGTGAAGACTGCAGTGAGCAGAGAGTGCACCACTGCATTCCAGCCTGGGTGACAAGAGCGAGACTCCATCTCCAAAAAAATAAATAAATAAAAATAAGTCTATGACTTATTCAAGCAATAAGGTAATTTTAAAGATACTATATTCAATATATAAGAATTTTCAAAATATACTAAATACAAATGATCACATTCTTCTGTCACATGCCTCCCCAACACATCTCTAATCCCTCAACCATGTCAAAGACTACTAGATGATCACAGCACTTTCAACCTGTTACCATAATTCTTAGCAAAGATCTCTAGACACCTCTTCTGATACCAAGAAGACCTGGTATCAGGAATAAAACCTGTTTGATTTAGTCAAAATGCAAGTTGCCTTAGTCACACAGCTTATGAAGAAATGTAAAGTCACCACTTTGTCATGAAGCAGGGGACTTAGTGAACTTATAAAGTAAGTGAAAGCGTGTCATTGATTCGTGCCTCCCCCTTTGCCCTATTAAACAAAAACTTTCTGGTAAGGGCTCTATAATATGTTAAAAATCCTACCTCCCAAGTATATATTCAAGAGAAATTAGTGGATACGTACACAAAAGGACTTAGACAAAATGTTTTAATCAGCTTTATTCACACCTACCAAAGAGTAGAAACAATTCAAATTCCCACAATGGAATATTACACAGCAAAAAAAGGAACAAGCTACCAGCAGGCACAGTAATATCGATGTTGAGTAAAGGAAGCCGTAAGTAATCACGTATGCTGAAGATCCCATTTATATGAAGTTCAAAACTGATCTATAGTGATATAAGTAAAAAATAAAAATAAAAATTATCTCTGGGGAAGGTGGAATGTTGCGGAAAGAACTAAAGGGAGTCTTTCTAGAGTACTGGAAATGTTTTGTGTCTTTATATGGATAGTGATTACAGTTATAAAAAGGCATCAAGCTGCATATTTAGATTTGTGCACTTTACACAGAAAAAAGTAATAATAATGATGATGATGACTGTGAGGTACAATACCTGAATCTTTGGGAATTATTAGATGATGTTAAGATACAACTAAAATGGAAAATTGGTGCTAATAAAGAAGCATATTTTCCTTAATTACATGCTAGCTTTATTTAAACTACTCCTGGCATTTTGTCTACGTGTCCTATAAACACCTGTTTAAAATTAGTTCTTTTTAGATATGTCTTAGATTAGATCAGAAGTTCATCTGGGGCAGGGATTGGCAAACATTGTCTGTAAAAAGCTAGAGAGTAAATATTTTCAGCTTGCAGGTCACATGGTCTCTGCTGCAACTACCCAATTCTGCCACTGTAGCACTAAAGCAGCTATACAAGGTAAGTAAATGAATGAGTGTGGCCCAATTTGACCCACTCATCATAGTTTGCCAACTCCTGATCTAAAAGGGAAGAACTATAAGAGTCTTTGTTTTCCATGGTCATTTTCTACAGTACTTCATATACAGTAGGCACTCAGCAAAGCAAAGCTAAAAAAAAATCTTTAAAATCATCTCTTCTAATCCCTCCACTCATGATGAAAAATGTGAATCAGAGGTTAAAATCAGCTCAACAGTACCACGTTTTAAAGCAGTACCTCATTTTAATACATATGTTAAGATTTAATACTGATTTAAATTCCAATTTTTTTTCCATGTAAAACATTTTTAAACAAAAGTTCAAACATTCTACATAGGAGAAACTAAAAATAATTATTTTAGAAAAATTTATCTTTACCTATAGTTTGGTTATAAGTTACCAATACAAGCTTTGAGTCACATAACCATAAGGGATCAATCTAGGAAGTACTTAATACTCACCATATAAAATGAGAAGCTAAGACTAAATGAAAGTTTCTCCAGGACTCAAGTTTTCTAAAAGCCAAAATGGCAATGAATATATTTAACAGTAGTTAGCATTATTAGGTAACACTTGGTAATAATTTAATAAATAAACTATAAGGATATTTTACATAGTTATACTTCAACAGAGTAACATGACAGACACTTAAAAAATTCATTCTATTAGTTCATTGAACACTTACATAGCAGTAAAACAACTGGCCAACAGCAGAGGGCAGCATTTCTATTCACTACTAAAATTTTAAAAATTTGAAGTCTTAAAAAAAAAAAATCTTAAAAATCTGAAATATCTGTACTGAGACTTTCTTTTAAAATATTGCATACCCCTTTCAAAGCTTCGGACTAATATAAAATTTTAATACAACCTACAAGTAAAAGTGTCCTAATATAAATATGAATATTTATATAAAAGATAGCTGTTTTACCCGAAGTAATCAAATTTGGTATTCATAATTCCCAAACTGATAAACCAAAACAATTCCACATTTCTATGGTAACTAAATCCCTAAAATTATAGCAGTTATACAGTTAAAACAATTATTTGCTGAGTACCCACTGAAATGACAAACACCCCCCACATATGGGCATATATTTTCTTTATCCATATGATGAATTACTGAAAGAATCAGGAACTTTTCACAACAGAAGACTCAGGGAACTGTATGAGAAAACCAGGCAAAGCATCACTCTAAAATCTAAAATAAAGGCAGCAAAAAGAGGCTGATAAAGCAAAAACATGTATGGATAAAAGCATCTTTAAAGCTCCTCCTCTTTCATAATCCTTTTATTCCTATCTCCAGCTTGCCTCGATGAAACACCAGAATTTAAAACCATCCACCACCTCTAACAAAGAAAACTAGCACACTAGTTGTAAGAGGCAAAGAAGGAGGACCATAAAAGAGAGAAAAGAGTAAGACTGATTCAGAAAAGACTGTCTTTTGTACAACCAGAAAGCTACATATTATACTATTTAATAAAAACTATTTAAAAAGATCCGATAACAATTAGTGAAGTCATACTATGTGCTAAGCATTGTTTCATATACTTGACAGGTATTAGCTCAAGTAATCTTTAACAACCCTGCATACAGATAACATTATTTTCCTCCATGTGAGAAATGAAGAAACTGAAACCTAGAAGAATATTAGTAATTAGTCCAATCACCAAAATAAGTAGCATAGCTATTATAAACTTTTGGCAACCAAAGTTTCAGGGAACTGTCTAAGAAGACCAGGGATTAGCACAGCTCTATAATCTACTTTTATTATTAGTGTTCAAATAAAAAGCAACTAGTCCCAATCAAATACTGGGACTAGAACCTAGACAGTCTCCAGAGACTGAGCTTTTTGGCTATTATCCTCTATTCTACTTACTCTAAGGGGAATAACTTCAGCTGAGTGACTGCTACAGAAATCATGACGCAAGGAATTTAAAAAGTGAGAGAGTGACAAAATAAGGAAAATGAAAGCCTTAGTTATCCTTTGTCTGATTGCAAAAGGATGAGCAGAAAATAGGGTAGCACTTGAAAGTGATCCCTATTATTCCAATTCAGCAGGTCCTGAGTGAAGTGAACACCAAATGAACATTGACTGAATAATAAAAACTAAGAAAAAGGTACAATAGTTAAGAAATAAAACAACAGGCCAGGCGTGATGGCTCCCACCTGTAATCCCAGCACTCTGGGAGGCCAAAGTGAGCAGATCACCTGAGGTCAGGAGTTCAAGATCAACCTGGCCAACATGGTGAAACCCCGTCTCTACTAATAATACAAAAAGGAGCCGGGCACTGTGGTGGCCACCTGTAATCCCACCTACTCAGGAAGCTGAGGCAGGATAATTGCTTGAATTCAGGAGGTGGAGGTTGCGGTGAGCCAAGATTGCTCCACCGCACTCCAGCCTAGGCGACAAAGCAAGATTCAGTCTCAAGAAAAAAAAATAAATAAACAATATACTATGGAAAGTTCAAAGAAATCCAATCATTTTAGATTAGATTAAGAACTATAATGAGCCCTTTCCAAATGGAAATGGAGAGACAATTTAACGAAAATATTTAATATAAAGTACGATGTTTTAACTGGAAAAATAGTCTGAGGGTGATTAACGTGTGGAAATTTTGACAATATTTATAAAAACATTAGAAATTTTTATATCTTTAATACCAGAGATTCCTCTCACCTAAAGAATCATGGTTATACCCAGAGATTAAGCTTCCAGCATATCATTTTAAGAGGAAAAAATAGAAAGAATCCAAATGTTAACTGATTAAATAAGATATTCAAATCATAAAGTCATTAATAAAAGCTACAGGAAAACATTCAACAACATGTTAAGGATTTTTCAAAACATATTAAATACAAATGATCCCATCTTCTGCCACCAAGTCTCCCACCTTTCTCCAATTTCTTAGCCATGGCAAAGACTATTAACTGATTACAGCACCCTTTCCTTTAACCTGTTATGAGAATTCTCAAGACAGATCTCTGGGCATCCAACATCAACAAGAGTTGGCATCAGAAATAAACCCATCTGATTTAATCAAAAGGTAGGTTTGACTCAGACAACTGTTAGTCATGGAGCAAAGGGCTAGGAAAACTACTGAAATCGGTTAAAGTATGTCTTTGATTCCTCTCTCTCTTACCTTCTCCTATTAACAAAAACCCACTGGTAAGGACTACAAGAAATAAACTTAAAACCCTGCCTCCCAGGATAACGAATAAAGAAGATTACTGCCTACCCTCTGATTTACACTAGCAGCTGGGAAGAGGTATAACACTAGTAATTGGGAAGATGTATAAAAGATAAACTTATCCAGCTCTCCTGCCTCACCCTACTGGGCAGGAAACACCCTACTGGGCAGTATCCTTACTGTATACTACTTTAAATTCAGAGAGTGTTCCTATTACTAAAATATTTTTTTCTTAGACTAGATAAATTGATTCTAAAGTGTATACAGAAAAATAAACAAGAATCTTTTTTTCCAAGAAAAGCTCTAAAACAGAGAAGCAAAGATAGAGGATAACCCTATTAGACGTTAAGGTAAACTATACAAAGCTTCAGTAAGTAAAGCACTGTCAATCTGAACAGATAGACTAGTGAAACACAGAATCAAATGTCCAGGAATATACCCAAATACATATGAGAAATTATTATGTGTCAAAAGGTGCCATCTCAATTCAGAGGGGGAAAATAAACACAGACTTCTTAATAAAATGACACTGGAACAATTGGTAAACATTTGGAAAATTATTACACTGGTTCCACAACACTATGCATCAGGATAAACTTAAAATGGTCCAAAGATTTAAAAGTGAAATCCTACATAAAGTAACCAAAAGAAAACCTGGGTGACTTTTTTATAATTCTGGAATGTGGAAGGTCTTACTATGACCCAAATGCAGAAGCTAGCCAAGAAGGGAAAGAAAAAAGAGGGAAGAAGAAGATGAGAGGAGAGAGGAGGAGGAGGAGGGGAGGAGAAGAGAAGAAAGCACTGATAACACCATGAATAAAAAATGACAAAGTGCGAGAGGAAAAAACTGCAATTGATGTCAGAGACAAAGGCTAATCTCCCTGATGAAGACGGAGCTCCTAGAAACTGAGATGACAAAGACCAACATCCGAATAGAAAAAAATATAAAATAAACCTTGCTTAAATATGTAGAAGAAATGAAAATTAAAACTACACTGATATGCCATTTCTTATTAAGCACGGGCAAAAATATAAAAATTTGAATACATATTTTGTTGATAATCCTGCAGGGAAAGAGTCATTCTCAAACACTGCCAGTGGGAATACAAAACGGCACAACTCCTATGGAGGGGAATCTGACACTAGGTACCAAAATTACATCTGCATATACTCTTTGAACCAGTAATCCCATATCATACAGACATGCCTGCAGAAATATGAAATGGCATACATACAAAGTTGTTTCCTGAAGTCGCTTGTAAAAGATTAGAAAGAAATTTACTGTCCAGCAAAAATACATTTATATTGTCTTAGTCTATTTGTGCTACTATAACAAAATACCACAGACTAGGTAAATTATAAACAGTAACAATTTATTTCTTACAGTTCTGGAGGCAGGGAAAACCGAGATCAAGTGCTTCTGCTTACAAAATGGCACTCTGTTGCTGCAACCTCTGGAGGAGAACTCTATATCCTCACATGGCAAAGGGAAAAGAAAGCACTCCCTTCTGCCTCAAGCACTTTTCATTAGGGTATTAATCCCACTCATGACTTAATCATCTCCCAAAGGTCACACATCTCAACACTGTGGATTAAGTTTCAACATGAATTTTGGAGAGAACACCATCATTCAAACCTAGCATATATCTTTTGAACATTCTGAATTTTTTTCTGGTATACAGTATTAGGTATGGATCCAACTTTCATCTTTTTCCAGTAGAACAGGTTGTTACAGGTCAGTCAGTTATTTATTTATTTATTTATTTATTTAGAGATGGAGTCTCACTATGTCACCCAGGCTGGAGTGCAGAACCATCTCGGCTCACTGCAACTTCTGCCTCCTGAGTTCAAGCGATTCTTGTGCCTCAGCCTCCTGAGTAGCTAGGATTACAGGCATGTGCCACCACACCCAGCTAATTTTTGTAGTTTTAGTCAAGATAAAGTTTCACCGTGTTGGCCAGGCTGGTCTCAAACTTCTGACCTCAGGTGATCCGCCCACCTCAGTCTCCCTCAGTGCTAGGATTACAAGTGTGAGTCACCACGCCTAGCCAGGTAATTTGTTTAAAATGGTTAATAAACTATGACACATCCACATGATCAAATATATTTCTGTAAAAATGAATGAGAAAAAGCTCTATGTATTAAAATGGAGAGACCTTCAAGATACTGCAAGTAAAACCAGCAAGAGGCAAAATACCACATAAAACATATTACTTATTGTGTAAGGAAAGACAAATAAAAATATTCTTATTTACTTGTATTTGTGTTAATACTAGAAAGATAAATAGAAACTAACAAAAAAGTAGTTTCCTATAGGAGTTGGTAGGAAAGTATAGACGTGAGGCGTATCTACGTAAACTTTTATATGACAGTTTTGATTTTTAAATTATGGGAATTTATTGTCCACTCAAAACTGATTAAAAAATAAATGAAGGGTTGGCTGGTGTGCGGGAATGGCTGTTACAGACTTAATAACTTAATGACAAGTCTATTACATTAATTAAAGTTAAAAATTCAGTTTCTCTGTCAAACTAGCCACTCCATTTCAAGTGCCAGTGGACAGGACAGCAAAGATACAGAACATTGCCATCATTGTATGAAGCTCTACTGGACAGTGCTAAAGTTGAGTCTACAGATGGAAGCACGCCTGATAAAATGAAAAAGGATTCTGTGTCTCCCATACTAAGTATAAGCCAGAAACAAATATAAAACAAAATCAACAAATTAGTCAAATATCAGCCAAATATTTATGTGGCAAGACATGATAATATACTTCCTTTCCACCATAAACTAAGAAATACATGGAAAACAATGAGAAGATAAGCCACTTTCTGGATCCTTTTGAATGCATTATACAAAATACAGAATAATAGATACATTTTAGTGATGATATTCCAGGATGTCAATCTAGAACTATATTCAAAATGGGACTTTAAATGCATTAAAGTCCCATTTTAAAAACTAAAATACCTTTTGAATCCATAAACTTCTACCATCTGTTCCAAAGCTTCATTCTCTTAACAATCAGTAAACTTACTAAGCATCTACTATATATCAAACACTTGGTCAGTCACCAGGATATCAAGGAGAACAAAAGTTTTACTTTTTTCTAACACTTACAGGTCAATGAGAAAAACATACATTAATGAAGAATTACACAAATAAATGACATACTGTGTGGCATAAAAGAAAAATATAGTATACTTATAGAAGGAGAGGAACCTAACTTAATGGGGAATCAAGCAGGGCTTCCCTGAGGAAGTAATCTATAAACTGGAATCTGAAGGGTAAGGTTTGGGATAAAGGACTTGCATTGCAAAGAGAGGAAACTTTTACGCATAAAGATCTCAAAGCTTCTGGAAAGCTGAAGTGGGAGGATTACTTGAGCCCAGGAGGCAGAGGCTG
Organism: Callithrix jacchus; assembly: GCF_049354715.1. NCBI lineage: Eukaryota > Metazoa > Chordata > Mammalia > Primates > Cebidae > Callithrix > Callithrix jacchus. The sequence goes on along the minus strand of NC_133516.1, from coordinate 24,877,915 downwards.
CAGTGAGCCCAGATCAGGCCACTGTACTCCAGCCTGAGAGTGAGACCCTGTCTGGGGTGGGGAAGAGCTCAAACTCAAAGCAGAAGGAACACCTCACAACACCTGAAAAAAGTTCTGTCAACAAAAATAATGAAAACCTGTTCTGCAGCTTCTAAAATATATGTATTGCCAATTCCTTAATTGGGAGACATGCCTAAGACTGTATATACTTCAAACATTGCCCTAACGGCACTTAACATGGACTTCACGGTTTTGGAAAATAAGTTCAATAACAAAAATATTTAACAACTGGCACCGAGTGTAAGAGAATCTCCTGAAATATGAATGTTCATTTTTTCCTTTTTTAGACAGAGTCTTGCTCTGTCACTAGGCTGGAGTGCAGTGGCGTGATCTCGGCTCACTGCAACATCCACCTCCCTGTTTCAAACAATTCCCCTGCCTCAGCCTCCCCAGTAGAGGGGATTACAGGTGCATGCCACCACGCCTGGCTAACTTTTTCTATTTTAGTAGCGACAGAGTTTCACCATGTTGACCAGGATGGTCTTGATCTCCTGACCTCATTATCTGTCCACCTCGGCCTTCCAAAGTGCTGAGATTACAGGCATGAGCCACTGTGTCCGGCCTCTCCTTTCTTAATTAAGAACATACAGGAAAAAATTTTTTCTTTTCAGGTTTTTCTCCTGCTTCCTAAACTGCTAAGTAACCCTAAAATGAAGAGAGATAGAGAACATCCCTTTTCTGCTTAGTTAATAAGCAAGCAGTATAACAAACGATGGAGAAAGATAGGATTCTACTATAAGAAATTCTGGTACTCGCATGTTCTCACTCACAGGCGGGTGTTGAACAATGAGAACACATGGACACAGGGAGAGGAGTATCAGACACTGGGGTCTGTCGGGGGGAAACGCGAGGGACAGCAGGGGTTGGGGAGTTGGGGAGGGATAACATGGGGAGAAATGCCAGATATAGGTGATGGGGAGGAAGGCAGCAAACCACACTGCCACATGTGTACCTATGCAACCATCTTGCATATTCTTCACATGTACCCCAAAACCTAAAATGCAATTAAAAAAAAAGAAAGAAATTCTGGTACTAAAGTTACACAATTCTCAGAAATTACTTGACAGCTGGGAAACCTCTATAATAAAGAACACGAATGCCCTCAGCTGCAGTTTAAACAGAGTACTTTATTGCTAACATAAGAAAATAAACTATATATAACAATAATCCTACATCACTCTTGTTGGGCTTCTTACGCTCTCAGTTAATTTTCCTACAGTGATTACGAGCCTGACAAAAATGACACTTCTCTGTCTGGCCTCTAACAATATTAACTCCACTCAACTGACATATTTACGAAGGAGCTAGCTAAGAACACAACAACTTACAAACATAAAATTAAATCTCTTAGAAAGATATTATGTGGAAAAGCAAAAAATACTGTATCCACACTGATTAAAGTACATAAAAATGTACGTAAGTGTACAAACAATAATCAGAAATACTGCCATGGTAGAAATGCTCACTAGCATCTTTTCCTCCATAAAATATCTAAATCCAGAAGAGTATTTTTTTTTAATTCAAAGAGGAAGTACATTTTCATTTTCGCTAAAGGGCAAAACAAAACAAAAATTACACTTGTGTTTAAATATATATTCATCAGAAAAGGAATGCAGAGCTACTTCTGACAGTCTTAAATTAGTAAATGCCATTAATACTACTGTAAATGGAGACTAAGGTTTGGCAGTTCAATAGCAGTGATGATTTAGTCATCACATCTCACAACCTTGTCATTTGCAAATGTTTTAAAATAAGAGTCTTCATTGTGAAGAACATATAGTTATGGATGGGGGGAACAACCAAAAAACTAACCATCATTGCTTTAGCTCAACCCACATGCCTGTACTTAAGGGTATCCATGGTAGCAATGATGCAACGTGCCTACCTAGTTCACCATGCCTACACGAGTGGGAGAGAGGGAGGCGGATGATGAAAAAATTCATTTGGAAAGGTGTCTTAGTATTAACATGATAAAATTACATCAACTACACTGTCAGACTTTTAAAACACATAAAACCACAAAGCTCTGTAAAGACCAGAAAAGGGAGAAAAGAATAATGGATGGGGTTCACACTGCAGCCTGTAGTTGAAAAGAAAATCAAGAATTTTGCTCTTCCTGCTAGAACTATTGGTTAAATATGTTCAAAGGGTATATTCTAATAATTGAACAAATCGTTTTAATTTAGCTTTACAAAAGCAACTACAATGTTTTAGGCTTCTAATTTCCAACCTACATCCTTTTCTATTTTTGCCTTAACAGTTACATAATAAAAATGTATAAATACTTTAGGGTAATGATTACATCTAATTTTTTTAAGCAAAATAGACCCTCTTGCTAAAAAAGGATCAATGCAAAAAAAATTCTCAGTCTATCAAGGAAGATCGAGCAGAGAGAAGAGATGGATCATTTCAAATAACTTTGCTCTAGTATTGGAAATAAAATGAAAATGAATGAAATGATAAAAGGTAAATCACAGGGAAGAACCAACCACTGACAAACAGGAAAAAAATTTATAGAGGGAAAAAGCAACAACAACCCTGTTTTCCAGGCTTATGTGCCCTTTAAACATTCATTAAGAATATTTCAACAAGACAGTTTACCTAGAGGTACACAGAAGACATCTCTTTATAAACAGGGAATGGAAACAGATAATGGGCATGCCTGTATCCAATCATGAACTACTGTTTGAACTAGAACTCTATGAGCAACAAGAAAAGAAAACTAATTTCTATCAATTTTCCTGCTTTTTCTCTTATGAAAAACAATTCACTATACAGGAAAAATAGCCGACTTTCAGAATTTACAAATTTACCTACTCTTGTATTACTGAACATAATTTTAAAATCTCAACAAGTTTGAGATTTTAAATTAGCAATCATTATGAGACATCGTAAGTGCATAAAATTTAAAAAGGTAAATTATTCCATATTTTAAAAACCAGTGGATACAATTTAAATGTAAGCACACTGAATCTGTAACACCATCACACAATGTCTGCAAACTGGTGCTCAAAAATAAAAGAAGCCAAACTTAGAGATTAAGTGAAGCATGCTGTACTTTGAAGACAAGGAGCAAAACAGACTTCAAAACAAGTACTTTCAAGGAGTACTTGTACAAGTTTAATAACCTTAAATCCAAATCAACATCTAACGGCAACAGAATCAGCACTTGACTATTTTCCTCTTCCTAAAACAACACAAAAAATTAACTATAATTACAATAGATGGAAGAGTCCTGAAAATGTTCTCAAAATGAATTATATGTTCAACTAGCATGGCATGTTGGGACATGAAATAAAGGGGAGGAGAATAACTCTGAGAATATGTTTAGAAGATTTAAATATAATCAAGGCTTTACAGACCTTTGCTGTTGGGAGAAAGGTTTCCTGAATATCTCAGGGAAAAATATTTCTGTGCAACACATTTTTAGCTATCTAAAACACATTTCAAAATACTGTCTTTTCCAAAGGATATAAACTAAGCATCACATGGATTCAAATATATATTTTCAAATATATAACACTGGTTACACCTTATTTTTAAACTACACAGTTAACAAAGGGTCTCTCACATCTGTCACTAACAATGAAATACAGAAAAGCATATTATATCTTACCTTTGTGGTTACAATGCACAGGCAATCCATTACTTTACCATTACAATATTTTATACATAAACCAAACTATTTTAAGTTGCCTAGTTGAACAAAAAATGTAAATAAAAATAGTTGTGAGATAAAACCATAAATGAAAAAGTTATAACTGTAGCTAGATGGCTCCAGGATCCATTCTTAGAGGTAGCAATTTTTCTACTATCTGAAATACAAGGAAACCAGAGTCTGTCACGTGCCCTACAATCTTCTTTATGTAATCTGTATCTGAAGAACTTGAAATTACCCCACAAAACACTGTGGAAGATGTCAGGGCTTATTCCACAAGAGTCCACTCCTTCTTCAGATGCTGTTTCATTAATCCCTCTTTTCAAGATATGAGGTTGAAAGGAAATCATCTGATGAAATGCTCCACAAAGAGGTTTCCCCAATATAAATTTAAATCAGCTTCTCTTTGTTTGCTAGTTTGGATACTCAAAGAACAACTACCAAAAAAAAAAAAAAAATCACTAAAAATATGCCAGCAAACACTTCCTCCACTAAACCATTTCAGCAACTGCAGCTTGCAAAGTAATGACTTTCTCGAGCAGTAATGAATGGAATATTCCATGTGGTTTTTTGAGAAGGGGAGCAGGAAAAACAAAATATAATGATTTAAAATATTATATCTAAAACTTGCCTTTTTTTCGTTGCTAAAAATAAGAATGACATTTTACTAATGAAGGCACATTTTAACTTTATTGCCTTACTAAATCCATTTCACTGATTCTCCCCCCGCCAAAAAAAAAAAACCACCACAAAAAGATAGTATAACTATATAACCTTTCAAACTCCTCAGGAAGTCTTCGTTTTTAACCCAGAAGCCAACTAACTTTGTGAATTCATGTCCTGTCTCCAAGATCATTAGGACTGGAGACAGGCTAACAGACAGGGACATGACAGAGGGACATAGCTGGCTTTCAGCATCGTAAGCTTCCAGCCACATTCCCCTATACAAATGCCATAGTAAGGTTAGCCACATGTTGTGACCTGCACCTGTAGTCCTGGCTACTTCGGAGACTGAAACTGGACAATGGCTTGAGCTCAGGAGTTTGAGGATGCAGTGAGCTGTAATGCACCACTGCACTCCAGCCTAAGCAACAAAGTGAGGCCCTGTCTGTAAAAAACTTCAAAATCCAAAAAAATTTCTAAAAAAGTTTTCAATGAATAGTAAGGAAGAGTATTAGCTCAAATTTTTGTCCACAAAGTTTCCTCATAGTTTACAGATATTATGAATGACTTCAAGTTCAAACAATTGAACTGTTCCTACTTGCCTCTTATACCCTATTCGTCCCTCCTAACATTTCAAATACACATGGGTTGCACAAACTTTCAGACTAAACCAAATTTCACTGTAAGGGTTATGCAAAGGAGTTAATACATACATATCACTTGGCAGAACCTATCAAATGTATTATCAATGTTGTTATTACTATCATTGACATGTATCAGATTACAGTCTTTTATTTAAAGCCTAACAGGATATACTTGAGACAGGTTCAATGGGTCTTTACCTTACTTTACCTAATGGGGCTATTATGTGAGGATTAAATAATACACACAGGGCCCTTAGAATAATGCTGACCTTCTTAAGTCAACAGTGGCAACAAATAGTCCAATAGTGCTCAATAAATGCCAGTTACAGCTATATATCTATTGTGGTATAATATGAAATATATTGGTCTTTTTTTCTTTCACAGGGTACCTAAAACTCTTGGAAATTCCCAATGGGAGGGGTTTTTTTTGTTCATGACAAGCCCTTTGAATCATAACTAATGCTAATGAGGTAACTTAGAGTGAGGCCCCCAGAAAGCCTAAGGATGAGGCTCCTCACCAGAAAGACCATGAAATTAGAGGATTATAGGGTTGGAATTTTCAGTTCTACCCACCAACCTCCAGGAAAGGGGCAGGAGTGGGAGAGCTGGAGATGAAGCTCTATAAAAACTCTTTTAACAAGATGCAATGTGCTTCTGGGTTGGCAAAAGCATGGTGGGAAGGCTGAGGACTCCAACTCTACCAGGACAGTTCTTGCACTTGGGACCCTTCCAGATCTTGCCCTATATGCCTCTTTATCTGGCTGTTCATCTGTATCCTTTATAACATCTTTTGTAATAAAGTGGTATATGCATTTCTCTGAGTTCAAAGCCATCCAACCAAATTAATCAAACCCAAGGAGTGGGTCGTGTGAACGAACCCCAATTTATAACTAGTCAGTCAGAAGTATAGGTCACAATCTATTATATGTAAAGTGGGGACAGTCTTGTGGGGCTAAGCCCCCAACCTGTGGGATCTGACACTACCTACTTAGAGAGTACTACTGTCTCTAAGTAGATACTACCAGAATTGTATTTACTTAGAGACTACTACTATCTCTAAGTAGACAGTATCAGAATTGAATTATAGGACACCCAGTGGGTGTCCACTGGAAAACCTTCACCAAACAAAAAACTCCTCATACATCTATAGTCACAGAAGTGTGCTGTGTTGAGAGTAGAGAGAAAAAATGGTTTGTTTTCTCCTCTCAGACCTAAATACACACGTATGTACCTATGTAAATTTCATCACAGGCCAACACTTTCCTTATCCCATGCAGGATATAGCCTGGAAATTACATGCTCTGTTGGGTACTCTCTTTTCCCCTCCCCACCCCACCCACACAATAATCATTTGCTCATATGAGAATAAAAGAATAAAGCTCATATGAGGCTCAAGGCTCATGTCTCCTTAAATAAAGTTTACCATTTTTAAGTAGAATACTGAAAACAGTGTGGGTAATATCTAAGTACTGAATAGGCACTGCATTTTGTGAAGGAAAATAAGGAGTTATGTAAAACCCTTTACCTGGTTGCTCTCTTAGTATTCTGAAATTTCTCTTGTGAAATTTTTATGACATCTAGAGTAGTCTAGCCCAGAGAGGGCAGGCATCCCTAAGTTTGGCAGACTTCATAATAGAACAGGCTCAAAATCACTACAAGTCAGAAATATCATTCAGCTGGTGTAACTTAAGTAGGCACTTTCTTTAGGAGATGGGGAGAGGGTCTCAACTTCCCCTTTTGTAAAATAAAAACCTCAATGGCTTCTAAGAGTCCTTGAACTTATACCAAGCCTATGTTTCAGTTTCTAAATCCAATGGATTCTAAGGTCCAACAGGACAAGACTCAAGAATCTCTCATGAGGCCAGGCGAGGTGGCTCACACCCAAAATCCCAGCACTTTGGGAGGCCGAGGTGGGCAGATCACTTGAGAGCTGGAGATGAAGCTCTATAAAAACTCTTTTAACAAGATGCAATGACCACTTGAGGTCAGCATTTTAAGTCTAGCCTGGCCAACATGGTAAAACGCTGTCTCTGCTAAAAATGCAAAAATCAGCCAAAAATACAGGTGTGGTATGCACACCTGTAATCCCAGCTACTTGGGAGGCTGAGGTGGGAGAATCACTTGAACCCGGGAAGTGTACGTTCCAGTGAGCCGAGATCCCACCACTGCACTCCAGGTTGGGTGACAGAGCAAGATTGGGGGTGGGGGGAGGAGGGAAAAGAATGTCTCATGTACCTACCATTTTACCCCCATAACCTTGGGGGATAGCATGGTGGCCAGAATGTTTGTGGAATTAATGAATGGCCTTTTAATATTTAAACTACAGGTGATTACGAAATTGAAAACAGCTTGAAACAACCCTGAAAATTAGACATTCCATTTTCCCAGCAAAAATAAAAGTTTTACCAACTCAATTATAAACCTATAAGAAGATTAAATAGTCAAATAGCTAAATGTATCAGTTAACATATAATTATTTAACAACACATTATTAAATGGTACGTCTAATATATTATTCCAGTCGCGTTTCAGAAAACAATTTTAGTCAAACTCCTCACATTCATCTCCAATGTTTAGGGTCATTATTTACAACCATTTGTTAATTATCTAATCTATTTGGCCTCAAACATCTGTTGTATAGAATCTAAGTTGTTTAAGATACTGCCCTGTTTGAACTATTATGTCACTTGACCATTTATCCCAAATTAATACTCCAGATTGAATATCCGTAATCCAAAAATCCACACTCTAAATGCTCCAAAATCCAAAACCTTTTAAGCACCAACATAATCCTCAAAGAAAATACTCATTGGAGAGTTCCAGATTTTGTTATGGGGGTTTTGTTTTTTTTTTTTGAGATGGAGTTTCACTCTTGCCACCCAGGAGTCCAATGGTGCAATCTCAGCTCACTGCAACCTCTGCCTCCCAAATTCAAGCCTCTCCTGCTTGAGCCTCCCCATGTAGCTGGGATTACAGGCGATCACCACCATGCCCAGCTAATTTTTGTATTTTTAGTAGAGACGGGGTTTTTCCATGTTGGCCAGGCTGGTCTTGAACTCCTGACCTCAGCTGATCCACCTGCCTCCGCCTCCCAAAGTGGTGGGATTACAGGCATGAGCCAACATGCCCAGATGCGTTCCAGATTTTGAATTTTCAGATTAGGGATATTCAACCAACAAGTATGATGAAAACATCAAAATATGAATAAATCCAAAATCCAAAACACTTCTGGTCCCAAGTATTTTGGATAAGGAATACTCAACCTGTAGTGCTCATTGACAGAACAGGAAGCCAATTTTCCCCTGTGCTGTAGGCGTATATTTATAACCTTCATGATGTAACCCCTTACTATATTATTTTTTAATATACCTAGTAAGCCTTCAAAAAAGCTTGCATATATCTAATATAGGTTCTTTAAGGCCATACTCAGGAATGATTCTTCAATTTGTGTTAAATTCTACACTAACTGCATCTTCTCTAAGTATCTATAAATATCCAAGTAGCACTGAGTAGGGTGTATTTCAAGCCTACATGTTCTCTTCAGATGGTCATTTCCAGTTAAAAGTAATTTAGAAATCACCCTGTAATATGAGCACCTTTATAAGGACTGAAATATAAGCTTTTTGGAATGGTAATACTTCACCTAATAGGCACATAAGATAATTCACAGTATTTTAGAATACAAATGGCTTTCTATTAACAAGCAATTGCTTCCAACCATAACAAAATAAAAGAAGACAGACTGACTTTCCCACCTTAAGCAACTAAAAAAATGAACAAGTATAAAACAATGATTTTCAAATATTGGACAAAGTGCAAAACAGTGATCCCTGTGAGAAGAGAAACAAATGAAGTGTGTCCTGTAAATGCCCAGAAAGTTTCCAGGCTGTAGCAGAAGGGGGAAACACAGCCCAGCAGTCTGAGTTGAGGACAAAGCGCTGGAATGCACAGAGCTAAAATTCCCAGGTAAGAGTACCAGAAAAGAGAGCTGCACAGAGAAAGTCCCAGAGATTTGCAGAGTTCCCCTAAAGTCTTCAGACTAGTTTTGATTAGTACATGCCTATAAGAAAACTTGAAGGTGAGAAAAGAATCTTAGAAAGAAGCAAATGGAACAAAACCCAGAGCTCAAACAAGGCCAAGAATAATGGAAAAACACTTAATACATGGGGCACTGGGTATAGCCTTCTACAACTAAAGGTTGCTCAGTCCCACTAAAAAAGCGTAAAAGCAGTTTGAACAGGATCAAACTCTTTCCAAGTAATTTAAATACATCCCAAAACAAAGCTCAAGAATATTTAAAAGAATACAAAAATATCTAGGCCCCCAATAGGTAAAATTCACAATGTCTGCCAAATTCATCAAAATTGCCAGGCATGTAAAGAAGCAAGAAAACACAACCCAAAGAGAAAAAAAAAATCAATCAGTAAAAGCTGACCCAGAAATGACACAACAGAATCAGCAGACAATTTTAAAGTTACTTTAACTCTGTCCCTTATGTTTATGAAAACGGAGAAAAGCATGTGTGTGTTACTTAGACAAAAATAAAAACGTAACTACTGAGACCAACCTGGGCAATACAACAAGACCCCATCTCTACCAAAAAAATTTTTTTTAAATTGCCCAGTCTGGTAGTACACGTGTATAGTCCCAGGTACTTGGAAGGCTGAGGCAACAGGACTGCTTAAACCTAGGAGGTTGAGGCTGCAGTGGGCCATGACTGTATCACTGCACTGCAGCCTGGGGAGAGCAGTGAGACCCGGTCTCCAAAAAGAGGGAGAGGGAGAGGAAAAGAAAAAAGAAACTAAATTGGTCTTCTAAAGATAAATTGTCTGAAATAAAAAACTAACTGAGATTAACAGTAGACTACATACTTCAGAAGACTAATGAACTTGAAGACACAGCAATAGAAATTGTCTAAAATTGAACACACCAAGGAAAAAGACTGAAAAAAGATTAATTGTACCAGTGAACTGCAGACAAAGTCAATCAAACCAACATACAGGTAACTGGAATCCCTGAAGCAAAGGGGAGGGAAGAGAAAAAGTATCTGAAATAATTGGTGAAAAATGTCTAAAATAGGTAAAAACTATAAACTGACAGATCCAAGAAACTCAATGAATCCCAAGCACAAAAAAGGTAAAGAAAACTGTAATGATGAACATGGCATGAGAGTGGCAAGCACCAAATACAAGACAGAGGTTAATTCTGGGGAACAAGGCAGGAGAACATGACTACAGTGGAAAACACAAGGGACTTCAACTATACTTACACTATTTTATCTTTTTAAGATAGTAGTAAATACATGGTTATTTATAATATTCACTACAGTTTCTGCATGATTACAATCTTTTTAAAAAAATAACACAAAATGAAGGAAAACCAACAGGGCAAATAATTGCCGAGAAGATAAAAAATTTTCAAAAGCAAAGAGTCCACAGTAGCAAATGTCACCGAAAAATCAGATAATAAATATGAACAGCTTCTATCATACTCTTGATTCTTTTCTCTCTTGGAGTCCTATTCTCCCTTCACACAGTATCTATAACCTCTTTTTCTATCTCAGGCCTCTGTTCCCTTATCTTGTAAATATAGTATGTTCAAAGATGCCATTAGGAGACAGGCAGGAGAAAAAAGCACTTCTTAGTAGGACCCTATAGCATTCCTTCTCTTATTAGCTAAGCTTCTTGAAAAACTAGTTTGCCTTTTTTTCTTTCTTTTCTTCCCATTCCCAATATTCTGTAACCTAGCTTCTGACCCTCCTTCTCCACATTAGCTGTTCTTTTTTCCTTTATTTACCTTATAAAAAAGTATCTAACTACACAAATAATTCAGGCACACCTTAAACACACTTACTTATAAAGCAAGAAGCATAATGTTGAAAGTCTTTTTTCATATTCTTTTCCTGAGATAACCTCTTTTAACCATTTGGCATGCATTCATTCAGCTAATCCTATATGTTTATTATTATTACTTAGGGTCCTACTGAGAAGTACTTTTTTCTGTTTGTCTGTTTTTCTAATGGAATCTCTGAACATATTTACAAGAGAAAATAAAGAGGGGAACAGAGACCCAAGATAGGAAAGAGGCTATAGATAGTCCATGATGAAAAAGGAGAATGAGATTCTAAAAGAAAAAAGAATTAAAAGCATAACAGAAGCTGTTAATATTTATTCTCTGATATGCCTTTCACATAATTAAAAACATATAAAGTTCAGAAATTTTGCAATAAACATGCATCACTCTGGAAATCCAAAAAACAGGAGAGGGGAGGCGGCTTAGGACCACGTGAGATATCATTGTTATAACACTAAAAATAGTAATAGGTACAGATATAGAGCAATCAAAATTATTCAGATGATGAGTTACTGAAAATGTCACATAATCAAAACTTGTAATTCAAAACTAATTGGGGGTGACTTCTTGGAACAGATAAATCTAACTGATGTGACATAATTAAGCTTTCACACAGATTTTTATTTTCTCAGTAACTATGTAATGCTGAGTTTTCTCCTAGATTAACAGCTTGGCATAATATGGCAGTTGTTCCACTTCTCTTACAATATTTCTGGAGACAGGGTTCTCGGCTCCATCACCCAGGCTGAAATGCAGTGGACTGATCACAGCTCACTGCAGCCTTGACCTCCTGGGCTCACGATTCTCCCACCTCGGCCGGGCCCGGTGGTTCAAGCCTGTAATCCCAGCACTTTGGGAGGCCGAGGTGGGTGGATCACGAGGTCAAGAGATCGAGACCATCCTGGTCAACAAGGTCAAACCCCGTCTCTACTGAAAAAAAAAAAAAAAAAAAAAAAACAAACAAAAAAAAAATTTAGCCGGGCATGGTGGCACGTGCCTGTAATCCCAGCTACTCAGGAGGCTGAGGCAGGAGAACTACCTGAACCCAGGAGGCAGAGGTTGTAGTGAGCCGAGATCGCGCCATTGCACTCCAGCCTGGGCAACAAGAGGGAAACTCCGTCTCAAGAAAAAAAAAAAAGATTCTCCCACCTCATCCTCTCAATTAGCTGGGACTACAGGCATGAGTCACCACACCAATTTTTTTTGTTTTTTTGTTTTTTTTTTTTAGAGATGTGGTCTCCCTATGCTGCCCAGGCTGATCTATACAAAATTTATAGAAACATGTTTTTCTTTCTTCAGTAATAAATTAACCTTGGCTGACTATAAGCTTTTTACTTTATAAATTTAATTTTTTTAACTTTTTGACTCTTTCACCTTAACACTTGGCTCAAAACACAAATACACTGTAAAGCTGCGCAAATATTTTCTTTATATTCTGATCCTATAAGCTTTTTTCTATTTTTTATTTTTATTTTTTGTTTAAATATTTTTGCTAAAAATGAAGACACATCCATTAGCGTGAGCCTACCCAGGGTCAGAATTATCAGTATGACTGGACAGTACCACTGGAAGGTCTTCAGGGGCAATAACATGCATGGTGCAATCATCTACAAAAACAATGTCTTCTTCTGGAATACCTCCTGAAGGACATGCCTGCGGCCATTTTGCAATTAGCTTTTTTCTAAAATGTGTAAGTACATTCTATAAAATAATGATTAAAGTAAAGTACACACATAAACTTGTAACACAGTTGTTTATATTTATCAAGTATTATGTACTGTACCTAATTATATGTGCTATGCTTTTATATGACTGGCAGAACAGGCTTGTTTACACCAGCATCACCACAAACACTTGATACACACTGTGCTACAATGTTATGACCGCGATGATGTCACCAGGAGATATAAATTTCTCAGCTTGAGTATAATCTTAAGTGATCCTACTTAACGTGGTCTGTGATTGGCCAAAACATCATCACGCTACATATTACTATATTTCTACAGCTTTTTGTAAAAGAAAATAAACTTGCCTGTTGTATTTCTATCTCTATGAAAATTTAGTCCTTTCTCTGCTTATTTTAACTTTATTGCAATATTTTCCTTTGTCTGTGTAACAAGTCCAATTGCCAAGAAAGTTATTAAACAAAAATAGAAGCATCAGTCTTGAAGCCTGAAATTCTGAATTCTAATCTCGGTTTTTCTATATGGTAATACCGCAAGGTTGGGCAGTACCAACATCCCTGATTTGCTAAATTCTAAAGTAAACACAGTATAAGCTCCATGTATTAAGAACCAAAATCTGGTTCACCTCGTGTATATTAGGAGGCTATAGCAAGAATGAATTCATGCTCCTGTGACATCCAAATTATTACAATGTATGTGAGATGCCTTTTAAAACTATGCTATTTGAAAAATAATAGTTATTATTTTAATCCATTCTTGTAGAACACATCAGAGTTTAAGAAAGGAAGGCATACTTTCTCACACAATATTTTTCAAATTTTATTTTACCAGTTCTGGGGCAAAAGACTAAAGTTGGAAGAATGTGTCACCTTCCTGTCCACTTTCTTACCTCTCAAAAATAATGCCTCAAACAAAAAGCAACCATTATGAACAGAAAAACAGAAAACATCATTATGCATGGATTCTAGATCAGGAGCATTGAAAACTCAAAATAAACTTGGGAAAATTGTTGGAAAACAAGGACATGCTCAAAGACTAGTGGAGCATATGAAAAGAAAACACAGATATCCCTTCAAGTGATTCATCTAGTAAAAGAGGAATATGAGCACCCAAACTGATATGTATTGTAAGCATTTAATAAGTAAAAATCTCTCAGACTACAGTGATAACTTTGCAAAGAGAGAAATCCAGAAAAAGTGAGGAACTTGGCAACCTCTAGAAGGGATTATCATACAAACAACTCAAATAACTGGTCATTAAAAGAAAATAATGTCAACTTTAGCCTGTCTTTTTAGAAGGAACAGAAGTTCATCCTAGTTGAGGAAAAGGAGTGGAATGATAAAATTAGAAAGAAAAATAACATTTTGAAACCTCAAATGTAGTGATTTGGCAATGATCACCAACGGGTGGAAAGTGACTCGATACAAGGTGCCAAAGTACAACCCCATACATACTTCATAATATCAACAAGAAAAACATACCTTTACAGTGGAAAATCTGGAGGTCCCCACCTTTAAGCAATCCAACTTAGCACAAGTGCAACAACCTGATATTGTGTGCTTCCTGATGATGCAATATGAAATACAACACTGTGCATCACTATGACATCTGCTTACCAAAAATGAGTCTAATCAACCTTTACACCTAACTTCCTCTTACCAGAATGAGTTAAATAACATGAGGAAACAAATTAGACAAATAAAGAATGTATGATAGTCTATAAGACAACTGGCATAGTCTCTTCAAAGAGGTAATGTCATTTAAAGTGGAGGAAAGAAGAAAAGGAACACTATTCTATTAGATTACAAAAGACCAGAGACACTGTATCGGATTTGGTATGCTTACTCCCAACCCATTCCAAAATTCATCCCCAGATCTTCACACTTCGTGCCTTTGGCCCCCAGTCCACATCTCCTCCTCTCACCCGCCTCACTTGGGGCTTTCCTGTTAACCACAACACTGGACACTACTATCACTAACACTGACAAGTCCACAACCCTAAAGTATGGGGGAATTGCTGCCCACTAAAGCCAGTAGATAAATTCTCTCTCTTTCCTTGCAGAGTCCTAACATGAAGTATACATAGCTTCTCAGGAATGTAATACCGAGGATACAAAAATCAGTCACACTTAGTGGCAAGAAGCATCTTTGTATTAGGTTTTCCTCTTCCTATAACAGTTTCTTCACCTTTTCCCCCACTTTTGCTCTCTAGGAATAAACTCTCTAAATAAACTAATAGCACCTAAGCAATCTATCTCAGGTTCTGCTTTTAGGAAAACCCAGTTAAAAGCAGACACCTAACAATCAAATGCATAAATGGTATGTGTACTGATTAATCTGATTTTTTTTTAAGTCTCACAAAATAGATTGGTGACAACTTTGAATATAGATTGGAGAGAAAATTGAACAATTACTGCTAATTTTCTTAGATGTGATGATGGTACTAAGATTACACAGAATACCTAACTATTCTTACTCTTAGGAGATACGTACTAAAGTTTTAAAAGTTTAAGTCCATGATGTCTGCAACTGATTTTCAAATAGTTCCAAAAAATACACACATACAGGAAAAGTAAATATGAAAAAATGTTAGCAACTATTGAATCTATATTGATGTCTGTTGTATTACTCTTTTAATTTTGCTGTATCTTCAAAATTCTGTATAATAAAAATTTAGAAGAAACATTATCACCTTTGGCCCATTTTTTAATTACAATAAAAAAGAACCATACTCTCACTTCATTCAAAAAATGTTTACAGGACAATAAACAAGCCCATTCAAAAGTGGGCAAAGGATATGAACAGACACTTTACGAAAGAAGACATATATGAAGCCAACAATCATATGAAAAAATGCTCATCGTCACTGGTCATCAGAGAGATGCAAATCAAAACCACATTGAGATATCATCTCACGCCAGTTAGAATGGCGATCATTAAAAAATCTGGAGACAACAGATGCTGGAGAGGATGTGGAGAAAAAGGAACACTTTTACACTGTTGGTGGGAGTGTAAATTAGTCCAACCATTGTGGAAGACGGTGTGGCGATTCCTCAAGGCCTTAGAAATAGAAATCCCATTTGACCCAGCAATCCCATTACTGGGTATATATCCAAAGGAGTATAAATCGTTCTACTACAAGGACACATGCACACGAATGTTCATTGCAGCACTGTTTACAATAGCAAAGACCTGGAATCAACCCAAATGCCCATCGATGATAGACTGGATTGGGAAAATGTGGCACATATACACCATGGAATATTATGCAGCAATCAGAAATGATGAGTTCGTGTCATTTGTAGGGACATGGATGAATCTGGAGAACATCATTCTCAGCAAACTGACACAAGAACAGAAAATGAAACACCGCATATTCTCACTCATAGGCGGGTGATGAAAAATGAGAACACATGGACACAGAGAGGGGAGTACTAAACACTGGGGTCTATAGGGGGGAAAGGGGAGGGCCTGTGGGAGGGGGAGGTGGGGAGGGATTGCCAGGGGAGAAATACCAAATGTGGGCGAAGGGGAGAAAGCAAACAAAACACACTGCCATGTGTGTACCTATGCAACTATATTGCATGCTCTGCACATGTACCCCAAAACCTAAAATGCAATAAAAAAAAAATGTTTACAGGACAACTACTGCAAGTATTATACATACTTCACTGAACAAGAAAGTTTAGCAGGTGCGGTGGCTCACACCTATAATCCAGCCCTTTTGGAGGTCAAGGTAAGTGGATTGCTTGAGCTCAGTTCAAGCCCAGCCTGAGCAGAATAGTGAGATTCCATCTCTATAAAAAAATACAAAAATTAGCTGAGTATGCTGGCATGTGCCTATAGTCCCAGCTACCTGAGAGGTTGAGGCAGGAGGACTGTTTGAGCCCATAAGGCAAAGGCTGCAGTGAGCCAAGATGGTGCCACTGCACTCCAGCCTGGGTGCTAGAGCAAGACCCTGTCTCCAAAAACAAAAAGAAAATAGTTCCTAGCCTCAGGGAAGTTACAGTCTAGTGGAGACCTAAACACACATAAAATAATATACACTAGAGTATTTAACTACAACAATGATGATTATAACCAAGCAGAGGTACAAACTGCTATAACAAAGACTCTAACTTAATTTGAGAAGTAAAAGAAGGCTTCTTTCAGAAAGTGGCCTTGTAGTGATCCTTGACTCTCTTGCAGTGATTTTTTTTTACTTAGTCTTCTTCTCATAACCTGTTTCTAATCTGTCCTCAAATCCTCACGGTCTGCATTCAAAATATCCATAATTCAGCCACTCAGCACCTCCATTGTCACCATTTTGGTTGTCAAGTCAACATTCATCCTTAACTGGATTACTAAACCAGCCTCACAATAGGTCTCTTATTTCTACCTTTTTTTCTACTGTATTTTCAACACAACAGCCTGAGTGATCCTTCCAAATGTTAAGTCAAATAACATTCCCCTTCTGCTACAAAATCCTGCAATGGTTTCACCTATGTGTACGTGTACCTGCCTTACCCACTGACCTCGTCTCCCACTACTCTTTCCCTTACTCACCCTGCTCAAGCCATACTGGCCGTCTAGCTATTTCTCATATATTCCAGCCTCACTCCTTCCTTCGAGCCTCTGCACTGGCTATTCCCTCAGAGAGCCACAGCAACACCCAGCTCTTCACACAAATGTTACCTCTCATTGAAGCCTACAGTAAGTAACCTATTTAGAACTGCAAAGTATCCCCATGATCTGGCATTCCTGGGCCCCTTTATCTGCTTTTTTTTCTCCTGCATCACTTGTCACTTTATAATATACCAGATAATCTATTAATTTATTGTTTATTGCCAGCTTCCCCATTAGATTGTATGCTCCATGTGGACAGAAATGTTTGCTTTGTTTACGTACCTTGTTCAGTGCATGGTACATAACAGGTGCTCAATATGTATTTGCTGAATGAATGGATGGATGGATGAACTGACATTTAAACTGAGATGCTGAAAACAAGGAAATGGCAAAAGAAGTACAAACAACCTTCTATGCAGAAGGAACATCATGTGGAGATGCTGAGGCAAGAGAAAACAGTGGCAAAGAACAAAAACAGTTCTAAAAGGTAACAGTGGAAAAAAAATTAGCTGGGTATGGTGGCACATGCCTATAATCCCAGCTACTAAGGAGGCTGAGGCAGGAGAATCGCTTGAACCCGGGAGGCGGAGGTTACAGTGAGCCGAGATCATGCCACTGAACTCCACCCTGAGCAACAGAGACTCCATCTTAAAAATAATAAAAAAAAAAACAGGTAACATCACATGGAGGCAAATTGGTGGAAAATTTGAAAGAGACCAGAATAAATGAAGACAGGGCATTTAAAGAGGCTATTCCAATAAATTAGGCAAAAAATGAGGGTGGTTTAGATTAAATGACAAGGATGGAGATGAACTGAAACACTGATTCATGTGAAATTTTACAAATTGCAGCATGGATCACAGAGGTGAATGTGAAAAGCAAAACACAAGTTTCTGACAAATAACAGAGTAGCCTAAAGCCCTTGGAGATGGAAACACTTCAGTAGGCACAAAGCATTCTAACCATAAACTGCATCATTTTAACTTTAAGAAATCCTGATCTTTAAAAGATATAAGGAAAATAATTTCTCAGAATGGGAGGAAATATTTTACAATATATACATTCAACAAAGAAATCATATGCAGATAAAGAACTCCTGCAAATCAGCAAGACAAAAGACAGATTAAAAAGTAAAGAAACCTGAACAGACACTTAACAAGAAAAGCGAAATGAACCACAAACATATGAAAAAGTGCTTATTAATCTTGTTAATGATAGGGAAAATGCAAATAAAACAATATAAAGAACATCTAACATACCTACTGGAAGGTTAAAATTATTCAAATGTTGGCAAAGATATAAAGCAAATAAATATTGCACGTACTGGTCAAAATTATAAACACAGGCATAATCGTTTTTGCAAAACTGTTGATATTATGTACTAAAACTAAACATACTGCATTCCATTTTCATCCTTAGGTATACGTGCAACAAAAATGAATATACAGGTGCCCCCTAAAAAATTACAGTCAGTTCTGCTAAACTTGCTTTGAAAACACACACTTGTTCCACTGGGACTGATGTATTAGGGAACAATATGAACACAAAATAAACGTCATGTTTGCTTACGTACAATCTCGTCTGTGAGAAAGTCTAGGTAAAGGCAAAAAACTACACCCAGATGAAAAGAGTCACCTAAGAATACACAAAATGCACACACCTCAGATATCTACCAGCTACTTTAGTTTATGGGAGTTTTATGATCCACACTCATCTACAATTGGTGGTATAACTTTCCATCCAATTTCAGCTAACTCCCCCAGCTAGCAAATCACAATAACTCACAAGCTGCAACTCTCTACAACACACTCCTATAACCAAAGCTGAGTTTTTTCCCCGAGGTAAAATGCCATATTTATTGTGGTATTCACATATTTCTTCAACATTTAACATGTATAAACTGGGCACAGTGGCTCATGCCTATAATCTCAGCTAGATGGGAGGCTGATTAGTTCCAGGATGCAGTCAGCATTGATCACGCCACCATAGTCTAGCCTGAGCAACACAAGACCTCCTCTAAGAGGGGAAAAATGTGTAGAACTGTGCTGTCATTTTTATTAGGTTCTAATCTCTTTTAATATGTCACTCACAAAGTTTTAAGTGTTCGGACCCTACCTTCATTTTCAAATAACCCCTGTGGTTTTCACTGTGCCATTTTTCATACTGTGGTAATTTTTAGGAAAATATATGTTGTGTTACAGCAGACCTGAATGTAAAAGAATGTTCAATGCAACACTAAACAAAACTGGAAACAATCCACATGACCATCAATAGCGGAATGTAGAAATATATTTTGGTATATCATACAATGGAATATCAAACAACAATAAGAATGAAAAACATGTAACTACACAGATGAAATGCACAAATATAAGAAAAAAGCTGCTACACACAAAGGTATATATACTGTGTAATTCTGTTTATATGCAATTTAAAAGAACACGAAACTAATCTATGATATTGGAAACTGGGATGGTCCTCTAAGGAAGAGCGGATAGGTAGTAAATAGGAAAGTACAAGAAAGACTTCTGGGGTACTGGTATATTTCTTTTTTAAACTGAGATGCAATGGACATGTTATAAAATTCACCAAATTTTAAAGTGTACAATTCAGTGATTTTTGACTTGTACAACTACCATCACGATCTAATTCCAGAACCTAATACATTCCATGCTCTTTTTCTTGACCTGGTATATTCATAATGTAGTAATTAATCAACCTATTCATTTATGATTTGTGTAGCTTTTTGTAAGACTATACAGTATTTCAGCAAATGTTTTATTAATGTTTAAAGGACTTCAGATTAAACTTGGTACACTAAACATATACTTAGTAATTAATCAACCTATTCATTTATGATTTGTGTAGCTTTCTGTAAGACTATACAGTATTTCAGCAAATGTTTTATTAATGTTTAAAGGACTTCAGATTAAACTTGGTACACTAAACATATACTTTTCTTTTTGAGACAGGGTCTCACTCTGCCACCCAGGATAGAGGGCAGTGGCATGATCTCAGCTCATGGAAACCTCTACCTCCCAGGCCTCCTGCCTCAGCCTCCCAAAGTGCTAGGATTACAGGCGTGAGCCACCACACCTAGCTGAATATATACTTTTAATTCTACTACCTCCTAAAACTCTACTCAAATTAAAGCAGATGAAATATTTTAAAATCTTAAACCACAAGGTCAAAGAGAAAGGGATAAGAAGTATCCCTTAACATCACTCAGTCAGAAAATTCATCTCCCCATAAGATAAACACTGAAGGGCTGAAAAGGGGGACCTGTAAATAACAGGCACAACTTTTTTAAAGCAGTATACAAAAATCAACATACAAAAAAATCAGTAGTATTTCTACACATCAAGTGCAAACAATCAAAGAAATTGAGAAAACAATCACATTTACAATAGGTACCAAAAAAAGAAAACTTATAAATTTAACCAAAGTAGCAAAAGATCTCAACAATGAAAACTATGGAACACTGATAAGACAAACTAAAGAGGACACAAAAAAAAGATTAGAAAGATATCCCATGTTCATAGATTGGAAAAACTAATATTGCTAAAATGTCCATACTACCCAAAGCAATGTATAGATTCAATCGAAATCCCTAATAAAATACCAATGACATGGTTCATAGAAATATAAAAAACAAGCTTAAAATTCATATACAATCATAAAATACCCCAAATACCCAGAACAATCCTAAGCAGAAATAATAAACCTGGAGGCATTATGTTACCTGACCTACTACAAAGCTATAGTTACCAAATAAGCATGGTACTAATATAAAAACACACATACAGACCAATAGAACAGAAGAGAATGCAGAAATAAGCCCACACATTTAAAGCCAACTCATTTTTGAAAAGGAAGCCAAAAACATACAATGGGAAAAGGATAGTCTCTTCAATAAATGGTGCTGGGAAAAACCGGATATCCATATGTAGAATGAATCTAGACTCCCATCTCTCACAATAAAAAAAAAATAACAAAAAGCAAAATAGATAAAAGACTTAAATCTAAGACCTGAAAAGATACTATACTATAAACTATACTATACTACATACTACATAATATACTATACTATATATATGAAAACATTGGAGAAATGCTTCAGGACATTGGTCAGGGCAAAGATTTTTTAGGTGAAGGCTTCAAAAGCTCAGGCAACAAAAGCAAAAATAGGTAAATGAGATTACATCAAGCCAAACAGATCCAGTACAGCAAAGGAGATAACCAACAGAGTGAAGAACAACTTACAGAATGGGAGAAAGTATCTGCAACTTATCTGACAAGGATTAATAACCAGAATAAGGAGCAACAAAAAAGCAAATATCTGATTTTGAAATGCATAAATGATCTGATTAGACAAAAAAATATCCAACATCACTACTCTTCAGGGAAATGGAAATCAAAACCATAATAAGCCAGGCATGGTGGCTCACATCTGTAATCCCATCATTCTGGGAAGCTGAAGCGGGCAGATCACAAGGTCAGGACTTTGAGACTACCCTAGCCAGCATAGTAAAACCCTGTCTCTACTAAAAATACAAAAAAAAAAATAGCCGGGTATGGTGGCATGCACCTGTAGTCCCAGCTACTTGGGAGGCTAAGGCAGGAGCATCACCTGAACCCAGGAGGCAGAGGTTACAGTGAGCCAAGATTGCACCACTGCACTCCAGCCTGGGCAATAGAGCAAGACTCCAAAAATAAAAAAAAAGAGAAAAAAAAGAAATGTTCTTACCCCAGTTAAAATGGCTATTATCAAAAAAGACCACGAATAACAGGTTTTGGCTACAGATACGGAGAAAGGGACACTCTGGTAGGCTGTCGATGGGAATACAAATTAGTACAGCTATTACAGAAAACAGCATGATCATTTCTCAAAAAACAAAATTAGAACCACAATATAATCCAGCAATCTCACTACAAGGTATATAACCAAAAGAAAAGAAACCAGTATATCAAAGAGATATCTACACACCCATATTATCACACCACTACTCACGACTGCCAAGATACAGAATTAGCCTAAGTGTCCATCAACAGATGAAGGGATAAAGAAAATATATCGTATATACATAACTGAATATTATTCAGCCATAAAAAAGCATAAAGCCCTGTCATTTGCGACATCATGGATGAGCCTGAAGGATATCTTATGAGAAATAAGCCAGACAAAGAAAGACAAATATCACACGTTGTCACTCATATATGTAAGCTAAAAAAGCTGATCTCATGGAGTTGGAAAACAGAATAGTAGTTTATCAGAGGCTGAGAAGGCTACAGCGGAGGAGGCGATGAAGACAGATTGGTTAAAAGGTACAAAAATACAGTTAGATATAAGTGTTCAATAGCACAGTAGGGTGACTATAGTTAACAACAATTTATTGTACACTTCAAAATAACTAGAAGAGAAAATCTGGAACACCCTCAACACAAGAGTGTTTATCAAGAAATGATAAATGCTTGACAGAATAGCCCAATTACACTGATTTTATAAATACATATGGTATGCATATATCAAAGTACCACATGTACCATATAAACACGTGTAATTATTGCTCATCATTTTTAAGAGTACTACTGAAAGCAGACTATATTCTTCCAGACATACCTAACCTCATGGTTTTTCTGTTACACAAAGTCATACTATGCCTCCTGATATGTAACCTGCTTTTACTCATTTAACATGTAGTTGATATACAGAATATATTTTGCCTACTTTCTTGCATTAAATTGCTCTACCATAAAGTGTTTATCCAATTTCTTACTGATAAACTTTTAGATTCCCTGTTGGTTTTTACTAACTTAAGGCTGCAATGAGCATCCTGTACAAATATCTTCAATTATTTGTGAGTAAATCTTATGCTGGATCAAAGTATACGAATATACACTATTAAGTTGTCTTTCAAATTAGTTGCACTACTGTATTCTCTCCTACTAACTGTACAGGAGCTTCTGTTTCCTCATATGTAATCTCTGACAATCAAATTTGTTAAAAATATCCTTACTGTCGATGTAATTTGCATTTTTTTTTCAGATTCATTTGTTTTATTTTGCCTTTGACTTTTAGGGGTTTTCTTTCCTTTTTTTTATGTGTAAATCATTTATTTAAAATTCACTGTATAACAAATTTTTTTTTAGAGCATAAAGATATATTTTAATAGTCTGTTCCCTGTACATTTTAATTATTTTTGACAAAAGATTTTTATTTTATTATTTATTTATTGCATTTTAGGTTTTGGGGTACATGTGCAGAACATGCAAGATAGTTGCATAGGTACACACATGGCAGTGTGTTTTGCTGCCTTCCTCCCCCTTCACCCACATTTGGCATTTCTCCCCAGGCTATCCCTCCCCAGCTCCCCCCACCACTGTCCCTCCCCTATTCCCCCCAATAGACCCCAGTGTGTAGTGCTCCCCTCCCTCTGTCCGTGTGCTCTCATTTTTCCTCACCCGCCTATGAGTGAGAATATGTGGTATTTCATTTTCTGTTCTTGTGTCAGTTTGCTGAGAGTGATGTTCTCCAGTTTCATCCATGTCCCTACAAAGGACATGAACTCATCATTTTTTATTGCTGCATAATATTCCATGGTGTATATGTGCCACATTTTCCCTGTCCAGTCTATCATCGATGGGCATTTGGGTTGGTTCCAGGTCTTTGTTATTGTAAATAGTGCTGCAATGAACATTCGTGTGCATGTGTCCTTATAGTAGAACGATTTATAGTCCTTTGGATATATACCCAGTAATGGGATTGCTGGGTCAAATGGAATTTCTATTTCTAAGGCCTTGAGGAATCGCCACACTGTCTTCCACAATGGTTGAACTAATTTACACTCCCACCAACAGTGTAAAAGTGTTCCTTTTTCTCCACATCCTCTCCAGCATCTGTTGTCTCCAGATTTTTTAATGATCGCCGTTCTAACTGGCGTGAGATGGTATCTCAATGTGGTTTGATTTGCATCTCTCTAATGACCAGTGATGATAAGCATTTTTTCATATGTTTGTTGGCCTCACATATGTCTTTTTTTTGTAAAGTGTCTGTTCATATCCTTTGCCCATTTTTGAATGGGCTTGTTTGTTTTATTCCTGTAAATCTGTTTTGAGTTCTTTGTAAATTCTGGATATCAGCCCTTTGTCAGATGGGTAAACTGCAAAAATTTTTTCCCATTCTGTTGGTTGCCGATTCACTCTAGTGACTGTTTCTTTTGCCGTGCAGAAGCTGTGGAGTTTGATTAGGTCCCATTTGTCTATTTTGGCTTTTGTTGCCAATGCTTTTGGTGTTTTGGTCATGAAGTCCTTGCCTACTCCTACGTCCTGAATGGTTTTGCCTAGATTTTCTTCTAGGGTTTTTATGATGCCAGGTCTTATGTTTAAGTCTTTAATCCATCTGGAGTTAATTTTAGTGTAAGGTGTCAGGAAGGGGTCCAGTTTCTGCTTTCTGCACATGGCTAGCCAGTTTTCCCAACACCATTTATTAACAGGGAATCCTTTCCCCATTTCTTGTTTTTGTCAGGTTTATCAAAGATTGTATGGTTCTAGATATGTTGTGTTGCCTCCGATGCCTCTGTTCTGGTCCATTGGTCTATATCTCTGTTTTGGTACCAGTATCATGCTGTTTTGATTACTGTAGCCTTGTAGTATAGTTTGAAGTCCGGTAGTGTGATGCCGCCCGCTGTGTTCTTTTTGCTTAGAATTGACTTGGCTATGCGGGCTCTCTTTCAGTTCCATATGAAGTTCATGGTGGTTTTTTCCAGTTCTGTGAAGAAAGTCAATGGTAGCTTGATGGGGATAGCGTTGATTCCGTAAATTACTTTGGGCAGTATAGCCATTTTCACAATATTGATTCTTCCTAACCATGAACATGGAATGTTTCTCCATCTGTTTGCGTCCTCTCTTATGTCGTTGAGCAGTGGTTTGTAGTTTTCCTTGAAGAGGTCCCTTACATTCCTTGTGAGTTGTATTCCTAGGTATTTTATTCTTTTTGTAGCAATTGTGAATGGCAGTTCATTCTTGATTTGGCTCTCTGTAAGTCTGTTATTGGTGTAGAGGAATGCCTGTGATTTTTGCACATGGATTTTATATCCTGAGACTTTGCTGAAGTTGCTTATCAGTTTCAGGAGTTTTGGGGCTGAGGCGATGGGGTCTTCTAGGTATACTATCATGTCATCTGCAAATAGAGACAATTTGGCTTCCACCTTTCCTATTTGAATACCCTTTATTTCTTTTTCTTGCCTGATTGCTCTGGCTGGAACTTCCAGTACTATATTGAATAGGGGTGGTGAGAGAGGGCATCCTTGTCTGGTGCCGGATTTCAAAGGGAATGCTTCCAGTGTTTGCCCATTCAGTATGATATTGGCTGTTGGTTTTGTAGTAAATAGCTTTTATTACTTTGATACGTTCCATCAATACCGAGTTTATTGAGGGTTTTTAGCATAAAGAGCTGTTGAATTTTGTCAAATGCCTTCTCTGCATCAATGTAATTTGCATTTTTAAGTGTGGTTGAGCATTTCTTGATAGGCTTATTGGCCAACATGTATTTATTTTGCTTCAAACTAAAATACTCACATTCTTGAGTCAGTTTCCTATTGAATTTTGGCCTTCTCTTAGTATCTCTAAGAGGTTTCTTAGGTTGAAAGGACTGGAAATTAAGATTACTCCTTTTGGCCGGGAACGGTGGCTCACACCTGTAATCCCAGCACTTTGGGAGGCCAAGGCGGGCAGATCACAAGGTCAAGAAATTGAGACCATCCCGGCCAACATGGTGAAACCCCATCTCTACTAAAAATACAAAAATTAGCTGGGCGTGGTGGCGCGCGCCTGTAGTCCCAGCTACTCAGGAGGCTGAGGCAGGAAAATTGCTCGAACCTGGCAGGCAGAGGTTGCAGTGAGCCGAGATTGCACCACTGCACTCCAGCCTGGCGCCTGGTGACGGAACAATACTCTGTCTCGGAAAAAAAAAAAAGAGATTACTCCTTTTTCATATATGTGACAAATTTTCATCCTAGTTTATCATTTATCTTCACATTATCTCTTTCAAAATGCAGAAGTTCTACAATTAAAATTTGAAGTAAAAGTCCACAAAGAAATTCTATAAAGTCAGCATTTCACCTTTTCATTTTTGTGGTGATTTTTGGTGGTGGTCAGACCTTCCCTACTAAAAATCAAAATCAAAATTTTTATTTATTTATTTATTTATTTTTTGAGACAGGGTCTTGCTCTGGAGTAGGGTGGTACTTCACCCAGGCTGGAGTAGGGTGGTACGATTTTGGCTCATGCCTCAACCTCCAGGACTCAGCTTTCCCACCTCAGCCTCCTGAGTAGCTGGGACCACAGGCAAGAGCCACCACACCCAGCAAATTTTTGTATTATTTTTAGAGATGGAGTTTTGCTATGCTGCCCAGGCTGGTCTCGAACTACTGAGCTCAAGCAATCTGTGCACCCTGGTCTCCCAAAGTGCCAAAATTACAGGCATGAGCCATCACGCCCAGCCCCAAGATTTTACTTTCATGGTTGTTTTTTTTTTTTTTTTAAACCTTTGACTCTCTTTTCCAGCTGAAATGTATTGCGGTTAGGAGTAGGGTGCATCCTTTTCTACTGAAATGTCCCATTAAATCAGGCAATTCCTCCTACTCTTTCACCTTGCTCTATTTATTTATTTATTTATTTATTTTTTTTGAGAGGGAGTCTTACCCTGTCACCCAGGTTGGACTACAGTGCTGTGATCTTGGCTCACTGCAACCTCCACCTCCTAATTTCAAGCGATTTCATACCTCTGCCTCCCGAGTAGTTGGGATTACAGGTGTGCACCACCATACCCAGCTAATTTTTGTATTGTTAGTAGAGACAGAGTTTCACCATGTTGCCCAGGCTGGTCTCGAACTCCTGACCTCAGGTTATTTGCCCACCTCAGCCTCCAAAAGTGGTCAGATTATGGGCGTGAGCCACTGCGCCCTGCCTTATCTTGGTTTTTTTAAGAGTCACCTAACATTCTTTATAAATCAATGCTTTTCTATTGAAATGTCCCATTAAATCAGGTAATTCCTCCTACTCTTTCATCTTGCTTTTTTTTTTAGTCATATATCCTTCCTTAACATCTCTAAAAGTAATTCACTCTTATTTTAGAATAGAATTCTTATAAAAATGACATTGTTATTTTTAAAAATTAATAGAGCTGGGTGTGGTGGCTTATGTCTATAATCCCAGCTACTCTGGAGGCTGCGGTGGGAGGGCTGCTGGAGACCACCACCAGGAGTCTGAGACTAGCCTAGGCAACATGTAAGACCCCATCTCCAAAAAACTTTAAAGAAATGGTTTTAGGTTAAGGCACAGTGGCTCAGGCCTGTAATCCCAGCACTCTGGCAGGCCAAGGTGGATGGATCACCTGAGGTCAGGAGTTCAAGACCATCCTGGCCAATATGGTGAAACCCCATCTCTACAAAAATACAAAAATTAGCCAGGCATAATGGCAGCTGCCTGTAATCCCATGTACTTGGGAGGCTGAGGCAGGAGAATCACTTGAACACAGGGATGCAGAGGTTGCGGTTAGCAGAGACTGCACCATTGCACTCTAGCCTGGGTGAGAGGGAGACTCTGTCTCAAACAAACAAACAAAAAAGGTGGTTTTAGCTGGGTGTAGTGGTGCTACTCAGTAGGCTGAGGCAGGACGATCCCTGGAGCCTAGGAGCTTGAGGACACAGTGAGCTATGATCACACCACTGTACTCCACCCTGGGCAACAGAATGACACCCTGTTTCTAAAACAACAAAAAAAGTAATACAGAAAAGTACAAAAAAGAAAATCCCTATCACTCTGAAACAATGATTAAATATTAAACATTATTCCAAACATCTCACTAGACATACACTCAACATAAAAGATACTTTATAAAAAAACTTTTTAAAGAAAATTGGATACTAATTCTGTCACTTTAAATTTACTACATCAGAAGAAATAGAAGTTATAAGGTCACAAAGTAATGGAAAAATGACCTGGCAAGAGTTAGATCAGTTACCAACTATTTAAAAAAAAAAAAAAAGACAAAGACAAAGAAAACTGGATAGATGCTTTAAAAGACGATTTATATTTTAATAGAGTAACAGGCAAGGTTTTGTGGAGATTGAACCATCTTAAATACTTTTAGCAAAAATAACCCTTTTTTAGTTCTGCAAAAGCAAACATGACGTGAAAGGGAGGCATGTTATATACAATGTTGTTGGAAGAGATCATTATATCCAAGAATTAATACACAAGTATAATAACCTAAGTTCTGTTTAAGACAAAATGGTTTTATGATTTTCAAATTTTTCAAGTTAGAGTATAATAAACTTTCTTAAGTTTTAAGTTACTTGTTTTAACTTGGGTAAGTAGATTCTCTAAGTCTCTTTTTTGTCCTAAACATCATGCCCCAACACTCTAAAGTAGCAAATGAAACAAGATCAAATAATAACTTAGCCAAGTTTTCCAAATGAAGTATGAATGGATGGGTGAAAGGGAAACATACTTATCTTCTCTCATAACACCCTCAAAAAGTAGAAATTAAACCTCCGAACAGTCCAGGTTTTTTAAAAAATCCTTATAACTATCATCCATCAGTGTGTTTCAAAACTATTTACATTTTCAGACAAACACCTGTCAGGATATTCTGTCATCTCTGTAAGTTGGTACTTCCAACTGGCCTTGCTCACTCAAGTTTGATACACACAGGTTTTTGCTACTTTTTAAAAATCTAGGACTTGATGGACATATCCCAATGTTCCCCTTAGAGTCTGATCATGAATGGGAACAGATTTCAAACATTACCACAGCATTTTCCATGTGCCATGCACTAAACAACATTTTGTGATCATATTCTCTTCTCATCTACTTTCCAAACTAGTAAGATCTGACATTTACAATATGAAAGTTCTTTTTCTCCTATTCATTTGAAGTGCCTTTATCATGTTCATAAATACCTTTCAGGAGGTGTAGAACCCAGAGCTGCAAATAGCATTCTAGGTATAAGTGCCTCATAATTTTATAAAAATTGAAGTGTTTCCAATGTCATTTTTGATGAAACTCAATGCATGACTGATCTTTCTGAATGAAATCTATATGGAAAAAAACTTCCAGTTTACAAATCTGTCAACTTATTCAACCTTAATAAATATTTACAATTAAAAAAATTATTACTGATATATATATATATAAATATATAATTGTATGTATTTATAGGGTACCTGTGATATTTTGATACATGCATATAATGTATAACGGTCAAATCAGGGTATTTAGAATATCCATCACCTCAAACATTTATCATTTCTTTGTGTATTCTAAACCATTTTGAAATATACAATAAATTGTAGTCACCCTATTGCGCTACTGCACAGCAGAATGTATTCCTTCTATCTAACCATATTTTTAAAGTCATTAACCATCCTCTCTTCATCTTTTCCCTCTCCCACTCTTCCGAGCCTGGAAGCTACCATTCTTCTCTTTACCTCCGTGAGATCAACATTTTTAGCCCCCACGTGAAAACATGTGATATTTATCTTTCTGTGCCTGGCTTACTTAATTTCACATAATAACCTTCAGTTCTATGTTGTTGCAAATGACAGGATTTCATTCTTTTTACGGCTGAACAGTAGTCCACTCCTCTGTGTGTGTGTGTGTGTGTGTGTGTGTGTGTGTGTACCACACTTTCTTTATCCATTCATCTGTTGATGGGTATTTAGATTGATTTCCACATCTTGGCCCTTGCGAACAGTGCTGCAATAGACACGGGAGTCCAGGTATCCCATTGATATTCTGATATCCTTTCTTTTGGACAGATATCCACTAATGAGACTGCTGGTGGGCAGTTCTATTTTAGTTTTTCTGAGAAACCTCCATACGTTTTCCATAATGGCTGTAGTAATTTACATTCCCACCAATAATGTCAAATATTTACTTTTAATGGTTGCACTGATTCAGCCATTATTTACACAATCGCCTACAAAAATAAGTAAACCAAGTATAAGAACTGTAGGCTTTATAATCAAAGGTAAGTATCTTAAATCAGACAGTGGAAAACACTAGTCAGCAAATAATTCTCTTATTAAGCAAGTTGAAGTCTCTTAAAGTTTAACATGTTTTTTACATAAGCAAGTTTTCTAACCTAGAACTAAGACAGTAAGTGTGAAATACAAACTGTATAACTGTCTTAGTCCATTGCGTGCTGCTACAACTGGATACCTGAGACTGGGTAATTTATGACAAACAAAAAATCATTTCTCACAATTCTGGAGGCTGGAAGTCCAAGATCCAGGCATCTGGTCTGGTAAGGGCCTTCTTGTTGCATCTCAACAGGGCAGAAAGAAAGGCAAGCTAAAATGCTAAACTCTTTGTGGAGGCTCTTTTGTTGAGACGGAGTCTCACTCTGTCGCCCAGGCTGGAGTTTGGTGGCACAATCTCAGCTCACTGCAACCTCCACCTCCTGGGTTCAAGCAATTCCCGCCTGAGCCTCCTGGTAGCTGGGATTACAGACACATGCCACCATGCAGAGCTAATTTCTGTATTTTAGACATGAGACAGTTTCATCATGTTAATCAGGCTGGTCTTGAACTCCTGACCTCAAGCAATTCATCCATGTCAGTCTCCCAAAGTGTTGGAATAACAGGTGTGAGCCACCACGCCCAACCTATGGAGGCACTTTTATAAGGGCCTTAATTCCATGAAGGATGGAGGAGTCTTCATGGCCTAATCACCTCCTAAAGGCCCCACCTCTATTATCACATTGGCAACACCTGAATTGTGGAGGGGACACATTCAAACCATCGCAATAACTGACTGAAGACATTTTAGAAAACCATCTGAAATAGACCTCAGAAATGAACTATTATAAAAGCAAGTGATGTATCAACTAAAGAGTATAGAAATGAAAATTATCCTAGAAAAAGTGATGAAAAAAATAAGGATATACACTATAAATGTTATACTTTCTAATCAAAGAGAAGCATACAAGTTCTAAAATTAATAAAGAGAACTGTGAGTTGGGTGTTAAGAGGCTTGAAATTCAAAGGTAGAATTGCCCAAACTAGCTAAATAAAGTGGGTCAAGTCATTTTATTCTTGATCTGAGTTTCCTCATCTTTAACATGAAGGCAAGGGATCAGATGTGCTCTGATTCTTCCCGCTCTAAAATTCTATACTTCTATGTTACTAAAAACTGAGAAACCATCTAACTTCTTTACCAAACTGCTATCTGGTTGCTGCCCACCACTTTTTCCTGATTTATTATTCACCAAACAGAAACATCCCATTTTCCAGGCACTGTACTACCTTATACTAACTAGAAAGGGCAGATTCAAATTCAGACAGACAACCACTTTCAAATGACTAATGCTTCTTGGGCAGAATCCTCGTTACAAAATGCTTCGTATCTCTGCTATACCACATCCAAGTGGGCGACAGTATAATACAACAAAAAAAGAGTATTACTAAGATAGTTATAAATATTCAAAGAAACAGCTTTAACTACAGAAATATAGAAACCAATGCTGATGTTCAAATTTATGCTTCAGTCTCTAGTGAGTTTGAATGCTATCCTTCAAGCCAATAAACAGAGAATCCTTGAGATAAATGGGTACAACTTAGCAGCCCAGACCACAAAACTATTCCAGGAAAGAACACCATCTTTTCAAAGTACCATTTCCATTTTAATTACACATAGTTGAAGCCTTGTAGAGGTCTATCATACAAAGAACTTTTTAATTCTCAAACAATTCATAACATTTTAAAACAGGGGCAACAGAGAATCTGAGCTTTGCTTTTCAAGAATATTTTATATTCTCTTTATTCTATTATAAATTATACTCCCACAAAAAATCCATTTGTATAAAATATTTTAATAAAATGAAAAAACATACCAGCGCAAATAAATTGATCACTAAAAAACAGCTTCAGAACAAATTTTTTATCTTACCTCTACACTAGGGCTAAGGCTGCTTGGCAGTGTTTCTGAAGTCACAGTAGAGCTTGGGAGGCTGGAAATTTCCCAAGTATTCACAGGCTGAATTGGTTCAGACTGCTTTGAACGATCTACACATTTTGGATTATCCAGTAAGGTCACTTCATAAAATTCTTGAATATCTAGAAGGAAAATTAAAATTCATAAGTATTTATATTTTCTAACTAAATTACGCAATGCTACAACACCACAACTCAAAAGCACAATTTTTATTCTAGATTAGCAAATTAAGTCCCATCGTATAATGTACTTAAACAGTAAATATTTTCTTATTTCATTATATCACAATCATATCAGAATCCACAGGGCACCATGTAAAATTCATAGGCTTTTTACACTTCAAAGTCACTAGTTGGTTCAAATACCAACTCCATCACCAACTAGCTACAACTTCAGACAAACTACTTAACCTCTGGTAACTTGCCTCTCACCACTGTGAATTGTTGCAAGGATTGAGTATAATATTTACAAAATGCCTAGCACTACAGGACAGAATAGGCTCCTAACAGATGGTAGCTAATATCATTATTGTAAATTCTACAGTTATTGCTGATATTTATATAGTCACCACCAATATCTAAGCCGGGAATGTAAATCACTCAAGTGGTTTTAATTGCCCTTCTAGCCAGAGCCAAAGCCAAAGCCAAAAAAAAAAGTTAAAAATCAAAGAACTAGAAAAGCTTTCAGATATCCTCTAGTCTGAATATTTTGTAACAGTAAATTAAATATTTTATACTACTTTAGAAACAATCAGTTAAAGTCATTACGCAACTCTAAAATAAATGACAAATTTATTTATAATAGCACAGGATAATTTAAAAGATCAAATGACTTTGCAATCAGCTACAATTATAAGAACTTAGTACATTGACCCTGATTATTCACGCTACACTGAAGCTCTAAGTAGCAGTTATACAATGCTTAGATTCACTACTCTTAGTTCCCTATTCACCAACTTGTATAATTTTGGATTTTTTTAAAGGGAAGGTAACAATAAAAGTGGGTATTATCCTGTATAGAATCATTCATAATAACTGTAAACATTTAGACAGAATAACTTATACCTACTGCTTCTCATTATTTTGAAAGCATTAGCATTCCTTTTAAAAAAAAATGAACCTCACAAAATAGAGACAAACTTAACTCCCTTCTCAGTTTTTTGTTTTTTGGTTTGTTTTTTTTTTTTTTGAGACAGAGTCTTGCTCTCGTTGCCCAGGCTGAAGTGTAACAGTATGATTGTCTTACTGCAACCTCCACCTCCCAGATTCACGCAATTCTCCAGCCACAGCCTCCGAGAAGCTGGGACTTCCGGCGCATGCCACCATGCCCAGTTAATAGAGACAGGGTTTCACTGTGGCCAAAACATGGCCAGGCTGGTCTTTAACTCCTGACCTCCTTAGCCTTCCAAAGTGCTGGGATTACATGTGTGAGACACTGTGTCCAGCCCCCTTTCAGTTTTAATAACCAGTGGAATTGCAGAACTTTCCAAGTAAAAGCCTGGTAAAAACTAATGCTTTGTACAGTGAGGATAATATCAACCTACCTCACAGGGTATTAAGAGTATTACTAGAGGCCAAGCATGGCGGGTCATACCCATAATCCTATTACTTTGCAGGGTCCAGGCAGGCGGATCACCTGAGATAAAGACAAGCCTGGCCAACACAGTGAAAAACTGTCACTACTAAAAAATACAAAAAATAGCTGGGCATGGTGGTGTGCCCCTGTAATCCCAGCTACTCAGGAAGCTGAGGCAGGAGAATCACTTGAACCCAGGATGGAGAGGCTGTAGTGAGCCACGACTGCACCACTCCATTGCACTCCAGTCTGGCCAACGGAGCAAGACTCTGTCTCAAAAAAAAATACATATTACTGGAGAAAATTGTCTGTGGAAGCATTTTATAAACCACGAACCACTATATAAAACTGCTGACATAACCATATGAAAGAAATAAAAAACTCAAGATCAGGGCAACACTTAAAAAGTATTCTTACCAAAAACTGTTTAACTCCAACCTTAATCAAGTCTTTAGAACCAATTTCTAGTTCACAGGAAAGACAGGACGTAGAGGAACATGGTAAATGACACCAAAAGCAAGCTATGAAACAAATCTAGAAGGAGACATTCTATAGGACAACTGGCCTGGTCTCTTTAGGAACCCAATATCATAAAAAGAAAGTATTTGAAAGAGAGAACTGTTCTGTATAAAAGAAGTGAAAAACAGCAACCAACTGCAATGTCTGAGCCTTGAAAGCTTTGTCTAGAGGAAGTTGTGGGGAAGAGGTACAAAAGACATTCTGAGAACAATTAGGGAAATTTAAATATGAACTACCTTCCACAAAACATTAGGAAATATTTATAATTCTTTTGTAGAAGATACACATGTGGCCGTGTGTATTTATCTAGCAGGACATACATAAGAGATATGTATTTATAGATATATCTAAATATAGAGAGGTATCTCTTACCAAAAAAAATGCCCATTATAGTATTATGACCCCAAGAGTTCGTACTGATACTGGTTATCAGTATCTCAAGTAGACCATTTTATATTATTCTAAGTCAAGTTTCAAACTCTAAATGTCTATAACCCTTTATTTATGTTGGGATGGGGTCTCACTGTGTCACGCAGGTTAAGAGTGCAGTGGCATGATCATGATTCGCTGCAGCCTCAACCTCCTTAGTTCAAACAATCCTCTCACCTCAGCCTCCCAAGTAGCTGGAACCATAGGCACATGGCACCCCACCTAATTCTTTTATTTTTTGTAGAGACAGTCTTCCCTGTGTTGCTCAAGTTGGTCTTGTACTTCTGAGCTCAAGTTATCTTCCTGTCTCAGCCTCCCAAAACACTGAGATTACAGGCATGAGCCACTCCATCAGTCTCTTTATTTTAGGATTAACTAACAGAACACTGCTGTATTATCCTTCAATAACATCTCTAATCTAGACCAGTGCTAGCCAAAAACACTTTCTACAATGATTAAAATGTTCTATAACTGCACTGTCCAATATGGTAGCTACTAGCTACATATGGTTATTGAGCACTTGAAATGTGACTAATGCAAGTAAGGAAGTGAATTTATAATTGTATTTATTTTAGGTTTAATATATTTAAATAGCCACATGTGGCTATTGGCTGCTGTATAGAACAAAAGAAATCTAGACTAATAATTCAAATATAGGAACATTTCACTTAACTAGTATGATCAAGGAATACTGTTCCACTTGTGAATTTTTTAAAAGTTCAGTCATGTCTTGCTTCTGTCAACTGAAATGCCTTGACTGGGTCCTACTACATTCATCTATTAAACAGCCCTTTCTAATTTGCTATATCTAAGCTTCTATGGACTAGAAAACCAAATAGATACCTTATTTTCACTATATCATGGCTAAGACAAAATAAACTGGGTAAACACACAGTAGGGTGGCTATTATTTAAAAAATAGAAAACAATAAACGTTGATAAGGATGTGGAGAAACTGGAACCTTTGTGTACTGTTGATAAAAATGTAAAATCATAGTCACTGTTGCAAACAGTATGGTAGTTCTTCAAAATATTAAATTTATTTAATATTTAAATATGGTAGTGCCTCAAAATACGACCATTTGATCCATCAATTCTACTTCTGGGTATATATACTGAAAAAAAATGAAAGCAGGGACTCAAACAGATTATTTATGCACCAATGGTCATAGCAGCATCATGCACAATAATCAAAAGGAGAACACTAATAAAAAATCCATCAACAGATGAATGGATAACAAAAGTGGCATATATACATATATATACAACATAACATTGTTTAGCCTTAAAAAAAGACATTCCTACATACTACAACATGGGTGACTAAACTGTGAAGACATTATGCTAAGTGAAATAAACCAAACACAAGAGGAAAAATATGGTATAATTCCACTTATATGAGGCACCTCGAATAGTCAAATTTTCAGAAACAAAGAAGAACAGTGGTCATCGGGGACTGACAGTAGGAGGAAATGAGGAATTATTGCTTGATGGGTACAGTTTACATTTGGGATGACGACAAAGTTCTGGAGGATGAACAACAGGACTGACAGATGCACAACAATGTGAATGCACTTAATGCCACTAAACTGCACACTTGAAAATAGTTACAATGGTAAACTTTATCAGAATAAAACAAGCTCAGAATGAGTCTAGGGGAGATCTTAAATGAATCAAGCCCATGACATTTAAGACATGAATTTTGTAATTATCTACCTAGAGACTTTTGTTTCTGAGGTCATGGTATGTGATATCATCAGATAATTCCAGACCTAAGAAAGAGATTAATTACCATACTTGGCTAACAAAAACCTATGCATAAGTACTAAAATATTTCTGGTAATAGATGTGCGGTTGTGGTGAAGTCTTTGATATGACGGTAAGTCAGTTTTTATCACTTTCCTGAAAAAATATATACTCTATACATCATCTTTAATCTTGACTCATATTTTACCCTGACATACTGAATATTCCATAGGTTATACATTTTATTGCATTTGTCCACCATATTTCTTCACCTTTGGGGTGTTCTAGACTATAGTGGTGAACAACACAATAACACTTCTTCAGAAACTATTTCCCCATTACAATTCTGTAGTTTCCCCATTATAATTCCTTATTTATATCAGCTAAGGTTTTTCAAATAAGCATCTAATCAAAAAGGGCACAGTCTGGAAAAAATGCTTACAGAGACTGAGTTTTTCCTTTGAGTCCAAAGTACCTGTATTTTATATTTCCCATGATATCAGCAATCCTTGGATTTTATAGGTAATCTACATTTTATGTGTCAAAAGATAATTAAATCACTGCACATTGCCATAAAGATTTAGCAAAAAAGTTAGATTATCATTGTGACAAGGCATTTTTTTTTTTTGAGACGGAGTCTCACTCTGTCGCCAAGCTGAAGTGCAGTGGCACAATGTCAGCTTACTGCAACCTCCACCTCCCAAGTTCAAGTGATTCTCCTGCCTCAGCCACTGGAGTAGCTGGGACTATAGGCATGCACCACCATGCCCAGCTAATTTTTGTACTTTTAATAGAGACAGGGTTTCACCATGTTGGCCAGGATGGTCTCGATCTCTTGACCTCGTGATCCGCCCACCTCAGCTTCCCGAAGTGCTGGATTACAGGTGTGAGCCACCCCGCCCAGCCGACAAGGTACTTCTACAAAATGATATTCTAGGATTCAAAATACTTAGGCTTTGACTTGAGATCTTTCTAAGCTGCAGAGCATAACACTGATTCCTATAAGGTACCTAGCCAAAAGCAAAACAGAAGTTACTACCCAAATAGAAGTCAATGGAGAAGAAAAACAAACATGGTTAACCCTGGAACTGTAGTAACTCTCATAAGTTCTGAAAATCTCTTTAACATGCTAAAACTGAAAATCCATTATTCTAAAAAACGCAACTTCATGAAAACCTTCATGAATTAATTAGTTTACTCTGAACACATAAGTATTCAACCAATCATTAACAATAGAGTGAATAAGTTTTGGAAAAACATAAAAGAAATAAATGGTAAGACAGGATACAACAATAATGTCTTTAGGAGATGAAGAAAATTTAGAAAAAAGATTGTGTAACACCTAAGGTTTTCTATTTAAAAACATAAAAAAGTAGAGTTTTAGAAAAATTTGAAGGCTATAGTCTAAGATGCTACAAAAGCTCAAGCACATGTTTAAAATTCTCCTTCATGGGTACAAAAATTTCAAAATTAAATTAACCACCTCTATGACAGACAACAAAAATTTATTTCTCCATTTTGGTTTATATCAGTCATTTGGTTTACATAAGTCATTTCACATGTCTTTGAATATCCAACGTCAGTAATAAAGGCTACTCATAACTATACATATATACACACATATGCACTATACATACACACACACACTTCTATAAATCCAACTATAGCAAAACAATGCTTCAAAAGTCACATCCCTCAATACTATTTTATCAGGAATTGCCAAATTTACTTTCAATAAACCTATACAAAAATTCAACTTGAGTACAACTCTAAACTTAAACCTTTACTATGAAAATGGGAACATAGAGGCATAGTCAAGAGACTGCCAATAGATAAAAGTAATTCCATATTCACCTGAAGATCCAGAAAACTTACCAAATACCAGACACAAAGTTGAAATCACCCATTACATTTTTATTTACTACCCTGTGAAAAACTATTTTCTTTGAAAACGATGCACTACAGCAAGGAAGAAAAAGAAGAAAATGCAGAAATACTAAAATATGTATTAGCAAAAAATTACATTTTGGTTGATTCACAACTGAAAACATTAATTTTGTTGAAACCTACTAGATCAGTCTTATTGCAGTCTATTCCTGATTTATCATTTATAATCGGCAAGTGCTTTCCCTGTTTTGGCCTAAACTGGGTCTTCACAAGTCCAATTCCTGAACAAAGATCTTATTAAGGCCACAAAAAGCTCTAACATGTACACTAAGAAACTCTCAAAAACTAAAACTTGAAGAAAACCAGTTAGTCCAAGAGAACAGACCACAATCTTTCTTAGTTAAAAAAAACTGGAAATCTCCAAGATTACACATTTCAGAAGCCTTCAAATATTCAATTTTCTTTTACATAAAAACTTTTCATTACCTTTGTTATTTTCTTGCTAGAATTCAAAGTTTGCAAACAATGGGAGTAATGGGAAAGTGTAGAATCCCAGAAATACTCTCAAGGGGGCAGGGTGGTGGGGGTGAGGAATGAGAGAAAGGGAATTTTCAAAC
The DNA here is from genome assembly GCF_049354715.1 of Callithrix jacchus. Lineage (NCBI taxonomy): Eukaryota > Metazoa > Chordata > Mammalia > Primates > Cebidae > Callithrix > Callithrix jacchus. The sequence goes on along the minus strand of NC_133516.1, from coordinate 24,838,978 downwards.
AGGCAAAAAAATTGTCTAGCTTTTGGTGACAATTTATATAATCTTAAACCGAGAAACCCACAAGCCATGAAACACTTCTCAAACTAAAGAAAAAAGGCAATACTAACTTAGGGTCAGAGTAGAAAATCTAAATATAGGCCCAACAGTATGTAATAATTTAACATAATACTAGTGACATTTCTAATCTATGAGAAATTAGTAATTTTAGTTGATGGGGAAAAGAGAATGAAAAGACAAGAAACAGGAAGAAAATAATGACAAAACACATACCCAATAAAGGACTACCATCCAAAGTATACAAAAATTCTTTACAACTCAATAAGAAACAATCCAATTTAAGAAAACAGGCAAAAGATACAAACACTTCACCAAAGACAGATGGCAAATGAGCATATATCAGATATAATTAGGGAATTCCAAATTAAAATAAGATACTACTACACACCTATTAAAATGGCTAAAATCCAAAGGACCAACAGTACCAAATACTGATGAAGACACAGGGCAACACATTGTTGAGAGGAATGTAAAATGGTACAACCACTTTGAAAAGCAGCTTTGGCATTTCTTAAAAACTACACATACTCATACTATATGCTCCAGCAATTTTGCTCCTTGGTATTTACCCAAACAAGCTGAAAACTTATGTCAACTCAAGACCCTGCAAGCAAATGTTTATAACAGCATTATACATAATTGATTAAACTTCGAAGCAACCAAGATGTTCTTTAACAGGTGAGCAGATAAACAAAATGTAGTATGTCCACACAGTGGAATATTATTCAGTCATAAAAAGATATGAGCTATCAAGCATGAAAAGACATGGAGGAATCGTAAATACATTGCTAAGTGAAAAAAGCCAATCTAAAAAGGTAACATAATTAATGATTCCAACTATGACATTCTAGAAAAGGCAAAACTACAGAGACAGTAAAAAGATCAGTGGTTTCTAGGAGTTTGTGTTGGGGGGGTAGAATTGGGGCATGAGGGAAGAATAAGAAGAGTACACAGGACCTTTAGACAGTGAAAAACAACAGCGGTCTCCAACCTTTTTGGCACCAGAGACCAGTTCCATAGAAGACAGTTTTTCCATGGAAAAGGGGGTGGGGGAGCTTTTGAGGTAAAACTGTTCCACCTCAGCTCATCAGGCATTAGATTATCTCATAAGGAGCCCACAACCTAGATCCCTCACATGTGCAGTTCACAACAGGGTTCATGCTCCTGTGAGAATGTAATTCCGCTACTAATCTGACAGGTTGCAAAGCTTAGGTGGCAATGGTCACTTGTTCACTGCTAAGGTATAGGTCTGTGGCACTCTAGTTGGGAACCCCTGTACATTCGTTGTTTTGACACATGTATCCACAATACTACAATAGTGGATACATGTATCAAAACAACAAATGTGCTTATCAGATTTGTCAATGTACAACGCAGAGTGACTACTAATGTAAACTACAGACTTCAGCTAATGACAACATACTGATATTGGCTTATCAAGTGAAACAAATATACTACACTAATGCAAGGCATTTTTGTTGTTTTTGAGACAGGGTCACTCAGACTGGAGTGTAGTGAGTGCTATGATCATGGCTCATTGCAGCTGTGATCTCCTGGGCTCAAGCAATTCTCCCACTTTGGCCTCCTAAAAGTTCTGGGATTATATGCATGAGTCACCCAAGCCTAGCCGTTTTTTTTTTTTTTTTTTTAAAGACACAGGATCTCACTCTGTCACCCAAGCTGAGGTACAGCAGCGCCTTGACCTCCTGGGCTCAACAAATCCTCCTACCTCAGGTTCCCAAGTAGCTGGGACTACAGGTTCATGCCACCATGTCTTTTTTTTTTTTTTTTTTTTTTAAGACAGGGTATGACTATGTTACCCAGGCTGGTCTCAAACTCCTGGGCTCAAGGATCCTCCCTCCCTGGCCTCCCAAAGCGTTGGGATTACATGCATGAGCCACCACATATGGCCTGCAAGATGAAAAAGGGAAGAGGGGTTCAGATTATGGGAACTGTACTTTCCAATCAATTCTTCTATAAATTCAAAACTGCTGAGAAAAAACTGTTAATTTTTTTAACTGTATAAGAGATAAATACAAATTTCTATTAAAAGGTAATCTCATAGTTTATATCAAGATAATTTCCAAATGTATTTAAAATTAAAATGTTTTTAAAAAGTCTTGAAAGAATCTGAATACAGGTGAATGTTTTTATACTCTTGGGAATAGATTATAATAATGGGGTTTAGAGTATTGGGATGTTTCCAAATATGTTATCAAGGGCAGAAAACACAATATTGATAAAGAAAAATATTGGTGAATCTAACCATACATAAACATATGTTTTCTTAAAAATCCAAGTTTAAAAGCAAATAATACCACCTGGTCAACATGGTGAAACCCCGTCTCTACTAAAAATACAAAAAATTAGCTGGGCATGGTGGCACGTGCCTGTAATCCCAGCTACTCAGGAGGCTGAGGCAGGAGAAATGCCTGAACCCAGGAGGCGGAGGTTGCGGTGAGCCGAGATCATGCCATTGCACTCCAGCCTGGGTAGCAAGAGCGAAACTCCATCTCAAAAAAATTACAAATTATAATAAATAAAAGCAAATAATAAACAAGGGAAGTTATCTGCAATTTACATGGCAGAGTTGATATGCCTAATGTAAATTTTATACCTCTAAGGAAAAAGGAGGAGGAAGGGGCACAAATTAAACAGATAATTTACAAAATAAAATAATAAAAGACTTACTTACATCTTTGGTTACTTCTTTAATCAACAAAATGCACAATAAAACAAAAATAACTAAATGTATATTCCACATATCAGAGTAGAAAATCCTAAAAAGATGGGTAATACTCTGTATTTTTTAAGGTACGGTGAATTAGTCACTCTTCCACATATTTCCTAAAAAATAAATACAACAAGGCCAGGCGCGGTGGCTCACGCCTGTAATCCCAGCACATTGGGAGGCAGAGGCGGGTGGACCATGAGGTCAAGAGATCAAGTCCATCCTGGTCAACATGGTGAAACCCCATCTCTACTAAAAATACAAAAAATTAGTTGGGCATGGTGGCGCCTGCCTGTAATCCCAGCTACTCAGGAGGCTGAGGCAGGAGAATTGCCTGAACCCAGGAGGCGGAGGTTGCAGTGAGCCGAGATCGTGCCATTGCACTCCAGCCTGGGTAACAAGAGCGAAACTCCGTCTCAAAAAAAAAAATGAATAAATAAATAAAAATAAAAATAAAAATAAATACAACATTCCTAACAGTATTTAACAAATCACATCACTAGCCTTAAAATACACACTCCCTTTGACCAAACAATTCATTTCTAAGAGTTTGTCCTAAGGATATAGTAAAGAATTGAAACAAAAATGCATATGCAAATATGATATTTATAATTCACAAAAATTACAAACCTAAATGTTCCTAGGAAACCATTTTAAAAAACTATAATCTATATAAACAGTCATTTAAAATGGTACAAATCTGGCTGGGCGTGGTGGCTCACACCTGTAATCCCAGCACTTTGGGAGGCAGAGGGTGGGAGGATCACCTGATGAGACCAGCCTGACCAACATGGAGAAACCCCGTCTCTACTAAAAATACAAAATTAGCCAGGCATGGTGATGCGTGCTTATAATCCCAGCTACTCAGGAGGCTGAGGCAGGAGAACTGCTTGAACCCAGGAGGTGGAGGTTGCAGTGAGCTAAGATTGCACCATTGCACTCCAGCCTGGGCAAGAGCGAAACTGTGTCTCAAAAAATAAATAAATATAAATAAAATGGTACAAATCTACTGACATGTAAAGACATCTGTTGATAAACTTTGGAGGATAAAAAGTGTGGTGTGTATAGTACAGAGAAATCATGCTATTCACACTTAAACAAACACAACTGCAGTCTACTTCGCTTCCTCCCCACAAAAAAAGAGCAACTCTGTCTATTCAATAAGTGACTATCACAAATAAAAAAATGAGAAGAATATTCTTCCTTTAGGTATAAGTTTTCATATGCCTCTCAAAATGTGAGCATCTTGCTGTATCTCACTGTGCTGAGTATGATTCTATAATTAGGTGTTTTTAGTAGAAGTCAAACAACTGAACAACTTCGTCTAGGGCTCAAGTGAAGAGATCATTCCTTTCCACTGGAGGAAAAAAACAATTGTGCTGTAATTAACAAGAGATAATGTTAAATTCCTGAAGGATTTTCAGGGATAATTTTAACTAGATGAGATTTTTCACTTTATATGTTGATTTTAGGTATCAATTCTCACAAAGGAAAGAATTATTTTATTTGGGTACAAAGTCTGTTTCTCAAAGATGTGTATATATGTGCACACACACACAGACACACACACGATAACATTCTATTATATTCACCCCATGGATGAAGTAGAAGGTTACCTCTGGTGTGAGGATTTTCTTGTTTACAATATCTAACATATGATAATCTGATCTCAAATGTTTTATATAGAACATGCATCATTTATTTTTATAATAAATTTATTTTGGAGAGTTACAGGAAAGGCAACTAGAAAGCTGAAGAACATTGAAATATAACCCAGCCAGGCACAGTGGCTCACGCCTGTGATCCCAGCACTTCAGGAAGCCGAGGCGGGTGGATCACCTAAGGTCAGGAGTTCAAGACACCAGCCTGGCTAACATGGTAAAACCCCATTTCTACTAAAAATACAAAAACATGAGCCAGGTATGGTGGCGCATGCCTGTAATCCCAGCTACAGAGGCAGAATAATCCCTTGCACCTGGGAGGTAGAGATTGCAATGAGCTGAGATCATGCCATTGCAACTCTAGCTTGGGCAACAATAGCGAAACTCTGTCTCATTTAAAAAAAAAGAAAGAAAGAAAGAAAGAAAAGAAACAAGTAAAAGAAAAAAAAGAAATATAACTCTAGCAATTCAGAGGTAAAAAACTGTTATCAGTTCATTGACTAAAAGCAAGTATGATTATTCAGACAATACCCAATTGAGTAATCAAAATTAATATCATCTAGTTTCTCTCCTAGAATAAAAAAAAATGAGAAAATAAATTTTTAAAAAGTAATATCATCAATGAAGGGCGAATGACATACTAAGATATACTACAATGGTCAAATCTACTCAAGCACAAATACACTTTCTTCCAAACCAATGCTCATTTAAAAAGAAAGTCATTTTTGATCCCCAGAAAAAAAGAGTATCCTACAAAATTTAAAAGTTTATATTATAATTTGTTTCACACATTAAAAAAAGGAAAGATGTCAAGCTAGTAGGCAAAAATAAAGTATTTCAACACTTTAGATACTATTTGACTAACAATCAGACAGTACTCACAGCATATTCCTTAAAACAAGGTGTGTACTAAAAGGAGCCAGAGCTTCTCAGAGAAATGGCTGATTCCAGGGCTGAGGCAGGAAAGGTACAAGATAAACCTGGAACATCTTGTGCCAAAAATTAAGAAAGCACTCCAAAAAATGATGAGGGCATGTCATAAGGACTTAAGAACAAGCTTGAAAGTTCCCCCACTGGATCACTCAGGGCACAAATATCATTAAGGATGGTAATAAATGATAAGCCATTGGAAAAAAACAAGTATCTGCAAGTTCATGAAAGACAGACACAGAAAAAAAAGGAGGGCTCTTGATTAGAGTAAAATGCAAAGTGCTAACTGGAAAACCTGGAGAAGTGTTACTGTTAGAAATCTTGTTTTTCAACAACCATAGTATAAACTGGTTTAAGTAAGAATCACCAATGGATGCTAAACATAGGTGGAAATTTTGCTTAGGAGTAGGATACGTATATGGTGTTAATGTGTCTCCGCATATTGCCTGTAAGCTGCAAGGGGTAAAAAAGTGACTATAGGATAGAGAATTCAGACAACATCCAACTGAGTAATCAAAATCAGTATCATCAATGAAGGGCAGATGACATTGTGCATCTCTGGATTTGTAGAATCCTAAGCCAGGAATACATAACCTGAATCTAATCACAAACATATCTCAGACAAACCCAAAATGAGAAAATTATATTTAAAAAAATAAGGGTGGAAGGAACTGTGTTCTTCAAAAATGTCAGTTTCAGGAGCAGTGGCTCATGCCTATAATCCCAGCACTTTAGGAGGCCGAGGGAGGCTGATTGCTTTGAGCCCAGGAGTTCGAGACCAGTCTGGGCAACACCTGTCTCTACAAGAAAATTAGCCAGACATGGTGGCTCACACCTTTAGTCCTTGCTTCTCAGGAGGCTGAAGCAGGAGGATCGCTTGAGCCTGGGAAGCAGAGGTTGTAGTGAGCAGTCACTGCACTCCTACCTGGGTGGCAGAGCGAGACCCTGTCTCCCAAAAAAAAAGTCACTTTCACAAAAGACAAAGAAAGGCTGTGAAAATATGCCCTAAGGAGAGTAAAGAGACATGATGACTAACAGTAATATCTGGTCCAAGTTTGGATTTTGTATGGAGGAAAAATATAACCCTACAGAGAGGAAATGGCTTAGAAGAAATATTTTACAACTCCGATTCCAAGGTTCTAAAGAGAATTCAACCAGATTCAACATAATCAAAACACTGTTTCAGAGCAGTAGCAAGAAAACTATTACCAAAGAAATAACTCAATCTAATTAAATCAAAACCACCAAGTGAAAAGTTAATAAAATTATTCTTCAATTTCATAGTTTTAGGCAAAAATGTGATCCATATCCTGTTTTCCTTACTCAAATCTAGCCTTCAAAGATATACACACACATATGCACAGTTAGCAATAGACTAAAATGTAACATCAGTGAGACCAAAATAATCCAAAAAAAAACTTAAGAAATTTTAACATTTTACCACTATAGCTGGAAGATCTCAAACCCTGATTACTAAATACACTTGTTAAAAAATGTGTGAATTCCATCATCAAAAACATCATTTTACCATTATATTTTCCTTAAAAGTGACAATCATTTAAAGACTACTAAACCTAAGGATCACCATCTGTCTTAAACATGCTTGTGATTTAGTACTCTTTATCAGATTAAAATACTCAGTTCTGGTAAAAAATGTTAAAGAACATCCTAATGGTCGAAAGCGAAAAACATCTATGGATTCAGATCAGTTGAGTTCAATTTCTGGCTCCAGAATTTAGTATCTGAGGGTCTAAGGGCAAGACTTAGTCATTTCTCAGTACTTCAGTTTTCTAATCTATAAAATGGTACAAACACCTCATACAGGTGAATGTATGCCTCAAAAGATTACAATGACTAAATGATATACTTGTATTAGCACACAGAAAGTGCTGAATAAATGTGTTACTATGTTTTACATACACTTGAAGAGGAGTCATATGCTCACACTTACTAGGATGGCTATAATCAAAAAAAGAAAAAATAAGCATTGGCAAGGACGTGAAGAAATTGGAAATCCTGTGTACTGCTGATGAGAATGTAAAATGGTGTAATCACTATGGAAAACATTAAGGTGGGTCCTCAAAAAATTAAAACTGTAACTGCCATATGATCCCACAATCCTACTTCTGGGTAAATATCCAAAAGAACTGAAAACAGGGTCTTGAGGAAATATTTGCACACTAATGTTCATAACAGCATTATTCACAAAAGCCAAGAGGAGGAAGCAACCCAAATGTCCATCAATGGATGGCTAGATAAAATGTGGTACATACATACAATGGAATTATTCGCCCTCAAAAAGGAAGGAAATCCTGTCAACAGCTACAACATGAATGAACCTTGCGGACCTTACACTAAGTGAAATAAGCCAGTTGCAAAAAGACAAATACTTCTATGAAGTAGCAAACATCATCAAATTCACTGAAACAGAAAGTAGCATGGTGGTCACCAGGGGCTGGCAAGTGAGAGCAAAGAGGAGCAACTGTTTAATCAGAATAGGATTTCAGTTTTCCAAGATGAAAATATTCTGAAGATCTGTTTTACAACAATATGAACACATTTCACACTCCTGAACTGTAAATTTAAAGATGGCTAAGATAGTAGAGGAGTCATACTTTTGAAACCTAGTATCTACAAATAAAGATAGGGTAATGTCCTTTCATAAGGGCTAGTGAAACTATTAGAGAAGCAACAAATGAACAGGTAACTAAAAAAACTCATAAATGGATAGCACTATTACATTATCCACTTTCATTTTGAAATATCTGCAGAAATTAAACACTGCATTAAAATAAGCTTATTTATTGCAGACAAAATACACAATTCACATGATTCAACTTTCTCAAGTCTCTAAAGCCAGCCTAATCTTGGGCCCAGATTCTTCTCATGCACAAGGAAAGTAGATGAGTTCTCTGATCCCATATGAAATAACTGCAGGGGTTTAAACTGTTGTGAAGTCTCTAGGCTCTACCAGTGTCACCTCAGATCCCAGACACCTTAGAATCATGAACTGAAATCACTATGGACCTAAACACCTGGGCTCTGATTATCATCAAACCATATCTTGTCTACTCACAAAATTTTACAACTTAAATACAAAAACTAGGAATACAAAAGCAAGTTTTCAAATTGTTCTCACCCAAATCATGGAGTGAAATTAAGCAGGCTTTATCTTCCTTTATACAAAAATAATCACCAGATATGTTTTAGGAGTAAATTTTAAACAAATGTGCAGTTCATGGACTTTTGTTAAGATATAACTTTAAATATTCAGCTCTAAAGAAACAATATATCAGCAAAAACTCCAAAGTTAATATAACTTTTCTGTTTTCAATAATTTTTAAGTTTTTAACCCATCCTTCAAAGATACTACCAAGTATCTATCAGCACTAGACCAATTATTTCTATATTTAATTAAATTGCAAGTATCAATTATAAAATGCACCATTTCATGTGTCACTAAGAACGCAAAAACACTGTCAATTAAAATAACATAGATATTGAAATATTTAAAAATTGGTATTTTAGAACAAATAGAATACAGTATGTATATGCTTGTCCCTCTGAATAATCCAAAAGTACAGGGAACCTAAACTATATCTCAAATACAGGCGGGAACACCAAAACCCCTAGAAACTCACTCAAACTTTTTTTAAATGCATGAAAAATAAATATAAACTACCAGTTCAAAGAATCAATAAATAATCAATGCAGATTGCAAATTCAAAGACACTCAGCACCCCAAATAACTAGACAATTCACTGCAGCCTCAGCAAATGATTTCCAAACTAAGAAAGTCAAAAATCTAAGCACTCAATGACTTTCAAACAACTCAGGTCGTCAAGACCCCTGCTGTCCTTTAATCCAGTGGTCCACACATAACAATTAGAAAGAGAAAGTGCCGCTTAATAAAAGAAAAAAACATTAATCCAGGATTTTTCTGCAAATACTATGGACACAATGAACTAGTTTAGCTTAGGGCAATTTACAAACTTAAAGTACATTTATAACACTGTTTCAAAACAGTGGTAGAGTTGCAAAATACGAAGAAAATCTTATCAGACTAAACATTTTTCAGACTAAGTATTAAAAGTTAATAAATTAACCAAATTTCAGAAAACACGAGAACATATTTATTAATTTAGTAGTATCAACAATTAATTATAGTATAGAAATGCACAGAACTTCTAGTAAATGTATCTATTTCAAAACTCCTAAAATCTATTACTTTTCTTACACCAAAATCTGAGATAGTACCACATCCTATATAACATTAAATATGAGTAAATCTAAATGTCAAAGTAAATTCACAACCAATGAAATTATACAGAAGATTCACAAATATAAACTTAATAATTAGAAAGCTAATTCTATCAAAGTTCAATTGTGCGTAAGAGACACATTCAAAACAGGCAAGGCAGGTCAAAAATGTCTCTGAAGATAGCAAATCCATCCCCAATCTAGAAAGAAATATAAATGTAGATTCTGTTTAGTTATTTCACTAACAATTTAAGTCACAGCCTTCACACAAAGAAAGACTGCAGTCTGTCTATCTACCTCTCTAGCTATCTATACATATGTAAACTGTTTTTTCCCATCAGTGGCACCACCAAATTACTAGGTTCAATGTTGACTCAGAAAACAAGTAACGAAAAAATGCTCTTTCCCTTCCTTTTTTGCTATTTTTCCAGAGGAATCCAATTTGATCATCCATTTGGATCTTAAACCTTAGAAATTCAACTGTGTGAAAAATGTCCATTAATGTAAAGAAAAATTGAAAAATGTTAATAATTTTTGGAGACGGGTGATAGTTAAAAGGCAGTTCATTATACTGTGCTCTGTATTCTTATATTTTTAAAAGTCTATTAAAATGTTAAATTCTGGTCAGGCACAATGGCTCACACCTGAAATCCCAGCACTTTGGGAGGCCAACACAGGCGGATCACAAGGTCAAGAGATCAAGACCATCCCAGCCAACATGGTGAAACCCCATCTCTACTAAAAATGCAAAAATTAGCTGGGCATAGCAGGGCGCACCCGTACACAGCTACTTGGGAGGCTGAGGCTGAAGAATCGCTTGAAACCGGAGGCAGAGGTTGCAATGAGCTGAGATCACGCCACTACACTCCAGCCTGGTGACAAAGCAAGACTCCATCTCAAAAAAAAAAAAAAAATGCCAAATTTTTAAAAATTCTTCAGGTGCATCAAGTAATCTGTACAAAAATCTTTCATTCTAAAACTTAGTAGAGAGCATCCATTTATCAATAATATATTTGACAAGAAACACTGACTTGAAGGTAGTCTTCAAATCACACCAACTATTACTCTATCAACAGACAGATGTAAGGCCATATCTGCTTGGAAGTTACTGAGGAAATAAATGTAATACAATTAAGTATATGTCTTCTTATTTTAAATGTTATATAGCTGGTAAGTCAAAAAAATTTTTTTTTCATTCTTAGAACTGAAGAGACAAACTTTCTAGTTCAGTGGTTTACAAACTTTTTGAGGTACCTGGAAAAAAGAGCCAGACACATCACCTGGTTTTATACATAGGGGATTATACACAAAATATTAGAAGATGCTTTTAAAAGGGATTTATCTACTTTAAAAAGGCTTTAAACCCACTGTTCCATATCACCAGCTACATTCTATAGCTAATATGGTGGCATAGTAAAAGTTAAATGACTTATATAATATCATTCGATTAGTGGCAAAAGAACTCAGGACTCTTGATTATTTGTCCAGGTCTCCTTTCAAACAATGCACCACTTCAAATGAAGTTACAATTAAGAATAAAACTTTCCATTTTCTTGCCTGCAAAATACAGTTATTAGACAAGATCATCTATGAGATCGTTTTCCAAGTCTAAAATTCTGACTCTATGAATGTCAAATTTAAACAGAAGTCTATAATAAGGGACTGAATGGGGTGTGAAGTGGGGGGAAAATAAATAAATAAATAAAATTTTTAAAAATAAATAAATAGGTAATTTTTTAAAAGGGACTGAATGTTCTTAATAACAGCAGAATCCTTCAAACACTTTCAATGACTTCAGAGACTTACAAGTCAAATACAGAAACAAGCCAACAGTAACTCAGTCACACCTTTTTAGGTTCTGAGACATTTTTGCAACATCTTTTAATAGTTAATGCTAGCAAAATGTGAAACAATGTTCTCAAAAGCCACTGAAAGTTTTTTGATTACTGGGTATTTTAGGAAAGGCTATTGGCCTATGAAAAACACACAACTCACTGAAGATGTTCAAGTTACCTAACGCCTCAAAGAGAATTAAGTACATCATTTTTTTATGTTTAAAATAACTGAATTGAGAGGAGAATAAAGCCTAGCTGGCATAATAGTTACAAAGTTTGAATTCCCACCTATTAAAGCCTGAAAGAGGTTGCTCTGAAATATGTTAATAACCCGTTCTATGGAACTTCTGAGCTGTCTGTCTTCAGTTTGGCTTAGTTTCGAACGATATTCTTCCAAAAGGTGCAATGCTCTCTGGGTATCTGAGAAGATAAAGCAGAGCCTGATTACAACTCTATATTTACAAAAAACGTATCACATACTAGTGCAAATAATTCTGCATGACATCTAAATAGTTCCCCAAGTCCTTGAGGTCAATTGATGTCACTATGTTCATGTACGTATATGTTCGTGTACACATATTCCCTAGAATAACAACAAAAAAAAATTAAAGAAAAGAAAATTTTAAATATATATCACATTAGAAAATGGAGGAGGATGAGCAGTTTGGAATAAATGTGTACTGGTAATTTGCCAAAGTAAAAGATCTAACTATTAGCAACAATTTCACATTACCTGAGATGCAAAAGCAGATTATCTACAATGTCATTATAATCCAAATTTTTAACATTTCAAAATACAAATTTAGTATCCCACAGTTGCTCACAGAATAATGCTTAGTAAGATGATAAAGTGAAATACTAAAACACTAATTCAGAATTTTTAAGGACATCTGTTGGGGGGAGGTTAATTGCCTCTCTTAATCATTAAAGAAATGTTAAGAAAGTTGAACAAACATTTTCGTGTCTCCATCTTCTGAAATAATGTGAGGCTTAGATTCCCTAAGTAATAAAGCTAGGACCGTGCTGTCTCATCAAAGTTACACAAACGACTCTAAAACAGCAATCAAAAAACTGACAGATGGAAAAGCAAGTGACACAGTCAACAGAGTTAGGGAATAAATTCTCACCTTGCTTCCGGACCGGCATTTTTCTCCAGAATCAGGAAGGGGGCACACACCTTTAAAAACACACAACAGAAAGGAAAAAGTAAAGGATAGAATCGTGTTAAACTAGCATTTCCCCCATAGAAACAGAAAACCCTCGCAGCCCTATTTGAAAAGCCCACGTTCCAAAGTTTTACCAAGTCAAAGAAAGAGCCTCAAAACCCAGCAGTTGTCTGTCAACTGGAAAGCTTTTCCTACGAGTGGGTACCCCTCCAAATTAAGAACAGATAGAAGTCGGCTTCCAACTCTCCTCGGAAGCGTCCCCCTCCCCAAAGAGCACTAACAGCCTAGACCTGAGGCCGCCTCTTCCCCCACACAAGAATCCACACTCCCCACCTGCTACCGGGGACTGGCGGGTGAAGCGCTCCGACCCTTGGCCCCTGAGCCAGCAGCGGACGCAGAGCGCTGAGAAGGGACCGGTGGGACTGGCCGTCCGCCCTGCTCGTGCCCCCTCCTCTCGCAAGCCTTTCTCTTTGATCGCCGCCTCCGGGCTGCTTCCAGCGGGGGCCGGACAGGGCAGCGGCCGCTCTCCGCGACGCCCTTGCGCCCCGCATGCACACCTCCGCGGGCCCCCACACCTGCGGCGCCGCCACAAAGTTCCCGCGAGCGGCGTGCGCTCGGAGCTGGGGTGCGCTCCAGACCCACCCGGAGCAGCTCCCCAGCGCAGCCCCGCTCCACGTACCCCCGCCCCGCCCGGGGCCCGCGGAGCCGAGCGGAGGGGGTGAAGGGACAGGGGAGGAGCTCCCCTGGGCCGCCGCACCCCCACGGCCTCTTTCTCTTTCTCGGCCGCGCCGCCTTCTCGCTCGCCGCGGCCCACCGGCCGGCTGGCCCAGTTGCCGCCTGGCCGCCCCACCCCCGGAACCTCGCCTCCTTCCGCACCCCCAACCGTTCTCCCCCCAAACTTTCCGCCAAGATGGCGGCCCCCCGAGCTGGCCTGCCGCGCCCCCACGTGACCGCTTTCCCGGTGCTCCCAGCCAATGGGAAGTGAGGAGGCGGCTCGCGCCGAGCCCCGGGCTCCCCGGCTGCTACCTTGGGGTTAGAAACGGGAGGAGGGTCGGGAGAGGGCTCGGGAACGGAAGGGGAACCCGGAGAGCATCCTAAGGGAACCTCCTCGCTTAAAGGGGCGGCCGCTGAAGTGGCTCTGAAAACAAAGGAGTTAACACACGGACTCCACAGGTGGCCCGGGGTGGCCCCAGAGGATCCCGCCTTTACCTTCCCCTAGCCCACCAGCGTGTCCCGCAGTTCCGAGCTTAGCGCGCCAGGCCGGGAAGGATCGGGCTGTCTGAAGAGAGGAGTGACCTCGCCTACACCAGATCCAAGGCGCACATTCCGAGACACCCCCTTAACCTCACTCAACTCGTGCCGTTTCCAACTCCGCGGCGGAGAGAGCCCCTGGCAACCCCGGGGTAGATCCCCAACGGGGAAAAGCCGCCTAGAGGAGGAGCCAACTGCACCTCCCAGGGGGCGGGGAGGGCGGGGCCTGGGAGAGAGGGAGGAGTTCGGGGAGGGGGTGCCAACTCCGCACAGCCTTCCACTACAGGCTGATTATGTTACTATTCGTCCCATAGTAATAGGCTTGCAGGGAGGGGGTTCATTAAAGAAGGACATGTAAAATAGAGACACTGGTTAATTTCGCAAGAGTTTGAGGGTTTTAGTACAAGATTTTTAAGTCTAAGTGATTAATTCCAAGTAGGGTGTACTTAAGGGTGGGGAGAGAAGGCTCGTTCATTCATTCGCTCATTCATTCAGTCCCCCAAGCCTGCGTCCCAGCCCAGTCAGCATCTCAGGTATTACCCAAACTCTGACGGTTCCTTTAAGAACTCACCTGCAGCCGCGCCCTCCGAAGCGGAGCCGCCTTTGGCCAGCGCTGCAGGTTTAAGTTTCGAGCGCACCTCCGAGAGGAACTATGGGCCGGCTGGGACCCGGTTCCCCGGCTGAGCCGCCTAGGTTATAGAAGGAGAATCTCGGGAAGCTCTCCAAGTCACTACTCAGGTCTTTGAACCTCTTCTGGGTGACAAGGACTTCCCTACTCGGAGGTCCAGAGAGAATTTACCCAAAGTTACCCCAGGTGAATGACAGAACTGGAAACCCGGAGATCCTGTCTTTCAAAACCGGAAGGCTCTTCCCAGTAAACCTGACGGCCTCTGACTGAGGCCATATCCATTAGCTACTAAAAGGAAGGCCATGGAACCTCGTATTGTATGTAACCTTAACAGCCACTCAGAGGTATACTGACCCCTGGTTTTACTTTTGGATTTTGCCTTGGAATTCTAACTTATTATAAGAACCCATCGACTTTAGAACCTATCTAGGACCCTTCTCTCAGTTTAAGATAAAGGAACCCAGGTCCAGAAAAGGGAAGCAACTTGTCCAAGGACATAGACGCTAATCAGTAACAGAGCAGCCCAGAACTCAGGTCTCCTAGCTCCCCAGGGCTCTTCCTATTATGGTTTTGGACAACTTGACAGAGAGGTCTGTTGGTATGTTGGCAGCAGATCTCTGTGCTTTCCTGGATCAAGCATCCTGGGATCTTAAACAACAGTTAGAGCAACATTGCATAAAGATGGGATAGAAGAGTCAATCAATCCTAAAAGCAGGGGTGTCCTAAAGGCAGGGACTTAACAGAGGGATGGAAGTTATTTAATAGTGAAAATGGTTCATGGCATGTATGATATTTTCAAGACTTCATTGAGGGACTGTGAATGGAATGTTGTGATAAGAAACCATTTTTTTTTTTTTTTTTTTTGAGACAGAGTCTTGCTCTGTTGCCCAGGCTGGAGTACAGTGGCGTGATCTCGGCTCACTGCAACCTCTACCTCCCTGATTCAAGCAATTCCCCTGCCTCAGCCTCCCGAGTAGCCAGGATTCCAGGCATGCACCATCATACCTGGCTATTTTTTTTTTTTTTTTTTTGCATTTTTAGTAGGGATGGGGTTTCACCATGTTGGTCAGGCTGGTCTTGAACTCCTGACCTCGTGATCCGCCTACCTCAGCCTCCCAAAGTGCTGGGATTACAGGCATGAGCCACCATGCCTGGCAGATAAGAAAATATTCTAAGAATGATTTCCATGGAAGGGAATGGAATTCCATAAAATGGTAACCATTCTAAGAATCTCTGCAGAATTCAGGAGAAAGAGGGAGGGAAATTTGCCCTCTCCCTTGATAACATTTATTGTTCATATATGTTCACTTGCTAGGAGATGGGATAGAAATAAATAAGATCCAACTCCTGCTCTCAACGACACACAACCTGGAAGCAAATGAACAAAGGCCAATGCACCTTTTCCCAGGGGACACTCGGGAGTCAAAAACAAAATTTGCATGAGTTCTCAAAGTTATCCTAGCCCTTCTCTAAATATAAGGAGGAGGAGGAGGAGGAGGGAAGAGGACATGTCATTTTTTCTTATCATTCTGTGTGACAGTCCTATTTGGTTGTCAGCAGCGTCCAAAAGCAGCAGTGAGCCTAGTGCTTGTTCTATCCCTTAACCTAAGGTGCCGGTAGCAAGTGCCTAGCAAATAAATATATATGAACAATGAATGAAGGTTTTTTACTCTTCATTCCTCATTTCAACCCATCTTCATTATTGCTGGATAAAAAATTACTCAAAGCTTAAGAGTTTAAAACTTATTAGCTTAGTAATTTAAACAGCTATAAAAATTATCTCAGTTTCTGTGTATCAGGAATTCAGGAGTGGCTTAGTTAGGTGGTTCTGGCTCAGGGCATTAAGATGTTGTAGTCAAGAAGTCTACCAGGGCTGCAGTCATCTGAAGGCTTCAGTGGGACTAAGGGAGGTTCTTTCAGCATGGATCATTCACATAGCTAGTAAGTTGATGCTGGCTATTGTCAGGAAGCTTCAATTTCTCACCATGAAGACCTGCTTGAGTGTCTTTATGATGTAGTGGCTGACGTCCACCAGAGCAAGTGATTCAAGAGGGCAAGACAGAAGACACCACAACGCCTTTCATCACTTAGTCTCAAGTGACACTCTGTCATAGTCTGTTTGGGCTGCTATAACAAAATACCTTAGACTGGGCGATTTATAAACAACAGAGATATGTTACTCACAGTTCTAGAGACTAAGCAGTCCGAGATCAAAACACCATCAGATGTGATCTAACAGTAATGAGAATAAAAATATTTTTTTAAAAAATTACCAAGAGATTCAGTGTCTGGTAAAAGCCCCATTCCTCATGAATGGAGCCTTCTTGCTGCATCTTCCCATGGTGTAAGGGACTAACAGGCTCTATCAGGCCTCTTTTACAAAGGCTCTAATCCCATTTAGAAGAGCTCCACTTTCAAGACCTACTCACCTCTCGAAGGCCTCATCTCTTAATATGATCACTTTGAAGGTGAAGATTTCAACATATTAATTTAAGAAGGACACAAATATTCAGACCATAGCACACTCCATCATTTCCATAATATCCTATCAGTTACTTAGATCAGCCTCAAGGATATGAATACCAGAGATAAGACTCATTGGAGGCCATCTTCTTGGAGCTGGCTACCACATCACCACAACATGCAAAGCAATGACATCTGGATTTTTCTTTTTTCTTTTTTTTTTGATGGAGTCTCACTCTGTCGCCAGGCTGGAGTGCAGTGGCGAGATCTCAGCTCATCACAACCTCGGCTTCCCAGGTTCAAGGGATTCCCCTGCCTCAGCCTCCTGAGTAGCTGGGACTACAGGCACGTGCCACCACACCTGGCTAATTTTTGGTATTTTAGTAGAGATGGGATTTCACCATGTTGGCCAGGATGGTCTCCATCGCCTGACTTCATGATCTGCCTGCCTCGGCCTCCCAAAGTGTTGGGTTTACAGGCATGAGCCACTGCACCCAGCCCTGACATCTGGATTTTTCTAAACAACTTTTATTTCATCAAAGTATTCCTTACTTTGTGTAGTAAGCAGCTGCCATTGACTAAGACACAATATCTAATCTAATTTTCCAACTTCCCCATTAAATATATATATACACACACACACTATATCTATCTAACCATCTATTATCTATTCTATCTATCTATCTATCTGTCTGTCTTCTATCTGTTTACCAATAGATAAATGAACAGAAGAAATTACTTCAACAAACTATTAATGAGTAAAGCTGTTCACTTTCCAGCTCCAAGTTAACTTGCCTTTTTAAGACCTTAAAAGGCTTAGGAGTCAAAGGACCACAGGGAAAGGCTTGGACTTCCCATTCTTTTATTGAAATGTCGGAGAGTCAATGTCAAAGATATTGTCTCTAAGTTCCAAACCTTCCCTTCCCAAGCATTCTCCTGCCCAATCCACCTTTGCAGCTTCACATCCCTGTCTTTGTCTTTTCCTCCATCCAGGCCTCAGCCTGTAAATCTATAAAGGTGCCCAGGTCCTATCAGCTTCTTGTGCATCTTTTGCTTTCACTCCAGCAGAGTAACAGCATGCTACCTGTGCCAAGGCAATCACTAAAAGGAAAGGATTTAATGCTGTCAAAAAGCTTATGCCAGCTTAAGCTGCAAGAAGAGGAAATGGGTCAAGTATGATGAAAGTGACCATGTTGGTCAGACCTCTATGAGAGCCTAGAGGGATTTCTTAGCAGCGTAGTACTTTTAAAGGAATCTAAACAAACCAGCATCTGGAAAGAAGAGAGTAACCGCAGCAATCGGGGAACAATTGTAGAATCTCGGGCCATTTCATTAGGAAAAGAGAGGTCACCAGGGAGCTTAACTTCAGTCATCAGACAGGCTTATTCTGTGTACCCAGTGGGCAAGTACAGTCAATGGATGAAAATTCAACCTATGGATGCACACAGGAAGTTCTTCCTTAACATGATTTGTCAGAAACTGCCCAAAATTCTGAAGAGCTGCCTCAAGGTAGTGGAAATTTTTTTTAATCAGGAAGGGGCCGAATAAAGCCATCAAGGATTCTGTGTCAGAAGGTGGGAGATACCCAGGACACAGGTTGAAGTAGGTGACCTCTGAGACCACAGTTCTAAGCTGTTGAAACTTCAGTCGCTGCTGAATACTGAAATGGTATTTGCACGCTTTAGTCTACATCAAGAATTCATCTTACCCAGTTTTAATGGGACCAAGACCATTAATGAAATGGCCCTAGATTCTACAATTGTTCCCTGATTGCTGCGGTTACTCTCTTCTTTCCAGATGCTGGTTTGTTTAGATTCCTTTAAAAGTACTACGCTGCTAAGAAATCCCTCTAGGCTCTTTCTCGTAGATAATTCTTAACGGAATAAAAGCTACAACTTGAAACCAATTCCCTTTAAAATGTGGACAGTTGGCCATCTCCATGTCTATGATGGGTAGTTAAGCACTGAACTAATGCTTTTTAATGGAAGAGCCACCCTAAAATTCCTGTATATGTATAATGGATTATTAAATCAGTATAGGACTAACAACTGCTTCCCATGTAAACGGGTACACCCTGATAATGGTATAGCCCTTCATACAGTGTTCCAAGACAGATTTAACTCACTGCAGGTCCACAGCAACCTGTAAGATAAACTCATTAGTTATGATCTCCCACTTTGCAAAGGAGGGTACGGAGGAAGAAGAAACTAAGATAACTTAGTTTAGGACATCACAACTGGCTGGAGCTGGGCTGAACACAAGTTCATTGTTTTTTCCATTAATCTATGCTGCTTTTTCTCTACTTGGCTCCTTTTCTACATTAAACAAAGAAAACAAAAAACTGTGGTCACAGAGTGGTATATATGTGTGAGAGACAGAGACAGAGGGATAGAAAGAGAGAGACTAAGTGAAAGAAAAAGGAGAGGGACTGAGAGAGATTCAGATAAAATGAGGCACAAGTAATGGGCTAGTCAATATACTTCTCATCTATCTGAGTGCCTATTTCCATCAAAATTATCTCCATTGTTAAAGGCACTCAAATAGATGAGAAGTATATGCATATCCACATCCTGGTGATATGGTATAACCAGGTATAAACGAGTTGGTTTTTTGTTTTGGAGTTTTTTGTTTTGTGGATTTTTTTAATGCAAAGGTATATGTTTAAAATACCTTGTAGCTTCCTTCTCTCCTTCATTTACCCAGACAAGTATCCTTGAGTATAAAAGAGGTTTTCTAGATGCATGGGACATCCAAACTGGAAGTGCCCATCTACTCCCATCCCCATGTTTGATAAACATGGGAAGTAAGCTCCAGAAGAGCTCCCAGACAGCATCAGCACACAATTTTCAAAGGAGTTTTCCCTGATAGCAAAAAGTTACTGACATTTCCAGCACAATCCTTCTTTCTTTTAGAGTAGGAGCTAGGGGTAAGGAGAAATTAGTAATCTTTACTAAAGATAAATTTCTAAGTCAACCAAATTTGCTTTTCTGCTTTTGAAAAACTTGTGGTATTGACAGAACCATAGTATCCCATATGAAAATCCTCAGGATTATACTAAAATCTCCTTACATGAAACAACCTCTTCACCCCACCTCCTGCCAGGAGGATTACCATTGTCTATTCAAAGAAGGCTTTGGGTAGGGCCCCTCAGTCAGATTATCCTTATGTAGGTGGAGAACATAAACTTGGAAACTTAATTGGAATTTGAAGAAATGCTATTAGAATTTTAGGAAGTCATTCGTATTCCATTTCTGAGACGTGACCTGGATAGAATTCTGGTAAGTGGAAAAGCCAAAGGATTCTTTATAATTAGATGTGGGTTTTGTCCAGTGACCAATCTCATTTAGAATGGAAAACTGCCACAGCCTTCCGAAACAAAGACTTGTGTGCCAGTCTTTCATTTTTGGGAAGTGACACTCACTAGGGCTGTTATTTTCCTGTTCCTCATGTTGTATAACCCTAAATTCCTTTACTATTTCCTTCTATTTTACACTCACAAGAATGGTAATGATTATGAATCATTTAAATCTTGCTTTCTATTTAAATTTTCTTTAGATTAAATTAATTTCCTCCCAGGGCAATTTTATCAGTTGAGATTAAACATTTGTGATTAAAACATCCTCTGCCTTTTATAAATAATTTGGGCAATGGTTGAAGAAACTTTTCCAAATACGCTTTTTTAAAAATGCTGCAAAATTTTCCCAAGTTGGATATCATTTCAAATTGCAAATTACCACGTGAATAAACAAAGCCAAGCTCAAAGGGAGTAGGAGACAGTATAATAACAACAATAAGTCAATAATTTAAAGGGAATGGGGCATTACCAATTACTAATGAAGATGAATAAAGGAATTTAAGAATAAGAAAGAAGCAAACATTTAATAAGAAATGCTACCATAATAATTTGGAGAAGCTTGGGTTCAAGAGAGCAGAACAAAGCTGTATTTTTATTCTTTTTTTTTTTTCTCAGAAGAACACTCCAAAAATATTAGAACAAAGAGAAACTTGTTCCTCCAACCTTAAAAAAAGAAGAGTGGCTGAGTGCCATGGCTCACGCCTGTAATCCCAGCACTTTGGGAGGCTGAGGTGGGTGGATTGCTTAAAGTTAGGAGTTCGAGACCAGCCTGACCAATGTGGTGAAACCCTGTCTCTACTAAAAATACAAAAATTAGCCAGGCATGGTGGTGTGCCTATAATCCCAGCTACTCAGGAGACTAAGGCAGGAGAATCATTTGAATCCGGGAGGCAGAGATTTCAGTGAGCCAAGATGGCATCACTGCACTCCAGCCTGGGCGACAGAGTAAGACTCCATCTCAAAAAAAAAAAAAAAAAGAAGAAGCTTGATTAGTAACCCCCAACAAAACAGAAAGTAGATGGAGAATTGGTCTAATCCAAGTGCCTGGGCTGGGGGTGGGGCGAATGGAAAATGCAAGTACCAAAAAAAGCAAGTGGGAGGGAAATCATATACATAATACAAATGTGGAAACATGCTGATTCTGCATGATGAATACAAGGTTTTCTGTTCTATTTATTCCAGATATGTTTGTGAACATTTGAAATATTTCTTTTTTTTTCCAGGAACACGTGCACTTTATTGAACACAATTGTAGAAAAGTGTGTGAGGGTAAAGGGCTGATACAGGATCAGCTGGGGGCAGGGCAAGGAATGGAAGCTGGAGTACGTGGGAGACAGGTCACGGGCAGAGCCCCTGGACAGGATGATTCCTCTGATCTACTGATAGGCTTGCAGCATCAGTATTGGGATGATGATCAGCAGAATGGTCATGATAATACCCAAAATCAGGGCCCAGATGTTCAGGCACTTGGCGGTGGAGGTGTAGGCACGGGCCCCGGTCAGGTCGCCAACCATCTTCCTGTCCCTAGAC
Source organism: Callithrix jacchus (assembly GCF_049354715.1). NCBI lineage: Eukaryota > Metazoa > Chordata > Mammalia > Primates > Cebidae > Callithrix > Callithrix jacchus. Next base: position 24,817,111 of record NC_133516.1, on the reverse strand, counting down.
TTCACGGAGTGAGAAAACGCTATGAAGCCCAGGAAGCAGGAGTTCATGAAGAGGGTGTTGAACAGGGACCAGACGACGTGGTCGGGCACGGAGGTCTCACTTTGGATGTGGATCACGGTGGATGTCAGGGGCACAGGGCTGTGGGGTGCCCCCAGCGCAGCCACCTCATATTCCTCCTTCAGCATCTCATAGTTCGGGGGACGGTCATTGCTGGAGGGAGTGAAGAAGATTTGGACGGTGTGGTTCATGGTGTCCAGGGAAGACTGGCCATGGGCGGGTTGCTGGGATGCTTCCGAAATATTTCTTAATAAAATGTTTAAACCTTTAAATGATCAGATAGACTTGCCTTAAGCAGTTTAAGAAATTGAGACTCCAGATACCATTGAAGATGGCATATAGCTAGGTATGGTGAGGTGAGAGCCAAAAACAAGGAAATTGTTAAATACCTAAAGAAGAAGTTAGATATCCAGGTTCCCACATATTCAGACAGGTGACCATCTTGCCTCACTCCTCCAAAAGGCAAGAACTCTATTTACTGGAGAACAAGAGAAGCTGTAGATTTGGAACCACTAGACACAGAGGAAGATAGTGGTGTTTGTAGTACAGGAAACTAAGGGAAAATCAGCATATTGAACAGAGATAACTCTCTCACATCCACCTCTTTCTTCCTGCTAGCTATAACTGGGAGATACCTTTCAGACAGAAAAATGGAATTGCCTCAGAAAAAAAGATCAATAGATATGTATTGTTGGGAGGCTTACAGAAAAAGGCTAAGCCATCAGAAAAATGCAAATCAAAACCAGAGTGAGATAGATTTCACTAGAATGGTTCTAATCAAAAAGATGTATCTGTTAAGACATACTGTTATTATTATAACAAGTGTGCAAAGGATGTGGAGAACTCAGAACCCCCATACACTGCTGGTGGGACTGTAAAATGGTGCTTCCACTTTGGAAAAGAGTCTGGCATTTTTTTAACAGTTAAACATGTAATTTCCATATGATGTGACAATTCCACTCCTAGGTATACACCAAAGAGAAATGAAAACACATGCCTATACACAAATATTTATAATGACATTATTAATAATAGCCAGAAAGTGGAAACAACGTAAACACCCACGAATTGGTAGATGGAAAAGTAAAATTGTATGCCCATACAACATAATATTATTTAGCAGTATAAAGAAATGAAGTGTTGATACATGCTATGACATGAATTAACCTTGAAAACATTCTAAGTAACAGAAGCCAGGTGCAAAATACCACATACTGCACAATTCCATTTAGGTGACATATCCAGAAAAGGCAAATCTATGTAAAGAAAAAGTAGACTAGTTGTTGCCTAGGGTTGAGGAGCGTGGGATGGAAGGGATTGGAAGGTAAAGGCTAAGGGATGAGGTTTTTTTATTTTAATAAAAATGTTCTAAAGTTAATCATGGTTGTGGATGCACAATTCTGTGAATATGTGAAAAGTCATTGAATTATACATTTTAAATGGGTGAATTGTAGGGTATGTGAGTGGTATCTCAATAAAGCTGCTTTTAAAAAATGTCGAGCTGGTCATTTTATTGCTCTTCAAGAATGCAGACCTATCTGTGAGCCTCTCAGATATACACAGAGCCTCCAATCAGTTCAGCTTTCAACAAGAAAAGCCAACCAAGGCTTTTGGAGAAGGCTCTCATCATGAGGACAGGCACAGTGGCTCACACCTGTAATCCCAGCACTTTAGAAGGCTGAGAGGCAGGTGAATCACTTGGGGTCAGGAGTTTGAGACCAGCCTGGCCAGCATGGTGAAACGCTGTCTCTACTAAAAATACAAAAATTAGCCAGGACTGGTGGCACGTGCCTGTAATCCCAGCTACTCTGGAGACTGAGGCGGGAGAATCACTTGAATCCAGGAGGCAGAGTTCGCAATGAGCTGAGATTGCACCACTGAACTCCAGCTTGGGTTACAAAGCAAGACTCTGTCTCAAAAGAAAAAAGAAAGAAAGAAAATATAATCATTGTAGACTATTTGTTTTAAAAATGCAATATTTTTGTAGTCTTAGCAACAAAAACATAGAGCAATGAATAGTGATTTAACACCACCAAATAAAGGAAATATAATTGCAATTGGAGGATGGGAATCTTCACATAAACATAATAGAAAATCAACTGATTGCATTAATTACTGAACAAAAGTACCAGTTTTCTATATTATTTAGTAATATAAAAGTAAATTTCAGAAGAAACAGTTAAAAGAATTGAAAGTTTCTATCCAGAGGGGAATCGGAGGAGTGGAGAAGGGAGGAGAGGGCAAGAAACTACTTTTTAAGTATTTCTATAAGGCTTTTACCACTATGAATTTTGAAACTATTTGCATGTGATAACTTGAGTAAAAATAAAAATTATAATGAAATATATAAAGAGGAGTTAGGTGATGCACACTGACTTTCATGCCACACCAAAGCAGAATTCCAGTGGTAGATGTGGCAGGAAAGACTCCGACAGAACTCCAGTTGCTGCTACCCTATGCTATAGTAGACGCTGCAGTGACTGCCCCTTCTGAAGAATGAGACAGCTGGAGGAAGTGGTCCATCACAGGGCCAGAATGGCAAGAATACAGAATCTCCTTTTCTTTTTTTGTCTTTCTTTTTCTTTTTAAGACGGAGTCTCATTCTGTTGCCCAGAATGAGTGCAATGCTGCCATCTCGGCTCACTGCAACCTCCACCTCCCTGGTTCAAGTGATTCTCATGCCTCAGCCTCCCCTCTCATGCCTCTCATGCCTCAGCCTCCCCTCTCATGCCTCTCATGCCTCAGCATGATTCTCATGCCTCAACCTCCCCTCTCATGCCTCTCATGCCTCAGCATGATTCTCATGCCTCAGGCTATTATCAGTAGCCTGGATAATAGGCGTGCACCACCATGCCTGGCTAATTTTTTTGTATTTTTAGTAAAGATGGAGTTTTACCATTTTGGCCAGGCTGGTCTGGAACTCCTGACCTCAAGTGATCCACCTGCCTCAGCCTCCCAAAGTGCTGGAATTACAGGTGTTTTTTCTAGGCGGTGTGTGACATTCTTTCTAGGGAGATTTTTTTTTTTTTTCATTTTTTTGAGACAGGATCTTACTCTGCTGCCCAGGCTGCAGTGCAGCGGTGCCATCATGGGTTACTGCAAACTTGACCTCCCAGGCCCAAGTGATCCTGTCTCAGCCTCCCCAGTAGCCGGGACTACAGGTCCAGGCCATCACACCTAGCTAATCTCTTCCTTAAAAGTTTTTTTGTAGAGACTCCTGTACTCAAGCAATCCTCCTGCCTTGGCTTCACAAAGTGCTGGGATTATACGCATGAGCCATTGTGCCCAGCCTCACTAGAAAGATTTAAATGTGGTTCTGTCCATAGACAATTTTAAAATTACTTCTCAGAAACTTACCAAATTTATTATGTATGTGAGTCCCTAAAATTCCTAGAAACAAATAGAAGATCCTCTGTGAGTGAAAAAGTCAAGTTTCTTCCTCCTCCTAATGACAAAACTCCAAGTAAAATCACTGTTTAGGGCAGGAACAATGGTTCACGCCTACAAACCCAGCACTTTGGGAGGCCAAGGCAGTGGATCATCTGAGGTTAGGAGTTCAAGAACAGCCTGGCCAACATGGTAAAAATCCTGTCTCTACTGAAAATGCAAAAATTAGCCAGGCATGGTGGCACGTGCCTGTAATTCCAACTACTCAGGAGGCTGAGGCAGGAGAATTGCTTGAACCCAGGAGGCAGAGGTTGCGGTGAGCCAAGATCATGCCATTGTACTCCAGCCTGGGCAACAAGAGGAGACTCCATCTAAAAAAACAAACAAACAAACACACTATTTGTTGTCATACAATATTTCTGTCTTAGTTTATATTCTAATACTTTTATTTAAGGGCATATTTTTAAACAAATATGCAAAATTTTTAATTACATAACCAATATTTATGGTTAAAAAATAAAACTGCAAACAGTTTGGAAGAATATATACTTACTAATAAAATTCATCTTCCAGATGGGCACGGTGGCTCACACCTGTAATCCCAGCACTTTGGGAGGCTGAGATGGGTGGATCACTTGTGGTCAGGAGTTCGAGACCATTCTGGTGAACATGGTGAAACCCTGTCTCTACGAAAAATACAAAAATTAGCTTAGCATGGTGGTGGGTGGCTGTAGTCCTATCTACTCGGGAGGCTGAGGCAAGAGAATCGCTTGAACTTGGGAGGGAGAGGCTGCAGTGAGCCAAGATCGTGCCATTGTACTCCAGCCTGAGTGACAAGAGCAAGACTCTGCCTCAAAATAAACAAATAAAATAAAAACAAACCGGGTGTAGTGGCGGGCACCTGTAATCCCAGCTACTTGGGAGGCTGAGGCATGAGAATCGCTTAAACCTGGCAGGCAGAGGTTGCAGTGAGCTGAGATTTCGCCATTGCACTCCAGCCTGGGCCACAGAGTGAGACTCTGTCTCAAAAAAAAAAAAAAAAATCGGGCAGGGTGCAGTGGCTCAAGCCTGTAATCCCAGCACTTTGGGAGGCCAAGGCGGGTGGATCACGAGGTCAAGAGATCGAGACCATCCTGGTCAACAAGGTGAAACCCCGTCTCTACTCAAAATACAAAAAATTAGCTGGGCATGGTGGCGCGTGCCTGTAATCCCAGCTACTCAGAAGGCTGAGGCGGGAGAATTACCTGTGAACCCAGGAGGCAGAGGTTGCGGCGAGCCGAGATCGCCCCTTTGCACTCAACCCCAACTCACATCAAATATGATTTTTAACAGGTTGGTAAGTCACTTTGCATGCCACTACATTTTGAAATGTCAAGGGGGATTGGGATGAGAAAGTTAATTGAAGAAATTGCTTTATGTGATGAAAGACTAAATACACACCAGACTGTATATGACAACAGAACTCTCTGATCCACGACCTCTGCAGCAAGCAACCCAGGAAATCAGACAACAACCACTGCTGCAATTGGCCTATGATAATCAGAACCTGGTCAATGACTTCCAGCTTCCCTAATTTGTGCCCTGTCTTTCAACTCAAGACCAATCAGAGAAAGTCAAATATTCTCCCCAAATCAACCATACAAAATGCCCTGCTTCTAGTCATCTTGCTTCCAGCTTTTCCATACCTGAAGATCTCCTTTTTTCTTCTTCTTCTAATTACAAAGCTTTCCCATTCCCCTGCCTGCCTTTGAGCCTCTGCCAAATGCAAGTGATGGTGGTTCACTCCCTCGCTATAGCAAGCTCCGTATAAATAGCCTCTGTTCTCATTCAGGTGGTCATCAGTTACTTCCATGGACAAGCAAAAGTTCCCAATAACAAACAGAAAAACTGTTTAGTCTGCCACTTTAATAAAGGCCTTGTTCATTAGGTCATTCATTCAGTTAATATGCATTATGCATCTACTATGAGCCAGGAACTAAAATAAACTATATTTCTCTGGGAAAATTTGTCTGAGAAGGAAATCACAAAGCTGAATGAAGCCTTGGGAGTTGAAAATTCAAATCTTCAGTCTTTGCTTATGGTCTGTAGCAGGCAAACAGCTTCAAACTTCTCAAGGTTCCTTGGTTAAACATGAATGAATGGATGAAGAGAACACCCCAGCAATAAAGATAATGCCCCAAAAATAATTTTACTAAGGATAATGTTTTTTATGCCACTCTTTTTATTTTTTAAAAAATTTCTCAGTACCTCTGAAGATTTCTGACACTATTGTTAAGCCACTATTTTTTAAATGATACATATAACTACTTGTCTAGGATGGTTTCTCTTTCTCTCAATTATGTTCAATTTATGAATCTAGACCACAACATTCTTCATTAATAAAGTTGGCAAACAAAGCGTCTGAAAACATTTTGTTACAGGGAATGATATTCTGCTAAGTTTTATTGAAGATGACATTTTCATTTGTACTGCTAATGAACTATTCTTATTCCTTTTGGGAACTATGATTTATTAAAAGAATTAAAGTTTTTTAAAAACACCGAAAGAATTACACTCATTCATTTTTAATATGACCAGAGTATTTGCAATAGAAAAGTTAGTGAGTGTTCCCTTAGTGAATGGTGGCTTTTAAACACTGCATAATTCTGGGTATTACCATCAGGAAAATGCTGCACTGTTCCTCATTAGAAGGATAATGCCATTATAATAGCTTTACTCTGAGGCATAAACCAGTTAAGTGAAGCACCAGAAAAGGAAAAGCGAAAGTGTGTTTGGTGAATCATTTTTGTGCTATGGTTTGGTGACTCTAAATTGAGCCAGAAAAGAATGCAGCTAGTGGCTTAATTTGAAGAATCTTCCAAGGAAATGCTGCAATTCTGTACAATTCTTATTGGTCTCTAGCCTCTGGGATCTCTGTTTACGAAGCTGTCTATTAACACAGCTTTGCAAATTAATTGTGAGCAAATCAGCAGAGAATAAAAACTCAAACATAAATCTCTGATCTAACCACTTCATTTAGGAAGGGATTAGGGAGATCTTCTTGGACCAGTGTTTTTGATTCTCTTCTTTGCATTGTGACCTTATACTGGAAACTCAGCTGTGACTACTATTGTTCAGGTCCAAAGTGCCAGGAAGTTCAGATCAGGTTGAGGACAAGCTCAGGCTAACTCTGAGGTCAGCCTATTCACATGTCTTTTTTTTTTTTTTCTTAGATGGAGTCTCGCTCTGTCCCCCAGGCTGGAGTGCAGTGCCGTGATCTTGGCTTACTGCAACCTCTGTCTGGCAGGCTCAAGCAATTCTCCCGCCTCAGCCTCCGGAGTAGCTGGGACCACAGGTGCACACCACCATGCCCGGCTAATTTTTTGTATTTTTTTTTAGTAGAGACGGGGTTTCACTGTGTTGCCCAGGCTGGTTACAATCTCCTGAGCTCAGGCAATCAGCCCGCCTCAGCCTCCCAAAGTGCTGGGATTACAGGTGTGAGTTGTCCTGCCTGGCCTCATATGTTTTTTCTAGGCTAGGATCGCTTGAGAAACACAACCAGGTTCCTGGGGGTTAATAGATCTATTCTCCAAAGCCAAAGTATTTAGCATGGTTAGCAAAATTGTACTGTGTGTTGCAATTGGGCTCTGAGCACAGAATCTCACTGAGTGCCTTATGAATTTGATCATGAATAGAAGGCTGGTACAGTAGTGAGCAAGGGAAACTCCTACTCAGAGAAAGGTTTTACTCTAGAAATCATCCTCAAGGAGGAGACTACTTTAAAATTCTTGACTCCAGTTTTCTTTGATGTAAAAGATAACCTTCTAGGGGCATGATTAGATCAGAGATTTTATTACAGGAATAACAAACCCTTTTAGGCAGTCCAGAGTGAACGCTAGCAGCAGCATTACGGCATTACTCCCTCTGCCCCAAGGAAAGCCCTTCTGTCCCTAGGGTCCATATAGGATGCTATGAGGGTAATGCTGATGGACATGTCCCTTGGACGTGTCTGGTATTTGCCATGCATATATATATGTGTGTGTGTGTGTCTGTGTTTCTTACAAAAGTAGTATCATACATCTTATTCTGTAGTCTCCTTTTTTTTTTTAAGGAATTTACATTTATTTTACAGCTTCAAAAAGGCTTGGTGTGTGATAATGACAGAAAATCAAGCATAGTACCTGATAGATAGTTTTCTGATAAATATACAAGGGATATTTACCCCTGAAAAATCTGTGCTCCAATTCAGTTAATGAGTCAAATGTTAAATATTGTTATACCGGTGTTTTATTTAGATGTTTCCCATTTATGATGATTATTAAACATACACCTTCCAACCTGGGAATCAGATCTGAGTGATCCTGTTGGCATTCTGCCCACAACTTGATGAGTGACCTTAAGCAGATCAATTCAGTATTGCTTCTCTAGATAAAGTCCCAATCTTGTCTGGCACATCTAGCCATAAAAACTCATATGCAGTTCCCAGAATATACCATGCTCTTCTGTGCTACCATACTTTTTAACAGGGGGGTCTGAAACACTCCTTCCTATCTGCCTAATTAATTCCTCACTATCTTTTTAAATTAAAAAAAATTAAATTGTAGTAAAGTGGATATAAAATGTAACATCTTAACCATCTAAGTGGATGGTTAATTTCAGTAGTGTTATGTACATTCACATTGCTATGCAACCAATCCCCAGAACTCTTTCATCTTGCAAAACTAAAATTGCACACACATTAAACAGTGGCTTTGCATTCCTCCCTCTCCCCACCCCTAGTGATCATCATTCTACCTCCCATCTCTAGATGCCTCATGCAAGTGGACTAATACAGTATTTGTCACTTTTATAGCTGGCTTATTTCATTTAGCATAATGTTCTCAAGGTCCAACCATGTTGTAGCATGTGTCAGAATGTCCTTCCTCCTAAGGCTGAATTAAATTCCATTGCATATATATTTATGTTTATCCATTTATCTGGTGATGGACACTTGGGTTGTTTTCACTTGCTGGTTACTATAAACACAGGTAGAAAAATTATCTCCTCAAGACCCTGCCTTCAGTTCTTTTGGGTATATACCCAGAAGTGAAATTGCTGGATCACATGGTAATTCTATTTGTGTAGCCTCCTTTTAAAACTTTGCTCTTTAATACTTATTTTCCCCAAATTAATAATTTCTCAGGTAAATAAGAAACCAACCTTTTACAGAATAGTTTTTTAAATTATCTATAGAATGTTTTATTAAATGGCCATACTTATTAAATTGGTTGCTTCCAGTTTTCCATTATGAAAAACCATGCTAGATAAACAAATATTTATCCATAAGATGAATTTTTAAGTAAAATTGCTGGATTAAGAGGAGTACATTTAAAAATGTTAATGCATAGTGTTATGGGACATGTACAAACTTCTAAAGGTTTACTTTTATGAACTATCAGCCTCTGTGGCCAGCACTCTGTATAAGCAGGGCAAAGGCTGGCAGCTTAAGTACCCTCTAGTTTTTTAAACTTTACCCTCAAAGAAAGTAAATCTTTATACCAAAATTCTTATTCAGAAGTGAAAGTGTTATGTAAGTCATCATTCACAATAAAAACAATGAATGATCAGATCTTGCTGCTTAAATTTTAAATTAATATAAATTAAATTAATACCAAATCCATTTTTAAATGGTCCTCCCTCAGTAAGCATAAAAAGTTGCCTCAAATTTCTATATTATTTTTTAGTTAACAAACCACTTGCACTTACGTTTTCTTACATATTCCTTATAATTAGTGATTGTTTTCCCTGGTTTACACATGAAGAAATTGAGGCCCAGAGAAGTGACTTGCCCAAGGCCACAGAGCTGATAATCAGTGTCTTCTAGTTCCAAGTGCATTGCTTTACAGATGATTCATTTACCAGTCCTTGAGACCTTATAGTGAGTAAGCATAATAGAGACTTTTCCAAGCTTCTTTTTCAAACCAGAAAATGGTTTGAAAAATGATTTTTGCAAAGTAACTAAAAGCTGTGATTTAATAAGAGGCCATTTTTGTGGCCAAAACATAGTATATAAAATATAAACAGCACTCCTTCTTCCCCCTAGAATTGTGTGATGCCCTTCGTGGTGCTGGTAGAGAGTGTTGCCAGACGTGGGCTCTGGGGTCCTCCTGCTTGCATTCGAACATCGGCACCACAGTACTAGTTTGTAGTCTGAACAAGTCAACCTCTCTGTACTTCTATTTCTTTACCTGCAAAATGCCAACAAGAGCTCCCAACTCAGTGGATTGTTGTAGGATTGGATGAGATAATGTCAGTAAAGCAATTAGCACTGTACCTGGTTCATGCTCACTGCCTGATGTATAATTCTTACTACTAGGTGTTAAGGACCTAGGTAATACTGCTCCTCTGTTTTATCCTGGGGAGAAGGGTACATGAAAGGGGCTGGTAAACAAGTTAAGAGAGAAAGTAGCCTTCTCTGATCCCTCAGCTGATTAAAGAAGATAATTAAAGGCCTCTCTAGTAAACTGTAGGCTCATATCACTCAGTTCAAATATTTTTTATGTTTCTCTTGTTATTTCTTCTGTTACCAATGGGTGAATTATTAATTACGTTGTTTAACAAATGGTTGGAGATTTTCAGATATCTTCAGTCATTAATTTCTATTTTAATTCTGTTGTGATCAGAGATGGTGAATGTTCAATGCATACTTTAAAAGAATGTGTATTCTGCTGTTTTGGGAAACACTGGTCTAGAAAATGTAACGAGTCAAATCGGGTGACAGTGTTGTTCATGTTTTCTATAACTTGTTTTCTGTAACTTGCTCATGTTTTCTATCACTATTGCTTTTCTATTTACTTTTTCTATCAATTATTGAAATAGGACTTTGTGGGAAATTCTAACTACATGTGAATTCCTCTTTTTCTCCTTTGCACTTTGTCAATTTTTGTTTCACATGTTTTAAAGCTTTGTGTTAACTGCACATCTATCTAGAATTGTTACATCTTGCTGAATTAACTAGTCTACATTATGAAATATCCATCTTTACAGTTGTAATACTCTTGGTCCTGAAATCTATTTTGCCTGATATTAATATTACCACTCTAGCTCTTTTATACTCAGTGTGTGATGTATCTCTTTCTACCTTTTTACTTTTAGCCAACTTGTCTTAATATATTTAAACTCCTTTTTTTGTAGAAAGTATTTAGTTGAATCTTGCCTTTTTATCCATTATGATAATCTCTGCCTTTTAATCAAGATGTTAAGACTATTTACATTTAATATAATATTGATTACATTTGATGTAATTAAATCTATTAACATAATGTACTATCATATAATATAGATAAGTGTAAATCTATGATCTTACTAATTTTTTTTTCTCTCTGACTCATCTGTTCTCTGTTCTTTTACCTCTTCTTTTCCTGACCTCTTTTGGAGTAAGCGATTTCTTCTTATGATTCTATTTTATCTCCACTATTGCCTTACTAGCTACAATTCTGTTTTGTGTTTTAGTGGTTGCTCCGGAGCTTGCAATATGTATTTTTAACTTACCACAACCCACCTTCAAATAATATTAGCACTTCAAGTATAGTATAAAAACTTTACATCAGTATATTTCTGTTTTCCTTCTTGGGTCCTTCATATCAATGCTGTACATTTTAGATTCTTATTTATTGCAAGATTCACAATGTGTCATTATTAATTTTGCTTAGAACTGGCCATTTTAATGTAAATAAATTAAAAATCAGAAAAATTATTTTGTATTTACCCACACATCTACCATTTTCAGAACTCTTCATTCCTTAGGTAAGCCTGAGTTTCTATCTGGTTCATTGTCCTTCAGCCTGAAGAAGTTCTTTTTAACGTTTATTATAGTAAAAAATCTGCTGGCAGTTACTTCTCTTAGCTTTTTAAAATCTAAAAATGTCTTTATTTTACTTTTGTTTTTAAGAGATTTTTTTTGTTCCCACAGGTTTTAGGATTCTAGGTTGGCCATTTTTTAATTTTCTTTCAGCAATTTAGAAATGCCTTTCTATTGCCTCCTGACTTGCATTATTTCTGAAGAGAAGTCATCAGTATTTTTAAAAATCTTTGTGCCTCTGTATATAATCTTTTTTTTTTTTTTTTTTTGACATGGAGTGTCACTCTGTCGCCCAGGCTGGAAGTGCAGTGGCGTGATCTCAGTTCACTGCAACCTCCGCCTACTAGGTTCAAGCGATTCTCTTGCCTCAGCCTCCAAAGTAGCTGGGATTACAGGTGCTCACCACCATGCCCAGCTAATTTTTGTATTCGTAGTAGAGGCGGGGGGGTTTCACCATGTTGGTCAGGCTGGTCTTGAACTCCTGATCTCAGGTGATCCACCCACCTTGGCCTCCCAAAGTGCTGGGATTACAGGGGTGAGCCACTGCACCTGGCTTTGTAATGGAAAGATTTTAGAAGATGAATATGAGCTGAAATCTTGACTGACAGCCCTGATTCAGCCAAGTGTGAACATATACCAAACCCAGTCCAGAAGTTGGATGTGGAGCCTGAGGGCAACATAAAATCAGGAGTCAGAAGGCGCCAGGATTGGCATGGAGCAAAGACAAGCGTGGAACACCTAAATAGCAAAGGAGGTGGGCATCACTCTGGTTTGCTCTGGTGCCCTCTTGTAGCACATGGGCCCACCTGGGTGGCTGCCCTAAATGCATAGCCAGAGCTGACTACCTCGTCAGTTACTCACTACATAAAGAAGTGAGGAGAATATGCAGCTTTTTTTGTTTTGTTTTGTTTTTGAGACAGAGTCTTGCTCTGTCACCCAGGCTGGAGTGTAGTGGCAAGATCTTGACTCACTGCAACCTCGCGTCCTGGATTCAAGTGATTCTCCTGCTCAGCCTGCTGAGTAGCTGGGACTACAGGCGCCCACCACCACGCCTGGCTAATTTTTGTATTTTTAGTAGAGATGGGGTTTCATCATATTGGCCAGGATGTTCCCAAACTCCTGACCTTGTGATCTGCTCAACTTGTGCTGGGATTACAGGCGTGAGCCACTGCACCTGGCTGAGAATATGAAGCTTTCTAAAATAGCTTGGACTTCTTAACCTGTTAGAAAAAAAATGAGTGTTTATGCAATATGCATAATACAATATGCATTTTATATATATATATATATATATTTTTTTTTTTTTTTGATACGGAGTCTCATACTGCTGCCTGGGCTGGAGTGCAGTGGCACGATCTTGGCTCACTGCAACCTTCACCTCCTGGGTTCAAGTGATTCTCCTGCCTCAGCCTCCCGAGTAGCTGAGATTACAGGTGCCCGCCACCACGCCCAGCTAATTTTTTGTATTTTTAGTAGAGATGGATTTTCACCATGTTGGCCAGGCTGGTCTTGAACTCCTGACCATGTGATTCACTCTCCTCAGCCTCCCAAAGTGTTGAGATTACAGGCTTGAGCCACTGTACCTGGCCCAATATGCATAATACAATATGTAAGGGTTTTTTTCCTCAACACTATTTTGAAGATTATGTCATTCAGTTTTGGTAGGTTGCCTCGGTTCAACATGAATAACATTACCAAATTGCTGCTTGTTCTATCTAGTTCATACCTCCTTCTCCCATATGACTCTAAAGGCCTTTAGAAAAAATAGCATAGTCCTATTTTAGGGTCTGGTTTCCACTTCATTATTTGGTTAGACTGCCTCTCCTACACTTATATATCTTCAAGTTCCATACTTTCTCTAACAGTCCTTTATGCTATGGCATAGCTACTCAAGTTTACAAGGTTCAGTGATAGAGATTGAGCAGAAATATGGATATCCAGTTTTTCTTTTTTCTTTTCTTTTCTTTTTTTTGAGAAGGAGTCTCCTCTACCGCCCAGGCTGGAGTTCAGTGGCATGATCTCAGCTCACTGCAACTTCCTCCTACGGGGTTCAAGTGATTCTGCAGCCTCACCCTCCTGGGTAGCTGGGACTACCGGCGCCTGCCACCACGCCCAACTAATTTTTTGTATTTTTAGTAGAGACGGGGTTTCACCGTGTTAGCCAGGATGATCTCAAACTCCTGACCTTGTGATCTGCCTGTCATGGCCTCCCAAAGTGCTGAGATTACAGGCATGAGCCACTGTGCCCAGTCGATATCTAGTTTTTCTAAGAGATACACTGAACACGAAACTGTGAGGCCACGTTTCCCTTTATGACAGCTCTTGACGTACATTTCTCATCCATCTTCTTAACCTTTCACATTATTTCCTGAAGCCATTTCATCTTCCTGCTAAAATGCCAACCTAAAAATAAGTAATCACACTGAAAAGGATCCAGATGGAAACAGAAAAACACGGACACACTCATTCAGGACGTGAAACATGTTCTATATTTGCCAGTAGACTTAAGTTTGCTTCTCATCTTCACTTCTATCTCCTCACAGAGGCGTATTAGAAATGCTCTGACCAGTGAAACCACATTCGTTCTATGTGGCTTTTGATTTCAGGTGATACTAGTGGATTTTATCTGGAAATAAATGTGATTAATTTCTACCTTTTATTTAATCAGACCAAGAGTTCAGATTATTGTTTCAAGCAATTGGGAGAAGAAGGATACATCAAGCTCAAGAACTTGGCACATTCCTTCATTTCTCTCGCTGAATGAATGTGGAAGACTTTCTAAGGCAGGTCTTGACCTTTCTGGACACATCAGGACATGAGAGTCACAGAACCAGATGAATGCAGTAAATTATAAGCAAACCCGGAAATGCAAAAATATCAGACTAATCAGAATCTCTAATGAATTACTATTTTTTAAAATTCTTTTTAAATTATCGGAAGAACAACACACACATACACTTATATCAGAGGAAATTTAGTAAGTTACTTGTTTTCAAGGAAACTTCCGACGTCAGTACACATTCGTTTATAACGCCCTTATCTTCCTTATCTATAGCCCTGTTCAATAGCAACTGGCACTCAGAATAAGAAATTTGAGACACCACATGATATTACATTTCCCAAGAAAATAATAATGTCTCCTCATTACCAAGGCAATAAATCCTTCTACACCATTTTAGAATATTTATCAGAATAAAGAGTTGAAACAAAAAATGTTTACTGAAAAACTATCCCTTAGCCAAGAGAGGTCTCCCCTAGGCACCATGATGAATTTTGTAAACTTGTATTGAAGAGTTACAAATTTTAGGACCAAGTTAATCATCTAAGTGACTGAGGTCTATAAATCATCCCCCACAACTGAAAAAAAGTTTTCCCTAAATTGTGGTGCTTTAGAAAATGGTGCAAAAGTGAAACTTAGACCACTGTCAAGAGGTTTAATTCCACATGAATTATTATTATTATTATTATTTTTTGAGACAGAGTCTCACTCTGTCACCCAGGCTGGAGTTTAGTGGCAGATCTTGGCTCACTGCAACCTCCGCCTCCTAGGTTCAAGTGATTCTCCTGCCTCTGGAATAGCTGGGATTACAGGCATGTGCCACCACACCTGGCTAATTTTTGTATTTTTAGTAGAGATGATGTTTCGCCATGTTGTCCAGGCTGGTCTCGAACTCCTGATCTGAAGTCATCCGCCTGCCTTGGCCTCCCAAAGTGCTGAGATTATGGACATAAGCCACTGTACCCAGGCTAATTCCACTTGAAATATCAGCTACAATTCGATTAGCTTGTGGGCTCCAAAAATGATTTAAAATTTTAAAGTACAGGCTCAGGCCGGGCATGGTGACTCATGCCTATAATCCTAGTACACTGGGAGGCTGAGGTGAGTGGATCACATGAGGTCAGGAGTTCAAGACCAGTCTGGCCAACATAGTGAAATCCATTCTCTACTAAAAACACAAACATTAGCTAGGCATGGTGGTGCATGCCTGTAGTCCCAGATATTCTGGAGGCTGAAGCAGGAGAATCGCTTGAACCCAGGAGGCAGAGGTCGCAGTGAGCTGAGATCCACCAGTGCACTCCAGCTTGGGTGACAAAGTGAGACCCTCTCTCAACAGCAGCAACAAAAAAAGTACAGGTTCTGCAAAAGCAACCAAATGGCTGTTGTACACATCCTCCAGGAGACGTTGAACCAGAAACCAAAACCAAGAGTGTGACCCTTTAAGTACTTTGAAGGTGACAAAAGTACAACCACTCTCTTCTCTCTATTCACACATCCAGATTCTGTCATGTACATCTTGCTCAGACACAGCTGGAACCAGAGCTGGATGTGACCTGTCCCTCTTTTGAATGCTGAGGTGGGCAAGCATTGGCATGCGACTCCAGCATAGTTGTTCATTCCCTGGTCAGGGTCTGGCCCTTTTTCTAGTGACCTGTATTGTATTCTACTCTGTAATGTAATGATTTATCTACATATTTTATCTCACCTAATAGATTATGAATTTTTGAATGCAAGGACCATGCCTTTGTATCTTCTTTGAAGTAATGCAAAGGAAAACTCACTGTAAATTATGAAATACTTTCATAGGTCTAACTTTCTTCTTTGTAAAATTATTTGCATCTATTAGCACCTAACACATTGCAGATGCCCAATAAAGATATGTCAACTGACATTGAAATCAACAAACATCTCCAATTATTCCCCTCCTGTCACCAGAATCCCACACGGTATCTAGTAGAGTTCAGCCCAGCAAAGAGATCAACTGTCTAAAGGACATTTGTTGGAATAGAGCCCAGCAAGCTGACCTGCCATCCTCAGTTCTCTGCCCATCAAGCACAAATACCGCCATCGCCTCTTTCATTTCATACTCTAGTATTTGGTTGCACACTGTGGTGTCCTGGCAAGCTATCCAGGAGAGCTCCCTCAGGGAAATGTGGATGCCTGACCCTGCACTAAAAAAGTATTTCGGGACTGGCAAGTGGAGGGGTTGCCACAAACCATCCCCACCATTTGGATGTCCGAAAAGTAAGCATCAGCACAACTCTTCTCCCCCAGGTAGCAAGGGAAACAAAACCCATGAAACCAAAGCGGGCAGCTGATTCGGAGGACGGAGCAGGGCTTCTGTTTTTGCCTCGCTATGTCAAACACACAGGAATAAATGCAATAGAAAGACGTTTTGCTTCCCAAATGGAAACTTTGCAAGTCTTTCTAAACTGTTTTTTATCAACTAATCTGTCTTTGAACGATGTTACCTTAAAAAAAAAAATAAGCTTGTTTCAGTAACGTGGAAAAACTAAATAAATCACTTTCTCACTAGGAAATACTTCTCCTGTTTTAAAAACCAAATTCAGGAATTTGACTTTAAGAAAGAAAAAAATGAAATTTCCTAATGGCCATTTTCTGAAATGAATTAATATCTAGAGGCCCACTGGCCACCTGCTCGGAGCCAGTCAGCATTCTTACCCAATCACAGGTGAAGTCAGAAGCACTCGGAGTTTATGATGTACTGGCAATGCTTCGTTTAGAACATTTACCAACTGCTGTATTTTTTTCCACAGAGTCTCACTATTTTGTTATAAAGACTAGAAGAACAGGCCCTTGTTCTCAGGCAAGAAAACACAGAAGCGTCATTTGTTTATTATTTTTAACTACTGTGCATTTTGTGTGCTTTATAGCTTCTTCAATGATTGTTCAATTGTGAGTATATTGGCATGTGATTTGAGGTCAGCTGTTTGCTCCCTGGCTGGTACAACCAATCTA
This sequence comes from Callithrix jacchus, assembly GCF_049354715.1. Lineage (NCBI taxonomy): Eukaryota > Metazoa > Chordata > Mammalia > Primates > Cebidae > Callithrix > Callithrix jacchus. Next base: position 24,800,090 of record NC_133516.1, on the reverse strand, counting down.
TAATCTTGATAGGGAGAAATAAAGTCCAAGCTGCAAATTCTAGGCTGCCAACTAATACTCTCCCTCTCTTCAAATCTGTGTCTATCATGAAAAACATTCTCAAACTGTTTACATTTCACTGAATATTACTTAGAATATATTTTTAAAGGCATCTTTCCTCTTCTTCATTGCTTTAAAAAATGTAGACAGGCAGGCCGGACATGGCGGCTCAAGCCTGTAATCCCAGCACTTTGGGAGGCCAAGGCAGGTGGATCAGGAGGTCAGGAGATCGAGATCATCCTGGCCAACATGGCGAAACCTCATCTGTACTAAAAATATAAAAAAGAAAAAAAATAGCTGGGCATGGTGGTGTGTGCCTGTAGTCCTAGCTACTCAGAAGGCTGAGGCAGGAAATTTGCTTGAACCTGGGAGGCAGAGATTGCAGCGAGCTGAGATCGTGTCACTGCACTGCAGCCTGGCTGGCGACAGAGTGAGACTCTGCCCCTCTCCAAAAAAAAAAAAAAATGCAGAGAGGCAAACAAAAGAAAATGGTCACCAATTCTACCACCCAAAGGTAATCACAATTAATTATATATATTATATATGGAAGATTTGGTGCAAAATCTTCCAGGCTGTTGGAAAGAGGTTTTGTTTGTTTGTTTTATTGCAGGGTTTTCGTTAATAAGCACCAAAAAAAAAAAACTGAAAATAAGTTTTGCTAGAGTTTTAAAGTGATGCTATCTTCTAAAAAAATTTTTGCTAACTAAAACCACATAAATAAGATTTTCTTTCATTGAATGTTTTTCGTTTGCCACCAGTATACATACAGCTCAAGTGGGCCATCAGTCTAGGGGGTGATGGGCATTTTTAAGAAAAATACATGAACTTCTGCTGTTCCAAAGTCCAATACAAGAGTAATCACAAGACTGCTTTAACCGATTCCATTTGTTTCATTTCCTTCACCTCCCAGATCATCCTCCACCCCACTCCAGGTCTTTTTTAAATTTTTAAATTAATCAATTATTTGAGATGGAGTCTCACCCTGCCACTGGGCTGGAGTACAGTGGCACCATCTCGGCTCACTGCAACCTCCAACTCCCTGGTTCAAGCTATTCTCTTGCCTCAGTCTCCCAAGTAGCTGGGATTACAGGTGCACACCACGATGCCCTGTTAATTTTTATATTTATAGTAGAGATGGGATTTCACCATGTTGGCCAGGATGGTCTCGATTTCCTGACCTCGTGATCCGCCCATCTTGGCCTCCCAAAGTGCTGGAATTACAGGTGTGAGCCACCGTGCCTCGGCCCTCCAGCTCTTCTTAGACCCTTACTCCAGGATCCCTTGTCTGCTTCTTTTACTTACAATTTTGCTTCTGAGGGAAGAGATCAAAGGGGCGAGACTGAAAGCAAATACAACAAAACAGTAATACTGGTCAATTCTGGACAACTGAAACACAGGTGTTGGTTGCATTAGTTTCTGTATTCTTACAGATATTGAAACATTCTAAATATGAACAAAACAAAGCCAAACAAAAGATACGGTCTCTGTGTTCCGGGAGCTCAGGTTCTGGTCATGTGTAATCAACTACAGTAAATTAAAGACTTGCAAACAGATCTTTCCTCCAGAGAGCATTCTAACAGAGGTTAGTACAAGGTGCTAGACTCTAGCAGCCACAGGAACACAGAGTATGGAGTACCCTCCCCCTCCATGTTTTCTTGGAGAATGTAGGGAGGCTTCTGGGAAGAGGCAAAGCCTGACTTGAGGCTTGGAGGATAAGCAGTTTTCCATGGTTTCCAGTGTAGGCAGGAGTGTGCTGCAGAAAGCCCTGACACATGTAAAATCAGACTCGGAGACCAAATCATGTGCTTGCGGAAGAGAGACTATTTTCGGTATGGCTGGGGTTGCTCTGTGTCTGCAGATAAACTTGGAGAAGTGGGCATCTACCAAGTGGTGAAGAGTCCCATGTGTCAAGCTACCCAATGGTTGATGAGAAACCAGTGAAATAAGGGAAGGAGGTAATATGACTTTTGTGTTAGGAACATGCTTCAGGGGAAGTTGTGGAATATAGACTATAGAGGAGGAACAGAGGCAGAGACACCGATTAGGAGACTGCCACCATGGTCTAGGTGAGAGACAACGATGGTCTGTAACAGGGCAGTGGCAGAGAACCAACAGGGACAGATGAAAAATTTTTAGAAGACAGAATCTAACTTGCAAGGAGACAAATTAGATGTGGGGGTTGGGGGAAGGAAGAGGGCAAAATCAAGAGCCACTGCTGGGATTCTGACTTGGGTAGTGGGTTGGATGTAAATTCACTGGGATTGGGAAGAGTAGAAATGGAGAGGGAACAGATGAGTAAAATTTGCAACATGCTGATCTTGGGAAGTCTGTGGTACATCTTGCTTGGAGTTGCCCAAGAGACCACAAGGCATAGAGCTTGGAGTGAGCACAAGAAACTATTCTCTCCGAGCTAGAAGAAGACTCATCAAGTGGATGCCACCTTGGCTGAGGCAAATGAAGACGAGGTGTTGAAGATGTCCTGGGAAGACTGAAGGAGGGAGAAGAACAGAGGCTGGAGCTGTAACGGAGCTCAACATTTAAGCATCATGGAGAGAAGGGAAGGCTGTGGAAGAGACTGAATGGGTGGTCCAAGGGGAAGGAGGATGATCAGGAGAGAGCCATGTCAGTCCATGTTACATCTGCTAAAGAAGAAAATCATTTTAAGAAGGAAGGAACAGTCATTAGGTTAGAGCTGGCAGATAAGTCTAGCAAGACATAGTGTTGCCAGATAAAATACAGCATGCCCAATTAAATTTGCATTAAGATACAAATGAATACTTTAAAAAATATTTTTAATTAACAAATGTTTTTTAATTCTAATTTTTGTGGGTACATAGTAGGTGTATATCTTTATGGGGTTTATGAGATGTTTTCATACAGGCATGCAATGTGGAATTATTACATCATGAAGAATGGGGTATCTATTCCCTCAGGCATTTATCCTTTGTGTTACAAACAATCCAGTTACACTCTTAGTTATTTAAAAATGTACAATAGAGTTATTATGACTATGGTCACCCTGTTGTGCTATCCAATAGCAGGTCTTACTCATTCTTTCTATTTTGTGTACCCATTAACCATCCCCACCTTCCCCAAAATGAGTATTTTTTTAAGTAAAGTATGTATCTTATTTTGATTTGCTATGTATGGGAACCGTAGTAAGAGAAAGACTAAAATCTGTGGGTAGATTTTGTAGTTAAAGCTAAGTCAGAGGACTGCAGGAAGCAGATGCAGCAGGGGACTGGGAGGTGACACATGTCAATCAATTTTCCTGGAAACCAGGCTTTGAAGCAATAGTGTAGGGAACAGGCTTAAGACAGGGAGAATTTTCTTTCTTTTTTTTAAATTACAGCTTAAATTCTGGGATACATGTGCAGAACGTGAAGGTTTGTTACATAGGTATACATGTGCCATGGTGGTTTACTGCACCCATCAACCCATCAACTACATTAGGTATTTCTTCTAATGCTATCCCTCCCCTTGTCCCCCACCCCCGACAGGTCCCAGTGTGTGATGTTCCCCTCCAAGACAGGGAGAATGTTTTTAAGGGGAGCAGACACTTCATATTGCGATTTTCTCCCTTCCCTGCCACAGCCAGCAGCCAGAAACCATGTGAGGTTTAAGACCATGTCTTAGTTATTTTTGTAATCAAAGCTCTGACCTGGCCAGGGCTTTCCTTGTGTGCATCAGGAACTCGATACATGTTTGCTAAATTAAACCCTTAGACTGGATTTCTCCAAGTCAATTGTAAATAACTGAGGTAATCAAGGATGTGCATTACTTTTGTGTCTACCTGAAATTTATGACCCAACGTATTTTGGACACATCTAGTTCACATTGATCAGAATGATCTGTGGAATTGCTTCTGCTCTCTGTGTCTCCTTACTGGTGAAGGCAGAGTCTTCAATCCTAGAGGCCAGTGTCCTTTCTTGAACCTGCCAGTGTATAGCAGCAGCAGCAGCTAGGAGTCCCTTAATTGCTTTGTGCTTGTCAAGATTATGCAACTTTCCAGGTGAGTAAAACAGATCCCAAATGTCTGGCTGAGGGGGAAAAAAAGAAAAACACTTGCACTAAACCAGCAGAATACGTTGTTCAAGAGGGTCTTTGAGGCTTGTGGGAAACTTCAGCATCCTTCAGCCTGGTCTGACATTTGCTGCTCCACTTGGCTTTCTTCCTTTAGGCAGCTGAGTGAAATTCACTCCCCTCAACGGAGGAATAAACCGACCACAAAACAAACCTGTGAAGAGGCAGCTAAAGCCTGCTGTAAGTGATCCAAAGCCAGGAAGCACATGCGTGTGTGCTTTTAAAGAAAGGTCTCCTGCATTTCTGCTCTGAAAGCACCCTCAAGTCAACATTGGAGATACTTGTGGACTCCGCTTGCAGGGAGGGAGGAAGTAGGAGCTGGTGCTGAAGAGAGGGTTCAAGGACTCCTGCTCAGGCTGTAGAGAATGCAGATCCCAGCATTCTGTGCTTGGATTTGCTAAGTATGGGAACCCTAGTAAGATGAAGACTAGGGTCTTTATTTTTTCTTCCACCAATAGACCCTGCCCCTGAGGCAGCCCCTGGAGAAGATTAGAAGTGAATTCGGCCAAGTAGGAGATCCATAGCAGGGACCCCGGAGGCCCTGGAGTGGGCAGGGTCTGCTGGTGAAAGAGAAAGAAGAACACTGGTTAATTGGAACAGCTTGGATTTTGAGGGAATGCCAGGCTCGACTGAGCCCAGGGCCCAGGAAACACACCCCGAGTTTCTCTGGCGGGGACTTTAGCTGCTGGTGTGAACTGGGCCCCTGGGAGCAGGCACAGGGGAGACTTCTCCTCTTCAGGTGGCGAGAACCCAGAGGACTGGACAAAGATTAGCCTTACTGTGGGGAGGAGGGAATGAGGAGAAGCAGCCCTGGAAGCGAGTTAGAGCCATTATTTGAACACAGCACTTGTTCAAAAGAAAAAGACAATGGGAAAAACAAAACCAAAAACCAAAATTCTTTTACCTCCCTTCCCCCACAAAAAACCATGATATCTTTTACTTGATAAGTTTTTGTTTGTTTCCTGCTTTTCAGTGGGATTTGGGATTCTAGAGGACAAAATGATCAGTTAAAGAAAATAGGTTGGGTACGGTGGCTCACACCTGTAGTACCAGCACTTTGGGAGGCCGAGACCGACAGATCACCTGAGGTCAAGAGTTCAAGACCAACCTGACTAACATGGAGAAACCCCATCTCTACTAAAAAATATAAAAATCAGCCAGGCATGGTAGCTGTAATCCCAGCTACTTGGGAGGCTGAGGCAGGAGAATCACTTGAACCCAGGAGGTGGAGGTTGTGGTGAGCCGAGATTGTGCCATTGCACTCCAGCCTGGGCAACAAGAGCTAGACTCCGTCTCAAAACAAATAAATAAATAAAAAGAAAGAAAACGAAGTACTCACCAACTATCCACATCCAATGTGGTGCGTATAAATCGACAGCCCCCCTCTACATGAACCTTGTAAACTTGGGTTACCTACTTAATTTCTTTGAGCCTCAGTTTCTTTATCTACACAATGAGGATAAGACGGCTTCATATGGGTTGTGGTATTAAATGAAATGACACGTGCACAGCTGTCTGGGAACAGTGCCTGGTACAGCTGTGCCCATTAATGGTTACATAACACCAGTACTTAGCTTCCACCAGTTTCATTTTCTTCCTCTGTAACTAGATACTGTGATATGTATCTCACACAGTAGGTATGCAGATAGTGTGACTTCTCTTTCTCCTCTATTTCTTGTCTGAAAAGTACAGTTTCTCTTTCTCATCATCTCCAAATATATTCATCTCCATTTTTTTAGTCATAGTATTTGCTGACTTTCTGCTCTGTTCAGGGTTTTCTCCTTAGGGTTTCCAGGATGATGCATGGGCAGTGTTGATCCTTCTCAAAGAGCTTCCTAGTCCGCTGGTGGAGGGAGAGGGGCTGATATTCTTACTTCTTTATCACAGAAGGGAAAAATGACAAGAGGCGCAGCAAAAGCTCGGTGGTCACTCAGAAAAGGCAGCGTTTACTTCCAGTTAGAAGTCAGGGAGTGCTTGTCACATAACATGGCATTTGAACAGGGCCTTGCTGCCAGTATTGAGGGTAAAGGGGAGAAAAAAATAGATGAACTGGGACTTGAAAAATAAGAAATATGGCCGGGCATAGTGGCTCACACCTATAATCCCAGCACTTTGGGAGGCTGAGGCGGGTGGATCACCTGAGGTCAGGAGTTCAAGACCAGCCTGGCCAACATAGTGAAACCCCATCTCTACTGAAAATACAAAAATTAGCTGGACTGGTGGCAGGTGCCTCCCAGCTACTGGGGAGGCTGAGGCAGGAGAATTGCTTGAACTTGGGATGTGGAAGTTGCAGTGAGCTAAGATCTAGCCTGGGCAATGAGAGTGAAACTCCATCTCAAAAAAGAAAAGAAAAACGAGAAATACTTGGGTATGTGGGGATTGGGGAGGGCAGTCCAGGCAAAGAATTGTACACACAATGGCACAGTGTAGGGTGTGACTTGAGAATGGTGGGTGGTTCTCCGATATGACCAGATCAGAGAAGTTAAGAGGTTGAGGGATAAGAACCTGAAGAGTTAGGCACAGGCCTGATACAAGGGTCTGTGATGCTACCAAGCTAACAGTCATCAACTTGTTACATTTCTAATAATACTTTGTGAAAGGAAGGAGAAGATACACGCAAGCCCCTGAATGGAGACCACTGCTCTGTGGATAGTAAGTCTAAACTTCGTGATCATGCTGGGAAGTAGATATTTAGAGAGGGGGAAACTGAGGTTCAGAGTGGTTTAAGTAACTTATCCAAGCTCATACAGCTAGAAAGTAATCCATTGAGAATCAAATCTGGGTTTGCCTGATCCAAAGCCAGTGCTTTGAGGCAGGGCCTTCATACTTACCTATTCCACCTGTTGCCTCATGAAAACATTCCTCTTTCCTGCGTCTGTGTTCAAGGAAGTTATGTGTCATGTTCTGTTACCAACAAATTAACAGGAAGGGTGGTTTTCACACAATCTGAGGAATTGAGACTCACTGGGGTGCTCTTTTTGGTTCTAGAATTCAAGATCATGAAAAACTGCCAGAAGGACATGGGTCTTGTCCTCTCCCAAATGGTCCCATAACTAGTCTGGCCAGCCTGAGCCATCTAAGTGAGGGACGTGGTCAGGGACTGCGACTCAGCTTAAGAAGGTAATGGGAATTTACATGCAGAAAACCCCAAGGTCCTTCCATCTGCTGTGCATTTATGCTCCAGTTAAGCCCCAGGGGATTATATTTTGAGGTGCCTCTTAAGTCAGGAAATAGGATGGACTAAAGTTTATTATTTGTGATGGGGTGCCTAAGGGAGAAGGCTCAGAAATGCTGTCTCCTTAGCTGGACGTGACAAAATGAGACCTGAGACATTTTGGCTTTTGCACCACAAAACCTTTCTCTGGGGAATGAGAGACCAGATCTGAGTACATGAGCTTTGGAGAAGTGATAGATTCTTCCTGAAACTGAGGCTCAAACATGTTGTCTTATTCAAGCTCATCAAATAGAAAGACAGAGTCAAGATGGGAACCCAAGTATTATGACTCCTGGCTTTCTTACTGAGTTACACAAAGCAGAATACACTTAACTAATTAGAGCACTAAAAACTGTTTACTCACTTAATGGCTTGCAATTTTTTTTTTTTTTTGAGACAGAGTCTCAGTCTGTCACCAGGCTAGAGTGCAGTGGCATGATCTCGGCTCACTGCAACCTCCACAGCCCTGGTTCAAGAGATTCTCCTGCCTCAGCCTCCCAAGTAGCTGGGATTTCAGGTGCGCACCACCACTCCCAGCTAGTTTTTGTATTTTTAGTAGAGATGGGAGTTTCACCATGCTGGCCAGGATGGTCTCAATCTCTTGACCCATGATCCGCCTGCCTCGGCCTCCCAAAGTGCTGGGATTACAGGTGTGAGCCACTGCGCCCGGCCAGAGAAACATCAAATTTTTACAACCAGAGGAGACAGCAATATCATCTAGTCCAATTACCTCATTTATAGATGAGAACACTTAGGGTCAGAATAGGAAACTGACTTGCTAAGGTCACAATAATTTTAGCAGTAGAGGTTGGTCTAGGTCACAGATCGGCTGGCTGTGGTCAGCACTGACAGCTCTTTCCATGAATTTTTAATATTAGGTTCCACTGACTGTGACATGTTTCTGTATCTCTATCTATACCTACACTCATATCTACACACATGACTATGATCACCACCACCATCGCCCATGCCTGCACACTCACGTGTCAACCAAGAGGTAATCAATCACTCCCTTAGCTTTATTTATTTTTTCATTTTTTATTTTTGAGACAGCCTCATTCTGTTACCCAGGCTGGAGTGCAGTGGCGCTATCTTGGCTCACCACAACCTCTGCCTCCTGGGTTCAAGCGATTCTCCTGCCTTAGCCTCCTGAGTAGCTGGGACTGCAGGCATGCGCCACTAGGCCCGGCTAATTTTTGTATCTTTAGTAGAGACAGGGTTTCGCCATGCTGGCCAGGCTGGTCTCAAACTTCTGACCTTAGGTGATCCACCTGCCTCAGCCTCGAAAGTGCTGGAATTACAGGAGTGAGCCACCATGCCTGGCCACTTCCTTACCCTTAGACAGGCGTACCTTTCCAATTTCATAAAGGGGATAAACTGTCTCTTAATTTTAAAGCATTTAAAAGCAACCAGTGAAAGAAATTCCCTGGATATTTGCTACCTGTTTTTCTTTCTCTTTTTCACCTCAGACAGGTAATGTGCTGATGACAGTGTCTTCAGGGTTTGAGGGAGGCACCTCTCAAAACCCAATCATCACGCTTAGAAACTACAAAAGCTCTTTCTTGGTACTTTTCTTATTTGAAAGTCCCTACATTATGGGGACTTATAAATTCAGAGTGGAGAGCTGTAGATGAAGAAACTGAGGCTCAAAGAAATTTTAATCTGCCTCCCTGAAATGTCCTCAGCAAACCCTGCCCATTCTTCCAGGCCCAGCTGATCCCGTCCTCCTCCTCCTCAGCCAAGGTGGTGCTCAGGAAGCCCTGAAGGGTGAATGCATGTTTGAACATTATCTGGGCAATGTCTGCCTGCAGAAGCCCCAGGGAAGGAGGAGGAGTTCCTGAAGATATTGATTTCGTAATTAGGCCTCAGAGAAAGAGGCTCTTGACACCGTCTTTCCTGAAGACCAGAATCACTGCTTATCCCACCACGGAGGGAGACCCTGTCAAAATGAGAGAGGTTCCTTCCCTCTCCTGGGTGAGGGTCTGGGATTCCCTCTGTCTGTGAGTATGGGACTGATTAAAAGGGAGGCTGGCTGAGTGCCCTGCACAAATCATTTCCAGCTGCAGCACCCGGGGGACACTGCAGGAATGCATGGCAGAACACGAACGCAGCCTTCCTGCTGGGCCTGTCTCAGAAGAGAAAGTCGTGTCAGATCCAGAGAAGGGAGCTCCTTGCAGAACAGTGGGCTGAACGGCAGAAATCCCAGGAGAGCAGAGTGCAGGTCTCCTCTGAGGCTCCATGAAGTAACTCATGCAGGAAGAGATGGGAAACAGCCTCTGCTCAGGTTAATGGGAGCAAGTCTTGGCCACCTCCCAGAAAAGGAGACTGGGAAGAGTGGGCCCCAGGCCTTTTCTTCCATAGGGCCGAACAGCATGGGGAGGCTTTGCTGCTGCCCAGACAGGAGATGGCCATGGGGCCATATATATTCCTGCGGTGAAAAAAATGGGGGCCCTATTTTGACCAGAGAGGAGATTCCTATCACAGAGAGTGCAGGAAATCTGCTCAGCATTTGAGGAACTTCAGGAAAAGTCCAATGAATCATGGCCCGTAAAACCAGGATCCACACTTAGATCCCACGACCTCACAGTCCCCCTTTCCTCAGGGGTCCTAGAGCTCCCCTCTGGCTGAGCCCAACAGAAGCCAGGGAGCCACTCGAGGTCAGCCTCTTGGGTGGAGAGTGGATCGAGGGCACACATTGAAGCTGGCGGGCACAGCTCAGCAAACGGAGCCAAATTATGGAGACCGTGAAAGCCAAGCTCAGCTTGCACATTATTCATGGAAAAATAAAAACCGAGTGACATAAAGACAAAAACCTATATTGAAGGAGACTTTAATTTGGGTGTGTAGAAGATACCTGCCACTCACCATGGGTGAACCAAAGTCCTGTGTCCACCTACAGCCCAGACGACGTGTCTGCTCCTTCTCCTCTCTTCTGTGGCATGGAGAATTTGTGTCCCAAAGGAAACTATTGGGAAGAAGCCAGCAAACAACAACATGAAGGTGAAGGGGCAGAACACCACCATGACATGACCACTCTGAAGCAATCAGAGGCTGCAGTGAGGCCGAGGATGCTGTTAGCAGCCCTGATATCCTGAGTGTCCGGGGTGCACCCACCCTCCTCCACACTGTAGTTGAGGCCCTGTCTTCTTGTTTCTGCCTCACTCAGTCAACTCCCAGAGGCAGCTCTGCATGGCCAGTGTTAGCTGCAGAAACAGAATCAACGGGCCCTCCTGCTCTTGGAAGACAGAAGCCCACATTTTGGGTGGAGGAGCCAGAACAGAATCCTCTGTTGACTCTTCTGTGACCGCCCTGGGTAATTGAAATCCTGGATCTTTCCTGAGGTCCTTTCCTGTTCCGTTGGATCCTGAGAGATTCCAGAGTGACCTTCTTTCCTCTTCTCATCCCATCAACGCTCTCCTTGATGATGTCCCCCACACTTTGTCCTCCACCACAAACGTGGACTCCTAGATCTGCTATTGTCTCCAGCCAGCTGGCTTTCCTCGGATCCTTTCATCCAACTTCCTATTATGCACCACTGCTCGGGTGTTCCAAAAATACTTTAAAGGTCATAGATTCAAGACCACACTCACCAGATCCTGACAATCTTCCCTTTACAACAGTGCTCAGATCTGCTGTTTTCCCTTCTCTCTCCTCATCACTCCGGTGTGTAGGCTCCTATTCCTCCAATCCAGACCATTGTCTTGACTTCCTCCGGCAAGACCTGTTGCAGCCACTCTGCTCGGCTCCCTGCGTTCTAATCCACCCCGCTCACAGTGCCATGGTGAGAGTCCTAAAACAGCGTGTCACTCTCGGCACAAACACCTTCTGGGGCTCTCTGTCATCTTAGAACTGGAATCCAAACCTCTCAGCCTGGCCATTTTTATTCTGTAGTCAGACATGCATGTGGTATTGCAGTCATTTTAAAATATAAAATTATGTATTTGCTCCTAAACAACCTCTCCCCCGCTCCCCATTAGACAGTGAAGTTCTTGAGGAGGAGACAGGGTTGGGTGCAAAATTGGCACGCAGGAAATGCTCGCTCAGTGAATGAGCACTTTTACCTTTGCCTTTCTTTCTACTTCTGTCTCCAACCCACCCTCCCCAATCAGGCTAGTCAAACCACGTGCTCACTGTTAACCCACATGCCCAAATTCACCTCTCATCTGTGCTGTTCACATGTGCCCCACTGAGGGCTTTCTTCCCTGGCCCTCCTGCCATTCTTTTCCGGCCTCTGCCCACATGTGTATGTGGGAACACAGGCATGGAACACACATGCACATGTCACATATAGACTGCATACACACCACATACATATTAGATGTCAAATTAACATACAACACACAGACCACATACCTATGTGCACACCTCACATACACTGCACACACACCACACACACATATGCACATATTGCATACAACAGAGACCACATACATATGTGCACATGCTACATATATACTGCACACACACCACACACACACACATACACACACTGCATATAACACACAGACCACAATGTATGTGCACATACCACATATACACTGCACACACACCACACACACATATGCATACACTGCACACAACACACAGACCTCATATATATGTGCATATACTACATATACACTGCACACACACCACACACATATGCACACACTGCATACAACATACAGGCCGCAATGTATGTGCCTATACCACATATACACTGCACACACACCACACACATATGCACACACTGCACACAGCATGCAGACCACATACATATGTGCATATGCCACATATACACTGTATACACACCACACACACATATGCACACACTGCAGGCAATACACAGACCACATACACATGTGCATATACCACATATACATTGTAAACACACATCACACTCACTACATACTACACATGACACTGGACATACACAGCACACACACATGCACACACACCACACACACCACACACCCACAAACACACACACACTGCTTTGTCTATGAAGGCTTTCTTGCTTTTTTCTCATTTTTTTTTCCCCGGGATCTAATCTCCTCTCACAAGTTCCACAGCATTTGTCTGTATGCTTCCTATGGCGCAGATCATCTTTTGCTGACATATTTCACTTACTGGTTTCCAAGTCTTATCTCCTCTACCAGACAGAGAGTGCCTCCAGGACACAGCTGGGCAGCATTCATTTTCTTCTCTCCCGTAGCAACTGGCCTGCAGTGGGTGTTTAATACCGGATTGTGAATGAATGCATGCCCTTCAAAGCATGAAGGTATTTTTCTTGCTATGGGTCAAACATATATTTTAATTCCACATATATAATTCATGACTACATTTTTACTGCAAAACACTCAAACAATATAAATAAAGCTAAAGTTTCTTTTGCTTCGCCCCAATCCCAATCCCCTCTGCATTTACACACCTATAAAATCCAAGTATAATATAGTGTTGTGGGTTTGTTTTTTACAAAAGCGGTATACGGTATAAATTATTCTGCAGCTTGATGCTTTCTCTTTACAATATGTCACAGATATCTTTTTTATCTTTCTGAGTATTCAATATATAGTATCTGACTCTAACAGCTGCAAGATATCATCGTTTTTATGTGTCAGGTTTCTTTAACCACTCCTCTACTGGCGGACATCAGCTTTCTCCAATGTTTCCTTAGGGCAATACTGCTCTAAGCATCCTGTACATCACTTCCTGCACACACCTTCTTCTAAAATAAAGAGAAGCAGAGCCTCTGAGGTAAAAGAAACGCACTTGTAAATTTGTATTAGGTTTAAGCAAAACAATTACATTAGCTGTCAAATTGATTTCCAAAGAGATAGTATTTAAAGTCCCCCAAACCCTTGCCATCACTTCATATTGTAAATCTTTAACATTTTCGTTGATCCAATGAGAGAAAAAAGGCGTTGCCTTATTATAATGTGCTTTTTCCCATTTATTCCAAGTGCAGTTGAACATCATTATATGGGTTTGTTGGCCATTTGGCTTTTCTCTTCTGTGAAATGTACATATTCTTTGCCCATTGCTGTATTTGATAGCTTGCCTTTTTCTTATTGATTTGTAGGATATCTTTACAAATTATAGCTATCACTTCTTTGTCTATTATTATTATTATATTATTATTATTATTATTATTTTTGAGACAGAGTTTCACTCTTGTTACCCAGGCTGGAGTGCAATGGCACGATCTCGGCTCACTGCAACCTTCGCCTCCTGGGTTCAGGCAATTCTCCTGCCTCAGCCTCCTGAGTAGCTGGGATTACAGGCGCACGCCACCATGCCCAGCTAATTTTTTGTATTTTTAATAGAGACGGGGTTTCACCATGTTGACCAGGATGGTCTTGATCTCTTGACCTTGTGATCCACCCGCCTCGGCCTCCCAAAGTGCTGGAACTACAGGCTTGAGCCACCACGCCCGGCCCTTTGTCTATTATTAATAAATATATGTTGGAAACACTTTCTCTGAATCTATCGCTTGTCTTTTAATTTTCTTGCGTGTGTCTATTTTGCTTCAGGTGATTTCTCTTATTTTTATTTTTTTGGAGACAGTCTCACTCTGTTACCCAGGCTGGAATGTAGTGGCACCACCTTGGTTCACTGCAACCTCCACCTCCCAGGTTCAAGCTGTTCTCCTGCCTTAGCCACCTGAGTAGCTGGGACTACAGGCATGCATCACCATGCCAGGCTAATTTTTTGTATTTTAAGTAGAGGCGGGGTTTCACCATGTTGGTCAGGCTGGACTCGAACTCCTGACCTCAGGTGATCCACCGCCTTGGCCTCCCAAAGTGCTGGGATTACAGGCATGAACCTCTGCACCTAGCCCAGGTGATTTTTGATCCAAATTTGCTTTTTTCCAAATGTATATCTGATTGTCCCAGCATTCTTTGTGGAAATAGTCATCTATTCCCTGATAATGTGAAATGGCACTTTTACCCTTTTACCATGTAGTAAAATTTCCCATCTACGTGGATCTATTCCTGGACTTGAAACTTTCCTTTCACTCCATAAAGTCTATTTCTTATAAACAGCATTAAGATACATTTTTTTGTGGCCAGGCTTGGTGGCTCACGCCTGTAATTCTAACACTTTGGGAGGCCAAGGCGGGTGGATCACCTGAGGTCAAGAGTTCAAGACCAGCCTGTCCAACATGGTGAAACCTCGTCTCTACTAAAAATACAAAAATTAGCTGGGCATGGTGGCCCCATCTACTTGAGGCTGAGGCAGGAGAATTGCTTGAACCCGGGAGGTGGAGGTTACAGTGAGCCGAGACTTCGCTATTGCACTCCAGCCTGGGTGACAGAGTGAGACCCCGTCTCAGAAAAAAAAAAAAAAAAAAAAAAAGATAGAGTTTTGATTTTTTGGCCCAGTCTATATCCTGTCTTTTAAAGAGAGAATTCAGTTCATTCACATTTAGTGTGCACCATTGTATTTCATTTTATTCCTTCCAGCTTATGTTTCGCATGATTTTTTTTTCTTAATTTTAGTGGCTTGCTTTCCACCCTTATTAATGTGGAGTTTTTCATTCCATGAATAATTACATCACCTTTCCTTTCCTGGTGTTCATAATCGAACTCCTTTTCTTTAGTATTATAGGGATATGAGATATGATTTCTCCACTTAGACACTCTATTCTCTGACTATTCGTCCCCCGCAAGTGCTTCTTTCCTCCACCAATGAGATATTCAGAATACTGTTACATTCCCAATTTTCTTTCTGTCACCCCAATTAGTCTATGGGGTGCTTCTGCTCCACATGCCCTGTCTCCGATGTCTAGGTGTTGCTGAAACCGCTTGGCACTGTTCTTTCTAAATTCCGTCTCTACTAAAAATACAAAGTCAGCCAGGTGTGGTGGTGCTTGCCTGTAATCCCAGCTACTCAGGAGGTTGAGGCAGGAGAATCCTTTGAACCAGTGAGCCAAGATCGTGCCACTGCACTCCAGCCTGGGTGACAGAACAAGATTCCATCTTTAAAAAAAAAAAAAAGAATGTTTTGAAGTTTCAGGCCATTTTTGTTGAGTTCTTCGGTAGTTGTTGTTGCACTGTGCTCTGCCTCTTGGAAGCTCTTTGGAAGCCCGTCTGGAATATTGGTGCATTCCTCCCTTTGCGGCTTCAGCCTCCTCTGTATGTTGTTTCCTTTCTTTGACCCCTGTGGCTCAGCAGCTATGTAACTACAGGTTGTAGAGGGGCCTTGGTGCTATTGGTCCCTGGAGGTCCAGGTAAGAGCAGACAGACAGGTAGGTATTCCCTATTGAGCAGAGGAGCTCTCTGCTCCTGGGTCTCACAGCTCACCTGTTCCTCCTTAGCTTTTTGTGGGGTGGGGAGACAAGTACATATATGTGGCCAGAACCATACTTCCCTTGGAATCTCATCCAGGCTCTCTTAGAGGGAGAAAGCCCCACCTCACCAATCCAGCACATTTCTTTCAGGCTCTTGCCTACCTGCTGGCCCCAGCAACAGCTTGGCTTGGAAGAGGTGGTGGGTAGCAGCCGGAGTGGTATGCTGTGTGGAGGGAAAGTAGACGCATTAAGCTGCTTTCCCAAATCCCCATTTCTTCACACCCTATTCAGGTTTTCTGATCTCTAGAGTCAGGTAGTCCCTGTATCACCGCCTCAGAGTTGTTTTATTTGTTTTTTGAGACAGAGTCTCTCTCTATCACCCAGGCTGAAGTGCAGTGATGTGATCTTCTTGGCTCACTGCAGCCTCTGCCTCTAGGGTTCAAGCGATTCTCCTGCCTCAGCCTCCCGAGTAGATGGGATTACAGGTGCCTATCAACTGGCTAATTTTTGTATTTTTAGAAGAGATGGAGTTTCACCATGTTGGCCAGGCTGGTACTGAACTCCTGGTCTCAAGTGATCCGCCCGCCTCAGCCTCCCAAAGTGCTGGGATTAGACATGAGCTACTGTACCCGGCCTAAAATTTTTAATTGAGGTAAAGTAGATACAAAATTTACCATCTTACCCATTTTAGGGACATGGTTTGGTAGTGTTAATTACACTCACATTGTTCTGCAACAATTTCCAGAACTATTTTTATCTTGTAAAGCTGAAACTCTACACCCATTAAACAACACATCCCTCTCCCTCCCTCCCTCAGTCTCTGGCAGTCACCATCCTGCTTGCTGTCTCTAGGAATCATGTAGTAGTTGTCCTTTTATGACTGGCTTCTTCCACTTAGCATCATGCCCTCAAGATTTAGCCACATTGCAGCATGCGTTGGAATTTCCTTCCTCTCTAAGAGTAAATAGTATTCCATGTGTGTTTATCTGTTCCTCTGTCGATGGATGCTTAGATTGCTTCCACCTTTTGGCTGTTATGAATAATGCCATCACACAGCTCTAGCAATGATCAACTCAGAGCCAATCCTGCTGCCACTGTAACCCCACCCACTTCCCCATTTCATATTATTTTGAAGTAAATCCGAATGAAGTATTTTACAATTACCTTTTCTGTTTGGTTGAAGATCACTTCCATGGAGAATCAGAGTCTGAAACTAACGAATACTATTCCACCCCAAATTGTTTAAATCTGTGAGGCATGAAGATGGAAGGCAGAGGAGGTGGGAGGCTGCCACAGAAAGAAAGGGTGGATGAGGAAGGAGAATTGGGTCAGAGAGTGGCTAAGGCTTATCCTAGCATGTGAGCTTCTGCTCTCTGTCAATGCCACCTCTTTCCCCCTCAGACCTAGTCCTCAGGTCCCTGAAGCAGGGAAGACTCCAAAGATTCCAGACCGCTGCAACCATACTAGTCTTGGGTCCCAGAGAAGGCTCTGCAAATCTCCAACCTTTGCCTACAGCTAGGGTATTTTGCTTGGTGATATGAAAGCTAGACTCAAGCTACATCTTGAACTCACTGACACTACCTTAAGAACCAAGGTCTATTTCTGGAGAAGAGATTAGTGGAAATTCCTCAGGAAGAAGCTGGCTGCCTGTGAATGCCAGGAAGCATCACTGGATAACTCATCCAGAAACAAGGGTTCTGATGTTCACATCACTTAAAAATTATGCTGGGCACCTGCATGTGGCACAAATTAATTACATTAGCTTCGCCTCTGTTAAAGCATCCTCCAGAGCAAGCAGAGGCCCTCGTCCAAGACTCAGCCTGGAGGCATGATATCCCTTTGCCCCTGTCACCTTGAGAAATGGGGCCTTGGACTAAGGGAACGCAGCAGTAAATGGGACCTTCCATTCTGGAAGGGCCTGTCTTTGTCTCCCTCGTGGCCCTGGAGAAAACAAACCCAGTCATTTCGCCTTTCTTTAGAGGTCCTTCTCTTTATGAGCCTCATATTTCTCTTCCTCAACCCCATCGACACCATAAACAGCTCTTTAGCATTCCCCCATGGACAGCCCAAGTCTGAGCTGGCCTCCATCCAAAAGGAATTATTGCTGTAGAAAATCTCTGGTCTCTTCCCAGCCAAGCCAGTAGCCCTGTCCCCTCTCCTTTCCACCTCACTGGTTTGAGATTTCTGTCCACACCTCACGAGGAACACCCCTGAGTACGGGTTAGCCCAGAGTTTGATCTTTAACACTGACCCACAGGAGCTGAAGCATCTGGTGCCTGTTTGCCCTCAGGGCGATCGGTAGGTATGTGACCTGAGCTGCTGCCGTGAAAGTGCCCTTGGGTGTCAGATGTGGCGTCCTGCACTGCAGAGTGGAGCTGTACATCATTCTGTCATGAACTCTCTGATGAACACGGACCTATCACCTCTCATCCCCGAGCCTCGGTTTTCCAGTAAAATCAGGGGATTGAACTGCACGTCTCTCAGGCCCCTTCCAGCTCTGATTCTATTTTTTAAAAAAAAAAGGCAAAATAGAAATTAGAAACACCAGTGTGGCTCCAGGCCCTATGTCAGAGACCCTTAGAGGCTGCCTGGGTCAAACATGGAAAGAAAGAATGGGAGGGAAGTGGGAGCTCCAGGTGGGGCTGTGACATGAGTAAGAAGGAAGAGGCCAGAGAGATTGGAGTGGCAAGTGAACTGATCCAGCCCCAGCTGTGGCTGGGCTAGGTTAACTCCGAGGTAGAAAGACTTGTTCATGACATCACACGGATGGTGTCTTGGGACACCACTGAGTTCAGGCAGCTCTGGGGACCTGTAGCCTGACATGGACCTGGGTCCACAACAGCAAAGAATTTTTTTTCTTGGTACGTAAACGTAGCTGCAGAGCTCAACCAGTACCTCAAGATTTGGAGTCCAAGGAGGAGGAGCCTACCAGGAGCTGCAACAGAGGGAGTCAGAAGAGAGCTCGAGAGGCCCCACCTGCATGGATGCAGTGGCTCTCACGCCTGCAAACACCTACAAGACACCTGGAGGGCTGACTTCCACCCTAGCATATCTGACCCAGGAGGTCTGGGTGGGGATTGAGAATTTACCCCTTTGACAAGTTCCCGGGGGATGCTGATACTGCAGTCTGGAGGCCACCCTTTGAGAATGACTTTATTAAAGAGATAGGGGGAGATGACGTAGGGGCTGATGAAGAGCTCAGCTAGCATTTCTGCCCCCTCATCAAGTGTTTGCTAGCTATATTGCTTCACCAAACCTGTCTCTTTATCTGTAAAATGGGGTTGATAGTAAGGTGAGCAGTAAAGAGTAGATACATGTAAATAACCTGCAGTAATGTCCGGCACAAAGTAAATGCTCAGTAAACGTTGGCTCCTGGTTCTTCTCTGCATGCTGCCTGATGAATGGAAAGCCTGTGACACATGCAAACTCACTGATAATAGTTTTTATATAGATATGGCTTGTGTTCAGATACGAGTAACAGAAACACTAGAGTGGCCTGGATAATGAAGGGAATCTCTTCCCTCCCACAGCAGAAGGGAAGAAGCTCAGCGGGGAGCAGTCCAGGGCTGATGTGACAGCACACCAACTTCTCCCAGGACACAGGTTCTGGGAAGGAAGGTCCAAAAGGCAAATACCTTCTTCTTCTTATGTTGCTTCTTTATTCTTAAAGAAGAGCCCTGCCCAGAGACATCACCAACAGCCCACCAGCTAGAACCGTGTCACATGGCCTTCCCTAGGTGCCAGGGAGGCTGAGAAAGTAAGCACTTCAGCTTTATAGACTCTATGGTAGAGATGGCAAGGGCAAGGGGTTGAAGTGGGTGTTGAGAGAGCCAACCAAGAGATCTGCCATGCCATGGCTCAAAGCCTGGGAACTGTGACAAGTTCATGACAAGTTCAGGGAGCCGTGGGAGCTTGAGGTCTACAGTTCATTCTAGGTCCTTAATTGACTCTCTCTCTCTCTCTCTCTCTCTCTCTCTCTCTCTGTGTGTGTGTGTGTGTGTGTGTGTAGGAGAGAGTGAGTGAGAGAGAGGTAGGATAAGTTCTGAGTAAACTCTTTGCTCCCCATCCCTTCTCCATCTTATGCTCCCCCATAGCCTAGGATCTTCCCCAGGTTCATGTAATTCTTGAACTCACCAGACCAGACCCATCTCAGCACTGAAGACACACTGCAGACAAGGCATGTCTGTAGCCCAGCCCACATGAAGCTTACAGTCTAGCAGGAAGGACAGCATTAAAAATGATTTTTAATGCTGGGCATGGTAGCTCACGCCTGTAATCCTAGCACTTTGGGAGGCTGAGGCAGGTGGATTGCCTGAGCTCAGAAGTTTCAGACCAGCCTGGGCAACACGGTGAAACCCTGTCTTTACTAAAAACACAAAAAAATTAGCCAGATATGGTGGCGTGCACGCCCAGCTACTCGGGAGGCTGAGGTAAGGGAATCGCTTGAACCTAGGAGGTGGAGGTTGCAGTGAGCCGAGGTCGCTTCATTGCACACCAGCCTGGGTGAGAGAGTAAGACTCCGTTTCAAAAAAAAAAAAAAAAACCATTTTTAAACGTTTCTAAGTGATAGGGACTTGCCTCTGAAATGGAATTGAATCTGGTTTGGGTGATCAAAAAAGAGAGTCAAATTTGCCACTAGACTACCATTTTAGAAATCCCTAGTTCTGAACGTCTAGCGTATTGTAGGTCCTCCGAAAATATCTGCTGAAGGTTGAATAACCCTTCTTCTTTGAGTTTCTATTTGATCTCCCTGGAGTTACCGGCTCTTTCAGGTCAGAGGGCAAGGCTGATTTATTTTCGTATCCTCAGCGTCCAGCTCAGCACTGGCACACAGTAGGAACTTAGGAAGTATTTGTGGAATGAAATGGAATCCTGTTTATGTTGTCAAAAAAGACCATCAGCTTGGCAGTTGGGCCAAAATCCACCCTGGGCATGTACTCTCTGGGTCACTGTTGTACAATAAGGGCAATGGATTATTTTAAACCTCACAAACTTTTTTTTGTGTGTGAGGCCACAGCCTCATCCTGGCACGAAATACACACATCTTGTCCCCATGAGGTCATGGCAGGGGGAGATTAACTCAAAGAGCCCAGGCAGGTTTAAATATCTCTGAGTGTGGCAGCGTGTTACACCGCCTGGCTTTCTTACAGGCTGCCCTGCCCGCTACGAGTCTGCAGGAGCAATGATTGTGGATGAGACCTCTTTCTCCCTGAAGGAGTGGGGCATTCACAGAGAAGTGGACTGAATGTCTTTTTCCCCTTTTTCTTTTTACCTTCTTGTTTCTGAAATTTTCTCTGACCTGAGACCTGACTGGCACATGCATGCCTCCTAATCACTGCTGCCCCAGACGAGCAGTCTTCAGTGCACTCTTCCCTCCATTCTTAAACCTTGAGGTCAAGTGCAGTGGAAATGTCGGTTTTTATCCCAATTCAAAGAAAACACAACATAATAGAATTTCCTCAACTGTAATTTTTTTCTCTCATCTATTTTTCTTAAGCTCTTACTGTCTTTCTTCCGACCGCTGGTGAGATGAAGGCGCTGAAAGTGAACTATTTTGCCGAAACTCCGGGGACATCACTGTGGGCCTGTGCTACCTGGACTAACTGGAACAGCATTGCTCCTGGTCATGCTCAGAAACCACCCGCTACCTGGAGGCAGGGAAGGGAGGTCAGCTTGACCTGATGCTTAATCGTGTCCAAAAGTCTCTATACTCCGATCCAACTGTGGAAAAGGACACTCAGATGTGAAAAGAACATCTCCACTTGACTAAAAATGTTTCCTCAGAGTGACAGTGAGGCAAGCAGGCTGGCTGGGAGTCTGACAGTCCCAAGTTCTCATCTTAGCTCTTCTACTCACTAGCTGTGTAACTTCGGGCAAGTTACTTAACCTCTATGAGCCCCAGTTTCTTCATCTGTAAAATGGGGAGGTGGCTACTTACCTAGGGTTTTTGGTAGGACAGACTAAGCAGATCCATTAAGAGTGGTTGACAGGACCCCTAATTCAAGAGAAATGGCCCTGATTATGACTCTGATTCAGATTGTATTGGTTGCTAGGTGGCTGTTTTGTGGGGAGCGGGTGTAACCTGATCACAGGCATGTACAGCTGGAAGCACGGGCTCCAGCTATCCTCTCAGAAGCTTTCAGGTTATGGAGTCCTGGAGTCCTACATTGTTTCACTCGCATCCTCATTAATTCTTGATCCATCCCTCAGCCTCAGCTCTACTTCTTCCCACTCACTTCGATTCAGCAGAGACCTGTGGTTTTCCTGTGGGCATGCTGTTCAGACACTGGTTTCTGAAGGTCTTTTCTGCCACTTGGAAGGACTGAGGAATCCAAGGATTGAGAATGTTTGACCTCTCGGAGGGAGACACAGGGTTTCATGGGATTAGCTGACACAGCATGTAATCACCTTTCTGCTGCTCCCTAAGACCAGGGGGGGTGTGTGTTACTGTTGCTTCTTAAGTGAGCTTAGATGAAGCCTGGCTTCGCATGCCCAGAATCTACTGCTGGACACTTTCCCTCCCTGGCCCTGGCTTCATGTAGCCAGAGGGGAGTTCCCAGCCAAACTGTTGAGCCAACCTGGCACATGGACCCAGCCTAGCAGTCCACCCTGCTCTGTTTCGGGGAGCCCAGGAGGGTCTTGTTCTTGCTGGACATTTTCCCTGGGCACTTTTACTCAAGAATGAAGGAATGAGAGACAGAGACAGAGAGCTGAGTCTGAGAGGCAGAGAGAATCACAGAGACAATGACTGAAAGAGACATGGACAGAGACAGAAAGAGACAGTGGTAGAGAGAGAAGCTAGGAGAGAGAGAAGTCTGAGAGACAAGGAGACAGAGACAGGGAAACTAGGACTGAAAGGCACACAGAGGCAGAGGGGCAGACAGATATGGGACGGGGGAGAGAAAGCAAGCGAGAGACAGAGACAGCAAGGGGTGTTAAAGAAACGGTGGCTCACGCCTATAATCCCAGCACTTTGGGAGGCTGAGGTGGGAGGATCATGAGGTCAGGAGTTCGAGACCAGCGTGGCCAACATGGTGAAACCCCGTCTCTACTAAAAATACAAAAAATTAGTCATGTAGGGTGATGGGCGACTGTAATCCCAGCTACTCTGGTGGCTGAGGCAGGAAAATCGTTCGAACCCGGGAGGCAGAGGTTGCAGTGAGCCAGGATCATACCACTGCACTCCAGCCTGGGTGACAGAACAAGATTCTGTCTCAAAAAAAAAAGACAGAGAGAGCATGTGTGTTAAAGAGACAGAAAGAAACAGAGAGACCCAAGGCAGAGAAAGAGAGACAGAGAGAAACAGAAACACACAGTGAGACAGAAACAGACAGACATAGACAGGACACAAACGTAAGTATAGAGAAATATACAGACAGGCATGCAGAGAGACGGAGACTGAATCACACAGAGGCAGTGCTATAGACAGAGAGACAAGACACATTCAGAGAGGGAGAGAGAAAACAAAGAGTTGCAGGGGAGATGAGGCTGAAGAGAAATGCTGAACTTAGGGGGAGACAGGACAACACAGTAGCTCAACTGCGGACATGCGCAGTTTGCACCAGGCATCTCCACACTTGAGTAGCTTCTTAGCTGTCAGCAGGCAGCTGAGGATCATCTCCAGACTACACACTTCAGAAAGTGGGCTGGGCAGACTTATAGGGACAGCTGGGCTTCAGCTGTGGGTTACACTGGCCAGCCCTTTCATCCATGGGCCAGGCCCACAGGCAAGCTGGGGAGCTCAAGAGGCTCCCCACGCCAGCTCCCTCCAGGACCACAGTAGGGACCCTGCGGTGTCCTGTGACCAGGGCTGACCCAGTTGAGGGGGAGGAGTATCCGAGTGCAGATACTTAGCCTGCAGGGGACCTGGGGGGGTCTGCACTCCACTCCACAGAAGCCCATACAGCCTTGGCTGTGGATGTAGGCTTTTGCTGTCATTCCAGGAATATGGGGAGCAGCCAGCCCCATTTCCTAAGCAACAACCTCATCCCCACCACGCACAGGCCCACATACACACATGCACTTTCTAGTCAGCTGGGGGAACGGCTCCTTTTAAGCAGAGAGGGCTTAGTAATTAGAGTTAGCCTGCACAGAACCGCTGTGTTTCCCAACACAGCAGGAAAGAGTCAGGTGGAGAAGTGTTCACCTGGGAAATCCTATCTGGTTTACAGAATGGTCCTTCTGAAGGTCCCCAGAGGCAGGGGCTCTAAGCAGGAGAATCAACCTCATACTCCTAAGATGCTAGGGGCCCTGAGCCCAGAGCCTCTGCCCTGCTCCTGTCTCCTCCTGGCTTCCTGGGGTATTCCGTGTTCTCCCAGCTCCTGCCCGTTTCCCACTATGTTCTGATGACAGCTAAGGCTGCCCTTCCTCCATCCTTGCTCTGCGTCTCTCACAGCATTTGCCCACTCATACCCCAAGACATTTCAGGAGCTTGTCATTGTCACTGCCCCTAGGACCTACTGTGGGCCACCAACTCTCTTGCTGGCCAGACCTAGAGCCCAAGAGGGACATCAAGCATTGACCTGAGATGGGATGCACTACCATCTCCCTGTTGAAAAGGAAGGTGATACCTAAAAAATGCTGAACTTTTGACCCTGGGACCTCACAGTAGACATTGCAATAGAAACAAACCATCAGAGAAATCAAAGCTCCTCTTTGGACTAGGAAACTGGGTCCAGAGAATCTTGTAAGATAACTGCATTCCTGTGCCTGTCCTCCCTCCCCACAAGAGTCAACACAGGGCCTGCGTGGTGGCTCATGCCTGTAATGCCAGCATTTTGGGAGGCCAAGGTGGGCGGATCACCTGAGGTCAGGAGTTCAAGACCAGCCTGACCAGCATGGAGAAACCCCGTCTCTATTAAAAATACAAAAAATTAGCCAGGTGTGGTGGTGCATGCCCGTAATCCCAGCTACTTGGGAGGCTGAGGCGGGAGAATCGCTTAAACCTGGGAGGCGAGGTTGCCATGAGCTGAGATTGTGCCATTGCACTCCAGACTGGGCAACAAGAGCAAACTCCATCTCAAAAGAAAGAGTTTGAGACCAGCCTGGCCATCATGGTGAAATCCCGTCTCTACTAAAAATACAAAAAAAAAAAAAACAAAAAAAACAAATTAGCCAAGTATGGTGGTGGGCACCTGTAATCCCAGCTACTCCGGAGGCTGAGACAGGAGAATTGCTTGAACCCGGGAGGTGGAGTTTGCGGTGAGTTGAGATTGCACCACAGCACTCCAGCCTGGGTGACAAGTACGAGACTCCGTCTTAAAAAAAAGCAAAAAAGAGTCATCAGGGGTCTGAAGCAGCTCACTGTGGTCAGTTCACCTAAGTGGAAGCCCTGTGTGGGACCAGGGTGTAGCGTTACGGCTGGATCAAATGCAGTGTGGGGACCAGTCAGAGAGCTGGCACTGAATGCAGCTTTGTCAGCAGGCTGGCATGGAGCCCTCACTGATGCTAACAGTCTCACTTTCTGTTTCCATTGTACTTTAGTTTGCGAAGCTCTTTCCCCCTCCTTACTGTATTCCACTCACCCCACAACCCCTAGGCGGTGGACAATCCCACTTTCCCCGCACAGGGAAAGAGAGTGAAGATTACAGAGGTTACAGGGTGAATAGTGCCAGAGCCAGGACCCCAGCCTAGATCTTCTGGATTAAAAAACCCAGGGCACTTTCTACTCTATTTGGCTTTTACAAGTGAGACACTGACCAGTTCCTGCCAGAATCCTATCTCCCATCCTTTATTTTCCTCTGAAAAGGAAAACCCAATATGGCAGGCAAGATCTTGCCTGATATGCCTCAAGAGGTTGGACAATCCTAGACTTACCTAGAACACTTCCAACATGAGGCTTCCTCATGTAGCAGCTGTACCTCCTGGACCTTAACCTGGTTACATTCAGGCCACCTGCTCCACACACAAGCCATTAAAAGGCATGCTATGATCTGAACTGTATGCCTCTGCAAAATTCACACGGAGCGACTTAATGATCAAGGTGATGGTATTAGAAGGTAGGGCCTTTCAGAGGTGATTAGGTCATGAAGGGAGCCCTCATGAATGAGATGAGTCCCTTATAAAAGAGAGCCCAGGGCCAGGCATGGTAGCTCATGCCTATAATCCCAGCACTTTGGGAGGCCAAAGCAGGCAGATCACCTGAGGTCAGGAGTTCGAGACCAGCCTGACCAACATGGAGAAACCATGTTTCTTCTAAAAATACTGATTTAGCCAGGCATGGTAGCACATGCCTATAATCTCAGCTACCTGGGAGGCTGAGGCAAGAGAATTGCTTGAACCTGGGAGGCAGAGGTTGCAGTGAGCTGAGATTGCACCATTGCACTCCAGTCTGGGCAACAAGAGTGAAACTCCCTCTCAAAAAAAAAAAAAAAAGAGAGAGAGAGAGAGAGACCCCAGAGTGCTAGTTAGCCCCTTCTACCATGTGAGGTTCCGGTGAGAAGACATTGCCTATGAAGGAAGTAGACCCTCATCAGACACTGACTCTGTAGGCACCTAGATCTTGGACTTCCCAGCCTTCAAAACTGTGAGAAATAAATGTCTGTTGTTTACAAGCTACTCAGTTTAGTGCATTTTGTTACAGTGGCTCAAAGGGTCTAAGATAGGCACAAATGCTCAACTACAGAATGAGCACGGCCATAGCACAGGCTCCAGGGTGGCACAGGGGAGCTGGGGCATGAGGGGAGTTTGTCGTGTCTTGTTGCTGGCTATTGCCGATCTACGAGAAGGCAACTGCTCTGAGCCGCACAGTTTAGATATAGCCCTGTGATAAAATTTCATTAATGTTGGCAAGTGTTTTCAGTTATCTGGGAATTTCTAGTGATAATTTTTTCTCCTTTTGAATAATTCTACTTCTTGTTTCTATTTTATTGCATGAATCAGATCTTCCCAATATTAAAAAATAGTAGTAATGGCAGAGAGTTTTATTCCTGATTGTAACTAGATTGTGTCTAATGTTTTAGCTTCTGAGATCAGAAAAGATTGAGCACTTTCAGAGTGGTAGGGCCATATGTCTAACATTTTCTAATTAAGTAGTACATTTGCTACTATCATGAATTGCATTTGATTGTTAAGAAAAAAATCTTTCTATTCCCAGTTCAAATTTTCTTTAACAAATCAGGAATGAATGTTTTCTGATAAAGATTTAGCAGCTGCAAAATGCCTTGAGTCAGCGGAATGGGTCGAGAAGGATCCCGCTGGACTGGTGTGGTAGGGTGGTTGTTAGTACAAACGTGTGGGTTTGGCAGCCTTTGCACGAGGGACATGGGGAGACACAGCTCTGCTGTTTCTTACCTGACAGACCTTGGGAATTCACTTAACCTTTGTGAGCCATAATCACCTCATCTATAGAAGCAGATAATAATGGCCTCTATTTGCTAGTTTTGCGAGGATAAAGTGAGGTTGTGAATGTGAAGTACGGAGATAACCAGTCTCCAACATGGTCCTCAACAATCTCTGCCTTCTGTATTTACACCCTTACGGAATCTCCTCCTATATGGTCTGTTAACCAATAGAATCCAGCAAATGTGATGATATCTCACTTTCAAGGCTAGGTCATAAAATGGCATTAAGGCTTCCTGCTTGATCACTCTATTTCTTAGATCACTTTTTCATGGGGAAGACAGTTGCCCTGTTGTGAGCAGACCAAGGGAGAGGTTCATATAGTAAGGAACTGAGGCCTCTTGCCAACAGCCATGTGTGAGCCATTTTAGAATGGATCTTCCAAAATAAAAATACACAAAAGAAGTGGATCCTCCAGCCCTAGTCAAGTCTTCAGAAAACTGCAGCCTCAGATGGCATTTTGACTGCAACCTCAGAGACCCTAAGCCAGAACCAACTAGCTAAGTCACTCCTGACCTTCAGAAACTATATGACATAATACATGTGATATGGTTTGGCTGTGTCCTCACCCAAATCTCACCTTGAATTGTAACTCACATAATTCTAACGTGTCATAAGAGGAACCCAGTGGGAGATGATTAAATTATAAGGACGGGTCTTTTCTGTGTTGTTTGTGATAGTAAATGAATCTCATGAGATCTGATTTTTTTTTAAATGGGAGTTTCTCTTTACAAGCTCTCTTTTTGCCTGCCACCATCCACATAAGATGTGACTTGCTTCTCCTTGCCTTCCACCATGATTATGAGGCTTCCCCAGCCATATGGCACTGTGAGTCCAATTAAACCTCTTACTTTTATAAATTGCCCAGTCTTGGGTATGTCTTCAACCTCAGTGTGAAAACAGACTAATACAGTAAATTGATACTGAGAGTGGGTGCGGCTGAAAAGATACTCAAAATGTGGAAGTGACTTTTCAACTGGGTGACAGGCAGAGGTTGGAATAATTTGGAGGGCTCAGAAGAAGACAGGAAGATGTGGGAAAGTTTGAACTTCCTAGAGACTTGTTGAATAGCTTTGACAAAAATGTTGATAGTAATATGAACAATAAAGTCTGGGCTGAGGTGGTCTCAGATGGAGATGAGGAACTTGTTGGGAACTGGAGCAAAGTTGAGTCTTGCTATGTTTTAGCAGTGACTGGTGGCATTTTGCCCCTGCCCTACAGATTTGTGGAACCTTTAACTCGATAGAGATAATTTAGGGTACCTGGTGGAAGAAATTTCTAAGCAGTAAAGCATTCAAGAAGTGACTTGGGTGCTGTTAAAGGCATTCAGTTTTA
The DNA here is from genome assembly GCF_049354715.1 of Callithrix jacchus. NCBI lineage: Eukaryota > Metazoa > Chordata > Mammalia > Primates > Cebidae > Callithrix > Callithrix jacchus. The sequence goes on along the minus strand of NC_133516.1, from coordinate 24,771,807 downwards.
TAAGGGAAGCAGAGCACGAAAGTTCGGAAAATTTGCAGCCTGACAATGTGATGCAAAAGGAAAACCCATTTTCTGACGAGAAATTCAAGCTGGCTGCAGAAAGTCATGAGGATCCAAATGTTAATCCCCAAAACAACGGGGAAAAGGTCTCTAGGGCATATCAGAGGCCTTCATGGCAGCCCCTCCCATCATAGGACTGGAAGCCTAGGAGGAAAACATGATTTCATGGGCCAGGCCCAGGGTCTCCGTGCTGTGTGCAGTCTAGGGATTTGGTGCCCTGTGTCCCAGACACTCCACTGTGACTAAAAGGGGCCAAAGTACAGCTTGAGCTTCAGAAGGTACAAGGCTTAAGTCTTGGCAGCTTCTATGTGGTGTTGAGTCTGAAAGTGCACAGAAGTCAAGAATTGAGGTTTGGGAACCTCTGCCTGGATTTCAGAGGATATGTGGAAATACCTGGATGCCCAGGCAGGAGTTTGCTGCAGGGGCAGGTACTCATGGAGAGCCTCTGCTAGGGCAGTGTGGTAGGGAAATGTGGGACCAGAGCTCCCACACAGAGTCCCTGCTGGGTCACAACCTAGTGGAGCTGTGAAAAGGGGGCCACCATCCTTCAGACCCCAACAGCCTGCACCGTGTGCCTGGAAAAGCCACAGACACTCAACAACAGCCTGTGAAAGCAGCTGGGAGGGAGGTTGGAGCCTGCAGAGCCACAGGAGTGGAGCTGCCCAAACACCACAGAAACTCACCTCTTACATCAGTGTGACCCAGATGTGAGACATGGAGTCAAAGGAGACCATTTTGGAATTTTAAGATGTGACTGCCCTGCTGGATTTTGGACTTGCATGAGACCTGTAGCCCCTTTGTTTTGGCCAATTTCTCCCATTTGGAATGGCTGTATTTACCCAATGCCTGTACCTGCATTGTGTCTAGGAAGTAACTAACTTGCTTTTGATTTCACAGGCTCATAGGTGGAGGAGACTTGCCTTGTCTCAGATGAGACGATGGACTATGGACTTTTGGGTTAATGCTGAAATGAGTTAAGGCTTTGGAGGACTCTTGGGGAGGCATGACTGGTTTTGAAATGTGAGGATATGACATTTGGGAGGAGTCAGGGGTGGAATGATACGGTTTGGCTGTGTCTACACCCAAATCTCATCTTGAATTGTAACTCCCACAATTTCCACATGTCATCGGAGAACCCCAGTGGGAGGTGACTGAATTATGGGGGCGGGTCTTTCCTGCACTATTTATGATAGTGAATGAGTCTCACAAGATCTGATGGTTTTTAAAAAAAGGGAGTTTTCTTACACAAGCTCTCTTTTTGCCTGCCGCCATCCACGTGAGATGTGACTTTCGCTCCTCCTTGCCTTCCGTCACTATTGTGAGGCTTCCCTAGCCACTTGATACTGTGAGTCCAATTCTCTTTTTTTTTTGTAAATTGCCCAGTCTCAGGTATGTATTTATCAGCAGCATGAAAACAAACTAATACAACATGTTGATTGTTTTAAAGCTGCTAAGTTTGACTAATACAAGTACCTGGCATATAGTAAGTACTCAATCAAGGTTAACTATTTTATCTGGGTTAATATTAATGAATATCTAAATTACTAAAAACAAAAATCCAGTTGGCCCTAACACTGAAAACAAATTTAAAAGTTTACCCAAACCCTCCATTCATCAAAAGATCTTTTTTGTTATTCAGACTTTAAATTTTAACCATGTCAGAGTTCATAGAAACCACATACAGCCTCAGTTATACAAAAAGAGTTACATGCCAATGGAATGTCTGCAAATTAGTTCATATTAATGAAAGTCATTTTGCTGAGAAATCACTTTGTTGTCTCACCTATGAATCGAGGAGGCTGAAATAGATCTGCTCTTCCAATATGACATCTACTAGCTGTACATGGCTACTTACATTTACATCTAAATTTTTTTTTTTTTTGAGATGGAGTTTCACTCTTTGTTGCCCAAGCTGGAGCACAGTGGCGTGATCTTGGCTCACTGCAACCTCTGCCTCCCAGGTTCAAGCAATTCTCCTGTCTCAGCCTCCCAAGTAGCTAGGATTACAGACACCTGCCAGCGTGCCTGGCTAATTTTTTTTTTTTTTCTTGTATTTTCAGTAGAGACGGGGTTTCACCATGTTGGCCAGGATGGTCTTGATCTCTTGACCTCATTATCCGCCCACCTCGGTCTCACAAAGTGCTGGGATTACAGGCGTGAGCCACCTCACCCAGCCATTTATACCTAAATTAATTAAATTTAAATAAAATTAAATTAAATACTCAGTTTGTTAGGTGTACTGGCCACATTTCAAGTGTTCAACAGCCAAATGGGGCTAGTAGTTTCAGCAGGTATAGAGAACATTCTCATCATCACAGAAAGTTCTGTTGGATAGTGCTGGTCTAGGTATCTAGTAAGAATTGAATTTTGGCTTGTGTAGAGTGCTTGGCACAGTTCTAGAACATCCTAGGTTCTCCTTCTTTCGGCTTCCTCACAGCTCTGAGACAGGCGCAGCTGGGCCTTTGTCCTGACATAAACAGCTAAAAGACGCGGAAACCAGTCTTAAGGCGAACTTTCCCCCCTCGCTTGCTCACCATCATCTCATCTCAGATTTCTATGTGTCTATTACAATAGTCTTATCAAAGACTGAATCTTATATCTCCAATAACCATTTGTACAATTCTGGCTGTTTGTCCAGATGTCAGCACAAAAATGCACAAAATCAACTAGGCGAGGTGGCTCGCGCCTGTAATCCCAACACTTAGGGAGGCTGAGATAGATGAATTGCCTGAGGTCAGGAGTTCAAGATCAGCCTGGCCAACATAGTGAAACCCTGTCTCTACTAAAAATACAGAAAATTAGCTGGGAATGGTGGTGGGTGCCTGTAATCCCAGCTACTAGGGAGTCTGAGGCAGGAGAATTGCTTGAACCTGAGAGGCGGAGGTTGTGGTGAGCCAAGATCATGCCATTGCACTCCAGCCTGGGCAACAAGAGCAAAACTCCATCTCAAAAAAAAAAGGCACTAAATCAAACTCAAACAAATTGTCTGCCCCAGTCGGCATGTCCTTTGAACATCTGCATTTCATCCATGCTACCCTCTCTTGGAGGACTTCTCTTTGACTCCTGTCTCCCTTCTCTACCTTGTGTCTCTACTGACCACTCACTCCGGGTCAAGTTCTCATGATTTACCCTTCTGACTACTTTTCTTTTTTTGAGACGGAGTCTTGCTCTGTCACCTAGGCTGGTGTGCAGTGGTGTGATCTCCATCTCACTGCAACCTCTGCCTCATGGGTTCAAGCGATTCTCCTGTCTCAGCCTCCTGAGTAGCTGGGAATACAGGCATGCGCCACCATGCCTGGTATTTTTGTATTTTTAGTAGAGATGGGGTTTCACCATGTTGGTCAGGCTGGTCTCAAACTCCTGACCTTGTGATCCACCTGTGTTGGCCTCCCAAAGTGTTGGGATTACAGGTGCGAGCCACCCCGCCCGGCCCCAGACTACTTTTCATTCCTGTTCTCTCCTCTCCGTCTCTACCAACAGCACTGTATCACATTACAGACCCTCATCATCACTGTTTGAGGAGACGCCTCACAGGTATCTGGCTTTCTTAACGATTAAATGGGAAACAAGGAATGGAGCTTAGAAAGGCCTGTTTTTTTCCAAGGACCAGTCTGGGAAAGATTGGTTTTGTGAAGAAAGAAATAGGGCATCTGTGAGGAAGCCATACACGGGGAGAGACTTTGAGACCAGGAGGTCTTTTCTGATGGCAACTTATCTGAGCAGCTGCTGGAGGAGAGAGAGACCTCCTAGGGGTCTTCTCATCTTTTCCTGCTGCTCAGCACCTCTCCTCTCACCCCTAGAAATCAAACCCTACTCTCCTAACATTTATTCATTCATTCACTCAAGTAACACTTCCCGAGCCTCCACCTTGCCTAGGGCCCTGGGATGGACTCCACCATAAAGGACCCAGAGATAAATAAGAGGTGTATTCTGCCCTCTCAGAGCTAATAATCCATTTGGGAAAAGTAGGTGTGTTGCTGGAAGACCAGGGGACCCCAGAGAAGGAGGTCTCAGTTTCTTCTGCCTCTATCTTGCCCCCTCAAAAGGGACCCAGTGAACTCAGCAGGAACACTGAGTGCCACGGTAGGAACCTGAGAGAACAAAGGTAGGGTCTGGAGGTGAAATGCAGCAGGAAAATGCGCAACCTATGCAACTGTTCATAAAGACTCTGATGCTGATGCATGCAAAGTATTTATCTTGAGCTGCCTTGAGGAGCAGAATCAAAGTGGTGGGAGGCCATGAGGAGGGATGTCAGGCGGGGAATCAGATCCAAGTGACTCTTGCCCACCTGTGGTCAGAAAACCAGCCCAGGAGTCTGAAGCTGGGAACAGGAAGAAGGCAAAGAATGGGAAAGAATGTAATAACATGGGCAATAGACAGGTGTTTAGCTGGGAGTGTTCAGGGCATTTCTTATGGGGTTTGACCTCCCTATGCAGACAGATGAGTGAGGCAAGGAAGGAATAACTTACTGTGGAGGGGCTTTTCCTACTTCATCTTTTCTTTCTTCTTTCTTTTTTTTTTTTTTTTTTTTGGGACAGAGTCTTGCTCTGTTGCCCAGGCTGGAGTGCAATAGCGTGCGGCCACTCACTGCAACCTCTACCTCCGGGTTCAAGCGATTCTCCTGTCTCAGCCTCCTGAGTAGCTGGGACTACAGGTGTGTGCCACCAACGCCCGGCTAATTTTTTGTATTTTCAGTAGAGATGGGGTTTCACCGTGTTAGCCAGAAGGGTCTCAAACTCCTGAATTTGTGATCCGCCGACCTCAGCCTCCCAAAGTGCTGGGATTACAGCCATGAGCCACCGTGCCAAGGCCAGTTTCTTCTTTTCTTAACTACAAATCTATAGGGCAACAGGGAACAGAAGCTGAACCAATAATGGAAGTTACAGAGATCTAATTGCAGCTAAACAAAAAGAGGACATTGCTAGAACAACCAGAGCTCCCTCACGGTGCGGCTATTGGGGATGATCAGCTCTGTCATTCATTTAAAGTGCTCAGACAGAAGCTGGGGCGCTCCTGTCAGGGATGGCATGTGGTGGGGGGCTGCTGCTGATCATGGGTTCTGAGGGGCTTCCAACTTTTATGTTGCATTGAAGTGGGTTTTTGTTAGTTTGTCTGAGACAGGGTCTTGCTCTGTCATCCAGGCTGGAGTGCAGTCACACAACCAAGGCTCACCGCAGCCTCGACCTCCCAGGTTCAAGTATTCCTCCCACCTCAGCCTCCCAAGTAGTTGGTACTATAGCCACATGCTCCCATGCCAGGTTATTTATTAGTTTTTATTTTTTTGTAGAGACGGGGTCCCACTGTCTTGCCTAAGCTGATCTAGAATCCCTGGGCTCAAGTGATCCTCCTGCCTCAGCCCCCCAAAGTGTTGGGATAACAGGCATGAGCCACCATGCCCGGACATGTCGGCGTTTTCAGTGCTGTGTTTGACCCAGTCTGACAGGATAGTCAGAGGTCTGTTCAGTAATTTAATGGCAGGGCCACACTCAATAGGAGCCTAGAGTATGCATGTGGATTCTTCTTAGTCTTTGATATGTTTTAGCAAACATTTCTCTCTGCCCTTTCTCAGATCTCAAGCTAGGGGTGCAGGATGGAGAGCTGGGTGGCTGGGAGTCATCTCCATGCTGGCACCTGGCCCAGGGCATCAGGCTGGAAGTGTTTCCCATGTCCCATAGTGGGAAGTAGTGGGAGGGTAAGGCTGGAAAGCATTCTCTAGAGAAGCTGTTTGGCTGCACCTCTGTCAGGACCACAATCCCATAAAATGCCTTTGTGTGGATTAGAAAAAGTACCCCTCTCACCGCCATATGGACACAGCTCATTTTGACTCAACGAGAGGAGGAGGTCTGGATTTCGACTCTTACTTGCCACTTCTTGTGCAGTAGATAACCTGCACAACTGTACTCAGTGGGCCCTGCTCACCATCCCTGTGTCCCCTCCATCTGTGTCCCTCCGTGGACTACAGTCTCAGGACTGGACTTAAAAAAGGAATGGAGCGATTAATAAGAACGAATGGGAGGCTCCAGGAATTGCTCGATCTCAGAAATCAGCCATCTAGAGACACAAAGCCACACTGACTGTTTAATATTAAGAGTGATATATCTGCTTTTCTGGGCCTTCCCCGGAGCTGTAGAACAGAGGGGAGCCTGAGGATAGAGGGATTCCTTCCAGGAACAAACTCCCAGATGCCTTCTTCCCTCACTAGTCCATTAAATGCACTTGCTCCTTTACTTACACTTAAATACTTATGTGTTAAATCGCTTTGATTTATGTATAATATATAGCTTCAATATTTGTCCATAATTTTATTCTTTCTTGAATTCCAAGCTCCTATAAAGTGCAGACTCTGCATTACACTACGTAATTGTGAGCAGTAAAATGCCTGGCACCTTGCCATCTGGTGCTTTTAGATGATAATGATGATGGCGAAGTTCAAATTCCTCACCCTGTCACTCCGTACCTTCCATCATCCTGACCTCCTCCCCTTCCCAACCCCAGCATTCAGTTTCAACATCCTGTATAACAGCCACTCTGGCCTGCATTCCTTACACATCCCGTCTCTGCCATGTCACGCTGTTTCTTTCACCTGCAGAGCCCTTTTGTCTTTCTTCTTTCCCTGAGTGTCTAAATCCAGCTCATCTCTGGAGGGTCAACTCTAGTACTCCTCCCCATGGTATCTTTCCAGATTCTTTGTGCAGAAATGACCTTGTGTCTTTGCTCTCCCATGATTCTTCATTTCAACCTTTTTTGTTTTGCTTTGTCTTCAGACGAAGTCCTGCTCTGTCTCCCAGGCTGTAGTGCAGTGGTGCAATCTCAGCTCACTGCAAGCTCCGCCTTATGGGTTTAAGTGATTCTCCTGCCTCAGCCTCCCGAGTAGCTGGGATTACAGGTGCCTGCCACTACACCCAGCTAATTTTTCTATTTTTAATAGAGACGGAGTTTCACCATTTTGGTCAGGGTGGTCTCGAACTCCTGACCTTGCGATCCACCCACATTGGCGATCCAATTCCATTGGCTGGGATTACAGGTGTCAGCCACCGCACCTGGCCATTTCAACATTTTGTGGATCAAATTATATTTTCCCTTGTACGTTGCTCTCTGAGCAAGTGACTGCTTCCCCCGCTAATCTGGGGCTCTGAGAGCAGAGGTTGTGTCTCACCCATCTTCCTCTCTACAGGGTTCACCCCAGGGCTGAGCACCCTGGTATTTAGTTCTGTGACCTGGACAAGTCCCATCCCTGCTTGTCAGTTAAATGAGGGGTTGCATAATATAATCTCTAAGGTGCAGCCTGGCTCTGAGACCTCTGGTCTACAGCTCTCTAAATGCTCACTTAATGAATACAAGGTTGGAAAGGGGGCAGCCCCCATCAGAGGAGGGAGTGCGGGAGGACTTGTTATTCATAGAAGCCTGAAATTCTTGGATTGCCAAGAAATTGGAAATTCAAACTGGTTAGTCCTGTGTACCAGATTTTTCTCTTCTCGTGAATGGGAACGGCATTAAGTGACTCAGAGTAGTTGGCACAAAGACACAATCTCTGTTCTTCAAAGTTGGCACTAAGAGCTCCTCCTGCAGGTCCCCTTCCTCCCCTCAAGCAGCAAAGGCATGGTTCATAATGCCCACCCTGCGGGGTCTAGGGGTGCCCAGCTTGCTGACCCTCAGGCCCTCTCTGTGGCAAGGTATGGACTGCATACACGGTGTAGGCCCCTCATCAACAGAGCTGCTGATACAGTGCTGGAGACCCTAAACCAATACCTAGTTTTGGCAATAATGATCAAGCATTTGTAAAAGCCTGGGTATGCTGGCAAATCTTTTTAAAATAGGCCCTTATTGTCTCCTCAGATTCCTGGCAGTGACTCAGCAGGGTACAGTAGCTGTGATTCAGAGTGTGTAGGCACCCAGAGCCTGCGGATGAGTCTTGGCAGCTGTTCAGTTCTCCCTCCTTGAACTCAGAGGGTCACAGCCACAGAGAGGAGGTATCCACACCCCATTCCTTCAGGCTTCCAGAATGCTACCATCACCAACAGCTGTGGGCTTCTCTGCCTTGTAGACATGGGCAACCATCAAGCCCAAGGGCATTTGGTGGGACAGCTCCAGAGCTGGGATGGGGATGGGGAGGGGGCCACACTGGGACTCTGCTGGCCCAGTGTGGGGGAAGATGCTGTCCTAAGGGCTGGCAGGACAAGGAGAAGGGTTCAGAGCAGGGAGGAGGAGGAGAGGAGGAATGCCCCAGCTGACAGAGGCCCAGCTGGGCTGCTGACTCACTCTGGCTCTTAATCTCCTGTGGAGGGCAGGCCCAGCTCCTAGAAGCCTGCAGGGCTTAGTGGTGTTTGCGCAGCTACAGAAGTAGGGCCTGTGGGCTGGCATGAAGCCCTGCTGAGCCTCAGACAGGAGGGTAGGAGAGTGGGGCAGGGCAGGAGAGAGTGTGACAGGCAGGATGAGCTCCCTGGAGAGGGAGGAGGGAGCCGCACTCCCGCAAAGGGAGTGTTTGCAGAGGGACCGGCAGAGAGACAGAGCCTGGGCGGGGGCAGGGGGAGAGTCAGGTAAATCAATATGCATGAGGCCAGTCCAGACTGTGCACTCGGAACTAGAAAGAGATGGGTTATGCATATTTCAGTTTGTCATAGCTGAGACTTCAATTTTCTCAATAAAATAAAGAGACCTGCTTACGAGCCTAATAAGTTTAACCAGGTGTAGTGGCTCACACCTGTAATCCCAACACTTTGGGAGGCTGAGGTGGGTGGATCACCTGAGGTCAAGAGTTCAAGACCAGCCCGGCCAACACGGTGAAACCTGGTCTCTATTGAAATACAAATATTAGCCGGGCGTGATGGCAGGCACCTATAATCCCAGCTACTCAGGAGGCTGAGGCAGGAGAACCCAAGAGGCGGAGGCTGCAGTGAGCTGAACTGAGATCATGCCACTGCACTCCAGCCTGGGCAACAAGCAAGACTCCATCTCAGAAAAGGAAAAAACAGGAGCCTAATAAGTTGAATACACAAACAGAAACTCCAGCTCCTCTCCCGAACCCTCATGTCTCACTGTCTGTCTCCTTTACTCCACCGCCTGCCCTCTGAGGGCCCCAGTCGTCACTTAATTCTCTCCTCTGTCTCATTATACAAATATGAGATGGAAATAAAAATGTGTCCCTTCTACCTTCCTCTCCAAATGCTGAGGGAGTGATGAGTAGAGACCCAGAACGCAGCTCGTGTGTTCCAAGGCTCTGTGGAAAGTGCTGAGCTTTGGCACGAGATGTATAGAGTGGAGATGATGTCGTTCGAAGGAGTTTCAGGAGGGTTTCTCTCTCCTATAACTCTTGTTTCTCTGGGGCTTCCCGTTCAGGCAGTTTCGACGCTTCAGGGGAGCAGCTCGTATCTGCCGTCACTGAGGTTTCACTGTCAAATTAAATTTTATGAGTCCCAAACATGACAATAAGCTCAAAAGCCAAGTGCTAAGGAAGGAGGATTTTCCAAAAGCCTGGAGGATTAGATCACGGAGTTTTCCATAGGGGAGATCCCTGCAAGGCAGGAAGAGGGGAGGGAGACCAGCTCTTTTATTTCCAAGGATCGTGGGAAAGGGGGAGGTGGGTGGTCAGATGAGCAAGGGTCTTCATCTCCCCTCATCGGGTTTCAGTCTGGGAGAAGATGTGTTCAATAAGTTGAGGGGAGCACTTTGTCGTTGGGTATTTGGGATATTATTTGCAATATTTCAAATGTTTGCCAAAATATTTGGGGGCATCTGTGGCCACGTCAAAGAAAATGTAGCATACCATGGGAAGTCTGCCTGCTCTAGAGGCTGATAAGGAACTTAGCTGAAAGCCTGGCTGTGATCTTGGGAGCTGGGGGGAGAGGTTTGTGCCTGGTATTGTAGCCAAGAGCAGACAGCCTGATTAAGTCTGCGTGGAAGTCCAGCCAGACCTCGGGACTTGTGGAGCCCAGAGAAAATCCTGAAGCAGACAAGTCAGAGACAAATGACTTGCACAAGCACAGAGACAGCAGAGTCCTGGCCCGACTGCAGCAGACAGCAGCAGAACATCCGTCTATGACTGTGCCCAGAGCGAGCCCTCGGGCCAGCAGCCGACAACCCCAGCTGCACAGTCGACTCCCCTGCGGATGAGTCTCAGATGCCCAGGCTCCACGCCCAAAGGTTTGGGTGGAACGGATCTGGCATTGGTATCTTTTTAAAAAGCTGCCCAGGGCTTACAAACCAGTGAAGTGAACTACTTCAGGAACAGAAATATCCTCCACACCAGGGCGAGGATGAGGGTGAGGCAAGTGAGGCACCTCCGATGCAAAATTTACAGACGCACTTACCGTCAAGATCATGTAAGTGGTGGTATCAAGGGCATGTAAGCGTCATGATCATAGAACCTTGAGAACACCCCTTCCCTTGCCTATCGCGTTTCAGGTGCCTCGCTGCCTCATACAGTTGTGGCCCTGCTCCACTCTCCTCTCCAGGTAGGTCCCTTCCTTGGGTCCAATTTTCCCTTCCCTCCCCTCTCCTCCCTTCTCCTCCCTACCCCTTCCCTTCCTTTTCTTTCTGACAGGGTCTTACTCTGTTACACATGCTGAAGTGCAGTGGCACGATGACAGCTCACTGCAGCCTTGACCTCCTGGGCTCAAGCGATCCTCCCACCCACCTCAGCCTCCACGTAGCTGGGACCACAGGTGAGAACCACCGCATCCAGCTAATTTTTTATTTTTTTTAGAGATGAGATTTCACCATATTGCCCAGGCTGGTCTCAAATTCCTGGGCTCAAGCCATCTGCCCACCTTGGCCTCCCAAAATGCTGATATTAAAGGTGCGAGCCACCATGCCTGGCCCCTGGGCCCAGTTTTTAGAGGTAACCCTGGCCATGAGTCCCCCTACTTTGGAAGGCACCTGAAGAGTACAGATGAAAGTGTCATGGGGCCAAGGGACCAGCTGGGGAATCGGTTTGGGAAAAGAGAAGGCAGAAAACCAAAGGATGAACAGATTAAATTACTACCTTAAACACTGTGCTGGTTTCTGGGATGAGAATGACATGACATGACTATCAGCTGCCAGATACAGCTTCGTCATTTCTACCAGCTCTCCAAAGCCATGACATTTCAGTTTACTGACTGTAGGGGAGGGTGGACTAGGTCCAGGGTTCTTGAGAAGGAAATTCAAGTTACACAAACCAGTGTGTGTTCACGGTCTGTTACAGTCGCAAAGAAAGAGCATGTGTGCCTGCCTCCAAAGAGTGTGTGGGCGAAACTCAGGGCGCCCTTGCATGGCTCCTGGTTGTTCATCATCTGTCTCATCCAGAAATCCGTCCCAGTGGTGGTGAATCAGAATTGTCACCATGGAAGGCAGATCTTTGAGGAGCATTTGGAATCATTTATTTTGTTAGTGTGAGCTCAGGGCTCCAGTGAGTGGTCCAGTACTGTGCAAAACTCAGAGCTTTACACGCTTGAACAAATGTGTCCTTTGTAAATAAGAAGTGACCTTTGTTTCCCTCTGCCCCAGCATCCCCCAACCCCTGCTTCATCCTGACCCTGGATCTCCCAGACGGAAACCTGACCTGGCCTTGCCAATGGAATTGGACACCCCAAGCCATGAGAGAGCTGGGAAGGGGGCGTCACCCTGTGTTAGAATACAAAGTCCTTCTTGGTGGAGGAGCGAGGGCCCTGGCCGTTAGGAGCAGAGCTGTGCTCTAAACTGCCAGGGCACCTTTTAAAGCCTGGCTCTGTTTCTATCACGTCTTTCTCAGCGTTGGCAGCGATAGGAAAGTTATCAGAGCCGGCAGAGGCAGGGTAGGTAGGCAGCAGACAAGCGTTTGGTCATGTCACTGACTTCCAGCTGCTGCTTAGGGTCCTGTCGGCATCCTCTGGCCCAGGTCACAAACCTTCAAATCTTGAACCAATTTCCTTTAAATGATCATTTGACGTCTGACTTCCTTCAGATCTGATGGCCTAGCCAGGTCTACTGTAGAGGGGATCTGCCTGCTCTCGGGGCTCTGGAGATGATTAACATGTGAGCAGCTGTGGAAGCTCTCTAATGAACTGGACCACGTAAGCTCAAGGAGTTCTATCTCTCTGCAGTAATTTCTGCTGAGAGAAGCAGCATGAATGACCCAAAAAACTCAAGAACTTTTCCTTTCCCCATTTGCTGGGATCTATTAATTTCATACCATAGCCAGCAGCTAGCCCATCTGCAAGACACCTGGTCTTGATTTAATTAATGTGCAAAGCAAAAGAACATCAGGCAGGTAAAAATCTGCAATTAACAATAGTCACTCAAGATTTTTTTTCTTTTTTTTTTAAATTGCATTTTAGGCTTTGGGGTACGTGTGAAGAACATGCAAGATAGTTGCATAGATACACACATGGCAGTGTGATTTGCTGCCTTCCTCCCCTTCACCTATATCTGGCATTCCTCCCCATGCTATCTCTCCCCAACTCCCCACCCCCCGCTGTCCCTCCCCTATTTCCCCCACAGACCCCAGTGTGTGGTGCTCCCCTCCCTGTGTCCATGTGTTCTCATTGTCAGCAAACTGACTCAAGATTTTCTTTGTTGGGTCCCCGCTCCTCCCCCTTCCAGGCAGAGGAAGGGATGAGAAGGAACCAAAGGCAAACACAGTTTAATTCCATCTTGAGTAATTGCTTCAGAAAGGCCTCTAAAAGAACTGCTGGCTGTTTAACTCAGCAATGTGAACTTGCATTTAGGAACATCACCAAACTGTAAGTGCTTTGATCTTTTTTATGCCTCTGTACATAAGGAAAATCAAGTACACCCAATTCCTATGCTGTGTTGTCATAAGAATTAGAAACTCTTGGCACACAGCCATCAGTAAGAGGTTTGAGAGGGGCTGGCTTTGTGGAAGAAGGAAACAGCCGGATGCCTCACAGTGAGCATCAAAAGCGGAGCCAGGAGGCTGGAGCTCTGGACTCTGTTCCCAGTGGCTCCCAAGATGACACTGAGCAGACCATGCCCCTTCCCGGCCTTCATTTTCTAGTCTGTATAAGAAGGGAGTGGGGCCAGATGATTTGTTGCACATGCTGCGACAAACCCCAAGTCCCAAAGCTCTGCCATTCTTTGCTTCTAGGAAACATTCCTTACACCACAAACCCAGAGGTGAAGGAGGTTAGGCAGGGGCAAAGGCAACTAGGTACAGAAACTTGCTCTGCAGGCTCAATTATCAAAATGTTTAGGGGAAAGGTCAGCAACCGTAGATTCTGAGACTTCTTTGAACAGATAGAGTGTCGAACCTGTAGCCACAGAGGAGAACAAAATGAAGTGGCTTGGGTCGGGGATGTTTGGGGCACCTGCGACCTCAGCCTTAATCAGCATCACACGCTCTTCAGTAGCACTAGAAAACGACCAGGGTTTTAGGCAATCAAAAGCAACGCCATTGCTTTCCACACTTGCATGTTCTTCTTCTTTGGGGTAGGAGAGCGGCACTGGGACAACAGGGAAGTAACCTATTCATTCATTTTTCTGCTCATGCATTCACTCAGCAGATGCTAAGCACCTACTGTACACAGGCCCTCGAGATGCATGGGAACTGGATGAAGCTTGGCCCAGAGGCTGCCAATGGTTCTCTGAGCTTTGCTTCGAAACTTTTATGTTATGCATTAAATCTGTAACAAGGGGCTGGGCACAAGGGCTGGATGTGGGGGCTCACACCTGTAATCCCAGCATTTTGGGAGGCCAAGGCGGGCAGATCATGAGGTCAAGATATTGAGACCATCCTGGCCAACATGGTGAAACCTTGTCTCTACTAAAAATACAAAAATTAGCTGAGCATGGTGTTGTGCATCTGTAGTCCCAGCTACTTGGGAGGCAGGAGAATCGCTTAAACCCAGGAGGCGGAGGTTGCAGTGAGCAGAGATGGCACCACTGCACTCCAACTCCAGCCTGGTGACAGAGCAAGACTCTGTCTCAAGAAAAAAAAAAGAGGCTGGGCATGGTGGCTCACACTTGTAATCCCAGCACTGAGGAGGCTAAGGCAGGAGGATCACTTTAGGAGTTTGAGACCAGCCTAGGCAACGTGACAAAATCCCCTCTGAACAAAAAAATTTTTTCCCCCTCGAGACAGAGTCTTGCTCTGACAGCCAGGCTGGAGTGCAGTGGTGTGATCTCAGCTCATTGCAACCTTCGCCTCCTGGGTTCAAGCCATTCTCCTGTCTCAGCCTCCTGAGTAGCTGAGACTACAGTCTCACTTCTTTTTCTCTCGCACTTCTTTTTTTTTTTTTTGCTTTTCAGAGTCTCACTTTGTCACCCAGACTGGCTTGCAGTGGGACGATCTTGTCTCACTGCAACCTTTGCCTCCCGGGTTCAAGCAATTCCCCTGCCTTATCCTCTTGAGAAGCTGGGATTACAGGTGCCCACCATGATGCCTGTAGTTTCGTATTTTTAGTGGTGGCCCACCAACACACCCAGCTAATTTTTGCATCTTTAGTAGAGATGGGGTTTCACCATCTTGGCCAAACTAGTCTCAAATTCCTCACCTTGTGATCTGCCCTCCTTGTTCTCCCAAAGTGCTGGGATTACAGGCGTGAGCCATGGCATCTGGCTACAAAAAAAAAAAAAAAACCTTTTAAAAATTAGCCAGATGTGGTTGCACGTGCCTGTAGCCCCAGTCACTCAGAAGGCTGAGATGAGAGGATTACCTGAGCGTGGGGTTGGGTGAGTGTCAAGACTGTAGTGAGCTGTGATTGTGCCACTGCACTCCAGCCTGGGTGACAGAGTGAAACCCTAGCTAAAATAAATAAATGAAAAGATCTGTAACAGGAGAAAGCCATTCACAAGGACTCATATCTTCTTTCTAGCTCTTAATGAATAATGAGGCTGGACCGCCACAGGTCCTTAACTAAGCATGCTTATCTCTGTTGGTAGAGTTCTACCTACTTCCCCTGGAAAGCCTCTCCTGATATTCTTAGGCAGATGTGGTCTCTCTGTCTTCTGATCATCAGTAGCATTTGGTTGGTCCCACTCAATTTCGTGGTCCCACTCAACTGGCTGATGCTCACCTAGCATGATTTTTTATCATGCCCGTGTCTTTTTCTCCTTTAGACTGGTAGCTCCTCAAGGGCAAGGAGTATTGAGGCATGAAAAGAATGAGGGCTAGAACGATCCAAGATGGCTGATCGCTAACATCTCGGGATTGCAGCCCCCAGTGAAAGTGCAGAGAACGAGAGGATGCCACACTTTCAGACAAATTTTGGTCACTCACAGAGCAGATTCCCAGTGGAGGAGCCGCACGGGTCGCCAGCATGACTCTTGTGGCCGGTGCAGCAGTTTCGCCGGCACCTCGGCACGGCCGCTCTTGGTGCAGAGTAAACGGGACTGGTTTCCCTCCTGACTGATGTTTGGAGCTCCGGGAAGGCAGAGTCGCCTATTATGGACTCAAGAAGGAAGCCAGACTGGAGATTCCTGGGCAGAAAAGCACCATCAGTCTTAACGCCGCTGTTTTGGCCGGCGCAGTGGGTTGCTCATATTTCGACCCTGGGAATTAACAACTTGGACGTCCACTCAGAGACCTAATTTGAAAGTTGGTAATTACAAAGACGACAGGTGGATAAATTTACAATGATGGGAAGAAACCAGCGTAAAAAGGCTGAGAGTACTCAAAATCAGAACACCTCTCCCTCTAAAGAGGATCACAGTTCCTCATCAACAAGGGAACAAGACTGGATGGAGAAGGAGCGCATCTCATTAACAGAATCAGGCTTCAGAAGATGGATAATAAGAAACTTCTGTGAGTTAAAAGAACATGTTGTAGCCCAATGTAAAGAAATAAGAACTTTGAAAAAAGATTTGACGAAATCCTAATGAGAATAGACAACTTAGAGAGGAATATAAGTGAATTAATGGAACTGAAGAATACAATACAGGAACTCCGAGAAGTATGTACAGGTTTAAACACTCGAATTGTTCAAGCAGAAGAAGAAAGGATATCAGAGGTCGAAGTCCAACTTAATGAAATAAAACGAGAAGACAAGATTAGAGAAAAAAGCATAAAAAGGAATGAGCAAAGTCTCCAAGAAATGTGGGACTATGTGAAAAGATCAAATTTATGTTTGATAGGTGTACCTGAATGCGACGGAGAGAATGAATCCAAGCTGGAAAATATTCTTCAGGATATTATTCAGGAAAATTTTCCTAAACTAGCAAAGCAGGACAATATTCAACCCCAGGTAATACAGAGAACATCACAAAGATATTCCTCAAGAAGAGCAACCCCAAGGCACATAATCGTTAGATTCACCAGGGTTGAAATGAAGGAGAAAATACTAAGGGCAGCCAAAGAGAAAGGTCAGGTTACCCACAAAGGGAAGCCTATCAGACTTATAATAGATCTCTCAGCAGAAACTCTACAAGCCAGAAGAGAGTGGGGGCCAATATTCAACATCCCTAAAGAACAGAACTTTCAGCCCAGAATTTCATATCCAGCCAAACTAAGCTTCACAACTGAAGGAAAAATAAAATCTTTTATGAACAAGCAAGTACTCAGAGATTTTATTACCACGAGGCCTGCTTTACAAGAGCTTCTGAAAGAAGCATTATACATAGAAAGGAACAACCAGTATTAGCCTTTCTAAAAATATACCAAAAAGTAAAGAGCATCAACATAAAGAATTTACATCAATGAATGGATAAAACAGCCAGTTAACATCAAATGGCAGTAATCCTAAATTTAAATAGACTAAATCCCCCAATCAAAAGATACAACCAAAACCCAATGGCATGTTACATCCAGACCTGTTTCACATGCAAGGATACACAAAGACTCAAAACAAAGGGATGGAGAAAGATTTACCAACCAAATGGAGAGCAAAAATAAATAAATAAATAAAAAGCAGGAGTTGCAATTCTCGTATCTGATAAAATAGATTTTAAAGCAACAAAGATATAGTGGTAAAAGGATCAATGCAACAACAAGAGCTAACGATCCTAACACCCAGATACATAGAGACTTAGACTCAATGAGACAGAAAATTAATAAGGATATCAAGGACTCGAACTCGGCTCCAGAACAAGTAAACTTAATAAATATTTATAGAGCTCTCCACTTTAAATACACAAAATATACATTCTTGTCAATACCACATCACCCCTACTCATAGGTTTAAATGAAACATTGATTGGCCATTATTAATACCCATTTTTTTTAGAATAAAGCAACATTTCCGTTCTCTCTCCCTCTTTTTCTTCCTCTTTCTTCCTCTCCTCCACTCCTTTTTTTCTTTCCTTCTCTCAAAAAGAAAAGAAAAGAATGAGGGCTCATTGAAGTGGTCAGTATTCTGGCTGTGAGACTGTATTAGTCTCTAAGTTTTACCATGAAGGGAAACTGGGTAAAGAATACGAAGAATCCCTCTGGATTCTTTCTTACAACCGCAGATTCATCTATGATTACCCAAAAAAGTTTCATTAGGAAAAAATGTATGGAATCATAAAACCTCAAAGTTAAAAGAAACTCAAGAGGTCACTTAGCCTTGTCTATTTTATTTACTTGTTTGTTTTTGAGATGGAGTCTTACTCTGTAACCCAGGCTAGAATGCAGTAGCACCATCTTGGCTCACTGCAACCTCTGCCTCCCAGGTTCAAGTGATTCTCCTACCTCAACCTCCCAAGTAGCTGGGATTACAGGCACCCGCCACAGTGCCTGGCTAATTTTTTAATATTTTTAGGAGAGACAGGGTTCACCATCTCAGCCAGGCTGGTCTCGAACTCCTGACCTCATGATCCACCCGCTTTGGCCTCCCAAAGTGCTGGGATTACAGGCATGAGCCACCGCACCCGGCAATTTAGCCCTGTCTTTATCCAACATGTGAATTTCTATGACTGCACCTCTCATACAGATTCATCCAGAGTCTTTTTCAAATTCTAGTAAGGGAGAATTCACTGTCTCATGAGAAAGAGCATTATATTTTAAGATAATTCCATTTTGAGACAAAATTGGCCAGGCTATAACTTCCTCCTTGGGCCCACACGAATGCATTGCTCTCTTATCCCCATGACAACCCTTCCGGTATGTGAAGATGGTCGTTATGGCCTTCTGGGTCTCCTCCAGGCTGCAGAGTTTCAGTTCTCTGGATTTACCTCGACAGTTTTGAGTTCTCAATTCATCATGGAGTCTTTTTATCTGGATGCACTTCTTTTTTTTTCTTTCAGACAGAGTCTTGCCTGTCACCCAGGCTAGAATGCAGTGGCACGATCTCATCTCACTGCAGCCTCTCCCTCATGGCTTCAAGCAATTCTCCTGCCTCAGCATCTCGAGAAGCTGAGGTTGCAGACATCCGCCATGATGGCTGTATTTTTGTATTTTTAGTAGAGATGGGGTTTCACCATGTTGGCCAGGCTGGTCTTGAACTCTTGCCCTCAAGTGATCCACCTGCCTCGGCCTGCCAAAATGCTGGGATTACAGGCATGAGTTGCCGTATCCGGCCTATCTGCATGTTCTTTGTATGTTACTCTGATCTGAAACAGGATTCTGCTTCAGATCAGAGTAACGTAGTCCTTAACCGTATTCAAGCCAGTAGCATTTTACTGGCCAGAACTCCCTACCATTGACTCATATTAAATGTGAAGTCCCCAAAAACCTTTATATCTTTTTGTTACACCAGCTGCACCCAAGCTCTGCTTCCCTCGGGTTGGTGATTGCTGCTTCGTTTCATTTTGTTGGCTCAGATGTGGGACTTTATATTTCTCTATACCTGGCTGCAGTGCTACAGATGCATCAGTTGAACATGTGAAGGAGGCAAGTCTGTGTGCACGCTGCGTGGGCTGGACTGCACCCATAGCAGCGTGCCCAGAGACGTATGAGTACTTCCAGCACTGGCAACCCTAGGGTATTGCTCATTGTTGTTGAATAGCAGAATCAGTTTATTTTTATAACAACTATTTACTGGGGAACAGCTTAGCAGAGCCTCCTGGGTTTCACAACTCTTCCGGCTCTATTACATACGTGTAATGATGCCAGCCTGGCTCCCATCCTCTCTCCCTATCCCCATAGAGATTCCTACTGGGAACGAGAGCATCGGCCTAAGGCTCCGCATTAAGCATCTGGGCTCCGGGAGACAGGGAGGATGTGTCTGTGGGTCGTAAGAGGGCATGGCCGTCTCATCCACAAATAAATGAGAGGAGAAGGCAAGGATTTCAGCCTCTTTGGAGCACAGTGGAAACATCACTTTCTTAAGTAAAACCAGTGAGATTCAACTCTTTCTGGGGAGGCATAAACTCAGTCTAGAGCCCCAAGCTTCATCTTACCCTGTGATCTTTTCCTTTGCTTATCTCAGCATCAAAGCACTGTTGTATTGGCCCATGAAGACCAAGGGAAGTATTTCTCCATCTCTTCTCCCGTTTAAGCACCTGCAAATGCATTTGAAGCAGGTCCTGAAGTAGAGGTGGGATTCTGACCGTAGACAAAGAGAAAGAACACACCAAGAGGACAGGCCAGTTGTGTCAAGATTGCGGCAGGAATGGAATCCAGATAACAGTGAGCCAAGATTGCACCACTGCACTCCAACCAGGGCAACAGAGTAACCCTGTCTCAAAAACAAAAAAACCCAAATGCATGCCTGCATGCTGCCTTCCTTAGTTCTTCCAGTGACCGGAGTCTCTGTTCTCTGTGCTCTGTCTTCTCTGTGTCTGGGCAGAGCCATCATTTGCAAGCTCCACCATCCTGACAGGGTTCACAGAGGAGTGTTGCACTTGGTATCGAAACTTGCCTCATGTGGACCCTATTTTGCCCCACTTTCAGCTAGTCTACATCTACGGCCTACTGTTTGGTGTCCCCCAACATCCATTCTTCCCTTTTTCCACAGCAGTAGACATTTTAGCAGAGCACATGGTCGCCCAAAATAAATATCATCCCCAGCCTTCTTTGTAGCTAGGTGTGGCCATGTGGCCATGTGACCAAGTTCTGGCCAATGAGATGTGAGCAGAAATGGTGCACGTATTCTCTTTGCCCTCAAGAAGAAGGGCCCTGCCCAGCCGGGTTCCCTTCTGCCTGTCCATGGGTGGAATGCGGATGTGGTGGTGAGCTGTGCTGAGCAAGGAACATGAGGGTGACCATCCAGAGATGCTGCAACAAGGAGAAAAGAAGCTTGAGCCTCCGATGACTTCACTGAGCCGGGCCATTTTATTAGACTTTGACGCACATTTGACCTGTCACGGTGGCTCACGCCTGTAATCCCAGCACTTTGGGAGGCTGAGGTGGAAGGATCACAAGTTCAGGAGTTCGAGACCAGTCTGGCCAACATAGTGAAACCCCGTCTCTACGAAAAATACAAAAAAATTAGCCACCACAGGTGTGGTGGCATGTGCCTGTAATCCCAGCTACTCAACAGGCTGAGGCAGGAGAATTGTGTGAACCTGGGAGTCGGATGGAGTTTGCAGTGAGCCGAGATCAGGCCATTGTACTCCAGCCCAGGTGACAGTGCAAACCACAGTTACTCTGGGTCTCTGTGCCATGTAGCTAAGCCTGTATCCTAACTAATATAGTGTCCCACCCCACTTGCTTTGCATGCTTGGCTTCCGTGGGCTTCCCCCACTCTGTGCCTCTCTACCCTCCAGCCCACTGCCCTAGTTCCCAGCTTCTCGGCTTCTGCTCCTGCCTTGGCCTGACCCAACATTCTGAGAAGCTTCTCTGGCACTGCCCTGACAGGCAGCCATGGCGGGGGAGAGGGCTGTGGGTCAGGCTGGCATTTTCAGATTCCGTTTGCTTTCATCTCCAACCCTTGCTCCGTGGGTATTAGACACCAAGCACTTTGCGTCTCCTGAGCCCTCATCTCGTCTACTTAGTCTCCCAGTAACTGATTCATAGCAGGCCCTTCATCGATGTGTATAGATTCCCATCCTGGGATTCCTAGAGCTCCACAATGAGTCCTGAATAGTGCCAAATGCTGTGGGCTCATTACTAGCTTTTCCCAGTTATTGAAGCCTATCCAGCTGGAAAACGCAATTGGATCAATAAATCAACTTGCCAGATGCTTCCCAACTGGGGCTCTTCCAAGAAGTTTTTCTCTCCAATAAAACAGGGAGGGATATGGCATTCAGTCCTACCCAGACGCAGGCACTTCAACTTCCCTGAGATGCCCTATGCCCACCTACGACCTTTAATTGTTAAGTAACACACCCAGAGCAAGTTCAGTCTTAATCACTGATCCCAGAAGAAAGACTTCGTTAGTACTGTAATTCCTGTAACACTTAAAAATAACTTCTCCTGGGGAGCTGAGTGGGAAAATTGACTGGGAAATACAATGGAACCCCTTAATTAAGCAGCTGATAAGAGGACAGGTACACCCCTGTACTAGATTTTCTAGGGTGAGGAGAGCTGGAAGATTTGCTCCTGTGTACCAGAGGGCATGGTTTCACCTGTAGAATCAAATCTGGGGGAAAGGAGACATGTTTGGGTGGGACTTCACCTCCCCCTCTTCCAGTGACTAGTGTGGAGAAGATGTATTAGGGACTCAGAAGTCACTGGATATAGGCTGGGCACAGTGGCTCATGCCTGTAATCCCAGCACTTTGGGAGGGCAAGGCAGGTGGATCACTTGAGGTCAGGAGTTTCAGACCAGCCTGGCCAACATGGTGAAACCTCATCTCTACTAAAAATACAAAATTAGCCAGGACTGGCGGCACATGCCTATAATCTCAGCTACTCGGAAGGCTGAGGCAGGAGAATTACTTGAACCCAGGAGGCAGAAGTTGCAGTGAGCTGAGATAGTGCCACTGCACTCCAGCCTGGGGGACAGAATGAGACTCTGTCTCAAAATAAATAAATAAAATAAAAGGAAGTCATTGGATATAGAGGACACAGCATCAACTTAGAAGTGCGAAAACTGTATCCCAACTACGAGCTCTGCACTTCCTACTTCCTGGTGGCCTTAAGCAAGTCCCTGAAGCTTCCTGGCTCATTCTCCTCATCTTTCTAGTGCGAAGAGGGGATGACGTGTTCTCCAAGCCCCTTGAAGTTGCAACATTCTGGGAGGCTGGTGGTTTTCCATGATCATCTGCTTCATGGTTTCCTTCAGCAGCTCTCTGCCTTCACCCCAGCCTTGTGATCCACGCTTTCCGATGACTCCTCACTCCTCCCTGCCGTCTGCTCCTCCTGTCACTGAATTAGAGATTCAAGCACACTCAGAGTTTGCCATAAACACAATCCCGTGAACAGCAAACAGAAAGGGCCTGGAGCCAGGTCGCTGGGAGCCGGGCTCCATCACTGCCTCGAGCCTGTTATTTATTGGCACCTGCTCTGTGCCCAGCCCTGTGCCAGGGAGTAGGGCAGGCAGGGAAAGGCGGTTTGGGTTCCTCTGTTCATTTCAGTAATTTCTCTAGGACTCTGAGTTGTTTTCATTCTATTTTTCCAGCCAGTTCCAAAGTCTTAACCACACATCCTCCCCACCTTATTCACTCATCAACATGGTCCTTTCTCTCCCACCTGAATGAATCATCATAAGCTCTCCAATAATGGCTTATAAGCCGGTAATAATAATGACTGGCTCCCAGTGGAAAGAGTATCAAAATCATCACTTTCTGGATGCTACCTGCTGGCTCCGAGCATGCTTACTCAGATGCTGTGTGCCACTGCCACAGCTTGGCTTCATTTCATTAAATTCCTGTTTGCCCCTGTGGCAGATGGCAAAAATAGCCAGTCATTTGCAGCTCGTCTCATCAGTAGGGATGAGACGATTTCCCCCTCCTTTTTTTTTCAATTGTGGTAAGATATACATCCCATAGCATTTACCATCTTATTTCCCCCTCCTTTTTTTTTCAATTGTGATAAGATATACATCCCACAGCATTTACCATCTTAACCATTTTGCATGTACTGTTTGCGGTATTTAGTACGTTCACATGGCTGTGCTATCGTCACCACCATCCATCCCCAGAACTTTTTCATCTTGTGGAACTGAAACTCTGCACACAGTAAACAGCCTCTCCCCTTTCCCTCCCTCAGCCCCTGGCAAACACTATTCTAATTTCTGTCTCCAGGAATTTAACTACTCTCTATATGAGGTACCTC
The DNA here is from genome assembly GCF_049354715.1 of Callithrix jacchus. Taxonomy (NCBI): domain Eukaryota; kingdom Metazoa; phylum Chordata; class Mammalia; order Primates; family Cebidae; genus Callithrix; species Callithrix jacchus. The sequence goes on along the minus strand of NC_133516.1, from coordinate 24,748,758 downwards.
ATGTAAGCGGAATAATATGATATTTGTCCCTTGGTGTCTGGCCTATTTCACTTAGCGTAGTATCTCCAAGGTCCATCTGTGTTGTAACATGTATAGAATTTCTTTCCTTTTGAAGGCTGAATAATATTCTGCTGTTTGTATATACCACACTTTGTTTATCCATTTATCTGTCCATGGACACTTCGATTGCTTCCACCTTTTAGCGATAGTGAGTAATGCTGCTGTGGGTGCGTATGTCAAATACCTGAGTCCCTGCCTTCAGTCCCCTGGGGTACATGCCCCGAACTAGAATTGTTGCACCATATGGTAATTCTCTGTTGAATCTTTTGAGGATTCACGATATCACTTTCCAGAGCGGCTGCACCACGTTACATTTCCTACCGATATGCATTCTGATTTTTCCACACTCCTGCAAACACGTATTTTCTGTTTGTCGTCGTTGTTTATAATAGCTATCCTCGTGAGTGCGAAGTGGTATCTTGTGGTTTTGATTTGCATTTCCCTAATAATTAGTGATGTTGAGATTTTCATGTGCTAGTGGCCATTTATATATCTTCTTGGGAGAAATGGCTAGTCAAGTTCCCCGCCCCTTGGGGAACCTGAGCTGGCCACTACAGTGACCAACCATCCTGGTTTGTCCAGAACTTCATCAATTTTTTTATTGAAACTCTTGCATCTTGGGAAAACCCTCAGTTCCGGGAAAAGCGGGAGAGTTGATTACCCAGTTGACTGGTGCCTTCCTTGATCAACAGGGTACATTAGAAGTGCAGCACAGGTTCCCAGCCTAAGCCTCGAGGGGCTTCAAGGCTTCCTCCTTTGCTGCTCTTGGAAATCTGCACCGCATGAACAAACCTGTGCTAGCCTGGTTGATGAGAGACATGTGACCCTGCCAGCCCATAACTCTTGCTAACAGCCTGCTAGCTGCCAGACGTGTGAATGGGCCATCCTCAATCATTCAACTGCCAGCCGACCTGCCAGCGGACCGCAGGTGCATGAGAGCCCAGCAGAACTCAGCCAAGCTGGCCCAGACCAGAAGTCCTGCCCAGCCAGCCCACAGAACTGAGATCTAAATAAATGGCTGTTGTTATAAGCCACTATGTTTTGGAATGATTTGTTACTCATACGGGGCCACATAAAAGATGCTGTGGTCATTGTCCCCAGAAGATCTTTGCTGTAGACAGGATGCTCCCACCTCACCGTGTTCGTATTCGATCACTCTTAATGAGAAGAACTTTACCTATGCTTTTATAATAGTCTGGCCACTAAAGCAGCTAAGAGACCATTCACTGTCTCTGCCCAAAGCAGACAAAAACCATTCCTCTCTTCCAAGCTCTTTGTCCTTCCATCATCATCCACTTTTTGCTGAACAAAGACAGATATGCTCATTAGATTTAGGGACTGAAGCGGCAGTAAGAGTCCTTTCTGCATACCATCGCAGGCCGCTGTTTCTGACAGGTTCTATTTTTCTCTTGCCTCTCTTTTTCTTCTTGATCACAACACACCTGGGAGAATTTCTGACTTGCTTGAAATGCTCTGTCTACAGTTGGCTGAAGCTTCTGTGACAATATTCCTGTTCGGCCTGCATGGTTCCCTGTGCAGTTGTGATAGAGACGAACTGTTTTGACACAGGAGCCGATCACTGTAGCCCCTGTGTCTGTTTCAGGGCTGTGCAGAGTGTCTTGCTCGGGAAACTTGAAGTCAAGTCTCAGGAGTCCTCTTCTAAAGGAGATCAGCTTTCTGCTGGAAAGTTCTGGCTCTTAACCCTTTCAAGAAACATTGAACTGTTATTTATTTTTTGATGATGAGGGCGCAGAGTGTTTCTTTTTCTTCCACTATTCAGCCCTGGAGGGACCCTTGTACCTGTAAACTGGTGGCAGCTCTGTCCTCGCCTCAAGGGCTTTGGATGGTGGAGCTGATTCTTCGCCTCAGAGTGGTAAGAATTCTGTTTCAGGGCTCTTTCCCTAGTCCTGGATCAAGAAAGATAGAGCCATACAAAGTTGGAATCTCAAGAACTTTAGAAATCAACTGGCCCAATATTGCCACATAACAGATGGAGAAACTGAGGGCCAGATGTGCTCAAAGTCTGGAAGTGACCTGCCCAAGGCTGCCCAGCAAGGTGGCTACAGAGCCAGGCCTAGAACCATCTCAGCTACCAGTTGCTGCCTGCATTCTCCAGCTTTCCAGTAGTGCTTTGGTTGATTTTTGAAAAATGGATTAGGAGCAGTGAAAGGAAGCCAAGCGTCTTCTGCAGACTAGCTCGTTGGGCAGCAGAGCAGAGGGCAGTGCCACCAAGGTGAGAGACCTGAGAAAGGCTCCTCCTGTCTTCTCCTTGAAGTGAGAATATCCATAGGACAGAAACTCAGAAAGAAAAAGGAACCAAGTCCTCTACCCATGCCAGCATGTGAACAACCACAAGGAGGAGAACACCTTAGCCTCCTCACCTTTTAATTGTATTTAGTAAACACATTTCTTACGAATGGATACAACTTTTCCAGAGGAAAACCCTTACGGAGTAAATGTCTATGTTTCTGTTCCCTTTCGACACTTCTCAAGTTTTCATGTTGTGTAATCAGTGTGAATACTTCTCAGTTTCTTTCCTTCTTTCCTTCCTTCCTTCTTTCTTTCTTTCTTTCTTTCCTTCCTTCCTTCCTTCCTTCTTTCTTATTTCTCCCTTTCCTTCTCCCTTTCTTTCATCTCTTTCTTTCTTTTCTTTCTCTCTCTCTGTCTCCCTCTCTCTTTCTTTCTTTCTCTCTTTTTTTTTTGAGATGGAGTCTCACTCTGCTACACGGGAAGCAGTGCAGTGGCGCAATCTCAGCTCACTGCAACCTTCTGGGTTCAAATGATTCTTCTGCCTCAGCCTCCTGAGTAGCTGGGATTATAGCTGCCTGCCACCATGCCCAGCTAATTTTTTGTATTTTTAGTAGAGACGAGGTTTCACCATGTTGGCCAGGCTGGTCTCAATCTCCTGACTTCAGATGATCCACCCTCCTTGGCCTCCCAAAGGGCAGGGATTACAGAAGTGAGCCACCATGGCTGGCACTTTTTTTCTTTACTATTATTTTATATTCAGAAATTGTTGTATCAATATAGTACTCAGTCTGGGTCCGGTGGCTCATACCTGTAATCCCTGCCCTTTGGGAGGCCAAGGTGAACTGATCGCCTGTGTGTGTGTGTGTGTGTGTGTGTGTGTAGTTCTCATGTTTGTGAGGTTTTTTTTTTTTGAGACACAGTCTCAAAAAAGAGCATAGGTACCTTTCCACACTAGTTTCTCCTCATTCAGGGACCCAATTGCTTATAAGAATGTAAAGCCGCCGGGCGTGGTGGCTCAGGCCTGTAATCCCAGCTACTCAAGAAGCTGAGGCAGGATAATGGCTTGAACCTGGGAGGCGGAGGTTACAATGAGCCGAGATCTCACCACTCCTCTCCAGCCTAGGTGACAAAGCAAGACTCTGTCTCAAAAAAAAAAAAAAAAAAAAAAAAAAGGAAAGGTAAAGCTGAGTGGCTCCTAAGAGTCCCAGGAAAACAGCCCATCCCGGGTGTTTGGTCTCCCACGTTGCCGGTAGCTGAATTGAGCTCTCAGAAGCTCCTGGGAGAAAATGGCAGCTCAGGGGCAGGAATGATGGGCCAGAGAGAGAACCCTAATATCTAGCTTCACAGGTCCATTTCTGTCTTTGCCCACCTTTCCTTGCTCGCGTACGACTTTTTCAGAGTGACTTAGTATAACCAAACTTTCAGGGGTCCCCTCAGGACTGGGAGGCCAAATTTAGCGCCCACACAAGGAAGTCTCTTGGTCATGTGGTGTGCCTTGAAGGCTGCGGCATGTAAACAGTTATATTTAATACCCCTGGGAGACACCAAATACAGGAAGGCCAGTTTGTGGGATACAATTTTTTTTTCGTAAGAAGCCTCTTTGCCTATGTGTTTGGTAAACTGTTAACCCTGTAAGAGCTGGACTATGAATTCTCTAGTCTTGTAATTAGACATGTGGACAAGCAGAGGGTTTAAGAGTCAGAGGAACATTCCAGGATCTTCAACAGCCCTAAACAAGGTCATTGTCATCCTGATAGATATGGTCGTTGACATCTGACTGGCACCAGAGTAGACTCTGTGACTGACCCTCTAAATCAGCTCAGCATTCTGTCCAGTGGCCTGACTGAGGGCTGAACTGTAATCCTTATTTCCTCAGAAAGTCTGGAATTCATAAGGAAATAGGGTGGGGGTGAAGAATGGATGATCTGATTTTTCAAGGGCGCATTGGATTAGTCAACAACTTGATCCCCACCACCTGAGACATCTCCTTCTGTGAATGTTTTACTACCCACATGCTAGGTCTCAAGGCTTCTGAAAGGACTCTCCCTAGACAACCACACTGAGCATCTTAAAACAGCACAGCCTGCTTCCTTTCCTCACTGATTCTGAAAAAAGGAGCCATCCCCCCACCACCACCACCACCACTACCCAGTGCCTTTTGTATCCACCCCTGACTCCAGACAGGCTAACACTGGATAAAGCCCCCTATATCCTTCAGCACAGAATCCCAAAAGTCCACTACAAGGCCTGCTGCCAAGCCTGCTCTTGTTTAAGACACAGTGGCACCAGGTACAGTGGCTCACGCCTGTAATCCTAGCACTTTGGAAGGCCGAGGCAGGTAGACCATCTGAGGTCGAGAGTTCGAGACCAGCCTAACCAACATGAAGATACCCTGTCTCTACTAAAAATTAGCTGGGTGTGGTGGCGCATGCCTGTAATCCCAGGTACTCGGGACGCTGAGGCAGGAGAATCACTTGAACCTGGGAGGTGAGGTTGTGGTGAGCCAAGATAGCCTCATTGCATTCCAGTCTGGGCAACAAGAATGAAACTCCATCCCACCCCCCCACCCCCCCGCAAAAAAAAAAGACACAGTAGCTGGTCTCTGAAGCAGCCTCTAGAGGCTCTGGCTGCTGGCCAGTACATTTAAAGATGAGCTAAAGGAAACGAAAGGATAGTTGATGCATTTCCTTGATCTCCCAACATTTGCCTAGAGCAACAAAAAGAGAGGAGAATAATGACGAGATTAAGGCCTCTACCCTGGAGTGATTCTATGTGGCCTATTGCCTGGGCGCAGAGAGGCAAGGCAGTAAAGCCTCCTGAGGTTCAGCAGAGAGACGGGTCAAACAATGGCACTGCCCAGGCCACTAAGGCCCCAATCAAGATGTGACTCTTCTCCAAAGAAGGCAGATGACACGGGCCTCCTTGTACCAGTGTGGGAGCCAGCATGGGTGCAGGATGGGGACAGACATGAGAGCCACAGTACTAAGCCACCAGACTTGTTAACCACTCTTGAGGTAAATGTGGGAAGCCAACAACCCGCATTTTTAGGGCCACTTGGAGGAAGAAGCGTCATCCACACAAATCAATCAAAAATGTCTATTTGTTTTTGAGATAGAATCTTGCTCCATCACCCAGGCTGGAGTGTGAATGTGTGATCTCAGCTCACTGCAACCTTCGCCTCCCGGGTTCAAGCAATTCTCCGGCCTCAGCCTCCCAAGTAGCTGGGATTACAGGTGTGCACCACCACATCCAGCTAATTTTGGTATATTTAGTAGAGACGGGATTTCACCATGTTGGTCGGGGTAGTTTCAAACTCCTGACCTCGTGATCCTCCAGCCTTGGACTCTCATAGTGCTGGAATTACAGGCATGAGCTACAGCGCTCAGCAAAAATGTCTGTTCTTAAAGACAACTGAGAAGTAAAACCCTTGAAGACACAGAAAGAAGGGACCTGAGCATGCCATGGCAGGAGAGGATGAGAATAGCATGGAGAAGGGGGAGGCACAAGCAAGGCACATGGCAGAACTGGTCGGTGCTCGGAGAGCTGCTTGGACTGCATCGCAGTTGATTGTCTTGGCCTCACAGAACTCAGCAAGGAGAGAACAGAAGTTAATGGCATACACTGTGCCTGGGTGGAGCCTCAGCAGCATCAAAGAAAGCAGATTCTGCATTTGGAAAGCTAGGCTCTCTCCTTGAACTTGGTTCTCAAGGTCTCAGAGATGAGTCACCTCGTTACCCCCACCAGCTTCCGTCTTTAGCCATAGCACTGACGTGTCTGAACCCGCATGCACCTCCAGAGCTGGAACACCCGTCATCTTCACACCACAGATGACTAACAATGGCCCGCTCACAGTCTCCTAATTATCACAGAATGAAAATGCTACATGCCTTAAAGCTGAGGTTTTGGGAATAGGATGAGAAGAGCTGGAGAAGGAATGGAGATGCAGGGTGGCAATGAGCTAAGCTTTTGACAGGTCCTCAAGGTCCTTGGGAGCAGGGGCCAAGCGACCGCGGATCCAGAGAGTGTGCTCTCCTTGGCAGGCCTGAATTGTAATCTCATTCATTACCCCGTTTGATTAGGTTCCCAGGCTCATTAAAATCTGTGTGCCTTTCACTGTTTCTCTTGGATCAGATTGGATTCTACTGTGCAGAGAATTGTCAGAGCTTCAAATAATCCAGTGCAGGCCAGATACCATCTCTTGGCTTCACTTCTTCCTGAAGTTTCTCCCTCTCCTGTGTGTTTGCTACCAGTGACACAAGTCGCCATTCAGACCCACTGCTGCCAGCTGAAACAAGGGCTTCTGACCCAAACAAAGCCCAGATATAAAGTCCAAAGCACTTGAGCTAAACTTGCTCTAAAAACTACGGCAGGACGGGACAAAGAAGGACACTCAGGTTGGAAACAAAGAACCACAGCTAAGGTGACCTTTAAAAACGGAGCGTGGCTCAGTGGCTCATGCCTGTAATCCCAGCACTTTGGGAGGCCAAAGTGGGCGGATTCCTTGAGCTCAGGAGTTCGAGGCCAGTTTGGAAAACACGACAAAACTCCCTCTCTACCAAAAAAAAAAAAAAAAAAAAACACAGGCACAATGGCATGCACCTGTGGTCCCAGCTACTCAGGAGAATCACTTGAGCCAGGGGTACAGAGGTTGCAGTGAGCTGAGATTATACCATTGCACTTGGGTGACAGGATTGAAACCCTGTCTCAAAAATAAATAATAAATAAATAAAATAAAAAGGAGAGTGAAGAGGGGCTCTTACTCTATCTGATATAAAGTATAGCCGGGTGCAGTGGCTCATGCCTGTAATCCCAGCACTTTGGGAGGCCAAAGTGGGCGGATTCCTTGAGCTCAGGAGTTCGAGGCCAGTTTGGAAAACACGACAAAACTCCCTCTCTACCAAAAAAAAAAAAAAAAAAAAACACAGGCACAATGGCATGCACCTGTGGTCCCAGCTACTCAGGAGAATCACTTGAGCCAGGGGTACAGAGGTTGCAGTGAGCTGAGATTATACCATTGCACTTGGGTGACAGGATTGAAACCCTGTCTCAAAAATAAATAATAAATAAATAAAATAAAAAGGAGAGTGAAGAGGAGCTCTTACTCTATCTGATATAAAGTATAGCCGGGTGCAGTGGCTCATGCCTGTAATCCCAACACGTAGGGAGGCTGACACAGGAAGATCACTTGAGGCCAGGAGTTCAAGACCAGCCTGGACAACATATGAGACCTTATCTCTACAAAAAATAGAAAAAAAAATTAGCTGGTCATGGTGGCATGTGCCTGTAGTCCAAGCTACACAGGAGACGTAGATGGGAGGATTCCTTGAGTGCAGGAGGTCAGGGCTGCAGTGATGCACTCCCCTGCCTGGGTGGCAGAGTGAGACCCTGTCTCAACAACAACAACAAGGATATATTATAAAGACATCATAAGGAAAGCAGTAATTTAAAGCCATGCAAATAGATCACCAGAACAGAATAGAGAGTTCAGATTCAGACCCATGTATAAGCCAGAACTTAATACGGGATGAAGGTGGTCCCGCGCAGCACTGAGGAAGGACAGATTATTTAGGAAATGGCATTTGGGAAATGGGCTTATTGTACAGAGGAAAACAAAACTGGACCCCTACTTCACACTAAATACAACAGAAGACTCTGTGGGCTTTAAAGACCTAAGTATAAAAGGTTAAAGAAAATAGTGGAAATAAAGTTAATAGAGAGTGCAGGAACATATCTTTGGGATCAATCCTCTTCCAAACAAAATTTCAAAAGCATAAGACAAATTTTTATGAATATGATTAAATTAAAAGTAGGGGTTTCTAATCAACAAAAGTCCCCATGGACAAAGTTAATAGACTGTTAACAGAACAGGGGCAGATATTTCTAATATCTAAATCAATGAGAGATTGATATGAAGAATAAGGAAAGATTGTGAACATTTATGACTGATGAAAAATGGGGAAAGGGGCTGGGCGCAGTGGCTCACGCCTGTAATCCCAGCACTTTGGGAGGCCAAGGCGGGCGGATCAGATGATGTCGGGAGTTCAAGAAACCAGCCTGACCAACATGGAGAAACTCTACTGAAAATACAAAATTAGCTGGGTGTGGTGGCGCATGCCTGTAATCCCAGCTACTCTGAAGACTTTGACAGGAGAATCCTTGAACCCGGGAGGTAGAGGTTGCTGTGACCCAAGATGGTGCCATCGTACTCCAGCCTGGGCAACAAGAGCAAAACTCTGTCTAAAAAAAAAAGAAAACGCCAGGGGGAAGGATATAAACAGACATACAGAAGATGAAACTCTAAAAAGCTAACCAGGTGATCGATCCAAGATGGCCGACCACTAACAGCTCGGGATTGTAGCTCCCAGTGAAAGCTCAGAGAACGAGACGACGCCACATCTTTAGACGAGTTTTCGTCACTCACCGATCAGCCGATTCCCAGTGGAGGAGCCCTACGGGTCGCCAGCACGGCTCTTGTGGCCGCCGCAGCGGTTTTGCGGGCTTCTCGGCGCAGCAGCTCTTCATGCAGAGCCAACGGGACCGCTTCCCCTACTGACCGGAGTTTGGAGCTCCGGGAAGGCAGAGCCGCTTGTTGCGGACTCAAGAGGGAAGCCAGACCAGAGATTCCCGAGCAGAAGAGCACCATCAGTCTTATCGCTGCTATTTAGGCTGCCACAGTGGGTTGCTCGGATCCCAGCACTGGGAATCAATAAGTCGGATGTCGACTCAGAAACCTAATTAGAAAGGCGGTTCATCTACAATGAAGGAAAAAAAACAGCCTAAGAAGGCCGAGTATACCCAAAATCAGAACCCATCAGCAACGGAACAAGCCCTGATGGAAAAGGACTCATCAGCAACCGAACAAGCCCTGATGGAAAAGGACTCATCAGCAACAGAACAAGCCCTGATGGAAAAGGACTGTGTTCCATTATCTGAAGTAGGCTTTAAAAGGTGGATGATAAGAAACTTCTGGGAGTTAAAGGAACTTGTTCTAACCCAATGTAAAGAAACTAAGAACTTGGAAAAAAGGTTCGATGAAATGTTGAAAAGAATAGACAATATAGAGAGGAATACAAATGAACTTATGGAGTTGAAAAATACAACACGAGAACTTAGTGAAATACGTACAAGCTTAAACAGCCGAATGGATCAAGCAGAAGAAAGGGTATCAGAGGTCGAAGACCAACTTAATGAAACAAAACGACAAGACAAGAATAGAGAAAAAAGGGTAAAAAGGAATGAGCAAAGTATCCAAGCAATATGGGACTATGTGAAAAGACCTAATATACGCTTGATTGGTGTACCTGACTGTGACGGAGAGAATGAATTCAAGCTGGAAAATACTCTCCAGGACATTATCCAGGAAAATTTTCCTCATTTAGCAAAGCAGGACACTATTCAACCCCAGGTAATACAGAGAACACCACAAAGATAATCCTCAAGAAGACCAACCCCAAGGCACATAATCGTTAGATTCACCAAGATCGAAACGAAGGAGAAAATATTAAGGGCAGCCAGAGAGAAAGATCAAGTTACCCATAAAGGTAAGCCTATTAGGCTTACAGCAGATCTCTCAACGGAAACCCTACAAGCTAGAAGAGAGTGGGGGCCAATATTCAATATACTTAATCAACAGAACTTTCAGCCCAGAATTTCATATCCTGCCAATTTAAGCTTTACGTTTGAAGGAAAAATAAAATCTTTTAGGAACAAGCAAGTACTCAGAGATTTTATTACCACCAGGCCTGCTTTACAAGAACTTCTAAAAGAAGCATTATACACAGAAAGGAACAACCAGTATGACCCTTTCTAAAAATACACCAAAAAGTAAAGAGCATTAACATAAAGAAGAATTTTCATCAACAAAAGGACAAAATAGCCAGTTAATATCAAATGGCAGCAACCCTAAATTTAAATCGACCAAATCTCCCAATCAAAAGATACAGACAAAATCTAACAGTATATTCAAAGATATACATAGACTCAAAATAAAGGGTTGGAAAAAAAAACCAAAAATGTACCAACCAAATGGAGAGCAAAAATAAATAAATAAAAAGGAGGAGTTGCAATTTTCATACTTGACAAAATAGATTTCAAAGCTACAAGGATACAAGGGTAAAAGGATTAATGTAATAATAAGAGATCTTAACGCCCAGATACATAAGACCCATAATGAGATTTAGATTCAATGAGACAGAAAATTGATAACGATATTCGGGACTGGAACTAAGATCAGAACAAATAAACTCAATAGAGCTCTCCATTTTAAACACACAAAATATACATTATCCACAAAATCTAACGATATATCTAAAGATATACAAAGACTCAAAACAAGGGGATGGAAAAAAACTCACCAACCAAATGGAGAGCAAAAACAAATAAAAAGCAGGAGTTGCAATTCTCACACTTAAAAAAATAGATTTCAAAGCTACAAGGATGCAAGGGTAAAAGAATTAATGTAACAATAAGAGATCTTAACACCCAGATACATAAGACACATAATGAGATTTAGATTCAACGAGACAACAAATTGATAATGATATCTAGGACTTGAACTCAGAGCCAGAACAAATAAACACAATAGAGGTCTCCATTTTAAACACATAAAATATGCATTAACCACTTCAAACACTCAAAATATTGATCGGCCATTATTGAAAACCATTTAAGGAATGAAGTAATATTCCTTTTTCCCTCTTTTTCTTTTTTTCCCCTTCTTTTTCTAAAAAAAAAAAAAAAAAAAGCTAACAAGGTGGCATAGCTCAGTTTTGCTGAAGCGGACTCTGAGCTAGGGAGCTGTGAGCAGGAGGTCTCTGTGGGAGTGGCCTCAGCAGCAACTGTGAGGGAGAGAGGAATCAGGGTAGGACTGGGCAGAGCGAGAATCTGAACTGTGATGTGGGTGCAGCACAGGCCTCGGCTGATGCCACAAGGGAATGCTGATGCTGGCATGTCTTTTCAGAGATGTCTTGAATTTAGGCAAGGGACTGGGGCTTTGTACCCTTGCACTGACTAGTCACTGGATGGGTGCTGCCCCCATGGAGAGTTCATAAGCGTGGGGGAAGTTGCTTCCTTGGGCTGAGGGCAATTCCTGGGGAGGGTCTCACCTGTGAGCAATTCGCAGCCAGCATTCTGGCAGGGAGGGGTGGAGAGGAGTAAGAGGAGGTGTCTTAGTCCCGGAGCAGGAACCAGAGCAGTATACCATGCATCGACCAGGAAGGGAGACTCAAAAGTTTGAATAACATAAAAAATGAAAGGAATGAAAGGGCCGGGTGCGGTGGCTCATGCCTGTAATCCCAACACGTTGGGAGGCCGAGATGAGCAGATCACCTGAGGTCAGGAGTTCGAGACCAGCCCAGCCAACATGGTGAAACCCCGTCACTACTAAAAATACAAACAAATGGCCGGGCGCAGTGGCTCATGCCTATAATCCCAGCACTTTGGGAGGCCAAGGCGGGTGGATCACGAGGTTAAGAGATCGAGACCAACCTGGTCAACAAGGTGAAACCCGTCTCTACTAAAAATACAAACATTAGCTGGGCATGGTGGTGCGCACCTGTAGTCCCAGCTACTCAGGAGGCTGAGGCAGGAGAACTGCTTGAATCCAGAAGGCAGAGGTTGCGGTGAGCCAAGATTGTGCCATTGCACTCCAGTCTGGGTAACGACAGCGAAACTCTGTCTCAAAAAAAAAAAAAAAAAAAATTACAAACAAACAAAAAAAAGATTGCTGGGTGCAGTGGTGGGTGCCTGTAATCCCAGCTACTCGGCAGGCTGACATAGGAGAATTGCTCGAACCGGGGAGGCAGAGGTAGCAGTGAGCCCAGATCACACCACTGCACTCCAGCCTGGGCGACTAGAGCAAAACTCTGTCTTTAAAAAAAAAAAAAGGAAAATTAAAACAACAGCAGGATGTTATTGTATGCCTTTTATATTGGCAAAATATAGAAATACAGGTAATGCCAAGTATTGGCAGGGATGTGGGACATGGCCACTCCCGTACACTGCTGGCGAGTGGGCAGATTGAGAGAAGTCTGCCTTGGCAGTGCTCTGCGACACACGCAGGCATCGTTAGTCATGTTCAGTATAACAGGCGAGCAATGCCTCCACTAGCTGTACATCCCAGGCTGCTCTTACACAATTCTGTAAGGAGAGGTGTATGCAAATGTCGCCTGCACAGTAATTTGTGGTGGGAATTGGAAATTACCTGAGTTTCCATCACTGAGATTGGGAAATAAAATACAGTGAATGCACACCAGGGAGTACAATGCAACAGGACTGAGGCAAAATAGTAGACGTACACATAGCAGCATAGACGGATCTTAAGAACATGGAAAAATGGGGAAAACGTGGAAAAGGTTAGAAATAATGAGATAGAATGTTTATATAAGGCCAGACATAGTGTTTCATGCCTGTAATCCTAGCACTTTGAGAGGCCAAGGCAGGCGGATCACTTGAGGTCAGGAGTTTGAAACCAGCCTGACCAATATGATAAAACCCTGTCTCTACAAAAAATACAAAAGTTAGCAGGATGTGATGGTGGGCACATGTAATCCCAGTTACTGGGGAGGCTGAGGCAAGAGAATTGCTGGAATCCTGGAGGTGGACATTGTGCCACCGCACTCCACCCTGGGTGACAGAGCAAGACTCTGTCTCAAAAAAAAAAAAAGAAAAAGAAAGAAAGAATATGTACATAAATTTAAAATACTGCAAATGCTATTTGTATGAAAATATTCAAACAAAAAGATAAACATGAAACACCTAAGAATCATTTGGAGTGAGAGAAGGAAATGGAATTGCAGGATGGGGAGTAAAAGGAATAAGGAAGGAAATAATTCAAGAGAGGGGTTTCCCAGGGCCCCATGATGCTGACATCCACGAGCCAATGAGTAGGAGTAACTCAACTCTATACATCTGACTCCTAAAACTAGCAGCAGCAACCACCACCACCTGAGCCCCAAGAAAGCAAGTTCAGGTTCTGCACCTTCTCTTTCTCTGAGATCTCCCTTCAAAAGTCATAGGCTGAGTCACTGGAAAATGGCAGAACCCTGCCATACATCACTCCCTGCTCTTACAGATAAATGAAATGACACCCACTTCTGATCTCCAGTGGGCTAAAGAGGTTGGCACCTGCATAGAGGTTCATATCTCTCCCAGGCAGAATGACTGCTGCAGGGAAGGATTCTTTCCATTCTCTTTCCCACAAATTCTCCCACCTTTGATTCCAATCAAGTCACCACCCAAACTGAAATGCAATAGGCGTAAGTTCAATGCCCCCCTTTGATCAAGACCCTCATAACAGACAGAGGAAACACAGCCAACTCGGAGTGATGTCATAGATCTTGCCCACCTGGGAGAGGTCCCAAAACAGTGAGGCGACATCTGGCCTGATGAGTCCTCTGGGCTCATGGAGAATGGGTGAGCTTGAACCCTCTTATGAAATCTATCCTGCCTGACCTATCAGTCCCAGAAAACCTGGAGGCCCCGAGAGAGCCAGAAAAATAATGAGGCTTATAAATTGATCTCAGGTCCCACTTCCCACAATGGCTATTCCAACCCCCAACTGCTAACCCTGAAGTCCCCAACCCTATCCCACAAGCAATTGAGAACCAAGGTCAGGTTACCAATCCAAAATGAGGAAAACAGAGGTTGAGACTCAGGAGTGCAGAGGAGAGCCGGGCGTCGAAAAGTGAGGGAGGCCCTGCCACTCAGGCTCATAAATGTGTAAAAGGAAAATAAATCTCAGGACCCAAAAATCACTAAACCAAGAGAAAAGACAAGCTGGGAACTGCCAGGCAAACCTGCCTTCCATTCTATTCCTAAATAAGATAGCTACAAACATAAGAAGCTACAAACCTCCAAAGCAATGTGCTCATGGGGAATTTCCTCGTGAACAAAGGACAGGCAGAACTCTAAATCATCCCTCTGAGGTTCACCTGAGACAAATGTATATCCCATTGTTTCCTTTGCCTTATTGTTTATATAAAAATGCAGATTAACGATTGAACCCTGGAGGTGGAGGTTGCAGTGAGTCGGATGGCACCACTGCATTCCAGCCTGGGCGGTGGAGTGAGACTCCGTCTCAAAAAAAAAAGCAGATTCACTGAGCCAGACTAAACTGTGTATTCAGTGGAATGCTGATGAAAAACTCAAAAGAATGCAACCTTTTGTCTCTTATCGACGTCCTACCTGGAAGCCTCCACTTTGAGTTGTCCTGCCTTACAAAACTGAACCAATGTTCATCTTATACATATCGACTGATGTCCCATGTCTCCCTAAAACGTATAAACGCAAACTGTACCCCCGACCACCTTGGGCACATGTTGTCAGGACTTCCTGTGGCTGTGTCACAGGTGTGTCCTTAACCTTGGCAAAATAAACTTTCTAAATTGACTGAGAATTGTCTCAGATATTTGGGATTCACAGGTGGAAACAGAAAGTCAAGTGGTCATAAATACTGCTCTGAATCCCCTGGCCAGCACCAGGCATGGACTCCCAGGTTAATTCTTACTTTTCCTCACTATTATAGTGATAACATACAGTTTTCACTATATATATAATTTTTTTGATTTCACTTATTTATTTATTTATTGAGACAGAGTCTTGCTCTGTCACCCAGGCTGGAGTGCAGTGACATGATCTCGGCTCACTGCAACCTCCACCTACCTGGTTCAAGCAATTCCCCCGCCTCAGCCTCCAGAGTAGCTGGGATTACAGGCATGTGCCACTATGCCTGGCTAATTTTTTTGCATTTTCAGTAGGGACAGGTTTCACTATGTTGGTCAGGTTGGTCTCGAACTCTTGGCCTCATGATCAGACCGCCTCGGCCTCCCAAAGTGCTGGGGTTACAGGCGCAAGCCACCGTGCCTGGCCCAGTTTTTAACTACATAAAGGGTCTCTTCTAGAACACCAGCATTGCATTCCACAAACAAGTTTGTAATAACTAAGATTCACAGGAAAAATGAGAGTTCCAGGATACACAGTAATGGAGTTTGTGTAGGTACAATTTTTTAATCATATTTTCCTTCTGGGTCCAGAAAGTAAACTTCTGTGCCTGCCTAAAGACTTCATCCCTGAAAGCTCAGGGTAAGATGGGTCTTGCTGTTGAAGGCTTTCTAAGGACAGCAGTTGGTCGGTGGTGGTATAAAATGCCTCTGTGCAGCAGGCCTTCTCCAAATGTTAACTCCCTTCCCTGCCCCCATTTCCTTCTCCCTTGTTGTTTTAGCTGAGGAGTCACGCTGGAACCCAGGAGATCTGGCCTCTGTTCTTGGCTCAGGTATCTTTTTACAGCCTGGTCTTCAGCAAGAGGCTCCCACTTGCTGCCTTCTTTTCACTGACTCTGGTTTCTCATGTTTAGAAATGGAGTTAGTGGCTGGGCACAGTGGCTCACTTGGGGAGGCTGAGGTGGGTGGATCATGAGGTCGGGCATGTGAGATCATCCTGGCCAACATGGAGAAACCCCATCTCTACTAAAAATACAAAAATTAGCCGGGCATGGTGATGGGCGCCTATAGTCCCAGCAACTCAGGAGGCTGAGGCAGGAGAATTGCTTGAACCCGGGAGGTAGAGGTTGCAGTGAGCCGAGTTCACACCATTGCACTCCAGCCTGGTGACAGAGGAAGACTCCGTCTCAGAAAAGAAAAAGAAATGGAGCTAGTATAATCTATCTTGGTGGTACCCAGCTTGGTCCCCACTCCCTTTTTTCTAGCCTCTGGAACATGAAAAACATTAAATTTTGAGTTTTTAAATAGAAAACTATAAAAAAAAGAAGCTATAATCCACGATTCAGGAAAGATCTGTTGGCATTAAAAGATCGGGAGGAGGCACATGACTAGAAAACAGAATCAAGGCCTGGGCGCGGTGGTTCACACTTCTAATCCCAGCACTTTGGAAGGCCGAGGTGGGTAGATCACCTGAGGTCAGGGTTTCAAGACCATCCTGGCCAACATGGTAAAATCCGTCTCTACTAAAAATGCAAAAATTAACTGGGCATGGTGGCGTGAGCCTATTGTCCCAGCTATTCGGGAGGCTGAGATAGGAGAATCATTTGAACCCAGGAGGCAGAGGTTGCAGTGAGCCGAGTTTGCACCATTGCACTTCAGCCAGTACAGTGAGACTCTGTCTCAAAAAAAAAAGAAAAATAGAATCAATATGGAAACATTCTTTTTTTAAATTTTTTTAATTGCATTTTAGGTTTTGGGGTACATGTGAAGAACATGCAAAATAGTTGCATAGGTACACACGTGGCAGTGTGATTTGTTGCCTTCCTCCCCTTCACCTCTATCTGGCATTTTCCCCATGCTATCTCTCCCCAACTCCCCACGCCCCCAGTGTCCCTCCCCTATTCCCTGCAACAGACCCCAGTGTGTAGTGCTCCCCTCCCTATGTCCATGTGTTCTCATTGTTCAACACCCGCCTATGAGTGAGAACATGCGGTGTTTCATTTTCTGTTCTTGTGTCAGTTTGCTGAGAATGATGTTCTCCAGGTTCATCCATGTCCCTATAAAGGACACCAACTCGTTGTTTTTGATTGCTGCATAATATTCCATGGTGTATATGTGCCACATTTTCCCTGTCCAGTCTATCATCAATGGGCATTTGGGTTGATTCCAGGTCTTTGCTATTGTAAACAGTGCTGCAATGAACATTCGTGTGCATGTGTCCTTATACTAGAACGATTTATAATCCTTTGGATATATACCCAGTAATGGGATTGCTGGGTCAAATGGAATTTCTATTTCTAGGTCCTTGAGGAATCGCCACACTGTCTTCCACAATGGCTGAACGAATTTACACTCCCACCAACAGTGTAAAAGTGTTCCTATTTCACCACATCCTCTCCAGCATCTGTTGTCTCCAGATTTTTTAATAATCGCCATTCTAATTGACGTGAGATGGTATCTCAATGTAGTTTTGATTTGCATTTCTCTAATGACCAGTGATGATGAGCATTTTTTTAGATGTTTGTTGGCCTCATGTATGTCTTCTTTTGTAAAGTGTCTGTTCATATCTTTTGCTCACTTTTGAATGGGCTTGTTTGTTTTTTTCTTGTAAATCTGTTTTAGTTCTTTGTAGATTCTGGATATCAGCCCTTTGCCAGATGGGTAAACTGCAAAAATTTTTTCCCATTCTGTTGGTTGCCGATCCACTCTAGTGACTGTTTCTTTTGCCGTGCAGAAGCTGTGGAGTTTGATTAGGTCCCATTTGTCTATTTTGGCTTTTGTTGCCAATGCTTTCGGTGTTTTGGTCATGAAGTGCTTGCCTACTCCTATGTCCTGAATGGTTTTGCCTAGATTTTCTTCTAGGGTTTTGATGGTGTTAGGTCTTATGTTTAAGTCTTTAATCCATCTGGAGTTAATTTTAGTGTAAGGTGTCAGGAAGGGGTCCAGTTTCTGCTTTCTGCACATAGCTAGCCAGTTTTCCCAACACCATTTATTAAACAGGAAATCCTTTCCCCATTGCTTGTTTTTGTCAGGTTTATCAAAGATTGTATGGTTGTAGATATGTTGTGTTGCCTCCAATGCCTCTGTTCTGTTCCATTGGTCTATATCTCTGTTTTGGTACCAATACCATGCTGTTTTGATTACTGTAACCTTGTAGTATAGTTTGAAGTCTGGTAGTATGATACCTCCTGCTGTGTTCTTTTTACTTAGAATTGACTTGGTTATGCGGGCTCTCTTTTGGTTCTATATGAAGTTTAAGGTGGTTTTTTCCAGTTCTGTGAAGAAGGTCATTGGTAGCTTGATGGGGATAGCGTTGAATCTGTAAATTACTTTGGGCAGTATGGCCATTTTCACAATATTGATTCTTCCTAACCATGAACATGGAATGTTTCTCCATCTGTTTGTGTCCTCTCTTATTTCATTGAGGAGTGGTTTGTAGTTCTCCTTGAAGAAGTCCTTTACGTTCCTTGTTAGTTGCATTCCTAGGTATTTTATTCTCTTTGCAGCAATTGTGAATGACAGTTCATTCTTGATTTGGCTCTCTGTAAGTCTGTTATTGGTGTAGAGGAATGCCTGTGATTTTTGCACATTGATTTTGTATCCTGAGACTTTGCTGAAGTTGCTTATCAGTTTCAGGAGTTTTGGGGCTGAGGCGATGGGGTCTTCCAGATATACTATCATGTCATCTGCAAATAGAGACAATTTGGCTTCCTCCTTTCCTATTTGAATACCCTTTATTTCTTCTTCTTGCCTGATTGCTCTGGCTAGAACTTCCAGTACTATATTGAATAGGAGTGGTGAGAGAGGGCAACCTTGTCTAGTGCCAGATTTCACAGGGAATGCTTCCAGTTTTTGCCCATTCAGTATGATATTGGCTGTTGGTTTGTCATAAATAGCTTTTATTATTTTGAGATACGTTCTGTCAATACCGAGTTTATTGAGGGTTTTTAGCATAAAGGGCTGTTGAATTTTGTCAAAGGCCTTCTCTGCATCATTGAGATAATCGTGTGGTTTTTGTTTTAGGTTCTGTTTATGTGGTGAATTACGTTTATAGACTTGTCTATGTTGAACCAGCCTTGCATCCCTGGGATGAAGCCTACTTGATCATGGTGGATAAGCTTTTTGATGTGCTGTTGCAATTGGCTTGCCAGTATTTTTTTTTTTTTTTTTTTGAGGCGGAGTTTCGCTCTTGTTACCCAGACCGGAGTGCAATGGCGTGATCTCGGCTCACCGCAACCTCCGCCTCCTGGGTTCAGGCAATTCTCCTGCCTCAGCCTCCTGAGTAGCTGTGATTACAGGCACGCGCCACCACACCCAGCTAATTTTTTGTATCTTTTTTTTTTTTTTTTTTTTTTTTTTTTTTTTTTTTTAGGGAAAAAGAGAAAAAGAAGGGGAAAAAAAGAAAAAGAGGGAAAAAGGAATATTACTTCATTCCTAAAATGGGTTTCAATAATGGCCGATCAATATTTTGAGTGTTTAAAGTGGTTAATGCATATTTTATGTGTTTAAAATGGAGACCTCTATTGTGTTTATTTGTTCTGGCTCTGAGTTCAAATCCTGGATATCGTTATCAATTTGTTGTCTCGTTGAATCTAAATCTATGTGTCTTATGTATCTGGGTGTTAAGATCTCTTATTGTTACATTAATCCTTTTACCCTTGTATCCTTATAGCTTTGAAATCTATTTTGTCAAATGTGAAAATTGCAACTCCTGCTTTTTATTTATTTATTTTTGCTCTCCATTTGGTTGGTACGTTTTTTTTTTTCCAACCCTTTATTTTGAGTCTATGTATATCTTTGGATATACCGTTGGATTTTGTCTGTATCTTTTGATTGGGAGATTTGGTTGATTTAACTTTAGGGTTGCTGCCATTTGATATTAACTGGCTATTTTGTCCTTTTGTTGATAAAAATTCTTCTTTATGTTAACGCTCTTTACTTTTTGGTGTATTTTTAGAAAGGATCATACTGGTTGTTCCTTTCTGTGTATAATGCTTCTTTTAGAAGTTCTTGTAAAGCAGGCCTGGTGGTAATAAAATCTCTGAGTACTTGCTTGTTCCTAAAAGATTTTATTTTTCCTTCAAATGTAAAGCTTAAATTGGCAGGATATGAAATTCTGGGCTGAAAGTTTTGTTCTTTAAGTATATTGAATATTGGCCCCCACTCTCTTCTAGCTTGTAGGGTTTCCGTTGAGAGATCTGCTGTAAGCCTAATAGGCTTACCTTTATGGGTAACTTGATCTTTCTCTCTGGCTGCCCTTAATATTTTCTCCTTCGTTTCGATCTTGGTGAATCTAACGATTATGTGCCTTGGGGTTGGTCTTCTTGAGGAATATCTTTGTGGTGTTCTCTGTATTGCCTGGGGTTGAATAGTGTCCTGCTTTGCTAAATTAGGAAAATTTTCCTAGATAATGTCCTGGAGAGTATTTTCCAGCTTGAATTCATTCTCTCCGTCACATTCAGGTACACCAATCAAGCGTATATTAGGTCTTTTCACATAGTCCCATATTTCTTGGAGACTTTGCTCATTCCTTTTTATCCTTTTTTCTCTATTCTTGTCTTGTCGTTTTGTTTCATTAAGTTGGTCTTCGACCTCTAATACCCTTTCTTCTGCTTGATCCATTCGGCTGTTTAAGCTTGTACATATTTCACTCAGTTCTCGTGTTGTATTTTTCAACTCCATAAGTTCATTTGTATTCCTCTCTATATTGTCTATTCTTTTCAACATTTCATCGAACCTTTTTTCCAAGTTCTTAGTTTCTTTACATTGGGTTAGAACAAGTTCCTTTAACTCCCAGAAGTTTCTTATCATCCACCTTTTAAAGCCTACTTCAGATAATGGAACACAGTCCTTTTCCATCAGGGCTTGTTCCGTTGCTGATGAGTCCTTTTCCATCAGGGCTTGTTCGGTTGCTGATGAGTCCTTTTCCATCAGGGCTTGTTCCGTTGCTGATGGGTTCTGATTTTGAGTAGACTCGGCCTTCTTAGGCTGTTTTTTTCCCTTCGTTGTAGATGACCCGCCTTTCTAATTAGTTTTCTGAGTCGACGTCCGACTTATTGATTCCCAGTGCTGGGATCCGAGCCACCCACTGTGGCAGCCTAAATAGCAGCGATAAGACTGATGGTGCTCTTCTGCCCGGGAATCTCTGGTCTGGCTTCCCTCTTGAGTCCGCAACAAGCGGCTCTGACTTCCCGGAGCTCCAAACTCTGGTTAGTAGGGGAAGCGGTCCCGTTGGCTCTGCGTGAAGAGCTGCTGCGCCGAGACGCCGGCAAAACCACTGCAGCGGCCACAAGAGTCGCGCTGGCGACCCATGGGGCTCCTCCACTGGGAGTCGGCTAATCGGTGAGTGACGAAAATTCGTCTAATGATGTGGCGTCGTCTCGTTCTCTGAGCTTTCACTGGGAGCTACAATCCTGAGCTGTTAGTGGTCGGCCATCTTGGATCGGTCCGAATTTTTTGTATCTTTAGTAGAGACGGGGTTTCACCATATTGACCAGGATGGTCTCAATATCTTGACCTCGTGATCCACCCACCTCGGCCTCCCAAAGTGCTGCGATTACAGGTTTGAGCCACCGCACCCGGCCCCGGCTTGCCATTATTTTATTGAAGATTTTTGCATCTATGTTCATCATGGATACTGGCCTGAAGTTTTCTTTTCTTGTTGAGTCTTTGCCGGGTTTTGGTATCAGGATGATATTGGTCTCATAAAATGATTTGGGAAGGATTCCCTCTTTTTGGATTATTTATAATAGTTTCAGGAGGTATGGTAACAGTTCCTCTTTGTGTGTCTGGTAGAATTTGGCTGTGAACCCATCTGGACCTGGGCTTTTTTTGTGTGGTAGGCTCTTAATTGCTGCCTCAACTTCAGACCTTGTTATTGGTCTATTCATAGTTTCGGCTTCCTCCCGGTTTAGGCTTGGGAGGACACAAGTGTCCAGGAATTTATCCATTTCTTCCAGGTTTACTAGTTTATGTGCATAGAGTTGTTTGTAATATTCTCTGATGATGGTTTGAATTTCTGTGGGATCTGTGGGGATTTCCCCTTTATCGTTTTTTATTGCATCTATTTGGTTATTCTCTCTCTCTCTCTCTCTTTTTTTTTTATTAATCTGGCTAGTGGTCTATTTTGTTGATATTTTCAAAAAACCAGCTCCTGGATTTATTAATTTTTTGAAGAGTTTTTTGTGTCTCTATCTCCTTCAGTTCTGCTCTGATCTTAGTTAGTTCTTGTCTTCTGCTAGGTTTTGTATTTTTTTGATCTTGCACCTCTAGCTCTTTCAATTTTGATGATAGGGTGTCAATTTTGGATCTCTCCACTCTTCTCATGTGGGCACATATTGCTATATATTTTCCTCTAGAGACTGCTTTAAATGTATCCCAGAGATTCTGGTATGTTGTGTCTTCATTCTCATTGGTTTCGAAGAACTTCTTTATTTCTGCCTTCATTTCATTGTTCATCCAGTCAACATTCAAAAGCCAGTTGTTCAGTTTCCATGAAGCTGTGCAGTTCTGAGTTAGTTTCTGAATTCTGAGTTCTAACTTGATTGCACTGTGGTCTGAGAGACTGTTTGTTATAATTTCCATTGTTTTGCATTTGCTGAGGAGTGATTTACTTCCAATTATGTGGTCAATTTTAGAGTAGGTGTGATGTGGTGCTGAGAAGAATGTATATTCTGTGGATTTGGGATGGAGAGTTCTGTAATTGTCTATCAGGTTTGCTTGTTCCAGGTCTGAGTTCAAGTCCTGGATATCCTTGTGAATTTTCTGTCTGGTTGATCTGTCTAATATTGACAGTGCAGTGTTAAAGTCTCCCACTATTATTGTGTGTGAGTCTAAGTCTCTTTGTAAGTCATTAAGAACTTGCCTTATGTATCCGGGTGCTCCTGTATTGGGTCCATATATGTTTAGGATCATTAGCTCTTCTTGTTGCGTCGATCCTTTTACCATTATGTAATGGCCTTCTTTGTCTCTTTTGATCTTTGTTGCTTTAAAGTCTATTTTATCAGAGACGAGAATTGCAACTCCCGATTTTTTTTGCTCTCCATTTGCTTGGTAAATCTTCCTCCATCCCTTTATTTTGAGCCGTTGTGTATCCTTGCATGTGAGGTGAGTTTCCTGGATACAGCACACCGATGGGTTTTGGCTTTTTATCCAATTTGCCAGTCTGTGTCTTTTGATTGGTGCATTTAGCCCATTTACATTTAGGGTTAATATTGTTATATGTGAATTTGATCCTGCCATTTTGATGCTAGCTGGCTGTTTTGCCCATTAGTTGATGCAGATTCTTCATTTTGTTGATGCTCTTTACCATTTGGTATGTTTTTGGAGTGGCTGGTACTGGTTGTTCCTTTCTATGTGTAGTGCCTCTTTCAGGAGCTCTTGTAAAGCAGGCCTGGTGGTGACAAAATCTCTGAGTACTTGCTTGTTCACAAAGGATTTTATTTTTTCTTAATTTATGAAGCTTAGTTTGGCTGGATATGAAATTCTGGGTTGAAAGTTCTTTTCTTTAAGGATGTTGAATATTGGTCCCCACTCTCTTCTGGCTTGTAGGGTTTCTGTTGAGAGATCTGCTGTGAGGCTGATGGGCTTCCCTTTGTGGGTGACCCAACCTTTCTCTCTGACTGCCCTTAGCATTTTCTCCTTCATTTCAACCCTGGTGAATCTGACGATTATGTGCCTTGGGGTTGCTCTTCTTGAGGAATATCTTTGTGGTGTTCTCTGTATTTCCTGGATTTGAATATTGGCCTGCCTTGCTAGGTTGGGGAAGTTTTCCTGGATAATATACTGAAGGGTATTTTCCAGCTTGGAGTCATTCTCTTCGTCACATTCAGGTACACCTATCAAACGTAGATTATGTCTCTTCACATAGTCCCACATTTCTTGGAGACTTTGTTCATTCCTTTTTGCACTTTTTTCTCTAATCTTGCCTTCTCGTTTTATTTCATTGAGTTGATCTTCGACCTCTGATATCCTTTCTTCTGCTTGGTCAATTCGGCTGTTGAAACTTTTGCATGCTTCGCAAAGTTCTCGTGTTGTGTTTTTCAGCTCCATCGATTCACTCATATTCCTCTCTAAGTTGTCCATTCTTGTTGTCATTTCCTCAAATCTTTTTTCAAGGTTCTTAGTTTCTTTGTATTGAGTTAGAACATGTTCTTTTAGCTCACAGAAGTTTCTCATTACCCACCTTCTGAATTCCGATTCTGTCATTTCATCACACTCATTCTCCATCCAGCTTTGTTCCCTTGCTGGTGAGGAGTTGTGATCCCTTGTAGGAGGAGAGGTGTTCTGGTTTCGGATGTTTTCCTCCTTTTTGTGCTGGTTTCTTCACATCTTTGTGGATTTATCCACCTGTCATCTGTGTAGTTGCTGATTTTCAGATTGGGTCTCTGAGTGGACGTCCAGATTGTTGATGATGAAGTTATTTCCATTTCTTAGTTTTCCTTCTAACAGTCTGGCTCCTCTGCTGTAGGACTGCTGAGGTCCAGTCCAGGCCCTGCTTGCCTGGGGATCACCTGCAGCAGCTGCAGAACAGTAAGGGTTGCTACCAGTTTCTTCTTCTGCTATCTTTGTCCCAGAATGATGCCCGCCAAATGTCAGTCTTATCAGTCTTTTGTGAGGTGACTCTTTGGACATACAGGAGTCAGGGAGCTGCTTGAGGAGACAATCTGTTCTTTATAGGAGCTCAAATGTTGAGCTGTGAG
Source organism: Callithrix jacchus (assembly GCF_049354715.1). Classification (NCBI taxonomy): domain Eukaryota; kingdom Metazoa; phylum Chordata; class Mammalia; order Primates; family Cebidae; genus Callithrix; species Callithrix jacchus. The sequence goes on along the minus strand of NC_133516.1, from coordinate 24,724,310 downwards.
CTCCGTTGTTCATTCAGAGCTGCTAGGCAGGTACATTTAAGTCTGCTGCAGCAAAACTCATAAACCACCTTTTTTTCCCCAGGTGCTCTGTCCCAGGGAGTTAGGGCTTTATTTATGATTATCCGCTGTGATGCTGTCTTTTTTGTTTTTTTCAGGGCTGCCCTGACCAACAAGGAGGCAGCCTAGTCTCTGGCAGAGGCATTGCTGAGGTGCTGTGGGCTCCGCCCAGCTGCTATGTGAGCTTCCCTGCAGTCCTGTTTATATGGGTGTGGTTAGAACTGCCTTGGCAATGGTGGCCCGCCTCTGTAATGGTGGACTCTCTCTGTTATGGCGGGTTGCCTCGGCAACGGCAGGCTGCCTCCGCAATGGCGGACTACCTCCGGAGGGGTGGAGTGTCTCGGTAATGGCAGACGCCCCTCCCCCACTGAGCTGCACCATCCTGGGTTCAGCTGTGCTTGCTGTGAAACTCTCAACCCTGAGTGTTTCCAAATGCTGTTTTGTTTGTTTTTGTGGGGGTGGGACCCGCCAAGCCTGATCACCTGGCTCGCTGCCTCAGAGCCTTTTTTTTTTTTTAAGTTTAACGGTTGACTCTCTCCTGGGTGTTCCAGTCGCCTGCTGAAAGGGCTCCGGGATCTGTGTGATTTCCCTTGTGGTGACCCACTGCACCAGCTGAAACAACAGTGCTGCCTGGGAATCTCCTGGCCTGTCTCCCTGTTTCAGACCTGTTTAATCAGGTGAATGGGTGAATCTGCCTTTCCGGAATGCCAATTGCCAGCTTAAAAGGGCAACCAGACCAGTGTATTTTGTATGGAGAGCTGCCACGCTGCGGCGCTGGCAAAACAGCCGCTCCAGCTGAAACAGCCACGCTGGCCAAAACAGTCGCGCTGGCGACCCGTAGGGTTCCTCCACCTGGGAATCTCCTGGTCTGTGGGCAATAAAGATCCATCTGGAAATGCGGTGTCCACTCACCCTCTGTGCTTTCTCTGGGAGCTGCAATCCTGAGCTGCTCCTAAAGGGCCATCTTAGAAGTGACATCAATATGGAAACATTCTAAATGAAAATTGAGTTACCTTCTCCCATTCCACCTTCCATTGTAACTATTCCCCAAAAGTAAACTATTAACAATTTCTTATAATTCCATCCAGAAAAATTATGCATACATATTTACATACCCTCTTTTTAAAAAGTACACAAAAGTGGTCATATCCTAAATAGTATTCCCTAATTTGCAATTTTAAACTTAATAATCTATCTTTTATACATACATATAAATCTATTTTATTTTATTTTTTTTTTTTTTGCCAATCAGTTTGAGCTTATGAGGTTGCTCGGGTTAGCCTTGAACTCATGACCTCGACTTCGCAAGCGCCACGACCTCCAGCGGAAGCCACTTTGGACCCCAAATCTATTTTATTATCTATAACAGCTGATAATATTTTGTCAAATGGATGTACAATTCAGTCCAGGAAGATTTTGAAGTTTCTCTTTTTTGTGTGTGAACACTCGCTCATACTCTTGCCCCTTGATTTTCTTCTGAGAGCTTGACTTAGCCAGGAGTTGTGATTCAGGTGAGAAGTAAGACAGAGAAGTCTCTGTATACCCAAATGCCCAGGGAAAAATTCCTGTGATGCTGTTATGGGTGACAGTGTTTGCTTGTTTCCCTTACCGGAGAAAATTTCCAAAGTCAATGGCCAGTTTGCCGCATATCTTGATAGCTGAACATTTGACAAACCTCAATATTTTCAATAATAAAATTCCAGATTTGGAAAGGACCTGAAGGTCATTAGGCTTAACCTTGAACTTACTGTAGAAATTTATTTATTTATTTATCTTTCTTTCTATTTCTTTCTTTCTCTCTCTTTCTCTCCTTCCTTCCTTCTTTCCTTCCTTCTTTCCTTTTTTTTTTTGACAGAGTTTCGCACCTTTGCTCAGGCTAGAGTGCAGTGGCGAGATCTCGGCTCACTGCACCTCCACCTCCCAGGTTCAAGAGCGACTCTCCTGCCTCAGCCTCCAGAATAGCTGGGACTACAGGCATGTAGTCCCACACTCAGCTAATTTTTTTGTATTTTTAGTAGAGACGGGGTTTCACTATGTTGGCCAGGCTGGTCTCAAACACCTTACTTCATGATCCACCCATCTGGGCCACCCAAAGTGCTGGGGTTAAAGGCATGAGCCACAGCACCTGGCCTGTAGACATTTCTTCCACAAGCTTCTGTGTTATCATTTACTGTCACTATATCGTAACATGGAACAGCTTTTACTAACAGAAATTCTTCCTTATTTCCCCAGACCAATGCCCACATACTGTCCCTGCATTGGCCCCGCTCTGCCCCTTGAAACATCCTTGAACATATATGTTCCTCTTCCCAAGGTGGCTCTCCAGATGATTGAGGACAATGCTCACATCCCTCTGACTCCACTGCTGATTCATTTAACAAATCTCCCTCTACAGCCTGCCATGTTTCCAGCACTGAGATAGACAATTGTAAACTCCATGAAGGGTGGGAGGTCAGTCTAACCCACTATGTGTGGTAACCACAGCACCTAGAAAAGCTTTCTGTACAGTAGGCATTTAATATATATTTGTTGAATAAATGAATGAATACAAAGGTGAATAACATAGTCTCCGTCCTTAAGGAACTCTTAGTGTAGTGGGAGCAGGGGAAGAGAACTATATAAGCAATTCTAATCTAGGAGCCAGGAGAGAATATGAATAGCAGAACCTCAAAGGACAGGTGCCTAAGCCAGCATTCGTCACCTTCCCTTATCCACTGTGAGGGATTATCCGTTGTCGTCCCTTATCCATCACCTCCCTCATCCACTGTGATGTCAATCACATCGTTTTGTCAGGGTATGTCTGCGTGTCTGTTTCCCACCGAACTGTCAGCATTTTGAGGACAGAGACTGAGTATTATTTAGCTTTATGACCCTAATGCTTAGCACAGGGTCTGGCCTAGAGGATGCATTTCATATCTGTTGTTTATTTATGTATGTATTTATTTATCGAGATGGAGTTTTGCTCTTGAAGCCCAGGCTGGAGTGCAGCGCCATCATCTTGGCTCATTGCAACATCCACCTCCTGAGTTGAAGTGATTCCCCCACCTCAGCTTCCCAAGTAGCGGGGATTACAGGCCCCTGCCACCACGCCTGGCTAATTTTTAATTTTTTAGTAGAGATAGGGTTTCACCATGTTGACCAGGTTGATCTCAAACTCCTGACCTCAAGTGATTTGCCCACCTCAGCCTCCCAGAGCGCTGGGATTACAGGCATGAGTCACCATGCCCGGCCCATATTCGTGAACTGAAGTGACTGATTAATGGATGGCTAAATGAATTAGTACAGTAACATTCCCACAGGAAAAAATGAGGTAACTGCTTTCATGGGCTTAAATGAGTTTTGCCCGAAGTTTTACCAATATAAAAAATTACTGGGTGGGGACCTGTAATCCTAGCTCCTCGAGAGGCTGAGGCACAAGAATGGCTGAAACCCAGGAGGCAGAGGTTGCAGTGAGCCCAGATCGCGCCACTGCGCTTCAGCCCCTACGGCAGAGCGAGACTCTGTCAAAAAAAAAAAAATTAGTGAAGTAGAAGTGACAGAAATCTTGGGAGGAAATGACCATGTCACCTAGGGTTCCACAGAGCCTCACTGTTTCAACACACATTGAATGAGGACCTACTCTGCTCCAGGCGTGCTGCCAGACTCAAGGTCAAGACAAATGAGACACAGCTCCTGCCTTTAAGTGCTCCTAGACTAGAAGAGGAGATACACATGGAAATCACGAGGCCACAGGTGACTCTGACAGTGCTTTGACAGTGTGACAAGGGTGCTGTGCGGGGCTGGGGGTGGTCAGGAAAGCCACCTGGGAGAGAAGACGCCTGGACAGAGTCTTGAGGAAGCTGTCTAGGTGAGGGGATGAAGGCAGGTCATTCTAGGCAGAGAGAGCAACGTGGGCAGGGCCTGGAAGTGTGAGGACGCAGCCCTTTGCAGGTACTATATAGCACCTGGGGACAGCAGGGAGTGGAGGGAGGGGTAGAGGTGGAGGTGGGGCCAGATCAGGAAGAGTTTTATAGGGGTGCGAAGGAATTTGGACTTTACAGTGATGAGGCCATGAGGGAGCCATTGAACGAATTCCAAAATCCCACGATAATCAGATATGCATTTTAGAAGACTGCTCTTACAGCAGTTTAGAAAATGGATCAGGCAGCTGGGCGTGGTGGCTCATGTCTGTAATCCCAGCACTTTGGGAGGCCGGAGCGGGCAGATCATCTGAGGTCAGGAGTCCGAGACCAGCCTGGCCAATATGGTGAAACCACGTCTCTACTAAAAATACAAAAATTAGCCGGGCATGGTGGCGGGAGCCTGTAATTCTAGCTACTCAGGAGGCTGAGGCAGGAGAATCGCTTGAACCCAGGAGGCAGAAGTTGCAGTGAGCGGAGATCACGACACTGCACTCCAGCCTGAGTGACAGAGACTCTGTCTCAAAAAAAAAAAGAAAATAAATAAATAAATAAAATGGATTAGGCTTGCAAGGTGGCTCACATCTGTAATTCCAGCACTCTGGGAGGCCGAGGTGGGAGGATCACTTGAGGCCGGTCGGCCTTTCCAAGTGTTTGGATTATGGGTGTGAGCAGCCTAGTCTCCCTGGCTGCTTCAATCTTCTGCAGACAGAAGGCTCTATTAAATCTTTGCAAGTTACAAGCATCCGAGCCACATGATGGCCCAATCAACCAAATGCATGTGTAAAGCTGTCTCCCGGCTGTGAGGAATAAAATCAATATTGTAAGACCTTAATTATTCAAATGCTATACCCCAGAGGGGATTCATAACTTGAGGAGCGCCTCAGTAGGAGAACAGGGCTGAGGATTTGTGTGAACATGGCTTAGCCTGCAATTTCCCATGCAATCAATCAAAGGGCTGACAAAAGATAAAATAGCAGAACTGTTCTCCCAAGGAGATCCCAGAGGAGCCAGGCTGCTCCTGCTAAGAAGTCTAGACTCATAATAGGGAGAGACGACACTTGCACTAATGAAAGAGCTGAGGACCCCCAGGCTCTCCGAGCGCTGGTGTCTTCAAGAATTCCTGACTCCTTTGCACAAAGTAGGGCTGGCAAAGCGGCGAGAGTGGGTAGGAATGGGGGAGCATGGGACTCTTCCAAACACTACCTTTTAGAACAAAATGTAAGATATTTTCTGAGAAAGTAGCAGTAGTCTTGTATTCCTGCCCCTTAATCATCACTTCACTCGGGGATTTCAACCTCCTGTGCTCGGGGCATGCGCCATTAGGACCCTGTGTTGCTGAGTGGACTGGCATAGGTGTGGCGGATAAAGTTAAGAGTGTGGATGGTTTGGCCAGCCACAGTGGCTCCCACCTGTAATCCCAGCACTTGGGAGGCTAAGGCGGGTGGATCACAAGGTCAGGAGTTCAAGGCCAGCCTGGCCAACATGGTGAAACCCTGTCTCTACTAAAAATACAAAAAATTAGCTGGGTATTGTGGCAGGCACCTGTAATCCCAGTTACTTGGGAGGCTGAGGCAGGAGAATTGCTTGAACCCAGGAGAGGGTTGCAGTGAGCCTAGATCGAGCCACTGCACTCCAGCCCAGGTGACAGAGTGAGATTCCATCTCAAAAAAAAAAAAGAGTGTGGTTGGTTTGGTAAAAACTCGCCTCACTAATGGAGGAAGCAACTAAACCCAGTCTAGAGAAAGGGAAGCGGCGAAGCATAGTGGATGCTCCCTGGGTTGGCACAAAGAAGCCTCGAGTTGTGAGTCCCAGCCTCTGCAACTGCATGACCTTGGACAAGATAATGATCCCTCTCAGCATCAGTGTCTGTAACATTAAAATAATGATAATATTCTCCTACTCACTAGGTTCTTGGGAAGATCAAATGGAGTTAGGATTTGCAGAATCACTTTGCTGTTCCCTTTGACTATATATTAGTCAGGACACTGCTTTCTGTCACAGAGACCAAGATACAATGGCTTGAACAATATAGAATTTATTTCTCTCTCACATAAAGCCCCACGTTGGCGTGGCTGCTCTGGCTTGTGAGGTCATCGGAGCCCTGCTCCTTCTGTCTTATTGCCTTCCTTAGCTTGCTCCAAGATGGCTCCCCGCTGTGACCACATGCCAGCCAGCAGAAGGGGCAGGGGGACCGAGGGAGGGCAAGCCTTCTCCCCATAACCCAGCACTGTCTACACACTTGCTCCGTCTTCCTGTTAGAGTCCATAGTCACATCTAGCTCTAAGAGAGGCTGGGTAAAGCAGCTGTTTTCTGGGAAGTCTATACTTGACTAAACATTCTGTGATTATGAAAGAAGAGGAGATGGGCTTTATTTATTTATTTATTATTTATTTATTTAGTGAGACAGAATCTCACTCTGTTGCCCAGGCTGGAGTGCAGTGGGAGGACTTCGGCCCACTGCAACCTCCACCTCCCTGGTTCAAGCAATTCTCCTGCCTCAGCCTCCCAAGTAGCAGGGACTACAGGCGCCCACCACCACACCCGGGTAATTTTTTTGTATTTTTAGTGACGGAGTTTCACCATGTTAGCCAGAATGACCTTGATCTCCTGACATTGTGATCTGCCCGCCTCGGAATCCCAAAGTGCTGGGATTACAGGTGTGAGCCACTGCTCCTGGCCCAAGGAGATGGACTTTGAGGGACAATTCAAAGTTCCCACTATCTTCCCTATTTGTCTGTCTAATTCCCTTACATCTTCAGGTCTCAGGTTGACGTCATGTCCTTGGGGAGGTCTTTCCAGACCCTGAAGGCTCCACGAGCTGCTCCCATTGCTCCTTCACATTTCCTTCACAACACTCGCTGCACCTGTAATATTTGACAATCTATTTTCTCATGAGAAAGTCATTCTGTAACTGTGGACTCTGCTTCCTCCCCAAGGCCTGCCTTTGCCAACACAGGGTGGACGCTCAATACATCCTCACTGACTGGTAGCAAGGTGCTGTCCCCAAAGGCCTCTGTGAGTTCCTTGGATAGAGCTTCACAGCTTCGGGCCACCACCAAGTCCTCTCCAACCCAGGATTTTGTGTGGAAGAAACTGGTACCTTCTACTGCTTCCTCAGCGGTGGGCTGATGCGTGCCAGCACTGTATCCTTTATCTGTCAGTCCCCTCCTTGTGTGGGCCTTTAGAACTGCTCAAGTGCTGCCTCAGAGGACTGGGGAGTGGGTAACTAACTGCCTTTTCATAATCAACACTTGCTTCGCAGCTCTGTTGTTCAGGATCGGGGAATGAACACAGGGCGTTGTGGGAAGAGATTTTCCCGGCATAGAGGTCAGAATGAAGGATGCAACAGAGATTTGATTTACATTCCTGGTCTCTATAATGCACGAATGGGCCCAAAGCCTGCCCTGTGAAGAGGTGGGGGAGGGACCTCAGTGGAAGATGTCCCCAGGGAGTTCACCCACACCCCTTATGTAGGAGCAGATGGCTCCTCGGAGTCTGGGCCCATGTCAACCCACTGCGTGGCTCCTGGGCATCTCCCTGGTGCTCCATTTCAGTGACCTCTAGTTCACCCTTGGTTTTCTCTCTTTTTTTTTTTGAGACAGAGTCTCAATCTGTCTCCCAAGTTGGAGTGCAGTGGCGCAATCTTGGCTCACTGCAACCTCCGCCTCCTAGGTTCAAGCCTGCCTCAGCCCTCAGCCCTCAGTAGCTGGAATTACAGGTGTGCCCCACCATGCCCAGCTAATTTTTGTATTTTTAGTAGAGATGGGATTTCACCATGTTTGCCAGGCTGGTCTCAAACTCCTGACCTGAAGTGATCTGCCCACCTTGGCTTCCCAAAGTGCTGGGATTACAGGCGCGAGCCACCGCTCATGGTCTCACCCTCGTTTTGACATAAAACTCATCATTTTCTAAGAAACCTCCTTATCTCATTTTGTTTGTTCCAAAGAATGTCTTTGGGGCATTTCATCAAACCTGACTCTGGTTCTCGCGGGGAGTGGGGAGCTGCGCCCTAGGGTTGACTTTCACCCCATCGCATTCTCGGCACTCTCCATTTTTAAATTTTATTTTAAATAGAGGGAAGCTTGACTTGGACTCTGAGCAGTCAGCTCCTTGTGGCCGTCTCCAGAGCTGCCACCGGGGAAGTCACCAGACACCAAGCCCTGGTGGTTGTTGGGTGCTCAGGTTACACTGATATACAAAATAAGTGTATTCAAGAGCCAAGTTCAAGTTTCCTTGCTTATATTTTTCCAGAGAGTGGGGGAGGAAGCAGCCATATCCTACCCAACAGACACTGGGAACTCTGCCCCATGTTTGGCATCAAGGGAATCTTTCCTGCGAATGGTGGCACAGGACTGGCCGAGGAACGCACACAGCTGCAGCTTCGTTCTGGCAGCTGGGTTTTTCCCCATAAAATGGCAGTGTCCCTTTTATTCCCTGCAGGTCTCCTCTCTGGGGCTGGCAGTAGGTTAAATGAATCAACTGACCAGCGCTTTCGCGTTGGGGGTTCTAGGATGGAAATTCTTCTTACTTGTTTCAGCTTGTGTCCAGGAACAAAGAACAGTTAAGCAGGGATTAACTTCTCCCTCTGCTGGTTTCTCTGTCCTTTCTCAGAATAGTTCCACATCTAATTCGGGAACATAGGTTCCTCTTGGAGCCCGCTGCTTTCCTTCATTGACCGTCCGTAGAGCTATTGACTGTCCCAGCTGTTCTGGTCTTCCTTCCTCCCACTGTGGGGAGCAGACTGTCTCCCTGGGTTGATTTCCCAGCATGGCTCCTTGCGAATTGGATTTTAGCTTCATCTATTTCTCTCCAGCACATACCCTGGACTGGCCCTCTGCACATTCCAAAAACTTTCTATTAATGACATTGTTTCCCCAAGTAGCCTTCTTTTCTGAAAAAAGAATATACTGAACATCTTATATGCATATTCTAGTTCTCATTAAGATTTGACAGCAGAGGGTAGTAGAAAGAGTACTGATTTGGGAGGGTTTCCGGGTTCTCATTCAACCTTTGGCCTTAATTAGTATGTTACATGGAGAAAGTCGCTTCTCTTGGCTAAACCTCATGGTCACCTCTATAATACCAGCGACTCCTTCCAATGCTAATACTCCAATGTCTACATTAAATAATCTTGTCATCTCTTGTGAGTTTGATCAGCATTTTGTCAATCCCCGTGACAAACCAGTTTCCAATTTAGCGTGTTTCTAGTAGAGCTAAGTCTGTTTGTGGGAGGTGGTCATGATCCATTTTCCATTCTCTCCATTGAGGGTGCCTGAAATAAAAGCCAATGGTTTAATGACAGTACTAGGGATGGGGACAGCTGAGATTAGACCCAGGACACAACCTCCTCACACTGATATTGGGACCATGGGAGACCGTGGCATCTTCTTCTTGAGGATTCCATGATGACCTGAAGCATCCATCTCAAAAATGTCATCCTGCCTCACCATATCCCTCCCCTCCCAAACTCACACCTTAGGCCAATCCTGAGGGCAGCCTAGTAACTGGACGTGACTCACCAACTGTGCTCCAGAAAAAGACATCCTGGCTGCCGCGCGTCTGCAGCTTCCCTGCTGAGGCGGAGCCTTCTTTCCTGAATTTGTTTGCCAAATTCACGTGTCCCCAGATGGTCCTTCCATAGAGATATCTGATTTGCAATCCTACGACATCTTCATTGCTTTAAAAGAATGGGGGAGATATCTGCTCCTAATTACATTTACAGCTTTCTTTTCTCTCCTATGGAAAACAGACCCAGCCTTTTTTTTTTTTTTTAACTTGCAAATATTTCACATTTGTTTGGAGAGCAGATTTCTTTCCAGGTTTTTGGAAAGCTGAAGTCACTGACACATGGCTGTTGGGATATACTGCAGCTGAGTGCAAACATCCCTGGTCCCTAGTATAGTCAAACCTGAGTTTTAGACCATGGTGGATACAGGGATGGATGAGCCTGATGTGGCGCTGTCCCAGGGGCTGCCGAGAATGGCACATTTCTGTCTGAAGAGACCTTGAAAAGGAGAACTGAGGCTGGGCGAGGTGGTTCACACCTGTAATCCTAGAACTTTGGGAAGCCAAGGCAGGCGGATCATGAGATCAGGAGATCGAGACCATCCTGGGTAACACAATGAAACTCTGTCTCTACTAAAAATACAAAAAATTAGCCAGGTGTGGTGTCACATGCCTGTAGTCCCAGCTACTCAGGAGGCTGAGGCAGGAAAATATATTGAACCTGGGAGGCAGTTTGTAGTGAGCCGAGATCACACCACTGCACTCCAGCCTGGACGACAAAGTGAGACTCTGTCTCAAAAAAAAGAAAAGAAAGAAAAGAAAAACAGAACCGAACAAGGTGTATTGTCATCTGTCTTGAGCCCTCTCGCTCCTCACCTGTCCCCTTACGCTGTCCCACGGACAAGTTGATTCTACTTCAGCTCTTATTTACCGTTGCTCCCCTTTTGAGAATAGTAATAGAGCAGCCTGGATCCTGGGGCATCAGTCCTGCCAAATTTCTAGTCTGACTCCCATTAGCCTGTTAGGTCCTCTTATCTAAAGGGCACATATGAAGCAAGACCCCATCTGGGGATAACTGGTTGCCAAGGCCAGATGCCTGGGAATCCAGCTCATTACTGTGACCACCCTCGTCCCTGAGTTAAGTCTTCATCTGTGCAGACTCGGTGGAAACTTATTTGCTTGTCTATGTTATTGCTTGAGGGCCTCCAAAGGTCTGGCCCCGTTAGGTCGCATTAGAACAAGTATCTCTGTTTTTTGTTCTCTTCTTGTGTAACTTGGTCGCACTATAGAGATGTAGCTTTCTGTTGGTTTTATTTGATTCAAGGAGTGACACTGTTAAGTTTTATATAAATATTAAATATTAAATGTGCTTGCCTGGTATGCAAGCAGGACCTATAATCATTCATTTTGGTCAAGTTGAAAACAGTGATTCCCATTTATAGCTTCACATGGCAGCTTTATCAAAATTCCCATGCCTGAGGCCCATCCCCCCAAAAATCTATTTTAATTGATTTGGAGTAGGGCCTGGGCATTGATTTTTTTTTTTTCCTGTTTTTAAAAAGCTCCCTGATGATTCTAATTGCAGCCAGAATTGAGAACCATTGTTCTGAATGATGCCTGAGAAATGTGCTAATTTGGTGTGTGTGGGGGGGGTGGGTGGAGTGGAGGGGGTAGGGGAGGTGGAGGGGGGTGGTGTGGGGAGTAAAGGCGCAGTCAAAGCAGATGTTAATCTGAAGTGGCTGACTTGCTTGTCAGTCTTCAGCCCAGCAGCTTGATAGGAACCAAGTCAAGATTGCAGTGTAGTTATGTCAGGTTTGAGGATAAGCCTCTTCCTAAAACTGACTCATTACTGTATGTATATTCCATTTAAAGCAATCTAGAGCAATAATGTGGAAATGCTGGGTGAGAACCACATTTTGTGAATATGGTTAGGGCCCAATAATATTCAGTAATCATTCTACGGCCAGAATGGAGAAGCGACAATAAAAAAGAGCTCTCCCATTTAAAATAATCTGCCCTGGAAATGCCCTAGTGTTTCTCGTAATACTGGCTCGTCATAAACCCAGTAACACAGACGCATATTGCCTTGAATTTCAAGACACCACTGTAGTGGTCTCTGATGACTAGAGGCCATCTCTTGCCCCTAAGCTGAACTTCCGGTTCAGTGTGTCCGAAGGCAGAGTGGGAAGACAATTCAGGTAGCAGAGACGTGAACAAAGGACCATCACTGAATAGGCAAATTCAAGCTCATTAGCAGTTAGCCCGGAATGAGGCTGATCATCTCTCAGCGGGATTTTTCTGGAGCTGCAAATGATTGGATCTTTGTTTTCCTTTTCCCAGGAAAGAGAGGTCTATTAGCTCTCCAGCTGCATTAGACCTTTATTTGTTTTGTTTTGTTCTGTTTTAATACTGTAGAGGGGACAGTACATTCCAAAAGTTAGAGAACGGCTAAGGGAGATTCGTCCTCTTTAGAGGCTCTCATTAAGCATATGGTGCCTCACAGGGATGGGGAAGGTGAGTAACAGGAGCCAAGGCAGGGATTAGCTCATAGAAGGCGGCTGTCTGGATCTAGTAATAGCTGCCAGGTAAAGGGACCCAAGCTTGGGACTTAAAGCTCAGGTCTGTTTGTGTTTTTAAAGACTTGTCATCTTTCAAATATGTAAGGGCAAAGATTTAGGAACTGCGCTCAGGAATGAGATGCATTAAACTCACAGACAGACCAAAATCCAAAAGTCTTTGGTACCTAGAAGACATTTCCCTGGGGCTGATTCCTGGGCAGGGTGTGTGACTGCCCTCCACTAATAGCCAGGGACCCCAGGCCTTGGTGTAAGAGTACACAGGCTGAAGTGCTCAGGGGTTTACCTGACCCCACAGTTTTATTTAATTTAATTAATTTATTTATTTATTTTGAGACAGACTTTCGCTCTTGTTGCCCAGGCTGGAGTGCAATGGCTCTATCTCAGCTCACTGAAACCTCTGCTTCCCGGGTTCCAGCGATTCTCCTGCCTCAGCCTCCTGAATAGCTGGGATTACAGGCATGTGCTACCACACCTGGATAACTTTGTATTTTTAGTAGAGATGGGTTTCTCTATGTTGGTCAGGCTGGACTCGCCTGACCTCTTGTGATCCGCCTGCCTCGGCCTCACAGTGCTGGGATTACAGGTGTGAGCCACTGTGCCCGGCCTGTCCCCACAGTTTTAGAGGCAAGAAGCTGATATTTAAGGCTTGAATAGTGCTCCTTTTCCAAGTAAATGACAACCTGGAGAAAGGACTAACTGAGCCAAGTGTTTGACATTTTCAAACTGACTTTCTTTTCATAGAGACCTGGAAGACTGACTCCCATCACACTCTCTCCCAGCCTCCCAGTGGAAAGGGAATCCCCAGTCCCACTGTGGCTCCTGAATGTGACAAAGGTACTGACTCAGCTCAGTCATGCCCTTGGCTTAGCCTGCTGTCCCTTCCTGAGGGCTGTGTCTTCAGTGGGATGAGAGACTTTGGCAAAGGCTTTTGGCTGTGAACAACAGGGCAGGTGCATTGAGTCAGCAGTGTAAGCTGAATACCAAAAAAAGATAAAGTAGAGAAAGGGGCTGCAAAATTGCCACCTGAGGCAGGACTAGATGAGGCTGAATCCAGGGGAGGCCCTGTTTCTCATGGTCCTTGTCTGATGGTCATGACAAATTAAACACCTCCTCATACACTAAAAATTGATGTCAACTCCTTTACCAAATAAGCAAAATACTGGTATCGATTACGTGTAGTTAGATCTCTATTTGCCCATCAGTCTCCTTCTGCGATTCCCAGTCTGCCTCAGACAGGGCAAACCACTTCTCTGTGCTGCCTAAGCAGTGCTTTCCTTGAATGCTGCTATCCTCACTGCCTCGCACAGGGAAAGTGACTCTCCCAGGCTACAGCGGACCTGTAACTTACTCATCCTGCATCCTCAGCACTGGAAGGCTCTTGATGAACATGGATGGAATGAACTTGTGGGTCCATGTAGTCCATCTCTTATCTCTAATAAACACAGAAAGCCAAAGACCAAGAATGAAGTAATCAGGAAACAGAGAAAGAGGTATCATCAGGTGTCCATGAGGTAAGAGTGTAAGGTTGAAACATATTAAATCATTCATAGCAAGTTATGAAGAGTCCAGAGGACCTGGATCAAGAGCCAGGAGGGTGATCTTCTCTCTAATTGAATGTGTGGCTGGGAGTCAATTCCTCTCCTTTTCAGCCTTCAGTTTCCCCTTCTATAGAATAAGAAGATTAGACTAGGTGACCTCTCACAGTCTTTATAGCTCTGATAATTTTTAATTTTATGCATCTAATGCTATAATTCCAAAGTATTAAAGAAAAGCACAGTATCCCGTGATTTGAGGGACAGAGACTATAGCACAGAATGCACCAGGCCCTGAATTTACCCACTTAGCCCTGGAGGACCTAAGTGAGTTTCAGCTTGAAAACACTCTGTTCCAAATGCCATACCACTGTTGCACAAAATAGGGAAAATCTTGTTAGGAAATGACCACAGGCCCCTAGAGCTGTGGAAAACATTGCCTCAGACAAAAAGGACTTTTCCATTGGAAAAAAATATCAGCAGCATTGCGTCTGCTCATGCTGTCTGCCAGGCAGTTCCCATGGAATCCTACCTACTCGGGTCCTTGGCTCCGGAGCAGTTCTTTTCCATTCGATGTCGGTCCTAATGATAAACGCAGGTTGTTCTCCTCTTCTAGCCCCAGCTATCCCAGGAACAGACTTGGAAGTCATTTTAAAATTCATCTTTGGACTGTCTGACTTTTCAGTGCTTCCTTCACAGTCAAAAGTCGCAAAATGCTTTCACTGGAATGGGTCTCAGAAGCATCTTGTGATACCTACCTAATCCCCTGTCTGTGGAGGAACATAATGTCCCAGGTAGGGAAGTGAATTGCTCAAGGTCACATACGGAGGTCCAGGGATGGGGTCCTGAGACCACTTTGGGGTTTTTTCCATTTGCAAACTGTCTCTAGGCGAGGGGTCAGTTGTCTTCTACCTTCCCATGGCAGACACTTCCCAGCTAACCAACTGGCCAACCGGCTAACCAGCCTGCAAGTATTTCATGTAAGCCTAGGACTGTGCATTCTTTGACGCTCTGCTGTAAACAATTATTCTTTTTTACTGTTCCAAAATGTGACAGTAAACAGTAAGTACTCAATTTTTGGGGCAGAGCAGAACTGGCCTGCTTTTTTGAGTCCAGCTTCAATTTCTGGAACTTAAACATAGCGTCCCACTTATTCCTTGAAAAACATGCAGCTGCTAAGAAAGAGTTGCCTATTTTTAAGTGGGGTCCAGTGAGAGATGTCTGATCAGACCCCAGTTGTGGGGCAGGGTGGCTTTGGTCTGGGTGGTGGTCAGACCTATGCAGGAAGCAGCACCAGGCAGAGAGGAGGCCTCAGTCCGCCCAAGTGCCCACCCTGGGGCAGCCCTCTCTGTTTGCCACCACTTGGACCTTCTCTTCCTGAGCTTCCAAAGTTGAGCCGAGTGCAGTCCTTGCCCAGTCAATGCTTTCTGGGCTGCCTCTCTCAAAAAGGAAGTAGCCCCTTTTATTCTTAGGCCACCATAGATGCAGACAAAGCCAGGATTTTAAAGAGGAAATTTCTACTAAAATAAAATAGAAAATAAACAAAACCTAGATATGATCATATTTATAGACTATAATTTCAAAATAAAATGTAGAATGCATATTTATGGTAGAAAACTTGGAAAATATATTTTAAGAATCCATAAGCCCACCTATCACCCAGCCCTGCACTGCCTAACAGGGCGGCAGCTAAGCACACGTTGCTACTGAGCATTTGAAATGTGGCTGATCTGAACTGAGATGCACTGTAAGTCCAAAATACAAACTGGAGTTTGAAGATTTAGTACCAAAAACATCAAAAACATGTAAAATATGTCATTAGTACTTTCTCTTTTTTTGAGGCAGAGTTTCACTCAGCTGGAGTGCAATGGAGCCAACTTGGCTCACTGCAACCTCCGCCTCCCGGGTTCAAGTGATTCTCCTGCCTCAGCCTCCTGAGTAGCTGGGGTTACAGGCATGCACCACCACACCCGGCTAATTTTTGTATTTTTAGTAGAGATGGGGTTTCACCACGTTGGCCGGGCTGATCTCGAACTGCTGACCTCAGGTGATCCACCTGCCTTGGCCTCCCAAAATGCTGAGATTACAGGTGGAGCCACCGTGCCCGGCTCATTAATACTTTCAAAAATACTGGTTACATGCCTGAGATGATAATATTCTGGATATATTGGATTAAACAAATACATTATTAAAATTAATTTTACCTGTTTCTTTTCACTGTTTTTAGAAAGTACTGAAAACCGTAAAATTATATATGTGACTCATATCACATTTCTGTTGGACAGCCCTGGTCAAGAGAAACCACTGATAGCATTTTGGCGCATTCCCTCTGTTGTGGGGGTATATGTATTTGAGGAGTCTGCCTCTGGTTAAACACCTTCGTGTGATTTTTCAGACCTGACTGCAAGCAATGACAGAGGCTGGACCCGGCAGGCCTCCCCAGGTAAGCTGCCCTCCCCGCACCAGACGTGGCGCCCAGCCAGCACACAGGAGTCTCTAAGGGGAGTGTGGCCAAGGACTCAGCCCCGCTATGCTACGCGCTTCACATCTTTGCAGTCCTAGTCCAGTGTCTTCATTCCTAGGTCTGTTTCTCTGAGGCCTTGGGCTGTTTTCTTCAGGTGCCTCTTCTGAAGCCTCCTTACCGGGGGAGTGTTGAAAAGCGCACTTTGAATGAAGAGACCTTCCAAAGAGGCTTTGTGTGAGCAACATGGCTGTTTATTCACCTGGGTGCAGGTGGGCTAAGGCCGAAAATGGTGTTAGCAAAGGGCAGTGGGATGGGATAGGAGTTGGTTTTATAGGTTTGGGTAGTTTTTGTGGGGGCAGGGTGTTGCAGAGTAAGTTCAGTTACAGCGGTGGGGGGTTGGGGCAAGGAGATACACGACCACAAGTTCAGTTACAGTGGCGGGGTTGGGTGAGAGGTATTCACATTCTCTTAAGAACAGTTAAGACGGCAGGGTTGGGTGAGGGGCTTGGCCGCTGACAATGGGCGGAGGGACAATGGCGAATGCAGGCTGTTGAGGGTGTGTGTCGGAGGAGACAGCAGCTGAGGCAAGCAGGACTGCAGACTTTCAGGCTCCAGGCTTGCATATGGAGACCGGACAGGAAGGAGGGAGAACCTCGGAAGGCATGTTTCCCCACTCTGACTCAGCACCCAGGATTCTTCGCTCTACCCCACATCCACCACCGCAGGGCACTGTCATAGGAATGCAGCCAAAGAAGCAAGCACGCTGGCATCCCTTTTCTCCTTCCCCCTAATTTGCTAGGGCTCTTCATTGGCTGAATCTAGTCAGAAGCCGGAGGAGATGGAATCCCTGTAGCCCTAGTCCCCTTTTTGTGCAGGAGGCAATGAAGAAGGCCGGAGGTGGGAAGGTGAGGATGGGGTGGACCTAGAGAGGCAGAGAGCTGTCTGCAAGCAGCCTAGCAAACACGTCGAAATCCCATCTCTACTAAAAAATACAAAAACTGGCCAGGCATTGGGAGGCTTAGGCAGGAGAATCACCCGAACCCGGGAGGCAGAGGTTGCAGTGAACCACAATAGCGTCATTGCAATCCAGCCTGGGCAAAGAAAGTGAAATCCCATCACAATAATTAGCTGGGTGTGGTGGTGCACGCCTGTAATCCCAGCTACTTGGGAGGCAGAGGCAGGAGAATCGTTGGAACCTGGGAGAAGAAGGTTGCAGTCAGCAGAGATGGCGCCACTGCACTCCAGCCTGGGCGAACAGAGCGGAGACTCCGTCTCCAAAGCAAACAAACAAAAAACAAAGAGCTGTCTGCACTTTTTTTTCCTCGTGGCATTGCCCTAAGTCATAGCCTAATTGCCCTATTTCCTTGTTAATGTAACAAGTCTTAGTCCCTACAGTGACTGAATGGGCACAACTTACCCAACTCCCCACCCAATCCCATTCTCCTGTCTGGGTTTCTAGCCTGAGGTAGATTCACAGGGCACTATTTGATGGTGTGTGCGTGTGAATGCATAAGGACACACGTGAGTATTATACTCTTAGTCCCTATCAGAATATGCTTTCTTCAATCCTAGCTGTGGGTCTGAGCCCCCGGGGCCTCTGTGCCTCTGGCCTCACAGAACTCATCCACGGTGCCTTCCATGGGCTAGTTCCTTTGAATCCTGCCCTCATTCCCTCTGTCCTCAGCCTCTGCTTTATTGAGATGAGTCCCACACCTCCCACCCACTCCACCCCACTCCTTGCTGGCTAAACATAAGTACCTGGTACCCTCCAAAAAATCATGAGTCTACTAAAAGGGGGAATCTGAAAAAGATGGGGGTGATCTCTGTAAGCTAAGGTTTTCAGAGGCTAAGTAGACTCCCCTGGGGTGGCAGGCAGAACTCCACTCCCTAATTGAATCTTCAATTGTCTAGTTGAAGTTTGCTGGGAAATTAGATGAAAAACTCCCCAGGCTACACACTCCTGGAGCCGAGGGCCGGAAAGTGGCAGGGAGAAGATTGCACAGACTCTTGTCATCTACTTAAAAGCCAAGGGCGTGCTGAGTTGGGGCTGAGATCCACCAGAGACCAGGTCAGGGTTTAAGGGTCAATTGGAGGACCCGTGCTCACGGAGAAGGAGGCTTATGTGAAAAGGAAGAAGGAGCCTAAGAGAGGGCTGTAGAAAACATTGAGAGAAGGTAATGCTGTGGCGGGGATGTGGCAGCAGAAGGGAGTCATTTTATAGAACAGGAAACAATCTGTTGCCGGGATTATTATACCTCCTGAGGAAGAAAAGGCAATTTAATTTTTTGGGAGAAGGCAATTGGAATGTAAACTGACAAGGATGCCATCTGAAAGAGCATTCATTCTGTGCTTCTCAAGACTCTGGAAATGCAGGGGACCCCCGTATTCCTACCAGAAGCAAGCCCCAGGCACACACACATGCACACGCATGAGTATTATACTCTCAGTCCCTTTCTGGCTGGAAGGAAGGTGAAGGAGCAGCAGTGACGTCCTTACTGTGCCTGGTGCCCACTTGTGTGCCACCTAGGTGTTCATACCCACCTAGGTGTTGCTATCTGTCTTGTCACCCGCATCCACATCAGATGCATCTCTAGACTCCTTCATTCATTCCCTCATTCATTCACTCGTGTGACAAATGTTTACGGAGCTCCTCACTCTGTGCTAAGCATAGTGCTAGGCACTGAAGGAGATGAAAGAAAAATAAGGGCCAGGTGCAGTGGCTCACACCTGTAATCCCAGCACTTTGGGAGGCTGAGACAGGTGGATTGCCTGAGGTCAGGAGTTCGAGACCAGTCTGGTCAACACAGTGAAACACTGTCGCTACTAAAAATACAAAAATTAGCTGGATGTGGTGGCGGGCCCCTGTAATCCCAGCTGCTCGGGAGGCTGAGGCAGAAGAATTGCTTGAACCCGGGAGGTGGAGGTTGCAGTGAGCCAAGATTGCATCATTGCACTCCAGCCTGGGCAACAGGAGTGAGACTCCATTAAAAAAAAAAAAAAAAGTAAGAAAGAAAGAAAAAGAAGTTTGGGTTTTCATCTCCAGAGAGCTGGTAGTCTAGTGGAGGAGCAAACCAATGAACACATTTCTAAGTCTCCGACGCAGGAAAGAACAGCAAAAGGGAAGAGCTGGGTTTGATGGTGTCAGGATTAGGGAGAGTTGAGAAGACCTCTCTTACAAGTAGAGGGCTGAGAAAAAGGAATAGGGACTGAGAGAAAGGCCCAAGGAGGAAGAGAATTAGAGGAGGTTTATTCCCCTAGTCCAGTAGGCAGAAGCTCAGTAAATATTTCTTGACCCATGCTCATTAAAAATTGAATACATATATCATAAAGATTTGATAATTAGTCTTGTGAATCCTGTCACGAATACAGTTTTTCTCTTGAATTTATAGAGGAAGATGGGGTTTCTGTGTTGCTTTCCATGGATAAGGATAAGGGACCCTGGGTTCCGTTTGTGTTCCCCATTCTCCTGGGGACAGTTCTTGGATAGCTGCTGAAGAGTGTATGGATCTGAGGAGCTGCTAACAGTGGAGTTGTGGGATGATCCCTGGGTGGGGAGTCCAGGTTTCCAAGCCAGGGTGACTGAGAAATTGCCAACCACAGTTCAGGCGCTTTGAAGCATTCCGGGGCAAGAACCTAAGAAGCTGGTCCCGTTGGACCTTGAGCGCTCTCTTGGATGGGAGGCCTTTGCTTCTTTCTCCCTTGTCCAGCTTCATCCTCTGGTTTAGACTCAGCTTTGCCTCCTCTACCTGGGAAGTCTGCTACCCCTCAGTGCACCTCCCATTCCCAATCCCTCTACCCTGTCCTAATCCACTTCGTGGATGTCTGACAAAATCCCTTCACCTAAGACAGAACTGGCACAGCTCCAGGACCCACTTCTGTTAAGCTCAAAGGAATCTGGGCACAGCAGAAATAATAGCCTCTAAATGAAGTCCCTTTTTCTACTATATTCTCCCATTCTCCTCCCCACGGGACTGGGCCCACTGGTCTTCCCACGGTCAATCACCAGCAGCAGCCCTTTGAGAGCCTACCATTCTGGAACCTGCTCTCCCAGCCACAGTCTTAAGATGATGAGCAACCTCCAGCAGAAAAAATGTAAAATTACAATGTGCACACAGATCCCATCATGATGAGAGTGAGTGGAGATGATGCCCTATTTCCAAGCAGCCCAGAGTGCGTGTGTGCCAGACACGAGCGGACTGCCGGAGATAGCTGACACAGATCCGAGGACACAGAAGGAGGCTCTTTAAAAAGCCGGAGCAACAGCAAGCATGTGAGAGGTCTGATTAATCCACCAAGGGCTTATCTATGCATCAACAAACAGCGATTGTCTGTGTCTTGTTCCCCTCTGTGTTCCCTGGATACTTCCTGGCTCATACAAGACATTCGGTATTTATTTGTTAGATGAACAATAAATATATGAATTTTTACACTCATTTATCTCAAATTGCCTGAGGTTTTGACACCCCAACTAGATATTTTGGAATCATAAACACCCAGGCATTGAATTTTTTTATTTTTGAGACTGAGTTTCACTAGTGTCGCCCAGGCTGGAGGGCAATGGCTCATTGCAATCTCCGCCTCCTGGGTTAAAGCGATTCTCCTGCCTCAGCCTCCTGAGTAGCTGGGATTACAGGCATGCCCCACCATGCCCGGCTAATTTTGTATTTTTAGTAGAGAAGGTGTTTCACCATGTTGGTCAGGCTGGTCTCAAACTCCCGACCTCTGGTGATCTGCCCACTTCAGCCTCCCAAAGTGCTGGGATGATGGGTTCAGGCATTAAATGTTTAAATACATATGTAAACACCTGGAGTTCACCAATTTCCTTGCGATTTGTCCCCTGGGAAGCTGTGCACCACTAGGCAGGGATTGGAAGAAAATCTCTGGTGCTTGTTGATAATCAGAGAAAGATGGAATTGTGGTATACGTGTATGACTGTGTGTAACTGAAGACAGGAAAAACGAGAAAATGATTCTGTAATGGAAAAATCTCGTCTTCAATGTTGTCTTTAAGAGGACTCCCCTGATCAGCTCCTGTGAGCAGGGCCCCATCCCTTGCTGCCAGTGTCAGTCTTCAGGAGTCTGCTGTGAGTTTAAATGGGCCCTCCAGTTCTCCAGAGGTTGCTGTACACCTTCCCAGGTCTGGGGCCCTTGAATATGACTGTTGGGGCCTTGTGAGGAATTTAATTCTGTTGTCACCTCACCGCAAGAAAGAATGTCCTACCTGTCCAGCAGATGCTGGTTGTCCCCACTCGGAGACAATGATGGACTGGGTAATGCTGTAATTGGGGCTAGACCTGCTGCAGAACCACTATCTGGGCCCCACGGCTCAGCATTGGCCAAGGGAATAGTGGATTCTGCCTCTAAGTGAGGGCCAAAGATGCTGGAGAAGGAGGTAGGTACCAAGAATCATGGAACAAAGGTGCTTATGAGACAAAGAAGAGATTGTTCCCTGTGACTCCAGTGGGCTTGGAATGGGTCTGGGTGGCATCTTAGATGTGATGAATGCCAGGCAAGCCTTCCAGCTTCACAGATCAGACTTAGCTTTCCAGCTGATGCACACGCAGGGGAAGCCAGGGCTGTGGCAGGAAATGGGACGTTCCCAGGGTGTGGCAACTGCTGTGGCTGGGGGACACAGCTGTTCACAGTTATGCTGCTTGAGCGAGCAGGGCTCACTGAGCAAGAAGGGCCGTGGCTGCAGCCAGCCACATTGAAATGTCGCTTCCGTCTCCTAAATCACAAACTTTCCGTCAACGCTGACGTGAAGCTGTTTATTTCCTAGCAAAAGACTGACCAGATTTTAAGATGAACAACAGATTGCAAACTTTCCTTCTCTTTGAGTGGTGATGGGGGCAGGAGGGGATAGAGACATCTGTTGAAAGACATAGAGACACAGCCATGATGAATCAGTTTGTCTATGAAGTATTTGACCACACACATTAAATTAATTGGAACTTAGCAGTCAGCTCTAATATCTGTTTATATGCAAATGACAAAAGTCAGACCATTAAGGTTCTGTTTTTCTTACATTTTAATAGCAGGAAATAAAAATCCAGCAATAATAGACAACAAATTCCTTGTTTCTTTCGTCTGGGTCGCAGGGGAATGGGGAATAAAAATATATCTTGTACCTCATCAGTTAATAGATTGTAGTGGAATTACCAGGCCAGAGACTATCCTATTACATGGAAAGAAACAGACTGGGTTTCTAGTTTATTACTAACTTTACTAACTTAGGGATCAACTTCACCGTTTGAGCCAATGTTTTCTTTCTCTTCTTTTTTCTTTCTCCTTTTTTAATGAAAACGAAAGTCCTTTGTGTATAGTCTCTCTGAACTTTCAGAGCAATGTAATTGTTCTTAAGTCACAGGATTCCTTTGGGGACACACGAAGGGCACTTCTAAACCCATAATCCTGAGCTATAAAAAGGATCTGGGGCGACTGATCAAAGGTGAACTGCGTATTTACAACCTTTCTTTCAAGGCCCCTTCCCATCTCCCTGACAGTTTTATAGAAGTCCTTCTCTTTTGCTTCAACCCAGATCAAAGACTTGAATACCAGGGGCCTCCCCACCCCCTGCCGGGCATGGAAGGAAGAGATTACCCTTGGAATTAAAAACCCCAGTGCAGTGGGCTTACCTTCCTCCCTGGGGGGCAGGGGATGAGACCTGGAGCCTCTCGTCGATAGGAACAGACCAAGACAAAGATGGGATAAACTCAGGGTGTCCCCTCTGTTCTGGCAGCAGAGGAGACAAACTTGCTTTCTCTTCCTTCCAGCCTTCAAAAGAGAAATTGTGTTATCTTCTGTGCACAATTTTAGTTACTATATACAAGTTTCTAGAATCAAGTTTATTTATCTTTTTTTTTTTTTTTTTTTGAGACAGAGTCTCTCTCTGTCCTCCAGGCTGGAGTGCAATGTCGCAACCTCAGCTCACTGCAACCTCGGCCTCCTGGGTTCAAGTGATTCTCCTGCCTCAGCCTCCCTAGTAGATGAGATTACAGGTGCCCACCACTGTGCCCAGCTAATTTTTGTATTTTTAGTAGAGACGGGGTTTCACCATGTTGGCCAAACTGGTCTTGGACTCCTGACCTCAGATGATGCACCTGCCTCGGCCTCCCAAAGTGCTGCAATTACAGGTGTGAAACACTGCACCTGGCCCTACTTACTATTCAGCACAGACCCAGCACACTGATTAGTGCAGATCTTCCGTGACAGGGGTGTTCATAGAGGTGAAACACACAGCTTTCCCAAATCCTGGAATATTCTCCTTTGAAGGGACTTGAAAGATTATCTAAGACTCTCCCACTATGGTATAGAAGAATCTTACAGAGAAGCAGGACAATCCCGGTTTATCCAGAGTCACCTGCTCAAGCCACATCCTGAAGCCAGATGCCCTGACTCAGAAGGACCTTTGGGACCCCAAATGCTGCCTCAGGTCTCCACATACGATGCCCCACAAAGGAAATTCAGCTCCTAGAGTGTTTGGTCCCTCTAGGCTGCTAGGGAACTCATTTGACTTTCTCTCGGCCACTTGTAGGAAATGTTACAAAATTGTGTTCTCACTGAAGCTTTTCTTTCTTCCAGACTTACCGTGTCATCATCTAGTAGGCTAACTGGTTGTTTTAACAGATGATATTATGGTTTGAACATGGATTGTGCCTGTTCTTTCCCTGTTCTTCTGCATACAGTCAAACGGGTCTTTTCGATTATTTATCACCAGCTTCCCTCAACCCTTGAAACATCAGCCCTCTCTGTGCTTTCGATTTCCTCTGAGATTCGTAAGAGTTTGTGACATTCTTCCGTATAACCCTTGATTTTGCGCCCCTCCTTCCATCTCTGTGTGTGTTCTCTTCAAATTGGCGCTCATCTGCAGAAATGCTGTTTTCTTTGGATGTCTCCTCTTTTCTTCCTCATTAGGATCATTTGCAATTTTAGGTTCTGAATTTTATTTTTAGAACCATCCTTTTTTAGCCATACTCCCTTTCAGAGGTTCGCACTATGAGATCATCTATTTTGAATTTTTGAAATCTGCTTTCCTCAAGTCTGTAAGTCTGGAGTCACACATCCTGCTTTAATAGGATGGATGCTCTTCCAAGCTCTTATTATTTTCACGTCACTCACAGTCCTTTGCTGGTCCTCTTGCTGTTACTTGTTTCTTTCAAGTGGTGACAATTTTAATCAGGCTACTTAAAACTTTACCAAATGCTTTGCTTTTTAAAGGAATAGGAGGCTTATAGGCTTCCACACAATGTATTTTTTAAGTCAACATTCGTCATTATATTTGTCTGCAACATCTCCCATCCAATGTTATCTTCTAAATATGTGACTTTGACATTTCTCCCTTCAGAATGTAGGATCTACACTCCTACCTCCTAAGGTGGGCAGGCCTGTGACTACGGCAGAAGCAATGCTATGTAACTCTCAGGGCTGGATCATGAGAAGTGATGCAGCTGCTATTTGGCTCTTTCTGGGGATGCTTGTTCTCAGAACCCAGCAGCAGTGCTATGGGGAAGACCCCTAAGGTCACGTGAGAACTTACATGAAGAAGTCAAATGTAGGTGTTCTGGATGACGGCCCAAGCGAGATCCTAGCCAGTAGTCACGAGAGTGAGACATAAGAGCAAAAGGCGGCCCCCCGGTGATTCTAGCCCCCAGCCACACTTGGACTTCATGTCTTTCCAGTTGAGGTCCCAGGTATTGGGGAGCAAAGACAAGCCATCTCTGCTTTGGCCTGTCTAAATTCCTGATCCATAGAAACCATGAAAAATAATACAGTGATTTTTTTTTTTTTTTTTTTGAGACCAAGTCTTGCTCTGTCACCCAGGCTGGAGTGCAGTGGTGTAATCTCGGCTCACTGCAACCTCCACCTCCCAGGTCCAAGAGATTCTTTTGCCTCAGCC
The DNA here is from genome assembly GCF_049354715.1 of Callithrix jacchus. Taxonomy (NCBI): domain Eukaryota; kingdom Metazoa; phylum Chordata; class Mammalia; order Primates; family Cebidae; genus Callithrix; species Callithrix jacchus. The sequence goes on along the minus strand of NC_133516.1, from coordinate 24,699,376 downwards.
TCCTGAGTACCTGGTACTACAGGTGCCTAACACCACCCCTGGCTAATTTTTTGTATTTTTAGTAGAGATAGGGCTTCACCATGTTAGCCAGGACGGTCTCGATCTTCTGACCTTGTGATCCACCCGCCTCGGCCTCCCAAAGTGCTGGGATTATGGGTGTGAATCACCGCATCCAGCCTACAGTAATTTTTTTAAGCTAATGAGTTTTTTGAGATGATTTGTAATGCAGCAATGGAAAACTCATGCAAAAATTAAAACTCATTAACTAAGAAACAAAAATTAAGACTCATTAAGAATACATCATCTATACCCTTCTTCCGATTGAGCAATTAATTTACTCCCATTCCAAAACTCTATTCCTGTAATTCAGTTCCAATTCTACCAAGTGGAAGTGCAGCCATGACTGCATTGGTCCTAGGCATTGAACAGATACAGGACAAATTAGAATCATTTACTCTTGGCTATAAAAGCAATTAGATTATCCCTGCTTAGCATACTGTGTGAACTTTTAAGAGAGCAAAATTAAAACATCTCTCACATACTTCTCTAACTGATTAACATAATACAATTCTAGCAGACCCCCTACTGGAAAATATTCCCTCGTATTCCAACTTCTTGAGTCAGAGAGCATTTAGTTGCAATGAACAGAACTCATTCAAGCTAACGGAAGCAAAAAAGAACATTGATTAGAAATAGAGGGATCTGGTGGAGCCCCAAGACAGGAAACGAGGCCAGGCTTCACAGGAATTAATGCCAGAAACTGCAAAGCTGACAAGAGCCAGACTGGCTTGTCTCTCCAAAACTCTCTCTCTAAGGCACATGCCTCCCCCCCCCCCACTCTCTCTCAATCTCTCTCTCTCTCTGTCTCTCTTCAGAGAACAGTTTAGCATATGTTATGTGGTTAAGGGCAGTCTCCAAGCCAGGATACTAAATGCCAGCCCCACGACTTAGTTATTGGTGACTCTGGGCAAGTTCCAAGTTCCTTAAGCTTCTGTTCTTCAGTTTCCTCATTTGTAAAGTGGGAATGAAGGTAACAGCGGCACTTACCTCATAAGATTGTTGTGAGATTGGATCGATATACGGAAAATTCTTTAAACAGTCTCTGGCACGTTGCAAGCGTTTGCTTTCATTACTATCTCTCTTTGCTCACTTAACCGTGTTTGAACATGGGTGCCCTCATCTAGCCTTTTATCTGTCTTAGTCTGTTTGTGCAGCTGTGACAAAATATCATGGACTGGGTAATGCGTAAATAATGGAAATTTGTTTCTCACAGTTCTGGAGGCTGGAAAGTTCAAGATCAAGTCGGCAGATTTAGCGTCAGGTGAGGACTCGCTCTCTGTTTCCAGGATGAAACCTTGTTGCATGTTGGAAGGCAGTAAAAGCGATGACCTCTGTGTTCTTACGTGGCAGAAGAGATGGAGGGGCAAAAAGGGATTAGGGTACTCTCTTCAATCTCTTTGATAAGAGCACTAATCCCATTCATGAGAGTAGAATACTCATGACTTAATCACTTCCCAGAAGGCTCTACCTCTTAATACAATCATGTTGGGTATTCGGTCTCAACATTTGAGTTTTGGAGGTATTTATGCATTCAAACCATAGCAATAACCAACCCGAAGTTCAAGCGCTTATCAGAAATCTAAGTTTCCGAGACCCAATTTCACATTCCTAGGGCAGAGTGGGTCTGATGGGACCAGCTGGAGTCACATGCCTACTCATGAGCCAATCAGCTGTGGCAGCGGGTAGGGGAGTGAGTGCTGAGGGGACTCAGCAGAGAGACACAGAGTTGATTCTCTGAGAAGGGGATGTGGGCTGGTCCGGGAAGAGGGCTTGCACACCACCTACATTTTCACATATGGCAGCCCTGCTACTTCGCACCTCAGCTTTAGCTCCCTGCTAAGCAGAAATTCTTCCTATTACTGTCTGACCCAAATGGCATGAAGAAGGTGTCTTCCTTTAGCCAATGAGCACTCCTCTCTCTCCAGGTAGCTAGTTTCCTCTTTCTGCTCGCCATGGAGGGCTCCAGTCCCTCTGAGATGCCAAAACACAAGTATCTCTTTATACTGGAAGATGACTTTTACAAATCCTCACCTAGATTCTCACCTCAGAAGTCAGTAAATTGTCCTCTCACAGGGAAGACAAAAGAAAGAATCACTTCAGATCCCTCCCATTTGGTATTGTGCTTTTAAAATTAAAAAAAAAATTTTTTTTGAGATGGAGTCTTGCTCTGTCATGCAGGCTGGAGTGCAGTGGTGCAATCTCAGCTCACTGCAACCTCTGCGTCCCAGGTTCAGGCAATTCTGCCTCCACCTCCCAAGCAGCTGGGATTACAGGTATGCGCCTCCATGCCCAACTAGGTACTGTGTACTTAGTCTACTGATTTTACACACGGTGACTTTTTTTTTTTTTTTTTTTTTTTGAGACAGAGTTTCACTCTGTTGCCCAGGCTGGAGTGCAATAGCGTTATCTTAGCTCACTGCAACCTCTGCCTCCCAGGTTCAAGTGATTCTCCTGCCTCAGCTTCCTGGGAAGCTGGGATTACAGGCATGCGCCACCATGCCCGGCTAATTTTTTGTATTTTTAGTAGAAACAGGGTTTCACCATGTTGGCCAGGCTGGTCTCAAACTCCCGACCCCGTTATCCGCCCACCTTGGCCTCCCAAAGTGCTAGGATTACAGGCATGAGCCACCGCACTCCGCCTTACACATGATGACTGTTAATCTGTTAGTCTCCCACTGGTAATGGGAACAACATTTAAAGTTATGATTTCACTATACAGAAAAAGAAAATTAAGCAGAATGTTGAACAGAATGTGAATTGGCTAATCAAAAGGATAATGGGGTTTAAGGGAATACGGCTCCTTTCATTTCTATATATTATTCCAATAGCTATTCAATGTCGTCATTTGGGGTAAAATGCTCTGAAACAGCGTATTTCAAACCCTATTCTTCAGAAATACTTGAATGTCACGGACAAATCGATAGCTCTTTAAATTACAGAGCAGAACTAATTAGTGGTCCTCCCTGGGGGAGGAGACGGCTATATCTGCCTCCAGTGGCGGTACTAGCCCAGCCTCCAAACTGGCATGAGCTGACCTTTTCCTTGGGCTTGTTATTGTCTTCTTGGTGATTCTTTTTGTAAAGTCTCAGAAACCTTAGTTTGCAATTGCCAGTGTGCTTGTTGTTTTAGGGTGTCACCATTAGACTGAGTGTCTCAGCAAGCTATTAAGCATTGCGTACTCCTAAGAGGTTCCTTTCAGAAAAACAAGAGGTTATTTTAGGGGGAAATGACCCATGGCTGAGTATTAGCTCTGTTAAATGACAGACAAGAAAGGAGGTATAATGTCCCCATCAAGTAGAAATGAGTAGATTGCTCACAACTTATGGTCCATGCTTCCTACATCCAATGCCCTCATTTCCTTTCCTCTGATTCCTCCTTTAATGAATTGATTGCTTCCCCCATTTTTCTTCATGGAAATTGCTCTCTTTGCAAGGTTATCAGATTTATTTGCAGTTTGAGCCAAAGAAGCAACCTCTCTCACTCCATCCACTTCAACTAGAAATAGACTGGAATATCTTAATCCAATCTAATAGAAGCTTAAGAGGAAATAAGTGTGGCTTGTTATTAAATTATTGCTAAATATTTTAGAAACTGTAAATGTCAGAAAAAATACACACAAATGTTCTAAGGCATGTGGAGACAATTAACACAATTTTCTCCAATAATGAGTATAGAGTTACTTATGCTCAACTCAGAGGCCCACATTGAGTGTATTTCTTGCTGAACTTCACTGACCAGTTCTTCCAAAGGGGCCACTTGGCTTCTCTTTAGCCGATCACTCTGTTTTAATTTTTTGCATAGCACTTACCACTCTGATTTTTTTTTTGAGACAGAGTCTTGCTCTGTCACCCAAGCTGGAGTGCAGTGGCATGATCTCAGCACACTACAACCTTCGCCTCCTGGGTTCAAGCGATTCTCCTGCCTCAGCCTCCTGAGCAGCTGGAACTACAGGCGTGCACCACCACACCTGGCTGATTTTTGTATGTTTAGTAGAGGCAAAGTTTCACCGTGATGGTCAGGCTGGCCTAGAACTCCTGACTGCGTGATCCACTCGCCTCTGCCTCCCAAAGTGCTGGGATTACAGGCAGGAGCCACCGTGCCCAGCCCTTTTTTTTTTTTTTTTTTTTTTTTTTTTTTTGAGAGAGAGAGTCTCACTCTGTTGCCCAGGCTGGAGTGCAGTGGCATGATCTCGGCTCACTGCAACCTCCACCTTCTCTTGCTGAGCCTCCCAAGTAGCTAGAACTACAGGTGTGCAGCACCACACCCAGCTAATTTTTGTATTTTTAGTAGAGACAGGGTTTCACCATATTGGCCAGGCTGGTCTCAAACTCCTGACCTCATGATCCACCCACCTTGGCCTCCCAAAGTGCTGGGATTACAGGCGTGAGCCACTGCCCCCAGCCACTCTGATATTTTTATAGCTCATGTTTCTAGTTTGCTTTTAACTTATTGCTTATACTCTCTACTAGAATGCAGTCCTTTTCCATCTCTCTCTCACCACTGTATTCTCAATGCCTAGAACAAAACCTAGTATACAGTAGGTGCTCAATAAATACTTGTTGCATTAATACACCGCCAAATGCTGGGCCTCCAAGCTTCACCACCAGCTCCTAAAGAGAATATCTTCTGTCTTCCTTATCCTCTTTAGAGTGGAGCCCAGTTGGCTTGCCATAATCCATGTCCGGGCTGTTCTAGCTTATAGCAGCATTTTAAGCTGTAGCCGTAGCTGTTGCGGCTGCTGTCAATCATGAAGGTAGCTAGCGAGGCTATCGCTGGGAAAAGGGGAGGTAACCTCTGGGAGACATTCTGTTTTCAAAAGCCATTTTGATCTTTTCAGCAAACCCTGGAAGAGTCAAGTTTTGCTATAGACTTGTCTCATTAAAAACGAGCCAGGCATGTAGGGTGCAAATCCATGCATCAGCCCCATGTGCCCTGAACTCCAGGGAGCAACCAGGAACCAGGCCTGGCATATGGTGAGCGATTAGAGCTACAATTCTAGCAGCAGAGCATATAAAACCAAACCAGATCATCTCAAACCCTCCGTATTCCTGACATTTAGTCTTGAAATCTGAGTCACTTCATCATCTGTGACATCTTCAGTCCCCTTCCAATCTGCATCGCATTCAAAGCACCCAGGTCTTCTTGTGTCAGCTGTTGCACTGCCCCTCGCAAGCATCTACAAGTTCCTGCTGCAGCTCAGTTCCTTGTTTACGTTGATCACAGTTCATAGAATATTACTTTCTTGGGGGCTGAGACCATATCTTATCATTTTGTTCCCCTTCCCCAGCACAGTGACTTTCATAGAATAGAAATTAAAAATATATATAATCTGCCTAACTTTTATGTCTTCCTAAGCAACAATGTTCATCTGCAGAAAGACTAGGGATCACACATAAATTTAAAACATAATGGAGCCAGCTGGGTGCGGTGGCTCATGCTTGTAATCCCAACACTTTGGGAGGACGAGGTGGGTGGATCACAAGGTCAAGAGATCAAGACCATCCTGGCCAACATGGTGAAACCATGTCTCTACTAAAATACGAAACATTAGCCAGGCATGGTGGCACGCACACGTAATCCCAGCTACTCGGGAGAACTGAGGCAGGGGAATTGCTTGAATCCCAGAGGTGGAGGTTGCGGTGAGCAGAGATCGCGATACTGCACTCCAGCCTGGGCAACAGAGCAAGACTCTGTCTCAAAAAAAAAAGGTAAAAGAAAACACAATGGAGCTATTTGGGAGAGAGTAAAGCAGTGTAATTGTGTCCTTATTTCCTGTTTGTTTGGCATCTCCCATTCCAAAAGTCCAGACTGGGAGCCCCACCTCATGATTTCCTCCACAGCTTGGAGAAGATCCCTGTTTTCTGGTGGTGTCCAGGCCATGAGGGTCACTGCCCTGTGGAATATGGAAGACACAACACAAAACAAAGAGGTGGGAGCCTCCCCCTTTTGCTCCAGTGGGCACTGGGAGAAGGAAAAGAGGTAGAAATAGGGGAAGGAAACAGACCTGAGATGTTTTGCCCCCAAGCTCCATCCCCAAGCTTGAAATCCAAGACTGCGGTTTAGGATTAGGGGGTCAATAGACAGCTGTGGGGGAAAGCCAAAAGCAAAGATTTTGTTTTTTTTAACATGCCTTCCATTCCATGGTGGCATTTGTGAGATCAGCTTGCAGGGTCCCACCACTAAGAGGAGGGTAGTCACATCAAGAGTGAAAAATGATCACATAGGGTAGTGAGGCCGGGAGAGGCCTGGAGTTCGGTGCACATGAGGCCAATGAATGGATTTACACCCTACATGCCTGACTTTTTTTGGGGAGGGGGTTGTTTGTTGTTTTTTTTTTTTGAGACAAAGTCTCACTCGGTCGGCAGGCTGGAGTGCAGTGGCATGATCTCAGCTCACTGCAACCTCCGACTCCCAGGTTCAAGCAATTCTCCTGCCTCAGCCTCCCGAGTAGCTGGGATTACAAGCACAAGCCACCATGCCTGGCTACTTTTCATATTTTTAGTAAAGACTGGGTTTCACTATGTTGGTCAGGCTGGGCTCCAACTCCTGACCTCATGATCTGCCCGCCTCAGCCTCCCAAAGTGCTGGGATTACAAGTGTAAGCCACTGTACCCAGCCGCCTGACTGGTTTTTAATAAGACAAGTCTGTAGCAAAACTTGACTCTTTCAGGGTTTGCCAAAAAGACAGAAATGGCTTTTGAAAACAGCAGGTCTCCCAGAGGCTAAATCCCCTTTTCCCAGTAAACTGATCACCTAGCTAGCTACCTTCGTCATTGACAGCAGCAGAAGGCAAAACTTCCCCTAACCCTAACTTGGCCTCTAGTCCCATTTTTCTACCACTGCATGTGTTAGAAGGGAATGGGTCCTTTCTTCAGATCTTCAGTCATCATTATCTGGAAGGCCAGGTCTTTGTGCATACCCATCTTGGATTTCTTGAGCTATTTCCCCTTATGTTTGATGAATAAGTGAATGCATGAAAGGATTCATGCCACCCTGGGCAACATGATGAAACCCCATCTCTACCAAAAATACACAAAAAATAGCCTGGTGTGGTGGCACACTCATGTGGTCGCAGCTACTTGGGGAGCTGAGGCTGGGGGATAGTTTGAGCCTGGGAGGCAGAGACTGCAGTGAGATCACACCACTGTGCTCCAGCTTAGGTGACAAAGTAAGAGCCTGCCTGAAGAAGGAAAGGAAGAAAAGAAGAAGGAAGGGAGGGAGGGAGGGAGGGAGGAAAGGAGGGAAAAATAAAAAGAAAGAAGAAAGGATGCAGGAGTGAGTCTAGGCAGAGGTGGTAGCCTACAGTTCTTAGAAGAAAAGAAATCCCTGTGAGCGTAATTTGACTGGGGAAAGGGCAAGAGATATAGCAATTTTCCATAAAAGAGATTTGTTGGTTCCTGCCTTCTCTTAGCCTAAGAAACAGATCTGGGGAAGCCCTAGAGGACTCTGGGGTAGCCTGTGATCCTGTATGACTGTGAGAACTCCAGGGTAGCCCAGAATTACTCTTGATCAAGAGAAGTCCCAAGAATTTGGGGTGTTTTCAGGGCAAATCAAGTTACTTCAAAGCACTTGGCTTCCACTTTCCTGATAAAAACCTCAGAGGATTGTGTGACTGAGAGGAGGGTCAGGAGGGGAGAAACAGTGCACCTAGAACAGTTGTTTCAGTGGGGGAGACTAGCAGTGTATGAATATTGCTTGGGAGAAAGGTATCTGAGCAGGGGAGAGTGGCAAGAGTGGAGAGGGCTGGGACCTGGAGAGGCAGGAGGGGATGGTGGAGGGCTGGGATCAAAAAGGGGCATACCTAAAGTGGGAGGGAGAAGGCAAATGCCAAAGGAATACCCAAGCCTCTTGCAAAAGCACAGACATGAAGAACCGAAAGACGGCCAGGCGCAATGGCTCATGCCTATCATCCCAGCACTGTGGGGGCCAAGGAGGAAGGATCACAAAACTAGCCTGGGCAATACAGGGAGACCCCATCTCTACGAAAAAACTTAAAAATTAGCTAGCGGTTGTGGCGCACACCTTTGTACCAGCTACTTGGGAGTCAGAGGTGGGAGAATCTCTATCAGGGAGGTCAAGGCTGCAGTGAGCTGTAATTACCCCACTGCATCCAGCCTGGGTGACATAGCAAAATGCTGTCTCAAGAAAAAGCAAAAACAGCCCAGAAGGCCTTACATTTCTAAAAATGTTAGGCCTGTCTCCCTACCCCACTCCACCTGTCATTTTAACAAGAAAATGGAGGCTTTGAGAGCTTCAACCAGTAGTTCAGCATCACACAAGCCATGGAGACAAGGCAGGGTCAAGACCATGACCACTGGCTCCTGGTGTAGTGCCCCTTGAGTCTTGTGCAGCACCTCTGGACCCACCAAAAAGAGATGGCTTGACTGAGAAAGCTGAGGAAGTAGGCCAAGTAAAGAGGCTGGGCATGGTGGCTCGCACCTGTAATCCCAGCACTTGGGGAGGCTGAGGCAGGTGGATCACCTGAGGTCAGGAGTTCAAGACCAGACTGGCCAATATGGTGAAACCCTGTCTCTACTAAAAATACAAAAGTTAGGACGGGCGCGGTGGCTCAAGCCTGTAATCCCAGCACTTTGGGAGGCTGAGGCGGGTGGATCACGAGGTCAACAGATCGAGACCATCCTGGTCAACATGGTGAAACCCCGTCTCTGCTAAAAATACAAAAAATTAGCTGGGCATGGTGGCGCGTGTCTGTAATCCCAGCTACTCAGGAGGCTGAGGCAGGAGAATTGCCTGAACCCAGGAGGCGGAGGTTTTGGTGAGCCGAGATCGTGCCATTGCACTCCAGCCTGGGTAACAAGAGTGAAACTCCGCCTCAAAAAAAAAAAAAAAAATTACAAAAGTTAGCCAGGCATGGTGGCGTGTGCCTCTAATTCCAGCTACCGGGGGGGCTGAGGCAGGAGGATCGCTTGAACCTGGGAGGTGGAGGTTGCAGTGATCCGAGATCGTGCCCTTGCACTCCAGCCTGGGTGACAGAGTGAGACTCCATCTCAAAAAAAAAGAACGACGAGAATGTCATAAACCCGTGCAACTTTGCCCACTAGGAATAGATGTCATTCAGTGAATAGCGTTCAAGCCTATTGAAGCTCCTTTTGGGAGGAAGTGGCAAACCGTGAAGCTCTTCTTGATTAGAAGAGAATGACTGACGAAAAAAATTAACAGAGGTCTATGCCTTCATTTATGAGCTCAGAGCAGCCATGCAAATCAACAGTAGCTCTTCCCAAGCACCAGCAGAACTTCCTGAGCCTTCTCCTTACCACCCACCCCTGACAAAAAGAGAGAGACCCAGTCTCCTCAACAGGACTCCATGGGCAGGGTAAATGTGTGGTTAATGAAGGATAGATTCATTATAGATCTAGACTCTACAGTTTCTGAGTAGGGGAAAGTGTTTGCCTTTGGAACGTGGGCTTTCTTTAATCAATCAAATGAAGAAAGCCCTGGGCCTGATATGAAAACTCACAGAAGAGGCTCCTATCGTCTGGGACCACAGGTCTAGAAGCCCCTTCCCTGGGGCCCCATGAGACAAGGTGGAACAAACATTGACGCTCATTTCTATGCCCCTTGGGTGTTATCGGGGCCTTTGTGACTCAAGAAAGATCCAAGAAGAGAGTGCTTGCTCTTTTTGAGTTTTCAGACTCAAAAGTTAGTGAGTGCAGTGACCAATCTCAGAGCAGGTGAGTCCGGTTAGGAGGGGTGGAAGTGCTTCCGGATGATGCTCACTGCCATGTTGTTACTTGTGGTGGGGAAGTTGAAAGTCACCCAGAGTGTGTCACGGGGAGAGTGAAGCGGGGAAAGCTGGCCAGAACAACACACGGCAACGTGATGGATCACAAAGGCGGAGTGCAGGGTGGAAGGCGCGGGAAGAAGAGTACACTATGTGATACAACACCATTTAGGTAAAACAAAAACGCATGAAAATACCACCATATGGTTTGCAAGAAATACACAAAAAGATACACACTAAATCCACAATTGCCTATGGGGGAAGGAGAATGGGAGGGGTGCTAGAGGAATAAGCACATGAACAATGAACCCAAAAGCAGGCCCTGCAGAGACCAAAGAGGACAGCATGCCTTTGTACTGAGGTCCAAACATGGAGGAGTGGAGGGGCGTCCAAGTAGGCCCTCCTTAGAGAGACTAAGTCTGTGCTTGTGAGATTCAGGAAAAATTCTTTTTTTTTTTTTTTTAAATCAAACTGTTTATTGTTGCTTTTTGTCACTTGGTAGGCTTCGATCTTCAGAGTACCCTGGATTCAGTAGAAAAACCGTTTAAATGAAGTTTCGTGAAATAGAAACTTCTCAGCAGTCAAAATTTAGACTGTAAAAAAATACAGGCAATATTTTTGAAATATTTTTCTGAAAATATTTTCTGAAAACACTTAACTTTGAACTTTTCTGAAAACACTTAACTCTGAACAAAGCACCGAACTACACAGACGCAGAATGAAAGCAGCATTTCAACTCCACCAAAAGTAGTCATCACAAAAGGATTCAGGAAAAGTTCTAAGTAGATGAGTGCTCCAGGTTCTGTTACTGCTCTGAAATATCCCTGATCCTTCAGGAAAGAAATCTGCATTTGCCTGATGTGTGAGCTTATGGAGCCAGAAGAGTCAGTGGGTCCAGAGAAGAGGGCTCACTCCTCCCCAGTGACCGTTTAGATGTCATCCTATCTGGGGGCCTTTGGCTCAGAATTTCAAGTGTTGTGAGGGGTATGGGAAGGTGGTATACACTGAGATAGCCACAGTAGAAAGAAGTGCTACTGTCCACAAGAGAGGACACCTGGTCAAGACACCGATAGACCCTTCTGATATCTCAGAAACAATTGTTATCTTCAAGAAGCGGGCAGCAGGCAGCAGCCCCCAGCAGCTCTTGGGGTGTATATTATCAATGTGCAGGTAGATAAATTGAGGCTTAGAAAGGTTAGGCAGTTTGCCCAATGTCACATAACTACCTGAGTGGCTGGGGCAGGATGTAAACTAGGTGTATATGGGTCTAAAACCTGAACTCTGTTTGTTTGAGACGGAGTTTCGCCCTGTCGCCCAGGCTGGAGTGCAATGGCGAAATCTCAGCTCACTGCAACCTCCACCGCTGGGTTCAAGCAATTCTCCTGCCTCAGCCTCCTGATGAGCTGGGATTACAGGCACCCGCCATCATGCCCTGCTAATTTTTTTTTTTTGGCATTTAGTAGAGACGGGGTTTCACCATGTTGGTCAGGCTGGTCTCAAACTCCTGACCTCAGGTGATCTACCCATCTTAGCCTCCCAAAGTGCTGGGATTAGAGGCACCAGCCACCACACCCAGCCAAACCTGAGCTCTTACCTGTTATTTTATAATGGGTCCAGAATGTCTTGGTGCCACACATGCACATGCACACTGTCACACGCACACTTACAGGAGTATGTTGTAAAAGGTACAAGTTGTGAAATGAATTCATACTCTTGGAACTTCCATCCTGCTCTTGAAGCACTGTGGGAAGGGGTTCCTCATGAGCAGACCAGGGCGGCTGGGATGGCCTCAGAGTTCCCTGTGCAAAACCAACTAAAAGTGACAAGAAGGAGACAGAGTTGGGGAGAAGCAGGGTAGAGAAAAAGGGAGGAGCTTCTCAGTGTGTAACGTGGCTTCAGAAATAGCAACTGAAAACAAACCTGGAAAAATGCTTTGAAACAGGCATGTCCTTAAGCGAAATTCCATCTGAGGCTGAAAAGATGGGAAAAAAATGAAGGTCATCCGAAGAGTTCTGATGAATTCACTCTTACCTCTCATGCACCTCTCATGGCAAGTGATGATGCTAGAAGAGGTCGTAGGGTCTGAAGGGACACCCAGAGGTTGTCTCGGCCAATACCTTGGAGGGGAGTGGAGATGACAGTGACTTGTTACAGGCCACACAAGGACAAGAACGGAGGCCTCTGGCTCCTAGGCCAGTGCTGGCCGACTTGTGCCACAATGCTGTCCTCCTAAGTCAGCTTCGATAGACACTACCCTCCGCCCACCCGGCAGGCCCTGTTCCTTCTTCTGCTCCTTCTCCTTCCAGCATTTTTATTCCTTCCAAGAGATGTTTCTTCTCAGGAGTAGGATAAGAGGCAGAGGCCAAATGATGCCTCTCAGGACTAGAGGGCAAGTGCTCAGAGGAGAAATTCTGGACAGATGGGCAATTTGGCCGTGGTTGACCTCTCTGCTTGCTTTCTTTTCCAGCCTCTTTTTAATGTAACCCTATCCAACTTTTTTTTTTTTTTTTTTTTGAGACAGAGTTTCACTCTTGTTGCCTAGGCTGGAGTGCAATGGCACGATCTCAGCTCACCGCAACCTCTGCCTCATGAGTTAAGTGATTCTCCTACCTCAGCCTCCCTAGTAGCTGGGATTACAGGTGCCTGCCACCACTCCCAGCTAATTTTTTGAATTTTTATTAGAGATGGGGTTTCACTATATTGGCCAGGCTGGTCTCAAACACCTGACCCCAGGTGATCCACCAGACTCAGCCTCCCAAAGTGCTGAGATTACAGGTGTGAGTCACCATGCCTGGCTCCCTGTCCAACTTCTAAGGCCTCCCATTCTTTCATTTTTAAACCTTACGTAGGGAACTGTGGCCTTAATTTTTTAAATTCTGGTGAGTTTCTTCTTCCGGGAGAGACCCAGACCCTGATATAACCCCAGCAGGGCCTCCCTCAGCAGGAGGATCAGAGTCTGTCTCAACAGATTTCCTTCTTTCCAATGAAGCAAGAGCCATTCCTGGAACACAAAAGACACAGAGACTCCTGTCTCCTTGGGGAATTTAGTTAATGACGTTAGTTAATACCCTCTTCAGTAGCAGCATCTCTGCCTCCCTGCTTCTGAAGAAGAGGGACATGGAATTTCAATTCTTATCCAGGCTGGCTAGGAGACATTCCCCACCAGGCACACAGAGTGGGTAGGATAAGTGGCCACCTACACAGTTTCAGAGGCTCTGATTCCCCAAAGAGCCACCACTCACTGGCAGGTGACCGAAGTCCACCATCTGAGGTTTGTTTTTTGTTTTTTTCCGAAGTCTTGCTCTGTCCCCCAGGCTGGAGTACAAGGGCACATTTCTGCTCACCGCAACCTCTGCCTCCTGGGTTCAAGCGATTCTCCTGCCTCAGCCTCCTGAGTAGCTGAGATTACAGGTGTGCACCACCACGACCAGCTAACTTTTGTATTTTTAATAGAGACAGGGTTTCACTGTGTTGGTCAGGCTGCTCTCAAACTCTGACCTTGTGACCTGCCCACCTCAGCTTCACATAGTGCTGGGATTACAGGTGTGAGACACTGTACCCGGCCACCATCTGAGTTTTATTTCTTTAGCTTTGCAGGTTATTGGACCTTTAAAATTCAAATATTCCTAAAAGGGATGATAGTGATGACCAGCCACTTGCAACTTCGTATAATTTATTTTCAGATCACACTCCAGAGGCCTATTTTAGAGGGTCGGGGGGTAGCAGGGAGAAAATCATCGGATGACTGACAAGAGAAGGAAGTGAAGCAAGGGCAAGGTCTATAAATTAGAAGGGAAGAGCCCATGAAGAGGCTGGGGGCTCAGAAGGCGAGCTCGGCCGGCCTTGCCAGCTGGCCTGGAGCAGTGGGTCTCAGTGCAGCTCCAGTAACAGCAGCACCAGCACAGCCTGGGATCCTGTTAGCCACTATGCCAAGACTCAAGATGTATTTCTTAAGCCAATTCATTTCCTGGTTAACCTCCACCCCCAACTCCCACCCCCGATGCTTGGGCCCAGGTAACCCTTGTGGCAGAGACAAGAAGGAGATCCAGAGACTCTGATGGTGAAGCCTGAAGGAGTCCTCTGCAAGGGGGACATTTCCTTACCTTGCTCTATTTTACAGCGCTTGTAAGCATCTGAAATACCATATGTTTTTCCATTTCCGTCCACTAGAATGTGAGCCCCACTAGGGCACCGTGTTAGTTCAGTCTCCCACTGCTGTAAGAGAAATACCTGAAGCTGGGTAATTCATAAAGAAAAGAGGTTAACCGGGTGTCAGTGGCTCATGCCTGTAATCCCAGCACTTTGGGAGGCCAAGGTGGCTGTATCACTTGGGGTCAGGAGTTCAAGACCAGCCTGGCCAATATGGTGAAAGCCTGTCTCTACCAAAAATACAAAGATTTGCCAGGCACGATGGCACATACCTATAGTCCAAGCTGCTCAGGAGGCTGAGGCAGGAGAATTGCTTGAACCCGGGAGGCGGAGGTTGCAGTGAGTCAAGATTGCGCCACTGCACTGCAGCCTGAGTGACAGAGCAAGACTCCATCTCCAAAAAAAAAAAAGAGGTTTAATTGGCTCATGGTCCTATAGTCTGTACAGGGAGTATGGTGCTGACATCAGTGTCTGTGTCTGGTGAGGGCCTCAGGAAGCTTTTAATTGCAGCAGAAGGTGAAGGGGAAGCGGGATGTCACGTGGTAAGAGTGGAGTCAGGAGAGATGGGGGAGGTGCCACATATATTTAAACAGCCAGATCTCATGAGAACTCACTCACTGCATCTAGGACAGCACCCAGCCATTCATGAGGGCCCACCCGAAAGACCCAAACACCTCCCACCAGGCCCCGCCTCCAACACTGGGGATTACATTTCAACATGAGATTTGGAGGGGACAATCACCCAAACTGTATCAGCCATTATCTACTGCTCCATCTCCATTATTTACTAACCAGTCCCCAAGGGCTTAGGACAGTGCTGGCACATAGTAAGCACTCAGTAAGTATAATTTTTTAAAAAATGAACAAATCTTAAAGTCATTCCAATCTTAAACTTTGCTCCTTGTCTATCAACATTTGTGTTAATATAAAAATGACTTTTCCCCAAATGGTAAAGTAAAAAGCAATGTCTTGTGTCTTCTGCAAAGCTGGGGTTTCAGATGCCTGCATACATCACAGCTCCAGGCTCCACCACAGAGCAAAGCTTCCCTAGGACCAGGAAGCAAGGATGAAACGATGGGGCTGTGAGGGTCAGGGCCCCTTTGTGAAGGGAGAGTCCGTTTACAGAGGCTCATGTCTCTGTTCAGCCAGATTGGTGTTTCTGAGAGGTGGAAGTACAGGAAAAGTTGTAACCAAGCGTTAAGACAATGTCAACAAACTTGTCTACCCAGTGCCTGGCCCTGTCAAAATCTCCATTTCAATCTGAACGCCAGGGAAATTTTGATGAACAAGATACTCAGGAAGCATTCCTTGCGAGCCAGTGCTCTCCTTGACCTCAGGAACAGAGCCTTAGGCCCTTTGTTCTCCAGGTACTGGGCACAGTATGTACCCAGAAGGTCTTTAATGAATGCCTGATGAATGAAAAATATTCATTTCAATTGATTTTTTCTGGATATTAAGTTATAATTCAGGCCTTGCCGCTAAAAGTCATTCTAAGAAGCATTCAGTAACATTTTTACATTAGCAAGTAAAGAGTGCTGAACTTCCTTGCATCTTCTCATGGGAATACAAAATTGTGCAAATGGCCATTTGCAAGTACTCTGACTACCTCTACCATGTGTCATTGTGGGAGACTGTGGGTAGGAGGCAAAAAGGCTATGAGATTGAATTTATTTTAATCCCAAGAAATCATGGGCCATTGGCTGGGCGCAGTGGCTCACGCCTATAATCCCAGCACTTTGGGAGGCCGAGGCAGGTGGATCACAAGGTCAAGAGATTGAGACCATCCTGGTCAACAAGGTGAAACCCGTCTCTACTAAAAATACAAAAATTAGCTGGCCATGGTGGCGTGCACCTGTAGTCCCAGCTACTTGGGAGGCTGAGGCAGGAGAATTGATTGAACCCAGGAGGCGGAGGTTGTGGTGAGCCGAAATCTCGCCATTGCACTCCAGCCTGGGTAACAAGAGCGAAACTCCATCTCAGAAAAAAAAAAAAAAAAAGAAATCATGGGCCATTAAAAGTATCTCTGGATACCTTTTTCCATAGCCTAATTTGACAAATGGAGAAACCAAGTCCCATACACAGGAAAGGGCTTCCCCAGGGCATACGGTATGTGAAAGGCATCATCAGAACCAGAACCCTGGTCTCTTGACCCCCAAGTTCAACACTCCTTCCATTTTGTAGAATCATCTTTATCTCCTAAGAGTAAAAAGCAGAGAGAAATTCAGATGAATTTATCTTTAAATTCTATATCAAAGTAAAGAGATACCAATTTGTCTCTAAGGATATGTTTACTGAGATTCTACTTTATGTGGTACTTAGTACTATCTTTGCTAGTACAGGGTAATAAGGTTAAGCATGTACAAAACTGTTTCTATCCATTGCATGATGCTATCATTAATAACAGTAAGTTTCCGTTTGTGAGTCCCTGCTTATATAAGTGGTGTATGCTTTACAGGTATTACCACACGTGATTCTCACCACAGCCTGATGAAACACATTTCTGTATTAAGCCTCTTTGGGTTGCTCATGACAGAAACCCAACTCAAACAAGCTTAAGAAAAAAAGGAATTATTGGTGCACATAAATGAAAATATCAGGAGGTGTCTAGCTTCAGACTAAGCTGGACAACTTAATTCTGACAATGTCAGAAATCTTTCTCTCCCTTTATTTCCGCTATGTCAGCTTCACTCTCCAGTATGTTCTCGCCATGTCATGGGAAAGATGACCCCCAGTAACACCGGCTTTCATGAGCTTTACATCTTATGATTTTGGAAGGAGAGAGCCCTATTTTGACCCAACATCCACATTTGCCCTCCTCAAGAATCTTGATTGAGCTTCTTTGGGTCATGTGAGTGTGTCTTCATCAATATTATGTCTAGGAGAATGGGATATTTTGATTAGCTACTTCATAGCGTGGGGTGCAGAGTTTCTTTCATCAGTGGAATGAAAGAGGGGCAATTGATAATCCCATTTTACACAGGATGAAACTGAGATTCAGAGAAATCAAAGACTGTACCGTGATTGCCTAAGGCCATAGGTCCTGTTAAGGGCAAAGCTGGGACATTGACTATTTGTCTCCAAAGCCTATTTTTAAAACTTTTTCTGTTTTTGTTGTCATTTAGCAGGGGAAGGACTAATTCGCATCACTTAAAATTCACTATTTTAAAGTGTATAATCCAGTGAAAAACCTGTTTAATCGCCAGGCCAAGTGTTTTCAACTTTGGTGTGATCCGTGTTCACTTGTGAAGTATGTGGCAATGGGTTGCTATTAATAGCTGAATTACCAAAGTTACTAGAACTATTTCCTTCAAGAAATGGAAATCAGAATTAACAAAAGATTACCCGGTTCATAATGCCCCCCCATTTCCTTGTACTCCGATGTGCCCTCTGATAGCCAGCACAGCTCCTGCTGAGAGGGCGTTGGTATCCATTATGAGCAGTGCCAAGATGGAACACGTGCTGCAGCTTGCCATAAAGCTGTCGCCATCACAAGACAGAATGGGTGACCACCCCATGAAGGACACAGAGTGTTCCAGGAAAACTATTTAGAAATGGCAAATCAGTTCAGCAACATTTCAGATTCTAAGAAATATACCATTTCTGGTCAGGCGCGGTGGCTCACACTTACAATCCCAGCACTCTGGGAGGCCGAGGGGGATGGATCACAAGGTCAAGAGATCAAGACCATTCTGGTCAACATGGTGAAACCCTGTCTCTACTAAAAATACAAAAAAAAAAATTAGCTGAGCATGAGGGTGCACGCCTGTAGTCCCAGCTACTTGGGAGGCTGAGGCAGGAGAATTGCTTGAACCCAGGAGGTAGAGGCTGAAGTGAGCCGAGATCGCGCCATCATACTTCAGCCTGGGCAACAAGAGTGAAACTCCTCAAAAAAAAAAAAAAAAAAAAAAAATACCATTTCTAGATTCCAGTGATGAAGACTAGAAGGAAATACAACAAAGAGAGCTCATTCCCTGAAGAATACAAAACATTATTTTGCAATTAACGTAAAATGACATGAAAAATGTATTCAGAGAAAATTACAAACCTCTAATAGAAAAACACATTGAATATGCAGTATAAAAGCTCATGCAAGGCCTGGCACAGTGGCTTACACCTGTAAGCCCAGCACTTTGGGAGGCTGAGGCATGTAGATCACCTGAGGTCGGGAGTTCGAGACCAGCCTGGCCAACATGGTGAAACCCCATTTCTACTAAAAATAAAAAATTAGCCAGGCATGGTGGCACGTGCCTATAATCCCAGCTACTCAGGAGGCTGAGGCAGGAGAATCACTTGAACTGGAAGGCAGAGGTTGCAGTGAGCCAAGACCATACCACTGCACTTTAGCCTGGGTGACAGAATGAAACTCTGTCTCAGAAAAAAAAAAAGAAAAAGAAAAGCTTATGCCATCCTGACCAAGGTGACAATCTTGCTCTCCTCTGAGCTGATCACAACACACTCCAAGAAAGACCCAGACAAACTCAAACAATGTGGGATCAGGGGCAGAATTCGGGGAGCAGGCTGACCATGGACCCAGAAACCAGTCACACAACACAAGGAACTGAACAGGTTGAAATTGAACATTAGAGAACTGGAGGCGTTTTTAGCCAGGTAAGAGAAGATTAAGGGGCAGGGTTGAAGGGCTATGGAATGGAAGACGTATTAGATTTGTCCTGTGGAGCAACAGTGAGTAAAAATTACATGAAAAGAGATTTCATCTCAAACAAGGTAGCAACTTTTTGGAAGTCAGAAGTGTCATTGATCTAAATTAAATGACGCACTGAAGCAGGCAGAGTACATGAGTTTCTCACCCCCATCAAAAAGAGGGGGAAAAGGTCCAGCAGGCAGAAATGACTTATCTCTCATCACCCAGGAGGGGTCTAGGAGGCTGTGGACACCCCCATGCTGTGTCCACTGCCCCAGGCTGCTTCTGGAGACAACACTGAGGTTCAACAGATGTGTCAAAGCAGGTGCGAACAGCCGGCAGTGGCTCTTCCTCTCCCGGCAAGGAAGTCACGAGGGAACTACCAGTGTCAAAGGATGACAAGCGACTCTGAACATTCTGGGGAAGGAAGGATCAGGCAAGGAACGATGATCGCCTGTGGGAAAGTAATGACTTCTGACTGAAAGCTCCTGCCAGGAATTTCTGACAGGAGACCAAGGATTTTTGACAGGAGAGCAGTGTTTTATGCAAGAACACAGGGATGTCTGACTGCAGATGTTGGCTTCCGATGGGATATGCACGGAGCTCTGACAAAAAAACAAGAATTTCTGAAGGAAACTAATTTTTCTCAGGATGGTGATTTCTAAAAGGAAAGTAATGGTTTCTCCACCGGGTGTGGTGGCTCATGCCTATAATTTTGGTTATGCCTGTAATCCACCCATCAGGCTGATGGAGGGGGTGGATTACCTGAGGTCAGGAGTTCGAGACCATCCTGGCCAACATGGTGAATCCCCCCATCTCTACTAAAAGTGCAAAAATTAGCCGGGCATGGTGGTGGGCACTTGCAATCCCAGCTACTTGGAAGGCTGAGGCATGAGAATTGTTTAACCCGGGAGGCGGAGGTTGCAGTGAGCCAAGATCGCTCCACTGCACTCCAGCCTGGGTGACAGAGTGAGACTCCATCTCAAATTAAAAAAAAAAAAAATTAGTGATTTCTGACACAACAGTGATTTCTGACAAGAAAAAAGGTTGCTGATAGGAGAGTGTGAATTTCTGCCAGGACGTCTTAGACAGGAATGAGGGTTTCAGTTAGGAAGAACCAAAAACAGCAGCACAAAACAAACTGAAAAACAATAGGAAGGAATCGGGCTCCTTTGGGAAATAGCTTCCTGGGTGTGGAGGGAGCTTCCCCAGCAATAACAAGCTGGGTTGGGGGAGGCTGAAATTGAGCAAGACCTGGCTGCCGTGTCTCCTTTGGCAGAGGAGGGCTGAGTGTGCTGGAGGGAGCGTTAGAAGATTAACAAAATGGGTTTGAGCATAGGTGACTAGGAAATGCATTCTCATCCAGAGGCTTGGAGGAGGGAGGAGGGAGCAGAGGAGCTAGAAATCTGGTCCTTCTTCAATCCCCGGGACCCAGAAATAACAAAGCCTTGGTGTTCACTCAGGAAATTCAAAGGAAAGCTTCTGCCCTCTTCATTGATTGCCAGTTCTTAGCAAAGGGGACCGGATAATAGAGGAGTGAAGATGTTAAGGCAGTAGTTCTGAAGTTATCCAGGAACCAGACGCTTGCTTGCTTGCTTGCAGAGAAAGTAGCATTGTGGTAGAGAGGAGAATGAATGAAGGGAAGTGGAAGCATCCGCAAGGCGCCGCTACAGAAATGGCAGGCCGGCGACATCCTGGTCAGCAGGAGAAGTGATTTTCTTGTGTCCCTGTGTCCTCCCTCACTCACCACCGGTGCCCCTGAAGAGTTCCCAGGCCAGGCTGGGTCCCTCTCAGGATCCCTTCCCTGTGGGTGGTGAGGTTTGCCTCCAGCAATCGCCCGGCAGGGACATGTCTCAGAGGGAAGGGACCAGTTTTCTCAGACTGAGCTCTCATTGACGCCAGCTCCCAGGCACCACGTCTACCACGTGACTGCATTCCTGCAGCCACCAAGAGCTAGGAGAATTTTAATCGTGCAGATCCTCAGAACAGCTGCAGCAGCCGGAGCCAGAAGTGCCAGACTCGGACTTCCGACCGGATACGGGGCTCAGCAGGCTCAGCAGCTCGGCGGCCACACAGCCCGGGACACAGCCTCCTTCGGGGAACCCCACCTCACTGCCAGGCCCATCTTCTGCTCTCTTTGGGGGTCCTGACCACTGTCTCCCTACACACCCAAGAAGGGGAACCTGGTCTTGTCTTTCCAGCTGCCCCCACCTGTCCTCCCTCTTGGGGTTCCTTTCCATCCAAACTGGATTCAGAGGACACAGAGTTCCCCAGCTTTCCCCGAGTTTGATGCCCTGTCTGGCCCTCAAGGCATTTTATTGCTGCCAATACCAACTGGGAAAAAGACACAGTGGTACGAAGCATTACAGATGAGAAGCAGACTTGAGAATTTTTTTCAAATTCAAGAGCAGTAGTTTGTCTCAGGAGAGGCTGATCCTGTCTGTCTCACTGTGAGGAATCCCTATGATAGACCTTCCCGGGCAAAGGCCTTTCCTGGGTATCTGTCTGGGTCTTCAAGCAGCAATTCTTACCCTTTACCTGCCTGGGTCACTGCTCATCCAGAACTCCCGAGGGAGAGCAGTGAACCAGGGAACTAGCCGACCACTTGGAGCCTGTAGGCCAGTCCCTTTCTGTGAAGACTCACCAGGCCTGACTCAGTGCATAACATCTCAAAGCTGTAGTTACCTCATCTATAAAATGGGGATAAAAATCTCACTTCAGGCTGGGCGTGGTGGCTCACGCCTGTAACCCCAGCACTTTGGGAGGCTGACGCGGGCGGATCGCAAGGTCGGGAGTTCGAGACAAGCCTGGCCAACATGGTGAAACCCTGTCTCTACTAAAAATACAAAAATTAGCTGGGTGTGGTAGTGATGGGCACCTGTAGTCCCAGCTACTTAGGAGGCTGAGGCAGAAGAATCACTTGAAACCAGAAAGTAGAGGTTGCAGTGAGCTGAGATTGCAGCACTGCACTCCAGCCTGGGTGACAGAGCAAGTTTCTGTCAAAAAAAATAAATAACTCCCACTTCACATAGTTGTTGGGGTGATTAAAGGAGCTAATATATAAAGTACCTGGCCCCCAGTAGGCGTGATCAATTGGTCCCTTATTTCTCCTCATGGGGGAAAGCAGAACCCTTGAGAGCAAGGCTGCGGCAGGTGAGGCTGTTCAGCGTGTGGCTGCCCGTCCAGCAGCTGGGTGGAGGCTGAAATACCACAGGCCCTTCACTCGCCCTGTCAAGTGCCCAGGGTGGGGCATTCTGCACAAAGGCTTTGTCTCTCCTGCATACAGGCTCCCTAAGGCTGAGCAGCACTGGCTGCCGGGTGACTGCACTAGCACCCAGCCCACCCAGCTGGGGAAAGAAAGAATGGCATGTGCCGGGTACAGTGGCTCACGCCTGTAATCCCAGCACTTTGGGAGTCCGAGGCAGCTGGATCACCTGAGCTCGGGAGTTCGAGACCAGCCTCGCCAACATGATGAAACCCTGTCTCTACTAAAAATACAAACATTAGCCAGGTGTGGCAGTAGTGGGCGCCTATAATCCCAGCCACTCGGGAGGCTGAAGCAGGAGAATCACTTGAACCTGGAAGGCGGAGGCTGTGGTGAGCTGAGATGGCACCATGGATTGCACTGCAGCCTGGGCAACAAGAGCAACACTCTGTCTCAAAAAAAAAAAAAAAAAAAGAATGGCCACAAGTGTTTGTAATTTGTTCCTTCCTCACAGTGAGACCAGGTTCCCCTCCTCTCTTGCTTGTTCTCAGAGGCCGTGGTGAGGTGGAGAGCAGCTGACATTGTGATGGGTCCACCTTTTCTCATTGGGGGTGTCTTGAAGGGGGCTGGCCTGCCTGCATTTGGGTCCAGGTAACCACTCTTCTTCCTAGCAGCCTTCCCACTGGGGCAGTTGGCAGGGTCCTAAACTTAGAACCTCTGCGTTTACATCCAGGGCCCTCCAAGAGTCTCTCTTTAATACTACGGACAAAGACCCAAGCGGGAGCTTTTTTTCCCCAGTAAGAAAAGACTAAATGGAGTCCAGGCCCAGTGGTCGGAAGAGTGGGATGCCTCAGCCGCAGCCCTCTGGGAAGTGGCTTCGGTGCAGGGCTGCCTTGAAGGTTGCGCTTTTCAGTCTTCATTTCTAGCTCACATAGTAGGTAAGACAACAGATAGGGTTACATTTCCAAGAGTTGGTCTGTGTATTTCCCTGGTACTCTGCTCTCTTGCTGGTACCAAAGGGCACAACACTCCCAACTGTTCAGAAACAAACACTCACAGAACCCACAGAGCCAGGGTTAGACACAAAGGCTCTGCAGTGTGCTTGCAAAACCGGATTTTCCTCTCCCAAAGACTAGGAAACACGAGGCTGGGCGCAGTGGCTCACGCCTGTAATCCCAGCACTTTGGGAGGCCGGGGCGGGAGTATCACGAAGTCAGGAGTTCGAGACCAGACTGACCAACATGGAGAAATCCCATCTCTACCAGAAATACAAAAAAAAGTGAAATAAAATAACCGGGCTTTGTGGCACGTGCCTGTAATCCCAGCTACTCAGGAGGCTGAGGCAGGAGAATTGCTTGAACCTGGGAGGCAGAGGCTGCAGTGAGCCGAGTTTGCACTCCAGCTCAGGCAATAGAGCGAGACTCTGTCTCAAAAAGAAAGACTAGAAAAAACTAGGCTTGCAGAAGCAGGAAGAGGCAGCTGGGCCTGGACGGGAGGGAGTGAAGATACCTGGGTTTACTTGGTGTGGCCCCTTCCACCAACAGCACTGGATACCCGTGAACAGCACTTGGTAGCTCTGGAGGCTGTGAGTATGGATGAAGCCAGCAGGGGAAAACCTTGCCCCTGAACAGAACCAGCTATACCTGTCTCTGTAGAGATTGGAGCAGTGAAGGACGCTACACTCCTAAAAGGCCTGACTGTGGTGGGAATGCTCTCTTCTAACCAAGGGGTTTCCAATCGCAGAATCCTTTAGAAAATGCTAGAACTCTGGAAGCTCAACAAGCGGGTCTCATGAAGGTAGAGAAGAGAATGGTGGTTACCGGAGGCACGGAAGGGTAGAAGGAGGGAGAGGATGAAGAGGAAAAAAAGAATATAAATGTATTACTATTGAAGGGTACCCTTAAAAATAGTAAATACGGTAAATTTTAGACGTATATTTTACCTAAAAAAAATGCTGGAACAATTTCAGCCAAAAAAAAAAATACCCTCAATTTTTGAGCACAAAATAATTTTGTTTCTCAGGTGACGGAAATTTTTTTGTAGTATTTTTAGGAAGAAGAGGTTAATAAGAAATCAAGGATTTCTTTTTTAAAACAACAAAATACCAGCAGCTTCCAGGGACTCCCCTGGAATCCACACATAGCCAGTGCAATCCATCCATATTACACTTTTGTGACAGAACAATTGATGTTCAGAAAAATGACCCTTGAATCACCAGGTCAGCAAAGGAAGTGTCTATTCACTCAGTTGCCAGAATCCCTATTTCCTTTGCATTATAGTGAAGTGGAGACTGGTTGTATTTCTAAATTAACTACAAACTCCGGCCGGGCGCGGTGGCTCACGCCTGTAATCCCAGCACTTTGGGAGGCCGAGGCGGGTGGATCACAAGGGCAACAGATCGAGACCATCCTGGTCAACATGGTGAAACCCCGTCTCTACTAAAAATACAAAAAATTAGCTGGACATGGTGGCGCATGCCTGTAATCCCAGCTACTCAGGAGGCTGAGGCAGGAGAATTGCCTGAACCCAGGAGGCGGAGGTTGCGGTGAGCTGAGATCGTGCCATTGCACTCCAGCCTGGGTAACAAGAGCGAAACTCCATCTCAAAAAAAAAACAACAAAAACAAAAACTACAAACTCCTTGGAATTAATTTTTTTTTTGAGAATTTTAACATCCTTTAGACAAAGGTCACACTGTATGTAAATTTAATGTATTGAGCATTCAGAAATGATTTGGTCTTTGAGAGGAACCTCATGTGGCCCCATCCTGCAGATATTTGATGGGGATGGGTCATGATGGCGGTTCTCAACTGTGGCGGGGGGCATTCCCCTTCGCCCCGGGAACATTTGGCAATGTAGGAAGACCTTTTTGGCTGTCACAATTGGGATGGGGAATGGGACGCTACTGGCATCTAGTACATAGCGGCCAAGGGATTCTGCTCAATATCCTGTAATGCTCAAAACAGCCCTTCACACCGAAGAATTACTGACCCCAAGTGTCTGGAGTGCTAAGGTTGAGAAACACGGTTCATGCTGACTCAAAAAGGTGCACCCCAGTGGGGACCAGTAGGGTGGCTGCTCCAAGGCTACTCAGAGGCCTCAGGGCCACGCTCGGAGACCTACTCTGTCATCCATCACTTGGGTACTTTGTTTAATCTCAAAAAGTGTGCACCTGGCTCATCTCAAGATGGTTCTAGGATCTAAAGTCAAGACATCCGTCTGCAGCAAAATACAACCATCAGATGTCTGGCTGCTCTATGCTGGCAGCAAGGATGCTTAGCAGAGCTGGGAGTAGAGCGTCAGGAGTTGGTTACATAAGTCACAGGCCGCCTAATGCACCTAGGTCTACCAGGACTTGGGCGATACTGGAGGGCACTGCCAGTGCTCACCTGGGTGGTGCTACCTCTTCTGAGTTTCCGCTGGTAACCAAGCCTTCTCGTGACCAACACCTTCTTTCTTTGGATGTGTTAATGTCTGGTAAGTCTGACTTCTACCTGGAGCCAGAGTCCACTTAAAATGGTTGCATTGCTCAGCTCTTATCCATTTATTATGTTTATATTTTATAGTTTAATGTAGGAATTCCCTGATCTGAGAGCAGAGGGGGTGATTCTGAGAAGCCATTTAATCCATGAGTATCTAGAGTATCTGTGAGAAAATACAGTATGCACTAATCTAGTACAAGTGTTTGTCAAAAGTATTCATATGATGTAGCAATTAATAAAGTATAAGCAATTTACACAGTGGTCATAATTCCTAATCGTTTGTGGCCAAGATGATTTCTTGGTCACAAATACTAAAAGCATAAATATGATTGTGTGGGAATGGGTCTGGGAAATATTTTGAGGATAAAAGCAGGATTTAGGCCAAGTGCAGTGGCTCGTGCCTGTAATCCCAGCACTTTGGGAGGCCGAGGTGTGTGGATCACTTGAGCTCAAGAGAACAAGACCAGCCTGGGCAACATGGTGAAACCCCATCTCTACAAAAAATACAAAAATTAGCCAGGCGTGATGGCAGGCCCCTGTAATCCCAGCTA
Source organism: Callithrix jacchus (assembly GCF_049354715.1). Lineage (NCBI taxonomy): Eukaryota > Metazoa > Chordata > Mammalia > Primates > Cebidae > Callithrix > Callithrix jacchus. Next base: position 24,673,546 of record NC_133516.1, on the reverse strand, counting down.
CTTGGGAGGCTGAGGTGGAAGGATGGCTTGAGCCCAGGAGATGGAGGTTGCAGTGAGCTGAGATCACACCACTGCACTACAGCAGGGGTGACAGAGTGAGACCCTGTCTCAAAAAAAAAAAAAAAGGAAAAAAGGAGGATTTATACTGGAAAAAGTTGGGAACCTCTGGTTTGACTCTCAGAGGGTTAATTTTCCCTATTTCTTAGTTCTTGAGCATGGAAGCACAGCACCCCAGGGTTGCCACCCCCAACCCCCATGGTATGCCCTTGCTTGCACTACCCCTGGGAACAACCTCAGCTCCTTGTATTTGTGGGCTTGCCCGTTTCCGAAACATTGAGGAAGGGAGAACAGAGGCTACCACTTCTATTTACTGATGAGGATGGAGCTTGGGCAGTTGATTTGTCTTAGGATCTATGGCTGGCGTAGCTGGAGCCAGGGCCCCAGCTGATGCGGGACGCAGAGTTCTTTCCATTCCCCCTGAATTAGTAATGGAGCCCTTGGGGGGTCTCAGAGCCACCAAATACCAAACTCTACTCCATAGCAACTAGTGGATGAGAGAGCCAGGTAGTATTTAAGAGCTTACACCAACTAGTCTTCTTACGTACTTCTGAATCCCAGTTTATGAGAATTTCACAAAGGTAAAGAAAATAGAAAGCAACTAACAAGCCCATGTTCAGTTGCCATGAAAACCTGTGTTTACCTTAGCGTTCACATTTAGTACTATTTCCTGAAATTCCCAATGAGGATTTCAGGTGACCTGTGGGTTCTCTGAACCTTAATCTCTAAATCTGAAAAGTTAAAAAAACAAACAAACAAACACTGAACCAGATTATATATTTCTGGGTAATTTTAGCTTTGACACTCTATTAATCTAAATCTGTGGGTTCTATCAGCAGCATCAAAGGACGAATGCTCTAGAATAATGTTTTGTCTTTTTTCAAGAGACATCTATTCAGTCATTTATACATTCATTCAACAAACATTGATTGCACATAAGACACTGTACTAGGCTCTGTACAGATTATAGACTTAAAAACAGAAAGTACCCATTGATTATACCCAGGTAGCTAACCTCTATAAGGAAATCAAGAAAAACAAGAAAGTCATTATGACTAGCTCACATTTGATGCTTTAAACCACTTCTGATGAAAAGTTCAGGACTTTTACATTGGAATGTAAAATATGTAGGCTAAGAAAATTTCCTGCAAGTGAGTCAAAAATTCTCTGAATTATAACAGGCTCTCAAATGGCTATAAAATTTAGAGAAAACTAGTCATGCAATGCCTTCAGTTGTTTGTGATGAGAATCTAAAATCTTGTCATAGGAGCTTCAAAACAGTTTCCAATACAGCTGTTCCAAGGGCAAGGAAAAAATATTTGTTTGATTTAATCTAGAGTCTAGAATTGACTGCTGTTCATTAAGAAACTTTCTTCCTTTCTTAAAAAGAATTTTTTATCCAGTACAATTTCATTAGTCACACGAGATCTTTTCATTTGATTAAAAAGTAACTACGTTTTATTTGTAAGAGAGATGGAATTGATTTGGCAAATGGAAACTAAGAAAATATGTCTAGATGGCTATTTTGACTTTTACGATTACATGGAAGATGACAAAATTAGGCCGGAAATTGCAAAACTCTGTGGCTCAAAGGAGGAAATTACTTGTATGGTATCTGGGAGGATTCACTGGGGTGCTACCAGCACAGATAAAGTGAGGGGTTTGGGCAGCTTTTTTCTTTAGTTTCTGAGCATTGCTGCTTACACCACTATCCTTACACCACTACCACCATGTGCTGAGCAGAGGGCACTAAGGTGGGTAAGATGCTGTCCCTGCTTTTGAGATGTTTATAGTCCATTTGGGGAAGACTCAGTCAAATAATTAGGCAGTTCCAGCCAGGCACAATCAGGACCCTAAAGGGGCCACTGCCTGAGCGCGCCTGGGAGGGCTCTCACACCCAGGCGGGGGAACTAGGGATACTGCTGGGCCATGGAAAGACAGGGGTTTCTCTAAAGTGCCTTCTAAATCTGATGTTTTACATGTGGCTCTGCAGAAAAAAAAATGTAAGTACAGAATCACAAAAGTGTGGTTAAAAAAAATCATTTGGGGGGAAAAATATTTCATGAGAATCTGTCAAATCTTCTAATACTGTCATTCAATCACACTTGGAAAGAGGAGGCTAGGCGCACAGAGGCCCTGGAATCTGCAACGCCTACCCCAGGTGTGCCCAGGTTGTTCAGGAATCTCCAGGGATAGCCCTCTTCCACTTAGTGGTGAATTGGGCCGGAGAACACACCACAGCTCACTGATACATGCTCTATTAGATTACAAAGCCCAGTAATTGCCGTTTAAGGTTCAAGTCATGGTGAGGACATTCATCTGCATTTCTGTTCCTTTGTATAGCAATTAATTTGCACCTAAATTAACAATAAAAATGGTTATGTGATCCAATAAAGTAGAAATGATGGCAGGAAAAAATAACCTCATCTGTTTTACCCTCCGAGCAAGGCCAAATCATCCTTTTCCCCTCCCACCGTTGTTTGTCTCTCTGGAGAAGGTTATTTTCAGGCAGGCGGAGTGGGAACCGGGTGTGCACGCTGGCCCCTGTCAGGCATCCAGCCTCAAAGGCCATCGACAGGAAAATGGGATTTGCGTGATGTAAAGTATTGTTGACTTGAAAGGGTTCAGGCAGGTCACCACTGCAGCATGCTCCCAAGGAAGGCCAGGAAACAGGCTCTCTGAAATTGTTGAAGGCAAAGACAGACACAAACTACCCGAGAAGATGTTAGCGCGCCTGGGCAGCATATGGCTAGCAGACACATTCTGTTTGACATGAAACGGTTTTTAAGTCTTTGGGTTTGTTTCCAATGTTTAAAAATTAGGATATTTCACATGAATATTCAGATTTACAATTCTCTTGAAAAGTTGGAAGATTGTTGACACTGCATCTCTATTCCCGCCTGACAACATTTGGCTGGAGTTGAGTGGTCACTGTCCCTTTTGAAGTTAGGCAGTGTTTGCCGCTTGCCGCAGTCCCCACCATTCCCCATTGTCCCGTACCAGGTCTGGCTCTCCTAGGCCTGCCCCACCTGGCTCCTGTGGGGTCTCAGTGTGTGACCCTGTTTTATGATTTGCCTGTCACGTACAGGAGTTACTTGTCTTGGTTGCTGTTTAGATAAAGTTTCCTTTTTAATTTCATGGAGCATTTTCCTTTTTCTGAACAAAGGTCTTACACTGGCTGCTGTGTGATTTGGTCCTGGCATCAAACCTGTTGCCATGGAACCATAGACCTCTCCAGAGGGAACCTACTTTGGAGAATAGCTTGCCTACCTGCCTCTTTTAGGAAATAAGGCTCAGAGAGGCCAAGTTACTTGTTCAAGGTCACGCAGTGACTTGAGACAGAGCCAAGACTGGACCCAGTACTCATACTTTTCCTACTGCATTCCAGCCTCTTCTGGGGTGCTCATTCATGATACTGCATGACCCAAAGAAAGAATATAATTTCCCAGGTCATTGTGCCATCTTTTCACCTTGGAAAAGTTTGAACAGTTGTAGGCCTGTGGGGCATGGCTGTCTGCTCTCCAAGATGAGCCCTCATCATGGGATGCTGTTTTCAAAGCTTAGTTTCTTATTCCATCTGTTGATTCTGAGAGCCTTAATCTGGGAGTGAGGCCAACTAGGTCCCAGTCTATCTCTGCCTCTTACCAGCTGTGTGGGCTTGGGCAAGTTTTCTTGCCTCTCTGAGTCAGAATTTCCCAAGTGTAAGACAGGAATGCCTGCCTCACAGGATGTTGTAATGCTCACAGGACAGAACAAAATTAAAGTTCTCAGAAAAATGTAAAAAGTTAGATAAATGCAAGTTACTATTATGGGCTCTTGAGTGGAGATACTCTCAGAATTCTCTCTTTTCACAGGTGAGAAAATGGGGACTCAGGAAACAGGGTCATCCAGCCAGTGACCAGTTCAGATGCAAGCAGGTCTCCTGTCCTCCCTGCCACAGCCACAGTTGGAATCACGGATCTCAGTTAAAGCCACCCGGCCCCAAGCATGTGGGCAGCTGGTCATGGGGTGAAATGGGAAATGCCCTAACCTCCCTTTACTAGAGTCTGGGGAAGCAGAGTCCCAGCCTCAGGGACAAAATCATTAAATCCTGGTCATTTTAGCTGGACACAATGGCTCCTGCCTGTAATCCCAGCACTTTGGGAAGCAGAGGCAGGTGGATCACTTGAGGTCAGGAGTTGGAGAATAGCCTGAACAACATGGTGAAACCCCATCTCTACCAAAAATACAAAAAAAAAAAAAAAATGAGCTGGGCATGGTGGCACATGCCTGTAATCCCAGCTACTCAGGAGGCTGAGGTAGGAGAATCATTTGAACCCTGAAGGCAGAGGTTGCAGTGAGCTGAGATCGCATCACTGCTCTCCAGCCTGGATGACAGAGTGAAACTCCATCTAAAAAAAAAAAAAAAATCCAGGGAGAGAGATCCAAGATGGCCGATCACTAGCAGCTCAGGCTTGTAGCTCCCAGTGAAAGCGCAGAGAATGAGAGGACGCCACACTTTCAGACGAATTTTTGTTGCTCAAGAACCAGGAGATACCCAGTGGAGGAGCCCCATGGGTTGCCAGCGCGACTTTTGCAGCCGGCGTGGCGGTTCTCGGTGCAGAGTAAACGGGACTGGGTCCCCTTTTGGTCAACGTTTGGAGCTGAAAAAAGAAGGGATTCAGGAGTGAAGCCAGACTGGAGACTCCCGGACAGAAAATCACCAAGAATCTTGATGCCACTGTTTTAGCCGGCACAATGGGTTGCTCAGATTTTGGCGCTGGGAATTAACAAGCTGGACATCCACTCAGAGACCTAATTTGAAAGTTGATAATTACAAAGACGACAGGTGGATAAATTTACAATGATGGGAAGAAACCAGCGTAAAAAGGCTGAGAATACTCAAAATCAGAATGCCTCTCCCTCTACAGAAGATCACAGTTGCTCATCAGCAAGGGAACAAGGCCTGATGGAGAAGGAGTGCATTCCATTAACAGAATTAGGCTTCAGAAGGTGGATAATAAGAAACTTCTGTGAGTTAAAAGAACATGCTCTGGTCCAATGTAAAGAAACTAAGAACTTTGAAAAAAGGTTTGACGAAATCTTAACGAGAATAGACAATTTAGAGAGGAATATAAGTGAATTAATGGAACTGAAGAATACAATAGGAGAACTCCGAGAAGTATGCACAGGTTTTAACGCTTGAATTGATCAAGCAGAAGAAAGGATATCAGAGGTTGAAGACCAACTTAATGAAATGAAACGAGAAGACAAGATTAGAGAGGAAGGAGTAAAGAGGAATGAGCAAAGTCTCCAAGAAATATGGGACTATGTGAAAAGACTAATTTATGTTTGATAGGTGTACCTGCATGTCATGAAGAGAATGAATCCAAGCTGGAAAATATTCTTCAGGATATTATTCAGGAAAACTTTCCTAACCTTGTAAGGCAGGACAATACTCAACTGCAGGTAATACAGAGAACACCACAAAGATATTCCTCAAGTAGAGCCACCCCAAGACACACAATTGTTAGATTCACCAGGGTTGAAATAAAGGAGAAAATTCTAAGGGCAGCTAGAGAGAAAGGTCAGGTCACCCATAAAGGGAAGCCTATCAGACTCACAGCAGAAACCCTACAAACTAGAAGAGAGTGGGGATCAATATTCAATATCCTCAAAGAAAAGAATTTTCAACCCAGAATCTCATATCCAGCCAAACTAAGCTTCATAAATGAAGGAAAAATAAAATTTTTCATGAACAAGCAAGCACTCAGAGATTTCATCACCACCAGGCCTGCTTTACAAGAGCTTCTGAAAGAAGCACTACACACAGAAAGGAACAACCAGTATCAGTCATCCCAAAAACTTACCAAAAAGTAAAGAGTATCTCCATAATGAAGAATCTATATCAATTAATGGGCAAAATAGCTAGCCAGCATTAAATGACAATATTAAACTCACAAATATCAATATTAATCCTGAATTTAAATGGATTAAATGCCCCAATCAAAGACATAGACATGTAAAATGAATAAAAAGTCAAAACACGTCGGCACTCTGTATCCAGATCCATCTCCTAAGCAAGGACACACAAAGACTCAAAACAAAAGGTTGGAGGAAGACTCACCAATCAAATGGAGAGAGAGAAAAAACAAAACAGGAGTTGTAACTTTCGTTTCTGACAAAATGGACTTTAATAGTAACAAAGACTAAAAGAAACAAAGGACATTACATACTGATAAAAGGATCAATGCAACAATAGGAGTCAATGATCATAAATATATATGCACCCAATATAGGGGCACCCAGATACATAAGGCAAGTTTTCAATGACTTATAAAAAGACTTGGACTCCCACACAATAATAGCGGGAGACTTTGACGCCATGTTGTTAATATTCGACGGATCAAGGAGATAGAAAATTAACAGGGACATTTATGATTTGAACTCAGACCTGGAACAAGTTAACTCAGTGAATATTTATAGAATTCTTCACCCCAGATCCACAGAACATACATTTTTTTTAGTATCACATTACTCCCATTTTGAAGTGACCACACAAATGGAAGCAAATCACTCTTCAGCACTTGCACAGCATTTCACAGACTTAAATGAAATAGTGGTTGGCTGTTTGTTATTTTCTTTCCTTATTCCTTCCGATCTCCGCTGTTAATTACAATTATCAGCATAAAAGAGGTTTTTAATACCTATTTCTAGATTGCATTTCAGCCTGGACAATAGAGCAAGACTCCTGTTCTCTCTCCCTCTTTTCTCTTTCTCTTTCTTTCTTTAAAAAAAAAAATCCTGCTCATTCTAAGGAGAGAGGCAGAGAAACAAAGAAGGCAGCTCTGGCACCATCCCTCCTCATCAGCCCAAGGCTGGGATGCTGGGATTCTGGGTAGCACTGACTCCGAAGAGGCTTGGAGACCCCTAAGAGCAGAGCCCCACACTTGCTGGGGGCTGAATCCCAGCCTGTGAGCATGGACTTGGGAGGCATTACACTGTGCAAATGAACACTGTTTTTACAAACTTGTGGAACCTGCCAGCTCTCTCAGTTTAACTAGATCTCTGCAGTGACATCCAGGCATGTTCTGCATTAAATTAGAGCTGGTAATTTCAGAGGGAAACAGCTCTGAAATGGCATGAAAGACAAAAATCTGTTCCTTGAAAAATGACGCCATATGTGCCTGCATTGCTGCAGTTAGGGTGAAAGGCTTTTCCTCCCTTGGTTACTCATCAAGCCGCCAATGTTAATGTCAGATTTGCAACAGAACCATATACTAATGGAACCCAAATTAGCTCTAAAATTAGCTCTTAACAAGAAACTGGAGGCTAGCTCAAGGCAAGCAGATTTCTCTGACTGTGAGAGACAGAAAGCACTTTAGCAAAGCAGCCACATATTGATATTCTCAAGCTTCAAAAAAGATCACTCTTTGCTCCAAGTGAGTTGCACAGGAAGAATTGTGCACAGCTGGCTGTCTGCCTGTGCGTCAAGAACATAGCAGCTCAACCTGCGGTTTTAAGGAAACCTTCCACAAAACAAAGAAACTATTGAGAGTTTAGTGTGAGTGAGGAGGGAGAAGGACTCAGGGGATTGGATCTGGGTGGGGGACTGGATCCTGGGAGTGGCAGTGTTCAGATTTAGAGTATGTTCCAGTATCACTGTTTATCTAATACCTATATAGAACCCAAGGACTACAGAGAAATCAGTTATGGCAAATATGTATATGGATAAACAATGTTTAGCAGCTGAAATTGATCATTGTGAGTTCTCTTCCACCATCCTTAAAAATTAGGAACTGAGGCTGGACGCGGTGGCTCACGCCTGTAATCCCTGCACTTTGGGAGGCCGAGGCAGGTGGATCACGAGGTCAGGAGTTTGAGATCAGCCTGGCCAACATGGTAAAAACCCATCTCTACTAAAAATACAAAAATTAGCCAGGCATGGTGGTGGGTGCCTGTAATCCCAGCTACTCAGGAAGCTGAGGCAGGAGAATCACTTGAACCCAGGAGGCAAAGATTGCAGTGAGCCAAGATTGGGCCACTGCACTCCAGCCTGGGTGACAGAGCAAGACTCTGTCTAAAAAAAAAATTGTAAACTTTTATTTATTTATTTATTTTGAGATGGAGTCTCACTCTGTCACCCAGGCTGGAGTGCAATGGCCAGATCTCAGCTCACTGCAACCTGGGTTCCAGTGATTATTCCACCTCCGCCTCCCAAGTAGCTGGGATTACAGGTGCCCACCACCATGCCCAGCTGATTTTTGTATTTTTAGTAGACATGGGTTTTCGCTATGTTGTCCAGGCTGGTCTCGAATTCCTGACCTCAGGTGAATCACCCGCCTTGGCCTTCCAAAGTGCTGGGATTGAGCCATGGTGCCTGGTCCCTAACTGAAAAATTTGTTAAAGAGTATCCCATCAGTAGGAACATTTCTAAAATATTCCCAGAGCAGTAGACTTCATTAATAGGTCTCAGTCTAGCCAAGTTTTTGCTGCCCCTAACTCCTCAGTAAGCCCCTCAAGGGCCCCAGGTGGGAATTTGAAGATTGATGAGGCAGCACTGTGAAGATCACTTTGTTTTTGGAGTTTACTCCATGGTTTGTGGACCAAGGCTGAGAGGAGAAGGAGGGTGTAGGAGGTAGGATGGGTGATTAGAGCCACTGAAACCTGCCAAGGGGGAAGGAGGGTTAAGAAAATAAAGACGCAGTTGGGGAGTAGGAGGAAGACAGCATTAGGTTGTGGGCAGGCGGCGTGAATTAGGCACCCTCGCATCAGGAAAAATGTGGATGAAACATTTACGTTCCCATCCATTCAAGGAAGCAGGGCACTCCTGTCTGGCTAAGAAGTACCTCTGAAACTGATATTTGGGGGCATGTGAATTCCATTCAGTTTCACATCCTCACCGCTGAGCATTTTTGGTTGCACATTGGGGTTGGTTGAGCTGAATGAGTCCTCTCAGTCTCTATAATGAGTCTATTACGGTGATAAAATGGGTACATAGATAACCAAAATATAAGCTCGTGGGGAGGAATGCTCTTAGGAGGGACCCAGGAAAGTGCTTTGGGGCTCCAGCGGAAGGAGAGATTCGTTTTGTGTTGCATCGGGGGAGTCCTGACCAAAGATGTGGCATCTGAACCAGGCCTGGAAGGATGAGTAGCAATGAGTTACGGGACCTTTACACCAGTGGAGGCCGTTAACCCAACACACAAACAAGTCCCCCTGGGATTCAGTCCATTCTGGCATGACTCCAAGCCAGGGTGAGCTGTCCTCTCCAGCTGGCTCCCTTCTCTTGAAGTGTGCTGGAGAAGAGGCAATGAAGCAATGAGACAGGGCGAGGACAAGCCTGGCAAGCCGGGGTTGCTCTGGATGAAGGTGAAAACGGGGGAACAGAGACAGCATGTCCTTAGACAAAGTCCTGGGTGGAAACGAAGACTGAGCCTGCCAATGCAAACAGCAGCAGCAAAGTCCTGACGGCTCAGGACTTTGACTTCCCAGAGCGACTGCAAGTCTGCCTGTGATTCTTCCCTCACCTCTTCCTTCCGTCCCTAGGTTTCAATTCTGACAGCTCTGATACTGAATTCCAACAGATTACTTAAAAAGATAAGAAGTTTGAGGCCAGGCCCGGTGGCTCACCCCTGTAATCCCAGTACTTTAGGAGGCCGAGGTGGGTGGATCATGAGGTCAGGAGTTTGAGACCAGCCTGACCAACATGGTGAAACCCCATCTCTACTAAAAATACAAAAATTAGCCAGGCGTGGTGGCAGGCACCTGTAATCCCAGCTACTCAGGAGGCTGAGACAGGAGAATTATTTGAACCAGGGAGGTAGAGGTTGCAGTGAGCTGAGATCATGCCACTGCACTCCAGCCTGGGTGACAGAGCAAGATTCTGTACCAGGAAAATAAATAAATAAATAAGGAGTTCGAGACATTTATTTGCATAGCTGACACCCTCAAAATGATAGTTTATTTGGACTTTAGAATCACACACATGAAGAGTTTCTAGGATGACTTTGGGATGTGATTCAGTTTCAGGGTTGCAGTTGAACCATTGCTGACAAATAGTACCACTTCCTTAAGACCCATCTGTCTCCCTGTCAGTTTCTCCCTCTGGGTAACTGTGGAACAATCAAACCTCTAAGCCTGGATGAGATGCTGGTTCCTGGGTGCAGACATGCAGTTAGCTAGAAGGAGTAAGTTCTATAGTTCAGTAGCATAATAGGGTGACTAACAATAACTCATTCCATATTCCAAAATAGCTAGAAGATCTGGAATGTTCCCAGCACAAGGATATGACACGTTTGAAGTTATGGCTATCCCACTTACCCTGATTTGATGCGTGTATCAAAATGTCACAGGTACCTCATAAATATGTACAACTATTATGTATCAATTAAAAAGTAATCTAAAGATAAAATTCACCATGTTAACTATTTAAAAAAAAAACCTCTGTGAAGAGAAAGGATGGCATTGTGGAAAAACTCCAGCTTGCCTTGTAATCCCAGCTCAGCATGAAAAATCGCTGTGTCTGAGCGATTCATTTAACTTCTTTGCATTTACCTGCTGGGGCAGTTAAATGAAATGGTGTGTATAAATGTGCTTTGTGGAAGATAAAGTGCTGGACAAGTGCTAGTTGTTAGTAATGATACATGTACCGCCTCACAGGGTTCTTAGAAGCCTTCTTTGAGAGTGCTCTTCAAAAGAAAGTTATTATCAGAAATTCTAGAATCTTCTAGCCTCAGAAAGAACTGCAGATGCAATAAAAGTTTACCAAATTATCAACAACTGAAGGAAAAAGTAAAGCCCAGAACATATTGTATGAGGTTAACTAGAATTACAACTGGCAGAAATGTATTTCTTATTAAATAAAAAAAGAATCTCTTTCAGTGAGACAAATGTCAGTTTCTCTACTGATGTTTATAAATCAATTTTTAAGACGAATCGCTTGCTACCATAATCACTCATTTTTCCTGGCACTGCTTGGCAGGACAAATCTCATAAACGCACAACCTCTCCTGTCAGTACAAATAGATCCATCTTCTCTGATGATCTCTATGGTTTAGGATCTGCCGTGCAAAGAGACCAACATTAGGGGACAAGGGCTTTATTTGTATCTTTTTCTAAATTGGCCAAGAGCTTCATGGGGTGGTTTGCAGTCAACCTTACTCAATAAAACAAGCTCCCTTTGGGTATATCTCTCGAACTCAAGAAAAAGAAACTCCCTATCTAAAAAACAACAACAACAAAACTTGTACCTAAATGGAAAGTGTATTAGTTCGCTAAGGTTCCCAAAACAGAGCGCCACAAACTAGATGGCTTAAATAATAGAAATTGATTTTCTCACAGTTCTGAAGGCTAGAAGTCTGAGATCGGGGCGTTGGCGGGTCTGGTTTCTTCTCAGGCCTCTCTACCTGTCTTGCAGATGGCTGCCTTCTCTCAGGGTCCCCACATGGGTTTTCCTGGGTGTATGTGCACCCCTGCTGTTTCTTTGTGTGTCCGAATTTCCTCTTCTTATAAGGACAGCAGTCAGATTGGGTTAGGGCCCACCCTAACAGCCTCATTTTAACTCAGTCAGCTCCTTTATGTCCCTATCTCCAAATATAGTCACATTTTTAGGTCCTGGGGATTAGGGCTTTCACTTATGAATTTGGGTGGACACAATTCAGCCTATATGAGGAAGAGAATATCTATGGAACCTCTGATAAAACAGAATGCCGGTAGATATCATCTACCATGCGAAAGACAAACACACTCACACCCTTCTCCTGCACAAAATTGCATGCGTCTGTGACATGTGTTTTGCCCACCCGTGGGGCTGTGTGTGGCCCTGCATGGGTACGAAGAGCACAATGCAACACCCTTCCGTTAAAGCAGCCCCATGGGAAGGGGGTGTGGGACAGGAGGTGGGGCTTGTCTGTCAAGGTCAAGGTCAGCTGTGCTGGTATCTGAACAGCATCTGCTGAAGCAGTGGGAAGTAATGGGGGCAGGGAGGAGGGGCCATGAAACTTTTCCACAAACCCTGTGGGTTCACCTCCCACTGACAATGTTTTTTTCCTTCTTTAGGAAAAAAACATTTATCCTAGCCAGTTATGAAATCAGGAAGCAGACCTAGAGTTTCTGGAGACCCGATTCCTTTCCCCCAGCCCCAAATCTAATAGCCAACATCTGATGGGGAAAAATCTAATGGACAACATCAGATGGAGAAGAGAGAGAAAACACTGTCTTTTTAGCAATAGTCTATGCCCTTTCCGATTTCCAAAGAAATCCACAAAGCAAAACAAATGTGCTCAAACACCACCTCACCCCACCCTGCACGAGGGAGGCCCGGGCCCTGTAGTCTGGAAGCTTCCTGGTTTTCCTATGGGAATAGTCGGTGTGCTTTGAGGCACGCTCCAGAATGCCTGGAATTTTCCACCTGTGGCCCTCCCTGCCAGCTATGAGCTGAGGCAGGAGTGACAGAACCAGCAGAAGCATAGCTTCCAGTCTGATGCCAAAGGATCACGCAGAGACACTCAGAACTAAACCAATCACAATAACCAGAACTACGGTGTGCCTCCTAGGTGCCAGGCATTCACATATACTATCCAGTTCAACCCCCGTCCCCGCCACCGTGAGGCTGAGACCATGATCTTCATTTTACACGTCAGGAGGCCCAAGTTTGGCAAGGCTAAACGACCTGCTTCTTCAGCCTCAACACAATGTCTGTGAGTGGCAGAGATGGGGTTGGAACCAAAACTAAGACATCACTCCTCCACACTGTGAATGCCCTGTGCCCAAGCCACTAATGACAGAACCACGAACCCCATAGCTTCCCATGCAGGCTGGCCTCAGACAGTCACTGAAGTCAGCACAAGATCAAGATAGCTTCTCTCTTCTGCCTCTGCCAAGTGTAGCCTCAGGACTTAGGACATAGAAGGCTTTCAACAAAGGAGAATTGAACTCAAGTATCACTAGGTCATCACACAAGCCACATCAGGTCATTGGGGCAAATGCCAGCACTCTGACTCTAAACAAAGGTACCGGCGGGAGGCCCTGGGGGAGCCTTGATGATGAGTAGAGTGCTGGCCTGTGGCCACAGAGGGGTGCTCAGCTTTAGTCCTGCAGGGTGAGGGGGCAAAGCAAGTAAAGAAAAACACGTTTCCAGGCCCTGAAGAAATGGACCTCTGTGACCTAGGGTTCCCCTCATTTCCCTCCTTTCCAGTGAGTGGTGCTTAATCCAGGGTTTTTTGTTTTGTTTTGTTTTTTAGGCTGAGTCTCACTCTGTTGCCCAGGCTAGAGTGCAGTGGTGCGATCTCGGCTCACTGCAATCTCCATTTCCTGGGTTCAAGTAATTCTCCTGCCTCAGCCTCCTGACTAGCTGGTCTTACAGGCATGTGCCAACACGCCCGGCTAATTTTTGTATTTTTAGTAGAGTCAAGGAGACAGGGTTTCACCATGTTGGCCAGGCTGGTCTCGAACCCCTGACTTCAGGTAATCTACCCGCCTCGGCCTCCCAAGTGCTAGGATTACGGGCAAGAGCCACCAGCCTGGGCCAATCCAGGGTTTTTACAGTAATTTCTATTCTGAAACTGCAACTTCACCAAGAAGACAGACGGTGGACAGAGGGTAACACTTCTAACCCAGTCTAACACTGTCACTGTGTTCTTTTGGACAAATCATTCCCCATTATTTGCCTTGCTTCCCTGGCTGCCAAACTGGGCCAGTAATGCTGACCACCTTTTCCCTTAGGGGAAAAAAACAGCAGAAAGTGTTTACATCCAGCAGAGCTCAGAGCTCCTGGAGAAAAGTACTAGATAAACACTGTACCTGTAGCATTCAAACGGAATCCTGGGTTGTTTTTACTTTCACTGCCAAACTAAAAGTATGTGGCATTTCAAATTCGTCCTCTAAAGCCTTAAAAGCCTTTTTCATTTCCTGAGTGCCACGGGATGGAAGGTATTAATCTGTTTTAGAAAACAGTGTATTTTCTCTTTTGGAATTTGGGATCTCTGGGTAGGTACGAGAAAAATAGATTAAAGAATCAATCTAGTCATTAATTTCTACTTACACACCTCCTCTTTGGCACATGTCCATCAAAGGTTATAGAAACACTGTTAATCTGGGGGAAATCCTGCCTCAGCCTCTCATCCTCATGGAGAGCAAGTATTTATAATTCCTCCTTAAAAAAAAATTAAACTCATTTCTTCCTTGAAGCCCTTTCTAAACAGCTGTTGATCTTCCCCAGCTTACGGAGGCCATTAGTAATGCTAGGCCCTCAGGAGTTCTTTAATGCCTTGCCTTTATTTGGGATTATACTTGCTCCCTGAGGCCCTCTGGGGGTCTGCCTCCCAGCTAAGGATGAGGAGGTCCCAGTGGGCTTTCCCACTGGGGTGGTACCACAGTCACACCTCAACCCAGGCCAGAGGGCAGGGAAGTGAGTTTGCCTGAAGCCCCCACTGCCTCCCAGCATCTCCACCCGCAGCCGGGTTCCACCTGTGTCTGGCTCTTGCTCTCGGTGATTTGCCAGCAGGCAGGCACCTGCTGAAGAGCTAACTGGTAACTAAGGGGACAGCTGCTTGTAATAAGATACAGGACTGCCCTTGACCCAGACACTCCTAGGCACCTCCGGATACTCTTTGGCCTCCCCAAAGGCCACTTATTTCAGTCCCACCTTCACTCCTGTGACACCTTCAAGTAGGCGCCAACAAAATTCACCTGAGCCCAACCCAACAATGTCTCACCTCAAGGCCACACCACAACAGGGTCATGAGTCTTCCCTGTTGACCCTGTGATATGGTTTATGTCTGTGTACCCACCTAAATCTCATGTTGAATTGCAATCATGTCAGGGGAGGGATCTGGAGGGAGGGGCTTGAATCATGGGGGTGGATTTCCGCCTTACTATCCTGGTGATAGCGAGTGAGCGCTCATGAGATCTGATGGTTTAAAAGTATGGCACCAGCTGGGTCAGTGGCTCACGACTGTAATCCCAGCACTTTGGGAGGCTGAGGGGGTGGATCACCTGAGGTCGGGAGTTTGAGATCAGCCTGGCCCACATGGTGAAACCCCTGTCTCTATTGAAAATACAAAATTAGCCAGCCGTGGTGGTGGAGAGGGGATAGTCTTGAAGGAGGAGCGATTAAGACTTAAAGAAAGGCATTCTAATGATGGAATTCTGGACAGTGATCCCAGCTACGCAGGAGGCTGAGGCGGGAGAATTGCTTGAACCCAGGAGGTAGAGGTAGCCATGAGCTGAGATCACACCATCGCATTCCAGCCTAGGCAACAAGAGTGAAACAATCTCAAAAAAAAAAAAAGTGTGGCACCTCCCCTGTCGCTCGCTGTCCCCTGCTCCACTATGATAAGACGTGCCTTGCTTCTCCTTCGCCTTCTGCCATGATTCTAAGTTTCCAGAGGCCTCCCTAGCCATGGGGAACTATGAGTCAATTAAACCTCTTTTCTTTATAAATTACCCAGTCTCAGACTGAGTTTAGCATTTTGAGTCATGTTCCACCATGCCCAGCTAATTTTATATTTTTAGCAGAGACAGGGGTTCTCCATGTTGGTCAGGCTTGTCTCAAACGCCCAATCTCAGGTGATCCACCCACCTGGGCCTCCCAAAGTGCAGGGATTACAGCGTGAGCCACTGCGCCCAGCCTCAGGTAGTTCTTTATAGCAGCGTGAGAACAGACAAATACACCCTGACACATAAAGGCCCTGTGGCTTGGCTGGTGTTCATGTGTGTGCAACCCGGAAGAGTGGAGTCACTGTGCCCCATGCACCAAATGTCTCTAATAGGAGGTAGGGATCAGCAGAAAATTATCTTTTCCTCTCCAGACCAAGAAGGAGTGTTTGATATGGTTATTTTATGGCTGCTCAGAAGATGGTTTCATGAAATGTGCACTTGTGGTCAAAATCAAGGTGTGGCCAACTTGAAGACATGTCCTTCTGATATGTATATATCTTTATATATCCTTTTCTTTATAAGGATATGAACTTGTTAAAAGGTGAGTCTTGCCAGGTGCGGTGGCTCAGACCTGTAATCCCAGCACTTTGGGAGGCTGAGGCAGGTGGATCACTCGAGACCAGGAGTTTGAGACCAGCCTGGCCAACATGATGAAACCCCATCTCTACTAAAAATACAAAAATTAGCCAGGCGCTTTGACATGCGCCTGTAGTCCCAGCTACTCAGGAGGCTGAGGCAGGACAATCACTTCAACCTAGGAGGCAGAGATTGCAGTGAGCGGAGATCATGCCACTGCATTCCAGCCTGGGCAACAAGAGAGACTCTGTCTCAAAAAAAAAAAAGGTAAAGAGGGGATAGTCTTGAAGGAGGAGCTATTAAAACTCAAAGAAAGGCATTCTAATGATGGAATTCTGGACAGTGGGGTTGAGGGGAGGCAATGCCAATCCAGATTTGCAGAGAGAGGAAGAGAGAGAGCTCACGCGTGCCAGAGCACGTGCATGTTGGGGTGGGAAGGGATGCTGCTGTCTTTCGCTGCCTTGTCTTCTCATGCCTCCTCTTCCTTCTGCCCTTGCCTCGACCCAGGCTTTTCTCTGCCGGGCTGTGCTGTGACGTGCTTTTTTTCCACTTGTACATTCTGCTTCCCAAGGTGTTTCATCCCAGAGAAACACCTGCTCCCTCTGAAGGAGGTTGCCTGAATTATAAATGAGCCTCCAACAGACAAAATGTGCTGTTTTCCTTCTTTTTCAGAAGGAAAAGAGAAAAAGAGGTAAACGAGTGGCCAGAATGTTTCTCTGAGCATCCCAGGATGGTGCAAGCCTCACTTTGCTTTTTTTTCTGGACTCCTAGTTTGAGTCCTGAAGGTAGCCTCAGGGGGTGCTTGATACTCTCTGACCACCAACACTTTCCTGTGTTGTGGACTTCCCCAACCCTGTTCCCTGCCCTTCCTCTTCCTCTGTGTGGGTGTGCCCTCCTTCTCCCCTGTCTTCACATGTCCAAATACTATATATTCAAGACTCAGAATAAAATGCTAGCTCCTCCGGGAAGCCTTCCTGGGTTCTCAAATTGGACATGATCTCTCAGTCCTCAGTCCTCTTCCTTCCTACCTTCCCCGCCTCCGAATGTAAACATCCTATGAGCGGGACTCCGGCCAATTTCCCTTCCTGAGTCAGCTAAAAGGCCCTGCTTGAGGTAGTTGGTCAGGAAATAAAGGGGAAAGGCAGGAATTGTGGAACCAAGGCGAGGAGGGAGACTCGATGGACCCAGACAAGTGTCTGCTGAATTCAGAACATGGCGGGCTCAGCAGCCAATTTTCTTTGCCTTCTCCTTTGTGTGGGCTTCTGGGGCTGCTAACGACAAGTCATGGCAGAGAGTCTGAAATATGCTGCTCTCCAGGGAGGCACCGTCTCAGGTAATTCTCTCTCGCTGGGTCCCTCTCCCTCACTGAAAAGCCTACCTCCAAAGCCCATTGCTGGCTCCAGTGTGTGGACCTTGCAGGGAAGAACTGTGAGGACACGACAAACACCAGGGCTGAGTCCTGAGTGTCCAGTCAGTGGGGAGGCGGCTGGACTGTGGGATGAGGAGCCCCTGAACCTGGTTTTCTCTCCATCCTCCTCCCCAGTGAACACTCTCCTCACCCTAACCCTCCATCTGGTTGTCTCCTGTGAGTTTGGTGTCCTCTCCTTCCATTAAAGGGAGGAGATCTCCTTTCTTAAACCTCTCTGAGGTTGAAGTCCATGGTGGCTGGACCTATTGTCTTACACAATTAGATAATGCTCTTCTGGAAATAGGCAGCCATCGAATATATGTATTGAGGTATTTTTTGTTTTTGTTTTTGTTTTGTTTGAGGCAGAGTCTCGCTCTGTCGCCAGGCTGGAATACAGTGGCGCGATCTCGGCTCACTGCAACCTCCGCCTCCCCGGTTCAAGTGATTCTCCAGCCTCAGCCTCCTGAGTAGCTGGGAATACAGACATGCACCACCATGCCCAGCTAATTTTTGTATTTTTAGTAGAGACAGGGTTTCACCATGTTGGTCAGGATGATCTTGATCTCTTGACCTCGTGATCCACCCTCCTCAGCCTCCCAAAGTGCTGGGATTATAGGCATGAGCCACCACACCTGGCCATGTTGAGTCATTAGAGGTAGACCATTTCTTTCTTTCTTTCTTTTCTTTTTTTTTTTTGAGACAGAGTCTTGCTCTGTCACCCAGGCTGGAGTGCAGTGGCACGATTTTGACTCGCTGAACCTCCACCTCTCTGGTTCAAGCAATTCTCCTGTCTCAGCCGCCCAAGTAGCTGGGACTACAGGTGCCTGCCACCGCACCCAGCCCATTTTTGTATTTTTTGTAGCAATGGGGTTTCACCATGTTGGCCAGGCTGGTCTTGAACTCCTAACCTCAAGTGATCCACTCACCTCAGCCTCATAAAGTGCTGGGGTTACAGGTGTGAGCCACTGCTCCTGGCCAATAAATCCCTTCCTTATCCAAAGAGCTTGGAGTGCAAGGAGACCCTCCCCTGAAGGCAGGGCTCTCTCCTGGAGACATGAGTGAGGCACGTTGGGGATTCAAGAGGCTGAGTCCTCTGCTTGATGCTTCCCAGGCATCCTGGAGAGCTGCCAGATGGAATAGAAGACACCCAGTTAATCTGAATTTCAGATAAACAATGAAAGTAGTATACAGTATCCCATGCCATATTTGGGACATACTCATACAAAAAATTATTCATTGTTTATCTGAAATTCATTTTAAGTGAATATCCTGGTTTTGGTTTGTTTGTTTGTTTTTGAGACAAGGTCTCCCTCTGTCACCCAGTCTGGAGTACAGTGCTGCAACGATGGTCACTGCAGCCTCGACCTCCAGGGCTCAAGCAATCCTCCCACCTTAGCCTCCTGAGTAGCTGGGACTACAGGTTTGCACTATCATACCTGGCCAGTTTTGTTTATTTTTTTGTAGAGACGTCTCACTATGTTGCCCAGGCTGGTCTCAAACTCCTGGACTCAAGCAATCCTCCCATCTTGGCCTCCCAAAGTGCTGGAATTACAGACTTGAGCCACTGCACCTGGTCCATCCTGTATTTTTATTTGCTTAATCTGGCAGCCTTTCCTCAGAGGGTCCCGGAACGCTCTGCTGCAGTCATTCTTGGGCACCCAGTTAGAGCTCCCCCTCTGGGCCACTGAGGCCAGAGAGAACTGGTGTCAGCTGTGAGAAACTTTGTAAGTTTGTGGATTGTTGACTTATTCCCTCTAAACAGTTTTGCAACTAAAACAGAAGGAATATGGCCGGGAACGGTGGCTCACGCCTGTAATCCCAGTACTTTGGGAGGCCGAGGTGGGTGGATTACCTGAGGTCAGGCATTCGAGACTAGCCTGACCAACATGGAGAAACCCTGTCTCTACTAAAAATACAAAAATTAGCCAGGTGTGGTGGCGCTTCCCTGTAGTCCCAGCTACTCAGGAGGCTGAGGCAGGAGAATCGTTTGAACCCAGGAGGTGGAGGTTGCAGTGAGCCAAGATGACGCCATTGCACTCCAGCCTGGGCAACAAGAGCAAAATTGCATATCAAAAAAAAAAAAAGAAGCAATACTTCTTTTTTAGAATTGCTTTTAATATGGGTTAAAATGTGTTTTGTCATATTGTATACGTTAGATATCACAGAATCTATTAAATTTAAAGAGGAGTTTATACTTTTCAGAGTGTGGTCACATACATTCTTTACTCTCAAGATTAATCCCCAAAACACCTGGACAAGAAGGTGGACAATCACCCCGTTTCATAGTTGAGGAACCCAAGGCCCAGGGAGTTAAATGATCTGCTCACAGTCCCAGGAATAGTTACAGTGGAGCCAAAGCCGGTCCTGGGGCTGAGGCTCCTGGTGCAATGCTCCTCACTGCAGTTCAGCCTGCCTCCTGCTCAGGCTACTGGGTTCCAAGTTAATTAGGCAGCAAAGAACTCTGGGAGGAGCTGAAAGTGAGAGGAAGTGCCCTGGAGGGGCTGGTGTAGGGTGAGCAAACCAGAATGGCATGTTTTAATTGATCTTTGATTGTGCCAACGACTGCAAACTCCCAGGGCAAGCAACTGGTCCTTCTGAGTCAGCACCCTCACGTGAGACTCGGCCTGCCCAGAGTGCCGGCATTGCTGGCTCTTTTTTTCCCTGAGCTCTTTGTGTGGGAAGTACAAAGCAAAAGGTTTCTCCCTTAATTGGCCAAACAGCTGGGAGCCTGGAGTCCTGGGAATACTGTCCAGGGTCACCTATCGCTTTCCCCATCCTTCCACCCAGCTTATCCTGGAAGCCCCAAGAGACCCAGCTCTGCTGATGCAGCTAGACACAACTCTGAAGACGCTGCAGAAAGCTTTGGAAGCACAATGTACTTTGTGAAGAAATTTGAAAACTTCAGGGCTACTTAGCAAGTTTCTTGGCATTAGCAGTTATCCAGGGATTCCCGGGGGGTATATGCCAGCTGTACCGCTGGAGAAAGAAATATTCCAATAGGAAGAAAGAAATTCTCTCCAATCTCACTACAGGCCTTGATATTTGGAAAGATCTCATCACCAGACAGGGTGAAGGACACTGGACTTTGACTTTTGGACTCACGTAGCCAGTGGCTTGCTTGGCGTCTTCACAGAGACATCTAACAGGCATCTCAACCCAAACAGAACTCTTGATTCCTTCCCTCTCCTCTCCAAAATATGCCTCCCCTAATGTTCCCCATTTCAACAAAATAAATGGTTTTGGCTTAAACCAAAAACCTAGGATCATCCTCGATTCCTCTCTTTCTCACATCTCCACAGCCAACCTATCAGCAAGATCTTTTGGCTCAGCCATCACAAGGTACCTCGAATCTGTCCACTTCTCTCCTTCTCCATTGCTGCCATTTGCTTCCAAGCCACCAGCATCCATTAGAACAACCCAGTTAGGTCTGTCTGTGGCCACCTTGGCTCAATGACAGCCCATTTTCCCATACAGCATCCCAAGACCCTAGGTGATCTGGCTGCTATCTACCTCTCCCACAATGGGCTTCTCTTCCTTCAGGTCAGAACTGAAATGTTACATGTCCCTGTTCAATTTCATCAGTATACTTAGCAGAAACTGCCATTTTAATATTTATTCATTTGTGTCTGTTGTCACACCTCCCTCATTCTAATGAGGGCAGACCATGTCTTATTCTCTGCTGAGTTCCCAGTTTGCCTGTGTGTTCGTTTCCTAGGTCTACGGTAACAAAGTACCACAAACTAGGCAACTTAACAGAAATTTAAGCCAGGTACGATGGCATGCTTCCTAGTCCCAGCTACTCAGGAAGCTGCGGCAGGAGGATCTCCTGAGCTCAGGAATTTTAATTTAAAAAATTAATTTATTTCTTGCAGTTTTAGAGGCTAGAGGTTGGAAATCAGGGCGTTGGTGGAGTCATGCCCTCTCTGAAGCCTCTAGGGGCGGATCCTTCCTTGTCTCTTGCAGCTGCCAGTAACCCCAGGCTTTCCTTGGCTTGTGGCAGCATCACTCCAATCTCTGCCTCCATCTTCACTTGGCAAGCTTCCCTCTGTATCTATGGTTATGTCTCCTCTTCTTACGAGGACACCCAGTCACATTGCGGTCAGACCCACCCTGTTCCAGCATTACCTCATCTTAACTCAATTACATTTGCAAAGACCGTATTTCCAAATAAATCAACTTCATAGGTACCAAGAGTTAGGTTTTGACATATCTTTTGGGGGGATACAATTCAACCCATGATAATGTACCATAGTAGATCTCAAAAAACATTTTAGAAACGAATGAACAGTTTCAGTCAATAAGAATACAGTGATCTCATTTCCAGAGCAGTAAATACAAGAACATGCCGGCTGAACATGCAGGTAGAAGGAAACCTGAAACTGTGTAATACCTACGCAACTCACTGGAAAGAGAACATCGAAATTAACCAGTTACTTGGCATTGCACAATTTTTTAGGATCTTAGGACTGAGTTTAAAAATGTTCCCACTGTTCTCAATACGCTAGCCATCAAGGCAGTCTGCATTTATAAATGCCTCTAACTATACCCTGTCTTTGGCTCTTCACAGAAGAGTGGGCATGTGTAATGTCTGAAGATACAAAACTCTGAAAAACAACATGACTTTCCTAGGAAATGGCAGGGCCAGGATGGAGACCCAAGCTAGGCTGACTCTAGAACTTGGATATCAGAAAGGAAACTGATTCTATACATCAATTTCATTACACACACACACACACACACCCCCAGCACAAAAATAAAAGACTCTACAATGAGGACCCTATCACAGAACCTAAGAAGGATGAAATCTCAGGGGTGAGATTAAAGCTCAAATGACTCTAAGACAAAGCAGAATGTCCTAAGAGTGTCGCCAAGAGTTGTAATGAAACTCAGAAATGGGACTGTAAGTCTCTCTAGTCATGACCCTTAGGGAGAGTAGCAAGGGAAGGTGCAGGGGGTGGGAAGGAGATCTCTTTGATCTGGGTCTGGAGCAAAAAATGCAAGTTTCACAGGTGAAAATGCATTCTGAGAAAAGGAAATAGTTCGATCAAAGGAGATAGAAAGGATAATATATATTTAGAAATATGGGGAACAGAGGAAAACATAGGCAAACCATCAGCTGATTCTTCATGAGGACCCTTCAATGGCAGTAACACTGCCTTGGGGTTCCAGCCCCAGCTCAGGTGCCTCCCTGGGCCTCTGGGCCTGTTTCCTCATCTGTAAATAAGAGGGTTTCCCAGAGATGCTAAGTGGGGCTTCCTGTTCTTCAGAAAAGCTGCTTTGATAGGCTTTCCCATTGAACTGCCTGATAAGACTTCATCTTAAAAATGGCTGGCCGGTGCAGTGGCTCTCGCCTGTAATCCCAGCAGTTTGGGAGGCTGACGTGGGTGGATCACCTGAGGTCAGGAGTTTGAGAGCAGCCTGGCCAACATGGTGAAACCCTGACTCTACTAAAAAAACAAAAAATTAGCCAGGCATGGTGGCCACTGTAATCCCAGCTACTCAGGAGGCTGAGGCAGGATAATCGCTTGAACCCAGGAGATGGAGGTTGCAGTGAGCCAAGGCCAGTGCACTCCAGCCTGGGTGACAGAGCAAGACTAATAAAAAAAAAAAAAATAGTTTGCATGCCTTAGAAGTGTCTAAAAGCCTAAAAGCCACTGGTCTCAATAAATGAATTCCCTCTAATTGTATAATCCTATTTCTTTCTGCTGCAAGCCTGAGCGGTCCTCTGGTTTGTTATTCAAATAAAGCATGACTCATTTAGGATTTACCAGCTTACTCTGAATTGTCTATGGCTGTATTAAGTCATTTGACCTGTTTCCAGTGGAAAATCCATTTTTATTTACATCCTTAGGTGAAAGAGCCTGATGGGATCAAAGGAGTGCCGGGAAGCAAGTCAGCAGCTCTGGCTCCGCTGCAGCAACAAATACTTGTAAATGAGTATAAACAAATGGATATTTGAATAAATGCCAACTAGCAACACCATCCTGGGCAAGTCTTCTTGTCTCTCTGACCCATCTCTCAAATGGGAACAAGGCCTAAATGGCCTGCCTCACAGCATTTTTGTGAGGCTCAAATGAGAGAATACATCTGAAAGTTCTTTACGAACTGTAGTGGGTGGTGCTAAGGGCATCAAGGCTTGGGAAAGCAGCTCTCCTGGTTGACTGCGGGGGGCATTTGACTCTGAGACCTCAGGAAGTGATTGATTTCTCCAAGAAGTATTTCTCAGCTTGTGTGTATGAAAGAATAAGCAAAAAAAAAAAAAAAAAAAAAAAATCAATACATGTGCTGCCTTTTTTTAGCTGTTTCACCTCATCTCAAGTCCCAGTTCTCCTTCTCAAGGTCACTGAATCTTAGGATTTGTCATGAAAACCGGCAGAAACTACTGGAAGGATCCTTGGCCAAGATAAACCCCAGGAAAGACAGGCGGAAGGTCTTGCCTTGCTTCCACAGATGTTGATCAGTTCCTTGCATTAGTTGTGAACTCAAAACAGGGCTTTTAAGGTTATTTTTGAGTTCCTAATTAAAGTCACATCATTTGGCTAATTTATGCTGCAGTTTAAGGAAGCACTGATTCTTCCACTGAACTTTTTCACTGTCAATTCATCTATTTATCAAAACTTAACCAAATGACATCTGTCCCTCTTTAGCCCAAAGCACCATCCCCACTAGTTTTTCTAACTTTGCATTGCTAGAGGTATTTCTCAGATGATTTAAATATGCTAGTCTTCTCAATGAAAGAATTGAAACATAGGCGGGGTGCAGTGGCTCACACCCATGATCCCAGCACTTTGGGAGGCTAAGGAGGGCAGATCACCTGAGGTCAGGAGTTCAAGAGCAGCCTGGCCAACATGATGAAACCCTGTCTCTACTAAATATACAAAAATTAGCCAGGTGTGGTGTTGTGCACCTGTAATCCCAGCTACCTGGGAGGCTGAGGCAGGAGAATCACTTGAACCTGGGAGGCGGGGGTTGCAGTAAGCCGGCATCACACCACTGCACTCCAGCCTGGGCAACAGAGAGAAACTCCGTCTCAAAAAAAAAAAAAAAAAAAAATCAAGAGATTGCAGCATTAGCTGGACTATCAAACCGGAATGACATAAAGAGCGTCTTTGTCTGAACACATTCTAAGGTTCTCCATCTTGTGAAAGCTACATCCCTTAGCCTGGCTGAAAGTATCTCCAGTCTGGCCTCATTCAGGAGGCAGCAAGGACTGGTGGGAAAACTTGAGCTCGAGCCCATCCCTTCTGCTCTCCATGCCTCAGTTTCCCTTCTGGTCCAATAATGAGGTTGCACTAGTCCTGCTGCAAAGCTTCATTCATTTTCTGAGGTGGCAGTGGGGCTGAGGTTTAACTCTGGGATAAGAAAGAAGCTGAAAAGATAGAGCAGTTCTGCTTTGAGCAGGCTGACACATTCTGAGGAGGGTTTCCTTTGACAAAGATGACTGTGTGGCTAAAAAAATGCTTAAAAGGCCGGGTGCGGTGGCTCATGCCTGTGATCTCAGCACTTTGGGAGGCCAAGGTGGGCTGATCATGAGGTCGGAAGTTCTAGACCAGCCTGGCCAACATGGTGAAACCCCATCTCTATTAAAAATACAAAAATTAGCCGGGTGTGGTGGCAGGCGCCTGTAATCCCGGCTACTCAGGAGGCTGAGGCAGGAGAATTGCTTGAACCTGGGGGCTGAAGTTACAGTGAACCGAGATCACGCCACTATACTCCAGCCTGGGCAACAGATCGAGACTCTGTCTCAAAAAAAAGCTTATAAAACACGGGCCTTTATCTGATGACTCTGAGGCTGCCCTAACAACTTTCCTTCCCTCTACCCTTCTGAGAAAAAAATGTGTGTACTCTTGCTGCAGTGACTTTACTTGAAACTCCCATCCCAGCGGTTAATGCTCAAACTCCAGTTTCAGCCTCATCTCCTCCAAGAAGGCAACGTGCCCGTGAGGCTCTTCTCTGCTTCTTCTACCAATCCACTGGTTATACCAGGAGCCATGCCTACCTTGGAGTGCCTTGTGCTGAGTGCCTCAAAGGTCCCCCTACTTCCCCAACAAGATCATGAGACTGCTAGGACAGAGACCAAGCTCTGGGTCCGACACTAATCAGGGACACAAGGGATACCCAGTAAGTGTCTGGATGTTGCAGAAGGTCACATGACTGACAGGGCCCTGAAGCTGGAGGTTGCTTAGAAGAGCAACCTCCCCATTCCCAAAGTAGGGGCTGAACAAAGGGTGGAGAGGAGATGGATTCCCAGGGCTGGTAGAAAGTGGAGCGGGCTCTAGGACCACACAGAACAATCCAGATGGGCTCTGCTCCCTTAATAGCTCCCCAGTACCTTTTGTCCCTACTCCGGATATGCTTTGGGTGAGGCTCCATCGCCTCGGGGATTTAGGTGGGTTCTCTGTCCTCTTCTCTCTTCCATTCCAGCCACTCCCTCCTATGAAGAGACCAGACCCTGCCTCTCGTCTGTTTCTTGCCCCTGACACTGGAAGAGATTGAGCGGGTCCCCTCTGCTCTCTGGCCCTCAGCTTCCCATGTCCTTTCTTTTCTTTTTTTTTTTTTTTTTTGAGATGGAGTTTCACTCTTGTTGCCCAGGCTGGAGTGCAGTGGCGCAATCTCAGCTCCCTGCAACCTCTGCCTCCCAGGTTCAAGCAATTCTCCTGCCTCAGCCTCCTGAGTTGCTGGGATCACAGGCACCTCAATTTTAGTAGAGATGGGGTTTCACCACGTTGGCCAGGCTGGTCTTAGAACTCCCAACCTCGTGATCTGCCCGCCTCAGCCTCCCAAACTGCTGGGATTACAGGTGTGAGCCACCGGCCCATTCTACCAATTTTATGTTATGCGTCAGTCTTGGTCACCTTTCTTTTCTTTTTCACGCTTGTCTCTGCTTGGTATCCTCTAGAATTTGGTTTTCAATGTCCTTGCCTTACATTTGCAACATCTTCAGAGAAAGTGGTCCTGGCCCGTCCCAGCTCTCACAAGCTGGTATTTCTAGTTTCCCAGCCAAGGAGGGCACACCTTTCAGGTACACAGAGATACAAAGGCTGCCAAAATACTTCCCATTGCATTGTTTAGCTGGAGTATCTCAGGCCAGAGATGGGGACATGACCAGGCAAACTTCAGAGGAAGCTGTAAAGCTACCAGAGGTCTTAGAATAAGAAATGGATCTAGAGACTCTTCTATCACTAAATGGGTTGTGTGACTGCTGCCTGTTCTATCAGAGCGGAAGCCAAACCAGTCCCTTCCCTTAGAGCCATAGATGAGAGGGCATAGGGAAGCAGGTAGGATGGGGTTGTTTTTATCCTGCACACCAGCTAAATATCAGCACTGGTCTCAGGAGTAGAAAAGCCCTCTATGAGAGGTTTCCAGAGTATCAGTGCTGTCTCTGATACCAGAGCATTCAGGCATGGCACAGTAGCTCATGCCTATAATCCCAGAACTTTAGGAGCCCAAGAAGGGTGGATTGCTTGAGCCCAAGGGTTCGAGACAAACCTGGGAAACGTGGCAAAATCCTATCTCTACAAAAAAATACAAAAATTAGCCAGGTGTGGTGGTGTGTGTCTGTAGTCCCAGCCACTTAGAAGGCTGAGGTGGGAGGATTGCTTGAGTCTAAGAGCCAGAGGTTGCAGTGAATGGCGATCCCGCCACTGCACCCCAGTCTGGGCGACAGAGTGACACCCTATCTCAAAAAAAGAGAAAAGGCCAGGCACAGAGGCTCACGCCTGTAATCCCAGCACTTTGGGAGGCTGAGGCAGACAGATCACCTGAGATTGGGAGTTTGAGACCAGCCTGACCAACATGGAGGAACCCCGTCTCTCCTTAAAAATACAAAATTAGCCCAGCATAGTGGCGCATGCCTGTAATCCCAGCTACTCGGGAGGCTGAGACAGGAGAATCACTTGAACCCGGGAGATGGAGGTTGCAGTGAGCCGAGGTCACACCATTGCACTCCAGCCTGGGTAACAAGAGTGAAACTTGGTCGCGAAAAAAAAAAAAAAGTTGAGTTTGATCAACAAAATATCTCAAGATTGCATTTGCTCGGCTTCAGCTTGGGAAGCACTTCCATCTTCCACTGCACTGCTGTTTTGCAGGACAGCTTCTGACTAGGCATAGAACCATATCCTGATGTTTCTTCCTGACACTGCTGGATGAACTCTGAGGCACATGATGAATTGTTGTGCCGAGAAACTCTGAGATGTTGTATGGGTCACGGCTGCTGTGAGGGTGACTCACAGAAGCCCAGACCTGCCTGGGAGGCAGGAAGGCTAGCATTGAGGGACTGATGGGCCCGGGGCCATGACAAACAGAAGCAGATGGAATGAGATCCACAGGGACATCGTGTCATTCAGGGGGTGACCTGAACAGTACCAAAGGCAGACAGAACTGCCAGGATGAATACTGTTCTCTCATCTGGTGGGTTTGCAAATCTTTTTCTTTTACTATTTTCCTAAAAGAACCCTCTTCTGAATTCTGTCTGTGGCTTTAGCTGGGATCCAGCCAAGCTCTCTTTTAAAAATAGGGCATATTACATAGTTACTGAGTTATCAAGCTTTTGTCAACGTCCACATCAACATCATTAGCAAAATACAATCCAGGTGTTCGGTTGAGCAGATCCTTGCACATAGCAATGTAAATGAATAAGCACGCTTCCTTCTCATTTTTGAGAATTTAGCTGAGAAGCAAAAACGAATACTGATGTGGATGAAAATGTAAAAGGGCTTGCAGACACATACCGTGCACCCAAGATTTAGGCACACAACATTAAGAAGGAATAAAGGTAAGCTGCCTGATCCTTCGTCACACGCGTACCCGTCTGATGACAGGCTGATACCCATCAGTTGAGGTCAGTGGCGAGAGAAGAGTGGATTTGAAGGGTCATTTCAAATTCTTCTGAGTCAAAGTGGCCTAGACTGGGAGCCCTTGAGCACAGAGACCATGTCTTTTAATTTCGAATCTTCACCATCTGACACAGGGCTGAGCAGCTAGGCAGTAGTTTAATTGTACTAACTCTTTTTTTATATATATACTTTAAGTTCTGGGGTACCTGTGCAGAACGTGAAGGCTTCTTAAATAGGTATACATGTGGTGGTTTGCTGCACCCATCAATCCGTCATCTGTATTAGGTATTTCTCCTAATGCTGTCCCTCCCCTAACCCCCAGCCCCCAGCAAGCCCTGTGGTGTGATGTTCCCCTCCCTGTGTCCGTGTGTTCAACTCCCAATTATGAGTGAGAACATGCGGGGTTTTCTGTTCCTGTGTCAGTTTTCTGAGAATGATGGTTTCCAGCTTTGTTCATGTCCCCGCAAAGGCCATGAACTCATCTTTTTTATGGCTGCATAGTATTCCATGGTGTATATGTGCCACATTTTCTTTATCCAGTCTATTATTGATGGGCATTTGGGTTGGTTCCAAGTCTTTGCTATTGTGAACAACACCACAATAAACATACATGTGCATGTGTCTTTATATTAGAATGGTTTATATTCTTTTAGGTATATACCCAGTAATGGGATTCCTGGTTAAAATGGCATTTCTGATTCTAGATCCTTGAGGAATCGCCACACTGTCTTCCACAATGCTTAAACTAATTTGCACTCTCACCAACAGTGTAAAAGTGTTCCTATTTCTCCACATCCTCTCCAGCATCTGTTGTTTCCTGACTTTTTAATGATCGCCATTTTAACTGGCATGAGATGGTGACGGTAGTAACTCTTCTCTTACTGTCCTTATAATCTCTGCTGTTGAATGTTCCTGCGTCACCTCCTAGCTATCCCAGCATATGAGGATGTCGTAATAAGTGTTGACACTCACAGATACCTTCAGCCCGTCTAAGTTTGTGGGAAGTGCACCATCTCACGGTTCTGGAAGCTTTTTTCCTCCAGAATGACATAAACTGGAACAACCATTTATGAACCTCATTTATAAGAGATGACAGTTCCCAGTAGTTCAATGAAATACATGCTGTGAGGAAATGAAGTGTTCTAATCAGTTAAACATATGTATAAGGCAGAATGGACTTTTCTATCCCTCTAACCCATACCTGAGTCCCCTGCCCTTTCCCGGGGCCTATGATTAGCCAAAGCTAGGCCAGCTCAGAGGAGAGGGAGAGTAGCGATTCTGTAAGTGTATCCAGACACAGGAACTGCACCAAGGGGGTCAGCTGGACAGAGAACAAGGTTACCATGCCTTACAAAGTTCACCAGCCTGCTTCTCCCACCAGCCCCCAGCACAGTCCCTGCCCAGATAAAGACCCAATGTCACCAATGCCTGACCTGTCTTGGAGCCTGGGGACCCAAGGCCTGGCCTGGGAATGGGAGCAGTAGGTTGAGGAAATCCAATGGGGCAGGAATTGGGGTGTGGGTGGGGAGAAAAAAGAGAGAGGGCCAAATGTAGGGGGAGGTCCTCAGGCCTACCTGGAAAGACAGGCCTGAGGAGGACCCAGGGATTCCCTGACTAGACCCCAATCTTCACATCCTCTGACTGGGAAGACACAACTCAATCATTTTTTTGAGACAGAGTCTTACTCTGTTGCCCAGGCTGCATTGCGGTGGCGTGATCTCAGCTCACTGCAATCTCCGCCTCCTGGGTTCAAGTGATTCTCATGCCTCAACCTCCTGAGCTGGGATTGCAGGTGTGTGCCACCACACATGGCTAACTTTTGTATTTTGGGTAGTGACAGGGTTTCACCATGTTGACCAGGCTGGTCTCAATTTCCTGACCTCAAGCTATTCAGCCCGTCTCAGCCTCCCAAAGTGCTGGGATTACAGGCGTGAGCTGCCGTGCCTGGCCTGATGCAGCTCAGTCTCGAAGGGCTGTTTGTACATCCTTGTGGGCGCAGTGGTGCATGGACAGACTAACAGCACGGTTGTATTCTAAACCGCAAACCGCTGCTCCCTTCCGCTCTTCAGGTGGATGTTCTGGATTTGTTTTCCTTTCTCTCATAAAATAAATCATGTTGTCATCAGTTTTCTAAAGTTTGTCCTCAGCTCCCTCTACTTTTCCTGTGTCTGATGGGGGCCAGCGGTAACAAGGACCTCACCACACCAGCAGGTGGGCCTTCTAAATGGGCATTGGTGAAGCTCTGCATGCTGGCTGGGCCGGGCAGGGTCAGAGAAATGCAAAGTATTCCAGGCATCCGCCCAGAATTCACTCCCAGCCTCTCTTCTGCCCACATCACAGCCCCACCAGGCTGCAGTCTTCTCCCCTTGGAGCAGAAGGTGCCCCAAGGCCTCTCTTGGAGATTTTACCCTGTTGGCTCGTGTGCAGAGGGGAAGAGAGGCTCAGATCAGAGGGAATGCCTAATGAATTGCGACGCAGAAGGAAGAAGCAGAATGTGAGCGGCTGCCTCTGCTGGTTAGGTCCAGAGAAAAGACGTTTGTGGACCTATGATGTAAGGGAGCAGGCAAGCAAGCAAGAGGGGAGCTGTAGCCAGGGGAGAGAAAACTCCTGGGAGTTTCTGCTTTCCCAAGCCTGGGGTAGTTTGCCCAGCCAGGCTGGAGGCTATGCTAGAGGGCCTCGGTTTGGGGGTGCCACCTCGTGAGTACAGCAAACGGACCTGGCACCCTCAGTGAAGTCAAGATAAGAGGAAGGCTGGATGCTGAATGAGGACAAAGGGTTAAAATAGACTTTGGGGGCTGTTCTAACCCAAGGAGAGGAAACACGAGAGAAAAAAACATACCTGAGTGACAGCCCAACAAAGTCCCGGGAGAAGTGGGATGAGAGTGGAGAGGACTCATTATAAGCTGTTCCTTTTGCAAACCTGGGTGAGCTGCTAGAGCTTCTAGAGAATGAGCACACCAGGAACTCTGGAATGAGGTGGGTGTGGGGAGGCCCTGTGAGATCAACTCCACTGCCAGACTGCAGTTTACAAAGCATGATCAAAACCAGCATCACCCTGCCCCTGTTTGTTTTGCAGACCAGGAGACCGAAAGATGTGCAAGGATTTAGCCTGCATAGGCAGGCTTCAAAGAGAGGTGTGAGGACCACCAGTCAGCGCAAGGTGATTTCCTGCTGCAAGAGCAAATTATTACGCCAGTTGGCATGTATTTACTGTAATGAGCTTTTAAACATATAACTAGAACCATTAAACCTGTGATTTCAAGGATACTGTTACATAGGAAGAGGTGTAATACTTTTGTTTTCCCCCAAGATGGAGTTTCTCTCTTGTTGCCCAGGCTAGTGTGCAATGGTGTGATCTCGGCTCACCGCAACCTCCACCTCGCAGGTTCAAGCGATTCTCCTGCCACAGCCTCCTGAGTAGCTGGGACTACAGGGACACACCACCACACCCAGCTAATTTTTTTGTATTTTTAGTAGAGATGGGTTTCACCATGTTGACCAGAATGTCTTGATCTCTTGACCTTGTGATCTGCTGCCTTGGCTTCCCAAAGTGCTGGGATTACAGACGTGAGCCGCTGTACCCGGCTACTTCCTTTTTTTTGAGACAGAGTCTCACTCGTTGCCCACTGGAGTGCAGTGGCTCAATCTCAGCTCACTGCAATCTGCCTCTCAGGTTCAAGCAATTCTCCTGCCTCAGCCTCCCGAGTAGCTGGGATGACAGGCACACACCACCACATCCAACTAATTTTTGTATGTTAATAAAGATGGGGTTTCACCATGTTAGCCAGGCTGGTCTCGAACTCCTGGTCTCAAGTGATCCGCCCATGTCAGCCTCCCAAAATGATGGGATTACAGGCATGAGCCACCACGCTTGGCCAAGGCTGGCTACATTTTAAAAATGGGTTTATTTAAAGTTGGTTTCAATGAATTAGTAAAGAAATTATATTACATATGGCAGTTGGTTTTACTTTTTTAAAAGTACAAAGGTGAGAAACCATGTACTGAATGGTGGTGGTGGTAGTGACAGATGATAGCAAACTGTTTTATAACATTTACTAGGTGCCAAGCCCCTTGCATATATTAAATCATTTATTCTTATGGTGGCTCACGAGGTGGGGATAATGATTACTTCATTTGACACAGGAGGCCTCGGGGAGGAACAGGGTAAGGGTGGAGGACTACATCCGGGGGCTCAGACCGCAGTGCGCTCAGTCCTGCAGGAGGCTGTGGAAGCCCCTGATCAGAGGCCCAGGTGCAGGGGTGTGGAGACCATGCCTGCTAGAATCGGGAAGGAGTCCGCATATGCCCTCTCTGCTTCCGATGCAGAACTACAGGAGATACCACATTTCACAGTGGTATTACTTTCCAAAGCAAATGGGACAATCCGGTGGGCACAGTGAGGTGATTTCATGAGCAGCTCCAGAGCATTCTGTTTTACACTTTGGGCAGAGGTTGCATTGCACAGCTAATGTGAGGGCCTCGGGCAGAATCCCAGCTAAGTCAATTTCAGGCTGGTCTTCCTGCCCGCCTGCTAAACTCTTCCAGATGACTCTGGCTGGATTTGAGAGGCTTTACCAGACAGGTCGTCTCTGTGTTAGAGGAGGGGAGGAGGATGTCTGGAAAATGTTTGGAGAGAACTTTGAGATCAGGTGGCTGCTGCAAAGGCTGACAGGACAAACGCGGATTGGGAAGAGGAACGAACAGACCAATAGGGCTAGTGGGTCCTAGGAATCTCTCAGCCAAGAGCATAAAAAACAATTGTGCTAGCTGAGCGTGATGGTATGCACCTAGTCCCAGCTACTCAGGAGGCTGAGGCGGGGAGGACCGCTATGCTGCCAGCCTGTGCAACACAGGGAAATTCCATCTCTAAAAAGAAGCCAAAAAGCCCACAATTGTGCTTCTTACTTTTCACATAATTGGTCAAAAATCTTCCAGCACATCCTCTCGTTCAGTGTAGCATTTAAGAGCAAGAGCTTCGGAATTCTAGATTCACCTCTCATTAAGTAGGTGGCTTTGCTGAGGTCATTTAACCTCTCTGGGCCTCAGTTTCTCCATCTGAAAAGTAGAAGTAATAGAAGTGTCTCTTGTAGAGTACTGTAAAGGTTACACGTGATGGTCTTAGCACAGTATGGGATGTGTGTTAAGTGCCTGATGATGGTAGTTGTTACTGTCAGTATCTCCCAGGATGTGGCGCAGGTGTGACCTCTCTAAGGAGACCTCATCTGGTTTGGATTTGTGAGTCCAAGCTAACCTACCAAAGCAAAGTAAGATTTTAGAAATTCTTACTTGGATTACTTAATGTGTCTTTTAATTAAAAAAAAAAAATGTGTGCACGGGCAAATGTAGTGATTTCATGGGATATTTAAGCCAGTTAAGAAATAAGTGGCCAGAAAAGGGTTCCAAAGTTGCATTCACAGTCTCTCTCTCTCTCAAAGCCTGGTTTTCCTCCCATGTTCCCTGCCTTAGTAAATGACTCCTCTAAGTGCTGAAGGGGTCTAGAAAATGACATCTCTCTTCCATTTCCAGGTCAGAACCATGGTTTTGGACTGATCAAACTGGTTATGCCACCCTGAGCTGACACTGCCTCCCAGATTGCAGGCTTGGGGGTGATGGGAGGCAGGTAGAGCTGGCCCCACTAAGCTCATGTGGGGCCCAGAAAGCAGACAGATCGCATCTGTCTGTGGCAGGTGGGCGTGATTAGAAAATCCAGAAGGTGCTAAACTGCCCCAGCCCAGCTTCTCCTCGCTAACACACCATCATATAAGGAATGAGGCACTGTTACTCTTAACAGAAGTCCCTCCACCAGGAAACATGAGGAGTGGGGAATGAGTGTTCTCTAACACCATCCACCACAAACCTCCAAGTCACACATGGTCTCCCTCACCCCTACCTCACTCCATATTCTGCTTATCACCAAGTCCTGTCAGTTTCACTGCTGAACTACGTCTTGACTATGCTCTCTTAGCTCTGTTATACAGCTGCTAGTCCAAGACAATATTTATTATGTCTCACCTGGACTCCTCACAGGCCTCCTCATCCATTTTTGCTATCTCCAATTTGTTTACACTGCAGGCCCCAACTCCTCCTGACATTATTTTTAACAGTTCTTTGTTGCTCTTTGGTTAAAAACTAAAATCTATCATGTGTGCCCAATGCCCTGCTGGTCTTGCCCCTGCCTGCCTCTCCAGCCTCAGGTAGCACCACCATCCCTCTCACCCACAGTGGGAGCTCCAACCACCCTGCTTTCTTTAATTTCACAGAGAAGACAGGCTTTATTCTACTCAGAATCCTTTCTCATACTTTTCCCTCTGCCTAGAATGCCCACCCTTCCTTTCTTCCAGCCTTCCTTCCTCCATTTCCATTCCTCCAGCCAACTGTCTCTCATCCTTCACATCTTAACTCAAATGTCACCTTTCCAAGGAAGCTTCCCAGACCAGATCAGATCTCCCTACTAAAGCATTCAAAGTTTTTGTGACCATTACTCTCATAGTTTTGACAACTGGTAATAAGATTTGATTGATTTGATTCTTTGATCAATCTCTGTGTCCCCATGATACTCTAAGCCCCGTGAAGATAGTGGCTTTTTTTTTTCACCCCTCAGCCCTTTGCATAGTAACTGGCACATAGTAAATGCCTGGTAAATATTTGTTGATTGATTGAATTAGGGAGAGTAATGACTAGAAAAAAATGCAATCCCAGTGGATGGTTCTGGATATCAAATGCCCCTTTTCCAGTAAAGTAGGGGAGGCTAGGGAGACATGGGATAGGGTGTTTGTGTGTGAGTAGCAGAGGGTGCAGGGGAAAAGGGTTTGTCTGGAGTCAGAGGCCAGCAGCTGGCAGCCCCACTGGCTGCATGTGGAAAACATGATTGTGGTGTCAGAAGGGATTAATGGGGTGGAGCAAAGGAGGTGATTCCTGGTACTGCCCTTCTCAGATCAGATGCATATGGGATTTGAAACTTAAGAGGGAGGAACAGGAAAACACAGTTGTTGGCAACAGCCATAGCAAAAATCACCAACGTTTCTCTGGGCTGTAGACCCCTCCAGGTTGTTGCACCCACATGTGAGAGGCCTTTGTCATTTCATGGGATGCACGGCACCTGCATTCCCTAATCAGTTTTGGGAAATCCCCATGGCATGCGTCTCTCCGGGACGAGGCCAGGTTTATTTTCACTTGGTTTTCGTGGCGGGTCTCAATGCTACCCAATATCCTTGAACAAGTTCCTTTTCTGCTTAAGTCAGCCAAAATGAGTTTCTCTTGTTTGCAGCCAAGAACCATGACTGGTTTAGTCTGGGGCCAGCAGGGAAGTGACGTTTGGCTTCTCCACGTAGCCAAGCATGAGGGTGCCAAGTATGCAACACTCCAGGAGTGGACAGGGTCACTTTGGCCGCCTGAAAGTTAGGGGCTCCTTAGGAATGCGGCAGGGGGAAGGTGACCATTTGGAGCCAGGAAGAGTCTTTAGATGAACTTGGGTGGAGGCCACACCAGAGAAATCATTCTGTTGTTGAGACATGTCCATGCGTGGGACACCTGGTACACCCCAGACTGGAGCCTGGGAAACACCTTTCACTCGGAGGCCCAAGAACCCACAGCTGGCTCATGGCCTCATGGAATGCAAACCCCACCCCTCCTGGCCCTTCTGATACTTGTTGTGCTTTTCCCAAACAGACTGCACTCTAGGATTTGTTCAAGATATTTTTCCACTTCCGTGACCCTGAGTCTGCTACAAAGAATAAAACATGGGAGGAAATCATCAGAGTCAGAGTGCACTCATCACACTTCCCACACCTCAAATAATCGGATGTCAGAGCAGGGAAGGCCCCTAGGACCATTGAGTCTTGTGGTCTCAGATATCTGTCAGTGGGGCTCAGGATCACCCAGGAAACTACCTCACACCGTGGGTTCCCACAGACTTTCCCAAACCCAGAGCTGATCCACAGGGCCTGGTGTGAAGCCCTGGGATCTGGGTTTTGTACAAACTTTTCAGGCAATTCTCATGTGAGTTGTTTAAATATAGTCATTTTCATCCTTCAGCTCAGCTGACAGAAGAAGAAACTGAGACTCAGAAAGAAATTTCCTCCTGGCCCCAAACCCCCAGAGAATTGATTGCTGAGCTGAACACTGAGCTCAGTCTTCCTGACACCCTCTTTCCTCGGTTGGCCAGGGCTCGGCTGGGGCATGGAAAGGGTCAGATGCATGATTTTTGTCTGCTTACAGGGTCCCCCTCCCTTTTCTAAGAGGGGCAGCTTGTCATGGGAAAATGCTGAAAATAGGGAAAGATGCCCGATGCTTATCTTGGCAGAAAGGCTGCTGTGGCCTTAGTGGAGCTGGAAACCCCATACACAAAGCCAGAAATGGATACAGCAGGGCCCTCAGCCCAGGTCCCAGTTCTCGGTCTCCCAGTGATGTGCTGTGACCTTGGACGAGTCGCCCCACTCCCTGAGTCTCAGTTTGGCCAGAAAATGGGGACAACCCCATATTATACAGGCTCCTGCCTGTAATCCCAGCACCTTGGGATTGATTACAGATCATGTAATCGGCAGGCAGATCATGAGGTCAGAAGATCAAGACCATCCAGGCCAACATGGCAAAACCCCGTCTCTACTAAAAATACAAAAATTAGCCGGGCATGGTGGTGCACATCTATAGTCGCAACTACTCAGGAGGCTGAGGCAGGAGAATCACTTGAACCCAGGAGGCGGAGGCTGCAGTGAACCAAGACCACGCCACTGCACGCCAGCCTGGGTGACAGAGCAAGACTCTGTCTTAAAAAAAAAAAAAAAGGGTGGGGGACAACCCTGCTCTCCACTGTCTGCCCTGCCTACCTTGCCAGCCTCTGATGTGAATGTACTTTGAAAACTCCCAAGCACTGCCCAAGCAGAAGGGATTACCGACACTGGAGGTGTGACTAGAATACTAATTTCCACCCAGGGTCCCTTGAGGACATGCTGGGCCCATCTTGGAAACTAAGTAGAGGACGCTAAGAAGCTGTCAGCAAGCTTGGGGGAGACTGTGAGAGCCTTATGGGCAGGCTGGCAGGGAGAGCCCTTTCTGCTCACAGCTTGTTTTCTTCATGCTCCTGTGTCAGGGAAGGTGCCATGGGCGAGGACACTCACATAGGCAGGTGTGTGCATGCCGGATGAGGGCAGGGCATGGGGAGTCACTGGATCAGCACCCTCCTGCCTCTGGCCTGGTACTGCCAGGACCCTTTACCTATCTCTTAAAGTTTCCTGGCTCAGGAGCCCTGGCAAGTATTCAGGGGAGCCAAGGAAGTTGCCCCACCCTTTCGAGTTTGTTTTGGTTGTTGTAGCAGGTTTGAGAGGGTGGATTAGCTCAGTCACCCTCTTTCCTTCCGACCACGTCAGAACCATTTTCCCAGCTGGTGGGTGTCCCTATTCTCCTGAAGCTATCAGGATGCTTACAGGATGCTGCCAAACACTTGTTTTGTCACCTGGTCCAAGTCGCTTCATCTCTCTGAGCCTTTTTCTCATCTGCAAAAGAGGGGAAGCAATTCCTGTGCCTCCTTCCACTACAGGGTTGCTGTGTCACATGAGAGTGGGCGTAGGCAGCTTTGTTACACTGGAAGGACTGCCATTCTCTTGTAGAAGAAGTCAGGACAGAGGAGGCCTGGACAGGGAACCGCGAAAAGGGATGGTAACAGGAATGTCCTCTACTCCAGGAGGCAGGAAAGCTCCGCAAAGTAATTTCATTCCCGTCTCTGGCTGGGCTGTCCCAGGGCAGCAGGTCTTTTGCCTCATGGTACACCCTCATTTTGCCATGCTGGGCTCAGCCTAGCGACTCTGAAAGGAGAAGACATATCAGACTCGGGGGCATCATGGTGAGGAAACAGGGAAAAGCTTTCAGAGACCTAAGCAGACACGTTCCTGGGCCCAGGCATGACGTCGCCTAGGCCAGTGGGTCTCAAACTTTAAGATTTTAGCAGAATCCTTCCTTAACAGATAATTTTTTATTTTTTGAGACAGGGGCTTGTTGTGTGTCCCAGGCTGGAGGGCAGTGGTGCGATCATAGCTTACTGCAGCCTCAAACTCCTGGGCCCACCTCAGCTTCTTCAAAAGCTGGGGCTACAGGTGCCACCATGCCCAAGCGAGATACTGCTGAAGAATCACTGATCATTCAGAAAGTACCACTGATTCGTTACACAGATGGGGAAATGAAGCTCTAAATGATGGACTGTGACCAAAGGCATGCAATAAACCAGTGGGTAAAACAAATAAACAAACCCACTTCAAATGCAGGGCTAACCCTTGGCACAGGTGCGGCATCAGAGAAAAATGGAAAGGTTCCTTCATTTAGGGGTCCTTTCCACAGCCTGAGGATGGAGGCTTCCTAAGAGTCAAGCGGGTAGGTAAATAGGGGCAATTTATTGACACAATTGCAATAAACAAATCTTAGCGGGCAAGCAGGAAACTCATGGTCTCCTTTGAAAATGGAAATATTTGGCAGGATGTATCTGAGGCACTGAGCCCCTTTCTGAAATAAAGCAGAAACAGATCAAGCAAAACGGGACAAATGGACATTTCTTCCAGCTGCCTCAGCCCTGACACCCCTCCAGCCTCCCCAGAACACTGGTGGCCAGGCCTGGCCAGTGGCCAGTGGGAAACTGACCCATCCGCAAAGGGCCCCAGGTGTCTTTCAGCGTTGGCCACAGGGCACCTGAATGAGCACGAGCCAGAGAGTGACTTTTCGGCAGAGCTGTGGCAGTGGCTTCCTGACACAGTAGCCGACAGCTCAGAGGTGGGAGTGAGGCCTCAGACCCCCAGATCCCTCGACCGCATTCACTCGGGACAGGTGCGTGAACGAAGGCAGGATCCG
Source organism: Callithrix jacchus (assembly GCF_049354715.1). Classification (NCBI taxonomy): domain Eukaryota; kingdom Metazoa; phylum Chordata; class Mammalia; order Primates; family Cebidae; genus Callithrix; species Callithrix jacchus. The sequence goes on along the minus strand of NC_133516.1, from coordinate 24,634,417 downwards.
CACAGGCGAGTAGAAGACCTACCTACAGGGACGGCCGGCCGGGCGCACCGCTCCATCACTAACCCATCCCTAAGTGTGGGGCTTCGGGGAGGGGTCGGCCAGCTGCAGGGCCCCGGGGGCCGGGAAGGGCGGGGACTGGAGACAACCTGGATGAGGCGCCGGGGTGGCCACGGCTCCCAGGCAGCGGATGAGTAGGGGAGCCGCAAGCACATCTGGGCCTGGGACGGGGTATCGCTGAGGGGGGCGCACGACCCGCCCGCAATGAGCGCAAGGCCCCTGCACCCCAGCTCTCCTTAGTGGGGATTTTCCTCATTTGGAAAACACACGGATTATGGAGGGTGTGGTGGTTAATCGTCCTGCAGGGAAACTCGGGTACAGGTTCTGATCGAGCCCTTCATCCCAGTCACAGGTGGCAGGTGGCCGGGCACCACGACTTCGATGTTCAAGGCGCACGCTCTCTCCCTGCCCTCCTACACTTCAGCCGTGCCAGGCACTGATATTCTTAGGATGTTCCACGTGGGGGCGGACGCGGTGGCTCACGCCTGTAATCCCAGCGCTTTGGGAGGCCGAGGTGGGTAGATAGCAAGGTCAGGAGTTTAAGACCACACTGGCCAACATGGTGAATCTCCGTCTCTACTAAAAATACAAAAATTAGTAGGGCGTGTGACACAAGCCTGTAATCCCAGCTACTCGAGGGCTGAGGGAGGAGAATCGCTTGAACTCGGGTGGCGGAGTTTGCAGTGAGCTGAGATTGTGCCATTGCACTCCAGCCTGGGCGACAGAGGAAAGAAGGAAAGGAAGAAAATGGAAAGAAGGAAGAAGGAAGGAAGGAAGGAAGGAAGGAAGGAAGGAAGGAAGGAAGGAAGGAAGGAAGGAAGTGCCTCTGCCCTAAGGGGAGGGGGAGGAAGGGGGAGGGTTTAGACCCCCACCCCCATTCCACCCAAGCACCCCCACTTAGTCTTTACAGCTTGGAGACTTTGCCTGAGAGGTCGTTTAACACAGCTGCCAGATCCGCTTTCAAGGCTGTTCTCATTTTCACTTCATGGTGCATACATAACCTTGGGCCACTAAAAAACCCTGGTATCTCAGGTTCCCTATCCACAGTAGTAACAGGACTTTCTTCAGAGAGACCTTGTAAGGATTAGTGAATAAACGCTTGTGAGCATTTAGAACATACTGAGTCTGGAAGAATCAACATATTGTTTGCTGGATGCGCTGGGTGTGGTGGCCTGCACCTATAGTCCCAGCTACCTTGGGAAGCTGAGGTGGGAGGATCACTGAAGCCCAGGAGTTCGAGGCCAGTCTAGGCAACATAGCCAGACCTTGTCTGTTAAAAAAATGTATTAGATGTTCCTGTTATTGCTATTACTATTGTTTACCCATGAGGAGGGTAAAGCCCAGAAAGGAGATGGCATTTGCTGCCTAGATGATGTGCCCAGTTGGTAGTAGAACAGGGAATAGTAACAAGGTCTCCTGACTGCCCAGATGGAATTCATTATTTCTTGGGCATTTAGAGGTTGCTACTTCATGGAAATCTTTGGAGCTAAGAAGATTAACAAAAGCCCACTTGGCGATAGCCCATGCTATGTAAGGGGCCTCTGGTACAACCTCCATGATCTCAGGAACAGGAGGAGGGAGGGGAGGAGAAAGAGGAAGAGAGAAAGGAGGATGGGCATAGAAGGAGGAGATGGAAGAAGAGGATTCTTGAGTCTTGTTAGCTCAGCCGCTAAACAGAAGGTGATCTCGCTGAGGATGCTTCCGAGAGGATAACTTCATTAAGAAGAACTAAGCTGGGCGCGGTGGCTCATGCCTATAATCCCACAACTTTGGAAGGCCGAGGTGGGCGGATCACCTGAGGTCAGGAGTTCAAGACCAGCCTAGCCAACACAGAGAAACCCATCTCTACTAAAAATACAAAAATTAGCCAGGTGTGGTAGCAGGTGCCTGTAATCCCAGCTACTTGGGATGGTAAGGCAGGAGAATCACTTACTGAGATCACACCACTGCACTCCAGTCTGGGTGACAGAGTGAGACTCTGTCTCCAAAACAAAAGTATTAGGCTGTTAGGCTGTGCGTGGTGGCTCATGTCTATAATCCCAGCACTTTGGGAGACCGAGGCAGCGGATCACCTAAGGTCAGGAGTTCAACCAACCTGGCCAACATGGTGAAACCCCATCTCTACTAAAAATAAAACATAAAAAATAGCCAAGTGTGGTGGAGTGTGCCTGTAATCCTAGCTACTTGGGAGGCTGAGGCAGGAGACTCGCTTGAACCCAGGAAGCAATGATTGCAGTGAGCCAAGACTGTATCACTGCACTCCAGCCTAGGCGGCAGAGCAAGACTTTGTATCAAAATAAATGTGCAGTGCAAAATAAAATTAAAATTAAAAATATTTAGAGAGCTAGTTCTTCTTCTTCACAAAGTGAAGAAGAAGAACTAGCTCTCTAAAATATTTCAAGTTTAAGAGTTTTGTTCAGAGTATAAGGATGACAGTTTGGTTGCCTATCATCTCGGCCTGTTTTGTGTTCAATTTTGGCTCGGTCCCAACCTCATGAATCTCTCCTTTCAATCAAAGGGGAGCTACAGCACCCTGTGGCCCAGGTGAGGTCAGCAAGGCTGCAGCCAGCATGGCGGGAGCCCTCTTCATTGCCTGAGGAATAGTTAGTGCTTGCACCCAGTAGTTAGAGACAGTCTGGTTCTAAATCCTGTCACTTTCTAACTAGGCAAGATATTTAAACCTAAGCTCCATTTTAATCATCCGTAAAACTGGGATTATAAATCTTGCCTCATAGTATCACTGGGAGAATCAAAGGGGATAATGTGTATACCATCTTAACCCAGGACTGCCGTGTAGCAAATGCTTAATAAATGCTTATTACTTACGATCAGATGTGGCTTCCTGCCCCATGTGTATGCGATGGCTTCCATCGCCCAACCATCTGGGTTAGGGGTTTCGTTAGGATTTGGTTTGCATACAAGGAAAGAATCCCAAACTATAATAATGCAGAAAAGATAGAAGTTTATTTCTTCTCACATAAAATCTGAATGAAGGAGTCAAAGGTGGAAAGTGGTTCCCAGTGTCTGGGATCCAAATACTATCTTGTTGCAATGTCACAAATGTCTGGAACTTTATGTCTAAGATGACAGCATCCCACGTTCCAGGCTGCAGAATGAAGTGCTGAAGGAGCCAAAAAAGATGCATATAAGCTCCCTTTAAGGAAGCTTCCAGGAAGCTGTTGTACTACCATTTCTGCTTACATCCCATTGGCCAGAACATAGTCATATGACTACCCCCTAGCTGCAAGGGAGTCTGGAGAAATGTAGTCTTTCTCACAGCAGCCATGTGCTCTGCTGAACATTGGTGGATCTATCTCTATAAAAGGGGAAAATGAATATAGGAACATGCAGCAATCTCTGCCCCCAAGTCCCAGCTTGTCTAGGCTAGCTAGGCACCCGGAAGCAAGCACCTGAGAGCTAGAAAGCAGAGATGGGCACGTGTGGCTTCTCCTCAGCCATCCCCAGCGGCTCAGTCTGCAGCTGAGAACCTGGAACTGGAACTGAAACTTAGGCCTCTTGCCATGGGTCTGAGAAAGCCCCGCCATGTTTAACCACCTCCCCAATGCTTCCCAGCCTCAACTAAAGGCAGGAGGGATACTAGAGAGGCAGCTGACTCCTGGCCAAGGAGACGACAGTGAGCAAAGCTGCAGCTCGGAGGGGCAGAGGGCACAGCAAGCTGGCAGGCTTGGCACAGTTTGGTGGAGTTGCCCAATGCAGGACACATAACTGCAAATTCTGGGGAGGCTGGGCCACCAGCCAGAGCTGCAATCCAAGTGCCTAATTGGAAGGACACAGCTGCACTGGGGGCTCCAGCCTTCTTCCTGTTAATGAGAACACACCAGCCAGCCATCCGCCCTTTGCCAGGCTCCCAACACACCTGTGTCCCCTTCCGCCTGGGCTTTCTTTTATACCAAAAAGGTCTCTGAGAAGGGAAGGAAAAGTTGCCTGCATCTCCCCATACTGGTGCTTCTGAAACAAGCCCTCATCCCTTTCTGCTCCAGGAGTTTCACTATTAGTAGCTGCCAGGGGACAGGCAAAATGTTTTGCCTGTCACAGGTGTTCCAGCTCTCCCTCTCCAGGTCTAGCCGCAGATCTGTCACTAACTGGGAATGCAGCAACCCCTCTCCTCTGGCCATCCTTTTCCTGGCTGTGCCTTGGAGTCACTTCTTAGAAATAAGGTTCCTGGGCTCCGCTCAAGACTTACCGGTTCTGTTTTTTAACCAGTTTCCCAGGAGACTCGTGTGCAGTACATTTAGGATCCAAGGGGCTGGATGGCTTCTGCAGTCCAACTGAGAGTCATGTGGTTCTGACGGGTTCAGAGCTGTCTGAACAGTGCCCCGGGCAATGGGGACACCTTCTACCAGCCCTTTCTTCTCAGGGGCTGGAGTTCTTCAAGCCTCGCAACATTATTGTACTTACTTTTCAAAGAGTCCATCCTCCAGAGATGCTAAGCCGTTCTCATCCTGCTCTGTTGGCTGTGAAATGTCCTGTCGAGTGCCCCACTTCTTGTTTTTATCTATCAAAACCGTCTTCACTTGTCAAGGCTCAGCTGAAACACAACCTCCTTTAGGGAGCATCCGTAATCTGCCCAGTGAGATTCTCCTGCTGCCATGAACTTCGCTCGTGCATCCACGGTAGCCCAGCCTGTCCTGAGTGACAGTTAATTCTCCGGGTTGCTGCATCCTATCTGCTCCACTCCCTCACGCCCTCAGCCCCACAGGACTGGGAACTACTTGAGGCTGGGAATCAAATCTTACCATAGACATCCTGCAGCCTGATTACAGACAGCTCTTAACCCTGGACTCTTAAGGAGAACACATAGGAAGCCAGGGCCTGGGTACGACAAACTGAATGGTAACAGACAGAGTCCAAACACAGATAGCCAGGGGCAGGAAGGACTGGTCCATTCCCCTCCCCTAAGCTGAATGAATGAATGGGCTGATCCCCCTGGATGATATTGAGGGTTTCTATCACAGAAAAAAAAAAAAATCGCTTCTTTGTCTGGGATGGACTTGTCTAGCTTTTAGGCTCAAGGCCTTCTGGCTAATAATTTCTCAATCCACTCAGCAATCAGGAAATCTTCAGGGATTTCCAGGAAGGTGGTGATGCATGGCTGTGGAGGCCAATCTGCATTTAGCACTCAGGAAAGACAATGGCCTTCTCTGCTCTAGGCCTCTGGGATTCAACCTTGAGTGTGTCCCCATTGGTTCAACCTTGAGTATGTCCCCATTTCTGTCTGTGCCTCTAGAACGCTCTTGGACCACAGTGTCTGCATTTCTCAGAAAGGATCGGGTAGGGATGGGAAAGGATTTTTTAGGCCGTGACTGCACCAGCCGGGGCACCTACTGAGTCCCCTCTGCTGTGCCAGGCGCTGTGTTGGAGAGCTTACACACTCTGCAAGGTACAGATGGTTATCCCCATCACAGACATAAAGAAACCGAGGCTTGCAATGCTCGCTGGCACCAGCCCTAGTGTGAGTGTTAAGTGTTAGTGACCCTCCCCATCCCGCCCCAAAAAAGAAACGAAGGCTCAGAGAAAGTAGATAACTTGGCAGCCTTATGCAACCAGGAAGCAGCAGAACAGGCTCAAGGTCAGGTGCATCTGACTCCAAAACTTCCGTTCTTTCTAACTGACCTCACCCAGAACACACTGGCCTGCAAGGCCTGTTTCTTTCCCGTCCCCCTGGCTGCAGGGTCTCTGAGGTCCCTTTCATCTCTAACAGGGCATCATCTGTGGGCTCTCTTTCCCAGGGACCACCTAGGTACAATCCGCACAGGTGAGGAGGGGACCAGCAGGGACTAAAGCCAGACACACAGCTCTGCCACTAACCCTCAGTGACCGAGGCCCCATTGTCACTAAACACACAGCAGTGGGGAGCGGTTTGCCAGCTGCAAGGCCCGAGGGGGTCCCGAAGGGGAGGGAATTGGAGGGTGTCCGGGGGTGAGGGGAGAAGCATGGACCCTCCAGATGTGCCCCTTCTTTCTCTGCTGCAGAAAACCAAGAGCCTATCCCTTTTTAATGTTCTGCTGTTTTCTTTTGTTGTACGCTTAACCGCACAGAAAATAAACCCCTAAGGTCGAAAACTCCAATCTGTCATGTGCCCACGTGGTGTGCACCCTTCCACATCTGGGTGCAGCCTGAACCTCTGGTCTGGTTCTGCCCTCAGCCTCAACATCACGTGTGCAGTCCCAGTCCCGCGTGTCCAGAGCCCCCTGCCTGGTTATTCTCCAGGCGGTTCCAGCCCCATTTGCTTGGCAACCTCACGTTGTTGGCATCTGGGTCTCCAGGGGCCCTCATATTTCATTGTTCCTTTGACAAAGTCATGGGGCTCCCTAAGTAAGGAGCGCCCACCGCCCGCTCACACCTCTCACATTAGCATCCAAGGGGGTTCCAAGGTTGTGCGGGGAAGAAGACGGGCTGAGTGTAGATTGAAAATGTCTATTTTTATTTACATGTGATAGAATCAAGCCTCTCACTTCCTGAACCATATCCTGGCCACTGTTACCCTGGGTTACCCTGGGCTAGACTGTGAGCTATGGGAGGGCAGTGGGCTGCCCGCTGTGGGACAGGACCTGGCACAAAGAAGAGATTCAAGTAATAAAGGGCTGAGGGAGAGGCAGCAGCTGTGCCAGCATAGGCTGCACCTCAGCGTATGACACTGATATGGCACTGGGACCATCAGCAGCTCCTGAAGTCCCATTGCACCACCTCCACTAGAGAGCCTGTCAGTCCCGCCAGCCTGCATGGAAGAGTCTGATGCTCCTCGTGATGTCACCAAGCTGTCCCCACTCCCTCGTGGCCTGCTGCTCTTGAGGCTGCTTCCTGAAGATGCCCCGAGTCTCCATAAAGCATAGATCTCTCACCCCGCACCATGACCCCTCTCTGCTTCTTACAGCAAGTCCCACACCACTTTTTCCACCACTGGTCAGACATCATGAGCCAAAACCTTTGTCCAGAACACAGTGTGGGTGGAGAGAGAGAGGCTGCAGCAGAGTCAACGATCCAGTCACAGAACACCTGGCTGGATGGCCCCACAGAGCACTCACTGGCTGAGAGTGGCTGGCAGGGTGGTGGCAGGTACAGCTGCATGCCCAATACGGAGACCCTTGTTGTCTGGGAGAGAAGGGAGCGGCATTCCGAGGCCCCAGGAACCATGGGCAGTTCCTCCTGAAACTGGAGTGGCTACAGCTGAAGGTGAGAAGAGCAGCCAGCCTGCTGCTATTTCTGAAGGAGCCCAGAGTGGTTAGTGTGCTGTAATGAAACTCATCTATAATTTGATAAGTGGGAGTAGCCTTACATTTTATAGAGTAATTAAGTCTCACCGAGGGAGCAGCACAGCAGCACATGGTGTTTCTGGGACCGAGCATCTCCTGAGGTCAGTCCCCGTTCACTCCCCGTCCCTACACATCTTCACAGATGCAGAGTCCAGGATGGCCTCGGCTACAGCCCTGGGAATGCTTCGTGCCCCTGCTCTCTCCACCCTCAGGCCCTCCATCACCACCCAGGCCCCTGGGAGATGGCACAGACACTGCAGACACACGTGCAATGAGGTGGGGAAGCCTGTGCTTCCCTTTCCAGGCTGCTCTGCAAAACCGTGGACTTGGAGAAAGCTGGCTGTACTGCTCCCTCACCTGCCCGCCGCCCCTTCACCACATGCAAGGTCAGGTTCTGACTGCACTGAGTCCAGCCCAGCTCTGGCCCCTGATTGGGACACTGAGGCAGCCTGAGGGTAAAGGAAGGGGATTTGGGTACAGAAGCCAGATAGGGCTGGGCGCTGGGGCTCACACCTGTAATCCCAACACTGGGAGGTTGAGGCAGGTGGATCACCTGAGGTCAGGGGTTCAAGACCAGCCTGGCCAACAAGGTGATTTTCTATTAAAAATAAAAAAATAAAAAAAAATTAGCCAGGCATGGTGGAGCACACCTGTAATCCCAGCTACTCGGGAGGCTGACGGAAAAGAATCGTTTGAACCCGGGAAGCAGAGATTGTGGTGAGCTGAGATCGCACCACTGCACTCCAGCCTGGGTGACAGAGTGAGACTCCACCTCAAAAAAATAGAAAAAGGAGCCAGATGGCCTGCATCTGTATCGTGGCTCTCTCGTTTTCTGGCTCTGTGACATTGGGCAAATCACTTCACCTCCCTGAGGCTCAGTTTCCTCATTTGTAAAATGTAGACAATGATACTGCCCAATATACACGCTGTTTATGAGGATCAGATGAGAGATCTGCCAGGAACTCACTTGGTTAGTAGGGAGTGAGGAATATCAGCATCTCACCAAAGGTAGTAAATTTGTCTCAAAGTGCTTGGCTGCTTGAGGGAAATTCGAATGGCCATTCAGCCTGCTGTGTGTCATCAAGAGTGACGGACTGGATAGCCACAGCTGAAACCTTCTGTTCAGACAGTGAGGAGATGGAAATCTTGTCAAATGGGGGGACCTGGGCTCTTAAACCTGACTCCACCATTTCTAAACATCTGGAAGTCTCTTTCAGAAGGGTTATTCTGTGCAGGTCTGGGTCATAACCAGGTGCCAAAGAAGTTAAGTGGAGTGGTAGATTTCAGCTCAGTCTTTGGATAAATGTTTTTGAACCAAGGAGATGTCCTCTTAGGAAGTAACACACTCCCTGTCACTGGAGGGGTTCAAGCCCTGGCTAGCAGGCTCCTCATCCAGGCACAATGATGGGTGAGTGCCCTTTCCTCCCCTGAGGTTGTGGGGGTCCTGGCAGCCTGTTTCAGCCCTGGCCCCTCACCCAACAGCTGCCCACCCTGTGGGGGCAGCTGTTCTCTGAATGTGTCACTCACAAGCCACCCTTCTTTAGTGCCTGCACACACTAGAGAGGCCTCATATGCTGTGGGGTTGTTTCATCTTTCCCAGAACACCTCAGCCCTCTTGCTCTGTCTTTTTGAGTAGAAATCATCACTGACGTCTCAAGTGCTGTGCTCACTCATATAAACCTCAAACCCTTTGAGGGCAGCTCCAGAATTCGGCACTGCCTGCTTGGTCTTTGCATTTCTAGAGCCCGGTCTCGGGAATGGCCCAGACAAAGCAGACTTCCTACTGGAAACATGCTGGGGGCTCCTCCAGCACCTTCTCTTGCAGTGGACCGCGCTCAGAACCCAAAACGGGAAGGGAAGGAGGGGCTAGCTCGAGTGGCAGGACCCGATGGTTGCTGCTGTACAGAGACTGAGAGTCTACTCGCTATTACATAACTGAGGTCTTTTTCCCTCCTATTTCAGATCCTGGTGCCATCTGCCCTCATTTTCCTGCATCACCAGCTCTGGGCTGGAGGTTAGATCTGGCTTGACACCCAGCTCTACCCCTCACTTAGTGACAGACTTGGAAAAGCCTGTTTCCTTGTTGGTAAATAAGATAACCCCACCCTGCCTACCTGCCAAGGGTTGCTGTGAGAATCAGGTGAGAGGGGGCAGCAGTGACTGGGGAGCGGGTCCTGCACTGGGCACTTGTGCCTGGTTGCTGTCTGGCCAACCCAGCCAGGGGAGCCTCTACCTGCTCATGTCAGCTCCTGCATCACAAGTTGTTTGCACAGGTTTGCAGAGCTGGGTCCTGTCCGAAATACAGGTAGTGAACAGACCTCACAAGTGGGGAGTCTTTGTCAGACTCCCTGCCAGGGGTGGCAGGAGTGCAGCCCTAGCAGCTTGTGACAGGTGGGGCTAGGCTGGCTGTCACCTGTTCACACAGCCTCTTGGCCCCGGGTGGAATGCTAAGCGCAGCAGGTGCTCTGTAACAAGGCACTGTCAGGCGCATCTTGCAAAAAACCTTTGCCCAACCTCCAACCATCAAGGGAGGGGGTTGTACTGGCTGAGTCACCAGACCGTGGGTCCACACAAAGGCCTCCTCCCTACCCCTTATTCTGAAAAGAGATGGCTCTCTGCCAGCAGACAAGCAGTGAGGGTGTAGGTGCCTGGTGACCCCAACTGGCTTCACTTCCATAGCTGTTGTGAGCCACAGTGTAATGTGACAGTGAAGAGTGCCCCTCAGGAGACTTGTTCTGGCCCTGGTTCTGCCCTGGATTTACTGTGACACTGACACTGAGTGAGTCACTTCCCCTCTTTGGGCCTCAGTTATGTCATCTATAAAATGGAAATAAACACCTCTGTTTTGTCCACCTTAACCTCTTTTTTTTTTGAGGTGGAGTCTCACTCTGTTGTCCAGGGAGTGCAGTGGCATGATCTTGGATCACTGCAACCTCCCCCTCCAGGTTTAATTGATTCTCCCTGCCTTAGCCTCCCAAGTAGCTGAGATTACAGGTGCCCACCACCATGCCTGGCTAATTTTTGTATTTTTAGTACAGATGGGGTTTCACCATGTTGGCCAGGCTGGTCTTGAACTCCTGACCTCTGGTGATCCACCCACCTCGGCCTCCCAAAGTGTTGGGATGACAGGTGTGAGCCAATGCACCACACCACCCACTCTGGTAAAGATGAAAAGTAGGTCCTACACCCACCTCTAAGCTTCCAGAAAGCAAATGGTAAATAATAAGGTTTAAGTTAGCACTGTGGTTATTTGGAGGGAGAGTACCCTGGGCTTCTCAATCACTGGAAATTATTAAAACCAGGACAAACTATAGGCCAGCCCAGCAGCTCTGACTTACTCAGGAGATTCCAATAGATGAATATGCAGCTTCTCTGAGGTTTGGTTCTGTTGATCGAGACCCAGAGTATGTGGCCCCACTTCCTCTAGTTCCCAGGCAAGGACTCACAAGTGCAACTCCAAGTCTCCATCTATTTTTCTTTAATAAACTTCAGCATGAAAACAAATTCGCCCAACGCGTAAAAATGCAATTCCAAAGGAACCTGCTAGAACAAAGTCCAGGGCACGAAAGCATCCTATTGTTATGTGAGTGCAACGGCCATCAAGTGTCCCTCTCTGTGCTCTGGAGGGTTTCAGCCCTGCCTGCCTCCCCTCCCTCCTCCTAGGGGAGCTGGGACAGGGCATCCCTGTTTGAAGACAGCGGGAACAGAGGCCCAATAGGCAAGCTGAATTTACTCATTGTGAGACTTTTTCCTTGGCACTGCCTGAACCCCATAGCCTACTCCAGCTGCCCGGGTTCTGCCTTCTCCTGGCACCAGACTCCAGGTTCGGGCCACGCAGCTGCTAGAAGAGCGGGAACACTGTTTCTAAAGGAGCGTTTCTTGCTTCTTTGTTCCCAGTTTCCGAGGTGAGAAAGTCGAACGCCGAGAGAAACCTTGGGCTCCGGTGGCAGCTCGGAGTCTGGGGCAATGGATGCCGGCGCCGGCTGCGGAGGAGGCGAGCGCCCTCTAGCGGCAGGCCCAGCCCGGCCGCGGAGAGACGGAAACGTTACTCATAGTCTGATTTGTAAGGCTGGCACTTGGGACCCTGCCCTAGGGCTAAAGCCACCTGGAAGACTGGTGTTTGGTTTTGGTCCAGACATACAAGCCCTGGGCAGTTGCAGGGATGACAGCTTTCAAACTCAAATCCGAGAAGTGATCATGCAGACTCTGACTAAAGTGGCACCACTTCTTAATTGAAAATAAAGTCAAGGTGGGAATGAAGGCTACGCTGAAGCCTTGCAAAACGTGTGTGTGTGTGTGTGTGTGTCTGTGTGTGTGTGCATGTGTAAGCAGCATATGAGGCAACCAGGGACCCCAAATCCACTGCAAGGAGAGAAGATGCCACAGTGCCCCATCATGGCACTGCCCCACTGACACTGGCCCACCCAAGGCAAAACCAAGCAGACTCAAACCAGTAACAATCTGTCTTCTTAACCAGAGAGCACCTCCACACAAGTCTACTCTGAGTCCTAAAAGAGGATGGAAAAATCTCAAGTAAAACTCTCCAGGGCTGGGCACAGCAGCCCACTCCAGCACTTTGGAAGGCTGAGGCAGGTAGATTACTTGAGGTCAGGAGTTTGAGACCAGCATGGCCAACATGGTGAAACCCCGTCTCTACTAAAAATACAAAAATTAGCTGGGCGTGGTGATGCATGCCCATAGTCCCAGCTACTTGGGAGGCTGAGGCAGGAGAATCACCTGAACCCAGGAGGCGGAGTTTGCAGTGAGCTGAGATGGCGCCACCTCACTCCAGCCTGGGGGACTGAGCAAGACTCTGTCTCAAAAAAAAAAAAATAATAATCTCCAGAAGGATTCCCACCCCCTCCATACAGCCAGCTCTGAATCACTGGCTGCTGGCTGGCCAGTCACACAGCACCACGGACATGCAGAGGCACCAGTGGGCACTTGGTATGTGTGGCTCAGATGAAGACACAGAGTAAGTCAGAAGATTCTTGGGTAGATGAATACAAAGCAGCCCTGCAATGCAAAATGTGAAGTGTTTCCGCAGCAGTGGCAGGAACACATGACTGCACTGTTGATAAGCAATAAAAAGGCTATTTCATTCATCCTCTCTAAGCTGCAAATTCTTCACGTACAAAAGAAAAAAACCTGTCCTTTTTATTCAGGAGACTGGCTTGAGGATCAAATGAGATAACTTTTAAAAACTGACAATGTGGCTTAAAGATGTAAAGGAATTTTGATTCTATTCCATAATAAATCTATTTTTAATATAAAGATGTTTTCCCAGAATCTCTGTATGAAAATCATCTCCAGAGAGACAGATGCACCATGTTTGCCCTGAGATTCAGAGGCCCCTGCCTGCCACCCCACACCCCATTTCTGAAGGCATAAGTCACTCACTATGCAAACGAGTCAGGCTGGGTTATTCCCTCTGGGTAATGCTAAAACCAGTTATGGGTCTTCCTGGGATGGCGGATAATCCACATGTGGATAATCAACAGTTGACTATATGGGTTCCTCCCTCCCCTCCCCTTCCGCCAGGGATCCCCAATGGAGGCCACAGTGAGATTCTTCAGCGGATGTAGATCATGTCGGAGATGGCTCCAGGCAAGTGGGTCATGATCTGCATTCGCAGCCACCAGTAGTAGTCCATGGGGTGGTAGCGGGTGTAGGGGGTGGTGGCGGTCAGGGCATGTGTGACGGCCTCGATGACAGGGGACGTGTCTGTGGAGCCACTGCTGCAGTAGGTCTCCATCCTGGCAATCTTTTCATCAAAGTACTTCTTGCCGTAGTCCTTGCGTACGACCTCAGGCAGCTCATCCCACATCTTCCTGGCGATGGCCTGAATGCTCTCGGGGCTGTAAAGGCTGGTGGCAGCGATGAAGTTGCCAGGCTCCACCACACTGACCTTCACGCCCAGGGGGTACATCTCATAGCGCAGGCAGTCCGAGAAAGCCTCCACCCCGAACTTGGTGATGCAGTATGGGGAACGGGCCGGGCTGCCCATACGGCCCATCATGCTGCTGATATTGACAACACGGCCTACAGAGGGAGACAGAGATACCTGCTCAGGTGGCATTGCCCTATGACACAGAGGGCAGAAGTCTGGCATGTCTCCAGAGGCTTGGCTGGAACCCCTTCTGAGCCACCCAGGAGCCTTCTCATTCAGTAGGCAAGGCCAGCTCAGGCCCATGCCTCAGCATCAGCACCCCTGATCTTCCCTGGGAACCTGGCTGTGCCAGGAGGGACAGCGGAGGACAAGTGAGTGAGAAGCAGGAGGGTACGGTGTGATGGGCAACACATGGCTGACTCAAAAACCAGATCGAGCCTGATCCGGTGATAATAATTTGGGGTGAAAACACAAGGGGAGAAGGGGGAGGCGAGACAGCTGTGTCTGCGTGGATCTGAGCAAGGTCTGGTGTGGGTTAGGGAGAGATACAGCCTAAAACCTTCTCCTTCCCCTTATGGAGCTTAAAATTCAGCTCCAATAGTAAGATGTGCAGATAAGTCACACACTAAGGCCAAGTGTTTATCCACTGCTATCAATACTGGCAATGGGGGTTGGAGGGCAGAGGAGGAAGTACCGGGGGCTGCACCTGGGAGGGAGCCCTGAGACAGCCCTGAAAGACAACAGGGCACGTGCTGTTAGACTCACTGCCCCAGCTCCATTACACCTGGGTGGAGCCCAGGACAGTCTGGCAAACACAGCAGCAGGCAGGGGCAGGGGCAGGGTTTCTGAATCTAACTTCAGGGCTAGGACATGAGGCGAGAATCCTGCACATTGGGAGAGTATCCTGACCCCTCTCCCTCCACCCTCTCCGAGGCCCTTAGCCACAGGCCCAGCCTGGGGGCATCAGGGGCCTCCCACTGCTCCTCCTGGGCCTGGGAACTGGGGGTTGGAAGCGGATTGCATTTGGCCCGGCCTGGGAAGCCCAGGCAGATCTGGAACCAGTTTTCCCTAGGTGTGTCTCCAGGAAGGAACTCACAGCCCATCCTGGGCACTGGGGGAAGGCACCTTTCAGAAACCTCTAAGTCACTGAAGGGTTAGGGTTTTCTTCTAAAATCCTACAGCTGCACTCCGTGTTCATGCCTATTGCTGCTAGAACTTCACAACAGTGTATGGATCTTACCCCTTTAGCCACAATTGCTTGTCATACTAGGGAAAAAATCCAAGTCAATGACTTCGAAAGTGGTTTGCTCACATTTGCCCACCCACATGGTTTGGGCGTTTTGTTGGCTTTCCTTTTTTTTTTTTTTTTGAGACAGTCTTGCTCTGTCACCAGGCTGGAGTACAGTGGCTCAGTCTCAGCTCACTGAAGCCTCTGCCTCCCAGTTCAAGCGATTCTCCTGCCTCAGCCTCCCGAGCAGCTGGGACTACAGGCGCACACCACCACGCCCAGCAAATTTTTTGTATTTTAGTACAGACAGGGTTTCACCGTGTTGGCCAGGATGGTCTTGATCTCCTGACCTCATAATCCACCCACCTCGGCCTCCCAAAGTGCTGGATTACAGGTGTGAGCCACGGCGCCTGGCCGGTTTTCCAAATTTCTAATCTTGATTATTACTATTGTTGCTTAAGACCACAATTACCACGTTTTCAACCACAGTATCAATAAACCACAGAATGAATATGCCACATTTTACTTGACCACACCCAATCGATGCAATGATGTATACAGACAGCTTTGTGCAAAGGATGATTCCCTCTCTAGATTAGGTTCCCAGAGTGGATGGCGTCTAAAATCTTTAAGCTGTTGCTACACAGACCACTGACCTCTTACCTGCTCTACTTCCTGAAAGCCACACACCTCTTTCCCCCTACCTGGCCACAGCCCCACTGCCCAGCATCACCCCGGGCCGAGCAGAGCCCCTGGGATTCACGAGCCCAGCCTTGCTAAGTTGTGGATGTTGGAGCTGCTGCAACAGGTATTTCCATTCTGAGCAAAGATGAACCCGTAGGGTAGGCCTGGGGGCAGGAGGGCGCCCCCTTTCCCACTCACCTTTGGCCCTTCGGATGAGAGGAAGAAAGGACTTTGTCATGCGCACTGTGCCCCAAAGGTTCACTTCTGCCACCTCCTTGTAGGTCTCCATGCTGGTGAACTCCACCTCCCCGAATGTCGAGATGCCGGCGTTGTTCACGAGGCCCCACATCCCTGGACAGGTAGGGATAGATGTGCAGTTACCACACAGGCTTGGCCGCAGACACTGCAGCCTCTCCACTTCTGTCCCTTTCCCTGGGACTTCCCAGCCTCTTGCCCAATGCTCTCAGGAAACTTTCTAGAGTCACTCAGAAATGACAGGCGATAAGGAGGCCTAAAGTGCTGACTGCAGCCCTCCCTGATGTCTAGAATGTCCAGTCCTCATGTCGCATCTGCTTGGCTCCATCTCTGGGCGCAGGATGGATGTCCCAGCCTGCCACTGAGACTCCCCAGCCTGAGTCTCACTCACCTCATATTCCCACTTCCACTCTACTCCATCCCATCCCACCCCCACAGCCCGAGTTTCACGCCGTTCCTGTTTCCTCATCTCTACCTTGAAGCTGTCACTCACATCTTCTCTTCTCTTGCTAGAAACCAGGGAAATCACAGGGGTCTCCCAGGCCAAGCCCCTTCTGCAGGACCAGAGAGAGGACCAAGCTTGTAGGTCACACATCAAGTCAGAGGCTCAGCCAAGCCATGATCATGGGTCTGGCCCCATCCTGCTCCCCGCGGAGACCTTCCTAACAATTACTCCATTACTCCCCTCTCTCCTGGAAGCCATGGCATTCACTGATTGCTGGTGGTCATATGTGAGGTTCCACAGGACTGAGTACAGATCAGAGGAAATGTACACCGTCACAGTCTACCTGGGTTCACTGTTTCCTGCAACACTAGCTGAGTAAGGGATGCTTGGCTTTTGCAGACTCGGAGGATCTTGGTGCTGGAATGTTTCCTGGAGTTTATGTAGTCTATTAACTAATCTTACAGCTAGGGAAACTGAGGCCCTGAGGGGGAAGGACAGGCTTAAGTTTATCCAGTAAGTCAGAGACAGGCCTGAAAGGGCAATGAGGAGGCAGCTGTGTTTTGCAGAGACCTCTTGGAGTTCAGTTTTGGGGTGCAAAGGCTGGATGGGTCAGAGCCTCAGGACAGAGCTGGGCCCTGCCTCTTTGTTGTGGAAAGAGGTTCAGACTCCTGTGGCAAAAGCCCCGTGCTCCTTCCTGAGGTGCCACCTCAGAGCCCAGCTCCCTTCCCCGGGCCATCCCTGCCTGTGGGAACTCAGCACTGCTTCATTTTCCAAGTTAATTATGGAAATGAGTTTGTGTAAATGACAGAGTAATTGGTCTCTAGCTGCTTTCCTTCCGTGTTACCCAAATTAAGGCTTTGTTCACTGCCCTCTGGTGCCTTCTCCTTCAATTATGGAGAATTAAGGGCATTTATTCGGGAAAGGAAATTGCTGGCTAACCAAGTGTCCATGAACAGCTCCCTCCCACTCCCCACCAAAGCCTTGCGGGTATCTCCCGGCTCTAGGTCTCACCTGTGACCTCCCTCAGATGCTAATGACAGGGTCAGCATCATCTACAACAACCCCACAGCTCCCGGGGTCTCCCTGCAGATGTGCCCTGAGTCTTCACCCTCTTCTCTTCCCAGGAGGAGCAGCAGGCCACTCCCCACATGTCATGGCTGACACTTCCCATGTCATCTTCGAGACCACAGCCACTGATCCTTCTCTCTCTTTCACGCAACTTTAGCTTTCCCATTGCCCATGACTCCAGCCCTTCAGTGCTGTACATATTAGGTGCTCAGCAAATGTGTGTTAGATGAATGAATGTCTACAAATACCACATTTCTATATCCCGAAGATCCTTCTGTAATTGCGCTACTCGCTTTCCTTCCTTCCCTCCCAGCCTTCCAAAAACACACTCTATTCACTAATACAAAAATCCGCCAGGTGTGGTGGCGGGTGCCTGTAATCCCAGCTACCAGGAGGCTGAAGCAGGAGAATAGCCTGAACCTGGGAGATGAGGTTGCAGTGAGCCAGGATCAGGCCACTGCACTCCAGCCTGGGCAACAAGAGCGAGACTCCATCTTAAACACACACACACACACACATTCTCACATACATGTACACTCTCTCATACTCACATACACACTCTCACTCTCACACACTCAGATACACACACACACACTCACTCACTCACTCTCTCTCTCACACCTCTCTCCACCTCCCTTCCATACCACACTGGGTCCCAGTCCTCCAGCGGTCTTGAACCTGTATTCTCCAGGGTATCCAGGGTGGTATGCCAAGGACATCACCCCCAGTGATTCCTAGGCGTCTCCTGCATCCGCCCTGACACCTTTCTTTCACCTGCCCCCAGATACAAGGGTCCCCCAACGTCCCAGTCGAATCCTGCTCCTCTCAACTCTCAGGTCTCCTCATCTTCACGTGTGTGAATTTTCCAGCTGTTTTGTGTTTGATTCATAAGGGACAATATCCCATGACCTAAAATGCATAAAGCCCTTTTGCTACCTCAAAATAAAACAATTTTACAGTACTATCCGAAACAGTTGAATGGAAAATGACCTGTGAAAGCATACAGGCCCTGGGGTGAAGCTTTGCTGACTTGGTGAGTGCTGAGAGTTTGTGGACCTAGCTGCCGTCTGGCGTCCTCAGCCGATGTTCTCAATAAACTCAAGGAGGCACTCCCGCTGGCTGGGGCAACAGCAACTGGGGTCCTGCAACAACCCCAAGATTGCCTCCACATCAGTGGCTCCCCAGTTCTCCTCGGGAGTCACGGCTCTCTCCTCATCCCCCTCTCCTCCTGCTTCGCTTCCACCTGAATGTCCGATAGTCTCCAACTCGCCCTAAACACAGCCAACACACCAAGTTGGCAAGCGGCCCCAGCCTGCTCCTCCTCTTTGTTAATGATTTCACTTTCGTCTGTGACTCCTCCAGCTCCTCCACCCCTCCCCATCTAATGAGTCACCAAGTTCTGTTAATATTACAGATCAAGATCAACATGACAGCTGGCAGGCCCCTAATCAAGCCCTTTGCATTCATTAACTTCCCTGATCCTCATAACCACCCTGCAAAATAGATCCTAAATTGTCTCATATCCGGTTGAGGCAACTGAAGCTCAGAGAGCTGAAGCACCTTGGTCAATGTCACCCAGCTACGGGTGGGGACGGTGGGATTTGGACCCAGATCAGTCTGAGGACAAAGCCCTCACACTCAGCCCCACACCCCAGGCTGCTGATGGTTCTTCTGCTGGGTGGGTTCTTCCTTCCCGTTTTCTCTGGTATTCGTTTGGGTCCTTGCTGCCTCTTTCCTGGGCTACTGGAGAAGCCTCCTCCTGGGTCTCTTTGTCTCACTCACTCCTCCACCTCAGTCTTCACCCCACCCGTCAGGTAGACCCTCTGCCCATCAGTCACTTCCTGCTCTATGGTCTCCATCCCACAGCATGGTAGGCAAGGCCTTTCCCAGGCTTCTCCCCTGCTTCCCTGCATGTGTTCGGCCCGCCCATCAGCCTGAAAGCAACTTGTGTTGAAATTCTCCCCATGCTCTTGTAGTGGTCCCATCCAGGTGTGAGCATTGGACGGCTCTCAGAGCACTCTCCTCACTTCACAGATGGGCAAGCTGAGGCCCACACAGCGTGCAAACCCACCAGGTGCAAGCCAAGGTCACATTTCTAATAAGAAGTGAAGCCCAGGTCAGGTCAGGCGTGGTGGCTCACGCCTGTAATCCCATAATCCCAGCACTTTGGGAGGCTGAAGCAGGTGGATCACCTGAGGTCAGGAGTTTGAGACCAGCCTACAACATGGTGAAATCTCTTCTCTACTTAAAAAAAAAAAAAAAAAAATTAGCTGGGCATGGTGGCAGGTGCCCATAATCCCAGGTATCCGGAAGGCGGAGGCAGGAGGATCACTTGATCAGGGGAAGTGGAGGTTGAAGTGAGCCAGGATCGGATCATACTGCACTCCAACCTGGGCGACAGAGCGAGTCTCCATCTCAAAATATATATATATAAATAAATAAAACAAATATTGACTGACTGGTAAGTGATGTGCCAAGATCAGGCCATGCCCACAGCCTGCTCTTGGGCTCCCGGGCTCAGTGTCCCCTGGGGTGGGGGCAGGGAGGGCTGGTCCCAGCCTGCAGATGTCCTCCCTGGGGCAGGGGACCCGTGCAGAGGGCTCCAGCTAACATCAGATAGTCTCCATCATCTCGCCCCCGGTGGCTGGCTCCCCAGGCTTTGGCAGCAACTGTTCCACAGAGCCAGGGGGCAGGGCATCAAACTCGCCCTCCAAATGTGCCCCCATGGTGGGGGAAGAGGAAGAGAACCCCGATGAAATGTCCTGCGTGGGGTATGGGCCGGTGGCGGCCACTGCGGGTGGGAACACTCTGGGAGGGCGCCACCTGGCGTTCACAGTCGGCATTGCCTGAGAGGGAATTTCAGAGGCTAGGCCAGGAAAGGGGAGAGTCCAGAGGGGAATCAGGGAGACGGAGGTGAAGGGAGAGGAAGACGGGCAAGAGAGAGAGCGCGCCAGATGGGGACACAAAACTGCATATCTGACAGATGTACTGTTTTTTCATACCTAAAAGCCTTCAAATCTTTTTCCAAAAACAAATGCAGTATTGGTTAAGTAAGTTCATGGTGAGTGGTTTCTCCAGCCCTCCAGAATGTGGAAAAAGCAGCAGGGGAAGGTTTGTGCATCAGGCTGGTGCTGGGATTTGAGCTCAGATCCCCTGCACAGAGCGGGTGAGTGCCTCCCCTCTGCGTGGGCGGGGCCCATCCTGCCTGGCAGGTTAGGCTTCCTGGCCAGTCCAGTACAGAGAATGGAGGTGGTTCTGCCCCAGAGAAGCAGGGGGCAGAGGACTAGCACCCCTGGCCTGGTGTGTTCTCTGCTCAGGTCTCTGGTGATGCTGCCTTTCCATGGGCTTTTTAGATACCACAAAACCCACACTATAATCAAGTGGCTTTGTGGCGCTGATGGAGCTGTTTTCCTGCCCAGTAGTTGATGAAGGCAATATTCCAGCTGCCCAGGGAAGGTGGGAGGGAGAATATACTGCCAGGGAGGGGCAAAGCAGGCTGCAGGGTCCAAGCTGGTAATCACCCCAGCGGGACCCATTCTGCCTTTTCTTAATGGAACAGGAGCACTGGCTCTGCCTGTTAATTATTAAACAGATGTTCAGTGAGAACAGAGAACAGAGGGCCTGTGACTGGCCTGTTGGGAGGATGGGAACGGCAGTGGGCTGATGAGGCAGCACATCAGCGACAGGCAGAGCAGCAGCGTCACCAACAGCCACACCTGCAGCCTCTGAGGCTGTTGCTCTGAGAGACCCCACGTCCACCTGCTTGATACATGCTCAGCAGAGCTCCCAGCAAGGATCTGGTCACTCCTCCCATTTCCTCCTCCTTCCCAGCCACTGAAGTCACTGCTCCTAGGAGCTGCCCCACCCCATTCTGAGGGAAAGCAGAGGCCTGAATGTGACATACCCTTTCTGCCTGGGCTGTCAGGAAGCTCAAAGATAAACTTCAAGATTCGCTTCTCCAGACGCTGCTGGGGGCGCAGCTCCAGGGAGCTCTATCCCCCACTGCTGTATTCTACATGAATGGCACCACTTCTTGGAGACAGAGCTCCTCTCACCAAGGTCCTCCGATGGCTGAACTGGAAGAATATTTTAGTCCTTATGCTACTGGAACTTTCTGTAGCTTTTGACCCTGTTGGCTAGTGGTACTGCCCCCACTCTCCCAAACCTTTGGTTCTTTAGCTTCCAGGACACTGTATCCAACCTCTCTGACAGCTGTCTCTCCCCTCCTCTGACCCCCAAACAGTCATATTCCCAGGGGTCCCTCTGTGCATCTCCCTGATTCCCTGTGTCACCTCCTGCCATGGGCACCTGCTTTTCCAGCCAGGACAGTCCCTTGGGGGGGGTGCGGTGCTTCGGTATCTCCCTATCTCCCAACCTGCTCCTGCAGTGCAGGCCACCAGGTGTCCAGGACAGAGACTTCACGCCTCACCTCATCCCCCATCCAAGTCACCAAGTCCGGCCAGCTTCGCCTTCTCAGAACTCCTGGCACCTGACCATTCCTGTTTCCCAACACCTACCACGTTAGTTCCGGACTCTCAAACCCACGCTTAACTCCCCCTTTGAATCCACGTTGCCACTGCCATCCTTGGAGGAAGCCTCACAAGTCTCTCAATGGCCAGGCTATTCCCTCAGGATGACTCCCTCAGTGGCTCCCCAGTGCTGTCGGGAGAGGGTACATGCTCCCTCGCCTAGGATCCAAGACCTCCCTCCCCAGCCTCCTTGGCTGCCATCCCCTCCATGTGACCTGACCTGTGTGACTCATACTGAGGTGCCAGGCTAATACCACCGTTTGACGAACAGCCCCACTACCCTACCCTGTCCTGCTCCCAGCTGTGGTTCCTGCTCTCCCCACAATCTGCCCTAACTGGCCTGTTTCCGCTGCACCCCTGGCTGGATCAACGCCTCTTTCCTGTGCTGCTCTGCACGGCTCCCTGATTTTGAACTCAGTCCCCCAGCTGAACTATGAGGTCCTGGGGATAACAGACTGGGCCTTGACCATCTTTGTGTCCCCAGCACCCAACCCAGCTCCTGGTCCAGAGGGGGCATCAGTGGGTGTTGGCTGAACTGACCTGAATCAGTACATAGCCACAAAGCACTCCATGAACTCTGAAATCACCTCCTGGCTGCATTTTTTTCATTGCCCTTCTGCACAGGTGTGTAATTGAATCCCCTTCCTCTTACTGTGCAGGAGAAAGAGTTTAAATAATAAAAGGAGCGCGGTGGCAGGATGCCGGCCAGCGGAGGGTGGTGTGTGGCAAGGGCTCCTTGGAATGGCCCCATACACAGCCCCTCCTGCCCGAAGGGGCTCCCTACCTTTCTCAGGGTCCTTCAGGCTGGAGCGGACGACCTCCACCACTTTCTCCACCTCTTCACTGCTGCAGACGTTGAGCTGGACGGTTCTCAGTCGGTCACTGTTTAGGCTGTCCAGCTCCTTCACCCCATCATGGCCTTTGTCCTGGGGAGGAGAGAGGAGCTGCTTCTACCTCCTTCCTTCCCACCGAGGCAGACCCTGAGGACCCCTGCCAAGACAGGAGCTGGCCTCAAGTCCCGGCCAAAGCCTCAGGCACATTGGCAACTGCAGATGTGATTCTCTGGAGGCCTGACCAGGCCCTGTCCCACCAGCATGCAGTTCTTTTTTTTTTTTTTTCTGAGACAGAGTCTCACTCTGTCACCCAGGCTGGAGTGCAGTGGCAGGATCTCAGCTCACTGCAACCTCCTCTGCCTTCCAGGTTCAAGTGATTCTCCTGTCTCAGCCTCCTAAGTAGCTGGGATTACAGGCGTGCACCACCACGTCTGGCTAATTTTTGTATTTTTAGTAGTGACAGGGTTCACCATGTTGGTCAGGCTGGTCTCAAACTCCTGACCTCAAGTGATCCGCCAGCCTCAGCTTCCCAAAGTGCTGGGATTACAGGCGTGAGCCACTGTGCCCGGCCACATGTGGTTGTTTTTAATCCTGAGCACTGATGGCCTATCAAGCACCAAGCTAAGTGCCACAGACACGATGAGTAGGACCGAGAGCTGGCCCCAAGGCCTCACGACAGGATTCTTTCTCCAAGCAGCGGTTGCAAACTGAAGTGGGGTAGGTGGGGGGCCTGGGAGTACAGCGTATGTCAGGAATTACCCATGTGGGGATGGAAGCCCACGGTGCCAGGTGCTTACATTTTTAAGCTAGTAATTGGGAAACCTCTTAATTCTTTTAAATGTTGGCAACTTACACACATTAAAAAAAAAAAAAAAAAAACTATGTGGGCCAAAGCACGTCCACAGGCCACATAGGACCAGCAAGCTGCCAGTTCGCTGCCTCTGTTCTAAGCCAAGGACCCATCAACTCCAAATTGGTAATAGGCCAGAGCCAGCCTCAGATCCCAGCTCAGTCACGAGCAGGATCTGTGCACTCAGGGGTGTCCCTTAACAGGTGTCCATTTTTTCTGGCTGTAAAACAAGAACATCACCACCTGTCCTGACCTGTCAGATTAATGGAGTAAGGAAACGGATTTGTGAGAAGCCTGTTAGAGTATAAAACGCCACACCAATTCAGGTACCACTCAACACGAGTGTTGCAACATGTTAAGTTTATAAATATAGATGTTGAGAAATGCTAAGTTTATGAATATTGGTGACTGCTGAGTGTTTGATAGAATATATCGTTTGCTAGGAAGAACGACGGCAAGGAAAACCTAGCTGGCGCCCCCCAAGTAGAAAACTACTTGGGGCATTCCAAAGTGGCAGGACAACGTATCAATATACACCGGTCAAAACAATTCTTTAAGACATCTGACCCTGCCCCTGTGGCAAATGCTTTTTAGTTTGTCTGTGATCAGTGCTGAGCAGGCAACAGCTGCCTACTTGGTATATTTTTGTGTCATGAGAAAACACAGAACACCTGTTTATTAATAATAATCACCTGTTAGAGAGAATAAACACGTGGATCAGAATCTGCTGGGGGCCTTCAGCCTGTCAGTTTGGAAGGGTGTTGGCCCCCCCCCCGATAGACTCACTTTGCTGTTCTATCTGGGTGTCTGCCTCTCAATTCCTTCAGCACCACCTGGGTGGGGGTCTCTATGGCCGAGCTGGCTCTTTATACACTTATTTGGCAATAATTTTCTTGGACCTCTATTGTGTTCCAGCACTGAAGATAAAGAATTCAGCCCCTATTCCCAGAGCCACGTTCTAGGGGAGGAGACAGGTAAGTTCACAAGCAACATAGTGACTTGTGTTGTATGGAACCTTGTAGGAGATGGGAGGGACACAGGAGGGGTGGGCAGGGGAGACCTTTCAAGGGCAGTGACAGCTGAGGATATTAACAAGAGGGGGCCGATGGGGTCGGGGCACTGCGGAAGAGATAAGAGGATGCCACCATAAGCCATCGGTTGCAGACAGTACAGACACGTAAGGAAGTGGTGGACACAGGGCTGGAGAGGTGGGCCGGGGTCTGCCCATGGGCACTGCTGAGCTGCTGGGGCGCTTTCATCAGAGCAGATGGCATTTCCTGAATGTCCACTGTGCTGAACACTGTGCTAAGTGCTGCCATGCTTTGTCACATGAACCCTCGTGTCATGAGGCGGTTTGTGTGCCACATTTCATCCTAGTCTATGAAACACGGGTTTTGTTTTTTTTTTCACAATAGGGATGAGCTACACTCGATGTGAAAATTAAACATAATTGGTCATAAATGACTTAATTGGCAATGACTTTCCTGAGTGGTGCATGGCACAATGATGACTCTTATAAGAGGACTGGAATAGCTGCCAAGAATAAAGGGTAGAGAAATGCCCACTCTCCAGCCAAGGGCTTGCCCATGGCACACACAGCTGCTACTGAAGCAAACATCCCAGGCATGGGCAAGGGTAGAGAGCCCAGGATGGTCAGCACATGTCAAGGGTAGAAAATTCTCCTCTGAGGCCAGGCGTGGTGGCTCATGCCTGTAGTCCCACCACTTTGGGAAGCCGAGGTAGGTGGATCACGAGGTCAGGAGTTCAAGACCAGCCTGGTCAAGATGGTAAAACCCCGTCTCTACTAAAAATACAAAAAATTAGCCAGGCATGGTAGCATGTGCCTGTAATCCCAGCTACTCAGGGGGCTGAGGCAGAGAATTGCTTAAACCCAGGAAGCAGAGGTTGCAGTGAGCCGAGACTGTGCCACTGCACTCCAGCCTAGGTGACAGAGTGAGACTCCATCTCAAAAAAAAGTAAGTACCCTACTGGTTAGACTGAGCCTTCTAATTGCTTTGAACCAGAAGAACCCTAACCGAGGACTGGAGAAATCCCATCTTGCAATTTCAGACCTAGGAGAAAATGGTGACAGGACTGCCCAGTGGGGCCAAAGGTACTGGACAGAGTGACTCTGGAGAGAGAAGGCTTGAGTGGAACGTGATTGAGGGAGGCAATGTGTTGGTTCTGTGCAGCCACAGAGAACAGAGCCAGGGCCAACAAGTCAAGTTTAGCTCAAAATGAGGTGTGATCTTCACAGTCTGGAGACAGCATGGGCTGCCTGGAGGTGTTTAGGCAGTGAGTGGGGGTGGGGATGGGGGCTGTTTGTAGGTACAGGGGATTGTTTGGGGGTTGGAGGGATGTTTGAGGATGGGGTGTGGAAAATGTGGTATGGAGACAATCCAGGCCTTGGACAGGAGGTCGGGCTGATTTCCCCCAATACCCCTTCTATTCCTAGACTGTCATCATTCCAGCATGGTTTTCCATCAAAAGGAAGCCTCCCCAGTGGCCTTTGAAAAAGCAATGTGACATGACCACTGAGTCTCCGCAAAGGCCTGGCACCAGGAATGCCTTTGCACAGGGCAGCCAGGCTGGAAGCTTGGTTAGCCTAAAGTTTGGTTCTGAAATCCCCTAGATGTGCCGACCTTTCAAAACAAGACGCAGGCATAGGATTCACAGGACAGATAGGTCTGGAGCTCACAGTGTCATTCCCACAGAGGACTCCACCAAGAAAGAACAAATGCCGTCTTCAAGTCTGGGTCGGATGATGCAGTGCCCACAGACCCCTCTCTGCCACAGACAGCACAAGGGTACCAGGCAAACACGTGTCTTCCACCTGGTGGCTCTTCAAATGCCCCTTGGAGTACAGCCCACATGGTGGGAACCTCAGAAAGGTGGATTCTAGCTGAAATGCACAAGAGGTATCTGAATGTCCTTCCTCTTGGGACCTGGTTAACCCTGTTGCTATCATTCAGCTCTTCTCAGACCCCTACACAAGACCTCTCCTCTGCTCTAGACAGCATCACGACAATGGCCCTGTAGATCTCAGGGGAAGCTCCCCACTCCAAATCAGGGTGCCCATGTAAACTCTTTTTTTTCTTTTTGAGATGGAGTCTCACTCTGTTACTAGGCTAGAATGTAGTGGTGCCATCTCGATCTCGGCTCACTGCAACATTTGCCCATGGGTTCAAGCAATTCTCCTGCCTCAGCCTCCGGAGTAGCTGGGACTACAGGTTCATGCCACCATGCCTAGCTAATTTTTTGTATTTTTAGTAGAGATCGGATTTCACTGTGTTGGCCAGGATGGTCTCGATCGCTTGACCTTGTGCTCCACCTGCCTCGGCCTCCCAAAGTGCTGGGATTGCAGGCGTGCGCCACTGTGCCCAGCCATAAACTCTTAACCTGGCAGTTGGACAGTGAAGAGTTTTCTTTTAGAGGAAATTAGGGGGTTAATCTCACTGCCCACAGCTTCAGGCTTAGCATCCAGGCTCCCCAGGAGAGCAACGCCACCCTTCTATCTTCACCTGACAGACCACCCCAGGAACCCTCATCTGCCTTTGAGCAGCCTCCACACCCTGCTCCTGACAACCATGCCAACAGGGACGAAAGCTACCAGTTTGTCCCCAGTTATTCAGGGAAGCTTCCCAACCACCCTCAGCCTGCTGGCTGTGGACTCTGGTGGCCCGTTCCCTTCAGGGAACTGCCTTGCAGACCACACCTCCTCCCTGGCCCCTCTGTAGGTCTCTGGAGTCTCTGTCCACCTGTCTCACTGCTCAGGGACAAGCTTTCGGACCCGCTGAGTTGGTGCTTGTGTAACCGGCTTATTGATAAACCTACTTCTTTCTCTTACTGTCCCTTTCTACCTCACCTGTAAGCTATTTTTTCCACCCCTGGATGAAATTTCAGGCAAGTCTTAGAGCTTTGCCACTCATCTCCGATAGTGGACAGAGAGCCTCTTTGTTTTGGCTTGAAGAGTCCTGTTCAGTCTCTTAAGGAAATACTTCCAGCCCAGTACGGTTTGAAAACCCAAACTGCCAAGCTTGTCTCGGAGGTAAAGCTTTCCCCCACCCAGGCCTGAGAGCTGTGGGAAGTAGGTGCTGGTGGAGGTTGTCTTTCTCACTCTTTTCTAGCTTCTCCTCCCTCCTACTCTTAACTACTGACCCATCCAAGTTTGGATCCAGGAATGGCAAATGAAGGGCGAAACTATAGCCTTCTGAGGCTGGCTGCTGACTGCTGTTGCTGCCCCTGAGACGGCAGAGGCACAAAAGCCAGCTCTTCCGTCTTGGGGTGCTTCTGTGGAGCCCACAAAGATTCTGCCCTGGAGACCTCTGACCGCCACCCATCAGTGGCAGAGCAGCAGGCCTCCCCCAGCCCCTGGCCTCCGTGATGGACCCTTCTGGCTGGGGCCACATGGATCCTCTAGCTGGCTTACTGAATGGTTACCCTTAAGGTGACTCCAAGCAGCTCTCCCCCTTGTCCACACAGGGCCAGGCCACTGTTTCCTGCCCCGGTAGCAGGACAGCCGTCTCCCCAGCAGCTCTCTGCTCTGCTCCCAGATGAGCTATTCCTACCTCATTCTCTGGCCTTTAGACTTCTGGTAGACATTAGCATCCCATTCTGTGGCCTCCAGACTCCAGGCACAAATGGTAAACCAAGAAGCTCTCCAGGGAGTTCAAGAACTTGGAGAAGTCCAGAAGCTCTCCAAAGCATCCATATGAAGCCCATCTCTTTGAACTTGCCATCAGAGGGAAAATATCACAGCACACTAACAACTTTCCCAGCCCCTCAACCTCTTCTGCCTCCACTTCTTATAATACTGAGGCAGCCAATGAGCTGATTCTGGCAGAAAGATTTTAGTCTGTAGCATGTATGTGCAGGTGGTTTAGCACCTCAGGGAAGAATAGGACACGTGACACATGTCATGCATAAGCATCTTATCACACGTGTTAGAAACACTTCAAAGAGAGAAGCGAGCTTGGGCACTGGAATGTTCACGGGATGGGGCGGGAGGAGGAGCTAGCAAGCAGGTTGGGGAAGAACCCAGAGAGCATGGAGGCAAGAAACAAAGTGTTATGAGCAAGGGTGGTTTATCTGGTCGAAAGCTGCTGCCGGGTCGGGCATGATGTGGTCTGAGAAGTGGCCAATGGGTCTGGCGAAACGGGGGCTGTTGGTATCCTTGATAAAAGCTGGGTCAGAGGCACTTGGAGACCTTTCTGGTCTGGTCCTGCCTTCTTTTCCCAGCTTACCGGGGCACTGGGCTTCAGCCACCTCAAACTACTGGCAGTGCCTCATATGCCACCTGCCCCGTTTCACACGGAGCTCCTGTTCATCCTTCCAGATGGTGGTGAGACACCACCTCTCATTAAGCCTTCCCTGTGCTGATACAAGATCTGCTCCCATACCCCTCACTTCGCGCTGCTCCCCTCGAATTCTGCTTCAGTCACAGGGGCTTCCTGCTGTCTCTCAGGCACACCCTGCATGCTTCCTCCCGGGGCTTAGTACTGGGCTGTCCCCTCTTCCCCTGGGTTTCTGTGACATACTCATGCACCTCCTTTAGATGAGGGAGCTCCTCCTCTTACCCTCTTGGTCTTTCCTCCTTCCTGAAAATTGAACACCCCCTTCACCACATTCATGCTTTCTCTTCTTTTCCTGCTTTACTTTTCTCTACTGCTTTTATCAGCCCTCAGAGAAGCAATTTACTTATCTTATTACTTGTCTATCAACCCCCCTTGGAATATAAACTCCGCCAGGGCAAGAACTTTTCCCTGAGTTGTTATATGCTGTATCTCCAACAGAGAACACGGTCAGCTTATCTTAGGTGCTCAGTAAATATTTGCTGAATAAATAAACAAGTACATAAACAGGGTAATGGGGCAAAGCCTGATCCAGGTGGGTTAAGCCCCCTCTCAGGGTGCTTTCCTGCAATGAAGAGCAGAGACATGGGGAGGTAATGCACACAGGATGTTGTGGTGTAGAGGTTTGTGTGTATGAGTGAGTGTGTTGTGTGTGTGGGTGTGTGTGTGTGTGTGTATGCGTGTGCGTGCATGCATGTGCTGAAATGACCCAGCAGAGAGTGTGGAGCCAATGATGTAGGAGGCAGCAGACATCTGCTGGAGCTAAGTTCTTGAGTTGGTCCAAGGCAATGAGATATGAGACACAGAGGAAAACTAATTCTGAACAAGAGCGGGCAGAGTGTTTAGGTACAGATGTAGCCAGAATCCATCATGGGGCTAACATTGCAGAATCAGGCTAGAAACAAATCCCTCCTTTCAGCTTCCATGGTCCTTTATCCAAGTCTCTGGTGGCCCTGACTGCTTTCTGATTTGCCTAACTGGTCTGAGATAGCAAATGGAATGAGTCAAGAGGCGGATGCCCGCAGACATAAACTGGCAGTGAGTCTGTCTGGTACTTTCTTCAAAATGCCAGTCAACCAATTATAAAATCACTGTTGTAGGAGTGGAAGGACCTCAGATCACCAGTCCAATCCTATTAGTGTAGTAAGAGGAAACTAAGGCCCAGGAGGGAAAGTGTTTGCCCCTTCCCAAGGTTAGTGGTCAATCTGGGACTAGAACCCAAGGCTCCACGGCCCTTCAAAGAGAGAAGACTCTTTTGGAGAGTCTTCTGCAGCATCAAGCAGCCTCTGCACTGTGCTGTGGAATCTGAGTGTGGCTCCTTGTGTCACTGGACAAGCCAGCACAATGGTAGAGAAGCCTAACAAAGGACAAGGGACTTTAATACTTCCTTTTTTTTTTTGAGACGGAATCTTGCTCTGTCACCCAGGCTGGAGTGTAGTGGCACGATCTCAGTTCACTGCAACCTCTGCCTCTTAGGTTCAAGCGATTCTCCTGCCTCAGCTTCCTGAGTAGCTGAGATTACAGGCACATGCCACCATGTCCGGCTAATTTTTTTTTTTTTCAGTAGAGACAGGGTTTCATCATGTTGGTCAGGCTAGTCTTGAACTCCTGACCTGATGATCCACCTGCTTTGGCCTCCCAAAGTGCTGGAATTACAGGCACGAGCCACCATGCCTGGCCATTTAAAACATTTTTATGGCATCTCAGTTCTTACCAGGACCTGCTGAGGCAGGTTCACATTCTGCAGAAAAACCCAGCACCAAGGATGCCACACCCATCCCCCAGAACCCTCCCCTGACAGCCTCTCTCACACACTGCCAGGAGTGGTCCAGCCTTTCAGGAGAGCAGTTTGGGGATCTGAACAAAATCTAAAACCTGCACTCACATCTACAAAACATTCCCGAGAATCACCAATGGTTCCAGATAAAGATGTATGTGCAAGATGGCTCGCCAGGCTTTGTTAATACAGGTTGAGCACCCCAATCCAATAATCCCAAATCTGAAATGTCCCAAAACGTGAAACTTTTTGAGCACTGACATGATGCTCCTGGGAAATACTCATTGGAGCACTTTGGATTTTGGATTTTCAGATCAGAGATGATGAGCAAGTATAATGCAACTTTCAGATAAGAGATACTCAACCTGTAATAGCAAAAGTCCCAAATAATGTAAACACCTGCATTTAAGCTGCCTTGGAACAAGAGATTGGGAAGACTTTACTTTTTTTTTTTTTTGAGATGGAGTCTCGCTCTGTTGCCCAGACTAGAGTGCAGTGGCGCAATCTCGGCTCACTGCAACCTCTGCCTCCTGGGTTCAAGTGATTCTTGTGCCTCAGCCTCCCAAGTAGCTGGGATTACAGGCATGTGCCACCAAGTCCAGCTAATTTTTGTATTTTTAGTAGAGACAGGTTTTCACCATCTTGGCCAGGCTGGTCTCAAACTCCTGACCTCAGGTGATCTGCCCACCTCAGCCCCGCAAAGTGCTGGGATTACAGCCATGAGCCACCGCCCCTGACAATACTCTACTTTTTACATAATATATTTCTATATTATTTGAATTAATTATGAATATGTAGTATTACTTTTACAATTCAAAAGAAGTAAAGATTAAAAGGACAAACAAAACCTTCTCTGATCCAGATGGAATGTTTAGAGTGTGGCAATGCAAATGACTTCTATACTTGTTTATATTATTGAAATTTTTAAATTGAACAGGTATGGAACATTACAAAGATATCAAACATACTATGAAAAAGTCCTCCCCTGGGTTCCCACTGCCTTGAAAATGAAGAAAAATGTCTCACCCACTGAGCAGAGAAAGCAAGTTGTCCTGAATGCCCATTCTTCCCTTTGTCCTTCCTCTATAGCAGTAAAACGCCTGATGTTTTAGGCAGGGTACATATTGTCTCAGAATACTCACTACATTTCCCAGCCTTCCTTGCAGCCAGGTAAGGCCACATGACTACGTTCTGGCCAAGAGAATGAGAGCACAAGTGATA
Source organism: Callithrix jacchus (assembly GCF_049354715.1). Classification (NCBI taxonomy): domain Eukaryota; kingdom Metazoa; phylum Chordata; class Mammalia; order Primates; family Cebidae; genus Callithrix; species Callithrix jacchus. Next base: position 24,602,955 of record NC_133516.1, on the reverse strand, counting down.
TTTGGGAAGCTTTTGGGTCTTGTCCTTAAAGAACAGGGGTATGTACTCAGAAGAGAAATACAATCAAAACAACACTGAGATACATTTCCCACCTATCAGACTAGCAAAAGCCAAAAGCTTGAAGCACACTCTGCTGGTGAAATTGTGTGGAAATAGGCACTCATACACTCCTGGTGGGAATGTAAAATTACATGACCCTGTGATGAAAAATTTGGGAATCTTTTAAAATGACAATATATTTTATTTACCCTCTGATCTAAGAGCAATCTCACTCCTAGGAATCTACTCTAAAGATAATCCCCCATTAATGCAAAAACACAAGGTTATTCATTGTGGCATTATTTGTAATTGCAAAATATTGAAAGCACCTAAATGCTCATCTATAGGAGATTAGTGAAGTAAATTAGGATCTACCCACTGAGTGGGGTGCTTCAAAGCTGTTTAAAAAGTGAATAAGATCTCTGTGAGGTCATACAAATTGATTTTCAAGATATATTGGTAACTTTTAAAAAACCAAAGAGCATATGCAATGTGCAAACACTTGTGTAACATGGGGGGAAATGAAAGAATGGAGTGGAATGGACAGAAGGTGAGGGAATAACACTACTTTTAGTTTACCTATTTGTATAATTTTTGACTTTTCAAACTTGTTAATGGTTTACATATTCAGAAATTAAATTATGCCAACAAGAATGAGGGAAAACAGATCACAAATAAATGGCATTGTATTTCAAATAAATAATATTATAATAAAAAACAATAATTAATCCACATAGCTTTTAAAAATAGTGCTTTGGGCCAGGCATGGTGGTTCACACCTGTAATCCCAGCACTTTGGGAGGCTGAGGCAGGTGGATCACATGAGGTCAGGAGTTCAAGACCAGCCTGGCCAATATGGTGAAACCTGAAACCCCATCTCTACTAAAAATACAAAAATTAGCCAGGCATGGTGGCAGGAGCCTATACTACCAGCTACTCAGAAGGCTGAGGGAAGAGAATTGCTTGAGCCCGGGAGGCAGAGATTGGACTGAGCCAAGATCACAGCACTGCACTCTAGCTCCTGCTGGGGCGACAGGGCAAGACTCCATGTTAAAAAAAAATAGTGCTTTGTATACCTTTAGCCATACTTTTAAAGTCAAAAAACACTTTAAAGAAATCCTAAATAAGCTCTACTGTGGTGACCACGGAGGTGCTTAGACCTCCCTCAGGAAAGTCTGCTGCGGTAGCGACTGACAGCTACGCCTTCGCCAGCACTACAACCTGGCCCACAGCCATGGCATGAATGCCATGACCACACATGCCGGCCTGCTCCCGGCCAATGACCGCACATGGAAGGAATGCTGGGCTGGCCATTCCTGCCCAACACTGGTCTCTTCTAACAAACAACCTTTTCTTGGATATTCCCCAAGGTCCTCACAAAGACTGTCAGTCTACACTGCAGTCTGAAGCACTGCCTCCCTAATCCTCCTTCCTTGCAGTTTCTTATCACAGACTATATTACGATCAAAAGCTTTCCCTGCCTTTTTCTGCCCCTTCCCCTTGAAACTTTATAGGCATGTCCCTAATCAATCTCTTGCACATCTACTCCTATTTTGGCATTGACTTCTTGGAGGATCCAAGCTGACACCCTACTTAGTAAAGTTTGCTATTTGTAATAATATGAATATAGCAATTCTGACACTATGTTGTGTGTATTGCAGGACTAATCAATTAAGTAAATATATTGATATAGGAATCAAGAGTTCTAACTGCAGGAGAAGGAAGAAATATGAATGAGATAAGCAAGGAAGAATGCCGTTGTGTTGAACTGGAGTAGGAGATCAGTGTAACCTCGTGATTTTATGAATAAATAAATAAAATCACAAGGTTACACTGACTTCAGATGTATGCTACAGATAGATAAAGCATGTGCATATGTGTGCATGTGTGTGATGATACATACGTCTTTAGCTCTGTCCATTCAGAGGGGCAAGGATGAGCAATGCCCTCAGCCCCACTGGCAATGAGCCCACCTAGTGCCCAGATCTTGGTTTCTAAATTTCATTAAAAGGAGTGGTAGAACACACACATCTACAGAGAGACGTGTGTGAATGGTCATAACAGCATTATTCACAATAACCCAAACCCTAACATTTTTATCCAAACATCGAGCAACTAGTGAATGGATGTTTTAAAAATATAGTACAGGCATACAAGGGAATACCATTCAGCAATACAAAGGAACAAGCCACTGATGCATTGTACAACACGGATGACTCTCAAAAACACTACACTAAGTGAAAGAAGCCTGGCCCCAAAGGCCACGTATTGTATGATTCCATGTAGATGAAAAGTCCAGAAAACACAAACCTAAAGAACTAGAAATTAGTGGCTGCTCAGGCCTAGAGGTGTATGTGGGGATTAACTGTCAATGGTCAAGAGACAGAATTCTGAGTGATGGAGAGGTTCGAAAACTGGATTATGGTGTTGGGCGCACAACTCTCTAAATTGGGGACTATCCACAGTTTGCTTTTGCAGTCTCATGCCCCAGTGCTTCCCTTCATGCACCTTCAATTCTACTTGATGTGTCCCAAAGGAGCCTCATGCTTTCAAGCCTCTGCCCAGGTGATTCCTCCTGTCCGGCAGGCAACTCCTCCCAGTTTCCTCCTATGGCAGTATTATTTGCTCTCCAGGGCCCAGAACAAATGTCACTTCCTCTGGCATGCCATCATCAGTCCCTTCCTTCTGTACAGTCTCGCTGAAACTTCTTGCACACCCCTGAGAATCTTCTTTACTCTAATTCATCAGCTGTGTCTACTCATGGCTGTCTCCTCACCACTCCACAGGGAGCAACTTCAGAACAGGGACAAGGTCTCATTCTTCTACTGCACCTAGCAAAGTGTCAGGTACATCATTAGCATTTGATGAATGATGGAGGGATGAGTAGATAGATGGATGGATGCATGGATGATTGATGGACAAAGCTGTGAAGAATAAGTGAGACTGAAGCCAGTGAAATGTACCGGCCTGTTTAAGCAAAGATGAGCCAGTTGTTAGGAAAGGCATTTTTAAAAGACTATAAAACAATGACTGTGTGTAAAAGACAATGGTGAAGGAGATAACCGTGTCTTACCTTCATCAAGCAGCCAGCAAACACAAGGAAGCCTTTGGAATGCAGATGCTTGGCCAGTGAGAATCCAAATCCAGAGTCACAGCCTGTGACCAGGACAGCTTTGCTGCCAACCTGTTATACAAGGTCAGATCCCATGTTAGGAACCCAGGGTCCAGGACAAAGTGACAAGGCCTCTCCACCCTCTGTGCAGTGACACTTCCTGAGTGGCCCAAGCCTGGCCCTCCCTACCTTGTTCTTGCTATCTGGAGAAGCACCTCGGTATAGCGGAAAGGCCAGGTTCTAACCTGACTCTGCTGCCAACCAGCAAAATCACTTGGGAAAATTACTTCTGCCTTTAGGATCTCATCTACAATCACCCATGCTACATGTGGGAAAACAGAGGTCTTTTTTTAAATGCTCAATGTAGTTAGTGATAGAGCTGGAATTGAAACCAGGGCTGAGAGATTCCAGAGCCTAAACTCTTTTTTTTTTTTTGAAATGGAGTTTGGCTCTTGTTGCCCAGGCTGGAGTGCAACAGCTCAATCAATATCAGCTCACTGCAACCTCCAGCTCCAGGGTTCAAGCAATTCTCCCACCTCAGCCTCCTGAGTAGCTGGGATTACAGGCATGTGCCACCACACCTGGCTAATTTTGTATTTTTAGTAGAGATGGATGTTTCTCCATGTTAGTCATGTTGGTCTTAAACTCCTGGCCTCAGGTGATCCTCCCATCTCGGCCTCCCAAAATGCTGGGATTACAGGTGTAAGCCACTGCGCTCGGCATAGAGTCTAAATTCTTAACCCCTAACTTGCTGAGTGGGGCTGGGAGTTCTGGCTCCCCACTAGGCCTCCACTGATAGCTTCCTGGCTGGGAGGGGCTGGAATGCCTCATTACTGCTTCCTTCCCATATAGATGGGGGTGTGTGATACCATTATTAATGAGAAGCTTTGAGGGAGGGTTGAGTGAGAAAGTGGCTCCGAGTGTCCTGGAAACACTAAAGCCCCACTCTGAAGGTAGCTCAGGGCCCAGGGCTGAGAAGAAGGGGTTCTGACCATCCAACTGGCCCCCAGTTAGCTGTGCTTCCACTCACCGGCTCCACTGCACTGGCATAAGTCCGACGGCCAATCGGGATAAAGGAGGCAGAACAAAACAATAGTGGGCGTCTGCAAGAGAAAAGGAAACCATCAGTACAGGACTGACCTTGTTCTTGGGGCAGAAGCAACTAGACAGACCCTCAGCCACCACTGGCCTGAAGTAGGACTGTGTGTCTCTCCAGCCCAGGCTCCTGGAGACAGCTTGCTGGTACAACTGAGAAAGAGGCCCTCTTTCCACCAGGGTTGCTAGGCTGATAGAATGTGAGCCAGCATTTGCTATGGCTATGTTTGCCACTGTCTAGAATAAGCCTTCCTGAGAATAAAGCCAATTTAGAAGCTAGCTACCTTTGTTGGGTAGGCTCTGCCAAACCTTGACCGTCCGGTGCCCCACTCCAATAAAGTTCCATTTTCTGCTTTCCAAGGTACATAGATAGGTAATGTTTCAGGCTAATTCAAGTTTGAACGATTCTTGCATTAGTATGTTTTGGTAAAGCCTTCTGCAATTTCAGTGTCTTAATCCCCAGGAGGCTCAGCTTCCTGATAGTTATTTCAATCAAATTTTTTATTTTGAAATAATTGTAGATTCACATGCAGTTAAGAAATAACACAGAGAGATGCCAGGCACGTCACCTAATTTCCCCGAAGGGTAGCATCTTTTGAAACTACATTACAGTATCAAAACCAGGACATTGACACTGATACAATACAAATACAGAACATTTCCATCGCCACAAGGATCCTTCATGTTACCCTTTTATAGCCACGCCCACTTTCTTCCCACCCCACACCATCTTTAACCACAAATCTGTTCCCTCTCTCTATAATTTTAGCCTTTCAAGAATGCTATGTAAATGGAATCATACAGTGTGTATCCTTTAGGGACTGGCTTTTTCATTCAACATAATTCTCTGAAGATTCATCCAGATTGTTGTGTATTGATAGTTCGCTCCTGTTTGTTGCTAGGTAGTGCTCCATGGGGTACCACAGTTTGCTATTTACCTATTGAAGGACATCGGGGTTGTCTGCAGTTTGGGCATATTATGAATAAAGCTGCCTGAACATTCCTACATAGGTTTTTGCGCAAACATTAAGTTTTCATTTCTCTTGGATAAATGCCCAGAGGTGTAATTGCTGGGTTGTATGGTAGTTGCATGTTTAGTTTCTTAAGAAACGGACAAACTGTTTCTGAAAGTGACTACTGCAGTCTACATTCCCAGTAGCAATGTCTGAGTGACCCAGTTTCCCCATATCCTTGCTGGTGTTTGGTGGTGTCACGATTTTCTAGTTTAGCCATGCCGAACACTGTATCACGGTATTTTGCTTGGTTTTAATTGGCACTTCCCTAATGGCTAATGATGCTGATCATTTTTCATGTTTATTTGCCACCTGTCTCAGGCTGTTTGTGCTGCTATAACAAAATACCATAGACTGGGTAGCTTATAAATGACAGAAATGTATTCCTTACAGTTCTAGAAGCTGGGCGTTGAAGAACAAAATGCCAGCAGACTGTTTGTGAGGGCCCATTTTTTCAAAGACAGAAGTCTTCTGACTGTAACCTCACATGGCAAAGGGGTGGGGAGTCTCTCTCAGATCTCTTTTACAAGGGCACTAATCCCACTCATGAGGGCTCCACCTAATGAACTAATCACCTCCCAGCGCCCCTACCTCCTAGTACCAATACCTCGGGAGTTAGGATTTCAACACAGGAATTTGAGGAGAACACAAATATTCAGACCACGGCACCATATGTTTGGCAAAATGTCTCTTCGTGTCTTTCGTCCATATTCTATTGAATTGTTTGTTCTTCTACACCATGGAATGTTGAGAGTTCTCTAGATGTCCTAGCTGTTGGTCCTTTGTTACATATGTGGTATGCAAAACTCTTCTTCTAGTCTATAACTTGCCGTTTTATCCTCTGTCACAGGGTCTGCTGCAGGGGAAAAGTGTTTCACTTAGACTTGGAATCAGGAGACCAGGTTCTAACTCAGCTCCTGCCACCAACCAACAGTGATGCTTGGGGAAATTTCAGGATCTCAGTGTCCCCATCTACAATCACCCATGCAACCCTTGGGACAACGGAGGAATTTTTAAATGCCCCATGTAGTTAGTGATAGAGCTGGAACTGAAACTCCAGAGTCTAAACTCTTAACTCCTAAATAAAGTCTAATTTTTTTCTTTTATGAGGCATACTTTTGGTGTCAATTCTCAGAGTTCTTTGCCCTGAGAACCCAAAGATTTTCTTCTATCTTCTTTTCTAAAAGTTTTACAGTTTTGGCTGGGCTCGGTAGCTCATGCCTGTAATCCCAGCACTTTGGGAGGCCGAGGTGGGCGGACGCTTGAGCTCAGGAGTTTGAGACCAGCCTGGGCAATATGGCAAAACCCTGTCTCTACAAAACATATGAAAATTAGTAAGGCATGGTGGCTCACGCCTGAAAGTCCCAGCTACTTGGGAGGCTGAGGCAGGAGGATCACCTGAGCCTGGGAGGGGGAGGTTGCAATGAGCTGAGTTTGTGCCACTGCACTCCAGCCTGGGCAACAGAGGGAGACCCTATCTCAGAAAAAAAAAAAGTTTTATATTTTATATCTTAAGTCTTGAGTTAATTTTTGTATAAGATGTCAGACTTAGGTCTAAGTTTTGTATCCATTTGCTCCACTATCATTTTTTGAAAATGTTATCTTTCCTCCATTGACTTGCTTTTCCACTTTTGTCAAAAATTGGTTGGGCATATTTGGGTGGGCCTATTTCTGGATTTTCTATTCTATTTCACTGATACATGTGTTGCTACCTCATTTTTCTTCTTCAAAACTGTTTTAGCTATTCCATTTCCTTTGCCTTTCCATATAAATTTTAGAGTAATCTTATCTTTATCTATGAAAAATATGACTGGGATTTTTATAAAAAGTATGCTAGGCCGGGCGCGGTGGCTCACTCCTGTAATCCCAGCACTTTGGGAGGCCGAGGAGGGTGGATCACGAGGTCAAGAGATCGAGACCATCCTGGTCAGCATGGTGAAACCCCGTCTCTACTAAAAATACAAAAAATTAGCTGGGCATGGTGGCGCGTGCCTGTAATACCAGCTACTCAGGAGGCTGACGCAGAAGAATTGCCTGAACCTAGGAGGTGGAGGTTGCGGTGAGCCGAGATCACACCATTGCACTCCAGCCTGGGTAACAAGAGCAAAACTCCATGAAACAGAAAGGGAAGGAAGGAAGGAAGGAGGGAAGGAAGGAAGGAAGGAAGGAGAGAAAAGAAGGAAGGAAGGAAGGAAGGAAGGAGAGAAAAGAAGGAAGGAAGGAAGGAAGGAAGGAAGGAAGGAAGGAAGGAAGGAAGGAAGGAAGGCAGGCAGGCAGGCAGGCTAAACCTGTATATCAATTTGGGGAAAGTTAGCATCTTTACTTTGTTGACTCTTCCAATTCCTGAGTACACTACGGGTTTCCATTTATATAGATCTTTGATTGCTTTCATCAGTGTTGTGGAGGTTATAGCATTTAAATCCTATACATGCAACCAGCCATGGTGGCTCACACCTGTAATCCCAGCACTTTGGGAGGCCAAAGCAGGTGGATCACCTGAGGTCAGGAGCTCAAGACCAACCTGGCCAACATGGTGAAACTCTATCTCTACTAAAAATACAAAAACCTAGCTGGGCGTGGTGGACGTGGTTGGGGTTTGCCTATAATCCCTGCTTGTCAGGAGGCTGGGGAAGGAGAACTGTTTGAACCTAGGAGCGAGAGGTTGCCGTGAGCCAAGATCGCACCATTGCACTCCAGTCTGAACAACGAGAGTGAAACTCTGCATCAAAAACAAACAAACACAAACAAAACAAAACACAAATCCTACACATGCTTCGTTATGTGTAACATGCTTTGTTACACGGAAGTATTTCTCTTTTTTTGAGCAACTACAAATGGTGTTGTCCCCTCCATGCTGCCCTGATGATATTTACTCTACCCTGACTCAGCTCTGTGCTGCCCACATACCACCCAGGCCCCTCTCAGCCCATCCAGAAGATTCAGAATTCCCTTTGACAACCTTTCTTTCCCCTCAAGTGAGCCAGGAGCTTGACTAAGCCTCACTTTCCTTAAATTTCAGAACAAAACCTTTGTGAAAGTATTTTAACTTCCTGTGGGATGACTTTCTCCTCTATAAAAAAACCTCCAGAAATCTCTAAAAGCCGTATTTTAGAGAAATCCCTAAAAGCTATATTTGAGACAGATCTTGCCATTTTTATGAATCACTCACTGAAAAAACAATTACAGCCAGTCACCTTCTTTCACAAGCCCTTCAACAAAGCCAAGCTCTATCCCCACCCAGATGGCAGTGGCCTCCTGCTGATGGGGCATTCCAAACTCTTTTCACAAGGTGTCTTCAGGTCGGTGGAGCCCCAGCTCCAAGTGAAGCCTCCATATCTCTCAGAAATGAATTCAAGCAAATGCTGCTAAAAGCCAGGCCGGGCACTGTGAATCCCAGTACTTTGGGAGGGTGAGGCAGGCGGATCACTTGAAATCCGGAGTTTAAGACCAGCCTGGCCAACATGGCAAAAACCGGTCTCTACTCAAAATACAAAAAATTTAGCTGGGTGTGATGGCGCATGCCTGTAGTCCCAGCTACTCAGAAGGCTGAGGCAGGAGAACTGCTTGAACCTGGGAGGCAGAGGTTGCACTGAGCCGAGATGGTGCCACAATGCCTGGGCATTGTGAGTCTCAGCCTAAATGCACCTTCTTCTAAAAATACTATTGGCATAGAAAATACCAGTGATGTAGCTCCTGAGATTTTGAATTCAACCTAACCTTCAATTTCATTCCCCGCAAATATAACAGAAAAAAAAGGCATTTCTTGTTTTTTCCTTGCTCAGACTGCAAAAGAGTAAAATGTGGCATCAGAGCCCACTGGATCCCCTGGGAAAAGGCAATTCCAGGCGCTCTCAAAGAAGAACAGCTGCTTGTCTAATTTGAACTTACATAATGCTTCCTTGAAATCACACAAATGAGTCAGTGAAGTCTTGGGACATTTCAGTGAACTGATTTCATGCATAACATTTTAAAAGAGCAGTTATCCAGGTGACTAATGAGACGCATAAAATAACATACCTCCTGGCACGATGGGTGGAGAAGGGCACCGCTTCACTGCTGCAGGCTTCTTGCCACACAAACCCAAACTGAGAGACATCATACAACATAACCAGCCAGAGTGTCAAGGTCGTGAGCGAAAAAGATTGACGACCTGCCCCCAGTAGGAAGAAACTAAAAAGACATGATACCTCCGTGTCATGTGGGATTCGGGATTAGATCCTGGACCAGAAAAAGGTCCATCGGTAGCCACTTGGCAACACTGGAATGAGGTGTGTAGACTAGTTAGTGGTATTCTCTCAATGGTAATTTCCTGATTTCGATCATTGCAGTGTGATTGTATAAGACATTAACATTTAGGGAAGTTAGTTAGCTGAAGGGGATCCAGAAACCCTTTGCAACACTTTTTGCAGTTTTGTGTTTAAGTCTAAAGTTATTTCAAATAACAAGTGTTTTAAGAAGCGGTACGGCCAGGCAGGGTGGCTCATGCCTGTAATCCCAGCACTTTGGGAGGCTGAGGCAGGTCGATCACTTGAGTTCAGGAGTTCAAGACCAGCCTGGCCACCCTGTCTCTACTAAAAATACAAAAATTAGCAGGACATGGTGGCATGTGCCTGTAATCCCAGCTATTGAAAAGGCTGAGGTGGGAGAATCTCTTGAACCCAGGAGGTGGAGGTTGCAGTGAGCCAAGATTGTGCCATTGTACCCCAGCCTGGATGACAGAGCGAGACTCCATCAAAAAAAAAAGAAAAAAGAAAAAAAGAAGCAGTTATGAAAGACATTCCTTTTTGCCCTGTGAACCCTGGGAAGAAATGTCTTCCCAGGACACCTCAGAATTTCCTCTGCTAGGAGACATAGGTATTGAGAGACATCTTTGAGAATCAGGCCTCATTACTGCCTGTACCGACCATGTGTGAAAAGCTCTGCTTGCCCAGAAAATGTCACCCTCAAGGCCACCACCACCTCTAGTTGCTTACCTTGCTCCATTTTCTCTATCACAGGCACGTAGGGTTTTTTCTGGGAGCCATGACAGGGGTCTGGAGAGGCGGGTGGCCAGCATGGCAGCCACAAGTGGTAGAATGGCCCACTTCCTCCCGGCGGCTCTGAAACACAAAACGCACCCTCAGCATTGCTTTGTTGCCTTCGGGGCTCTAATGAGGAGTAGTCATGTTTCTTTCAGGTTGTGAAAGTCAAACTGGGCTGGATCGGTTCCACGCAGGTCCAGTCCTGGTACCAGGTAGTCTGCGCTGGTTGCTCTCTTAAGCTGCAGCCTCATGATGGAAAGAGTCAAGAGCCAGGGTGTCTGGAAGCCTGGGTTCTGGCTCTAGCTGTGCCACCAATGCACTGGGCAACCTTGGGCAAGTCATCGCCGATTCATAACGTGAGCAGGTTGGCCCAGATCAGTGATCCTCAAACCCGCCAACAGCTGTGAGACTCAGGGACCTAACCCTCAGGGATCAGACTCAGCAAATCCTATTCCTCTAAGTTGGTGAAACACCCACCTGTGATGCCCCAAGGCATCAGCTTCACTCCCGAGGTGCCCACCTGCCTCTGTAGGCAGCTTGTCCTCATGTCACATAGCATCTGACCCAGCTCTTCGCCTCTTTCCCCCATCCCAACAAACAAGAGGCCTATGTCTCTGAGACTGAATTCATCAGTAATTCACTATAGCACAGAGTTTGGAGCTGCCAAATAAGAGACTCTAGTAATTAAAACACACACATGACCTCCCCCTTCCCTCCCCATTTGAGGTTAAATCAACCTATTGCAACAAGGCCAAGAATCTCTTGGTAACACCTTAAGGCTACCCGGCACCACCACTCTTCTGCATTGACTGCTGATCAGCACGTGAATATGTTGCCCTCCTGTTGTTAACAGTGATTCCTCCACACCTAAGGGAAGGAAGGTGGGCAGGTAAATAGGTTCTAGCCTCTCCTTTGCCTACCTGGATATAGTCTGTCATACTGTTCCCAGTAATAAGGTACTGCCTGAGGGGCTCCTCCCCGGCCTGTTTGCTGCCACCCCAAACCTGACTGATCACCAGCCACCTGGGCCCAAGGTCAGCAGTAAGTGTTAACTAAGCAACCACTGCCTTGCTGTACTGCCAGAGACAGGTGGGGGCATTTAATCTGTTTAATCCTCAGGAAAGAAAAGCAGGCAAAATCTCTGGCTTACAGTATCTTTCTGGAACTACAGTAAACTATCGCCCCTATTTGCCACACCCATAAGCACTGCAGCCTGAGAAACCTTTTTATTGATTGATTGATTGATTGAGACAGAGTCTGTCTCTCAGGCTGAAGTGCAATGGTGCAGTCTCGGCTCACTGCAACCTCTGCCTCCTGGGTTCAAGCAATTCTCTTGCCTCAGCCTCCAAGTAGCTGGGACTGCAGGCACCCACCATCACACCCAGCTAATTTTTTTTGTATTTTAGTAGAGACAGAATTTCACCATGTTGGCCAGGATGGTCTTGATCTCCTGACCTTGTGATCTGCCCAACTCGGCCTCCCAAAGTGCTGGGATTACAGGTGTGAGCCACCACGCCCAGCCGAGAAACATTTTTAACGCGAGTCAGGCTATGCAACTTCCTTGTTTAAAGCCAACTTTCCATGCCTGCTGGGGCTGACCTCCACCTCCGTGGAGGCCTCTAGTTCACCGGGCCACCCTCCTCTTTGCTCACTGCACTGCAGCCAGCACTGACCCTGAGAGCTCCTCACCTATGCTAGGCTGTCTCCTGCCTCAGACCTGGCTCCTCCTCTGCCCTCATCCTGGATGCTGAGTCCTCTGACTCACTTACTAAAGCGGCTCCCATGCAGCATACAGCTTGGTCTCTGTAAGATCACTCTCATAGCAACTACCGTAATCCAAAATTATCTTATTTGTTATAAAGTAAATAATAGATCGTAAGCTCAGTGATGCCAGGAGCCCTGTCCACCTGGTTCACTACCAAATCCTCAGTGCCTAGAACGAGCCTAACACAAAGGAGGCACTCTGAGTCCCTGGGGTGTGGGGAGGAGCTGAGTGGGCTCCCGCAGGGCAGTCTGGAGGTGAAAAGTCGGCCTGTGGCCACAAAAGAAGTTTCCACGGTAAGCACCTTGCAGAGAGCAGCAGAATGGAGCCCAGACTGGCTTTTTATGGTTCTGTGGAAGGCACAGGCCCATGTTGGCTCAGACTTTGTAATGAGGCCCCCCTCCCGCCATCTAAGTACTGACCAGCTCGCTAAGCACACACATCTCTACCTCCTCCCACAAAAACCAGGGACCAGAGTCTGAGGTCACCATCACTGGGAGACTTCCAATTCAGTCGTCTACAATTAAAGCCTTTTCCACCCCCTAGCTCAATGCCTGTGGCAGAAAATGCTTTAATATGATCTCCAAATAGAGAGCTGCTTTCCACTTTTTTTCCTTAAAGTTAGCAATATTTAAAAGTACTAAAGTTGGCCGGGCGCGGTGGCTCAAGCCTGTAATCCCAGCACTTTGGGAGGCAGAGGGGGGTGGATCACGAGGTCAACAGATAGAGACCATCCTGGTCAACATGGTGAAACCCCGTCTCTACTAAAAATACAAAAAATTAGGTGGGCACAGTGGCGCGTGCCTGTAATCCCAGCTACTCAGGAGGCTGGGGCAGGAGAATTGCCTGAACCCAGGAGGCGGAGGTTGCGGTGAGCCAAGATCGCGCCATTGCACTCCAGCCTGGGTAACAAGAGCGAAACTCCGTCTCAAAAAAAAAAAAGTACTAAAGTCAAAATAATTAAAAGTGCATAAAAACTCAGTCCCTTGAACAATGCAGTATTCTCAATGTAGTCTGTTACATGCGTTTCTGAAACCTGTAGCTATTTCTAAACCTGAAACAGGAGTTACTGTTTGTCATCTTAATGTTTTTCTCTGTAAATATTAAGTTCTCAAACTTCACACACCACTCTCTTGCCTTTTAGTTTCGGAACAGAAATGGCTGTTGGAGGTGGGTAGCTCAGTCTCCTTGGCCTTGAAAGTCAAGGAATTAGTCACCCCTAAGGTGACTGAGCACAGGGGCTTGACTCCCAGGGCCAAACTCATAAGACACTGTCACGAAATCAAGATGCTCACATATCAGCCTATAATCTTGGAGACATTTTTCTAATGCTAGAAACACTTGGGCCTTCTCTCAAGGGCACACCCTCCCCACTGTCAAGGTGTAACACATGGAAACACTCCCACTCCAGAAAAAAAGAAAACTGTATGCATCCTTGCCTCAATGCTGGGCTCACTATGTTCCATTCTGACATGACTCTTGCAGAGGTCTGTTATATGTAAATTCTTCGTGCTGCAAAAGCAGCAGCACCAAAATATATAGGTTGCTTCCAAATCTCAGCTATTGTAAAAAGCACTGGAACAAACATGGGAGTGCAGATATCTCTTCAATAGACAGATTGCCTTCCTTTTGGGTACGTACCTAGCAGGGGGAATTGCTGGATCATATGGTAACTCTATTTTTAGCTTTTAGAGGAACCTCCAAACTCTTCTCCATAGTGGTTGTACTAATTCACATACACAAGAGTGTATGAGGCTTAGAACATGACTATTAATTCTCAGTTTTGACCTATATTCTAAGAATAGCTCAATATAGACCTTATAATGACAACAGGAACACGTGCTTCCCCCATTCCACTCCTCATCTGTCCTTCCCCAAGACTATGTATTACCAGAGCTGTCAAAAATGCCATAATTACAACTGCCAGATCAAGCGGGCCTTCTCTCACTTGGAGAACAGGGCTTGCCTACCAAATTAAAGACAAACCACTAAATGACAGAGTCTCAGGACTCTGTACTTGGTCTGTTCTCACCACCATGACATGTACTAGTAGCTTTAAATACGATTCACATGCTGCCAACTCCCAAAGGTTGATCTCCAACCCAGCCTTCTCCCCTAAACTCAGACTTATGTAAACAACTGCCCATCCAAATCTTCACTTGAATGTTTGCTAGGTAACTCAAATGTAACCTGTCCAAAACTGAGCCTGTGCTATTGTCCCGCAGACCTGTTCCCCTACATCTTCCTCATTCTTGACTCCTCTTTCTTGCACACACCACAGCCCAGAACTCAGCAAATCCTGTCGATGCTACCTTCACAATGTATCTAGGATCCTCTGCTACCAGCCTCGTCTAAGCCTTCATCCCTTGTAGCCTCCCAACTACACTCCTGTTCCTGTGTAATTCCTGCAGATTCTGCTCAGCACAGCCTGCAGGATCCTGCGGAACATAAATCAGATCATGTCATGCCTACACCAAACTCCTGCCAGAGTAAAAGCCAAAATCTAGGGCCGGGCGTGGTGGCTCAAGCCTGTAATCCCAGCACTTTGGGAGGCCGAGGCAGGTGGATCATGAGGTCAAGAGATCAAGACCATCCTGGTCAACAATGGTGAAACCCAGTCTCTACTAAAAATACAAAAAATTAGCTGGGCATGGTGGCACATGCCTATAATCCCGGCTACTCAGGAGGCTGAGGCAGGAGAATTGCCTGAATCCAGGAGGCAGAGGTTGCGGCGAGCCGAGATCGCGCCATTGCACTCCAGCCTGGGTAACAAGAGCGAAACTCCGTCTCAAAAAAAAAAAAAAAAGCCAAAATCTAGAGTTTGCCTATAAGGCCCTCCATGTTCTGGGTCCCCATGGCCTCTCTGACCTCATTGCTACCTTGTTCACTGTACTTTGGTCACCCTGGCTTTCTTGCTGTCCTTGGAACATGGCAAGCCAGCTCCTGCTTTAGGGCCTTTGTCCTTACTGTTCCCTCTACCTGGAACACTCTTCCCCCCATATCCACAGGGCTCATTCACTTCAGTCCTTGACTAAAATGTTCACTAAGACATCCTCTGGCCACCCCATCTATCCCACCCCAACCCTGACTTTATCAATAATCCTTCTCCGCTTCCATTTTTTCCCTCCTCCTTGCCACTTTATTACATTATAGCATTCCACATGTTGTACATATTTATCTTGTTTGTTGTCATTCAGTCTCAGGATGCAAGCTCTTTGAGAACAGGAATTTTTGTCTGTTTTGTTCACTGTTGTATCTCCAACATGTACAACAGTGCCCTGCACGCAACAGATACATAATATTTATTTATTTATTTATTTATTGAGATAGAATCTCACCTGTCACCCAGGCTGCTGGAGTAGAGGGGTGCAATCTCGGCTCACTGCAACCTCCACCTCCTGGGATTCAAGCAATCCTCCTGCCTCAGCCTCCCATGCTGGTAGCTGGGGTTACAAGCATGCACCACCATGCCCAGCTAATTTTTGTATTTTTAGTAGAGACGGGGTTCCACCATGTTAGCCAGGCTGGTCTCGAACACCTCACCTCAAGTGATCTGCCCACCTCATCCTCCCAAAGTGCTGAGATTATAGGTGTGAGCCACGGCGCCTAGCCAGTACATAATTAAATGAATTAAGAGAGTTTTAATAAAAGGAGTGCCATTGTCAGACTTACATTTTTAAAAAGACAACTCTCGATGGGTTAATAAAAAGCTGAGGATGGACTAAAGAAGAAGCAGAAAGACCAGTTAGGAGCTGTGGCAGTAATCCAGGGCTACCATGTACAGTCATGCAGGATGTATATTGCACAACTCCAGTGAAATGTGAAAACTTCTTCCTTAGAAATGAACAAAAAGGGTGCCAGCCCTGGTGAAAACCATGGAAGTGATGAGCATTTGTAAGTCTAGCTTTATATTGAAGGTACAGTCCACTACCATTTACCAACAGATTGAGTGTAGGATATGAAAGAAGGAAGAAACAAAGACATTTCCAAGATGTTTGGTCCAGGTGTAAAAAATGACAGCAGTACTAATGATTAAGGAGCCTTTCTATTCACAAATGCTTACTACATTTCAAATCAGGGTACACAACGAGCTGAGCGCCTGAGTCCTCACCTGGCTCCTCCAAACTGTATCTACAACTATACTTTTCTACTCATCAAATCATTTGCTACATTATCCCTCCACAAGTCCTGTACTTTCCAATTTCTGAGGCTTGCTCATCCTATACCAAACTGATTGCATTGACCAAGTTCTAACTGGTTCAAATAATTCCCCCAAGCTGCCTTTCCTAATCCCCTAATTCAAAAATCTTTTGCCCAATCTCCTTCCTTCTGTGCCTCTATAACAGCACCTACATGGCCAGGGTTGTATTCTAGGGATTTCTGTTTATAAACATTCGCAAGCCCCCATCCTACCACCAATCCCCACGTGGACTGTGAGCACCGTACAGCCAGGACCCACATGTTCAATCACTGTCTTCTTGCTCCTTCCAATGTCAACTGTGTGGTCCCTCACAGGAAGCAGAGGCTCTGTAAATGTGTATTGAGTGAATCCAAAAGCTTCACAAATTTCAAGGGTCAGCTTCCTCGCCGACCAGGGATATACACGCCCTGTGCAGAGCCTGGCTCCAACGCCTCTTGCAGCAAGGACATTCTCCAGGACATTTGCTGCGTCACAGACGATCCTGGCCGAGCAACGCCTGTAGGCGGCCCTCCATAATGAAATATGTGCCTCGTGCCTCTGTAACCCCTCAAAGTAGAAACTGCAGGGTGACTGCATCAGCTGACTACAGGCAGGTTTCCAGGCTGACTGGCTGGAAAAAAAAAAGGCTGAGTTCGACGCCACGCGCAGCCCCAAACCTTTCTCCAGAAGGACGCAGCCTGGATGCGGCCGCTCGCGGGACGCACGCCCAGGGCGCGTGGACCGGTCGGGACAGGTTCGAGCGCCGGGGCACACAGGGTATCTATTAAGCGCGCTCCAGAAACGAGGCAGAGCGCGAGAACGCCCTAGACCGCGGCGCATCCAATCCCAGAGCCACGCTCCCCTACGGCCGGCAGGAAGGCGGGGAACGAGGGGGCTCGGCCAGGGCCGCGCCTCCCATTGGTTGAGCCGGCACCGCCCAAAGTCCCCAGGTGCTCGCGCTGGTGCGCCCCGGGCCCACCACCACTCTGGCATCCCCAGCCTGCCCCCGCGGTTCCTCCTCCTTCTCCGGCCCTGCGACCCCTCTGGTCCTCTAGCAACCGTCGGCTCGGCCTTGCTCGGGCAGCTGGCCCGGCGGTCTGCCTGCGATCCAGCCTTCTTCACCTGGGCGCTGCGGCGCAGAGGGAGCACTCCCCAAACACAGGGAACAGAGCCTCGGGGAGTACGTGGGAGGAGGAGGAGGGACGCGGATAGGACCAGGAGATGCGGTCGGAAAGGGGACAGGGCCTAGAGCCCGGGCCTGGAAGGCAGGACACACGACTTGGGCCTGGGCTGGCTCGGCCTTTGACTACGACGTGACCTTGAGACAGTTCCTTCCCTTCGTGGGGCCTGGGTCCCCTTCGGTAAACTGCGCCGGCAGGAAACAATGAGTCGTTTCACCTGGAGCTGCAGGGCCGCGTGTTTAACCCACGGCCTCCTCCTGCCGGGCACATTATTCCGAATAATAAATGCCAGATGATGCTGCCGGAGACGCCCACAGAGAAGCCGAGAGGGAGGCGCATGAGGACCCCCTGGGGTCTGGCCAGATGGTTCATCCTACCCTTACCCCGCTGAGGCCGCGCGCTCGGCCTATAAGGAACGAGGCCGCCTTCCCCACCCATATCCCGGCAGCCGGGCTAAGGGAAAGCGCGAGACCGAACCAAAAAGAGCAGAGGGCGCCAAGGCATCCCGCCCCAGCTGCAGAGACGCGGACCCCTCCTCTTACCCAAAACCAAATGGGCAGGGGCCTCCTCTGCGGAGGGCTCGCCGATGCGTTCGCCTTCACCCGGCGCCGCGCAGGTGCCCGCGCTCCTGTCGGGAGAGCCGAGTGGGGGCGCTGCCGCCGGGTCCTTCTGGAAGCCCCTCCACCCGCACTCCGGGCCTGCGGCCTAGGCTACCCGGAAGAGCCTCATCACTTAGCGCGCGCTGGGGCTGCGCTGGGCGGGGCCTGTCAGGGGGCCCCGAGATGCCTCCTCCACCCTGGGCGCCCGGCCTGGCCCTCCTAGCACCGAAGGTGCCGGGATCACTAGGCGCCGAGTGCGGCAGTCTCGCCCCTAAGCCGGGCTCCAGATTTCCTCGCCGCCTCTCGCTCCGGGACTGCGTGGCAGGGGCGGGGGCCAGGGAGGTGGAGCCAGGTGCAGAAAGGGTTTCAGCCTCCCGGGCTACGGCGGGGAGGTGAAACAGCCGCTCCCCGAAGTGAGGAAAAGCCTGGTAAGGAAGAGGCTCCTTCCAAGTCCTGTGCGTGTTGCTGTCTTTAGAGCTCATTAGGGTTGGTTGGTTTTTAAATTTCTTTTGATCCGATAAATGTATTTAGAGACCGGGCGCTGTGGCTCATGCTTGTAATCCCAGCACTTTGGGAGACCGAGGCGGGTGGATTACTTGAGAGATCAGGAGTTCAAGACCAACCTGGCCAACATGGTGAAACCCCGTCTCTACTAAAAATACAAAAATTACCTGGGCGTGGTGGCGCGCCTGTAAACCCAACTACTTGGGAGAGTGAAGCCGGAGAATCTCTTGAACCCGAGAGGCGGAGGTTGCAGTGAGCTGAGATCGTGCCACTGCACACCAACCTGGGCGACACAGCGAGGTTGTGTCTCAAAAAAAAAAAAAAATTTTTTTTTTGAAGATTTGCTCCTTAGGGTTTTTAAAAATAATTTAAGAATAGCAGTTGCCCAGAGTTTTAATAATAAGAACAAACTAAGCAATCGGCCACAGATAAGGGTTTCCTCCCAACTCCTCCCCACCGCGCCACCCGCCCTACCGCCCTGTGCCAGGACACCTCAGTTTCCAGAATGAGAAACAGGCTGAAGAGATAAGGTACCAGGACACAATATTGGCAGAGCTATGTGAAAGGAAAATAAATCTTGGGGCCCCCAAATCACTAAGTTAAAGGGAAAAGTGAAGCTGGGAACTCCCATTCTGTTCAAAATTACCTTCTGCTTACTGACATAAATGCACATCTGATTGCCCTCTTTGGAAAGCCTAATCAGAAACTCAAAAGAATGCAACCATTTGTCTCTAATGTGCCTATGACCTGGGAACCCCCTCCCTGCTTCAGTTGTCCCGCCTTTCCAGACTGAACCAATGTTCATCTTACATATGTTGATTGATGTCTCCTGTCCCCCTAAAATGTATAAAACCAAGCTGTGTCTTACCACCTTGGGCGCAAGTCAGAACCTCCTGAGGCTCTCACTGGTGGGCGTTCTTAACTTTGGCAAAATAAACTTCCTAAATTGACCTGGCTCAGATTTTGAGGGTTAACAACTATGTTTAAGTAAAGTACAGAGAAGGAAGGAATGAATAGAATGAAGAGAATGAATGAAACTCACAAATTCAGGAAGATGAAAACTGGAGGGAAGTACTAGCTTAATGGAGATTTAAAGAAAACTGTAGGCCGGGCATGGTGGCTCACACCTGTAATCCCAGCACTGTGAGAAGCTGAGGAAGGGTGGATCACTTGAGGCCAGGAGTTCAAGACCAGCCTGGCCAATGTGGTGAAACCCTACCATTCATGGTGGCACATCTCTGTAATCCCAGCTACTTGGGAGGCTGAGGCAGGAGAATTGCTTGAGCCTGGAGGTGGAGGTTGCAGTGAGCTGAGATGGTGCCACTGCACTCTAGCCTGGGCAACAGAGGGAGACTCTGTCTCAAAATAAAGAACAAACAAAACTGTTGGCCCTGTCCGACATTCTATAAGCTTCTGGAGGGCTAAGGCTGTCTTCTTTATCGCCAGCTTTTGGCACAAACAGCCTGGAAGACTGGAAGAATCATGAAGGGAGGATGCACTTGGTTTTCTGTGCCCATTTCACAGACAGACTCAAGCCTGGATTAGCTGCAGTGATGGTGTTTCAGAACATTAGTCATATAGTGCCACGGGGTTAAAAATAAATCACCATACTGAAATTACACCTTGAGGATTATGCTTTGCTAGAAAAGCAGTTAAATGAAGAATTAATCTTTCCACCAAGAAAAAACTGTAGATCCCGACTCTAAGAATTAAACAGAATTATAGTTCTATTTGCAGTAGACAGAAAAGGACATTTGACCTCTCTGAGGTTGTATTACACACCTCCCATGTCTGGCCTGACATCTTCCCAGTCCAGCTGTGCTGTGGCATCCAGCTGTGAACAGGTGTAACCTGAGAGCACCTTGCCTCAGCTGTTCCTGGCATTCCCCTGCTACTCTGGCACTGCAGCCTGGGACCCTTGCAGGAATCCGCTGCCCACTCTGACACATGAGTAAATCTGGAAGTGCAAAGGAACACCTCAAGGGACAAACATTGACCACAGGGCAGACAGGAGCTGCTGGAAAAATACTCCATTCTTCCAGTCTTCCGGTGGGCAATTTTGAGACACGTTCTATACAGCTCCTAAAATGATAGCATTCTGTTTGCCCATAGCAGTGACCAACTTGATCAACTCACGAATATACCCTTCTCTTTCTCTCCTTCCCTATTTGGCTCTTCCAAGCCCTCCCCTCCAATTCCTTGGGATTTTTTTATGTAGCTTTAAAATGATTCCAAACACTTTCAGTTTGCTGTGAGAGTGACATTGTTTTACTGTGAATAGAACACGAAGTGAACTCTCCCTACCCAAGGAAATGTTATGTCACACTTTATCAGACCCCACATGTGAGCTACTGACCTCAACTACTGGACTCCAAAACACATATAAACCCAAGATTTTGATAGACACTTAGAGAGCTTAGGATGTGGCCAGGCTTGTCTCACAACACTGGCACCTCTCTCTAGCATCAAAGGATCCCATTTATCTTCGTGGATCTCCATTGTATTGGTCAAGCTGTCCCTCCTGAGAAGCTCTCCTAGAAAGTTGTGCCTCAAACTCTGATTGGACTTTGCATCTGCAAAAGCCTGCTTTCCATCCTAAGTGAGCAATTGAACCACCCAGGCTGTGGTGCAACAGTGCAATCTCATCTCACTGCAACCTCTGCCTCCCAGGTTCAAGTGATTATCCTGCCTCAGCTTCCTGAGCAGTGGGGACAGGCACCTGCCACCACACCCTGCTAATTTTTGTATTTTTAGTAGAGACGGGGTTTCATGTTGGCCAGGCTGGTCTCGAACTCCTGACCTCAGATGATCCACCTGTATGGGTCTCCCAAAATGCTAGGATTACAGGCATGAGCCACAGTGCCTGGCCTCAACTGAACTTTAATAATTGGACTCTAAATGAAATTGGAACTCATTCATTATGTGATTAATGTAACAGGTCTGTTGAGTGTATCCCCTGTGAGATTTCTTCTCATTATTCTCCCCCTTTTTAAGAATTGTGAAAAAGAAAGACCTCTTTGTATGGCAATAAACTGTGTGATTCATGAAATCATACTTTGATCTTCTCCTTATCTTAACCATCCAAAATAGATTCATTCCCCAAATAAACTACTTGTACACAGGTCCTTGCTCAGGCTCTGCTGTTTGGGGAACCCAGGTTAAGCCAATGGTTAACCCAAAAGAGGCATCTCGGCTTACTTTTCCCAACTCTGCTAAGGAGGAATTGATTGGTTGGGTTTGTGCTTTTTCTCCTTTATTTCCCAAATGCTCTGCCCTTTTTAGGGCACCACTAGTAAACTCTGACACAGAAAGTAGTAGACTCCCAGGACAAAGGGCCAGCTGAAGGGTTGGGACTGGGTTAAGGGGTCAGACAAAGCATTCTCAGCCCCACCTTAAACCTTTCTCCTTGTTCTACCATTCTGGTTGTTGACTTTGGAACTGGAGAAACGTTCAGCTGTGAGGCTGAACACAGTCTGTGGAAATCAGGACACTCCCTATACAGCATGCACCAAGATTCTGCCTCCCTCCCTCTACTTTAAAGTGGCTCCTCTCTGTTCAGGTACAAGGCCTCAGGCCAGGGTCCTCAGCACTTAGCATAATCCCCTCAACCCAGGAGGGTATAGTTGCAAATTACCAAGCTAGTTTTGGGAAGGAAACAGTCCTTAGACCCTGCCTTCAAGGAGGGTGCGAAAGGAAAGTATCTTGGGCCCCCAAAATCACTAAGCTAAAGGGGAACGTCAAGCTGGGAACTGCTTAGGGAAAACCTGCCTCCCATTCCATTCAGTCACTCCTCTGCTCACTGAGAGGGCCAAACCAATGTTCATTTTACCTATGTTGTTGGATGGCTCCTGTCTCCCTAAAATGCATGAAACCAAGCTGTGTTCTGACCACCTTGGGCACATATTGTCAGGACCACTTGAGGCAGTGTCACGGGTGTGCACCCTCAACCTTGGCAAAATAAACTTTCTAAATTAACTGAGACCTGTCTCAGATTTTGAGAGCTCACATTTTGGTAACTGTGGAGGGATTCTGTGTGGAGATGCCCCTGACCTTTGATAAAATCTACCAGTGCTTGGTACCAGCATGCGCTAACCTTACGGCTCAAACCAATAGGATGATTTGCTGAGGTCTGGGAGCACCCTTTCCAGAGAAACCCTGATCTCTGGTCAAGACCTAGAGTTTATTTTGCCGTACAACTCCCCCCCACTACCAACCTTTTTTCTGAATTTTATTTGCTTCCAACATGGAAGGCAAGATTTCCTGTTTCCAGGACATAGAAGGAAGATAACTCCTTTAGGGAGTCTGAGCTCACTCCCAGCAAGGAAGATGAATTCAAGTTTTTCCTGCTTCTAGGATGGCAAAAGGCAGTCTTCAGCCTGAGACCCATCCCTAGGTAAGTAGCTGAACTGGGGTTTTGTCTTGGCTAAAGTTTAACACCAGCTGGTCTTAATTTCTCCTTACCACAAGAGCGCTCAGCGAGCATATCATTGGGCTTTTGGTTGTTTGTTCTACCTGAGTTGGTCAAATCCGAGTGAGAATTCCAAATTATGGTTAACAGAGCCTCTCTAATCTGGCCAAAATTTCTCACAGCTGCAAAAGAAAAAAAAATGCACTTGGTTTTTGTGTTTGCTTTCTGTCTTTAAAAAACAAAAACCAATGTTCTTTCATTTACTTTTCTTCCACACTATTCCTTTCCCCTTTGCCATCTGCAGTACCAAAAAAATCTAGAGAAGGCTTCTAGAACCCCTTTAAAGAATTCAGAACAGGCCGGGCACAGTGCTTCATGCCTGTAATTCCAGTACTTTGGAAGGGCGAGGAAGACAGATCACCTGAGGTCAGGAGTTCGAGACCAGCCTGACCAACATGGAGAAACCCTGTCTCTACTAAAAATAGAAAATTAGCCAGGCATGGTAGTGTAGGCCTGTAATCCCAGCTACTAAGGGGGCTGAGGCAGGAGAATTGCTTGAACCCGGGAGAAAGAGGTTATAGTGAGCCAAGATCGTGCCATTGCACTCCAGCTTGGGCAACAAGAGCGAGACTCCGGTTCAAAAAAATAAAAAAAAAAGAACAAAGAATTCAGAACAAAGGGGGCACTCACTCCGTTTGGAGTGTTCTGTTTTCTTTGTGAAGTGTCAAGAGTCATGGGTGGATTCTTCTTAGGTCTAAAACTCTCTTTTCCTGTATTGCATGACCTGACCTCTTTTGCTTTCTGGGTACCAGAGATGACCTTGCACTGTGAGAGGATTTGACCTTGGAACATATAATGGCAGACGAGTGTTATAAAGTTACAGGTGGCTGAGCACAGTTTTTAGGAAGTGGTCTTAGCTGGGTTTTTTCTTTTCTCTCCCAGGAAATTATTGTTTAAGAATCCTAATTCTAGTTCAGAGATGCATTCTTAAGGGTCTTCTCTATTGTTTTTTCTCCCAAAAGTAATCTCAATTTGGTTTGTCTCTGTGCATTTGTGTGAGGAACTGAACTGTTGTTTTCATAGGTAAATGAGAGACTGAGTTTTTTCAGCTCAGAAGAGAAAGTGCATTTGTTCCTTCCAGCCAAAAGGCACCCCTGGGTGACCAGGGACCTCGTGGGAGTGTCTGGGGAGTTGACCCCTGTGACATGCAGTGGTCCTGCAGGCAAGTCCCCAGCAAAAATTAATTTTAAAAATGCATATTTAAGAAAATTTAATTTTTAAATATGCATATCCAGGAAATGCATATAAGGGCATTTTGAGCCCTCTCAGGGGGCATAGACCTCTGGAGAGAGAAACTGAGATGCCTAAGAGGGTGATGACACACTGTGGAGTGCTGCCCACAAGCAACTCACATCAATCCACCACTCAGAAACCCTAGGCCACAGCTCACTTCTTCCTTTTAAGAAAAAAAAAAAAAAGTGGAAACAAATAATCTGAGGATGAGGAGAAAACAAAGAGAATGGCCCCCTTTTGAGCATCCTGTTGGTTTTATGGCTCTTCTACTTGCCAGAGTAAAATGGAAGTAATACAGTCTTTGTGCGAATTTATATTAAGGAAAGAGAGCCCTAAAGTCAACCTGCAAACTCTAGAGTTCCTAGTCCCCTTTTCCTTTATTTTGTTTTCTGCCTGCTTTAAATCTGCTGTTATTTTTCTACTGAGATAAAACCTCTGTTTGGATCTAACAGTTTTTTGGGGTTTTTTTGCATCTCATGGCTAAAGTACTGGAGTAAGAGTTACAGAATCCGTGTGTATATGTGTGTATGTACATGTGTATATATTTGAAGGCCTTTATAATAGACTTCAATAATTTTATGTTCAATTGTTAATTCAGTTCATTTTAATTTCCTTCTAGCTCACCAGATTTTCACTTTGTACCTTACGACGTAAATTTTGCTGGCTGATTTCTACCTGAGTTGTTTCCCTTAATGTGCAAATTTAGGGCTATTTTGCTGACAAGTACCTAGGGAAAAAAGAGGTCTTTATGAACGTATAAGATATATTTCAGGGGGGCAGAGTGGCTTATGCCTGTATTCCCAACACTTTGGGAGGCTGAAGCGGGCAGATCGCCTAAGGTCAGGAGTTGGAAACTAGCCTGACCAACACAGTGAAACATCATCCCTTAAAATTACACAAACTAGCCGGGTGTGGTGGTGCACGCCTGTAATCCAAGCTACTGAAGAGGCTGAGGTAGGAGAATTGCTTGATTCTGGGAGATGGAGTTTGCAGTGAGCCAAGATCACTCCACAGCACTCCATACTGGATGACAGAGCGAGATTCTGTCTCAAAAGAAAAAAAAGTTCTACTATAGGCATGCCTAATATGTGTATATTTATGTGTTGTGTACACAATGTTTCACTACTAAAATTGTATAAAAAAGCTTGAATTAATTGGCTTAAAAAATAAAATAAAAGCACTTAAGTCAGATATAAAAAAAGACTAGTCAAATACTTTTTCAAGTTCATGTGACAAGTAAAATCTTTAATAAATAAGTTGGCTCAAAAATTATTGGTAAAATAATATTAGAAATGTCTTAAGAATTTACCAGCATACATTTTTGTTTGCACTTACTAATCAAACAATTTCATGCCTACCCCTGCCAAATACCATAAGGTGTCAAAATTTGGCATAGGGGTTAAAAAACTATAAACCCAGCCCAAAACAGAATAATCTTTGCTTATGTAATCTTTAATAAATAAGACATTGATATTAGTTTAATAAAAAGAGCTACATCTTAAATTTAGTAAGATTACCATAACTTCTAATCTTGTGGCTTTAGGCAGTCTAGTTCACAGGCAGTAAGGTTTGTTACTGTCTTTGTTTCAAAGCTAAACTGTAAAGTAAGTTCCTCCCAAAGTTAGTTCAGCCTATGCCCAGGAATGAACAAGGACAGTTTGGAGGTGAAAAGCAAGATGGAGTCAGTTAGATCAACTCTTTCGGTCTCTGTTATAATTTTGCACTGGTGGTTCCATAACTTTAAATTATGACTATCACAGTTTTGATAAATAATCTAAAACAAAGTAATTAGGAAAATGTAATAGGATAAATACTTGTAGACAAACTCATCATAATTTAGAATCTAAAATTATATTAAATTAGGTAATAGATATTTCATTATATGGGTACTTTCCAATAAAAATATATTTGTAGGAAAACATTATTTTATTTTATTCTTGTACCTGGGCTGGAATGCAATGGTGTGATCTCAGCTTCCTGAATCCTTTGCCTCCCAGGTTCGAGCGATTCTCCTGCCTTAGTCTCCTGAATATCTGGGATTACAGGAATGCACTACCACACCCAGCTAATTTTTTTTTTGTATTTTTACAAAATAAACAACATGGAGAGTTTCTCCATGTTGGTCAGGCTGGTCTCGAATTCCTGACCTAAGGTGATCTGCCTGCCTTGGCTTCCCAAGGTGCTGGGATTACAGGCATGAGCCTCCTCACCTGGCCAAAATATGTCATTTTTAAAAAGATGAACAATTTTTCTCTAATTCAAAGCTATTTAAAAGTCTTGTATAAAACAAGATAAAAAGAACTAGTAAATAAAAGAGATCTAAAGAAAGTTATGGCCAGGCACAGTGGCTCACACCTGTAATCTGCACTTTGGGAGACTGAGGCGGGCAGATCACTTGAGGTCAGGAGTTTGAGACCAGCCTGGCCAACATAATGAAATCCCATCTCTACTAAAAATACAAAAATTAGCCAGGCGTGGTGGTGGGCACCTGTAATTACAGCTACTTTGGAGGTTGAGGCAGGAAAATTGCTTGAATCTGGGAGATGGAGGTTGCAGTAAGCCAAGATCTTGCCACTGTACTCTAGCCTGTGTGACAGCGTGAGACTTTTTCTCATAAAATAAAAAATAAAATAAAGTTATAAAAATAAGAGGTTTTTTGAGTAAAAAAGCTTAAAGAGAAATAATTTCATATAAGAAAGAACCTTGTATGGTAAATTTAGTCCTAGAGTAAAATGACTGTTTAAAAAAGAGGGATGTTCAGGACAAACCAGAAAGTTCAAGCATGTCGTGAAGAGTCTGTGTAAGTCAAAATGAGAGAATTTATTTTTTAAAAAACTTATTACATGATCAAGTTGTCATATTATTATTAAGTTTTGGTTTGCTTAGGAAAACATCTGAGATTAAAATTTTTTTAAGTTAAGGTTATTACACCCATGTATCTCTCTGTATGTGCTTTGAAAGTGTTTGTGACATTGAGTTATAGGGCTTTGACTCCTGGGTCTAAAAAAGACACCAAGTCCTGCTAAAGTTTAAACATTGCCGCAATTAAAGCCCTATCTTCAGTCCCAGTAGAAGATGCCAATCAAAATAAACTGCATTCCTGAAACGCAGGGCCAAAAATTAAACTTATTCAACTTCTCAAGCCCCAGGGTCTATCTCAGGAGAGGTGGGCATGTGAGATTATAAGGATCAATGTTGAGAGATAAAATAAGTTCAGTTTCTCTATAAATTAATCATTAATGTCAAAGGCACACTGATGCAAGACCACCATATGGGGCCATGTCAAATTAACAAGGTTTTCATGAAGCGTTAACTGACTCCTAAATAAAAGTTATAAAGGTTATAAAAGGCTTATGGAAGTTATAGCTTATGGTCAAGATTAAATTTTTATAGATTGTTTTTAAAATATTTGAAAACAAATTTAATTGGCTTCCTGCTGTTTTTACTAGGGTTTATTGTTTGGAATATTAACTCTCTTCTCTCAAAGAGAAAGTTTTTGCTTTTTTTTTTAAACCCTTGAGTTATCACTTTCATCAAATGAATGACTTATTTTACAATAACCTGTGATATCAAGTGTTTTAAACCTTTGATATTTAATAAACTTTCCAAAATCAAATTGAGATTATGTCTTTTTCTGATCAAATTAATCCTTTAACATATTTGGTTTCCTAAAGCCCAAAATGACATAATTTGGCTTAGTTGGTATAAAAATTATATAGGAAATGTCAAATATTAAATGGTGTTTGGTTTTCTTTTGGCTTTATTTGTATAAATATGTTATTGGTATGTGTTCCATAATCACAGGAAACTCCTATAATTTTGATATGACTTAGTGTATGTTATCAGTAATAATTATAATTGTTATGTTAAATTATTGTTGCCACAGAGATAACAAGTTTCTTTGTCAGTTGTGTCTTTGACTGTGGCTGTCCTAAAATGTTTTGTTATCCACAAACACTTGTCTTGTTTTGGTCCTCCTTAGAAATTGGTTTTATAATCACCTGTAGAACTCTAACAGGTGTTCCTAAATGCAGGTTTCTGATAGCTTTGGAGATTGTGACATTAGGATAGAGAAAACAACTTTCAGGACTCTCATGGAGAACTGAAATATTCATGAATATCAGAACAAAAGTTAACTGCATGAACTGAACTAATAAAAGACTAAATCTTTTTAACTTTTTGCTTAAAACATTGTGATCCTTTGTTTTTCAGAAACAAGAAAACGACTGTTAAGCTATCTACGGCTTTTAACAATTGAGTGAAGTATACTTCTATGAACAAAATTTCGAGCCTATTTGTTTCTATCTGATTTCTCCAGGATTTGGGAACTATTTGTGAGTATTCTTAACTTATGACAATACAGTTATCTGTGTAAGTGCAATAAGAATCTGTTTTCATTTGTAACAGGACACAATTGGAGAAACTGGTTATTTTAGTAAGGTTTTGACTGGAATGGGGTGCTTTCCTTTAAGGATTCATACTTGACTTATGGAGCCAGTAAAAGCCCGTTAGATAAACTGGCCTCATACTTTTGTCTACACAGTCACTGTACAGAGTTCCTGACTCGTGGTAAGTAAAGAATGTCACTTTCTGACAGGACCAGAAGCCCCAAGTTTATCTTGGAACCTCAAGAGGAAAGGATCACCCAACTCATAGGTACTTGATGGCACAAATCCATGGTTGGTCTTGGCTTTAAAAAACATCTTATCTGAGATTCCTTCTATGAAACAAAGTTCCTTCAAAGCCAATTTAAAAGCCTATGTAAAAAAATAATTATTCTTGCTGCACTGTATACAAATAATTAGGACAAGTATAATAAAGCACACCAGTTCTACCATTATTTGTGTTTAGTAAAAATGGGAAAGTGGAGATAGAAAAATTTTGATTCAAAACTGTGGTACAGCTATTGTTAGATTCTAGCCTCACCTAATGTTTTTTGATTTTTATTATTTTCTACAGTTTGAAACAAATTCTAATTTTTCTTGGTTCCAAGTTTTCAGAGTAAGTTTTGTTACTTTGTTTTCCATTTTTTTTCTTCTTTCTTTCCAATTTTTTCTAATTTGGAGTCAATAAAAACTAAGCTGTGCTTTCATAAAGCCCTGAAAACTGAAGCTAGACAAACTTAAGAAAATAACAGCAATCATATATATATATATATATAAAAGCCACTTTTATACATGCCTACTGATGTATGAACTTCAGAGTAATGTGGCTTATATCAGTTTTCCAGGATTGTTCTTTTGTTGTTTTTCTACCTTCCTCCCCCTATTTTCTCTTCACAGGACATGAGACTTCACAACCTTCTAAATATGAGCTTTCCTAATAACTTGGGACCTCCCCATCTAGAAATAACCCATCCTTCCTAGCCATGATATACTAGATGAAACCTGGGAACAGAGACTCATTTTCTCTTAAAATGCTTTCTCCAAAATATTTTTTAAAAGAAAAGGGGGAAACGTGAAAGGAAAATAAGTCTTGGGGCCCTCAAAAATCACGAAGCAAAGGGAAAAGTCAAGCTGGGAACTGCTTAGGGCAAACCTGCCTCCCATTCTATTCAAAGACATCCCTCTGCTCACGGAGATAAATGCATATCTAATTGCCTCCTTTGGAAAAGCTGATCGGAAACTCAAGAGAATGCAAGTGTTTGTCTGTCACCTACCTGTGATCTGGAAGACCCTCCCTGTCCTGCTTTTGCCTTTAGTTATCCCAACTTTCTGGGCAAAACCAATGTTCATTTTACATATGTTGATTGATGTCTCATGTCTCCCTAAAGTGGATCAAACCAAGCTGTGTTCTGACCACCTTGGGCACATGTTGTCAGGACCTCTTCAGGTTGTGTCACAGGTGCTCATCCTCAACCTCGGCAAAATAAGCTTTCTGAATCAACTGAGATCTGTCTCAGATTTTCAGGGTTCATAGATGGAAATGAGACATGTATGTAAGCTAAATGAATTGTTAGAACTAAGTCTTTTAAAGAGGGACAAATAAGTGTCATCAGAGTTCTAATAAGGGTTCAGCACAGACTTTGTAGAAGAGATAGTATTCTGAAAGATTCTCAGTCAGAATGAAGCACCCCTAAAAGAGGCCCCTGTCCTGAGAGACCATGGTGTTCTCTCCTGCCTGTTTCCCTCCTAGCTCACTCTCTCCTCCAATGCAAGCTGAATGTAATCATTCCCAGCCCTCCCTTGCTGGATCTGGCCCTGTCCAGGGTCTGAATGCCCGTGATCTTCTCTGCCCTTAGTATTAAGTGCTCAGTGTTAAGTATTAACTAGGGACAGTGCAGGTTAAATCCTGCCCTTAGGCAGCCACTCCAAGTCCTCACAGAGCCAGTGTGCAGCCTGCTTTGCTGAGTTATACTGGGGTATACAGAACAAAAACATTATCTACCGCCCCAAACCCCCCCCAGTTTTCTGTTTGTTTTGATGCAATTGAATTTTCTTAAAGGTTTTTTTCCCCTAGAAATCATACCTTTAATCTGCAGAATTTTAGAGGTATTGAGTAGCTTTTTCTGTAAATCTGTAGAATTTTAGAGGTATTGAGTAGCTTTTTCTGTAATTGAAGGAAAGAAGCTCAGTATATTATTCCATGCTGCTTCTAAAACAAAGCTATGGCAATCAGAATCCAGTGTTTTAAAAAGAGCCTGTGACAGCTGATCTGAATGTGATTGTAATACTGAATTCTGTGGATGAATGAGAACTGGAGGAGCTGCCTTTTCCTTCCAGTGAATGAGCTAGTAAAACAAGTGCTTGACTTCAAGGGGAAAAGAGGGGGAGTACCAGGCACCCCCACCTGCTTTCTGTCTCTTAACTCTTATGTATTCATTAAGATGAGTGTTTGTATAAGCACAAATATTTTGTGCATGGGAACGGGTTGTCTGGACATTTAAGCAATTTTCTTTTGAGGTAATTGGGATAGTGGAGAGGGAAAATATGAGGATATTAAATTTAAAAAAAATCTCTGCCCATCATACCCTAAGCTGCAACAACCCATACAATTTATTCATTCATTCAGGTTGCACTGATTAAGTCCTTGTTATATCCCAGGGATTGTGCTATATTATTAGAGTGAAAAGATAAATCAATGCAGACTCCCTGTTTGCAATAATACTACAATTTAGCAATTAATAGTTGATTTCTATGTACCAGCCACTGTGCCAAGTGCCCTCTATGCATTATCTCACTTAATCTTGCAATAATCCCAAAAGTAGGTTAAGATTATTCCCATTTGCAACTGAAAACTTTGACAGAAAGCAGGGTCAAATAACTTGCCCACAACTATACAACCAGAAAGTGGCAAAGACAGATCCTGTCCAAGTCCCTACTCCAAATGCTTTGCTTAAATTGCACCACCAATTGTCCTGTGGTTCTTTCTTTGAAGAAAGGGATTTTTTTAAATCCCAGTTTCTATGGTTATTTGGAGTACAGATTTTTTTTCTTTTTCTAGAGTTACGGAAACTCAGCATGGAGTACAGAATTTTTTATAATCAGTTGGGCATTATTTGTGTGGATAATCCAACATAAACTGAAATTGTTTTGTTACACAGAAATTATATTCAATGAGTACAATACAGACACCAATTTCTGATGTCCTCAATGAGGAAAAGTTACTGGTTCTAGTGATTATATTGAAATGTTTTGGCTGTGTCCCTACCCAAATCTCATCTTGAATTGTAGCTCCCATAATTCCCATGGGTTGCAGGAGGGACCTGGTGAGAGAAAATTGAATCATGGGGGCAGTTTCCCCCATGCTTTCCTCATGGTAGTGGATAAGTCTCATGAGACCTGATGGTTTTATAAGGGGAGATCCCTTTTTCCTTGGCTTTTGTTCTCTCTCTTGTCTGCTACCATGTAAGACATGCCTTTTGCCTTCCACCATGATTTTGAGTCTGTTAAACTTCTTTTTCCTTATAAAATACTCAGTCTTGGGTATGTCTTTATAACCAGCAAGAAAATGCACTAATGCAGTAAATTGGTACCAGTAGAGTGGGACACTACTATAAGGTATGTGAAAATGTGGAAGTGACTTTGGAACTGGGTAGCAGGAAAAGGTTGGAACAGTTTGGAGGGCTCAAAAGAAGACAGGAAAATGTGGGAAAGTTTGGAACTTCCTAGAGACTTGTTAAATGGCTTTGACCAAAATGCTGATAATGATATGGACAATAAAATCCAGGTTGAGGTAGTCTCAGATAGAGATGAGGAACTTCTTGGGAGCTGTAGTAAAGGTGGCTCTTACTATGTTTTAGCAAAGAGACTAATAGCATTTTGTCCCTGCCTTAGAGAGTTGTGGAACTTTGAAGGAAATGGTTTACTATATCTTGTGGAAGAAATTTCTAAGCAGTAAAGCATTCAAGAGCTGACTTGGGTGCTGTTAAAAACATTTAGTTTTAAAAGGAAAACAGAACATAAAAGTTTGGAAAATTTGCAGCCTGATGCAATAGAAAAGAAAAATGCATTTCCTGAAGAGAAATGCAAGCTAGCTGCAGAAATTTGCATAGGTAATGGGGAGCCAAATTGCCAAGATGATGGGGAAAATGTCTCTAGGGCATGTCAGAGGCCTTTGCAGCAGCCCCCTCCCATCACAGGCCTGGAAGCTTAGGAGGAAAAAAATGATTTTGTGGGCTGGGTCCAGGGTCCCCCTGCTGTGTGCAGCTTAGGGACTTGGTGCCCTACATCCCAGCTGCTCTAGCCATGGGTAAAAGGGGCCAAGGTACAGCTCAGGCTGTGGCTTCAGAGGGTGCAAGCCTCAAGCCTTGGCAGCTTCCATGTGGTGATGAGCCTACGTGTGCACAGAAGTCAAGAATTGAGGCTTGGGAATCTCCACCTAGATTTCAGAGGATGTATGGAAATGCCTGGATGTCTAGGCAGAAGTGGGGCCTGGACTGCAGGGGTGGGACCCTCAGAGAGAACCTCTGCTAGGGCAGTGCAGAAGGGAAATGTTGAGTTGAAGCCCCCACATGGAGTCCCTACTGGGGCACTGGCTAGTGCAGCTGTGAGAGGTGGGCCACTGTCCTCCAGCCCCAGAATGGTAGATCTACTGACAGCTTGCACCATGTTCCTGGAAAAGCTGCAGACACTCATTGTCAGCCCATGAAAGCAACCAGGAGGGAGGGTGTACCCTGCAAAGCTACAGAGGTGGAGATGCTCAAGATCATGGGAACCCACCTCTTGCATCAGCCAAATCTTAAACCTCCTTTAACCCCATATTTCAGATCCAGATCTGAGACATGGGGTCAAAGGAGCTTTAAGATTTGGCTGCCCTGCTGGATTTTGGACTTGCATGGAACCTTTAGCCCCTTCATTTTGGCCCATTTCCCCCATTTGAAATGGGTATATTAATCTAATGCCTGTACCCCCATTGTATTTAGAAAGTAACTAACTTGCCTTTTGTTTTACAGGCTCATAGGTGGAAAGGACTGCGTTGTCTCAGATAAGACTTTGTACTGTAGACTTTGGAGTTAATGCTGAAGTGAGTTAAGACTTTGGGGAACTGTTGGGAAGGCATTATTGTTTTGGAATGTGAGGGTATGAGATTTGGGAGGGGCCAGGAGTGGAATGATATGGTTTAACTGTGTCCTCACCCAAATCTCATCTTGAATTGTAGCTCCCATAATTGCCACATGTTGTGGGAGGGACCCAGTGGGAGATAATTGAATCATGGAGGCAGTTCCCCAATGTGCTTTTCTCTTGCTAGTGAATAAGTCTCATAAGATCTAATGGTTTTATAAGGGGAAACCACTTTCATTTGGCTTAATTCTCCTCTTTCCTGCCACCATGTAAGATGTGCCTTTTGCCTTCTGCCATAATTGTGAGGCCTCTCCAGCCATGTGGAACTGTGAATCTATTAAACCTCCTTTTCTTTATAAATTACTCAGTCTTGGGTATGTCTTTATCAGCAATAAGAACATGGACTAATACACATGTAAACTTTGAAAGATGGCCAAGCACGGTGGCTTATGCCTGTAATCTCAACTCTTTGGGAGGACAAGATGGGAGGATCACTTAAGCCCAGGATTTCAAGACCAGCCTGGGCAAAAAAGCAAGACCTTGTTCCTACAAAAAATTTAAAAATTAGCCAGGCAAGTTTGTGGCAGACCAGGTCTTTCTAACAGCTAAACAGGTACGCCTTCACAACAAGCGTTTCAGCACTGAGTGGTTAAGTTAAATATTAAAAGCTGATAGAACCAGTGCCCTATACCAAGGCTGGAATGTAACAAAAGCCCACAAACAGTTGCCTAGCCCTTTCCTAGGCCTTGAAGCATGACAAGATAACAAAGGAATTCTTAACAGGACCCATTTGGGATTAAACAAGTTTATTGTGGGTCTTAAGAAACTCCTCAGACCTTCACAAACAAGCTTTCTTGGGGACTAAAGGAACTCCCCAAAACTCTGTGATTTAGCAGCAGATAAGAAAAGGGTAATCACCCTAGGACCTGGACCCATTTAGATTAAGTAAATTAATTGAGGCTCCAGAGGAAGGCCTTCAAGACTCAGATTTCAGTTTTAGATTAGAAGAAGCCAATCACTTATGTCTTTAGATGAATACACACATACACATAGACATATAGCTTGTAAGGTATATAAGCTCTGGAAACTTTGTAATTTTGAATTGGTCTTGTGATATTTTCCAGGCCTTCTCCTCAGTTACAGCAATGAACTCCCTTCTTTCCCAGTTTATCTGCATGTCATCACTGGGCTGCAAGAATAAGAACCCAACCTTCGGTTTGGTCCAGGAACAAGTTGAGGTGTGCCAGCCTATAGTGACAGCTACTCAGGAGGATCCCTTGAGCCCAGGAGTTTGAGGCTGCAGTGAGGTACGATTGAACACTACACACCAGCCTGGACAACATAGCAAGGCCCCATTTCTAAATAAATAAACAAACAAATAAACAATTTTAAAAGGCAAAAGTGTGTAATGTTGATTCTCAACCCCTAAAACTGATTTGATTTTCTGAACTTCAAATTCCGGTTTTTTCAACGACTATCTAACTTGTTACAATAAGCTGTTTTAAAAAACAAGATACAACACCATGCTTATTTTGCCTAATTCTTTTTCCAGTTCTTTTCCCCAATGAATGTATATGATTTTTACTTATGCCAATTGCTACCAGGGACAAAGCCTGCTCTTTCAAATAGAAAATCTAATTGCAAAGCTGTTGCCTCTCTGTTTGGGTTAACAGCGTCTTTTCCAAAGGCCTATTCACTCCTCCCCAGCCTCCTCCCTCTCTACCAGGCCTTACCCATGGCTTGAATTTTCTTCTCACTGACAGCCCTCACATTCAAGTTCAGCTTTCTCTCACCTTAGCCAGTGGGTGCTACCAGGCTGCACTATCAGCCTGCAGGATCCTCTCCAAGCAAGTGACCAGCCAGATCCTCTTAATTCTCAGTTGACAGGGTGAATAAACACCCTGAAAACCTTCTCCAGGCTTTCTGTATATTCTTTCAATGCTTGTTTTAGCTGGGAAGGGACATTCTCATATATGTGTGATAAGTAAAGCCGGTGGCTTGGGATGTTTTTATGTTTGCCCTTGCACAGGCAAAGTTCAACAGCTTTGTAACTGTTTGTTTTAAGTTTAAAATGTCTGTGAGTTTGGCCCTCTGACAAGCAGAGGGTCAAGGATAGATGCTGCTGCTTGGAAATACATTAAAAATAAATTAGGCCAAAGGGCAGCTCCCACTGACTCCATCTTTAGCCCTCCCTGCCAGGTGTGTGTGGGCATAAATTAGCACAGGAACCAGCCTGAACAGGGTGAGAAGTCTTCAGAGACTGCCCTGAGCATAGCCCAGAATCAGGACCTAAGAAAGATTTCAAAATGGCCAAGTGGCTTTAGATAGGGTCATTTGCAAGAAGGTGGGGCCAAAGCCATACCCCTTGAATGTCGCAATGGAGGTAAGGAAGAGTATGTCTGAAATACGTGAGATTTCTTAAGACAACTCTTAGTATTCCCATGCCTTGTGATGAAAGTCAATGGAAAATTACAGCAATCAATCCAGGCAGGACTACTAATGGCCCAGATGCTTTAGGAATGGAGGTTCCGGTCACCTCACCAGCTAATGATCCATGACCAGCTCAGGTGCTTGCTGAGGGCAAAGGGAATATGGAATGAGTAGTGAAAGAAGATAGTTATCAATACCAGCTACGAGTGCATGACCAGTTACAAAAACAATAGGTGGAACTTTCATGAGTGTTTCTTCCTTATTTTGTTGTGAGTTGTTGGTGTGTGTATAGCATCTTTGTTTTCTTCCCTTTCTTATTCCTCTAGCATGTAACATAAGATGTATTACTTTATCTCACAGAATTTAATATTGCTAACTTTATATTATAGTGTTTAAGTTACAGGATGTCAAGAATAGTAAATATCACCTGTGAACCCCCAAAATGAGACAAGTTTCAGTCAATTTAGAAAGTTTATTTTGCCAAAGTTAAGGATGCACACCTGTGACAGCCTCAGGAAATCCTGACATGTGCCTAAGGTGGCTGGTACACAGCTTGGTTTTATACATTTTAGGGAGACATGAGACATCAGTCAATATATGTAAGATGAATATTGGGTCGGTCTGGAAAGGCGGGATAACTTGAAGCAGGGAGGGGGCTTCCAGGTCACAGGTAGATAAGAGACAAATGGTTGCATTCTTTTTAGTTTCTGATTAGCCTTTTCAAAGGAGGCAATAAGATATGCATTTATCTTAGTGAGCAGAGGGACAACCTTGGACAGAATGGGAGGCAGGTTTGCCTTAAGCAGTTCCCAGCTTGACTTTTCCCTTTATCTTAGTGATTTTGGGGCCCCAAGATGTATTTTGCGTTCATACAGCTAAGGACTTTGTATCCTCTTCTGGGAAAAGGATTCGTGCAGTAGAATGCAGTTATATGAAGGATAGTTGTGTCATGTTACACAGAAATACGATCTTGTTATTGTCTTTAGTTGGAAGTTAAGTATGATTTAAGGAGATATGTGTGGGTCCCTAATGGACAAGGAGCGAACTGGTGATGGTTAATTTTATGTGTCAACTTGGCAGGACTGAAATTGTAATTTTTTTTCTGTAAAGGTTTTAGCATGCAGAGGAGGGGGCTCAGTCCTTGGCAGCTGCTTTCCTCATGGCAGCCAAGTACTCAGATATTTGGTCAAACAGATAGCGGTGAGGTTGACCAAATGTCACTCTCATCACCATCTTGGTTTTGGTGGGATTTAGTCAGCTTCTTTATGGCAACCTGTTTTATCAGCAAGGTCTTTATGACCTGTATCTTGTGACCTCCTATCTCATCCTGTGGCTTAGAATGCCTAACTCTCTGGGAATGCAGCCCAGTAGGTCTCAGCCTTACTTTACCCAACTGCTACTCAAGATGGTGTTGCTCTGATTCAAACACCTCTGATGATGCCTCGAGCCAATGTCACATGAGCCAATTCCTTAAAATCTCTCTCTCTCTACACACACACACACACACACACACACACACACACCCCACTGTGTATAGATTGGTTCTGTTTCTCTGGGGAACCCTGACTGATATATATAGCATGGTCTGCTTTCTGGACTGGACTCTGATACAACATTGAAATAGATTCCTCTACTGTGGAATTGGTCTCTCCAGGGCCTGGAGCATAGGTCAAGGTAGGGGGCTGTCTCAGGCCAAACTGGACATGTGAGACTTGCTTTCCACCCCCTCCACACCCTGAGGTCTCTGCAGTCCCTGCTGTCCAGGTGCTCACAGCCCAAGGAAGAGAACAGGCACATCCAAAGCTTCCTCCCTTCCAGGACAGCTTGGGCACAGTGAGGTAAGTTAGGAATAGCCATAGAGCTTTGGAAGCGGGAGGGAACTATTCCTTCAGCTTGGGGAGGGTGATATAAGTTAGGCATAGCCGTGGAGCTCTCTATGGGGAGGAAGTTACTCCTTCAGGTTGGGGAAGAAAGGAGGGTAAGCAGCAGGAGATGAGGATGGCCAGGGAAGTCTGGTCCACGTTCACTAGCCTTTGTTCAGAGGGCACTGGAGGTGCATTGACTTTACAGAAAAGCATCTCAAAGACCAAAAAGCCTTCGAGACCTAAAGAAGTAAGTCTCAAATGATGGTGTGCCTGGTTCCTGAAAGAGATATTTGAACAATGGGGCCTTCTCAAGCATTCCCCAGACCATAGCATATTATTAGTTAGCAAAAAGAGAAAAAGGAAATCTCAAATAAAAAGGAGCATGACTACTTTCGGTGTCATCCTTCCTTTCTCACCATTGTCTACCAGCTCTGTCATTAGCCATTTTCCTCAGAGATGTTTGCTTCAGCCTCTCCCATTCTTTCCCCTCTCTTCTCCCCTTTCAGTCACCCAGACGCCCTCCCATTCACCCCTTACATGCAGCCGCCTGGTCCATCCCTCTGCATCCAGCACTGCGAGGGCTCAGGGGAGGAGCTAGCAAGTACCGGGTCACCAGGGGGTTGCTGTCCAGACTACCCTCTCCAGCAGCTCCAGGTGGTGGCCTTGGAACCTGCCCAGAGGCAAACCACTTGGAGAAGGCCCTGTCTCAGGAGGGTGATGCAGAATGTGAACAGGGTGTCAGCTGTGGCCTGAGCCGAACTGGAAGGAGGAGCCTGTAGAAAAAGAAGCGGAATAGAAGAGGCTGGGGAATGGCTGTGCTGGGGATGGGGAGCTTGTCTCCTCCAGGTAATGTGTCTTCAGGGGCATCCCTCTGATTCACAGCAAATTCACTGAGTGATGAGTGTGCTCTTAAGGCAACGTAACCATGTGGCAAGGTGTCTTTTTTAGGAGGCCCTGGCCAGCCAAGATATCTCTAGGTTGTTCTGGTTTAGCATTGCCTTCCAGCTGGAGACTTCTTGAGGCAGGCTAAAGGTTGCTGGAACCTCTCTTGCTTCCTCACCCCTCCTACTTCCCCAGGTTCTGCAGCCAGCCTCCAGTGCAGCAGGAATTCAGCTTACCTGTCTCAACACCCTGCTTCCTCTCTTCACTCACTAGGTCAGGTCTGGGGAGATGGAGGATTTCAATTAGAGAAGAGTCAAGGAGAGCATGGGGCATGAGGAACACACAATAGGATACCGGGAGAGCTGGAAACAAAGGCCACAGATTGAGCAGCCTAGTCTCCCAGTGTTGACTGAGCTAGAAGGCAAGGCCCAACTGGCAGTGGGAAAAGAAGTGACCTATGAGGGGGCCCTCATGTTTGCTGACTTTCAGGGTATGCCAGGTTATCCTGAGAGGTTTTCCCTTAAACGGCTGCTTATCATCCTCATGATGTGAGGCTGTGGCTGCCACAACAGAGAAGAGTGGAAGCCATGCTTGCAGGAAGAGTGTGTTCTGCAAGCCAAGGCTGGCTCAGGAGATAAGCCTCCATCCCCACACAGAAATAACAGAGCTCCATCCAGGGTTGAGGGGACTGCAACTGGAAGGCAGAGTTCAGAGTCTTATCCCAAAGGTTGCCAAAGAGAGACATCCCATCAAGACACCATAATGGCGAGGACAAAAGGCAGAATAATAATAATGGAATTCAGTAAGTTGGCTGAATACAAAACAAATGTAAGGAAAAAAATTAGATGCTTTCCCATTCAAAATATATAACAGAAGAAATCGTAAAAGTCACAATAGCAACAAAACCTAAAGACAAGAAAATGTAGAGTCACGATAAAGGATATATGTCATTACTGAGTGACATGAAAGATGTACTGAAAAATCAAGAGATGTACCATGTTTCCAGGTAGGAAGCAACATTATACAAGATGGATTTCCCCCCACATTTATCTAGAATTCAATCCGGCTTTGGCAGCTTCCTCTGCAGGATGCATCTGCGCTTCCTGTCACTACCAAGCCACCTGGCAGCCTGTACCATTTACTAATGAGCTTTGAATACTCCTGCCTACTCACGGCATTTGTCCAGAGCCACACATCTTGACCTGTCTCCATGTCCATTCTAATCTGTCCTGAACTTCCCAGCTCGTGCCTTATTTTACTGTCTTTGGACTAATCTAACCTACTCGTGTGTGTGTGTGTGTGTGTGTGTGTGTGTGTGTGTGTGTTTTGTTTTGTTTTGTTGTGATGGAGTCTCACTCTGTCACCCAGGCTGGAGTGCAGTAGCATGTTCTCGGCTCACTATAACCTCCTCCTCCTGGGTTCAAGCCATTCTCATGCCTCAGCCTCCTGAGTAGCTGGGATTACAGGCACATACCACCACACCTGGCTAATTTTTGTATTTTTAGTGGAGACGGGGTTTCACTGTGTTGGCCAGGCTAATCTCAAACTCATGACCTCAGGTGATCCACCCGCCTCAGCCTCCCAATGTGTTGGGATTACAGGTGTGAGCCACCACAACCAGCCTAATCTAACTTACTCTTTAAACCTAATGTTTTCACCCTTCCTCAAATTTTTGCATTCATTCTACTCAATTCCTTTCAGGTGTTCCCAGGGCTTGCACGTGTTCTGAGCATTACTGGGGAAGAGGGGCTTCTTATCATGGGAGAGATCTCTGAAGCAGAGGGAATCAGGTGGCCTGCTCAGAAAGGGAGCATCCATCCGCTGTGAGGTGCCTTAGAGACAACGCAGCAAGATCGGGCCCTCAAGTCTGCTCCTGCTTCTGGGCATCTGCCCCTTACAGAATATCCACATTCCATTGGCCCCAGCACCTCCAGACCAAACAGCAACCTTGAACTGTTGTTGGCAGGACTTAGGTATCAGGTCCTTGGTGAAAACAGAACCACCTGCCTCCTTTCTATTCCTCCTGCCTCTGTCCTCCTCATAAAGTCATACTGTCCCTTTTGGGGATCTACAAATACAAATTGTTTTATTTCACTCCTTTGCCAAAAGGAGAGCTTCATTCATTCAACACAAATTTATTGAGCACTTACTACTTGCCAAGTGTTACTCTAAGCACTGGGGATAGCTGGAAAAAAATACACAAATCTGTGCCTTTGCGGAGCTTAAATTTTAATGAGGGAAACAGAAAATAAATAAGATAAATAAATGAAGATTAACACTGCACATGGTAATAACAAATTCTAAAGATGAAAGCAAAGTAGAAAGGAAGATAGTTACTAGAGAAAGGGATAGTGGTGCAGTTTTAAACAGTCTCACCTCAAAGGCAATATTTGAACAATGACTTGAAGGAGATGGACTAGTGAGCCGTGCGACTATCTGGGGGACAGGAATAGATCCAAGATTTGTGGGATCCAAAATTTATACAACTTTGAGAACCTCTTTTAGAAATAGAGCATGTAATTATCAATACAAAATTAGGTATAAGGCCTTGAGAGGGCCCACGTTGGTAAAGGGCGGGAAGCTATGCTCCATTCGTTTATTGGTAATTCTGCTTCTGCTGGAGGAAGAGCATTCCATGCAGAGAGAACAGCAAGTGCTAAGGGCAGGAGCTTGTGTAAGGAGCATGTACCGTGAGTTAGAACAGCACCAGGGGGCCAGGGTAGCTGGAGTGCACAATGAGGGGATATGAAGGAGGAGGCATGATCAGGGAGGTAGCAGGGGCCAGATTACACAGGATGTCACCCAGGCTGGAATGCAGTGGCACAGCCTCAGCTCATTGCAGCCTTGACCTCCCAGATGAAGCGATCCTCCTACCTCAACCTCCTGAGTAACTGGGACTATAGGCAAGCACCATTACAATCAGCTAACTTTTTATTTTTTGTAGAAATGGGTTCTCACTATGTACCTAGGCTGGTCTCAGACTTCTGGGCTCCTCCTGATTCAGCCTCCCAAAGTGCCACTACTCCCAGCCACTGGCAGTTTTTGAGCAGAGAAGTAATATGAGCTGACTTCGATTTTAAAAGAATCCCTCTGGCTGCTACTTGGAGAATACGCAGGAGCAGGTCAAGGATGGAAGCAGCAGACCAATTAGAACTAGTTAGAATAACTTAGGAGAGAGCAGATGGTGGTTCAAGCCAGGGTGGAGGCAGCAGAGGAGTGAGAAGTAGCTTATTCTGAATATGCTCAGAAGATAAAGTCTACA
This sequence comes from Callithrix jacchus, assembly GCF_049354715.1. Classification (NCBI taxonomy): domain Eukaryota; kingdom Metazoa; phylum Chordata; class Mammalia; order Primates; family Cebidae; genus Callithrix; species Callithrix jacchus. Next base: position 24,560,806 of record NC_133516.1, on the reverse strand, counting down.
GGATTTGCTACTGGATCCTTTTTAGGTAAAGCAGAGAGACAGAGAGATAGCAAGGATGACTCTGAAGATTTTGTGTCCTGAGTAACTGGAAGGATATATTTCCATTAACTGAAAAGAGGGAAATTCGTTTTTGTTTTGAAATGGAGTCCTGCTCTGTTACCCAGGCTAGAGTGCAGTGGCGCAATCTTGGCTTACTGCAACCTCTGCCTCCCAGGTTCAAGTGATTCTCCTGCCTCAGCCTCCTGAATAGCAGGAACTACAGGCATCTACCACCACAGCTGGCTGATTTTTTTGTAGTTTTTAGTAGAAACGGGGTTTCACCATTGTTAGTCAGGCTGGTCTCAAACTCGTGATCCACCCTCCTTGGACTCCCAAAGTGCTGATATTACAGGTGTGAGCCACCATGCCCAGCCCAGAAAAGGGAAATTTGAACTCTGAAGTGGAAGATTAGAGTTCAGTTTTCAACATGTTAAGTTTGAGATGTTTATACCTCCAAAGGGAGAGATGGAGTCCGTAATTCAGTCTGGAAGATATTCTGGGCAAGAAATGACAATTTCTTAAACCTGGAATAGATCACCAAGGGAGTGACTGTAGCAGAGAAAAGAAGTGGTTGCAGAGTGGATCCTCGAAGCCCTCTGATACTGAACAGTCTAAGAGACGAGAGAGAACTGGCAAAGGAGACAAAAAAGGAACAGGCAGAGACGCTGACAGAAGAACCAAGAAAGAGCGAGCTCTCTGAAGCCAGGTGAGCAACAGGTGTCAAAGAAGCAGAAGTGATCTAGTGCTCCAGATGCTGCTGAAAATTGACCTCTGAATTTAACAACATGCAGAAATCATTGATGATCCTGACAAGAGTGAGAAGGCGTATCAATTAGAACCCAGACTTTAGGAGAGTGACATACAAACCCCAGCTAAACCTCCAGCCTGTTCTGTCTGGCTGCGCTGCCTTCAGTACCAGTCAGCAGTTTACACCTTTTTTTTGAGGCTGAGTTTTGCTTTTGTTGCCCAGGCTAGAGTGTAATGGTGAAATCTTGGCTCACTGCAACCTCCGCCCCCCAGGTTCAAGCGATTCTCCTACCTCATCCTCTTGAGTAGCTGAGATAACAGGCATGCACCACCACGCCCAGATAATTTTGTATTTTTAGTAGAGATGGGTTTCACCCGTTGGTCAGGCTGTCTCGAACTCCTGACCTCAGGTAATCCACCCGCTTTGGCCTTCCAAAGCGCTGGGATTATAGGCATGCCCGGCCCTAGTTCATCCCCGGCCACCATGCCCGGCCCTAGTTCATACCTTTTGGTCTGGTCTCTGGGACCTTCCTTTTATCTTTGCAACTTGTGGGCTGTTTCTCCAGGTTCTTTTCAGCCCTGGAGGAACAGAACCTGATAGATGCAAGCAGAACTCAGACAACTGAGCAAGGATTTTCCTTACTGGAAGCCACTAACCTGGAGAGTTAATAGGTAATAGAGACAGATGAGTGAGTGAGAGAGAGAGAGAGAGAGAGAGACAGAGAAATAAGTAAAGTTGAAACAAAATGAGTTACCCGTTTTTACTCTTTGCTGCCAGTAAGTAAACACTGCCTTTACATTATCAGTTAGCTATTACAGGACCGTATCCATGGCTGCAAAGACAGACTGCGGTGGGGAAGACAGCTGAAACGGCATTACGTGGATCTGTTTCCAAAACAACTTCCCTTTTTTTTATGAGTAGGAATAGGTAATCGTTAAACTAGATGTGTCCAGTTTGCCAGAAAGGAAATTGAAAGGGTTTATAGCATCTATCATTAACCACTCTACCTTCAAGTGATATACTGTACACTATAGTCTAGTACAGGAACCATGCGATGATCTCATTTCTCCCCTCTTGAACTTCCTGCTGCCATTTTTACATTTACTTCTGCTACAAAGCCTACACAGCATTGTTCTCAGTTTTATTTAAACATTTATCTTTTAAAGAGATTTATATAATAAGGAAAAGAACTTCTATACTTACCCACAGAGTTGCTCTTCATTCCTTTATATATACTCGTATTTTCATCTGATATCACTTTCCTTCTGCCTAAAGGACTTCCTTTAACCTTTCTTGTTGTGTGGGTCCACTTGGGATAAATTCTTACAGCTTTTTTATGTCTGAAAAAAAGACTTCATTTCACCTCCTTCATTTATGAAGGTTATGAAGGAATTCCACTTAACAGGATTTTTAAAGGATTTTGCTTACAGATTTTCTTTTTGAGATGGAGTCTGGCTCTGTCCCCAAGGCTGGAGTGCAATGGCGCGATCTCGACTCACTGCAACCTCCGCCTCCAGGGTTCAAGCGATTCTCCTGCCTCAGCCTCCTGAGTAGCTGGGATTACAGTCATACGCCATCACGCCCAGCTAATTTTGTATTTTTAGTAGAGACTGGGTTTCACCATGTTGGTGAGGCTGGTCTCGATCTCCTGACCTTGTGATCCACCCGCCTCGGCCTCCCAAAGTGCTGGGATTACAGGAGTGAGCCACCATATCTGGCCAGATTTTCTTTTCTTTCTTTTCTTTTTTTGCCTTTTCTTTTCAACAGCCAGGGTCTCATGTATTGCCCAGGCTGGCCACAACTCCAGTGATCTTCCCACCTCAGCCCCCGAATAACTGGGACCACAGGTGTGTGCCATTGCACCAGGCTTTCCAATGTCTTTTTGCTCACGTGTTTTTCCAATGGGAAATCCGGTGTCATCTTAATCTTTGTTCATCTATACATTTTTCCTAAATGTTCCTTTGGTTCCTTTTAAGGTTTTCTATTGATCATTGATTTCGAGCAATTTGATTGTGATGTCCCTTGGTGTCATTTTCTTCACATTTCTTATATGTGGGGTTCATTGAGTTTCTTGTATTTGTGGGTCTGCAGTTTAATCAAATTTTGAATTTTTTTGCCATTATTTCTTCAAATATATTTTCCTATTCTGCCTTCCTTTTACTCTCCCTGCAACTGATTTTGGACTGCTCCGTATATAATGATATGCTCAAATGTGCTGGGAAGAAAAGCCAGACTGGGCAACACATGAGACCCTGTCTGTTGAAAAGGAAAGACAAGAAAAAGAAAAAAAGAAACTCCAGCCTGACGTGGTAGCTCACTCTTGGGGAAAAAAAACATGTGTTTTTCTTTAAAAAAATGATCCCACAGTGAGTTAGGTTTTTTTTTTTTTTAAAGGCAGTCGCATTGGTTAAAGTTAGGTTTTTAAAATACAAATAAATAGCATGTAACTAATGGCTATTTTTAAAAAAAAGAAGCTGAGGCAAGAGGATTGCTTGAGGCCAGGAGGTTAGAGAGATCAGCCTGGGCAACACACTGAGACTCTGTCTCTACAAACAGTTTAAAAGTTGGCTAGCCAGGCATCATGGTGGCTCATGCCTGTAATCCCAGCACTTTGGGAGGCTGAGGCTGGAGGACTGCTTGAGCCCAGGAGTTCAAGACCACCATGGGCAACATAACAAGATTTCATCTCTGCAACTACAAAAATTAGCTGGGTGTGGTAGTGTGTGCCTTTGGTCCTAGCTACATGGAAGACTGAGGTGGGAGGATCACTTGAGTCTGGGAGGCTGCAGTGAGCTATGATCACACCACCATACTTCACCTTGGGGAAGAGAGCAATGCCTGTCTCTAAAATAAATAAATAAAACTTTAAAAATAAGAAAGAAATAAGAAAAAAGAAAAATGATGAATACATTTGAACAAAGAAAATATTTGAACATTTATATGGCAAAAAATAAATGTTAACATGGTTCATATTTATACTTATAAACATTTTTATGTTATATACTATATTTATGCATGTAAATATTTATATATTATATATTTGCATATTTCAGATATATCCTCAAGGAAATCAAGAGATAAATAACAAAAAGAGGGAAGGAGAATATTTGCAACACATATGACAAAGAGCTAATTAATACACCAAGAACACTTAATACACAAAGATAAAACAATATTAAAAAGAAAGAAATGAGCAAAGGATATGAACAGGTGGTGCACAGGAAAAAAGGCAAATTTTTCCTAAGTGTGCTAAGAAACATATATAAAGGCGCTCAACTTTATTAATTTTTTTTTTTAAAGATGGGGTTTCACCATGATGGCCAGGCTGGTCTTGAACTTCTGACCTCAGGTGATCCACCCACCTCGGCCTCCCAAAGTGCTAGGATTACAGGCGTGAGCCACCGTGCCCAGCAACTTTATTAATTTTTTAAAATACACAAAGTTACATACACCATTTTTCACCAGCAGGTTGACAAGAGATCTGAAACTTAGATATGACCCACCCCTAACATTTGCAGGGTTAAAGTAACAGTACACAAATGCATACCCATGTATCACACGATTACATATGAAAATGCTATAAATCAAGCAAACAGACCAGGTGCAGTGCACACCTGTAATTCCAGCACTTCAAGAGGCGGAGGTAGGAGGATTGCTTGAGCCTAGGAGTTTGGGACCATGGGTAAGATAGAGAGAGCTAGCCTCTACAAAAAATAAAATAGCTGGGCATGGTAGTTCTAGCTACTCAAGAGGCTGAGGTGGGAGGGTCTCTTGAGTCCAGGAGTGACAGGCCTGTGTGAAAGATCTTTAATATACACCATTAAGTGAGAAAAGCTAATCGAGGATCTGATGCAAACTACAACCAACTGTATGTCTGTACATCTACATAGCTATATCTATCTATAGCTGTATATATATGCTTATGTTTACATTTGCTAAGAAATTACCTAGAAGGAATTACAAGAGAGTTATTACCTCTGGTTACTAAGAGAAGGGACAGATAGGGTAGTTTTCATCTCACACTTCCATCTGTTCAAATTTGTCAGAGCATTTAGTGTCCGACCTACCCTCTGCGGGAAGACTGAGCTCGTTCGGGAAAAACCGGACCGCAGGCTAGAGGAAATTCCTTAAGTTCAGGCTTTATTGAGAGGAAAGAGCCTCCGGGCAGGCCAGCCGGGACGAAAAGGAAAATGGCCGCGCTGCTCAGAGGGGCAGGGTTGTTTTATAGGGGGCTGAAGGGCTGGGGGGTGGGGAAGCCAAAAGCCGAGGTGGTGGGCAACTGTTGGTCAGTTTGAACTGCTGGGCGGGAAGCTGGGCGGCGGGAGGGCTAGGGCCGGTATGTAAAGTGAGAGATAAGGGAGCCTCTTTGTGGGGGGAGGGAAAGAGAGAGATTTTGCGGTAGGGGCAGAGTTTTCCAAACATTCCCGACTCCTTAAAGAAAAGAAAAAGAGGGGGTCAGGGGCGTCGGTTGTCTCTCTAGCTACTTCCTGCTGACAAGGGTCGATGGGGGTTCTGAAGAGGTCTCTTTTCTTAACGAGCCTGGATGTTCGGGGAGAGGTCTGTTTCTTGCACTCGTTCAGGGTAGGGTTGGAGCAGCATCTGGTGGATGGTGACTCGAGTCAGTTCTTGAAAGCGCCGCTATAGGAACTGTAGAAAGCAAGGAGCAATAAGTAAGATTAGGCAAACAGCTACTAGGGGCCCAAGCAATGGGGACAAGAGGGTATACATAGAGGAAGACCACCACGCTGTGGCTTCAGCCGAGAACTTCTGACTCTGCAGGTTAGTTTTGAGTTTCTGGAGGCTCTCGATTCGGGTTTCTACTAGGCCGGATTCATTGATGTAGTAACAGCACTCTTCTTGTAGGAAGATACAGGTCCCTCCTCGTTCAGCAGTGAGCAGGTCTAGGGCTCTTCGGTTCTGCAAGGCAACTTGGGCAACTGAGGTGATCTGTCGTTGGAGTGATGCTAAAGACTCAGTAGAGTCATCAATAGCTGCTTGGAATTGCGAGGTCAGTCGGGCCATAGCCAGGTGAGAGTGGACTAGTGCCCCTCCTCCTAATCCTGCTGCAAGTGCTGAACCAGCAAGGGAGACTCCAACGGCAATGGGTAGGAAGGCAGCTCATCAGGTGCGGCGATGGGGAGTTTGCAGCATCTGGAATTCGGCTGGGGAATATATAGTGAGTCAAGGGACTAGGGTTACCGGGAGGCATAAAAGAGATGAGGAAAGGCCAATGTAGAGAGTTTTTGTTAAGGTCTTGTTACACCTGAAAAACGTTCCTCGTGGGGCTGTTATATTAGTGGTTACCCGTATAGTTCTGTTACAGCTAGGGAAGTTTCGGCCTAGGGAATGTGGGGTTTGGTAGGGAATACTCGGGGTCCCATCGATTCCCATGACTAAGACCTGGGAAGGGGTGAGATGACCAGAATAAGAAGGAAGAGCGGAGTAGGTAGCCCCCATGTCTTGTGACCCTAGGCTCGGTGAGGGTAACCGGAGTCGGAAAGCCAGGGCCCCGCTAGTCATCTAGCAGCCCTAGTAGACTGGGGAACGGAGCTCCCTCGGAGGTCGGCTCCTGGCAAGCAGGCTCCTCCCTACTGAGGGTGACCGCCGGCTGCGTAACGCCAGTGTGTCTGTTTTGAGGAACCGGCACCCTGGGGAAGCTGGGGCAGTCTGACTTCCAGTGTCCCGGGAGCCAACAGATAGGGCAAGGCTTAGTTGGTGGCCATGGTTGTGGACAGGCTCGGGACCAGTGTCCTTCCTTTCCACATTTGAAACATGCCCCTGGAGGGGCATGGGTTTCGGCCTTGGGCTTCTGGTTCCCTGCCGGCCTTAGAGCCGCCACTAGGGCTTGGGTCTGGAGGGCAGCCTTCTGCTTCATGCGAGTTTGGCGGGCAGCCTCAGCCGCATCTTCCCTGGCATTGAATACTTTAAAGGCCATTTTTACCAGGTCTTGGATGGGAGTCTCTGGCCCCTCTTCTGCTTTCTTTAGTTTCTTTCTTATGTCGGGTGCTGATTGGGAGATAAAGTGGGAGGCTAATACAGTGGCCCCGTTTTGGGAGCTGGATCTAGTCGAGTGTACCGGACTAGGGCTTCTTATGTTTGAGTGAGGTATTGGAATTCTTTAATATAGGTGGACGGGTTGGCTGAGAAGGATCCTAAACGTTGCTCAATTTGGGACAGGTCTTGGAGTGAGAAAGGAACATGGACCCTGATTAAACCTTCTGCGCCTGCTACTTCTCGGAGTGGGGCCAGGATAGCTGGCTGGTGGGAGCGGGTGTGGGCCGCCACCGGAGAGGCAAGAGGAAGTGCAGCCTCTGAGGGAGGGGGCTCAGAGGGAGTAGAGGGAGAGCGAGGCATGGCCTCTGAGGTAGGAGGTGCAGAGGGAGTGGGGGAAGGGCGTGCCGTTGATGGCGAGTGGTTGCTGAGATTGGCAGGAGAGGACAGATGTTCAGGCAGATCCTCCGGTGAGGAGTAGGGAGGGGGAGAGGTAGTGGAGGAAGATTTACGGGGGGTTCGAGATAAGAGGATTTGGTAGGTGGAGCAGGAAGAACATAGGTTGGGGTGGGTACGGAGGTCCCAAAAAGCCTGGACGTAAGGAATTTCATTGTCCTTGCCCATGCGGCGACAAAAATCGTCGAGATCTCGGAGGGTGTTGAAATCAAAAGTGCCAGTCGGGGGCCAATGTGACTGGTTACCGAGTTTGTATTGGGGCCAAGCCACCTGAGACAGGAAGATAAGCTTTTTCTTTCTGAGGGTTTGGGAATATCCCAATTTGGTAAAATTCGCAGCAAGCACCCAAGGGGGGTGCTCAGAGGTATTTTGGACTCCGAATTTCCCATGGCAGGCACAGCTACAGACTCTCCGGCGCGGATGGGCAGATGCAACGAAAAGGCGTCCCCGTTCGTTGCAAATTCCCCGGAGTACAATTAAGTACGGAAAGGGAAGCGGTCAGAGGGGCGTCCCCCGTCTGGCGGCTGTCCCTCGGAAGGCTCCTGGAGCCGGAATGGAAGACTACCTTGGCTCGGCCGAGACTAGGCAAGGAGTCCGTGCGGAACACCGGAGAGGGAGCAACTGCACCGTGCCGTAGGAAGAGGAGACGGGAAGCAGGGGAAGGCAAAGCAAGAAAAACTTGGCTTACCTTAATCGGAACGTGGAGGTGGCAGGGCCAGTGTTGGGTAGGTCGGGGAGGGGGGCCGTGGCCGGGCCAACGGCCTCAGCTCCCGTCCCGGGTTTCCGGCACCATTTGTCCGACCTACCCTCTGCGGGAAGACTGGGCTCATTGGGAAAGAAACCGGACCGCAGGCTAGAGGAAATTCCTTAAGTTCAGGCTTTATTGAGAGGAAAGAGCCTCCGGGCGGACCAGCCGGGAGGAAGAGGAGAATGGCCGCGCCGCTCAGAGGGGCAGGGTTGTTTTATAGGGGGCTGAAGGGCTGGGGGGTGGGGAAGCCAAAAGCCGAGGTGGTGGGCAACTGTTGGTCAGTTTGAACTGCTGGGCGGGAAGCTGGGCGGCGGGAGGGCTAGGGCCGGTATGTAAAGTGAGAGATAAGGGAGCCTCTTTGTGGGGGGAGGGAAAGAGAGAGATTTTGCGGTAGGGGCAGAGTTTTCCAAACATTTAGTACTTCATAATAAAAACAATAACCAAAAAATACACTTTGTACAATTTCTCAGACACATCTGGTAACAATCTCTGATTTCTCTCAGACACATCTGGTAACCGTGCTGATTTTTCTTTGCAGCACCGAGCGTCTGTTTACAACAAATTTGGTGACCATGAAGGGACCCATTCCCCTCCAGGGTGGTCTCTGGTCCTCTCTCTTGTGAGGAGGCACCCCCACTGCCTCGTTGGGGCAACAGCAACCGGAAGCCTCTCAACAACAGCAACCGGAAGTCTCTCACAATCAGCCGCTGTGCCAGGCACTGGGCTACCCAACCACAGGTCTGAGAATTGCCTTTCCAAGCCCGTGGAATTTTGTTCAGCCAGCTACTGCCAGTTATTTCTCCTTCTTTGCTTCCAAGGTAGCAGAAACCCAGGAGAAAATATGTCACACCTAAAAATGTGTTTTCTTTACGGATTTCCCTAGAAGGCTGCCAGCCTGGGCAGTGGGTGAGAAGCCGCTCTGCTGGTTTACACATAGCAGGCCCAGTGCCCTGCAGGCTCAGCGGGGAGCTCTGGCCCTGACCCAGCCGAATCTTACCCATGCAGGTGGCGGATCAGAGGACTTTCTGCAACTAGGAAAACAACTCAAAGGTCAGCTCTTCCCAGCAGTGAATAAACACTGACATCCCAAGTTCTGAGAGAGGCCCACGGAGGTGGCCTCTCCCCTAGTGAGAAGTCTTCCATGGCTACTTATTGATTATTGGTCTGGGGGCTTCTGGACTTCAAAGACAAGTTGGATTAATCTCTGTATCCTGGTGCCCGGCTCAGTGCCTGGCACGTGGGTGGTGTTCGTTGAGTTGACATCAGGGCCTGTCTCTTCTAGTGTTTTTCATCACCTCTGCAAAGAGGTAACCTCTCCTGGGCTTCATTCCTTCGGATTTGAACCTTACCTCTCTGAAGGATGGTGGGCTATCCTTTGGCAGGATCCACACTGTGCATCCAGGAAAACACACCAGATGAGGAACTCTTGATGACTGGTTCACACTAATACTGAAAGCTTATTCCAGAAAATTTAGAAAATAAAGATGACTAATAAAAGATGATAAAAATTCTCTTCCCCCTCCCCTTCCTGCTCTAACAGAACTGTTACACTGCCCTGCAGCCACCTCAGGTGGGGAATGTTGTGTCTCCTGGAATAAATGTCCCTCCACTTTCAGGCCAGTCTGACACGAGTGTGTCAGACTTTAGGTGGGACTTCATTGATCGGCTGGCCTCCACAGCCCCTCAGTCTAGCAAGGAGACCACTATGAAGCTTTGGGTCTCCAGGTGTCTGTTTCAACTCAGATGCTACATCGAGTAGTGTGGTGTTCGCGCCAAAAGCTCGAGACAGTTAGTTGATTCGTCTCAGTTTGGCTGCTGGACCTGTACTGCATTTCCTTACCTCGAGGGCTGTCGAGTGAGACAGGGCCGGAAGCTGACTCACTAAAAGCAACAACAGAATGCAAAGCAAAGGCCTGCAGTTTATGAGGACATTGTGCTGTCTGCTTCCATGTCCCCCTTCAGTCTCTGTGTAAGCAATAAACTTGCTGCAATTGAAATGTCTAAGAAGAGCAGAGACCTCTGCCCATATTTTCCCTGGAGCCAAGCCTTTGTTCTAGTTCCTGATGCAAAACAGGTTTAACCAGCCACCTTAAGGGCGCCATTGTATCTTTAGAATGTAAAATCATCGAAATGTAAACTACTACCATTAGCCCCCTTAAACTGCTTCCTGAGCAGGATATCAAGCCCCGGATATCTATTTTATGGAGTTTTTGTTTCCTTTCTGTTTTCCCCTTTGTTTCTTTCTGCTGAGATGACGTAAATGTAAACAAGACAAAAGGTATAAAAGCTGTAACCCACAAAAATAAATTTGCTGCGTTTTGGCCATAATCTTCACGCAGCCCTCCAGACTCTACTTTTCTATATTCTTTCTTTTCCGCGCACTCTCTCTCTCAGGTTGAACGAGACATCTACGTTGGCGGTCTCGGGGACTCCTGCGGGTCGGTAGTCCCCCGGCAGACGTGCCGGACCCCGACAGAGTAGCCCTCCAGATATGGGGGGGATTCCTTTTTCTTTTGTGTACAATCACCCAAGTAAATGGCCATGGGTCCTCCAGAGAAAGATTAGGGGAATCCTCTTTTCTTGCCACAGTGGTGCTGAGTTCTTTCTTAGAGACCCAGCCACCTCTTCAGTCCATGTATTCTATATCTGAAAATTGGCTTAGGTCAAAGCAATTGAGCAAGGGACTATAAGTTCGTATTAGGGCTCTGAGCCTCCTGCGTCTCACTTGTGCCTCTTGTTGGCTGGACAGGCTAAGCAGCATATCAGTAGGTTGTCCATCTATTCTACCCCAGGGGGATGCTGTGCTCGGTGGACCACAACTCTGTGTGGGCCAGGCCCTGTTGGCTGCATGACAAACTCTGCTGGCCATTATGGTAATTGTGGCCTCCTGGCATCTGGAAGCCAAAGGCCACCACCTGGCCTCTATGACCTGGGGGTAGAGGAGCTTCATTGCCATGGGTAGCGATGAGCCCAGCTCTGTGACCAGCTCTCCTATTTAGTACTGTTGGTGTCTCTCACCTGAGCATTCCTGATGGTCTTGTTGAATCACATGTTCTCTGGGCCCACCCATCATACATTCTCTCCTGGTGGCTCTTCTGATCTCAGATGATTTAGCCGTCCCAGTATGCCCACTTTCCTCAGGCTTTTTATGTTTTCATTGCCATCTGCCAGGGCCATGCTGCCATTTCCATTGCAGCCATTGACACTGGCTGCCACTTTCTCTACTCTCAAGTTTGCCTCATCACCTGAGGTCCTTGCCAGGGCATCCTGAGAAAGGAAGTGCCCCAAGGGAACTCTTGCTAGGCCCAGCCTCCTTCATCAAGCCCCCACGGAGGGAGCAACGGGCGGTGGGTGCTGAGGAAGCCATGGCCCGCTTGCTAACCTCCCACCTTGTATGCGCTCTGCCTCCTTCCTTCCTTCGTCCTTTACTCTCACTTTCCTGCAAGAGGGAAATTGGGCTAAGGCAGGGGTCTTCATGATTCCACATGTTCTAAGAAGAGGGGAGGCTCTCTTCCTGGCCCTGGAACTGTGGAATCCTGACAGTAAGTCCATCTAGCTAGGGATGAAAACAGAAAACCCAACTTCTATGGAAAAACACAAAGATTTGGAAGCGTAACATAAAGACTAAATCAATACAAATTCAAAATATAGGCTGAGAGCGGTGGCTCATGCCTGTAATCCCAGCACTTTAGGAGGCTGAGGCGGGCGGATCATGAGGTCAGCAGATCGAGACCATTCTGGCCAACATGGTGAACCCTGTCTCTACTAAATACAAAAAATTATCCGGGCATGGTGGCGCATGCCTGTAGTCCCAGCTACTTGGGAGGCTGAGGCAGGCGAATTCCTTGAACCCGGGAAGCGAGGTTACAGTGGCCGAGATTGCACCACTGTCCTCCAGCCTAGGTGACAAGAGTGAAACTGTCTCAAAAAAAAAAAAATCACACGTGTATGGAGGATTCACCTGACAGCAATAACTTAAGCATACCCTGAGAATGACCCTATGGTCTATGAAGAATGTGTGTTTGGAATTCTGAGCTAAGGAATTGGGAAGTGGGGCCAACCTGGAGATTCATTCCTCATTCATAATGGGCATCTGAACCCCTCATCCTTCCCGTGGAATGCGAGTCATAGATGGGATCCAAGCCTTTTCTTTTGGGTTAAATGAAGGTTGCCAGGTGGAGGTTGCTAGGGGGAAGGTGCTAGGTGAAAATCTACATAAGCTGCATGCTTTTTACAAATGGTTGCCATTCTCCAGTCCAACCTGCAGCCACTGGGCTGCCCTGTATGTTAAGTCCTCTCAGTAAACCCTATATCTCATTCGCTGACTCCCAGCCTCTTCTCCAGCCTCACAAACACGGTGCCATCACCAGTGCAGCCAACAGGGGTCTGGCACAATAGCTGGCTTACTTTGTTTTTCTTTAGATGGAATTTCGCTCTTGTCACCCAGGCTGGAGTGCAGTAGTGCCATCTTGGCTCATTGCAACCTCCACCTCCTGGGTTCAAGTGATTCTCCTGCCTCAGCTTCCCAAGTAGCCGGGACTATAGGCGTGCACCACCACATCCGGCATTTTTTTTTTTTTTTTTTTTTTGCATTTTTAGTAGAGATGGGGTTTCACCACATTGGCCAGGCTGATCTTCAACTCATGACCTCAGGTGATCTACACCCTTGGCCTCCCAAAGTGCTGGGATTACAGGCATGAGCCACCACACCTGCCCCCAGGCTTGCTTTTACATAGAATTCAACCCCAGACACCTTTCAAAAATGGCTTTGTAGTCAGCAAGAGAGGAGGCATCCTATAGCACTCGGCTAAACACAAGATAGCACCGTAGCCAAGAGAAACGTTGATCTTATGTCATAAGTCGGTAAACTTTAAAACAGCTGTGTAGAAGGACCCTGCTATAGAATACAGTAAACTCCTCTTCAAAGGTTTAGCCTGTTAACTTCCTTTAAAATTCAAGAAGAGGAACATTGTTAAGTACAATGAGTTCTGAGTTCCTCTTCAAAGAAACAGTATGTCAGTATGTTCAATTTCCCTGTTCTTTGTTCTCCATTTTAAAGTTTAACTTCCTCATTCTTTACACCTCCTTGCCCCTAGTTGCAGTAAACAACCCCTCCTAAGCGCTATACTCACATATTTAGAGTCTTTCATCATCCCTAGTTACCTGCTCCATCCTTAGTCATCCTTAGTCATTTGCTCTGTAACCATCCTCCCAGCCAAAACTACTTACCCTGCCACTCTGGCTCATACCCCTGCTCTCTTTAAAATAACCAATCAGAATTAGCTTAGACTGTGTGGTCCAACCCTAGCCAACAGGGAACGACACAGCAGTAGGGACTAACTGTGTTGCAGATAAGAATCCCTTCCTCTCCCTTGTCTGGTGTGATCTTGCCATTGCTCCATCTGTGAGATGCACCCCTCTATAGAAGTAAATTTGCCTTGCTGACAAAATGTATGTTCGAGTGCTATTTCTTTTGTGGCACTGAAAATTTGCTTCTAACACTGGTGACATATGTTTGAAAGGGGTCACTACATTTATCCAGTAAAAATTTGAAGTCTGTTCTACTGTTGAGACTGATTTTCTTTCCTTACTATCATTAAGCATTGTCTTATGAAAAGGTTCATTTATTCATCATGTGGAAACAAATGACCAGGGAATTCAAACCCAAATGATAGGTCTATCTGTGTACCTCATTATTGAATAATAAAACGAATGATTTTTTCAGGGATGCCAAATCAGCGTTTGATAAAGATACAGGACCCAAGGAGAAATAAGACATCTGGAGCAAAAGAAGTTCAGATTAAAATTTCACTTAGCATAAGATGCCCCTGACTCTATATCATGGCTCTCAAAGGTCAAAGAATAAAGAAAACACAAATTAAGCCAGATGAGAAGTGGCCCCAATGTCCAGTTATCCAGAGAGAAGGCAGGAAAACAACAGTTGTTGGAGAAGTGATGCTGGGATCATGGTTCTCAACCTGGGCTTCACATTAGAACCACCAGGGAGCTTTTAAAAATGCTGATGCTGGCCAGGCGAGGTGGCTCACACCTGTAATCCCAGCACTTGGGGAGGCGGAGTTGGGTAGATCACGAGGTCAGGAGATCAAAATAATCCTTGCTGACATGGTGAAACCTCGTCTCTACTAAAAAATAAAAACTTAGCCAGGTGTGGTGGCAGTGCCTGTAATCCCAACTACTCAGGAGGCTGAGGCAGGAAAATAGCTTGAACTTGGAAGGTGGAGGTGGCAGTGAGCTGAGATTACACCTTTGCACTGCAGCCTGGGTGACAGAGCAAGACTCCATATCAAAAAAAAAAAAAAAAAAATGCTAATGCCTGGATCCTACTCCCAGAGATCCTGATTTAATGGGTCTAGGGTCTAGCCTCATTGTCAGAATGAGGCTAGATTTACACCTCCTAGGCCGGGTGCGGTGGCTCACGCCTGTAATCAATCCCAGCACTTTGGGAGTCTGAGGGGGTTAGATCATGAGATCAAGAGATCGAGACCATGCTGGCCAACATGGTGAAATCCTGTCTGTACTAAAAATACATAAATTAGCTGAGCATGGTGGCACAGCTTCCCGAGTAGTAGTCCCAGCTCCTCGGGAAGCTGTGGCAGGAGAATTGCTTGAAACCAGGAGGTGGAGTTTGCAGTGAGCTGAGATCGCACCACTGCACTCCAGCCTGGCAACAGAGTGAAACCCTGTCTCAAAAAAACAAAACAAAAACCAAAAACAGAAAGTTTACACCTCCCCAGGTGATTCTAAAGTGCAGCTCAAGCACCATTTTGGAGGTAGGCCGCTTCCGTTCTCGATGCTCTCCTGTCTCCATCTGTCACTCTCTCTTCTCTCCCATCCTCCCTCCAGTCTTTTTGCCCTCCCAATGGGCCATAACAGCTTGCTCCAGGGCTCGGATGCACACGCTGACCCATTTGGGAAATGAAGTCAGCTCCTCCTGCTGTGCCCTCCTGTCTACCCGTGCAGGAGGAACTCAGGCTTCCACTTCCTCTCTGTAATGTAAGCAGAATGAATTCCAACTCTCCTGGCAGCAAGTCGCATAAAAAATAAAGCTTGAGGGAGAGCATTCTGAATAGTCACGCAAGCTCCCTCAAGGAAGAAAGACAGCAGCAGAAGAGGGCAGTGTGAGGGGCATGCAGCCAGAATTCCATTCACTTCCTTTAGAGTTTATATCTAGCCAAAGAAAAGCCTTCACAGGGGAGGATCAAGGGTTGTTTTACCCATTGATGAGTCTGTGCCCATAACACTGGTCTCTTGCAATGGTAGGGTGAGCAAGTAAAACTGGTAAACATTTTTCAAAATTCTTTGAAAAATGATCAATATTCTGTCAGGCTCAGACAAACTATTCTGCTGAGACCGATCTGGAAATGTAAAAAGCTCTTTGTAGAAGGAAATAGCAGTTGATCTGGGTACTTTCTACAGAATTCTACATTCTGGACTTCCTGGAAACCTAATTGTCCTTAAAAAATAAATGGGATGTTTTTTAGCTTATTCTATTGGAAAATCAACCACAGACATCAGAGGCAGAAGAGATAGCTGTTTTTTCTTTAAAACTAAACTAAATTGGGCCATATATGAAGTGCTTGGTCAAGGCACTTGGTCAAGGTTTTTGTTTTCCAGCAGTGGTCTTGGCTAGGCAAAGCATTAGACAAAAGTCACGCCACTTCATTTTTTAAGCAAGTCCAGGTGCAAATGGCCACAACTAAAAAAGCAGTGGTGGCCAGTTGCGGTGACTCACACCTGCAATCCCAGCACTTTGGGAGGCCGAGACAGACAGATCATGAGGTCAAGAGATCGAGATCATCCTTGCCAATATGGTGAAACCCTGTCTCTACTAAAAATACAAAAAGTAGCTGAGCATGGCGGCGTGTGCCTGTAATCCCAGGTACTTGGGAGGCTGAAGCCAGAGAATAGCTTGAACCTGGGAGGCAGAGGTTGCAGTGAACCAAGATGGCACCATTGCACTCCCGCCTGGGTGACAGAGCGAGACTCCATTTCAACAACAACAAAAGCAGTGGTATTAGGGGTTTAGAAAGGACAGCTTGGTAGGGTCAGGGCTGGTGTGAGGGGATGGGCAGCAACAGGGAGAACAGCTGTGAGCTTGCTTTTCTTCTCTTTGAAGCCAGGCAGGACCCTAAGAACAGCCTCAAGGGGTTCTCAAACCTTCATGTGCAACAGAATCACTCCCAGTTTCTGATTCAGTGGGTCTGGGGTGGAACCTGAGAATCTGCACATCTAAAATGTTTCTGGGTGGTGCTGATACTGCTGGTCTGGGAACCGCACTTTGAGACCTGCTGGCCTCCAGAAGGAGAGGCTGAGAACAAGGTTGTGTGATAATGCTGGAAAATCCAGTACTGGAACTAGGCCCACAGGCTGCGTGAAACCAGAATGGGAACAGCCCCTCTTTGCTTTTCTTTTTTTCTTTTCTCTTCATCTTTCTTTCTTTGCCTTTTCTTAACTTTTAAAAATTTATTCTAATATATATATATATATAAGAATACACCTTATCATACACTATATATGTATATATGGTGAAACCCTGTCTCTACTAAAGGGTGGTTCCCTGGTCTGGGAACCACACTTTGAGACCCGCTGGCCTCCAGAAGGAGAGGCTGAGAATCAAGGGATTACAGGCACACGCCGCCATGCTCAGCTATTTTTTGTATTTTTAGTAGAGACAGGGTTTCACCATATATACATATATAGTGTATGTATAAGGTGTATTCTTATATATATATATATTAGAATAAATTTTTAATATACATATATAGTGTATGTATAAGGTGTATATATTTGGGAGGCCAAGGTGGGCGGATCATGAGGTCAAGCCAAGCAAACACCACAAAAAGATTTTATTTTGCTAAAACATGTTAACTTATTTTTTTGAGATGGAGACTCACTGTGTCACCCAGGCTGGAGTACAATGGCGTGATCCCGGCTCACTGCAACCTTCACCTCCCAGGTTCAAGCAATTCTCCTCCCTCAGCCTCCCAAGTAGCTGGGACTACAGGTGCCACACCTGGCTAATTTTTGTATTTTTTTAGTAGAGACAGCGTTTCACCATGTTGGCCAGGCTGGTCTCAAAATCCTGACCTCAGGTGATTTGCCTCAGCCTTTCAAAATGCTGGGACTGCAGGTGTAAGACATCACGTCTGGCCACATTGTTTTTTTTTTTTGAGATGGAGTTTTTCTCTGTTGCCCAGGCTGGAATGCAGTGGCACTATCTCAGCTCACTGCAACCTCTACCTCCTGGTTTCAAGCGATTTTCTTGCCTCAGACTCCAAAGTGGCTGGGATTACAGGTGCATGCCATCACGCTCAGCTAATTTTTTGTATTTTTAGTAAAGATGGGTTTCGTATTGACGAGGATGGTCTCGAACTCCTGACCTAAGGTGACTGGCCTGCCTCAGCCTCCCAAAGTGTTGGGATTATGGGCATGAGCCACCATGCCTGACATTAATAACATGTTTCTATGACAATGACTAAAAACTCCATTTCTAGCCTCTGGATCTGGGCCACCATGCCCACTATGGCCCAAAACTCAGGCCTCTAACTTTTTTTTCTATATCATCTTCCCACCCCACACTGGTGGCCTGGTAGTATCTCAATAATGTCTTGGTGAACAGTGATTTGAAGTTTTATTAGCATTTGGAATTAAACAGGAGTCTTAAGGCCTGTCAGCTTTGCCACTGATTAACCACTCCTCTCTCTCTGAACCTTTCTTATCACTGAAAGAAGAGGTATGGACAAGAAGGGGTGCATGAAAATGACAATGTTTTGATGTTTATAGTTTATTTGGCATCTGAACACATATTATCTCAGTTAATCCCTGTGAACTAATTTTTTTTTTTTTTTGAGACGGAGTTTTGCTCTTGTTACCCAGGCTGGAGTGCAATGGCGCGATCTTGGCTCACCACAACCTCCGCCTCCTGGGTTCAGGCAATTCTCCTGCCTCAGCTTCCTGAGTAGGTGGGATTACAGGCGCGTACCACCATGCCCAGCTAATTTTTTGTATTTTTAATAGAGACGGGGTTTCACCATGTTGACCAGGATGGTCTCGATCTCTTGACCTCGTGATCCACCTGCCTCAGCCTCCCAAAGTTCTGGGATTACAGGCTTGAGCCACCACGCCTGGCCCTAATTTTTATTCCCCCCTTGTTTTTCACAGAGAAAGAGAATTAGAAAAATACAGTCATTTTTGAGCACCAAGATAAAAAGAATGGCCACATAGAAACTGCAGCAAAAACCCCACAGAGGACCTAGTTCCTTGTGTTACTTAATGTTCCTTATAAAACAATTTACGTGAAAAAATCCTCCTAAAAGTTAGTCCCTGATGAATATGTCCCTCCAGAATTTTATAAGGCAGAATCAACTTTCTAACACTTTATATTTTTCTTTTGTTCTAACTCCAGGGAGCTTAGAGCTAATTATGCCAAGATTATAATAACCCCTTAAATCTCAAATTCCTGGCATTATCTCATACACACACACATATAATTTTTTTTTTCTTTTGAGACAGAGTCTTGCTCTGCCACCAGGCTTGAGTACAGTGGCACAATCTCAGCTCACAGTAACCTCTGCCTCCCAGGTTCAAGCGATTCTCCTGCCTCAGCCTCCCAAGTAGCTGGGACTACAGGCATCTGTCACCACACCCAGGTAATTTTTGTATTTTTAGTAGAGACAGGGTTTCACCGTGTTGGCCAGGATAGTCTTGATCTCTTGACCTCGTGATCCACCCGCCTCGGCCTCCTGAAATGCTGGGATTACAGGTGTAAGCCACCGTGCCCAGCCTCTCATCTCTTCTAAATCCTAATGCCTAAGTGTTTTCTTATGGGAACAATCTGTGAATAGAGAGACTGTAATTTATCATTGAAATGAGACTCTTCTCAGAGAGTGAACACTATTAATAAATATGCCAGGGGACAGATATAAGCCAGGACTGTCCCAGGCAAACTGAGATGGGTGGGCACCCTACCTGTAATTGGAAACAGGCTTGCCAAAAATTATATGCAAATAGCAGTCAAGGCCAGGCACGGTGGCTCACACCTGTAATACCAGCACTTTGGGAGGCTGAGGCCAGTGAATCACAAGGTCAGGAGTTCGAGACCAGCCTGGCCAATATGGTGAAACCCTCGTCTCTACTAAAAATACAAAAATTAGCTGGCCATGGTGGTGGGCGCCTGTAGCCCCAGCTACTCGGGAGGCTGAAGCAGGAGAATCGCTTGAACTCAGGAGGCAGAGGTTACAGTGAGCCAGGATCAGGCCACTACACTCCAGCCTGGTGACAGAGTGAGACTCCATCTGAAAAAAAAAAAACAAAAAAACAAATAGTAGTCAATTTGACCTTGTTAGTCCATAAGTTCGCGGCCTCATTAAACTCAGCAGAGTAACACCGGGTAGAGATAGATTATGAGTCGCAGGAAACAATAACAACAAAGGTTCTGAATGTATTTGTGGTCTGGGAAGGGAAGGGTTTGAGCCCTCCCCGGTCACACAATCCTATCTCACTTCATTTCCCAAGGCCTGTGCCTTCTCAGCACTGCGGACATCCTATCCTGTCGCCAGTCACAGCTCTCTACAATTCTTTACGGAGGGGCTCAGGCTGGGCAATGTCTTTGGAAAGGGCAGAGGGACTTTCATCCAGAATTGTAAGGCACTTTACTTTAAAGACTGGAAAAAATGTGATTGTCCATCTGAAAAAAATGGAGTGGTGTTGAAGATGACGAGGCCCTGAAAAGTCACAGTCACCACGCAGTCGGCTCGCTCACAGAGCATGCCACCCAGCGTCTACCTGCTCACATCCTGCTAAGCTCTTCCCCAGGCAGAAGACAGTATCGCCCTCCTCACCTTTCCCCTGACACAGCCGGTTTAGCTGCGGGACTCTCTCCTCTGCAGGCGGGGCTCAGAGGCAGAAAGAAGCCGCTATGCCGCTTCTAAGAACCAACACTAGAGGTCGCCCTTCTCCAGCATCAAACAAGACTCCACCAAAGAGCGCCAGCTTCAGCTTAAAATGCCCTGTGAGGGGCAGGCCCACCGGCACTGATCACGGGTGACAGCCCCCGGCCGGACCTCGCCCCAGGTGGGAAGGCTCTGTGCTAAGGCAGAGGAGGAGGCTGAGCCCACCCAGCCCCAACGAAGGCCCAGGGTTGCTGAGGGGAAGCAGAGCTGGGCTGGAGGCAGGGACCGGCCCATCTTCAGAGTCCTTTCTCCTTCCTGCCCAGCGTCCCCGGTGGAGACAATGCTGGGCTCCGTGGGAAGCTAAGTCTCTTGGCTCTTGGGATCGGAGGAGCTGCCTGGTGGCTGGGCTGGGGAAGACCTAATCGTTTCCATGAGGGATGAACTTCTGGGAGCGACAGAAGTCTGTGCAGCCTGCAGAGTGCATGACTAATGTGTGTGTAAATTGTGAGGAGCTATGCACGCAGGGACTCGCTCATTCATGATCCGACTCTCATTCTCTGCAAATAGAGACCCTGTCTAAGAAAGACTCCTGTGCCCCATAAGAGCCATTGTAGCCAGGGCTGTCTGGCTTGTCTGTGGTTCTCCCTCCTTGTGTTCTTCCTGGGCAAGCTTTTCTCACCAAGCCCTGGTTGTCTGTGTAAAAAGGGAGGATGCTTCCAGAAGTCTACACTCTTTTGTCTTCTGGTCATAACCTATTTGCAGCTGGAAACCAGAAAGGCCGGTTCTATGTGCAGATGGCAACGCTGAGGTTCAGAGGTAAAATACCCACCTGAACTTAATAGAGGCTGGATGGAACCCAGGGTGGCTCGCCCAGAGGCAGTGCCCCACACTGACCCGGCAGCCTCACAGGAGCAATACTTACCTTCCGCAGCAAAAAATGCAGGGTTGAAAAGAAAACTGCCTGAGCTGAAGAGTGTTGTTGTTGTTTTGAGGCAGAGTTTCCCTCTGTCACCCAGGGTGGAGTGCAGTGGTGTGATCTTGGCTCACTCCACCTCCCAGGAGTAGCTGGGACCACAGGCGTGCGCCACAATGCCCAGCTAATTTTTGTATTTTTGTACAGACGGAGTTTTGCCATGTTTCCCCAGGCTAGTCTTGAACTCCTGAGCTCAAGCAATCTGCCCACCTTGGCTTCCCAAAATGCTCGGGGTTACAGGCATGAGCGACCGTGCCCCACCTGAAAAGTTTTAAAGGAGGCAAGTGTGTCAGAACAAAAAGAAAACAACCAGGAGAAGCGAGCATTGCCTCTGAGCCCTGTGGGCAATCCCTTGGTAGCCGAGGCAGGCTGCGCTGTCACCTGCCATGAGCCCTCCGACCCTGGCCTGTGGAGTGGAGAAAAGACGTCAGCTGCTGCCCGTGCTTTTTTTCATCCTTAGCCAGCTGGTTACACATGATTGCGAGATGTCCAGTAAAGAGCAGCCCTTTGTGTCATCAGCAGGGAAACAGATGTTGTTGCTCTCACATGGAGCCCAGGGTACCTGGCAGGTTGCAGCCCCTCCTCTTCCCACTGGGAGGAAATAGAGTAACCCATTTCCCAGATGCAAAGTGATCTAGCAGTCCTCCCTCAACAGATCCTCCAAAATGGCCATCATCAGGAGCTATGGGTCATTCAGACGCTATGGTGCTGAGTCTGTGCCATCACAAAACCAAAGTCACTCTCTACAGCTACAGGAGAGCCTCTCGTGGACAGGAACCAAGATTCACCCTAGTATTGCCACAAGCCTGGACTCACGGGGTATGATGGGTGCTTAGTAAGTACTCATCCCACAAATGGTCCAAATTAACCTTACTGCTGAACTGAATTAAGCAAAGGCCCCCTCTCTTGGGAGAAATGTGTTTTTCTGGAACACAGGGAGGATCATTAGATGTAACAAGTTGACATTTTGAAACATAATAACCCTTTAAAGGCATCTGTTTAAGTTTAAAAAAAAAAAAAAACAATTAACTCCTGAAAAAAGAATCTTTCATACCAGTACTGAGTATCTACCAAAAAGCATAAGTGATCATATTTCTTCTTTGTTTCTCTCTCAGGAAGCAATGGTTTTTCTCAAGCAAGTGCCTTCCTGCGTATTTCACTGCCCTTGAGAAGCTGGATGCTGCCAGAGGGAGGGAAGCCATGAGAACAGGCTGCTATTCACTCAACTCTTCTTGACCTTGGAGATCTTTTTTAATGTGTGGGAAAATAACACAAAATATTCCTGACAGTTTTGTGTATTTTCCTTGCTGGTGGATGTAAGCAAGATGCTTTCTATTACTAAATGTACCCAAGCCCCAGCCTGTGGCTATCAAGAAGGTTATGTCAACATAAAAGTCACATTTTAATTTTCTGTCACCCCATACCCGCCTGCTGATTCAGGATCTTAGCCTGGCCACCCGGCTTCTCCCACCGCCCCCAATGTTTCTGGGACTGCCTGGAGCAGCTTGGATGCTCTGTGGCTCAGCTCCATCACAGTCTTCGGTCCAGCTGCTGTTATGCTCCTTGTGGGGAGGCCCTGCTCTGCTGTCCCTTCACCTGGCGGTCTCCAGGGGGGCTGCTGAGGCTGTCTCCGGAGCTCCTGAAGAGGCAAGTCTGTTGAAGGTACCAGAGCATTCTGTGCCTCATCAGAGGTTCACACTCCGCCCCAGGCCACTTGGGCCTGATCACACTGCCCTTGATCTTTTCCTGTCTTTCTCTCTACCTCACTTGATGCACCTCGATATGCATCCATCTGCCCCCGGGGGAAAAAAACCTCCTTCTTCAGGACCCTTTCTGAACCACCCAGTCACCAGCACCAACCAGAATGTGCTCAAAAGGCATCTCCACTCTGCTAAATCCATTCCACACCAAAATGAACATAACAAAAAATGTGACCCATTTCCCAGGACTGCACCTGGAAAGGGGGAGTTTAAAAGTTTACCTTAGGCCAGGTGTGGTGGCTCACGCCTATAATCCCAGCACTTTGGGAGGCTGAGGCGGGCAGATCACAAGGTCAGGAGATCGAGACCATACTGGCCAACATGGTGAAACCCCATCTCTACTAAAATATAAAAAAATTAGCCAGGTGTGATGGTGTGTGCCTGTAGTCCCAGCTACTCAGGAGGCTGAGGCAGGGGAATCACTTGAACCCGGGAGGCAAATGTTGCAGTGAGCTGAGACCATACCACTGCACTCCAGCCTGGCGACAGAGCAAGATTCCATCACACACACACACACACACACACACAAATTTACCTTTGTGACCCAGCTTCTTATGGGCAGCATTGTGCAAGAGCCTCAGCACTCCAGGGTGATGCCACCGGAAATGTTGCACACTCAGTGCCCAGCTTGCCAAAACCAGCCCTGGGCTGCCATCTCAGAGCCCTTCTCTTGCTGTGTGAAACCTCTCCTTCTACGATCCCGGGCCCTCATCTCTTTCAAAATCTGCTCCCGGGAAAGGCACCACGAAAGCCACACATACCATGGCTAAGTATCTGTGTGCCTTCTCAATGGGCAGTGACGGCATTGCCTGGACCACAGAACAGTGAGGTTTGATGTAAAAATTCCACACCGACTGGCTAGTGGACTCTGGGAAAGTTAAAGTCTGAGGCTTGGCTTTCTCATCAGTTAAATGAGAGGTGAAAACTACCTTTTTCACACGGTGGTTGTAGCAATGAGATGAGATACGTGGTTGGAAAGTACTCAGTAAAAAATGGTTTCTCATTTAAGAAGGAGGTAGGTGGGGCTGGGCGTGGCAGCTCACGCCTGTAATCTCAGCACTTTGGGAGGCCGAGGCGGGTGGATCACCTGAGGTTAGGAATTCAAGACCAGTCTGGCCAACATGGTGAAACCCTGTCTTTAAAAAAAAAAAAAAAAGAAGGAGGTAGGTGGGAGATATTTTCAGGAAAGGGGTGGGAGTGAGGATGGGCATGACAGGCATGAAAGGTCTTTGAAAGAAATTGCAGTATGTTCTTGTTTTTTTTGAGATTTTTGTTTGTTTGTTTTTGAGACAGAGTCTCCCTCTGTCACCCCAGCTGGAGTGCAGTGGTGCAATCTCGGCTCCCATGTTCAAGTGATTCTTCTGCCTCAGCCTCCCAAGTAGTTGGGATTACAGACAGGTACCACCATGCCCTGCCAATTTTTGTATTTTTAGTAGAGACAGGGTTTCACCATGTTGGCCAGCCTAGTTTTGAACTCTTGACCTCATGATTGACCACCTCGGCCTCTCAAAGTTCTGGGATTACTGGCGTGAGCCACCGCACTCAGCCACATTATTATTTTTAAAACATGTCTACCAAGTTGAAGGTTGTGTGTCAGTTAAGCCTGCAGAGGATGCTTAGATTTGGTGCAGTCGCTGGGGAGAAAGCTTCCATCTCTCTCCTGTTATTTCCATCATTTTCCTGCTCAAAATACGACTGGCTGTCTCTCTGTGAGTGGGTTGTGGTTGGTGTAAACTTCCTCTCATTTGTCTCTTCTACAGAAATATTTATCTTTTGTTATGGACATTTTCAAAGAGAAGGTTGTCACTGCCAATGCTTCCCTTCCCCACAGGAGAGAATGGCGTGACTGTCACCCCCAACCTGTGTCTGAAGACAGAAGAGGCTCCCTGAGTGTATCTGCTCTTTCTTAGCTCTCCAACTGATCAGGCTGCTATCTCGAGTGAGCTGATGAGACTTGGGGGTTGGTGATAGACTGTAGGGTTGTTGATAATACCTTTGATTGGATCTAAAGAAAGCAGAAAGATTCCTATCCTATTAAAGAATGGACTCTCTTCAACCCTTCCTTACAAAAACAAAGTGGGCTGAGTCCAGTGGCTCATGCCTGTAACCTCAGCACTCTGGGAGGCCAAGGCAGGAGGATCAATTGTGCCCATGAGCTCGAGACCAGCCTGGGCAACATAGGGAAACCGTGTCTCTACAAAAAAAATTTAAAAATGAGTCATGCATGGTGGTGCATACCTGTGGTCCCATCTACTTGGGAGGCTAAGGCGGGAGTATCGCTTGAGTCCAGGAGGCTGAGGCTTCAGTGAGCCATGATCACGCCACTGCATTCCAGCCTGAAGTATAGAACAAGACCCTGTCTCAACAAAGAAAAAGAAGAAGAAAAAAATCTGGAAGAGTCATTTCCAGCCATTTCTTACTGAGAATAACATAAAAGTCCTGGACATGCAACACACACCGAAACCTAGTCTTGCTCCCTGATAAGAGAAATACTAACTGCTAATATTTACTGAGCATTTGCTATGTGGCAGGTGATGTACTAAATGCTGTGTATATATTATCTCATTTAATGCTCTCCACAAACAGGCCTGGGCAAGGTGGTGCAAGGTGGTCCCAGCTACTGAGCAGGCTGAGGCAGGAACATTACTTAAGCCCAGGAGTTTGAAGCAGGAAGCTATGATGGCACCACTGCACTCCAGCCTGGATGACAAAATGAGACTCTGTCTCTGAAATAATAAATAAATGAAATAAAAAAACAATTCTCTCAATAATCCCATGAGGCGGATACTAACATTATGCCCACTTGAAAATGAAAGGCATACCAAGAGAGTCATCAAAAATGAAACTTTCTGCTTCACATTTCTAATCCAAAGATTTGTCCCAAGTGGGCCGTCCTAAGCCTGCAGTGGAGGCAGTAGTCACCTTGGCCATGTGAGAGATGTGCATGTGTAGAATTTTTTACAACAGCATGAAGCAATGGGGAGGCAGAGACAGCTATTTCCTGTCCCTTCTGAGACCTAAAATCAGTTCCATTTACGTGCAAACTGGCTTTGATTGATATCAGCAAACTTCCAGGCTTCACATATTCCTCCCCAGGATCACTAACCCTTAATTTTCGGGAACAATTGGAGAGCCAAGCAACAATTGATGAAGACCTTGACCCTCCCAACCCTAGATACAAGAGAAAGGAAAGACGAAAACACTGGGCAGCTGCTATGCTCTGCGTGTTTTGTGTCATTGACCCCCTGATAGCCCTGGGAAATAGGCACTAGATTTTTGTTTCTCTCTCACTGAGGCTCAGAGGGTCCTGTCAGGTGGAAGACGGTCGTGTACCTGGGAGTGGCAGAGCTCTGAGCCTGAGGATGGGAATCATTCACATTTCTATGATATGCTGTTCTTCTAGGATAGCCTGGCATCCATTACCTCATCTCATTTGAGCCTCACAGAACAGGAAGCTACATCACTGCAAGTCACATAGTTGGGGGAGGGATGGTGGTGGAGGATGGACTTCTAAGCCAGGAATCCTGCTCTTTGAATAATCTCCTTCTTTTTTTAAAAAAAATTGTCTATTTTTTTAGTTTTTAATTTTTGTGAGTACATAGTAGTTGTGTATATTGATGGGGTATATGAGATATTTTGAAACAGGCATACAATGCACGATAATCACATCAGGGCAAATGAGAAATGTATCCCTTCATGTACTCTGATTTTTAATCCAAATTGTTAATTCTGCCTTTAAGATTTTTTCACTTTTTTAGTATCCATCTCTTTTTTTTTTTTTTGGAGATGGAGTCGCATTCTGTCACCCAGGCTGGAATGCAGTGGTGTGATCTGAGATCACTGTAACCTCCACCTCCCAGGTTCATGCAATTCTCCTGCCTTAACCTTCCGAGTAACTAGGACTACAGGCGCCCACCACCATGCCTGGCTAATTGTTTATATTTTAGTAGAGACGAGGTTTCACTGTGTTGCCCAGGCTGGTCTCGAACTCCTGAGCTCAGGCAGTCTGCCCGCCTCGGCCTCCCAAAGTGCTAAGGTTATAGGCGTGAACCATTGCACCCAGCCTACAATCTCCTTCTACACCACTTCCTTTTCCTTCTCTTGCTCTCCATCCAACTGTCTTCTCATTCCTCATTTATCTCTCTCTTTCTGTTTTAATGCAAAGAATTTTGAGTGTGGAAAACTTAGCTCTCTTCCTGGTCTGCCACTTTGTAGCTGTGTAACCTTGGGAAACTTTGTCCTCATTCTCCAGGCCTGCCTGAATCCCAGTGTGGTCACCTTGTGCCCTGAGACTAGGGGACAGGTGATGCCCAGCAGCCCGGCAGCCCCTTCCAGGAGGTATTTGCTGGCCCTGCTCCTCTGCATCCTGAAGGGGAGCCCACCCACCTGCAAGGTATGCAAATGTTAAGGTGTGTTTCTGCTGTCACGATACTCAGGGATATATAGTAAAAGAACCCTGAGTCTGCAGGAGCCCTGAATTCTGCAAGGCTGAATGTCACAGGCGCTATACAAAAGGTCCTTTATGTTCCATATGGCTTTCATTCATTATCTCATTTAATCCTCACAAAACCCCCTAGATGTTTTATCCTCACTTTTCAGATAAAAAGCAAAGATTTAGAGCCTTCCAACACCCTCCCTTCCTGCCCTAAGCAGCTTCCCGTAATATTAACATCTCACATTCATGTGGCGCTTTTGTTACAGTTGATGACCACTGTTAATACATTATGTTAACTGATGTCCATAGTTTACATTAAAGTTCACTCTTCTTTTTTTTTTTTTTTTTTTTTTGAGACGGAGTCTCGCTCTGTCACTCAGGCTAGAGGGCAGTGGCTCGATCTTGGCTCACTGCAACCTCTGCCTCCCAGGTTCAAGTGATTCTTCTGACTCAGCTTCCTGAGTAGCTGGGATTACAGGCATGTGCCACCATGCTCAATTAATTTTTGTATTTTTAGTAGAGACAGGGTTTCACCATGTTGGTCAGGCTGGTCTCGAGGTCCTGACCTCATGATCCACCCACCTCGGCCTCCCAAAGTGTTGGGATTACAGGCGTGAGCCACCACGCATAGGCTAGAGTTCACTCTCTATGTTATGCAGTTCTATGGGTACTCACAAATCCAAAATGCCATGTATCCACCATGCAGTATCATACCAAATATTTTCATTGCCCTAAAAATCTCCTATACTTGGAAAAAAAAAAAACTCCTGTACTCCAATACACATTCCTTTCCTCAGCACATGAATCATTCTGAAGGACAGACCATATGTTCAGTCACAAAACAAGTCTTAAAACTAGAAATCAATAATAAGGAATTTTGGAAAAAATAAAAACACATGGAAATTCATGTGCCCAGGCAGGAGTGCAGTGCCGTGATCTTGGCTCACTGCAACCTCAGCCTCCTGGGCTCAAGCGATCCTCCCACCTCAGCCTCCTGAGCTGAGTAGCTGGGACTACAGGAACCTGCCACCACACCAGGCTAACATTTTGTATTTTTGGTAAAGATGTCATTTCATCATGTTGCCCAGGCTGATCTTGAACTCCTGAGCTCAAGCAATCCACCCACCTTGGCCTCCCAAAGTGCTGGAATTACAGGCATGAGCCACCACTCTCGGCCTTCTCATTTCTTTAGTAGAGTTGTTTGTCTTCCTATTACTGAATTGTAAGAGTTCTTTATATACTTAGAATGCAAGTTTCATTAGATATGTTTGCAAATATTTTCCTCCCAGTCCGTGGCTTGTCTTTTTACTTTCTTAACAATGTTTTTTTGAGCAAATGTTTTAAAATTTGATAAAGTTCAAATGATAATTTGTCTTTTACGATTCATGCTTTTTGTTATATCTTAAGAAAATTTTACCTAACCCAAGTTCACAAAAATTCTTGTCCTAGGTTTTCTTCTACAACTTTTAGAGTTTTAACTTTTATATTTAGGCCTATGGTGAATTCAAGTTAAATTTTATGTATGGCGTGAGGTAAGGATGGCATTTCATTTTACCCCAAACAGATTCTGATTCTACTAGCACTATTTTTTTTAAAAGATTGTTGACTATCCTTTCCCCCATTATATTACCTTAGTGCCTTAGTCAAAACTCAATCAACCGGCTGGGCATGTTGGCTCATGCCTATAATCCCAGCACTGTCAGGGGCTGAGGTGAGTGGATCACTTGAGGTCAGAAGTTCAAGGCTAGTCTGGCCAACATGGTGAAACCCTGTCCCTACTAAGAATACAAAAATTAGCCAGGTGTGGTGGTGTGTGCCTGTAATCCCACCTACTCAGGAGGCTGAGGCAGGAGAATTACTTGAACCTGGGAGGTACAGGTTGCAGTGAGCTGAGAACATTCCACTGCACTCCAGCCTAGGTGACAGAGCGAGACTCCATCTCAAAAAAACAAACAATAAAAACCCCTCAATTAATCATATATGCGTGGGTCTATTTTATTTTTTCTTTGACTTCTATGTCTATTCTTTATGCTACTACCATAGTGTTTTGATTACTATAGCTTTATAATAAATCTTGAAGTCAGACGGTATAAGTTCTCCCCAGTTATGTTTTTCTTTTTTCTTTTTGTTTGTCTTTCTTGAGACAGGGTCTTGCGCTGTCACTGAGGCTGGAGTGGAGTGTCACAATCATGGCTTACTGCAACCTTGACCTCCTGGGCTCAAGCTATCCTCCCACCTCAGCCTCCTGAGTAGCTGGAACTACAGGTGCATACCACCACACCTAGCTAATTTTTGTAGAGCTGGGGTCTTGCTGTGTTGCCCTGGCTGCTCTCAAACTCCTGGCCTCAAGCCATCCTCCTTCCTTGGCCTTCCAAACTGTTGGGATTACAGATGTGAGCCACCATACCTGGCCCCTATTTTTCTTTGTGTCGATTTTTCTTTCAGTTTTCTCAGCTTGTTAACTTTCTGGATCGGTCTTTTGTTTGTTTAGTTTTATCTTTCATTAACTGGAAAATTCTCACCTATTATCTCTTCAAATATTTATTCTTCCCATATTCTTTTGCTTACCTTCTTTTTTTTTTTTTTTTTTTGAGGCAGAGTTTCGCTCTTGTTGCCCAGGCTGGTGTGCAATGGCGCGATCTCAGGTTACCACAATCTCCACCTCCTGGGTTCAAGCTATTATCCTGCCTCAGCCTCCCAAGTAGCTGGGATCACAAGTGTGCACCACCACACCCTGCTAATGTTCTGTTTTTAGTAGAGACAGGGTTTCTCCATGTTGGTCAGGCTGGTATCGAACTCCTGACCTCAGGTGATCTGCCCACCTCAGTCTCCCAAAGCGCTGGGATTACAGGCATGAGCCACCACACCCAGCATCTTACCATTTTTTGAGGCTCTGATGACATGGATACTAAACCATTTGATACTGTTGCAGAGCTCTGAGATGTGTGTTTTGCATTTTTACCCTTTGTTCTTGTTGTGTTTCAGTTTGCATAATTTCTCTTGACCTATCTTTAAGCTCCCTGATTCTGTCTTCTGCATCTATTCAATCTTTAATAAGGCTGTCAAAGTAATTCTTAATTTCTGATATTGTCTTTTTTATATGTGACATTTCCTTTTGATTATTTTGAAATATCTTCATCTCTTTGCTGAAATTCCCTATCTGCTTATGTGTGTTGTATACCTTTTTCACTAGTTCCTTTAATATCTTAATTATAATTGTTGTATGATTTTTCCATTGTTGTTGCAACAAATGACGAATGTCTTCGAGCAACACAAATGTATTATCTTAGTGTTAGTTACAGAGGCCAGTAGTCTGAAATGGGTCTTGCAGGGCTACAATCAAGGTGTCCATAGGGCTAGGTTCCTTTCTGGAACTTTTAGGGGACACTCTGTTCCTTGTCTTTTCCAATTCATGGAATATTGTCACCACTGGTCCATGCGAGTACCCCTCTTATTTGTTTATTCTCTTTTATCTCAATTCCAACTCTCATCCCTTTCTCTGTCCCCTGTATAAACATTCTAATATGTTTAATATGGATCTTTTTGTGGTCTCACATTTTTTTCTTTTTTAAAGAGATGAGGTCTCATATCACCCAGGCTGGTCTTGAACTCCTGGGCTCCAGCTATTCTCCTGTCTCAGCCTCCCAAAGTACTAGGATTACAGGCATGAGCCATCACACCTGGCCCTGGCCATGTTGTTTGATATATATATATACATATATATATATGACTTAATTATATAAATCACAGTATGGTTTATATCTTATATCTTACTTTTTAAACTCAGCACTTTATTTCTATGATCCATCCATCACGCATACAACTAATCTTTTGCTTCTAACTACTGCATAGCATTTCAAGGTGTGCATATACCATGACTTATTTTTCCATTATTCTGGTGATAAAAATCCAGATTTCCCCCAACTCCACCAACAACACAGCAACGAATATCCTCTTCCATGACCCCTTGGACATTTATGGAATTTTATTTGAGACATGCCCAGAGAGGAGTTGCTGGATCGCAGCATACATATAGTTTGACTAAATCAGGATTCTCTCCAGAATGGCTGCACTAGTGCCTCAGCCCACAATTCTAGAGGTTTTCTATAACCCATAGCCCCACAACACTTGGCATTATTCCACCTTCTAACATCTGCCAATCCAATGATATAACGTGATATCTTTTTGTTATTTTAATTTGCACTGCTCTGATGACTGAGTTAAGTCCATTTGTCTCTTATCTAAGTAACTCAGTTTTTCTCTGTGTGTCCTCAATTGAAAATGTTTCCCAGGCCCTCTCAGAGCTTCCCACAAGTATCAGTTGGTCTTTTTGCCTTATGTCATCATGATGGCAATCAGATGTAATCAGAGGCAAACAAATTCTTTCCGCCAGTGATTGGCTTACGTGGGGAGTGGTATGAGCGTGCTGATGCCGGAATTTCAGACTGAAGCTGCATCAGCACAATTTGCTACCATGGTGTTTGTTTTCTTTTTAATTGCCATAAATAATTACATAATAATATTTTCAACTGCCATATTTGGGGCTCTGTACTCAAGAGGGAAAACCATTTCTCTATTAAGGTGTTTGCTGCTGTAAGGGCCTTTGAAACTCACCATTATTCATCTTTCCCACAGAAAGAAGATAGATGTGGTGCATGAATTATCTGTGTTCGTGTCCAAGGCTGTGGTTATGAATGTGTGTGTAATTGTGTGAGGAGAGTCAGACCTATGCTGTGGAAAAGTTGGCTCAAAAGTACAGTTTGGAGGCCAGGCATGGCAGCTCACACCTATAATCTCAGCACTTTGGGAGGCCGAGGTGAGAAATTTGCTTGGGCCCAGGGGTTGGAGACCAGCCTGGGCAACATAGTGAGACTTTGTCTCTACAAATTAAAAAAAAAAGTTACCCAGGTGCAGTGGCACACACCTGTGTTTCCAGCTACTTGGGAGGCTGAGGTCAGAGGACCCGTTGAGCTGGGGAGGTTGAGGATTCAGTAAGCTGTAATCGCACCACCACACTCCATCCTGGTGGACAGAGTGAGACCCCATCTCAAAAGAAAAGTATAATTTGGAAAACAAATAAATAATACCCCGTCCAAATGCTCTGTCAGTAATAAACCAAATAAAAATGATATAAGCTTTCTCTAATTCCTTTAACAAGTATATACAATGCTTTCAGTGTTATACTTAAATGTCCATGCTTACACCACCTGCACAAGTTAAGTGGGGTCAGAATCATACTACGTAAACCCTCTAGGGGTGAATTCTTCTAAGGCCAGATGTGTGGCTAGATATCCCTTTAAGAATTCCTAGTGCTCTTTTTACACAAAGTTCTAGAAACTGTTTTTGCAAGTGTGCATTTTCATCCTGAATGTTTTCTGAGTTCCACCTAGATTTTCACAACAATATCACCTCCTTTCCTTCTAATCTAGTTTGATCTTTGCACAGGCATCCAGGTTTGCTACAAAATGAACTCCATTTGGCAAGGTCAGTCTGATGCATTAAGACGGGGGAAATGTGCGTCCCCATCTCTTATCCCCAGCGATGCATATACCTCAGGAACGGTATGTAGAGAAGAACAGGGCTGCTGTGATTGTTGAAGAACAACTCATTGGTAGCAGCTCCACTGTTTATTGGCAGAAGGGAGGATTGTGTCCAGGGCCATGGTATGCAGTGGTGCAGTTCATGCAGTGCAGAGAAAGGCCCAGCAGAGCCAGCGAATGGGCCTGAAATGCAAGCTCTGTGTCCTGACCTGGAGATGGGTCTTTCCAGAAGGGCCAGCAGGAGGTGCCTTGCGAGCTCCCTGAGTTCCCACAGGGCTATGGTTGGCTCTGAAAGGGCCAGACCCAGGGTGTAGGTTAGGATAGGGATGGGCTGTTGCTGGTCTGTCCTCAACCCAGACACTCTATTCTCTGATGGGCCCTGTAGAAATTTTATGCTTTGAAAGCTGCTAAAAATTGCAGATGAGTGTCTTCAGATGCTGGGAGAAACGGGGGAGGATTCTGCCCTCTCAAGAGACATTTGGCAATGTCTGGAGGCATTTTTTATGTCTAGACTGCAGACTGCTATAGACGTCCCTGGCCTCTTGCTGCTCAGCGTCTTACAATGCATAGGACATTCTCCCACAATGGAACGATCTAAACTGAAATATCAGTAGTTGAGAAACCTTGAGCCACATAAAGGTAAGAAGAATGAGTTTTCTTCATTGGCGGATGTGTGGATAACACTGTGGGTGTTATGTTCATCTTGCATTTGTAAAACAGCTGGCCGGGCGCGGTGGCTCATGTCTATAATCCCAGCACTTTGGGAGGCCAAGGTGGGTGGATCACAAGATCAAGAGATCGAGACCATCCTGGTCAACATGGTGAAACTCCGTCTCTACTAAAAATACAAAAAATTAGCTGGGCATGGTGGTGCGTGCCTGTAATCCTAGCTACTCAGGAGGCTGAGGCAGGAGAATTGCTTGAACCCAGGAGGCAGAGGTTGCGGTGAGCTGAGATCGCGCCATTGCACTCCAGCCTGGGTAACAAGAGTAAAACTCAAAAAAAAAAGAAAGAAAACAGCTACATATTTTTTATACTTTAGTAAAAGACTTGCCCTCATAGCTTATAACCTTTGCTCCAGCTGTATATTTTAGATTTTCCCTTGAAGTAAAGCCTCCCCCTCCACCCTCATCCCCTTCCCAACTTCTCCCCTCTACCACCATTGCTCTGGGAGGACAAGATGCTCAGAAGAAATGTTTACATATGTTTGTGTGACTTTCCATGTATGTGTCTGTGTGTGTGTGTGAGAGAGAGAAAAAGAAATAGAGACAGAAACAGAAAAAAATGCTCAAAGATGCAGAAAGAGGTATGCAGAAAAGGGAGGGGGGCAGAGTGGACAAACAGAAAGGAAGAGAA
Source organism: Callithrix jacchus (assembly GCF_049354715.1). Lineage (NCBI taxonomy): Eukaryota > Metazoa > Chordata > Mammalia > Primates > Cebidae > Callithrix > Callithrix jacchus. Next base: position 24,526,848 of record NC_133516.1, on the reverse strand, counting down.
ATAAAACCCACAAAGAACTGACATCCAGTTAAAACTTTTTGTTTAATGCCGTCTTTGATATGCTGGAGTCTGGAAATTCAGCCATAAACAAGCCAAGGACCCTGCCCGCAGTGAGCCCGCGATCTCTCCACTAGAGAGACAAAGACAACCAGCATGTCTGGAAAGTGGAAATCTCGCAGTAAACTCACAGTCAAAGCTGGAGGGAACATGGAGGAGGAGGACTAGTGCGGAGGCTTCAGGGGAGGTGTCCATTGAGACAAATGGGGAGGAGAAGCATTTTGCCAGGGGATCAAAATGAGGAAGGCTATTGAGAGGAGTGAGGATGCTTGGTAGGTGGTTTTGGAAAATGGTCTAGTGTTGGGAGGTGGGGATGCAGGATGTGGGCTGTGGAGGAGTCACAATGAATGATAAAGTTGAAAAGGACAATTAATCGTTGCCTCCCCCTTCCCCCACTCCTTGAAGCTGTGCTTGAAACTGTATATGTGGACAATGACTGGAGATTCTTGTGTAAAACTTTTTCACCTTCTTCAAGTCTTGCTCAAATGTCTTTCTCAGTGATGCCTGCTGCTATGTTTTGTGTCTCCCCTCCAAAATTCTTTTTTTTTGAGACAAGGTCTCTCTCTGCTGTGCAGGCTGGAGTGCACTGGTACAATCTCTGCTCACTGCAACCTCTACCTCCTGGGTTCAAGTGATCCTCCCACCTTGGTCCCCCAATTACTGGGATTATAGGCATGAGCCACCACACCTGACCCTCCTCCAAAATTCAAGAGGTGGGGCTTTTGGGAGGTGATTAGGCTGTAAGAGTTCTGCCCTTGAGGATGTGATTTGTGCCTTATGAAATGGCTGAAGGGATTTAATGTATCCCAAGTGCCTAGAAAGTGCATAACAAATACTCATAAATATTTGCTGCACAAGTAAATGAATGAATATGGGGATCAGAGGCATTTCCCCATCTGTGGGCCCCTTTTCAGAACTTCACATTTCTGAGGGCTGCTCCTAGGAGAGTGTATTCATTTCCTATTGCTATGTAACAAATAACTTAGAGGTTTAAAACAACATACATGGCTGGGAGCAGTGGCTCATGCCTATAACCCTAGCACTTTTGGGGCTGAGGTGGGCAGATCACTTGAGCCCAGGAGTTCGAGACCAGCCTGGACAACATGGCGAAAATCCGTCTCGACAAAAACAAAAATTAGCCAGGCATGGTGGCATGCACCTGTAGTTTCAGCTACTCGGGAGCCTGAGGTGGGAGGATCACTTGAGCCTGGGAAGTTGAGGCTGCAGTGAGCTGTGATTGCACAACTGCAGTCTAGCCTGGCAACAGAGTGAGACCATGTCTCAAAACAAATGAACGAAAATGAAATAAAGCAACAACATCTATTTGTTATCTCACAGTTTCTGTGGGTCAGGAGTGCAGACTCAGCTTAGTTGGGTCTTGCAAAACTGCAATCAAGGTGTGGGCTAGAGCTCAGTCTCATCTGAGTCTCTACTGGGGAGGAATTCACTTCCAAGCTCACAGAGTTGGCAGATCCATTTCCTTGTGGCTGCACGGCTGAGGGCGGCCTCCATGTCTTGCCGCCTGTGGGCTACAGGCTGCAGTCTGCCCTCAGCTCCTAGAGCCTATGTAGTTCCTTGCCAAGCGGGGCTTCCCAACATGACCCCTGGCTTCCTAAAAGCCAGCGAAGGAGACAGAGAGACTCCAGCAAGATGGGCACTGCAATTTTATATAATGTAATAAAGTAATCGTACACATCCTGTCAACTTCGCCATATTCCATTAATCGGAAGCAAGTCACAGGCCCACCTACACTCAACAGAAGGGATCACACAAAGGCATGAACTCCAGAAGGCAGGGATCCTGGGAGCCACGTTAAGAAGTCTGCCACAGGAGGTGACAGCTGGAGGTGATGCTGAAGGCTGAGGGCAAAAACACCTGGAAACATGAATTGTGGCCCTCACCTGACAGGGGGCACCCGATGTGAAGAGGGAAGGCATAAGCAGGAAATGACAGCCTGCTCATCATCGCAGGCCTTGTTCCTGGAACTGCAACTTGGAGCGTTTCCATTAGGGCAGCCGAGAGACCAGGGGCAGGCCATCATCTCCCATTCTCCCTTTCTCAGATCTTCTGTTCTCTCCTCAAGAAACAGGAGTGGAAAAGTCATGAGGGAGATCTAAATAAATGTTCAATGAATGAAGACACCAATGAGATCCTGCAGCCCTTGTTTCTTGGGCAGATCTGGAGGTAATTTCCTAAGAAACAAGCTGAAGGAAGAAAGCATTCCTTTGGAATCTTCTCTGAAGCTCTAGGCAAAGGCTTTTGATAACAAATACTTTTTAAGGGTTTCATGCAATAAACATTGAGCTTTGAGCTAAACCTCCCTGGGCTCTTGCCATGGTGTGCTCTGGTGAATTCAGGTTGTTCTAGGCCCTGACCACTGAGTTCAAGGTGGAAGCCACCTCACGGGCACATCCTAGCGCTGGAGGCAGGACCTCAGGCCGTCATTTCTCCAGTGGGAAGGCTACATGTGGGCTGACTTTCCTGATGACTCAGCATGTTTTCCACTCAGTAACGCTTCACAGAAGTGAAGATTCTGACTTGCTTTCTGACGAAGAGCTTTGGATGAGGTGACTTTGGATTAAGCCTTTACATGTGCATACTTTTTTTCCCCCTTTTACTTGAATTTCTATGACTTCTTTTGCTCACACGATCCATGACAGGCAACTTGCTTTATGTCAGGTGAAGGCCATTCATAGCCAAGGTGAGCGGACTCTGACAAGGTCACATCGGAGGCTGTGATATTTAGGTCTTTGCTGACTTGGCCATACTGTAAGACTGAGGAAGGCCCTTGTTATTGAAGGTGATAATTGAGCCTTTTGCATGGGTCTGTGTTTGTAAAAGCCTTTGTCACAGAAATCTGTGACATGTTTAGTACTTAGTCCCTCTGGGGTAAATGAACCACAAAAACTCTGGGCATGCTGACCCATGAAGGGAGCATCAGATTCCAGGACCTGTCACTAACTTTCAAATGACAATTGCAGCCTGGATTTCTCTTCCTGCGTTTTCCTTCATAAACTTTCAATCACCATGTGGGCACCTGGCTAAAGGAGCTTAAAGCAAACCTGGAGAAGTTGATGAATAACACTGGGATCTTATTTGCTGAAATTTCCCTGAGACCAAAATAGTAAGGAGAACTTGGATTTCTAAAGCACAGTGTTCATCCCTGTCTTGAAAACCATGTCCTCATTTGAGAGGCGAATGGCTTTAATCTGTTCCTCACCGCAATAGCATGTCTCCTAGCTTTTTGTTTGGGTTCTTCCTTTAAAATGTAGAATTCCCAGCATGAGGAGCATGTCTCCTCTGGATCCCTGACCAATGACTGGGCCTGGAACCATCGCGAGAACTCTCAGAAGACCCGCTAGTTCCTTGCTGGGGTCTCTATGTCCCGAGTGCACATGTCAGTTGCGAACCTTCAGCAGCATTAAGAGCCAACCTTATGCAGCTGGAAGCTTTTGTGGACAGGCATTCACAGGAGCCGATTCTCTGCTGGATGCATGGCTCATGGCTCGGCACAATGAGGGGACACAAAAGCAATAAAATGATGATCCTTACAGTCTAGTGACAAATGTGAATTATTCCAGGGCCACCAGGAACCCCTGACTAAGGAACTGGCCCTATCTGGGGAGCAGGTTCAAATCACATTCTCAGGTGATACCTGGTACTCACAGCCAGTCGGAGTGGATTCATCCCGGGTTCCAGGGCAATGGCAGAGAAAATACAAAGCATCACTTACTTCCCCCAGGATGGGCGAGACTAGTAGGTCTTCTGTGTAGGGAAAAGACTGCACCATGCACATCCAAGTCCTCGCATCCATGCACACTCCCACACACCTGAGTCGTTTGTCCTAAGCACATCCGGCGTGTTCTCTCCCAGGATCCATCCTGCATTCCATCCCTTTACCCTACTCCTATCTTTTTGTTGTTGTTGTTGTTTGAGATGGAGTCTTGCTCTGTCACCCAGGCTGGAGTGCAGTGATGTGATCTCAGCTCACTGCAACTTCCACCTCCCGAATTCAAGCGATTCTCCTGACTCAGCCTCCTGAGTAGCTGGGATTACAGGTGTCCACCACCATGCCCACCATGTAGAGACGGGGTTTCACCATGTTGGCCAGGCTGGTCTCAAACTCCTGACCACAGGTGATCCGCCTGCCTCGGCCTCCCAAAGGGCTGGGATTACAGGCATGAGCAGCATGCCTGGCCCCTACTCCTACATTAATCAAGAGGTTTTTGATGGAACAGCCTGGGCTTACTCTTGATAAATCATTCTGAATAAATAGCCTCTGTTAGAATGAAAGACCTGCTTTCCATGCATTTCTTTCTCTCAACACCAGAACAACAGGAAAGAAAAAGACACAATTTCTCATTCTCCCTGCTGAATCTTGAATGATCGCCTCTTTCTCCCTGAACGCAGGTGTCTCAGGATGTTGCTTTCCATCCCTACTCATACTTCTTTTTAAGAAATTCAACCTCAAAAAGAAAGAAAGAAAGAAAGAAATTTAACCTCGATGGAGTATTTTCAAAATGGATGAACATTTCTAACAAAAACTTCTTAATACCTTTTGTATATTTCTAATATTTAAAAGTACACTTGGAGGCTGGGCACAGTGGCTCACTGCCTGCAATCCCAGCACTTTGGGAGGCTGAACTGGGAAGACCACTTGAGGACCACTGGACAACATAGGGAGACCCTCTCTCTACAATTCTTTTTTTAATTGGGTGGGCGTGGTAGTGCATGCATGTAGTCCTAGCTAGTGGGGAGGCTGAAACAGGAGGATTGCTTGAGCCCAGAAGTTGGAGGCTGCAGTGAGCTACAATTGTGCCACTGCACTCCAGCCTGGGCAACAGAGTGAGACCTTGTCTCAAAAAAAAAAAAAAACAAAACTGCATTTGGATGGAAAGGCCAGCTCCATCTATCTTATCTGGAAAGATCCTACCCTTCTGTCCACTCTGGCCCCTTTTTTCTACTTACATAACCCCACTTTTTTTTTTTTTTTTTTTTTTTTTTTTTTGAGACAAGGCATTGCTGTGCTGCCCAGGCTGGACTTGAACTCCTGGGCTCAAAAGATCATCCCACCTCAGCCTCCCGAGGAGCTGGGAGTAGAGGTGGGTACCACCATGCCTGGCTTCTGCTCATTCTTTAAAATCGAGTTTTATTTCCATGTTTGTTCACTTGAGGTTTTGGTCTGTCCCCCTCCATCAGACTGTAGCTGCTTTAGGACAGAAACCGCATCTGTTTCGTTCTTCTCTGTATCCCCAGCACTGTCCAGACTGCCTGCTGTAGCAGAATCTTGTTAAAGTATTTGTTGAATGAGGCTGGGCGTGGTGGCTCACACCTGGAATCCCAGCACTTTGGAAGGCCCAGACAGACAGATCACCTGAGGGCAGGAGTTTGAGACCAGCCTGACCAACATGGAGAAACTACATCTCTACTAAAAATACAAAATTAGCCGTGTGTGGTGGCAGGTGCCTATAATACCAGATACTTGGGAGGCTGAGGCAGGAGAATCACTTGAACCCAAGAGGCAGAGGTTTCAGTGAGCCAAGATCGCGCCATTGCACTCTAGCCTGGGCAATAAGAGCCAAACTCTGCCTCAAAAAAAAAAATTGTTGAATGAATAAATAAAGTAGAATGTTCATAACAAATAATATATATGGTTTCCTTGGCTAACTAAAAGTGAGACAGAAGGTACAGCAGGGTGGGGAATAAACAGTGCCAGATATGTGAGCACTGGGCTTTCGGAGAGTGGAGAGGACTAGAAAGCCGCTAACAGGGCTGACGAGTCAAATAAGGGTGCCCTGATCTCACAATGGAGGTAAAGTGCCCACAGCTGCTCCAAGAGCCGGGGAAGCTGAGGGAGGACTCAGGCAAGGGTGCCGTCATTGCGGGCCTGGCCACTGCTTCATGCCAATGTGGAGAGCCAGCCGATGGATGCCAATGTGTGGGAGCCACAAAACAGTGGCTCCACTTCTACCATCCAAATCTCACACAAGAATCCCTCTGCGGGCCCCTCTAACCAAAACATACAGGGAGGAAATTCGGGAAAATGTGATTCCTCCTGTAGCAGGAGCGGCCGAGAGAAACAGAACTCTTGAACACTGAACTGGGAAGGAAGGTGTGATTTATTCAGCTGGGAACAAGGTGGCATAGTTGCCTAACAGCCAAGCTCGTCCAACAAAAGAAATCTCTGCCTTTATATAGGCTTACAGCTCTAGATATTACATGTGAAAGGGTCTTGGTCTTAGGAGTAGGCATGGGGTATAGTGACTTACGAGTTTGGTCGTGTTTAAGTAAAAGCAGTGCCTTCCGGAAAGATTCCTCCACACCATGCCTGTGATCTATAGATGGGCAATTAGGGTGGTGCCTGGTCTGCCAGCCTTTACTTCTCCTATTGAAACACAGTGTGGAAGTCAAGCGGGGGATGGTCTTAGATGCCTAAGGGTGATTAGGGGTCTCCTCCGTCACTCCCAGCTTTGAGAATCTCACCTATAACATTAACGAGAGTTCTTACTCTCATTTTCATGATCCTCTGAAGAAACTGATTGACAATGATGCATATATTTGTGATGTGGTTCTTTGGTCTATTACAGCAATGAAGAATTTTTCTGATTATTTGGAGGAACAGGGAAGCAAACAAGGGAGTAGCCAGCAAACACCTACTACTATTAACCACACTTATGATGAGAGTCTCGAATCCCCCTAGGATGAGAACCAACCTCCAGACAAGGACTCAGGGTTAAATCCGTGCCATACCTGCACAGGCACGTGTGCCAGTTTGGTTGTGTCTCTTACAGTATCCTCCACTGCTTGACCCCAGTCATCTATGTGTAGGCAGCAATTGGTTAGATTGAATTTTCCACAGACTCCTCCTTCAGCCGCTAGCCTGTAATCTAAGGCCAACCAGTTCTGATAAATCGCATTTCTCATTTGAGTTTCTTGTTGGGCCAAAATGGACAGAGCTTTGCCCATTTTATTTTTTATTTATTTTAATTTAATTTTTTTTCAAGACGGAGTTTCACCATATTGATCAGGCTGGTCTCAAACTCCTAACCTCAGGTGATCCACCCACCTCAGCCTCCCAAAGTGCTGGGATTATAGGCGTGAGCCACTGTGCCCGACTGCCCGCTTTATTAATATTTCCACAGCAGCCTGCAACTGGATGATCCGACTGAACATTTAGATAGGAGTCTGGTCTCCCAGGAGCCACCTTCCGCCCATGTGACCAGCCCATAACACTTAATGATTATTTCTGGTTGCCACTCATTATCTTCCCATTTACCTATTTTTAGACTTCTTTTCTCCCGGACAGAACAAACTGGATGTTCTAACAGCCCTCCTGTCTTTGGCAGACAGTAGGAAAAGGGAAGGCTTCATGATGCCTATGACACCGCCACCTGTCCATCTTTTAGGTGGTTGGACATATGTCCTTTTGAATAACTTTGTTCGCATCTGAGGGAACCACAGCCTCCCCAAGCCCCACTGGAATAGTAGGCATTTATGGCTGTACAGGCATCATCAAACCTTAGGGTGACCTGTTCTGGGCTGCCCTCCTCCTCTGTTTTAGCTATTAATAGGGCTGCTCCATCGTCATGGATTACACACCTTATACTGAGTACCATTATATAAACAGGTTCCCTTTTGTGTCCCTGTACATTCATAATATCTGTAGAACAAAAGAATGGCAGTAACTTTAGGTCCTACCTCAGTAACTTGGTGTACACGCTGAGAGCATCCTCCAAAATCAGTTAATGTCACTATGGTACAAGTCCAAATATGAAGAAGAATAAGTCCCAGGATGAACTTCCTCATGCTTCTGCCATGCGTGGACCAGCCAGCTTCTGGGATGTGGCTGGAGCAGGGCCTGTCGTCCTTCTTAAGGTGATTCTGCCAGTGGTGTCTGGGTCTGGTCTAGCTTCCCAAGTTTCAGCTGCTGCTGGTTTCACACAGCTGTGGTGGATCCAGGCTGCGATTCCCTCTACCTTGGATCAGGGTCTGGGGTCCTTTCTATCATGGCTTCGGAGGGACTGCATTCCAGTCCTTTATTTATGTGTGATTACCTGGTGAGAAAGGGTGAACTGGGGAGAATAAGTTTACAGGGCATCTTTTATTTACCCAGGTTGAAATATCCTGAGTGATTTCTTCCCTAGAGCTTGTAGCTATGGTCCTAGCTCAATTTCTCCCCACTCACGAGGAGTTCCCGGGAGTGCCCGCAGTATGGGAGGGGCCTATGATAGAAGACTTCATAGGGGGAATATCGGGAGTACATTTAATGTTGAATAACTTCAAGGAAAGTGCCTGCACCCACTTTAATTCTGTTTCCTAACACGTTTTCCCTAAGCTCCACCATTTGCTTAGAGAAAGTTCTTTTCCTCCTGAATTTAATTGTCTTTTTCTTTGTACAGGGCTCCATGTACTTGAAGAGTTAGAAAGGCATACCAGGAATTAGTATAAACGTTCACAGTCTTATCTTCACTCAGTTCTAGAGCCCGGGTCAGATCAGTAAGTTCAGCCTTCTGAGCTGAGGTACTCTGAGGCAGTGGCACAGTCCCAGTACAGTGTCCAGAGTCACTACTGCATGTTGCACACTTTCTCCTTGTGGATTAACCAAACTGCCTCCATTCACGCACAACTCCCAGTCTACTGCCGTTCACGGTTGATCCCGAAGATCGGGCCTGCTGTAATCAACTGAGTCCAATAATTCAGCACACATGTGTTTAATTGGGCCTTCTGACCCGGGGGCAAAGTGCTGCAGACCTTAACAATGCAGGCTCAGGTATTTGATTAACCTAGCATTTGTTAACCGATGATGTCCTTTGGTGTTCATTAGAGTTACTACTGTGTGGGGTGCTTTGATATTTAAATTTTGCCCCAGAGTTGATGTTAGAACTTCAACTGTTATTTTTTTCCTCTTTCTGACACATACAGTGTGAGAGGCTTTGTTAAGTCAGGTAGCCCCAAAGCCGGGCTGGCAAAAGTTTCCCTTTCAGTTCCTGCCGCTGCTGGGTTCCCTGTTCAAAGGGTTCCTTGTCTCCCCCCTCCCAGTCCCCGCCACCCTTTGTCACTTTGTATAGGGGTTTGGCCAGTACCGCAAAGTTTGAAATCCACAATTTATAGAGACCCACAGCTCCCAGGAATTCTCTTGCCTGCCTTCTAGTTTCAGGCTCTGGCAGGTTGCAAATGACCTGTTTCCTCTCTGCTCTAGGCTGTGCTCTCCCTGCTGGATGGTGAACCCCAGGTACCACACTTGCTGTTGGCAAATCTGGGCTCTCTTTTTAGACACTTTATACCCACAGTCCTCCAGGTGCTGAAGTAAGGCATCTGTTTCTTTAGCACACCCAGCTGCTGCGGGGTATCCCAATAAAAGGTCACCAGCATATTGGAGCAGCATGCAGCCTAAGTCCTTAGCAAGAAACTTCTGGGGGGTCATGGGCTAGTGCCTCCCCAAAGATGGTGGAGAGTTCTTGAACCCCTGGGAAGCTGGGTCCAGGGGTACTGGCTGGTCATACCTGTTTCTGGATTTTCCCATTGAAACGCAAATAGTTTCTGACCCTCTGAGGCCAGTTCGATGCTAAAGAAAGCATTCTTAGGCCAGGCACAGTGGCTCATGCCTGTAATCTGAGAACTTTGGGAGGCCAAGGTGGGCAGATCATGAAGTCAAGAGATTGAGACCATCCTGGCCAACATGGTGAAAACCCATCTCTACTAAAAATACAAAAATCAGCTGAGCATGGTGGTGGGTGCCTGTAGTCCCAGCTACGAGGGAGGCTGAGGCAGGAGAATTGCTTGAACCCAGGAGGCGGAGGTTGCAGTGAGCCGAGATCGTGCCACTGCACTCCAGCCTGGCACCTGGCAACGGAACAAAACTCTGTCTCAAAAAAAAAAAAAATGAAAAATCCACTGGCAATAATCCCAACCACATGCATATGTTGGGTGCAAGTTGGTGGAAAGTCACCGTTGTCTGATTAACAAAATGCAAGTCCTGCACTGGCCGTCAGTCTTCAGTCCCTGGTTTAGTTAGGAAGAGTCTCCACCTCTCCTCCCAAGGGACTGTGAGAGCCTTGATAATCCCTGCCTGAGGCAGTTTTAGCTGCAGGGAGCCCTTATCAGTGAAAGTGACAGCAGTAGCTCTTTTGCATAGCAAGTCTCTCTCCATTTGGGGTAGGGGCAGTCTGGCAAGTACAGGAACTGATGTATAACTTAATGGCCACTCACCAACAGATCCTAGGCAAACAGAAAGACTGTTTCTCTGATACCTCAATAGCTCCAACAATATTGGTTGTTTCTTTTGAAGGGGGCGGCTACAGGACTGTCATCTGGACCATGGGCTCTTTGGGGCCAATGAGCCCCACCCCCCTTCAGTCCAGTGGCCCTTCCATTAGACTAAACAGAGCCCCTTCACTTTCATCTGAAGCCTCATGCTTAAGGTCTCCCTGTTTTCCTGTTAGCTGGGGGCACTTGTCCTTCCAGTGTCCCACTTCCCTATAGTAAGCACACTGGTCACACTGCAGGTGAGGGTGAGCAGACTGGGTGGCTTTCCAGGAGCCCCCCTTTCCCCGCCCTCTTGGGGGCACTTCTTTAATAGCAGCAGCTATCAAGTTGGCATTTCTTTGAGCCTGATGCTCATTTTCTCTACGACTTTTTCTACGGCTTTCCGCTTCTCAGTTCATGAACACCTGGTTAGCTATTTCCAGTAACTGTGGAGTATTCGTGCCTGCAAATCCTGCCTGCTTCTGCAATTTTCTCCTGACGTCTTCTGCACACTGACTGACCAATGCCATACGTACCATGCGTTGGTTTTCGGGGCTCTCAGGATGGAAAGGAGCATACATGCGAGAGGCCTCACACAGCCTTTTGTAGAGTTGCACAGGGCTTTTCTCCTTTCCTTGAGTAACCTCAGAGACTTCACTGATGTTTGTAGCCTTCTGGGCTCCCTTTTTCAATCCTTCCAGTAAGGCCTCCCTGTACCGGATTAGCCTCTACATGCCCTCCAGGGTGTTCAGATCCCACTGGGGTCAGTCTGTGGTAACTGGGCCCTGACATACTCTTGGGGGTTCTGGTAATCTGCAGGAACATGTTCCTCCAACCATTTAGAAGTACTCCTCGCCTTTTGTCTGTGTTAAAAGGATACATAAGCAGCTGGTGGCAATCAGCCCAAGTGGGGTTATGAGTCTGAATAATAGTTTGCAGTAGGTCGGTGAGAGCTTGCGTCTTCTCAGTATAAGACAGGTTGTTATTTTTCCAGTTGATAAGATCAGCTGAGGTGAACAGCAGGTACATGAAAACTCGCCTTTCTACCATGTGGCCCTCCTCATCCACTCACATACAGCTCTGCTCTCTTAAAGGCATCTGCACCCCTGCCTTGGGACATAGACTGGCTGCTAGGGCTGGGGTCAGAGTTCCTCCTGGGAATCAGGCAGCTATGGGAGGAGTCTCTGCCTTCTCTTTTATCTACTCTGGGTGATTTAGGGGTGTGCAGTTCTGGTGGAGGTGCTGAGGCTTCAGGCCCAGGGCCAGGGAGTCCTTGAAGAGGAGGAGGCATTATTGGCAAAAACTCCCCTGCTATCGAATCTGCCAGGACCTTAGGAGTCTGTGTCTTTGCCAACTGAATCTACCAGGACCTTGGGAGTCAATGTCTCTCAGTGGGGTTTTTCCTAGCTGCCTGCCCCTTTGCCATTAGCACAGTTGCTGCACCAACTGAAACTCGCTTCCCGGTCAGCAAGGTGGCATCGTTGCCTAACAGCCAAGCTCGTCCAACAAAGGAAACCTCTGCCTTTATATAGGCTTACACATCTAGATATGACATGTGAAAGGGTCTTGGGCTTACAGTTTTAGAAATTACATGTGAAAGGGTCTTGGGCTTACAACTCTAGAATTTACATGTGAAAGGGTCTTGGTCTTAGGAGTAGGCATGGGGTACAGTGACTTACGTGGGGTTTGATCGTGTTTAAGTAAAAGCAGTGCCTTCTGGAAAGACTCCTCCACACCATGCCTGAGATCTATAGGAGGGTGATTAGGATGGTGCCTGGTCTGCCAGCCTTTATTTCTCCTATTGAAACACAGTATGGAAGTCAAGGAGGGGGATGGTCTTAGATGCTTAAGGGTGATTAAGGGTCTCCTCTCTCAATCCTAGCCAAGGTGATGCCTTGCAAAGCTGCTAGTGTAGGCACTCAGTACTTACTGAATGAATGTCTACATGAATGAATGAATGCACTGAACCAGCAGCAAGGAGCACTGGGCAACTGGTTCCCACTAGGATGGAAGCTTTGGGAGGGATGGCATTGTTGTCTCTTTCATTCACTAAGAATCATACCTGCTATGCAGGTGCTTAATAAGATTTTGGTGGAATTAATTTTGAATGGATCTAGTCTAAGGTCAAAGAAGCCTGTGTGGGGTGACTAGACGACACAGCTACACATTTTCTTTTGTGCAGTGTCTGGGGAAATGCAGTAAGGAGCCATTTTACACACTTAGCATAACAGGGCATAAAATGGAACAAAGGTAAAACAATATTTCTTTCTCTCACGACATACCTCAAGGAAACAAGCATGAAACGGTAATAATGGCAGCAGAGCAAATGTCATAAATAAGTCACTGACAGAGAAGCTTGGCTACTGAGAGCCAAGAATCCTGGTTAAGGGGAAACAAATGGGGAGAGGAAAAATTACTTAGAAGCATTTTATTCATGACCTTCCCCAATGTCCATGTGGAGAGATATACAGCAGAGGAAATCCTAGAGGAGCTTCGACCTGCTGTGACACTAGACAGACCACAGGTACTCCAGGATCAGAATATTATTAAATGAAAGCCAGGCTGCTTCCTCTAAGATATGCAATAAGACAAGGATGCCCATTTTTTTTCTTTTGTTTTTATTTTTGTTTTTTTTTAAAGACTGGGTTTCACCATGTTGGTCAGACTGGCCTTGAACTTCCGACCTCAGGTGATCTGCCTGCCTTGGACTCCAAAGTGCTGGGATTACAGGCGTGAGCTACTACGCCTGGCCTGTTTTGTTTTTTTAGAAAGAGTCTCACTCTGTTGCCTAGGCTGGAGTGCAGTAGCGTGATCTCAGCTCACTACAAGCTCCGCCTCCTGGATTCAAGTGATTCTCCTGCCTCAGCCTCCTGAGTAGCTGGGATTACAGGTGTATGCTGCTATGCCTGGCTAACTTTTTGTATTTTTAGTAGAGATAGGGTTTCACCATGTTGACCAAGCTGGTCTCAAACTCCTGATCTCAAGTGACCTGCCCACCTTGACCTCCCAAAGTGCTGGGATCCTTGCCCAGCTAAGGATGCCTATTTTCACCACTGTTATTCAATATATTACTAGGAATCCTAGCCAGAGCAATCAGACAAGAGAAGGAAGTAAACAGAATCCAAGTTCTAAATGAAAATGTCAAATCATTCTTGTTTGCAGATGATATGATCTTATGTTTGGAAAAAGCTCAAGACTCCACCAAAAAACTATTACAGTAAACAAATTCAGCAAAGTTGCAGGATACAAAATCAACATACAAAAATCTCTAGGATTTCTATCTGTCAACAGCAAACAATCTGAAAAAGAAATTTAAAAAGTCATCCCATTTACAATAGCTACAAATAAAATAAAATACCTAGGATTTTATTTAATCTTTTATTACTTTGGTTGTTTTTCAACCAAAGAAATGAAAGGTCTCTATAATTAAAACTATAAACATTGATGAAAAACGTTGAAGACCACACACACACATACACATAAACGGAAAGATATTCCACGTTCATGAAAGAATCAATATTGTTAAAATGCCCATACTACCCAAAGAAATATGATGATCCAATGCAATTCCTATCAAATATCAATGACATTCTTTACAACAACAGAAAAAAACCCTAAAACTTATATGGAACACAAAAGACTCAGAATAGCCAAAGCTGTCCCAAGCAAAAAGAATGATACTGGAAGAATCACATTAGCTGATCTCAGACTATACTACAGAGATATAGTAACCAAAACAGCATGGTATTGGCATAAAAACAGACACATGGACCAATAGAACAGAATAGAGAACCTAGAAATCAATCCATACATCTATAATGAACTCATTTTCTACAAAAGTGTCAAAAACATACACTGGGAAAAGGACAGTCTCTTTAATAAATGGAGCTGGGACAACTGGATATCCATATGCAGAAGAATAAAGCTAGACCCCTTTCTCTGGCCATATAAAAAAATCAGAATGGATTAAACACTTAAACCTCACTTTGGGAGGCTGAGGTGGGTTTATCACTTGAGGTCAGAAATTCAAGACTGGCCTGGCCAACACAGTGAAACCCTGTCTCTACTGAAAATACAAAACTTAGCTAAGCATGGCGGGGCACCCCATAATCCCAGCTACTTGAGAGGCTGAGGCAGGAGAATTGCTTGAATCCTGGAGGCAGAGGTTGCAGTGAGCCAAGATCACACCATTGCACTCCAGCCTGGGCAACAGAGTGAGATTCTTCTGTCCAAAAAAAAAAAAAAAAAGACTTTAAGACCTCAAACTATGCTCAAACTATGAAACTACTAAAATAAAATATTGGGGGAACCCTCCAGTCCAATCTCCACTGGACTGGGCAATGATTTCTTGAGTAATACCCCACAAACACAGGCAACTAAAGTAAAAATGGACAAATGGAATCACATCAAGTTAAAAAGCTTCTTCATGGCAGAAGAAACAATCGACGAAGTGAAGAGACAGTCCATAGAGTGGGAGAAAATATTTGCAAACTACTCATCTGACAAGGAATTAACCAGAATGTACAAGGAGCTCAAATAACTCAACAGGAAAAATTCTAATAATCCAATTTAAAAATGGGCAAAAGATCTGAATAGACATTTCTCAAAAGAAGCCATAAAATGACAAGCATACATTGAAAAGGTGCACAGCATCATTGATCATCAGAGAAATGCAAAATCAAAACTGCAATGAGATACCATCTCACCCCAGTTAAAATGGCATATGTCCAAAAGATAGGCAAAAACAAACGCTGTCAAAGATGTGAAGAAAAGGAAATCCTCATGCGCTGTTGGTGGAAATGTAAATTAGCACAACCACTGTGCATAGCAGTCTCCTCAAAAAAGCGAAACTATCCTATGATCCAGCAATCCCACTGCTAGGTACATACCCCAAAGAAAGGAAATTAGTATGTCAAAGGGATATCTGCACTCCTTTTTGTTGCAGCTCTGCTCACCATAGCCAGGATTTGGAAGCAACCTAAGTGTTCATCACCAGATGAATGGACAGAAAATGTGGTACATACACGCAATGAAGTACTATTCAACCATAAAAGAAAATGAGTCATTTGCAACAACATGGATGGAACTGGAGGATATTACGTTATGTGAAATAAGCCAGGCAAAGAAAGACAAACTTCACATATTCTCATTTATTTATGGGATCTAAAATCAAAACAATTGAGCCCATAGATATAGAGTAGAATGATGGTTACCAGAGTCTGGGAAGGATAGTCAGGGATGGGGAAAATGTGGGATGGTTAATGGGAACAAAAATATAGTTAGATAGAATGAATAAGATCTAATATTTGATAGCACAATAGAGTGACTACAGTCAATGACAATTTATTATACATTTTAAAACAAGTAAAAGTATATAACTGGATTGTTTGTAACACAAAGAAAGCATCAATGCTTGAGCTGAAGGATACCCCATTTACCCTGATATAACTATTACACACCGTATGTCTCTGTCAACATATCTTATGTACCCCATTAATACATACATCTACTAGGTACCCCTAAAAATGAAAAAGAGGCCAGGCACAGTGGCTCATGCCTATAATCCTGGCACTTTGGGAGGCCGAGGTGGGTGGATCACTTAAAGTTAGGAGTTCAAGACCAGCCTAGCCAACATGGTGAAACCCCGTCACTGCTAAAAATGCAAAAATTAGCCAAGTGTGGTGGTGCATGCCTGTAAACCCAGCTACTCAGGAGGCTGAGGAAGGAGAATCGCTTGAACCCAGGAGGCAGGGTTGCAGTGAGCCGAGATTGTGCACCACTGCACTCCAGCCTGGGCGACAAAGGGAGACTCTTTCTCAAAAAAAATTAAAAATTAAGACCAGGCTGTACCCTGAGGTAGTTTAGAAGGCTAAATGCCCGTAACTTAGTCTTGGGAGAGCTCAAGGCTTAGCCAGATCAAATTTTCCATTTCTCCATTAGAAGTTCTCTTATGAACTCTGAAGAAATTGCAGCGTTTCTTTCACTTTTAAATCTATCTTGCCACTTACCTCTAGACGCCTATTAAAAAAAATAAAAAATAAAAATAAATAAATCTATCTACCTCTCCATAATTTTAGGAATACCCACTGGAGTTTCTCGAAATGTAGTGATCAATTCTGGTAAATTCAATACAATACAATGGAATTTCATGCAATCCAGGGAAGTGGGGTAGATGGGAAAGGGGAGAAGTTCACCAAAGAGTACAAAATTTCAGTTAGATAGAAAAATAAGCTTTAGTGGTTTACTGCAGAGTAATGGCTGTATCAAATAATAATGCATTGTATATTTTATTTTGTTTTGTTATCATTTTTTGAGACAGGGTCTCACAGTGTTGCCTAAACTGATGCTCAAGGGATCCTCTGGCTCCACCCTCCCGAGTAGCTGGGACTACAGGCATGTGCCACCGTACCCCACCGATCACTTATTTTAAAATTGCTTGGGTACGATGCTCACTACCTGGCTGACGGGATCATTCATACCCCAAACCTCAGCATCATGCAATATATCCATATAGCAAGCCTGCATATGTACCCACTGAATCTAAAATGAAAATTTAAAACATTTTTAAAAATAATAAAATTGCTAAAAGAGTGGTACACAACTGTAATCTAAGCTACTTGGGAGACTGAGGCAAGAGAATCACTGGAACCCAGCAGGCAGAGGTTGTGGTAAGCCAAGATCATGCCATTGCACTCCAGCCTGAGTGACTGAGACTCCATCTCAAAAAAAAAAAAAAAGTAGATTTTAAATACTGTCACAGCAACAAAAAATAAGTATGTAAGATTCTTAAGCACAGTTGATGTACCTCATGGGAAAAGCTTCTCTTTCAAGATGTATAACTGTCCCACGGGTTTTTCCTGCCCACTGCACACACAAAATCATGGAGACCATGGCATTGCAGTAAAGAAAGAGGTTAATTGACATGAGGCCAGGTACACCACGTGGGAGGCAGAGTTCTTACTTAAATCAAACTAAGGCTTGGAGGGGAGGGATTTTTAAAAGGTAATTTGTTAGGTATGGGGGTAGGGTATGGAGAGTGCTGATTGGTTGGGTCAGAGATGAAATCGTAGGGAGCTGAAGCTGTCCTCTTTCTCTGAGTTGCTTCTGGGTGGGGCCACAGAAGCTGTTGGCTAGTCCAGATTGAACCATAGGTCATCAGACATGCGAAAAACCTGAGAAGATACCTCAGAAGGCCAATGCTAGGTTCTACAATAGTAACGTTATCTGAGGGGTAACTGAGGAAGTTGCTTAGCTTGCCGCTTCTGGAATGGCTCGCAACTGTTTATGTCTACACTTCAGCGGAATTTAGGCTCCTCTCCTTCTCCTAGCCTGGTGGTCTCTCATTAGTATTACAAGGGTGGTTGAGTTTTGGGGAAGAGTTATTATCATTTAAACTATAAACTAAATGTCTCCCAAATGTAACTTGGCTTAAACCTAGGAATAATTAAAAGCAGCTTGAAGGCTAAAGGCAAGAGGGAGGTTGGCTAGATCAGATCTCTTTCACTGTCATTATTTTCTACTGTTAGAATTTTTGCAAAGGTGATTTCAGATGTATTGGATTTTTGGATACGAATTGGATTTTTGGATACGACTGGATTTTTGACCCCGAATATGTGAGACAGGTCTCAGTTAATTTAGAAAGTTTATTTTGCCAAGGCTGAGGCCACTTGCCTGTGGCACAGCCTCAGGAGGTCCTGATGACATGTGCGCAAGGTGGTCAAGGTGCAGCTTGGTTTTATACATATTAGGGAGACATAAGACGTCAATCAATGTATGCAAAATGAACATTGGTTCCATCTGGAAAGTCAGAACAACTCAAGCAAAGAGGGGATTCCCAGGTCACAGTTACTTGAAAGACAAATAGTTGCATTATTTAGAGTTTCTGATTAGCCTTTCCAAAGGAGGCAATTAGATACGCATTTATCTCAGTGAGCAGAGGGATGACTGAATAGAACGGGAGGTAGGTTTGTCCTAAGCAGTTCCCAGCTTGACCTTTCCCTTCGCTTAGTGATTTTGAAGGCCACAAGATTTATTTTCCTTTCACAATACAGGTAAGAGTCTTTCCTTTTCCTCCATACTCTTTTTAAGAAGCACTAAATTCAAGGTCAAGCCAAAAGGGTACAATCTCACAAAACTAACATTTATTTTTCTTAATTATTTCCCTTCCTTATTAGTGGTCTTTTTTTTTTTTTAACTCTACCAAGAATTCAAGCTGGAAGAAACTTATAAAATCTAGTTCTCCGGCCAGGCGGGGTGGCTCACGCCTATAATCCCAGCACTTTGGGAGGCCAAGACGGGTGGATCACGAGGTCAAGAGATCGAGACCATCCTGGTCAACATGGTGAAACTCCGTCTCTACTAAAAATACAAAAATTAGCTGGGCATGGTGGCACACGCCTGTATCCCAGCTACTCGGGAGGCTGAGGCAGGAGAATTGCTTGAACCCAGGAGGCGGAGGTTGCGGTGAGCCGAGATCAGGCCATTACACTCCAGCCTGGGTAACAAGAGCAAAACTCCGTCTCAAAAAAAAAAAAAGTCTAGTCCTCCAAAGTCTAGAATGATCTCAATCTTCCAGATCCACTGTGATAGTTAATTTTATATGTCAACTTGTATCCGAGGTGTTTAAACCAGAGTGACTCCATCTTGAATAGGGTCTGGGCAAAATAAAGCTGAGACCTACTGGGTTGCAGGAGATTATACATACTTAGTCACAGGATGAGATAGGAGGTCAGCACAGATAGAGGTCACAAAGGCCTTGCTGATAAAACAGGTTGTGGTAAAAAAGGCTGGCCAAAACCCACCAAAACCAAGATGGCTACAAAAATGACCTCTGGTCATCCTCACTGCTCATTATATGCTAATTATAATGCATTAGCATGCTAAAATACACTCCCATCAGCACTATGACAGTTTACAAATGCATTGGCAATGTCAGGAAAGTACCTTATATGGTCTCAAAAGGGAGAAACCCCCAGTTATGGGAATTGCCCACCCCTCTCCCAGAAAACTCGTGAATAATCTACCCCTTGCTTAGCATATAATCAAGAAATAATCATAAAGCTAGCCCACCAGGGTGCTCTGTCTGTGAGGTAGCCACTCTTTATTCCTTTACTTTCTTAATAAACTTACTTTTACTTTACCCTATGGATTCACCCTGAATTCTTTCTTGCGCAAGATCCAAATGCCCTCTCTTGGGGTCTTGATTGGGTCCCCTTTCCAGTAACACTTGGGCTAGGAAATGCCCAGATTGCTGGTAAGACTTAATTTCTGGGTGTGTCTGTGAGGGTGTTTCTGGAAAAGATTTGCATTTGAATCATTTAATTGAGTAAAAAAGATCACCGTCACCAATGTAGACAGGCATCACCAAATCCATGGAGGGCCCAAAGGAGCAAAAGGGTGGAGGAAGGGCAAATTCTCTCTCTCCTCTGGAGCTGGGATGCCCATCTTCCCCTGCCCTTCAACATCAGAACTCCTGATGGGCCTTCAGACCTGGACTGAATTACAGCACTAGCTTTTCTGGTTCTCCATCATGTCCTTTTGAGTTGTGGTCAGCATCACAAGATGAGCACATTCACCTCTGATCTCCTCCTTTCTTTCTTTTTTTTTTGAGACAGAGTCTCGCTCTGTTGCCCAGGCTAGAGTGCAATGATGGGATCTCTCAGCTCACTGCAAACTCTGCCTCCTGGATTCAAGCAATTCTCCTGACTCAGCCTCCCAAGTAGCTGGGATTACAGGCACCTGCCACCATGCCCGGCTAATTTTTGTATTTTTAGTAGAGATGGGGTTTTGCCATGTTGGCCAGGCTGGTCTTGAACTCCTGACCTCAGGTGATCGGCCCGCCTTGGCCTCCCAAAGTGCTGGGATTACAGGCATGAACCACTGCACCTGCCTGATCTCCTCCTTTCCATGCACCTATATTAGTAACTGTGGTTCTGCCTGAGGCACAGATGGTTCCAAGGGTTCAGTGATAGATCGAAGGTTCCTCTTCTTTGCTTCATTCTCAAAAAGGCTCTTACCTGAAATGTGATTCTAAGATGGTCCCTGGAAGTTCTGGGTGGACATGGTCCTTAATGCTAGTGACCCAAGGAAGAAAAAGAGAGTATTTCCTGAAAGATTCTGCAAACATCCGAGAGAATATTGTCTGCTCTGGATAAGGGTCCTCCATAAGGCATTGCTCTAAGTGTCCAGGGTGGGTCATGTGCCTGCCCCCTGCAGTGGGGGTAGAGGGTAAAGTCAGTCCCATCCAACCATATAGACTGGGCAGATTGCTATAAAAGAGAGAGAGAAAAGCTTCCCAAAGGAAGGGAATGTGGAGTCAACAAGGGGCAAGCTCACTTTTGTCCTCAAGTTACAACTCTGGTCTTCCTCTGCTTCTCCTCTTTTCTCAGGACTCTTCCTTATTTTATCCCCAAGTTCAGCTTGCTCAGCACTGCCAGGGCTGATAGGTGGAGGTCAGGTGTGGGGCAAGATCACTGCCCTCCTCCATTATTTTCACCCAGGCAAAAATGGGTGAAATGAGCCTCAAGGGCAGTGTTGGAGAGAGGTGTGAGGGTTGGAGACAGAGAGTTAAGATGAACCCTCTCTGCCCTAGAAGCATGTGGAGGAGAAAGGACCACCCTCCTTCTGAGGGAAGAATGATAGGAACACTATGTGTATGTGTCTGAGTTCCAGTCTGGTTGGTACTACATAAGAGAGTCGTCTCTTTTTCCCACAAAAATTGCTTCAAAATCACCTAGACCCTTATTTCTTCCCTCTCTATATTGATCTCAGACCTCTCACTAAAATCCCAAGGCTGGCTCTAATCCCACCATGGGAAGCTTTCAGAAAGGAGTGTTTTTCTCCTGGAGCTCAAGGGCTTCAGCTCTCAGCTGATCAGTACCCCACCCCCAAACACACACACACACACACACACACACACACACACACACACACGAGCTTCAGCTCTCAGATGATCAATACCCCACCCCCAAACACACACACACACACACACTGTAATTAGTTATGGAATTTGGTGGAAGAATCAATCAGACCACACACACACACACACACACACACATACACACACACACACTGTAATTAGTTATGGAATTTGGTGGAAGAATCAATCAGACCATCAGACCATTTGGGTCATGACATAAATTATTCCGTAGAATCATGGAATGTTCCATGGAATAATGTCCCAGTTATTTTGTGCTAGGGAGACAGACATTTACATTCAACAAATGTCCTCTAGATTGAGTGCTGAACAAGCTTGTCGGGGTAAGACTGAGAACAATACACAGATGAAATTCTACTCATGCCAAAACAAACTCTACGAAGACAAGATGCACATGGAGTTTGACTTCATCTCCTCTGCCCTGTGGTGGGTTACTCCAGTTCATCTGCAAAATTGTTTGGAATTTGCAAAACCTCCAAATCCTGCCTTTGGGACGTCTGTGCCTCTTGGCTTCCTTACAGATCCTTTGTAAGACAGGTTTAATAATCACACTCTAGGTTACACAACTATTATCATTCCCATCAGAGACACACAGTGCAGAAAAATAGAATCTGTGTTTTGCATTTTTTGTCTCAGATAAACAATTTCATCTGAGGAAAATAGCAGATGCTATTTACCCGGGAATGCGGTCTTCCCGGGGTACTAAGGCTAGGGGGCCTGCAGCAGTTTCAAAATAGAATCATCTTCCGCAGCTGCACTCTGCACATACCCTTCTGCCTCACCCCATGCTCTGTCTCTCTGGCTCTGCTTTCCCGTGGTGAGTACATATGTGGAAAATAAATGGGGACCTGGTCAGTCTTGGTGCTTCCGAGAGGCCCACGGGCCCTGGTGAGAGCTGATGGTTTGGAAGATGGCAAGCAGCCAGTGGACATCAAACATTCGAAGACACAAGCAGACTTATCAGGGGGCCCAAGGGCTTTAATGTTTCCCAGGTTAATATGACCCTCCCCTAACTTTCCATTCTGACTCCATCTCTTCCTTGACCTTGCTAGGGCTCTGTCTTCCTCCTATTCTAGGTACTGCAACACAGTCACAGGATGTGAAAGTGGCAAGAAAGAAAGCAAGCTTGGATCCTGGGGAAATTCTTGCATTACCAAGGCCAGAGGCAAGTTGATGAGTAAGCTGGGCCTAGAACCCCCATGTCTTGGTTCACAGACCCATGTTCTTTCCATAAGCCCTGCCCTGCAAAGATTCAATCTCTCGGTGTAAATAATGACCTATCAAGATACTGAAAGTGAAATAAGACAAAATAGGCTATATCTTAGTTGGTTATAACATCAAGAGAAGCCTACAACCTGCCTCACCCCCAAGAGTCTCAGTGGGATGGGTAGGGTCTCACAACATAGTGTGTGGGTTCAGTCCATGGGTTCTTCCTTCCCCTGCTATCCACCCAGTAACATTCACAGCATGATTTGTCTCTCATAGTGTTTACATCTGGATCCCTATTAAATCACAGAGGCTCGGCAATGTAAAGGGCCTTAAAGAGCGTGTAGTCTACTCAACTATCTGGGTGAAAGTGAGATCACATGTGCTAGAAGTAGACACAGAACTCAGGCAGCCGCCTGATATTGAAACCTAACGCTGCGTCCAGGATCCCAGCGAGACCTGGAGATTTGGCAGTGGTCCAGTTGGTGGCTAGAGTTAGAAATTAAGCTGTATGATATAAGCTGGAATGTTCACTTTGCTGCTTGAATTAGTCTACTTGTCAGTCTACATGGCAGGGCTCCTCTATAGAAGTGGAAAGCACCCTCTGCTCCTCTGATTTCCAGATCTAAACGCTGTAGTAAACCCTCTGCTCTGCAGGATGTCCTAATGGAGTCATTTATCTTCTGGACCTCTTCCTAGTCCCACGCTGCCCCGGACCAGAGATGTGTTGCCTCCCACCCCTTCACGAATGCTTTGGGAGGCCTGGTACAGTGACCTGGGTTGGGCTGACCCCACCAGTCCAACTGCTCCCAGGGACAGTGCTTCCTTTGTACCATTGTTTGGGTGTTTCTTTTGTGTGTGTGTATTTTTGGTTGGGTTTGTTTATTTTTTACTTTTCCTTCTCCCCTATTTCAAACCCAGTCCCTCAGAGCCTCAGTTGAAGCCAGCCCACCCAAGCACATCCCTGAAACAGAACTTGTAATAATTCCCTAAGCAACCCATGGACGTCTTCCCAAACAGCCCTCCCACAGCGCAGGGTTCTGGGAAATCTAGTCACTTCCTCTCATATGGATGCACCCACCTCTGGGGACTTCCAGAGCCCTGATCCTTGGACAGGAGAATGAAGGCACAGGGCGGGGGGTGGGGAGTGGGTTATGTTGCTGCCTAAATCTTCAGGCCACGCATCAGCTGGGTCCTTTTGAGTGAGTTTGGGT
Source organism: Callithrix jacchus (assembly GCF_049354715.1). Taxonomy (NCBI): domain Eukaryota; kingdom Metazoa; phylum Chordata; class Mammalia; order Primates; family Cebidae; genus Callithrix; species Callithrix jacchus. Next base: position 24,503,190 of record NC_133516.1, on the reverse strand, counting down.
AACTCTCAAGGAAGTGAAATTCTCAGCCTGGGATTTATAAAAATATGACCCTCTCAGACCAAATTACAGAGGAGAAAAGTCAAAGTGTGTGTTCACTCCTTAGGGCCACGAAGGGCCCAGGAGCTGTTCTGCAGATGAGCCCCTTGGCCCTTATGATAAAATCATAAGCCTGCTATTCATGATTGAATTTTTCCTATTTGAAGCACATTCACTGAGCCAAAGCTTTCTGTCACACAGTTTCCTTTTAAAAGTTGAGTTTGTGGCCGGGCGCAGTGGCTCATGCCTATAATCCCAGCACTTTGGGAGGCCAAGGTGGGTGGATCACAAGGTCAGGAGATTGAAATTATCCTGGCCAACATGGTGAAACCCCATCTCTACTTTGAACACAAAAATTTAGCTGGGCATAGTGGTGCATGCCTGCAATCCCAGCTTCTTGGGAGGCTGAGGCAGGAGAATAGCTTGAACCCAGGATATGGAGGTTTCAATGAGCCGAGATTCCCACCACTGCCCTCCAGCCCTAGCCTGGTGAAAGAACGAGACTCTGTCTCCAAAAAAAAACAAGTTGAGTTTGTTTGATTTCCTAAATTTTTGTTATTTCTAACTATATCAAAGCAGCCCAGTTCAAAGAAACAGAATGTACCAGGGAAGCAGACATGTGATCATTAAGGGCAAAATGAATCTAAGTCATGTGTACTGGAGTGCTCATGACACCAGAAACAGAAAGATCCCGGCCTACCTCCAGTCCGTAGGACCTCTGTCCTGGAGACCAGGGCCTCTGTGGTCTTGAGGTACCCGGGATGGTACACTGCATGGCTGAGCTGGGCACCTAAGACGCCAAGAGTCCGTAACCTTTGTCCTTCTCTTGAGTGGAGGTGGCTAAATGAGGGGGTACATAAGAGACCACTTACTGCCCCTGGATGGGCAGAACAGAGTTGCTCAGTGCCTGTCAGGACAGGATGCAGAATTCCTGACTCTTACGGGAGTTTGTCTGGTTATGGCCATGTCCTGCTTCTCATATAAAGGCCGCTTGGCAATCCCCTGCTCCAGGAGAGAGAGGGATCATTACTCAGGCTACAAGCAGGAGACTGCAGTGACTATTCAGAGGGAAAAGGCGCTGGAATAGCAAACCCCACAAGGGCAAGGTGTTATCTTGTACCTCACATCTTCTGGGTGTCTAGCAAAATGCCTGGTCCTTAGGAAGTACTCGGTAAATGTTAAACTAATAAGAGATTAATTTCTGAGAACAAGTCAAAGATTTAGGCCTGGGGGTGGGGGATACAGAAAGAAGTCTCCAGAGACTCTCAGTCAGTCTCAAAATCCTGGCTCAACAGGGAAATTCCCTTCAATCCAAGACTCAAGTCCAGATGCAGCTCCCTCGAAGGCTATGACATGTTTGGTGAGCTTAGTGGTTCTCATACCTCCTCATGTCAAATTAGATGGTGGCCTGAGCTCAGGCATTACCACTGGGGCAGGAGAGAGGGGACAGAGTAGAAATATTGGGGTCTGGATGGACAGAATGTGGGAACTGACAGTATGTGGGTACCGCAAGAAGTGAATCAGAGGTGAACATAACAGAGGGGTGAGACCTACTTCCCAGGGTTGCTGGAAGGAGTAGTAAATGAGCACACAAAGCCTGGACAGTGCTTCAGTGCCATTCAGCAGGTCCTTTTTTCGGGGGGTAGCGGGGAGTCTCATTCTGTCACCTAGGCTGGAGTGCAATAGAGCAATATCGGCTCACTGCAAACTCCTTCTCCTGGGTCCAAGTGATTCTCCTGTCTCAACCTTCCAAGTAGCTGAGATTACAGATGCCCACCACCACACCCAGTGAGTGTGTGTGTGTGTGTGTGTGTGTGTGTGTGTGAGATAAAGTCTTACTCTATTGGCAGGCTGAAGTGCAAAGGCATGATCTCGGCTCACTGCAACCTCCGACTCTGGTTCAAGCGATTTTCCTGCCTTAGCCTCCCGAGTAGCTGGGGTTACAGGCATGCCCCACCAAGCCCAGCTAATTTTTTATTTATTTATTTATTGTATTTCTTAGTAGAGATAGGGTTTCACCATCTTGGCCAGGTTGGTCTCCATCTCCTGATATCATGATCTGCCCACCTCGGCCTCCCAAAGTGCTAGGATTTCAGACATGAGCCAGTGTCCCCAGCTTGTAGGCTCTTAATGGAAGCTGCTTTCCTTCTCCTCCTCTTCCCTTTCCATTTTTATTAAAGGTCAAACTCTCCCAGATGGAAACCTTAGAGTGCCCATCCAAAGAGACTGTGCCACTGGTGTCTTCATGTGACCCTCACCCTTGAAGACTGGACATCCCCCTACCTCTGCTGGTCCCCACCAAGCAGATAGAGATAAAAGTGTCTTCTCTCTAGTGCTGCATCCTGAAAACTGTTCTCTCATGGCCAGAATGTTTTCTTTGTTCATCTGAGACAAAAATCAACATCTCTTTGGGGGACAAAGAGGCAGGCTGACTCATAAGCTGAGCAGACACTATGGGTTGGGCCGTGTGATGGCTGCACAATGGTAGCTGGGGCTGCAGCCCATAAGGCTTCTATGCTTGTGGAATAGACTGTGACAACACACGAGAGACATTTTTAAAGCTGAACCAGTCTTTTTTTTCTTTCTTTCTTTTGGAGACAGTCTCACCCAGTCGCCCAGGCTGGAGCGCAATGGCGCGATCTCGGCTCACTGCAACCTCCGCCTCGCAAGTTCAAGCAATTCTCCCGCTGTGATTACAGATGCCTGCCATCATGCCTGGCTAATTTTTGTATTTTTAGTAGCGACGGGTTTCACCACGTTGGCCAGGCTGGTCGCAAACTCTTGACCTCGTGATCTGCCCACCTCCGCCTCCCAAAGTGTTGAGATTACAGGCATGAGCCACTGTGCCCGACCTGAACCAGTCTATTTCTAAACCTCAGGTTCACATTGAATCTTCTACCTCCCCAGATGCTCCTGGGATGTTTTCAGGGCCCTAGCAGAAGACAAAGGAACAGACACAATTCTGACCACATTTCTGATTCTTCTACCCACAGATATCTTCATGCCCTCATTTATTCAACAAGCATTTACTGGTGTAAAGGTTACTTGGCAATCCTTTCTGCCAGCTCCTGCTCTGTACCAGGCCCTGTGCCAGAAGCTGCAGCTTCAGAGAAATAAGTGCACATTCTTTCCCTTGCACAGGCTTGGAGAGAGGACAGACCCACCAAAGGCTATCTGTCCTTCATGCTGTGTGATGCGGGAGCACAGAGGAGCGCCACGGAGCCCAGCCAGGGTTTTGGAGGATACTTCCCCAAGGACAAGCGAGAGCTGGCCAGGGGAAGAGGGCAGGGAGGGCTTCCAGGTAGGAAGAGCAAGCAGGACGGCTGAGGGCGAGGGAGACCATGGCTCAGGGGTTCTCGCTCCTGACTGAAGTCACTGGCAGAGCTTTTAACAATTTCAGATAACCAGGTCCTCACATGCATCTTACTAAGCCAGAATCTTCGGGGGTAAGATCCAAGAATCAATACTGTTAAGATAATTAATTGAGAGGCCACTAGGCTGAGATGGCTCCAGGGCCTTGAGTTCCTATGTAAGCAACGGAAACCCAACTCAAAGGGAATGGTTGTAACCCAGGAAAACAAAATTTGAAATTAACCAATCAGGAAGCACAACGAACCTCTAACAAGGAACTTTCCACATTAACCAATCAAATATCTTCTTTGTCTTGCTTCAGTGAGCACCTCATAAAAGTTTTTCCCTTGTGTCCCTTCACTGGAGCCCTGAACCACTTGTTGCATTATTGTTCGATGCACGAATTGCTGTCTGCTCAAGTAAACTCTTTAAAATGTTCATAGGCCAGGCACGGTGGCTCACGCCTATAATCCCAACACTTTGGGAGGCTGAGGACCACCTGAGGCTGGGAGTTCGAGACCATCCTGACCAACATGGAGAAACCCCGTCTCTACTAAAAAAATACAAAATTGGCTGGACATGGTGGTGCACACCTGTAATCCCAGCTACTCAGGGGACTGAGGCAGGAGAATCACTTGAACCCGGCAGACGGAGGTCGTGGTGAGCCGAGATTGCCCCATTGCACTCCAGCCTGGGCAACAAGAGCAAAACTTCGACTCAAAACAACAAAAAGTTCATGTGCCTGAGTTTATCACTGAATGTTAAGTATTTGTAGCCAGAGTGAAGAACCACTGGTCTGAGGAAAGGTCACCAACACAAGTGTGGAAAAGAAAAGCACAAAGATTTCTATTCACATCTCATTCTACCAATAATTCTGGAGGTGGGCTCTCAGACCCAGACAAGGACTATGGGGCCCAGGGGTGCACTGCTCTATTCTAGGGTCTGCAGTAGGTCCACTGTATTTCTTAGCCCCCATCCAAATCTGGAAAACAGTGAAATCTGTGGTTCTTAGTCACCTCCTCTCCCTTGTACCCACCCACCTGCCCCTCCAGGAGATGCAGCACATGGAAAAGCACTTGCCATTCTTAACGGATTGTGCTGTGATTCTCCAGCCCAGTCAGTCAGACGCTTTACATAGCATGGATCAGGATCTACTTGTAAATGCTAATTTCAGACAACTTAAAAGAAGCCTTCCAGGCCAAACACAAACTCTATACACAGTACAATACCACTTTTGACAAAGTAAATAATGAATACATACATACATACATACATACAACATGGTCATTTTCTTTTTTTATTTTTATTTTTTTAAGACAAAGTCTCATTCTGTCACCCAGGCTGGAGTGCAGTGGTGCGATCTCAGCTCACTGCAACCTCTGCCTCCAAGGTTCAAGCAATTCTCCTGCCTCAGCCTCTCAAGTAGCTGGGATTACAGGTGCCTGCCACAATGCCCAGCTAATTTTTGTATTTTAGTAGAGGCAGGGTTTCACCATGTTGACCACAAGCTGGTCTCAAACTCTTGATCTCAGGTGATCCACCCACCTTGGCCTCCCAAAGTGCTGAGATTATCCCCCCCGCCCAAAAAAGTTAATGTGCCTAAGTTTATCATTTAATGTAATGGGCCACCATGCCCAGGTGATTTTTTTAAAGACTTCAGTGAAGACGTAGAAATCCTGTTCTATGTGGGCGTGGCTCAGTCGGAGAGCAAGAGGGATGGCGGACAAGGGGCTGAGAGGCCAGCCAGTAGCTCCCATTCACAGACAGTGCGTGCGAAAGAGCTTTGTCAAGTGCTTAACAAACCAAGAAACATGCATTTTGGAGCCAGACAGATCTAGGTGTGAATCTCAGTTAGGCCACTCCCTGTGCCGTGTCGGGCAAGCTCGTTGACCTCTGTGAGCCTATTCTCTGCTCCAGAAGATGGCTGTAATCGCACCTACCTTACATGGTTTCTACTGGTATGAGAGAGAAACACACATGAACAGCCTAGCACAATGAGTGTCCACATCTGATACTGGCCGATCACTCAGTGACACCTCTCTGAACCAGGACGTACTCTAATGTCACACTTCATTATCAGAAGCCATGTTGTAAGAGTGGAAATGATGTGAGAGGTAGGAGGATGTTCCAGGTCATGGTTCTTCTCTGCTACCATCCTCTCCCTCCTTTTCGTTTCTCTCTGGCGGCAGCACATGGCTTCCAAAGCATCTCAGGCTGCAGGCTCCTCCTGCCTCTCAGAGGTGGTCCCCAGCTCCACTTATGAGTATGGGATGCTACAGCCCCTCTACCCAGACGATGACAGCATGTGAGGCCCAAGAGCCTAGGTCTCTCCCTCCAGTGGCCCGGGCCCCAGCCCACATGTGACAGCTGCATTACCTCTTGTTTCTTGACCTCTCTGACCCAGCGTTGAGAAACTTCCCTTAACTCCTCCACACCCAGATGGACTTGGTTCAAAGAAGCCCCAGTCCCAGAAGGGATGCTAATGGAAATGACAGAATGTTGAGTAAGTTGGGACCCCACAGGTCCTCTGGCAGTGTTTCTACTCTTTCTGTGCCATGCGCCCCTTTGACAGCTTGGCAAAAAAATCCATAAATACATAAAACAAAAGACACAAGATCACAAAGGAATTCAACAATACTGAAAAATAGTTCTACCTAAGTTCCCATGGGGATCTCTGGATTTCAGGTGATCAACACCTACAGCCAAACCTCTTGCTGAAAACTCAGGGAACCCCCAAGGTCACCCAGCTAAGAAGTGAAAGGCCTGTGACAGGAACCCCATCTCATTATTCCCGCACCTGTGCTTTTTTTTCTTTTAACAAATTTAATATTTCAGGAAACGAAGAAAAACAGAACAGAAATCTTGCTGCCTCTGCTTTGAAAAATCCTGAATTTTGTGGGAAGGGGTGGAGGAAGGCCCGCTGCCCTCAGCGTATTCATAAGAACTGACCTTGCTTTATCCAGGATTGCAACACCGGACAAAGATTATTTCCTGGTAAACATCTGAAAAAGCTTAAGGCCACAGTAACTTGACTGAGGATTTGGCCAGGGCACCAGTAACTGGTTGCAGATGTCCCACTCCTCAATGTGAGGGACGGCACTGTTGAATTATGGACTGAACGGATGGGTCAGTTCCTCTGATTTCAGGTGCTCAGTGTCAGGGAGTCTGGAACACCGCTACCGACATCTCGGCCCTCAACCCTTGTTAGGAATTAGTGAGCAGTTGGTACCCCCTTGCTCCGCTAGGAAGACTGGCAGGTATTTAACCTGAAAGCATTAACCCCTGGCCCATCTCCTAGCCGAGTGCTTTCACTCCTTTCTCTCCCTGCTGCGGTAAGAGAGCGTAATGGTTAAGAGCATGAATTTGGGTCAGGGTTATAAAACCTCACTCCATCATTTCAGAAACATTGCATGACCATCTCCCTCTCTCCTCTGTGTGTTTTTTCAGGTGGAGTCTTGCTCTGTCACCCAGGCTGGAGTGCAGTGGCACCATCTCAGCTCACTGCAACCTTCACCTCCTGAGTTCAAGTGATTCTCCTGCTTCAGCCTCCAGGGTAGCTGGGATTACAGGTACCTGCCACCACTCCTGGCTAATTTTTGTATTTTTAGTGGAGACAGGGTTTCACCATGTTGGCCAGCCTGGTCTCGAACTCCTGACCTCAAATGATCTGCCCCCTCAGCCTCCCAATGTGCTGGGATTACAGGTGTGAGCCACTGCGCCTGGCCCCCTCTGTTTTCATTCCTCTAATGGGAACAGTAGTCATACCTTCCCTTCAGGTTGTGGTGATGATTAGAGCTAAGGTACAGAAAGCACCTACGCAGGACCTGCTGTGTATTGTTCTGTGGTTAGAAGCCATTATTCTAATGAGCTCTGGGTTGAACTCTGCACCTTCCACACTGTGTCCCTTATGAATAAAGCAGGTCTAAGGCAAGTATTGTTAGCCAAGCAGATGTGTTCAGAGAAGCCCCTCCACGATTATCAGAGCAGGCCTATTTCTCCCACACATCTCAGCAAAGCATGTGACTTGACCACAGTCACACGAAGAGAAAATCCTGCCTCAGCTTCTTCCCGATCTACACGGCTCCTTGCGTCTGGGTGCCTACTCTCTTCTTTCTACAGACAGAGAAACTCTGTTTCTCCACCTGTGCTCTAGATCCCTCCCTTCTCTCCTACCAGTGCTGCCCGTGCTTCCTCTCCTGCAGGTGTCTCCTCTACTATACCATCCCCTATGCATGCTCTCAGCATCTCCTTAACCTCCAGGTCTCTATACTATTTCTTTACTTTCTTTCACATGCAAAGAGCATTGCTGCCTCCTCTTTCCCTCCTCCTCTGCTCAGTCTCTGAAGGTTAGAGGGTACCAGGGATCTGTCCTGGGCATCCTTTTCTTCCATTTCTGAATGTTCTCCCTTAGGGATCCCATGCAATTTCATGGTTTTGAGACCATCTATGTTCTGATGACTTCCCAGTCTTTATCTCTAGCCCTGATCTTCCCCCAACTTCACTTGAATATCTAATTGCTTTCTCAACATTTTCACTTAGATGTCTAATGGGGCAACTCAAACATAGCTTATCCATAAAAAACTTGAGTTTGGCTGGGTGCAGTGGCTCACACCTGTAATTCTAGCACTTTGGGAGGCCGAGGCTGGTGGACTGCCTGAGTTCAGAGGTTCGAGACCAGCCTGGGCAACATGGTGAAACCCCCGTCTCTACTAAAATACAAAAAATTAGCCAGACATGGCATCATGCGCCTGTAATCCCAGCTACATAGGAGGCTAAGACAATAGAATTGCTTTAACCTGGGAGGCAGAGGTTGCAGTGAGCTGAGATCATGCCACTGCATTCCAGTGTGTGGGACAGAGTGTGATTCCACCTCAAATTAAAAAAAAGAGCTTGAGGCCGGACACGGTGGCTCATGCCTGTAATCCCAGAGATCGCGCCATTGCACTCCAGCCTGGGTAAGTAGAGCGAAACTCCATCTTAAAAAAAAAAAAAGAGCTTGAGTTCTTCTCTCAGACTTGCCCTCCAGGCTTCCTATTTTTAGTAGCTGGCAGGCACATTCACCCATTTGTTCAACCTGTAAATCCGGGAGCCAGTCCCTGCTCTCCTCATCTTCTGCATGCAACCATCAGCAAGTCTTGTCCGCTTGATCTCCAAAGCACATTCCAGATTTGTCCACCTCTCTCCATTTGCATTCTAATCACTCTAGCCCAAACCACCATTAAAGTGTTTCCCAGATGACCTCAATGGCTCCTCAGCTGATCCATCTGTAACCATTTTATCATCCATTCTTGACAGGGAAGCCCAAATTACTATGTCATGCTCTTGCCTAAAACCCTCTGAAGGCTCCCATTGTAATTGAAATAAAATTCAAACTCCTCGAAGCCAGATATATTCTGGTTTCTGCCTTCCTCTCCAAACTGGTTTCCTGCTCACCTCTGCTCCAGCCACACCGCTCTCTCCAACCCTTAAAAAACATAAAGTCTGAGCCGGGAGCGGTGGCTCACGCCTGTAATCCCAGCACTTTGGGAGGCCAAGGCGGGTGGGTCACGTGGTGAAGAGATTGAGACCATCTTGATTAACATGGTGAAAACCCATCTCTACTAAAAATATGAAAGTTAGCCGAGCATGGTGGCAGGCGCCTGTTGTCCCAGCTACTCGGGAGGCTGAGGCAGGAGAATCGCTTGAACTCGAAAGGCAGAGGCAAGAGAATCGCTTGAACTCGAAAGGCGGAGGATTGCAATGAGCCGAGATCGCGCCACTACACTCCAGCCTGGTGACAGAGTGAGACTCCATCTTAAAATAAATAAATAAATAAAAACTTAAAGTTGGCCGGGCACGGTGGCTCACGCCTATAATCCCAGCACTTTGGGAGGCCGAGGCGGGTGGATCACAAGGTCAAGAGATCAAGACCATCCTGATCAACATGGTGAAACCCTGTCTCTACTAAAAATACAAAAAAATTAGCTGGGCACGGTGGCGCGGCGCGTGCCTGTAATCCCAGCTACTCAGGAGGCTGAGGCAGGAGAATTGCCTGAACCCAAGAGGCGGAGGTTGCAGTGAGCCGAGATCGTGACATTGCACTGCAGCCTGGATAACAAGAGTGAAACTCCGTCTCAAAAAAAAAAAAAAACTAGGTTTGTTCCCACCTTCAGACCTTTGCACTGGCTGTTCTTCCTGGAACACTCTTTCCTTTGATCCTTGAATGACTGGTTCCCTTTCATCACTCTCATCTCAGCTGAAATGTCAGCACTCAGAAGAGGCTCTTCCTGACCACCAGAATGCAGTGGGCACCCTTCACTTCCTATCACTTCATCCTATTCTCTTTCCCCACCTCCCAGAGACAAGTCATATAGACTAGAAAAAGGTATTTCCCTCCTCAACCCACTCAAAGTAGGTCTTTTTCCTGTCTCTCTGTCTGTCTCTCCTCTGAGAGGTAAGTGCCACAAGAACTGAGACATTGTCTTTCTTCTTTACCTCTATATCTGCCAGACTCAGAACAGGGTCCAGCCCTACAGGGTCCTTTGAGTCCCTCTCTGCTGGTGTGGAGATGAGGAATTGTAGAAATAAAAGACACAAGATACAGAGATAGAGAAAAGAGAGTTTGAGCCCAGAGGTCCGCTGCTTCCCAAAGCGCGGAGACCAGCAGTGCCCAAGTGCCGGGACACTCTGACTTACTGAGTACAAAGCAGCGGAAGGGCAGGTAGGATGAGGTAATGGTGGTCAGTGATAGGTCAGGTAAATCACGTGTCTTGGAGACGGGGTGGGGGGGGTACCTCAGGATTTCCAAGAAGCCAAGGCAAAGAGAAAACCTAAGCGTCAGCACTTCTTTCATATTTGTCAGGAATATCAAGGACGTTAAAATTTATGTTCCTATTACTAATTCTTATCTCAGAAGAAAGAGAGGAACCAGGTGCAGAAGTGGAACATGAAAGTAGCCAAGGAATGTGACCGCTGAATACTGCACTACATGGAGACAGTTAAGCCCCTGATGTCTGCGGGCCTCCCTGACAGCCGTCAGACCCACCACAAGATCTTGGAAGAGCGGAGTTTTCTCCTAACTCCTCCAGGAAGGAGGCGTCTTGGCCATCTTGGACGTCTCCTTCCCTCGCTGGCTAAACATAGGGCACTTTCACAGCGCTGGCACCGCCACACAGCCAAGGCACCCTCCAGCAGCCCTTATGCAGGCGTGACAGAGGACTTAGAGCATCTTGCCTTAAGGTCACCTCTTTCCCAGTGCCACTTCAGTCCCATATTTCATGACCTGAGACTTATTAGTAAAATTAAAGATGATATGATTGTATATATGTAGATATTTATGATCACATGTGAGTAGCTATGTGATTATTTATGATTATATATAGGAATAACTATGTAACTATATCTCTAAGTCTCTTCTAATTCATTATTTATATAAGAACAGACTGAGGCTTCAGACTCTTGCCTCGGCTCTTCTGGGGTTCCCCTACACACACCCTGCCGTGTGTGTGTGTGCGTGTGTGTGTGTGTACATAAAGGCACATAGTGTTGCTATATGTTGTTGAATGCGTGAATGAATGGATAAATGAATTAGTAACAGAGCTAGGACCGGAACCCAGGCCTCTGTCCTTTGTTCAGTGTTCTTTCCTGCATGCCATATCAAGCTGCTGTTTTCATCAGTTTGATTGCTTTCTTCCTGTTCACCAGATGCTTGGCACCATTCAACTTTCAACTGGTTCCAGTGCCCAGCGAGAAAGGAAATGGCCACAAGGGGGCAGGAGGGAGAGGAAAGAGGGCCTCTGAATGAATAATGAGGTCTCTAAAAAGCCCAGCAAGTACTGAGAATCTAACGTTCTATTATTCATTCGATCAGTCACAGAATATTTAGTAAACACTTATGTGTCAGGCGTCATGTAGGGTACCAAGGATAAAAAGACAAAGCTATTTGGATGGATCTGACAGTCTCAGAAGGAGATGGGTCATAAGTACCATGTGATGAGTGAGGACAGGGTGACACGTCCCATGGAAACACAAAGCAGACTGCAGAACACTGCGTGGGGTGGTAGGAATCGGGAAGGTGACCCAGAGAGGGGGATATTTGAGTCTCAAAGAGTGAAGGTGCATAATTGAAACCTCTCACTCTGCATTTTCACATGAAAAGTACATTTGTGTGTCCCCTTTATTCTAACTGACAAAAGAAAAATCACTTTAGAAAGACATGCAGGATGACTCTGGTAGTTGAAATAACCACTTATTAAGAAATAAAGAATTCTTCATCAGGAAACCTCAGTTTTCGGAGATGAGGTAATTCTCTATTTCTTGCCACAAAGAGTCCACTCAAATAACTGCATCTTCCCTGTGGGTCTTAGAGAAACCACTGAGACAATCACCTACATGATGAAAATCACCCAACCAAAGGGCTGCTTTTCGGAAAAACCGCAGACCACAGGCTGTCTCCTTAGGAAATGTGCTCTCGGCCGGGCGCGGTGCTGTAATCCCAGCACTTTGGGAGGCCGAGGCGGGTGGATCACGAGGGCAATAGATCGAGACCATCCTGGTCAACATGGTGAAACCCCATCTCTACTAAAAATACAAAAAATTAGCTGGGCATGGTGGCGTGTGCCTGTAATCCCAGCTGCTCAGGAGGCTGAGGCAGGAGAATTGCCTGAACCCAGGAGACGGAGGTTGTGGTGAGCCGAGATCGCACCATTGCACTCCAGCCTGGGTAACAAGAGCGAAACTCCATCTCAAAAAAAAAAAAGAAAAGAAAAGAAAGAAAGAAACGTGCTCTCAGGTAAAAGCAAGATTTTGCAGCAGGTGAAAGAATGAGGTGGATCTATGTGTATTGATATAAAGAGATAGATGCATTGTTACATTAAAAAACAAGTTTCACCGCTCACGCCTGTAATCTCAGCACTTTGGGAGGCTGAGGCATCTCAGCACTTTGGGAGGCTGAGGTGGGTGGATTATCCGAGGTCAGGAGTTCGAGACCAGCCTGACCAACATGGTGAAACCCTGTCTCTACTAAAGATACAAAAAAAAAAAAAAGTTTCCTGGCCAGGGGCGGTGGTTCACACCTGTAATCCCAGCACTTTGGAAGGATGAGGTGGGTGGATCATCTGAGGTCAGAAGTTCAAGACCAGCCTGGCCAACATGGCAAAACCCCATCTCTAGTAAAAATATAAAAATCAGTCAGGTATGGTGGTGTGCACCTGTAATCCCAGCTACTCTGGAGGCAGAGGCAGGAGAATCACTTGAATATGGAAGGCAGAGGTTGCAGTGAACTGAGATTGCACCACTGCACTCCACCCTGGGCAACAGATTGAGTGAGAGTCAGTCTCAAAACAAACAAACAAACAAAATTTCAGAAGATTGAATATTGCTATTATGATGTAGGGATCTGTATAGAAAGACCTAGAGGAATAATGACAAAGAAAACAGTGCTCATTCTGAGGTGTAGGACTATGTGGCGCTTACATTTCCTGAGTCCTGCATTTTGGTACTATTTTAATTGTTTTGAACAAATGTGTGTTTATTTTGGGACTTAAAGACTGGTTTAGAACGTAGGTCTGATTTGTTTTACGACGCTTAAGAATTTGTTACTGGCTATACATTCCAGAAACGTGCAGAGAGGATTTCCCTAAGGTATATCACTTACCAATATTTAAGGAAAAAAATAAACTGAGATCTAGGAAGATAATGTGGCTTTTCTCCCGCTGTGACTCCTGGACTGGGACCTTCCGCTCCATGGTTATCGACTTCAGTGCTGGGGGCTAAAATACATAGCTACCTCCAACTCCAGCATACACATTTGGAAACACGCAACATTGCTTTGTGGAAAACTGTGCAACTGCTTAGAGGAAAGATAATTTTTTGTATTAAGTTGAAAAGAGGCTAATTGTGTATTTCTTCAACGACAGGCAATTCTTGGTGGCAAATGTGACACAGGTGAAGAAGAAAGAAACATACAGGCTAGGGCTCTTCCAGAAATACAATTAAAATCAAAATCTCATGAATATTACCTCTGGTGCCTTTTGTATATCTTAGAAACTCATTAAGTTCTTCGGATAGCATCCAGTCACATTGTAAGTATTTACTGAGCACCTAGTACGTGCTTAGCCACTAGGGTACAACACAGAGTCAATGAGACAAATTCCTGGCACTCCTGGAGCTTCTATCCTCCTGGGAAAACATAATAAGCAAAATAATATATAAATACGGGACAGCATTTCGGGTAAAGATATAATGAAGCAGGGAAAGGGACGGTGCCAAGAGTACTTTTTTTTTTTTTGAGACGGAGTCTCACTCTGTCGCCCAGGCTGGAGTGCAATGTGTGATCTCAGCTCACTGCAACCTCTGCCTCCCAGTTCAAGTGATTCTCCTGCCTCAGCCTCCCAAGCAGCTGCGATTACAGGCACGTGCAACCATGCCCCGCTAATTTTTTTTAATTTTCAGTAGAGACAGGGTTTCACTGTGTTAGCCAGGATCTTCTGACCTTGTGATCTGCCTGCCTCAGCCTCCCAAAGTGCTGGGATTCCAGGCATGAGCCACCGCGCCTGGACAAGAGTGCTGTTTTTGAAAGGTCAGGAAGCCTTTTAGGGAAAAGTGCTGTTTGAACAGGGATCAGGAGAGAAGAAGGGAGCTACGCAGAGTTCTGAGGGGAAGGCATTCCATGAGGATAGCAAGAGGCAGGCCCTGGGAAGAAATAAGAATTTCTTATCTTTCTGAAAAGCTAAAGAACATCTCAAAGAAAGCGCTCACAATGTTTGGGATGTTAGGGACCTGCTGCTGATGTTTGCCTGTGTGTAGGCTCAGTGCTGTACATTTACCTCTGCTGCTTACATATTTTAGAATGAATTTTATGTAGGAGTCTAAGTCTACTACAAAGGTACTGCCTTATCTAAATGTCTCTAAAAATACCTCCTGCCTATCACAAAGGCATAGAATCTCGTTCACAAGAGTCAAAGTTGTTCATTCCACAAGGAGAGATAAGGCTGGACCAAAAGCATCCCTGGGTTTAAGTCCACACTCCCCACCCCACCCCAACCCCCACTCCCAAGCAGTGACAGATTGTCTTGAACAGGTGGCTGGGAGGATCCTAAAGGGCCAGAGAACAGAGCGGCAGAAGACATCTTCTGCGTTCTCAACTTTTAGCCCCAGCTGTTAGAGAACTGGCGTCTCCTCTACACATCCAGCTCTGGTGGAGACAGAAATGACAGCCCCTGTTTACAACGAGGAGACTGTGGCTCAGAGAAGTCAGGGGGCCACCCAGGACCCTGGAGAAAGCCGGCTCTGACTCGTAACTCTTGCTCCATTACCTGAGCCACGTCAGAGTCGTGTTCCACTTCAGGAAATGAGCTTGTTGATTTTTCATTTAAGCAAAAATGAAAATAAATACCAGATGTTTGAAACATTGCCACATGTCCTGCTGGAACTTTGAAGTGCATTCTGCACCTAAACAAATAAATAAATAAATAAATTAGAAAATCCACACAGCAAAAAAGAAATATTTTGAATGAAAACACACTTTGTCTCTCTCTCACACATACTCTCTCTCTTTCTCGAACACACACACACACGAAAACAATATCTCATTTCTTCTCCAGGGAGCAGCTGTGAAAGAAATTGGGGGAGGAGGATGGACACAACATCCCATCTTTGTGTTTGTTTTATACAGACTAAGCTTTTAGGCCAGCCCTCCTGGCTGTAGGGGGTGTGGCACCCATGAAAAGTAAACATCAAAGACCCAATGAAGCTTATAAAATAGCTTGGGAGAGGCCAGTCATCAAGACAGTCATCTCAAATTGGATGATTTTGCATGTGGATACTGCCTTCATCTTGACAGAAAAGGTACGTACTGTGGTTTTAACCGTTTCAATTATGATAATGCCTAAAATAGAAACTTCCATAGGCCCTTTTCAGCTGCATATAATTGCCACTGATTGAGAGCTTGTGTTGGTAGCTTTAGACTTGTTCTCATTTTTCCTCCAACCAATGTCCAAGGCAGGTATCATTAGAGCCATTTTTCAGATGATAAAACTGAGGTTCAGATACACTAAGTAACAGGCCTATGATAAAAACGTGGGTACGGTGGCTCACGCCTGTAATCCCAGTACTTTGGGAGGCTGAGGCGGGCAGATCACAAAGTCAGGAGATCAAGACCATCCTGGCTAACGTGGTGAAACCCCGTCTCTACTAAAAATACAAAGCAAACCTTGTTGGACAGCAAGGAATTTTTCCATGCACAAACACTGTGCTAAGTGAATTCTCAGTGAGTTGTCCAACTGTGCATCACAGTAGAATAATCTGGAAACTGGAATTAATTGTGTGACTAGAAAATGCATTTAACAATATGGCATACGATACTGCGTTTGGGAGATACGTTTCTTGTTCTGTTTAATGGCTAAATGAGTCTTTGAGACCTAATTACTTATTGGAACATATTTTATTTTATGAGGTGAAATTTCAAAATCTAGTCCTTCATGTTCTGCAGACCTTTGAGATCAGGGGCTCTGTCCACATGGGCACTGAGAACATGGGCTCTTGGGGGACCTAGACTTACGCTCCGGCTTGGAAGTTTATCAGGAAGTAACCAGGACAAATTGATCTCATTGGTACAAAGAGTGTCAGCAGAGGTCACTTGCGTAAGGTTAGCCGAGAGAAAGGAGAGTAGACCCGATATCAGGCCAGCAAGTTTTATAACCCTGCCAGGCTGTTACGTAACAATCAGAAGAGGCAGCCCCAAGCCCACAAAACAAGGGGTTTGTATGGGGTGAGAGGGGCATAAGGGAGTTTCAGGACCAAGGTAATTTATCAGCTTGTAACAAACGCAAAGATAGTTTTTTAGCTTGTGACACACTTATAATACACCGTCCTGTGATTTTTGTGGCAGCAATTTTTTAAAAAAACAGGATTTTACAGGTATGTGTAAAACAGGAATTTAAACAAAGGTTTGTTTTCCACGACCTCCTCCACTCACTCCGCGCTGCCCAAGTGGCTGTAATCAGGCTTTGCTCAATCTCAATCGTAGTATGTCTGGCAGCCTTGCTGTGGCACCAGATAGGAATGCAGCTGCTGAGCAATCAGAGTGGGAGGTCAGCTGTGTGGAGGGGGTTTTCAGGGGCAGCTTGTCCCTACCAGCTTCCAGAGGAGGTGCTGTGGAGACTGAGTGCATAGCACACTTAAAGTCCTGAGGCCAGGACCTCAGGTGATCCACCCAGTACATGCAGAGCAGTGATTTACAGTTAGTGCCAGGCCCAAGGTGGATGCACTGTAACCTTAGTAGGATTGCTTTGAAATTACCTCATATTCAGTTAATAATTATATATATTTATTTTGTTTTATTTTTGAGACGGAGTCTTGCTCTGTCACCCAGGCTAGAATACAGCGGCACGATCTCAGCTCACTGCAACCTCTGCCTCCCAAGTTCAAACCATTCTCGTCCCTCAGCCTCCTGAGAGGCTGGGATTACAGGCCCACACCACCACGCTGGGCTGATTTTTGTATTTTTTGTTTGTTTGTTTTTGATTTGTTTTTTGAGACAGAGTTTTGCTCTGTTGCCCAGGCTAGAGTGCAATGGTGTGATCTCGGCTCACTGTGACCTCCGCCTCCGGGGTTCAAGTGATTCTCCTGTTTCAGCCTCCTGAGTAGCTGGGATTACAGGCGTCCACCACCATGCCCAGATAATTTTTTGTATTTTTAGTAGAGATTGGGTTTCGCCATGTTGGCCGGGCTAGTCTCGAACTCTTGACCTCAGGTGATCCACCCAGCTCGGCCTCCCAAAGTGCTAGGATTACAGATATGAGCCATTGTTCCAGGCATAATTTTTGTATTTTTAATAGAGACAGGGTTTTACCATGTTGGCCCAGCTGGTCTCAAACTCCTGACCTCAAGTGATCCACCCGTCTTGGCTTCCCAAAGTGCTGGGATTACAGGCGTAAGTTGTGCCCGGCCAAAAATAATATTTAGCCTGGCGTGGTGGCTTATGCCTGTAATCCCAGCACTTTGGGAGGCTGAGGCAGGTGGATCACGAGGTCAGGAAATGGAAACCATCCTGGCTAGCATGACGAAACCCTGTCTCTACTAAAAATACAAAAAAATAGCTGGGTATGGTGGCACATGACTGTAGTCCCAGCTACTCGGGAGGCTGAGACAGGAGAATCCCTTGAACCCGGGAGGTGGAGGTTGCAGTGAGCTGAGATCACGCCACTGCACTCCAGCCTGGGCAACAGAGCGAGACTCCTTCTCAAACATAGTAATAATAATAATATTTAAATACGCTTGTTTTGTAAAGTATTTAAACTCCTAATTAGAGCAATCTCCCTATTGATAGCAGAATAAGATGCAAAAATATATATCATATAGAATCCATATGTTCCCCAAAGTCTTAAGTGCACATTAATAACATGCTCAATAAGTAATGAGTAAGTTAAAATGAGAGGGCATTGAAAAATGTAATGGATGCCGTCCACCCTTCTCTCACAAGGAGTTTTAACCACAGGAATAAAACTACTGCAACGAAGAGGCTTCTTTGGAAGACAGGCAATCAAGGGGGTTTGTTCTGAAATCCTCCTACAGAGGTAAAGAATATGTTTCAGCCCACAAGAGAACATTTTGTCAGAATAAAAGGTAGAAGTGACTTTTGTTACAAGTGTCATGTGGCAGTGAGGCTCATCAAGTCACAGAGGCAGGGGTTTATTGAAAGGCCCTGATGGTTCCCGGGAGAAGCAGGTTCAGGGTGCTGCGGATCAGAGATGAGGAGACAGGGCCCACGTCCCAGTTCTCTGCCCCCTCCAGGCCCCAGCTTCCCTATCTGTACACCTTGGGAGTAGGACTAGACAGATTACCCCTAAGGTCCTGTCCAGCGTGGGGGACCTTGTAGAATGTGCATGACGTGTGGCCAGTTTCGATCCTCTGGGCCAGGCCTACTGAGTAGAACTCAAAATCTCTTCAGAATGGATGCAAATGTGTGTGGGTTTAAGCTGCATTGCTGTAAATTTGTCATCCCCCAAACAGTTAAAAGACAGGTGTTATTTACCCGGTGGTGGAGCTGATGAGAAATGGAGCCTCAAAGACCGAGGAAAGCCGCCCTGCTGCAGACTCGCTCCAAGGGGCCTCAGCAACCATCTCCCCCCGCCGCAGCCCCAGCTGGCAAGCTGCTGTCATTACACAACTATTCTTTTGAAAACTAGGCAGCAAAACCTCCAGGAAAGAAAAAAACCTATTGATTATTAAAGGGTATTTAGAGGTTTCAAGACTCATAATAAAGGAGTTATAATTATTCCTGTAATGACACATCCTCTGAAATGCTCAGATCTGAGAACATCCTGCTTGCATTGCATCAGCCATCATCATTACAGGCAGAAATGCAGAGAGCTGGAAATAGCTCATGTGCAAGCTACAGGCAAGGAGTCACCAGAAAAGGAACAAACCGAAACCAAGTCAGTGAAGGAAACAGGAAGGAGAGCCAAACGCCCAGAACCTGCAAAGAGTTCTGCAGCCTCTGTCTCCCCGCCCCGCTGCCCCACTTCAAAGCCAGCTTCTGCTGCCAAAGGACTCATGGGGTTGAAATGCTTGTTGCACAGTTACACATCAGCTGACAGTCCTTCTGTGATTTGATGCACTTCATCTGTGAAAAGTACCCTCAACAGGCCAGGCGCGGTGGCCCATGCTTGTAATCTCAGCACTTTGGGAGGTCGAGGTGGGTGGATCACCGGAGGTCAGGAGTTTGAGATCAGCATGGTGAAATCCCATCTCTACTAAAAATACAAAAATTAGCCAGGAGTTGTGGCAGGCGCCTGTAATCCCAGCTACTTGGGAGGCTGAGGCAGAAGAATCGCTTGAACCAGGGAGACAGAGGTTGCAGTGAGCTGAGATTGTGCCACTGCACTCCAGCCTGAGTGACAGAGTGAGAGTCCATCTCAAAAACAAAACAAAACCCTCAACAGGATGTCAAAAAAAAAAGAAAGAAGGAAAGAAAAAAGGAAGGAAGGAAGGAAAAGAGAGAGAAAGAAAAGAAAATTCTAGAACATACAATCATTTTTCTGCTTTTCATAGTAAAAATAACTAGCATTTATTACACATTTACTCTGTCAGACACTCCTCTAAGTACTCTCTCTATATCATCTCATTACATTATCACAAAAATTCATGAGATAGGAATGATTATTATTCCCACTTACTAGACAAAGAAGCTAAGGCATAAATGAACACAGTTATACTTAGTATGGGGCAGAGTCAGAGTTCGAACCTGGCTAGGGTGACCCTGGAGTCCCCAGCACACCACTCCCTTTAAGGTTTCCAAGCGCACTGTTGGACTGGTACAGCAGCCCAGCAAGATGAGGGCAGGGGAAGGGGTGGTGTCAGGGCAGCGTCTCCCTGATGAATCTCAGAGGACACTCGGTGTTGGGCAAGGTTTGGTTTGGTTTTGTATCTTTCATAGTTCTTGGAGGCTTTAATCCCCCACTTGACATAGCCCCTCCACGTTGTTTCTGTTCATTCGACAAGTATCTACTTGTCAATACTTTGGGGTCCAAGGGCTATTCTAACGAGAAACAGACACGGCGCCCATCCTGGGAGACGCAGAGTTAGGTGCGAGTGGGGTGCAAAATCAGTACAACAAACTGTAATACCAGGCAGAGAGCGTCCTGGTAAAAGTGCAGATGCTCTGATGAAGGCCTCACAGCAACACGGACAAGCAGGTGTCCCCTGCAGGATGAGGGGTCCCATGAGCAGAGGAGAAAAGAGGAGGAACCACCCACAGAGGGATTCTTGGCCACAGGAATCTTGCTTGATGATTGTGTGGCCTTAGAAAGCTCAGAATGGCCGGGCACAGTAGCTCATGCCTGTAATCCCAGCACGTTGGGAGGCTGAGGCAGGCAGATCACCTGAGGTCAGGAGTTTGAGACCAACCTGGCCAACATGGTGAAACTCTTTCTCTATTAAAAATACAAAAAAGTTAGCCAGGCGTGGTGGTGCATGCCTGCAATCCCAGCTACTTGGGAGGCTGAGGCAAGGGAATTACTTGAACCTGGGACACAGAGGTTGCAGTAAGCTGAGATCGCACCACTGTACTCCAGCCTGGGCAACAAGAGCGAAACTCCGTCTCGGGGGGGAGAAAAAAAGAATGTTCAGAATGACAACACCCGCTGCTTTGTGTTCCCCCAACTCCAGGTCCCTTCTCCAGCCACCCAGCCCCAAGATGATGATGCCACTGCTGCTGCTTTTTGCACTGGCTGGCCTCTTCGGTGCCGCAGAGGGACAAACGTTTCATCTTGGGAAATGCCCCACGCCTCCAGTGCAGGAGAATTTTGACGTAAATAAGGTGTGGTAAAAGGTGAACCTCCCTTTGTTTTGCTGCCTCTGATGTGAATAAGCATTCTACAAGGTTCAGTTTAATTAGGCTGCTTTAATTTCCACTGCGCACCTTGGGACAGGAATTTATCTTATTTGAGGTTTCCCCAAAGCAGACGCCTGCTGAGACAAAGACTGCGGGCAGGCGGAGAGGCTTGGGATGATCCTAAGACACACGAGAGTGGGTGGGAAAGCAAGTCAGAGACAGCACGGAAGCAATAAAGGGTGCATTCCTGAGCCGTCACCCTGGACAGTCAGGGTCAGTCACACCGGGCACCCTCTGAGGACAGGTGGAGGATGCCCCTCCGATTGTCCCGTGGCTGCTACCAGCAGGCCATGGGAGCATCCTTGGCTCTAGCGAAGCCCTCTGGCAGAGGAGAGAAACAGGGTCTCAGGTGGGAGGCTGGTGGTGTCTGGGAATTGTCTGCCACGGCTGTAGTGAACTCAGAAGTGGACTGAGGGGATACAGGACCTGGGAACCACAATAGCTGCTACAGAGCTATTATACCTGCTCTATAGATGGAGCAGTGGAAGCTCCCTCCCCAGCTCACATAGCTGGTAAATGCAAGTAGGATTCAAAACCAGGCTTCCCGGCAGTGCAGGGGACCCAAAGGTCACTCAAATAGGGCCCAGGAAAGGCCAGAATTCCCTGGGGGGCTTTCTTGTTACCTGAGTTAAAATGTCATCAATGCAAGCAGCTCCTCCATGGACAGTCTTTCTTCCTGGGGTTTAGGGGGAGAGGGAAGGAAGAGGACAGCAGAAAGAGGCAGCTACTGGTGGACATGACTCACAGGCTCCCACTGTTGCTACTCAAGCCTAGAATCTCACCCTTAAGACTTCCTCTCCCCAGGAGAAGGTCTGGATTTCCTTTAAGGATGGTAACAGTAAGGCCGGGCGTGGTGGCTCACACCTGTAATCCCAGCACTTTGGGAGGCCGAGGCGGGTGGATCACGAGGTCAAGAGATCAAGACCATCCTGGCCAACATGGTGAAACCCTTTCTCTACTAAAAATACAAAAATAAGCTGGGCGTGGTGGCAGACACCTGTAGTCTCAGCTACTCAGGAGGCTGAGGCATGAGAATCGCTTGAACCTGGGAGACGGAGGTTGCAGTGAGCCAAGATCATACCACTGCACTGCAGCCTGTCGACAGAGTGAGACTCCATTTCAAAAAAAAAAAAAAACAAAACAACAACAACAAAATAAACAACTGGCCAGGCACAGTGGCTCATGCTTCGGAGGCTGAGGCGGGTGGATCACAAGGTCAGGAGTTCAAGACTAGCCTAGCCAAGACAGTGAAACGCTGTCTCTACTAAAAATACAAAAATTAGCCAGGCCTGGTGGTGGGCACCTATAATCCCAGCTAGTGGGAGGCTGAGGCAGAGAATTGCTTGAATCCAGGAGGCCGAGATTGCAGTGAGCCAAAATTGCACCACTGCATTCCAGCCTGGGTGACAAAAAAGAATGGTAACCATTCTTGAGTGGGCCAGAGCCTTCAGACACACCTTCTTCAGCCCCTGCTATGTTGGGGCCCCCATCTAAAGCCCATGAAGTTGTTATCATACAGTTGCACCTCAATGTGAATGAGTGTTGGGACCTCTGAGGGGATTCTGGAGGGGGAAGGAGCACAGGTGTGGTAGGAAAAGGGTATTATAGAGTACACTGGTCTACACTGACTTGCTCCACTTAAGGGCTGATCCCTTTATTCAGGTAACTCTGATAGACCACAGGGAGGCTTTAAAGAAAAGATCCAAGGAATCTGAGTTATAGTTTAGCTTTTGGATACAAATCCCAAAGCACTTTGGAAATGATAACTGATCTGTATTTATAAAAGTCCTTTGAGAATTAAAGCAGGATTTAAAAAATAGCAGCTTTCTTGAGATGTAATTTGTATACCATGTATTCCCTTGTTTAAAGTAGCTTTTCACTTTCAATTGTTAGTATATTCACAGAGTTATGCAACCATCACCTCCACAATCAATTTTAGAACATTTTCAGGGTTCCAAAAGAAACCCCATACCCGTCCACAGAGTCTCCGTCTCCCCTCCAACCCTTCCAGGCCCAGGCAACCAATAATCTACTTTCTGTCTCTGAATTTGCCTATTCTGCACATTTGAGAAAAATGAAATCATATTATGTGTGGTCTTTTGTGACTGATTTCTTTCACTGAACATTTTCAAGATTCATCCACACTGTAGCATGTATCAATACTATATCCCCTTTTATGGCCAAATAATATTCTTGTAGGAAATCCTTATAGGAAATCAATTGACTGTATACCTGAGAGTTTATTTTGGCACTCTCAATTCTATTGATCTATTTGTCTATATTTATGCCAGTATCATCCAATCTTGATTACTATAGCTTTGTAGTAACCAAAGATTTGAGGTAAGTTTGGAAATAAGAGCATATGAGTCCTCCAACTTTGTTCTTCTGGCTATTCTGTGTCCCTTTACATTTTCATATGAATTTTAGGATCAGCTTGTCAATTTCTGCAAAGAATCCAGTTGGAATTTGATACAGATTACATTAAATCTGAAGTTCAATTTGGGGAGTATTGATTGCCATCTTAACAATATTCAGTCTTCTAACTTGTGAACATAATGTGTCTTTCCATTGAATTAGGTCATCTTTAATTTCTCTCAACAATATTTTGCGGTTTTCAGAGTATACGTTTTACATTTCTTTGGTTAAATTTATTCCCCAATATTTTATTCTTTTGATGTTATTGTAGATGGAATTTTAAAAATTTCATCTGCAAATTGTTCATTGCAAGTATACATATACACATATACATATATTTATACATATACATATATATTCATGTGCATGTGTGACAAAGTGTCACTGTGTCATCCAGGCTGGAGTATAGTGACACCATCTCAGCTCATTCCAACCTCTGCCTCCCAGGTTCAAGAGATTATCCTGCCTTGCCTCCCGAGTAGCTGGGATTAGAGGCACCTGCCACCATGCTTGGCTAATTTTTGTATTTTTTGTAGAGATGGGGTCTCACCATGTTGGCCAGGTTGGTCTCGAACTCCTGATCCACCTGCCTTGGCCTCCCAAAGTGCTGAGATTACAAGCATGAGCCACCGCACCAGGTTGAGAAATAGATTAGATTTCTGAATATTAATCTTGTATTTTGTAACCTTGCTAAACTCATTAGATCTAATCGTTTTGGGGTTTGTTTCTGTTTTAGATTGCTTAGGATATTTTATATGTCATCTGCAAATAGATACAGTTTTACTTCTTCTTTTGTAGGATTCTTTTTAAATACTGAACAGAGATCTGAAAAGATTAAGAAGACTTTGCAAAAATAATCTGAGATCAGGAGGAAGCTCTGAGTTTTCTTTTTTCTGAAAAATCATGCTTCCTTGGTTTTTACTGTGGGACACTAAAGTCACTTTAACAGTAATAGAACACATTTGAATGCACTGTATAAAATGGAGCTTCTTCCGAGAATGTCTATGAAACGAGTTAACCTCTAACCTTATTCTTTGATGCTTTAAATTAATGTTGAGTTCAGTGGCTTTAATTGAAAGCTGTGCTTTAATAAGTGAGTAGAAATTTATGGTCATGAATGTGGTATGTATTTGAGCAGAAAGCATATATCCTAAGAAATCTAAATCAGAAACAAACCCCAAACCCCACGTGGCTGAAGCAATACTGCCACCTGTTTGCAGTATGCTCTCTTTTCAAGTATGCTCTTCAAAGGTGATGGCATCTCTTTTTGTTTTTAAATTTCTAAAATACTTTCAATTAGTATTTTGACTAGGTAAACATATTTACATTGTTCAAAATCCTAAAGGTGTAAAAGAATACACCACATAAAGTTTCCCTTTCACCTCTGTACCTCAGTTTCCCTCCCCAGGAGCAACTAGTAAAAACCATTTATTGCGAAAGTTTTACAGATGGTATATACCTATGCAAACAAATGTGTAGGCCAGGGCTGTGGAGGGCTGACCGGTTATTACCACATAATAACTGTGGTAAGAACACTGGCTTCCAAAGGTGTCACGCCCTAACCTTGTGAGTGTTACTTTTCATGGGAAAAGGGCTTTTGCAAATGTGATCAAAGTTATGATCCTTGAGATGTCCAGATTAGCCTTGATTATCCAGGGGGGGCTCAATCTAATCACGTGAACCCTTAAAAGCCGAGAATCTTTCCCAGCTGTGGTCAGAGAGAAAGTTTTGATCATGGCATAAGAGTCAGAGAGATGCAATATGAGAGGCATCTAACTTGCTTTTGCTGGCTTTGAAAATGAAGGGAGTCCCAAGCCAAGGAATGTAAGCAGCCTGTAGAACTTGGAAAAGGCAAGAAAACTAATCCTCCCGTAGAGCTCTCAGAGGGAAACACAGCCAACACTGAGTTCAGCCCAGTGAGACCCGTGTCAGACTTCTGACTTACAGAGCTGCAAGATAATAAATCTGTACTGTTTTAGGCTTGTGGTTATTTATTATAGCAGCAACAGGAAACCAACATAATGATTTTCTCCATTTTTAGATAAAAGGTAGCTTAATACATATACTATTTTGTACCTGATTCTTTTGTCATTAAATAATGGAAATCACTGCATACCACTCTTTTGAAAGAGAGGAAATAAAATTCCATTGTCTAGATATGCCATCATTTACTTACCCAGTCCCCTACTAAGGCTCACATAGGCTGCTTCCTATCTTGTATTATTACAAACGGTACTGTGATGAATAACTTTATGCATACATCATTTCTTATGTCAGGAGGACGCATTCCCAGAAATGAAATGGCTGGGCCAAAGAGTATAATATGCATTTCTAGCTTTACTAGATACTGCCCTCCGCAGAGGTTGTAAACTGGGAATGGTCTTCCTGCAGCTGGTGCCAGGCAGCCTGGGAGGGACTGGTTCCCTCGACCTTCCCCACACAGAGGCAGCTTCCTTTAAAGCTGACTCTACACACCTGAAGTCTGGATGGAGTGCAAGCCCCTAGAGAAAGCATGATACAGGTCTTTCAAATCTCCATCACCTTCCAAAAGCCTTGGTGACCAACTCCCTACTCAGGGTCAAATGAGGAAACTTCAATGCACTCCGGAGTCCTAGCTCCCCACAGAGAACACATCTGACTGCACAAGATTCAAAGATGACTTGTAGAATCACGCACTGTTTCAGATGAAAGGTACCTCCCATATCCCCTTTTTTTAGAGTCTAGAATTTCACAGAGGTTTTGGCTGAAGGGGACACTGAGAAGAGCCGTCAGCATTCACCCTGCGCCCGCACATCCTATCCTAGTCACGGATTCTTATTGCAATCAATCTCTTGCCCAGTTGCCACTGGGAACAATGAGGCCCATTTTGTCTGGCTTCCCCAGGACAGGGCTCTGCTTCTGCACGACAACAATGGGGAAGAGGTTGTAGGTCCCCAGAGAACCTCAGGGTTTTGCTCTGCTTGTTGTCTCTGCAGTATCTTGGAAGATGGTACGAAATTGAGAAGATCCCAACGACCTTTGAGAAAGGAAGGTGCATCCAGGCCAACTACTCGCTAATGGAAAACGGAAACATCAGAGTGTTAAACCGCGAGTTGAGGTGAGTGGCTGTGGCCGTCCGGGGCCAGGGCTGTGGAGGGCTGACCAGGAGTGACTGGGTGTCTGGCAGCCTGGGGCAGGGAGGATGGGAACCTTGCCGGCTCTGGACTGCCTGCTCCTGGCAGGAATTGAGAGGAAAGCTTTTGGCAGGCGAGGATGGCAAGAACTAGGAGCCACTTACGTGTTTCCACAACCACTTGATGGGTGAGCGGCACAAACTGACAGGGTGTCTGCTCTCACTGCAAAATAGATACTCTGGTAGTAAAGAACATCGAGACCATTTTCTCTGACCTCCAGTCCAGGAGAGAAGCCCCTCTGATACCATCTTCTGACAGAGCATTCAGCTTTGTTCGAATACTTGCAGGAACAGGGAGCTCATCACCTTCCAGGAGAGTTCATCCCATCTCTAGGCAACTTAATCTTTTGAAAGCTCCTTTTATTATTAAGCAAGAATCATATACGTACATATTCACACTCTAGGTTATGTAAACAGGATATCCTTTAGAAGTGTACGTTTCTATTACTGAGGGCTTCTAACATGTTAAATTTGATTAAACATATCAAATTTAATCCCAAAAGTTATACTTTGGAAAGCAAACTTAAAAAGAACCCCAGGAAGAACTCCTTCCTACACACCCTCCACTCTTGAAAATACAAATGCAGTTTCTCCATGAACATGTTGTGAGTTCATGGTCAGAGACTGGTGTTCTGAAAACTGTTCTGGAGCAAAATGCAATTGACATGACAAGGGCAGAGTCTGGTGGGAGGAGACTGGTTTGTTGCTAAGTGAGTATATGCAGATAGAAGCAGACCATCTTCCCCAGCTGTCTGAAATCCAGATGAGAGAGTAGAGGACGGTCTCCAGCCTTACATGGTGAGAAACAAAGAACGTAGTTGGGAACATCAGAGTTCATTTCCCAAACTCCCTGGCCTGTTGCTCACTGTCTGGTTTCTAGGACGTTCCACCACTAACCATAGCATCAACCTACTGACTTTCTGACACATACAACTGCTCTAATTTCAGTTGGCCTCTCTGTACTGCCTTGAAGATTGATGAACAGACATTATCTCCTCTGTTGGCTTCCTAGGAAAAGCACCGATGCCTTAGCACCCTCCCTTTGCTAACTCCATCTCCACACCTCTCCCCTTCTCCCAAGTTCATGGGGCCATTAGGAGTCATCTGGAAATGGGGGCAGGCCCATTCAAAGAGGTGAAAGTATTGCATCCACTCTAAGTCCACAGCTTTTAAGACACACCACTGTGTTATATACCACTAAGAAAAAAATGACACTGCTAATTATTATTGTCAGGTGGCATTAATTGTAAGACATACATTTCTTCACATTTAATGTCTCTGCGATCTGGGCATACCTGAGAATCACTGAGATAAAGTAAATGTTTCTTCACTGTCTCCTCATACTTGGCCTACATTGAAAACCCCACACTCACTTAGAGCCTTGCTAAACTAAAAGGGGTCTCAGGACTCACACCTTGATGTGACAGGCGATGTCACATGATATCACTGAGGCCCAAAGAAGGGAAACGCTTTTGTGTCTCCCGGTTTTGCATTATTTTCCGTGATCAAGTCTCCCGGTTTTGCATTATTTTCCGTGATCAAGTCCATCCTCTTCTGGACGTGGTGGTTCCTTTGGTCTTTTCATTTTAAAAGAAGTGAATCTACTGAGCGTGGTGGCCCACGCCTGTAATCCCGGCACTTTGGGAGGCCCAGGCGGGCGGATTGCCTGAGGTCAGGAGTTTGAGACCAGCCTGGCTAACACAGCAAAACCCCGTCTCTACTAAAAATACAAAAATTAGCCGGGCACGGTGGCTCACGCCTATAATCCCAGCACTTTGGGAGGCTGAGGCTGGTGGATCACGAGGTCAAGAGATCGAGACCATCCTGGTCAACAAGGTGAAACCCCATCTCTACTAAAAATACAAAAATTAGCTGGGCATGGTGGCAGACACCTGTAGTCCTAGCTACTCGGGAGGGTGAGGCAAGAGAATCGCTTGAACCTGCGAGGCAAAGGTTGCAATGAGCTGAGATTGCGCTACTGCACTCCAGCCTGGGCAACAGAGCAAGATTCCATTTCCAAAAAAAAAGGGGGAATCTTCCTTGTGTATCGGGTTGTTTTGTTTGTTTTTCCATTCTCTTTTACTCCCTCTCTTTGGAGGCTGGAAGCAGAAAGTTGTCTTTGGGGCCATTGCAGATAATCCAAAAGACAGTGTTGAGGTGCAAGGTCCTAACATACTATCCCATCCAAGAGCATGTCAGTTGCTGCTTCTTATCACCCCGCTGCTCTCTTCCCCTAGTTGGCCACAGAGACAGTCACAAAGGAAAGAGCAGGGTATAGAGCTAGGGTCTAGCCTGCCTTTGAGAATCTCTTTTACCAGAAATCACAATGTTGGCTGTCGTGGTCCTTAGTGGCACAAATCTTGCCTTTTGTTGCTTTTTGGCTTTCAATGAGTTGTTTTTCTTTTCTCTTTCTTTTTTTTTTTTTTAATCATTGCAGACACGATGGAACTGTGAATCAAATTGAAGGTGAAGCCACCCAGGTTAACCTCACAGAGCCTGCCAAGCTGGGAGTTAAGTTTTTCTGGTGTAAGTATCCACTTTTCCCAGGAGGACTCAGGGGCAGGAAATATGCAAATGAAAGCTAGCACCCTGGCTTGGAGAATTCTTGAGACATCTGAGTGTCATAATTATCTGTTGTGCACTTACTACATGCCATGCACTAGAGTTGCCACAATGAGCCAAACAGATTTGGCCTATGGAGCTCCCATCCCAGTGTGGATGCTGACACGTGCTCCTGCAATTTACTGTAACTGGCCAGCATTTCAATAGGTGAAGCACAAATAGGTGCACACAGGGATGAGCTGTAGAAGACCCAATCCAGCCCCGTTTCCCAGAGGAAACTGGGCCCGCAAAATCAGCAGGTGTTAGCATAACAATCTGCACTGTGCAAAAACTTGGAGGCAAGAGATGACAGGAGTGATGGCAAATTTGAATCCTGCTTCTGACACTTCCCAGTCACGTTGTTGGGGAGCCTGTGAGATATGTAATGACAGGCATCCGGGTTCTGAGCTAACTGGGGAATGGACACAGGCAATAGAGAAAGCACCAAATATTAGTTTTATTGCCGATGTAAATACACTAGAGAGTTCAACCCAGAACCCGCGAGGCTTTCTAACACGCAGAGTGCTTGAGAGTCCCTTTCCCACCTGCAGGGCAGACACTAAAGTCATTAGTGACAAAGACTACTTCCCCACTTCCCACTTCTCACCCCTGCTACTCCTCCAACCCACACCAGTCAAGTTCCTAGAGTGGGACAGAGAGGAAGTGTTTTGTTTTGTTTTTTAGACAGTCTTACTCTATCTCCCGGCTGGAGTGCAGTGGTCAAATCTCGGCTCACTGCAACCTCTACCTCCTAGGTTCAAGCAATTCTCCTGCCTCAGCCCCCTGAGGAGCTGGGACTACAGGCGCACACTACCACTTGCGGCTAATTTTTGTATTTTAGTAGAGACGGGGTTTCACCATGTTGGCCAGGATGGTCTTGATCTCCTCTCCTGCTGGGCACTTTGGGAGGCTGAGGAGGGAGGATCACGAGGTCAGGAGATCAATACCATCCTGGCTAACACAGTGAAACCTCCTCTCTACTAAAAATACAAAAATTAGATGGGTATGGTGGCTGTGCCTGTAGTACCAGCTACTCAGGAGACTGAGGCAGGAGAATTGCTTGAACCCAGGAGACAGAGGTTGCAGTGAGCTGAGATCGCGCCACTTCACTCCAGCCTGGGTAACAGAGTGAGACTCCATCTTGGAGTAAAAAAAAAAAAAAGAAGGCCTGAATAAAAAGGCCTAGAACCTGAGAGGGTACATGGAGTGGGGGATGAGGTTAGGAAGGGCCTTGAATGCCACATTAGACGGCTCCAAGTTTCTTCCATAAACAATAGGAGACTGTCAAAGTTTTCAAATAAAGAGAGACACATGGAAGTTTTCCGTGTTGTATCTGGGTATATTTATTGTTGAGAGCTGGACCATGAGAGGAAGATAGTATGTGCACGCCTGGCTATGTGTAGGTGGGACATGATGCTGCTGCTCTCAGAGGCTGGAAATATATTTTTCCAAAATCACTCAGTGCTTAAGAGTTCTCAGTCCAGCTGGGAATACACAGAGCAGCTGAAATGTGCAGATAGCAGATGGGTGATGACTATACCACACACACACACACACACACACACACACACGTGCGCTCTCTCTCTCTCTCTCTCTCTCTGGGTGAGTCAGGTAGGCAGGCAGGCAGGCAGGGCACCAACAATGTAGAAAGGTAAGTTAGAAACACTCAGCCTAGGCTTTCTTCCTAACTTCTTTCACGGGTCTTTCTGTTTCTGGATTGACAAAGTCAGAGGTGGAGGGGCTTGGTGGGTGGTTGTCTGGGCCAGCCTTCTTGTGTTGTCCTGAGGGTTCTCTTGCCTCTCCCTTCTATAATGCTGCCTCCCTCGGGTCCACAGTGATGCCATCTGCACCGTACTGGGTCCTGGCCACCGACTATGAGAACTATGCCCTCGTGTACTCCTGTACCAACCTCATCCAGCTTTTTCACATGGATTATGCTTGGATCTTGGGAAGAAACTCTTATCTCCCTCCAGAAACAGTGGGCTTTCTGAAAAATATCCTGACTTCTAATAACATTTCTGTTGATAAAATGACAGTCACAGATCAGGTGAACTGCCCCGAGTTCCCGTAACCAGGGTCTACAGGGAGGCTGCCTCCACTCCATGTTACTTCTACTTTGCCTTCCCCCACCCTCGGCCATAAAGACAAACCAGTCAGCCATGACAAGCCTGAACACTTAGCCGTGCCCCACCCTGTTACCCTGCTAGCTGCAAAATAAACTTGTTGCTGACTTGCTATGCTCACAGTAGATTAATTATTGGACTAATTATTGTGGATTAATTATTGTGAGTTTTTCATTATAAGCTTATGCTTAGACATTCTTAAACAGGCTGGTCATGGTGGCCCAGGCCTATAATCCCAGCACTTTGAGAAGCTGAGGCAGGAGGATCACCTGAGGCCAGGAGTTCAAGACCAGTCTGGGTAACACAGCAAGACCTCATGAAAGTTAGCTGGGCGTGGTGGAGCACACCTGTGCTAGCTACTCAGGAGGTGCTGGCAGGAGGATCACATGAGCCCAAGAGTTCAAGGGTACAGTGAGTTATGATGGCACCACTGCACTCCAGCCTGGGCAACAGAGCAAGACCCTGCCTCTAAAACAGAAAAACAAAATCCTTAAGCAGTTATGTTGAAAAAATAAAACAAGCACTGAATGGTTTTAGTTTAAAGGTAACAATCCTGCTTCTGGGAGGGGAAAGCTGATGGCAAAGGCATATTCTGGGTGACCTGAATCCAGGTGCTCTCGTTCTGGAGTAGATACTCCTTTCAGGGAGAATTATTTGGGAGTTCTGAGTCTCTGCCGGGCAGTTTCCTTGAAAGGTTTACTTTCTCCTCAGGCCTTCAGAGTCAGGCTGAAGAATGAGCTTATCTTGGGCTTTCTGTAAGGAAGAGGAGAATCTATAAGGAAGAAGATATGGAGTTTCTGGTTTTTTTTAAAGAAAAAAAAAGACATATATATGTGTTGTCGTTCATTCAACTGATATTTACAGAAGCCCAATCACATTCCAGGCATTGAAAAATACAGAATCTCAGCCAGGCACAGTGGCTCATGCCTGTAATTCCAGCACTTTGGGAGGCCAAGGTGGGCGGATCATGAGGTCAAGAGATCGAGACCATCCTGGCCAACATTGTGAAACCTCGTCTGTACTAAACATACAAAAATTAGATGGGCATGGTAGCGTGTACCTGTAGTCCCAGCTACTTGGGAGGTTGAGGCAGGAGAATTGCTTGAACCCGGGAGGCGGAGGCTGCAGTGAGCTGAGATCGCGCCACTGTACTCCAGCGTGGGTAACAGAGCGAGATTCTGTCTCAAAAAAAGAAAACTACGGAATCCCTGTCCTCCCATAGAACCTTCACAGTCTAGTGAGAGAGAAACAAATAAAGATGCAGTTATAATCCACGGTGAGGAGTGCAAAGGTAGAGGCACACAGAGGGTGCCAGGGAGCTCCAGGAAAGTCCCGACCCCTGCCAGACACAGGCAAGCAGTAAGGTTGTGCAGCTACCCCTATGAGCATTCCAACTTCCCAGTACCAACGGGTCTCAAGAACCTCATTGTGGCAGATCACCTGAAGCCAGGAGTTCGAGACCAGCCTGGCCAACATGGTGAAAGCTTGTCTCTACTAAAAATTCAAATATTAGCCAGGTATGGTAGCAGGCACCTGTAATCCCAACTACTCAGGAGGCTGAGGCAGTAGAATCACTTGAACCCAGAAGGTGGAGGTTGCAGTGAGTCGAGATTGCGCCATTGCACTCCAGCCTGGGTGACAGAGCAAGACTTCCTCTCAAAAACAAAACAAACCTCCCTGAGTTTGTTTTTTTACATCGTGACTTTTAAAACCAGAAAGGCCTCAAAATAATAGCCCATTAATTTAACTCAGTTCACATAACTTTGATAATTTATTAATGTTTTGGAAAATTAAAAGAAAATTAAGCCATTTGATTAGATTTTTGCTTTTTTAGCAGGAATATGAAATATTCATTTCCTCAACCACTTGAGACTCTTTGATGCTTTAATGATTACGAAAATCCCAAGGATTTTAATATATACCATTTTCATTTAACTAAATAAAAACAGCCTCAGAATGTAGCTTCCAATTTGAAATCCCAAAAGGCTGAAAGCCATTAGCAAAAGGAGGAGGTGGACATGAAGGGAGGGGAGCCTCTCCCCAGTTCTGCCTGCAACTGAACCCTACACCCTGTCACACTGCCCACCCCCTGCCAGAGGGAATTTGTCTTCTCTGCTGAAAGACAGTTACTCCTGAGTGTTGCACTGGAGAGCTGGCTTTTATCTCAGGGTACAAAATAAGTTATGATTTAAAGCTGGCTTTTATATAGGGTACAAAAGAAGTTATAATTTCATTCCTCTTTTTTTTTTTTTTGAGACAGTCTCGCTCTGTCACCAGGCTGGAATGCAATGGCACAATCTCAGCTAACTGCAGCCTCCAACTCCCTGGTTCAAGCGATTCTCCTGCCTCAGCCTCCAGAGTAGCTGGGATTACAGGCTACTGTAATTACTGGGTAATTACTGTAATTACTGGCTACTGGAATTACTGTGTACTGGGATTACGCATGCCACCATGCCCAGCTAATTTTTGTGTTTTTAGTAGAGGCAGAGTTTCACCATGTTGGCCAGGATGGTCTCAATCTCCTAACCTCATGATCCACTTGCCTTGGCCATCCAAAGTGCTGTGATTACAGGTGTGAGCCACTGCACCCGGCTGATTTTGTTCCTCTTAATAGCTGTCTAGTAACATCTAAAACAATGAAAGTCACTATACTTTGCAACATTTTTCATGTCTTGACCAATACATAGGCTCACTTTTTTAATGTGAATTACTGAGTAGGTAGATGGATGGACTTGAGTTATTAGGTGAGGAAGGAAAATGAACCTATGAGGCAGGAATCAGGGGTAACTGAACCTGAGAAAAATTTGGGGGAATCATAGGGCTGCATGTGAGTACCAAATGTCTAGAGGAAACATGGGGGCTAACAACCAAAAAATCCAGAGGGGAGAGAAAGAGAAAGGAAGTGGGACAGGAACTACAAAACAGAGGCAACAGTGTGTAATAAATCTTGATCATCAACTCCAGCAGTGATCATCGTTTCACCAATCTTGCTTCAGCTATCGTCACCTCCCAGTTTTTTTCCCTAGAGTGCTTTGAACAGATCCCAGATATCACATCCTATTATTTTGCCCATAGCTTTTTAAGTAGAGATCTATAGAAAGTACAGACACTTTTTAAACAACAACAAAAAATTGCGAGGTTATGTTTTCTGTTCTGGAGGTGCTCAGAGAATGTAATCTCTATGTAATTTAAAGATTATTTTATATCATCTGGAAGATGAAAGGAAGA
Source organism: Callithrix jacchus (assembly GCF_049354715.1). Taxonomy (NCBI): domain Eukaryota; kingdom Metazoa; phylum Chordata; class Mammalia; order Primates; family Cebidae; genus Callithrix; species Callithrix jacchus. Next base: position 24,468,890 of record NC_133516.1, on the reverse strand, counting down.
TGTATCCACAAAAATGTTCCTAGTTTTACTTGCAGCAATCCCCATGCTGAAAGGGACTATAAACTAAAGCTAACAGCAGAGGAAGGGTTCCATAAATTATGGAATAGCCACTTGATGTGATGTCATGCATTCATGAACATTTTTAGTTGTAAGAACTACAAAGCTGTGTCTGGGCACGGTGGTTCACACCTGTAATCCCAGCACTGTGGGAGGCCGAGGCAAGTGGATCATGAGGTCACGAGTTCGAGACCAGCCTGGACAACGTGGTGAAACCCCATCTCTACTACAGATAGAAAAAATTAGTTGTGGGTGTGCACTTGTAATCGTAATCCCAGCTACTCAGGAGGCTGAGGCAGGAGAATCACTTAAACCCCGGGGGAAGAGGTTGCAGTGAGCTGAGATTGTGCCATTGCACTCCAGCCTCGGGGACAGGGTGAGACTCTGTCTCAAAAAAAAAAAAAAAAAAAAGAGAGAGAACTGTGAAGCTACACCCACTGCTGGGAGAGTCCCAGAGGATGCCCTTGCTGCCCTGCAGAGCTAGAGTCTAAAGCATGTGACTCCACCTCCCCAGCCACACCTCATTGAACCAATGTGGGTCCACCTCTGCTAGTGACAGCCAATCCCCAGGCCAAACAGAAACCTCTGACTTTATGTCCTCACTGGATGGAAAAGATAAATTGGAACAATCAAGTCAGGGTTTGACCTTAAGCAGTCTGCAAAGAGGATCATTGAAAGCTCTGATACTGCAAGGCCGTGTAGTTTGTAGTGGCCACTGCTGGCCATGCACAACTGAACTGATATGCAAAGAGCAGAAGCGCAGGAGAAGCAGAGATCCCCCTGCCCACCCAAGGCCCCTGACATAGCAGCTTCAATAACTGTTGGCCCTCCCTATCCTAGCACCAATTCCTGGGGAGCTTGGCCATCTTAGGCGCCTGTCCTTGGTTTCTGAAAGATTAGGCATGTACACTATTTTCTGAGATAATTTAACTTGACTAAGTAAATGTTCCTTGCAACCAAAATAGTCTTCAAACAAAAGCGTTCACAATATAATGTTGAGTGAAAGAGAGAACGCAGCGTTTTAACTATGCTATATTTATAGATGCATGAAATGATGGCACAAAATCAAGAACTAAAAATGAACACAGAAAATGAAGGCAATTAATGTGTTAGAGTGGTGGAATTACGGGTAATTTTTCCCCTTGTATAGTTTTGCTGCTGCTACTTATAGTGGAGGCCCTAAAACTTCAGACCCTAAAACCTCCTTTTAGTTCAGCCTGACCCTCTGGTAAGCCAAGTGTCCAAAGACATAGGCTTCTTCCAGCAACTACCTCAGACTCTGAGACCTTTCTGGACTATTATCCTAGCCCACCACATCCACAGGACATCTGAGATGTACTAGTTTGTGAATATAGGATGTGTTGTAGTTTAAATTTTCTCTATTAAAGCAATGTTTATTTACTACCAAAAAGGTTCTCTATACACTTTTCTAGGAGACATTAAGAAAGACATCAAGTAATTTAGAGTGTTCTAATTTTTATTTTTATTCATTTATTTATTTGGGATGGAGTTTTGCTAATGTTGCCCAGGCTAGCGTACAGTGGCACGATTTTGGCTCACTGCAAACTCCGCCTCCTGGGTTCAAGCAATTCTCCTGCCTCGGACTCCCCATTAGTTGGGATTACAGGCACCCACTACCACACCCAGCTAATTTTTGTATTTTTAGTAGAGATGGGGTTTCACTATATTGGCCAGGTTGGTCTCAAACTCCTGCCCTCAGGTGATCCATGTGCCTTGGCCTCCCAATGTGCTGGGATTACAAGTATGAGCCACTGTGCCTGGTCGAAAGTTTGTATTTTTACAGTTGTCTCAACATCGTTTTATTTTATAACAGATTTCCACCCCAAAAGCAACAATTTTCACCTTGGTATAGTGGGAAACTATTACGACTTTTGATATTTGTTAAATATGGTCAACTTTCATGCTACAACCAATGTGTCAAGTAAATATGACATTCAAATAGACTCAAGAGTTTCCTAACATTTTTCCAGCAGAGAAAGGCGACCTGAACTAATCAGTGGAAGTGCTAAGGAGCAGTATGGTGGGAGACACCGGGAGTGGGCCCAGCGCTAGTCCTGACCCTATGCATTAGCCACTCACTCCAGCAGATCTCTCTAAGAACTCTTCCAGGTCAAAGGTTTATAGTCTTATGGTTTTCTACGTGACAAATAAGGTGAGATTTTGCTGACAAAGAGGGAGTCCTGTACCTTTTCTAAGGACAATCAGCCACGGACTTATTTATAAGACCAACACTTTAGATTGTTTTGTGTCTTTCTAAACCTTACCAATGGATATGTTATTTTGCAGTCAAATGCTCTATCCCCCAAGCTATGTCCCCACTTAATTATTTTGATGTATATCTGGCTCCTTGGGGATACATATATTTTACTCATATTCCCTTTACAGTCTATAAATGCACTGGAAGTACTGTATTTTATTCTCCAGAGTTTTCCTAGTATGCTAATTATAATTAAAATAGAAAAAAGCCTTCAGCATCTTCAGGACACCCAGAGATCCAGGAGGAACAACAGCTCATTGAATTATGAAGTGACTCTCTCAGTGAACAAGGTTAAAAGACTTGAGAAAAGAGCTATCAAAGCTAGAGCGTAATACATGTGGTTAAACTCTGTCCCAAAGCTCTTAGTCTAAGGATGCTGTAGCCCTAATGATGCCTCTGGATATCTGTAGAGAGAAGGTGCTCAGCTCCTGCTCAGAGACCTGTGACCCTGATTGACAGGCATCTTCCTGGCCAGGCATTGCAGTCCGCCCCGCCCAACTTGCTTGCCTCTTCTCCCCTGGCTCCTTCTCAGGCAGCCATTTTTGGTTCTCAATCAAAGCGTGTTGCAATTACGTGGGGGGAATATATCAGTTCCTTGGGAAGACATCCCAGAATGGGAAGACAGAGGGCAAAAGATTGTAAAACATTCTCCCAAGTGATTCCAATCTGCTTCCATGACTTGACAGAACCAGTGCTTTTTCAGAGAAAATTAATGACCACTCCCATGTCTCCAATTTCTGTAGCTTTAGTATATATCACACATATCACTCCTCTTGTTGAAATGTCCTGCTGCCAAAATCCAACCCGCATCTGTTCTTTCGCAGAGCAATTTGGCAAAAACTAGTAAAGCTGAGGATGACCTAGTAATTCTCTTCTCTGGTAAATATCCTAGAAACACTTCTGCACATAAGCACAAGAAGACACATACAAAAATGTTCATTGCAGCAGCCACCAGCACTGTCTGAAAGACAGAAAAAATGAAAACAACTTATATGTCCATGAACAGAAGAACTGATTTAAAAATTGTGGGCCAGGCATGGTGGTTCATGCCTGTAATCCTAGCACTGAGAGGCCGAGGCTGGTGGATCACTTGAGGCTAGAAGTTCGAGAACAGCCTGGCCAACATAGTGAAACTCCATCTCTACCTAAAATATAAAAATTAGCTATGGAAATCCACAAAACTGAAGCTGACATCTGTGGCATTTTGCTTAAGGATATTTTGTCAACAAAGCATACCGTGCATTAGAAACAGTCTAGGTGGGTCATTTTTGCACCTGTAAATTACTAATAAAAACAACATCTCAAACTTGGCAGGCTAAGAGGCTGAAGTTGTTGGTATTTCCTTTGTCAAGTCTCAGCTCAGATGGCATCTTAGAGGCATCTACCTAAAAGTGATTGCCCCAGTTACCTTCCATTCTGTCATGCTTTTTCTCTCTTACCATTTTCCATAATCTGCAATGATTTTGTGTATTTATTTGCTTACATATTTGTGGTCCATCTCCCCCACTAGGAGGTAGGCTCTCTGAAAAAAAAGATCCTGCTTTTTGGTACACTCATATCCTTAGACCTAGGACAGTTCCTGGCACATATTAAAGTACTCAATATATATTTATTGAATAAATGAGTGGGGGAATGAACAAATGAATGTACAAATGCAGAGACTGAATATAAATGTCCTGGAGCCCAGAAAAAAATCAGTCATAGAAAGCCAGACATGGTGGCTCATGCCTGTAATCCCAGCACTTTGGGAGGCTGAGACAGGTGGATCACGAGGTCAGGGGTTCCAGACTAGCCTGAACAACATGGTGAAAGCCCTTCTCTACTTAAAAAATACAAAAATTAGCTAGGTGTGGTGGTGCGCACCTGTAATCCCAGCTACTTGGGAGGCTGAGGCAGGAGAATTGCATGAACCCGGGAGGTGGAGGTTGCGGTGAACGGAGAGTGCACCTTTGCACTCCAACCTGGGTGACAGATCAAGACTCCATCTCAAAAAAACATTAATAAATAAATGGCCGGTCGCAGTGGCTCACACCTATAATCCCAGCACTTTGGGAAGCCGAGGTGGGTGGATCACTAGATCAAGAGATCGAGACCATCCTGGTCAACATGGTGAAACCCCGTCTCTACTAAAAATACAAAAACTTAGCTGGGCATGGTGGCGCATGCCTGTAATCCCAGCTACTCAGGAGGCTGAGGCAGGAGAATTGCTTGAACCCAGGAGGCAGAGGTTGCGATGAGCCGAGATCACGCCATTGCACTCCAGCCTGGGTAATAAGAGCAAAACTTCGTCTCAAAAATAAATAAATAAATAAGAATTGGTCATGGAGATCGATCCAAGATGGCCGACCACTAACAGCTCAGGATTGTAGCTCCCAGTGAAAGCTCAGAGAACGAGACGACGCCACATCTTTAGACGAATTTTCGTCACTCACCGATTAGCCAATTCCCAGTGGAGGAGCCCCACGGGTCGCCAGCGCGACTCTTGTGGCTGCCGCAGCGGTTTTGCCGGCGTCTCGGCGCAGCAGCTCTTCATGGAGAGCCAACGGGACTGCTTCCCCTACTGACCGGAGTTTGGAGCTCCGGGAAGTCAGAGCCACTTGTTGCGGACTCAAGAGGGAAGCCAGACCAGAGATTCCCGGGCAGAAGAGCACCATCAGTCTTATCACTGCTATTTAGGCTGCCACAGTGGGTTGCTCGGATCCCAGCACTGGGAATCAATAAGTCGGACGTCGACTCAGAAACCTAATTAGAAAGGCAGTGCATCCACAATGAAGGGAAAAAAACAGCCTAAGAAGGCCGAGTATACTCAAAATCAGAACCCATCAGCAACAGAACAAGCCCTGATGGAAAAGGACTCATCAGCAACCGAACAAGCCCTGATGGAAAAGGACTCATCAGTAACGAAACAAGCCCTGATGGAAAAGGACTCATCAGTAACAGAACAAGCCCTGATGGAAAAGGACTGTGTTCCATTATCTGAAGTAGGCTTTAAAAGGTGGATGATAAGAAACTTCTGGGAGTTAAAGGAACTTGTTCTAACCCAATGTAAAGAAACTAAGAACTTGGAAAAAAGGTTCGATGAAATGTTGAAAAGAATAGACAATATAGAGAGGAATACAAATGAACTTATGGAGTTGAAAAATACAACACGAGAACTTAGTGAAATATGTACAAGCTTAAACAGCCGAATGGATCAAGCAGAAGAAAGGGTATCAGAGGTCGAAGACCAACTTAATGAAACAAAACGACAAGACAAGAATAGAGAAAAAAGGGTAAAAGGAATGAGCAAAGTCTCCAAGCAATATGGGACTATGTGAAAAGACCTAATATATGCTTGATCGGTGTACCTGACTGTGACGGAGAGAATGAATTCAAGCTGGAAAATACTCTCCAGGACATTATCCAGGAAAATTTTCCTAATTTAGCAAAGCAGGACACTATTCAACCCCAGGCAATACATAGAACACCACAAAGATATTCCTCAAGAAGACCAACCCCAAGGCACATAATCATTAGATTCACCAAGATCGAAACGAAGGAGAAAATATTAAGGGCAGCCAGAGAGAAAGATCAAGTTACCCATAAAGGTAAGCCTATTAGGCTTACAGCAGATCTCTCAATGGAAACCCTACAAGCTAGAAGAGAGTGGGGGCCAATATTCAATATACTTAATCAACAGAACTTTCAGCCCAGAATTTCATATCCTGCCAATTTAAGCCTTACATTTGAAGGAAAAATAAAATCTTTTAGGAACAAGCAAGTACTCAGAGATTTTATTACCACCAGGCCTGCTTTACAAGAACTTCTAAAAGAAGCATTATACACAGAAAGGAACAACCAGTATGACCCTTTCTAAAAATAGACCAAAAAGTAAAGAGCATTAACATAAAGAAGAATTTTTATCAACGAAAGGACAAAATAGCCAGTTAATATCAAATGGCAGCAACCCTAAATTTAAATCGACCAAATCTCCCAATCAAAAGATACAGACAAAATCTAACGGTATATCCAAAGATATACATAGACTCAAAATAAAGGATTGGAAAAAAAAAACGTACCAACCAAATAGAGAGCAAAAATAAATAAATAAAAAGCAAGAGTTGCAATTTTCACATTTGACAAAACAGATTTCAAAGCTACAAGGATACAAGGGTAAAAGGATTAATGTAATAATAAGAGATCTTAATACCCAGTTACATAAGACCCATAATGAGATTTAGATTCAATGAGACAGAAAATTGATAACGATATCCGGGACTGGAACTAAGATCTAGAACAAATAAACTCAATAGAGCTCTCCATTTTAAACACACAAAATATACATTATCCACAAAATCTAACGATATATCTGAAAATATACAAAGACTCAAAACAAGGGGATGGAAAAAAACTCACCAACCAAATGGAGAGCAAAAATAAATAAATAAAAAGCAGGAGTTGCAATTCTCACACTTAATAAAATAAATTTCAAAGCTACAAGGATGCAAGGGTAAAAGGATTAATGTAACAATAAGAGATCTTAACACCCAGATACATAAGACACATAATGAGATTTAGATTCAACGAGACAAAAAATTGATAACGATATCTAGGACTTGAACTCAGAGCCAGAACAAATAAACACAATAGAGGTCTCCATTTTAAACACATAAAATATGCATTAACCACTTTAAACACTCAAAATATTGATCGGCCATTATTGAAACCCATTTTAGGAATGAAGTAATATTCTGTTTTCCCTCTTTTTATTTTTTTCCCCTTCTTTTTCTCTTTTTCCCTCTAAAAAAAAAAAAAAAAAAAAAAGAATTGGTCATAAAAGTGAAAATAGGACCCAGAAATAAATGTCTATATTCGTGTGCTTCCACATATTTGGCTACAATTGTTCCCAGTTTTCTATATCTGGTATGTCCCCACAACTTACACTGGAATGTCATAGGCACATTCCTTCATATTCCAAATGGGGAAACTGAAGCCCACCAAAGTGAAATGACTCAAGTGAAACTATGTGGTCAGTTACACTTACAACTTGGACCCTGATTTCCATCAGAAAAATAACTTACTTACAGGATGATTTGGGTTTTTTATGTCATTTTGTTCATTTCTCCACAAACAAAACATATTCTATGAGAAAAGTGTTTTTGTCTCCACGAGACAAAAAAACCATGGCATAAAGTCAGTGCTATATTTTGCATGTCAATAACCACTACCGCGGGGATTCTATTCCAGGACAAATTTTTAAGGAGGCAACTTTGGCCACGCCTGGTAGAACTCTACGTTACCGGAGATGAGTGAGGTGAGGACATCCTGCTCCCAGGGCTACCAGGTACATGAGACAGTCAACATACAAGTCCTGGACTCACACCCTGGCTATTTTTAGCATTAGGGAGATATTGTTTCATATAATTAAGGGGCAACTCTACAAGGAAGCAGGGAACTGAGTGACTCCATGAGACACTCCCAGCTCCAAGGGCCCTTCTAGATAAGAACAGCACAGGCAGCATGAAAAATAGGTGCTTTGAATACCCACTTCCCCTCCTCCCATGAGACTATGCTGCCTCCTTGTGATTTAAGAAGCAAATGCTGACTACAAGTACTTCATACATCAATTGAGAAATATTGAACTTTTCTTAATAAGTATTAATAATTTATCTACGTCCAGTTCCCATTTCCCCTTTATATGTTATAGAAAGTGTACTCCAGCTCATTCATTCATCTTTTCCTTCTCCCTGAAAATGTCATGTGTTCTGAAACCTGTTTTGAATTATAACAGAAAAGTACCACTCTCTGTTATTGAAAGGAGAAATAATTTTTTCATTTCAAACAAGTAAAAGGCCTGAAGGATCGTATCTTCTCATAAGGTTTATTGTCAACCAACAGCAAATTACCCACAGTAAGTGGTAACTGTGAAAATGAGTGTTTTTTTTTTAAAGAATAACCTTCAAGAATCTTTCCTAGTCCTCAAACCTCTTTATTAATTAATATTATTCATTAACTATGTCTTGTATTGTAGCAACCACTTCCACCACCATCTTATAGAAAGGCATGTCCTCAAAAATCATGGCAAGCAAATGATAGATGGCTTCCTAAGGGACAATTTTCAATACAGATGATGTTTTTTTTTTAAAAAAAGAAAAACTGAAATAAAAGGACAAAGCAAAGCAATTTATAATGAAGAATAATTACTTTAGAATAATAAAAGAAAATTCAAAGGAAACTGTTCAGGTAGTAGAGCAAGTCTCTAGAAACAGAATTCATAGGACACCCCAGAAAACATTGCATGAAAGCCACCAAATTCAATATCAGCAAGAAACAGTATGGTAGATTTCTGCATGTGGGACAATGATTGATAACCTATGCAAACCTATGTCTTCAGTTATCTGCTCTGAGGGCTGGTTTGACTCATTGTTTAAATTATGCCTAAGACGTCCAACCCTCACACGTGAGCTCTGGCAGGAAGGCAGCTAGTTCTTGTTCTTAGGATTACTGCCTCCAAAGATAAATCCAATGTGTCAACTCTAAATCATTTACCTAAATTACCTCCTTAATTAACTGTTGGTTTGCCAGCCTGTATCTCCCACTAGATGGTGACAGGAACCCTGTCTCATTCGTCTTTGTATTCCTCACTTCTAGTACAGAGAAATGAAGTTAACACAAAATTGATATGGAGCTGGGCTTAAAAATCAATCCTTTTTTGAGAATTTCATTGTTCCTACCTTTTCGGCATTTTAAGGAAATTTAAAAATATTTTTAAGGCCAGGTGCAGTGGCTCACGTCTGTAATCCCAGTACTTTGGATCACTTGAGGCCAGGTGTTTGAGACCAGCCTGAGCAACATAAGGAGACCCCGTATCTACAAAAAATAAAATGAGCCAGGTGGGGTGGTGTGCGTTTATAGTCCCAGGTACTCAGGAGGCTGAGGTGGGAGAATCTCTTGAGCCTGGGGACTTCAGACTGCAATGAGCCATGATTGCACCCCTGCACTCCAGCCTGGGCAACAGAGTGAGACACTGTCTCCAAAAAAAAATTTTTTTTTTCCAAAAACACCTTAGGGTCCCTATTTCAAATTGGCTCATAATACATTCACAACATTTTCTTAATAATGGGACTGTTGGCTGGGCGCGGTGGCTCAAGCCTGTAATCCCAGCACTTTGGGAGGCTGAGGCGGGTGGATCGAGACCATCCCGGTCAACATGGTGAAACCCCGTCTCTACTAAAAATACAAAAAATTAGCTGAGGGGCCGAGGCGGGAGAATTGCTTGAACCCAGGAGGCGGAGGTTGCGGTGAGCCGAGATCACGCCATTGCACTCCAGCCTGGGTAACAAGAGCGAAACTCCGTCTCAAAAAAAAAAAAAATGGGACTGTTTAGTTTCCTTGGAGTTGTTACTATTCTGCTATTATTAATCAAGATCTCAAAAAGCACAAAATAATATACTGAATTCTGAAATATTAATTATAAAAGCTATAAGTTACAAATCCTAATTTGTATCAAATATTACAGGTGACTTTAAGCAACTTATTTCAAGCATTTAGAACTGGGATCCACCCAGAAACAATAATTTTTAGACTCACCATGTAATCTCAACATCTCATCCTCAGCAATGCTCCCAGCTGCCTGCTAACTGCTCCATGCCCACCTCACTCAGTCTTCGTGGCTCTGCATCCATCTTAGGTGCAAACACTATGCCGTTGGAGGGGAGTGCCTTAGAGTCCACAGCTAATGTTTAGAAATCCAGCAATTCTATCAAGAAAAAGCAAAATTAAAATATCAAAAATTAGACCAAAAAAAAAAAAAAAGCACAGGATAATCCCAATAGATGCCAAAAGAGCAATGATTTAGGGACAGTGTTTTTGGGAGAACTGACCTGGAGCCTGCTGGAGTTGTTCAGAGTCTAGAGGGAAAGATAAAAAAGAAAACCAAACACGTGGATTTGGAGATCACATAAGATTAGAGGCTGGGGGCCGGGCACAGTGGCTTATGCCTATAATCCCAGCACTTTGGGAGGCCAAGGCGGGTGGATCACAAGGTCAGAAGATTGAGACCATCCTGGCCAACATGGTAAAATCCCATCTCTACTAAACACACAAAAAATTAGCCAGGTGTGGTGGTGTGTGTGTGTGTCTATAGTCCCAGCTATGTGGGAGACTGAGGCAGGAGAATCACTTGAACCTGGGAGGCAGAGATTGCAGTGAGCTGAGATTGTGCCATTGCACTCCAGCCTGGGTGACAGAGTGAGACTCTGTCTCAAAAAAAAAAAAAAAGATTAGAGGTTGTAATGGAGGGTAGAATGAGGGATTATGGGAGGAGGAGGAGAATGAGGGATTATGGGACCACCTGATGCTGCCCTGGAAGAGGCAGAGAAGGCTTCATTCAAGAGCAAATCCTGAGCTGCATTTGGAAGAACAAGCTGGAGGTAGTCAGAAATAGAAGGGGAAGGCGGCGGTATCCCAGGCAAAGGAAAGACTGCCACCCAATAGGAACTCAAATAATTCCATAGCACCTAGGGTCCAGGATCCTGTAGAGGAGAAGTAATATGGGTGACCAAGGGTCAGATCACTGACAACTTTGTAAACCATCACATGGAGCTCAGATTTCAATCCAAAGGTGAAGGGGAGTGATTCAAGGACTGAATTCTAGGAAATAACTTAGCTTGCATCTTAAAAATGAAATCAGAATACCAATTTATTAATTCACTGTAGGAAAAAAGTTGCTGAAGAGCAAATTGAGGCTGGAGTTCCCTGAAATCAAACGCTCTATCTTGGCTAGAGAGAATGCCAGAGTCTGATGAGGAAGGGGCTGGTGAAGCTCAGGCAGCTGACTAAAGCAGCTTCATTCATGAGACTATGGAGATCCACTTACCTCCTGCCCTGGGAGGGGTACTGTCCAGAGCATTGAGCGATGGCTCCAGCAGCCGAGGAGAAAGGAGAGGGAATTCAAGGGCCTGACAGCAGGAGGACCCATGAGATGACCAGTGCTCCACTGTGTAATGACGAGGGCCTGAACTAGAAAGTGGAAGTAGGAAGGAGAAGACAGATTTAGGAGATTTTTATTTTAATTATTATTACTTTTTTGAGATGGAGTTTAGTTTCACTCTTGTCCAGGCTGGAGTGCAGAGGTGTGATCTCAGCTCACTGCAACCTCTACTGGCTGGTTCAAGCGATTTTCCCTGCCTCAGTTTCTAGAGTAGCTGGGATCACAGGTGCCCATCACCGTGCCTGGCTAATTTTTGTTTCTTTTGTTGTTGCTGTTTTTGAGATGGAATCTCGCTCTGTTACCAGGCTGGAGTACACTGGCATGATCTCAGCTTACTGCAACCTCCACCTCCTGGGTTCTAGCAATTTTCCTGTCTCAGACTCCAAGTAGCAGGGAATACAGGCATGTGCCACCACACCCAAAATATTATTATTTTGTAATAAAAATTATTTGTCTGCCTTGGCCTCCCAAAGTGCTGAGATTATAGGCATGAGCCACCGTGCCCCCCCTAATTTTTGTATTTTTAGTATAGATGGGGTTTCACCATGTTGGCCAGGCTGGTCTTGAACTCCTGATCTCAGCCTTGGCTTCCCAAAGTGCTAGGATTACAGGCGTGAGCCACCCACCATGACTGGCCTGATTGAAGAGATTTTTAGGAGGCAGAATCAGGTGGACTGAGGGATAACTGCGTGTGGGAAGTGATGGGGAAGAAGGGGTGTAAGATAACTGGTTGCTGCCTGCCAGAAAGGGGGACTAAAGGAGTGCAGACACATTTGTGTCGGGAGACATGAGATTCGTTACTCGGCTCCTGCCAACTTGTATGATTATCTTTTGCCACTACTGAGCTTAGATCCTTTATGCCTGTCAGGCTTAACAACTCGCAGTTTCCAAAGCTGTCACCCTCTTGGGCCCCAGTCTGTTTATAAACATCATGCAGATGACACAACTCCCTTCTCCCTCCCCTGCTGACTCCAGATGACCAGCTCACCAAGCCCATGTAGCCAGCCTCCTCTGGTCTTTCCTCTGCTTTCTTGACTATCCAACTGTTACGAGTTGAATTGTGTCCCCCAAAAAGATACGTTGAGGTCCTAATTCCCAGTACCGGGGAATGTGACCTTATTTGGAAATAGGGTATTTTGCATATTGAATTAAGATGAGGTCATTAGGGTAGGCCTTAATACGACTAATGTCCTTGTAAGAAAAGGAAAATGCCAGGTGAAGACAGAAACACACGAGGAGAATGCAGGATGACAGCAGAGCAGAGTGATGCAGCCTCGAGTTGAGGTGTGCCGAAGGTCACTGGCCAGCACTGGAAGCTAGGAGAAGGCAGGAAAAGATTCTACCCGGAAGTCTCAGAGGGAGGATGGCCCTACTGTCACCTTGATTTCAGATGTCTGGCCTCCTGAACTGTAGAAGAATACATTTCTGTTGTTTTAAGTCACAGGAAACTAGTACATTACCATTTCCACGTGTCCATGTTTCTATGTTTGTAAACACTGTATGTAAGTAAATACACAGTGACATTTACCACCAAGTCTGGTAATTCTTTGTTTTATATTTCTTTATTAAACTATGAGCACGGTAGCTCATGCTTGTAATCCCAGCACTTTGGGAGGCCGATACAGATGGATCACCTGAGGTCAGGAGTTCAAGACCAGCCTGACCAACATGGTGAAACCCATCTCTACAAAAAATACAAACATTAGCCCCGGCGTGGTGGTGTGTGCCTGTGATCCCAGCTACTCGGGAGGCTGAGGCAGGAGAATCGCTTGAAACAGGGAGTCGAAGGTTGCAGTGAGCTGAGATGTGCCAATACACTCCAGCCTGGTGACAGAGAGAGACTCCTTCTCAAAAAAAAAAAAAAAAATAGAGAGCAGCAGCAGCCTTGGGAGTCAAGGAGAAAACCTAACTCCTGCCGAGCCCTGTGCTCCATGGCACAGAACTGCCGGCCACTATGTGAGTTGCATGGGACAGAAAACCCAGACTTCTGCTAAGGCAAGGAGTACAGGCAACATTCTGAGAAGGCATCTGGGGTCTCCGACAGGCTGATGTAACAGGCGGGTGTGCACCAACGCACAACAGTTCTACTCTGTGCACGGCCACTCTTTTGAGCCTCCAGAATGTTCCCCATTTCGTGACCACCCCTGGGACTCCCCAGTGAGCCCAGAAACTAAAGAGGTTAACACCTGGTAGCAGACACCTCTCTGAATGGCATGGAGCCTTGCCTGCATGATAGCCATTTTCCTTCCTGCTGGGTTGGGGCCTGCCCATGTCATTTCAGTTCTCAAATATCCTGAATATCACCCTGTGGATAAGCAGTTTGTGAGGAATGGAGGCTGGTGTGCCCAGCAGGGGAGGGCTGCCGAAGAGAAGCTACACTGAAAGGCTGGAAGATGGCAGTGGAGAAGAAGGCTGCACATTCAGGGGCCCGAGGGTGACCGGGATGGGAGGCCGGGTGAGCAGACTGGCCTTGGGTGTGAAAGGACTTGCCCACCATGCCATTTGACTCCCCGAGAACTGGCTGGGCTCACTTCGTTGGCTCCTGAAAGCAGCTCTCCCAGGAGGAAAGGGCTTGGCCAAGTCCCAGAGCTGAAAAGACTGAAAGAAGAGTTCAGTACTTGTGAGGGGGAGGAAGAGACATGGTGCTTGGTTCTGCTGAGAGCTATTACAGCATTGACTTAATTGCATTACACTCTAACCCTTCAGGAAGTAGACTGTCACTTTTAATAAGCCTGCAGACTTGATTCACCAGAAGATTTTGTTCCTGCCCACTCTGTATAAATTTTCTTAATTTCTTTTCTTTCTTTCTTTCTTTTCTTTTCTTTTTTTTTTTTTTTTGAGATCGAGCCTTACTCTATTGCTAAGGCTAGAGTGCGGAGGCGTGATCTCGGCTCACTGCAACCTCTGCCTCCTGGGTTCAAGCAATTCCCCTCCCTCAGCCTCCCAAGTAGCTGGGATTACAGGGTCCTCCCACCAGGCCCAGCTACTTTTTGTAATTTCTTAGAGACGGGGTTTCACCATGTTGGCCAGGCTGGTCTCGAACTCTTGACCTCAGGTGATCCACCCGGCTCGGCCTCCCAAAGTGCTGGGTTTACAAGTGTGAGCAACCACGCTCGGCAGTTTTCTTAATTTCTGTGTCCCTCTATGGAGGGAGAGTAAACCGAAACAAAAGCAGTTAATGCTTTTATGCGCTCTCTTTGATCCTTCACTCTTAATTATTTCTGACTTGGCAGCATCTAGCAAGATCAAAGTGAGTTTCAGCTGTGGTCAGTCACAGAGCTCCAGAGTCTTGTACCGCAGCCATTCCTAGCACAGAATCAAATGGGCTCTGTCTGGACTCTCCTTTGAAATTTGGCAAACGGAACTGCCTTTGACAAGCCCAGATGAGCAGCAGATTTAAAAATGTCAAAATATTAGGGGTGGAATAGATCTTCATAAAATTAAGCTACAATTTCTGTCAACTAGGGTCCAGTTTTGGACAGAGTTGAGCTTCCATGTAGGTAAACCATGAATGACAGGCAGTTAAAAAGAACATTCTAGTTGATACCTACAAGGTAACAGTATAGGTGCCACCATAAAAAAATGAAAATTAAAAAATCTAGAGACAAAGCTATTTTTTACTTTCGTTTTATTTTTAATTAAATTCTGTTCAGGATGCTGGTTAGAAAACCTTCATATATGAGAAACAGTGAGAGGCGAACTCTTTTGTGCCCTAGAATGTTCTTGATATCAAAAAAGAGCACTAGAAGCCTTCAGCATTTCCTGTTTATGTTTCACAGATCAGAGGTTCACACAGAAACCACCGGCCCATGTGGCCCCTCATGCTGGTTTCCTCAGCCCCAGCTTTTCTCCGCAGTTCCTCTTGCACTGCTTTCTTCTGATGAAGCCTGGTGAAGTCCTTGGGGGAGAAACCAACTAGACAGCAGTTTCTCCCGTGAGAGCCTTGTGCTTCCTACTGAGGGATTCTCCCCACCTGCCTCAGCCACAGGAGAGTGCAGAGTCTGGAGTTCTATCAAGAGCACCATTTGATAAGAACACCTGATGAACACAGGTGCACCTGATGAACACAGGAAGCTATGCCTTTGTGAAAACAGCAACAGCGTTCTCCTGGAGCCCAGAGCCAGAGCTGGGAGAGACACATGAAACCAGGGGTGGGCATGTGTGCGTGCATGCATGTGTGCGTTGTGTATGTGCATGTGTATGTGTGTATCTAATAACATCATTTTTTTTTTTGGAGATGGAGTTTCACTCTTGTTGCCCAGGCTGGAGTGCAATGGCACGATCTCGGCTCACTACAACTTCTACCTCCCAAGTTCAAACGATTCTCCTGCCTCAGCTACCTGAGTAGCCAGGATTACAGGTGCCTGCCACCATGCCCAGCTAATTTTTGTATTTTTTGTAGAAATGGGGTTTCCACTATGTTGGCCAGGCTGGTCTCGAACTCCTAACCTCAGGTGACCCACCAGCCTCAGCCTCCCAAAGTGCTGGGATTACAGGCGTGAGCCACCGCATCTGGCTAATAGCAAATTTTTTTGAAGAAAGTGTTCTGAACCTAAAATGAAAAGAGGAGACCGGGCATGGTGGCTCACACCTGTAATCCCAGCACCTTGGGAGGCCGAGGCTGGTGGGTCACCTGAGGTTAGGAGTTCAAGACCAGCCTGGCCAACATGGCAAAACCTTGTCTACTAAAAATGTAAAAATTAGTCAGGCATGGTGGCACGTGCCTATAATCCCAGCTATTCCAGAAGCTGAGGCAAGAAAATCTCTTGAATCCAGGAGGCAGAGATTGCAGTGAGCCGAGATCATGCCACTGCACTCCAGCCTGGGCAATAGAGCAAGACTGCAACTCAAAAAAAAAAAAAAGTAAATAAAAATAAAATGAAAAGAGGAAATAGCGTGCCTGCTGTAGTTTATTTATATAATAAACCAAGCAATAGATGACACCTAGAAAAGGGCATGGCATATAACAGACCTCAATAAAGGCTTCTGACTGGTGACAGGACAGCATCCTCTTTATGATGCATTTTCTACCTACTCAGCAGTCTTTCTTATTTCTATTACTTCCTTTCCAGCATTATAGCTGCTAATACTTCCCTTAGCCATGCAGAACAAGATATATAGTCAGATCGCTTTTCAAGAAATTGATGTTTTTATGGGCACCATTACTGGGGAAGTAGAATTTAGGAACAGTTTGTTCATTTATTCCCTGATTGAACTGTGAAAGGAAAATAAATCTTGGGACCCGAAACTCACGAAGCCAAAACAGAAAAGTCCAGCTGGGAACTGGGCCTTGCAAATCTGTCTCCCATTTTGTTCCTAAATGGATAACTACAAGATAAAAAAGCTACAGACCTCCCTCACAATTTCCCCACAAGGAAATTCCTTGTGGGCTCCCAGATCTTTGCTCGAGAACAGTTCTGTTGAATTTTGCCATAGCAATGTACATTGATAGTCTATCTTTACAGGTATGGGGCCAAGGACGGAACTCAAAGTCTTCCCTCTACTCACCTGAGGCAAAGGCATATCTGATTGCTTCCTCTGCCCTATTTTTATGTTATGTAAAAATGCAGAATCACTGAGCTAGACAAAGGTATAAGTGACTGTACCTCTACCACCCTCTCACATGTAAATGGCTGATCAAAGACGCAAAAGAATGCAACTGCTTGTCTCTTATCTACCTACACCCTTGTAAAAAAATATTTCTTACTCTTTCTCCAATATTCATTATTTTCCCTTTAAATATTGAGGTCCTCAGAACCTCTTTGGAAAAAGCATGGACCACACTTTTTTCTGTGGATCTGTGTTCTTCCCTGAGCACATTCTTAAGGCTGGCAAATAAACCTAAATGATTGAGGCTTGCCTTGGTCATTTTCTTTAATTTACATAAGCAACACATATTGAGGGCCTCTATGGCAGATACTGTATTCATTAAGTTACGCTGTCAGGGGAGAAAGAGGAGGAACACTGGCTCCCAAAGAGGCCACAGTGGGAAGGACAGACACTTAGAGAATGGCGATCCAATGAGATTGAGGAATGCAAACAGTTCCCTATTAGGATCTCAGTGAAGGTGAAGACTATCTCTGCCTGCATGGAGTCGGAGAAGGAGGTGACCTTTGAACTGAGTAATTAAAGAGCAAGAATAGGGGATGGCAGCCGGGCCGGTGGCTCACGCCTGTAATCCCAGCACTTTGGGAGGCCAAGGCGGGTGGATCACAAGGTCAAGAGATCAAGACCATCTTGGTCAACATGGTGAAACCCCGTCTCCACTAAAAATACAAAAATTAGCTGGGCATGGTGGCGTGCGCCTGTAGTCCCAGCTACTCGGGAGGCTGAGGCAGGAGAATTGCTTGAACCCAGGAGGCGGAGGTTGTGGTGAGCCGAGATTGCGCCATTGCACTCCAGCCTGGGTAACAAGAGCGGAAATCCGTCTCAAAAAAAGAAAAAAAAAAAAGAATAGGACGGCATTTCACCCAGATTAGTAAAGGCATGAAAAAGGGACAGAATATGGGGTGTTCTGATGCCTGGAGAAGGGCAGTGTGATTGGCGTGGAGAACACAGGGGAAAGTAAGTGGATGTAAAAAGAAAAGGAGCTGAAAAAAACAGATTGGGCTGGATTGTGAAAGCCCAAGGGAATTGCACTTTATCCTAGGCAATGAGCAGTCACTGCAGACTACTGCCTTGAGCAAAAAACAAAAAGAACCACAACTTCTGTTTGCCCCAAGCCTAACACTGTGTGTGCCAAAGTGGAGTTGAATTTATAAACTAAGGATTATTGCATAGCCCGGTTAAAAAACACACACGCACAAGAGCAGGACGAAGATGAATGGACTGTAAAGAAAGTGGAGGTCCCCAGACCCATCTGGAGACAACAGTCAAATGAAATAATAAATTTCACATTTGAGAAATTTCGAACTAGGACAAGTGCTAACTAGCATAAATACAGTATTGAAGTAAAAAAAAAAGTCTTCCAATGGCGACTTTTGACTATGTAGGCTTCAAAATAGATTTAGGATTTTCCTTGGAGCATTTACACCAACATCACATATGTTTTGAATCAAAGTCTATACTATACCCCTTATCGCATTATGAGTTCATAGAATAACAAAATGAAAGAGAATTTGGCAAAATTGACACAATGAAATTATAATACATGACATTGCTCCCTTACTTCTTGCAATAATTTATAAACCAAGCCAGTAAACACTTAGAAAAAATTTATAGTCACTAAAAACTGAGTAATTTCTGGCGGACACAAGGTAAATACCTTAGCCAAGAAACTGACTCATATTTCCTACTTACCATTCCAAGGTTTGTCACACTGCATGTCCTGACTTCTTTCGTTTTTCTCTCACAGGTTTTGAAAGAAGTATTTGCCTAGAGTCTCTGAATTTAACCAGTTTTTAAAAGGATCAGAAAATATCTAGGGACTACTGAGATCTTTGTGTACTCCAGGGGGCCTATGCTCTGTGTTATCTCAGAAAAGTATTTTGGCCACTTAGTAAGGTTAAGACATCCTTTCAGTAGATGTCTTTGAAGAGAAGAGAAACAGTGGAGCATTCCATGGCTGCAAATCAAAGTCTTTTTTTTTTTTTCATTTTTTTGAGATGGAGTTTTGTTCTCGTTGCCCAGGCTGGAGTGCAACGGTGCAACCTCGGCTTACCACAACCTCCATCTCCTCAGTTCAAGCGATTCTTCTGCCTCATCCTCCCGAGTAGCTGGGATTACAGGGGCCTACCACCATGCCCAGCTAATTTTGCATTTTTAGTAGAGACTGGGTTTCTCCACGTTGATCAGGCTGGTCTCGAACTCCTGACCTCAAGTGATCCGCCCACCTCAGCCTCCCAAAATGCTGGGATTACAGGCGTGAGCCACTGTGCCCAGCCTCAAAGCCATTTTTTTAAGCAGAAAAGGATTAATCTTTGTCCTTGACTTTTCCTCTCTATGAGACTTTCTATATTTTGTTTAAATAATCTTGTCCATGCTACCATGAATTTCTACAATGTATTTAATACTACAAAATCAGTGATCTCTTTCCAGGGAGGGATTACCTGAAAGGGAAAATAACAATGTGGTATTCTTGGCAAGAAAAGAGTTGCTGCTGACTCAGTGGTCATGAAGTCACAAGCTTGGGGCATTTTTCCAGATGTCAATCAGGGCCACTACCCACTTCTCTACTCTGTGGACCTAGTTGATGGCTCAGGCAGGCGGGGTGAGTCAACCATGGAAGCCATTGTTGCTTTGGAATTCTGTTCTTGGTGGGAAACCCAATGGTGTTGGCCATAGTCATCTGTTCCAGTGAATAGAGAGCCAAATGACTCAGCCATGTGATAGAGTACAATAAAAGTGTCCCCTCTCCTCCTCCAAATACATTGTGTTGGGTCAGTTGACCATGATAATGAAGTCTTCATTAAAAAGAGAGCAGAGATAAATGCCAGATTATCCTTGAATCATGTATATATTTTAAAATATATGATTTGCCTTGAGCTCAATAGCTACTTCCAGAAACTGGAACCAGAATGAAAGATTCCATCTATAATTCACCTCTTGATAGCCAAACCTTTGACACACAGGAAATGTAAAACAAATACAGCTAAATTCAGTGCTCCAGCTGTCTGGTCCAGATAACTTCCTACAGGAGCAAAGCTCAACAGACGCATGTAAGGAGAGCTCTGTTTAGAGGCATTCGAAAGTCTTATTTGGGCCACACTGAGGAATAAAGTGGTTCAACTATTCTGAAATATAAGGAAAAGCAGGCTGGGCACGGTGGCTCATGCCTATAATCCCAGCACTTTGGGAGGCCAAGGCGGGTGGATCACCTGAGGTTAGGAGCTCAAGACCAGCCTGGCCAACATGAGGAATCCCCGTCTCTACCAAAAATACAAAAATTAGCTGGGTGTGGTGGCAGGCACCTGTAATCCCAGTCACTCGGGAGCCTGAGGCAGGAGAATCGCTGGAAAGTGGAGGCTGCAGTGAGCAGAGATCTCACCATTGCACTCCAGTCTGAGCGACAGAACAAGGCTCTGTCTCAAAAAAGAAAAAAATAATAACAAAATACCTTAGACTACATAGCTTAAAAAAAAAAGCAGTACTGGCTCTCATAATTTTACAAACTATTTTCTTTTTTTTTACAATTTTACAAACTATTTTCTTTTTTAAAGTGCTATCCAAGTCATCTTCATCTGCGTCCTTTTGTTGTGGGTTTGGGAGTGGAAGAGCTAGCACAAGAGACAAAAGTTTAATTCTTGATGAGGGAAACATGTTTCCAAGGTTCTTCAGAGAACTCTTCACCACCTCCTGTTCCAATGTTTGTTAGTTTATTAACTGCAATAAAATACGTTATGTCACGCTACATACTATGGTAGTCCCTTTCATTAGAGGGCCTGAAAGCAAGCCACTGCTTAATTAAGGGCCCAGCCACAGCTGAACTCAGGGTGATGCTTCCCAGCCCAAGCAGGAACAAAGCAAATCTGCCCAATACTTTAGAACATACAGGGAAGTTTCGTGTATTCCCTTGAAAACAGGATTGCCACCAGCGACCCAGGCTCCTGCTAAGCCAGGAGACACACCACAGCTGCGTCTGTGCATATATAATATTTTTATATATAAACATATTATTTTCATATGCACATGTGCGTATATAATACTTTTAAACAAACATCCTCTTTGAACTTTCTGTAATTGGGAACATGAAATCATGAAATTGAAGCTTCAGATCTTTGACTGTTAAGCTTTTACTATTTCTTAACCTCATCTCTGAGTTATCTAAAATTCCTTGATAATTACAGTGTATTTTCTTGCCTTGAGAACCCTTGGGAAGATCTAGTCTCAAGCTAACAGGCGATCCCTCAAAAAAGAGACCATTTCTCCCATTAGTATCGTGCCACACTCTATTTCTGCATCTGCAACCAGAGTTTTGGGTGCTTTCTAGTTTTTGTTTCTGTTCAAAGATAGAACAGAATGCTGGAGAGGAAAGGACTCAGGATGGGAAGGGAGGTGGCCATCCTGCTTTCCCTCACTGAGAACGCTCTCTCTGCCCTGTGGGCTGGACAGGGCTGTCAGGGTGTAATGTCAGATCCATTGAGCAGTTCTGCTCTGGGAGGGAGAGAGAGAGCACCAGTGGATATCTGAGAACAAAGGTGGGGCCAGTGCCAAGAGTGACTGTGCAGGCCCCTGGCTGAGGGGAAATCCCTGGGGAACACATTCCACTCTGTGACCAGCAACCCTGTTTCCCTTCTCCCCTTCTAGCTCACTTCCCCTCCATTATCTCCATTTCACATCCATTCCCTTACTGAGGCCTTGTTCTGTGCCAGGAATTCAGCTAGGGGCTAGGGGCCAGACAATAAAAACAGACTGGTTTTCAGAACCACACAGTCATCCCTGAGGAGCACAGTCCTAAGGACACAGAACAGGGTCGTCCTCAAAAGGCACAGAGCCTGTGTTAAAGGAGATGAGACTGTGGCCCAGAGATGAGCCATGTAAGTGAGACTGCTGTGATAGGGGTTAGATGGGGGAAAACTCTTGGGTGGCTCGGTTTGCTGTGCTTTGACCTGCAGTGAGGATGATAAAAAGGCCTGATCAAGAAAGAGTCATGGAAAAGAGCCTGGTGATGAGCGAACTGCTGAATGGAGATGGGAGAGGGAGGTGAGGGAGTGTACAGGGACCATAACAAATACCACAGGCTGGGTGCCATGGCTTACGCCTGTAATTCCAGCACTTTGGGAGGCCGAGGCGGGCGGATCACCTGAGGTCAGAAGTTCGAAACCGGCCTGACCAACATGCAGAAATCCTGTCTCTACTAAACATACAAAATTAGCCGTGTGGTGACGCATGCCTTTAATCCCAGTACTCAGGAGGCTGAGGCAGGAGAATCGCCTGAACCCGGGAGGTGGACGTTACAGTAAGCCGAGATCACGCCACTGCACTCCAGCCTGGGTAACAAGAGCGAGACTCCGTTTCAAAACAACAAATATATATGTATATAATATATATAACCAAAACCCACAAACAGGGTGGCTTTAAACAAAGGAAATGGGCTGTCTCGGTTCTGGAGACTTGAAGTCCACATCAACGTGCGGCACAGTTGGTTCTCTCTCTGGAGGGAACCTGGCGAAGCCTCTGCGGGCCCAGGGGGTCCTTGGCTGGGGATGCATCTCTGCCGCCTTCCGGTCTCCTGAGCTCTAGGCCAGGACGGGTTGTGCGACGGCGGGGGTCGCTGCCCTTCTGTCCGTAGGCCTCTCCAGCGGTAAAAGGAGGTGAGGTGATTCCAAAGCAGACTTTCTATGATTTCATAACAGGCCTCTAAGGACCACTCCAATGCTGGCAGTCCATGCTTTTATAATAGGGAGTTCGGCTTTTCACGCGGGCGAAAGGGAAAGAGGAGACATCACTTTTCTTCAAGTCAGCTAACCTCTCTGCGGAGTGACGTCACCTCGAGCCTCAATTTGCTGATCTAAAAAATAAAAATTTTAATAAATTGATTACCAGTTGTTAAAAATAACACTACGGACTCACAAGGTGGTGGGACGAGGGTGCTCGAGAGACGCACAGGTCTGGGCAGAAGCAAGCCCGAGTGCTCTCCTCCAGGTTCTCGGAAACAGCCACCGCCTCCCAGCGCCGCGCGGGGGCGGGGCGAGCAGCTCCGGCAGGCAGGAGGGGGCGGGGCGATGAGGTAGGCTTTGTTCTCGTCCCGCCCTCTCCCCGCCCCCTCCCCGCCCCCGCACTAGATATCGCGAGAGGGCGGGCCCGCTTGGCTTCGGCGTCGGCGTAGCTCACGCCTTGTAGCTCTAGGCCGGCGTGTGCCCGCGAGTTGCGGGTCAACTGCTGGCTGCTAAGGGTGCGCGAGGAACCGCCACCCGTTCGGCGTTGGCTCTGGCGTCGGGGTCGTTGTGTCGTGACAACCGCTCCGGCAGCCGTTTCCGAGGCAGCAGGTGCGGCCGCTTTAGCCCTCAGCGGATTCCGCGGCTGCCTGCGGGTCTCTGCTAGTGCCGACCCTTCTCTTCGCGGATCCCAAGCCAAGCAGCCACCCTGAACCAACAGCCGAAGCGCCCGTCAATGGCGGCCTCGACGGCCTCGCACCGGCCCATCAAGGGGATCCTAAAGAACAAGACCTCCGCGACTTCCTCTATGGTGGCGTCGGCCGAACAGCCCCGCGGGAGTGTAGACGAGGAGCTGAGGTGAGAGCTGGGAGGGACGGCCTGAGAGCCCCTCCTTCCCGCTGGGTGGCCTTGCGCGCCGCCGACGTTACCCACCCAGACCCCAGGCGCTGGCGGGCGGCGTGGATGTGGCTGGGGTGCCACTCGGGTCTCTCCACCTGCCCGGCTAGCCGCGGGTGGGACCGATCTTTAAGAAGGCTGGGCGATGACGTTTATCATGTTTCCTGTTTTTTTTTTTTTTTTTTGAAGCATACGTGCATATATAATATTTTTAAGCATCATCTTTGAACTTTTTGTAATCAGGAACATCAAATCATGAAATTGAAGCTTCAGATCTTCGACTGTTAAGCTTTTACTATTTCTTAACCTCATATCTGAGTTATCTAAAATTCCTCGACAATTACAGTGTATTTTCTTGCCTTGAGGACCCTTGGGAAGATCTAGTCTCAAGCTAATAGGCGATCCCTCAAAAAAGAGACCATTTCTCCCGTTAGCATCGTGCCACACTATTTCTGCATCTGCAACCAGAGCTTTGGGTGCTTTCTAGTTTTTGTTTCTGTTCAAGATAGATATAAGCTCAAAACAGTTCAAAGAGGAGCAACTTGAAATGACCCAGTGATATTTTAGTTGCTCTTTCATACGCTAAAGATACACATATAAAAAGTTGTTGACCTGAGCATTGTACGTAATAATTATAACAATATAATTGGAAACGACCCAAAGTCCATTAGTAGGAACTGGTGAAATATTAATTACGGTACGTTTGTATAATGGAACAATATACCAGCCTTTAAAAAAAGAAAGAGGTAGGTGTTTATGCACAGGAAATGTTGCAGTACAGTATCTGTAGTGTAAAACACACCACTGGGTTACAGGTGCAAGGGGGCTTGTGCGTTATAAGATAGTAAAAATATAAGGACTCTGCATTCTGAAAATAAGGCTTAAGAAAAGTTACCTGTGAAATTTGTAGTCATGAAGCTAAAATGAGGATGTTTGTGAAATCTCAGAATATAGAAACTAGGGCATTCCTGTATAAAGGATCTTATTTGGGACCATGAAAGGAATTCATAGGGATTTGTGTTACCTTGAAGAAAATACTGAGTAGGATCACAACCTAGAATCATGGCCTTTTGGGGTTGGAAAGGATCTTAGTTTTGTCTGGCAACTCCCACGCTCATGGATGCTTGAATCTTACATTCCCTCACACACAATTTCCAACCTCTGTTTGGGCTAAGCCACACTAAATGGAGTGCTGGGGGAGTTTGATGGCTATAGGTCATGGAATTAAGAAAACAGAGTTTCACCAGAACATAACTGAAGCCGGATAACCAAGTCAGTTAAAAGATAAATAACGGCAAGGCGTGGTGGTCCACGCCTGTAATTCCAGTACTTGGGGAGGCCAAGGTGGGAGGATTGCTTGATCCCAGGAGTTTGAGACCAACCTGGGCAACATAGTGAAACCTCATCTCTTTTAAAAAAAAAAAAGAAGAATTAAAAGATAAGTAACACAACTACAGATGGCTGGAATGTAGCTTCAGGGTTTTAAGCAGCAGGAATGTGGTCCTCACTGGCATCTATGTTATTTAACTATTCTCCAGTATGAGCTTCTTTTGGTCCATTTAATGAAGTGACTTATTCTTTATCTCTGCTTCTTTAGTTTCTGTTTATTCTCAACTTGGATCTGCCTTAATTTCCCGTGGTCCCAATCTATGGATTGGCCTCTCTGTAATTTGTTGGGATTTACAGTCAGGTCTTTCTGCCTGAAAAGGCACTATACTAGACTGACTCAACTACATAGGGCTGCCTCTTCTGTAGGAGCTGTGGCAGGGTAGATTCACTTAAAAGGGACCGACTTGACTAGTTAGAGTTACAGTCCTGTCTTTGCAGAGAACTTTCAAACCCTAGTTCATGATGTTTGGTTCCAAGTGGTAAAAGGGATGGGTTTTTTAATGATCATTGTTATGTGACTGTAAAGCAAATAAACTAATTCTCCTAGTAATACAATACTGTCTTAGTCCGTTTTTTGTTGGTCATAACAAAATGCCTGAAATGATAATTTATAAGAAACAAAATTTACTTCTTACAGTCCTGGTGGCTTGGAAGTCCAGGGTCGAAAGTGTGTATCTGATGAGAACCTTCTTGCTGGTGGGGACTCTATACAGTTCCAATATGACACAGGGCATCACATGGCAAGGGGCTGAGTGTGCCAGCTCAGGTCTGTCTTCCTGTTCTTATAAAGCCACCAGAACCACTCACTTCATAACTATTAATCCAGTCATCAGAGCAGAGCCCTTATGACCCAGTCACCTCTTAAAAGCTGCACCTGTCAACACTGCCACATTGGAGATCAAGTTTCAATGTGGCGTTAGAGAGGACAGATGTTCAAATCATAGCAAATATACATTATTATTTATGTCACAACTCATGCAAACAATATCAGTAACTTTATGAGACCCTCTTTGAACAGAAACAATAAAAGTATACAGTTGGCCCACTGTATCCCTGTATCCATGGGTTTCACACCCAGGAAGTCAGCCAACACCAGATAGCCCTTTACATTTGGGAGGCATTTTACACACCAAATTCACCAACAGAAATGCAAGAAAGTTAGCACAAAATAGACCACAAAAAGGATACTTTTTACGGCACAAGAGCAGAAACAAGAAAGCAGAGCATCGCCTTGTTTGACCCCATCTGGGAACATGCTACCTCGGTTGTGAAGCTGTGAACGTGTGCAGTGGGCAACTTGAAATTCGCTCTGCTCTGTGTCTGTCTGTGAGCAACTGCTAAAAGACCTCAAATCCTGGTTCTGTCATTACAAATTTTAGCAAGTAGGTAAACTTGCAAAGAAAGAATAAGAGAATAATGAGGATGAACTCTACCTTTTATCTTTGTTGTGCAAAGTGCAGTGACTACCCACCCCTCAGTTGTGAGAGGATGTTATTTTACATAAATATTACCAAGGAATTTTTAAAGATAAAATTCAAACATATTTCAAATATATGTTTATATTTCATGTATGTATGTACTACATATGAATTATATATATCAGATGATTCTCAAAACTCAGTGTACACTTAAAGTGACGTTTAAATAAAACCATATTCAAATAGTCTTTAGTATTTCTATTTTTTTATCCAATTGTCAGGACTGATCAAACCATAATTGAGGGAGGTGGTTATTTTTTTAGATGACTCAGTGCTGTTATTATTGTTTATACTTTGCATTAGTGCTTATATATATTTTTTTGTCTGCTTTTGAGACAAGATCTCACACTGTCACCAGGCTGGAGTGCAGTGGCATGATCACAGCTCACTGTAGCCTCTACCTCCTGGGCTCAAATGATCCTCCCTTAGCCCACCACACCCAGCTAACTTTTGTATTTTTTGTAGAGATGGGGTTTTACTATATTGCCCAGGCTGGTCTCAAACTGCTGGGCTCAAGTGATCTGCCTGCCTCCCAGAGCACTGGGATTATTGGTGGGAGCCACCATGCCCCACCAGTACATATGTCTTTAATGAGTGGTTTCTACAGGTACCATTTGTCAGATACCAGTTTTTGAAGGTTAAATTAAAACCGGATAGAATCGATAAATCCACATAACTTAGTATAGATAAATCTCAGCACATTGCGACACAGCATTCAACTAGTTTAACCACCACTGTCATCTTCTATCATTGTGAGATTCCCATACTTTCAGGATACCTTGAATATAGAACACAACTTATGAAGGTGTAATTTTGTAAGCCTAGTGAATACATATGTGTATCTTATTGAAAACAAGACACTCGATTCTAAGATGTACCATCAAGAAAGAAAAAATACTGCCAATTATGATTATAAGATGCTATCCTTGGCTGGGCACAGTGGCCCACGCCTGTAATCCCAGCACTTTGGGAGGCCTAGGCAGGTGGATTGCTTGAGGTCAGGAGTTTGAGACCAGTCTGGCCAACATGGTGAAATCCTGTCTCTACTAAAAATATATATGTATAAAAAAAAAGAGTCAGGCATGGTGGTACATGCCTGTAATCCCAGCTACTTGGGATGCTGAAGCTGGGGAATTGCTTGAAGGGAGTTGGAGGTTGCAGTGAGCCAAGATCATGCTACTGCACTCCAGCCTGGGTGACAGAGCAAGACTCTGTCTCAAAAAAAGAAAATAAAAAAAGATGCCATTCTCTTAAGACATATTCCTTTTCAGAGATATGAAAATGTAAAAAATGTCTTTTGGGAATTATTGAAAATATGATAGTAAATATTGCTAAAGCCTATTATTTGAGAAGGATTATAGTTTAGCAGTTAATCTGGTGCCAGATTGTCTGGGTTTGGATCTTGTCGGCTACTTATTAGCAAACTTTGTGATTTTCAGTGAATTATTATGTCTGTGCCTTAGTTTAAATATTAAATGAATTAGGGCTGGGCGTGGTGGCTCACGCCAGTATTCCCACCTTGGGAGGCCGAGGCAGGTGGATTACAAGGTCAAGAGATTGAGACCATCCTGGTCAACATGGTGAGACCCTGTCTCTACTAACAAATACAAAAAATTAGCTGGGCATGGTGGCGTGTGCCTGTAATCCCAGCTACTCAGCAGGCAGAGGCAGGAGAATTGCCTGAACCCAGGAGGCGGAGGTTGCAGTGAGCCGAGATCGCAGCATTGCACAGCCTGGGTAACAAGAGCAAAACTCCGTCTCAAAAAAATATATATATTAAATGAATTAATAAATGTAAAATGTTTAACCTAGTGCCTCACCCTCAAATGTTAGTCTTATTGTAATAGAAATAAATATAGAAATTCATTTTTTCTACATCTCAGTGGGTTTTTTTATACAATCTGCTTTCGAGTTCACTATTCTGTTCAATTCAAATTATATAGTAGTCTTAGATACTGCAGGCAAATTCTGCTTGAAAAAATTATGCTCTAATTAATTTTCTTTGATGTAATTTAAGATATACACATGCTTCAACTTTGTCTTTTTCTGCCTGTAAAGGGATGTGGAATATTATCATCAAAGGTTTGCTGAGTAAAATAAAAAGTTTGTTTTCTAAAAGTTACTTTTTGCTTGCTTGTAATTGCTTTTATTGTTAAGTCTTACTTTTATTGTTCAGTAATGATACCAAGCTTCCAAGTCTTATATTTTGTCAATCTATATAAGTTGAATCTTCATTTAAAGAAAGGACCATTTCTTGAAACATGCAATTAAAGTTAAAACACCTTGAAGCAAAATCTTGTTTCCCATTCCAGACACAGTCAGAACTATCAAATGAGCAAGTCACAAGCAACAAGAAGTACCAGTAGGTCTTTGAGGTGGCACCATATGAGCTAACAACGTAAAAGTGAGAAGTGGTGACTCTTTCAGCACCAAATTTAGGCTGTAGGAAAACCAGTCACCCACAAGGGAGGAGAAAACTGAAACCAACAGGTGCTTTCACCATCATGGCATATGTGCCATGTAAATGATGCTTCCCCCATTTTTGTCTGCAGAGATACTGATCCCACGTGAGGTCATATAGTTCATGATGGTATTGGGTTGGGTTTTGTTATTTCACAACTAATGTTAATTCTGCCATAACTTTAGAGATGCCAACTTTCATATACAGTGTCCTCTACTGACAGTTTCTTCTACTTCACTAACTTTCTAAGATTTCCTAATATTTTTTGGAGTCTGTTTTGTAATGCCCTTATTTAAATGCTTGTTTTGTAAGATATTGTTATCTTTTTTTGGATCTGAATAATTGTACTAATTTCTTTTTCTCTTAAGTGTTGTGTTGAGGAAACAAGTGAGGTTTTGAATAAGTAGAACTTAATTTTATTTCCGATAGAAAGTAAACTAAATGGCAAACACTGGGAAAATTGAAGTTATATAAAATGTTTATATACAGCTAAAGAGCTCAAATTTATGAGAAGATTTCTAATAGACAAAGGACATAAACATAATTCACAACGAGGAAAGTAAAATACTATTAGCCAAATAAATGCAACAGTTTTGGAATACAATTTTACACCTGCTGAAATGGAAAAACAATCCCCAATCCTAGCAATGGTTTGTTAATTTACTGGGGACATTACAGTCTTTTTTAATTTTTTTTAATTTAATTTTTATTTATTTTATTTTTTTAAGAGATGGGGTTTCACCATGATGGCCAGGCTGGTCTTGAACTCCTGACCTCAGGTGATCCACCCACCTCGGCCTCCCAAAGTGCTAGGATTACAGGCATAAGCCACCGTGCCCGGCCTTAGTCTTCTTTTTTTAAAAAAAGTTGGGCTGGGTATGGTGGCTCATGCCTGTAATCGCAACACTTTGGGAGGCTAAGGCAGGCAGATCACAAGGTCAGGAGTTCGAGATGGTGAAACTCTATCTCTACTAAAAATACAAAAATTAGTCAGTCATGGTAGTGCGTGCCTGTGATCCCAGCTATTCGGAACCCGGGAGGCAGAGGTTGCAGTGAACTGAGATCATGCCACTGCACTCCAGCCTGCGTGATAGAGCAAAACTCTGTCTCAGAAAAAAAAAAAAAAGCTATATGGCAACATGGAGTGAGCTATAAAGTTCTTAGTAAAGTTTAATTCAGACACTTAGACTAGCAAATTTTCTTTAAAACATCACTGAGAATAGCATATTTACAAATATGTTCATGTCTGCCTTATTTTATATAGGAAAACTTATTTAGGTCATCAATCTAAATGGATCTTACACAGTTATTAAAAAGGTAAAAAGAAAGCACAAGCAACTTATACTACATTTACTTACAACTTATATATCAGTATGTGTATTTTATATGTACTGTAGGTACTGTTTTATGTGTATAGTTTTTTATATATATATGTATTTTTTTTTTCTTTTTTTTTTTGAGACGGAGTCTTGCTCTGTCACCAGGCTGGAGTGCAGTGGCAAAATCTCAGCTCACTGCAACCTCCGCCTCCTGGATTCAAGCGATTCTTCCACCTCAGCCTCCCAAGTAGCTGAGACCACAGGCGTGTGCCACGGTGCCCAGCTAATTTTTTGGTATTTTTAGTAGAGGCGGGGTTACACCATGTTAGCCAGGATGGTCTCGATCTCTTGACCTCGTGATCCGCCCACCTCGGCCTCCCAAAGTGCTGGGATTACATATACACACAAACACACACACACACACACACACACACACACACACACACACACATATATATTTTAATGTTTTGATAGCTTATACACATTTATATGTATTATACAAAGGAAAGTATGCAGAAATCAAAATTATGAATGGTTGAGGGTGTTGGGATTGTATTCAATTTTATTTTTTTTCTTTTCTTTTTCAATTTTATTTTTAATTTCAAGAAAACATAATTTCTCCTCGTGTTCTGCAGTTCTTTTTCTTCTATCCTTATCTTGCAAAAAAATATTTACAGGGTGTGGAATTCTCTTCTCTTCCCCATAGAGATACTTAACTCCTAAAGTCTGTCCTTATTCTTTTTTTAATCCTAAGCCAGGATGATCAATTGTCTTTTTTTTTTTTTTGAAATGGAGTTTTGCTCTTGTCACCCAGGCTGGGGAGCAGTGGCATGATCTCAGCTAACCACTGCAACCTCTGCCTCCTGGTTACAAGCAATTCTCCAGCCTCAACCTCCTGAGTAGAAGGGATTACAGGTACACGCCACCACACCCAGCTAATTTTTATATTTTAGTAGAAAGGAGGTTTCATGGTGTTGGCTAGGCTGGTCTCGAACTCTTGACCTCAGGTGATCTGCCCACCTCCTAAATTGTCATTTTAAATTCAATATTGTTAACATTGTTTAGGAAATAACTTGTTTTACTCTGAGATTAGGATGCACCCAGAAACAACATTATTAATATGTGTTTATTTTAAAAATATTTTATAATAATGTAATACATACAGAAAAGCATATTAAGTATAAATTTAAAGTGTCAGAAATTATTACTAAAGCAGACACTGGCTGGGTGGTATATCACACCTATAATCCCTGGACATTTTTTTTTTTTTTTTAAGAGACAGGGTCTCCCTGTGCTGCCCAGGTTGATCTCAAACTCCTGGGCTCAAGTGATCCTCCCATCTTGGCCTCCCAAAGTGTTGGGATTTACAGGCATGAGCCACTGTGCCCAGCCTCTCCAAAGCTTAATTACTTGTAGCCTCCTATTGACTGGAAACCTTACAGATAACAAACAATTAACTACATGTTTTGTATTATGTGCTGTGTTACTGTATTCTTAGAATACAGTCAGCTAGAGAAAATAAAATGTCAAGAAAATCATAAGGAAAATACATTTACTGTTCAGTAAGTGGAAGTGGATCATCATGAAGATCTTTATCCTGGTGGTCTTCACAATGAGTAGGCTGAAGAGGAAGAAGAGGGGTTGGTCTCACTGTCTCAGGGGTGGTAGAGGAGATGGAAGGAGAGGCAGCCTCACTTGGTGTAGCTTTATGAAAATGCATCATAATTTCTGGGTAACTTTTGTGCTTTTCATTTCTCTTGAAATGTTTCTATGTGGTACTAATAATCTTCCTTCTACTGTTTTGTTTCAGTGTCCATATCGTAAAAGGGTCCCTGTGTAAAATAAGTTAAGCATTCTCAAATAGTCCGAACTCTTTGTCAGACTGTCTAATGTCAATTTGTTTCCTGGTTTTGCTTCTTCTACATATTATTCCTTATCATTTGGCACTGATTCAGAACACTCATCTCTATCAAGTCATCTGTCAATTCCTCTGGTGTGATGTCTATTAGCTCTTGAATTTCAAGATCCATATCTAGAAACCCTTTGCCCCACCAAATAATTCACAATCTCATTATTTCCTTGATTGGCCCTGTCGGAAATCTTGTGGAGTCATGCATAACATCTGGATACAGTTTTCTCCAGCAGGAATTCATTGTTTCAGGCTTGACAGCTTTCATAGCTTTTTCTGTAACAACAATGGCATACGCAGTGGTGTAATCCTTCCTGACTTTCATGATGTTCTTTTTGAGGGTTGGCAGTCTTTTCCATAGAGCAGGGATCCCCAAACCTCAGGCCATGTGGCAGGTGCCTGAGCTCCGCCTCCTGTCAGATCAGTGGTGGCATTAGATTCTCATAGGAGTGCAAACCCTATTGTGAACTGTGCATGTAAGGGATCTAGGCTGCCCACTCCTTATGAGAATCTAATGTCTGATGATCTGAGGTGGAACAGTTTCAACCGGAAACCACCCTGCCGTGCAAAAATTGTCTTCCACGAAACTGCTCCTTAGTGCCAAAAAGTTTGGGTACCACTGAATAGACTACCGTGTGTACTAAGCCTTAAAGGTCCTCTGTGACCTCCTGATCTAGAAGTTAAATTAGAGATGTTGTGTTTGGGGACAAGTAAACCGCCTTGTTATTCTTAAAGGGTATTTCAGGATCTGAGAAATTGAAAATACCTACAGTGAAACCACCAGTTTAGACCAGATGCAGAAAGGATGATTTAAATCAGTATAACATTTACATTGATTCTTTTTAAAGCAGGTTTTTCCAAGTATATACTAAGAAACAAACTGTGTAGGCAACAAAATAATGTTGGCTTTTGGAAGGGAGGGTCTTTGAGGTCTTTTTTAATGAGTATATAAGAATTTAAAGTTAAAACATTTAATTATTGAGCACCTTAATAGTTGTGCAAATACTTCATTAAATGAGACTTTAACAGATGTTCCCAAAGTACTTATAGGGCAGGTGCGGTAGCTCATGCCTGTAGTCCCACCACTTTGGGAGGCCGAGACGGGCAGATCACATAAGGTCAGGAGTTTGAGACCAGCTTTATCAACATGGTGGGGACTGTCTCTACTAAAATTACAAAAATTAGCAGGGCGTGGTATCAGGCGCCTGTAATCCCAGCTACTAGGGAAGCTGAGGCAGGAGAATTGCTTGAATTCAGGGGTCGGAGGTTGCGGGTGAGCCAAGATTGTGCCATTGCACTCCAGCCTGGGTGACAAAAGCAAAACTCTGTCTCAGAAAACAAAAATAATGGCCATGCCTGGTAGCTTTGAATCTTTATGTTTTAATTAACAGATATCCCAGAAACAAATTATGCCAAGGAAATATTCCTGTTTTGTTTTTTACCATTTACTGGTATATAGATGAAAAATGCTTGTTGACATCAGGGAATGTGTGGATTTTGATTTGTATTATTAATTCTATAGGCCAAATATAGTAATGTTTTGAATGCCTGATATAGATACTAAATGCTATGTTTTAAATATGTGGTCACTAATTGTTCTGCATTTACTGACATTTTACTGTAGTTTCTTAATAGTTTTTTACCCTGAGTCAGCTTCTATTCCAAGAAATTACATGTGAAAATAGAGGTTAGCCATCAAATAGAAGTTGAAATGTGAAATTTGGACATTTGTGAATTTTGATGTTCAAGTTTTTCTTTTTCTACATTGGGGAAAATGTTTTTTCTTTTTAATTTTAGCAAAAAATCCCAGAAGTGGGATGAAATGAACATCTTGGCGACGTATCATCCAGCAGACAAAGACTATGGTTTAATGAAAATAGATGAACCAAGCACTCCTTACCATAGGTAATGTTCATAGGCATCATTCCTCTTGTGACTTACATCCATTTTGCATTTAATATGAGCTTCTGTATAACGGCCTATTTGAATTTGTTTTATTCTAGATTTGTTACTGGAGCACTAGTTAATTCAATAACCTAACTGCAATTTTTTTAGTAATAGAATATGTGTAACTTTAAAATTACGTAACCCATTTCATACATTATAATTGTAGTAGTAAATGTTTATTTGTTGCACCTCAGTGGTTGCTGGTTACTAATGGTGTACATCGACTAGTTTAACTTCCTTGAAATGCCAATGAGATAGGGGCTTGTTTGCTTCCCAAATAGAAATCTGGGGTTTACCCAGTCTCTTTGCAGAGAAGCATAACTGCGTGGATGGTAACTCTTTTGTAACCCACTGAAAGATAGGTGTTTATGTCTTTTTTAACTTAATGTAATATTGTTGTTCAGATACTTATTTGTGATTTTTGGCAGTTTCAAATCTCAGAATTTTCTAAATGAATTGTGAAATTACATGAGGCAGCAGTAACCAGTATGAAGACAGAAACAATGCAGTAAGCATTATGAGAAGATGAAGATTCTAAATAAGTATAGATATCTAATTAAGATAATACCTTGGGCTGGGTGCTGTGGCTCACTCCTCTAATCCCAGCACTTTGGGAGGCCAAGGCAGGCAGATCACCTGAGGTCAGGAGTTCAAGACCAGCCTGGCCAACATGGCAAAACCATGTCTCTACTTAATAAATGAATAAATAGGCCGGGTGCGGTGGCTCAAGCCTTTAATCCTAGCTCTTTGGGAGGCTGAGGCGGGTGAATCATGAGGTCAAGAGATCAAGACCATCCTGGTCAACATGGTGAAACTCCCTCTCTACTAAAAATACAAAAAATTAGCTGGGCATGGTGGCATGTGCCTGTAATCCCAGCTACTCAGGAGGCTGAGGCAGGAGAATTGCCTGAACCCAGGAGGCGGAGGTTGTGGTGAGCCGAGATCGCGCCATTGCACTCCAGCCTGGGTAACAAGAGCAAAACTCTGTCTCAAAAACAAACAAACAAACAAATAAACAAATAAATAAATAAATAAAATTAGCCAGGCATGGAGGGAGGGAGGGAGGGAGGGAGATAGATAGATAGATAGATAGATAGATAGATAAAATAAATAAATAAAATTAGCCAGGCATGGTGGCAGCACCTGTAATCCCAAGGAGGCTGAGGCAGGAGAATGTCTTGAACCTGGGAAGCAGAGGTTGCAGTGAGCCCAGATCGCACCATTTCACTCCAGCCTGGGCAACAAGAACAAAACTCCATCTCAAAAAGAAAAAATAAAAGAAAATACCTTGGCTGGGCATAGTGCGCATGCCTGTAATCTCAGCATTTTGAGATTACAGAGGCAGAGGTGGGAGAATTGCTCCAGGCCAGGAAATCAAGACCAGCCTAAGCAACATAGCAAAACTCTCTGTCTACCAAAAATAAAATAAAAAGTTATTCCCTACCTAACTTGCATTGAAAAAATAAAAGATTTCAAGGATTAAAATATTTTGTTATTGAAATAAGTAGCATAAATCCAGAAGTTACTGTTAAAATAGAGTTAACTGCAGTTTCCATTTGTTCTGTAATGAAAGAATAAAGAGTTAAGAACTATATTTTAAATCAGTGGGTGAAAACTTTAGAAGATAATTTGAAACAGTTTGTTACTAACAAAAATAAAGAGTAACAATAAACATGAAGATAAAGATTGTGATGAGGGTAAAAAAATAATGAAATAGGGACAGATGCTAAAACTCAATACTAATGATATTTGAGTGAAGAAATACATATTTTTGTGGTATTTTTGTATATACCATGGAATATATATAAAAAGGAACAAAATAATGGCATTCACAACAACCTGGTTGGAGTTGGAGACCATTATTCCAAGTGAAATAACCCAGGAATGGAAAACCAGACATCATATTTTTTCACTTATTAGTGGGAGCTAAGCTATGAGGACACAAAGGCATAAGAATGATACAGTGGAGTTTGGGGATGGGGGTGGGAGGGTGGAGAGGGATAAAAGACTACACACTGGGTATGGTGTATACTGCTCTGGTGATGGGTGCACCAAAACCTCAGAAATCACCACTAAAGAGCATATCCATGTAACCAGACATCATTTGTTCCCCAAAAACCTACTGAAATCAAAATAAATAAGTTGAGGGGAAGAAAAAGAATAAAATTACAATTAGTTAAAATAAATACACATGTTAAAAACAGGTTTATATTCTTATTTTTCTCCTAAATTGCAGGTATATACTTTAAGACATAACTTTGAAAAAAAAAAAAAAGATATAGGATCACTATGTTGCCCAGTGCAGTGGCTATTGACCAGCACCATCATAGCACACTACAGCCTGGAACTCCTGGCTCACATGATCCTCCATCTTCTGCCTCTCAAGTAGCTGAGACTATGGGTACACACCACCATGTTCAACTTCTGAAACGTATCTTAAAACCTTTATTGTACTAGCATCCAAAATCAGAGTGTTCTTTCTTTTTAATAAATGTAGTGGGGATCCTTTGCTCGCTTGTGTTAGTTGGGGATAACTATCCTAAAAGAATTAAGATCAGACGTGATTAAAAAAAATAGTTGGGGGGCCGGGGCCTCGCAGCCCGGCAGCCTTGTCAGGCTCAGTCCCTTCCCGAAAAAAAAAATAGTTGAGGCCAGGTATAGTGGCTTAATATCTGTAATCTCAGCACTTTGGGAGCCTGAAGCAAGAGGATCGCTTAGCCTCCCATAGAGCTTTTTTTTTCTGAGACAGAGTCTCACTGTGTCACCCAGGCTGTAGTGCAGTGGCATGATCTCAGCTCACTGCAATCTCCACCTCCCAGGCTCAAGAGATTCTTGTGCCTCAGCCTCCTGAGTAGCTGAGATTATAGGCACCCACTACCACACCTGGCTAAATTTTGTATTTTTAGTAGAGACGGTTTTGCTGTGATAGCCAAGCTGGTCTGGAACTCCTGACCCCAAGTGAACCACCTGCCTCAGCCTTCCAAAGTGCTGGGATTACAGGCATGAGCCACCATGTCTGTCCCCTAAGAACTCTTGCCTAGGAGTTCGAGACCAGCCTGGACAAGAGTGGGACTCCATCTCTACAAAAAAATTCAAAACAAAAACAAAACTGGCCAGGCGCAGTGGCTCACGCCAGTAATCCCAGCACTTGAGATGCTGAGGTGGGCTGTTCAGCTGAGGTCAGGAGTTCAAGACCAGCCTGGCCAACATGGTGAAACCCCATCTCTACTGAAAATACAAAAATATATCCAGGCATGGTGGTGGGAGCCTGTAATCCCAGCTGCTCGGGAGGCTGACGCAGGAGAATTGCTTGAACCTGGTAGGTGGAGGTTGCAGTGAGCCGAGATCGCCCCATTGCACTCCAGTCTGGGCAACCAGAGTGAAACTCTGTCCCAGAAAAAAAAATTATCCAGAGGTGGTGGTGTGTAATTGTAGCCCCAGCTACCTAGGAGGCTGAGGCAGGAGGTTGTTTGAGTGTGGGAGGTTGAAGATGCAGTTAGCCATGATCATAGCACTGCACTCCAGCCTGGTTGACTTGTCTGGAGGGTCAATCAGGAGGGTCAAGACAAGAAGGAGACTTGTCTCATTTTTTTTTTAAATGGGGTCTTGCTCTGTCACCCAGGCTGGAGTGCAATGGTGCGATCTCAGCTCACTGCAACCTCTGCCCCAGGGGTTCAGCTTCCACCCCGGGGGTTCTGCTGCCTTAGCCTCCAAGTAGCTGGGATTACAGGTTCCCACCACCACACCCAGCTAATTTTTGTATTTTTAGTTGAGACGGGATTTCACCATGTTGGTCAGGCTGGTCTCAAACTCCTGCCCTTGTGATTTGCCCGCCTGGGCCTCCCAAAGTGCTGGGATTACAGGCATGAGCCACCGTGCCCGGCCAGAAAAAAAGATTTTCAAAATAGCTATAGTCATTATTTTTTGACTTTTATAAATATAATTTGAATGGTAGGTATTTGCCATTCGAATAACCAGAAAAGTTATTTGGTCCCCAAGTAATTGAGGCTATGTATATGCAGAGATACATGTGCTCTGCTTTTATCAGTTCAATGCTTGGTTTTGTCATTTCCTTCCATGGCTTTTTTTTTTCTTTTGGAGAGTTTTATTTGGCCAGGCATGGTGGCTCATACTTGTAATCCCAGCACGTTAGGAGGCTGAGGCAGGAGGATTGCTTGAGCTCAGGAATTGGAAACAAGCCTGGGCAACATAAAGAGTCCCCATCTCTACGAAAAATAAAAAGGTAAGCCAGGAGTGGTAACACATGCCTGTATTCCCAGCTACACAAGAGGCTTAGGTGGGAGTATCACTTGAGCTCGGGAAATTGAGACTGTAGTGAGCCGTGATGGTGCCACTGCACAGTTGGGTGACAGAGTAAGACCCTATCTCAAAGAAAAAAAAATGTTTTATTTAACTGAAGATGCTTTTTATAGAAACATGTCTTATTACCTAAGAATCTCACAGTTAGTATATAAGAAATTACTGTTTTAGATACATGTACATATATAAACATAATTCATCAGTAAATTTTATAACTAGAATTTTCTGTAGAACAGTTCTATAAATTAACAAAATGTTCATTTTACCCTGCTCTGCTTAATTAAACTCAATAACATAGATCAGCTTATTTCAACTCCCTTAGAAAAAAGAGCATCATCTAAACTGTAGGACTTAATCTATCACCTTAATTAACCAGGAAATATATAAACTGGCAGTATTTTATAAGTAGCTGAGTTCTGCTTTATATACTTTCCAGTGGCTAAGAGTTAAGGATGCCCATTTTTGCACTGAAGTGGGGAGCACATTTTTCATTAGAGGGTAGAGTGAGAACGCTAAATAGCTTGTAAACTTCTGAATCAGGTCTTTAGGATCTAATTTTGTTATTTTACCCAGTCTTGCATCTGCATAGATCATCTGTCTGTATCTTAAGATTGATGTAGAAATGCATGTTCTAAAACCAGACAGAATTTACTTTGCATTACTTGTTCCCTCCCACTGGATGGAATAATTGGAACTTTGACGTTCCCCACCCCCACCAAGGTCATTTGTGTTTTCAGTACAGTTGTTCCTCATTAGCCATGGAGGTTTCAGGACCTCCCTAAGATACCAAAATCCTCGATACTCAAGTCTCTCTGATATAAAATGGCATTGTAGATGTATATCATCTATGCACATCCTCCTGTATACTTTAAGTCATCTATGTTACTTATATTAGCTCATAAAATGTAAATACTATGCAAACAGGTTTTACATGCTATATGATTTAGGGAATAATAATAAGAAAAAAGTCTACGTGTTTAATACAGATGAAATTTTTCTTTTCTCCAGCTGTTTTCTTTTTCTTTTTTGAGATGGAGTTTCGCTCTTGCTGGAGTGCAATGGTGAGATCTCGGCTCACCGCAACCTCCGCCTCCTGGGTTCAAGCAATTCTCCTGCCTCAGCCTCCCAAGTAGCTGGGACTACAGGCATGCGCCACCATGCCCAGCTAATTTTTTGTATTTTTAGTAGAGATGGGGTTTTACCATGTTGACCACGATGGTCTCAATCTCTTGACCTTGTGATCCACCCACCTTAGCCTCCCAAAGTGCTAAGATTATAGGCATAAGCCACTGTGCCCAGCCCTCTCTGGCTATTTTTAATCCACAGTTGGTTGAATTTATGAATGTGGATCCTGTGGATATGGCAGGCAGACTGTATATTTTTCTCTTAATCATTTGGAGTCTTTTCTTGATTGGGTGCTGTACTTTTAAGTATTTGTATTGAATAGGAATGATTTAAAGTTAAACCTCAAAGATTTAACAACAGAGCTATAAATATATCGATATATTAAGTAGGTTGATAGAATTGTTTTTCTACCTTGTTTTTGTGGCTGACAATTTATGTTTCAGGTATTAATTACAATGTGCTTGTCATACTAGTATGATGGGTGATGATGAAGATGCATGTAGTGATACAGAGACCACTGAAGCCATGGCACCAGATGTCTTAGCCAAGAAGTAAGTGCTAATGACTGTAACACATTTCACTTATGCAGTTTTTAATTGTGCAGAGTTAAAAGCATTTTACATTGCTTTCCCTATGTAAGTGTAAATAAAAGGCTGTTTATCAAAATGTTTTATGCCAACTTCTTTTCCTTTTTTTCCCCTTTTTTCACCCTCTGAGTCTCCAACTTTTTTATACTCTTGTCTCTTAATTAAAATAAAGGTATGTAGGTGGCAAGAAGACGAGAGTACATGAACACAGGATTCCCTGTGGGTATTTTTGTTTGTTTTTTGAGACAGAGTCTCACTCTGTCATTCAGGTTGGAGTTCAGTGGTATGATCTTGGCTCACTGCAACCTCCACCTCCCAGGTTCAAGCAATTCTCATGCCTCAGCCTCCCCAGTAGTAGCTGGGATTACAGGCGCATGCCACCACGCCTGGCTAATTTTTGTATTTTTAGTAGATACAAGGTTTTGCCATATTGGCCAGGCTGGTCTCGAACTCCTGACCTCAAGAGGTCCGCTGGCCTCAGCCTCCCAGAGTTCTGGGAT
This sequence comes from Callithrix jacchus, assembly GCF_049354715.1. Taxonomy (NCBI): domain Eukaryota; kingdom Metazoa; phylum Chordata; class Mammalia; order Primates; family Cebidae; genus Callithrix; species Callithrix jacchus. The sequence goes on along the minus strand of NC_133516.1, from coordinate 24,428,337 downwards.
TACAGGCATGAATCACCGAGCGTGGCCCCTGCCTCCTGTTTTTAAAGGTAGCAGTGAGAAAGGCAAAAATAAGTTAATTCATTAAAAGCTCTCTTCCTTTGCTGCTTATTGACTTCTGGCACCCATTCCACTGTTCTTGTTGCTTACTGGTTTCTATGCCCATTTCTACTTTTTTTGTTGTTGAGACAGTCTTGTTCTGTCACTCAGATTGGAGCGCAGAGGCACAGTTACAGCCTCAAACTCCTGGGCTTAACCAGTCCTCCCACCTCGGCCTTCTGAGTATCTAGGACTGCAGGTGTACACGACCATGCCCAGCCCATTGCTGCTCTCTTGCTTTTGATTTTCCTCATCAGGTTATAGCTAGCACATAAATGATCTTTAGATGTTTTTGTAAGAGTCAACAGTGAAATAAGATTCTTTAATAATATCAAAACATTACTTAATTTATTTGTGCATGATTGTTGCATAGATTAGCTGCTGCTGAAGGCTTGGAGCCTAAGTATCGGATTCAGGAACAAGAAAGCAGTGGAGATGAGGATAGTGACCTCTCACCTGAAGAACGAGGTAGTTAATTTCCTTTCCTGCTTTCAGCATGATGCTAATAGTTTTTGCTAAGATAAATCTGTTATTTGGAAGATTGGCAAATGGTTTTCATTTTGGGGACACAGGGGAGGAAAATGAAAGCAATCTTTATAATTCAGATACTACTTGTGTGTTTTGTTGTATAGTAGTTTTTTACCCCTGATTTTGAGAATATGGGGAAGTATTACCATCTTTAAAGTAATTATAAGTATTATTTTCTTTGTACTTTTTAGTGCAGAGTAGATAGTAAATACTTCTTAAATCAGTGCTTTTTAAGTCATTGAGTGTTTGGATGGTCTTAAAGTACATAGCTGAAAGAGCTAATTTCCCATTGCTTATACTTTTTCTGTTGTTAGGCAGTGGTGCAACATACCAAATGAACCAAGATGATCAGATGCAGAGTGAAGGTCTTTATTAGGTCTTATCAATGAAAAGGAGCAGTGGTGTCCTAGGAAAGGAGATGGAGACAGCCCTCCCCTTAACAGGGATGGAAGAGGGTCTTTTAGGCCATTCAGCACATACACATTTAAGGCATTGCTGCCTGCTCATGTTTTCTGTTTTCATAAGTAAAGGTGCTTATCTATGGAGGCTGGAAGAGAAGGAATGTATCTTATCTTATTGCATTTTAATACTTTTTGATTCATGTGAATGTAGAATGTAACCTTTTGTTTTTGTTTTTGAGATGGAGTCTTGCTTTGTTGCCCAGGCTAGAATGCAGTGGTGCCATCTTGGGTCACTGCAGCCTCCGCCTCCTGGGTTCAAGAGATTCTCCTGCCTTAGCCTCCCAAGTAGCTGGGATTACAGGTGCCCGCTACTGTGCCTGGCTAATTTTTTTGTAGTTTTATTGGAGATGGGGTTTCACCATCTTGGCCAAGCTGGTCTCGAACTCCTGACCTTGTGCTTCAACCGCCTCCGCCTTCCAAAGTGTTGGGATTACAGGCGTGAGCCACCACACCCAGCATGTATAATCTTTTTAAGAATTTAAAAATTGTGTATAGCTTCTTTGCAACTATTTTTAAAGGAAAATCCAAGCCTATGGATAGAGGGGAAAGATACAAGAAAAGAGCATACAAAAAAGGAAGAAGGAAAATACACTAGAAACCTACTTGAAGTTTTTCAGTATAGGCACTACCTATACTATACCTATACAGTGAAGAAGTTGAGAAACTTTAGAATGAAGGCTCCAGGATCTTTGTCATGTGTAGCTGCTAAGGTATCATTTGCTAGTCTTTCCTGTTATCTTCAGAATATAGCCAGTTCAACAGAACTGTGATGATCTGAGCCTAATACTTGTACGAGAGAAATTTTACTTGTAGCATATTCTCAAGTTGTATTGTATCTCTTCAACTTTCAGACACTTCCAGTTGATTTTTCCAAAATATATTCCAAAAGATCCTTAAAAAGTATTTCAAATAGAAATAGTTTCTGGAGTCTGTTTCCTTGTTGCTCTCTAAAAACATGATCTATTGAGAATAAGGAATTTTTCATTAATATATACTGTCAGTTTTAACTGAGGGATCGGTTTCTCAAGTTGTAATTCCATGAGTCAACCAGCAGGGGGAGCCATTTGACCAATTATAATTTCATTAATTTCCATTGGTGGGGTTATTGAATTATATAGATATTACATGGCTGGAAATTTGTTGTCTGTTGACATTGGACAGCTTAGGGAGAAAAATTGTAACTCACAGCATAGCAATTAATATTATTGTCTATGGAGACAGGCAAACCTAAGCTTATGCTCCAGGTATGCCACTAGGCTAATTTGCTTAATTTCTCTGAGACTCAGTTTTCTGATTTCTAAATTGGAAGCTGTAAAAATATTTTGGTGACTATTAAATGAGTTAAAGCATTTAAAGCACTTAGCACTGATCTTGGTATATTGTGAGTACTCACTGAATATTAACTTTTAACAACTTAATAAAGATATTCCCCCATAAAAAGTAAAAGTAGGTGCCAGGTGCGGTGGCTCCCAGCACTTTGGGAGGCCGAGACCGGTGGATCACAAGGTCAAGAGATCGAGACCATCCTGGTCAACATAGTGAAAACCCGTCTCTACTAAAAATACAAAAATTAGCTGGGCATGGTGGCGTGTGCCTGTAGTCCCAGCTGCTCGGGAGGCTGAGGCAGGAGAATTGCCTGAACCCAGGAGACAGAGGTTGCGGTGAACCAAGATCATGCCATTGCACTCCAGCCTGGGTAACAAGAGTGAAACTCTGTCTCAAAAAAAAAAAATGATATAAATAGTTGTGTACATGGCAGAATGTTTCCTGGATGTTCATAGACTTACTATTTAAACTGGGTAATTATAATTATAGTTCTATCAAACAATAGACATAAACAGACTGCTGCCCTGGGCAAAATGGGATATATAATCATCCTAACAACATCTTAAGTGAAAAAAACAGCCTGTACTTCAATGTGTGATTCATTTTTAGGAAATACATTTTTTTAGAAAAAGTCTAGAGTTAATGTGGTTTTCAAAATCTAAAATGTATTTAATTCAACAGATATTATACACCCACTTTACATTAAAATGTTGGAATTGTGATTTCCAAATGAAGAAATTGAGTGTTTTCTTTTTTAAGTTTCTACTATGAACATGTGTTATTTTCTAATGAGGAAAAGTGTTACCTTCTTTGTAAATTTACCTGTGGTAGTCAAGGCAACTAGAATCTAGTTTTTTTTTTTTTTTTTGAGACAGAGTTTTGCTGTCGTTTCCCAAGAAACAGTGGTGCAATGTCAGCTCATTGCAGCCTCCACCTACCAGGTTCAAGCGATTCTGCTGCCTCAGCCTGAAGTAGTTGGGATTACAGGCGCCTGCCACCATGTCCAGCTAATGTTTTATATTTTTAGTAAAGACAGGGTTTCACCATGTTGGCCAGGCTGGTCTCGAACTTCTGACCTCAGGTGATCCACCCGCCTTGGCCTCCCAAAGTGCTGGGATTACAGGGGTGAGCAACTGCACCCAGCCTCATTTTTATTTTTTAATACTGCTTTTACGTTATCTGAATACTTGAACTGTATCACTGAAAATGAGTCATGATCATGATGGCTGGTTCAAGTATGACAGTGTTTACAACTAATTGGTCACAGCTAGTTACAGATTTCTTTGTTCCTTTTCCACTCCCCCTACTTCACTTGACTAGCCTAAAGACATTTTTTTAGTTAGGAGAATTTGGTCTTTTTGCTGGTCCCTCTCCCCCTCTGCCCCCCACCCTCAGTTTTACTTCTCTCTGTAACATGTCATCCCTCAAGAGCAAAACAAATCACAAAAGTTATTTATAAGTAGAAAAGAGAGATGCCTGGCAAGATCTTCATTAAAATATTTCAATGACAAAAAAGCACAGAGGTCGGATGCTGGGGCTCATGCCTGTAATCTCAGGAGTTCAAGACCAGCCTGGGCAATATGGCAAGACCCTATCTCTTCAAAAAATTTTAAAAATTAGCTGGGCATGGTGGTACATGACTGTGGTCCCAGTTATTGGGGAGGCTGAGATGGGAGGATCGGCTGAGATCTTGGTAATTTGAAAGAAGTGTTTATAGATTAATGAAATGGAGGTTAGTTTCAGAACTGTCTCTCTCTCAACCCAAGTAGAGGATGTAAAATGATCAATGAATAGTGACACAAACTTTTTATTTTAATATAAATTTAAAAAAATATAAGTATAGATGTTGTTTAAAATTTTTAGGGAATTAGAGGACATTAAGAAAATATTGGCCAGGTGCAGTGGCTCACATCTGTAACCCCAGCATTTTGGGAGACCAAGGCAGGCCAACTCCTGACTTGAGGTCAGGAGTTCAAGACCATCCTGACCAACATGGTGAAACCCCATCTCTACTAAAAAACAACAAAAAAAGTACTTTGGAGGCCAGGTGTGGTGGCACACACCTGTAGTTCCGACTACTTGGGAGGCTGAGGTAGGAGGATTGCTTGAGCCCAGAAAGTGGAAGTGAGCCTGGGCAACAGTGAGATCTCATTTCTAAAAATTAAAATGAAAATAAAAGAAGAAGGTCCTTTAAATAGCCTTATTGAGGGATATCTCTGCTTCTTAAAAAATAAATAAATACATTTTTGAGATAGGATCTTGCTGTGTCAACCCAGGCTGGAGTGCAGTGGCATAGTCGTGGCTCACTGTAGCCTTAGTCTTCTAAGCTCAGCCGATCCTCCCATCTCAGCCTCCCCAATAACTGGGACCACAGTCATGTACCACCATGCCCAGCTAATTTTTAAAATTTTTTGAAGAGATAGGGTCTTGCCATGTTGCCCAGGCTGGTCTTGAACTCCTGAGATGACAGGCATGAGCCCCAGCATCTGACCTCTGTGCTTTTTTGTCATTGAAATATTTTAATGAAATTTTTAATTAAACAATGGTGTTGCTTACGCCTGTAATCCCAGCACTTTTGGAGGCCTTGGTGGGCCGTTCAGCTGAGGTCAGGAGTTCCCAGCCTGGCCAACATGGTGAAACCCCATCTTTAATAATACAAAAATTAGCTGGGAGTGATGGCACACGCCTATAATCCCAGCTACTCGGGAAGCTGAGGCAGGAGAATCGCTTGAACCCAGGAGGCTAAGTTTGCAGTGAGCCAAGATTGCGACATTGCACTCCTGTCTGGGCAATAAGAGTGAAACTCCATCTCAAAAACAAAAAAAAGAAAGAAAAAAAATAAAAAACAATGGTGAATTATTTTAATGCTGTTCATTGATAACATAGCTGGCAATTTTATATTGATCCCCCCCCTTTATGTTTTTTTGGTTTTTTAAATTTTCTGGTCTAAGAAAGTTAAAAACCTTAAAATTATTTATTCATAAGTAGTTGTTCTTTAAGGAGAAACTATTAATAAAATGTGATCAGTTTTGTTGAGTTGCTGCCAGCCTTATGTTTCTATGGTAAAGACTAGCATGAGGCCGGGCACAGTGGCTCAAGCCTATAATCACAGCACTTTGGGAGGCTGAGGCGGGTGGATCACGAGGTCAAGAGATCGAGACCATCCTGGTCAACAAGGTGAAACACCGTCTCTACTAAAAATACAAAAATTAGCTGGGCATGGTGGCGCACACCTGTAGTCCCAGCTACTCAGGAAGCTGAGGCAGGAGAATTGCCTGAACCCAGGAGGCAGAGGTTGCGGTGAGCCGAGATCGTGCCATTGCACTCCAGCCTGGGTAACAAGAGCAAAACTCCATCTCAAAAAAAAAAAGACTAACATGAAAGAATAATTTGGAGTCACTTCACCATTCCTTTATAATAGTTTTTCTTATTACTCTGAAAATGAGGTTATGTTTTTAGCCAGCAGTGTCTTAAATCCTGGCAGTTTCTTAACAGATAAGAATTGTTTTAAAGGATTTTTTTTCTTAATTATAAAAATAGAAAATAATAAAGTAAAGCCACGTCATCGTTCCTTGACTCCGAATTAACCACTGTTAATTGCTGAGTCTCATTTTTGTCTCTGTGTGTGTATGTGACAGGCATTGTACGTAATAAATATAGTATATAGTGTTGGAATTGCTTTTTTTTCACCATTCAACTCTTTCTGGATAATTTTCCCATATCTTTAAACTTTTTTCACAAATATAATTTCTAATGGCTGGATATATTTCTGTTCTTCCATCGAGATGACCTTGAGGTGAATGCCAAATAGTAAATATTTTAAATTCTACAGGCCCAGTGGTCTCTATTACAAACTACTCAACTCTGCCATTGAACACAAAAGCAGCCTTAAGCATGACAAAAACAAATGAGCATGACTGTTTTAATAAAATTTTATTTATAAAATGGGCATGGGCCTGAACCTTGACGTAAAACCTCCAAAGCTTACGTTTTGCATCTTATAGAAAAAAAGCGACAATTTGAAATGAAAAGGAAGCTTCACTACAATGAAGGACTTAATATCAAACTAGCTAGACAATTAATTTCAAAAGACCTACATGATGATGACGAAGATGAAGAAATGTTAGAGACTGCAGATGGAGAAAGCATGAATATTGAAGAATCAAATCAAGGTTAGATGTTTTCAAAATGTCACTGAGTTTTGTAATGCTGTGCCTAAGATAATATACTTTATTTTGCTTTAAACTTGTAAAAAAAAAAAAGCAGACAATTTTGCTGAGATTCACTTTGTAATACCAAATGTCTCTAAAATGTTAACGCCGTGGCCAGTTTCAGTATAAGCAGAGTTGATTTGATTTTAGATCTTATGCTTTGTTATACGGCTTTTTTTATGGTTTACTGGTCTTTAGGCAAGGATGTTTGTCTTCATATTAAGCTATATTTTGTTTTGAATGTTTTAGGTCATGTTGTATTTGTCATAACAATCTAAAGTTTAAAAAGTTTTAAAGGAAACACATTTTTAGTATGGCAGATTTGTTTTTACATCCTTTAGTTAGAAAGTATGTCATATCTTTCCAATGCTGTTTCTTTTGACTGTTGGATTGACAAGTTATTTGGCTGTTTTTATTTCGTTTTGTTTTGTTTTAAAGTCTTGGACACCCAGTCCCTGCAGCCTAGCAACTCCTGATCTGTCATAGGAAATAGGTTTTATTTTTTAGGAACTGTTATTCTGGTTTCTAACGAAGGTGAATCTTCTGCACCATTAATGAAGATTTTTTTTGTGCCCACTACCTACTCCTTGTACTTAACAAACTTCATGCTTTTTATTGGAGGTGTAATTTACTTTATTTGTGGTGCCTAGAATGGTTAAGTATTAGGAAAGTATAGAATTATTACCATTTTGGTAAGTATAATATGAAATATGAATAATTCTATGATACAGCTTGATGAGTCACTGTCTCATAGTGTCAGGATTACAATACTTATTTTATAATATGTTTTAGCCTTTTAGTCTATTTCATGTATCCTTTCATTTCCATTATATATTCTATTGTCTTTTGAACTTATATTTAACTTGAGCAAATTTCATCTTAAGTAGTAGCGGTTACATGTTTCTCTTATTTATTTTAAAATCTGTCATCTACTTTTATTTTTAATTTTTTTTTTTTTTTTTTTTTTTGAGACGGAGTTTTGCTGTTGTTACCCAGGCTGGAGTGCAATGGCACGATCTCGGCTCACTGCAACCTCCGCCTTCTGGGTTCAGGCAATTCTCCTGCCTCAGCCTCCTGAGTAGCTGGGATTACAGGCACACACCACCATGCCCAGCTTATTTTTTTGTATTTTTAGTAGAGACGGGGTTTCACCATGTTGGCCAGGATGGCCTCAATCCCTTGACCTCGTGATTCACCTGCCTCGGCCTCCCAAAGTGCTGGGATTACAGGCTTGAGCCACCGCGCCTGGCCTTATTTTTTATTTGTTAAAGAGGCAGAGTGTCACTGTTGGCCAGGCTGGTCTTGAACATTTCTCCTGCCTCAGCCTCCCAAAGTTCTGAGATTACAGCTGTGAGCCACCACACCCAGCCTGTTCACCATTTGTGAATTACCTAGCTCCTAATTGCCCTGAGGTCTGTGTTTCCCATTTTAGCTATATGTTGATGGATTCTTTAAATGTATTCAACTAAATGTGTCTTTGATTATAGCTTTTCAGCAACTTTTACTCAGATTTTCAATATCAGCTCTTAGGGACTAGGAATACGTTTCATTTGCTGCTGGAAATTTGCACCAGTACTGCTACCACTGTGCCAGTTTAAAGGTTTTTTGCTGTTGTTGTTATTGTTTTTCTTTTTTTTAAATAACTGGCATTTTGACCATTTCTGCTTATAAGGTGTTACATTTCACACATTTAGTACATAAATATATTTCTTTACGTTTAATAGAGAATTAAAATTTTGTATTCGCTCAGTGCCTGATTTTTCTTCACTGGAGAAGAAGTACACCTTTCAAAGGAGTATATCCTGCTTAGCATTATAAAACCCACAAGAATAGGATGCTACTTAGGGAAATGAGTACCTTATTTATCCCCTACCCTTTTTGGGCGTTTAACATTTTAACAGCTTTTAAAATCGCCAAGTTCTGTAGAACCCATTTGTTTTTGGGCAATGTCAGTCTCTTCCCTTCCCTCTGTTTCCCCCATTCACACAGTTCATTGGAGAAAAATGACATGCTGGACTCTGAGGTAATATTTTATAGCTTTGAGGTAATAAATGTAAATCTTTTTATAGCTCTGGATATTTGAGTTGTCGTAAACAATTACCTTTCCACTTGTGAGTTACAGACATGCTCAATCTGAAACCTGTTTGTTTTATCAGCAAGTAGACACTTACATTCTTTAGAATATTTAGGGGAGTATACAGATTCTTCCATTTCAGTCTAAATCAGCCTACATGAAATATACCTTATTTGTTTTAAATTTTTATATTTGCTTATCATCCATGCTAGTAGAAGAGAACTTCAGCCAGGGTTGACAATATATAACAAATTATGTTGACTTTTCTTTTATCTTTGCAGGATCTACTGCAAGTGACCAACAGCAAAACAAATCACAAAGTTCATAGAAGAGATCATTCAACACTGCAAATGTTTGTTAGATATAAACCCTGTGACTATAATACATTGCTTCTTGTTCTCCACAATTCATGACCTTAAGTACCAAAATGCATACCAGTTATTACATATTGCCAAGAATTAAATGATAACCCTAGAGACTGATTAGACTGAAAATGCCTAATTGATATATATATTCTTGTGCCTAGTACTTTACCACAAATACAGTGTAAGATCGTCAGTCCAAAACTGCATTACTTTTATAAAAACACTGGCTAATTTGTAAAAGATATTATATAGCTTTTTATGCTTTAGAGGTTAAACAATATCTTTGGGGGGGGACTAATTTATTTTCATCATTCTTAATGTGGTGGTAGCTCTTATAAAGTTTGTTGATTTGTTGGTTTGGTTTTTTTTTTAATCAAAAGCTAGTTGAACAACAGGATATATAGACTGATAAATATTCAGGCTGAATAGTATTTTAACACTTGTCTTCAACTTGTCTGTTTAATTGAAAAGGATTATAAGAGTGACTGTTGCATTTTCTGACCTATTACCTTTAAAACTCCTGTTGCGTTTCTTTGTATTTACAGGGAAAGGACTGAACTTTTTCTCATCGAAACTAGCTTTTTCCCCCTACAAATAAATTATCCGGTTAAACTTGCACTAATGTCTGCTCTGTTTTTTGTTTTTTAATGTTTTTGGTACACTGGGCAGACTTCAGAGCAGTTTTTTAAAAAATAAATATTCTAGTAGCTCTCTTAGCATTCCCTTTAAATACCTGTCTTAACCTCCTGCTTTTATTTCCTACTCCTTTCCACGGGTACACACACAATCCTTTACCTTTTAAAGGATCATTAAGATTGTCGTGACATTAAGAACCCTTTCTCTCACTCACTCTTCTGTCATTTGCTGCAATACTGAAATTCTTATTTTAACCATCAATGCCTATTAATTATTTAATACATGAAGAAAATAGATTGAGTAGCAGCAGTACTGTAGGTGGGAAATACAGTTTAACTGATGAATTTCTAACCTCTCTGACTTACAGCTTGCTAATTAAATTGCTATTTGTTTGTCTGGCTTAATTAGACTTAAGAAAACAACTAACTGAGGGGTGTTTTTGTTTTTTGAGGGTTTTTTTTTTTTTGCATGAGGAGAGAATTATATGTAACCAGTGATATGATTATTCCTGAATGTACAGACAGAAGTAAGCCTGGACGTTGTTTACTTTAAAAACTTAAGTCCCTGCTTTAAGGGAATATGATAACGTATGCTATGACAAATGTACTTTATTCTTCTAACACAGTAAGAATTACTTGGAATTTTTTTCTGAAATGAAGTTCAGGAAAGCCTGTGTTTCTTGTTTTAGTGATGGTTTCATTTCTAGCCATACAATTCATAGATTGTATACAATTTTTGTTAGTACCAAAATAATCTGTTATATGAACAGACTTCTAAAATAATTTCTGTATATTATATATATAAGAAGGCTTTTATTGAACAGCTTATCTTCCACTTGCAAGTTTATGGAAATATCAATATATCAAAATAAATAAAAAGTGGGAGAATTCTTTGCTGTTAGAAGAATGTGCTTATATTTTGTTTTTCAATGGGATATAATCAGAGTACTGCAGTATTCTACTAAACATTTCAGCTAGTATACCACTGATTTAGAAACAAAACTGTTATCTCTGCTTTCTGAATTTAGAATGTTGGGATTGCCTGTTTAAATCTGTTTGGGAGGACGTAGAGATTAAGTCTGTACACATGTGTGCACATATATTCATGCACCCTCTTGATTTTGGTTTTCTCGTTTTTGAGTTCTTAGAAAGCATCCACATACTTTTTTTTTTTTTTGTAGAAGTAGCTGTTGTAGAGTGAAGAAAAGGATAAGACTTTAAACAGTTGATTCTTTTTGTGTTTTCTACAAACTGTTTTTTGAAATTTAAATCACAAGCAAACTCACTTTGTGGTTTTTAGAAAGTAGATGATAATTTCAGAGGAGTAAGCCGTGCCGTTTGCCAAACAGCATGCTCAGTGGGATCTTAGGTAGCCAAGTGAAGCTGAGAAAAGGAATTTTCAAGTAAAAAGTTGCTAATTGACATGGTATGAACTAGTCAAAATATGAACCATTATGGTTCAAGTTAGATTTTCTTCTAGAGAGATGGAGCTGAATGTTCAGTTCTAGCCAAGGTGGATTTTACATTCAACTTTTTAGTATTTATTTTTTTGGGGGGGGGGGCGTTGTTTATTTTGAGATGAAGTTTCACTTTGTCATGGAGGCTGGAGTGCAGTGGCTTGATCTCGTGCTCACTGCAACCACTGCTGCCTGGTTCAAGTGATTCTCCTGCCTTAGCTTCCCATGTAGCTGGGATTACAGGCTCCTGCCACCGTGCCTGTTGTATTTTTTGTAGAGATGGGGGTTTCACCATCTTGGCCAGGCTGGTCTTGAACTCCTGACCTTGTGATCCATCCACTTTGGCCTTCCAAAGTGCTGGGATTACAGGCATGAGCCACTGCACCTGGTTTACTTTCAACTTTTTAATCAATATCACTTTCTGTGCTTAACTCTTTGGTGTTACCTTGTCTGTTTCCATTTGTCTAAAATTCTGCAGGGATGACTAAAATTTGACATAATGGTATAAATGGATTGTTAAGGGTAACTTTAAGTTGAAGATTAAAGCAAGATCCCGTTTTCCCCATGACTTTGATTTTGTTTACATTTTTCCCTTTAAGTTAGTATACACTACACATACTGTAATAAAATGTAATATGACAGTTGCCTGTGTGTGGATTTTATTTTATTGCTACTCAGCTATCTCAAGACCATAATCCATTGACCAAGTGTTCTGGATACCAGGAGTGATCTTGGATGACGTGTGGCAGAGCACTTCGTTTAGTCATAGTAGAAATGATAAGAGCTACCATTTATTGAGGACCTATTACTTGCTGTTGCCCAGCTTTGTGCTCAGTCCCTTACATCTAATCCCCAAACTGCCTCACAAAGCAAACATTATCTACACTTTATAAGTGAGGAAAATCCACTTAGCCAACTTATTTATTAATAGTTTTAGTGTCTCACACATGCTAAATGACCGGATTCAAATCCAAATCTAACAAAATTTCATGGTCTTTATTCAAGCTTTTTTAAATGTAGAAAACATTATAGAGGGCTGGGCGCGGTGGCTCACGCCTGTAATCCCAGCACTTTGGGAGGCCGAGGCGGGTGGATCAAGAGGTCGAGAGATTGAGACCATCCTGGTCAACATGGTGAAACCCCGTCTCTACTAAAAATACGAAAAATTAGCTGGGCATGGTGGCGCGTGCCTGTAATCCCAGCTTCTCAGGAGGCTGAGGCAGGAGAATTGCCTGAATCCAAGAGGCGGAGGTTGCAGTGAGCCGAGATCGCGCCATTGCATTCCAGCCTGGTAACAAGAGCGAAACTCCGTCTCAAAAAAAAAAAAAAAAAAAAAATTTTAGAAATTGTACCTTGTAAATAAGTTTATATGAATTATTGATACATAACTATGCTTTAGGAGCAGCATTTTTCAGGTGTTTGAGTTTCTGGGTTTTTCTTTTTTTAATCTGAAAAATTGGAAATAATTTTGTTTGCAGTTTGTGTGCCTTCTAGGAAAAATGGCTCAAAAGCACAAATAGTGGCTGGAGATGAATGCATGTCCTTTGGTTGTGCTCGGCAAGTTTATTTGTTAGCGGGCTGTTTCAAGCCCAGAAAATGATTTTTTCATAGAATCCGTGTTAGCAAGTCAAGGACCATGCCAGCCTATAAAAACCAACATGAGTGGCTCAAGCCTGTAATCCCAGTACTTTGGGAGGCCGAGGCGGGTGGATCACGAGGTCAAGAGATGGAGACCATCCTGGTCAACATGGTGAAACCCCGTCTCTACTAAAGATACAAAAATTAGCTGGGCATGGTGGCGCATGCCTGTAATTCCAGCTACTCAGGAGGCTGAGGCAGGAGAATTGCCTGAACCCAGGAGGCGGAGGTTGCGGTGAGCTGAGATCGTGCCATTGCACTCCAGCCTGGGTAACAAGAGCGAAACTCCGTCTCGGAAAAAAAAAAACAAAAAACCAACATGAACCTAAACAAGAATTTCCCAGTGTGTTCCATGAAACCCTTATCACTCAAGATGTTCCATGAAAATGATACGATAATTAAGTTTTGCACGTACTGTGTACTTTATTCCCCGACCCTCATTGGAGACTTACGTACATTATCATAATAGTCTGAGCAGTCCTGCTTATAGGCACCTATTTAAAACTTAGCTTTACCTTTTGCAAACATACTTCACTATAACCACCCCAGTTTGTCCATCAAATAACATCTCAAGTAGGGCAATAGGCTAAGATCTCTAATATATCAAACTCGGACTTGTTTTTTAAAAAGGAAGAGAATAGCAGTAACTGCAGAGTACTGATGGTCTGTATACAGTTTGCCAAACATAAGATTTTAGTTTTTGTAATTTATGCAAGAAACTGCAAAATACATATTCAGGACAGATGAAGGTGTAGTTGTGGTTGGTTATAAGCTGCAGTGGTTTGTACTGATAGAACTATTATTCCAAAGACTTGCTGCTCTAAGCCCTTTTCTGGAATGTCTTGTACTCACTATCAACTCTGCATAGCTGGTTGGCAAGAGCACATCTGCTACTCATTAGGAAAATAGAAGAGCAGAAAACAAGTGTCTCGGGTGTATGGCTCATACCCACACACTTGGTTACTCCAGCAAAGTGGTTTTGGGATTTGACTCATCTGGTTTTTTATTTGAGGAATTATTTGGGGGAGGTAATGCTGAGAGTAGGTAAATGAGGGTGGATTTGGCAAGTGTTTAGTCATGATTTTATCTCAACTGCCCAACCTGAAATTTTCAGTAAAGTCTGCCAAGTGTTTAGCATTTCAGTTCTATTTCCAATGAGAATTGTTGCAACTGGAAGATGACTCCTATAAATTGTTTCTGTTTAATTGTGTGTGGATTGTGGATTGATGACAGTGCTGACTAGAAATAGAAGAGGATTGTGCAGCCTGGTTTTTTATGCCGTAATATCATTTGACCTAACCTATTAAGCAAAGAGGATTATAAGCAGTTTTTCAGTATGCCTTGTTCTAATAAAGTGGTTCAGTCTGAAAAAGTGTGACCGATAATAGTGAACGTAGGAAGAAAAGTTTAGTTACATTCTTGTTTAGTTAGACTCCTTGGTCTCAGAAGTATCCCTACATGAGCAATTACATAGTCAGAATACTATATTTTTATCTCCCTATGTAAAAGACACTCCCAACTGAAAAATAAGCAAGCACTTTATTGTAGGGGACTGTGCCAAGCTAAATTGGGAAATATTAACATAAGATTTTTTCCCTGCTTTTAAAGAGTTTCAAGCTTAGGTGTGTAGAGCAGAAAGAGAGAGTGCTGCTTTGCAAGAACAAGGAAGGAATAAGAATACACCCATCCTGGCTGGGCACAGTGGCTCATTCCTGTAATCCCAGCACTTTGGGAGGCTGAGGCCAGTGGATCACGAGGTCAGGAGTTTGAAACCAGCCTGGCCAAGATGGTGAAACCCCGTCTCTACTACAAATACCAAAAAAAAAAAAAAAAATTAGCCAGGCACAGTGGCAGGTACCTGTAGTACCAACTACTTGGGAGGCTGAGGCAGGAGAATCCCTTGAACCTGGGAGGCGGAAGTTGCAGTGAGTTGAGATCGCACCACTGCACTCTAGTCTGGATGACAGAGAAAGACTCCATCTCAAAAAAAAAAAAGAATACACTCATCCTCTGCAGCCATTCTCAGGAGGCCTTTCTGGTAGGTGACACTGAGAAAAGTAGGCCAGCAAGGCATTGCAATTGAAAGTTTTATATGGATTTTCTTAATACCAAATTAAGATCTCTGATATGGTTTGGCTCTGTCCCCACCCAAATCTCACACTGTATTGTAATCCCATGTTGGGGGAGGGACCCAATGAGAGGTGATTGGATCATGGGGGTGGATTTACCCTTGCTGTTCTTGTGATAATGAGTGAGTTCTCAGGAGAGTTGGTTCAAAAGTGTGTAGCACTTAACCCTTTTCTCTCTCCTGCCACCATGTGAAGAAAGTGTTTGCTTCCCCTTTGCCTTCAACCATGATTGTAAGTCTCCTGAGGCCTCCCAGTCATGCATGTTAAGCCTGTGAAAATGTGAGTCAATTCAACTTCTTTTCTTCATAAATTGCCCAGTCTCAGATAGTTCTTGATAGCAATGTGAGAAAAGACCAATACAATCTCTATAGTCATCTACCTCAAAATTATTTCTAAGCAAGATAGTTCTCATGAAAATCAGAAATGTCAGATGATTTTTTTTAACACCAAAAGATTACTACAAATGTTAGATTTCAGAAGTTGAAGCAGATTTGTGGATTGTTGCCATCTAAACTTCTGCTACTGTTTGAATAATCCCTAAACTGATTTACTGGGGGACAAGGGACTGGGGAAGGAAGGGCTGGGTCAAAATTACAATATGGGAGTCCTGCTTTAGCTTGAAACTATCTTAGGAAATGTGCTTTGCTTCACTGATAACATTGAAAAGCAGACTGGTCTGTGCTTCCCCAAATAGGAGTGTCTGAGTCTTTGGGTTTATTTTAGAGACAAAGGCTCAGTGTGTTGCCCCAGCTCGACTCAAATCCTGGTTTCAAGTGATCCTCCTACCTCAAGCCTCCCAAGGAGCTGGGACTACAACTACACACAGCTATGCCTAGCTTTTTTTTTTCTTTTTCTTTTTTAGAAACGGAGTCTCGCTGTCACCCAGGCTGGAGTGCAGTGGTGTGATCTTGGCTCACTGAAACCTCTGCCTCCCATGTTCAAGTGATCCTCCCACCTCAAGCCTCCTGAGTAGCTGGGACTACAGGCACACACAACCACCACGCCCAGCTAAGTTTTTGTATTCTTAGTAGAGATGGAATTTCACCATGTTGGCCAGGTTGGTCTTGAACTCCTGACCTCAAGTGATCAGTCCACCTCAGCCTCCCAAAGTGCTGGGACTACAGGCATGAACCACTGCACCTGACCAGTGCCCAGCTTTTGAGTGTTAAGTTTCTTGTGGTGTATCGCAAACTATATAATCCAATTCAGGAACCCAGAATAATATTCTCTATTATTCTAAGCTTCAAGCATTGTTCTGTAGACCTAGAATTTGAAATTGTGTGGACTGGATGAGGACACACTGATAAAGTGTAAAATTGAGAGGAAATGATGTTTGTTTTTTAGAAGATTATTAAACAGTTATTAAGCACCAAGTATGTGCTCAGGAATTTTGCTGAGCAATGCACATTGAAAGGGTAAATAAAAAATGGTTCTTAGGGGCCGGATGCAGTGGCTCATACCTGTAATCCCAGCACTTTGGGAGGTGGGCGGATCAACATGGAGAAACCCCGTCTCTACCCAAAAAAAAAAAAAAAAAAAAAAAAAAAAAAAAAAGGTTCTTAGAATAAAGGTATATAATCACTGTGACAGGAAGCAAAATATTTGTAAAAGAGGTGGAACAGAAGAATCAAGATGTGTGGTATTGCTTACATGTCGTATGTATATCATAAATATCATGTTCTCAACTGAGTTATTTTTCCTCCAAACTATTCTTTTTTTTTTTTTTTTTTTTGATTGAGTCTTGCTCTTCTGTCTCCCAGACTGGAGTGCAGTGGCATGATCTCAGCTCACTGCAACCTCCAACTCCCTGGTTCAAGCAATTCCCCTGCCTCAGCCTCCCAAGTAGCTGGGATTACAGGTGCACACCACCATGCCTTGCTAAGTTTTTTGTATTTTAAGTAGAGACATGGTTTCACCATGTTGGCCAGACTGGTCTCAAATTCCTGACCTCAGGCATCTGACGTCCACGATCCCCCAAAATGCTGGGATTACAGGTGTGAGCCACCGCACCAGACCCTCAAACTATTCTTAATAATTCTATCCTCCACTGCAAACATTCTCCCAAAATGAGTAAGTTAGCACCACATTGTCTACCTTGATTCATTTCTTTCTCTCAAATATTCAAATCCAGCCCATAGCTTCATCATGTATCTAAATCTCTCACTGTCTTCAGTCTCTACTGTAGATACCTTAGTCAAGCCATCATACTACTTCTTTTTTTTTTTTTAAATTGAGATGGAGTTTCACTCTTGTTACCCAGGCTGGAGTGCAATGGCGCGATCTTGCCTCAGCCTCCTGAGTAGCTGGAATTACAGGCACGCGCCACCATGCCCAGCTAATTTTTTGTATTTTTAGTAGAGATGGGGTTTCACCATGTTGATCAGGATGGTCTCAATCCCTTGACCTCGTGATCCACCCGCCTCGGCCTCCCAAAGTGCTGGGATTACAGGCTTGAGCCACTGCACCCGGCCCCATCATACTTCTTAAAAAATATTTTTTAAGAGACAGGGTCTTGATCTGTTGCCCAGGCTGGAGTACCGTGGCACAGTGATAACTCACTGCATCCTAAAACTCCTGGACTCAATTGATCCTCTCACCTCAGCCTCCCAAGTGGCTAGGAGTATAAGGATGTACCACTATGCCTGGCTAATTTTATAACATTTGGTAAAGAAGGGGTTTTTCTAAGTTGCCCAGTCTGGTCTTGAACTCCTAGCTTCAGGTGATCCTCCTGCCACAGCCTTCCAAAGTGCTGGGATTACAGGTGTGAGCCACTGTGCCTAGCCTTCCAGTCCGTTTTTTTTTTTTTTTTTTTGAGACGGAGTTTCGCTGTTGTTACTCAGACTGGAGTCCAATGGCACGCGCAACCTCCACCTTCTGGGTTCAAGCAATTCTCCTGCCTCAGCCTCCTGAGTAGCTGGGATTACAGGCACGCACCACCATGCCCAGCTAATTTTTTGTATTTTTAGTAGAGACGGGGTTTCACCATGTTGACCAGGATGGTCTCGATCTCTTGACCTGGTGATCCACCCGCCTCAGCCTCCCAAAGTGCTGGGATTACAGGCTTGAGCCACCGCACCCAGCCATGAGTCCAGGTTTCTTAGAATCGCTTACTAAACTGTGTACTGGTTCCCACATACCTGTTCAAATCTTTTTGTGCCACTCCTGCTTAATTATTTCAGTCGTTAGAAATTTTGCTTTTGTTTTTTATTCAGTTTGTAGAATTTACGAAGTTTCTCCCCTCTGTTAGGGCCTAGATACACTTCCCTCTGCTGGAAGTGCTCTTGACTACTTTTTCATACAACTTTTCCACTCATTTGTAGGTTCAAACATAACTCCCCCAAAGGTGCCACTTCCTGCCTATTCCATCTAAAAAAGATGTCTTTCCTATTATTCTCAGACTGTTTCCTAATCTTGTTCATTTATTTGCTTGTTGCCCGGCTTCCTCCCTGAATAAAAAGGTCTATGAAGCCAGGGGCTCTTTTCCTTACTACAGTATTCTCAGAGCTTGGTATGGGCCAGCTCAGTAGAACTCTCCACAGGTATGTCCAGAGTGAATGAAAGGATGATACCTGCTCGTAATGTGATTCACCTTTTCCTTCCTAATAATGTTTATTCATATGTTTCATGTTTGAATATTAGAACCAGAAATGATTTTAGAAAGCAACCAATTTCCTTAATTTTTAGAGGCAAGCAAAGAGAAGTTGAGATTGCTCAGCTAGTTCTTGGCAGAGGAGAGACTAGAATCTGACTCTTCATTTTCACAATAAATCTCTCCTTGGATTGAACCACTGTGGCCCTATCTTGGTTTGGTGGTTATATTTTTTCCAGATTGGAGAGTATTAAGAATTAATATATTCAGGATAATCTGAAAACAAGCTCTTAACATTGAAGTAAAATAAATCAGCTGAGGCCTAGTACCAAAACTCCAGCTTGTAAGAATTTTTGGAAATAAATCTTGCAAGAGAGTAGTGCATTTTCCAATATTCACAAACCAAACATGATCTTTACTCATTGACTCCAGCCTGTCCTTATGATGAACGTTGATTATTGCTTTATGTATATATATATTTTTTTGTTTGTTTGTTTTGTTTTGTTTTTTTGAGATGGAGTCTCACTCTGTTGCCAAAGCTGGAGTGCAGTGGCACAATCTTGGCTCACTGCAACTTCTGCCGCCGGGGTTCAAGCAATTCTCCTGCCCCAGCCTCCCAAGTAGCTGGGATTAGAGATGCCTCCTAGCATGCCCGGCTAATGTTTTTATTTTTAGTAGAGACAGGGTTTCACCATCTTGGCCAGGCTGGTCTTGAACTTCTGACCTTGTGATCCACCCTCCTTGGCCTCCCAAAGTGCTGGGATTACAGGCGTGAGCCACTGCGCCTGGCCATATTTTTTTAAAGATTTTTTTCTTTTTATTGAGACAGGATCTCACTCTGTCACCCAGGCTAGAGTGCAGCAGCACAATCTCGGCTCACTGCAGCCTCCACCTCCTGGGCTCAAGCATCCTTTCACCTCAGCCTCCCCAGTAGCTGAGACTATAGGCATGTGCCATCATGCCCAGCTCTCTCTTTTTTTTTTTTTTTGTATTTTTGGTGGAGACAGGGTTTCTTTCACCATGTTGCCTAGGTTGGTCTGAAACTCCTGAGCTCAAGCGATCTGCCCACCTTGGCCTCCCAAAGTGCTGGGATTACAGGCACAAGCCACCGTGCCCAGCCCAGAACATTGATTATTATACTATCTGAAATACAGTCTTGCCCTCAAGAACCCACTGAAGAAATTCTTCCTAAGGTTAAACTTGCTGGGTTTTTTACAGTGTAAGACATTTGAGGGTCATTACCAGCTTATATGTATGTGGGCTATGTGACTGTTTTCCTTGATACCAAGAAGTTTGTTTTCATTTCCAGCCTCCTGTCTGTTTTTCTGGCTGTTAGAAATTGCCAAAAATCCACAACCAGGGTGAAGGGGTTGTTACTGAAATGTAATGCCTCTTGAATGGTGACCAGCCTGTTTTATGAAGTTATTTAACACTTTTGGAAAAGATGTCAGTTGTCCACTTTTGTGGTCCAGCTAGAATGTGAGTCAAAGAAAGTTTTGTGATTTTTAAAATAGACTTTATTTTTTAGAGCAGTTTTAGCTTCACAGCAAAACTGAGAGGAAGGTACAGAGATTTCTCATGTACCATCTGCCCCCACAACTTATGTATGTGTATACATAAGATCCCCCATAATCAGTATCCCCTGTAAAGTGGTACATTTGTTATAATCAATGAATCTACATTGACACTTACCCAAAGTCCATAGTTTACATTTGGGTTGTACATTCAATGGGTTTGGACAAATGCATAATGATGTATATCTACCATTGTGATATCATACAGAGTATCATACTGCCCTAAAAATCCTCTGTCTCCACTGATTCATTCCTCCCTTCTCCCAACCCCTGGCAACCACTGGGATTTTTGTTAGTTCCTTAATTTTGTCTTTTCATAATATCATATAGTTGGAATCATACAGTATATATGACTTCTTTCACATAGTAATATGCATTGAAGCTCCCTCCATATCTTTTCATGGCTTGATAGCTCATTTCTTTTTAACACTGAATGTTATTCCATTTTCTGGATGTATCATAGTTTATCCATTAATCCACTGGAGGACATCTTGGTTGCTTACAAGTTTTGGAAATTATGAATAAAGCTGCTACAAACATCTGTGTACAGGTTTTAATGTGTACAGCTTCTTTGGATAAATCCCAAGAGTACAATTGCTAGATCATATGGTAAGAGTACATTTAGTTTTGTAACAATCAGCCTGGTGCAGTGGCTCATGCCTATAATCCCAGCACTTTGGGAGGCTGAGGTGGGTGGATCGCAAGGTCAAGAGATCAAGACTATCCTGGCCAACATGGTTAAACCCTGTCTCTACTAAAAATACACAAAAAAAATTAGCTGGACATGGTAGCATGTGGCTGTAGTCCCAGCTACTTGGGAGGCTGAGGCAGAAGAATTGCTCGAACCCAGGAGGCAGAGGTTGCAGTGAGCCGAGATCCCACCACTGCACTCCAGCCTGGAGACAGAATGAGACTGTCTGAAAAAAAAGAATCTGCCAAACTATCTTCCAATGTGGTTGAACCATTTTTCTTTCCCACCAACAGTGAATGAGAGTTCCTATTGTTCCACATCCTTGTCAGCATTTAATGTTGTAAGAGGTCTGGATTTTGGCCATACTAATAGGTGTGTAGTGGTATCTCATTGTTTTAATTTGCATTTCCCAGATGATATGTGATGTGGAGCATTTTTTTTTTTTTTTTTTTTTAAGAAACAAGGTCTTGCAGTCATCTAGGCTGGAGTGCCGTGGCACAATCATGGCTCACTGCGCAGGCTCAGGCTCATTGCGCAGGCTCAACCTCCCAGGCTCAAGCAATCCTCCCCTGTCAGCCTCCCAAGTAGCTAAGATTATGGGCACATGCCATCATGCCTGGCTAATTTTTGTATTTCTTGTAGCGATGGGGTTTCACCATGTTGTCCAGGCTGGTCTTGAACTCCTGAGCTAAAGCAATCCTCCCACCTCAGCCACCCAAAGTGTTGGGATTAAAAGTGTGAGCCACCATGCCCAGTCAGTTTTTAAGTTTTTCGTAGAGCCAAGTTCTCACTATGTTACCCAAGCTGTTCTCCAACTCCTCGGCTTAAGCAATCTTCCCACCTCAGCCTCCCAAAGTGCTGGGATCATGAGTGTGAGCCACCATGCCCAGCTGGTTGTTTGTTTTATTATTGTTGAGCTTTAAGAGTTCTTTGTGGCAGGCGTGGTGGCTCACTTCTAAAATCCCAGCACTTTGGGAGGCCAAGGCAGGCAGATCACCTGACATCAGGCATTCAAGACCAGCCTGGCCAACATGGAGAAACCCCATCTCTACGAAAATACAAAATTAGCCAGGCATGGTGGCGCAGGCCTGTAATCCCAGCAACTTGGGAGGCTGAGAAAGGATAATCACTTGAACCCAGGAGGCAGAGGTTGTGGTGAGCTGAGATCTTGCCATTGCACTCCAGCCTGGGCAACAAGAGCAAAACTCTGTTACGAAAAAAAAAAAAAGAGTTCTTTGTATATTTTGGATAACAGTCCTTTATCACATAAATCTTTTGCAAATATATTCTCCCAGTCTGTGGCTTGTTTTCTTTCTCTTGAATGAATTTTGAGAAACATACTTTGAACACAGCTTTCTTTGTTGCCCAGATACCAGAAAAATAATATCACATATGTTGATGAGATTTTTCTGAAGATTTAAAAATAAGAGATAAATGTTGATGAGGATGTGGAGAAAAGAAAACCCTTGGAAACTGTTTTTGGGAATATAAATTGGTACAACCATTAGGAGAAACCATGTGAAGATTCCTCAAATAATTAAAAATAGAACTACTATATGATCCAGCAGTTCCATTTCTGGGTCTATCCAAAGCAAATGAAACTGGTATGTGGAAGAGATGTAAGTGTCCATCAACAGTCAAATGTATAAAGAAAATGTGATATATATACACAGTTGAATATTATATACAGTCTTAAAAAGGAAATGCTGTCACTTGCAAGAACATGGATGAACCTGGAGGACATTATGTTAAGTGAAATAAGCCAGGCACAGAAATACAGACACTCCATTACCTCACTTATGTGTGGAATCTAAAAAAGTCAAACTCAGAAGTAAAGAGTAGAATGGTGGTTACCAGTGGCTGGGGTTTGGGGTTGGAAAGATGTTGATCAAAGGACATAAAATTTCAGTTAGATGAAGGAATAACTTGAGGCAATCCATTGTTAAACATGTTATAGTTAATAATAGTGTTTTGACTGGATGCAATGGCTGACCCCTGTAATCCCAGTACTTTGGGAGGCTGAGGCAGGAGGATCATTTGAGGCCAGGAGTTCAAGACCAGTCTAGGTAACACAGCAAGACCCAGTCTCTAAAACATAAAAAATAAAATGAGCTGGGTACAGTGGTTCATGCCTGTAGTTCCAGCTACCCAGGAGGCTGAAGCAGGAGGATTACTTGAGCCTAGGAGGTCAGAGCTGAAGTGGGCTATGATCACGCCACTGCACTGCAGCCTGGGAGACAGAGTGAGACCCTGTCCCTGAAAAAAAAAAATTAATAACCGTGTTTGTATATTTGAACATTGCTGAAAAAGCAGGTTTTAAATGTTATTAGGACAAAAAAAATAAGTACATGAGGTGATGGATAGTTATTTTATTTTATTTTATTTTTTAAGACGGAGTTTCGCTCTTGTTACCCAGGCTGGAGTGCAATGGTGCAATCTCGGCTCACCGCAACCTCTGCCTCCTGGGTTCAGGCAATTCTCCTGCCTCAGCCTCCTGAGTAGCTGGGATTACAGGCACGCGCCACCATGCCCAGCTAATTTTTTGTATTTTTAGTAGAGACGGGGTTTCACCATGTTGACCAAGATGGTCTCGATCTCTTGACCTTGTGATCCACCCACCTCAGCCTCCCAAAGTGCTGGATTACAGGCTTGAGCCACCGCGCCTGGCGGATAGTTATTTAACTATTCCATGATGTATACACATAAATCAAGAACATGTTATACACCATAAACATATAATTTTTGTTAATTAAAAAAATTAAAATAGAAGGTATATTCTTCTTTTAGATATCTTCTGGATTTTTTATATAATCCAGAGCAAGTGAGTAAAAATATGACTTTTCTTTCTTTTGAGATGGAATCTTACTCTGTTGCCCAGCATGGAGTGTGGTGGTGCAATCTCAGTTCAGTGCAAACTGAGCCTCCTGGGTTCAAGTGATTCTCCTGCCTCAGCCTCCCAAGTAGCTGGGATTACAGGCATGCACCACAATGCCTGGCTAATTTTTGTATTTTTAGTAGAGATGAGGTTTCGCCATGTGATCAGGCTGGTCTCAAACTACCGACCTTAAGCGATCCGCCCACCTCTGCCTTACAAAGTGTTGGGATTATAGGCGTAAGCCACTACACCCAGCTGACTTTTCTTTTTTCTTTTTTTTTTTTTGAAACAGGGTCTCGCTCTATTGCCCAGTCTAGAATGCAGTGGCGCAATCATGGCTCATTGTGGCCTTAACCTCCCAGGCTCAAGTGATCTTCCTGCCTCAATCTCCAGAGTAGCTGGGACCACATGTACATACCTGGCTAATTTCTAAAATTTTTTGTAGAGAACTCCTGGTCTCAAGTGATCCTTCTGCCTCAGCCTCCCAAAATGCTGATATTATAGGCATGAACTACCATGGTCAGCCTACTTCAGTTCTTTTAAATGATGAAAAGATTCACTTGCTGGATTTACCTATAGTCAGAAGATGTGGATCAACCAATATGAGATATAAGTTTAGACAATATCTTGAACATTTCAGATACTCTACTAAGTGTATTACATGAATTAGCTCATTTAATCCCCAAAACAATAGGGCTATCATGACAAAGACTTGGTTACATTTAGGGTCCTCTAGATCATTGGTGATCATAGTGAGAGTGTCCTTATTGGCCTTGTGAGGGTGGAAAGCCACATTGCAAGGGCTAAGGAATGAGTGGAAGGTGTGGAAAGGGATACTGAATGTATAGGTAGCTTCTTTTTTTTTTATTGCATTTTAGGTTTTGGGGTA
The DNA here is from genome assembly GCF_049354715.1 of Callithrix jacchus. NCBI lineage: Eukaryota > Metazoa > Chordata > Mammalia > Primates > Cebidae > Callithrix > Callithrix jacchus. The sequence goes on along the minus strand of NC_133516.1, from coordinate 24,403,799 downwards.
CATGTGCAGAACGTGCAAGATAGTTGCATAGGTACACACATGGCAGTGTATTTTGCTGCCTTCCTCCCCTTCACCCACATTTGGCATTTCTCCCCAGGCTATCCCTCCCCAGCTCCCCACCCGCTGTCCCTCCCCTATTCTCCCATTAGACCCCAGTGTGTAGTACCCCCTTCCCTGTGTCCATGTGTTCTCATTCTTCCTCACCCTCCTATGAGTGAGAATATGCGGTATTTCATTTTCTGTTCTTGTGTCAGTTTGCTGAGAATGATGTTCTCCAGATTCATCCACGTCCCTACAAAGGACACGAACTCATCATTTTTTATTGCTGCATAATATTCCATGGTATATATGTGCCACATTTTCCTTGTCCAGTCTATCGTCGATGGGCATTTGGGTTGGTTCCAGGTCTTTGCTATTGTAATCAGTGCTGCAATGAACATTTGTGTGCATGTGTCCTTATAGTAGAACAATTTATAGTCCTTTAGATATATACCCAGTAATGAGATTGCTGGGTCAAATGGAATTTCTATTTCTAGGTCCTTGAGGAATCACCACACTGTCTTCCACAATGGCTGAACTAATTTACACTCCCACCAACAGTGTAAAAGTGTTCCTATTTCTCCACATCCTCTCCAGCATCTGTTGTCTCCGGATTTTTTAATGATCGCCATTCTAACTGGCGTGAGATGGTATCTCAATGTGGTTTTGATTTGCATCTCTCTAATGACCAGTGATGATGAGCATTTTTTCATATGTTTGTTGGCCTCATGTATGTCTTCTTTTGTAGTGTCTGTTCATATCCTTTGCCCATTTTTGAATGGGCTTGTTTTTTTCCTGTAAATCTGTTTGAGTTCTTTGTAAATTTTGGATATCAGCCCTTTGTCAGATGGGTAAACTGCAAAAATTTTTTCCCATTCTGTTGGTTGCTGATTCACTCTAGTGACTGTTTAGTTATGAAATTGAAGACTGAGGCTGGGCCCTGTGGCTCACACCTGTAATCACAGCACTTTGTAAGGCTGAGGGGGGCAGATCGCATGAGGCCAGGTGTTCAAGACTAGCTACTTGGGAAGCTAAGCCACAAGAATTGCATGAAACCAGGAGGCAGAGGTTGCAATGAGCCAACATTGCGCCACTGCACTCCAGCCTGGGTGAAAGAGTGAGACTCTGTCACAATTAAAAATAATAATAATAAATAAAAGGAAAAAATAAAATGAAGACAGAGATAGAATAGACAAGATAGGGCAGGGATTTATATGTTTATAATTGTATTTTAGAAATTCTTTAGTATAGGATATGGGAAGAGAAGGTCCATCTCTTCTATGTAGGACGAGTGCTCACATTACTAGATAACGTTTAAAAATTCATCAGCAGTAATAGTTTGAAAAACGAACCATGAAAGAACCTAACCAATAATCCTGCCTTCTTATTCTTTGAATCAGCTACCTTCTTTTCTGTGCGTGTTATTTTTTTTTCCTATGCTTCTGTAGGCACTAAAGCTGTGCATCTTATACTATGCATATGTTAAGTATTTCTTTTTCTTTTTTGTTTTCTTTCTTTTCCAAGATGGAGTCTTGTCTGTCGCACAGGCTAGAGTGCAGTGGCACGATCTCAGGTCACTGCAACCTCTGCCTCCCAGGTACAAGCAATTCTCCTGCCTCAGCCTCCCAAGTTGCTGGAATTACAGGTGTGTGCCACCACGTCCAGCTAATTTTTGTATTCTTGTAGAGACAGGGTTTCACCATGTTGGCAGGCTGGTCTCTAACTCCTGACCTTGTGATCTGTCTGCCTCTACCTCCCAAAGTGCTGGGATTACAGGTGTGAGCGACCAAGCCTGACCCTAACATTAAGTATTTCATAGTGGCATCTTCTCAACCTGTTTTTTCCTTAATCCAATGCCTAAAACACATCACTGGTTTATATACTGTAGGTTTAAGAGATCTATATTAGTATTTTCCATTATTTTCATGTTATTTGCCTTCAGAAGTTCATCTATTTTTAAACCATTAATTCGTTTCCAAGCAGATGGCACAACAACTGAAATCTTTTTCAGAGTCAGAGGCTTTGGTATATATTGTTAGAACCGCAAACTTAATGGTTCTTTGTTCAGACATCTTAACAACAGGCATTGCATCCAAATTTTAGTTATAATACAAATTAAAAGAACTACTGATGGCAAAAAAAAGCGCTACTAAAGCATTTTAAATCACCACCCCCTATTTTTTGTTAAATAAAATTTTGGACAGTAAAATGGCAGGTCTTGTAGGAAGGCGATATTCCAACACCCCATAACAAAACACTTGAGCTGAGAGCTAGACAGCTCAGAGCTAATTTTGGAGCTCAGCAGTCAAAGCAAAATTCTTCAAAAGGATATCTGAGAAAACAGGTCTTAGGTTTACATTATTTTGTTTAAACTCCATGTGCACAAAACTAAACTTAAACTTTCCCCACCTCATTATGTCAAATTTGTGGAGGGGTATCTTTTTGTCACCCATACTGTGCACCAAGTCATCTTTGCTGTTCTTCTTGCCCTCACGCCTGTATCTTAGAGGTTACTAAGCTCTGTCAATATTACAGTCAAAATGACCCTTGAATCTGTCCTTTTCTAGTCTCTCAGTATCTGCTCTTTCTTTGATCCTCTATTACCTACCCCCTAATTTGTGTTTTTCAGTTCCTTCTGTCACCCTTGCTAATCTATGTCCATTCCATTCCTGGATATTATTATCCTTTTAAAACAAATGTAATCATACACTAAAATATTCCCAGTTTTACCACTTGTGGCTCCTTATAGATGGCAGGATAAAAATCAAAACTTCATCTACCCTTAGGTCCTTTATGCTGTGGCTCTGGTCCACCTTCCAAGTCATACTTCTTTCTGCCCTCTATATGTCCCCTGGGTTTGAGTGAAGCTCAGCTGTTCTCTTTTTTTTCTAATACAGCTCTTGCTTTCTTACTTTCTTTTTCTTTACTCTGAATGCCAACTCTCTAACATTCTGGTACTTTCTGCCTTTTAGGTCAGATTCCACCTCCTGCATTAAACTTTTTTGTATGTGATTTTTTTCCCTTTGAATCACTGTTATTTTATGCTTATTTCTCCCGTATTGCATCTGCCACTCTGTGTTGTAATTATGTATACCTGTCCTCTCTTTCCCTGGACTAATCACATCTTTCTTGTATATTTTCTAACTCACAGGAAGGTACACTATGAATGTGTAATTATTCTCGAGTCTTGAGATTCAGTAACTAGTGAAGCATTCGTATGTGATTCCAGTCTGTAATGATGGAGCCCTATTGCTCATCTACACCTGGATGTGAATGGATGGACAAGAAAAATGGCTGCATAGATCCCAGGGCCTTGGATTTTTTCTTGTTTGGATGTAAGAAAACAGTCCAGCTATGCTGCTCTTCCTCTCTTCTCACTAGATCTGGACAGAAAGCAAACTTGCTGGATTGTCAGGGTATGCAAGGATGCAAGATATATGTAAATTCTAACAGATGGGATTTGGCCTACCACAGAAACTTCTATTCCATTAAGTTTGAGCTGAGTTTGTCTACCCTGTGCAAGGTTTTACAGTATTCAAAGGTGACAGGGATCAGTGCTAAATACTTGAATCCTTTCTCAAAGAGGACTGGAATAGTTTTGTTTGAAGAGTCCTCTGTTTCCAAATGCTGGTTAGCAGGAAAACATGGTGATATTTTACATTTTTTACTGACATGTTGGTCCATGGAGATACAAATGTTAATTTCAACAGATTTGTCAATTTTGCTTAGTAAAAGGTGTTAGAAAGTTGTACTATCACCAAAAATAGCCTTTTGAAGGTACTGGGTCCCTATATTTAGAAAGGTTAAACATAAAACAGAAACATTTTTACATATTTTTCAAATGCTGGTAAAATATGCTCTACACAAGGACTTTTTCAATGTATTTATTATCAGGATAGTTTCTTGCATAACCCAAATGACAAATATCTCTGCCAAGTTTTTATAAATTCCCAGGGATTTTTCATCTGCTTCTTTCCTTTCAAGCTATTTATTGATACAGGAAGACTTATTTAATGCATTTTGTTATCCGTGTGCATCTTAATCCAGCTTTGAAGATAATTTGGTTTTGGCTGCTATTCAATTCTAAGACAACAATTTAAGGTAGGTGACTGCATAGCTGGCTGGCAGCTGGGATTTAGAATAGCTTTGTTCTTAATCCGGTTTGCTTCAATTAGATATTACTCTAATTTTCTTCTTACATTCAAACAGCAACAATAAGATTTTAGTAAATATTGTGAAAGTAAAGAAGAACTTACGGAAACATAAGATAGGGTAAATCTGTGGACATGAAATCACATTACATGTTGAAAACAGAGGATGCCTTTTTATTATACAAAGTTGGCCAAAGGAGCACCACCATGTGACTGTATGTGTTAGATTTTACTGTGACTGGTATCATTTCCCCTAAAAATTAACAAATACAGTTGGCCCTTTGTATTCATGGTTTCCACATCCATGGATTCAACCAACCTTGGGTAAAAAATACTTGAAAAAAAATTACGTCTGTACTAAACATGTACAGACATTTGTTCCTATCATTGTTCCCTAAACAATACAGCATAACAACTATTCAGATAGCATCACAGCATATTAGGTAGTATAAGTAATCTTGAGATTACTTGAATCATGAGGGCAGATCTTTCTCGTGCTGTTCTCATATCAGTGAATAAGTCTCAGGAGATCCGATGGTTTTAAAAAAGGGAGTTTCCCTGCACAAGCTCTCTTCTCTTGTCTGTTGCCATGTGAGATATGCCTTTCATCTTGAGATAAGTAATTTCAAGATTACTTATACCTGTCCCCTCAAGATGATTGAAAGTATATGAGAGCTAAGCATGGCAGCTCATGCCTGTAATCCAAGTGCTTTGGGAGGCCACGGCAGGAGGATCACTTGAACCCAGGCTGCAGTGAGTCACGATGGCACCACTGTACTCCAGCCTGGGCGACAGAGTGATTCCCTGTCTCAGAAAATAAAATGAAAGTTCAAAATAAAGTATATGGGATGCTGTGCATAGATTATATGCAAATACAGTGCTAAGCCCCCCCTTTTTTTTTTTTAATCAGAGACTTGAACATCTGCAGATTTTGCTATCACAGAAGGTCCTGGAACCAATCCCCCATGGACATGAGGGACAACCGTATAATGAAAACTTGATATGACATAGTATATTAGTCCATTTTCAAGCCGCTGATAAAGACATACCCAAGACTAGTCGATATATAAAAGAAAGAGGTTTGTTGGACTTACAGTTGCACATGGCTGGGGAGACCTCACAATCATGGCAGAACAGGAAAGGCACATCTCACACGGCAACAGACAAGACAATAGAGCATGTGCAGGGAAACCCCCCTTGTTAAAACCATCAGAACTCCTGAGACTTACTCACTATCACGAGAACAGCATGAGAAAGATCTGCTCCCATGATTCAATTATCTCCCACTGGATCCCTCCCACATGTGGGAATCCAAGATGAGATTTGGGTGGGAACACAGCCAAACCGTCATACAGATCATTTCCAAGGTGCCTCTACTAGGCACTGGTGCCTCCGAGATTCCAACCCAGGTAGTCTCCAGAGCCTGTGCTCTTAAGCAGGTGTGCCAGTATTGCCACCTAAGTCCATGTTACGCCTCTTTCATTTACTATTTGTTTGCATTACTCTTTGCATATTTGTGTTTCTATTGTCTTCTGGGGTATGCATAAAATCCATGGCCAGCAAAGATCTGCAAGATCTGGGCCTGACGTGTGTCTCCAGCATCATCCATCACTCTTTCCCTTGCTCACTCTTTGCCGTTCCTCAGATATCCCCCGTTCATTCCTACCTCAGGAATTTAAAGCACTCTGTCTCTTCTGCCTGGATTGCCCTTTCCACAGATTACTATTGCTTTCTCTCTCAGTTTACTTAGGTTCCTGTCCAATGTTACCTTCTCTCTGATTACTCTATAGCCCCCTAACCTGTTTTATTTTTCTTTGCAACATTTATCACTCTTGAAATTATTTATTTATTCTTATTTTTGTCACTCTTCCCTTCCAACAGAAGGCAGATTCCATGGAGGTGAGGATTTTGTCTGTTTTGTTCATGACATGACTCTGGTATCTAGAGCAATGCCAGGCCCATGGAAGATGCTCTATATTTATGAAACAAACAAATTTAGTTTCTCCCAAGAGTCTATGAGGTGGATAAGGCAGATAATATTATATCCCTTTTATAGTTGAGATGGTCTCAGAAAGATGAAGTAAATACCTCAAATATATTGGTTAATAAGTGGTTGGGACTAAAGTGAGACTAAAATCTCTCCTCCTTCACTCTCAGGTTTGGGCATTCTTCACTGCACCAGCATGGTCTATCTGATGTCATCTGTTTTTCTCCTTTGCCTCCAGTGTGGTTACAAAACGTTTCTGAAATTACTGCCTGCTTCACTCATTACATCAACCAAACCACAGGTAAGACTGACTACAGAGTCTGAAAATTCTGAGTTAGTGGCTCTAACTTTTGCCATTTCCTAACGCAATTCTTCTATGACTAAAACTTTTAAAGGTTTATAAATCTGTAACCTTTTCCCCATCTCCCATTTTATATGCAGTCAGAATATGTAGATAAACCCAAATTTTTGCTTAATTTGAATGAATTAATTTATTCAATGTAGATTAAATCTCAGTTCTTCTATTTACTGTTGTACGTCATTTAATCTCTCTGAGCCTTGGTTTCCTCAGTCAGTCAGTGGGGATAATAGAAGTAACCAATTCATAAGGCCGTTCTGACTATTAATAAGATAACCAAAGTGCCTGCCATACACTAACGGCTCAGTAAGTAGTAGCTATGCACTGTATTGCTATGTTCCAGGCACTCATAGATGTGAGGATACAACAAGGAGCAAGCTAGATGTGGGCCTTCTCCCTCAGAACTTTCAGAGTAATAAGGAAGACAGTTGAACAGTTGAATAAACCAAACAACATCTGTCAAGTACCGTAAGGGGGTGGAGGGTCAGTCCTGGAGTTAACCTTGACTCCTTTTCTCTCACACTCCACCTCCAGTCCATCAGCAAGTCATGTCCATTCTGCCTTCATAAAAAAAATCCAGACCTTGATCATAGCTCACCACTTCTAATACTGGCACCCTGGTCTGGGCCTTGATCAACTCTCAAGAACTTTGATTACTCCAGATTACTCCTAACTGATCTGTCTCCCTGCCTCCACCCTTGTCCCCTATGATTTATTCTCCACAAAGCAGCCAAGGGTGATCCTATTAAAATTCTTCATATTATGTCACTTGCTATAGGCAAGAAGGAGGTTTATTGGACTTATACTTCCACGTGGCTGGGGAGACCTCACAATCATGGCAGAAGATGAAAGGTACATCTCTAGAACAGCATGAGAAAGATCTGCCCCCATGATTCAATTACCTCCCACTGGGTCCCTCCCACAACACATGGGAATTCAAGATGAGATCTGGGTGGGGACACGGCCAAACTATCACATAGGTCATTTGCCATAGGCAGAATACCCCTCTCCATCACCAAACATGGCTGTGTACTGATCCCTGGGGCTTATGAATATGTTGTCTTATATGGCCAAAAAGATTTCACAGATGTGATTGAGGACCTTCAGATGGGGAGATTATTCTGGATTATCCAGGTGGGCTCAACCTAATCACGATTTTTTTTTTTTTGAGACGGAATCTCACTCTGTCGCCAGGCTGGAGTGCAGTGGCGCAATCTTGGCTCACTGCAACCTCTGCCTCCCAGGTTCAAGCAATTCTCCTGCCTCAGCCTCCCGAATAGTTGAGATTACAGGTGCGAGCCACCACGCCAAACTCATTTTTGTAGTTTAATAAAGATGGGGTTTCACCATGTTGGCCAAGATGGTCTTGATATCTTGACCTCATGATCTGCCTGCCTTGGCCTCCCAAATTGTTAGGATTATAGGTGTGAGCCACCATGCCTGGCCAATCACATGAATTCTTAAAAGTGGATAACCTTTCCTGGGTGTGGTCTTAGGGAGCCTGACCACAGAACAACAGTCAGAGAAATGCAATGTTGCTGGCTTAGAAGATGGAGCAAGCAGACCTTAGGAGCTGGAAAAGGCCAGGAAACATACTCTCCCTAGAGCCTCCAGAAGGAATGCAGCCCTGCCAACATAGCAATTTAACCCCAGTGACATAATTTCTGATCTCTGGAACTGTAAGATAATAAATTTGTGTTGTTTTAAGCCACTAAATTTGTGGTAATTTGTTATAGCAGAACAAAAAACTAATACTTACTCTTCTGCTTAGAATCCCCCAGTGGCTCCCCAACTCACACAGGGTAAAAGACAAAGTGACCTCCAAGGCCCTAAGCCATCTGGACCCCTGTATCTTGAGGAACTCACTTTCTCCAGGTCCCCTTGGCTTACTCTGCTCCAACCACACTGCCATTCCTGGAACATCCAAGCATTCTTTCCACTGAGGGTCTTTGCACTGGCTGTTCTCTCTTCCTGGACTACTCCCCCAGAAATTCACAAGGCTGTCTCATATTTCCTTTGGTCTCAGCTGGGATGTTACCTCCTCCATGAGCCCATCCCCAACCTCCCAACATGAAATAGGCACATGTCCAATCCACTTAAGCCTGCTTTTTCTTGTTAACGCTTCTCACCACTTGACATATTATTTAATTGTTTATTATCTCCATGCTCCCCCTTTAGAAAATATGAGCTCACAAGGGCAGGGACTTTGTCTTCATGGCTGCTATATCTCCTTGCATGGGGTAAGTGCTCAGTAAATAATTTATCAAATGAATTGAATGGATGAATGAGGGAGAGAGAGAAAAGAAAGGAGAGAGTGTTATGAGAACACAGGATATCTCAGGTAGTGTAAGGAAAAAAGGGAAGACCTGAAGTGAAGTCTGTGTAGGAATTAACCAAATGCAGGGAGTGATGTTTTAGACGTAGGGAACAGCATGTATGAGGTCATACAAATGGCCAGCAGCCTGGAGCATACAGAGGCAGCATGATACGGTTTGAAAACTTATTTTAAGCAGTTGGATTCGCTGTTAACCACTGCAGATAATTCTGGCCAAGAATGCTTACTCTGAGACTGCTGCTTGGGCTTAAATCCTGGCCCTGTCTCTCACTAGCTGTATGTCCTTGGCCCATTACTCATCATCTCTGTAAGAGGAGTGTGATAGTAACCCTACCTCCAGGGCAGGGGTGTCCAATATTTTTGCTTCTCTGGGCCACATTGAAAGAAGAATTGTCTTGGGCCACACATAAAATACACTAACAATGATAGCTGATGAGCTCAAAAAAAAAATCTCATAATGTTTTACAAAGCTTAGAAATCTGTGTTGGCCGCATTCAAAGCATCCTGAGCTGCACGTGGCCTGCAGGCCATGCGTTGGACAAGCCTGTTCTATTGTGAGGAACAGGTAAGTTAAACGTAAATAAAGTGCTTGGGAGAGTGCCTGGTACATTGTAAGCATGGTTTGAGTGTTAGCTATTATTAATTATTACCAGCAACAGGGAGATGCTGGAGTTTTATTAAAGGATTAACTTGATAGGACTTAAGTTTTTTGTGTTTTTTGAGACAGGGTCCTAACCCTGTTGCCCAGGCTGGAGTGCAGTGGTGCAATCTCGGCTCACTGCAGGCTTGACCCTTTGGGCTCAAGATTCTTCCACGTCAGCTTCCTGAACAGCTGGAACCACAGGCCAGCACCCCCATGTCCTGGCTAATTTTCTTAAAAAGTTTTTTTTTTTTTTTTGTAGAGACAGGGTTTCCCTATGTTGCCCAGGCTGGTCTGGAACTCCTGGGCTCAAGCAATCCTCCCATCTCGATCTTTCAAAGTGTTAGAATTACAGGCCCTGTATGATATATATTTTTTTATTTTAATTTTTTTTTAGAAATTGGGTCTTACTATGTTTCCCAGGCTGGTCTCCAACTCCTGCACTCAAGCAATCCTCCTGTCTTGGCCTCCCAAAGTGTTGGATTATCAACATGAGCCACTGTGCCCAGCCCTGTACAATGCTTTTTAAACTTCAGGTTGTGACTCACTAATGGGTCATAAACCAATTTAGAGGATCAAAAGCAGCTAAAAGATCCCCCACAAGAATAGAAAACAGAACATAGGATTTGGAAAGGGTAAGTAATGTGTATAACATTTGTTTCGAATATATATGTGTGTGTGTGTGTGTGTGTGTGTGTATATGTATCCTCACATATATGTATATTTTATACTCACACTCATTACTCATCAGATAAAATGTATACCTGCCTATGGATCCTAGTTTAACAAGTTTAAGAAATACTGCTTAATGGTACCTGCTCTAATTCTTGTTCTGCAAGCTAGCTGTGTCACCCTGGGTGAGTCCTTTCCAGGATCTTTGAAGTTCTTATAGCTCTGTAAGATTATGACTCTAGATATAGGAAATCCTGCCTGTTTGGGTGTGTGGCGAAATGTCTTGCTGTGACCTACAGTGAATTACAAGACAAAACCTAACCACTCCTCAAGGGACAGCCCTGAGGAAGTATTTGGCAAAGCATAAGCCATACAGCACAACAGCTGAGGGAGACCAATTCCAGATCCCAAAGTACCTTGTGTTTCCAAGTTAGAGAGTGGGAGGAAAGATGGGGAGGTGTGAATTATCTCCACAGTGCACTTATCTCCATAGTGCCACCCACCTCTGCTGTGTTTGAGAGTCACATTGACAAGCTGCCGACAGCTCAGTGGGCAATGCCCCTGCCTACCCTGGCTCCCCTTTTAGCTGCCAATTACGGAATCAGCTGAGGAGGAAAGTGAGGGCTGTTATGTTCACCAGAAGACTGGAGGCTCACATGCCCATTGGTCATCTCTGCTGAACTTCTTTGCGGGATAGTTGCCTGGCAGGTCAGCTGTTTCGTGGGTGGAGGGAAGGGTTGACTAATTGCATGTATGTAGCAATTTAGCCAATACAGTGGTACTACATACCCGCTTTGTCAGTGGCAGCATGCCCTTGGCACTAGCCTACCAATTAGTTTTGCTCTAACAAATCTATCTGATAGCAGTTAAGAAAGCCAGGAGATAGAACCATGAGGATCCAGAGCAGTGATAGCTTGGACCAGGGGAATTGGACAATTTCTGTTCTTTGAATTAACTATGCTGTGACCAATCATGTAGAAATCTCAGTACACCGGGCCAGGTGCAGTGGCTCACGCCTGTAATCCTAGCACTTTGGGAGGCTGAAGTGGGTGGATCATCTGAGGTCGGTTGTTCAAGACCAGCCTGGCCAACATGGTGAAACCCTGTCTTTACTAAAAATACAAAAAAAATTAGCTGGGTATGGTGGCACGTGCCTGTAATCCCAGATACTTGGGAGGCTAAGGCAGGAGAATTGCTTGAACCTGGAAGGCAGAGGTTGCAGTGAGCCGAGATCGCAACATTACACTCCAGCCTGGGAGACAGAGTAAGACTCAGCCTCAAAAAAAAAAAAAGTTCCTTTTCCACTTCACTGCTTCACTTGACTAGCCTTAAAAAAAAAAAATTAAAGAAAAAAGAAATCGCAGTACACTGAACAGCTGTACACTTGGAGGCACAGAGGCTCAAGGGTGGTGTGGATAACTCCTTGCACTTCTGGACTCTGCCTTTTCTCTAACAGTTTATTCTTCATCCTGGCTATTTTTCTATTTTTACTAACTTGAAACATCATTCTTCCTATTGCATTCCCAGAGCACACACGTTTTTTGTTTTGTTTTGTTTTTTTGAGACGAAGTCTCTTTCTGTCCAGGACTACACATTCAAAACACAAGTTGTGGGCTAGGTGCAGTGGCTCAAGCCTGTAATCCCAGCACTTTGGGAGGCCGAGGCAGGCAGATCATTTGAGGCCAGGAGATTGTGACCAGCCTGACCAACATGGTGAAACCCTGTCTCTACTAAAAATATACTAAAAACACAAAAAAATTAGCTGGGCCTGGTGGCACATTCCTGTAGTCCCAGCTACTCAGGAGGCTGAGGCAGGAGAATTGCTTGAACCGGCAAACAGAGGTTGCGGTGAGCTGAGATCACACCACTGCACTCCAGCCTGGGAGACAGAGCAAGACTCCATCTTGAAAAGAGAAAAACAAAAACAACTTTTTCTGAAGTCATGATGGTAATATAAACTTGTACTATGACATAGGACAGTGTCTACAAAGGGACTAATAGGTAAAATTAAACTCATCCCCCCAACACACATACATTTTTAAAACAACAATGACAGCAACAACAAGCTACCTTGTCATTATAAGAGATTAAGGAATGAGACATCTAAAACCATATTTAGGAGATAATTTGGGGTAGAGAGCTTATCTTTTCTAGTAAGTGTCATATTTGGCTCCATTTCTATTGTATATAAAAATTAAAGAAATGCTTTAACTTCAGCAAAGAAGTGAAAAGCTTGGCTTTATCTATCAGTACCAGTTTGATCACATGATGGGGGAAGAGGAAGAAATAGACCAATTTCTTTCTTTCTTTTTTTTTTTGAGATGGAATTTCGCTCTTGTTGCCCAGGCTGGTGTACAATGGCGCGATCTCAGTTCACCACAACCTCCGCCTCCCGGGTTCAAGTGATTCTCCTGCCTCAGCCTCTCAAGTAGCTGGGATTACAGGCATGCGCCACCACATCCAGCTAAATTTTGTATTTTTAGTAGAAACGGGGTTTCTCCATGTTGGTCAGGCTGGTCCTGAAATCCCAGCACTTTGGGAGGCTGAGGGCAGGTGCTCCACTGCGCCCAGTGACAAATTTATTTCTATTGCCTATGTTTCCCTAGCACCTCCACTAAGAATCTAGAGTCAGTTCAAGGGAAAAGACAGATATTCAGAAGATAAGCAGCAGTACATGTTCATGTTGAAGGTGGCAGGTGACTTTTGGCAGGTAGGAGAGAAGCACGATGTCCAAGACATGAGTGCCCCAGGCATCAGCAGCAGTGGGAAGGGGAATTACTATTCACTGAAGACTCCTTTGTACCATGTGCAAACTCTTAAAGTTTTAAAATAATAAACAATAGCAACAAAACCCAAACTCCCTAATATTTGGATTAAGCCTCTTCATTTTTGTATTTGGGAATATCCAAATTAAAAAAAAAATAGTTAAAATAAGGTATGTAATTTGGTGCTTACTCAAAGAAAATACCAAAATGTCCTTGATAATATTGCATGCTTATATGTAAGCACTTTCAAAGCCATGAACTGAGCATTAAAAGTAAGGATTCAGGGCCAGCCGTGGTGGCTGATGCCTATAATCCCAGCACTTTGGGAGGCCAAGGCGGGTGGATCACGAGGTCAAGAGATCGAGACCATCCTGGTCAACATGGTGAAATCCCGTCTCTACTAAAAATGCAAAAAATTAGTTGGGCATGGTGGCGTGCGCCTATAGTCCCAGCTACTCGGGAGGCTGAGGCAGGAGAATTGCTTGAACCCAGGAGGCGGAGGTTGCAGTGAGCCGAGATCGCACCATTGCACTCCAGCCTGGGTAACAAGAGTGAAACTCCATCTCAAAAAAAAAAAAAAAAAGTGAGGATTCAGTGGAAGGGCATGTTTGCTAACAGGTAATAGGAACAGAAGTTAAGTCATGGGGCCAGGTGCGTGGCTCCGACCTGTATACTGGCACTTTTGGAGGCTGAGGTGGGTAGATCACAAGGTCAGGAGTTTGAAACCAACCTGGCCAATATGGTGAAATCCCGTCTCTACTAAAAATACAAAAATTGGCCGGGCATGGTGGCGGGCGCCAATAGTCCCAGTTACTCAGGAGGTTGAGGCAGGAGAATCGCTTGGACCTGGGAGGCAGATGTTGCAGTAAGCCGAGATCATACTCCAGCCTGGAAGACGGAGCGAGATTCCATCTCAAAAACAAAACAAAACAAAAAGTCTTATAATTTCCTCTGGGTTTATTTTTCTTTTCGAGACAGAGTGTCACTCTTGTTACCCAGGCTGGAGTGCAATGGCGCGATCTCCGCTCACCGCAACCTCCGCCTCCTGGGTTCAGGCAATTCTCCTGCCTCAGCCTCCTGAGTAACTGGGATTACAGGCACGCGCCACCATGCCCAGCTAATTTTTTGTATTTTTAGTAGAGACGGGGGTTTCACCATGTTGACCAGGATGGTCTCCATCTTTTGACCTCGTGATCCACCTGCCTCGGCCTCCCAAAGTGCTGGGATTACATGCTTGAGCCACCGTGCCCGGCCTATTTTTTCTTTATTTTAAAAAGAATTGCTAATCTTCTCTGTATCATTCCAGTTTTTAGTATATATGCTGCTGAAGTGAGCACATTATTTTCTCATGGAACTGAAGAAAATGTTTGTCTTTCCTGACAAACTGGTATGAGCTCTTTCCTCATTTAATTAGAACAACAACATCACAGGGCATTTTACTTTTCTCTTTGTCTAAAAAAAACCAAAAATCTAAGTTCTCACTATAACCTTTTACTCGCCTCCTCATAAAGTTTTCATTTTTTAACTTTCATTTTAACTTTGTTATTATTTAATGTTTTTAAATTCAGGAGACATGCAGGATACAAGGGATTAAAAGAAATAGATAAAATCTGAAATTCTTCAGGGTCCACATTTCTTGGAATAATAGGTGTGAACTTTTTTTTCAATTGGAATATTTTTTCTCATTATAAAAACGATCTACATGTTTACCCAAAAAAGGAGACAACATAAAGGAATAAAGCAAAACAAGCAGTGACTGGTAACGCTGGATTAACCTCCTTCCCCTCCACCTTTGCTTGTTTAGGAATAACATGCTCTACGTGGTATTCTACTGTATGGGTATACTGTAATTCAGTTAGACAAACTATTAGTAAAAATTTAGGATGTATGCTTTTTTTTCCCTAGAAACAACATTGCAGCAAACAGCCATATTTGTGTGTGTGTGTGTGTATCCTTATTATCTGTCCTATCCTTTTCTGAGGATAAATTCAAAAGATAATACATATTTAAAATGTGGATATATATTGCCAAACTAGAAAAGTTCTATGATGCTACCAGTACAGCATATGAGAATCTACTCACAAAGTCTCACCAATACTTACATAATTTTTTCCTCTTATACATGTTTCCTGTTTCCTTTTGGAAGGTAATTTATCTTCTCATGAACCAGAGCTTTCAGAACTGTGCAGCACAACGAGCCAAGCTTCTTTTTCAGAACAGGATTTCCTCATGGATTGTGTGTGTGAGAGGGAAGGCTGTAGGACCTGGATTTGCTCACCTCTCAGCAAGAAGGAAACCTCATGTCTGGCAGGTGTGCTAGTCGTGTCTTAAATATTAAATATTAATTGAGCCTATTTGTCAGGCCCTAAGCTACATGATAGGGATATGATGGTGAACCAAACAGTCTCTGCTCTCAGGGAGTATACATTCTAATGGAATATTTACTAAGGCATTATTTTCTAACTTTACCATGTGATAGGAAAAGAAAAGATGCATCTTTCTAACTTACATGTGTTTGCTTTTTGAATTCAGTATTTTTTTGTCCATTTGTATTTCTCCCCCTTTTAAATATAACTACTTTTGGGCTTTTCCATCTTTCCCTTCTTGATTTGTAAGGGTTAAACACATTAATCCACTGCCATTATAGCAGACACCAGCCCGCATCTCTGTCCTTGGTCATGGAGCCCTGACTTTGTCTAGGCATTGAGTGACCACGGTAAGTGGAGCTGGACTCAGGGCCTGGAGTTTCAGGAGAAACAGGAAGCAGTGTACTGAGGCCTGGCTCTGGTCCTGGATCAGGTGAGCTCACAAATCCACAGTTTACTCTTACAGGACCTCCATTTCCTCACCTGTAGAATAAAGGCACTAAACCAAGATAATGCTTTTGGGTTCCTTCTAGCTCAGGTGGTCTATAGTATTAGGAACCTAAGGGTACAGAGACACAATTAACAATATTTATAGAATGTTTGCAGTACGAGAAACTGCAAGGCATTGAGGGTACACTGAAAACGAAGACTTTGTCCCTACTTTTAAAGAATTCATTATGGCCGGGTACAGTGGCTCATGCCTGTAATCCCAGCACTTTGGGAGGCCAAGGTGGGAGGATTGCTTGTATCCAGGGGGTGGAGCCAGAGTGAGCAACATAGTGAGACCCTTACTCTACAACACATCAAAAATTAGCCAGGCATGGGGGTGCATGCCTGTAAACCCAGCTACTTAGGAAGCTAAAGCAGGAGGATGGCTTGAGTCCCAAAGGTCGAGGCTGCAGTGAGCCACAATTGTATCACTGCACTCAGCCCAGGTGATAGAGTGAGGCCCTGTATCAAAAAAAAAAAAAAAAAAATCCCAAACCAAAACAAAAAAGAATTCATGAGCTTGTAGGGGAAACAGATCTGTGGACCTGAATGGACTTTCCAATGCATAGAATTAGAACAAGTAATTATCAAAGTGTTTTTTAAAGTGTTATCTTTTGGCTAGGTATGGTGGCTCATACCTTTAATCCCAGCACTTTGTGGGCCGTGGCAGGTGGATCACTTGACGCCAGGAGTTAGAGACTAGTCTGGCCAACATGGTGAAACCCCGACTCTACTAAAGATACAAAAATTAGCCAGTCATGGTGGTGTCTGCCTGTAGTCCCAGGTACTCAGGAGGCTGAGGCAGGAGAATTGCTTGAACCGAGGAGGCAGAGGCTGCAGTGAGCCGAGATCGCACCACTGCACTCCAGCCTGGATGACACAGCGAGACTCTGTTTCCAAAAAAAGCAACAAAAAAGTTATCTTTTTACATTGAATATTAAAAAGTAAAAGAAAAAATGTTATTTTTTTTATACCATTGACAAAAATTGATTACATGTGGGATTGAAGACTTACATGAGAAAAATAAAACTTTTAAAGAACATATAAAAGAATGTCCTAACTTCAGGATATGAAAGAATTCCTTCAGACACATGAAGCACAAATCATAAAGAAAAAGATAGATTTGACTACATTGAAATTAATTACTTCTGTTCATCTTTTTTTTGAGACAGAGTTTCACTGTTGCTACCCAGGCTGGAATGCAATGGCACGATCTCAGCTCACTGCAACCTCTGCCTCCTGGGTTCAAGCAATTCTTCTGCCTCAGCCTCCAGAGTAGCTGGGACTACAGGCATGCACCACCATGCCCAGCTAATTTTTGTATTTTTAGTAGAGACAGGGTTTCACCTTGTTGACCAGGAGGGTCTCAATCTCTTGACCTCGTGATCCACCCACCTCGGCCTCCCAAAGTGCTAGGATTATAGGCATGAACCACTGCACCCGGCCACTTCTGTTTATCAAAAGGCACCATATAAAAGAAGAGTATCCTGACTAGGTGCCGTAGCTCATGCCTGTAACACTTTGGGAGGCCAAGGCTGGAGGACTGCTTGAGCCCTGGAGTTTGAAACCAGTCTGGGCAACATAGCAAGACCCGGTCTCAACAAAAAATAAAAATTAGCCAGGAATGCTGGAGCATCTGTATTCCCAGCTACTCAGGAGGCTGATAAAGGAGGACTGCTTGAGCCCAGGAGTTCAAGGCTGCAGTGAGCTATGACAGCCATTGTATTTCATCCTGGGGGACAAAGCAAGGATGAAACAGGAACCAACCAACGAAAACCAAAACAGAAACATGGTCTCCATGTGTTGCCCAGGCTGGTCTTTACTCCACTCAAACAGTCCTCCCACCTTGACCTCCCAAAATGTTGGGATTACAGGCATGAGCCACTGGGCTCAGCCTCTTTTCTTCCTCTTCTTATAAAACCACAAGATAATGGGTCTTGATGACCCATTAATCTATTAACCCATTAGTCCATTAGCCCGTGAATCCACTCATGAGGATAGAGCTCTCACGATCCGTTCACCTCTTAAATGCCCTACCTTTCAATACTGCCACCCTGGGATTAAGTTTCCGACACATGAAATCTGGGGGGATACATTCAAACCATATCACTTGGTGCCTAACTAGCCCAGGAGTTCAAGGCTGCAGTGACCTGTGATAGCCATTGTATTCCATCCTGGGCGACAAAGCGAGGATGAAACAGGAACCAACCAACGAAAACCAAAACAGACATGGTCTCCATGTCTTTAACCAACCAACAAAAACCAAAAATGAAACAAAAACAAAAACACTTGGCAAACAAGCTGCCTCTTATAAAGCTGAAGATATGCATCCTCCCATGGCTCAGCAATTCCTGGGTATAGGCTCTGAAGACATCCTGTAAGTGTGCACTAGGAGATATGGACAAGAATGTTCACAGCAGCATTGTTTCTGAGAACAAAGAACTGTAAACAATTCAAATGTCCAGAGGAGAATGGATAAATGAATTATACAGCAGTGGGAAAGAATGGTGTAGAACTGTAGGATCAACATGGGTAGGCTGGGTGTGGTAGCTCAAGCCTATAATCCCAGCACTTTGGGAGGCCCAGGAGGACGGATCACTTGAGGTCAGGAATTCAAGACCAGCCTGGCCAACATGGTGACAACCCATCTCTACCAAAAATAAAAAAATTAGCTGGGGGTGGTGGTGTGTGCCTGTAATCCCAGCTACTTTTCAGGCTGAGGCAGGAGAATCTCTTGAACCCCAGAGGCAGAGGTTGTAGTGAGCCGAGATTATGCCACTGCACTCCAGCCTGTGTGACAGAGCGAGATTCCGTCTCAAACAAACAAAAAGTGAGTGACTCTCACATGATTTTTAGTTAAAGGAAAAAAAAGTTACAGGTAATATATACAGTATTGGCTGGGCGCAGTGGCTTATACCTGTAATCCCAGCACTTTGGGAGGCCAGGCGGGTTGATCACAAGGTCAGGAGTTCGAGACCAGCCTGGCTAACATAGTGGAACCCCGTCTCTACTAAAAGTACAAAAATTAGACATGCGTGGTGGCAGGCATCTGTAGTCCCAGCTACTCAGGAGGCTGAGCAGGAGAATCACTTGAACCCAGGAGGCAGAGGTTGCATGAACTGAGACCATGATACTGCACTCCAACCTGTGTGACAGAGTAAGACTCTGTCTTGAATTCCTAACCTCATGATCCACTCGCCTCGGCCTCCCAAAGTCCTGGGATTATAGGCACGAGCCACTGCACTCAGCCCATGTTACCTTTTTAATTGTTGAGCATTGTTCTGCAATTCGTTTATCCTTTTACCCATAAATGGACATGGATATTGCTTCCAGTTTGGGGCTATTACAAATAAAGCTTCTATGGACACCTCACAGCATTTTAAGGAATGCTTTTCCTGCTTAAACTAGCCAGAGTTGGTTTCTGTTGCTTGTTAAAGGGCATGGCTGAAATGGTTTGTATGATTGAAGTTTTGGAGGTGGTGGCGAAAGGATTAAAGTTGGGGCCAGTGAAAAAGGCCAGCAACAGCTCTTGTGTGCTGGAAATAGTGGGAAGACACTACAGACACTACAGTATTTTGAGTATGGAAATGAGTGACCAAATCAAGACATTAGGAAACAAATTCTTAGAAACCTGGGTATTTTGGGTTTTTGGGGTTATACTGGGTGGAGTACATTTTTTCCTTACTATGTAATAAAAGCAGGAAGGCAGGCAGGGGTAGCAGGAAGCAGAGTTCACTCACATACAGATCTTACAATAAGGAACCCAATTAAATTGTGGTCTGGGTCCCTTTAGCCTAAACTTTCTTACCTCAACCTCTTGGCTTGTTAGATATTAAAATGGTCACATTTTGAATGTTGAAAACTTTTTTCAATATTTATTCCACCTATATTTAGTGAGCACCTACTATGTTGCTGGTCTCTGTGCTAGGTCCTAGAGTTACAAAGTGAACCTTAGCCAGCACCTGAGTTCCAACTGTGAAGGCTTGGCATCAGAATCAACTGTGAGACTCATGTCCAGGCCCTACCCCTGGACAACTGAATTCAGTAGGTGGGACCCACTCATCTATATTAAATCAAACAAACAATAAACCCAGAAAATGATATAGACAATTCTGTTACACAGTTATAAACTACTCATTAATCAGGCCCTGTTATCTGTCTCTTATCCTAACAGTCACCCTAACAGATAGGTATCATCTGTTAGGTAAATATATGCATGTGCACAAGTTATAGAAGCATATATCCATTTATTCAATATTTATTAGGCACTTAGCGCTATGGTTTGAATGTGTCCCCAGGGTTCATGTGTTGAAAACTTAATCCCAGGGTGGCAGTATTGAAAGGTAGGGCATTTAAAAGGTGAACGGATCGTGAGAGCTCTGTCCTCATGAATGGATTCATGGGCTAATGGACTAATGGGTTAATAGATGAATGGGTCATTAAGACCCATTACCTAGTGGTTTTATAAGAAGAGGAAGAAAAGAGGCTGAGCCCAGTGGCTCATGCCTGTAATCCCAACACTTTGGGAGGTCAAGGTGGGAGGACTGTTTGAGTGGAGTAAAGACCAGCCTGGGCAACACATGGAGACCATGTCTCTACAAAAAATTTAGAAATATAGGCATAGTGGCTCACGCCTATAATTCCAGCACTTTGGGAGGCCAAGGCAGGCAGATCACTTGAGGTCAGGAGTTTGAGACCAGCCTGGCCAACAGTGTGAAACCCTATCTCCACTAAAAGTACAAAATCAGCCTGGTATGGTCGTGCACGCCTGTAGTTCCAGGTACTTGGGAGGCTGAGGAAGGAGAATCACTTAAACTTGGGAGATGGAGCAGTGAGCCAAGATTGCACCACTGCACTCTGCCTGGGCAACAGAGTGAGATTCTATCTCAAAAAATAAAATTAGTGTGGTGATGCATACCTATGGTCCCAGCTACTCGGGAGGCCTAGGTGGAAGGAGTGCTTGAGCCCTGGAGGTCAAGACTGCAGTGAGCTGTGATCACACCACTGCACTCCAGCCTGGGTAACAGAGTGAGACCCTGTCTCAAAAAATGGTAATAGCCAGGCACAGTGGCTCATGCCTGTAATCCCAGCACTTTGA
The DNA here is from genome assembly GCF_049354715.1 of Callithrix jacchus. Lineage (NCBI taxonomy): Eukaryota > Metazoa > Chordata > Mammalia > Primates > Cebidae > Callithrix > Callithrix jacchus. The sequence continues at coordinate 24,382,899 of NC_133516.1, read as the reverse complement.
AACTGAGGCAGGCAGATCACGAGGTCGAGAGTTCAAGACCAGTCTGGCCAACATGGTGAAACCCCATCTCTACTAAAAATACAAACATTTGCTGGGTGTGGTGGCAGGCACCTGTAATCCCAGCTAGTTGGGGGGCTGAGGCAAGAGAATCACTTGAACTGGGGGGACAGAGGCTGCAGTGAGTCAAGACCGCACCATTGCACTCCAGCCTGGGAGGTAAGAGTGAAACTCCATCTCAAAAAAAAAAAGTAAATAAACTTTGAAAAATTTAAAAAAATAGTAAATAAACTTAGAAAAAAATTTTTTTTTGAGATGGGAGTTTCGCTGTTGTTACACAGGCTGGAGTGCAATGGCACGATCTTGGCTCACTGCAACCTCCGCCTCCTGGGTTCAAGCAATTCTCCTGCCTCAGCCTCCTGAGTAGCTGCGACTACAGGTGCGCACCACCATGCCCAGCTAATTTTTGTATTTTTAGTAGAGACGGGGTTTCATCTTGTTGACCAGGATGGTCTCGATCTCTTGACCTCGTGATCTACCCGCCTCAGCCTCCCAAAGTGCTGGGATTATAGGCGTGAGCCACGGCGCTCAGCTGAAAATTTTTTAAAAAAGGAAGAGGAGAGAAACCTGAGCAAGCATTAGCACGCTCAGCCCCTCACCCTGTGATCCCTTGCCGTACCTTGGAGACACCACAGAGTCCCTACCAGCAAGAAGGTTTTCAGAAGGTACAGCCCCTTTGACCTTGGACTTCTCAGTCTCTATAACTGTAAGAAATAAATCCTTTTTTAAAACAAATTACCTGGATTCAGGGATTTTGTTATAAGCAACATAAAACTAACTAAGACACCTTAGAGTGCCAAGTGCTGGGCTAGGTTTTAGAGCCACAAAGATGAAATCAACATAACGTCACCACCCAGAAGGTTTAGTGAGTATACAGACATAAAAATCTCAAATTGTAATACTGAACTGAACGCTGTTCCAACAGTTATGTACAACAGGTGACAGAACAGCCGGAGTCCCAAAAGTCACATCACTGTGATAGGAAAGTACCTGAGGAGATTCCATTTAAGCCAAATTTTAAATAATAAAGAGGAGTTCACCAGGTCCACGAAAGGGAGAAGGCCCATTCAGGCTGAGGAAACATCACGTACCCAGGCGGACCTGAGAGAGGCACACTGAAGCAAGTAAGACAATTCAACTCCTTCAATGATGGATGAAACTATTTGGAGTAGAGAGACTGGCAGCAAAGAAGGCAGGAAAGGTTGGCAGGTGCTGGATATTGAAGGGAACTTATTTATGAAATCAGAAATTCAGTGTTTATCCTACAGACTTGTGGTTTTCAAACTACACTCAGTGGAGCTGTGAGTGCTCTTTGGAGTCCACACAGGAGTTATCTGCGGGTGGCAGTGGGGCCAGGTGGCCAGGGCTCTTGGTCCCCCGTTCCTGCTCCAACCTCGCCAACACTGCTTTTGTCTATTTAATGGTGGGCATCAGTGAAATACCTTTTCTTTTAAACAAAGAGTTTCATGATTAAGGAAAGTTGAAAAACTATAGCTCAGGCAATGACCAATGCTTGAAGAATTTTAAGCAGGAAAGTGGCATGAGTTTCCAAGGTGGAAAGACTTGGAAACAGTGGCAAATGCTGAGGAGACATCAGGAAGACAGGTACTGAAAGTGTGCTTTGGGTTTGGCAATTGGAAAGTGATCTCCCTGAAACAGTTGGTAGGGAGTAGGGGTGTTAGAGAGAGTGGAGAACAGAATGCAGAGGATATTGGAATGAATGGGAGGAGAAATTGTGGAGCCAGGGAGTGGACACTGTGCTAGAGTCTTAGATATAAAGCAATGGAAAGAAATTTGGCAATAGCCAGAGGGGAATTTCTCCAACTTACAAGTTCCCCTTCTTTGCTAAGAGACCTCCCATCTACAAGGTCACAGGCACAGACTTTCAGGAGCATGTTTGTACACAGCTGCTTCCTTGACTGTAGTTGACTGGCATTTGGTAAAGGTACATCATCCAAGCTGGGCCAATACTTCTCCCACAAAATTTAGATTTGGGGCCAAGACAGAAAGCCCATCGTCCCTGGTTCTTGGTTGGGTAGACTTGGGAGCTGGTGCCTGGAGAGTCAGATGAAGAAAGCCGCAGAAGTATGTGCAGATGTACAGACAGGACAGCCAGGAAGGAGCTGCCAGCTTTACAGACCCTTGTTCTAAATCCTTCTCAAGGTTCAAGGAAAGCCGGCCATCTGGGTTCTAGGTGAAACTACCGTCATGAACCCTTTTTTTCATTAACTCACATAGTATATCTCACAACAAAAATAATCATTTCTGATACAGATGGTGTAAGATTTTCTTTCTCTTTTTTTCAAAGACAGAAGAATGGTCAGTTGAGAGTTTGAAGATACAGAGAAAGAAGGATAATTGATACAGCCATTCTCCAAAAAGAATAGAAGGGGTGAATTCCCTAGAGCACATATTAGGAGTGGCAGAAAGAGATGCCACCTTCCTCTGAGATAGGTGGGTAGGAAGTAAGAAAAGTGCGAACATAGATATGGGCTGGGGTTAGAAGATGAGTATATGGGCTGGGGCTAGAAGAGGGTTCCTAATGACTCTTATTTTCTTTTTGAAGACTCAGTGTTATCTACAAATCATGAGTGGGGTGGGCCACAATTGTCAGGAGGCTTGAGGAGAGTGGCAAATTTTTGAGAACAGCCATTGTGCCAGTAGGCCAGGGATCTGGCTGCAGATAAATAATACAAAGACAGCTGAGGCTGGGTGCAGTGGCTCACTCCTGTAATCCCAGTACTTTGGGAGGCTGAGGTGGGTGGATCACCTGAGGTCAGGTGTTCGAGACCAGCCTGGCCAACATGGTGAAACACTGCCTCTACTAAAAATACAAAAATTAGCTGGGCATGGTGTCAAGTGCCTGTAATCCCAGCTACTTGGGAGGCTAAGGCATGAGAATTGCTTGAACCTGGGAGGCAGAGGTTACAATGAGCCAAGACTGCACCATTGCACAGGTGACAAGAGCAAAATTCCATCTCAAAAAAAAAAAAAAAAAAAGACAGCTGAAAATCCTAAGTATATGGTGGTGAATGCAGTGATAGAGTTTCAGCCCTAAAAGCCTTCACCCATTTGCCTGCTTAATCCCCTTTAAAATACAAATCATCAGGCCACGTACAGAAGTTCATACCTGTAATCCCAATACTTTGGGAGGCTGAGGCAGGGAGGATCAATTGAGCTCAGGAGTTCCAGACCAACCCTGGCAACATAGTGAGATCCATTTCTACAAAACGTAAAAAATACTAGCCAGGCATGTGGCATGCACCTGTAGTTCCAGCTACTGGTGAGGCTGAGGTGGGAGGATCACTGGAGCCTGGGAGGTCGAGGCTGCAGTGAGTTATGATCATACCACTGCACTCCAGCACAAATCAGATATCATTGTTCTGTTTAGATTTTTCCAATGGCTTCCTGCTGCTTTAAAATAGAAATTATTATTATTTTTTTTTGAGACGGAGTTTTGCTGTTGTTACCCAGACTGGAGTGCAATGGCACGATCTCGGCTCACTGCAACCTCCGCCTCCTGGGTTCAAGCAATTCTCCTGCCTCAGCCTCCCGAGTAGCTGGGACTACAGGCGCGCACCACCATGCCCAGCTAATTTTTGTATTTTTAGTAGAGACAGGGTTTCATCTTGTTGACCAGGATGGTCTCAATCTCTTGACCTCGTGATCCTCCCGCCTCAGCCTCCTCCCAAAGTGCTGGGATTACAGGCATGAGCCACCGCGCCCGGCCAGAAATTATTTCTAATCTTGCTCAGCAACTAGGAAAGAGGAAAGCAGAAGGAAAATGTTTGGATTGATCTCGAGCTATAGGTATGAAACTGCCCTGAGGTGGAGGGTGAGACAGGGTAGATACCAGCAGGCTGTGAGAAAAAAGCAATACTGGGGTGGGGGTGGGAGTGGTAATGGAGGTATGAAGTGAATATATGGGAATGAGACCACTAGAGACATCTAAGCTGAGCTTGTGCATGGGATGTCCTGGGTGAGACAATGGTATAAGGTGGGAATGCTTAAGAACTTTCTGAAGGGACATATTTTGAGGTAAACTTTCTCCCCTTTCTATGAATAGCACCACCTATTACCCAGTCACGCAGATCTGCAACCTGGAGTCATCTGAGGAGTTGTTTTTATTTTTTCCTTCTCCCCACATTCGGTTGGCCATCAGATTCTTTCAATTGTATTTCCTAAACATCTCTTGCTTGCAATTGTATCAGTTGAAAATGTCCCACTCTCCATTAAAATGCAAATCAGGTTATGGTCAGTCCCAAGCTTAAATTCTTCCAATGGCTTTCCATCGCCTTAATATACAGTCCTTAGCATGGCATACAAGGTTCTTTGTAATCTCTGTACTGATGGTGTATGTATCAGAAATTCATTTCTTACTTCTTTTTCCAAAGCCATAGTCTCGATTTACAATGCTTGAAGACCATGTGTCTCTTGCTTTTGTGCTTTAGTCAAATAGTTCCTTGTGACTAACAGTCCTTTGAAAGATGTTCCTTGCCTTTTCTGAGATCTTACTTTTTCAAGATTCTTCCTATCTACAAAGATATGAGAACCCTAATTTCCTTCCTTAGGAGAAATGACTATCAGATTACTGTAGGCCCTGTAAATATTCAAATACTCCTGGCACAGAACTTACTATGATCTGAGAGTTGTTGGGGAAAAAGATTATTTATTTCACTTGTAAGTCTCAGAGCCTTTTTTTTTTTTTTTTTTTGCCCAGGCTGGAGTACAATGGCACCATCCTGGCTCACTGCAACCTCCGCCTCCTGGGTTCAAGTGATTCTCCTGCCTCAGTCTCCAGAGTAGCTGGGATTATAGGCATGTACCACGACACCCAGCTAATTTTGTATTTTTAGTAGAGATGGGGTTTCTCATGTTGGCCAGGCTGGTCTTGAACTCCTGGCCTCAGGTGCTCTGCCCACCTAGGCCCCACAAAGTGCTGGGATTACAGGCCCTAGCCACCGTGACCGGCTTTTTTTGTGGAGTTTTGCTCTTGTCCCCCAGGCTGGAGTGCAATGGCATAATCTCAGCTCACCGCAACCTCGACCTCCCAGGTTCAAGTGATTTTCCTGCCTCAGCCTCTCTAGTAGCTGGGATTACAGGCATGTGCCACCACATCTGGCTAATTTTTGTACTTTTCGTAGAGACGGGCTTCACCATGTTGGTCAGGCTGGTCTCAAACTCCTGACCTCAAGTGATCTGCCCACATTGGCCTCCCAAAATGTTAGGATTACAGGTATCAGTCACTGTGCCCGGCCTGTCAGAGCCTATTATAAGGTCTGGCCAAAATAAATGCTCAATGAATATTGTTGAATGAAAGAAAAATGAGTGAACGTTGATGTCACCTTAGTTGATGGTAGAAGTTGAGGTGGAGGACTATAAGTCAGGGGCCGAAGTCCCAGATGAACATGAGACTTAACTAGTCCTGTTTTATGGGATCCAGCCATCAACATCTTCTTACAGGGAAATTGCCTTGACTACCAGTCAGCCGTCCCGCAGCCCCCATCCCTGTAGAAGTAATTAGGTTGAGTGATTTCATCCCTCTATTGGCTTGCCAGGGACCTACTACCTGTGTGGCCTGATATGAAAAGATGAGCTGGGCTAACTTAATTGTATTCTGGGATCTGGGAGTTGGGAAACAGATTGAAGCAATTAACACCAGGAGCCTAAATTGAATGAATGTATAAAGAATTGTCTGCAGGGTGCAGTGGCTCATGCCTGTAATCCCACCACTTTGGGAGGCTGAGGCCAGTGGATCGATCACCTGAGGTCAGGAGTTTGATGAGACCAGTTGGCCAATATGGTGAAAGCCATCTCTACTAAAAAATACAAAAATTAGCCAGGCATGTTGGCACATGCCTGTAATCCCAGGTACTCAGGAGGCTGAGGCAGGAGAATCGCTTGAACTCTGAGGTGGAGGTTGCAGTGAGCTGAGATTGCATCATTGTACTCCAGCCTGGGCAACAAGAGTGAAACTCTGTCTCAGGAAAAAAAAAAAAAAAAATTGTCAAGAAATATCTAGCAGAAGCTGCAGAGTGGCCCTGAAACTTATTTTTATAACTGATGCAATGTTTTATAATATTTTGAAAGGGTTGTCAATATTTGACAATAGGGAGATTTCACATGAAAATCTGGCTGTTTGGCTTCTCTCATTATATCTGAGGTCTGGTATGGTGAGAACTGACGAGCTAAGCAGTATACAGGGCATATGTTTTCTGTTCACCATAGCTTCCGCCACCCCATACTGCTCACACCGTGCAAGTTTCATTCTTTCATATACCTGCTGGGGGCCTCTAGAAGAATCAGGAGCAATAACAGATTCTATGCAAACCAGATTCACAAGGGAATAGGACCTAGAAGAGAACAGAAAGGAAAGCTGATGGGATTGGGAAAGCAGGGGAGAGAGAGGATGCAGTTGATAAGAGAGAAAACCAGTTCTAAGAGTTGCCTGAGTTTCTGCCCTTGTTAGTTCCAGTACTGCCCACAGTCACTCTCATCGTAACATCTTGCTTTGTTGCCAGGCACCAGGCTGGAGTACAGTGACCCAATCTAGGCTCACTGCAACCTCTGCCTCCTGGGTTCAAGTAATTCTCCTGGCTCAGCCTCCCAAATAGCTGGGACTACAGGTGGGCGCCACCATGCCCAGCTAATTTTTGTATTTTAGTAGAGACTGGGTTTCACTATGTTAGCCAGGATGGTCTGGATCTCTTGATCTTGTGATCCACCCGCCTCAGCCTCCCAAAGTGCTGGGATTACAGGCGTGAGCCACTAAGCCTGGCCCAAGAATGTTGTTTTAAAGAGAAGATGAAAGGAAGATTGCTACACAGGCAGAGTAACACTGCAAAGGCAGAATTCTTAAGGGGAGGGAGGGCATTTTATAGTTAGGATCTGGCATCATGCAGCCTGTGTTTGGCCTGAGTCACCTGCTAAGTTATTTTTATATCTTGGGACCTTGATTTCCATTATTACACTGAAAATACACAAATTAGCCAGGTGTGGTGGTGCATGCCTGAAATCCCAGCTACTCAGGAGGCTAAGACAGGAGAATCGCTTGAACCTGGGAGGAGGAGGTTCCAGTGAGCTGAGATCGTGTTACTGCATTCTAGACTGGGTGACAGAGCAAGACTCCATCTCAAAAAAAAAAAAAAAAAAAAGAAAGATGAAGATAATAATATTGTATTTCTTTTATTCTAAGACTCACTGCTCTCACCCCATCCCACTTTAATGTTTCTTTATTTAGGACATATCTTACAATTGATACCCCAAAGTGCTTGCTTTATCACAGGGCAAGGAAGAAAAATTGTGACAGTGTTATCACTAACTGGGTATATGCAAATTTGCTATCCACAGAAAGATGTTCACTTGATAATTAGCTTAGTTATTTGCCTTTGTGGTGCCATGCAGTTGAATTTTAATTTGAACCCCAAAGTGTCACTTTAGGTATCTTCGAAAAGGCTACCATGTGAAGTATTAAAATAAGTTATTGTATGTGCAGATTAGCTGTCACATATCAGGAATGCAACCAAATGTAGTAGAGATTGCTGACTCTCTTGGTAAATTTGACATTGAAGTTACAATATTAGAGAAGGTTGGCCTGACCACTAATGTGCTTGAGGACCGGGAACATTTAACAGTCAATAGTCTGTTTTTAGCTATCAAGAAAAGCTGTATAGATTCCAGGAATACACAATTAAAAAAAGAAGTTTATAGCAAAGAAGAAATGTATATAATGCTTGTATATTTTTTGAAATGCCTCAAAATTATACTGTTATTTTTCCTTTTTTTTTTGATACAGTGTTTTGCTTTGTCTACCCAGGCTGGAGTGCAGTGGCATGATCATGGATCATTGCAGTCTTGACTTCCTAGGCTTAAGTGATCCTCCCACCTCAGCCTCCTGAGTAGCTGGGACTATAGGCATGTGCCTGGTAATTTTTTTGTAGAGTTGTCCAGGCTGGTCTGGAACTCCTGGAGCAAGGGATCTGCTCACCTCGGCCTCCCAGAGTGCTAGGATTACAGGTGTGAGCCTCCATGTCCTGCCTATACTGTTAATTTCTAAAGATGCTAAAGAGATCAAGATATCTCTTGATGAGTTATGAAAAACAGTATGTCATTATGTTATACTTAGCCAGATGTTAAAAAGGTTATATTAAGACTTTAGAAGTCTGGGTGCATGGCTCACACCTGTAATCCCAGCATTTTGGGAGGCTGAGACAGGAGGATCACTTGAGGCTAGGAGTTTGAGACCAGCCTGGGGAACAGAATGAGATTGTTTGTTTGTTTGTTTTTGAGACAAACAAAATCTTCAGACAGTGAAAGTGAGCGGGCTTAGACTTAAGTCCTTTGATTACAGTACTAAAGATGAAAGTGGTACAATTATAATAGTCAACATTTACTGAATGATTGCTATGTGGCACTGTGTTAACTGGACAACTTTATCAGATTTGTTGTGTTATGTTCATTTTAAAGCGAGAAAGCTAGAACGTAAATCCAGGAAGTTTACCTTCGGATTCTCACTCAAAGCCAACATGCTGTTAGAACACCCTACATATGCATTTTTATAGATACGCCCATACTTTTTAGGTCGGCTTAAAACTTATTCATTTAAATATAATATATCCTTGTACTTTTTACAATCAATGGCGTCTTAAAAATCAAGGAGTATGGCAAATACCTGCCTTGTAGGATTACTGTGAGGATCAGATGATAAATATCTTAAAGTGCTTCTAGAAAAAGTGTTCATTAGAGGCACAGGTGTTGCAAGGTAAGTACGATGAGCCTGGTCTTCAGAACGCCACCATCGCAGAACAGGTGAAAACCACTGGGAGCAAAGTGTCAGTGAGGAGGAATGTTTTCTGCAGTTTTGAGAGGAGTTCCTCCACACGAAGCACCCTACCTCCCATACCTGCTTAAATCCTATGTCCGACCCAAACGCCAGCTCCTTCAGGAAGTGGCCTCTGGTTATATGAGATGATGTACATGGGAGCAATTTCCAAATTATGAAACGGTGAAACCAATACGTGAAAGATAGATTTTATCATTAAAGTTACTTACCCCTGGCCGGGCGCGGTGGCTCAAGCCTGTAATCTCAGCACTTTGGGAGGCCGAGGCGGGTGGATCACGAGGTCAAGGGATCGAGACCATCCTGGTCAACATGGTGAAACCCCGTCTCTACTAAAAATACAAAAAATTAGCTGGGGCACGGTGGCGTGTGCCTGTAATCCCAGCTACTCAGGAGGCTTGAGGCAGGAGAACTGCCTGAACCCAGGAGGTGGAGGTTGCGGTGAGCTGAGATCGCGCCATTGAACTCCAGCCTGGGTAACAACAGCAAAACTCCGTCTCAAAAAATAAAATTAAAAAAAAAAAAATAAAGTTACTTACCCTCGCTCGTCTCCTGGCCTCAGTGTCTCTATACTGAAAGGAAGAAGTAGCTTAGCCCATGTCTTTCTTTTATAACTTCTGACTCTAACCTCTTCAGATTTCTGCCTAAGCTGCTTTAAAAAACAAATTTCTTTCCTTAGACCTGCAGGAGGCAGCTCCTCTGGGCTAGCAGCTCAGCAGGGCGGGGCTCTGGGAGCAGGAGAAGAGGCGGGGGTTCTGAGGGAAGCGCGGCCGCAGCCACGTGACTTCCTTCCCAAGGAGCCTCAGCGGCCGGCCTCCCAGCAACCGGTGCGTCCCGCCTAGCGACGCCTGCCCATCCCGGTTGGCCCTCGGGGGCGGTTGTGGCAAGGAGGCGCCCACGGTCGCGCTGCTCATTGGTTCCGGTTTCCGTCACTCAGACCCGTTGCCCGGGCGCCCGCAGGCGGTGCTGCCGGATACCCCGCCCTTGGCCGCTAGGTTCGTGGCTGGCTGGCCGCGGCTGTCACTCCCCGGCCGTTTCCCTGCGCTCAGTGCTCTCCTTGGGGCGGGAGGAAGAGGGGCCGGACTGCGGCCTGACGAGCCGTCGCCGTCTTCGCGGATGCTATGACCAGCGGGCGAGGCGCCCTTCGCAGCTCCGCGCTACGCTAGTCGCGGCCGTGCGCCCGCCCTAGCCGTCTGCGTCCCCAGCGCGGCCGCTCGCGCGGCCCCCTCGGCTCTGCCAGCGCCGCCTGCGAGGCGAGGCGGAGGCCGGATGAAGATGACGGTGGATTTCGAGGAGTGTCTGAAGGACTCGCCCCGCTTCAGGTAACCGCACAGCCGGGTGGCCGGCGTCACCGCGGAGCTGCCTCCCCGGCGCTGGGGGCGTGAAAGCGGGCTCGCGCATCTGCAGGAGGCCCCGCCGTCCGCGCCTTCCGACGGGGCGAGCGGCAGTTGCCGCCGCTTCCCATTCCGCGAGGGCACTGCAGTCACCACCGAGCCTTCCTAAGGGACGAGGAAGTGGCGGGGACGGGAACGTCGCCTCCTCATCCCTTTCCTCGCCCTCTGCCGGGGCGGAGCGCCCCGAAGGCCGGCGCACCCGCTCCCGCTGGGGGGAAACGGGGTGCAGCAGCGTTCCTGAAGTCTCGTCTCCTTCGCTGGCGCTCGCTCTCGCCGCCTTCCTCCTCTGGCTGCTGTTCCTTTCCCCTTCCTTCCGCCCCTTCTTAGTTTCCACCTCCTCCCCACCCCCTATTTGAGGGAGCTTTCAGAGCATCGCCTCGCAGTTCACTTAGTTCCTCTTTTCGCTTTTCTGCCCCCCTTCCCCCGGGGCGAACTGGAACGCCGACTTCTGCTTCTTGGTGCCCCCGGCCAGAGCGACTCTCCGGAGGGCGCCCGCGGTGGATGCGTGCGGGAATCGCCGGGGGAAGCTCTGTGACCAGCCGCATTCCATGGTCCCTAGTTGATGACTACCTGGCTTTTCTTTCCATTAAGCTCGTTGAAGTGGGCACAGCTGTCGAGAGTTCTGGGCTGAGGGCGGAGGACTAGGAGAAAAGTGCATTTCTGTTTTGAGAACGGAAGTAGGAGGGCCGTGAAGATTGCATGTGTGTTCCTCTTCCAGCAGCCTCTGCCCTGGAGGGCCGGGATCACAGTCGGATGCTCCCAGTGGATCTGTCACGGAGCTGACATGGGGGCACTCCGACTCACATGGGCTGCCCTTCTTTCCATGTGAGAGGTGATGATCCTGAGGTTGTCCAGGACACAGCTTCTTTCTGTTTTGAGTATGGTAGGAAACTCTTGAGTTGCTTTAGACAATGGAGTTTTTCTAGGTTGTGTTTTACAGTGTATTTATTTACAGAGCTTGCCATAGTCCTCCCAAATACAAGGCCTTAACACTTCCATTAGATAGTGACATTTCTTGAAAGCTTCCTCTGAGCATTGGCGTGTGCGTGTGCCCGCTGATGTCTGGGCAAAGCCTGGATTGTAAATTGCATCCTCTGCCTGGGAACTAGCTGTTCTCATCCTTAACACTTAATTGAATTTCTTCTCCTTTCAGTGAAAAGCAAGGAAAAGAATTGTAAAACTAAAGAACTGCTACTTAGAGAAAATTTGCCTTTGCCCTTTGATCATTTTTGGGTGTTAATTTTATTGGAGCTTAGGGCTATTGCTTGTTAAAAAAAAAAAAGCAGAAAACAAAAACCCACTTCCTTTGATTGCTGTTGCGATTAGTTTTCGAAACTTTTATGTTCTGCATAATTGAAGGACTCAGCAGACACAAATAGACTGTCTAGGACAGGCTTGTAGGATGGTGTCCAGGACAGTGTGGCTAGTGGAGTAATTTTTAAAGTGTACCTTAGAAAGTTCAGCTTTTTGTGAAATTTTGTTACTATGACTCAGCTATTTGTTTATTTATTTATTTATTTCTTGAGACGGAGTTTCGCTCTTGTTACCCAGGCTGGAGTGCAATGGTGCGATCTCAGCTCACTGCAACCTCCGCCTCCTGGGTTCAGGCAATTCTCCTGCCTCAGCCTCCTGAGTAGCTGGGATTACAGGCACGGGCCACCATGCCCAGCTAATTTTTTGTATTTTTAGTAGAGACGGGGTTTCACCATGTTGACCAGAATGGTCTCGATCTCTTGACCTCGTGATCCACCCACCTCGGCCTCCCAAAGTGCTGGGATTACAGGCTTGAGCCACCGTGCCCAGCCTCAGCTATTTATTTTTAAGTGAAAAAATTACAGCATTTTTCTCTTAGAGAATGTAGCTTTGAGCTCTTTGTTTCACATTAATTTTTTTTTAAGTTGAGAGAAGTGATTTGGAAATACTTCTAGCTACTGGTGTGTTGGTCACAAACCATGTGATGTCTTTGTTTTTGAAATAAAGGAATCATTGAATATAAAATAAAACGGCAAGATACTGATTAAGTTGTAGGGAATATTATAGTGAACTTTTGTTAAACTTGATTGTAACATAAATTATACGTTAATTAAAATATTAGAGGTTTTCAAGAGTTGTTTTTCATATTCCAATTATTGTTAGCGGCAAATTGGGAAGAGACGCCAAAGTTCAATAACTCCAACATCTTCTGTACATTTTGAGAACACATTTAGATTTGCAATAGAGGGAAGACTGCCTAGAAATAGAAGTTTCATTATCCACATTCTTAATTTTTTATAGTTTTTCTATAATCCTGTAACTTTGAGGATTTGTGTAGCATTTGAAAAGAATGTTTCAGAAATCTTCATTCACTTGCTGTGTGTAAAGGAAGAACTTTACTTTTGAGAGTATTGTGTACATTGAGTGATACTGAAACTTGTATCAAAATAAAACAAGTTTGTGAGGCCTGGGCTTGTTTTTTGATAGTAAGGCAGCTGCACTTGTGTCCTCATCTATTGTGCAGCCTTTTTTTTTTTTTTTTGAGATGGAGTTTTGCTGTTGTTACCCAGACTGGAGTGCAATGGCACGATCTCGGCTCACCGAAACCTCCGTCTCCTGGGTTCAAGCAATTCTCCTGCCTCAGCCTCCCGAGTAGCTGGGACTACAGGCGTGCACCACCCTGCCCAGCTAATTTTTGTATTTTTAGTAGAGACGGGGTTTCACCTTGTTGACCAAAATGGTCTTGATCTCTTGACCTCGTGATCCACCTGCCTCAGCCTCCCGAAGTGCTGGGATTATAGGCGGGAGCCACCGCCCCTGGCCCTATTGTGCAGTCTTTAAACTAATTCCTGTTTTTATTGGTAAATGAATCTCATGGCATGTAAGTTTGGTGTGTGCACATAACTGTCTTGGTGCTGTAGAATGAATGCAAAAGGCACATCTTGCTGATGAAAATTTCACCATCGTTCAGGCTTTAAACACTTACTTTCCTGTTAAATCAATGAGGAGAATCCAAGGCGACTGGTTGCAATAGGGAGATGGTTGTCTCAGTTGTAACATTTTCTTTTGTAATTTGAAGAGTCAATGGTTACTTTTACATTCCAGTCAACATTTTTTTTGTTTGTTTTTAGATTGGAGGGCACATTTCGCTGTATAATTTTGGGTTCCCTTTTTGGTTTTTTAATTACCAGTCTAAAATCAGCTTAAAGGTCAAAATCTTGTTCATCTGAGATCTAAAAATCTTGTTCATCTAAAAATCTACAAGACTGTTGAGTGCCTACGTACACTTTGTCTTCCCCCAGTGGAAATTTTGCATTTTGACCAAATATGTTGAAGTTTGAATTTGTTTGGGCCCTAAATCGTTTATAGTTGCATGTAGTAGGTCTTTAAAATTTTACACAATCTCAGTAAAAATTGTGCTTTTCTTTAAACATATTCTTGGGCTGGACACTGTGGCTCATGTCTGTAATCCCAGCACTTTGGGAGGCTGAGGCTGGCCGATCACTTAAGGTCAGGAGTTTGACACCAGCCTGGCCAACATGGCAAAACCTCATCTCTACTAAAAATACAAAACTTAGCCAGGTGTGGTAGCATGCATCTGTAATCCCAGCTATTTGGGAGACTGAGGCATGAAATCACTTGAACTCGGTAGGCAGAGGCTGCAGTGAGCTGGGGTTGCGCCACTGCACTCCAGCCTGGGCCACAGAGTGAGATTATCTGAAATAACCCCCAAAACCCAAAACATACTGTTCTACTTACGAAGTGAATATTCTGTTTGAAATAAAAAGTAGAATAAATAAATAAAATAAATTGAAAAAATAAAAATCTTTCTGAATTGTGAAAGATTTTTGCTCTGAGCCATGTTCAAGTATAAAAATGTTGTGGCATGGCACAGTGGTTCATGCCTGTAATCCTAGCAGTTGGGAGGCTGAGACAAGAGGATCACTTGAGGCCAGGAGTTTGATACTTGGCGTGGTCAACGTAGTGAGACCTCATCTCTACAAAAATAAAAAAATTAGCTGGGCATAATGGCGTGGACCGTGATTCCAGCTATGCAGGAAGCTGAGATAGGAAGATTGTTGAGGCAGGAGGTCAAGGCTGCAGTGAGCTATGTTCACACCTCTGCACCCAGCCTGGGCGACAGGGCAAGACTCACTTTCTCAACAACAACAAAAATTGGCCTTAGTATGCTTTAGTTTTTAATCTGATCATTCATTTATTTTTCTCCTTTAACAATGTCTGTCATACACCATCCTGAAGGTTTTTCATTTCTAGATTCTATTTCAGATATGATTCTTGTTCAGTAACTTAGAATAACATTTTTTAGAAAAAGGGGTTTGTGGGTGAATTTTGTTTTAGAGACAGTCTTACTTTGTAATCAGGCTGGTGTCCACCTCCTGGACTCCAGTGATTCCCCTGCCTCAGTCTCCTGAGTAGCTGGGATTTATAGGCATGAGTCACCATGCCCAGCCAGGTGAAAGGTTTTAATGGGTGAAAGACATTGGAATAAAATGTGCCTACTAAATACACCTTAGTTATGTGTCGCTCTTAAGTCTAGATTTGTGCCAATCCTGTCTTGTTCCTTTGCCTTCCATTTTTAGAGTAGAATAACTTTTAGCAACTGGGAGTTAATACAGTGGGCAAGGGATAAGGGGAAGTGTGTTTTTTTTTAATCTCAGAAGCAATAGAATGGAATTAGAGGTGGAGTCTCACTCTGTCGCCCAGGTTGGAGTGAAGTGGTGTGATCTCGGCTCACTGCAACCTCTACCTCCTGGGTTCAAGGGATTTTCCTGCCTCAGCCTCCTGAGTAGCTGGAATTATAAGCAGCCTAGAATGAAATTATAATTTTATTATCAACCAAGATACAGGAATCCTGGCTGGGCGTGGTGGCTCACACCTGTAATCTTAGAACTTTGGGAGACCGAGGTGGGCAGATAACTTGAGGTCAGGGGTTAGAAACCAACCTGGCCAACATGGTGAATGCCATCTGTACTAAAAATACAAAAAAATTAGCTAGGTGTGGTGGCGGGCGCCTGTAATCCCAGCTACTCAGAGGGCAGAGTGAGACACTGTGTCTCAAAACAAACATCAAAAAACAGGAATCCTGATATTCCTCAGTGCAGCTTCCAACTGTTCATTTAATTTAATATCGATTTAAGTTGAAGTAAAGAAACACAAGCTTTTATAATGTACCAGACCTCTTACTAGATGCTTTTATAGCAACTGTCGTTTAAACATTAAAATATCTTGTATATGGGGTATGGTGGCTTACATTTGTAATCCCAGTACTTTGGGAGGCCAAGGTGGAAGGATCGCTTGAGCCCAGGAGTTCAAGACCAGCCTGGGCAACATAGAGATCTTGTCTCTAATTTCAATTAAAAAAAAAAAAAAAAAAAAAAAAGCTTACAAACTAGAACTTATCCTCATTTTAAAAAAGGTTTTTTAAATTTTTATTTTGAGATGGAATCTTGCACTGATGTTCAGGCTGGAGTGCAGTGGCATGATCTCTGCTTGCTGCAACCTCCACCTCTAGGTTCAAGTGATTCTCTTGCGTCAGCCTCCCGATTAGCTGAGATTACAGATGCCTGCCACCACGCCCAGCTAATTTTTTGTATATTTAGTAGAGATAGGGTTTCACTATGTTGGCCAGGCTGATCTTAAACTCTTGACCTGTGCTCTTCCTGCCTTAGCCTCCCAAAGTGTTGGGATTACAGGTGTGAGCCACCACACTGGCCTAAGAAATATTTTTAAAAATCTCAACCTAGACATTTTTTTTCTTTCTTGTTTTTTGGTGGCTTACATTGGAAAAACTAGACATTTTGATAGGTTAATTGACTTTTTAAAAAAGTTACTTCTGGCTGGCGCGGTAGCTCAAGCCTGTAATCCCAGCACTTTGGGAGGCCGAGGCGGGTGGATCACGAGGTCAAGAGATTGAGACCATCCTGGTCAACATGGTGAAACCCCGTCTCAACTAAAAATACAAAAAATTAGCTGGGCATGGTGGCGCGTGCCTGTAATCCCCAGCTACTCAGGAGGCTGAGGCAGGAGAATTGCCTGAACCCAGGAGGTGGAGGTTGCGGTGAGCTGAGATCGTGCCATTGCACTCCAGCCTGGGTAACGAGTGAAAAACTCTGTCTCAAAAAAAAATAGTTACTTCTTTTGCTAGTAATTGACTTTCTTAATGGTGGACTTTCACATGGTGGAACTGGAAGGGAATTTACTCATTTACTCTAAATGTTAAGCCAAAGGCTTTAATTTTATTTGTTAGGCTGGGTACAGTAGCTTATATCTATAATCTCCATAGTTTGGGAAGCTGAGGAGGAAGGATCATTTGAGGCCAGGAGTTTGAAATTAACCTAGGCAGCAGAGTAAGACCCTGCCTTTACAAAAATTAAAAAGGAAAAAATTAGCCAAATGTGGTGGCCCATACCTGTAGTTTCAGCTACTCAGGAGGCTGGGGCAGGAGGATTATGACGCCTTGAAGTTTGAGGTTACAGTGATCTATGATCATGCCACTGTACCCCACCCTGGAAAACAGAGCAAGACCCTGTCTCGTTAAAAAAAATTATTAAAAAATTGTGTCAGTTAAATTTGTGTTATTTATGGTGTCTGTTATATAGAAATTTAAAAACTGATTTTTGTTTATTGCCTAAAACAGTCTTCCCTACCCCATTATATTTTACTGTCATTTTATAGTGATTTTAAGTTTCATGTAATGCACTGGGTCTTAGTTTTGAGTATAGAAGATAATCTAATTTTATTTTCTCCCTAATGAAAATCACTTGCTCTAACACCTTTGAAAAAATTCGTTCTTCATTGATTTAAAATGAATCACACACCCCTTTTGTGATATGTGGGAGAACAAATTTCCCCTTGTTATATGTTTTACAAATTTAGTGTTTACAGTACTTTTTCCTTCAATTTCAGAGGAGGGTGTGTCTTTCTGTGTATTTCGGCTTTATTTATTTAAAACTTTTGATTATGTAAAATTTCAGTGATGATTCAATTATACGAAAGAGACGTACTTTAGATTTAAAGACACAAATAGGTTGAGAGTAAAAGATGAACCATGCAAACATCACCCAAAAGAGCTGGAGTGGCTGTGCTAATATCAGATAAAATAGAGTTTAAGACAAAAATTACTTCAGACAAGTATAATAAGAGGGCTGGGCAGGTGGCTCACTCCTGTAATCCCAGCAGTTTGGGAAGCTGAGGTGGGCAGATTGCTTGAGCTCAGGAGTTCAAGACCAGCCTGGGCAACATGGTGAAAGCCTGTCTCTATCCACAATACAAAAAAAATACATTAGCTGGGCGTGGTGGCACATGTCTGTGGTCCCAGCTACTCAGGAGGCTGAGGTGGGAGGGTTGCTTGAGCCTGGGAGAGGCAGTGGTTGCAATGACCTGAGATCGTACCACTGCACTCCAGCCTGGGTGACAGTGCAACTTTGTCTCTTAAAAAAAAAAAGTGTGTGTGTGTGTGTGTATAAATAGGAGGGTCAATCCATTAAGAAAGACATAATTACTATAAATATATATTCACTTAGCTGAGCTCCAAATACATGAAACAAAAACTGACAGCATTGCAGGCAGAAATAAACAATTCAGCAATCATAGTTTGAGATATAAATACTCTACTTCAAATAATGGGTAGACCGACTAGGCAGATGATTAACAAGGAAATAGAAGATGTAAACAGCAGTATAAACCAAGAAGACTTAATAGTTACCTATAGAACGCTTCATACAACAGCAGCAGAATTCACATTCTTCTCGAGTTTACATGAGGTATTCCCCAGCAGAGAATATTATGTTAAGCCATTAAACAAGCCTCAATACATTTTTAAGTATTGAAATTGTACAAAATATTTTCTGACCACAAGGGGTAAAATTTGGAATCAATAACAAGGAAATCCAAAAAATTCACAAATATGTAAATTAGCAATGCACTCTAAGTAGACAGCAGATTGAAGAAAGTCACAAGGAAAATGAAGAAATACTTTCAGATGAATGAAAACAAAAATACAATATGCCGAATTTATGGGATGCAGCTAAAGCACTGCTAAGAGAGAAATTTATACCTGCAAACACCAACATTAAAAAAAAGAGAACTCAAAATAGTAATCTAATCTTCACCCCAACAAACTAGAAAAAGAAGAGTAAGCAAATCTCAAAGCAGCGAAAGGGAAGAAATTAAAAAAGGTAGAACAGAAATAAGAGAAAATAGAAAAGAGAAAAATTGGCAAAAATAATTGAAACTGAAAGTGGGTTCTTTGAAAAGCCTAACAAAATTGACAAATCTTTAGAGTGACCAGGAAAAAAAGGACAGTCACTGAGATTTCTACATTCAGGAATGAAAGAGGCACATCACTACCAATTTACAGAAATAAAAAGGATTATAAGGAAATACTACAGATAATTCTATGACAGTAACTTAGAAGAAATGAATATATTTAATGAAAGACACAAACTACTGAAGCTGACTCAAGAAGAAATTAATGACATTCCTTCACCCTCCTCTAAGAAATAAAGAGGAGACATCACTTTCCAAAGCATTCACATTCCTAATCATTAGTCCATTATTACCCTTTTTCCAAAGCCAGGTGATATATCACAAAAAAAAAAACCCTACAGGCCAGCTAGGCACAGAGGCTTATGCCTATAATTCCAGGACTTTGGGAGGCCGTGGTAGGAGGATTGCCTGGACCCAGGGTTTCAGGCTGGGCAACATAGGGAGACCCTGTCTCTTAAAAAAAAAAAAATTAGCTGACCATGATAGCACGTGCCTGTGGTTCCAGCTACTCGAGAGGCTGAGATGGGAGGATTACTTGAGCCCAGAATGTTGAGGCTACAGTAAACTTTATTTGTGCCACTGAACTCTAGTAGCCTGGGTGACAGAGCAAGAGCCTGTCTCAAAAAGAAAAAATCAAAACCAGGCCAAGTGTGGTGACTCATACCTGTAATCCCAGCACTTTGGGAAGCCAAGGTGGGAGGATTGCTTAAGTCCAGGAGTTCTAGACTAGCCTGGGCAACATAGACGTCGTCTCTATAGAAAAATTAAAAATTAGCTGGGTGTGGTGGTGCATGCCTGTAGTCCCAGCTCTCAGGAGGTTGAGGTGGGAGGACCACTTGAGCCTGGGTAGTTGAAGACTATGGTGAGTCATGATCATACCACTGTACACAGCCTGTGTGACAGAGTAAGTGTCTCCAAAAAACAAAAGAAAAATGAAACAAACCCACCAACCCTCCCCCCCAAAAAATACCCAACAGACCAGTATTCCTTATGAATGCATATATAAAAATCTTTGACAAAAATACTGGCAAACTGAATATAGCACCGTATAAAAAGGATTGTACACCATGGTCAAGTCATATTTATCCCAGGAATGCAAAGTTGCCCTATACAAAAATCTGTTAATGCAATATATTATAATAATAGGGTAAAGGATTAAAACAACACAGTCATCTCAGATGCAGAAAAAGCATTTCATAAAATATAACGCTGTCATGATAAAACTACTCAAAAAACTAAAAGTAGGAAATTTCCTTAAGTTGATAATGGACATCTTTCAAACACCCTCAACTAACATCGTATTTAGTGGTAAAAGACTAAAAACCTTTCCCCTAATGAGGAGCAAGAAGCCTGCTATCACCACTTCTGTTCAACACTGTAGCAGAGGAGAGAGCCAGAGCAATTAGGCTGGAAAGATAAATTAAAGGCATCCATATAGGAAAAGAAATAGTAAAACTGTATTTTTAGATAATATGTCTTGTACAATCAGCCTTTGTATCTATGGGTTCCACTTCTGTGAGTCAGTAAATCATGGATTGAAAATATTTTGGGAAAGAATTAAAAAATAATGATACAACAATTTAAAAAGTACTAATAAAAGTAGTATAATAACCATTAGACATAACATTTACATTGCATTAGATATTAGAAATAACCTAGAGCTGATTTAAAGTATCTAAGAAGATATATGACGGTTATTTGGAAATACTGTGCCGTTTATATACAGACTTGAGCATCCATGGATTTTGGTATTAGTGGGTAGTGGTGGGGGGAATAGGCAGGAGGAGCCCTGGAACCAATGTCCTTTGGATACCAAGGGATGAAGGTATATAGAAAATGGTAAGGAATCCATAAAAATCAGTTATAACTAGTAAGTTCAGCAAGGCTGTAGTATATAAGATCATTGTACAAAAATTATTTGTATTTCTGTATACTAGCAAAGAAAACCAATTTGTCTACAGTGGCATCAAAAAGAGGAAAGTACTTAGGTAGTTTTCAGTATACTGTCTCTAACACTATTGAATAAATGGAAATACATCCCATGTTCATGGATCAGAAGGCTTAATATTGTTAAGATGGCAATGTTCCCCAAATTGATCTACAAACTAAACACAAGTTCTATTAAAATTCCAACTGGTTTCTTTGAGGAAATTGTCAAGCTGATCCTAAAATTCATGTGGAAGTATAAGTAACCCAGAACAGCCAAAGCAATCTTGAAAAAGATGGAGGATTCACTTTTCCGATTTCAAAAGATACTGCAAAGTGATTGTAATGAAGACAGTGTGGTACTGGCATAAGGATAGACATCTAGGTCAGTGAAATAGAATTGAGAGTCCAGAAACAAATCCTTACACTTATGGTGAGCCAGTTTTAACAGGAATACTTGGACAATTCAATCAGTGGAACAATTGTCTTTTCAACAAACATGTAAAAGGATGAAGCTGGAGCCCTACCTTATGCCATAGGCAAAAATTAACTCAGAATGGATCATAGGCCTAAATGGAAGACCTGAAACTACAGAGCTCTTAGGAGAAAACATAGAATTAAATCTTTGTGACCTTGAATTAGGCAATGGTTTCTTAGATATGAAGTCTAAAGTACAAGACACAAAAAGATTGATAAATTGGACTTCATTAAAATTAAAACATTTCATGATTCAAAGGACACAGCAAGAACATTAAAAGTCACCCACAAAATGGGAGAAAATATTTGCAAGATTACACCTGTTAAGGGATTTGTATCTAGAGAATATAAAGCTCTACAACTCAAATGGCAATAATCTGATTAAAGAATGGGCTAACGATTTGAGTAAATACTTCTTCAAAGAACATACCCATATGGTCAATAAGCACATGAAAATATGCTCAACGTCATTAACTAGCAATGCATATAAATACAAATAAAACCGCGATGACATACCACTTCATACCCGCTAGGATGACTACTGGAAAAGACAGATAATAGCCAGTGTTGAGAAGAATGTGGAGCTGTTAGAACCCTAATACGTTGCCAGTGGGAATGTAAAATAGTGCAGCCACTTTGGAAGAGTTTGGCAGTTCCTAAGATAAGAAGTTAAACGTAGAGTTACCATACGAGTTCTAGCCAGCCCTTCCACTTCTAGGTGTATACCCAAGAGAAATAAAAATATATACCCACAAAACTTTGTATAGGACTGTTCATAGGAGCATTATTCACAGCCAAAAAGTGAAACAACCTGTGTTCTTAAATGGGTAAGTAAACTATGGGGTATCTGTACAAAAGAGTTATTCAGCTGTCAGATGGAATGAAGTACTGATATATGCCATAATATGGGTGAAACTTGGAAACATTTTCCTAAATAAACCAAACATAAAAGCCACATATTATATAATTTTAATATGAAATGTCCAGAATAGGCAAATTTGTAGAGACAAAATAGTGATTTCTAGAGGTTGGAGGGTGAGGGGAATGCAATTAGTGATTGCTAACAGATAGGGCGTTTCTTTTGGGAGTAATGAAGCTTTTCTGGAGTCAGTGGTAATGGTTGTAGAGAACTCTAAATATACTAAAACCCACTAAACTATATTTTAAAATGGTGAATTTTATGTTGTGAATAGCTGTTCTCAATATAGCTGTTATTGAAAAAGAGTTATCGCATAGAAAATTTAAATCAAATGCATAGGTGGAATAGAAAATATATGTTGAGCCCCCATATTTCTTTCACCCTGACTTAACAGTTATCAATGTGTAGTGATCTGTAAACCCACCCTCCTTGTTTCCCATATGATTTTTTTTTTTTTTTTAAATTAAGACAGTCGCACTCTGTCACCAAGGCTGGAGTCCAGTGGCGCTGTCTTGGCTCACTGCAATCTCTGCCTCTCTGGTTCAAGCGGTTCTCCTGCCTCAGCTTCACAAGTAGCTGGGACCACAGGCACGTGCCACCACACCCAGCTAATTTTTGTATTTTTCATAGAGACGAGGTTTTGCCATGTTGGCCAGGCTGGTCTTGAATTCCCGACCTCAAGTGATCAGCCCGCCTCTGCCTCCCAAAGTGCTGGGATTACAGGTGGGAGCCACTGCACCCAGCTTTCCCATATGACTTTTGAAGCAAATTTCAAAGAGTATAGAATTCCATCAGTATGTATGTGTATGTCTCTGAAAATAAACACACTTTAAACAAATTATATAACTACATACCATTATCACATCAGAAAAAAGTAACAATAATTAATAGCATCAAACATGCATGAGATAAGCTTCATAGCTTATGTAATATTTATTTTGTGTCCTTTATCGTGTTAGAAGATTGTGTCTCTTCTTTATCAAGTACATTTCCTTCCCTATAATCTGGCTGTAGATAAGAAATCCCGGTAAATCATCTTAGCAGAAACAAATCATTAGAGAACATTGGGCAGTCATCCATGGACTGTTTTGGACCTATCCTTTTCATAACTTTTCATCTTCCTCTCTAACCTGAATTTGTTGCTTTCCTGGCCTTTTGTTCTTAAAAACTTTTTTAATTTTAGAAAATTTCAAATATATACAAATTACGCAGAAGAATATTAATGACCTCTCATTATCCAGTTTAAGCAAATACCAATGTTGTGTCATTCTTGTTTCATCTATGTTTCTGTTATACTTACTCTCCCTTATGCCTCAGGCAGAAGTGTGTGGATCATAGACCTAAATGGAAGACCTGAAACTTTAAAGCTCTTAGGAGAAAACATAGGATTAAATCTTTGTGACCTCAAATTAGGCAGCGATTCCTTAGATATGAAACCTAAAGTACAAACAACCGAAGAAAAGAAATTAAAAAGTATTAATGTGTATTCATAGTGCCTTTTCTAGATAAAAACTTCCATATATTGAAATGCACAGTTGTACACTACACATCACCTACACCTCTGTCACAATACAGCATATTTTCCATCTTCCTGGAATGCTTCTGCCACCACCCAAAGACAACCACTGTTTTGCTTTTTTTAAACTTTAGATTAGTTTTGCCAACTTTGAACATTATGAATAGATTCTTATGGTTTATATGTCAGTGATTATTCTGAGCATTTTAGTACTTTTGCTTAGCATTTTGACTATGAGATTCTTCCATGTTTTTCTGTGTGTCACTAGTGTATTTTTTTTTTTTTTTTTTTGAGATGGAGTCTTGCTTTGTTGCCCAGGCTGGAGTACAGTGATGCAATCTCGGCTCACTGCAACCTCTGCCTCCTGGGTTCAAGTGATTCTCTTGCCTCAGCCTCCTGGGTAGCTGGGATTACAAGCACACACCACCAGGCTCGACTAATTTTTGTTTTTTTAGTGGAGATGAGGTTTCATCTTTTGGCCAGGCTGGCCTCAAACTCCTGACCTCAAGTGATCCTTCCACCTTGGCCTCCCAAAGTGCTGGGATTACAAGCGTGAGCCACCACACCTGGCCAGTGTCACTAGTTCATTCTTATTGCTATGTAGTATTTGTGAATGTATCATAATGAATTCATTCTGATGATAGATAGATTGCTGTCATTGTTTTTGAACATTGTGAATAAAGTTGTTAATGAACATTCTTATACAACTTTTCTTACGGTAGGTTTTCATTTCTCTTAAGATAAATACCTAGGAGTTGAATTGCTGTGTCAAGGGGCAAATGTATGTTTATCAAAACGGCAAAGCATTATTCCAAATTGATTGTACTGTTTATAAATCTGCCAACAATATTTAAGGATGCCTCTTGCTCCACATCCTTGCTAGTATTAGGTAATAATCACTTTTTGATTTTATCCATTGCGTGATGTATAATGTATCTCTCTCTCTCTCTCTCTCTGTGTGTGTGTAATTGCAGTCATGTGTTACTTAATGAGGATAATATGTTCTGAGAAATGCATTATGATTTCGTTGTGCAAACATCATAGGGTATATTTACACAAACTTAGATGGTACAGCCTACTACACATCTAGGGTATATGAGATAGCCTTTGGATCCTAGGATACAAATGTGTACAGCATGTTATTGTACTA
Source organism: Callithrix jacchus (assembly GCF_049354715.1). NCBI lineage: Eukaryota > Metazoa > Chordata > Mammalia > Primates > Cebidae > Callithrix > Callithrix jacchus. Next base: position 24,358,359 of record NC_133516.1, on the reverse strand, counting down.
ATACTGTAGGCAGTTGTAACACAGTGGTATTTGTGTATCTAAACATATCTAAACATAGAAAAAGTACAGTAAAAAAATATGATATTATAATCCCATGGGACCACTGTTGTATATGTGGTCTGTTGTTGGCTGGAATGTACTTATGATTGTGTATACGTATGCATATAAATAATTATGACTATATGTATACATGTACGTGTGTGTGTATATATATAGTCATAACTATATTCTAGTCAACAACAGGTTGCATCATGTATTCTATTAAGTTGTTATGACATAATACTGCTTAGTCCTGTTTTGGACATGTTGATACCCTGCTTTTTTGGATTATTGGTAATTTGATAACTAACAATCTTATGTTACTTTTCTGAAGAGTTTAGACTATCTTTTTTTGACATATATGTACATCTGTGTGTGTTGTGTGTGCGTGTGTATATACAGACACAAGCACATATAATTGAATGCATTATTGCTTTATCATTTTTTTTGAGATGGGGTCTTACTCGGTCACCCAAGTTGGAGTGTAGTGGCGCTATCTTGGCTCACTGCAACCTCCACCTCCCACACTCAAGTGATCCTCCCACCTCAGGCTCCTGAATATCAGGGAACAAAGTTGCACACCACTACGTCTCGCTAGCTTTTTGTATTTTTGGTAGAGATGAGGTTTTGCCATGTTGCCCAGGCTGGTCTCGAACTCCTGAGCTCAGGGTATCTACCTGCCTCAGCCTCCCAAAGTGCTAGGATAGGATTACAGGAGTGAGCCTAGATATGCTAGATCCACAAATACCATTGTGTAACAGTTGCCTGTAGTATTCAGAAAAGAAACATTGTACAGGTTTGTATTCTAGGAACCATATAGTCTCTACCTTGTACTCTACATGTGTAATAGGCTATACCATTAAGGTGGCTTACACTCTGCGATGTTTGCACAGTGAAGAAATCATCTAACAATGCACTTCCGAGAATGTATCTCCTTTGTTAAATGATGGATGACTGTAGCTTTTTATTGCTGTTATAACAAATTACCCCAAACTTAGTGGCCTAAAACAACACAAAATTATCTGACAGTTCTGGAGATCGGAGTTTTGATACAGATCTCACTGGGCTAAGGTAAAAGGCCAGTTGGCAGAGCTGCATTCTTTTCTGGAAGGTCTAGGGAAGAGTCCTTTATTTTAGTTTTTATACCTTGCCTTCTCCGATTTCAAAGGGCTGCCCATATTCCTTGGCTCCTGGCCCCTTTCCATTTTCAAAGCCAGCCATGGTTGTGATACTCCCTCTCTGTCCTCTTCTTTTACGGATAAGGACCCTTGTGATAATGTTGACGTTCTAGAATAATCTCCCAATATCAAGGTCAGATGATAGCAACCTTAATTTCCCCTTTACCATTTAACCTAACATATTTGCAGGTTCTGAGGATTAGGATGTTGACATCTTTGCAGGGTGGGGAGGGGGCTTATTTTGTCTACCACAGTCTACCCTCTGCCACCCCAAAATTTACCTCTATCCCACATGCAAAATATATTCACCTCATCCCAACATCCTCAAAAGTCTCAGCTCACATTGATTTGTAATTTTGCCAAAGATCTAATCTGTGCTCACTAGTTTACATACGTCCTTATCATAATCATAGTGCAAATTTTGGTGGCTTTGCTGTTTTTAATTTAATAGTATAAATTTCCAGTATTGCTAGGAAAGTTTTTCTTTTTCCTTTTTTGGAGTAGTCAATTAATGTAGTGAGAAAGGGGAAAGGAGTAGAACTAGCTAGGAAGGTTTTATGGTTAAAAATGATTGCATCATGTATTTGATTAAATCACTATGACATAATACTGCTTAGTCCTGTTTTGAACATGTTGATACCCTGCTTCTCTAGATTATTGATAATTTGATAACTAACAATCTTATGTTCCCTGCTTTGTGAAGAGTTTAGACTAATTATCTTTTAGAATGTTACCCTTTCTGAATTTTTCTGATTGTTTTCTTGGGACAGATACAGGTTAAACTTTTTTGGCATGAATACTCATTGGTGGTGATGCATTGTATCGTCTCCACCAGGAAACCCATGATGTTTGCCTGTCTTCCTGTTGGGAATTCAAGTTTTGGTCACTGGAGTCATGGATAGGAAAGGGTGGATAGTGGGTGGTGGTAGTTATGGGGAAAAGCTTGTAGATTAAAGGCTCAAGGAGAAAGGAACTTGATCTTCAAGGAACAGAAAGAAGGCCAGTATGGTTGGAGCAGTGTACGCAAGAGGAAGGATAGTTAAGAATTAAGATCAGAGGTAGGCAAGGATGAGGTCATGTTAGGCTTTATAATTCATCTGTAGTAATTTTGATGTTATGGTTAGTGCAATAGGAAGCACTTAGAAAGATTTTAGCAGTGGTGGGAAATGAAGTTTATGTTTTAAAAATGTTTTGACTACTGTATGATGATGGATTGTAGGGGCAACGAGTAGATGCAGAGAGACCATGTAGGAAGCCATTGTAGGAAATAGTTATCAGGCTGGGCCAGGCAAGAGACAACTTGGGAGATAGTTGAGAAAAATTCTTGGTAGAATCCAGAAGAGTTGTTGTTAAAGTTTGTACAGGGAATTAGAAGAACAAAAAAATAGCATTTTGTTTTAGCAACTGGGTAGATGGAGGTCCTGTTTATTGATAAAGAGGAAGGCAAGGGAAGAATAGGTTTTTTTGAAAATAATCAAGAGTTATATTTTTTACATGTTTGAGATACCTAGTAGACACCCAGGTAGAGTCATTAAGTAGGGCTGGCATTTCTGTGCAGTCTTGTGTAATTTACTTCAAAAACTGATGTGATCCCAATCCTGTATTCCCCTTTAGGTGGTAAACTCCTTGGGACAGAGACCACCAGTGTCTTTTTACTCCTTTGTTCTTGAGCACAATTTCTTGCACACGGTGGATAGACCACAGGCTTTAACTGCCAAAAACTACTTTCTTAAATTAGTTGTACATTATCCATTTTCACATACCATACTGTAATTTTTATTTTAGGAATTTTTGTGTTATTGTATAATTGATGAATTGCAAAACTGTAAGTAGTATATGACAGCTGCTGGGGCTTATTTAAATTTCCTTTTACAATGTAGTAATTAAGTCAGACCAAAATCTTTAGGTCTTGTTGGCTAGTTGTCGTAATTCTTGAGAGAGTTGGACTAGTCTAAACTACCAAGGTATTTTTATATGAAGGCTCTAAGGAAATATATTTAATTTTACAAACATTTTGACAAACTTAACTGTTCAGATAATTAATACTTGTATAGAAAGTTTAAAAAGTGTGTTTGATGATCCTGCTACCTTGATGAACATTTAAAAACTTTTTTTTTGAGACAGGGTCTCACTCTGTCACTCAGGATGGAGTGTAGTGGCACAATCATGGCTTACTGCAGCCTTGACCTCTGGGCTCAAACAATCCTCTCACCACAGCCTCTTGAATAGCAGGGACTACAGGTGTGTATCACCATGCCCAGTTAATTTTTAAATTTTTTTGTTGTGATAAAATCTCACTGTGTTGCCCAGGCTGGTCTTGAACTCCTGGGCTGAAGTTTTCCTCCTATCTTAGCCTCCCCAAGTGGGATTATAGGCATGAACCACTGTACCCGGTCTTCAATTTTTTTTAGTTGAATAAAAAGTTACCAACTAAAAATATAAGACAACTTGGAAGATATAAGGCAGTCTTTTGGCTGGGCACAGTGGCTCAAGCCTGTAATCCCCGCACTTTGGGAGGCCGAGGCAGGCGGATCACGAGGTCAAGAGATCGAGACCATCCTGGCCAATATGGTGAAACCCCGTCTCTACTAAAAATAGAAAAATTAGCTGGGCATGGTGGCATGTGCCTGTAGTCCCAGCTACTTGGGAGGCTGAGGCAGGAGAATTGCTTGAACCCGGGAGGTGGAGGTTGTAGTGAGCCGAGATTGTGCCATTGCACTCCAGCCTGGAGCCCAGCGACAAAGTGAGACTCTGTCTCAGTCTTTTTCTCTTGTCCTTGGACCACCTGAATTAGAATGAGATATTTGAAAAAAACGTAAACTAAGGCTCCTTGAGTGAGTGATTATTTATTTATTTCAGACAGAGTCTTATTCTGTCACCCAGGCTGGAGTGTAGTGGTGTAATCTTCACTCACTACAACCTCCACCTCCTGGGCTCCATCAATTCTCTTACCTCAGCCTCCCTAGTAGCTGGGACTGCAGACACATGCCACCCATCTGGCTAATTTTCGTAGTTTTTCTTTTTTGGTAGTGATGGGGTTTCACCATATTGCCCAGGCTGGTCTTGAACCCTGAGCTCAAGTGATCTGCCTGCTTTGGCCTCCCCAGAGTGCTGGGATTACAGGCATGAGCCACCACACCAGTCTCCTTGAGTGATTTTAAAAGATGCTCTTGGGCAGTCTCAAAACCATTGGAATAAACATCTTTTTCGTTTTTAAGGAAAAAATTAAAAACCTATTAAATGGAAATGGAATAAACATCTTTTTCTAAGGTAATCTTTGAAACATGTCCATTTGGAGATCTATATTCCTAAAAATCTGTGTTTACTTTTAAATCATATTCTGGTTATCTATTGCTGTGTAACCAACCTAATATTTAGTTAAACTTACAACAACTATTTTACTTATTTAGAGACAGTCTTGTTCTGTTGCCCAGGCTGGAGTGCAGAGGCATGATCTTGGCTCACTGCAGCTTCCACCTCCTGGGTTTAAGCAATTCTCCTCCCTCAGCCTCCTGAGTAGTTGGGACTACAGGCATGTGCCACTATGCCTGGCTAATTTTTATGTTCCCAAGTTGGCCAGGCTGGTCTTAAATTCCTGACCTCAAGTGATCTGCCTGCCTCGGCCTCCCAAAGTGCCAGGATTACAGGCATGAGCCACTGTGCTTGGCCTGATAGAGCTTTTTTGAAGGACAAAGTAGTAAGGTATTTCAGAATTTTAAAAATACATATATTTTGATTTAGCATTTTTACATCTAGGAACATCTTCTAAGGAATGATAGGATAAGCACACAAAGTTATATGAACAAGGATGTTTCCTATGTTTTTATCAGAACATAGGAAAAGCAAAAAATAATGTAGTATGTTGGCTATGTAAAATACTGTTTTTGTATTTTTTTTTTTTATAGAGATAAGGTTTTACCATGTGGCATGGGCTGGTCTTGAACTCCTGAGCTTAAGCTGTCCACCCGCTGTGGCCTCCCAAAGTGCTGGGATTACAGGCATGAGGCATCGTTGTGCCCAGCTAATACTGTTATTAAGATATAATGGGCTGGGCGCGGTGGCTCAAGCCTGTAATCCCAGCACTTTGGGAGGCCGAGGCGGGTGGATCACGAGGTCAACAGATCGAGACCATCCTGGTCAACATGGTGAAACCCCGTCTCAACTAAAAATACAAAAAATTAGCTGGGCATGGTGGCACGTGCCTGTAATCCCAGCTACTCAGGAGGCTGAGGCGGGAGAATTGCCTGAACCCAGGAGGTGGAGGTTGTGGTGAGCCGAGATCGCGCCATTGCACTCCAGCCTGGGTAACAAGAGCGAAACTCCATCTCAAAAAAAAAAAAATAATAATAATAATGATAGCTAGCACATATAAAATGCTTAATAGATACCAGGACTGGCTGGGTGCAGTGGCCCATGCCTGTAATTCCAGCATTTTGGGAGTCCAAGGCGGGTGGATTGCCTGAGGTCAGAGGTTTGAGACTAGTCTGGACAATGTGGTGAAACCCTGTCTCAACTAAAAATACAAAAAAAATTAGCCAGGTGTGGTGGTGTGCACCTGTAATCCCAGCTACTCAGGAGGCTGAGGCCTGGGAATTGCTTTAACCAGGGAGGTGGAGATTTCAGTGAGCTGAGATTACGCCACTCCAGCCTGGGCGACAGAGAGAGATTCTGACTCAAAAAAAAAAAAAAAGCAAAAAACCCAAAACAAACAAACAAAACCCCACACATATGTGTGTACGAGGATTGTTGTAAGTGTTTTATATATATTGTCATTTATTTACAACTCTTTGAGATATATACTGGGGGACAGAGAACACAACTATTAAGTGGTAGGACGAGGATATGAACACTGTCAATTCTGCTCTGAATCTTGAACCATCTTCAGTAGAATCTAAGCCAGGAGTTGGTAAACTATGGCCTGCATGATTTGTGGATATGCATCTGTGTAGTCATACAGGGACCCACCCTGAGAAAGGCCCTTGTGCTTGGTTTAATACTCTGCTGTTACTATCTTGAAATTCTTAATAACTTTTAAATAAGAGACTCCATTGTTTTTCTTTTGTTTTTGCAATAATCCCTGCAAATTATATCATTTCTACATGTGAGCTACATTTTTACATTTTTAAAAGTTAAATAATTTTATGACACATGAAAATTATGTAAAATTTCAGTGCCTATAAATAAAGTTTTATTGAATATAGCCATGCTTATTTACATATTGTCTATGGTTGCTTTTTTTGCTACAATGGCAGAGTTGAGTAGTTGTAACAGGGACTGTATGGCCTGCGAAACTTAAAATGTAAATTTACAATTTGATTTTTTTTTTTGAGACAAAGTCTTACTTTGTTGTCTGGGTTGGAGTGCAGTGATGTGACTGCGTCTCACTGCAACCTCTGCCTTCCAGGTCCAAGCTATTTTCATGCCTCAGCCTCCCAAGTAGCTGGAATGAGGAATGACAGATGTGTGCCACCACGCCCGGCTAAGCTTTGTATTTTTAGTAGCGACGAGGTTTCACCATGTTGGCCAGGCTGGTCTTGATCTCCTGATCTCAGGTGATCCACCTCCCTCTGTCTCCCAAAGTGCTGGGATTACAGGCGTGAGCCACCACACCTGACCCTACAATTTGCTTTTCACAGAAAGTTTGCCACTCCTGGTCTAAACGACTGCACTATTTCCACCTTTTGTAAAAGAATGAGGATATAGATTTCAATTTATATAGATGATGTGCATGACGTAAGTGAAAGAAAAAGACTATACAATATAATTAGAATATATAATAAGTTACTGCATCTGTCACAGGGGATATATATTAAAAACTCTGAAAAGACTATTCACGGGCCGGGCGCAGTGGCTCACGCCTGTAATCCCAGCACTTTGGGAGGCCGAGGCGGGAGGATCATGAGGTTAAGAGATCGAGACCATCCTGGTCAACATGGTGAAACCCTGTCTCTACTAAAAATACAAAAAATTAGCTGGGCACGGTGGCACGTGCCTGTAATCCCAGCTGCTCAGGAGGCTGAGGCGGGAGAATTGCCTGAACCCAGGAGGCGGAGGTTGTGGTGAGCTGAGATCGGGCCACTGCACTCCAGCCTGGGTAACAAGAGCGAAACTTCGTCTCAAAAAAAAAAAAAAAAAAAGACTATTCACATTTTATTTGTGGGAAATAAGAAATTGACTTTTTTTTTTTTTTTTTGAGACAGAGTCTCACTCTGTTCCCCAGGCTGGAGTTCAGTGGTGCAGTTTCCGCTTACTGCAATCTCCCCCTCCCAGCTGCAAGCGATTCTCCTGCCTCAGGCTCCCTAGTAGCTGGGATTACAGGTGTGCGCCACCACATCCAGCTAATTTTTGTATTTCAAGTAGAGATGGAGTTTCCCCATGTTGGCCAGCTTGGTCTCGAACTCCTGACCTCAGATAATCTGCCCTCCTCGGCCTCCCCAAGTGCTGAGATTACAGGTGGGAGCCATTGCGCCTGGCCAAAAGATTTGTACAATGAACAAATCCAAGAAAGGATTGTACAATGATTGTACTTGTCTAACCTTCATCTGGAGTTACCAGTTGTTAATATTTTGGCACCTTTGCTTTATGTGTGTCTCTCTCTCTCTTACACACATGTATACTTAGGTATATAAAATACATCTCACATGTATATTCTTTTTTCTGAATCATTTGAAAGTTTGATATGCATCTCTGAAAAATAAGGACATTCTCCTACATAACCATATTTATAACACTGATATTAGTTTGATGTTGAAATGTTCCCAGTTGTACCTGTTATGCTCTTTATAACTAGTTTCACTAGTTTTACTCCTTCAATTCAGTATTCCACCAAGGTTCATGCAGTGGGTTGCTTTTTCATTACCTTTAGCCAACTGTACATTCCTGATTCTTTTAATTCATCTCATTGGAATGATTTAAAAATTATGAAAAATTTGGATTATGATGGAGCCTAGGAGCCTAGAAGTCTCAGTCATATCTGAGGCATTGATTTGAATAAGGGTCAAATCATGCAAGATATTTTATGTCATGTTAAGGATTTTGGGGGATCATCATAGAAAACGTAGTGGGAAGCTCTTAGAGATGTGACATGTTCAGATTTGCATAGTACATAGGACATTGACTTTTAGCCTGGGGAACATGGCAAGACTTTATCTCTACAAAAAATAAAAAAAAAAAAAATTAGCCAGGTGTGGCAATGCATGCCGTAGTCCTAGCTCCTCGGGAGGCTGATGCAAGAGAATCGCTTTTGAGGCTGCAGTACTATGATCGACTCACTGCACTCCAACAACCTGGGCCACAGAGCAAGACTCCATCTCTAAATAAAAAAACAAAATAAAATTGACTTTTCAGTCAAAATATTTTAGCATGTCTCAGTATAGAACAAAAAGATATAACCTTTAGGAAACTAAGTATAAAAATACATTCAGAGACAATGAGGGGAAGTCAATCATGAGTGAGTGTGAGACATTATTAAGGAATTTTTATGTGTGATAATGGTAAAGAGGTTGTTAAAAATCTTATTATGTGTGATAATGATAAAAAGGTTCTGTTAAAAATCTTACCTGTTAAAGAAAGAAAATAATACAGCATCTAGGATGTGCTTTAAAATACATCAGTTAAAAAGGGACAGCACTATACAAAGCAGGAATGGCGAAGTTCTGATAATTGAAACTAGGTGATGGGTACAAGGGAGTGCATTATATGCTTCTCTATTTTTGTATTTGATTCATTTCATAAGAGGTTAAAAATGTAACCTCTACTATCTCATTTTTTTTTTTGATACACAAAAAATGAACTGGAAGGTTAACTTGTATATGAAAGTTGTCTGGTATCCCAAACTTCTGTTTTGGATATAAAAGAATAGCAGAAGTATTCTTTATATAATAGTGTCAAGATGTATGTAACAAAGGAGCTTATTTCTAAATATTTGGTTAGGAAAATAATTCACAGCAAGAATAACATATATTTCTGAGTCTCTTGGAAGGAACAACACATTTTAAAGTTTTAAGAAATAATTTTTCCAGGTGAAGTGTGCAAGAAAATTAAAAAATTATGCTCTTACAATATTCATGTAAAAACTCTTTTAGGTATGGCAGAAAGCTAAGTATGACAATAGAAAACTGTACAAATTACAAACTGATTCAAACCACCACTCACAATTGTACAACTATTGTACAGATTTCTTGCTCATCAATCAGCTATTGTGTAAGTAGTATGTAATCTTTCCTATGACTACAGCACTAATGCATTACTAGTACTGCTTTCCTTTGATTCCAGCAGATATAAACAATGGCATCTCTTTTGGTTTGAACCCAGCAGCTGTACCCTGGTGACAGGTACTAGTGGCAATCACTGAAGTAAAAGTAAGACACTGTTATGAAGGTAGAGTTTGATTCTAAGAAAGATAATGGATGACTTTGTGTCAAGACCTTTGCCTTCTGTATTAGGAATGTTTTCATTTGGTTTATTTTAATGTTTATTTCACCATTTGAGAAGTCTAATAGGTGATGCACATCAGAATCACCTGAGGACCTTTTTCCAGAATGCCTTTGTTTGGACTTGCCCCAGACATACTGAATGAGAACTTCTGGAGGCAAATGGGACTCAGGCATAGATAGTTTCAAAATGCTGTCTAGGTGATTCCGATGTGAATTTTTAAGGAACACTGTTCTAAAGGTCTCAGAATTCTCAGAATAAATGACATATAATTCATTATATATAAACAGATAATAATAAAGCACAATGATTTTTAGTCTTTTCCCTCTCTTTAACCTAATGGTTAAAAAGGCAAGGCATAGTTTTCCATTGGCTCTCTATAACCTTATTCCTTCTATTACTATAGAACGAGTAAATCATTCAAAATTGCAATAGGGCTGGGTGTGGTGGCTCATGCCTGTAATCCCAGCACTCTAGGAATCTGAGGCAGGCGGATCACTTGAGGTCAGGAGTTGGAGACCAGCTTGGTCAACATGGTGAAACCCTATCTCTACTAAAAATACAAAAATTAGGTGAGCGTGGTGGTGCATGCCTGTAATCCCATCTATTCAGGAGGCTGAAGCAGGAGAATTGCTTGAACCTGGGAGGTAGAGGTTGCAGTGAGCTGAGATGGCACCACTGCACTCCAGCCTGGAGAACAGAGCAATACTTGGTCTCAAAAACAAACACTTGCAGTGGGATAGTCGTTAAAATATTTCTAGCAGGCAAGTGATATGATTAACATTTGTATTCCAGTAACAAACTATTAGTAACAAAAATGGTCCTTTTAGCCTGTAATCCTAGCACTTTGGGAGGTTGAGCTGTGCTAATCACTTGAGTCCATGAGTTCAAGAGAAGCCTGGGCAACATGGCAAAACTCCATCTCAACACAAAATACAAAAATTAGCTGGGTGTGGTGACACCCACCTGTAGTCCCAGCTACTCAGAAAACTGAGGCAGAAGGATTGCTTGGGCCTAGAAGGCAGAGGTTGCAGTAAGCACAAACTGAACAACTGCACTCCAGCCTGGGTGATAGAGTGAGACTATGTCTCAAAAAAAAATCAAAACAAAATTATTGTGTCATACCCTAAACTGATCTCAGTGACAAACCCACTATGGACAGCATCATCATAGTTTGTTTTGAGATAATCTGTCCAACCCACTGCTACCTACTGTTACATTGTATTATCTATAGTTCCCTGTGATACTAATTTCGTCATTTTTACTTTTATACACAAAAATTCTCAGTATCTTTACATTTCCTTTAAGCTTTGCTAAGGCCTTCTAACTTACTCTCTCTGGGGTGTCTTTAAAAAAACAGTCTCTAATAAAACTGTCTTTCATGTCACCTAAACATTGCCATAGTGACCACTTTCAAATATTTGTATGTATTATAACTTCAGTTGGCAAGCCCCTGCTTTTTTTCTTGTCTTTAAAAAAAATTTTGAAGCTTTATTTTTTCTTGTAAAAGTTTTTAAAACAATTTGTTAGGTGGAAAAATAATAAAATACAAACATTTAAAATAAATTCTAAGTAGTATTAATAGAGTTTGATTTGGGATGTAAATATGCTAACACATTTTTCTGTCACAAATGGGATCAGGTTTTATTTAGTCTTCTGCCTTTGGCTTTTTTTTCACTGACCAATACAATATTCATCTTTCTTTGTTATCAATGTATATATATCCGCCTTATTCTTTTAAATGGCTGCACATTAATTATTGAATGGTTGTACTGTAATTTGATTAATCAGTCCCTTGATGGGTTTTCATTTTTAGTTTACTTTTTTTCTATAAACTTCCCTCTATACTCCTGTTATATTTGCCTTGTTGTAGTTGTAGCATAAATACCTAAAAGGGTCATGATAACTTGGTTCAAAGAGGATATACATTTAAAATTCTAGATGTTCCTAGACTTTTCTCCATTAAAAGAAGAAAATGAGGGAGGTCTAGTTCAACTAAATATACTATCTTTCTTTTCTGAGTGCGCATTATCATAAGAAATAGTTATTTTTGTCATTATTTAAAAAAATTATTTTAGAGCCAGAGTCTTACATTGTGACCTAGGCTGGAGTGCAGTAGTGAGATCATGGCTACTGTAGCCTTGAACTCTTGGGCTTAAGTGATTCACTCACCTCAACTTCCTGAGTAACTAGGTCTATTGTCATGCACCACTGTGCTTGACTAATTTTTAAAAATTTTTTTGTAGAGATGGGTCTTGCTAAGTTGCCCAGGCTGGTCTCGACCTCCTGGACTCAAGTGGTAATCCTCCTGCCTGGGCCTTCCAAAGTGCTAGGATTACGGGCATGAGCAACAGTGCCTGGCTGTCTCTTTTTATTTTTGAAATAGAATTTTAAATCAAGAATGGTTAATTTTATCAAATGCCTTTTTTCTTTATTTTAATCTGAGACAGTCTCCATCACCTAGGCTACAGTGCAGTGGTGCAGTCAGTCTTGACTCACTGCAACTTTTGCCTCCTGCATTCAAGCAATTCTCATGCCTCAGCCTCTGTAGTAGCTGGAATTACAGGCACACACCACCACGCCTGGCTAATTTTTATTTTTGTATTTTAGTAGAGACAAGGTTTCACCATGTTGGCCAGGCAAGTCTCAAACTCCAGACCTCAGGTAATCTGACCTTAGGTAATCCTCCAGCCTTGACCTCCCAAAGTGCTGGGATTACAGTCTTGAGCCATTGTGCCCGGCCAGACTTAATTAATGGAATCCTCATTTCTGCATTTCCCATTCCAGTAATAATGAACTAATTGTTGGGGATTAAGTGGGGAGTGTTGTGTGACCTTCCTTAGTAGAAAGCAACTCTCAACATTTCTAGCACCTGGACAATATTCTGTGTTCTAATCCTTTCATTAATTTGCTGTCATATTGGTCTATCTACTTTACATCTGATTTATTTATTATCTATAAAAATCCAAATAATATCATTGGCTGGGTGTGGTGTCTCATGCCAACATTTTGGGAGGCTGAGGCAGGAGGATCACTTGAGGCTAGGAGTTTTAAGGCCAGCCTGGGCTACAAAGCAAGACTATATTTCTATTAAAAAACAAGAAAAGAAAAATAAAATTACCTACCCCACTTCTCTCAAAGAAGTTTTGTTTCTTGTTTATGGTTTTTTGAGAGGTCTCACTCTGTCGCCCAGGTTGTAGTGCAGTGGCATGATCGTGACTCACTCTAGGCTCAACCTCTCAGGCTCAAGCAATATTCCCACCTCAGCTTCCTGAGTATCTAGGACTACACGCATGTGCCACCATGCCTGGCTGATTTTGTCTATTATTTTTCTCAGCGTGTTGCTTAGACTGATCTTAAACTCCTGGCCTCAGTCCTCCCACCTCAGCCTCCCTACGCTGGGATTGCAGATATGAGTCACTATGGCCTCAAAGAAATTTTGAGAATCCTAAAATCTAAGCTGGGAGACATTGGAGAAATAACCCATTTTAACTCTTCATTTTAAAAATAGAGAAATCAATTCCACTAAAGTACTTGAAAGGAATTCAATAAATACAAAAGAAGAAAATACTAAAAATAAAGAATTAGGCCAGGTGTGGTGGCTTATGCCTGCAGTCCCAGCATAAGTCTCAGCTTTGGGAAGCTGAGGTGGGCAGATCACCTGAGGTGGGCAGATCACCTGAGGTCAAGAGTTTGAGACCAGCTTCGCCTACATGGAATCCCTGTCTCTACTGAAAATATAAAAATTAGCTGGCTGTGGTTGCGGGTACCTGTAATCCTAGCTATGAGGGAGGCTGAGGTAGGAAAATTGCTTGAACCTGGGAGGCAGAGGTGGAGGTTGCAGTGAGATGAAATTGTGCCACTGCACTCCAGCCTGGGTGAGAGAGACTCTGTCTCAAAAAAAAAGAATTAGTTGGGCATGGTGGTACCCTCCTTTAGTCTCAGCTACTTGAGAGGCTGAGGTCTGAGTATCCCTTGAGCCTAGGAGTTTGTGTTTCAGTGAGCTATGATGCATCACTGCATTCCAGCCTGGATGATAGAGCAAGACCCTGTAAAGAAGAAAAAAAAAAAGAAGGAAGCAAAGAAGTAAGAAAGTGATTCTTCGGTTTGAGCCCAGGGGTTTGAAGTTGCAGTGAGCTGTGATCATGCCACTACACTGGCCTGGGCAGCAGAGAGAGACCCTGTCTCAAAAAAACGAAAAGGATTTATTATGATTAGCATTATCAACAAGTCATTAATTTTGATCATGAGTCTTTGAAAGGGTATCCCAATGCTCACAAGAAGGAAAAGCAACACAGTTATCCTCTTCACCCCGATATCAACACAAAAATCATTCCAAATATTACACCACCGATTAAATTTTCATTATCTATCATAATTTGTTTCAGATTTAGTGAGATTCCTCTTAAGGGTATGTTTTCATGGCATGTCATTTTTTCCCCCCAGGAAAATAAATATATGTCAGTTTGTTAGACAAATCAGTATTTCAAAGGTAAGTAGTAAGTGACTTTTTTTTCTTTGACAGAGTCTTGGTCTGTTGCCCAGGCTGAAGTGCAGTGGTGCGATCTCAGCTCACTGTAGCCTTCGCCTTCTGGGTTCAAGTGATTCTTTTGCCTCAGCCTCCCAAGTAGCTGGGATTGCAGACACAGGCCACCACACCTGGGCAATTTTTGTATTTTTAGTAGAGATGGGGTTTTACCCTGTTGTCCAAGGCATTCTCGAACTATTGACCTCAAGCTTCTGCCCGCCTTGGCCTCCCAAATTGCTGGGATTACAGGTGTGAGTCACTGAACCCAGCTGTGACTTACAGCTTTTTTATGGCAGATAGACTCTGAGCGGAATCATTCAAAATAATTCAAAAGGCCTCTGAGCTTGTGTATACATTAAAGTTAGAAACTTTACCATATACCAGTAAGCAGATAGGAAATAAGTAGAGGTGAAATTCCATTTATGTTAATAACAAAAGATAGAAATTAAGTTAACATAAAATGTATAGGACTTTATAATTTATAAACTAACTATGAAACTTGACAGGAGGAATATAAATAAGAAATCTTACCTGTTACATGAAGACTCAACATTATAAAAGTATAAATTCTTTCTAATTTAATTTATAAATATAAATGCAATGTCAATCATCATTTTAAAGTTTATATAAAAGAACGAAAATGTGAGATTAGCCAAGAAGATTTTGAAAAAAGAACAATGAAGACACTGTCTTATATCAAACTTTAAAATGTATTGTTGAAGTATAGAGATTGATTCTAGAACAGACAAATGAATGGAACAGAATTTTTAAAAATCCAAAGACAGACCCCAATGTATATAAGACTTTAGAGAACAGTGAAGGTACTATTTAAAATCAAGGGAATAGTTACTAGATAAATAATGAGATACAACTGTTTGCGTAGGATACATACATTTCCCTAGAACAAATTACAGATGGAGTAATGCTTTAGATGTTGAAATTGAAGCTGTGAATATACTGGAAAATATACATGAACATGTATGCTCTCTTGGGATCTGGACAGTCTTTCTTTTCTTTTCTTTTTTTTTTTGCAACCTCTGCCTCCTGGGTTCAAGCGATTCCCTTGTCTCAGCCTCCCAAGTAGCTGAAATTACAGGCATGAGCCACCATGTCCGACTAATTTGTATTTTAGTAGAGATGGGGTTTCACCATGTTGGCCAGGATGGTCTCAATCTCCTGACCTTGTGATCCGCCTGCCTTGGCCTCCCAAAGAGCTGGGATTACAGGCATGAGCGACCACACTCGGCCCAGGACAGTCTTTCTAAGCATGATACCAAAGACAAAAGCCTTGAAATAGATTTTACTATATAAAAATATTATCCCTCCCTCCCTGGCTGGTCTGAAGATAGTATTCTCAGTTGATTGTTCAGTCAGTTACAGATTGATCTCCATGTTCTGCTCTTTCCTGTTTTCTCACTACTGCATTTAACTAGTCTTAAAAAAATTACTTTTCACCCAATAAAGTGAAAGATAGGAAAATATTTGAAAATATATGAAAGAAGTTTCAAATGCTATGTATTTGAAGAGTACTGAAAAATGTCCTGCAATTTCAGTTGAATGTTGTGTTGAGTATAGGCAGATCTACCCAGACAGAAAGTAGATTAATGGTTGCCTAGGGCTGGGAGCAGGGAAAGAGGTAATGGGAAGTGACTGCTAATGGTTATGGGATTTCTTTTGGGGATGATGAGATGTTCTAAAATTAGATTGGGGTGATGGGTGCACAACTCTGAATATATTAAAAACTATTGAATTGTATACTTAAAATGGGTATGGTATTTGAATTTTGTCTCAATAAGGCAGCAAAACATTTTATAACTCAGTAGAAAATGGGCAAATATCATAATAAAGGAAACTGAAGAAAAGAGAAATAGAAGAGAAAACAGAATAGAGTGTATTGCAAGCATCTCCATGTTATAATGTAGTGTCTCAATATTTTGAATAGTGCCATATATAATATTTAGAGGGTGGTACTCACTACAAAACACTTTTATAGGACAATGTTTTTATCTGGACTTACTGGTTATTTCTTTAATAGTTAAGCAATTATTAGAAACAATCTTGATAATGCATTTTAAGGTAGACTGAGCAAAGACCTGAAACAAGTTAATGGCAAATTGATAGAGCAGTTTCTTGGCCTGGGTGTGGTGGCTCATGCCTGTAATCCCAGCACTTTGGGACACAATGGTGGGAGGATTGCTTGAAGCAAGGAGTTTGATACCAGACTGGGCAACATAGCCAGACCTGTTTCTACAAAAATTAAAAAGTTCGCTGGGTGTGGAGGCATGTGACTGTAGTCCCAGCTACTTGGGAGGCTAAGGCCTGAGGTTGGAGAATCACTTTAGCCTTTGAGTTTGAGGCTGCAATGAGCTATGATGGTACCACTGCATTCCTGCCCTGGCAAGAACAACAAAACATAGCAGTTTCTTCCTTTTTGAAGAAAATTCTGCCTTTTAATCCTTTGAGCTAGGTTTTGGAGCTTTAATGGTGAGCAAGACTCCTGTCTGTGCCCTCATGTGGCTTGTCATTTTGGGATTACTGAAAAGCAAATGGACACTTAAATTATAGTATAACTGATTTAAGTGAATCTTGGGAACTATTGGAGAAGATACGAAAGATCTCTGTTTTGAATAGGTAAGGAAAACTTCCCAAGGTAAGGAATGTTTAAATTGACAGGTAAAAGACAGATTGGAAATTACCAAGATGAACTACAGTTTTAAGAGAAGAAGAGGGTTTCTGGCAGAGAGAACTGTTAAGTTCAAAGGCCCAAAGATAGGAAAAGAGTATAGAATGTGGAGGATGGAGGCATTCTAAATAAGGGTCAGATCATGGGCCTTTGAGTCACATTAAGGACTCTTGTAACCTGAGGATAGTGGAGTGCCATAGAAAAATATTAAGTAGTAGGTGATAGTATCTTTTTTTTGTTGTTGAGGCAGAATCTCATTCTGTCACCCAGGCTGGAGTGCAACTGTGGCTCACTACAACCTTGAACTCCCAGACTTAAGTGATCCTCCCACCTCAGCCTCCTGAATAGCTGGGACTACAGGTGCATACCACCAAGCCTAGCTAATTTTTAATTTTTTTTGGTAGAGATGGAGTTTCCATATGTTGTCCAAGCTGGCCTTGAACTCCTGGGCTCAAGTGATCCTCCAACCTTGGCCTCCCAAAGTGCTAGGGTTACAGGTGTGAGCCACTGTACCCAGCTGGTGACAGTTTCTTGATCATATTTATGCTTGTTAAAGAACATGATACTTGTAGGGTGTCAATGTAATTAACTTCATTGGGGCAGGAGAGTCCTTTAGAAGGCAGTTGCTATAATCCAGGTAAGAAGTGATGGTCTACTTTTGGTAGTTAATGGAGATAAGAGTGAGATAGCATCAAGGTATTTAGGAGGTAGAATGATAATAGGATATTGTGACTGCTTGGATATGGGGCATAGGAAGAAGGAATTCAGGATGATGTCTAGATTTATGTCTTGAGCAACTGTGAAATGGTGTTGCTCGCAGAGAGAAATATTTCTGAAGAATATGATGCCAAGTAAAAGGATGAATAATATTCCATTATATGCATATGTCATGTTTTGCTTATCCATTTTTCTGTTGGTAGATACTTGAATTGCTTCCACGTTTTATCCATTGTGAATAATGTGGCTGTGAACATGGGCATACAAATATCTCTTTGATATCCAGCTTTGAATTTTTTTGAGTATATACTCAGACATGGAATAGCTAGATCACATGGTAGTTCTATTTTAATTTTTTGAGATGTTGCCATAGTGCTTTCCACAATAGTTGGGACCAAATGACATCCCCACCAATAGTGCAGAAGTGATCCAGTGACTCCACCACCTCATTGACACTTGTTATTTTTTTTTTTAGTAGCCATCCTAATGGGTGTGAGATGGTTTCTTAGTCTGTTCCTGCATCGATAACAAAATAGCGCCGACTAGATAATTTATAAATAATATAGGCTGGGTGCGGTGGCTCACTCCTGTAATTCCAGCATTTTGGGAAGCGGAGACAGGTGGATCATGAGGTCAGGAGAGTGAGATCATTCTGGCTAACACGGTGAAACCCCACCTCTACTAAAAATACAAAAAATTAGCCAGATGTTGTGGTGGGCGTCTGTAGTCCCAGCTACTTGGGAGGCTGAGGCGGGAGAATTGCTTGAACCTGGGAGGGGGAGGTTGCAGTGAGCTGAGATTGTGTCACTGTACTCCAGTCTGGGCTGCAAGAATGAAACTCTGTCTCCAAAAAAAAATTATTTCTTACAGTTCTGGAGCTGGGAAGCCCAAGATAAAGATGCCAGCACATTAGTATCTGGTGAAGGCCAGTTATCTCTGCTTTTAAATGGCACCTTGTTGATGTGTCTCCATGTGGCAGAAGGTGGAAGGGCAAAAAAGGGAGCATTAGGACATGTTCTTCAACTTCTTTTGCAAGAGCACTAATCCATTCATGAAAGCAGAGCCCTCATGTCTTAATCACTTCCTCAAAGGCCCCTCCTCTTCATACTGTGACAATGGAGATCAAGTTTCAACATGAATTTTGGAGAGACAAAAACATTCAAATCATAGCAGGTAGTATCTTGTAGTTTTGATTTGCATTTCCCTAATGATTAGTAATATTGAGCATCTTTTCATGGGCTGATTGGCCATATGTATATCGTCTTTGGAGAAATGTCTATTCAGATCCTTTGCCCATTCTTGTATTATGTTGTTGCTGTCTTTGTTATTGAGTTCTCTGTGTATTCTGGCTATGGATCCCTTACCAGATGATTGGCAAATATCTTCTCCCATTCTGTGGATGGATTTTTTACTGTGTCTTCTGATACACAAAATTTTTCAGTTTCATAAAGTGCAATTTGTCTATTGTCTTTTGTTGCTTGTGCTTTTGGTATCATATCCAATAAATCATTAGCAAATTCAGTGTCATAAAACTTACCCTATGTTTCTTCTAAGAGTTTTACAGTTTTATATCTTAACATTTCAGTCATGGATCTCTTCTGAGTTAATTTTTCTCTGTGGTGTTAGGTAAGGGTCTTCATTCTTTTGCATGTGGATATCTGGTTTTATAGGCACCATTTGTTGAAAGGGCTGTCTTTTCCTCATTGAATAGTAGTGACACTCTTGACAAAAATCATTTGACTCTATATATGAGGGTTAATTCTGGGCTGTGTTCTAATGACCCACCTTTTAAAAAAGCCAGGGGTGGTAGCTATAGGACAAACAATATTTAAGCATTTAAGTCAGTCTATCAGTCTGTAAAAATTTTAGTGGTTTACATTTCTTTCTTTTTGAATTCTGTTAAACACAACATATTTTGAACTTGTAGTATGTCTTAGTTTATATTTCCTTGGAAGGGTCATACTTAACAAGTTTTATGGTGGTAAGTACATGACTAACTGTCAATGCTGTCAGCAGACTTACTCAGATTCAGTCAACTTAAAGTAGTAAAATCTAGAGCCAAGAGTAAAGGCATATGAAATATTTACTCAAAATACAAACTATCTGGAACAAAAGGGGAACTGAGTGTTTGATCAAACCTGTAGCTTAAAAGAAAAAAAGAAGGCTCACACCTGTAAACTCAGCACTTTGGGAAGTCAGGATGGGAGGATCACTTGAGGCTGGGATTTTTAGGTCTCTCAATCTGTTGTTTGGGATGAATAGTTTTCTGTTATTTAGTTGGTAATATTAGGTATCACCAGAAATGCTCATCTATGATGCTATGGAGATCAACAGATGTTTTAATGAGTGTCCACGGTACCTGTGGTCCTTTCCTAGCCATGGTAAATCAGTGGATTGTATCTAGTGATAAACTATGAAATATAAATAAATGCCCAGCCTGAGTTGGGCATTTGACTGAAGTTTTACAGTCTATCACTTAAATTACACAGTCTCCTTGGGAATATGAGGATATTTAAATAAGAGGCTGAGGACTCACTGATAGGAAAGAAATGTTGAAATATAAAGATTCTTGACTCTTGATTTTTAAATTTTTGGATATGGAGTCTTGCTTTGTCACTCAGGGTTAAGTGCAGTGGTGTGATCTCAGGTCACTGCAACCTCTGCCTTCCAGGTTCAAGTGATTCTTCTGCCTGAGCCTCCCCAGTAGCAGGCACATACCACCACGCCTGGCTAATTTTTGTATTTTTCTTTGTTTTGGAGGTGGAGTCTAGCTCTGTTGCCCAGGCTGGAGTGGCGTGGCATGATTTCTGTTCACTGCAATTTCCACCTCCTGGGTTAAAGTGATTCTCCTGCCTTAGCCTCCTGAGTAGCTGGGATGACAGGTGTGCACCACCACGCCCAGCTAATTTTTGTGTTTTTAGTAGAGACAGGCCAAGCTGGTCTCAAACTCCTAACCTCATGATCTGCCCACCTTGCCCTCCCAAAGTGCTGGGATTACAGGTGTGAGCCACTGCGCCTGCCTAAAATCTGTTTGTTTAAAAGTGTGTAACACCTCCCCCCTGCCTCTGGCTCCTGCTCCAGCCGTGTAAGAGGTATTTGCTTCCCCTTTGTCTTCTGCCATGATTTTGTTTCCTGAGGCCTCCCCAGAAGCCAACATCATGCTTCCTATACAGCCTGCAGAACCATTAGCCAATTAAACCTCTTTTCTTTACAAATTACCCAGTCTCATGTATTTTTTATAGCAATGCAAGAATAGACTAATATATCATCCTTAACAGTTAATGAAATTAATTGGAAGTGATTAGGGTTGTATATGTCTTTCTTTAATTTTGAGAGTTCATCATCAAAAAGTAACGGTAACCATGGCCATACAAAATGAACCATAGAGTTAGAATACAATCAATCCTAATTTTATAGAAAGACAAGAAAGCACAGGTCTTGATCTGTCTGTACCTTGTCTAATGGAGAGTGAGAGCTAAATTAGCAGTCCTTGTATTTGTAGGAGTTAGACTGTGTTTAATATAGGTGGCAATAGGCTGGGTGCAGTGGCTCACGCCTGCACTTTGGGAGGCTGGGGCAGGCGGATCACTTGAGATCAGGGGTTCGAGACCAGCCTGGCCAACATGGTGAAACCCTTTTTCTACTAAAAATATACAAAAAAGTAGCCAGGTTTGGTGGTGCTCGCCTGTAGTTGTAGCTACTAGAGGCTGAGTCAGGAGAATCGCTTGAACCTGCGAAGCAGAGGTTGCAGTGAGCTGAGATTGTGCTATTACACTCCAGCCTGGGTGATGGAGTGAAGCTCTGTCTCAAAAATAAATAAAACACAAATATATATAATATATAACTAAACTATGTTTATATTACATATATATATATATATATATAAATGCGTGTGTATACATACATACATATATCTATATGGCAATAGAACTTTTGCCTTAGCCTTCTGAGAAAGAACATGAAGATTTATTTTTCATCCAACTGATTACCTTTAGCTTCCAGGAATGGGCTGAGAATGGAAAGGGGTGGCACGGAATCTGGTTACTTACCTTTCTTGTTGAATGTTACAACCCATTTTCAGGGTTTCTAATTGGGAACATTTTTATTCTCATGTGCTGAAATATGTAATTCAAAAATTATATATTTCTGGGATATTTAAAAATATTTGATTAATCACTTCCTTAGAAGCACATTTTTGGTTCATCAGAATATCAGGCCAGAAGTGTTTTCAATGTTTCTAAAATTGTTTTCCAGCCATTTTAATTTGACTTAAAATTGATGTTAATTCTTAGTCCTCTTAGCTGACCTGTCAGCAGCTTTTGACATACTTGATTCCTCCTTATTCCTTGATAACACTTTCTTTTCACTTCCCTTCTCTATGACATTCTCTTGGTTTTCTTCTTAGTTTATATGTGTATGTATGTATATATGTTGCCTAGGCTGGTCTTGAACTCCGGGCTCAAGTGCTCCTTGTGCCTTGGCCTTCCAAAGTGCTGGGAATATAGGACTAAGCCACCATGTGGGGCCTGGCTTTCTTCTTATGTCATCAGTTACTGCTTCTCAGATTCTTTTCCCCCATTCCTTCTGTTCTTCCTGATCTTTGATATCAAAATGCTCCAAAGCTTAAATCATCCTATCTTTACTTTCTTTTTAAAATAATGTCCAGTCTCATGGCTGCCGATACTATCTATGTGCTTTTGATTCCTAAACTTATACCTCCAACTCAGACTTCTCCTAAACTGTAGACTCCAGTGTACCCACCTATTTGAAGTCATCACTTGTATATCTAGTAACTATTTTGGAGTTAAGTTCAGAACTGAACTATAGATCTTCTCTCCCTAAATCCATTCTGCTTGTAGTCTTCCCCGTCTCAGTTGGTTGTAACTATTTTTCTTTTGCTCCAGCCAGAAACTTTGAAATTATACTTGATTGTGTATTTACCTGTACCTGGTGTACCCATGCACATGCTCACATGTCACATCTAATTCATCAAGAAATGCTCTTGGTTATACATACAAAATATATCCAGAATCTTAGCATTTCTTACCACTGATTGGTGCTTACCTTGAGCCATCTTCACCTTTCATCTGGATGACTGCTGTAGCCTCCTCGCCAGTCTCTTTGCTTCTTCCTCTTTTGTTTCTTTGTAGTCTTCTCCACATAGCAGCCAGAATGAGTCTTGACAAAATATGTTACAGCATGTTTCTTCTCTGCTGCAATTACCATTGCTATGGGCCTACAAGGTTCTGAATGTGATGGGGCTCTCCATTAGTTTTCTGACTTACTCTGCAGCTCTCTCCCTTGCTTGTTTTCTTTCAGCCATACAGGCCTCCTTGCTATTGGACATTCCAGGAATGTTGCATTGGTAGCTTTTTCTGCCTGTAACACCCTTGTCTGCGTGGTTCACTATGTTACTTCAGGTCTTTGGTCAAATGCCACTTTCTTAGTGAGGGCTATTTTGATCAATTTTAAATAGTACAATTGTAGCTGTCCCTCTATTCTCTTATCCTCTATTCTCTTATTTCGCTTTTTCCTTTTTTCCCATAGCACTTATCACCTTATGGCATACCATCCAGTTGACTTTTGATGATGTTGGCTATTTATAGCTTGTCTTCCCCTTCAGAATGTAAGCTCTAGGATGTCAAGGATCATTGTTTATTTTGTTGCTATATTCCAAACAATAGATATTTGCTGCTGTTTTTTGTTAGAGAAGATGGAAATTTCTTCATTTTGCCAGAATTTTTCTAGGAATGGTGTTTTTTTTTTTTTTTAAATAAATTTGTAACAATTTGTAAAATTTGCCTGTAATCTCAGCACTTTGGGAGGCCGAGGCAGGTGGATTACCTGAAGTTGGGGGTTCAAAACTAGCCTGAGCATGGAGAAACCTTGTATCTACTAAAAATACAAAATTAGCCGGTGTAGTGGCGCATGCCTGTAATCCAAGCTACTTGGGTGGCTGAAGCAGGAAAATCACTTGAACATGGGAGGTGAAGGTTGTGGTGAGCCGAGATTGCTCCGTTGCACTCCAGCCTGGGCAACAAGAGCAAAATTGCATCTCAAGAAAAAAATTTTTTTTTTAAGTTGTTGCTTTTAAACTTTTCCCTGCTTCTGATTAGTATAACTTGTTTGATTCTTTGAGTGTTCAAAGATCCTGTCTGATTGTAAATTGAAGGCATTGAAAAAATCATGATAATATAATTTTGTGCTGGAGGTAGAGTGAATATCTCCTTAGCTCCTGTCAAATATCTGTCAAGGCCTGTTTAAAAGAGTATTACATTATAAAAATTTTCCATTTCTCTAAACTTAAAAAAATTGTACTTATCATAATGTAAATGTAAAAAATTATACTTATAGATAAATAGGTATGACCTTGTATGCCAAAAGAAGACTTTTTCATTTTTTCATTGTAACTTTAGTTCTGAGGTTTATACAATTATGTGTAATTCCTTATTTTTTTCTGGAAACTTTTATAATAGCATTTATATAAGGCTGGAGAGGGCATAGCAGGAATAACAAGGCTGGAGCAAGAGGGAATTGAAAAGTTACACATAAATACGTATATACTGAGATGCAGGTATATAACCATTTTGAGTGATCCCCAGGCCGAACTTAACATTTAAAACAGTTGTTTTAAATGCTCTATTCATCCACCCATTCAACAAATGTTTACCCAGTAACTAGCTGAACTAGGGATAGCTAAATGAATCATAGTGTCTGTTTTTGAGGCTTCTCAGTCTAGACATAATGACCAATAATTTAATTATCGTTAGTAAAGTGAATGTCAGGTGCTCTATTTGAAGTAAGCAGAGTGGTCTGTGGAGATGTTGGAGGTGGGATGCTCATTCTGCTAAGGAGTAGAAGGCGTTTCAGTGTTAGAAGTTTACTATCCCAGGTGGTATGATGTGAAGATTATCTTTAAAACCCTGAGCCTGTTTATAGGCTTAAAAATTTGTATTTGGCTTCCTCTTTACAGACCTTGTAAAATTTTTGGTGCTTAATGGAGATGAGATACTGTGTAAAATTCTTTCTTAAACACAGTTGCTTTGCTTTCATCTAATACTTCTGTCATTTAACAGTTTACTAAGGTTTCTCCCAATTCAAAGATTCTGTGATTCTGGGGTTGTTGCTTTTCTCTTTGCATTTCATATTACAGTCCTATAGTCTTCTCTCTTTGTTTTGGAGCCGGAGTTCACTCTGTTGCCCAAGCTGGAGTGCAGTGGCAAGACTGAGTGTTTGGTTCCCTACCTGCTGTGATTTGCAGGATATTCTGTGCCCATGGGGAGCAGCCATGAAAGTAGGAATGTGGCAGGTTTCTGATTATAATGTAGTTAATTAAGTAGTTAATTACAGAGATGGAGTCTTGCTACGCTGCCCAGGCTGGTCTGAAACTCCTGGCCTCAAGCTGTCCTCCTGCCTCGGCCTCCTAAAGGATTACCAGTGTTACAAGCATGAGCCACCTTGCTGGGCCTCTGATTCTCATTTTTGATAGTTCTGTCTGGGCCTGGCCCTAAATATCCCTACCGTCTTGCTTCCTTCTCTCATTGAGGGTCTGCTTATATCTCATCTTTGAAATATTTGGTTGTTTTTTTTAAGTATTA
Organism: Callithrix jacchus; assembly: GCF_049354715.1. Classification (NCBI taxonomy): domain Eukaryota; kingdom Metazoa; phylum Chordata; class Mammalia; order Primates; family Cebidae; genus Callithrix; species Callithrix jacchus. The sequence continues at coordinate 24,333,183 of NC_133516.1, read as the reverse complement.
TCCGCCATGTTAATGTTCATTCTTCATGGAAATCTCCTCTGCCCCTTTTATGAACCATGAAGTTTACAATGCTCTTTTCTCCTTAAATGTATTGCCTATGACATTCTACTAAGAAGATAAACATCAAACTTAAACTACTTTGGTTGAAAATGTGATTTTTAATCCTTTAAACAGTGATAACTTTATTTTCCTATCATGTTGAAGCAGACCACAATAATAAGAATTCTTGGAAATGGAATGTTTTTGTAGAAAGTCAACTTTAAAAAGAAATTTTTTTTTTTTGTAGACTTTCTTCCCTTAACTCTCATTTTTCTCATTAACATAACCTTACCCCTCTTTATATGACCAGTGCATTCATTCTAGTTTTACACCCTCTGTGGCAAAAACTGGAAGGGCCTATTAGCCATTTGTCACCAATAATTTATTGATTCCAACATAATAAATGGGCATGTCTTCTTCTTCCACCTTTTTCTTATGGCACAGTAGAATGATATTAACTGGCATTGTAATTATAGTGCAATTTCATCTACTTGAATATACTAACTCCCTGAATAAGAAATACAGGCTGTTAGAGGAGGAGGGTGAAATGGAAATACAGATTTGTAAGCTAGAACTGATTTTTTTTTAAGGGAAAAAGAATAACTTCATATCTGATCACACTTAAAACATTGCTAGTATTTCCTTGGATTAGCTTTCTGTAAATAATGAATTTTTGCCACTGCACATGTTAAAAATAACTGTATATAGCTACTATCTTTATGCAGAGCAAATTTCGAAGTGACTATTGAAATCATATACCTGTTAATATGAGAAGCTGAAGCCCCAGGAACAGAAGATTCTATAGACCTCTCCTCCCACCTCAAATTCTCTGTGTAGGATAATTATCTGGATTGTGTATACATATATATATATATATATATATATATATATAAAATATATGTATAATCCCAAAGTGCTGGGATTACAGGCGTGAGCCACCATGCCCAGCCAACAGAGATGTTTAAGAAAGACTATTATTATGTAGCAAATATACAGTTGCTTCTTGGCCTTTTGGCTAAGATTAAGTGTAAATGTAAATTTAGAACTATAACCTTCCTTCGTATGGATTCTATATTGATTCTCCTCTGTTTTTAGGCTCTTAGAGGAGTTGGATAGAACCTACCTTGATAACTGTAGAAACCAAGTGGATTTTTAAACATTTCATTGTATTATATATCATATATTTGTAGTCCTCTAGACTAGATTGAAGTTAGGAGAAGACTCCAGTCTGTATTTGACATGTATTTGATCTTTGGAAAGAGACAGCAGTATTGAAATGTTTTTGTCCCTTTTTTCCAATAAGCCTTTTGCACTCATAGAATTGTTATCTTTTAAAAGAACTTAGATTCGCTGTTTTAATTGCTGATCTTAGGCCTGCTGTAACTGTTTTTTGCCCCTTTTTCAGACTATTTCAAATACATGTTGGAAGTATGTGATCTTATTACTGCTTTCTTCCCATGTGTTCCCATAATATGAAAACAAAAAGAGATCGTGTATTTTCTTTAACACTATGTAAATAATCATAGCCGACATTCGCTGATTAGTGTTTTCACATGTATATTAAAATTTGTCATACATCTCTGTGGGATAGACTGTTGTTTATCTATATTTTATAGATAAAACACAGAGAACTTGTTCATCATTACACAGCAAGTATAAGAAGTATAGTAGGGATTCAAACACCAGAAATTTGTTTTGTTTTGTTTTGTTTTCTTTCCTTTCTTCCCCTTCTTTCCCTTCCTTCCCTTCCTTCTGGTCTTTTCCTTCTTTCCCTCCCTCCCTCCCTCCTTCTTGCTTTGTCGCCCAGGCTAGAGTGCAGTGGTGCCATCTCAGCTCACTGCAACCTCTGCCTCCCGGATTCAAGCATTTCTCTGCCTCAGCCTCCCGAATAGTTGGAATTACAGATACCTGCCACCATGCCCAGCTAATTTTTGTATTTTTAGTACAGACAGGGTTTCCCCATGCTTTCCAGGCTGGTCTCCAACTCCTGACCTTGTGATCTCCCCGCCTTGGCCTCCAAAAGTGCTGGGATTATGGCCGTGAGCCACCGCGCCCAGTCCTTTTCTTCTTTTTTTTTTTTTTTGACTTCATTCTTCTGCCTCTCAACATAAAGATGTTGTAGAGACCCAGCATAAAGGACTCTGAACCTAACCAAACAGAATAACGGGTGGCCATTCACATTATACAAATATTTAATGGGGGATTTCTATTAAAAAGCAGATTTCCAGAGTGTGTGCTATGTTTTCTGGTGAAAAACTCGGAGTCATTTGAGTGGTATAGGACCTTTTCCTCACTCCTTTTTAATCACTTAACAAATGCCAGGACTGTCCTTGGTTCAGTGGGCTATCCTTGGTGCAGCTGTTGTTCTTTCCTTGTGAAGAATAGTCCAGTGTTGCCCAAGGTAGGTAAGGCTTGTTGAACTGAAAGAGGAAGTTGGCTTTGGGATGAGAGGTACCATGATGGACAAATACATACAGGCGCCTCTCCTGAGTCTCTAACCATTATTCAATTTATATGCAACTTTAAAAAATACATGTATTAGGCCGGGCGTGGTGGCTCACGCCTATAATCCCAGCACTTTGGGAGGCCGAGGCGGGTGGATCACAAGGTCAAGAGATCGAGACCATCCTGGTCAACATGGTGAAACCCCATCTCTACTACAAATACAAAAATTAGCTGGGCATGGTGGCACGCGTCTGTAGTCCCAGCTACTCAGGAGGCTGAAGCAGGAGAATTGCTGGCGGAGGTTGTGATAAGCCGAGATCGCACCATTGCACTCCAGCCTGGGTAACAAGAGCGAAACTTCGTCTCAAAAATAAATAAATAAATAAACATGTATTATATAAAACAAAGGAATAGAAAAGTTTCAGAATCGGCACATTTTGAGTATTTATTTATATTTGATGATTTTTTATTAGGTAGTTATTATTTAGAGCCTGAAATCTACCTTTACTGTTTGAGGATATTTATGTGCCCATTAATGATCTTGCATATTCTACTATTGGCATTTTAGATTACATCACCATGTGACCTAATTTTAAATTATTAATTTCATTTTAAGGGTATTGCCAAGTTGGGGTGAAGGGTTTTTTTGTGGGTAGTTTTTAAGGATTTTTAAATGGATGGGAAAAATAATTATTTAGGATATGACAACTTTTTTTTTGAGTTGGAGTCTTGCACTGTCACCCAGACTCTGGAGTGCAATGGTGCAATCGTGCAATCTCAGCTCACTGCAACCTCCGCCTCCCGGATTCATGGGGTTCTCCTGCCTTAGCCTCCCAAGTAACTGGGATTACAGGTGCACACCACGACACCTGCCTAATTTTTTATATTTTTAGTAGAGACAGGGTTTCACTATGTTGGCCAGACTGGTCTCAAACTCCTGACCTTGTGATCTGCCCGCATTGGCCTCTCAAAGTGCTGGGATTATAGGCGTGAGCCACCATGCCCAGCCTTTTTTTTTTTTTTGAGACATAGTCTCACTCTGTCTACCAGGCTGGAGTGCAACGTTGTGATCTCTGCTCACTGCAACCTCTGCCTGCCAGGTTCAGGCAGTTCTCTGGCCTCAGCCTCCAGAATAGTTGGGATTACAGGCACGCACCACCACGCCAGCTAATTTTTGTATTTTTAGTAGAGATGGCGTTTTGCTCTTGTGGCCCAGGCTGGAGTGCAATGGCGTGATCTCCGCACACTGCAACCTCTGCCTCCTGGGTTCAAGCGATTCTCTTGATTTAGCCTCCCTAGTTGCCGGGATTACCGGTGCCCATCACCATGCCCGGCTAATTTTTGCATTTTTATTAGAGATGTAGTTTCACCATGTTGGTTGGGCTGGTCTGGAACTCCTGACCTCAAGTGATCCACCCACCTCAGCCCTCCAAAGTGTTGGGATTATAGGCGTTAGCCACTGTGTGGGCCCATACTTCTTTTTTCCTTCAAGTAATTTTATTTTATAAATGTAATGCTCATATTACACAAGCTATTCATTTTAATGTATACTCTTTTACAAGCAGTAGTTTAAAAAGTTCATTGCTACAAGGATATGCAGTTATCTGAGTGGAGAGAGTTCTATTTTTGAGCCTCATTTATGTCTTGGTGTTAAACTTGCCATTGGATTTTTTTCTCTTCTAGTTTTTTTTTTTTTTTTTTTTTTTTTTTTGAGATGACATTTTGCTCTTATGGCCCAGGCTGGAGTGCAGTGGCACAATCTCAGCTCACTGCAACCTCCGCCTCCTGGTTTCAAGTGATTCTCCTGACTCAGCCTCCCCAGTAGCTGGAATTACAAGCGCCCACCACCGTGCCTAGCTAATTTTGGTATTTTTATTAGAGACAGGATTTCACCATGTTGGCCAGGCTGGTTTTGAACTTCTGACCTTATGTGATCCTCCCGCCTCAATCTCCCAAGTGCTGGGATTACAGGTGTGAGCCACTGCACCCAGCTTCTCTTCTAGTTTTATGTTTTAAAGTAACGATTGTCTCAACTGATAATAAAAAACTATGATGCATGAATAGATAAAAGAATGAAGGTATTGTTATTAAAGTGTCTGTTTTTCTGAATTCGGGGCTTATTCAGCTTCTTAGAGTAGAGACACCTAGAGCTAAGTCCAAATTTTATTTTCTTGTGTGTATTTCATATATGAGAAAAGATTTCCATTCGTGTTTTTATGTTTGACATTAATAATGATCAGTAAACTTTTTCTGTAAAGGGCCAGATAGTAAATATTTTATGCTTTATGGGCCATATGGTCTCTCTTGCAACTACTCAACTATGCCATTTTGGTGTGAAAGCTGATGTAGACAGTATGGAAGTGAATTAACGTCTCTGCTTCCATAAAACTTTAGAGGGATACAAATTTGAGTTTAATATAATTTTCATGTGTCACAAAACATTTTTCTTTTGATATTTTTCAGCCACTTAAAAATGTAAAAACCATTTTTACCTTATGGACTGTGTAAAAACAGGTTATAGGTCAAACTTGTCTGTTCGGTAATTGTTTGATGACCCTTGTGACTGTACTCATTGTCTTCTCTTTACTTCCCTTTCTTTTAACATTATCTCCCTTATTATTCTGTTTTGCTGCTCAATCATATATTTTATTTCATTGCTAATGTGTATATAACTTGATATTTTATTTATTTATTTATATTTACTTATTTTTTTTTTTTGAGACAGAATTTCGCTCCTGTTACCCAGGCTGGAGTGCAATGGCACGATCTCGGCTCACCGCAACCTCCGCCTCCTGGGTTCAGGCAATTCTCCTGCCTCAGCCTCCTGAGTAGCTGGGATTACAGGCACGCGCCACTATGCCCAGCTAATTTTTTGTATTTTTAGTAGAGACGGGGTTTCACCATGTTGACCAGGATGGTCTCGATCTCCTGACCTCGTGATCCACCCGCCTCGGCCTCCCAACGTGCTGGGGATTACAGGCATGAGCCACCGCGCCCGGCCCAACTTGATATTTTAAAATTAAATTTTAAGCTATGGAGGGTAGGGGTCCATAATTTTGGCCTCTTTAATACCTTGCATATTTATAAAATTTATATGCTTAGTAAAAAGTTGGGAGGATTGCAGAGAAGTAATATCAATCATTTAATATTTGAAGGATTGTTATATAAATTGTTTCATTTCACTTATTAGTTTATTAAACATATGTTCCAGAATGGTTCAATCGGATTAAAGAATAAAAGCGTCTCAGCAGTAAGCTAAAGGAGAGAGAGTCTGCAGATTGGTTTTGTTCTTTGTGTCATATACTGCGATTGATGATATGAGAAGTCCTCATTTAGTTCTTTGACCTTTTTTTTTTTTAAATGAGATGGGATCTTGCTCTGTGGCCGAGGCAGGAGTGCAATGTTGCAGTCATAGCTCACTGTAACTTGAAACTCCTGGGCTCAAGCAATCTTCTTGTCTCAGACTCCCAAGTAACTAGGATTTACAGGCACACACCACCATGCCTAGCTAACATTTTTTATTTTTAATATTTTTAGAGACTGGGTTTTGCATTGTTGCCCAGGCAGGTCTCAGACTCCTGACCTGAAGCTACTTTTTGTATTTTTAGTAGAGACTGTGTTTTGCTCTGTTAGCCAGTCTGGTCTAGAACTCCTGGCCTCAAGTGATCCACCCACCTCAGACTCCTAAAGTGCTGGGATTATAAGCATGAGCCACCACCATGCCTTGCCTCTTACCTTACCTTTTTTTTTTTTGAGACGGAGTTTCGCTCAAAGAAATGGTTCCGGCCACCTTTCTTTAAAAGTATTGTTTCAGGCCGGGCGCGGTGGCTCACGCCTATCATCCCAGCACTTTAGGAGGCCGAGGCGGGCGGATCACAAGGTCAAGAGATCGAGACCATCCTGGTCAACAAGGTGAAACCCCGTCTCTACTAAAAATACAAAAAAATTAGCTGGGCATGGTAGTGCGCGCCTGTAGTCCCAGCTACTTGGGAGGCTGAGGCAGGAGAATTGCTTAAACCCAGGAGGCGGAGGTTGCGGTGAGCCGAGATCGCGCCATTGCACTCCAGCCTGGGTAACAAGAGGGAAACTCCTTCTCAAAAAAAAAAAAAAAGTGTTGTTTCACAAAGTGAGTTAGTAGAATTCCACAGTGAAATAAGATTGGAGAAGTTAAGTACAGTTTCTACCAACCCATTTGTTTAATAAAAACCAATGATTAAATTTCAAACTGTCGTTTCAACTAATTTGCTTGAAAGAAATGGAAGGTTGAGTAAAGGTAAATAAAGTAAATAAAATGTAAATGAAGAGAGTATCTGGCAATTAAAGTACTTAGTGTGTTTTTTCCTTGACTCAGCAAACATTTTGTTTGAGTGTACTGCTGTGGGGAATGGAGACTAGTGAGTGAAGTGCACAGGAGGGGTATGCCATTCAGCTTGAGTGGTTGAGGGGTTCCAAGAGGACCCATATCTTGGGGAGGTGGTGTTTGAACTTCTTTTTTCCCTTTATTAGCTTTAAAAGTTACTTAAAAATGCATATCCCAACAGTTCCCTGCTCCCAAATTGAGCTCATGCTATGCTTATAATTTTGTAGCTAGCTTTTTGCCTCTGTGTAGTACTCTATCATGTGCATATTTCCCTATCAGTAGATATACATTAACCTCATTTAAAACCTTGCTGCCTCACATAATCATGTGGTATATCATTTATTTATTTACATTATTTCCTATTGCTGCATATCTAGGTTTTTAACCCTTTAAGAGTGAATATCCTCATACACATACATTTCTTCTGTTGTGTAAATTAAGTTTTAAATGTTGAGTAGTAGGTGAAGGGACTGAGGACTGATGTGGAGGAAAAATGTTTTCTAGGTTAAGGGGACAATGCATAGTTTGAAAACCTTTGCTGAAGCAAATGGCAGGCTTTCAGGAAGAAGTATCTTTGTTTCTGTGCTACGGAGTGCAGCACCTTCCATTTTCTCCAGTCATATGCTAGAGCATCTCATTTTATCGTAGATATTTTTTACTGAATAATTCATAGTTATTTTCTTATTTCGAGATTTAAAAACTTTTTAAAAATAAATGTTACCCAGTGGAGAAGCAGAATCACAAGCCAATAAGATGATTATTCAGAGGTCACACAGAGGTGAAGTGGGAGTTCTGGAAATAGAGTTTTTGTTTTGTTTTGTGACAGGGGTGCACTGAAGCCTCAACCTCCCAGGCCCAAGTGATCTTCCCACTTCAGCCTCCTGAGTAGCTGGGACTACAGGCGTGTGCCACCATGCCTGGCTAATCTTTTTATTTTTTGCAGAGATGGGGTCTTCCTGTGTTTCCAATGCTGGTCTCCAACTCCCGGGCCCAAGCAGTCCTTCCCCTCAGCCTCCCAAAGTGCTGGGATTACAGCTGTGAGCCACCATGTTCATTCTGGAAATAGAGTTTTTATCTTAGCTCTGTCTCCTGAGAATATCTTACTCAGTGTAAATCTCCATTACTGTCCAACTTAAGAAAAATTAGTTAAATCTTAAAATGGCTATTTGAGAATTGCTGTTTATCAAGTAGATATATGAAAATGGCATAAATGACTTAAAGTACATGAATTACATTTCATTATACATACTCTTAAGTGTAAAATGTTATTATCCCTAAAAACTTAGTAGCTATAATTTTGTTTCAGACAAATTTCTGATTTTGAAATGTTGCCTTGTGGTGTGATATGAAGTGCTAAACTGGTATGATAATTTTATTATTCTCTTTGTCAATAGTATTTGGCTTATTATTTGGTTTCTGCATTTTACATAATCTAACATTTGCTAATTTTTCTGTATCAAAATTATATTGCTAGGAGAAGAAGAGAAGCAAAAATTAGGTGCTGATTAAAAATAAGTCTGGGTGTGGTAGCTCATGCCTGTAATCTCAGCACTTTGGGAGGCCAAGGCAGGCAGATCATGAGGTCAGGAGATCGAGATCATCCTGGCCCACATGGTGAAACTCCATCCCTACTAAAAATACAAAAATTAGCTGGGCATGGTGGTACGCGCCTGTAATTCCAGTGCCTCGGGAGGCTGAGTCAGGAGAATCGCTTGAACCTGGGAGTTGGAGGTTGGAGTGAGCCGAGATTGTGCCACTGCACTCCAGCCTGGCGACGGAGCAAGACTCTGTCTCAAAAAAAACTTTGGAAACAAAGTGATGCATTAGATAAGGGTGATATTTTGCTGAGCTATTTCTTCTTTTTGGTTGCCAACAGTGCCTTGCAGTTTGGTTGCATGTGCTTTGTTACCAAGAAATCTGATTCTTTATCCGTCTCAACTTTAAAATTTCTCTTTCATGTAAAAAGTGCATGCTAAATAATTTAGTGTTATTAATTGGAATAATATTACTGCTTTGAGTATAAATTAGCCTAATTTTTTCTCCCATTGTCCTAAACAATAATTGTATTATCTGTTATATTGTATGATTATGAAGTATTTATACTGAATTTCCAAGGTAATTATTACTTTATTTGAAGTGTAATTTTTAAGCATTCATATCTATCTTTTCATTTAGAGTTATTTTTCAAAAGTAAAGTATACATTTGAACAAATGGAATAACTTATTTTATATTTAATTTTTCTAGGGCAGCTTTGGAAGAAGTAGAAGGTGATGTGGCAGAATTGGAACTAAAACTTGATAAGGTAAATATTACATGTTTAGCTTTTGAAAACATTGATTCTTGTTTGCCGTAAATAATTAGTACCTACAATAACAGGTAGCTTTTTTTTTTTTGGAGACAAAATCTCACTCTGTCATCCAGGCTGGAGTGCAGTGGCACAATCTCAGCTCACTGCACCTTCCGCCTCCTAGGTTCAAGTGATTCTCTTTTCTCAGCCTCCTGAGTAGCTGGGATTACAGGTGCCTGCCATCATGCCTAGCTTATTTTTTGTATTTTTAGTAGAGGCAGGGTCTCAGCAAGTTGGCCAGGCTGGTCTCAAACTCCTGACCTCAGGTGATCCACCTGCTTCACCCTCCCAAAGTGCTGGGATTACAGGCATGAGCTACTGTGTCTGCCTGGTAGCTTTTTATGTCTATGAGGATAAATGCTGTTATTATCCTAGTTTTACACATGAGGGAAGTAAGACTGGAGACACCCAGTAGTAGCTTGTGTAAAGTCTAATCTTAAAGTGACAGAGCAGGAATTCGAATCCATGTCTGACTTCAAAGCTCACTAAACATCCTTTATGTTGTTAGAAACTTTTTCTGTATTTTCCACCAAAAAGATTGCATCTTTCTTTTTTGTTGCTTAATGGATTTTATATGTAACCTGACCATTCTGTAAATTTAGGTATGGCCAGGTTCAGATATACATACATTTAAAATATTCATTCCATTTTTAAGCTAATGCCAGGAATGCCTAATATATACTTAGTAATCAATATGGTCATATTTTATGGAAGGGTAAATGTACATTGATTCCTACCATGTATATTATTGATGATTTTTTTGTTGTCTATCCAAGAAACATTGTTTGCTATATGTTAGACAGAAGTAGTAGAATGAGTAATATGGCTTCTGATCGATTTGTTTAGATATGCTTCTGAAACCACTGCTCATTAAAATGTCTCTCTTTAAATTTCTGGAAATAGATGTGTATATTTGAAATACCTTTTCGAAAATAATTTCTTAGTTTAATAATAATTATTATAAATGGTATTGCTGTGTAACCTAGTGCCTCTCAAACTTTAACTTTGCATAGGAAGCCCTTGGGGATCCATCTTGTGAAAATACAGATTCTGATGCAGTAGCTGGAGATAACTGAGATTTTGTGTTTCTAACAGGATTCCTTGTGACGTCCATGCTGTTGGCCCATAGATCACACTTTGAGTAGCGACGATATAACATATATTAAGCTGAAGGTTTTCAAACGTTTTGAAACCATGAAACACACATCCTTAAATAATATAGTCTAGAAACTATATAAAATAGCATTAGTTCTGCATGTAAACAAATTACATCAAAATTTTTGAAGATGTTTACAGATAAGTTATTTTTATATAGTACTCTATCATTTTTAAAGCCCTGTAATATGTAGTATCTTTTTAATTTTTACGGTAATTCTGTAGGGTAGGTAGGACAAGTGTTGTTATTCCCATCTTATAGATGAGGATACCAAAGCCCAAGAAAACGAAGGGGCTTGTTTCATAACAAAGTAGAAGGGGCGCAACCAGGATTATTAGAACCCTTCTATCTTGTCTTTTTTTTTTTAAGACAGAGTCTCACTCTGTCCCCCAGGCTGAAGTGCAGTGGCATGATCTCAGCTCACTGCAACCTCTGTCTCCTGGGTTCAAGCCATTCTCCTGCCTCAGCCTTCTGAGTAGTTTGGACTACAGACACATGGCACCATGCCTGGCTAATTTTTTGTATTTTAGTAGAGATGGGGTTTCACCATGTTGCCCAGTCTGGTTGTGAACTCCTGAGCTCAGGCAATCTACCTGCCTCAGCCTCTGAAAGTGCTGGGATTACAGGCATGAGCCACTGCACCGGGCCCCCTCTATCTTTATGGTCAGTTCAGTGCTCTTCTTGTGCACCACTGTACTTCATGATCTGTATTGGGGGAGCACATGCCACTGGGAAATGTTCTGAGGAATGCTAGCCAGCTTCCAGGCAAGTCTTTGTAAAAATTAATATTTTAATTTTGGATAAGGATATTATTTGTAAGTACCTTCCTATATTTTCTACTTAAAAATTACATGTCTGGCTTTTTATTACTGTTTTATTATTATTTTTTTACCTTGAGGCATTGCATTTATTTTCAAGGACTCTTTGAAACAAAATTTTAAACTCTTAAGGTAGACAACAGAAAATACAGTTTTGATTTTATGGAAGATTTATGAGAGTATATAGAGGGGCAAGACTTTTTAAAGAATCATAGAATAGTATAATAAGGATGTCTTATACATAAATAACACATATATTATTGCATATATATTATACACATGAAATAAGAGTAATGTAATGAGGTAGAATTGCATGTAAATTATATGAAACACTGTGGTGGGACACCTCAGAGTTTAAAATACCTAAACAGATAGAATCCACTGACAGTGCTTTTGCTAATTATTTGGCTGTTATGAGTGAATTCTTTTTTCCTTTATATTATTCACTTGGCATAGGGCACACTGCTAGAATCTTCAAACCAAAAGATTTGAATCTAAAACAAGTTACTGAAGTATTGACATTCGCTACTAAGAACCATAAGCCCATTGTAGAGTCTGTCTTACTCAAAGGGCTACTAAGGATACATGGACATTTGACAGCTTATAAAATACCACCTTTCTATTTTTCATCCCACTGAAGTTCCATAGTTACTTTTATATTTCTCTGGTTTCTTTACCTCTCCCAAATTCTTTTTTTTTTTTAATTTTAATTCTTTTTTTGGAATGGAGTCTTGCTCTGTCACCCAGGATTGGAGTACAGTGGTGTGATCTCAGCTTACTGCAACCTCCACCTTCCGGACTGAAGTGATTCTTCTGCCTCAGCCTCCTGAGTAGCTGGGATTACAGTCCCATGCTACCATGCCTGGCTAATTTTTTGTTATTTTTAGTAGAGACAGGGTTTCACCGTATTGGTCAGGCTGGTCTCGAATTCCTAACCTCAGGTCATCTGCCCACCTTTGCCTCCCAGAGTGTTGGGATTACAGGCGTGAGCCACCGTGCCCAGCCCAAATTGTTTATTTACTATTATTTTTATTTTAGAAATTATGGGGAGTAGGCATAGAGAAGAGAGGCTGAGAGGAGGAAGTGGTTGTTATTGAAGGTAGTGGCATTGAAGGACTAATGGGGGTGGTGGAGGGGTTGCTCCAAATCTAGGTTAGTGATTTCATAGCTTTGTGCAGGGCGAGTTCCACCTGTAGTATCATTGTAAATCATGCCAGGGACAGGTTAAACTAGCTTGTTGACTTTGCCTATAATGTATGCCACAGGTAGTTACATTCTTTCTGGTGAATAATGCTTTATGAGTGGCATTGCTCTACTGAGTTCAGTTATTTATCCATTCTTGCCAGGTGTTCTGTCATTGACAGCATCATAGTGCATCATAGTTGCCATCTAACATTAATTTTTGCATCTGTTGTGTTGTCTCACTGGCTTGCTTGTTCCCTGTTAAGCAGATGCTCTTCAAATCTCAGCTCAAGTACTACCAAACATTGGCTCTTGCATGTACTTTGATTTAATCTGTTATAATACTGTAATTTTTGGTGAGTAGCATATCCTAGTAGTTAAGAACACAAAGCCTGGAGCTGCTGAGTTTGAATCTGGGTTTGTCATTTACTAGCAGTATGGCCTTGGACAAGCTCTTCAGCCTTTCTGTGCCTCAGTTTCTTCTCTCCAAAATGAGGAAAATAAGAGTATCTCTTTATTTCATAGGATTATTCTGAAACTAAAGTGAGATAATACATGCAAAGTACTTAGCACAGTTCTTGGCACTTGGTAAATTCTAAATAAACAATGATGCTGTCTCTTCAACAGACTCTTAGCTCCTTGAAGACAGACTGTCTTTAAAAAGGAAAAAAACTGGCTGAAAGTGGTGGCTCACACTATATTCCAGCCCTTTGGGAGGCTGAGGCAGGTGGATCACTTGAGGCCAGGAGTTCGAGACCAGCCTGGCTAACATGGTGAAATCCGTCTCTACTAAAAATAAAAAAATTAGCCAGGTGTGTTGCCTGTGGTGTGGTAGTGTGTGTGCACCACTGCACTCCAGCCTGAGTGACAGAACAAGAACCCATTTCCAAAAAAAAAAGAAAAAAACCCTCTTTGTATACACGAAAACCCTTTTTCGTGTATATAAAGTCCTATGTTTTATATTATTTCTGATCATTATAGCAATATTGCAAAGTTGGTATCATCTCTAATTTGCACACAAAAAACGAATTAGAGAGTATGTTACTCAAGGATAGTCAGCAGAAAAGTTGTTTGTATTTCTATCATCTGGCAAAGTGTCTGTGACATAGTAATTGCTTAGTAAAAAGTTGTTGAATGAATTAAGAATATTGGTTTGATAACAGATGGACTTGACCTTTAATCTTATTATTGTAGGTAAAAATCTTCCCTCTGTAGGTATATATTATTCAGTTATAATCTCATTCATCAGTGTCATCTAACAAGGATTTTGACAGCTGGCAAAATCTTAGTCTTCTCTCTGCCTCCCTCCCTCTTGATTGCCAAGTCTGTCCTTCCTCCTGGATAGCTACAGTGTATATGTGGTTCTGCTGTATGACAGTTTGATTTTCTCTGTAACTCCTGTGATAGTGACCTCTGTTCTGCTTATAACTATTTCATGGCTATGTTCTGTGCCTTATCACCCAGGGTTCTAATCTTTGAAATCTGGAATGCTGCTATCCTACTTTCTGACTTGAGTCTTTACTCATCATCTAAGTTTTAAGCCCTGCATGCATTAGGTATTTGTCTGATGCTCTCCCTCCCCTTGCCCTGCTCCCGATGGACCCTGGTATGTGATATTCCCTTCCCTGTGTTCATGTGTTCTCGTTGTTCAACTCCTACTTATGAGTGAGAACATGTGGTGTTTGGTTTTCTGTTCCTATGTTAGTTTGCTGAGAACGATGGCTTCCAGCTTCATCCATGTCCCTGCAAAGGACATGAACACACTCTTTTTTTATGGCTGCTCGGATCATTTTTAAATACACTTCAATGTATTCCTGAAGTGTATTTAATTTTTGTAATTAAAAAAATTGAGATAAAATTAACCTAACATAAAGTCCACTATTTTAAAGTCTGTAATTCGTGGTTTTTAGTGTAGTCCCAGTGTTGTGTAATTATCACCACTATCTAATTCCAAAATATTTCTTTCACCCCAAGAAGAAACCCTATACCTATTAGCAGTCACTCCCAATTCTCCTCTCCCTCTGTCTTCTGGCAAACTAATCTACTTTGTGTTCCTGGATTTGCCTATTCTGAACATTTCATATAAATAGAATAATACAATATTTGGTCTATGTGACTAGCTTCTTTCTCTTAGCATAATGTTTTTAAGATTCATCTATGTTGCAGCATGTATCATTCCTTTGTTTTTATAGCTGGATAATATATCATTGCATGGATGTACCTCATTTTGTTTATCCATTCATTAGTTGATGGACATTTGAGTTGTTTCTCTTTTTTGACTATTGTGAATAATGCTGCTATGATCCCTTTCAGAATACTCTTAATTTTATTATATCATGATTTCTCTTCAGAGACTTTCATGTGCCTTCCATAACACCTACTCTGCAGGTGTTCTCCACTATTTTAAGTCGTCATTTATATTATTTGTCCCATATCTGGCCTATAAAACCCTACAGGGGAAGTTATAACTGTTTGGTGAAGCTAACTGATGGTGTTATACATTCCTGGAATTTTTGTTATAAAGTAGTTTCCCCAAAACCCAATCAGACTTCTTTGTGTTACCTTTAGTGGCTTTTCAAGACCTCAAAATTTGCCACATTGTTCTTCATTCTTAGCAGGTGACCTTGTCTCTTCGTCTGCTTGGTGGGAATGCCTTTATTTCTTGCTTGTAATCTACAAGTTTAACAGAATCTGTTCTTAGCATTTTAGTTTTTCTGCTAATTTGAATGATAAACGTATCCCTTTTTCCTTGCAGGTCCAAGCCCCCTAACTCATCAGGACTTTGCTTTAGTGTCTCTCCTTTCTGTTCTCTGCCACCTCTATATTAAGTAGATAAAGATTTTATTTTTACCTAAGTTTGTTTCTTAGTAAGACAAAACGAAAGCAAACAACAGTAACCTTCCCCTCTGATGAGGAAGCACAAATCTCATACAATTATCAGGTGCCAGTAGTGCTGAGAATCTTTTTTTTTTTTTTTTTTTTTTTTTTAAAGATAGAGATGGGGTCTTACTATGGTAACCAGGCTGGTGGTCTCAAATACCTGGCCTCAAGAGATCCTCCCATCTCAGCCTCCCAAACTGTTGGGCTTACAGTCATGAGCCCTGGCCTCTGCTGAGAATCTTTATGTGCATTATCTTACTCTTTTTTTCTAGTAACTATATATGGTTTGTATAATTGTTACGTGTGATAAAGAAGAAGAAATGGAAGTTAGTTGAGTTTAAGGTCACTCCGGCTCTCTTAGATGGTTAAGTATGACGGTAGGTTGAACCTAAGCAGACTTAGCTGAGAACTCTTATTATTTTTTTTACCATAACGTTTTACTATTAACCTCTCTTTGTTTTTATGGAAGCTTTTAATTATTTTTAAATTATTTAATTTGTTGAATAATACCACCTATGTAGTACATAATTTGAAAGTAAAAAAGTGTGTGCTCAGTGAAAATTTGTCATTTTCTAATCTCTTTCCTAGAGGAATACACTGAACTAGTTTTTTTTTTGCCCTTGCAAAATTTTCTTTTCTTCTTTTCTTGTTTTATTTATTTATTTTTTGAGACAGCCTCGCTCTGGCTGATCTCAGCTCACTGCAACCTCTGCTTCCCGGGTTCAAGCAATTCTCCTGCTTCAGCGTCCTGAGTAGCTTGGACTATAAATGCGCACCACCATGACTCGCTAATTTTTGTATTTTTATTAGAGATGGGTTTCACCATGTTGGCTAGACTGGTCTCGAACTCCTGACCTTAAGTGATTTGCCCTCGTTGGCCTCCCAAAGCTCTGGCATTACAGGCATGAGCCACTGTGCTCGGCCTTTTTACAAACTTTTCTAAGCATATAAAAGTATTTGTATTCTTGAGTACAAATGACTTTCCTCATTTCAACAAAAATATTAGCACTGTTCTACATTTTGATTTTTCTCTTAATATATCATGGATGTTATTTGTTGTTATAGAGCCGTCTCATTTCAAAAAATGGTTGAATTATATTACCTTACATGGATATATTGTAATTTATCTATTTGTCCACCGATGGACACTTAGATTGCTACCAATATTTTACTGAGACTGCAGTGAATAACTTTACATGTGTCATATGGCCTGTGTATAAAATACAGTTGTATAATACATTTTAAAAAGTGAAATTGCCAAGTTAGAAGGTATGTATGTTTTAAATTTTGATAGCTCTTGCTAAATTGCCTTCTGTAGATATTGTACCAATTTACACTTCTACAAACAATGCATGACTGTTTCCCCATACCTGCCCTCTTTAAGACAGCATGTTGTCAAACTTTCTGATCTTTGCTCTGAGTAAAAAAAAGTAATTTCCATTCCTTTTATTATAAGTGAGAATGAATATCTTCATGGGTTTAAGACACATGTATTTCTTTTTGGGGGGGGGCAATTATCTCTGCATGTATGTTACCCATTTTTTCTAGTGAATGGTTGGATTTTCAAGATGCTTTATATACCCTTTCTTATGGTAGGGAAACTTGTCCTTTGTGATTTATCTTAATATTATTTCCCTATGTTGTTTCTTTTGACTGTGTTTGTTTTTTCCTTATAGAAATGTCTTATTGTTATGTAATTGGATTTGTCCATTTTTTTTGCACAGTATTTGAAGTTTGCATCCTTCTCAGAACTACTTCCCATTTTGAGATTGTTGAAAAAGAATACCTCCTGTTTCTCTTTTATTTCTGATTTTGTTTTTATGTTTAAATCTTTATTCTATCTGTAATTAACTTGGGTATCTGTAATACAACTTAATTTTTTTTATTTCCTTCAGATGACTATCCAGTGTCCCTGATATAATTTATCAGATATTTTTCCCCCCACTGGCTGGAATATTACTTTAATCAAATATGGCATATTTATATCTGTTTTTTTGACTGTGTATTCTATTACATTGATCAGTATGTCTGTTTGCATTTACTACCAGACTTTTATTTACTGTTTTGTTGTAACATATTTTAATATCATGTAATACTCATGTTCCTACATCATTGCTCTTTCAGTTTTTTTTTTTTTTTTTGCTCTTGCATAGTGGTTACATCATATGAAGTTTAGAATCAGTTTTTCTGGCAAGACATTTTATTTTATATTGCAAATAGTAAATGGTTTAAAAGACACCTTTGTCAGCATTTCTCACAGTGGGTTTTGTGGAACATTGGTCATGTAAGAATGCTTCCTCTAACAAGACTCCCATGGAGTCAGATATTTCTGGGAAATGCTGCATATTATATACCTCCCCTCTTGGATGCACACTGATATCAGTCAAAAGCTCTTAAGAGTATAGTAATATCTTCTGTTGCCTTTTCTAGGAATCCTTCCCTGGTCCTCACAGTCCTGATTAGCTAGTCTTTGTTTTTTTCTCTCATGCATAGTTTTGTCATAGTAGTTGTGTTTGTATCTACTTGTCTTCTTATTAGAATTAGAGATTTTGAGAGCAGAGATTATGTTTTCAATTTCTGTTCCCCTAGGTCTTAGGCAGCGGTTTTAATTTATACTCTTGAGATCCTTCAGGAGTTTTCTCAAGTTTTTCTTGGCTCTTTATCCTCTTCTTTGTGACTCCCCCCCTTTTCATCCCCTCAGTACTTTTCTCTTCTTTGTCTAGAACAGTTTCATTTTTATCTGGGTTTTTTTTTTTTTTTTTTTTTTTTTTGAGACTGAGTTTCGCTCTTGTTACCCAGGCTGGAGTGCAATGGCGCAATCTCGGCATCTCGGCTCACCGCAACTTCCGCCTCCTGGGTTCAGGCAATTCTCCTGCCTCAGCCTCCTCAGTGGCTGGGATTACAGGCACACGCCATCATGCCCAGCTAATTTTTTGTATTTTTAGTAGAAACGGGGTTTCACCATGTTAACCAGGATGGTCTTGATCTCTTGACCTCGTGATCCATCCGCCTTGGCCTCCCAAAGTGCTGGGATTACAGGCTTGAGCCAGTGTGCCGGCTTATCTGTTTTTTAATATTTGACATTTGCCCAAGATTTTGGTAAAAGAAAATGTTCTCTGTCTGAAAGAAAGGAGAGAAGGAAGGATGGAAGGGAAGAACAGAGAGATGGAGGGATGAAGGGAATGAAAAGAAGAAGGAAGGAAGAAAGAAAGATTTAAAAAAGAGAAGAGCCCAGTACTAAGGCTTAGACAAGGCCTGGAACAATAGGCATTGGAGAAATATTTTTTTGAGTGAATGGTTGATTACTCAGTTTAGACATCTGCTTTGATAGACTAATATTGAAATGATCAGCATGACTAACCTATTACACCAGTTTCTTACCTTTCCTCCAACATACTTTTGTTGTTGTTATCACACTGCCTCTGAATCCTAAAAGGTCATCTTTTTTACTACAACTGTGCTATGAATTTATTTTATAAACCAAAGGAAAAAAGAATACTTTTCAATTAGTCTGTTTTGAGTTTATGAAACAAATTTAACTTAACTTAAGGTCACCTAATATAGTTACTGCCAACACTTGTTCAACTAAGTAATTTGTAAAATTATCTTCAACCTGATGAAACTTTTTTTTCTTTTTCAGCTTGTGAAACTTTGTATTGCAATGATTGATACTGGAAAAGCCTTTTGTGTTGCAAATAAACAGTTCATGAATGGGATTCGAGACCTGGCTCAGTATTCTAGTAATGATGCTGTAGTTGAGGTTGGTATTACTAAAATTACAGTTAAAAATGAAAAAAAACCAGTAAGACATTAAAGGATTGTACTTTCATCTACCTTATTTATCATTATGTTGATTTTTAAAAGTAAAAGTAGAAAAGCAATCACCCCTTGGTGCTATCTTGTATGAATCTGTTTTGTAAGATAGAATCTGATGGTTGATTTGCCTTGCTCATTATCTAGCTTGGCTCTTCTCACCTAGTTTCTCATTGTTTTGGTTAGTTTACTAAGTTTACTTGCTTCTAGATGAGCTGGAGCACCTGTCAGAGGGCCTGAGAAAGAATATCAAGATCATGCCTATTAGTAGTTGCTTATAGGGGCATGCAGAGAGCGTTAACCTAAGTACAGTGTCTAACTCTATGTATGGAGGCCTGTATAGGTTCTGGTCAGCCAGCTTATGCTGGGTTAGCTTAGATCCCTTGGCATACTATGTGGTGTTATATTTCTTTCAAAACAATTTGAACTTAGGTTTATATATGCCTTTCTATTGTTAGCCTAATACCATTGATGGGGCAGTACTAATTCTTTCACATTTTTAGGGTTTTATTTGTTACCACATGTAGACTTGACCTCTGCAGAGTATACCTATGAGGTAGTGAGACTGTCCTTGGAAATAAATGTTACTGTTTACGGTGTAACTTGATCTTCTGTCAGAAATCCTGAGGTAACATTTTTGTGACCTATTTAAATGGCTCATACATGATTTGGTTTTCTTTTGATTTCTTTCTCATAGACAAGTTTGACCAAGTTTTCTGACAGTCTTCAAGAAATGATAAATTTTCACACAGTAAGTGTCAGTAAGTAGTTAAAATTACAGTTTTAACTGTATTTGACCATATTAACATTTTAGTACTCTTCTTGAGTCTCGATATTTTATGAAATGACTGAAGGTAAATTACATGGCTTCGATTGGTCATCAACCTTTTACGTGAGTGGATCTAAAATGTACACTGCGTGTGTGTGTGTGTGTGTGTGTGTGTGTGTGTGTAGAGAGAGAGAGAGAGAGAGAGAGAGAGAGAGAGAGAGAATAAGAGTATTATTTCTCATTCTAATATAGTGAACTTAATATCATTGAAGGACATACCCCCAAAGTTAAATGTTTTCCCTTTAAGTTGTGGCTTTGTAAAGTTTTTCAGCATGTATTTAAGAATAAAGAAGTAACAGTCATTTAAAATGCAGCTGTTTATCTTTTTAGATACTTACCAATATATCTCCTTTATCTTAACAATTACCAGAATTAAAGAGTGCTATATATTTTAAGCTATTTATATGTGTGTTTAAGATTTGTGGGCATTTATCTTTCAAGAATGTGGGCTATATATTACTTTGGGAATGTCACAAAATTCCTTTACAAAGTTTGTAAAAGTTTACTGCAGATATGGCAGCTTATAAGCTGTATGATTCTTATATTTTTTAAAAAGCTTAACTGATAACAGTTGTTGTATAATTGTTTAATCAGTGCTTTCAGATTTATTAGCAGCTATCTGTAATAAGTGTATCAGTACTTATATTTGTAAAATCTGCTTGTTTTGTGTTCTTAATTTGATTTTCTTAATTTTTTTGTTGGTCAACATATTTAGGATGAAGTAATATGATATTGCTTATTTTAATTATAGTTCAAATTTTAGCTATACCAGTATTGACATGTACAAGTATCTGCTTGAGTGCCTGTTTTCAGTTCTTTGGGGCATGTACCTAGGTGTGGAATTACTGGGTCATATATTCTATGTTTAACTTTCTGAGGAACTGCCAAACTGTTTTCCACAGTCACTGTACCATTTTACATTTCTACCAGCAATATATGAGTGTTCCAGTTTCTCCACATTGTTACCAACACTTGTTATTTTCAACTTTTTAAAAAGAATGATAACCATCCTAGTAGGTATGAAGTGGTATCTCATTGTAGTTTTGATTTGCATTTCCCTAATGACTCACACGGTTGAGCATCTTTTATGAGCTTACTGGTTTTCTGTGTACCTTCTATCGTTGTTACCATTGTTGTCTATTTGAAGTCCTTTATTTATTTAGAGACAGGGTCTCACTGTCACCTAGAGTGGAGTGTAGTGACAGTCATACCTCACTACAGCCTGGAACTCCTAGGCTTAAGTAATCCTCCTGCTGCAGCCTCCCAATTAACTGGGACTAGAGGTATGTGCTGCCATGCCAGGCTAATTTTTTTTTTTTCTTTTGGATAGAGATGAAGTCTCATTCTTTTGCCTAGGCTAGTCTTGAACTCCTGGGCTCAAGCTATCCTCCTGCCTCAGCCTCGAAAGAACTGGGATTACAGATGTGGGCCACTGCACCCAGTCCGTTAGTCAGTTATTTAATTGGACTTTTTGTTGTTGTTGTTGACTTACATTTGTTTTATATAGTTTGGATATTAAACCCTTATCAATATATGTTATACAAATATTTTCTCTTATTTTGTAATTTTCTTTTTTACTTTCTTGAAAATATCCTTTGATGCACAAAAGTTTTTAGTGTTGATGAATTGTGAAGTTCAGTTTATCTATTTTGTCTTTTGTTGTTTGTGCCTTTGGTGTTATGTCTAAGGGAATCCATTGCCAAATTCTAGCTCAAGATTTATCCCTGTGTTTTCTTCTAATAGTTTTATGGTTTTAGCTCTAGTATTTGATACCAGTTTGACCACATAATAGTTTTCTTTTTGCCTTCTATTGAATTTAGATGACAGTGTTTGGTATATTTGATTTCTATTTAAACCAAATGTAATTTGGTAAGAAAGTTGTGTTTTTGGTGTTAGTGATTGACTTTAAATTGGCATAATAGACTAAATGTTTTCTCTATAATTTGAAATATTCCTCTCATTTTCTCTCATTATCCTTTGAAATATTCCTCTTATTTTCTTTAAAGCAATAAATCTTAATGCTGTTTATTTTTTTCCAAGGAAAATTTGTATTGTTTTAATTATTTTTGTGTACAGAAAACTCAACAGCATATATTTAACACAGTTTAGTGGCAAGTTCTTTAGCCATTGCATTTTCAAGCTTGTTGATGTGAGATACAGACTTGGGACCCAGGACATTGCCTTCCCAGTGATGGCGGATCTCATTGTATCTATTGTTGTAATTGGTCCTGATAGCTTCCACCAGCTTAGCCAAAGTGCCTTTGTCTTCCGAGGGACTGTGTGTGAAGGCGACAGTGGTGCAGGTCTTCCTGTGGACTAGATGTCCCAGTCTTGCCTTCCCCTTGATAATGGAGTAAGGAACTCCCATTTTATAACACAGGGCAGGCAAGAAAACAACCAGCTCTATGGGATCCACATTGTGTGCAGTCACCACCAGCTGAGTTTTCTTTTTTTTTTTTTTTTTAGAAAGGAGAGAAGGAAAGAAAGAAAAAGGAGTAAAGGAGAGGAAGAAAGAGGAAGAAAAAGAGGGAGAGAGAACGGGAATGTTTCTTTATTCTAAAAATGGGTATTGAAAACCTCTTTTATGCCAATAATTGTGCTTAATAATGGCTGATCAGTATTTCATTTAAACCTATGAGTAGGTGTGATATAGTACTGACAAGAATGTATATTTTGTGTATTTAAAGTGGAGAGCTCTATATGTTTATTACGTTTACTTGTTCCAGATCTGAGTTCAAGTCCTGGATATCCTTAATAATTTTCTGTCTTGTTGATCTATCTAATATTGATGTTGAAGTCTCCCACTATTATTGTGTGGGAGTCTAGGGAGTCTAAGTCTCTTTATATGTCTTATGTATCTGGGTGTTAGGATCGTTAGCTCTTATTGTTGCATGGATCCTTTTACCACTATATCTTTGTTGCTTTAAAATCTATTTTATCAGATACGAGAATTGCAACTCCTGCTTTTTATTTATTTATTTATTTTTGCTCTCCATTTGGTTGGTAAATCTTTCTCCATCCCTTTGTTTTGAGTCTTTGTGTATCCTTGCATGTGAAACGGGTCTGGATGTAGCATACCGTTGGGTTTTGGCTGTATCTTTCGATTGGGGGATTTAGTCTATTTAAATTTAGGATTACTGCCATTTGATGTTAACTGGCTGTTTTGTCCATTCGTTGATGTAAATTCTTCTTTATGCTCTTTACTTTTTGGTATATTTTTAGAAAGGCTAATACTGGTTGTTCCTTTCTATGTATAATGCTTCTTTCAGAAGCTCTTGTAAAGCAGGCCTGGTGGTAATAAAATCTCTGAGTACTTGCTTGTTCATAAAAGATTTTATTTTTCCTTCAGTTGTGAAGCTTAGCTTGGCTGGATATGAAATTCTGGGCTGAAAGTTCTGTTCTTTAAGGATGTTGAATATTAGCCCCCATTCTTCTGGCTTGTAGGGTTTCTGCTGAGAGATCTGCTGGAAGTCTGATAGGCTTCCCTTTGTGGGTAACCTGGCCTTTCTCTCTGACTGCCCTTAGTATTTTCTCCTTCATTTCAACCCTGGTGAATCTAACGATTATGTGCCTTGGGGTTGGTCTTCTTGAGGAATATCTTTGTGGTGTTCTCTGTATTACCTGGGGTTGAATATTGTCCTGCTTTGCTAGGTTGGGAAAGATATCCTGAATAATATCCTGAAGAGTGTTTTCCAGCTTGGATTCATTCTCTTCATCGTATTCAGGTACACCTGTCAAAGTGGTGATGGTGTTAACTCCTGCTTGAAGGACAGGTGGTTTCTTAGTGGGGACGTCCCCTTTGCCAACAGCTTTCTTCTCTGCCTGAGCCAACAGCCTCTGCTTCTTCTGTTGCTTTGTCTTTTGTCCGTATTTGTGGGCCAGCTTAAGTAGCTGAGTAGCTGTTTGGTGGTCCAGGGACTGGGTGCACTGGTTAATACCACGCCTAGGTATTTTTTTGTATTTTTAGTAGAGACAGAGTTTCACCATGTTGGCCAGAATGGTCTCTGTCTCTTGACCATGTGATCCTCCTGCCTTGGCCTCCCAAACTGTTGGGATTACAGGTGTAAGCCACCATGCCTGGCCTTTTTTTTTTTTTTTTTTTTTTTTGAGATGGAGTCTCGCCTTGTCTCCCAGGCTGGAGTGCAGTGGCATGATCTTGGCTCACTGCAACCTCTACCTCCCAGGTTCAGGTAATTCTCCTGGCTCAGCCTCCAGAGTAGCTGGGACTGCAGGCGCGTGCCACCACACCCGGCTAATTTTTTGTATTTTTAGTAGAGACAGAGTTTCACAGTGTTAGCTAGGAAGGTCTCGATCTTCTGACCTCATGATTCTGCCCACCTTGGCCTCCCAAAGTGCTGGGATTACAGGCATGAGCCAACACGCCCGGCTGAGAGCGATTTTTCTTTTACTCTACTGGGATCCATCCAGGAAAACGGAAACAACGTAATAAAATTTTTTGAGAGAGGGTTTTGCTCTGTCACCTAGGCTAGGGTTGAGATTACAAGCATGAGACAACACACCTGGCCAGGATATTTCTGACAGAAAGATTTTAATACAGAGAATTGGATGCAAAAATGTTGGAAGAGTTGGAGGAATAAAAAAGCTAAGGTGATCATGCTATCCAGGGATCAGTAAACTTGGAAAGTGGTGGTTGTGCCTAGGGCTGCAGGAACAAAAGTGAAAGTTGTGTTATCCAGAGCCTCTAAATACTGAATTGTTGGGGATACTGCCATTACTTAGCCAGGAAGCCAGAAGCTTGCCTTCTAATTGCTGCTATGTAAATTGCTGCTGCGTAAGCCAAGGAGCTCTTAGTTCCATTGAAACTGCCAGCTTGGCCATCAGTTCTGCTGAAAGTTGGAGTAGATGACAGTTTCTCACTAAGGCTGTGTCAGAACAGAAACAGAAAAAAAAAGCGGCTTTTCCTTTTCTCTTGCCTCTTAATATGACATTATCTTCCATTGCAGAACCTAAACTCTCTGCTTGCAAGGAAGTCTGGGAAATATAGTACTTTGTAAGCTTCTAGCACTGGGCAGTAAAGAGAAGGCGACTAAGAGTGAGTGTGCCACTTAATTTTTATCCTTAAAACCTTTTCTGTGATATTTCTCTTTTCCATGTACTCAATATCCAATACATTAGCAAAATATACTCCAAACTTAGTTATCCATAATTTCTCTGGTACCTCCAAGTCTAAACTGCTCCTTCCTCTTGTTTAGGCTTCTACAATAGCTTATGCCTCTGCTTCTCTTCTTTCCCTTCTGCGATGTATGCTGAAGACAGCAGCCAAAATGAATGTTTACAAACAAAAATTAATTCACAGCGTGCCCCTGCTGCAGTGGCTTCCTGTGACACTCAGAATAATATCCTAACCAAGGCCTACCAAGCCTTATATGATCAGACTACTGCTCATACCTTCGTCATCTCCTCTCTACTCTTCCTGGCTGTAGCCACTTGGGTTCTTTGTTGTTTTTTGAATGTACCAAAGTAATTCTCATCTCAGAGCTTTGTGCTTGCTTTCTGTTCTGTATCGAATGTTCTTTCTCCACATCTATGTATGGTTAGATTCTTCACAATATTCCTTCCCCCTTCCTTTATTTAGGTCACTTCCTCTCAGAGAGGCCTTTCTTAACTGCTCTGTGGGTCCTTTACTATCACTTTGTCCAGGTTTTACGTGTGTAAACACATAACACACAGAGAGACTGTGTGTACACACATCCATGTATACATATATTGTGTATTCTCAAATATGTACTCATTTTATTGTCTGTTCTGAGTTTCATGATTGCAGGTGCTTTGTTATGCTCATCTCTGTACCTAGAAGAGTATTTAATAGAAAGAAGTTACTTGCCAGGTGTGGTGGCTCATGCCTATAATCCCAGCACTTTGGGAGGCCAAGGGGGGCAGATAAAGAGGTCAAGAGATCAAGATCATCCTGGCCAACATGGTGAAACCCCATCTCTACCAAAAATACAAAAAATTAGCTGAGCATGGTCGTACATGCCTGTAGTCCCAGCTACTCTGTAGGCTGAGGCAGGAGAATCGCTTGAACCCAGGAGGCAGAGGTTGCAGTGAGCTGAGCGCTTGAACCCAGGAGGCAAAGGTTGCAGTGAGCTGAGATCGCACTACTGCACTCCAGCCTGGCAACAGAGCAAGACTGTCTCAAAAAAAGAAAGGAGTTACTCATGGCAGGGTTAATAAGACTGGAGTTAGGAACTTGAGAAAATGCTTAAATTTTTTTTTATAGTCATTAAATCAACAAACACTGTTAACTTTCTCTGTCTCTTTCTCTATTTCTTATACTTGAGAAACCTCATACTCTTTGTGAACTGTAAACCTCATGTTGCTTTAAAAAGTTGATTGTTAGTATATACTAAGAAAAAAATTACTCTTTGTCTGCCTGGAGGTCTGAAAGCTCTATGTTGGTCAGTTTGTTTGTGTTTACATATATGTTTCTATACATGAAGACCTTTTTGTCTCATACTGTACCCAGAAGTCCAGTGCATGTTTTATTCTCTATTATTTTTGATAGCATCTCAGAAATTTTCCTTTTAATAGATACAAAAATGAAATTGTGAGTCTTTGGTTTACTTTCTTTTAATTTTCTTCTTTTTATAATTTATACACCATCTATTCTATCTGGCCTTTTTGTTGTTGTTGTTGTCTTTATTTTTAAGAAGGAATGACTTGTGTCACGTGAACTAGAATTCTTGTATTTGTGGCAAAAGTTCTTCCCTCATAGCACTGTTATACTTCACATTGATTAGACTATGGCTAGGGATAACACTTATCTTATTTACTGTTATACTTCAGTAGTTACATAATTCTCATTTTAGGGAAGTCATTTTTCTGAGGTTCACATTCCTCCTCTGTAGGCCATGCGTGGTGGGTCACACCTGTAATCACAGCACTTCAGGAGGCTGAGGAGGTTGATTGCTTGAGCCCTGGAGTTAGAGACCAGCCTGAGCTACATGGCGAAACTTGGTCTCTACAAAAAAATACAAAAATTAGCTGAGTGTGGTGTCTTATGACTGTAGTCCCAGATACTCAGGAGGCTGAGGTGCGAGGATCACCTGAGCCTGGGAAGTTGGGGCCAACAGTGAGCTGTGATCGTACTACTGCATTCCAGCCTGAGTGACAGAGTGAGAACTTGTCTCCAAAAAAAAAAAAAAAAGATTTACATTCCTTCTCTGTAAAATGAAGGGGATTTGCTAGATGACTTTTTATTATTAAAAAATTATAAAATCGTAAGGCATTTATTATAAAATTTAAATATGGTCTCAGAGCCATTTGTTAAAATGTGGGAAAAGCCTAGTTATGTAAAATGCTTTATTTCTGTAGCATTCTCTGGAATTCTAATTACATAGCATCCCAGTATAAAGGATAATTAAGAAAAAGTGCTTTCTTAGAGATAGTAAATAGCGTAACCTGCATTACATTCTTTAGCAACGCTCGTAACAGTTGGATTTTAGTATATCAGTTTGTGTAAGGATAAAAGTCTGGTTATTTCAGAGGTGTCATTTATGAACTTTGTGGGCTTAAATAAATGTTTGAAAATAATGAAACTATTTGTGTTATTAGCTAAGTAAAGATTAAACATGTTGGAGTCAGATTGGTCATTTAATAAAGTAAATCATTTAGACTATCTTGTGATTTATTTATTTCATCTGTAAAAATGGATAGAACTGTTATTATTCTTTTTAGAATGAGAATTCTGAGGGTTTCTCTTTAACTCATATGTGGTGGTGGTGTTGTGAAATGGAGTCTTGCTCTCTCTCAGATTATAGTCGGCTCACTGCAACCTCTGCCTTCCAGGTTCAAGTGATTCTCCTTCCTCAGGAGTATTATGTTTAAAATTTTTTTGTTTTATCACCGTGTGTGTGTGTGTGTGTGTGTGTGTGTATTATGTTTTTGTTTTTGAGATGGAGTCTTGCTCTGTTGCCCAGGCCGGAGGGCATGATCTTGGCTCACTGCAAGGCAGTGAGCCCACCACCATGCCCAGCTAACGTTTATATTTTCAGTAGAGATGGGGTTTTACCATGTTGGCTAGGCTAGTCTCAAATTCCTGACCTCAACTGATCCACCCATCTTGGCCACCCAAACAAAGTGCTAGGATTACAGGTGTGAACCACTGTGCTTGGATTTAACTCATACTTTTTTTATAAGACATGAGCACACATGACTTTTTCAGAGCAGGTCATGTATGCTACATTCTACTAGATATTATAATTGGTTTGAAGAATACTCTTCTAGAATTTAAGAGATTTTGGTGACTCCATTGATGACACGTTTGGATTGTAATTTGCTGTTGGTATAAGGAGCTTGTAATATTTATTTGATTATTACTTTCCTGAATGCAGCTTTAAAATTGATTTGCTACATCCATTCTATTAAAATATATGACTCCTTTGGCTTGAATTAATTAATATTTTTGAGACAAGGTCTTTCTCTGTTGCCCAGTTGGTAGTGTGATCACAACTCACTGCAGCCTTGAATTTGTGGGCTCAAGTGATCCTCTTGCCTCAGTGTTTTGAGTAGCTGAGACCATAGGCCTGCACCACCATGCTCAGCTAATTTATTTTTTTGTAGAGATGGGGTCTTTCTATGTCATCCAGGCTAGTCTCGAACTCCTGGGCTGAAGTGATTGTCCTGCCTCGGCTTCCCAAAGTTCTGAGATTACAGGTGTGAGCCACTGTAGCTGGCCAGTATTTTTTTTTTGTACATTTGATTTTTCAATTTAGAGCTTTACACTAATTCACTCAACAGATGGTTTTAGGCAGTGAGAATATGGTAGTTTCAGTGTTTCCCAACTCCCTCATCTCATGGCACAGATTGAAAATGATAGTCATGTTTGTATGGAACACTGGAGAAAACTTCAGGGGGAGATAAGGGCACATCAGTGTTTTCAAGTGCTGGAATTACAGATGTGAGCCACTTTGCCTGGTTCCAAATAAATTCTTACTGCCAATTTACATCTTGCAGTCATTGTTAGCTACACTATCAGTATGCAAAATTATGTTGCCATAATATCTTTTTTGTTTCAAAGTTTTTCTTTAGCATTTTGACTTTTATCATTAGGAGTTTCTTTAGGTAGTTTGCAAAACAGTCAGTGCTCTTCCAAGATAATATATTCAGTTTATTTTGTTTTGAGACAGAGTTTTGCTCTGTCACCAAGTTTGGAGTGCAGTGCATAGCTCACTGCGGTCTCAGTCTGGTCTCAGCCTTATGCCTCAGCCCTCCAGGTATAACTATGCCTGGCTAATTTTTAAAAATTTTTTATTTTGTAGAGAGGGGGTCTTGCCATGTTGTCCAGGCTGGTCTTGAACTACTGAGCTCAAGTGATGTTCTTGCCTCAGCCTCCCAAACTACTGGGATTACAAGGTGTGAGCCACTGTGCCTGGTCTTTTTTTTTTAAATGCAGAGATAGGGTCTCACTGTGTTGCCCAGGTTGCTATTGAGCGCCTATGCTAAAGTGATCCTCTCTGGGACTCCCAATGCTGAGATTAGAGGTGTGAGCCACTGTGTCCAACCTCAGGTTTTTTCTCTGCTATAAGCTTGAGCACAGTTACTATTGTGCAGAATCATCACTCAGCAATGAAAAATTTTTGATAGAGTATTTAGGATTAGTTGTTATGGCTGTGTTAATCAGGCATGCCATAAAATGTTATTCTGTTATTGAAATGTGGCACCTTTTCTATTTCTTTTGCTCTTTGGAAATTAACAAAGTTCTTGACAGTTTTTCTTGTAGTCTGGTACATTATATAATTCTGCTACTATATGCATCATTCTGGCTGTAGCTCTTGATTGAGTAATCTTGTAGTTAGCTTCTTGATCTGATATTATTGTAACTAATCTCATAAAATTGTGTCTTATTTTGTGTTTGCAGAGGCTTAGAGTACAATTATTTTTCTGTATGAATGTGTAATTTTACATTCTTAAAATGTTTCAATGTAAATTTTATTGAAAGATTATAAAATTCAGAATTTTAGGTTGGGCATAGTAGCTTATGCCTGTAATCCCAGCACTTTGGGAGGCTGAGGCAAGTGGATCACTTGAGACCAGGAGTTTGAGACCAGCCTGGCCATGACAAAACCCCATCTCTACTAAAAATGCAAAAATTAGCTGAGCTTGGTGGTATGTGCCTGTGTAATCTATATAATCAGCTACTTGGAAGACTGAGACATGAGAATTGCTTGAGCCCGGGAGGTGGAAGTTGCAGTGAGCTGAGATCACACTGCTGCGCTCCAGCTTGGGCGACAGAGGAAGACTGTCTCAAAAACAAAACAAAAAATTGTGTTTTTTGGAAGCATTCCTCTTGAAAATCAGCATAAGACGAGGATGCCCTCTCCCACCACTCCTATTCAATGTAGTATTGGAAGTCCTGGCCAGGGCAGTCAGGCAATAGAAAGAAATAAAGGGCATCCAAATAGGAAGAGAGGAAGTCAAACCATCCCTGTTTGCAGATGATGCGATGTTACATCTAGAAAACCCTATAGTGTCAGCCCAAAAACTCTTTCAGCTGCTAAACAACTTTAGCAAAATTTCAGGATACAAAATCAACATATAAAAATCAGTAGCATTTTTTTTTTTTTTTTTGGAGACAGAGTCTCGCTCTGCTGCCCAGACTGGAGTGCAGTGGTGCAATCTCAGCTCACTGTAACCTCTGCCTCCCAGGTGCAAGTGATTCTCCTTCCTCAGTCTCCTGAGTAGCTAGGACTACAAGTGCATACCACCACACCTGGCTACTTTTTTTTCTTCTTTTTTTTGCATTTTTAGTAGAGATGGAGTTTCACCATGTTAGCCAGTATGGTCTCAATCTCCTGACCTCATGATCCACCTAACTTGGCCTCCCAAAGTGTTAGGATTACAGGTGTGAGCCACCGTGCCCAGCCTCAAATCAGTAGCATTTCTGTACACCAACGTCCAATTCAGGAACACAATCCTGTTGATAGCTGCCACAAAAAAGAATAAAATACCTAGGAATACAGCTGATCAGGGAGATGAAAGATCTCTATAATAAGGATTAAAAACACTGCTCAGAGAAATCAGAGATGACACAAACAAATGGAAAAACGTTAAATGCTCGTGGATAGGTAGAATCAATACTGTTAAAATCAGCCCAAAGTAATTTACAGATTCAGAGCTATTCCCAATAAACTACCAATGATATTCTTCACAGAACTAGAAAGAAAACTTAAAAAAAAATTCATATATAATCAAAAAGTTTGAATAGCCAAGATAATCCTAAGCCAAAAGAATAGAGCTGGAGGCATCACATTCCAGACTTCAAATTATTATTTTTTTTTTGAGACAGAGTTTCACTTTAGTTGTCCAGGCTGGAGTGCAATGGCACAATCTCTTGGCTCACTGCAACCTCCACCTCCCAGAATCAAGCAATTCTCCTGCCTCAGCCTCCCGAGTAGCTGGGATTACAGGTGCCCACCACCACGCCTGGGTAATTTTTTGTATTTTAAGTAGAGACAGGGTTTCACCATGTTGTCCAGGCTAGTCTTGAACTCCTGACCTCAAGTGATTCACCTGCCTTGGCCTCCCAAAGTGTTGGGATTACAGGCATGAGTCACCACGTCTGGCCCAGACTTCAAACTATACTACAGGGCCACAGTAACCAAACAGCATGTTACTGGAACAGAAATGGACACATAGACCAGTGGAACAGAGAAGAAAGTTCAGAAATAAGGCTGCAAACAAACAATGGGGAAAAGGACCCCCTATTCAGTAAATAGTGCTGGGATAACTGGCTAGCCATTTGCTTAAGATTGAAACTGGACCCCCTTCCTTACACTGTATAGAAAAATCAACTCAGAATGGATTAAAGACTCCAATGTATAATCCAAAATATAAACACCCTGGAAGAAAATCTGGGAAATACCATTGAAGACATAGGCCTTGGCAAAGA
Organism: Callithrix jacchus; assembly: GCF_049354715.1. Taxonomy (NCBI): domain Eukaryota; kingdom Metazoa; phylum Chordata; class Mammalia; order Primates; family Cebidae; genus Callithrix; species Callithrix jacchus. The sequence goes on along the minus strand of NC_133516.1, from coordinate 24,301,402 downwards.
TACGATGACTAAGATGCCAAAAGCAATTGCAATTGACAAATGGGACCTAATTAAACTAAAGAGCTTCTGCACAGCTAAAGAAACTGTCAACAGAGTAAACAGACTACTACAGTGGGAGAAAATATTTGCAAACTATTCATCCGAAAATGCTGTGATATCCAGAATCTGTAAGGAACTTAAATTAACAAGCAAAAAACCCAGTTAAAAAGTGGGCAAAAGGCATGAACAGACACTTCAAAAGAATACATGCACAGCCAAGAAGCATATGAAAAAATGTTGGGTATCACTAATCACTAGAGAAATGCAACAAAACCACAGTGAGATTCCATCTCACACCAGTCAGAATAGGTATTATTAAAAAGTCAAAAAAGAACAGATGTTGGCAAAATTGTGGAGAAAAGGGAATGCATATACACTGCTTGTGGAAGTGTAAATTAGTTCAACCATTGGGGAAAGCAGCGTGGTGATTCCTTAAAGAGCTAAAAGCAGAACTACCATTCAACCCAGCAATCCCATTACTGGGTATATACCTAGAGGAGTAAAAATCATTCTCCCATAAAGACACATGCACACAACTATTCATTGCAGCACTGTTCACAATAGCAAAGACACAGAATCAACCTAAATGCCCATCAACGACAGACTGGATAAAGAAAATACACTGTGGAATACTGTGCAGGCATAAAGAATGAATGCAGTCATATCCTTTGTAGGAACATGGATGGAGCTGGAAGCCATTATCCAAACTAACATAGGAACAGAAAACGAAATACTAAATGGTCTCACTTATAAGTGAGAGCTAAATAATGAGAACACGTGGACACACAGAGGGGAATAACTGTCACTGGAGCCCTTGAGGGTGGAGGGTGGAGGGTGGGAGGAGGTACAGGATTAGACAAAAATAACTTATTAAGTACTATGCTTATTATGTGGGTGATGAAATAATCTCTACATCAAACTCCTATATGAGTTTACCTATATAACCTGCACATGTATCCAAACCTAAAATAAAAGTGAAATTGAAAATTAAGCATTTAGTAAATAAAACATTTAGTCAATGCCATAAATATTACGTATGATCAGAGAATCAGATTAAAAATTTTTTTTGAATCTCTAAAGGCCTATAATGTATTTAAAATGTTTTATGTATACTCAATTTCTTCTTTAGAAATTTTTTTTTGAATAGGAATTATTATAAATGAAATTTAGCATAGAATTAAAAGAGTTTAGCTAATCAACACCAAAAGCCAATGATAAATAAAAATGAATCAACTGAAAAATGATGAAAACAATTGTATTCTAATAGGAATCTGTAATACTAAATGATGATACTATGGAAACAAGTATGTATATCTTCATGGTTAGTAGGAAAAATGTGAAAAATAAGAACATGAAATGATAACACATAAATTGTGACTAAAAAAAGTGATAAATAGTTTTGGATGATTCAAATGGGAATGGAGGAGGAAGAATTAATATAGCTTTGGCAAAGTAATAATTACTACCTTCAGAATTCACAGACAGTGGCTGGGATAACAACGCCTGTTATCAGCACTTTGGGAGGCCGAGATGGGTGGATCATTTGAGGTCAGGAGTTTGAGACCAGTCTGGCCAACATGGTGAAACCATCTCTATTAAAAATACAAAAATTAGCCAGGCATGGTGGCACATTCCTGTAATCCCAGCTACTTGGGAGGCTGAGCCAGGAGAATTGCTAGAACCCAGGAGGTGTAGGTTGCAGTGAGCTGAGATCGTGCCACTGCACTCTAGCCTGGGCGACAAAGCAAGACTCAGTCTCAGAAACAAAAACAAAAATCTAGAGAGTTAACAGAGTCATACAAATAGTATCCAAATGTAATTTTGTCAGTTGTAGATTTTGGAATTATACTAAGTAGTTGGCAGCTTTAAAAATCACTGTAAAAACTTAAAAACATCAGTATCTTTTAAATATGGCTGTCAACAGCTCATCAGTAACTTTGACTTTTTAACAACTGCCCCAAAACTTTTCTGACTTGAAACAACCACCAAGTGGGGCTTGGAGGGGTCAGCTTGCTTCTGCTCTAGTTGGTGTTGGCCGGATGGCTTGACTGTGGTTGAAAGAGTCAGCATGTCTGCTACCTTAGCTAGAGTGGCTGGAGTGGCTGGCGTTGGCTAAGCTTCTTTAACCCTTTGGAGTCTCTCATCTTCTAGGACTTCTCTCTGCATTTGACCTCTCTTCCCAGCAGGCTAGTCAGACTTCCTTTTTTTTTTTTTTTTTAAATGGAGTCTTGCTATATTGCCCAGGCCTGTCATGAACTCCTGGGCTCAAGCTATCATCCCGCCTCTGCCTCCCTAAGAGCTGGGATTATAGGCATGAGCCACAGTGTCTGGCTAGTCAGACTTTTTAATGTAATAGTTGGCCTTCACGAATGTGAAATCAGTGGGTACATGGTCTCTTAATACTTGGGCCTAGAAGTCACATTGCATCACTTCTGCTGCATCCTTTTGATCAAAGCAAGACTCAGAGCCACCTCAGATTCAGGGTAAGGAAAATAAACTCTGCTGTGTAAGTGGGAGAGTGGCATCCACATGCAGAGATGGGAGGAATTGGTGGTGGTCATATATAAGGTAGCCTCTCAATACCTGATCTGTGTGCCAGGACACAGTGTTAGGAAACTTGACAATAGCAAACTGGTCCACATTCCCCCAGAGTTTTATTTTTGTCATTTGAAGTGTAGCATAGAATTCAAAAAAATCTTCTCAGGTGATCCTGACATGCTGTAAAGTTTGAGGTAAGTGATCCTTAACTAGTGGTGCCTGGACCAGCAGCATCAGCATCACCTGGGAACTTGTTAGAACTGTAGATTCTCAGAGTTTACTCCAGATTTGCTGAATCAGAAACTGTAAGTTTGCAATCTGTGTTTGAACAAGCCTTCCAGGTGATTCTGATGTATTGTAACATTTGAGAACCACTGTTTGAGTGTTTGGCAAACCGTGCATTGCAGGCCAAATCCAGGCCATTACCTTTTTTGGCGGGGAGTGGGGGGAGGTGTGCATATAAATTTTTATTTGAACAGAGCTATGCTTTTTTTTTGTTTCTATATTGTCTGTGGCTACTTTTACACCACAGAAGCAGGGTTGAGTAGTTGTGATAGAGGCCACATGACCCACTAGCCCTTGACAGAAAAAGTGTGCTGATGACTGTTCTAAAGGCCTACTTTATTTTTGCCCACTTACAGGGACTGTATCTGCCATGACACACCCTGAAGAGTGGTCCATCCTTTTAATGTTAGTGAATGTGACTTAGTGATTTATTCTCAGCCTTTGATGAATTCTCAGCAAAGTGGTAGTGGATGAACCAGGTTGCAACACAGGCTGATTAAAACCAGATTGTGAATAAGAAGCAGGCATTAGTAATTTTTAAAGCTCCCCAGGTCATGCCAGTATGCAGCCCAGTTGAAGAAACAGTGGATTGTTCCCTGTAAATAAGCCACCTGGAGATGCTGGTAAATCCAGATTCAGATTCTGCGCTTCTAACAAGACTGGGGAGGTTCTAGAGATTCTGTAGTTGTAACCAGCTCCCAGGTAATGTGGATAATGTTTAGTCACACCTGGCAAGCTTTTAAAATACTGATTCTGGAGTCTCAACAATGTTTCTAATTATTGCAGCATCTGTGTATTTAAAAGTTGCCCAAGTTGTTTGAATGTGCAATCAATTTGAGAACCCCTGAGTTTGGTACCAATGTTTGTATAATAGCATCATCTAGCAAATTTGCTAAAAATATATAAGCAGCCTATGTTTCTTTAACAAGATTGGGTCTTTGTGTTTTCTTTTAGCTTTCCATGTGATTTTGACAGAAACCTAAGCCAGTGAACCACTGCCTTAGAAGAAGGAAGAAAGGGTTGGAGAAACAGATTAGTACAGGTAGAGGGGCGGGACGCCATAGCTCACGCTTGTAATCCCAGTGCTTTGGGAGGCTGAGGTGGGTGGATCACTTGAGGTCAGGAGTTGGAGACCAGCCTGGCCAACATGGTAAAACCCCCGTCTCTACTAATAATACAAAAATTAGCTGGATTTGGTGGCACATGCCTGTAATCCCAGCTACTCAGAAGGCTGAGGTAGGAGAATTGCTTGAACCCAGGAGGCGGAGGTAGCCGTGAGCCAAGATTATGCCACTGCATTCTAGCCTAGGCAACAGAGCAAGACACTGTCTTCAAAAAAAAAAATAAAAAAATAAAAAAAAGATTACTGCAGGCAGAGGAAGTACAGTGGAATAAGTAACATTCATTTACATATTGGGACCGATTCCTGATGATTGCAAAGAAGAGTTCTCTTCATTGATTTTAGGTCTAATGAGATTAACCAAAAGATTCGTTGAATCTATAGTAGCAACAGCCATGGCCTTGCCCTTTTCTGTAGATTCTGGAAAGGACAGGAATGATTATGTCATGGAGAATCATCAGAAGAGAGTGCTGTGGTAGCTGAGTAATATTTATGTGTGTTGTTAGGGTCTCTCTCTGTCACTCAGGCTGGAGTGCAGGGGCATGATCATAGCCCACTGCAGCCTCGAGCTCCTGGGCTCAGGGAATCCTCTCTCCTCTGGATGGTAGGTGCTGCATGCCACAATGCCCTGTTAATTTTGTTCTTTAAAACAATATTAAATTTTTTTTTTTTATTTAAAATTTCTGTGGGTGCATAGTAGATGTGTATATTTAGGGGATATGTGATACGGGATATTTTGATAATGTGTAATAATTGTATCAGGGTAAATGAGGTATCCAACCCCTCAGTCATTTATCCTTTGTGTTACAAACAATCCAATTATACAACTTGTTATTTTAAAATGTGCAATTAAATTATTTTTGACTATAGTCACCTTGCGCTAGCAAAGACTAGGTCTTATTCAATCTTTCTAACTATCTTTTGTACCCATTAACCAGCCCCATGTCCCCCTATCTTCCTTCACCTAGCCTTCCCAGCCTCTGGTAACCATCATTCTACTCTTTATAGTTCAATTGTTTTAATTTTTACCTCCTACAAGTAAGTGAGAACATGCAAGGTTTATCTTTCTGTGCCTGGCTTATTTCACTTACGACCTCTAGTTTCATCCCCGTGGTTGGAAATATCAGGATCTCATGGTTGATTGCTGAGTATTTAATTTTATTTGTAGCAGTTGTAAATGGGATTACTTCCTTGATTTCTTTTTCAGAGTCTTCATTGTTCAGGCCTATGGAAATGCTAGTGATTTTTGTATGTTGATTTTGTATCCTGCAGCTTTACTGACTTTATCAGTTGTAATAGTTTTTGGTGGAGTCTAGGTTTTTCCAAATGTAAGGTAGTATCATCTGCAAACAAGGATAATTTGACTTTATTCTTGCCAATTTGGATCCTTTTTATTTTCTTATTGCTTTAGTTTAGGACTTTCATAATATGTTGATTAACGGTAGTGACAGTGGGCATCCTTGTCTTCTTCCAGATCTTAGAGAAAAGGCTTTCAGTTTTTTCCCCATTCTCTATTATACCAGCTCTGGGTCTGTTGTATATAGTCTTTATTTTATGTTGAGGTATGTTTCTTGTATACCCAGGTTTTTGAGAGTTTTTATCATGTTGCATTTTATCAAATGCTTTCTCAGCTTCAGTTGAAATCATCATATGGTTTTTGTCCTTAATTCTATGTATCAAATTGATTGATTTGCATATGTTGTGTTGAATCATCCTTACATTCTTGGATTAAGTCCCAGCTGGTAATTCTTTTAATGTGTTAGTTAATTCAGTTTGTTCATATTTTGTTGAGGATTTTTTCATCAATGTTTATCAGAGATATTGGCCTGTAGTTTTGTGTGTGTGTGGTTATTTTTTATGCATCTCTGTCTGATTTTGGTATCAGGGTAATAACTGGCCTCGTAGAATGAGTTTGTAAGTATTCCTTCCTTTGTAAGACCAGCCTGGCCAACATGGAGAAACCCTGTCTCTACTAAAGATACAAAATTAGCTTGGCGTGGTGGAGCGTGGCTGTAATCCCAGCTATTTGGGAGGCTGAGGCAGTAGAATCGCTGGAACCTGGGAGGTGGTGGTTGCAGTGAGCAGAGATTTACACCATTGCACTCCAGCCTGGGTTTTCTAATTTATTGGCACTAATTGTTCATACTAGCTTCTAATGATGCTTTGAATTTCTGCAGTATGAGTTATAATGTCTCCTTTTTTTAATTTCTGATTTTTTTTTTTTAATTTGGGTCTTCTCTCTTTTTTCTTAGTCTGGCTAAAGGTTTGTCAGTTTTTAAATTTTTTCAAAAAACAACTTTTGTTGATTTTTGTATTGTTTTCTTCTTTTCAATTTCTTTTATTTCTGCTCTGATCTTTATTTTATTTTCTTCAGCTAACTTTAGGTTTAGGTTTGGTTTCCTTTTGCTTTTCTGGTTCTTTAAGGTGCATCATTAGGTTGTTTATTTGAAGTTTTTTTTTGTTTTTTATGTAGCGCCTTATAGCTATAAACTTCCCTCTTAATTCTGCTTTTACTGTATCCCATAGGCTTTGGTTTGTTGTGTTTCCGTTATCATTTGCTTCCGTAAATTTTTCAGTTTCCTTTTTTCTTGAGACGGAGCCTTGCTCTGTTACCTGGGCTGGAGTAAGTAGAGACGGGGTTTCACCATGTTGGCCAGGCTGGTCTCCAGCTCCTGGTATCAAGTAATCTACCTGTTTTGACCTCCCAAAGTGTGGGGATTATAGGTGTGAGCCACTGGGCATGGCCCAGTTTCTTTCCTAATCTCTTCTTTCACCCACTGGTCATTCAGGAACATACTGTTTAATTTCCATATGTTTATGTGGTTTCCAAAATTCCTCATTATTTATTTCCAGTTTTATTCCATTGTGGTCAGAGGAGATACTTGATATTATTTCGGGTTTTTTTTAGTTTCTTACCACTTGTTTTGTGACCAAACGTATGGTCTGTCCTTGAGAATGATTCATGTACTGAGAAGAAAAATGTGTGTTCAACACCCCTTCAGTGAAATATTCTTAAATATTTATTTGGCCTGTTTGGTGTCTAGTGCAGAGTTTTTTTTTCTTTTTCTTTTTTTTTTTGAGATGGAGTCTTGCTCTGTCACTTAAGCTGGAGTCCAGTGGCATGATCCTGACTCACTGCAACCTCCGCCTGCTGGGTTCAAATGATTCTCTTGCCTCGGCCTCCCAAATCTCTGGGATTACAGGCATGTGCCACTACACCCTGTTAATTTTGTATTTTTAGTAGAGATGGGGTTTTACCATGTTAGCCAGGCTGGTCTCAAACTCCTGATCTCAGGTGATCTGCCTGCCTTGGCCGCCCAAAGTACTGGGATTTATAGGCGAGAGCCGCTGTGCCTAGCCAGTAGTGCAGATTAAGTCTGATGTTTCCTTGTGCATTTTCTGTCTGAGGATGATCTGTCCAATGCTGAAAGTGGGGTTTTGAAGTCTCCAGCTATTATTATATTGGGGTTTATCTCCCCATTTAGTGCTAATATTTGCTTCATATATCTTGGTGTGCCAGTATTTGGTACATATATAATTACACTTGTTATATTCTTTTGCTGAATTGAACTCTATTATTATAATGACCTTCTTTGTCTCTTAAAAAAATTTTTTTTTGAAGTCTGTTTTGTGTGATATAAATATAGTGACTTCTGTTACTTTTTGTCTTTTTTTCTGTTCGTTTTTGGTTTCCATTTGCATGGAATATCCTTTTCCATTCCTTTATTTTCAGTTTATGTGTGTGTCTATAGGTGAGATGTGTCTTTTACAAGCAACAGATTATTGCATCTTGTTTCTTTATCCATTCAGCACTCTTTGTCCTTTGATTGGAGATTATAGCCCATTTACATTCAGTATTATTATTGATGAGTAAGTATTTACTCCTGCGGTATTATTTGTTTTCTGGTGTTTTTGTGGTCTTCTCTTCGTGTCTTTCTCTTAGTGAAGGTGATTTTCTCTGCTGTTATGTTTTATTTTCTTCTAATTTTTTGTTTTTCACTTATTTGTAGATGGGAGTTTATCATGAGGCTTGCAAATAATACCTTATGGTTTATACAACACTGACTGCATAAACAAACCAACAAAAAGAAAACTATTTAAAAACTCAATACTTGGCCAGGCACGGTGGCTCACGCCTGTAATCCCAGCACTTTGGGAGGCTGAGGTGGGCGGATCACAAGGTCAAAAGATTGAGACCATTCTGACCAACATGATGAAGCCTCATCTGTACTAAAAAATACAAAATTAGCTGGGTGTGGTTGTGCAGGCCTATAGTCCCAGCTACTCGGGAGGCAGGAGAATTGCTTGAACCAGCGAGGCGGAGGTTGCAATGAGCCAAGATCGCATCACTGCACTCCACCTGACGACTGGTGACAGAGAGAGACTTTTGTCTCAAAAAAGAAAAAACAAAAAAAAAAACCACTTTAACTTTCTGTCCTCACTTTGTAACTGTTTGCTGTTTCTATTTGTATATTATTGTCTCTGTTGAAAAGTTATACTTATTATTTTTGGTCTGTTTATCTTTTCATCTTTCTGTTACTACTTAAGATAGGAGTAGTCTACACAGCACAATTTCGATGTTACAGAATTCTGTGTTTGTGTACTTACTGTCTCCAGTCAGCCTTGCACCTGCAGATAATTTCTTCTTGCTCATTAACATCCGTTTTTTTCAGAATGAAGAACCTGCCTGTGGCATTTCATGTAGGACAGGTCTGGTGTTGATGAAATTCATCAACTCTTGTTTGTCTGGGAAAACCTTTATTTATCTTTCATGTTTGAAGGATATTTTTGTTGCATATGCTACTCTAGAGTAAAAATTTTTTTTGTCAGGACTTTACATATGTCATGATGGTCTCTCCTGGCCTGTAAGGTTTCCATTGAAAAGTCTGCTGCCAGATATATTGGAGCTCCATTGTGTTATTCGTTTCTTTTCTTGTGCTGCTTTTAGAATTCTTTTTTATCCTTGGTCTTTGAGAGTTTGATTATTAAACTAATAATGGGTTAAATCTACTTGGTATTCTATGACCATCTTATACTTGAATATTTGTATGTTTCTCTCAGTTTCAGAAATTTTCTGTTATTATCCTTTTGAATAAATTCTCTTTCTCTCTACCTCCTTTTTAAGGCTAGTTACTTTTAGATTTGCCCCATTGAGGCTATTTTCTAGATCTTATAGGCGTGCTTCATTCTTTTTTATTCTTTTTTCTTCTCTGTTTTCAAACAGACTCATAAATCTCATGAATTCTTTCTTCTGCTTGATCAGTTTTGCTGTTAAGAGACTCTGATGAATTCTTTAAATGTCAAATGCATTTTTCAACTTAAGAATTTCTGCTTCGTTTTTAAAAATTAATTTCTTTGTTAAATTTATCTGATAGGATTCTAAATTTCTTCTCTGTTATCTTGAATTTCATTTGAGTTTCCTCAGAGCAGCTATTTTGAATTATCTGTCTGAAAAGTCATATACCTCTGTTTCTCCGAGATTGGCCCCTGGTGCCTTATTTAGTTCTTTTGATTAGGTTATGTTTTCTTCGATGGTCTTGATGCCTTGATGCTAGTGGATGTTTGTCAGTGTCTAGGCATTGAAGAATTAGGTATTTATTGTAGGCTTCACAGTCTTGGCTTATTGTACTCATCCTTCTTGAGAAGGCTATCCAAGTATTCAAACCTACTTGGTAGTTGTGATCAAAGTTTTTGTTCACTACAGCTGTATCTGCATTAGGGCACCCCAAGCCTAGTAATGCTATAGTTCTTGCACACTTACAGAGATACCAGCTTGGTGGTTGATATAGTTAGGCTTTGTGTCCCTACCCAAATCTCATCTTGTATTATCCCTCATAATCCCCATGTGTCAAGGGAGAGACTAGGTGGAGATAATTGGATCATGGGGGTGGTTTCCCACATGCTTTTCTGGTGATAGTGAGTACATTACATGAGATCTGATGGTTTTGAAAGTGTTTGGTAGTTCCTCCTGTGTTCATTCTTCTTCCTGCTGCCTTGTGAAGAAAGTTCCTGGCTTTCCCTTCACCTTCTGCTATGATTTTAAGTTTCCCGAGGCCTCCCCAGCCATGTGGAACTGTGAATCAATTAAACCTCTTTCCTTTCTAGATTACCCAGTCTCAGGCAGTTCTTTGTAACAGTGTGAGAATGGACTAATACTGTGGTTTTGGATAACATCTGGAAGAATTCTCTGGATTGCCAGGTAGAGACTCTTGTTTTCTTCCCTTACTTTCTCCAAAATGAATGCAGTCTCTCTCTGGCTAAGCTGCCTGGAGCTTGGAGAGGAGTGACACAGCAGTCTTGTTACTACTGTAACATCATTGAGAGTGTACTTGGTCAGATCTGAAGCCAGCAAAGCACTCTGTCTTGCCCACGTCCCACTGTAGCTATTACCTGAGTACAACCTGTGTTCTTTCTAGGCCTTCAGGCTATATACAATTAATATTTCAAGAGTGACTGAAGCCAGCCATTCTTGTGTATTTCCCTTCAGGGTGGTGAATTCCCCTGGGCCCCGGACAGGTTCAGAGTTACAGAGATACCGTCTGGGAGCTAAGGCCTGAAATCAGAAACCTTAGAAATTTCCCGGGGGCTCTATTCAACTATGTTTAAGCTGGTACTGAAATCACAAGACAGAGTGTTTCCTACTTTTCCCTTTCCTTTTCCCAGGCAGTGGGGTCACTCCATGTGTCTACCTCCACACAGGGCCATGGGGAGTACTGCCACATGTTCTTAAGTGAATATTATCACTGTTCTCTTAAGGCCCAAGGGCTCAGCTTTTCATGAATGTTGCCATTCATGGGACTCACCCTTCAGGGCAGTGAGTTCTCTTCTGGCTTAGGATAGGTCCAGAGGTACCATCCATTGTTCTCTGGAATTGGGGACCCCAGGAGCCCACATAGAGCTCTTCCCAACTATGTTTGAGCTGGTACCTAAGCTGCAAGACAAAATTCTCTTTATTTTTCCCTGCCCTTTTCTCAAGCAGAAGGAGTCTCTCCTCATAGCCACCATAGCTGTGAATATGCTGGGTTCACACCTGAAGCTTGCATGTCTCAGTCTTAGCTGAGGCCCACAGTGTGTATTATTTGGTTACTGCTGGTGATTATTCAGGGTCTAAGGGCTCTGTAGTGTCAGCAAGTGATGAATTCCTTCAGGACTTGATCCTTCTCTTCAAGGTAGCAGGTTCCTTTCTGGCTCAGGGTGTGTCTATAAATGTCATCTGGGAGTTAGAGCCTAGAATGGGGACCTCACAACTCTGCCTGATGCCTTATTCAAGTGTGGCTTGAGGTGGTATTTATGTTGCAAAACAAAGTCCTGTTTATTCTTCTCCTCTTCTCAAGGAGAAGGAAGGAATCTCTTTTGGAGCCAGGAGTCTTGCTGCCTATGATTGGGGGATGTATGACACAAGCACTCCCTTAGCCACACTGGCTGGTGTCTCACTAGGCCATGTCCCTCCAAGTCCACTGGCTCTGAGCCCAGCACAGCACTTTAACTTGCCTAGGAGTTACAGTCCTTGTGATCTAGCTACCTTTTCGTGTTATTTATGACCCTGGAGCACTTTAGCCTGTGGTGGTGGGGCTTGCCAAAACTCAAGTTCCAACCTCCAAGCTGTGTGATTGTGCTCTACCTAGGGCTGGTCTAAATGCTCCATTCATTGTCATTGGCTGAGTTCTGCTTGGGGTTGGCAGCACTGCGTTCCAGGGTGTAGTCCTACAGTTGCTGTGCTCTTCTCCCATGTGCGCCAGAAATTCTTCCTCTGTGCCATGTGGTTGCTACGAGCCGATGGGGGAGGGCTGAGGTTAGCAATTCAAGACTGCCTTTTCTATCTTCTTCACTGCCTCTTTCAGCCATATGAAGGTAAGAGCAGGTACTGTGATTGTTTACATGGTTTTTGGTTCTTATGAAGGTACTTTTTATTAGATGGTTGACAAATTTGGTGTTCCTGCAGGGAGGTCGATCAGTGGTGGCTTCTGTTTGGCCATATTGCTCTGTCACCCATTGTAGCTTATTTTTATTTTTAATTTTTGCTGCGAGGGAGTCTTCTTATGTTCCCTAGGCTGTTATCAAATGCTTTACTTCAAGTGATCCTCCCATCTTGGCTTCCCAAAGTGTTGGGATTACAGGCGTGAGCCACTTTGCCTGGCCTGAATAGTATTTAAATAAATCACAAGGACTTTAAACTACAAAATGTCTACTTAGAGCAAAAGGCACCTTATTTGTATGAACTGGAAACAGGGATAATGCTATTTATGGATACATAGCCTATTCTCTTACTAACCTTTCTGGATTAGATCTGCCATCTTTGATTTGCATCTTAGCTTTTATCCTTTCCTGAAGACAGCAGAGATAGTGTTGCTCTAAATGAGTTCATACATGTGTGAAGAATAACTTTAGTGAGCTGTTGGTTTTAAACAGTTATCTATTATTCTATGCAGTTTTATAAGTTCATTTTATAATGAGCAGATTGGTCAACTGACATATTTTTGATTATTTGTAATACGTATATTGCTTGGAATAATACTGTTAATTTCCTGAAATATAAGTGAACCATAGCTTTTCTGTTGGTGGCTTTTAAACTTTTTATGATAGGAAAATAAATGGTGTGAATTTTCTCCTGGGAAGGTATAGACTAGAGACTTAGGTACCAGTAGACTAATTGAAGAATTTCTGTGTAGCAGTTTAGTATAGAAAAGAATTAGCTGTCCATGAGGGCGGGCTTTTAAGAATAACAGCAATAACAACAACAAAAAAGAAGAATTAGCTGTTAGGTAGCTGTGGCTTGAGATTGGCAAGTCAGAGACAGAACTGTTGCTTTATTAACAATGTACTTTTCATACTAATGGAAGTATTAAAGGTATATAGCCAAGGTTATTGTGACTGGGTGCACTGGCTCACGCCTCCAATTTCAGCTCTTTGGGAGGTCAGGAGTTTGAAATCAGGAGTTTGAAATCAGGCTGGCCAACATGGCGAAACCGCATCTCTGCTAAAAATACAAAAATTAGCTGAGTGTCATGGAACATGCCTGTAGTTCCAGCTACTAAGAAGGCTAAGACACAAGAATTGCTTGAACCCGGAGGTACAGGTTGCAGTGAGCCAAGATCACGCTACTATACTCCAGCCTGGGTGATGGAGTGAGACTCTGTCTCTAAAACAAAACAAAGCCAGTAAATAGCCCAGATTATTGACATCTAATTTCATGAAATACTACTCATTCTATTCAAGTGTATAGAAAATTTAATTTTGGTAATGTTACATTTTAAAGGCAATAGCATTCAGGACATAGGTATGGGCAAAGATTTCATGATGAAGTTGCTAGAAGCAACTGCAATAAAAGCAAAAATTGACAAATGAGATCTAACTAAAGAGTTTCTGTACAATCAAAGAAACTGTCAGCAGAGTAAACAGACAACATACAGAAGGGAGAAAATATTTACAAACTTTATCTGATAATATTCTCATATCCAGAATCTATGATGATTTGCCATCCATGAATCTTCTTTGGTGAAATGCCGTCTTTTGTTCATTAAAAAAATGGATTTGTTGGCGGGGTGTGGTGGCTCATGCCTGTAATCCTAGCACTTTGGAAGGCCAAGGCTGGCAGATCACTTGAGGTCACGAGTTGATGACCAGCTTGGCCAATGTGGTGAAACCTTGTCTCTACTAAAAAATACAAAAATTAGATGGGTGTGGTGGCACACACCTGTAATCCCACCTACTTGGGAGGCTGAGGCATAAGAATCGTTTGAACCCGGGAGGCAGAGGTTGCAGTGAGCCGAGATCACGCCACTGCACTCCAACCTGGGCAGCAGAGCGAGATTCCATCTCAAAAAATAAATAAATAAATAAAATAAAAATTTCTTTGTATTTATTGAGTTGTTGTATGTTTTGTAGATATTTTCTTCCCTGCTTTGGCTTGCCCTTTTCATTTTTGTAGTGTTTTTTAAAGATCAAACTTTTTTTTAAATGAAGTCAATTTATTGATTTTGTTCTTCTCTAGTTTTCTTTTGTGGTCTGTTAAGAAATGTTTGCAGCCAGGCACGGTGGCTCACACCTATAATTCCAGCACTTTGGGAGGCTGAGTTGGGTGAATCGTGAGGTCAAGAGATCAAGACCATCCTGGCCAACATGGTGAAACCCCATCTCTACTAAAAATGCAACAATTAGCTGGGTGTGGTGGCACGCGCCTGTAGTTCCAGCTACTCAGGAGGCTGAGGCAGGAGAATTGATTGAATCAGGGAGCTGGAGGCTGCAGTGAGCCAAGATTGCACCACTGCACTCCAGCCTGGTGACAGAGCGAGACGCCATCTCAAAAAAAAAAAAAAAGTTTGCTTAACCCTGTTCAGCCTGTTCAGTAAGTTTTTTTTTCTCAGTGTTTTCTTGTAGAAGTTTAGGTCTGTGATCTATTTCAAGTTAAATTTTATAAATGTCCCGTGGTAAGGGTTGAAGTTTTTTTTTTTTATTATTATTATTAAATTCTTTGCATCTGGCTCTCCAGCTTGTTTCATTAACATTTGCTTTATACATTTTCCCATCTTTATTGGCACCTTTTATATAAAAAAAATTTGACTATATATATGGGTCATGTCTGCTTTATTGATCTTTTTGCTTGTCTTTCTCTCTCTCTCTCTCTCTCTCTCTCTCTCTCTCTCTCTCTCTCTCTTTCTTTCTTTCTTTTTTTTTATTCTGAGACAGTCTTGCTCTGTTTTCTGGGCTAGAGTGCAGTGAAATGAAAATGACTTACTGCAGTCTTCATCTCCTGGGCTCAAGTAATCCTCCTGCTTTAGCCTTCTGAGTAGCTCGGACCACAGGCATGTGCTACCACGCCTGGCTAATTTTTGGAATTTTTGTTAAGATAGGGGTCTCACTTTGTTGCCAAGGCTGGTCTCCAACTCCTGGGCTCAAGTGATTCTCTCAAAGTGCTGGGTTTACAGATGTGAGCCATTGTATCCAGCCTTTGCCTGTCTTTATACAGTACCACACTGCATTGATTACTGTAGCTTTCATAGTAAGTCTTGAAATTAGGTAGTATGGGTATTCTAACTCTGTTCCTCTTTTTCAAAGTTATTTTGGCTTTCTTTGTCCTTTATGTTTTCATATACCTTTTATAATTAACTTTTCAATTTCTACAAAAAAATCTTACTGAGATTTAGAGTGGGATTGCATTGCATGTATAGATCAATTTGATGTGAATCAAGATTTTACTACTAGTAAGTCTTTTAATCCAAACAGTATATGTGTTTCTCAAAGCAGA
Source organism: Callithrix jacchus (assembly GCF_049354715.1). Classification (NCBI taxonomy): domain Eukaryota; kingdom Metazoa; phylum Chordata; class Mammalia; order Primates; family Cebidae; genus Callithrix; species Callithrix jacchus. Next base: position 24,286,175 of record NC_133516.1, on the reverse strand, counting down.
GGGCCATAGTTTTGTCTGTTTGTGTGTGTACGATTTTATCCCTTTATTTGACAATGATTGGTTAGTTGTTGTCCACATTGACTTTCGATAGATTTTTCAAGGTGGTGACAGGTACATAGGTAATCAATGCATAGAGCTTGTTTGGTGAATGTTCAGCCTCCTCATGTTTTCTGGATAACCGCATATAGGTACCTATGGGATATTTCTTATTCCTTTGGTCCTGACAGCTTTGTTTTGCCTGGTGTCAATGTGCACATCTAGAGTTTCCATCTCCTTCATGGCAAGTTTCTGGATCTCTTTGAGTGCCTGAGGGGCATGCTTCTTGAAGCCCACTCCATGAATGTAGATGGTGTCTTCTTCGGTCACCACCTTCCTGATAGCAGAATGATTCTTCTTCTTGGCACCCAGCTTTGTGGAGCTGTTTTCTGCTGGACCTAAGTTGGAAAGGAAGAGCATGAAAGATTGTCTCTGATTATTTACGTTTTCTTTAATTTCTCTGAGCATGTTTTGTAGTCATCATTGTGAAGTCTTGTATATTTTTGTCAAATTTATCCTTAAGTTTTTTTCTATTTGTTAATGTAAATGGTATTTTTTTTAAAGTTCAATTGCTTATTGGTCATTGCTGATCTATAGAAATATGACTGAGTTTTGTATTTTGAATTTTTTTACTGCCTTGCTAAACTCACGTATTCTAGCAGTTTTTTTCTGCAGATTTCATAGTGTTGTCTGTAGAGCTGATCATAACTGTGGATAAAGACAATGTTATATTCTTCCTTACTAATATGTATGCGTTTAGTTTCTTGTATGATTGCATTGCTATAATTTCTAGTGTAATATTGAATAGAAGTGATGAGTAGACATTCCTGGCCATGTTCTAGATCTGAGGGTGAAAGTAGCCTTTTGCCACTAACCAGGATGTTAGACGCAAATTTTTCATATGTCCCCTTTATTAGACAGAGGGAGTTACCTTATATTCCCATATTCTTGAGAGTTTTTAAAGATCAGGAATGGATGATTTTCGTCCAGTGTTTTTTTGTGTCTGTCATAGGAGAGAGAGGGTCGATTGCAGTGCAGTGGCATGATCACAGTTCACTGCAACCTTGAACTCCTGTGCTGAAGTGATTCTCTTGCCTTAGCCTCCTGAGCAGCTAGGACTACAAGTGTGTGCCACCATGCTTGGCTCATTAAAAAGAAAATATAAAGATGGGTCTTGCCATATTGCTCAGGCTAATCTTGAACTCTTGGCCTCATGGGATCCTCCTATCTTGGGCTCCCAAAGTACTGGGATTATAGGGATGAGCCACCATGCCTGGCCCTGATTTTAGTTCTTGAGGTCAAGTTTAATACACTCAAATTAAAAAATCTATTTGTACCATTCAGTTAATTTTGGCAAGCCCATCCACTTATGTAAATCAAATCCTTTTTTAAGATACAGATCATTACAATTACCTAGAAAGTTCTCCCATACTACTTCTTAGACATTCCCAACCCATAACCCCAAAGGCAAGTCCTGTTCTGATTTTCTTCCATAAACTAGTTGTGCTCTTTCTACAACTTCACATAAATAGAATCATGTTGTATATATGTGTATCTGTGTGTGTGTATGAGACAGACTTCTTTTGCTTGGAATAACATTTTTGAGATTCATCTATGTCGTTGCGTGTTTCAGTAGTTTTTATTTAATGCTTTGTAGTGTAACTTAATATAATGTCATATTATTGCTTTATACCCTACTACATGGTCAATTTTCTTGAATGTTGTTAGTGTTCCTGAGAAGATTGGATGTTCTCTTTTCATTGGTTTTATATTTCTCTATCTGTCCTTTCAGTTAATCTAGTTAATATGTTATTCGTTTCTTCTTAATTCATTTAAAAATCTGTTGTTTCATATTTATACTGTAATTCTTCATATTTTAAAGTTATTTTTAAATTTAAAGATAACAAAATAGATTTTTTGTGGCATATAACTTTATGGGTTTTGATAGATGCATACAGTTGGGTCTCCAAACAAAAATCAAGATGCACAACAGTTTCATCAACTCCCCAGAAACCCTCATGTTGCTCTATTATCAACCCTTCCATCAGTGGAAATTGCTGATTTGTTTTTCATCCCCTCAGTCTTGCCCTTTCCTCAATGCCATACAAATTTTGTTTCACTTAGCAAATGCACTGAGATTCACCTATGTTGTTGCATGTATTAAAAATTGTTACTTTTTATTCCTGAGTAGTAATGTATGAATATACTGTAGTTTGTTTCTGTATTCACTGGTTGAAAGACATTTGGGTATTTTCATTATTTTGGCAATTAGGAATGAATCTGCTATAAACGTTTCAGTACAGGTTATTTTGTGAACATAAGTTTATTTATTTTTTTTGCCAAATACCTGGGATTGGGATTGTTACATTTCATGTACATGTAATTTTAATTTTATATGATTTGGAAGATTTTAAACTATAGATTCTGTCTTTAAACTCTGTTCAGGGTATCAGTTTCTTCTTGAATGAGACTTGGTCGTTTTTGTCTTTCACAAAATATGTCCGTTTTATCTGTTGAATTTATAGGCCTACAGTTGTTTCTCAGCTTCACAGATTATCTTTTTAATACATATGCAAACCATGATAAAGACATGTCTCTCCTTAATGTTTGAAATTTGTATCTTCTTTCGAGGTTTATGAATTTTATAATTTTTTAAGAACCAGATTTTTGGATTCTTTGATTTTCTCTAGTAACTTTCTGTTTTCTATTTAGTTGACTTCTACTCTGATCTTTATTATTTTCTTTCTTCTGCTTACTTTTGATTTAGTATTTTGAGTTTAACATAATACAGACAAATTTAATTTCTCTCTGGAAGTAAATTGACAGATTTCGAACCCTAAATCCAGATTCCTGTGGAATGCGTGTATGTGGTATTTAGGAGAAAACAGAAGACAGAACTTTGGAGATAAATAAATTGTGGTATTGTTTTTAATTAGTAGAAGAACGGAGGATTTTTCTTTTGGATATTGATCTTTCTGCCTGTTCATCTAACTTTATTTCAAACTCTGAATGAAGTATATCTGTAAATTATTAAAGGTAGAATTCCCACGATAAGCATTTTGATGTTTATAATACACACAGCCACTTGTGTTAAATATGTGGCATCTTTTAAGTGGGGCAAAATTGCTATCTGGCAGAAGAAAATTTTATTTTTGTCTCTAATGTTAGCAGTTATTTCACCTAAAGGACTATATAATGTTTACTTGAATTCAAAATAGTCATTTAAGTCCCCAGGTCTTCCCAAATGAGTAGCCTCTACCTCAACTAAGGTATATGGCGTTTCTGGAGTTGTTTTCATTTGGTATGCTGTGATATATTGGAGTAAGTAATTTCTGTAATGTATGGCGTGGAATTTGTATTCCCGTTTTAGGTTGTCTTCCAAAGCCTGAATTAAGGAAATATGTTGCTTCACTGTTTGAACATTCTATTTAAATATTAAAGCAGATTTGTTTTTCTCTGTAAATAGAAGTAATTTTCTTTTTGAGAGATGAAATTGGCTTATCTGTTTTGGGTTCTATTTTTAAATGCTTATTTCTTTTGTAGTCTTCAAGAAGAGATATAGGTGGTATTACAATTGGAGAATTGATGAAGGGATGTGACATTTATAGCACTGTAAGAAAATTATTTTGTTTACTTTTCTAATCACTTAATGTCACATTTTATTTTTTTAGATCCTGTTTGACCAAACTCAGAGATCAATTAAGGCACAGCTTCAGAACTTTGTTAAAGAGTAAGTCAATTGCAGTGAAGAGGAAAGAAAATCAACTAGTTAATGATTAATCTGGGAGTTGGTATCTTTTGGAAGAAATTATATACCATGAGTTATTGAAAATATTGGAGGTTGTTTGCTTTGTGAAATGTATGCTGCATTTCTTCCTGAATTACTGTGTAAGAAAATCTGACTTGATGTCTTTCAGTAAATCACTTATTCCATGAATATGTGTTCTGGAGGATACTTAGCTAGGATACATAGCAATAGGTTTAAAAAATTGCTTTAATGTAAATAATCTTTTTTTTGAGACGGAGTTTTGCTCTTGCTACCCAGGCTGGAGTGCAATGGCGCGATCTCGGCTCACTGCAACCTCCGCCTCCTGGGTTCAGGCAATTCTCCTGCCTCAGCCTCCCGAGAAGCTGGGATTACAGGCACGTGCCACCACGCCCAGCTAATTTTTTGTATTTTTAGTAGAGACGGGATTTCACCATGTTGACCGGGATGGTCTCGATCTGTTGACCTCGTGATCCACCCACCTCAGCCTCCCAAAATGCTGGGATTACAGGCTTGAGCCACCGCGCCCGGCCTAATGTAAATAATCTAATTGGCCTTTCACAATCCAAAGCAAACCCCTAAAGGGGTTGAAATACTATTAGTTATTGTAGTTGAAACTATGTTTTCCATTATTTCAGTGTGGCATTTTCTTTGAAGAGAAGATAATGGAATATATGAGAATGAGTCATGAAAGTACATAATTTTTGTTACATATGAGTATTTTCTGTCACATTCATCACATTTTCTTTGTGAAATAAAATAGAACTAGAAATTTAAAAAATCAGTAATTTCTGTATTAGGAAAGTATTTCTTTTTCACATTAATAATACAGTTTTTCTCTTTAGATTCCTGATTGAGAATATATAAAATTACAGATAAAGTTGATTGTAATAGAGCTGTAAAGTGGTGTTAGATCTCATTAAGATAGTACACTGTTTTAATAGGTTAGAATTTGTTGTTCTGGAGGTTATGTATTACAGCCTTCCTTCCTTCCTTCCTTCCTTCCTTCCTTCCTTCCTTCCTTCCTCCCTCCCTCCCTCCCTCCCTCCCTCCCTCCCTCCCTCCCCCCACCCCCCCAGGCTGGAGTACAGTGGCTTGATCATAATTCACTGTAATCTCGAATTCCTGGGCTGAAGTGATCCTCCAGTCTCAGCCTCCTGAGTAGTTAGGACTATAGACATGCACCATCGCTTCTGGCTAATTTATCTTTTATTTTTTATTGTTTGTAGAGACAGGTCTCACTGTGTCGCCGAGGGTAGTCTCAAACTCCTGGCCTCAAAGCAATCTTCTTACCTTGACCTCCCAAAGCACTGGGTTTACAGACATCAGCCAGTACACCGAACCAGATTCTTTATAAATTACTGTGTAATAGATTAACACTCAGAACGTCTTTGTAGAATGCACACATGACAGTTTATGGCTTCTTTCAAAGAGTTGAATATATTTCTTACATATACTTTATTATGATGTTTATAAAATCATTTGTCTTCAAGTTATTTTACCTAACTCCCTAGTAGAAAAATAAAAGCAAAGGGATGTTATATGACTAAGATCATTCATGAACCAAGTGTTTCAGATTTTCAGACTATTAAAAGGGATACTGTTACTCTTTACTGATGCAATGATTCTTTCAGAAATTGATGTGTTCCAGCTTACGGAATAATGTGAGACCACAGAAATAAAAAATAAAAATTAGACTTTGGTGGTGGTATGTGACTGTATATAGTCCCAGCTACTTGAAAGGCTTGAGGTGGGAGATTGCTTGAGTCCAGGAGTTCAAGGCTCTAGTGAGCTCTGATCTTGCCACAGCATGAGAAACAAATGTTTCTTAAAGTGTGGTCTGTAGACCACCTGTAGTAGTAAAATTAAGAATGTGTCTTAAAAATAAACTCCTCAGATTTCTAGCATTTGTCGTGAAGGCCAAAGAAGTACAATCTCTCAGAAAGGATTCTGGAATTTGCATTTTTAACAAGTGCCCTATAGTGATTCTTATGTATACTACTGTTTAAAAATCATTTGGTGAAATAATGGTACATGTCACTGACATTGTCTTTAGAAAGACAGTTAACTTTTCCTTCATGTTTCTGTAATGTTAACTTGATAATTTATTTTCGCCTCAAGTTATGTAGATTTATATAATGAAATTTTAGCTGACTTTCTCAGGATTTATACAAAATTGAGAAACTATATATTGTTTTAGTTTGAAGAGTAAATGTATTTCAGTGAGAGGTGAAACAAAAAATGGAGGAACATAGGAATTAAATTCTAAATGTTACTTTACTAAAGTGTTTTTTTTTTTGAGATGGAGTGTTACTTGTCGTTCACGTTTGCACATCGCTCAACCTCCTGGGTACAAGTGATTCTCATTGCCTCAGCCTCCCGAGTAGCTGGAACTACTGGCATGTGCCACCATGCCCAGCTTATTTTTTTGTATTTTTAGTAGAGATGGGGTTTCACCATGTTGGCCAGGATGGTCTTAATCTCTTGACCTCATGATCCACCCACCTCGGTCTCCCAAAGTAATGGGATTACAGGTGTGAGCCACCACACCCAGCCTGCTAAGGTTTTTTGATGAAGCAAGTTATAAAAGTTTCACCAAGTTTTTCTTTTTTCAGAGATCTTAGAAAATTCAAAGATGCCAAGAAGCAATTTGAAAAAGTCAGTGAAGAAAAAGAAAATGCATTAGTAAAAAATGCCCAAGTACAAAGAAACAAACAACATGAAGTTGAAGAAGCCACCAACATTCTGACAGCAACAAGAAAATGTTTTCGACACATAGCCCTTGATTATGTGCTTCAGGTATGTATTTTCTTACTGTGTATGTTTTCAGAAAGTGCCTACTAAACGGCTTTTTACTTTTGAGTGATTGTCCTAAGAAGTATAAATACTTTTACTTTGAGGTTAAAGTTAAAACATTATCTTTTGTGGAAAATTTCCATCTGTATGGCTGTTCATGTGTGTATGGATATATAGTCCTTTGGTTCTGAGTTCTGCAGCTTTTCTCTTAACATTATATTCCACATTTAAAAATGTTTAAAAAGCATTTTTAGTTGCTATATTTTATTCTCTGGAATTGCTATATCAATTTAATTATCCTTTATTATACCAATTTATTATTTCAGTAAATTTAGGGGTACAGGTGGGTTTTTGGTCACATGATGAACTGCATAGTGGTGAGGTGTCGGCTTTCAGTGTATCTGTCACTCCAGTAGTATACATTGTACCCAATAGGACATTTTTCATCCCTCACCTTCCTCCTACTTTCCCCCTTTCTGAGTCTCCAGTGTACATGAAACCACTCTGTATGCCCCTGAGAACCTATAACTTAGCTCTTACTTATAGGTGACAATATATGGCATTTGGTTTTCCATTCCATTGTTACTTGATTTAGGATAAGGGCCCCTTGTTCAATCTAAGTTGCTGTAAAAGACATTTATGGTATTCAAGTTTTACTGGCAATAGGGAAAATATAATTTTCAGTAATTGTAAGTGATAATAACATCTTTACATTTCTTATTTCTTTAGAGTAGATTCTTAAAGGTACTAAGGCTCACCATATTGCCAAATAAAAAATCTTTCTAGAAGTAGTGTTATCATATTTTTGCATTAGGTGCTGTTTTTAAAAACTAGAAATCTGTATTTGGTAAGTTGCTTGGTCATCTTTCAGTCTAATTTATAATTGAAACTAGTGTGAGTATGATAAGTCTCCAGAGATACTTGAGACACATGAAAACTGAAGGCATGTTTATATTGTGTGTTTCTGTATATTATGGAATTTAAAGCCTTAAAAACCTTTAAAGCTTAGGGGATTACCTTATGTAAATCTCCTTTCACAAAACAGTAGTGGTTGTCCTCAGAGATTGTTTACTTCACGATGATCACAGAGTACTTCCTTAAAAAATATACAAGCAGCCAAATAGAAATTAGTGATTAAAAATTACTTAGGTAACTTTGCATAACAGTAGAAAATTAAGTTTTTTTCTATTGAGTTCGTATTCTGTAAGTGGGAAGTTAAGTTTTTTAAATGAATATACTTTACTTTTGGAGAAAGGGTTACTAGACTAGCATAGTCTGTTTCCTAGGTCCTGTAACCTACCTCACATTCATACATCATTTTCTGCTGTAGTATGAGTACTCACCCTGCCTAACCCACTGAAATGGCTCATGCAAGTGTTTTATTCACTAGACATATTTCAATTTTTAACCAACTTGACTATTCTGTTTCATGGCAGTGGTAGACCACACTCTCCTTCTTGAAACAATCTTTTATCTTGATTTGTCTGAATCTGCTTTTAGGTCTTCCTTCTAACTTCGGTTTCTTTTCCATTTCTGTCTTGGGCTTCACTCCTTTGTCTGCCTTTTTACTTTCCTTTGTAGGGTTCTATCTTTGGTTTTATTATTTTCTTACTTTATTGTTTTCTGTCAGTCTCATCATACCCCTTGCTTGAATCACTACCTGTTATTATAGGTAGATGACCAAATATTTTTTCACAGAGGTACTTCGTTGTCGTTGTGTTCATAACTGAAGTCTCTCATCTTCCAAAATGGCTTCTCTTTCTGTTTTGCTTTCAATCTAATTGCATGGTGTCACTCTTTTACTCTCACAGTAGTTCAAAATGAGAGAATTGTATCAGATATTCTCCTCATTCTAAGCCATTACATCTAGTTGCCAAAATGTCTTGAAAATTTCTCCTGTGTCCCTCTTAAATTGATTCTTTCTTCACCCTTGCTGCAGCCCTAACCAAGTCTTATTGTTTCTTCCCTGGGGTATTAAGATATTCTCATAAAATTTGTCTGCCTTGCAATGCTTTTACCTGCCCTGTCATTAATTAATTCTCTGTTTTTTGATTAGGGTTACTCAGACTTCTCCAGGCCAGAGGAATTATTTTTGCCTCTGCCTTCTCTGTGTTGCCATATTTTCGTACACATTGAAGTTAGACTACTTATATGTTTATTGTAAATATTTATTTATATATATTTTTCTATTTCTAAATTGTATCCCTAGCATCTAGTTTTGTGGTTAGAAAATAGATACGTAATAATTGTTCTTTGAGAGAGCAAATGGCTTAATGTTACAAATTTTATTTTAGGAGGATTAGCTAAAATTTTTATTATTTTTAAACTTATACATTATTTTCTTGGGTGTCCATACAATAGGTGTAAGTTAGGAATGCTCACACTGCCTCCCCACCACTACCTCCCCTACCTCCCAACAAATAACTATGTTTGTGATTTTTCTGATGGGAACTATGGCATCATTTTATGGCCTTTATTTCATTTATGTCTGCTTTAGAGAATAGTAAGTAAATAAATATCCAAATGTATAAAATTTGTCATGCTTAAATTCTCTAAATACTTGAGTTTACTTTTTTCTGCCAATAATTTAAATGCTGTATAATATAATTTAAATATTATATAAAAATCCTATTTTTATAGCATTTACATTTTTATATATAACATTTAAATTTAAAAATTTTATATAGCATTTAAATTTTTTTCAACTGGAAAAAACATATAAAGCAGACATTTTAACATAATTCAACATTTGTGAGTAGTAGGCTATTTGCAGCTTCTGCTTTACTTAGAGCATTTGAAAGTTAATATTGTAGTTCTCCAAAGTCAATAGGCTTTGAAATACATGCAGAAGAAACTAGTCTTGTTTGTGGGTTTCTTTTTGAGAAGGAATCTCACTTTGTCACCTAGGCTGGAGTGTAGTGATGTGATCCCAGCTCACTGCAGCCTCCATCTCCAGGGTTTAAGTAAGTGATTCTCCTGCCTCAGCCTCCGAAATAGCTGGGATTACAGGCACCCACCACCACGCCTGGCTAATTTTTATATTTTTAGTAGAGATGGGGTTTCACCATGTTGGCCAGGCTGGTCTCAAACTCCTGACCTCAAGTGATTCACCTGCCTCGGCCTCGCAAAGTGTAAGGATGAGCCATCGCGCCCAGCCAGAAACTAGTCTTTTTTTTTTTTTTTTGAGACGGAGTTTCGCTCTTGTTACCCAGGCTGGAGTGCAATGGTGCGATCTCAGCTCACTGCAACCTCTGCCTCCTGGGTTGAGGCAATTCTCCTGCCTCAGCCTCCTGAGTAGCTGGGATTACAGGCACGTGCCACCATGCCCAGCTAATTTTTTGTATCTTTAGTAGAGACGGGGTTTCACCATGTTGACCAGGATAGTCTTGATATTTTGACCTCGTGATCCACCTGCCTCGGCCTCCCAAAGTGCTGGGATTACAGGCTTGAGACACTGCACCCAGCCGAAACTAGTCTTATAGTTAAGTAAAGTTACTTAGATTTTTCTTGTACTGTTTTAATGTTTTATTTAGTGCTTTAAAATTATTTGATAAAATATAGAATTCAGTGGGAAGGACATATTTAAAAGATATTTTATAGTCTTTTGACAGTATTGGCAAAAAGTGAATGATTCTTTTCTTAGATAAACATTTTATTTCATTAAGCCGATATATAATAACAGACAAAAATAAAATGTTTGTTGTGAATTTCTAGATTTGAGAGAGATTCCATCAAAGGCCAAATATCTTAATTTAATGATCTTTCAGTAAATTTAGTCTAATTAAAACATTTACTTAAGATCTGGCTGGGTGCAGGGGCTCATTCCTGTAATCCCAGTACTTTGGGAGGCCAATGTGGGAAGACTGCTTGAATTGAGCAGCTTGAGACCAGATTGTGCAACATAGTGAGAACCGATCTTTACGAAAAGTAAAAAAAATTAGCTGGGTCTGGTACTATGTACCTATAATCCCAGCTACTTGGGAAGCTGAGATGGGAGAATTGCTAGGGGCTAAGGCAGGGGGATTGTGTGGCCAGGAATTTCATACTGCAGTGAGATCTGATCATGCCACTGCACTCCTGCCAGAGTGGGCAACAGAGTGAGACTCTGTCTTTAAAAACAAAACAAAATCTGTTAATTTATTTAAGAAATATTTATTGAGTGCTTAGTGTTGCTACTACAGCTGGGAATAAGATAGAGACCCTGGTCTCACTAGAACTTACACTTTGGTTAGGGAAAATACACAAATAAACCAGAAAATATAAGGTAGTTATAAATGTTCTGAGTAAAATGAATAGGTTTAGTGTACTAGACAGTGCATACGAAGCTACTGTAGACCTTTGTGAGGAGGTGATATTTAAGTTGAGACCTGACTGGTGTAAGATGGCATTGTATCCATCTAGGCAGAACGTCATAACGTAGACAGAACAGTCAGTACAAAGGCATTGAGGTAGGCGCGGTCCTGGGCTATGGTTGGTGCACAGAAAGGGGGAAAGTAATAGAAAACTAGATTGAAGAAGTAGGTAGAGGCCACATCACAGTGGGCCTTGCCAGCCATGGTAGGAAGTTGGAGGGTGTTATGGTAGAGGTAACATGATTTTATTTGTATTTTTATTATTTATATTGATGAACAATTAGAATAAAGAGGGTGTAAAAAAAGATGGAATTCCCAGAACTTAAGATGTCAAAATAGTTCCATCACTCTAATATAGTTTAAATAACTAGCTTTTCTTTTAGCTCAGAAATGTAAGAGGATTTTATGGGAATGTTTGTCTTAACTGTGTTTTGCAAAGGGATGGTCGAAAGATCAAAAACTTGAGCTCTGTTTTTGTTTGCTTTTTGGAAAAGTATTAACTATTAAAATAAACAAGTTTTACAATATTACATTATGGATTAACTTTAAAATAATGCATGGGTGATTAACCAGATGTGTTTTCCCTCAGATTAATGTTCTTCAATCAAAAAGGAGATCAGAAATCCTAAAATCAGTAAGATACTAATTGAAATGATGTTTTAAATATTTTAATATGAAACTAAATGTACATAGGTGTTGAAAGAGCATCTGGTATATACATGGTAAGGTTTATGATTGCTCTTCTTTTTGATCTTCATTTGTATTTCATATGTGGCACTGAACTTTTTTTTGTCTCCTTCGTGTTATGGTTATCTGTGTATCTCATCTTTTGATACACTGTGAGGTCCGTAAAGGCAGACTGTGTACTGTTCCAGTTTTGTTTTCTTTTATACTCTTATGTTGCTTTACATGCACTGGATGCCCAGTATCATTTTGTGAATAACTAAAAGTGTTTGGTGTGAAAACCTGTGAGAATATTTCAGAATTGTTTTGAGAGTTACGAACATAAAAAAACTGTTACATTTAGGCTTTGGATTTTTTCTCACTTGTTTTGCCTTAAACATTTTTGCCCAACCTCTTTCAACATATTTACATTTTTCTCTGTAATTTTTTGCATTGTTTGGACTTTAAAAATATTTGAGATTGAGGATTTACATGCATAGTATCATTTGGAGAATTTTTCCGTTAAAGTTGAGGATGGGTCAGTCTTTTGGTTTGTTCTTTGGTATGCAGTTACAAAACCAGTGGGATGAAATTTGGTGATCACTTTTTTGCTTGAGCCTCTTCACCCACATGATGATTGTTTTTTGGTGAGGAGCCCTTTTTGTGATCTTAAAGCTAATGAAGGCCGGTTGCCAGGGCTCATGCCTGTAATCCTAGGACTTTGGGAGGCCAAGGTGAGTGGATCACCTGAGGTCAGGAGTTCAAGACCAGCCTGTCCAATGTAGTGAAATGCCGTCTCTACTAAAAATACAAAAAAATTAGCTGTGCGTGGTGGCAGGCACCTGTAATCCGATCTACTTTTGGAGGTTCAGGCAGGAGAATCACTTGACCCTGGGAGGCGGAGGTTGCAGTGAGCTGAGATCACGCCATTGCACTCCAGCTGGGTTACAAGAGTGAAACTCTGTCTCAAAGAACCCCCAAAAAACAAAAAACAAATCAAAAACAAACTAATGAAGAAGTGGACAGGGCATGATGTGGTATAGCATAGCACTCTTTATATTTTAATAGCCTTAGTAATAATCTCTGAACTTTGAATTATTTACTGACTTTTCCCCCAAAAGGCTATATTTAAGTTGCCTTAGATTCTGTCCCCACCTTGCTTTTTGCTAAATTTTATGTATATATTTGTGTCATATCTTATTAGGTAAACACATTGTACTTCCTGTTTTTAAAAAGATAATATTTATACCTCTCTTGTTTTCCAGACTGACAGTAATGTGTATTAATTGTAGAAAATTAGAATGCATATGAAGAAAAAATAAAAACTATCTAGAAATTCTGCTACCAAGGGGGAGCCACTATTAATATCTTGGCATTCACCTTCGTCTTTTTCTCTCTCTCTCTGTGTGTGCATGTATGTGCGCACACATGCGTGCATGCGTGTGTGTGTGTGTGTGTGTACATGAACTTGTATATATACCTTTTAAAATCATATTTTTTAATTGGAATCATTTCCCCATACTATTTTATAACTTTCTTTTTTCACTGATTCACTGCAAAGTTATATGTCATTAAATATCCTTTATTTAATGATGGCTTTTGCGGCCAGGTAGAAATCTACCACGTGAATATACTAGGGGTTGCCAAATGTTTTTTGTAAAAGTCCAGGTAGTAAATATGGTAGGTTCCATAGGCCTCATGGTCTCTGTTGAAATTACTCAACTGTGCTATTATAATGAGAAAGACAGTATGTAAATGAATGGTCATGGCTGTGTTCCAATAAAACTTATTTAGAAACATAAAAATTTGAATTTCATATAATTTTCACATATAAATTTTATATATTTTATTATCTTTAAATCATTTAAAGATGTAAAAACCATTCATAGCTCATGGACTATCAAAAAACAGCTGGTAAGGCCTAATTAAGTTTGCAGGCCATAGTTTACTGACCTTGAAGAAATATACCACAAATTAATTTCACCTATTAATGAATATTCAAATAATTTCCTTGTTTTTGACATTAAAACATTGCTAGCATTGTCGTGATCATTCTAATGAATAATCCTGTTATTTTCCTAGGTTAGATTTATAAACTAGAGATAACATAGTCAAAGGATTTAGGCTTTAGAAAAATATTGTCCAATTTCAAGGATTATACAATATTTCCCCTAATATTGTGTGAAAATGAATATTTCTTCACATTTTACCAACACTGAGCATTCCAGTTCCCCCCCCCAAGCTCCCCCTAGTTTGGTGGATAGAAAGCATGATCTCATTATTCAGTTTTGCATTTTGTTAATACAAATGAGTTTAAACATTTTTTCATATATTTTTTTTGGCCACTTATGTACCTCCTATATCGTTTATCCCTTTTTCTGTTGGAGTGTTCATCTTTTTCATGTTGATTTGTAACATCTCTTACATCTTAAGACTGTTAACTCCCTGTCATGTGTTTTTTCCTAGTTTATAATTTGTCTTTTAATATGCTTGTTTTGCATTTTAATGTACAGGCATATTTTATATTTTTATGTAGTCCTAGCAATCCCACCCCTCTTTTAAAATTTTTTATTGATTTTTCAAATAATTTATTTGTTTTTATTATATTCACAAATTTGGGCAATGATTACTGTTATCTAATTCCAGAATAATTTTTCTCTTCTGAGTTTTACCTTTTGTCTCTGTGTTTTAATGGTTTTTTTTAATAGTTTTTTTTTTGGAGGATTTTTGAGTATTAAGGACTTTATGACCTATTTTAGACTTCAGAAAATTGAACAGATGCCACTTGTTAAAAATAATATGGATGTTTAGAATATTTTTTCAGTATTATTCATGTAATTATATAATTCCTTTTATGTAAAAACTTAATGAAAATGAGGGTGATTTTTCTCTTTAAAATAGGTAAAATATGGGAAAACCTGGACAAATCTCAGCCAATTAATGTTAGGTTTTTAAATTTGGTGGTATGACTAAAGAAACCTCCATATTGGCAAATTCAGTTGACTCATTTTATTTTGGTATCTTGAGAGAAAAACCAGCTTTCTCCTACTTGAGATTGTGCTTGATGCTCTAGTAGATTGTAAAGTGTTTGTGTTTTATTTTGAGTACTTTATGTTCCTCTGTCTTATCTTTTTGTCTTTTCTTACAATTTAAAATTTATCAGTGAGCTTGGTTGAAGGAGCACATAAAAATGGATGTGGAAAGAAAGTAGAGTTACTGAAAATTGGATTATTTGAATCTGCTGTATACATTTTGGTCACCTAGATATACTCTAAACAACTAAAATTTGGGACATTAAAAAAACTTTAAACCACTGGGAAATTTCTTTTAAATAAAACTTATTTTCATTGTATTTGAAAACATTTTTGAAATACTCTTTTAAAACAGATGACTCAGTTTAATTTTCAAATAGGTTTGATGAGCTGGGCACAGTGGCTCATGCCTATAATCCCAGCACTTTTAGAGGCCCAAGTGGGAGGATT
Source organism: Callithrix jacchus (assembly GCF_049354715.1). Classification (NCBI taxonomy): domain Eukaryota; kingdom Metazoa; phylum Chordata; class Mammalia; order Primates; family Cebidae; genus Callithrix; species Callithrix jacchus. The sequence goes on along the minus strand of NC_133516.1, from coordinate 24,271,080 downwards.
GTTTGAGCCCAGGAGTTCAAGATCAGCCTGGGTAACGTGGTGAGACTTTGTCTTTACAAAAGAATAAAAAAATTAGCTGAGTATGGTGGCACATGCCTGTGGTCCCAGCTACTTAGGAAGCTGTGGGAGAATCTCTTGAGCCTGGGAGGTCCAGGTTGTAGTGAACTGTTCTTTGTGCCACTGTATGCCAGGCCTGGGCAATAGAGCAAAATCCTTTCTCCTGTCTGTCTGTCTGTCTGTCTACATAAAAGATTTCAGAATGTTTAGGTCTAGATTTTAAAATGGTCATCTTTTTTCCCCCCATTAGATGTTATCATTTATGTATGCCCATTTGGCCTTCTTTCATCAAGGATATGATCTGTTTAGTGAACTTGGACCCTACATGAAGGATCTGGGTGCACAGGTAATGTTGCACTGTATTTCTTAATTCAGTTTTATACACTGATGTTTGTATTTGTAAAGAAATTTAGCATATTGGAGGTGTATTAGTCTGTTCTCAACACTGCTTTAAAGAGCTGCCTTAGACTGGGTAATCTAGAAAGGAAAGAGCTAATTGACGCACAGTTCTGCATGTCTTGGGATGCCTCAGGAAACTTACAATTATGGCAGAAGGCAAAGAGAAAGCAAGGCACCTTCTTTACAAGGTAGTAGTGGGGAGAATGAACACAGGAGAAACTGCCAAACACTTATAAAACCATCAGATTACATGAGAACTCACTCACTGTCATGAGAACTACCATGGGGGAAACTGCCCCCATGATTTAGTTACCTCCACCTGGTTTCTCTCTTGACACGTGAGGATTACGGGGATTATAATTAAGGTGAGATTTTTGGTGGGGACACAGCCAAACCATATCAGGAGGACTTGACATTTCATTTACTTAATGAAGAAGGAAGTTTGATGCTATAGCAGATTTATATATGGGTTAAGTTCCCAAATGTTTCCAGTTTGAGTATACCCAAAAATGAAATCAATGGTAAAAAGAACCTTATGTTATAGATTGTATATGAAGGTATTGAACAGGAGAATTTAAAAACGAAGTGTTTGTTCTGCAGTCTACGTAACTGGACTTATTTTTAAATGTCTTACATTTGGATAATTGAGTTATTGTTCCAATTTGTTTTTTATTTGAGTTATAGCTCTATTTTTATTTTCCAAAAAGTTATATCTTGCTATTTGAATAAAACAAAATTTGGAATCTTAAAATTACAGAGCTCTTGGGTACTTTTTCATTTCATAAAGCCACATGTGGCTATCTGTGGCTATGTGTACAGTTCTCTACATATACATACAAATTTTATATACATATAAATTTCATTATGTTTAAATTATTTTTACATAGCTGATCAGAACTTTATATTATATCTTTTCTGGGGACATAGTTTTTTATTGATGAACATTCTCGATTTAACAGTGTTTTTAGGTGATTTTCTTTCTCAAGATGTTTCAGTTTAGTTTTCAAGAGAAGGGAATTAATGATGAAATACAGAGTTTTAGGCCAGGCGCGGTGGCTCATGCCTATAATTCCAGCACTTTGGGAGGCTTAGGTGTACAGATTACTTGAGGCCAGGAGTTTGAGACCAGCCTGGCCAACATGGTGAAACGCTGTCTCTACTAAAAATAGAAAAATAAGCTTTACGCCCACTCCCCACTCCCCACCAACTGCCGCTCTGCCTACATCGCGCTCCTTCAGAGCTTTGGGCTCCTGCTAACCTAGCGCCACCGTGGTCTCCCTTCAGCACCATCAGATTATTTACCGGTACCTCATCAGCCACATTGAGATGTTCTCTGACATCTACAAGATCTGGGAGATCGCTGAAGATCTGTGCCTGGAGGTGGAGAGGAAGATGGTCAGTAGGATAGAAGGTAACATTGATGGTTCGATTATTGGTGGAAATGCCTCTGCTGAAGGCCCTAAGGGCGAATGTACGGAAAGCACAGTAATCACTGGTGTCGATATTGTCATGAACCATCACCTGCAGGAAACACATTCCACAAAAGAAGCCTACAAGAAGTACATCAAAGATTACATGGAATCAATCAAAGGCAAACTTGAACAGAGACCAGAAAGAGTAAAACCTTTTATGACAAGGGCTGCAGAACAAAGCAAGCACATCTTTGCTAATTTCAAAAACTACCAATTCTTTGTTGGTGAAATCATGAATCCAAATGGCATGGTATTGGACTACTGTGAGGATGGTGTGACCCCCATATATGATTTTCTTTAAGGATGGTTTAGAAATGGAAAAATATTAACAAATTTGGCAATTACTTCGGATCTATCACCTGTCATTGTTAACTGGCTTCTGCTTGTCATCTACACAACACCAGGACTTAAGACAGAGGGAACTGATGTCATCTTGAGCTCTTCATTTATTTTGACCATGATTTATTTGGAGTGGAGGCATTGTTTTTAAGAAAAACAAGTCATGTAGGTTCCTGGAGAAGCTAGATACTCGTTGTAAGCTACTAGAAAGAATTACAACTCATCAATTAACTTCTACAAAACTACTTCTGGGACTGGAATATAAAAAAGAATCAAAGGTTTTGACTGTGATTTGCAATAAAGGGAAAGACCATCCTCAAAGCAGTGCCAACATCTGAAGTGGAGCCTTACACATTTCACCATCTACAATGGAAGTAGTTAACTGGAAGAGTTTACCCAGAGAATAAAAAGAGACTCATTCAGTTGGAAGCAACTTTGTCTCAGCTTATTTAACATAAAGAGAGTGAAGTCTCTTGGGATGAATGTTAAACTTTCTGGTAGCTAGAACAGGGGCTGACTGGCAAACTAGCCTGTTCAGCCACCCGTTTTGTACACTTTAAAGTGCTTGGTTGCATTTTTAAATGGTTGAGGGGAAAATAAAAATTTAAAAATTAGCCAGGCATGGTGGCATATGCCTTGTAATCCCAGTTACTCCAGAGGCTGATGCAAGAGAGCTGCTTGAGCCTGAGAGGCAGAGTTCACAGTGAGCCAAGACTGGGCCATTAGACTCCAGCCTGAGTGACAAAGGGAAACTGTCAAAAAAAAGAAAAATAGAGTTCAAGGAAAAAGATAAGAGTGGAATGGGAATTGAATTTACTGACCAGAGTCTGTGTCAGATGTGGTGTGTGATTGTGTGTTGACATGGGGGAAGGACATGTAGGCGTATGCCATGGATTACCTGAATTCTGTTTTTTGCCTCGGCAGAACTTAGTCTCTCAGGAGAAACCAACAAGTCACCACGCTGGTAATCTCTGTGCTGAATACTTTATGTGGGTATAACAGTTGGGATTAGGTTTGCTTGCAAGTAATAGAAAATGACAATACTAGTAGCTGAAGATAGAGAGTTTTATTTCTCTTATGTAAAGTCAAAGGCATGGTATAGTAGCTACTTGGTTAGCAGGAATGCAGGCTTATTTTTTTGATTCTAACTCATGGTACAAAGTGACTAATCAAGTCACTAGCTATTATACCCAAATTACAGCTAATAGGAAGAAGGAGAGGAGAATGAAAGATAAATTTTCTCTGTTTAAACACATTTCCTAGAAATTGTGCATATTACTTCTAAGTATATCCCAATGGCAAGTGCTTAGTTACAGGGTCACAGTAGTTGAAAGGGAAATTAACTTTAATGCCAGGTTGCCACATGACCTGCTAGAATTTAGGAGGTCCGTTGTTAAGGAAGAAGGAGAAAATAGAAATTGAGGGACAGCTGGCCTTTTCCATCGTATCAGGTTCAAAGTGTTGCAGGAACATACAGACAGGACATGTAACTCAGACTTGGGGGGACAGAAAGACCTTCCTAGGTTTTAGACATTCCTCATAATACTATCAAATATTAGATTGCCCTCTCACATTCCGCACAATTTATAAAAGCAGTATGAGTTCAGTTGCAGTTGACTAGCTGAAGTAATTATGTATTTTTATGACATTTAATCATTTTAGTTTTATAGGTTTTCCCCCACTCTAGATCTCAAAGTTGCAGGTCCTTGAAAAACAACATCTAAGCCACAGGCCCTGCAGTACCTAGTGGATAAGATGGCCGCGTTGGAGGTGGCCTGTTAATGATACTGTTTTTGTAATTAGTAGATAATGGCACCTGAAACCAACTACATGGCAGTACAGATAGAAATGCTTATTTGAGGGTTAAGTTACAGTCAATTCGAGGGTGGAAGGGCATGATGAGTTGACAAATATATTGATTTGGGAGGAAAAGATGTGTAAGTGGATGTGTATGGAACTCAAGAGGGGCATACACTGAGTCAGTAGCATATAATTGCTGATTGCAATCACAAGAGGGGGTGAGTTAGATATCTCTAAATCATAGAGCTTCTTTTTCTAAAACTTTTTCTTCTTTCTTTTGATGGAGTCTAGCTCTGGTGGACAGGCAGTGGCGCGATCTTGGCTCAACATAACGTCCACCTCCTGGGTTCCAGTGATTCTCCTGCCTCAGTCTCCTGAGTAGCTGGGACTACAGGTGCATGCCACTATGCCTGGCTAATTTTTTGTGTTTTTGGTAGAGATGAGGTTTCACCATGTTGGCCAGGCTGATCTTGAACTCCTGACCTCGTGATCCGCCTGCCAGGGCCTCCCAAAGTTCTGGGATTACAGATGTGAGCCACTGCACCACGCCCATAGAGCTATTTTATTTATTTACTTTTATTTTTTGAGATGGAGTCTCACTCTGTCTCCCTGGCTGGAGTACAGTGCTGTGATCTCGGCTCACCACAGCCTCCGCCTCCCAGGTTCAAGCATTCTCCTGCCTCAGCCTCCTGAGTAGCTGGGAGTATAGGCGTATGCCACCACACCTGGATGATTTTTTATATTTTTAGTAGAGACATTTTTTTACCATCTTAGGTAGGATCTCAATCTCCTGACCTCGTGATCTGCCCACCTTGACCTCCCAAAGTGCTGGGATTACGGGCATGAGCCAACACACCTGGCCCCATAGAGCTACTTAAAAAAAAAAAAAAATCTAGGTGCGTAGACATTGTACATAAAGATTTTTATTTTGTAAGTTAAGGTTGAGGTCCTGGTAATGAGTAAAAAGAGAAGCTGACTTGGATTAGGGACCTAAGAATGACCGACTTTTGAGATGGCTAGATAAGAGAAACTGTGTGAGGATGTAGATGAGCAAGGAAGTGGATAAACAGGAGACTGGCATCACAGGCCAGGAACGGTGTTTCAAAGGGAAGGAGTGGTTATCAGCTTCAATTATTAGAAAGTTAAGTAAACCTGGGACTGAGAAATACCTGTTGGATTTAGCAGCAAAAAGTTGTTACCTCTGTGAGAGATGCTGTTTCCATGAAGTTGGGGACTCAAGCAGTAGAAGTTGAATTACAGTGGGTAGATGAATATGAAATGGGCGAGTATAGAAGGTGGCAATATTTTAAAGAAGTTGTGTTATGAAGGAAAGAGGGAAGGAATGTGATAGCTGGAAAAAGAATATGGGTTAGAGGTTTTATTAAGGTAGAATGATTGGCATCAACTTAAAAGCAGATGGGAATGGGTCTAGTTCAAGAGGGAGAAGTTGAAAAGGAGAAAGAGAAGTGACGATATCTGAGATTGGTGGGAGTGGAAGGGATTTAAAACAAAGAGGGACCAGGGATACCTGCTTAGTTAAAGGTACCTATTAAGATTCATCATGTCCAATACTAACACAAACTTGGGATACTTTTCTCTGCTCCAAGTTATCTTCCTGATACATTTCCTGGTGTCTAGAAGATAAGACTCTACCAGTCTTCACATTTCCTCAATTCATGCCTCCCCCCAAACTCCCACCATCATGAAAGATAGGTTTTCTTTATACTTTTTCCCCATAAGAGAGAGGGAATTCTCCCTACTTTTCTGTTGTAATAACAGTGGGGTTAGAGATGCAAGAGATATTTATTACCAATTAGGTAGTAAACCATCACCTACATTGCAGAGTTCATATGTAAAGTATATGCATGCAGATTTGTAAATATTTTGAATTTCGGGCTTACCTCGTACTATACTTCATTGTGAATGAATGAATAAATAATATTTATATGCCACTCAATTAGAGCCATAAAAACCACAGGATGCTCAGTCCACTCATTCTGCATAATCAGCTTTTGTGAGGGTTTGTTTTCCTAGTGCAACATGTACAGCTTTACCCACTAAATCAACACTGCATGTCCCTAAGGTATGTATGTATTAGATCCTAAAGTAGAATAGTTGCCACCTATATCAGGTACTTTATGATAGTGATAGTTCTGTTTCATTTCTGTTCTGGGTAATTTTTTTTGTTACTCTTTATTATTATTCAGTAATATTATCTGTGACCAAGACTTTTTAAAAATGTAGCTTTTAAAAGATACAACTTAAAATGTTTAGACATTTAATGCTTATTTTTCTCATATTTCTGCTGATCTGATATGTATGTTTTAATTTATTCATTTATCAAACGTGTTATTTAGAGGTGATGGAGGTTCAGTGTTGGAAAGACATCATCATAGTCTAGACAGTGAAACCCACACAATTAATAATATATAACCCAGTTATTGTTAGTTTAGCAAATAGGATTTCAGGAAGCAGGTGCTTTTCTCATCACATATTACTGGAAATCAAATACTTTCTTTATGATGGAAAGGTAAATCATCCTTTCTAATGCAAAGGAACAAGAAAGAAATGGGTTTTATAATCTTACTAAGTTTTTTGAGCTTTTAGAAATGATCCTGAAGAATTGCTGATTTCTTACCTTGGTCTTATGAATGATTACTTTTTTTTTTTAAGCTTTTTCTTTTATCTGGTGAATTATTTTTTCTTCTTTTCAGATTCTTCTTTTTCTTCTTTATAATATTAGAGAGCCAACCTGAAAAGATGAAATGCATCTTGAATGATTGGAAGTAGCTGTTAGAGTGAATTTGTGAGAGCTGGTTTAGCTGGTTTAGTACTAGTTTAGCTGCACTACTTTTTGCTATTTGAGAAATAAATCACCAGTGTCTTGTTTCTTTTTTTTTCTTTGTTTCTGTTAAGTACCAGAATTTGCTTAGTGGGTCAGCAGGCAGCTTAAGCTAAAGTCATTTTCCTTCTTCAAGGATTGAACGTGTATCATCGCAATACCTGTGATAAGGCCTCTATATATATGTAGCACCATGACTATTCTTGGAAATTTTTTTTTCTAGTGGAGATTTGAATCTCCTCAAAGAGAACTTGATAGCAGAAAAAAATATGAACTTCTACTTCAAAGTTTAGCCAAAACCTTTTTAAATAAGTTTGAATGGAGTGATTTTTAAATTATATTTATCTGTGAAATGATTTGGAATATGATTTGAAAAAATAATCCATACCTTTTTTTTAGTCTGCAGTTTTCTCTTTTTCCCTTTTTACAGTTGGATCGACTGGTTGTGGATGCAGCAAAGGAGAAAAGAGAAATGGAGCAAAAACATTCCACCATTCAACAAAAGGTACCTCGGGAAAAATTAAAAATTAATTCAGTTTTATACAATTGCTTGGTTGTTGGTTTATGCAAGGTATCATTATATTGGAACAAATCCTTTTGAGTTCTTTTAATAATTAAATTGTGCAGATAAATTTCTCTTCTGTTTTTGAAGAGCAAAACAGATTCTTCAGATTTTAAGGTATGTATATTGTTAATTTTTCCAATCAAAACATTTGAAAGCCATGCTCCTTGAACTAGTTTATGAAAACTTGAACTTAGGGCCTTAACTAAGCTAAAAGTGGCCTTTAGTTAGAATTTAAAACACTATCATAATTTCATTTAGGATACTACCAACTCCCTGTAAAAATGTGTGTGTCCATGTCTGTGTGTTGCGGGGCGAGTTGGGGGGAATGCACCTCAGTGTCAACAGGTGTGCTTGGTCTTACAGACTTTACAGCTACAGTCCCTGTCAGGCAGCCTTTCCTCTCTTTCATGTGATGCTAAAACTTCACTAGCATTGCCTGTTAAATTGCCTAAGTCTAGCTAAACTTACTTTGAAAAAAAAAGTTTTTAAAAATGAAAACTCAAATATTAAACCACTTTTTATTTCCTCTTACTAAAAGAGTTGAATGTGACATGGCTGCAACTCAACCTAATAATATTTTCTTATATATAGTCAGTGACACTTTTTATGTAATGATCTGAAATAGATATAGAAATGTAAGTATGTACAAGATGCCTTCTGGCATTGCTTTAAGAAATCCGTTTTCTTGGTATTGAGCAGTGAAATCAACTTTTTGATGGTTTATTTAGAATTTAAAGTACTGGTAAACTATATCTGACATAGAAGATGTCAGTGGAAAAAAATGAAAACAAAATCAGTGATAAAAGTAAGAAAAATTTAATTGATGATGGATTATTAACGCTCATAGAAAAATAGTATGAAAAAGGGAATGATTTTCTATAGGACCATCTTTAGAATAGTTACTTTCTAGTTAGTGTCAGGTGAGGCAAACTCCACGTTTTATTTTGTTTTGTTTAAAGATATATTAACTTTTGTTTTGGTAATTGTTTTTTTTAAGCTGACAAAAATTTTATGTAATTAGTGTGTACCGCGTGATGTTTTGATGGGTAGATAGTTTTAATGACATGATCATGAAAAGATTGTTAAAAATTGGGACCAATTGTATTTAATTAAAATGAGATGACATGGTATTTGTAGAAATACATGAATATTTCCTTAAATTGAATTATTTAATAAACATTATGCATCTTTTAATATCTTCCTATTGTGAACACAGTTCATTGCAAAAATGGTAAATTATTAACTCTAAGAATAACTTATTTGATTTTAAATAATCAATTTTCTTTTAAGTAAAATAATGCTATTTTTGCTCATTGTGAACACTCACCTCTTTTCTGCCCTTAAATGCTGACACAAGGCTGCATTACAGGTAAAAAAAAAAAAAAAAAAAAAAACAGTCAACTAAAAATTAAGGGGAAGTATGTCTCATGTAGTTATTTAGATTTTTCAAAAATTGAAGTTGATCAATTGGAAAAATAGTGATGCTTTAACATTCATGTGTGGATATGTGCATGCATTTTGGATTTCTGATGGATTTATACCTAGGAGTATAACTGCTGAGTTAGAAGGTGTATTAGCTTTAGTAGATTGTTTAGCATAAGTAGATAATGCTACATTGTTTTTCAAAATGCTATACTATCTTGGCAGAGTTCCTATTTGTAGGAGAGTTCCTATTTGCCATCTCATTGTATTATGAAACTTAGATTTTTGCCAATTTGATCAGTAGATATTGACATCTTCTTATAGTTTTAACTTCTTTAATGACTAATGAGCTTAAGCATCTTATATCTGTTGGTCTTTTGTGTATCTTACTTGTAAAAATGTCTGTTAAATCATTCTCTAATTTTTCCACTAGGTTGCCTAATGTTTGATTAAATTCTTGATGTATTTTAGGCATATGTGTTTTTAATTTTTATATAGCTTATTTTATCAGTCTTACGGTTGATGCTTTTTGTGTCTTGTTTAATAAATCCTTCCCAATTCAAAATTATGAAGAGACATCTCTTGTATTATAGATTTACTTTTTAGATTTTTTTTTTTTTTGAGACGGAGTCTTGCCATGTTGCCCAGGCTGGATTGCAGTGGCTCGATCTCGGCTCACTGCAACCTGCACCTCCTGGGTTTAAGCGATTCTCCTGCTTCAGCCTCCCAAGTAGCTGGAATTACAGGAGCTCACCACTACATCCAGCTAATTTTTGTATTTTTGGTAGAGACGGGACTTTGCCATGTTGGTCAGACTGGTCTTGAACTCCTGACCTCAGGTGATCCGCACACTTAGCCTCCCAAAGTGCTGGGATTACAGGTGTGAGCTACCACACCCAGCCGCTTTTTAGATCTTTAACTGGGTTTTTGTGTGTGGTATGAGGTAGAGATCTAATTTCCTTTAATCCTCCCATTGGTAGCCAGTTGATCCAGGCTAATTATTAAAAAGTTTGCTTTTTCCCAGACGCTCTGTAGTATATCCTGTGTTATGAATCACATTTCCATATATGTGAGGTTCATTTCAGGCTCTCTATTCTGTTTTACTGTCTTTTTGTCTGAAGTGTTAATATTATGCTGTCTTTAATTATTTTTGGCTGTATAATGACTTCTTTAATGACTAATGAGCATCTTATTTTATTGGTCATTTGGATATATTATTTGTTAACTATTAGTCTTTATCTCATTTTCCCATCAGGTTGTCTAATTGTTGATAACATTCTTTAAAATATTTTTTAATTTCATTTTGATTTTTAATTTTTGTGAGTACATAGTAGGTGTTATATATTTATGGGGTACATGAAATATTTTGATACAGGCATGTAATGCATAATAATCACATCATGGAAAAGGGGGTATCCATCCCCTCAAGCATTTATCCTTTGTGTAACAAACAATCCTATTACATTCTTTTGATTATTTTTAATTGTACAATTAAATTATTTTGACTATTGTCACCCTGCTCTGCTTTCAAATTCTAGGTCTTATTCTATTTTTTTCATATCCATTAGCCACTCCCACTTGCCCCCACCCCTAGTTCCCACCACCCCTCCCAGCCTCTGGTCTACTCTCTAGCTTCCTGAGTCCAGTTTTTTTGTTTTTTTTTTTAGATCCCACAAATAAGTGAGAACATGAATGTTTGTCATTCTGGTCCTGGCAAGCAAATTATTGGTGTCTCGTAGTAAAGCTTCCTCCCTTCTCTCCTTTGGTCTTCTATGAATCATAATTGATATCTTTATTTTATTATATCTTGTGACCTGAGTGCTTCGTATATTCTCCATTCATTTAAGTTTTCTTTAATGGCTTTCATAAAATTTTATGATATCTCTTGTGTATCTTTTGTTATATTTATTCCTAAACACTTGTATTCCAAATGTTATCTTTAAATGTATTTATTTTACCGCTATTTCTGTGTACGATAAAATTGATTTTTTTATATTGATTTTGTAAACAGTAATTTCTTTCTTTTTTTTTGTTTTGTTTTTGAGACGAGTCTTGCTCTGTCACCCAGGCCGGAGTGCAGTGGCATGATCCTGGCTCATTGCAACCTCCACCTCCCAGGTTCAAGCAATTCTTCTGCCTCAGCCTCCCCAGTAGCTGGGATTACAGGTGCACACCACCATGCCTGGCTAATTTTATATTTTTAGTAGAGATGGGGTTTCACCATGTTGGTCAGGCTGGTCTCAAACTCCTGTCCTCGTGATTTGCCCACCTTAACCTCCCAAAGTGCTGGGATTACAGGCGTAAGCCACCACGCCCAGCCTATAATCAGTAATTTCTTTTAATATTGATTTATCTCTGGATTCTTTTGGATGTTCTGTGTATAAAGTCTTATCACATACCAGTAATGATAGTTTTTTTCTTCCTTTCCAATCTTGTACTTTTTTTGTTGTTGTTACTTTGCTGACTAGGAGTTTCATCGTGATCTTGAATGAAAGTGGTAATAATGGTTTTTCTTGTCTTGTTTGCTATTTCAAAGGGAAAGCTTCTATTAGAGTCCCCTTTGACAAACCTTGGTTTTGCATTCTATCCCTGGACGTCACACCAAAGCGCAAGTTCTCCTGACAGGCAAATGCCCTTGCTTTTCTTACCTCTTTGAATTCCAGTTTTCACTCAGATCTCTTGCCTTTGAGTATTCCTTCCTAATTTGTTGGGTCATCAGTGTATTTAAGGAAATTCTAACCCTATATCTTTCATCCAGCATATTTAGTTACTAAAATTATGAAATCGATCACATTTTAAGTGCTACAAAATATTGTTTGATATTAATAGTAATTAAATGAAGATATTTTATCTCAAGAAATATAGTTGAAAATCAGAGAAACACTTGTAATGCACTGCACATTCAAGGAAGCCTTTTAAGTTGACCAAGGTCACGAAAACTGCATGTTATGAATGAAACCTTTAGAATGTTAACAAAGTTAAATATATTTTTTGCTTAATTCTGTCTGTATAATTAAATAAATTATAGCCTCAAATAAATTTTAAATGAGGGAATTAAAGTTTCCCTGATTTTTTTTTTCCCATAGAAAAAGTAGGAGGAAATGTAGCAATTCATTTACAGATTCTGCTTCATTTGATCAGTTTGGATTATCATGTCTTTTTGTGGTTAAAGTTTCAAAGGTGTCGGGAGAGGTTATTCATTTTTTTTTCTCTTTTAAAATTCTGAATTTGGTCTGTTTTCTGTTCCTGACTTAGTACACTCTTAAAGTTTTTGTTCCTTTAGGTAGCTGTCGCTCTGCCTCCCATCTAGCGCAGGACCCAGTATCTCAGCAGATGCTGCCAAAATGTTTCCCAAGACAGGAAGTTTACTACTTCCTTTTAGGGTAGAATTCTAATTTTAATTATTGATCCAGGAGGAATTTTAAATGTTATGGGACTGGCTTTTAGAGTTTTAAATTTGCTAAAAACAGCAGTCTTAGAGTTTTGTTCAAAATGCTCTGGAAGTTTGTTAGACAATATTTTAAATATTGAAATGTCTCATTTCTAAACTTCATGAATCTTTGGAAGAAACTGAACGGTTAAATTGCATTCAAGTGAAGATTTAAATAATTAGAATGCTAGAAGGCTATGAATGATTTTATAGTCCTCATAAAAAAAAGCGACTTCAAACTGTAGATATGATCCTTTTCCTTTGAAAACTAAATTTAGGAAAAAAATGCCATAGACACTGTCAGATTCAAGGACTACCATGTACCTGGGCACAGTGGCTCATGCCTGTAATCCCAGCACTTTGGGAGGCAGATGGATCACTTGAAGTCAGGAGTTCAACACTAGCCTGGCTAACATGATGAAACCCTGTCTCTACTAAGAATACAAAAATTAGCTGGGTGTGGTGGCACATATCTATAGTCCCAGCTACTCAGGAGGCTGAGGCAGGAGAATTGCTTGATCACTTGAACCAGGAGGTGGAAGTTGCAGTGAGCCGAGATTGTGCCATTGCACTCCAGCCCCTGGGTGACAGAGTAAGACTCTGTCTCAAAAAAAAACTACCATGGTAGTCATATATATTTAGAAAATAGTGGTAACTTTAAATATTCCCAGTTAAATATAACCATATGCCTTTAAAAAATTGTTAACACATAGCACCAATAAAATATTGTGATAGACTGGGTGCGGTGGCTCACGCCTTTAATCCCAGCACTTTGGGGAGGCTGACAAAGATGGACCACCTGAGGTCAGGAATTCAAGACCAGCTTGGTGAACATGGTGAAATCCCGTCTCTACAGAAATACAAAAATTAACTGGGCATGATGGTGCATACCTGTAATCACAGCTACTTGGGAGACTGAGACTGGAGAATTGCTTGAGGGAGAGATTGCAGGAGGCAGAGATTGCAGTGAGGTGAGATCACTTCATTGTTTTCCAGCCTGGGTGAGAGAGCAAACTCTATCTCAAAAAAAAAAAAAAAAAAAAAAAAAAAGAATTTTAAACATAATACTCTGTGTAATATTTAGTTGTTTTCCCTTGTTTATTTGTATACATATTATTTTGTGCTTTTAATCACAATGTATATACAGTTTATATTGATTTATTTTCTGTTTTGTACTATATTCTAAATAATAATTTGTTCTTGGATCATCACAATAAGTATTGCATGAAATAGTCCACTAAAGTCAAATACTTTAATGTGTTGACACATTTCTTTATTATTGATCATTTAATTCCCCCTTTATTTTTCTTATTAATATTGTTGTTATAACTGTCTTAACCCTTTTCTTCCTTTTGAATTCTTTCCCTAGGATACATTTCTTGTCTAGGAAGCTTAGTCAAGTCATATGAACTTCTTTATGTGTTATTTTTTTTAGGATTTCTCCAGTGACGATTCTAAGTTAGAATATAATGTAGATGCTGCAAATGGCATAGTTATGGAAGGATATCTGTTCAAACGAGCCAGCAATGCCTTCAAAACTTGGAACAGGTAATATATTTCAAATACCAGTCTTGATCTTTATGTAGTTTTGATTTTCTGACTTTCTCAGTGATTTGACAACTCTCTCTTTCATAATTCTTTTACTTCTATAAATTCCACAGAAACTTTCCTGAACCTAATCTATTGAAGATAGATGCCCTTTAGAAGCAGGTGAAGAATGAAAACAGTAATTCTAAATTTTAAAAATAAGCAAGGATTAAATAAGGAAGCAAGGAGAGTTTTTATAAACCTTGGTCTATAGTGGCTAGCTCATTATAGTAAATAAATTTGGAATATGGTCTGCCTCCTACATTTGTCCTAAAATAGATTTGAGTACAAATTATCATTATGATTAATGAATAGAACAAATGAGCTTTTTTTTTCTTTTGGTTTCTCCTCTATATGATGTTTATGTATATTTTTAGTTAGTGTTTGCTATTATATTAGTTCATTTTCACACTGTTATAAAGATACTACCTGGAAAGGAGTTTTAATTGACTCAACAGTTCTTTATGGCTGGGGAGGACTCAGGAAACTTACAATCATGGCAGAAGGTGAGGGGGAAACACCCACCTTCTTCACGAGATGGCAGGAGAGAGAGAGTTTGGGGGAAACTGCCACTTTTAAACCATTATATCTTGAGGGAACTCCCTCACTATCACGAGAACAGCATGGGGGACACCACTCCCATGATCCAATCATCTCCCACCAGGTCCCTCTCTCAACGTGTGAGGATTACAACTTCACGATGAGATTTGAGTGGGGATACCGAGCCAAACTGTTATTTCACCCCTGGCCTTTCTCAAATCTCATGTCCTTTTTACATTTCAAAATCAATCATGACTTCCCAATAGTTTCCCAAAGTCTCATCTCATTCCAGCATTAACTCAAAAGTCCAAGTCCACAGTCTCTTCTGAGACAAGGCCAGTCCCTTCTGTCTATGAGCCTGCAAAATAAAAAGCAAGTTAGTTATTTCCAAGATAAAAGGGAGGAACACGCTTTGGGTAAATGTTCCCATTCCAAATGGGAAAAATCAACCAAGACAAAGGCCCCATACAAGCCCAAAGCCCAGCCAGGCAGTCATTAAATCTTAAGGCTCCAAAATCTCCTTTAACTCCATGTCTTACATTCCATGGCAGGCTGATGCAGGAGGTGGGCTTCCATGGCCTTAGGCAACTCCATCTCTGTGGCTATGCAGGGTATAGTCCCTGTGCTGCTTTTGTGGGCTGGCATTGAGTGCCTGCAGTGTTTCCAGGTGCATGGTGCAAGCTATTGATGGGTCTACCTTCCTGAGATCTGGAGGATGGTGGTTCTCAAAGCTCCACTAGGCAGTGCCACAATGGGGACAGTGTAGGGGATATAACCCCACATTCCATTCTGTACTGCCTTAGCAGAGGTTCTTCATGAGGGCTTCTTTCCTGCAGCAGACTTCTGCCTGGACCTTCAAGCATTTCTATACATCCTCTCAAATCTAGGTGGAGGTTCCTAAACCTAAATTCTCATCTTCTGTGAATGTATAGGCCCAATACAGCGTGGAAGCCATCGTGCTTGGGGCTTTCCCCCTCTGAAGCAATAGCCTAAGCCTTGGCCTCTTTTAGCCATGGCTGGAATTTGAGTGGCTGAGATGCAGGGCACCAAGTCCCAAGGCTGCGCGGATCAGCAGAGTCCTGGGCCCTGGCCCACCATACTATTTTTCCCTCCTAGGCCTCTGGTCCTGTGATGGGAGGGGCTTCCTCAAAGATCTCTTGCATGCCCTGGAGACATTTTTCCCATTGTCTTGGCTGTAAACATTCAGCCTTTCATAACTTATGTAAATTTCTGAGACTGGTTTGAATTTCTTCCCAGAAAATGGATTTTTCTTTTATACCTTAAGTCAGGCTGCAGATTTTCCACAGTTATGCTCTGCTTCCCTTTTAAATGTAGGTTACAATTTCAAATTTTCTCTTTATGGACACATATAACTGTACACTTTCAGGAAAAGCCAGGTCGCTTTTTGAATGTTTACTGCTTAGAAATTTCTTCTCCCAGATACCCTGAGTCACCTCTCTCAAGTTTAAGATTCCACAGATCTCTAGGGCAAGGGCAAGAATGCTGCCAGTCTCTTGCTAAAGTATAGCAAGAGTGATACTTGCTCCAGTTACCAGCAAGTTCTTCCTCTTCATATGAGACCACCTCAGCCTGGACGTCATTGTCCATGTAACCATCAGCACTTTGGTCAAAACCATTTAACAAAAACTCTTGGAAGTTCCAGACTTTCCCTCATCTTCCTGTCTTCTGAGCCCTCTAACCTCTGCCTGTTATTTATTTCCAAAGTAGCTTCCACATTTTCAGATGATCTTTGCAGCAGTACCCCGGTCTGTTGGGACCAGTTCTGTGTATTAGTCCATGTTCACACTGCTGTAAAGATACTACCTGAGACTGAGTAATTTATAAAGAAAGGAATTTTAATTGACTCACAGTTCTCCATGGTTGGGGAAGACTCAGGAAACTTAGAATTATGGCAGAAGGGGAAGCAGGCACCTTCCTCATAAGGTAGTAGGAGAGAACTCAGGGGAAACTGCCACTTTTAAACTATCAGATCTCCGGAGAATGCCTTCACTGTCACAGGAACAGCATGGGGAAAACTGCCTGCATGATCTAGTCACCTCCCATCATATCCCTCCCATGACATGTGAGGGTTCAAGGTGAAGTTTGGGTAGTGACACAGAGCCAGTCATATCACTTAGGAATCTTTTTTTTTTCCTGCCCTTTGTGAACAAAATGCTTATGAATCTTTAGGTGATACCGATCTTTTGATTTTTGCAATAACTTGAACAAAATAGGAGTTTTAGGAAATGGAATTATTTTCATATATGAAGTTGTGGCAGCTGATGCTCCTTTATTATAAACTTGATTGCTACCAAAAACATTGTAGGTGTTGCTAAACAAATTTTTATAAAATATAAATCTATTAAATATCTGTTAAAAGAATGGATAAAATATTTCATTATATTTTCTCATATAGTACCATACTAAAGTGAAATAACTTAAGACATTAAAGTTTCAACCAAAAGATTGGTTGTCCAAGGATCATTCTTCTGCATATCAGTGATTAATCTTTTATTCAAGGATGCCTCTATTTTTGCCAAAAATAAAAAAGTAGTAAAAAAAACTTCTGTAATAATTAAGAGTGGTGGTTGGATTCTTGATTCTGGTTGATTTTATTGGTTATAATGTGTATATTTTATTACCTGAACTTATTACTATGAACTTAATGATCAGGTGGTTTTTATTTTAATAATGGACATTCATAAAGTAAATATAATTTCCTGGTAAGTTTAACTTTGTATACGTTTTTGTTAAATGGAAAAATTTAATGTTTTATTGAAATGGATTTCTAGTGTAATTATTTTTATGTCTTGGTTTCAAGGTTACATTGAAAAAACATTCACTGGCTGGGCGCAGTTGCTCACACCTGTAATCCCAGCACTTTGGGAAGCCGAGGCTGGTGAATCACTTGAGGTCAGGAGTTTGAGACCAGCCTGGCCAACATGGTGAAACCCTGTCTCTACTAAAAATACAAAAATTAGCCTGGTGTGATGGTGT
The DNA here is from genome assembly GCF_049354715.1 of Callithrix jacchus. Classification (NCBI taxonomy): domain Eukaryota; kingdom Metazoa; phylum Chordata; class Mammalia; order Primates; family Cebidae; genus Callithrix; species Callithrix jacchus. Next base: position 24,253,630 of record NC_133516.1, on the reverse strand, counting down.
GTGCCTGTAATCCCAGCTACTTGGGAGGCTGAGGCAGGAGAATTGCTTGAATCCAGGAGGCTACAGTGACCTCAGATTGCACCACTGCACTCCAGCCTGGGTGACAGAGTGAGACTGTCTCAAAAAAAAAAAAAAAAAGAAAGAAAAGAAAAAACATTCACTGACACTTCTGAATGTCAGTGATTCATTGAGCATTTCCCTAGCATTTGATATGCCAGATGTTTACATGATACATGGTTTGTTTTATTCAAAATAAATTTTTCTGAACCTGAGAGCAAATACAAAATGGAAAGAATAATGATTATGTTTGTTGTTAAACCTGAGTATAGGAGCTTTAAAAATAATACGTGGGCTGGGTGTGGTGGTTTATGCCTGTAATCCTAGCACTTTGGGAGGCTGATGCAGATGGATCACTTAGGCCAGAAGTTTGAGACTAGCCTGGCCAACACAGTGAAACCCTGTCTCTACTAAAAATAGAAAAAATTAGCTGGGCATACTGGCACATGCCTGTAATCCCAGATGCTTGGGAGGGTGAGGAAAGAGAATTGTTTGAACCTAGGAGGCAGAAGTTGTAGTGAGCCAAGATCATGCCACTGCATTTCTAGCCTAGACAGCAGAGTGAGGCTCTGTCTCAAATAAATAAATGAATAATAAGAATAGTACACGAATATAGGAGGACCAACTCAAGTGGTGCAGTTAGAAATAGTGTTTCTAGTTATTTTTTTCTTGTTTTTCTATTTTTTGTTCTATTTCCTTATCTCCTTGTTTCTCGATATTTTTAAGTGAAAATTAAAAATTAGAGTTACATTTTCTAAGCTCAAAAAAAGTAGACAGTAGTCTTTTAAGCCTTTCCTGATGAATTTCTGTAGCCAGAGTAGAAGTTGGAAAAAAAAAATAGCTTGACTGGTGAATGTTTATAATAAAGATTACTCAATCAGTATGGTTTCACAATATAGTGTCAGAATTGAATTTTAACCTTCAGATTTTAAAACAACCTACTTTAAAGTTTAACAAAGTGAAAATACAGTAAATCCATAGAAACATACCATTATGTTAAGAAGAAAAGAAATGAACTTCCATGGACGACTCCAGTGAGAAATTATCTCAGACTTCAAAATGAAGCACAGTAAGTGTTAGTGGAATATTGCACTGCTATTTAGGACAATAGAAGGAAGTTAATTTTTATTGATATGTGAACATTGCATTATTTTTTTGTTTTCTGAATTATATTGGCATAGATATTAAAATACGGCTAAAATCAAGAAATAATGGTTAACTTCTGTTGTAGACATTACCTACTACTTACCAAGGGAAAAATACAATGCCTTTGGAAATTAGGCTGCTTTTAAAGGAGATGACATCTACATGTAGTGAAATGGCAGTTATTGATGAGAATCATAGATTGTAGAACACCTTTATTTTCAGTAAAGAAATGGAGCTTCAGAGAGATGAAGGTCACACAGCTGGTTTGTGAACAAATTTAGATACACAACTGGAAACTTGGAACTCTTGGGCTCAAGCAATCCTATGTATCCTATGGCATTTTTCTTAGTTTTTATGGAAATTCCAAACAGTCTTTATTTTGATAGAACAAAATATAACTTCAACTATGAAAAAATACTTTAAAAGAACTTCCTGAAACACATTATTAGGAAAAATTATGGATAGCAAATTAATTTCATTTTCACATGCTACTAAAGAACATTTTGCTGAAAACACTAGTAAAATTCTGACTTATAATAAAAGAATATGGCATATAAGGCTGGTCATGGTGGCTCATGCCTCTAATCCCAGCAGTTTGGGAGGCGAAGGCAGGTAAATTGCTTGAGCCCAGGAATTTGAGACCAGCCTGGGCCACATGGTGAAATCCCATCTCTACGATAAAAAATATACACATGCACACACGCGCACTCAGACCAGGTGTGGTGCTGTGGTGCCTGTAGCCCCATCTACTCAGGTGGCTGAGGCAGGAAGATCGCTTGAGCACAAGAGATTGAGGCTGCAGTGAGCCTCTGCAATGTGCTACTGCACTCGAGCCTGGGCGACTGAGACCCTGTCTCAAATCAGTCAATCAGTAACAAAAGTCCAAACCCTGCGAATAAAGTCTTAAAGTATTTTCTAGATTATAGATAAGGAGCTAGATAGAAAGGAGAAGAAAGAAGAGTAATATTTTAAATGTTATTTAGGATTCTCTTCTTTTTAATATTAAAAATTTGGAGTTTATTTAAATTTCTTTCTCAAAATTTAATTCTCTGTCCAGCTTAATTTATTTTACTTGACTGAGTAAAAGACTCTGTATTTATGATATTGGTCCCTTAATTTAAAAAATTCAGGAATCTAGTGACTCAAGTATGAAGATTTTTCTGCCTGCTGTTTAAATATGTTTTTTGGATTGTTTATGGATTAGTTTTAGGGCATCTTTTTTGTTTTAGTCACCATAGGGTACCAATCATATACAAACACATTTGCCATTACCTATACTTCTATGGAATTATAGCATACAGTATTTTCAAAATCAACTATTTAAAAACACCTCTGGCTGGGCACGATGGCTCATGCCTGTAATCCCCAGCAGTTTGGGAGGCTGAGATGGGCAGATCACTTGAGGTCAGGAGTTCAAGTCCAGCCTGGCCAACATGATGAGACCCCCGCCCCCCCCCCGGTCTCCACTAAAAAGACAAAAATTAGCCGGGCATGGTGGCACACTTCTGTAGTCCCAGCTACTTGGGAAGCTGAGGCTGGAGAATCACTCAAACCCAGGGAGGCAAAGGTTGCAGTGAGCCGAGATTGTGCCACCGCACCCCAACCTAAACAAGTGAGACTTCATCTTAAAAAAAAAAAAAGTCTTCTTTCTCCCATAAATATATACACTGTTAAAAATAAAATTAAAATTAAAAATTAAAAAATACTTTTTTACTGCAGGGAAATGTGTGACTAGGAATTTCCAGATAGTTTTAAAACTTCACTTTGTCCTTCATAATAACAAGTGTATTTCAGATCATCCCCAAATCTGAAATTTAACTGAATAAACAATAGTTTGTGTGATGTGACTGAAATAGCGTAAGAAGTGAGAAGTTTTACATCTTATGTGGATTGTTGAGCTAATTTCTCATTGGTTTCAGATTTCTAATTTGTAGTATCTCAAAATTTTATACATCTATAAAATATATTTTTCTGAAGATACATGTGAGGTTACCACAGTAATTTTTCTTTGTTAGGTCATTTTCTCAGTGTGGCAGCTTCCTTTCAGGCTCAAACTAGAACTTATATTTCTCTTTTGTTTTTTATGACAAATTCACAAAAGATAAATGGAGAAGGAAGATAAGTAAATAATAATTTAGTGAAAACTTGGAAAAACAATGAAACAATAATTACTTGTTCTGTTCAGTCTTTGTTGAAATAGATAATACAGCTAAAAGCACAGAATGTACTACTTAATTTTTTTTTAATTTATTTTTATTTTTTTATTTTATTATTTCTTTTTTATTGCATTTTAGGTTTTGGGGTACATGTGCAGAACATGCAAGACAGTTGCATAGGTACACACATGGCAGTGTGTTTTGCTGCCTTCCTCCCCTTCACCCACATTTGGCATTTCTCCCCAGGCTCTCCCTCCCCAGCTCCCCCCCCGTCCCTCCCCTATTCCCCCCAATAGACCCCAGTGTTTAGTACTCCCTTCCCTGTGTCCATGTGTTCTCATTTTTCATCACCCGCCTATGAGTGAGAATATATGGTATTTCATTTTCTGTTCTTGTGTCAGTTTGCTGAGAATGATGTTCTCCAGATTCATCCATGTCCTTACAAACGACACGAACTCATCATTTTTGATTGCTGCATAATATTCCATGGTGTATATGTGCCACATTTTCCTTGTCCAGTCTATCATCTATGGGCATTTGGGTTGATTCCAGGTCTTTGCTATTGTAAACAGTGCTGCAGTGAACATTTGTGTGCATGTGTCCTTAATAGTAGAACGATTTATAGTCCTTTGGATATATACCCAGTAATGGGATTGCTGGGTCAAATGAAATTTCTATTTCTAAGGCCTTGAGAAATCGCCACACTGTCTTCCACAATGGCTGAACTAATTTACACTCCCACCAACAGTGTAAAAGTGTTCCTATTTCTCCACATCCTCTCCAGCATCTGTTGTCTCCAGATTTTTTAATGATCGCCTTTCTAACTGGCGTGAGATGGTATCTCAATGTGGTTTTGATTTGCATCTCTCTAATGACCAGTGATGATGAGCATTTTTTCATATGTTTGTTGGCCTCATGTATGTCTTCTTTTGTAAAGTGTCTGTTCATATCCTTTGCCCATTTTTGAATGAGCTTGTTTGTTTTTTTCCTGTAAATCTGTTTGAGTTCTTTGTAAATTCTGGATATCAGCCCTTTGTCAGATGGTAAACTGCAAAAATTTTTTCCCATTCTGTTGGTTGCCGATCCACTCTAGTGACTGTTTCTTTTGCCGTGCAGAAGCTGTGGAGTTTGATTAGGTCCCATTTGTCTATTTTGGCTTTTGTTGCCAATGCTTTTGGTGTTTTGGTCATGAAGTCCTTGCCTACTCCTATGTCCTGAATGGTTTTGCCTAGATTTCCTTCTAGGGTTTTTATGGTGCCAGGTCTTATGTTTAAGTCTTTAATCCATCTGGAGTTAATTTTAGTGTAAGGTGTCAGGAAGGGGTCCAGTTTCTGCTTTCTGCACATGGCTAGCCAGTTTGCCCAACACCATTTATTAAACAGGGAATCCTTTCCCCATTGCTTGTTTTTGACTACTTAATATTTTAAAGCAAAATGATCTGTATGCTGCTGGTGTAGATGTAAATGTTTTATTTTTATTGGCATTTTGTTTTGTAAGAAGCATATACATAGATTAAAGATTAATACTATTTGTGGCCTTTAAGTCAGTTAGAATGGTGATCATTAACTCAGGAGACAACAGATGCTGCAGAGGATGTGGAGAAAAAGGAACACCTTTAAACTGTTGGTGGGAGTGTAAATTAGCTCAACCATTGTTGAAGACAGTGTGGCGATTCCTCAAGGATCTAGAAATAGAAATTCCATTTGACCCAGCAATCTCATTACTGGGTATATGCCCAAAGGATTATAAATCATTCTATTATAAAGACACATGCACATGTATGTTCATTGCAGCACTGTTTACAATAGCAAAGACCTAGAACCCACCCATATGCCCATCAATGATAGACTGGACAAAGAAAATGTGGTACCTTTACACCATGAAATACTACGCAGCCTTAAAAAGGATGAGTTCATGTTCTTTGTAGGGACGTGGTTGAACCTGGAAACCATCATTCTCAGCAAACTGACACAAAAACAGAAAACCAAATACTTCATGTTCTTGCTCATAGGTGGGTTTTGAACAATGAGAACACATGAGCACAGGAAGGGGAGTATCACACACTGGGGTCTGTTGGGCGGGGGGCTAAGGGAGGGATAGCAGGGGAATGAGGAGATTGGGGAGGGATAACATGGGGAGAAATGCCAGATAAGGTGATGGGGGGATGGAGACAGCAAACCACCTTGCCGTGTATGCACCTGTTCAACAGTCCTAAATGATCTACACATGTAGCCCAGAACCTAAAGTACAATAAAAAGAAAATTAAAATCAAAAAAAAATTTTTTAATGGGGATGGGCAATTGGGAGAAACATTTATTTAGCTAACATTTTATAATCTTTGACATCCTCAGTTTATGAAAACTTTTCATTTGTCTTGGATTTATATAGCTAATTCCTACAGTGATTATTTTCCTTAATTTTAGGAGCACCTTATTAAGTAAGATGAGGTGAAATACTATCTGTATTTTATAGCCATGATTGTTGAGGCAGAAAATAATAGTAGAGATATGCCCAAGTACGCTAAGTCCTACCAGAACTTTCTATAACATAATATTTGAAGAACTTTTTGAATATTCCTGAAATTTTCAGATTCTTAAGAGTTGGAATTAATTATAAAAATGCATATGTCTATAAAAAGTAAATAAAATGCAATAGATACTTTTGATTATTTTGTTAGGTTCTGAGCTTAAGCTTGTACCTTAATTCTTGCTTTATTTTCGTATCATGCTAGTTCTTTGCTTATTTTGCACATTTTTCGTTTTCATTCTTTTACCACCTTTCCCTTATGTTTTAATCCTGCCCCGTTTTTTCACATGACAGGAAAAAGCCCGATCATATCAGGTACCAAATGGCTTCCATCCCTTTACCCTCATCTTACTCCAGTTTCCTTTTTGGCACGAGAAAGCTCATAATTAACTTGCATTTCAGTTGGATTACTTGCAATGGATAAAAAGTCTCTTTATGTTTTAAATTGGGAAGAAAATATAAACATTTTATTTGAAAAATGGAATTACACCTTTTAATTGCACATCTCCTCAATTTGTTTTAATCTGTAAAGAAATACTTGATTTGTTTATAATTAGCCAAAGAAGATAGAGACTGAATAATAATATCCTTTTTATATATCTTATTTTTTAAAAAAGGGAAAGGCTGTACATGGTGACTCACACCTGTAATCCCAGCATTTTGGGAGGTTGAGGTTGGAGAATCACTTGAGCCTAGGAGTTGGAGACTAGTCTTGGCAACATAGCAAGACCCTGTCTCTGCCTAGATAGGTAGGTAGGTAGGTAGGTAGGTAGAAAGAGATTAGCTGGACGTGGTGGCATGCCTCTGTAGCCCCAGCTACTCCAGAGTCTGAGGTGGAAGGATCACTTGAGCTCAGGATTTCTAGACTGCACTGAGCTATGATCGCACCGTAACACTCCAGGCTAAATGACAGGGCAAGCCTTGTCTCTCAAAAAATTACATATATGTATAAACAAATAAAAATAGAGAGAGAAATAAGCTAGTAAACTCTTTTAAAAAATTGGAGCAGTAACTAGGATTAGTCATTTGGGTAAAACCATGATGATTTTGTTGAAAGAATACATTGTCAGTTCCCCTTTTTTTGCCATTTATTTTCTTTGTATAAAAATAAATTGAAGTAAAGGAGGGTACATGTTCAGGCTTTTAATTTTTATCAGTTGTTTACCTGTTTGGCACTTACATGAATGTGTAAATAATCCCATCATCTGTATAGTTCTAGTTATAAAGCTTCTACAGATTTAGAAGTTTGACTTTTACTTATGTTCTTGATTTCAAGAGTAGTTTGGGGACTAGTGATCAAACATAATAAAAGATAATTTGATTATTTTGTTTATGTATTTTTTTCTTTTCTTGTCCAAATTTTGTCATTCAGATGCTCTAATTGTTATATTAAATAATATTTACAATATAAATGTATTTTAAAAGTATATTTAGAATTTAATAAAATATATTGAGTTATTTCAGTTTGAGATACAAAGTGGTACCTTATTTTTCTTAATGAAGCAAGAAATTTTTCTATTTTAAAAGCTGTCTTGTATTTTGGCTTTGTGGTCAGTTTCTAAATCCAAATATTGTTTTCTTGGGTCTAGTTCTTTTTTTTTTACTTTCAAATTGTAGATACCAAGTACTTAAATTATTAAGTATTTTTTCTCTATTTCACTGTCCATGAATTGTTTTTAAGTCTTAATTTTTCTTTTCTTAGAAATGTTAATAACAACTAGGGCCAGGCGTGGTAGCTCACACCTGTAGTCCTAGCACTTTGGGAGGCTGAGGCAGGTGGATTGCTTGAGACCAGGAGTTAGAGATCAGCCTGGCCATCATGTTGAAACCTCGTCTCTACTAAAAATATAAAAATTATCAGGGTGTGGTGGTGTGTATCTGTAATGCCAGCTATTCAGGAGGCTAAGTTACCAGAATCACTTGAACCTGGAAGGCGGAAGTTGCAGTGAACTGAGATCGCAGTACTGCACTTCAGCCTGAGCGACAGTGAGACTATACCTCAAAAACAACAAGAACAAGGAAGTGTTAATAACTAGGATTATTCTATAGAAAGAATTGAAAATTATATTTTACTTACCTGATTAAAGTTTTGGTCAATGTAGGTTATTCGTTTTTTAAATTTATAGTAGCAAGGGAGGAATGATAGCATCATAAGACACACAAATTATTCAGAAAATGTTTTCTATCTAGGATATATGACATTTATCCTTAAGAGATGTAAAATTTAGAGTTTATATTTTCTTTCCTGAGTTTACAAAGCTGATGGTATGATAATGTCATTCAGAAGCAGGTAGATGGCAGAGGAACTGGGTTTCAGAAATACATAACGATCTTTAGAGTTAATCGGTTAGAGCTCTGACAAAAATGTAAGTTTTAATTTAGCATTTTGATATTATTTTCAGAAGATATTGTCCTAAGATGCAACAGATCAAGAGAAATTAATTTTTGAAGACCTCAGAAGCATGAAAAGTTTACATAAGTGTTTTTTTGTTGTTCAAACTCTGTAGCTTTCATCAAATTATAGAATATTACTATGATATAAAACAAATGAATTTTTATTACTACATTCATCCTACCTCAAATGATTTCTGCATAAACTAATCAGTATCAGAGATTGTTTCCATTGCATGTCATCCCATGTGGCAGGGGTGCACCATTTTGTTTGTTTATAGGTATTTCCTTAACATTTCTAACCAATTATCGTCCCAAAGTAAACCCAGAAGTTCTTCCTTTTCTAGCTTACCTCTCGATGATTTGCGCTTAGAGGCAACCCACCTCATTTTATCTAGATGCTTATTTAACAAACTCTTTTTTAATGGTAAAGTTGATTCCTTTTTCAGTGGTAAGAAAACGTAATAGTCTATCTAGTAAATGACTTTAAAATGGAAAAGCATCTTCTAGTCATGTTATGAGAACAACTTTGGATAATTAACTTAATTTTTAAAAATAGAAATTCTAAATGTCTAAATACAATTTCTAATGTTTTGTATTAGTATCAATGAAAAGGTAGAATATCTGCTAATTGATTAATAACTAATTATGATAGAAATCATCTCACATGAAACTAATTTTAAAGTAATGATTCAAATACTGTTTTACCTTTCATGCTTGATAAGAAGTTTGGCTTTCTTTTCTGAATGGCTTTTGGCTGTGAATTTTTTTATGCCTTTAGGTCTTTTATTGTTTTAATAAACTAGAATTAGTAAATATGTTATACATAGGTTAGATTTTTCTTCTAAAGAAAATTGTAAGTAAATTGTTTGCCTAATTATTTACAGTAGTGAGCAGAACCACATAAATAGTTGAGTGAATCATTTGTAGTAATAACTTCGATTATTTTGCTTAGCAGTAAATTTGTATGAAAATAAGGCCAAGCTAATTTGTGATTATCTCTTGTTAGATGTCAGTTCTAACATTAGTTTTCTGTTTTGCTTGTCCAATCAAACTCTTACTGAATTTTCTTCTGAAATGTTGAAAATAAAGCACGATTTATTTCAGTGTTTTACTGTATACAAGTGGATTTTTTTTTCTTTCTTTTTTTTTTTTGAGATGGAGTCTTGCTCTGTCGCCTAGGCTGTGGTACAATGCTGTTGCCCAGGCTGGAGTGCAATGACGTGACCTTGGCTCACTGCAACCTCTCCTTTCTGGGTTCAAGTGAATCTCTTGCCCCAGCCTCCCCATTAGCTGGGATTACAGGTGCCTGCCACCATGCCTGGCTAATTTTTGTATTTTTTTTAGTAGAGATGGGGTTTCACTGTGTTGGTCAAGCTGGTCTTGAACTCCTGACCTCAGGTGATCCACCCAGCTCAGCCTCCCAAAGTGCTGGGATTTCAGGTGTGAGTCCTCATGCCCGGCCACAAGTGGATACTTATATTCACAATATACATTTATACCAACTTTATAAGAAAAGAAATTATTTTGGGGGAAAGAGTTCAGTTATTTTTAAGGAACCTCAAAAATTATAAATTTGTACTTTAAGGCAATTATTATCTGGTGATAGCATAAAGGATAACAGCTTTTGTTAGGATGTAAATTTATGACTTGAAATTAATCAAAATGTAGTACTTTCATTTTCCTGACTTGTGGTTTTAAAAACGTTTGTTCTTTACTTTCAATAGTTATCCCATATTAGAATCAGTTTCTATAAAGCAAAACAATACAGTGCACTTCTTAAAACATAATGACCACAATGTGATTTCCAGTACTTTTTCAAATATTCATTTCTAACAACAATGGAAATAAGTTATGTTTATGAAAACTTAATCTGTTTTGTGTTTCTTTAGGCGCTGGTTTTCAATACAGAATAATCAGTTGGTTTACCAGAAAAAATTTAAGGTAGGTGTTGAGTAATAAGTGAAAACTCAGTGAGCTACCAATTTCATTTCTTTATCTCTTTGTTTTGGCAAATATTGAAGTCTATAAATAATGTGTGTAAAATTAATGTAATTTTTATGTTTGAGCAGGTGTAAGAGGACTCAAGGGTGGAAAATAACAACATTTAATTCTTAAAAGCAAAGTGATTTTGAATCCCGAGTTCTTAATTCCTAGTTTGAAATGGATTTTTCTGGGTCACAGGATTTTTAAAAATGTTTTGGTAGTTTTTAAATGTTATATATTAGTTGTACATACTTTTGTGGTACATGTGCTATTTTGATACTTGTATACAATGTGTAATGATCAAATCAGGGTAATTGGGGTATCCATCACCTCAAACATTTTTCTTTGTTTTGGGATCATTACAAATCTCCTCTCCTAGCTATTTTGAAATATATAACATACTTTTTTTTTTATATGTATCTTTCTCTAGTTCATGACAGAAATAACACTGCCATTCCAAAGCACTATTTTGAAGATGAAAGAGAGGGTGACTTTTTTTTTTTTTGGAGACGGAGTTTTGCTCTTGTTACCCAGGCTGGAGTGCAATGGCGCGATCTCGGCTCACCGCAACCTCCGCCTCCTGGGTTCAGGCAATTCTCCTGCCTCAGCCTCCCGAGTAGCTGGGATTACAGGCACACGCCACTATTCCCAGCTAATTTTTTGTATTTTTAGTAGAGACGGGGTTTCACCATGTTGATCAGGATAGTCTCGATCTCTTGACCTCATGATCCACCCGCCTCGGCCTCCCAAAGTGCTGGGATTACAGGCGTGAGCCACTGCGCCTGGCCCGAGAGGGTGCCTTTTAAATAATAGCACAGTAGGGCCACAGGTGATAGGAGAGCATGGTTAAAACTGACATTAATTAAAATGTAAGCTGACAGTAATTTAAATAGAACCCCTTGAATATGTTAATATTGTTTTATGCGTTTTTCTCAATCTTATTTTAAGGATGAGAAAGTTTCATTTATTAGAAAGGCATAGTGGGATTAGTTGTGAGTTGAAAATATTAAAAATAACTGGAAACTAAAGAATCAGTTAATTGATGACTTGCTTTTCACCTAGTTACTTTTTATGAATAATATTCTGTAAACTGCAAATTTTAAAATATCTACTCTTGAGGTGACTCAGTATGAAATTTTACTTGCTAGTTCTGTGGTAGCAGGTTTGTATGACAGAAGCCCTTTAATCTAGCTAATTAGTTCATGGTTCCTTCTCTGATAAACTTGGTTTTGAATTTACATTTTTATTAAATAGTAGAAAGTGATAAAATCTTTCTGATTCTCTTAGGTGTTTTAAGAAGTTATAGCATTCTTAATAAAATGCTTAAAACTTTACTAAATAAAAGCTTCTCTTTTGGAGAAAAGTAGCTTTTATTATATGTGAGTGGGGACTAGGAGAGTAACGGATGTGAAAGAAGATGGAAGGAAATCCATAGAACATTAACATTTATTGGGCATTTGCTAAGTATCAAGTGTTGGACCAAGCTTTTTATATATAAACAATTTCATATAATCTCTATATAATTTATGAGGTAGATACAATTATTAACAGGACAAAATTACCTTTATTTTTATATCTATATTGATAAACCCTTTCTGTATCTAAAATAAAATATAAATCTTGAAAATTAGACCAGTTATGCCAAATAATATTTTTAAGTATCTTATTATTGGTAATAGTAAAACTTAGGTGGAAAAATATGAAAATTTTGTTTCCTTATTGTAGGATAACCCTACTGTAGTGGTTGAGGATCTCAGGCTATGCACAGTGAAACATTGTGAAGACATAGAACGACGATTCTGCTTTGAGGTGGTCTCTCCCACAAAGTAAGTGGTTCTAAAGAATCTGCGATTTGCTACTATGTTTTTATAGTTTGTCTTAAAGAACTTGCCAGAGTAGAGAAATCTGCATTTTTCTGTAATTATTTGGGTTAAAGAACAAAAGTTTTAACAATAAATTTTAATAATTACTGGTTATAGATATTATAGTCAGATATTTATGTAACTTCTACCATTTATCATATTCTTTCAATTCTGTAAAGGTGATTTATGTGCCCCTGTGAAAACTTTTTAGCTATTATGATGAATTGAAATCATGAGTTTGATAACTATCATTTTATATTTGTACCCAGTAGAAAAAAAGTGAGTATTTGTATGTTTATATGGTAAATTTAAGAGGTTTTTTTTTTTTTTTCTAATGTTCAGGGATGAGTTACTTGTTTTGAAGAAATAATTTGTTTCACTGACACCTTAATTTCTTTGTGAACATACTTTGCCCTAAAGATACATGAAATAAGACCTTTTTTAAAAAACAAATTATATATTTTTTGCTAGAAAATTATTAAATAGCAAAGTGGACAAAATATAAAGCTTATAGGAGTTTTTTTGTCATTAACTTACTATCTGAGAAAACAATATGATTATTTCCTTGTAGAAGTTGTATGCTCCAGGCAGATTCTGAAAAGCTGCGCCAGGCATGGATTAAGGCTGTTCAGACCAGTATTGCTACTGCTTATAGAGAGAAGGGTGATGAATCAGAGGTTAGTAGTGGTATTAGCAATACCAAATAATATATTGCCAAAAGTTCTTGATTTTAGTTGCAATATTATATGACTATATGTAACATCGTTTTTTTTTGTTGTTTTTTTTTTGGTTTTTTTTTTGTTTTTTTGGGGGGGGGGGAAGGCAGGAAGGAAGGGAATAAGGACGGTAGGGAGGAAGGAAGGGATGAAGGAAGGAAGGAAGGGAGGAAGTGGGGAGGGAGGGAAGGGAAGAAAGGAAATCAAGCAATGAAAGAGACATTGCCGACCTGGATCTAGAGGTTTACAAGTTGATTTCTTTTTTTTTTGAGAGAAGGAAAGAAAAAAAAAATAAGTAAAGGAGAGGAAGAAAGAGGAAGAGAAAGAGGGAGAGTAAATGGAAATATTGCTTTATTTTGAAAAAAATTGGGTATTAATAATGGCCAATCAATGTTTCATTTAAACTAATGGGTAGGTGTGATGTGGTATTGACAAGAATGTATATTTTGTGTATTTGAAGTGGAGAGCTCTATAAATATTTATTAAGTTTACTTGTTCTGGATCTGAGTTCGAGTCCTTGATATCCTTATTAATTTTCTGTCTCATTGAATCTAAGTCTCCTATCTGGGTGTTAGGATCGTTAGCTCTTGTTGTTGCATTGATCCTTTTACCACTATATCTTTGTTGCTTTAAAATCTATTTTATCCGATACAAGAATTGCAACTCCTGCTTTTTATTTATTTATTATTTATTTTTGCTCTCCATTTGGTTGGTAAATCTTTCTCCATCCCTTTGTTTTGAGTCTTTGTGTATCCTTGCATGTGAAACAGGTCTGGATGTAACATGCCGTTGGGTTTTGGCTGTGTCTTTTGATTGGGAATTCAGTCAATTTAAATTTAGGGTTACTGCCATTTGATGTTGACTGGCTGTTTTATCCATTTGTTGGTGTAAATTCTTCTTTATGTTGGTGCTCTTTACTTTTTGGTGTATTTTTAGAAAGGCTAATACTGGTTGTTTCTTTCTGTGTGTAATGCTTCTTTCAGAAGCTCTTGTAAAGCAGGCCTGGTGGTAATAAAATCTCTGAGTTCTTGCTTGTTCATAAAAGATTTTATTTTTCCTTCAGTTGTGAAGCTTAGTTTGGCTGGATATGAAATTCTGGGCTGAAGGTTCTGTTCTTTGAGGATGTTGAATATTGGCCCCCACTCTCTTCTGGCCTGTAGAGTTTCTGCCGAGAGATCTGCTGTAAGTCTGATAGGCTTGCCTTTGTGGGTAATCTGACCTTTCTCTCTGGCTGCCCTTAGTATCCTCTCCTTCGTTTCAACCCTGGTGAATCTAACGATTATGTGCCTTGGGGTTGGTCTTCTTGAGGAATATCTTTGTGGTGTTCTCTGTATTACCTGGGGTTGAATGTTGACCTGCTTTGCTAGTTTAGGAAAATTTTCCTGAATAATATCCTGAAGGGTATTTTCCAGCTTGGATTCATTCTCTCCGTCGCATTCAGGTACACCTATCAAACGTAAATTTGGTCTTTTCACATAGTCCCACATTTCTTGGAGACTTTGCTCATTCCTTTTTATCCTTTTTTCTCTAATCTTTTCTTCACGTTTTATTTCATTAAGTTGGACTTTGACCTCTGATATCCCTTCTGCTTGAACAATTCGAGTGTTTAAACCTGTGCATACTTCTTGGAGTTCCTGTATTGTATTCTTCAGTTCCATTAATTCACTCATACTCCTCTCTTAGTTGTCTATTCTCAATAGGATTTCATCAAACCTTTTTTCAAAGTTCCTAGTTTCTTTACGTTGGGCTACAACATGGTCTTTTAACTCACCGAAGTTTGTTATTATCCATTCCTTGAAGAGTGATTCTGTCATCAGGAGGCGCTCGTTCTCCATCAAGCCTTGTTCCATTGTTGATGTGGAACTGTGATCATCTTTAGAGGGAGAGGCGTTCTGACTTTGAGTATTCTCAGCTTTTTTACGCTGGTTTCTTCCCGTCATTGTAAATTTATCTTCCTGTCGTCTTTGAAATTACCAACTTTCAGATTAGGTCTCTTGAGTGGACGTCCAGGTTGTTAGTTCCCAGGGCCAGAGCAGCGGCATTAAAACTGATGGTGCTTTTCTGGCCAGGATTCTCCTGTCGGGCTTACTTCTTGTTTCCGTAGTAGGCGACTCTGCCTTCCCGGGGCTCCAAACCTCGGTCAGAAGGGGAATCGGTCCTGTTTACTCTGTGCCAAGCGCTGCAGCGTCGAGGTGCTGGCAGAACCGCTGCGCCGACCACGAGAGTCGCACTGGCGACTCGTGTGTTTCCACCACTGGGGGAACTTCTGCTCCGTGAGTGACCAGAATTTGTCTGAAAGTGTGGCGTCCTCTAGTTCTCCGCGCCTTCCCTGAGAGCTACAATCCCTGGATGTTAGCGATCGGCCATCTTGGATCGTTCTCGTAACATCGTTTTTTATGGAAGATGATTTTATGTAATTGAAATGAGTTTTATTTTTAAAATCTGGATTTCTCTTTTGTTTATCCTGATTTCATGTACCATTTTAATTCAGTATTTGAATCTATGTTTATTTTAATATTTGACTACATAAACCAGATTGGAATGAGGTATTCCCGTTAGTGTTTTTCCCTGAAGTATTGTGCCATTTTAGATAATTATAAAATAAAATAATGATCACAAAAGGTATTTAAAATTGAATGAATTTAAAAATGAATGGAAGCCAAAAAGGAAAGCATAATATTGTCTCTTAAAGGCCCCTTAGTAAGATAAGCTGAATGTGGAAACTTAGGTCATAGTCTTTCCTCAGTTTCTCAAAGAGCTCTCTAAGGAAGTATTTTGGGCAAGGAAATGAGTGCGTAAACGAGTCTTGAGAAATGGAACTTACCACTTTTGGGTTATATGGCAAGATTGTGGCATAGCTTAGTGATAGATAATTGTCAGGAATATGGTTAGGGGAACTGATTACTTTCTAAATTGTATTTCCAAACTTATTGTGGCCAACTTCCAGCTCCCAAGTATTGATCAAAGCAGAACTTTTTCAAGCATGGTATTGTGGTGGGTGGGGGCGGGGGACAACTAACTGGATCCAACCAGAAAGGCATAGAGAGGAAAGGAGGAATTTGATCAGTAGTAGCCAAGTTGA
Organism: Callithrix jacchus; assembly: GCF_049354715.1. Classification (NCBI taxonomy): domain Eukaryota; kingdom Metazoa; phylum Chordata; class Mammalia; order Primates; family Cebidae; genus Callithrix; species Callithrix jacchus. The sequence continues at coordinate 24,237,708 of NC_133516.1, read as the reverse complement.
TGTGAACTTGTCTGGGAGCAAATGATGGGAACATTGACAAAGGGCATGTTGGCAGAAATAGCCTGCAGTATGTCTGTCTCTAGAATCTCACTTCTCCAGTCTGGACCAGTTGCTCCGTAAGCCTGCAGCATGGCTATCAGTCTGGGATTTTCTTACAAAATCATTCTGGAGATTCTTTTATTTCCTGTATCCCATATCTTTCTCCTTCTTGACTTAAGAAAAACTTAAGTACTTTCTCTAGTAGCTTCCTGAAAATGAGACATTTGTGATTCCATGCATGTCTGAAAATGTCTTGATTCTATCCTCATATTTGATTGGTAGTTTGGCTGGATATTTTTAGATTGGGAATAATCTTGAGAATTTTAACAGCATTTTTTGTTTTTTTAGTTTCCAGTGTTGATGTTGGAGCTTTTCTTATTAATGATCTTTTGCATTTCTCCTCTCCAGTTTCTCAGTATTTTCTGGAAGTTCTGGATTGGTATTATGATTTTCTTATTTTTGTGTTTGTGTGTGTTGTTTTGCTCTATTTTCTGGGAAATCTCAGTTAATCTTCCAAGTCTCCTTTTGAATATTTCAGTTCTGCTAGCACATATTTAATTTCCAAGAGTTTCTTTTGTCCACTAAATGTTTGTAAATATAGACCTGTTCTTTTTTCATGGAATCAGTGTTAAACCTGTGGTTTTAACCATCATTGCATACTATGATGTCATCACACAGGGAGCTTAAGAAACTCCCACTGGTTAGGTACCACCTCAGAACACTTGAATGGAGTTGGGACTCGGGCATCAATACTTTAACAAGCTTCCTAGGTTAGTTTCATAAACAACCAGGGTTGAGCGCCATTGTGTTAGAGGCTTCTTTTGGCTATCTGATCATGATTATAAGTTAGGCACTAAAAACTTCTTTGGAAGCTTTGAGCACAAAATTAGGACTTTGTTGACTTTGACCTTTGCCTAAGTCTGGACCATTTGTTGAGGAACAACTGTCATCAGGGTCTTTTTGAGTCTTTTCAGCTGGTGTGATTTCCCAGAGAAGACTCATTGATCTCCCACATAGGTGTGAGGGACTGGCTGGGAGCTAAGTGCTGGATATCTTAGCATATCATATGTATATGCTTATTTAATCCTCTGGCTTCCACCTTTCAGGTGAAGTCTATTCAGAGACTCTTCCTTTTACTCCTCCAGAGAATAACTTCCAGTCATTGTATTTATGTGTAGAGAGCAGTCCCCTAGTGGTATGGAGATGCGGAGGGACAGTAGGATTGAATGTCTTGCTTAAACCATCATTCCTCCTATTAATACTTTTTGAATGGGTTTTGGATTCAGTGCTGTGTTCCTTGAAGTGGCTGACCCAAGTTGTGCTGTGTTTCTATACTTAGCTTCCAGCTTCTCTAATTTGGTGCAAAAATATTAGCATATAGAGAAAACCTGGGAATGAACCAACATGATTTCTATAATATAATACTGACATTCTTTCCTTATATGATAATTGCTTATTAGCTAATTCACATTACCAAACATGTTCTGGTAAACAAATACTCCTTTCTTAAAATTTTTGAATAATCCTAAAGTTCTTTTTTTTTTTTTTTTTGAGACGAGTCTTGCTTCGTTGCACAGGCTGGAGTGCAGGGGCACGATCTCAGCTCACTGCAACCTCCAACTTCCAGGTTCAAGCGATTCTTCTGCGTCAGCCTCCCCAGTAGCTAGGATTACAGGTGTGTGCTACCACACCTGACTAATTTCTATATTTTTAGTAGAGATGGGGTTTCACCATGTTGGCTAGGCTGGTCTCAAACTCCTGACCTCAGGTGATCCACCCACCTTGGCCTCTCAAAGTGCTGGGATCACAGATGTGATCCACTGCACCCAGCCCCACAGGGAAGTTCTAAGTACCAAACAAATAACTGTTTCCCCTGAACCATTTGAGAGTAAGTTTCCAATGTGATGCCCCATCACTGCATCACGACCTTTTTTTTTTTTTTTTTTTAATTGAGACAGTTTCTCTGTCCTCCAGGATGGAGTACAGTGTTGCAGTCTGAGCTCACTGCAACCTTCATTTTCTGGGTTCAAGTGATTCTTATGCCTCAGCTTCCCTAGTAGCTGGGACAACAGGCATGCACCACCATGCCTGGCTAATTTTTGTATTTTAAGTAAGGTGGGGTTTTACTATGTTGGCTAGGCTGGCCTGGAACTCCTGGCCTCCACTGATGCACCCATGTCTGCCTCCCAAAGTGCTGGAATTACAAGTGTGATCCACTGCACCTGGCCTGCATCATTATTTTATTTATTTATTTATTTATTTATTTGATAGACAGTGTCTCACTCTGTTGCCCAGGCTGGAATGAAGTGGCACTATCTCAGCTCACTGCAACCTCTGCCTTCCGGTTCAAGCGATTCTTGGGCCTCAGCTTCCAGAGTAGCTGGGATTACAGGTGTACACCACCACACCCGGCTAATTTATTAATTTTTATTTTTTAGTACAGCTGGGTTTTCACTATGTTGGCCAGGCTAATCTTGAACTCCCAACCTCAGGTGATTCACCCGTCTCAGCCTCCCAAAGTGCTGGGATTACAGGCATGAGCCACTGCCCCTGGCCTGTATCATTACTTTAATGAATACCTCCCACAGCCTGGGACATTCTCCTGTATAATCATAGTATAGCCACCAATCAAGAAATGAGCATTGATACATGACTACCATTTAATTCCCAAACATCATTCAAATTTTAGCCATTGTTCTAGTAGTGTTCTTTATGGGAAAAAGATCTGGTGTATAAGTATAGATAGCATTTAGTTGTTATGTCTTTTTAATCTCTTTTAGTCAGGGTAGTTCCTCATTCTTACCTTGACGTTCTTCACCTTGATAGTTTTGAAAATTATAGACTAGTTCTTTTGTAGAATGTCCCTCAATTTGGGAGGAATATTATATAAATGATACTGTGTTCTTTTCACTTCATCCTCTCAGGGGTCACATGATTTTGACTTGTTCCCAGTGGTGGTGGTAACTTTGATCATTTGATTCAGGTGGTGGTCTAGTGGGTTTCTCCTACTGTAGGAGTAATCTTTTAAACCTTGTTGGTAATAAGTATTTTATTGGGGAGGTGCTTTGGGAGGAACTTTTGGTGGAGAATCGTGTTTAGAAACCAAAATAAGTTTTTGAGTGTGTATATACATACACATATTTACATCTTTTAAAAAATGTATTTATATTGAAAAACATTAGTGTGCCTGTTGGTATCTCCAGGTCTGATAGGATTCATTGTGGTTTTCTCCTTTTCCATATAAATAATTCCTTTCTCTGCGTTGAGAAATCTGGCCCCAATTTGTCTTGAACATGTTAACTTATATGATTGATTCCCTAGCATGTAACTGATATTCTGTGTCTGTTGCCAGGGGTGGCCTCTTCCCTGTCAGACGCTTGATACCTCACACTAGGTGGTGCTCCTACTTTGCTGCCTTCCTCTCCCTACTCGAGCTTCCGTTTTTCTTGCTGAGCTGCCTCCCTATGCAGACATGCTCCTTACCCTGCTTGGGATCCAGCAGCCTGCATATGGTTATGCTTCTGTGTCAGCATGTTTCCCATCTAGCTTGATTCTCTCAAGAATACTGGGTATACACACTTAACTTCCATGGTCCTCTCTAATGGCTGTTGAATAGAGTTTTCAGGAAGGGCAAGACAAGTACCAAATTATATTTATATTGATGCTGTACTAACATACTGGCCTGTTAAGGTTAAAATGTTTTTATTATTTATTGAATAATTACAGATGAAGTCTCACTCTGTTGCCCAGGCTGGATTGCCGTGGTGCCATCTCGGCTCACTGCAATCTCCATCTCCCATGTTCAAGTGATTCTCCTGCCTCAGCCTCCCGAGTAGCTGGGATTACAGACATGTGCCACCACACCCGGCTAATTTTTTTTTTGCATTTTTAGTAGAGATGAGGTTTCACCATATTGGCCAGGCTGCTCTTGAACTCCTGACCTTGTGGTCCTCCCGTCTTAGCCTCCCAAAGTACTGAGATTATAGGCGTGAGCCACTGCACCCGGCCTGAGCTATTTTTAGACCAGAAGACTTTTTATAGACCATATCTGTCATTGTTTAAGATCTTGGTACCATATCTTTGTATTTGGTCATTGTGGCCATGTGGTGGGGTGTGGGGAGACAGAGTCTCGCTCTGTTTCCCAGGCTGGAACGCAGTGGTGTGATCATAGTTCACTGCAGCCTTGACCTCCTGGGCTCAAGCAATCCTCCTGCCTCAGCCTCCTGAGTAGCTGGAATTACAGGTGTGTACCACCATCCCTAGCTAATTTGTATGTATGTATGTATTTATGTACGTATGATGGAGTCTCATTCTGTAACCCAAGCTGGAGTACAGTGGCATAATCTTGGTTCATGGCAACCTCCGCCTTCCAGGTTTAAGTGATTCTCCTGCCTCAGCCTCCTGAGTAGCTGGGATCACAGGCATGTGCCACCACACCCAGCTAATGTTTTTGTATTTTTAGTGGAGACAGGGTTTCACCATGTTGGCCAGGCTGGTCTTAAACTCCTGGCTTAAAGTGATCCACCCGCCTCAGCCTTCCAGAATGTTGGGATTACAGGCATGAACCACTGTGCCCAGACGTATTATTTTTTAGAGACACGTTCTTGTTATGTTGCCCAGGCTGATCTTGAACACCTGGACCCAAGTGATCTTCCCGCTTCAGCTTCCTAAAGTGTTAGGATTACAGGTGTGAGACACCGCACTCTGCCAAAAAAATTAACTTTTTGTTAATCAGCCATCTTTTGCTTTTCTCTTCTTTTACCTAATATCCCTTGAAGTTTTAAACATTGTATGTTCTATTTTTGATTTACACTGTTGTTAAATTATGTAGTTGATCTCTTCTTTAGTAGTTACATAAGCTATACCTTTCCTAGTTACTCACTGCAATAATTAAAATAACTTACTTTATCCTTGAGAGGTCTGAAAAAAAATAAGTTTATTGAACACCTTGGAAAAGTGAGGTATAAAACAATAATATTTATTTCATTCTTGAGTTTTAATAATCCCTTACCTATTTCCTCTCTCCCACCCTGCATGTTAAACTACTATTCCCCTCTCTGTCCTCATTTTTTTGTACATATGTTCATTGTGTCATTTATTATATATGATTTTAAATGTTTACATGGTTCTCTCCACTAGAATAAAAGTCCAGTGATGGAAGAACCTACATCTTTTTATCCTTGCATCTTTAGTGCCTAAATATTGCCTGGCTTATGCCCATAACAGGCATTTATTGATTGGAAGCTTTAGTTTGGAGCATGTAGTATATTCCAATCTTTTTTTTTTTAAAACAAGTAATTCTTAATTCTTTTAGAAGCTGGATAAGAAATCATCTCCATCCACAGGAAGCCTAGATTCTGGAAATGAGTCAAAAGAGAAATTATTGAAAGGAGAAAGTGCGCTTCAGCGGGTACAGTGTATCCCTGGCAATGCCAGCTGTTGTGACTGTGGCCTGGCAGATCCACGGTGGGCCAGCATCAACCTGGGCATCACCTTGTGTATCGAGTGCTCTGGAATTCACCGGTGGGTAGGCCTGCCCAGGTTGAGGATTTATTCTTTTGGATAAACACAGATTGAAATGATGATGTTTCATTTGTTAGCTGGCCTTTTCCACTTCTTTAACTTAACCACCAGTGTGTGTGTCTTTGTACCTTTTAAGAAGTGGTTAAAATCCTGGTTTGTAAAAGCTTTTAAGGACTTTGGTTCATCATTCATTATTAAACAGAAGATCTGTTCCTGTATATGTGTGTTGAGGGCTTTATTACAGCCTGTGTCACATTAAAAAACAATTTGCACAAGTGTGCAAATAGAGACTTGATTGTTTTTTATATTAATGCAGTCGTCTTTTTTCCACTTAGGAGTCTTGGGGTTCATTTTTCAAAAGTACGATCTTTAACTTTAGACACCTGGGAGCCAGAACTTTTAAAGGTAAAAACATATTGCTTTAAAATATTTCATATGTTCACATAAAAGTGAAAGAATTTTAGATTTTAGAATCTTGGTTTACAAATGTATGAGCTCTTCCTGCTAACAAGGTATGCTAACTAAATTGTATCGAAACACATCTGAAGCTATTTGGCAAATCTGGTGTTTCCATAATAAGTTTGAAAAATTGCTACATTTATATATAGCCCTCTTAACTCCGGGTTAGTTCATGCTTCTTTTTTTCCCTTGAGACAAGGTCTTGCTCCCTTGCCCAGGCTGTGTAGTGGTGCCATCACAGCTTACTGCAGCTTGACCTCCTTGGCTCAAAGGATTCTCTTACCTCAGCCTCCTGAGTAATTGGGACCATAGATGCATGCCACCATGCCTGGCTAATTTTTGTGTTTTTTTGTAGAGACAAGGTTTCACCATGTTGCCCACACTGGTCTTGTACTCCTGGGCTCAAGCAATCCATCTACTTCAGCCTCCCAAAATGCTGGAACTATAGGTGTGAGCCACTACCGTTGGTCCAGTTCAGATTCTATGCCTTAACTTTAATTTTTTCTAATTAGATTCTTATTAAATATATAAGAGATCTATTGTTATACTAAGCTTCATAATGAATTGGTAAAGCTTTTGACACCATCTGGTTGTTTTAGCATAGGACAATTTGCAGGTTTACATTTGTCAGGTTAGGGGTCATCAAACCAAGTCATCCTTTTTCCCCTATATCTAAGAACTTATATCTATGAAAATGTCATAAATAATTTTAGACCCCTATGGGTTTCTGATAAGATTTACACAATTCGAAATAGTTAATAGTATAATCCTTTTAATTACTGCCATCTAGTTTACCATATTGTAGAAAAACAGATGAATTTAAGGGTTGGAGTATATACTCATTTATTTCTGTCTGAAAATTGTGGCCAGGTGCTGTGGCTCACACCTGTAATCCCAGCACTTTGGGAGGCCGAGGTGGGCTGGTCACTTGAGGTCAGTAGTTTGAGACCAGCCTGGCTAACATGATGAAACCTTGTCTCTACTAAAAATGCAAAAATTAGCCAGGTGTGGTGGCACGCACCTGTAATCCCAGCTCCTTGGGAGGCTGTGCAATGGCGTGATCTCAGATCACCACAACCTCCACCTCCTGGGTTCAGGCAATTCTCCTGCCTCAGCCTCCTGAGTAGCTGGGATTATAGGCACGCGCCACCATGCCCAGCTAATTTTTTGTATTTTTAGTAGAGATGGGGTTTCATCATGTTGACCAGGATGGTCTCAATCTCTTGACCTCGTGATCCACCCACCTCAGCCTCCCAAAGTGCTGAAATTCTTTTTTTTTTTTTTGAGACAGAGTTTCACTCTGTCACCCAGGCTGTAGTGCAGTGATGTGATCTTGGCTAACTGCAACCTCTACCTCTGAGGTTAAAGTGATTCTTCTGCCTCAGTCTCCTGAGTAATTTCTTTTTGTAGAAATGGGGTTTCACCATGTTGCCATGGCTAGTCTTGAACTCCTGGCCTCAAGTGATCCCCCTGCCTTGGCCTCCCAAAGTGCTGGGATTACAGCATGAGCCACCACACCCAGCCAGTTTTTTCAAATCCTTAACCAACTTTCTTAGCATCAGTAATTGAAATATCCTTTCTTTTCGCATCATTTTCTTATTTTTCCTTTGCCTTATATTAAATTGTTTGTAAATAAGATTGATTTCTGTATGCTACTAATCTTAGGCAGTGATGTCTCACAGTATTATCTCACAGTACCAGTGCAGACTTTAAAGAAGACTTTATAATAATTAGTATCTTTTAAAAATGAAAAATATGCTGTATAAAACTAGAAGTAATAATTGCTTAAAGAGGAATTAGCACATTTAAGATTTATAAGAGGTAGCTGGGCTATGGGACGAGGGGAAAGGAAGTGACAGGGAGAGATAATAGAAACAAGAAATAAAAGTGACAGAAAAGGGGTGTCACAGAAATAATGGGACCTCAAAAGGGCTCATGATTAAGGAAAAGGAAAGAGGCCTGTGCGGTGGCTCACACCTATAATCCTAGCACTTTGGGAGGTTGAGGCAGGTGGATCACTTGAGGTCAGGAGTTGGAGACCATCCTGACCAACATGGTGAAACTCTGTCTCTACTAAAAAATAACAAAAACTAGTTGAACGTGCTGTTGGGCATCTGTCATCCCAGTTACTTGGGAGGTTGAGGCAGGAGAACTGCTTGAACCTGGGATGTGGACATTGCAGTGAGCCAAGATCATGCCACTGCATTCCAGCCTGGGCGATAGAGTAAGACTGTCTCAAGGAAAAGGAGAGAAAGGGAAACCATTCTCTCTTGCCTACCTAGCATACACTTTAAGAGAGTGCCCTTCTGAAACTTCACTCCTGTTGTTGGGTCCAGATAACATTTAATCCTCTTGCTGTCTCATCCCAGTCCTTGCTGGCTCCCACCAACTCACATGTCCCAACACTTTAACCTCTATTCTCTACATTCTGGTAATGCCATCTTTTAATGTATGTTAGTGTCGCTTTTACTTGATTATGATTTCTCAGGGAAATGGTTTGGGTGATCTGCATCTTGGTAAAAATGTTTTTGTGGTCACACCTGGAATTGGGCATAACTAGAAGCAATCAGATTAGCCAAGAAGGTACAGATATAATTTATTAGTGAGGCAAGGAGAGCTTGAACAGAATTAAAGAGTTAACAGATGGAAAGGAAAATCTGAAAGAATTTGGAATATATAACTAGGAGTTGTTATCTGAAGACAGAACCCAATCCAAAGAATGGTAAAAGTTTAAAAATAAATTCCAGAAAGTTGTACATTGATAGATTTGCATATTTCTGGGAACTAGACTTGACAACTGAAAAGAATAGATACTTAATTTTTAACTTACTGTCCTAAGACTGGCTAGTACTTACTATCCCTTACTCTATAGGAATGCTTTGTTGTCATACTTCTTATCTTAGATATAATAGTTGTGATATGTGACTAGATAGATACATAGACTTCTTATCTTAGATATAATAGTTGTGATATGTGACTAGATAGATACATAGATAGATAACTAGAGAGATAGAATGACTCTGGTGGAGGTGATAATCATCTAGGGGAGGTAGTCTGGTGAAGAACAGCAAAGTGATAATATTACTAAGTTCTTGTCTCATTTTGTTTTAACATGAAACTTCTTTGTAGAATAAGCAGCTGCAGAATATGCAAGAGAATTAGTTAACTGTACTTGCTTTAAGGACTTTTAAATTTTGACTTATTTTAAGGTCTTTATAGCTTATTTTTCTATTTTTTTGCCAATAGCTTATGTGTGAGTTGGGAAATGATGTTATAAATCGAGTTTATGAAGCTAACGTGGAAAAAATGGGGATAAAGAAACCACATCCAGGACAAAGGTACTATTTCAGTTGTCTTAATGTAATACCTTTTCCCTCCTAATTAGGAATATATGATTTTATTTCACTGTAGTAATTGATATATAACATTGAGACAGTGTTTAGAAGCAGCCATTACTACTTTGTTCAAATGTGGCTCTTTCTTGGGTATGTTAATTAGATAATTGCATTGGACAGATAATCAATAGTCTCCAGAGTAGAGAGAATCTTAAAAACTGGGGATCTGCACAGGAATGTAGAAACGCTTAGTAGTTAGTTAAAGTAGACCAAAGTTCTGTTCGTGGTAACATTTAAAAAGGGATAATTTATTCATTAATGTCTTTAGGGATCAAGTTTCTGCTACCTACAGTGAATAATTTTACATTGTTCATACTTAATTTAGCAAAGATTTGTTACTCACATAGTTTATGCATGACATTATGATATTGAAGAACTGAAGATGCAAAGTGTGCCTCTGGAAGGGGAGAGTACCTGATTGCTGTGATTGAAATTATTGTTCCAATTCTGTATAAGGAGGCTCATTGAATGAAGTGGCTAAGAGTTGGTACCATCTCTACTAAAAATACAAACATTAGCTGGATATGGTGGCGGACACCTGTAATCTCAGCTACTCGGGAGGCTGAGGTAGGAGAATGGCTTGAACCTGGGAGGCGGATGTTGCAGTGAGCTGACATTGTGCCATTGCACTCCATCCTGGGCGACAGAGCAAGAATCTGTCTCAAGAAAAAAAAAATATATATATATAGAACAGATATGGCATTTTATGATGGTATCATAAATCAGAAGTTAAAAATATATATTCTTAAATTAACAATGCTATGTTGTTTTAAAGTAGTCTTCTGAAAAATTGTGACCACCAGTATTGCCAGTTCAGTATGTGAAATTATTTCTTTGAGCAAAACTGAAAATAAAGTTACTTTCTATAAATTTTTATGTGTTTTTTTCTGGTGATGTTTTTGATTCTGCAAAAAGCATGAGAGGAGTATAGAAACGAATAGCACAGAAATTAAGAGAAGGGAAGAGTACTATGTTAATAATACTTGTGACTTTTTAGTTAGGTTATTATTTGTATTTCACTTGAGTGTGAAATCATAGTTCATTAAATATTTGAAAGGAAAACATACAGTTTCACCGATTCAGCTTTAACTAGTATTACATTCAGTGACTTTGTTTGAATATATTCAGTATATAATGGCTTCTTTGCTAAGAGATTAAACAAAACATTGTGACATTTTTATGTATACCAGACAGGAGAAGGAGGCATATATCAGAGCAAAATACGTGGAGAGGAAATTTGTGGATAAATCTTCTATATTATCATCACCTCCTGAGCAGGAAAAAAAGTTTGTCTCTAAAAGTTCTGAAGAAAAGAGACTGAGCATTTCTAAATTTGGGCCAGGTGACCAAGTCAGAGCATCTGCCCAAAGTTCAGGTATCACAAACTTTCTTACTGTGTCTATAACTATTTTCTTAAGCTCAAGTCACTTTTATAATCCCTGAACTAGTAGCCATTGTCAGTTTTTTAAATGTTAAAAACCTGTTCTTCTACATATTCTAAGGAAAACTGAATTTCTGTGTCTTTAACACAGTTAAATTTAAACAATGCCATAATATTTCACCTTTCTAGGTCATATGTATATTCTAAGGAATAAAACTGCTTAAAATGCAAGGGGAGATGGGAATTATAAACCTGTGATTTCAAAAGCCCTAAGTATCCAATTAACTACCTGATTTCCTTCCTATTTTTTCCTCCTAAATTTTTTCCCAGTAACGTTTCTTCCTGCCCTTTTCCCTTCTTATGGCCTGCTTTGTGCTTTGCTAACTTGCATGTCCCCAGTGATTGCTGTAAATAGCGACGAGGCCAGGCGGGAGTCTCTGTTTTGTCCTGATGAGCTAGATTCACTCTTCTCCTACTTTGATACTTCTTCAAAACTGCGTAGTAGTAAGTACTACTCTCGTGGAGCATTCCAAGTCTGTGCCAGTGGTCATTGTGCGGTGTGGCCATTTCTCTAGATGTTACCCATTGTCTCAGAATTACACGTTACTCACAGTCATATAATAAATTAAGCTCTTACTACCCCTGACATATTAGGGGGTAATGAAATGTGTTACAACTCTGAAAATAAGTTTATTTTCAGGTTTTGTGATTGATTTATATCTCAATAAGCTAAATGTTCAAAAAGTTTAAAATTATATTAAATGCATTCTACTTGTGGTGCCTGAGTTCATGTTGATGTGTAAGAGTTCATTTTAAAACCTTGTTTGTGGGAGATTGTTTTATAAATGGCATGAACTTTAATCATTAGTCAATTTTTCTTTAAAACAGTCAAAAGTAATGACAGTGGAATCCAGCAGAGCTCTGATGATGGAAGAGAATCTTTACCCTCCACAGTATCAGCCAATAGTTTATATGAGCCTGGTGAGTTCTGATGAAACTCAGTGTTGATTGGTTTTGTTTGCTGAAAAATGCATGTGGTAAATGTCTACTCAATTAAATATTTTAAAGGAAGGAGTTAGTCTTTTAGAAGGTACTATGAGAAGAGTACTACTCTTAAATGAGAAAGCAGCTATTTCTTCATATTTGGAAATTCTGTCCTAGTTATGCATTGTTTATACATTTTTTTTTTTTCGAGTCTCGCTCTGTTGTCCAGGCTGGAATGCAATGGCACCATCTTGGCTCACTGCAACTTCCACCTTCTGGGTTCACGCAGTTCTCCCACTTAGCCTCCTGAGTACCTAGCTGGGTTACAGGGATGTGCTACCACACCCAGCTAATTTTTGTATTTTTAGTAGAGATGGGGTTTCACCATGTTGGCCAGGCCGGTCTTGAACTCCTGACCTCAAGTGATCTGCCTGCCTCAGCCTCCGAAAGTGCTGGTATTACAGGTGTCATCCAGCATACCTGACCCTTAGTTGTACATCCTTTCAAGCCTCATGGTATGTGCTAAAAGTGCCTTACCAATTTCCAAGGGTAATTTTTAATCCACATGAACTGTGTGTCTTGTTATCCTTTATCTTTCCTGTGGCTATCCTATCAGGAGAAAGAGAACAACAACCTCTTCCCCATTAGATTTTTGTTTTGACTTGTGCTTTATATCTTTATTCTCTCCTCCATGATTTCAGTGATTTTGCTTCTGCAGAGTACTCAGGGGACTAAGCACTCTTCAAAATTTGCAGTGTTTACAGTGCAAATTGGGATGGTACCGGACCATCTTAGGAATGAAGTGAGGTTTGGTCTAGTAGTAAAAGTCTTTATGGATTCTTGCTGCTTCTTGAGTCCAGACATTTAGGAATATACTCAATTACTCAGTTTTAATCCAGTACAGAATAATTAACCTGTCCATTGGATACTGGCAAGAACAGAAAGGCCTGGCATATCAGTTATAGTCTTTATAGGAGAAGGTTGAATGTTGGGGAATATCTATGTGAAAATCTCCTGTAAACTCTTTATGATAGATTAATGGTTTTTTATGTTATAGCTTTATTTTTTAAAATTGGGATAAAATTTACCATCTTAACCTTTTTTTTTGGAGACTAAGTCTTGCTCTATTGCCCAGGCTGGAGTGCAGTGATACAATCTTGGTTCACTGCAGCCTCCGCCTCCTGGGTTCAAGCGATGCTCCTGCTTCAGTATCTCGGGTAGGTGGGATTACAGGCAACTGCTACCACACCTGGCTAATTTTTGTATTTTCAGTAGAGATGGAGTTTCACCATATTGGCCAGGCTAGCTTCAAACTCCTGACCTCAAGTGATCCACCCGCCTTGGCCTCTCAAAGTGCTGGGGTGGCAGGTGTGAGCCACCATGAGCAGCCCATCTTAATCATTTTTAAGTGTACAGTTTAGTCACATTAAGTGTAGTCACATTATTGTGCTACTATTACCGCTATTCATCCACAGAACTCTTTATCTTGCAAAACTGAAACTCTGCCTATTAAACAATTTTTTCTTTCCCTGCCAAGAGCTCATTTTTAATGATGTATTTGTGTTTGCTTTTCAGAAGGAGAAAGGCAAGATTCTTCTGTGTTTATTGACTCTAAACATATTAATCCAGGGCTTCAGCTTTATAGGGCTTCATATGAAAAAAACCTTCCTAAAATGGCTGAGGCTTTGGCTCACGGCGCAGATGTGAACTGGGCTAATTCCGAGGAAAACAAAGCAACACCGCTTATTCAGGCTGTATTAGGGGTATGCATTTATACAATGACATTTACAGTGACAATCAAATATTAAAAAAAAATGATAATACGTTCTGAACTGGCATTAGTATTATCTTTGCTTCAAGAGATCGGTTGGAAAATAGGAGCCTCTGTGCTATTAATAGTAGTGGCTTCTGAGCATCACTTTCATTGTTTCAGCAATTTTTTTGCAGTGGAAGAGAATTCTGATGATGAAAATACATAGTGTGTTTTGGTAGTTCACAAACTGCAAATGAATCTCTATTCTTGGGAAGAAAACAATATAATTCATAATTTTCTATGCTTTGGCTGAGGGAATATTTTTCCTTTTGGAGAGAATGAAATGGAAATGCTATTTGAGTAAAGTAAAGAAAACTAATTGTTTTTAAAAAGAAATGTATTGTTGTTTCTTGTTATTTGCTTTTGTATATAGTTATCCTCTTTTTTCCTTTAAGGGTTCTTTGGTGACATGTGAGTTCCTCCTACAGAATGGTGCTAATGTGAACCAAAGAGATGTCCAGGGGCGGGGACCATTGCACCATGCCACCGTCTTAGGGCACACAGGGTAACTGCAGTGCTTTCATATTTAAGGAGACTTTATTTGAAAAATTATTTTATATTAATGTTTTAGTTTTTCTCAGGTAAATGTTTTTAGGTAGAGTTTGTAAAAAGATGTGTTCCATGACTTATTTTGTCATGATGGAATTTGAAAGTTGAAAAAAATCTCATTGAGAAAAAGCTGCTGTTGGTTTTCAGATATGAAAATTTCAAGGCCTATTTTGACCTTAACTTGTCATTAAATAGATCCATTTTAGTACTTCCTCTGTTACTGAAATTGTGGTGAATTTTGTCAGACAACTTAAGCCTATGTTTTTGTTTGTTTATAGATGTACATTTTTTCTATAATATGTGCACAATAACCTATTTAAGGATAATTTTCTAACTCTGCATGTTTAGTTTTTCCACAGGATAGCTAAACTCAAATTCTAAACTAAATTCTTACTTTGGGTTATTGATGTTGTGTCTTCTGGAGTGATAGTAAGATTCACAGAACAATAAAGCCTTGAAAATTGACTTTCTATTATTAGAAAGTATAAATGAAAGAAAAACGCTGGCCTTACACGAACAGTTTGTGTCTTAGACGATTGTTTCTTAGTAAGACATCGCAGGATATCTGATTATTACGTGGAGATAAGCAAGAAGCTCTTATTTAAAATGTTTTAAAATAGCGTCTTCATTTATTTAGAGACAGGGTCTCATGCTGTTGCCCAAGCTGGAGTGCAGTGGTGTTATCATAGCTCACTACAGCCTTGCCCTGGTAGCTGGGGTTATAGGCATGAGCCACTGTGTCTGGCTATTTTTATTTTTAATTATTTATTATTATTATTTTGCTTTTGAGCTATAGTCTTGCTCTGTTACCCAGGCTGGAGTGCAGTGGCACCATCTCAGCTCACTGCAACCTCCGCCTCCTGGGATCAAGCTATTCTTCTCCTGCCTCCGCCTCCCAAGTAACTGGGATTACAGGCACACACCACCACTCCTGACTCATTTTTTTGTATTTTTAGTAGAGATGAGGTTTCATCATGTTGGGCAGGTTGGTCTTGAACTCCTGACCTCAGGTGATCTGCCCACCTTGGCCTCCTAAAGTGCTGGGATTACAGGCGTGAGCCACCGCGGCTGGCCATGTCTAGCTATTTTTATCATGGCTTGTTTTCTTCTATCAGCAAAGAGATTCAGTCCAATAACTTGATCATTGAAGCTGTCTACACTTTAAAAAGGTAGTATTTAAGGTAGTACTTAACTTTGTATTTTCTTTTTTTAAGAGATGGGAGTCTCACTATATTGCTCAGGTAGGAGTGTAGTGGCTGTTCATAGGCGCATTCATGGCTCACTAAAGGCTTGAATTCCTGGGCTCGGGATCTTCATGCCTCAGCTTCCCAAGTGGCTGGGACTGTAGGCATGCACCACCCCTTCTGGCTAATGTTTTAATTTTGTAGAGATAGGATGTTGCTCAGGTGGGTCTCGAACTTCTGACTTCAAGTCATCCCCCTCCCTCTGCCTTCTGAGTAGATGAGATTTTAGGTGCTTACCTTGTCTAGCCATTATTTTCTTCTTAAACTATCAAAATTCTGTCCATTTTATTTCATAGACTCTAGTCATTATTTCATATTTTAAAATTTTTCTCAGTTTATTCAAGTCATGAATATTTTTGAATACAGCAAGCAGATTACTTCTCATTCTTTGCTCTTGTATTATCATTATTATGAAGTTTATGTTGCCTTGGCTTTCTTCGTTTTCAAATAATGACCTTGTGTGATCTTTTTTTCATTTATGTTTATAGATACCTGTGCACATCTTTTTATGATATTCTTTGAGCGTAGGGACCACAACTTATATATCTACCGTGCTATCTAATAGCACCAGATTAAATAAGATAATGTATGCAAAAATATATTGAGCCTTGTAAAATGTTGATCTTGATATTTATTAGTAGTCAGTGTTAAATTAATATTTGTAGAATGAAGAATTTCCTAATGAAAATGTTATTTCTTTAGGTAGTACTTTTTTAAAAGATGAATACTAATTTTTTTTTCTTATTTGCAATATCTCAAAAATGCTGTTTCCTTAAACAGGCAGGTATGTTTATTCCTAAAACGAGGTGCCAATCAACATGCCACAGATGAAGAAGGGAAAGACCCTTTGAGCATAGCTGTGGAAGCAGCCAATGCTGATATAGTAACCTTGTAAGTATTTCCTTTGCACTTGACTATTTCCATATAGTGAATTATAGTTGTCCCTTGGTTATCCACAGTGGATTGGTTCCAGGATCTTGTGGATACCAAAATCCACATATGCTCATGTCCCTTATATAAAATGGTATGTATCTACATATAACTTACACACCTCCTCCCATATACTTTAAATCATCTCTGGCTGGGTGCAGTGGTTCATGCCTATAATCTCAGCACTTTGGGAGGCTGAGGTGGGCGGATCACAAGGTTAGGATTTCGAGACCAGCCTGGCCAATATGGTGAAACCCTGTCTCTACTAAAAATAAGAAAATTAGCCAGGCATGGTGGTGGGCACCTGTAGTGGCAGCTACTTGTGAGGCTGAGGCAGTAGAATCGCTTGAACCTTGGAGGTGGAGGTTGTGGTGAGCCAAGATCGCATTACTACACTCAAGCCTGGGCAATAGAGCGAGATTTGTCTCAAAAAAAAAAAGTTTTGGCCAGGCTCAGTGGCTCACGCCTGTAATCCCAGCACTTTGGGGAGCTGAGGCAGGTGGATCACCTGAGGTTGGGAGTTCGAGACCAGCCCAATCAATATTGAGAAACCCCATCTCTACTAAAAATACAAAATTAGCTAGGTGTGGTGGCACATGCCTGTAATCCCAGTACTCGGGAGGCTGAGGCAGGAGAATTGCTTGAACCCAGGAGGTGGAGGTTGCAGTGAACCTAGATCGCGCCATTGCACTCCAGCCTGGGCAACAACAGCAAAAAAACAAAAAATTATCTCTATGTTACTTATTATACCCTAATACAATGGAAATGCTATGTATATAGTTGTTAATACTATATTTTTTTATTTGCACATATGTGTGTATGTATGTATTTTTTTGAGACTGATTTTCTCTCTGTTGCCCAGGTTGGAGTGCATGATCTCAGCTCACTGCAACATCTACCTCCCAGTTTTAAGTGATTCTCCTGCCTCAACCTCTCTAAGATCTGGGATTACAGGCATGATCCACCACACCCTGCTAATTTTTGTGTTTTTAGTAGAGATAGGGTTTTTGGCCAGGCCGGTCTCGAACTAACCTCAAGTGATCCGCCCACCTTGGCCTCCCAAAATGCTGTGATTACAGGTGTGAGCCACTGTGCCTAGCAATTATTAGTATTTTAAAATTGTTGTATGGTTATTTTGTATTGCCTTTTTTCCCTTGAATATTTTCCATTGGTGATAGGTTGAACCCACAGATAAGGACAGCCAACTGTACTTGAATGAAGTGTTAAATGAACTTTGAAGATGGTTGGTATTTACTATGTGTCTGTACTTCTCTAAGCACATTAAATGTATGAAGCAGTTTAAATGCATGAACTTAATTGGTTCTCACAACAACACTATGAGGAAGATATTAATATTGTCTTCATTTTATAGAAAAAGAAGCCAAGCCATAGATAATTTGAAATTATCTAAGTGGTGGAGTTGGGATTTGAATCCAAGAATTGTGACTCTAAAACCCATGTACTTAGCCATTTGTGCTATACTGCCCGATATAGGAACAGAAAACAAGTGACTTCTCCAAATGGTTTCTTTAACTCTTTGTAAAGTACTAGGGCAGAGGTTGGGATTGTTAGAGAAACAGATAATTATTCCACTACCTTGAGAATTAGAGGATTCTCTAATTCTGTAGGCAGGACAGCTGCATTGATGTTAGTAATTTGTGAAATTCCTTTACCTTTAGGCAGTGGTAGGAATTTGTGCTTGTTTTTGAAAAGTGTTGTTCACACAAAGCTGGGTGCTCCCACCTATGATTTAAGCTACTCAGGAGGCTGAGGTGGGAGGGTTGCTTAAGCCCAGAAGCTGGAGAAAAGCCTGGGCAACATAGTGGGATCCTATCCCTACAAAAAATTAAAAATTAGCCAGCTGTGGTTGCACATGCTTGTAGACCTAGTTACTTGGGAGGACGAATGAGACCCTGCCTCCAAAAAAAAAATTACTTACATGAATACTTGATTAATTTTTAGATAAAAATGCATGCTTTTGAATGTTTGAAAAGAATTTAATGTGATCTTTTAAAAATTTTTGAGGTCTTAATTTGATTTTCATCTCAGATGAAAGAAGTTTGTTACACATGGAATTCAGAAAATTAATCATGACTGGCCAGGCGCAGTGACTGACGCCTGTATTCCCAGCACTTTGGGAGGCCGAGGTGGGCAGATCACGAGATCAGGAGTTTGAGACCAGCCTGACCAACATGGTGAAACCCCACCTCTACTAAAAATACAAAAATTAGCCGAGCGTCGTGGCGTGTGCTTGTAATCAGCTACTCAGGAGGCTGAGGGTAGGAAAATTGCTTGAACCCAGGAGGTGGAGGTTGCAGTGAGCCAAGATCGTGCCATTGCACTGCGGCCTGAGTGATAGAGTGAGACTCTGTCTCAAAAAAAAAAACATCACTTATACTTCATTGTTATGTAGGAAATCTCAAGCATAGTTTTTGTGTTGTCACTTACTCATTTTAATCTGGGCTAAATGAGGCCCGTAATTGGTTATCCCCCATCATTGGAGAAGAAATAGGTCCATTCACACTCCTGAATCTCACATGGCTTGTTTGCACTCCTGAGGTCCTACTGAGAACTTTTGACTTCTCATGTCACCCCTGCCTGACTTCTGCCAAATAAAAAGCCAAACAACGGCAAAACATACTTTCTCAGATCCTTTTCCCTTAGAATGGGTTATTGTTATTATGCAGGCTATTGCAGGAAAATCTGGAACTCTTAAATCATTATAGATTTACAGTAGAAGAAAGATCAGTTATTAAAGGTAGGAATGATATAGAGAAACAAGCTCTGCAGACAGTTTCCCAGGCAATTCCTATATAGCAGTGGACCCTTCCTTAAAAATAATGTGTTCTCAAATTGTCTAAATTTTCTCGTTTTACTTTGTATGAGTGCTTCAGTTTTACTTAAGAATTTTTGTAAGTAAGCATCCCCTAAAAATCCAAATGCCACAGGATGATTTGTGGAACTATTGTTAATACACACAGCTGTCAAGAGAGGAGATGAAGGGAATTGTGGAACTTTGAAGATTGGAAAAGTTCATGTCACATGCTGTAGTTGTCAGAACATTTCAGAAGAGGGTGATAGAGGTTTAAGAAGGCAGTGGAAATTTGGTGGCCCAGAAGGACAGACAAGGAATACAGAGAAGGAGAGGGATACCAAACATAATATTTGCCTATTTAAAAATGTTGCTTAAAGGAAATATTTATCTTCTTAATCTAGTGCTACATGTCATCTGCTGCCAAGATGAATAACGTTTAAAAGAATGTATAAGTAATATGGTAATGTTGGAAAATTCTTGGTAATTCATAGTCATTTATTATAATGTTTGTATATCAAAATACATTTCCATTATTTAGAGGTGACACATGCTGTTTTTATGTCTGGAACTACCTCACTTTAGGGTGAGCCAGAGTGAACTTAGGACAGTGTCTCACTTCCACACTGTAGAAACAATAATTTCAATAGTTGGTAGTTAAAATTTGACAGATTGCTGTAACAGCCAGGAATTCTCAGGCGTCTGAGAAGCAGGCCCCTAGAGGTGTTGCAGGGATGCTGCGGAAGTAGAGCTAAAATGCACCAGTCAGAAAATTTGTATCATCCTTTCTCGTGAGAATTGTATCAAGGTGAGATAGTTATCGTTGTACCTCTAATTACTGGGTTTGATAAACTAAAAGCCAGATTATTTTAATGGCAAATAAAAAACAATTACATTAGTGCATGCATTACCTGTTTATAGACTTTATGACACTTTTATTGTATAATGTCATCTAAAACATTGTTTTATTGATTTTTAGGTTACGTTTAGCAAGAATGAATGAAGAGATGCGGGAATCAGAAGGACTATATGGACAGCCAGGTCAATATTCTACTAATAACCATACTGAAATGCAGTATAAGAAATGCATTCAGGAATTTATCAGTTTACAACTGGAAGATTCATAGTTCTTTAGCAAACTAATGTGATACTATAGAGTTTTTATAACCTACTTGTAAATTGTGAGTTGTTAGCTTTGTACTGTACTTAACTGAATCCTTGGGTGGCTAATCCCAGGCCTTTAAAAATTCATAACTCTTCCTATGACAGTACACATTGACTTGCTCTGTTTAGCTCTGGCTGCTGACCTCTTTATTTGCTGTACAGATGTCTTCCATATACATTCCAGTGACGTGAATGGAATGGTAAAAAATTCTTTATATGCTTACAGCAGCAAAATAGTTGTTTTCTTTTTGGAATTCTTTTTAGCTGTCAAGTGAATATAACAGAGTTGTTTTCTTTTTGTTATTCAGGGAATTTCTATCAATTACGTTCAGGGAAAAAAAAATCACCGTGTGTCTGGCATATAAAAAGCCAGTATGGAAAATACCAAGAATAAGTTTACTGATTAATTTTGTACTATAATCTAAAAATGAGTTGAAGATTTAAAATGAAATTTATCAGTAAGTGGAGAAGTCCATGATGTGTGTGGAGTTAGTTTGAAATGCTGAGGGAAAAGATCTCATTTTTTCTAAAGATAAAGCTTTGCCTCCAGGCAATTGTACATTATCTCTTGGATAAGTGGAAGTATTTAGAACAATAGTTTTTGCACCAGATGGCAAAGTAGATTTATTCTATTTGAGAAATTTCAACTCATGATCACCTCAAATTTCATTTTGAGTAATTATCACCCTTGAATCAAGATATCAAGGAAGAAATATTGCCGATCAGATTCTTCTCTTTGATGAACACATTGATTAGACATTCTTCACAAAGAAGAAAGTAATTATTGGTTCTTTTGTTTCATGAATTTAAGTATATGAATTACTCATCTGTCTTTTAAATTTATATACATATTAGTAAAAAAATTTTGTGAATTCATGACTACAATACTTGAGATTGTTCAGTTTGCAATGAATAGGTTTGGTTTTTAAAAAAAAAATGAATATTGATACATTATTTTTAAAGTGACCTGGTAATATCTCTTCTTCTTGTTCAGATACATTTTGAAATTTCTGTACTTCAGCTATTTATTTTAACAGATTAATATATAATTAATGTGAGGCCATTTTTTCTCAGAGAACCATATTTACGACTGCTTATTTTTGGCCTAATTTAATATGGAACAAGTAAGAACGTTAAGAATAGAGGCACTTCAGCTAGATATTTCTAATCTAGGGTGTCCCACTTTAATCCTATGGATCATATACAATACTAGGCAACTCACGATGTTCCAAGATCTAAGAGTGCTGATTAAGGGTGAATCTCTAGCATTAATTCTGGATTTCACCCATTTGTTTTAAACTTGAATGTTAGATTTTAAATAGGTTATAATTTTGTAAGAGATATTCTTAACTGATAGTATTACTAGGCCATTTTTGAGGCCTTTGTGTTTAAGCACTTTAAAATAAAAGTTGTTTAAAGAATATGACCTGATATTTGTGAGAGAAGAGTGAACCTCAAGATTTTAAGTTAAACAATTATTTTCACCCAGAAATTTTTAACTTCAGTGTTTGGTTACCTGCTCTTTCCTTAAGGTGTTTACCGATGAAGTTTACCCAGCTTATTAGTCAGGTGGTCAGTGGTTGACTCTTTGTGGAGTTGGGAAGCTTGAAAGGAGAGGGCCTGTGAGTTCTTGCCACCTCTAGTTCCACCAGAATTGCTTGGGTTTCTGTTGCCATCATTTAGGAGCATTCAAACTTCTTTCACTGTCATTTTTGTTTGAGTTTAAAATATACAAAAAAAGATTTTTCCAATTTGTTTTAATGAAAACTTGGAAAAAAAAGCCTCATTTTAAAACAAGTTTTCCTACCATTCTCACAGTTTAATTTCAAGGTTAAAAAATAGATTAGAATTCTGGAAATAGTATATCAGAATAAAATTGAGATTTTTCTGATCTATTTGAGGATCATCTTGAAAAGGGTTAGGTTTTTAACTCATTCAGAGGGCTTGATATTTAAAGCAGGATAATTTTATGCTTAGACGGGGGCATGGTGAAATGGCATAGCTATTGTTCTCTGGTTACTATTCTTTTCCTTTATGGATCTTTACAGAGCAGTTATGTTTGGCTCAGGCAGCTGCTCTTTGTTTTTCCTCTGGTTATCACTGTACATTTTTCTATCAAAGGCTTCAGTTGCTTGTTTTATTGGGATCCTTTTTTGGTTTTCTTAGCAATAGAATGAAAACCTCATTACTCTGGGTAACTTTTAAATGCAGGTATTTTTAATCTTTTGATAATGAAGAGCTCTACCCTTTAAAAGATATAATCTTTGGCAATCACTGATTTATTTCTAGGAAACCCCACTTGTGAATTTTCTATCTGTATAACCCCTAAGGACCCGGGACTCCCTGTTTCTTGTGTGGTGTGATGTGAGAGCACGCTTTTTTCTTTTTCCTTTTTTTTTTTTTTGAGATGGAGTCTCGCTCTGTTGCCCAGGCTGGAGTACAGTGGTGCAATCTCTGTTCACTGCAACCTCTGCCTGCCGGGTTCAAGAGGTTCTTCTGCCTGCCGGGTTCAAGAAGTTCTTCTGCCTCAGCCTCCTGAGTAGCTGGGATTACAGGCATGCACCACCACACCCGGCTAATTGTTTTTTTTGTTTGTTTGTTTTTTGAGACGGAGTTTCACTCTTGTTACCTAGGCTGGAGTGCAATGGCGCGATCTCGGCTCACCGCAACCTCCATCTCCTGGGTTCAGGCAATTTTCCTGCCTCAGCCTCCGGAGTAGCTGGGATTACAGGCACGCGCCACCGTGCCCAGCTAATTTTTTGTATTTTTAGTAGAGACGGGGTTTCATCATGTTGACCAGGATGGTCTTGATCTCTTGACCTCGTGATCCACCCACCTCAGCCTCCCAAAGTGCTGAGATTACAGGCTTGAGCCACCGCGCCCAGCCTTGTTTTGTATTTTTGTAGAGATGGGGTTTCATCATCTTGGTCAGGCTGGTCACAAATTCCAGACCTCAAATGATCCACCTGCCTCGGCCTCCCAAAGTGCTGGGATTATAGGCATGAGCCACCATGCCTGGCCCTAGCACGCTTTTTTTCAAAAGAAGGTGTGTCTCTCTTTGACAGTCCCTGTACACCTTAGGAGATATGGGTGGGTGAGGGAAACAGCATACTTTTCTCTCAATTATTGGAAACCAGTTTGGTGGTTCCCACAGTCTCTGGCTTTGTGACTCTTCTTGATTGTTGGCAGGCTCTCAGCCAGTTGATCATCACTGCTTTAGTCAACCACTACTGGTTATGTGAGTATGTAGCAAGCACAAGCTGGGAATCGCTGATCTAAGCAATTATGAAAGTAAGCTGTTACCAACCCAGAAGGGGTAAGGTCATGCATATGATGACCTGGGGATGGGTGTCACATGCTGCCATCCCTTTGAGGGGAGTACATTTCAAGAGCAAAATTAGCAACCCTTGAATCATCATGACTGCTGTTGTGGTAGATATTCTGAGTACCAAAAATTAAAAATGAATTTAAATTATCAGAAACATAGCAGTCTGTTTTTTAAAAACTCAGAGCTGTCCAGACACATAGAAAAGTTAACACTCTGGAGGGAAACAGAATGTAGTTAAGTTTAAGGAATATGCTTAGTATTATAAATGTTGGATGATTAGTTGTTTACCATTTATAATAAATTGTTAAATTATTTCTGTGAACATTCCATGGCAGCATATTCTGGGTTGTTGTTTATGTGTTCCAATGGAGACAAATTATATTTGCCTTGGGAAAAATTCTAAGTAATCAAAATTATATTTAAATATTAAAAAATCACATAGAAGTTAATTTGTGTTAGATGTATTAAGTATCTTAGTCACTATTGTTCTTGTAATGTTTGCTTTCGACAGCACATTTTGAGATCTAAGAAAGGTAGTACATTAACATCATATTAATGTTTTCTTAGAAACTAAATGTTAACAAAAAGTTTTATGTGTGTATATGAAGGTGGCAACTTCCTTTTGTATTGTATTAACACTTTTTAAATGTATTCAGTCAGTGAAACCAATGATTATTAGGGCACCAACACTTTTTATTCAAGGAAGCATTTGAGTCTTATAATTTGTTTTGCATGGTACAATGGTTCTACTAAAATGTACTTGTGTAATAGGTACTAGATGATTTAAAAAAAAAACTGGGAAACCATTTAAAAAATTCCATAGCTTGTTATACAAAATATGCATTGCTAATAGTAGAAGCCATATATTGCCATTGTACTATTGTACTACTTAACAGTGCTCATCTGGTGCTATCTGTAGACTATTTGGTATTAATGTCTGCTAGACCCTCCTTCCTATTTCTTCTTGAATGTACAATGTGTGCCTTTTAAGTTACTTCTAGTGTTGAACGGTAAAATCTTTGTGGTATTTTTGTATTATAATCTGCACTTTACACTTTCTTGGAAAGTAAAATTCCAGACTATCCAGTTTAAATAGTATTTTAAAAATATTTATAATGTTTACAATAAATATTTTAAATATTTCAATTCAACATCTAAAAATTAGAAAAAATATTTTATATGGTTTGTTGCTATTTAATGTTGCTCTCTTCCCTGTTTATTTTATAGCTTTTAGAATGGTTAAGAATGAGAATAGCAATGTTTGTTTTTTGATGTGGAAGTAAACTTTCACGAAATCATGGATATAATCGGATTGTCTTACCAGTTGTTCAACGTATCAACCTTTTATTTTAGTGACGTCCATATAAATTAGATGTTACTCTCAGCCACCTGTTAATAATCGCTTCTACCTTTTTTCTTTTTAAAGTAGACTGATTAGGTTTAATAGATTGATTTAGGTCATGAATAAATTTCCAGGGCTAAATGAAAGCTATATAGAGATGTTAATAAGTTGCTTTTTACCTAAATATAAAAAGTGACTGAAAAGTATTAAAAAATTTTTATTGAAAGTCTTTGGTTATGCTGGTAGACCTCTTTACTAGATCTTTATTTCTATCCCCAACTTTTTTCTAATTCTCTAGCTTTTGATATGGCACCTCTTGCCTCAAAAATCTCACTTTTTAAAAACTGACAAAACCTACTGCAAACTGACAAAACAACAAGTGTAGCAATGAGTTTGTTGTAAGATGGATGCAAAGTATCTTACAGGAGATAATTATAAAACATGTTACAACAATAATAATCAAAAACAGTATTGTATGGTTGAAATCTTTGAGAACAGAATTATGCCAAGCATTTGTATAAGGCGAATGTTTAGCAGGAAGCATTCATGATCAGTGATTTATCTTGAAAATAAGATTCCTTTGTCTGAGAGATTTATCTATGTGTGTGTATATTTAGTTTCTCATGACAAGAAAAGTGGTATTCAATTAGCTATAGTATCAGTATCTATAATCTACTTCTCAACAAGCATATTTGTACATACACACGTTTATTTTTCTAATTTAACAGATGTCCTAGGTATTTATTTGCATTTTGTTATAGCATTCTTGCTCATAGAATCTACACTAAAACAAAAACCCAACTTTTAAATGTAAAACTATTATTTTAAAGCCATTTTCTAGGATTTTGTTGTTAATTTTTATAGAGACATAGTCTCACTATCTTGCCCAGACTGGTCTTGAACTCCTGGCTTCAACTAATTCTCCCCACCACCACCCCCCAGCCTCCCAGAGTGTTAGGGTTTATAGGCATGAGGCACTGCACCTGACCAGATTTTTATTTTCTGAGTTTAGTAAGCAGTGGATAAGGTGGATTAGTTTTAATTACCTGTTAACGTTTGAATAAAAAATTACTTCTTAATATGCTGTTTTAATTTAAATTCCTTTTAATTAAAAGATAGTATTATTTTTCCCTGATTATCAGTTTGTTTTGTTAATAACTTGAATCCATCCAAAACATTTGTATTTGGTTTTAGTCAATTTTTTTGGGCCCTGTTATCAAGGGAAATATTTATTTAAAGAAGGTCTCATTTACTATTTCTCATTTAGAATGACTTCCCCCCCACCCTCCGCCATGTGTTAATAAATGTCTTTCTTTACATTGCTTTAAAATACTTGCATCTTTGCTTTTTTTCTAACTCTGAGCTTTCCTCTGTGGCTACATCTGAGGTGCTTTT
This sequence comes from Callithrix jacchus, assembly GCF_049354715.1. Taxonomy (NCBI): domain Eukaryota; kingdom Metazoa; phylum Chordata; class Mammalia; order Primates; family Cebidae; genus Callithrix; species Callithrix jacchus. The sequence goes on along the minus strand of NC_133516.1, from coordinate 24,211,350 downwards.
TACAGGTACAGTTTTTTTTTAAATTTCATTACATAATTTTTTAGCATTTATTTTTAGTTGGCCCTCTTTCTTCCAAAAATGCTCGTCTGAACAAAATTTTAATGTAATGAATTATAAAATAGTTACTAGTCATAAATATGAATTTTTTTTTATTAATACTTGTGTAAATGTTTAAAGTGTCTGTATTTTATTTCACACAGGTGATGAAACTTACCAGGACATTTTTCGTGATTTTTCCCAAATGGCGTCCAATAATCCAGAGAAACTAAATCGTTTCCAGCAAGATTCACAGAAATTCTGAATTTTTTAAAAAAGGGGAAAATATGGAATCTGGTGACCCCCCCCCAATGTATACAGCTAAAAATTCACAAATCTTACTGCTTTAATTCTACTTAATTTTGGTAGATATTGAATGGCTTGGAAAAAAGGTACCCATTTATTGATAGATTTGTAAATTAAAACATAGTTACCTAGTAGTTGGGAGAGGAACCTAGTTTAGGACCTCTTTTATTTAAAAAATAATAATAAGCCTGTTTAAAGGGCTATTTTTATAGATAAAAGTTCAGTCTAGATTTTGGCCATCTCTACGTTACAGTATGCTAGGAGGTCAGACAAAAATGATTCTTTTGCCAATAGGTAGTGGCATTGATATTTTTCTTCCCCATGTATCTTGCCCAGGATCATTCAGTCAAGCATGTCTTCATCAAGTGGGAGCCAACTGTCCTGCCTGCCTCAAGAATATGTCTTTTCTTTAGCTTCCCTGATGATTTTTGGTGGTTCAGAAATAGGTGTGTGTGTTTATGTGTGTTTGGTAACCTAGCTATCATACACATAATGTATGATTTATTAGAAGTAAAGAATGTGTCTTCCACATCTGTTCCTAAGTGCGGTTATACTCCTTAGATGACAGGTTATTGTCCAGTACTTTAATATGTGTATGTATAATGGCTGTACAGGTAGACCATAATTGAGTCCTTTAGAATTATTCTATTTTATGCAGCAAAAAGCAGCTTTTTTTTTTTTAATCACAAAATCCCAGTTCAAAATGTGTAGCTCTTCATTGTTGGGTTGATTTCCTAAAACCTTGACAAATGTGTTGATGTAATAAAACTGTTTTAAAGGTTACTTGAATGTTGCAAAATTATGCTTTCATCAAAACGTAACTTTAAAGGAAAGATCAATTTATAAAATAATGTAGGACATTTTTGTCTTTGAAATTTGTCCTTTTAAAGATACAGTTTTGCTGTTGCTCCTAGGGAAAGAAAAATTTCTATACAAAGGAGAAAAAGTGCCCCATTTATTTTTAGTTAATACTAAAATATATAGCAATAAATTGCTGTTTATTTTTTTCTACATCTATATTGTGTACTTGTACACAGTGTACATTCTTTTAAATTATATCATGTATATAGCTTTACTATTTGGTTACATGAATCACAGACCCTTGAATTCCAAAATGTTATGGATAAACATATTTACCATTTCTATGCTACAAATTAGTCTGAGTCCATCTTTGAAATGTTTTATCAAGTATAAAATAATTAATTTGCCTTTTTTTTTTTGAGACTTGAGTCTCGCTCTGTCACCCAGGCTGGGGTATAGTGGCAAAATCTTGGCTCACTGCAGCCTCCTTCTCCCAGGTTTAAGCAATTCTCATGCCTAAGCCTCCTAAGTAGCTGGGACTATAGGCACCCACCACCATGCCCAGCTAATTTTTGTATTTTTGGTAGAGACGGAGGTTTCACCTTTTTGGCCGGGCTGGTCTCGAACTTCCCTCAGGTTATCTGCTCAAAGTGCTGGGATTACAGGCGTGAGCCCGGGTGCCTGGCTTAATTTGCTTATTGATTCCTTTCCATTGTCGTCAACAATTAAGTTTAATCTTCTTTTAGAAATTATATATAAATGATGATATTATCGATACTCTTTCTAAATAAAAGAGGTTTTTAAATCCGTAACAGTTTTATGTATCCAATTATATATAAATTTTCTAACATTTCCCAATAACTAGAGTTTTATAAATTGATTAAATATCAAATCAGAGTCTAGCCGAGTTATATCGAAATAAGTTTACATCACAGAAAAGGTTCCATAATTTGTCCAAATTGCATGTGTGTAATGCTTATATAGTAATAGTCACTATATGTTGGATAAGGATAAAAATATATTTGTGAATTATTTCTGAGGAAATGCCAACTTCCACAGCATTGTATTTAATTATAACAATAACAGGAACATTAGATCTTTACTGATTCACCTCAAAGCCATAGATCATCTGGCTTTTAGGCACCTTAACTAAAGGCAAAAATCTGATTTGTAGTTTTTATTAGAGTATACCTTGAAATTATTTGACCAAGAAACTCAAAGAAAAGAAGTATGTTAAAAAGAAAGAAAAGAGAAAACCTCACTTTTCCTTTATAGTGTCCGTTCCTGTTTTAAACCCAGGACTTCATTCCTAAAGATCCTGACCTTGAACTAAGGAAGTCTAGGAAGTTTTCTTTTTGGATCTGGCCATGGTGCTTCACATCACCTCTGGAATCTCTGTGGTTGTGAAGGCACTCTTACCTCCTGCGGGTTGAGTCACGAATTGTTAATGTGGCAGTAATTAGTATCTACTTAAATTTAGTGGTTAGAAATGTATTTGAAGTGCCCTAAAGATGATCATAGTTCGGAATATCTTCAGAGAAAGCAAACTTTTTGATATTGCAGGGAGGCTGGCAATACAAAAATACTTTTCTATGGCTTCATTTCTTTTTGAATGTGTTGAGACACAATTTGAACTACATTTGGCAGAAAGGATGGAGTAAACAGCAAGGCTCTTAAATTAATAGTTACAAGGTAGTTGGCTCTTAGGTGAATTTAGCTATGTCAGCTAATAGCTTTTATATGGTATGTAACAAATATGAGTTATGCTGTGATTCAGTGCATTATAAGGAATCATAATATAAACAATGTTAATCATTCTTTTGGGCTTCATCAGTCTATGTTATTGGCCTTTATTTTCTTTCCATAGCTTATCTGCTGTTACCAGTTTCTTATTCCTTATTATTAATCTGTTAGCTCATTATCATTAGCTTACTAACTTAAAAATTAGATAAATATCAAAATAAGAATAGCAGCACTATGAAGAGTTAATAAAATGCAATTTCATGTTAGAAGAGAATCAAAGTAATTGAGCAGTTATTTGCAGTGCTTTATTGCAACATTTATGTGCTTAAGATTTCTAAGATTTAAAAAATTACCTGGAATACAATCCTTAGAAATTCAGAAATATCCTGGTATTCACTAGATTATGGTGTTTGCCCAATTTATACTGGTTTTCACTGTAGATTTTAATGAACTTTGAGTGTTTACTTTTCCAGATGTACAGATTTAATTTGGAATACAAACTTTGGTTCTTCATGAGTACATTTTGAAAAAGAAAAAAATAAACATTCAGAATCTGGCCAACTTAATTTTGTATTTTAAAAATATTTTATGCACATTAAGTACGGTCACAGTAAATGAAATTGTGTTTAAGACTAAATTTACTACCATTTCGAACAGTCAGACATTCCCAGATCATTCTTATATTGTCAGAGAACACTTCTGTATTATATCACTTTGGACCAGGGACATGAGCTGGTAAATGATATATTTTTGTAGACTGTATGTCCAGAATGAGTTTAGAACTGCATGATATCGTGGAAAGAGCACTGGACTAGTAGTCACTACGCTTTTTGGATTCAGGGCTCCTCACAATTAAAATGAGTATAATAAAACAAGGTGAAAATATAAAAATATCCCTTTGTATACTGTTTTGCTACTTACAGTGTACTTTGGCATTGCTTTATCTTACTGGTTTCTCGCAATAGGATTTCTGAGATCTTAATCTAAGAGCTCTGAAATTGTCAACTTGTTTGATCCCAGGGTGCTCCTTTTGTTTTACAGAGTGAGCTCACTTGATTTTTTAGTTGGTGGCATAGTTGGCATCATTTCCCAGGTCTGACTGACTGCTAGTCAGAGGCCCTTTATTTGTATCATGAGATGATTTGAAATCATTGTAAAGCAGCAGAATCTGATAATGACTGCCAGCTTTCCTTGTGCTTTGATAACAAAGACTCCAAATATTCTGGAGAACCTGGATAAAAGTTTGAAGGACTAGGTTGGGATTTGAAGACATAAAATTGTAGGAAGTCTTACATTTTTGCAATAACAAACATTTATGAAAGCAAAACATTTTAAAATAATTTTAATTCACCATATACTTATCAATTTCTTGATGCTTCTAAATGATGTCTACAAATATGGTTTTGTGGACATATTTTTCTGTTTACATAAATTTATCCACTTAAAATGTGATAATTTGGGGACATAGCAAGGTTTGATTACATAAACTTCTTTGCATTGGTCTTTTCACTATCTTATTTGCTAAATTTTCTTATTTTTCTCCAACCTCCCACCCTCCATTTTTTGGTTATTAAACAGGGAAAGCTTGCTACATTGTAAAGATTGTTGGCACCATTTATTTTACACAAAGGCTAAAGGTTAACGTTTGGAAATGATGAACTGCTTTATATATGTGTTTACTTGTGCTTTGTGATGCTTCTGGATCATTCCAGTCATACAGACTTATTACATGTAATATTTCTTGCTACCTGTGGAAAGGTATATTTTAAAGAATGTATAACCAGCAGTCCATTTACTTTTTATTAGTATGTAGAGGATTTGTATCTAATTCATGAATGTAGTTTTACAATAGTTTGTCATTGTAAATGGAGCAAAGTACATTATCTTTATTCTAAAATGTACATTATGTAAGAATTGTAAATATACTTAAGTAATTTGTATGCCAAAAAATTACAGTAAGTCAATAAAAATCTCACCTCTGGCATAGCTACTTCATGCTCAGACTGACATTTTCTTGTGAACTACACTGTGAACATATCTGTCAGCAGCAGTTATTTTTAAGATACTGTATTTCTTCCCAGCCCTTTCAAATCCACATTGATCCTGTTTGCTGGTTACTTCAATCAAGAAATCCATTTGAATTGTTTAAGTGTATAATTCCCTCTGTTCACAGAGCTATTATGGCCCCTAATTCATTGGCAAAAAGATAAAAGACTTCTTTCCGGGGTGGGGTGCTTCCTTTAATTTTTTTTCCATTATGATTGACATTAATGTTCCTAATCTATTTAACACATTCACATTTGATCCTTTTAGTAAACAGACATACACACGTTTGTCTTTGAATTGGGACTGAAGGAATGGAAGGTTGGAAAAACTAAACTGGAAATGAATCACCTGCATTTGTTTTTTTAAAAAAAGTTAATTGAAAGCAGACACAAACTTTTCAATATACCTTGGTTTATTCAGCTTCATTTCATTTCAGAATAGTTCTGTGAAGAAGAGAACCCACATCAGTAGTCTGTAAATATTTTAAATGAAAACAGTATAACTTTTCAATTATTGCAAAAACAAAGCTTTTGCTTGTGGAGGAATGTTTAAATAAGAAGCAAAAGAACCCACAATTCCATTATCTTACCTATGCTGTCCAAAATGAAACCCACTAGCTACATGTGGCTACTTAATTAGAAATAGAAAGAGTTCATTTCCTCAGTGGTACTGCTACATTTTAAGAACTCGATAGCCCCATATGGCTAGTGAATATTGTTTTGAACGGGGAGATTGTCAAATATATTCATTGTCACAGGAAGTTCTACTGGATAGCACTGAGGAAGATACTGTTTCTTTTTTGGTGTATACCCTTCTAGACCTCTGGGTGTGTGTATTCATACATTTATACAATGGGATCATACTGTTCCCCACTTCTTTCACCTAATAGATGGTGAGAACTTTACTAGGCGAAATTTCAAACGTACAAGTAGAGAAAATAACTTCAGAAGCTGTAAGCTCATAGCATATTCTCCCCATTTTTACCCTTTCATGGACTTAAAATTTTTTTAAATCCAAATCCTAGGCATTTCACCAGCAAATCATTCAGTATGTACATCTAAAAGTTAGGGACTGTTTTAAAAAATCATAACCCACTCATAAACTATGAAACTATGTAATCAGTATTCAAATTGGTTGTCTGAAGTATGATTTTTAAAATAGATATGAAACTATGTAATCAGTATTCAAATCGGTTGTCTCAAGTGTGATTTTTAAAATAGATTGTGCAAATCAGAATTCAGGTAAGTTCTATACATTGCAGTTGGTGAATATGTTTCTTAGTGTCTCTAGGTTTTTCCTACATTTATTACTATTTTTTTTTTTTTTTTTTAGAAATGGGGTCTCACACTGTCACCCTAGGCTGGAGGGCTGTGGCGATCATAGCTCACTGCAGCCTTGAACTCCTGAAGTCAAGTGATCCTCCCACATAGCTTGGAGTACAGACCTGAGCCACCTCACCCATTTGTTATTTTTTAAAATTTCCACCTGCAGTTTGTTGAAAACATCGCTTTTAATGACTGCATTACTTTAGTTTTAGCCACTTCATTGATGACCATTTGATTCCCATTTTTTTCCCATTTTTTTTGCCATCATGAATCTAGCTTTGCTTTATTTATTTTTTTTGAGATTGGAGTCTCACTCTGTCGCCAGGCTGAAGTGCAGTGGCGTGATCTCAGCTCACTGCAACCTGATTCAAGCTATTCTGTCTCAGCCTCCCGAGTAGCTGGGATTAGAGTCGCCTGCCACCGTGCGCAGCTAATTTTTGTAGAGATGGGGGTTTCACCATGTTGGCTAGGATGGTCTCAATCTCCTTACCTCGTGATCCTCCCCCCTCAGCCTCCCAAAGTGCTGCGATTACAGGTGTGGGCCACTGTGCCCGGCCTTTGCTTTATTTTTTATTCATTAATTTTTTGAGATAGGGTCTTGCTCTGTTGCTCAGGCAGGGGTGCAGAGGTGCGATCTCAGCTCACTATAACCTCTACCCTCTGGGTTCAAGTGATTCTCCTGCCTCAGCTTCTTGAGTGGCTGGGATTACAGGTCCCCACCACCGTGCTGCTATTTTTGTATTTTTAGTAGAGAACGGGGTTTTACCATACTGGCCAGGCTGATCTCGAACTCTTGACCTTGAGTGATCTGCCTGCCTCAGCCTCCCAAAGTGCTGGGATTACAGGCGTGAGCCACCGTGTCTGGCCTAAGCCACTGTGCTTGGCCTTGCTTTATTCTTAAGGGTAAATATTTTAGAACATTTCTTAAATTATTTCTTTAGGAAGAATTTCTGGAAATAAAAATGCTGGTTCAATGAGTGAGTATATTTTTGAGACTCACTGAATGTGGTAGGCACTGTGTTAGGTACTGGGTATATTGTGGTTAATAAAAAGCAGATGTGCATTCTATTCTCTTGGAGTCATGTGTTCTTGCAATGGAGAAAGATGAGACTAGGGTAGTATATATATAAGTGGCCCTTACAGAACTGTTGAGGATGGCACTTAGCCCAGACACTGGATATAAGGCATTTAGAGATCATTTACATTTATGTAGGTAGTGGCATGTAAGCCAAGGTCTGAAGCAGAGAGGTTGGATAATCTTTGCAACTTTTTTTTTTTTTTGAGACAGAGACTCAGTCGACTGCCCGGGGCTGGAGTGCAATGGCATGATCTTGGTTCACTGCAACTTCTGCCTCCCAGGTTCAAGTGATTCTCCTGGCTCAGCCTCCTAAGTAGCTGGGATTACAGGTGCCCACCACTACGCCCAGCTAATTTTTTGTATATATTTTTAAATTTTTTGTATTTTTAGTAGAGACAGGGTTTCACCATGATGGCCAGGCTGGTCTCAAACTCCTGACCTTATGATTTGCCAGCCTCAGCTTCCCAAAGTGCTGGGATTACAGGTGTGAGCCACCGCGCCTGGCCACAACCTTACAGTGTCAAAATGATGCAACAGGAAAAACCATTTGCCTAATCTCAGGTCAGAAATCAGAGAACTTGACGAAAGTTAGAAGTGAAGGGTTCTTTTGCTTACCCAAGTTCTTCGTCTGTTTAGACATGTTATGATACACCAGATATCTCTAAGCTGAGAAAATAGCTCATATTACAATCTGTCATACTGCATAATTTGTGCTACTACTATGCTACGTATGTAGTAGGCACTCAGTATCTATTGGATAAATAGCTGACTGGCTACTTACTTGAACTTACTGTTCTTGTTTTCTGTCAGCAATAAACGGCAGGAAGCTGCAACATTTTTATTTACGGGCAAATAACTGGGAATAAGCTACAATAATATTGATTATTCAGAATGATACATTTGTCATTGATAAATCAGAATAGATTAAAAATTATTTTTCTGACTTCCTGTGTAAAATATATTTTTTTGTTACAGTGACCTAATCATGCCACCACTGTACTTTACTGTTTTTGATTTTTTTTTTTTTTTTTTTTTGAGACAAGTCTCGCTTTGCTGCCCAGGCTGGATTACAGTGGCGTGATTTTGGCTCACTGTAACCTCCGCCTCCTGGGCTCAAGCAATTCTTTTGCCTCAGCCTCCCAAGTAGCTGGGATTACAGAGGACTGCTACCACACCTAGCCAATTTTTGTATTTTTAGTAGAGACGGGGTTTCATCATGTTGGACAGGCTGGTCTCATAACTCCTGACCTCAAGGGATCTGCCTGCCTCGGCCTTCCAAAGTGCTAGGATTACAGGTGTGAGCCCCCACTCCTGGCCACCCCTATGTAAAATTTAAGTGATTGTTATTTATGTCTTATCCATAAATTCCAGGAGTAGTGATCTTACAAAGGTTTGAAAAATAAACCATTTGTTGAATAAATTGATTATAAAATAACAAGAGGAGGAAAACCCACCTTATTGATGGTGTAGGTGGGTGACTAAAAGGCTCAATTCTAGCATTATTTCTCCTTTATTAGTGAACAGTAATTAGAATTGTAATAATACAGCTCTAGCATGCTTCTTGGAGAGACTGTGGCACATATAATGAAGCCTTAATAGAGATTTAGTATTTATAAATACCCCAGAAAAGCTTATGGTTGCCCAATTGTGTTTTTGCACATTTTGGATATTTAGGCTTTAAAAAAGGAGTTTGGTGTCTTTAGCATAGTTTGTTTACTCGGTGGTAGGCAGTGTTCTGCTTTTTAACTGTTGTCTCTCATAAGCCAATGAGGCATAGATATTAATATTAGCCCCATTTTCTATATGGTGTAATTGCAGTTCAGCATGATTAAGTAACATGCATAAAGTCCAAAAATCGGTATGGAAGAGATTGAATTCCAGCCTGGATCATTCACCCCAGAGCTTGCTCTCTTAACCAGTGTCATATGTTAACAGTTGTGATAAAATACACACAACTCAGAGCGTGAATTACTGTTTTTGGAGCTAATCCTGACTAGAAGCTTGGACTTGGAAACAGTATGACTTGGGTTAGGATCCCAGCTCCATTATTTACTAGCCTACTAAATTTGGGTAATTCTCTAAATCTCGGTGTCCTCCGTTGTAAAATACCTCTACCTCATAGACTTGTGAGAATCCAGTGTTTTCCAGGAAAGTGTTACTCCAATAGAAAAGAACAAGAGTTAAAAATGAGATGGAATGAGGATCTGGGAAAGGTGGCCTCTACCCACACTTTGAGAAATGATGGCATAGCCCGATAAATTCTGAGACCAATCTATATATGCGTTTGTCCATTATTTTCACCTCCTCCTCTCTCAAGCATGCACAGCACTTGTACGTGATTACTTAAAAACTACTGATATATCCTCAATTCTTATAAGAATGAAGTTAGTAAGTTTTTATCTAGTTAGCAGTGTGCAACTGCCCAGGGTCAAAATTGCCACTCGCTAGCTCTGTGACTTTGGGCAGGTAACCTCGCTGTGCAAAATTCCCTGGTACCTATGAAGGCTCTTGATAAAGCGTTAAAAGTCTGTTTACAAAACAAAAAGCTAATGAATGTTGCCCTATTGGGCTTTACTACGCATTGGGGGTTCGGGGAGCAGGTTCGGGCGGCCGGCGGGGGCCCCCTGCTGGCCACATCCCCCAGCCTCTGTCAGCTCCGCATCCGGCGCAACGTGCGGCCCGGGCAATTTCCTCCCAGGGCAGCGGGAGAAGGGAGGAGCTGCCGGTTTAAATTCCCTACCTCCAGCTTGGGTGCAGGGAGAGGCGGAGAGGGCTTAAAGCCTCCAAGAAATTGGGGAGGAAAAAGGTGCAGAGAGAAGTTTTCCCTCTTGGTGCCTCCAGCTTTGCTTTTTGCTGACCTAAGTTCCTCCGTTCGGGCGCCTCCATTCCATCCAGGGCTCAGCTTGAATATCTGGCCTCTGGTGCCCGGCGCGTAGGCGCCACTTCTCAGCCGGGACAGTGGGCCGGCCCTCAGTATGCTGGGGTCCTCAATCCGCGCCTCCCGCGCAGGGTGGTGGATCCCACTGAACCCCTAGCCCGGCCTCTAACCCCTCGGAACCTAGGACCCAGTAGCTACCGCACGCTCGGTCCCGCTCCTCCGCGTACCGGCGCCCGCGATTGGCTCCAGGCGGCTCGGCCCCGCCCCTGCCATGGCCGCCGCCCGCCGCCGGGGCTAAGTGGCCGCCGGCGTCCGGGTACCCGAGGGCTCTCTCGCGTTGCCGGTGCCGCTGGCGCCGCTGTCTCGTGGCTCATGGGCCTCCTCCGAGGCGGGCTCCCGTGCGCTCGGGCCATGGCGCGCCTGGGGGCTGTGCGCTCTCACTACTGCGCGCTGCTACTGGCTGCAGCGCTGGCCGTCTGCGCCTTCTACTACCTCGGCTCTGGCCGGGAGACTTTCTCCAGCGCCACCAAGAGGCTGAAGGAGGCCCGCGCCGGGGGCCCCGCTGCGCCCTCGCCGCCCGCGCTGGAGCTGGCGCGGGGCTCCGTGGCGCCAGCCCCTGGCGCTAAGGCCAAGAGCTTGGAGGGCGGCGGGGCCGGGCCGGTGGACTACCACCTGCTGATGATGTTCACCAAGGCGGAGCACAATGCAGCGCTGCAGGCCAAGGCCCGCGTCGCGCTGCGCTCACTGCTGCGCCTCGCTAAGTTCGAGACGCACGAGGTGCTTAACCTTCACTTCGTGAGCGAGGAGGCCAGCCGCGAGGTGGCCAAGGGCCTGCTGCGGGAGCTCCTGCCGCCCGCCGCTGGCTTCAAGTGCAAGGTGAGCGGGGCGGCCTCTGGGGGCTCCCGGTGGGTGGCCCACCCCGTCCTAGGCGAGATCAGTGCGCGCTCCCCAAGGGGATCCGGGGAACGAGGGGGTAGGATCGTCCCTGAGCTGCCCACCTGCAACGTAGTTCCTGACATATGTGAGTTACCTGGGTCAAATTGCTTATTTGATTTTGACCTGATAGTTGTACAGAGGGGATCCGAGGCCAGATTTTGGAAAAGAAGTACTAGGTGATATTGAAGGGTGGAGGCTGATGTTGGTTGGGGCAGCGTGCTAAGGCAGGAGTTGTATTATCTGAATAACTTAAGTGAGTGACTAGGGGAGCTGCTGCCAGGATCCTACAGGCTTCGGGAGTCTGCGGTGGCTCCTTGTTGCCTACAGAGTCAAGTCCCAGTTTCTTGGTAGTGCTGTTGTGTTGTGAGCCAGGTCCGCGTCTCTGGCTTCACCTATCCTCCTTCCTCTACATGCATCTCATACCTTAGCTATGTATAGAGACTGGGCCTTTATACATGCCGTACTCTGCCCACAATGTCCTTTCGGCCCTTGGCTATTCTTTACTCAGCTTTCACCTCCCCTGAGAAAGTCCCTAGATCCTGGGACATCTGAAGGTCCTCTCTGGAGGTGGGGCCTGGCAGCCTGTCCCAGGTGATCCTAATGACCCTACTATTTGAGAAACATTGCACAAGTTCAGGGTAGAAAACTGAGGATGGTTGGCCATCGGGTCAGTCTGGGCAGATCTTGGGATTTGACCAGGTCTCCAAATGCCACCTTGAAGATCAGCATTGCCATCTCTTCTGGGCCTACTCTGCTCCGCTGCCAGATCTCTATCCCCTTGTCCCGAGCTCCTGCTGCAGCTCTTGCTGCACACTGCTTGCCGCCTGCATGCCTTTGTTTTTGTCATTCCCTCTATTGGGGTACTCCTTCTCTCCATTTCCAAGTCTTGCCCATCTTCAGATACCATCCCCTCCTTGGAGCCAAGGACCTGGCCCTCTTTCCTCTTCTGCTTCCCTGGTGCTGTGACCATAACATGTCTTATCCATCCCTACGTACAATGCCTGGCACTCTTAGTTGGCACCAGAAATATTGGCCCAGGGGTAGATCCAGCCTCAGGGCTGAGCTCCTCCTGTCTATAAGTAAGTGTTTCATGCTTGGAATACTCCACTTTACTGGGCCTAGTTCTGGCAGCCTCTCTCAAGGCCTGGAGGCAGCTGCAAATGTCCTGGAGGGAACTGATACCTCCTCTGTTGAAGTGTGAGGGGTGAGGGTCTAGTGTCTGGGGATTTCGAGCCTGATGTCAGTGGTCGGATAAGGGTTTATCAGTCCTGGCATAAAATTGGTCCCATTATTATTATTATTACTATTATTTTTATTGAGATGGAGTTTTGTTCTTGTTGTCCAGGCTGGAGTGCAATAACACGATCTTGGCTCACCACAACCTCTGCCTCCCAGGTTCAAACGATTCTCCTGCCTAAGTCTCCTAAGCCTCCTGAGTAGTTGAGATTACAGGTGCCTGCCACCATACTGGCTACTTTTTTGTTTTTGTTTTGTTTTGGGTTTGTTTTGAGATGGAGTTTCGCTCTTGTTGCCCAGGCTGGAGTGCAATGGTGCTATCTTGGTTCACTGTGATCTTGGCTCACTGCAACCTTCTCCTCCCGGGTTCAAGCGATTCTCCTGCCTGAGCCTACTGAGTAGCTGGGATTATAGGCATGTGCCACCACACTCCGCTAATATTGTATTTAGTAGAGATGGGGTTTCTCCATGTTGTTCAGGCTGGTTTTGATCTTCTGACCACAGGTGATCTGACTGTCTTGGCCTTCCAAAGTGCTGGGATTACAAGCATGAGCTACCACACCCAATTTTTTGTAGTTGTAGTAGAGACGAGCTTTGACCATGTTGGCCAGGCTGGTCTCGAACTCCTGACCACAGGTAATCCACTGGCCTTGGCCTCCCAAAGTGCTGGAATATAGACATGGTGGCTGCCACCACACCTGGCTAATTTTTTGTATTTTTAGTAGAGATGCGGTTTTCACCATGTTGGCCAGGCTGGTCTCGAACTCCTGACTCAGGTGATCCACCCACCTTGGCCTCCCAAAGTGCTGGAATTACAGGCGTAATTCCTGTAATTCCACTGGGCCTGGCCTCTGTTACTTTTATTTTGTTTTGTTTTTGATAAGAATTCTTGCTGTGTTGCCCAGGCTGGTCATGAACCCCTGAGCTCAAGCGATTCTCCTGCCTTAGCCTCCCGAGTAGTTGGGATTACAGGCACACGACACTGCACCTGGCATTACCATTGGTTTTGAGTTCATATTTTGTAAATTTTTCTGTTTGCGATGAAAAGTGCTCTTTTTTTCTTTTAAATCTGTGATTCTAAAAGGTTTGCTTCATTTTGTTTGTGATTTAATTCTTCCTCGAGTTTGGAATATTCCTGAAAAAAATACCTCTCCCTGTACCATGGGCCACGTTACACATGTCTTTCCTCTGTATAGAATACTCCGTGCCCCCATTTTTAGCTGGTACTCAGCTTTCAGATCTCAGCTCTGGTGTTATTTCCTTGGTAAACCTTCCCTGAGCCCCGTTACATACTTTCAAACTCCAAGCACTTTTCCTCAGTCACATTTATTACAGTTGTATTTATATAATCATTGAATTGATAATTTGTCTCCCTTGCTAGACTCTAAACTCCTTAAGGGCATTGACACTGACGTATCTTAAATGCTGCATTCCTAGCACCTAACATATGTGATTGAATTTTTTTTTTTTTTTGAGAAAGAGTCTCATCCTGTTGCTCAGGCTGGAGTGCAGTGGTGCGAGCTCAGCTCACTGCAACCTCTGCTCACTACAACCTCCACCTCCCGGGTTCAAGTGATTCTCCTGCTCAGCCTCCCGGGTAGCTGGGACTGCAGGCGCGCGCCACCATGCTTAGCTAATTTTTGTATTTTTAGTAGAAATGAGTTTTCGCCATGTTGGCCAGTGTGGTCTCGATGTCTTGACCTCGTGATCTGCCTGCCTTGGCCTCCCAAAGTGCTGGATTACAGGTGTGAGCCACTGCACCCGGACATGTGAGTGAATTTTATACTGGAATTGCTTTTTCAGTATTGACTTGGAAGAAGGAAACTAGAATTTCTCACTCTGGTTGTACCAGAGGTGGAAGGGATCTTGGAATATTTCACACAATAGGTGAGGATACTTGCCCAAAGCTTTCTGGAGGGTTACTCAGTTGGGGCTGGACCTGCATCCTAGGCCAGTAGTGTTACCTTTGCCATATTTCTCCTTTAGGGAGCCCCTCTGTCTTGTAAGATAAAGTCCAGGGTGCAGGTTATTCCCAGGGAGAATTGACTTGAGTTGTGTTGGAACTGTCTGAAGATAGCCTGGGGGGCCCCTCTTTCCTTCAGGTGACTCTGGGACCTCAGCATGGCTGCCAGATGCAGAGCAGGGTTGCAGTGAACTAAAACAGGGCTGGAGCCCCCAAACCGAGGTCTCTTCTCAGGCCATTTTCAGGTGGCATAGAAACACCTTTTAGCTCAAATAGCTGAAATGGTTGTGGAAATAGATCCCAGAATATTATTAGTGACCTTAGATTTTATTCTGGCTAATTAGCAATTAGCTAGAAAGGATTAATGTAGGGCTGCATCTTGTTTTAAATCTTTTTGAAAGTTTTAATTAATCTGTTGGTTATCTGTGAACAGGGAAGTATATTATTTGTTAATTTATTTAGTAAACTTTCGAACTTGCTGTGTTCCAGGTACCAGTATAGGAGCTGCTTCTAGCCTGTGCAGTAGGTTGATTTTCTAAATGCATCAGAAACACCTAGGGACACTTATTAAAAATACAGCATCCAGGCTGGGCATGGTGGCTTAAGCCTGTAATCCCAGCACTTTGGGAGGTTGAGGTGGGCAGATCACCTGAGGTTGGGAGTTCGAAACCAACCTGACCAACATGGAGAAACCCCGTCTCTACTAAAAATACAAAATTAGCTAGGTGTGATGATGCCTGCCTGTAATCCCAGCTACTCGGGAGGCTGAGGCAGGAGAATCACTTGAACCTAGGAGGTGGAGGTTGTGATGCGCCATTGCACTCTAGCCTGGGTAATAAGAGTGAAACTCCATCTCAACAAAAGAAAAAAACTTACAGAATCCTGGGCCCCACCCCAGTCTATGGGTTCAGAATCTGCTGGGTGGGTTCTGGGGATCTGTATTTGGATGGAGCTACATAGGCAGGCTTGGGAATCACTGCTGTAAGAAGTCCAGGAGTGCCTGCTGCCCTCCTGCTGGTCTCTCAGACCCAGTTCAGGCATCCTGTCCTCTGGGTAGCCTCCTCTGGCACATAGCAGGCATTCAGGAACTGTTTGACTGACTGTGACTCTTCCATCCAGGCTCCTCTGGCGGTGCTGACCTGGGAAGGGCTGCCACATTCACCTTGCTAAAATGCTGCCTTTATTACATCACTTCCATTCAGAACCTCCAGTGGCTTCTGCTACCTGCCACCCCAGGTCATTTCAGCATCCTAGACCCACAGCCGTGGCTGAGAGTCCTGAGCTGTAGGACAAGCTGTACCTTTTCATGGCACTGTGCTTGCTCTGCTTCTGAGCATCTGTTTCATTCTGTCTGTCAAGTGCAATCTCACACTTGTAAAACTTAGATCAAGACTTATCCTTTCCATGTGCCTTTCCTGCTGGATCAGGTTTGACAGAATAGACCATAAAACCCCCAAATAATGGTGGCTTCAACAAGATTGAATTTATGTGTCATTTCAATGAAGTCCAGAGGTAGGCATTCCTGGGCTGGCATGGGGGCTTCGTGAAGTCATCAGGGTCCTCGGCTCCTTCCAGCTCTGTGTTTCACCATTCCTGAGAGTGGCTGTGTCTTCATGGTCCAGGATGGCTGCTAGAGCTGGGGCCATCACATCTGTGTTGCTGGGTTGCATTTAGTCCAGTTTAGCCCAGTGCTGCTGTGTGTATTGTTTTGAGTCCAGTCTCATAACATGGTTCTATTCTACTGACTTCTGGGAAAATAAACACAGTGAGCAGGCCTCAAGGCGCCTCTGATGTCTCCTCTCCTTCCTCATGCTGGCCAGCCCTCTGCAGAGGTCCCGTGGGGCCCACCAGTCAACATTCCAGTTGGTATGGCCTCCATGGAATATATCAATATTGCTTCTTTGTGGTATTTCTCTATTTCTCTTGTGCTATCAGCTCAAATGTTATCCATTCAGAAAGACCTTCCCTGAATCTCTTTTCTAATGCAACCCTCATGCCAGCCTTCATCTTTCCTATCACGTTGTCTATTTTTCTCTTTTTTTGAGAAGGAGTCTGGTTCTTTCACCAGGCTGGAGTGCAAGGGTGCAATCATGGCTCACTGCAGCCTTCACCCTCCAGGTTCGAGTGATTCTCCTGCCTCAGCTTCCTGAGTAGCTAGGATTACAGATGCCTACCACTACCCCCAGCTAATTTTTGTATTTTTAGTAGAGATGGGGCTTCACTATGTTGGCCAGGCTGGTCACAAACTCCTAACTTCAAGTGATCCACCTGCCTTGGCCTCCCAAACAGCTGGGATTATAGGTGTGAGTCATTGTGCCCAGCCTTTTATTTTTAACAGACAGGTTTTCTGCTGTACAGGCTAGAGCACAGTATGTGATCACAGCTCACTGTAGCCTCAAACTGGGGCTCAGGAGATCCCCCACCTCAGCCTCCTGAGTAACTAGGACTATAGGCATGTGCCACCAATGTCCAGCTAATTTTTTTTTTTTTTGAGACAGAGTCTCACTCTGTTGCCCAGGTGGGAGTGTAGTGGCACAATCCTGCTCACTGCAACCTCCGCCTCCCAAGTCAAGCAATTCTCCTGCCTCAGCCTCCTGAGTAGGTGGGACCACAGGCGTGTGCCAGCATGCCCGGCTAATTTTTATAGTTTTAGTAGGGACTGGGTTTCACCATATTTCTCAGGCTGGTCTTGAACTTCTGACCTCATGATCCACCCGCCTCGGTCTCCCAAAGTGCTGGGATTATAGGCGTGAGTCGCTGCTCCCGGCCATTTTAAAACATTGTTCTATAGAGGTGGGATCTCACCTTCTTGCCCAGGCTGGTCTCAAACTAGTGATCCTCCTGCCCTGGCTTCCCAAAATGTTGGGGTTACAGTTGGGAGCCAGTGTGCCCAGCTGTGCATTTCTTTTATAGCATGTATTCATTTTTTACATTAATTAATTAATTAATTCATTCACCAAGTATTGTTGAGTGCATAGCCTGTGCCAGGCACTGTTCTAGGTACTTGTGAACAGCAGGGAACAGAACAAGTTTCTGCCTTGATGGAGTTTAAAGTCTGGTGTTGCAAGGAATGTATAGGAGATAGAGTTTTAACAAATAAATAAATATGAGGTGAGTCAGATTGAGATCAGTTCTACAGAGAGAAATGAAGCAGCCTGAGGAGATAGGAAGTGTGTGGTTGTCAGCATGGGGAGTTGTTAGCTGTGGTGCATGGGTGGTCAGGGAAGGCTCCAGTGATAAGGTGCCATTTGCGCAGAGCCTGAAGGAAGTGAGGGAGCCAGCCATCTGTGTGAGACTCCGTCCGAGAGAACTGTGAGCGTGTGGGCCTGAGGTTGGCGTGTGCTCGGCATGTTTGCAACTATCCCCGAAAGTAACTATCCTGTTAACTTGCTTGTAGTTTCTCTGTCTCCCTCCTGGAAGATAATCTCCAGAAGATTACCTACTTTCATCTATTGAGGTTTATGGGAACTCCATAAATGCCATCTTTATTTTGGGTCTGAGTTGGAAATGATAGACACAGCGGGCCAGCAGCCTTTTAACCTGGGACACAAGAACTGGACAGACTGGCCTCCCTGCAGGGATGGGCAGGTTCTGCACAGGTGGATTCTGGAGAAAAGAAACAGAGGTGGGCTCCGGGGCTGACTTGCCTTCCAAACTCACCCATTAGATAAGTTTCTCCTCCTCCCTCAAGGAGGAGTTGGTGTGCAAGGAGGCGGGGAGCGGGCAGGGAGCAAGAGGCCGGAGGGTTTGTCTAGAGCATCCTCCATGTAGAAGCACAGAACAATGGAGAGGGGGTGCTTCCTCTTTTTCCCATGGACACTATAATCTCAGCACTGTTTCTGGCACATTTTATTCTCTCAATAAATATTTATAGTTGTCTCACTAATAATTATAATGATTAAACCCAGGATAGCCTAGAAGAGTTCTTAGTGATCCGCCCCTTTTCC
This sequence comes from Callithrix jacchus, assembly GCF_049354715.1. Taxonomy (NCBI): domain Eukaryota; kingdom Metazoa; phylum Chordata; class Mammalia; order Primates; family Cebidae; genus Callithrix; species Callithrix jacchus. The sequence goes on along the minus strand of NC_133516.1, from coordinate 24,193,055 downwards.
CTCAAACCTCAGCCTCTTTCAGAGCCTCAGGCTGGGTTGCTCCATTTCCTGGTGACAAATTGGGAGGAAGAAGGAAACTGTGTGCATCTCCCATGATCCTAGTCTGTTTTCTCTCACTATGACAATACCTGAGACTGGGTAATTTAGAAAGGGAAGATATTCATTTAGCTTGAGGTTTTGGAGGCCTGGAAGTCCAAGAGCATGGTGGCAGCTCCTGGGGAGGGAAGCAGAGGCGTGTGGAAGGGGCACAGCATGAGGGGCACCTCGTTTTATAACAGCCAGTCTTGGTAACTCATCCAGTGCTGTGAGTGAGAGTGAGAACTCCCTCCCTCCCAAGGGAAGTAACCCAGGCCTGTGAGACAGGCATGAATCCCTCTTAATGACTTCATCGGCTCTCAAAATCCCCACCTCCCAGCAGCAGCATCGGGGATCACATTTGCAGCACACGAATTCCGGGAAACACTGGTTAAACCTTAGCACCCACTTACAGGTGATTGTTGGGTTCCAGGAGGAGCATGTGCCAAGGTCTAGGAATGACCTATGTTGTGGCAAGTGGTAAAGTGCAGTAGGACTCTCAAGAGTTTCCTTGAGTACAAGAGCAAACCTTTGAGTGACTTGGAAAAAGATGAATACCTTAGCTCCTAGGTGAATGTGAAGACCTTGACCTTGATGCTGGCTGTCTCATGGATGAGGCTAATGACAAGCAGGTGACACTGGAAATGCAGTGAATTTTCCAGCTTGTCACAGCAGGAGGGCAGCTTGCACCTGAATGCAATTTTTGAATAAGTTATGACACTCTGGAAAAGAGGTGATCAAAGAAACGTGTCCTGAAGGTAGAGGTTCTTTGAAAAGATAGGCCGACAGTTTATATGGCAGTGTTTAAAGAACAGGACACATTTTATCAAATGCACTTAACAGTGGCCTTCTTTTAAATTGTAATACACTCATGAGAAGAACAACGGTCGTAGTTTGTGTGCTATGTATGTTTCTAATGGAAACTTGATAATCATGGATCTCTAGGGAATAACTTTGTATAATATTGTATCAAATACAATACGCTCTAGAGAAGCCCACAAATATGTGTTGAATTATAAGGCAAAGCCTTGGGGTCCTGATATAGGTGAAATATACTGATAGATGGTGATTTATAAAATGTGTAGGGGCCTCAACACACGGAATAACTGTTCCAGCATTGGGCATCAGTAATTCTGCATGACTTCCTGACTGTTCCTTGTTCCTGTAGGCCATTTTTAAAAAAGACAGATAATTTTTTGCAATAAAAATTGAAATTTAATTCATGTACCATAAAGCTCCCTCATTTAACATATACAGTCCAGTTATTTTTAGTGTATTCCCAAGGTTATGCAACTATGACCACTGATTCTGGAACACTTGTCACCTCAGGAAGTGTTAGCAGTCACTCTCCATCTTCCTGTCCTCCCAGTCCCCAGAGACTACAAATCAGCTTGCTGTCTCTATAAACTTGTCTATTCCGAATATTTACTACAAATGGACTCATCTAATATGTGGTCTTTTGTGTCTGGCTTCTTTTACTTAGCCTGTGTAGCATTGCATTAATACTTTACCTTTTTTATGATTGGATAATATTCCTTTTTATGGATATACCACATCATGCTTTCATCAGTTGATGGACATTTGCATTGTTTCCACCTTGAGGCTATTTTGAATAATGCTGCTGTGAGCATTTACTTAGAAGTTTTTGTGTGGACATATGTTTGCACATCACTGGGGTATAACCTAGGAGTGGGATGGTTAACTCTGTTCAACCTTTTGAGGATCTGCCAAACTCAGTAGCTATACCATTTTATATTCCCGCCAGCAGTGTATGGAGGGGTCCCAATTTCTCCACATCCTCGCCAGCACTTGTAATCATTTGTCTTTTTGATTACAGCTATTCCAGTGGGTGTGAAGTGGTATTTCATTTTAGTTTTGGTCTGCATTACCCTAATGACACATGATGAGATGATTACAAGTTGCTAAGGACAACTGCATACATGTATGTGGTATTTTTAAAATACATTTACCAAAATGCATTTTATTAAAAAACAATTACCCTGACTCTCCCCTCCTTACCCTGTAAGGTATGTGCATGATCTGAGGACATGGTATGGAAATTTCTGACGTGTGCACTGATGTCATGCCTAAAATCAGCAAGGGGAAGTTTACTAGTATGAAGCCTTGATTGGGAGAATAATAGTAGCAACACTTGTTCAGGACTTTATTCACTTATGTATTTATGTATTTATTTATTTGGAGATGGAGTCTCACTCTGTCACCCAGGCTGGAGTGCAAAATGGTGTGATCTCGGCTCACTGCAACCTCCCCCTCCCAGGTTCAAGCAATTCTCTTGCCTCAGCCTCCCAAGTAGCTGGGATTACAGGCATGCGCCACTAGCCCGGCTAATTTTTGTATTTTTGGTAGAGACAGGGTTTCACTGTGTTGGCCAGGCTGGTCTCAAACTCCTAACCTCAAGTGATCTGCCTGCCTTGGCCTCCCAAAATGCTGGGATTACAGGCGTGAGCCAACCCGCCTGGGCTGTCCAGGCCTTCAGAATTTATGAAAGTGCAGTTGCCTCACTTGAGCATGGCTGAGGCTGGGGAAAGAGGTGTGGAATCCCTGAGGCTGAGAGCAGGTGGCATATGGAGGCACTAAAGGACCCCGCTAGCAGCTATGCCCAGGGGCTGTGGGTGTGGGGATGAGGGCTGGGCTGTAGCGCACCTCACAATCTGTCCTCCGCCTGCCGATGACACCCCAAACAAATCCATTCAATCTGAACCAAATCTGCGCTTGCTGGGAGTGCAGCTTCGCTCTCACTCTGCTTCGGGGAGCACTGCAGGTTCACCAAGCACTGGAACAGGAAGGAAGCTCTGAACCTCTGACCTCAGTGTCCCCCGCCCAGCTGATACACCCGGGCCAGAAAGGGGTAGTGACTTAGTGCCACACGGAGCTGTCTTTAGAACCAGCCCATTCCCCTCCTCTGCTGTTTGAGGGAGGTGTTAGCAGCAGCCCCGTCCCTTTTGGAAGGGTGGCTTGAAAGCCAGCTCACCCTAATAACCCACAGTGGAGGTGGCAGGGCCTGTCGTCTTCACCTATCCCGGGGGCTTGGCCTCACTGTCTCCCCTGGATCTGTCTCTCCCGGAAGTGGAGGGTGCAGTCCGACCTCCAGGAGGCAGAATCTGCGCGGTGTCCGGGGCTGGCTTTCCAACTGCCTGGTGCCCGAGGCTGTCCGGGGTGGTCATTGTTGCGGGAGCTGGATGGGGTCTGCGGTGCAGCCACAAGTTGTGTCCTCTGCTCTGGGATGTGCACCGGAAGCCCTCCCGCGGCTGCGGCCAACACTAGGCTCCCAGGCCTGGAGAGGACGGGCCGCGGTCTTCGGGCTTCGGGCGGAGCTGGCTCCTCCTCCGCGGCGCCGTCCCTCCCCGGCCTGGGCGGACACACCGGCCGAGAGCAGTGCCCTGCGCGGCCGCTGGGGGGCGCCGCTGCACCGCAAGGCGCGCCCGCGGCTACATCCCTCGAAGTCTGAGGGTCCCGCGGAGTGTTTTTTTTTTCCTCCTCGAGCCCCGCCCTCCCTTGTTTCGAAAGCACTGAAACGAAAGGGAGTCGGCGTGGCTGTGGCGGGCAGTCGTTTCCTTCCTGGGCCGGTGGTAAACCGGCTTTGATGAGGCCTTTGGACAAGCGGGGCCGAGCCGCTGGGACGGGCGATCTGGCCGCAGAGCCAGGGGGAGGATGCATGGGGAGGCCCTCGCTCCTGCCTGGTCCTCCCCTGGGGTCCCAGCCACATCCTTTCCACTCCGCCTGGCCCTCGTCGCACCAGCAGGTCTCCGCATCCAGTGTGGGAAACGTGTCTGTCATAGCTGCGTGTCGGAGGTGGCCCCTCGGTGTCCTGGCGCCGGTGGGGAGTTTGGCAAAAGATCCGAGGCTGCCAGAGGCCAGCTGGGGGAGGGGCGCCCCGGTTGCCGGGTCTGCTCCTGGCGCTGGCCTGGAGCCTGGCGGCCTTAATTGCGGGAGCGACTCGGTTGCTACCTTAAAGGCTTGTCGCACGCGACTGTCCTCGCGGTGAGATGAGGGCTTCCCAGGCCTGTTGCTGGGGAGGGAGGCCCCCTCCCTGAGAGGAGCGGCCCCACTGCTTGCCCGTAGGGCCACCGGGCAGGGCGGGAAGGCCTCCCTGCTGCCCTTCCTCACACCCTTCCCATCCAGGGTTCTCTTTGGCCTTGGGGCCACTCACACCGTCCTGTGGGTTGTGGAGGACAGGTCAAAATGACCAGGGCAACATCATGTCCCATACCGTCTCCCTAGGCCACAGGGACCTTGACTTCAGGGCTCTGACCCCAAGAGGCAACTATACTTGCCTGTTCTGAGCCGTGGAGCCAGGTCTCATCAGCTAGCAGAAAGCCTGCTGTTACGTTAATGTGTTTTAAATTAAAGCCATTTGTTTTATTTATTAGGGCACTTAGTGTTCAGCAGCCCCAATTAAGCCATCCTCTGCTGGTGGGACTCATCTCCCAGAGGCTGGCTGGCCCCTGCTGCCCTGCTCAGGTCTGGCCTGGAGATAGGACAGGTGTGCTGTTAAGGTAACAGGTGAAATGAGCTCACCGCTTGGCACTCGGGATGTGCTTGGTCGATGGTGGCTGCAATAATGGTACTGGAATAGGTGTGCTGGGAGCTGATACCCTGCTGTCATCACTCTAGAAAGCACATACCTGTTTATTCACCGTGGTGGTATCTCTCCTGCCAGGTAGGTATGATACCGTTGGTTCAGTTGGAGGGCATTGCAGCTAGCTTGCAAAACAGCTTTCTGCCCAGGTTTATTTCAGGGTGTCCCTGTGTTCTTGCAAGTCTTCAATTCTCCAGACTGCTGTTTTTTCCTTGTCTGACCCTCCTCCCTCTCCCACCCTCGGCCCCTTGGCAATGTACTGTTTGCCTCTCTCTGAAAGCACCCGACAGCTTAGCCTTGTTTGATGTTTAGGGACATCCACAGTTTCTCTTTCCTGCTGGAAGGAAGAGGCTAATTTTCTTTTTTTTTTTTTTTTTTAAGATGGAGTCTCGCTCTGTCCCCAGGGTGGAGTGCAGTGGGGTGATCTCAGCTCATTGTAACCGCTGCCTCCCGGGTTCAAGTGATTCTCCTGCCTCAGCCTCCTGAGTAGCTGGGACTACAGATATGTGCCACCATGCCCAGCTAATTTTTGTGTTTTTAGTAGAGATCTGATTTCACCGTGTTGGCAAGGATGGTATCGATCTCTTGACCTCATAATCTGCCTGCCTCGGCCTCCCAAAATGCTGGGATTACAGGCGTGAGCCCCCATGCCCGGCCAGAAGAGGCTCGTCTTTATCACATCCCTTCTCCACCGACCCCAGCCGTGCCTGGCCCTGGGCAGAGGCTCCACAATGCTGGCCAGCCTGTGCTCTGGAGTGGGAGCTCAGTCAGGGTGATGAAGCCTTTGTAGTCCTGTGTAGATGACAGTTGCTTCTGTGAACATTCCTTATTTTCTTGAAGCTTCCAGTTTAAATTTGTTTATAGTAAACTGTACACAGTTACACAGTTTTTGATGAAATTTTGATGTTTGTTTCCCTCGTAATGGTTTTTGATTTGTTTTCTTGGTCTGATTGTACACACTAATTGTTTATTGTCGTTTTTGGGGATCAGCCAAGTGTAAGCTGTAAAAGACTTAAAAAGCCCGGGCCTCTGGGAGACACACTTGGATCCACATAGCCCCACATGTTCCCAGAGCCTGCTCCTGTGCTCAGCCCCCACGCTGTCCCCCCGAGTGGGGTCTCTGGCCTCACATTCTGTGGCTCTTGCCCCACCGAAGGCTGTGAGGTGGCCCTGCTTTTGCCCAGGATGTGAGCTCTGTGTGACTGCCCAAGTGGCCAGGCTCCCTGATTCCTGCTCAGGGTGGGATTCTGCAGGGGCTTCATAGGCTCAGCAGGTGGATTTGTTAGTCTGAAAAACCTGCACAGGATCAGGCATAGTATAGGCTTTGCTTAGGGTGCCTCGGCCACCTGCTCTCTAGGGGGCAGGAATACACAGGGCCAAGGATTCTGGGTGTTCCAAGGCTGCTTTGTGAGGATGGAGAGGCTGGCTGGGATGCTGGGAACGTGGGGGAGGCACATCCATGGTACACGGATAGGATGTGACCTGCCCACCTTAGAGATGAGGGAACTCAGCAGCTGGAGCCACAGACTGGCCCCATCCTCTCCCTGGCAGGCAAGTCATGACCGGAACATGGGGCAGAAGGAAGCACTGGGGTGGGGCAGCCTGGCTGGGTGAATGTGTGGCTCTCTGGGTTGGCAGAGAGCAGCAGCCAGGACTCCGGAGCAGGAGGCACAGAGACAGCTAGGGGGCCTGTGCTGGCCCCTCCAGGGAGTGCCTGACTGCCGCGGCAATCCACCTGGCCGGACTGCCTTGGGTTGCGGTGTACCCGGCTGCTTCCCATCTCTGGGACTTTGCTTAGGGGCTTCTTCCCCCGAATACCCATTCCCCCCGTCTTCATCTGATTAACTCACCTTTCATGATGAAGCTGGGATGGTGCCAGTTACATGGGGTCACCTCTGACTTCTACCCTGGTGAGCCCTTTTCCTCTGGCTCCTGCCAAGCTAACACTGCCCCTCTGCCAGCTGCTGGGGTATGAGGGCTGTGTCTTATTTCATTCTGTGTCTCCAGGATGTAGTGGCGCAGAGCCTGACGTGGATAAGACTCTGCATAGGCTCACACACTGCAGGAGCTGGATGCCAGTGCGGTGGGCAGTGGGGTGTGAGTGCAGCGGTGGAAAGCTGGGGTGGGATAGCTGGGCACTGATGCCAGTCGGATGTCTTGTGAGCATGCTGCTCAGATGTGCAGGACATGGAGCCGTGGGCTACCTACAGAGGCCTCAAGCTTATAAAGCTTCCTGGTTCCTCTTGTCGTGGGTTCTCCCACAGGAAGTCATCCAGCTTGAGACTAGCTGTGAAGAGTTGGGGTGTTTTGGGTTTTGGAACTGTCCACCTTGTATTGGCATGGAGGAATGCTGATGCTGGCCCTCCGGAGGTACAAGGGGCTTCACTTGTCTCACCTGAGAGCACTGGGGAGGTTGCTTGGTCTGCCTAGAGCCCCAGCTGGCAGGCAGTGCCCTGGGCAGGCTCTTCAGCCCGCACCTGCCCCTGGGCATTGACTTCAGCTGAAGTACGGCGGACACAGTCCTGCCCAGATGTTATTGATCCTGGCTTCTGGGTCTTCCTCTGACCCTGGCTTCTGTTGGCAAGGCCTTCCGGTGTCTTAGCCTCAGTTTCTCAACCGTAAGAGGGGTGGGGTTGCTTCGGCTTCAGTAACAGTCTGTTCTCTTCTGCGTGTGTAGACGGTGCTGGGGCTTACAGAGCTCACACCCTTTCCAGACCCTGTCCTGAATGTGTGGGTGAGAGATTGCAAGGCCTGAGGAGGCTGCTTTTCCCTCTTTCTGGGATAGTCCCTGGAATGACCCTGGGCAAGGCTTCTGTGCTGACTTTTCCTTCCATCCTCTGGGAGGTCTTAGTTCATTTCTTGGGCCCTGCCCTATGTGGGGCCGCCTCTCAGGCCTGTGGAGGATAAGGGCGAGGGGCGTGCCATGGCCAGAGCTCTCAGGTTCTCATTGTGGTCAGTGAGCCACAATTGCCACCATTGCAGGAGCTCCTAGGTGGCAGGCACCATGCTGGATCCTGCTTTCCCCCCTCGTTTAACCTTGGAGCAGTCAGGCCTGTGAGGTGGCTAGTCTCCTCTAGGAAGAGGCTGCACAGATGAGCGTCCTCAGTGCCATGATCAGAGTCTGGCCTCCTGATTCTTCAGCACTCTGCCGATGCTTGTTGATTTGGGTAGTTCATTCTTGTCCCTCCAAAGCCAGGAATACTCTGTGAGAGCTGGGGCCCCAGCAGAAGGGTTCCCACGGTGCCCTTGTGCCTGCTGCTGGCTGGGTGGCCTCTTCCCCTGGTCAGCCGGGTGGCACGCAAGAATGGGGAATCCCAGGGCTGCCTGGGTGGACCTTCCCTTCCTCTTCCAGGAGCTGCCTGGAGAAAAGCAGGAGCCTCTTTCAAGGAGGTGAGATTTATAGGCTGCAATGTTGGAGCCCCACCTCCCTCATTTAGCCGCAGAAGAGGTCTGGGTTGGAGGGAGTCCAGGCTCTGGTCCTGGAGTTGAGTCTGTTCATGTTACCTGTGAAAAAACTGGGGCCCAGAGAGGCCAAACAACTTGCTCAGGGCCACACAGCTGCTCAGTGGAGAAGGGAGACTGGGAGCAGCTCCCCTGTGCCCCTCTCTGGTCCCTTGCGCCCCTCTCTGGTCCCCTGTGCTCCTCTCTGGTCCCCTGCCTGCCTTCCCTTATGTTCAGAGGCCAGTTCTGCCCTCTCCTTGCTCTGTGCGCTGGCTTGTCTTCTGTTTTGGTTACTAGCCTGACACAGCTTTTGGATCTCACCCACCTGTGACCACCTGTAGTCGCCTATGTTTTGTGGACAGTGAAAGGCTTTGCTCCACACCCACTGAGCAGCTGCTCCAGAAGGAAGCTGCGCGGCCTTCTCAGCTGCAGGCCCAGAGTCACGGCTCCCTCCACCCCCACTGCCTGGCCCTGCTCACTCAGCCCACTTTGAGCAGAGTCCCCAGCCTGATTCAGCCCTGCTGGTGGCTGAGCCAGTGGGTGCCAGCCATGTGGGGCAGGGAACCCCACCGCCGCTGTCTCCCGCGTGGTTCTGCGCTCCTGCAGCCCCAGTCCTGTTGTGACGTCCTGGAATCTCTGGGCCTGGGCAGCAGCTCCCTGTTGTGTGAGCTTGGTACTCTTATACCACCCTTTCTGCTGGTTTAGTCTGACTCAGGCTCCTTGCTGAGGACCTGCATTCCCTCTGTGAACCTCTGCCCTCGTGAATCTTTCTGATGCTGCTGTTATCCCCTGCTCTGTCCTCAGTGCTGGTGAATTTCCCAGCCTGGAGCAGTCGTGGGTAGGGTCTGAGTCTGACTTTTCTCTCCTTCCTGCACAGCTGGTGTTGGGGTGGGTGTGTGTCTCTTGAATGAGTATACTGTTGGCTACAGATGGGCCGCTTCAGATTCTGGCTCTACCTCATCTCTCTGGGAGGTGAGGGGTAGTTGTTTACATTCTCTGAACCACTTCCTCTCTGTAGCAGGGGCCCCCGTCATGTCACCTGCTCCAGAACATTGGTGTGGGGTGGTGATAATTGGATGAATGTGGGTGATTCACCTGTTTGTGCCTGACACGTGCTAGGTGGACCCTTATGCACTGCCCTGGTGCCCTGAAGGCCCCACAGGTCTGTGTCCCACATTAGCCTGCACTCATGGCCCTACTCAGTGGTTCGCGCTCATCCCATGTCAGGCCCCAGCCTGGTGCAGGTGGCTGCCCCTGAACCTGGGCCATGCAAGCCTGCTGCCTAGTTGCCCAGGTTCCAGATGCTGGGTTAGCCCTAGGAAACAAAAGAGCAGGTTTGGCACAGAGATCCCACAGCCTACAGGCCTCATGATGCCCATGGACGTGCTGAGCAAGAGTGAGGGGATGACTGAGCCTGCAGAGGGCTCGGGGTGATGCCACGTGGGCCCCAGTTACTTCACAGTGGAAAAGGAACAAGCTTCCAGCTCAGGGAATGGCTTCTCAGGAGCAAATAGTACTCTGGAAATCACCTCATTGTGCTGCAAGCCTGTGTCCTGTAGTAGGGAGGGGAGGGCGTGTTGTTCTGCTACTCACCCCTGTGTTAGGGCAAGTTTAACGTGGTCAGTGCTGGATGGGGTTTTGGTCCCAGGCCCTGGGGCTGAGGCCCTGGAGAACTGGGGAGGCTTGGGCAGTCACTGCTGACGTCTGTGCGGTGGACAGAGTCTCGGAGCCCTGATGGCCCCCTAGGGGTCTGACCATGCTGTGGGCTTGCTCACCCACAAGGGGCTTACTGGTGTGGGCCCACTCAGTAGGGTGGGAGGGAAGGGGAGTTCATAGCCAGGGCATGTGGGGTGCCCTCTGGGAATGTGACCACATCCCACCCTGCCCCAGCGGGGCGGGGGCTGCTCCCTGGTGTAGAGCTGGGCAGCAGGCACCCCTGTGACTTGTTCAAGAGCACCATTTCCCTCTCATTACCCTTTAAAACTCACCGTAGCTGGTGACTCCTTTCTTCAGGGAAGAGTGATTGGCTACATAGTTGAATTTGCTGAGCAGTATTTGCAGAGGATGTAAACTGCCGGTAGGCTGGCTCTGCTTACTGTTCTCTTTTTTTGGGCTTACTGAGTGGCTTTTGATTTGATCAGAAATGTGAACAGGCCAGGCACAGTGGCTAACGCCTGTAATCCCAGCACTTTTGGAGGCCAAGGCGAGTGGATCACCTGAGGTCAGGAGTTCAAGACTAGCCTGGTCAACATGGTGAAACCCTGTCTCTACTAAAAATACAAAAATTAGCTGGGCATGGTGGCGCATGCCTATAATCCCAGCTACTCAGGAGGCTGAGGCAGGAGAATCGCCTGAACCCAGGAGTCGGAGGTTGCAGTGAGCCGAGATCGTGCCACTGCGCTCCAGCCTGGGTGACAAGAACTTCTCAAAAAAAAAAAAAAAAAAAAGATAAATTTAAAAAAATGTGAACAGTTTTTAGAATTAATGTGGCTCCCAGAGAGTTGGGAGACACTTTAGGGTAAATGGAAAATGAAAACATTTCTTTTACTTAGGGCTCTGTCTTAAGCAGTTGGCCTTGGGAAATGAAATGTGATCTTGCAGTTTAGCCTCCAGATTTCTGGAGCTGTTGACTTCTGAGCCTTTTCCTGTAACATGTGCAAAATCTGGACCTGATTTATGGGAATCTGTGGGGGATTGTTCCAGCCTGGAAATATCAGAGGAAAATCTCACTGGCCCAGGAGAGTAGTCAGCTCTCAAGACACAGCCTTCCTGGGCCCTCGGGAGAGGGAGGGTGTGAGAAGGGGGCAGGAGAAAGTGCCTGGAGAAAAGCCTGGGCCCCACCCAGAGCGCTTTGTGGCTTCTTCTCCAGGTGCTGGAAAGCTGTAAATCTCACTCAGCAAACCCTCTCCACCTTCCCATGTTCCCTTTGACCCCTTGTCTCTCTCAGGCCTAATTTGGATAGAGCAGGGGAATTTTGTTCTCTGTTCATTTCGCTTAAGAGGGGACCCACTTGCGGTGGCGTCTGCTACAAACACCTCCCCGTCTCGCTGCTGCCGTGTCTTGAGCTTATTCATATCACTGTAGCATAAGTTATGGTCCTTTTTCTTTTGTAAACTCATCTGTGAGTTTCTAGTTTTTCACACAATAAATAACACTGCAGTGAATATCCCTGTGTGTATCTGTGTGTGTGTGTCTGTGTGTGTGTGTGTGTGTCTGTGTGTGTGTGTCTGTGTGTGTCTGTGTGTGTGTGTGTGTCTGTGTGTGTGTGTGTGTGTCTGTGTGTGTCTGTGTGTGTGTGTGTGTGTCTGTGTGTGTCTGTGTGTGTGTGTGTCTGTGTGTGTGTGTCTGTGTGTGTGTCTGTGTGTGTGTGTGTGTGTCTGTGTGTGTGTGTGTGTCTGTGTGTGTGTGTGTGTGTCTGTGTGTGTGTGTGTGTGTCTGTGTGTGTGTGTGTGTCTGTGTGTGTGTGTGTCTGTGTGTGTGTGTGTGTGTCTGTGTGTGTCTGTGTGTGTGTGTGTCTGTGTGTGTCTGTGTGTGTGTGTGTGTGTGTCTGTGTGTGTCTGTGTGTGTGTGTGTGTGTGTCTGTGTGTGTCTGTGTGTGTGTGTGTCTGTGTGTGTCTGTGTGTGTCTGTGTCTGTGTGTGTCTGTGTGTGTGTGTGTGTGTCTGTGTGTGTGTGTGTGTGTGTGTGTGTGTCTGTGTGTGTCTGTGTGTGTGTGTCTGTGTGTGTCTGTGTGTGTGTGTGTGTGTCTGTGTGTGTGTGTGTGTGTGTCTGTGTGTGTGTGTGTCTGTGTGTGTCTGTGTGTGTGTGTGTCTGTGTGTGTGTGTGTGTGTGTGTGTGTGTGTGTGTTTTTCTTTGAATTGTTCCCAGGAACCCTTCCTCCATTCTTCACAAGAAACAATTCCCATTCCTATGTGTCCTGTTCCCACAGATTAACATGTGAAGATCAGTGTCTATCAGGGCTGTTCCTCAATGCTCACTCACTTGCCTCTTCATTATAAAGTTTTTCCTGCTAATTTAGATTGCCCAGACCCACTTCTCACGTCTCATGATATATTTTATTTTTTAGATATTAAAAAATTTAAATTATGAAACAAGCCAAAACAGAAAAATGGAAAAAAAAAGTAATAGATACCTTTGTTTCTACTGTGTAGGTTAAATAGGTGCTAACATTTTTTTCTCTATTTGCTTATGATTCTTTTTTTAAAGAAATAAAATATTATAGACATAGCTAAAGCTCATCCTATTTCTTCTCCATCCTGTTCCTTCAGAGGTATTTACTGTCACAAATAAGAAGTTGGTATGTTTTGTGCAATTTGTACATTTTTTACTTTTATCACATATATCTGTATGCACAAAATATATATGTATTACTGCTTTGTATGCTTTAAGCAGTTATATAAACACTCATATCCATTTGACATTTCATTATGAGTATGAGATTTCATAGCATTATGATTTTGAGATTTCTCTTTGCTGATCCATGGAGGTCCTGCCTGGTCATTTTAATTGCTTTGTAATATTTTATTGTGGGCAGACCTCAGTTTACCCATTTGCCTTCTGAGAGATGGCTGGGTGGTTCCTGTTTTGTCATCCCAACTACGGTGAATACCCAGGCACACGCCTGCATACCCAGATGTGCTTGAGCCTCTCCAGGGTCACACCTGGAAGGGGCTGCTGGGTCCTGAGGTGCATGCATCTGCTTTGCAGGACACTGGTGAGCTCCCCTCCAGGGGCCGTTCCCCTTCCCATCCCACATTCCCCTGAGCACTTGGTGGAGACCTCCTTTGTTTTATTGAGACAGAGTCTTACTCTATCGCCCAGGCTGAACTGCAGTGGCACGATCTTGGCTCACTGCAGCCTCTGCCTCCCAGGTTCACGTGTTCTCCTGCCTCAGCCTCCTGAGTAGCTGGGATTACAGGTGCGTACCGCCACACTCAGCCAAATTTTTTTTTGTATTTTTAGTAAAGACGGGGTTTCATTGTGTTGGTCAAGTTGGTCTCGAACTCCTGAACTTGTGATCTACCCGCCTCATCCTCCCAATGATCTGGGATTCCAGGCATGAGCCGCTGCACCCGGCCTGGAGGGAAACTTTGAGAGCAGACCTGAGTGGCTCTTTTTGCCACCTCAGACTTCCTGGCTGTGCAGACACTTGGGCCAACCTTCTGAGAGGTTCAGAGCCTCTGTGGAGGGTAGAGAGGAGGGCGCCTCCAGCTGCAGGCCCAGCAGCCTCTCACTGAAGCCTGGACCCAGTGCTCAGCGCAGCTTCTCAGGGGCCTGTCCTGGCCTCACTCCCCTCACGGGCAGGTGCAGGGCTATATGAGAAGGGCCTGGGGCCTGGCTTCTGGGCTGGCTCCTCCAGGGACCTGCAGCATAACCTGTGCACAGCCCCTTTCCACCTGCCTTCCCTGTCAGAAACATCTGGGGTCACATCAGTAATTTGGGTGACCTCTTAGCTCTACCCATGTCAGTCACCCACTTGATTTTTGCAGTTAGCTAGTGGTCTGCACTTTCCTAGCCATGGGCTGCTAGGCCTGAGCCTTGGGGAGCCCGCAGGTGCGGTGGAGGTGAGGGACCAGCCTGCAGGGCCACAGGGGCCTGGTGTGAGGATCATCTGGCTGTCTCCTTACCACGACTGTGCTCAGTGAGATGGTCTGTGCTTTGTGTAGCCTGAGGGAGTCCTCAGATCCCAGGGCCATGTGGCCAGTGCAGATTTATGCCGCCAGAGGGAAGCCTAGCTTGGCCCTCGTGGGTCATTCACAAAAGCCAGAGGCAAATGAGGGCTGCTTTCTTTGAGATTAGCATTTGTAAGGTCCATTTAACCCCATCTAATATTGCTGCTATCTGAAACCATCATTCAGCCTGGACACCTACTTACTATGTGCTAGGTGCTGTCCTGGGAACTTGGGTGTATCGGTGAACAGAAGAGATGGAACAGGTGAAAAGTCTGCCTTGTGGAGCGTACGTCCTGGCAGGAAGAGGATTAAATGAGCTCATAAAAATGGTCTAATTTGCTGCCTGGGAGACAGTGAAGTAGAGGTTCATAAAGGGTTAGGTTTCCTTTCATTTCTTTGTTCCATGAAAAGCAGATGCATAAATTATATAGTATGTTAGCAGGTGAGTACTTTATACTGTGTGTCAGCAGGAGAACAGGACCAGGAGTATGAGGTGGCTGGAGTTTTTGATTGGATGGGCAGGGAACCTGTCACTGAAAGGTGGCATTGAGTGAAGACCTGAAGGAAAGAAGGAGCTGGCTGGGCAGCCCTGGGGAGGAGCATCCGGATGGCAGGTGTGAGGGCTGTCGTGTTGGAGGCTGCCCCTCAGTGGCCTGGGTAAGCGTAGTGGGCACGAGTGCCAGAGCTAGCAAGAGGAGGGCAGCTCCCAGCCTGCGTCGGAGTGAGGATTCCAGCTTTGACTGGGTCAGAGGAGGAGGGCTCTGGCCACTGTGTGGAGAGTAGAATGAGGGGGAGACCCTTTGGAGGCCATCATCCTGGCCCGGGGAAGCTGTGGCAGTGGTGAGCGGTGGAGGGATTCTGGACCCATCAGGAAAGGGCCATTACTAGGTTGGGATGTTGAATTTTTCTCCACTAGAGTTTATTTATGCGTGGACTTGAGGTATGTGGCATCAAGAGGGCCACAGCCCACAGGCTTACCTTTTTTGACAGAGCTTGGATTTGTAGTGAGAAGGCTCAGTGGGAGCTGTGCCCCTTAATGAAGGAGTGAAACAGGACAGGTAAAGCAAGGGCAACCCTGGTGCCTGAAAGAGTGAGTGTATTCTGGACTCATGGAAACCTGGGCTCAAATCTGGGCTTTGGCCATCCACCGAGTCACCTTGGACAGGAGCCTTCACCTATCTAGCCACAGCTGCCTTCTTTCCACGGGGCATGGTGATGGCGAGGATGAGATGAGCTCGTGTTTGTCTGCATTGCTGCCTGACATGTTTCCCTTCTTAGTGATCCCACGAAGATCAGGTGCCACTGTGCCCTGTGCCTGTCATGTGCCATGTGCCCAGTGTGAGCCATGTGCCTAGCATGTGCGAGCTGTGTGCCTGTTTTATACAGCATGGTGCTGCTTTGAGAAGTGCTGGATCAGGCTGGGCGCAGTGGCTCACACCTGTAATCCCAGCACTTTGGCAGGCCGAGGTGGGCGGATCACCTGAGGTCGGGAGTTTGAGACCAGCCTGACCACCATGGAGAAACCCCGTCTCTACTAAAAATACAAAAATTAGCTGAGCGTGGTGGTGGGCGCCTGTAGTCCCAGCGACTCGGGAGGTTGAGGCAGGAGAATCGCTTGAACCCAGGAGGCAGAGGTTGGGGTGAGCTGAGATTGCACCACTGCCCTCCAGCCTGGGCAACAAGAGTGAAACTCCATCTCAAAAAAAAAAAAAAAAATATGTGCGGATCTTGAACGTCACCTGGTGAGTGTAGCCTCTTGAGGTTGCAGGAAGGGATTTAGTGAGAGGCTTTAGATGAGACATTAGGTGAATGAGGTGAGTGGGTTCTGACGTCAGGCAGGGAAATCTGCATGTTGAACTCCTGGCTGCTGGTGCCGCACTTTTAATTAAACACAGTGTCATCCACAGAAGGAGGTAACGGATATGAGCAGTGTATCTGAAATTCCGTCTGCATGTTCCCTTCATGGGTTTTGCCAGTGTCCTAGAGCTGTCAGCAGTATTACCTACTTAACTTATATTTTAATTTGACTCCTGTATTAGCCTGTTTTCACACTGCTGATAAAGTCATAACCGAGACTCGGTAATTTCTACAGGAGAAAGGATTTTTTCTTTTTTATTTGAAACGGAGCCTTGCTCTGTCCCCCAGGCTGGAGTATAGTGGCATGATCTTGGCTCACCGCAATCTGTGACCCACACCTCTCGCCCTGTGAGTTCAAGCAATTCTCCTGCCTCAGCCTCCTGAGCTGGGATTACAGGTGCCTGCCACCATGCCCGGCTAATTTTTGTATTTTCTTAGTAAGGACGGTGTTTCATCATGTTGGCCAGGCTGGTCTCAAACTCCTGACCTCAGGTGATCCACCCGCGTCAACCTCCCTAACTGCTGAGATTACAGGCATGAGCCACTGTGCCTGGCCAAAGAAAAAGGGTTTAATGGACTTACAGTTCCGTGTGGCTGGGGAAGTCTCACAATCATAGTGGAAGGCAAGGAGGAGTGAGTCCATCTTATGTGAATGGCAGCAGGCAAAAACAGAAGGGAAACTCGCTGCTTTTGTTATGTTATTGTGTAGGGAAGCAGGAGTTGTGTTGGGAACCTCCTCCTTGTAGAACCATCAGATCTCATAAGCTTAGTATCACGAGAACAGCACGGGAAAGACCTGCCCCCATGAGTCAGTTACCTCCCACCGGGTCCCTCCCATAACACACAAGAATTCAAGACGAGATTTGGGTGGGGGCACAGCCAAGCCATATCAACTCCTTTTCTTCTTCTTTACTCCTTAGCCCCTTCTGAGGTAGTATCTGTTGAAATCCTAGTTCTAAAGCTTTTTTCTTGGTACTCTGCACAACGACCTAAGCCTGTAAGTATTGACGTGGTTGTATTGACGTGGTTGGTCTGTGTGCCTGTAGGACTCCCTTTTGCATCCCTGTGGATGTGTGTGTACCACATCTCAGGGAGCACTGGATGAGGGGCTTTGTGAAACCCAGGAGAGCAGGCGACCTTGGAAGGCGACTGATAAGGTTTGGCTGTGTCCCCTCCCAAATCTCACCTCCAGTTGTAATCGCCATGAGTTGGAGGAAGGGCCTGGTGGGAGGTGATTGAATCATGGGGGTGGACTTCCTTCTTGCTCTTCTTGTGAGAGTGAATGAGTTCTCTTGAGATCTGTTTCTCTGAAAGCATGTAGTGCCTCCCGTGTCGCTTTCTCTGTTTTGCTGCACCAGGGTAAGATGTTCTCCTTCCGCTATGACTGCGTTTCCTGAGGCCTCCCCAGCCACTCAGAACTGTGAGTGCGTTAGACCTCTTTTCTCTATAAATCACCAAGTCTTGGGTATTCTTTACAGCAGTGCGAGAACAGACTAAGACAGCAACTGAGCCTGCCCTGGAGTCTGAGGGTTCAAGCCTGGCAGGGGTCTCTGGGGATCATGGATCTCCTCCTTGGGCTCCAGCTGTGTCCTCAACCCAGAGAACCAGGAAGGAGGTGGGGGGCAGTCGGAACTGGGGCTCAATCCCAGTTTTAAGAGGCAGACTTCTAGGGAAGGCTATGCACAAGGGTGGGGTGTGGGAGATGGGGACGAGACTCTCGGCCCGGGACTTCTTTCTGCCTGCGTGACTGAAGAAGGAACTTGGCTCAGTGCCTCCGTTCGCGTGTTACTCATGGTAAAACTGCAGTGTTCTCTGGAGTTCTTAGGTCATGAGATGATTCCCACACACAAAAAAGGACAATTCAAGGAATCTGGCAAAGAAGCCCTAACACACATCCTGCTGCTTGACTTGGTGAGCCAATGGACTGTGGCTGCTCACCCTGAGTTCCAAAGATTCACAGTAAAATACTGGAACTGCGGTTCTCTCTCTCCTTCCATCTCATCTCCTTCCTGTGCTTTCCCTCACCGTCATACCTTTTCCCTCCTTTCTTTGGGGTGAAATACATTATTTTATAGAAAAACGGCTTCTACTGTTAGGAAAATTTAGTATTATTATAAAAAAGCAAACCATGATTTATGGAAAAGTGAATTAAGGAATGCTTATACCCACTGTGTAAGGATTATTTAAAAAAGGGGTTTACTAAAAGTATTCTTCAGTGACTGCCAAAAACAGATAGTGAGTGTCTTTGTACATTTGCTTTTACAAACACCTGCTCAGTGTGGAGAGACGGAAACTGGGACCAGGAGGCCGGAGCGGCAGGTGCTGAGTGGTGGGTGAAGCTGGGGAGGGAGTGCCGTCCTCCCGAGGCCCTGCTGGGAGTCTGGGACTGGCTCCCTGGCTGTGGCTGTGGGGGGCTAAGACTGTTTAAAAAATCATGGATTTATGCATGTGGAACCCCTCAGGGTGTGCCACGGTGTCCGGAAGGCCATGTGGCCACATCCTAACATCACTGTTGGCGGGTCACGAGCACACACAGAGTCTGGGGGACAGCACAGCCCCTGCTCGCCCCGCCTCCTTTGCGTTGCCTTGCGGTTTATTCCTCATCAGCCTGGAGGAGTGTCTGGGCTCACCGCTCTGCCTCTGCTCACTCCTCTTCATTCCTCTTAATTTGTTTCTCTTCATTTTTTCTCCTGAGTCTTGCTCATCCTCCAGGCACATGGCTCTATCCTGGTGCTTCGCCATAGTTCCTGATGGTCATCCTGGAAATGCATTTGGAAGACCCAGGTGTTTGAAGGTCCACAGGGTGCGGTACCTTACAAGACAGACAAACTCTGTATTGCTCTGCTAACACGGTCTTCATCCCTGTATCTGCCTGCCAGAGACCCTCTTGCCACTGAAGGTGAGGAAGACATGAGCAGGCTGAGGGGACGGAGAGCCGGTGTGGCCACACTGGGCACAGAGAGGACACTGGATCCTTCACCCGAGTCTTCTTTCTTCCCGGCATGACAGGCTTGTCTTCCTTGGGACTGATGCTTGATTGCTCTGTTAGGAGCTCCTGAGTCAAAAGCAAATTGAGATTCTGACAGAGAGAAGGGCTTTATGGTGGCCGTTTATCCTCTCTTCATTACAGGCAAGAAAAAACCTGGTGAAAACACAGGAAAGAGGCGAAGAGAATAAATCAGCAGGTGTGTGTGAGATTGTGTTGTCTTCTGCATTAGACCATTTTTGTGTTGCTAAAAAGAGATACCTGAGATTGTGTGATTTATTATAAAAAGAGGTGTCATCGGCTCACGGTTCTGCTGGCTGTAGAGAAGGGTGCTGTCAGCGTCTGCTTTTGGGGAGGGCCTTAGGAAGTTTCTGGTCATGGCGGGAGTTGAAGGGGAAGCAGGCCCATCACAGGGTGAATGCAGGGGCAGGGGAGAGTGGAGGCAGGTGGAGGTGCCACACACCTCAACAACCAGGTCTGCCGTGAACCCACTGAGTGAGAGATGACCTACCTCTGAGGGGATGGTGCATCCTCTGCCTCTTCCCACTCCCATGTGAGGCAAATACCCATAGTTCCTTAGCCACTCCTCAAATTAAATGGTTTCTGGACCCCTTGCCTCCCTGGGACACTCTAGAACAGGGGTGTCTAATCTTTTGGCTTCCTTAGGCCACATTGAAAGAAGAATTGGGCCAGGCGTGGTGGCTCCCACCTTTAATCTCAGCACTTTGTGAGGCCGAGGCAGGCAGATCACTTACAGGAGTTCAAGACCAACCTGGCCCATATGGTGAAACCCCATCTCTACTAAAAATACAAAGCCGAGCATCATGGTGGGCACCTGTAGTCCCAGCTACTCAGGAGGCTCAGGCAGGAGAATTGTTTGAACCCAGGAGGCGGAGGCTGTAGTGAGCCAAGATCGTGCCACACTCCAGTCTGGGTGAGACAGAGTGAGACTCCATCTTAAAAAGAAAAAAAAGAAGAATTGTCTTGTGGCACACGTAAAAAACACTAACACTAATGACAGCCGATGAACTAAAAAAAGAAGAGCTCAAAAAACTCGTTGGGCCACACTCAAAGCCAGACTAGGCTGTGGGTTAGACAGGCTTGCTCTACAATTTGCCAGTTGCCTTCCTACAGTGTGACTCAAGAATCACACCCAACAAATACCCTGGGGCCACCTGACAGGCATTGAGTAGAATGGAGTCATCTGTCACCTTCTTTCTCTGAGTACCTAGGGGCCACCTGCAGTAGAATCACTTGGGAATGGTTTTTAAATGAAGCTCCGTGCCTCACCGCCGACCCTGACCCAGAATCTCTGTGTTTTAATAAGGCTCCCCAGCAAGAGCCCGTGTGCGTGTGCAGTAAAGCTGGAGACCCCGGGTCCAGAACTGCCCTCCTGGTAGTGCGGGTGAAGCTCGCAGGCTTGCTGGAGACACGCCATCCCGATGATGCTGTGTGACATTTCATTACCCACTGTCCGGTGGGCCTGTATCTATTCTGTTACGGTTTCCTCCTCGTCCTACCCTGCCTTGGTCATATCAAGGTTTTGGACAACTGGAATACAGCCCACCTCTGCTGTCACAATGGCAATCTTGCAGGAGTCCCAGAACATTAATTACAGGTCTGGTTACCTAGAAACTAGTGACGGCTCAGTGAGCTTGAGGTGGAGATGAGGGTGAGGAGGTAGCAGGGAAGCTTAATGTCTGGACATCCTGCAGCGAGGACAGTGTGGGGAGAAGGGGCTGTCGCTTTTGAACTGTCAGTAAAATGGGTTCTGAGAATGGATATTGGACATGACTTTAGAAATTAGCTGGGCAGGCTGCTTTTCAGCTGTTTGTGGTTCTGCCTGTCAAAATGAAATTGTTAATCTATCCAGGACATCCTGCAGAAGGGATAAGCGTCAGAGGAGGGGCCCGGCCTGTGCATCTGTCTTTTTCTTTCCTCATAAAAACTGCACATCCATTATTGTGACCTTTTCCACTTAAAGCTGGCCAAATTCAGAGCATTTTCCTCTTATCCTTGGAGATCTTTGTTTTCAAAGTGAGCTAAAGTTACTGGTGGGGGCCGCAGGCAGCCATGATAATGATGGTGCTTTCAGGACCCACTAGTGACCAGGCAAAGAGAGAGCAATAGATCTGTGGCTCTGCCCATGTACCACTCAATTGTCTGTCAGTCGCTCTAGGAAAACTTCGTTTAAGGAGATACCTTTGATAGAATTTCAGATACAACATTTAGATTCAGGCATAGCTATTCCGAAGTAGTAATGCAGGAGTTATTTTGTTTATTTATTTATTTTTTAGACGGAGTTTCGCTGTTGTTACCCAGACTGGAGTGCAATGGCACGATCTCAGCTCACCGCAACCTCCGCCTTCTGGGTTCAAGCAATTCTCCTGCCTCAGCCTCCTGAGTAGCTGGGACTACAGGTGCGCACCACCATGCCCAGCTAATTTTTGTATTTTTAGTGGAGACGGGGTTTCACCTTGTTGACCAGGATGGTCTCGATCTCTTGACCTCGTGATCCACCCGCCTCGGCCTCCCAAAGTACTGGGATTATAGGCGTGAGCCACCGCGCCTGGCCTACAGGAGTTATTAAGAAATAATTTTTGTGTGTGTGTAAGACAGAATTTTGCTCTTGTTGCCCAGGACGGAGTACAATGGTGTAATCTCAACTCACTTCCACCTCCACTTCCCGGGTTGAAGCGATTCTCCTGCCTCAGCCTCCCGAGTAGCTGGGATTACATGCATGCACCACCATACTTGGCTAATTTTGTATTTTTAGTAGAGATGGGGTTTCTCCATGTTGGTCAGGCTGATCTTGAACTCCCGACCTCAGGTGATCCACTGGCCTTGGCCTCCCAAAGTGCTGAGATTACAGGTGTGAGCCACCGCACCCAGCCTAAGAATTTTTAGGCAGATAGTTAGGGTAAAGGTTCTTGGTGGAAATTTTCTTGTGATAAGAAACAATCCCTGAGCTGTCTCTTTTCTAACAGGAAAGGAGACTTGACGGGCCAGGCCAGCAATCTTTGATATGCAAATGCAAGCCATTAGAAACTGGGTTCACTCACCATGGTGATTCCTGCCCTCTTCTCCTTGTCACCAGGTGTACCAAGTGTCATGGCCACCTCCAGATACCACCTTGTGTTCAGAAAGTCATGGTGCCAAACATTTGCATGTTAAAGGGGCTGAGGTGGGAGGGTCAGGTTTTTCCATGGGCTATGTAAATAACATACCTGGTCAGACCAATCCCCCGGGCCCTATGCAAATCAGACACCACCTCCTCCAGCCTCCATGTAACCAACCACTTGCCTACCTCACTAGGGGTTTCTCTTTGTTCCAAGTCCCCTCCCTTGTCTCTGTACGGGGGAGTAATTCTTTCTTCTTTCTTTCTTGCCTATTAAACTTTTCACTCCTTAAAACCACTCCACCTGTGTCTGTGTGGTTAATCCTATCCGCGCGAGACCAAGAACCCTGGTATTACTCTAGTCATCAAAGTCATATCGGTAGTTTGCAGGTTGGGTGTAAAATTGAGGCAACAGCTCCTACTGACAAAGTGAGATACCGTAGCCAGGGTCTACTGGGCATTCTGTCTAGCAGGTTAAAGGTGAAAAGGAGGCCTGTTCTCCTGAATGTTTAGAGTAAGTCCCATGTGGAAGAAATGTCTCTCTGTTGGGTGAGGGCTGGGAGGGAGATGGAGAAGCACTTGACATGCCCTGAGGAAGATGCTGGGGTAGGAAGGAACGGCTGAGTTCTCCAGTGCTGTTGTCCCATCGCCCCTCCTCTCTGCCCTTTTATTTGCTCGTTCCTACCTGCGGCAAGCATTTACAGAGCCTCCACTACATGTGAAGACTTGACTAAGAGCTGGATACACAGCAATGAATTAAGAGAGACAAAGCCCGGCCCTCACGGTACCTTACAGGCTGGCTGGGAGCTAGGGAGAGGTGGGTAGTAAGTGACTAAACACTGAAAAACATGACATGTCTGGTGATAAGGATTATGGAGGAGATGAATCTGGTCATGAAATAGCCAGGGATGTGTGTACAGTGTGTGTGTGTGTGTGTGTGTGTGTGTGTTGTGTGCATGTGTCTGGATGGTGGTGAGGGTGGTAGCTACTTTTTTAGCGAGGGAAAATGTCTGGAGGTGACATTTGAACTGATCCCTGAGTGGCTAGAAGGATTCAGGCAGGAGAAGGTTCTTGGGGAGAGTCCTCTGAGCAGAGTAGATAGCCAGCGCAGAGGCCCCGGGGTGTACAGGTGTTTGGCATGTACGTGGGATTGAAAGACTGCCTGCCGTTAGCAGATTTTTCTTTCCCTTCTGGAAATGTGCTTTCACATTCATGTTGCAGGTTAATTAGAAAACAAGGTGTTTTTTTCTTCTTCTCCCAGAACATCGTTTCTCCTTCAGTTTTGTTGGGATTGCTGACAAATCTTGGGGAGAGATCAATAGGTAATGTTCATCCGACACTCGATCATCTGTTTGTTGCTCCAGGAAAACTTCATTTAAGGAAAGACCTTTGATATAATTTCAGACATGAAAATTAGGACACACACTGGGTGCAGTGGCTCACGTCTCTAATCCCAGCACTTTGGGAGGCTGAGGTGGGTGGATCATGAGGTCAGGAGTTTGAGACCAGCCTGGCCAAGATGGTGAAACCCAATCTTTCTAAAAAAAAGAAAAAAAAAATCAGGACACAGAGGCCAGATGCAATGGCTTATGCCAGTAATCCCAGCACTTTGGGAGGCCAAGGCAGGCAGATCATGAGGTCAGGAGTACGAGACCAGCCTGACCAACAGTCAAACTTTGTGTCGACTAAAAATACAAAAATTAGGCATGGTGATGGGAACCTGTAATCCCAGCTACTCAAAAGGCTGAGGCAGGAGAATCACTTGTACCTGGGAGGTGGAGGTTGTAGTGAGCCAAGATCATGCCGCTGCACTCCAGCCTGGGCGACAGAGCGAGACTCCGTCTCAGAAAAAGAAAATCAGGACATAGAATAACTGTGCCCTAATTTAAATTCTGTGGGGCCCATGGTGGGCCCTCTGTCCCCACCACCAGCCTCAGAGCCTGTCCTTTTGTTCGCTTGTTCTCCCAGTGTATGGATATAGGACATCACAGGGCACCTGCCCTTGCTTCAAGAAGGTGTGAACAGCTCCTCCTTGGGAATGGGCCAAGTAGGTGTCAGTCCCGAAAGACCCATCCCACTTCTTCTGGTCTGCCTTGGTGTCCTGCTAGGCTTGGCAAGACCTGAGAGGGAGGGAGTTGCCTGACAAGAGGCCATTCCCAATTGGAAGGCAGATGTCTTTACTTAGTGACTTTTCTGATACATTAAGACCTTCATTTCAGAATTGTGTTTGATCTACCTATGGGTTTGGATTATTTTTGTGACTTTTTTTTTTTTGAGATGGAGTCTCGCTCTGTTGCCCAGGCTGGAGTGCAATGGCGTGATCTCGGCTCACTGCAACCTCCACCTCCCAGGTTGAAGCAGTTCTCCTGCCTTAGCCCCCCTAGTTAGCTGGGATTACAGGTACACGCTAGTATTTATATTTTTAGTAGAGACGGGGTTTCACCATGTTGGCCAGGCTGGTCGCAACTTCCTGACCTCAGGTGATCCACCCGCCTCAGCCTCCCAAAGTGCTGAGATTACAGGCATGAGCCCACCATGCCCAGCCCGTTTTAGTGTCTTTAGAAGGATGTTTTGCAAATAGGTACTCCATGTTAAGCATCAAGAGTGCTGAAGGAATCTTCCAGGTAGGACCTGGGCAGCCCCCAGCAGAGGTGGGATCCAGGGGCTGAATTTGGCAGGAGGAAGGGCCTGGAACTACCTTCCCGTGGAGCATTGTAGAGCCAGGTGGCTCTTTTTGAGACGGAGTCTTACTCTGTCACCCAGGCTGGAGTGCAGTGGGGAGATCTTGGCTCATGGCAAACTCCACCTCCCAGGCTCAAGCGATCCCCCAGCCTCCTCCTGAGTAACACTACCATGTGTACCACCACACTGGGCTACACCACGCCTGGCTAATTTTTTGTGTTTTTGGTAGGGACAGAGTTTTGCCATGATTCCCAGACTGGTCTCGAACTCCTGAGCTCAGACCATCCACCTGCCTTGGCCTCCTAAAGTGCTGGGATTACAGGCATGAGCCGCTGCACCTGCCCTTGCCAGTTAGCTCTTATTTGTGCCTGCAGTATCTTGGCACTGTGTAAATATGGACCGGATTCTTTTCTCTAATCTAGGTGTTCTTGTATGGAAACACTTCCTAACCATTGGAATGGAGTAATGACAATGTCAGCTGTCCTTTATTGAGCTTTCATTATGTTCTTCCTAAGAGCCTTGTGAGACAGTCACATGACTCCATTGTGCAGAGGAGTTAAGGTGTTGAAGTACTTGGACCAGGGTTGCCAGGTAACTAGGTGGCATCTTAGCATCTGAACCCCCAGACTGTGCTTTTCTTAGGAGGTACAGACTCCTCATCAATGGGGCGATTCCAGCCTAAGTGTTGCGCCCACTCAGCTGAGATGATGACTGTGGGAGATGAGCTTGTCAGCCCACTGATAGACGTTTCTGCTGATGGCGTGCTTTCTCGCTGAGTCCAGATGTTGTTGCAAAATCCTTCCTACCTGTGCTCCAGGCAGCCCCTTGGGACAGGTTGAAACCTATCTGTAGTTCCCGCAGGAGGTGGATTCAGCATTGGCAGGAGCACTGGGATTACTGGACTTGGGTAGAGTTTGCCTGAGCTTTGTGATGTCACCTTCGCCTCCAACAGCTGTGCTGGAGGATGATCTCTGTCTGAGCACAGGGAGGAGATGGACAGACCCTTGGCCTCCGGCTGAGCTGTGGCATTGCAGTCTGTGGCCAGAGGAGCTGCTGTTCTTCAAGCAGGCCTTGGGCTTTCCTGGAAACCCGGCATCTTCCCGTGCTTGGGGCCATACCTTGCCGTTTGCCTTCTTGGCTCCAGGAGTGTGGCTGCGACCTGACTCCCAGTGGGACAGGCCAAGTGATGAAATGAGTTTTTTCCACCAAGTGGAGCTAAAAGCTTGGCCTGACTTTATATCCCCAGTGAGCGGTTAGAGGAGTGGTGGCCTGGCTCTCAGGCATCTCAATGCCAGTGAGCACAGGGCTGGGTGGCAAAGATGCCTGCTTCTGCCTGGCACCAGGCTCTGTCTGCCATGACCAATGCTTCACCCTTCCTGCATCACAAGTGTTGAGTGTGCTGTACATGGTAGAATATGAGGCAAGCTTCACCTCTTTTCCCCCTCCCTACACTGTCCCTTTTGAAAGAGATGAGCCTTTCCAGAGTCCTTTTTTTTTTTGAGACAGCGTCTCGCTTTGTTGCCCAGGCTGGAGTGCAGTGGCAGGATCTCAGCTCACTGCAGCCTCTACCTCCTGGGTTCAAGCAATTCTCCTGCCTCAGCCTCTCAAGTAGCTGGGACTACAGGTGTGTGTCACCATGCCCAGCGATTTATTTTATTTGTATTTTTAGTAGGGATGGTGTTTCACCACATTGGCCGGGATGGTCATGATGTCTTGACCTGGTCTGCTTACCTCGGTCTCCCAGAGTGCTGGGATTATAGGCGTGAGCCACCGTGCTGGCCTCCAAAGTCTTTTATATCATACAGCACTTTCTTAGTGACATATTTTAGTTTGAACAACAAAGTACTGTTTGAGGACACCTTCAGCTAAAAAGAAACCTCAGTCATTACTGAATTTAGATGCAGAATTAATTAAAAATAAAAGTAGGCAAAGGAATTTAACACAGATTTCATCCTTATTTCGGGGACAGGATATTCCTGAGGCAGGATATTTCCGGGGTAGGATATTCCTGCCTAAGTGTGGAATAGTCTTACAAAAAAGCCTTTTAAAGATGACCAACGAAAGGAAGGTTAGTAAATGGCTACAAATATATGATTATAGGCTGGTGAAGAAGCCAACTGTGAGAAATGTCAGTAGGTGATTTAAAAAACACCACCACCGCCCAACTGCCTTCATGATATGAACACGGATTCTTGTGGGTTGGGATGACATTTCTGATGCCAACATTCTACATAAATTCACAGGGAAGTATATCTAACACATCTGACACAGCTGGTGAGGTGGATGGGCTCTGGGTGACTCAGCTTGACAAGGCTTGTTAAAGGCATTGCTGTTGAGGCACATGAAGGATTTGAAGAGAAATTATTTTGTAAGCTGGGTATGGAAAAAATAGTTTTTTAAATAATCAACAGGATTTTTATTTATTTTATTTAATTAATTTATTTTTTTGAGATGGAGTTTCCCTGTCGTTGCCTAGGCTGGAGTACAATGGTGCTATCTTGGCTCACCGCAACCTCTGCCTCCTGGGTCCAAGCAATTCTCCTGCCTCACCCTTTGGAGTAGCTGGGATTACAGGCCTGTGCCACCAAGCCTGGCTAATTTTGTATTTTTAGTAGAGACGAGGTTTCTCCATGTTGGTCAGCCTGGTCTCGAACTCCCGACCTCAGATGATCTGCCCGCCTCAGCCTCCCAAACTGCTGGGATTATAGGCATGAGCTACTGCGCCCGGCGGAGAATTTTTTTTTAAATTATGTGTATGTAAACAAAGTAATAAAACCTACAAGTCATGATCTGACTTTTTTGTCCACATTCCTAAAAATCATATGTTCTAAATAGGCATTAAGCATTGTTTTCGGTGTTCTCATTGGCTGATTGCCTTCAGTATGGGAGTCATCTTATATTTCTGGTTTCCCGGGTTGTGTGTTCTTCCTGTAGCTCTTAAGGTGGGGGACTTGAAAGGGAGGAGGGGCCGAGCACGGTGGCTCACGCCTGTAATCCCAGCACTTTGGGAGACCGAGGCAGGTGGATCACGAGGTCGAGAGATCGAGACCATCCTGGTCAACATGGTGAAATCCCGTCTCTACTAAAAATACAAAAAATTAGCTGGGCATGGTGGTGCGTGCCTGTAATCCCAGCTACTCAGGAAGGCTGAGGGAGGAGAATTGCCTGAACCCAGGAGGCGGAGGTTGCAGTGAGCCAAGGTTGCACTCCAGCCTGGGTAACAAGAGCGAAACTCCGTCTCAAAAAAAAAAAAAAAAAAAAGGGAGGAAGGGAGGACGGAGGGGTGGACTTTTCTCTACCCCATCCCTCTCATTTCCTCTCTTCACTCTTGCTTTGCTGCCTCCTGCCCTACTGTCAGGCATCAGCCCCTGGTCTGGTCAAAGACCGCCCAGAGTATGACAGATGCCACCTTGTCCTTGGGAAGATTAGTTTGCAAACCTGTTTTGGTCTTTGGGAGGCCAGGGTATTTTGATTCACACTTGCAGTGTCTGTGGTTTGCCTCTTGCTGCATAAAGCCTATTCCATGAAATGTTCTCATTTATCTTTAAGCAGATTTATTATATGAAATATTCATGGGTGCAGGCTTTGCAGCATAGCATTTGGAACAATGTACTGAGTACAGTTTGTCCTCATAAGTCTATTAATGCTGATGGGATGCAGTTGTTGCCTGTGAAGCTTTGGGGTGAGATGGGGCCAGCAGGGAGTGAGCTGGCTGAGGATAGGTCTTCGTCACCTTAGTTTGGCCGCAACAGCCCTGCGCTGCATGTATGCCTGCACAGATCCAGTCCTTCTTCCTTAGGGAATGCAGAGGCCTCCCCTCCTGCAAGCGCCGTCTCGTCAGCTTTCAGCTTCTTGTGTAATTCCAACTTCTAGGGATAGTTTGGAGGTGTGATGAGGCTCAGAGGGAAAAGCTGGTTTAGGAGTAAAAACTGATCTGTGAGGAGAGGGCATTTAGGGGACTGGGAGGAGGCTGAATACTAACACTTAGGAGTAAGTACCATGTGGCAACCCCTGGGCTGAGTGTGTGTTCCAGATATCCCTGACAGACACCACAGGAAGGACGTGTTGTCATTCCTGTATTACCCACGAAGAAATTGAGGCTCAGACAGGTTTAGTTACTCGCCCAAAGGCAGTTCACTTCATTTAGCAAACCTGTATGGATGGCCTGTCATGTGGCCAGTGGCTGGATACAGGGCACAGAGCAGTCACGGGCTCTGGCTACAAGGAGTGCCCCATGCAGCAGATAGAGAAACGTGGCCCTGTAAAGTGAGTGAGACAGGGTAAGGGGAGCCCCCATGTGATGTAGAGTGTTAGGAATAGCATGGTGAATTGTGGAAGGCTGTGGGAAGGCTGGAGGGGAGGATTGGAAAACTGGATAGGATCTTAGCAGGCAGATGGGAGCTGGGAGAGGTAATTACAGATGGTGGGAAGAGCAAGTACAGGTATAGAAGGATGTAGGTCAAAATGTAGATCAGACAGGGGTGGCCAGTAGATGGGAGACTGCCTGGTTCAGTTCCGCCCAGTCACAAGAGCAGGGGAGGGCAGGAAAGGTAGCCAGAATCACAATTGCAGGGGCTTGCAAGCCTTTCTAGAGGATTTGGACGGTAACTAAGGGCAGTGAAGAGTCACTGGAGGTTTCGAAGCCAAGGAGAGAGAAAAATGAATTTCTATATTTGGAAAATAATTCTGGAGGTGTAACAGAAGCTGGAATGGGCAGTGGGGGAAGGCAGGAGGTAGAGAAACCTGTCAGAGAAGTCACAGGGCAGGGATGAGAGGAAGTGGAGTGGGTGTGGGAATGAGAAACGTAATTTGAGATTTCTGTTGGGGAACAGCAGGAACTGGTCTGGATTCTGTATCTGAAAAAAAAGCATATATATTTAAAAAAAACTCAACAGTGGTGCAAACCTGTAATCCCAGCACTTTGGGAGGCTGAGGTGGGTGGATCACCTGAGGTCAGGAGTTCCAGACCCGCCTGACCAACATAGTGAAACCTCATCTCTGCTAAATATAAAGAAATTAGCCGGGCTTGGTGATGCATGCCTGTAATCTCAGCTACTTGGAAGGCTGAGGCAGGAGAATCGCTTAAATCTGGAGGCAGAGGTTGCAGTGAGCTTAGGAGGTTGCATCATTGCACTGCAGCCTGAGCAATGAGTGAAACTCCATCTCAAAAAAAAAAGAAGAGAAGTGTGAAGATATTTTTTAAAAGGCTTTTATAATGCGCTAAAAAATTTAAAGTGCTACATAAAACAAGTTTTAGGGAATGATAAGGACCAATGTGGTATAAAAGTTTTTTGGTTTAGGCCAGAGGTGGAGCAAGATGGCCAAATAGCAGCCTCCACCGGCCGGGTGCTATGACTCATACCTGTAATCCCAGCACTTTGGGAGGCCGAGGTGGGTGGGTCATGAGGTCAAGAGATCGAGACCATCCTGCCAACATGGTGAAACCCCGTCTCTACTAAAAATACAAAAATTAGCTGGGGGTGGTGGCGCGTGCCTGTAGTCCTAGCTACTTGGGAGGCTGAGGCAGGAGAATTGCTTGAACCTGGGAGGCAGAGGTTACAATGAGCCAAAATCAGGCCTCTGCACTCCAGCCCGGATGACAGAGTGAGACTCCGTTTAAAAAAAAAAAAAAGACTTTGGAAAGGCTCAACTCATCCTCCTTACAGGAACACTAAATTTGACAACTATTTACACAAAATAAGCACCTTTAGAGCACCAAAAATCAGGTGAGCAATCACAGTACCTGGTTTTAACTTCACATTACCTGAAAGAGGCACTGAAGAGGGTAGAAAAGACGGTGTTGATCACTAACTTCATCCCTGTGGCCGTGGCGACATGGTGCCAAGTGAGAACCTGTGTGACGGGGAATTGCATTGGAACTCATTGCTGCCAACAGTGAGCAGAACTCAGCCAGTGCCCACAGAGGGAGTATTTAGACCAGCCTAGCCAAAGGAGAATCGCCCATCTCAGCAGTCAGAACCTGAGTTCCAGCAAGCCTTGTCACCATAGGTTCAAGTGCTCTGGCGTTCTAAATAAACCAGGCCACAAGTACTGCAACACCTGTAATCCCAGCACTTTGGGAGGCAAGTTCCAGTGCTGTGCTGGGCTCAGAGCCAGTGGACTTGTGGGGTACATGACCTAGTGAGACACCAGCTCGGGTGGCTAAGGGATAGCTTGCATCCCCCACCCCTAGACCCAGGCAGCACAGCTCACAGCTCCAAAAGAGACCCCCTCCTTCTGTTAGAAGAGAGGAGAGAGAAGAATAACAAGGACTTGCAGCTTGGGTATCAGCTGAGTCACACCAGGATAAGGCACCAGGCAGAGTCATGAGACCCCCATTCCATGCCCTAGCTCTTAGATGACATTTCAAGACACCCTGAGCCAGAAGGGAACCTACTGCCTTGAAGGGAAGGACCCAGTCATGGCAGGATTTATCACTTGCTGACTAAAGAGCCTGTGGGCCCTGAATGATCAGTGGTGGTAACCAGGTAGTATGTTCCGTGGCACTTGGGTGAGACTCTGAGACCTGCTGGCTTCAGATATGATCCATTACATTCACAGCTGTGGCAGCTATGAGGAGAGACTCACTCTGCTTGAGTAATGGAGAGGGAAGAATAAAGGGGACTTTGTCTTACAGCTTAGATACCAGCTCAGACATAGTGAGGAAAAGCACCAGCTGGGCCCTTGGGGTCCCCAGTTCCAGGCCTTGGCTCTTGGATAGCATTTCTGGACCTACCCCAGTCTAGAGGGGAGCTCACTGAAAGCTCTGCCTGGACCTGGGCTAGGTCCTGAAGAGAGTCCCAGGGCTGGCAGGATTCACCACAAGCTGACTGAAGAGTCCTTGGGCATTAAATAAATGGTGGCACCCTGGCAGTACTCTCTATGGGCCTGTGATGGTAGTGGGCACAGGGAGAGAGTCCTCTGCCTGGGGAAAGAGGAGGGAAGAGTGGGAAGGACTTTATCTTGTGGTTTTGGTGCCAGCTTAGCTGCAGTAGAATAGAGCACCAGTTAGATTTCTAGGGTTTCTGATTGCAGGCCCTGGCTGACAGGTAGCATCTTTGGACCTGCCTGGAGCCTAAGAGAACTCACTACTCTTAAGGAAAGGACACAAGCTTGGCATTCTTTCTCACCTGCTAATTATAGGGCCCTAGGGCCTTCAGTGAACTAGTCAGGTGGTGGTTACAGCAGGCCTTGGGCAAAACCCAGTTCTGTGCTGGCTTCAAATCTGTCCAAGTGCAGTCCCAGTGGTGGTAGTGACAGGGGTGTCACCCCTCCCCAAGCAGCTCAGCCAGAGAGAAAGAGAGATTGCATTCATTTGGGAGACAGGGAACAGAACAAGAGTCTGCCTGGTAATTCAGAGAATTCTTCCCAATGTGATCTAAAACCACTAAGGTGGTACATCTGTGAATCTGCAGGAAGCACAGTATTGCTGGGCTTGGTGTGCCCGCTAATGCACATACAGCTGCAGTGACCAAAAACTTGGATCACAACACTCAAGTTCTTTGAATACCTGAAAAGCCTCTCAAGAGGGATGAGTACAAACAAGCCCAGACTGCAAAGACTATAATAAACACCTAACTCTTCAATGGCCAGACACCAGCAAACATCCACTAGCATCAGGACCATCCAGGAAAATAGGACCTCACCAAATGAACTAAATAAGGCACCAGGGGTCAGTCTTGGAGAATCAGAGTTATGTGATCTTTCAGACAGAGAATTCAAAATAGTTGTTTTGAGGAAACCCAAATTCAAGATAGTGCAGAGAAGAAATTCAGAATCCTATCAGATAAATTTAACAAACAAATTGAAATAATTAAAAACAAGCAGAAATTCTGGAGTTGAAAAATGCAACTGACATACTGAAGAATGTATCAGAATCTCTTAATAGAACTAATCAAGTAGAAGAAAGAAATAGTAAGTTTTAAGAGGCTATTTGAAAATACACAATTAGAGGTGGGAGGATGGCTTGAGCCTGGGAGGCAGAGGTTGCAGTGAGGCAAGATTGTGCCATTGCACTCCAGCCTGGATGACAGAGCCAGACACTGTCTCAAACAAAAAAAGCAAGCAAGAAAGAACAATCAGGGGAGACAAAAGGAAGCATAAAAAAGAATGAAGCGTGCATACAAGATCTGGAAAATAGCCTCGGTGGGGCAAATCTAAGAGTAACTGCCTTTAAAGAGGAGGTAGAGAGAGAGAGACAGCAGTAGAAAATTTATTTAAAGGGATAATAACCGAGAACTTCCTAAACCTAGAGAAAGATATAAATATTCAAGGACACAGGGAGGGGAGTACTAAACACTGGGGTCTATTGGGGGATAAAGGGGAGGGCCAGTGGGAGGGAGGTGGGGAGGGATAGCCTGGGGAGAAATGCCAAATGTGGGTGAAGGGGAGAAAGGAAGCAAAACACACTGCCATGTGTGTACCTATGCAACTGTCTTGCATGTTCTGCTCATGTACCCCAAAACCTAAAATGCAATAAAAAATTAAAAAAAAAAATTCAAGTACAGGAAGGTTATAGAACACCAGATTTACCCCAAGAAGTCTACCTCAAGACATTAAATATCAAACACTCAAAAGTCAAAAATAGAGGATCCTAAAAATAGCAAGATAAAAGAAACAAATAACATAAAATGGACCGCCAATACATCTTGCAGTAGACTTTTTGGTGAAAACCTTACAGGCCAGTAGAGAGTGGCATGACATATTTGAAGTGTTGAAGGGAAAAAACTTAAATAGCATATATGGCAAAAATGTGCTTACAGTGGCTCACACCTGTAATCCTAGCACTTGGGAGGCCAAGGCAGGTGAACTAGTTGAGTTCAGGAGTTGAAGACCAGCCTGGCCACCATGGTGAAACTCCATCTCTACTAAAAATACAAAAATTAGCTGGCCATAGTGGCAGGCACCTGTAATCCCAGCTACTTGGGAGACTGAGGCAGAACAATCACTGGAACCTGGGAGGCAGATGTTGCAGTGAGCTGAGATCTTGCCAGTGCACTCCAGCCTGGGCAACAGAGTGAGACTCCATCTGAAAAAAAAAGAAATAAAGACTTTCTCAGACAAATAAAAACTGATGGATTTAATCAATACCCAACCTGTCCTACAAGAAATGCTAAAGGGATTTCTTCAATCTGAAATAAAAGGATGTTAATGAGCAATAAGAAATCATCTGCAGGTGAAAAGTTCACTGGTAATAGTAAGTGCAGAGAAAAACACAGACTGGGCCGGGCGCAGTGGCTCAAGCCTGTAATCCCAGCACTTTGGGAGGCCGAGGTGGGTGGATCACGAGGTCAAGAGATCGAGACCATCCTGGTCAACATGGTGAAACCCCGTCTCTACTAAAAAAATGCAAAAAATTAGCTGGGCACAGTGGCACGTGCCTGTAATCCCAGCTACTCAGGAGACTGAGGCAGGAGAATTGCCTGAACCCAGGAGGCGGAGGTTGTGGTGAGCCGAGATCGTGCCATTGCACTCCAGACTAGGTAACAAGAGCGAAACTCTGTCTCCAAAAAAAAAAAAAAAAAACACAGACTGTTAAAACACTGTAATTGCAGTGTGTATCTTCTCATATCTTAAGTACAAACATAAGATAAACCAATAAAAACAAAAATGTTTCAAGGCATAGATAGTACAGTAAGATATGAATAGAAACAAAAAGTTGAAAAGTAGGGAGGTGAAGCTAAGTCTAGACTTTTTATCAGTTTTCTTTCTGGTTGGTTTTTAGTATGTTTATGTAATCAGTGTTAATTTGTCAACAGTTTAAAATAATGTGTTATAAAATATTATTTGCAAGTCTCATGGCAACCCCAAGTCTAAAAACATACAATGGGCATAAAAAAGGAAAAAGCATGAAAATAAAACATAACACCAGAGAAAATCACCTTCACTAAAAGGAAGATAGGAAGGAAGGAAAGAAGGAAGAAAAGACCAGAAAACAGCTAGAAAACAAATAACAAAATGGCAGGAGTAAGTCCTTACTTATCAATAATAACATCGAATGTAAATGGACTAAACTCTCCAATCAAAAGATAAAGAATGGATGGATATATTCTTTTTAAGACCCAATGATTTGTTGCCTACAAGAAACATTTTATTTATAAAAACACACATAGACTGAAAATAAAGGGATGGGAAAAGCTATTTCATACCAATGAAAATCAAAAAGAAGCAGAAGTAGCTATACTTATATCAGATAAATCAATTTCAAGAAAAAATATGCAAAGAGACAAAGACGGTTATTGTATAATGATGAAGGGGTCAGTTCGCAAAAGGATATAACAGTTATATATGCACCCAACACCGGTGCACTTACATATATAAAGCAAATATTATTAGACCTAAAGAGGAATATAGACCCCATTATAATGATAGCTGGAGACCTCAACATCCCACTTTCAGTATTGGACAGATATTACAGACAGAAAATCAACAAAAAAAGTCAGACTTAATCCACACTATAGACGAAATGGACTTGATAGATACAGAACCTTTCATCAAAGAGTTGCAGAATACACATTCTTCTGCTCAGCACATGGATCATTCTCAATGATAGACCATATGCCAAGTTGCAAAAGAAGTCTTAAAACATTCCAAAAAATTGAAATAATATCAAGTATCTTCTCTGACTACAATAGAATAAAACTAGAAATTAATAATGAGGAATTGTGGAAACTATAGAAATACATGGAAACTGAACAATATGCCTCTGAATGACCAGTGGGTCAATGAAGAGGTTAAGAAAGAAATTGAAAAATTTCTTTAAACAAATGATAATGCAAACACAACATACCAAAACCTATGGAATACAGCGAAACAATACTAAGAGAAGTTTATGGTTATAAATGCCTACATTAAAAAAGAAGAAAGTTCAAATAAACAACCTAATGATGTGTTTTAAAGATCTAGAAAAGCAAGAGCAAACCAAACCCAAAGTTAGAAGGGAAGGAATAATAACGAGCAGAGCAGAAATACATGAAATTGAAACAAAGAAAACAATACCAAAGATCAATGAAATGAAAAGTTGGTTTTTTGAAAAGTTAAACAAAATTGACAAACCTTTAGCCAGACTAAGAAAAAAAGAGAGAAGACCCAAATAAAATCAGAGATGAAAAAGGAGATATTACAATTGATACTGCACAAATTCAAAGGATTATTAGTAGCTACTGTGAACAGCTACATACCAATCAATTGGAAACCTAGAAGAAATGGATAAGTTTTTAGACACATACAACCTACTAAGATAGAATCATGAAGAAATCCAAAACCTGAACAGACCAATAACAAGTAATGAGATCAAAGCCATAATAAAAAGTCTCTCAGCAAAGAAAAGCTGAGGACACAATGGCTTCACTGCTAAGTTCTACCATTTTAAGAAGAACTAATACCAACCCTACTCAAAACTAGTCTGAAAAGCAGAGGAGGGAATACTTTCATACTCATTATATGAGGCCAGAATTACCCTCATACAATGAGGGTAATTACCAAAAAACAGACACATCAGTAAAAGAAAATACAGGCCAGTACCCCTGCTGAACATTGATGTAAAAATTCTCAACAAAATGCTAACTAACTAAATTCAGGAGTACATTAAAAAAAAATCATCATAACCAAGTGGAATTTATCCCAGGGATACAAGAATGATTCAACATACACAAACCAATCAGTGTGATACATCGTATCAACAGAATGGACAAAAATGATATGATCATTTTAATTGATGCTGAAAAATTATTTGATAAATTTCAACATCCTTTCATGATAAAAATCCTCAAAAAACTGAGTATAGAGGGAACATACCTTAATTTAAGGAACATAATATAATAAAAGCTATATGCAACAGACCCACCGTGAACATCATACTGAATGGGGAAAAACTGAAAGCCTTTGCTCTAAGATCTGAAACAAGGTTGTCCACTATGTTGAATAGTAACATAGCACTGGAAATCCTAGCTAAAGCATTCAGACAAGAGAAGGAAATAAAAGGTATCCAAATGGGAAAGGAAGAAGTCAAATTATCCTTGTTTGCAGATGATATGACCTTATATTTAGAAAAACCTAAAGACTCCACCAAAAAACTATTAGAACTAATCAATACATTCAGTAAAGTTGCAGGATTCAACAAATTCAACATACAAAAATCATTAGCATTTCTATATGCCAACAATGAACAATCTGAAAAAGGAATCAAGAAAGTAATTCCATTTATAATTGCTGCAAGTAAAATAAAATACCTAGGAATTAACTGAGCAAGTGAAATTTCTCGAGTATGGAAACGATAAAACACTGATGCAGGAAACTGAAGAGGACACCAAAAAATGGAAAGATATGCTGTATCCATGGACTGGAAGAACTGATATTGTTAAACTGTCCATACTACCCAAAGCAACCTACAAATTCAATAGTCTCCATCAAAATACCAATGACGTTCTTCACAGAAAGGAAAAAAAAAATCCCAAAATTTATATGGAATCACGAAAGACCCAGATAGCCAAAGCTATCTTGAACAGAAAGAAAAAAACTGGTGGAATCACATTACATAACTTCAAATTATACTATGGAGTTATAGTAACCAAAACAGCATGGTTCTGGCGTACAAACACACATAGACCAATGCAACAGAATATAGAACCCAGGAATAAACAATTAACTCATATTTGACAAAGGTTCCAAGAACATGCACTGGGGAAAGGACAATCTCTTTAATAAATGGAGCTGGGAAAACTGGATATTCTTATGCAGAAGAATGCATCTAGACCTAGCTCTCTTGCCATGTACAAAAGTCAAATCAAAGTGGATTAAAGATTTTAAGACCTCAAAATATGAAGCTACCAAAAGAAAATATTGAGGAAACTCTCCAGGACATTGGATTTGACAAAGATTTCTTGAGTAATACACCACAGGCATTGGCAATCAAAGTAAAAATGGACAAATGGGATCACAGCCAGTTAAAAAGCTTCTGCACAGTGAGGGAGACAATCAGCAAAGTGAAGAGAATGGAGAATATGTTTGCCAACTGTCCATCTGATAAGGGGTTAATAACCAGAATATATAAGGGGCTCCAACAACTCTGTAGGAAAAAATCTAATAATCCAATTAAAGATTAGGCAAGGCCAGGTGCCAGCAGCTCACGCCCATAATCCCAGCACTTTGGGAGGCCAAGGCAGGCAGATCACAGGTCAGGAGTTGGGACACCAGTGAAACTATGGCCAACATAGTGAAACCCTGTCTCTACTAAAAAAATGAACAAAATTAGCCAGATGTGGTGGTGTAATCCCAGCTACTTGGGAGGCTGAGGCAGGAGAATCGCATGAACCAGGAGGCAGAGGTTGCAGTAAGCCGAGATCTATTGCACTCCAGCCTGGGTGACAATGCGAGACTGTCTCAAAAAATAGAAATTGGGCAAAAGATCTGGATAGATGTTTCTCCAAAGAAGACATACAGATGGCGAACAGGTATACGAAAAGGTACTCAACATCACTGACCATCATAGAAATGGAAATCAAAACTTCAATGAGATATCTTACTCCAGTTAAAATGGCATTTATCCAAAAGGCATATAGCAAATGCTAGTGAGGATGTAGAGAAAAGTGAAGCTTCGTGTACTGTTGGTGGGAATTAAGTCAGTACAGTCACTATGGAGAAGAGTTTGGCAGCTCCTCAAAAAACTGAAAATAGACTTACCATATGATCCAGCAATCCCACTGCTAGATACATACCCAAAAGAAAGGAAATAAGTATATTGAAGAGATACCTGCACTCCCATGTTTATTGCGGCACTGTTCATGATAGCCAAAATCTGGAGGCAGTCCAAGTTTCCACCAGCTGATACATGGAAAGGAAACAGTACATAGACACAGTGGAGTACTATTCAGCCATAAGTAAGAATGAGATTCTGTCATTTGCAACAACGGTGATGGGACCGTAGGTCATTTTGTTCAGCGACATAAGCCAGGCACAGAAAGACAAACTTTGGATGTCCTTATTTGTGGGAGGTAAAATTAAAGCCGTCGAACTCATGGAGCTAGAGATTAGAATGATGGCTGTCAGGGGCTGGGCAGAGTAGTGGAGTGAGTTGGGGGCAGGGGGAGATGGTTAATGAATACAAAAAATGTTTGAAAAGAATAAGACCTAGTATTTCCTAGCACAACAGGGTGACTACAGTAAAAAATAGTTTAATTATACATTTCAAATAACTAAAATAATTGGATTGTTTGTAGCTCAAAGGGTAAATGCTTGAGGTGATGGATACCTCATTTACCTTGACGTATTAGGCGTTGTATGCTTGTATGAAAATATGTCATATACTCCATAAATATATACATGTACTCTGTATCCACAAAAATAAAAAATAAAAATTTTTGCTAAGTTTAACAGTGTTTTAGAAATTAATAGAGACCCAAAAATAAATGGAAATGTGAGCTAAGAGAGATATACGTTAATAAAAAATATAAGAGAAATAAGCTGCATAAGAGATACAGGCCAGTTGCAATGGCTCACGCCTGTAATCCAGCACTTTGGGAGGCTGAGGGGGGTGGATCACCTGATGTCAGGAGTTTGAGACCAGCCTCGCGAACATGGTGAAACCTTGTCTCTACTAAAAATACAAAAATTAGCCGGGCATGGGTGGGTGCCTGTAATCCCAGCTACTTGGGAGGCTGAGGCAGGAGAATCACTTGAACCCGGGAGGTGGAGGTTGCAGTGAGCTAGGATTACACCACTGTATTCCAGCCTGGGTGGCAAGAGTGAAACTCCATCTCAAAAAAAAAAAAAGAGATACATATATAAGCATATGTAAGAAATAAGGGAAATACAGGTCAAAAGCAGACAGGGTGGTTTACAGGGCCACGACAGCTAGAGGTTCTGAAAGTGCAGGTAGTGCAGGCAACACCGTGAGACTGGGTGGGCAGGTGGACGGAAAGGGCAAAGGTGAGTGATGGAGTGGAGCCCATCTGTTGGAGAACTTCCTGGGCTCCACTCACAACTGTCTATTCTGCTGGCAGGCTAAGTGACGGTGTAAACCGGGCAGTCAGGGGTTCAGGTGGCTTCACCTTTTGCTGCTGGCACCTATTCAGGTAGGCTCTTGGGAGTTGATGAGGTGGTGATTGAGCAGCCAGGATTCAGTGTGGCAGGTTTGTCCTGTCACCTGCCAGAGAAGATGGTGGTGAGAGGTCGCACTTGCAGACCTCTTAGGAGCACTGAGGAAGGAGGAGGAGGAACATCCAGCCTTCTGGCTTGAGTGCCTCCTGTGTGTAATAGAATGATCTAGATCCTGTAGGGGGCACACGGAGCAACAGGAAGAACTTGTAAGACGTGTAGAAAGAGCACATAGTCATCTGGTACCATGTGTGAAGCTGGGGCTACGTATGGGCCATACTTCTCATCTGCTGGAATAATGTTAGACAAGAAACCCAACTCAGGATCCCGTTAGTACTCTTGTCTGTTCTAATTGCAGGTTGAGTGATCTCTTTGTCCTTTGTTAGTTGCTGGTAAGGAATGAGGATGTGTTTATAGTGGAAAGACTGAGGGGCTGAGAATCTGGAGGCCGGAGTCAAGTCCTGACTGCATTTATTATCTGTGTGACTTGGTGCAAGTAACCTGTCTGAGTGTCTGTGTCCTTATTTGTAATTTGGAGGCTATAATAGTGATGTCTGCCTCACAGAAGTCCTAGGTTGTCATGGGAAATCAGTGTGTGTTTGTGAGAGTGTTTCATAAATTGCAAAGCTCTGCCGCAGCTGATGATGCCTCTAGACTTCTAAGTGCTTTGAGGAAAGTGTACCTGGTTATTCCGTATACTTCTTACAGTGCCTCCAAAGTGTCAGTGATACTCAAAAAATGCTGGTTGAATTGAATGAGTTTACTGCAGCACTGAGCATTTTCCGGGTTTCATTTTCCAGTGGCCAGACCCTCTCCTTGTTCACGCTGTTGGATGAGGGAGGTAGAGAGGGATTATCGGACTGGTCTGTGGAACAGATGCAGTGGCCACCGGGAGGTGGTGATACCTGGCGCTAGCCATGCGATACGATGCAGATCACACGTTCTCACACAGTTTACAGTCGCTGGGCACGGAGCTACCTTCAGGGTGATCCAGCTTGAAGTTCAAAAGCAGGAAGCAGACTAGGGGCTGTTTCCATTTCCTGTCTTCCCACTTTTCTCCCACTGTACACCCCGTACATGCGTGCTTGCATGCCACTCCTCACACAGTGGCCTCGTCCCCTTAGTGCGGCCTCAACTCTGACTTCTGGTTCTCATTTCCTTAATTCTCTGTTGTTAACCCCAGCCCCATTCCCTGCATACGGACCCTGGAGAGGCACCGTCTGCCTCTGCCCCTGTGGGCCACGTATTGGGTGTTGAGTTTGCAGTGAGAAGAACTGGTTTGCTGAGTCTTGGTTTTCTTGCACCTGCTACAGGTCATCTTCCACGACGTTGCTGTGCTGACAGACAAGCTCTTCCCCGTCGTGGAGGCCATGCAGAAGCACTTCAGTGCTGGCTCGGGGACCTATTACAGCGATTCCATCTTCTTCCTCTCGGTTGCCATGCATCAGATCATGCCCAAAGGTAACCTGGGCTTCCGGGAGCAGAAGCCCCTGGATGTCTGGCTTTTACATTCATTTCCCTGGTTCCAACACTGCCTATGCCCTGTATCAGAGAGAATAGCTTTACTGAACATGAGAGAGGGGTTGAGAGAACCAGCGAAGCCCTTATGCGACAGAGCTTCTTACACCAAGAATCAACTCACAGTTCAGCATGGCTGGGGGAGCCTCAGGAAACTTACAGCCATTGAATGGGAAGCAAACACATCCTTCTTCACATAGCGGCAGCAAGGAGAAGTGCCAAGCAAAAGGGGGAAAAGCCCCATATAAAACCATCAGATCTCATGGGTGCTCATTCACTAGCATGAGAACAGCATGAGGGTAACTGCCCCCATGATTAAATTACTCCCACCAGGTTTCCCCCCTCCTCACCACAAGTGGGGAATCTGGGAACTACATTTCAAGATGAGATTTGGGTGGGGACACAGCCAAACCGTATCAACCAGTTTCTGACCACAGTGAGCCATGACCTGAGTTTCTTAGGGGTGAGAAGGGGTGTTTGGAGCTTTGGAGTAACAGTTATCTGAACTGTGGCTGGTTGGCTTTTCCAGACCAGGCAGATCCTGGTAGCTCAGGGGACAGCTGGGCCATATGGTGAAGGCCTGCTCCTCCGCCCCAGCAGACAGAAGTGAAAAAGAAGGTGCCTGGTGAACCAGGAATTTAGGAGTTAAGAGTGGAAGCCCAGTTCCTGTTGGCAGGTTGTCCTACCACAGGGAAAAGCAAGCCTACCCATTCTTGCTGGGACTTGGCAGGCAAGTTCCAGCACCATGGAGGCCTCTGAGTGTCCTCTTTGTTGTGAGGGAAGGGCTCAGGGGCTCCACTGGGCAGGAGGCTGAAGAAGAGAGGAGACGAGCTCACCGACAGGGTCTAGGTGAAGAGCTAGCATTGGTGATCCTTTGCAGCTCTGTCAGCTCACCCAGCGCTTCCACCTGTCCTGTGGGGTTACAGGTAAAGCCGGGGCATTGCGAGACCTGCCCACGGTTATGCAACCTTTTAAGTGGCAGAGCCAAGGTTGGAACCTGCTTCTCCAAACAGTTACTTCTACCCCATCAGGTGCCCTGTACGTGGTCTCTTGGACAGGCCCAATACAGGGGCTGCGGGTGGCTCAGACTTGAGAAGGATGTGGTTCTGTTTTAGATTCTAGCGGGCAAACTGTTGTGGGTGTTGCTCATGGCTAAGCCACTTTGTCTCTCGTGGCCTCCTCAGTTTCTCCACCTGTAGAATGAGGAGCTGCAGCAGTGAGCTGTTTCAACTTGCATTCTGAAGAGCCCAGGGCTTGTAGGACTCCCCCTCGGGGTTTCTGTATTCTAGGGAGCCAGGGGGAGGAGGCGTGGTGGAGGAGCCACCACGCCCTGCCCTTCACCTCCCTCCCTCCTGCCTCTTTCCCTCTGTCAAATGTTAGGTCTCTGCCCATCACATGCTCAACTCTGGGCCAGG
Source organism: Callithrix jacchus (assembly GCF_049354715.1). NCBI lineage: Eukaryota > Metazoa > Chordata > Mammalia > Primates > Cebidae > Callithrix > Callithrix jacchus. The sequence continues at coordinate 24,150,599 of NC_133516.1, read as the reverse complement.
TTGCGCTTTGGAGTACCCAGAGGAAGGTGAAATACAGCTCCTGTGGTTTGTCAGGAAAGAGAAAATACTTCTGCCTCCAGCTATAGGAGAGCCAGGCAATGAATTGTGAAGGGACCGATGACAAGAATTAGGGAGCTCCCAGGCTGCTCTGGGAGAGGGTGAGAATGACGCCAGGAAGGTGCTCCGGCTCTCTCTGACTCAGCCCTGCCCAAGAGCCTGGCATAGCTCATGAGGGTGATGTCTGCAGAGAAAAGGCTTTGGCCAGAGCTTTGCAGTTGATGCAGTAAATGGATGTGATTATTGGTGGCCCTCCAGGCGTGGGCCCCGCCCTTCGAGGGGTTTGCATCCGGTGCTGGGGAAGGAGTTATTTTAGATGTGCCTCCAGCCGACCCAAACACCCAGTCTTTTCTTGGGTTCTTTAGGGGAGTGATAATGTGCTTTCAGCAATTTATTTTTACACGTGGCCCAAATCCTCTTCCTAAGAAAAGAGTTATTAGGCGTTACTAAAATGTGATAGTCATAAAATAAAATGAGCAGTCCTTGAGTTTCCTGTGGCGTCTGGGGCGTGGCCGGCCAGGAAGTCTGGCCTGGCACACTTGGCAGTGCTGAGGAGTTCCTACCGCGCAGATCATTTGGAATTCCTGCAATTTTTGGAAGGACACTTTGTTTTCAGACATGATTTGTGCTGTCCTGAGTTTGTCGGATTCTTAACTGCTGCCTTGTTTGCATTCACTGTTTCTTAATCATAGAAATGAGTGTTGTTTTGTGCTTTGGTTGATGGTTTTGCTCTGATGTAATTGCTGCATTCTTGCTACTTTGGCTGTTCCCTTTCACAGCATTTTTCTCTCGGAAAGTGAGAATGGGGTTTGGGTAGAGCCTGAGCCCTTGGTCTCACCCAGGAGGGCTGAGTCAGAAAAACCTGTGCTTCTTTGAGTTCCTCCTGGGGTCCTGTCTGGTGTTTGCCCCAGAAATCCATACAAAAAAAGGATATCTGAAAACAACATTAAAGTAGAAAAAAGTGATCTCTTTGCTGTTATGTAGATACCATCATTATTCTTTTTTTTTTTTTTTTTGAGATGGAGTTTCTCTCTTATAGCCCAGGCTAGAGTACAATGGTACGATCTTAGCTCACTGCAACCTCCTCCTCCTCGGTTCAAGAGATTATCCTGCCTCAGCCTCCCCAGTAGCTGGGATTACAGGCACGTGCCACCACACTCGGCTAATTTTTGTGTTTTTAGTAGGGACGAGGTTTCACGACGTTGGCCAGGCTGGTCTCGAACTCCTGGACCTCAGGTGAGCTGCTCGCTTTGGCCTTGCAAGGTGCTGGGATTACAGGCATGAGCCACCACGCTGGGCCATCATTAATTCTTTATCTTCTTTATATTCCCAACATGCAGCTTTTTAAAAATTTAGACAAAGCAGGAGTTATGCTGTATATTCAAATCATTCCAAGTCTTTTTTTATAGATCAAGATTTGAAATTGAATCTTCATTTCAACCCCCCAGAATGAAAGAAATTGTACAAATGAAACTATGTCATGATTTTTTCAGTTAGTGGCTTACATCCCGTTTTCTGTGTAATTATAGTCTTTGAAAATGTTTCGAATGGTTTTATTAAGTAGATGAACCTCAGTTCACTTTCTCACTTCTCTGTTCTTAGCGAGCTAGATGCTTTCTATTTTGTCTAATATCATAAACTGTGTGATGGATATCCACATGCATACAGATTATTTTCTCTAATTAGGATTCTTCCCTATGATAACTCCCAAGGGTGTAATTAGTGGGCCAGAGGTGACCCTTGTAAGGTCAGGGTGTGTAAACCCCCAGCTGCCCAGGTTGTCCACTCACACAGGTGAGGTTCAGTTTTCAAGCCTGCCAATGTCTGCATAGTTCTAAGCCTGTTAGCATCTGACTTCTCACGTGGACCACCTCAGGCCGCCACATAAGAGCTTTGAGACAGTGGCTGTCCCACTGGACAGGAAAGGAAAGGGAGGAGCCGAGAGGTTAGGCCACTTCTCCGAGTTTTGCAGTGATCTGCGTCCTCCCTGCCGCTTGGAGTTCTCAGTCTGAAGCTTATGCCCATTCAGATGTCCGGACCTGGACACCCAGCCTTGTACACATGCACAGCCCCATGAAGCTTACAGGACTTGGCCTCCTTGCCTGCCTTCTGGGCCACATGTCACGCCCTACAGAGGGGACCTGGCTGGGAAGGTGTTGGGCTGGTCACACCCATGCATTTTGTTGTGGTCACCCCCTTGGAGCAGCACTGCCCAGAACCACATCTGAGCAGGGGCCTCAGGAAGAACCAAGGGGCCCTGCCAGGCAGGACATGCTGGCTGGGATTTTGGTCAGAGCTTGTTTTTCTCTTCGCTGCTTGTTGGGGGTCACATGCAGATTGACCTGGCTGGCCCCGTTGCTCACACTTGCCTGCCTATGTGCCCTCCACAGAGACACAGGCACTCGCTGCTCTTCACCCATATCCACGAGGCTTTGATTTCCATTTGTCTGTGGTGTTGGGTTTGTCGCCACTGGAAGCATCTTATGCAATGGAAAAGAAAATATTTTTTGCCCCACTGGAGCTGGAGAGAGCCAAGGGCAACTCCTCCAGGACTGTCAGTTTCCCCCTCCTATGTCACACGGCCTGAGGCACTGTTGGCTCCAGCCCAGCAGCATGGGCTGTGCTACGGTGCATGCTCTGTGGTCGTGGTGGGGTTTCCCTGAGCAGGGCAGGCAGGCCTCCAGATCAGCAGCAGTGCCCCAGGCTGGCCAGAGGCCTCCCGGGAGACTCTCCTGTCATCCCCATGCATCCCTGGAAGGCTCTCCTGTCCTGAGGTCAATCCTTTGTCATTCTTCAGCCTATGCCAAGCACTGCTGTTTTCAGGACATGGTGCTGGCCACCCTGGGGGTCTCAGAGATGTTTGCTGGGCTGCCGCTTCATGGGCTCATGTCAGTGGGGCAGGTGGCATGGTCCAGCAATGAGGGCAGACAACATGAAGAGCCACTCTATGCTGAGGGCTTCAGAAGAGGACAGGTCACAGGCATTTGCAGGAAGAAGGAAGGCTTCCGGAGGAGATGGCTGTGAAATTTTCTCCAAGTTGCCTTGTTTTTGATGATCTTGACAGTTTTGAGAAATGCTGGTCAGCTGTTTTGCAGAGTGTTTCCCACTTAGGATTTATATGATGTTCTTCTCATCATCAGACTGGGGTTATGGTATTTGGGGAAGTTATGGGAGGAACGCGCAGAGGAGATGCGCTGTTTCCCTCACGTCATATCAGTGACACGTCACATCATATCAAGGGTACATGATTTATCACTGTTCCTGTTGATCTTGATCACGGGGCTGAAGAAGTGTTTGTCAGGTTTCTCCATTGTAAATTACTCTTTTCCCCCTTGCTGAACTATACTCTTTGGAAGGAAGTCACTATGTGTGGTCCATGAGTAAAGAACGTGGATAGTCACTTTTCAGAGGTCACATGTCCCTTGCTTGGGCCCCATCACACACATCCTGCTGGTAGCGTCTGCCTCCTTACAAGTACTGCTGGCCGTGGCCGTGGGAGCCCAGAGATTTTGAAGGACTGCTTCACCATTCCATTCGATAGATTCCATTGTACTGCATGGGGCCATGCATGGCTATGTCTGACCGTCCCTTGATGTCCAGTGTAGGGAGCACTGAGGCAGGCAGGTCTGAGCAGGCTAAAACGAGATTAGTGAATCAGAGTAGGAGTCCAGACTCAGGATCAGGCAGAGCTGGGTGCCAGCTGCAGCACTGTGACTCCCAAGGTCAAGGCTTTGATCTTGGGAGGTTACTTAAAAGAGGTCATATGGTATTATGGTTAAGAGCATGGACCTGGCCGGGTGTGGTGGCTCATGCCTGTAATCCCAGCACTTTGGGAGGCCGAGGTGGGCAGATTACTTGAGGTCAGGAATTTGAGACCATCCTGGCTAACATGGTGAAACGCTGTCTCTACTAAAAATACAAAAAATTAGCCGGGTGTGATGGTGGGTGCCTGTAGTCCCAGCGACTCAGGAGGCTGAGGCAGGAGAATCACTCTAACCTGGAGACAGAAGTTGCAATGAGCCAAGATCGCACCACTGTACTCCAGCCTGGGAAACAGAGCGAGACTCTGCCTCAAAAAAAAAAAAAAAAAAAAAAAAAAAGAGGATGTGCCCTGGAAACAGTGTGCCTGGGTTCATGGCAGCCCTATCACTGACTAGCTATGAGGCTCTGGCCAAGTTACTGAACTTCTTGAGGCCTTGGTTTTCCCACTGGCAAAATGAGGTAACAGCTATTCATGTGTCATGGGGTTGTTATGAGAATGGAATGAGTTAGTGTCTGTCACCGCCTTAGAACAGTGCATGGAGCACGGTAGGTTCCCTAAGTGTTAGCCTGGCTCCTCTCTGGATGGCAGTGTCCTCATCTATAAAGTGGGGATAGTATAGTTCCGGCTTGAGAGAATTAACATGGTACTCAGCGCCGTGCCTGGCACATTGTAAGTACACAGGAGTTGTCAGCTGTTTCAGAGGCAATGTGAGTCCTGCCTCCAAACATCCCCAAAGAGTGTGGGGCTACAGTTATTCACAGACTCTTAGACCACCCATTTTTGCCTTTTGGGAAGAGCTTCTGAGAGGGGATAAGCAAATTCTCTGCAAGACATGTCACCTCTTGTACCTCATGTGATAATTGCTAATTCTGACCTGCCTTCCTTTCAGGGTCATGTGAGCTAGAAATAAAGTAATGCTGCTGGTCAGGCACGGTGGCTCACACTTGTAATCCCAGCACTTTGGGAGGTGATGGATCACTTGAGGTCAGGAATTCAAGACCAGCATGGACAACACAGTGAAATCCCATCTCTACCAAAAAAATAAAAAAATAAAAAATTAGCTGGATGTGGTGGTGCATGCCTGTAATCCCAGCTACTCAGGAGGCTGAGGAGGGAGAATCACTTGAACCCAGGAGGCGGAGGTTGCAGTGAGCCTAGATCGTACCACTGCATTCCAGCTGGGGCAACAGTGAGACTCCTTGTCAAAAAAAAAAGTAATGCTGCCAAAAGTTCTTCGTATCTCCCTGTACCCTTCCCATTCCCCCGCCAGCTCCCAGAATCAGGGTTTCTGAAATCTCCATAACATCTAGCGTGTGATTACCACCATCAGCCCCAGCCTGCTTGTGTTTCCTAAGAAGATCTATGTGGGTAAAAAGAACAGACAATGCAAACTGTTATAAAATCCCTCAAAAGGTAGGATTTGCGTCCGAGCATTCTCTGCCCACATCCCTTGAAGCCTAGTGTGGCGCTTGCCATTGTAGAAAAGAACAGCAAAGCCAGCTGGCAGCAAATTGGGTTGGCCCCATCCAGCTCCCCTGGCATCCTGGGTGTTATCACTCCTGAGAGTCCTTATTACAACGTCTGTCATGGAGCCTTATTGTCTTGAGGCTGCAGGCACATGGTTGGACTCTTTCAAAGACATTTTGGGTCAGGATTGCTGGGTGGCAAAGGCTGGTGTAATATTCAGGTAATTGACGCTGGGTGCTTCATAGCCTCGGTTCACAGGCCTACCTGAGAAAGAATTGAGGCAGGGCCAGAATGTTTGCCAGCTGAGGGCAAAACCCAAATGGGAAATTCTAGACTGGCAGCTCCCTCCCCTCTTCCCTCCCTCCCTCCCCTCTTCCCTCCTCTCCCTCCCTCCCTTTATCTCTTTTTCCGTTCCCTACCTCCCTTCCTTCCGTGAAACACTGAGGTATGTGACCTTTTACAGAAAGCCTTTAAAATACCATTTTTTCTTTATTCTTTAAGTAAAATTTGACAAATATAGTAAAAGCCGTATTTCGTTTTTATTTCTTTGTTCTGTACTTTTTGTACTTTTACTCACTGCCATGGGAGGTCTTCAGTGTTCTCTACAGTTCTTTTAGATCAATTTCATAAAACAGGAGGCTTTTAAGGCTGGTTTATAGAACTTCATAACTTTGTTCAGTTTGAAACCAAATCAGGAAACTGTTCAATGATCAATGTTTAATCAGTCATCATGAGGCAAACATGTTTCTATGGGGAGGGTTCCTGCAAGGGGATGTGTGTGCGTTTTGGAACTTGGGGTACGGAAGATAAGGATTGGAGATCCCAGGACAGTCTCTTCTCTGCCCCTTCCCCCATCAGCCTCAGCACCAGGAGAAAGAGACACAAGGGCCCCCCTATAATTGTGGATGCCGTATTTAGATGGTTTTCCAGCCTCTGAGATCCTGACTGTGAAAGGTGCTAAGGGCGCCTGCTTGTTCCATTGTTAGTCCTGTGGCCCCTGCTTGCTTCAGGAAGAAGTGGCTTGAGGATAGACGGGGATGGGGGCTGGTTTAGCATGGACATGGGTGGGGTCAGCAGGCCTGGGAGTGAGTTCTTATTCTGCCCCTTAGTATCCTGGTCGGCTGATGTAGGGAAGAGGGAGAGCCTCCTCCCTCCCTGATTCTGCTGCATAGGAGGGTGAAATAACATCTGATTCCAGGACTGTGTTTACTAGTGAGCATGGTCCCATGCACATATGTGGCTTTCCTTCTTTCTGGAGTTTTTTCTTAGTCTTGAGCCAGGAGAAGTGAAGTGTAACTGGGCTGGCCTCTGCAGAGCTGGGGAAGGGACACTGCTATCTTGCTCTCTCCTCTACCTCTCACACAAACCGGGCTGGAGGAGACTAAGGTCTCGCTCAGACTTTGCGCCTAAGCCATTCTCTAACCTGGTTTACCAGAGCGTTCTGTGTCGCACCCCAGTGATGCAGGTAATAAAGTGGCTTTCGAATGATCCACCTGCGATTGCTGCTAATGTTTTGGTCTCAGAAACCAAATAACATCTGGTATTACCTAAACCCCTCATGACTCCTAACAGAGATCTTGAGTGAACAACCTGGCTTCTCTGAGCAGCATTCCTTGTTTGTAAAATGGAGGTAGTGACCACGCAGGCCTCACTGGGGTTGTGGGGAGGACTGGCTGAAATGCTGTGTGAGGTGTCTCACAGGGCCTGATACTGAGAGACGCTCGGTAAATTGCAGCTCTTTGTGCAATGAAGCCGTCCCTGGCCTTCTGTGTGAAATCGGGCTCATCTTCTGTGATGAAGTCCCCAGCCCGTCCCTGCTTTCTTTCTCTTCATAGTTCTTATCACCCTCTTATGTGGAATGCATTTTGCTTTTCGTTTGTTTGTTTGTTTGGATCATCTATCTGCCCCACCTAAATCTTAGCTCCATGGGGGCAGGAAGTTCTGTGTGTTTCATTCACTGCTGTGTTCCCAGTTTCTAGAGTGCTATAGATACATAGTAGGCGTTCAGTAAATATCGTCAAGTGAATTAAATGAATACCTTTTCGGGGTCACCTCAGTCTGCCAAAGCTGGCTCACCGCCTTCACCCTTTTTCTTTTCTCTTTTTTTTTTTTGAGACGGAGTTTCGCTCTTGTTACCCAGGCTGGAGTGCAATGGCGAGATCTCGGCTCACTGCAACCTCCGCCTCCTGGGTTCAGGCAATTCTCCTGCCTCAGCATCCTGAGTAGCCGGGATTACAGGCACGCACCACCATGCCCAGCTAATTTTTTGTGTTTTTAGTAGAGGCGGGGTTTCACCATGTTGACCAGGATGGTCTCGATCTCTTGACCTCATGATCCACCCGCCTCGGCCTCCCAAAGTGCCACCCTTTTTCTTTTCTTTTCTTTTTTGAGACAGAGTCTCACTCTGTCATCCAGCCTGGAGTGTGGTGGCACCATCTTGGCTCACTGCAACCTCTGCCTCTCGGGTTCAAGCCATTCTCCTTTTCTCAGCCACCTGAGTAGCTGGGATTACAGGCACTTGCCGCTACGCCCGGCCAATTTTTGTGTTTTTAGTAGATACAGGGTTTCACCATCTTGGCTAGGCTGGTCTCAAACTCCTGACCTCAGGTGAGCCACCTGTCTCAGCCTCCCAGAGTGTTGGGATTACAAGCGTGAGCCACAGTGCCCTGCCTGCCTTCACGTTTTTTTTAAAGCCCACTGGAGAGCCACGTGGGGGTGGAATTCCACAGCTTCTGGTGAATTCCATGGGTTCTGAATACTCCTCAGCGTTAGTCACAACCAGGAGCTTGAGTTTTTGGGATAACCATTTCCTGAGGGTTCCCCAAGCCTGGAGAGCTCTGATTCCTGGTGTGGCGGGTGCTGCCCTTGACTGCCAGCGTTTGGCATGGTGGGAGGAGCAGGGGTTCTCGTGTGGAAGAAAGCAAAGGAAAAAACACATTCAGGAACTTGCCCGAGTGAAAACATCTGGACAAATTCTGAACAAAGGTTATAAACACGTGTCCAGTGATTTCAGTGAAAACTATTTTCTGGCAGCTCCTATGAAGCAAATTTGAGGCATTTGAGTTCTCTTATTCTGAAGAGGGACAGCTAAGTGAATTTGTCATAAAATGCTAAAAATAGTAATGTGGTAGAGACCATTTTCTACTAATTTAATGCCAGAAGCTCTTTCTAAGCTAATGAAAATAGTTGCCAAATTGGTTGAGCTGTAACATTTCCCATTTTGGTCTCCTTCATCAGACTGTGTCTTTTAATTTTTCAAGATCCTCTTTTAAATTCTTGGCTATCAGTCAGAGGCATCAGCTGGCTTTTATTACTTCTTGCCAGGAGGTTAGCCAGCTTTTATTCTGGGCCTTGCCTCACCCATGAGGAGTCCATTCTCCTACCCACTGTGTGCAGGGCACTGGTCCTGCCCTTGAGGAGCTCCGCTTCTTGTTGGTGGAGGGACCCCAAGTGAGTGGGTGTCACACACAGAGCAAGAGGGCACAGGTCAGCAGGGCAGCGTCAGCATCCTGTCCTGACTTCAGCGGGGCGTGGGACGTTGTTTGCATGGAGAATGGACCAGATGCTGTCAGTTCTGTCAGGGTGTAGAGAGGAAGCTTTGAGAGGATGAGGAAGGGTTTGCTCGGGGCTTGAAGGCTTGGGATGAAGGCTGGGGGAGGGGCCAGGTAGGCATTCTGGGCCAGGGTGCACTGGGTAACCGGGGCCTCAGCCTGGGCAGGGGCTGCTGCGGCTGACTTTCCTGTGCATCTTTTCTTTGTCCAGAACTTTGTGCACTATCCTGGCTGGAGAATACTCCATTTCTGAACTCAAGCTATGTGTGTGGTTGCTGATGGCCAGGTCCTGCTGGTCACCGCATTGGATCCAGCCTTGGGCCTGCTTTTCTGAACTCCTGACATCAGGTGGTCCACCTGCGTCGCCTCCCAAAGTGCTGGGATTACAGGCATGAGCCTCTGCATCCTGCTGAACAGTACTGTTTTTATATAAATACACTATCTTTATTACATTTAGCAAAATTAGCGATAAATAATGCCTTATTGCCATCTGATATCCACGCAGGATTCACATTCTTGAGTTGGCTGCATGTTTCATTTGGTTGACTCTTGAGTCTTTCTCTCTCTCTCTTTTCAAATTAAACTTTAAATTTTGAGATTATTGTAGATTACCATATGGTTGTAAGAAGCAATACAGAGATCCTTTATCCAGTTTCCCCCAGTGGTAACATCTTATAAAAACTATAACAAATACAACAACCAGTATATTGACTTTTTTGTTGTTGTTTGTTAGTTTTGAGACGGAGTCTTGCTCTGTTGTCCAGGCTGGAGTGCAGTGGCACGATCTTAGCTCACTGCAGCCTTCAATCCCGGGTTTAAGCAATTCTCCTGCCTCAGCCTCCCAAGTAGCTGGGATTAAAAGTGCCCACCATCACATTCGGCTAATTTTTGTATTTTTAGTAGAGATGGGGTTTTACCATGTTGGCCAGGCTGGTTTTGAACTCCTGACCCCAAGTGATCGACCTGCCTCCGCCTCCAGAAGTGCCGCGATTACTGGCGTGAGCCACCGTGCCCAGCCAGGATATTGACTTTGATGCCATCAAGTTGAGGATGTTCTATTCCCACTGAGATCCTTCAGGCTGCCTTTATAGCCACACCCACTTCCTCCCACCCTTAGCAACCACTGATTTCCTCCTTCATTTCTATATTTCAAGAATGTCAAGAATGTAATTTCAATAATGTTGTGTAAGTGGAATCCTAAAGTATGTAACCTTTGGGATAGGCCTTTTTGCTCACAACGTAATTCTCAAGAGATTCATTCAAATTGTTGCATGTGTCTGTAATTCACTTTTTAATTGCTGAGTCGTATTTCATTATGCCAATACACCACAGTTTGCTTAAACATCCATTTAAGAACAGCTGGGTTGTCCCTAGTTTGGGGCTATTATGAATAAAGCTGCTGAGACATTTTGTTGTGTGGACGTAAATTTTTATTTCTCTGGTATAAATGCCCGAAAGTACAGTAGCTGGGTCTTTTGGTAGTTACTTGTCTCATTTTATAAAAAATTGCCAGATTTTTCCAGAGTTTGGCAATTTGCCAGAGTTTTGCAATCCCAGCAAGCAATGTGTGAGTGTTTCTCAAGTCCCTTCTAAACTATAGGTCCTCTCTCCCTCTGCCTCTATTTTCTGACCTTGCAACTGGGGATGAAAATTTGTGCTCTGATTATCTTGCATGATTGAGATTATCTTGCATCTGAAACTGCTTTATAAACAGTCCCTAACTGGGTCTATTAGTGCTTCCCTTTTGTGGGTCTATCTGAAAACAGTGTTAACGAAATATCAGTGCAGAATTGTAGACATCTATGAACTGTCTGCCTCAGCGTTTCCCAGCCTGGCTGGATTCTGCAGGGCACCTGGGTCATGAGGGTTGCCACAGGTCAAGCGTGTTAATAAAGTTCGTCTTGGCTCTTACAGCACATTGCGGGTTGTTGGGAGTGAGATACTCAAGTTGCTTGAGCAACCCATGAAGACCACAGTCCTTGGACAGACCAGGCACCCTTTGGCATAACCACCATGGTTGCTAGGATTGGTCTTCTGGGTCACCTTGTCATTCATCCCTGACCTGGCTGGCTGGCCAGCAGTTCAGACTGGAACACGGAGATGCCACTGAGAGAGTGTGTGTGTGTCTGTGTGTGTGTGTGAGAGAGAGAGAGAGAGAACCATTTAGCCACTGTGTGTGTGTGTGTGTGTATGTATGTGTATGTACGTCAGAGAGAGAGGGAACCTTTTAGCCACAGTGTGTGTGTGTGTGTGTGTGTGTGTGTGTGCATACATTAGAGAGAGAATATTTTAGCCACAATGTGTGTGTGTGTGTGTATGTCACAGAGAGAGAGAAAACCTTTTAGCCACTGTGTGTGTGTGTGTGTATGTCACAGAGAGAGAGAGAGAGAGGACCTTTTAGCCACAGATCCATGCCAGCTTTGCTTAAGATGATGATAGTTTTCTATAACACTGTGTGTGGCAAATTCTCAGCTCTATTAGAAACAAAAACCTGAGGCTTTTTAAAAGCACCTCCCTCGTCTCCTCCTTGTGGTGTGTCTGACGTGACCATCATTTCCTCGGATGGTCATCAGCTTCTTCTCCTTTGCTGAGCTGTCAACTGATGCCCCCACCTTAGTTTCAGCCTCTGTTCCAGGGGCTGACTTGACTAATGTGTCCCCAGGTTGCTTGGTGACCTCAGACAAGAACAGCAATGCCTGGCCTCATAGCCCTGTCAGCATGGAAGATGACAGTCCCAGCGCACTGCACACTGGGAGGAATAAACCACAGGCCAATGGCAAAAATGCTGTGCAGAGCGATCCTGCTGGAGGGACATAGACACAGTGGAGAGAGCGTGTCTGTGAGGCCGTTTGCTCCTCACTTTTCAGGCCTGAGTGGTGGCTAGAGCTCTGTTCTTTGTATTTTACAGGGTGATATTTGAATGTTCGATTCACTTCTTTTGTGGGTTTTCTCCAGTGCCTGCATGTTCCCTCTCTGCATTGCTGTCAGTCCTTATGCCTGGGATTGGGATTGTGTCTGTTGCTTTCTTGAAGGATATGTGGGCCCCCAGGAATTCTCAGTGAGGCAAAGGGGTAAGTACAAGCCAATTTGATAGGTGAAATAGATATCATTATAGAATATAAAATTTTCTTTCCTTTCTTTTGTGTGAAATTGGATCTCCTTTCAAATGGTTCACGAAATTTCTTTTCTGTGAACTGTTTATGCCCTTAGCCCATTTTTCTATTGGGTTGTTGACTTTTTCTTAGTGATTTCAAGGAGCTCTGTATTTGTTAAGGAAATAAGCATTTTTGTTGCTGAAATCGTTGAAAATGTTTTTTTTGCAGTCTTTTACCTTTTTTCTATGAAGATTTTTAAAAAATTTGTGTTGTGGCCAGCTGTGATGGCTCATGCCTTTAATTCCAGTACTTTGGGAGGCCGAGGCAGTAGGATTGCTTGAGGCCAGGAGTTTGAGACCAGGAGTTTGAGACCAGCTTGGACACCATAGTGAGAGCCCATCTATACAAAATTTCTTTTTAAAATTTGTGTTGTCAGATCTATCTTGTGACTTTTAGATTTTATGTCATACCTAGAAAAGCCTTCTTTATTCCAAGATTATAAAAAATAATATCCTGTGATTTCTACATTGTGAATTGTAGTGTTAACAGAGAAACAAATTACTATTGTCCTTAAGAATAGTTATGGCCTACTTTCTTCTCTGCATTTATCTAAAATAATTCTTCCAAGATGACCTAAGTGGGTATTTCTGGGTGCAGAAGGCTAGAAGCTATGCATCTGATAGTCTCAAGATACCCTCTTAGCTTGGGCTTGTGGACCCCAAATCAACAGGTGTTCTTAGGATTCCCAGGTTTTCACCTTTTGGGGCTTCCGGTAGACATGGCAGTCTTTACATCTGGGAGTGAAAGATGAAGAAAGATGGTGGGAAGAGGAACCAGAATGTTCTAAAGCTCATGGCCAAGTCTTCTCTCCTCTGGATAATATTGGACAGCATGTGGTTTTGAGGTTCTGTTTACCTTTGGGTTTGACACATTTTTAGATTTGTTAATTATTCTATCAGGTTATTGCCAGTTTTTTTGTTTGTTTGTTTGTTTTTTGGCCAGGGACCTAGTTGGTCTCTTTAAGATAACATTGCAATCTCTGCCCTATTCCATTGTCTGTTTTGGGATTAGTCCTCAGTGTTGGTAACTTTGGTTTCTACGTGACTGGGGGAGTATAGTTCTTTGTTCTCACAACATTGGAGCAAAGTGGGGTTTGGTGTTCCAGAGACCATGTCGGAAGCTGGCCTTGGTCAGTTCCTTTCTACTCGGTTGTCAGTCAGCTCTGGATTTCCTGTGCAGATGGAGGCAAGGAGAAGAGGGGTAGCTAAGTCCCAAACTTGAAATTAATCAGAATGCCACGGCTTTGGGTCCTTGTAGGCCTTTGACTCTTGGGCAGTCAGGTCCTGTGAGATTTAGGCAGTCCCTAAAATGTGTGCATGAGCCCAGCTGGGACGTGGGTCTAGAGAGGCCAGCCAGCGTGAGTGTTTTAGCTGGCATGGCCAAAAGTATGAACAGCCACTGGAGTGAAGCCAAATTTTGTCAGAGAAACCTGAGACTCCAGTACAATTTCTGAGTCCAGAGGGATGGAAATGGGATCATCAACAAGGAGTAGCATCAAGATAGGACTTGGGATAAAGCGAGCATAGAATTTGAGAGGAGCATCTGAGCCTCGCTTTTGTTGGCACAGGTTTGAGAATACGTTGGAGGCCTGGTGTGGTGGCTCATGCTTGTAATCCCAGCACTTTGGGAGGCCGGGGCAGGTGGATCACCTGAGGTCAGGAGTTCGAGACCAGCCTGGCCAACATGAAGAAACCCCATCTGTACTAAAAGCACACAAAAATTAGCTGGGCATTGTGGCAGTCACATGTAATCCCAGCTACTTGGGAGGCTGAGGCAAGAGAATTGCTTAAACCTGGGAGGCGGAGGTTGCAGTGAGCTGAGATTGCGCCACTGCACTCCAGCCTGGGTGACAGAGCGGGACTCTGTCTCAAGAAAAAAAAATACGTTGCGATGGCTTAAAGGCAGAGGTTGAGATGGACCCCCAGAGACTCAGGCAGCTGTAAGGAAAGTCCTAGAAGCAGAAGGGTTAAAATTGTGGGGTGGGGACCCCAGGATAAACAGAGCACTTCTCTGCTGGGACCGAGGGCCCTTCCTCACATGCACTCTAGGGAAATCCTGGCCTTGTCTAGCTATTGATTTAAAAGGCAGTGGGGACTTTAGTCTTAAGACCACACAGTCGAGTTGAGCAGGGCCGGACGACAACGGCGTTGGACGAGACCATTCTTGGAGCCATGTCCCAACACGGAGAAGCCCCCAAGGCCTCTACATGGGTCGTTGCTGGCCGACGAAGTTCGACGGCGTCCCGGGCGCCAGAAAGGAGGTTGGCGGAGGAGTTGAATCGAGGAGGTTCGGAGGGATATAGGGTCGTCAGAGGTGGCTGCTGGAGAGGTGCCTCTAGGCCCCCGAACGCCGTGGCCACTGGTCACAGGGAACCGCCGCTATGTTTTGCTTTGAAGAACCACTTTGTCGGCGCGGTGATCGGTCGTGGTGGGTCGAAAATAAAGCATATACAAAATACAACAAACACCATAATCCAAATAATACAAGAAAGACCAGAATCATTTGTCAAAATATATGGCAGCAGAGCAATGCAAGGAAAAGCGAAAGCAGTGATAGATAATTTTGTGAAAAAGCTAGAAGAAAATTCAGAATGCAGAGTTGTTGGTGTTGCCTTACAACCTTCTGTAGTTGCAGGAGCTCGGCCATTGATAGATTGGGATCAAATTAGAGAGGAAGGTTTGAAATGGCAGCAAAAAAAGTGGGCAGATTTACCACCAATTAAGAAAAACTTTTATAAAGAGTCGGCTGCCACAAGTGCGATGTCCAAAGTACAAGCAGATAGTTGGAGGAAAGAAAATTTTAATATAACATGGGATGACTTGAAGGATGGGGAGAAACGACCTATCCCCAATCCAACCTGTACATTTGATGACGCGTTTCATTACTATCCTGAGGTTATGGAAAACATTAAAAAATCAGGTTTTAAAAAGCCAACACCTATTCAGGCACAAGCATGGCCCATTGTGTTGCAAGGAATAGATCTTATAGGAGTAGCCCAAACTGGAACAGGGAAGACATTGTGTTATTTAATGCCTGGATTTATTCATTTGGACCTTCAACCAACCTTTAAAGGTCAAAGGAATAGACCCGGCATGTTAGTTCTAACTCCCACTAGGGAGTTAGCACTTCAAGTTGAAGGAGAATGTTGCAAATATTCATATAAAGGGCTTCGGAGTGTTTGTGTATATGGTGGTGGAAACAGAGATGAACAAATAGAAGAACTTAGAAAAGGTGTAGATATCATAATTGCAACTCCTGGAAGATTGAATGATTTTCAGATGAATAACTTCGTCAATCTGAAGAATATAACCTACTTGGTTTTAGATGAAGCTGACAGGATGTTAGACATGGGATTTGAGCCCCAGATAATGAAGATTTTGTTAGATGTGCGCCCAGACAGGCAGACAGTTATGACCAGTGCTACATGGCCACGTTCTGTTCATCGCCTTGCACAATCTTATTTGAAAGAGCCAATGCTTGTCTATGTTGGTACATTGGATCTTGTTGCTGTAAGTTCAGTGAAACAAAATATAATTATAACCACCGAGGAAGAGAAATGGATTCACATACAAACTTTTCTACAGAGTTTGTCAACCACAGACAAAGTCATAGTCTTTGTTTCTCGAAAAGCTGTCGCGGATCACTTATCAAGTGAGCTAATACTTGGAAATATGTCAATAGAGTCTCTGCATGGAGATAGAGAACAGAGAGATCGGGAAAAAGCATTAGAGAACTTTAAAACAGGCAAAGTGAGAATACTAATTGCAACTGATCTAGCCTCTAGAGGGCTTGATGTCCACGATATTACACATGTCTACAATTTTGACTTTCCACGGAACATTGAAGAATATGTACACAGAATAGGGCGCACAGGAAGAGCAGGGAGGACTGGTGTTTCCATTACAACTATGACTAGAAATGATTGGAGGTTTGCCCCTGAATTGGTTAATATTCTGGAAAGAGCAAATCAGATTATTCCTGACGACCTTTTATCAATGGCTGAGAGGTTCAAGGCACGTCAACAGAAAAGAGAAATGGAAAGAAAAATGGAAAAACCTCAAGGAAGGCCCAAGAAGTTTCATTAATGTCTTCTGTTCTAATGTGGTAGAGAATTCAAGATTTTTTAGAAATCTAAGAAGATAGAAATATTGGACATGCTGGCAATATTAACAGACTGGAGTGATTTGAGTGATTCTTAAAATAATAGTGTTTGAAAATGTAGAATTACGTGTTTTATACTTTAATAAAAGTAGAAGTATTAAACTTGGAAAAAAAAAAAATAAATAAAAAAATAAATAAATAAAAGGCAGTGGGTTAGGCACTCTCTTTACAGAGGAGCTTGAAATCCAGTGACTTCTTAGAAGATTCTGGGAGAGGTGCTTGTGGTTATCCAGGCCAGTGGCTCTGAACAAGAGGTTGGATCAGAACCACCGAGAGAGCTTTCTCAAATACGTTGCCTGGATTCCAGCACTTTGAGATTTTTTTTTTTTTAATTGAGATAAAATTTACATACAGTAAAAATAGAAATTTTTTACTCAGTAGGTCTGGGGTTGGGCTTGGATAGGGTTATTTCAAGAAAATCACCCTGGCTAACTTCAATGTACATCTCCAGTTGAGAACTTTATTTTCTTCACTGCTAAATTTTCCTGGTGGGGAGACTGAGACCTGAGGGGTTATTCACGGTAAAGCATGGAGGCAGCGGACCCTGGAGCTTGTTTTGAATCACAGGCCGGAGCCCAGTGTTTCTTCTTGTGGCCCACAACTCTTTTTACTGGGTGACTGCCGTCCGTCGTTAAACTAACGAGTAACTGACGAAGCCATAGCAGACCTGTCTAGCACCCTCTGCCCATCCTACTTTAGACAGATATTTCCAGATTTGGGGCATGTTACAATATAGCCCCAGATTCCTGCCCTGCAGAAGCCATGAGGGTGTTCACGTGAGTCAACCGACTCGGTCGCCAAAGCCCTTGCCAGGGAGGATCCTAGTTGGTCATGTAAGGCAAGTGCTATATCCGGTTGCCAGTCTCTTAGGAAGTACTGGGAGAAGCATTTTCCAGGCTTGATTCCAGAGGAATTATGGAATTCCACTACCATTGTTTTGACTGCCACTCTTACCAGTGAACCCACTGTGAACTTCGATGAATTATCTCATGTGATCCACCTTTGGGAATGGGAACAGTCATTTATTCCACTTTACAGATGAAGAAGCAGGTCAAGTAACATGGCCAAGATTACCCAGCTGGCTGGTTAGGGCTGGACCTCAAGCCCGGATGGAATGACTGCAGCATGCAGGCTCTTCCCCACGCTGCCTCACAGCTTTCCTGAGCGCTAGATCTGGAAGAAGTCTTACAGAGCAGCACCCCCTAAACAGCAGGTTCCAGGGAAGATCCTCACAGGAAATGTGAAAGCAGTGATGGAAAAATATGTGGAAATGCAGAGCATCTGATCCCCTTCCTGGAGCTTCAGAGTATATACCATCATGCTGGAGATTTTGAGAAGAATCACAAAATAGACTTAGGAAGTCTATTTAGCTTTGACTAAGCGGCAGGTCCCAACTTAACTTGACATGGAGTGCTTCTTTCTACGTTATCCTAAATGACTTACAGACCAGTGTTCCTCAAACACCAGTTGGGGAAACACCATCATGGCTCCTGAGTCTAATGCTTTCATTTTCCGCGGACACATGGGAGCCAGGGAAGGGAGGGGACTTATCTAAGGCCCGACACAAGTGTTCTGCAAGGCTGGGGAATCTCTGAAGCCTGAGTTTCGTCATGACAGCCGTCTTTAGGGTACCTGGAATCCTAATGGGAGCAGATAGATGATAACCCCGATGAGACTCTTTAGCCCTAAGCCTTTACAAATGTAACAAAAGATTCTTTTTGGATGTAGGTATACACCACTACAGAGGGGATTTTGAGGAGCTTTGGATAGTTCCTCTTTCCCAAGGCAATGATGGGAACCCTGAGCCAGTGACCAAGGAAACAGACTGTGCTTGCTGGGTCTGGACTGGCCTCTCCTGCTGGCCATTCTCATTCCTATCCTATGTTGACCCCTAGACCCAGTCATAATACCCACATATCCTAGCCCGTCATTCAGTTTGCAGATTCATATCAGTCCCTGGTAATGCAGTTGATCCAAATTTGTTTCTAAGCAGCAATTCTGTATCAGCTGATTATTATAGAGGTTTGTTCTTTCCAGGGTTCTTGGCAAAATGCCTACCAATATTTACTTATTAACTTGAGAATTGGTTTTTGCCCTCCCATCGGGGGACTCAGCGGCTCTTGTCTGCATTGCTCATAGCAATCAATGTTCTTACTGCTGAGGGGAGGGATATTTTCCTCCCTGGGATGGAAGAGTCACTTTCATTGAATTGGCTATCAAGAACTGTGGGTGCCATGACCTTGTGAACACTGTGGAACTGTTCTCTGAGGACAGAGATGTTCGTATTTGAAGGTTTTGTTGTGTGTTACATAATCGTTGCAAGCCCTGAAAAAACACTGTGGATTTGGATGCAGCTCTGCCACTTAGTAGTCGAAAATAATACTATCAGTTTGTGAGAATTAATTGAATGAATATATGTAGTTAGATGATACCTTCCACGGAATAAGTACTACGTAAGCGTTGCTGTTACTGCTTTTGTTAGCACGGCCTGGGTTGGGAAGTTTTTACATCACAGCTCCCCTCGCTCCCAGGCCCTTGACTGTTTGTACTAAGAGCCTTTTCTTACTGTGGATGCAGCATGGCCTGGAACTCTTTCTGCAGGTACCTGGCCTTCCAGGATGAAGAGCCTGGGCAGCTTGTTCCTTACTGACTCTCTTTTGAAACTTGGGGAGTAGGAAGAGAAGTTCGACTTTGCATGAGTTTCCTTCCTCCTTTGAGTTACTCATCCTTTTTATGAATCATCCATGCCAATTATTGCTCCCTGAGTTTGCATCCCTTCCTTCCCAAGCATACTTCTGAGAAGTTTTTGTCAGTAGTAGCTCCACAGTCCGGAAGGGCACCTTAATTTGTATCATCCAAGCCAGACAGAATTGAGTAAACCTGATATACGCTATATCCCCAAGCCTCCGTTGAGTGATTTTGGATTGTCTTCCGTTGTGAATAAGTCTCCCTTCTGCTAGTCCGATTTCATGGATAGGGTGAAACCTGTGGTTAGCATGTGAGCCAGGCACAGCTTAAGTCAGCTTATCTCTCCAGCTTGTGCCGAAGTAACCTGGTGGCTGAGGCCAGTAGAGCTGTCCCCTAGCCTTGGGAGGGAAGCCTCTGCCTCTGCTTTTCCGTGAGCTGCTGGCCTAGAGGGGAGTGTGTGAAATTAAGTGGACAGTGTTTCTGGAGGGGGTGTTTGACCAGTTGTGCCAAATGCCGATGACAGGTAAGTAGGATGAAGACTAGATTTAGCAATGTGAAGGTCATTGGTGACCTGAACAAGCAGCTTTGCTGGAGCAGAGAATTGTGAACCTGAGTGGAGGGGATATATAGGACTATAGGATATATAGGCCTTTTTTATAGGACTTTAATTTGTTTAGATTATTTCCATTTTTGCCACTTTATGATGCCATACTGTGATGCTTGTGAACATATTTAGGTACATAGTTTTTAAAATATTATTTCCCAAGGTTACTTAGCGGAGTAACCTATAATGCCACTAATATTTGGCTCTCAGTCTGTCCTTCGAAGATTCCCTAAGATGCTTTGAAATAACATTGCTTTTTTTTTCTTTTTCTTTGAGACTGAGTCACACTCTGTTGCCCAGGCTGGAGTGAATAGGCGTGATCTTGGCTCACTGCAACCTCCACCTTCCGGGTTCAAGAGATTCTCATGCCTCAACCTTCTGAGTAGCTGGGACTACAGGTGTGTGCCACCACGCGAGTCTAATTTTTGTATTTTAAGTAGAGGCGGGATTTTGCTGTGTTGGCCAGGCTGGTCTCAAACTCCTGACCTAGGTCATCCACTCACCTCGGCCTCCCAAAGTGCTGGGATTACAGGTATGAGCCACCACACCCGGCCACATTTTTGTTGTGATAAATATCCCAGAGGAAAATGGAGACTAGCTGCTGTTGTTTTAAGTTACAAGCTAATTGAGCCATGAAAACTCATTGCCAATTCAGAACCAAGAGGTGCAGAAAGTAATTGCCTTGATGCATATTGATTTTTTCCTATCCAGGGTGGTTATACCGTGAGATAATTGACCAGCACCGGGTTTTGAAAAGGACATACTTGTCCCAATGTGAAAGATTTTTCCTGCTGCTGACTCCTCTGTCTGTCCTCAAATGTGCTACTTCTTTTTAAATGAAGTGACAATTCATGACTTGTTTAGCTGACACTTATAACCAGTTTAGTCTTGTCTCATCCAATATTCCTTCTTACTTTGGCATTTTAATTTCTCAAAGCCATTTTTAATCATCTTCTCTTTCTTATCCTGTGTAACTCTTACGTGTGCCTTTGCATGGTTGTGTCCCCTGAGTTCGCATCCCGAGCAAGTTAAAATTCCAAGCAGTTATTTCTTCAGACTTAAAAAGAGAAGGCAGAGGCCTCCTTTCTCCCTTCCTATGTTTTCCTCACAGGCCTGACTCATCTCTGGTCTCTTTCTCTGTCTGCCCTGCCTGGGGGATGCTTCCCCTCCACTCCGAGATCTGTTGCTGAAAGATGGACTGCAAGAGCAGTGCTCAGCTCTCAGTGCACACACCTATTGCTCCAGGGGTACTATTTGTACATGTCAGGGTTGTTTGCCCAGTAGTGATGCTGGCAGGGATGGGGAGGAGGCAGGACCCAGCAGGCTGTGGGGAATAGGGCGGGATGAGTGCCAGGGGTTAGCGAGCATCTTGCCCTACTTCCTGGAGCACCCGGCAGGATGGCAAGGCCACTCTCAGTTTGCAGAACTCTGTTGTCCCGTATGACAGATGATAGCCACATGTGGCCATTTGTCGTAAATAAATATCCCAGAGGAAAATGAAGACTAGCTGCTATTGTTTTAAGTAACAAGTTAACTGAGCCATGACAACTCATCGCCAATTCAGTACCAAGAGGTGCAGAAATTAAATTAGAAATTCAGCTCCTCAGTCACACTAGCCATATTTCAGGCACTCAGTAGCCACAGTGACTAGCAGCTACTCTATTGGACAGCGCAGATGTGGAGCGTTTCCATTCAGGCACAGAGTTCTGTTGGACAGCTCTGTCCTTGAGGGCTTGGCAGCTTCTCGGGTGGTTGAAGAAGCCAGCATTGAGGGGCTTTGAAGACTGGCAGTGGCAGGTAACCTGGACAAGCAGGATGCAGCCGCAGGCTAGCCTGGAGGGAATGGCAATGCCAGGCAAGGAGACTGAGGCAGGGAGGAGAAAGAGGGACTGTGACTTGGAGGTCCTGACAAGGCTCAAGCTCACTGAAGCTCATTGGATACTTTGAGGGCAACAAGACTGTGTCTAGACCATGGTGGGTGTGGCTGGGAGTGCTGAACTCCTGCCAGCCAGAGGGGCGGAGCCTGCTGGAAGGGGCTCCAGCTGGGGTGCAGGAAGAGCATTCCCAGCACCGCACTGCCCAGCCCCTCCAAGCTGTTCCTGAGAGGGGGTGGGCAGTAGGGGAACCGCCAGAGTGAAGGGACCAGGACACAAAAGCTTTTCATTCATGAATCCCTTTCATTTATAGCATGCCACGGGTGGCCTCTCCATAGGGATCTAGATGGTTCCAGGAACAAAGGAACACATGGGGAAAAGATTCCTTTCATTTTTTTAAAGCTGAAAGAGGCTCTGTTCAGTGGAAGAACTGGCCACTTCTCGGTGGGACTTCTGACTGGAACAATCCTAGGCGCCTGAGAGACTCTGAGGAAGGAATCCATAGTGCTCTCTCCTGGGGAAGCCAGGCCGCCTTCTCAGAGCACTTGAAGGCAGGTGTGTCTTGCTGGTAATAACAATGGCATTGAGTGTGATTGTAATCATAATAACTGCTAATACTTACATAAGGCTTACTAAGACCCTGGGCACTGTTCTAAGCACTTTATATGAATTCATTTAAGAGAACATTGATGAGCACTGTAGCCAGGTTTATCACTGGAGGGTTCTCAGTGGCCTCCATAGCACTTAACATCAGGCCTGGCCTCCTAGCATTTAACATCAACAACCATTGTAATAGCAGCTGCCGTGGTTTTGTGGTTTATGTACATTGTCCTTTTTTTTTTTAAACAGCTTTGTTGAGGTACTATTTATATACCATAACATTCATCGATTGTAAATGCACAATTCTGTGGTTTTAGCGAATTTATAGAATTATGTAACCACGACCACAATTCGGTTTTAGAACCTTTTCATTCCTCCAAATGCTCCCTATGCTTGTTTGAAGTTAATCTCTGCTCCTACCCTAGCCATAGGCAATCACCAATCTGTTTTTTGGTTCTAGAAATTTGCCCTTTCTGGAAATTTCATATAAATGGGAGCATACAATATAGAATCTTTTCCACCTGGGTTCTTAGCATAATGTTCTCGAGGTTCATCCATGTTGTAACATGTATCAGTCATTTATCCCTTTACATTTGCTGAACCGTTTTCCATTGTATGGCTGTACCACATTTTGTTCATGTATTTCTTAGTTGATGGATGTTTGGACCGGTTTCACTTTGGAGCGATTATGAATAATGCTGTTATGAACATTATCTTTGTGTGAACATACATTTTCATTCTTATTGGGTAAATTCCTAGGAGTAGAATTGCTGGGTCGTATGGGAAATTTATGTTTAACTTTGTAAGAAACTGCCTGTTTTCCCAAGTGGTCGTCACCATCTGTATTCCCTCCTGGGAGGCATGAGGGCTCCAGTTTTTCCACATTCTCTCTAACACTTGTTATTGTTGGTCTTCTTATAACAGCCATTCTAGTGGGTATATAAAGGCATCTCATTTAATTTACATTTTCTTAAATACTAGTAAAGTGAAGCATCTTTTCACATTCTTCTTAGCCCTTTACATATCTTTTGTGAAATATCTGAATAGATATATTAATTGGGGTGTGTGTGTGTGTAAATTGGGATGTTTGTCTTTTTTTTTTTTTTGAGACGGAGTATCGTTCTTGTTACCCAGGCTGGAGTGCAATGGCGTGATCTTGGCTCACGGCAACTTCCACCTCCTGGGTTCAAGCAATTCTCCTGCCTCAGCCTCCCGAGTAGCTGGGATTACAGGCATGCGCCACCATGCCCAGCTAATTTTTTGTATTTTTAGTAGAGATGGGGTTTCACCATGTTGACCAGGATGGCCTCGATCTCTTGACCTCTTGATCCACCCGCCTCTGCCTCCCAGTGCTGGGATTACAGGCATGAGCCAACGTGCCCGGCCGTTTGTCTTTTTATTACTGAGTTACAAGCATTCTTTATATAATCTGGATGCTGGTTCTTTTTAAGATACGTGATTTATAGGCTGAACGTGATGGCTCATACCTGTAATCCCAAAACTTTGGGAGGCCGAGGTAGGTGGACCTGAGGTCAGGAGTTTGAGAACAGCCTGGTCAACATGGTGAAACCCTGCCTCTATTAAAAATATAAGGATTAGCTGGGTGTGGTTACGTGTGCCTGTAGTGGCAGCTTCTAGGGAGGCTGAGGCAGGAAAATCACTTGAGCCTGGGAGGCAGAGGTTGCAGTGAGCAGAGATTGAGCCACTCCACTCCAGCCTGGGCAACAGAGTGAGGCTCTGTCAAAAAAAAAATAATAATAATAATAGATACATGTTTTACAAATACTTTTCTCCCAGTCTGTGGCTTATCTTCATTTTAATATTGATTTATTTTTATGCACAAAATTTTTAATGTTGAAGTTCACTTTATCAGCTTTTTCTTGTGTTGAGAGGGCTTTTTGTGTCATTATCTAAGAATTGTCTAACCCAAGATCTGAAAGATTTTCTCCAACATTTTTTCCTGGAAGTCTTATAGTTTTAGCTATTACATTTAGATCTATGATACATTTGAGTTAATTTTTATGTATGATGTGAGATAAAGGCCTAAGTTCTTTTATTAATTTTTTGCATGTGTATATCTAATTGACTATCCTTTACTCATTGAAGTTCAATAGTAGTAATAATTACCTTCACATTTTTGTTGAAAATCAGTTGACTATAAATGTGAGGATTTATTTCTGAATTTCCAATTTTATTCCATTGTTCTATATGCCTTTCCTTGTGCCAGTATCACACCATCTGGATTTCTGTGGCTTTGTAGTTATTTGTAAGATCAAGTAGTATGAATTTTCTAACTTTGTTATTATTCAAAATTGTTTTGGCTTTTCTAAGTCCTCTGCATTTCCATATACATTTTAGGATCAATTCATCAATTTCTACCAAAAAGTCTACTGGAATTTTGATAGTAATTTTTAGATGAGTCTGGGAGGAATTCCCATCTTGACAGTATTGAGGCTTCCAATTCATGAATATGGAATGTCTCTCCATCTACTTAGATCTTCTTTAGTCTTCTCAGCAATGTTTTGTAGTTTTTAGAATGCAAGTCTTATCCTCTTTTTATTAACTTTATTCCTAAGTATTTTATTCTTTTAGGAATGTCTTTTTTTTTTTTCTTTTTTGAGACTTGCTCTGTTGCCCAGACTGGAGTGGAGTGGTGTGATCTCCACTCATTGCAACCTTCACCTCCCGGGTTCAAGTGATTCTCCTGCCTCAGCCTCCTGAGTAGGTAGGACTGCAGATGTGTGCTACTATGCTTGGCTAACTGGTTTTGTATTTTTAGTAGAGACAGGGTTTCACCATGTTGATAAGACTGGTCTTGAAATTCTTTTAGGTGATCCGCCTGCCTCGGCCTCCCAAAGTACTAGGATTACAGGTGTGAGCCACCATGCCTGGCCAGAAATGGATTTTTTAAAATTTCATTTTCTGATTGTTTTGTTGCTAGTGTGTAGAAGTGTGATTGAAGGCCGGGCATGGTGGCTAATGCCTGTAATCCCAGCACTTTGGGAGACCAAGGCAGGCAAATCACCTGTCAGGAGTTCAAGACCAGTCTTAACCAACATGGTGAAACCCTGTCTCTACCAAAAATACAGAAGTTAACCAGGCTTGGTGGCATGCACCTGTAGTCCCAGGAGGCTGAGGCAGGAGAGTTGCTTGAACACAGGAGGCAGGGGTTGCAGTAAGCCAAGTTGCGCCACTACACTCCAGCCTGATTGACAAAGTGAGACTCTGTCTCAAAAAAAAAATAGTAAATGAAATCCTTCAGGCTGAAAGGAAATGATGGCAGATGGTAACTTATATCCACAGGGAGAAATAAAGAGTACCAAAAATGTTAAATATATTTACTAACATTAAAAAATGAATATATTTTCCTCATTTCTTAACTTTTTAAAAAGATGCATAAGTTTGGATGAAGCAGAAATTACAACACTGTTTGGTTGGGTTTATAACATATATAAACATAATAAATATAAAAGCAATAGCAGGAAGGGAGAAAGAATGGTGCTTTACTGGAGCAAAGTTTCTGTTTTATAGAAATTAAGTTCTTATTAATCTGAAGTAGATGGTGACTCCTGACCTCAAGTGATCCACTTTGGCCTCCCAAAGTGCTGGGATTACAGTCATGAGCCACCGTGCCCAGCTTCATTTAGTATTTCTTATAAGGTAAATCTGCAAACAGTTTGTTCTCTGTCTTTGTTTATATAGAAATGTCCTTTTTTTTTGTTTTGCATTTTTGAAGAATTGTTTTACTAGATACGGTATTCTTGGTTGATGGTTTCTTTTTTGTTTTCATTTTGGTACTTTGAATATGTCATCACACTGCCTTCTGGTCTCCATTGTTTCTAAGGAGAAGGTGGCCATCAATCATTTTGATGTGCCTTTGTACATAATGAATTGTTTTTCTCTTGCTGCTTTCAAGACTTTTTTTCTTTCTCTTTGTCTTCACAAGTTTGATTATACTGTGTCTAGGTGGAGACCTTTTTGTATTTATCCTGCTTGGGGTCTGTTGAGTTCTTTAGATGTGCAGATTAATGTTTTACATCAGGTTTGGGAAATTTTCAGTCATTTTTTTCTACAAATTTTTTTCACCTGTTTTGTCTTTCTGTACTCCTGCTAGGTCTCCCATTGCATGTACATTGGTATGTTTGAGGTTGTCCCACATGTGTCTTGGTTCATTTTTCTTTCAATTTTTTTCTGTTCTTCAGACTGGATAATTTCTGTTTGATCTACATGTAAATTCACATCATAATTCTTTGGCCATCTTGAATCTTCCATTGAGTCCCTTTAGTGAGCTTTTCATTTCAGTTATTGAACTCTCTAACTCTAGAATTTTCATTTAGTTCTTTAAAAAAAGGTCTCTATTGAAAGACTTGGTTTATTATGATCATTCTTTAATTCTTCAAACATGTTTTCCTTTAGTTCTTTGGATGTATTTATAATACTGCTTTGAAGCCTTTGTCTTGTAAATCCAACATCCGGATGCATTAAAAAATTGTTTCTATTAACTGCTTTATTTCCTGAGTGTGGGTCACACTATCCCATTTCTTTACATCTCTTATAACTTTTTTTTTGTTGAAAATTGGATGTTTTGATATTATATCACAGGAACTCTGATTTCTGGTATTTTTCCCTCTAATGATTGTTGTTGCTGTTTTGTTTGTTCAGTAACTTGTCTGGGACAAATTTATTGTATCTGTCTCACTTGCAGTGTGTGGTCATTGATGACTTTGCTTAGCACTTTTTTTTTTTTTTAATATATATATTTTTTATTGCATTTTAGGTTTTGGGGTACATGAGCAGAGCATGCAAGACAGTTGCGTAGGTACACACATGGCAGTGTGTTAGCACTTTTTTTTAAACTTTTGTTTTTATTTTAATAATTTGGTTTTTATTTTAAAACCAAACTAAACCCTGGATTTCTAGAGGTTGCCCCAATGTCTGTGTAGCTTAGTGGGCAAGTCACATATGTTCAAATACTGTATTTCCATTTACTATCCACCTCATAAAGTATCCACCTCATAAAGTTCTCGGGAGATTTGAATAAGTTAATCAATGTAAATCACTTGGCCTTGTGACTGGCACATAATAAGTGCTCATAGGAGATGAGTATTCTTATTCTTTGGTGTTGTCATTGTGTGAGGAAAATGAGGCTCAAAGAAATCTAATGACTCAAGATCATCCATCTGCTGAAAAAAGCTAGAGCAGAGCTTAAACCCATACCCATCGGATGTTACTCTATGAGGCTGCAGCTCCTGGTTGTGCATCTCTGTCACATTGTCACAAAATTTTTGAGTAAGTGCTTAATGTTTACACTGAGTTGGCTGTGGAGGGAAATTGAGGATAGGTGTGGAAATTGGAAGAAAAGTCACCATAAGAGTTTATGATTCTGAGATACTGCACAGTAGACAGATATGGGAGCTAGCAGTTAGGATGCAGGACAAACAAGCCCCCAAATTGGGGCTTAGCCCAAGAGCATTCTTGGCTCCACATATAAAGAATTTGAGGGTGAACCAGTGGTTTTAAGCAGCAACTTTTATTGAAATGGCATGAAATTTATTGAAATTCCTTGAGGAATAGAGCTGCCCCACAGTCAGTGTGCTTAGAGTGTCAGCTCAGTCACAATTCTACACTCATATTTATACCCATTTTAAATTATATGCAAATTAAGGGGCAGTTTATGCAGAAATTTCTAGGATGAGGGCGTTAACTTCCAGTTGTCTTGTTGTTACCATGGAAAGGGTGGTAATGTCTGAGTGTTGCCATGGCAATGGTAAACTGATATGGCACATTAGTGGGTGTGTCTTAAGGAAAGCTGCTTTCATTACAGACCTGTTTTAGCTAGTCCTCAGTTTGGTCCAGTGTTTGAGCCTTACCTCTGGAGTCAAGTTCCTGGCATCCTACCTCAGTTTTAGCCCTTGAACCTTGAGCTGGAAGGGCCACTTTATCATCTAGTACTGGCAATCAGGGTCTCAAATTCCTGAGGATCTAAGGGGCAGTGACCATCTGCATCCAGGAGGCATCTTTGGTCACTGGTCCAGTTAGTGCCTGGCAGAACTTGCCTTATAAAGGCCTTTAAGGACGTCTGGATTTCTAAAGGGTGTCCTGGGGTCCAGAGTGCTTTACATCACCGTCCAGCTCAGGAAAGGAGAGGAAAATGCAAAAGAACGTTTGCAGATCAGAAATAGCTGGAATGCATGGCCCTCACAGTCCCCACTGCCCCACAGTCTTCTCCTTCTTCTCCTCTGGGCAGCACAGAGGATTGTTCCAGCCTCACTTCCTGGATTTCCTTCTCCAAGGAGTAAAGAACAGTCCTACATTTGTGGTTAACTGGCTAGAGATTATCTATTAACTATTCTTTTGGGAGCTAAACTAATTTAATTTTATTCCCCAGACTTTTTTTTCTGTTCAGAAGTAGTATCTCTGGGATGAGTCCTTCTGCAAAGTCAGCCGTTTACTCTCATATCTAAATATAGAGCCAAGCAAATTCATTGAGACATTAATTGAATTTGTGTCCTTTGGAAACATATCATATCACAGTGGCTTTCTTTAGTAGGGCCTCTCTGAGAGAGGAGGGATTTACCTTTTTTTTTTTAAATAAAATGTTGGTGGTAAAAGGTTGAAAATAAACAAGGACACCTCTTTGAAGTGTTTAGCAAGAAAGGGAGGTTTTACATATTTCCTAGAAATCATCTGATTTACAAATGCACATCTTTGTTAATCATGTCCAGGCATGTCCTCAGCCCCAGGTCTTTCCATAATATTAAGAGCATGTTCAGTGGAATGCAGCCTGAATCATTCACTTCTAGCTGCAAATGAAAAGAGTTTCAATCAACTGGGACTCTACCTCAATGTGCATGCAAAGCAATTAAAATCAAAGAAGCTTAGAGCAATAATTTCCAGGGGTGGAA
Organism: Callithrix jacchus; assembly: GCF_049354715.1. Taxonomy (NCBI): domain Eukaryota; kingdom Metazoa; phylum Chordata; class Mammalia; order Primates; family Cebidae; genus Callithrix; species Callithrix jacchus. Next base: position 24,121,774 of record NC_133516.1, on the reverse strand, counting down.
TCCCATTTCTTTCCCCTTCGGTATGTTTCAGCTCTTAAGTTGCTCCAGTAAACACTAGGACAAGTTATTAGAAGGAGATTGCCTGGCTGACTGATTGACGGTATTCTTGGGGCTCCTCATAGCACTACATGGATAAACTGCAATTTTCAGCAAAAATTGAATGGAAGTATTAATAATAACAGTGGAGGCTGATATCAAGTTGGGATAAGTGAGAAGCAAAGCTTCAGCCAGTGTTGTGGGTTAGAGGACCCAGGTCCATGGAGAGGTTATCACCAGCATTTATTTCACTCACCCAGCAAAGATTTATTCAGTTTCACCTGTGAACCAAATCTTGTCTAGGTGCTAGGGACATGGGGATTAGCAAAACAGATGGAGTCTGTCTCTGTCCTCATGGAATGTACAGTGAAGATAGTCATTAACCAGATAACTGAACAGGTAGATAATTAATTGCTGCAGTAAGGGCAATGAAGGGAAAGTACAGGTGCTGCCTGAGTGTGGAATCGGGGTGTGTATGTGTGGGGGGAGTTGTTGCTAAAGGCTTCCTGGAGAGAGCAACATTTAAGATGAGACAAGTGGATGGGACTTAGCCAGGCCAAGACACACAGGAAGAAGAGTAGTTCAGGCAGAGAGCATAGCGAGTGGGAAGGCTTTTGGGGTGGAAAGAGCTTGATGTTCCCTAGAAGCTGAAGCCTTAGCTGCCTGGAGCACAGCCAGGCCTGGAGGAGAAGGTGGGTCAGGCTATTCAGGGCCTTGAGAGCTATGCCAGGGATTGGGGACCTTATCCTTGGGACAGTGGGATTTGCAACCATTGGTGGCATTTTAACAATGGAGTAACATGGTTTGCATTTTCATCTAGTGACTTAAGTACTATTTTTGTGCGTTCTTCTGTGGGATGGACCTGAAAGAATGCCCTGGACTTGAGGATCCCTGGAGAGCCCAGTGAAGCTCGGTGAAGGGTTCCATTTGTCGGGTTGTGGTGAGGGAACCAGCAGTGGAAGGTTTTGAAGAGGGGAATGACCTGTCTGGGAGCAGCTCTGAGGTGGCTTTCCAAAGTTCTGGGGAAACTTGGTTATGTAGCAGAAGGCAGCTGAGGAAGTACTCCAGGCATTTAGGAGCAAAGTGGCCTGGACATCTTAGGTGACAGGGGAGGTTGAGAGCTCATGGCAGGTGTCACAGGGACTGTGGAGTGGGAAAGCTGTGGCCTGGTCTTCAGAGCTTGAGGGCCAGGAGAGCAGGCAGCATTCACAGGAAAAGAACGGTGCAAGTGAAAGTGATTGAAGAGAGGTGGGAAGGGGAAGGGAGAGGCCTCTGGTCTTGTGCTAGGACAGGGAGTGTCCAGGTGTGTAGATGGGGTGTGAGCCTCTTTTAGAGAAGTCAGGGTTAGGGCGCACTTGTAAGCACTCAGGAAGGACCGGAAGGATGGAAGTGAAGATGCCATCCCCATCCTGTCCCTCAGCACCTGGAGGGTGTGTCGACCTGCTCCTCAGGCCAGGTCAGCCCAACACCCATCACTAACATGACCTCAGAGTCTAAAATAATGTGTCCCATAGCTCTTAAGTCAGAAAACTGACTTTTATAAATCAGCACAAATCGACCTTATTACCCATGGTCCCTCAGTGACCTCAGAAATCAAAGTGAAAAACAGAAACCAGCCCTAAACCCCTCTGGACCATCGCTTTGCTCCTGAAGCAGGACCCCAAAATACTAGTGGCCTGTTTTCTGCTCAAGTCTTTCTGTCCTCATGGATCTGGAGAATGTCCTTTCAGTATCTTTATTCCTCCCCCATTTCACTGCAGATGTGCTCCCAGTTTCATGTTCCAGCAGTCAGATGATCATGATGGAATATTCCCTAACTGAGCCGCTTTTTCCATCCTTTAGTCTAAGTTCAGAGACCAAGCATTCCAAAACTCCACTGTTCTTCTGTTTCCCAGAACAGACCTTTCTTCCCTATTCTCGAGGGCACCTTCTTTTCCTTCTCCCTTTCCTTTCCTTTTCTTTTTCTCTTTTCCCTCCCTGCCTCCCTCCCTCCCTCCCTCCTTTCCTCCTTCCCTCCTTCCTTCCCTCCCTCCCTCCTTCCTTCCTTCCTTCCTTTTTTCCCTCCTTTTAATGGGAGTGAGGTCATTTGTGGAGCTGGCACTGCTCTGCAAGAGGGCAGGCATGAGGGGTGCCAGGCCCTCCTTGCTTCTACCTTCTGATTTGTATGGATTGTAAAATGAGCTGTATAAATGTCCAACGTTTGATAAAATGAACTGAAAGGGTGATTGATGATGCAGGGATAAAACTGACCTTTTGAATGTAGACCATTTTACTGGTAAAGATGAATGAAGATGATTTGACTTGAAAGGAAACTTCAAATTTTTTTTCCTGATTGAGCTAGTCACTTCTTTCAGAATGGTAAGTTCCCTGGAATATTTCCCAGCCTACTATGTCTATGATAGACTCAAATATTGGAAGTTTTACAGGCTGTGTGTGGGGTGGGGAAGGAATTCTGTTGATTGTCCAGTGAGTCCTGTAGAGACCTTGTTTCTGGGTAAGTAGACCTGAATCAGGGAGACTTACATGTTTCTTGGGGGGTTCTTCCAAACCATTTTGAGGATTTTCTCAAACTTCTGGAATTGGGAGGCCATTTGTTAAGATAGTCTGAGGTATGGAGACAGCCAACAAGGTGCGTTGGGACGCAAGGGTTAAAAAAAGACAATCATGTTTTCGGTTTAAAGGCAAAGGCAGCTAAGACCATGCCCACTTAGCCCCTTGTCATGATCTACAGGTGTTTGACTGCTTGAAATCCAAAAGGAAGTCAACGGAGGTATGGAGAGCTCCACATGTCGGGCTAAAAACCAGTCACGTTTAGCATTTTGGAAAGTTACATGAAACATTTATATAGTCTGTTGTAAAGATGAAGCAATCGCCGAGCTTGTCCATTGTTCCTTTTGAACTGAGTTGACCCACTCTTAATAAAAGGCCCAGCACGGGGCCTTACACAGGTCTTTGTGCAGGGCCCATCTGTGCATCTTGCTCTGACGGTTGCCTTCGCTTGTGACTCAATGACGCTGAATAAATGAGTTTAGGTATGCTGGGCAGTGTTGCACAAACTAGGCATTTGTGTTACTTTTTCTCCTTCTCTTCCTTTGTAGATTATAAATTCAGCTTGTATTCTAACAGAAGATTTTCATACCAGAATTTAAGGCAGTGTTCTTCTTTCAAAATGGTATGCCTCACAAATAGCCTAGGGCTGACAAGTGGATCACACAGCCCTTTGATCCTGGGAAGGGTCAGGCCTTCCAGTTTTTTTCTGACCATTCAGCCTTCACATTGGTTCCCTTCAAGTCTTGGGGTGTTGAGGAGAAGAGTGCTAGTTGGTCCCAAATTGCCCCTTTCCTGGGGACCGGGGTGGGTACCAGTTGGATTCTGGGCTCCTTGGTAATTTCACTTACTTCTTGTTTGCAACTGTAGCAGAGCTTTGGATCATTCTGGAGGGTCTTGAGACCCCTGGATTCCTTGTGACCTGAGATTCCTACATTCTGAGAACCATACATTCCTGGCCTTCTGAGAACCATACATTCTTGTACTGGCGGCAACAGATGGAAGCTAGTTTTTTAGAGAGCCCAAGAACAGACCAATCGTAGCCTGAATCCCAAGAGTTCAGTGGGAGACACACTGTGTTAGTCTTTTCTCACACTGCTATGAAGAAATATCCGAAACTGGGTAATTTATAAAGGAAAGAGGTTTATTTGACTCAAAGTTCTGTATTGCCAGGGAGGTCTCAGAAAACTTACAATTATAGCAGAAGGCAAAGGAGAAGCAGGCACCTTCTTTAGAGGGGTCAGGAGGAACTGAGTGCAGGCAGAGGAAATGGCAGATGCTGATAAAACCCTCAGATCTCATGAGAACTGACTATTATGAAAACAGTGTAGGGGAAACCACCCCCATGATCCAGTCACTTCTTACCACGTCCCTCTCAGGACACATGGGGATTATGGAGATTTACAATGCAAGGCGAGATTTGGGTGGGGACGCAAAGCCAAACCATGTCACACACAGTGAGTGGAACCGGGTAATGAATTTGGAGTCCCCAGACCTGAACTCCATTCTTGCTTTCTGATGATATGAACTTCATCTGTTATTTGTCCTGCCTGAGCTTTGGTTTCTTGACTTATAAAATGAGGATAAGAACATGCACCTCACAAGGCTTTAAGAAAAGGAAGGAGATAAAGTGTATGAAAATCCGATATAAGCGATCATCACATAGTTAATTTTCTCTATAAATTTTGGAATTCTTCTATTCTTGGTACATACGTCAGCACCAGGCACATTAGAAGTTTCTCAGTAACTTTTGAGAGTTCAGGAAGTTGTTTTGGCAGACCCATGCTAGCGTCTTAATTCTTACCGTTTATAGGGAGGCAATTGTTTTTCTTGTTGAGAGGAAAAAATAGATTTCACATAAAGGGATGAAAAATGTAAGGTCTTTTGTTCTTTTTATTAATTTCCTTCCTTTCATCAGTGACTTTTGTATTAAGATCTACACACTCTTGATGGTGAAAGCAGACCTTGGCTGATGGCTAGGTTTCCGGGCAGGGCGGGTGGGGGGGTGGTAGTAAGGAGAATGAAAAACAAGCAGGATGTTTGCACCTCCGCTGAGCTGTTTATAAGCTCTTGGCAGTGTTAGTAACACTCTATGCTCATCTAGTGAGTCCGGCGCTGTGGCTCTGAGGCTTGTCCATTTGCATATAGGACTAATTAATTTATTGGGAGGATGAGACTTAGAACCTTTAGGATGGAGATGTTACCTTCCAGTCTCCTGTATACTAAAGCTTCTATTATTACTTTCAGTAGATACACAAGTTGCTTTATGTAGTTGTCCTCATCAGGCAATGGCGGCAGCAGCAGCAGCAGCAGCAGTGACAGTTGACATTAACTGAGCAATTAGTAGATGTTAGTTACTATTCTAAGTGCTTTACCTACGCTGATTCCTCATCTGTACCACCACCCTATAAGGCAGGGAGGTGGATACAGTAGTTTTCCCATCTTAAAGAGAGAATCCAGTGCAGAGGGGTTAAATGACTCGCTCAGGAGCAAGTCAATTAAGTTAAGGGGTGGGCACAATTTCTGGAAAGGTGATGACTAGGTTTTGGGGTCTTGGATGAATGAATGAGTAAACATGCCCTTCCCAGTGTCTGTCACAAGGCAAGGACTCAACACATGGCAGTTTTTAGTCATATTGCTCTGGCATTGGACCAGAGAACTGGAGTGTTTGTTGAGATAGAAAGTGTGTTTGTAGTAGCATATTTTATTGGAGCTCTTGGGTGACCAGCGTTCTCAAGAAAAATACACAAGCTCATTAAGAACTAACCTCTGGCTTTCTCGCGCGGCCGGCGAGGGAGAAAGCAGAGTAAAGAGCCGTCGATCATGTTGATGTGGCGGTGGCGGAGCCTGAGGGCCAGTCGCTGGGCTCTGCGAGGTGCAAGAAAGCCTTTGAGTTGAAGATGTATGAAGGTCATCATGACAGATGTTTTCCAAAAACTTAAAAAAGTCTGTGAAATAACTACTAGGATCATACAGCATGTATTGAGGTGTGGCATGCAACATTTTGGAAAGAAAATTGAAGACTGTCAAGAAAACATGAACAGAAGTAAATGATGAAATGAGTATTTTATTTGATGTTGATAAACATCACAATAAATTATGGAGAAAATATGTGTTTGGCTAATTGTTTAAATTGCTGAACAATAAATTGTTTTCTTTTAAATCCGCTCTAAAGAGCTCCATTCTCACAAAAAAAAAAAAAAAAAGAACTAACCTCTGACTTTAGCTTGGGCAGTTGACCCATTGCCTGTGAGTTAGGTAATTCATTCATCTTCCCCTCTTATTTCCATGTGTAATGCTGTGGTTAAGGGTATCAGCTGGGGGCAGGAACGGCACTGATACAAACCCCAGTGCTGCCAGATATCACCTGTGGGCACTTACCCGCTCGGGCCCAAGTATCCTCCTCTGAAATGAGGGTGAGATGATCCAGCGCACAGGGGTGATACGTTATCTACAGAAACATACCTCTCTTGAGGGTGGTTGTGAGCACCAGGTGAGCTTATGTACAGGAATAGCTTACAACAGTACCTGGTACACAGTAAGGACTCAAGCAGTGTTTGTTGCTCACACCGTGATTGTTGATACTTACCATCCACTTCCCCAATCCCCTGCCACAGTCCTCAGAGAATTTGAGGTGTTCGCTAAAATGACGCAAAGCTTAAAAAAAAACAACAGCAACAAGTAGAGACTCAGGGCCAGGGGCTAAATGTGTAGAAGATGAAAGCGTAGGCCTCATAAAAAAAGACGTAAATGCACACCTGGTTACAAGATGTGCTCCTCAGCCACATAGCTGGTGTGAAAAGGGAAACTGTCACCCTTCATGGAGCTGTCATTGTCAGAGAGAAGGAAGCAAGTAAGTCCTCATGAGCAGCACAGTGTTCTCAAGCACCGACTTCTCGAAGAAATTTACCTTTATTTCTCTTTATAGAAGAATGTTCTCTGTGTGGCACACACCTGGCCACAGGTGGGCCCCATCAAATGCTCGGATGCTGCAGCCTTGTCTTCTCTCTCATGCCCTGGAGTCTCCACCCTTTAGTCCTTTGTCTGAACTTTTCCTTGAAATCAGTTGGGCGTTTTATATTTTGGTTTGTAGTCAACCCTCATTAGCCAAGAAGGGATGAACCATACCACTTACATTTTTATAGCTAAAGGTCTGGGCAAAGGCAGTCCTGAGGCAGGAATAGGGACAGGTCTTTGAAGCCTCTCCCGAGGAAGGCCTGCACTGCCCTTGCTCCTGGCGAGTGGCTGTGCGCTTGCAGGGGTGGGGGCATGGGCGCCTTCCCAGTCTGCTTGTGTGTGCAGAGCTGTCAGACCCGTGTACCTGGTCACGTTTGCAGTGGCGCTGGGTGCTCCGGCCACTGCCGTCTGGTGCTCTTGGCCAGACGGCTACATGGCCACATCACACTCTTGAGAAGGCTGGGAAGGGCCTTGGGGGCTGGCCTTAGATGCTGACCCTGATCTGTTTGTTTGCTTCTTTCCAAGGGCTACAGAGCCAGGAAGAGGAGCATAGAAAGAAAAAGGAACAGGAAATTGTTCAAAAGAGTTTCATGAAATGAGAAAAGCAGCAGGAAAATAACTCGGGACTCGGGGAGGCTGCAGCCGAAGGAAATGCGTCTTGAGGACCAGGCAGGCCGGGGTGATAAATCATCCCCAGACCTTTGCGGCTCCTTCCTTCTTGGCCCTCATGAGCTGGGTCTCCAGGATGGAAGGGACCTTTCCTGTAACTGAGGGGCCAAGTGTGCCACTCCCCGCTCCTGGCGTCAGTGCAGAGACAGGGATCTGCAGTTAGAAATGAGTCTGTGCAGCCAGGCGCGGTGGCTCACACCTGTAATTCCAGCACTTTGGGAGGCCAGGGTGATAGATCACGAGGTTAGGAGTTCAAGTCCAGCCTGGCCAATATAGTGAAACCTCGTTTCTACTAAAAATACAAAAATCAGCCAAGAGTGGTGGCGGGAGCCTGTAATTCCAGCTAGCTACTCGGAAGACTGAGGCAGGAGAATCACTTGAAATGGGAGGTGGAGGTTGTGGTGAGCTGAAATCACGCCATTGCACTCCAGCCTGGGCAACAGAGGGAGACTCTGTCTCCAAAGAAAAAAAAGAAAGAAAACGAAATGACTCTGTGCTTGTCAAGCCAGACAACCCTAGGCCTACTAGGTGGCTGCCTCCTTCCCTGCCTCTCTCGTTTGCTCCCCTCCTTCCCTGACGGATCAGGGTTGCTCTGCCAGGGCCCCACTGCTTGGGGCTTCTCAGAGATTCTTCTGTCCCTCACCATGGGGGCTCCGTCACTCGGCCTCACCCTGGCCTGACTGTGCCTGCCTACAGTGTGGAGTCCTGGTCTGGAGCCTGCCTGTGTTGGGAGAGACAGTGGGAAGGAAAGGAGGAAGCAAAGGCCTGAGGGAGCACGGAGAGGCATCCTCAGGGCCCACACGTCAGTCATAGCATGGGCGATGCAGTGCAGGGTTTCCTGGCTCAACACCATACTTAGGAAATCCTTTGGTAACTGTGGCCCGTTTTTAAATTTGTCCCACATCGCTAGGGCTGTAAGTGAAATCTGAAAAATCACCTTTTTTGTGCTTTTCCCACAGGAAGGGTGAAACTGAGGCCCCAGTTAGAAACTGCTCACCCCTTGTTGTGGGCTGTTTGCCGCTGGTTTGCTTCTGTTTCTAGAGCTTTCCTGTTGGAATTGATGAGTGGACTTGCAACCTGACGGTGTCCATTCTGAGGCTGGTGTCTCCTCAGCGTCCCTCCTCCCTCCAGCCCTTCACGTGGGCGCACACACAAGCCTCTTCGGCTGGCTCATTCTTTGGCCAGCGTTCAAGTCGAGTGTAAATAGGACGTGACTGAAAAGCAGTGCTTGTGCTTCCATATCCTTTTCTGGTCAGAGTATTGAACGCTGCAGTTTTTAGTGGAGATAAGGGAGTTGTTGAGTTGGGTCAGAGCATTTCAGGCTGGAGAAACTCAGATGTGATCTCATTATGAGTTCTTGAATCTCCTCTGCAGGCTCCCAGGAGTGTGCAGTTGTCCAGTGAAAACTGCGTGAATGCCCAGGGTCAGGGAGCTGCCACCCTCAAGCAGCCTGTCCCGTCTGCAGACATATTTTAGAAAACTCTTTCTTATGTTCTCCAAAACCTGCTTTTATCTCTTGATACTTCAACTCTCAACCTCAACGAAGAAGCCTAGTTCCTTTCTTTTACAAATTCAATGATAGCCTTCCATCAGGGGAAACAGCCCCAGCTGCCCCACGTGCCGCCTGGTGGAAATATTTCTAGGTTGCCGACTCTCCAGATACCTGCTTCTGAATGCACAGCAGTTGGTCTCTGCTCCCCTAAAATACAGGGCCCAGGTGTGAAGACTGTGCTTCAGAACTGGGCACCCAGAGAGGCACAGACTCAAACTGGAGTGCAGAGTACAGTGCTGTTCTCACCTCCCTGTGAAAAACGCCATGCTTCTGCTGATGGAGGTGTGCCCAAGTCCTTATTTGATGGCTGCGTCCTGCTGGAGACACTGAGTATGCAGTGGCACCAAATCCTCTGTGTGTGCCCTTTGTTGTGGCCACTCCACATGTCCAGGATGGTCTCCACCCAAAATTTGGTTTGAATGTTGAGACCACATCATAGCGTTTTCTGGGGAGAGCAGGGCGGGCTTCTCAAGCTGGTCTGAAAATGAAAGAGAGGGAAGGGAAAGGACAAAGGAGGCTGGTCTGGGGATTTTATGGTGATGAGGGGTTAGGTTCGGGTGACGGTTCCGTGTGGGCAGGGGTTTGCATAGTTTGAACCTTCTGCTGCAGCCAAGGGAGAGAGCATCCAGACTTTCTTATCAGTTTGCCCAGATGTGGGGCAGAGGGGGAAGAGGGAGGGATGGGGCTTAAAAAAAAAAAAAGGCTTGGCCGGGCGCAGTGGCTCACGCCTGTAATTCCAGCACTTTGGGAAGCCAAGGTGGGCAGATCACCTGAACTCAGGAGTTTGAGACCAGCCTGGCCAATGTGGTAAAACCCTGTCTCTTCTAAAAATAAAAAATTAGCTGACTGTGCTGGCACATGCCTGTAGTCCCAGCTACTCGGGAGGCTGAGGCAGGAGAATCACTTGAACCTGAGAGACTGAGGTTGCAGTGAGCTGAGATCATGCCATTATACTCCAGCCTGGGAAGCAGAGTGAGACTTCATCACAAAACACACACACACACACACACACACACACACACACACACACAAACTGTCAGCAGTTAAAGAGCAAAAAATGAAGTCAGACTATCATACCTCCTTTTCATTTATTTTCTATCAAGATAAAATTTTTACATACAATGAAATGCACAGATCTTAAATGTGTAGTTCAATTAGTTGTGATAAATTTTTATGCCCTTATAACTGAAACCCCAGTCAACAAAAGCAGCATTTCCATTCCTCCTATTATTTTTTTATTTTATTTTTTAAAGAGACAGAGCCTTGCTTTGTCACTTGGGCTGGAGTGCAGTGGCATGATCATAGCTCACTGTAACTTTCAACTCCTGGATTCAAGGAATTCTCCCACTTCTGCCTCCTGAGTAGCTGGGACTACAGGCGCATGCCTAGCTAATTTTTTAATTTTATTTTTGTAGAGATGAGATCTTGCTGTGTTGCCCAGGCTGGTTTTCAAACACCTGTACTTAGTGATCCTCCTCCCTTGGCCTCCCAAAGTGCTGGGATTATCGGTGTGAGCCACCGTACCTGGCCATCTCCCCATTTCTGAGGCTACTGCTAAGGCGGGTCTCATGGCCATGAACTTGTGAGTTGGTTGGCATGGCACTGCATGGCTTTCACGTTCACCCCAAGTTTGGGTTGGTGTATTGATCCTGCCTCGCCAGGCTGTGTCAGAGACTGATTCCTCTGCCCTTCCTGTTTGCCATTCTGTGTCTGTTTCATGCTCCTGACAAGCCTGGTAAGTATCTTTCTCTATCTTCTAGTAAGTCCTCGATGAAAATGTTCAAGACTCAGGAGAAAATCTTGAATTTATTCATTTGAGGTCATCCTGAAATGGAGGCCCTTCTTCAGATCTTGGTTTGGAGGCCGGGAATAAAAGGAGGGCAAGACACAGTTCATACTTCTGTGGGGCTCATTGTCTAGGAAGCATCACAGATGCACAAATGCCTACATATAATACTATGTACATGCAATAGAACTATGTGAATTAATACTGTAAGGGAGCAAGTAATTCTGCATGGATGGCCAGGGAAGCCTGCAGGAGGAAGAGTTCAGCAGAAGGGCTCCTATAGAAGCCTGAGGGAGGGACATAGCTCTTAAGAGTAGGACCCTTCCCTTTCCCTGGAATAACCCCTGGCTGGTTGTACTGATATGAAGGCTCACCGAGGAAGGCCGCCTGTGGTCCCTGATATGCTGGAGAGGGGCTATCAGCTGCATCAGCAGGCGAGGGAGTTAGTTCCTAGGCAGGGGCTTGAGAGTTTCTTGCTGGTTCCGAGGAGTTGGCCTTGTCCTGCATCTCAGATCGCACTGCCAGCAGACCGTGTAGGCTTGTGCTCTGTGAGGTAAGGAGGGTTACCATGGGAACCGTGATTTTTGCATCTTCTTACTGAGCTATTCATATTGTCAATTTCAGCACCAAACATCTGCCTTTTGGATGTTTAGAGTCCTTAGGTAAGCATAACAGAGTGCCAGCTGTGGTGTGAGATGCAGATTACTGTCTTGCTTCCTCCAGCATCATCAGCATCAGTGTATCTCCAAACATGAGGAACTGGAAAAGCTAGGGGAGCTCAATAAACACGACAAATTAATCAAATTATACCAGCGTATCAGAGCGGTGATACATACTGATGGCTCACAGCAAAGATTATTGTGTTTGAAACTGATGATAGAATATTCAAGATCTGCTTCTTGTCGCATTCCATACCAGTTCTCAGATCATGGGGAAGGAGGGTGGTCACAGAGGATCAGAATTACTGGGAGGGGAGCGAAACATTCTATACACCCCTTCTCTACCCAGGATTATAATATGCATACTAGGGCAGGACGTATCACCACCTCTTCTCCCTTTCAGGTCATTACTAGGGTGTGGTCCTGTGGTTAAAATTACAGCCTGGGCAACATGGTGAAACCCTGTCTCTACAAAAAATACAAAAATTAGCTGGGTGTGGTGGTGCACACCTGTAGTCCCAGCTACTTGGGAGGCTGAGGTGGGTAGATTACCTGAGCCCAGGTGGCAGAGGTTGCAGTGAGCTGAGATCATACCACTGCACTCCAGCTTGGGCGACAGAGTGAGACCCTATCTCAAAAAAAAAAAAATTGTCATATCTTTTAGGTGTGTGGTTAGAAAAAAGATTGTGTCTACTCACCTTATTCACATCTTGACTTTAGCTACTACCTATACGCCGATGGCTTCTATGTTAGTAAGGCTAGGCTAAGCTGGGCTGTAATAACAAATTGCCCTGAAATCTCTGTGACTTCATACATCTTTTTTTCTTCTTTTTGTGTGGAGCCAATGCATCCATACAGATTTCCTTCTGGATGCATTACTCTCTAGGACAGCCCCCTTTTAAGCAGTGACTTGGGAATCGAGGGCACTTCCATCCTGTAACTCCACCATTTGGAACATGTGGCTTCCAGGGAAGGAGTGGTTGACATTGTGCAGTGGCTTCTCACTGCTAGAGTCCAGGAGTTGCACGCAGCACTTCTGCTCACAGTCCGTCAGCCAGGAGCTAGTCATGTGGCTGCCTCGCTGCAAGGATCCAGGAAGGCAGAGTGTGGGTGAGCGCTAGTGATGTCTGTTACTCCCATGTCCACCTGCTTTTAACACATCCAGACCTGTATCCTAACTACCCCTGGAATCTCCATCTGAGCAGCCCATGAGTGCATCAAAGTCAACATGGAACACAGAATTGATTGTCTTTCTCTCCCCAAATTTGTCCTTTCTGAATCTTGGCTAATGACAGGTTGCCTGAGCCAGAAACAAAGGAATAGTCTTAGACTTCCTTTCTGTCCTCATTCCCCCAGTTCCGCCTCACACGTCTCCTGAGAGCTTCTGCCCTCTGCTCCTGTCCACCGGGCTGGGGCTCAGCCAGTGCACCCTGCATGGCCCTCCTGATTGTAAAAGAGCCTGTTTTCTTATGGGGCAGGTCCTGCCACTGTCTTCCTAGGACTTAGGCCAAGCATTACTTCCTGTGGGTACTTCCCTAACCACGCTGCCCTGGCAGGATTTGCCGCTCAACAACTGTGGCTCTGAGGGCACAATCCTGATTGCTCTGTGATAGAGCTTTTTAATAACTGGTGTAATTTCTTCAGTGGAGAAGCTCTTTACCAAGTGAACCTGGTTCTGAGAGAGTCTTCTATTTCCTCCTTTTAAAAAATAATAGTTGTTGAATATGCCAAGCACTGTGCTAAGCATGGATAATCTAAGCCCTCGTGGAGCTTACAGTCTTATGAGAGAGGCCAACCATAAATAAGTAAACAAATAGATGTACAACTGTGGCTGGATACGGTGACATACTCGTGTAGTTCCAGCTACTTGGGAGGCCAAGGAGGGAGGATTGCTTGAGTCCAGGAGTTCAAGACCAGCCCGGGCAATATAGTGGGACCCAATCTTTATGAAAAAAAAAGAGGAGAAGGGGAAGAGAGAGGGGAGGAGGAGGAGGAGGAGGAGGAAGCCAAGGGGAGGAGGAAGAGGAAGAAGAGGAAGGGAAGGAAAGAGATGGAGGGAGGGAGCGTGGGATGGAAGGAAGGAGGGAAGGAAAGGAAATAGCTAGGCATGGTGGCATGCTCCTCTAGTCTCAGGTACTCAGGAGGCTGAGGCAGGAGGATCACTTGAGTCCAGGAGTTCTAGACCAGTCTGGGCAACAAAATGAGACTGTCTCTTAAAAAAAAAAAAAATTAACCAGGCGTAGTGGTGCACATCTCTGGTCTCAGCTACTTAGGAGGCTGAGATGGGAGGATCACTTGAGCCCAGGAGATCAAGGCTGCAGTTAGCTGTGATTGAGCCACTGCACTCCAGCCTGGTGACCAAGTGAGACCCTGTCTTGAAAAAAAAAGTATAATTGCCAACTGTGGAAAGTCCCAAGAAGAAAAAGAATGGAGTGTGGTGAAGAAGAGAGCCCGTATGGTTCCTCATCCCAGGACCCACTCTTCTGCCTCCTCTGCAGAGGAAAAGTGAGCCTCATCTCCTTTTGAGGGTCTAGGGTCTCTAGACAAAGATGGGGTGGTGTGTGGAAGGTTTCCTGATTGCCAGTAGCAAGGCTTGCCTGAGGCTGGCTTCTAGGAAATGGACCAGTGAGGCAATCTACAGCCCTTGTTTAAAAAAAAACATCACCAGAGAAGTGTCTGCCTGGCCTGGTGTCCTCCTTCTGGCCTGGGCTTCCTCTCTCTCCTCTCACTGAGGGGCTCTGAGTATGTCACTCTGCCCCTGCAACCCGAGGGAGCCAGAGGCTTTGCCCACCAGTGCCTGCTGACACAGTCCCTAGTCTCGTGACCCCAGCAATGACATCTCCACAGTTCCCTTCAAGAAAATGAGGTCATTGCCAATGATGGCTCATAGGAGCAACTCCCTGGTGGGAGCTGGGTGCTCTCCTGGACAGCAAGCAGGTGCGGGGTGGCCCGAGACGCAGAGCAGCGCCTGCTTTCTAAAGGGATGTTCGGTTTACCCATGATGCCTTTCAGTAGGATTCCCCCGGAGCTTGAACTTTACCCTGAGTCAGTGGACTACTGTGGTGGGCAGGGTAGAGGAAGGACATTTGGAAAAGTAGGAAGCTCACTGGACATTTGAAAACAACCAGAAAGGAAAATGAAAGGTCTTTAAAATGATGCCTTTAATCATTGAGAAAATATGAGTCAGTGAATAAAAATAGTTTCATGCCAGTTTTTAGGTGCATAGCAAGCATACCCTGGGAGGTTTTTCCGCCAAGTCTTGTATGACCAAGAATGTTATTTAGTGTCGAGCTCCTCCTAGGTAATAGCACAAAGGAGAATGAGGCCAGGAGCAGAACCAGACCATCACAGCCAGGCAGATGCTGGGGTAGGAGATGGGACATCTTTCCCTGAGCCCTTCTTGTATTTTCTTTCCTTGAGGAGTAGCAGCCATACCTCTGTCTTTGGACCCCAGCCTCACAAAAGTTAGCGGGTGGGCCACAAATGCAGTGGGGGTGCAGGTCCCTAGTGGTAAAGCTCTATGACATCTCTCAAGGTGAGTATCTCCACTGTTAGAGAGCCAGAGCTCCGGAGAGACTCACAAGTTAGGTACCAGGACGCCAGGATCAGTGTAGAGGCATGGAGAGGTGCCAAGACTTCAAAGTAGGCACCTGGGGGACTGCCCTGGGGGACTGCCAAATCACTCCTCTCTAATGCCTAAAGTCCCTCACCCGATCGGGTGTGGCCACCTAGCTCTCTAGCCACAGCTTTAATCCCTTTCTTCCTCACTCACCGTGCTCCCACTCCACGGGTTCTCTGCCCGCTTTTGAACACAAATGTGCTAAATGCATTCCTTGATTTTTCATGAGGGACTCCCTTTGCCCTCTCTTCTCCCAAATCTTTGCATTTCTGTTTCCCTGTAGTTCAGGTTTCAGCTCAGATGTTGCCTTTTGAGAAGCCCTTACCTGACTCTCGATTTCGGTAGCTCTGACAACGTCACATTCTCCCCATCACTCTATTTTGTTTTCTCCGTAACACTTACTGCCATCAGAGACCATCTTGTCTAATCTGTAAATTGCAGCAGCGGGACTCATGCCTGTCTTTTCCCTGCTTTATCTGCAGTGGCTAGAGCAGCACCTGGTACACAGTAGGGGTGTAATAAATATTTGTTGAATGATTGAAAGGATGCAAAGTTGTCAGTCATGAATGAGGCAGGCATCCACGTCTTAGAACTTTGCAGTGTGTTGCTGGCTGTGGCTACTGTTGATGGGATGCTCGCTCAGAGGTTCTGGCCTGGTATGTCCCCTGGCCCTGGAGAGAACCTGGGACCATGCTCACATTCAGCAGTGCCCAGCTGGCAGCTTCTTGGGGCAGTGTTTTTCCTCCTGAGCAAAACACTTCTAGCATCATCTTGTTTCTGTGTTTATTACAGCATGCCAAGCCTCTCATTAGGTGCAGAAGGAAACTTTGGTGCAGTTCCAGGTTTTTCTTTTGAAAAGCAGAAGGGCTCTATCTATCCTAGAGCAGAAAATCACAGATCACCTGGGCTAGAAGTGCTTTTGATCAATTTCGTTTATAGTAAAGGAATTAAAGTTACCAGCCATCATGATGGTACTTAAGATACGAATGGCGGTAAAAATGTTTTAAAAAGAAAACAAAACTCAAACTGGCTCCCATGGAAAAGGAACCTTCCTGTTCCTTTTGGTATGTCTTCCTTGTGACCACACAAATTGACGCCTGGCTTTATAATTGAAATCACTTGGGAATACTTTTAAGATTGTTCAACTCTTCCATCACTGACAGTTACCAAACTCTGTACCTGGATGTTTATTACTTAACTATTAATGACTCCAGTAAACTCACAAATAACTGTTGTATGTACAGAAGCAGCTTCATCTCTTGATACTGGACTAGAATATTCAGAAAGCAAATTTGTCCTGACCTGGCATTCTGGGAACCAGAGTTGAACACAGACCTGTGGGGAATCGACCCGTTTTGGTAGAGGAGAGAAAGGGCAGGGCATGGCGTCTCTGCCTCATCAGAGCAGTGCACTTGTTTTGTTTGTTTTTTTGACATCCATGGAGATGGGGACAGTGTAGGTTTAAGAGTACAATCAAGACACCAATAATCTGGATACCATCCTGCATAGATAAGGTTAAAATGTCTTATGTTTCCTAAGACCTAACACCATAAAAACCTGGAAGAAAACCTAGGCAATACCATTCAGGACATAGGCATAGGCAAGGACTTTGTGACAAAAACACCAAAAGCAATGGCAACAAAAGCCAAAATAGACAAATGTGATCTAATTAAACTTAAGAGCTTCTGCACAGCAAAAGAAACAATCATCAGAGTGAACTGACAACCAACAGAATGGGAAAAAATTTTTGCAATCTATCCATCTGACAAAGGCTAATAACGAGAATCTACAAAGGACTAAAACAGATTTACAAGACAAAAACAAACAACCCCATCCAAAAGTGGGCAAATGATATGAACAAACACTTTTCTAAAGAAGACATTTATGTGGCCAAGAAACATATGAAAAAATGCTCATCATCACTGGTCATTAGAAAAATGCACATCAAAACCACATTGAGATATTATCTCATGCCAGTTAGAATGGCGATCATTAAAAAATCTGGAGACAGATTCTGGAAAGGATGTGGAGAAATAGGAACACTTTTACACTGTTGGTGGGAGTGTTAATTAGTTTAACCATTGTGGAAGACAGTGTGGCGATTCCTCAAGGATCTAGAAATAGAAATACAATTTGACTCAATCATCCCATTTCTGGGTACGTACTCAAAGGAGTATAAATCGATCTATTAGAGAGACACATGCACATGTATGTTCGTTGCGGCACTGTTTACAATAGCAAAGACTTGGAACCAACTCAAATGCCCATCAGAGATAGACTGGATAAAAAAAGTGGCACATATACACCATGGAATGCTATGCAGCCATAAAAAAAGGATGAGTTCATGTCCTTTGCAGGGACATGAATGAAGCTGGAAACTATCATTCTCAGCAAACTGACACAAGAACAGAACAAACACCACATGTTCTCACTCATAAGTGGGTGCTGAACAATGAGAAGACATGGACAGAGGGAGGGGAACACCACAAACTGGGGTCTGTTGGGGGGTGTAGGGGCTAGGGGAGGGTTAGCAGAGGGTAGGGAGATTGGGGAGCGATAACATTAGGAGAAAATACCTAATGTAGGTGACGGGGGGATGGATGCAGCAAACCACCATGGCGTGTGTGTACCTGTATAACAGTTCTCCAAGATCTGCACATGTACCCCAGAACTTAAAGTAAAATTTTTTAAAAATGGAAAAAATAAGTCTTATGTTTTCATAGGAACGCCAGTTTTTCTTTCATGCAGGCATGTAGGAAATTAAACCACAAGAAAGGCCAAGTCGGATTTCTTAATCCACCCCAAGTGATGAAATCTGAAGTTTGGATTTATGGTTGGAAAGTGACCGGGTAAAAATAGTACTGACTGACTCAAAAAATATGCCTGGTCACAGACCCCAGTGCTTGGCTGTTTAGAACCCAGCCTCCCTTGGGAAGGGTAGGGCTGCCAGGAGAACTTAGGCTTGGCTTTGGCATCTCCTGCCCAGGTACCTTGCTCTTTCCATACTCCATTCCCGAAGTGTGCTGTCCAGGCTCAGCCAGTGTCCTTTGCTGGCTGTGACTCAGAGGGAAGCCCCCTGGCTACTTTTGCTGCTGAGTTTAGATGGTCTGTATCATCATAGTCAGTAGCAAGTTCAGCACCTTCCACCTTGCTGTCTGTAGTAAGGCTTACATAGTCATTCAAATCTGACAGGAAGGGAGGTGCTTTGCCTCAGTTTACCACTCTGGACACAGAGGATTGACTGAACTTGCCAATTCATGATCTCCTGCTCTCAGGTATTTCTGAGGCTGCTCTTTCATTGCTGGGTTCCTCTTATTTATTTGTAAAGACAGAATTTCACTACATTGCCCAGGCTGGACTCAAACTCCTGGGCTCAAGAGATCCTCCTGCCTCAGCCTCCCCAAGTGCTAGGATTACAGGTGAGAGTCACTGCTCTGGCTTATTTATTGGGTTTCTTTAGGCCTGGGTCTCTAAGAATACAAATTCGCCTCTGGGAAAGTCCATCTCAGGAGGCTTGAGGGTTTTTCTAAGCTGCTCAGTTACTCAAAGCACCTGCCATTTCCAAGATCTACTTGGCAAGAAGAGATGGGGAAATGTAGCATAAATACAACTAGATAAATGACAGGAAATGAAGCCAGGTGAGATGAACTTTCAGCTGATTGTTTGATTTTTCTTTGAAGAATGCGTTTAGAAGCCCAGTAACCCATCTTGTGGTGAAGCAGGAAGAATGAAGACATTTCTGAATGGGCTTAGCTTAGGGAAAAGATAGTTTAAATGGGTGCCTCTGTCTGCCTTGAGAAGGAATCCTAAAGAAAGTTGAGGTCATGGCTAAATGCCTTGAGTCTGATACACACTGCCTAAAAGATGGGTGTTTTCTGTGGTGATTAATTAATTTCTTTTCAAATGTTTCAAAAGCAATATATGTCCATTCTGGAAACATGAAAAATACTTAAGAAATAATTGCACGTTTACCCCAGTGATATTTTATATATTTTCTTCTAGTTTCTTGTATGAATATCTACACATATACATAAATATATACATTAATATACATTTGACACACACTGATACTCCTACATAGAACATGTGTTATATTATATAGTTATAGTTTCAAATATTAATTTATCCCTGTGATTACAAAAATGTGTGTGTGTTTGTACATAGTAGAAAACTAGGAAAAGTATAAGGAAGAAATGTAAAATTCATTTGCTGCTTTACTTATGGGGGACTACGTCCCAATAAACTGATTGTGAATCAAATATATCCTAAGTTGAGAACACATTTAATGCCTTGATAAACCCATCCCCAGGTTGAAAAATTGTGGCCAGGTGTGGTGGCTCACGCCTGTAACCCAGCTCTTTGGGAGGCGGAGGCAGGTGGGTCACCTGAGGTCAGGAGTTGGAGATCAGCCTGGCGCTTTAAAAGGTGGAACATGCCTGTGTTCCTAGCTAGGTGGGAGGCTGAGGCAGGAGAACTGAACCCAGGAAGCAGACGATGCAGTGAACCAAGATCACGTCGCTGCACTCCAGCCTCAGTGGCAGAGTGAGACTCTGTCTGAAAAAATGAAGCAGGAAACAATAAAGGGGCCATGTTGAGGCAGAAGACCTCAGACTTTGTGATGGGGACGGGCTAACTTGCATTCCTGCTGTGTTACTCACTGGCAGTATGACCCTAGGCAGGTTATTATAGGCCACCATGGACCTGCATTTTCAATACTGGCAAAATGGAAAATGAGGGCCTTACAAGTATTCCAGGGGCTGACACCCAGTAGGTACTAAGGAAACGTTAGTTTCCATATGGTGATATTCAGTGATCATGAGGATTGTTGCAGAAGAGACAGGAGCTCTCAGTAGTAAGGCAGGTCCCAGCACCTTACAGTCTCTTGTTTTCCTTCCATAGGCAGGGTCCTTTCTCAGCAGGGCCTGCCCCATGCTTGTCGGGTGACTAGTGAGCAGGGCTCCTGCCCTCAGGATCAGGGTAAGATGGCAGCAGCAGCAGTGGTCGCAGCAGAGAATATATAGTAAAAAACCTTCCAGTATTTGCTTTTTTTTTTTTCTGCGACAGAGTTTCCTCCTGTTGCCTAGGCTGGAGTGCAGTGGCATGACCTTGGCTCGCTGCAATCTCTTGCCTCCCAGGTTCAAGCGATTCTCCTGCCTCAGCCTCCCAAGTAGCTGGGATTATAGGTGTGTGCCACCATGCCCGGCTAATTGTTGTATTTTTAGTAGAGATGGGGTTTCACCATGTTGGTCAGGCTGGTCTCAAACTCCTGACCTCAGGTGATCCACCCACCTCGGCCTACCAAAGTGCTGGGATTACAGGTGTGAGCCATGGCACCTGGCCCAGTATTTGCATTTTTGAGGCTAGGAAAGATTTTATTTATTTCCAAACGTTCATATTTAGCGTAGTGCTGGGCAGATAGTAGGGATTTTGTGCCTTGCTTGGCTGGACATGGGTGTGAACAACACAGTAGAGTATTATCTCTGCATCTGTGATATATTTGTGCTGTTCTGTGAACAAGCAAGGTATGCGTGAGGGGCAAAGACCATTTCCGTTCAGAATCACAGGATGGCAGGTCTGGGCAGGGTCTCAGACAGCACCCGTGTCAACCCCTCATCCTTATAGTCTGGGACAACTGCTACCTGGGGGAGAAATGGCTTGCCCACGGTTGGAAGCAGTGGCATAGCCAGGCCTGCAAGCTGGCTCTTTCCCAGTGCCTTACCTACTCACACGTGCCTAAAATCCCTTAGTTCACATTCTGTGAAATAATTTAGAGCCCAGTCAACAGTTGTTTAAAAAAACAAATAGAGGAAAGAAAAGGTGTTTCTGGTGCTGCCTGTGATATGCAGTTATCATTTCTTTATCAAGGTAAGAGTGGACAGTGATCCTGAAGCCTGGTGATTTTCCAAGAAGGTCTTTGTTGCCTAAGTACTTACATGATGGGCCCAGCATGCAAAGCTCCAGCCCCAGCAGCTCTGATACTTCCTCCTTGTCCAGTTCCCCTGCCTCAGCCAGCACAGAGCCTTCTAGTATTTATATTTTGGGAAATACTATAAAGGAAGAATATGCTTGGCATAGCTTGCCATAAGTGGGTGATTCCAGGAAGCTCTCCTCGGCTGAGCATGGGTGAGGTCAACACAGTGGAGCAGAATGCCCACTAATAAATGTAGGAGGAATGAGGGCGTTAGAAAGTTACCATTTGGCAATCAACGTAGTACTGTGTGTGTGTGTGTGTGTGTGTGTGTGCGCGCGCGCGCATGTGTGTGTGCATGTGTGTGTGTGCGTGCGTGCATGTGTGTGTGTGTGCGTGCATGTGTGTGTGTGCATGTGTATGTGTGTGTGTGTGTGCGTGCGTGCATGTGCGTGCGTGCATGTGTGTGTGTGTAGCAATAAACTATATATATTTCAAATGGAGTTTTGCTCTTGTCGCCCCAGCTGGAGTGCAACGGTATGATCTCAGCTCACTGCAACCTCCGCCTCTGGGTTCAGGTGGCTCTCCTGCCTCAGCCTCCCGAGTCCCGAGTAGCTGGGATTATAGGCGCCCACCACCATGCCTGGCTAGTTTTTATATTTTTAGTAGAGACGGGATTTCACCATGCTGGCCAGGCTGGTCGCGAACTCCTGACCTCAGATGATCCACCCACCTTGGCCTCCCAAAGTGCTGGGATTAGAGACGTGAGCCACCACGTCGGGCCCAACATGGTAATAATTTATTTAGACAAGAATCATCAATGGATACTAAAGCAAACAGATAAACATTTGCTAAGAAATGGGATATTGTCATAGTCTTAATGTATTTCCCCACAAAATGTTGTTGTTACAAAGAGGAAAATAGTAACTTGACTGTGATCAAAGTTAACGTCAGCAGTGATGGGACGCGCCGACACCATGTGCCTGCAGGTGTGGCGCTGCGGGGACGCAGCAGCGCTTCCGTGGCTTTCCTGACAAACATGCACGGTCCGAGTCTGGTCAGGAGGAGACATTGGGCAAACCCACACTGAAGCACTTTTAGTAAATAATTGGCCCATATTGTCCTAAGTCATAGCAGATGAGGAAGACTGAGGAATCATTTCAGATGGAACACGTGGGACAGCTACATGCAGTCCGGAGCTGGAAACTGTTTTTGCTTTTGGGCAACCTACACATTTTGAATAGGACTGGGGGCGAAATGGTCCTGGGGTGTTACTGTGAATGTGCTGACTTTGGTGTTGAACTCTTGTGATGAAAGAGAGTGTCCTTGTTTCTTAGGAAGTGCATGCTGAAATATTTGGGAGTTAAAACCTTGTTTTCTCTTTTGTTTTTTGCATTCAGCTGCAGTTCTGTCAATTTGGTGCATTGTATTTTATGTCTTTCATGAAAATTTCATGTGTCACCATGCCCAGCTAATTTTTGTATTTGTAGTAGAGATGGGGTTTCACCATGCTGGCCAGGCTGGTCTTGAACCACTGACTTCGTGATCCCCCTGCCTCGACTTCCCAAAATGCTGGGATTACAGGCATGAGCCACCATTCCCAGCCCTTCCTGTGTGATTCTTATCAGACTCATAAGAGAAGGGGTTCTCTCAACCTCGGTAAACAGAGATGAAAAGCAATGAAACTTCCCTTGTCAGGGAGGAGGCAGTATAGAATGGGGACAGTAAGCCCTGTTTGTGAGGATTCAATGAGGTAAAATATGTAACGTATGTAGCCCAGTACCTGACATATAGGTACTTAATTATCTCATAGAGGATGACAGATAGTCCATCTTTTTTAGAAGATATAGTATAAACAACATGACATTTTGTCAGGAGCCCTGGCTCGGGAGACAGGAAAACTGAAGAGCCATTTGACCATTGCTAGTCAGTTTGCCAACTGTCACAGGGTGAAAGATGTCGCTACTGAAAAGATTAAAACCATATTTTTTCCTTCTGCTAGAAAAGGTCAGAGAGGTATTTCCAGATTCATAAAGTGGAGAAACTATTTTTTCTTTGCTGTGATGTGGGTTTCTAGCACAAGGGATGATGTGAGGCTATTCTTTCTGCAGCCCTCCATGGTCCCAGGGAGAAGTCAGGGGCTATGCCCAGGGGTGGGAATCTTCCCCTTGGTGAGAAGCCGGCTGTTCTCTGCCTGGTCCCATTTGCCCTTCCTGGAAGAGGATCTCAGGAGTCTGCGCCTCTCTCTTGGTTGTAGCTGCTTCCACTGTGCTTGGCTGGAGGAGGCTGAGGAAGCCCTGTAGCCTGTGACCCTGTAGAGGGCCGTAGGAGGCTGCAGTGCACCATCTGGAGTAGGATGAGTCTGCTGGGGGAGAGGAACTGAGACAGTGCAACTCCAGGAAAGAGTGGCGGATTCACTGTTCACAATGGGGAGAACTGCTGCCAGAATACAGAGACCTTCATGTTAGAGACACAAAGAGGTAGCCAAGGTGTTAGAGCAAACAGAATGTTTTCCTGTTTACACAGGAAGGTGGGGAAGTCACAGGACTGGCTCCTGAGTTGAGAATCCAAGCTCCAATTTTCATTAGAAACACGGATTCCCCTTCACTTGGAGCAGAAGTCCTCACATACTTCACCACCAAGAAACCCCTATAGTGACTTCCCTTAAGGGCTCCATCATTGAAGAGATTCTGTTTACCAACTTGCACTTATGCCTTGTAGTCAACAACCCACAGATAAGCATCTACATCCATTACGCAGTGTGTTTTCAGGGTCAGAATGGAACAGGGTTGTGGCCACACAACAGTTTGGCTATCAGAAGCAATTTCAGGAGCCATTTTCTTATGGGTGCCCCAAAGTGAGGCGTCCTGCTCACAGGACTCCCTGGGCATTGCAGAAACAGTTGAGGGGGTGTGATCCTACACTGAGGGTCTGTAGCTTGCTGGGATCTGGCAATGTCTGGCTTGGTCCTCCTAGCTAATGAAAATGCCTGGATTCCAAGGGACCCAGTGGGACACAAACGCAGGGAGCAAGGCAGGGAACGAAGTGTGAGGTAGGGGATGGAGGACAGGAGTCCTTCAGGATGGCAGCCTGGGGCTGGCAGGCATGGATCTAATTGATAGACCAACTAGGGGCAGCGGAGGGTTGAACAAAGGTCTGGAGCGGGAGCAAACAGGAGTCCAGCAGAAACACACCAGCGGCTCCACCGCAGCCAGGAGACTCTATGAACGAGGAAAGGGGATCTGGGTGTGGGGCCGATGAAGTGGACCTAGTTCCCATTTTGCCATTAGTGACCATGTGATCATAGCAAAACCTAATCTCTTTGGGTCTCTATTTCTTGATCTGTAAAGTGGGTGTGGTTAATTTTTGCCTTCTGTGAAGTACTGCTAGTTCCTTCTCTATATCCCTTCTCTCCTTTTTTTTTATTTATGACTGAATTCCATTTATTTGGGGGTAACCTTGTGCCCAGAAACGAATGCATTTCACCGCTTTCCTTATAGCTAAGTGTGGCCATGTTACTAAATTTTGTCTGGTGAGATATAAGAAGAAATGTTTAAGACTTCCAGGAAGGATGCTTAAAGAGTCTGTCTCATTGCAGAAAGCAAGGTCAGGAGGGTTCTTTTCTTTCGACCTTGCAGCTGCCTGGAATGTAGCCAAGTTGGCTGGAGCCCCAGCAGCCCCCGTCTTGCACCATGAGGTACTTTCTGGATGGAAATGAGATGTTGGATTGCAAAGGAGAAACGCAGAAGTCTGGGTCTTTGATAGCTTCATGGAGCAGCCATACCATTTGTGGATGGCTTAGTTATTGTCTTATGTGTGTTGAAACCACTGCTCCTAGAGGTGTTGTGTGATATGCATTTGAACACAGTCCATGTGGATGCACCTGCCCCCAGGCCTGTTGTAAGGATTGAATGAGTTAAAGCATGAGAAAGAGTTTTATGGGCTGAGAACGCACTTCGAACATTGCAACATGCCATAGAAATACATGGAATTAGTCCTGTCATTGTCATTGCCATATGAACCAATGGGAGGGACAAGGCTGCTATGGACAGGCCCTGAAAGGGTGAGGGACGAAGGGCAGGGGCAGTGGCAGGGCACAGTGTGGGGATGAGGAGCTGCAGGCAGCAGGAAGAAACCTTTGTTAGTTTGCGTGATTTTAGACTGAATCCGTAAGGTGGCGTGGGCTCAAGAGGTAGGGAGTGGTTGGAACATGAGATTAGAAACAGGAGCCCGTGATTCTGATAAAGAATCTCAAAATGGAGAATTTGAAAAGTTGCACTGTGACAGTTTGGGCAACCAGGGGTAGCTGTATCATTATTTTCAGAAAACACCTGATAGTTCTATCCAAAAAGGATTGCTTTCTACAGCTTCCATCCCCAGGGGTCTCTGAAAAAAAAGCCTGTTGCTGAAGAAGAAAGTAGACACGGGGTCTCACTATGTTGGCCAGGCTGGTCTTGAACTCCTGACCTCAGGTGATCACCCACCCTGGCCTCCCAAAGTGCAGGCATGAGGCACTACTCTCAGCCCTGAGATTAATATTATTTCTATTTGGCTGGGTGCAGTGGCTGATGGTTGGTGTTGGTGAAGAAGAAAGACCAAGCAGAGTCCAAATGTCCTCCTACCTCAAAGAGTAAAGAATTTAAGCTTTTGGAGACCAAAAGAAAAAAAAAAAACCTATTGCAGACACTAGAGAGATGTAAACCATGGAAGAGCCAGCAGGGAGCATGGACATCCATAGCACAGAAACGGAAGATTTTCAGATCTCACATTCTGTTTCCCCTATGTATTGAACTGCATGAGTAAGTGCGTGAGCTGTCACTTCATATCTGCAATCGAAGTGAGAGGGAAATTTACACTGGCTGTTGTATGTGCTGCCTTATATAAGTCCCACAAATTTTTCATCCAAGTTCAAAATAATAAATTCTGTCCTATCCTAAAGGATATGATTCTACCTCTTCACAGGAGGTGCTAAGGATGAGGAAGGAGACTCATGTTATACTGTTACTGAAGCAAAAACCATGTCTTCTCAAAACAAATGATAATTTGTTTTGTCCACAAAACGAGCTAGTAGTTATAAACAATGCCGCGGCCGAGCCGTAGCCAACACTCCATTTTTCATGCTTCATTTTGAGAGAGGGTGAGTAAGGCTAGAAGAAAGAGTTTGTTGTACAGCGAATATATAAAACGGCTGTGGGTATTCATTTCAACTTCCTGGCCCCGAAACCTTTTACCAGAGCTGCTAACAGGTTGCATAAATCACTCTATGAACTCTGTTTTCTTTCTCCCCACCCCCACCATCGAGGAGGGGCAGGCTGCTAATACGGAAAACACAGATTAGCACAGAGAGTCAGGACCTTCCTGTCTGAGCAGAGGCCTGGGGAGCTGAGCCCTGGCCGTATCCTGGCAGCCCAGGAGTCCAGAAGACAGGGCAGCGTGGGCAATGAAGAGCAGGCACCAGGCTGTAGAGCCTGACAGACCTGGGGTTTCCAGCAGCCCTACCGCTGACCAGCCACTTGATCTTGGATTATTATACTTCTCGATTTCCTCATTTGTCAAATGGAATTTATTTTTATTTTTATTTTTTTGAGATAGGACCTTAGTCTGTCACCCAGGCTGGAGTGCAATGGCAGGAACACAGCTCACTGTAGCCTCAGATTCCTGAGCTCAAGTGATCCTCCTACCTCAGCCTCCCAATGTGCTGGGATTACAGGCATCAGCCGCCGCACCCAGCCAGATAGAAATAATATTAATCTCAGGGCCAGGCACAGTGGCTCACACCTGTAATCCCAGCATTTTGGGAGGCCGAGGTGGGCAGATCACCTGAGGTCAGGAGTTTAAGACCAGCCTGGACAACATGGTGAAACCCTGCCTCTACTAAAAATATAAAAATTAGCTGGATGTGGTGGCATGCACCTGTAGTCTCAGCTACCCGGGAGGCTGAGGCAGGAGAATCGCTTGAACTCAGGAGCCGGAGGTTGCAGTGAGTCGAGGTTGCACCATTGCAATCTAGCCAGGGTGACAGAGTGAGATTCCATCTCAAAAATATATATATAGTAATCTCATAGAATGTTTAGATGACTCAATGAGTATAATGTATCGATCGATACATGTTTGCTATTATCACTAAAGGCTTCTTTTCAACTTCTGTGGCATAAAACTCTTTCTTCCAGAAGTTTCTCTATTGGTGTGTGTCAATGAAAGGGCATACCAATAGTCTTCATGCTTCTTGGGGATGAGGGTCTTGCGGGAGGTGGTTGTGGTGTGGGTTCTGTCCATAGGAGCCCCAGCCACTGCGCAGAGGCGATCTGGAGTTGTCTGCTATTTTCACCCTGGATGTGGAAGCATTTCTTGCTCTTAAAGCTAATAGATTTTAAAAGGGACTTCAGAGATGTCTGAAGGCTTTTCTCAGAAACGTGGTGGATCAAGCAAACTATCAAGTGAGGGGAATCTGTAATTGCTCTCAATTCTGAGCCTTTTTGCTGAGTTGCTTTAAACGAATTATAAAAACTCTCTGAGAATTGGGTTCCTCATCTGGAACTGGAAGATGCTGACACTCACCTCGATGGAGGTTCATGAGCTGAGTCCGTATGTAAAGCCTTTCAAGGGCCTGACACACAGACATCCTTTCCTGCTCCTAAAGGGTGAACATTTGTCTGGTCAGGCTGGAGGAGCCCCTAGAACTGTGCCCAAGGCCTGGGACCCTTGGCATGCTCCCTCTGTTCCTTTGTAGTTAGCCCCTATTCCTGTAGTTAACCAGCTGCCCTGCGGCTGGGCCTTGTCCTAGGAGGGAAGTGGAGAAAGGTACTTTGACAGAGAAACATCCAGCTCAGAAACCACCCAAGTTTCTGTTGGGTGTGAGATCCACTACCACCAATTCCAGCTGCGCATCTTGGGGACACGGCCTGGGTCTGTGCGTTGCAGGGGCAGGCCCTCTACCTCATGCTCAGACCCTCCAGTGCCAGACACCAGCCTGCTCTGGCTGGTGACGCACAGGGGGGCCACGCCTGTCCCATGGGCCTCCAAACAGCTCCTCTGGGGTCAGGATCCTCTGTTAGAGGAAGTCTCCACCCCCTTCGATTGGTGTTTGGCTCCTGCAGGCCAGAGGTGCTGCTGTGCAGGAATTTAAAAACACCAGAGCGTGATAAGACAGGTGGCATACTGCTGTAATATTTCAAAGTGCACAATGGGAAAATGCGCTCCCTTTCCAGTCAGCTGCTTCCAGGTCCTCAGCCTCATGACGTGGAGTCACATAGCTTAGTGTTGTCATAATTTCCCCTTCTCCCTCAACCCTCTCCCAGTTAGTGGAATTTGGGCTGACTTCTGCAGTGAAAGTCCTCTGGTGTGTTATAAATATTTATTTCTGTAAAGCTCTGAAGCCATTTCAAAGCAGAAAGACAGAGGAGGCGCTTGCATCGTTAACCTGCCCTTCCCTGAAGATCTGTGTTGTTTCCCAGGATGGTAGGCTCTGTGCTTACCTAAGCATGTCTTTTCTTCTTGATCTGTTTTGTTACATGTTGCTTTTTGTGTGGTAAGATGTGTCTGCCAAGATTATTGTTTCTGGTGATACGAGAAGGGAATGCAGAGTACAGAAGGCTCATTTTTTTTTCTTCTGGGATTTTTGTTTTCCTTTTGTTGTTTATTTTTGGGTCTCATTAATTGCTCACTCTGGGTTGTAATTCCACCCGTGATCAGATGACATGCTTGTGGCTGGTTTAATTGGATGCTGATGATGAGTTGAGTTGACCCAAGCCTGTTTCTAAAGGGAAATGTTGATTTGGGAATCTCCCAGCTAGTACTGGGGCCATGCATGTGGCCATCTGTGGTGTAATTGTACAGATATATCGGCCTCCAGCCAGGCCTCAGACCTAGGCAGAAGGTGTAGGTGTTCTTAGCCCTGAAAATAGTCCCCTGGACAGCCAGGAACGCCTGAGGAGTGCTGCCAGGGCTGTGGCGGCGGTGATGGTAACAGGGTCTTGGAGTTCTTGAAAGCTACACCTTTAATTTGTACTTACTTGTCTTCGTGCTGGTATTTTCACAGGATGGTATGCAGATACTCCATGAGCTAGTTGTGTTGGGTGACTGGTTAGTCCTGTGCACACCCTTTATCCATTACACAGTACTTTCTCCTCCCTAGGAGTTTATGGTCCATGTTGGGAGTGGGATGGAGGTGACGGGGCTAATAAACACAAGAGCATTAGCTAGGGAGTCAGTAGGCCTGGGTTCTGAGATCGGCTTTGCCACCTAGCTTGAATGTAATGCCTGCCAAGTCTCTCTTCTTGGCCCTCGGTTTCCCCATCTGTAAAATGGGGGGAGTGGCCTCAGTTATAACCAGGCTATTCAGATCTGCCATGCTAGATCATTCTTTTTGTTGTATTTTCTCAGCATTTGGACATGGTGGACCTTCAGCCAGCCTTGGATGCTAGCTTTCTTGTGAGTCTTGTAGATGTCTCGTCTTCCTTTTTCTCATTCTTCTTCATGATTTATAGGTGTCATGGCTTCCTGGCTTCAGGGGCAGTTATCTCATTCATTTATTCCTTCAGTTATAGTGGAAGGAATAAATGTCACTTCAGCTATCCTCCACCAGCATCTTGTCTGTGCTGTCACTTCATGGATCAGTCTCGTTTTGTCTCACGATGCCTTCAGCATTCTGTCCCCACATAGTTCCCACAGAGAGATGGCTACATCAAGGAACAGAGGCCAGAGGAACCAGATCCCTTTAGAAACCTCACCCTGGGCTGGGCGAGGTGGCTCATACCTGTAATCCCAGCACTTTGGGAGCCCGGGCAGATCATGAGATCAAGAGATCTAGACCATCCTGGCAAACATGGCTAAACCCTGTCTCTACTAAAATACAAAAAAAATAGCTAGGCAGGGTGGCATGTGCCTGTAGTCCTAGCTACTCAGGAGGCCAAAGCAGGAGAATTTCTTCAACCTTGGGGGAGGCAGAGGTTGCAGTGAGCCAAGATTGGGCCACTGCACTCTAGCCTAGTGACAGAGTGAGACTCTGTCTCAAAAAAAAAAAAAAACTCATCCTGATGAATTCCAGCACTCCTAGTAAGCATCTTTCTTTTCAACAGTGACATTTACAACTTGGCATCTTATTTCATAATTACATAAAGGGGCTAACCTCCTGGACAGGTGCTGGCACGATAGTGCGGGCTGCACAGTGGCCTGTTGGCCTCTGGGAATAGAAGGGAGTAGCCTCCCACCTCAGTGGTTTGACATCAGTGTCAAGTGAAGGGGTCACTTTGTGCCAGAGTTGCCGCCTCTCTCCTTAGTCAGTCAGCCTCACCTGGTGAAGCCCCTCCTGAAAGAAGTGTTAACAACTTTAAGCAGACCCTTCCCGGCGGGCGCTTTAGGAAGGAGGAGTTGTAAATAACCGAAGCATCTAAGATTCTGGTGGCTTAGGGCTGTGTAGGACCTTTGCGGGTTTACTCCCAGCTGGTCCCTAAAGCGGAGGGGAAGTGCCCAGATTTACTGATGGGTATATTAAGACAAGATTAAGATGCTCTTCCATAAGTGTCTGATAGTCCTGAGCCCCGCCCTCCCAGTGCATTCCCATTCTCAAGGCATGCCCTCTCCAGAAGGATGGTTAGACAGTTACACAGGGGCCATGACCAGAGGCAAGCAGGCAGCCATGTGGGGAGCACAGAGGTGAAAGCCATGACTTCCGCAGGGCCTGTCTGGGTGTTTAGACTGCTCCTTGCAGAGTAAGTAGGGTTCAGACGGCCTTGAAAGAGGGAGTAGCTGTAGCAGATGGTGGGGTTTCAATGAAGAATGTTGATTGACAAGGTGAATAAATGCACAGCCTTCCTACCATCAGGAATTTCTTTGGTTACAGCAAAATGATCCCAAATTCCTTAAATTTCCTCCCTATAAATTCTACATTTGGCCCGCATAGTGCTGTGCTCCAGAATTCTGTTCCTCGGGGTCTTTTGGATCCCTGGAACACTCGGAGTCTATAAGCTTTCTTTCCACACATTGTCTTTTCAGTGTCATGGCCGCACAAGGCATAGGATAGCATCCCCATGTTAACAGATGGACCAGCTGAGGTTGAAAGAAGCAAAGTAACTTTCCCTGGGTCACAGGGTCAGTCAGCAGCGGAACTGGAACTGGCGCTCAGGTGTTCAGACTCCCAAGCCGGCTCCTCCTTGATACCAAGAACTTGCTTTCTCCACTTCATCATTGAACCCCGTGTGCCCCATCTCTGGACCTCCCATGGTTGCTCTTCCATTTCAGGCTTCGGCACTATCCCCTCCCTCTGTTTTTTGCCACCCACGTGTCTCTGTTGAGAGCAGGGTCCTGGTCAGCCTGGTGCCTGGCACAACAGTCAGGCTGGGCTGGGCGAAGGGTGGGAGAATGATCTTCACCAGCGCTTGCCTCCTGCTCTTCTAGCCCAGAGTCATCGGGAGGCAATGGAAGCAGGCAGCTCTTATGTGCCAGATAATTGTGACATTGAAGAATTTGGGCTCATCCTGTCTTTTAGGCAGTGGATTAAAAACACGGTTATATCTGAGATCGTTCAGTCGTTTCTCTCCAGCCAGCATCTTCACTTGATACACATCTGGGTTTGCAGAATGCACTGATGAAAGCCTGAGACCATAATGTTTTTTACCTCTCTCTTGTGTGGGTCATTTACCACCTGTGCTCCAAAGAGGAAACCCCTGGATGGTTTGAGTTTTATGTAAGGATGGAGGGTGTCCACATAAGGTATCATCCAAATGAGATGCTTTTGAGAGTGAAACGGTGCACGGTTAACAGTCACATCGGGACCACAGACCGATACTGGAGCATATGGTCACCTAGTTTTAAACAAAGTGGATGTCTGCCGTTGAAGGAAAGGATCCGGGCAGTCCCTTGTGAAGACTTCTAGCGCAGAGGGGTTGCTGGTAGATGAAAGGCCTTTTGTTCCATCGCTAACTCTGCATCGTTCACTGATAACAATAAGGGAACAGTGCGCTTTCTCTGCTCCCCACTTTATTTTCCATCAGTGGCCGAGCCTCCCAGGATGTGTGCCTGTGTCTCATTGTGGTCTTTCTCTCTCCCGCAGAGATCCTGCGGATCATTCAGCTGGACCTAGACCTGAAGTATAAGACCAACATCCGGGAGTTGTTTGAGGAATTTGACAGTTTCCTGCCAGGCGCCATCATTGGCATAGCCCGGGAGATGCAGCCAGTATACAGGTGTGTCATGACTATGGGGGGAGCCGCCTTCACGACCCCTCCCCACCCTTCACCCTCTCTCTGCTGCCACTCAGGGCGGTTTGGGATTGATTGGTGTCTGATCCTTCTGCGCTTAATATCTTGGGAACACATTTGCACTTACCTCTTACAGTTGATAGTCTGGGCTTACAGTGGGTCTGCTCCCAAGCCATAGGTGCTACCTCATTATTTTGGGGGAGTTTGTGACCTTTTCCTTCTGAAAAGCCCAGTTTTTTTGGTTGTTGGATCTGGTTAAGCTCAGAATTTTAAAATCCTGGGCTTTGTCTTACAGAGAAGGATATAACTTCTGTTCTAGTGACCAGCTGGGCTTTCTTGGCCTCTGAGTCACCAGTGGCCCCTGTTCTTTATTAGCAGAGTGGGTGGGTTGGTGGTCTTGGAGGGAGGGAAGGCGGCAGAGTGCTGGAAAACAGACGGGCATCAGTAGTCAGCTCAAAGAAGCAAATTCCGCATGATGCTGCATTTTGTTGTCAAGCATGTGTCATGGAGAAACTCCAGGACCTGAGAACCAGGAGACGCGTTCTAGAATATTCGCTGTAGCGTTATTTGTAGTAGCCAAAACTGAAAACAACATAAATGTGCTATTCAGCAGAATGGATGAATAAAATGCATTCATTCCATTGAGTGCTGTACAGCAACAGCATAAAAGGAAGTAACTCCATGCAACGATAGCGAAACTAAACCGGGATCTTCAGGGATGCATATGCAGGTGTGAAAAGTGGGAAAGGAAAGCCAAGGAGGTGATGCTTCCCAAAGCCTGCATGGGGGGGTGGGGGACATGGGGGTGGGTTGGCTTTGGAGAGCTGCAAAGTTTTATTTCTCCACTTGGGTGGTTATCCACATGTTTGCATGCACTCTTTTTGGGTGTTCTATGTCTTAGAATTTAAAAAAAAAAAAAAAGGAAAGGAACAGCAGAAGTGAGTTTTTATTAAAAACCAGGCCATGGCCCTGGGTCTGGAGAATTTCATGTTGCTATTTCTCCAGCGGGTAGAGCAGTAGCTCACCAGAGCAGAGCTGCCCGAGTCTGCTCGGAAAGAGCTGGGATTTTGCTGTCCCATGGGCATGCCCCGCTCTTTGTTCTCAGGGCACAGTGACCATCATGCTGGCTCCCTGTGGACCTTCCTGGAGTGAGGCCCAGTCGTTGGAGAGCTGCAGAGTACAGACAACTAGTGAGTCAAGAACGTGTATTTCCCCTCAGAGAGAGGGGGTGAAGAGACGGCCTCAGCCCAGTTATGGCTATTTGCATGACCCAGATCACATAACAGGAAATTCCTGCAAGGTCTCTGAACGAGCTGATAACTCCTTGGGCCGTCGGACTTGTTCTCCCTTATATAATCCTCTCGTGTGTTGGCCCAGAGTCACTGGGTAGGCCTCTTCCTCTGAGGTCAGGGGTTGGGGGCTTAAGAGGAGAGGGTTTGGGCAAACACTTGCCATCTTAACCTTGGCAGACTCCCCACCTCATTTCTTCACCTCCGTACCAGGAAGATCTTCTTCTGCTGGGGTCTTTGATCCAACAGCGGGAGGTGATAGTGTTCACAGCAGTGCACCCATGTGGGTCTGCAGCCACCTCAATTCTTGCCTCCTCCAAAGAAAGAATTTGATTGAGGGGCATAAGGCAGAGTGAGAGGCCAAGGCAAGCTTTAGAGCAGGAGTGAAAGTTGACTAAAAAGCTTTAGACCAGGAGTGAAAGGAAATAAAGTACACCGGGAAGAGGGCCAAGTGGGTGACTTGAGAGGTCAAGTGTGCTGTGTGACTTCTGACTTGGAGTTTTAGGCATTGGCCTGGTTCTGGGGGTTGCATCACTTCTACCCCAGTTCTTCCCTGAGGGTGGGCTGTCCACATGTGTGGTGGCCTGCCAGCCCTTGGGAGGGGCACAGTGTGTTTACTGGGGTTGTATGCATGCTCACTTGAGGCAGTCTTCCCAGTGTAGCCTTCCTAGAGGAGAGTCCACCATATTGCCTCTTAGTGCGCCTGCTTGAGCCCACTTGCCCAACTCCTAAGATCTTACCAGGAACTGCTGTTCATCAGTTTCAGGTTTCTTCTATGAGACTGCCTTTCCCTGGCATTGGTGGCAAACAATTATTATTTTAGAGAGATAGTTGACAACTGCCTGACTGTCAGCTGATGGTCACCTGACATTCCTGGTGGTGGAGGAGCCTCTCCTGCCCTGCTCATGTCTGACTAGCTACCTACTATAACAATAGAGGGAGCCTCAGAGTCCCAAGCCCCATATGCTAGTCCCAGCTCTGCCACCCTGGGGCCTTTGTTCTCCCACCTGAGAAGGAAAAGAGCTGAGCTCTAAGAACCGCTCCCTTGGCTCTGGCATTGGGGGGGGTCACAGCCCTTTGGACCCTCATTGTCCTCCTTCTGTCTGGAAGTTGCCTGTCTGCTGGTGAGCTCTACAGGGATCTGGGAGAACTGATGTCATGGGGTGTTTATTTATATTTTTATTTATTTATTTATTTTTTTGAGATGGACTCTCACTCTGTCCCCAGGCTCAGTACAGTGGCGTGATCTCAGCTCACTGCAACCTCTGCCTCCTGCGTTCAAGCGATTCTCCTGCCTCAGCCTCCCCAGTAGCTGAGATTACAGGCACTTGCCACCATGCCCAGCTAACTTTTGTATTTTTAGTAGAGACGGGGTTTCACTATGTTGGCCAGGATGGTCTTGATTTCTAGACCTCGTGATCCACCCACCTCGGCCTCCCAAAGTGCTGGGATTACAGGCATAAGCCACCGTGCCCAGCCTCATGGGGTGTTTAAACTGGGCTAAGTGTTAAATGCAGTTACAGCTCCTATGCCTTCAAGGCCTGCTTTGGAATCCTGTCATGTAATAGAAGTGGAAACTTGGAAATCCCATCACACTTAAACAATATTGGCCAGAATTTATATTTTTTGTACATCTAGAATCTTATAAACATTGCAACTTAAAAGCAGTTTAATCATCTGGATTTCCCAAAAGAAGGCTCTGAAATGTTTTAGATTCCAAATGAAACTGAGTTTTTCTTACCTTGAGCATCTTTAATTTTCATGAAGTACTCTGATAACTAGAGGACTGCTGCTGCAGTGGAGTCTGAAGAATGCCGTGCGCAGGGCCAGGGCACTCAAATCAACAGACACTCACACTCCTTTTCGTGCTCCCTCCTTCCACCCCTCAGCCGAGACCTTTAATAATTGAATCTGCAAATGATTGCCCTGCACTGGCTCTGGGGCATGGCCTTGTAACATTTTCCGTCTCATGCTAGGGCTGGGAATGGCTTGGTCCTGGCCGCTGACGAGGACTTGACCATGTTCTCCTTCTGCAAGAAGATGGGGAAATCTGGGACCTGGGAGATCCTAGCTGGCTGTGGGGCTGGGGCGGGGAGGCTGAGAGCAGGAGGATGGGAATGGAAGGGGAGCGAGGAGCAGGGACAGGAGAGCAGGAGGAGGATGGGAATGGAAGGGGAGCGAGGAGCAGGGACAGGAGAGCAGGAGGAGGATGGGAATGGAAGGGGAGCGAGGAGCAGGGACAGGAGAGCAGGAGGAGGATGGGAATGGAAGGGGAGCGAGGAGCAGGGACAGGAGAGCAGGAGGACGATGGGAATGGAAGGGGAGCGAGGAGCAGGGACAGGAGAGCTGGCCTTTCATCTCAGCCCTTGGGCCTGGCCATCACAGTTTCAGGGGGTCTGCAGCCCGGCCATCGAACTGCTTCCCACAGAGGTGGCCTCTTGCCCCTGCCTGCGACTTCCTAGAACTGGTGGTGGGCTCTGACCACCAAGGGGTCTCCCTAGAGAGTGAAGTGAGGTGGACACGTGTTTTATTGTAAGAAGAACATGCCAGCATCTATATGAAAGGAAAATTGAAAAGCAAAATGGCACAAAACCCAGTCTTGACTAGGTAAGCAGGCACAGGTGCATCTGGAAATTCGATGAGCAGAAACGGATTTGGATCTTCCCAGCTGTGTCGTTTTTATAGTCACTTGTCCCATGGTTACTTTACCTCAAAAGGGCACGTTTTCAGTCATTTTTGTGGCAGTTTCCCCATATCGTGTGCCACGAATGTTAGAAGCTTGGAGGAGGCAGGGGAGAAGTTATTTCCCACCGTCCGTTTGACAAATAGTTTTTTTCACAATTTACCCCCCCCTTCGATTTTTACATTTTCTGTATAAATCTAGGAATTTATAATCCCAGGTACATGGAACTGACAGTGTTTTCTGGAAAGTGGTATGGGGATCCTGGGACGTTAGTGTAGGGATAGAGGGGCCTTTCTCTCTTGGGTCCCTGTTGAGATTCTGTTGCGTTCAGCATCCCGTGATCTTCCCCATCTACAAATCCTAGCGCTGGAGTCATCTTGGGTGGAACGCTGCCCTTCCTTTCTTTGACCTTTCTCTGTCTCTTCATAAGGAGCTGAACCCTGGGACAGTCCTCAGTGGTGATGCGTTTAGTTGGGATAAGCAGCCAAGAGGAGAAAAGGGTCGAGTGCCTTCTCTAAAAGAGACAACTGTATTTTGTAAAGATGTGCCATTTTGAATCTGTTTTGTTATGAAAGTATTAGAAAAGTGAGTCAGGTGTGGTGGCTCACGCCTGTAATCCCAACACTTTGGGAGGCCGAGGTGGATGGATCACCTGAGGTCAGGAGTTCAAGACCAGCCTGGCCAACATGGTGAAACCCTGTCTCTACGAAAAATACAAAAAATTAGCTGGGCATGGTGGTGCGTGCCTGTAATCCCAGCTATTCGGGAGGCTGAGGCAGGAGAATCACTTGAACCCAGGAGGCAGAGGTTGCGGTGAGCTGAGATCGCGCCACTGCACTCCAGCCTGGTCAACAACAGCAAAAGTGTCTCAAAAAGAAAAGAAAAGTAAACTGTTGTGCCCTCTTTATGTGCAGCCTATAAAAATGATAAAGGTTTGCCAGCAGGTGAAGAAGCTTGATGTGGAAGAAATAGCATCAGCTTGTACTCAGAAGTGTCACCTATGTGACACTCTGTGAGTCACTTGATTCTCTGGCCCTCTGATTTTTCGTCTGTAAGTGGGGATAAATATATCTACCACACAGAATTGCTGGAGAATTCAAACAAAGTAACAGGTAGAAGTTTCTGTTGTACCCACTCCCCCTCCTCCCTCCCTCAGTCTTCATCGTTCCTTTTCATGTTTCCTTCACTGGACGGTTGGTTCCTCTGGGTTCCTCCTACTCAATCCCTCCCCCAGGCATATAGGGTTGCCAGTTAAAATACAGGGCACCCAGTTAAATGGAACTTCATATAAACAACAAGTAAGTGTTTTGTATACTCAGTATGTCCCAAATATTGCACTGGACACACATGTACTAAATAATTGTTGTTTATCTGAAATTAAAAATTTTTTTTAAAGACAGTCTCTCTCTGTTGCCCAGGCTGAAGTGCAGTGGCACAACCTTGGCTCACTGCAACCTCTGCTTCCTGAGTTCAAGCGGTTCTCCTGCCTCAGCCTCTCGAGTAGCTGAGACTACAGGCGCCCGCCACCATGCCCAGCTAAGCTTTATATTATTAATAGCCATGTTGGCCAGGCTGGTCTCGAACTCCTGAACTCAAGTGATCCGCCCACCTCAGCCTCCCAAAGTGCTGGGATTACAGGTGTGAGCCACCACACCCAGCCCTGAAACTTAAATGTTAACAGGTGTCCCGCTTTTTTCCTAAATCTGGCAGCCCACCTCTGCTCAGGATTGTAAAACTTCCCTTTTTAGCAGCAGCGAGCGATCTGGCTCTCTACAAGATCCTTGAGTGAACAGGAACAAAGGGTATGGAAGTGGAGCTTGTGGGGAAAGCAGGCTGAGAGAGGGAGGGGGTGGGAGGTGGCCCTCAAAGTCTCTGTGAGGCTCCAGGCCTGAGGTCCCCACTCTGCAGGAGTTAGGAAGCCAAACTGGGCCCTGGGTCATTTGGGGAGGCCACTTGGACCAGGAGGCCTGGTCATGGCCTGGCTTCAGGCCTCAGGGTTTCTGCTGACCCTGGAATGATGGAGAGAGAAAGGGAAAGAGTGTGTGTCTGTGTGACAGTGTGTGTGTGTGTGTGTGTGTGTGTGTGTGTGTAGGCTGTGGCCCTTCCTGAGGGTCACTTTGTGGAGCTGGTCTCCTGAGGAGTGTCTGAATGAGGGCTTGCTGGTGGTGGCAGCAGGCTTCCGTTTCATTCTCCAGAGCTCTGCAGGTTGGCT
Organism: Callithrix jacchus; assembly: GCF_049354715.1. Taxonomy (NCBI): domain Eukaryota; kingdom Metazoa; phylum Chordata; class Mammalia; order Primates; family Cebidae; genus Callithrix; species Callithrix jacchus. The sequence goes on along the minus strand of NC_133516.1, from coordinate 24,083,659 downwards.
GTGTGCTGTGTGAGCCTGACCCACCCTGGGGAGGAAGCAGCAGGCTGTTCCTGTCAGCTGCTGACAACATGCCACTAGGCAGGAACTCACTTTTGTGTGAAGTATTTTAATCCTCTCCACTCTTTTACCTTTTTGGGACACATGGTTTTATTTATTGACAGTGCTGTGCCAGCCTAGACTTCTTCCAGATGCTCGGAAGGAAAGCTGCTTTGAAGGCCATGTCTTCCCACTCCTAGGACTGGTTACTGGGCTCCCAGGAGCACGTTGGGGAGAGAGTGAGGGCTACCATGAGGAAGGAAGGGAGAATGTGGATTGGCCACTTCTACCGCTCAGTTGCTGTGTGACCTTGGGCAAGTCTCTTGACCTCTCTGAGCCTTAGTCTCTTTAGCTGAGAAATGGAGATTGTAACAGTATATATGGACGAGTCGAGGAGGGGGATTGAATCAGATAATGTATTTATAGTACCTGGCACAGAGCAGCACTCCTGGGTGGTGGTGGCAATGTTATCCACAGTCCCAGCTTGGCCACTGATAAGTTCCGTGAACCTAGGGAACTCTCTTAACCTCAGTCTCAGTTTCCGTAGATGTAAAGTTGGGGCTGCTGACAACTTAGCAACATTATTGCTGATCTTTTGGCTTCTCAGCATCTAAACCCCCTTCCTAGGATTTGGGAATTCTCTGCCGTAGAAGTCTGCCTCCCATTATGGAAGACAAAAAGGCTGGGTACTTTATCTCCTGGCTTCCTCGCAGCTACCTAGGGTGTTGGTACTGTGTTCCCCTCCTTCCCCTTTCTGAGGAAATTGCCATCATGTTTATTAATAGTATCTTACCTATACAGACCAGTTTTTATAGCTTTACCCTAAATAATGTAAGGTATTTGCAAAACAGAAACAGACAGTATTATAAAGAGAAAATAACTAGTCCACAATAATGGAAGAACATTTTAATATGAAGAGAATACTGGTATTCACGGGATCAAAGATGGGGGCAAGGGACGAATGTAGATTGCCATACAGCTGCAGCAGAAGAGGAAAGGAAAAGTGGGGTGGAGACAGAGGACTCTGCCTGAAGCAACGCCCTATTCCCTGTTTCACGCCATGAGCCTGGATGCAGGGGTTGTTCTGGTCCCTACTACCCTGCACAGAGGGTGGACGTCTGGCCACTCTGCTTGCGTCCAGGTTCCAGCCACGAGCTCCGATATGGTTTCTGTTCCATTTTTGGCCCATGAAGATGTTTATCTCATTTTCAAGCTGACTATGGCCTTTGCTCCTGTTGCCCCCCCTCCACAGATTAAAACAATTATTATCAAAAACTCATCATTAGAAAGTAATACGTTTTTGGGCCAGGCGTGGTGGCTCTCACCTGTAATCCCACCACTTTGGGAGGCTGAGGTGGGCAGATCATGAGATCAAGAGATCAAGACCATCCTGGCCAACATGGTAAAACCCCATCTCTACCAAAAATACAAAAAATTAGCTGAGCATGGTCGCACACGCCTGTAGTCCCAGCTACTCAGTAGGCTGAGGCAGGAGAATCGCTTGAACTCAGGAGGCAGAGGTTGCAGTGAGCTGAGATCGCACCGCTGCACTCCGTCCTGGGCAACAGAGCAAGACTCTGTCTCAAAAAAAAAAGTGCTATATTTTTGTTGTAAATAGCATATGGTGATTATTATTTTTCTAAAAATTTTCTATGCTTTTATCAGGGTATGTATGTATGTAATTAAACTCTATAATGTATACCTTTGTACATTTTTTTTGTTCACTTAACAGTATATCTTGACCATACTTACACCTAAGTCAGCCTTCTTTCTTTTTTCTTTAATTGAGATGGGGTCCCACTCTGTCGCTCAGGCTGCAGTGCAGTGGTGCAGTCTCGGCTCACTGCAACCTCCAGCTCCTGGGTTCAAGCGATTCTCCTGCTCCAGCCTCCCAAGTAGCTGTGATTACAGGCGTGCGCCACCAAGCTTGGCTAATTTTTGTGTTTTTAGTAGAGACGGGTTTTCACCCTGTTGGTCAGGCTGGTCTCGAACTCCTGACCTCATGATCTGCCCACCTCTGCCTGGCAAAGTGCTGGGATTACCTGCGTGAGCCACTGCTCCCAGCCAACCTTCTTTGTTAAACATTGCTAGTCTCCTGATAAAACTTTTCTTTTTACGATGAAAACCTTCCAACATGTACGAAAATAGAAAGCATCATGTAATATTTCTGGATGCTTCAATATTTTAATATTCATGCAGCTTCAGTAACTATCAACCCTTAGTCAATCTTTGTTTCATCTCTCCTCCCACTCACTTTTCCTCTTCCCCTGATTATTTTGAAACAAATCTCAGGTGTCACAGCATTTCATTTGTAAATGTCATTTTTAATCTATTAGTTTTTAAAAAACGTATCTGCTGTAGCTGAGTTTAGAGCTGAGGAGAGTTATGAGAACTCATAGTGCAACTCCATCTTCAAGTTCCTTAGTCTGAAATCAGTTGGTACAAGGGAATGAAATAGAGGCAGCCCTAATGTCTAGGCAGCCACACTTTCCATCTCTCTTCAGATGGTCTCAGGTCAGGATGTTAGTGTAACCGTCACATCTGGAAGGCTTTATAGCCGATATAAAATTCAGGTCCATTGCTCACTAGGCAAGAAGCCCTCCTTTATAAGGGAACCAGCTACCAGCCTCACTATGGGATGCAAAAATATAGGACTTGAAGATAAAAGCTATTGGATTCTTTTCGTCTCTCTGATACCTGAGGATGAATTTCTTGAACCTTGTTCTTGTGTTTAAAAAAAAAATTAACCAAGATTGACCCTGTCAGTGTCTATTAGAGTGAAATCCGAATAAAGGAGGAAAAAGCTTGCCACCTTTTAAAATGGTGATTCCTTCACTCCCTGGGAATTAGAAAACTGGGCTAAGTGTTGTGTCGCCCGTGTGACCTGGAGGCAGTGCTATAGCCCCTGCAGGAATTTCTCATAAGAAGGGAGGGACGTACCTGCCCCATGGTAGGGATCAGAAGTCTACTATGGGGTTGTTATTTTTAAATAACATCAATGGAAAAAGTATTTTGTTTTGTTTTTTTCTTTGAGACGGAGTTTCGCTCTGTTGCCCAGGCTGGAGTGCAGTGGCATAATCTTGGCTCACTGCAACCTCCGCCTCTCAGGTTCAGGCAATTCTCTGCCTCTGCTTCCTGAGTAGCTCAGATTACAGTCGCCCGCCACCATGCCAGGCTAAATTTTTGTATTTTAATAGAGACGGGGTTTCACCATCTTGGCCAGGCTGGTCTTGATCTCTTGACCTTGTGATCCACCCACCTCGGCCTCCCAAAGTTCTGAGATTACAGGCATGAGCCACCAAGCCAGGCCCAGAAAAGGTATTTTAAAAGGAAAAATCTGTATACAGAAGCACTCAAGCAGGATTGTGTTGCTATCAATGTGACTTCCTCCTGTCTGATGGTGGTGCCTCCCAGGCAAGCTAGAAGCTGCTAGAGGCCATCTGAAGACTCGGGTGCATCACAGGACTGCTGAAGATCGGAGTGTGCAGGCTGAGAGATGAGGTCTAGGTGGAGCACGTGAGGAGCTTCGTGTCTTTGAACACACGACTCCCTCCAGTTCTTTTGTCTGCTTGCACATTATGAGTATTTTGGTGCTGCTGAATCAGTTTTTATAACTTCACCACATTGTGCCCGACACAGGTGTCTCTTGAAAGAATGAGTGATGAAGTGAATGCATGTAAGGGGTGGGACTGGGTGGCAGCGCTTTGTTCTGCTTATGCTATGTAGACTGATGCCAGGCACTTAGATGTTTGTCGAGTGAATGCAGGAACAGATGTGTAGTCAGAGGGTGTTTCCTCCACGGTACTGGCCAGCCACTAAGTCAGGCTCTGTAGTCCTGTTTCTGGTCTTACAGAAGTTGCTTTCACATTCAGTTTTTTTTTAAGGACAGTCCTTGGGAAAGTCTGTTATTCTCAGTTTGTTTGTTTTTGAGACATAGTTTTGTTCTTGTTGCCCAGGTTGGAGTGTAATGGCTTGATCTTGGCTCACTGCAACCTCTGCCTCTTGGGTTCAAGGGATTCTCCTGCCTCAGCCTCCCCATTAGCTGGGATTACAGTCGCCTGCCACCATGCCTGGCTAATTTTTGTATTTTTAGTAGAGACGGGGTTTCACCATGTTGACCAGGCTGGTCTCAAACTGCTGACCTCAGGTGATCCACCTGCCTCAGCCTCCCAAAGTGCTGGGATTACAGGCGTGAGCCATCACACCTGGCCTATTCTTCGTTTTTTATTTGGCTCATTGTGTGTGCAAAGCATAGATTGGACCCATGAGGAATTTTAAAGTAGACATGCTTCTTGCTTTCAAGGAGGATATAATGTGAGGGAAATAGTGTAGACACAATTGAATGAAAACACAAATGTCTGAGGTGCCAACACCACGTCAGTACTGCTGTTTAGAGACATCCCATGAGCAAGCCACACAGACATTTTGCTGTGGGAACTGTGAATATTGCCGAGTGAGTGGCTCACCTCACCCTCAGCTTAATATACTGCCTTCAGCCGGGTGCAGTGGCCTGCACCTGTAGTTCTAGCTACTCAGAAGGCTGAGGCAGGGGGATCACTTCAGCCCAGAGTTTTGCGGGTGTCTGCACTAAGTCTGGCATCAATATGGTGACCTCCTGGGAACGGGGGACACCAAGTTGCCTAAGAAGGGATGAAGCAGCCCAGGTAGGAAAGGGAGCAGGTGAGAACTCCCATGCCGATCAGTAATGGGATCATGCCTGTAAGTGGCCATGCGCTGCAGCCTCGGCAACACAGCAAGACCCTGTCTCTTAAAAACAAACAAATGAGGCAAGAGTTCGACCTTCAAAATGCTAAGAAGTGGGTGTCAAGACTTTTCTTTCCTCTGAAAAGTCTCATGGAGGAGTGGTTGGCTTTGCAATGTGGGAATAGCCTCTAAGAGTGCTCTTGGGATAGACCAAGCTCTGTGCCTGGATAGAAAGCTCACTGGGCAGGCATTTGCCAAGGGTTTGGCTGTGCAGTAGAGAAACCAGACCCTGTCCTCCAGGGGCTTGCAGCCTAGCCAGTGGGAGGTGGGCCTGGACAGAGCCACAGCAAAGGCACAGCAGTGGATCATGGGCCCCCGGGACTGTGTGCTTTTTTGCATTGCAGCAATCTGTTTCCTATGCCAAATAAACATTGCATTGAAAGAACCTTATTTGTAATCCAGGCAGCAGAAAGACTTATCTGTAAGCATCTTCCTGGGAAAAGAAGCAAAATAGCACAGTTGAATCACAGTGACCTGTGTACAAGAGGGACCTTCTGTGACACACCACGTGTGGAAAGGACTGAGCGTGACCAGCCCCACATGAAGGGACTTTCAGAATGGCTCTGAGGTGCCATCTGAGGTGCAGACTTCAGCCACATGACTGCATTTCCTCTGTGGATGCCTACGTGAAATGGATCTGCAGTTCCCATCCCTCTGCTTCCAGGTTAGCACCAGAATTGGCTCTTACAGAAATAGCAAGCTTTCAACCTGAGCCTGGGTTTGAACCTGTCTCCTCCTCCTGCTTTAGGTGGCTTCTTTAAATGAGCCGCTTACTGTTGATCATAGACAACCCCTATTATCTTCTATTTTATGGTAGCAGAATTGACCCCAACATCAAGGGGCATTCCGCAAAGGAACATTTTGATCCAGGAACCCAGCTGTCTGCATTTGGGGGACCACTCTATCACTGTTTGTAAAAGAGAAAGCTGAACCAGAATTGGTGTAGTATGTCGTGATTTCCCCAGATGTCTGCTGTGTACTTGCATTTGTAGACAAGCGCTCATTATGAGGCTGGCAGATCCTGATGGACTTGCAGAAGTGTGAAGTCACAGAGATGCTCACAGGGCCTCATTAATGTCAGTCACTGTGGACTGAGGGGCCTATTCATGTGGCTGCTTCTTGGCTTCCACTTGATCTCCCTTGGCTCTGTTGAAACACACACACACACACACTCCCTCCTTCTCTTAAAATCAAACCCAGTCTCTACGTAGAAACCCTTTCCTTTCCTGCCAGGACCATCCTATCTTGACTGGCCCAAGGATCATGAACTTGGAACTATAAAGAAAGCAGGGTAATTCTAGCACTCTACCTGGGCTGACAGTGAACAGGATTTTCATGTTTCTAATGATGTAATTGCAGCTCATTGGTATTCAGCTTTCAGAAAATAGCGTCTAAGCAAGGTATTGACATAAGGGTGAATCATATTATTTACAAAGAATAACCAGAGCAGAGAAAAAGCACCCCTGTTTCTTCTGCTGGTACCTTCCTGCCAGTATGTCGGCAGGGTTTGGGAGGAGTATGGACTGTGACCTTAGTCTTGGTGGGCCACTTCTCTGCTCACATCTTACACCCTTTTCATCCTTTTAGCAGCTGCCCAAGGTTAAAGGTGTCATACAGATGATCAAGCAAACACACTTTTGCATAAAAGGACTAGTAGAGTCATTGAGGCCCTTTTGGTGCAGGGGACACTGAAACAGTTGGAAAGGAGGAACTGTTTGGCCCCCTTTGCCAGCCAGAATCTGGGAGAGATTTGTGGATGAAAAACCCACAAATCCACTCCAGGAATACCTGGGTGGCATGGGATTAGCCAGCCACTTGCACCAGTCAGGTTAGAAGAGGTCCAATCCCTGGTCTACATGTCGTATCACACTCAAGATGGAAAGGAGTGGGTGGTTGCTAAAAAAATTATAAAGACCGGGTGCAGTGGCTCATGCCTGTAATCCCAGCAATTTGGGAGGCCCAGGCAGGCGGATCACTTGAGGTCAGGAGTTTGAGGTCAGCCCAGCCAATATGGTGAAACCCCATCTTTACTAAAAATACAAAAATTAGCCGGACACGGTGGCAGGCACCTATAATCCCAGCCATTCAGGAGGCTGAGCAGGAGAATCACTTGAACTTGGAAGTGGAGGTTGCAGTGAGCCGAGATCACACCATTGCACTCCAGCCTGGATAACAGCAAGAATCCATCTCAAAAAAAAAAAAAAAATTATAAAATGAGAGAACATTTGATTAGCTTTCAAAAGAAAAGGTGATCATGTAGTAAATGTAACATACTGCAACAGGTACAAGAAGAGTCCATATGTGATTCAGAAACTTGGGGTACAGCCTGTAGCAGTTTAATTTCAGGTAAATGCCTCCAGGAAGTAAGACAAATTTTTACAATTAAAAAAATTGTAGGGCTGGGCGTGGTGGCTCACGCTTGTAATCCCAGCACTTTGGGAGGCCGAGGCGGGTGGATCATGAGGTCAAGAGATCGAGACCATCCTGGTCAACATGGTGAAACCCTGTCTCTACTAAAAATACAAAAAATTAGCTGGGCATGGTGGCGTGTGCCTGTAATCCCAGCTACTCAGGAGGCTGAGGCAGGAGAATTGCCTGAACCCAGGAGGCGGAGGTTGCAGTGAGCCGAGATCGCGCCATTGCACTCTAGCTTGGGTAACAAGAGCGAAGCTCTGTCTCAAAAAAAAAAAAAAAAAAAAAAAGAAAAAAAATTGTAGCCAGGCGGGGTGCCTCACGCCTGTAATCCCAGCATTTTGGGAGGCTGAGGCGGGTGGATTACTTGAGGTCAGGAGTTGGAGATCAGCCCGGCCAACATGGTAAAACCCCGTCTCTATTTAAAAAAGAAAATACAATTGTAAAAGTGAAGGAAAGCAATTGATTGAACACCCTCCATTCCCTGACTCTTGGCTGGTGTTGCGGGTGGTTCTTTGTTTGGCTGGGTTTCATTTTGCTTGGTGTGAATGTGGGCCTAGTGTTACCAGATCTTCTGATTTTCTTTTTTCTTTTCAAAAAAAGCCAGAATTCTGTGTTGTTATTTTAAAAGCTTCTGATTTTAAAATATTGACAATTAAGCAACAGTCTGCTGGCCAAACGAAACACATCTGTGCACCAGACTGAGCCTAAGAATGGCCAGGTTGTGACCTCTGGTTTAAAGGCTCATTAAGGCAAAAAACTGGCCAAATGCTCTCACCATCGGATGGATCATGGAAGGCTTTGGTTGGCTGGTCTTTGGAAATGACACCTAGAGTTTTAGGTACATTCCAACTTGGTTTTTTTCCAATATTTTCTCCTGTTACTTGAAATAGTTGATTTTTATTGGTAATTAAAAATTCTATGAAACGTTTCTCTATCTAACCTCAGAATTAGTTAGAATAGAATCTTAAGGCCCAAGCATAATTCTTGTCTAGAAATGCAATTTTGAAAGAAAATAAAAAGATCCTCAGACTCACCATTTTTGGAGGTACATTTACTTTAACTGTATAAGAGCTTGTATGTGTATAAGAGAATCTTTTTATTATTACTGTTACTATTCTGAGATGGAGTTTTGCTCTGTCCACCACACTGGAGTATAGTGGTGTGATCTTGGCTCACTGCAACCTCTGCCTCCCAGGTTCAAGCAACTCTCTTGCCTCAGCCTCCTGAGTAGCTGGGATTATAGGCCCACACCACCACGCCTAATTTTTGTATTTTTAGTAGAGACGGGATTTCACCATGTTGGTCAGGCTAGTCTCGAACTCTTGACCTAGTGATCCACCTGCCTCAGCCTTCCAAAGTGCCAGGATTACAGGCATGAGTCACTGCACCTGGCCAGGCCATCTTTAAATTATCCTCAGTGTCTGAAGATGCTTTTAGGACGTTGAAGGCCTAGCCAGGGAGGAATGAAGGGAGAGAAATCCAAAGCGAAGAGAGGGAAGGAGGGAAGGAAGCGGCCTGGGCGTGATGTGGCAGGTATATCCTCACTGCTTCCCACTTCACCATCCTGCCTGTTTGGCGCTGCCTCCCAAGCAAGCCTGGGCAGCGCTGGCTGCCTGAAGACCCCAGCCCCAGCCCCAGCCCCTGCTGCCTGCTCGGCAGGGCCATTGGGGACATTGTTAATGGCATCACAAAGTGGCTCTGTGAGGGTCCATCTGAAAATGGTCTACAGTTAGGGGTAGTTGTATTTCTCCTGGATAACTTATTTTTTTCTTCTGTACAACTCATTAGGTGTCCCTTTGTTCAGTTGACTAATAGAAAACTTATAGTTGAACTTGTAGATCTATAGCAAGCTTACAGTTCTCATAGGATACCTTTTGGGGTCTTTGCCAGCTAAGATAAATTCCTTCAGGGACAAAAGGAGGGATAAAATTTGAAGAAAAGGAAGGAGAGTGGGAACCAAACTGTGAGCAGTCTGAATGCGGCCCCGCCACCAAAGACCCTGTTTTCTAAATCTGCCTGCCCTAAACATCATGAGAAATAGTTACCATTCATATATTGTTTCAGCTAGAACGCTTTTGATAACAAAGGTGGGGGAGGGGCGCTAGGACAACAGGTGTGAACCAGAGCTGTCCCAGGCCTCAGGAGACTCAAGCATCCTAAGCCTGATGTGGTGGAGTGGGGAGGGTCAGAAGAGGAGAGACTGGGGAGGGAACCAAGGCAGGGGAGAGAGGTTGTGAAGGGCTCACGTATTTGGGGTGAGAGAAACGGCTGGGGTTGGCAGTGTGTTCTCTGTGGTTGAAATAAGGAGACAATCAAAGTTGTGATTACACGAATCATGTGGTTTATTGCTATACAAAGAGATTTTTGTTTTCCTTTGGTTCACGATGCCCAAAAAGGGGCAGAATAATGAGAACAATTCTCTCAGCGAATGCATTAACTGCATAGGGAGTGGCTTCCACAATTGTTAAAGCCCGGTCGGTCAGTTAGGCTGGAAGCAGGCCTCTCTGGGAAGTAGAGTCTGATTAAAGTGTGGGGGGTACTTTTCTACAAATGGTTCTCGGAAGAGATGACCCACGCAGCAGAGATCCTGAACCACATGTTAGATTCCCAGAGCGTTGGCTGGCTGGAGTGGGCTGCTGAGGATTCTGAGATTTGCTCAAAGCTGATGGAGTGTGACCCCACTGAGCTCTCGGTCTTTGAAGAGGCATCTAAGAGTGTGGCCTCATTTTGGCATAAACTTGCCACCTCAAAGTGGTGGCTGACAGTGTAGCCCTGCCATAGCCTGAGGTCTTAGAATGTCAAAGTCTTGGGTTTATATGTAATTTGAAGCCCAGTAGTTGAGGTCACATATGGGGTCTGACAAGGTGTGATGACGTAACATTCTCTCTCAAGGGGAAGGGGAGTTCACTCCAAGTTCTTATCACAGTAAGACATATGACACTCACGTAGCAAACTATGCAAGTGTTTGGAATTGTTTCAGAGCCATGTAACAAGGTATATCTGTACCTATCATCTGTTAGACCCAGGAGGGGAGTGTTGGACCATTCTTGTGCTGGAATTTGGCTTTTGACTGGACTTTCAAGGTAAAGAGTCAAAGTACCCTGACTGTATAAGTGAATCTTACCAAGCATCTTAGTCCACGCTACTATTAAATAAACACCATAGATTAGGTAGCTTATAAACAACAGAATTTATTGCTTACAGTTCTGGAGGCTGGGAAGTCCAAGATCAAGGTGCTGGCAGATCAGATGTGTGGTGAGGGCCCACTTCCTGGTTTACAGATGGCCATTTCTTTTTTTTTTTTTTTTTTTTTTTTATTGCATTTTAGGTTTGGGGGTACATGTGCAGAACATGCAAGACAGTTGCATAGGTACACACATGGCAGTGTGTTTTGCTTTCTTTCTCCCCTTCACCCACATTTGGCATTTCTCCCCAGGCTATCCCTCCCCACCTCCCCCTCCCACTGGCCCTCCCCATTTCCCCCCAATAGACCCCAGTGTTTAGTACTCTTCTCTCTGTGTCCATGCGTTCTCATTTTTCATCACCCACCTATGAGTGAGAATATGCGGTGTTTTGTTTAATGTTCTTGTGTCAGTTTGCTGAGGATGATGTTCTCCAGATTCATCCATGTCCCTTCTCCGCGCATCCAGCGAGAGCCTCAATCCTGGGTTGTTCTCACAGCGCCATCTTGAGTCGTCTCCCCCAGGAAAATCTCTTATAGCAGAATGCTGTTCCTAAAGTAGCACTCATTTCCTACAGCCAATGACCTAGCTTGCAGCCGGGCTAAAGTGGCCATGGTCTCTTGGCCTTCGGTTCACAACTCGCAGATGGCCATTTCTTGTATCCTCTTGTGATGGAGAGAGCAGATATAGGGAGAGGTGAGGCAAGCTCTCTCAAGTCTCTCATAAGGGCACTAATCCCATAATGAGGGCCCCACCCTCATGATCTAATAAGTCCCCCAAAGCCCTCTAACACCATCCTACTGGAGGTGAGGATGTTGATATTGTTTGGCTCTGTGTCCCCACCCAAATCTCATGTTGAATTGTAATCCCCATATATTAGAGGAGGGGCTTGGTGGGAGGTGATTGAATCATCCCCTTTGCTTTTCTTGTGATAGTGAATGAGTTCTTAAGAGATCTGGTTGTTTAAAAGTATGTAGTGCTTCCCTCTTCATGTACACACACACTCTCTCTCTCTCTCTATCACTCTCTCTCGCTCTCTCTCCTGCTGCCATGTGCAGATGTGCTTGCTTCCCCTACACCTTCCACCATCATTGTGAGTTTCTGAGGCCTCTCCACCATGCTTCCTATACAGCCTGCAGAACTGTGGGTCACTTACATCTCTTTTCTACATAAATAACCCAGTCTCCAGTATGTCTTTATAGCAGTGTGAGAACAGACTATAGATGTCAACATGTAAATTTTGGGGGGAACATACATGCCATCCATAATAGCAGGTTGCCCCCCGCATCCTCTGCTAGTCCATGTCAGCTCATGAACTGGAATTTGGCTGTGGGTTGAATAGGGAAGATTAGACTTTCTCTGTTGGGTGGCGCTGCTACTGCCTATAGACAAATTTGCTAATTTTGAGAACTAACCACTGGGATTTGGCCATAATTTCGTGTGGAGAGAATTAAGGAATCAAGGTTGAGATGAGGTAACTCCTCTCAAAAGTGTAAATGCTTCATTGTCACCATTGATTTCTGGTTGGTCTCGAATTCCCAGGAGCTGCTTTTAGTGCGTATTAGCTACAAGTGAGAATCTCACCAGGGCTGCATCCTCTCAGCCTGTGACTGTAAAAGGGTGACTCATCCATGTTTGTGTACTCCAGAGAGCCTAAAGATACCTTGCGGAGAGGGTGTTGCTCCCTAGACCAGTGCGTAGGGCTCAGAAGATGTCGCCTTATGCCTCCTGGATGGGCTTGTGTTATGTCTGCTGCAGAATCTCCAGAAGCTGGGAGGGGTCGTCCTCTGGGAGAAGTCCACAGGGGCTGTTGGTGAATACAGCCAAGCCCCACCCTCGGAATGGAATGGAAGCTTAGGCTCCCATTGTGAAATTCACCTGTCTGTCCTGGCCCTGGCATTACCCAAGATAAACTTCGGAGATTCATGGGAGCTTGGCCTCAGTCACGGGAGTATTTTTGGGAGGGGGCCTTTGTCTTCTCTTCTTGGTACATCTGAGCTTATCCAGTAAAGAATTCTGCCGGTATTTCTCCAGGGCCTACTAAGTGCCAGGCTCTGAACAAGCCACAGGCCTCACCCTCATGAAGTATACAGCCTAGTGGGCCGGCCCCACACTTGCGGCCGAGGGGCTAAGCGCACTGTGAGAGTGTCCGTGGCTGCACTGCTGTGGTGCAGAGGTACCTCCAGGCCTTGCTTCCTTCCTGCTGCCTGCTCTGGGGACCTGGTTCCCTCTCCCTGACTCCACATTGTTTTCTGCCTCAGAAGGTCCTTAGCCACACTCTCTGCTCGACTTTCAATTTTGTTTCACATCAGACATAGTCGTTTGGGTCATGAACAGCTCCATACTCTGCAGCCAAGGGACAGCCTACCCACTTCCATGTCCCCAAACTAACTGATGACTCCTTCTCTCCAGCTTTCCTGAGCACCTGCTGTATGCTAGACATCGTACTAATTTTAAAAGCCAAACTCCTTAGCCTGACATGGGGTCAGCCTCTCCCTCCCTGCACTCACCTCTCCTCTCACCAGCTCTCCTAGTACATCTGTTTCAGCTGCACTGAACCCCTGGCTGTTTCCCACACAGGTGCTCATTCGCACTTGGGGCCCTCGAGGATGCTCTTCCTCTGTCTGGGATGCTCTCCCTCTGTCTAGGATGCTCTCCCTCTGGCCTACTTTCCCCCTCCCCTGCCCTTTTCTTCCCTTTTCTTTCTTTTTTCTTTTTTCCCCCCTGAGACAGAGTCTCTCTCTGTTGCCCAGGCTGGAGTACAGTGGCGCAATCTTGGCTCTCTGTAGCCTCCGCCTCCCAAGTCCAAGCAGTTCTCCTGCCTCAGCCTCCCAAGCAGCTGGGACTACAGGCATGCCACCACGCCTGGCTAATTTTTGTATTTTCAGTAGAGATGGGGTTTTGCCATGTTGGCCAGGCTGGTCTCAAACTCCTGACTTCATGATCCACCCGCCTCGGCCTCCCAAAGTGCTGGGATTACAGGTGTGAACACCACGCCTGGCATCAAGCCTGCTTTTCTGTATGCCCTGCTCATTCTTTGAGGCACAGGTGATATGCTGGCAATTCCATAAAGCCTCCCTGAGGGCCGCCTGCACTCAGCTGTGGCCCTCACGCCTCAGGCTTGGAAGACAGATGCTTCCTGTGAATGCGTGTCTCCCTCTGCAAGGCTATGACCTTATTAGTCAAGGACCAGGCCTTTGACTAATAAAATGTTGCCCAGCCTCTCCCCTCCCAGTCTCACAAATCCAGTCTAGTTAGGGCCTGGCACGGAAACCATTCCTCCAGCCAGTGTCCAGCTCTCTGATTGCATCTTGTAGTTTTAAGGCTTGGTTATTATTTTTAAATAATGGCATGAAGGAGGGGGAGCTGAAGTCTCTCGCAGGAATAAAACCAAATCACTTAAAATTTCTGGGAAGATATTTGCTTATCTTATTGCCATTGTGGAGGTAGACTAAAATGCTGGCGAAGTTTCTGTCCCTGAAGGTGACTTCTGGCTCTACCGCTTCCTGGCCATATGACTTTGTGTAATAACATACTTAAACCCTTTAACGCCTCTGTTTCCTCATCTGTAGAACAGGGATACACCCAGCATATGGGTTATAAAACGAGAACCTCCCTTCCATGGCATATTTGAGATCTGTGACTCGCATGTTGCAATGCAGGCAGAAAGGGTGTGTTTGAAAAAGGCTGCCTGCCAATTCTGATATGCAGGGGTTTGTGTCCTCTCTCTTCCTCCTGTTTGAGAATCTCTGTCCTTTAGGATCTGCTGAAAGATACTCAGTAAATAGCTGAGAATGAAATGATGTCATGTACACATTACGTAATACTAAGCACAGAACAGCTCGATCAGAGCCCTCCCCCTTTCTCTGTGTCCTGTACAAGCCATAACTTTCTTTGGTGTGGCGAGGTCAGAGTGGACAGTATTTACAGAGGACAGAGGGGTTGCTGTAGAGCATGAGGTAGGACCACCTCTGAAGCCAGAAGGAATCTGTCCTGGGATAGAAAGGGAGAGTGCCCTGCAGGAAGAGATACCTTGTGCCTTGGGTGAAGCTGCCGCCAGCCACTTTCTCTTCACCGTCTTCGAGGTTACAGGCCAGGTGCACACCCTTACCCATGTTGGAAAATATGGCTTTGCGTTCTTAACCCATGGTGCAGAAGGCCAGTACCAAAAGCCCGTTGGCAAAGATGTAGCAACCGTGGCCAGATTGGAGCTGACCGCGAGTAGCCACCTGTGGTGTTTTGTAAATTGCAAACTGAAAATGGCTTCCAACAATATGGGTTCAAGGATTTTTGAAGCATTGTTAGTAAAACATCTCTAACTTCAGTTCGTAATGCGTCTGTCCCTGCATGCCACCCTCTTCCCCTGCCCCAGAAGAAAGCGTCACACTTCACTTTCTTTCTCCCTCCACTTTCTTCTTCCCCTTCAGTGCCCCTTCTCTGTCCTGGCCCCCACAGCAAGCTGAGGAAGCACCTGGGCATCGTGGCAGGCTGTACCTGTACAATTGAAGGATCTTACTGGTGGCCCGCAGCTAGGCCTAAGCTTGTGGACAGCCTCATGGGACTCGAATGAGTTGAAGTGTAATCATCTCCTTCTAGACACTCACTCCCTGTGGTCATTTCTCAGTTTGAGAACCTGTCTTCTGGATCCAGGCTTTTGTGATGAAGGTTTTTACCCTTCAGTGCCACTTCTAAAAATGGTCTACAGCTGGGCGCAGTGGCTCACGCCTGTAATCCCAGCACTATGGGAGGCCAAGATGGGTGGATCACGAGGTCAGGAGATCGAGACCATCCTGGCCAACATAACAAAAACCCGGTCTCTACTAAAAATACAAAAATTAGCCGGGCATGGTGGTGTGTGCCTGTAGTCCCAGCTACTCGGGAGGCTGAGGCAGGAGAATAGCTTGAACCAGGGAGGCGGACATTGCAATGAGCCAAGATTGTGCCACTGCACTCCAACCTGGTGACAGAGCAAGACTTTGTTTGAAAAAAAAAAAAAGTCTAGAAACAAAGAGTAAGAGATTTATTTCCTTGGGCCTCTGCTTGGTTTTTTTCCTTGTCCAAGCTGAAGTCTCCATGCCCTTTGACAGACATGCAGTAGCCTCACTGGCTGCTTCCGTTGTCCTGTGAGCTTCCCGCTTCACCTCCTGTGCTTCTGCCGTGCTTATAGCAGCGCTGCTGGCCCGTGTCCTTGAATGGTGCTCAACTCTGCAAATTGGTTTTACATTCACATTTTAAACTTGCTCCTCATACTAATTCAGTGGCATAAGAAACCAGGTGGTTTTATCCTTATTTTGCAGAAGACGCTAAGTTTTGGGCAAGTTGCGTTCACCCAGGGTCACTTGGTCAGGACTGGAACCCAGGTCCGTGGGCTCAGTGCCCTGCCTGTCCCCTGTGTACCTGAGGTCCTGGAGTGATGGTTCTTAGACCTCTATTTCCTGAATTAGGCAACAGCAGAACTCAAGATGTTTTGCAGACTCATACCCAGTCACGTGGTAGCCTGAATCACTGAGTTCCATTTTTTTTGGCGGGGGGCGGGAGCGGGATTTGCAATATACATGTGCGTGCTAAAAATAGCCTTAGTTTTTTTCATTCAAACCTGTGGGGACACTGCAGTTCCTACGTTGGTGTTTGAGCTCTGTCCGAGTGGATCTCTCATCTCTGTCCAGGGTCATATTTGGCAAAGGCTGGATTTCTGCTCTGACCTGTGCGGGTCTCTCCAGCAAAACGATTTGATCACTTTTCCTCCCAGCACGGCGACATCCCTGGTGATGCTGTGATCAGTGTGTATTAACGCGAGCCGTGCGTGGCTGCTCTCAGACTGTTGCTTGGGGCTTTTGATCACTGCAGAATCTCAGTGGTACAGGTTTTAGTGAAAACTGTATCCAGCCAGGCCATTCAGAGCTTCTATGCCATAGAGGGAGTGCTTTTCATTAGTAGAGGGCCTGGGCTTCGCTTTTTTATGTCTGCAGCCTGACTTGGTTGAACATTTCTCCTACCCTATGGAAGCATTAGAATAGTGTCTGCCTGTCTACCTGACTGCCTTGCTGCCATCCCCTGTCTCTCCGTCCATCCATCCATTTCTCCATCGAAGGTGAGAGCAAAGATTTACTCTTTTCCACAGTAAAAACCTCTTTTCTATAAGTAGAAAGCCATTTCAGTCTGAGTTTCAATGTCAGCCCCTTAACTCACAGGAACCCTGTCCTGCTATTTATTGTAAAAGCAGCTGCCTTCTGCCGCAGTGTCATTCCCATGGGTCTCAGCCTCCTGGTGCTGAGGCCTGGGGGCTGCATTTGGAGCCAGCCTGGGTTCTCCAGGGAAGTGTGGAGGTGCCCAGTGTGTCATTAGCTCTTGAAAAGGGAAGCCATTTGCACTTTACTGTCCTCCCTCCCATTTCCTGACACCCCTTTCTCTTCACTAAAATGCTTAACAAAAATCCTGGGTCCTGCTGAAGGACTTTGATGAGGGGATGGAAAGACAGACTCAGGTGGCTTAGATCAAGTTCCTTCCTATCTGCCTTGGTTTCCTCCTGTGTGAGAAAGGTGAATTGAACTGTCTTTCCTAACTCTAGCAGACAATTATAGATTCTGTTGATATCGTCATAGAATTCTGGGAATGGGAGGGACACTGAGGATGTCTCGTCTCAGGTTGGATTCCTCCTGCAGCACCCGGATTTGTCAGTCTCAAGTGCATCACCTCCCATACTGGGGACGTGGCCACTTTCAAAGCAGCCCATTATTTAATGATTGGATAAGTTTGTTAGAATGTCTTTCTGTATATGAAACCTAAAACAATCTATGCCCCTGTGGTTTCTACCCATTGCCCCTGCTCAACATACTCTGATGTCAGATGAAAACGTGTCCATGCACCCTTCCCCACAAAAGTCCTTCAGATACTCAGATTTGCAGAAAAGCTCTTATTTCCTGAGTCGTCTTCTGAAATGGCTCTTAACACACACCTCTTCACGCCATGATGCCAGCCAGTGGGAAATATGGCTGGAAGGCCTTTCCTCTCGGCCAGGCTTCCAGAGGCAGGGAACAGGCCTGTCTGGAGGAACTCTGTATACAGACACACATTTCTTGCCGGGGAAGCCAGCACCCCAGCTTGTAGCTTTCTCCGAGTTCCTTCCTGACATCCTGAAGGCTAATCTCGTCAGCTGCTGGGAACACAAGTGTGTGTGCTGATTCATTACAGCAGCATGATGTACAGGTTTGTAGTCTAGGAGCAGTGGGGTGTATGGTATAGGTATAGCCTTGTGCCCCTGGGCTACAAACCTGTCCAGTGTGTTTCTGTACTGAACACTATAGGCAGCTATAACACAATGGTAAATATTTGTGTATCTAAAAATACCTAAATATAGAAAAAGCACAGTACAAAGAAAGAGTAAAACATGAAAAATGGTCCATCTGTATAGTATACTTACCATCTGTGGAGCTCGTAGGACTGGAAGTTGCTCTGGGTGAGTCTGTGGGTGAGTGTGAAGGCCTGGGATCGCTGCTCTAAGCTTTTTCTATTCAGTTACATGTAGGCTACACTAAATTTATAAAAATAAATTTTCTTTATATAATAAATTAACCTGAGCTTACTGCAGCTTTTTGACTTAGAAACTTTTAAATTTTAAAAACCTTTTTTACTCTTGTAATAACACTTAGCTTAAAACACAAATATATTGTACAGCTGTACAAAAAATATCCCTCCCTCCCTTCCTTCCTTCCTCTTTTTTGAGACAGGGGTCTCACTGTATTGCTGAGGTTGGTCTCAAACTTCTCTGCTCAGGTGACCCTCCTGCTTCAGCCTCCCCAAATGCTGGGATTACAGGCGTGAGCCACCATGCCCAGCCAAAAGTAAATATGTTTTCTTTATATCCTTATTCTGTAAGCTTTTTTTTATTTTTAAAGTTTTTTAATTTTTTAAAACTTTTTCTTTAAAAACAAGCCAAACACACACATCAACCTAGGCCTGCACAGGGTCAGGGTCATCAAGATGTCCCTAGGCAAAGGAATTTTCCAGCTCCGTTACAATCTTCTGGGACTGTCCTCTGTGTGTTCTGTCATTGACTGAAGCATCTTCATGTGGTGTCTGACTATATACAATGCTGCATGGCCACACGTTGCCAAGAGTGTGCATCTGAGAGCCTTTTACACACCAGATTGTCTGCCTCTGTTTGTTATGTATATAGCAGAGGTGGTTAAAATACGAAATGTTTATCGTGCTGGAAGCTGAAAATCTAGTTTTCTTGGTGCAGACACATTCATTTTTAGAGTTCAATAAATGCTGTCACTTATGGGATAAACTTCTCCTGAAGGTCTTTGATCACGTTTGCCTGTAGAAATTCCAGACACACTTGGACACCTATTAAATTCTCCAGTTTTTTCCTTCTTACTTGAGAAGAAAGTTCCCACCCTTCTTCCCCACCCCCACACTCCTGACTCCCAGAGCTGGCTCAGCCATCCACCTGCAGACGTCAGCTGCTGGGACGCCAGTGCCATTCAGGAAAAATTAATTTTTGTTTCTTTATCAGAGCGTTACAGCCCTGCAGCCATCTGTCTGCTCAGCAGGCGGGGTGCCTCCGGCTTCAGCCACCTTTCTCTTCACATTTCATGCTCCTTAATCTGCCTGATTCCTTATCTTGCCACCCTCCTTCTGTCAGGCCCTGGAGACCTTGCTGGTGCTTACACGGGCCCACCCCCTCAACCCCAACTGCGCTTTTTATTTATGATGTTGTAAGCTTCTGTTTCACTAGAACTCAGCAGGAAATTCAGTTTACAGAATGTAGTTTCTTCTGCCCTTTTTAACCAGAAAATCTAGTCCATCAGAATATATGGTTTTGGTAGAAAGAGAGGCAGGGCACAGTGACTCATGCCTGTAATCCCAGCAATTTGGGAGGCTGAGGCAGGTGGATCACAAGGTCAGGAGTTCAAGACCAGCCTGGCCAAGACGGTGAAACCACCGTCTCTATTAAAAACACAAAAATTAGCCGGGTGCAGCGTCAGGCACGTGTATAGTCCCAGCTACTCAGGAGGGTGAGGCAGGAGAATGACTCAAACCCTGGGGAGGCGGAGCCTGCAGTGAGCCGAGATCTGGCCACTGTACTCCAGCCTGGGCAACAGAGTAAGACTCCATCTCAAAAAAAAAAAAAAGAAAGAAAAGAAAAAGAAAGAGAATCATGCATGGAATTAAGCAAATAATAAAATCCTGGTTCACTTTCTTCATTGGTAAAATGAGAATCATACTGTGCATCCCAGCGTTATTGAAGATCTGTGTAAACCTTAAAGTGCTACATATATTTATGAAAGATTATTATTGTTAGTCTTTAAGCATCCTGCTTCAGTAGGTCTCCTGGCTGGTAGGTGTCACTTGCAAATCTCCAAGTAAGCCAAGAGTAAAACCGTGGCGTTCCTCCTTGGCTCTTCAGGTCTGAATTGGTGCATTCGTCTCCCCAGTGAAGGCTGATGTCATTAGCTCCTCCAGAAACTTTGCTTGCCTCTCATACTGCAATTTAAATGCAGTTTAAATTAATGGTGAACAGAGAGATAGTTTGCAATAATAACAGCTCCTACTTAATGAATGTGTGTCATGTGCCAAGTACTGTTCTAAGCACTTAAATTTTTTTGGTTTTTGAGACAGAATCTCACTCTGTTGCCTAGGCTGGAATGCAGTAGCATGATCTCAGATCACTGCAGCCTTGACCTCCCGGGCTCAAGTGATCCTTCTGTCTCAGCCTCCCAAATAGCTGGGACTACAGGCATTCATTGCCATGTCTGGCTAATTTTTTTATTTGTAAATATAGGGTTCCACCATGTTGCCGAGGCTGGAGCATTGGAATGTTTAATTATCCCAACTTCATGTAGCCAATACTATTTCTATCCCCATTTTAGAAGTGAGGAAGCTTGGCTGGGTACAGTGGCTCACCCCTGTAATCCCAGCACTTTGGGAGGCTGAGGCAGGTGGATCACCTGAGGTTGGGAGTTCGAGACCAGCCTGACCAACATGGAGAAACCCTGTCTCTACTAAAAATACAAAATTAGCTGGGCAGGGTGGAACATGCCTGTAATCCCAGCTACTTGGGAGGCTGAGGCAGGAGAATCACTTGAACCCAGTAGGCAGAGGTTGCAGTGTGCTGAGATCGTGCCATTGCACTCCAGACCGGGCAACAAGAGTGAAACTCTGTCTCAAAAAATAAAAAAAAATAAAAAAATAAAGAAGAAGTGAGGAAGCTGGGAAGCCGAGGCGCAGAAAGGCGAAAGCTCATGCCCAGCGTGCCACAGCTGTAATGTGGAGGTGAGCTTCAGGCCTTGGCGGTCTGGCCTTAGGGCCCCTGCTCTTGATCACATGCTACACTTGTCCTCTGGTTATTGCAGGCTGGCACTGAGGGACCCCACTGGGTTCTTTAGTTCCTTAGGACTGAGGTCCTGCCTGGCTCCCCGAAGTCTCGCTGGCTGACTTTTAGCATCTTCCTCTTGGGGCTACTAGATGCTGATCACCTGCCTGGACTTCTGTCTTCATTGCCAAACCTCTTCACTGAGACCCTCAGGGACAGATGGCAAAGATAGTGTCCTCATTTTACAGAATTTCCCAAGGTCACAAAACTAGGAAATAGAAGATCCAAGCCTCTAGTATAATCCAGTGTTCTTTTTACTGTGTGGTAATGTTATGTATTTTGTGATGGCTATGAAATTAGCCTGGATATGATGGGGTCACTGGTAAACATTTACCACAGAGCTTTCTCACCTCCTGCCCGCCTCGTCACTCTGGCACTGCCCCCGCTCGTGCCTGGAGCATGGTCTTCTTAGAAGGAGGGTCTCAGTTCTGTTTGAACCGTTGCTTGTGATGTTGACTTGGAACCACAGTGGAGGAAAGAGAGTGGGAAAAGTGTCTTGACAGCTGGAATGGAGCTTTCTGGAGATGCACTTTCTGGCTGTCGCAGATTCCGGGCCATCCTTTGTGACTGCTGATTTGGGGTGCATTTTGCTGCAGGTGCAGAAATCACCCTGCTCTGGTTAGCCAAAGGCTGTATGTCTGGCTTGCTGTGTAACAGCTGGCTGCAGAGCCAAGGCCTGCCCTTGCTTGTAAGGTGCTGATGAATGTGGAGCTAGGACTGAAAATTC
Source organism: Callithrix jacchus (assembly GCF_049354715.1). Classification (NCBI taxonomy): domain Eukaryota; kingdom Metazoa; phylum Chordata; class Mammalia; order Primates; family Cebidae; genus Callithrix; species Callithrix jacchus. Next base: position 24,062,157 of record NC_133516.1, on the reverse strand, counting down.
CACCTGCCTTTTAGGCAGTTCAGTCAGATCACCTGTCGCTTTCATGAACAAAGAAGACTGTGTGTGTTTGGAAATGAATGGGGAGAGGGAAAGAGGGCGGTCCAGGTCTGAGTCTAGGGTGTTTGAGCAATGTGGAGGTCAGATCTTTGGTAATGAGGATGCCTGTGACAAGGCAAGACTGCGTCCCTCAGCAGCTTGGGAAGGAGCAGGCCAGCACCAGGGAGAACCCTTTTGTGTCCCCTTTCTGAGAATAGGCTACGGGGAGCACGTGGCATACGTTGAGGAGGGATCTGAATGAATGGTCCTGGCTGCGGAACTTGCATGCCTTGGCAGTGGTACTGTGTTTGCAGGTCCTGGGCTGAGCAGACCCTGCTGGGGATCCTGTCACCATTGGGTCCAGCTCTGCCTCCTTTTTTGGAGCATATGGGACAAAGCCACATTTGGTGTGGCATGAGGCCTTTTCTGACCTGGCCTCGAGCTGGTCTTTCAGCCTCACTACCCTCTTCTTCTCTCTTCCCCACACCCTGAAATTAGATGCAGGTTTTGCTGTGTGTAGCCACAGGTACATTTGTTCAGATTCTTGAAGGTGCCGACTTGAGAGCAACAAAGGCAACAGGTAATCTGGAGGGGCTGGATTATCCGTAATAAGTTTTCACCTCTAGGGCTCGGCTCAGGCTGATGTCAGCATAGCATGCCCTTCCCCAACTCTGGCTGTGGAATCCTACTTCCTTTGTAAACTGAGCTCTAGCATAAATACTTCCATGAACCCTTTTCCTGATCTACACTTCACCCTTAGGTTGGAATCACCTCTCCACTTTCCTCTGTTCCTGAAGCATTCTGCTAATGATTTGGTTAAAGCATTTATTCAATCTTACTTGATTATAAGGTCCTTGAGGACCAACAAAGCCCATCCCACCTTCACTCACTTCTGCCTTTCCTCCTAAGCCCAGCCCTACCTAGCAGTTTCTAGAAAACAGCAGGCTGCATTCACATAGTCCCTGCCTACTGAGTGTGATCATTGTCACTTCAAAGTCAGCTCCAGATCCATCTCTAAAGGAGCTACTGGGCAATTCCTACCTGTCAATGGGCATGCTGGAGCTGTAACTGAAAGTCTTCAGAGAGGAACCACAGATCTACTGGGAAATCCTGGCAACTGAGTACCTTGTACTGAGTATTTACTGATACTGGCAAAATGGCAGGAGAGACATTCAAATAGCTAAAAAGCACATGAAAAGATGTTCAACGTCGTTAGTCATTAGGCAAAATGTAAATCAAAGCTACAGTGAGATACCAGTTCGTACCCACTGGACAGTTACAATAAACAAAGGCAGGACAGTAACAAGTGCTGGTGAGGAGTTGGAGACACTGGAACTTTCCCTCACTGCTGGTGGGAATGTCAAGTGGTGCAGTTGCTCCGAAGAACAGTCTGGCTGTTCCCAAACTTAGTTACCATGACCAGCCTTTTCACTCCTAGATAGATGTATAGAGACCCAAGAGAACTGAAAACATATGCCTGCACGAAGACATGCAAATAGCAGCATTTTTCATAAGAGCCAAAAGGTGGAAATAGCCCAAATGTCTACCAGCTGATGGATGGGAAAACAAAATGTGATGAAACGTGATTTGGCCTTAAAGGGAATGAAGAATTGATACATACTGCAGCATGATGAACCTTGAAAGCACTACGACGCGTGAAGGAAGCCCGTCCCAAAAGACCACACTATCTGCGTCCATTTAGATGAAGGATCCAGAAGAGGTAAAAAAGGTTGTTTGGGGCTGGGGCAGGTGGTCCAGGAGTTTGGGGGGAGCGATAGCTAAAGGGTATGAGATTTCTTTTTGAGGTGATGAAAATATTCTGAAATTGCGTCATAGGCGCACAACTCTGTGAGCATACTAAAATCCGCTGAGTTGTACACGTGAAATGAGTGAATTGTACAGTATTTAAATTGTATGCCAAGAAAGCTGTTACCAAAGAGAGAGAGAGAGAGAGAGAGAGAGAGAGAGAGAGAGGACAGGAGGAAGTATATGGCTGCGGTGTAAGTGTGGACTTCCGTGTACACACTACACTCTGCTGTCCCTCCCCGACACAATATTTTTTCCAGGGTAGAACAAGCATCAGTACTGACAGATGTGTATAAAATCATTTTTTAAAAGATGAAAATTTTGATTTCATTTTTATGATTTAGCTGCTGTTTTACTTTCCAAGAGAATGAAAATGACTCAGCTTGCGTTTGGATTTTTTTCTTGGCCACGGGGACAAAATGACTCTACTTCGAGTGTCGGCACATGCATTCATTTATTCAATCAGCCGGTCATTCTCGCGTAGCAAATATTTATTGTGTGCCAGTGTTTTAAGATCTGAAGAGACAGAAATAAAAGTCTCCATCTTCAAGGAGCTTATACAAGGGGGCAGACATTCAAGTCAGCAAGTAACAGATAAGTGTTGTGAGGAGGGGCTCTAAACACATAGGAGAGGCCCAGCTAGAGGTAATCAGGGAAGGCGTCAGGAAGAAGTGACATATTAGAAGGAAAGTAGGAGTTGGTCAAGAAGAAGGACATTTTAGATCCAGGAAGCTGCATGAAGGTGGCTCAAGGTAGTTTAGGGAACTAGAGTTTAGGCCAGGACCCCAGGTAAGACTCCTGGTCCAAGGAGTCAGACACAGCAGGCATCATAAACCACGCAAAGGCATTTGTGCTTTATCCTGTTGGGGATGGGGAGGTCTGGTTTCATTTTCATTTTAGGATGTTCACATTGGTTGCATGATGGAGATTAGATGGAGGGGAGTGAAAACATGAGTACCTGGGGCTGAGATGAGATTTAAGGGGGGCATCCGGGAAGGAGGATGAATGTGCCTTGGGTTAAGGATGTATCGGGGGTTCTGGCTTGGATGCGCTGGTGGGTGGTGATGTGGTTTGTCAGGTAGGAAGGGATATGCAGGTGTTCGTCAGTCATTTGCCTCCTTGGGGGGCTGTATTGAGGCTGAGTTATCAGCACTTCCCTGAGCAGACTAGGGCTACATGCTGGAAAGGGATGGAAGTGTTCTGAATCTGCCACCTGCCATCGATGTGGCCGCATGCAGTCAGCTTCCCTAGCCCTGTTGCAGGTTACAGGTCCCCATGGGTCCTGGGCTCCCGACATGCCAGGCTCTTTCACTTGCCTGGACCTTGGGTGTCGTAACTATCTGTATGAGGAGATGGATTTATTGATGTTGAAGCTCCCTTCTAGCTCTGATATTATGTCATCCTATGAGATGTACACGTTTGCATAATTACCTCTTTCAATGATTTATATAATAATTTCAGAGACCTTTCAAAATTCATTCTGATCAATCAAATATTTTACTTTTTATTAATACTTCCTCTTTCGACATGGCTTTTTGCTCTTTAAAAAATTTATATATACACACACACACACACACACACACACATTTTGTCTTGCTCTGTCACCCAAGCTGGAGAGCAGTGGCATGATCATGGCTCACTGCCACCTCAACCTTCTGGGCTCAAGTGATCCTCTTGCCTCAGCCTCCCAAGTAGCTGGGTCTACAGGCATGTGTCATCACGTCTGGCAGATTTTTTTTGATTTTTTTGTAGAGATAGGGTCTCACTGTGTTGCCCAGGCTAGTCTTGACTCCTGGGTTCAAACAATCCTCCTGTCTTGGCCTCTTAAAATGCTGGGATTACAGGCATGAGCCACCACACCTGGCTATTTTAAAAATTTTAACATTGTCTATATCTTCTTTATTACATGCCACCTCAAAATCTTTACAAGTAGATGGGGCCTGAGGAACAAATAAATCAGTAAAAATATGTGAATTAAAATTTTGATTCCAGCAACTCTTTGGGAAGCCCATGACATCCCTGGAGGTAACTGACAAAGATGACTAGGGGGAGCACAAAACCCAATCTAGGAATAATGCTGTAGAGTCAGATCCATTGTGAGATCATCTCCAAACATTGATTCCAGTTTTGCTGTGTCTCCCTTCCTAAAGCCTCTCCTATAAACCTTGATCTCTGAACACTCAGGTTTACTGGGGAGCTGTGTTGGAGAAGGCTTTTCCCAAAGTAAAGACTCTTCTAGAAGTCAGATGCCCACCCCAGGCACCTCAGGTTCCTCCCACCTCTCCCTCTCAAGACTTCTTTCAATTCTTAGCCTGGCTCTGCTAATCCACAGGGAGAACATTTTGTAAAATGGAGGTTCCTGCACTCAAGTGACAGAATGGTATATGGGAAGATGAAAAGACCATTTCCTTCTGCGTCCCTGTGAGTCTTTCGGTCCCTCTGTTTTATAACACCATAATTGCATCACAGCCAGGCAAGAACATCAAATTACCTGCTACCAGATTTGTAGTGTTTTTCCACCAAGCAGCCAGTTCAGAGCAGAAGGCTTCTGGGAGGCCGTGCCTTTGCTCCCTCCGGCCGCCTGGCAGCTGGGGTGGCGATGCTGTGGGACAGTCTGCCTTCTCCAGGGAGAGGAGCATGTTGGGATCAAGCTGAAAGAAGGAGGAGGAGCCTTCTTGGGATGTCTATTTGTTGTATCTCCTTTTTCTCACGATTGGACATTGCGTTCCTGCACGCCTCCTTCCCGTGGAGGGCATTAAGCCTTATTGCCCGGTTGGGTTTTTTTCTGAGACTGTTGCAGAATTGAGAATGCCAAAGCTGGAAAGCCAGTCCAAATCCATGGGCTCCTTCCTAAAGAGCGTTGTGCCTTCATCACTTTTATGTCTCCAGTGCTTGGTACAATGCTGTGTGGTACACAGTCCCAGTGAACATTTGGGGCTAATGTGAATGAATGAATGAATGAACCACAGAATGACCAATCGCATTTACCAGTGAGAAGGGGACTTCTGACCTGCCACAGGCCAGGACACTGCCAAAGAGGGTAAAGTGGGGGAACAAATACCCAACCCCTTAGCTCTGTTGCTACTGTGGCTTCCGCAGGCCTGGGTCTGGCAGCCTTTCATGCAGGGCCTTATCCTAAGAGATGGAGAGGTTGAGTGGGCCTGTCAACCTCACCTATGTGTTAGGGTAGAACCCAACTCATTAAAGAAAAAGAAAACTGTACCAGCTTGCCCAAGGAGGGTCTGCGGTAAACAGAAATTTAAAAATAACCTCATAGCATGTTATTGGGCATATGTCACTGTTGACACTTTTCATTTGCTGACTGTAAAGCAGAAATTCCTCCCTGTGGTTTCGTGGTACTCCCTGTGTCTTTCTCGGGTATCTCAGGGGGTGTTGTGAACCTGCAGAAGAGCTGCTCCTGCCTGCTCCTTCCCTGTTAGGGGCAGTGCTGTCTGGGCAAGGCCCTAGCTGCTGCGCGAGGTAGGCGTCTCTTGGAGCGGCTGTCACTGCTTAGGGCTGTCCTCATACAGGTCTCAGCGACACCTGCTACCAGGTTGGCACCAACAGGGCCTTTAGGTCTGATCCCAACTCCTGGCCACAGATTTTGATCACAAACATTTCAACTTGTTTCAGGCAAGATTTCAGTTGAAAATCAATATGGTTTCTTCACTTCATTGAGATAATTTGCATTTGGAAGCGTGGGGCCAGGGGATTTATTGAGCTTGAATTTTGATTGAGGATGACCCCCCACCTCAGGAGTTTTGAATCAGGCAGTGGAGAGGGCAGATGTTACAGTTCTCTATGCTGCCCTTCCTGGGCTCTTCCCCACTGCCCTCCCCCATCAGGCTTGTGAGCTCATATCCTGGCCTTGTGAGTTCCTTCCTGTGCCCCTCCTGTGACAGGCTAGGGCTGCCCTCCTGGTCCGTGGCCCTGCCTGAAGAGGGCCTGCCCTAGGCTGCTCTCCCAGCCCCCCAGCCCCTCATAGAAGGAGATGGGAGTGAAAGGCTCAGGCCCCAGGCTTTCTCCACTTTGCCTTTTCAGGACTGTTTGGTGAAAGGTCGAGAAGGAGTAGAGGCTAAAAGCATCAAGTTCAGGCCTCTAGTTGAATCTCAGTTCCACTCTCTGTCAGAACCAGGCTCCCTCTCCTGCTTCTGGGGACACATCTAGTCTAGGTGTCTCTGACATCATCGTCTTCCTTGTTATGTGGTCACTTATACACCTCTTTCCTCATTCTCATTTTCTCTTTTTTACACATTCTGTTTTTTCTATTTTCTTCTTGAGGGTGGGGATCAAGCCTTTCATTTTTGTTTCTTTCCTTGTGAGTAACTGCTCAGTAAATGTGTAATAAACGAATAAATAATGGGTTAGCTTGAAAGAGGTTGCGATGCCATTGATTCATACTGCTGTTTTTCCCTCCGTCCTTCAGATAACCCATGACAGCCTTGTGCACCCGGCAGCGTTGACAGGAAATACAGATGTGTCTTGCATCCATGAACAATGGTTCCAGTGCCAGCTCAGACTCCAGCCTTTCTGGAGCCAGCCCCCTTCCACACTCTGCTTGGCTCTAGTGGGAGTTGTGGTCCCTGAAACCTGGCTGTGTCCCGGGCAGCAAGGGCAGCCTCACGATACTGAAGGATGATGTGGAGTTCATACTCCCATGGGCTTCTTGCATCTGGAAGCAAGGGCGCTCATTTTCAAAGTGTCTTGAGATTTGGGCAGTAGACAGGAAGGCATGTGCTCATTCGTCTTTCAGTCTGTCAGCAAATATTTCCTGAGCACTGTCTGCTTACCAGACACGGTACCAGGTGCTGGGGCTGTGTTCATGAGCAAAACAGACGTGGGCCTTGCCCAGCAGAATTCAGTCTAGAGGGGGAGGCATAGAAACATGAAACAAAGGATCAGAAAACAAAGTTACTCTGTGCCAGGCCCAGAGGTCTCAGGGCTCTCACATACTGCTATCGCAAACCATTTCCCTTCCAGATGAGTCCTGGGTCTCGGGTTTATACCCATAGTTCTCCCAGAAACGTCTTAGTCCAGTCCCAACCATCCTGTTAGTTTCTACAAAAACCTTGTAGTTTTCCCTAAAGCAGCTGGCAATCACCTAGAACGTTGCCATTTACCATGAGGGACCCTACCTGAGATCTGGCTTACTGTGGAACCACTCTGGCCCTCTGTCTCTTTGTCTGTAAAATGAGGGCTGTGGTCTAGCACCACTCTGGTCAAGGTGAGTTCTGGGGAACATCAATCTCAGGATGTGTCCTGAACAAAAGGAGGTAATGATCAAGTAAGTTTGAGAAGTATATACATTTTATTCCCTGCTTCTAGATTCATGGAGCACACTGAAGGCTCTTAGGAGTTCTGAACTACACAGTCCTGCCTCGCTTTGTTGAACATTAGCTTTTTTAAGCTTTTTGACCCAGATCCCTTTGTTCACATGACACCTATTTTCCTGAGGCTTTAGGACCCCTTGGAACTTGCTGGGTCAGAGATCTTTGAAGTGCCTTCTGCTCTGCATGCTGTAATTAGGGTTCTGTTGATGCCCTGGGCAGGGGACAGAGTTGGTATGGGGCATTGGTCCAGATCCTGTAGCATCTGGCACCCCTCCTTCCTCTGTGATTATCGTGCCTGTGTGGCTGGCTATGAATTTCCTGCAGTGGGCTCCAGAGACGTTTAAGATGCTCACTGGCAGTGGCACTGCCTTGGAATCCACAATCCTTCTTAATTGGTCTCAGAACCATCAGCTGGCAAAAGCATCTGTCAGGGGAAACTTGAGCAGCGTTCAGAGTCCCATTAATAATTCAGCTGACGAGCTCCTTCCGACGCAGGCCCTGCAGCCCTTAGGACTCACTTGTCTTCTGCCTGCAGAAATATTCCAGGGAGACTTCTCTGTTACATCACCGATGTTAATGACCCAGGCAGTAGTACCTCCGTGTTCTTCCAGAATCCCCAAAGCCTCAGCAGTCGGAAAGGGGAAGATTGGTACAGGTTTATCCCTCTCTCATTCCGTCAGCCGGCCAGGAGAGGGGGGCTTGCTGACGGGGAGGCTCTGGGGAGTGGATGCTGATGGCAAGCTTTAGGCAGCCCCTGTGCAGTTCTGGAGGGATTTGTCCACTATGATGGATAGGTGGGCTCCTCCACTCCTTTCACTGCCTATAGCCATTCAGGAAAAAAATATGTTTGTTTGTTTGTAAATTAGAGGCGTGCACATTAAAGGTACCTAAAAATATTGGTTGAATGAGTTCTAGCTGATTAGATCTGGTTGTCATTCCCATTGAGTAGAATGATAGACTGCCATAGCTGAATGGGAACGTGGAAATCATCTCCTCCAGCTCCTTCATTTTTCAGTGTCGGAAAATGAGACCAGAGAACAGTAACTTTGTCAAGGTCACCCAGCTGGCTGGTTGCAGAGCCAGGCCAGTGCCCAGGCTCCTGGTTCACAGCACCTGGTCCTTTCCAGCTGGCCACAGCCTGGCTCTGAGTACATGGGGGCACATGGGGGTGTGGGAGCCCGGCTCAGTGTCCTTCCTGGAGTGCTGCAGGCAGCCCCAGGCACAGACATGTGGAAATAGCAGATGCCCTTGTCATCCCTGCTGTCACCCTGATGGGGTGGTGAGGGTGTGAAAGCAAAACAGGGGGAAACTCCTTCTCTTAGCTTCCCTGCTGGTTTGTGGAGCTTGGGGCTAGCAGTCCTGTCACCTCCCCCTTTCTGTGGAGTTGAAAGGCCTTGGGACTCATCAGCTCTCAACTGTTTGTAGGCTCCACTAGGGCCAAACTCTGGGGTGCTCAGGCATGGGGTACTTTCCAGCTAGACACTGAGCTGTGTTCCACCTTCACCTGGAGGATGGGGGGATATCAGAGCTTTTCCCATCTGCGTTTTTAACCTTAGCCCTTTTAGACTATTGAGGGTGCAATGGACTGAATAATTATATCCCCCCCAAAATTCATGTATTGAAATCCTAACCCCCAGTGTGATGGTGGGGCCTTTGGGAAGTGGTTGGCTCATGAGGGTGGCACCTTCATGAATGGGATGAGGGTCCTGATAAAAGAGACCCTGAAGAGCTCCCCCACTCCTTTACCATGTGAGGAGACTGGGAAAAGGCAGCCATCTGTGGCCTGGGCAGCCAGTCCTTACCAGACACAGAATCGGTAGTCACGCTGGTCTTGGACTTCCCAGCCTCTAGAACTGTGAGAACCTGACTTTCGTTGTTCATAGGCACCCAGTCTGTGGTGCTTTGTTAGAATATCCTGAACTAAGACAAAGGGAATAGAGGATGACAGTGGAGGTCCCAGGCTGGGCTTTCTCTTGGAGCTCAGTGATAGGTGGTGTCTTTAGAGATGACTTGGTCAGCACCCATTACTGTAGATGAGGACCCTGAGGCCTAGAGGGGGTTAGCCACTTGCCCAGGTCACGAGGCCAGTTGGTGGTAGGGCTAGGACGCTGGTATAAAGCTGCCTGAGTCCCCCTCCTAGCGAGTGTTTCTCCTGTAGAGTCTCAGCAAGAGGCCTTTCTTATTTTGGGTGCCATTCTCCAGAATAGGACCAGCATATCTGTTGGCTCCAAACCCCAGTGGTTAGAAAGTACAGAGGAAGTTTGGGGATCAGAGAATGCTCACTGTGACTGAGGAAGGTTTTAGAGTGGGGTGTAGGGGCAGAAAAGATGGGAAAGTCCTTTGGGGCCAGGCAGCAAAAAGGAGCCTTCAGAGGCTCTGAATTCAGTAGGGCAGCAAAATGTCCAAAGGGACTGTCTTGGGAGGTCATCTGGAGGGTGTAAAGGCCAAAAGGAGGTAAAGGAGCAGAGGTACAGGTTGTGGGCACCGTTTTCCATCCATTCTGCATGCAGGAACCCAGGGCTTTCTGCACAAGAGAGAGCCCCGTCTCTCATAATTGTCTTGTCCTTTGAATCACAAACTGGGGCAGTCCTTGGCTGAATTTCTACCTGGAAGGCCTAGGGAGATGTAGCCTGAGCACAGGGCAGACCACACACTTGGGCAAAAAGACAGACATCCCACTGGCTGGGCAGCCAAAGCTGTCATGTAGCTCAGGGAGGCTTTGGTTAAGTACGATGTTTCCAAGGGCATGGCCTGTATGCTGTGGCTCCCAGGTGTTGGGGCCCTGGGAACATGGGGGTGCTCACAGAGGAGGCAGCAGCAGGGTAGGCATAGCCCACAGGCCACCCAGCTGTAACTTTAGCTCCAACACATGCCACACTTCCTCACAGACCCTTGCCTGTGAGGAGCAGCGGGGCAGGGGAGCCCCGTGAGCCTGATGTGCAGGTGAGGGTTTGGGGGAGTAAGCCCTAGGAAGCCGGACTCTCTGAGAAGAGGGCGGGGCTGGCGTGACATGCAGGAGCTGTGCCAGCCAGGCCGCACACCCTCTCCAACTCTTCCAGCTCCACAAGTGCCCTGAGCTTGCCTTGTCTCCGCCTCTGTGACGCCGTAGAGTAGGTGCTTGGTCACGGAGCCACGGAGAAGGGCAATCCTGACTCTGAATCCTGAATGAAACGGGTTTCACTCTCAGAGTTACTAAGCGCTTTTCGTGGAACCATCCGAGGAGAACATGGAGAGGTTAATAGCAATGCTAACGATAGTTATGGGAGTGCAGGGATGCTTGTACTTCTGTGGCTGCTGCTGAACAGGAATAATAATGTTAGTTAACATTACTGGGGTGCCCCTGTGCCAGGCACTGTGTTCAGCACTTTCTTTCTATGGAGTGTCACTGAATCCTCCCAGCAATGCTGTAAAGTCAATATTAATATTGCCCCCATTTTCCAGATGAGAAAACTGAGGCACAGATGGTTTACACATCGGTTCAAGGCCAGCCTCAGAGCCAGGACATGGTGGAGCCAGGATTCCACACCCAGCCTGAAACTCTTTACAAGGCTTTCCTTCTCTGTGGCCGTGGGGGCTGGGGCGGGGGGCATCTGAGCAGCAGAGGGCAGTGGTGGGCTTGGGAGGGGCACTCCCAGGAGGACGGGGCAGCTACTGTATCAGAAAGGGTGAGGGTGAGATCTTTGCTGGATGCCTCGGCTCTGCCCTTCCTTGAATGTATCATCTTGTCCATGGAACCTTGATAGAGGCCTTAGGCTGAAGATGGTAGAAATCTAAGCTTTCTGTTTTCAGAGAGAAAAGAGAGAGAGCATGTGAGTTTTGAGTGGAATCTGATCCTAGAGATACGCAGTGGTACCCCGTCATCAGCAGGAATCCTGCAGGCCCAGTGGGAACTTCCCATCCCAAAGGAGTGCAAGGACAGAGCCTGCACCCCGCCGCCCAGCCCCTGGCCTCCCGCCTGCCTTCCCTGCTTCAGCCAGAAACCACTTGGCCTTGTTGTTTCAACTGCAGAGCAGACTCCCCAGCTATTGTTCTTGGAAATGTTTCTGTGATCTTAGGACCTCTGAGAAAAGAACAAACAGCTAGGAAAACACAGGGTGGTTAAAAGATGTTTGTGATTTTTGTGCTGTATGGAACAAAAGAGGCATTTGGGAGACTCAGCATTGTTCTGCGGGAGTGAGGATGAAATGGCCCTTGGAGGCCTCCTCTCATCTGGGGGCATCCAGCTCATTGTCGTGGAATGTAGCTCCAGCTGTCGTATACCCCGTGTGGGGCCTGGGCTAGGAGGGTGTTGACACTTGACTCACTTTTAATCCTCTCTCGGTTTCTGATCTGTTCTTTTTATCTCCTTTTTGGGAAAAGCGGCTCATATTATCACCCTGTCACTGTCATTTCATACCCGCTACCCGGGTCCCTGACTGGATACCCTTAATTGCCTATCCTCAGCAGGACCAATAAAGTCACATTTATACAGCAATCTGAGGTCACATAGTAAGTTTATGTGATTTTCCTTATTGGATCTTTATATCAGCATATATGTGTTTGTGTGTGTGTGTGTGTGTGTCTATGTTATTAACATTTTTTCAAACACAAAACTGAGGCTGAAAGCAGAGAGGTGACCTGCCTGCTGATGTCCAGCTACTGACGGAGCCTCAGAGGAACACAGTGCTCTTAGAACCCTACTGAAGGTTCCTCCTTCAGGGAACTAAATCTTGAAAGTTTGCTACATCACCTTTTTTGGGAATTCTAAAACATTGTGTACCTACTCTTATCTTTGCCCATGAAAGCTGTTTCTGGGATTAGGGTTAACTCCAGGCCCAGGTCTCTCTCACTCTGAGTTGGCAGGTTTCGCTCTGAAGTTTAACTCACCATGGTTCCTTTCTCCCTTTGCAGTCCCCTGTATATGCTCCTGGGGCATAGGTCCCCTTGGCAAGTCTGTGAAGGCTCCTTTCCCCCAAAGTTTGGAATGCCCAGTGCCCCTGCCACAGCCCACAGCCCTTCAGAAGGTGATTGCAAAGAAGCCAAGACGTTCCCTTGCCTTCCCGAGGACACACAGCCTAACGGCATCTTCTGTTCCTTCTGCGACGTCCTTGCCTGGTGTCATTTGTGCAGCCTTTCCAGCATAAGTCATGGCCAGGCGAGCTCAGTGACATGCTCTGGGAGCCAGGTGTGGAAGCTGGGAGGTAGTCATTGTGTAGTCACTCTTGTGGTGGCCACGGGCCAGTGGGCTCCTAAGGAAATTGGAAGGGCCTGTGGAACTGCCTTCCTCCCCACCCTGTTGTGTATCTCCTTCAGAGTTCTTCTGATAGCGGTAGTGCCGGCTTGCTCTTTGAGAAGGCTTGGAGATCTGGGGTCTTCGCCTGCATCCTATCAAAATTCCTATGTCTCACGGGAGGTGTAAGAGCTTGACCTGCCTTCAGGAAATGCCTTAGATGAGTGCTCAGCACTGATGGCCAGAGGTGGAGGGATGTTTAGTGAAGATAAGAGAAAGCCTGGGGGTGGGTATTATCTCTGTCTTTGTATGGGACAGGAAATGTACTTCCTCCTCGTGGCTCTAGGGGGCAGGATGTGGAGCAGAGAGTAGAAACTTTAAGGGGTGAAATTCAGCAGTGTGTAAGAAAGAACTCACTGAAAAGTACAGTTTTCACAAAGTAGAACATGCGGTCCTGAGCAGAGTGAATTTCTTCTTCCTGGAAATTTCCACGTGTTGTTCTGACGGGGAGGCTGTGGCCCGGGGTCCCAGGAATGGGAACTCCAGTGCTGAGATTACCACTTACCTTTACGATGCTACGCCGACCCCCGCTCCACACTAAATAACTCATTTAACAACTTGGAATCCTTCCGTATCTGTGCTTATAAAAGTCATAGATAGTTATGACCCACATCAACGCATAGAAACATGTACAAGTTCTTCCAAATTGTTTATAAAAATGAGATGATATTAATCAAATTTTGATGAATGTTTCTGAAGCTTAAACGTCTCACTATTCAAAGTGTAGTTGATGGGCTAGAAACAGAACCTCAGAGCCCACCCCAGACCTACGACATCAGAATCTACACTTTAATGAGATCCCCAGGCGATTCATAGACACATGAAAATCAAAGCGTTCTGATTTGAACTTGAGGGGAAAAATAAACAATTAGAACTTGCTTGCCCAGCAATATTGCTGCAATTGAGATGTGTCAATGGACCCAGCGTGGTGTGGGTTCGACAGCTCACGGTAGCATACTTTCTTTCTCTTGCTTTTGACATCTCATAATGCGTGTCAAGATCACAACAACCCTCTGCCTTTGGTGACGGGAAAGCTCAACACACCCCAAGTCCATCTGCTTCTTCCTGTCACTGAGTCTTAAGGCTCCATCGAGTCCACACAGCCCATTTTAGATAACCCGACTCTGTCTGTGGCAAATACTCCATGCTTCAGCTGCCTGACTCAAGCTTCCTGCCCTCTCCTGTGTGACCCAGCTCCTTATCACTGTCCCTGTCATCTGTCCTCAGTCTTAGCCTTTGTCTCCTGAGTCTGGGGACAGCCTCAGTGCCTCCAGTTTTGATAAGGAACTGCCCCCATAAGACCCTCTCGTCCTCTGACAAAGCACTGCTAGTTCCTCTCTAGGTAACCGGGGCTCCGTCCTGGCCTGCATCTGCCACCCTCCCTCTTCCACCTCGGATGGGGACACCTCAGCTCAAAGGTGAGAACACACAGGGTGTTCTGCCAAAGCCATACAAGGGGGTTACTGCTCTGCACTGGGCAAAGCGAGTTGTCTATTTCTCCTGTAAATAAACAGCTGTGCCTTCCGAAGCACCTCCGCTGTGGCTCCTGTGGCCTTCACGCTTGCTTGGTTTGCCAGGCAGGGTTTATCAACCAGGAATCGTGTAGGAAGCAGAAGCCACTCCAGGTGTTGCCAGCAGAAGGAGTTCTGTATTGGAATGATGTGCTTACAACATTGTTGTAGGGGCTGAAAGGGGCGGGTTTCAGGCTGGGCTTTTTGAATGACTCACAGCTGGTACAGAAGCAGCTGTTGCCAGCCCACAGCCCTTTCTGGACTCTCTAGGAGGCTGAAGAATGGACAATCTAAGTTGAGGTCTGAGGATTATGGAGTTTGCACAGAAGCTGCCACCACTCCCCTGCTTTTCTGGTACTCAGGAAGCAGCAGGACCACCTGGCTTCAGGGTGACTGGGACTGTCTAACCAGCAGTGACAGCCAGAAGCCGCATTCGTACCGAGCACGTCTCATGTGAGCACACTGGTTCCCAAGTCTCAGCACCCGATTCACGTCCAGAGCTCTCGCTGCTTGGGCATCTGGGAAGCACAGTTTCCCTCATTCCAACCTCTCAGTAGGAGGATGATCAAAGGGACTGTGCAACCTGAGCTAGGTAAGATTGTGACAAGTGGAATGGGTGGGGCATTCGGTGCTCACACTCCCAAGTTCAACCTCCACCCAGGAGTGACTGCACCCGGGCCAACCTGGTGTCTTCCCACACGTAGCTTTAGCGCCTTCTGCAGGTGGCAGCCTCCTTCCACCAGAAAGGAGACCACGTGTGGCTTCACTTCTCCCTGCTTTTCTAAGCATGTAAGATGGCTACCTTCCTGCGTGCTCCAAAAGCGATTTCTTTTTCACTGAGTTTTATCTGATTGAGAGTGACAAGCTTGACAGAGGTTCAGGGAATGTGGGCGAAGCCACACTGCCTTCTGCATCAGGTGCCGTTCATTGGGGTCATTAGGATTTCATGTCCAGTCCTGGTCTTCATGATAAAACGTGTGAAGGGATATTGTCCCAGCACTGTCATTGGTAGGAACTTTCTTGTTCATGATATGGTTGTATAACATGATTGTCTATGGGCATGGGGGACAGATGTATTTCAAGTGCTAGAGAAATGACAGTGATTTGTGTTTCATGGGACCCAGGCACAGTACTGTACACACAGCAGGTGCTCAAAATGGCTTATTTAGTACATGGAATGAAATGAAAACAAGTTCACTGCAGGTGGAAGGAGACTAGTGATGCTGTGTCTCCCAGCTGTCCAGTCAGTAGTCATTGGTTGGGCCCTCAGATCCTCCATTTTGTGGGCAACAGTGTGGCTCTCCTTTGTGGAGAAACAAATTTAGGCAGCTGAGTTCAGGAATCTGCGTGGAAGAGCGAGAAGGTGGCCACCCAATGTTGCTATCCCAGGAAGCATGTGGACTGGGGCACAGTTTTTGCAGGATGATTTGCTGCCACCACGAGCAGCACGATCAGAGATGGTTTTCTGGCAGATCATCCTGCCTCTGTAACTGAATCTTGGAATACGCTCAGAATCTTCATCCTGGCATTCAAGGCCTTTGTGACCTGGTGCTGATGCAGTGTGCTCTATCCAAATTGGGCACTGAGGGCTCCCGGGTACTGTGCCAAGTTTTCACCTGCTTATCTTTGCTTGCACTGTTCCTGCCACCTGGAGGGCCTTCTCTTCACCCATCTCTACCTTGAGAAATCCTCTCTGTCGTTCATGGCCAACTCGGATACCCCTTCTTCATAGCATTCTTTGCCCACTAGCCTCAGGCCCTATCAGAATGCCCAGGGCTCCTTGCCACCCTTTCCTCCTGGCCACACTCTTTTCCACCTCATTGCCTCGTCCTGTGGGTGCTGTACAGGCTCCCTCAGCCAATCTCTGCATTCCCAGCTGTGGCCCTACTCAGGTCTGGCTCTACTCAGGTGTCGCTCTGAGTAGATGTTTGTGGAATGAATGGCTAAAAAGTAAAGCAAAAAGCTCATGAAACAGGAAAATCCAAAACTGATTAAAGAGAAAAAGGATTCTAACGAAAAGACCGTGCGTATTGGGTCTGCACTGCCTGGGTTCGGGTCCTGGCTCCACTGGTTAATAGCCCTGTGACCTTGGGCAAACCACGGAATCTCTTTGTGCCTCAGTTTACTCCTCTGTTAAGGATAAGCATGCTACCTACTCACAGGGATGTTCTGAGGATTAAGATTCTTTAAAACATGTCAGTTTCTTGGAACAGTGCCTGGCCTCATAGTAGGTGTTAATATACGTTAGCACACCACTCCCCTCCCAAGTAAACTTTCCCCGTTCCCTGGCTGGTCAGAAGATAGTGTCAGCAACTGGGGTTTTTCAGAGCTCCCACTGGGTGTTCAGCTCTGTTTAAACCCTGCACTTGTGGCCAAATCAGTTGGAGATGTTTTCCTGAGACGACTCCATCCTTACTGGGGAAGGGAGAAAGGATGGGAAGTTCCGCTGACCAAGGACTGGCTCCGGCCAGGCTCTGTGCAGGGGCTACTCATACGAAATGCTGTTTCATCTTCATGCGGCCTCTAGGTATGGATTAATATTCCCATCTTGGAGGAAGCTGAATCTCAAAGCAAAGCAGCTGCTTGCCTGGGATGACATAGCTAGTGAGGGGCATGGCTGCAGTTGAAACCTGGATTGGATTTTGAAACCCATGTTCTCTTGACTGCTTCATCCAGCTGTTCCCACCACCTGGGGTGGGGATTTGCATGTGTGTATGTGTGTGTGCATGTGTGTACGAGTGTGTGTGCATGTGTGTGTGCGTGTGCATGTGTGAGCATGCGCATGTGTATGTGTGTGCGCATGCTTATGTGTGTGCATGTGTGTATGTGTGCATAAGCGTGTATTGCATGTGTATGTATGTACATGCGCATGTGTATGTGTGTGTGTGCGCGCGCGCGTACATGTGCAGCCCTCGCTGGGGCGGGCGGGCTTGATGGCCCTGTTCCGTGATGCCTCAGAACTGAACAGAGTGTATCAGTGTGGGCAGATCTTCTGGGGCCTGGGAACCACAAAGCATCCAGCTAAACCCGTGTTTTCCCAGTGTTCAGCTGCGGCAGCTCACATAACCCAGCCTGGACTCCAGTAGTCTTTTGCCCAGGTGTAGCTGAGATGTCAGCAAGCTTTGCCTCAGTTTCCTAGTTCATGAGTCCTCCTAATGGCTAGAAATGGTCTTGTGGGTTTGAAGAATCATAGCTATCTTGTCCTCACGTCAGCTGATTCGCTATACCGATTTACTGATTGATACTAGCACCCACATCATTTGTACATTTCTGCAGCAACAATATGCCAAGTAAACTGTAGAAGGAAAGGGTTCCTGGGGCATTTATGGGCAATCAGGATGTTCACTTTGCGTGTGGAGCAGGCATGCGCTATTTAAATCAAACTTCCATGACTGGGGCGAGCAAATGGTATCTTATATTTACATAATTTTCTGAAGGCCACTTTACCTCAATTTAAAATCTTTAAGTTGAGTTCCTATTTTTGAAAATTCTATTTTGTTGTAACTGAGGTAAAACAACCTGAAGCCTCTGTGAAGACAGCGGATGTTAGAAGTCTATCTGTCAGTCTTACCAGCTTGAAGACAGTGGAATTCTGTGAGACGAGATGGGCTTCAGGAATCAGGAGCAGGGCTGGTAGATGGTGGGCCAGAGATAGTATAGTATTAGTTCAGCTTGGTCACAGTCAGTGTGTCCTTTACCTGCTGCTTACAGATGTTCACATGACAGATGCCCCCGACATGAGGGACATGGGGCACCCTCACATGGGGCTCCTGGAGCGCTATCCTAGCCAGAGAGAGACACACAGGCCCACCACACTGGGCCCAGCCAGACTCTCCGCTACCCTTCTCCCCCTACTCCCCATCCAGCCTCTCTTCCCACCACCCCTCTCTGTTATGGGTTGAATTGTGTTCCTCAAACATTCATATGCTGAAGTCCTAACCACCACTCCCTCAGGATGTGACCTTATTTGGAAGAGGGTCATTGCAGACGTCATTTGTTAAGATGAGGTCCTCAGGGTCGACCCTAATCTAATATGACTGGTGTTCTTATAAAGAGAGGAATTTGGGCACAGACACACACACACAGGGAGAACATCACGTAAAGGAAAAGGCAGACAAGGGTTTTGCTTCTGCGTGGTAAGGAATGGCAAAGATTGTCAGCAGACCAGCAGAAGCTAGGGAGTGGCCTGAACAGGTTTCATGCCGACCCACGATCTCAGACGTCTCGCCTCCAGGACTGCGGATGACCAGGGTCAGCTGTTTCAGCAATCCAGTGTGTGCTCCTTTGTTGTGGCAACCGTCGAAAATGAATATACACCCCCCCACACACACATACACACTCATCACACACACCTCACACACACAACCTCACACACCACACACACTCCACACCTCACACACACCACACATACCTCACACACACATACACCACACATACACCTCACACACACCCCTCACACACCACGTGTGTATGTGTGTGCATGTGCATGTGTATGTGTGAGCATGCACATGTGTATGTGTGTGTATGTGTGTGAGGTGTATACACATATACACTCACCACACACATATACCTCACACACACACACCACACATACCTCACACATGCACACATACACCTCACACACCACCACATGTGTGTGTGAGGTGTATACACATGCACACTCACTACACACATATACCTCACACATGCACACACACCACACATACCTCACACACACACCACATACTTCACACACGCACACATACACCTCACACACATAGGCACTCATACACCACACACCTCACACACACCCTCACACACACATACACCTCACACACATAGGCACTCATACACCACACACCTCACACACACCCTCACACACACATACACCTCACACACATAGGCACTCATACACCACACACCTCACACACACCCTCACACACACATACACCTCACACACAACCTCACATGCCACACATGCACACTCACACCACACATAGAAACCACACATACATACCTCACACCACACACATACCACACACGCACACCACACACACACTCATACACCACACACATGTACATATAAGCACTACACACATACACACCTCACATGCACATACACCTCACAAACCTCACATACACACCACACACAATCATACGCCACACACGAACACATACATTACACATGCACATACACATACCCCACAAACCTCACACACACACCTCACACACATACACATATAGCACACAGATGCACACTCATACACCACACACACCTTACGCACGTACACAGACACACACATACACCACACAGCACACTCATACACCACATACCTCACACACAAACACGCACATATACACCACATGCCACAGACACATGCATACATACACACTCAACACACACATACACTGTACACATACACCACACATGCACACACACACCACACATACACCACACACATACACTACACACACACACACACACACACACACACACACACACAGTCATCCACCACACAGATACACCCCGCTGGCTTGGGAAAGCCAGGCCTGGTTATAGGATTTCTTCTCAGATCATACACCTTAAGGCGTTCAGGCGAACTTTGTGGTTGTAAGGAAGGTGGCTGCTGGGCTGCTGGCCTCTGCTGTGGAGGGACCTCGCCTGTGCCTTCCTTCTTAAATCGATGCTCCTGTTCAAGAACGGAGAGCTGCGAGCCACGAAGAGAGAGAATCTGGAGGAATGCTGAGCATGAATTTTGGGACCAGCTGGATGGGGGTGATTAACAGTCCTGGCTCTGCCCCTTTCTAGTTCACTTTCCTGAGAATTCCCTGCTTTATCCATCTGTTGGAAATAACAGTACCTTAGGGGTTGCTGTGAGAACTAAAGAGAACTGGTAAAGCTCTGGCATCGTGCTTACCTCACGAGGCGATCGCTGCCTTCGTGGTGATTTCTAACCACTCCGTGGGACATGAGGTTGACAGTAGCATGTTGTGAGGACCTCCTTGGATTTCCTTTCTAGCTTCATGGAGGGGACAGAGAAACTGAGTCACAGTCATGGGCTACATAACATTTTAGTCAATATATGACGGCGGTCCTGTAAGATTATGATACCATTTTATCATTGTGCCTTTTCTGTGTTTGGATATGTTTAGACAGACAGATACCCACAGTCACCCACACCATTCAGTACAGTAATGTGCTGTGCTTTGTAGCCTCGGAGCAGCAGACAATATACCATACAGCCCAGGTGTGTGTGTGGTGGGAGATACCATCTAGGCTTGTGGAAGTCACTCTGTGTTCACACAAAGCCGCATCACCTACCAGTGCATTTCTCAGCGCAGACTGTTGTGAAGCGTTGTGTTGTTTTTTCTTTATGATTTGTAAAGTCCAGATTTTTTACTCCGAACATGTATTTTACAGACAGGAAATCAATTTCCCAAAAAAAGAGAAAGATGCTACTAAGTCTCGAATGAAACAAGAGTTAGTGGTTTGATAAGAGTCGAAGGTTCTTGAGGAAGATGCCGATTACGCCGTAGGTTCATAGGATTTCTTGATATGTTGCTCGGATTGCATGTTTTTTATCAATATGGTGGTTTGCGTTTCTAATTAACATTTATGCCTGGATGTTTTGTAAAGAAAAACAAGAATGGCTGGAAGAATACGTGACCATTGTGGGCCAGGCCCAGAGCTGGGACCTGCAGCTCAGGCAACCCAGGGCTGCCTCTGCGGGTCGCCTCGGTCTCTCCTGGCTGCAGGACTGGGCCTATAAAGATGAAAGGCCAGACACCCTATGGGAGGGGGGCAGCTGCAGCTAGAAGACCATTTCCAGCCACATCTCATCAGACATGTTTCAACTGCACTAGAGCCGAATGGCATTAGAGTTGTGTTGCCCAGATAAAATGGGCTGTGTTTGCTGTGTGCAGGGACCCTCAGCTCCAGCTGGCAGCTGACTAGAGGAAGGGCTCCACTGTGGGGAAGCCTGGGTTGGTGATGTCTCCACGTGGGAGTCTCCATTTTGCTCATTTAAGAAAGGAGGTAGTGGCTGGGTGTGGTGCCTCATGCCTGTACTCCCAGCACTTTGGGAGGCCAAGAGGGCAGATCATGAGGTCAGGAGTTCGAGATCAGCCTGACCAACATGGTGAAACACCATCTCTACTAAAAATACAAAAATCAGCTGGGCGTGATGGCATGCACCTGTAATCCCGGCTACTCAGGAGGCTGACACAGAAGAATCGCTTGAACCTGGCGGGGGGCAGAGATTGAAGTGAGCTGAGATCATGCCACTGTACTCCAGCCTGGGCACGACAGAGTGAGACTCTGTCTCAGAAAAGAAGAAAGAAAGAGAGAGAGGGAGAGAGAGAGAGAGAGAGAGGGAGGGAAGGAGGGAGGGAGGGGGGAGGGGGGAAGGGGGAAGGGAGGGAGGGAGGGAGGGAGGGAAGGAGGGAAGGAAGGAGGTGGTGTCTTTACCGAGACTGCCTCATGAGGCCATGAGGATTCCAAACACGGCGGGGCTGGATCTCCGCTGGAAGGGTCACGGTGGGGAGAATATTGACTGTTCTTGCTAGGTTTGCTTCCTGGCACTTGCAGCCCCCTCTCTTTTTTTTTTCTGAGGCAGAGTTTTGCTCTGTCACCCAGGCTGCAGTGCAGTGGCATAATCTCAGCTCACTGCAACCTTCACCTCCCAGGTTCAAGAGAGTCTCTTGCCTCAGCCTCCCAAGTAGTTAGGATTACAGGTGCCCACCATCACACCCAGCTAATTTGCTGTATTTTTGGTAGAGACGGGGTTTTGCCATCTTGGCCAGGCTGGTCTCGAACTCCTGACCTCAGGTTATCTGCCCGCCTCGGCCTCCCAAAGTGCTGGGATTACAGGTGTGAGCCACCACGCCCGGCCACCTCTTTTCTTTTTGAAGGGCATCTGGACTCAGCTTTTCGTCTTGCTGAAGCAAAGCTGTAAATGTGGAGCTGTAGATGAAAGTTGTTCTGGAGATCTCTCTGTTCCACTAGGCAACGGGCAGGTGCCTCTGTGTGTTTGGGAATTATTTTTATTTTCTAATTGGTTACCAACAGAAAAACACTCTGCGGAGCCTCTGATTTTATTACCATCCGGAAGCAGTTTATCTGTGGTCTGGCCTGTGGGATGCTTGGCCAAATGTCCAGGGCTCCAGGGGTCTTCTTTCTTCCTCCCCCACTCCCACCCCACCACCTGTACGGGGTTGTTTGGAGAAATTGGCCTTGGCATAGGAGGGTAAGTGTCCAGGGTCTCATTCTGTCTCAGGGTCTTAGGACGGAAGCCAGACAGCTTGATGATCCTGAGGCAGGCAAAGGTGGCAGCTGAAGACAGTGGTGAATGAAGCGTGGCAGAGGACTTGGCTTCTGAGGACCCGATGGGTGGCCATCCCCACTGAGATCCTCTGCTGAGGGCGCCCCTGGCCCCTTCCGCTCTGCGGCCCTTCCCGCCGCGGCGTGCCTGCAGTTCCGCACCTCGCCAGCAGGGGTCGCGCCTGTGTCACGGCCGGGTCTGCACACGGGTCTGAGAACCCCCACGGCGCTCCCGCGCGGCAACTCAGAATCACCGAGCCCTGGAAGGTTCCCTGGCGTAGACACCACCTCGAGGTCCAGTGAGAGGGGATGTGTGGGGGGCCATGCTGGGGCTACAACCTTTTGGGGGGTTGGGGGTGGGGGTTAGATGGGAATGCGGAACAAGAGCATCTCTCCATAAAAAAAAAAAGCATATTTCCATCAAGCAAAACAAAACAAGAGTCTCTCTCCATCAAACACAACACAAGAGCGCCTCTCCATCGAGAACACTAATGAATGACTGTATTGGGCTTCCACAAAGAGCTTTTATTGTTTTTTTTAAGAGTGATCATATAAAGTAACTTTATTGATGGATATCACTTCATTAATCATAACGAATTGAACACTTCCACATAAAAAGACCACGTTTAATTTAGAGTATTCTTTTTCCATAAGAAGCAGTATCTATGGTATTCAAGTCAATAGTTAGATTCTTCGCATCAGTGAAATGCTGCTGACGTTAACTGGAAATCTCACACTTAGTAAATACTGCAGGAAAGGGGACGGCTTCAGGCTTACTAAGAAGTTATGATAGGAGAGGAAGGGAAGGTGGGGCAATAAGAAGATTGCCAGGAAATGCTGGTGACAGCGGGGAATGCCACCAGGAAAGGAGAGAGGGAAGCGCAGGGAGGCTGGGAATAATGTCATGGTTTCCTCACAGTTTCACCGGCATTGGGAGAATGACCCATGGGGCTCTGCCACCGTGTTGATCTCGCCCAGGGATCCCGTGGTCGCTGCTGATAGTTGAAACGGGTCTCCAAATCACTGCTCGGTGGCCCCATGAGTGGACGGGGAGGCGCAGACTCGGCTGGAGCATTCAGGGTTGGATGATAGTTAAACGACAATTTCCTGTTATTATGTGATTTTCTCCAGCATCTAACACTTTCAACACTCAGATACCTTTGAACAGAAGTTTAAATAAAAGTCTGTTGACTTTGCACATGAGTTCTACTGGGGACTTCAGGTGGCACTTTGCCATTGGACATAAGTCAAATGAGAGAATGTAGAGTCAGTTTCTCTTAAACTTTGGTGAATATCCTGGGGACATTTGGACTTGGGGAGTACTCAGGGTGCTCCAGTCACAGGATCAAAGCTTACTGCATCCTCCTGAAGAGTCCGTTTTACTCACAGATCTAGTAGAGGGAAAATTCGTCTGTTAGAACATAAGTTTAAATATTACAGTTTTAAGTTTTCATAAACCATTTAGATAAGACACTTTCACCCACCTGGCTTCGTCCCAAGTCCCCTTGACATTCACCTCTTTCCTATCCGTGGGGGTCAACGTTTTTTGTGGTTTTATCATTCGATCATTCTTGTGATATTATTTGATCACTGTGAACTAGAGATGCGAGACAGAAGTGACCGGCTGGTGATACGGATGCAATACAAACCAGCCCGTGCTTTCCAAATGCAGTGCAGCCACACTGCCGTCACCAGCGCGCCTCAAATGACAGGGCCTCAGGCCTTCTCCCAGGCCTCCCGATACTGTTGATCTGCAAAGTTGCATTTTGACCATGTACCTAAAGTGATTCTGGCTTGTAGGGAGACTTGGGAATCAAAGAACCACATGGTTTATTCTAACTATAGACACTGGTATTGCACCAACCAGACAGAAGAGGGATTGGGGTGTGGGTTTTTTTGTTTTTTGTTTTTTGCCTGTAGCATTTTGTTGTTGTTGTTACTTTATATTAGTTGCCAGCATTTAAAATCAGGGTATTTCATAGCTTTCCTTTAAAACTCAGAAGTCGGCCAGGTGTGGTGGCTCACGCTTGTAATCCCAGCACTTTGGGACCCCAAGGCGGGCAGATCAGGAGATCGAGACCATCCTGGCCAACATGGTGAAACCCTGTCTCTACTAAAGTACAAAAAATTAGCTTGGCATGATAGCATCCTCCTATAGTCCCAGCTATGCAGGAGGCTGAGGCAGGAGAATCATTTGAACCCGGGAGGTAGAGGTTACAGTAAGCCAAGATCACGCCATTGCACTCCAGCCTGGGTGACAGAGTGAGACTCCATCTAAAATAGAATAGAATATTCAGAAGTCAGGATAATACTAGGCCTGCTTTTTCTCCAGAACTCTCAGCCTCAGCTGAGCACCAGCGGCCTCTCTCAGATGGCCATGCCATGCTCTCTGGATCTCCTGGATCCCTACCTCATCCCCATTGCCTTGCTCTCTAGGAGCTTGAGGTTGTGATCCCCTGCTCAGTGAACACGTGGTCATGCAAGCAGCTGAGTCCCACACACCCCTTCCCAGCAGGCAGTATGAGTCCACTGCTGCCCTCCCCGCTCCCCCTGGGGAAACCGCTCACCTGGGCACTCCTGCCTGGGAAGTGAAGTACTGTAGAAAGAAGAACTTAAGCTGAAGAATTATTGGGACTCAGAATCATCTCCTGTGCTTGGTATTTCTTGTCTTTGAACCTTTTCTTTATAATTCTGTTCCTAGAGCTTTATTTTCCTCTCATGGAGCCTGCCTACTCTAAAATACACACACACACACACACACACACACACACACACACACACACGGATCCCCCATGACCATCACAGTGGGCATGTGCTCCCAAAGTGCCTCTACTGATCAGTAGATTTCATGGGTCTGAGCTCCAATTTTCCGTCCACCATTGCTCCCACTCTAAACTCGGAGTCTAAAAGGGGGCCCAAACACCAGCAGGAAAGAGTTTTTAGAGGAAAATGTATTCAGAATTCCAAACAACAGACTTGAAGTGATGAAATTTCAGTGCCTCAAACCTTTGCATCCTCATTGGAGAGGCTGTGTGGGCGCGTGGTTCACAGGAGCATGGGGACTCAGCCTGTGCTGGCCTTTCTCAGCGATCAGAAGCATACAACCCCAGCTAGTATTTTCCGAGAGGTGCCAGGGACTCTCTTTTATTCCATGAGGTCAAAGGACACCACTTGGAATTAGTCACTTGACAAGATTGTATTGTTTCTCTAACTTTTATTTTTTTCAAGTTTCTTGGGGCCTGCATTTCATTTCTCTTGCCTAGCAACTTCCCCCTGATGGATTTTAAAGGTCTCACAGAACTGCGCCTCTTGTCTCATTTATCTGAGTCTAGGTAAAGGCACAGAGACAGTGTCAATAGCTTTTAAAGGACTCCAAAAGACAAAGAGCATTTTCCTATTTCAAATTAATTTCTCTCTTGCTTGACCTATACTGACTCTTTCTAGGTTCTGCGTGTGTATGATTCAGGCCCACACAGCCTCTAACAAATGCAGAAGTGATGGACGCAGGCCCCTGGTGTGGGGGCACATTCCTGAACTCCTGTTTTCCTTGGTAACAAAACCTCCAATGGCCAGCATTGACTAAACCAGGACCAGCCTCATGGCCTGGAATTCCAGTCTCTTATCTGGAGCAAATCAGCATTTCCGTGCAGGGCTCCCAGGCTCCCTTCTGTCTGCCCCCCACAGCACTGACCACGGTTAGCAGGAGCTGGGAGCTGCTGCTTCTCCTGCTCAATGCAGGCTGGGAGTGCAGGGTTAATTCCTTAGACATGCACATTTGGCAAAATCGGAAAACACTCATTCTCGCTTCACACCTGATAGAATGGCCTTTGTTAAAAATACCAGGGATAGCCACTGTTGGCGAGGATGTGGAGAAAAGGGACCCTGGCACACTGTTAGGAATATAGGTTGGTATAGCCATTATGGAAAACAATATGGAAATTCCCAAAGAAATAAAAATAGACCTACTGTATGACTCAGCAGTCCTTCTTCTGGGCATCTACCCAAGGGAAATGAAATCACTACCTCTTAAAGATATCTACACTCCCATGCTCACGGTAACGCTATTCACAGTAGCCAAGATATGGAAGTAACCCAAATGTCTATTGATAAATGAATAGAGAAAGAAATTGTAGCATCCAACACACACACACACACACACACACACACACACACACACACACAACGGAATATTCCTCAGCCTTTAAAAAGGAGTTGTACCATTTGTCACAGTGTGGATGAACCTGGTAGACATTATTGCTAAGTGAAATAAGCCTCCCTTCCCCTTCACCTCCCCACCCTCCCCTCCCCCCTCCCTCTCTCCCTTCCCCTCCCCTCCCCTCCCTTCCTCTCCCTCCCTCCCTACCTCCCTCCCTCCCTCTCTTCTTTCCCCTCCCCTCCCCTCCACTCATCTCCTCTTATTTTTTTTTGAGATGGAGTTTTGCTCTTGTTACCCAGGCTGGAGTGTAATGGTGCAATCTCAACTCACTGCAACCTCCGCCTCCTGGGTTCAGGCAATTCTCCTGCCTCAGCCTCCTGAGTAGCTGGGATTACAGGCACGTGCCACCATGTGCAGCTAATTTTTTGTATTTTTAGTAGAGATGGGGTTTTACCATGTTGACCAGGATGGTCTCAATCTCTTGACCTCGTGATCCACCCACCTCAGCCTCCCAAAGTGCTGGGATTACAGGCGTGAGCCACCACGCCTGGCCCTTTTTTTAAAAAAAAAAATAGAGATGGGATCTCTCCACTTTTCCTAGGCTGGACATAAACCCCTGGGCTCAAGTGATTCTTTGGCCTCAGCCTCCCAGGTAGCTGGGATAACAGGCACACACCACTGTGTCTGGCTCAGACATATTTTTTGCTACATCCCAGTTTCATATATTTTATCTTTAAAAGGGGCCAGATGTTATTTTCATTCCGGAAATATGTTAATTAGAGCTACATGTATATCATCTTTTATTCAAATCTCACTGAAATATGTAGTATGCAAAAGGAGTGTCCCTGGGACTTGCTCATGTTTTAAAATATTTATTAAAGTGATAGCAGTTGTATGCATTTCTAAAAAAAGAAATAAATGGGAAGGAAATGGTTTTACAAAAGAGGATGCGTTTACCAATTTCATCATCATGGTGTCCTGAGAGTAAATCAGCCAGCGAGATTCCGGTTTTCCCTAATGTGATTTAAGACATTCTGATGAAGGCGGCAGTGGGGCTGCAGTGTTCAGGTAAGTAGTACACGCACTACTTAATTGCTCCGAATCAACTAAGTAGAACATTCAAGCTGGTGGTACCTGTGCAGGCTTCGTGAGGACAGCACGGCCCTGGCAAGAGGCCTGGTGGCTCTGAGGGTGACATATTATGTACTTGTCATAGCCTCACTGTCACATGCTGGGAGGTGCTTTGTGGGTGACAGCACCGAGGCTGAAGCCTTTCACAGAGACTGGCAGAGGCCTTGGCTGTGGGCCGCTGGGTGGAACCTAGCTATCTTGGAAAAGGCCACTTGTATCCTTGCAGTTGCATGGCGGAAGTATACCCGTCTATACCAGTTCACTTCAGTAAATTTGGACTGAGTCCCTGCCTTGTGCCACACACGGTGTTAGGCAGCAGGGCTACCCAAGATAAAAAGACAGTCTCTGTCCCCAAAGAACTCACAGTGTAATAGGCTGGAAAGGGATATAGGATCGGTATAAACAGCACAAGCCTGGAAGTGGTCCAAGGCTTGGGGAGCGAGGAGGCAGCTCTACAGAGGACGTGGCCTGCGAGCTGGGTTTTCGTGACAAGATGTTTTCTAGTGGACAAGGAGGGACAAGGGCACCACAGCCTCAGTGAGAGTAGCATGTGCAGACCCAGGTCCTGGGTCTGCATGGAGTACAGAGGGGAGTGCCAGGGATAGAAGAGGAGGGGGCTGGCGGGGCAGAGGTCAGATTGCAGGGAGCCTTATGTGTTGGGCTAAGGTCACGTTAATTCTGTAGGTGATGAGGAGCATGACATCAGTTTGATGCCAGGGCAGAAGACTGCAGACGCCTGCCTCCTGTGATGTGTGTGCTAAATGTGTCTCTCCTTGTCCTAGCTAAAGCACCCTGTCCAGTGCTCTGGCAGGTCAGAACTCCATGCTGTATCTGGCTCCCATACCGTATAGGCCACACTTTCCAAGACAGGACTCCATGCCAGATATGGAGGCAGGAGATTTGGAAACCAATAGGAAGCCAGCCTTGTCCATCTGTCCATCAGACATCCACAGAGGATGAGCAAAGGAGGGAGAGAGAAGGCTGGACCGCTCCTTGCCGGTCATATGAAGCCATGGGAACAGCGGTGGCGAGGAGATTAGTTTCAGGTGCAAGATCTCAGGACAGCTTTATGGAGGGGCTGGAAGTTTGGAAGTTCCAAATTTCCACTACTTTATTGTATAGATACTTTGTTGGGGGAAAACCCCACAAGAGCCGAGCCAAGGGCCTGAAGCCTCAGCATGTTCTCATTTAAACATAGAATTAGGAAAGAATTAGAGATATAGTGACATAGTTATTCCTATATATAATCATAAATAATCACATAGCTATTCATGTGTAATCACAATACATACAGCTATATTATCATATAATCTTTAATCTTACTAATAAGTCTCAGGTCAAGAAGCATGGGACTGAAGTGGCACTGGAAAAGAGGTGACCCTAAGGCAAGATGCTCTGAGCCCTCTGTTGCCCACATAAGGGCTCCTGGAGGACGCTTTGGCTGTGCAACAGTGTCAGCGCTGTGAAAGCGCCCGCTGTTTAGCCAGCCAGGGAAGGAGACGTCCAAGACAGCCAAGACGTCTCCTTCCCGAAGGAGTTAGGAGAAAACTCCGCTCTTCCAAGCTCTTGTGGTGGGCCTGACAGCTGTCAGGGAGGCCCACAGACATCAGGGGACTTAACTGTCTCTCTGTGGTGCAGTATTCAGCAGTCACGTTCCATGGCTAATTTCAAGTTCTGCTTCTGCACCAGGTTCCTCTTTTTCGTAGAAAATAAGAATTAATAATAGTAACATAAATCTTAGTGACCTTGTTATTTCTTGACAAGTATAAAAAAAGTGCTGACACCTTAGGTTTTCTCATTGTCTTGGCTTCTTCTCCCCTATCTCCAAGACACGTGATTTACCTGACCTATCACTGACCACCATTACCTCATCCTACCTGCCCTTCCCCCTGCTTTGTACTCTGAAATTCAGAGTGTCCAGGCACTCAGGGCCGCAGCTGGTCTCTGAGCTTTGGGTAGCAGTGGACCCCTGGGCCCAAACTCTCTTTTCTCTGTCTCTTTCTATTGTGTCTTTATTTCCAATTTCTCAGCTCCACACCAGCAGGGAGGGACTCGCTGGACCCTATAATACTTACTGTACTTTATTTAGTCTATCTTCTTTTTTAAGGCGAGAAGAATGTTTCTCTTCTCTCTCCATTTTGTGCCCAATGAGAAAGATCCCAATTATTAACTAAAGCTACACTTGAAAAACAACTTTTTCTTCAGAACTTTTTACACTGAACAAGATTTCAAATACAGTTACTGCATTTAATTCTTCGTCAGATGGTTCTGTCTTTGCTAACTTGCACAGGGAAAGGAGCTTGTGAGCAACTTTATTATGGATAATGGATTTCACTTTCAGCTGACTTGACTGTGTGCAGGCTGACAGCACAGGCCCCAGATGGTGGCGCTGGGTTGGGCAGTGGCGCTGTAATGTGTGTGCTAAATGTGTCTCTCTCTCTGTGGTCGTGACGCCCGGGTGGGGATGGACACAGATCAAGGCTATCCAGCTGCTACCCCACACGTGAGTCCAGGCACCTGCACCAGGGTTGACTTTGTATGTGTGAAGCTGAGCACGTTTATTTATTTCTCAGAGTTTATTATTTTAATCTCTTGGGAAGGGAGAGGGAGAGGAGAAAACAGACCCTCTTCAACAGAAAGAGGTTGTTTGAGAACCCGATGTCTGTCTTCCATGTCCTCGGCTCCCCTGGTACATTCCACGTTAATTACACCATACTCTGCCACCACAGTTTTTCCTTTCGTCTCCACAGCTTTGGAAAATAAATACATTATGAATGTGGAGTGGTCTGTGCTTGAAGCAGCGAGATGGAAAGGGAGAAGCAGCAGCCCTGCCAAACCAAGGGGCACATGTCCCAAGTCAACAAGGCCGCTCAGGGCTCGGGCAGAACACCAGACGGAAGGCCCGGAGGCGGCCAGGAGGCCCAGGGAGGGTCCCACAAGTAGGTAGCGTGGGGAACGAAGGCAGAGAGTGAGTTTTCCAGTCCCTCTGATTGCCATCCAGAGGAACCAGGGCCTTAACCATCAGAACCCAAAGGAAAAAAAAAATCCCTTTCTTCTGATGACGGGCTCCGCAGCAGGGGCCAGTGCAGCAAGGAGAACTCCCAAGACCTTGGCAGTGTCAGGGCCCCAGGGCTTCACCTCCTCTGCCACTGTTAAAAGGAATTATGGTCAGATATATATAAAACACAAAATTTGCCATTTTAACCATTTTTTTTTTAAGATGGAATGTTGTTCGGTTGCCCAGGCTGGAGTGCAGTGGTGTGATCTTGGCTCACTGCAACCTCTGCCTCCTGGGTTCAAGTGATTCTGTTGCCTCAGCCTCCAGATACAAGTGCATGTCACCACAGCCGACTGATTTTTGTATTTTTAGTAGAAATGGGGTTTCACCATACTGGCCAGGCTGGTCTCGAACTCCTGACCTCGTGATCCACCCACCTCAGCCTCCCAAAGGACTGGGAATATAGGCGTGAGCCGCCGCGCCTGGCCTCAGCCATGTTGAAGTGTCTAGGCACTGGCATTAATTCCATTCACAACATTGCACCACCATCACCACCATTTCTCAAATATGTGCATCACCCCAAGCGGAAACTCTGTGCCCATTCAATAATAACTTCCCATTTCCTGCCTCTCCCCAGCTCCAGCCTTCTGCCTGTGAGTGTGCCTATTCTTGGTATTTCCTATGCGTGGAGCCATGCACGTTTGTCTCCTCCACCACCCTCTGCTGCCCCGAGGCCCAGAAGCACACTGTTCCCCTCCCTACCCGCCCTGCTGCTGGGCCTGTGGGACCCTGTGGGTCCTTCCTCACTCACCACCCAGCACCCTCCATGAGCTTTCTCAGTCCCCCTCTACCAGACCAGGCATTTAGTTTGAAGCATTTTTCCTGCCCAGCCTCACATGCGTGTGTGTGTGTGTGTGTGTGTGTGTGTGTGTGTGTGGTCGGGGGGTTGGGGGGTTATTTGGGTAAGGGTCTTTTCTCCTCTCACACTCCCCTGGCGAATCAGAAGCGGTTGTGCGGTCCCAATGGAGGTGCTCAGGGCAGTTTTGTCTCAGCGACTGTTTAACAGGACGCTCGCCATGTACTGAGAGGAGCGAGGAGAGTCTCATCAGAGGGGGCTCCAGGCCAGGCTGCTTGGGTTCAAATCCAGA
The DNA here is from genome assembly GCF_049354715.1 of Callithrix jacchus. NCBI lineage: Eukaryota > Metazoa > Chordata > Mammalia > Primates > Cebidae > Callithrix > Callithrix jacchus. The sequence continues at coordinate 24,030,473 of NC_133516.1, read as the reverse complement.
CCTCGCCACTTACTAGCTGGGGGGGCTTTGACTAAATTCCTTAGCCCTTGTAAGCCTCAGTTTCCTTGTCTATAAAATGGGGATCATGATAACAACCTCACAAGTTTAGGAAGGATGAATGAGTTCACAGATCTAAACACAGCAGTGCTTTCGTGTGCTGGCACATGGTGCTAGATGTGTGTTGATGCATGTTTCCCATTGTTATAACCCACACATGGTGCTACATACGTGTTGATACGAATTTGCTATTGTTGTAACCTATGTCACAAAGTTTTTGTGTGGATGAAATCATTGATATAAATTGCTTAAAAAGTGACTGGCATTTAGTAAATGTCAGCTACAGTACATCTCTTGTTTGTCTGTCTGTCTCTCTGTCTGTCTGTGTGTGTATTCTTAAGGCAAAACCACTCAGCACTGAGTCTGCTTCCAAAAACTGTCTCCAACTTAAAGGTGCCACCAGTCCTGTTTAGGGGACTGGGTCACACCAGCAGCACATTACAAATGAACCAGCCTGCAGGCCTTGTTCCTTTCTTCAAGACAACAGAGACAGAGGAAGTCTCAGCAGATGGACACCAGGGGAGCCCTTCTTAGGGGGGTCTGCTGGGTGCGAATCAGAGCAGCCTGCTTTTGCCCAGTGCACAGCACAGCCTGAGCATTGCCACCCCTGTGGTTTTTCTTATTAAATCTGGAAACAAATTATACAAATTTGAATTATTTCTAACCTCGAGCAAAAGATAGTTACATTTCTATCTCAATCTGAAGACTGAGTGGGCTTTACTGTTTATGTGAGTACCTACAGTTTCAATCAAGACTCTCATTTTTTTAAACCCATGGAAGAAAATTATCCTCTATGGAAACCAAGCTTTACAAAGCTTGTCTCTGTGCTCTGATTTTAATTGCCAGTTGAAAGGAAACTTCAGCCTTGCTTGTTAAATAGCTGTGTAAATATTACCAGGGCACAGAGAAGGCCTGAGGAGAAGGAATGGTTTTCTTGCACATCTGTGCCTCTTTCTGAGGAAATGAAGACTCAGACTCATTTTCAAAGAAATGAGTTCAGCTTCAGATGGGAGGTTGACTCGTTTCCTGAAGGCCAAGGAGATGTATGCCCGCGCGCGCGTGTGTATTGTGTGTTCTTGTAAGCATGTGCGTCTGTTATGTACGTGTGTGTATGCGCATGTGTGTTCTGTGAGTGTACATGGGCATGGTGGGTACATGTGCGTTGCTGTGTGTGTTGGGGGACGCACTGGGAACAGAGCATGGTGTCTGGGGATCACATGTGTCTCTGCACTTGGAGGCCTCCGAGTGCTGTGTCTGCACCACTGTCACAGGCCACACAGATCCTGCTACTGCACATGGGCTGGGACCATGCTAGAGGGACCCTCCAGTCTCCCCTAGGTGGTCCCAGCTTAGCAGGTACCCTGTAAAATACGTTGAGACAACGTAATGTTCTGATTTAGGTGAAAGGCTTTCTTTTTGTCTGTGCATAGAGAGGCGTGGAGGCTTGGAGAAGGCTGGATGTCCATACATGTGTGCTAAAGATGGAGCCATCCGTCAGTCTTATTTCTCCTCTTGCCTTTGCTTTAGACCCTGGAATGGACACTGCTATATATTACATATTGAATTGGGTTCGCTGAGTCTCTGGCCTCTCCTTGGAAACAAGTAAGACCTTCTCTGAAGCTGCTTGAGGTCCTGTGGGCCAGGAACAGGGCAGGGAAGGAGGGGTTTGATAACTGGTTCCTTCCCAGCCAGATTTGGTTAACATGGCTTCTGAAAGCATCTTACTCATCCCTGTTGAGGTGCTGGTGTGCAGCTCAACATGCGCCCACTCCAACTCATTGAGTGGGTGCACAGAGTCCCCTGCAGTGAAGGCTGCCCCACCCACAGATCAGGAGGCAGCACGTGTTAAGCCTTACTTAGGGTTCTCTGGCCCCTGCCACCTGCAGGCCCTCTGTTGTGACTCTTTCCAAGAGTCATGAGGCACCGTTGCTCATGTATAAGTACACAAGTGACAAAGTCCCCTGAAGAATTGCCCACCAGTATGACCCGAGCGACCCCTTTCCCCAGCACCACACATGAGCACTCAAACTGGATGCGGAGGCCCAGCTGTCAGAGTGCCCATGTCTAAGGCTCAGCTCCAGGAGCCTCCCCCTCCCCCTGCCTCCCCGATCATATGGGCACAGGTTCGGTGCTGGCCCAGTCCTAGATGGTGGAAGGCAAGGAAGGAGAACTCACATCACTCTCCTGCTGTGCAGCAGAGTGTTCGCATGTTACTTCGTCTAATGCTCTGGCAGTCTTCTGAGGCATTCCACTCCGCACCATCACAGGGAGAAGACTGGAGCAAGAGGAAGGGAATTTGCATTTGCAAGTGCCCACTGCATTTGAGCGCCAGTTAGACACTGCATTACCTCATGCCGTCCTCATGACAGCCTCATGAGGTGTCGCAGTTAGTTCCGGTGGAGCTGGGGCCACGACACAGGTTCCCTGACTCAGAGTCCTGACTCTTTTTTTTTTTTTGAGACGGAGTTTTGCTCTTGTTACCCAGGCTGCAGTGCAATGGCGCGTCTTGGCTCACCGCAACCTCCGCCTCCTGGGTTCAGGCAATTCTCCTGCCTCAGCCTCCCAAGTAGCTGGGATTACAGGCACACGTCACCATGCCCAGCTAAGTTTTTTGTATTTTTAGTAGAGACGGGGTTTCACCATGTTGACCAGGTTGGTCTCGATCTCTTTACCTCGTGATCCACCCGCCTCGGCCTCCCAAAGTGCTGGGATTACAGGCGTGAGCCACCGCACCCGGCCCAGAGTCCTGACTCCTGCCTCCACCTTCTCACTACTGAAAAGTGTGGCCTGCAGACTGGTAGCGTTGGTATCACCTGGGGACTTGTCAGCAATGAGGAATGCCGATCTGCATTTTAGCCAGCTTCCCAGACACGCATTTCGCACGCACAGGAAGCTTTGGGAAGCACTGCTCTGCATCTTGTAATTCTGTGAGAAACCGTGGCAGGGGAGGTGGAGGCGAGTGGGGTTAGCTGACAAAAGCTTCTGGAGGTCCAGTGGCAGAGCTGAGCCGCAGAACAGGCGCACTGTGGGCCGAGGCGGCACTTGCTAATCAGCATGGCATCTGCAACACCTTCCTAGGCTGTGCAGAGAGGGGAAGGTGCAGCCTTGTGGTTCTTTGCCTGTGTGGAAGGGCAGGGGACTCTGGGGGAGAAGGGCGGTGTGGAGACAGGAAGTATCAATATCCACACAGGCCTGGAGCCCCCTCATCCAGGGACCACGGCTGCTAGGAGGGGCTGGACTCTTAAGAGGCATGTGCACCTGGGAAGCCCTTCTCAGGCAGCTCGTGAATGTGGGATTGAAGTGCTTAGATCTTGGCTTCCAGAAGTCTCCCTTGTGTCCAGCTCTGTACAGGGTGCTGGGATGAGTCTGCTGGCTGCACTTGAGTGTCAGCATTTGTGTCTGGACAGAACAAGGGGTGAGGAAGCCCTGTCGGGCCACTCTGGGCCTGTGTGGATGTAGGCAGGGGTCTGTTGGTCTTGGGCAAAGGACGAGGTGACTCTGAAGGGGCGAAGGAGGAGGCCTCAAGACAGCAGGGAAGTGTAGATGATGCTGGCTGGCCTGGGGGCGTGGGTGTGGGTTTCAGCAGTGCGCAGACAGGCAGTGGAGCGTGGGGCCTGCGTGGGACCTCCGTGGGGCCTTGCTGGGCTGTACCGGGTGCTTGCTTGCTTTTCTCCTTCGCCCCCTTCCAAGGCGTGTCCACAGCCCACGTTTCTTCATGCTTTTCCCTTAGTCTGAGACCTAGGAGGAGGAGAGGCCACTGCTGGAAATTTCAAGTTCCCTGGCCTCCCCAGCAAGCCAGCTCAGCAAATCCCACGCAGGGAGGAGGAGGAGCCACTGACCCTGAGGGGAGCAGCTCACATGCCTCCCTTGCCGGCACCAGGCCTTGCGGGTATGGGTGCCTCCGTGGGCGTGGGCAGGAGGAAATGGGCTCCGAATTAGTTTGGATGTGCTTGGGGCCAGGCTACTTTTTCCCCAGTGGGCAGTTCTGCAGCCTGAACAGTCATGGGGAAAAGGGCAGGGGGAGAACAGCCAGATAATTCCAGAAGAAAGGCTCAGGGGTGGCCAACAGAACTGCTGTTATTTTTGGGAGATTCTAATTGCTTTCCTCAGGTAGCAGCTTGAAGTAGCATCTAATTTTAATGACCGCTTTGATCTGGTTTTTAAAAATTTCACTCTTTATGTTCATTCAAATCCCAGTTGGCTGTTCCAGGTAAGCCCAGGCCCCTGTGCCCTATCCAGATAGAGCTGAGAAGTTGCAGGCCCTGCAGGCAGGGGCCCTGACTGCCTTGTCCCCATGCCCTGCCAGCTTCAGGCAGCCCCAGACATACCTGTGTTGACACCTGAATAGAGTGTACAATGGGGAGAGACAGGGAAGGTAGCTCACATTCTTTTCTGCTTTCACAGGGAGCCCCCCAGGTACAGCAGAGATTTAGGAGAATTATCTGGAAGGCCTGGAGAAGCAACTCGTGCACAAGGGGTCTGAGGAGGAGCTAGGGAGCACATTTCCAGTTTAAAGGGGAAAAATGTCTCCCTGGGAAGTGGGCACAGTCAAGTGGGTGAAAGAGGAGCTCCAAGGGTGAGGCCGGCTGCGTCCAGAGGAGTAGGAAAGTTGGGTTTGCTGCAGGCCACCTCGGAGACAGTGGTGTATAAACCAGCCGCAGGGACAGTGCCTCCCTACCCGCTTGCTGCTCCCTGCAGCCTACCTTGAGTTTGGAGACGTGACACCAAGGCAGGAGGAGGTGAGCACAGTGCTGCCACTGAGGCAGCCTGGAGCTGGGAAGGCCCGGGAGGCCACTCTCCTTGTGGTACAGGTGGGAGGTGTCAGTGGCCTGGCCAGTGTCGTCGTGCAAATCAGTGATAATGATTAGAACGGCCACTGCCACTGACGCCATAGACAGAACGCTCAAGACAGAAGCCAGGACCCGGAGCTCCTGATCCCCCTTCATCATCTGCATGCCTCCGTTCTCAGAGCCAGTCATGCGCCTGCTAAATATCTCCCAAACCCTTTGCTTCTCTCCATCCTTGGCACTGCCACCCGCCTCCCCCATCACCAAAGCGTCCTCCTGCCTGGTCTTGCTGCTTCTAGCCCTTCCTTCTTCATGCCAGGGCCCATTCAGCCAGAGGGACCTTCCTCATACACAAGCTGCCTTGCTTCAAACCTGCTGTTACCTTCAGCTTCCCTGACCTTCCCCACAGGGCCCACCCTAAACTGGCCCCTGCTTGCAGTCAGGCCTCTGACTCCACAGCACCTGCCCCTAACCACTGTGCTTATTGAATCCAACTGGATAGACTCCTCCCTTACAGGTCTGTGGCCTCTGCTGAAATGCATCAACATGCATCGAGACAGGGAAACCACCTCTGTTCCAGGGAAGCAGGGATGGGGGAGCGGCCAAGACTCCAGACCTGGCCACTTTTGATGAGTTGTTTATTTTCTGAAGCAGACAGTTCTGATAAATCCCTGATAATGATGCTCCTTGATCCAGCCTAGCATGATTGGAATCTGAGCTGGCCTGTCAAAAGGACAGATTGTTTTGTGAATTTTCTTTTACTTCCCTTAAAAAAAAAAAAAATTAAAAGCAGAAACAGTGCCGTGGAGTGCCGAGCTGTAAGGCTTCAGAGCACGCAGTGTAGCCAGCTGTGTGGCAGGGGTTGGGGGGCAGGCTGGATGTTTGGGGGTGCTGGAAACCAGGTCTGTTTTGCCCAGATGTGCTCTGTCTCTACAAATGGTGTTTAATGCAACTGTCCCTGTGCACAGGCCCCAGGCAGTCCCTGAAAGAGGAGAGTCTTGAAAATTCAAGGATGGCATCCAGGTGCGGTGGCTCATGCCTGTAATTCCAGCACTTTGGGAGGCCGAGGAGGGCAGATCACAAGGTCAGGAGTTCCAGACCAGCCTGGCCAACATGGTGAAACCCCGTCTCTACTAAAAATACAAAAATTAGCCGGACATGGTGGCAGGTGCCTATAGTTGAGCTGCTGGGGAGGTTGAAGCAGGGAAATTGCTTGAAGCAGAAAGACAGAGGTTGCAGTGAGCGGAGATCACACCACTGCACTCCAGCCTGAGCAACAGAGTGAGACTCCATCACAAAAAAAAAAAAAAAAAGAAAAGAAAAAGAGAAGTCAAGGACAGGTCTTGTGCATCTCAGGGCATCTCTGAGTCCTAGTGAGTGCTGGCCTCCACATGGCCTGCACAGCACAGAGGAGAGAGGTGAGTGGGGGCAGCTCCCTCAGGGGCTGGCCTTGGGGTTGGGGAGGAGGCTAGCCCAGCAAGCTTTGTAGACGCCTCTCTCCTGTGTTGGGTATGAGGTTAGTGCTCAGAGCACTGGTTCCATCACCACAGTGGAAGGGCAGTGAGGCTAGTAGCGACCTGACAGTTTTGAAGCAAACTCTGGGCCAGCCCCTGGTGGAATGGAGTGTTCTCACCGCATCAGTCCTGAACTCTACTAGGATTCTCACCATACACAGGCTGTGGGTTGTGGCTGCCCACCATGGCCCACAGGATGACTGGGGTCTTGGAGTTTCCAGGGGGCACAAGGAGCCAAGCTCCTGCTCCTTTCTCTCCAGCTGCACCGCTGTGCTTCTTGAGTAGAACTGGGTGGGCTCCCCTGTCAGTCTGCGGTCTCTGGTGAAATGCGCTGGCATGCTTAGACATGAAGAAGGAGCCTCCATTCCAGCGAACCAGGGATGGGAGAGTCACAGAGATGATAGATCTGGCCACCTGGGGTGAGTTGCATATTTTCTGAACCAGGTTGGAGCTGGGGCAGCAGCACCGGGGGTGAAGACCAGGACTGTGACTGACACTGGTGCCAAGTCACCATTCCCAAGAGGTGTGGAGAGGTCAGAAGAGGGGTTGAGCCAAAGGGCCAATCCAGATATTCTCTCTCCAAAGCCCACGCTCCTCTGAACTGTTCTCCAGGGACCTCACTCAGCCCTTTTTGGCCCCAACTTGAACTTCCATATGGCAGTCATTTCTCTTCCTACTTGACCTCATGCACGGAGAGGATGCAGAGTGCTTGAATCCTGTAAATCCCATGGGGGTCGTCCTTTGCTTGGGAGAAAGTTCAATCCACGTGAAGACTCTGCGGCTGCTCAGGTGAACCACAGGTTTTGGCATTTCCACACTCTGGAAGTGGCTGCCTTTCTGGCCTCCCTTTCCTACCCTTAGGGTCTACATGTGGCAGGAGCTGCTTCTTGGGCACCATCAGAAAACTTCCCCGCCAAGAGCCAAGCTGCACTGTCCACAGCATGGAGGACAGTCATCCTACCAGAGTGGGCTCTCCAGGATGAGGGTCTCTGTCGATTCACTGTGTATCCTCAGTGCTCTTCACATCCCCAAGCCCTGATGCCTGACTGAATAAATGGCTCCCTGGGGTTGGGTTTCCAGGGTCGATGGAGTCCTGGGACTGTGTGTAGTGGCAGGAGTTTTGCCAAGAACATCTTGGGTAGTTAAACTCACTAAAATACAGCAAGCGAAGAAGAGGCTGCAAGGGCTGACCTAAGTATTTTAGGGAGAGAATTGGACCTCTGAAAAGAGTGTGGTTTACTTCTCTCAAAATCTGGGACGCATGAAATAAATGACTCTGAGGCTGCCATTTCGCTGCGGGGAAAGGCCACAGGCAGTCTTGTGGTGCTCTAGCGAGTGTGGGCTTTGTGTCCCAGCTGGACAGCCTTGCCCAGGTGGCTTCCATGCCCCAGGTTCCTGGGTGATCTCTATGGGTTTTTCTCAGCTATAAGATTTTGGGTGTAAGACCAGGGCTCTGACTAGAATCGGGCTTCCTGCCTCTCAGTGCCCCTGGGGCTCTGCCATCTTCCCATCCTCACCTGCAGCCTACCCTGTGGTTGGAACTGGCCTGATGCAATTCAGACCTCATGTCCTGTTTTCTGCCTTAGCAGCCAGACCTTCCCAGTGAACTACAGCCCTCTGGGAAGCCTTTCTCTGATGTTATTTCTCACTCGAGCTCTGACCTTGATGAGAGCACAGGAGATTGAGCCCCTCCTTCCCCGTAGGCTCTGTGTTAATAGAACAAAAGGCAAGCTGTGTGACCATGAGCACACCACTTTTTTTTTTTTTGAGACACAGCCTTGCTCTGTCACCTAGGCTGCAGTGCAATAGCGTGATCTCTGCTAACCAAAACCTCTGCCTCCTGGGTTCAAGCGATTCTCCTGCCTCAACCTCCCGAGTAGCTGAGACTACAGGTGTGCGTCACCACGCCCAGCTAATTTTTTGTATTTTTAGTAGAGATGGGGTTTCACCATGTTGGCTAGGCTGGCCTCGAACTCCCGACCTCATGATCTGCCCATCTCAGCCTCCCAAAGTGCTGGAATTAAGGCGTGAGCCACCATGCCTGGCCTTTTTTTTTTTTTTTTGGGAGACCAATTCTCATTCACGGTCACCCAGGCTGGAGTGCAGTGGTGCAATCTTGGCTCACAGCAACCTCCACCTCCTGGGTTCAAGCGATTCTCCTGCCTCAGCCCCCTGAGTAGCTGAGACTACAGGCGCCCACCAGCACACCTGGCTAATTTTTATATTTTTAGTAGAGATGGAGTTTTGCCATGTTGGCTGGACTGGTCTTGAACTCCTGATTGCAAGTGATCTGCCTGCCTCAGCCTCCCAAAGTGCTGGGATTACAAGCAAGAGCCACTGCACCCAGCCAGGCGCTGTAACCCCTCTGCGCTTCCATTTCCTCATCTGTAAAATGGAAATAACACAGACCATAGGTAGTCGCCATGAGGAATTGAGATAATGCACATATAGCTGGCTAATGACTCCTGTGAATCAAGTGATGTCGCCGCCACCGCCACCGCCGCCGCCGCCTCCTCCTCCTCCTCCTCCTCCTCCTCCTCATTTTTCTGGGTGCGATGCTTGGTTCAAAATAGGCTTGAACAAATACTTATTGACAGCTTGGATGTAGGGATGATCCTGACTTCTGAGGAGGAGTGGATGAGGAGGTAGACCTCAGGAGAGCCCCAGGGATTATTTCAGCAGGGAGAGGTGTTGACTAAAGAAAAAAATCAAGTTTTTAAAGAATTAAAGTTAGTTTTGTTCAGAAGTTGACTGAGAACTACAGCCTGGGAGAAGTCTTTCAGAGAGGTTCTGTCAGGCTGCCCCGAAACTGTTTCAGCTGTTTGTTTGTTTTTGTTAAGATGGAGTTTTGCTCTTGTTGCCCAGGCTGGAGTGCAATGGCACAATCCCAGCTCACTGCACCTCCACCTCCCAGGTTCAAGCGGTTCTCCTGCTTCGGCCTCCCAAGTAGCTGGGATTACAGGCATGTGCCACCACACCCAGCTAATTTCATATTTTTGGTAGAGATGGGGTTTCTCTGTGTTGTTCAAGCTGGTCTTGAACTCCTGACTGACGTCAGGTGATCTGCCCGCCTTGGCCTCCCAAAATGCTAGGATTACAGGCGTGAGTCACTGTGCCCAGCCAGCTCACAGTTTATACACAGGTAGAGAGGCTCGATACACACAGGCTATCATCAAGGCTTAAGTGGAAGGATACATCTGGTTAGAGAGTCCAGAAGCGAAGCATCATCACTAACCCCTTCAGATGTGATCTTATACGTAGGAAAAGGCAAGGACTAGGGTCATGTATCTTTTAAGGAATATAGTGACTCAGGCAAGAGACATGGGGGGCCAGGGGCTCTATCCTGTTTTGTCTTTGCTTCATCCTCCGGAGGGCTGCATGTTGTCACAGAGTCAGAGGCTTTGTGGAATGTAGCTGGCAAGCAGAAATGTGCAGACGTGGTTTCTTACGTTTGAAACTTTATTTCATGGGGTGTGCAGGGCTTCCTGGCTGGGGCCGTGTCTGTGCCACCTATGACCTGGCACCTCACTGCTGCTCTTGGCAGACGGGGTGCCCCATGGCTGAGAGCAGGTTTGGAGAGGCCCTTCTTTTTTTTTTTTTGAGACAGAGTTTTACTCTGTTCCCCAGCAATCTCGGCTCGCTGCAACCTCTGCCCCCAGGGGTTCAAGTGATTCTCCTGCCTCAGCCTCCTGAGTAGCTGGAATTACAGGTACATGCCACTATGCCCAGCTAATTTTTGTGGAGTTGAAATGGAGTTTCACCATGCTGGCCAGGCTGGCTTTGAACTCCTGACCTCCAGCGATCCACGTGCCTCAGCCTCCCAAAGTGCTGGGATTACAGGCATGAGCACCACACCCGGCCGAGAGGTCCTTCCTCAGGGTCCCTCACTTTCTTTCTCCTGGCTGAACTTCCACAAGCTTCCATGTTTTATGCTGAAATGCCTGAGGGAAGGAATTTCCAGGGACACAGGGAACTTTTCTGGCCCTGTCTGTTCCTCCTTCCTGCTCCTGTGCAGCTGCTCAGATGGTAGCACCAGACAGAGAGAGAAGATGGGCAGGTATCAGCAGCCCTCCAGGGAGACCACCAGGGAGGGGGGCGAATGGGGAGGCAAAAGCCTGAGACCGATCACCCCTATTTCCTGAAAACTGAATCTGCAGACACTCAAATAGGACAAAACTAAGGACTCTGCAGAAACAAATAGGTACAGTGATTGCCTCACACACCCAGCACACTGCTGAGGTCCCATAATTGGAGGCCACCCAGACACCCCACACTGGATGAACAGTGAGGCTTTGTCAATACACAGAAGTGAGTTTTTGAAACAAAAGCAAGTAACAACAACAAATCCACATTGTATTCACATGCTTGTGGCACAGTTAAAGAGAGATCAATTGTTGGAGTTCAGTAATCATGAGGTGCCCTTGACTTTCACCCCTAAAGCATCAGAGACCTGGCCTAGAACTGTAGGCTTTCAGGGACTGAAAAGAATCCTCCAGCTGATTTGTCCATTTAATAGGTATAGGACCCGAGGGCCCAGGAGGGGAAGTGATTTGCCCAAGGCCACCCTGCCGGTGGGTGCAGAGCCAGGCAGACCAGGTGCAGGGCCCACTGACTACTGCCCGAGACAGTTTGGCATCGAGAATCTGCACCGCTGCTCACTTAACTTCACATTGTGGCTTTCCTTATCTCATCTGAATGTACTGAGTATTTTACCTGCATTATCTCATAAAATTTTCTCAGCAGCCCTATCTATATCTGGGAAGCCTAAAAGCACAGAGACTTTGAGTGCCTTCTCCAGGGTAGATACAGAGGACCAGGATTTAAGCCCCGGACTGGGACTGTCTATCCCCAGAACCTGCATTCTGAACCCATCTGTGCACTGGTACATTCTTTTCAAGGCAGTGGAAATCTCGTCTATAGCTGCCTCCCGGCCTTCCCCTCGATCCCAGACTGATGGAAGGTGGCAGAGCGGGGCCTCCCTCCTGGTCCCTGTAAGCATTACTTTGCTGCTTCCAGGAAGCCTGTCCCAGCGCCCTGCTCAGTGCTGCGACAGAGGGAGAAGACGGGACAAGTATTAGCATAGAACCTGTATGTGCTTTGTAAATGGCTATGCCACTTGTTGTAAGGCCATTTTCAGGTTAAAATAGCTCGATGGCTTTCATCTCCTTATAAAAATAATAAAAACGCTTTTGTGGTATGTGTGACCCTCCTTGGGCCACCAGTGGCAGCATCGCCTGAGAGCTTGTCAGAAGTACAGAGGCTGACAGGATCCCAGGTAAGCATCTGAGAAGGGCTGCGCACCCCGCCATGACAGGCTCCTGTAGGCGGGGCCTGGGCCTGGCCCGTCGCACTGTCACTGTGCCAGTGGCATTTTTGCCTTGGCCAAGATCCATGCCACAGATGTGCAGGACAGTGAACAGCAGGGACAGCCAAAGGTGGGGATCACCTCAGATGGAATAGAATGGGAGGGCGCTGTACTTTCTCTGATCTTGAGAAGGAACACACTTTGCAGCCAGGGGTTATACTGCCCAGCACCTTCATGCCTGGGTGAGCCACATCCACGGAGTCTCCGCAACCTCTAGCTGCTGGGAACACCCCCTCCCATGAGGGCGAAGGGCACTGGTGCGAATTGATTGAGTCTTATTGAGGACACAAGGTTAAATTCCACACATACTCTCCCTACTGCCTTTACCACACATGCCTGCATTCTGCTCACTCTCCCGGAAAACACCCCGCCATGTGTCCTGGCACTCTCTCCCGTGACTTCCAGCGCCATGAGGCTGTCGGGGGCGTTGAGCCGATTCTGAAGGTGACTCTCTGTGGCTTTGTCTTCACCCTGACAATCCCCCTACCCTCTGCTGCCTTAAATTCAGGGAAAGAGCAAGGTTGTGGAGCTGAGCTGGGGCCTGGCTACCCAGCTGGGCCAGATGCGTGTGGGGCCTCACCAGCTTTGGCTGCCAGCTCTGTGGTCTCTTGGTTGGGTCCTGGGGCTCCCACTAGAATTGAGCTGCTCCCTGTGACAGGTACTGGAGCCTCAGTACTGGAGCTGGGTGCCTTTCAGGGCCAGCACTAGGAAGGGTGTTGTCCAGAGGGCTGTGAGCATCCCTGGGTCAGGTCACCATCTGGGCCTCTTCATTCCTAGTCTTTGTCACAGCACCTTGTCACATATGTGGATTCCTGAGCTTGGGGAGCCAACTTTTCTGTCTCGCCTTCTCTGTCTTCACTTCCCTCTAGTGAACTGGGCCCAAGGCACATTCTCCTCCTGCCCCTGCCTTTCTGAACGATTGTTCCACTGCCTTCATTCAACATTCTCCTCTTGAATTCCTGCTGTCTAGCTTTAGAATCTCTTATGCCTGGGCTGGGCGCGGTGGCTCATGCCTGTAATCCCAGCACTTTGGGAGGCTGAGGTGGGTGGATCACGAGGTAAGGAGTTTGAGACCAGCCTGGCCAACATGGTGAAACCCCGTCTCTACTAAATATACAAACAATTAGCTGGGCATGGTGGTAGGCACCTGTAATCCCAGCTACTAGGGAGGCTGAGGCAGGAGAATCAGTTGAACCCAGGAGGCGGAGCTTGCATATCCCCTTATCAGCCAGTCACCTGGCTCCACCCACACCCTCCTTCACCCTTTATTCACCTGTTATTCATTCCTGATTGTATTACGCAGAGCCCCTTGGAAACTAATTCTTTCTCAAACCCTTCTTGCACCCAGCCCCTCATCCTCATAGATGACTTCATGTGTTCCTTCCCTGACCCCCTTAGAGCCGATGCTGCACTCACTCTGTCCCTCTCTGCTCCCAGCTACATCCTGGGGTTCCCTCTTCCTGGACAGCTCTTCTGCGTGGCAACTCTCCCCTTCCTGACCTCGGGCAAGTGTTTTAGAGCTCTCTGCCACAGGTTCCTCATCATAATCTGGAAATCATAGTACTTACCACGTTTGCTTATTACAAACATTATATTGAATACATTTAGGAACTTAAAACAGGGCCTGGCACATAGTAAGTCCTCACTAAATATTAGCCGTTATCATGATTGTCATTCCTCAAAGAAGCCACCCTGCTGTTTCCTCCTGTATTTCTTCTCTTCAGTCTGCCTTTCTCTGGCATATGCATTCCTTTCCCTTGGCATACAGAATACTCAGCTCTCCCTCTGTGTAAAATATCCTTCCTTCTGCCCTCTCTTTGCCTTGAGGTCCATCTGCCTCCCTGGCATCTGTTCTCTCCTGTTCACATGCTCCCCAGTGCCAAGGGTCCGGCTTCTCCATCTCCGTCCCTCTCCTTCTCCAAGGTCACCCGTTGCTTCTTGCAGCACCTCCAAGTCCTTGCCCTCTACAGCTTTCCACGCTGCTGTATTCTCGGGTACAGTGACATGCTGGGGACAAGTCACACCGAGTAGGGAGCCGGGAGATGCAAGTTGAGGCTGCCAAACTGGGGATGAGGGTCACAGCTTCCCAAGGCTCCGGTGCAGCATAGACAGGACGTTGCCACCAGGGAGGGATCTCAGTTCCCATTGCCCAGGCAGAATGCCTCTGGTGGCATGGTTCGTGCAGAGCCAAGTGGGTGGCTTAGGTGGGGCCTTGAGGACACTGTGGTCAAGATGAAGGGAAGAGCCTTCAGCATTTGGAATTCTTGAGGGTGTCCCTAGGGATGGAGCAGAGAGGAAGGCGATCCAGGTGGCAAGCAAGGAGGTGCCAGCCTGACAGCGCAGGGCTGCAATGGAAGGTGGGGAGGATGGCTCTGGAAGTGTGGGGGCCAGTGTGCGGCCCTGGGGACTGGGGACAGTGGCAGTAGGCTTCATCTCTACTTTATGGAGGGATACTGAGGTACTGTCTGGGTGTCATTCTGTCCAGATCCAAGTGTTTGTGTGAGAGGCAGAGAATGGGCAGTTGATATCAGTAGGAGACTTGGAGGATATTGCTGGGGAGAGAAGGCCCAGGGAAGGACCAGCTCGGATGGGGATGAGGAAGAGGGGAAGGTAGGCAGGAGGGAACTTGGTGGGGCATCTGTGTCAGAGGGCTAGGGGACGAGAAGCTGGAGGAGGCACAGTGGGCCTGCAGAACTAGCTGGAAGGCCCGTGTGGCTGAGTGGCCCTGCAGGAGAGCTCCTGCAGAGATCCCACACAGAAAAGGCCCCCATGGCCTGAGTCTTTACCGGCCTCTCAGCTGTCAGTGTCGGGGACAGGTGGCCAGGGTCCTCCAATGCCCTGCATCTTCCTGGCTCCTCTTCTTCTACCTCCTAAATGTCAGAACTCTCCAGAATTTGGTACCACCTGCTTTGTGCTTTCTGCTTATGGCCTGTTCATCCAGCCACCTGCTGGGCATCTTTCTCCACACCGTTGCTCTTTGGGTGCCTGTTCAGGAGTCAGCGTGACATTCTCTTTCCTCCTCCCACACCCACTCCTCCCAGCCTTGCCATTGCTGTTCTTGGTTCCACCCTCTGAATAGGGATCCAGGCTTAAAGCCCCTCCTCTTCCCCATTGTCTCTGTCCCCTGCCCCTCCCAGGGCCTAGTGCCCCTCATCCTCCATAGATGACTTCACGTGTTCCTTCCCTGATCCCCTCAGAGCCGCTGCTGCACTCACTCTGTCCCTCTCTGCTCCCAGCTGCATCCTGGGGTTCCCTCTTCCTGGACAGCTCTTCTGCCTGGCAACTCTCCCCTTCCTGACCTTGGGCAAGTGTTTTAGAGCTCTCTGCCACAGGTTCCTCATCTATAACATGGAAATCATAGTACCTACCTAGTTTGTGGGATTGAGTGAGGGGAATTCCCCACCCGTCTGTTTTTTACAGCTCCAGGACTGCAGGTGTTGGGGGAAGGCCACATGACTCAGATACCCAGGCAGGCTGGGCATGGGGAATGGAGGGCCAAGAGGAGCCTTAGAGAAGGGCATGATGCATCCTGAGGGTACAGGGCAGCAGCCTCGGGGTCCTGGCGATGCTGTGCCATGTGGAGGCCTCAGGCCCACCAGCTGCCCTTTTGCAGGGCTTTGGAGAAAAGGAGGCTTGCAGGTGGCTGAAGGGCCACCCTGCACCAGGTCAGAGGCTTTGCAGAGCCTCACGGAGATAAGCTGGTCATAGCTGGTGCAGCTTTGGAAATGAGACTGGCACTATGGGCCACCTGTATTCCAGACTTCAGGAGGCTGGCTGGCTGGATGAGGGCTGATCTCTGAGGAGCCACCACACCCTAAGCCTGGGCAGGGAGGGGCGTTTGCAGCATCAGCCCTGCCGAGGCTGAGCACCCTCAGGGAGAGTCAGGGCTGCTCTTCAGGGCACGCTGCTGGGCACAGTCAGTGCACTGATCTGCGTGGAGTCCCATCCCAGCTCAGTGGGCGGGGAGCAGGGGGGACCCTCCCCACCCCATCCATGCTATGGCATCACTGCCTCTGGTTCTGGATTGCAGATGCTCTCTCTTCACCTTGTGACTGCCCCTGTTGGCAAATTCACGTGGAGGATCTTCTCTTCCCCTTAGCCCAGTTTCCAGAGGGCAGGGAGGCTCTATTTGCTTCCCTGCCTGTGGGGTCCACTGGGTGCTCATCTAAACATTTGGGTGATGGCTGATTGCTTTCTCGGCTCACTCTGTTCTCGGGTGTCCCTGTGTGTCTCAGTAAGAGCAGGAAACATTGCAGGGTGGGCTTTTAGACATCTCTCTGCTGGAGTCCCCATGCTACTCCCCACACCATCTCTTATCCCTCTGCTTTTCCCTTCCCCAGCCACTGACACCGGCCTCTTCCTGGACAGCAGCTGCTCCGCCCACTGTAGGTCATTCTCTCTCCACCTACTGGAAGCAGCAGGGGCTGGGGGTTTTGCTGAGGGCAGTTCTTGGCCCCACAGGTGTCC
The DNA here is from genome assembly GCF_049354715.1 of Callithrix jacchus. NCBI lineage: Eukaryota > Metazoa > Chordata > Mammalia > Primates > Cebidae > Callithrix > Callithrix jacchus. The sequence goes on along the minus strand of NC_133516.1, from coordinate 24,014,283 downwards.
TCTGAGTCCCCAGACGAGACGGTGAGAATAAGGTACAAGTGAGCTATGGTGTTTTTCTCCATCTTCATTGCCGGAGAGTTCTGTGGGTTGAAGTGTGTCTCCCAGAATTCCTCTGCTGAAGTCCTAGCCCCCCGTACTTTTGAGTGTCACCTTTTCTGGGAATGGGGTTGTTGAAGATGTAATGAGTTGAGATGAGGTTATGCCAGGGCAGACCCCGATCTTTATGACTGGCATCTTGATAGAAAGGGGCAATGTGGACACACAGGCATGTGCACACAGGGAAAATGCCAGGTGAACATGAAGGCAGAGAGTGGGGTGATGCCTCTCTGAGGATCCCAGGTCACCAGCAAGCCACCAGGAGCTAGGGGAGTGCCTGGAACAGACCCTCCCTCCCAGCCCAGATGGAGCCAGCTGCCAGCACTGTGATCTTGGACTTCCAGCCTGTACAACCAAGAGACAGTACCTTTCTGCTGTTGAAGCCACCCCGTTGGTGGGACGTTGTTATGGTGGTCCTAGCAAACTAACAGAGCTCAGTGGTCTTGTATGTGACAGTGGGCCCACTGTGCAGGCGGTACAGGGGCAGCTCTCCAGCACGCTTGGCTCTTCTGCTAGCCAACCCAGTGCCCTGTCACAACTGTCCCTCCTCCAGCTGAGAGCCCCAGCGTGGCATAATTCAAAACAACACAGGCTCTGGGAATGTGCGCAGGCGAGTTCCAGTGCCTGTGCCGCAGTCAGCGCTGTGACCCCGTGCGGCTTCTTCCTCTCCTGGAACGGGTGGCTGTGGGTGGCCACTAATGCTGTCCTGATTAAAGCTGTGCACATCTACTCAGCAGATAGCTGCCTCCTTTCTCACCTCCTGAGCCTCCAGCCCTTCCCCCAGCCATCTCCCTTCCCTGAACCCTCGTTCTCTCAGGCTGTGCAGGTGCTGCAGAGATGCCAGCCATTGCAAACCAGGGGCACCGGCAGCCTCCAACGTGCAGGGAGAGGCTCCAGGAGGCGGAGGCCTTGCTGCTGGTTCTTTCTGGAGGGGAAGGGCTGCGGCTTGTGTTGGGGAGGGGCTGGAGGGGAAGCCACCTGTGGTGTGCCTCCTCATAGGGTCCCTGTGGGTCTCAGTGCCCCAGCAGTCCCCTCCTCTCCTGCCAGGCAGCCTGGTTTCAGCACTTAGGGCTGACCCCAGTGCCCTCTCAGCCCGTGAAGCAGTGGCCCTGCCTCGCCCCCTGCTTGCCTTTTCCAAGTTCTGGGAATGCTGTGGTTTGGAAACTCAGTTGCTGGACCTCAAAGAGGGCTGGGGTTTGACAACAAGCACTTGTTTCTTACGAGGTCCCACAGACATGGGGGAGCACGTGCCTGTCACCTGCTTAATGTCCCTCCTGTTGTCCCAGACAAGGCCCGACAGGTGCTAGTGAAGTGAGCTTGGAGGAGGTGGGCCCTGCTGGAGGGGAAAGCACAGCCTCTGTGTCTCCTGGCAGGCTGGCTTCGTCTGAGTGGCATGCCTTGCCTCACCACAAGGCTTGTTTTGGGCAGGTAAGAGGCGGCAGTTCCCTTTTCTGGGCAGAGGCATTTGCGGAAAAGCACACATGATTTGCCTGGAAATGTGGGGGTTGCCCTTTCAGCAGCGTGACTCTGGGCAGGGCAGTTTTTGACCTCAGCTTCCTCATCTGCACAATGGGTGCATGAACCAGGAGTCCCTAAGAGTCTTCAGGGACTGTGGACCTATGAGGAGCCCTTCTTGGTCCTACTGCAAATAGCCTGTGTGACATTGAGAACACTTGAGTTTCACTCTTGTTGCCCGAGCTGGAGTGCAATGGGGGCGATCTTGACTCACTGTAACCTCCGCCTCCCAGGTTCAAGTAAATCTCCGGTTTCAGTCTCCCGAGTAGCTGGGATTATAGGCGTGTGCCGTGATGTCCAGCTAATTTTTGCTTTTTAGTAGAGATGGTGTTTCGCCATGTTGACCAAGCTGGTCTCAAACTCCTGACCTCAGGTGATCCACCCGCCTTGGCCTCCCAAAGTGCTGGGATTACAGGCATGAGCCACCACGCCCAGCCTAGGAACACTTCTTACCTTCTCTGTCCAGTAGAGCTGGAGACCTAAGCCTGCTTTAGGTCTTGTTATCAAGAGATCCTAATAAGGGTCAGTTGTGAGCTGGCAGTAGGGAATGCCATGGGGACACGGGCACTGTAGAACTCTGTGGTGGCCCTACGACTCCGGGAATGTCCACGTCTTCTCCAGTTTGATCACAGAGGGCAGGGGTTCCCCTAAAGGACTGAAGAGCTCGAGTCTGCCCCACAAAACTTCAGCCTCAGCTCCAGGTAGGACTGAGATGCAGCGTTATTGGTCTGAAATAAGCCCGGCATCACCCAGCAGGGTGTTCAGAGAGCCTCTGGGCCAGGGAGGACTTGAAATGTCCCTGGGTCACCCCAGATAACCTGGCTGGTGTGGATGAAGCGCTGGGCAACTGCCAAGTGTTGCTCTTCCCTCCTGGCCTCTTATCTCTGGTGACTGGAAAACGAGTTCCCTTCCAAGTCAAATGAGAGCTCATTGGGCCTGGCGCACATGCGTGGGTATAAGGGAAATGGCATTTCCCGGTTTCAGGCCTCGCTGACGACAGAGCCTTGGGGCCGGGTGCTTCCTCTGGGAGGAGGCCCAGATGCTGGCCATTCAGTGACTGCTCTCAAGCCTGAAGGACACCCCAGAGGTGTGCCACGTGAGAAAAGCCTTCTCTGCCTGAGAGCCTATAGCTTGCACTCAGCCTGAGTCAGCACAGGCTTCTAGAACCTTCCTGCAGAGTCTGGTGCAGCCAGCTCTGCTCAGCATGTTCCTATCCTCGCTTTGTCCCACTTGGAGGAGATGGTGGAAAACTCAGCCTGAGGAGCTGAGAAAGGGGTAGGAGAAAAAAAATCACGAAGAGTCGGAGGCAAAAGGGCCTGTGGTTTGGAGCGGCGCGAGGAGGAGGAGGGAGGATTGATGGCCACGTGTGTGGGGAGGATGAGCTTTAGATTCTCCTGCCAAGGTCTTTTGAAAGTCCTTAGCAGAGCGGCCTTGGTTGTGATCATCAGGGAACGACTTGAACCGAGGAAGGAACTTTGCTTTTCCAAACTGCTTCAGGTCCCCTTTTCCATCAAGACAGGCCTTCTCCCTGAAATGACTTCACGGGCTTTTAATATTCTTTTTTATGATTATTAAGTTATGGTCAATATTCAAAATTTAGAAATTACATTTATCATTGGAAGAATGTTCTTAAAGGTTCTTAATTTTTATGTTCCCAATGGGTCTCCTTGACTTTGGGAAAGAACCAGTGTTGACCTTGGACTGTCTGCATGGGGGCTTGTTTTGCAGTTGAAATTATTTCTAAAGAGGTGAAATAGACGTATCCCCTCTAACATAAGTCTCTGGGTGACTATGGAAGATGGGACAAGACTCTCCACAGGCCGGACAATTAGACAGTTAGACCAATCCAGACGATCAGCGTGAAGTGGCTGGTTGTGGGCATGGGGGGTGAGTCGGAGAAACTTCTGGATGCTCCAGGACTCAGACCTAAATAGCTGCATTTATACAGAGGTTTCCTGCAGCCTCTGCACATGCCACTGGTGGTGGCCCTGAATATATGTCATCAGTGCCAGGCTCCTGTGAAGAAGGGACAGGGTCTGGGACACTCACTGCCCTGCCTGGAAGAGGCCTCAGGTTTGACCCCGAAATTACTAACGTTCCAGCAGCGGCTGCATCACTCGATCACCCTGTTCCCCGTGCTCTGGCCTTGGCATATGCCACCCATATTCAGAAATAAGATTGAAATCCAAGTGCAGCTCCTTGGAACCCTAGCCCATGGAATCTGAGGCAGTCAGATAAAAGGGACCTCAGAGATCAGAAGCCCTGCCTGTGACAAACTGAGGCCCTCTGTTCCCTTTCTGTGAAAATGCAGGCAACGATGCCCTGTGCTGCCCCGGAGAGGGAGCCGAGGTGGAGAGTGTAAGAGGGCTCTGTGACCCACACTGTGCTGCTGCGCTGGGGGACTGGCGATACTCCCTGTTTAGGCCATTTTACCGTGGGATCGAAGTTCCTTGCCGAGCTCCAGTACTCCCCACACCCCGGATCACTCCTACCCCAAGGCTGATGCGATTCCTCTACAAGAACCAGCAGACGCAGAGGCCAGAGAAGCCTGCCATTCTCCTAGGTGACTGCTCTGGTTTTCTGGGTTCATTTTGGGATAGCAGGGACGCCTTGAACAAGGGCCCCCTGACATCACATTGTGTTGATATGGTTATTGTTCTTCTTGAGGCTGTGTTTCTGCTCCAGCAGACACACTGGGCCGCTTCCAAACCCCATTTTCTGCCCCTTCCTTTGTTTCTCAGGCTGACACCCAGACCGGTCCTTCCTGGCTCTTTACGATCAAATACTGCTTCATCTTGATTGGGCAGTGGTGCTGGGCATTGTCCCCAAAGAGCCACTTGTGCCGTGGCCTTCTCCTGGAGGCGCTTTCCTTCCTCTTCCCTCTGCCTCTGGTTGCCATATCCTGCACCCGGCAATCTCAGTGCTGGGTCACTGTTTGCTGATCCTTGCTGCAGGCATGGAAGATTTGGGAGCCTTCCTGCTGAGGTTGGTAAGGATACCCAGGGCTGTGGGCAGCCTCTTTGCTCCCAATTTGCTAGAGAATAGAGGCTGTTTAAGACATCTGAGCATCCTCTCTATGGTTCCTGCTCCTCACTCAACCCCATAGTAGCTCTGGTGGGGAGGTCGGGGACTCAGTGAAATGGCAGGTGCAGCAGCGGCAGCGTTGTGTCTTGTGTCCTGCCCTCGCTTCCACCCGCTGTTGACAGCTACACAGTCCACCCCGTACCAGCCTTTCCATCATTCCTCGTCAGCCCTGTGATCTTTCCTGTGGTCCTGCTGTGCTGGTGCCCTGTGAAGTGCTGTGGACACAAGAGACTGCACGGGCCACACAACCAGCTGGGCGAGTCCCCTCCCTCCTGGGTCCTCTGGGGAGAAATATGGACGCAAGGGCTCCGTGGAGCATGAGGTGGTCCAGGACCTTGGCTGGCATGGGTTCTGCCTCCCTGCCCTCGTGCCCTCCCTGCCCCTTGTGCCCTCTCTCCCTTTGGGTCTCTGCTGCACTTTGGTAAACGCTTCCATTCCCACCCCTTGAAGCATAAATCGAGCTCCTTGGTGGTAAAGCACCCGCTGTCCCTTGTCAGAGGGTCCCTTCTCTATGATGTCATGGTGTTCTGGTCTGCCTGATGGAATTTTAGCTGGTTTATAACCTGGTCCTGAAATGAACCACTTGGAAGAAGTAGGGTAAAATGAACACACAGCTGCCACTCTGCATCCCCACCCTGTGTGACCCTATCACCGCAGGCTTTTGTGGCAAGATGACAGCATTTCGGTTTGCATGGGAAGCTTATTTTTGCCAAGGCTATTATCACCAGGCAGGGACCAGAGCTTGGTTTCACTCACAGGCCAGTCACAGCAAAACACAAACTGAACCTGTAGATTCCCCCTGTAAGAATGTCTAAAGGGAATGCTTCCCCCTCAGCAGGATCAAACTCTCGGCAGCACCCTTTGTGATACGTGAGACCTTGAGGAGGGTTTCTTCGTTCCCAGATGCAGAGCAATGATCTGGTGCTGGGAAGTGGCCCCTGAGGGCCACTCTGGGCAGGGTCCTCGTTTTATTCCCCTCTGTTCTCTGCATCAACCACGCTGATTCTATCCTGGGATTGGGTGGGGAAGTCTCTCTGCATGGGACCAGTGGGGTAGCATCTCCAGGCTGGGAAGCCAAGTTGATTCTGCCATGATGTGTTCCCCACTCTAAGGACCCACTCACACCTGTCCCTGCCACAATGGGACCTTCCTCCAGGTTACAGGCATGGTCGCTGCAGCCTCCTCCCTGTGGGTGAGGGCTTGGGCGCCTCTCCCCTCTGCCTGCACACCCCTTGCAGCACATGCAGGCTTTGGTATTTCCGAGGTTGGAGGACAGAGGGCGGTGCCCTAACCCTGGCTCTCACAGGGAAGTGTCTAGATCTTGCTTCTCTCCTCCAGATGGAAGCATTTGGGTAGAGGACCTAGAAGAGGCTAACAGTTCATGAACTGTGAACCTAGATTGGTTTCTAAATCTGCTGAGAGAAAAATTGAAATTGAAGTGACATTCCTTCTAAAAGAGCCATCATCCTACTTGGCTCTTCTGCAGCTGGCTTTCACCCTAACCCATGGTGTGCCCTGAGCTGTCACAGGCCCCGGCCCCTACCCAGCCTTTCTGAAGTGCTGGGCTTGGGGCTCAATGAATGAGCCTTGTTCTAAAGCGGAAAACAGTTTTGTTCCAGGCTGGGTTCAGCTTCCTGTGTCTTGACTTGGTCTCTATTCAGGATTTTGCCCCCTGCTTCTCTCTCCCTTCTCCTTTCCGAGATCACAGATGAAGACAAGAGGGTGGTAAGTTCTCCCTGTGTTGCCGCTATCTTAAGAATGTGGACTTTGGAGCCAGACTGTCTGGGTGTAGTCCCTGCTTCTCCTGCTTACTAGGTGTGTGACTTTGGGCAAACACCTTGACCTCTCTTTCTTGGCTGTGAAATGATGCATCATCTCAGAGCACCCATGCCTTGGGGTTGTGTGGGGAGTAAGTAAGCTGGTCTAGCATGGTGCCTGGGACATCATCAGTCAATACCAAAGTTGGCTGTGATGAGGATGTAGCAGAGGATGCTAGAAAGAACCTGGGGCTTGGGGTCCAGGGCCCCGGGTTCAGGTCCCAGCTCTGCCACTTGCTGGTGGTCTGATGTGGATTCTACACGTCACAGTGTTTGCATGCAGGCTTGCTGTGAAGGGTTCACCCCCGCACACTGGGCTGACTGTTTTCTCTCTCCACAGGCACACGTTCTGGCAGTTCCGCCATGAGAACCCCCAGACCAGGGTTGGGGGCCCGCCCCCCGAGGGGCTGCCAGGCTTCAACAGCGGGGTGATGCTACTGAACCTGGAGGCCATGCGCCAGTCCCTGCTCTACAGCCGCCTGCTGGAGCCTGCGCAGGTGCAGCAGCTGGCCGACAAGTACCACTTCCGCGGCCACCTCGGGGACCAGGACTTCTTCACCATGATCGGCATGGAGCACCCCAAGCTCTTCCACGTGCTAGATTGTACCTGGAACCGGCAGCTTTGTACCTGGTGGAGGGACCATGGCTACAGTGACGTCTTCGAGGCCTATTTCCAGTGTGAAGGTCACGTCAAGATCTACCATGGGAACTGCAACACTCCCATCCCGGAGGACTAGGTGCACCCCCTGCTTTGCCCTCAGGGCCTCCAGATCTGGGGGAGGGACGGGGCTCCTTGGGCCAGACCCGAGGGCAGTGTCTGACCCGCTAGAGAGACACTACAGGGACATCCTGAGATCAAGGTGCTGCACCCTCCTGCTGGGCGAGTCGCTGTGCTGAGGCTACCCGCTGAGGACTGGCCTGTGCGCTGCTGGTGCTGGAGACCTTATTCCTCCAGGGACCAGGTGACAGGAAGGACAAATGTATGAGCATCTTCCATTGCGCTAGGAAGCAAGCACCTGAAGAGAAGGAAGGGGAGAAAAGACTGCCCCTTGCTGTCTGTCTCTAAAGAATGGAACTCCTTTAAGACCCTGCCTTTCTTGGGCGAATATAACTTTAATTTATATTGACAGGCTTTCATTGTTTGAGAAAGTACAAACAGTACTGCTTTAGCATCCATCAAGCCACAAACGGGTAAGGTAAGCCAAGGTTTTAACGACCAGCCCAGTATTTAAGCGTCCAAACAATGCCGACCCATTGCACATTCACCCTGGGAGGCTGTGTGCGTATTCTCCTGACACTCACGTCACTTGGCGTAGGTTTTGAGATCACCTCTTTGGGGAAGGACTTCAGGACGAACTGGGGCCTGCATAGGAAAACTTACCTCATTATTAGAGCACTCACAGCTTTTATCTCCCGGCTACATCCCAGAACCCCATTATCCTTTATTCAACCAAACCAGCTCCAGGTGAGACTATCTGAAAGCAAACTCGTCATCAAAGAAAGATTGGCCACCACAAGGACATACAGGAGAACCATGTGGACTGGGAAGAGTCATTCCAAAAAGGAGCCCAGGCCACGTACAGGGGTCACGCCTGTAATCCCAGCACTTTGGGAGACCGAGGTGGGAGGATCGCTTGAGCCCAGGAAGTCGAGATCAGCCTGGGAAACATTGTGAGACCCCCACTGCTACAAACAAAAGTTAAAAATCAGCCAGGTATGGCGGCTTGTGCCTGTAGTCCCGGCTTCTTGGAAGGCTGAAGTGGGAGGATGGCTTAAGCCCAAGAGGTCACCGCAGTGAGCTGTGATCAACACCACTGCACTCCAGCCTGGACAACAGAGACCCTCAGCTCAAAACAAAAACCAACCAGAAAGCAGAAAGGAGCCCAGCTGTTCAGTTCACAGTGGGACTGTGTGGGCTCGGAAGAGATGTCACACTCATGGGCTAGTAAGCATTCGAGTTTATTTGTTTAAAACAATCCCCTCTTATTGTACCACATTAGACCGCAGACCTCAGTAGAAATTAAAGTGTCGTTTCTTTTGATGGGTCCGCCCTTAAGTAACCTGTAAACACGAAAGCCCTAGTGGTCCATTTTGTATCATCTAGCTGAGGTCCTTGGAGAAATGCTGTGGGATTTTCATCTTATTTTGTTTCAATTTCGTTTACGTTTTTATATCTTTTTCCCATGAGTGAGAATAGCTAATAAATAATTTTTGAGAACACAATGATTCATGTTGTTTGTTCTCTGGTCACTTTCCAGCTACATGAAGGCTCTGAATCAAGTGTGTAATCGATACCATTTAACTCCCTACCCCCACCTCCTGTGATGAAGGTAAGGGCTTACAGGAGGTCTCCAAGGACCAGGGAGAGGGCACTTCTGAGAGGGCATCAGGGAGGGTAGTATTGGCCTGCTTGGGTCAAAGCAAAGAATCATTTTGTTCTGGGTATTGGCAGGTCTGCCTGCACCTGGAAGCAAAGTCAACAGCATTTCTTCTCATCCCTCTTACCCCAGAGTGCCCAGTTACATCATGCCTGAAGAGGTGGAGCACACCACTCTCCTAACCCTCCGCAATGACAGAACTCGTCAGTTCTGTCAATGTTGATTTCCTATTTGTGGCTAACCATTATTGAACGCCTCCTGTGTGCCAGCCATTGTATTGGGGGATTTATTACACTATTGATAATATTCATGAAAACTTCATGAAGGTCATCCTATTTCTAAAGTCGATTGTAAGAAAATATGAGAGACAAGGACAGAGTCATAGGTTTGTCAGAGCATTTTTTATAGTAGAAAAAATCTGGAAGCAACTTAAAATGTAGAAGAGGAGCTGGGCATGGTGGCTCACGTGTGTAATCCCAGCACTTTGGGAGGCTGAGGCAGGTCACATGAGGTCAGGAGTTCGAGACCAGCATGGCCAACATGATGAAACCCCATCTGTACTAAAAATACAAAAAATAGCTGGGCATGATGGTGGACACCTGTAATCACAGCTACTAAGGAGGCTGAGGCAGGAGAATTGCTTGAACCCAGGAGGCAGTGGTTGAGTGAGATGAGACCACGCCATTGCACTCCAGCCTAGGCAACAAGAATGAAATCTCCAAAAAAAAATGGAATAGGGGAATAGATGAATAATACATGTTTCATCTACATAATACTTTAGGCATTATATGAAGAATATGTAAAAAAAAATGTAATACCTCAGGAAATGCTTACAATGTGCTACTAAGTAGAGTGCAAAATGTAAGAGTATATGATTCCTACGATCCTAATTTTATTTTTAAATTACATATATATGTGTATATATATCAGTGTACACACACATATATGTATGTATAGATGTATACCTACACACATGTATGTATAAAAAGAGAGTCTGTTCTGCCATATTCCAACTCCTAAAAACATAGGTATATCAAACACCACATTAAAAAAATTATTTCAATGGGGAAAAGTGAGTTAAAGGCTAAAGAATTTTAGACTCACAATAATAAAGGTATTTTTCTGCAATAATTTCCATAATTAAACTGTTTCTATAGGTATGTGTGCATTCTGTTGTTGTAAGAAAAAAAGAAAGGCAAAAGCCAAACAACATCTCTCATTTGCTTTTGAGTTCACCTCTCAGGAGCTTCCCCTCTATCACCAGTGGCCTTGACCTTCCAACCCCACAGTGACCAGCAGAATAGCACTCCACAGGCACCCCATCCACCGACAGAGCAGCCGGGGTGGCTGCGCCTCACCACTGCCATGACTGGGGTCCTGTTTCAGTCAGTGTCATGCAAGGATGGTTAGTTCCTTGTGCTGTGCTTAACTTGCTTCCACTTTTGAGAATATGCCTATACATATGAGGAGAACAGAAATCTGAAAATATAACATTTCTGGGTACTAGGATTAAGGTGCTTTTTATCTTCATCTATATTTCTGTATTTTCTACATTGAATATTAATTACTTTTATAATAAGATAATAAATGCTATACATTTCTTTTTTTTTTTTTTTTGAGATACACTGTCACTCTGTTGCCAGTCTAGAGTACAGTGGCATGGTCTTGGCTCACTGCAACCTCCAACTCCCTGGTTCAAGCAATTCTCCTGCCTCAGCTTCCCAAGTAGGTAGGATTACAGGTATGTGCCACCACACCCAGCTAATTTTTGTATTTTTAGTAGTGAAGGGATTTTACCATGTTGGCCAGGATGATCTCAAACTCCTGACCTTGTGATCGGCCTGCCTCTACCTCCCAAAGTGCTGGGAGCCACCATGCCCAGCCAATAAATATTATACATTTTAAACCACACCCCTTCTCCCCAGTTCCAGGTGAGTGTCTGCCTGGCCATCTTACAGCTCCTGGCCAGCCAGGGCAGATGTCACCCATAAGAAAACATCATCTAGGCTGAGGCTCTGGGTCTTCAACTTTCCCTGTGCATGCCCCAGTTCTCCAAATAACAGTGATCTAATAATAGCAGCTCTAGACCCTGCTTTCATGTCTCAGATACTGTCATCTTTTGTGTATACACAAAGTCCACCCTACAAATGATAATGGCCTTTGGAAAGCGTGCAGGCTTGTTGAGAGCTTTGTTCTTCAGTGTGTGTCAAACCAATGGGACTGCAGCCTCTCCTTCAACAGCATTTCATCAAGTCAAAGCATGACTCATTGGTTCACGGCCCCAGCCCAAAGCACTTACAACCTTAACCAGGAGTTTGTAGGTTAAGGTAGTAAGTGCAGCCGTGACTTGGCACCTGCTTTGACTAGAGGCCAAACTTCTGCTAATTTTAACACTTCCTGGCTGATCTTAATATGTATGGGAGGCCCGGGGCCTGGGCTAAATGTGGAGGTTGGCAGGGAGCAGAATTTCTCAGCAAGCAGGTGGTGTAGCGGAGACAGCGTCACACCTGAGACGGAGGCCTGGCTTTGAGTCCACATCCTGCCCCCTCTACGTGGCGATCTTGGACAGACAAGGCCACTGCTTTCCCCAGTTTCAGACACTGGTAAGAGCTCCTCCAAGGAGCGTGGAAGGAGGAAAAGATGTGTACGGACTTGGCAAGCTGCGAAATAATACAGATGTAAGGGGATCATAATCATTATGACTTAGAATATTCTTTTTGTTGTTGCCCATGCTGGAGTGCAGTGTCGCAATCTCCACTCACTGCAACCTCCACCTCCTGAGTTCAAACAATCCACCCACCTTGGCCTCCCAAAGTGCTGGGATTACAGGCATAAGCCACCACACCCAGCCTTAGGATATTCTTTTTAAATCATAAATTACAGCCATTTTGGAGTTCATGAAATGTGTTGGTAGCATCTCCGTAACCTGAGCAACAAGCTGGGTGTCCTGAGATGGGTGAAAAGGCAGGGGCGTAGGGCAGATGCTGGGGCCTCTGACTAGGAGCAGCTTGTGCCCCCTGGCATGGCCTGTGGAAGGAAGCAGAGGTCCAGGGCCCTTTCGACAGGAGGCCATGGGCTCGATGATAGGGGAGAGGAGAGAGATGCTTAGGGCCTGTTTCATGGAAACAAGTGAGGGCTTGAAAGCACGAGGTTGAGAGCATGAGAGACAGTGATGCTTGTGGCCAGGATTATGAATAGGACCCTCGCTCTTTTTCAAGGCACACAGATACAGAATGACCTTGTTAATTTCACTTTGCTGGACGCCATGTGGTTGGAGGCCACAGGAGGCTGATCCTGGGCCCGGGGGTTGCCCCTCTAGTTGCACAGACACCACCGTGTTCCCACCACCCCTTGCATCCAACTGTACCCCTGGACTCTGCATCCCTGGGAGGCAGGAGCTCTGGCATCTTTGGGCTTCCTGCACCCAACTCCACTGCCAGGCACAGTGTGGGCCCCAACTCTCTGCTACTTGCCTGAGAATAACTGAAAATCCTGCCCACCTCCTCAGTACAGGAGAGAAATGGAAGCAGTGGATTCAGGGAACAGAAGGGCAGAGTGAGTGGAGACAGGCTCAGGGCTGACCAGCTCAGAATCCCAAGGGTGCCACTGGAGGAAGGGATGGGAGAGTGCCAGGCACTTGGGAGGACTTGGCATCAGGGCACACTGAGGGGCGGAGGCTCAGAAGTGAACGATCCTGGCAGGAAAGGCCCCTCTGTGCCCCCACTGGATTAATATCCCATGTTCACATTTGTCCTCTTCTCTAGCTTAATAGATTCCTGGGACATGACAGTCTCTGCAGCAACTGTTTTGCCATAAAGTTCTCCCCTGCCACCCACCTTTTTTTTTGAGCTGAAGTTTTGCTCTTGTTGCCCAGGCTGGAGTGCGATGGCCAATCTTGGCTCAATGCAACCTCCGACTCCCAGGTTCAAGCGATTCTCCTGCCTCAGCCTCCTGAGTAGCTGGGATTACAGTCATGTGCCACCACACCTGGCTAATTTTGTATTTTTAGTAGAAACAGGGTTTCTCCATGTTGGTCAGGCTGGTCTTGAACTCCCAACTTCAGGTGATCTGCCTGCCTCGGCCTCCCAAAGTGCTGAGATTACAAGTGTGAGCCACTGCCACCGGCCAAAATTCCCTTTATCTGATGGGGGACACACTCAAATGTTCTATTACCCTTGCTCCACAGAGCCCAGCTGGGTGCCTGAAGACAGGCAGACAGGCAGGAGATGTTTAGGGAAGAGGTGAGCTCCCCATCCCTGGGGGTGTGCAAGCAGAGGCCGTGCAAGCTCTCAAGGAAAGAAAATGGAATGAAAGTCGAGCAACAGACGAGAGCTTGTGGGGCCTGACCTGGGTGTCCTGAGAGCCCGGAGATTCTAGATTTCCAAGCCCACTTCCCTCCTGGTCTCCACAACAAACTCCACTGAGAAACAGTAGCTCTTTGCTGCTGAGCACATTCAGGTCCCAGCTTCAGAGGCTCTGCCTGTTTCTGGGAAGGGGACTACCCTCTGAACAACAGCAGGACTGGGTCCTCAGGAAAATTCCCTTAGTCACCACTCTCCCTTTTCCTCTTTCCCGCAATCTCAATTTCCTATAAAAAGCACCACAGAAAGCCACCCTGAGCATTCCAAAAACAGAGACACGGAAGACTGTGAGATGTCTCGGGGAAGGGGCGCCCGTTGTACCTGTCCTGAAGCTGGCGCGGATTGTGGCTCAGTGGAAACGTGCAGCACCCAGAAAGAGCCCTCTTGGTTTGATTTGTGCGCTGGACAGTTTCCAGATCGAACCACACACTCATGGTTGGGCTAAAACCCCGAGAAGGGAGGGGGATCAATACAAGGAGCCTGAGGAAGCAAAACACAATATCCTTTTTAAAAATTGCAGCCGACACTTTTAAAAAGGAAGATTGACAACCTTACCTAAAAACAGAGGGAACCGTCATGACCCAGTTGAAATGACATTGACCTGTGCCAGAAGGTGCTGTCATTTCTTTTTCAAACAAACAAAAACGCAGAGGCTGGGTGCAGTGGCTCACTCCTGTAATCCTAGTAATTTGGGATGCCAAGAGGGGTCAAATCGCTTGAGCCCAGGATTTCAAGACCATCTTGGGCAAGGTGACAATACCCATCTCTACAAAAAGTAAAAAAAAAAAAAAAAAAAAATTAACCGGGTGTGGTGGTGTGTGCCTATAGTCCCAACTGCCTAAGGGGTTGAGGTGGGAAAATCCCTTGAGTCCAGGACTTCCAGGCTGTAGTGAGCTGAGATGGTGCCACTGGACTCCAGCCTGAGCAACAGAGTGAGACTCTGTCTCTGAAATCATAATTTTAAAAAGATGTCATCAATAAGCACGGCAGTCCTCTTGACTCTAGCAGAGTGCGTATCATCTATGGAGGCTTTGGTCACAGTCTGACTCCACGTGGGTTCAGCTTGCAGAGCCTGGGCCACCTCGCTGCTCGGCCAGGGCCATTACAGGAACCCTTCAGCCTCAGACAGGGAGTGCCTGCCTGCCGTAGAGTGCTACTCTCCTGCTTCTTGCTGTGCAAATGGCAGTGGGACTTTTCACTCTGAAATAAGGTTGTTAATTTCAGTTGCCCTTTTCCCTGTAGGCCTCCTTTCACTTCCAGTTTGCCTTGGGGTAAGTGGGGGCTGGGACACGGAGTGGTAAAGATGAAAACAACTCTCCTGCCCTTCATGAGTCCACAGGACTTATTACCTGGGTGACGAAATAATCTGTACAGCAAACCTCCATGACATGATTTTACCTACGTACCAAACCTGCACATGTTCCCCTGAACCTCAAATAAAAGTTTTTTAAAAAGGCTTAAAGATCATTTTCAACTGTGTGCTTTAGGCACAGCTAAGTCAGACTGGTCTCCTGCCCTAGTATAGATTTATCGGAGTTGACTGTCATTTCACTCTGATCCCCTTTCAAATCTTGCCTCCGGTAGAGAACAACCGTTTCATTTGTGCTAGAGCCACCTCATGCTGGGAGAGCTGACTATTAATTTTTCAAGAATTTTGTGATTCAGTTGTTCAAAACAACCATTATTAAAAATTGAATTGGCTCACTCCTGTAATCCCAGTACTTTGGGAGGCCGAAGCAGGCAGATCACAAGGTCAGGAATTCGAGACCAGCCTGGCCAATATGGTGAAACTCTGTCTCCACTAAAAATACAAAACTTAGCCAGGTGTGGTGGCACGCACCTGTAATCCCAGCTACTCGGGAGGCTGAGGCAGGAGAACTGCTTGAGCCCAAGAGGCAGAGGGTGCAGTGAGCCAAGATCACACCACTACACTCCAGCCTGGGGGACAGAGTGAGACTCTGTCTCAAAATAAATAAATTAATGTTTAAAAATTAAATTATATAAATCAATTAACTAGATCCTAAAAAATAAAGGTGGTCAATATTCAAAATACATCAATTCTTAGTTATTGTCCTACATTTTACTGTTATCTATGTCCTTGAGGTTATCTGTATGTGTATGGTAAAAGTACTATCTGAGAGTGAACTACTATCCAACAGCAGGGACAACGAGCAGGGTGGGAGACGTGACTTGCAGCTCCGTCCTGCCTCTGGACTTGGCTGGTCAGGCTGTGTGGGCAGAAAAGAGAGGGGTGAGGGGCCTGTCTGGCAGCCCAGCCCAGAGTCCATGCCTGTTCTGAGGCTCTGCTCATTTCAGTGATGGGCAGGCTGGCCCAGACTTGTAACACTCACTCACCCTAGGTGGGCCCTGAGACACGCTTTTTGAGATAGACAAGGCATCTCTGGAATAATAATAATAGAGCCAGGTGCACTGGCTCATGCCTGTAATCCCAGCAATTTGGGAGGCTAAGGCGGATGGATCACCTGAGGTCAGGAATTCGAGACCAGTCTGACCAACATGGAGAAACCCCATCTCTACTAAAAATACAAAATTAGCTGGGCACTTTGGGAGGCCAAGGAGGGAGGATCACGAGGTCAGGAGATCGAGACCATCCTGGCCAACATGATGAAACTCCGTCTATACTAAAATGCAAAAAAAACATTAGCCAAGTGTGGTGGCGGGCACCTGTAATCCCAGCTACTCGGGAGGCTGAGGCAGGAGAATCACTTGAACCTGGGAGGTGGAGGCTGCAGTGAGCCGAGATTGTGTCACTGTATTCCAGCCCGGGCGATGGAGCAAGACTGAAAGAGAGAGCGAGAGCGAGAGAGAGAGCGAGAGAGAGAGAGAGAGAGAGAGAGAGGGAGGGAGGGAGGGAGGGAGGGAGGGAGGGAGGGGAGAGAGAGAGAGAGAGGAAAGAGAGAAGAAAGAAAGAAGGAGAGAAAGAAAATACGTATGCATCTGTCAAGAATAGTAGGTAGGTGGGAATGTAGGAGACCCTGGGGTTTGGGGAGGATGTTACATGGCTCAGCGACCAGAACGTGACTGGTGATGGTTGCTGGGACCTTGATCTCCTGATCTCAGGTGATCCACCCTCCTCTTCTCAGCGCTGGAGAAGGAGACTTTGTCTCACTTCACCATTTCCATGTGGCCAGGCCTGTATCCCTCCACACGGAGTAGAGGGGCCTGGGCAGGAGCTGGGGGCTTCTCCTGCTGCCTCCCTCAGGCGTCTGGGTACGTGGGTGTCCTACAGGCCTCTTGGAGTTGTGTCCTTCTTCCCATAATCCCTGCTGCCTGGCCTTTTACAAGGCTCTTTGCACTGCACAGGGGCCTTGCCCTGGCCTGTGCCTGCCCTTCTTCCCTGGTTCTCCTTCTGAAGCCTGGGGAAAGAGAAATTGCTCACACCTATTTTCAGCCTGGGATGCCCTCCCCTCCCTGTCTTTCAAAGTCCAGCCCATCCTCCCAAGTTTCTCTTCAGTTCCCTGCTTCTACCCCACTGGGATGTGACCTCCCGACCTTGAAATATCCTCTCCATGAATTCTCTACCTCTCCTGATAGGATCATTTTTGGTCTCGGGTGTAGGCATTTGGAATCTGTCCTGAATTCTGCCCTAAACTGAGCCTGCGAGGCATAGGAGGCATCTCTCTGTGTTTCCCTAAATAAGGACCTGGCCCAGAGCAGGTGCTTGGTGGCTACACAGTGAAGGGACACTGATGGACACAGGGGACCCCACCTCCCCACTGTCCACCAAATGAGAAGTTAAAATCTAGAATGTGTGCTCATGGCAACATGGTGGACCCCTAAAAGTCCATAGAGCTTTTAGGACTTCAAGGTATGGGGATGGACATCACGGACTGTGTCTGTCAGCTGGCCACTCTCAGCGCTGTTAGGATATTGTTTGCATGGGACACACTTTGAGTTCCAAACAGCCTAGTGGAACATGCTGTCTTGGGTGAATTTGGGGACCAGTTGTAGCTCCAAGCCGGAGATGCAACCCAGGTGCTCATCTGAAAGCCAAGGTGGGAAGAACAGGAACACTCCTGAAGTGGGAAGCAGCAGGTGTGAAATGGAAAGGCATCCAGCTACTGTCCTTGCCCTTTTAAATTAGATAGGCCGAGTGCCTGTAATTTCAGCACTTTGGGAGGCCAAGGCAGGCAGATCACGAAGTCAGGAGTTTGAGACCAGCCTGGCCAACATGGTGAAACCCCGTCTCTACTAAAAATAAAAAAATTAGCTGGGTGCGGTGGCGGGCGCCTGTAATCCCAGTTACTTGGGAGGCTAAGGCAGGAGAATTGCTTGAATCTGGGAAGCAGAGGTTTCAGTGAGCTGAGATTGTGCCACTTCATTTCAGCCTGGTGATAGAGCGAAAGACTCCATATCAAAAAAAAAAAAAAACCAGAAAAGTCTGAAGCTTGTCTCCCCACTCCACCCCTCCCTAGCCTGCCCCATAAGGGCAGAGGACACTGGAAATTCCACTGTGGCTTGGATTGCAGCTGTCTATTTCACTGTGTGTCCTAAACATACTTCTCTGAACCTTGAAGACCAATATCACAACACTTCCTGGATCAGAAATAAAATATCAATTGTTAGATCCACTTAGCCAAGGTCCACCTCTGGGTATGCAGTGAGGTCGCTCTCCCTTTCTTTTTCAAGACGGAATAAATCTCTGCATAATTAACCCTGTCTGACTCAGTGTTTAATCTGCAGGTGTGTCTGCCCAAGGCCTGTGGCCTGTGGCCTGCCACCTCCTGGCTTGCTGACTGCTGTCTGTCTGCTACTGATCTACCCAGACATATTTTTCCAGCTCCACTGTTGCCAAAATGCACCAGTTAAACACTTAGCTT
The DNA here is from genome assembly GCF_049354715.1 of Callithrix jacchus. Lineage (NCBI taxonomy): Eukaryota > Metazoa > Chordata > Mammalia > Primates > Cebidae > Callithrix > Callithrix jacchus. Next base: position 23,996,191 of record NC_133516.1, on the reverse strand, counting down.
CAGAGGGGAAAGTATATCAAGGACTGTTTTGAAATCCTCCTATCCGGTGCTGACAGGAAACTCAGGATCGGAAGGAACCTGTCTCAGGAAATTTCTCTAGGTCTCAAATTCTAGATTTCGCTCAGCCATTTTTTTATCACCTTAACTTTTATTGATAATGCTTTTGATGCCTAAGAATATATATTTAATGTTTTAGCATTTGATAATCATCTACATACAGAATTTATACATAAGCGTACAGCTTGATGCATCTGTTCAAACAGAACACACCTGCATAACTAACTGGTCATTTTTAAAGTCCTGATTTATCCAAATAAGATTTCGTCAGGAGGGAAAGCCCTACCTGTGGGTACAGATAAGAGCCTGTGTTAGACACAAGTCCTCATGCAAACTGGAAAGTAGGTTTAACTGTCGCCTTCGTATAGAAGAGGAAATGCAGTTTTAGACAGGTGAGGCCATCTGGCTAAGTCCACGGGGCTGAGACTCAGCCCATTCCTTTGCCTGCAGGTGTCCTTGGAGGTCCTCGTGCTGTCCAACTAGGGGTCTGAACATGTGTCTTCTTGGGGTCAGGCAGCACACACTGTCCACTTCTTTGCTGAGAACATTTTCAGTCCATTGGGAGACCAGAACCTACATATACCTATTCCCAGCTGATAGGTGGCACTTACCAGTCATCTGCTGTCCCTCCCCGTCACCTGCATTGAGTCGGTCCATCACTCAACATTTAAAAACAGTATGGCAAGGACACTGGCCAATCGGAATGACACCAGCCATATATAGTGCTGGAGCTGAGTCCGACAGGGTGGGCACTACATCAGGCTCCATCCTTCAGTGGCTGGAGGGTGGGAGGAAGCCTTGGGGTAGATGCTGAGCTTGGCGGCAGGACAGGGGAGAGAGGTTCTCTCAGGCTCAGCAGCTGTACAGCAGTACTTCAATATTTCAACAACCAGCCTGGGTACCCTGGTGCTTCCTGACCCACCATCAGCTCTGATTGGAGATTCTGTGTAGCACAGATCTGTTCCTTGCTCCAAAGGAGCTTGCAGCCCAGCCGAGGAGACAGGTGACAGGATTACAATCAGAGAGAACCACACTTTGGTCTCAACTGGTCATTTGTCTGTGTGTCCAAGCGTCATGTACTTGTCAGTTCCCTGGATGATGAATATCAGAGGGTCTGTCTTTGGGAGTGCACTGTTTGCAAGAAGCAAGAGGCACCTGAACAAGTCACCACAGTGTTGTCTTTTGCTTGGGCTGATATGCTGGACTGGAGATCACTTTCGAGCACTGTTGTGGGAATCACAGAGCCTTTAAGACTTACAGAATCATCTTCTCTAATTCCCCATGTTTCAAATGAGGAGACCGAAGTTCCCAGAAGAGCAGTTGCACACTCCAGGCTGGGGGATGTGGGCAGAACCAGACCTCCTTGCCTCCCTCCCAGCCCCCAACCCAAGTACCACGTTCCTGATCCTATCCTGGAAGCAGCTTTGCGGAGATAGACAAACCCCTGGGGGGGGGCGGGGGGGTGGGCAGTGATGTGGCAAGGTGACAAAGGGGCAGGTCACAACATTGTCACAAGCGGATGTGCCAGAACCCACAGGCACGACCCCCAGGGGTGCTGGTGTAGGGACATCTGCCCTGCCCTTCCCAGTGGGCCTAGTTCTGGTGGTCTCTTAGGTGTCAAATGATGTTCCATTTATTTGCTTAAGAACACAAAGCTGAATGTTCTGTTTTTAGGAAGTTTTATGTCAAAGTCCCCTAAGTTAGGAAAATAAAGACACTGGAGTTTTAGAGTGGTCTTCAAGTGCCTGCCACATCCATTTCCTTGGAAGCCCCTGTTTCCTGGTGATATCTGATAAGGGGTTTTTCAGGAATTGAGTGGAGCTTTTCCGGGAGATGTCACATAAGAAACCTCACCTGGGTTCCAGAGGCCCAGTTACGTTGTAACTAAATCACAGATTTACCGAAGTGTACAGGCTCTCCTGTCTTACCTGCACCTGGACACTCTTTTTGAAGGAAAATGGATTTTGGATGTAAGCGTCTCCATGATTGTCCTATGCTCCGAGGGTCATAAGACTCCTTGAAAGCAGACGCTCCTTGAAAGCAGAGGTTCAGCAACCTCTAGCCAGGTTCCGCACACAGCTGGAGGGCCCGTCGCACCCTAAGGCGTTTTCCACTTGCCAGGGAGTCTTGGGAACTGGCTCAGCCCCTCTCTTGGCTGCTGAGAGACCCTGCCTTTTTCGGGCGACCTTGTGCTTACAGGGAAATTCCAAGCTTCTCCGGAAACTGTCTTAACTGCCTGGAATCCTCTTTGACTTGTCTGGGCTGGCTTAGTCCTGGGAGGAAAGGAAAGTAAATAAATGGAAATCTGTTTGATCAGAGACAGAACATTTATCTCTGAACAGGAAGCTTCCTGAGGAAGAACAGCAAAGGCGTTTGGAATGAGTGAGCTCAAAGTCTCAGCCTGCTTACAAGACGTCCCCGGGGCAGGGTGGAGGGCCGGCTGGCTGTGATGGCACTGCAGTCACACTGCGCCAGGCCCCAGCACTGCACAGGCACTCGGAACCCTGCCCTTCTCCCTCAGGGCACCCCAGGCAGTACCGCCCTCTGGCCCAGCCCCTGGGCCTGGCCAGGCTCCCAGCGGAGGAGGAGGAAATGGTCTTTACCTGCAGGCCGGCCATCTTCAGGGAGACTTGGGGTCTTCTTTGGGGCTAGGGAGGCCGTGCTAGGGGTGGAGGGCAGGGCTTAGAAGCCAAGCTCAGCTCAGGTGTTCCCTGCGGGTGCGGTTCCTGGCAGGGATCCTCAAGGAGGGAGAATGCTGGTACCCTTCCAGTTTGGGCCTGGGCATCACTTCCCTGGGACACTTGTCACATGCCCTTTGTTAAAAAGGTGCACTTGGAATGAAGAGACTCCCCAAACAGGCTTTGTGTGAGCAACATGGCTGTTTATTCACCTGGGTGCAGGTGAACTAAGGCTGAAAAGGGCGTTAGTGAAGGGCAGTGGGATAGGAGTTGATTTTATAGGTTGGGGCAAATATTTTGGGGAGGGGGCAGGGGTGTTACAGAGAAGATCAGATACAGCGGAGGGGGTAGGAGCAAGGAGTATACATTACCGTAAGTTCAGTTACAACTTACGGTAGGGGTAGGGCGTAAGAGTAGTTAAGATGGCAGGGTGGGTGAGGAATACTCAGGTTGTCATAATAACAGTTGAGATGGCAGGGTGGGGCGAGGGGAAGCTTATGTTTGAGGGGAAGCTCTGCTGGGTGATCAGGGATAATAACGATTGCAGGCGGTGGGTGGGCAGTGATCAGCCAAGGCAGGCAGGACTTCAGACTTTCTGGGTCCAGGCTTGCACATGGAAGCCTGACACCCTTTAAATCTCTGTCCTTGTCTGGCTCTGGCCAGACATATCGCATAGCCTTTTGATTCTAAAGAACAGTAAGGCTTCCAGGATTCTTTCCTGAAGCTCAGAGAAATCCAGTGGCCTTGGGGTAAAAGCCCATTTGCTAATCTGCACAGCTGGTGAAAAGCCATGGGTCTCTCTCTCAAACCCACCCAGCAGATGAGGTCCACTCTGGAGGCCTGAAAACACGTTAAACATATCACACAGAAAACCGGCTCCATACTTGGCCCCTCTTCCCTTTGCCCGTCCCACAGTGCCCCATCCTTCCTTCTACTGGACACTGGAGGACTCAAAAGTTATTCTACATCTCCCAATCCCCTCAACATTTTAAATCCAAATCCAGACAATAATTCAAAGTTCCAGTGATGTCCTTTGTGACCCATTCATTGCAGTTGATTTGGTTCTATTGATCCCTTTTTTCTTTCATTCATTCATTCTTCATTCATGACTTACTACAGCCACAGAGGTGGGAGGATTCAGGCTCTGCCTGCAGGGATAGTTGCATGCACAACTAGCAGCCATACAAGGGGCAGGGAGAAGGCCAAGCTGGGCCACAGGGGCAGCTCTCAGGAGGCTCTGTACTGACTTCACACCCACACTGTACTCCATTCATCACAAATCTGACGTATGCAACAAAAATGGGCCGCAAAATAACTCACGGTATTAAAGGCAGAGTCATGATGTGGGAAAACTGAATAAAATGAGCTCTCCAGGCACCATCTATTTTTAGAAAATGGAATTCATTCATTCAGGAAGCTTGATGGATCGATGAAGGAGGTCAGGCAGGGAGAATGCAAATAGCAGCCGCTCCTGTGGGGAGCCTGCCAGCCCCTGGCCGAGTGCATGGGCTGCACCATCACATCATCCACTGAACACCCTGTGAGGTTGGCACTCTGATGATTCCCATTTTACAGATAGAGAAACCATGTCACAGGCATTATGTGGCTTGCTCACAGTCACTGGAGCTCACAGTCACTTGCTCTAGTCAGCTAGAGCCAGAATTCAAACCCGGGTCTGCCTCACTCCAAAGTTTCTGCTCATTGTGGCCTGGAAAAGATTCCTCATTTCCACCAGCTTCCTTTTAATCAAGACAGATTAGACATTCACGCATTGACTAATCTAGGCTTTGAGGGTAGTGACGTTTATTTAGTGCCTGAAAAGCAAGATTAGCCACTACTCATTTTGTCATTCTGGAAACGGACACTTGCCAATTCCCAGCCAGGCTTTATCTCAAGATACTTCTCAAAATCTCAGCCCATGTTTATTGTGCCTACAAAATGGCCCTGAAAATAAAGTAGGCTGGAAGTCAGGTGACTGATGTCATCCTAGACTTGAACTGTATGATCTTGGAGAAGTTACTTTCCTCTGGTTTCAGTTTCCCATTTGAAAATGAAAGAATTCCTGCAATTCTACCACTAGGACTGAAGAGAAATACCTGGGCATTAAGAGGCATGCTCAATGGGAAGCCAAGTTGGGGTGGATTGCCTGAGGTCAGGTTCGAGACCAGCCTGGCCAACATGTTGAAATCCGTCTCTAGTAAAATACAAAAATTAGTCAGGCATGGTGGTACATGCCTGTGGTCCCAGCTACTCAGGAGGCTAAAGCAGGAGAATGGCTTGAACCTGGGAGGTGGAGGTTGCAGTTAGCCGAGATGGAATCACTGCACTCGAGGCTGGGTGACAGAGTAAGACTCCTTTTTCTCAAAAAAAAATAGAGAGGCCGGGTGTGGTGGCTCATGCCTGTAAATCCAGCACTTTGGGAGGCATGATCCATGGCGGATCATAAGGTCAGGAGATCAAGACTATCCTGGCTAACATGGTAAAACCTCATCTCTACTAAAAATACAAAAAATTAGCCAGGCATTGTGGCATGTGCCCCTAGTCCCAGCTACTCAGGAGGCTGAGGCAGAATTGCTTGAACCTGGGAGGTGGAGGTTGCAATGAGCCAAGATTGCAACATTGCACTCCAGCCTGGGCAACAGAACGAGACTCTATCTCAAAAAGAAAAGAAAAGCAAAGAAAAAGAAGCATGCCCAAGGACGCTCATGGCAGTGCTGCCTGTGGGCATGAAAAACTGAAGGCCACCTGTGAGAATGGTAAATAACTGATGGTGACCCTATGTGGCAGCTGGTCTCCCAGTTGATCCCAGCGATCTCTGCCTCCTCCTGGCATTCCCCCAGTGTAGTCCTCTTCCACACTGAACCAGGGGTGGTCGGCTTGACCAACAGCATATGGCAGAGTTATTACCAGCGGAAGGTATCTGAGTTACCAGGGCTGAATCCAAGAGGGTCTGCAGGAACCTCAGTCCTTGCCTCCTCAGAAGGAAGAATTTGACTGAGGAGTGTAAGTCTGAAAAAGAGAACAAGGCAAGTTTCAGAGGAGAGTGGAAGTTTATTTATAAAGACTTTAGAACAGGAAAGAAAGTACACTGGGAAGAGACCTACGCGGGCTACTTAAGAACAAGTGCAGTGTTGAACCTTGATCTGAGGACCTTCTAGGCTGGCCCCTTTCCCACGATTCTTGCCTTAGGGTGGGCTGCCCGCATGTGCAGTCGCCTCCTTACCCTGGAGAAGGGAGCACACGCAGTGTATGTAGGAAGTTGTACGCATGCTCCTCTGAGGCTTTCTTCCCTTTTCTTGTGGGGTGCTCCCTGAGGGCCATAGTTTGCCGTTTTGTCTCTTACTGCACATGCCTGAGAAGTTGTGTCTTTCTGGCTCTTAAATTCAATTCATAGTTTAGTTCAGCAGGTGTGGACCATGGAGAAATGACTGCTCCCTGGCACTGGCTGCCAATTTATCACTTTTAGAGAGACAATGTGCTCATTGCCAAACCATCACCTGACATTCCTAGTTGGTTGGGGAGAGCCCTCTCCTGCACGCTCACGCCTGTCTCACTACCTGTAATAGAAGGAATGGTGTAGCACTCCCAGGCTTAGGTTTTTAAAAGACAGCAGCTTTCATCTTGGGTTTTCTCTCTCCTTCCTCTTGAATCACTTGTTCTGGGGAAGCTGCCTGCTTGAGCAGCCCTGTAGACAGGCACATGTGGAATGAAATTGAATCCTTTAGCCAACAGCCATGGGCATGAGGCATCTTACCTGTGGATCCTTTAACCCCAATCAAGCTTTCGGATGACCACAGCCCTGCCAGCTCAGCTGCAACCCCATGACAGCCCCTGATCCGGAACCACCACCAGCAGCTGTTTCAGGGTTCCTGATCTCAGAATCTGTGTGAAATAATAATTTTTTTTTTTTTGAGACGGAGTTTTGCTCTTGTTACCCAGGCTGGAGTGCAATGGCGCGATCTCGGCTCACCGCAATCTCCGCCTCCTGGGTTCAGACAATTCTCCTGCCTCAGCCTCCTGAGCAGCTGGGATTACAGGCACTCACCACCATGCCCAGCTAATTTTTTGTATTTTTAGTAGAGACAGGGTTTCACCATGTTGACCAGGATGGTCTCGACCTCTTGACCTCGTGATCCACCCGCCTCGGCCTCCCAAAGTGCTGGGATTACAGGCTTGAGCCACGGCACCCGGCCAATTTTGTTGTTTTTAAGCTGCCAAATTGGGAGTAATGTGTTATCCAGCAATGGATAACAAATACACCCCACACTGTAGAATACTATGCAGCAGTTAAAAAAGTGGAATAGGTCTATGTGTACTGATACGGAAAGATTTCTGAGAGATGTGTTCAGACACCTTAGAATGTGTTGTTAGAAAATAATAATTACAGAAAAACACATATGACTATATCTCTTTTATGTAAAATACTACAGCTCACTATATTTTTATGCATTTACATATACAAGTAAATATGTAGCAAATTACCCATCATATGTAGCAATGATGAACATCAGTTTACCTCTCAGTTGAGAGTCAGAGGAAGGTGCAAAACAATTTTCATTTTCTATTCAACAGATTACGCTCTCTCTCTCGCTATATATATATATATATATATATATATATTTAATTTTACCATGATGATGTGTCAATCAATGTATTACTTATGCTCAATTTAAAACTTCTGTAAACAAAGGCCTTTGACTACTTGATCCCTGAGGTCTCTTTCAACTGTGGTGTTTTGTAGTTCTATTAAAATCGTCATTGGAATATAAACTGAAAGAATGAGATTACATTTGTCACCTCTTTGTTGGGAAACTTGAAAAGTTTGATAAACCAATGTTGGCAAAGATGTGCTGGGATTTAAGGGGGGGTGGGGCTGGCCTTCAAACTAGTTCTCTTGACTCCAAATCTAGGGCCCTTCCTGTTATTTCACCTTTGTCCCTTTAATAAACATGCAGGTGTCTGTGTTAGAGAAACTTGTCCCTGGGTGGAGGTGATTTTTTTTTTTTTTTTTTTTTTTGAGACAGGGTCTCCTGCTGTGGCCCAGGCTGGAGTGCAATGGCTTGATCTCGGCTCACTGCAACCTCTGCCTCCCGGGTTCAAGCAATTCTCCCACCTCAGCCTCCTGAGTAGCTGGGGCTACAGGTGTGCACCACCACACCCAACTAATTTTTGTATTTTTAATAGAGACGGGGTTTCACCATGTTGGCCAGGCTGGTCTCCAACTCCCGACCTCAGGTGATCTGCCCGCCTTGACCTTCCAAAGTGCTGGGATGACAGGAGTGAGCCACCTCGCCCAGCCTGGGTGGACATTTAAATTGTGGCTCCTTGGAGCTCCCTCTGTTTTTGCTGAGGAAAATTTCTCATTTCCCATGACTTGTAAGAGGCTCTGTGAGAGGGCTCCAATCTGCCAGCTGATTCCACTTCAGAGAACAAAATCAACAGTCCGTGAACTACTGTTGAATTCAGCAGTCTAGAACCACTTCCACCTCTGAGCTCTGGGGCCTGGTTCCGCCCAGCTTACTTGACTGCTGAGGGCTTTGCTCTGGCGTGGCAGGGCTGGGACCTCCCTCATCTGACCTGGGTGTTCAGCTGTGATGATTGAGCTAAGCTGCCTGTAACTTCCCCAGAGTTGGTGCCACGCCTCCACCTCCCTCCGGCTTGCCAGACCACTGGGGCTGAAGGATCTGCTTGCCAACCCCTGAACATCTCATCTTGGGTTGGTTTGCATAAGAAAATGGCCTGGGGAAAATGTGAGAGCATCACGAATTATACACAGTAAAATGCCTGCATTCTTTTGCTTGGGGAAACAAATAACTGATATGGGCCTAAGGCTTTAAACGGGAGTTTTACGGGGAGCTTAGAAGACTGGTTCTCTGCCTGGCTCTGCAGGAGAATCACCTGTGCTCCCTCCCCATTCTGATTAAATTGTTCGGGGGTTTGGGCATGGGTATTTTTTTTGAAAGTGTCTCAAATGGCTTTAATAAACAGCCATTTGAGAACACCTGGGTTTGAGAACACCTGGATTGGAGGGAAATGGGAAAAGAACATTCAGGTCAAATGGATGGGATTAATTATGTTTGCTAAATCAGGAAATTCTCTAGAGAAGGAAGTGACTTGCCCACAGTTTTGCATACCGTTGGCAAATTAAAGTGAAGTTTCCTTTTAACAAGGGCCATCTACACTGGGATGGGTGCGAAGGAATACTGGGATGTCAGGGCTGTAATGAGCAGCAGAAGAGAAGGACCCAAGTCCCAACCCATAGCTCCTGGGAGAGAAGCTGGGGGAGGCCAACATGATGAAACCCCATCTCTACCAAAACACAAAAATTAGACGGGCGTGGTGGCAGGCGCCTGTAGTCCCAGCTACTCTGGAGGCTCACTTGAACCCGTGAGGCAGAGGTTGCAGACAGCTGAGATCTTGCCACTGCCTCTCCAGCCTGGGCAACAAGAGGGAAACTCCATCTCAAAAAAAAAAAAAAAAAAAAGATGAAAGATAAAAGAGGCAAGGATGTGAAGAAAAGGGAACCCTTGTACACTGTTGGCAGGAATATAAATTAGTATAGCCATTATGGAAAACAATGTGGATATTCCTTAAAAAATGGAAAAGAAAACTACCCTATGATCCAGCAATCTCAGTACTGGATATATACCCAAAGGCTATGAAGCAGTGTGTTGAAGAGGTATCTGCACACCCGTCTGTTGCGGCACTATTCACGACAGCTGAGATGTGAAATCAACCAAGTGTCCATCAACAGATGAATAGAGAAAGAAAACGTGGTACATGTACACAGTTGAATACTATTTGGCCTTAAAAAGGACATTCTGCCATTATAACAACATGGATGAACCTGGAGGACATTATGTTAAGTGAACTAAGCCAGGCACAGAAAGACAAATACTGCACAATCTCACGTGTGGAATCTAAAAAAGTTAAACTAATAGAAACAGAGAGTAAAATGGTGGTTACCAAAAACTGTGACAGTGTGTGTGTATGTGTGTGTGTGTGTGTGTGTGAATGTGTGTGTGTATGTGTAGATGGGGGAGAATTGGGGAATGCTGGTCACGGTACACAACATTTCAATTAGACAGGAGGAAGAAGTTGAAGAATTCTATTGAATATCATGATGACTGTAGTTAATAACAATATGTTGTATACTTGAAAATGGCCTAGAGTGGATTCTAAGTGTTCTCATCATGTAAAATGATAATATGTGAAGTAATGTATATCTTAACTTGATTTCGACATTCCACAATGTATACAGATATCAAAACATCATGCTGTATACTATCAATACATGCAATTTTTACTTGTCAGTTAAAATAATAAATTTTAAAAAACATTAAAAATAAAAAAAAAAAAAACGTAAAAACCTACTGCAGTTCACAACAGCAAGCACAATACATTTCAGGGAGTAGAACTACCATAGACATTCTTTGATCTCAATGCAACACAAATACAAATGGATAATTATAGTAAGCAAAAATTCCTACCATTCAAAATTAAAACAAACAAAACCCAATTTTAACTATTCTAACAAATTTTGAAAGTTCCAAAGATAAGTTATAATAATGAAATATATATAACAAACATAATGAAAACCTTTATATATATTTTATCTAATAATATGTAATATAAATGTGTAAATTTAAGGAACATCTTATTGTTTTTTTTTTTTTGAGACAGAGTTTCACTCTTGTTGCCCAAGCTGGAGTGCAATGGCACGATCTCAGCTCACTGCAACCTCTGCCTCCCAGATTCAAGTGATTCTCCTTCCTCAGCCTCCCGAGTAGCTGGGATTACAGGTGTGCATCACTGTGCCTGGCTAATTTTTTGAATTTTTAGTGGAAACGGGGTTTCACCATGTTAGCCAGGCTGGTCTTGAACTCCTGACCTCAGGGGATCCACCCACCTCGGCCTCCCAAAGCACTGGGGTTACAGGTGTGAGCCACCACACTCAGCCAAAAAAATCTTACATTTTATAATATACAGGTGATGCAGCTAAAGTTGTGTTTATAGGAAAATTTATAGTCTTGAATATTTATGTTAGTAAAAAACAAAATAGATAAAACAAGTATACTCAATAAGTTAAAAAAAATAACCAAGAACAGAAAAAGGAATAAATTAATAAATGAATAAGTTAAAGATGAGTGAATCTCTAGATTATAAAAATGATAAAATAGGTAATACCTCTACGCTCTGAATATCAGGAGGTGGAGATCTTAGGTAGCCGTGTCAGAAGCTGCTCACCACACTGAATCATTGGGAAACCACCACACATTTGAAAAGGTAAGAGCCTTGGAGGCCCCATTCTCTAGTTATGAAGCAGTGTGGCTAGAAAACAAATCATTTTTCTTCTTCTTCTTCTTCTTTTTTTTAAAGATGGGGTTTCACCATGTTGGTCAGGCTGGTCTTGAACTCCTGTACTCAGGTGATCTGCCCGCCTTGGCCTCCAAAGTGCTTGGATTACAGGCGTGAGCCACAGCGCCTGGCCGAAAACAAATCATTTGTAAAGTAAAACTACCGTAACAACAACCTGTATATCCAAAGCCACAGGATACAACCAAAACTGTACTTAAGGGAAATGGTATAGCATTAATTGTTTATATTGTGGCATAAAAACAATGAAAATTAACCCTACCTTTATCTAAAAAGGTGAATCTTCCTCTACCTCGCCAACAAAACAGACTTAAGGAAGGAATCAGCAAGAACAAAATGAAGAAATCAATGAGGTAGAAAATACTAGAATCAATAAACCAATCCAAATCACTTGAAAAAAAGAAAACAGTGGAATAGTCAGATTTCTAATGGGGTTATCTAGGAAAATAAAGGAAAACTCAACCTAACCTTTGTTGTGTTCGCTTTGGGGCTGTTTGTCACAGCAGTGTAGCCTAGCCTATGTTAACTAAAATTGGATGACTGAGCCCAGATGGAGCCCCAGGGAGAGGAACAGCAGGGTGAAGAGAGGCTATGTTTCAGTGTAAGAAAGGCCTGAACATGTTTCTAGATGGAGGAGAAGGATCCAGAAGGGTTGGAGAAGAAGACTTGCCTGGTCATTCAGATTTAACAGATCAGCAGGTGTGTGATTCCCAGCAAGAGAGGAAGCTTTACCTTGGGACAAGAAGACAGCCACTCCTTCCTGGGGCACAAGGGCAAGTGAAGATGAGTGATGAGGGAAGGCAGGAGAGCAGGGAAGCTGACAGCTTTTGTCTGATGGTCTGGAGTTTCTCAGTAAGCAGGGAAATAGTGCTGGGAAGACGCAGGAAGAAAGAATGCCACAGGATTTTAGACAAAGGGAAGAGATTGGGGGCAGTCCCAAGAGGAGGAGCGTAGGGTGGTGAAGGAGTAGAGGAGTCTATTGCAAGGGCTCACCATACATTCGTAGGAAACTTGGTTTTTGAAAAGCTGTGCTCTTCCCTAGGAAATCTCTGCCTCTTCATGGGGAAGGGATAGTCTCATTATACTGCCTTGAGGAGAAGCGAGCTCCCATCCCTGCAGCTATTGAAGCAGAGTGTGTATAATATACTGGCAGGGACATGGTGAAGGAGACCCCTGCATTAGATAGACTAAATGCCCTTTAAGTTCACTTCCAACCTGGAGATTTTGTAATTCTATAATTTTATGTGTTGTAAAGAACTTAACAAAATCAAATTACTTCAATCCTATTCAAATTATAGTGACCTGCCTTTTAGCTTCCCCGAGGGAATGGACTTAAAACTGCTGTGCACTCAGAATAGATGATGTGATGCCAGCACTCTCATTCTGGGTCAGTGCGCCCAAGCATGGGAATAATTATGATGGAGGAGATGCACCCGCGTGCTGACCGGCAGCTTAGCTCGGCATTCATCTCTCCAGAGCAGGCATGATGGGCTGGCTGAAAACAGAGTGTCACTTTGATACATACTCTTTTTGTTTGCTGATGACTTTTTGAATTTTCTGTTACTAAGCTCAGCATTTTCCTAGTTGACTCTGGGTTTTGTTCTCTTTAGAAAATTTTAGTTAGTTCTTCTGTCTTAGAAGTAGCTCACCAAAGGAGGTAGCAAGAGGAAGAGGAGATGTCCTCTATGATTCTGGCTCCAAAGGTACCACAGATCTCTGACTGATGGCAGGACTTGTACCCATCTCCAGGGCCCAGCTGAGTTGCAGTTACTCCATGTGTCCTGGAATAAAATACAGGAAATAAAGACTGTTCCAACATCATGAGGTTTGCATCTTATTGGGACAGAGTTATGGAAACCCCAGTCTGGCTCAACAAGTAACCTTTTCAACAAGGCTCATCATAACATTCATAAAACCATTGAACATTTTGCAATTCTATTCTAGAATTAGTGACTCTCCTCAACTACTTTCGTCACCATAACCGTCTATTTGATGACCAGGAGCAGATGCATTCTCAGGAGAAATGCGAACATGACCTCCAGCCCCAATAAGGATGTGTTTGTCCTGGAGTCTCCTTCTGCCTTCTAGTTAGCGTGTAGCATCTTGTGACATAAATTATCTGCCCAACGCACTGAACTATTCCCTATGGAACAAGGGCTTTATCACTCTGTGGCATAAGATGTTTTGCTCAAGTCCTTCCTCAAGTTCAGCACCAGGAGATTAGGGGAATATCAACAATGTGTGAGTCCAACATGTCACAGGAGACAGGAAGAACCAAAGGGATTATCACCCTGTTTAGTCCATAAGAAAATCAAGTTGCTAAATGGCTTAGTGCTACCTAATGATAAAGAACAGAAGGGCAGAAATACTAACAAAAGCTCCACTCACTGTCTGCAGAATCAGAAAGGGCTCTTCATTTCTGGTGGAGTCACCTTCATCAATGCAGCCTAAAGTCTATCAGTTCGACTTGCTTAACCTCATATGGCATCTGAACGTACTGAGGTTAAAATGAGAAACTATGGATACCGTCCTTGGCTGTTTCTAAATGGATACTAAATAGCTCTGATACAGGATCCATAAATCTACAGGATTCTTTAACCAAAATAGAATGAGAATGATGCAGCAAGATGGAAAGGGAAGAAGGTTGTACCAGAATCAGCCTGAGTAGAGGTACTACGACCGCTGAATTGTAGCCCTTGAAGTCTAGACTCACTCTTAGTTTCCCCACTTAGACTCGCCACGAAGTTTCTAACATATCATGATTCTTGTAAGAAAGTTACTAGCATTTACCAAACAGGTACCACGGTAGGTAGATGGAGGGTAAATAGTGTTGATGTGAATTATCATAAAGCCCGGGGAAAAATCACACTCTAGAAAATGTTGGATAAACATAAACCCTTCTGCCACAAAAGCCTGGATAAAATGTAACAAAAACTATTGTAAGCAATAGCCAAGCATATAAGCAAGAAAAGAAAATTACCAGGTGCCAGAAGCAAAGAGGTAATAAACAGCTCCAGTGGAGAATGGCTGAGCTGCTTACTCTTGCGATAATGGTGGGGAGAGGTTGATGGTGGAGCTGAGGTGGTGATCGTGATGTCATCAGTTTCAGCAACCGAAGGGCTTGGGCTTTCATCCTCACATAAGGTCAGGAAATGAGACCTTCGAGAAGGAATGGAGCTAGAAGGAGACTTCTGCTGACAACTGGCATTCTTGGAGGGCCACACACTCAGGGAAAGTTGAGATTTGGGGAAAAGCCTGTCCACTGGCACAGCAGAATAACAAAAAGCATGTCTGTCTCTATTTGGGCCCAGAGTGAAAATTTCTCCCCCAAGAAATAAAAACTCAGGGCCTGTGTTTATTTTTTTATTTTTATTTATTATTATTTTTTTAAAGACTGGGTTTCACCATGTTGGCCAGGCTGTTATCCAACTCCTGACCTCGGCCTCCCAAAGTACTGGGATTACAGGCATTAGCCACTGCACCCATCTTAGCCTGTGTTTCATACAGATTTACATGTGAATTTACTATCCAGAAGTCCAGGAAACTCCCAAACCGAAGCCCTTAATATACGGCCAGGCATGATGGTGTGTGTCCCAAAGTCCCAGATACTTGGGCTGCTGGGCAGGAGGAGCCCTGGAGCCCGGGAGTTAGATTTCAGCCTGGGCAACATAGCAAGACTCCACCCCTTAAAAATGGGGTCCCAGACTGGTGATACTTTCGAATTGCCTACCGATGTAAATACAGCAACACTTTAGAAGGACTATTCTACATATAATCTAGGATGAAAGGGTTTCACAGAATATACAAGCTACATTAAAGATAAGAAAAATATCCACCAAGCACAAGAATCTGGTGACATAATTAACAGAAGGACTAAAGTTCCAGGAAACTGGGATAATAGCCAGATAAAGAACGTGTGTATGTCTAAAATTAAAAGAACTTGCACATGTGAAAAAACAGCCTATGTACAAGATTTTTGCAGTATTACATGTTAAATGAGTTTCATATATGCAAAGCATCTCTCTCTAAAGCTGTTACTTAAAATGGTCTGAAAATTAATGACTAAGCCTACAATCCAAGAAGCCAGAAAAAGTGCAAAAGAGAATAGAAGGAAGAAAATAATAAAGGTAAGAGCATAAATAATGAAATAAACATGAGAGTGATCTTTGCAAAAATTAATAAAATAGACACATCTATGGCAAGACTGCTAAAGAAAACATGAGAGAAGGCTCAAAATAACCCAAATCAGGAGGAAAAAGGAGCCATCACTAGGGATGCTGCAGATGTTTCAAAAATAATATGAAGGTTTAATGAACAAATTTAGGCCAATAAATTAGACGATTTAAAAGAAACAGATAAACCCACTCCCCAATTCTATTTGTTATCACAGAGATTATGGGCCTCCCAGGCTTTTCACATGGATCAGTTTAACTTACAGAGGAGGATGCTGGATTAACATGGATGTGGGCAGGTAGGGAAGAGCAGTGATCCCTGGGGCAGGCCTGGGTAGGGCACCATAGAGGGAGGTAATTGACATTGAGGGGACATCAAGAGGGCTCTGGAGCCTGGGAGAGAGCCTCAAGAGGGTGAGTGGAGGTCGCCAGTGGCCACTTTCCAGGGTCACAGCATGGCTTCAACATGACCTCCCCATCTTCTGCTTTGGACTGTCATCTTTCTCTGCCACCATCTGCCCTGCAGTCTTATGAGGGTTCTCTGTCACCCAGGCTGGAGTGCAGTGGAATGCTCACAGCTCACTGCAGCCTCAATCTTCTGGGCTCAAGCAATCCTCCTATCTTAGCCTCCTGAATAGCTGGGACGACAAGCTCATGCCATCATGCTCGCCTAATTTTTTTTTTTAGATGGCGTCTCGTTCTGTCACCCAGGCTGGAGTGCAGTGGCGCGATCTCGGCTTACTGCAAACTCCACCTCTTGGGTTCAAGCGATTCTCCTGCCTCAGCCTCCCGAGTTGCTGGGACTATAGGCGCCCGCCATCACACCAGGCTAATTATTTTTTTTTTAGTAGAGATGGGGTTTCACCATGTTGACCACATTGATCTTGAACTCCTGACCTCAGGTGACCCACCTGCCTCAGCTTCCCAAAGTGCTGGGAATACAGGTGTGAGCCACCGCACCTGGGCAACCCCTGGCTAATTTTTGTATTTTTTGTCGAGATGGGGTTTTGCAAGAGATGTGGAACAGGGCATGTTTGGTGATTTTGCAGTTTCTCCACAATTCCAAGGTACAGAGCAAAAGCTGAAATGGTGGTTTCCACACTGTGTTTTGTGGAACCCCAGGGTTCTAAGAAAGATTCTCAGCCATCTCTGAGAAGTGAAATTCAGGAGCTCAGCTGCAGGGCTTAGGCCTCCTGCCTCAGTGTCATCCTGCCAAACTCTGCCCATAGCTGTGTTATATCCTTGTGAAAGTTCATTTGCAGAAAAGACGCAAATCTAAGCAATTTTCAAAGTCCTTCCCCATCTAAGTTGTAGTCAGAAAACAGGCATCAGATGGTCATTGACTGTGGATGTCTGGATTCCCTGCTGAGGCTCAGGGCCAAGGGAGTGTCTGCTATGAGCTGAAATGAGGGTTTCATCTCTCCACTGTGGGTTGCGCAGCTTGAGATTGGTCTGTGTCGGGTCTGTGATTGCTGCACATCCCTGAGGTTTTCAGAGCACTTCATATATGCCTAAGATGCTGATTCATCTTCCCAACACCACTTGAAGAGCCTCAGAAGAATGTGAGCCAATCTTCGATGTGGCTGTAGGCAGAGGTTTCTGCTTTGACTGGGTGTCTGCCTTGTCTTCAATCCTGTGCTGGGTTTATGATGAGAAAGACAGCGGGAACAGGAAGTAGGGCAGGGGAGGAATTTGAACACAAAGGAAGAAAAGGCCAGGCTAGTAAGGTCTACCTGATGAGAAAACATGTCTAAATAATTAGAAAAGAACCAACAGTATTTTTGGAGGGGGATTATAGAAAGAAAAGGAACTGTGTGGCCAGGGCTGTGTAAGACTTGCCAGACGGTTGAGGCCCTTGCAGTCAACCTTGAAACACCAAGTACAACAGCTGTGCTCCAGGAGCACTGGTGAGGAAATTACGGTACAGAAAAGTGCACTGCGATCTATCTCAGCGAGTGTGGGTGTGAGATACCATCAGGAGACGAGACAGCACCAGGGCCTGGTGTAACCAGGCAGAGGATTCCAATAATTGGAGCTATCACATGGGCCTCGTTAGTTTGACTCTCTACTTCTCAGAAGTAGAACCATGAGGCGTGAGTGGAAGCTACAGACATATCTTGGGCTAATGTTGTGAAGCTGCTCTGAACCCTAAGCCTCACCTGAGACTGAATGACCTCCCAGGTGAGGCTGTGAGATCCGGCCCCTTCACAGGTGTTCAAAGTCTACACAATTCTTGGCAACGTTGAGGAGAGAATGGGTTATGGACCAGTGAGGGGTGGGGTGAGTTGTGTGATCGCCATGGTGCCTTCAAGCCTGTGGGAAGTAGAAAAGTTCCTTTTTAAAGTTTCATTTCCTGTTAAAGAATAAGTGTGCTAATGACTTTGTTAAGCCCTATCCTGTGTAGCTGTTAAACATGCTATGCTTATAGGCATGTAGTACACTTTACATCCTTGTACTTTAACCAAGATATCTGTGCTGGACGTGCTCACAAGGCATGTCCCAACTCTCCATTGCTTTTACCTGTTTAGAAAAGTTTTAAGTTCTTAGCCAATCGGGTTTTTAATTGTCTCCAGACAGGGGAGATCAGACACAGCAATCAGGACAACCCCAAATGCCATAAGGGATAAATTTGTGTGTTTTTCTGTATTCATTGTACTCTCGTGGCACGATGACTAGCGAGGATACCCTTCCTGCAGTCAAGGAAGTAAAACTCGCGTCGCTAAAAGATCCTTTGTCTCAGTGCTAATTTTTCTCTGTTGCACACGAGCATCTATTTCCAACATCTACTTCAGCAAAGCTCTTGTGACTTCCAGTTAGGAGCTACATTTTTAGGTGCAGAGTCAGCTACTGTAAAAGTTTAGAGAAAGAAGCCAGCACAGTGCAGACTGGTCAAAAGGGTCTTCCTGAGGCCCTTGCAGTCAACCTTGAAACACCAAGTACAACAGCTGTGCTCCAGGGACACTGGTGAGGAAATTATGGTACAGAAAAGTGCGCTGCGATCTATCTCAGTGAGTGTGGGTGTGAGATACCATCAGGAGACGAGACAGCACTGAGGCCTGGTGTAACCAGGCACAGGATTCCAATAATTGGAGCTATCACATGGGCCTCGTTAGTTTGACTCTGTACCTTCTAAGCAGCCTCTGAGTGAAAAGCACATTTATGAAATGCCCCATTCATTTCCTGCCTGAGATCCTATCTTAATTCTGGGCTCTTGCCTCTTGGAGAATTAGCTGTTTCTCGGAAAACATTCCCCCCTCCTAAAGATGCTGAGGCTTTCAGAGGCTTCATTTGGCAAAGCAAACTCTGTGATTGTGTGTTTTCCATATATTTTCTTAAGTATACTTTCTTCTTTGCTTGTTTAAACATCTGGTATAAAACACTAGACCAATTTGATGTTGCATCACTTCCTATCACAGATTTTAGTCGAGCTGAGAGAATACACTTAAAAACTCTGAAAATTATCTGAGTCACTGTCAGTGCTGCAGCCAGCCATCATGCAGAGCCACTGGGTCTCGATACTGCAGATGTAAAGCTGTCACATGCTTTAGCCTGCTATAGTTGCAGGCAGGAGCTGACAGAGACTGCAAACGTCCAGTGAGGATGGAGACAAGCCAGCAAGTAATGTCATGGCTTTTGAAAGGCAGCTTGCAGGTCACCGCTCATGCTCATCAGCCCTCCAAAATGGTGACTGGGATGTAGCACTGTTTTCAGATCTCTGTCTTATAATGATAGGAGGAAAATTAAATTCCACGGTCATTATCAAAGGGTCAGCTAAATTGTCCCTGGAATGGGCCTATGGAAATTCTTCACTGTATATATCTGTAAAGAATTGAAATTCTCAGTGTCTGAGGAGAGGATTAAAGCATGGAAGTAGGAGCTTTGATGTATAATTCCACAAGCCCCTGAGTTTTGGTGACATGGGAGGTGGCTGGCACGACCATATGCTTACTGACTTTAGATTGGGTTGAGCACCTGTTGGGGAACACAGACACCTCTCCCATCCTACGGCTGTCCTGAGGCACTACACAAGCTGGGAAGGGGCCTGGATTGTAAACTGGGGCAGCCAGCCCTGGGGACTGCCTGGGATGCCATGGATGAAACAGGGTTGGGTCAGGGAAGAGCATCTCTGAAATTACAGTGTAATTGACAAGAAGATAGGACTGAATTGTTCAGCCTTTCCCCAAAACAGTATCTCCAAGAAAACTGAGGTCGTTCTTACTTTTCTGGCTGCCCAGTTCTGCCCTGATCTCCTTTGAGCCTGAAGCTCTTCCTTGACTCCATCTCTCCCTCCTCAGAACCCCATCAGACTTCCACTGTTCCCTCCTCTGTCCTCTCTCACTGCCCACCTTGTGGTAAAGGCAAGTGTCTGGTCCTGCCCAGACCGCAGGCTTGAGGGTAGAGACATTGCCTTAGGCACCTCTGTGTTGCCGCAAGTAAATACAGGTGTGAGGGTGAGTGCTGAATGAGCTCTGGAGCAGGGCCTGTGTCGGCTCCATCTCTGTGTTGTTGGCACACAGCAGGGCCTCAGTAAGTGTTTGCTAAATAAAGAACTGACAATCAGGAGTGCAGGGTCTGGGGACCTTCGGGGATGGCCATTTGAGAATGCCACTAGAGCCTCTTGCATGCAGAGAGGAGACTGCCTTGTTCAGCCTGTGTAGTGGGTGACTCACGGTCCTTAGATCACTCTCTGTGCTCTGGGGAGCCTAGCTCTTGCATGGCACCCTGCACCAATGCCCTTGCTTACTCTCCTAGACTGAGGCCAGGGCTCGTGATGGCTGGATGGAGGCCTCAAAGTGTTTCCCTGCCTCTGGAACAGAAACTGATCCAGAAGAACCAGCCAAGCATCAGGACAGTGAGGAGTCTAGAGAAAGTGCCAGTGGCCGTGGCCATTAGCTGCCCTCTGTGCCCCAGTGTGGAGATGGAGGCACCTATCCATGGGGGCTGGTTCTGGGATCTGGGGGCAGGAAGCGGGCAGCCGGGCTGGGCCACCCACTGCAGACTCTCTTGGGGTATTGTTTCTCACTCCTGTCCTTGGCCACTGTCTGGCTCACTGTCACCCAGCACTTCCCTGCTCCAACCTACTGGGCACCCTTCGGGCCCCTATGTCTTCTCTCTTCCCTCAGCTGCCCAAAGGGCCTCGGCTCATCTGAGAGTAAATCACAATGCTGCACTTTCTCACTTCTGGGTCCCTTCTGCCTGACTCTACACCGAATTAAAGTCCCCAAAACTATATTTAGCACCTCCAAAAAGGTCTTCTACTGACTGAGGGTAGGAGCTAGGAAAGTCATTGCTTTTACAATTTTTACTGAATATGCCTGAGTCCAGTAAAGTGTGGAAATCCTAACAGTTCACCTTGGTGAACCTTTCCATGCATGAACGCCCATGGAGCTA
This sequence comes from Callithrix jacchus, assembly GCF_049354715.1. NCBI lineage: Eukaryota > Metazoa > Chordata > Mammalia > Primates > Cebidae > Callithrix > Callithrix jacchus. Next base: position 23,975,517 of record NC_133516.1, on the reverse strand, counting down.
CCACCCAGATCGAGACTTAGAACATTCCTAGCATGGTAGAAGTCTCCTCCCACTCAATAACCATCCCTCCCCAAAAGGAACCACTCTCTCAATTCTGCACATGCGCCATGTATTAGTTGACTTGTCTTTCACCGAATGATGCTGGTTCAACTAGGTATTTACATGCAAAAAACATTCCTGTCTCATATTGTACACATTTTGTGTGTGTGTGTGTGTGTGTGTGAAATTTATTCATTTAAAAATTAAATTAAAAACTAAAAATTGGCCGGGCGCAGTGGCTCAAGCCTGTAATCCCAGCACTTTGGGAGGCCAAGGCGGGTGGATCACAAGGTCAAGAGATTGAGACCATCTTGGTCAACATGGTGAAACCCCGTCTCTACTAAAAATACAAAAAAAATCATCTGGGCATGGTGGCGCGTGCCTGTAATCCCAGCTACTCAGGAGGCTGAGGCAGGAGAATTGCCTAAACCCAGGAGGCGGAGGTTGCGGTGAGCCAAGATCCTGCCATTGCACTCCAGCCTGGGTAACAAGAGCGGAACTCCATCTCAAAAAGGTAATAATAATAAAAATAATAAATAATCCAGCACCCTTTTTTTTAAAATAAATTTGTTTTATTAAGACAAAAACTGACAGCGTAGTATGAAGTTTACATTTAAACAGAGTTTTCAAAGAAATCTAACACATGCCTAAAAAGATTTTACGATGTAGCTCTAGATGCAAGTCTAGACAATATCAAGAACTGATGGATCTCATGACTCAAGAAAGAGTATTTTGGGTATGTTACTTCTTAGGATTTCTTTAAAAAATGTGTGTGTGTGTGTGTGTGTGTGTGTTTTAAAGTGAAGTCTTTATTTTTTAAATTTATTTATTTTATTTCATTTTTTTGAGATGGAGTTCCGCTCTTGTTACCCAGGCTAGAGTGCAATGGCAGGATCTCGGCTCACTGCAATCTCTGTCTCCTGGGTTCAGGCACTTCTCCTGCCTCAGCCTCCTGAGTAGCTGGGATTACAAGCACACGCCACCATGCCCAGCTAATTTTTTTTTGTATTTTGAGTAGAGACAGGGTTTCACCATGTTGACCGGGATGGTCTCAATCTCTTGACTTCGTGATCCACCCGCCTTGGCCTCCCAAAGTGCTGGGATTACAGGCGTGAGCCACCGCACCCAGTGGCTTTTTTTTTTTTTAACAGAAATTTAATTTTTATTTATTTATTTATTTATTTATTTATTTATTTATTTATGGAGTTTCACTCTGTCAGCAGGCTGGAGTGCAGTGGTGCAATCTTGGCTCACTGCAATCTCCACCTCCCGGGTTCAAGGGATTCTCCTGCCTCAGCCTCCTGAGTAACTGGGACTACAGGTGCACACCTCCACACGCAGTACTTTTTAGTATTTTTAGTAGAGATGGGGTTTCACCATGTCAGCCTGGATGGTCTGAAAAAAAAAAAAAAAAAAAGCCCTCCCCAGCACTTTGGGAGGCCGAGGCGGGTGGCTCACGAGGTCAAGAGATTGAGACCATCCTGGTTAACATGGTGAAACCCTGTCTCTACTAAAAATACAAAAAATTAGCTGGGCATGGTGGTGCGTGCCTGTAATCCCAGCTACTCGGGAGGCTGAGGCAGGAGAATTGCCTGAACCCAGGAGGCGGAGGTGGCGGTGAGCCAAGATCGTGCCATTGCACTCCAACCTGGGCAACAAGAGTGGAACTCCATCTCAAAAAAATAATAATAAATAAAAATTAAAAATAAATAAATAAATAAAAAATAAAGTCAACATTGTGCTGGTGCTTCTAGCCAGGGCGATTAGGCAAGAAAAGAGATAAAAGGTAGCCAGATGAGAAAGGAAGAAGTAAAATGATCCCTAGTTGCAGAAGACATGATCTTTTATACAAAAATTCCCAAGAAAGCCACTAAAAATAAAACTACTAGGACTAACAGATAATTCCAGCAAATTTGCAGGCTGCTAAATTCACATATAAAAATCACGTGTATTCATATACATTTGTAACAGATAATCTGAAATTAAAATGAAGAAAATGATTCTATTTATAATAACATCAAAAAGAATAAAATAGGAAGACATTTAACCAAAGGAGGACAAGACTTGTACTCTCAGAACTGAAACACATAATTGAAGGAAATTAGATAACTCAATAATGGAAAAATATAAAATATTAATGTATTAGCTGACTTAATATTCTTAAGATGGTGCCCACAGCCAGTACCTGAGCACAGGGGTTGGAATAAGCCTATTTTTGCAAGACAAGGACGCCTCCAACAGGTGACCTTGGCTCCAAGACCCCCTGTTGGGACTCTGAGTCGCTTCCTCTGTCTCTCCCATCTGGCCCTCTCTCTTCGACAGGTGAGACCTGCCTTGTGGCCAAGGGATCTCTGCACTGTCTCTGGCTCTCTTTTCTTTCTCCTTCACAGGCATTTGCCCAATAAGTCTCTTGCATGTTGAAACCCATCTTGGTGTCTACTTCTCTTTTTATTTTTTATTTTTTTGAGACGGAGTTTCGCTCTTGTTACCCAGGCTGGGGTGCAACGCCGCAATCTCGGCTCACCGCAACCTCCGCCTCCTGGGTTCAGGCAATTCTCCTGCCTCAGCTTCCCGAGCAGCTGGGACTACAGGCACGTGCCATCATGCCCAGTTAATTTTTTGTATTTTTAGTAGAGACAGGGTTTCACCATGTTGACCAGGATGGTCTTGATCTCTTGACCTCGTGATCCACCTGCCTCGGCCTCCCAAAGTGCTGGGATTACAGGCATGAGCCACCGTGCCTGGCCCTTCTCTTTTTATTTTTGAGACGGAGTTTCTCTCTTGTCACCCAGGCTGGAGTACAGTGGCACGATCTCAGCTCATGGAAACCTCTGCCTCCTGGGTTCAAGCAATTCTCCTGCCTCAGCCTCCCGAGTAGCTGAGATTACAGGTATGTGACACCACACCCAGCTAATTTTGTTTGTTTGTTTGTTTGTTTTTTTAGTAGAGATGGGGTTTTACCATGTTGGTCAGGCTGGTCTCGAACTCCTGACCTCGAGTGATCTGCCCTCCTCGACCTCCTAAAGTGCTGGGATTATAGGCGTGAGCCACTGTGCCCCGACAATGTCTACCTCTTAGAGCACCTGAACTAACACACAAAAACTGCAATATTCTGGTGCCTGGTTTCTTTCGTGTGTATCTGTCAATGAGGTACACACAAGTCACTGTATGGAGCAGGAAGGCACTGCCTTGGATGTGGCTGGTGTCCTCTTCCACGGGGTGGGAGACCTTATGACTTCCAGAACCTTCAAATGTCCTCAAAACCCACAAGTCACCAGGGCAGGAGCCCCTGACAGCATCCCTGCCAGGCTGTCATCCGGACTCAGCTTGAGTGTCTTCAGGGAGAGGCCTCTGTCTCTTCTGTTCATCCATTGGAAGGCAGTGGACTAGAAAATTCTTCTTTATGTGGGCTCAGTGCACAAGACGCCTGACTCCCTCCTGCAGTGGTACGATTGACACAAACCATTCATCCCTCTGTTCCTTCTTTGAGGGAGCGTCACGTATGGCCTGGCATGCGGGGGTCTTGTGTGAGCCCTCACTTCAGACGGGGTGGAGTGGGTGGGGAGGAACAGACGGGTGGTGGAGGTCCGCCCAGCCCTGTGCCTTTTCTCTGTGCAGGGGTAGCTGGGCAGAGGTGAGTGCAGACTTGCAGATGCAGGAGGTGATGAGAGAGGAAGCAGAGCACCTGCATGAATACTTCTGCAGCTGCAGGCTGAGTACCCTCACTTTCTCCTTGCAGATAAAACATCCCCCTGCTCTAGACAGAGAAAAAGTTTTGTGCTCTCCTACCACATGGGGCTTGGTTGAACTCTCAGCTCTAATGCCTAGACGTTGTGTGATCTTGAGACCTCACCCTCTAGGTCTTAGTTTCCTCTCATTTCAAATAGGGTAGTAATTTCCTACCTCTGAGACCTCTTTAAGGAGTATATAATTAGATGCTTGTGAAACATGCTTTGCGGATGACGCCTGAGCAGCAGCCCAACTCAGCTATGAGGTAGTGGTTCTAGACGTGAGCTTAGGGGTGTATGTGGTGTAGGAGGTTACGTTATGGCTCCTAACTCCTAGAACCTGGAAATGTGACCTTACCTGGAAAAGAGTCTTTAGACAAGCAATTCAATTAAGGATCTCAAAATGAGATCATGCTAATTACCCAGGTGGGCTGTAAATTCCATCAAGTGCCTAAGGGCAGAGGAGGAGATACAGAGAAGAGAAGACAGGCTACATAAAGACAGAGCCGTGGCTCACGCCTGTAATCCCAGCACTTTGGGAGGCCGAGGCGGGCAGATCACCTGAGGTCAGGAGTTCGAGACCAGCCTGACCAACATGGAGAAACCCCGTCCCCACCAGAAATACAGAATTAGCCTGGCATGGTGACACATGCCTGTAATCCCAGCTACTTGGGAAGCTGAGGCAGGAGAATCACTTGAACCCGGGAGACAGAGGTTGTGGTAAGCTGAGATCACACCACTGCACTCCAGCCTGGGCAACTAGAGGGAAACTCCATCTCAAAAAAAAAAAAAAAAAAAAAAAAGGAGTTGTGCCGCCATAAGCCAAGGAATGCTTATAGCCATCAGAAATGGGACACAGCAAGGAAAATTATCCCTGGAGCTTTCAGACGGAGCATAGCCCTGCAGACACCTTTACTGCAGACCTCTCCCTCCAGAAATGTAAGAGGACATTTCTGTTGTTGTAAGCCACTTAATTTATAGCAATTTATTACAGAAGCCCTCGGAAATGGATACAGTGTGTTACATGCCTTCTCTATAGAGTTTGATGGATAAGACTACTTTTAATATTTAGTCTATTTCTCCTTTATACCTGCAAGTTTATTGAACCCTTTTACATATGGTCATTAAGAAAAAAAAGAAGCTTAAATTTGTGGCCGGGCATGGTGGCTCACGTCTGTAATCCCAGCACTTTGGGAGGCCGAGACAGGCAGATCATGAGATCAAGAGATCGAGACCATCCAGGCCAACATGGTGAAACCCTGTCTCTACTAAAAATACAAAAAAAGGTTAGCTGGGCATGGTGGTGAGTGTCTGTAGTCCCAGCTACTTGGGAGGCTAAGGCAGGAGAATCACTTGAACCCAGGAGGCGGAGGCTGCAGTGAGCCAAGATCATGCCACTGCACTCCGGCCTGGCAACAGAGTGAGACTCCATCTCGAGAAAATTATTTTTTATTTTTTTTTGCACATTACAGGTGAGGCATCCAAGACTCAGAGAGTGAATGAAATTAAGTCCACATAGCGAGCTGGTGTCAGAACAGCAAGCTGGGGTCAGGAGTGCCCTGGCCTCGCACCCCTAGTCCCAGTACTCAGTCTTCAGGCCCTGTAGCCCTTCTCTACGTCCTCCGTTCACTGCTGTGTCCCCCTCCCTGCCCAGCATCCCACCCTGCACACAGGAAATGCTCCAGACACAAGGGCTGGCAGGTGAGGTTCGTCTCAGGCCCTGTCCAGATCCTCTCTTCTCCTGAGGCCGTGGAGAACAAGTTCTCTGAAGTCCCTGGGAAAGGGTCTCAGGCACCAGCTTGGGGCAAGGACCGTCTGATGCTACTGAAACACTGAGCAGCAAGTGAAAAGGCTTTGGGAAAAACTGGAATGTGTCCTGCAGGTGCACGTTGTGTTTTGATTATCATGAGACAACAGGCAAGCCAGAATCTGCTCAACTCTAGAAGAAAATAGCAGCATTCCTAAAGTTAGCTCAGCCTCCTGCTAGAGGAGCTGCCCATCCTCTCTGGAAACGGGAAAAAAACCACAGCCCAGGGCCGAGACCAGGATGGCTGCTTCTTTTGTTAACACAGATTTTTTTTTTTTTTTAACCAAAATGAAAAGTGAACAAATCATCTCATGTTCTAATTCAATAAGAAAAGCATCTGTTTCTAAGAAACAGTTTTTCATGTTCTTGTCAGCTAAAAACATCTTAGTGGAAATCAATTTCAGTAACCCATTTCCCCAGCTTCCCACACATAGCAGCACGTTCTCTGCAAGGACTGTGTAAAGAGGCCACCTCTTCTTCCCTGTGATGTCCCAGTCTACAAGCTGAGCCCAGACAGACCATTGCCAGGAGACCCCCCAGGAGGAGTTTGGGGAAAAGGAGAAGATGTTGTAAAAGGACTTTTAGGTTTGGAGCTGATGAAGCCACGAGCTGAAGTGGATGAGCAATCTCCATCAAGCCGTCCTCCTTCCTGCCGAGCAGATGCTTGAAAGACCTGCTTGCTTTTGATATTCCTGTCTTTGTAACTGGTAAGGCTACATTTTGGAAGCACAGAGAGTTGTAAAGTGAATGAAGCATTACATAACATCTTGTATGTGTGAAGAACAAAAGAATCAGCTACGTGGAAATTGACAGGAGTCTGAGTGTGGAAAGGGAGCCCATTCATGCCTGAAGGATCAAGAAAGTCTGCCTGTCCCCAGCCTTCCTCCTTCCTTCCTTTGAAAAATATCTCATGAGCTTTGAGTTGGTGCCAGGCATCGTACTTACTAAGCATTGAGGACCTGGCTGTGAACAAGATAGGCATGCTTTTCTCCTTCCAGGGCACACTGCCTAGGGAGACAGGCATTTAACAAATAATTTCAAATTCTACAATAATGATGTGTTATGATGTGTATGTCAAAAATCAGTGACTATATATATCCTGTGTGTGATATGATATATATGTGTGATATGATATATATGTATGTCTGTGTCTGTGTTCTCTCTTCTGCCCTAGTTGATCTGAGGCTCTCCTGTCACCATTACCTGTCTGCTACAGAAAGTCTCTTATTTTTATTTTTTGTGTGTGTGGACAGGGTCTCTCTCTGTCGCCTATGCTGGAGTGCAGTGGCATGATCACGGCTCACTGGGTTCACTGCAGCCTCCACCTCTTAGGCTCAAGTGATCCTCCCACCTCAGTTTCCCAAGTAGTTAGGACTACGTCACCAAACCTGGCTAATTTTTGTAGAGCCAGGGTCTCCTTAGGCTGCTGAGGCTGGTCTTGAACTCCGGGCTCAAGCAATCCTCCCGCTTCAGCTTCCCCAGGTGCTGGGGTTACAGGTGTGAGCCACAGTGCCCGGCCTGTGGAAGTCTGGAAAGCAGAGCATCTACATCCTCCAACTTTGCTCTTCTTTTCCAGAATTTTCTTTGGCTATTCTGGTTCCTTTGTTTTCCTAAATAAATTTTAGAATCAGCTCTTTAGACTCAATGTGTAAGTCAAGTGTTATGCAAGAAAAGTCCATTGGAGCTAAATATTTCTCACAAATGAAGTGTTTATCATCAGTGGAGAACCGAATGTTAGACAGGCAAAAGGGAGAAGGAGGCATAAGGCAAAAGTTAACTTTCTTTTCTACGTTTTTAGGTTTTTGTTTTTCAAGGGACTCTGAAATTCTGTGATCCTTTCACAAATAATTTGTGGCTGATGGTTGGATGTGGGTCAGAACTATTTTTCGCTGCCCAAGCCATCCTTGGTGTATTTCGCTTCTTTCACTCTTTCTTGATAACAAGCATGTAGGTGAAGCTGGAGACACGATCCTGGCCTGTAAAATAGAACGGTGGAGAGTAGGGAAGACTCGCAGAATGACAGGCTCACAGACCCTGAGCCCACCGCACACGAGCCCGCGGCCCCATTCCTGGCTGTAATGTTCCATCCAGGGACTTAGGGGACTCCAGTTACATGTGGCAGATTCAAGGATTAGAGAGGGTGAGGCAGCCCCAAATATGGCCAGACAGGGAGGCTGCCCTTTGCCTGGGAGCCCTACTGGTCCTCACTATGCCTGGGGCTGGCAGAAACCTGGTGTGCTGTGATCAGCCGCAATGCTGCTCTGGGTCCGCCCTGCTCTCCGCTGGGAGTGCGTGGGCGGGCGGTCAGAGCCCAGGGCTGCCAATCAGCGGCAGAGCCAGGGTTAGAGGTGGTGCTCATCACTTCCCCCAAATTCCAGGGACTAGAACTTAGTCACTGGGCCACGCCTTATTATAACGGGAGGCTGGAAAGCGTAGTCTTGCTGTGCACCCCAGAAGGAAGAGGCGAACACAGCGCTTTCTTCCACGTAAGGGTCCCTCTTCCTCCTGGGAAAGATGGATCAGAACACAGCTTGGGCTGGCGGGAAGGCTCCCTGGAGGAGGCAGCATTGGCAGTGGGCTTGGAAGGATGGTAGGCTTCCCCTGAGATGGGGCGCTTGGGCGTTGTGTTCTGACATACAGAAGTATTCCGCAGATTTAAACTCTCCTCTGCCCGCCTCCTCCTTCCAGCTGACTCAGGATGGAAGGTGTAATTTTGGAGGACCAAGGAGGGTAACTCACCCTAAATATCACCAGCTGCCCAACCAGGACAAGTGAGCACAAATGCCCCATCTTCTCACAAGGACTTTTGGTGGTTATTTTGTGAGTCAGGAAGGTGCTTTTGCAGCTGACAATTACATATTCATTGAGGAAATGTAATAAAAACCATTCCTCCTCTCATTTACTTAAATGTGATTTTTCTGCAGTCCTTATGTAATTACTGGTATGTTTCGGTAACATTATTAAGAATAAATGGGCTCGCACTTCTCAACTGTCACACAAATTCAAATGTAAAAGTGCCTCTTGAGACAGAGAGAGTGGGGAGGGAAAGGGAACATTTTTTGGCGACCACTCATGCTGGCCGTGCACAGGGCACATTGATTATTTGGAATGAACAGTGGCAGGTGCCTTCCGAGCTGGGCTCACTTCTCTGCATCTGCCCTCACGGCGCTGCCCGGGAACTATCCCGGAGAACGCATCCCTGTGTGTGGCTGATAGCAAACCAGCCGGCAGTCTGATACCCAGAAGGCAGGGCCCCCAGAAAGGGACAAACTGAGGGGATAGTTTAGAACTTCTGCGGTGTCCTTTCCCCAGCTCTTCCCTCTCCTAGATGGCTGGGATGGAGATCGATACTCTTTTTTCAAGAATATTAAATGGCAGGGACTGTTTCAAAAGAGCAACTCTGTGACTGCTGTAAACTGCCCGTGCCCAATACCTGCAAAGCTGTTCCTAAAGCCCTTACGTTATTCACAAGGAGTGTGACAGCAATTGCCATGGGGTCTGAGGGCAAGAGCACTGATACCTCTGCCCAGGTTGTGTCCTGCATAAGTCCGGGGAGCCATCACTGGTATAGTCAGCAACGTATTGCACCTGCACTGCGGGTGGGTGGGTGGCCGGACTGCGGAATCCTGGACACAGCGACACAGTCCAAGGAGGCTGCCAGGAGCCCCCAGGCTGGTGCTGTCAGGCTTTCTCTAGTCCAGGATAAAAGCATGCTCTACATCTCTGTCAGTTGCCAACATGAAGGCAATAGCGTTATGGGAGCGAGGGCCTGGGAGCCGTTAACCGGATTCTGTGGCCTGGGCAAAGCCAGGCCATTGTCCTAGAGACAAGAGAGAACCCTTCTGTCCCCCCATCCTGAGACACAAATCTGAGGGGCTCAGGGAGACAAGAGTTTCTGAATAGCCTAGAGGATCAGTGGGAGGAAAAACGAAAGCGTTTGATGCAGGAACCCAGGTTTAGCGCCTGCACGCTGAGCTGCATGCCAGTCTCCAGCAAGCTAGTGATCAGATTTTATTCTTTCACTTGTGACCATTTCACACCCATTGAACCTTTCCTTGTGCCAGGCACTGCACCAATGCATGATAGTATCTCATTTACTCCTCAGGACACCCTTCGAAGGTACTTTTATGATCCTCAAAGTAGAAATGAGGAAACTGAGGCAGGGAGAGTGTCAGTCACTTGCCCAAGATCACACAGCATGTACACAGTGGAACTGGGATCTGAGCTCAGATTCTCTGGCCCCAGAGCCTCATTTTGAGCCATCATGCTCTTCTCCTTTGCTTGGAATTATCTGAAAATACTGAATGTTTGCTTTAGGAAAGTAAGATTAGGGGAGGCAGACGTGAGCTGGGTAGACAGGTCGGGCCCAGACACTCTGATCTTGGCATCTTTCAACTCCTCAATATCCTTCCCTTCCCTCCTTTTCTACCTCCTCTCGTGCTTTTTCATGTCATAGTCGTCCCCTTCAACCAGGCTAGTCCTGAACCCCTCTGCCTCTAGCGAGGGTGGGGAGAAGGTTATTCGCAGACCGCCACTTTTATCTCTTCATCAGCACTACTACGTCTTCCCTTCCAGATCTGGCACTATTCACAGCCTTCAAGAAGCCTGCACAGGTTCATGTCACTCATTTACTCATTCAATACCTGACGAGCACCTATTTTGTGCCAGGGACCATTTCAAAGCCTGGGATGCACAAATGAATGAACGGTGTGACCTACCCTTAAGAAGCCGGCTGGCTAGCTGGGGAGAAAGGGAATGGAACAGAGTAGGAGAGACCTGGCGTCCCCTGCAACGGCAGCTCTCAAGCTTAACGTGCAAAGGACCACCTGGGGATCTGATTGAAAGCTGGGGTGGAGCCCAGCGTCCTGCCATTCCAACAGGCTGCTGGATGCTGCTGCGGGGCTGGGGGCTACTCTATGTGTAGCAGCAGCCCTGAGGATTTCAGTTGCTACCACAGGAATGAATGCCTTGTGCTGGGAGGAGGGGGGCTCAGACGGGCTGGGGGTTTTCGAAGGAGCTGGGCGAGGCCTGAGCCAAGTCCTGACCTAAGCCAGGGAAGGGAGCTCGGTTGCCTTTTGGAAATGAACTGCATTCAGAACCTCACAAGGGACCTGGGCTGGCTCTGTCTCTAGCCTGGAATACATATTCTACTTCTTCTGCCTTGACTTGCTTTGAACAAGCCACTTGCTTCTGGGAAATGAGGAGGTTAGGCAGGGAAGTGGAGCTAAAAATTTCCCTCCAGCTCTAACGTTGTTAGGAGTCTGATTCCCACCAAAACCTGCAGAGCAACTCCATTCCTTGCCATACTCCTAGAGCTTGGTGGACACGAGGGACCTAAGAAATGATGCAAATCAGTCTCTTCATTTTACAAATGAGGAAGCAGATCCCCAGACGAGGTAATTTTCCAAGATTCATGGTGGGTCTGAGGCCAGCCCCAGCCCCAGACTCCCGATTGCCAGGCCTCGGCTCCTTCCATCATGGCCCCTTCCCTGGACAGTCCCAGGGAGCTCCTTTTCCTTGTATACCCTCTCATGTGAAATCTCTCCCATGGAGGTGTGCACAGGAACCCTGCCTTCCGTGCTCCCAGACCGTCCTTCAGAGTGAGACAAATCACTTGCCTGGGAGGAATTAACTGAGCCCTTCCATGAAGAGCTGTCAACCATCAAAATAAAGCATTGCCAGCCTGCCAGATTCTCATGGAGGGAAATTACAAGTCCTAGTAATTATCATCACGGGGAGCTCGGAGTTAACACAAAGTCTCTCTCTTTTTTAATCTCAAGTGATTGATGTGAGCAGTACAGCTTCCCTGGTGCTTTCAGGACGACAAAGAACAAATGGAACTTGGTGCGCCAAGTGCCTTCCTGAGGGTGGCGTGCCATGCGGTGTTGTTCAGATGCGGATGCAGTACTGAAACCCACATAAACACAAGGGCTCATACGAAACGCTCACACATGTACACATGAACAATTGCATATACCCATATTTATTCCTCCGTACTCAGGAGTGCTCAGGAGCAATGCTGTACTTAGCAGCGGGTGCTGGACACCGTGTGTGCACAGCAGATGCCCATTTGGAACTCTGAAAAGCAAACCAATGAGCCCTGCAAGTTGAAACTGTAACCCTTTGAAAAATAAACCCCACCTCTCCCCCAGAGGATTAACTGGGTTTACCTCATCCGCTGTTTTAATTAATATAGGATACAGCTGGCAGATGGAAGGCTGAAGCTTGAGTTGCATGAATGCAGAATTTCAAATATGTCAACAAGGTTTAATGGGCATTGTGATCAGAATGCTTTGGTTAAGTAAACAGGTGCAGCCAGAAATGCCAATCAGCAAGCAGTGTGTCAGATGCTCACCTATGGGGAGGCAACCGCCCTCCCCTCCCACCCTTGGCCACTGTCCAGGCCAGCCCTGCTGTGACAAAGGGATTAGAAGTCCTGCCCCAGCTCGCCCGGCCAGCAAGGCCACCACTTGCTGGCTGTCTGAGGCATCCCCTCCCCTGATGCAGCCCCAACACACCCCTCCTTCCTGCAAGTGAATTCTGCAGACATCAGCAGAATTTGTGGGAATATGGGGGAAGGGCTGAGACCCAGGAGGGCTGAGACTTGTGAGCCGGGGTCCTTGCCCTCAAGAAGCCCCCAGTCAAGGCAGGAAGACAGATCTAAGCCCAAAAAATTCAATTCTTCTTGTAGGCTGAGGGCTTCTCTGTACTTCATCCTCCATCTTCACTGAGTTGGCCGTGCCCAGCAGAAACAAGAGTTGTGTTAATGGATGTGACATTGGCTAAGTGCTCTGGGAGGGAGGGAGATTTCGTCTGCTGGAAAGTGGGGACGGCTTAACTTTGGTGTTACTTGGTTTGGACCTTGGAGGATAGGAGGAAGTCAAAAGAGAAACTTGGGAGGGGAGAGAGGCAAAGGAAACAGAGGTTGGAAGATGTCTGCACAAAGGCAAATCAATGGTTTGACTCGGGGGTTAAGGGCTTGATGTTGGGAGGGATGGGGAGGATAGAGAAGTATCCCTGTTGAAGCCAGAGGAGAAGGTGGTGCCGATCACACAGAGCCCTGAACAGCCTGCAGAGGAATTTGAGCCTTACTCTGTGGGGAATCAGGAGCTAAGAAAGGCAGCTTCACACAGAACAAGGCCGGCCAGTCTTGGGTCTGTGGTTGTCACTGAGTAGCAGGGATTGTGGCAGCATGGAGGTACAGGGGGTAGGTGGCAGGAGCACGCCCACATAACAGTCATGCCCATTTATATTAATTAACACTAAATTAGCACTGTGAAGGAGATGGCCCTCTGGCCCAGGGGGCCCTTTGGCAGACCCATTTCTTTTCCTCTGCCTCTTTTGAAATGTACATGAAAGTGATTGAGGATAACTGCTCCAAATCATTGCTGTCCAGTCAAGAACATGTCTGGGGAATCCCAGGAGTCCTTAGCCCCTCAGTTTGAGAAATACTGTCCTAGCTACTGTGCTATTCCCCTCAGCTTACAAAGGCCACCAGGGAACTTCAGATATATATTGTAGTTTCTTGGTCCAGGCCAAACTGATTTCACCAAATTGCTTTTGCAGTTATGTCACTGGTCACATCAAGGGGCCTTTTAAAGAGGCTAATGTGTTTCCTAAAAAGATCCAATTGAGAATGGGCTTGTAACATGCCAGCATTCCCTCTCTTTAAAAACCTAAGTGAGTAATGTCTCAGGCCTTAGAACCAACAAGAGTTGATCCTTTCCTGAAAACTGGTATTTTCTTACCATATCTATGCTCTTGGTCTCAAAACTAATCACATTTTCCTCTTTGTATTGGCTAGCAGGAATCTCAGAAGCAAAAATTTGGCCCAACTTTAACACAGAGTATAGGATCTTACCATGCAGGTTAGATGCTAATTTTATTTTAGTGTCCCCAACTCACTCTTCTTTCTCATCCAATTTCTTTGCTTAAGTCTTTACAGTCCTATGCCAAATTTATTTTTGTAAGACCCCAAGAATCATATGAAGTGGGGCATAAAAAAATCAAAATTAATCAAGATTCATGGGCATGAAACTGGAAGAAATTTTAGAGAAAATGTAGTCCAACTCCTTAAATTACAGACAATGCAATGGAGACTTTGAGAGGAGTAACACGTCAGGGTGCCTCCGTCAACTTGGAGTTCTGGGGAGAGCCTGGACTTCCACCTGGTACCCTGATCTGACCAGTCTTTTCTGTTGTGCCAGAAAACCAAAAAATCTAGAAGACTTTTCTAACTCTTTCATGCAGTCTTATGAAAGCATCTCAGTGTGAAATAACCCATCGTGCTACTCTAGCTTCCTCTAAGGGATTCTTCTCACGTCACCAGCCAGGTTAACATACCCACTTATACTCTCTAGCCAAAGCCAGGGGAAGACATCGTCTTCTGCATTGCAGCAGAGCAGGACCTGGACATTGAAAAAATATCCTGTTTTATGTACAATCATTCTGATGTGTACTGTAGACCTTGAAGTGAGCTGGTTGTCAGTGGTGATTAAAAATCAAAGCAGAGGATGCTCTATTTTACTATCTGGAGGAAGGGCGGGGGACAGGCATTTTATAACAATCCTTGAGAGAGAGATTGCAAGAGAGATGGGGATGACAGCTTCTATCCTACATCGACTCCCAGACAGCAGCGAACCAGCCCCACTGCCTCATTTGGAAACTGTAAACAGCCAGTGACATTATCGTAAATTCACCAGGGGCGAGATCTCTAGTGAGGAAGTAGTTGGGTGCAGGGGACAGTCGGTGATTTTTTTCTCTTTTTGTTTTTTCCCCACTGCACTCTTAAAAGCATGAGTCTGGCTCTGCCAAATGAGCTAGCTCATAGCCAGCCTTTGGTTGGGGTCTTTTGGGGCTCTGGGGTAAGGGTGTCCAACCCAGCCCCTTGGCAGGTGAGTGGCCTAGGCTTAAGTCTGGGGCCCCAGCTCTGGGCAGCCTTGCTGCTCTAGGCTCTCCCTGCAGGGGGAGCTGTGCAGAGGGGGCTGGGTGGGCTTCAGAATACGGGGATTCTGGGTGGTGCTGGAAAGCACTGCTCTGCTTCCTCCAGCGCTCAGCTGAATCCACCTCCTTGGGATTCCTTCCTCACCTTGCTGACCAGTTCTCATCGTTCTCTCTACTTCTCTTTCTTGGCTTTTGCGATGGTTGCCTTTACATTAATTTGTGGAACTGTTTATTTAATGTCTGTTTCTTCCAAGGAACTGTGAGCTCCAGGAGGGCCCACACGTAATGGTCCTCACTCACCAGTCTGCTGAGCTCAGGGCCTGGCACATCGATGTTGTTCGATGAATATTTTTTGGTTGAATGAACACGTGATTGGATGAGTTAGTCTCTAGGCCTCATTAAGCAGCTACTGTACTTGATCTCTTGAATTAGGCCCTATGTCTCCTGGGGTGGGTCGGGTCTGGAAAGAGCACTTATTCCCTGTCATTATCTCCTGGCCAGGGATTATTCCCAGGCAGATGGGCTCAGGATGGCTGTAGCTATGGGAGAAGAATGTGAGCTTCAGAGTGGAAGGTCATCCTGGGAGAGGCCAGAGACAGAGATCAGAGCCAAAGGGGCAGACCATGGAACAGGGAGGTGTGTGGGTGGCTGGACATGCCAGGGAGCTCTGGTCCAGGTTTTCATGTCTTAAACAGGATAATGAGACAAGTGAGCACAGCTTGAAGTTCGTATGTTTTCAAGTCTGTTTTTATGATTGTAAAATTACTGAAAGAAGAAGAAAATTGAGTGGTTAACATGTACATGAAGCATCTTTAATAATCAGGGCAATGCAAATTGGAACAAAAATGAAATACCCTCTCTATCACCTTGGCCAAAAGTAGTCAGGTCGCCAGTGCCAGTACCAGGGAAGAGGTGAAGAAGCCCTCATACGCCATTGGTGGGAGGTAAATCGACAAGCTGCTGCGAGAGCTGTTGGGAGGTACTTGGTGGACCATAAGATGGCAGGCCCCGGGACCTGGTGATTCAATTTCTAGCTATGTTCTCTAGTCTAAAGATGGTTCTCAAACTGTATGTAGTTTGCCTGCAAACTGCAGATTGCCAGGCACTGACCCCAGAGTTTCTGATTCAGTCTGGGGCGGAGCCTGAGGATTTTCCTTTCTGCTGATGCTGCTGGTTTTGGAACCACACTTGGACAACCACTGCTCTGGTGAAACTCTTGCTTATGTGCATAGGAAAACATGCCCATCAATATTTATTGTATTGCTTCTTACAGCAAAACTTAGAAACAAATCAGAAGTCCATTGGAGGAGGAATCAATGAATATATGTGGCAAATTATGCAATAGGCTATTTATTATACAGAAGTTAAGTGAATAAAAGGAAATGTATATTTCAACGTGAATAGCCCTAGAAAGATGCAAGTCGCAAGGTGTTAGACACAGTAAGATGCATTTGACTGGTGAATTTAAGAGCAGTTTAAAAGATCTATTGTAATTCTTTGTACTCAATATAATATAAATATAAAACATGGACTGGATATACATCTAATCTATAAAAGCTGTTATCTCTGGAGAAGGAGGGAGGGACTAGGGCTGGGAAAGAGAATAAGGAAGATTTATCTAATCTGTTGTTTTATTCTTTAAAAACATGAGATTGATCTAAATAAAATATGATCTTTCCTAATCTTAGGGAGCAGCTACATGGCTTTTATTGTATTATTCTTTGGGCTTTTCTATATTCTTTTTTTTGTTTGTTTTGTTTTATTTTTTTTAAAGACAGGTTTTCACCATATTGGTCAGGCTGGTCTTGAACTCCTGACCTCAGGTGATCCGTCCACCTCAGCCTCCCAAAGTGCTAGGATTACAGGCCTGAGCCACCGCGCAGGGCTTTTCTATATGCTTTAAGTGATTTTTTAAAGAGAGTAATATGGGTTGGGTGCGGTGGTTCACGCCTGTAATCACAGCACTTTGGGAGACCAAGGCAGGTGGATCACAAGGTCAGGAGTTTGAGATCAGGTTGATCAACATGGTGAAACCCGTCTCTACTGAAAATACAAAATTAGCCAGGTGTGGTGTTGTACACCTGTAGTCCCAGCTACTCAGGAGGCTGAGGCAGGAGAACTGCTTGAACCCAGGAGGCAGAGGTTGCAGGGAGCCGAGATCAAACCACTGCACTCCAGCTTGGGTGACAGAGCAAGACTCTGTCTCAAAAAAAAGAGTAATATGTGCTCATTGTAGAAAATTAGAAAATGATGAAAAGCATCCACAAATCTACGGTAAACGTTTTGCTATTCTTTCTAGTTTTTACTCACAAAAACCAAATAGGGACCATACATACCATTTACATTTTTACAACCTGCTTTTGTAGCTTGATATGATATTATGAATAGCTTCCCATCCATTAAATTGTTTTGAGTAATATCCTTTTAATTCGCTATGAAATGCCTCCTATGTATTGAACCAATCCCCTATTGGTCTTTCAGCGTTATTGGTAAATAACGACGTGATGAACATCTTATCATGAGAGCTTTGTTGAGGTGACTTCCTTCTGGGCTTGGATATAGCAATATCCTTGAGTTTTGGGTCACAAAGCAGGTGATCTTGTCTGTCCCACTGGGCCTGGGGTGGGGTGGCTTGGGGGTGTGAGTGAAATCGGTCTGTGTGTCTAGTTAAGTTCCTGGAACCCAAGAAGGCCTAGGCAATGGCGCTTGCAAGCCGTCCCCCGTTCTCCCTCCATTCATTCAGGATAGACAGGTTTTCAGGACGTTGGGTGACGTAGGGCAGTCACAGATGACGGGGTCTTGTTGACATGGGAGGTATAGGAACAAACAACCACCAATCTCACAGGTAAGGGTACAAAATGGGAGGGAATCCCAGAAAGCTGCGGGAGTTCTGAGGAGGGCGTGGTCAGCTCCATGCGTGAAGGCAGCTGGGAGGAGTCTGGAGAGGGGATTATGTAAGAATGGGTGTTTTGTTCTTGTTATTCTTTTGTTGTTCCTGGCTTTATTGAGGTCTATTTTACAGATCATAAAATTCAATCATTTTAAGTACATAATTCAATGACTTTTAGTAGCTTACTGAGTGGCAGCACCATCACCAGAAACCATTTTTAGAGCATGTTCACCCCGAAGTAAGATCTCTCACACCCATTTACAGGGAATCCCCACCCCTACAACCACCCCCAGGCACCCTAATCTACTTTGTGTCTCTATACATTTTCAGGTTATGCTTACATTTTGCAGGATGGAAACTGGATCTCAAATTAAGGCAATAGCAAGGAAAGTACAAAACCTGGGGATACCAGTGGTGCTTCTTGCCAGCAGAAAAGCAGTTCAAAGCCCCTGCTTTGCCTTCCGGAGCGAAATTCAAATGTGGAAGCTTCGAATAGTCAAGAGCTCTGCACCCCCTGGAAGCACGTGTTCTACTTTCGGTCAAGTAGAGCACTTGTTTCCTTTCACTTCTTGGATGTCTGGATTCCTCTCTTCCTGCAGTTCCTAAGCTCACTCAAGTGGATGCAGCGCTGTCACTGGCTTTGAAAACACATTTGGCTGTTGAGTCTCTGGCCTGGCACTCATGGGAAAGCTGGGCTGGGGAGTCCCAGCAGGATCAGGACACGAGGGCCTGGAGGCCTGCCAGAGAGTCGTAGAGGACGCGGTGGCAGAGTGGTCTCAATGAGGGTCTTCACTCCCTTTGTGTCATCTGACTTGGTTCTGCTGCGAAGTCCTCATGACCTCTGCTCACCTTAGAACCAAGCATTTTTTCCCTGAAAAGAGGTTGAGCAGACCATCTGTGTTTAGTCCGTCTGCCTTTATATAATCATCTTTCATGTCTTGTACCAGATTCTTTAAAAATTACATTACAAAATTTCTAAAAGTAATGCAAACTCAATGCAGAAAAACAGCACAATAAAAAACCATTCAGAGTCAACTCTATGATCTGATCTGAAGGTAACCGCTGCTGTCTTTGTGGGTATATACTTCCTTTTATTTATGCTTTAATTTCTGTGGCATTTTTGTTGGCTTCCATTAAATCCCCAGGGTGGTGGGAGAAGGTGTCTTAGATCATCAGGGCACGGGCCGGGCTCTGACTGGCCTGGAGGCCCGCATCCTGGGGCTCTCAGATGGGCCGGCATCCCTGGCTTACAGATGAGCTGCTCTGGTACTTTGAACCAGTTGTTTAACATTAATCTTGGTTTTTCCCTTTGATATGAGCCAAGTGCTCAGCTCTGGGGACAGAGTCCCTCTGCCTGGGGCACTATCTGTTATATAAAGGAGAAGAGTCAACCCGAAGCTATCAGCAGTTCTAAATTCTCTAAAGACTATCTGGGCAGCAGGTTGCAACGCATCTCGGGATCATTCCATCTTTACAGAAGCCATTCCCATTAATCATTTATTAATTACTCTCCCAACTGAAGCAGTTAAGGAGATCTTGGATTTAAAAAGAGGCCTCTAGGCTGGGCGAGTTGGCTCACACCTGTAATCCCAGCACTTTGGGATGTGGAGGCAGGTGGATCACAAGGTCAAGAGATCGAGACCATCCTGGCCAACATGGTGAAACCCCTTCTCCACTAAAAAATATAAAAATTAGCTGGGTATGGTGGCGCGCACCTGTAGTCCCAGCTACTTGGGAGGCTGAGGCAGGAGAATTGCTTGAACCCAGGAGGCAGAGGTTTCAATGAGCCAGGATCACATCCCTGCACTCCAGCCTGACACCTGGTGATAGAGTGAGACTCTGTCTCAAAAAAAAAAAAAAAAAAAAAGAGGCCCCTATTCATTTCACATCTGAACACGCTGAAGTTCATGGATCCTGGAAGAATGTGAAAAATGGACTCCATTCTTCTTTGTACTTTGCATTTTTCTCTGGGTTTGGCTTCAGCCCCAAAGGGAGGCCTAGGAGGGCAGGGGGTTGGCGGGGAGGTCGTGCACTGGTGTGTGCAAGAGTGTACACATATGTGTGACACCCAGTGGTCCAGGCTCAGAAGGGAAGGACACTGACTCTGTGAAGTCTGAGGATGGCTTTGGGGCAGGAGCTGGGGCAGGGGCTGCCTGCGAAAGGGGGAACCCAGAGAGCCGAGCCTGTCTGCTGGGATTGAGGGTTAGAGATGGGGAATAGGGCAGCAGCTCTCTGGGCTTGTCCCAGAGGGCTGGATGGGGTCCTGACTCTGAGCTGGAGAGCAAGGGACAGTGGGATGGAAAAGATGTCACAGGCTATCTCCTGACCCCGGGGCACTGTCCTGGGTACTGTAGATGTGTGCTCCCATTTAATCTTCCCCCATACTCTGGGAGTCAGGTATCAACAACCACATTTCAGATTTAAATTACGACTCCAAGAGGTGGACTGACTTGCTCAAAGTCCCACAGTGGATAAATGCAGGTTGGGGTTGGAGTCCAGGTGTCCGGACCTCAGCGCCTGGGCGTTTTCCCTGATCCAAGCTGCCATTCACGCAAGCAGCCCAGCCTGGCACACTCTGAGAGTCTGTGTTGGAAGTGAAAAAGCCAAGTAATATTGATTTTCTGCCATCGTGGGAATAAAGAAAGCCTTCTCTCTTTTTTAAGGGATAAAATGCCCCCTTTTTTCAAGGAATAGAGATGGTAATGAAAGAATTTCCAGAGAGTCTAGTGGAGGTGGGAAAGAGTTTTTACCTTCATGTCCTTCTCCAGAGTGGGTCCCAAAGATGGGAATGGATTCCTGCTCTCCAGCGGCTGTCCTCACCATAGGTCTCAGTTTCCAGGGAGAACATGTTCAGCCTTCTTCCATGAGCGGCCTGGGAGGCAGAGAGGGTGGTGCCTGAGGGTAAGTGTGGGGCAGCAGGGGCAGTTGAATTGAGAGTCATTGGAACCTGCAGTGAGGAGAGATTGTGGATGCCAGCGCCCAAGAGCAGTGGTGTTCAGAGTGAGGGCTGCAAACTCCTGCAGGTGGAAGAGATCGTCAAGGGGCCCTGAGCACTGTAGGTTTGGAGGAAATCAGGTTCCGATTCTCAGCTTCCCAGGAGTGCTGATCTTTCCAAAACTGATCTCCCTGGGACACACTTGGCTCTAGTCTAATGCTTCCCCTGCCTGGAGAAAGCAAGATCCCCATCACCCTTTGAAGAATAGGGAACCCCCCTGGGGCACTACACAAAGTGGAGCCCTCTTTTAATGCCTAATCAAGCCACTAACACCCCTTGGAGCACAAAACCTTTCCTGGTCTTCTGCACACTCCTGTTAGAGGTGAAGTCTAGTTTTAGAAATGGGGAATTGGGGCTCAGGCTGGGATATTCTCTATCCAGAAATATTGTAGAGTCGGGTAGAGGGAGTAATAATTTTTGTTTAAGAACTTTAATTATTCTAGCCCCCAAATAGAACACTCTAATGTTTTCTGAGGCTATCATGAAAAAATACAAACAAAACTTTTATGTGATGTCTTTCATATTTGTGCTCATTATTTAATAAAAGAGGTAAAGGATATTTTATCCCATCCATCATAAATTATCCTAGAGAGAGTAAATCTTCATTTTATTTTATTTTGTAGAATGTCTTATATTTTCTACTTCCCATTTAAAATATGCTAAGTGAGGACCAATTTTTTTAGTGGAATTTGTCTTTCTCTTTCATTAAATACACAGAAAAATGTGATCATAATATTCAGTGAAATTCATGGAATTATTTCTGATTCTTATTTAATTAATTCCCCAAGCAAAACACCAGAGTTCAAAGAAGTATGCCTTTTCTCCTATTTCTCACTTCCTAAATAACTTGCAATTTTGGCTCCACATTACGCTATTATAAACTTAGTAAATTAAGTAGTCGGTAATCATATATTGAGCTATTATTTTGTTTTTATGACATAAAATAGATTAAATAATTACTTTGGACAAAAATGATGCAAAGCTTGAACCATTTTTTAAAACACTATCTTATGATTTTTTTTCACAAAGGTTATCTTCTACTAAGTTTTACAGTATTCCTTAAAATGCCCATTAGCATGCTTCTAAAGCAGGACTTTTTCTGACAGAAAGCCTGATTTGGTTGGTAGATTTCATAGTAAGGACTGGTTTGATAATTAAGTTTTATGACATAGTTTTCATAATTTGAATTAACTAAATTTGCAGTTTTAGGTTTTCTGAAAATATATTTAAAGCAAGTAATAAATAAATAATAAAAGCATTTATTAAAAATGTTGTATTGTCAAAAGTTTAATTAAAGTAATAGGCCGGGGACGGTGGCTCACTCCTGTAATCCCAGCACTTTGGGAGGCCAAGGTGGGTGGATCACGAGGTCAAGAGATCGAGACCTTCCTGGTCAACATGGTGAAACCCCGTCTCTACTAAAAATACAAAAAATTAGCTGGGCATGGTGGCGTGTGCCTGTAATCCCAGCTACTCAGGAGGCTGAGGCAAGAGAATTGCCTGAACCCAGGAGGCAGACGTGAGCCAAGATCATGCCATTGCACTCCAGCCTGGGTAACAAGAGTGAAACTCCGTCTCAAAAAAAAAAAAGTAATAGATTTAGATTTCCTAAACTTGTCTGAAAATAATGGGTCAAGTCAAATGCCTCTTAGGGAAAGAATAATGAGTCTGATTAACAGTCATTTCCTAAGTTTTTTTTTTTTTTTGAGATGTAGTTTCCCTCTTGTTGCCCAGGCTGGAGTGCAACAGCACAATCTCGGCTTACTGCAACCTCTGCCTCCTGGATTTAAACGATTCTCCTGTCTCAGCCTCCTGAGTAGCTTGGGATTACAGGTGCCGGCCACCACACCTGGCTAATTTTTGGTATTTTTAGTAGAGATGGGGTTTCACCATGTTGGCCAGGCTGGTCTCGAACTCCTGACCTCAGGTGATCTGCCCGTCTTGGCCTCCCAAAGTGCTGGGATTACAGGTGTGAGCCACCGCACCCGGCACATTTCCTGTCTTAATAGAATTTTTTGGTATTCTTTTCAGAAGATGACAAGGAGAATAACTCCTGAGACTAGACAAAAATCCTTTTGCCAATCAAATGGTTTTCAGTTTTTGGTTGTCATCAAAATTTTCAGGCATGTAAGTTAGTAGTTCAGAGAATTAAATGACATATTTAGAACAAACGCCTTCCGCTCCTGTCTGCTGATATGACTAGAGTTTCTCGCCCACATCTGAAAAACCAGGAAAATAGGTATAGAATTGATGCCGAACTCCGACTCATTGAAACAGTAAGTCATATTCATCAACTGATACACGACCTAGTTGGAAAAAAGCCAGCTTCATTTATCTCATTAAGAAGTACATTTGTAATAAAAAAAGTTGCTTTTTAAATTTTAATTAGCTTCCTTGCCTCCAGGTTTTATTCTGCCTCAGTTTTACCTGATGGAAGCGTTTTCCACTAAAAGTAAAGCTCTAAACTGCCAGAGGGGCACCACCACTCACAGGTTTTATATATTGGATCGCCTGGTAACATTGAGTTTAAGGAGCAAAGGAGGGAAGAGAAAGACAAAGAGAGGAAGACCAGGAGGAGAAAGAGGAGGGGGAGGAGGGGAGGGGAGGGCAAGGGGAGGAGTCGGCGGGGAGGAGGAGCATTGCTCTAGAGCACAGCAGGCTTCTGGATAGGGAATAATGACATGACCAAGCATGTTTGACTCTGTCTACTATGTGAACATTTAACTTCTCTGTGTCTCTCTTCTCTGGCTAACCCTGCTGTTTCCATCATCCCCATGACCTGGTCTGCAGACTGCTCTGTGCCCCTCTGTGCTGGTCACTTCCCATTAGACAGCTTTTCTAGTCTGTCAGTGTTCCCTTCCCAGGGCCAGGAGAGAAAGGAGTTCATCACAGTCATTGTGGTTAGAACCATGATTCCTACCACAAGACCAATCACACTCCTCTCGGCTACCGAGCGCCTGTGCTGGCACAGTTGTGTGTTCCGGGGGAATCGTAGCTAACCTGAAGGATGGGTTCTAAGCTTAGCACACTAGGTTAGAATCCTGTAGTCCATATGAGCCTTGGAAATCCCCTAGGAAGGCCTAATACTGGAGTCAGGCACTCTCTCTGTGAGTGCATGCCGGCCAGATTTTCCTCCAGCACTGGAATTCTTAGTTCTTTGACTGAACATCAGAGGAAGTCATTGACAGGTATTCGGAGATCGTGCACCATGAAGAGCGTGTCTCTTTAGTCATTAGGATCGTACTCTGCCCAACCAAGTGCTCATTCTCCGACAGGCATGTGGAAAATGAGACTGGGGAGGGAACACCGGGTCTTCTGTATCATGTCGTATGCTCACTGTAAGGAATGGGGTTAATGCATTGGGCTCAAAGGCACTCTTTAAATCATCTCTCTCTCCCCTCTGCCAGTGGATTCATTGAGTCCATAGGTTACCCATGTGTATGATGCAGCCACACTCCTTCTCAAATCCTGACCACCAGACAGCCATGGCAGAGGTCACTGAGTGTTTGTGAAATACACACTCTTATCTTCTCAGGGTGATGCTTCTCCTCCTGCACCCCTGTGTGTAGATTGAAAATGGCCACAGATTCTTTCGAGAGGTGGAATCTGTTTCCCTACTCCTTAAACCTGGATTTGCCTGGTGACTTGCTTTGCCCAGTAGAATGCGGCAGAAGTGATGCTACGTGGCTGGTGAATCTAGGCCTTAGGAGGCTGTGTGGTGCCTTGCTCTTCCCGCCTTGGACTTCCGTCGCCATGTGAATGCCCTGCTGGAGAACTGAGACACCCTGGCTGGCAGCACACTCAGGGCTGAACATGTGTGTGAGGCCATCCTAGGCCATGCAGGCCCAGCCGGGCTGTCGGCTAACTGGGGCCGCATAAGTGACCCCAAATGAGTCCACTAGAAAAACCATTGCTGGTTCCAGCCCACATTGTTGACCTAGAGAACGTGAACCGGTAAGTGTCATGTGAAACTGCTAAGTCGGGATGAGCGGTTAGCTGTTGCAGAGACAGCTGTTTACACAGATGTGGGCTCCCCTTCTGTATGGTGGGCTTGTTATTGGGTGGTGGCCACTCTTTAAATCATCTCTCTCTCCCCTCTGCCAGTGGATTCATTGAGTCCATAGGTTACCCATGTGTATGATGCAGCCACACTCCTTCTCAAATCCTGACCACCAGACAGCCATTGGCCAGACACTCCATCTCCCCACCCCCTCCATGTCAGGTATGGCCATTACAGAACTGGCTTTTGCCAGTGGAATATGAATGGAAGTCATGTGCAATCCCTCTGGGCTGAGGCTTGGAAGTTGATGGGGATTCTCCACTCTCTCTTCCCCATTCTGTTGACTGGAAATGGAGGGCTTCTGGGTCCTAGAGTTTGGGGAAAACACAGGAAATTATGAGCCTCAGTTCCTGGTCCCCATGTAACGAACAGCCCACCAATAAGGAATGCTGGCATTGGATCTTATAGGAGTGATCAACTTCTTGATTTAAGACCTGGGAAGTTGGAGGTGCTTGCCAGAGCAAATGACTAATACAGCTCACAATTACAAATTTCTCTGGCGGGCACTATCCTAAGCACTTTACATTTATTAGTCTACTTCAGCCTTCCAGCAGCCCCACAAAGAAAGGAGTGTTTTGTCTTTGACAGAGGTGGACACTGCGACTCTAGGGATGAAGTAAATTTCCCAAGGGCACACCTAGAATAAAGCGGCGTTGGGGCTCGATCTAGAAAACCTGTGAGCTAGTTCCTGGTCCTGCCCTGTATCTCCAGTTTCCTGATCTGTAAAATGGATTGGGAGTGGAGGCTAAAATCACGAGCTTTCCTCTATCGCCCTGACTCCCTGGGTTTCTGTGGTTCCCCGGCTTGACACTGGGACACAGGTACAGAAGAGTCAGGGCTTGAAGGGAATTCACAGCAGGGCAGGAATGAACATCCTACTTCTCAAGTCCTGGGAGGTCCATCTTGGTCTCTAGGCCATTCTGTAATCAGCAGGGGGACAGGGGGAGCTGGGCTGACTTGGCAAATCCTGGGAGCTGCAGTGTCTATGACTTGACTTGGAAGACACGAGTCAAAACGTGTGGTACCTGCACGTCGGTGTCTTTCCAGGGAAACCCAGGCCTGGCACTCCTTATCCATAGCAGTAGTTCCAGAAAGTTTGTACCCGGTGATGGGCACGGTACTTTTGCTGCCTGGGGAGGCACTGATCGGCTGGCAGAATTAGGGTGGTGCCTTGGCATGGGAGAGTTGGAGACAAAAGCTTTGGACAGTAGGCTGGGTAGGGAATTAGAATGCCCTCCCCCGAAATGTGGCAGATGGGAAAGCGAGAGCCCAAAGAGGCCAAACAATTTGCCCCAGGTCGCCCAGCCAGCTGGAGCAAGGCCTCTTTTCCTGCATCCTGCTTCCTGATGAATCTGGGCCGGGTTCAGCACACCGACACCTTTTGGCTGTGTTTTTGCAAGTTTCTGATGCAGAGAAGAATTTTAAAAATATGCTTGGGAGAAGCTTCTTCTCTTGGGAAGTCCCATACAAATAACCTCAGCTGAGAGGACAGCCCTGCAGGCCTATTGGCTCCAAGACCTTCAGCTGCTCCGCTCCTCCGAGAGGACCTTGCAGGAAACCCTGCTAGACTGACATTGGAGGGTGGTAGCTGTAAGGTCTCTGCCTTCTGTGCAGTTTCAGCTCAGTCAGACACCTGATGTGTGCCGGAGAGGAGGCCTGGGTTCTGCTCCCAACATGGCGAGTCACCAAGTACATGATTTGGTGGGAAGTCTTGATTTCCTTATCTGGGAGGAGGGAGGGAAGGGGAGTGGGCTAGACTAAATAGTCTCTGAGGCCCCTGTGACCCTGGTCCTGCAGAAATAGAAAAGGTGTTCTGGGGTGTATGTTTGTATCTACATGTCTATACACACTTGCACATATACATATGTATATATCTATTTATGTTCATTCTCTCTACATATATTTATATTCATTCTATTTATATATATATTATACACACACACACACACACATATATAAACACACATATATATATTTTAGCTTTGAAGCCTGATATTTCCAAAAGAAGCCTGACTCGTTAAGGAAGAAGTATGAATATAATCCTATTGTCACACAACCCTTACTGTCTACACACATCCTCATACAAGTGGGTTGGGGGAAGACAACAGTTCAATGTCATGCCCAGGGCCTGGGGTGGGACGGGGCTGGGTTCTTGACTCCTCTGTTGCTTAGGTCCATCTTGGATTTCTCAAGTACCACACGTTTTGACTCCTGTCTTCCAGGCCCTTGGTGAGGCCCTTGCATAAGCAGGAAGTTATGCAACAGTGGTGGCACAGTGGAGACTGTGTGGGGGGCTGCAGGACCAGGCGAGGAGTCTGGCTGGACCAGCCCTGACTCAGCTTGCTTCCAGACGAATTCGGTGTGGGGGGCGTTGCCACATCAGTCAGGATTCCCTCGGTTGAGCGTGACAGAAACCTAGCTCACACTTGCCTACACACAAAGGGAGGCTTTGGACTCCAGAAATTGGGAAAGACAGGGATGGAGTAGACCTCAGGCACTGGATGGCAGCCTCAGTGCAGTCAGCTCTCTCTCTGTGAGCGGTCACCACTGTTTTCTACTACACACAGGATAGCCTGGGATTGAGTGGGGAGGGAGAGGCCCCGCTGCAGATGACCCAGTTTAAATTACCTCAGCTGGTGACTATGGAAGAGAAGGACCTCAGGGTATACAAGTTCCAGGGCAAGGCTGTGGTCAGCTGCCTTAGGCCACAGGCCCACCTCTGGGACTGACATCATGTCTATGCCAAGGGCAGAGGGGACTGCCATAGGCAGTGAAGTCAAATCCATGGGCCATGTGGAGGAGCAGTTCTATAAATGAGAAGTACTGTTACCAGATGCCACCGAGATTCTGTGGATGAGAGCTAAACGTTAGCTATCCGCCAACAATCCAGTAGCAGTCAGTGTCCAATCAGGAGGGCAGGGAGAGTTTCGTATACAGAACTGAGGTTGAAACGGGGACACAGCACAGGAGAGGCAGGGTGTGAAGGGGATTCTCAGCAGAACAGGAAGGAAAGTCCTTGCTCTGTAAGTCCTGGGAGGTCCATCTTGGTCTCCAGACTCTTCTCTGCAGCCAGCAGGGTGATAGGGACTGCCAGGGTGGGCAGAAGTGGCAGCTGCAGAAAGCAGCTACTACTATTTCTGTGGCTGAGGGAGCAAAAGGGAAAATTCAGAAACATATTGGAGGGGTCCCCCAAGGCTGACACTCAGACTTGGTGTGGAGGGGGTCTCTGTTCACTGGTGCTGGGGCCCTGAGCTCAGACAAGGGCCCACTGGCCTGGGACTCCGACCTCTGAGCGGGTCTGGGCCGGCTGCTGATAGCGACTCTTGGGCTGCAGGGGGATGGAACAGGTTCAGCTAGACTTGGAAAAGCTGCGAACTGCGTTCTGCTGCAGCTCCAGTTTGGCACTGCCTGCTCTTGGCTGGGAAAGGAAATAGCTGCTGGGACCACACTCCCGGAAACAGGAAGCCCGCAGGAGGCGGACTGGTAGCAAGCAGGAAGCGGACAGGGAGCAAATAGGAAGTCCCGCCTCCTGTGCCAGCCCAGCTGTGCCCCTCTTCCATCTCAGGCTGCAGAGCCTCCACAGAGCTGGCTGGCAGAGTGGAGCTGCAGGCAAAAAAAAAAAAAAAAAAAAAAAGTGCAGCAAAAGCTATCATTTATCATTGGAGCCTTTACACTATTGAGCACTGGCCTAATCCCATTTCCCACATGACGCATACACATTTTTGGGTCCCTTACCCCACTGGGCCTATCACCCTGCTGTCCTGCCCTGATGTGGCCAGAGGTGACAGCTGCAGATGAAGCAGGAGCAGCAAAGTGGGAGAGAAATCAGGGAGGACAGGGGCTCTGCACCAACCTGAAGGAAGCAGCTCCAGCATCACCGGTTGGCGCCCATAGGACGGGTGTGGAGCATAGACTTAATGACTGAAAAGCAGCCCCAGATGTCTTCCTGCAGACCTTCTGGTTGGTGCAGGAGTTCACGGGACAGCCATCTCCCTCAGGAGGAGGCTGGGAACTTCTTGAGGTCAGGGACCTGCTGGCTTCACTGTGCATCCTCCACAGAGCCTGATAGCCTTCTCCAGGCAGAGCAGGACCTAGTAAGCAAGGTGCTATGCTGAAATGAGCGGCATGGCAGGAGCCTTTGTCATGCAGGGTGTCCTGGCCAACTCTGCAGCCCTCCCTGCCCAGCCCTCAGAGTTCCTGTGCATTTCCCTGGGGTGTGATTCCAGGCTCTCCCTACAGTCCTGCATGGGGCTAGGGTAAGGGTGTTGAACCCTGGACCTTGAACACCCTGGGGCAGGCTCTGCCCACACCTGGCAGATGCACCCTCCCTTCTCATCCTCGTCCACTTTCCAATGAAGTCAACAGCAGGATCTTAGCTTTACCATTTATAAGCTGTGTGGCTTTGGGCAGGTTATTGGGCCGTTCCGAGCCTCCGTTTCCCCAGAATGCCCTCTTCAGTCCCTTACTCCCTGCACCGGGAGACAGGAAGAGACTCTTGGTCCTCTTCATCCTCTCCATTCCTCTCCCCTGCTGCCTGCTCCTTATTGGAGTGAGATTTTAACACAACCCATCATAATTATAGTTTGAAAGGCAGTCAGTATTAGCAAGGCAGATACCTGTTTAGCTCAAAAAAAAAGGAAAGATCCAGGTCAGCTGGGACTTGTTGAACAGAGCTCATGGACAGATGCAGATGAAGCAGGGCTCTCCGGTGTGAAGAGGGGGAGCAAAGCAGGAGAGAAGACGAGGAGGACAGGGACTCTGCACTAACCTGAAGGAAGCAGGGGATCAGGTGGGCCCCATGCCCTGGGCTCCGGTGAATTCCAGAGCCCCTGAGCATTTAAAAAGGAATTCTTAGGAAAAGGCTAGAGCGCCCCCAGCCTCTGGCTGCATCAGGGCAGGACAGCAGGGCAATAGGCCCAGTGGGGTAAGGAACCTGAAATGTTTGTGCACCATGTGGGAAATGGGATTAGGCCAGTGCTCAAGAAAGGCTCCAATGATAAATGATAGCTTTTGCTGCATGATGGCCATATCACAGTCTGCCCTGTCCTAAAGGTTTTTTGTATACATTTTTCTCCCTCCTCAATCTCAAGTTCTTTCAAAGCAAGGACTGGATCTGAATTTTCTCTGATGGTGTCCAGAGAATATGTAGGGTGTATTGGGGGACCACAAGTATGAGTGAGCGTTTGGCGGGGCTTCTGGCAGCATGGCCTGTGAACTAAAGGTCTGTGAACTAAAGCACTGGTGTGAGTGGTGGCATATGTGATGTTTCCCGGCCAGGACCCTTGGCAGGCAGGCAGGGGGATCAAAGCATAGGCGCCTTGTTTTCAGCCAGAGAAGAGATTAATGAAGAGCCCAGTGTCCCCAAGGGAGGCGAATTGGGTTCTGAAGAGTGATGAGTGTTCCTGGGCCCACTTGGCATGCTCCTGTGCTCTGAGCTCTGCTTCCTCAAGAATTTAATTTAATTTCCCTTTGCTGAACGCAGCTCTCGAGGGAGGAGTGAGGGCTGTTTGGGCTGTTTTGTTTTCCCCCCTCTTTCCTTCCTTTCTACTCTTGTGGGAAGATGCCAGTGCTTGGCAACTTTTAGAACTGGCTGGTTGGGGTGGCCAGACGAGCTTTCTCTGAGCAGGCCGTGAGCACAGAAAGCCCTCCATCTGCTCAGCAGCCCAGACGTCTGCCTTGCTCAGTGCCTGTGGAGAGGTTTGCTGGGGCTGCCTTTCCTTAGAATTGGTGGGTGGAGTCGGGCAGGTGGAGAGATACCTGAGCCCAGGCTTCTAATGCTTTTGTCTGGGGTCCTGACACACAGCAGAGATTGGACATACCTCCCCTTCTTCCCTGATTGATAACCGTCCCTGCCGGGCCTCCCAACTTGAAAGATGGGACCATGGTACTTGTAGAGAAGGATAGCTCTGGAGTTGGCCTGCCTGTGTCTCAGTCCCAACTCTGTGTCACCCTGGGCAAGTCATTTAACCTCTTCAAGCCTCAGTTTTTGTTCCTCTTCATCCTCTCCTGTGAATCAATTACCCCAAAGAGATATGATGACATTACATGGGACAACCAGGGTGAAAGTTCAGCACAGGACCTGAGATATGGTAAGCATGGTGTAAGGATGATAAGCTTTTATTAGTAGGAGAGCACGTTAGTTTCTCGTGGCTTTCACAAATTACCATAAATGGGGTGGCTTGGCAGAAACTTATTCTCTCCCAGTTCTGGAGCTCAGAAGTCCACAATCATAGACAGCTGCACTCCTCTGAAAGCTTTGGGGGATAATCTGTTTCTTATTTCTTCATTTCTGGTGGCTGCTGCCATTCCTTGGTTTGTGGCCTTATCATGCCAATCTTCAGGACCAGCAGCTTCACATTTCTTCTTGATCCATCTTTACATGGCCTTCTCATCTGTGTGTGTGGTCAAATCTCCCTCTGCCTCACTCTTATAAGGATAAATGTGCATGCATTTAGGGCCTATCCAGATAACCCTCGATCCCAAGATGCTTCATTTAATCACATCTGCAAAGACCCCTTTGTTTTGCCATACGATGCAAAATTCACAGATCACAAGGATTACAATATTGATTTGGGGGCGGGGGCAGGTGTCATTTTTTAGCCTACCAAAGATAGAGCAAAGAAGGAGTGAGGGAGAGAGACTTGAGTGCCTTTGGTCATTGTCTTAGGAAAGGATCTCTAGTAGCAGACACTGGGATGAGGTTCGCTGTGGACACGGTTTATTAGGGAAGCGCTTCTGGAGAAACTGGCAAGAAATGGGAGAAACAGGTCAGAGAAAGGGAAGAAACTCAGTAGGGTGAGATTTGAAGTCCCAGCCTGCTCTGGTTTGAATGTGTCCTCCAAAGCACCTTAATTGCCAGTGTTAACAGTATTAAGATGTGGGGCCTTTAAGAGGTGATTTGATCACAAGGATGGAGCCCTCATGAAGGGATTACTGCCATTTTCATGGGAGTGAATTCATTCTCTAGGGAGTGGTGAGTTATTTCTCATGAGAGTGGGTGGTTATAAAATGAGGTTCGGCTCGCTCTTGCAGTCTTTTTCGTACATGCTTGCTTGTTCTCTTGCTGTATAATTTCCCATAACTTCCCCAGTGTTATGAGCAAGAAAACCCTCACCAGGTGCTGACGCCATGCCCTTGGACTTTCCACCTTCCAAGACCATGAGCCAAATAACCCTTTGGTCTTTATAAATTACCCAGTATCAGGTATTGCATTAAAGCAACAGAAAATAGACTAAATCACAGCATCATATTAATCCCACAGAGAGCTTTGAAAAAGGAAATTCACTGATGAAATGTAAACTTACTTTTATCACTACTCATTCCTGTTTCCCTCCTTCCCTTTTCAGATGAAATTGTCATCATAAATTTGGTATATGCCTTCTTGTCCACTTAAAAATGCTTATAATATATATTTGTGTTCCTAAGCATGTATTGTCTTCTGCATTTTAAAAATGTATGTAATAAATGTGTATGATAAACAATATCTTACTTTATATATATTTATAAATATATATCAAAGTGACAGATAAATATATAAATCAAAGTGACAGATACATATATATATCTGATTTTTTTTACTAAGTACAGGGTTTGGAAGATCTGCTTATATCAAGATATACAGATAGAGATTGCTTTTCACTGCTGCTAATTAATATATACCACTTCTACTTTAGATGAAAATTTAGGCTTAAAAATGTTTTTATTATTACAAGGCTGAGGAGTCTCCTCACCTTCATAGAAAAGTTTCTCTTGGGTTGATGTCCTGGGGGAGTTTTTTTGATTGTAAAATGTGTGCATTTTTCAATTTTAATAATAACTGCAAAGCTGTCCCCCAAATGGCTGTGCTAATTTATCCCCCATCAGCAGTGTTTCTGAAAGTTCCCATTTTCCTCATATTTTCACAAAGATTAGTATTTTCAGACTTTTCATTTTTTTCTAAAACATGGGATTGACATGATATAAGACGGTTTCAACCAGTCTTCTAGGAGTGCCTGAGAATTGAATGCTTCCATGAGCTGAGCGTCTTTTCATGTATTCATTAGCCACTGGGTTTCCTCTTCTGTAAATTACCCTTTAAACCTCTTACCCTTTTTCTACTGGGGTGAGCGCCTTTTTCTTATTGAGTTGTAGAAGGTCTTTATATATTCTGGAGACTACCTTTTTGTTATTTCATATTGCAAACAACTTCTAATCTGTCATTTTTTTGGTTACAAAGTATTTGGATTTTGATATAGTCAAATCTATGAATTTTAAATGGTTTGTTCTAACATCGTGAAAACTTTCTATTACCTGGCATCATAAAGATATTTTCTTTTTTTCTAACAGCTTAAAAGTTATATTTTTAATATACAGGCTTTAGCCACACTGGAATTTACTTTTGTGCATGCTATGAGATAGAAACCTGATTTTATTTTTTTATATGAAAACCCATTGTCCCAATACCACATATATCTATATATATATATAGTCTCTAAGCTCTCTGGTCTATTAATTTGGTCAATTTTTATTGCTCTATAAATATCACCCTAGTTTTATTAGTATAGCTTTATAAGAATTGCTTATATCCTATTGGTTAAGCCAGGTTCCGTAATCTCTTACTATTCTTTAGAATTGCCTCGAATTTTCTTGATGGGATAGGTGAGATGAAACCTAGAAATCCTGCAGCCATTTTTCTCCCGAAGGGAAGCCAGCCTAAACATAAAGCTGATACCGTGGAAGGGAGAGCGGAGATGGGCAGATGCTGGGTCCTTAAGGAGACTGTTGCTGAATCAAGCTGCTCTGAAGCTGATCCTGCCTCTGCAGTGTCTGTTTATCTAAGATAAGGCATCTACTTTATTATTAACCGATTTAGTTGATTTTTCTGTAACCTGTAACCAAAGCTTTCTAACTAATACACCTGGTATATATTCTTAATGTCTGTTTTGAAGCTCTGTCATTATGTTTAGTGTGTTTCTTACAAACTGCATAATCTGGACATTTGACGTGTTCTCCAAGTGTCTATCTTTTAATAGGAAAAATTAATCCATTTGTGACTTGTGTGATTACTGTGATTATGTGGATTTTTGTCTATCTTATTTTGCTTTCTTCCTGTATCATTTCTTTGCCTTTCCCATTCCTTTTCTGTGGCTTTCTGTAAGATTGATTAGATTTTCTTCCCTCTTTTGCCCTCTGTTGATTTGAAAATTATGCATGTGTTTCTGGTCGTTCACTATTTTCCTAAAGCTTATAATATGCATACCTCACTTTGTATTCTTTGAACAAAGCCTGAAGTTAATCAACATTTTTTTTCTCCTGAATAAAAATAGAAATTTTATACACTCTAAATTTCTTACTACCTTTCCCTGCTCATATTTTTACTATTTCTGTTATTTTAATTCCTCATGTTTTCCAGTCTCCCAAATTGATGAAGATGACGATATAATGGTGATAATGGTGATTCAACACTTATTTAGAGCTTCCTAATTTCTTCGTGTGCACTTATCGTTATGGTCGAATTGTGTTTCTTTAAAATTCATATGTTGAACCCCCAGTACCTCCGAACGTAACTGTATTTGGAGATAGAGTCTTTAACATGAAGATGTAATTAAGTTACAGGGAGGTATTTAGAATGGGCCTTAATCCAGTGTGATGGATGTCCTTATAAGAAGAAGAAATTTGGACACAGACATGTGCGTGCACAGAGAGGAAAGGCTGTGTGAGGACAGAGCAGAAGATAGGCGTCTGCAAGCCAGTGAGAGAGTCCTCAGAAACCAGACCTGCTGACACCTTGACCCTGGGCATCCACCCTCCAGAACTGGAGAAAACAACTGTCTGTAGTTGAAGCCACTCACTCTGCGCTGTTTTGTTATGGCAGCCCTAGCACACTGATACACTTGCTTTTTTTAAGTCATGCTTCTCTTCTGGGCTCACTTCCTGCTTCCCCTCTGAATTATTTACTAGTTCAAGTTCTCTCAGCGGGGATCTCTGGGCCTTAAACTATCTTAATATATCTAAACAAGTGTTTATTTCACCACTTTCTAACTGACCCACCTGGTGTATCTTGAATGCCAGTTTAGCTGAATAGAGAATTCGAGGAGTGAGTCACAGTCCCTGGGTAACGTGGACTTAGCAAACCCCATTGCACCAAATTCCACCTCTCTGAGGAATGATTCTCTTGAGTCATTTCTTCAAAGGACATGCTAAAATAAACAAGAGCTTCTTCACAAGTACATTGACCTCTTAAGTGTAGACAGAATGGAAGAGAAGGAGAGGACCTGATCTGCACTATGACCCCCTTGGAAGACATTTTTTCTTAGCATATTGAAGATACAAATCCGTGTCTTGCGATATCTCTGTTGATGAAAGAAACTCTGCTGTTAACCTGATAGCCATTCTTTTGTAGGTAATCTGCGTCTTCATTAAATTAGCTTTTACCATTTTCTTTATAGCTGTGAATTTATATCTGTTTATGCTGGTTCAGGCTGTGTGCTTATTCAATGTGGGTCTTAGGTCTTTCTTAGTCACTGAAAATAAATTTCTGCCATCGTCTGGTTCAATATCGCCTCTTTCCTCATCTTTGTTTTTCCACCCTCCTATTCGGCATGAGTCTCTCCCCCAAATCTCTTAACTACTTTCTCAGTTTTTATATCTCTTTATATCTCTGTGACTTTCTTTGCTCCATCATCCTACCCATTAATTCATCCCTCAATTGTCTAGTGATGGTTTAACTTGATCAATTAATTTTTTAAAACCAATTATTATATTATTCATTTCTGTAATTGTCTCCTACAATATTCTGTTTTTGTCTTATCAGTCTATTTTTCCCCTCTTCTTCTTCTTCTTTTTTTTTTTTTTTTAAGACGGAGTATCTCTCTGTTACCCAGGCAGGAGTACAGTGATATGATCTTCGCTCACTGCAACCTCTGCTTCCCAGGTTCAAGTGATTCTCCTGCCTCAGCCTCCCGAGTAGCTGGGATTACAGGCACCTGCCACTACGCCTGGCTAATTTTTGTATTTTTAGTAGATACAGGGTTTCACCATGTCAGGCAGGCTGGTCTCGAACTCCTGACCTCAAGTGATCCGCCTGCCTCTGCCTCCCAAGTGCTGGGATTACAGGCATGAGACACCATGCCCGGCAGGTACCAGTCTATTCTTTCTTTAATTTCTTCGAATACTTCAAGTATAGCTATTTTAAAGTCTCTTTTAGACTTCTGTACAATGTTTTGTTTCTGACCTGCTTCCTGGTTGAATCTGCTGGTTACTGCTTAGAGCTTTGGATTTCTTTGCATGCTTTGTAATTATGTGGGTGAAGCTGTCTTCTGCACAGGCCTGGATTGCAGAGCTGTTTCTCTGGAATGACACTGTGATTGCATCTACCGTCTCTAAAGGGTAAACAGTTTTTAGACCGGTGTTTTTGTGAGTTTCTAGGCTTGGGACATCTCATCATGCTGGTAGCAATGAGGATACCTGTCCATATCTTGTGTCACGCAGCCTAGAGGTTCAGATATTTTATAGGTGACTATTTCCCTCACAGCCCAAGGTAAGTGACCCACTTTTGTGCCTAATGTTCAGGCCAGCAAGCAGTTTTTCTAATCCCTATTCCTGACTCCTGGTTTTATTTGGGGAACTCAGTTCTAGTATTCCTGCTGTTGGCAAGGCTGTGGCCCTCAGTATCCCTTCCTAGGCAAGAACAAAAGCTGCAGCCTTTCTAAACACCGTATGGCTCCATTTCTGTGGAATTCCGGAAAAAGCAAAAATATGAGAGCAAAAAAAGATCAGTAGTTTCCAGGGGAGGGGGAAGAGATTCACTACAAAGAACAGAAGGGCATTTGCGGGGTGATGGAACCGTTCCGCGCCCTGACAGGGGCAGTAGTTCTAGGACTGTATTCATTTGCCAGAAGTCACAGTATTATATCTTAAAAGGGATGAATTCTACTGCATGTAAATTATATCTTAACCTGATTTTTAAAATATGTAAGAAAATAAGCTGTCTCTATAGCTCAATACGATTTTTGATAACTTGAAAAATAAACCCAGCCAGCAACTGACCAGTGAAAGGCATACACAGGGTGTAGTTCAACCCCGACTGCCTCTGAGTCTCCTCTTTATTTGAGCGTCCACAGATACTTTTCTAGCTTCTGAGCTTGGTTATAGGTTTTGAAATTTAATTTTCTGTACTTTACCTAGAATTTCTGTGTGTTTGGAGCAGGAGACCGACCATATCAGCTCTGACCACTTTCTTGACTGCAAGCCAGGCCACTGGCACTGCTGGACATCACGGCTCTGATGGGCCTCGGGACTCTGGAAGTGATTATGCATTTTTCAAACAAGGGGCAGACACTGTTCGGGTAACAGGAACTGCCTTGCTTTCCTCATCTAGATGCTGAGTCTTTTATCCTCTCCCCCTCTTCCAGATGTTTCCTTTGGAAGCACCTCTCCAACCTAGGGTTCCACTTCATGTCCCTGAAGCATAGTCTCCCCTGTGGCTGGATCCTCCCTGTGGCTGCTGAGGACTGGATTGGCCCAGAGCATTGTGTGGATGCAGTGCGCTGGCTCCATCCTGAGCAAACCCCTAGGACTTGACTTGGCGTCCGGGAAGGAATCTGCTGGCATCTACTTCCCGTGCATGCTGGTTGCCCAACAATTTGGGTAAATAATGACATTGCATTTGGCTGTATCACTGGAAACAGGCCAGCTCTGAGAGGTTGCACTGCTTCTGCCTTAATTATTTGCGTTGGCTGTTGAAAGGATCTGAAGCTACTGAAACCCAAAATGGATTAATTTGAGTGAAGTAGTTACAAGTCCTTCTCTATATTATTTTCTCACAAACTTAAAAGCATGTTAAAACACTTAGAGCAATACAGTACGTTTGTAAAACATAACCACCCAGAGGTGTGTGTGTGTGTGTGTGTGTGTGTGTGTGTGTGTGTGTGTGTGTGTGTATCAGAGTGGGAAGAACTTTCTAGAGATCATCCAGTAGAGCCCTCTGGTTTTACTGCTATGGAAACTGAGGCTTAGAAAGAAGGAGTGACCTATTCAAGGTCACACAGCTGGTTAGTATACAGTAGAGCCCAGGTGGCCCCCTGAGTCCTAGTTTAGGACTTGTCCCACTGAGCCTGCCTGCCTGTGAGTCATGGGACACCTGTCAGATCAGCTGTGCAGCTGGACTTGCTGCTGGAGCCCAGTAGACAGTGGCCCTGAGGTTCCCTGATCCCGAGCCTGCAGAAGGGGAGAGCACCCGAATCAGAGGTGGGCGTGGTGAAGGCACAGCAGGCACCAGCCAGCAACTGACCAGTGAAAGCAGAGGCTCTTTCCCTTAGCTCCGTTAGTGTAGCCAGAACACAGAACAGGAGTCCTAAGGCCCTGAAGTTCTGAAGGCTTGATGCACTTAGGAAGTGGCAGGGGCACCCTAGTCACTGCTGTCATAATGGAGGCTGCTGTCATGAAGAAGGTGGGGCTGACTAAAGGGAAGACGGTCACTTTCCCTGCAAACACATTCATCTCCTGCACTAGTTCAGGAGCTCTTCAGGTCTGGGCGGCGGTACTAGGGGTATAGCACTGACCTTATTTAGAATTGCAGGCACATGGTGAGAAAGAAAAGCAGGTTGACGTTCACACAGATCTATCACTGTTTTAATCTCTTTACAGATAATACGTGCCATCTTTTCAGTATCTGTGGGGACTGTCCTCACTGCCACTATCCCCCTGGATACCACCATCCAGAACCCCCTAAACAGATCTCCATGTGGCTGTCTGCTCACGGCGGGGCTGGGTTTCATGGTTACCCTTGCATGAAGGAGCAGCTGGGAAAGCAAGCATTTTCCACTTTTCAGCCTCCCCCGTGGAAGGTAACGAGGGAGGTGGCTGGCAAACTGCCGTGCCTTTCAGCCCCAGTCTCCCCAAAGTCGGCAAGGGGGCCCAGCTGTGGCCTAGCATCTTGGGAGTTTTCTCAGCAATCACGGAGACCACCAGACCCTAGCAGAGCCAGCTGCATTGGCTGATACAGCTGTTGCTAAGGCTGACTTTGATAGAGCTCAGGGGCACAGGCACCAGGGAGGCAGATCACAGATCGCACAGCAGTGAGGCATGAGGGCATGTTTTGTGGGTGGGTGTAACTGGAAACTGAATGGTTCTGGAGAGGTCAGGGCCAGGGCTCGCTTAATCCAATGGATAATAATCTAAATGTAAACCTCAAAGTGTTCGCAGGAGGTCAGCATTAGCCTAAACAATCTCATCCAAAATATCAGTGACAGCTAAAAAATTTCATTAGAAAAGTCGGCTAGGCATGGTGGCTCATGCCTGTAATCCCAGCACTTTGGGAGGCTGAGTGGGCGGATCACCTGAGGTCAGGAGTTCGAGATGAGCCTGGCCAACATGGTGAAAGCCTGTCTCTACTGAAAATACAAAAATTAGCTGGGTGTGGTGGTGCACGTCTCTAATCCCGGCTACTCGGGAGGCTGAGGCACAAGAATTGCTTGCATCCCGGAGAGGAGGTTGCAGTGAACTGAGATTGTGCCACTGCACCCCAGCCTGGGAGACAGAGTAAGACACCATCTCAAAAGAAAAAAGGTAAACTGGATGCTGCCACTGAAATATACCTTTCTATGTATCTCATCATCAGTTACCACAATTCAGTGATTCCCACCGGTGTTGCTGAATAGCCCTGTTGAACATTCTATTAAGTAAATTAGATAAGTTTGGTGATGTGTTTGCTTGGCGAGTTGAGCTCTGCAGATTGTCTCGTGGTGAATTGGTATCTCAGCTTTCTGTAAACTGGCTTTTGCTGGAATGACCTAGACTCGCCCTTCTGGATGGAAACAGGGAGAGCTGGGGTTACTGAGTCGGAGTCCTCAGGGATGAGAGGCCAACATTGTGTCCAACGAGTCTAGGTGTCACTGGGCCTGAGTGGTCCTTGTTGAGGCTCTGGCTGGCTTCTCTCCAGTGAGTGTGAGTGTGTTGGCTTCGCTGAAGTCAACTTACTGTCTAACTTCCAAAGGATCTCGTTGGAGAAACGCACAACAGGAGACACTTAGGCGATGCTTGTCCTTGATGCATCAGCTGCTCTGAAGGGTGTAGAAGCCTGAGTCCCTTCTTTCTCAGGAAGAAAGGGGCTGACTGCTTGAGAATCCTGGTGAAGACTATTTGTAAATGTGTTAAGGATCTGACTCTGGGCAAGACAGCTGGGGGTACCTTGAAAAGGTCAGCGTGCTGCAGAACACACGAGGCAGCTGTGCCCATTTGCCAAGGCTGGTCCTAGGGGCAAGGCATGAAGCTGGGCCACCTTCTGGTTTGCTAGGGGAGCAGCCCCTCCAGTCCTTGTTAGAATGAAAGACTTTCAATTCTGTATGCAAAACAAATTTGTGCCATGTTTATTTATTTCGCAAACAGTCACAAAGTATTAGGTGTGTATGGGAGTGAGGCAGCTGGGGTGTGGTTGTTGAGTAAGGGAGGATGTTTTGCCAATTTTAGAGCATTGCTAAACGGGTCCATTTCTAAAGACAGATACGTATTTGTCGATTGACTTGATCGTTAATTACGGTTCTGCCTGCCAGTCTGCACAGCCACTTGTGTACAACATAAGACATGCTTCATCGTGGTTGACATTTTTTTCTAAGCGTAGTGTTGGCAGAGTTTAGAAGTTTTTCAGGTATTTTTTTCTGGGTAAAGAGGCCTCTTCAGGCTGGGAATGGTGAATAATTTTCACTGTAAAGCATCTCAGAGCTTTGCACAGCACAGGCTTACAGTACCCTGTGATGGGCTTACAAAGGATTGTATTAAATTGCAGTGTCTTAGGAATGGGAGCAGATTCAGGGCCCTTGAGAGAGAGACCCATGCTACTGTCTGGGTATCTGGGACCACCTGAGTCCCAGCCAGGTCTGCAATCCTGACCCTTGAAGCAGTGGCTTCTGTATTTGACATCCTTCCGGTACCCATCTCTTTTTATAGGATTCCTTAGCTCCAGCATTAACCAGGAAGCACTCTGTATACCTCCAACCCCTCTAGAAACAGAGAAAACTCTCTAGAACATCACCAGCAACACGGCTATGGGGAATAAGTCTGGTTTTATTTTTAAAAATGCCAGTTCTGCAGAGCAACGCACCACGCTTGAAACAGCGTTCTTAAATATACAAGTTGCTGAATGAGTAGTTTTGCAGTGTTCCCATTGCCCATGCAGTGGAAGTTACTGGGTTTTCCCAAAATAGAGAGGAACTCAATGGAAGATTGGTTGGTATATTATATATCCATTCCTGCATAACAAATCACCCAACCTTCAGAGGCTTCACATAATAATAATCCTTTAAAATCACTTACGGTCTTTCTGGATTCAGAAGGCAGGAGCAGCTTGGGCTGGGCAGTTCTTGCTTGGGGTCTCTCCAGAGGTTGTGATCAGATGTCAGGCAGGGCTGCAGTCCTCTGCAGGCTTGTCTGATGCTGGAGGACCCATTTCCAGCGTGGCTCACTGTCATGGCTGGGGAGTGGGGATTGGCTGTTGGTGGAACCCT
The DNA here is from genome assembly GCF_049354715.1 of Callithrix jacchus. Lineage (NCBI taxonomy): Eukaryota > Metazoa > Chordata > Mammalia > Primates > Cebidae > Callithrix > Callithrix jacchus. The sequence continues at coordinate 23,934,574 of NC_133516.1, read as the reverse complement.
CAGTTTCTCTCCAGCCTGCAGGCCTGCTTGAGTGTCTTCCCAGAAAGGTGGCTGCTTTCCCTAGATTGGGTGAGCCATCCTAAGGCCAAGGAGGAAGCTGCAGTACCTTTTATGACCTAGCCTTGGACGCCATGCACTGTCACTTCTGTCATTTCTGTTTGTCATCCAGAGCAGCTCTGATTCAACACGAGAAGAGAGACCACATAGGGCTTGAATGCCAGGACATTAGACTCATTAGGGGCCATTGTGGAGGCTGGCTACCACCTGAGAATCATGTGTTCTGCCTGTAACGCACCCAGTCAATGCCAGCATTTGGTCCAGCTGGGCTATGAAGCTGGTCCCTTCCTGATGCTGTAAGGGCCATATTTTGTATTCAAACATCAGAACTCTGTGCCACCGCAGGCAAGACATTCTTTTGCTTCTCTGTGTTTAAACCGTTTCTCTGTACAACAGTAAATCATTCTTACCCAGCTTGTGTCTAGGTTAGAGTGCTTTGGTGCCTGCAGGGGTTGCTTTGACAACTAGAATATTTTGTTGGGAATCAGTCGAGCCTAACATCTGTTTGAGCTTCTCATGCTAAATACAATCCAACGTGGTTGTTATCTCTTTCGATTCTGAGTGTTCATTGAATGTGGCATTTCTCAGGAAAAGAAATGTCATCTTTGGCTAGTCAAGCTTCTTCATTGCAATGATAGAAAGCAATTAGGCTGATTTAAAACGAAAAGAAACTTATCGATCTTGGATGCTTTTACCATGTACTGGAAAAGATGCAGAACTGAGCTTAGAAAATGGGCTAGAGGAGAAAGGCTAGCAGCCCTCAGGCTCACGCCAAACCACAGCTCAGAAGCAGGCTGGAGGATGCTGCTGTCACATCTGCTGGGAGACAGAGCCTCAGCTGGCATGGCTGCCACTCCACTGCCACCAGCACCTGGGACACTGGGCACTCACACTGCTGCCCCTGCTACCACCCCTCTGATGATATAATGTCACCCTCACAGGTCTTGCCATCCCTGCAATGTTTTTCCTTGTGATCCTCCTTTATCCCCTCACCAGATCCTAGCCCACATCTGGGGCAGGTGGGAATCTGACTGACTGAGTCTAAGCCATGCTCTTGTGTTCTAGCTGCAGGGGAGACTGGAAAAGCACAAATCTGGCCTTCTTGGCGTCCACCGTGGTGGAAGGGCTCTGCTTCCTACAAAGACTCCTAAGGTAGTAAATTCACAAACATGAGAAGGGTTCCAGAGGCTGGGCCATCAAAACAACAAGAGGCACAAACATCTGTCACGATTAGTTGCTGCCCAGAGAACAACATTTAGTCTGGTTTTTTGTTTCTTAAAAAATACCTGGAGAGTGTGTGAGAAGTTGACCTGGGCTGTCTTATTTGTCAAAAGATCAAAAGAATGTCTAAAACAAAGTCCAATAAAAAATAACATCAAAGCAAGAGGAAATACTTGCAAATCTATAATGAAATAAAAGGACAAACAGCCCAATTTAAAAACAGGCAAGGGATCTAGATGTGTGTTCTTTTTTCAAAAGAAATATACAAGTTGTCAATGAGAACATGAAAAATAGTCAATGTCATCAACCATCAGGGAGGTATAAATGAAAACCACAGTGAGACACTATTTCATGCCCACTCGGAAGGCTGGAATAAAAATGACAGATAATAAGAGTTGATGAGGATGTAGAGAAATTGGAACCCACATATTTATTGGAGGGAATGTAAAATGGGGGACATATTTTGGAAAACAGTTGGACCACTCTTCAAAAGAGTAGACAGAGAGTCACCATATGACCTAGCAATTCTATTCCCTAGGGTATACCCAAGGAAAATGAAAATATTTGTCATTTTGGACAAAAACTTGTAAATGGATGTTTATAGCAGCATTATTCATAATAGCCAAAAGGTACAAATAACCCAAATACCTGTAACCGATGAATGGATAAACAAATATGGTACATCCATACAATGGAATATTATTTGGCCATAAAAAGGGATGAAGTGGTAATACATGCTGCAAAAGCATGAGCCTTGACAAAAGTGAAAGAGCCGGTCACCAAAGGCCACATATTGTATGATTCTGTTTATACAAAATATCTAGAATAAGAAAATCTATAAAGAGACCCAGAGGATTAGTGATTGCTTAGGGCTGAGGGGGTTGGGGGCTAAGGGTGATAGCTAAAATGTGTAGGGGTTCTTTCTGAGATGATGAAAATGTTCTAAAATTGACAGTGGCAATGGTTGTACAAGCTGTGAGTATACTAAAACCAGTGGATTGTATACTTTAAGAAGAAATACTTGCTCACTTTAGATAAATAGAAAAAGAGAAAAATAAAACTACTCAGTGTTAACATTTGGGGGCATGTCCTTTCATTCCTTTTCTAGGCAAAGCTTTTTAATATTTTTGAGGATAGTATGTATTTAATTTTATGCAGCCTTTTTGTTTAGTGTGAATGTTTCCCATGTTTTTATCACACTTGGTAAGCATTGTTTTTCATGATTGTGCAATATATCTAACCAAATGGATGTATTACAGGCTCCTTAAACATTCCCCACTGGTGGGCATTTAAATTATCTTAAATTTTTGTTATAAATATGTTTTGATGAACATCTTTGTTATGAGGTTTATTTGAGAGTTTAAAATTATTCCTCAGGATAGATTCAAATGGTGAGATTATTGGGTTGAAGAGTTGGAATACTTTCAAGACTCTTGTTAGTTAGAGTCAGCTTGCTTTGCAAAAGAGATGCATTCTTGAGAAGGAGAAGGAGATGCATCCTTGCAAAGGAGATGCACCCTGGCAAAGAAGATACACCCTTGCAAAAGAGACGTATTATTGCAAAGGAGATGCACTCTTGTAAAGGAGATGCACCCTTGGGAAGGAGATGCATTCTTGCAAAGGAGATGCACCCTGGCAAAGAAGATACACCCTTGCAAAAGAGATGTATTATTGCAAAGGAGATGCATTCTTGTAAAGGAGACGCACTCTTGTGAAGGAGATGCATTCTTGCAAAGGAGATGCATCCTTGCAAATGAGATACACTGTTTCAAAGGAGGTGCACCTTTGCAAAGGAGATGCATTGTTTTAGAAGATGTCATTTAAGAGAAAAAATATCCCATGTCCTCCTCCCCCTACAAAACCCCCCTATGGCCTAATTCACACTCTTCCTCTGATCCCCTGCCTTTTTATTCTCCCTCCTCATTTGTCTTGGAAGTGGATTTGCACTGTAATATACACAGTTAATACTGGTGGTTTATTTTATCTTGGCCCCTTAGTTAATTGCTATCTGATAACATTCAGGACAGCATATTGGATTTTTTCAAGGCATAAATGTACAAGGACAAATAGTGCAGCAGAAGAGACAACAGCAACAAAATTTGGAAGCTGAGAAACAGCTGGACAAGAAGTAATGGTCTTAGCAGACACGGTAAAGGTGAATACTAAGTCAGTACTGGGACAGTTTGAGAAGAGGCCCTTGTGGGGATTCTGTGTGGTACTCAGGGACAGTGGCATCTAATTCTTCCAAAAGTGAGAGCAAAGGTGGCATTCCAAAGAGGATTGGTTGCAATTAGATGTCCCAAGATCAGGTCTCTTGCTGTACCCCACCAGGCACCTGTCTGCACCACATGCTTGCTAAAGGCTGTTTTGTTCTCTGGGGAAGGGTAAAACAGGAGGTGCCGGACTGGAGAATCATGGGCTCTGATGGCAGAAGCACCACACTGAGAGCAGGAGGATCAGGTGAAAGTTTACATGGTGAATGTTGAGATGCTCCAGTCTTCTTCCCCTACTCCACTTCCACAACACAGGCCGCCAGGTTTACATTCTCCAGGCAGGAGGTGGATGAATCTTCTGCAGAGCCCAGGCTAAGAGAAAACCCCTGGAGGACTGACATCAGGAATTTTCCACAAAATGGCCTAGCCAGGTCACCTCACCTGGAAGCCCACACTCAGCAGGCCGCAGGCACACTCTCAGCGCTCTCCCCCAGCACACCTGAGCAGCACCCTTAGATGTGGTCAGACAGTGAAGGATTGCTGACCCAGTTGTCCATGAAGAAGAACGGTGTCCTCACCATACCCAAGTCTTTTGTAGCTCTTCGTAAAGTTTTATGTCTTATTGATTATTAACCAATTAAAATTAGAATGAACAATTAATGTTAATTTCTACATTTTGGTCTTATTTTCATTGTCACAAGTGAAAGGAAACTCTCTTCCACATACTCCTGAACTGACTAATAGATATGTGTGCATGCAAGTGTGCTTTTTATTCTTCTTATGTATTCTATTACTTCATCAAGCTCTTTCATTAATTCCAGGAATTTTCTGATGAATCTTGGGTTTTATGGGATGATGATTATACCATCTGCAAATTATAACTGTGTCTCCTCTTTTTTTTTTCTATAGCTACACTTTTTATTTCTGGTTTATATGCTTTGGTTCCACATCTTAGAAGAGTGTTAATTAACAGACATTCTTGCCTGCCCTTGACTTTAATAAGATTGTCTCTAGTAATGGCCATTAGGTATTATGTTTGCAGTTGGTTTAGAAGGGGTATTATCATATAAATGGAGTATACTTCCCCTTTTTTCAGAACTTGATGTAAATTTTATCAAATGTCTTACAGTCCTTACTGAGATGTGCATGGAGGTTTTTCTTTGACTTAAAGATAAATTCTGCCAAATACGATTAATAGTATCTTGTCAGTGCCCTTCCTTTGAATCGATGGAGTAGGCATATTGGCAGAATCACAAGGAGACTTGGGCCTTCTGGGCATCTGTCCTCAACAGGCGCGTCCTGCAGGCTCTCTCTCCCCAGCTACTTCTGCCTCCACATGCAGTCCCTGCAGATCCCCACAGGATGGGGAGCTCATTCTAATCCCTCACTACTCAACATGGGGCCCATAGACCAGCAGCTTCAGCATCACTGGGAAGCTTATTAGAAATGCAGAATTTCAGACCGCACCACGGGCCTGCTGAATGAGAATCTGACCTTAAACGAGACCCTCCTCATCGCTGAGGTTTGTGTGCATGTGAAAGACTTAGAAACATTGTTCTAACACAGTGGTGCAATGGCTTATCCCAGTTTTTCCTCTGCCAATGGGGCAGCCCTCTAGTCCTACCCAACAGCTGTTGAGAGAAGTTCTAGGTTGTTTTCCTGTGAGTGTGTGTGTATGTGTGTAAGAGAGACAGAAAGAGATATAGAGATGGACAGGCAGACAGCCAGATATAGACAGGCAGAGGTGGACAGAGACAGAGAGAGAACAGATTTGGAAAGAGCACACATTGCATGATCCATTTCAGGGTTCTTGGGTGATTATCACAAGTGATTAGTGCCCATGTGTGAAGCAAACTCTGTGTCCATGACTTGGGAAATGGAGTGCTGAGTTAGCATGAGGAGGAGAGCAGAGAAAGAGAAAGAGAAGGCAAGAGTTCTAGAAAGGGTCACCTGGTGATTTGCTTTGACCAAATGCAGATGGTGATTCCTGAAGTGCCTGTATCATGAGGAAGGGGATGCTGGCTGGTGAATTGTCTCCAGACCTGATGCTGCTAGCCGCTGGAGACAGGATTTCCTCTCATTCTCTTGAAACACTGATCTGGTTAAGAAACATAGGCTCATCAAGATCTGTTTCTTCTTTGGAAAGTGTCCCAGCCTCTCTGCATTTGCTTCCTCATTTGTAAAACAGAAACAGACATCTCTGTCTTGAACCCAAGCTTCAGGCGTGGCTGGGGGAGTGTGGACTCATTGGAAAGTACAAGGGGAAGGTCACTGTGAGCTCTGTAAGAGCGAACGAGTACTGAATCAAAGGTGACCTTCACACGAATTGCAGCCGCAGGATGGTGTCATCATCTCAGGCAGAATCGATTTCCCATGCTTCTCCAGAGAGCTCACAGGGAAAACGGAACCAGCAGAGCAGGGAGCACAGCTGTCTTTCTGACGAACACTCCAGGTTCCTATGCGAAACAGCCATGATGTGGTATGTCTTTTTACCTCTGGAATACAGATGGGGTTTACTTCAAAGAAGCTTGAATATCAAAAGAATTTCAATATTAAGTTTTGCAAGTGAGACCAGAAGCCGTCATTTAAGACAGTGCTAGAGAGAGTGATGTGATGGTACCAGGAGGGGAAAGATCAGAGTGTGATTGTGATCCATCAGCTGCTGCTTTACAGATGGGAGAGGAATGGAGGCATCGGAAAAATATTTCTGCTGGAGTCACACTCTCTCAGACCTGAAAAAAAGAGTCTCGAAAGAAGCAGTTGAGAGGGGCAGAATGTTGTCGAGCCTCTGGCAGTGGTAGGCACTGTGCTCAGTGCTCCTTAGCCAGTGCTCATGAATTAGTTAAGCAAGGGATTCAGGTTCAGCTCTTTCAGGCTCTGGAGGTCCCACTGGAAATATGCCACCCTGCGGTATAACCTCCCATACAGGAGAGCTGGTCAACTTTCATGTGCCTACCAATCGCCGAGGATCTCTTTCAAATGCAGAGTCCGATTTGGAGCGTTGGTCAGGGGAGGGGACTGAGATTCCGTATGTCTAACACATCCCTGGCCATGCCAACACTGCTGGTCCATGGACCACAGGTACAAAAACAAGGCCTCACAGAGAGTCTCTTCCAGGGATTCACAATCTTGCACAAGCTCTACCTGGGGGTTCCTAGGCCCAGATACTTTTTAAAACTTCTTTAGTGGATTTCAGTGTTCTATCAGATCACTGACCTGGGACACTGATTCTCAAAGTGCGTGGATGGAGATGGGGTGTCGGGTGACTTGCAACAGAACCACCTCTGGGTTTTCTCAACCGTGGGGTCTATCTATCTCTTCGTGGATACATATAGTTTCCAAACTGTACATGTGCCTCTGTTTTGAAATTCAAGTGTGTTTTCTGAACTCACCCTTCTGCCTACTTTCTCTTGACATTGGAGGGACACTACAATCATAAATAAAAGCCAGCTAGCCCTGGAAGAATCAGACATCACTTGAGACGCTAGTAAGAGCATTTAAAAAATTGTAAACAGTGTCCTGAAAGAGACCAAGAGTCTATTGTACCCATAATGCAAGAGTAGTCTGCTCTGCAAAGAGCTACGAACAAGAAACAAAGGTCTTCTAGAAATTCAAAGCATGATTGGTGAAATAAAAAATTCAACGGGCTAAGCCAAATAATGTAACAGACAAGACTGAGAACCAAATTGGTCATCGGGAAAGGAAATTTCCAAAATACACAGCAAAAGTACAAGGAGAAAATATCAGAGAAGTCAAGAGAAATAAAAAAATAGATCAGAAGACTTGCTATCTGTTAACAAAAGTTTTAATAGAAAACGGACATCAAACAAATAGAAAAGCATTTCCTGAACTGAAGAAGGCAGGAGTCTTCAGGTTAAAACAGTCCAGAGATGTCACAGATTTATGAACTAGACACACTGATGGAAAAACAGAACTCTAAGGATGAAGATAAAAAGCATGTAAGTTTACAGAGCAGGGAAAACTAGGTATCTTGAAAAATAACAAGATGCAGACTGACATGAGATTTCTTCTCTTCTTCTTCTTCTTATTCCTCTTCTTTTTTTTTTTTTTTTTTTTTTTTTGAGACAGAGTCTCCCTCTGTTGCGTAGGCTGGAGTGCAATGGTGCGATCTCAGATCACTGCAACCTCTGCCTCACAGGTTCAAGCAATTCTCTGTCTCAGCTGGGATTATAGGCACCCACCACCACACCTGCCTAATTTTTGTATTTTCAGTAGAAACGGGGTTTCACCATCGTGGTCAGGCTGGTCTTGAACTCCTGATCTTGTGATCCGCCTGGCTCGGCCTCCCAAAGTGCTGGGATTACAGGCATCAGACACCACACCTGGCCCATGAGATTTCTTTTCATCTGCTACCCTGGATGCTAGAAATTCATAGTGTAAGGTCCTGAATGTTATAAGGAGAAATGATCTTCAGTATAAGAGATAGAATTTTATACCCTGTCAAATTGGAAATAAGACGGCAGTGCTCAGAAAGTCATCCTGAGGCGTGTAAGAAATTACAGCATTACTCTATCCATTTTCTGTGGCTGCTGTAACAAATTATCATAAACGTGGTAGCTTAAAACAACAGAAATGTATTCTCTCATCATCTGGGAGAACAGAAATCTAAAGTTAGTATCCTTGGGCCAAAATCCAGGCATAGGCAGTGCCAGATTTCCTCTGGAGGTTCTAGGAGAGAACTTTCCCTTCTCCCTTCCCGCTCTCCTGGTAGCAAGCATTCTTTGGCTTGTGGCTGCACCACTCCAATCTTTAGGGCCAGTATCTTCAAGTCTCTCCCTGATCCACTTTCAAATCATCTTCTCCTCTGTGTCTGTGTGAGAAATCATCTACTTCTTTCTTATAATGATATTTGTGATTAGGGCCCATTTGATTAATGCAAGATTATCTCCCCATCTCAAAACCCTTAACTTCATCACATCTGCAAAGACCCCTTTTTGCCATATAAACTAACACTCACAGGCTCCCAGGATTAGGATGTGAATATCTTTTGGGAGCCTACCACCTTACCAGTCATAACCCTTAAATGTAAACAGATTTTGAGAAAGTACTCTAGAAAAACCCAAAATAATTTTAAAGGAGGATGACATGACTGACAAAAGCAAACGAACAAAACAAGCCAGGCCTGGTGGCTCACCCCTGTAATCCCAACGCTTTGCAGGACCAACGAGGGCCGATCACCTGAGGTCAGGAGTTCAAGACTAGCCTGATCAACATGATGAAACCCCGTCTCTACTAAAAATAGGAAAATTAGCTGGACATGGTGGCGGGTACCTGCAATCCCAACTACTCGGGAGGCTGAGGCAGGAGAATAGCTTGAACCTGGGAGGTGGAGGTTGCAGTGAGCAGAGATCATGCCATTGCACTCCAGCCTGGACGACAGAGCAAGACTCCATCTCAGAAAACCAAAACCAAAACCAAAAACAAACAAATAAAAAAACTGTGCTGCTGGAATGGACCCAAAGGAAGTGAAAAAAGTGGAAAGAAAAATAAAAGTTTTCATGTATTAGGGTTCTCCTGAGAAACAGAACCAATAGAATAGATAGATAGACGGATGGATGGATGGATGGACGGACGGATGGACGGATGGATGGATGGACGGATGGACGGATGGATGGATGGACATAAAAGGAGATTTATTATGAAAACTGGCTCATGTGATTATAGAGGCTGAGAAGTTTCATGAAATACCATCTCTAAGCTGGAGCACCAGGAAAGCGAGTGGTGTGACTTCGTCTTAGCCTTAAGGCCTGACAACCAGGGATCCGATGGTGTAGACTCCCAGTCTGAGGCCATGAGGTCAAATGCCTGGGAGGAGAGTGCATAGACAGGCAGCACAAAAAGACAGAATGTGACATTTGGCATCAAATAGCTATGAAATCTGATCCTTGTCAATGTTTTGTAGGGGCAGTGTGACATTGAACAAGGCAAATGCAGTCTCTGAGTTCCAGTGTCCTCATCTGAAAACAGGATGGATAACTGCTAGTTTATAATATTGTTCCAGAGACTTCAGTGAAGTACTCCATAAAAAATCAGCCAGTAAATTGATTGGCACTGAGGAAGTGCTGCATAGAGGGTGGATGTCATTACGGAAGCCCTGGCTGGGGCGTGAGAGACAATACGCCAAATCACCTGCACGGTCTCTCCGTCCTGACTTTTCTGTGCCTTTGAAAGCAGAGGTCGGGCCCAGGCGCTGAGCTCTGAGCCATCTAAAAGCTCAGGACTCTGAATGCTGAGCCTTTCCTCCATTTCTGCCATGGGGGTCACAGGGCCAGCACTAGCATAGCCTCTTTCCCTTTTTGCCAATTGGAGTCTGAAGAGGTGGGAGACAGGAAGTTCTGGATCATGCTGTGAGTCAGGAGAAGGAGCCCATCTGCAGGGAAGATGCAAATATGATCTGGGGCGCCTACTCAGAGGAGAAGGAGGCTTGGAAAATGACTGTGACTCACAACCTTTGAAACCCTTGGGTAAAACCTGCCCCGCAAGTGGGAGGCCAGTGCACGACATTGTCTTCCCATACCCCCACCCCAGGATGGGCAGATTCCCATCGCAGGCTGTGCTGTTCCTGCCTTTCATCCCAGAAGAGAGCGTGGAGGGAACTCAGGGAGAGACGGCTCACTCTCAGCCGCAGGCATCATAGCACAGCCCTGATGGATTCTCCAGATCTGACATTGGGCAGGCGCTGGGCTCTTTCAGGGCCATGACCATGAGCCATCTATAAAGGCAGCTTCTACATGCGCATGCGCACGCCCCTGTTCCTGCAAGGACAGGACCTGCCTCAGAGCCGGACACCCGCATCCCACACCCTTAGCCCCATAGAAAACACCACATCAGAAAAGAAGATGAAATTTGTTTTCCTCCTAAAGCACTGGCTGTGAGTATCCATGCTCCAGCAGAGCTCTGTGTTTCAGACAGTGGGAGTCCTGCAGTCCTTGTCAAGGCAGGACCCTTAGTGCTAGGACATGTGGTGGTTAGCCAGGGCCCACCCCATTCTCAGAAACCCTGGGTTTGGCCGAGTCCTGTGTGGGCAGGCCCTGGGCACATGCCCACAAGAGGCTGAAGGGGACCCATGGAGCATGAACGTCCTCTTCCAGTGCTGGGAATGGAAAGCATTCCCTCACCTGCTATCCCTATTTGAGAGCCAGAGGTGGTTCAGCAGACATTGGGTGACACTGACGCTTAAGGGAAGGGTGGAAGGTGGATGGAGGTTTTCTGGTGGCCTTTCCTTCATGATTTTTCTTGAAGTGCTCTACATTTACAGAAGGTCGGCACATTTGACATTCACATGTTCACCGTGCATGACTGAGCTAAATGGAATTTGGGAACTAACACTCGAGGGCTTACCACAGCTCCTTCTTAGCAAGGGCAGCGTGAGCGCTGCAGACATGGCTTCTGACATCCCCAGCCTGGCCCTTCTCCAGGTCAAGCCCGATGGGATGACCACGCCCAGGTGGTGGTGGTGGCGGTGTGTGTGTATATATCTTATGATCCCCACCAGATTGGGGGAAGGTCCAAGAGGGTGGAAATCTTGTCTTGTTACTGGGTGCCCTCCCCTATCCCTGCACAAACTAAGCCAGCAGCTGGCATCGGTTCACTAAGTTAGGGTTAAGAATGAACAAATGGGCCAGATGTGGTAACTCACGCCTGTAATCCCAGCACTTTGGGAGGCCGAGGTGGGTGGATCGCCTGAGGTCAGGAGTTTGAGATGAGCCTGATCAACATGGAGAAACCCCATCTCTATTAAAAAAAAAAAAAAATTAGCCGGGCGTGGTGGTGCATGCTTGTAATCCCACTTACTTGGGAGGCTGAGGCAGGATAATGGCTTGAACCTGGGAGGCGGAGGTTGCAGTGAGCCATGATTGCCCCATTACACTCCAGCTTCGGCCACAAGAGAGAAATTCCATCTCAAAAAAAAAAAAAACAAAATTAACAAATAGGTGTACATCTTTTCACAGCCCTGCAGAGCCCAGGGTTGGGGAAGTCCAGAGGGTTTTAGATGGTGGGCACAGACGCAATCCTCCCCATGCTGGGACTTCTTTGTTCTCTCTCTTTTCTTTGCCTCTCCTCATTTTCCTAAAAATTAGTAAGAACTGGTATAATGTATAGAAACTACATTGCAAAGCACTTTCTGCTTCTCATCTCATTTAATCCTCACAAAGCCCTCTCAGGTAAATTCATCTATAAAATTATAGATAAGGAAACTGAGGCTTAGTGCCAAATAATTTGACTGAGGCTGTTCCAGCTAGCACCTGGAGGCACTGGGATTCGAACCCTGTCTGTCTGACCTAACCGCTCTCCCTGCCTTCTTGCCCCTGCCTTTGCTGATCATTCTCTCATCCCCTCTGACCATTTGGCCTTGCTCACTGCTGCTTACAGAGCTCTGGGCTGACCTGAAGGCGGGTCCCGAGTCACTCGTGGGCATGGGGCAAGAGGATCATTTTCTAAAGCTGTCCTCTGGTCTCGTTCTCTCCCAGGGGTCATGATACTGGCTCTCGCCCTGAGCTGAATTATCTAGGGACTGTGGACGCTGGCAGTTAATTGTGTCTGGAGGAAAGCGCTCAGGCTCTTGAATCAGACAGGCCCGGCACAAATCTTAGTTCTTTCATTTCTTTGCTTTGGCAAGTCAACTGCCCTCTCTGGACTTCAGTTTCTCATCAGAGATGAGTTATTGTAAAGGTTCAGTGCAATAACTTGCTAAAGCACTCAGCACAAGGCCTGGCAAGTGGGAGACGCTCGCTCATGAGAGCTAGAAAACAGCCCGCCTGGGGGTCTAATAAACTCCTGGGAGCCTGCACCCCTTGGCTCATCAGTTAAGTTATTCATCGTTTTCTAGGCTTTTCATTAGTTTGCTGGGTTTCCCCTGTGTTACATGCCTCTTTAAGCTAAAATATTAAGAGAGTTTATGGGTGGACTAAATTATAGAATAAGTTAGAATTTTTTGTTATTTATTTTGAGATGGAGTCCCGCTCTGTCATCCAGGCTGGAGTGCAGTGGCGTGATCTCAGCTCACTGCAACCTCCACCTCCTGGGTTTAAGCTATTCTCCTGTCTCAGCCTCCCAAGTAGCTGGGATTACAGGCGCCTGTCACCACGCCAGGCTAATTTTTGTGTTTTTAGTAGAGATGGGGTTTCACCATGTCGCCCAGGCTGGTCTTGAACTCCTGACCTCAGGTGATCCACCTGCCTTGGCCTCTCAAAGAGTTGGGATTACAGGCATGAGCCACTGCACCTGGCCTTTTCTATTCCTTTAGAAACAAACAAACAAAAAAAACAGAAAAAAAAAAAACCAAACCCCCACCCATGTTTCTCATTTTTGATGCTTTTCAAAATACAGATTAAGTAAATTTAGTTTTTACCTTTTCTAAAAACATACATTTTCTAAAACACACACACACACACACACACACACACACACACCCCATTCATAGCTTCCAAACTACTACAGGCTTGCGAAAAACATCCTGTGCTCTGAACCCGACTACGGAGTGGTGGCGAATGGCACAGGCTCTGGAGTCAAACACCGAGTTTAAATACTGGCGCGTTGCTTAATGATCATGTGACCTTGGCTCTGACACTGAACAGCCCTGAGCCTCAGTTTCCTCATCTGTAAGGTGTGTCTAGCCACAGAAATTCCTGGAGTTGCTGAGAGGGTCTGACAGGACGCAAAGCTCTGAACCTGGAGCCTGGCGCCCAGCGAGTGGTAGCAGCATCCTAGGGCTGTGTGTGGAATTGCGTGGAGGGATCTGAAGAGATCTTAAAAATTTTTTTGTGTCGGCCGGGAGCGGTGGCTCACACCTGTAATCCCAGCACTTTGTGAGGCTGAGCGGGCAGATCACAAGGTCAAGAGATCGAGACCATCCTGGCCAAAGTGGTGAAACCCCATCTTTACTAAAAGTACAAAAATTAGCTCGGCATGGGGGTGCGCGCCTGTAGTCCCAGCTACTTGGGAGGTTGAGGCAGGAGAATCGCTTGAACCATGGAGGCAGAGGTTGCAGTAAGCCAAGATCATGCCACTCCACTCCAGCCTGGAGACAGAGCGAGACTCCGACTCAAAAAAAAAACTCTTTTTGTGTCATGGTTTAAGGTTACCCTGCTCCCCTGCACCGCCCCCATCTCACTGTCCAGATGTGGTTTTCAAAATGCCTCAGTAAAGGCATTCAGAAAAATTATAATTACTACAGGGCATATTTAACGAATTAACTTTTCTATTGTCATTTAAGCCACTGGTCCCTCAAAAGTGGGGTAAAGTGCTGAGGGTTGAGCTGCTATCCCGTATTTTCACAGGCTAAAGCTTATGGCTTCCGTCCGCTGCAAAGACAGGGTTTACAGAGTTCCTCTGAGTAAACAGGAGAGAGATTTCACTTTAGGACACTTAGCTTGGCATCTGCTTTTTGGGATGCCTCTATTTTGTAAAGGATCCACCCTACCGTAAAAGACAGGAAAGAAAGGCAAATGCTAAACACAGGTCAAGCCCTCCTAGAATGAACTGCTGGGTTTCCACACTCAGCTCACACCAATGATTGCCCCATGCACGTGCTAAAACGATATCCTTACACACCAATGATTGCCCCATGCACGTGCTAAAACGATACATTCAGGCTCACAGTTTCAAGAAGTCAGGGTGGACCCGCTCTGAGGCCCTCCTCGTTTGAGCTGGTACAGACAGGCGGAGCTGCAGAGACGCAGAACACAAGGGGTGATTAAGTACTTTACAACAGCTGTGCTCCTTTGGGAGGTGGCAAGCAACCTGTTCCTGGAGGTGTTTGAGCAGAAGACAGAGCTTACATATGGGTGAGCTAATCTGCCACAAACCCATGGCTTGAGGCCATGAGAAGAGGGAGACCCGTGGAGACCTGGGTTCGAGCTCTGCTGTCTGTCAGCCATGGGAGCCCTGGCGAGTCCCAGCATTCCTTCACCTCACTGTTTTGTGGAAAGATAGATGCTGAGCACAGCTTTGGCCAGGGCACTGTGATAAGCCATGGGGCCAGAGAAATGAAAAAGTCCCACCATTGGCCACATACAGCTGTAGGGCCATCTTTGTCCCTGGTGGTGACGCAGTTCAGCCAGGCACAGGAGCAGCTAGATTCCTTCTCCCTGGGAGGGAGTCAAAAGTGGCTCCAAAGAGGAGGTGGGGAGGCTTGCCAAGACGGGGCCCATGCGTCCTGATTGCCAGTGAGCGGCGTTTCCCAGCACCCCACTGCTCTCCATCTCTGTTTCCCCAGGTTGGGGCTAGTGGCCCTCCACCGCTTTCTGTTCCTTCTTTAACATTGACTCTTGCCTTGGGCAGACTGAGCTGCCGACTGGCCCCTTCTCTCCACTCTCTGGCTAGAAGATGACTGAAGCCGCTCTGGGGATCTGCTAAGCCTGCCGGACAGAGGCCCTGGAGTTGAGGTCAGCACACCCGAGGAAGGCTTGTGGTCCACCAGATGCAGGCTCAATCAGCTGTGAGAGGAGCCAGCTGGAGCACTGGGGGCGCAGGAGAACAGAGGTGCCTGTAGTAACGGGAGCAGCTTGCTCTCTGCTGTGCAGACCCGGCCCATCGGGAGGGTCAGGCGAGGCTCTCCGCATCACCCAGCAGTAGGGACAATGACATGCCTGGTTGCTTCCAGGTGATGACAGGCAGAAGACTGGGCCATCTGGGGAAGGCTGGGGATCCTTGGGGGTTGAAGTGAGGGAGAAACAGCAGAAGAGGCCTGAAAGGACATCCTGGGAAGAGCTGGTCACTTGTGCTCTGAGGCCCTATTCATCTGAGCTGGGAGTGACAGGCGAAGCTACAGAGACAGAACACAAGGCGTGATTAAGTGCTTTACTTTGCCCAGGGTTGCCAACGATGTCTGCTCCTTTGGGAGGCGGCCCACAATCTGTTCCTAGAAGTGCTTGAGCAGAAGACAGAGCCTATTGTCAAGGATGTGGCGGAGAGAGTCATTCTCAGGTAGTGATTGGACCGCGGAGAGAGTCATTCTCAGGTAGTGATTGGACCGCGGAGAGAGTCATTCTCAGGGAGTGATTGGACCACGCCCCTTCTCCGATCTCTTTTTAGTCTAAAATTGATTTTACATTACAACAGACTTCATGAAAATGGGGAGGACTCATGAAAGTGAGACCCTCTATTTCCCTCCCAGTGTCTGAGGTGACTGTGTGTAAGCTTCCTCTTCCCACCAAATGGCTCTTTTCTTCTCCCCCCACTCCCTTCAGTCTCCCCCCTCCGCCAAGGCCAGATGAGCCTGGAAGCTGCACTGTGGCCCAGGACTCACTTTTGCCCATTCCAAAGCCCTTGTCAGCTGGAGCCAGGCAATGGGGCAGCGTCTCAAACTTGGGGTCACAAACTCCGTGTTCAGCCCGCTCTCTGTAGCAAGCAGTGGTTCTTCCGGAACCACACACCTTTGAAACTCTCCGTGTTTTGAGCTATTCCCATATTCAATTTCATTTCTCATCTCAAAAACTGAAAACAGCAATATTTATTCATTGCCTATTGTAACATTTTTTTTATTAATTTCAATACTTTTTTTTAAATAAGAGATGGGGGTCTCACTACGTTGCCCAGGCTGGCCTCGAACCCCTGGGCTCGAGTGATCCTCCCACCTCAACCTCTAGAGTATCTGAGACTACAGGCACATGCTACTGCACCTGGCTTTTTAATTTTCTATCTAGTTTTTTTCCTTATTAATTTCAATTGGAACATTCAGTACCGGCTGTGTTCTGCCTTACAATGCCCTGCAAATTAGCACACATCTCTTGTATTCATTCAGAAATTGGCCTTTTCCAATAAAGTGGAGGCTTGTATGGAAAGATGGAGTCAAGATTCTTAAGCCCTGAGAAAGCAATAAAATAGGGGGTGGGTAGGCCAACAAAGGAGAGACCCTAAGGGAACCGATACTATCTATTCTCAGGATTCTGCAAAACGAGTCACTTCCATCCAGACTTCGGAAGTAAGTTTAACACACTACCTGAGAGGAAGACGGCACAGATGGGGAATGCAGCTGCAACCCAGACCCTTCTTGTTAGCAACAAACTGCCGCAAGGGGCCCAAAGAATGTTGTTGTGAAAACGAGGCTGTCTGGAGAACAAGGCCTGGGAGTGGCTGGTGGAAGCCAGAGTTGGGAACTAACGGCCTCAGAGAAAGGGAGTATGTACCAGCCCTGAGCAGAGCCTCAGAACCATTCCCGGGGAAGCGGACGTAATCAGCGGAGTTGGGGGGAGGTATCTGACTCTAAAACTGGGGCTGAAAACCATGGGTTTTGGCTACTTTGACCCACGGCGCTTCCCCAGCCACTCTGACCACGCTGCTACCACCCTACTTTAGGACTTTGCCCTTTGTCCTCGAGATTGGCAGCACCCTCTGTGATGGTTAATGTGACTCCAGGGTCTTCAGTTTTGGGACTTGGACTGGCTTTCCTTGCTTCTTAGCTTGCAGATGGCCTACTGTGGGACCTTGTGACGGTGTGAGCTAATACTTAATAAATTCCCCTTTATATGTCTGTCTATCCTGTTAGTTCTGTCCCTCTAGAGAACCCTAACTGATACAGCCTTCTAGCAGGTCTCCTCGCCTCAGACTTCTTTGCAGCCCTCCAACTCCTCAGTCCACTATCCACACTGATCTGGTCTGATCATTCCCAGACATCTAGACTTCCAATGTGTCCCATCTCCTTCCAGAAAACTCAGAAATGTGCATGAATGAATGAATGAATGAATGAACAAATGAACAACGAAGTGGGTGCCAAGCCCATGAAAGCACATAAAAGTGAAGAGCCTGGGCCTCAGGCTTCAGGGAGCCAGGAGGGCCTGTAAAGCCCAGAAGGACAAGGTCGTAGCTCTTGGAAGTGTGGGTTGGAGGGAGAGGAGGTGAGACAGTGACCCTGAGTGCCTGTCCCTTCCCACGGGATGAGAGGTAGAGCATAGCCTCTGGCCTCTTGTATATTTGGCGTGTGATTCACAAGAGAGAGGCTGAAGAGACTCCACCTGACATTCCACTTACACACACACTCCTGTGGAGGCTCTACACTCCCACCAACCCCTGTGTAGGTTCTGCACAAGCAGGAAGCCTTTCTCAAGCACACGTGAGAGCTGGGGTCATTTGGGGTTGCTGATAAAGCAGACAGGAGCTGCTTCTCATCAGCAAATACCACAGGCCATCTTGCATAGAGCCTTACTCTTTAGAGGGTCTGGGGTGGGCCCGGCATCCAGATGGTGACTGAACCCAAGCTGAGATGTTTTGCCAGGAGAGGCCAAGCAAGTGCCAGAGAAAGGGAAAGGCTGGGCTGTCTCATGCAGGTAGGGCCTTTCTGGGTCTTCCCCCAAAGCTCACTGAGGTCTGCTGGATAACACACTTACTCCAGTGTCTACAGATGACAGGATCCAGGCCGAGAGTCCCCAGAGCCGAGACAGAAGAGCTAAGGCAGTGAACCTATTTCCATGTCATTATCATATTATATAAGCATGATAGTTTGTTCATCAAGATTTCCAAGGACTAACAAATTCAAAAAGTAGCAATCCAAAGTACACTGATTAATTGTACATACAGTTGCTATAAAATTGGTAAACATGATGTGGCAGTTAAGTGATGGTTTAGAAGAATAATTAGGCTGGAAATGTGAAACTGTATTACACGCATACTCAATGTTTGTTCAACAAAGAAAATAACTCACAAGTGTTTTGAGTGGGTGGAAACGAAAGCCAAGGAAGAAGAGGAAATTTCCCAGAATGGAAACTGGTTGACGTCCAGGTGGAAAGCACGCAGCAACACTCAGCCCTGCGCTCGGCAGGACGGTCGGCGTTGGTGTCTGGGAAACTAGGAAAGGAACACAGTCAGGAGAACCAACCCAGAGGACCCTGGGGGGACACGGGGGTCCCGCAAACAAGCTCACCAACAACTGAAGCTTCAATAAAGGGGAGTTGGAGGAGGGAAAGTCGAATTTAGCAGGAGGAGGTGGTAATGGCTAATCCTGATTGCGTGTTTACTGTGGGCTCTGCTAAGTGTTTTCTATGCATGTTTCATGCATAGAGGAAAGAGATGGAAGGAAGTGATGTTACTGTTATCACCACATCTATCTATAGATGGAGAAACTGATGTTCAGAGAGCTGAAATAACTTCCCCAAGCCACAGGCAGCTGCCATGTGGTCAGCAGAGTTTCTGAACCTGACAGCCTAATGCCAAAGCCCTGGTGACTAACCACCAGGCGACACTGCCTCTATGAGGCACCAGGCATCAAAGCACTGACATTTCCCTCAGCCTTGTTCCAGATTATGTCCTCTAGTGGGGTGTTTTTTTCTGCAGGGGTTGGGGAGACAATTGTGTGCAATGTGTGTTTATGTATCTATTTGTGCTAAAATAGTAAAGATTTCCGTTTCTGGAAAGCACACTTGACTAGAATTGTTTGAAGGAGGCCAGCTCTCGACCTCTGCAGCCAGAACCCTGGGGAGGATCTCAACTCCAGGCTGAGCACCTGAGCAGGATGGCTCTCCACAGAACCAGCCTTCGAAGCCAGGTCAATCAAGTGACAGTAAGCTTTTGCAGATGCAAAAATCTCACCATCACACCTGCATTTCACAATCTCAAAACATACCTCTTAAGATTTTTTTATTATACTCTAAATTCTGGAGTACATGTGCAGAATGTGCAGGTTTGTTACATAGATATGTATGTGCCATGGTGGTTTGCTGCACCCATCAACTGCTCTTCTATATTAGGTATTTCTCCTAATGCTAGCCCCCCACCCCACAACAGGCCCCAGTGTGTGATGCTCCCTTCCCTGTGTTCTCATTGTTCAACTCCCACTTATGAATGAGAACATGCAGTGTTTGGTTTTCTGTTCTTGTGTCAGTTTGCTGAGAATGATGGTTTCCAGCTTCATCCATATCCCTGCAAAGGACATGAACTCATCCTTTTCATGGCTGCATAGTATTACATGGTGTATATGTGCCACATTTTTTTAATCTAGTCTATCACTGATGGGCATTTGGGTTGGTTCCAAGTCTTTGCTATTGTAAACAGTGCTGCAATAAACATACATGCACATGTGTCTTTATAGTGGAATGATTTATAATCCTGTGGATATATACCCAGTAATGGGATTGCTGGGTTAAATGGTATTACTATTACTAGATCCTTGAGGAATCACCACACTTTCTTCCACAATGGTTGAACTAATTTACACTCCCACCAACAGTGTCAAAGTGTTCTTATTTCCCCACATCCTCTCCAGCATCTGTTGTCTCCTAACTTTTTAATGATCGCCATTCTAACTGGCATGAGATGGTATCTCAATGTGGTTTTGATTTGCATCTCTCTAATGACCAGTGATGATGAGCTTTTTTCCATGTTTGTTGGCTGCATAAATGTCTTCTTTTAAGAAGTATCCGTTCATATGCTTTGCCCACTTTTCGATGGGGTTGTTTTTTTTTTCTCGTAAATTTAAGTTACTTGTAGATTCTGGATATTAACCCTTTGTCAGATGGATAGTTTGCAAAAATTTGCTCCCATTCTGTAGGTTGTCTGGTCATTCTGATGACAGTTTCTTTTGCTGTGCAGAAGCTGTTTAGTTTAATTAGATCTCATTTGTCTATTTTGGCTTTCGTTGCCATTGCCTTTGGTGTTTTTGTCATGAAGTCTTTGCCCATGCCTACGTCCCGAATGGTATTGCCTAGGTTCTGTTCTAGGGTGTTTATGGTTTTAGGTCTTGTGTTTAAATCTTTAATCCAAGAAACTTTCATGTACTAAACACAGAGGATTGTTAATTACAACGGTTATCAGATCTCCACTAATATGAGATTAAATTTATCTGGGGAGGCAGAAAAATAAAGCCTAAAGAGGAAAGAGTTTTCTAGAAGAGGTCATTTTCTCCCCCATTGCTGCATGTCCTGAATTTCTGATTCTCTCCATTCTATTTCATTTCTTCTTGTGAATTGACCAGTTCTTTTCTGAGCTCATTGTTTTTCTTGGAATGTCTTGCTGAATGCAGCCAACAACATCCAACATATAACATAATATTCTTGTTTATTCATTTTCATCCTCCTCTCCTAAAGCATAGTTTTTGACTTCCAGGCTATCATAGGCAATAGTTCTTACCAAATGTTTTGTCTGAGTATGACATGGATCTCCAGTTACCTAACCACTTCATCTCTTTCCTTTTTGCCCCGCCTTCATATTTTAGTTTTTGTCATGGAAGTGCCCCATTTCAGAAAATGAATTATTGTATTAGTCAAGAAATACTAATTGCTGAAACAAACAGCTGCCAAATCTCAGTGGAACATAACAATTAATACAAAATAAACATGTTCCCCCTCTCATATCAGAACGAAATGTTGACTGACTCTAGTGGAAGTAAGAGAAGTGAGAGCTCTGCTCCGTGTTGTCACTCAGAGATCCAGGCTTCTTCCATGTGTGGCTTGGGTGCCTGTTAGGGCACTGAACCTTTTCGCTGGATTCAGATAACTGGTTGGCAGGTGAGGAAAAAGAGATCATGAAGAAGCTCCTGGAAGTTCTTAGGGCAAGGCTGCAAGGGTGTGTCCATTGACAAGAACTCGTCACATAGCCCCAGTAGATGCAAGGGCTCGTCGAAAGTCAGTCTACTAGTACTGCAACAAGAAAAAGAGACACAGATGTCGGTGTACAAGAGCATCCTCTGAATGTCCCCTCCTTCCTCTATGCTATGGATGCTATGGACACAGTGGTGCATCTCCCAGTTCTCCTTTTAATGAAGCATTCCTTGCCCAGCTGCAAGAAGGGCTTTCTGTTGACAGCCTTCAACTGTCAGCTCCTTCAGGAATCATCTTAGCTGCAAAGAGCTACCTCGCCCAAGGCCACATCATCCTTCCTGGAATGGCCCTCATCCAATTACTGACCAAGGTGGGAGTATGAATTTCTAGTCATTTTGGCCCAAAACAGGACAGGTGTGATATGGAGTATTTCAGTTCCAGGCCCTTATGGGATTGGCTAATTCTGTCGTTGAATTTGCTTTGCAGCTGGACTTTCGCCTCTGCCTGCTCTGGCTTTTCCCTTCTCTCCAAAGATATTCCCAAGAGCACCACTTAAGAAATATTCTGCCGGCCAGATGTGGTAGCTCTTGCTTATAATCCCAGCACTTTGGAAGGCCGAGGCAGGAGGATCGCCTGAGCCCAGAAGTTTAAGACCAGCCTGGGCAACATAGTAAGGCCTTGTCTCTACAAAAAAAAAAAAAAAAAAAAAAATTAATAATAATTTTAAAAGAAATTTTAAAAAGAGAAACATCCTGTGCACTAAATCCCAATCTCAGAGGCCGTTTCCTTGGAGAACATAAACTGCAACAATGGGTAAGTACTATCAACCCTATCAGGGTTCTTTTCTATTACTGAGCTTTTTTACTATTCTCTGCTGTGACCCAGCACCTGTAATGATGCCTGACACACAGTATGTACTTGCTAAGATACATTTGAAGCCCAGCCATGATGGCTTATGCCTGTAATCCTAGCACTTTGGGAAGCTGAGGTGGGAGGATCACTTGAGCTTAAGAGTGTGAGAATAACTTGGGCACACAGACCTTATCTCTTTAAAAAATAAAATAAAAAATAGGCCAGGTGTGGTGGCTCATGCTTGTTATCCCAGCACTTTGGGAGGCCGAGGTGGGTCATGAGGTCAGGAGTTTGAGACCAGCCTGGCCAATACAGTGAAACCCCTTCTCTACTAAAAATACAAAAATTCGCTGGGCATGGTGGCATGTGCCAGTAGTCCCAGCTACTCGGGAGGTTGAGGCAGAAGAATTACTTGAACCCAGGAGGCAGAGGTTGCAGTGAGCCCAGATCGTGCCACTGCACTCCAGTCTGGGTGACAGATTGAGACTTCGTCTCAAAAAATAAAATAAAATTAAATAAAAATTAAATTAGATACATTTTAAGATGAATATTTTTTGAACTGCGTTTGTATACTTGTCATTCTCTTTTGCCTTCATCTCCTCAAGGACAAAGGCTATGAAGTCATCTTCCCTGTCACTAGCTCCTAGCTAAGTGCCTGACAATCATTACTCAAAAAAGAAAGACAATTTCTTTTTTCAGTGGCAGCAAACACATAAATCATGGAGGGATAGATCATCCTAGATCAGGGGCCAGTCTCTATGGAGGAAAGAAAGACTCAGGTGGAAAGCTGGTGATGGGAGATGTAGGCGACTGGAGACTGTCTTGAGCTGATATTTGCTAGAGAGTGTTCTTTTTTCTTAGCATATTTTTATTGGGGACGGATGATGGAAGGGATTGGGTGTAAGGCCAACTCAAGCCACCCCTGGCTGCACCACCACCCCAGCTGAAAGCATTCCACTGCGAAGAGAAGGTTAGAAGCCTTCATGGGGGTGGGAGGAGGCATTAATCTCCTCACACTCATTTCCTCAGCATATCAGAAGGAAATGTTGATTGACTCTAGTGAAAGTAAGAGAAGTGAGAGCTCTGCTCCATGTTGTCACTCAGAGATCCAGGCTCTTTCCATTGTACTAAAGGCAGGGTCTGGCAGGAGGGGCTGAGGATGGGACTCGGTGAAGAGAAGGAGCTATAGGGGCCAAGGACTTGTTCCTAAAGATGTTTACGGGGAAACTGAGGAGACAACAGAAATGCATGATGAAAAATTAAGCACCACTGGGACTGTGAGATAAAACAGATGGAGTCGATAGAGGTGCTGTTATAGGCGGCCTCAGTGGCCTCAAAGGCCAAGGAGCTCAGCAGAAGGCTCTGTTCCGAATTGAAGCAATTTGTTTCTCTTTCGGTTTTCAGCTCCATAGACATACAAATAGAGATGAGTGTCAAGAGAAAAAGGGGGATAAATAAAGGCTTTAGATGGAGTTAAAATAAAGGGAATAAGTAATTGATGAGAGGAATACTGGGAAACTGACATATGAAAAAGTGGATGAATGAGAAATTCTAGAAAGTGGGAGAGAGAGGGAGGGAGTACAGGAGAGCCCTTTCAGCAGGCCTCAAGTTGGATTCATGCCATCCTTTACAGCAGCCCTGGGGTCCTCACACACATTCCCCTGCAGTGTTTGGAGTCCCGAGGTGAACGTACGTCTCGTGCCGCTTTCTCTAGCTCCAGGAGCTCTCCAGCTCCTCCCAACAGCCCTGGGGGCAGGAGAATGAGGACCCACACAGCCCTTCAGCACCTGCTGTCTGCTTTCAGAGGGGCCCCACGGAGTGCTAGGGCCACTTAGAGATGCCTTTCCTCCTCTCTTCTCCTTGATTCTTCACTTCTGCTTCTTCCCTCCACTTTCCTGCCCACCCTACCCCACTCTGAAATTCTGATATGCCCACTGGGGAATCAAGGGGCTATGGTTCATCATTTTAATAATTTTAGTGATTGGAAACAGATCCACCAGACCCTAGCCGCTGCCTCCCCTGCAGAGGTAAAAATTAACTGGTGGAATTGTAAGGCAAAGTGTATAAGGAAGTTAGGAAAAAAAAAAGAAGAAGCTCTATAAAGATAAAGATCGATAAAATGAGACCCATTAATGGGGTCACAATTTTGTTCCCTGGTTGCTCTCAAAATTGTACCACACTTAAATGAGAAGAGTTAAATTAAATAGGCATGTATTTATTTCTTCAGATAGAAATGAGCACAAAGGCCTAAAACAAATTGACCAGAAACCCTGAGTAATGTTGAAACTTAATTTAATGAGGGCTTGGTAAGTACGTTTTCTGGTGGAATGCAAAGAGGACTGGAGTTAGGTCAGGAGACCCCATTCCACCGAGCAGGGGTCATCTTGAACAGCCCATTCCCCTCCCCAGCTACAATTTCTCAGCCTTCCAAAGGAAAGGGTTGGTTAACAACTAATTTGTAGAGTTATTCCAGTCTTGCTGTTCTAGCCCAGAATGAAGAAAGGGGATAAAAAATGATTCCAGTCCCCAGTGGGAATCGGCATGAGTATCCTGGTGCCAAGGTTGCCAATCCATCAGCATAAGGGCTCCACCCCAGCCAGGCCATTTATGAGATAGAAATACACATAAATGGCCAGGCACGGTGGCTCATGCCTGTAATCCCAGCACTTTGGGAGACCGAGGCGGGTGCATCATTTCAGGCCAGGAGTTTGAGACCAGCCTGGCCGACAAAACCTCGTCTTTACAAAAAATACAACGATTAGCCAGGTGTGGTGGTGTGTGCCTGTAGCCCCGGCTGCACAGGAGGCTGAGGCTGGAAAATAGCTTGAGCCCGGGGGGCAGAGGCTACAGTCAGCCAAGACTGTGCCACTGCACTCCAGCCTGGGCGAGAGAGCAAGACTCCATCCCCCAAAAAAGAAAAAAAGAAATATGCATAGAGCAGAGTGGGGGTCTGCTCAGAAAGAAAACTCCCAGTTTCCCACTAGGATCTTTCCTTCGGACAGGAAGCAGGAATTAGGCCCACAGAGCTAGGGTTCCCATGATTTCCAGTTTCAGGACGTCTCCCTTGAGAGTGTAGTTCTATTTTCAGTATCAATTTATAAAGAACATACACACTAACACTCAAATAAATTCATATTACAACAGCATTTCATCTGAAAAATAGTAGCTTATGTATAGCTAAGAAATATTTATTCAAACTTCAAGCGATGTACATAGATTCAGAAAGTCCGAGTTCCCATAATTTCCGCAGTCCCCCAGGGTTCTTGGCCTTGGTCTGGGAACCAAAGGTCTAGAACAGTGGTTCTCACAAGTGTGAACCTGGAGCCAGCAGTGTCACCTTCACCTAAGAGGTTACTAGGTTCTTGGGACCCATTCCAGAGCTACTGGATCACAAACTCTGGGGATGAGGCCAAAAATATGAGTTATTTGGGGTAGGATTAAAGAAAATCAGCATGGGATGGTGAAACTTCTCAGGGTTAGGGGGACAAAGTGTGGGAGAGGTGGCCTTGGGAATCCTGACAGGGCTGTAGCTGTGGGAGAGCCACTGTGTAGATGCCCTGTCTTTGGTACGGTTTGCAGTCAACTTCAATAACCCGGAAGGAGGAAGGGAGGGAATTACTTCCCTACCCCCACCTTCCTCCTGCCATTGACTTCCTGCTGGTCCCATCTAATGGCTTCTGTGTCCTTTTCCACACCAGTTCTCTAATCCTCCAATGCTCTGACACCAACTGGGTGGGTGTCCAATAGTTCGATTCAATTCTTTCGTTTGTTTGTTTTTTTGAGACAGAGTCTCGCTTTGTGACCCAGGCTGGAGTACAGTGGTGCGATCTCAGCTCACTGCAACCTCCGCCTCCCAGGTTCAAGTGGTTCTCCTGCCTCAGCCTCCTGAGTAGCTAGGACTGTAGGCACACGCCAATACACCCAGATAATTTTTGTATTTTAAGTAGAGATGGAGTTTCAGCGTGTTGGCCAGGCTGGTCTTAAACTCCTGACCTTAGGTGATCTGCCTGCCTCGGCCTCCCAAAGTGCTGGGATTACAGATGTGAACCACTGTGCCCAGTCATTGTTTAATTCAATTCTGACAGTAGCCACAGAATTATCACAGACCCCACAGGTTAAGGGGTCCATCTCATAAGAGGGCTCTCACTTCAGATGCATTCCAGACTCCCAGGCTACCCACACTTCTGACCTCCTTGACTACAAATTCAGGGATTTCCCACTTAAGTTCAATTATTTGCTAGAATGACTGACAGAACTCAGGAAGATGCTTTCCTTATGTTTCCCAGCTTCTCAGGAAGGATAGGTGACAGGGACAGGTGAATGGGGGGATGTCCTGAGCAGTGTGCTGGTGGAGGGAGGGGTGTGGCCCAGAGCTCCAGTGCCCTCTCTGGGCACATCACCTTCCCATCAGTGTGTTCACCAACTCGGAAGCTCCCTACACCTCTGTTAAAGAGTTTTATAACCCAATCTCTAGCCCTGCTCCGCTCCCCAAAGGTCAGGGGATGGGGCTGAAGGTCCCACCCTCTAATTACATGTTTGGTCTTTTCTGGTGACTAGTCCTTGTCCTAAGGTCATCTCAGGGCTTCTCCCCCAATCATCTCATTAGCATGAACTCAGGAATGGTTGAAAGGGGCTGTGTTGAACAAAAGACACTCCTGTCATGCAGGAAGTGCCGAGGGTTTTTGGAGCTCTGTGCCAGGAACTGAGGACAAAGACCCAATATACTTTTTATTGCACCACAAGGCTCAACCCAATGGAACTTGGAAGGCAAGTCAGCCAGGCTGACAGAGTCCAAGGAATGGCCGCCCAAAGCCCAGGGCTTGGTGGAGAACAGTGGAGAGGGGTCTGGAGAGGAGTGGAGGACACCCTGGTCACACGTACCTGCTGTCCAGGGGTTTCCAGCACCTCATCTTCCCACAGGCTGAGGAGGGAGCAGGGAATTCACTGCAGCCCAGCCGGGCAAGGATTCAGAGGGCAGTGGCACTCCAGCCCAGTCAGGCTCCACCAGGGACACAGCTAGCTGGAGACTCTTGCCCCCTGCTCCCCATCCCATTCTGGCTGAGGGATGAATGATGAGCCAGAACTATTTCCTTAGCCAAATGCACATGACCTCTTTCTCCGCTGTGTCTCACTGCCAGCCCTGCAGCCTCGTCTCTGGTTTCTGCCTGGGCAGCTGCTGCAGCTTCCTAACTGGTCCTCCTGGGTCCAGCCTCTCTCCAGCCAGCAATGGCACCGCACAGCCTCCTAATAACACAGCTCCCAGCCTGCCATCCAAGGCCCGTCACCCTGTGTCACCTCATTTCTCAGTGTATTCATTTCTCTAAGCTCCAGACAAACCAAACGCCGGCCAGTCACCAGGTGCAGCCTGGGCTTCCTGGCCCCCAAGATCCCATGCCTGCTCTCCCTGCCTTATCCTATCTCTACCTGCCGGAGTCAAGCTTCTCCTCCTCTGCCAGCTCCTCCATGGCACCTTTCTACACCCTCAATCTCAGCTCTTTGAAGGCCCTCAACTTTCCATCTGCGTAACTCCAGCAGTGATCTTGATCTATAAGCTTTTTTTATTCATGTGTTTTCCCAACACATATTGATGGGATTCTTCCTATGCTAGGCGCTATGCCAGGCACTCAACAGATAGTGGTAAAGGAAATGAACCCTTGTACCTTCCTCATGGAGCTTACATCAGCCTAGCTGGGGAGACATGCATCAATGAAAGAATCATACAGGTGACTGTCAAATGCAAGAGGGACAGTGGTGCCAAGGAATTGGTCGTGGGGCCAGCAGAGGATAGAACTGGGGATTTGCTTGAGTCATGGAAGGCTGGGAAAACTTTTCCAAGGAGATCACGCTGAGCTGAAAGCTGGGGGAAGAGTAGGGAGAGTTAATTAGGTGAAAAGATGAGGGAAGGTAATCCAGACAGAGGAGACGGTGTGTGCAGAAGCCTCGTGTCATATCTGCTATGCTCCTGTCTTCCCCCTGAACTATAAATGGTGGCCTTTTTGTGGCTACATCTGCTTCTGGATATGTTTAATCTCAGCCCAGGGCCTGGTTCTTATAGACACTCAATAACTCTTTAAGTTGAACTAAATTAATTGTACTGAATTGCTGTAGACCCCAGAACGAACCCCCTCAACTACCCTCCTGAGTTTGAGCCCAGGGCCCAGAGCAGTTTCAATGACTGCTGCTGTCTGAGCCACGTTCAACTTTCAAGCAGTGCCTGCAGGCTGAGCCCCTCTGAGCCAGCAGTGGGATTGTCTGTCAGCTGCCAGCACTATTTCCATGGGGGCCGCAGGCAGGGCCAGGAGCAGTAGCCGGCGTGACCAGCACTGTTTAGATGTTGCCCTTGCAAACAGTGCCCGGAGGATGCCATCTGGAGGGAAAGCTTTGCTCACCCAAGTATCAGCTTCTGCTTTGAGCAGATCTTCTGACCCCTGACAGGCGTGCGCCCCACCCCAGACCCTGGGGTCAGACCCAGAGCGCCAGACTCCCCAGGGAGGCACTTGAGATGGGCCAGCATTGCTGTAGATCAGAGCCATCACGGCAACAGTCATTTGAAACTGCAGCTGACAAGGCCACTGTCTGCGAAGAGGCCTGATTGAGCCAATCTGTCAAGTGGGGCCGCAAGTACCAGTGCTTCCTGCAACTCGTTTGAATGTGGGAGGGGGACGTTGGGGCTCCCTCCGGGGAGCCAGCAGGTACAGCTGTCCCTAAAGCCTGTGGTGCCTGGGTCAGGTTGGGGCTGAGCAGGGCCCCTCGAGGACATTGGAGGGCCTGGAAGGGGCCTGATGTCCCAGCACCCAGTAACCCAGGCCTGTCACTGAGACAAGGGGGCACATACTTGAACTCATCAGGATGTAACAGATGGCCTGCACTCCCCAATCCAGGGCCACCCCACGCTTTCCAGCCTCCTCCTATCCCCTCTTGCGGAGGCCCGTGGTCAGCTTGGCATTTTAGGAGTTGAGCACCATTGCACACAAACCCTCTTCAAGTTCCTACACTCCAGACCTGCTGGACCATGTCCTCCTACCCAGCACGTTCCTACCTCGTTGCTCATGCCACCTGGAGTCTTTCCCATTCCACCCCAGCAGATTCCAGCTCTGCTCAGCCCACATTCCTTCCACCTTCTCGACACGGCCTTCTGAGACCTCTGCAGTTAGAATCAATGCTTCCCCCTTCTTTGAGTGGCACCTCTGCTCCCTAGATTGTCTCATGGTTACTGGTGCCCTTGTCTGATCAGCCCCTTTGGCCTTACCTCTGAGAACAAGAAGCCTGTCCCCAACACCCGTCCCCACTCTCCCCTCCACCTCCCACGCACCCAGCACCCTGCACCAGTGTGGTCACCCTGCCTATACTGAACACCAGTTGACCTTGGGGTAACCACTTGGGGCTCAGCCCCGGGACTCCAGCTGGCCCAGTGAGGCAATCAGCATTCAGGACAGTCCTGCATAGGACAGTTACAGAAGTGCTGTCCCTGTAGTCTCAAAGCCCTTTTCATTTCCCAGAAGAGGTAGAGATCTTGTACAGAGAAGAGCAGAGCTGAGATGACGCACAGTGTTTTCTGGGCTGTCAGCCCCCCCAGTGGTCATTATTCATCCCTAGAAAGGCTGTGCTTAGGTCATTATTCAGGAGAAAATGTACGACCCAGACCAAGGCTGGCTCTTGGCAGAGGCAGCAGCCAGAGGAGCCAAGAACATTTGTCAAGAGGGGAACCAGCACAGAAAGCCTTGCGCTGCCACTCCTCCCAGCGGGCAGTGGCTCTAAGATCCCCTTCACCTTCTCTTGCCTCTTGCTTGCTTTGGAATGGCCCCATTCTGGGCAGATGCAGGGCCTCAAAACCACCCTATTGAGGTCTGATGGGGGAAAGGAGAGCAGCCCGCCTGGACCTCGGATGGCCCACAGGAGGGTGAGCAGGATGGGCCTTTGAGCCACACCTTCTTTGAGGGGCAGGGCCCTTTTTCCTTCCAACTTATAAAGCTACTCTTATCCCCTCCACTGCCAGGGCTTCTGAGTGATGTGGGCACCGTGATGGTAGCAGCTGTTACTCCCATGCCTACCATGCCCAGTAGTAACTTTTCTAAGCTTAAAACTCACACAATATTGTGAAATGGTTTCTACTTTCATCCCCGCTTGATAGAGAATCTGAGGTGCCGAGAGTTTAAGTAAGTCGTCTAAGACCACACGATAGTAAGTGGGATTTAAATCCCGGACCATTTATTCTAAAGGTGGTACAGTTATTTCTTCTGCTGTTTCTGTGTGGTATTCAAAATTCCACTGCCATCAGCTGAGAAAACGCATGTGCAACCTTGGCCGTGTCACCTCCCCATCCTGGGCCTGCTGCCTTCTTGGTAGAAAGGAGATGATCTTGGGAAATAATTGCAGTGAGAATTCATTTCATTAAGGGCATTTTGCAAAGTGCTTGGAGGCCCTGGAGGGCAGAGGGCCAGAAAACATCTGCACAGAAGCAGTGTGGGCGCAGACAGGGTCTAGACACATAGGTGACCTCTTCCCAAGGCCAGGTCGACAACGTGAGATTAAATGGTGGCGCCACTGCCTAAGCTGGCCTTGGTGCTGTCACTTGGACTGATGAGGCCGTGTCTTATTCTACCTGATGACATCACCTCCTTGTTTCCCGGGACTCTGTGTTCCATTCCTTAACAGAAACCAAACTAGGCAATAACATAAGGAAGTCCATGTGTCATTAACATTCTGAGGAGATGGAGTCACTCTCATGAATGAAACACCCAGTCCCAGGTGGTTTTTACCTGACATCTCACTGTTTGACTATTTCATTCAGCATTTCACTACCAATGTCGGCTGCTAGCTCTTTTTCCCAATGCCCCCGTCGCAGGCCTTTAACTCCTTCTGGATTGCTGGGTGAGAATTCCAGGGTGTACCAGCCACAGGCAGAGATTCATTTTGGAAAGCTTCTGACCTGGTCCTTTCCTGTCATCCTGCCTGCAAGACTCAGACTGGCCTTGGGTTTGGCCATGTTTCCTTCTCCTGGAAGGACAAACAGGCACAGGGTGACTGACTCACAGCTTTTCTAGGTGACCGGTTCTAACGACAAAGACGGACTCTTGGGCAGTTTAGAGCATCTGATTTATGGGAGACTTGGGTTGGAAGCAGCTCTCCACCCAATCTGTAGTCTGACCCCTGTTGATGTTTAAACCATTTCTATTATATTCCCAGCAAGTGGTTGGTAAGCATTTCCTCACTTGCCTTTGTTGATGGAGAATCACTAGATCCCCAAGCCAGCCCAGTTGGAAAGGGGAGTCCTTGGGTGTTTTCAGAGCCAGACCCTAATTGCTCCAGCAGAAGCTCCCTACCGTGGAAAACAGAAGAAGGGAGCTAGGAGCACTCGCTTAGCTAATCCTGCCAGAGGTGCAAACATCCCCTCAGCCATCAGCTCTGAAGGGGTCCTTGAAGATGACCTGGCCCCATAGCCCGATTTTACAGAGATGGAAGCCACTTCTCTAGGAATAAGTCATCAGCCGCAGGCCTTTCTCTAATCACACTGACAAACTGACGTTGGTCGGGCCCCTGAGTACATTCCAGGAACCTTGATCACCACTTCAAGCTATATGATCGCACGTAATTCATGCTGCTCTTGGCTACTTGTAAGATGGTTATTATTCACGTAACAGATGAAGGGACCAAGCTTCAAAGAAATGAAATAATTTGTCCAAAGTCGCAGCAGCTCATTAATGGCAGAGCTGGGCCTTGAATCCAGGCCTGGATGAACGAACCCATGTTCTCAGCTACTCTTCTCATCTAAGCGTGGTGCCTGGCTTCACAGAAGATACGCGGGTTGAATTTTCTTCTGTGGAGGAAATTTATAGGGACTTAGGAATTTAAAGATTCATAATATTCTCTGAGTCTGTGTAAAAATCAGAAGTTGGGGGCTGGGTGTGGTGGCTCATGCCTGTAATCCAGCATTTTGGGAGGCTGAGGTGGGCAGATCACCTGAGTTCAGGAGTTCAAGACCAGCCTGGCCATCATGGTGAAAACCTGTCTCTACTAAAAATGCAAAAAAAAAAAAAAAAATAGCCAGGTGTGGTGTCACATGCCTGTAGTCCCAGCTACTGGGGAGGCTGAGGCAGGAGAAGTGCTTGAACCTGGGAGACAGAGGTTGCAGTGAGCCGAGATTGCATCACTGTTCTCCAGCCTGACAACAGAGTGAGACTCTGTCTCCAAAAAAAAAAAAAAAGAAAGAAAAAAAAATCTGAAGTTGGGTCTATGCAAATAAGAAAATTTGGGGAAATCCACAAGGAAATTATAGAAATCTGGTTTAGCTGCTTGTGTGCACATCCAGCCAGTTCCTCCCAAACTGGTCTGCACGTGTAGTCTTAGGTCCTGGAGGGTACCTGTTATTCTCGTCAGGAGAGTAACTCGTTTCATTTCCTGACTTATATGATCTCCAGGTGAGATCATGAGAAGCTAGAGATGCCTAGTATTTAGTTTATAAGCACAGAGCTCCAAAGAAGATATTTTAAAAATTGCAGCGGAAATTGCAGTTTGCTGGAAAAGAAGTTAACTTGATCTTATTTAAAACAATGAAAAGAACTTTTTAGCAATTAATTTTCCCTAAGGTAAAAACTTCTGTTAAGCCAAACCTATGATTTGAGATTTAGCTGTGAGAATTGCTCTATTATGGAGAGACAGCCTTTGGGTACTTACATTTTTCGGTGCTGACTTAATTAAGGTTTTAGAGCATCCCAAGGCACTCGTCAAAGCTCCTATGTCTCCCGTTCCCTCCCAGCAAAAGCAAGAGGGGAAACTGGCTGAAGTTTCACTATTTCCACTCGGTTTCTCCAGCAAAAACCGGAGGTTGGAAGGTAAGATTTCTTATTAGTCTGGAGGCCATTGGGCTAAATAATTTTCCTGAAGTCAGATTAAACTTTGTGGTTGACTTTTCTGTTACATGATTGAAACCACCTTTGCAAAAATTATCACAGAGACAATTATTACAGTGCAAGAGATATAACTTTACCGACTCCATCTTGCTTCTAACCTCCAGGCTGTCTTTGTTCATTCCGGAGTATAAGCTGAAATAACTTTGGGAGAAACTTAGTTTATGGTTTAGCTTTGAAACAAAGATGGTAACAGCCCTTTCCCAAAACAAACCCCCTTCCTGCCTGGGGACTAGACTGCCTTTTCAGGACTAACAAATTAGCCACAAGATTAGAAATTATGGTTGAGGGTTAGGTGCGGTGGCTCACACCTGTAATCCCAGCACTTTGGGAGGCCAAGGTGGGTGGATCACCTGAGGCCAGGAGTTCAAGACAAGCCTGGTCAACAATGGTGAAACCGCACCTCTACTAAAACTACAAAAATGTGCCTGGTGTGGTGACACACAGCTATGATCCCAGCTACTTGGGAGGCTGAGGCAGGAGAATCACTTGAACCTAGGAGTGGAGGCTGCAGTGAGCTGAGATCACACCATTGCACTCCCTCCTGGGCAACAAAGCGAGACTCCATCTCAAAAGAGAAAACAAAATTACCATTTAGGAGTCCTGCAGCTAGAGGCTACAAGATTCTAAACCTCCCCAAATTTCTCTCGGGGATAACATCATTATTATAAAACCTAAGATCAGTGATTGAGATGTTTCGCAGACCCTGCACTCAGTGGATCAGCTGTCACCACTGAGAATGGTAAACTGGCTCATCTAATCCTGTGTCCCCCACTGAGCAACTGACTCAGCACAAGAGAATAGCTTCAACAACCTATGATTTCATCTCCAATCCAACCGATCAGAACTGCCAACTCACTGGCCTTCCCCTACCCACCAAATTCTCCTTAGAAACTCTGATTTCCAAATGCTTGGAAGACTGATTTGAGTCATCATAAAACTCCAGTCTCCCACACAGCCGGCTCTGTGTGAATTACTCTTGCTCTATGGTAATCTTCCTGTCGTGATAAATCAGCTCTGTCTAGGCTGCAGGCAAGATGAACCCGCTAATGGTTACACTCTGATGGGGCTACCTCTGAGAAGAAAGCATCTCCAGAACGCAGGAAACAGAATCTTTCTTTAGCCTTCTCCAGCTGTCTTGGAGGGAAACTTCTACCAAAGCTCCATGTCACTTTGCACACAGGGATGGTCTTGGGTCAGAGTGGCTCTGACCATGGGTTCAGGCCAAGCTGGGGCCTTCTATTAACACCACTCTGGCAATTTGGAAACAGATTCAACAGGTTGGTGCACGTGATGAATAGCCATGGATATATATTCATGGATATTTATATATGCATCCCTTAACAAAGGGGATATGTTCTGAGAAATGCATTGTTAAGCAAGTTTGTCGTTGTGCAAACATCACTGAGTATAGGTACACAAATCAATGTGGTATAGCCCACTAGACACCTGCACCGTCTGCTGTAGACTATCGTTCCTACGCCACAAACCTGTGCAGCACATTCCTGTAGTGAGTACCACATGCAATTGTAATGCAATGGTAAGTATTAGCATATCTAAACATGCCTAAAAAGAGAAAAGACACAGTGAAAATACAGGATGATGATCTCCTAGGACTCCTGCCATCTACACAGTCTGCTGTTGACTGAAATGTACTTATAGTTGGGTGGTGCTTGACTCTATTTCCATGAACTTTTGGACCCTATCCCTGTGTATTTGTTGGTCATTTTGATATGCATGAATTTGCCATCTCAAAAGACTGCATTAGTTCAAACTTGCAGTAACAGTCTCTTCCTCTGATGTCGGCTTCCCCACACCATTGTCAACACAAAGTGAGACTTTTCCATCTTCGTCAATCAGAAAGATGAAAAATGGCGTTGGCTTGTTGAGTTTGTATTTCTTTAGTTAGGAGTGAGCTTGAGCATCTTTTCATGTACTTATTGGTCATTTGTTTGGACTTCTATTCATGTCCTTTGCCCATGTTTTCATCCATTTTTACTGAATTGTAAGAACCACTGACCTATTCATTTGATGTGCTAAAGTTTCATATGTTAATGTCAACACCCTCCTCCCAGCTCCTCTCTTCACAGCCCCAGTGACGTCTGTGGGCCTGAAATTAAAATAGACGGTGGAGCTCTTTAGGGTCCCTTACTCACACATTGCCTTGGAAGCTTGAAATTCTATGACCCAGAGCATTCAGCATTCCTGACCATCTCTGGTTCTGAAGGAAACAGATCATCAGGAGATTCTGCTTGTTATTCAGTGCTTCAGCCTGACCAACAGGATGGTGACAAGGACAGGGGTGTATCCTGTTGTCCTGATTCAGCCTCAGCCTTAGGCAGACCTTGTGTGTCCCTTGATTTGGGGGTTGGAGCTTTCGCAGTAATCCTGCCCTTCATCCCTGTGGCAGCCAAACTGCCGTGTATTTTAGGCTGCTCCTGTGCCCAAGAGAGTTTTCTACCTCCTCCCCACCACCCACCCAACAGAAGACCTCTAATCAGCTGGATCCAGGGTGGTGTCTGCTCCTCTTCAGAGGGTGAAGTTTTTATCTTTACTCCTTCTCCCACCTACAGCAAGTGCTCTTGGGACAGCAGGTTTGTCCTTTCCCTAGTGGCTTAAGGCCTCAGGGGAGAAGATTCTGGACAGGGATTTATGCTTTTCCCCGCAGTATCAGTGCGCCTGTCTGCAGGACTGCACTTCTCAGGGTGGCCTTCTCCTGTTCTCTCCCCTGCCCAATCTTTCTTGAGAGCATGGGGTGGAGGTTTCTGGAGAAGTCTGTATGTGAGAGCCTCTCTTGTGTCTGCAGCCTCAGAGTATGCAACCCCCTGCCAGCCCACACTTCATATTTAGTGATTTCTTTAAAGTTCAGGTAGAACTTTAAAGAATCTTCTGGAGTACAGAGCTGTAGCTACAAAGCAGTTTTAGTTTCTCTGTTAGGGACTGTGAAACCTGGTACTAGTTTTCAAGAATGGGATAATAATAGAACCAGCATCTTTCACTAATGTGTGTTTTGTTTGTTTGTTTATTTGTTTTGAGATGGAGTCTCACTCTGTCTCCCAGGCTGCAGTGCAATGGCATGATTTCAGCTCACTGCAACCTCCACCTTTTGGGCTCAAGTGATTCTCCTGCCTCAGCCTCTCAAGCAGCTGGGATTACAGGCACCCATCATTATGCCCAGCTAATTTTTGTATTTTTAGTAGAGATGAGATGTCACCATGTTGGCCATGCTGGTCTCAAACTCCTGACATGGTGATCCACCCACCTTGGCCATTTGAAGTGTTGGGACCACAGGCATGAGCCGCCGTGCCTGGCCAATGTGTTGTTATGATGAAGAAGTGTGCCTTTTCTATCGCCTTTTTGTCATTCATCTGCTGAATGAGAGGACTCTGAGGTCCTAGCAGAGGGAAGAAGTCAGGACACACAGAGCTAGATCACAGAAGGCTGCCCAGGAATGTCTGCCTTGGACTCTGCCAGGAGGGGAAATAAATGCCTGTTGTGTTAGGCTCCTGAAATTTTGAAGTTGTTTATCACAGGAGTTAGATTACCCTGACTCACTGAAAGACCAGTTGCCAAAAAAACATCAAAGTCTTTGATAAGGTTGGCTGTCTCTGCCACAATCTCAGAGAGATTGGCTAGATAGGGATATTGATCATTTGGTTCCAGAAACGATTGAGTCTTGAGAAGACCCCATGGAATACTTCACTACCATCCTCAGCTAGGGGATATTTGGAGTGTGCCCTTGGGTGATTTAGAGTGTGAAGTGGGGGAGACTTGGGGTGTGAGCAAGAGGATATTGGAGCTGTGACCCAGGGCTATTTGGGGGTGTGAGCTGACCATTTCGTACATTTAGGCTGGGGCCCAGGTTGAGGTTCACTTTGCCATATTAAATGCAAATTCTTCCATCTGTCACTTAAGGTTCTTCATAATTTTGCCCGACATGCGTTCCTAGCCTTCCCGCACTGCTCTTCCGCTTGTCCCCCATGCTCAGGGTACATAGTATCCCATCACCCTCCTTGAAGAGAAGATCAATATTCATTCATTCATTTATTACAGAGGATCACAAAAATGAATCATTTAAGGCCCTACCCTCAGAAGTTCCAGTGCTTATGTGCAATGACCTTTTCAGAATGTGCCTTTGCTGGGAACTCGCAATGCTGATACCAAAGGCCTCCTTCCTTCCCTTTTCTGCCCTGCCTTTCTCTGAGCCAATACCTACTGCACACGCTCTAGGCTGGTTCTGCTGTCAACAGAAGAGTCCCTTCCACAGATTTCCCGGCAACAGCCACCTGGGGTATGCCAGAGACAGGCCAAAGTCAGGGGATTCACTGCCTCCTGAGGCATCCAGCTAAAATGTCCTTCCTTGTATGGAAGTAAATCCTGTTTCCCTTCTGTTTCCACCTTGGCCCTCTGGGGTCAAGGTACAAATCTGCCTCATCGTCCCCAAGGGAGATCTTCGGAGATTGAGTGGGTCTTTTCTGCCTTGCTCTGAGACCCTGGTCACCTTGGGTTTATTGAGCACATCACAGGGGTCCACTGGGTGACTCTCGCCATTCCCGGCATCGCTTCCTGGCAGCCCCACTTGTATCTGTGTGGACCACAGGCCAAGTGATGGCAAAGCCCTGTGTTAAAACTCAGGCTGCTTTGATGCGCTACAGCCAGCTCTGTAGGAGGAAACCGGGAACGCTGTCCCAGTGGACAGGCACTTTGTCCGCTCAGTCTGGAAAACTTTAAGGATGATCTTGCTTACATTTGGGCATATTCAGAGATGGGCTTGCAAAAGGTTAAACTGAGTTTTTTAGAAGTCATCAATTTGCTTCTCTCCCTGTGGGCATTCTCCAAATGACATTCTTTTTGGAAAAGAAATTTAAATATTTTGAAACTCCGTGAAATACACTTTAAAGTTGTAATGGGCAATAAAAATATGGCATCTGTTTAACTGATTATAATTTCTACTGGAAGGATCTGTGAGCAGCATTTTTAAAAGCTTTTGCTTTGCCTTGGGTTTGTCTTTGTGTCCCATTTCAGTAATTTCCTCTCACATCCTTCTGTCGCTGGACCTAGAAGCCTGGTAAATAAGCTGGCCCCAGAGAGATCCAGGAGCCAGCAACATCCTGGAAACCTTGGGCCACGAGGTTAAGCAAAAAACCGCTCTCTTTCCAGGAAGGAATGATTGACTCAGAGCAACGACCTTGGCTTTCAATTAGTCCTTGCCCAGCTTTTCCCACTCTATCCCTCTCTGCTCCCTGCTCACCATGCCCCAGGCTGCGGAGGAGCGGGAACTGCTCCAGGTGTCCTGACTGTGGACACGGCACAAGCGTATCCTGCTGTTGGCATGTGCCTCCAGGACTTCATGGGTCTACAAAGCTGAGCTGAGTCAAGCTTCCTCCCCAGCTCCGAGAAGAATGCCTGTCAGGAAGCTCAAATATTTAGAGAATGTGAAATACAGGATTTTCATGGAAGCATTTTTCGCCTCGTCTAGAAAGAGGCTGTAGAGTTAGTCGTTGGTCTGTTGGCAAATTATTCTTACTCACTCTAGTGTGTCTTCCTGATTTCGACACAAGAAACTCTTGGTGCTTTTCTCTACCACAAAGAGATTTTGGCTGCAGCGATTCTCTCCACAGGTGCAGTCCAGTGGCTGTTGAAATGTGGGCACAGTTGTTAGTAAAGGGACCTGCCTCTGGATGTTCTTCTGCAGTTATGGTGCCGGCAATTATGGTACAGGAAGACATCAAGCAGGATGTTAAAATGTATTTCTAGATACTGTGTCTGGACTAAAAACCATGATGCTAGCAGCAGGGCAGGAGGAATTCTAGTGCCTCTTTTGCTATTTGGCTCCAACACAAGCGGAGAAAGTTTTTAATAACATTTTAATAACATTATACAAATTGCCATCCTTTCCATGGTAAGCGCCAAGTCCTCTCCGGTCAATGCAATAGAGATGCTGCCAAAAGTAAAATTACATGATTTTGGCTTTGCCTGATATAGGCGTTGGATCAGTTCTCTTCTTTGCTGAAGCAGATACATATTTATATCATAATGAAGACGCTTGAGGATGAGTGCAGTGGCTCACACCTGTATTTCCAGCACTTTGAAAGGCTGAGATGAAAGGATCGCTTGAGCCCAGGAATTCAAGACCAGCTTGGGCAACACAGTGAGACCCTCTCTCTACAAAAATATAAAAATAAAATTATCTGGAGGTGGTGGCACATGGCCATAGTCCCAGCTACTCCTCAGGCTGAGATGAGAAGATTGTTTGAGCCTGGGAAGTGGAGGCCTGGGTGACAGAGTGAGACCTTGTCACAAAAGAAAATAAATGCTCAAATTAAACATTAAAATAATTAAATTGAGAGCATAATTCACATCTCTGGGCTACTAAGCTCCAGCTACTTCACTGCTTTGGAATTTTGAAAAATCCGTTAGCAGCATTAGCTTTTCCAGATGAAATTGGGCTATACAAACATACTTTGAGATTATGTGATTTCACTTAAAATGTGTGTCCTGGCTCAGAGACCTCATACAAAGCCCAACAAATTCAGAGAAGCAGACAATCCTTACTCTTGGATCACTTAAGAAAAAAAATAGTTCAGCCTTATTTGAAGCCAGAAAAAAATTTTTTTTAGAGCCAGAGCTTTCTGTGTGGCGTTTGAACCCGACTGTTACTGCACTGAGTGGGAGTAAAGGCAGGGGAAGGGAGAGGCCACGTTACCAAAGCAAAGTTCACGGTGTTACTGCTAGAGAATAGATCTGAAAGTTCACGGCACCAAAGTATGTTCGCAGCAGTGACTCTGTACGGGTCTGCGACAACCTCAATTCTTGCCTCCCCAGAAGAAAAAATTTGACCAAGGGACATAAGGCACAGTGAGAGACGGAGGCAAGTTTTAGAGCAGAAGTGAAAGCTTTTTTTTTTTTTTAAGTGCTTCAGAGCAGGAATCAAAGGAAGTACAGCACACTTGGAAGAGGGCCAGGAGGGTGACTTGAGAGATTAAGTGCACAGTTTGACCTTTGACTCAGGGTTTTATACATTGGCACACTTCCGGGCGGTTGCATCCCATTTCCCTGATGATACCCTTGGGGTGGTCTGTCCCCTGATACAGTGGCTTCCCAGTGGGAGAGGCCACATGCATAGTGTGCTTACTGAAGTCGTGTGTGTGCTCATTGAGTGTTTTTCCCTTACCAGCCTAGCATTCCTAGAGGAAGGTCACACACCAGCTAAACTCCACCGTTTTCCCTTTTAGTGTACATGCTTGAGCCCACTTGCCAAGCTCCTGAGATCTCACTGGGAAGCTGCTGATAGCCAGTTTCAGGTGTTTCTATCTATTGGGAGACTGCCTTTCCCTAGTGTTGGCTGCAAGCAATTATTATTAATAGTTTAAAGACACAGTGAACAACTGCCCGACCATCACCTGATGATCTCCTGATGTTGGAATAAGAGCTTGGAGTTGCAAAGTAAGCAAGCACCCATGCAGAAAGGTTTCTCAGCAAGGCAATTTACTTTTGCAGAAGGGTGCCGCCTCTGTCAGTCACGATTGCAAGAGCACACTGAAAAAGGGAGAGAAGGGGCTTTTATCCCTAATGCAGTTCCTGTCCCTGTGTCCTTGTTGTGCCCCAGCGTTGGATGCACAATCTAAGCTGATCCCAGTTGGCCAAGACTTAAACTTTTCTGAATATGATAAGCGTGTGGGAGTGGTTTGTCTGTTTCAGCACAAGGCATGTCTGAACATGTCTGGACATGGCAGGGCACAACTAGAGCAGGATGGTGGTTTCCAGGCTGGAAACAAGGAAGTACAAGGAGGTTGGGCTTTTGAACAAAGGATAAGAACATTTCACAATTAAGCCATTTGAAGAGGAACTCATTATTCCTAAGAATTTTCCCCTTTGTCTTTTGATAATTCTTTCTCTTCAAATTTTGTTTTGTTGCTCTTCTTGATTGTTTAAGAACAAGAACTTAGAGCTGAGTATGGAGGAGGAGGGATAGAGAAGGGTTTGTGAGAGCTGTTTTTATAAGTTTTGACATTACCCCCTGGATACAGGGTGTGATGTAGCATCCTACAAAAATGAGTACACTATGACAATTGCAAGAGAAGTTAATATTGAAGACATAAGCCCCTTTCATTTACCAAATCACCTTTCCATGAGACTTCTGAGGGGATCATTTATTTCAGAATTTTTGGCTCATTTGATAAGGAGGTAAGGCCTTGTAAGGCCTTTGTAATTGTTCCATCAGGGGTGTGTTGTTAGGGATAAAACAACAGCGTTGGACTCCAATCACGACACAGACTCCACTTTTTTCTGCTAACATCGTGTCAAGAGTGATTCTATTTTCCCAGGCCGTTTGGATGGTGAGGCCTAATTGTTCAGCTATCCCATTAATGGTATCTCTGGTGTAATTGACGAATCACTGTTGATTATAGTAGATAGTTTATCCAATCTATATTTTTGTTTATAGTTGACAC
Organism: Callithrix jacchus; assembly: GCF_049354715.1. Taxonomy (NCBI): domain Eukaryota; kingdom Metazoa; phylum Chordata; class Mammalia; order Primates; family Cebidae; genus Callithrix; species Callithrix jacchus. The sequence goes on along the minus strand of NC_133516.1, from coordinate 23,893,379 downwards.
CAGAACAGTGCAGATTCAAATCCTGTAGCGATATGATTTTGAGCTTTAAATTCATCTGGTACTTCTCGTGGGACCCCAATAGCATCTAAATAAATATGAGGCTCAAAAGACTCATGAGGAGCAATTCTGTTTATTTGATTCTTTATCCTGTTACGCTGACGGAATGCCAGGGTGAAAGGGATGGCCAGTTGGACCAGAGCACAAGTGCCGCTCCAGTTACTTGGCAGAGTACTTAATAGTAGTCCATCACGAAACCACCATACATCTGCTCAGGAATGAACAAGGCTTGACTGATGAGCTCTTGGAAAGGCTTGGTTTCACTGTATTCTTTTAGGTCTCTGAGAGATGTTAATTTTTCTTCCTGGTGTGAGAGACATGAGGTAAAATTAACATCCAAGGCTGGAGGCCGGATGACCCTCGAGGACTGACCTGAAGAGCCTTTAACTCTCTCAGGGAATAGCAGTGAGATTCTTGCATGCCTCATTGCCCAGGCTGTGGGGTTTTGAAAGAGACCTACCATGAGTTTATGCCCAGTCAGTCAGAAGACTATCTGAGTGGGAAGAGGACTATTTGAGCCTCCGGCCTGCCTGCCACACCCGTGTTAACAGTCACTTTTGTTGAATGTGTGAACAGAAGGTTTAATTCATTCCAGCCAGGCATTCACATCTTGGTACCCCGTTTTAATTGCTAAAGTTTGTTTTAAATATTTAACTTCTACAATGTCTACAATAGTTTTGCCATTGGGTACAGAAATAATAACTGACTGGAAGAAGGTGTCGGAGGAGGAGGAAGGGAAGGGAGTGGAGGAACAATGAAGCACATCTTAAAGAATCCCATAGGGTCTGTTCCAGGAACATCAGCTCCCAGGCCATAGAAATGACCTAAAGTGGGCTTAGCGTCAGTAGAGGTGGGGACCGTGATGGAGATTGGCACAGGGCTACATTGTTGGAGTTGACGATTAGAGGGAGTTGCCTCTTTGGTAAAGTGGATGTAGGGTCCTAAGTTAGTGCAACCTCCTCCTGGGAAGGTCCAGCCTTGATACTTGGTGGTCCAGACCACATCTCCCCAACATAACAGAAACTTCACTGATTGCTCTGTGCCCATTTGGTGCAAGAGTTTTATGTATCCTGGAAGGGCAAAGGCACTTTTCTGAAGAAGGCTAGCTTTTTTTTGGCTTTGGAGATCTCCACAGGGCATAACAAGAGAAGCATTAAAGGTAATGGTCTGAGGGGAATTAGACCTAGTTATATTGATAATAAGATGTGCAGTAGCTGGGGAGAGGAGGAAAGGGAGGAGGAGACAAATTCAACTTTTCTTTTCAACATTACTCTAGTTGGGGTGGGTTCTGGAGTGGTGGTCCATGATTCTGGAGAGGGTGAGGCCTTTTTGACTTGGATATGATGAGTCCATCCTTTGTCAGCAGTCCACACAGCCATTTCAGTTGTTAGGAGTACTACATAAGGTCCTTCCCAGATGGGTTTGAGCTTTCCCTCTTTCCAACCTCTGATGAGGACGTAGTCTCCAGGCTGGTGGTGATGGACCGGAAATTCGAGGGGTGAGGTTTGTGCTAGAAGGCCTTGAGTCCTGAGGAAAGAAAAGCTGGAGCACAAACCTAATATATAGTTTTTAAGAAAAGGATTTTTTGTTTCAAATATAGGGAGGTTAGCAGTGGAATGTAGATAAGGCAGTCTATAGAGCATTTTATGAGGAGCAGATTTAAGAAAGTAAGGAGTTTTTCCTGATCAACATGTAGGCCTTTGCCTAATCTGAACAGAAAGTCCCTCCCTAATAAACTAGTTCTTGCTTCTGGAATTAACAAGAACTTAGTAATGGCTGACTTATTTTTATATTTGTTTTTTTTAAGTTTGTTTAATAATTTTATGAGCCCTTTATTTTTCCCTTGTTGTACATTAAATGCTTGGGAAATATTTTGGGCTCAAGGCACTGATTCCCATTTCTTTAATTATCATATCCCTGAGGCTTTTTGTGTTTTCTCGGTGAGCTCCCATTGAGGGTCCTGGGTTAAGAATGTTTGCTCTGCTGCAGAGATATTTTGATTAGGAAGATGTTCCAGTTCCCAGATTACTATGGCGGCTCTGTGGATTACAGTTCTCTCCTCTCCTGAGATGAGAATACATAAAATAGACATTAATTCAGCCCACGTGTACAGTTGTGGCCCCAGAAATTGGTCAATTTGATTTGCTACTCCATAGGGATCATCTACAAAGCCAGTGCCCCTTCCTCCTGGAGGCACTTCCCTTAAGGAAAAGAGGGTTGGAGCAGATTCTTTGGAGGTAGCAGGGAAAGGGAAGTCTTGGATATTTTTATGTTGTTTTATCTCACACTGAAGTCTTCCTGGGGAAGGGCATTCAGGCTGGGGACAGACCCAAGACTCAGAATTATAAGGTTGGGTGGGGGGCAGCGTGAACAGGGGAAGGGCTGGGGGTGGTGGCACTTGCTTGAAGGGGAGGTAGGTTAGAGGCGTTTGTGGAGGAAGGTGGTCTGAAGGGTCCCACATGTTGGTGGATTTTTCCTGAGGGGAAGTAATTCCTGGCTTGTCTCCTGTAGCTCTTAGAGGATAGAGGAGGACAGGCCCTTGCCACCAACACAGGGCATAGACTATTTCTTCCTGGGAGACAGGTCTTTTGTTATTGACATATTCTATTAAAAGGTGAGAAATCCAATCCTTAGTAGACCTAAACTTCAGCCAGAAAATGGAGGGTTTGAGGGTAGTTTCCTCGGCCCAAATAAAACAGTAGCATTTTATTATTTGTTGTTTTTTCTTATGCTTAGTGCTTTCATGATCCCTCCAGCATTTTAACCTGAGACCTAAGGGACTATCAGAGGGAATATTATTATCATTACTAGCTTTATCCCTTTTATCTCCATCTTACTTGGGGTGTTTCTCACTCTGGAGGTTTGGTGTGAGGCTCAATCCCTCATGTTAGAGATTCCTTGCCTTGTCTTCTCTAGAGGCTTAACTCCCCTCACTGGAGATTTCTTGAACTCTTCTCCTTTCACTTAGTCCTTCTCTGGCCACTTCCCTGAGGGGAATATTTCAGGTTCCTCTTAGCATTGGTGTGGTGGTAGAAGCCCCATAGCAGGAATCCACCATAAGCTATATGAGGTGACCACGGAACCACGGATCCAGACTGCACTCACTTCGCACTCAATTGCATCTCATTCACACGTATTCAACCCTCAGACGTCCCAACCAAGGAATTCTTTACCGCCCCTATGGCTTTTCTTGCCTTGGTATGTCCCAACCAAGGAATACTTCATTGCCCCCACAGATTTTCTTACCTTGGTCCTGACCACCAAGGAAATACTTCACTGCTCCCATGGCTTTTCTTACTTTGGTCTGTGCACAGAGTTACCTGGTCACCACAGTATCTATTTGTAGACCTTTTTCTTCCAGTTGCTGAAAGTCTGGTTTATTCATCATGCAGGGTGGGTCTTGACTGTCTACTCCTGAGGCCACTGCAGCAGGACGTGTCTCTCCATGAGAGATAATCAGACCCCTTCCCCAGAGAAGAATGGGATCCTGGATGGGCCCCCAGATTGTTGGAAATAAGAGCTCAAAGTCACAAAGGAAACCAGCACTCAGGCAAAAAATTTTCTCAGCAAGGCAATTTACTTCTGCAGAAGGGTGCTGCTTATATCAGTCACAATCACAAGAGCACACCAAACAAAGGGGAGAAGGAGTTTTTATCCCTAAAACAGTTCCTGTTCCTGTGTCCTTCCCCTATTGGCTAGGGTTGGACCACACAATGTAAGCATATCTCAGTTGGCTAAGACTTAAACTTTTCTGAATATGGTAAGTGTGCAATCTGTAAGGGAAGGAGAGGCTAGGAGTGCTTTGTCTGTTGTAGTAGAAGGCATGTCTGGACATGTCCGGGCACAACTAGAGCAGGAGGGTGGTTTGCAGGCTGGAAGCAAGAAAGTACAAGGAAAGTACAAGGCTTCTGAACAAAGGATAAGAACATTACACAATTAAACCTTTAGAAGAGGAACTCATCATTCCTAACACCTGACATTCCTGATCTGGGCCCTTTCCTGCCCTGCTCATGTCTGATGACTTCCTGTAACAGAGGTTCTTTGAGACTTGTCCCCTGCCTCGTTCACTGGCTCTCCATCAGCACTGGCTACTGCCTCTTTACTTGGGAGGAAGAAGGAGTGTGGAGAGACTGGGTAGGCAGGTAGAAGTGAGCAGTGAGAATTTGAACATGTGTCCTTGAGCATGGGGTGTATCATTTGCAGATGAGGAATAGATTGATAACATTTCTTTGACTTTGAAAATGCCTTTGACCCTTGCAACACAAAAACTTGCTTTACCAGCTTGGAAGACATATGACTACATCTGTTTGTAATGTTCAAACTAATCGCTTTAGCCACCCCCACAGCCAAACTCACAGGAATTTTGTCCCTCTTGGGATGTCCCACCTTGTTTATCCAAGAATTCTTGTGCTCTCTCAGTCTGAAGAGACTTTCTGTGGGCTGAAGAAGGGAAGAGCCAAGACTCCCCCTTAGTTTTTCTCATCAACTGATTGGGTTGGGAAATTCACCCTTAGGAGAGGGCTGTTTCTTTTGCTCTCTGACTACATCTAAACGCTGTTCCTGGCCCAGTGGGAGCTTTGAGGACGGGTCTACTTGGACTTCTTTCCTGTCAGATCACCCCAGACCCAATCATCTCAGCCCATCAGAGAGCTTCTAACAGCATGAATCTTCAAAAGGAAGGAATCAGGATTGCTTTTGAGTGCATCCTCTCAGGAGGCTTCTTGACCTTTGCAAGTTTACCAGTCTTTTCTTGGAAGAGGGTAGTGGGGTGGAGGAGAGACACGCTTATACTTGGTTTGAAAAATCTTCAAGTTTGTGTATGACTCTAGGTTTAATCTTTCCCCACTCCCAAGAAGAATTCTGTCCACAGTAGGAAGGTTTCACAAGACTCAGGAGAGCTGTGATGTTTTGTTATGTTATGCACAAGAGAATTTGAGACTGTGGCAAGTGCTAGAAAGGCACAACATTTATTCCTAAGTTTACCTTGACATCAGCTATGTGCTCCAAGTAGAGGAGATGCCTGGTAGCAGTGACATTAGTTTCAGGGACTGCTTGCTAAGGCATGTGCAACTAACTGACAGTATATAGAATCTAGTCTGTGACCACTGTTTTCTTTTCCCCAAAATTTTATTTAAAAATGTTTCAATCCTACAGAAAAATTTCAAGAACAGCTCAATAATAAGCACTTATGATCTGCATACTTTTCTGTAAGTATGTGATACTTCAATAAAAATTAAGAATAGTATGATAAACATTTATATATTCTTCAGCTAGAGTCACCAGTTTTAATTTTTGCTATATTCAAGTTCTTTTTCCTCTCTCCTCCACCCAGACACACACAGAGAGATACACATGAACACACACATATATTCATTATATATTAAAATGTATATATACATGCATAAATATTCTAATTTTATTTAACCAGGAAGGGAGACCCCCTTCCCTATCTCCCTCCTCGCAGGCCTCCACCTCCTCCCTCCGGATGAGAAGGAGGGTAAAGAAAGATAAAATGCCAAAGAACTGGAATCCATGGTCAAGTGACCTGCTGACGCCACTGACCAGGCCATAATGAGGCCCAAGGACTGGGAAGATAACTCTCTTTTTAGTTCCCAGCATCTAAGCTATCTATAATCCTTGAAAGTGTTGCAAAGAATGTTATCACTACCGGCCAGAGCCCAGCACTGGATCACGTCCTCCATGTTTACATGACCCAGACCCCCTTCTGGAAATACCTCTGCCAACAAATGATTTACTGCCTTTGTCTTGTCCCTGTAAGCCCTCTCCCTGGCCTATTCTTGGGTCCACCACATATGAACTAGCAAATCAATGAAGCCAAAGATTGTGAAGTCAAACGTACAGCCAATGGACAATGACACAGTTTTGCCTCAGTTTCTCCTTGAGAATTGCAAGCCTATAAAAAGGGAAAGCTGCTTTTCAGGGAGCTCTGTTGTTAAGGCATTAGCCTGCTGCAGCTCCCGGCCAAATAAAAAGCCGCTTCCTTTTTCAGTTTGGTGTTTGAGAGGTTTTGTCTGCTTCCAGTCCTGCTATATAACTATTTGAGAGTATATTGCAGACATCATGATTCTTCATCCTTAAATACCATTGATTGCCCACAAATAGGACATTCTCCTACATAAATATAATCCTAGTACTACTTTAAGAAAACATAACATTGATACAAACTATTAATAGATATATAGTCCAAAGTAAAGTTTTCCTAAGTCCACTGTAGATGGATTTTTAAAATATCTAGGATACAATCAAGGATCACATATTGCATTTAGTTGCCGAGTCTCTTTAGTATCTTTTAATCTAGAACAGTCCTTCTGACTGCTTTTTCAGTTTTTATGACACTGGCATCTTTGAGAAGTCCAAAGAAGCTTTTTTTTTTTTTTTTTTTTTACAGAATTTGAATATTTCTGATTGTTTCCTCGGGATTTATGTTAAGCATTTTTGACAGGAATAGTACCTAGATAATACTGTTTACTTCTATTCACTGTATTTCGTGGGGGTGGGGTGGGGTTAGGGGAACCTGATATCTGCTAGTCTCATTATAGGTTATGTTAAGCTTTGAGCATTCAATTAAGATGACATTGATTGTTCAGTTAAAGTGATTTCAGCCAAGTTTTTTCTCTGTGACTAAAATACAATTCATCTTCCAAATGAATGTCATAAACACAAGATTGAACATCATAAAAAACATACAAAAAGGAGTTTCAAAATGAAAGAGAAAGGAGAAAAGAGTCAGTGAACCTGAAGAATGATGAATAAAACCATCCAACCTGAATATAATAGAAAAAAAAAGACGAGATAAAATGAACAGAGCCTCGGTAAACTATAGGATGATATCCAAAAAAAGCCAAGATACATGCAATTGTGGCCCAAAAGGAGAAGACAAAGATAATGAAGCACACACAAAAAATTTTTGGAACAAATAGTGACTGGGATTTTCTAAAATTTGGTGAAACACACAAATCTACATATTCCAGAAGTTCAGAGAATTCCCCTCTTTTTCCCTGTCCCCCTTCCCCATCCAAATACCCAAAGAAAACCATACCTGGGCACATCAAAGTTGAACTGCTCAAAACTAAATATGAAAACCTTTCGAAAGTAGCCAGAGAAAAATGGCATATTACATGCAAATTGAAATTGCATGACTTATCAGAAATAATGGAGGCCAGAAGATAATGGAATGGCAACTTTAAAATGCTGAAAGGGACTTGTGGTTTGAGTTCCGATACGTAGAGAGCTTGGAAGTCATGCTTTTGCTTTTTACAGTAAGAAAATGCTGAATAAACTGAATATCAGCAACGTTTCACAGGCTCATCAGACAGCTGAGGTGTCAAGCCAAGCACCACCATGAGATCTGGGGAGACGGGTGCATCAAGAGTCACAGTCAAGATGTGTTTTCCCAGAGCAGAAGCCCCTGGAACCATAAACTCTGCGGCCTTAAGTTCACTTCGCTCAAACTGGTAGGAACACTTAAATTTTGTGTCGTTTTGATGGGTTGCCAGATGCTAAGTGGGCTAGTGTGAAAGTGGGAAATTCCTGGGGGAGGCAGTCATTGGCCCTCCTAGTGTTGTATGGGTTTTACCTCCAGAAAATCACCAGGTTTACATAACAAAGGTTCTCATCATGAAGAAACAACAAAGAGCCAACAAAGATATTCTCCTGTCTCTGGCAGGAGGGGAAGCGGGACCACTGTGAAGAGCAGTTTACATAACAAAGACCTGCTCTCCAAGATTCCCAGAGGTTTAACCCATCTACAGGAAAGCCATTTCTCCCCCTCCAGCTCCTTGTCTCACCTGAGGGGGAGGGCTGGTGGGAAAGCTGAGAAACACCTGCAAAAGTCACAGCCCAGGAACACAGACCCACTAAATGACCATGATTTAATCATGTGATTTATAGATGACTCCCTCTCCTCTACACTTTACCACCGTAGGGAACAAAGAAAAAACTTCCTCTTTGCCCTCTGATGCTTTGATGACTCCCTCTCCTCTACAGTTTACCACTGTAGGGAACAAAGAAAAAACTTCCTATTTGCCCTCTGATGCTTTGCTGAAAATCAGCTGACAAAGGCAGCTGAATCGGAGACAGAGGCATACAAATTCATCGTACTGTGCGTAGCATAGCGTGGGGGCTTGCGGGAGAATGATCACCCAAGAGCCCGACGGAATCCAGATGTCGTTAGAACTTTCTTCATAGGGGAGGGAGCAAATGGGAAATGTAGGTAATGCTTTCTTATTTTTTCTGAATCTAATTTGAAAAGCCATGGTATTTCTTTTGAGGATCAGTAAATAATAATTAGGGAGAATGAATGGACCTGGGTATCAGAAGTTAATCTGTAAATGATTCTCTTTGGAACGTGAATGACCCTGAGAGATAGATATGTTATGAAAAGGTCCATTCTGGTGTGATTACATTCCTCCGTCTTCGTCTCTGTCACAGACTTTGAGATTTCAGGGAGGCGATGCTTCAAATGGGAAGCATCGCCTTAGTGGGTCCAGTTTTTATGTAGCTAAGAAAAAAACCCCTTCCAGCATCTGCTGATCTCCAAGAGCCTTAATTCAAAATACTCATCATAGTCGGGCAACATATTTTGGTGTGACACTACTGTGGTTTCCCCCACCACTATTGCAAAGGGGCTCCAGTGTAATTCATTATAGTGTATTACAGATGAAAAAGTTGAAGACACAAATTCTTTCTAAGGAGGAGACAAAAATAAGGACAACAGGAATTTGAAGCAAGGCCCTTGGCCCCCTAAAGTTTTGCTGAAGAAGATCTCTGACAAGAGGCAGATTGATTAATGAGAGAAAAGATATACAGATTTATTTAATATGTATACATGGGAGCCTTCAGAATGAAGACCCAGACTCCCAGTGAAGTACAAAAGCTTGTATACCATCTCGAGGCTACCAGAAAAATGGGGTCTTGGATCCTGATCAAGCAGGCCATGGGGCAGAAGAGGAATTCTTTTGAGAGGATTAATAAGAAGTCATTACACTTATAAAATGTCTGTTCAGGTGTGCTTACATTGTTGGAGTTCTTTTCTGCAGTAGATAGGCAGATAAAGAAACTTCAACTTAAATGGCAGAGAAAGTGATGAAGGCGGTCAGAGAGACCTTGAAGCTTCTTCAGCTCAGCATGTCAAAATGCTATATTTTGGAGTATTGGTTTCTTAGCCCTAACATACAGAAAACATTAAACACGGCCCAACTTTTAGCCAGATTAATGTAAACCTCACATTAATGGAGTATTTACCTTGGTTTCTATTACTCAATTACATCATGTATGGCTTTCAAAAGCTGTTATGAGCTATGCTAAAAGGCAAGAAAAAGCAAAGTGTGAAGAAATGAGCAAGCACCAGAACCAGATCTGGTATGACACAAAAGTTGGAATGATCAGACAGGGAATTTAACATGACTATGATTGGCTGGGCACAGTGGCTCATGCCTATAATCCCACCTTTTTGGGAGGCCGAAGTGGGCGGATCACGAGGTCAAGAGATCAAGACCTTCCTGGCCAATATGGTGAAACCCCGTCTCTACTAAAAATACAAAAATTAGCTGGGTGTTTGGCATGCACCTGTAGTCCCAGCTACTTGGGAGGCTGAGGCAGAAGAATCGCTTGAACTTGGGAGGCAGAGGTTGCAGTGAGCTGAGATCGTGCCAGCCCCAGGTTTGCTGGTTGCCCATTTTTATGGTTATTTCTTGATGATATGCTAAACAAGGGGTGGATTATTCTTGCCTCCCTTTTTAGATCATATAGGGTTACTTCCTGACGTTATCATGACATTTGTAAACTGTCACGGTGCTGGTAGGAGTGGGAGTGTGGCAGAGAGGATGACCAGAGGTCACTCTCATGGCCATCTTGGTTTGGTGGGATTTGGCTGGCTTCTTTACTGCAACCTGTCTTATCAGAGAGCTGTTTATGACCTGTATCTTGTCATATCTCCTCCTATCTCATCCTGCGACTTAGAATGCTTAACCATCGGGGCATACAGCCCAGTAGGTCTCAGCCTCATTTTACCCAGCTCCTGTTGAAGATGGAGTTGTTCTGGTTCAAATGCCTCTGACAGGAAAATTACAAAAGAAGTGACTTATGTGTAATTGGAATACCAGAAGGAGAAGAAAGATAGAATGGAGCTGAAGAAATATTTAAAGTAAAAGTGGCTGAGTACTTTTTCAAATTGATGACAAAACTAAACCATACTTACAGAGAGCTCTGAATACCGAAGGATAATTACCAGAAAATCTACGTATAGGCATATTATATTCAAACCACAGAAAACTAAAGACAAAGAGACAATCTCTAAAAAAAAAAAAAACCTAAGAGTTGGGGTGGGAGAAAATCTTACCTACAGAGGAACAAGGGTAAGAATTTTAGCGAATGTCTCCTTAGAAACCAAAAAAGCAAAAATATTGTGGAGTGAAATATTTCAAGTGTTGAAAGAAAGAATTTACCAGCTTGAAATTCCATATCCAGTGAAATTATCCTTCAAAACAGAAGGAAAAATAGAATTTCTCACGCAAATAAAGACTAAAGAAATCTGTCACCCACGACATGTTCTGAAGACATGTTAAAAGTTCTTCAGGTCAGAAACTCAGATCTACATAAAGAAAGGACAAGTACTGGAGAAGAAATAAATGAAAGTGAAATAATTTTTTTATTTTCCTTATTTTTAATTGATGTAATAATGTATTGGGCAATTATAGAATGTGAATATAGAAAATTAATGACAGTGGTATCATAAGGATGGGAAAGGAGAATTGGGAATACTTTATTATAAGGTATTGGCACTACATGAAGAAGTGCTATAGTGTTAGCTGAAGAAATACTTAGATTATTCTTAAATGTATGTTGCAAACTCTAGAGCAATCACTAAAAGTTTAATAAAAATGCATACTTGACATTCTGAGAGAAAGAATAATAGAAAATCATATAAACTCTTCATTACAACCAGAACAGGCAGAAAAAAGAGAGAGGGATAAACAAAGAACGAATGCAAAAAACAGAAAACAACACGGATTGACAAATACAGTAGATATTAATCCAGCTATGTAAATAATCACTCTAAATGTGAATTGTCTAAATATAACAATTTAAAGAATGTCAGATTGGATTATAAAAACAAGATTTAACTACCTGTGCTCTTTTAAAAGCCTCCTCCTTAAATATAGAGACTCAGATATGTTAAGAGCAAAGGGATGAAGAAAGATATACCTTGCTAACACTAATCATTAGAAAGTTGGAATAGCTTTATTAATTTTGAACAAAAGAACATCAAAATATGTGAGACAAAAACTGATGTAATTCAAGAGAAATGGACAAAATCCACAATTGTAGTTGGAGACTTCAACACACCTCTTTCAGGACTTGATAGATCAAGTAGACAGAAAATCAGTAAGGATATAGTTGACCTGAATGGCACTATCAATCAATTTGATCTCATTGACATTTCTAAAATACTCCATCTAGAAGCAGCAGACTCTACATTTTTCTCTAGCTTAAATGTGATGTTCACAAAGATACGTCATGTCCTTGGCCATGAAGCACACCTTAACAAATTTAAGAAAATAGAAATTACGCAAAGTATGTTCTCAGGCCACAATGAAATCAAACTAAAAATAAATAACCAAAAACCATATGTGGAAAATGTCCACATATGTAAAGATTAAACAGTTCACTTCTAAATAACACATGGGTCAAAAATTCTCAAGAGAAACCTTAAAATATTTTGAATTACACAAAAAGTAAATCACAATTTATCAAAAGTTGGGGAATGCAGTGAAAGCAAGAAAATTTATAGCACTGAATTCATTGATTAGAAAAGGAAAAAGATTTAAAATTTATAATCTAAGTTTCTACCTTAAGAAACCAGAGAAAGAAGAACAATTTTAGCATAAAAAAAGAAATAATAGAAATTAGAGCAGAAATCAAAGAAATTGAAAACATGAAACCAATAGAGAAAATCAATGAAAACAAAAGTTTTTTTTTGAGACAGAGTTTCACTCTTGTCACCCAGGCTGCAGTGCAAAGGCATGATCTTGGCTCACTGCAACTTCCGTCTCCTAGGTTCAAGCAATTCTCCTGCCTCAGCCTCCTGAGTAGCTGGGATTACAGGCATGTGTCACCATGCCTGGCTAATTTTTTTGTACTTTTTAGTAGACATGGGGTTCCACTATGTTGGTCTCAAACTCCTAACACTTTGGGATTACAGGCATTAGCCACCACACCCGGCCAAAAGTTGTTTTTTAAAAAGATTAATAAAACTAATAAAGATATAGGCAGACTAATCAGAAAGAAAAGAAAAGATAAATTTTCAACATTAGAATAGAAACAGGCTCATCTGCTGATTCCATGGACATTAGAGGATAATAAAATAATACTACGAACAATTCTATACTTAAATAAAATCTAACTTTCATCTAAGTTAAATTTGATAACTTAGATGAAAGGTATTGATTCCTTGAAAAACACTAACTATCAAAACTCACGAGGAGAAACAGATAATCTGAATAGGTTTGTATCTGTTAAGAAAAATGAATAAAAAAGTAACAACCTTCCAAGAAAGAAAGCACTGAGGTGATACGGTTTTACTATTGAATTCTACCAAACTTTTAAGGAAGAAATTCCTTAAGTGAAATGCCAATTCTGTATACTCTTTTTCCAGAAAATATTGGTTCATTAATTTTAACAAGTGTATAATACTATTAAAAGTGGTAATAACATTATTAGCAGTGGTGCAATCACAGGTCACTATGGCCTTAACCTCCTGGGCTTAAGTGATCCTCCCACCTCAGCCTGCCAAGCATCAGGGACTATAGGCACGTGCCACCATGCCTGGCTAACTTAAAATTTTTTTTTATAGATATGAGGTCTTACTATGTTGCTTAGACTCATCTTGAACTCCTGGGCTCAAGTGATCCTCCTCCCTTGGCCTCCCAAAGTGCTGGGATTGCAGATGTGAGCCACCTTACCCAACCTCTATATTATTATTATTGTTATTATTTTACAATGTTTCTGTAAACAAATAACTGTTCTAAAATAAGAATCTATTTTTTTAAAAAGCAAAGCACTGAAAAATTCTGCCAACCTAGAATTTTATATCCAGCAAAAAACAATCTTCAAGAATAAAGAAATAAAAGGAAGCCAATTTTAGATAAAGAAAAACTAGAAGAATCCATCACCAGCAGACCTGCATTCCAAGAAATTCTAAATTTCTTTGAGCAAAAGGGATACAGTACCAGTGAAGATCAGATCCTCAGAACAATAGTGAGTGTCAGAACTGGTAACTATGTAGATATATATTCTTAAAACTAACATTCCATTTTTCGTTTCTTTAAAATACATCTTTAAGTTTACTGCAAAAGTTATAGCATTGTACTGTGAGGTTTATAAAGTATGTAAATGTGACACTTGCCAGCATAAAAGATGTAGGATTAAAATTAGTATGGACTTAGAAGGTACTTACATTTCAAGTGAATAATATTAACTCTAAGTAGTCTGTAAAAATATAAGGATACATCTTGAAATAGGTAGAGTAACCATTTAAAAATAATGCAAAGAGATACAACTTAAAAGCCAACAGAAAAAGTAAGGTAGAATTCTAGACAATATTCAATTAACTCTCAGAAAGGTAGAAAAAAAGTATAGAAGAACAAAGACCAGATGCAAAACAAGAAATAAAGAGCAAAATGCTAGGCTTAAATCAGAACATATCAATAATTTCATTGAATAGAAATGAACTAAATATCCCAGTTAAATGGCAGAGGTTGTCAGAATGGATTTTATTTTAAAGAGACCCAATAACATGTTTAAAAAAGGTAAGATTTAAATGTAGTGACACAACTAGACAAAAAATAGTAAGGAAATAGCATACTATGCAAATAGAATGCATTAAAAATGGGAGTGGCTATATTAATATGAGATAAAATAAAGATAAAGAGTATTGCCATAGATCATTTCACGATGATGAAAGGAACCATTCTGCAGGAAGATTTAACAATTACAGATGTGCATGCACTCAGTAACAGAGCTTCAAAATACATGAAGCAAAAATTGGCAGAACGGAAGGGAAAAAATAGACAATTCCACAATCATAGTAGGAGATTTTGACACTCCTTTCAGCAAATAGAATAATTAGGCAAAATATCAATAGGTGATTTAAACAACATTATCCACTACCTTGATCTAATTGACTTTACAAAATAACCTCCAACAATCCAACAATGGCAGAGTGTGCACATTCTTTTCAAGTGCACATAAAGTGTTCACTGAGATAGACTATGACCTGGTCATAAAGCAAACTTCATACATTCAAAAGGATCAGCATCATACAGAGTATACTCCTTGACCACAATGGAATAAAATGAAATGTCAAGAACGATAAGATTTTGAGGAAAACCCAAAATATCTGGAAAGTAAGCAGCACACTTTAAATAATTAATGAGTCAGTAAAAAAACACAAGGTAGAGTAGAAAATATTTTGAACTGGATGACAACAAAAATGTAATATGCCAAAATTTGTGAGACACAGACAAAGTGATGCTTAGAAGGAAACTCATAGCTTTATGAACCTTCCTAGTAGAAAACAGGAAATAAAAGCCGTTACCTAAGTCTCCACTTTCAGCAGGCAGAAAAAGAAGAGGAATGTAAACTCAAGTAAAGAGGAAGAAGAAAATACATATTTAAAAATCAATGAAATAAAAACTAGATAGACAATGAAGAAAATTAAAGCAAAGAGCTGATGCTTTGAAAGACCAACAAATTTGACAAATTTCTAGCTAGACTGACCAATGAAAAATAAACTACATATATTTCACCAAAAAAGAAATAAAAAGGGGGTGGCCGGGCGCCGTGGCTCACATTGTAATCCCAGCACTTTGGGAGGCCAAAGCGGGCAGATCATGAGGTCAACTGATCGAAACCACCCTGGCCAACGTGGTGAAACCCCGTCTCTACTAAAAATACAAAAATTAGCTGGGCGTGGTGGTGCACGCCTGTAGTTCCAGCTACTCCGGAGGCTGAGGCAGGAGAATCGCTTGAACCTACGAGGCAGAGGATGCAGTGAGCCGAGATCGCACCACTGCACTCCAGCCTGGCCACAGAGTGAGACTCCGTCTCAAAAAAAAAAAAAAAAAAAAAAAAAAAAAAGGTGGGGGGCCAGGCGCAGTGGCTCAAGCCTGTAATCCCAGCACTTTGGGAGGCTGAGGCGGATGGATGACGAGGTCAAGAGATTGAGACCATCCTGGTCAACATGGTGAAACCCCGTCTCTACTAAAAATACAAAAAATTAGCTGGGCATGGTGGCGCGTGCCTGTAATCCCAGATACTCAGGAGGCTGAGGCAGGAGAATCACCTGAACCCAGGAGGCGGAGGTTGCGGTGAGCTGAGATCGCGCCATTGCACTCCAGCCTGGGTAACAAGAGCGAAACTCCGTCTCAAAAAAAAAAAAAAAAAAAAAAAGGCTCTATAGATACTAAAAAGCTAATAAATTAACAAATTGATAGTTAGATAAAAAGGACAAATTTCTCTTGTTTTCCTTTTTTTTTGAGACAGGATCCTGCTATGTTGCCCAGGCTGGTCTCAAACTCCTGGACTCAAGCAATTCTGCTGCTGCAGCTTCCCAAAGTGCTGGGATTACAGGTATAAACCACCATGGCTTGCTAAAATGGACACATTTCTTGAAAAAAAAATGTTACCCAAATGAACACAAAAAATCCAAAATCTAATAATTCTATCTCCATTAGCAATGAAATTTATTAATGAAAATCTTTCCACAAGGAAAACTTTGGCCTAAATTGTTCCCTGTGGAGTGCTATCAAATATTCAAGGTAGAAATAATATCAGTCTTACACAAACTTTTCAGAATATAGAGGAGGAGGGACCCCAGTCCAACCCATTTGTATAAATCTAGCACATACCTAATACCAAAATCCGACACTGATGTGACAAAAAATAAGAAACCCGTCTCATCATGAATATGATCCAAAAATCTTTAACACAATAACAGCAAGTGGAGCCCATGATGTATATAATGACCAAGTAATTGTATCCCAGAAATGCAAGTTGAGTTTAATATTCGCAAACAAATCAGTGTAATTCAGCATATCAACAAAATAAAGGATAAAAATTATGGGATCACTTTAATAGATACAAAAAAGACATTGGACAAAAGTCAATACCCATTCATTAAAAAAAAAAAAAAAAAGAAAAACTCAGAAACTAGAAATGGTACAGATCTTCCTCACACTGAGAAAGGGCATTCGTGAAAAACGAAAGCCAACATCATACTTACAATGAAGACTGAACTGTTTTCCCCTGATATGGAGAATAGGGCAAGGATTCCCATTCTCATTGCCTTTATTCAACATTGTCCCGGAGGTTTTAGTTACTAGACTAAGACAAGAAAAACAAATAAAAGGCATAAAGATTAGCGAGGAAGACATGATACTGTCCCTATTTCAAACAATACACTTGTAGAAAACCTTAGAGGATCTATAGAACGACTGTAAGAACTAACAAGTGGATTTAGCAAAGCTGCAAGACAGAAAGTTAATACCCAGAAAGTATTATATTCTTACATACGGTATCAGCAGACAATTGGGAAATGAGATTTTAAAACAATTCCATTTATAATAGAGCCCAAAAAACTCATAAATCTCTTAGGTATTTATCTAACAAAGTATGTCCAAGACTTATACCGTGAAAATTAAAAATTGATGAGAGAAATTAAAGAAGACCTAAATAAATTTAAAGATATACCATGTTCAGGAATTGGAAGACTCAATATTATTAAGATGGTTATTCTCCTCAAAGTGACTTATAGATTTATTATGATCTCAATAGTCTTTTAAAAAATATAAATTGGCAAGCTGATTCAAGAATTTATTTAGAAATGACCTTGGCTCACGCCTGTAATCCCAGCACTTTGGGAGGCTGAGGCAGGTGGATCACGAGGTCTGGAGTTCGAGACCACCCTGACCAACATGGTGAAACCCCCTCTCTACTAAAAATACAAAAATTAGCTGGGTGTGGTGGCGCATGCCTGTAATGCCAGCTACTCAGGAGGCTGAAGCAGGAGAATAGCTTGAACCGGGGAGGTGGAGGTTGCAGTGAGCCAAGATCACGCCATTGCACTCCAGCCTGGGCAACAAGAGCAAAACTCCATCTCAAAAAAAATAAAGAAATGTAAAGGATCTTTTAAAAAAGGAATTTTTCTAAGAAAAAGTTGAAGGACTTAACACTATCTGATTTTAAGACTAACTGGTGAAAAGACAGAGATAGAAATCAATGGTAAGAATAGAAAATTCATCTTCTGAAAATGAGAGGTGGAAAAAATAGGGAAATCAGAAATAAAACAACACATATATGATAGTTTGATACTCTAGAAACTAGTTGAGGCAATTCCAGGGAGAAAATACGTCTTTTCAAATAGTGCTCTGTAAAATGGATTCTCTATGGGAAAAGGCAGACATAAGTGTTTGTATCATACTACATAAAATAATTCACAAGTGAATCATAGACTGAAATATAAAATTTTAAAATGTAAGACGCCTAGAAGAAAGCACAGGGGAAAATATTCGTATGTTTGGGAGTAGGCAAAGATTCCTTAGAACAAAGAAAGCACATTTTATAAGAAAATATATGAATAGACTTCTTCAAAATTACAAACTTTCGCTCTTTGAAAGACACATTAAAAAAACAGCAAGGTGAGCCACAGACTGGGAGAACTTTCTTTTTGCAATTTGACTCCCTATATCCTTAGAAAGACCTGGCCGGCTGGAGAAGGTCTAAGAAGGCAGGGTAGACTAACAACGCAGGAAGGTGACAAAAAAGTGACCTCCGAAGTATACAAAGACAGAATGGGTGTGAAAGGCGCAGAGGCTGATGTGGTGAACAAATCTCACCACAGCTGACTGAGAAATTTCCATGAAAGGAGACACTGGAACAAATACAACAAGAGCATTCTTCACCTATGGAGGAGGAAACTTTCTGAGTTCATTACCCCGAGAGACGGAGAAATAGAGAGGCTCAAGAAGAAAGTTAATTCTACATGTTAAGGGAACCTGTGAATGCTTAGGAATTCAATTCCCTCCCCATTCTAAGTTTGCCAGCAATCCTGCCTGGTCCTCTCTGTGCCTGCCCCTCTTCCTCGCTCAGCCTTTCTGAACCTCTGCTTTCCCTTCCCACGCCTTCTTCCTTTCATGTGACTTGGGGAGGATGCACTGTCTTTAGTAGCAGACTACATCTTGCCAGTGGGTGGGCATAAGACCCAGGCCTGACCATTCAGTCCTCAGCATAAGGAGCCTAGATGTAATCACAGGTCTTCCTGTGCAAAATAGCTTTGCTATTACTTCATTCAAGTTTAGACTTTGAACTAACCCTGATTCTTACCGTGGCTTGAAAAGAGCCATAGCTACGAGCCATAGCTCATCCCAGAAGCAGCCTGGATTTTTCTAAGGTTTTAGTGGGACAGCCTAGGAATCTGTGCGCTCTGTCTTTTGAACGCATCCAATGAGCACAAATCCAACCCTAAATCCATCAGAGGATCCTGTTTTAAGGGACACATATCTCCCCTATCATCCTGCATGCCTCTTATGAGTTCTATGGCTATCTTGCTTCAAACACAATTGCAGTAGGTTCTACTAACCTAGATTTCCAGTCATAGTTATAGAATACCCCACTGCCTTCAATCATTTTGCCATTTTGGTATTTTTTTCTTTAGCTTTTTTCATATCTGGCCCTGTAACAATCCTGTAATAATGGGGACAACTAAATGGGGAGCAGTGGGACACTGTTTAGGGACACTGTGTGTGAACTTTTGTCTTGATTAGCAGTGATCACTGTGACCTGCTGAGTGATGCAGACAGAGAGAGAACTGGGCAGAATGAGGGGACCACGGCCACAGACTGTCCACACTGTGCCATATGGGAAAAAATGGACTCTGATTCCCATTTCAAATGATGCTCTGCTCCCCTGACCCAGGAGATGGGGGAGGTGATAGTGAGCGTCTTTAGGGCTAAGGGATTGGTTAGGAATAAGACTAAAGACCAGGGAGAACTTTCTCTGAAATAACGAGAATTAAAGTCAAAGGCCCCTTGGCACAGCTGACAACGGGAACTCAAATTCGAAGAGATCGCAGAGCCTCCTTTTGTTTACAGAGTCAAAATGATGTGTCTCTGAGACTTGCCAACCTTTTAAAGTGTTGCTAAATAACCAATTAATATGGAAATATATGCTCCTACCCGCCTATGCAATCAGTGCCAGATTTCCTGGCAGCTCTTGGGAGGGTCTGATGAGGAGACATGAGGAGCCCTGCAGTCCTGATGTGACCCTAGGGAGCAGCTGGGCTTCCTGGGGATGAGTGAGAAGGTAGCTTTCCGGCTTCCAGTGGGGGAAGAGGGCTCCTCCTCGGAATTTCCAGTTCAGGCACAGATGGAGAAGGGAAACACAAGCGTAAAGTTCCCAACTCTGCAAGGAGAAAACCAGGCAGCTAGGCAGCTGTTCTGGGAGCCAAAGTCCTAGTGGTTGCCACTCAGAGACAGAGAAAAGGAAGCAACCTACAGAAATGATCACCAGGTCTCATGTGTCCAGCAGCTCTTAGGTCTCAAACTCTTGTTGCTTCCAGGACCTCATCTGACTGTCACATCTGGACACGGCACTGATTTGGAAGACGGCAGATGTTCTACCAAAAGCAGACGGTGTGGCCTGGATCAGGCTCCTATGTATAGGATCTAGATCACAGTGGTTGGTTCTCAAGGTTATTGTAGATAAGCAAACACTTGTCCAGCTGTGACATAGGAGGAAGACCAAGAGACAATTCCTCTCCCCCAGGAATACCAGTTCTGTGTGAAGGTGCTTCTCTATCCTAAGCCATTGGCACCTTTCCTTTGCCAGAGACTCTCTCCACCTTCTCCTTTAGGTATCAACTTAAGTGTCACTACCACCAGGAAGCCTTCCCTACCACGACTCCCCCCAAGCCCCCCACCAGCCAGCTGTATTAGATCCCCTGCTCAGTACACCTGCTGTATTCCCTATTTCTCCATCGTCATAACTAGCGTGTCTGTAATTCAATGTTGGCTTGTATTCCCCCCTTGACTGTCAGCATCAGAAGTCAAGGACTGTCTCATTTACTGCTGGAGACACTGAACACAGTACTTGGCATGGAAGAGGTACTTAGGGAAGATCCATTGAACCAAATGAATTCGTGTCAGGGGAGATGATGCTGTGGTTTGAATGCGTCCCCTCAAAAGTTCAGATGTTGAAACTTAATGGCCGATGTGTTGGTATTAAGAAGTGAGGTCTGTAAGAGCAATTAAGTATGAGGGCTCCTGCCCTCAAAAATGGGAGTAAGCCCCTTATAAAGAGGCTTCCCACCGCATTCGGCTCTCTTGCCCTTCTGCCTCCTGCCATGTGAGGACACAGCATTCTCCCCTCCGTAGGATGCAGCAACAGACGCCATCTTGGAAGCAGAGAGCAACTGTCACAGACAACTGAACCTGCCAGCCCCTTGCTCTTGGACGTCTCAGCCTCCAGACTGTGAGAAACAAATTCCTGTTCTTTATAAATCACTCAGTCTCAGACTTTTTGCTGTAGCAACATACAGTGGACAGATGGATGACATTGTTGGAACATAGAGGATTTTTAGGGCAGTGAAAACACTGTATGGTGTTTACATATCATCATGCCCTTGTCCAAACGCATAGAATGTACAACACCAAAAGGGAGCCCTCATGTAAACGATGAGCTTTGGGTGATGAGGTGGCCATGTAGGTTCACCGACTGTAGCGGATACACCACTCGGTGGAGGGAGTTGATAATGGGGATCTGTGTCTGTACATGTTGGGGCAGCAGATATGTGGGAAATCCCTGTGCATTCTGCTGTTTTGCTATTGATATGGTTTGGATCTCTGTCCCCACCCAAATCTCATGTTGAATTGTAATCCCATGTTGGAGATGGGGCCTGGTGGGAGGTGACTGGATCATCAGGGTGTCTTCTCATGAATGGTTTAGCACCGTGCTCCTAGTACTATCCTCATGATACAATTCTCACAAGATCTGCTTGTTTGAAAGTGAGCAGCACCTCCCCGCCTCTCTCTCTTCCTCCTGCTCCAGCCGTATAATATGTTCAAGACATTCTTGCTTCCCCTTTGCTTTTCTCCACGATTTAAAATTTCCTGGAGCCTCCCCAGAAGCCGAGCAAAAGCCTCGATTCTTTCAATACAGCCTGTAGAACCATGAACCAATTAAACCTCTTTTCTTTAAGAAGTACCCAGTCTCAGGTATTGCTTTATAGCAATGTGAGAACAGACTAATTCAGCTGTGAACCAAAAATTGCTCTAAATAAAGTCTTTATTGGCCAGGTGCGGTGGCTCATGCCTGTAATCCCAGCACTTTAGGAGGCTGAGGCGGGCAGATCACCTGAGGTCAGGAGTTCAAGACCAGCCTGACCAACATAGAGAAACCCCGTCTCTACTAAAAATACAAAATTAGCCACGTGTGGTGGTGCATGCTTGTAATCGCAGCTACTTGGGAGCCTGAGACAGGAGAATGGCTTGAACCCAGGAGGTGGAGTTTGCAGTGAGACAAGACTGCACCATTGCACTCCAACCTGGTCAACGAGAGTGAAACTCCATTTCAAATAAATAAATTAAATTAAATTAAAAAGTCTTTGATGAAAGAATAAGGGAGCTAGGCATGGCCGTGTGAGCCTGTAATCCCAGCTACACAAAAGGCTGAGGTGGGAGGATTCCCTAATCCCAGGAGTCGGAGGCTGCAGTGAGCTAGGTCATGCCACCTCAGTCCAGCCTGGGCGACAGAGCAAGACTCCATCTCATATTTTAAAAAAAGAAGAAAATAAATAAATGAAATAAAACAGCATTATCCGTATCTTTACAGATGAGAAACCAGATGTCCAAAGAAGCGATGAGGGTTTTTAAGGCCACAGCAAGTTGACTGGTAAGGCTTGGACTAGTACACCACATTCTGACCCCAGCCAAGGCTCCCCTAACTGTGGAACAGGAGGAGAAACGGGAGAAATGAAATGGAAGGAGAGTGCTTAGTGGATCCAACTCCCCTAATCATCTCCGTTTTACTCTCTGTCACCATCTTTTAAGAGTATCCTCCCTGACACCATGAACACTGTTTCTTAGTAAAAATCAGAAGTGTTGAAAGGTTGACCCCAGGCCATGCCACAAACCCTGGACCCTAGCCAAAGAGCCATCCTGGCATCTGTGAGGCCTGGGTGTTTGTCGATGAGCTGCAGGAACCACAGATAGTTCAAGGTCTTTGGAGAAGGTAGGAAACTCAATGGATATTCACAGCACACTTGGTAATGACTCCTAGTTTTATGTACAAGGAATACATATTACAGAATTATCACTGGGTAGATTTATTGGAGGTGGGAAGTAACTGAGTTTTATGAAAAATAATTACTGCCATCAAGTGGATATAATTACTTGCACTGGTTTGTCGGGGCTGCTATCCAATTTTATTTATAGGCAATTTTTCTGACATGGTTTAAGCTACACCCAGAGAATAATCAGTCTGTTTTAATTTATTTCTAGTCTGCTTCTCTGCCGCCTCGGCAGGGCCTGGTGGGGGCCATGCTGTGCGCTGCTGCCTAGGCCGGCACCAGATGTTGTCAGCGGCCTGAAAAGCAGGGCTGGCCTGCGAACTCTTGCACTTCAACTTGGAGAAGGGAGTTGATACGGCTCATGATTGCCAGAAT
Source organism: Callithrix jacchus (assembly GCF_049354715.1). Taxonomy (NCBI): domain Eukaryota; kingdom Metazoa; phylum Chordata; class Mammalia; order Primates; family Cebidae; genus Callithrix; species Callithrix jacchus. The sequence goes on along the minus strand of NC_133516.1, from coordinate 23,870,584 downwards.
CCTGCCATGGTTGTTCTTCTCTTGAATGAATGACTGTTCTTTGAGATGTAGGGTCTAAGGGAGAGTGATTGTCAAGATTTTGCAAGGAAACATAAGGGGAACAATAGAAAGAAAATAAGTCTTAGCATTACATAGGCCTATGTTCTCATTCTGGCTCCACCCCTTATTATCTGAGTGACCTTAATTTACTGGGTCTTAGTTTCTGTTTCTGTAAAGAGGGGCGCAACTAACTTGGAAAATCGCTGAGAGAGTTATGCAATGTAACATATGCCCGCCAGCTCAGAGTCTGACACCAGCTGGCATAATTAGGAGGTAGAGGATGGGTAACCTCTGTGAGTGCCAGAGCCAGAGGGAACTCTGGGGAGCAAGATGCCTGCTGTCTTACAGCCTCCAAGAGGGAGCAGCTGGGGCAGTTTTGAGCTGAGGGTCACCTCATTCTGTCACATGGCCAATCCTTCCTGGACATAGCTGAGAGGGTTGTGGCAGGCACATGACCCAAAGGCAGTTGATTTGTAAGCCAGGCAACTGTTCTATGAGATGGCTTAGCCCAAAAGGTTAAGTCCAAACTGGAAAGATGGGTGATTAGCCAAGCCAATCAGATTCTTTCTCTCTGAATGGTCCATGAGAGACAGAAGCAAGCAGGCATCCAAGGAGAAGAACACACTCACACGCGCGTGCACGCACACACACGCACATAGAAGGAACCTAGTTCTGTCTACAGTAAGATGAGCACTAGAGCTAAGAACAGCAAGCTCCTGCAGCTGCTACAGGTGTGCACCGACCCGCAAAGGGAACCCTGGACTCTGAATGTCCTTCCAGGTGCAGAACTAACAGGCTGTTTCTTGAGGCAGAAAGTTAACAGAGCACAAAGGTGCCCAGAGCAACGCCCCGCCCACCAGAAGATCATGCACATAGGAAGCTGGACCTCAGAGGAGCCCAGGGTCACTCACTAAACTAGTGAAATAGCTGAGGCTGTAAACCAGGCCACCTGACTCTTATTGAGAAGAGGAGCCAGATTTGGATTCCTCCCAGAGCTGACAGTCATGGTTTTGTAGGGAAGGGGTGAAATGCAGGGTGAGTCGAGGAGTAGCGAACATAGTAATTCTTGACACTAGATCCAGTTGCTCCGAGATGCCACTCTTGCTAGCGTGTCTTCCTCTCTTCACCTACTGTTTGCAGACCTGGCAGGCCTTCCTGGGTCACACTGATTCACCCTTCCATTGTAGCTCACATCATGGGCTGAGTGGACGTTGCATAGCAGTTTGTTAGTGACACCCACGCACTGTTCAGGTATGGTTTAGGAGAGTGTGTGTGTGTGGCTGTGCTCGTGTGTGCTTGTGGGTACCCCTGGGTCTACTCCGAAAATCCATAAGGTTTGGTGGCACTGGGAGCCTATTGTATGTAGTGAGTGCTTAGACTGCAGCTAAGAGCTCAGCGGTGCCCACAAGACCTCCTAGGTATCCCACGGCCACTCTCACCCTCTCTCAGGGCACTCTCGAACCTTTGCACATCTCTTAGGAACCCTCTGCCAGCCACTTCCTGACTTCTTTTCAATGAATGACTCTTACTTTTCATCATTAGAGGACAGAGGCCTTTCATGGAAACAACTACACTTTCTACCCACGGTCATAGGTTTATTCACCTTAGTTTCTAGCTCTTTCCTTCTCTTCTGTTTCCACGTGAGAAACACCCCGGTGCTGTGGATCCTGTCACTTCCTTTATTCTTTCCTTCAGTGAACAGTCTTAAAGGCCTAAGATGCTAGGAATTATTTCCAGATTTTTGACAGACATTGATCTTTGGGATTTTAGAATAAAAAATAGAAATTTCTGGGCATTCTCAGGAATTACCAACATTGTAAGTATCTAAAAAAGATTTTCAACATTCTTCATGCTCTCTATTACGATGGATATCTAAAACTTTTTATTTAACAAATGAGAAATATTCAGTTTGGTAGCCTTTGTAAAATATTTGTACTTGGTACTATTTATAAAGCATTTATACTTTGGTAGTAAGTATAAAGAACTAAAGCTTACTGCAATTACTCAAATCCTGGAAACTACCAGTGAAGCTCAGTGAGTAGTATTTGACTAAGGTAACATCTGAGCTCCTCGTGAGGTCAACAGGGCCCTTCAAAATCATCTGTGGGAATTACCAATTCAAAGACTTGCTTTGTTTCCAAAACTTTTTCTTTCTCTGAATACCATTCATAGAATTTGCATAATGCTTCCTATACGTTTAAACACAGTAGTGGTCATTGTATTTGGAGGAATGACTCACTGTTAGCAGCAGAAAATCCAGGAACACATGTTAATAAGAAGACTGCGGCTACAAGCAAGACTAACCAGTGAGACTGTAGCCACTTCCCTTCTACATTCTCCTGCCTCTGCTCCTGTTCCCGGAAATGTCGACCTTAGCCTTGAACTCCATGTGTCAACGTGTCTTGCCCTTGTTTTTGACATGACATCAGTGGATGCCTTTGACCAGGAATGTTTTCCTACTATTTGGGAAACATGCATTTCCTGAGAAATGCAGAGAAGGAATTCCTGCACGAAGCACTAACAGTGGGTGTGTGATGGGTGCCACAGTTGTGACTAAATGCGCAGATTTGGGGATTCTGAGTTGGAAGTCTGGTTGTACTTTCTAGCGGTGTGACCTTGGGCAAATTACTTAACATCTTTGAGCCTCTATTTTCTTATCAGTAAACTTACCTCACTGTTGTTTTGTGATTAAATGTGTGTGGTTTTGAGGTTGAGTTGTTTTGAGGTTAAATGTGTTTGTGAAGCTCTTAGCACAATCTTTGGCACAGTACATGTGGTAATATACACATGTGATTCAGACACAAGCCCCAATGAAGAAATGCATACGCTACTGCTGTCCAATAGAACGAGAATGTGAGATGCAGATGTGAGTTTAAATTTTCTGCTAGCCACATTAAGAAAACAAAAATAAACAAAAGAAATTAATTTTAACAATACAGTTAATTCAATATATCCAAAATATTATCATTCCAGTATGCACGCAATATAAAAAATTAATGATAAGATATTTTCTTCTTTTTGAAATGAAGTCATCAATGTCCAGTGTATATTTTATACTTTGAGTACGTCTTAATTTAGGCACTAAATTTTCACTAGAAATATTTGATCTGTATTTAGATTTCATAAAGTTTACAGAGACTCACATATTCAAGTTCTTTCAAATATATTTAAAAGATCCCAAAATCTCATTACTGGGTATATACCTAAAGGAATGTAAATTGTTCTGTTATAAAGACATGTGCACCCATATGTTCATTGTGGCACTATTCACATTAGCAGGCATGGAATCAACCTAAATGCTCATCAATTATAGTTAGAAGACTAATGCAGGAACAGAAAACCAAATACCACATGTTCTTGCTTATAAGTGAGAACTAAATAATGAGAACATGTAAACACACAGAGGGGAACAACACACACTGGGGTCTATCAGAGGGTGGAATCAGTTGGGTTTTGATATTCTTAAAAGGTCTTGTAGTTTATAAGCAATGGTTTGGTGGCTTAATTGAAAATGTCTCATAATTAGTAGAATATATTTTATTTATTCATAATTTCTAATGAAATTCCATAACTTAAGTAAGAGTTTCTCTTTGCTTTAATGATCACTTTATCTAAAATTGCTGTATGTATGTTTGTAAGACTCTAAGCCATTCAGAGGGTAGAAGGAGGGAGAGACTCAGGAAAAATAACAATGGGTATCAGGCTTAATAATACTTGGGTGAAAAAATAATCTGTACAACAAACCCCCAGACACAAGTTTACCTATATAACAAACCTGCACATGTACCACTGAACTTAAAATGAAAGCTAAATAAAGAAAAAAGAAAAAAATACCAGTAATGGAATCAAATATCAAAAATGCACTTGAATATTCATATTTACATCAACAAAGTGGCTCATCTTTTTTTGAAGAATTAATGTAACTTTGAAGCAAAAACATAGTTTCAAAATTACTTCTAAGTTAAGTGACTCTAACTTCTGGAACAACTTAGTATTATTAGCACAGAATTCTAAGAAATATTGCATATATTGAAAAGTAACTCTAATTTACCCACAAAGCATACCAACAGAGCATACTTCAAATTTTCATGTAGCTCTTGCAGTCAATTTAAATTATGCTATTGCTTTCCATTAAAATCTTTGTGTTAGAAACATGTACACAATCATTATTATTGATTTTTTATTATAAAAAGTTTCTATTTTAGCATAAAATTTTTATACCTGTCTAACTAGGTAACAAATAAGCTTCTCCTTTCCTTTCAAATTTAGCTTATTCAAATGCAGTGTGATAATGTTATCTTTTGTCTTGGATGATTTGATGTTTAGCAAGCATTGCTTTTTGGTAAAGAAGATTTTTGAATTGGAGTTAGCACAGTAAATCCTTGTAAAATTCTTCCACCATTCAACCTATAGGCATTGCTAAAGAACATAAGATCATTCAATTCACTGTCTTTTAATTTTTTATACATTTCCATTAACTGGCAATAATTCACACATTTGCATGTGTGTGCTGAATGGTTAGAACACCTAATATGTATGACACTCCCCATAGACTCTTCTTTTGAAAGCTAAGAAAAAATATTTTCCTAAATGAAAACATTGGCCTCTTATTTTAAAATTCCAGTAAATCTGGATTTTAAATCTAACATAGCTGGACCACCATCTATCATACTAGAAACTAATATTTCACACTTAGCTGAAATTCTTATTTGACAGATAGAAAAGTTATCTATGCCATGAATTTGTAGGCCATAAATTGACATTTCCTTGTAATTTTGAAAATCTTTTCAGACAAAATGTACACCAAAAAATTAATTGGGCTGTGTATTAGTCTGTTTTCATGCTGCTGATGAAAACACACCTGAGACTGGGTAATTTACACAGGAAAAAGAGTTTAATGAACTTATAGTTCCACATGGCTGCGGAGGCCTCACAATCATCGTGGAAGGCAAGGAGGAGCAAGTCATGTCTTACATGGATGGCAGCAAGCGAAGAAAGAGAGCTTGTGCTGGGAAACTCCCATTTTTAAAACCATCAGATCTCATGAGACCCATTCACTATCATCAGAATAGCATGGGAAAGACCCACCCCCATCATTTAATCATCCATCCAGTCCCTCCCTCAACATGTAGGAATTATGGGAGCTACAAGAAGAGATTTGGGTGGGGACACAGAGCCAAACCATATCAGGCAGTATCTTCTATAGTGTATGATTCTACAAAGCTAAAGAAAAGCCCTTGCAACTTAAAAAAAGTTGAATCAGTTGGGTTTTGATATTATTAAAAGGCCTTGTAGTCTATAAGCAATTGTTTGGTGGCTTAATTGAAAATGTCTCTTAATTAGTAGAATATCTTTTATTTATTCATAATTTTCTAATCAAATTTCCATAACTTAAGTAAGAGTTTCTCTTTGCTTTAATGATCACTTCATCTAAAATTGTTGTATGTATGTTTGCAAGAATCCAAGCCATTTTATAATTGGCCAAAGTTACTAGCTCGGATAATGTTAAAAATAGTTTAGATTTTTTTCTTGGATATTTGACTCTGATTTCAGGTGATTAACTTCATTGATTTTTTTGATTGCTGAGAGAAAACTTATCAAATTCCTTAAGTATTTGCTGACATGTCTACTATGGTATCTTTAAAAATGTTTTACACAATAAACAGCCTTCTTGTTTTGTTCTGCAACAGCACATTGCAATAGCGATTCTCTGTCTCTATATCCATCTCTTATTTTTGCTTCTTTTTATTTAGACCAAATTACTCCACTTATTAGGGAACATGGCTGCTGGCAACTCAATTTTAGGGGAGATTTAAATAAAGGACTGTTCGCTACCAACTCCAGTTAGAAAAGTTGTAAGGAAGGACTCTGATTGGCTTGTTTGGACCACACACCCATCCTTGCATCAATCACAAGGTGAGGGAGACTGGATGCTTTGATTCCTCTAATTTGTATCATGTGCCTATTCTCGAGGCCAAGTGGGTGGGGTCTTCCACTAGAAGAAGGGATGGAAGCCCTGAGGAGTGGCCTCTAATCTACCCTGGGAGGTGGAAGGGGAGTCAGAAGTGGATTCCTGGAAAATGTAATCCCTTAGTTGAGTCTTAAATAATGAATTTGAGAAAACCAGTCCAAGTGGCGAAAATGGGAAAGGATTAGGGGAAAAACATTCCAGGGAGAGAGGAAACATGAGGAAAAGCTCAGGGGCAAGATATAATATGAGACAACACCTTGAAGTATAATGTATAAGCACCTACACTATAAGACACAGTTCCTGACCTCAAAGGTGCTTACAGTCTAACACTCTGAAGTCTAGTGTAGGAGCTTAAACACTGTAAGCATTTTTGAGGGCAGGAAATGTGTCTTATCCATCCTCACCTCTATGCTTGGCCTATACAAGGTGCTCCTCACTTGTCTGTTGAATGAATGAATGGATGACAAATAGCAACATTCCATAAGTTCACCAGCCCAGGCAGGGGTCTTAAGTGATTCTTCCATGTCCTCTGAGAGCACAAAATGGAGCTCAGTTGAATATCAGAAAATAACCTGCTTTTAATTTTTCTGGGGAAATAAAAGTAATTACAAAAACTCTGGCAGGGAACTTGGCTACCAAAGCTTTTGTCCGCTGCCATCAAGCCTTGCTATTCAACTGCACTGTAGGGGATTAGGTCAGACAATCATTTTAACAATAAATCATGCATTGTTACAGTCTGTAATGCCAAGCTACTTCCACAACTTTGAGTCACTTAAATAAATTCCAGATATTAAAGTTTCAATTAATATCACATGATCGAGATATATTTAACATTATTAATTAAACTTTCACAAGTACATAAAGGGGTCAAATAGGAAAAAGTCAGATGGACTTTAGTGGAAAATGGCAAAAGGAGACAGAACTAATGAGCAGCTCCCACTTGGATGGACACAACAGCATGTGGAGACTCACACTGTGAACTTTTGCTCCAGGAACCACCATAGGCCATTACCAGGAAAACCAAAAGAATTCACAGATCCTTTGAAAGAAGTAGCTTGCTGCTGCAAACTAGGCAAGACAGCTGAAAACCTGTGAGTTCCCAAAGTGTGAGCAGGGAAAGATCTGCCTCTGAACACACATCCCTACTGCAGAACCTGAAAATCCAGATCACAGGAGAAGAATTTAACCTTACCTAGAGCTGAAACAGATTTAGGGAGTTGAGCAAAATGTAAAAGTAGAAGCAGCAGCAGGAACCCTGTAGGCACTCTCAGTCCCCAGCTGCAGCCCAAGGAAGCCATTCCTGGCTTTGTCACACTGAGTTCCGTGGGGAAGGTAGCTAGTGGAATTGGAGAGGGGTCACAGGGTAAAGGAAGCATCTAACTGAATTTTGAAATAATTTTGACTGAGCACGAATTTTCCTGAGCAGGATCTGGGGTGGAGGGTGAGTGGGAAGCAGATACCAGCACAGAAGCCACAGCTGACAGTGCAGGCAAGCAAGGTGGGACAAACGCTGAGAGCCTTGTGTCCTTCCACAGCAAGGAGGCTTAGAGCCTGGGACAAGATCTCAGTCCTGCTCTCTGGCTGCTTGGATATAAACTTGGTGTTGTTGGGGGGGCATGGCAGGAGAGAGACTGGCCTTGCTGGCTGCATGGGAGCTGGGTGAGGCCTCCCACTGCCAGCTTTCCCTCACTTACCTGGTGACCTGTATGATGCAGCAGAGGCAACCATATTCCCCCTGGGAACATAACTCCATTGTCCTGAGAACCACTCCCCATGCCCCACAGTGACCACAGCTAGCCCCACTCAAGGAGAGTCTGAGCTTAGACTCATCTAATCCTGCCCCCATCTGATGGTTTTTCTCTACCCGCCCTGGTAACTGAAGACAAAAGACTTAAACTCTTGGGAGTTCTGTGGCCCCTCCCACTGCCTGAGCAATCCAAGTACTTACCGTGGCTAATGTAGGGCAAGCCTAAATTTCCCTTCTACTATAGCAGCTGATGATCTCTTGAAAGTGTCACCTTCCAGCTGAAGGCCAACCAACTCAAGCCATTTCAGCAACTCATAACAGAAACACCCTCCTCCACAAATGGAGATAACAATAGCAAATTCCACTGCCTGCAACATCCTAGCTAACTAGAGGTCCTGAGTCTGTCCGTGTGACAACTTCACTGCAAGCTTAACCAGCATTCAAGAAAATCAGTGCACTAAACAAAACTACAACCAAGGACTCCCACAGAGTCCACCTCACTCCTCCGCTACGTCCACCAAAGTGGATGTTGGTACACATAGGGGAGACCTGAAGATGGATCACATCACAGGACTCTTTGCAGACATTCACCAGCACCATCCTGGAGCCCAGTAGCCCTGTTGGGTGGCTCTGTCCAGACTCTCACTGCAGTCTGGTTCTTAGGAAGCCTCATTTCTAGGGAAAGGGGGAGAGCACCACATTGTGGGACAAAAGAATCTGAACAGCAGGTTCAGAAAATGAAACTCATTTCAAACCTTGAGTTTCAGATCTTTCCACTGAAACAGTCTACCCAAATGTGTAAGAAGAAACCAGAAAAGTAATTCTGGTAATATGATAAAACAAGATTCTATAACACTTCCAAAAGATCATCCTAGCTCTCTAGCAATGGATCCAAACCAAGAAGAAATCTCTGAATTGCCAGATAAAGAATTCAGAAGTTTGAGTATTAAGTCACTCAAAGAGGTATTGGAGAAAGGTCAAAACCAACTTAAAGAAAAATTCTAAAAAATACAGAATATGAATGAAAAAGTCTCCAAAGAAATAGATATCATAAGGAAAAGACAGTCACAACCTCTGGAAATGAAAGACCCACTTAGAGAAATGAAAAATACACTAGAAAACTTCAACAATAGAATCAAATGAGTAGAAGAAAGAACTTTAGAGCTTGAAGACAAGGCTTTCTAATTAACCCAATCTGACAAAGACAAAGAAAAAGAATATAAAATAATGAATAAAACCTCCAAGAAATTTGGGATTATGTTAAATGACCAAACGTAAGAATAATTGGTGTTCTGAGAAAGAAGAGAAATCTAAAAGTTTGGGAAATTTATTTGAGGGAATAATCAAAGAAAACTTCCCTGGTCTTGCTAGAGATCTAGACATCGAAATACAAGAAGCTCAAAAGACACCTGGGAAATTAATCACAAAATGTCATCACCTAGGCACATAGTCATCAAGTTATCTAAAATCAAGACAAATGAAAGAATCTTAAGAGTCGTGAGGCAAAGGCATCAGGTAACCTGTAATTGAAAACCTATCGATTCACAGCAGATATCACAGCTTGCAGGAATCCTACAAGCCAGAAGGGATTGGGGTCCTATCTGTAGCCTCCTCAAACAAAATAATTAACAGCCAAAAATTCTGCATCCAGTGAAACTAGGCTTCATAAATGAGGTAGAGATAAAGTCTTTTTAGACATACAAATGCTGAGACAATTTTCCACTACTAGCCAGCACTACAAGAAATGCTAAATGAAGTTCTAAATTTTGAAACAAAACTGTGAAATATACCAAAATGGAACCTCCTTAAAGCTGACAGCACTAGACAGATCATCAAGACAGAAAGTCAACAAAGAAAAAATGGATTATACCACAGATAAAATGGATCTAACAGATATTTACAGAACATTTTACCCAACAACTGCATAATATACATTCTTTTCATCAGCACATAGAACATTCTCCAAGGTAGACCATATGATAGGCCAAAAACCACCTCAATAAATTTGAAAAAATAGAAATTATATTCAGTATTCTCTCAGACCACAGTGAAATAAAATTGGAAATTAACTGCAAAAGGAACCCTCAAAACTATACAAATACATAGAAATTAAATAATTTGCTCCTGAATGATCTTTGGGTCAACAATAAAATCAAGATGGAAATTAAAATATTCTTTGAACTAAGAAATCATAGTGACACAGCCTATCAAAACCTCTGGGATACAGCAAAAGCAGTACTAAGAGGAAAGTTCATAGCATTAAATGCCTACATCAAAAAAGTCTGAAAGAGCACAAATAGACAATCTAAGCTTAAACCTTAAAGAACTAGAGAAACAAGACCAAACCAAACCCAAACCCAGCAGCAAAAAAAAACAAAGATCAAAGCAGAACTGAATGAAATTGAAACAAACAAAAACAATACAAAAGATAAATGAAACAAAAAGCTGTTGTTTTTGAAAAGATAAACAAAACCAATACATCATTAGTGAGGTTAACCAAGAAAAGGAAATGAAGCAAATAAGCTCAGTTAGAAATGAAATGGGAGATGTTACAAACAATCCTACAAAAATACAAAAGATCATTCAAGACTACTATGAACATCTTTATGCACACAAGATAGAAAATCTACACAAGATGGATAAATTCCTGGAAATATACAGCCCTCCTAGATTAAGCCAGGAGGAAACAGAATCTCTGAACAGACCAATGACAATTAGTAAGATTAAAACAGTAATAAAAAAATTGCCAACAAAAAAAATCCAGGACAGATGGATTCACAGCTAAATTCTATCAGACACTCGAAGAATTGGCACCAATCCTATTGACACTATTCCACAAGATGGAGAAAGAGGGATTCCTCCCTAAGTCATTCTATGAAGCCAGTATTACCTCAATACCCAAACCAGGAAAGGACATAACAAAAAAGAAAACTATGGACCAATACCCCTGATGAATATAGATGCAAAAATCCTCAACAAAATACCAGCTAACTGAATCCAACAGCATATTAAAAAGGTCATCCATCATGATTAAGTGGGTTTCATATGAAGGATACCGAGTTGGTTTAACATATACAAGTCAATACATGTGATACACCGCATAAACAGAATTAAAATAAAAAATCATGTTAATAGATGCAGAAAAAGCATTTGACAAAACCCAGCATCCCTTTATGATTAAAACCTCAACAAAATCAGCATAGAAGGGACATATCTTAAGGTGATAAAAACCATCTTTGACAAACCCACAACTATGGGGAGAAATTGAAAGCATTCCCCAGAAGAACTGGAACAAGATAATGATGCCCACTTTCACCACTTCTATTCAGCATACTACTGGAAGTTCTAGCCAGAGCAATCAGACAAGAGAGAAAAATAAGGGGGGATCCAAATGAGTAAAGTGGAAGTCAAACTCTCACTATTTGCTGATGATGTGATTGCATACCAGAAAACCCTAAAGGCTCATCCAAAAAGCTCCTAGATCTGATAAATGAATTCAGTAAAGTTTCAGCATACAAAACCAGTACACAGAAATCAGTAGCACTGTTGTACACCAATAATGACCAAGCTGAGAGTCAAAACAAGAACTCAACCCCCTTTACAACAGCTGCAAAAATAAAATAAAATACTTAGGAATATACGTAACCAAGGAGGTGAAAGACCTCTACAAGAAAAACTAGAAAATACTGCTGAAAGAAATTGTAGATGACACAAACAAATGGAAACACATCCCATGCTTATAAATGGCTAGAATCAATATTGGGAAAATGACCATGCTGCCAAAAGCAATCTATAAATTCACTGCAATTCCTATTAAAATACCACCAGCATTTTTTGCAGAAAGAGAAAAAATAATTCTAAAACACATATGAAACAAACAAACAAAAAAGACTCTGCATGGACAAAGCAAGACAAAGCAAAAAAGAACAAATTTGGAGGCATCACATTACCCAACTTGGAACTATGCTACAAGACTATAGTTAGCAAAACAGCATGGTACTGATATAAAAACAGGCATGTAGACCAATGGAACAGAATAGACAACCCAGAAATAAAGCCAAATATTTACAGCCAACTGATCTTTGACAAAGCAAACAAGAACACAAGTGAGAAAGGACACCCTTTTCAACAAATGGTGCTGGGGTAATTGGCTAGCCATATGTAGAGAATAAAACTGGGTTCTCATCTCTTAGGTTATACAAAAATCTCAAGATGGATCAAGGATTTAAATCTAATATCTGAAATCATAAAAATTATAGAAGATAACATCAGAAAAACCCTTCTAGACATTGGCTTAGGCAAAGAGTTCATGACCAAGAACCCAAAAGCAAATGCAACAAAAACAAAGATAAATAGATGGGGCTTAATTAAACTAAAAAACTCCTGCACTGCAAATGAAATAATCAGCAGAGTCAACAGACAACCCAGAGTGGGAGAAAATCTTCATAAACTCTGCATCCGACAAAGGACTAATACATAGAATCTACTCTTTGAAGTAGTTAGATTAGATCCATATTCATTGTTTACATTATTCTGACCTTGTAAATGCTATTTATAGCTGAACCATGATGAGTACTACAATTCCTTTTCTTTCTCCTCACTTTTTGTTTACCCTAGAGTTAATAATTGCCTTCTTATTTTCCATTTGTTAAGGTTTCTATGTACTAAACACCAATTTAAACTCTTCTTTGAATGTGTACATTTTCTCTTTTTTTTTTTTGAGACAGAGTCTCGCTCTGTCACCAGGCGCCAGGCTGGAGTGCAGTGGCACTACCTCAGCTCACTACAACCTCTGCCTTCTGGGTTCAAGCAGTTCTCCTGCTTCAGCCTCCCAAGTAGCTGGGACTACAGGTGCATGCCCCCACGCCCAGCTAATGTTTTTGTATTTCTAGTAAAGATGGGGTTTCACCATGTTGGCAAGGATGGTCTTGATCTCTTGACCTCGTGATCTGCCCACCTTGGCCTCCCAAAGTACTGGGATTACAGGCACATTTTCTCTTAATATCTTCAAGCACACTAAGTATTCTGTCAATTTAGTTTTCTTAAAGAAGTTGCTCACAGATCTGATCCAGTCTGGGAGTTCTTTCACCTATCTCTAGATTTGGATTACCTCTGTTTTGAATCCTGTATTCTTTCTCAGTTTTCTCAATCATTTTGGTGAAAGAAGTTCTTTCTCTCCTTTTCTAAGAAAGAGTGCATAGAAAGTATTTTTTTTTTGTTTTTGTCATGATACACCTGAAGAAGTTTTTAGTTTATTCTCATACTTAATTGATATGGAATTCTAAGTGGAAAAATATTGTCTCATCGAAGGTATTGCTCCATTGTCATGTTTCCAACTTAGCCATTGTGAAACTCAATGCATTCTGATTCTGAATCCTGCTTCTTTGAATGAAATCAGTTTTTCTCTGTATGAGTCTAGGTTCTCCAGAAGGACAGAAGCAATAAGATAGATATATAGGTAGGCAGGTAGGTAGGTAGGTATGTAGATAGATAGATAGATAGGTGATAGAGATTTATTAGCAGAATTGGCTCACATGACTACGGAGGCTGAGAAGTCTCATGACAGAAGTCTCATGACAGCTGGAGAACCAGGGAGGCTAGTAGCATGGCTCAGTTCAAATCCAAAGATATCAGAACCAGGGAAACAGATGGTCTAACTCTCAGCCCTAGGCCAGAAGCCTGAGAACCTGGGGGCTTCTGGTACAAGCCCTGGAGTCCAAAGGCTGGAGAACCTGAAGTTCTGATGTTCAACAGAGGAAGGGTGTCCCAGCTCCAAAAAAAAAAAAGCAAAATTCACCTTTTCTCTGCCTTCCTGTTATAACTGGGCTCCCAGCTGACTGGATGGTGCCTGCCCACATTGAGGATGCAACTTTCCCCTCAGCCCTTGTCTTGTTTCCATCATTCTGAAATTCACAATGATGTGTCTGCTGTGAATCCAGTTTTATTCATTATACTGGGCCTTTAGCAGACGTTTTTAGTCTAGAAATTTGTATCTTTCAATTCAAAGAAAATGTATTAAACGATTCCTTTGATGACTTCTCCTCCTCCATTTTCTTTCTGAAACTCCTATTGTTTGGATATTAGATTTCCACAGCTTGTCTTCTACTTATTAAAAAACTTTTTCTTCCCTGTTTTCTATCCCTTTGTTTTTTTTGCTCTACTTTCTGGAATATTTCGCCATCTTAACTTTCTAATCCTTCTATTGAGTTTTCAATTTATGCTTTCATGTTTTTAATTTACAAAGGCTTTCACTCTTTTTGTAGTATCCTACTTCCATTTCACAGATGTAATATTTTGTCTCTGTGGGGCTACTAATGATTATTTCATTTTTTTAAAGGCTTTATTCTCCATATACAGTCTCTTGCATCGAAGATACTTTTCCCCTTCTGTTTGTTTGTTATGAACTCTTTGATATTAGAGAATTTCCACCAATACCTAGTGATCCTTTGTTGTCTATATATTTTTAAAAGAGTAGCCTTGGCCAGGCATGATGGCTCATGCCTCTAATCCCAGTACTTTGGGAGGCCAAAGTAATAGGATCACTTGAGATCAAGAGTTCAAAACCAGCCTGGGAAACCTAACAAGAACCTGTCTCTACAAAAATTTAAAAAAAAAAAAATTAGCTGGATGTGGTGGCATGTACCTGTAGTCCTGGCTACGTGGGAGGCTGAGGTAGGAGGATTACTTGAGCCTGGGAGGTCAAGGCTGTAGTGAGCCATGATTGTGCCACTGCACTCCAGCCTAGGTGACAAATTGAGAGACCCTGTCTCTTAAACAAGAGAGAGAGAGGCCTTAACAACTGACTGGAAGTTCAGGAAGCAGGGACCTTGTCAACTGGTTTTCACTGAAGGATTACCTGGCTGGGGACCTCTTATGTCACTATCTTTTTATTTTCTCTCTCGGCCTGTTCAGCTGACCCAGAGACTAGTCTTTCGTCTCACGCCTGAAGGTTGTAACTTGGTTTCAAGTATTCAGGATGCTGGATGGGCAAAGAAAGTTGGCCATCTCAACCTATAGTTGTGAGCTTCTACTTAGTTGCCCTGTTTTCTGGATGATACACCTGCCCTGGATTTCCCCTGTGTTCCTTTAATGAAGACCCTCTCTTTTTTATTCTGCTAAGAACCAGCCTCTAGCCTTCTTCAGAGGGCAACACTGACTCTGTAGAGTAGGGGAAGGGAATCAGAGGTCTAACCCTCTGCTATACAGACGTTAACCAATCCTCATAGTTTAGCCCTCCTTCACCTACACTTCCAGAGATACCTAGTGCTACCAAGTCTTGAGCCTTTTGAGAGACCTTCACTATAAAATCAGCATATTTCTTGGCTTTCCTGGTGACTTAAAATTCAGCTTTCTGAGGGCTTCCAAGTCAGATATTCTTCCCTTGGCTTTCCGGCTTCTGAAATTTTGTTGTGGTTGACTTCTTTCTAATTCTCTCTGTCTTTAAGGCATAATGCCTTTTGTTTAATTTCTCCCTGCATTTCTTTTTTTTTTTTTTGAAACAGGGTCTCTCTGTTGCCCAGGATGGAGTGCAGTGGTGCGATCACAGTCCAGCGCAGTTTCAATCACCCCAGCCCAAGCCATCCTCCCACTTCTGCCTTCTGAGTAGCTGGGACTACAAGCACCACCAGGCCCAGCCAGATTTTTGTATTTTTTGTAGAGATGGCATTTGCCATGTTGCCCAGGCTGGTCTCAAACTCCTGGACTCAAGCAATTTACCCACCATGGCCTCCCAAAGTTATGGGGTTACAGGCGTGAGCTACTGCACCTGGCCAATTTCTCATTCCTTTTTAAGTGACATTTAGAGATAGAGATTAATGCGTGCATTCAAAACAACATTTTAACCTAAAGTTCTTGTCACCGAAAAAAGTTCCACCAAACAGCTCTTCTAAATAGCAGTCTCCTCTGTTGCATCAAAAATAATATTTGGCCAGCAAATTCGTATTTCACAACCTTCAGAAACTATCATATTTCATAAAAAGCAAGGTGACCCTCTGTGGTAATAGGGACAATTCATTATCAGGAGAAACTGCCCACCTACTCTTAGTATGAAATTTCAGGTTTTTACCTTATTAAAGATTTTTATTTCCGTGGGTTATTAAAGGTTTGATATCTGGATGAAAAATTGGCATTGGTTTCAAAAATACAATTTGGAAATGGCTAGTGTCTCTCAGAGTGGCTGACTCTCCAGGAGGGGTGGCCTCAGCCAGCCATTGCTTTGGGAACAAGAAAGTGACCGACGTTCAACAAAGGGATTGACCAGAAGTGTGCTGGGAGTCTTTTGGAAGAGGTTGTCTTGCTTCTAAAAAAAAAGACTCAGAAAATAGACAGCATTTGTCATTCCTCTGGGTGTTGCTTCTGGATGCTACAGCTGAGGTTGCCACAGACATCTGGCAGACAGCTTGAGGACTCAGACAAAACTCAGGAGAGCAGAGTGGGAAAAAAAGAGCCCTTGATGACTTTATTGAATCGTCGATTGATTCAAGCCTGGGCTTTCTCCTCCTCTGGACTTGCAGTTGTGGAAAATGATAACATGTTCTTATTCTTAAACCAATTTGAGTCAGGGTCTTCTATTATTTGCAGCTGAAAGCATCCTAACTCCACACACTGCCAATAAAAAGGCACATTCTTAGGCAGGAAAGCACTTATTTTCCAAACATTATGCAGAATTGTTGATTTATAGTCTGTCCAAATCATGAAAACAGGTTCAAGGAAAATGAGTTTAATATCTGTATAGATATGAATAAACCTATTACTGGCACTCAGGTGGGCTGAAGGTTACTTTTTGAATCAGCTTTATTTTTCCATTGTTCGGAGCCTCCCTTTCATTCAAACAGAAGTCTGTTCCCCCCGCCCCCAATTTGTTTGAGTTCTAGTAGATATAAAATAAAGCAAGGACTGAACTGCAGTGAAGTAAACCTTCAGAAGTAATTGGAATAGATTATTCTATTATTTTAATTGCTTCTTTGAAGAGGTCTTTTTCTGCAGATTACTACAAAAATTATTACTTGATCTTCAAGGCTATTAATTATTCCCTAAAAGAGAAATTTTTTCATCTCGTATAGCAGAATATATCTGGAGTAGGGGTGAAGTAGGTTGGGGCAAAAATTAGGTGAGCACATACTTTAATATTACATCCATGCTCTACTGCACAGTGGTTAAGTGCCAGCTCTATTATTCACTAGCTGTGCAGCTGCAGATAATTTAATTAACATTTCTGTGCTTCCAATTCATGATCTGTAAAATGAGGCTGATAATACTAAATACCTTACAGGTTGATGAGAAGATTTAATGAATAGATACATTAAAAAAAAAAGAGAGAACTAGAGGCTGGGTGCAGTGGCTCACGTCTATAATCCCAGCATTTTAGGAGGCCAAGGAGGGTGGATCACTTGAGGTCAGGAGTTAGAAACCAGCCTGACCAACATGGTGAAACCCCATCTCTACTAAAAACACAAAAATCAGCAGTGCATGGTGGCACATATCTGTAATCCCAGCTACTCAGGATGCTGAGGCAGGAGAATTGCTTGAACCCAGAGGCGGAGGTTGCACTGAGCTGAGATCGTGCCACTGCACTCCAGCCTGGGCGACAGAGTGAGACTGTCTCAAAAAATAATAATAATAATTAGAACAGCACCTGGTACATCGCAAGTACTAAAAAAAAATAGTTGCCTGTTGTTCTCATCAGGATTATTCTATCAACATTTATTGAGCATGCATGGGAACATCCTCTGGAAATGCACTTTCTGATTAGTATCAGGGCACAGGCACACAACTGGTTAAGTCAAGGAGAGCACATAGGGAAGCTGGCTCTCCAGTCTCACTCTGCGCATTCCCCTCCCCTGCGCCTGGAGGTTTCCTGCTCCCTACTTTTCTCATCCTCCAGAGCATCCATGGTCATCTCCTCCTGGCCCCTAGGATTTGCCCTGAGCCCTGAGATAGGTTTCCATTTACTTCAGTTTGGATCTGTTTGTTCTTCCTCTGCTGGAGGATGTGACTTCCAGCCCAGGACTCTTTCCCAACGGAGGCCACCTTTGATCCAAGAAACCTATCTCTACTTCATTTCTGTTCAAAGCTCTTTTGTTACTAAAGTCACTCAAACAATTCTAGACAAAGAGGGTCAGGAGAAAACAGGTCTTTTGTTAATATTAGGAGCTGTGGAGACAGTTGGGGAGTCCTTGGAAAGTCAGACATCCTTAACACCCTCTGAGAGGGGTTCTTTAGGCCCTGAGCACTGGGAGGGCACAGGGAGGTGAGATATGTGTCAATCACCATCATTTAGCCTAGAAATAAGGTCCTTGTGAGAGTGGAGGTAAGGCCTTTGGGAGGACAGAGGAAAAGGAATTTCTGAGTTGGTAAATCAGAAAAGGCTTCCTAGTAGAGAACAGGCCTTTTTTTTTGTTGTTGTTCTCACTCCTTCATCCAAGCTGGAATGCAATAATGTGATCGTGGCTCACTGTAGCCTTGACTTCCTGGGCTCAGGTGATCCTCCTGTTTCAGCCCCCAAGTAGCTGGGTGATAGGATTTGGCTGTGTCCCCACCCAAATCTCAGCTTGAAGTGTAGCTCCCACAATCCCCACATGTTGTTGGACCTGGGGGAGGTAGCTGAATCATGGGGGCTGGTTTTGCATGTGCTGTTCTTATGATGGTGAATAAGTGCCACAAGATCTTATGGTTTTATAAAGGGTAGTTCCGCTACACACACTCTCTTCCCTGCCACAATGTGGGATGTGGCTTTGTTCCTCCTTCACCTTCTGCCGTGATTGTGAGGCCATGTGGAACTTTGAGTCCATTAAACCTCTTTTTCTTTGAAAATTGCCCAATCTTGGATATGTCTTTATTAGCAGCATGAGAACAGACTAATACAGTAAACTGGCACCGTGGAGTGGGGTGCTGCTGTAAAAACACCCACAAACGTGGAAGTGATTTTGGAACTGGGTAACAGGCAGAAGTTGGAATAATTTGGAGGGCTTGGAAGACAGGAAGATGTGGGAAAGTTTGGAACTTCCTACAGACTTGTTGAATGGCTTTGACCAAAATGCTGATAGTGACATGTATCAATGTAGTCCGGCTAAGGTGGTCTCAGATGGAGATGAGGAATTTTTGGGGAACTGGAGCAAAGGTGACTCTTGCTACGCTCTAGCAAAGAGACTGATGGTATTTTGACCCCCTCCTCCCCACAGGAATCTATGAAACTTTGAACTTGAGAGAGATGATTTAGGGTATCTGGCAGAAAAAATTTCTTAGCAGCAAAGCTTTGTGACTTGGGTGCTCTTAAAAGCATTGTTTTATTCATTCACAAGTATATGGTTTGGAATGGAAACTTATGTTTAAAGGGGAAGCAGAGCATAGAAGTTTGGTAAGTTGGAAAAGAAAAACCCATTTTCTGAGAAATTCAAGCTGACTGCAGAAATTTGCATAAGTAACAAGGAGCCAACTGTTAATTGCCAAGACAATGGGGAAAATGTCTCCAGGGCATGTCAGAAGTCTTCAAGGCAACCCCTTCCATCACAGGCCAGTGGCCTAGGAGGAAAAAAACAGTTTTGTGGGCTGGGCCCAGGCCCTTGCTGCTTTGTGCAGTCTTGGAACTTGCTGCCCTGTATTGCAGCCATGGCTGAAAAGGGCCCAGGTACAGCTGAGGCCTTTGCTTCAGAGGGTGCAAGCCCCAAGCCTTGGCAGCTTACATGTGTTGGGTCTGCAGGTGCACGGAAGTCAAGAATTGAGGTTTGGGAACCTCCACCTAGATTTCAGAGGATGTATGAAAACACCTGAACGTCCAGACAGAGGTGTGCTGGAGGAGTGGAGCCCTCATGGAGAACCTCTGGTAGGGCAATGTGGAAGGGAAATGTGGGGTGGGAGCCCCCGCACAGACCCACTGGGACACTATCTAGTGGAGCTGTGAGAAGAGGGCTACCGTCCTCCAGACCCCAGAAGGGTAGAATCACTGACAGCTTGAACTGTGCACCTGGAAAAGCCACAGACACTCAATTCCAGCCTGTGAGAGCGCCAGGAGGGAGGCTGTACCCTGCAAAGCCACAGCAGTGGAGCTGTCCAACATCATAGGAACCTACCTTTTGCATCGGCATAACCTGAATGTGAGATGTGGAGTCCACGGAGGTCATTTTGGAGCTTTATGATATGACTGCCCTGCTGGATTCTGGACTTGCATGGGGCCTGTAGCCTCTTTGTTTTGGCCAAATTCTTCCCTTTGGAACAGGTGTATTTACCCAATGCCCATACCCCATTGTATCTAGGAAGTAACTATCTTGCTTTTGATTTTACAGGCTCACAGGTGGCAAGAACTTTCCTTGTCTCAGATGAGACTGGACTGTGGACTTTTGAGTTAATGCTGAAATGATTTAAGGCTTTAGGGGACTGTTGGGAAGGCATGATTAGTTTTGAAACGTGAGAACATGAGATTTGGGAGGGGTCGGGGTGGAAAGATATGGATTGGCTCTGTTTCCCCATCCAAATCTCACCTTGAATTGTAATAATCCCCACATGCCAAGGGTTGGGCTGGGTGGAGATAATTAAACCATGGGAATGGTTTCTGTTCACCTCTATCATGTAACCTGGGATTGCTGTCAGTGGATCTACCCTTCTGGGGTCTGGAGGATGGTGGCCCCCTTCTCACAGCTCCATTAGACAGTGCCCCAGTGGGTCTGTGTGGGGGCTGCCACCCCACACTTCTCTCCATACCCTGTTCTCATGGTAGGGAATAAGTTTCATTAGATCTGATGGTTTTATAAAGGGCAGATCCGCTGCACAGACTCTCTTGCCTGCTGCCATGTGGGATGTGCCTTTGCCCCTCCTTTGCCCTCTGCCATGATTGTGAAACCTCCCCAACCATGTGTAACTGTGTGTCCATTAAACCTCTTTTTCTTTGTAACTTGCCTGGTGTTGGGTATGTCTTTATTAGCAGCCTGAGAATGGACTAATACTCTGGGACTACAGGCATGTACCACCGTGCATGGCTAAGTTTGTGATTTTTTGTAGAGACAGGATTTCACCATGTTGCCTGGGCTGGTCTTGAACTCTTGGGCTCAAGCAATCCACCCACCTCCACCTAAGCCTCCCAAAGTGCTGGGACTACAGGTATGAGTCACCATGCCTGGCCAGGGCATGACATTGGAGCCACATTGGAGTGACTCAGATATGCAGTAGTAGAGCGTTGCAGGAAGGGAAGGGGAAAGCATGGGCACAGCCACTGTCTTTTTTTCATCCCAGAGTATAACACAGCCTATAATTACTGTGGACATAGCAGGTATTCATTCCTTTCTTCATTTCTTCATTCACTCACCCAGGACTCTCTTCCATGTGACAGAGCCATTCACCTCCATCATGTAACCTGGGATTCCCGTGTTCCTGCCTCTTTGCACTTTGAGTGAATGTCCCTCTTGTGCAGCTATCCACAGTGTGTAGGTTAATCACCAAAAATGCATGATTGGACTCAGAGTCCTGGGATCTATCAAGATGCCTTCCCCCAGACTGTTCCCTGTTACTCCCTATGGGAGAAAGAAAGGAGATGTGGTCAGCTTCAAGGTTCAGCCAGAGGCCCAAGTCCTGTAAGAAGAAATAGAGCAGGCAAGCCTTTACTTATGTTATTTTAATTAATGTATTTTCTTTAGAGGTGGAGTCTCTCTCTGTTGCCCAGGCTGTGGTGCAGTGGCATGATGATTGCTCACGGCAGCCTAAAACTTTTGGGCTTAAGTGATCCTCCTACCTCAGCCCCCAAGTAGCTGGGACTACAGGAATGCTCTACCACCACTCCCAGTTTTTTGTAGAGATCAGGGTTTGCTATGTTGACTGGCAGAGGGGAGCCTTTCTTGACTAGCTTCTCTGTGCAGGACCCTGGCTGGCCTTTCCTCCACTCTTCCTCCATCACAGCAAGGTCTTCCCATGGGTGGTTGTTCTGTATGAACTCTGTGATCAGTGATGCCAGCATGGAAGGTGGGTTTCCGGCCCCTCCTAGATGTTAAGGCCTGCCACTCCTGATGGTGGCAACCAGCAGAGCCTCCAGTTCACAGCCCGTTTGCAGCACTGTGACACTGCTGGGTCCTCAGTTCACTGCAAGATCTGGCCATTTCTGGAGTTCAGCCAGCTCCTTCCTGAGGATGTGCTGTGCTGACTCATGACCAGACCCCTGGGAGAATAATCCAGAATCTACTTGCCAAAATTTAACAATAGCAGCAACATTTTCATCATCTCCTAGGAGTGACAGACGTCACTCCCTCCAGGGGAAGAGGAGGTGATCCACCCAGCTGCATCCTATTCAAGGCCTCCCTTCCTCTCAGGTGGGTGGCAGTGTTGGCAGGATAGGGCTGAGGTGTGGGTGAAAGGTGATGCAATCTTTTTCATGATGAGAGAATGTGAAAGGATGCTGCAGTTTTAATGATCTTCTGAGCCTTAGGGCCCTAGTGCATTAACTGAGGGGGTTGGACTGTATGATCCCTATGTCTCCTTGCAGCTCAGAGGTTCTGGGGTTTTGAATATTGCAAAGCCCCTGCACTACCCTAAAAATACCTGGAGGTATTTCTGCCCCTGCAGCACGAGTAGAACATGAAACCCTAAGAAGAGGGGTGATTCTTCCAGGTTTTTTTCCTCCACAAATAAGCTGTACTGAAAACAACCTTTGTGTCCTTACCCTAGCCAGCTAAACTTCTTGTATTTGCTAGTAATTTTTACTTATAGGAAACTGAAACCAGGAATTGGGATTTCTGGGAAAAGAGAACCCAGCCAAACCTTCATCCTCTGTAGGATCCTTGCCTTCCTACCTGAGCTTCTCACAAGACATCAGTTTGAAGATGATGGAATGCAAGGATGGCTGGAGAAGCCACTGTAACCCAGGGCAAGGTGTTATGCCAATGGTTTGTCACCTCTTTGAAGAGGTGACACCTCCAGGTTGACATCTCCAATGTCGGTTTCTCTCCACAGCTCCACCAAAATACTTCATTGTCACACCCCATGCAAACTTGCTCTTCCTCCCGTACAACCTACCTTAATGCCACCATAGAGATCAATTGTCTTTTTTTTCTTCCTATTATTTGAACCCTTTTCCCATTTGGAAGAAATTCCAGTGTGTGAGTCTGAAGGAGGTCAGACATTCCTACTTCTGCCCCCTAGCAAGTGGGGCATGTGCACATGACATAGGGATACCATGAACTGCGATTTTGGTTCTTGAGAGTAACATGAAGTCCAGAGGTGATTCACAGCAGCCGTGGAGGTGGACAGGTGAAGGAAGTATCCAACAGTGAGGATGCTTTGGCTATCACTTGACCAGGCTGTTCTTGTGGCATGACCCTGGTCCCAGGCCCTCTTGGTTCCCATCTGTCTTCTAAGTTTGGGTGTCCAGCCTTGCCATTGATTCAGTGAGCTTGAATGAAAATACTTTTAAAAAATTCTTTTCCTTCTTAGAGATCCAGAGTCAGTTTCTATGGTTTGCAACTGAGTCCCGGCTGGTACCCTCACCCTTCCCCTAGTCACTGGGTCAGGAAGCTGGAGATCCTTCTTCACTGTTCCTTTCTGGTTCACACACCACTGTCACTGAGGTCCACTAATCCTGCCCCGTGATGTCACCTCTGTTGTCCTCTTCCACCTTGAGCCAGGCCCTCATTACATTTACCTGTTCCTGCTGCCCAAATCAATGGCTCTTCTGGCTGCTGGGCTCTTCTGGATGACGGCCATCTACTTCTGGTCAGACCTCGAAATCCAGAATCAGACTGTGTCCTGTAAGGGGAGTTTTGGCAGAGAAGGGAAAAGATAAAACTGGAGAAAACAAAGATGTCCAGTGACTCTGAGTGGAGAAGGATGAGAAAGTAAGGTGTACGAAACACAGGTTTGACTCAAGTGTTACTGCGTCTGCCCGAGCTCTTGAGGCTACACAAGCTTTTCTCCCTTCACGCTGCTTTTCCTTATTTTCTAAATCATATCAATGAAAACATATTAATTATCCTTTAAACTGAAATAAATCAACTCAAGAAGATGCAGTTTTATCTTGCCTTTATGGAAGCCAAGATCCCTGAGGATGCATTAATTGATTTTAAATCCAAATCAGTCTAATGCACTTGGGCATTTTGCTGGCTAATGAAAATTAGTGATGACTCTTGTAAAGGAAAGGCTGCCTGCCAACTCCCGTTTTTGCACATTTTTATCGCTGTGGATGAGGTAAGCCCAGTCATGGGTGGAGAAGGCCCGGTGGAGCTCAGCTCTTTATTTAGTAAATATTTATTGAGCATCTGCTGTATGCCAAGCACTGTGCAAGGCACTGGAGAGCAAGTGATGAATGAGACGGCCTTGGTTCTTACCTAATAAAGTTTACAGCTGACCACACTAAAACACCTTTTAGGGGGCTTCTTAGTTTTATTCCTGGGCTTCACTGGAGTTGGCTTTCACAGATAGCCTGGTTCATCAAACAGCCTCTTCTGGAAATTCAGGAGACTTGCAAGTACGGGCAGGTGTTTCTCCATGAAGACACCGCGTAGTGTACAGAATTGATTCTAGAAAGTCTGGGGAGATGATCTCGTGTTCTCTCCCTGGCACTCCCACCTAGACTTACCAGATTTAGAGAATAAAAATATAGGATACCCAGTTATATGTGAATTTCAGACAAACAATGAATAGCTTTTTTTAGTGTAAGTATGTTCCATGCAATACTTGGAACACAATTACATTCAACCTGACTGGGTGTCCATCGTTTATCTGGCAACCACTATCACCCACATTCCTAACCCATCCAGTTGCCCTGTGCCCACTGTACCCCTGAGTCCTGCCCTGAGGCAGCGCCTTCCCCAGAGCAGGAGTGCAGAATCCACCTGCTCCCTTCCAAAATACCCCTCTCATGAGGAGTATACTAAATTTGAAGTCTGCTCTCAGCTAGCTGTCCCCAGGTGAGAAATTCAATTCAGCCACCTTAAGTGAGCTTTGACTCCAAACAAGGAAAGACATATGGTAAGGAGGACCCAGAGATGAATGAGACACAGCTGCTACCTTAAGAACCCCAGGCTAGTAGGGCAAGGGGTGTAAACTATTCAAATAGTTGTAACACAAAGTGGAAAATGACAAATGACTTAGGTGCCAAGGGAATGCAGGGAGGACAAGAACACAATTATGAATGCTTTGGCGGTGGGAGTCTTGAGAGTTTCCTGGAGGAGGTGGCATTCACAAGTGACTAGATCCATAACAGATCTGGGAAATATGTGCCTCAGTGTCCCCACAACCCTAGTGCACATCCCTGAGAAGCCACCTCACAGCATGATCATCACAAAGCTCCCGGCAGTGACCACAAATCAATCCCAGTCGGCACCCCAGATGAAGCCTGCACCATCCTTGACCTAGAAGGGTACCTGATGCGGCAAGAGGGGCATTTCGGAAAGGGCATGCCAGGGGGAGCAGTCAAAACCCCCTCAAAGCATGAGAAAGGGCCTGTGTGTTTGGAGGGCTTCGGGAAGTCTCAGGTAGCCACAGGCTAGAGCTCCATGATGGGGTTACAGCTTGATCAGTCCCCGGAGGTGCATCTAGGATGGAGCAATGAAGAATCCAGGAAGCCAGGGAGCTTACAGTTCCATTGGAGGGCCAGGCTGGGGACACCTGCCCTCCCCAGAGGTGGGTCTCCCTTCCCACAGGTCTGCCTGGACACTGCTTCTGTTTCTGACACTCCATGGACACTGGCTTTGCTGCTTGAGGAATGCCAGTCACATTCTCAGTAAATATTTAGCCACATGAGGTTTGTGAACAGATAACATTTCAGAGTCTGCTTTGTGCCTGTACAGCCTTTAATAAAAGAGAAGAAAGCCTTCTCATTCATTGCTTCCTTGTTAACATGAGTGAGCATTTTCCAGCCAGGCAAACATTTACTGCAGCGGTAGTGTAGCCCAGCCCTGATAATGCCCTGAATGTGGCCAGAGAGGAGAACCAAAGGCTCTGACTCCCTGCATGCCGAGGAAGTAGCAAAGCAAACGTCCCACAGGGGCCATTGGGCACTCGGTACCGCAGGGATTCTTTGGTCTGTGGGGGGACCATGGAAAGGATTCTGCATACGCGTGCATTGTCCCTAGACCATCCCAGCATGGTCTCTGGAGACAGAAGAGCTGCCAGCTGGGTAACTAATGCTCCCCCAGCAAGCTGGGCAGACAGGCTCCAGCTGCCTCCAAGCTGGTCTATTAGCAGGGCTAGGCTCCCTGTGCTGGGCACTGCGTGGAGCTGTCAGGGAATGTTTTTGAGAAATTAAAGTGGCATTGCTAAGTGGGTACACGTAACGGGAGTGAGCCTGCCTCTCTCCTCCTCCTCCTGCCTGACAGTGTCCCTCCTCTGATGGGTAATGCATGAGAGTGTGTTTGTCCAGAAACTTAATTAAAGCTGGATACCAGATGGGACCAGTCTGTGCCAAGTTGCAGGCCAGGCAGGGGCAGGCTCCTGGGCCCCTCCTGGGTCCCTTGCCCTGGTGGTATCTTGCTCTTAGATGCCCCTGGACCCCAGAAGAAAAGTAGAAAAGACAGCACTGGTGAGGCCAGGACAGAGCTTTAGGGCTCAGGACCTCTGCCTGGTGAGTTTAGCCCTTTCCTGACCTTAGCCCTTTTGTGAGTCCTCACCGTCTTGATTCTGTTCACCCTGTATATTTTCACCTTCCTTGGGCCGCCATTACTATGTTTTAGAGGCCTGGACTGTGATTGACATGACCCTGTTTTCACCAAACACTGGGGCCCCATGGGAAGGGCCCAACACAGCATCCTCCCTTCTCCTCCTCCCTCCCACGAGGAGGGCTGAGCTGGAAACCACAGGAAGGGGCCGGGCTGGTTTGGCTGCTGAGGCTGAGTGTTGGAGCTGGGAAAATCAGGAAGCCCAGGCTCGAGTCCAGCATGAATTGGAAAGATCCCCAGCAGCCAGGGCATTCGATAAATAAGACTCTGAAAACCCAAGAAGGCAAAGGATTTTTACATTTTCATTAAACTTTAAAACCTTTGTTTGGAAACACAGTCCTCCCAATGAGGAGCAATATATTTTAAAATCAGTCCTGATAAATATAATGCGTGCTCATGGCAGGAATCAAAATAATGCAGAAGGCTGTGAAATGAAAATAAAGGTGTCTGACCCACTTTGACGCCACATTCTCTCTCATTGGAGGTCAACTATCAACAGTGTCAGAGCAATTCAGCTTCAGAGAAACAAAGTCAGAATCGAAACTGCACAATTCAACTAGACTCTGAGTGGCGTGTTTGGGATGGAAAAGGGAAGTGTGTGTATGTGTGTGTGCGTGTGTGTGTGAGTGCACGCACACGTGTGTGTAAGCATGAGCCACGGTTCCCTAACACAGGCCCTGCTACCGACTCCCTGGCTTCAGGTTCTAGCTCCTCTCTTCTTAACTGTGTTGTAAGTTGGACAGTTGGCTCAACTTCTTGGTTCCTCTTTCTTTGTCACCTGTAAATTGTGAGTAATAATAGTACCTACCTACACAATTGTGGTGATCGCAGCTTTTTAGCTCCTGAAACACTGGTGAACCTGCAAAAGGCTTATCAGTCTGCCCACGCATGCCTATCAACCCCACGCCCTTCTAGAACCAATGGGAATTATAGTAACCCCTCACACATATGTACCACTGTGTAGTTTAAAATGCACTCACTTCCCTGGCAGGCAGCTGTGTTATCTCCTTAAGAGGTGAAGATACGGAGACATAGTGACTTGTCCAGGCTCCTATAGCTATAGAAGGCAGATCTGGGTCTAAAACCCAGGTTGTGTCCTTTTCTGCGCTCCCGGGGAACCTCGGAGGACTGTCTGAGCATGTTGGGGCAGGTGACAGCTGGGCAGAGAAAGGGCTCCTGCAGTTTCCTTGTCTTCTTCCCCTTATGATTTTGGTGTGGAACAAAGCAATCAGGTTTCTTGTCCCAGCTTAAGGGCAAAACCACATAAATTAATTAATATGTTTATTTTCAGAGACAGGCTCTTGCTCTGTCACTCACGCTGCAGTGCAGTGGCGTGATCACAGCTCACTCAAAATCCTGGGCTCAAGAGATCCTATTGCCTCTGTCTCCTGAGTGGCTGGGACTACAGGTGTGAGCCAGCACGTCTGGCTAATTTTTAAAGTTTTATTTGTAAAGTACAAGGTCTCGGTACATTGCCCAGGCTGATTTCAAACTCCTGACCGCTAGTAATCCTTCTGCCTCGGCCTCCCGAAGTGCTGGGATTACAGGTGTGAGCCACTGCGGTCTGCCAAAAACAACTTTAGTAAAGACTGTCTTCTTTCCTTCTCTCTCATGGAGGTTTTACGGTTTCAATCAACTTCATGTTTGACATTTTTTACTTTAAAAAGTGTTTTTACTGATTTAAAAAGTGATACACAAATACTGTTGAAAATACAGATAAGCAAAAGAAAATTAAAAATAAATGTTAGAAGGGGCGCAGTGGCTCACACCTGTAATCCAAGCACTTGGGAGGCTGAGGTGGGCAAATCACTCGAGGTAAGGAGTTCGAGACTAGCCTGGCAAAATGGTGAAATCCTGTCTCCATTAAAGATAAATGTTAGAGTAGAAGTGTCTTCTGCCCTCCTGGAGCTGTTCCTGAGGTCCTCACTGTGACCAGCAGCACTGAACCATAGCACAGAATCTTCAGCTGGGGGTCCCCATCAGCCCCTTCCATGTCACATTCTGCCATGTGACACTATCCAAGATTCACAGGATTAGTGATTACGATGACTTTGTCCTGCAAATGACTAATATAATTAGACAACAGCATGACATAAAAGTTTTTTAAGCTGCTTTTTAACTTAAAAATCAAGGTAAGAACTCTACCTTTCATGAGAAATTTGGTGAAGTCTTTCAAAAAATTCATGTGGCCTGTGCATGTGAAAATGCTTCACTGCATCAGTTCTAATTCTCTTTGATGTTATTAGTGGGCTGTTTTTATCAAGGCAGCAAACTTATTTGTTGAATTGAAGGTTTCAACAAACGGCTATTGTGCGTCACAGACTCAAAGACCAGTAGGGAGAGAGGGGTATGTAAGCCACAGTCACAAAGCCGGGCGTTGAGCACCTTGATAAAGTTGTGTACTGAGTGCGGTGGGAGTGCCCAGAACGGGACACCCATTTCACCGGGAGGGGAAGGAACTTCTGATGAAGCTTTACTGAGAAACTGGACGCCAAGCTGGACCTTGAATGAACATTAGGCAGAGAAAGAGTGGATGGGGGGAAAGAGGCCTGGCAAGTAGTTTGATGTGGTAGATAGATGCCTGAGGTGAAGAGGCAGGGAGGGGTCCGCAAATGAACAGATGCGGCTGAAGGAATGGGTACGAGCTGGACTAAGAAGACCCTGTGTGCGTGCTAGGGAATTTGGTCTTCGCAGGCTCTGGAGCAGCATTGCTCAACACTTTCCAGCCTCTGTGCCCTACCCTAGCTCTGTTTAGGAAATACCAGGTCTGCAGAGGCAGGTTGGAGAGAGAAGGGTGCAGCCTCACAAACCCCTGGGAGGAAGTGCGCTGGGCTTTGGGGAGCGTGTGGAGAAAATGGAGTAGGATCGGCTCTCGGAAGAGAAGGAGGCTGCGTCCATCTCACTTGTGTGTTTGCCAGTCTCCTTCAGGGTTCCTCTGGAAAGTTCTCGTGATTCTTACCAAGTATCTGTCTTCCACAGAGTTGCTTATGAATATTCATATACACAGACACACACTCATGCACACACACACACACACTCATGCCCACACACACACTCACGCACACACACACTCATGCACACACACACTCATGCCCACACACACTCATGCCCACACACTCATGCACACACACACACTCATGCACACACACACTCATGCACACACACGCATGCACACACACTCATGCACACACACACACTCATGCACACACACACACACACGTGCGCATACACACACGCATAAAACAAAGGGAAGCAATTAGCTGACTGGTTTCTTCCAGGAGTTTTAATATGGAATCTTGGGACGCCAGGAAAATACTACTGAGGAGAGTAGGAAAATTAGAAGGAAGGATTAACTGGTAAATAGACTACAGCAAGGAAGTCAGATCTCATCTCCCCACAGGCGTGTTTCAACTTCTGGCCTTTTGGAAGCTTTTCTTCTCCCCTCTTACTGGGACAACAGAAACGGAGAGGCAAATGCCGGCTGTCACCAGCCACTTGGGTTTTTCTGGGATTTTGGCCCCCTGGGTTCTGTCAAGGTGAGGAGCTTGACAGAAGCAGCTCCGCCTTTTAGCAGCTGTAAAGGCCCTTGGATTTCCTGAGTTAGCAAGTGGGTCAGAGGGAGACAGCTGAGCTTGGCCACTTCCCACCCACCTCAGCTTCCCTACCTGGGCCCCTCACATCCCCCAAACCCCCAGCCAGGTGGGAAGGGCGCCAGAAATGCACGGAAACAGCTGGCTCGGCTCTGCTCTGCTCTGCGCAGCGGTCCCAGATTGCTCCCGCTCTCCCAGCCGCTGAACCTGCCCGGCCCTGGAGGGGCCATCAGGCTGAAGAATAGAGGGGAGGGGGCCAGGCACAGTGGCTCACGCCTGTAATCCCAGCACTTTGGGAGGCTGAGGGAGGTGGATCAAGAGGTCAAGAGATTGAGATCATCCTGGCCAATATGGTGAAACCCCATCTCTACTAAAAATACAAAAAAAATTAGCCAGGTGTTTGGCACGCACCTGTAGTCCCAGCTACTCGGGAGGCTGAGGCGGAAGAATCGCTTGAACCCGGGAGGCAGAGGTTGCAGTGAGCCGAGACTGCGCCACTGTGCTCCAGACTGGCGACAGAGTAAGACTCACTCTCAAAAAAAAAAAGAGTGGAGTGGTTTTCATTTACCCTGCCCACTGTCCAAAAAATGACCTTCCTGATTCTCCTCTACTCTTCCTGCTCCTCCCTCCCTCCCCACCAGCTGATGACATCACCCCAGTGTGCCCTTCTGTTGCTCCCCTCCCTCAAAGATCCAGTATTTGGCATAGGCTAGTCTCTTGCACAGACTTGGAAATATAATTAAAAGTATCCTGAGGCCACCAGTGATTATTGAGATGACCTCGGCCAGGTAGTTAACCTCTCAGTACTGGAGTTTCATCATCTGTAAACCCTGGGTAATAATAGTACCTGTCTCTTAGGGTAAGAAGTCAATGGGACAACAGGGTAAGGAGATAGTTCTGGCACATAGTAAATGTTCAGTGAAATGCTAACTGAGCTGTGGCTGCTGAGGTTTTCCAGGATCCAAACATCTCCTGAGCAGGTCGTCAGCGAAGCCCATTGGCGATTCTGTCCTTGGAGTTACTAAAGAATTACTCTTTGTTAAATTAAATACACTAACAGCCCTTTTTAGTTTGGTTTATTAATGTTTACCAGAAAACTATACAGGAATGTGGAAAGAGCCCAGATTCAGTTTTCGCATCTGTGGAATGGGAACTTCCATTCCACAGGGCTGTTTCAGGGATCAAATTAGATGTGGCATGTGACTGTCAGAAGTAAAAGCAGGTTTGAGGGACGCTGCTGTTTCCCTCCTGGAAGGTGAGTGCCTGCCCTCTCTTTCCTCTTAACTTCCCTTTCCTTCTTCCCACAGAACTCCTGCAGAACAGGCAGGGAGCCTGGGCCAGGATTACTGGGGAAAACATTCCCGGGCACCTTGTTTTTCTCTGCCCGAGTCATCACCAAGGACAGTCAGGCATGACTTGGGAAGCAGAGGTCACATTGGGTCCCAGCCCTCTCAGTCTTGCTCCTTCCTTTCTCTCCCTTGCTCCCACTGTCTCCTGCTTCTGTCTGTCAAGCTCAGAGTGGTGATGCAGAGCTCAGGGCCTGGACGACAAGAGGCCTGTGTCCTTGCCCTCTGCTGCTCCCTCCTTCCCTGCCTGCCTTCCTCCTTCTTCCACACCATCATCCCACATAATGGGCATCTCCTCCCTGCCAGGTGCCAGATGCGTGCCAGGGACATGATGGTGTCCTGGACAGATGTGATTCCACCCCCAAACAGTTCAATCACCTGGGACGAGCTGTGTGACCTTGGGCGAGTCCATGGCTCTCTGTGTCCACTTCCTTCTTTCCAGGCCTTTTTCTGACACTCAGGCCTTCTCTGGTCTGTGATTTGTGGTTGAGCTACTTGCCAAGGCCTAAATGCCACCAAGGCGAGGCTGCAATTTTAGCTGCAGCTTAAGGACAATCAGACTCAAGCCGGTTCCTCCCATGTGACTGTGAAATACCACTTCCGCAAGTCTAATTTATTCATTTTCTATTTTAAAAACTATAACCCAAATCAAGCCGCAAATATTTGCCTAATGGCCATGCGGTTGATTGGCCAAAGCATGAAGCCACCCACCAGTCAGCAGCGGAACTGGCTCCTCACTGGCTGTGGAAACCAGCCCCACAGCAGAGTCTGATCTACCCAGGCCCTGCCAGGCCCCACCCAGGGCTAGAACAGTGGGTGAGGTGTCCCAGGGTTTCTCCCTGGGCAGTGTCCTCAGCAGGAGCCCAGTGCGTAACCTGTCTGTTTTGGCAGTGTGAGACAGTCTGCCTTCTGCAGCCGCGTGCTCCCACAGGCAGCCTCTCGGGCAGGATCCTGGCCAGCCTCCTGTGAGTCACAGCAGCTGTGATCACTCCAGGAGGCCCATCTGGAACAGCTTAGGTGCTGGGAGGGGTCTTCTGGGCTGGTCTCGAACCTGTGTTTGCATAGCAAGCACACTGCTTTCATTTATATTGTATGTTATAAATCAATACAAATAGTAATCTTCTATAAAATGCACGTATTCGTACTTTACACAAGAATGTGAGAACAGGGTGTCCATAGCGAAGATGATTACCCTAATGCTGGGTTGGGTGGTTTGGGGTGGAGATTTGGGTGGTAATTCTAAAGGTCTCCCTCCTGAACGAGCCGCCAGAAGCAGCTCCTAGGACGGACCCTGTGTGGCACCACGCTGAGCTTTAGTTTCTTTATCTGGAAAGCTGCAGTCAAAGTCTCTGTTGGCACATGACTTTTTAGAATCAAACCAAACAAGCGAACAGGTACGAAGCCTTTCGTGAGGTGTGACGTTCTCACAAATGGAGGAGAGCATCATTGTTTTTATTGCAATCTGGTTACCCAAAGGGAACCGACACTGTGAAGCAGGTTTCCCACAAATTCCTCTTGGAATCTTCTTCCCATTTCTCCCACTCCCCACCGTCTCCTGCGGAGTTGGAGGATGTCACCTGGCAGCCTCTGTGGGGTGACTCAGCAGCACACGCCCACTCCGTTCATGACCTCAGACACCCCTTGGAATCTGCTGTGCTAAATCCAGTTTGTTCCGAATCCTCTTTTGACAAGAATGTGAGTTTGCACTTGTGCCATGAATTAGGTGATAAAAGGGAGCCGGCGGGGACTGAATCTTACTGTAGCTCTGGCTATGATTCTGGCCACAGAGTTCAAGCCTCATTGTTGCCAGCAACCTAGTGGCTCAGGACTTCAGAAATCCTCACCAATGGCTGCAAGGTCCACAGTGACAGCCACTGCATGTCCCTTGCCTGTGGCAACATGAAACACACACAGGTCTTCGCCTTCTCAGTTCTGTTCCTGACGCCCAGCCTACCTACCCGAGACCGGGTCCAGGAGCGCTTCTGGGCTGGGCTGGGGTCTAGAGCGACTCCAGTCGCCCCTTTCATTTTATAGCTGGAAACCGGATATACCCGGAACGAGAAGGGACTACCGTGGGTCACAGGTGAGTTTGTGGTTGTGAGAATCTTAACTGCCAGGCTCAACTGAGTTAAATGATGTCCTCAGAATTACCTAGTGCCTGTATTGTGATTTGCAACCTTATGCAACAAATGTATCCTCATTTGGACATGCGGTCTTTGCAGATGTAATTAGCCAGTAGTCGAGGTCATACTGGATTACAGTAGGCTGTAAACACAATGACTGATGTCCCTGTAAGAGGCCATATGAAGACAGACACACTGAGGGTAGAAGTCTGTGTGAAAACAAAGACACAGAGTGTAGTGATGCAGCCACGAGCCAAGGAATGCCAGGAGTCAACGACGACCAGGGAGAGGCAAGGATGGGTTCCTCCGCAGAGCCTTCCCAGGGAGCGGGTTCTGCCACAGCTCCGGACTTCGGGCCTCTAGAACTGTGAGAAGGAATTTCTCTTGTTTTAAGCCAAGCAGTTTGTGGTACTTTGTTAGGAGCACCCTGGGAACCAAATACATAGGCCAGGGCCCTCTCTGCTGTTTCCTGGAGTAGCAATGACAGGGACGCGACTCACCTCACAGAGCACCACACTGAGCCTGAGCCGAGCAGCTGACACACATCATCTCAAGTAATCCTCCTGAGAAGCGCAGGAAATGATTATCAGTACCCTCACAGGTGCTTTTTCAAACTGTAATTTTGAATAGTAATCTAGTCATATGCTATAAAAACATAAAAGCTCTGAAAGGGGGAGACACACAGTGAAAGGTCCCTCTCCCACCCCACCCCATCCCCTGCTACACAGTTCCCTCCTCTGGGGGAGCCATTGTCACCAGGATCTTGCAGAGTCTTCCAGAGCTGTTTCCATAAGCAAACCTGCAAATAACCCAAAACTTCCTCCCCCTTCCAAACACCCACCTTTTGAAAACACAAATGTGATATATGGTACAGACGGCTCCTTGACTTGTTTCCACCGTTGGTGTGTCTTGGAGCTTCTGTCCTTGTCTCAGCAACACTGGACCTAGATGGGTGTCCTGACTTCTTGAAACGAGCTTCTCTGGAGCCACCGCCTCCTTGTTTTCCTTTCACCCTATTGGTTGCTCCTCTGAAGATTCCTGTGCCAATGCCCCATCCCCTTCCCTCCCCTCCCCTCTCCTCCCCTCTCCCAGTGTTGTTGTAAGCCTTACCTTGCCTTCTGCTCACCCCACCCTGTACTCTCTCCCCACATCAGCAGGCCATGCCCATCTCCACTCACTCACTCAAACCAGACCCACACACTCCCCCATCTTCAATCTGTCCTGAGTCCTGGGGCTTCTCACCCCACTGGGGACATTTGACTCAACTGCCTGCTTCTCCCCATCTCCACCACCATCACCACGACCCACATAAATGTCTTCTTTTGAAAAGTGTCTTTTTTATATCCTTCACCCACTTTTTGATGGGGTTGTTTTTTTCTTGTAAATCTGTTTAAGTTCTTTGTAGATTCTGGATAATTAGCCCTTTTGTCAGATGGGTAGATTGCAAAAAATTTTTCCCATTCTGTTGGTTGCTGGTTCACTCTAATTATTGTTTCTTTTGCTATACAGAAACTGTGGAGTTTGATTAGGTCCCATTTGTCTATTTTGGCTTTTGTTGCCAATGCTTTTGGTGTTATAGTCATGAAGTCCTTGCCTATGCCTATGTCCCGAATGTTATTGCCTAGGTTTTCTTCTAGGGTTTTTATGGTGTTAGGTCTTATGTTTAAAACTTTAATCCATTTGGAGTTAATTTTTATATAAGGTGTAAGGAAGGGGTCCAGTTTCAGCTTTCTGCACATGGCTAGCCAGTTTTCCCAACACGATTTATTAAACGGAATCCTTTCCCCATTGCTTGTTTCTGTCAGGTTTGTCAAAGATTAGATGGTTGTAGATGTGTGGTGTTACTTCCGAGGCCTCTGTTCTGTTCCATTGGTCTATATCTCTGTTTTGGTACCAGTACCATGCTGTTTTGATTGCTATAGCCTTGTAGTATAGTTTGAAGTCAGGTAGCATGATGCCTCCCGCTGTGTTCTTTTTGCTTAGGATTGTTTCGGCTATGTGGGCTCTTTTTTGGTTCCATATGAAGTTTAAGGTGGTTTTTTCCAGTTCTGTGAAGAAGGTCAATGGTAGCTTGATGGGGATAGCACTGAATCTATAAATTACTTTGGGTAGTATGGCCATTTTCACGATATTGATTCTTCCTATCCATGAGCATGGAATGTTTTTCCATCTGTTTATGTCCTCTCTTATTTCCCTGAGCAGTGGTTTGTAGTTCTCCTTGGCATGTCCCTTGTTAGTTGTATTCCTAGGTATTTTATTCTCTTTGTAGCAATTGTGAATGGGAGTTCACCCATGGTTTGGCTCTCTTTTGCTTGTTATTGGTGTATAGGAATGCTTGTGATTTTTGCACATTGATTTTGTATCCTGAGATTTGCTGAAGTTGCTTATCATCTTAAGGAGATTTTGGGCTTAGACGATGCGGTCTTGTAGATATACAATCATGTCTTCTGCAAATAGAGACAATTTGGCTCCCTCTTTTCCTAACTGAATACCCTTTATTTCTTTTTCTTGCCTAATTTCTTTGGCTAGAACTTCCAATACTATGTTGAATAGGAGTGGTGAGAGAGGGCACCCTTGTCTAGTGCCTGTTTTCAAAGGGAATGCTTCCAGTTTTTGCCCATTTAGTATAATATTGGCTATGGGTTTGTCATAAATCGCTTTTATTATTTTGAGATAGGTTCCATCAATACCTAGTTTATTGAGAGGTTTTAGCATAAAGCGTTGTTGAATTTTGTCGAAGGCCTTCTCTGCATCTATTGAGATAATCGTGGGGTTTCTGTCTTTGGTTCTGTTTATGTGGTGAATTACATTTATGGACTTGCACATGTTGAACCAGCCTTGCATCCCCGGGATGAAGCCTACTTGATGATGGTGGATCAGCTTTTTGATGTGCTGTTGCATTCGTCTTGCCAGTCTTTTATTGAAGATTTTTGCATCGATGTTCATCATGGACATTGGCCTGAAATTTTCTTTTTTAGTTGTGTCTCTGCCAGGTTTGAGTATCAGGGTGATGCTGGTGTCATAAAATGAGTTAGGGAGGATTCTCTTTTTTTTGTATTGTTTGGGACCGTTTCAGAAGGAATGGTACCAGCTCTGTTTTGTACGTCTGGTAGAATTTGGCTGTTAACCCATCTGGACAAATGGACGTTTTTTTGGTTGGTAGGTTGTTAATTACTGCCTCAACTTCAGACCTTGTTATTGGTCTATTCAGGGATTCAACTTCTTCCTGGTTTAGTCTTTAGAAAAAATCTCAAGCCAGTGGGTTTCAGTTTGCTGGTCTTTGTGGGGGTGGGACCTGCTGAGCCAGATCACTTGGCTCCCTGCCTTCAGACCCCTTTTTTTCAGGTGGACTGGGAGGTTCTGTCTCACAGGCTTTCCAGGCGCTGGCTAAAACAACTGCCTGGTTTGGTGCTGGAAACCCACGGTGCTGGGGTCGTTGGTTCTAGTGGGAATCTCCTGGTCTGTGGGCTGTAAAGATCGTGAGAAAAGTGCAGGATCTGAGCAGGAGTGCTGGAATGTCAAAAAAGTCCCTGATGGCCTCCCTTGGGTTGGGGGGGGGTCCTCCAGCCCTTTGCACTTCCCAGGTGAGGCAGCA
This sequence comes from Callithrix jacchus, assembly GCF_049354715.1. Classification (NCBI taxonomy): domain Eukaryota; kingdom Metazoa; phylum Chordata; class Mammalia; order Primates; family Cebidae; genus Callithrix; species Callithrix jacchus. Next base: position 23,833,541 of record NC_133516.1, on the reverse strand, counting down.
CCCCACCCTGCCTCAGTTTGCCCTCCTTGGGCTACATCCACTGTCCAACCAGTCCCACTGAGATGAACCTGGTACCTTGGTTGGAAATGTGGAGATCACTGACCTTCTGTGTTGCTCTCACTGGGAACTGTGCTCCGGAGCTGTTCCTATTTGACCATCTTGGCGGAAGCCCCCTCCTGCTGTTTTCTGGCTCAGTTTATGGTTTGTTTCCTTCGTAACGCTATGGCTGTGATTGTGATTATGAGACAGAATGTTTGCTGTTTGACTCTACCTTTCCCCAAATGTAAACTCCATGATGACAAGGACCATGTCTATCTCAGCTGCCATTGTATCCCTCCAGCCCAGCACCCTGATGGACAAATAGTAGGTAGGTCATCCAATAAAGATCCGTTGAATGAATAAGCAAATCCCCACTTTACAGATGGAGGACCTGAGGGTGACACTTACCCAAGGTTGCACAGCAAGTCGGTAATAGTGCCAAGACTTGACACCAGGCAGTCTGATTCTGAGATGGAGTTTATATGAGATGGGTTGTAAGAGAGGGGTGAATTGTCATTGTGTACATTTGAACTTTACCTACAGAGAAGGAACAGAATCCCACACTCTCATTACAGTAGGAACCAGATCTCTCTGAAGGCTTATTCTCCCTCTGAGTATACCCGATATGAAGACCAAGGAACTGGGATGTTGTCCTTGGAGTAATTTGCTGACTGCTTAAACCTGCTCCTTCTATTATGAGTAAGAGAGGCTTTTTCAGGACTCTTGTTTAGGAGGCAAAAAGTTCAATTTGTCTTTCAGAAATGTCGAGCCTTTTAAATGTTCAGCTCCTTCCTTCTCACTGAATAAAGCTCAACCTTTATTAAACAGTGTGACTGTAATAGGGAACCGTTGAAGGTTAGGGAGCAGGGACTGGGAAAACTGGGGCTGTACTTTACAGCACTCCCTTCAGCTGCATCCACAGGAAGTGGTGAATTCTCTGAGGGGGGTTGGGGGGGTTGAGGGTGGGGGCTGGCAGACCAGGGAGGCACTTCTCTCTGCAGCCCAGCCGACAGGAAGTGCATTGTGTGCTAGGAAGCGCATGTTCTTCCTTCCTGTCTTCCTTGTGCTTGTGTAGAGAATTTTCATAATATTATCCCCTTTCCATCTAGATCCTAGAGGCGGGAAGGGACCCAGGAGTTGGGGGAGGAGATAGGGAAAGATAGTGATTCTTCCACCTTTTTTTGTTTCCTTTGTAAACTTTCTTTGAAATATGAAATACACACAGTAAGCCACACCTCTCATAAATGGCCTGGATTAGATTATTGTTGAGCAAATGTTTACGTGGGGAGGAGATTGAGAGGAGCGTGTTTCCCCACTCCACTGATGTTGGGCTTGATCCTGTGACTTGCCTTGGCTGCTGGAATGTGGCAGCAGTCAGAGGACATCAGCTCCACGCTGAGACCCGAAGCAGCCTGTGTGTTTCCATTTCCTTGTCTTGGGCTCCTGCCTTTCACCCCTGGAGAACATGCCTTGGATGGCTGCCAGGTATAGGAGATTGAGACATGTGGAGAAGCCTGCCCTCAACCCCCAGCCGAGCCCAACTTACAACAGCCGAACAATTGAACACAAACCAGTTGGCAAGAAATAAATGCTTATCGTCTGCCACTGGGTTTGGGGATGGTTTGTTACGGCAACTGCTAGTTGATAAAGTAAGTGTACAGCTCAGTAACTTTTTACAAGCAAATGCACCTTTGCAGCCAGCCAGCACATAGATCAAACAGAGCATCACCAGCACCTGAGAAGCCAAGCCTCCCTGTACCCTGTTCCAGCTGCTGTTGCTACTCCCCTCCCTAGGTAACCACTAACCTGACTTCTGATAGAAGGATTCTGTCTCTTTTCCTATTTTAAATAAAGGAAACATACAGAACATCCTCATTTGTGTTTCTTCCACTCAACATCACAGCTGTAAGATTTATCCTTATTGCTTATAGTTGTAGTTCGTATATTCTCATTGCTATTGTGTTAATATGCCACAATTCATTTTCCCATCAATGGTATATTAGCACAAGAGCAATGAGAAGATATGAACTACAGCTGGAAATGGGAAATCGAATGGGAAAATTTTCCTGTTCTATTCTATGTTGATGGGCGTTTGAGTTGTTTTTGTTTTCAGGCATCATAAATAGCTAGCATTGCTATAATTTTCTAGTATAAGTCTTTGGTGAATATATATATATATACACACACACATATATACATATTTCTGTTGGTTCTAAACTAGGAGTGAAATTGTAAAGATATGTATGTGTGTATATATATATATTTATAGTATCTGTTGGTAGTAAAATATGTATATGATGTGTATATTCAGATGTGTAGATACTGAAGAACAGTTTTTGTATCAGTTTATACTCTCCAGACAGCTATGAGAGCTTTGGTTGGTCCACTTCATCCTAACCAATACTGTCTACTTGCAGTCTTTTGAACTGTCATTCTGGCGGGTGTGTAGTGTGATTGCGTGGTGGTTTGTGATTTGCATTTCCCTGATGACTAATAAACTTAAGCAATTCTCCACAGGTTTATTGGCCCTTTAGATATTTTCTTTGTGAAGTATCTGGGTCAAGTCTTGTCCATTTTTTTGAACCTGGTTTTCTATCTTTTTCTTATTGATTTGTAGAAGTTATCTGTAGATTCTTGGTATGAGTCCTGTATATCTTTTAAATATCTTCTTCCACTCTGAGTTGCTTTTCTCTGTTCTCAATAGTAACTTTTGATGAGCAGAAGTTCTCCATGGTAATGTAATCCAAGTTATCAATATTATGGTTAGGGACTTTCTTGTCCTGAGTAAGGAATCATTATCTACTCCAAGATATTCACCTATTTCCTTATGTTTTGTTCTAAAAATGTTTTTGATCTGTGACTCAATTGGGATTGATTTTTGCGTGTGCTGTGAGATGGGGTTAAGATGCATTATTTTTCTATGATTAGCGAGTCAACCCAGAGCCCTTTAACAGAAAAGGCCACTCTTTTCCCTGCAGCACTGCAGTGTCACTGTTTTGCATTTGGAATTGACAAAAATGGTTTTCAGAACATGCTTTCAGGCTACAGAGACAAGATTCACACCCCAGCTTTCACTGCACAGCTGTGGCTTTGGAGGAAGTTACTTCTTACTTCTGAGTCTCAGTTTCTTCATCTGTACTTGAGAGTAATAAAACTTTCCATTTCAGAGTTTTAAAAACATCAGATGAGAAACTGTATGCAAAGTACTTCGCACAGTGCCTGGGAATGCGTGCTATAAATATCTATTATTATCACCATGACCACTACTATGTTCCTGGTACTGGCGAAACTGAAGTCAAATGGGATTTTTCGGATCTGGGGAACAATTTGTTGTCTGTGCTTAATTCTGCTTCCACGTGTCTGTGAGACCTAATGCAGACCGATGGACCACTTCAAGCTGGTTGTGATCGTCTCCCCTGTTCCCTAGCTATCCTCAGGTACCTTCACTCTAGGACCTTTACTATTTAACAGGGTCTTACACGCAGGGTGTCGGGGACTGTGTAACTTATGCACAGTCTTTGTTTTCCTGGGCTTTATGTGACGTCAACAACCTCCTGAAAGATTTACCACTTTTTTCCCAGCTCACTACAGCTCTGCTTTTGAAGCCATAGTTCCAGCTTCCCTAGTGAGCTGGCATTACTGAGCATAATTTACTGGTTTGTTTGTGATACCCAGCCAAGCTGTTGGCCTGCCCAACAGGGAACCAGAGGATGCTTTTTTAGGACAACATCCTGTCTTTGTGAAATTGCTTTGTAAAGCAACAGCTGCGCAAGAAGCCTGCTTGGTCAACATCTTTGGCAGTGAAATTTCAGCTCAATGGGAAACATAGAAAAAATAAACACCAGACATTCCACACATCAACCTGGTTAGAGCTATATGATCTTGATGATTTAAAATGTCGTTTGGCACTGCCATCAGCAAGGCGAGTTCATATTCCCGCCAAAGCTGAAGCTGGAGCAGTTGGATTTAAAATAAGTTCCCTGGGGTTTGGCTTCTGTCTATGGAAATGCCAATGGTTTATTTGTGTTTTAAGAGGGCTGCAGATGTTACCATTTGTGATTTTCAAGAGCAAGTGAAGTGTCTTTCAGGAAGATGGAGCTAGAATGGTCTGATACCCTACACCCTGCGTGTAAGACCCTGTTAAAGCGGGGGCCAGCCTCCCTGGCATAGGGCTCATGTATTCAGTCTGCACACACACATGAGGCGCTGTGCTGGGCTCCTCCTCCATGAGGTGCGGGGACACACAGACAGATGTTCTACCCTTCACAGCCCTTTCACTTAGACTTAACTCACAGTACTTTACAAGGTAGCCAGACATTTCTAGAACAAAAGCTGGTCTTGTTTTTAGGCGTTTTATATCATGCCTGTTTTCGTACTCTGATTTAGCAAGACCTCTACTTTGGCCTTTAGGGCTATCGCCTCTGGGTGAAGATGGTGTAGCAAGTCCCTGCAGAATAGAGAGTCTCAATTTGGCTTGATCCCTGATGTGTTCTACTTTGATTTCCACAGGAAGCATCTCTTTAGCCTCTACATGTATTTTAAAAACTAAGTTGATGTCCAAAGTCTTCCTGATCTTGTTACACTGACATCTGTAGCAGGACGCGAACACCTTTTAAACTGACCTTGGAGATATTTGGACATCATATCTCTTTCAATGGAGTGACAACTTGTTGGGAACTTTTCAACGAATATTGGAGCCTGTCCATTCTGCTCCCTTCATTAAAAAAAATTATGTCAGGGGAATGATCCAAGATGGCCGATCGCTAACATCTTGGGATTGCAGCTCTCAGTGAAAGCCAGAGAACTAGAGGACGCCACACTTTCAGACAAATTCTGGTCGCTCACGGAGCAGAAGATTCCAAGTGGAGGAGCCACACGGGTCGCCAGCGCGACTCTTGTGGCCGGCACAGCGGTTTCGCCGGCACCTCGGCGAGGCAGCTCTTGGAGCAGAGTAGACAGGGCTGGCTCCCCTTCTGACCGAGGTTTGGAGGACCCACACGGGGCCCCAGCACGACTCCTGAGGCCGGCGCAGCGGTTGTGACGGCACCTCGTCGCGGCAGCTCTCGGCACAGAGTAAACGAGACTGGTTCCCCTTCTGACTGAGGTTTGGAGCCCCGGGAAGGCAGAGTCGCCTAGGACGGACACAAGAAGGAAGCCAGACAGGAGAATCCTGGGCAGAAAAGCACTATCAGTCTTAACGCCGCCGTTCTCGCCCTGGGAACTAACAACTTGGACATCCACTCAAGAGACCTAATCTGAAAGTTGGTAATTTCAAAGATGACAGGAGGATAAATTTACAATGATGGGAAGAAACCAGCATAAAAAGGCTGAGAATACTCAAAATCAGAACGCTTCTCCTTCTAAAGATGATCACAGTTCCACGTCAACAATGGAACAAGGCTTGATGGAGAATGAGCGCAACCCAATAACAGAATCAAACTTCAGGGAATGGATAATAAGAAACTTCTGTGAGTTAAAAGAACATGTTGTAGCCCAATGTAAAGAAACTAAGAACTTTGAAAAAAGGTTTGAAGAAATCCTATTGAGAATAGACAACTTACAGAGGAATATAAGTGAATTAATGGAACTGAAGAATACAATACAGGAACTCTGAGAAGTATGCACAGGTTTAAACACTCGAATTGTTCAAGCAGAAGAAAGGATATCAGAGGTCAAAGTCCAACTTAATGGAATAAAACGAGAAGACGAGATTAAGAAAAAAGGATAAAAAGGAATGAGCAAAGTCTCCAAGAAATGTGGGACTATGTGAAAATACCAAATTTACGTTTGATAGATGTACCTGAATGTGATGGAGAGAATGAATCCAAGCTGGAAAATGCCCTTCAGGATATTATTCAGGAGAATTTTCCTAAACTAGCAAAGCAGGTCAATATTCAACCCCAGGTAATACAGAGACCACCACAAAGATATTGCTCAAGAAGAGCAACCCCAAGGCACATAATCGTTAGATTCACCAGGGTTGAAACGAAGGAGAAAATACTAAGGGCAGCCAGAGGGAAAGGTCAGGTTACCCACAAAGGCAAGCCTGTCAGACTTCCAGCAGATCTCTCAGCAGAAACTCTACAAGCCAGAAGAGAGTAGGGGCCAATATTCAACATCCTCAAAGAACAGAACCTTCAGCCCAGAATTTCATATCCAGCCAAACTAAGCTTCACAACTGAAGGAAAAATCTTTTATGTTCATAAAATCTTTTATGAACAAGCAAGTACTCAGAGATTTTATTACCACCAGGCCTGCTTTACAAGAGCTTCTGAAAGAAGCATTACACACAGAAAGAAACAACCAGTATTAGCCTTTCTAAAAATATATCAAAAAGTAAAGAACACCAACATAAAGAAGAATTTACATAAACGAATGGATAAAACAGCCAGTTAACATCAAATGGCAGTAACCCTAAATTTAAATCGATTAAATTCCCCAATCAAAAGACACAGCCAAAACCCAACGGCATGTTACATCCAGACCTGTTTCACATGCAAGGATACACAAAGACTCAAAACAAAGGGATGGAGAAAGATTTACCAACCAAACGGAGAGCAAAAATAAATAAATAAATAAAAAGCAGGAGTTGCAATTCTCGTATCGGATAAAATAGATTTTAAAGCAACAAAGATATAGTGGTAAAAGGTTCAATGCAACAACAAGAGCTAACGATCCTAACACCCAGATACATAGAGACTTAGACTCAATGAGACAGAAAATTAATAAGGATATCAAGGACTCGAACTCGGCTCCAGAACAAGTAAACTTAATAAATATTTATAGAGCTCTCCACTTTAAATACACAAAATATACATTCTTGTCAATACCACATCACACCTACTCACAGGTTTAAATGAAACATTGATTGGCCATTATTAATACCCATTTTTTTTTTCAGAATAAAGCAATATTTCTGTTCACCCTCCCTCTTTCTCTTCCTCTTTCTTCCTCTCCTTTACTCATTTTTTTTCTTTCCTTCTCTCAAAAAAAGAAAAAAAAAAAGAAGAAGAAATCAACTTGTAAACCTCTAGATCCAGGTCGGCAATGTCTCTCTCATTGCTTGATTTCCTTCCTTCCCTTCCCTTCCCTCCCTCCCTCCCTCCCTCCCTCCCTCCCTCCCTCCCTCCCTCCCCCCTTCCTCCCTTCCTTCATCCCCTCCTTCCTCCCTCCCTTCCTCCTTCCCTCCCTTCCTGCCTTCCTCCCAAAAAAAAAATTATGTCTATATTTCCAATTATAAAGATTCTCATGCCATATATTGTCTGTGGCATTAAATCATTGGTAGACTCATAAAAGAAGGTTTTGTGTTTCCAAAAACATTTTTTTATTGTAGCTGTTTTTCATGCTACAACATGTCTTTCTGCAACTGTTCTCTAGACCATTAGTTTCCAAACTATTTTGAATGAAAAACATTTTCATCAGTAAACATTTCTGAGCATGTCTTTCCCAGCACATTCTATTAGTTTACCAAGTTTGTTGTGCAGCAAACGAAAGCAGAGTAAGTGCTCCCACATTTTTGCTAACAGGCTGCTAAGCATGTTCAGGCGGGACTTATTATGACAGCAAGACTCATTCAGAGTTTGCCAAACCCCAGCCCAGATAAGTCAAGCCTAGGAATTTCTGAAATCATTGAAGTTGGGGAATTCATAAAAGCAGTGAAGTCTTTTGCTTTCTCCCCTGCAAACTGTGGGAACGGAATTGGAAGGTACTTACCTACTCCAAGCCAACAGAGGAGACTCAAAAAGGTGGGGAGTTTGTGCAAGAAAAGGAGCGACAGATCTGCTCCCAGCCTGAGGCTTGCTGAGCTGCCTGAGATCATCTTGTCTCAATGGGGTGGGGAGAGAAGTGTCTCAAGAGAGTCCCAAAGTATCAGAGAGTAGATTACATGACAACTGGAGTCTTCCACGTTCCAGAGACTGTGAAGGTGGGAAGCTTGCTAGGGCCCCCTGGGACTCAGGCGAAGCAAGAGAGAAGAGGTAGGAGCAGCCTGCATTGGCATGGACTGGCCAAGCAAGGATGCCTGAGTCCCCATGGACCAAGTGGATGGTCCAGAGGGTTGTCAGGTGTGAGCCCTCTGGAGGGACATCTCCCAAGAGGTAGCCTATAGAGCTGATGAGATTCCAGAACAGAGACGTACAGGAGCTAAGGAGGGAGTTTTACAAGACAGCACACTGCTAGTGATAGGGACAGTGAGTGCCATGTGAGTCTCCCCTGGGAGAGGAGGAGGTGGCGGGACATCACCAAGTAACACACAGACATGTCCTATTAAACAAACCGGACTTGGGGGATGTTCACCTCACAGAAGGCAGCAGTAGCCAGATCAAAATAGCACAACCAATCATGCAAGTCTTTGCCCCTTTCCCCTCTGTCCCCAACTTGCAGTATCCCCCAGACAGGAAGAGCAAGCAGAGGAAGAGTGAAGACCAGTCCTCCCTCCCATTCCCGGGGTCACAGGTCCTCAAGCCACAGGCAGGAGTGAGGTTCAGGAGAGAAAGAGCACTCAACTGGATGGAAGTTAGAAGTTTTGATTTAGACTGGCCTGACTGTTTAATACCTGAACCAGAGACCATCTCATATAGCTAGGAATGACCAGAAAGCTGAGGAATTTTCTAAGATGTCACCAAGGAGGGGAAAAAGATACCCAAAAAAGGCTGGGTACCGTGGTTCATGCCTGCAATCCCAGCACTTTGGAAGGCGGAGGTGGGTGGATCACCTGAGGTCATGAGTTCAAGACCAACCTGGCCAACATGGTGAAACCCCGTCTCTACTAAAAATACAAAAATTAGCTGGGCGTTGTGGTGAGCGCTTGTAATCCCAGCTAGTTGGGAAGCTGAGACAGGAGAATCACTTGAACCCAGGAGGCAGAGGTTGCAGTGAGCTGAGATCATGCCACTGCACTCCAGCCTGGCAACAGAGCAAGACTCTGTCTCAAATATATATATATATATATATATCCAAAAAAGCATGTCTGAAGGCAGCACAGGGAGGAAAATGAAGCTGTTTCTGATTTGTTCCCTACCAAGGTAAGTCTACTCAACAAACGACATTAGAAACTCTGGGGCTTCTTTCTTTCTTTTGACTCAGGTAAAAATAAACAAAGTGGTAGCTCAGCACACGCAGTCCCCGGGGTGAGCACCCAGTTTGGAGGCCAGAGCTGCAACGTGGTCTGTTCAGCTAGAACCCTACCTGGACTCATGTGTAGACTGGGACCCTGCTTTACCCAGCTCTGAGCAAATGCCAGCCTAGGCGGATCGCCCATCTTCACTCAATGCCCATTTCCTGCCTGCTCTCAAGCATCGAGCTCTGTGCTTGGAGGGTCCTTGATAAGCAAAGCAAACAGTATCTCGGCTCTTGAGAAGCTTACACTCTAAGACTAGAAAACACACTATAAACACACACAAAAATACACGTTTACAAATTATAGTGTCGTAACAGTGGCAGTTTAAAAAATGGGTACAGTACAGTAATAAAACGTAGTGTGTGTACAGTAAGTGAAGGCAATCCACTGGCGAGATCCCCGTCTAACCACCGCAGCAGCTGAAATAAATCCACACACACAAAACACCCAGCAATGATAGTGTCTTAATTGGATGCTTTTATTTAGAGGAGTGTATTCCTGAAAGGGAAATGAGAAAGACGTGTGTGTGTGTGTGTGTGTGTGTGTGTGTGTGTGTGAGTGTGTTTTCTACTCCGAGTAAGGAAACATATTGGGCAGTGCTGTGGAGAGAGATTTAGTAGGTTAGGCTAAGCCAGGAGCATCTTGGCCAGTCTATGGGTATTTAGGAATTTCGGAGCCTCTCTGAGCCATTGAGAGCAGCAGGGCAATAAACGTGCCTATAGCTACCCAGCCCTGATGTGTCTGGGCTAGGAGAGGACCAGTGGAGCCGGAAGAAAGGGCCTCAGAGGATGTCACAAGGAATGATATCGATTTCTCCTTGAGACAAGCAACCACTTGGCCCAAAATTTGTGCTCTGGACTGCGGTCTTAGCTTTTTTGCTTTCCAATTTTTGGTCCAAGGTATGAATGATAACATCACATCTCTACTATGTGCTGCGCAACTTCCAAGGTGGCTTTATACACTTAATGTCCTTTAAAACCTGTGGTGGCGATCACATCGGGGTCACGACTTGAGACACTGACCACCACCTGCGGAGGGCTGTCCTGCAGACCTTGACTTGGCGGCGGATAAATAGAACACACTCACACACACGGAGTATGGTGATCCAGTGGGCTAGGGAGGTCATCAGCTGCTCTTAGAGGGCAATTACAGCTAAGCAACTCCTGGCTAGCTGTTCGTCCTTGCACTTATTCAGTATAGATTTAATAACAGAGGTTCTAAGTCAACATGCTTGTGGATCATTAACATGGATAAAAGCGGTTTTACAAATGATAAAAATTTTGTTTATGGAGCCTAGAGTAGACACTATTAACAGGCGATCCTTCTTCAACGTCCTCCCCTCATCAGAGGGCCATCCGGCACCAAGATTAGGAGGCATTCAGATAAACTCCTACACATACCTTAACTATTTGCTTTTCTCATTCACTAAATATAAATGGGGTTTACTTCTACTGAAACTAATGCAAACCTCTCAGCCTTCTAAGGAGGTTTGTTTCTGTAACTTATAACTATTTCTTAATATTTTTGCCACTATCCTGAGTGAATTCCTGCAAAACCCCACCACAACCTCACGATGCCGGCATGGTGTATCTTCACTTTGTGATGAGGGAGCTGGGCTCGCACTCGTCAAGCCCTTTGTCCACTTCCATGCAGAGCCAGGCTCCCGATGCAGACTTGACTCCCTGCAGCGCCCGCGCATCCTCCTCCAGCCCATACCACCTCTGAACAGACCCTAGACGCTGAGCATCTTGAGGGCTGAGACCCGGTCTCACTCATATCTGTAGCTCCCGGAGCCCAGAATTGTGAGGAATGCAGCCGTTCATTTATTTATTCATCCAAAATAAATATTTACTGAGCACTAATTAAGTTCCAGGATTTGTGCTATAGGTTCATTAAATATTTGATAAATGAAAGAGGGGAGGGAGGGAGAAAAGGGGAAAACAGCACAGGGGGCAGCTGGATGTATTGTGGGGCCCCAGGGCCGTGTGGGAGGTGTGCAGAGCGGTGGGGCGGGAGGAGCCCTGGGTGGGACTCACTCACTGGCACCGGCATTAGCTTGCTGCGTGTCATTGCCTCTCTGGGCCTCAGTTTTTACAGAACTTTCTATTGCTCCTCAGGTGATTTTTTGACACGTGAATCTGAAAGCTCCATCAACTGAGCAAACGATGTGGCCTTTCACTTGTGTTGCCTTTCTGAGGTTCAGATGAGCCCTGCTGAGAAGGAATTTCTTCCTGAAGGACAAATAACTTTGGAAGATTAATTAGTGCATGAATTTTGCCTTTTATTATCTTTTTATTTTTTATTTTCTGAGGCAGGGTCTTACTCCTGTCGCCCAGGCTGGAGTGCAGTGGTGCGATCTCAGCCCACTGCAGCCTCAATTTCCCAGCTCAGGTGGTCCTTCTGCCTCAGCCTCTCGCGCAGCTGGGGCTATATAGGTGCATGCCACCATGCCCACCTAATTTTTGTCTTTTTTGTAGAGATAGGGTTTTGCCATGTTGCCCAGGCTAGTTTTCAGCTCCTGGACTCAAGTTATCCACCTGCCTGGGCCTCCCAAACTGCTGGGATTACAGGTATGAGCCACCACACCTGGCCAAAGTTTACTCACTACCTGTGTGGGTCGGAGCACTTATTATATGCAAGACACTAATACATAAAAAGTTGATTGACTGATTGGTGGGAGTAGTAGAAAGGAATTGGAACTCAAAATGTAAAATTGTGGGTGCTAGTCTTTACTCAGCAATGATTTGCAGTGACTCTGAGCAAGTTACTTCTTTCTCTGGGCCTTAGAAATGGTGATAATTGAATCAGCTCAGGAAAGGGGCTAGAAAGGGGCAAAGGCTGTTGGTGTCTTTAAAAAGTTTCTTGGGGCTGGGCACGGTGGCTCACTCCTGTAATCCCAGCACTTTGGGAGGCCGAGGCGGTTGGATCACGAGGTCAACAGATCGAGACCATCCTGGTCAACATGGTGAAACCCCGTCTCTACTAAAAATACAAAAAATTAGCTGGGCATGGTGGTGGGTGCCTGTAATCCCAGCTACTCAGGAGGCTCAGGCAGGAGAATTGCCTGAACCCAAGAGGCAGAAGTTGCGGTGAGCCGAGATCGCACCATTGCACTCCAGCCTGGGTAAGAAGAGCGAAACTCCGTCTCAAAAAAAAAAAAAAGTTTCTTGGGTGTTTCAGATGTGCAGCCAGAATTGAGAACCACTCATTTACATGTTTTTCTTCCCATTTAACTGTTGAGGCTAGAAACTGGATGTCCAAGCCTCCAAGGTTCCCAAGCACAAATGTCTGAACTATGGGAAATATGAGAAATGGCTTTGTTACTATTAATAAAATAATCATGGCGGAAGATAAAAAGCAAACAGGAGGTGATACGGTTTGCATATTTGTCATCTCCAAATCTCACGTTGAAATCTCCAAAATTCACCAAGCCTACCCATTGTTGAAGGTAGGGCCTAGTGGGTGGTGTAATGCCCGTGGGTCCCTCATGAAAGGCTTGGTGCCATCCTCCTGGTAATGTGTGGGTTCTTGGTCTATTCCTTTCCAACAAAAGTGACTGTTAGGAAGTACCTGGCATCCGCCTCCTCTGTCTTTTTCCCCCTCTTGCCATGTGGAGCCTGCACCCCTTTGCCTTCCCCCATGAGAGGAAGCAGCCTGAGGCCTCACCAGATGCAGATGCTGGTGCTGTGCTTCTTGTATGGTCTGCAGAACCATGAGCCAAATAAGCCTCTTTCGGTCATAATTACCCAGCCTTGGGTATTCCTTTATAGCAACACAAAGGGACTAATACAGGAGGTTTAGGAGAAGAAAGAGGAGGAAGAGCAGAATCAGCAACTCACATAGAACATTCCAACATTGCAGGAATCAGTATTATTATCTTCATCTAATCTCTCTGGACTTTAGTTTCCCAACTGTTAAAAAGAAAAAAAAGGAGAGCTAGCACTCTAGGAGGCTGAGGTGGGTGGATCACAAGGTCAGGAGTTCGAGACCAGCCTGGTCAACATAATGAAACTCTGTCTCTATTAAAAATACAAAAGAATTAGTCCAGCGTAGTGGTGGGTGCCTGTAGTCCCTGCTACTTGGGAAGCTGAGGCAGGACAATTGCTTGAACCTGGTAAGTGGAGGTTGCAGTGAGCCAAGATCACGCCATTGCACTCTCCAGCCTGCACAAGACTCCATCTCAGAAAAAAAAAAAAAAAAGGAGAATATCTAATTTCTAGAAAACCGGCTCCATAAATAAATAAATAACCTTGATTTGTAGCATCTGCACCTTTCCCCTGGTGTAAATACTCCCACTGTGGTTGACTTTCACTTATGAATGGTTTAAAAATGCTCCAAAAAGTCCTGGATCCTTAGCAATTGCTGTCCTAAACCTGCACTGGCTAGCTCCAGCAGAGCACAATAGGGGTGAGTTAAACATACATAAAGTGCTTGGGACAGTGCCTGCCTTATAGAAAGCACTCAATAAATACGAGTTATTACCATTATCATTATGGATATTAATGTTATTTTCATTATTGTTATTAATCATGTTATTAATGGCTATTAGTAATGTTATTTTCTTTCACCTTATTTTGATAATAGAACTCTTTGGCTCTACCAGGACCCAGAGAAGCTGAAAGATAGGATTTGTTTTCAGGGTTTCAAGTAGAAACCTGGTAGCTCCCGACACCGTCTTATGCAATCTGCTTTATAACCAGGGTCATTTAACAGAAAGAGATTACAGTTTATGATAGTTTATGAAGCATTTCCATGCCTTTTCCCCCTCTTTTGATACCTACAACAATTCAATGAGATAGGCAGGACTCCCCATTTTGCAGACAAAAAATGAAGGTTCAGAGAGATTGTAAGTTATTGGGGTCACAGGGCTTCTTCCAGTGGTGGAGCTGGGTCTCAAAAAAGTCCAAGAGGCATTTATGTGGGACACACAATTTCCCTGACAAGGGACCCCACCAGACATGGGGAGAGAGGGAGAGAAGAAATGAGGCAGGTGGATGACCTCATCTACTCTAAGCAAAAGCCCAGAACACTCACCGCATGCAAAATCTTAAAATAAATATAGTTAATTTGGCTGAAATACCTTCAGTGGACATTTTCAGGGAATGGATCTCCAGAGGGAAAACTTACTAATTCATGATAAGGATAAAGTGAACCCATCTCTTGCTTTTAATGTGAGCTTCAGTTACTATGATAATTAGGCTTGGCAGTGAGGGTATTAAGCTGTGTAGTACAAGAAGTCCAGTTATTTGTAAAACACCAAGTCAGTTTAATGGAATGGGTATGTGTAAGTGCATATTAAGGATAGGCTGGGGAAGACTCCAGTGACACTATGGAGATGGGTATCTGCTATGTTGGGCAGCTACCCGGGCTCCCCAAATGTAGTTCTTGGGATGAAAGCATCTGCTTACTGAAGAGGCAATGGCTGCATCTCTAAGGAATGGAACACACTCCGTTCTGTGTTCCTAGATGAGCAAGAAGTAGTGTCTGGAGCAGAAGCATGCACGTTACGCTTACGATGTTTTCAATACACCATTGATGCTGCGATGTGTCATGTGCCTGGAGTGGGCTCACCAAGATGGGAGGGGGGTTGATTCTCCTACCTTTCCTCCCCAGTCCTCTGTCACTTAGGTTGGGTGCTTGGGAGAGGACGTAGTAGGGACAGAGGGCTTTTGGTGGCTGCAAACAACTATGTGGTACAAAGGGCCCACAAGGAGAATGGGGGCAGGACCTCAACTACTTCAGGGGTTGCCCCAGATTTTTATGTTTTGAGGGAAACACCAACCATTGTTGAATCATGGTTCATGTTGAATCAACATTCATGAATGCGTGTTAAGCAATACTGGGAGAGAACTGTCTACATTAGAGATCAACTTTGGGGGCTTGGGTTTTTCACTTTTAGAGTTAAAAAAATTATTAAATCAGTAATCACAAATGACTTGCTTCTAGACCTTTGCTATTTTGTCTAGCTGGCTTAGGAAAAGCCATTTCAGTGCCCAGGGAGAAGGTGAGTTCCAGGAAGCCTTTGAGTCCCAGGCAGCTTTGGAAGGAGCTTGGAGGACCCTGTGTCAGAGCTCCAGGGCTTTGGGTTCCAAATGCTTTCCAGGCTGAACATCTCCGGGTGATGCTTTTCAAGCACGAGGGCTTTGAGGCGCTGCCCCGAGGCCCTCGTGTCAACACGGTCCCTTTTGGCAAGTGCCTCTGGGGGTTGGTGCCGGAGGCAAGGAGGCCAGCATCTGTTGAGCACTTTCTAAGCGCCAGACCTGTGCTCCTCGCTTTCTCTGCATGACCACACATAATCTCACGACCTCCATGGTGAGGTAGCTGCCATTATCCACATCTTACAGGAGAAGCAAGATACCCAGGCGGCCAGCCCAGGAGGCAGCAGCAAATGATAGGATTAGAACTTAACTTGGCTCACCGGACTCCTCTGGTGTCCGCAGGCCAGGCATGGATGGCTCGGCTTAGACCAGGGCAGAACTGGTGCCTTTCTTGCTCCACAAGGAATAATTCAGTCCATGGCCTATCACATTATGACTCAGAATGAGGAGAACTAAAATTAAATACTCACTGTTTGCCAAGCTCTACATCAGGCCCCTGCGAGAGGCAGCACAGGGTAACAGAAGGAGCCCCACTTTTGGAAAGAGAAGGCCCTGAATTCACGTCTTACTTGCTATTCATAGTTGTGCAGTTTGGGAAAATTTAACCTTTCTGAATCTTAGTTCTTTCAGCCATAAGATGAGTATAATAACAGTACAAACCTTTCTTCAGAAAGCTGTTGTAAGGATTAAATGAGGTAATGTGAGAGCCCCAAATGTCTTCAGCACATGTTAGCGTCATCATGCATTGCTCATGAACCTATGTTAAATGCTCCTAACACATTCTTTTTTTTTTTTGTTTTGAGACGGAGTCTCGCTCTGTTGCCCAGGCAGAAGTGCAATGGCATGATCTCGGCTCACTGCAATCTCCTCCTCCAGGGTTCAAACAATTCTTCTCCTCCCGAGTAGCTGGGATTACAGGTGCCCGCCAGCACACCTAGCTAATTTTTGTATTTTTAGTAGATTTGGAGCTTCCTCATGTTGGTCAGGCTGGTCTCAAACTCCTGACCTCAGGTGATCCGCCCACTTCAGCCTCCCAAAGTGCTGGGATTGCATAATGCGTCCTTTTAACAATACAGTCTATAATTTTGTCCAAAATGAACTTCAGGCTTTTATATCATCTTTTTCAGTATATAACTTCTCTCTCTCTCTTTGAAAATAGAGTGGCATTTGCCACTCCTGTATGTCAACTCCTTTCCCTAATTCTCTAAAGATCGTCTACAGTGCTTTAGTGAGTTTATTAAGTCATTTGGGAACCCGGGAATGCATTCCATCCTAATTCATGGGAACTAATGAAAGGTTCTGACAGTGGTAAGGAGGGGAAATATTTTATTTATTTATTTATATTTATGAGACAGAGTCTCGCTCTGTCACCAGATGCCAGGCTGGAGTACAGTGGTGCGATCTCGGCTCACTGCAACCTCCACCTCCCAGGTTCAAGTAATTCTCCTGCCTCAGCCTCCCGAGTAGCTGAGACTACAGGCGCGCACCACCACACCCAGCTAATTTTTGCATTTTTAGTAGAGATGGGGTTTCACCATGTTGGCCAGGATGGTCTCGATCTCTTGACCTCATGACCTGCCCTCCTTGGCCTCCCAAAGTGCTGGGATTACAGGCGTGAGCCACCGCGCCCAGCCTGTTTTATTTATTTACTTGTCCTATATCATCTCACACATACTACATATTATATTAGTATTATTTAGCACCTACAGTACAAGGTGCTATGGAAGATACCCATGTGAAAGGCAGCACCTGCCCCCATGGAGTACATAATCTAGGAAACAGCCAGACCACAAGGCAAAGAGTGTGACATGCCTGGAAAATGCTGCCTCCAAGGAAATGTGTCATCTGGGAAAGGAGAGACATATTCTGGCCTGGGCGCCACAGAGGAAGAGAAATGGGGCAACCAGTTAACCTTTTAGGAATGGGGAGAAGTTTGCTAAACTTTGGACTAGGTTTTGAAGAGTGGGTGTGGTTTGATGGCAATCCAGGAAGAGGAAGGGCAATTAGGGGTTCGGAGGGAAATACACAGGACCTGACAGTGTCTGGTTGGAGCAAACAAATTACGTATGAGAAAAATGAGATAATTTAGCGGGGTGCTAGGGGGTAAAAAAGCCTTCAGCAACAGGTGTGTTTGACTTCAGTGGGGAATCACTGAGCCAGGAATTTCAGCAGAGAAGTGACATAAACCCCATCCTGAGGGGTTCTGTCAACCAGAAAAAAGATAGAGACCAGAGGGAGGCATGCTAAAGCCAAGGTCACTGGCCAGGTGACAGCGAGCGAAAAGGGCAAGAACTAGAGAGGCATCCAGGACAAACAGCTCCTGGGACGATCCCTCTGAGTTCTCATCCACGTTCCCCCACAGGGCACCTTGCTTATCCTCTCTGGGCCTCATGTGCCATAGCTGGGAAGTCAAAAGCTTGGGCTAGAAAGTGATTTCTCAAAGTCCTCCCAGCCTGGCCTCCTCTGACATTTTTGTCACTGCTCTTCAAGCTGGCCGAATAGAAGACTACTAGTTGTCCACCCACTGTGCCCCCAGCAGGCCTTGTCGCTTTCTCAATAGCTGACGGTTTTTCTTTTGCACAGCCTTGCAAAGAAACCTAACTAAATCAGTTGTGTTTGCTTTGACTTTGCAACTCTCCCTGAAACAAATGTCGCCAAGACAAAGAAACACATCAATAAACACGCCAAACAATAAAGTCCAAGAACATATAAGAATGTTCTTTTATGACAAAGGTGACACTGCCAATCAGTGAAGAAAGGATAACTTCAACCAGCAGGCCTGGGGCAAATGGCTGTTTAGGAAAAAATAATGTTTCATCTCTATCTCACTCTGTGGACCAATATTAATTCCAGGTGGTTTCAGAAGAGAAATATAAACTTTACTAGAAGAAAACATAGAGACAGTGAATGTAATCTTGAGACAGGGGAAGTCTTTCTTAGCATGATACAAAAGCAGTTACAATAAAGGCAAAGATTAACAGATTTGACCATATTAATTTTTTTTTTTGAGACCGAGTCTCACTCTGTCTCAAAGGATGGAGTGCAGTGATACAATCTCAGCTCACTGCAACCTCCGCCTCCTGCGTTCAAGTGATCCTTCTGCCTCAAACCCCCGAGTAGCTGGGATTATAAGTGTGCACCACCACGCCTGGTTAGCTTTTGTATTTTTAGTAGAGATGGGGTTTCACCATGTTGGCCAGGCTGTCCTCGAACTCCTGAGCTCAAGTGATCCACCCGTCTTGACATCTCAAAGCACTGGGATTACAGACATGAGCCACCTCTCCCAGCCAGATCTGACCATATGAATATTTAAAATTGGGCATACCAAAGACGATAAAACAATTTCCCAGTGTTGTATCAAATATCTTCTTAGGTGTTTCTGAGGTGGGTAGGAAAGCCATTTTGAATTATCTCGACATAAAACAGGTGAATCCATGAATGAGAGAAATGAAGAGAACTAGCCTTAGGGGGAATTTCAGGGGAGAAGAAAGCCCTCACCACAGGCTGGAATGGGGCCCTCAGAGGGGGACACTGAGCAGTGCCTGCAGGACGCTGAGCTCTGGCTCCTGGCAGTGCTTCCATTTCCCCTCTGCCCTGGGGAGGAACTGGAAAGTTCCACCGCCTCCCAGTCCCACCCTCCACCCCAGGCAGGTAAGTGAAGAAAGTAAACACAGACCCTGCCGGGGTGGCTTTGGCCCTTCTGCAGCTCAGAGCTGATGGGCTGCCTGTCTGCTGGGAAGGAGTCGAGGCACTGCCCTCCAGGCCAGTGGCTCGGGGGATGTCCTTGAGCCCCTCCCCAGAGCTCCAGGAGCTAGTCTTTCCTGTTCTGTCTCCATCGCCTGGGTAGCACAAGGGAAAGATTTGGTTTCACGCTGCCTTCCACAGCCAGTGGCTGCATGCCAGGCCTCAGTGCCCACAAGAAATACGATTCCACCTGCTCCAGGGGACAGGCAGGCCACGTGACTCTCAGAGTTCACTGAGAAGTGGGTGGAAGTCCCCAGGGACACAGTACTGCTCAGGTGAGCCAGCAGATTCTTACCTTGCTGTAGCTTCCCTATGGGGCTGAGAAGGAGCCCTGGCATGCCCAGTGGATTGGGAGCTCCCTCTATGGTCCCCTCTGCAGCCACAGGCCTCTCTGAGCAGTGGTCTGGAGCTGAGCTGCCAGGTCACTGCACTGTCCCCATCCCTGCTCCACTGCAGCAGCAAATTTACATGTGGCAGTGAAAGGTTCCAGCCTCAGAAGGGGGAATCTTAGGAATGAAGGTGGTATGGGGCTACCGTGGCTTCTGGGAAAGAAATTCAAGTTGTATCCACAGGTGGAATTCACACATACCTGGGTTAACCTGGCAAACGATGGTCCAAGGAGGGCCTCAGGCAGGGGGAGCAGAGAAGCCTCTCAGAGAGCACTCGTCCTAAGGGAAGAAGGGGCCGCACGGCATGAGTACGTGGAAAGCTTTGTGGAGGAGGCGAGTCCTCCTGAGCAGCAGCTGAGACTGATCGGACCCCGCACAGCCCTGGTTCACTTCATGCCTGGGCTCTATAGAGGGTGAAGGCTTGAAGTAAGAACATGCATGTCTTGGGCCTTGCGCAGAGTACGTTCGTAAGGGCTCTTCACTGCAGGCAACAAAAACCGATTCTGGCTGATAGGAGCTAAGAAGGAGTGCTATGAAAGGGTATCACGTAGCTCACAAGGCGGCCGGCCAGCAGGACTGGAAAACTAAAAGAAGCGAAAGGTTACTACCACAGCCACAGAGCCAGAGAAGGCTGTGCCCTCTCCACTGGCAAACTCCAGACAGCTCAGCAGGCACCGCTGATATTGCCCATCTTGGATGCCGGATGTCGCCGCTGCCATCGTTGCTGCTGCCACCACCACTGCCATCACCATCACCACCACCACCATCACCACTGTCACCACTAACACCACAGTTGCCAGAAAGAATCTGTCCCTGTCCCTGCTTCACTGCAGTCACTGGCTCCTGATTCAAAGTCAGAGGTGGGTAAGGGTAACTGGCCCACATGTTGGCCTCAAGGAGCATGGGGTAAGTGATTTGTCTGTCCCATTCAGCTTCTAGATTTCTACATTAGGAAATTCTCCCAACACAGGAGACTGGGGAGGGAAGGGTCAGTCAGACACACTGACAGCCAAGAAGAAGGAGGAAGGCTCGGCACTGTGGCTCACGCCTGTAATCCCAGCACTTTGGGAGGCCAACGCGGGCGGATCACAAGGTCAAGAGATCGAGACCATCCTGTCCTGGCCAACATGGTGAAACCCTGTCTCTATTAAAAATTAAAAAAATTTTGTAATCCCAGCACTTTGGGAGGCCGAGGCGGGTGGATCACGAGGTCAACAGATGGAGACCATCTTGGTCAACATGGTGAAACCCCGTCTCTACTAAAATTACAAAAAATTAGCTGGGAACGGTGGTGCGTGCCTGTAATCCCAGCTGCTCGGGAGGCTGAGGCAGGAGAATTGCCTGAACCCAGGAGGCGGAGATTGCGGTGAGCCGAGATCACGCCATTGCACTCCAGCCCGGGTAACAAGAGCGAAACTCCGTCTCAAAAAAAAAAAAAATTAAAAAAAATTTTTTTTTAAATAGCTGGGCATTGTGGCTCGTGCCTGTAGTCCCCGCTACTTGGGAGGCTGAGGCAGGAGAATCGCTTGAACCTGGGAGGCAGAGGTTGTAATGAGCTGAGATCGCATAACTGCACTCCACCCTGGTGACAGACCCAGACTCTGTCTCAAAAAAAAAAAAAAAAAAAAGAAGAAGAAGAAGGAGTAAGAAGAGGAGAAGTGAGAAACAAACACTACAGTTGGAAACAGATCTTGAACTAGTCGCTTCTGCTCTCTGGGCTTCAATTGCCTCTCCCATTATGACCAATTGCCTGGGGGCCATGGGAGGAAATGGGTGTGAGAGTCCTGTCACTGCAGCGTGGGCAAGTGGAATCATCATCCTTCATGGTCAGCACCATCATCAGCTTAAGGATTGTCCTCTAACCCGGGGTTTCTCAACCTCAGCAAGTGATATCTGGGGCCAGGTCACGCTTTGTTGTCCAAGCTGTCCTGTGCAGTGGGATGCTTAGCAGCATCCTTGATCTCTACCCACTCGATGTCACCAGCGCCTCCTCTCCAATTGTGACCATTAACAGCGCCACTAGACATTGCCCAATACCCCTGGAGCAGGGTTGCCTCTAGTTGAGAACCATCGCTCTAATACCGTCCCCATATTACCTCTATTCTGTGACTGCCATGTTGTCCCAGAGATGATGGGCTCTCACAGGCGCAGGTCCATAGCTGCCTCAGTCCTCCTGTGACCACTCTGGAATAAAGGCCTAGGCTTTCCCTCAGGAGAGGCTGGGCTCCTGCCAGGACAGCGGCATGTAGAGTCCTAGGGAGCCCTTTTGACTCCTCCTGGAGGGAGGGAAGAAGAAAAGGGCAGTCTTACGTCACCGAATATTTATTACTCATTGCCCTGCGGAACCTGCCTTTGCTCTATTAGCATGCTCTCCTTCACCTCAAGCTCTCTCCACTTGCCCAAATCTGACTGCTTCCCTCTTTCTCTGAACTAGCCAGCATCTCTCCCTTTCATGATGCTCAGTGTCCTGGCCAGACGTGGTGATGCATACCTGTAATCCCAGCACTTTGGGAGGCCAAGGTGGGTGGATCACTTGAGGTCAGGAGTTCAAGACCAGTCGGACCAACATGGCAAAACTCCATCTCTACTAAAAATACTAAGAATAGCCGAGTATGGTAGCACACATCTGTCATTCCAGCTACTCAACTGGCTGAGGCAGGAGAACCACTTGAACCCAGGAGGCAGAAGTTGTAGTGACCTGAGATTGTGCCACTGTACTCCAGCCTGGGTGACAGAGTGAGATTCTGACTCAAAAAAAAAAAAAAAAAAAAGGATGTTCAATGCCCTAATCTGATGCCACATCTTACTCTGTGCTCGACCTCTGCAGTGGGGTGGGGAGAGGGCAAGCCATATACCTGCACTGACAGGCATCATAAGACATTGCCTTGTGAGGACTCTTGTGGAGAGATGTTAGGGGACACGGCTCATTTCATCACACAGCACTCTCTCAATTAGGACCCTCAGGAGAGGTGCCCGAAGTGCTCCTGAGCAACTGGTCAGTTTCTGTTTTATGGACACCAGGAACTGGGCCTTTTCCCAGGCTTCCCTTTCCTGGAAGCTGTTAGAAAGCTTCGAGTCGAATTTGGGGTTCACCCTCATCACATGTATATTTACAGTTCTCGTAGTTTAGTCTCATTCCTGGCCCCATTTTTATGCCCTTAAGTTTTCCTTTCATTTCTTCTTTTAAATTACGTTCCCTTGTTATGTTTTATTTATGAATACTTTCTGGCACAAAGCACTGTATAAATAAGAAGATAGGTGTAGATAAAGTAGCTCTGTCTCTCTCAGGAGAGCTACGTATTTTTATGTCTTGTCTGCCTCTAAATGAAGGTGAATTCACTGAAAGTGGTCGTTGCATCAGATCCATTTCCTGCCCACCAGCCCCACTCCTTCACTCCCTCCCCTGGAATTCAGCCCAATGCCCATTACTTATGGACACTCCGTATTTGTTGCTCTGTTGATGACTGATTCTCTTAGACACAACAATTATTCCTTCCTTCCCTCCCTTCCTCCCTTCCTACCTTCTTTTCCCTCCTTCTCCTTCTTTTTCTTCTCTATCTCTTCCTGAAAAATAAAGACAAAAAAGAGGAAACAGATAAACTGAGGAAAGAACTCCCAATTAGGCCCTTCACTATATTCACATCTTAGGAGTTGACCTACAGCAACAATCTATCAGGTTCATGCTGATGAGTGGCTTCAGCCAGAAGAAGGAAGCACGGACTCCTGGGTAGAGACCCAAGGCCTTCTTGGTGACACTGGTCTTGTCTGGGGAAGTAACATTCCAGCCTTGTCAGTAAATTACCTTTTCTTTAAAATCACCCTGCCTTTTCATCTGGATCCAGCATCCCTCAGACTTTGCCTTCTCCTGGTGAGGCCTGTGTTACATGGGGAAAGTAAAATGCTACCCTCAGAGAATATTGTTGAATGAGTGAATCCTACGGAGGCAGGAAAATAGGGTCTGCAGGCGGGAAACATGGGATACCCTCTCCATAGGGCATACACCAAGTAAATGACTTCATTTACATAGTGCATACCCCAAGTAGAGGGTATTCAAACTCACAAAAACTCTCTAACACGGCCTTTGAGCCCTGCGCTCAGGCCTGCTCGCACACGGTGGGGTGTGCTTTCATTTTCAATAATACCCTTCATTCTTCCCTTTCTTTGTGCGTTTTGTCCAATTCTTTGTTCAAGACTCCAAGTACCTGGACACCCTCCACAGTTAACACTATTCGAACCTCCCAACACTGCCATCAGTTAGATGAAGGCGATGATTATCACTATCCACCGTACAGAAGAGGAAGGTGAGACCAAGACACATGAGTCACAGTATAGTCAGGAGCAGTTGTATAAAGCTCAAGAAATCTGCTGGGGTGCAGAATGGGTCTGCATTAAAGATGCATCACCCTAAAACAGAGCCTAGGCCTCAGGGCCTGCAGATGTACCAGAAACCTCATCATTGCCGCGACATATCATTCATTTGTTTGTTTGTTCTTGTGTTTATGGGTAACATCTATTTATTGAACACAGCATGGTGCTAAGCACAGTGAAGGACATAAAGACAAACGCTACCACTCTTGAGCAGCTCAAAGTCTAGCCGGGAAAACAGGCCTGTGGACAAAAGACCACGAAGCAAATAATCGGCGCTCTCATGGTGCCTGTCCTCGCTGGTACTGCCACGCGTGCAACTCCACTGTGGCAATTTTCCGATGGATTGTAATTGTTTTGTGCCTCCTTCTCCACCAGAGTATAATCTGCTTGAGGGAAAGGTTGATTTTTATTTTAACCTTTTTTTCCCCACTGCATTTAGCCCAGACACTGGTACCCAGCTTCTGCTCAGACAGCACTTGCTGAAGGAATGGTGACAGAGGGCTCTGGGGACTTAAAGAGGGGGAAATTTCTGCAGGAGCCATGAAGCAGATCACAAAAGAGGAGATTTTGCTTGAAGTCTGAAAGCTGAGGAAGAGTTTGCTGGGAGACAGGGGCAAGGGTTCCAGGTCAGGGGAACCCCATAAACATGACTAGCCTTGGGTAAACGCCTCCTGCAGGCCAGGCTGTGGCCTGTGGTGTGAAGGGCTTTACAAGGACTTTCTTTGAACCCCACCCATCCCATGAGGTTGCTGGTATGATCAATACCATCTTATATCTGAGGAACAAAAGGCACAGAAAGATTGAGTACCTTGCCCAAGGCCACACAGCTACCATCCTGTGGAAGTGAGACTGGAATCCATTCTATATATCCTTATATAGATATCGATATATATATAGTTATATAGTCATATAGTCATATAACTATAGCTCAGGCAGGAGTGGGAGAGGCAATGACTTCTTCCTTCCCCCTTCTCCTTGGAAGTCTTGAAAAATTTTAGCTCTGTCTAGGGTTAATGGGATCTCAGCCATGTGCAATACCCCTGGGAGCATGCAGCTGTGTGGGGCACCTGGTCCTGAATGTTTCACATGCGTGTGGTCACGCTCCTTTGCTATGCCTTGAACAGCCACTCCACAGCCTCCCCAGGTTCTCCTAGGCTCTGGCAGGGCAGCTGAGGTGAATGGCAGCTGTTCAGGGTTATGTTCCTCTCTTTCTTAATCCAGAGAGACCCTGCCTTTGCTCCCCAGGCATCTGCACTCTGCAGAGAAGAGAACTTGAGATAGGAAAAACCTGGGCAGCATGAGAGCAGCCAAAAATGCCAGCCACTCCCTCCTGTACAGGATTCTGTTTTCCAGAGTGCTCCTGGTACTTAGTAGTAGAAGAGGATGGAACCCAAGAGCTGCAGAGGAGGAACTGGGTACCCAGGACTTCTGACCCAAGTGCCCACGGTGTGTCCACCAGGGTAGTGGGTTCAGTTACTAGCTGTCTTCACACTGGACCCCACCCTTAATGTGCACTCTCACAGTGTCACAGGAAAACTAGACATCGTACATGTTCCTTTGAGTGACCAACATTCAATACGCTTGATTGTTGGACCACCCTATGCACCAGCCATGTTAGAGCTGATTTTATAGTGTGCTTATCTAAGAGAACTTCCCTGGATGGACCAGGCCCTCAGCTGGGCTGTACTCTGGGGACTTAGAGCCCAAGGAAGGATTCTAGTTGAGAGGGTCACTCATGTGAAGCAGAGAACAGTCTGCCTGGTCTCCATCTTAGAGCAAAAGATGTTTTAGCAGATAATAGGGAATTCTGTCATGGTAGTCTCTAGTATTTATTGTACATCAGCTGCCAGATATCTAGAATATATCTAATCCTTATAATAATCTTGAATTGGAGATCACTGTCCAATTTTACAAATAAACAATCTCCAAGATGTTAAGCAGATTTCCCAAGGCCAATTTGGAAATGCCACAGCTAACATTCAAACCCAGGACTTCCTGGTTCCAAATCCCATGCATTTTCTACTGCACATGTGCATCCCAGCCAAGGCTATGTTCACAATACTCTCCATCACCATCACCGTCATCATCATCACCATCAGTATCTCCAGGGTGTACACCAGCGCATCAGTGGGTGCTAGAAGCCACAGAAATAAATATGGGCCATCTTGTTGAGGTGCAATTTGTTTGGTTTTTCATAGACATTAGCTTTATTTTAAAATCAACATTGATATATTAAGGAAGGGAGAACAAGTTAAGCATAGTTGTTTAGGATGAGAACAGAACTCAAACCTATGGGCTCTTTCAGGCTCTGCCCAGGTTTGGGGTCTTTGTTCCTGCCATTGAAGCACTTGTGTGGAAAACATTGAGAGGCTCCAGGCTCACCCGGGAAACAGTGAGAAGGCCCTGGTGGGGAAGGCGGTGGGTTGCCCTGGACTCCTCCTTCCTGTCTGGGGATTGCCTCCAGATTATCAGAGGCTGGAGTCTCTCTGAGGCAGACTGCTTGAGTGCACATAGGCTAGCTAGGGTCAGAGAAATGGACTGTAGGATCTTTCAAATCTCTTCTTATCTTGCTTTCAGGTAATTCGGTTATATAAAGTTTTTATCTTCTTGAAAATTTTAGGAAGATTAAATTTCTTAGAAAATTTTAAATCAACTCATGCTTTTAGGGGGTTGGAGAACTGAGCCTTCTTTTTCATGGCCTCAGTTTACCTCTTCCAAAAGGTGTAGTAAGTTGGTTTTGAGTGGTTGGTGGGGGACGGGGGTTAGCACTCTCCTCTCTTTCAGTAGTTCTCAAGCTTGCTGTACTAGGAATCACCTGGGAGGTTTTTCTGTTGTAAGTTTTTGTTTTGTTTTGTTTTGTTTAGAGATGGAGTCTCACTCTGTCACCCAGGCTGGAGTGCAGTGGTGGGATCTCAGCTCACTGCAACCTCTGCCTCCCGGGTTCAAGCGATTCTCCTGCCTCAGCCTCCTGAGTAGCTGAAATTGGAGGCACCCGCCACCATCCCCACCCCCACCCCCTGGCTAATTTTTGTATTTTTAGTAGAGATGGGGCTTTGCCATGTTGGCCAGGCTGGTCTCGAACTCCTGACCTTAGGTGATCCCCCGCCTTGGCCTCCCAAAGTGCTAGGATTACAGACAGAAACCACTGTGCCCCGCCCACCTGGGAGTTTTAACAAACACTGAGCCCCAGAGGTGCTCTCTGAAGTACTTCACTGGGGGTGTGGCCTGCCCACTGAGGGCGTTAAAAGCTCCCTAGGTGGCCCAAGTACAGCAGGCTTGAGAACCACTGAGTAGTTTTAGGCCAGCGACCAGGATCCCTCTCTTTGAAGGACCAATTTCAAGTAGATCTGAGCTGCAAAATTGCCATCACCTTACCCCTGCTGATTAACAAAATTCAGAGAAAATCCTTCCTGCTAAAAGCCTGAGGTGAAAAGGTTCCGCTTTTGATGGATGCACTTAAAAGAAAAAGCTTTGATTTGCTTGAAGTCATCCTTAGAGGTGGGTTTTTTTCTTGCTTCTGTGAGAGAGTTCTCAAACCCTGTGAAATGAATTAGATTCTAGCAGCAAAGATTGATGAAATGCAGATACTGGGAAAGAGCATTTCAATGAAAAACCAGAAGGCCCATGGCTGGCTTCCTTCTTGAGTAGTTAGGGTTTTCACAGATATTTCTGCAATCGGACTGAATCCATTCATCCTCCCCATTCCCACTGTCATAATCCAGGTCTGACATCTTCCCGCTGCAGTGTAACAGTCTCCTATCTCCCTGCCACCAGCGTTTCCCTTCCTCAGCCACTCCTTATATCATGCCCAGAGATCTCTCCAGAATGCGCAGTTGATCATGTCACTCTCCTGCTTAAGGATCCTGTAGTGTCTGCTTTTCTGTTGCATTTGAAATAAAACTTGAATTTCTTTGTATAACTCATACAGTCATTCATGGTCTAGATGTGGCTGCCCCTCTGGCTTTTCTCCATAATCCTGCACGTTCCATGCCAAACCCAAATGGAAAAACTCATGGTTTTCCAAACATGCTGTGCCCTCTCATGTTGCTGAGGCATTATCTAGAGGGTTCTGTATATCTGGAACATTCTTCCCACCGCCTTCTCTCGGCTAAGTCCCACTGGTTTTTAAAGAAACTTCCTTGAAACCCCAGTCCAGGTTAAGCACACTCTTCTTTCCTCCCACAGCACCTCAGGAGCTGACCCCCGTCACTACTCTTACCACACTGTGTTACGGTCATCTCTTTGTCTACCCTAGACTGAGACATCTTCGACACCACTCTGCACCTAGCCCAGAGCTTGACACGTTATCGGTGCTTTCTATGGTTTACAATAAAAAAGAGTCAAAATAATTCTCAAAATATGTTCATTTCTGTCCTACTGACTTCTAGCAAAATGGGCAACTGACATAGGTAGTTTGCATAGACAGCAAGAAAATAAGTCTTTGTCTTAGTGGCACCTAATTTCCCCTATGTTAATAAAATCTCATGGAAGAATATCACATGCTTGCTGAAAGACCAGCATAATAATAAAGACATGTGCAAAAAATAAACATGATCAGAGGAAATGTTCTTTCTTCCTCTTTGCTTCTACTGCAGTAGTGTTCCTTGGCTGAATCCCTTCATTCCCCATGAACTGCTGTCACCCGACTGTGGTTTTTCCTCCGCGACACTCAAAGCAGCTGGAGGGCGTGATTATGCATCGTGGTCCCTCCATGGCTTACCTTGCGTGGGACACGTGCTCAGGAAATGTTATCCAATTCCAAATTATGATGAACTAAGATCTTGGGACACATTCTGAAATGTTTTCTTTGGAACCCCAAATTAAAACTTTTACTTCTGATGAAGTTGCCTCAAATCCTTTCTAGAATAATGCAAGCTATTAAAAAAAATGAATTGAAGAGAGTGAAAATAAGCATAGAAATGAATAAATAAGGACATGAAAAATATTTGGGGAAACCCACTGTCTGTCATCTATTTGTTTATTTGATCATTTATTTACCAATGCATCCTTTCATCCAACCAACCATCCTTCATTGAACAAACATGAATGTGCCTGGGGCTTGGCTCAGAGTGATACGTGAGACAGAAATAGTCCTTGCACTCGTGGGCTTAAGTTCTAATGGGAAACAGACATTCAACAAATAATTTCAAGTGTTACCGGGAATGAAAAGGGTGGAATGGAGGTGTACCCAAGACAGACGGGTGGCACTTGCTCATTCATTCACTCACCACTCACTCGCCCACTCATTCATTCCCAGTTCCTCACACAGAGCCTGGATTAGTAGCACTGCTCAATGTTTATTGAGGGAATGAATGAGGGCTGCTGCCTGCATGTCGTGTTATCAGCAAACGAGGATTTACCTGGACGTTTGACTTGGGGAGCCTCAAACTGAAACGAACATGACTTTTTAAAGCTTCTGGTTTTCTCAAATCTCCGCACTAAGAAGGAACACGGGCGCGTATAATGTCAGAATTAAGACCTGATGAGGTGACACCAGAGGTATCAGTGTGCTACCACACAGTAGCGGGGTTATCCCAAGGCTTAGCCAAAGGCAGTTTAACTTTCAATGACAAAGAAAGGACATTTCCATCACCTACTTCCCTGAGGAAGAAAAAAGATCAAAGATACCGCAGTGCCATCATTACGCAATGTTCTGTTTCCTCTGTGACAGGCCCCTGTAGGGTCTCTTCTATCCTGTGAGTCCCAGCAACTCTAGCCAGAGCCAAGGGAGACCTGAGGGTTACTTGCCTGTTTGATTTCACAAAAGGACTGGATTTTGCCTTTTCTAGCTAAACATGAGATGAGGAGAGACAGTGAGGGCAGGCTCTAGGATGTCACTGTGCCTTTGGCCAGGGCTCATTCTGCTGTCAGGATGAGTCACCTTGGAACTTGAGTCACCTCAGGAGTGATAAGCTGTCACTCCCCATTCATGCTTAGGTCTTGTTGTAAGTAAAATTTAGATGCCGCAGAAGAAATGGCACTCGAAGATAAGTCCTCTCAGCAAGGCAGTTTACTTCTATAGAAGGGTGCGGTGTACAGATGGAACAATGGCGGTCGCATGCTTGGACAAGGGCGGAAGGGGTACTTATGCCTGTTGGGGGGTCGTCCCTACTGCTGTGTCGTCCCCTATTGGCTAAGGTTAGATAGCACAAGCTAAACTAATCCCAATTGGCTATTTTAAAAAGAGCAGGGGTCTGAGCTGGAGTGACAGGGTGGGTGTTTTGGCAGGTGGGTCAGAACAGGTAGCCAGGGGTGATCAGGTGACCGGGATGAGTCAGGATGGTGGGGGCAGGAGACAACAGATGTGAATTACTGATTAGAACCGATGGAGAAGGTTGTTTACTGGAAGTACAAGGAAGTTAAACTTTAGAGATTTAAAGAATAAAAGAGCTGAACATACTGCCATACTGATTCTTTGAAGAGAAACGTGGGGTTCACTATAACAGTCTGGATCTGTAAAAGCATCGGCAGGTCCACACAGTTGAGGCTCTGTGAAAGGGTCCTATGTGTGTCTCCTGCTTTCCAACTTAAGAACTAACAGGGTGTCCACGTGCCGAAGAAAGGAGCCAGGGAAGAGAATGGGAGACCTGCTTCTAGTCCCAGACCTGCTGCCAATGCTCTGTGTAGCTGTGGGCAAGCCATGTTTCCCTCTGGGCTCCACTTTCCTCATCTGAAAAATGGCGATAGTCAGTCTAGTCCAGAAGCTGTAACTTTTGGGCCCAAGTCTACCAGCAGTAGCAATGGTTTCTGTGATTTCAAATGGCCTGATGGAAATGTACATTTCACAACGAAGGGGCTGACTGGGCTCAAGAGCCCAATTCCATTGCTTTTGACTAGCATTGTGTAGATTCCATAAACTGGGACTGTCGTGTTCATTAGAAACCCCTATCAGCAGTCATATATTTCTTTAATAAATCACAGGAAAATAAATTTTTAACATATTTAGTTTTCTTCATACAAAATTGTTCTAAATGTGGGCCAGCATGAAGGATGGCTTTTGAAAGGTTTTTGGTGGTAAACACAGGGGAGGTCCCTTGAAACCCAGTGATCCCTCCAGCTCTAAAAGCCTAAGATTCTAAGACTGGCTAAGGAACCCGCGTAGCTGCCTTCCTCCTGCTCTGTCGCTCTGCAGCAAACAGCAGCCGTCTGCACCTAGGATCAGGCTGCAAGCTCACTTCAGACAAGGGCACTGGCCCCTCTGTGTGTTAAGAAAAGGTCTGAGAAGCTGGTGATTTGGGATTATGATCCCTAATGCCCAGCATATCCTCTCAGTAACCATTATCAACTTACTTTATCATTACCTCAGTTTCCTTTCTGCAAAAAAAAGTCCTATCTAAGAGAGGCATAAATGGACATTATTTTGAATAGTAACAGTTAGAATAATCTTTTGACTATTGGATATTCTATGGAGAAAGGTAAGTGTTAGGCAGAATACACTCTCAGAACCAGAACTGCAATTCACGGAAGTTTAACCCACCATATGTGTAAACACACACACACACGCACACATGCACACGCACACGCACGCACGCACACACACGCACACGCACACGCACACACACGCACACATGCACACGCACACGCACACACACGCACACGCACAACACACGCACACACACGCACACATGCACACGCACACACACGCACACGCGCACACACGCACACACACACACACGCAAAGTCATACTCAAGACAGAGGTGTGACCCAGCTGGCCCTGTCTTTGAGTTCTTTCTTTCTGGCTTGAGTAAGAGGAGGCAGTTAGTTGGGGTGTTAAAAGAATTTTCTAGGTTTTAGCACCTGATACCTTGCAAAGACATTGAAGGTCACCAACTGCTCTCTTCTTCCGGGTGAAACCAGGCAGAACTTAACCTCAATGTGGGTATCGACGCTTCTATTCCCTGATGCTTAGAGGAGGACATGTAAGAGGGACTGCTGGACTCTGCAGAGGGACCAGGGTGCTCTGAGACATTCCATTCCAACTCTCTCACAAAGCTAAACAAGAATCCCTCAGAGCCAGGGTGAGAACCCAGGGGTGAATGAAATGGACACAGTTAGGCCATTAAAACCAGGAATTCATCTCTCAGTGTGATATTTATAGGAGTTGCACATAAAAAGTAACTCAGCCATCATTACCATCGTTGCCATCATCACCATTACCCTGAGAGGTGAGCATCTGCTCGATGTCCTGTAATGTACAAAAACAGCTTTCACATCCATTATTTTATTTTAGCTTCATAATCACCCTGTAAAGTAGGTGCAGCACAGCTTAGTCCCTGCTCCTCTTCCCTTCTGAGGAGAGAAAACTGCAGCTCCAGGAGAAGTGACTTGCGCGTGGCCATCCAGCAGGCAGTAGCAGACACGAGACTCGCTTTCTCACTTCAGCCCAGTGTCTTTCAGTGACAGCTTGGAAAGCTGTTGCCTTACCAAGAGTACCGTGGGGAATGGGTGGACTGGGAAGGTGCTCTCCCAGGTGGATACTACCTTGGTGCGTGCTGAGGACATAGGAGCAGAGGTCCTGTTCCCTGATGAAGGCCTGCAAATGTTCTGGTGCCTTTGGGGTTGCTGATGGTCCTCACTGCGCCAAGAGAAGCAAGTGATTTTCTGGTTGGCTTATTCTGTTGATTGCAACTGAGCTGCATCTCTAAATTGAGCTTGCCAGAAAAACTGGTACCAATTAAAGATGAGCCTTCTGCTCTCCATGGCTGGCTGGGGTTTAGAGGCCTCAGGGAAGGCCAAAGAGTCTCTGTCCCTGTAAGGGCAGCCCTTATCCTCCCAACCCCGAGGCTCCTTCTCTGAAATCTGAGCAGACAGCCCTCGCTATGGACATCTCCTTTTTTCCTTAGCAAAACCTGGTTGTGCATTTCCTCCTCCTACCCATCTCCTTGAAAGCAGCCCATTGTAGTCTCAGAAACGTGTGCTAAAACACCCAGAAGTCTAGCTGCAAACACGGAAGCACCAGCCGCATGGGAACCCAGGCCTTCAGCTGACTTCTCAGGCATGCGCCTTCTGCATCCCCTCCCTGCCACCCCAGCCCTCCTCCAATCACCTACACACTGGACCAGCTCCCACTCCACGGACTCCCAGGCCCCCTGCCCTGGCAGGGTGTGCTCCCACCTTTCCGGTTTGTACCCTTCTCAGTGTTCTACATCTCACTTGAGGAAACCACCTAGTCCTCTGGCTTTTAATCATCTCTGTCTCATACTTCCGTGTATCCTTGACTGCAAGTGATCTTTGTCTCTCTCTTTTTTTTTTGACGGAGTCTTTCTCTGTCGTTAGGCTGGAGTGCAGTAGCGCAATCTCGACTC
The DNA here is from genome assembly GCF_049354715.1 of Callithrix jacchus. NCBI lineage: Eukaryota > Metazoa > Chordata > Mammalia > Primates > Cebidae > Callithrix > Callithrix jacchus. Next base: position 23,800,479 of record NC_133516.1, on the reverse strand, counting down.
ACTGCAACCTCCGCCTCCTGGGTTCAAGCTATTCTCCTGCCTTAGCCTTCTGAGTAGTTGGGGCTACAGGCGCCTGCCACTGTGTCCAGCTAATTTTTGTCTTTTTAGTAGAGATAGAGTTCACCATGTTGCCAAGGATGGTCTCAATCTCTTGACCTCACGATCCACCCACCTTGGCCTCTCAAAGTGCTGGGATTACAGGTGTGAGCCACCGCACCTGGCCCCTTGACTGCAAGCTATCTATTTTTTCACGGTTTTGAACAAGTGTCCCAGGTAATGCATGTTGGCTTTTAAGCATGGATTCTACAGGCCTCCATGTTCTCCTTCCCTTTCACAGAATCATGATGTGTAAGAGGTGGAAGGGGCCTTGCACAGTTCCATTTTACAAGGAGACACACTGAGGTCCTGAGAGGAAATGCAATCTGTCCTCCTGGATGGAGACGACTTGAGTTTGTTGTACTGAACACAGACGTGCAGAGGTCTGTCCCCTAATGGAGGCTGGTGAAGCTTGGCCTTCGTGTGGATCCTGATGCTCCAGTTCCCCGATGCTTACGGGCATGCAAGCAGGAGGTGCTGCTGGACTCGGAGGGGAGAAGGAGGCACTGCACAGCTACTGGCCTGACTCCAGCCTCCATCTTCTGGCTTCAGCGCTTAGCATTTCTCCATGATTCCCTTCTCCTGGTCTTTCCACTATTTGAGTCAATCCCAGAATCCCTTAGGCCAGGTCTGGTGCTGATGCTACTGGTACTGAAAACATTGGTGAATGGAAACAGAGGCCTATCACGAAGTAGCCTGAGGACTTGTTTGCTGCATAATCGTGGCTTTGTTTTCCGCCAGCTTGGATTCACAACTTGGAAAATATGCTTGTGCAGATCTCAACTCTGTCCTATAAACCTCCAACCGCTCTGTTTTCTATCAGTTCAGGCCCTCAATATGTCCTCCCTAGCTATTCACTGTAGCTCCATATGCTAGCCTGATCAGTCTTCCAAAAACCCAGCTCTGATCATGTCCCCTACTCTAAAACCTTTAGTGGCTCCCCATTGATTTCCTTCAGCTGATATTATACTTCCCTGCCCCGATTGCAAATGTCTTTCTAGCTATGCCTTATCTGGCAGCTCCCTTCATTGGGCATGTTACACCCACCATGCAGCCAGCCTGTTGCTGCTCCCTGCATACACCTGAAGCTTCCCTGATGCACTGTGTTTGCCTAGACTATCTCCTTGGCTTAGAATGGCCTTCTCTCTCTTCCAAGCCTGCAGAAATGCCACCAACTTCTCAAGACCTATCACAAATGCCATCTTTCCATGAAGCCTTCTTAGTGAACCCCTGTGGGGCCTCACACGTCTTTGTTTTCTCTCTCTGATCTCACTCACCTAACTGCTTTGTTTCACAACTATTGCGACCCATGGAGTGCCACAGGAACCCAGGCCTTCAGCTGGGAGGGCAGGGACCTGGTCTTTTCCAGCTTGGTGTTTGCTGCTGCCCAGCACAGAAGCCTGTAGGAGAGTCTGCGTGATAGGCATTTGTTAAACGAATGAATTCTTTACAGTGCTGTCACTGCAAAGGTGTCTTGGGGTTGTCAAGGTTAATATAAATAATTAAGGCTAGTTATTCATCTCTGGATTATTAAAATTAACCCAGTCTCTGATTCTAACAATGCTTTACCCCCGGCAGAATTTCCTTCTGGGAGCCTGAAGCTTTGATTATAGAAAAGCACCCTGGGAGGCAAGACCTAGAAAGGTATTTATCAGTCTCTCACATTTGCAGTTTGCCTGAAGACGGCTCTGAAAGTGGGTTGAGTGGGGGTTAAGAGTTGGAAGTAGGGGCCAGGAGACAGCCCCCCTCCAGACTAGCCTGAGTGCTTGCAGATGTTAAAAGCAGCCAGTGTTTCATAAGTGGGCATGGCATCCGTTCTCATGGAGCCCTTCTTTCTCCTGGGCTCTGTGAGTCTGGAATAACAAACCAGGCTGCCACGGATTCCTGTGATGCTTCCTGGAAGTGAATGCTGCGGATTCCCACATTTTAGACTTTATTTTATTTTATTTTTTGAGACAGAGTCTCTTTCTGTCGCCCAGGCTGGGGTGCAGCGACACAATCTCGGCTCACCATAACCTTTGTCTCCTGGGTTCAAGTGATTCTCATACCTCAGCCTCCCAAGTAGGTGGGATTACTGGTGCCCACCACCACGCTTGGCTAACTTTTTGTATTTTTAGTAGAGACCTGGTTTCCCCATGTTGGCCAGGCTGGTCTCGAACTTCTGACCTCAGGTGATCCACCCACCTCAGTCTCCCAAAGTGCTGGGATTATATGTGTGAACCGCTATGCCCGGCCACATTTTATACTTTAAAAAATGATATCCACCAGTCCTTTCTCTACCCTGCCTTTTTATCCTTTCCACCACATGTGGTGCACAGGGCCAGATTATCCTGGAATTTTTCACCTGAGTCAATAAAGGTTCTTTGAGCTTCCACTGATGTGGACCTTGGGGAGGGTGCCAACACATGGTTCACATCTGCCTAGAGCACGCAGACTCAGAAGGCCAGACCATAGGAGCAGAAAGGACCCTGAAGGGCACCTGGCCCCACCTCTTCATTTGCAGACTTGGAATCTGGCTGGAGTAAGATGTAGAACCATCAGGCACCTCTGCAGGACTGCTTGTGAGCTGGGGATGGATGGGTGATCACTGTTGGCTTTGGATGAGGGACTGCAGGGGGCAGACCTCTGGAGCCAGGGCCTTTGTCCTTCTGGCCTAGGAGGCCCACAGGTATGCAGCATGTGCCATTCATGAGGGCACCTGGCTGAATGGAGCAAGTAGGAATTGAAATCCAGTCCATGCTCCTTTTACCAAGTTCTATTCTATGGCCCAGGATGAGATCTCTGCCTCCACAGGAAGAGGTACTGTTCTTTCTTTTGCACAAAGGCATCTTCTACTTGACAACTCCAGTGCCAGCCCAGCTTCATCTACCCAAAGGCATGGATTTTTCTAATCAGTACACTCAGAGGAGACCCCATTTTCTAAACACACAAAGATATGCTATAGGCCAGTGGGGACCCGGGTGACCTTCCCCTTCCTCTTTAGCTGCCTCCCACCTGTCCCTGGTACAGATCCTCCATTCAACCCAAACCGATTGTATAGGAATGTGTAGAGCACTTCCTTTTCCTTGGTCTCAAGGCTTCTAGCACATTCTGGCCATGGGCGACATGTTGTGTTGTCCTGTGCGTGTACTTCCGTACATACAAGTGAGCTTCCTAAGTACAGATATTCTGTGTATTGGACTTTGTTTCTGCAGCCCCTGGGCATTGCCTTAAACATAGGAATGAAGGAAGGAATCCATTAGATCATGCCGTATAAATTCTCCCTCCAGGATCTCGCTGCCACGCCACTTCTCCCCCTCCCACCCACCCTCTTGCTGACTCTCGAAGCCTTGCTCTTCTTTACAACTCCCCTTGGGCTCTGCTTTCTTGTGGGGCTTTCCCCACAAAATAGTTCACCAATGTTCCCCTCCCGGTGGCTTGTACCACACAAAGCGTGATGGTGATTCTAACAATAGCCAAAATTACTGAGGCCCTGGTATGTGCCTCCCGTGCCGGGGGCTTCATGAGAAGAGTCTCACTTAGTTCTCCCAACACCTGTGAAGCGATATTATCTATTGCTGTGTAACAAATTACCACAAACATAACAACACACACTCATTATCTCACAGTTCTTGTGAATCAGGAGTCCAGGTACGGCTTAGCTGTGTCCTCAGCTCAAGGTTTCACAGGATGGCAGTCAAGGTGCTGGCCAGACGGCATGTTCTTCTGGAGGCTCTACTGGGGAAGAATCCGCTTCCAAGCTCACTCAGGTTGGCAGAACATATTCCCTCGTGTTTGTAGGAGTGAGCTCCCTGAGTTCTCGCTGGCTACCCATGGCCTCTGTACTCTGTCCTCATCCTAAGCATTGCTCCACTGGACACTTCTGAGGGTCAGTCCCTCCTCACTCCCTGATTCGTCGATGCCAGTCAGTTGTTGGGTGAGCCTTTTTACGTGGTCACTCTGGAGGACTGTGCGTAGCTGTTGTCACACTGCTGCATTCCCTACATCTGACAGAGTCCAAGCTCATCCGTGTTGATGGTGATGATGACGACAATGTCAGAGGAGGAAGGCCTTCTAGCCAAAGAGGAGAGAGAAGCTCAGCCTGGCAGGAGAGCTCCCTGGCTGGGTAATCCAATGTAGGGTAGGAGGGCAGAAAAGGGTGAGGGTGGGGAGAGGGGCGCAGAAGCATGGGACCCCAGTGACCAAAGGGCTCTCACTCCTGCCCACCCTTGCGCAGATCAAGGCAGCAGGGCTCGCTGTGTTCTGGCGGTGACCTTGGTGCCTTTGGCTCATATACCCATTGTCTTTCCCCGCCCCACCTTTCACCCTGAGATGATAGCCTGTCATCTGGTCAGATTTCCCCTTCCCCTTTTGCCACCTGAACTCCTGGTTGGGCTACTAAACCTTTTTGGAGCCCAGGCTCTGCTGATCGAGGACAGGCCCATCCTCTTAACTCATGCAAATACCGCAGATGCTTTTGTCTCTGAGGTCTTTCCGTTTTCCTCCCTGTTATGATTTTTTTCTGGTTTGTTTGACCACTGTGGAAATTTATGTTCTTCACCTTGCTAATTGTATCTTCTTCCATTACTTGGGCTCCCAAATTTGATCATGCAATGATCTTTCCCCCATGATTTCTGGTAGGCAGGAAATCCTAGTTTAAAATAACAACCCATCTCATTTCTTATTCAATCATTATTCATTCAGTACATGATTTCTTTTCCCGAGGCAGGAGCAATTGCTCAATTTTATTTTCTTTATCAGTCCAGTAAACAGAAAGGCAGGGCAATAATCCCAGCAAACTGCAATGAGCAAAAAACCTCAGGCCTTGTTAAACCTTGTCTCATCTGCGGCAGAGGTTGACAGGGTGAGCATTACTCACTTAATTCTTGGTGAAATTCTCTTATCCCTCATTTTCTCCAAAGGTTAGGTCATGGCACTTTTCTTCATGATGTAAACAAATAAATAGTTTTCCAGATTTGAAATGTAGAAGTCACTTTTGATCTTTCTCTCCCCCGAGTCCCCACATCTACCAGCCCCGAGTCCTGTCCATTTCTGTCTTAGAACGCCTCTTGAGGGCGCTTGCCTCCAGCCCATTTCCTCCACCCTCTCCCTTCTGGGCCTCTCCAGCTGTCGCTCTGTTCCCACTCTCTCCACTCCTGCCTCTTCCAATCCACACCTCACAGAGCAGCCAGACCACTTAAAAGCCTAAGCCCTGATTGCAACACACCAGCAAGTTTCCATTGCCCTCAAAATGCAACTCAAGCTCCTCCCTGTGTTCTGAGGCCTACAAGGCCCTACAGCAACTGGCCCCTCCTATGTCTCCTCCTACATCTCCTATCTCTCTCTGCCTTCCCTCTAGACACACTGTCCTCTCCTTTCCATTTCTCCCAGAGCCAAGTTCCTCACTGTCTTAGACCCTTGCAGGTATGGCTTCCACCCAGCATGCCCTTCCCCAAGCTCTTCACAAGATGGAATCCTGCTCATTTTTCAGCCTTCCGCTTAAATGTCACCTTCCCTAGTCCCTGTGTGCTCATTCTGCTTGTTCTTTTTCTTCACAGCACTTGCAGTCTTTTTCGGTGGCAGCCTGCCTTCTCCACTAGACTATAAGTTCCATGAGAGCAAGGGCCACACATGTGTTGTCTCTGGCTGGATGACCAGCTCCCAGCTCAGCACCTGGCACATGGCAGACACCCAAGTCTATTAAATGGAGTTTTTCAAAGGATTAATGAATTAATGAATGAGGCTTCCTTGAATTCTTTCCCACCCATCTGTGCCCTTCCAACCAAGATTATATGTCTTTCAAATATGATATGGATTCTTTCCCTCCTTCCTTGACTCCATTCCCTCCATTTCTGGAGGAATTTTTATGTGCTTGCATTGTTTCCCCACCACAGTGGCATCTTGTTTATCTGAAAGACATTGTCTCACACCCTCTTCTACTTAGAATGCAGCTCAGAAGCCAGAAAGAAGCAAAAAGTCCTCTGCAATAAACTCCAAACTGGGAGAGTCCAGCCTTTGAGCTCCCATTCAGAACAATGTTTTCTATTTCCCCACACTCCTAATAGGAATGAAGATCTGCTCCCCAAACCTAGAGCTGATTAATCTCTTTCATTGTTGGGAAAGGGGGCTGCCAAACTCCATGAAATGATGACTACCTTTTTCAACGAAAGACCTAAAGGAAGGAAATTTAAATTTAAATTCTATGTCTAATAGACATAGAATCCTTATTTTTGGTAAGTTCATTCATCACAGTCTAAACCCTGCACATGCATGCACATACGCTCACACACACGTGCGCGCATGCGCACACACACACACACACATGCACACACACACACACCCTGCTGCCTCTTGCTCCCTCCCACATCCACAGTCAGATATAATGGAGCTCCTTTCAGGGAGGTATGTGTTACACGTTCCCTGGTGTCCTGCTGGAAACCTGATGGATGCCCAGAGGGGTCCGTTTCAGAGGATCTTCCTTACAGGATCCAGGAAGGCAGAGACTCTTGGGATTTTTCTCAGGTTGTCTTGGGCTGGTTGGCCAGAACTCCAGCCCTCCAGAAGCTTGGAAGAGTTCCCAGGAGATCATGGATGAATTCCTTCAACACCAAGGACTCTGTCCAGCAAACCTGGTCCTGTCAGAAGAACACACACCTGTGCCCACTCCTTCAAGAACTCTTCCCTAAGGTCAAAGTCAGGAAACGGAGTATTTACTCTACTCGTCAATGGACTCATTGTTCAATCATCTGCATTTCACAATCCCCTGTGTGCCTGGCAGGCAACACACAGGGAAGACAGACATCAGCAGGACAGTGTCTGCCCTCAGAAGACTGCCTTGCTCAGTGCTGGCTGCACCAGGGATTTCCTGTTTCTAAGACAACCCTTTCTTTCTTAAATAGCCTATCAGGTGGTTCCTTTAGAGATTCTTAACCTTGGCTCTGACATGTTGTCGTTTGTTTACAGTGTTTTTGCCTGTCTCAGAAAAACTCCCGCCCTGATTTGTAGATAGCTTGCTACATTGCTGGTTTCTGCTGGCTCGGCTGGAACTGCCTGCCAGGCCCGGTCTTCTCTGTCTCCGCACCCCACATCTGATGCAGTGCTCAAGTGTGGATTTAGCTTCAGATTGTCCTAGAGGTTGCTGCAGCAGTTTTTTAGGATTGGAGGCAGATCATTGCTAGTCACTCATTCTCTAGGGATTGTACTATGAAAGGAATATATATATATGTATATATGCACACACTAAGGATTTATATATATATATTTATTAATAAAAAATATATTTGTTATTATGTATAATAACTATATTATATATTTTTACATATTTAAATATATATAAATAATATATAATATATTATATTTAAATATATAAATAATACATACATTATATATAAATATTATATACATTATTGCATATAAATATATACAATATTATATACAAATATATAAAAGTATATATTATATATATTATATATTAATATATAATATATATTTATTATATATATTTATATATGTATTATATATAAGAAATATATATTATATATATATATATTTCCCTGGAGGAGTTCCCCTAATCCACTGCAATCTCATTGCCAATTATTCCCATAAAGAATTCCTGATGGGTGCCTGGGGAGCTGAAGTGGTTACATAGATGTTCAGGCATTCAAAGCCCCAAGGCCTCAAGGCCTGAAGAGAATGGGACAAAGCCCACAGGTGTGACCAGAGCCATGGCAGTGAACTGGTTTATCCACTTTTCTGTGTTAGATTTCCAGGTGACCCAATAAACCTATCCCACTCATCGAAGAACATTAAACTTCACAGACAGGGAATTGTGGGGCTTCTCTCATAAGCATGGACTTCTAATAACTCACAAAGGCCTTTGACTCCATTTCCTCCAAATGCTCTCTTAATTGAAACCACTTCTCTCCAGCCCTCTGCCACCTCTCCCCTTGCCTGGACACTGCACACTATTCTAACTGGCACTCCTGACCCCCCTCTCAGTCCCCTCTAATTTGATCTCTACACAGCATCCAGAGCCATCTTTTAAGCCACATATCTAACCAGGTTTTTATTGCCCCTCAATGGCCTCCTTAGACCTCAGGGTAATATCCAAGCCGCTTTGCTCTGCTTCACAGAATCCTCCCAGCTTGACCCCTGTTGACCTCTGCTATGTCCTTACTCCTCAGCACTCGTTCTGTTGCAGGAATGCTCTGACCACTCATACCCCATGTTTTCTCTTACTTTCGGGTCTTCAAACACAACACAGGTCCTCCTGGATCTCCCTGTCCTCCCTCCCCTAACTCCTAATCAACCTTGAAGATGGTTTAGACATGAGCTAAGGGTACCAGGGCAGGACACTTTCCCAGAGCACTCAGCACACTCCACCATCACCTCCTTTCCCAGCAGCTGGATTAGGAGACCCCATACCACTGTTGAGCCAATACCTTCATATACACCAATTACCTGCTTAGTTGTCTGTTTCCCTTACTAGGATGTGAGACCTTGAGACCTAGATTCTCTCCGACTCATTATTGTACCTCCAGTGGCTAGCACACTTCCCAGGATATAGCAGAAAAGAGCTCAGTAAGTGGTTATTGAATTCATTCATTCACAAATAGAATTGCTGCAATAGGATAAATCCTCGGTATCAGAGACAATCTTGAAAAAGCAGGTAGCACAATAAGAAAAGCACTAGGCAGGAAGTCGTGAGATCTGAGTTCCTCATAAACTCGTGTAAATCCAATCTCCTCTCTGCACATATAAATTCTAGGATCAAAATCTCAGAAGTCCTTTTCAGACTCTGTGGTTTATGGTGGTGAATCATACATGTTTTCTTTAAGAATTACTCCTGGCCGAGCGTGGTGGCTCATGTCTGTAATCCCAGCACTTTGGAAGGCTGAGGTGGGTGGATCACGAGGTCAAGAGATCATCTTGACTAAAATACAAAATTTAGTATTTACTGTCTCTACTAAAAATACAAAAATTAACTGGGTGTGGTGGCGCATGCCTGTATTCCCAGCTACTTGGGAGGCTGAGGTAGGAGAATTGCTTGAACCTGGGAGGTGGAGGTTGCATTGAGCTGAGATCGCGCCACTGGACTCCAGCCTGGCTCCTGGTGACAGAGAAAGACTCTGTCTCAAAAAAAAAAAAAAAAAAAAAAAAAAAGAAGCTTCTTTTGAGTTGCTTGTGAGGGACATCAGAAGACCACCATGTTCAGAGGAACCCTCTTAAATTCCATAAATAGCACCAAGGACATAATTAGAAAAAAGAGATGCTTTGGTTCCAACAGAACTTAGTCCTCAAAACCTAATTGTCAGTACCTCCTACTGCCTTCTTCCTGGGATGGAGGAGCCCTGTCTTTATTTTCTCATAATTAGCATCCTGGGGCTTCTCAATGTTGACTCCACCATCTCTTCCCTACAGAGCTGGTAAGTTTGCTGAATTCCAAAGACTAGGGGTAAAAGTATCATTCAGGATCAGGACCTGAGAAGAACTGGAAAATGTGTCAAATTATATGAATGACCATAAAGTGTCTAGAAATTTATTATAACCCTCCAGAGTCTAAAGCCTGAGGCCCCAAAGTCCAGGGCTGGAATGTAGGACAGACGGTAGAAGGGCTTAAAATTATTGCTAGAGGTCCACAGATTCCTTGTGAATCCAGTGTCATTTCTAGACTAAATGAGTATGAAGTCTTGCAACTACACCTTGTTTCTCAAATGTACAGCAGAGCTGCCACTGTAACTAATGAAATGGAAATTCATTTAAAAGTAGCACTGAGTTTATACCAAGCACCATGCACTTTTCTAGCTCAATGGATATTATCATGGATACAACAACGGGTACTGCAACAGTTACTACCACAAATACCACCATGCATCCTACATGGGTTGTGTAAGGACTCTCAGTTACTAGAGTGCCAGCTCTGGAAAAGATGAAACCATAGCTGTCTTACTGGTGCTGTACTCCCAGCACCGTGTTCAAGGCTCACCATGTGCTAGATGCTTAGCAGATATTTGTCAGGCATCAGGGAAACTTTTTACTTTAAAAAGATAGACACAGCTGGGCTCAGTGGCTCATACCTGTGATCGCACACTTTGGGAAGCCAAGGCTGGTGGATCACCTGAGATCAGGAGTTCAAGACCAGCCTGGCCAACAAAACCCCGTCTCTACTAAAAATACAAAAGATAACCAGGTAAGGTGGTGGGTGCCTATAATCCCAGTCACTCGGGAGGCTGAGGCAGAAGAATCAGTTGAATCCAGGAGGCGGAGGTTGCAGTGAGCCAAGATCACACCATTGCACTCCAGCCTGTACAAGAGCAAAACTCCATCTCAAATAATAATAATAATAATAATAAAATAGTAAAAAAAAAAAGACAGCTGTACTTGAAAATGTCAAGAACCACGAGGTAGTCAAAATAATTAACGAAATGACAGCTTCATGTTTTATTGCCTGTTGCAATTAAAAAACATTTGCTTTCACATTTGCTTTTGGGTCTCAAAAAACGATCTTGCTAGGAAAGTAGAGCTCCAAGTCCAGGAGGCTGCCTGGGGCAGCACCATAAGCCACAGGTAGTGGAACCGTGGTTTCAGCAACATACCACACAAGGACATTCATTTTCAGAAGAGTGCAGCTCTCCTTCCTCTCCCCCTCTGCTAGCTGGGATGGCTCAGATAAGTGACATCAGGAACGATAGATAAGGCCCTACAATAAGACTGGAGTTTCATCAAGCCAGGTGAGTCATTGCTAAGAATTGCAATAGTACAGAACTTCTTGCATTTAGCAAAGTAGTGGCATTGGGGATGTTGCCTGGGCAGCGGCCGACTAGGCTCTCCTTTTGTATCTCTGTCGTCTCCCTTTTTTCTGTCATTAAATAGACACAAAACTGTTGGGGCAAAATGAAGGTGAGTCTCTGTTAAGTAATTTCAGGTGAGTATTTTTGTGTATCTTGATTGAGGTCCAAGCTTTAAGGATCGTGAGAGATGGTTGAGATACAAAACCCAATGCAAATTGCAATCAGAAGCATATTAATTAAATAAAGTAAGGTGCATTCATACAATGGAATTGGATGCAGTTACAATGATATAGATTTATATTTATTGATATATCATTGACTAAATTAAGGATGGCATCTACTGTACAGTGTTTTTCTATTTACTTACATTTTATCCCTCCCGCAAGTGCAAAGACAGATGCCTGGAGTGACAGTCACCAAACATTACCTAGCTCTGCACCACAGGAGTTCATGTGACTTTTACTTTCACACCTTTACATTGTTATGAGTGTGTTTGGTGAGGTGCTGCACACAGTATGTTCTCTGGGCCCACCTGCATTGCTCATTCCAGAGAGCATAACACATCCCCATAGGGCAGCAGTCTTTATTAACGAGTCCTCACGGTCATCCAGAGCTGACTGGACACTTTCAGTCTTGATAACTAAGAAGACTGAGCCTTGACTGGCCACGTGGCAAGCCACCACCACAGGGCTCAAGTCACAGTGCTCACTGCTGCCGGCCAGGATCTCCCAGGAGCCCCAGAGACACCCAGGCCATGCACGAGTCCATTGTCCACCCTGCCCGCTAGCTCTGGGGGTCTTCCTTGTTCCCCGGGAGGCAGTGGTGAGGAAGGGCACATGGACATTCCTGTTTCCTCCCAGCTAGCCAGGGACCAGTGGCTGTGCTCACAGCCTTCTCCCCAGAGGCCACTGGCTGTCCATCTCAGCCACTGTGGGGACTGACCCTGGCCAGGTGCTGAAGGACTTTGGAGTCACTTTGTTTTTCTGAGCCTCAGTTTCTTCACTGGTAAGATTGGAATTAAAACGCTGCCTCACGTGAGGATCAAGTCAGACACAGTTTATTGCAGTGCTTTGTAGACTTTAAAATGTTTATGGTTGAAAAATTGGCAAGACAGCAGAGGCTCTGGAGTTAAACATGGGTCTGAATGTGGTCCTGTCACAGACTGACTCTGTGACTTGGAGAAGGGAAACACCCTCCCGCAGCCCCGGTTTCTGGTCTTTAATACGGGGTTATTCTTCTTTGTCTTATCCACCAGCCCAAAACCCTTCACAAGGAACTGTGCTGTGTTAAGCTCCAGAGAACCAGGGCTCAAAGGAAACCTTCTCAGGAGTAATTATGCAGATGTTGTGGGGGTGGGGGTGCTCCTGGCTAGAGCCCAGCTTCCCCCACTTTGTTTTTATTTTTACACCCTTGAAGTCCAAAACCAGCTGTCTGAATCACTTGCAAACAGAGCCAAAACTATTTTCATGCGTCATAGGAGGCCACGGGCTGCACCTCAGGATGGTGCGCTAAAAATATCCTCCCAGTGCTATTTTTAAGGCCCTGAAGCCTGCTAACCCCAGGTCACAGGAGCGGAACCCCTCATCACATGCACACAAAAGCACCAAGTTAGGGCCTGATGCCTCGCAGGCCCTTAGGTCAGGAGGCACTGCACTTCAACCCCACACTCTCCTCCCTGCCCACAGGGATTCCCCACTGTGCAAAGGCCTCTGCTGCAGGTGCAGGCTCATCCCTCTCCGGGTACCTGCCAGGCACCACAAAGCCCACTACGATGGGACCCCTGTGCCCAGCTGTGCACTCCACTTCCCACTGGACATTCTCAGAACCACCAGCACACAACATCCACGCAGCTGGGACACTGTCTACTCAGCTTCACGTGGGAACAGTCATTTATCAGTTCCAAAGCATGCTCGTATCCATGACCTTCTCTGACCGCCATTGCACTTCTGCCAAATGGATATTATTATCCCCAAGTTATAGATTAAGAAATGAAAGTGATATGTGTGCATTTATAACACCACTGTTATGCAAAAAAAAATGTAAATGAAAGTCTCTGGTGTGACCAAAGGTGGGACAACCTTGGATCAGCCGGCATCGGCTCAGAATTTCTTCTTGTTCTCCTACATATCTGGCCACACCCACTTTCCCTTGTAGTCAAACCAGTCACCATTCATTCATTTCACAAGGATTTCCCCAGTATGCACTCTGGGCCAGGCCTTCTCAGAGATAAATGACATCTTCCCTGCCCTGGGGAGGTCATGGTGCCAGGACGGAACTCCAGGGCATGGTAGGCGCAGGGTAGGGAGAGAAGGTAAGAAAGGCTTCAGGAAGGGAGTCATCCCTTTGGGCATCTGAGGGCTGAACAGGAAACAGAATAGCTGTCCAGACAGGAGCAGCTTGCGCAGCAGAGCGGGGAGCACATGGGAGCCGAAAGCAGGTCCGAGTGGGAATGGGCAAGGCGGGGACCCTGGAGCTGGACCAGAGCAAGGCAGAGCAGGAGGTGCAGGGCTGCCTGAAGGGCAGGGGGAGCCACTGGAGGGTTCCAGCAGTGGAGAGCATGATCATCGGTGGATGTTGGGGCCATCCCTATGATAGCTGTGGGGAGGATGGAGAGAAACAAGGCTGCAGAGAAGGAGGCCAGATGCAGGTCTTAACAATAGTGCAGGTGAGACAGGATGGGACAGAGGCAAGTGGAGGGAGAGAGGATAAAAAAGAAGGAGCCAGTTCTAGAAGTCCTTAGAAGTAACTAAACGGTAGGATGAAAACAAGTAACAGGGCATAGACCAGTTGTATGCATGGGACAAGAGAAGAGAAGTCAGGGTAAGCCCAGGGTTGAGTCTGGGTGGCTGGGAACAGATGAATGCCATCCATGGAGTGAGGGCGCACAGGGCAGGAGCAGGTGCAGGCAGGGGCAGGAGCAGGAGCAGGTGCAGGTAAGGGCAGGCTTGCTTTGCATCTGTCCTAGTAGGGAGGCGCATGGCTATCTAAGCAGCATTGATAAGCAGGAAGTCAGATATACAGGTATGGGGCCCAGGGAGAAATCAGGCTTGCATTAAACTTTTTGGAAGATGGTAAGGAGTTGAAGAAGCTTCTAGAACAGTGGGTCTCAACCTTCACTCTCATCAAAATCAACTAGGCTGCTTAAAAACAAATACTGATCTTTGGGAGGCTGAGGTGGATGGATCACAAGGTCAGGAGTTTGAGACCAACCTGGCCAAAATGGTGAAACCCCGTCTCTACTAAAAATACAAAAATTAGCCAGGTGCAGTGGTAGGCATCTGTAGTCCCAGCGATGCAGGAGGCTGAGGCAGGAGAATTGCTTGAACCCAGAGGTGGAGGTTGCAGTGAGACAAGATCATGCAACTGCACTCTAGCCTGGGTGACAGAGCAAGACTCCATCTCCAAAAAAAAAAAAAAATACTGATCTCTGGGTCCCATCCCCAGACATTATGATTTGGTGAGTGTATTACTGTATAATGGGCCCTGGCACTGCTAGATTTTTAATGATTCCAGGTGCTTCTTCTGATGTGTAGTGTTTCCAGGGATGGAAACACTGCCATGGAGACATGATGATGGAGCAGAGGTAGCCTGAGGCAGATCTGTGGTACACGTCGACACCGAAGGGCCAGGGAGGGAAGAGAGCCCCAAATCAGTCTGGCCTTCAGGGTAGAGGGCACCAGGAGAGAGCCTTACTCTAAAGCAGTCGGAGGGGGATGTCAGGAAGGCGGTCCTGTGAGCAGCATCGGAGGCTGAGAGAAGAACCAGGCTGTGAGAAGACTGAGGGGTGCCTCTGGCATTTAGCATCGAGGAGTCCGTCAAGGTGACCTGGGCCAGCACAGATTCCAGGGGGAAGGCAGGAAGGCGGCTGATGAGGGTTGCAGTAGACCAGACTTCAAGGAGAGTGGAAGGGGAGTAAGCGAAGACACCAAACATGAAGCACTTTTTTAGGAAACTTGGCTATGAATAGAAGCGGAGGAAAAAAGAGGGAAAGGAGGTATGATTGGGCAGATTTGAGGAAGCTTCTGTTCCAGGCATAAAGAAGCAAAAGGGGTAAGTGGGCAAGGCCTTGAATAATGAGGAAAGTTATGTTCACAGAGGGTTGCTTGGAACAGGTTTATAACGTGGGGGAAAAAATCACACTGAGACCATGGGTCACTCAGCAAGGCTAGTTTACTTCCTGCAGAAAGGATGCAACTCGCCGGCAGCCCTGCCATGAGAGCACACCTGAGCAAAGGAGACAGGGACATTTATAACTTCCATAACCTGGCAAAATCACCCTATTGCTGTGTCCAGTTTCCACTGGCCAGAACAGGACCTCACATTCTCTGCTTGCCCTGATTAGCTAAAATCTTGGCAATTTCCTGAATAGATAAGGGGGAAGCTAGTCAGGAGGGTTTCTCAATAAGGAATGGCATGCATCAGCGTTTGGAGCTTGCCCAGTTCTATTCAGACATGCCGGAGAGAGTCAAGGTAGCTGATTTAAGACGTGGCTGATTTAGAGAATATATATACATGGGTATGTTTATAATAGTGGATAATGGTCTTAGAGCAAGAGATTATAATTCCTTTTCCTTATAATGCAGTCTGAGATATAAACTTTGAAGATAAACTTTCCCTTCTCTCAGAAGGGTGGTACTGAGGAAGCTGAGGGGCTGGGTTTTGGGGCACAGTGCCGAGATCAGCCCTAGGAGAGGGGCTACTTTCCCCTGAGGGGCTAGGACCTGAGGTCGTGTCACCTGCCCTCCGTAGAGCCCTGCACCTGCATCTGCGTTGTGGAGTGTGCTGATGAGTGGGCAGGGGCTGCTCTTTCCCCTGCTCTCCAGCCCTGCCGCTAGCCCTCTTTCTCATGCCTGCCCTCCAGGTCCTGGCCCTCATGCTCGAGCTGCACATGCCAGGCTCTGCCTAAATGCAGATGACATATATATATATATATATATATATATATATATATATATAATTTATAATATGTATTAAATATATAAAATAAAAAATTATATATATATATATATATATATATTTTTTTTTTTTTTTGGAGACATAGTCTTACTCTGTCACCCAGGCTAGAGTGCAGTGATGCAATCTCAGCTCACTGCAACCTCTGCCTCCCGGGTTCAAACGATTCTCCTGCCTCAACCTCCCAAGTAGCTGGCACTACAGGCACATGCCACCACATCAGGCTAATTTTTTTGTATTTTTAGTAGAGACGGGGTTTCACCACGTTAGCCAGGATGGTCTTAATTTCCTGACCTTATGATCTGCCTGCCTTGGCCTCCCAAAGTGTTGGGATTACAGGTGTGAGCCACTGCACCCGGCCTTTTTTTTTTGAGATGGACCCTCATTCTGTCATCAGGCTGGAGTGCAGTGGCATGATCTCGCTCACTGCAACTTCTGCCTCCAGGGTTTAAGCGATTCTCCTCCCTCGGCCTCCTGAGTACCTGGGACTACAGGTATAAGCCACCATGCGCAACTAATTTTTGTATTTTTAGTAGAGATGAGGTTTCACCATGTTGGCCAGGATGATCTCAATCTCTTGACCTCATGATCCACCCGCCTCAGCCTCCCAAAGTGCTGGGATTATAGGCATGAGCCACCAGACCCAGCCTAAACCAAATTTTTGAGCACATTTCCCTAAAATGCTATTTAGTGACACACGGTTTTATCCCCGTTTCCCATCCACAGGATTTTTGGTTTCTTGCATTCTTCACTTCCATGATAAGATAAGTCGATGAGGGATTTCCAGATATCTTGGAGTTGTGCTACCAGATAGTTGCCTGTTTGATTTTGTAATCTATCCTCCCACCCCTTCCTGGGGGATTCTCCGGAGGACAGCGAGGCCCACATGCATGCGTGCACGCTGAGCAGCTTAAAACTCATCCTGTTTCTACACATCGCATGAGATTTGACGGGGGGGAGGAGGACAAGAAACATTCTAGGTGGCCTTGGATCTTACATCTCTGGTCAAAGATCTAGAAGTAATCCAGATTGGACAGGCAAGAGCTGTCAGGAGAAGCTGCGTCGCATTTGTTCCCAGACATCAGCAATCCCATGGATACAATGAGAAGGTGGGGTTAACCCTGCCAAGGCTCATGTCTATAACCTGAGGTTCGAAAAAGGAAGCATCTGTGAGGGCCTTGAGGGGTGGAGAAATCCCAGCCCACACATCCTGGGAGGCTCGCACCTGCTTATGTTGTACAACCCACCTCTCCAGGGGAGGCTCTGCCTGCTCATTGCCTTTAAGGAGAGACTTCAAAGGAGCCAAGGATTCTCTGTCACTTCCCTGCTTTCATCAGGACTTCTTTTTTTTTTTTTTTGAGACAGGGTCTCTCTCTATTGCCCAGGCTGGTATGCAATGGCATGATCTTGGCTCACTGCAACCTCTGCCTCTTGGATTCGAGTGATTCCACCGGCACCTGCCACCACGCCTAGCTAATTTTTTTGTATGTTTAGTAGAGACGGGTTCTCACCATGTTAGCCAGGATGGTCTCGATCTCCTGACCTCATGATTGGCCCACCTTGACCTCTCAAAGGGCTGGGATTACAGGTGTGAGCCACCGCACCCCGCCGTCATCAGGACTTTTTAGACATCATCCCCAGGGCCAACACCCAGACATGCGGACGAGGAGGGAGGGGCAATTACGTTCTGGAGAGAAAGGCATGAAATGGGAGGAAGGGGCAATAGGACCCTTTTTCTAGCAACTTGGGGAGAAGGGGAGGTGGCAGTGTCTCCCCAGCAATGTGGTAGCTTTGACCACCCCCTATGAAGGAGAATGGCCTGGGGTAGTCTAAAACACACAGGTAGAGGGGTGAAGAATGTTTCACCCACAGTCCATGAATTTACGGGAAATTTGTTCTTAGAAAACCTGGGGGCAAAGCTGGGCGCGGTGACTCATGCCTGTAATCCCAGCACTTTGGGAGGCCGAGGCGGGTGGATCACGAGGTGAAGAGATCGAGACCATCCTGGTCAACATGGTGAAACCCCGTCTCTACTAAAAATACAAAAACTTAGCTGGGCATGGTGGCACGTGCCTGTAATCCCAGCTATTCAGGAGGCTGAGGCAGGAGAATTGCCTGAACCCAGGAGGCGGAGGTTGCGGTGAGCCGAGATCGCGCCATTGCACTCCAGCCTGGGTAGCAAGAGCGAAACTCCGTCTCAAAAAAAAAAAGAAAACCTGGGGGCACTCCATCTCCAGAGGCCTTAGTTGATGTTTGTGCTCTGAGGGATGCTGAGGGAAAAGGCCCCCGAACTAACAGGGTGAAGGCAACATGAGAGGGCAGTGGGTCGTAATTAGTACCCCCCTTTTTAAAAATCTCAAAATAAATGAATTAATTGATTATTCACCTTGTTGCTCATTTGCTTTTGGGTTATCACGAGTTTGGGGTTTTTTTTAAAGGAGAAGGGAGGGGAAAGGGAAATGTAGAAAAAAGGCAAATGATCAAAGAAATTGATCTGCATGAATTATAAATAGACCCTCAAACTTTTAGAAGGGCAGAGGGTTTGTCAGGTGAAAAGTCATGTCAACAAAATAGATCTTCCTGTCACGCCATAAAGCATGAAGAAGAGAAAAAGTTTAAGAGAAGAAAGATTAGATTATCCAAAATTACATAACTATTTTTTTTTTAATCACAAAAATAGCTTCATTTAAGAAAATGTATTTGGCCTGTAATCCCAGCATTTTGGGAGGCTGAGGTGGGTGGATCACCTGAGGTCAGGAGTTAAGACCAGCCTGGCCAACATGATGAAACCCCGTCTGTACTAAAAATACAAAAATGAGCCAGGTGCATGCCTGTAATCCCAGCTACTCAGGAGGCTGAGGCAGGAAAATCTCTTGAACCTGGGAGGTGGAGGTTGCCGTGAGCTGAGATTATGCCACTGCACTCCAACCTGGCGACAGAGCAAGACTCCATCTCAAAAAAAAAAAAGTATTTAGTATAAGCAACTGACATATTTGATTTTATTCTTTCCATTCTTCCACTAATGAAAATATTCCTAACAATTGTTTTTTAATGGAAATGGATTCCTAACAAAATTTCTCAGCACAGCTCAGCCTTTTTCCCATATGGTCTCATCATTCTGTGCTCTGAGATCACTCTGGCTATTGTCAAATCTTCAAGAAAAATCACGGCTTTTTAACTCTGTTTTCTGGCATGTGAATGAAGAACAAGGTATATGGGGAGCTCCTGAAACAAACCAGACAGATTGCACTCACAGCCTGGAAAGCCGACCACCTGCCCCAGGGACATCACGGGGAAAGAGCCACCTGAACAAAACCAGAAAACCAAGCTGTGCCACACCACACATTGTCCATGTCATGCAGAAATGCAAGACCAAGAAATCAGTATCAAAACCAGCACAGAACAGCGAAACCCAGAGGATCTGGCATAGGAGACGGAACCTCCTGCAGGGAAATCTTATTTATTTTATTTTTATTTTGTTACTTTTTTTTGAGACAGATGCTCACTCTGTCACCCAGGCCAGCGTTCAATGGTGCAATCTCGGCTCACTGCAGCCTCTACCTCCAGGGTTCAAGCGATTCTCCTTCCTCAGCCTCCTGAGGAGCTGGGATTACAGGCACCTGCCCCCATGCCTGGCTAATTCTTGTATTTTTAGTAGAGACAGAGTTTCACCATGTTGGCCAGGCTGGTCTCGAACTCCTGACTTCAAGTGATCCACCCACCTCAGTTTTTCAAAGTGCTGGGATTACAGGTGTGAGTCACTGCCCCTGAACCAGGAAATCATAACTCGAGGAACATGAAATGCCCCCAAAACAACCCTTGGTTTTGATGAGCTTACTGATTAAAAAAGTATCAGCAGCCACAATGCAGAAAGGATAGTATGGAAGGGACTTTACACAAATAAGCTTAGAAGAGTGAATAGGAGGTGAGAAAAGGGGCCGGGCGAGTGCTGCCGATGTTGTCAGGAAGTTTTACTTTGAACTTGAGCAGAGCCAGCAGAAGCTGGTCAGAGACAGGAGAGGATGGGGAACTGTGTGTTACAGGAATTACCATAAGCAGAGACGGAGAGAGTGGGGCGGAAACCCAGAGTGGTGAAAGGGAGAGAGAAGACTTCTAGTGGGAGGTGAGGGCTTCAGTGTGGGCAGGGGAAAGGCTGCTGTCTGTCCATCAGAGCCCAAGGGAAGAAGCTGATGCAGACGGTGGGACGGTTCCAGCACTGGGAGAGGGATGAGGCTGTTTCTCCCTTACGGCCGCCATTGAAGACATGAGACAAGGTTTCTAGGTGAAAGTGACAGAGTTTGAAGAGAAAGAGCAAAGTATGCAATTATTCCCCTGCGGATGGGGATGGCAAGCTTTCCAGAAGAACTTCAAAGTGTCTCTGGGCAGCATAAAGAAGTGTGTGACTGTGAGTGCAACAGAGGACGCTGGGCAAGAGAATCGAGGGTATTTTCAGGCAAGCGGTGATGACACCAGCTTATTGCATGGTGAATGCCCAGAGACCAAGCCAGGCACTTCATCAGAGGACCCCCAGATGCCAGTCGCTCAAGATCTGTTTTTGTCATCTGTTCAGTTTCTCCAGAGAGGCAGAGCCCAGTCTCCTTCCTGAAGGACATGTGCCTGGCTGTAGGTGCTCTTCGGCAGGGTAGGGAGAGGGGCAGAGTCTCACTGTCCATTATGTAGATTTCACTGAATCCTCTAGTTTGCAGCCCACATGGCACTCACTCCACTTACCCTCCATTGATCCTAGTGGCCCTAAAGTCAAAGTCCCTTCTTTTAAACTTCTTTAGAAAATGAATCTCTGTCCTCCTGCTGACTCTGGTGGGACAGGGCTAGGGAGAGAAGGAGGAAGAGTCTCTGTGTGAGGTGGGGTGAGGAGCATGCACAATCAACTCACAGACAGGCTTGAAAACAGTGCCCTCTTCTCCTGCCTGAGGCCCATCCTGGCCTCTGCAGATTGGGCAAGAGGCCAGTTCAGGCTCTGGAGGTGGTCCCAGCCATTTGATCCAGAAATTCTGTCATCCCATGTATCGGTGTCATGGTGTGGGAGGGGCTGCAGAGGCTGCTGCTGGCATGACCCCTCACCCCATGGATTCCCCACCTGCAACTGGAGTAAGGCCTACACTGGGGCCATCTGAAGGGCAGGGTTGGGTCAGATACTGCCCAGCTCCATGGGAGATTCTGCGTCTAACTTTCAGTTGACTGGAAGATTAGGAACAACTCACTTTCCCTATTTATTCTGCGCTTATAAAATGGAAATTGCTCATTCAGACAGGGAACAGGGATGTAGCTTTGTCTCCTAATCCAGATCACAAAACATATTAAAACAATCCTAGAGAATTCCACCTTCCTCAGTATCTGCTAGACTCATAATCCATTAAGAGCGGTGTGCCAAGAGGTTATTCGCCTTTCCTGGCTGAAAGTTTTATGTCCCAGTAGGCAGAAGAGGCAAAAGCCTTTAGTTCAACTGTTGGTTATAAAAGTCAAGAAGATAATGAGATAATGTAAAGGGCCATTAGGCTGGATTCTTTGCTCGGCTTCTGACCCCAGTCCCAGGTTCCCACTGGCGATTATATCTAAGTTGCCTGCTCCTACACACAAAATAACACCTGTCTAGGTAAATACATATCCCTACAAACTATAACCAATTTTACTCATACACCCAAACTTAGACAAACGTTTATACATACTAAATCTTCGCCACCTGTGTATAACCTATAAACTAAAATACTACGTTAAAACAGTCTAATAAAACCTCTCTGAAAGTCTACTCCTAGGTGATAGTCCTCAATAAAACTCTCAAAAGTAACTTTAATTCTTTAAAAGCTTATTATTATTATTACTATTAATATTTGTCAACAAAGGGTAATGGAGCCAAGTGATGTGTATCCGGACAGACGAAGCAGCAGAAAGAGGCAGAGACCCCCCACTCAGACCTTTTCCCCAGCGGAGGCAGCTGGCCAGGAGTCAGAATGCTTAGGATTTGCAGTCAATCTCCCTCTTACCAGCTAGTGACCGCAGGCAGATCCTGGTTCTGTCACTCACTCTATGTGTGACCTTAGACCTTGGAGAGTTAAACTGTCTGACCCTCACTTTACCCATCATTAAAATGAGAAATGATAGCACCCTTGGTTACCGGGTGGCTGTGAGGATCAGGTGAGGTCATGATTGTAAGGGACTTAGCACCATTGTGGGAAGTAGAAGAGTTCCTCTTTAAAGTTTTCTTTCTTGTTGAAGAATAAATTTGCTAATAACTCTTTATTAAGCCCTATCCTATGTAGCTGTTAGACAGGCTTATAGGTATGTAGTATATTCTGTGTCCTTGTCCTTAAACCAAGATATCTGTGTCGGATGTGCTCACAGGCAAGTCCCAGCTCCCCATTGCTTTCACCTGTTTAGAAAAGTTTTAAGTTGTTAGCCAGTCAGGTTTTAGTTTAGGTTGTGAGGTTTGGCTCTAGCCAACGGAGATCAGACACAGCAGTAAGGACGACCCCAAATGCATAAGAAATAAATACGTCTGCTTTTCCTTTGTTCATTGTGCTCTTGTGGCAAGATGGCTGGCGAAAGTACCCTTCCTGCAGTGCAGGAAGTAGAAGTTGCTTTGCTGAGAGGTCCGTTGTTTCCCTGTGAATTTTTCTTTGTGGCACTGAGCATCTGTTTCCAACAAGCATGTACGGCACTTAGGAAATATTCCAGTAAAGGTTCTGATGACAATGAAAATAACGCTAACGAATAGAACAGATACTTAGAGCTCAAAAGGATATCTCTCCTCAACTCAGTTTGCTTACCTATAAAATGGGAATACGGCTTTAATCCCTACCCAGTTTTCCTCAAGTGATTGCTTTGGGGATCAAATGAACTGAAGCAGTGGTTCCCAAGTACACATCTTTGCAGAGTTGTCAGTATATGACACAGTCTTAACCAATCTGAATAAAGGGGAAATAAAAAAGTAATAAGGTAGTGCATGGGTTTTTTTTTTTCTGTCATCTAGGCTGGAGTGCAAGGACATGATCTTGGCTCACTGCAACCTCTGTCTCCCAGGTTCAAGCGAGTCTCCTGCCTCAGCCTCCCGAGTAGCTGGGATTACAGGTATCCACCACCATGCCCAGCTAATTTTTTTTTGTACTTTTAGTAAATAAGGGGTTTCGCCATGTTGGCCAGGCTGGTCTTGAACTCCTGACCTCAGGTAAGCCACCCTCCTTGGCCTCCCAAAGTGCTGGGATTACAGGCATGAGCCATGGTGCCTGGCCTGTAATGCATGTTTTACAAATTGAATTGTTCCCAACTTTAAAAGGCTGCCATTTCTAATCTGAGTGTGTGTGTGTGTGTGTGTGTGTGTGTGTGTGTGTGAAGTTATCCATTTTTAATGAAAGTATGGTGCTAATGAAGGATAGTTTGTTTTAATGATCTTGCTCAGCAAAATAAAAGTTGTCAACCCTATATTAATCCCTTGTTTTTTGGAAATCTTACTGGTCTATGAAATTTTAAAAATTCTATAAGGAAACCTCTAAAACAAGAAGTTTGAGTTTGCCAATCATAAGATTCTGTACAGAGATAACAAAAGAACAGCACCCCGTATTGAGTCCCTACCACAGGCCAAGGAAGGTTGAGGATAATTACACGTTTCTTGTAATCCTCACAACAGCCTGGCAGGCTCAGTGTGGCTTAGCCCATTTGACAGACGGAGAAATTGAGACACAGAGAGGATAAGCAGCTGAACTCTTCCTCCGGGGGGAGTTCAATACCAAGTCCTCCTGACTCCTCACCTCACAGCTTTTCCTTGGCTGTGCTAAAGGATTGCTGTGGAGGAGGCTACAAACAGTAACCACACCACAGGCTGATGGGCAAATCACTTAACCTCTCTTGGCTTCTAGTATCCAACTGGGAAATTAGGCAGAAATCAGGGTCATGCTGAAAACAGATGGAAAGCCAAACTGGGCTGCCCTAGGAAATAAAATTAGCACAAAGAAGCCATTCTTTATGATGCTCTATGATTCAGTGCCCTTTGACTATTTATGAAATTGGGAAGCATCCCAGCCTGGGTAATTGACAGAATGCTGCCTGGATACAGAGATGCCATCAGATGGCCTCTTTCTCTCTTCGGCCAACCAGATTCAATCCCTTTGCCTTCTCACAGTTGGCCAGGCCCTCCCTTCCTGGCACCCCCAGTGGTTTTCTGGGTCCCAGAGGCCTCACAGAGCTGGATTGATAGAAGACCCCTCCTGCCCTACCCACTGTCCCTCCCACCCTTTACACTGTAGGTAGGCATGGTGCTATGCATTGTTCATTTGTTCCTATTTACCCTCTCAAAATCTCTGGGAGGAGGTTTTATTAACATTATTTTACCCATGGGGAAACTGAGGCTCACTGAAGCTAAGAAATTGGCTTGGGATAACACAACCTACAATGGGCAGGAGAATCCCCACCCAGCCAGGACGCCTGATATGAGCCTATGCCTCCCATCTCACCACTAAAGCCCCCATGAAGACTGAGGGAAGAAGATTCTAAAACTTCAACAGCTCCCAGGCTCCCTTTGCATAAACAGTGCCTTCTCTGGATGCCAAGGTAGTCAATACGTATTCATCATGCACTGGGCCATGCACTCAGAGCCAGTGTCAGCCCAACAACTCCTTCCTGACTTACACCCTAGGAATGGACTTGCAGCAACATTTCTCTGAGATGTGGTCATTCTGGTGACAGTGACATTTCAATTCTAAACCTATCCTTTCTTTTTGAAGTTAAAGTAAATGCTTCATGGTTTTCTTTTCAGTCCTTTTCCATTGATCTGTTCTTGTAGAAGACAACTAGCAACAAACTCCACATGGCCATCCAATTTTGTTGAAACAGGTTACAACATGTTTAAGCACCTGAGGGGAATGGCCTTTAACAGGGAGGAGTGAACCCCTTCTCCAGGCCCAGGGGGCTCATGATCCTCAAGTGTATTTGTCCAGATGCCCCCATCCCATGTCAAGATCTTATTTCTTCCCAACTGTGACAATTGTGGCATCTCAGACTTGCTTTGGTTGAGAACTGAACCTTCTCTGCAGCTCAGCTACCCTCATGATTAAGTCTTGTGCCTGATCCTGAGTTTTTTCTGCCCTCCAGATGCAGGAGATGAAAATTTTTTTACATGCCGTCAAGGAGACCCTCAAACTTTCACACTTTACCTTAACGTGCTTAGTCACTCTTGGCTGTTATTATCTTGCCCCACTGCATGTGTGGCCATTCAGGACAGTCATCTGATTGCATAGTTCTTATAATCACAACTTGCCGCAACTCCTTACATGCCTGAGATACTGCAAATGCTAGTGCCTCCCTTCCACCAGTACTCAATTCCAACTCACCACCAGGAAAAGTCTTAGCCATTGACCTGCTGCAGCACACCAGAGGCTACCCAAACTCCACCCACCAGCCAGCCAGTGAGGGACCAAGCTCCATATCCCCACTGTAGAGGCAGCTTCTGCAGACAACTTCTGGTGCCAGCCGTCCTATGTTGAGATCCCCAGAAAACAAACTTCGAGATGGAGAGTTGTGAGTAGGTTTATTGGGGTGTGCTCTTAGCAAAAGCACTATGGGAAAGTGAGGGAATCAGCTTAGGCGGAAGGGGATGTTGAACTCCAACCTAGTTACAACAAAAGTTTCAACCAAACTCATGGTGAGCTCAGGAGCTAAAGTGGTCTTTCAAAGTTGTCCCAAATCGAGGCAAAGTGGCCAGGCCTTTGTGACCCTACATCAACTAGTCTTCAGATGGGTGCTGTCCTTGTGGAGGTGACATAGCCTTGGGTGAAGCAGCTTCTCTTGGCTGATGGCAATGCTGGAGAAATGAGCATGGGGAAATGAGAGTCTAGTACTGATGGGAGGAATCTGGGTGGCATACCACAGCATCCACTATAGCCCCAAACAGCCTCCACTTAACCCTGTTGTCCTGGAATAATTATTAGTTATGTACCTTCTCTGTTAAAAGTGTGCCAGTGTGGATGATAAGTTTTGCTGCCTTTCTGTTCATGAGCCACCACCATGCTGCCCTGTGCTCTGTGCATGAGGAGCACTACACAAATAGCTCCTCCATCCCTTCCTGTCCCTTGCTGCAGTCAGCTCCTTCCCTTTCCCATGGGAGCATCTTTAAAGACCCCACAGGGTCACCGGTGTGACTGGGCCATGCTGGCTGCATCCTAGGCCCCATTGGGACCTTGCATGGGTCAGGAAACTTGGAAAGAAGAAGGAGACCCAAGGTTCTGAAGTCATTTTTCCTGTGACCCTGAATGTGAGCCAACAGGGCTCCTGGCTGAGAGGGCCCTGCCCCGGCATAGCCCTGGTCATCTCCTAAGTTATTAACAGCCTACTGCATGCAGTGTCCATGCCCTGTTGCTGTTCAGCAACCTCTAGTGCTCCATCAGTGAAACTGAAGAGGTGGAACAGTGTTCAGCGATCAGCAAACACAGTCTCCTGCTCCCAGCTGCTTGTAGTTCCCAGCCCCACCTCCCATCCAGGCTGCCCATCCTTTGAGGGAAGCAGATTGATGCTTCCCTCCTGCAAAGCTGTGGCTTGGTGGCTGATATGGTGGCTGTGTCCCCACCCAAATCTCATCTTGAATTGTACTCCCATAATTCCCATGTGTTGTGGGAAGGCCCTGGTGGGAGATAATTTGAATCATAGGGACGGTCTCCCCCATACTGTTCTTGTTGTGATGATTGTCTCACAAGATCTGATAGTTGTATCAGGGTTTCTGCTTTTGCATCTTCCTCATTTTCTCTTGCCACTGCCATGTAAGAAGTGCCTTTCACCTTCCGCCATGATTCTGAGGCCTCCCCACCCATGTGGAACTGTAAATCTGATTAAACCCCTTTTTCTACCCAGTCTTGGGTATGTCCTTATCAGCAGCATGAAAACAGACTAATACAGTAGCCCTCAGCCCTGCCCTGAACTGACCCTCAGTGGTTGGCCAGAGGTTGACCAGGATAATCATGGGGAAGCTCACACATCAAGGGTGTTGCAGAGGCTTAGGCAGAAAGCAGCCATTCCCTGGGCTTTGACACCTCTGGATCCAGGGACCCCCCACCCCCTTCATCTGTGAAGATCCTGCTATGATTCTCATGCACACCCCACAGGCAGCCAATGCTGCCGAGAAACCGGCATTTCTGTGAGCCATTGTCACCCTCATCCCCAAGTGCAGGCCCAGCTTTCTGGCTGAGTCTCGGAGCCTTTTGGTGCCTTGATACTGGTCTCTGAGGACTGATGTTTGCTCTTCCACGTTGATAAATTATGGAGGACACTCAGAGAGCCCACAGCCCACCCTCTACCCTCGCTGAGCTGCCTCTTTGGACCTTCCCTTCCTTTCCAGATGATGGAAAGAGGTTTGCAGACTGTCCAGAGATTTTTCTCAGAGGTCTTACTGTGGCCTACATTTTTTTCCAAGGACAAGCAGAGACTCCATTTCTTCGTCACTTCTTGTACATCATATATTTTTAATGCCCCTTCATAAAGCCAGAGGAATACTGGCCCCAGCAGAATGGAGGGGCAAGCCAGCCCCTTTCTGCCCTATTTGCCAACGTCCTCACGACTGACTTAAAGGTTGAGTTGATCTATTTGGTTCTTACATTTCAAAGCCTTGGATAAGTAAAAGGGTTATAATTAGTCTTGTTTTTAAATAAAAATGGAAAGTTAGCACTCACAACTTGATGACACCTTGGTGACTCTCCCAATACTCGAAGAGAGAAGGAAAGTGTGGTGCTGAGTGCTTTCATGCGTGCTCCTGTCTACAACTCTATGGAAGATGTTGGGCGTATCCTATGGTTCTTGGTCTTCAGATAAAGTGAGAGACAGGGAGGCACTATGGCACTTGGGGAGCAGAGGCCATTTGCACATCTTGGCATCTTCCGTGGCATTTAATGGGATCCCTTGCATCTAATGAGGGCCCTAAGTGTTTGTTGAAAGGGTGAAATTGCCAAGATCACAGAGCTTGCTTGGTCTCTGAGCTCCTAATCAAATGTTCTCTTCACTAATCTGAGCTCCCTTTGTCCAAGAGAGCCAAAGGCTTTGAAAATAATAAATAAATGTCTTTTAGCAACTTCAAAACTGCAAAGAAAAATAAGCCAGAAGCATGAAAGAGAGCAAATGTTAAACAAAAATGAGCAGGTCCCAGGTATCCGTGATGCTGCTCATTCTCTGATTACCTTCCCCACTGCATCTTAAAGGTAGCAGATGGGCCATGGCAGATCCAGCCAAGTGAAGGGATGGTCCATTTGTTACAGAAAAGCCCTCTTGCCTTGTGGTGCTGCAGCCCCAGGTGAACTGCCTAATCATGGGTGGCAGCAGGGCAGCCCATGTCCCAGCCCTTCCTGTCCTGCAGCTTTCCTCATTATCTCCTCCCTGGCCTCAGATGTGTCTGGAGAGAGGCATCCTCATGTCAGTGCAGGCCCATCTGCCGCATAAAGTGAATTGGGTCCATGCATCATGCTTCATGTGTGGGAGCTAATGCCATAAAGGCCCAACCCAGAGCCACGGTGGCATATTACACACATCGATCACCCACTCCCACGGACGGAACTCCTTCCAAGCCCCTGGGTGAACGCTGGAGGTGCTTCTGGCACTGAGAAAAGTTAGCTGAGTTTTAACAACTCTATGTCTCTCCTGATACAAGATTTGGATTATTTAAATAGGCTAATGCCTGTCGCCTTTTCAACCCTTCGAAGTAATGAAACTGCTTGGAGTCAATCACTAAAGTGAAATGTTGGAGACTTTCAGCTCTTGAGGGTGGGCCTTCCTTTTCTCCTCTCCTTTGTTCTCTTGGAGAGGCTGAGCTCAGGCCACCCTTCCACCTACTGCTGTCCAGCATTTCCTAAAGGGTGGGGCCCTGAGGAGTGGGTTCAGGCTACTGGGGAGGGGCAACTCATCACCCCCTCATAGCAAATGGCAACGACCCCTGACGAATCGCATGCTTGCTCCAAGGCTCAGTGTCCTTCTTGCAGAATCACCTGGAATCATCCCATAGATGCATCCCGGGCATTACATTAACAGAGCCCTGTGGCCTTCATCACATATTCACATATTCAATGTCTGTGCCAATCTTTTGAGAGTGGACGCTGATGTTCATGTACTCAATTAACATCCTTTTTATCATCTGCTTACTGTGTTCTACGTACTGTTTTAGGCACTGCCATTCACCAAATCATTTTATCATCGTATCACACCCAAGAAGGGGGTTTTATGAGCCTCATTTTATAAATAAGGAAAAGAAACCTGCCAGATGCTGAGGAACTTGGTCAAGGTAAACGGCTGCGAGTTCACAGCCTGTGTGACCTTGCTGCTACATCTTTTTTTTTTTTTGAGATAGAGTCTTGCTCTGTCACCAAGCTGGAGTGCAGTGGCGCAATCTCGACTCACTGCAACCTCGGCCTCCTGGGTTCAAGTGATTCTCCTGCCTCAGCCTCCCAAGTAGCTGAGACTATAGACACGCCTGGCTAATTTTTATATTTTTAGTAGAGACGGGGTTTCACTGTGTTAGCTGGGATGGTCTCAATCTCCTGACCTTGTGATCCACTCGCCTCAGCCTCCCAAAGTGCTAGGATTACAGGCATGAGCCACCACACCCGGCCCCTCTGCTATATCTTAAAACAATTGCATAGCCTCAGAGGAAAGCCAGAACCCAAAGCATATGGGTCATTATCTCTTATCCTGATTTGCCTTTTTATGGATGCAAATTCTGAGGAAGCATTTTTCATGATATCAAAAGATCAGAAGGACCTTTCAGCAAACAAGCCCTCACCTTTTATAAACTCTCCAGCAAGCTCTGGGGTGCATTTCATACCTGTGGTGCCCATCCTGGGCTGAGTGACACACGCCAGCAGCACAGGCCCAGACACAGAAGCCAGCGTGGCTTCTGGGAAGGAGAAAGTCTGGAGGCAGGAAGACAAGCTCTGAAGGCTGGCAAGCCTGATTTTGAATCCTAGCTTCAGTCTTGAGCTGAAGTCACTTATCCTTTTGAGATCTTCGTTTCCTCATCTTAAAGTAAAGGAAATAATACTTCTTTGGCAAGATTCTTATATGGCTTAGAGATAGTGGCAAAGACCGGTTACTGGTTCATTGGAGGTGATGGGGATGGCAGCAACTACTATTAATCTGGGAGCCCCAGTTCATTTCCCCTTACACTGTTCTAACTAAAGAAAAAAATAAGATGGAGATTAATGGCAACAGATTGCCTTTGCAGTAAAAATAATTCTTTTTTGCGGGGGAGGGGATGGAATCTCACTCTGTTGCCCAGGCTGGAGTGCAGTGATGTGATCTCAGCTCACTGCAACCTCTGTGTGACGCCTGGGTTCAAGTGATTCTCCTGCTTCAGCCTCCCTAGTAGCTGGGATTACAGGTGCCTGCCATGGCGCCTGGCTAATTTTTGTAGTTTTAGTAGAGACGGGGTTTCACCATCTTTGCCAGGATGGTCTTAAACTCCTGACCTCATGATCCACCCAGGTTGGCCTCCCAAAGTGCTGGGATTACAGGCGTAAGCCACTGCACCCAACCTTGCAGTAAAATAATTCCAATTGCTCCTGTAGGTTTGGAGGCCAAATCCCACTATTACACATATCATGATAATTAACATTCGGTATAACAAAAATGCTTCAAATGCAAATGATGCCCCTTCCCTCAGTTTAAGCCAAACAGGAAACCCACATGTGTGGGGTACACTGTGGGTTAAAGAAGCAGTTCCCTTCCCTTGTCCTGGTGTCGGTACACGTGGCTTAGTTACCACAGAGGCCGGGTGGTGGCAACAGGTGAAACCCCCACCTCAAATACTCAGAATCAAGAAACTCAAATCACACAATCCGTTTATGTCCTGTGCTCATTGTAACTAAATCTAGAACCACCCCCAATTGTATTGTAACAAAACTGGACATATCCACTCTCTTGCCCCACTCAGAACAAATAATTCAGGAGTCTCACAAAACTGTTAACCTATTTCGTATCACTTTAGCCTGTTTGCCATTTTGACCTCTCAGTTCCATGTGTGTTCAACTGAAATCTGGATTGACCCACTTTGTTCCAGGCACTGCGCAGAGCAGAGTGGCAGCTGACCTCTGTTAGTGCCCGTCACCTTCCGACTCTGTGCTACATGCCTCGCACAGCCTCTCTCTCATTGCTCATTCCCTGCCCTCAAGGGACTTACAAGGAAATGGAAGAGACACAACTGTATACAACCACAACATGGTGCACAGTTTCAGTGTCACAAGAACGGAATGTGCAGATAGAGAAGCACTTAATTCCAACTAGGAGGAACAAGGAGGTTCCAAAGAGGGGGCAGTATTTGATCGGCCCTTTAAAGATGCACATTTCAGGGAAAGATTTTTCAGGATATCAAAAGTTCATAATGGTCTTTCAGGTCAGAGAAGCCCCAGCCTTCCCATAAACTCCATAAAAAAGGGAGCAGAATTTCAGGATGGGAAGTTGGGAAGAAGAATCTGGTCACTATAAACACAGTATGTTGCAAAACTTCAAGGAATCCTTAGAGACCAAGTAAACCCATGTAGCTGGGTCTTATATACTGAAAGGGAGAAGAGTCAGAGTGGGGTGGGGCACAGTGGCTCATGCCTGTAATCTCAGCACTTTGGAAGGCCAAGGAGGGTGGATTAGGAGGTCAGGAGTTCTAGACCAGCCTGGCCAACATGGTGAAACCCCATCTCTACTAAAAATACAAAAATTATCTGGGCATGGTGGCGGGCGCCTATAATCCCAGCTACTTGGGAGGGTGAGGCATGAGAATTGTTTGAACCTGGGAGGTGGAGGTTGCAGTGAGCCAAGAGCATGCCACTCCACTCCTGCAAGACTGCATCTCAAAAAAAAAAAAAAAAGAAAAAGAAAAAAAGAGAGAGAGAGAATGAGAATCAGAGTGGAGGGAATAATTCCTTATATTTGCAGTCCTTGTAATGACCACGGATCAGGTAAATGACTAGCAATGCGGTTCTATATTCTTGAGTGGATAATCTTCCTATAATCTGGACAAATTGAGATTTACTAGTGTAAGAAGCTTTGAGCACCCAGGCCAGTAAGCACAGGCATGGGAGTGGAAACCTGGTGCAAACGTCCTAGACTGTTTGAAATTGTCCAGATTGTGTTGGCCTAACTGTGCAGCCAGGCCAAGGCTAGGAGAGGAGCACAGAGCTGGCTCTCTTGTTCATAACGTGATGCATTAGAGAGCATCTGGAAAATTATGTGTCCATTAGCTAGGTGGCCCTGGGGCTCTATGACTTGCTCTTTTTGTAAATCAAAAATCATAACAACAGCAGCTCACCATCTTCTCATGCTGTTGGAGAGAGTGAGTATTTCATCTACCATTAAACAATTACAGCTGCTCCTCTAGATAATTCCATTCTAAGTCTCAGGATACAGAAGCTGATGGAAAGTCTGTGCTCCCATCCTGACCCTCCTAGCCAGGACAAGATCATAATTAGCAATTTAGCCCCTTTCTTATCAAAGAGGGTTGGCAACCAAGCCAGTTCAGACAGGAAGGTGATTGTTTTAGTGCAGAAACGTTTTGGGGAGGGACCAGACATCCCTGTGTCGAAGGCAATGTAGCCCCACCTAGAACAGGTCCCTGATAATTCCACCTGATAACAGACAGCCTCATTCCAATCTGCTAGGTCCTTTTATCCATCATATCCTTTCTGGGCCTGAGGGTGTTGCCAACTGGCTGGAACAGCAGAGAGGTGATGTGGAGGTGAGTGTATCTTTGGCAGGGCAAGAACAGAGCCTCCCTCTGGGATGTTCGCCCAGTTCTAGGTAGCCTCACGCTGAGCCAGACACCAGTGTGTGGCCGTTTGGTGCTGATTCACCTCAGCCAATGGGTGCCTCACTCCAAGGCAAGGTGAAAATTTCCAGACAATGTTTTTCCCCGAAGGATGAAACTCATGAAATGGGAAGAAATCAATCATTCCCAGGCCTTCAGGATGACAGACTCTGACATCATCTGTACCCTAGAGAACTGCTATGGATAAATGTTCTGACAAAGCCACCCAGGCTTCTTGCAGGGATGCTGCATTGAATGTGCCAATATTCTCCATAAGTCCCCTGATCCAAACCTGGGAACCTGAGAATCCTGATTTCCCATTAGTCAGAAAGCTGGTTCCAGGGGCTGAAATCTCATCTTGCATTCCTTGGCCTTTGTTTCTGTTTTCTTTTTCTTATATAGGGCTTAGGACCTGACACACGCTCATGAATGACCCTCTTTCAACTGATGAATTGCTTGATTCATTCATTAATGATTTTCATCTAATTATGACATTCTTAATACCAACGAACTACTCATTGATCATGACCGTGGTTGTTTTCAAGTTTTATTTTACATATGGTTTTAATAAAATTTAATTGTTTACTAAACAGTAAACAACAGTACACAATATTCTTCTGGATCTGAATTCTCAGTATTTTATGCTGTGTGTATAGTATCATGCTATATATGTTACATAGTCTATGTATATACCATATGGAATATCGTGTAGCTATAACTCAACCATGTGTACTGTGGCAATGCCAGAACTTACATATTCAATATCCTGTCAAAGGGCATTTGCTGTTTCTGGCTTTTGCTGATATGAACAAATCTACTGGAGCACCGTTGTGTGAGTTTCCTAGCATAAATGTGAAAGCACGTTCAGTACACTGAGTAGTGGAATTGTTGGGTCACAGAATACCTGAAGGCACCACTTCCTAAGATCATGCTAAATGACTGGCCAAAATGAAGGCTTGTGCCAATTTGCACTTCTAGGAATGCAGAAGAGACACAGTTAATAGACAGAATCTCCCCCACTTGGTATCATGACTTCTCAATTTTTGCCATCAAATGAGTTCACACAGCAGCAGGATTTAATTGCTATACAGTTCTGGCATGTAAGCTGCACATTTCTTTTCTTTTCTTTTCTTTTCTTTTCTTTTCTTTTCTTTTCTTTTTTGAGATGGAGTCTCGCTCTGTAGCCCAGGCCGGAGTGCATTAGCATGATCTTGGCTCACTGTAACTTCCACCTCCCGGGTCCCGATTCAAACAATTCTCCTACCTCAACCTCGCAAGTAACTGGGATTACAGGCATGAGCCACCAGGGCCAGCTAATTTTTGTATCTTTTTTTTAGTAGAGACGGGGTTTTGCCATGTTGGCCAGTCTGGTCTTGAACTCCTGACCTCATGATCCGCCTGCCTCAGCCTCCCAAAGTGCTGGGATTACAGGTGTGAGCCACCACACTGGCCAGGCATTGCTATTAAAATTTTAAATGGATTTACTCTTTAATCCAGTACTATTACTATTACACAGCTATTCCACACACACAAAAAGAAAGAAATTGTTAAAGCAAGTACAGAAGAGTACATTTGAAGGACATCTATCACATGAGCTTTTGTATTAGCAAAAGCTTGAAACAACCTACATTTTCATCAATAAATAATTGGTTGAATAAATTATGCGAGATCCATACACAGATTAAAATGCAACCATTGAAAACAAAACCAAGTTAGTTATGTGTGCGGCAACTTGGAAACTGTTTACAGGATTTTCAGAAGTGACAAAAAAGCAGGCTACAGAGTTTTGAGTCTTCAACAAAAGATGAGCTCTCTATACTCAGAGATAAAGTGGAGAAGACTTGCTCTACCTGCAGAGGGGCAGGGAGAGCTCCTTATGCTCCCAGGTCCCCTGCCCCAGCGCTCTGGACACAGGGTAAGCAACTGTGATGAAAACCAAGGGGCGACAGAAGGCATGGAGTGTCCAGCCACAAATCCAGGGACCCTAGAACAGAGAGGAAGATGTCCCCGGGGCTCTGAGAGGCAAGCTGAAGGCCGAGCCCACGCTGGAAGCCAGGGGTCCTTTTGCTCCTGCCCCATCCCCTGAATGGCTCTAGGAGTCCTCTCTCTTTTATGGGGCTCAGTTTCCCAGTCTTGAGGATGACTTAGTGAGAAAAGGCGACCCTTAATCTGTCATGAGTATTGCCTCTCTCTACCCCTCCCCACATCTCAAGGGTTCCTCTGGTAAGAATAAAGAGGTGCCACCTCTTGGCCAGCTCTCTGAAGGGCTAGCTGGCTCTTGCGTCACAGTGCTGGCTCTAGTCATGATTCCAACAGCCCTGATAAAACGATTCTCCCCAGAAATATTCCTGTGATAAGTAATTTCCACGCTTCTGTGAAGCACATTTGTTCTTCTGCTGCAGGAAGGAACCATTTAGTGAATTACTTCTTTCTCTAACCACTTGGTGTCCTGGGAGAGTTCATTCATTTCACAGAGGCAAGCTATTTACCCCTACAAGTTCACCATGAGCCCCGCCAGGCCTCCAAAGCTTTGGAAAATTACCCAAACCTTCCCTGCCATACCTCCTTCCAACAGCTGAAACTGCTCAGCACACGAACAGAGTCCTTCAAGGCTGTTCATTCTCTGCTGAGCATTTATGAAACACCTTCTGGGTATGAAACTCTGCAGGAGGCAGCTGAAGATATGGAAGAAAGATGTGCCAATCCTCCAGTGACTCACAAGAAACCTGGGAGACAAAACAAGTCCCAGCTTCGGGGTCAGGAGCTCTTCCTTGAGGCCCTGCGCCAACCAGTTATTCTCTGTTCCCTTGGCTGAAAGACGAGAGGACTCAGTTCTCCATCTCTAAAAATCCTGCTCTTCAGTTTTCTAAAAGGCTACACAAAGCGCAATGAGAAATTCCAATCCATGAAGGAGAAGAAGGAGGGCCTGCTTGGCTCCCCCAAAGCCGGTGCCTCATCGACCCTCAATAACAACCATGAGCGTTTTTCCTGCTGCACCTCTGATGCGTGCTCCTGCTATGGCCTGGGCCTCCCCTCCGCTGCTCCCAAGCCTTCCACTCTGATGCTTTCCTTGACTTCTGTGGCTATTTAGTTTGGCAAGATCTCAAGTCCTTGAGTCTTTCAGTTCTGATTAGAGCTTTGTGTCTTCAGAGTGTCTTTATTTAGTTCATAGATTACAGAGCATCAAAGTAGGATGAGCCTTAGCAACTGGTTCCACCTCCTTTGTTTTACAGATGAGGATGCTGAAGAGAAGGTGAGTGACCTACTCAGGGTGAATCAGGGAGCACGGGGATAAAGGATGGGGCTGGATTCCAATCTGCAGTCCACCAGACTGTGGCTTTTTTTTTTTTTTTTTTTTTGAGATGGAGTCTCACTCTCACCCAGACTGGAGTGCAGTGGCATGATCTTGGTTCACTGCAACCCCCACCTCCTGGATTCAAGCGATTCTCCCACCTCAGCCTCCCAAGTAGCTGGGACTACAGGTATGTGGCAACATGCCCGGCCATTTTTTTGTGTTTTTAGTAAAGACAGGGTTTCACCGTGTAGCCAGGATGGTCTCGATCTCCTGACCTTGTGATCCACCTGCCTCGGCCTCCCAAAGTGCTGGGATTACAGGCATCAGCCACCATGCCCGGCCTCCTTCTTTCTAATTCTTGGTGTAATTATTTTATTTATATATGCATTCAAGAAATACTTACTAAGTTCCTCTGTGCCAGACCCTGAACTAGACACCAGACATAGAATGATTAAAAGGAGGCCTTCAAGGAGTTTACAGTTGAACAGGACAGACAGACTTGAATATGCATTGTCCCAGGTGAGGTACTCAGTGGTACCAGGTTAGATGCTACCCAGAGTGCCATGGGAGCCCAGAGGAAGGGCAATTGCTCCTGGCTTGGAGAAAGCTCCAGAGAGGAGGTAGCATGTGATACTGGCCTTAAAAAAATGTGTCCTTGTCAATTGGGAAGAAGCTGTGAAGAAGCTCATCCCAGAGAGAAAGGCTGCAAGTTGGGCATGATCGGGAGAGCATCTGAAGTCAGCTCAGCTCTGTACTGGCAGTGGGAGAGCAGAGAACGCTGTGGCTTGGGCATCCATGGGAGCCAAGTTCTGGGCCACAGCCCACATACTGTAACCTAAGTGAACACCACTTTCCTCAAGATGACATCAGCACTCCTGATCTCCCCTGACAATTGCATATATTTTTGGAGCCTTTCTAGGTGGCTCTCACGAGAGCTGTGAGTCTGTCTACACAGGCAGCTTTGAGAAGTCAGAAGCCTCATTAGACAGTGCCCTCTTCCAGGGACTGAGATGGTCAGGCCTGCCCCTGTCAGAACTCCAGCTCCCAAGAGGCAGATGGGATGGACTGCAAGGAGCAGCCCCCAGGCAGGGCCAGTCCATGGGCATAGTGGGGCATCTGGGGAGGTCCTAAGCAGATGATGGCACGAGAAAGTGTGAACAAGCATCCAGTCTTGGGGGCAAGGGGCAGTCCATATGCAGATACCCAAGCCATCAATTTCTGGAGTGGTTGAGACAGAGGCCAGCTATGACCAAGGATTTCAAATCCAGGTCTCTCACCCAGACACTGCCTTTGATCGTTAGACACACAGTCTGCCCAAGTGTCTTGCGTTTCTCACAGACACCTCAAACTGTCATGTCCGAACGGAATTTATTATCTTTCCGGCAAATCTCGTGGTTCTTTCTCTGGATCTGCCTGAGAGAAGAGCATCTAGAGGTCACTCTGACCTTGTCCACAGTCTATCAAGACTGCCTTTAAAACGTCTGTCTCCTCCTCTGCGTCCCTACCACACTCTTCCCTGCAGGCCTGCCTCTTCTCTCGCGTGGACCACTACAGAAGATCCTCACTGGACTCACAACATATAGTGTCTTCCCCTTCCATCGATTCTGATTGGGAGTCAGATTTCCAAAATGCAAACCAAGTCACTTAAGCTAGTCACTCCTCAGTGCCCCTAGGGTAAAACCCAAATGTCTGAACTTGGTCAGTGGGGTTCTCTATGATCCAGCCTCTGCAGAGCTCAGAACAGCAGCCCAGGTTTCAGGCATCCTCCCTGTTCCCTCTTTGGCCTACTGAGCTTCAAGGACCACATGGATGTAGTGATGCCCTAAGTCTGGCCTCTGGCTCCTGGGGCTCCAGCTCAGGCCACTTGACCCAGGGATGCTGAGTGGTCTGCACCCCAGGCAGTTTTAGGCATTGCAGGGAGCAGCGTGCTCGCTCTCAGGTCAGATGGGTCATGTCCAGGAGGAGAAAGGCTCACCCAGACCTGGCAGAGACCCTGCTGTTCCTCAGCTGAAGGGTAAATACTGGGCTAGCCTTTGCTTGACCAGCACAGCAGTGTGCTAGGAGAAAGTCACATACCCAGAGTCCCTGGAATTGGCTTAGCATCCCTAGATGGGAACACCTCACCTAGATTGGGAGGGAGATAGACTCAATGAAAATCCGTAAACTCTCTTTCTTTCTCAGGCTTCACAGTGTCTGGGAAATCTCAGCCATTCTCATGGCTTCAGCTAAGCCAGCCTATACTATGACTGCTTGAAATAGCCATTTGATTCCACCCTCCATCTCTACGTTCTGTTTTTTTCTCATTACTTCTGAGAATATTTGAAAAATAGGACAAGCAGATGTACCAGAGTTATACTGAGAAACTTGGTCCACAGGGAGAAAACTCTCCATAATGTATACGTTGGATAGTATGAGCGTATAGTTCCTTAGTTGTCAGAGTTCTGGGTTTCAAGCAACAGAAGTGGACACCAGAAACAGACGAGAAGTTCATTCAAAGAGTACTGGCATCGCCCAGAAGCCTGGGGTAGCAAGCAGAGAAGGAGCAGGGGAG
This sequence comes from Callithrix jacchus, assembly GCF_049354715.1. Lineage (NCBI taxonomy): Eukaryota > Metazoa > Chordata > Mammalia > Primates > Cebidae > Callithrix > Callithrix jacchus. The sequence goes on along the minus strand of NC_133516.1, from coordinate 23,762,041 downwards.
AAGAAGAGGAAGAGGGGATGGAGGAGGAGGAGGAGGAGGAGGAAGAGGAGGAGGAGGAGGAGGAGGAAGAGGAGGAGGAGGAGGAGGAGGAGGAGGAAGAGGAGGAGGAGGAGGAGGAATAGGAGGTGGAGGAGGAGGAGGAGGAAGAGGAGGAGGAGGAGGAGGAGGAAGAGGAGGAGGAGGAGGAGGAGGAGGAGGAGGAAGAGGAGGAGGAGGAGGAGGAGGAAGAGGAGGAGGAGGAGGAGGAGGAGGAGGAGGAAGAGGAGGAGGAGGAGGAGGAGGAGGAGGAGGAGGAGGAGGAAGAGGAGGAGGAGGAGGAGAAAGAGGAGGAGGAGGAGGAGGAGGAGGAGGAGGAGGAGGAGGAGGAAGAGGAGGAGGAGGAGGAGGAGGAGGAGGAGAAGCAGCCGCCAGAGCAAACTAAAGCCATGCTACAGAACTAGCCTGGGGGACAGGACTGCTGTCCGGCCACCGAACACCAGACACAACAGCTGCTCTACCAATCTTACTGCAACAGGACGTTGTACATGGCACACTTGATGCAGCCACCTCCAAAGCCACCGGAGACAATTCTCCCCAGGCCCTGCTCATTTATGTCACTTCAGAAGGGCACATCCACCGTGTTGCCCAAGATATCTAAGGGCCATGACCTGAAAGTTATCCTTGAGTTCTCCCTCTCCCTGTCCCTGTCTCTCACGCCTCACATCCACTTTGACACCAATTCCGGCTAACTTTGCTTTCTTCAGTTGCTCAAATTTCTGAAATCTGTCTCCTATCTCCCTCCCTGGAGAGTTGAAGTTCTCATTGCTTCTTGTCTAAACTACCCTACCAGACTTCCTCTACAATGCTTCCCAAGCCATGCACCTAAGACAGAGATATGACTTCTGCTTCCAGCTATGGCAGACCAGCTTGTATTTGACCAACTTTTCTATGAATAATACCTAGAAAATTGAAAGAGGTATTTTAAAAATCCATTTGAAGTCACTGGAAAGTGACCAAAATAAAAAATGTGAAGGGCCAAGATTGTGGAAAGAAGGTAAATACAAAGAGGTAAGTCCATCATTTAGCTGCTCTTGAGGCATTTGCCCTTTCATAAGCAGCAGTCGAGAGTCTGAGAAACTGAACAGAGCATTTGACAGTCTTGTGGGGCTAGAGAGACAGAAGTAGGACTGCAGGGTCTATCAGTCTAAAAGAGCTAAAGCCTAATTGTTGGTGAGAAATAAGGGTTTCCTCTCTGGAGAAAGATAACATCATCCAGAGGCTCAAATAATCTCTCCAGCAGCAATATCTATTTTCTGCAATGACGGGAGCGTTCTGTAATCTACACCGGCCAAGAGAGTAAGCACTAGCCATATGTGGCTATTGAACACTTCAAATGTGGCTAGTATAACTGAGGAACTGAATTTTATATTTTATTTTATTTTTATTCAAATAGCTACATGTGACTTGTAACTACTGTGCTTGATGATGCAGATGTATCCAATGCTGGGCTTTCAATTAAAAATTACCAGGAAAATAAAAAGGTAAGATCAAATGACCGAAAATCAGGAGGAAAATAATTGGCATATATAGATCCAAAGGAGATTCAGAATATTGGAGTTACCGGACATGGTGTTTAAATCAGAGAGGCAATGACTCACTGAATTCATTAAGTTTGGCTGGATCTTACAAATCCCCAAATGACAATAATTTATATAACATAAATCCTTGTTTATTTTTTACACGAAATGAAAGATGACACATGGGGTTGGTGCCTTCTCTTTCTACTCTGCCCTTTCTAGCTCTGGCTTTCCTCCTCAAAGTGACTGTAGTACAAAAGAACTGCTGAAACTCCAGACATTACGTCCAAGTTGCAAACCAAAAGAAGAGGAAATAAGAATGACCGAAGGTGTCTCTGCTTTATAACTCATCCCCCGTTAAGCAGTCTTCTTAGGCGTTCTACACAAACACTCTGCTTATTCCCCTTCAGCCAAGACTTACTCATGTATCTCTTACTCATACGGCTAAGTGCCTGGGACGCTGAGGAACGTAGTCTGCTGTTTCACAACTTAATAGGCCTAACTCAACAGCAGAGTTCTGTAAATAAGACGGAAAGAGATAATAAATCTTAGAGTAGATAACCAGCCATCTCTGCTATGCTTTCATGTTTAGGGACCTACGACAACTCCCCATTGCTAGGCACATACGGTCCTTTGGTTTGCCTCTACCTCTCATTCCAACTCTGCCTCCTGTCCCTTCCCAGATATTCTACACGCCAACCACCTCTCGTCACTGACCGCTTCTGAAACCCAGATACTAGCCTCCATAGCTCAATTCCTGCTCTTTCTATAACCTGGAATGCTCTTTTTTCTGATAAGTCTGGCTCATTTTCAAAGCCTGATCCAAAGGCCAGTCCTTTTGTGTCACCTTTTCCTGTCATACTCAGAGCCTCTCTCCCGGTTCTCACAGCGCTTTGTGCACACCTGCACTGTATTTGTATTGAACTGTGATCATTGGTTTGGTTTTCATATCATCTCCCTTTCTGAATTATGTCTCTACAAATCAGAAATACAACTTACTCTTCATCTTTATTCCCCTGGAGTTTACTAAGGTCTGGGACATGGTGGATGTTCTGTCATGGTTTGTTGGAAGGATAAGAGAGTAAGAAATAAATTTAGTCAAAGAGGGAAAATGCTTTTTCTCTCTAAGTCATAAAACTCTAACTCTTGACAATACAGCCTTTACACACGAGGCAGGTCAGTTTGCAAATTCTCTTTTTATACCAGAATTTTGTTGTATCACACATTGCATGAAATCAGTGTTCTGAGCCGGACAGCTATTTTGCTATTTATGTACATATTCTTTGATACAATGCCATAAAACCAGCTTTAGAGCAACACAATTACAATTAGCAGTCACAAGGAATTAAATTTAATTCAGCAGGGTAAACCAAGCATCACCTTTGTGCTCAGCAGCTTGGAAAATTCTGCATGAGATCCTCACCACCCTCCATTCCCACACATGCTCCAAGAAGAGTTTACAGTCACTGCCATCCGGGATCGGGAGTCTCCTGGCATGGAGCCCCAGAATAGTTAGGTTACAGTAAGTATCAAAATAATTAGCACCTTTGACTATAAATAGTTAGAGAAAGAAGAAAAAGATACAGGCAGAAGTAGTAAGAAAAGGCTCCAAAGACTTTTAGTGGCAGGAGAACCTTGTAGCTAGTCTTTAAAAACAAATCAGGATTTGGGCCGGGCGCAGTGGCTACCACCTGTAATCCCAGCACTTTGGGGGGCTGAGGCAGGAGGATTTCTTGAGGCTGGGAATTCGAGACCAGCCTGACCAACATGGAGAAACTCCATCGCTACTAAAAATACAAAATTAGCCGGAGTGGTGGCACATGTCTGTAATCCCAGCTACTCAGGAGGCTGAGACACGAGAATCGTTTGAACTGGAGAGCTGAGATTGCGCCAGTGCACTCCAGCCTGGGCGACAGAATGTGACTCTGTCTCAAAGCAAAACAAGTCAGGATTTAGGCAGAACTGTGACTATCAAACTATGAAATACAGGCCATAGGAGGGAGGAGAAATGATTTGAGGTAGATACAGACACACATTGAATAGCATTAAATGACAGAGCAAGAAGATTTTTGCCCTTTTCAATTCTCTTTGGTTTCTTTAGTTTACATTAAAAAGAAAGTCTCACTGGTACGTCTTTAACAGATGACGATATTCCATTGAATAAACACAGGGCAAGTCAAAAGCCTGGATCTTTGGAAGACAACAATACTGAGCTGAAATAATAGTATTTTGTTTTTATTGTATTCCGTTGCTCAGGCATCTTCTATTTATAGCAAGTGATTCTGGTTTCCATCATTTCATTTCATCTTTTAAAGTCAATTAAGTATAAAGAAAGAGTCACTTTAAAGAAAACTAATAAGCAAATAACAGTGCATGTGGTATGTGGATATGAAAAAAATGGTAAATGGTACTTAAAGGTCTGGTGCTTGGGAGGCATAACGGCAGTCAGTGTGCAGAAGAGAGACTTTCCCAGCCCAGTTGAAAGCTGTGCACTCTGAGGGCTCCTGTGGAGCAGTGGAAAATCAGAGTGAGGACGGAGAGGCAGGGAGGGCAGGCTAAGGGCTCCTGGGAGCTGAATGTGAGGCCTGTGCCCACCAGGCTAATGTTTTGTCCTGTGGGCAGAAGTGAGCTTGTGTCTCTCAACATGACCCATGCTCTTTCCTGATCCCCTGGCTCTGAAGACAGGGCTGTGCACATGGACAGCAGATGCCAAGGAGAGGCCTGCTGGGAGGAAAGAGACAAGAAACACCCAGAGGCCAGGCTGGCGGTCAGCAGTTTTCGATAGACCCAGGGCTAGAGTTGCCATTGCGACAGTCAGAGCTGCAGCCCCTCGTGCCTAGAATACTGTCCCTGAACATCCTGTGCAGGGACGAGTGGCAGAGGAGCAGGGGCTGCCTGGCTCTGCCCAGGTGCCTCCACAGAGCCCTGCCTGCTTGGAGAGGGAGCCATCCGTGCCTGGTGGCTTCCACATCTCCGCTAGGAGACACGGTCCTCCTCCCTCCCCTTGCTTCCTGCCCCCTTCTGTGCCTCTAATTGCATATGGCTGTATCCTTTTTCTCCCCATCTCTTTTTCTCTGAGGACAGAAAATCTAGAGCATCTCCTATGCCCCACAGACTAGAAAAGCAATACAGGTGGGGAGAAGAGGGAGGGGGGATGTGTGCTGCAGAGGCAAACAGCGGGACAGTTCCCAGCCCTGCTGTGTTTCTGGCTGATCCCATCCAAGGTATCAAGCGAAGCGAAGCTAGGTGGAGGCTCCACTTCCCAGCAACCGATGCCATCAATCTAGACCCTGCTGCCAGCACTGACTTCCCCTTGAAAAACATTTTAAAAAGAAAAGGTCAGAACCATTTGTTTCTCCATGTGAATGCGTTCACAAAACCCTGGCTGCGGGGGCCCTGGAAGACTCAGTGTGAGCCCAGGTAGCTGCTCCAAACCTCCCAGAACAAGCTCTCTGGGCAAAATAAAACTTGCTGAGGCAAATCCCCCAGATCTGAGTCCTTCCATCAGGAGCTTGGTCCCCTGAGTCACCTGCATCCAGTCACAGTACAGAGCACTGCGTAATGTCATAAGGTCTAACGTTAGGTTGTTGGGGTTTGAATCCTAACCTTTCCACTCACTAGCTGTGTAACCTTGGGATTATTACTTAACATTTCTGATCCTTTCCTCTATGTAAAGCAGGTGTGATTAGTAATAATAGGTGCTGTCTCATAGAATTCTTGTGAAAAATCAAATAGAGTAATAAATGTAGAATGCTTAGGCTGGGCGTGGTGGCTCACTCCTGTAATCCCAGCACTTTGGGAGGCCAAGGCGGGCGGATCATGAGGTCAGGAGTTCGAGACAAGACTGATCAACATGGTGAAACCCGGACTCTAGTAAAAATACAAAAATTAGCTGGGCATGATGGCACATGCCTTTAATCCCAGCTACTCAGGAGGCTGAGGCGAGAGAATCCCTTGAACCTAGAAGGCAGAGGTTGCAGTAAGCCGAAATTGTGCCACCGCACTCTGGCCTGGGCAACACAGCGAGACTCCATCTCAAATGAAAAAAAAAAAGAACGCTTAATATGGTGTCTGATATATAATAAATTGCCTATATATGATAAATGTAGGTTATAATGACTATTACAGACAAACTGGTCCTGAAACCCAGTTGTTTCACGTGGCTTTCTCTGTATCACTGTGGAATAAACCACTTCAAAACCTGGTCACTTAAAATACAAATTTTTTATTACTTCCCATTATTCCAAGGATTGGCTGGGCTCAGCTGGGCAGGTCTTTCTGGGTGTCTCCTGTGGTTGCAGTCAGATGGCAGCTGAGGCTGGTGTCGTCTGAAGACTGGATAGGGTGGGAACATCCAACCTGGCTTCTTCACTCACGTGTTTGTGCTTTGGATGGGGGACGGCTGAGCATCTCCTCTCTCCAGGTAGCCTCTGCATGTGGTAGTGTTGGCTTCCTCACAGCATGGTGGTCTCAGAGACATCTGATTTTTGACATGGCAGCTGGCTTCTTCCAGAGCAAGCATTCTAAGAGATCGAGAAGCTGCAAGGCCTCTTATGACCTGGCTCCGGAAGTCACACCACATCATTTCAGTCACATTCATTTGGTTACACGGGGTCAGCTCAGATGCAATGTGAGAGGCGACTGTACAGGGTGTGAATACTGAAGCCAGTTCACTGGGGCCCTCTTGGAGGCTAGTTACCACACCCACCTCTTCCAATGCGGTACTGAAAAGAGCTCTGGATTCCTAACTTGACACCTGGGTTCAAGCCTTTAAGTAAGTCACTACCACCCTCAGAGTCCCTGACAGTGACACATGCCTTGCAGATGGTGGTGGGGAGCAAAGGTCATTGAGTATAGAAAGCTGTAGCACAGTGCCTGGTATACCAGGGTGCACAGAAGTTCCCCTACCCATTCAGAGCAGGAAGAGATCCTCACCTCAACATTCTTAGTCCTCCTCCTTGAAGAGGCCACTTTGAGATAAGGCTGTCATAACTCTGCTCTTCCTGAGTTCCGCGTGTGTGTGCTAGCAAGTTTAGTTTAGCTCATCACCTGCCAGGTTCGTGGCTGGCACTGAATAAATAAGGTACTATTCAGAAGCAGAGTTGTCAACTCATGCTGCTTTGCCAGAATACTTCCGAATGGAATCTCTGCTAAATTTGGAGGGAGTTATTTAAAAAAATTTTTTAAAAAGGTTAGGCCTCCTCATCTAAGAAATCCCAGAAATGTTTTTATGTCCTTTTGACCTCTATTCTTTGAATCCTGCCAGGAACCAGCACATATACTCATTTGGGACTTAACGTGAATGACCAAACAGCCGGAGAGAAATCAAGGTGACAAACTGCCAACAATGGTTCTTAATGCTGTACTCAGGACACCAGGGAAAGCCACTTAGCCCTTTGATGGATAGCTCTGTCCCCTCTTTGTGGCTCTGGGCTTGCCTGGGTGGGAAGGGAGTCAGAGAAATCCAAAGACGCGTTGCCTGGCCTGGAGTTTCTGGAATGGTGGGAGATTGAGGTGCCAGCCATGTCTGTACCCTCCTTGTCCAAGCCCTCTCATCAACTCCAAGGAATCATTTTACCAAGACCAGAAAGCATCAGACTCACTGCTCCAAAGAACCCAGGAGGGAGGGTGTCATATCTAACAATACATACAATGCTAGTCAGTGGTGGAAATGACTGTGAAAACTTGGGATGTAAACCTTCTCTGGGAATATGTCTTTGATCCTTGTCATCTTCCCTTGGGAATATGGCTTAGTGGAAAGAGCACGACCCAGGAATCAACTCGGGCTCTGCTTTATCTGGCCCTGAACGCACCCCTGCAAATCCTCCTTCCCAAGCTTCAGCATCCAGAACATGCTGGTGAAATGCTACACCTCATGTTCAGTCCTGCACTAGGAGTTTCAGGCCCTACATCTCATTACCTACCAGCCTCCTCTGGACATCCCGTAACACATACAAAGCTCATTGCTCACCCCTCTGAAATACCACATCATTGCTCACCACCTCTTATACTTTCTTGGTCCTGGTTAGCAATAGCCATTCAGCCAGCAACCAAAAAAGAAGCCCCAAACTCCATCCTTCCTCCAACTCACCCACCTAACCAGTCACTATTCCCCATCGATTCTGTCTCACAATTATCTTTGGATACAGTGTTTAACCTTCATCCTCCTCAACCATCCAACAACTGCCTGAGCCAGACCCCGTCACATCTCACCTGGACTATGGGACTGGCTCCTGTAGGGCCTTCCTCTCCACTCGTCCTGTGCCTCGGCCAGCCCCAAGTGCCTCCCGCCCCTGTGACCAAAGTCCAGATAAAAGAGGAAAACACGAAGAGTGCAAGTGTTTAGCACTGTTTCCTGAGACACATTATTTCCCTACTGTGAGCCCTGTGTGCCTTCACTGGCCATGAAGAAACTGGATAAAATAAACTGTTCTGAACGCTTCTTCCTACTCCAAGATCTGATTCTTCTGAGAAAACCTACAGAGATTTTTTTAAAGCTGGCATCTTTTTCTGACCAAAAGCCTCAGGCAGCCTTGTCATATCTGAAGGAGGAAAATCACCAACTTCTCAGTGCAAATTAATGTCATCGATCTCCTCAATCTGGTCTGCTCAACAGAAGGCAATCGATGTGGAGGAAAAGAGTGTGCTGGAAAGAAAAGACTGGAAGGGCTCCCTTCAGGAACAGCTGACCTTTCAGAGACAGGGACAGTGAGGGCTCAGGCCTCTGCATAGCTCAGAGTTCATCTCCTCAGCATTTGGGCGGTGTGAGGGTGGAGCCAACAATCATTCTCAGATGAGAGAGCAGGGATCTGATCAAAAGCCTTAGGCTGTGGGGTTGGCTCTTCTGTGTGACCTGGGGTCTGGGCCTGCTTCCCCACTTCTAGTTGTACTCACTGATAGCTAAGCTGGCACTAATTTATCTAAAAGGAGGTAGGTGAGCCTTACGGGGTCCTAGGGTCTGTTCTGAGCCCATGGGAAGCTAAAGCTGTTTCTATTTCTCCCAAAGCCTCTATGTGAATCCATACGATTTAACAAGGAAGGAGGGGCCTCAAGATGACCAACTGGGAGCATCTGTTACCTGCCTACTCCGCAGAGAAAAACCAAAACAGCAAGTAGATAATCATGCTTCCAATAAATCATCTAAGGCAGAGCACTGTAATTCAACATAGAAGTGGCAGAAAACACCTGAGGCAAGGAAGGAGAGGGAAGCAGGATGAGCTGGAAGCTGGGAGAGCATCCGCAATGCAGGGAAAGGGTAAGTGAGAGACCCTCCATGGTCTGCATTCCCACCTTGGATTCTGGCAACCTTAGCCACATGAGAGACTCGCAACTCCTGCAGGCCCTGAGACTAATGAAAATGGGCTGCCTGGAGACTGCGTAACGATATTGCTCCAGAGAGGGAGCTCACACTGGGTCCCACACCCCCTCAAATCCTACACAGCTACAGCATGGCACCATTTGGAGCACTCAGCCCCCACCAGATTGCTTATGCCCTGAGGCCCAATAGCCCCTGCATCTCCACATCCTTGGAGTCCCACTGATATCCCCCACTGCAGCCTCTGCTGCTGCCAGGGCCAAAACATGAGCCACTGGCGGTGACTCTACTGCCTTCAGCAACTGAAAGCAACCACATTCTTGCCAGCAACAGGCCTCAGTGCAGCCACATCATTCCACACTAAGCATTCTTCCAGAGGCCCAAGGATCATCCCACCTCTGCCTACCACAGCCAGTGCCTGCACATACCACTTTAGGGCCTGAGGATAGGCCCAAACAGCCTGACTCCACCCTGTCCACCAGGGCCTGAGCATGCCATCCAGGAGCCTGGAAATTTCCCAGCTTCATCTACCACTATTAATACCTGAGCATTCCTACCAGGGGCCTAAAGTTGGGCCCGCCCAACCTGCCACTGCTACCACAGCTGGCACTCACTCACAAGCCACCTACAGTCCTGAGGACTGGCTTGACCAGCCAGTTGTAGCCCCTGCTAACACCAGCATGAAATGCTTAAGATCCAGGGGGCTGTCTCTCCACTGCCACTACCACTGCCCATGCCATACCTGTTACCCAGTAGCCTAAGGGCCCACCACCTGCCCAGCCCACCACTGCCACTGCCAGCACCCAAGAAAGGCACCTAGAGGCCCAAGAATTGGCTAGACTCTCTAACACTGGTGTCAGCATACACCACCCTGGGGTCCAAGAACAGGCATGCTTGGCCCACCACTACCACAACTGTGGCCCAAGGACTAGCCCACTTGTCTCTATGTGCAGCAAAACCTCGACACAGCCTCCACTAACAAATTAACCATAAGCCACTGAGGAAACCACAGACAGCATTAATGCTGTTTACAGCTAAAGAAATTATTTGGAAACTACACTGCTCATACACACAGAATAAAAGCCAAAGTGGCCTAACCAATCAATACAATGATACTTTTTTAAAAAACAGTCTTCCACTACAAAAGCAAATCCAGAAAACTGGAAGAAGTTAATTGTTACATCAAATGTGTAGATATCAATGTATGAACACAAGAAACATGAAGAAGAAAGAAGATATGACATCTCCAAAGGAACATAATAATTCTCCAGCAACAGATTCCAGTGGAAAAAATATTTGAAATAATGAGAAAAGAATTCAAACTAATGATGCTAAACAAGCTCAGTGAGATATAAGAGAACACATAAATAATACAAATAAATCAGAAAATATAACTCAGGAGATAAATGAGAAATTTACTAGAGATAGATATTTATTTTTTTTGAGAAAAGAACCAGACAGAAACCCTAGAACTGAAGAATTCATTGAATAAATAAATATATTCAAAAGCTTCAACAATAGACTAGGTCAAGCAGAAGAAAGAATTTTAGAACTTGAAGGCAAGTCTTTTTAAATAACTCAGTCAGAAAAAAATAAAGAAAAAAGAATGTAAAAGAATGAACAAAGCCTATGTGACATATGGGACACCATAAAGTGACCAACTACATGTCTTCTTTGACCAACTCTTTGTCTTCTTTGACCAACTGAAAGTTCAGTGTCTCAGAAGAAATTCTATTCAGAAAAATAATAGCTGAACAATTTTTAAGTGTAGCAAGAGAGTTAAACATCTCAATCTATGAGATCCCCGCATAGATAAAATTCAAAAAGGTCTCCTCTGTGGCACAGTATAGTCAAACTGTCAAAAGTCAAAGACAAAGAAAGAATTCTAAAAACAACAAGATAAAAGCATCTAGTCACTTAAAAGGGAACCCCCATCAGAATAACAATGTATTTCTCAGCAGAAGCCTTATAGGTCAGGGGATAATGGAATTATATATTCAGAATGCTAGGGGGGATATCCTGTCAGAGCTACTATACCCAGCAAAGTTATCCTTTATCAATGAAGGAGAAATAAAGTATTTCCCATTCAAGCAAAATAGCGAAGATTCATTACCACTGGACAGGCCCTAAAAGAAATGCTTAAGGAAGTCCTACAGCTGGAAGTAAAAGAATAATACCTACCATATGGAAACATATAAAAGTATAAAACCACTGGTAGAGTAAACATACATATAAGGAGAAGACTAAAATGTTGCCACAAAAAAAGTTCAATGATAAACAATAAGAGATAAAAGAATAAAGGATCTAAGTATATTTCTGCTTGTTATATAACAAGCAGAAATCAACTAATAAAATGATAAGCATAAGCCCTTACACATCACTGTAACTTTGAATGTAAACAAGTTAAACTTTCCACTTAAAAGATACAGACTGACTAAATGGGTAAAAATACATGACCCAACTATATGCTGCCTACAAGGAACTCATCTGCACTGTAAAGACACATATAGAGTGAAAGTAAAGGTACACAAGAAGATATCTATTCAAACAGAAACCAAAACCAAGCAAGTTTAGTTAGACTTATATCAGATAAAACAGTCTTAAAGTCAAAAATAGTAAAGAGAGACAAAGAACGTCAGTATATAGCGATAAAGGAATAAACTCAGCAAGAGGACATAACAATCCTAAATGTATGTATACCAAACAACAGAGCACCCAGATATATAAAGCAAATATTATTAGATCTAAAGAAAGAGATAGGCTCTAATACAATAATAACTAGAGACTTCAATACTTAATTCTCGGTGTTAGATTATCTAGACAGAAAATTTTTTTAAACAAACATTGAATTTAAACTGTACTTGAAACCAAAGATAATTACAGAATATTTAATAAAGAAGCTACAGAATACACATTCTTCTCATCAGCTCATGGAACATTCTCCAAGATACACCATATGTTAAGCCATAAAACAAGTCTCAAAAAATTTTTAAAAATCAAAATCCTATCAACCATTTTCTCAGACCACAATGAAATAAAACTAGAAATCAATAGTGACAGGAACTTTAGAAACTATACAAACCCATGAATATTAAACAGCATACTCCTGAATGATCATTGGATCAAGGAGAAACTTAAGGAGGAAATTCAAACTTTATTAAAACAAATGGGTATTAAAATACAACCTATGGAAAATAGCAAAAGCAGTGTTAAGAGAGAAATTTGTAGCAAAAAACTCCTACATCAAAAAAGTAGAAAGATTTCAAATAAATAATCTAACAATGTACCTCAAAGAACTAGAAAAGCGAGAACCACCCAAACTCAAAATTAGCAGAAGAAAAAAATAAAGATCAGAGTAAAAACTAAATTAAATAGAGACTAATAAAATAATACACAGGATCAATGAAACAAAAAAATTGCTTTTTAAAAAAGATAAACAAAATTGATAAACTGCTAGCTATATTAACCAAGAAAAAAAGAAAGAAGGCCTAAATAAATAAAATTACAAATGTAAACAGAGCGGTTGCAGCAGACACCGTGAAAATACAAGAGCTCATCAGAAACTATCATGAACAACTATACACTGACAAACTAGAAAACCTAGGGGAAATTTACATCTGGACAATACAACCAAACAAGATTGAATCAGAAAGAAACAGAAAATCTGAACAGACCAATAACAAGGAATAATAGTGAATTAGTAATAAAAAAATGTCTCCAAAAAAAAAAATAGCCCATGACCAGATGGCTTTACTGATGAATTCTACCAAACTTACAAAGAAGAACTAATACCAATTTTTTTCAAATTATTTCCGAAAAAATTGAAGAGGAGAAGTTTCTCTTCAGCTCATTCTACAAGGCCAGCATTAGCCTGATACCAAAACCAGGAAAGGATGCAAGACAAAAAGAAAAGTACAAGCCAACATCCCTAATGAACATAATACAAAAATCCTCAGGAAAATATTAGCAAACAGAATCTAACAGCCCATCAAAAGATAATACACTATGGTCAAGTGGGATTTCTCTCAGGGATGGAAGTATAACTCAACATTTACAAATCAATAAATGTGATACATCATGTGAACAGAATGAGGAACAAAAACCATATGATCATCTCAATAGATGCAGAGAAAACATTTGATAAAATCCAACATCACTTCCTGAGAAAAACTCTTAACAAACTAGGAATAGAAGGAGCATACCTTAACATAGTAAAGGTCATATATGGCCGGGTGCGGTGGCTCAAGCCTGTAATCCCAGCACTTTGGGAGGCTGAGGTGGGTGGATCACGAGGTCAAGAGGTGGAGACCATCCTGGTCAACATGGTGAAACCATGTCTCTACTAAAAATACAAAAAAATTAGCTGGGCATGGTGGTGTGTGCCTGTAATCCCAGCTACTCAGGAGGCTGAGGCAGGAGAATTGCCTGAACCCAGGAGGCAGAGGTTGTGGTGAGCCAAGATCACACCATTGCACTCCAGCCTGGGTAACAAGAGCAAAACTCCGTCTCAAAATAAATGAATAAATAAAAATAAATAAAGGTCATATATGACAAACCCAGAGTCAACATCATGCTGAATGGGGAGAAGGTGAAAGCCTTTCCTCTAAGAACTGGGACAAGATAAGCACGCCCATTTTCATCATGCCTATTCAACATAGTACTGGAAGTCCTACCCGGAGCTAGAGAAATAAATAAAATGCATCTAAACTGAAAATGAGAAAGTCAAATTGTCCCTCTTTGCAGATGTCATTATCTTATATCTAGGAAAACCTAAAAACTCCACCAAAAAACTCTTAGATCTGATGAATAAATTCAGTAAAGTTGCAGGATACAAAATCAACACACAAAAAAATTCAGTAGCATTTCTATATACCAATAATAAACTGCTGACAATAAAATCAAAATGACAACCCCATTTACAATAGTTACCAAAAAAATAGCCACAAAAAAACAGCCCCACATGAGCAGGGCATGGTGGCTTATGCCTGTAATCCTGGCACTTTGGGAGGCAAGGCAGGTGGATCACTTGAGCCTAGGAGCTCAAGACCAGGCTGGGCAACATAACAAGACCCCACCTCTACAAAAATTTAAAATATTAGCTGGATGTGGTGGCAAGTACCTGTAGTCCCACCTACTTGGGAGGCTGAGGTGGGAAGATCCCTTGAGCCCAGGAGGCAGAGGTTGCAGTGAACTCTAGATGGTACTATCTGTGTTGTTCAGATGAGGAAATAAGGCGCAGAGACATCAAGTTGTCTCATAAGGTCACAGAGCTCCTGGTGGCAGAGTCAAAATTTAATTCCAGGTCCTTCTGACCACCTTCCAAGCTCTCTCTAGCCTGTTTGCTGTTTACCACCCATATCTGTTGCATAGGGAAGACAGTTGCTATGGGGATCTCAGCTATCCCTGCTACTTACAAGTCTACTGGCCCCTCGGGTGACATTTCATGAAAATTGTTGTCATTAATCACCATCATCTCAATGATAAGTATACCTGTGTGTGCAGGTTGCCAAGGACTGTCACCTAGTTGTCTCACTTAGTCCCCAAGTTGAGCCAGGGCAATTCATAATCTTCATTCCACAGGGGCTGATGGAAGCCAAGCATGAAGGATGGGCGCTAACATATACTGAGTTCATGCTGTACTTCAAGGGCTTGGGGTTATGATTTAATTCTCTCCACAGTCCTGTGAGATGACATTACTGCCTCCATTTTACAAGTGAGGAAATTCAGCACATAAGAATATCCAGTGCCAAGTGAGATCATAATAAAAATAGATCTTCCTAGAGGGTTGTTCAAATTCCTTGCACTGTCCCACTTCCTGTCACTCCTGGTATCTCCCATCCACTTCACCTTCCCTTCTTTTTAAGGAAGTACCCTGAAGTCTCCCCTTTCAAATTCCAATTTCTAGTTTTGGCTATCTCCATTCATTCTTGAGAAGAAAATGTTCCAAATGATTTAATCCTCAGGAAGAGCAGAGAGACTGCGAGCCCCTCCCTGTGGCTTTGCAGAGAGGAGGAGCTTTCAACCTGAAGAGCCTCCAATTTTGGAATCAGGGGTCATGGGACTGTGCAACCTGTGACTAGGGCAGGATCTCCATGCCACTGCTCCCCACTCTCACCCCGTCTCCACCTCCCATTTCAACATCCTTTGAGACCCCCCAAGCCATAACCCAGAGGTCAATCGTCACCCCTCCCTATCCATTCCCACAGGTCCAATCCAGGACCATTTCTGGCAAGATATACATGTCAGACTCTTCCAGAAGCTGCAGCTCTGCCCTAGATCCACCATCCCTCCCTAGGGTTACCCCACAACCTTCCCCAGACCACCCCACACTGTTCACACCCCACAAGCACCTACTCCCTCTGCCCGCTTGCTTGTAGTGCTGGTCACTCTCTGACCCTTCCCACGCCCCAAACCCCCACCCCCTCTACTGCTACCCCTCTGCCTGACCTTTCACCTTGGAATTAACTCAGCATTAGCTCCTCCATTAGACTGGAGCCTTTATAAGAGCAGGAGCCTCAACTGTTCTGTTTACCATTATATCCCCAGGACCTAGCACAGCGCCTGGCATATAGAAAGGGCTTAAAAAACATTTGTTGAGTAGATTAATGAATGACTGGGTAACTGAATGAGTGAGCTAGCGATATTACAGCACAGTATTTTAATACCTTGTGCTTTTTGCCCCCTGCTCCTTTAACCCCCAATGAGCTTCTCCAGGCCCTTCAAGGATCGAGGCAGGGGCTGGTTATGTGGCTTGGCCTGCTCTCCACCATGGGCCAACTGTCCCTCCACCAGTTTCCCTGTCTAACCCACAGAATGCCCTAGGGCCGGCCTTCTACTGTCTCTCTTCCCTTCTCTGTCTGGTGGGGAGAAACAGTCCAATACATCCCCCTTCCTTGAATATAGCTCTCCCAGCCCAAACCCTTCCTCTGCACTGAGCCTCACCTCACACCCACATCTGCATGGCCCTGCCCAAATTTCCTGGGGCCACAATGGATTCTTTGTTTGTTGTTGTTGGAGTCTTGCTCTGTTGCCAGGCTGTGGCATGATCTTGGCTCACTGCAACCTCCGCCTCCCTGGTTCAAGCAATTCTCCTGCCTCAGTCTCCCGAGCAGAGCTGGTACCAAAAGCATGCACCACCACACCCAGTCAATTGTTTTGTATTTTAGTAGAGAGGGTTTCACCATGTTGGCCAGGATGATCTCAATCTCCTGACCTCGTGATCCGCCTGCCTGGCCTCCCAAAGTGCTGGGATTACAGGTGTGAGCCACCATGCCCGGCCCACACTGGATTCTGTTGACTCCTCCTGCTTTGGGTCTGAGGCAGGTATGCGCTGTAATCTAAGGGATGAAGCATGTGGCTGAGAACTTCGGTGGTCAGTGCCCTTGATCAATGTCTCCCTAACGGGCTGCTTCCCCAGAATGGCAGGTAACAAAAGTGCTTTTCATTGTTGTTCTCCAACATTTTGTATTTTCTCAGTTCTCTGCTACAGAGTCCAACTGCAATTGATTAAAACATCAGACACACATAAGAAGGTAATGTTCATGTTTGTGGGAAGACTAAAGTGCTGAGATCGATATTGCTGTGCTAGGGCCTAATCTCTGGACCTGTATGTCCAGCCCTATGACTCTGTGGGACAGTCAGCACCTTGGTTACACACAGGCTTTCCTATAGATGTGCACCTTGCAAATCTGAGTCTTGGGGTAAGGCCAGGTGTATGTGTCCTATTTTCTGACAAAAACGTAGGGAGGTCACAGGCAGCAGGGCTCTGCAACTCTTAAACAACACAAAAACCTTCTGCAGTTTTCCTCCGGGGAAAGGGAAACCGTAAGAACACCAACAGTTACTTCTCAGAACAGTCCTTGGTTATGTCAGTAAATTGGAAGTCACTCATGTCAACATCATCAAAAATCATGCACTGAGTGCTCTTGGTAAATTCTGCCCCCAAAAGACTCTCTCTAGGGCAATTAATGGAGGAAGGAAGGAACACCAATGTTTTAGGCTTTGTATATGTTTGACTTGTTCTGAATTTTACAATAAGCGTATTTCAGTTGTATAATTAGAAAGAAAAACATTTTCCTCCAAATGCTTTCTCCTTGAGGCATGGAATCAATAAGCTGCTGGGAGATCATCTAGCCCAACTCTCTCCCTGACAGAGGAAGAACCTGGGCTCACCCAAAAAAAGGGACCCAAGATCACATATCTCAAGGTCACACACCAGACAGGGCTTTGGAATCCATTTTCAAGACATATTCATTTATGAAACTAATTGTTCCACAGCTAATCCAATTGGAGCATGAGCTGCTACAGAAAGTGTGGCCTAAAATTTCCCCAAGAAAAAAGGAAGAGGCAATTTGTGGTGTGCCAAAAAAAACTGAGTTTGACTATTCTGAGCATGGGCTTGTTAAAGCTCAAGAACTGAGTGGGAAAATGCTGAGACTCCTGGGTAGAAAAAGCAATGTCTGCCTATGTGTCTTCTGGTATTCCTATATTCTCTATCTGTGTGTTGGGAGACAGAAAGAAAGCATCTGAGTAAAAGTAGTATCACATGATAGCAGGCGGGGAAGTGTGGGAAGGGTGATGGGTGGGCAGGTTACACAATTCTGTGGTTTCTCCTTTCTTCAGCTCCAGGGAGAAAAGTTCAAGTTGCAAGAAGATAAGAGAGCATAATAGGAGATAGGACCCTGGAGGCCCCTTGGAAGCCATGCAAGGAAGATACACGGCAAGTCAAAGGGCTGGAGTGTGATCCCCTACAAGCTAGAGTAAATGAGGGAGTATTTCTTTTCCTATTGTTTGCTGGTGTCTAATGCTGGCTGCCCCAGAATCACCAAGGAAACCAGTTGATAAGAAACAACTGTATTCATTCTTACACCAGCGAGGGAGAGTGCTACTTCAAGTGAGTCTTAGGAGTGTCCAGGAAGGAGTCAGACAAAGCCAAGGTATGCATTTCATTGGGATTTTGCAGTCCGGTTTAAGAGGAGCCTTTACGTTGGGTGAGTTCTGGGTGAGCTTCTCAGGGATTTTCTTGGGTTCCCTTCATGGTCCAGGATGGCAGCCATAGCTGCAAGTAACACTTCCTCGTACAAACGCACTCAGCTGTAGGAAAAGCCAAGTATTTGGTATTATTTTATGAATGAAGAAAATATTCCCAGATGTCCTCTCAGGCTCCCCTTCCCACCTCATCGGCTCGGGTGAAGTCACATTCCCATGCCTCGGCCAATCACTCTGAAAACAAAGGAATTCGCATGATTGGCCTAAACTCCTGAGGTAGATTCCATCTCTGATTCCATTTCTAAATTTCTAAGGTTCTTTCCAGTTTGAGAATCCTAAGTTTTGTAAGCAGCCACTTCTTTTTAAAAAAACTGCTTTTCCAACTTCCTGAAAGCCCCATTTTCCGCTCCCACTCCCTGCCTTTGAGGCTGCAGGTGAACACTGTGAGCACAGTCCCGGTGAGCTGCGGGCAGGCCAGACAATGACAGGCAGCTAATTGCAGTGTTACCCTCTCCCTCAGCTTCTCTACAAAAAGGAAGTAAGAGAAGGCTGGGAGGCAAAGTCTGAGCTGAGGAAATGTTGGCTGCAGAGAGCAGACTTTTTTGGATCCTCTCTGGACCAGATCTTTTGTGGCTCCAAGATCAGCACACACTTGATAAGCTGATCTCTCCAATCTGACCAAGTCCTCTGCAATAACCTGAAATAACCAGAGTTATCCTAAACTAACCCATGCCAGCAGCCTAAAGCCAGAGCTGCCTTAGTGCCCAGGCCCCGGATGCCTGCACTTAGAGAAAGGGCAGGCTGGGCCTTTGGCTTTCACTGTGTAAGACAGAGCCCTGCCTCCCAGTAAGACCCACACAGTGAGGATTCTCATAGCATAGGAGAGCACAGGTCAGATTCTGGGCAAGCAAAGACTCGAAGGCAACTGTCCACCACGTGGTTTTGGAGGCTCTGGCTCTCCCTTCACAGCCACCACCCTTCACCCTCTGCCCATCCACTCCCAACACCACTTCCTGTGTTCTCAGATTGAGAAATGTATCCACTGACATACTAGCAAACCACTTTCATCAAGCAGCAGGCAGGTGGGGAGGAAGGCGGGACTTTTGGTTGGCCATAATTTCTCACCCACAGAATGAAAAGGAAGAATGGGGCATCTGAGCACAATCCATGACAAATGTGGAAGCTAGAAAACCAGCACAGCAAGCTACATGGAGGGGGTGTGAGGACTGGCATCAGGTAGAGTTGCCCCGTTGCCGATGGCATACTGCCAAGGGGTGTCGGGTTGGAGAGCATCCATCCTGCACCCAGTCACTGAAGCCCTGAGTGCTCTAGACCCAAGCTAGGCAGGGAAGGTGACAGAGAAGACAAACACTCGGATCTGCTCTCAGAGAAGTCACAGGAGCCCTGCTGGGGAGGTAAAGCACACATATAATCACTCATGAAAAAGGCTGCATGGGCTCCATGAATGCTGGACAACCTCCCACTGAATCATTCCTGGTTCTCCAGCCCCTAAAATAAAATTTAATCCTCCTCGATTTCTTAGTAGGAGCCAAGCTCCGTGCTGTTTTCTACATGTGTGATTTCATTTAACCTAACTGTATGAGTCCGGGTCTCCAGAAAAACAGAGCCAATAGGGGATATATATAAAGCGATTTATTATAAGGAATTGACTTACACAATTATGGAGACTGGCAAATCCGAAATCTGCAGAGCTGATGTTCTAGTTCAAGTCAGAAGGATGACAGCTGCCATAGAACCAGGAAGTGCCAATGTTTCACTTTGAAGGCCACCAAAGAGGAAGAATTCTCTTACTAGGGGGAGGGCTGGACGTTTGTTCCACACAGGCCTTCAACTTATTGGATGAAGCCTACGCACTTTCTTATTACTTTTGGATGAGATTAACATGAAATGTTACAGAAATACCCACAATAATTTATGACCCCATATGTAGACACCCCATAGCCCAGGAAAGTTCACACATAAAATTAACCTTCACACTTACAAGTCTCATAGTATTATTCAGAGGTTAATTAGTTGAGACCCAGCTTGAAGTGGAGACCCAGGATTTGGAACAAGAGACTCTGATTCCAGAACGTGAAGCCTTAACCGTTATACACACTACCTCTAGCTCCAGGCAGATGCTTAATACGTATTTGTTGAATAGATGAACGAAGTACTAAAGAACAACGTAAGCAAAGCCCTGTGACCGAGGTGACTAAGGGAAGTGCTCATGCATTTTATTTAGGTTGCTGTTTCTAAGTGGATAGGGAGGTTGGCAGGAGATGGGTGGAGACAGAGGCTAAAGTGGCCCTGTGATCCCCAACTCTTGGTGCCCATGCCCTTATGTAATCTCCACCCTTTTATTATCAGTAGGAATTGTGACTTGATGCTAAGCAGTAAAGTTTAACAAGTGACAGGTGTTGCTTCTGTGATGACATAATATAAGCTTGTAAAGTCCATCTTATTAGAAGAGCCTCTCTCTCACCGGCTTTGAAGAAGCAAGCACTCATGCTGAGGAGGCTGATGTGGCAAGGAATGCGGGGCAGCTCTGCTGACAACCAGCTAGGCACTTAGGGCAGCCTCCAGCCAACATTCAACAACAAACTGGGGGCCTCGGTCCGACCACTTGCAAGGGCCTGAATCCCACCAACAGAGGTGAAGCTGGGAAGCAGCTCTTTCCCTAACCGAAGCTTGGATTGAGACCACAGTCCTGCTGACATCTTGATTGCAGCCTTTCAGAGGACCCAGATAAGCCACACCTGAATTCTTGACCCACAGAAATTATGAGATAATAAATGTGTATTGTTTAAAGCTGCTAAGTGTGTGGTAATAGTGTTACTCAGTAATAGACATCATAGCCTCATTGGCAGAGAAAGCGGCAGAAACAAAGACCTGGAGTCAGACAGGTATAGAGAACATCAGTTCACACTTGCTCCATGTGACTGAAGTCACAGGAGGTGGAGGTTGGAAAAGTGGGTTGGTGCCAGACCATGGTGGCTTTCAAAGACTGAATGAGTTGTCTGGGCTCTGTCCTGTGGGAAAGGAGTTTCCAGTGATGGCTGATCCTGAGAGAGCTCCATGTGGGAAGTGAGTAGGTCCCTTTGAACAGCCCTCAAATCACGTGTTGGTGAATGTCTACCTGCAAGTCTGGTCCATGTCCCTGGGGCTTCCAGACGAAGCTCTGGCCAAGATCCTGGGATGGGAAACCCCAAGTCACACGCTGGGGGACTCCAGTCCGCTTGTGACTGAGTGGAGGTCAGAACTAGAGCTCCTGGAGAACAAGGACACCTCTGAGTTGTGTTGATTCCCTCAACCTCCCTCTCCTCTGTGCACTCAGCTTGGGACCGGACCCACAGTTAGTGCCCAAAAGGACTCCTGGCACCATAAGGGCAGCGGTCAAAGTGGCTCAGCCTCAAACTGCAGTAGCATCAGCTCACTCCACAGCCACTGGAGAAACTGCCATGCACTGTAAAAGTCACCGTAGGGGATACAAGTGTATGATAAGTAACTCATGGGGTTTAAAACTCAAGAGTTTGCACATGGATTAGAACAACAAAAAAATTGGTCTTATCAATTGAAAAGGATATTTAGTGAAGCCCTTTAGTGGGGTCTCTTTCCTTTTGTAATACATTAGTTGAATGATTCAAAATCCCTTACCTAGGTGAGGGCCCAGAGAGGCAGAAGGTCAAGTGCATCTGCCTGGCATTGAGACATCATGTGGGAGCTTCAGCTCCTGGGAGAAGGAAGCTGCTCAGAAGTAAAGTGGGGTTCAGAAAAGAAAGAGCTGCCAGGTACCTCATATTTGGCCAAATGACTATTTGGAGAGTGGTCAGGAGTGCGGTTCACTGGTGCCTGACGGTCCTAGTCCATGGATCTAGAGGAAAGTTCTGATGTGGAAGAGAGACCAGGCCAGGATGGAGAGAAAGGTTATGGGAGACAGCGCAGCAGCTCATGAACCACAACCTCAAGGGCATTAAAACAGGAAGTCCTCCGAGACCAGAAATCACCAGAGAGTCCCACCAATGCTCAGAGGAATAAAATGCCCAAAGGCAAACCAACACCACATTCCAACCATTCCAGTCACTGCCCCAGGTTCCAGAAAGAAAACAGCTTTAAAGGGCATTCCAGAGGGAAGAATTTCATTCAGCCTACTGATCCCTCCAGGCCACTTTGGCACCAGGCTTGGCATAGGCCATGTGGTGGGGTAAGATAAAGCTCCTGTCTTCGAGGAGCTCCAAGGCCAGTGGGCAGACAGCAGGAAGACAGTGGCAGCTCTAACAGAATCTGTCCAGTGTGCTCAGAGCATGGAGGAAGAAGGAGAGAAGCTGCCCAGCAGGAGCAATTAGAATAGGGCCAAGTAGCACCAAGCAGACCAGGGTGAGGAGGACAACCCAGACCAGGCAGCTGCATAAGCCAAGTGGACCAAGACAGAACGCCTCAGAAAGCACACAGTGGAGATGAGGCTGGAAGCATGGCTTGGGGCCAGACGGAATCCCAAATGTATTGCTGAACAAATCAACCAAGGACGAAGGCCATCTACTCTGAGAGAAGAGTTTGGAATAGAGACACAAATGTCCAAGAAATAGCTCCTGACTTCCCCAGGCAGGCGTTCCTCCTGGGCTCCCTCCATTAAGTTCTGGCAGCGCTCTTCTTCACTCGGTCTCACTTTGAATGCTGATTTCCTGCTGAAAGAGGAGTATTGTTGGCCTTTGGTGGGGAGTGGACCCTGTTGTCTTACCATTATCACTCAAGGACCTTCCACTTCCTAAAACAAAGTCAAAAACCCTCATTCTGGGGTTCCCTGCCCTCCACATGCTGACCCCAGCTTCCTGTCCAGGGTGGTCTCCGCTCCACCACTTCCCTCCCTACGGGGATCCTCTGCTCCAAAGCTTCCAATGGTCAGAGAGGCAGCTCTGACCATGCCTCTCCAGCCCCTGCTCACAGTTCCTTTCCCTGCCCCAATTCCACACACCTAAATACCTAAATGTCCATCTATGTTAGTCAGGGTTCTCCAGAGCAACAGCACCAGTAGGATGTGTGTATGCATATATATCTATACTCAGAGAGAGAGAGATTTACTTCGAAGAATTGGCTCATGTGATTGTGGGGACTGGCAAGTCCAAAACCTAGAGTTGATGCTGCAGTTTGAGCCCAAAGGCACTCTGAAGGCAAAATTCCTGCTTCATCAGAGAATATCAGACATTTCCCTTAAGGCCCTCAACTGATTGGATGAGGCTCATCCACATTACGGAGGATAATCTTTACTCGAAGTCTACTGATTTAAATATTCATTACATATAAAAATGACCTTCACAGCAAAATCTTCACTGATGTTTGAGCAAATAACTAGACGCCACAAGGTAGTCAAATGACACATAAAATTAGCCATCATACTATCCTTCAGGGCTCAGCCCAAATTTAACCTCCCCCTCTGATTCATTCCCACTTTCAACTGAAAATGCTTGTCCCCTCCTCAATTGCCACAGCCCTTCATCCAGCTCTTCTCTTAGGACATTGAGAATTTGCTTCCCAGTACAATGATTTATATCTTTGTATTCGTTTTCCAACAAGACTGTGGGCGCTTGAGTCAATCAAGTCCTGTCGCACCATATAATAAATAGCTATATGACCTCAGGGAGGTTACTTCTTCCCTACATTTATCTCTTTAGAAAAAAAATCAAGTCTCCGTCTCCTAAGTACCCACGGTGTGTCTTGTAAACTGGACAGCCTCAGATGTGCAACGTCAGTGCCCTTCATCTCAAGTGACTCTAACTGCTCCACCAAGAGAGGAAGAGCAATTGTGACTACCCGAGGCTCCCTCAAAGGGAGGGTTCTGCTCTGAGCCTGTGTCTGCGCCAATAGAGAAAAATGGTGGAAAGGGTTTCCAAGCAGGGCTGTGTGTGGTTGATTCTCCCCTGGAGTAGCTAAAATCAAACACTTCCCGCTGCTGAGGAGATACATGCCCTTCCAAGTGCCATTCTTCTAGATGAAAACATATATTCTCCCTACTAACCCTTCCTCATTCCAGCTCTGACTTCCATTACAAACTTCCCATATGAACTTGACAAAGAGGTCCAAATGTGACTCCATCAAAAGGTAATAGCCCTGGTGGTGGAAGAGGCAGATTCTCCGTTTGCCTTTATCATCATCATCACCACCACCACCACCACCATTAATTATTGTTATTAACCATATGAGGCCTTGCACAGAAGCAGACACTGGTGGGAGTTCTGTCACTGGAGGGTTCTAACTGCATGGGTGATTGTGTGGAAAAGATGGGTCAAGGCTGTGATCCTTTGAACAAATGTCCTGGGGCAAACTGACTTCCTGATTTGCTTAACGCTGCTGAATGCTTGGCTAAAAGTGCTCAAGAAAAATCCTCTCAAGGAGAGAAAGGATGCCAGGGGCACTGGAAGGGCTCATATTTTTATTCTTTAACTTAGGGGAACTGGCAGGAAAGGGGGTGATGACTACTCCCTGTAGAAAGCAAGATCCAGATGGCTCCTGAGAGCCAGCTGGGAAAAGTTGCTCCTTGGCAGCCTCATTCTCCAGAATGACTTTCCAATTGCCCAAGCCAGAGCAGCATTTGTGGGATGCCCAGAGCAGGATCCCTTAGAGCAGGAGTTCTGTTTCACTCTTCCTAAACAGGATGTTTCTATTTACTAAACAGTCTTCAGCTGCTCATTGTGCACAGAACAAAGCAGTCAGTGAGGGTCTTTTCAGGACACGGGTAGCCAAGCAAATGGCATAATGGAGCAGAGACAAAGGTGCAGGAGAGTTAGGAACGTTGAAGAACCCCAGAGCTGACAGCACCAGGGACCTGAATGGGCATGGAAAGGAGTAACTGCTAGCACCCTGAAAGTGAGCTGTGGACAGAGCCATTGACAGAGGCTGTGGCCAAACCATAGTTCAGCAGGATAAGAATCAGGGAAACAAATGCCTCGGTCTCAATGTCCTCTTGCTGGCCAAAGGCAAAGAGCATGGGAACTCACTGATACAGCCCTACAGGGCTGAGTGCCAGATGGGGAGCTTCAGTGCTTCTTCGCCCACATAGCCTCTTAGCCTTCAGCATGCTTATTCATGTGGCAGCCGGATTCCAGAAGCAGCAAGAGAGGACAAACCCCAGCGCGCAATCATTTTTCAGAGACTGTTGCTGACATCCCGTCGACCAAGCCAGTTACATGGCAGTGCTTGGAATCAGAGTGGGAGAGCAGTCAAAGTTATGGCACAGGGGGCATGGATCCAGGAGGGGAGTAATTAAGGACGGGTTTGTAATCGGTCTACCACCATGGAGGGGAGACCAGATCTAGTGAGACAAATGGAGAATAGGCATCTGGTAGATCTGAATTCCATAACATGACATTCAAGTCTGCTCATAACGGAAACCACTTGTCTCCCCAGTGTCAGCTCTCCCTAACCACAACCACACCCAGCGCACTGTGCATCTGCCAAAGTGACCTCTTCACAGTCTCATATATCTGCCCTGCCTTTTTCCTCTTCCTGCTCACTGTTCTCTAGATTATTCCACATCTTTGCCTGACCAAATCCTCTACATCCTACTTGATCCGATTCAAAGCCACCTTCTCCCAGATGCCTTTCCTAACGTCCCATTTCCAACCCCTTCCCTCTCTCCCAACACCACTGAACTGGACGAGACTCTGAATTCCCACCTACAATTTCTAGAGGACCCTCTGTGCCTCTTTTCAGCCACTTAGTGTTGTGCACTTATTTGCTGGTGGATGTTCTCGCATTTCTTGGACTGTGAGCCTTCAGAGGGCGGGGTCCTTGAGTGACTCATCCTTTATCCCCCCTCTGCCCTAGTGCCCAGCACACACTAAATGCCCTATTGACCTGAGGAGGTCAGCACCGGCAAGCCAAAGACTGCAGAGCAGACGATGCAACAGAGCCAAGGAACGCCCTTCAGAGACGACCCAGCCAGGAACTCCACGACTCCAAGAAGTGACTGACAGGAAGTGTCAGAGAAGAGCCCAGAAAAGCCAGAGTTGGGAGCCAAGAAGGTTCGTATTATCTTGTGGGCTTGCCACAAGATAACACGAACCCTGAAGTCAAAGTCACGGGACACGGACCTCCACTCCATCCAAGGAAGGACATCCTTGGAGAAAAGCCCGGGTTTAGAATAGGCTGGCAAGAAAAAGGGTGAGCCATCCTTTAACTGGCAGCGCAAAAGCGTTCCAGTTAACTTCTGAGAGTGTTTTTGTGGGGACCTTATTCCATTTGCATGTAAGGTGTGCACATTAATAATTCTTTCATTAGACTCATGTAGCACCTTGGCGTGCAGGAGTGTGCATTCATGGGCTCACGAATAAAGGGGTTTAATGAGCCGGCAGCTCTCCCCACAAGGCAAGCCTGCATGGAGCCTGGCAGCAGGCCCATTCCCTCAGAGTCAGCTGGGCACAGCACATCATGTACTGTGGGCAAACTGGCTTTGGTTTCATTGGGGGTGGTAGGTGTGGGAGGGGGAAGTAGATGTATGGGGTAAGTGTGGCTCTGACGGGATTCCAAAACATTAGAGAGTGGCATTCCAGTGAATTTCCTACCACACACACCTGAGCACCCTTGGCAGATGGGACATCCCTGCTCCTGGCAGAAACCAGGCTAAGCCCAGCAGTGCCTCTCATAGAGGGTAGGTGGATGATGTAACTGAGACAGCCCTTCCCTCACACAGATACTCTTTGACCAGCTCAAATCCCTTGTGTTCTAAGTGGTGGAACAGTGTCCCAGAGAGGGGATGTGGCCTCCCTAATGCTAGAATGGGCCAGGACTCCTGGTCCTGGACCCGAGTGCCAGGACTAAAAGAATAGAAGGGGAGCTCACAGGCAGAAGATGGCCTTAGGGCAGGCAGAGAGCCAAGGACCCCTCCCCAGGAGCTGGGCCTAGAGTGATCTTCAGTCCCTCCCAATAAAGTCCATGGGAATAAAACTCCCCAACTCCTGACACCCTTCTCAATATGTCCAAACCCTGCACATCCTACAAGGCTCATCTCAGATGCTGGCTCCTCCTTTCATCTTCCCGTCAAACACCCTGACAACTCTCTGGCCTCTTGGGGACTCTGCACCTCTTTGTGGCTCAGGTCAGACTGCATCTGGAATTACAGTTGGATGTGCATACACCTTCTTGATGACCCCTGACCATGAATTCCTTAGGCTCATCTTGCTCCTCCCATCCTCAGCACCCAGCCTAGGACCTGACTCAAATGCACTCAACAAACACAAGCTGGATTATTGACATCCCCCTGCTTTTTGCTCACCAGCATTACAAGACCATGTAGCTTATTGGTAGCCAGCACTAGGGCCTTCCCCACAAAGCAGACTTACCTCCCTGTCTCCTTTCCACTCCTTTTGAATGAACAAGAACAGCCTCTTGGGCCTCCTTATTGGAAACTTCCTGGACACCCACCACTGTCTCAGATAATCACCAGGGCTGAGAGGGATCCTCCAAAGCCCAGGAGGCCCTCAGCAGATAGGGTGGTGTTTGATGGGCAGCTTTGCCTCCTGTAAAGCCTTGGTGCACAACTCTGATGCCACCAGTGACTGCCATCGGACTCCCTAGCACTGGCTGGAAGTCTTTTCCTATTTGCCCCCAGGAATGCCAAACTCAGTGAGCTGGGCTCTTCTTAGAGCTGTCTGACTCCTTTGCATCAAACATTCCTCCTGAAATTATATGAACTAGAATCCTTCTAGTGGCTCCAGCCACTCACCTGCTTCTGCCTATGTCGAAGAATCCACTTAATGCTAAAATAGCCTATACTGTTGCAAAAGTCAGGCCCTTTCCCAAAACTCTCGCTCTTTCCACACAGAAGCTCCAGAAGAAAGTCAATGTTCTCCTCAAAAGCAGACACCAGCATGGTGGACTATCGGTGCATCCTGCAAAACGCTAGCAAGCAGGTGATTCAGAATGGAGGGGTTGAAAGAAAAGCACATAGCCCCAAGACCCTGAGCCAGAGAAGCAGACGCTTGCAGACAGGGGAAGAAAGTTTTCACACCCTCATCAGCCCCATGGTTTCCCATTGTCTACAAAGTTAGACTATTTTGTCCAGGATTCAGGTACTTCACATCATGACTCCTATCATTCTAGTCTCATCTCCTTCTAAACTTCCAAGCCACTATCCTCCTTGGAGCATTCATGCCTTTCAAATACACCCAACCCATCCCATTACATGTTTTGCTCCAGCTCCTGAATCATCGTTTATCTTAGGTTGGACTCTCAGACCCTTAGACAAGGATTCAAGTACAAGTATATTTGGGACAGTGGTGGGTAAGATAATCCAAGAAAAAAACCAGCAGGATGGTGGGGAACAAAAAGAAGTCAATGAGTGTACTTTTTTAGCAGGTTCCCATTGCAGCAACTATCAGCTGATCCTACCTAGGAGACAGTGGAGCACTCACTTCAGAATTGTCTCACCCAAGAGTAGAGAGAGGAAATTGGGGGTATTTGTCCACCAACTCCCATCAGTCACAGGTAGGGGTTTCTGCTGGGGTGGGAGGGACATGGACTCTTCGGTGTGCAAGTTCAGCTTGCACTAGTGAAAAGCGAAGGGGACATGGGCAGTGCACCAAGAGGGTTGCTGCTTCCCCTTTACGTCCCTCCTCCTTTCCCCATCCCCACTTTTTAGTTTACCCAAATGACCCACTCATCAAGGTTCAATGCCATCTCCTCCCAAAAGGTTTTCTAACCTTTCATCAGAACGAGTGACTCTTTCCTTTGGTTTCCACAGATACTCAGAGTATAACCGTGAGAACAATCCTTTAGGTGCTGCCCTTCACTCTGCTTACGAGTGAAAGTCTTAACTGACAACTGAGCAGAATGGTGTTGGCTCTCATTCTCATTTCTCGATTTCTCTCCTTCCTGCTTTACATGAGGTGGCTTCTGTGACCTGTGTACTCATAGCAGGTCTTTGACCCCATCAGCATTAGAAATTAGAAAATACCTCTTAAGGCTGAGCACAGTGGCTCATGCCTGTAATCTCAGCACTTTGGGAGGACAAGGTGGGCAAATCACCTGAGGTCGGGAGTTCGGGACCAGCCTGACCAACATGGAGAAACCCTGTCTCTACTAAAAATTCAAAGTTAGCCAAGCGTAGTGGTGCATGCCTGCAATCTTAGCTACTCAGGAGGCTGAGGCAAGATAGTCACTTGAACTCGGAAGGCGGAGGTTGTGGTGAGCCGAGATTGTGCCATTGCACTTCAGCCTGGGCAACTAGAACAAAACTCCGTCTCAAAAAAAAAAAACAGGAAAAAGAAAAGACAAAACCTCTCAAAAAGTAGCATTGAGCTGTTGCCTAAATATGTTCTTATTGCCAAAATAAAAATGTAAATGATGTTATTTGAAGCAGAGCATGGTTATTGCTCTTATAATACAATAGTAAGTCTTATTTGCATTAAGATTACCTACCTATGGTCATGTAAAAGCAAGAATGAATACCTAAATCCAAATTGCTCTCTTCAAGTTACCTGAAACTGTGATATTTGCATACACTGCACCATCTGTTCTTGTTCTGAAGAGGAGAGAATGAAAATTAAAGAAAGCAAAGAACAAAAGAAACACGGAACCCACCGTGAGTGGAAGATGGCTGCGTGTGAGTAGTGACGCCGTTTCTATGAACCCTGAAGTGACCCAAGGACAGACTGCCACGGGGCAATCTTATTCTGTTCCTTCAAAGCAACTACTGAGTGTTGCAGTGAATCCAGGGAAAGGACTATCCTGCCTGCAGTCCTATGGAGGGAAGAGCTGCGGTTAGTAAGTTAAAAAGCTGGGGCTTCCACCAAACCAGAAACCAGAGACAGTGTGTGCAAATCTGTGAGCAAATAGAGGGGTGTCTAACCCTGGGGCTGCGACGCTTCCCCTGCTTAGAAACCAATGGTCCACAGCGGGTGGGGCCTGAAGAGTGTGGCTCTCGCTTGCTACTGGCTTTTTACCCAGCCGGTGGGAAATCCAGAAGGCTGACTCGGTCTCTAAAATGAAGCAGAACCTGGGACCACCACGACCACCTGACAGCAAGAGGCAGCAGAGGCTGGGTGAGTACAAGACTGAGAATTCATGGAGAAAGTTCTTGAATTTAAGAGAGAGGTTAGATCCTTTAATCAGCCAGAAAGGCCCAACTCTAAGAGCCTACCTGCAAGAAGCCAGCTCGGCAGCTTCTCGCATCGCCACTCCCAGCTGCAGGTGGCTGCCTGCTGTCCTTATCTTCCAGACAAGGCGGGTAATGTCCTCCTTGGGGTCACCGCGGACCAGTGCACACTCCTGTGGCCCGTTTTGCTTGCTGCACTTATCTACTGTGACACCACTATTGCTGACACAGCCACCACGGTGCGGGGGGTCCCTGGGCCAGACACCCTGCTGTCTTCATCTCAGAATATCCAGTTCCCAGCACAGTGCCTGTTGCAAAGCATCAGTAATAGCAATAAGTATTTGTCACGTGATGAGTTATCCTTAAGACTCTCTGCAGTCTCTTTCCTCCCAATGTGCCTTGGCTGCTCCCACCGCCCTGACCCCTGACCTCCCTCCCCTTCTGTCTTCAGGACCATTAGCTCCTTGCTGGTCCCTATCCATGGAGCCCATTGACAGTTGAGTTTTGTTCTGGACCTAAGGAGAACAGTTACAGACACAGATACCTTTTAAGGTGAGGAGTGGGTATTGGACACCTGAAAGAGACAAAGCCTACCAAAACCAACCTTGTCTTCCTACCAATCTACCCACTAGTGGAGAGAAACTAGAATATGTTTGCCTGAGAATTATAATAGAGACTCACATCTGCCCTCCTTCCTTCACTCAAAAGAAGCCCTGCCCATCCCTCAGCACATGTCTCAAAGAGGAACTACCCCGTGAAGCATTCCTGATCCCCATCCAGGTGTGATGCTCTGTCCTGCAAGCCCCCACAAGGTGCCTTTTCTATGGCACTCACAATTTACTGCCTTCTACTGGATTATCAATGACCAGACTACAGGTCTTGGTGGGCAGGGTCTGGGTCTAATTCAATGTGGTTCCACCTCACCCCAGCTCTACTCCCACCAGGGCCCTGACCAAGATGCGAGGTAAGCTGAGTAAAGCGGGTTGCATAGGCTAAAAGGAAGGATAACCAAGAGCATAATATGGCTCAGATGAATTTCAGTTTAACTGTCCCAGAAGTTAAACTTCCCCCTCATCAAGGTTCAATGCCATCTCCTCCCAGAAGCTTTTCTAACCTTTCATCAGTGACTCTTTCCTTTGGTTTCCGCAATCAGAGTACATGCAACTGTTAGAAAAATCCTTTAGGTTTTGCCCTTCACTCTGCTTAAGAGTGGAAGTCTTCATGGACGACTGGACAGAATGGTGTCGGCTCTGAGCCAGCCTCTGAGTTCTGAGGCCCGGGACCTCCCCTTCTGCGCTCCTAGCAAGACCCCAGCTGACTCTCCCTGTCCTCTCCGAGCTCTGCCGTAAAACTCCTGGGCTCATCACCCCACTTGCAAGGAGGATTCTTCTAGTGTGTATGAAGGCAGGGCTGGCAAGACCCGAGAAGGGTGGAGCTACCACATGGCTCTCCCTCGAGCTGCTATCCCCTCTTGCAGCGTGGCTGCCAACTAGCCTTCCAGCCTCTGCTGCAACAACCCCACTAGATGGGAAGCTAACGCCGCTACTCTTAGACAGCCGTGTCTGTGGGACGCTTTCCTTAGGCCTGCATCCTCCCTCCCAGCCCGGCTCCACCGATTTGGGCTGCACAGAACAAATCTGTTTCCTTCCGCAGGCAGCCCCTTCAGCTATCTGTGGACAGCTCTCTTGCCCCGTTGAGTCTTTCTCCAGTGTACACATTCTCGGCTCTTATGCTCGTTTTTCACTGTGTCCCAACAAGGCTATTGTTTTTAAGTGCTCTTGAAAGAACCTTCTCCGCAAGGTGAAATAGAAATGAGCGGTCATGTTGGTACTGACCCGACCCCCTGTTGCATCTCAGCAAGAACAAATACTTTCACGTCTCTCCAGTGGTGCAGAAATAATGGGCAAAGTCGCATTCACATACACACTGGCTCGAATGATGCCAGTCAAAAGAAGCTGTGAGAGTTTGAGGACTGTGTGAGGTTTCTGGCTTCGTAGAAAAGCAGAGGGTTAGCCACCAATTCAAATTTTTTTTTCTTTGAACTATGTTTAAAGAAAGCTCTGAGAGAATGAAGAGTAGTTGATGAATCGGTTCAAATATACAATTAGATCAAAGAAATAAGACCTAGAGTTGGAGAGATTAGCAGGATGGCTATGGTTTACAATAATCCATTCTACATTTCAAAACAGTTAGGCGGGAATCATTTGAGTCATTATAGTACAGAGAAGAGGCACATATTTAAGAAGGTGAGTATCTCAATCAACCTGATTTGATCTTTATACACTCTGTCAATATACTAAATTATCTTTCCCATGTACTCCCAAAATTTGTATACCTATTGTGCATCAGTTTTATTTTATTTTATTATTTTTATTTGTTTTTACTTTTATTTATTTATTTATTTTCGAAGTGAAGTTTTGCTCTTGTTGCCCAGGATGGAGTACAATGGCATGATCTCGGCTCACCACCACCTCTGCCTCCCGATTTTGAGCAATTCTCCTGCCTCAGCCTCCCAAGTAGCTGGGATTATAGGCATGCGCCACCACACCCAGCTAATTTTGTATTTTTAGTAGAGATTGGGTTTCTCCATATTAGTCAGGCTGGTCTCAAACTCCCGACTGCTGGTGGTCCACCTGCCTCGGCCTCCCAAAGTCCTGGGATTACAGGTGTGAGGCACTGCGCCCGGCCTGTTTTTTTATTTTATTTTAATAGCTTTAGGGGTACAAGTGTGTTTTTGGTCACACACGGATGAATTCTATAACGGTGAAGGCTGAGGTTTTGGTGCACCCATCACCTGAGTAGTATACACTGCACCCAGTGTGTAGCTTTTGTATCCCTCACCTCCCTCCCTCCCCACATCTGAATCTCCAAAATCGATTATATCACTCTGTGTGTCTTTGTGTACCCATAGCTTAGCTTAGCTCTCACTTATAAGTGAGAACACATGGTATGTGGTTTTCCGTTCCTGAGTTACTTTATTTAGAATAGTGGCCTCCAGCTCCATCCCGGTCACCGCAAAAGGCATTATTTCATTCTTTTCATGGCTGAGTTGTATTCCATGATGTATATGTGCCATATTATGCATCAATGTTCTAAAAATTTTTTATAAGCAAACCTATGTGTGTAGTGTAAGGACACCAGGAGCGAATAACTCAATTGAAAACTTTTTTTGACACGTTGGAGCACGATTTGCAGGACCAAAGTGTAGGCCAATGAGGTGGCAGACTGTCTCAAGAGAAAGAAGGGGAAATCGATGGTAGGAAAACTCCTGAAGGATTCCTGAAGAGGCTTTGTTTCACTGAAGCATTTCTTGATTTTATTGTGAAGAATCTTCCCTTCACAGAATACTAGAAAGTGTTTAGTATGTCAAGCCCTTAAAAAAATAAATTCTACAGGCCAGGCGAGGGGGCACCCGAGGTCAAGAGATCAAGAACATCCTGGCTAACGTGGTGAAACCTGGTCTCTGCTGAAAATACAAAAATTAGCTGGGTATGGTGACACATGCCAATAGTCTCAGTTGTTCGGGAGGCTGAGGCAGGAGAATTGCTTGAACCCAGGAGGCAGAGTTTGCAGTGAGCCAAGATCAGGCCATTGCACTCCAGCCTGGGTAACAGAGCGAGACTCCGTCTCAAAAAAAATTAAATTTAAATTTAAAATAAATAAATGTCTACAGAAATTCACTAGAATTAGTGGTCTGGCACTTTAATGACACTGAATTGCTCACCGCTTCATGAGTGTGGGCCAGTGTCTGGAGTCCAAAATCTTTTCTTTTATAAGAAATCTCGGCCAAAGCTGAGCCTTCAGTAATGAGATCTAACCTATGATCAAATTAGATAGCACTGCATTAGATTAATTTCAGCTCCACACACCCACTGTTATTGGCTTCTATTAAAATTTTCAAATTGGCATAAAAGCCTTCCTGAAAGTGAATCTTATGTAGGCATATCACATAGAAGATATTTCCTTAATCATCTTTTTAATGAAAAAAGCTAAGCAAGAAAAAAGGTTAAGATCTAAGAGTCTTCATGACATCACCCTAAACCCAGCCAGTCATACTTTTTGAAAGGGAAATAAAGAACTAACGATAACATCTTTATTTTTGTTTGCTTCTAAGCCTAGAGACACGTAGAAGATGAGAACATACACTTAGATCATGCCAACATAGAAGACTTTCTGGTTTTGAAAATCTCTTTCTTCCTCTCCTTCCTACAGAGAACAGCACTGGAACTCTCCCCAGCTTCATCCTATACTCTTTGACATCACCTCAAAGAGGAAGTCAATTTTACTACGTGACTAAGACTCAAGCGAAGCGCAATTCGTTCAAGCAACTCACTACATATGTCAAAAATATAAATCCAGGGCCAGGTGCAGTGGCTCACGCCTGTAATCCCAGCACTTTGGGAGGCTGAGGAGGGAGATCACTTGAGGTCAGAAGTCCAAGACCAGCCTGGCCAACATAATGAAACCCCAACTCTACTAAAAATACAGAAATTAGCTGGGTGTGGTGGCGCATGCCTGTAATCCCAGCTACCCAAGAGGCTGAGGCAGGAGAATAGCTTGAACCCAGGAGATGGAGGTGGCAGTGAGCTGAGATCGCACCATTGCACTCCAGTCTGGGCAACAGGGCAAGACTCCATCTCAAAAAATAAAATAAAATGAAATATAATAAAATAAAATAAATCCAGGCCTCTGAGGAAAAGATGAAAAATCAGAGGGTCAAGGAGGACTACATGAGCAACACATTAACTCTTTCCTGCATTCATTCCTGAGAAGCCAGGATGCTCTGGCCTGTGGTCCAGCCACTACCTCCACAGCCTGGAGGAGTCTCCCCTCCTCTAAGGGGGCGCTTAGAAGAAGGTCCATCCTGCAGGAGGGACCACAGCCCTAATCCTCCACTCGCCCTCCTTTGGTAGGAGTGGCCGGATGTGGGACACTCAATTCCACTCCTCCTTTCTGAACCCTCTCTAGTTCAATTGAAAATATTTAGCAATGAGGCCTGGCGTGGTAGCTCACGCCTGTGCTCCCAGCGCTTTGGGAGGCTGACCACTTTGCCAGGCAGGATAGTGCACAACAGTCTTGCTTGAACAGCAGTCAGAGTGTCACAGCTTAGAGGGGTGCAAAAGCCCAGGGACAAGGAATTGTGGAGCCTTGCACCAAGCCATGCTGAAACATCACACCTGGAGCCGGCCCCATCCCCTCATGGCACCAAGCCACACTGGAAACATCACACCGGGAGCCATACTCATCCTCCCAGATCTCCTGAAAAGTGAGGGGAGCTGGTATAAATAACCGTGTCCATTCCCATCCATTACCAGGCCCTGCTTGCCGCCTCTGGGGTCTCTCGATTCACATTTTCCAAAGGCTGGGATTCTTAGGGCCTTCGTTAAGGAAGGCAATGCCAGTCCAGGGGGTCTATACCATCCTTGTGGGCAAAAGAATGGTCCCACTTGATAAGGCTGGCATGGTTAATTATATGGGCATGTGAGCCCCCTCGAACTTATTAAAGAGATTCACAGTATATAAGGCATATTTATAAAAACCATGTAATTTGATGCTCTAAAACACTTAGGATAGGTGATGTGTATTATGCTTATTTTGTTAATGAGAAAACTGAGATTCAGAGAAATAAAATGGCTTGACCAAAATTCAGCTAGCTATTAAATATTAAAGGAACTAAAAATCCTGCTTTTTTCTGTCTTCAGATTCTGTACTTTCCTCCCTGTATCACAGTATCTCAGTGGAACGATAAGCCTCAAGACCTGAGTTCAAGTTCCTCCTCCTCCACTTACTAATGTGATCTTGCCAAGTGATATATTCTCTTTAGGGCTGATTTCTGCATCTGTAAAATGAGGATTAAAAACTCTGTGTCCCACCTGATTAATTCTCTATGACTTAGGAGTCTTCTGGCCAACCTCACTCTGAAACTGTCACTAGACCAAAGATACACTGAGCAGTTGGCCTCCTTTATAGGAGGCTGCCCCACTGGGAGATGGGGAAAGAGGGATCCAGTGCCACCTTGGTGAGATGGGACAGGGACCAGCTTGGATGTCTGCCTGACTTATGTGCCAAAGCAGCTCTGCTGGAGTCTTGAGCAATCTTCCCACACCTTACAATTCAATTTGTCTGGTTGACACTAAAGGTCTCTTGTAGCCCTAAGAGTCTCTGAATCTATAGATCTTAGAAGCTGGTTCACTCCATGACCGTTGTCAATTCACATTATCTCTGTAAATGCCATCTCCCCTTCCGCAAACGCCAAATCACACCCCCTTCCCACTCGCCGCAGGGTGCTGCTGTGCATTCTCATTGACAGTCACTCTAACCTGATGATCTCCTTGAAAGGTGCCTGCCTTGTTCAATCACTCAGTTGTAATAAGGTCATTGCTGGAACTGGCAAGTCCAACAGCCTCCAGATTCCAGCAAAGCACACCAGACTTTCCACAAAAGCTGCTGAAGCCTTGGGTGCCCCGGAGCTGAGCGCTGCCTGGCTGATGTCAACCCCTGCCCCCCAGCATCCTCCCTGAGATGCTTCAATTACAGCTGGGTTTGTTGGCAACTCTTGACGTTCTCCCCACAGACAGGACTCAGGCTCCCAGCTACTCCTTACAAGTCACATGTTTATGGACAGCGCCTGCAGAAGAAGAGGAAGAAGACTGGAGTTCATGAAATGCTACCATTGGTCCAGCCTTTTTTTTTTAGCATATTGGAAGTGGGGAAACATGGAAAATTCTCAAAATGTACACTCAGGATCCCTGGAATTCCCAAGAGGACCCTGTGATGGGGGTTCCATGAAGTCAAACTTTTCTTTTTCTTTCTTTCTTTTTTTTTTTGAGACAGAATTTTGCTCTTGTTGCCCAGGCTGGAGTGCAATACATGATCTCGGCTCACTGCAACCTCCCGGGTTCAAGCGATTCTCCTGCTTTAGCCTCCGGAGTAGCTGGGATTATAGGCATGTGCCACCACACCTGGCTAATTTTGTATTTTTAGTAGACACAGGGTTTCTCCATGTTGCTCAGGCTGGTTTCGAACTCCCGACCTCAGGCGATACGCTTGCCTCAGCCTCCCAAAGTGCTGGGATTACAAGCCTGAGAAGTCAAACATTTCACAATGGTATGAACGTGCTATTTGCCTTTGCTCCCTATGTTGATATTTGTAATAATGGTGCATAAACAACAGGGAGTAAAACTGCTGTCCCCTCAGCACAGATCATGATAGTGACACTACCTTGTACCGACAGCTGTTGTATTCTCTACGACCACACACTCATGGCAAAAAATAAATTTTTTTCAAAGCCGCCTGTAAGCTTGTCTGATGAAACAGTAAAAGTTATTAATGTTATGAAGTCTCAACCCTTGCATAACACCGTGTTTTAACATTCTGTGCGGACTGCTAAGTAGCACTAGAAGTATCCCTTTTGCCACACACAGATGTACGATGATTGTTTCGAGGAAAAATGACTCTGTGACTGTGTCAGTTAAGTGAACTAAGCACTTTTTTCAGACGATACATTTTTACTTAAGAGAAAACACGGAGAGACAAACTAAGGATATTCAGAATGGGGTTTTGGCAGATGTTTTCTCAAAAATGGATCTCCTGAGACTGTCTCTTCAGGGAAAACAACTGATGGTGTTTGTTGCCAATAATAAAATCCAAGCTTTCCAGTGAGAATCAGAATTCTGGAGGACTTGCGTTTACCACTGTGAGCTTGACAGCTTCCCAATAATACTCCAGGAGTTTTCCAATGATACTCCAATGGTGATACTAATGAATTGTGCTTTCTAAAATGATCAACATTTAGAAACTGTATACAACACAGTGAACCAATATCTTTTAAATAATCGACGTCTGATGTTAGGCAACCATGTGCAAGTAAAAGACACATTCAAAGTACAAGAGAAATGAATGGATTTTAATGTAAGACAGTACGAGAAGTTTATTGATATAGTTTCAGATTCCATATTGTAACAAATCTTTAAGAAACTATCACTTCTTGGCCAGGTGAAGTGGCTCATGCTTGTAATCCCAGCACTTTGGGAGGCTGAGGCAGGCAGATCACGAGGTCAGGAGTTAGACACTAGCCTGACCAACATGGTGAAACCCCATCTCTACTAAAAATCCAAAAATTAGCTGGGCGTGATGGCGTGCACCTGTAATCCCAGCTACTCAGGAGACCGAAGCAGGAGAACCGCTTGAACCTGGGAGGCGGAAGCTGCATTGAGCCAAGATTGCCCACTGCACTCCAACCTGGACAACAGAGTGAGACTCTGTCTTAAAAAAGAAAGAAAGAAAGAAACTATCACTTCTTGAGTTTGGGTGTAGTATAAAAACAAAAACACCTGATGAGGTGGCTCAGTGGCTCACACCTGTAATCCCAGCATTTTGGGAGATTGGGGTGGGTGGATCACCTGAGATCAGGAGTTTGCGACCAGCCTGGCCAATATGGTGAAACCCCATATCTACTGAAAATACAAAAATTAGCTGGAAATTGCTTGACTGGGAGGTGGAGGTTGCAGTGAGCCAAGATCATGCCACTGCATTCCAGCCTGGGCAACACAGCAAGACTCCATTTCAAACACACACACACACACACACACACAAAACATAATTGTCAAGAAGAATATTAAAATACTCCTCTCCTTTTCAACTACATGTCTACGTAAGGCCAGATTTTTTTCTCACACACTTCAGCCAAAACAACATGGCACAACTGATTGCCTGCAGGAACAGCCATGAGTCACTGGCTTAATCTATTGATCCAAGCATTCAAGAGATTTGCAAAGAGATAAAATGATGTCACTCTTGTAAACAATTGTTTCTTGTTTTAGGAAATACAATTACTTCTTAGTTTAAAAATGTTATTTATGGTGACATTGAATTAGTCTATTATTGCTATTTTTAAATGAGTAAGTTAACATTTGTTAAATTTTCTGTATTTTAATTTATATAGTAAATATTGACAGATATAAATCACATAAACAAAATATCTTTGGAGTTTTTAGTAATTTTTAATAGTATAAAAGAATCCTAAAACCAAATCGCTTGAGAACTGCTAAATGGTGATATTCTGCAGTTTTAGGATTGTGGGTCCAACTAGAGTGGGAAGACTGGCTGTGGTCAAAGATGGGAGGGGAGCCTTCTGCTACCGACTGGTAAGAGACACTGAAGCCTGGAACTACGGCAGTGGCAATGGCACGGTCAGGGCTGTGATGTGAGTTCATCACAAAAGTTGGGGTCGCTAAGTCATATTGTGGTTTGGTTGCAATGCTGAACCTTATGAATGCTGCCCCTGAAATTAGACATGGTCTCCTCTGAAGGGAATGCTTAGATCCAACACCAGACGATGCTCTCACAAGAAGCAGACATGAAGTGGGAAGCCAGGAAGAGGATCTTGCCCCAGTTGTTAGGGGTAAAGACCTGTTCTAGGCACATACTCAACTTGGCAAGCGCTAAGATAGTGCCCGCTATAGGGATAGCAGGGGGAGCTCAGGTGAGGCAGGCCCTTCAGGCTTCAAAGAGAAAGGTGCTGGAAACCAGGCATCCTGTGTCAGCAAGCCCTGTGTTCATATCCCTTCTGTTATCACTGAGTCTCCAGTGGAACAAATCCAGTCAGATTTTCCAGCCTCATCTCAGCTGTGCTAGAGAAAACTAAAGGAAGAAGCATACAGGCGTGCAGGGAAAATAACAGGTCCTTACCCGAGTTATGGTAAGTTATTTGTGAGATGGGAGTAATGGTTAGGGAGAAATTCTCAAAAAAAAGGAATTTCACGTGAATCAGAGAAACAACTTCTTTGTCCACTGACAACTAGACCTTGTTTACAAATGGCAGAATTTTCCTTAGGAGGTGACAGAACTGAGAGATATTTTGGAAGAAAGTATAAATAGAATAAATAAATATAGCAGGTGAGGTGACTCCAAAACGTATGGGACATCTACTTGGAGTTTGAGGTGCCTCTTGGACATTCCAGGTGGCGCTGCCTGAAAGACAGAAGGTTGCACATGTCTGCGTCTTGGGAGGTCTGGAGTGGAGGTATTGGCTTGAGGATCATTAACCCACGTAGGTCAGCAGTTCTCAGGCTTCAGAGCAATTCAGAGTTGCCTATGGAGGATTATTAAAAGGAAGATGCCTGTCCTAGGCCAGCTGAATCAGAATCACCAGGAGTGATTCTGAGGCACACTACCACAGTTTCTCTGAAGGCAGAGGAGATGCTGAGATCTTCCAGAAAAAAAGAGAGAGAGAGAGAGAGAGAAAGAATGAGTTCCAAATGCAGCCACAAAACCAAAAAGTGTCTTGCTCCTGAGCACCAGAAGGCTGTCAGTAAAGAATGTGCTTAATTAAATTCTAATGGGCTGGCATACGCCAGCACAAGGCACACATCAATTGCTCATCTTCAGACAGTGCAAGAGTCCTCTGCTAATATTTGAAGCCTTAAATGTAGCCACTTAAGCTCCCCATATATCAGGTATAATTAGGGATCCCAGAAGCTGCACATGGGCCTGACCATAAATCAGTCACAGGGAGCACCCGAGGGCCATGGGGAGCAACCCTCAGCCTTCTCTGGATACAGCTGTGTAAAGCAGGCCCTTTCTTCTAGAAACAATCCTCCTTGCAGCTGGACTGAACAGACTTAACGTTTCTGAAACATAGCCAGGGAACAGACTGTTCTCTTGGAAACTCCGAATTGTCTTTTCTAGTGAAGGAGTGAAAAAGGTGAGCAAAGGATTTTTCATTTATTAACAAGCTGCTATTGACCACACACAATGAGCTAGATATCCAGACCAGCACTTCAGACCTTTTCTGTTTTGTTTGTTTTGTTTTGCCTGGAGAAAGGCAAACATCTTTATTTCTTCCTCCCTCCCCGTGGGAAGCTTCTGCCCTGGGGTCTGCTGGCCACACCCCTGGCTGCACAGTTTCTGCCAGCAATCAGCCAAGACCTTGCAGTACCCCGGGGCAGCCTGTGGTAGACTCAGCTCCTGTCCACAGCCCTGACTGCCAGCAGCACTGTCCTCGCAGAGGCATAGCCTCCCCCAGCTGTGCTGTGCTCCACTGTGACGGTTGCCCAGGGGAAGGAGGCCAGCATCCTGGCTATGGCTCCAGCCGTGCTGTGGCCCAGCAGCATGGCCTGCATCTGGAAGGACGCAGGTTGCCAGAGCCCTGGCACAGCTCAAGCATAGCTGTGAGCAGCTATTCCCTGTAGCCACTGCCCAACACCTCCTCAGGCCAGCCTGCAGCCACAGTCACATGGGGGAAGACCTCAGCCACAACTGTAAGCAGCTCTCTGCCAGCCACATGGCCAGGGACCAAAAAACTCCCGTGGGAGATTTTGACCCACACCCACACAGGCTGATGCAAGAGGCCAAGCCTGGAGAGGCATGCCAGCAAGGCCAGGGATGGCCAGAGGGCTGCGGATTCTGCTCTTTGCAAATGGACGCTCCAGTGTCTGGGATATGTGGGCAGCTGCTGCAGGCAGGACTCCAACAACATGATGCTGCCACTTGGAGCACGAACAGTGGGTACAGGCTTCTCAGCCACAGTTCCCTCGAAGCCAGTTTCAGCAGGATCACGCCTTCTGTGTCTGGGAGGGTCACCATTAGCTGTTTAACTGCTGCCCTGGACATTGGGAACCAGCCACTCCACATTCAGGCCATCACTCCAAGGCAGCTGGAGAAGAGGCATCAGGCTGCCTCCAGTGTAGTACACTCGCTTCTGCATGGCATTCACTGTGGGGCCCCAAACTGCCATCCATGAAACACCTTCTGTAGGCCACAGCTTGGCAGGCATCCCCTCTACACCTCATGGCATCCTCCAAGTCAAGGCCAGCTGCTGGAACTAGGACAGGAAAGGCTCAAAGATGTCATAGAAGACGTGGTGGACAGCAGTGTCGTCCCAGACATAGCAGAACCTCCATCGATATGGGGTCTGAGGCAGCCTGCCACAGCGTCAGGCTGTACCTCTCAGGTTGGCTCAGCAGCCAGCTGAAGTGGGGCTGGGCTGCCTGCACAATGGAACACTGCACAGGGAAGGTGACCCTCTGAAACACCACTCCCACCAGCTCACACATCATCTCCACAGTGGCTCTGGTGTCCGTCCTGTTTGGGAGCATGGGCACGTAGCAGGTGATCCAGCCTGGAGACAAGATGGCCTTGGGATACTTCTCCTGGACCAGGGCCAGGAACTGTGCAGCATTGACCTCAATTGAGATGGGCATGTTGGCGCCCTTTAAGATGTCAGCATTGATCCACGAGGGCCACCGGACTTTGTCTTCCTCTATCAGCCACCGCAGGAGGTCCAGGGAGGGGCCCATGGCCTTGATGTTCTTGAAGTCCAGTTTGAACAGCCCAGCACAGGGTCCGGCCACTGCTCCAGTGTGTTGTTCCTGTAGATGGCCGGGGGCCGTGGCATGATGGGAACTCCTGTCTCGTTGGCTGTGCCGACACTTCTACATTGACATCAGCCTCCAGGACTGTGATGTTGCTGTTCAGGGCAGCTGTCATGGCTTTCTTGCTGTTGGATGCGTGATGCCAGGTGGCCTCCAGGGCATCTTGGCAGCTGATCTCGCCCTGGCTCAGCAGGTAGTCCAGCAGGTTGGCATCGCAAGTGCAGGCCTCCAGCTCATAGCCTGGCCACCGCAGAGTGATGGCAAGGACTATGACTGCATTGACCACCACAGACACACAGGTAATGCCGGCAAACACCCGGCCTTACTTGACCTGATTCTTAGATAACTGCTCCCTGTGGCCCATGACGATGCTGTCTGGGGAATGCCCCCAACTCTGCACGGCCGAGTTCCCAAGGCTCCCTGCAGCTGGGATCCCGTGGGAGGCAGGAGCTCCCAAGCAGCACCTACTTCTTATCCAGTCAAACCTTTTAAGCGTCATTATTTTGTTCCCTTTGTGGAATCTTTCTTTTGGAAAATATTGCCTGCTTGAGTGCATTAATTAATGACTTGTTTACCCATATGCTAATGTATCAGTGACATGAAAACGTGTAAACTTTAGGCCAGCCTTGTCTAACCCACAGTGAGTACTCAATACATGTTTGCTGCAGTGAATTCAGCCCCATGTCACCATACTAAATGGATGTATTTTGCACCAAAAGCAAAGCGAACATTAGCTCTACAGTTTTATTACATTTAAGAGTTTTTGTGGGGCCAAGCGTGGTGGCTCATACCTGTAGTCCCAACACTTTGGGAGGCCAAGGCAGGCGGATCACTTGAGATCAGGATGTCAAGACCAGCCTGGCTAACATGGTGAAACACCATCTCTACTAAAAATTAGCCGGCATGGTGGCACACACCTGTAATCCTAGCTACTCAGGAGGCTGAGGCAGGAGAATTGCTGGAACCTTGGAGGTGGAGGTTGCAGTGAGCCCAGATTGTACCACTACACTCCAGCCTGGGCTATAGAGTAAGACTCCATCTCAAAAAAAAAAAAGCATTTTTTGGAATAGTTCAAGGACTTGCTTCTAGCACCATGGAGCACTAGAGTTCCGGGTAACATATGGTGAGAAGCACTTATGTGTACTTTGTCCCCCGAAACTGAACCCTGAGAATATATAAATGTCTTCTTCCGACGGGGACTTGCAGAGACTCCTGGGAAGACATCTCAGTAGCATCTGGGAGAACGAGGAGATGCCTGTTTGCTGTGGGTTATATGGGCACCTTAACTGGGCTTCTGGACCAGAGATGAGACGGTGTTGAGACAACGACATATTCTGGAGCCTGTGTAGTTCTATCTGGCTGTGAGCAAGTCAGGCTAACCTTTCAACCAAGTGATCCCCTGTGGGTAACACCCCCCATGGGCATCGAGGAAGGAGAACTGTCCAGATCCAAGCACAGGTAGTTCCTGAAGAATATCTTAGTTTATAGTGTTATTGCTCAGCTGTTTCTTTTATATAATCCTTCATATATAATCATATATTAGTTTATAGAATTAGTGCTTGAAGTGTAACTTATTGCTTACATATATCTAGCATACCTAGTTCGATATAATCTTTCTATATAATCATACAGGTATTGTAGTCGGAGCTGTACTGACACATTTAGTGCTGATTTGTATAATCCTTCTATATAACCATATAGTAGTTTGTAGTAGGAGGAATGCCTAGAGCAGTCACAGAACAGAAGCAGTACATGGGAAACAGCCAGACCAGGGCGCGAACCAAAGATCCAGGCGGTGACGTCCCTGCCTGAAAGGGCATATGCTGTATGGCAGGCTTGGAGCAAGTGCCTTACCTCCTGATGAAGGAGTTATAGGACTCTGCATCCAGTTCCTGTGGAAAGTAGGCCTCAGGCCTGAGATCCTGGAAGTAACCGAAGGAGAAGAACCCCTCTGGTGTGACCAGTCGTGGTGGCTGTACACCCTGTCAGTCTTTTCTAGATTTTGTGCTAGCTCAAAGGATCCTCCCATAAATATCTTAAGAGAATAGCACAAGTCTGTCAGCTCCCACTGCATTGGCTTACAGTATCCTTTTATTAGAAATCCTTTGAAGTCTCCAGCCCCCAGATAAGAAGTGTTGCACACGACACCTGTTGCACACAGCCCACCTCCTTGCCTTGGTGATCTAATGGGGGTGGACCCCTTTTCTGTACACGACCCTCGACTACTGCACATGGCACGGCCCCCTACTGCGCATGGCCCACCTCTCTGCCCAGGTGACATAATGGGGTGGTCCTCATTGTAACTCATGTGATTATGTATGCCCTATTACTAAGCCTATAGATGATTATCTCACTCAAAACCCTGCCCCTTGCTTGTACCTAATCA
The DNA here is from genome assembly GCF_049354715.1 of Callithrix jacchus. NCBI lineage: Eukaryota > Metazoa > Chordata > Mammalia > Primates > Cebidae > Callithrix > Callithrix jacchus. The sequence goes on along the minus strand of NC_133516.1, from coordinate 23,717,334 downwards.
ATACAGATGATCTTGGGCATTTGGGGGCCACCGCTCATCTCTGCTCACAGGTGGTGTGGCCCCCAGAGTCCAGATGATCTTCACCAGTTCTTCAGTGTCCTGTCTCTTTACGTCTTGGATCCTGTACCCCAACACAGCATAAGGGACATCCCATGACTCTGTGGGGTCTCCACAGCCCTACAATCCCCAAGTGTGGTCCAGAGACCACATGCATCAGCATCATCAGGAGAACGTTTAAACACTGATGCCTAAGCCCTACCCCAGCCTACTGAACCAGAATCTCAGACAACAGTCTATAATCTGCATTTTTAAATAAGTTCCCCAAGATGCAGGGGGATTCTGGTGCATCTCACTCTCAAGACCACTGTCTGTTACCCTGCACTGCCAGGAATCCAGGGGAGGTTTCATCCAACCACCCACCCTTTCAGGCCTTCTTCCCTGCAACACTCACTCCTCATCCGCACTTCAACTAAATGGACCCTGTGAAACATCCAAAAGTAGGGAAGACCTGTGCCTTCTCCGCCTCTAGCTAGGGCTGTCTTCCCACACTCACCACAGGGTGACATTTTATCCACTGCCCATACATTGGAGGTACTCAGACAAGGGTCTTGGGAGAATGCAAACCTTATCCAGAGATACCGGAGGGATACTGCAAAACGGTGCTACCTGGGTAAGGTGAGATGCTGAGGCACCACTCAAGCATGTGTTCAAAGCCACACGCTCCCTCCCCTTTCCCAGTACCTGGACCCTTAACCCTGCGAGCCCAGGTGGCCTGTCTTTTCTCTCCTGCCAGCCTCTGTGTGAGTTCCTGAGACAGTTTGGGCCTTCTGTCCAAACTTTCCAACCCAGAGCCAACAGGCCTGCATTCTTCTCTTGGGAAGCCCTGAGCTTCCAAGAAGGGGTAGAATGAGTGAGAAGGGGAAGTGAAGGCAGCCTAAAATACCAAAGACCTTTGGTTGGCTCTCTGACCCCTGGAGCACCACAACCCCAGACCAAGAGGCAGCCAGACAAGGGCCGGCTGCTATTATTTTCTACACCGGAAAATGGTTGTTTGGTGGTGCGTGATTTGGAAAGTGGTACCCTGCCTGCCCCTGGCACTCCTGTCCCTCCTCCCCACCATACCCTTCCCCCCCACAGATAATGCAACTCAGTGCCCACTTTATGAACTCAAGGACCAAGTCCTGCTTTAAAAGCCACAGGCCAGCTGGGCATGGTGGCTCATGACTCTCAGCCCTTTGGGAGGCCAAGGCAGGTGGATCACCTGAGGTCGGGAGTTTGAAACTAGCCTGGCCAACACGGTGAAACCCCTGTCTCTACTAAAAATACAAAAATTGCTTGGCATGGTGGCAGGTGCCTGTAATCCCAGCTACTCAGGAAGCTGAGGAAGGAGAATCGCTTGAACCCAGGAGGCAGAGGTTGCAGTGAGCTGAGATCATGCCATTGCACTCCAGCCTGGGCGACAGAGCAAAACTCCATCTCAAAAAAAAAAAAAAAAAAAAAAAAGCCACAGGTCAAGTCCAGGCACCAGGCAGCCTCTCTGTGGATACTGCCTGTGTCTACCCCTTTCTCTGCTTTAGCCAGAGGAAGGGTGTCAGGAACCCCCGGCACCCCCTCTGCTGTCTGTCCCACTAACATACAGGTCTCATACTGCCTAGCATTTGTCCTGCCCCATCCTTGGTTAGTCTTGACATTGTTGCTTTAAGGAGCAGGCATGTTGGTGGCAGGAACCCTGTCACTACAGCCTGAAGTCTGGTCCCTTGCTGACCCCTCCACTCCCAGGTAGAAACAGTCTCTTCCCTTCTCTCACCTCAGCCTCCTCATTTGTAAATGAGGTATGGAGTCCAAGTTCATACCTTACTCCGGGGGCTGTTGTGAGAATTAACCTGAAAATCGATGTTGAAAAAACTAGCTGAGAACATTGTTAAACAGGCTAGAATTTTAAATGTTTCCTTCTTTCATTTTTGATGCTTAAAATTTTTTTAAAGCTTTGCTTTGCTGCTTTTAAAAGTCATATACAGTCATGTGCCACATAGTAACATTTTGGTCATTTTTGGTCATTGACTGTATACACAACACTGGTCCCGCAAAATTATAACAGAGTCAAAAAATTCCTATCATCTAATTTTTTTTTAGATAAAGTTTCACTCTTGTTGCCCAGGTTTACCACAACCTCCACCTCCCGGGTTCAAGTGATTCTCCTGCCTCAGCCTCCCAAGTAGCTGGGATCACAGGCGTCCACCACCATGCCCACCTAAGTTTTGTATTTTTAGTAGAGATGGGGTTTCACCATGTTGGCCAGGCTGGTCTCGAACTCCTTACCTCAGATGATGATTCGCCTGCCTCGGCTTCCCAAAGTGCTGGGATTATAGGTGTGAGCCACTGTGCCTGGCTTCCTTTTTTTTTCTTAACCCACTTGGAATCATACTCTATTTGTGAGTTTTAATACTGTTTTGGAGATTTCTTATGTGCACAATGAATATTATGAGCATCAAACTTTGTGAATCACTTTTACAGGATAATTTCCCAGAAATCAAATCACTGGGTTAAAGGCTATGACTGTTTTAAAGCTCCTGATGCATATATCATAACTATCGCTAGTCCTTCTTCGCAGAGTTGGAAACTGAAGCTCAAAGATTGAAATACACAGCAAAGCTGGACAAAAACCCAGGGCAAGGTATTCCACATTCTGTGGTCTACACTCAACAGCACAGCACAAGAGAGAAGGCGGCCCCCTCCTGCAGAGTCTCAGCTTCTTGTGCACTGATGAGGACAAGCAGCCCTGTGGGAGATAAAACCTGGAACAAAGGCTGGGGCATTGAAAGGGCAGCCTGGGGTTCAGGTCAGCTGAGTTCAACTGGGGACTCTTCTGCTAACTCTGCGACCCTGAGCAAGTGAGTGCCTTGGGCCTCAGTTTCAGTCCCGCAAGATGAGGGGCATGGATTGAGTCTAACACACCAGCCCTCTGTCCAGATGCATCATTTTCATACCAAAAACGGAGACGTTTCGGTTTTAGTTTTGCATCAAAGAACTGAAGATAATGCATTTGCTCCAGCTCAAGATAGCAACTGGTTGCTCTCTTGGCCATAAAACTGGCCTGGCTGGATCTCACAGCCGGCAGGCTGGAGTTCATGAGACAACTAGCTCCAGAAAACAGTCTCCAAGCTGGAATCTGCCAGAGAGTGGCAAGAGAATGCGGTCCTTTCAAGATCGGGTCAGATGGTCTCAGCACCAGGCTCCACTGTCCACTGTCAGCACTGTAAAGAGATTTGCCTGTTCACCCAGCCCTGGGGACACATGGACAGATGGAGCTCCTCGGTACCAGCCGTCCAGGGTGCTGGCCTACTGCCTGCTCTCTGGGTGCATGGGGTGCTGATGGACAGCTGCCCAGAGCTGGCTGAGCAGGGTCCTGCGGGCCTCGAGACTGCTGCTCTTGGTTGTTTTTTCAAGTGGCCAAGAACTCAGGAAGCCACATCAGTTATTGTGAAAATGAGACCAACAAGACAAGGTGGGTGGGGACAGATGTTTATCCGACGCCCCGGAACTTACGTGTTTATCTGGCTGACACACAGACTGCCATTTCCCAGAACACAGAGATGAGTGCCCCTCTTTGGGGTGGAGGGTCAAGGTCCTAGAATTCTACACTTGTGCATCTTCCTGACTTGCTACAGTATTTTTGAGCCTGGAACAATGTTTGCTCCCCTGGTGGAGGAACTGCTTCAGCTCTCCCAGGAAGAGGAATGGTGAGTTCAGGGCACCGTCTTTATGGAAAATGTGCCTCTGGAGCATCAGGAAGCCAAGTCACTGACAGACAGAGAACACATCATTTCCATACGTAAAAAGTACATATAAGTAAAAGAACACATTTTGCAGAACATGTTCAAACAAAAAGATAAACATATAAAAATGATGGTCTATGGGTTAAAAAAAATCAGATTAGATCCTGGGGATAATCACCTCTGGTACAAGAAAAGAGGGGACCTGCAGGGACCAATTGTGAAAATGCGCTGTGAACTGACTGAGGAATGTCACTAACTCCCAGGGCTTGACGGCCAAAAGTTTTTTGGAAAGAAAAAAAGACAAAAGGCAACCAAACCCAGGAGATGTCATTAAGAATGGCTTTTGGCCTGGGTGTCACGGCTCACGCCTGTAATCCCAGAACTTTGGGAGGCCGAGGCAGGTGGATCACTTGAGATTAGGAGTTCAAGACTAGCATGGCCAGCATGGTGAAATCATACCTGTACTAAAAATACTTAAATTAGCAGGGCATGATGGTGCATGCCTATAGTCCCAGCTACTTGGGAGGCTGAGGCAGAAGGATCGCTTGAACCCAGGAAGCGGAGATTTCAGTGCCAAGATCAAGCCACTGCACTCCAGCCTGGCAATAGGCAGAGACTCGTCTCAAAAAAAAAAAAATGGCTTTTGAAGGGCCTTGACTTTGTTTTTATAAAGGGAGGAGGTTAGTCCACATGGGACAGAGAGGTGTGGGCCACCTTAGTTCTCAGCCCTAAGAGAGCATTCGAATCCCTAGCAGAGCCTTGAAAAGACACTGGATTCCATTGGCTTGGGGTGAATAGGGCTTTCAGGTTTAAACAGAGCCCAGGTGTCTTATGAGCAGCCAGAGCTGGGACAGCTGCACTGAAGTACCCTGTGTGGCTTCGGATTGCTCAGGAGAATGGAGGGAGGGCTTGCTGAGAACTGGAGAAAGAGGGCTTTGAAGAGGAAGGGTCAGTTGCAGTCAGAGATGGAGAAGGAGTGACCAGCAGTGGGCAATGTTTCGAATGAGGGAGGAGAGGAGAAACCAGAAAAGAAGCAGGGGTGAGGGGGTGCAGTAAGAACTGGGGGGTAGAGAGAGGGGAGCTGTAGATGCAAGGGACAGTGAGGCAGGAAGGGAGCAGGGTCCAAGCGACTGCAGGCCGACCTCTCACATTACAGACACAATGAGAAAGCTGAGCCTCAGAGAAAGCGACTTATCCAGAAATGGGCCTGCGACTTATCCAGAAATGGGCCTTGAACACAGCCACCTGACTGCACTGGCCTGTCCAGGGCTCTCCCCACCATCCCACAAAGCCTCTCTGCTTTGCCTGAGTGGCACATCCCCATCATCTGACCAATGCCCATCACAGAGGCAGGGGAGAAGCCACCTCAGAGGGAGCTGGCAAGTGCTTTGAACCTCCTGAGAAAAAAATCAGTGGACTTTAGGAAGGCAACTGACTAGTTATGATTGCTTATTCCCTCCCCTTTCTCAGGCCAGTGCTCTCATCTTTTGCTAACTTTCCATCACCCTCTGAAGTCAGGGTTCTTTTCTTCCTAATTCCTTACTCTTGGAGGCTCACTTTTAGTTCTTTCAATGCTGCCAGCCAGGCTGGGTGATTGTCTTAGCAATTCTCTAATTTCCTGCTGCTCGGACGGTCTGTTTGTCATCCTGCTGAGAAATGGAGGTCTGTGGAGTTAGGGTCTGAGGGGTTGGCTGAGAACACTTGCTCTCAGCCAGAATGCATGGCATGCCCATGTGTCCACCACGCTCAATGTCTCACAGGTACCCATTTTTTTTTTTTTTTGAGACAGAGTCACACTCTGTGGCAAGGCTGGAGTGCAGTGGCACTATCTCAGCTCAATGCAACCTCCACTCCCTGAGTTCAAGCGATTCTCCTGCCTCAGCCTCCTGAGTAGCTGGGACTATAGGCATGTACCACCACACCAAGCTAATTTTTGACAACAAAAGTGTAAATATGGCTATAGTTAATGGGTTTTTTTTGCCCTTGATTCATTTCAGCTTGTTAGACCCATGACTAATAAAGTGTGGGCTGGCATTACTCACTAATTACTCCCAATTAAATCAAGGGCCAGGACCCTGCCTCTTAGGCAGACCCCAGTCCCTAGGAGCTCTGGGCATCTAATAGTGCTCAGGAAACACTCAATTTTTGCTTGATTAAAACAAAAACAAAACAAACAAACAAACAAACAAAAAACAGAAATGCACAAGGCAGCCAAATTGGGCTGTTCCTGCACATTTTGCCTGGAGATGTGTGTTCCCACTGAGCACAATGGAAGCCACTAACAGTGGTATCCACTCCTCTCTCACAACCTGGGGAGGCACAAAGGGAAGGTGTTGTTATCCCCATTTTCCTGATGGGGAAATTGAGGCTTAAAGAGGTCAAGGGGTGTTTGCAAAATCAGTGGCCTGTGTTGATGGAGTGAGGGGGGTGAGAACTTTTGTGCCGTGTCTTCATTCCTCAGTCCCGACTCCTTTTTAATGTACTGCCTCCAGTTTCAATGGCTCATTTGCTCAGCCAAGTATTCAGTCATTGACGTATTTGACAAATGCTTGTTAAGCACATCCTTTGTACACAGTGCAGCACAGACGCTGGGGAAACAATGGAGAACAAGAAAAAGTGCCTGCTTTCATTGAGTGGTCCAAAGGGAAAGGTGGCAAGGAACACCGAAGCAGTTATATATATAAGATCATTTGATTCAAGACAAATGTTATAAAGAGATAGAATAGAGTCATACTCTGTTGTGGGATACAAAGTGGCCAGGGTAACCAGAGCAGGGAGACAGAAAGGTACCTCTGTTCAGCGAGGATTGTCAGGCAAGGCTTCCTGAGAATGTGATGCCAGAGCTGGGACCTTAATAAAGACAGGGAGCCAGCCATGTAAAGATCTGGGAAGAGGAGTCCTGAAAAGAGGTGACAGCAAGTGCCAAGACTCTGAGGCAGAAATAGGAATAGCCTGCTCATGTCAGAGGGACAAAAAGACTACTTAGGTGAGAAATCTTGAGCAATGGCGAGAACAGAGGGAAGAGGAAGGTAGAGGGCCTCAGAGGCCATCCTGGGGAAGGCAAAGGAAAGCCTGGACCAGCCAAGAAGAATCCGCAAGTGTACCACCCTTCCCATCACCTGAAGATGCCTGCATGAATACGGTGGGCCTGGCTTGTCTTTTTCTGAGTTTGATTTATTTCCAAGGCAAAAGCATGCCCTTGAGCCCTTAATAGCTTAAATACAGCAACTATATGCATCGTTTCACAGTCTTTCACTTGCACCATCTGTCAACGGATTTAATTTACTTTAAGGTACTGCTATTTGTTTATGTGAACATGAATTCTGTGTCAGTATTCAACTAGTCCGCTTATTACAAAATCTTCAAGCTGGCCAGGTACAGTGGCTCAGGCCTGTAATCCCAGCACTTTAAGAGGCCAAGGCGGGGGGAATCACCTGAATTCAGGAGTTCAGGACCAGCCTGGCCAACATAATGAAACCTCATCTCGACTCAAAATACAAAAATTAGCTGGGCATGGTGGCGGGTGCCTGTAATCCCAGCTACTTCGGAGACTGAGGAAGAGGAATTGCTTGAACCCAGTAGGGGGAGGATGCAGTGAGCCAAGATCTTGCCATTGCACTCCATCCTGGGCAAAAAGAGCGAAACTCCATCTCCAAAAAAGAAAATAATAGTCTCGAGCCAGCTTTCTGTATAAAATTCCATCTTATTTTTATGATACATTAATTCATATTCTAACTATAAAAAAATTTAAAAATTACTGAAATTTTCAGAAAAGCACTAAGAATAAAATGTAAATGTCCTCTAAAGAGTAGACTTGATCTAAGAGTGAAGGGCTGAAAGTTTGAAGGGCTTCTCCCATTCTCCTCTAAATGAAGGGTGTCTGCTCAGCAGCTTCCCCAGCTGAGGGAGGACCATTTACTTTGGTTAAAGCATTTGCCCTTCTAAACTTTAGATTCCTTTTCTGCTTACTGGGGCTTTATTTCCAAGGTCTACAATGAGAATTAAGGAAGATAATGCAAGGAGAGCAGCTAAAACAACACCAAGCTCAGAGAAGATGCTCCAAAATATTAGCTTTGGGTCAGGGACGGTGGCTCAGGTGGGAGACTGAGGTGGGAGCATCGCTTGAGCTCAGGAGTTCAAAACCACCTTGGGCAACATAGCAAGACTCCATCTCTTAAAAAAAAAAAAAAAAAAGTTGTTATGCAAAGTGGTGTGCACCTATAGTCCCAGCTGCTCGGGAGGCTAAGGTGGGAGGATTACTTGAGCCCAGGAGTTTGAGGCTGCAGTAAACTAGGATCATGCCACTGCACTTCAGCCTGAATTACAGAGCAAATATATATATATACACACACACATCTATATAGATAGATAGATATTTCTGTTATACTATATTTATATTATACTCAGTGTATATTATAGCACTGAGGCTACATCTAGAGCAGAACATCCAGACGGTATTCCATCAAGGAGTGTTTGCTTGCTTCTAAAGAACATTCTAGCAATCAAAGCTGCCCATAACTTAAGGGTGTCCTGTCAAAGTGTCATATCAAGTAATTTACCAGGAACTTTCAACAATAAAATTGAGAAACTCCTTCAACTCTCTGAATCTCCTTTTCCCTGTAAAGTCAGATTCCTTCTCTAGTCCCTGCCACATAATTTCAGATATTCCTCAAATTCATATTGAATGTCTATTCTATACTGTATGCCAGGCATTGTACTAGATGCTGTGGTCCAGCAGTGAACAGGATGGGCATGGGCCGCACCCTCCAGGAACTGCCAGCCCCAGAGCTGCAGGCATCTGCAGCTACTTCCACAGTGACATCAGCCATTATGGAAGTAACTGCACTCCAAATTGAGGAAACTGAAGAACCACGCTCATTCTTTTACTGATAGGGTTTTCCCAGGGACATGACAATGCATGGAAATCATTAATAGAGGTGACGTTCAGATTCCCAGGACCTTGGTTGGATCTAATCTGCAACCTGCCTTGGAGACGGCATCTGTGGGTCTTGGAGCTGGAAAGGAAATGCCTGGAATTCTAGGACTGCTTCACATCGGTGCCCTTCCCCCTGCCAGTGCCCTTCCCCCTGCCTGTACCCTCCAAGCTTTGGCCAGCCTGAAAGGAATGCATCGAGAAGTAAAATAGTGTCCATGGCTGATTGAGCATCTTTATAGGACCCTCTTTACAGGCTCAGATGCACAGACACGCTGTGCCAGGAGTGGAGCTGCTGGCCTCTTTGAGAGTGACTGTCTCCCTAAATTGAAAACAAATTCTCCAGACATACAGGAAGCACACACAGGAGCCAACCTGGGTAAATGAAGAATAACAGCTTACTCTGTGGCTCTTCCGTTAGAAGCTTCAGTGGGGATCCAGCAGCAGGCTCTCTCTGAGTTGTGGCAAGGTTGGATGGGTAAAAGAGAGAAAGAAGACGGCCAGGCACGGTGGCTCATGCCTGTAATCCCAGCACTTTCCCCCGAGGCAGTTGGATCACCTGAGGTCAGGAGTTTGAGACCAACCTGGCCAATTTGGTGAAACCCCATCTCTACTAAAACTACAAGACAATTAGCTGGGCGTGGGGGCACGTACCTGTAATCCCAGCTACTTGGAAGGATGAGGCAGGAGAATTGAACCAGGGAGTGGGAGGTTGCAATGAGCCAAGATCGTACCACTGCACTCCAGCCTGAGCAACAGAGCCAGACTCCATCTCAAAAAATAAAACATAATAAATATAAAAAAAAAAGAGAGCCTCATAGCCACGCCCTGTCCCTATGCCACTTTCACGTCCTACCCTTCTGAACTAGTCACACTCTTGCACACTCTGGCACGTACTCACACTCATACTCATGCACACACACGCTCTTCTCCATTTAATGCCATTCCCCTGATTGCTGTGGGTATGTGCTGCCCCATCCCACCCTGTCCTGGCATCAAATCAAAGACCACATTTCCTCACAGCCCAACCTTCAGGAAAACACATCTCCTAGGTTTGCTTCCTAAACTCCTCATCACACATAAAGAACACATTATCCTTCCAAAGCTAGCACCGAGACCTAACATTTGTCCCATGAGTTGCCACATTACGCATTACTAAGAATGCAGACAGCCTGTAAGAAGCCTCACATGTCCCTTAAGTATCTGAAGTCACAGCCACTCAGGTCCAGCTGGACATATCCAAGCTGGACTCACCAGTGTCTCATTGACTGGTGAACACGGGTCAGCCCTGCCAGGCCACCAGCCTGCCTGAAAGTCAGCTCTCAACATGGCACTCCTGTGCTAAGGAACCACTTGTGGGTGACATGGATGTCCATCCCTGGGCGCAGACAGGCAGAATGTAGTGGGTGTACTTCAGTGTTACTATGCAGCACTTAGAAGTCATTGCCTGTATGCACACTTGGTAGTATGAATGAATCTTAAAATCCTAGTGCCAAACAAAAAAAGCCAGCAGCAGAGTAAGATATACAAAATCCCAAATCCTTTACATACATTGAAACAACATATATCCTAAGAACTAAGCACCAATATCATTCATAAAAGAACATGCACAGCCAGGCGCAGGGGCTCACATCTGTAATCCCAGTGGTTTGGGAGGCTGAGGCAGGCAGATCATGAGGTCAAGAGATCAAGACCATCCTGGCCAACATGGTTAAACTCTGTCTCTACTATAAATACAAAAATTAGCTGGACGTAATTGCATGGGCCTGTAGTCCCAGCTACTCGGAGGAGGCTGAGGCAAGAGAATCACTAGAACCCAGGAGGCAGAGGCTGCAGTGAGCCAAGATCATGTCATTACACTCCAGCCTGGTGACAGAGTGAGACTCCATCTCAAAAAAAACAAAAAACAAAAAACAGCTGGCTGTGGTGGCTCATGCCTGTAATTTCAGCATTTTGGGGAACCAAGGCGGGCGGATCATGAGGTCAGGAGTTCAAGACCAGCCTGGCCAACATGGTGAATCCCTGTCTACTAAAAATACAAAAATTAGCTGGGCATGGTGATGTGCACCTGTAATCCCAGCTACTCAGGAGGCTGAGGTAGGAGAATCTCTTAAATGTGGGAGGCAGAGGTTGCAGTGAGCCAAGACCTCACCATTGCACTCCAGCTTAGGCAACCAAGTGAGATTCTGTCTCAAAACAAACAAAAAAAGAACATGCATGGACAAAAAGAGAGCTGACAACTGTATTAGAAGCCATCCCCCTATAGATGGGGAAATGAGAATACATAAGCAAATCAAGAGAGGGACTCTGTAGGGACCAGTGATGAGAGTATGTCATGAACTACAGAATATGATGAACTTATCCTCTAATTCTCTTCACCAGAAGTCAGCAAAGGGGGAGTGGGGTGAGGAGGACACATACATCTCTGACCTGGTTTGTTGGCTTGTTTATAGAGACAGGTCTTGTCCTGTCATTGAGGATGGAGTGCCATGGCATCATCATAGTTCACTGTAACCTTGAATGCCTAGGCTCATGGGCTCAAGCCAGCCTCCTGCCTCAGCCTTCTGAGTGGCTGAGACTATAGGCGCATACCACTGCACCAGGCTAATTTACAAAAGTTTCTTTAGAGATGGGGTCTTGCTTTGTTGCCCAGGCTGGTCTCAAACTCCATTTCTAAGTAAGTTTCCTGCCTCGGCTTCCCAAATTGCTGGGATTACAGGTGTGAGCCATGGTGCTCTGCCTGGCCCAAGTTTAGATTCCCAACCTCTGCTCCCACTTCCTTGAGCCTCAAGCCAAACGCGGTGGCCTGTGACTCACACAACAGCCCTGATTCTTCGCCTTTGATTATGCTGCCCTTCTATGCCCCACACTTCAAGGACCAGCTCTGGTGTCACCCCCTCCAGAGGCTTCCACCTGTCTTCCTGAACCATCATGGTACTTTCTCTGCCCCACACTGCAGGCACCGATCAACATGTTTGGCAGTATTTCCTTATTCGTAGGCAGAAGTAACCCCAGTGGAGCCTCTAGGGTGGGGTTACTCTGTTCAGGGAGCCTGTGCAGCAGTGGCACTTTGTGTCTTTAGCCATCTGCACTCTGAGATTGCAAGGCATGTCTTTTTTTTTTTCTTTCTTTCTTTCTTTTTTTTATGGAGTCCCACTCTGGCACCCAGGCTGGAGTGCAGTGGCACGATCTCAGCTCGCTGCAACCTCTGCCTCCTGGGTTGAAGCGATTCTCCTGCCTCAGCCTCCCGAGTAGCTGGGATGACAGGTACACGGCAAGGCATGTCTTCTAAGAGCACTCTTCAAAGGGCTTACTCTAAAAGGAGCAAGGGAAAAGGGGCTCTACACAGAGATGCAGTACTTTCCCAGGAGAACCCATCACAAAGAAGAGGCCCATAGACGGATGCTTGGCAAATGGCCAAATAACAAGAGTTCTTCCACAAGCCCTTCTATAGTTCAACCCTGGGCTCTCTTCCCATGCCCAAGACACCTCTGTGGCATCCCCTTTCCTCCCTTCCTGCAAGCCCCAAGACTCAGCCGGGCTGCCTCTTCCCTTTCAAAGTACTTCCACCCTGAGCCTCCTCTAAAAGTGAATCTGACTGTGGAAGCCATTATCTCGTTATTTGGACAACCACTCCCACCATCCCCCACAACAGCAGGTTTTTAATCAGAACCCATCTAGAGTCCTACAGACAGAAACATCTGGGAATTGGAAGTCTTAGAAAGTGGTGAAAGCTCCCTTCCCTGTCTTCAGCTTGTAAAGAGTCAGTAACAAACATTTCCGAGCACCTCTGGTATGCTAGGCACTGATTTCGACGCCGGAGATATGATGGTGAGTAAAGGAAGGCGAGCCCTCCCCTCATGGGGCTGGCTGATAACCTACTACTTCCCAGGATGAGACTCTCACCCACTCTCCAAAGACATGAATGTGAATTTTGCCAAATTCAATTTTCATTCTCCTGGGGCCTGTGCAGTGTTGGCAACAGAGGGGAGAAACTGGCTGGAGACCAGCTGCTTTGCAGGGCCTTGCCAGGGCTGGCACAGAGGGCTGGTGTTTCTATTCCCAGGGCCTGGCTCCCAACCAGGATGGCATCTGCTCAGCATTTGGAGCCCAGCATACTCTAATTGTCCTGTGGCCTCGTGGCACTTTCAGCCTATCAACTGAGTTTTTCTTAAAAAGCAACTCCTGTGTTTATTGGTTTTCTGCCCAAGATTTAGGTCACTAGAATTTTCCTGAAGGATGGAAAAACTCAGAGAACTAGATCTGGATGACTATCTCATGCGGGGATGTGAGTGGGAGGAACTGGTGACATACTGAGGAGAAGCTGGCCCAATGCCCACACCTACCACTCACTGCCTCACTACTTCTCTGAATACCACTGAGTAGCACCTCACTACCTTCCTGAGCCCTTGGACAGCGAGCTGGGGCCCTCAAGCTGGTGGCATTACCTTGCTGGGTGTGCATAACTGAATCCCTTCCCTCTCTGGACTGCTATCCTCTCAAGTGATCCTTAAACCGGTGAAATCGTGGCTTCAAAGGGACTTTTCAAGCTCTGTAAAAACATAAGGTCCTGTGGGGATTCTGTGTACTTTCCTCTCAATTTTGCTGTCAACCTATAGCAGCTTCTAAAAAACAAAGTGCATTAAAATAATAATTTTTTTTAAAAAAGTAAGGCCCTATGGCAAACCCTGGGAAAGGGAGCTCTAGGTTATTCTAAAAGCTCCACTTATTTCTATGCAGGCTTGCAAAGTAGAAAATTTTTGTGAGCCTCAGTTTCCCCATTCTACAAATAAAATAATGGTTTGTAAATACTGGGTTTATTGTAGAGTACTGCTCCTTTGTGAGGTCTTATTATTATCTGCCACCTACTAAAAGAGACTGGCCAACCAGCAAGTCCCACGTTGGTAGAAACTTTGAAGCTCTTAAAGAACCCTGGAAAGCCCTAGAGAAAGTGTAAGTAACTGTTTCACAGGCACCTTAAACTTAGCATGTTCAGGCCAGGTGAGGTGGCTCACACCTGTAATCCCAGCATTTTGGGAAGCCAAGGCGGGTGGATCACGAGGTCAAGAGATCGAGACAATCCTGGTCAACAAGGTGAAACCCTGTCTCTACTAAATATACAAAAATTAGCTGGGCAGGGTGGTGCGTGCCTGGAATCCCAGCTACTCGGGAGGCTGAGGCTGGAGAATTGCTTGAAGCCAGGAGGTGGAGGTTGCGGTGAGCCGAGATCATGCCATTGCACGTCAGCCTGAGTAACAACAGCAAAACTCCGTCTCAAAAAAAAAAGAAAACTTAGCATGTTCAATAATGAGCAGGAGGAGGAGGAAGATGAGAAGGAGAAGACAGAGGAGGAGGAAGATGAGTAGAAGACAAGAAGTAGGAGAAGATAGAGGAGGGACGGAAGAAGAAGACAGGAGGAGGAGAAGGCAGAGTGGGAGGAGAAGGAAAAGGAGCAGCAAACGCTGAACCAGAAGCAAAGGCCCAAGAAGCAGAGGAAGATAAAGAAAGAGGAGAAAGGAAAAGAAAAAAGAAGGAAGGAGTCGCAACAGCAGCAGCTGCCAAAGCAGAGGCAGAAAAGAAGTGGGCATGGAAGCAGCAGAAAAGGCAGAAAAGGCAGAAGTAGAAGCAGCAGAAACATACAAAGCAGTAGATGCTTAGAAAGCAGAAGCTGCACCCACAGATGCAGAGGAAGAGAGAGAGAAACTGAGAAAGGAAGAGGATGTAGTAGCCATGGAAGGAGAAACAAAAGCAGCAAGAGAAGAAGCAGAAGGAGCAAACAGAAGAAGCAGGAGCAGAAAAAGCAGAGCAGGAGGGAGAAGAGGAAGGGGAGAAAGAAGAGGAGGGGAGAGCAAAACAGGATGTGGAGAGAAGAGGGAGATGTAGTCATAGTGGAAGAAGGAGAAGCTGCAGCAGACAGAGAAGCAGCAAAAGCAGAGAAAGTGGAAAGTGAAGCCTAAGTAGAAGCAGCAGGAGAGGCAGGAGGAGGAAGAGGAAAAGGGCAGGAGGAGGAGGAAAAGGATGAAAAAGCAAAAACAGAAGTAGATGAAAGGAAAAGCAGAGGCCGAAGAAGCAAGCACAGGAGGAAAAAAGGAGCAGAAGTAGAAGGAATAGCTAAGGAGAAGCACAGGCAGAGACTGCAGTAGAAGCAGTGTGGGAAGCAGAAGAGAGGGTAGAAGAGCAGGACAGGGTGCGGGGAGTAGCAGAGCGAGGATGAGAAGCAGAAACAGAAAAAGTAGCTGGGGAAAAAAAGCAGAAGCAGAAAAGGGAGAAGCCAAAGCACGGAAAGCAGAAGCTGAAGCCAACACAGAGCAGCAGACAGGAGGAGAGAAGACAGGACAACAGACACAGCCACTGAAGCAGAAGCTGGAGGAAAAGGACAGAATCAGCAGAAGCCCAAGCAGAAGGAGCCTCCCAAGGCAGAGGCTGTGTGCCCACTGAGGGGTAAGGAAGAAAGCACGCAGGCCTGGCCACCTTATTGGACCATTGCTTTCCTCCAGGAGACAAAGAGGCAGGTGAACCAGTGAGACGTTCTTGCAATTCTAATCATTTGTGCCAAAAATGAGGCTAGGCCAAAGCAGAAAAGGTTCCCAAGACAAAAACAAGGATAAAGGAATAAACTCTGATCAAACACGTTCCATGGGACAAGCTCAGCCCCTGCTTTCCATCAGCTCATAATCTAGACAGGGTGATGCCAACGGTCAGAAGAGGAGTAAGAATTCTAAAAGCCCAGAATTTGGGAAATAAGGAAACATTAGAGGGGCCTTAGAAAGAGGTAGGATTGTTAAAAAGCAAAACCACTGAAAATAACTATAGCTGTAATAATTTGTTAATGGATACACAATATGAAAATATGTAAATTGTGACATCAAAAACATAAGGTGAGAGGAGGATTAAAAGTAGTGTTTTGTACATCATAAAAGTTAAGTTGTTACCAGCTTAAAATAGACTGTTATAAACATAATATGTTTCAGGTAAGCCTCATGATAACCACAAAATAAAAACCCACACTAAATACACAAAACAGAAAGAGAAAGAAATCAGTGCCGCTATAGAAATCATCAAATTCCAAAGGAAGACAGGAATAGAAGAAGAAAGGAACAAAGGATCTACAATTAGAAAACAATTAACAAAATAGCAATAGTAATTTTTACCTATCAATAATTACTTTAAATGTAAATGGATTAAATTTTCCATCAAAAGACAGAATGGCTGATTGGATTAAAAACAAGGCTCGGCCGCCTCGGAAGCAGTAAACCAGCACCTCTGTTTGTTTGCTTTGCCCTTAGTTCCGCTGCTCCATTCCCACCCACCAAGGACTCTGAACCTGTCCACCCCCGGCGCATCAAGATCTTCCAGCTGGGTACCCCCGATTAGGGCCAAACAACCTTAGCATGATGTCTTATCTTAAGCAACCGCCTTACGCAGTCAATGGGCTGAGTCTGACCACTTCGGGTATGGGCTTGATGCATCCCTCTGTGGGCTACCCGGCCACCCCCTGGAAACAGCGCTGGGAGAGGATGATGTTCACTCGGGCGCATCTAGATGTGCTGGAAGCACTGTTTGCCAAGACCCAGTACCCAGACATCTTCATGCGAGGGGAGGTGGCACTGAAAATCAACTTGCCCGAGTCCAGGGTGCAGGTATGGTTTAAGAATTGAAGAGCTAAGTGCCGCCAGCAACAACAACAACAGCAGAATGGAGGTCAAAACAAAGTGAGACCTGCCAAAAAGAAGACCTCTCCAGCTTGGTCAGTGAGTTCCGAGAGTGGAGCAAGTGGCCAATTCACTCCCCGCTCTAGCACCTCAGTCCCAACCATTGCCAGCAACAGTGCTCCTGTGTCTATCTGGAGCCCAGCTTCCATCTCCCCACTGTCAGATCCCTTGTCCACCTCCTCTTCCTGCATACAGAGGTCCTATCCCATGACCTATACTCAGGCTTCAGGTTATAGTCAAGGATATGCTGGCTCAACTTCCTACTTTGGGGGCATGGACTGTGGATCTTATTTGACTCCTATGCATCACCAGCTTCCCAGACCAGGGGCCACACTCAGTCCCATGGGTACCAATGCAGTCACCAGCCATCTCAATCAGTCCCCAGCTTCTATTTCCACCCAGGGATATGGAGCTTCAAGCTTGGGCTTTAACTCAACCACCGATTGCTTGGATTATAAGGACCGAACTGCCTCCTGGAAGCTTACCTTCAATGCTGACTGCTTGGATTATAAAGATCAGGCATCCTCGTGGAAATTCCAGGTTTTGTGAAGACCTGTAGAACCTCTTTTTGTGGGTGATTTTTAAATATACTGAGCTGGACATTCCAGTTTTAGCCAGTTATTGGTTAAAAGAGTTAGATGGGATGATGCTCAGACTCATCTGATCAAAGTTCCAAGAGGCATAGAAGGAAAAAATGAAGGGCCTTAGAGGGGCCTACCAACCAGCAACCTGAAATGGACAAACCAATCTACTTAAGATCCTGTCATAGTTTTAGATAATTGGTTTTCCTGATTTGCAAAGTAATCAAAAGCATTCTAGCCATGTGCAACCAAACACCACCAAAAATAAAATCAAACAAAACTAAGTTGTGAAGGAAGGGAGGGAAGAGCATAGCCTTCTTAAGAGAGGTGTCTAGGGTTTTAGCCAATCCTTGGTTGAATCTTAGGAATGAACAGTGTCTCCAGCTCATTCACATTTCATGACCAACTGGTAGTTGGCACTGAAAAAACTTTTCAGGGCTGTGTGAATTGTGTGACTGATTGTCCTAGATGCACTACTTTATTTAAAAATAATGTTCATAAGGAGTCAATATGCAGTTTAAGAGACAATCAGTGTGTGTCTTATAAATGGTACATCTGTGGTTTTTAATCTGTGCTAGATGTCAAAACTGTGATCTCCTGTTATTGTATGCAACCTTGAACTCCACCTCTGCAGGGGTTCTTCTGTGATTAAATAGGTTATAATTATAAGCAAAATTCAGAGCAACTGAGTACTGATCTAAAAAGATTACCTTTGGCTGGAGGTGAGCTGCACTGAAACTTTATGACAAAATGTCTCTGGACAAGGAGAGTGAAAGAAGAGAAGCAAAAGGACACTAATTCATCTGTAATTTACTGTTGGTAAGCCTAGCAGTAAAGAGACATTGGTCAATTGCCCCGACCCTGATGGATTACTAAACTGTGATCATTGTTGTTTATGCTTGCACATGTTAACTGGAAAAGTTATATATGCATAAACCTTTTCTTCCTGGATTTGGCAGATATGTATAATTATATTAAAATGGTTCTAGCCCAAAAAAAGAAAAAACAAGGCTCAGCTATATGCTACCTACAAGAGACTCACTTCAACTTTAGAGACATACATAGGCTGAAAGAGAGAGAAGGGATAGAAAAGATATTCCCTGCAAATGGAAACTAAAACAGAGTAGCAGTGGCTGTACTACTATCAGATAAAATAGACTTTATGCCAAAAACTGTCACAAGAAACAAAGGTTATTATATAATGATAAAGGCTTCAATTCATCAAGAAACTATAACAATTGCAAATTATATATGCCCAACATCAGGGCACTCAAATATAAAAAGTAGATAGTAACAGATCTGAAGGGAGAAACAGACGGCAATACAATAATTGTAGGGTACTTCAATATCACACTTTCAACAATGGATAGATCATCCAGACATAGAATCAATAAGGAGACACTGGACTTGAACAGCACTATAACCCAGACGGAACTACCAGACATCCTGGCATACCATGCACATATGTGGGTTCAGTGCTCACCACTGTAATAAAACAAATATCACAATAAAGCAAGTCAGGAATATTCTGGTTTTCCAGGGCATATAAAAAGTTATGTTTACACTATCCTGTAGTTTATTATCTGTGCAATAGCAATACATCTTTTAAAATGTACATTATTGATTTTAAAATCCTTTATTGCTAAAACAAATGATACTGATCATCTGAGCCTTTAGCAGGTTATAATCTTTTCGCTGGTGGGGGTTCTTGCCTTCATGTTGATGGCTGCTGACTGATCGGGGGATGGTTGCTAAAGCTGGGATGGCTGTGACAATTTCTTAAAATAAGATAACATTAAAGTTTGCAACATTGCTATTGATTCTTTCTTTTGTGAAAGATTTCTCTATAGCATATGATGCTATTGGTAGCATTTTACCCACATTAGAACTTCTTTCAAATTGGAATCAATCCTCTCAAACACTATCACTGCTTTATCAGCTACGTTTATGTAATATTCTAAATTATCTGTTGTCATTTCAACAATGCTCATAGCATCTTTACCAGGAATAGGTTGTACCTCAAAAAAACCATTTCTTTGCTGATCCATAAGAAGCAACTCCTCATGCATTCAAGTTTGGTCATGAGATTACAGCAATTTAGTTACATCTTCAAGCTTTGCTTCTCCAATAATCCTAGTTATCTTCCTATTTGTACCTCATCTGCAGGACTTCCTCCACCCAAGTCTTGAAGCTCTCAAAGTCATCCATGAAGGTTGGAATCAACTTCATCAAAGCTCCTGTTAATATTAGTATTTCAGCCTCCTCCCATGAATCACTAATCTTCTTAAAGGCATCTAGAATAGTGAACCCTTTCCAGAAGGTTTCCAATTTACTTCGCCCAGATCCACCAGAGGTGTCATTGTCTGTGAGAGATATGGCCTTACAGTAAAAGCTGCTCCTTAAATAACAAAACTTGAAAGTTAAAAACACTCCTTGATCCATGGGCTGCAGAATAGATATTGTGTTAGCAGACATAAAAACAACATTATCCTTTTTTATGACTGCATAATATTCCATGGTGTATATGTGCCACATTTTCTTTATCCAGTCTATCATTGATGGACATTTGGGTTGGTTCCAAGTCTTTGCTATTGTGAACAGTGCCAGAATAAACATAGGTGGGCATGTGTCTTTATAACAGAATGATTTATAATCCTTTGAGTATATACCCAGTAATGGGATTGCTGGGTCAAATGGTATTACTAGTTCTAGATCCTTGAGGAATTGCCACACTGTCTTCCACAATGGTTGAACTAATTTATACTCCCACTAACTGTGTAAAAGCATTCCTATTTCTCCATATCCTCTCCAGCATCTGTTGTCTTCTGATTTTTTACTGGTCACCATTCTAACTGGCATGAGATGGTATGTCAATGTGGGTTTGATTTGCATTTCTCTAACAACCAGTGATGATGAGCTTTCTTTCGTATGTTTGTTGGCTGCATAAATGTCTTCCTTTGAAAGTGTCTGTTCATATCTTTTGCCCACTTTTTAATAGGGTTGTTTGTTTTTTTTGTAAATTTTTTTAAGTTCTTTGTAGATTCTCAATATTAGCCCTTTGTCAGATGGGCAGATTGCAAAAATTTTTTCCCACTCTGTTGGTTGCTGGTTCACTCTAATGACAATTTTTGTTTTTGTTTTTTTTGTTTGTTTGTTTGTTTGTTTGTTTTTTGCTGTACAGAAGCTCTTTAGCTTAATTAGATCCCATTTGCCTATTTTGGTTTTTGTTACCATTGCTTTTGGTACTTTAATCATGAAGTCCTTGCCCATGCCTTTGCTCTGAATGGTATTGTGTAGGTTTTCTTCTAGGGTTTTTATGGTTTTAGGTCTTATGTTTAAGTCTTTTTTAATTCATCTGGAGTTAATTTTTGTATAGGGTGTAAGGAAGGAATCCAGTTTCAGCTTTCTGCAGGTGGCTAGCCAGTTTTCCCAACACCATTTATTAAACAGGGAATCCTTTTCCCGTTGCTTGTTTTTGTCAGGCTTGTCAAAGATTAGATGGTTGTAGATGTGTGCATTATTTCCGAGGCTTCTGTTCTGTTTCATTGGTCTATATCTCCGTTTTGGTACCAGTATCATGCTGTTTTGATTACTGTAGCCTTGCAGCGTAGTCTGAAGTCAGGTAGCATGAGTCCTTTGCAGGAACATGGATAAAGCTGGAAACCATCGTTCTCAAGCAAACTGACACAAGAACAGAAAACCAAACACCACATGTTCTCACTCATAAGTGGGTGTTGAACAATGAGAACACATGGACACAAGAGGGAAATATCACACACTGGAGCCTGTTGGGTTAGGGGAGGGATAGCAGAGGGTGGGAGTTAGGAGAGGGATAGCATTAGGAGAAATAGCTAATGTAGATTATGGGGTGATGGATGCAGCAAACCACCATGGCACGTGTATAATTATGTAACAAACCTGCACATTCTGCACATGTACTCCAGAACTTAAAGTATAATAAATAAAATTTTTTAAAAACATTCATCTTCTTGTACATTTCTACCAGAGCTCCTGAGTGATCAGATGTATTGTCAGTGATCAGTTATATTTTGAAAGGAATCTCTTTTTTTCTGAGCAGTGGGTCTCAGCATTGGCTTAAAGTATTCAGTAAATCATGCTGTAAATAGATGTGCTGATTCAGCCATGCCTTGTCTCATTTCTAGAGCACAGACAGAGTAGATTTAGCATAACTGTTAAGGGTCCTAGTATTTTTCAAATGGTAAATGAGCACTGGCTTCAACTTAAAGTCACTAGCGGCATTAGCCCTTATCAAGAAAGCCAGCCTGTTCTTGAAAACTTTGAAAGTAGGCATTGACTTCTCCTCTCTAGCTATTGAAGGCTAGATGGCATCTTCTTCCAGTGCAAGGCTGCTTCAGCTATACTGAAGATCTGTTGTTTGGTGTGGCCCACCTTCATCAGTGATCTTAGCTGGATCTTCTGGGTAACTTGCAGCAGCTTCCACATCAGCACTTGCTGCTTCATCATGCACTCTTATGTTATGAAAATGTCGTCTTTCCTTAAACCTCATGAACCAACCTCTGGTAGCTTCCAACTTTTCTTTTGCAGCTTCCTCATCTCTCTCAGCCTTCACAGAATTGAAGAGATTAAGAGCCTTGCTCTAGATTAGGCTTTGGCTTAAAGGTGTGCCAATGCTATGGTGAATCGCCTATCCAGACCACTAAAGCGTTCTCCATATCGGCAATAAGGCTGTTCCACTTTTTAAAATGATTGTGTGTTCACTAAATTCGCACTTTTAATTTCCTTCAAGAAGTTTTCCTTTGCATTCACAGCGTGGCTGTTTGGTGCAAGAGATCTAGCTTTTCGCCTGTCTCTGCTTCCCACGTGCCTTCCCTCACTAAGCGTGATTATTTCTAGCTTTTGAATTAAATTGAGGGACGCTCAACTCTTCCATTAGAGCCCACTGTAAGGTTATTAACTGGCTTAATTTTAATATTATCGTGTCTAAGAAAATAGGGAAGCCTGAGGACAGAGAGAAAGACAGGAACGGGCTAGTCAGTGTAGGAGTCAGAACACATATTTATTAACACTGTCTTATAGGCTTGCAGTTTGTGGTGCCCCAAAACAACTGCAGAGTAGCATCAAATATACTTGATTTCAGATCACCATAATAAATATAATAATTATGAAAATTTTTGAAATATTATAAGAATTATCAATCAAAACGTAACATAGAGGCATGAAGTGAGCATATACTGTCAGAAAAACGGCACCAAGAGAGTTATTCTAGTCAGGGTCGACACAGACTTTCAGTTTGTAGCAAATGCAATATCTGCAAAACACAATAACGTGAAGCACAGCAAAATGAGGTATGCCGACATACAAAACAGTCTGTCCAGCAGCAACAGAATATGTACTTTTCTCCACCACACAAAGAACATTCTCCACAATAGATCGTATGTTAGGTCACAGAACAACTCTTAACAAATTGAAGAAGACTGCAATCCTATCAATTATCTTTTCTATGAGAACCAAAGTCACTAACAGGAGGAAAACTGAAAAATTCACAAATATTAGAAATTAAACAGCATACTCCAGAACAAGCAATGGATCAAAGAAGAAATCAAAAGGGAAATCTTAAAAATATTAAGACAAATTAAAACGGAAGCGTAACACATCAAAACTTACAAGATGCAAAAAAAAAAGCAGTTTTTAGAGGGAAGTTTATAGCAATAAATGACTACACCAATTTTCAAAAAGTTCTCAGATAAACAAGCTACGTGGCCAGACATCCAATCCAACATTCTCTTCATATGTTGAAACATGAGTTAGCCCCGATGGTTGGGGAAGAGGTTACCTTCTCTTCTATCCCTCATCATCTCCGCCTCCTCCACTCTGGTCCAAGCTACTGTGGTTGCTCTCTCAGAGTCCAAGAACCTTGAAAGTGTTCCAGAGCAGCCAGACAGATGTTTTTCAAACGCAAATCTAGTTGTGGCAGATCCCTGCCTAAGATTTCCATTGCTCTTAAAATACAGCTGGGGGATTCCTCTCCAGCTTCCTCCTCTGCCCAGCCCTTGTAGTCCAGCCACATGTGGCTTTCTTTTGGATTTTTGTTTTGTTTTGTTTTGAGACAGAGTTTTGCTCTTGTTGCCCAGGCTGGAGTGCAATGGCATGATCTCAGTTCAGTGCAGCCTTCGCCTCCTGGGCTCAAGTGATTCCCCTGCCTCAGCTTCCTGAGTAGCTGGGATTACAGGCATGCACCACCACATCGGGATAATTTTGTATTTTTAGTAGAGATGGGGTTTCTCCATGTTGGTCAGGCTGGTCTCTAACTCCCACCCTCAGGTGATCCACCCGCCTCAGCCTCCCAAAGTGCTAGGATTAAAGGTATGAGCCACCGCGTCTGTCCTCTTTTGGGTTCTTAAATATACCAAAACTCCTACCAGCTTCGGAGACTTTGCACAAGTATTCCCTCTGTCTTGAACATTCTCCCTGAGTCTTTCCCCATTCTCCATTCCCCATTCATACCAGTTCTACAACTTTAAGTATGTCCCTTTTCCTCTGGGGACTTGGAATCCTTAGCTAGACACAGAGGAGGCCGGGCTCTTTGGTCTCCCAGTTCCAACAG
This sequence comes from Callithrix jacchus, assembly GCF_049354715.1. Classification (NCBI taxonomy): domain Eukaryota; kingdom Metazoa; phylum Chordata; class Mammalia; order Primates; family Cebidae; genus Callithrix; species Callithrix jacchus. Next base: position 23,693,746 of record NC_133516.1, on the reverse strand, counting down.
TCTATGGTTTTTCTGTTGTTGCGTATGTTCATTACAGGCTCCTCCTCTCCCAGGCAGACATCAGAACTAGCAGCAAAACGGCAGAACTAGAGGTGAGAATAAATAGCCGTGAAGAAACAAATTCTCCTGCTCCCTTTGTTGTTGGAATATTTGTACTGGAAAGTGACTTTCAAAACTACAGGCCAAGGGAATACTTTGTCATCTGCAATTTAATTCTTGGTTCTATTACTTAAACCAGTGACTGAAATTGTCCATTCCCTCTCGAAATCGCCAGAAAGTGAGCATAACCCACCTCAGGTGTTCCAAGGCATGATGTATAGTTTACAGGTGAGCAAGTTACTAACGGCAGTCTCCTAAAATAAATCATTTGCAATTGTCAATTGTGTTAAAAAATAAACAAGGACATCTTGGACACATTAGCTTTGGGGATCTTTTTATCCTAGGATGTATTCTTCCCCATTTAACTTTCATTCCTTCTAATTTCCATACTTAGATCTCTAGAATTAAAATGTCTAGCCTTCTTTTGCTCGGAATACAAAGTAATAATTATCCCACTTTGTTTCTACAGCAGCAGCCCATGTCTCATATTTGCATACTTTTATTTCTAAACACTTAAATGCAAAAGAGAGAAAATAGAGTAATGCAAGAGAATAAAATAGGAATCTGATTCCAGTCACACGCTGAACAGACACTTTCTCTCAACAATTCAGAGGCTCTTGAAATCTGCACTTTCCCATACGACATATTCTATATGCCAGAGGAACAGTCTCCTTATTGGGAATTGATTGTATGTATGTTCACTTTTGCAGAAATTAACCTCCAAGAAGCCTGGCAGACTGCCAGGGACCCCAGGCTCTGGGGATGAGAGTCAGGGTCATCCAAGAGTTTGACATTCACAGCAGTTTTCCTGCTTGAAAGATCTTTCTGCTGTGAGCACTATATGAGAGGTCACAGGAGTTCAGAGCAAGGTGCAGAGATGACAAACTCTTCTAATGAAGTCGCCCAGCCAGCACTTCAAGGGCATCTTCTTTGTATTCATGCACATCAAATAAGCTTGAGAATAAAAGCATAGCTCTCCTGGAGCTATAGATTGGGAGTCCTTTGGGGGCAAAACATAAACCTAGCAACTGCCGTGTAATCTGCGATTCAGAGGATCAGCCCCCAAGCTAGATGATCCTCAGGCATTTTGAGACAAGTTCCATCTAACTGAGCTCACAAAAACTCTTTTAGCTTAATTAATTTGATCCAGGTAACTTGTACATAAAGCCTGAACACACACACAAAATTAAAATATGCCTAAAGCGGTATTGTCTTTAATCCCTGTTGGGCAGGTTAAAGAAATCTGGACTTTGGGTCTTTTCCTCTCAGAAGTCCCCTCTCTCTCACTAGAAAAAGAGCTGTTTTTCTTTCCCTTTATTTCTCTCTCTCTCTCTTTTTTTTTTTGTATTAAACCTCAGCTCCTAAACTCATGTGTGTCTGTGTCCTAAGTTTTCCTGGTGCAAGACAACGAACTCCAGATGTTTACCCCAGACAACATACCTGCTTCATATTGGGGACACCGTCTGGCCCGAGTACAACATTCATCAAAAGGCAACATCTGGTGGAGTGTTGCAACTTATCGGAATGGCCGACAGCAATCAAACTCCAAACGGTGCTGCAGACAGAACCACGCATGGACACGTCATTCTTCCGAGGACCCTTAGATGAACCCCAGGAGGAGCCCTGGCTGCTATTCCCCACACAATGCCCCTTTTCAGCAAGCAGAAGCCAGAAAGAGTCATCATCCAACACCCCCTAATGCCGTTAGGTTACCACTCCAGAGGGGGGATGATACAGGAGTTAAGAAGAAAGTACTTAAGCAGATAGTGAGAGTATGGAAGTCTTCGTAAAATTTTTCCTTTTAATGAAAAGCGGCCTCAAATTATTTTTCCTTCTAACGAAGAGCAGCCTACAAAAAAATCGAGCTGCAGACACAGATGATGGCAATTATGCCAATCATGTTCAAGATGGCGGCTCCATCTTCCCTTCTCTGCCAGCCATGTGCACAGTAAGGACCAGACAAGATGGCAACCATCAAGGGGAAAGTTCATTATTAGGGTGGGGTGGCCAGCTTTTCCCCAGCACTATGTAAACATCACACCTGATTGAACCAATCTGTGGGCCCTGTGTAAATCTGACTCCACCTCCTCAAGCTAGACTATAAAGTCCAGCGCTTCTGCCCTCAACTGGCCTTTCCTCTTGTAAGTCCCCTCTCACTCACTAGAGAAAAAGCTATTTTCCTTTCTCTTTTTTTTTGCCCCCTCCCCGCCCTTTTTTTTTGAGATGGAGTTTCGCTCTGTCGCCCAGGCTAGAGTGCAATGGCACAATCTCGGCTCACTACAACCTCTGCCTCCTGGGTTCAAGTGATTCTCCTGCCTCAGCCTCTCAAGTAGCTGGGATTACAGGCACCACCAATAGTGGGGTTTCTCCATGTTGGTCAGGCTGGTCTCAAACTCCCAATCTCAGGTGATCTGCCCACTTCCGCCTCCCAAAGTGCTGGGATTACAGGCAGGAGCCACTGAGCCCCAGCTTCTTTTGCCTATTAAACCTCTACCAAAAAAAAAAAAGGACAGAAATTTAGACTTTATCATAAAAGTGGTAGCCATTTAGACTTTAATTAGAGGAGTGACTGAATTCCTACCACACACTACGGGAAACTGAAAATAGTTTCTCCTCCAAAAAGGTTGCAAATCTCTGTTGTAAAATTTCTATAGGTAGGGGCTGACAATAAATCTACAACATCGCAACAGCTTCTCCTACTCTCCTCTCTACACACACCAAACACTCACCCATCTTCATCCCTCATGTCTGATGGTATCCAAATAGCTTTTACATGGATGGGCGCTAAGATGCAGATAAGTTAAGTCACTACCCCAAGTCCTGTAGTTAATTACTGCCTAAGCCAGGGCTGTCATTCTGGTTGCATTAGCAGGTGACTCAGTGGGCCTTTATCTGGGGGGTAACATCATTACCAAGCTGATTGATATGTATGTCCCTTGTGATAAAGTGATATGTTCCAAGTGAAAAGAAGCACAAAACTATTTTAAAAAACAAAAACACCAAACCTTCAAGTGTTTGTTCCCAGGCTTATTCTCTTTAAACATGACTTTGGAAATTTTTTAAAATTTATTTTCATACCTCTACCATTCCATTTCAGATGTTGGCAAGAATCAGAGGGCATTTTGAAAGCCAGGAAGTTCTTGACTACCAAAAAAGAAGATGGCACGGTAGGAGCAACTCAGGATTGCAGCTCTCAGTGAAGATGCAGAGGGTGAGTGCAAGCTGCATTTCCAGATGGATCTTTGTTGCCCACAGAATGGGGAAATTCCCCGGTGTAGGAGAGACACGGGATGCCAGTGCAGCTGTTTCGGCTGGTGTGGCCGTTTTGGCTGGTGCTGCAGTGCAGTGGCACTCTGCATGAAACGCACTGGTCAGGGTGCCCTGTTAAACTGGCAATCTGAGATTTTGGGAGGGCAGATTAGCATATCCATCTGATTAAACCGGACTTGGACAGTGAGCCAGATGAGGAGATTCCCAGGAAGCGATGTTTGAGCTGGCGCAGTGGGTCACTGCACGGGAAATCACACAGATCCCAGTGCCCTATCAGCAGGTGACTGAAACACCTGGGAGAGAGTCAATGGTTCAACTTAAAAAAAAAAAAAAAGGGCTTTGAGGCAGGGAGCCAGGTGATCAGGCTCGGCAGGTCCCACCCTCACAGGGACAAACAAAACAGCGATTTGAAACGCTCGGGGTTGAGAGTTTCACTGCAGGCACAGCTGAACTCAGGATGGTGCAGCTCAGTGGGGGAGGGGCGTCCACCATTACCGAGGTATTCCGCCCCTACTGAGGTACACTCCCATTGCTGACACAGCCTGCCGTTGCCTAGGCAACCCGCCATAACAGAGACTCTGCCAATACAGAGGCGGGCCACAATCACCACAGCAGTTCTAACCACACCCATATAATCAGGACTGCAGGGAATTACACTCGGCAGCAGGACGGAGCCCACGACAGCAGGGCGGAGCCCACGGCAGCAGGGCGGAGCCTTGGCAGGCAAATAGTGACTAGACTGCCTCCTAGCTGGGCAGGACAGTGCAACCGATACTCATAAAGAAAGCCCTAACTCCCCGAGACAGAGCATCTGAGGAAAAAAAAGGGGTTTTGTAAGTTCTGCTGCAGCAGACTTAAATGTACCTGCATAACAGCCCTGAATGAACAACAGAGCTCACGGCTCAGCACTTGAGCTCCTATAAAGTACAGACCAACTCCTCAAGCAGCTCCCTGACCCCTGTATATCCAAAGAGTCACCTCAAAAAGGACTGATCAGACTGACATTTGGCAGGCATCATTCTGGGACAAAGATAGCAGAAGAAGAAACTGGTAGTATCCCTCACTGTTCCGCAGCTGCTACAGGTGTAACCCAGACAAGCAGGGCCTGGAGTGGACCTCAGCAGTCATACAGCAGAGGGGCTAGACTGTTAGAAGGAAAACTAAGAAACAGAAATACTTCATCATCAACAATCTGGGCATCCACTCAGAGACCCAATTGAAAAGTCAGCAACTACTCAGACAACAGGTGGATAAATCCACAAAGATGGGAAGAAACCTTTCCAAAAAGGAGGAAAACACCTGAAACCAAAACACCTCACCTCCTACAAAGGACCAAAACTCCTCACCAGCAAGGGAACAAAGCTGGACGGAGAATGAATGTGACGAAATGACGGAATCAGACTTCAGAAGTTGGGTAATGAGAAACTTCCGTGAGCTAAAAGAACATTTTCTAAATCAATGCAAAGAAACTAAGAACCTTGAAAAAAGATTCAAGGAAATGATAACAAGAATGGACAACTTAGAGAGGAATATGAATGAATTGAAGGGGCTGAAAAACACAACACGAGAACTTCACGAAGCATGCACAAGTTTCAACAGCTGAATTGACCAAGCAGAAGAAAGAATATCAGAAGTCGAAGATCAACTCAATGAAATAAAATGAAACACCAAGATTAGAGAAAAAAGCGCAAAAAGGAATGAACAAAGTCTCCAAGAAATGTGGGACTATGTGAAGAGACCTAACCTACATTTGATAGGTGTACCAGAATGTGATGAAGAGAATGAATCCAAGCTCGAAAATACTCTTCAGGATATTATCCAGGAAAATTTCCCCAACCTAGCAAGGCAGGCCAATATTCAAGTCCAGGAAATACAAAGAACACCACAAAGATATTCCACAAGAAGAGGAACCCCAAGGCACATAATCGTCAGATTCACCAGGGTTGAAATGAAGGAGAAAATACTAAGGGCAGCCGGAGAGAAAGGTTGGGTCACAAAGAGAAGCCCATCAGACTCACAGCAGATCTCTCGGCAGAAACTCTACAAGCCAAAATAGAGTGGGGGCAAATATTCAACATCCTTAAAGAAAAGAACTTTCAACCCAGAATTTCATCTCCAGCCAAACTGAGCTTCATAAGTGAAGGAAAAATAAAATCCTTTGTGAACAAGCAAGTACTCAGAGATTTTGTCACCACCAGGCCTGCTTTACATGAGCTCCTAAAAGAGGGACTACACATAGAAAGGAACAACCAGTACCAGCCATTCCAAATGCTAAAAACATACCAAATGCTAAAGAGCATCCACAATATGAAGAATCTGCATCAACTAACGGGCAAAACAGCCAGCTAGCATCAAAATGGCAGTATCAAATTCACTCATAACAATATTAAACCTAAATGTAAATGGGCTGAATGCACCAATCCAAAGACACAGACTGGCAAATTGGATAAAAAGCCAAAACCCATTGGTGTGCTGTTTCCAGGAAACCCATCTCACATGCAAGGATACACAAAGGCTCAAAATAAAGGGATGGAGGAAGATTTACCAAGCAAATGGAGAGCAAAAAAAAGCAGGAGTTCCAATCCTTGTCTCTGATAAAATAGACTTTAAAGCAACAAAGATCAAAAGAGACAAAGAAGGTCATTACATAATGGTAAAAGGATCAATACAACAAGAAGAGCTAACAATCCTAAATATATATGGACCCAATACAGGAGCACCCAGATATATAAGGCAAGTTCTTAATGACTTATAAAGAGACTTAGACTCCCACACAATAATAGTGGGAGACTTTAACACTCCACTGTCAATATTAGACAGATCAACCAGACAGAAAATTAACAAGGATATCCAGGACTTGAACTCAGACCTGGAACAAGCAAACCTGATAGACATATACAGAACTTTCCACCCCACATCCACAAAATATACATTCTTCTCAGTTCCACATCAAACCTACTCTAAAATTGACCACATAATTGGAAGTAAAGCACTCCTCAGCAAATGCAAAACAACCGAAATTATAACAAACAGTCTCTCAGACCATTGTGCAATCAAGTTAGAACTCAGAATTCAGAAACGAACTCAGAACTGCACAGCTTCATGGAAACTGAACAACTGGCTCTTGAATGATGACTGGATAAACAATGAAATGAAGGCAGAAATAAAGAAGTTCTTCAAAACCAACGAGAATGAAGACACAACATACCAGAATCTCTGGGACACATTTAAAGCAGTCTCCAGAGGAAAATATATAGCAATAAGTGCCCATATGAGAAGAGTGGAGAGATCCAAAATTGACACCCTATTGTCAAAATTGAAAGAGCTAGAGGAGCAAGATCAAAAAAACTCAAAACCTAGCAGAAGACAAGAAATAAGTAAGATCAGAGCAGAACTGAAGGAGATAGAGACACGAAAAACCCTTCAAAAAATCAACAAATCCAAGAGTTGGTTTTTTGAAAAGATCAACAAAATAGACAGACCACTAGCCAGATTGATTAAAAATAAAAAAGAGAACAACCAAATAGATGCAATAAAAAACGATAAAGGGGAAATCACCACAGATTCCACAGAAATTCAAACCATCATCAGAGAATATTACAAACAACTCTATGCACATAAACTAGTAAACCTGGAAGAAATGGATAAATTCCTGGACACTTGTGTCCTCCCAAGCCTAAACCAGGAGGAAGCCGAAACTATGAATAGACCAATAACAAGGTCTGAAGTCAAGGCAGCAATTAAGAGCCTACCACACAAAAAAAGCCCCCGTCCAGATGGGTTCACAGCCAAATTCTACCAGACACACAAAGAGGAGCTAGTACTATTCCTTCTGAAACTATTCCAAATAGTCCAAAAAGAGGGAATCCTTCCCAAATCATTTTATGAGACCAACATCATCTCATACCAAAACCCGGCAGAGACTCAACAAGAAAAGAAAACTTCAGGCCAATATCCATGATGAACATAGATGCAAAAATCTTCAATAAAATACTGGCAAGCCGATTGCAACAGCACATCAAAAAACTTATCCATCATGATCAAGTAGGCTTCATCCCAGGGATGCAAGGCTGGTTCAACATACGCAAGTCTATAAATGTAATTCACCACATAAACAGAACCAAAAACAAAAACCACATGATTATCTCAATTGATGCAGAGAAGGCATTTGACAAATCAACAGCCCTTTATGCTAAAAACCCTCAATAAACTCGGTATTGATGGAACTTATCTCAAAGTAATAAAAGCTATTTATGACAAACCAACAGCCAATATCATACTGAATGGGCAAAAACTGGAAGCATTCCCTTTGAAATCCGGCACTAGACAAGGATGCCCTCTTTCACCACTCCTATTCAATATTGTACTGGAAGTTCTAGCCAGAGCAATCAGGCAAGAAAAAGAAATAAAGGGTATTCAAATAGGAAAGGTGGAAGCCAAATTGTCTCTATTTGCAGACGACATGATAGTATACCTAGAAGACCCCATCACCTCAGCCCAAAAACTCCTGAAACTGATAAGCAACTTCAGCAAAGTCTCAGGATATAAAATCAATGTGCAAAAATCACAAGCATTTCTATACACCAATAACAGACTTAAAGAGAGCCAAATCAAGAATGAACTGCCATTCACAATTGCTACAAAAAGAATAAAATACCTAGGAATACAACTTACAAGGAACGTAAGGGACCTCTTCGAGGAAAACTACAAACCACTGCTCAATAAAATAAGAGAGGACACAAACAGATGGAGAAACATTCCATGTTCATGGTTAGGAAGAATCAATATTGTGAAAATGGCCATACTGCCCAAAGTAATTTACAGAATTAATGCTATCCCCATCAAGCTACCATTGACTTTCTTCACAGAACTGGAAAAAACCACCATGAACTTCATATGGAACCAAAAGAGAGCCCACATAGCCAAGTCAATTCTAAGTAAAAAGAACACAGTGGGGGGCATCACACTACTGACTTCAAACTATACTACAAGGCTACAGTAATCAAAACAGCATGGTACTGGTACCAAAACAGAGATATAAACCAATGGAACAGAACAGAGGCATCGGAGGCAACATAACATATCTACAACCATACAATCTTGGATAAACCTGACAAAAACAAGCCATGGGGAAAGGATTCCCTGTTTAATAAATGGGGTTGGGAAAACTGGCTAGCCATGTGCAGAAAACAGAAACTGGACCCCTTCCTGACACCTTACACTAAAATTAACTCCAGATGGATTAAAGACTTAAACATAAGACCTGGCACCATAAAAACCCTAGAAGAAAATCTAGGTAAAACCATTCAGGACGTAGGAGTAGGCAAGGACTTCATGAACAAAACACCAAAAGCATTGGCAACAAAAGCCAAAATAGACCAATGGGACCTAATCAAACTCCACAGCTTCTGCACGGCAAAAAAAACAGTCACTAGAGTGAATCGGCAACCAACAGAATGGGAAAAAATTTTTGCAGTTTACCCATTTGACAAAGGGCTGATATCCAGAATTTACAAAGAAATCAAACAGATTTACAGGAAAAAAACAAACAAGCCCATTCAAAAATGGGCAAAGGATATGAACAGACACTTTACCAAAGAAGACATACATGAGGCCAACAAACATATGAAAAAATGCTCATCATCACTGGTCATCAGAGAGATGCAAATCAAAACCACTTTGAGATACCATCTCACGCCAGTTAGAATGGTGATCATTAAAAAATCTGGAGACAACAGATGCTGGAGAGGATGTGGAGAAATAGGAACACTTTTACACTGTTGGTGGGAGTGTAAAGTAGTTCAACCATTGTGGAAGACAGTGTGGCGATTCCTCAAGGCCTTAGAAATAGAAATTCCATTTGACCTAGCAATCCCATTACTGGGTATATATCCAAAGGACAATAAATCGTTCTACTATAAGGACACATGCACACGAATGTTCACTGCAGCACTGTTTACAATAGCAAAGACCTGGAACCAACCCAAATGCCCATCGATGATAGACTGGACTGGGAAAATGTGGCACATATACACCATGGAATATTATGCAGCAACCAAAAATGATGAGATCGTGTCGTTTGTAGGGACATGGATGAATCTGGAGAACATCACTCTCAGCAAACTGACACAAGAACAGAAAATGAAATACCGCATATTCTCACTCATAGGTGGGTGATGAACAATGAGATCACATGGACACAGGGAAGGGAGTACTACACACTGGGGTCTATTGGGGGGAATTGGGGAGGGACAGTGGGCAGGGGGAGCTGGGGAGGAATAGCCTGGGGAGAAATGCCAAATGTGGGTGAAGGGGAGGAAGGCAGCAAAACACACTGCCATGTGTGTACCTATGCAACTATCTTGCATGTTCTGCACATGTACCCCAAAACCTAAAACAAAATAAAAAAAAAAAAAACAAAGGCCGGGCACAACAACTGCAGTGAACAAGTTACATGATTCTGTATTCATGAAGCTTACAGAAGCATGGAAAGACAGATGTTAAATGAAGCAATCAAAGTGTTATAATGATATGATAAGGGTATAAAGGCTGCTAGGAGAGCGTTATTGTGGGATCTCATTCTAGTCTATAAGTCATAGCTAGCATGATCATATAATTTATCATCCAAACTGGAATACATTTCAGAGTGAAATGATGTGTCAATATTAAATATGCTGTGTAATCCAGACAGTCTCCGTAAATCCAAGATGTAAGTAAACCTAGTCATATCTGATAATCAGCTTGTTTCACCTACAGAAAAAATTCACGTAATTTTTGTCTCATTGTGTCTGATGCAATACTTTCTACATTGCAGACTCTATACACATGTAAACAAAACATTTTAAAACTATAAACTGGCAAGTAACTCGAAAGCTATATAAAAGTACTCCATCCTCTTTATGAATTATGAATACATGAGATATTGTATAAATATATGATATATGTGATTACAATGGACAAAAAGGAAATGAGTTCTTAAAAAAAAAAAAAAAAGAAAGAGAGAAAGCCAGGAAGTTCTTGGCTGTGCGTAATAACCACCTTGAAACAAAAAACCCCACTACAGTCTCAATCCTGTCCCTCTACTTCCCACTACTCCTCTCCCCTCTTCCCTCACCCCAACCCTACTCCATACAGGAGACCAGAGACCATTCACATAGCCGAGGGAGTTTGGAAGGGAGAGGAGATAAGCCAGCTGACTCAGGTGCCTTTCATATTTTCCTCTCAATCAAAGTAAAACAGCTGTCCTTGTAGGCTCATGGCTCACAGTCACCTGCTAATGTGCCAATCTCTCAGAGGCTCTTTAGTTAATGCAAAGTACAGAGGCTAGAATTAACAGATACTTTGTATTCCCAAAGAGATGGATCACTTGGTGATATACTGACTTTCCATCTGTAAAGTAGAGGAGAACACCACCTAACACTTTAGTGAAAGAAAGGTATCAATTAGTAAACAAGCATTTTTTGTGCATCTACCAAGAACTTCGCCCTGTGCATGAGGACAACCAGTGAGAATAAAGAGAGCAGGGCTTCTGTACAGCCGTTGGCCAAGCCACGGCCCATTCACTTACTGTGTACCCTTGTAGGTATTGTTTTCTCATCTGTAAAAGCAGGACAATACTACTACCTATCTTAAAGCGCTGTTGGGGGAACCAACTGAGATCATTCATTTAAGAGTGACTTGGGGCCAGGTGCGGTTGTTCACACCTGTAATCCCAGCACTTAGGGAGGGTGAGGCAGGTGGATCACCTGAGTTCAGGACCAGCTCGGCAAACATGGCGAAGCCCTGTCTCTACTAAAAATACAAAAAATAGCTGGGCATGATGATGGCATACGCCTATAATCCCAGCTACTTGGCAGGCTGAGCAGGAAGAGCAGGAGAATCACTTGAACTCAGGAGGTGGAGGTTGCACCGAGCTGGGATTGCAGCCACTGTTGGGAAGCCAAGGTAGGCAGATCGCTTGAGACCAGGAGTTCAAGACCAGCCTGGGCAACATGGTGAAACCCCATCTCTGCGCGTGCACACACACACACACACACATTATTCAGGCATGGTAATACATGCCTGTAGTCCCAATTTGGGAGGCTAAGGTGGGAGGATCACTTGAGCCTGGGAGGTTGAGCTCACAGTAAGCTGAGATTGCAAGATGCTGCCACTGCACTTCAACCTGGGTGACAGAGCAAGACCCTGTCTCACAAAAAGAAAAAAAAAGAGTAATTCATCACTACATGACACAACGTAAGTATTACATAATTAAGGATATAATATATAATTAGGTACATATTATCAGGAATTATAAGTAATACCTGACACATGTCAAGGGTTGTCATTAATCTTTTGCTCAGTTTTTTAACTCTCATCAAGGATATGGGACGAGGACAGGGAGGTAAGGCATCTATCTACCAAGATTCTCTGAATAATGAAGTTCATGTTGTAGCTCCTCAGATATGGGTGCAATTAGTTTCTGAGCATGAGCCTCGCTGTCCTCAAGGCTTCTGGGGAGAGTTTTGAGGGTAAGTGTTCACAATTTCTGTAACTAGAATAGAAATTGCTATCAATGCAGAGGCTGTAAGCTGTCGCTTTCTAAATCAGTCCTTACAGAGAAACCTGCGGGTATATTAAGAGCTGGCCATGTTGAATTACCTGCCTTTTGTCACATGGAAAGCTGGAGTCTCTATTCTGTGGAGGAACTCCAGGGCCTGAGGGGGAAAAAAGCGTTCTCCTGGTGCTGAAGCTGCCAGGGTCTGATCAAAAGGAATTCATTCCTTCATCCCCCAAGTAGTCACAAGCAGAGTTCACATCCAGCTCTGCCACTTCCTATGAAAACTGGAAAATCTGCACAAGCTGATCATCCCCTCTGAGCTCATTTTCCCATCTTAGAAACGGGCTTGATATCACCTGTCTTGAAGTGTTGTTGTAAGAACCAGAGATCAATGTAAATATATGACACATGTAAACATATGACACAATATGCCTGCCACACTGCACATACTTAATCAACAATGACATTTGGTGTCTAGATTGGAATGGTGTGTGATCATTCCTCCAGCAGAAAAGAGAGTTTCTTCATGTGAGTACTAGGAGCTGTTTGACCAATGTCAGTCTTGATCTATACTGGCCAGGAAATGGGGAAACCTGGAGGAAACCCCAGCTCAGCCTCTGACTTGGGTGACTTTTCCCAGGTCACTTTTCCAGCCTGAGTCTCAGAATCTCATCTGCAAATGAAGTGGCTGGACAAATGGCCATAAAGCTCAGAGGCTGTCACGTGTATGGTTCTAGGGCCTAGAATTATGTTCCTGGGCTTCTTGAGTCACAGTAACAGGGTCAAAAATATGTACAGCACTTGAATAGATGACCCAGCAATTTCACACTCAGATCTATATCCAGCAGAACAGTGTACAGAGCTCAACAGCCTGTGCAGCTGCATTCATTGCAGTGCTATTTATAAAAAACGGAAACCAGAAGCCACCGAAATGTGCAGCAATGGGAGAGTGCCTAGATTGTGCTGTATTTGCACAATAGAATACCCCACAACCCGTCCCTCTAGCCATGCTTCCCCTCTCTCCTACATCAACTTTTTCTCTCTCCTGGACCTCTCCACTAGCATATAAACAAATGCAATTATTTCTCCTGGCCCCTACTCCTCCAAAAAAGCTTTCAACCTCATGTCCCCCTCCAGCTATCACTTCACTTCTCTCTCTTTATGGCAAAACTCCTAGAAACGTTATGAATTGTTGCGCCTTCCAAGAGAATGAACAAACGACGCTGTACACTACCAACTAGATGAATCACAGAAACGTGATTTTGAGTGAAAGAGGTTAGATCTAAAAGAGTACAGCCTGTTTGCTTCCATTTATGTAAAGTTCAAAATCAGACAAAACTGCTCCATGAGGTTAGAAGCCAAGACAGGAGTCATCGTCGGGGAAATTTCTGAAGGAGAGATGAGGGTGCCGGTAAGGTGCTGTTTATTGATGTGGGAATAGGACACACACTTGTTCTCTTTGAAAACACAGAGTTATACACTTTATACATGCATACGTATGTTAGAGTTTGATTAAGAAGTTTCCATAAAAATTATACCTAGACCCACTTGTGGTTTCCTGGGTACCCAATTTTTATTTCTTTCTATGTGCCAGACACTGTCCTGGGGAGGGGTTGGCCGTGAACACCAAGACAAATAAGAAGGCAAAACAGCTGCCCTCAAGGAGATTGCAGCCTGGAGGAAAGACTAATGAGCAAATTAAAATGACAAGTGATAAAGCGCGATGCAGATCTGAGCAGATTATGGTGGGAACTCAGAGGAACGGAGCAGGCAACATTAGGTCTTAAAGAATGAGCAGGACAAAGAAAGCAAGAGTGCGCCAGACAACCACGTGTGTAAATGCAGACTTGGGAGGGGCCAGCAGGGGTTAAGGAAGGGCAAGAGTTGAGGGCAGGGAGTAGAATCTGGAGCTGAGGTCAGTAAACTCTGCAATGCAGGCCACCATGGGGAGCTGCTGAGGGGTCCTAAGGCAGCTGTGACCTGCCAAAAGAACCTCCACCACATCAGCCTACTTACTTTTATCTCCCAGTTTTTCTTTGTTGTTTTTAGATTTTTTTTTTTTTTTGAGACGGAGTTTCGCTCTTGTTACCCAGGCTGGAGTGCAATGGCACCATCTCGGCTCACTGCAACCTCCGCCTCCTGGGTTCAGGCGATTCTCCTGCCTCAGCCTCCTGAGTAGCTGGGATTACAGGCACCCGCCACCATGCCCAGCTAATTTTTGTATTTTTAATAGAGACGGGGTTTCACCATGTTGACCAGGATGGTCTCGATCTCTTGACCTCGTGATCTACCTGCCTCGGCCTCCCAAAGTGCTGGGATTACAGGCATAAACCACCTCACCCAGCCTTATCTCCCAGTCTTATAGAGAATCTGCCCTCTCCCAGCAAAGGCCAGCTCTTCCACTCCTCTGCTAAATTCCATCCCTCTAGCCATGCTCTCCCTCTCTCCTGTGTCAAATTTTTGTCTCTTCTGGACCTCTCCAGTAGCACATAAACTTACGCAATTATTTCTCCTGTCTCCCACTCCCCCCACAAAAAAGCTTTCAACCTCATTTCCCCATCCAGCTACCATTTCACTTCTCTCTCTTTAGGGCAAAACTCCTAAAAACGTTATGAATTCTTGCGCCTTCCAATTCCTGTTCTCCCATTCTCTTACACTCATTTCAACTGCGTTTTCACCCCTGGAACACCATCAAAACAATGACCTCTGCTTTGCGAAGGTCCTTCATTGGAACTGGCTGTTTGTCAATTCTCCATGTCCACCTTACTTGACCTATCAGGAGCACTTGACCTGGTTAATGACTTCTCCACAAAGCACTTCCTTTTTGGCTTTAAGTTGCCAGGGCTCGCTGCTAGCCTTCCTCCCACCTTTCCTCCTGCTCTTTCCCAGTCTTTGCTGGTCCTTTCTCCTCTCTGCATTTCTTTATCTTGAAGTTACCCCAAAGCTCAGTCTTCAGACACCTTCTCTATCTATCCCTGTTATCTCAGGGATCTCATTCAGTTTCATGCTTTTAAATCCATCCATAAGCTGTTGACTCCCAAATGTAAATATCTGACACATATACCCCCCTGATTTTCAGATACACACATCCAACTGCTCACCTGACATTTCCACTTGGATCTCTAAAGGCATATCAGACTTCATGTGTTTAAAACTGAACTCATCGGCCGGGCGCAGTGGCTCACACCTATAATCCCAGCACTTTGGTTGGTCCAGGCAGGCAGATCACCTGAAGTCAGGAGTTCAAGACCAGCCTGCCCAACATGGTGAAACCCCATCCCTACTAAAAATACAAAAAATCAACCAGGTGTGATGGCACATGCCTGTAATCCCAGCTACTTGGGAGGCTGAGGCAGGAGAATCATTTGAACCTGGAAGGCAGAGGTCACAGTGAGCTGAGATCATGCCCCTGAACTCCAGCCTGGGTGACAGAGCACCAAGACTCTATCTCAAAAAAAAAAAAACGGAACTCATGAGCTGTCCCTGAAACTCACTCCTCCCAGTCTTTGTCATCTCAGGACTTATAACTTCATCCTTCCCTGAGGACAAAGTGGTCACCCTTGACTCTCCTCTCGTATATTTCATTCAGTCAGTTAATAAATCCTGTGAACTTTACCTGCAAGTTATCAAGAATCTGACCCACATCTTCACCTCCAGGGCCACCACCTCATTCAAATCACTATCACTTCTCACCTGGATTCCTGCAGTAGCCCTTCCAGTGGTCTGTCTGCTTCTCCCCTTGCCTGTACTCCCAATGTAGCACCAGAGTGACCCCATTACCAGGTAAGCCAGATCTGGCTACTGCTCTCAAAACCTTCTAATCTATTTTCCATCTCACTCAGGTCTGGCACTGGCTTCCAAGGCCCTCTGTGACCTGGCTCTCATCGCCTCTCTCACCTTGGCTTCCCATCTTCCCTTCTGCAGACACCAACCTCCTGGCTCATCCTTATGTAGACTAGACATGCTCTGACCTCAGAGCCTTTGTACTTGGGGGAAACACTCTTCCTCCTTAAATCAGTAAGGCTCACTCTCTTAACTCCTTAAAGACTTTAATCAAATGTCCCTTGTTGGTGAGGCCCTCCTTCCCCACCCTATGTAAAACCACAGCCACTCTCCCAGCAGTACTTTCTAACCCCCTTCCTTGCTTGCGTTTTCCATAGCACCTCTCACCCTTCGGACATGCTTTCTCTTTCACTGCCTTATCATCTTCCCTCTGTGTTCCACATGGAGCAAGATAAGTTCCATGTGGGCAGGAATCCTGATTGGCCCATTGCTGTACCCTCAGGATCTAGAATAGTGCCTGGTGCATACAAAGGAATAGAGAGGTACAATCAAATCTGTCATTTGGAAAGATCGTCTTGTCACTAAGGAGCAGATAAACTAATGTGGGAAAAATTGATAGCAGCTAAAAGACAGTTTCAGTGGTATAGATGATATCCAATGAGATTTGAACTAGAAAGTGGGATTGGGGATTAAGAGAAGAGAGTCAAGAAATAGTCAGAAAGCAAAATTTTTTTTTTGAGACGAAGTCTTGCTCTATTGCCCAGGCTGGAGTACAGTGGTGCTATCTCAGCTCACTGCAACTTCCACCTCCCAGGTTCAAGTTATTCTCCTGCCTCGGCCTCCTGAGTAGCTGGGATTACAGGCACCCACCACCATGCCCAGCTAATTTTTATATTTTTAGTAGAGATGGTGTTTCACCATGTTGGCCAGGCTATTCTTGTACTCCTGACCTCAGGAGATCTGCCCACCTCAGCCTCCCAAAGTGCTGGGATTACAGGCATGAGCCATCACTCCCAGTCACAAATTTAAGTTAGGAGTAACAGATTAAAGTGAGGAAGAGAGAAGCATCTAGCATTACTTCTGAATCTCTGGCTTAGAGGACTGAGAGAATGATGGAACCACCATTAACTGGAATTAGGAAGAGAGAAGGGAAGAAGGATTAGCCCATAAGTGAGGATAAATGTGGGCTAATTCTTTGCCTTCATCACCCAAATCACATGTACACATGCACACACCCACGTGCAAACACACACCCACACAAGTTCATATATCACACACTAAATAAATGGCCAGTCCCAAAATCTATGTCTCCCCAGCCTAAAGCTCCAAGCCAGCAGAGCCATTCCACAGACATCTGAATCCAAAATTCCTTCATTCAGTACTTGCCTGTGCAAATTAGAGCTTCATTTCAAAGTAACTGCCACACCCTCCAGATGGCCACATTCTCTATTACTTTTTCATTAAAGTAACAGCCTATTCAAACCTGGTTCATTCAGTGTTGCTTTGCCAGGCCTTTGCATTCTGCATGAACAAAGGTTTATGATATTTCCTTCCAACCCTCTTCAAATTACTCATTAGCCTATTCAGCTTAGCAAACATTTGCTTCTGTTCCCATACGGACTTTGAGCCACTAGACCATACATGGTTAGGCTTTGTTCATGACATACAATGAAATGTCAGTTGCTCAGTCTCATGATGCCTTAGTACTCCTAAATATCTAAGTCAGGGATTTGTGACCTTTGGTACTTACAGTTTTTAATGGGATATGAAAATGAAAGTATATAATTGTGTTTATTCCTAGAGGCTTTTCACAAAGTTATTGCAATTTATTTTGGGCAATGGCTATTGGTCATGAATTAAATTAGATTTATTTGTCTGTTTATTTATTTAGGGATGGAATTGATCACTCTTGTTGCCCAGGCTGGAGTGCAATGGTGTGATCTCAGATCATTGAAACCTCTGCTTCCTGGGTTCAAGAGATTCTCCTGCCTCAGCCTCCCGAGTAGCTGGGATTACAGGCACATGCCACCATGCCTGGCTTATTCCATATTATTAGTAGAGACGGGATTTTTCCATGTTTGTCAGGCTGGTCTCGAACTCCTGACCTCAGGTAATCCACCCACCTTGGCCTCCCAAAGTGCTGGGATTACAGGCATAAGCCCCCACACCCAGCCTAAATTAGATTTCTTGGCATGACAGCAAGGTGGCCACATGCGGGCTTGATGGTAGTAGCATGCACAAGGGTCATGGGGTGAGTGGGAAATGAAAACCCACCCAGGCCTGCTTGCCAAGCTGTGGTCCCATGGGGCTGTAACTTAGAGGAGGTCTGTTTTTCACGTTCCCACAAAGGTGTGGTATGAGCTGCTGCTGACCTCGCATAATGCTGCTGAGTGGTGGGATATAAGAGGGGGTAGAACAGGAGTGTCATGTGCAGCTTTCTAAAGGACCGCTAAGCACAAGCCTGGACATGGATGATGGACATTGACCATTATTCTTTGAAACAGCTTGGCTTCTTGTGCCATGTTCTTAAATACCTCCCAAACAGCAAATTTCTTCATGATGAATGAATAAAAATAGAATAAATAGCCATAGAGAGTGATTGTACTAAATTCTTCACCTTCTTTGGGAAACTTTCAACTGGGGCTTTTAGCCAAGCGTCACCTGGCTTTGCACCACACAATGAATTTCCAACATCAGTACATAGTTGCTTAGAAAATAAGTGGCACCATCTTTGACTAGAACAAGGCCAATTGGCCAACCAAGAGCTCTTGTCTTCCAAAAAAAGATCTAAGAATTTCATCATAACTGCTTGGCATTCTTGCTTCTATTCTCTCCTCCATGTGCTCTAAGACATTGCTGATCAATCTTAATACTCTGTCCCTCTAAACATGGATTTGGCCTCAGGGCTGTTTTCAACCCAGTAGCCCAAGCAGTCACTAGCAATTCCTGAGACCTCAATCACATTGGGGTCACCACCTGAGATGCTGATCACCACCTACAGAAGTCTGTCCTGCAGACCCTGACTCAACAACAGATGAATGAATACACTCTCACACCCAGGACAATGACTTCGGGTGGGCTAGGGATGGTCATCAACCTCTTTCAGAGGGCAATTGCAGCTAACCAACCACGACTCCCTGTACCTCCTCACATTTATTGTAGATTAATAACAGAGGTTCTAAGTCAACATGTTTGTGGATAATTAACATGATTAAAAGAGTGGTTTTACGAATGATAAAAGGTCTTGGTTCTGGGGCTCAGAATAAACACCATTAACAGGCAATTCCCCTTCAACCTCTCCCTGAGAGGACCATCAGCACAAAGTTTACATGAGCAAACAGTTAAGAGTAGAGACGAGGATCGATCCAAGATGGCCGACCACTAACAGCTCAGGATTGTAGCTCCCAGTGAAAGCCCAGAGAACGAGACGACGCCACACTTTTAGACGAATTTTCGTCACTCACCGATCAGCCGATTCCCAGTGGAGGAGCCCCACGGGTCGCCAGCGCGACTCTTGTGGCCGCCGCAGCGGTTTTGCCAGTGTCTCAGCGCAGCAGCTCTTCATGCAGAGCCAACGGGACTGCTTCCCCTACTGACCGGAGTTTGGAGCTCCGGGAAGTCAGAGCCGCTTGTTGCGGACTCAAGAGGGAAGCCAGACCAGAGATTCCCGGGCAGAAGAGCACCATCAGTCTTACCGCTGCTATTTAGGCTGCCACAGTGGGTTGCTCGGATCCCAACACTGGGAATCAATAAGTCGGACGTCGACTCAGAAAACTAATTAGAAAGGCGGTTCATCTACAATGAAGGGAAAAAAACAGCCTAAGAAGGCCGAGTATACTCAAAATCAGAACCCATCAGCAACAGAACAAGCCCTGATGGAAAAGGACTCATCAGCAACCGAACAAGCCCTGATGGAAAAGGACTCATCAGTAACGGAACAAGCCCTGATGGAAAAGGACTGTGTTCCATTATCTGAAGTAGGCTTTAAAAGGTGGATGATAAGAAACTTCTGGGAGTTAAAGGAACTCGTTCTAACCCAATGTAAAGAAACT
Source organism: Callithrix jacchus (assembly GCF_049354715.1). Lineage (NCBI taxonomy): Eukaryota > Metazoa > Chordata > Mammalia > Primates > Cebidae > Callithrix > Callithrix jacchus. The sequence goes on along the minus strand of NC_133516.1, from coordinate 23,674,003 downwards.
AAGAACTTGGAAAAAAGGTTAGATGAAATGTTGAAAAGAATAGACAATATAGAGAGGAATACAAATGAACTTATGGAGTTGAAAAATACAACACAAGAACTTAGTGAAATATGTACAAGCTTAAACAGCCAAATGGATCAAGCAGAAGAAAGGGTATCAGAGGTCGAAGACCAACTTAATGAAACAAAACAAGAAGACAAGAATAGAGAAAAAAGGATAAAAAGGAATGAGCAAAGTCTCCAAGAAATATGGGACTATGTGAAAAGACCTAATATACGCTTGATTGGTGTACCTGAATGTGACGGAGAGAATGAATTCAAGCTGGAAAATACTCTCCAGGACATTATCCAGGAAAATTTTCCTAATTTAGCAAAGCAGGACACTATTCAACCCCAGGCAATACAGAGAACACCACAAAGATATTCCTCAAGAAGACCAACCCCAAGGCACATAATCGTTAGATTCACCAAGATCGAAACGAAGGAGAAAATATTAAGGGCAGCCAGAGAGAAAGATCAAGTTACCCATAAAGGTAAGCCTATTAGGCTTACAGCAGATCTCTCAACGGAAACCCTACAAGCTAGAAGAGAGTGGGGGCCAATATTCAATATACTTAATCAACAGAACTTTCAGCCCAGAATTTCATATCCTGCCAATTTAAGCTTTACATTTGAAGGAAAAATAAAATCTTTTAGGAACAAGCAAGTACTCAGGGATTTTATTACCACCAGGCCTGCCTTACAAGAACTTCTAAAAGAAGCACTATACACAGAAAGGAACAACCAGTATGACCCTTTCTAAAAATACACCAAAAAGTAAAGAGCATTAACAGAAAGAAGAATTTTTATCAACAAAAGGACAAAATAGCCAGTTAATATCAAACGGCAGCAACCCTAAATTTAAATCGACCAAATCTCCCAATCAAAAGATACAGACAAAATCTAACCGTATATCCAAAGATATACATAGACTCAAAATAAAGGGTTGGAAAAAAAAAAACGTACCAACCAAATGGAGAGCAAAAATAAATAAATAAAAAGCAGGAGTTGCAATTTTCACATTTGACAAAATAGATTTCAAAGCTACAAGGATAAAAGGATTAATGTAATAATAAGAGATCTTAACACCCAGATACATAAGACCCATAATGAGATTTAGATTCAACGAGACAGAAAATTGATAACGATATCCGGGACTGGAACTAAGATCCAGAACAAATAAACTCAATAGAGCTCTCCATTTTAAACACACAAAATATACATTATCCACAAAATCTAACGATATATCTAAAGATGTACAAAGACTCAAAACAAGGGGATGGAAAAAAACTCACCAACTAAATGGAGAGCAAAAATAAATAAATAAAAAGCAGGAGTTGCAATTCTCACACTTAATAAAATAGATTTCAAAGCTACAAGGATGCAAGGGTAAAAGGATTAATGCAACAATAAGAGATCTTAACACCCAGATACATAAGACACATATTGAGATTTAGATTCAACGAGACAACAAATTGATAACAATATCCAGGACTTGAACTCAGAGCCAGAACAAATAAACACAATAGAGATCTCCATTTTAAACACATAAAATATACATTAACCACTTTAAATACTCAAAATATTGATCGGCCATTATTGAAACCCACTTTAGGAATGAAGTAATATTCCTTTTTCCCTCTTTTTTTTAAAAAAAAAAAAAAAAAAGAAAAAGAAATTAACAGAATGATGTCCTAATGCTCAAAGTGGCCCAGGGCCAGGTGGAGAAGGGAGACCAGGAGAGCCGTGGGGCTGCAGGGGTCATACCTTCAGGCAGCGCTCCTTGGCTGTGTGGATGTCCTCATGATTGGGGTTGAGTTTGAAGGTGCCCCGGGCCCACTCCTCAGCCACCTATAGTGGATGGCAGCAATGCCCTGGGTCAGGTGAGAAAAGAAAAAAAAAAAAAAAAGAGAAAAAAAAAAGAGTAGAGACAAAGGGATGTGGGATAAATAAACTTAACTGTGGAAGTTTTTATTGTCCCTAATCTTACCCTATGACTTAAAATTCTAACTAACATAATGAACTGGCTGCCTTCAGCCCATTACATTAAAACATTTCAGCCTTTCAAAAGGTTTGAGACTATAATCTTCTAACTTTCACTAATATTTCCCTAATATTTGGCCAGCCACCCCGAGTTAATCTCAACAACAATTGATCCATCAGCTTTGGAAAACACATTTAACCCTAACTGACCTCCTTTGTCTGCTTCTTACCAAGTATTTATAGCCAAACATACATACTCAGAAACAAAAAAGTTATGCCAGCAGCGATGCTATATCATGAAGATTAAGCTCAAAACACAGCTACCTGCTTCAGGGAGGTAGAAAATTCAGTCCACACTCATCCCTTCCTTAACCTTTGTCCACATAGTGCCTAATAGTTCCTGCAAGAATAAGCAATTCCCAGTTTCTTACCAACAGATATTCCTGAAAACCGCATAATAAGTGAATTGTATTTTCTTATAATAACAATAGAATAATTGGATGTTTTGTTCCTGATTAAGAAGTTGGCAGCGGCTGGGCACAGTGGCTCACGCCTGTAATCCCAGCACTTTAGGAGGCCAAGGCAGGCAAATCACAAGGTCAGGAGTTTGAGACCAGCCTGGCCAACATGGTGAAACCCTGTCTCTACTAAAAATACAAAAAATTAGCTGGGCATGGTGGTGGGTGCCTGTAATCCCAGCTACTCGAGAGACTGAGGCAGGAGAATCACTTGAACCTGAGAGGCGGAGGTTGCAGTGAGCAAAGATCATGCCACTGAACTCCAACCCAGGAGACAATGCAAGACTCTGTCTCAAAAAAAAGAAGTTGGCAGCAAATAAATCACAAAGGTAATCAACAGTATGTCCCACCAGCAAAGTTATCCACTGATAGCCCCCTAGGATTAAAGTATGAAACATTAAATTCCCTTCAACTGGCCTAATCCATATATATAGTGGAGGCCTCTATAAATAAAGCTGGTGTTTCCATAGTGCTCACGTGCCACATAAGAGTGCCCAACTCTTCTGAATCACTAGTTTAACCCATCTAAAATTAATCTAGAAACTTTGCCCATGAGGGAGGATAAATGTGGGCCAATTCTTTGCCTGTATCACCCAAATCACATGCACATGTGCACATACATGTGGGGCAATCTCAGCTCACTGCAACCTCTACCTCCCAAATTCAAGCAATTCTCCTGCCTCAGCCTCCTGAGTAGCTAGGATTATAGACACCTGTCACCACCACCAGCTAATTTTTGTATTTTTAGTAGAGACGGGGTTTCACCATGTTGGTCAGGCTGGTCTTGAACTTCTGACCTCAGGTGATCTGCCCGCCTGTAATTAACTGCTTAACTTAAAAGAATCAGATTTGCCTTCTTAGGAATTATGAAAGCTTTGGGAAATAATTTAGATAATCCAGACTTCTTTGCAGAAGAAAAGAGGTTTCCAAGAAATATCTGAACTATGGCTTTCTCTTTTACTTTTTTTTTTTTTTTTTTTTTTTGAGATGGAGTTTCACTCTTGTTACCCAGGCTGGAGTGCAATGGCACCATCTCAGCTCACTGCAACCTCCGCCTCCTGGGTTCAGGCAATTCTCCTGCCTCAGCCTCCTGAGTAGCTGGGATTACAGGCACGTGCCACCATGCCTAGCTAATTTCTTGTATTTTTAGTAGAGACAGGGTTTCACCATGTTGACCAGGATGGTCTCGATCTCTTGACCTCGTGATCCACCCGCCTCAGCCTCCCAAAGTGCTGGGATTACAGGCGTGAGCCACCGCGCCCGGCCTTTCTCTTTTACTTAAACAGACAACATTGGCCAATGTTTCTTGAAGACTGCTTTGTGCAGACATTGTGCCAAGGGCTGCAACAAACAACGCCATCCAGACTCGCTACACAGACCTCAGAGCTGCCCTTGGTGGGACCATGCTTTCCAAAATAGCCACTTCATTGTTTAAATATTGGAGGGTCTTCCTACAGAGCTTAACTGCATCTTGAATGTCACCTTTTGTTTACATTTTTCTCTTTCTTTGCTGTATATTTTAACGTCTTCACTAATTTTCCTTAATTTCCTTTAGTCATTTGAAATATTCCCCCCATTGGCCTGGAATCTAAAGGTTTCTCAGCCCTGATTGTACATTAGAATCACCTAGGGGTGTTTAATGCTCCTGATGCCAGGCAGCACTGCACCCTGATTGAATCGGTGCCTTGGGGGTGGAACCCAAACATTGGTAAGTTTTAAAGCTCCGCAGATAACTTCCAATGTGCCAGGTTAGACACCATTGCCAGACTCTCTTCCCTAAGTAGAGGCAGGCAGGCAGCGCTTCTGGCTGCTCCATCAATACTTGTCTGTGCCAGCAACAAACTTCTCAATGCTGTTTTATTTAGTCAGCTCAGATCATAGGAAGAGCAACCTTTTCCCCCAAATAAAAGTGATTTGATCCCCAGATCAGCTAATACAGAAATCAAATAACAAAAGAAAAGCCTTTGTGGATGGTGCCTATTCCTGACTTCCATGAACTGCCACACTTCATTTGGGCTCCTTTTTCTTGGCCCTTGATGAAATGTAAGACTGTCTGGACAACAAGCACTTCACCCACATCAAGATCTCACTCTCAAGGTCTCAGCAAGAAAGTTTGGAAAGAGTGTTAGTCCAAATTCCATTCCAGATCCCTTTATGTGTTCATTTCTAGGGGTGCTGTAACAAAGTGCCACAAACTTGGTACCTTAAAACAACAGAAATCTGTTCTGTTCCAAAATTTACTCAGTTCTGGAAGCTGGAAGTCCAAAACGAAGGTGTCGGCAGGGCCATACCATCTCTGAAAGCTCTAGGGGAGAATCCTTCCCTGGCTCTTCCCAGCGTTTGGTGGTGGCCATGGATCCTCGTCTCTCCTGGGCTTGTAACTGCTTCACTCCAATCTCTGCCTGTGGTGTCACATGACCTTCATTTCTGTGCCTCTGTGTCTCTCCCTCCTTAGAAGGACACCAAGCTTGGGACTTAGTCTACCCTAATCCTGTATTACCACATCTTAAGTCAATTGCATATGTAAAGGTCCTATTTCCAAGGAAGGTCACATTCACAGTTTCCAGGAGGATCTGTATTTTGGGGGGACATATTCAACCCAGTATGCCTCATAAACCACTTGCAAGTATTCTTGATCTCCATCCCTAGGAGGCAGACAATGGAGACATTTATACTAGTCTATCTGCAAATCTATTTAGATACATAATCCTTCTCTAGAATACTAGAAAGAAAGCCACCTGCCCAGAGTCTGAAGAAAATGATACAGCAAATTAGGTTGTCCTTTTTAATGTTTTTAAGATCAAGAGAGATGAAAAAGACTATGTTCATGCTTTTTTCAGATTTTATTCCACATTTTTAACATTAAGCTCATTTCATGCCTGTTTAGAAACAGCAAACAGTATTTAAAGTGTAATCAGCCAGGCAGGGCGCCAGTAATCCCAGCACTTCGAGAAGCTGAGGCAGGCAGATCCACTTGAGATCAGGAGTTCAAGCCCAGCCTGGCCAACATGGTGAAACCCCGTCTCTACTAAAAAGACAAAAATTAGCCGGGTATGGTAGTACACACCTGTGGTCCCAGCTACTTGGGAGGCTAAGGCAGGGGAATTGCTTGAACCCAGGAGGCAGAGGTTGCAGTGAGCTGAGATCACACCATTACACTCCAGCCTGGGAGACAGAGTAAGACTCCATCTCTAAATAAATAAATAAATAAATAAATGTAACCAACTAATTTTTTTCTCCTAAAGAAGCTTGACAGATTTTCTCTCTCTCTCTCTCTCTCTCTCTCTCTCTCTGTCTCTGTCTCTCTCTCTCTCTCTCTCTCTCTCTCTCACACACACACACACACACACACACTCTGAACTGAAAACATATTTTTCCAATTTAGCGCTATAACTTAACATTGTAACTATTAATTTAGATGGTCCCAGGAAACACAAAAAGGAGCCCAGGCTGATGGTCAAATTATGTAGGAATTTCTATGAGATCATTTAACTCCAGTCACGTCTACTTCTTCACAACTCCCTTGTACAAAATCCCAGGCAGGTTTTAGCCATATCTATTGCTTGTGCTACTCTTCAGACCCAGGCCCCAGGTGTATTTGCAAAACTAAACCATGTTAGGCTTTGAGGAATAAGAAGAGGCATTTTCAAAAACTCTCCCAGTCCCTGGGGTCCCTGAGCTGACCTAGAGGTGTGGGTTGGGAAATTCACTATTCCCACTTCCATTTCTTCCCGTCATTTGAGCTGTTTCCTTGGAGATGTCACAGCCTGTCAGTGCTTCCTTCTGCAAAATGAGGCCTGTGACCATTGGCTCTGTACCATTAGGGGAGCTAGAGGAGCAGCCAAGAGATATGAACTCATTCTCGCCCTCAAGTCACACTGACTCCAGCAACGAAGAGCTGAAAAGAAAGATGTCCCTCTGGAGTTGGACTGCCTAGCTTCAAATCTCAGGTTCATTCCGGAGGGACAAGATACTCGCCTTCTCTAAACCCGTTTGCTCATCTGTAAAATGAGGATAACAGAGCCTGCTGCTTGGAATCATACAGAAGTCATGCGGTAGGGAAGGTAGCAAGTGGCTGGCAAGTAGCGAGCATCAAGTAAGGCTAGCCCTCTTTAACTGGAATTCTGATTCTGCTGAATGTTCGTGGTGGCCTTAGAGTCTTAAGAAGTCATGTTCAGGCTTCGTGGGAAGGAATGGCCTGATAGATTATTGACGTCTGCCCTGAGTTGAAAAGAAGAGGGGTTTTACTGGAGCCACGTATTTGCCATTTCTACAGGCACCATATTGTACTCATATTTTTCTTCCCAAGACCTTTCCAAGCCCCTTGTATGGTAGACACACCTGTGTATGGCAGACGTGCCTGACAGCAATAAGTTCTTAAGCATACACAGAGAATGGCTCTTTCCCAGGCAACCTGGGAAAGAAGGGCTGGGAGAAGAGAGGCATGAAGAGAGAAAGTACCTCGGTGAGAAGAAAGAAACAATCAGAATCTGAATGGCCTGCAGCACTGATTGCCAAATTTGACCCCAGGAAAAAGGTAAAAATCAACGGGCTGTGTCTGCGCTAGGCAAACTCAGTCTGCTGGTTCTCAGGCAGATACTGCACTTGAATATGTATTCATTTCAGATGCACTTCGTTGTGTGTTCAGAGTTCTGAGTGTGGCCAACCAGAGAGTCATTCTTTATCTGTGAGGAACATCTGACCCCTCGGCCATACCGGGGAAGGCGAACCATACAGGGGACTGAGGCTCTTTGTTTTGTGTTAAATGGAGGATGCCAGGCAGAGGTCATTAGGGGGAGCATTTGAAGTGAAAATGTTGTGTAAACTGCATGCTTTCTGTAGGCAGCGGCAGTTCTGTTCAGCCTGCCACCACCGCACCATCCCTGTATGTAATTCCCCCTAATAAAACCATGTGTCTCATTTGCTGGCTGTGGGTCTCTTATTTGGCTTGTCAAACCTGGTGCTGTCCCTGTTGACGTTAACAGGGGTCCAGCATAACAGTATCCCCTTTTGTAAATCCTTGCTCTGAAACTCACCACACCGATGTGCCACGGTGAAGCAGAAACCTGGACGGTCCAATGTTGAACAACTAGAGGCAGAATGCTAGAGAGGAGAGAGCCACAGCCAGTCCCAGCATCTCCGACAGCTCAGCCATGACCCTGAGAAGAAGCCAGCCCCTCTCCAACCCTCAGGTCCCTTATCCATTCAACAGCAATGTTCATCTCAGCTCTGGGTGTTGTGAAGCTCACATGGTGTACGACATCAGAACACACAGTACAGAAAGTTGTGAAGCTCACATGGTGTACGACATCAGAACGCGCGGTACAGAAAGTTGTGAAGCTCACATGGTGTACGACATCAGAACACGCAGTACAGAAAGTTGTGAAGCTCACATGGTGTACAACATGAGAACGCACGGTACAGAAAGTTGTAAAGCTCACATGGTGTACGACATCAGAACACGCGGTACAGAAAGTTGTGAAGCTCACATGGTGTACGACATCAGAACGCGCAGTACAGAAAGTTGTGAAGCTCACATGGTGTACGACATCAGAACGCGCGGTACAGAAAGTTGTGAAGCTCACATGGTGTACGACATCAGAACGCGCGGTACAGAAAGTTGTGAAGCTCACATGGTGTACGACATCAGAACACGCGGTACAGAAAGTTGTGAAGCTCACATGGTGTTCGACATCAGAACACGCAGTACAGAAAGTTGTTTTGCAGGAGCAGAGAAGCAAAGAATGAAATTGTACCATCCCAACAAAAGTTGAACCAAATATCAAAATATATATAATCAGTTATATTCAATTTGTCAGTATCTTCTCCAAATTTCAGCCAAACTTCCTTGGTATTTCTCTTTCCCTTCTCTGCCTAAAATGCCTCTATGCCCATCCTGGGATGCGTATTCAACTAGAAACGGGCCTCTGCCTTCCTTACTTTTTTTTTTTTTTTGAGATGGAGTTTTGCTCTTGTTGCCCAGGCTGGAGTGCAGTGGCGCAATCTTGGCTCACCGCAACCTCCCCTTCCCGGGTTCAAGTGATTCTCCTGCCTCAGCCTCCGGAGTAGCTGGGATTACAAGCACCTGCCACCACGCCTGGCTAATTTTGTATTTTTAGTAAAGATAGGGTTTCTCCATGTTGGCCAGGCTGGTCTTGAACTCCCAACCTCAGGTGATTCACCTACCTCAGCCTCCCAAAGTGCTGGGATTACAGGTGTGAGTCACTGTGCCCGGCCTGCCTTACCTTTTATAACCAGTTCTTAGCCAGAGGCTTGTGGAAACTTCCTGGGTGTCACCACTTTATTTAACTAGAAGTAAGATTTTAGCCATGCTGCTCATTGAAAGCTGAATGCTATTGAGATAAGTGTGTGGCTCCAGAACCAACCTCCTAACTAAGCCTCTAGACAAGCGTGAACCAAAGCCAAGAATTCCAAGCATGCCCTTCCCACCAGACCATTTTTAATTGCTGTGCAATCACAGCTGTGTGATTTGGGGTACGTCTCTTCGGCTCTCTGAGCCCCAGATCCTCCATTAGCCTGGAGCCTGTGCCTGGAGTTGGAAAAAGCAGCCCAAGAGAGTGGCCGAGCCTCAGAGGCTTGCTGTGTCATGCACAGCTGGGGAGCCCACTGAGCCAGGAGGAGCTACGGAGGGAAGGACATGGGCTAAGGTGGAAGATTCCAGAGGGAACCTCAAGCCCACAATGCCTGTAAGGGCCACACGCCAGGGACCGCTCAAAGTCCTTAGCTACACTCACCACCAAGGTCTTAGGAGACACAAGCCCGTAATAAATAGGAAATGTCCCTTATGTACAAATTCTTCACAGTCTAAGATGATGGCTTTAGGTAGCTGGGTTTCATTTGGGCTGTGTATTTCAGATCTGTGGCAAAAGAATAGTGGGCTCTAGAGGCAGGAGGGCAACTAGGTCCCAGAGCAAGCAGATCAGAAGGGCGTGTGGGCCCCGGGAGGAAAAGGCAATCCGCCCTTTGAGGGCGTTTCTGGAGGTTATTTCTGTTCTGCCCACCACACAAGTTATCCAAGGTAAAATTCGGGAAGGACTTTGTGAGGAACCTGGAAATTATTAAATGTTTTCTTTCTTTTTTTTTTTTGAGACGGAGTTTCGCTCTTGTGACCCAGGCTGGAGTGCAATGGCGTGATCTCGGCTCACCGCAACCTCCGCCTCCTGGGTTCAGGCAATTCTCCTGCCTCAGCCTCCCGAGTAGCTGGGATTACAGGCACATGCCACCATGCCCAGCTAATTTAAATGTTTTCTTTTTAAAAGTTTTCTCTTATTTTTTTTTAACAGAGTCTCATTATATTAGCCAGGCTGGTCTCGAACTCCTGGCCTTAAACAATTCTCCTGTCTTGGCTCCCAAAGTGCTGAGATTACAGGCGTGAGCCACTGCACGGGGTGGTGGCCAGAGAAAGAATTTGAGAAACCCGGAAAAACGAAGGTGTGATAGCTCCTTCTCATTGTTAGGATGGCAGGGGAGCTCCCAAGGAGGGAGGAACCTTGAAGGAAGCTGTGGTGCTTACAGATCAGAGCCTTAGTATAGACAGTAGGCTCACCTAACGGGATAGAAGGTAAAGAAAATATGATGCCTAGACCACCCCAGGCAGATTGAATGAATCACATTTCCTTAGGCTGGAGGTTGAAGAAGGGGTTTTGTTGTTGCTGTTATTGTTGGGGTGTTTAGTTTTTCTTACGCTCCTAGGAGATTCTGAGGGTCTGCAAGATGGAGAACCACTCTTGGGGAACCTTATCCAGAGCTATAGGCCAGCACTCAAGCTTTTCTGCAAGCATCTGAGAGAGGAAAACTGGGAAAGAAGGCCTGGGAGAAAAGAGGCGTGAAGAAAGGGGAAGGAAAGGTAGCTCCATGAGAAGACAGAAACAATCAGACTCTGAATGACCTGCAAAACTGATTGTCAAATTTGACCCTGGGAAAAAGGTAAAATCAATGCTTTGTGTCTGTGCTAGGCAAACTCAGTCTGCCAGTTCTCAGGCAGATATTGCACTTGGAACCATGACAAATGATACATTCATTATGCAACCATGACATCATACCAAGCCGGTGAGGCAGGAATGGATGCCCCATTTACCAGAGGAAGAGAGGGAGATCTAGAGAGGTGACACGATTTGCCTAAAGTCATCCGCGTACTTTCGGCATGAGCTAAGATTCCAAAGCAGGTCTCCTGGCTCCAAGACTGGGCAGAAGCACTGGTGAGGAGGCTTAGTCTGAATTTTCTTGGAATGTTGACTTAGACCTGAACTAGACACATTTTTATTAAGAATAAAAAGGATGAGACAGGCAGATTAATAAGTGCATGTGACCAGGACAGTGGAGACTTCCACGAACTATCTGAGCACTTGGGAAAGCCTGAGGACAGTAAAATGAAATCAGGATCTCCACGCCCCAGAGGTTCCTCCATCCTTTAATGGGAGGTGAGCATGAACTTGTGGTGTTCTTACATAAGCCTGGAGTACAAAGGCTGGAACCAACCCAAGGAGGTGCTGAGGGCCGGCAGCACACCTCAGGACAAGGTAGACCAGTACAAAAGCCTTGCTGCTGAGAGCGTTCAATTCCCAGCAGACTACAGGTCTAAGAAGTATAGCCAGAAAAGGAAGGGAAAGAGACACCACATGTTGTGTCTAGCAGGGCTGGGCACATGCACAGCTCAGGTCCGCTCTGGTGCCCCGGTCCCCTCCATGCTCGTGTCACCACGTCCAGAATCACACCAGGAGGGCCCACCAGCCCACTCCTCCCTGTATCCTCTCCGCCCATCTCATCCACCACACTTTCTGAGTTGGTGTCTTACTTTCTATTTTTTAATTTTATTTATTTTTTATTATGGAATATTCTAAGAATGCAGAGTGTAGGAAATCACATGTGCCCACCACCAGAGTTTGTCAAGTCTTAACATTCTTTTCCATATTTGCTTCAGATATTTTTTTAAGACACAAACCTCACAGATATCATTGAAATCTCCATGGACCACTCCCTCATTTCAGTTCCCTCCCTCTGTGCCCAGAGGCAACCACTCTCTGAAATTCAATGTTTATTATTCTCATACATGACTTTTTACTTTACCACATATGGGGATATCCATAAATAATCAATAGTAGGGCAGGGTGCAGTGGCTCATGCCTGTAATCCCAGCACTTTGGGAGGCAGAGGCAGATGGATCAGAAGTCGAGAGTTCAAGACCAGCCTGACCAACATGGAGAAACCCCATCTTTACTAAAAATACAAAATTAGCCAGACGTGGTGGCACACACCTGTAATCCCAGCTACTAGGGAGGCTGAGGCAGGAGAATCACTTGAACCCAGGATGTGGAGATTGCAGTGAGCAGAGATCGCGCCATTGCACTCCAGCATGAGCAGCAAGAGCAAAACTCCTTCTCAAGAAAAAAACAAAAACAATAGTATTTGAGCACATGTTTAACTTAACAGAATCATAGTAAATGATATTAATATATATAAACTAATTTAAAAGTAAATTATAAATTAATATAAACTAATATAATATTAATAAATTATAATATGTTTTATAACAACAAATAGATAACATGAAATATAATAGCAAATAAATATAATATTAATATTAATGGAATCAAACTGGTATTTGCTGGTTTTTTGCTCATTACTTTTGATGTGGGATTCATCCATGCTAACAGGAGTTCATTTATTTTGATGTTGTTTCCAATTTTTCACTGTTACAAAAAAATGCCATAATGAATATTCATGCACTTGTGTGGGTGTGCCCAGGTTACAATATCTAGGGCTGGTGGAATTTCTGGGTTGTGGGGAATGCATAGCCTCAGCCTTATGACCCATTTTCTTTTTAGCCTCTTTGCCCATTCGTTGCTATCACAGGTACTTCTCCAGATCTCAGATGGAATCAGAAAATGCTACCCACTTCAGAGGTTTTACCTTGGGCATGTTGAAAACAATTTTTTTAAGAAAAATAACACTGTAACCTGTTGAAATGGGAGTTGATAAACACAGGCACTCAGCCCATGTGTGAGTGCCCACTCTGAGCTGGACTCTGTATACTTGTGAACACCAGCCAGGGTTCCTGCCCCAGAGCTCCTCAAGGAGCCAAGGAAATCAAGCTGCTGTGCCTGAAGACTAGACCTAACCCCTGGGCAGCCCACTAGCTACGTTTTGGGGCCCAACCTAGAATAGACAACTGCCCTATCTCTATTTTTCCCTTTTAAAAATATTCAACGTTATTTCCCCCAATTATCAAAGTAATACGTTCTCCTTATAAAAATTTTAGGACCGGGCGCAGTGGTTCACGCCTATAATCCCAGCACTTTGGGAGACAGAGGCAGGCAGATCACTTGAGGTCGTGAGTTTGAGACCAGCCTGGCCAATTGCTGAAACCCTGTTGCTGAAACCCCATCTCTACTAAAAATACAAAAGTTAGCCAGGCATGGTGGCGCATACCTGTAGCCCCAGCTACTTGGGAGGCTGAGGCAAGAGAATCACTTAAACCCAGAGGCGGTGGTTGCAGCGAGCCAAGATCGCACCACTGCGCCCCAGCCTGGGCAACAGAGTGAGACTTCATCTCAAAAAAATAAATTTAGAGTTTATACAAATATTTTTAAAATTATGTTAATCACCTTAAATAGCACTACTCAGAGACATTCGCTATTAACATTTTAGTCTGTTTCTCTCTGGTCTTTTTTCTTGTGTTTTTTCCTTAAATATATAATCTTCTGTATCCTGAAATTTTACCCTAATATGTATATATTTTTCCATGCTACTAAAAACACCATAAACATGATTTTAATAAATTGGGATCATTCTTTCGCTTATTGTATTATCTACTTATTTCTATATATTGGTTATTTAGGTCATTCCTAATTTTTCTTTTATTTATTTTTGAGACAAGTTCTGTGTCTTTTTTGTTTTTGTTTTCAAGACAGAGTCTTGCTCTGTCGCACAGGCTGGAGTGCAGTGGCGCGATCTCGGCTTATTGCAACCTCCGCCTCCCAGGTTCAAGCGAATCTCCTGCCACACCTTCTGAATAGCTAGGATTACAGGCACACACCACCATGCCCAGCTAATTGTTGTGCTTTTAGTAGAGACAGGTTTTCACCATATTGATCAGGCTGGTCTCGAACTCCTGACCTCAGGTGATCCTACCGCCTTGGCCTCCCAAAGTGCTGCTGGGATTACAGGCACGAGCCACTGCACCAGCTTTTTTTTTTTTTTCACTGTTCACTTTATTTTATGTATTTATTTATTTATTAATTTTCTTTTTTGGAGATGGAGTTTCACCTCACTCTGTCGCCCAGGCTGGAGTACAGTGGCATGATCTTGGCTCACTGCAACCTTTGCCTCCCAGGTTCAAGAGAGTCTCCTGACTCAGACTCCTGAGTAGTTGGGATTACAGGTGCGCACCACCATACCTGGCTAATTTTTGTATTTTTAGCAGAGATGGGGTTTCACCATGTTGACCAGGCTGGTCTCAAACTCCTGACCTCATGCAATCCTCCTGCCTCAGCATCCCAAAGTGATGGGATTACAGGCGTGAGCACTGCGCCGGTCTAGGTTTTGTGTTTTACAGCCTCAATCACCAGAAAAAGAATTATTGGTCCCAAATTCAAAATTTCCAGGGAAAGGACTTAATATCTGTGAGGTGGGTCACTTTGGCCAAGGGACGGCACACAGAAGAAAACACTAGTTCCCTTGGGGACCACGGGAATGGAGCTGGAGGCAGTTCTTGGAAGAGGAGTCGGTGCTGTCAGAAAAAGTGGGTGTACCAGGCGGACTAGGTGGACTAAACAGTAGGTTTCCAATTATCGGGTCTCCACTGCTGTATTAATTTGGATTCCATTGAATACTTATTCTGAAATATATTCTTTTAAAAACAGGGTTTGTGGTTAAATAAATGTGGAGAATTTATTTATCACTCATAGAGATGAGTGATATTAGCATATGAAAGGCTCTGACAATTCTTTAAAAATGAAACATCTTCACCAATATTTAATCCAGTGTTTCCCAAGCTCATTTGATCACTGAAACCTTTTTTAATGCAATGCCCAGTAACACTCCATAGGATTCATGTTCTAAGAAAATATTTTGGGAAAGCCATTCTAGGTGATAGATGTTCTCCAGAAAGATGCGAGTCAAATTCCTGAAAAAAAGTAAGCAGGCCAGGCACAGTGGCTCACACCTGTAATCCCAGCACTTTGGGAGGCCAAGGTGGGTGGATCACCCAAGATCAGGTGTTCGAGACTAGACTGACCAAAATGGTGAAACCCCATCTATACTAAAAGTCTAAAAATAAAATTAGCTGGTCATGGTGGTGGGCACCTGTAATCCCAGCTACTTGGGAGGCTGAGGCAGAACAATCGCTTGAACCTGGGGCAGGGCAGGGTGCTGGAAGTTGCAGTGAGCCGAGATGGCGCCACTGCACTCCAGCCTGGGCGACAAAGCAAGACTCTGTTTCCAAAAAAAAAAAAGAAAGAGAAAAAAAGCCTTTAACAAACCAGAGAGCTGGGTAATTATAGAAACTGGCTGGTAAATTATTTTCAAAGAGTTGTTTCATAGCATAATTTAAATGCCATCAACACTGCCAGCCTCCAGGCTCTGTTTTGCGTGCCCAGAGTTATGTGTCTTATTAACACGGGGTACATCTCTGCAGCCCCAGACCTTCCCTGTCTGGAGCATTCCTTTCCCAGGCACTCTCATGGGTTGTACAATAGTCTTTTCAAGTGTTTTTCAATACCCTGTTCCCTTCAGGGTAGAGCGTTATCTTTATGCTGTTATATGGCTCACCACTGCAGTTGCAAAATCAACAGCGTGGGGACATCTGTTCTACCCTGTGTGCTCGTGTCATAAAAGACCCCACTTGGCTGAACAACCCACCTGAGAGCAGCATTAACAGCACCTCACATCTGGGGTAGCCTGGAGGCTGGGCCAGCATTAGTAAGTGTAATGAAGCTCTTCTCCTCTCTCACAAGAGATTAGCATCTTACACCAGATCAACTAGCTGGATTAGAAGTACAACTAAAGAACACAGCAAACTGCATGGACATTCAGGAACACAGGACTGATAGAGGTTGGCTATTAACTCTGGAAAAGTAGGTTGAATATATAATAAATGGTTTGTTGGTATGACATTATGATGCATGATAATATAATATCTACATGTCCAGACTTCATGGCCACTCTGTAGCAAAAGCAATTATTTATATCAGGCAGTTATTAAGAGTCAGGAGGCCCTCTTCTGAATGCTTCACCCGAATTAGCTCATTTAATTCTCGCAATGCTATGAGGAAGGTATTGCCATCATTTCCACAGTAATAGGTCAGGAAACTGAGGCACAGAGGGCTTTAGCGTCTGGCCCAAGGTCCGTTGTTTGTAAGCAGTGGGGCTGAGCTTCAAGCCCAGGGAGCCTCACTCTGGAACCCATACTCTTACACATATACTACAGCCGCCTCTCCAGGAGTAACCAAAGTCTCCTATGCTTCGCTGAATAGCAGTTTAAAAAAAAAAACAGGATTTAGAGTTTTCTATCTTGCTATTTTTGTTTCCATGGGTGGCACAGGAAAAATCATTGTAATTAACATCCATACCACTCTTTATAGTTTGGTCCTCATCACAGCCCATTGCAGCAAACCAGCCAAGGCCTATTATTCAATTTCCAGATAAGGAAGCTGAGCCTTAAACAGGATCCCCACCTACAAAATGGCAGAACCATGTCCTCTGACTTCAGGAGCTTCATGATTTTAACTTATTGCTTGTGTTGGGTTCTGTGGTAGCCAGTCATGATGGCAGATGCCTGTAATCTCAGCTACTCAGGAAGGTGAGGTGGGAGAATCACTTGAACCTGGAAAGTGGAGGTTGGAGTGAGCTGAGATCGCACCATGGCACTACAGACTGGGCAACTGAGTGAGACTCTGTCTCAAAAACAAAAACAAACAAAAAACCGTGTTTTAACTAATTTTTTAAAGTTTGGGAGAAATATGTAGCTGTGAATAACTAATACAAATTCTAACTCCAAAGTCCTCCTCCCGATGAAGTCACTAACTGGCTGTGGTCTTAAGCAAGTCATGGGAACACTCTCTGGGATTCATTTTCCTCCCCTGCTATATAATAATAGAAGCTGATTTCCAAGTCACCCTTTAGGTGAATAATGAGCCACAACTGCTGCATTCAGAGAATGCTCTGTGTAAAGATGAACTCCTGGCACACACAGGCTAGTTCTTGGCAAACCTGCACCTGTACCTGGAAGGATTTAAGGAACATTTGTGCATCCAATCTACCAACACATAAAGACCTAACGTAGGACCCTGGTGACAATAGCCACGATCGTCACTGAATATTACTTAGGTTCCCTGCTCTGTGCCAAGATACACCCAAAGTAGGTGGCCCTCTACTCACACTGTTAGGTTCACCAGAAATGCTTTCCCTTACCCACAGCTGCCACACCTATCCCTTGCCCAAAGCTGTTCTCACCTACCTCTGAAGCTTCCTCAGGCAGCTCCAGCTAACACTGCCCTTGGGACCACCCTTAGCAGGAGGAGCCTCGGGTATCTCGCTGGAGGTGTGCTGGTCCCTGTTTAACAAACGGTTCTCTCCAGAGAAAATGCCTTTCTTGACTTCTGTGGCGTTAATACTTCTACCGCAGCTGGTTTAAAACTACCAGCATCGCATCCCTGAAAGCAGAACTGGGAAAAGATATGCACAATTAGTCTCCCAAGCCAATACCAGCTACTCCAGCACAGGCCTGCATTTTGTGTGTTTGTCTGTTTGTTTGAGACGGAGTTTTGCTCTTGTCACCCGGGCTGCTGTGGAATGGCACAAGCTTGGCTCACTGCAACCTCTGCCTCCCAGGTTCAAGCAATTCTTCTGCCTCAGCCTCCTGAGTAGCTGGAATTACAGGCATACGTCACCATGCTCGGTTAATTTTTTTTTTTTATTTTTAGTAGAGACGGGGTTTCTCTATGTTGGTCAGGCTGGTCTCAAACTCCCCACCTCAGGTGATCCACCTGCCTCGACCTCCCAAAGTGCTGGGATTACAGGCGTGAGCCACCGAGCCGGGCCAGCCCTGAGTTTTTGACTCCTTTCTCACGATCCTCGTAATTACTTTGAGATATCCCTGGGACCTGCCCTCTCTGCCTTCCCAGCATCTCTCCCTCAGCCCAGGCCTTCATCCTACCTGGACTATTGCAAGAATCTCTTTCACATTCTGTCTGCCTCCAGATCCTCCTCACCCGCATCCTTCCTCCACACCACACAGCCGGCCGTTCCTGTACCATCGTCTCAGGGCACCAAGGCCCTCCGTCCTCAAAATTCTTCAAACCCATGGTTTTCAATGGGAAGGTCAATGTTGTTGGATATACAAGCTCTTAATGACAGACGCCAGTGTACATCTCATCTTCACGCGTGCACACACGGGCGCGCACACACGCACGCACAAGAGCACACGCACACACACACGCGCGCACACACAAACGCTTGACCCTGGGGGACTTATCTGACTCCTGTAGCCTAAATGCCTTCCCCAGTCACGAATTCCACACTCCTACCTCTGGGCGCATCAGCATTATCTTCCTCCCTGCTAAGCGATCCTCCCGCCTCCCGCCACTGCCCATCTCCACCTTCCAGTGGCGTTTCACTGAGAGCTCAGCTTGGCTGAGACCTCACTGGCCATGGGGAAGCACCGCTGGTTCTGTGCACCTCTGACCTTCTCTCCTCTCCCTGAGCCACAGGCTCCTTGAGGACAGGACTGTATGGAGAGCCTCCCATTCTTCAGTACCTGGCAGGTCCTGGCAATGGGAGAGCCTCTTGGGATCTGGAGAGGGAAAGGTAGTGAGGAGGTCAGTGGGGTGAGGCTGTGGAAAAGGGGCAGGAGCAGGGACTTCTCCCACCCAGAAGCCTAGGATAAGGCTCCCGACAGAGAGGAGTACAGGCTGTAGAGGTGGGGGGTGTGGAAAGGGGAGAGAAGGCAATGGGGCCCTTCCAGAACCTTCTGTCTTGGCTGAGGCTCCCTGGACCACCACCAAGGCGCCACCTGTTTTCTCTGTCCCCCTCCCAGGACAGAATGTACCACCTTCAATAGTTTGGTTCTATACCTTTTACATTGCTTTAAATTGTATGACTGTGAGCTCAAAACAATCCCTTGGTCACATGTTAAAGGCTCCAGTCCAGGCCCTGACCCCAAGGGCAGAGGACAGTCAGTCCCTCTTCCCGAGGAACATTCAAACTGAAACCACTGATCACATGGACAGTGTCTTAGATTTCAGGTGGCTTCCTCAAAATAACTGCAAGAAAATGCCCTTGGCATGTCAGCTCTGTTCCAATTATGAGGAGAGCCTCTTTGTTCTAGTCGGGTTTTCCATCTGAAAAGGACAGTTTGTAACCAGGTGATCACCTGTATCTCTGACACTATAACCCTAAGCCGACCCCTCCCTCTCTCTGCCTTAATTTCCTCATCTATAAAATGGAGGTTATAACATCTACCCAACGCAAAGGGCTGTTTAAGATCAAATGAGGTCTTGGACATAAAAATGTCATTGTAACTATGAAATACGGGTCATTATTTGCGAAATTCAATTGTTGTGTTGTAAATATTTTATAAACACCCCTGGGTGATTTAAGTAGATTTTAACATGATTGTAGACAACATGGTGAATGCTAATTTGGGAAGAAAGCAAGAATACATTAAAAGCAGGTCCTTCTAAACAGGGACTCTTCCCATGGCTGAGCGAACTCAGAAACCAGACATCTGCAGGGAGAGCTGGGGACAGACATGGCAGGCCTGGCCTGAATCAATAGTTTACATGATTATGCTGAATTCCCCAAGATCGGACACAAAGGACTGGCCGCTTAAATCCGGGCATGCCTGTTTATTCTAAGGCTTGTCCTGAATGTTCAGCCTGCCTTTTAACAGATATGCTGAAGAGAATGAAAGTGACTCACAGCTGTTTGCCTTTCCCAGGTAGAGCATAACTAGGCCACTATAATACTTCAAAGCCTCTTCTTTCCGTCTTTGCTATTATTATTATTCAGCTCTTTAAAACTAAGGTCAAGATTCAGAAGTAACCCAGATCTCACTTTGATCTTCAAGATCACGGCCACACTCTGCCCAGCAGCCTTCATCTTCATGTC
Organism: Callithrix jacchus; assembly: GCF_049354715.1. Lineage (NCBI taxonomy): Eukaryota > Metazoa > Chordata > Mammalia > Primates > Cebidae > Callithrix > Callithrix jacchus. Next base: position 23,654,337 of record NC_133516.1, on the reverse strand, counting down.
TCCAAGCACAATAAAAGTCTAACTAGGACATCTTTGCAGCATCCTGGAGAATTGGTATACCTGGGGTGGCTGAAGCCACAGACAGCATGAGGAGTGTAAGTCGTGCTGTGGCCTTTGCCTGAAAATGATTGCTGACCTTCTCCAAGCTGCCAGTCAAGGAGTGGCATCCCCTATAACGTGACTTCAAAGGTAAGCAGTGACAATATAGACCAATCAGCAGAGGCGTTTTTGCAGACGATATAGGAAATGCAGTTTGTATTTGTCATTCTATTGGATGTTTAGAATCACAAGTTACATCATGAGCAACTCACTTTTTCATCAATGTACAATGACTTGAGCCACACAGGTGAACAGGAACAGATGGCCTAGCGACAGGTAATCATCTGTGTTGCAATAACATCAGAACCCTGGTGATGGAGATACTGAGTAAGGAAGAACAACTTACTTCTCTCCACCGTCCCAAATGCAAGAGCCAGCCTAGGCTTCCTGCCCACTGACAAGCAGGTCAGGACCATCCTCTTTATATCTAAAGGAAGCCCGCTGGAAAATAGGCATGAAAACAAAGCCCCCCGGTGCTTTTGTGAAGGGATTAAATAGTATTATTATTAACAATAATATGTTGTTATTATTATTACTGTGAAGCCCTTGATTTTTATAAATTAATTTACACATAAATAAAATCTTTTTCTGGCCAGGTACGGTGGCTCATGCCTATAATCCCAGCACTTTGGGAGGCTGAAGTGGGCGGATCACAAGGTCAGTAGATTGAGACCATCCTGGCTAACACGATGAAATCCCATCTCTACTAAAAATACAAAAAAAATTAGCCGGGTGTGGTGGTACACGCCTGTAGTCTCAGCTACTCAGGAGGCTGAGGCAGGAGAATCGCTTGAACCTGGGAGGTGGAGGTTGCAGTGAGATGAGACGGCACCACGGCACTCCAGCCTGGGTGACAGAACAAGACTCCGTATCAGAAAAGAAAAGAAAAAGTCCTTTGCTAATGGTTGATAGACATTCTCTACTATAGCCACACTAATTGGTAAAGCATTGAATTACTTCCATATCTACTAAACAGCCACCCACCCAAGCCTCGCTACAGTACTCCTCCCAAGGGTCTCCTCTGGGAGAGCCCCACTATACACACCTGTCCAAGACCCAGCAATCAAAGAGTTAACAGCTGGCTAAGCAGGGGCCCTGTGACCTATTGGCCAGTGCTCTCACCAGTGCCACTCAGCTTGGTGGGTGTCCATGCCACGCTGGTCATTCAAGGTTTTACTGCCTCTGCCAGGCGTGGTGGCTCACGCCTGTAATCCCAGTACTTTGGGAGGCTGAGGCTGGTGCATCACCTGAGGCTGGGAGTTCAAGACCAGCTTGACCAACGTGGAGAAAACCCATCTCTGCTAAAAATACAAAATTAGCTGGGCATGGTGCCATATGCCTGTAATCCCAGCTACTCAGGAGGCTGAGGCAAGAGAATCGCTTGAACCCTGGAGGAGGAGGTTGCAGTGAGCCGAGATGGCGCCATTGCATTCCGTCTCAAAAAAAAAAAGTTTTACTGTCTCCTCTGAGACGTGTCTGCACTGAGAGGCTGAGGGCAGAACACCCTGCGAAGTCCCTGTGCACCCTGCACTCTGCTCTCTGGCTCTGCAGTGGCCTCAGTGTGCGAACACAAGTCAGGTGGCTCCAGAATAGCTGCAGGACCAACACCCAGGGCCTTCAGACCCTGCTTTAGTTGTGAGGGAGAGTGAGAAGCCTCCCCAGTGACTGGCACTTAGATGTGACCTCCTTCCCCTTGGCTGAGCCCCAGAGTCCCATGTTGGGTGCCTCTTAAAAACCAGAAATAATAACACCTAACAGTTATAGGGGCAAGTCTTTAACCTGCTGTCTGCATCAGTTTCCCTCTGTTCAGTCCAATGGGGAGGGATAATGACCTATCTTCGGTTTAATTAACAACTGGGCCCTGCTGCTGGGAGATTCCCAAACCCAAGTCTCCCTGTAATTGCAAACCTTTATTTCTTTGGGCACTTTGATGACAGCCACATAATGGGAGCTGTGGCCCCAACCCCACCCACTGCCTTGTACTTGCCAACTGCCAACATCTGCTGCCTCTCCCTGTTACTCTCCTGTCTACCAGCCCTCCCCCAGGACGCCTTACCCATAATCCCCTCTGCCTTGTGCCATTCTGCAACACTCGGAATCAGGAGACCAGGACTGCTTGTTACTTACTCTACGGCCATGGGAAGCCCATACCTGGGGACCAGCACTTGTTTGCATATGGTAGGTTCTAAACACTTAGGGGTCACCTTCCTTTCTACTCCATTGTACCCCTTAATCCCCAGATCTCTCATATCTGGAAATTGAATTACTAATACTGCTCTCTGCTTGCCTTGTTGGGTGATTATGAACAACAGGAAAGAAAGCATCTGAGCACAACTTTTATAAGTTAAAATGTATCACATACACAGAAAAGCAACTTCCTTGGAAGAAAGGCTTGGAGGCCAGATGCAGTGACTCACATCTGTAATCCCAGTACTTTGGGAGGCCAAGGCAGGTGGATCACCTAAGGTCAGGAGTTCGAGACAGTCTGGTCTACATAGCATCTCTACTAAAAATACAAAAAAATAGCTGGGTGTGGTGGTGAGCACCTGTAATCCCAACTATGGGAGGCTGAGGCAGAAGAATTGCTTGAATCCAGAAGGTGGAGATTGCAGTGAGCTGAGATCATGCCACTGCACACCAGCCTTGGCAATAGAGCAAGACTCCATTTCAAAAAAAGGAGAAGGAGAAGGAGAAAGGCTTGAAGGGCTGGTAGGATCACTAGCCAGACACAGCCTCCCAGGATGACAATCCCCTGGTGAAGGTACCCAGTCAATAGTCTGGCCTTTACTAGTGGAGGTCCTAAGGAAATACTTGGTCTCCATCTTCAAGTTATTTTGGGGGAAGCAGGAATCCCAGTAAGCAATTAGAAAAGGAAACATCAGGCTCTGCTTGGCTAAAATCTATCCCTGCCACACTCCCTAATTCTGCCAAGACCTAACCCAAGCCTGACCTCCAGCTTCCTCCAGGAGGACAGCAATGAAAATTCCTCACGTTGGTACACTTTTTCATAAAAGGTGGCTTACATGTACTATTTCCTTTGAATTACACTGTGTCATAAGGTAGTGTAATTATCCCTATTTACAGTTAAGCACATAGGACCTCAGAGAATTATACCACTTTGTGCAATGTCACAAGAGAGCCTTGTAGGACGGAGGTGAGCCCAGCCTGTGAGTCTGAAGCCTGTGCTTCTCCTCCAGCCGCTGGTTGGCCTCCAGGAAAGATGCAACTTGCTTCCTTTGCTTTCTTTTGTCTTTCTGCCTTTCTTTTTGTTTCTTAATGATACCTTTATTTTAGCTATTAACAGATGTATTCCTAATGTTATCAAAAGATAATAATCATAATAAAGTAATTCTGTATTCCATTAAAAGCCAAACCAGTGGCCGGGCACGGTGGCTCACACCTGTAATCCCAGCAGTTTGGAAGGCTAAGGTGGGTGGATCATCTGAGATCAGGAGTTCAAGAGCAGCCTGACCTTGCTTATAGCCATTACTAGAGAAAAAAAAAGAAAAGAAAATTTAAAAAAGAGCAGTCTGACCAGCATAGAGAAACCCCATCTCTACTAAAAATACAAAATTAGCCGGGCATGGTGGCACATGTCTGTAATCCCAGCTACTCAGGAGGCTGAGGCAGGAGAATTGCTTGAACCCAGGAGGCAGAGGTTGTGATGAGCTGAGATCCCACCATTGCACTCCAGCCTGGGCAACAAGAACAAAACTCCATCATAAAAAAAAATTTTTTAAAAAGCTATACCAGTAAATTTCTCAGATAATCCTGTTAGGTACCATAAGCCTTTCTAAAAACACCATTTTTAATCAAAATATTTCTTAAAATGCATTATGCAATTCTTTATTTTTTAATCAGATTAGTTTATTGAAAATGTAACATGCTAATAAACACAATAAAAATCCAAATATTACCATATAGTATAAAGTAGGTAAACTTCTTAAGGATGAAAATCCAGTATTTCCTCAGGACCCTCATGACTGAAGGCCAGCCTTGGCCTAGAGTGGCCCCACCGAGCGACTATAAAGGTCCACCTGGCTGCCCACCCTCCAGGCCAGTATGAAGCGTTAACTAGTTCGCAGAAGTGTTTCTGAGAGTGGACAGTGACTCCTCAGTTGGGCATCTCGGTGGGGCCATGGCAGGGGGTGGATTCACTTAGAGGCTTCCTAGAGCATGCAGTTACTGCTCACACCTGTCTCCAGGTCCTCCTCTCATCTGGAAAGCAGGTCTTTCCCTCTCTGCAGGTGTCTGGGCTCCCTGGCAAAAGGCAGCTGAGGCCTCTGGGAAAGAAGAGTGCAGGCCTCTCCCCTAAGGTGGCTGGGTCTGACAAGGAAGTGGAGTGGAAGGCCTGCAAGGTTTCTGATCTGCCCTGCACACTGGGAAAAACAAGACCGCCCACTCTCTGCAGCCTCACAGTGCAGAGGGAGGACCAGTGCAACAGGTCACAGGAAGACAAATCTCAGAAGAACTTTCTAAGAATCAGAGCTGTCCTTTTAGGGGCTGGGCTGTCTCAGGAGAGAGATCTGCTTCTAAGAGCCATAAGAATTGAGGGATTGCCCCTCCTCCCAAGGAAAGACAGTCTAGCTCAAAAAGTCCTTCTAGACTTGAGCTAATGTGATTTTCAGCATCTATTTCTGAGAAGTTACTTGGGCTCTGGGTTCTGAGCTCTATTTAAAACACCCTTAGGACCATGTGCAACGTGATGATGAATATGATTTCCCCATGACCCCTCCAAAGTCTAAGTTTGTATAAACCTGAGCCAGTGGTCATAAAATGAAGATAGGACAAGAGAGTAGGTACTTTTTCTGTTTGGGACAACTAAAGTTGTAGCTTTCAAGATTTGAATCTCCAGGCCTGGCACGGTGGTTCACACCTGTAATCTCAGTGCTTTGGGAGGCTGAGGCTGGAAGATTGTTTGAGCCAAGGAGTTTGAGACCAGCCTGAGCAATAAAACAAGACTTCCATTTCTACAAAAAATAAAAATTTAAAAATTAGCCAGCCATAGTTTCACTCACCTGTGCACTCCAGCTACTCGGGAGGCTGAGGCAGGAGGATCACTGGGGCTTAGGAGTTCAAGCCTGCAGTGAGCTGTGATCACACCACTGTACTCCAGCCTGAGTGGCAGAGCAAGACGCTGAAAAGAAATTCGAATCTCCAGTGTACAAGCAGACTTGGACGAGTAGGACTTCCTCTTCACCTGTTGCAGAGTCTACACACCTCTTCTCCAAGCCCATTTCTCCATTTCTCTTTCCTTCTGGACACACAGCCAGGCTACATTTCCCAGCTTTTCTTGCAGTGACATATAGCCAGGAACTGAGTTCTGCCCAATGGAATGTGGGCAGAAGCTGTGTGTATCCCTTCTGGACCTGACCCATTAAAATGTCCTAAATGATCATACACACTCTCTGTCCACTGGAGGACATTCTTGGGCCAGATGTGGATGACCAGAGAGAATTCCAAGACCTTAGAATATAAATCAACAATTTTTTCCTATAAATGGCCAGATGTAAATACTTTAGGCTTGTGAGCTACCCAGTCTTTGTTGCAGCTAGCCAATGCTGCTGTTAGAGTGCAAAAGCAGCCATAAATATGTAAGTAAATGAGTGTAGCTGTGTTTAGTAAAACTTCATTTACAAACAGCTGGCAGACCCAATCTGGCCCATGACTCCTGCCCTAGGAGATGGCAGAGCCACAATGGAGAAAGAGCCTGGGTCCCTAAATGAATGCCTGGCAACCAAGAGTATTGATACTGACTGTTGCATAATTGAGAACTCATCTTTTATTATGTCAAGTCAGCAAGAGTATGAGACTTATTACAGCAGCTGGTAATCTCTACCCTATTTATTATACTCACCATATTCTATTTTTTTCTGATGGCCAAGTTTGCAGGTCAAGAAATGGACCACTAAGGAAGAAAATGTGAATGATTTTCTGAAATGGCCTTTAAATGTACAGGGCTGGAGAGAGGTTGCACGTAGATTTTCAAAAACACCTCCCCCACCACCAAAAAAAAGTTCTAGAGAATGATGCGTCCTCTAGAACCCAAGTCAGGCAGCTTTATGACTCCAGGCAGAGCCCTTGAGGAGACCCACTTTGACGGTGAAAAAGGATGAGCAGCTCCTCTGTGAAGCTCTTTGTGATCACCCCTCCCTCCCTTGGGTGGGTTGGCTGCCCCTCCACTGTGTTCCCTCAATATTTTACACATAAACTGACCATGCCTCTTCTTATGTTGAACTTGTCTTACACGCTTTGCTCTTTTCTGCTGGATTTCAAGTTCCATAAGAGCAAGGACTGCATCTCGTCTCCCTGGGTTCATTCTCCAGCCCCCCACTTTATCCCCCAACCTCCCCCTTTCCCCATACTCTCCAACCTCCCTCCACAATCAGCACAGTTCTTGGCACACAGTAGATACCTTGTAATTGTCCCTTCAATGAAGGAGAGAACAGAAATTAATGAATGAAGACATGTACAGATTAACAAAATTGCCTTGATTACAGGTGGGTGGCCATGTCGTTTATCACTGATCATCAAACTGGAACGTCTTGAGAGTGAAAGGTGGCTCTACTATAATTATGTGATAACACTGGACATAAACCAGGACTGTGCTGAGCAAACTGGAATCCACAGTCATCCTAGCAGTAGGCATCTTTGGACCGTGGTCTCCAGCAATATAGAGCATCCCCAAAGGGAATCCTGGTTTCAATTAGGTTAAGGGCATTTAATATGAAAAACAAACAAAGAAGAAAACTCAGAGCTCAATGGAAAGGAAAGGCTGATGTGATCTGAAGTGTTTTTTTGGCAGAAATCTGGGAGGATCAGCATAGCTCTCTCATTGCGCTATGAGTTTTCACTGATCATTTCACAATGCCAAGCACAACAGGTTGAGTTGACAATACAGCTCATGTCCACCCTTGAGCACTCCCAGGCATTCCCAGAGGAACGCATGCACGTGCGCGCACGCACACACACACACACACACACACATTCATACCACCGTTCTAGCAGGATAAAAGAATCACACATGTTCTCATGTATGCTCTCTCGCTGCGCATGTCTCCAAGAAAAACCTCAGAACCTCCACATTTCTAGAAAATAATCAGTACAAACAATTACTTTTAAAGGATGTGTGTCCATTTCAGGGATATCTATTTAAGAGGTAAATGAAATCACAATTCCAAATATTTGTGGAAAGTTTTGGGTGGTCGTGTGTATGTGTGTGCTGGAGCATAGAACACTAATCACAACAGTAATACTGACCTGGGCTGATAATCAGATGCTGACTAAATGAATCCCATTATGTAGAACAAATAAAAATGCAGCCAGGGAGCGTAGGGCAGCTGCCTGCCGTGCTCCCCTGCCACAGCTGAGGGGCTGGAGATGGCCATGTAGTCCAGGTGGATATTGAGATTTTGGATGGAAAGTTGACCATAATCTTTCCACATGAAGCGTGTCATTCAAATACCCACCTACTGCTTCCTATTCTTAATGGATGACTTCATTTTTTCAGGTTTTCCCACCTTAGGCCATGAGATATGTTTCTGAAAATGTTCCTACCAGTGGACACATTGGCTCTGCGGGTGAGCCTGACTGCGGCTCACTCAGCCAGGCTGTATTCTTTCAGTGAGAATACTCCAGCTGCAACTACTCCTTTCCTGCACTGCACTTTACAAGGCACTTACTGGTCCAACGTTTAGATTCAGAGCCGAAACACAGCCTGAGAGAGAGTTTGATTAGGTATTACCATCTCTAGGTCACAGAAAGAACTGGTGCCAAAAGGAAAACTACCCAAGGTCAATGAGCTAATACGTGGGAAAACCAGTGCCAGAACTCACTCTTAAGTGCATTTCTCCTTAGCTGTACCTTACAGCCTCACCCATAGGAATATTGCCCACCACCCCATCCTGTCCTCAGTTCCATATGTGTCGGGTAACACTGGACACTTGCTGAGACCTGGGGCAGAGGAATGGAGTGGCAGATTTATCACAGACAACTGGAACCTGTTTTGATCTCATCAGCGTGGACACCTCCAAAAGCACCCGACCGGCCATGGACTCCATTATAAGTTTCCTTCATCTGTAACCACCGCTGCAGACACAAGATAGGAGAGGCCTCATACACCTGGCTGTGTCTATGCATCTCTTTCAGACAAGCAGCATGGTTTGGTGCAGACACAGACCATAGCACCAAATCACATGTTGCTCTTTTGAGGAGATGAGCTTCTCTACTGGAAATCAGGTGGCGAGCACCAGCGAAGGTTTCCCCTGGGAATCAGAGCCACTGGGGCCAAGGTGACATACAAAGATGAAGACAGATTTCTCTACAGGGGAAGCCTTGGGGGAGGACAGACAGAAGCTGTGGGTAAGGAGCTGCTGATGTTTTGGTAGATTTGTAAATGGTACCTGGGATTCATTAGCAAGCCCTGAAGTGAAACACAGAAGTGAGAGTGTGCTGATGCAGGACCCAGCGTCCTACCCATCCTTCCTCCTTGAACTCATGTGACCTTGGAAACTTTATTTTCTCTTTCTCTGGGCAGGAGTTCGGCTGCAAGATTGGAACCTTTAGGAATGTGGGTTATAGTGCTAGGGGAACGTCTATAAAGTTATTAAAACTACTCCCTGCACTGAAATATTTGTTGCTGCCCACTCTGGCCTCCTCCTATTATGGTGCCTAAAAATAGCCTTAATATTTGGCCTGTTAGCTCTCAAAGACTTTTAATATTCAGGAGTCCGCTATTAAACTGTCAGGTCCATGGGAAAATCATTTAGGCAAGTGTTTGGGATATTCACTGCAGCTCGAGGTGGCAAAAGTGGAGACTTTACCAGGGTGAGGAGTGGGAGAGCCCCAAGCTTCACGCACATACAACTGGCTGGTGTTCCAGGGCGGTGGGGCTCCCTGCACTGTTGCAGTGAGTGTCTGAAAGACAGCAGTGTGGCGTCTTAGAAGGGGACTAGGGAAAATCAAAACTTGGGTTCCAATCCTGGCTCTGCTGTAAGCTTCCTGTGGCCCATGCACAAGTCCTTTCCCTTCTCTGGGCTTCAGTTTCCCCATCTGTAAAATGAAAGGACTGGAACCAAGGGGTGATGAGGTTCTGTCTGGGCCCTCAGGATGAAGGAGGGTACAAGATTTGGAAGTGAGCTGGTGAGCCATGATTGGCTAATCCTGAAGCAGAGGGTAGGGAGAATCCCCAACCATCAGCTAAGACCAAACTCTCTTAGAGAAGGAATCCGGTATACGGTGAGTCCTAGAGCAGGAGAAGCCTACTGCAAGAGAGACAGGGAAGCATTCCCCAGGCCATCAGCTTACTCCTCTTCCCAGACTTCCTCAAGTGGGTCTTGGTCTCCATTGTCAAAAGCAGCAAACACCCTACTGCCAGGTGCCCTCATGGTCTTTGATCAGATGCTTCAGCTCTCCCGAGTTTCCTTGGACAGTTCCCGGGTTGCCTCCAAACTAACTTATCCCCATCTCAAAGGATTCAGGGAAAAGAACATAGGACCTGGAGTCAGGGGACCTTGAGTTCTGGTCCCAAGTTGCTGAGTAATCTTAGGCAAGTGATCGCACTTCTCTGAACCCTAACTTGGCCTGTAGGTTCAGTGCCAGTCCCATTTCAGGACCTACATGGCCTCTAAGTTTTGAGGTAATGAAAGGGATATCTACCAGGTGGTTCCTGGCTTGGCCAAGGGAATGTCACTTCCAAACCAGACATTGCTGAAGGTCCAGGAACGTAGGTCTGAAGATTAGCTCTGTCCTCAGAGCCCAGATAGTTTCCAGCCCATAGTCAGAGGCTTTTTCTATTTTGTCCTAGTAGGGAAAGGGGAAAGGGAGAAACTCTTGACCTTAGCCTTGGCTTCTTGAAGTCACAATAGTGAAAGTCTTGTTGTTGTCTGTACAGCCACCCACTTTACCGTGAGGATCCTGGGGCTGGTGAGGGGAAGTGACTTGATTGACACCAAGGCAGTCTAGAACACTCCAGGCCTGGACCCAAGTGTCTCCCTTGCTTTCTGCCACACCACCTTGTTTGAGTCTTTATTCAGCACAATTTAGGGAGATTTGGACAGTGAACTTGGGGCTGGGATGAGCAGGAATAAGACTCCAATTCCTGGGCCGGGCGCGGTGGCTCACGCCTGTAATCCCAGCACTTTGGGAGGCCGAGGTGGGTGAATCACGAGGTCAAGAGATCGAGACCATCCTGGTCAACATGGTGAAACCCCATCTCTACTAAAAATACAAAAAATTAGCTGGGCATGGTGGCGTGTGCCTGTAATCCCAGCTACTCAGGAGGCTGAGATAGGAGAATTGCCTGAACCCAGGAGGCGGAGGTTGCGGTGAGCTGAGATCGCACCATTGCACTCTAGCCTGGGTAACAAGAGCGAAAGTCCATCTCAATTAAAAAAAAAAAAAAAAAAGACTCCAATTCCACTCAAAGCCAATTCCAAATAAACCATCCTTCTCTGAACCAGAACCAGCCCTCCCTAGAAGGTCAGGGAAGTTCCAAGGAAATTCTTAGGAATTAAATATACCTCCTGGAGAGTTGAGGAATTGAATGATTTCCAATCTTCCCTCCTTGCCAAACATATATCCTTGAAACCTTGGTTCCTACCACTGGGCAGTGACCTTGAGCTTAATTAGACCTGTTCTCCTCTCCTGGGGTGGAATCACTCCTTTACTCCTTCCTTTGCATTCCCTGAGTACCCACTAGGTGCCAAACCCTGTGTTAAGTATGGTGAATCAGAGCTGCCTAAAACATATACCTGTCCTTGAAGAATCCAGCCAACCAGGAAGGACACAGATGATTCATAATCATGATACAATGGCAAGAGCTCCTCCACCCTCAAACTATACCCACTTTTCTAGGACAGGGTCTCACCACACCAGATTTCAAGGGTGGGAGCAAAAGAAGATGAAGTTCCTCTGGGGGCTGCCACCCCACTCATCAGCAGCATTCTCCCCAGGAAGACAGACGCCGAGCCCCTTTACCTCCAGCATCATGCATCTAGTACATATTCATTCACACTTGGTCTGGGGACTGAGGGTTTGTGAACATCAGAAATATTTCTCATCAAGCATCTACTGTGTATGAAATGTGGGAGTACAAATAAGGGGAAAAGAAACAGGAAATTCAAATGCCAGTTTCTGCCATCCCAAAGCTAAAAAATTGTTTATATGCCATAACAACTGGAGGCCTAGGCCAGGCGTGATGGCTCACGCCTGTAATTGCAGTACTTTGGGAGGCCGAGACAGGTGGATTGCTTGAGGTCAGGAGTTTGAGACCAGCCTGGCCAACGTGGTGAAACTCTGTCTCTACTAAAACTAAAAAAAATAGCTGGTGGTGGTGGCATGTGCCTATAATCTCAGCTACTTGGAGGCTGAGGCAGGAGAATAGCTTGAACTCCAGAGGCAGAGGTTGCAGTGAGCAAAGATCACCACTGCACTCCAGCCTGGGTGACACAGAAAGACTCTTGTCTCAAAAGATAAAATAAAATAAAATAACTGGAGGCCTATTCAAAGTACATCAGTTTAGGAGTTTGCACCTGTGGGTCTTGGTCCCTTAGCATTCCCTGGAATTGCAGGATTGGTGCTGGCTGATGCCTACGTGCTTGGGGAACTTTTCCCTTAAAGCCTGGGCTTTGCTATCTTTCAGGCAACATAAGGTCTCAGCTAGGTTTGTGGGAAGGGTAAATAAACTTAAGACCAGGTGGGGAGCTGGGCCATAGGGGAATGATGTGTGAATCTGGAGAAATGGGATAGGACAGAGATAAAGAGCAGGGGAGAAGAGGAAGCTGTTAAAGGGTCACTCTCCATGGGGGTTAGAAACAAGGACCTTTTCTGGTACCACTTAACAGCTCAAGAAAGAGGAAGGAAGGCGTGCCAAGTTCCAGGGCCAGCTTGTCACCGTGTAAACCACCAAGACGATGGGTAGTCAAGGCTGCTCAAATTGGGTCACAAGAGCTTTAGAGCAAGCAGTCGGGGTTTGTTTTAGGGGACCCCAACAGGGATGAGCCCGAAGAACAGAAAAGGTCCTGGCTAATGGTAAAGCCAGATCCAGGTGTGGCTGCTGTAGTTTGGATGTTTGTTCCCCCAAATCTCACCTTGAAATTTGATCCCAGTGTTGGAGGTGGGGCCTAATGCGAGGTATTTGGGTCATGGGAGTGGATCCTTATGAACAGACTAATGCTCTCCCTGTGGAGGAGAGGGAGGCAATGAGTGAGTCCTCTCTATTCACTCACTTGAGAGCAAGTTGCTCAAAAGAGCTTGGCACTGCCCTTCTCCCCTTCTCTTGCTTCCTTCTTCTTGCTATGTGATTCCTGCTGCAGTTCACCTTCTGCCATGAGTGGAAGCAGCCTGAGGCCTCACCAGGGCAGAAGCTGGCACCATACTTCTTGTACAGCCTACAGAATGTTGAGCCAAATAAACCTCTTTATAAATTACCCAGCCTTACCAGGCACGGTGGCTCATGCCTGTAATCCCAGCACTTTGGGAGGCCAAGGTGGGTGGATCACCTGAGGTTAGGAGTTCAAGACCAGCCTGACCAACATAGCGAAACCCCATCTCTATTTAAAAAAAAATTCAAAATTAGCTGGGTGAGGTGGAGGGTGCCTGTGATCCCAGCTACTAGGGAGGCTGGGGCAGGAGAATCACTTGAACCCGGGAGGCGGAGGTTTTAGTGAGCCAAGATTGCACCACTGCACTCCAGTCTGGGCAATAAAAGTGAAACTCTGTCTCAAAACAAATAAATACATAAATAATAAGTTACCCAGCCTAGGGCATTCCTTTACAACAACACTAAACCGACTAAGACAGTAGCCATGTGCAACAAGCCTGGAGCAGAGAGTGCAGAGCGCCCTGGGCCGGGCAGCCTCCTGGCTGCCTGGAGCCCTGGGCAGTTTCCCACATGTTAGCCATGGCTCATGGCTCCTAGCCCCAGCAGTCCGTGCACATTTCCAGGACTGTCATGCATCAATTACCAGCAGATGCTGGGACTACTGATGCATACCACACAGAGGAAAGAGTTCTGCTTATTAAATTAGTAAATCGTGTTAGAAAAGACGGCAACTTACTCCTGATAGAATTTGTATGTTTCTCGTGATCCTTGGCAATTACAATGAGATTTTTAAATCTCCAATATGGTGCCAGGGGTATAGATTCTACCAATCAGTTATCTCCCTATTCAGAAGCAGAACCCTCAAAAACAGCTCTGTCCCCTGGGAGGAAATTGTGCTTTCTTAGTATAACAGAGTCTTTCTAATTTGTTTAAAATCTGTTCTGCTGACTGAGGGGCAGTGAGAGGGGTGTTTCTTTAGGGAAACCATGTATGTGTGCACACACACGTGTGTGTGGAGGGGGTGTTTTCTGAAGCCCTAGTAGTTGAGAGGGTATGAAATACTATTGTTTATTTGATATCATTTTATTCCTCCCACCTTCCTGCTCACATATGCAACAAATGGTAGAAATGAACGTGGGATGCTTGTGCTGTGAGAAGTTGATGAATGCCTCCTCCCCGGACGCTGCCACCCCTGGAAGATAGCGCTTGCTGTCGGAAGTCACTCTGTTTTTCAGGCACTCAGTGCTGCATTGTTGAACGCAGAGGATTACTTCGGCTGCGAAAGAATGTGGGAAGTGTCTCACTGCACTTAAACTACCATCAGGTGAAGTCAAGGAGAAACATGAGCCTCACTCTGCAAGAAGGAAAAGTTCAATTTGATGAGTAAACCTGACTTCAGGTGTTTTCTGGAAGGCGGATTTTATCTAATGACTTAGCTTTGTTTTTGCCTCTCTGCTCTTTTCCCTTGAGCTCCAGAAGCAAATTGGTTTTAGGGTCTTTTTTTTTTTTTTCACTCAAAACATCTCTTCTTACTCTAGTGATATCATCCCTGGAAGACTGAGATGTAACAAGAGGTGAATCATGTGTCACCTTCGCTTCTCTTCTAGAATTACATCAGTCAGAGCTCGGGGGTGCAGTGGGGATCAATGCCAAAAGGCAGAGGGGAGGAAGGAGAGATGGGGAGGGCACAGACAGGGAGGAGGGGAGCTGGCTCCTTTCAGCCTGCTTCTTTTCTTCTTCCTCCTCCTCAACCTTCAAGTCCCCCTTCCTATTTATAAATCACATAAGAGGAACAATCAGACTTTAAGAGATGGCTGCTTTATATTTATTGATGGTGTTGGTTTCAATGCCATTTGCCTGAACTTTGGACCAGTCACCATATGCCCATCCGTCACAGATGAAAGCCATCACTGGCATTCTCACCAGACACTTAAACTAGATAAGAATGAAGACACACAGACCCTGCCCTGCCTCCCAAGTATTAGCCATATTATCTTCACTGTCTCATCTCTTCATCAGTTTCAAACAGCAGAGGACTTCGCAATGCATGGAAATAATTTGAAATGTGAAATCTAGTCACACAGGCTAGTGATGGCCCACACAGCCATTTGCTGATCAGGTGAGCGCATTGGGGTGAAAGGGCTGGGATTGGGGGGCGGACTGAGATTTGACTTTCCTGACCTCTCTCTAGCTGGGGTTTTTAATGTCATTCAATGATGTGTATCTGAGGTATTCATGGAGAGAGATCGAGTCTCACAACCAAGCCAAAAGAGAATAGATTCAAAGGCCTGGACCTTGTCCTAATGCCCTTAAGAAGTGACTGAATATTTTTTTAAAAATATTTTCCACTCACCCTCTTTTATTTCTTAAAGCTAGTTCTATGCCTGAACCACTCCCGTTAATTAGGAAGAAAATCTTTCACCCTCCTTTCCTCTATGGTTCCAGTGAATTCCAGACCCCTTAGGATTTCTGGGTCTAGCTGCTCAGAACATATTTCTGATGAAAACAAAGCAAAGTGGCCTCAGGACACCAGGGAAGGCCAGGAGCGAGATCCATTTCTGCAACACAGGAAGAGAGGCCCAAAGGGGCAGAAGGAAAATGTAATTTGCAGAAGGCACAGTTTTGGCAGCATCTTATTACAACTTCCAGCTGATCGGGTGTAGCCAAACTAGAGACATCTGTTTGGAGTTTACAACAGAAACAAACACACAGAAAGCATGAAAGCGCTCTAACAGCTCCTCTCCGGCTCGACCTTTGGGCCATCCCCCCACTGGGCCACAGTGAGTTATAGAAGGGAAGGAAATGGGCTTTGCAGCCTGCCCAGCCACCCACCCACCTGCACCATGACTCACTCACACCAGGATCAGAACTTGTCAACTTTTCTCTCCCCCTGGTTTTCCTCCCAGGAAAAACAGAGATGGCCCCACTCCTCAGAGAACTCCTCTTTGGGTTTTTAGTTCATCTTTAAAGCTCCTTGAGCTGTTTGTGAAGGAAAAGATAACGGGGTCTCCTCACACTTGATTAGTAGTACGGTGGTAAAATCTCGGCTGACCTGGAAAGTCACTCCTCCATAACCTCACAGGTCTGAGAGTGCAATAAGGAACTCACCTTGGCCTCTCCGAAAGACCAGAAAAAGACCAGACTCACACAACTTCATGAGTGAAAAAAACGAGATAATACCTGAAAGGGGGCCCCAGACACAGCACCTGCAGTCGTGGGGGTCCAGGAAGGCCCCAGATGATGCATCAAGTGGACCTTCCTTCCCTAATTCTCTCTAAGCATAGGAAAGACCAAAGACTGTCCTGTGCCACCCAGGATTGGACAGTCTCCCACTCCCACACAGCAGTTCCAGACATTCACCTGATCTGTTACATTTTCCTCTTTATTCTCTCCCCACTGGCTGCAAACAGAACCAGAACAGTGCTACTTTTTTAAAATAACAAAATGTTTTATACACATTTCTGTATATACAACTGAACATTTTACATGTTTCTTTTGCACAGCAAAAGATATAAACAATCAGCTCTGAGAACACAGTTATGTACAGAAAAAAGTCAAAAATACTTCACAACAGTGCAAAAATATTTTACACAGTATCATGGAGTGAGATCTTTTGAGCAAGAGGAAGGGTGTGTGTTTGTGGGTGTGTGTTTCTAAAGGAAAACTCCTTTTTAAGATATTAGATGTCTTTAGCTGTAAACAAAATGCAACTTTCTTTCATCTCCCCCCACCACCCCCCAAACAGTTATTTGAGGAATTTGGCAGAATTTCAGGGGTCTGAGTCTGAGGTAAACAGCCCGAGCTCTTGCATCAAAAAGAACCAAGGGCCAAGGGGTAGCATTAAAGCCTCAAACACCTTGAGAGCAAATTCTTGTTTTTTTAAATGACATGTCAGTGACAGTGCAGGGCCACTCCCAGGGGGTGGGAGGAGGAAGTGAACCCCTCCTCCTCAGGCCCCAGCTGCCCCACAAACAGGAAACTGGCCAGGCACCTATGGCCTGAGACTAGGAACTTCAGCCAGCCTTCCTTCACCCGCACCCCAGAAGGCTGCCTCTCTCTCCCTCCTGGCGGGGTTTCTCCCCTCGCATCTCCCCGCATTCCCACACGCAACCCGAGTCCGCCTGGCACAGAGCCAAAAGTGCTGGGGCGGGAGCGGGGGCGGGGAGGTAGGGGAGCAGTCGGGGAATTCTGGGCCTGGGCCCCAAAGGCCCCATTTCCCCTTTCCTGGGGGCGGGCAAGGGACAGGGAGGTGGTCGGGGCAACGGATGGGTAGCCACGGTGCAGCGCTGGGGACGCACGGAGGAGTTCAGTTCGAGTGGGGCTCGTCTGTGCTGGCGCTGTCGGCCTGGCTCGACCGGTCCCCGGCGGTGGCGTCCGGGCCCCCGCCCTCAATGGAGCTCTCGCTGCCCGTGCTGTCGCCTGACAGCAGGCGCGTCACCCGCAAGTCGGCCTGCAGGGTGCGCACGTCGTTGCCGAAGCTGAGCTCGCCCAGATCGTTAATAAGTTGCGACAGCTCGACCTTCACGTCGGAGGCGCTGCCCAGCAGGAGAGGCGGCGGCCCGGCCCTGGGGCCCAGGGAGCCAACGCCGCTCCCCAGCGCCTCCCCGCGGCCATTCTCCAAGGTGTCCAACAAGTCCCCGCACTCAAAGTGCATGGCAACCACCAGTGCCCGCTGCGCCTCGGCCTCCTCCTCTGCTGGATCTCCCTCTGCTGCGCGGTTCTCCTCCTCCTCCGGGGAGCCCTCGGGGTGCTCTTCTTCCTCTTCCTCCTGCAGCTCCTGCTCCTGCTGTTCGCCGAGCAGGTCCTCGGTGATGGAGCCGAGCTTGGGCGCGCTGCGGCTACGCTCCACCGGCGGTTTATAACAGCTGGGGCCGTGCAGGAGCAGCTTGCGCAGCGGCACTAGCGGGATCGTGTGCGCCCCCACCAGCTCCTGCTGCTGGTGACGCGCGTCGTCCCGCCGCTTGAGGCGTTTAAATTCCGCCAGCGCATTAGCCGACGTCTGGTAGAGCAGCAGGGCCATGGCCTGCGCCTTTTCGGGCTTGGATACCAGCACCGCATGGCAGCGCAGCATCACGGCCTTGTGCTTCAGCTCGTGCCGGTACACCCAGGCGAAGACCTTGGGCAGCCGCGCGTCCGCCACGCAGTAGGTGACGCGGTGCAGCAGGTACAGGTGCCCCGGGCGGCGCAACGCACGCTCCTCGGCGTGGACCATGCGGATACCCTGCGCACTCACCGTCAGCTTCATCTTGGTGCCCTGACGGCCCGCCTCGCTCTTGCTCCAGATCTTGCCCACAGCAAGGTCCGTGCAACCGTCGCCGCGCGCCTGGATGGTGGTGGCATTGCCCAGGTAGAGCACGGTGTAAGTTGGGTCCTCGCTGGTGATGTGCAGCTTCTTGCGCTTGGAGCGGAACATGCTGCCCACCCGGCTAAGCGCGCCTTCGGGGCACGCCCGCGCCAGCGAGCTGAGCGCCGAGTAGTGCAGGCTCACAGCGTAGCCCTTGGGCTTGGACGCCTGCCGCGGCGGCGCCTCGGCCAGCAGCTCGAACTTGTGCTTCTTCCACGGCAGCATCTCCGAAGGGCGCCCCGGCGCAGCTGGGCGGCGGCGGCGGAGCGCCGGATGCGAGCCCCGCTGAGCCACCGGCCCCAGCCGGGCTCGGCCCGGGCAAGATCGAAAAATAAAATTCTACTGGGAGTGGCCCAGGGGTAGGGAGTTGGGGGGAGGCGGGGGAACCCCTCAGAGAGTGGGGGTAAATTTTCTAAAAAAGAAAATATTCAGCTTCGATTGTGCTGAAAAGGTATGTGTGTGTTGGGGGGGAGTTGAGGGGCCAAGCGCGCACACAGACTTACCCCAGCCTGGGCAAGGGCGAGGGCAAAGAGTCTCAGGCAAGCCACAAAATGCGAGAGAACGAGCGTGGAGCAGAAACGGTCAGGAAAAAAGCTAGAAGCGCGCGTGCAAATAAATAAAGAGAGCCCCAGCAACAGCACTGGGATGGTGCGAGAATATGCAGGAACTCCTCGGCGAACGAGAAGAGGGTCCCCTAACACACACAACCCCTAGGACTGGGGCCGAAACCCGGGGAAACTCTACAGCGAGTGTGCCCAGGGGCCGCTGCTCCCCACCTCCAAGGGGTGCTGGAGACGAAGAGCCCCTCGGCCGGGCTGGTCTCAGAGACAGCAGCTTGCCCCAAGTGCGGTGGGAGGCTGGGTCCGGCTGACCGCGGCGGGCCCCGCGCAGCAGTCCCGCGGGGGCTCACTGCATCTTCGCTCCGCCAGACACCGGGGACTCGCGCTCGGCCGGCTCAGTGTCCGGGATAGCTTGGCCAGGGCAGCGCTGGGCTCCGAGGGCAGGGGGCGCGCATGGTCGGCTCTGGGGACCGCCGCTACCTCATTTCTTCCCTCCGAGGCGATGTCCAACTCCGCTGCCCGGCTCTCCGCGGTCGACTGCCCGCCTTTGCAGCGCGCCCTCTCCAGTGCTGCGAGCGATGGCCAGCTCGCCTGCTTCACATCCTTGCCGTCCGGGAGGAAGATCTCGGGTAAATATAGGCCGGCGCAAACCATTCGCCGCGCGGGGACAGGGGAGGAGCAGAGAAGAGGATCTGTTTCGGGCTCCGACGCCGGGCAGATTCCCGGTCTCTTAAAGGGACCCGGTGACAGCCATTGCTCGAGGGAGCGGCGAGACCGGTCCAATCCGGCAATTACATCTCAAATTTATCAGCATCTCTTTTGTCTACGGAAATCTCTGGGAACTGGGGTTACCCCGCAGCAAAAGGACTTGAATCCTGACACTCCACCCCCAGGCTGAATTGCAACTCGATGAATACAGGTATGTCTAGATCGAAACTTCTGGGGTAGGTGGCAGAAGATGAGATTATAGGCTATAATTTCCTAAGCAATCGTTTGGGAAAATAGTGGTTTCTTCCTTGTGTGACAGCTCTCCGAGAATAACTGGGTGCTGTTTAATATTCTTATTTTCAGAATTGTATTCGATATTAAAGAGAGAGGCACAGAAAACACCAAGGCTTATCTGTCACTGTCTTGGAACTGGTATTCACAGGTAAGCGGCAGACAGTGAAAAGTCAGGTGCATGGTAAGATGATTGGAGTGAATCCTGTAGACTATCAACAATGAATAAGGGGCTTCCCGATCTTAACCCCCAGCAAGACCCCCTCCTGCTGTCGGACCTCAGAGTAGAACAATTTTTTGATATACATACAATTTCTTTCTTTTTCTTTCTTTCTTTCGAGACGGGGTTTCACCATCTTGGCCAGGCTGGTCTCGAACTCCTGACCTTGTGATCCACCCACCTCAGCCTCCCAAAGTGCTGGGTTTACAGGTGTGAGCCACCATGCCGGGCCTGAGATAAATACAATTTCTAAGTAATGCGTGTGTAGTTAGTTTACTTCACCAGGCCATTCATGCAGTTTTATTATATATCATTGACATATTTTGGATGAGAATTCCTAGTAAAAATTCAAATGACATTTTTTATTTGAGTGACAAATACTGCCTGGCCACCCTCCAATGGGAGTGATAATTGCATCAGTATTGCTTTTATCAAGTGCCAATTGGACAGTGTAGTTGTAGTCCTCTGGCCCGATTCACCCTTAGCCAGTAACTCATTTCTGGGCCCTTGAAACAACCTCCTCACTTCTATGGTCTCCTCATTCAAAGCAAAAAGACTTATAGCTGGAGTGGGATAAATGTCCAAACTATCCTGCATCAAACTCCCAGGCTGGTCCTGGATGAGGACAGTGATCCCTTGCCACCATCCAAGTCCACTGGGGATCTTTAATGTCTCTGGCTTCCACGCCAGAGTCACTGCAGCCAATCCTGGGAATTCCCTAACCCTCTACCTTTGCCAACTTTTAACCTTCCTTTGAACTCTAATTCAGTTTTCTCAGTCATTGATGCTGAATTTCCATTTAAGTCACTTTTATGACTGCCTTTGGGTGCCAGGCCCTGAGCTAGAAGCAGACAGGATTCCTGCCTCAAGAAGGTCCTAGTCTAATGAAGACTGTAAACTTTACCCAACTCTGTCTGGGGTTCCACTGGACTGTAGTTTCTATGCAAGTACCTTGTATCCTCATTGTGGTACAAATAGGCACTCAATAACTAGAATTAATGAGCAAGACACGCATGTGAACAAGAAGACAGAGTGGGCTAAACGCTATGAGAAAGACCCAAAGCACTATGAGAAGCTGGAGGAGGAAAGCATTCACGGTGACTGGGAAAATCAGAAAAGTCTTCCTGGAGGTGGTGACCTTTGAAAGATGAACAGAATTTATACAAACAGGAAAAGACTGAAGGACTTCCTGGATATAGAGGGTAGCAAAATTACAGAAGCATGAAAAGGCATACATAAGGCCAGGCACAGTGGCTCACGCCTGTAATCCCAGCATTTTAGGAGGCCAAGGCAGGTGGATCACTTGAGGTCAGGAGTTCAAGACCAGCCTGGCCAATGTGGCAAAACTCTATCTCTACTAAAAATATAAAAATTAGCCAGGCATGGTGGTGCACACCTGTAATCCCAGCTACTTGGGAGATTGAGGCAGGAGAATCCCTTGAACTTGGGAGATTGAGGCAGGAGAATCCCTTGCAATGAGCCGAGATCACACCATTGTACTTGAGCCTGGATGACAGAGTTAGACTGTCTCAAAAAAGAAAGAAAGAAAGAAAATGTGTACACATGTAATAATTAGGATGGAGCTTAATGATTGTAACAATGAAAGAAGAAAGCTTCCTGACTGTGGTTTTCAGCTCTCGTAGTCTCTGAGGGAAGGAATGGCCTTTTCGTGGCTAACTGGCCCCATAGTGTCGCTCCTCCAACGCTGTGTAGTGCCTTACTCCTCAGCTGCACTGATGGCTCAATGGAGAGATGCCAGACATGCTGTTGGAATGAGTTAGTTAGGACTATAATAAGCCATTTAAGCTAACAGTAATTTCTTAAATTTCTGGAGTGTCTTGCAGTGGTAATGAAGGAGAATAAAACATTCTGGCTGAGCGCGGTGGCTCACGCCTGTAATCCCAGCACTTTGGGAGGCCGAGGCAGGTGGATCACCTGAGGTCAGGTGTTCAAGATCAGCCTGACCAACATGGTGAAACCCCGTCTCTACTAAAAATACAAATATTGGCCAGGCGTAGTGGCTCATGTCTGTAATCACAGTACTTTGGGTGGTCAAGGTGGGTGGATCACGAGGTCAGGAGTTTGAGACCAGCCTGGCCAACATAGCGAAACCCCCGTCTTTACTGAAAATACAAAAATTAGCTGGATGTGGTGGCACCTGTCTGTAATCCCAGCTACTCATGAGGCTGAGGCAGGAGAATCGCTTGAAACCAGGAGTCGGAGGTTGCAGTGAGCCGAGACCGTGCCACTGCACTCCAGCCTGGG
Organism: Callithrix jacchus; assembly: GCF_049354715.1. NCBI lineage: Eukaryota > Metazoa > Chordata > Mammalia > Primates > Cebidae > Callithrix > Callithrix jacchus. The sequence goes on along the minus strand of NC_133516.1, from coordinate 23,632,528 downwards.
TGACAGAGCGAGACTCCGTCTCAAAAAATATCTGGTAAGAATATATCAAATGAGGCTGTGATAAGTGACCTTTAGTTGGTCCATCATCTTGAAGTCCAAACTCCACAAAAGCAGAGGTCATGTTCAAGCAGTGATCATTTCCAAATGGCTCCAAGTTCCAAGGCTCAAGAGGGTGTCCGGAAGAGGAAGACGGAGCAGTCGCAGGAGCTGAGGCTGGTCTCAGCCTTGGTGAGAGGCACCACTTTGTACTTCGTACAGTGGCATGGACACCAGTGGCCCACAGAAGCAGGGAGAAGGAGTCCACTCGTGGCCCCATTCTTGAGCAGCAGCCAGAGTGCCAGTCCCAGCAGCACAGGCCCACAGAGCTGCTCCTGTTGACAAGGCTATGTCGTGGATTGACTGCCTTCCTAATAATCTTGTTTGCAACCTTGGGAGAACAGAAAGGTTCTAGGCCAGTGTGAACACCCTGGTGTGAGTCATGCTCTGTGCCTGTGCTCAAAGACCCAGGAGAAGAACCTGCTATCCCCCTGTGGCCTGGACCTGGGCCAGCCCCAAGAGCCTGCCTCACTTTATGGAGAAGCTGGCCACCCCACCTGAAGCACACACCACAGTTAAGGCTGCGTTTCTTCAGCTGGGAGAGCTGGCAGCACCCGGTATGAGTCTACATCACAGATCTGAGGCAGGGCAATTCCAGAACAGACGGTCAGTGAAGTGGAGCTGGGAAGCAGGTTAGAAACTGCAGACTGTAGTTTTTTAATGACACTGCCCCATCTACTGGTAGCAGGCAGACATGCTGCTTGGTGGGATGGTTTCTTCTTAAACCGGATAAGCCTGTGGTTGGAACTACACAGCTGGAAGGAAATGCTGCAATCAAGAGTCCCCGCCCCAAACTCAGCATCCAGAAGTCAGCCTTCCATCCCACAGAGGCTTTGGACCAGCCTCCTCCCACCTCCTGTCTTACATTATGCTCCTTCCCTTGCCCCCTCCTCCACCATCCCACTCAGAGGACATTGGCTTCAGAGATGACACATGACGAATCTGGAATCTTCAACGTCATCCAGTAAATAGTTGTGGAGAGTCTCCCATGAATGTGATGACGCTGCTGGGGATATAGCACTAAAGAGGACAGATAGACAGGTTTTTGCCTGCATGAGAATTGCAGCGGATGGTGGAGGCGCGACAGGGAAGAGGGGCAGACAGTGAACAAAAAACTAATAAAATACATGAAAAGTCTCTGGAGCAAAGGAGGCAGTGCTAGGAAGGGAAGGTGGCTGGTTTAGACAGCATAACCAGGGAAGGTGGCTGGTTTAGACAGCATAACCAGGGAAGGTGGCTGGTTTAGACAGCATAACCAGGGAAGGTGGCTGGTTTAGACAGCATAACCAGGGAAGGTGGCTGGTTTAGACAGCATAACCAGGGAAGGTGGCTGGTTTAGACAGCATAACCAGGGAAGGTGGCTGGTTTAGACAGCATAACCAGGGAAGGTGGCTGGTTTAGACACCATGGCCAGGGAAGGTGGCTGGTTTAGACAGCATAACCAGGGAAGGTGGCTGGTTTAGACAGCATAACCAGGGGAGGTGGCTGGTTTAGACAGCATAACCAGGGGAGGTGGCTGGTTTAGACAGCATAACCAGGGAAGGTGGCTGGTTTAGACACCATGGCCAGGGAAGGCGACTCTGGGCAGAAGCTGGAATGAGATGAAGCTGCAAAGACATGGGGGAGAGCATTGCAACCTGTATGGCCCAGTACGTAGTCACCAGCCCATGGGCTGCTGCTGACACTTGAACCATGTGTCACTAGGTCAATGAGCTGACCCAAATTTATTTGCTCTGCAAGTATGAACTACACACTGGATTTTCAGGACTTAGTAAAACAAAAAGAATGTAAAAAAATCTCAATAACATTATATTAATTATATATTGAATGGTAATATTCTGGCTATGTTGAGTTAAATAAAATAAATTATTAAGATTAATTTTACCTATTTCTCCAGCCTGGTCAACATGGTGAAACCCTATCTCTACTGAAAATACAAACATTAGCTAGGCATGGTGGTGCATGCCTGTCATCCCAGCTACTCAGGAGGCTGAGACAGGAGAATCGCTTGAACCTAGGAGGCGGAGGTTGCAGTGAGCTGAAATAGTGCCATTGAACTCCAGCCTGGGCAACAGAGCAAGACTCATTCTCAAAAAAAACAAAAATTACTGTTTCTTTTTGCCTCTTTTTTTTTTTTTTTTTTTTTTTTGAGATGAAGTTTTGCTCTTGTTGCCGGGGCTGGAGTGCAGTGGCGTGATCTCAGTCCATAATTTCCACCTCCCAGGTTTAAGCAATTCTCCTGCCTCAGCCTCTCCCGTAGCTGGGATTATAAGCATGCACCACCACACCCAGCTAATTTTTGTTTTGTTTTGAACTCCCAACCTCAGGTGATCCACCCACCACAGCCTCCTAAAGTGATGGGATTATAGGCATGAGCCACCGCGCCCAGCCTTCTTTTTGCTGGTTTTAGCCCAGCGAGGTCCGTGTTGGACTTCTAACCTGCAGAGTTGTGAATGTGTTGACTTAGGCTACTGCGTTCGCGGCAGTTTGCTCCAGCAGCAGTACCCCTCCCATCCAGCCACCTTTTCACTTGTCCTGACTCTTCCTCTCCCACTCTCCTCAACTCGTACCCTAAATTCTCAGCAGTTTCCCAAAGCCACGTGCTCCCCCAGAGCTTAGCAGAACTATGAGGCAGAGAAAGCTCCAGCCCCTGTCAACCTACAAACAGCATGTCTACCCCAAGCCCACCTCCTCCTCCAGGCTCGGAAGTCTCCCCTCCCTTCAGCCTGCCCCTCAAAGCCATCCTCAATACCTACCACACCACACATCTGACCTTTTCCTTCCCCCCATTTTAACCTTCAAAGTGGCTTCCCATGAGCCACAGAATACACTCCCACTGCTCAGTATAACACAAACAGCATGGTGGTGCATGCCTGTAATCCCAGAATGTTCAGGTCTGGTGCCTGCCTTGGCTCCAGCCTCATTCTCTTCTCCTGGACTCCTGATTTATGAAGCAGCAACAGAGAATAGACTGCACTTCTCCCCGTGCCTGGTTCTTCCCTTCCTGCCATGACTTATGTGGCTCTCTCTAACTGAAATGACCTCCTCCTGCCATTTCTCCTGGCCGGTTTTACTCATTCTTGCAGAGCCAGCTCTGATACCATTTTCTCCAGGAAAGCCACCTAGGCCTACCCATAGCCTTCTCCACACCCCTCGTGGGTATCCTTACTTCTGCACTTGCCTTGTTATAATAGTCTTTTTTTTTTTAGAGGGAGTCTTGTTCTGTTGCCTAGGCTGGAGTGTGTGATCTTGGCTCACTGCAACCTCCTCCTGCCAAGTTCAAGTGATTCTCCTGCCTCTGCCTTCTGAGTAGCCGGAATTACAGGCGCCCATTACCATAGCCAGCTAATTTTTTGCACTCCCAGGCTGGAGTGCAATGGCACGATCTTGGCTCACTGCAACCTCTGCTTCCCGTGTTCAAGTAATTCTCCTGCCTCAGCCTCCTGGGTAGCTGGGATTACAGGTGCACTACCATGTCTGGCTAAGTTTTGTATTTTTTTAGTAGAGATGAGGTTTCACCATGTTGGCCAGGCTGGTCTTGAACTCCTGACCTCAAGCCTGCCTCAGCCACCCAGAGTGCTAGGATTATAGGTGTCAGCTACCGCGCCGGCCTGTAATATCGTCTTTAACTCTCTGCCCACCCCCCAATAGACTACAGGCTCCTTTTGGGTGGTGTCTATATTTTATTCACTCTTTGTATCCCCAAATTCTAGCATAATGCTGGCCACCAAATTAATGTGTGGCAAGTGTTTGTAGAATGAACTTAGTTATGTGTTTATTTTTTTCCTTTTTTTTTTCAGCACAATACTGCCAGTGAGTATTTATTTCAAAGTCACCAGACTGTTACAAAGAGACTGTCAGAACTGGAAGAGCCTTATCTGGAAGGCCCTTAGAGATCATCTAGTCAACCTCCCCTGATTTTCCAAATGAGGAAACTGACGGCACAGTGCAATCGCGTGGCCATAAGGCAATTTAGGGACCACGCCAAGATGAGGACTCATGTGGCCTGAATCTCAATCCAGGGTCCTTTTCTGTGGCTAAAAGTAAAGCCAAAAGCTCTTAAACACATATGTTTAGAACCCATGTTCTTCCTTCGCTCCCCATCTAGGAAGAGTAGCTTTGGGGCCCACAGGTTCATTCAATGACCCCAATGGGAGCAGCCCTACCAGCCAAACATACTTCTCTCTGTGACTTGATTGAGTGGTCACTCACTGGGTACCTTAATCAAAAGGGCACTTTGCCAGTGGCTCTCACTGCCCCTAAAGACGTTAGAGTCAAGCACGACTGTCACAGGCCTCCCCCACTGAGATGGGTCTCTGTGGTGCTTGAGATCACACTTGGGTCTCGGAGAGTCTGGCAGCCCATTTCGCATTGCAGGCAGAATAACTTGTAGTCAAACAGTGACCAGACCAGGGCCCTCTTCAGGAAGGAAGTGGACTTCCTGCTAAGCCTGGAAGGATGGGCAGATTGCTGTGGACGGAGATAGGAGAGAGCAGTTCAGAGGAAGGAAATGGCTCATGCAGAAGGGAGTTAGTGCTGAACATCAAACGACTGGGCAAGAGGAGGGAACGCAAAAGTACTGAGTCCCTCCTGTGTGTCACACACTGTGCTGAGTCAGATCTGTCCAAAGGTTACATGTTCCTAAGAGTGTTGTCAGCGCCTAAGAGGGTTGTGCTAGTCTCTTCATTTTACAGAGGGAAAGACCATGGCTTGGAGGAGTTAAGAAATTTGCCCACTGGGCACAGTGGCTCACCCCTGTAATCCCAGCACTTTCGGAGGCTGAGGCAGGCAGATCACGAGGTCAGGAGTTTGAGATCAGCCTGGCTAACATGGTGAAACCAGATCTCTACTGAAAATACAAAAATTAGCCAGGTATGGTGGTGGGCACCTGTAATCCCAGCTACTCGGGAGGCTGAGGCAGGAGAACTGCTTGAGCATGGGAGGTGGTGGTTTCGGTGAGCCAGGATCACACCACTGCACTCCCGCCTGGGCGACAGAGCAAGACTCAATCTCAAGAAAAAAAAAAAAAAGAAATTTGCCCAAGATCCCCAAAGCCTAAGTTCTTTGTGTTTGGGTCCGGCCAGGGTCCAACTCCTGATGGCCCTGAATGGCAGGCAGAGGCATCTCATAAGCTGTGGTGAGTCACTGGAGGCACTAGAGCAGGGACCTGCCATGATCAGAGCCAAGGCTCAGGTATGCAAGATTGGCAAAGAAGGAATCCAGACCCCCACCCCCAAGCCCTAACTAACTGAGGGACCTGGAGCATGCTGCTGCCCTTCTCTCCCTGTTAGGAGCTAATCAAATTCTCATTCATTTCTAAGATCACAAAAAAGCTGTATGAATTTCCTGCAGCGGCCATAACAGATTACCATCAATGAGGTGGCTTAAAACAACAATGTATTCTCTTCCTGTTTGGGAGGTTACAAGAAGGCAGCATCCTTCCTTGCATCTTACTAGCTTCTGATGGTCACCTGTCATCATTGGTGTTCCTTGTTTTTTAGACATGTCACTCCAATCTCTGCCTCTGGAATCACATGGCCTCTCCCTTTGTGTCTTCTGTATATGCAGCCAGATGTTTCTCTTTCTAAAATAGTAGTAATGGGCTTAGGGCCCTCCTAATCCAGTGTGAGTTCATCTTCACTTGATTACATCTGCAGACACCCTTTTCCGAACCTGGTCCAGTGGCTCATGCCTGTAATCCCAATATTCAGGAGGCCCAGGCAGAAAGGTCATCTGAGCCCAAGAGTTTGGAGAACAAGCCTGCACCACACAGTGAAACCCCATCTCAAAAAAAGACCTTTTTCCAAATAAAAGCACATCCACAAGTAGGGGTTAGGTCTCACTCTGTCACTCAGGCTGTAGTGTAGTGGCGCAATCATAGCTCATCACAGCCTCGACCTCCTGTGCTCAAGTGATCCTCCCACCTCAGTATCCTGAGTAGCTGGGAACACAGGCACACGCCACCACACCCAGCTAATTTTTTTTTTTTACTTTTTTGTAGAGATGGGGGTCTTACTATGTTGCCCAGGCTGGTCTTAAACTGCTGGGCTCAAGTCATCCTCCAACCTCAGCCTCCCAAAATGCTGACATTACAGGCATGAGCCACCAGGCCTTTTTTTTTTTTTTTTTTTTTTTTGAGATGGAGTCTCACTCTGTTGCTTAGGCCAGAGTGCAGTGGCGTGATCTCAGCTCACTGCAACCTCCACCTCCTGGATTCTGGCAATTCTCCTGCCTCGGCCTCCCAAGTACCTGGGACTACAGGTGCACACCACTACGCTAGCTATTTCTTTTTTATTATTTTCATAGAGACAGGGTTTTACCATGTTGCCCAGGCTGGTCTCAAACTCCTGAGCTCAGGCAATCCACCTGCCTTGGCCTCTCAGAGTGCTAGGATTACAGGCATGAGCCACTGTGCCCAGCCTGAACATCTTTTTAAGGGACTTCATTAACTCAAAACAGAAGCTGGATTTCCAACAAAGCTCACTGAAAATAAATAAATATAAAAGACAAAAGATTAAAACAGAGCCCATGGCAGGAAATTGCAGGAGTGACAGAGGAGCAATAGACAAGTCAGAGGTCTACAAACTCTGGAGGTCACCCTGTGACCAAAGCTCCCAGAAGTGTCCTCACCAAGTCTCTTGTCTTGGAGCCTGTCCTTTCATGGGCTGCTTGTGTGGGATCTTGGACAAGGCCCAGGCAGAAATGCAAGGGTACTAGAAGGAAGCCAAGAGCAGTGAAACCATGAGCCTTACAAGCGAGCCTTCTCCTCAGTGCCACCAAAGGCAGGAGCCAATAAAGATTGGTTTGTCCCCTCTGAAGATGGAAGGAGGAGAAATCATTAACGCCTTCATGATTAAGTTTAAAGCAGAAACCATGGATCTTTTCTTCAAAGTGATGATTTTTAACATTTCCATTTGTATTGGTAGTATTTGTGACTAATGATGACTGAATTTGCCAGGTGGCAGTTCATGGTACTCTCAACTCTCTCGTGACAATGAGGGCAAGATGTACTCTTCTCCCCACATTATATGGTGAAGGCATCACCCTGCTTTCGCCAACCTTGGCACCCTCTCTGAGACCATCACTGTTCCCTTCCTGTTTCAGACACTGGGATGAGGCAAGGGGTAGCATAAAGAGGAAGAGAACCTGCCAGGGTCAGGGGTCTGTAAAGTACCTTAGCAGTTCTTTATTTCAACACCCACTTTGAGGCATGAACCTGACTTAGAACATCTGACACCTGATTAGCTGACTTTTGCTTGAATACCTCTGATGGCAGGGAGCTCACTACCTTACTAAGCTGTCCATTACATCTCTGAGCCACTCTGATTGTAAGAAGTCTCCAACACGTTGAATGTAAAATTGTAACCCTGTGGTTTCTATCCATTTGTTCTGTTGTTCTTGCCTTGTGTCTTCTCAGAACTGTCTTCTCTCCCTTACCTATGACTGTCCTCCACATAAATGGCAGTGATTCCCACACACCTCCGGAGTCCCCCTCCTTAGGCTGGCCACATTTCTATCAGCTTTTCCTCACACAACATAGCTTTGCATTCCATCACCATCCAGGTCTACATGCATATATTAGTATATTTATTTTGTGGTGATTTAAGGAGACTGATCACTTTTACAAACAAAAAGTAAAATCCTAGTGGTCAGATGCACTTTTAATAGAGTAAGGTCTACCTAGTGCTGTAGTTCATGAGTTGAGCTATTTAACCCTGGCTGAGTCTCTCTGTTAGGCTCAAGTCTTCAGTGTAAGGTCTTCAGGGCAAGGAGTTTGTCCAGTGCTGAATTTTCAGAGTCCTGTGATGAATGAGTGAATGAATGAGTGAGTGAATGAATGAATGGGAGAAACCTAGGTCTTTCCATTTGCAGATTTTAGAGTTGGTTATTATTCATTCTACTTCTAGCCTCCTTTATTTTACTTTGCTTAACTGTTTTGGGTCTCCATTTCTAGACCTAAAAGTGCAGTAAAATAATAGCCTTTCTCACTTGACTGTCAAGAGGGAAAAGTAATTGCCGTCATCTCTGAATAGAAGATACTAGATATTCCATACATAACACAAGTTGAGAAAAAGTTCATGGGTTCAAATATAGTGTACATAAAATCTTGTATCCTGTATCACCAAAGCAAGAAGTCTTTTACACTTTTTTTTTTTTTTTTTTTTGAGACAGAGTCTCGTTCTATTGCCAGGCGCCAGGCTGGAGTGCAGTGGTGTGATCTCGGCTCACTGCAACCTCCACCACCTCCTGGCTTCAAGCAATTCTCCTGCCTCAGTGTCCAGAGTAGCTGGGACTACAGGCATGTGCCACCACCCCCAGATAATTTTTGTATTTTTAGTAGAGATGGGGTTTCACTATGTTGGCCAGGATGGTCTCGATCTCTTGACCTTGTGATCAGCCTGCCTCAGCCTCCCAAAGTGCTGGGATTATAGGCGTGAGCCACCATGCAGGAACTTAAATGAATCATTATAATAACCACCAATAAATGTCTACTGAAAGTATCATGACTATAGTTAACAATATTGTGTTGTATATTTGAAAATAACTAGAAGAGAGGATTTTTAATGTTCTTACTACAAAGAAATGATAAATGTATGAGGTGATAGACATGCTAAACATTCTGAATTATTACACAATTTATATGTGTATCAGAACTGCACCTTGTACATACAATTATTATATGCCAACTAAAAAGATTTTTAAAAGTCTGCTGAATTATTGAAACTCATGTGAGAATCCACCAATTTTCAACAGGGATAAACGGAGAATGGCAGATAATCAGGGAGTTTCCCTGATTCAATTTCGTTCTACAGAGGCTGCCAGACTTCAGTTTTCACCACTGTCAGCCTTATGCAAACTGCTTTAATGTCCTTTGAGAAGGAGGCGATGTATCATATGGGAAAGGAGAGAGACCAGGCTGCAAGCTCGCCTTGGAAAGACTTTTCTGCCACCAACACATTTTCGGCCAAGGTGTGAAAGGAAAAACAAAACAGAAACCAACCCACTCTTTCCCCTCCTTCCTCCGACAGATGCGGAGCCCAGGGACACAGCAGCGTGGACTTAGAGAGCTGAAAGCAACTCCAAAGTTTGTTGCTGGGTGTGGGTTTCAGAGCTTGCAACTACGTTTGTTCAGACGCGGTGGAAATCGAGCATTATGCAACACTATGAATAGGGAACCCTCCCTGTGTCGCTATTTAGAAATTGGATGCCAGGCTTCCAATCCCCAAATCAATACAGCCTCCTCCAGGAGCCAGCTTTTCAGAGAATCCTGGCTTTATCGGAAGTGCTCGGCTACGTGGGGAATCAGAAGGATCTGACCCATCTTCCAGATACAAGCCTGGTGGGTGAGAGTTTCTGCTGGTATGAGAAAGTTTGGCTAGGTAGTGTTGTTCCCGAAGTGTGTGGGTGAAATGGCTTCTGCAGTTGGAGGGCAGGGACCTGCCCTAATTTATCTATGCAACCCCCTCACTTGGGTAGCAGCCAGGACCTCGATCCACCCTTCATCACTGCCATCGTCACTCCTCCCCCCCCCAACAATCTTACTTCGTTCCTTTTAATCTGGGTCCGATGATCTTGTCTCATCAACACCCTCGATTTCCTTCCTCCTTGTCCTTCTCACTGAAAAATTTTCCAGCTGGGTTCTCACCTTCATTGCTTAGTTGTTAGGGGGGGAAAATGTATTCAGCTGTGCTAGTTGGTACCCCACAAATTACTGGCAATGACCTTGCAGCATTTTCTTGTTGGCTACCTCTCCAGGAGAGGAATTGTTATTAGCCCCATTAATCAGATAAGAAGACTGAGATGCAATTGTCTGTCATCGGTTGATTTTCATAACGTCTTGGGAGAAATATTAGAATTATGTATCCTTTCCATTCAGCTAGGAATAGTTGCTGCTAATTAAATCTGGATAACGTTTTGACTCCTCACCACACCTGATTATTACTTTGGTTTAATTGGTCAAGATTTTTTTTTTTTGAAACAAAGTTTTACTCTTGTTGCCCAGGCTGGAGTGCAGTGGTGTGATCTGGGTTCACTGCAACCTCTGCTTCCTGGGTTCAAGCAATTCTCCTGCCTCAGCCTCCCATGTAGCTGGGATTGCAGGCATCCACCACCACGCCCAGCTAATTTTTGTATTTTTAGTAGAGACGGGGCTTACCATGTTGGCCAGGCTGGTCTCGAACTCCTGAGGTCAGGTGACTCACCTGCCTCAGCCTCCCAAAGTGTTGGGATTTCAAACGTGAACCCGCATGCCTGGCCTTATTTGGTCAAGATTTTTTAAACCCTTAGAAAAGTGACAATAGAAAACCTAAGTGTTTGTTTTCTCAGAAATCTTTGGAGGTGACACAATCAGGAAAAGGAAACTAGGGTGAAATCCCAAGTTCCTGGCTGACTGAGCTCTAGGAAAGAGATAGCGAGTTTCTTTTTTTTTTTTTTTTTTGAGATGGAGTTTCGCTCTTGTTACCCAGGCTGGAGTGCAATGACGCGATCTAGGCTCACCGCAACATCTGCCACCTGGGTTCAGGCAATTCTCCTGCCTCAGCTTCCTGAGTAGCTGGGATTACAGGCACGCACCACCATGCCCGGCTAATTTTTGTATTTTCAGTAGAGATGGGGTTTCACCATGTTGACCAAGAGGGTCTTGATATCTTGACCTGGTGATCCACCCACCTTGGCCTCCCAAAGTGCTGGGATTACAGGCGTGAGCCACCGCGCCCGGCCTGCGAGTTTCTTTATATCATCTCCTAGTATTATTGTTAAAACATGAAATCCACCTAATCTTACTTCATGAGTTAATTTGATCTTTAGCCACTTAGCTGTGTAGAGAATGCCGGGAGCTGTCTGCTAATTCTATTCAATCTCACTTCTGGAGACTATGTGCAGGAATTTTAAAGATACACTGTTTCTAAATTGGGAAACAGGAGAAATCCTGTTCCTATGCATTCCTTTGCTCATCTGTGAGCACTGCCTTCTCAAACCATTGCCAACCACTCCACAGCTTGTCAGCAGTCCCCTTGGGCACTTCCCAAAAGTCATTTCAGTTCAGTAAGAGAGGTAAGGTGTAGCAAACAGAGGGCTTCCCAGGGAAATCAGAAATGGGTGGGAGTCTGGACCCAGTTTCACCTGATGCTAACTTGCTATGACTGACCTTTAGTCAATCCACTTCTGTGTCTTTATTTGCACACAAAAAGAGTGGACTACTCTTGCTATTCCAAGTGTGACCCAGGGACCAGTAGCACGGGTATCACCTGGAAGCTTGTTAGAAACAGAGCTGCAGGCCTCACCCCAGACCTTATGAATCAGAACCTGCATGTTAACAAGATTTCCAGGGGATCCATGGGCACATTAAAGTGTGAGAAGCCCTGGATTAAATGGATTCTTGACCCTATGATTTATTTTATTTCTTTTTGGCTGTTGTTTTGATACTATTTATGTTGTACAGCATGGTGTTTTGATACATGTGTACACTGTGGAATGGCTAAATCAAGCCGTGCTAGGTAATACATGCATCACCTTGATCCTATGATTTAATAATACATGTTTGGCCGGGCGCAGTGGCTCACGCCTGTAATGCTAGCACTTTGGGAGGCTGAGGCAGTTGGGATCACCTGAGGTCAGGAGTTCGAGACCAGCCTGGCTAACATGGTGAAACCCTGTCTCTACTAAAAATACAAAAGTTAGCCTGGTGCGGTGGCCGACATGTATAATCCCAGCTACTGAGAAGGCTGTGGCAGGAGAATCGCTTGAACCCAGAAGGCAGAGGTTGCAGTGAGCTGAAATCATGCCATTGCACGTCAGCCTGGGCAACAGAGTGAGACTCTGTCTCAAAAAATGAAAATAAATAAAAATACATGTTAACAACTCTCATTCCCCCTCTCTCCAGGAGTGTACAGACTAGTGACAAGACTTGGGTTTGATTCCTGACACTGCAGCACTCAATCTATGACCTGCTCAAGCTGCTTTTTCTAAGCATGGAAACAAAGAGATGGTTCTCCAGATCAGTGAGAATGTCTAAACTGACTTTATATTCCAATTATAGGGAAATCGAACATTAAAGTGAGGAACAAAAGCCCAGGCCTCTAGGAGTGGAGCTGGCTCACTGTTTTCACTTTCATTTTAATTATTATTATAAAAAAAAAATTTTTTTTTGAGACAGTTTCAGTCTTGTTGCCCAGGTTGAAGTTCAATGGCGTGATCTCGGCTCACCGCCGCCTCCGACTCCCAGGTTCAAGCGATTCTCATGCTTAGTAGAGACGGGGGTTTCACCATGTTGGCCAGGCTGGTCTCGAACGCCTGACCTCAGGTGATCTGCCCGCCTCGGTCTCCCAAAGTGCTGGGATTACAGGCGTGAGCCACCGCGCCCAGTCCATTTTAATTATTTTTTTAAAAAGTAATGAAATTGTAACTGTTTAAACACTTCATTTGAAATAAAGCGTAAGTCACTTCCTGTTGGCTTTACAACCTTGCCAAGCTCTAGAAATATTATTCAGCCTCTCATTCCAAATTCACATTCAGGCGAAGACATTTCTCTCCAGTTCGCAGCTGGGGACGGATAGGTAAACAAAAAATTAGTTGCTGGGCTGGGCCTCAGAGAGACCACGACCCTGGAACGCCAGTTGAAAACCAGCGCTGGGAAACTTCCCCGTCCTAGCGCCACCGAAACACTCTTCCTCCGAGTCTCCGCCTCCTCCTGACGGAAGCCGCGGGAGGCGGAGCTAGTGCCGCTTCAGTTTCTTGCCGGACGGACGCTAAAGCCCGACGCACAAATCGGGAATGGACCATTCTTTTAACTCATCCAAACTCGAGACATTCGCCAGGAAATTTACAGAAAAGTTCCAGAAGCATCTTTTCATTTATATTCTATAATACTGGCAAGCTCAAGACGTAAAAGAGCACTTTAGGACAAGTGATTCTGCTTTCCCCTCTCAACTTTGAGACTGAACGACTTGGGCTCGCTTATCGTCACTTCCGGTAATCCAACTGTGAATTTCGGAAACTGCACGCGCCGAGAGGCGAAGGTTCTTGCGGCGGTTGTGTTGCCATGGGCCGGAGGAGAGCTCCGGCCGGTGGGTCGCTGGGACGGGCCCTTATGCGCCATCAGACTCAGCGGAGCCGAAGCCATCGTCACACTGACTCCTGGGTAAGACAGACCATGTCGTCTGTCACCATGTTTTCTGTCTAGCCTGAGTGTTGCAAAATTCCGGGTCAAAAGTCAGATAAGTTTTCCTGGATGGAGGCCTCAGCCGGGTTTGGAAGGATGAGTTGATGTTTTTGCGAGGCCGAGTAGCAGGTCCTCCTCCTCCTGGCAACGTCCAGAACACAAAGGCAGAAGAAGCTTGAAAGGAGGGTTAGTGTGGTGATGAGGCGGGGAGTGAGAGAGGCGTGGAGTGAGAATGTGAAGACTCTTCAATGCCAGAATGTGTTGAGTACGTTTGGATTTTGCCCTAGAAGCCACTGGAGTGCTTGAAACTTTCTGAGCAGGAAAAAGACAAAACGTATTTTTGTATTAGTTTGTTCAAAAGAATGGATCTTCCAGGAGCGATTGGTTACTGCCAGAAATACAAAATTCAGATCCTTGCTTCACCCCTGCGAAGCACCCCCTAGTGGTTTAGCTCAAAGATAAATCATTGATTTCTCAGCTGTGATAGGACCTAATATTTTACTAGGTTACAGAAGGATCTTTAAACAATGATTGAAGTGATTTGGCTTGTGTTAATCATTCTAGTCGTTATTTTCACCACTCATTCCCCTGGAATGAATGAGAATGTATTGAGTTCTAAAATCGTGTACTAAAGTGTGTCCCTGGAGCTAACTAACCGTGTGCCACTGTCACACCAGCTGATTTTCATCCATGTAGTCTGCAGAGTAAACAGCATTACAGTGCTTATCCGTATTCATCAGGTCAGAGTTACTCTGGACATTAGATTACTGGTAACTTGTATTAGTTTTGAAGCAACTTGTTATTAATGAAGCCTTTTAGGAAAGACTGGGAAGATTGAACTTGTATTCTGAAGAATTGAATCCTAATCCTTATTTTTGCTGATTTTATCACTACCTAAACTTTTGGCCCTTAATATTTATTCATACATCATTCATTCAATTTTAGAGACAGGGTCATCACACTCTGTCACCCTGGCTAGAGTGCCAGTGATGTGATCACAACTCACCACAGTCTCAAACTTCTGGGCACAAATAATCCCCCTGCCTCAGCCTCTGAGTAGCTGGCATTACAGGTGCACACCACTAGGCCTGTTTTTTTTAGAGACAGTGTCTTGCTGTGTTTTCCAGGGTGGTCTCAAACTCCTGGCCTCAAGCAATCCTCCTGCTTTAGCCTCTTGAGGAGCTGGGATTACATGCATAAGCCACCACACCTGGCAATTTTTTTTTTATTTGTACCTATACTAAGTATATAACTTAGGGTGATGTTTATTAAACTCTGGGTTGTGTCTGGAAATCAATTTAGTGGTTTGCAACTAGCTTTTTTGTTTTTATTTTTTCCCCAGCAAGATAGAGAAATATCAGAATGTGTGACATGTAATCGGGTATGGTTTCAGTATTCTTTATTGCCCAGGCTGGAGTGCAATGGTGTGAACTCAGTCACCACAACCTCTGCCTCCCAGGTTCAAGTGATTCTCCTGCCTCAGCCTCCTGGGTAGCTGGAATTACAAGCATGTACCACCTTGCCCAGCTAATTTCTTTGGATTTTTTTTTTTGAGACGGAGTTTCGCTCATTACCCAGGCTGGAGTGCAATGGCGCGATCTCGGCTCACTGCAACCTCCGTCTCCTGGGTTCAGGCAATTCTCCTGCCTCAGCCTCCTGAATAGCTGGGATTACAGGCACGCGCCACCATGCCCAGCTAATTTTTTGTATTTTTAGTAGAGACAGGGTTTCACCAAGTTGACCAGGATGGTCTCGATCTCTTGACCTTGTGATCCACCTACCTTGGCCTCCCAAAGTGCTGGGATTACAGGCTTGAGCCACCGCACCTGGCCATTTCTTTGGATTTTTAATGGAGATGGGGTTTTATCATGTTGGCTAGGCTGGTCTTGAACTCCTGGCCTCAGGTGATCCACCCACCTCGGCCTCCCAAGGTTCAGGGATTGCAGGCGTGAGCCACCATGCCTGGCCTGTTTCAGTATTATTTTGTTTCCATTTTACTATACCGAAGGTACTTGAATGTTTTTATCACTGTATGTACATACACCTTTGGGTCACTATGTAAAATGTATTTCTTTTTTTTGGAGGTGGAGTCTTGTTGTGTCGTCCAGGCTGGAGTTCAATGGCATGATCTCAGCTCACTGCAACCTCTACCTCCCAGGTTCAAGCTATTCTCCTGCCTCAGCCTCCTGAGTAGCTGGGATTATAGGCATGCACCACCAAGAGGGCTAATTTTTGTATTTTTTTTTTTTTTAGTAGAGACAGGGTTTCACCAGGTTGGCCAGGCTGGTCTGGAACTCCTGACCTCGTGATCCACCTGCCTCGGACTCCCTAAGTGCTGGGATTACAGGCATGAGCTACCTCACCTGGCCTGTAAAATGTATTTCTTATTGTGGGACTATATCAGGCGAAGTTTTGACTAATTTTGACTAGCACAGTCAGACAATCTGAGTTCAGGTTCTAGTTCTGTCATTTAGTTTTCGACTATAGGCAGGTTATTTTATCTGTTGAAGCCTTAGTTTCATCATCAGTAAAATGGAAATGTAATAAAATCCACCTCAAAAGATTTCAAAAATTAATGAAATTGTGAAAGGGAACTGTCTATTATGAGGTAAGAATGTGCTTCTTTAAGTATTAACTGTTAGTATTGATTCTGAAGGGGCTGCAGCCACCCTTGAGACCACAGACTAATTGCAAGGAAGTTTAGAGCTTATTGGATACCAAGAGCAGAAGAGAGCAGCTGGGTTTATTACCCTGTGTTTTGTTCATAGTTGCACACAAGTGAACTCAATGATGGCTATGATTGGGGTCGTCTTAATCTTCAGTCAGTGACTGAACAGAGCTCTCTTGATGACTTCCTTGCTACTGCCGAACTTGCAGGAACAGAGTTTGTTGCTGGTAAGTTGTTTATTGCTGACTACACGTGACACTGGTCACATTTCCATCTGGGGCTGAGGCTTTTTTTTTTTTTTTTGAGACAGAGTTTGTCTCTGTTGCCCAGGCTGAAGTGCAGTGGTGCGATCTTGGCCCACTGCAGCCTCCACCTCCCAGGTTCAAGCAATTCTCCTGCCTCAGCCTCGTGAGTAGCTGGGACTATAGGTATGCACCACCACGCCCAGCTAATTTTTGTATTTTTTAGTAGAGATGGAGTTTCACCATGTTGGCCAGGATGGTCTTGATCTCCTGACCTTGTGATCCACCTGCCTTGGCCTCCCAAAGTACTGGGATTACTGGAGTGAACCACCATGCCTGGCCTGAGTCTGAACAATGAGTAGCTATTAGGACAGGTGAGATGATATCAGACCTTTTACACAGACAGGCAGAGGACTCTAGTCAAGATGTGAAGCAGCAGCCAATTGTGTTCAGAAAATGGCTAGAAGTTTGGCTTTGGTCATGCAGGGGACAGGGTGTGACAGAGACACCTCCTCAGAGTACAGGTGCTGAAGAGGTGGGCAAGGGCTAGATTCTGCAGAGAACAAAGGTTTAAGGGAGGCTTTACAGGGCTTTAAGCAAATGTGCAGTGGGATTTCAGATTTCATTTTTTAGTGTTTTTGAGGGGGGTGAGTGGGTTCCAGCTTTAGTGAGCTATATAATTGGCAACTAAAAATTGTATATAGTTACAGTATATAATATGATGTTTGGTTATACTTACGCATTGTGAAATGATTACACAATCAAGTAATGAATGTATCCATCACCTCACATTGTTTTTGTGTGTGTGTGTGGTGAGAACAAGATATACTCTCTTAGCAAATATCCTATTATTAACTAGTAAATGCGTTGTTACTAACTGTGGTGACCAGGCTCTACATTAGATCTCCAGAACTTACTCATCCTGCCTCAGTAAAACTTTACTGTTTGATCAGTATTTTCCTATTTCCCCCATTCCCTAGTCCCTGGTAACCACCATTTTCTCTCTGCTTCTCTGAGCTTTACTTTTTTAGATTCCACATGTGAGTGAGATTGTGTGGTATTTGTCTTTCTGTGCCTGGGTTATATCATGGAACATAACGGTTCATTCATGTGTCACAAATGTCAAGATTTCCTTTTTCTTTTTTTTTTGGAACATAAGATTTCCTTCCTTTTTTTTAATGCAAAATAGTATTTCATTGTGTGTATGTATATGTATACATATATCATGTTTTCTTTACCCATTCATACACTGATGGGCATTGAGGTTGGTTCCATATCTTGCCTATTGTGAATAGTGCTACAGGGAATATGGGCGCGCAGGTATGTCTAATGGCTACATGACATTTTTTTTTCTTGCCCAGGCTGGAGTACAATGGCGTGATCTCAGCTCACTGCAACCTCTGCCTCCCGGGTTCAAGCAATTCTCCTGCCTCAACCTCCTGAGTAGCTGGAATTACAGGCATGCACCATCATGCTCAGCTAATTTTTGAATTTTTAGTAGAGATGGGGTTTCACCATGTTGGTCAGGCTGGTCTTGAACTCCTGACCTCAGATGATCTGCCCACCTTGGCCTCTCAGAGTGCTGGAATTACAGGCATGAGCCACCACACCTGGCCGCTACATGAGATTTTATTTTCTTAAAGATCACTGATGAATTTTAAGGAAGCAAGATGAGTTAAGAAACCATATCATTTTAGTCTAGCAAGATAAACAGGCCAGAACTGAAATAGGAGTAGAAGAATGGAGAAAATAAGAGGAACAAGAACACTTACGGAGCTGGAGTAAACCAGACTTGATGGAGAGGGTGGCTTAAGTGACAAAGAGTGAGGAGACAAAAATAAACTCCTGGGTTTCACAATGAAATACTGCTTCACCCACTAGGATAGCTAAAATAAAACAGTAACAAATGTTGCTGAATTTGTAGAGAAATTAGAACATCATACATTGCTGGTAGGAGTAGAAAATGGTGTCTCTGTTTTTTATAAAAAAATTTTGGCAGTTCCTCAAAAGGTGAAACATGGAATTGGCATATGACCCAGCAGTCCCACTCCTGGGTCTATGCCCAAAAGAAATGAAAACATGTACACAAAAACATGTACATGTGTATTCATAGCGGCATTATTCATAATAACCATAGAGTAGAAACACCAAAAAGTCTTAAATAGGCAAATCTGTAGAAAGTAGATTATTTCCCCCAGTTACCTGGGGATGGACAGTGACTGCTGATGGGTAAAGATTTCTTTGGGGTGATGAAAATATTCTAAAATGGATTGTGGTGATGGCCGCACAACTCTGAATATGCTGAAAGTCATTGAATTGTATGCTTTAGTGGATGGATTGTATAGTATGCGAATCCTATCTTAATAAAGTTATTTTCTTTTTAAAGTCAGTAGTAATCTCTGCCAGAACAGTGTTAGTGGAGTGATAGAGCCACAAGTGGAATTAGAGAAACAGAAAGTGGGAGGTGAGGACATCAAGGATTGACTGTTGCAGGGAAAGAGAAATGTAAGGGTGTGTGTGAGAAGGATCAGGGTTAATGGTAGTATGTTCTTAGGTTATGGGTGAGACAGTTGAGGGGGGGTTGGAAAGTTTGCTTTGGCAGTATCTGTTAGAAGTTTACAGATGCAGGCTAGGTGCAGTAGCACACACCTGTAACCCCAGTACTTTTGGAGGCTGAGGTGGGTGGATCACCTGAGGTTAGGAGTTTGAGGCCAGCCTGGCCAACATGGCAAAACTCTGTCTTTACTAAAAATACAAAACTTAGCCAGGCGTGGTGGCGCAGGCCTGTAGTCCCAGCTACTCAGGAGGCTGAGGTGGGAGGATCACTTGAGCCTGGGAGGCAGAGGTTGTGGTGAACCAAGATTGTGCCACTGCATTGCAGCCTGGGTGACAGAGTGAGGTCTGTCTCAAAAAAAAAAGTTTACAGTTGCATATCCTAGGACCCAGCACTTCTACTTCTCAGTGTCTCCCTAGAGCAGCAGAATTGCTCAGAGAACTCTTTAATACATAGATTCCTGGTCTCATCCTCTAGAATCTAGAGCTTCTAATTCAGTGAGTGTGTGTTAGAGCTAGAGCATTTACATTTTTAACAAGCTCCCACATGATGGTGCATTTTCATAATGAAAACTTGGAAACTGAATGTTCCAATAGCAGGGAAAATGGCTAAATAAACTGATATAGTCACAGTATGAAATACTGTGTGGCAGCCAAAAACAGTGTTGTAACTGTGGATAGTTCCTTGGCATAAAACTTCATTTGGGAATAATAATTTATCCAAGGCTAGAAGAATCTAAATGAAGACAGCTGAAACTTTCTTAGGCTCTCATTTGTAGTTTTCTAAGTTTATCAGTATGACCCACACTCTGCATCTGTATTGCCTCTTTTTTTTTTAGATGGTCTCGCTGTGTTGCTCTATCTGGAGTGCAGTGGTGCGATCTCGGCTCACTGATTCTCCTGCCTCAGTCTCCCGAGTAGCTGAGACTACAGGCACCCACCACCATGGCCAGCTAATTTTTGTATTTTTACTAGAGGCGGGGTTTCACCATATTGGCTTAGCTGGTCTCGAACTCATGACTTCAGGTGATCCGCCTGCCTCAGCCTCCTGAGTAGCTGGGACTACAGGCGTGTGCCACTGCACCTGGCTAATTTGGTATTTTTAGTAGAGACGGGGTTTTACTATGTTGGCCAGACTGGTCTTGAACTCCTGACCTTGTGATCCGCCTACCTTGGCCTCCCAAAGTGCTGGGATTACAGGAGTGAGCCACCATGCCTGGTGCTATATTGCCTCTTAAGTAATAGTACTTTTCTTTATTTCAACAGAGAAACTCAATATTAAGTTTGTGACAGCTGAGGCTAGAACTGGACTGCTATCTTTTGAGGAGAGCCAGAGAATTAAGAAGCTCCACGAAGAAAACAAACAGTTCTTGTGTATACCAAGAAGGTGAGTTGAAGAAGAATTTAGAATGCCCCAAAACATACAAGACCACTAAGTATTCGTTCTTTTTCTCAACTGCCACGATTAGATCCAAATGCCCTATTTTGTTTTGGTTACTTCTGTGAGGAATTTCTTTTCCTTCTATGATTGTTTCAGACCAAACTGGGACAAAAAAACTAGCCCAGAAGAACTCAAACAGGCAGAGAAAGATAACTTTCTAGAATGGAGACGTCAGCTTGTCTGGTGAGTATTATAGACTTATAATACTTATCTTACCTTACCTTGAAAGGTGAGTACTTACCTTACCTTGAAATCCTGAGTCCAGACATTTGGCGTGCGTGCGTGGCCATTTGCATTTTGAAGTTTTGATTCTTTTAAAAAGGAAATGGGAGCATTCTACTGACAAGGACGGATAGATGTGTGTGCAAAAACAACACTGCTAGGTGCATACACACCCTTGCACAGGGATAGTGAGTTGGTTACTCTGTTCAGTTCCTGGCCTTTTCTTTCATTCCTTTCTTTGGCCATTGGGCACCCTGGAGTTGATCACTGTGCTCATGCACATTTTCCAGTAAGAGTTGTGGGAAAGAAATGACTTTGTGTGATAGATAAACTTCCAGGGCATAAATAGCTTCAGAATAAAACTTGAATTTGGTGGCATAGTGTATGAATAAATAGTATTTTTATGGTGTCTCAGCAGGAAATACATAAAATAATTTGACTCGATATTTGTACACAGTACTTATTTTTCAGGTAATGAATTTGAGCATTTACACTGCTAAAAATTGTCTATTGTAATCTGGCAAAGATACAAACTTCTCACTCAAAAACTAGGCTAGAAGAGGAACAAAAGCTGATACTGACTCCATTTGAACGAAATTTGGACTTCTGGCGCCAGCTCTGGAGAGTCATTGAGAGAAGGTAAAGTACCATTTTCTTTTGTGTAATAAAGACATTGTAGTGACGTTCTATTAGATTTGAATGCTGATACAGGCTTATAGGCTCAGGGTATAGGGAATTAAGTTATGCAGAGGGTTACTGAGAGTCATAAAAAGTATGATACTGTTGTATATTTTGTATAGGTTTTTTGTTATTAGATGAATATGTTGATAAGTGTGAGAATATTGAATATTTTCTGTAGGATGAATTCTGAAGCATCTACATAGATATTTTAGCAAATGTATATTTTGAGTGTCTACTGGCAATATGGAAAATAAGGGCACGGAAAGAGTTAAGTTCCTGCCTGCAAAGAGCATGTATGTTAAGGGGAGAGGCAGATGTCGACGCTCATGTCAGCTGACTTTCACCACGGTCAGCTAAGCGCTAAGCAAAGCGGCTGGCACCAGAGGCACACAGATGGATGGATGGATGGATGGATGGATGGATGGATGGATGGATGGATGGATGAATTCTTGCACTCAGAGAGCTTAATACGTAGTAAAATACAGAGGGTGGTAAAATTCTTGCTTTGCTGCAGGTAGAAAGGCTGTGGGCCGAGTCATAGCAGAGGAAAGAGCAGTTGATAAGTATTGAAGAAATCACGAGAATTTTTTTTTTAATTGCACTCTGAAGAGAATGATTTTGACAAATTGAGAATGGAAGATTTTTATTCCTTTTTATGTAACACTAAGGAGAATTCCTGATTGTTAGAAGTTGCTGAATCAAGTGTCTCTAGTCTCACCTCTTTGGTGTAGTTAAAAGGTTTTTGTTTTCCTTGAGGAGTTTCTGAATTACTTTCAAGGACTCCATAAATGAACCTTGTATTTGAAATGATGTTTTTTACCAAGGACCCTTCAGGCTGGTTTCTTTTTCCCCTGAAATCTATACAATGAACCTTATAAAAAGAACACTAGGAAACAGAATGTTTTAATTGGGATTCTCAGAAAAGAATCTTATCACATTTAGCATTGTTATTAAGAAAACGGCCCAGCTCATTCCTGTAATCCCAGCATTTTGGGAGAGCAAGGCAGGTGGATCGCTTGAGGTCAGGAGTTTGAGACCAGTCAGAGCAACATGGTGAAACCCTGTCCCTACTAAAAATGCAAAAATAAGCCAGGTGGTGGCCCATGCCTGTAATCCCAACTACTCGGGAGGCTGAGGCGGGAGAATCACTTGAACCCAGGAAATGGAGGTTGCAGTGAGCTGAGATCGCGCCACTGCACTCAAGCCTGGGCAACAGATCCAGACACTGTCTCCAAAAAAAGAGAACAGGACTCGGATTAAACTTGTAAAAGTCACTTACGTTTCTAATTAGGGTGACGACAATTAAAGTCACTTAAATACCCCCATCCACTGCTCTCTGGGGATACAGAAAGAGCTCTTGGGCTGGGATGTGGGGAGGTCAGAGAAGCAGGGCACACCTCTCAGGAGGAAGAAAGGAAAAGCCTACTGCAGATTACCAGCTCCTTTTACTCAATTAGGCTTGAGGAGGGGGCAGAACCGCTCTCCCAGGGGACTGGGGAACTTCTGTGGAGCAGAGTAGACTCTTCCTTGGTGCCTCCTTGGTAGTTGAGGCTGTGTGCTCCCGAGAATGCCCGTTTTCTTATTTCCAAAGAGAAGTGGTAACAAGCACAGAAGTACTGCAGCCTGGACCTTGAGGGGAGCCCCCTCCACCTTCACACTCCGTTACAGTTTTTCTTTTGTTTTCAGAGTTTTTCCTGCTTCCCCTATTATCTGTCTTTCCTGTTCGTTCCTTTTCTTTTGATTCTGGTTCCGGACTGTTACGGAAGAGGCCTTCCTTCGATGTCTAGTGATGCTTGTCTGTCTGTATTTAAGAACAAAGCATTACAAAGCCGATTGACAGGCCTGCCTGTTTAGGTGGAATTCGCCAGCTGGTGAGTTTCGCTGTAGGGTGCCTGGGCAGGAGTCAGTTCTATGTTGTAGGAATACCCCAAGGTGTTAAGATCTGCCTTTTCCCCAGAGCCAGTCCGTTTTTAAAAAGAAGAATGACCTCCTGGCAGGAAAGGGGCAGGAGGTGGTATAATACAGGCTGCTGGGCATCTTCACAGTTGAGTATCTTCAGAGGCTTACGTTTCATTCTCCTTTTTGCACTGTGGCAGCTCTTTCCCGTTTTCCCTCTGAGGTCCCAGTCCTGGAACGTCTCAAGTTCATTTTCTCCATAGTAAACTCCAGCCTTCTGCTGTTGGGGTGGGAAAGCAGGGCTGTGTGATGGGTTGTAGTTGCCTCTCTGAATGGAACAGAGGAGCCGACCTACAAGCTCACTGTTCAGACTGGTTACAGGCCCAGGCCTCATTCTTGCCCTTGAGAGACAGAGCTGATGCTTCTAATCCTGGGCTTTCTTTATTGTCTGGGGCATGAACAGCTTTGCTTCTTATTGGTTTGATATTTGGTTGCTGCTGTTCTTTCTCTTTATCCTAATGAATTTCAGCCTTTGTTTTTGTAGGTTTTGAGAGGGAGCAGAGGTAACCATCTGTGTTGAGTTTAACAGGAAGCCCCTCTTACATTTTTTAAATCCCTAAATAACTTCCCAAGTGAGCCTGTACATCTTGAGACTTCTAGCTTCAATTGGATTAAAGTATCATTTGCTCTGTTGCTCTGTTATTTTTGTTACGTGGTATTTCTCGTTTTTTAAAATAAGAGAATGTTTCCTAACTCATGGAATATAGTTGTCAGAAAGTGGATCTGAGTTACGTAGAAATATTTATTTAAAAATGACTGCCGCCACGTCTTTGAATGGCAAATATTTATTGATGCCTTCTCCACAGCAGATGTCTCCTGTTCGGTAACAGGCTGGCTAAGCCATCTGCCTCTTTCATTCTAATAGTAGTGGTCAGAAAAGATTAGATGTATAATGTGTCGTTGAAATGCAGGAAACCACAGAGGCACTGAGGGCAGAATACTGTATTCCAGGAAGATAAGGCACTTCCATGGTGCTGCATCGACCCTGCCTGCTACGAGGCTGGCGCTTCGCTCTGCATCCTCATTCAGCACATGAAGCAGCTGTCTTAAAATGTCTTCTTTTCTTACTGGTGTTTCTAAACTGACGGTTCTTTCTATACATTCAGTTTGTCGACATAATGTTTGTAGACGTTGTAGTTTGTCCATTTTTTGGCAATCATTTTTTCATTTACTATTAAATATCCCATTTGAAAGTGAATGCTTACCTTAAAGAAGGAAATACTAGAACCAGTTTAACTAGAGAACTTAAAAAACAGTTTGTCCAAAATTAGCAAGTCTGTGAGTTTCGTTGCATCACAGGATTATGCTAAAATTTTAACTATTCTAAAAGAAAATGCACTTTTATTGTCAAAAGTGTGCCCTAAATGGTAACCTTAATTCCTTGATGTTGGGCATATTTGCAAAGTTGCCCCAGAAAAGGCTAGTTAACAGAATGAGGATTTTGGGGAGACCCTGCTGTGAGGTAGTAGTCGTGCATCTGTAGCTTATTTCCTTCCAGTGGCAGTCATGGTGGGCCTTTATAACATCTAGCCTCAGAGGCTGAAGGAAGGGAGGAGCCTCTCAGAGAAGCGAATTTTTTTTTTCTCCTTGCAGTGCTGGAGACCTGTAGTCCCCACTGTATTTGTGAGGGATTTGAGGGGCTTGCCATCAGCTGCAGAGTTGCCTTATTGCCGTACCTCCTTATATGTGTTGGAAGAAGTTGGACTTGCCCTTCCTGCTTCAGCCGGGCTCCCTAAATCCATACTTTCCTGTTCTGTAGTTTTGCCATTTAAACACATCTTGGAATTGGTGGATGACTGTTTCCCAAAAATATGCTTGTTTCTTGTTATTCCTGGGTTTAAATAAGATACTAGTTTCAATAATGGCAGGTGTCAGCGAGTGATTTACTGGTTTTCTTTTGAGGCCTTAACATGAATGCAGATTAGGGATTGAATATCTAGTAGACTTCACCTTGGAGTGAAGTATTTGGAATACCGTTTTATCTCACCAGGAGTACAGTGGATGTTTTGGCAATGAAACGTCATCTGAACCCCCCTCTAGGCTGTATGAGAGCAATAGCATTTATGATTAAGAGCATAACCTCTGGTCCAAGCTGCCTGGGTTCCCATTCTGGCTGTGTTACTTATTAGCTGGTGGCTCTGGGCAAGTTACCTAAGTGCCCTGAGCCTTAAGTCACTCATACATAAACTGGGAATAATTAATACCTTAAAAAATTAATATATGGGCCAGGCATGGTGGCTCATGCCTGTAATCCCAGCACTTTGGTGTTGCAGCGAACTGAGCACAGAAAGTCAACACCAGAAAAAAAGTATGCCAAATTGCAGGGTTTATTGCTGGCGACCACGGAGGACTCACGTCTCTCCAACCCGTGGCCCCGAAAGAAGAGAGATAAGACCTTTTTATACCCGCAAAACTACCTTGGGAGTGGGGGTGGAGATGGGAATGAAAGCTGTCAATCACCTCCCAGGCTAATCCTAGGGCCAGTGTATTCAAATCACCTTCTGGGCGGAGAGGAGGGTGAGGGGGTTCCGGACATTTCAAGGGCCAGGGGACTATTCTGATTGTTATTTAAGGGGTTCACAGATGCTAAGATTAGCATTCATTTACGCATCGTCTGGGTAGGGGTGGGATCCATAGATTTTCAGTTGCTTGGCGCCAGGATGGAATTATCTGGGGCTGCTTACTCTGGGAAACAAAGGCCAGCAATTCTGGCAGATAAGAGAAGGTATGCAGCTATACCTCTCTTTGCATCCTGCAAATAATCTAGCAGTTTACAGAAACCAAGGTTAGCAGTCCTTGTGAGGAGAATGGAAACATTTTTGTCTTTTATAAGATGGCAGTATACAGGTTCCAACTCTAAGTTAGCTATATCACATTGGGAGGCCAAGGCAGGCTGATCACCTGAGGTCGGGAGTTCGAGACCAGCCTGACCAACACGGAGAAACCCCGTCTCTACTAAAAATACAAAATTAACCAGGCGTGGTGGTGCGCACCTGTAATCCCAGCTACACAGGAGGCTGAGGCACGAGAATCTTTGAACCCAGGAGGCAGAAGTTGCAGTGAGCCTTGATTGTGCCATTGCACTCCAGCCTGGGCAACAAGAGCGAAATACCATCTCAAAAAAATAATAATAATGTATGTCCAGTGCTTCATATATTGCAAGTGTTTGCTACTCTGGCCATTTCCCTTCACAGTGATTGGTCTATCTCATGTTTGTTTTTCAGTGATATTGTGGTCCAGATAGTAGATGCTCGAAACCCACTCCTGTTCAGATGTGAGGATTTGGTAAGTCAAGTTTGACAAAATTCAAACGTAAGTCCTTTGAGTAGCAATGAGAGGGCCGCGTCACTCAGTGCAGTGACTGTAGGCATACATTCTTTCCTCTCTGGCTTTGTTTAATTAGGCCTCCTCCCCTTCCAGGGTCCGGAGCTTGCATAATGCCACTGTTTAGACAGATGTTTTCTCTTCTCAAACAATTGTTTCTATCTGCAAGAAGGCACAGACACTTACATGGGCTTTCTAGCTTTTACTTTAGAAGCCACTTAATAGACATTTGCCAGTTTCCCATTTTTCAGGAAACCCCAGTTGAAACAGCATTTTATTTATTTATTTTAGCATATTGCTGGTCACTTCACTTTCTAATTCATCCCGTAAGTTCTCTCTTCTCACACTTCAGTTATGACTCCCTGTGGTATTTTACAAGTGGGCTAAGTTTATGAAACACCACAGGGGTTAATAACTAAGGTGTGAGAATCCCCTGAGATAATGTAATAAAGCTTTGGGTTGAGAACTGTAGTACTGTGCTATAGCTGGCCTAGAGTTAGAGCCTGAACAACACCATTTTATACAAGACCAAGCTTGGCGTCTGTAAATATAACTGCTAGCTTGCTCTGCAAAATGCCCACTATGTAAAGCCGCTCACCTTTTCTTATCAGTAACTGCCTGAATTGCTGGCCTTTGCTTACTGGTAATGACCAGAATAAGCAGCCCAAGCTAATTCCATCCTGGCCCCTGCGACTTGTAATAAGTAACTAAGATCTGTGGATTCCACCCCTGCCCAGACGATGTGTAAACTAATAACTAAGGCTTAGCTTGACTTCTGTAAACCACTTAGGTAACAATTGAAGTGACAAGTCCCCTAGCCCCTTGGAATGTCCGGAGACCTGCGCCCTCCTCTCTGCTAGGGAGGTGATTTACGGAATCCCCTCGCCCTCAGAATGTCTGAATTCCTTCACCCCCACCCCCGCCCCACACCCTCACCCAGGAGGTGGTTTATGGGCATTAAAAGGTCTTGTCACCCTCCTTTCGGGGCCACGGGTTGGAGCCCTCCGTGGTTGCCGGCAATAAAGACCCTGCAATTTGGCATAATTTTGTCTTGGTGCTAATTTTATACTTGATCCAAATACTTCCAGTACATATTATTCTTCATTTATTTATTACTATTTTATATATGTAATTTTTTGTAGAGACAGGATCTTGACATGTCGCCCAGGCTGGTCTCCAACTCCTGGGCTCAAGCAATGCTCCCCACTCCGCCTTCCAAAGTGCTGGAATTACAGGCATGAGCCCCCATGTCTGGCCCAGATTATTTTTAAATAACAAAAATATTAATGATAGGCTGGGCACCCACTATTAATATTTTTGGTGATTCAACGATCACGCCTGTAATTTCAGCACTTTGGGAGGCTGAGGCGGGCAGATCACAAGCTCAGGAGTTAAGACCAGTCTGGCCAACATAGTGAAACCCTGTCTCTACTAAAAAACTTAAAAAAATTCGCCGGAGAGGGTGCTGTGCGCCTGTAATCCCAGCTACTCAGGAGGCTGAGACAGGAGAGTTTCGTGAACCCTGGAGGTGGATGTTGCAGTGAGCTGAGATCACGCCACTGCACTCCAGCCTGGGTGATAGTGCGAGACTTCGTCGCAAAAAAAAAAAAAAAAAAATTAGTGGTGGAACTTCTTTTCAAAGCTTACTGAAAGGATTAGTATAATGCATCATGATTAAAGATCTTTAAATTTAGGATGTGATTTAAAACTGGGGGCAGAGCCGAGGGTGGTGGCTCAAGGCTGTAATCCCAGCACTTTGGGAGGCTGAGGCGGGTGGATCACGAGGTCAAGAGATCGAGACCATCCTGGTCAACATGGTGAAACCCCGTCTCTACTAAAAATACAAAACATTAGCTGGGCATGGTGGCGCATGCCTGTAATCCCAGCTACTCAGGAGGCTGAGGCAGGAGAATTGCCTGAACCCAGAAGGCAGAGGTTGCAGTGAGCCGAGATCGTGCCATCGCACTCCAGCCTGGGTAACAACAGTGAAACTCCATCTCAAAAAAAAAAAAAAAAAAAAACTGGGGGCAGTCTGTAGGAGTTGGGTGGAAAAGAGAAGAAGAGAAAAACTAGGGGCAGTAAAAACTTTTATTGGGATCTTCCATATAATCAGCTTCATTTTTTCCTTGTTTGAAGAGGTCTTTCTAAATCTCTGTCTTGCTTAGGAATGTTATGTGAAAGAAATAGATGCCAATAAGGAGAACATCATTCTGATCAACAAGGCAGACTTGCTGACTGCTGAGCAGCGGAGTGCCTGGGCCACACACTTTGAAAAAGAAGACGTGAAGGTTATTTTCTGGTCAGCTTTGGCCGGAGGCATTCACCTGAACGCTGACTCTGAGGTAATCTGAGGGACTTTTCTTGGTTGGGTTTCAAAAAGGAGGATTTTGATTTCTCATTAATAATGCTTCGCTTGTTCTTTGTTTATTCTTATTGGAAATTTATGGGAATTAGAACCCATGTGCTGCATTAGAATGACGTATAGAAAGTAAATCACAGTTACTCTCTCTGTGGCTGTTGAATAGTCTGACATTTCCACTGTTGTTACACACTGATACTAGCTATATTTTTTAATTTTTAAAAAGATTGTAGGCAGGAAGTTGTATAGGAAGTTCCACAATGACCTTGTAACTGCTTTTAAGAGACGTCGGAACACCAGGGTGCAATTGAAGGAGGCAGTCAGTTCTCAGGACTTGATTAGAATCCCTTTTGACTTTGTTTGGAAAACAAAGAAACCGAGTAACCCTTAATTAAGATAAACCACATTATTTTCTTAATCTTGTAACCCAAATTTTGCAGAAGTAGTTGGAGCTTTGTTTTCACTTTCGAATAAAATAGTAACTCTGAAAAGAAATCAGTGATAATTGTAGAGGTGGAGAGGCTTGCGAAGTACTGTCTTTTTCCATGTTCTCGTCTCCTGTGTCTGTGTATCAGACATCTGCTGACTTCAGAGTGTTGTGTCTAGCTGGGTTATGAATACAGCACCCTCCCCTCCGTGAGCTCAGTTTATAAGCTCTCATCTCTGTCTCTGGGAAGGAGTTTCTTCCTCCCCCTCCCTGTCAAACAGTTGCATATTTCTCTTTGACTGCTTTAAGCCACAGGATGCTCGAAACCAGGTAACTCGTTCCTTTTTGCCTCGAAATTTAGAAAGTTCTTCCATTCAGTGGAAGGAAGTCAGCCACCGTATCCTTTGATCCGAGGACTCTGTCCCTTCAGTTCTCTCCTGCAGCTGTGCATTTTGTGCTTTCGTGTTCCTCATAGACACAAGCTCCGGGGCGCCCTCCTCATAGACACCAGCTCCGGGGCGCCCTCCTCATAGACACCAGCTCCGGGGCGCCCTCCTCATAGACACCAGCTCCGGGGCGCCCTCCTCATAGACACCAGCTCCGGGGCGCCCTCCTCATAGACACCAGCTCCGGGGCGCCCTCCTCATAGACACCAGCTCCGGGGCGCCCTCCTCATAGACACCAGCTCCGGGGCGCCCTCCTCATAGACACCAGCTCCGGGGCGCCCTCCTCATAGACACCAGCTCCGGGGCGCCCTCCTCATAGACACCAGCTCCGGGGCGCCCATCATGGGTGCCTGTTTACTTGTGTCAGGACTGCCGGTAAAACTGGCCACGCCTAATTGAATACGTTATTCCAGGTGGTGTTTGTCTAGGGCAGGTACAGAGCACTCATCTTTCTTGTCATCAGGATATTCACATGCATTCAGTTTCTGGTAGTTCATCCCCTTTCAGAAGCTGTTTGCTCTTGGCTCATTGAACCTGTGAGCAACTGAATCCCTCAAATATCAAAAAAATAAAAAAGACTTATTAAGCAAACTTCATCCCATCTTTACATGTAGAGAAAGACATTCGTTCTGTTTTATCTCACCTTAGGATAGTGCTGTTCCCTTTAAATATGTTAATGATTTGGTACCAAGGCAGAGTTCATCTTAGAGTGTGCGGTTAGAGTTTCCTTACCTTCTAGCTGTGAATTTTCACGTCATTGATAACACTGTTGAACAGGATAGGAGCAAGGATACGGCCCTGTGACCTTTTGTGGACTTACTAGCAGCACTCTGCTAAGCGTTTTTACGTGAATATAGATATATTCACAAGAAGGTAATAATAGTTATTACCATCATTAATTAAAACTAACCCGTAAAAGTAATAAGTTAATAAAAACATATTCTTTACCAAGCACCACTGTTCTAAACACTTTACATATCTTACTCATTTAATCTTCTCAGCATTAAGTATAGATCCTTACCATTCTTAGACAGAAGAATAGTTCGCCCTCTTAAACCATTATTTCTGTTGTTTCAAGTCTTTTCTGAACGTCATTGTCTTACTGAAGTTTTAAAAATAGGTATTATCATTATATTGCTCTGCTGCGATGCCATAACCCTGTAAAAAATGGAAAGATGAGTTTCTGCAGGTTTGGCCTCTCTTGACTTACTAATCAAGTAGTCGCTAACAAAGGGAAATGAACCTTTTTGCATGATCAGTAACTCTTATTGCCTCCTGTTGACCGTCTTATTGTTAGAGCTCACCAGGTAACCTGTGGAACTGTTTTAATGTCAGTCACTGATGGAAGGTAATTCCTTCCTCCTTTTTAAGAGTTAGGCACCATTTGATTCTCCCAAGTTTTCTGGACTCTGCTGTTCTCCGTGATTTCTCAGGCTGCAAAGTCTTACTTGTAACCATATCTGTAATGTGGGTATCAAACATGAACGTATTAGAAGCAGCTTAATAGTCACTGTTTTCTCGCCTGAAAGTTGGGTTCATCTTCTGCAGTTGTTCAGCTTCTGTTGTTCAACCTCAGTTTTCAACTTCCGAAAAATGTGACGTTTTTGAAAAGACAGAGCCCAATTCTGAGTTGACTATCTCTGGGTTTCCTTTGGTCACCTGGAAATTACACTGTGTTCCCCAAAAGATTGAGTTTTTCCTTCTTTCTTTTAATTTTTAACTTAATTATGGCAAAGTCCTTTTATTGTCTTCACTACTTTTCCTGAGACTGAACTGCTCCCAGCTGTAGTTTTTCTATTACACATTGACGTTCAGTTCGCATTCTTGTTTTTCTGTTTCTTTAGTATTTTAAAATGACTCAAAAGAGTTCACAGTGAGGACACTGACTTCTTTACATTCACTGCTCATTTACCATGGAACGTGCTTCCAATTCTGTATTTCTCTCATAAGCCAGGTTTCTTTTTGAGTTGCCAGGCTTGATTGTGAAATCATCCTATTTTTCCTGGCATTTTGTTTTTATTTCTGCTTTCTTAAGATTTAGGATACATGTTTGAATTCACTGTGACCCCTTCTGTGACTGTTAATCATTCTAACACAAAATTACTTGGAAATCATACAAGCTTTCCATTACTTTCAAGTCCTAACAAATTCACCCTTGTTGATAAGACTTAGTAACTGTAAATTGCCTTATTTCTGCTTTGTTGTCAAGAGGGACTCAGAAGAATTAACACACCCATGAGTAGTAAATGATTTTTACCTTTCGCTTTCCAAAGGGAATCTTTCATCTCTTTCATTGGTAAATTTCCACATGTGGAGTTGAGTTTTGCCACCGCATTTCACACACACAGATCTGTGCTCCATGGTACTTTGACTTACTAAAAGCAATTAAGAGAGGAGAACAGTTTTTTTAAACATGCCAACCACTGTCTTTAAAAATACAAACGTGGCCGGGCGCGGTGGCTCATGCCTATAATCCCAGCACTTTGGGAGGCCGAGGCGGGTGGATCACGAGGTCAAGAGATTGAGACCATCCTGGTCAACATGGTGAAACGCTGTCTCTACTAAAAATACAGAAATTAGCTGGGCATGGTGGTGCGTGCCTGTAGTCCCAGCTACTCAGGAGGCTGAGGCAGGAGAATTGCTAGAACCCAGAGGGCGGAGGTTGCAGTGAGCCGAGATCGCGCCATTGCACTCCAGTCTGGGTAACAACAGCGAAACTCCGTCTCAAAAAATAAATAAATAAAATAAAAATACAAATGTAAAATGAACTGCAAATGGCAAAGTTGCCCTTGCTTTGTGCAGAGTATGTTAAATGTGTTGTTGCTCCTGAGAAATGCTTTGTTTTATTATGTAGCCCATTGCAAAATAATGTACTGCCAAAGAATTAAGTTGAACATAAGCTTTTCCCCTTGTGTTCTTTGAAGTGTTGTTGTTTTCTGTTTGTTTTTGGAGAGACCCTGTCTCTGGTCTTGAATTCCTGGCATTGAGCAATACTCCCACCTCAGCCTACCCAAGTAGGGGTATTACAGGTGCTGGGATTACAGGTGTTACAGGTGTGAGCCATCACACCTGGCCGAAAGAGTTATTTTCAATTACAAAAGCAATACATGTTATCTGTATAGAGTTCAAATAGTATAGAAACATATAAAGTAAAAAGTGAAGGGAAGGTCCCATTTCTCCTCCCCTCCACGAGGGCGCCACCATTGATGGTTGTCTGTCACAGCACTGAAAGGCTTTCATTGTCTTCTCCCTATATCACCTTTCAGTCTCCATCAGAACTTTGCTTGTCCTCTGTTCATCCCTTTTTTTTTCCTTTTTTTTTTTTTTTTTTTTTTTTTTTTTCAGACAGAGCCTTGCTCTGTCGCCCAGGCTAGAAGAGTGCAATGGCGCCATCTCGGCTCACTGCAACCTCCACCTCCTAGGTTCAAACAATTCTCCTGAGTAGCTGGGATTACAGGTATGCACCACCACGCCCAGCTAATTTTTGTATTTTTAGTAGAGACAAGGTTTCACCATGTTGGTCAGGCTGGTCTCAAACTCCTGACCTCAAATGCTCTGCCCGCCTCAGCCTCCCAAAATGCTGGGGTTAAAGAGTGAGGCACGGCGCCCGCCTGTCCTCTGTTCATCTTGCATAACCGATTCATTAAGTATCTTGCCTAGAGTGGAAACTGCAGTTACGTACTTCTGAGTGTTTCTATTTTATCAGGAAGAGGTAAACAGAGATGATAGACAAAGCAATACCACTGAGTTTGAAAACTCCAGTTTCGACGAGGCTGAAATTTCACACAGTGAGACCGAACATCTCCCAGCCAGGGACTCTCCTTCACGTAGTGAAAATCCCACTACTGATGAAGATGACAGTGAGTATGAGGACTGTCAGGAGGAAGAGGAAGATGACTGGCAGACGTGTTCAGAAGAAGACAGTCCTGATGAAGAGGACTGTGGCCAGGACTGGAAGGAAAGCTGTATGTCAGATTCTGAGGCTCCGGGCAGGAACACCCCGCAGAAGAGGCAGATACACAACTTTAGCCATCTGGTATCAAAGCAGGAGTTACTAGAGCTTTTTAAGGAGCTACACACTGGGAAGAAGGTGAAAGATGGACAACTTACAGTCGGACTGGTAAGATGACATTATGTCAGAACATTGTTACCACATAATGTCTTTATTCCCCATTCCTCAGTAGCTACATGAGGACCCCAGAGACTAACCAGGCTTCTGGCATCACAGGGAACATTGCCCTCTTGTTGCCCACTGGCATCATGAGATTAGGCAGTGGGACAGACAGACCCCAACTCGAAGGAATCAGCTTCCTCAAGGGTTGTACTGGTAACATACCTGTTCACATTAAATGCATCCTCCAGTTTCCCTTCAGTAAAGCTTTTCCTGTCATATGAAGGACCAAGAGAGCAGAATAAAAGAGATGTTATTGTTGTCTTCAGACTTCAGCCCAGTGCTCTTTTGACACGCTGTGATCCTTGCCAGCTTAAGCTGTAAATGTTCCAGATGCTTATTAGGGAGAACCCCAACATCTTGGGGCTGGACAAAATTGACAAATGAGTTAGTTGCATAAACACTGCAGAGCATAGCAGATGGGGGAAGTAGATCACATCCCCAGCTTTATATACCCTAGTTCCAAAAGTGGCTGTGGAAGTGCCCAAACCCCAAGGGGCTACAGTATGGTTCTAGGTGGCTCCATCCTTAGCTAAGGAGATGTAAGGTGTTAGAGAAGGTATTTATTATAAAGATCTATCTATAATATAACAGTGAGGGAAAGGAGATCGTGGCAGGTTTGAAAGTCTCCTAGCTTTTCAGTTGCATGCTAAGTATAGCTAATCATAATTATTTTTGAGCCCCCTTCTCTCCTGCCCCAACCCCCTGCCCCAAAATGCCTGCTTAAAATGACTAAAGTAGATTAGCATCTTATTTTACTGCACTAGTTAAAAGAGTTGTCTGTGGAGTCAGACAGGCCTAGGTGTGATTCCCAATTCAGCAGTAGAACTAGCTTGTTATGAACACTGGGAAAGTTGCTTAATGTCTTTGAGCTTTCAAGCTTCATTGTCTATATTGTTGCTAAAAATTTGTATCAGAAAGTTCAACTTCTCTACAAGTACCCTTCTTTCTCACATTTATGGAAAAACTGAGCAGCCTTCCTCATTTTCTGAATTTCTCACTCTAGAAATTCTGTAAACATTTATTGATCACCTGCCACATGCCAGGCAAGAATGCTGACTCTTAATTGAAAATTTAAAAAATGTGTTATGATTATTAAAATGTCCATCTGGTCATCCTCACCCAGTGTCGAAGATGCAACAGAAACAGCTGCCTGTAGATGGGGCAGTGAGGGAAGGCTGGGAACAAGGGGATGAAACAACAAAACCTATACAATTAAAATGTGCATAACCTGACCATATGTCACTGGAGACACATCTGAATAAATATACCCACATCACAGGAGAAAAAAAGATGTCTCAACAAACACAGAGCATCGATTTCAAATCATTTTCTCAAGTAACCAGATGCTTATGCTAGTCTTGCCACTATCTGTAATGCCTCTGAGTCTTTGATAGATGTACTGTTTTCCTGTTTGGTAACTGCTGAGTCTCTTCTAGGTGGGCTACCCTAATGTTGGTAAGAGTTCAACAATCAACACCATCATGGGCAACAAGAAAGTATCTGTGTCTGCCACACCTGGTCACACGAAGCACTTTCAGGTATGTCTGTAGTTCCTTGCCACTCCTATGCTGCTCTTTCTTTGTTTGTTGTATGCCCAGCTCAGACCTCTTATTTGTCTTTCAGACACTCTACGTGGAGCCTGGCCTCTGCCTATGTGACTGCCCAGGCTTGGTGATGCCATCTTTTGTGTCTACCAAGGCAGAAATGACTTGCAGCGGAATCCTCCCAATTGATCAGATGAGAGATCACGTTCCGCCTGTATCATTAATATCCTTTCTGCTTCAGAAACACTGTAGTTATTATGTGCGTATTAGGGCTTCAGGTTTGTTTTAGGCATTTGAGGGATTCAGATTTGATGAGGAATTTAAAATACTAGTGATCTGCACAAGTTCATAGTGTGAGATAGCATGAGAACTTCAGAATTAGAACTTCACTTCCTATTTCAGCAGTGCAGGAATGGAAGAGTCCAGGTTTCAGAT
The DNA here is from genome assembly GCF_049354715.1 of Callithrix jacchus. Classification (NCBI taxonomy): domain Eukaryota; kingdom Metazoa; phylum Chordata; class Mammalia; order Primates; family Cebidae; genus Callithrix; species Callithrix jacchus. Next base: position 23,596,801 of record NC_133516.1, on the reverse strand, counting down.
ACTCAGCTCCAAGTTGCAAACCTGTTTAACAATGCCATTTAACCATTTCAGTGACCTTGGAAAACTTGCTTTGCTTTTCTCTAAGTGGGGAAAAATCATCGATATCACGGTTGATTAATCAGTATAACTAACATATATTGAATACTTGCTATGTGCTTTTCTAAACCCTAACCTAGTATCTTTTAATCCTCAAAAAACAACCCTTAAGGCAGACACTGCTGTTATTCCCATTTCTTCAAACTTGAGGAAACTGAGGCACAGAGAAGTTAAATAATTTATCTAAGCCCTTATAGCTAGTAAGTAGTAAATTAGGAACTCTACTGCCTCTCAGTAGCATAATGAATTAACTTACATAAAGCATCTAGGACAGTCCCCAGCATGTAAAAAGGACTCAAAGATGGATTTGTGAAGAACTATGTGCAGGGGCCAGTCATGGTGTTTCATGCCTATAACCACCAACACTTTGGCAGGCCGAGGTGCATAGGTCACTTGAGCCAGGAGTTTGAGATCAGCCTGGCCAACATAGCAAAACCCTGTCTCTACTAAAAGTACAAAAATTAGCTGGGCACAGTGGTGCACGCCTATAGTCCCAGCTACTTGGGAGGCTGAGGCACGAGAATTTCCTGAACCTGGAAGGCAGAGGTTGCAATAAGCTGAGATAGTGCCACTGCACTCCTCACTGTGGGTGACACAGTGAGACTCTTGTCTTTAAGAAAAAAGAAAATGAAAGAAAAAAACTTGCAAGATCTGAGATTTTACTCTGTTTACGAGCTAACAAGTTTGTCATTGTTTTGTGGATACTAGCAGAAAACAGGAGACTTCATGAAACTGGCACAGTAATCCATTGGCTCCTGAGTAGGGTAAAATTGCAGACCCTTCATAACTAAAGGCCACAGCTTATTTATAGATATATCTATTTGAAAAAGTATATACCTTTTTTTTTTTTTTTTTTGAGATGGATTTCACTCTGTCACCCAGGCTGGAGTATAGTGGTTTGATCTTGGCTCACTCTAACCTCTGCCACCTGTTTAATCAATTCTCCTTCGCCTCCGAAGTAGCTGGGATTACAGGTGCACGTCACCACGCCCAGTTAATTTTTGTATTTTTTTAAGTAGAGACGAGGTTTTGCCATGTTCAGCAGGCTGGTCTCAAACACCTGACCTCAGATGATCCGCCTGCCTCGGCCTCCCAAAGTGCTGGGATTATAGGCATGAGCCACTGTGCTGGGCCTTTTAAGTTTCTAATTAATAGTTAGACATGAATTATTTATTGCAGGCAGCCTCAGGTTAGGTACTGTGGAAGGTAGGGCATGAATGGAGATGGCTCCTGACTTTTATGACGCATCAGTCTGTTGGGGCACATGAGGCATGTATGTGAATAACTTGTACAACACAGAATATCGTTACTGGCTTAAGGAAAATTCAGACAAACTGTAGGAGATTAGACAGAGGAGGAAAAGTAATCCCGCATAATTGTAGACATTAGAAACAAAGACTCCACTTGCTTTATCTCTAAATTAGAATCATCTCACAAATGCGTGATCTTTTCAGGGTAAAAATATGGCATCTTTAAAGTCTGCTTCAGAGATATTTTAAATTATTACTTTAAAAGAATTCCTATGGAAGAGTTGTTGGAACTTAAGGCCTTGTTTAAAAGGAAAAAAAACAACTGAGTCTTTTAAAATTAATCAGTAACTATGCTTCTGCTTTGGAGAGGAGAAAGTGTTTGTCATACAAGTGACGAAGTACCATGTTCCTAGAGGCAGGTTTCTTATGCCATGGGGAGGAGGGAGGCAGTTCAAGAGAATGGTTTCCCTGACAAGCTTACGTTTGCCAGAATATTCCAAGACATGTTTTAGAAGTTACCTATGGGATTAATATCATAAAGCCTAGAGAGGATGAAGATCCCCACCGGCCTGCAACGTCAGAAGAACTGTTAACAGCTTATGGATGTAAGTTGTGATTCATTAGAAAACATGAACAAAAGTAACAGCATACCTAATTAATAGAAATGACAATAGTAATAGTACTAGAAACACTATTGTGCAAAGATAGAAATTTACACTATTTCTTTAGCATTTTCAAGCCGTCTTCCCGGGTGAATGTTTCTGTCTCTGCAGGCCTTGCCTGCAAAGTAACCTGAAGTGCAAATAGCTTTTAGGACGTTTGCTGCTTTGACGGTACCCACGTGCAGGCACAGGGTTCTCATCTTAGGCTGTGTTGGCTCTTTCTGGAGCCTTCTCCCAAACAAGAAGAAAAGGGCTGTGTGGAAGGAAGTGAGTATGCACACCAGAGCGAGACAGGAGAGGTATGAGGGAACACCAGCAGGGAAACCGTCAGAGACGGGACGGAGGGGAGCTTGGTTAGGAGAGAGGCACAAAGCGTCCTCCTTCCATCAACCCCAGAAACCTTACTTGACATTAAAATGAGCCCACAGCCATCCCACCTTCACATTTATCCCAATTCCACATGAGAACCTATGATTTCTTACTTTAAATGTAAACTTTAAAGGTGGCCTGGAGAACCTGTGTCTACCTAAAAAAAAAATAGCAGTGTTAGGAACATTTCCATGCATGTGTGGCTTGCCTTTAAGGGATTGCCACTTGCTGGGAAGGAGTTCAGGTGATTTCAGTATTTACTGGCAGAGAAAGGTGAAAGGTGATTTGATATGAATCACACTTAATCAAACCTTGAACGTACAGACTCTAACGAGGAAAAATACTAAACACTTGTGGTAAAACTATTGTCATTACAGATTCATAGAGCAAGAAAAGACCCTGAAGATCACCTCACCTCCTAGCCCCCACCTTTTTATTTTTGTTTTTTGAAACGGAAGCTCAGTGTAACCCAGGCCAGAGTGCAGTGGTGTGATCTCGACTTAGTGAAACCTCCACCTCCCTGGTTCAAGAAATTCCCTTGCCTCAGCCTCCGGGGTAGCTGGGATTACAGGCACCCGCCACCACTCCAGCTAATTTTTTTGCACTTTTTGTAGAGATGGGGTTTCATCATGTTGGTCAGGCTGGTCTTGAACTCCTGTCCTTATGATCCACCTGCTTCAGGCCCCCAAAGTGTTGGGATTACAGGTGTGAGCCACTGCGCCCAGCCCTAGCCCCCGCTTTTAAGAGTAATCTGAACTCAGAGCCTGAGCTGACCCAAGGTGAGGTGGCTGGTCAGTTGCATACCCTGGGTGGGATCTCTCTCCAAGATGTTAGCCTGGAAAATGCAGAAAGGTGTACTCCACCAAACTTTCAATTTGATTGTACTTCCAGATAAAACTGAAAAGAATGAGTCTTTTAAGATTTTTCATCTAATGCTGCCTTATAAAATCAGAGTAAGGAAAAAGCCAGTTTGTAAAAGCAAATGACCACACTCACAGTTTTTAAGTTCAGTATCTGCAAGTGCATGTAGAATAAAATCTCTGGCTGTAAATTTTCAAAGATACTGCCAAATTAATGTCATTCATTCTATTTTGTATTTCTTTAAATAGTTGTGAAGTTGAACATCTTTCCAAATGTTTTGTGGCCATTTGTATTTCTTCTGGGAATCACATTTTCCTGTACATGGTTCCTGTCTTAATGAGTTCTAGAAGTTCTTTGTTATATGTGCTACACGTTTTTCCCAATGTTAATTTACGGTGTCTTTGTCCCCACAGAAGTTGACGATTTTAATAGACTGTGTATTTCCTTTTTGGTTTGATTGGGTTTGGTGTTTTACTTGGGAAGGTCTTATCCATCCCAAAAAGATAAAACTATCTGGAGAAAGTTACCTGTGGCCGCCCAAGTCCGCCACTTTGTGCTCTGTGTCCGCCCATTGCCACGATCCAGGAGGACTCCGCGCCGCCCGGCCGCCTCCGAGCTCGGGCCCCATGTGAGGGGCCCCCCCTTATCCCATCTTTCCGGCTAGACTTGAAAGTCCAGTTTCACCAGAGGCTGAGGCTCCAGGAAAAGGGGAGCAAGTTCATTGGATCAAACATGTCACATGAGTCGGACAATAATAAAAGACTAGTGGCCTTAGTGCCCATGCCCAGTGACCCTCCATTCAATACCCGAAGAGCCTATACCAGTGAGGATGAAGCCTGGAAGTCATACTTGGAGAATCCCCTGACGGCAGCCACCAAGGCCATGATGAGCATTAATGGTGATGAGGACAGTGCTGCTGCCCTTGGCCTGCTCTATGACTATTACAAGGTTCCTCGAGACAAGAGGCTGCTGTCTGTAAGCAAAGCAAGTGACAGCCAAGAAGACCAGGAGAAAAGAAACTGCCTTGGCACGAGTGAAGCCCAGAGTAATTTGAGTGGAGGGGAAAACAGAGTGCAAGTCCTAAAGACTGTTCCAGTGAACCTTTCTCTAAATCAAGATCACCTGGAGAATTCCAAGCGGGAGCAGTACAGCATCAGCGTCCCCGAGAGCTCTGCCATCATCCCCGTGTCGGGAATCACTGTGGTGAAAGCTGAAGATTTCACACCAGTTTTCATGACCCCACCTATGCACTATCCCCGGGGAGATGGGGAAGAACAACGAGTGGTTATCTTTGAACAGACTCAGTATGACCTGCCCTCGCTGGCCACCCACAGCGCCTATCTCAAGGATGACCAGCGCAGCACCCCAGACAGCACGTACAGCGAGAGCTTCAAGGACGCAGCCACAGAGAAATTTCGGAGTGCTTCAGTTGGGGCTGAGGAGTACATGTATGATCAGACCTCAAGTGGCACGTTTCAGTATACCCTGGAAGCCACCAAATCTCTCCGCCAGAAGCAGGGGGAGGGCCCCATGACCTACCTCAACAAAGGACAGTTCTATGCCATAACACTCAGCGAGACTGGAGACAACAAATGCTTCCGACATCCCATCAGCAAAGTCAGGAGCGTGGTGATGGTGGTCTTCAGTGAAGACAAGAACAGAGACGAACAGCTCAAATACTGGAAATACTGGCACTCTCGGCAGCACACAGCGAAGCAGAGGGTCCTTGACATTGCTGATTACAAGGAGAGCTGTAATACAATTGGAAACATTGAAGAGATTGCATATAATGCTGTTTCCTTTACCTGGGACGTGAATGAAGAGGCGAAGATTTTCATCACCGTGAATTGCTTGAGTACAGATTTCTCCTCCCAAAAAGGGGTGAAAGGACTGCCTTTGATGATTCAGATTGACACATACAGTTATAACAATCGTAGCAATAAACCCATTCATAGAGCTTATTGCCAGATCAAGGTCTTCTGTGACAAACAGATGGGAAGCCTGGGAGCATGAAGCTAGAGGAAATCCTGGCTCACTCATTTCACTTGAAAATGACCAACAGAAAAGAAAAAGCAATTAAATCCTATAGAATGTTTCATGAGAAAAGAGATTAAGATCAGACTGACTTCCCTATGAATAATGAATGCCTATCAAAAAGGCCTACAAAACAAGTGAAAACTGTAGCCTGATATTTCAAAATAAGCTAAATGAAATTAAAGAAATAATGGAAGTTTGAAGATCAACACGAATCACAATTTGAAAAATTCAGCTTGAGATGTGTAGAAAAAATAGAATGACTTGAAAGGAGATGAGATGGAACTCATGGAATTTAGAAATAAAGGATTAAAATATATTAGAAATAAAAACTATGCTAGAAGCAGTACAGAGTAAATAAATGTAAAAGATAATACTTTAAGAAAACAAGCTGGAAAACAACAACATTTTTTAAATCAGAGGAAATGAAGAAAGAGGTGTGAGATAAAATACAGATATAGATGAAAGGTAAAGAAGATGTGATATAGGCCAGGTGCATGGCTCACACCTGTAATCCCGGCACTTTGGGAGGCCAAGGTGGAAGAATCACATGAGTCCAGGAGTTTGAGGCCAGCTTAGGCAACAAAGCAAGACCCTCATCTCTACAGAAAAATGTAAACATTACCCAAGTTCAGCGATGCTTGTCTGTAGTCCTAGATACTCAGGAGGCTGAGGCAGGATGATTGTTTGAGTCCAGGAGTTTGAGGTTGCAGTGAACTATGCTCTAGCCTGGGTGACAGAGTGAGACCCTATCTTTAAAAAAAGAATTCAGCATACATATAATATAAATCTTTGAGAAAAAATAGTGCGAGGGTGGAATAATAAAAATACATATGCTTTATGCATTTAAATACATATGCTCTAAGGGAAACTTTAAACAGAAAATGTATGTATTTAAACAGCCCACCACCCACTTGGGAAAATTGATCCAGTATAACCAATACCAAATAGTTAAGTTATTGGACTTTTGAAAAAAGAAAATAATATAATTTGGGCATCTCAGTAAATAAAATAAATATTAAATTACTTATAAGGCAAATTTGATTATCAAACTTTTAAACAGCAATACCTTGTCAGAAGACAATGTTATTTAAGGTAACGAAGTAAAGAAAATATGAGCCAAGAAGTTTATACGCAGCCAAATTGACTTTGAAGCATAAAGAGAAACACAGGCACAACAAAATAAAATAACAAACTCCCTGAATCCGAGAATATTTCTTCTTAGAGACTCCAACTTTAGACAAGCAATATTACTGTAAAGACACTGATAAAATGACTGGTGGTGAGCATTCAGGATCTGTTTGCCTGTAGATCTCATTCCTAATGATGGCAGAGTGTGACAGTGTATTCTGATAAGGTAGACATTGTACAATTATTTTAAAATTGGGAAGGATAGAAAGGAGAGCATATAAAAAATAAAATAAGTTGACTAACCGCTTATAGATATTCATTGTAAATGAAAGGATACTACTTCATATCAGATGCCAGGGAGAGAGAGGAAGGGAGAGATGATATTAGCAGCCAGTTCACTATTGCCCATCACTCTTTTTTAAAAATTATTTTTCCATAAGTTACTGGGGTACAGGTAGTGTTTGGTTACATAAGTAAGTTCTTTAGTGCTGATTTGTGAGGTTTTGGTGTGCCCATCACCTGAGCAGTACACACTGTACCATATATGTAGTCTTTTATCCCTTGCTCCCCTCCCACTTTTCCCCAGAATCCCCCAAAGTCCACTGTATCATTCTTATGCCTTTGCGTCCTCATAGCTTAGCTCCCACATATCAGTGAGAACATGTGATGTTTGGTTTTCCATTCCTGAGTTGCGTCACTTAGAACAATAATCTCCAGTCGTATCCAGGTCACTGCAGATGCTGTTAATTCAGCCCATCACTCTTAAAGGTGCTGCAGTCAGTTGTATTAAAGGTCTATATGCTGTTAACATTCCTGAGACTTCTGGTTTAGCAATAACAGAGCATTGAGAGAAGTAGGCTCCAGTGAGCAGACAACAGTGGCAGGAGGAAGCAGAGATGGGCCATGACAATTTCAGTTAATGCCAATCATCCAGCTTTCAGAGCAGCACAACAATCAATAGGACAGTTTCCATGACACTGGTAGGACAATAGAACAGTACACAGTAGGAAAATTCACAATACACAGTACACAGTAGGACAGTTCATAGTATACAGTAGGACAGTGCACCGTAAGACAGTTCACAGTACATAGTAGGACAGCTCATAGGACACAGTAGGACAGAGCACAGTACACAGTAGGACAGTATACAGTAAGCACACAGCAGGATAGTTCACAGTAGGACAGTTCACAATACATAGTACACAGTAGGACAGTTTAGGACAGTACACAGTATATAGTAGGACAGTACACAGAACACAGTAGGACAATACACAATAGAACAGTTCACAGTACATAGTAGGACAGTTTCCATGACACAACAATCAGTAGGACAGTTTCCAGGACAGCAGGGAGGTTTCTGTGACAATTTCTAGAGGCCTGTTAAATCAATAGACATAGTTATGTCGAAATGGTGAAATATCAAAGGCACAGACAGCATAAGTAATTTCCCCAGAGACACACAGGGAGAATGCAGAGGAGTTAGATGCAAATCTAGGCCTGATTTCAAACTCATTCTTCTGGAACTGATAAATAACTGTATACAAAAAATACTGAAATGACAACTGGCAATTCAAAACCTCCATAAAGAGCCAAAGTAGCCTTTAAAAACAAAACAAAACAAATCAGCTTCTATCTTTAATTCAGCAATATTAAATATTAAGAAACATTTTCAAACAATGTATAAGAGAGATTTTTAAAGCATAAATAACAAAGCATTTAAATAATTTGAATTCCCTTACTTTATTTCAGATATTCCAAGGGAGATTGTAGAATCCCCCTCTATGAATCCCCTTCTTAGAAATAAAGAACAAAGTCAGAGATGAGGAGAAAGAGGGGGAAGAATTAGAGGAATCTGGCAATCCATTCGTTTTCACTTTGGCAGTTGGAATTAAAAGTGAGAGAAAGGGTTAAGGATTCTCCTAAAATTATTCTATGTTATAGTGTTATTGCAATAAGTAATAAGAAAAAGAAAGAATAAAAGCCTGCGGATGCATGGAGAATGTTCTATTGTTGTTCACCTATGTCCTAGAATGAGAGGGACTCTAAGATGCTAAGAGGGCAAATAAAATTATTGATTGATTATAAAAAAAAAAAAAAGATAAAACTATCTTCCTGTAATATTTACTTTTTTTTTTAACATTTAGATATTTAATCTGCCTAAATTTATTTTTGTATATTGTGTGAATTAGGATTCTAACTATTTTCTTCTGACCTGGAAAAGCCAGTTGACAGCTAGTATGTGAGGGAGCTGAGTCTTGAACCCAGCCTGTCTGCTGAAGCCACGTTCTTAACCACTGTGTTTGCTACTCCTCTAATTGAGTTAGTATTAAAGGGGTCTTACTGGGGAAAAAAATGTAGGTATACCATTAAATAAGAAAACTTGATCTATTGCTTTTTGTTTTGCAAATAGTATTGACAATGTAGCATTCTCCTACAGGTAGCCTCCATGAATAAATGTTTAAAATAAAGAGGAGTAAGAATGCATAGTTATTAATAGAAGCTACATCACCTCGGTTGTCTTTGTTGTGATACTCTGTCATCTGAGAGTTTGCAAAATTCTTTTCACAGATATGCGAGGATTCATGACAGCGCATGGACAGCCAGACCAGCCTCGATCTGCGCGCTATATCCTGAAGGACTATGTCAGTGTAAGCGATCCCTGCCTCTATGCTCTCGAATACCTAAGTCTTTTTCCACATTCTGTGTTCTTAGATAATGGCAACCTGTTGTGTTATAAAGGAAATATTTTTTTCATTGAAACTGGAGCTGTGTTCTTGATCTAGGGTAGTTGACGTTATATGGATTAAAGATGGAGGTCTCTGAACACCTATTACGGGTGAAAATCACCAGTTTATGCATCCGGCTTTTCCATCTCCTATAGCCCTTTGCTTGTTATGATTGCAATCATTGTCACAGTCTTTGTAGTAAAGCTGTTTATATGCCTAGCTCTGTATTTCTCTAGTAATGATATTATTAACATCTAACATTTCTTCGAAGCTGACCCTGCTAGAAATAGTTCTGTTTTACATGTGTCTTCTCAGTAAAAATACGTAACAAGTCTGTAGGATTATTATTTCTCCTATTCAAATGAGAACATGCTATTTGGGGGTTTCCCCGTGGTAAAATGGAGATGAGCTGGGCCTATCTCATGAGATTATTGGGGGGGGCACTAAGCTCAGTGCCTTGCACATAATGAGCCCCCAATAATGGTTATGTATTAAGTTTAATTCTTTCCTCAAGTAAGCATTATAGGGCCCTGTTAATAACCAGTTGTGAGGGTTAGGCTTTGTTTTCTTTTTGAGACAGAGTCTCACTCTGTCACCTAGGCTGGAGTGCAGTGGCATGATCTCGGCTCATGGCAACCTCTGCCTCCGGGGTTCAAGCCACTCTCCTGCCTAAGCCTTCTGAGTAGCTAGGATTACAGGTGTGTACCACCACACCCGGCTAATTTTTGTATTTTTAGTAGAAACGGGGTTTCATCATGTTGGTAAGGCTGGTCTCAACTCCTGACCTTGTGATCCACCTGCCTTGGTGTCCCAAAGTGCTGGGATTACAGGTGTGAACCACCACGCCTGGCTGAAGATTTGGTGGTTCTCAAATCCTCAGCCTTCTCAAGACCACATCAGTGGAGCTCTTGGAGCATAGTGGCAACCATATGGGCTTGCCTTCAGTTCAGGAAGAAAGCAGTTAATACTATTGCTATGGATAAGTCATGTATTCATTTACCACTTACCATGGAGGCTGTAAAGATGAGGTAAAAATAGTCACAGCCTTCAGAGCATTTATGATGGAAAGAGGCAGACTTGCACCTAGTGAGTGCCTGCAGCCCCGCATACAGGAGTCTAGGAACTCCCCTGACTTGAATAGTCTGCCCAACATTACCATTAGTCATAACTATTCAGTTGTGTCTTGAGTTTGGTTTTGGAAAATATTCACCATAAGTATAATCATGTCAGTATACTGAAGAATACTTGAGTGGGAATGAAACCAAGGGAAAAGAAGAGAGTTCATCCTAGTCTGGGGGGCATGGGAAGAGCTGGATGTCTCGAACACTTTGACCATTATAGAGAAAGGACTCTTGAGCTGCAGTAAACCAAAACTCAGCTAACTTAACTAGAAGGCAGAAAGTTCCATCAGAGTGTGACTGGGTGGAGATGTCTCCTCTGAGGCCACGGATGGCACTGAGGATGCACTGTTCTCGTTCATGTTGTCTTTGTAGGGTAAGCTGCTGTACTGCCATCCTCCTCCTGGAAGAGATCCTGTAACTTTTCAGCATCAACACCAGCAACTCCTAGAGAGCAAAACGAATGGAGATGAAATAAAAATACAGCCAGGCAGAAATAAAAAAGCAAAGCAGATTGAAAATATAGTTGATGAAACCTTTTTCCATCAAGTAAGTTTTAAAGCTTTTCTTAAACCTCTGAGCCAACACTTGATAACAGCTTTATTGAGTATCACATGCCATAAACACATTTCAGTAACCTTAAAAAGGATTTCATAACCCCCAAAAGAAACCTTATTAACAGTTACTCCTTGTTCCCCTTTTCCAACAGCCCCAGCAACCAATAATCAATCTTTATGTGTAGATTTGCCTGTTGTGGACATTCCATGTGAATGGAATCATACTGTGTGCTCTTTGTGACTGGCTTCTTTCAGTTAGCAGAATATCTTTAGTTGATGTTGTTGTTTTGACACAGAGTCTTGCTCTGTCACCCAGGCTGGAGTGCATTGCACCGATCTCGGCTCACTGCAACCTCCGCTTCCCAGTTTCAAGCGATTCTCTTGCCTCAGCCTCCTGAATAGTTGGGATTACAGGCACACGCCACCACGTCCAGCTAATTTTTTTTTTTTTTTTTTTTTTTTGTATTTTTAGTAGAGATGGGGTTTTACCATGTTGGTCAGGCTGGTCTCAAAACTCCTAACCTTGTGATCTGCCTGCCTCAGCCTCCCAAAGTGCTGGGATTACAGGCGTGAGCCATCGTGCCCGACCTTAGCATGACATGTTAAAGATTCATCCATGTTGTAGCATGTATCAGTATTTCATTCCTTTTTATGACCAAATAATATTTCATTGTATAGATGAGCCACATTTTGTTTATCCGTGTATCATTTGATGGGCATTTGGGTTGTTTCCACTTTTTGGCTACTGTGAATAATGGTGTACAAGTTTTTGGGTGGACATGGATGTCCTTTCTCTTGAGTAGATACTGGGGTTGCTGGGTCATATTGTACCTCCATGTTTAACATTAGAGGTGTTGCCAAACTTAGCCCAAAGTAGCTGTGCTGTGTTACATTACCCCCAGTGATGTATGAGGTTTCTCATTTTTCCTCATCCTTGTCAGCATTTATTATTTCCCATCGTTTTTATTGTAGCCATCCTAATACATGTGAGGTAGTACTGCATTATAGTTTTGATGGTTATTTCCCTAATTACTAGTGATGCTGAGCATCTTTTTACGTGCTCTTTGGCACGTGTATATTTTCTTTAGAGAAGCATCTATTATTAAGTTGTAAGAGTTCTTTATGTATTTGGGATACAAGTCCCTTATCAGATTTATGATTTCCAAATATTTGCACCCATTTAGTCAGTTGTCTTTTCTCTGAGCCAACACATTTGGTGATAGAAAGTGCTAAAGAACAGACTTCATAAATGTCTTCTGCACTTTAAAATGTTGATAACTTTAGTTGCTGATATCACAGCTACAATTAATTTGTCAGCAGTATTTTAAAGGACAAATCTACAGGCCAAAGAGGTAAATCATATAGTTGTAGCTTAAAGATGTGTTTAAGTGACTGCTATAGCAAAAATGGGACAGGGGTTAGGAGGGGGTGGTCAGCTGTGTCCTGAGAATGCTCTTGTATTTATCTACTGTTTTATCTGGGGCCTCAGACAGTGAGCCTGGAAGTAGGCCCAGCAGATATCACTCCCTGAGGACACTGGGGCTCCAAGAGATTGAGTTGCCCCAGGGTACCTGCTTTAAACTGCATAGTGTAACTTAGAGTGTAACTTAGATATTCGCAGCTCCTACTGTGAATTACTTCCAAGTTGGCACCAGTGTTTGGAAGAAAATTTACCAATATGCAAAAAGATCACAAGTTTCTTCTTGGGCCTACAACCGTCATACAGAACATTTATTTTGAATTTTTAAATGTTTACAGGTTTCTAAAGGCTACATACAGGAAAGCTGAAAACTTGCCATAATTTTAATATAATTCATATGTCTAAACTGTGGCCTCTAGAGTAATATTTTACTATTATAAGTAACTTATAAATCATATTGTAATTTTTTTTTTTACTAAGTAAACTTAAAATTTGTTTAGAGTCCATTTCTAATTTGGTTGAAGCAGGTTAAGTTTTGATATTAAGACAAATGTCCAGAAAACAGCTGGGACTGAGTCTAGTTGTCGATGGCATTTTCAACTATGGGACTAAACAAAGTTGATGAGGGAATGAGGACGGAGAACAGATGACCTGAAGACAGAATGCTGGGGAGAGGAAGAGGACCAGTGAAAGGGATGGATGGAAATTCACTGAGTGATTTACTCCTTCTTATCTTGAAGTGATCCACTAACAGTACTGTGCATATCCCTTAAAGGATAGCCTGCTGACACCTCAGATAATGTTTTCTCTTCGTTCCTAGGAGAATGTGAGAGCTTTGACCAAAGGAGTCCAGGCTGTGATGGGTTACAAGCCCGGGAGCAGGATAGTGACTGCGGCTACTGCGAGCTCTGAGAATGGGGCAGGGAAGCCCTGGAAGAAACATGGCAACAGAAATAAAAAAGAAAAAAGTCGTAGACTCTATAAGCACCTGGACATGTGAAGTTGGGCTATAATGGAAGGTCATCTGCACTGTGCAGATGGGAAAGAGCAGAGGCCGCTGGTTGCCTATGGAACGGTTCCAAGACACTGGCACTGTAGAAGGGGCCTGCTCTTGTGGAACACAGCTGCACCCCACAGTCTTCATGTCAAGACTGAGGGCCTCCTGGAAACACCAGCTCTCACTAGAAGGAGTTATTGGGGAGCCCCAGAAACCTACTCCAGCTGCACCCAGCAGTCTTCATATCAAGACTGAGGGCCTCCTGGAAACACCAACTCTCACTAAAAGGAGTTATTGGGGAGCCCCAGAAACCTCCTGGTAGGCACAGTGGTTCACGCGCCAACATGGTGAAACTCCAGCGAACCTCCATCTCTACTAAAAATACAAGAAAATTAGCGGGGTGTGGTGGCGTGCACCTGTAATCCCAGCTACTCGGGAGGCTGAGGCAGGAGAATCACTTGAACCTGGGAGGCAGAGGTTGCAATGAGCAGATATTGTACCATTGCACTCCAGCCTGGGTTACAGAGTGAGAATCCATCACAAGAAAAAAAAATGGCAAGGGATAGTTCATGAGACACATTTGGGACAAAGGTGAAACAGAAATTCCCCATTCCGAATGCCGTCATTGGGTTCCTCAGATTCTAAACAAGGGACTTGCATTCAATTAGTGGGTAGTGGGGGCTCACTTCCACTGAGGAACGTGTAGAATATATCCACTGGGTGACGGGGAAGCTGCAGCATTTACTAACTAGCCGTCTTCACTGGTTATTCCACTTATTTAAAATATGTCCAGAATAAGCAAATCTCTATATAGAGGAAGTAGATTAGCGGTTGCTTAGGTATAGGAGGGAATGGGAAGATTGAGGCCTGTCTTTTGCAGGATAAAAATGTCCTAAAATTGATTGTAGCGATGGTCATACAACTCTGAATATGCTTAAGACCATTCGTTGGTGAATTACATGGTATGTAAATTATAGTTCAATAACATAGTTACAAAATACAATCAGAAGCATGAAAGCACTACTGATAATGGTTTACATCTGTGTCCTCTCCAAATCTCATGTCGAAATGTAAGCCCCCATGTTGGATGTGGAGCCTGGTGGGGGTGATTGGATTACGGGGGAGAGTCCTCATGAATGGTTTGGCTCCATACCCTCCGTGCTGTTCTTGTGATAGTGAGGTCTCATCACATCTGGTTGCTTCAAAGTGTGTGGCGCTTCCCCTCTTGTCTCCCTCCTGCTCCAGCCATAGAAGATGTGCCTGCTTCTCCTTAGCCTCTGCCATGATTGTAAGTTTCCTGAGGCCTCCCTAGAAGCAAAAACTGCTGTGCTTCCTGTACAGTCTGCAGGACTGTGAGCCGATTTAACCTCTTTTCTTTATAAATTCTGTCTCAGGTATTATTTATGTTTCTTTTTTTTGTGAGTCAGAGTCTTACTCTGTTGCCCAGGCTGGAGTGCAGTGGCACAATCTTGGCTCACTGCGACCTCCCTCTCCCGGATTCAAGCAACACGTCCTTCCCAGAAGAGAAAGCTGTTGAACTCCTGGCCTGTCTCCCCACACCATTGGCTGCCCTTGCCCAGGCTGCTGTCCTTCAGAAGGACGGTGCCTGAGGTCCTGCCGCCCCTGCCAACAGGAAATGCCTCTGAGCAGTCACATCACTGCCCACCGTCCAGAAGGACAAGTGCTCCGGTCCGCTTGTTAGTTTTTCTTTTCGGCTAGCTCTGAACCGTAGCCAAAAATGTAATCTTTAGCTCCTGGGCAGCCCTCTGAGGAGCCTGGTTAAGGAACTGATTCATTTCCTGAGGGCTGACCACGTGCAGAACCCTGTGGAAAGTACAGGGAGAGCCTGGGTGGGGTTCTAATGGCCTCTGCAGAGCTGCTGCCATGGCCTTGTTGCCAAAATCAAACATAAAAAGGCCCAGTTCATGCGTTATTTCTTGAAAACCTTCCCTCACACCCCCGCTCACAATGCTGGGTGTCACCAATGTACTTTAAACATGTCCCTGCTGTAGTACATGTCACATTTTTATGGCCTGTTTAAAAATCAGGGTATTTGGCCAGGAAGAGTGGCTCTTGCTTATAATCCCAGCACTGGGAGCCTGAGGCGGGTGGATCATTTGAGATCAGGAGTTCAAGACTGGCCTTGCTAACATGGTGAAACCCCACCTCTACTAAAAATACAAAAATTAGCTGGGTGTGGTAGTGTGCTCCTATAATCCCAGGAAGTGGAGGTCGCAGTGAGCCAAGATCGCGCCATTGCACTCCAGCCTGGGTAACAGAGCTAGACAGTGTCAAAAATAAAAGGCCAGGCACGGTGGCTCACACCTGTAATCCCAGCACTTTGGGAGGCCAACGTGGGTGGATCATAAGGTCAGAAGATTGAGACTATCCTGGCCAATATGGTGAAACCCCATCTCAATTAAAAACACAAACATGAGCTAGGCGTGGTGGTGCATGCCTGTAATCCCAGCTACTTGGGAGGCTGAGGCAGGAGAATCACTTGAACTCAGGAGATAGAGGCTGCAGTGAGCCGAGATCATGCCACTGCACTCCAGCCTGGCAACAGAGCAAGACTCCATCTCAAAAAAAAAAAAAAAAAATCAGTGCATTCATTCAGCAAATATTTCCTTATTATGTGTCAGGCACTGAGCTAGGGGCTGAAGATGCAAGTATAAATTAAACAACCCTGGCTGCATGCAGCTCACAGCCTGGTAGAAAAACAACACTCCTCACCCTTTCAGAGCTGTCAATAGAGCAGGGCAGGTACAAGGGCTTGGGCCCCCACAGGACCAGGACACCGAGTCAGCTGAAGTAAGGATGGTTGTGGTGGAGGAGCTTGGTGAGGGAGAACTGGGAGTTTGGTTTTAGACATGTGCAATTAGACATGCAGGTGGAGATGTCAGGTAGGCAGTTGTATATGTGAGTCTAAAGTATGAGAAGGAGGTGACTTGGAGCTATGCATTCAGGAGGTGCAGGTGCAGGGACGGAAGTTAAAGCCAGACACCCGATGAGATCCCCAGCAGAGGATAGGTAGGGATGAGAACCAAGAATTGGGCCGGGTGCGGTGGCTCACGCCTGTTATCCCAGCACTTTGGGAGGCCAAGGCGGGCAAATCAACTGAGGTCAGGAGTTTGAGACCAACCTGACCGACATGGAGAAACCCTATGTCTACTAAAAATACAAAAATTGGCCAGGCGTGGCGGTGCATGCCTGTAATCCCAGCTACTCAGGAGGCTGAGGCAGGAGAATCACCTGAACCCAGGAGTCAGAGGTTGCAGCAAGTCGAGATGGTGCCATTGCACTCCAGTCTGGGCAACAAGAGCAAGACTCCATCTCAAAAAAAAAACAAAAACAGAACTGAGCCATTATGTCTCCCCATGATTAGCTGACCTCCTTCCTTTTATAGAAAGAAACACACAGTGCAAGGAAGCTCAGTGCTTTGCCCCAAGTCCCAGTACAACTGCTGCACCGTGGAGGGAAAATTCCAGTGTAAGATCAGCAGGCTCCAGAGCTCACACTCTTCCCATTGCTTCTTTCTTTTTATTATTTTTTTGAGATGGAGTCTCTGTTGCCCAGGCTGGAGTGCAATGGCATGATCTCAGCTCACTGTAAACTACACCTCCCAGGCTCAAGCGATTCTCCTCCCTCAGCCTCCCAAGTTGCTGGGATTACAGGTGTACGCTACCACACCCAGCTATTTTTTGTTTTTTTAGTAGAGACAGGGTTTCACCATGTTGGCCAGGCGATCTCAAACTCCTGATCTCAAACTGTGAAGGAATCAACCAAAGTTGTGCCAATTTATTACAGCAACTACTGGAGACGAATCTATGCTGAATCCAAGGACATGTGCCCAGGGAGCTGGACTTATGTTATATGTAAATTTTCGGTGCCACAAAGAAAAGTCAGCACTGGGACAAAGGATCTCTCAGCAAGGCAATCTTTACTTCCTGCAGAAAGGGTACTTTCACCAGCAGTCTAGATTGTGTTCAGTTTTAGATTGTGAGGTCTGGCTCCAACCAACGGAGATCAGACACAGCACTAGGATGATCCCAAATGCGTAAAAGATAAATATGTCTGCTTTCCCTTTGTTCATTGTACTCTCACTGCAAGATGGCTAACAGGAGCACCCTTTCTGCAGGAAGTCAATTGTCTTGCAGTGAGTTGTGATACCAGCAATCTATGGACCACACTGCCCCAACTCCTCAGCCAGGGGACTTGAAGCAAAGGACTCAAACCCTTGAACTAGGGGTTTTTAGACTGGGATCCTGGGGAATCCACTGGGGAATCCATAGTTGAATTTCAGGGTGCGGAGGGTGGTTCATAAATTTTTAAAAACTGTATGAGAAACTGTGTGTGGTGTGCACACACATTCCTATTTTTCAAAGACGAGATTTTTTTCTTTTTCAGATTCTCAAAGAGGTCACAAAAAAGGGTTAAGAACTAACCACTAACCATTAACCACTAATTTAAGAACAAAGTGCTGAGGTGTGTAAATCCAGCCCAGAGTGAGTGGGGAGGAATAAAGCACCTTTTAAATCAGGCCCAGCTCTGAGAGTTCATGCTGAGCCTGAGTGGGAGGCAAGCCATCTTAAGGTGAATCAAATTAAGAGTGGTATCTTCAAATCTCTACAAACTCACAGCTCAGGGAGCTCTGCCCTAGGGCCTGGTGAGAGGGTGATACAAGACTGGGTGGGGCATTTCCCTACTTTAGCAGGATAGTGAGTGAATTATCTTTTGAGAACAGCAGATGGACAATATCCCCAGGGGAGTGAGGATTTAGGCAATCACAGGTTAGTATCTGAGGGAGGTAAAGGCAGAGGTGACCACTGATGAGCACACAGGACACACACCAGAAGCTCCAGGAACAGACGGCAGGGATTTCAGATGGGGGGGATGTCCTCCCACAATGTGGGAAGTGGCTCAGCTAGAAAGACCCTGTGGGTACTATTTATAGACTATGAGAAAGTTGGGCTATGTATTTTTTTTCTTTTAACGCTTGAATCACTCCATTCTTCATCTTGTTTTATTATTTTAATTTTGGCCCTTTTTGGTAAAAAGCATATTTTAATTGTACCTTTTTGTTCAGTTGCTAGCTTAATTTTTTTCTTCCTTTCCCTTTTTTTTTTTTTTTTTTGACAGGGTCTTACTCTATTGCCCAGGCTGGAGTGCAGTGGTGCAATCTCAACTCATTGCAGCCTCTGCCTCCAGGGCTCAAATAATCCTCTCATCTCACCCTCCCAAGTAGCTAGGACTACAGATGCATGCCACAATGCCAGGCTGATTTTTTGTAGAGATGGGGTTTCACCATGTTACTTAGGCTGACCTGAAACTCCAGAGCTTAAGTGATCCACTCGCCTCAGCCCTCCACCCCCCAAATTGCTGGGATTACAGGCATGAGCCACAGTGCCCCACCAGTTGCTTGCTTAATTTCTCTCTCTCCTACTGGACTGTAAGCTCCATGAAGGTAGGACCCATGTCCGTTTCACTCAATAGTGTCCCCAGCTCCTAACACAATGCCTGTCTTAGTCCATCTGAGCTGCTATAACAAAATACTTTGCACTGAGTGGCGTGTAAATAACACAGATTTGTTTTTCACAGTTCTGGAAGCTAGGAAGTCCAAGATCAAGATGTCTGCAGATTTGGTGGAAGCGCCTGCTTTCTGGTTCTTGCTGTGTCTCCACCCTCATAACCTAATCACCATTAAAAGGCTCCACCTCCTAATACAGTTTGGTGTAAAAGTACATTTATTCATTTATTTAGAGACAGAGTCTTGCTGCGTTGCCCAGGGTGGAATGTATCGGTGCGATCTCGCCTCACTGCAACCTCCACCTCCCGGGTTCAAGCAATTCTGCCTCAGCCTCCGGAGTAGCTTGGATTGGCGCCCGCCACCATGCCTGGCTAATTTTTGTATTTTTTTTAGTAGAGACGGGGTTTCACCACGTTGGCCAGCCTGGTCTTGAACTCCTGACCTCGTGATCCGCCCGCCTCAGCTTCCCAAAGTGCTGGGATTACCGGTGTAAGCCTCTGCGCCCGGCCAAAATTGTACATTTTAAAAGCACTAAGTTTACTGCATATAAATAATATCTCCATAAAGCTGTATTTTTTTAATTAAATGATTTTTTTTCAATCCATCTGTAGAAATAATTTTTTCAAGTCATGTCTTGTTTTAAGCAAACTTACTAAAATCAATAAGGAGATTTAAAAATTACATTAATAGTTTGCTCTCAAGAAAAACAGCCCTGTGTACTTGAACCGTGAGCCATGCGGCTGGACAGGAGGCGGCTGGTTCCACAGATAAGCAGTTCCTTGGCTGCCGGGGCTGTGGTCTAGGATGACATCCCGAAGCCAGGCTTGGGCGACTGCCTGGGGGCGGACGGTGCCGGGGACAGCTCCAGAAAGGAGAGTGAGAGGCGGATGTGGGGGTATTTGTTCTCCGGCATGTTAGTTTCCTCCTAACTGGCCTTGCACCCCACCCTTTTTATTGCACCGTGTCCGGTATCAGGACCAGGCCCCATTCACCTTGGGATCCCAGCACCCAGGCGCTTCAGCAGCGCAACTAATTGCATTGTTGGCTCGGGAAAGGTGCCGAATGCCGGAAGGGACGCGGTGCCTTAACAGTGGCCAGCAGGGACCCGGTCCTCCCCGAGCCCAGCCGCCTGCCCTGCTCGGGTCAGGATGTTGGAGGTGCCTGACCGCTAAGAGGCCCGCGGGGAGCTGGCGCCCGCGGCGGCTGCAGTCTTTGTGCCCGAGCAGCTCCCGGCTCCCACCGCTGGGGGGCGGCCTCCTCCCCGCCGACCCCCGACAATAGCGCGAGGGGTGGGGAGCGCGCGGTCCCGGAAACTTTTCCCCGGCGCCTTAGCAGCCGCCGCCTGCGTCCGGGAGCGCGCCCTTCTCTGCCCGCGGTCTGTGCGCTCGGCCGGGACCGCTGCGGCAGAACGGAACCCAGAGAACGGGGCTCGGGGCGCCGGCGCTCGCGGCTGCCTGCGGCGGGGGAGGCTGCGCCCAGGTCCCCAGCCCCGCAGAGCGCGCCCAGACGCGCCATGGGGGAGGCGCCCAGCCCCGCGCCGGCGCTCTGGGATTGGGACTACCTGGACCGCTGTTTCGCCCGCCACCGCGTCTGCATCTCCTTCGGCCTGTGGATCTGCGCCTCCTCCTGCTGGATCGCCGCCCACACGCTGTAATGGGGCCCTGGGTCGGGGGGCTGCCGGGCGGGGAAAGAAGCGCCACGCCCCTGCTACTCCCTCTTGGAAACCTAGAGGAGAAGGCGGAAAGGGGGGCTCAGTAACAGGATCAAATAGAATATTGCTCCGTAGACTGAAGTGGGGTACTTCTTTCCAGATCCTACGCACAGGGAAGCTGGGCTGTGAGCCACAAAGAGGAGGCTGGGTGGTGCAGCCGATGGGGCCCCAGTACAACACGAGCCCTGGTGCTATTGTCAGCCCTTGCCCCATTGACTCGTGGTATGACTGACTCGTGGTATGACCTTCGCAAGCTCTGGGCCTCCTGTGACTGGGGATAATACCGCATAGGATGATGGGAGGATTAAATGATTCAGTACGGGTAAAGCGCTTAGTAAGTGCTCATTAAACATCATTTGTATTGCTCCAGCTAAGCCACCAACTCTTGGCAAGTCCCTTGATGTTTCTGGCCTCCATTTACCCAAAGTCCTCTTAGATAGGAAGGGGAGTGATGATCCAACTGGCCTGTCTTTTCCCTGGTCTGTCCAGCACCTGGACTGGTTTTGCCAGAGGCTCACCATAGCCTAAGTTCTAAGAGTGAATCTCCAGGTCCTCAGCCGCCCTGTCCTAGGCTTGGAAATCCACTAGCATTGTCCAGGATTCCCTGGCAGGGGAGAAAGGACCAGCACCCCGGGAGAGGTTACAGCTGTCTCCCCGTAGGTGCTCAGTGGTTATTCTCCTAAGGCATGTGGTCGTATTGCAGAGATTCTGCAGCCCCACTACCCAGTGACTGGAATACAAATGAAAAGAAGCCTAGAACATTTACTATGGGCCCAGCGTTGCATTCATTTAACTCATTCAGTGCCTGCCACTCACAATATCAGCACCAGGAGGTGTCACCCCCACTTTCGGTAACGAACCCTGAGGTTCTGAGAGTTTAACTTGTCTGAGTGAAACGAAAGCACCAAAACCCCAGCTCCTACTGAAAAGGGGCAGGCTGGTAAAAGAGGTTAAACTGTCCAGATCAGAGGCTGGAAACTAACAAGGCACTGGACACCCAGTATCCATTTGTTCCTCACAGAGTCCTCAGACCAGCACTGTTAGGCACTTTCCACCCTTGGAGGGGTTAAGAGCAAGCCTCTGCTTCTCACCCTGCTTGGGATCTGGACATAACTCATTTGTTGTCAGGGCCTTGCCATCCCTGAACGTCTCCCGTCCTCTTCTCTTTGGAGGACGTGTCTTCGGAGTGGTGTGTGGGGTGGGTTAAGGTCAGCTGGAACCCCGGCCCCAAGAGCTGGGGAAGTGGCTGAGAACAGGGTGCAGAGCAAAGCCCCTGCATGTGAAGAAGGGGCTTTGAAGACCACCACTAACTCACCTTCTCACCAGAGGCCTCACTTTTCTCCTCTCAAATGGGAGGGTTGATATAAATTATTTCTAATTTGGTTCCGCCTCTGGGAGTCTCCAATTTAAGAATTTTCACTCCTGGCTGGGCGCAGTGGCTCACGCCTGTAATCCCAGCACTTTGGGAGGCGGAGGCAGGTGGATCATCTAAAGTCACGAGTTCAAGACCAGCCTGGCCAACATAGTGAAACCCCGTCTCTACTAAAAATATGAAAAATTAGCTAGGCATGGTGACAGGCACCTGTAATCCCAGCTACTCCGGAGGCTGAGGCAGGAGAATCAGTTGAACCCGGGAGGCGGAGGTTGCAGTGAGCCGAGATTGTGCCATTGCACAGCATAGGCAACAAGAGCAAAACTCCGTCTCAAAAAAAAAAAAAAGGATCTTCACTCCTTGGCCTTGAATTGGTTTTAGGAGCTCAGGACCCAGATTAAAGTTGATGTTGCCACTGTGAGTTTCAGATTTGGGCCAGCAGGTCAAGAACTGTTTAGAAGCTGGGGCGCGGTGGCTCATGCTTGTAATCCCAGCACTTTGGGAGGCCTAGGTGGGAGGGTCACCTGAGGTTGAGAGTTCGAGACCAGCCTGAGCAACATGGAGAAACCCCATTTCTACTAAAAATACAAAATTAGCCAGGCGTGGTGGCACATGCCTATAATCCCAGCTACTAGGGAGTCTAAAGCAGGAGAATCGCTTGAACCTGGGAGGCGGAGGTTGCGGTGAGCCAAGATCATGCCACTGCACTCCAGCCTGGGCGACAAGAGTGAAACTCTGCCTCAAAAAAAAAGATAAAAGAAAAGAAATATTTAGAAAGCCAAAGCCTTCTGTCATCCACCATTCCCAAGGACAGGCACTCAGAATCAGCCACGTTGTTCGAAGGATGTGGAATGAGTGCCGCCCTCTGGTTAACAGAAATGAAACCAGAGCTGCAGTCATGCCTCAGTGTCTCCAGAGAAATGTAGCAAAGAGGCACGTACAACAATGCATTTCTGAGACCCTGTCAGTGATGCTGATAGAAACCTCCGGCCTCTTCCAGCCCGTTCTGCCCTGCCCTTCTGTGCATATTCTCTGGTGGATATGGGCTGGAGAGGGGCCATAAGGAGAGAATGAACAGGGGAAGGTTCTAAGGAAAGGTCAGCACAAAGTGCCAAAAAGGCTCTCCCTGTAAAGAACATGCTCGTTGTGGACACAGGCCGGCAGAAGCCAGGCTGCCCCACTTCCCAGGTGGTTTAGAAGAATTTCACTTTAATTTATTTAGGAGAAACAAGTTTCTTTTTAATTTAGGCAGTTAACTCTGCTCTGCAGTTATCTGTAGTGGTTGGGTTGCTTCCCCCCCCCCCCCCCCCCCGAGATGGAATCTCACTCTGCCGCCCAGGCTGGAATGCAATGGCATGATCTCGGCTCACTGCAACCTCTGCCTCCTGGGTTCAAGCACTTCTTCTGGCTTAGATTCCCGAGTAGCTGGGATTACAGGCACTCGCCACCACACTCGGGTAATTTTTGTATTTTTAGTAGAAACAGGATTTCATCATGTTGGCCTGGCTGGTCTTGAACACCTGACTGCAGGCAATCAAAGTGTTGGGACGTGGCCTCCCAAAAGTGCTGGGATTATAGGCGTGAGCCATCCCACTTGGCCTGGGTTACTTTTATAGCCCTCCTGTTTCCCTTTCAAAAAATAAAACCTGATGGCCACATTTTTAGTGCTAAGTGGGGAGTCATCAAATGGAGCCAGCCTGATTTGGAGTCTGAACGTAATTCCTCTTCACTAAAGGAGGCGGTGTCTTCACATCTCATGAGGTCTAGCTCCTGTCACGGGCATCTGGACAGGCGGCTCGGGAGTCTTCTGATTGTTTCCCGTCCGGAAACTAAGTTCAAAAACACCCCCTAAAAACCTCAGGGACACATGAAGATGCCCTTTACAGATGCACGAGTTTGGGTCCCAACTCATGGGTCCTGTGTTCTGTCAACACCCCTGTCACCCCAGGCTTCTCTATCTGAGATGTACAAAGAAATCCAGACAGGACCAGTCGCCACTGTGTGCTGCGTGCTGCCTCCTGACCAGTCTGTGCGACACTGTGGGGGCTATTCTGGCCAGACAGCTCACAATTCAGGTATGTTGGGCCTACAGCTGACGGTGGCTTAGGCCAGCAGAGGCCTGACCTCTCTCTCTGCTGCAGCCATGTGGCTTCTGTCTTGTTGCTTCAACGTGCATAGCACAATGTCGCCTCAGAATCTGTGCCTTTGCTGTTTTTTCTGCACCCCTCCGAGGCTCTTGTTCCCGATATCTGCTTGGCTCCCTGCTTAGTCCTTCAGGTCTTTGCTCAAAAGTTACCTCTTGGTCAGTTGCAATGGCTCAGGCCTGTAATCCCAGCACTTTGGGAGGCTGAGGTGGGTGGATCACTTGAGGTGGGGAGTGGAGACCCTGTGTCTACTAAAAACAAAATTAGCCGGGCGTGGTGCATGCCTGTAATCCCAGCTACTTGGAAGGCTGAGGCAAGGAGAATCACTTGAACCTGGGAGGCAGAGGTTGCAGTTAGCCAAGATCACGGTATTGCACTCCAGCATGGGTGACAGAGCAAGACGCTGTCTCAAAAAAACAAGCAAAAAAAAGTCACCTTCTCAATAAGAACTCCCCTGCTTATAATGGTGACCCACCTCTTCCACCAGTGTTCTGGATTCCATTATTCTAATCTATTTTTATCTATAGCTTAATCCCTAACGCACCATATACTTTACTTATGTGTACTCCTTTTTTTTTGGAGATAGAGTCTCGCTCTGTCACCCAGGCTGGAGTGCAGTGACATGATCTTGGCTCACTGCAACCTCTGCCTCCTGGGTTCAAGCAGTTCTCCTGTCTCAGCCTCCTGAGTAGCTGGGATTACAGGTGCATACCACAACACCCACCTAATTTTTTTTAAGCCTTCTGCAGCTTGTAACCCAGCTAATTTTTGTATTTTTAGTGGAGACAGCGTTTTGCCATGTTGCCCAGGCTGGTCTTGAACTCCTGAGCTCAGGACAATCTGCCCACCTTGGCCTCCCAATGTGCTAGGATTTACAGGTGAGCTGCCAAGCCTCACCTGTTTATTACTTCTTGTATGTGAACTCCCATTAGAATGTCACCTCTACAAAGGCAAGGATTTGTTCACTGCTGTATCCTTATCACTTTAAACAGCACCCGGCACCTAGTAGGTGCTTAATAAATAGTTATTTAGAGCTTTGACTCAGCCCCAGCTCATGTACTGGTGGCTGAGTCTTTTCCCAGGTGGTGATGTAGGCTTTGGGGCAAGGGAAAAGTAGCTTCAAGTTTCCCAAAAGCCTAGGCGCTCAGACAGACCTGTGTAGAAGGGTCCTATCCCAAAACACGTATACCCAGGAAATCCTGTTGTGCCCACTGTGGAAGCGCCTCCCGGGACTGTTCTTGGTCTTATGCCCATCCAGGTAGAAATGAAGGAAGGCAGCCTAGAGGGCAGGGCACAGATTTGGAGCCTTCTAGACCCTGCTTCAAGCAGCGTTGTCTCAAAAGCAAATCACCTTTCATTTTGGGTGCCCATTCTCATTAGCTAATAGAATACAATAGGGCCGGCTGGGTGAGGTGGTTCATGCCTGTAATCCTAGCACTTTGGGAGACTGAGGTGGGCACACTGCCTGAGCCCGGGTGAGACCAGCCTGAGGCATGCAGACCAGCCTGCGTGGTGGTACATGCCTATAATCCCAGCTACTTGGGAGCCAGAGGCAGGAGAATCACTTGAATCTGGGAGGCGGAGGCTGCGGTGAGCCGAGATGGTGCCATTGCACTCCAGTAAAAATACTTGAATGCCAAGACTCTCTTCCCATTTGCTCCCAGGTCTTCACGGGTGCCTACCTCGCAGCTATTGATTTAGTGAACTTCATGTTCACCCTCTTCCCAGTCTGTGGATCCAGATTCAAGCCTAATGCAGGTGAGTACGTGGCTGTCTGTTCCTGTCTCTATTCACCCATTCATTCTTCAGCACACTGAACGCCTACTCCTTAGGACTCTATGAGTGGGTGCCAGCCAGACACAGAGAAAGGAGAGGGTCTCATTAGGGCCACCAGCTTGGAGGTGTGTGCACACTGTGGACAGCCAGAGGGAGGGAAGGGCTGCTGGTGTCAAGGAAATTCAGGGCACTAGGGCTGGGACCACAGGCCGGGCATTCGGGCACACAGAGCAGCATGGGCAAAGGCTAGGAGGAGGGTGGAGTAGGGCATGGGGATGAATAGTGATATCTCAGCGTGCAAGTTCGGGGTGGCCAGGTCAGGCTTCACAACTGCTGGATGTGGATGCCAGGAACAGGCACGGGGCAACACAGGCAGGGGTTGGAAATGATGGGGCAGGATGAGTGGCCCTGAGCATCTACAGCTGGGGCTTCTTGAGAAGGGTCAGTAGTGTGCTTGGACCCTTGTTTAAAAAGAAGGGATGAGGGGCCGGGCGCAGTGCCTCATGCCTGTAATCTCAGCACTTTGGGAGGCCAAGCCAGGCAAAGGGAGGTCGGGAGTTTGAGACCAGCTTGGCCAACATGGTAAAAACCCATTTCTACTAAAAAAAAAAAAACAAAAATTAACTGGACGTGGTGGCATGCAGCTGTAATCCCAGCTACTTGGGAGGCTGAGCCAGGAGAATCACTTAAACCTGGGAACTGGAGGTTGCAGTGAGCCAAGGTAGCACCACTGTAGTCCAGCATGGGCAACAAGAGTGAACTCCATCTCAAAAAAAATAATAAAAGAACAAAAGGGATGAACTGCATGTGGTGGCTCATCCCTGTAATCCCAGCACTTTGGGAGGCTGAGGTGGGAAGATTGCTTGACACCAAGAGTTTGAGACCAGCCTGGGTAACATAGGAAGACCCTAGCTCTGCAAACATTTTAGAAAGTAGCTGGGCATGGTGGTGCATGCCTGTGGTCCCAGCTGGGGAGACTGATTTGGGAGGATCACTTGAACCCTGGAGGTGGAGCCTGCAGTGAGCTGTGATTGTGCCGGTGCACTCCAGCCTGGGCAGCAGAGCGAGACCCTGTCTCAAAAATAAACAAATACATTAGAGGGACTGCTGCTGCCTCAGTGTGTAGTGTAGCATGCCCTCAGCTGTCAGTGCTGCCCACTGAGTATTTTTAGAGTTTCTCAGGAGAGAGCTGGGCAGTGGTTTATACCTAGAATCCCAGCCACTCATGAGGCTGAGGTGGGAGATTGCTTGAGCCTAGGAGTTCAAGTCCAGCCTGGTAGAGTGAGATCTCACCTCAACAAGAAAAAAACAAGTAAAATTGCTCAGAGGAGTGTCTATCTTATATTTCAAGGAGATTTTCAGACACCACTCATGGCCGGGCACGGTGGCTCATGCCTGTAATCCCAGCACTTTGGGAGGCTGAGATGGGCAGATCACGAGGTCAGGAGTTCCAGACCAGCCTGGCCAACATGGTGAAACCCCATCTCTACTAAAACTACAAAAAATTAGGCAGGCATGGTGTCAGGCACCTGCAATCTCAGCTACTCGGGAGGCTGAGGCAGCAAAATCACTTCAAACCAGGAGGCAGAGGTTGCAGTGAGCAGAGATCATGCCATTGCACTCCAGCCCGGGCCACAGTGCGGGCCTCCTCAAACAACGACAACAACAAAGAAACAAAGGCCCCGCTCACTGCTGTTTGTCCCATTCGCAGCTCCTGCTGGTGCCATCACCGATTCGCTGGTTGATGCTCTCACCACGCTTGACCTTATACCAGTTCTGCTCTGCGGAGACTGTAGAAACCACCAGGGGATGGTGCCTTATCCCTGGGAGCGCTAGTCCCAGTGAGGCACTGCTGTCTGCATGCAGATCCATACAATAGAAGATAATGTCCTCTCTCATCTCCGCCTAAGGAAGGAGAACAACACCAGTTATGGGAGCAGGGGTGTGCCCCAGTGGTGGAGAGGAAAGGCTCCTTGAGGAGGTGGCTCAGTTACAGGGCCCCGAAGGGTGGGGAGGAGCTGGCCTGCAGAATAACGTGGGACCCCGTTTTGGCGTCATGTGGGGAGTTGACACCAGTTCTTCCCAAGCAGCTATCTGACAAGTTCTAGGTCCCAGGAGCCACGTGGGGTTTTGGTGTCTGTTGCAGATTGGGAAGCCCGAGAGAGGAAGAGGAGGCGGCGGCTTGGGGCGGGCGTGTTTGCCCTGGCCCTGCCACTGAGCCTGGGTCCGTGCTGGGCTCTCTGGGTTGCTGTCCCAAAGGATTCAGCCACCATCCGGGGGCCGCAGCGGAAGCTGCTGGCGAACCTGCTGCAGGTGAGGCTGAGCCATTTTGGGGAGGACTCGGGGTACTGTATGTCCTGCCAAATGCCCAGGGTGGGATGAGACGGGAGCCGGGGCAGTAGGGTTAAGCCTTCCATTGTTGGAGGAAACCTGAAAGCAGGAAAGGACTCCTGAGCTTTGGCTGTCTCTTGGGGCGCATGGGCAGACTGCACTGTGTGCTGACGGCGGATCACCTGTTCTTGCAGGAAAACCCTGAGATCCTCGGCTACCTGCTGGGTGGCATTGCTGCCTTCGGCTCCTGGGCTTCTCGGATCCCCCCTCTCTCCAGAATTGTGAGGCTGGGGGTGGGCCTGGGACTGTGGGTCACATGGCAGGTCTCAGGGCATCTGGGAGCATCCCGAGAGGGGCAGGTCTCAGGGCATCTGGGAGCATCCCGAGAGGGCCAGGTCATGGGGCGGAGGAGGTGTGGCATCACTGTGGGGGCATGACGTGGACTCAAATTTTTCTCAAGAGCATTAGTGTGTATGACAGCAAGTGGGGGTGTGTGTGGAGAGTGGGCAGCCAACCCGGGCCTTCTGAGGACTACGGGAGCCTCTCGGGGAAAGCCCAGGTGTACTTTCCCATTTCCTGTAGCAAATGAAAAGCAAGCTCTGAGGGAAAAGCCCCTACACTGGATAAACCCAGGAGAGAATGAAATTTGAGAGACTACAGGAGTCAGCTGTGAGGTTCTGTGTAGATCAAGAGTGTCTTACTGGCAGGCATTCTCCAGGCATCTGGGTGAGGGAGGCCCTGTATTGACCAGTCCTTGGGGGGTAAGATGTGAGCAGGGCTGAGTGCTCACCCTCCGGAGCTCACAGTCTCATGGAAGACGTAGGAATGTGAAGCAGCATCTCCCAATGCTTGAAGAAAGATAGGAACGAGTGTTTGGGGCCGTGCGTGGTGGCTCACACTTGTAATCCCAGCACTTTGGGAGACTGAGGCAGGTGGATCACGAGGTCAGGAGTTCGAGACCAATCTGGCCAACACAGTGAAACTCCATCTTTACTAAAAATACAAAAATTAGCTGGACGTGGCGGCAGGCACCTGTAATCCCAGCTACTGAGGAGGCTGAGGCAGGAGAATCGCTTGAACCCAGGAGGCGGAGGTTGCAGTGAGCCGAGATTGTGCCACTGCACTCCAGCCTGGGCGACAGAGCTAGACTCCATCTCAAAAAAAGAAAAGAAAATAATAAACAAGCATTTGGGGTTTCAGAGGAGAGAGAAGCCTCCTACACTCTTCAAATGAGCAAGAGTGAAAACTGTTTACGCTGCCAGGCGGTGGGGTAGTGGGGAGGTGTCATGTTGGCTCAGAAGGGAATGTGAATTTGAGGACACAGGCTAGGGAAAAGCCATCGACAGAGCACACAGGAAAAGCCCCCATGCGTGAAAGCACCTGAGAAACAGCAAGACTGTGGATGTGTGACAGCTGCTCTGCCAAGTTTCCTGTGCAGATGACTCTGAGACAACTGCTCCTGTCTCACTGATTGAACAGTGGCCAAATCCAGCCCCGTGGCATGCCATAGGCCCATTTCATCTAAAAAGAATCAGCCGGGTGCGGTGGCTCCTGCCTGTAATCCCAGCACTTTGGGAGACCGAGGCAGGTGGATCATTTGAGGTCAGGAGTTCAAGATCAGCCTGGCCAACATGGCAAAACCCTCATCTCTACTAAAAATACAAAAATTATTCAGGCATGGTGGCGGGTGCCTGTAATCCCAGCTACTCGGGAGGCTGAGGCAGGTGAATCATTGGAACCTGGGAGGTCGTGGTTGCAGTGAGCTGAGATTGTGCCACTGCTCTCCAGCCCAGGTGACAGAGCAATAATCCATCTCAGAAAAAAAAAAAAAATTACTTGCCCAAGAGCGTCCTGATTAGCATTTGGGGATGGAGCGTTGTTAGTGGTTGTTTGCGAAGTCAGTGAAGCTGAAGTCTGTGCTGTGACTGCTGCATGGGTCTCATCAGTGGTGTCCTGTCTTTAGATTAATGGAGGGGAGAGTGGTGACCATCTGGTGGTCAGCAGCCCACCAGTGTGGCTCTCCAGGGTGGTGTCAGAGCTGGGAGGCCAGTGGCATCAAGACCTGTGAAGGAGCTGACACAGTGCCCTGACCCCGATAGTAATTCCCTAGGGCTGTTGTAACAAAGTGTCGCTAACTCTGAACAACAGAAGTTGATCATCTCAGTGCCAGAAGTCAGAAGTCTGAGATGAAGGTGCCGGCGGGGCCGTGCTCCCTCTGCAGGCTAGGGAAGGATCTGTTCCAGGCCTCACTCCTCTCCACGGTTCAGGTAGCTCCTTGGCTTATGGTAACTTCAGTTTCACGTGGCCTTCCCTCTGTACCTTTCTGTGTCCGACTTCCTCCTTTTTATGAGGACATTGGACTAGGACCCACCCTAATGACCTCATCTTAACCGGATCATCCACAAAGACCAAAGACCCTATTTCCAAATAAGGTCACATTCACAGGTACTTGGGGTTGGGACTTCCACATCTTTTTTTTTTTTTTTTTTTTTTTGAGATGGAGTCTCATCTGTCACCCAGGCTGAAGTACAGTGGCATGATCTCGGCTCACTGCAACTTCTGCCTCCCAGGTTCAAGCGATTCTACTGCCTCAGCTGCCAGAGTAGCTGGAATTACAGGCATGTGCCACCACACCTGGCTAGTTTTTGTATTTTTAGTAGAGATGGGGTTTCACCATGTTTGGCCAGGTTTGGTCTCAAACTCCTGACCTCAAGTAATCTACCTGCCTCAGCCTCCCAAAGTGCTGGGCTCACAAGTGTGAGCCACCGCGTCCAGCCTAGGAACTTCAACATCTTTTGGGGAGCACATATTGCAACCCATAACATCACTCCACCTAAAACAGCCCCAGGCAAGCCCCAGCACTGTATTTTCTTCAGAGCATTTGGAACTACCTGAAAGGTGCCCCTTATTTCCCGGTTCTGCCTGGTCCGGCAGTGGAATGTTAGCACCTTGCGGGTGGTAGCCTTGTCTGTGTCGTTTCTCATTGCCCTGCAGGCACCTGGGGCCTGATCATGGTAGGGGTCAGCAAACACTGAGAGAGCCATTTCATCTGGCCTGGAAAAAAAGGAAGCTGATGGGTGCGTGAATCAGAGGGCTGTGTGGCGGCAGAAAGAGCAGCCTTGTTCTCTAAGTCTCAGAGAACAGAACCAAGACAGGGAAGAGGTTGGGGATGGGCCTTTTCCTGTTTTTGTTTTGTTGTTTTTGACTTTGTTTTTGAAATGGAGTCTTGCTCTGTCACCCAGGCTGGAGTGCGGTGGTGTGATCTTGGCTCACTGCAAACTTCGTCTCCCGGGTTCAAGCAATTCTCCTGCCTCAGCCTCCCGAGTAGCTGGGACTACAGGCACCCACCACCATGCCCAACTAATTTTTGTATTTTTGGTAGAAAAGGGGTTTCACTATGTTGGCCAGGCTGATCTCGAACTCCTGACTTCATAATCTGCCCACCTCAGCCTCCCAAAGTGATGGGATTACAGGCGTAAGCCTCCGCGCCCAGCCATTGTTGTTTTTGAGACAGAGTTTCGCTCATCCGCCAGGCTGAAGTGCAATGGCTCAATCCCAGCTCACTGCAACCTCTGCCTCCTGAGTTCAAGCAGTTCTCCTGCCTCAGCCTCCAGAGTACAGGTGCCCACCACCATGCCCAGCTAATTTTTGTATTTTTAGTAGAGACAGAGTTTTGCCATGTTGGTCGAACTCCTGACCTCAGGTGATCCACCTGCCTCGGCCTCCCAAATTGCTGGGATTATAGGCATGAGCCATCACACCTGGCCCCTTCCTGCTGAGTAAAAGGTAGAATTTCAGGGTAAGCCACTACACACTGCCTGGCATCTGGATAGCCGTCAGCATTCCCCCGCCCTAGGAGGTAGTCCTCTCCCCGTCCCTACAAGGTAATGAAGCCTGAGGGCCCCCAGGCAGGATGATGAGTGAGATTCCACTGGGGATTCAAAAAAGGAAATGTGGTATTTATAGGGAAGTAGATGCTGCCACCTCTCAGTGACTCTGGTTGCATGGAGAAGAGCCAGGGCTAGGGTTTCCTTCGTAGGGAGAAACCCAGCAGGATTTGGGGTATTCTGGGAAGCCAGGCCAGCATGGCTTCAGACCTTGGCTCTCCCAGAAGCTGCTCCTAATTTGGCCATGGTGAGCTTGCTGAGGAGATGGCTGGGTGGCATTGGTGGGAAAATTCCCATTGCTCCAGGAGTGAGTCCTTGAATGGGACAAGGGGTCTGAACAGCCACTGATGAGTGAAGCATTCTGCTGACACCAGGAGTCCTGGCAGCTGCAGGCACCATCTTGGCATGTTCTGACTCCAGCCCCTACACGGACGTGCCAGGCAACCCACAGGGGGCGTGCTGCCTGCATCTGTCCTGCCTGTAGGCAAGGCCTGCATAGGCTGGAGAGGGACTGCCACATCTCATTCAGCCACAATCGAGTTCTGTTCTTCAAGCAGAGGTTAAGCACCTACTGTATGTCTGGTGCTGCAGATAAAAGCTCTCTACTTTTTTCAAGGTCAGCCCCAGGCCTGACCCTGAGAAGAGACTTATTTGGAAGACAGTGGGCACTGTCACTGGTTAGCATGGGAGTGAGGGCAGAGGCTCCCAGTGCGGGCTCATCCTGAACAGCAGTGAGAGCAAGGCCAAGAGGCAGGAGGCCCACGCCCAGCCAGCTCTGCCCGCCACTTCCCCTCTGGCCGTCAGTGTCCCCTATAACATCGTGGTGGGGTGGTTAGGCCGGGAGACCTCAAGGACCTCTAGCCAGAGAGTGCTGCTCCTGTGTGAGGTGGGAGGGGCTGATGGGAAGGGGCTTCGTCTCTATCCTCAGCCTCTGGGTCCAGTGGGCCAGGCCCCACCCTCCCAGCCGGCTGCCCCCACCTGGGAGAAGCATTGGACTGCGCTCTTGCTGTGATGCAGTCTTCAGTGGGGCAGGCCAGACACAGGGAGGCCTGGGGACAAAACTGGAGGGGACGCAGACGGAAATGTGACGCTCCTAAGGATTCATTTTGAAAGTTAAAATTAAAATGGGGCAAAATTGGCCAAAACATGCTTTTCCTCCTGATTTTTTTCCATTCCCTAGCCAAAGCCCATATATCTTTAAAGGTGGTCACCGAATGAACATATTTAATGAGCCATCTAATGAGTTTATATATATATTATATATATAAACTAAATTTTATATGTATTATAAATAAACTAAATTATGCATAAACTTATCTATATATAATTTAATTTATATAAAGTTAAATTATACAAAAATCATAATTTATGTATATGAACTCATCTAATGAATTATAATTTAGTTTATATATAACTCATCTATTGAGTTTAATATATAAACCAAATCATTTACAATTTTTATTCATAAAAATTTATATATTTAAATATATAAGTATATAATCATAAATATATGGTGTTGGCCAGGTGTGATGGCTCATGCCTGTAATCCCAGCACTTTGGGAGGCGGAGGCGGGTAGATCGCAAGGTCAGGAGTCCGAGACCATCCTGGTCAAAATGGTGAAACCCCATCTCTACTAAAAATACAAAAATTAGCCAGGCGCAGTGGCAGATGCCTGTAATCTCATCTGCTCAGGAGGAAGGCAAGAGAATCACTTGAACCCAGGAGGTGGAGGTTGCAGTGAGCTGAGATCACGCCACTGCACTCCAGCGTGGGCACCCGAGCAAAACTCCATCTCAAAAAAAATATATAGTGTTTACGTATACATATTCATGTATATATAAAGTGACTTTCTGTATATAAAGGCTACTTACATATAAATAGTGCATATTTCCTTTTTTGAACCAATATTTTCATAACATATGCTCCAGAAATGTCCTCTTGGCTTTAAAATTTTCAGAATGTCATCTCTCATTTTTCTGACCTTCCCCATCTGAACTGGCTCAGGTACAGAAGGGTCAGGCCTTAGCTCTTCTTTTTTTTTGAGACGGAGTTTCACTCTTGTTACCCAGGCTGGAGTGCAATGGCACAATCTCGGCTCACCGCAACCTCTGCCTCCTGGGTTTAGGCAATTCTCCTGCCTCAGCCTCCTGAGTAGCTCTTCTAATTTGATCTCTGTGTTTGGCTGTTCTTGCGTTGCTATAAAGGAATGCCTCTGGCTGGGTCATTTGTAAAGAAACGAGATTTAATTGGCTCCTGGTATTGCAGGCTGTCCAGGCATGGCGCCAGCCTCTGCTGGGCTTTTGGGGAGGCCTCAGGGCCTCATGGCAAAAAGCAAAGCGTGAGCAGGCAGGCCACTTGGTGAGAGAGCAAGAGTGTGCTCAAGAGGGTGGGAGGGAAGGTGCCACACATTTTTAAACAGCCAGATTTCTAGAGAATTCACTCACAATCCTGAGGCAGCACCCAAGGGATGGTGCCAAACCATTCATGAAAAATCCACCCCATGACCCAGTCACCCCCCCACCAGCACCACCTCTAACACCAGGGATTAGGATTCAGCATGAGATCTAGGGGAACAAATGTCCAAACCATACCCTCATGTTCTCCCAGCAGACACTGAGAAGCCCTTGCCCAGCATCAGGTGCTGGGGCACTGAGATGGTGAGGACCCCGTCCAGCTCTCAGGAGCCCTCTGACTGTAAAGAGCTGAGTCATGATCAATACAAGGTAGTCTGCTAGAGGGATGTGTTAGAGCCCAGAAGAGGGAGTTGCTTGCTCCCCTTAGGATGGAGTTGGTAAGGGAAGGTTTCCCAGGGTTAAGTTCAAGCCAGGTTCTGAGGGATGCGTAGGAGTCTGACAGGCAGAAGAAACAACTTGAGTAAAAACTGGAAATGTAACAGAAGCATTGCCCTGGGAGACTGGTTGTGGGCAGAGGGCTTGCCCCACAACCTGCTGTGCCACTGAGGGACGTGGGTCTTGTGATCTGGTGCTCCTCCCTGCCCAGCCCCTTCTTCTCTCTGTGCAGTGCCGGGGGAAGACATTTCCCTCCATCCATCTATGGGCCCGGCTCCTGTCGGCACTGGCTGGCCTCCTCTATGCCTCGGCCATTGTGGCGCACGACCGGCAGCCTGAGTACCTGCTTCGAGCCACACCCTGGTTCCTGACCTCCCTGGGCCGCGCTGCACTGGACCTCGCTGTATCCACCCAGGCCTGGGGAGCTCCCTGCCTGCAGCCAGAGGAGGCCTGTGTCTCCACTGCTCCCTGCCCCTGCCCCACTCTCCTTTTCTCTTGTTAGATGGAATTCTCCCAGCAGCCAAGGGATGGTTTGAAGGTTGGGGCAGGCAGGCTGTGTGTGTGGTGGCTCATACCTGTAATCCAAGCACTTTGGGAGGCTGAGGCATGTGGATCCCCTGAGGTTGGGAGTTCGAGACCAACCTGACCAACATGGAGAAACCCCGTCTCTACTAAAAATATATATATATATATATATATATATATATATATATATATATATATATATATATGTATATATATACACAAAATTAGCTGGTGTGGTGGCACGTGCCTGTAATCCCAGCTACTTGGGAGGCTAAGGCAGGAGGGCAGGAGAATCACTTGATCCTGGGAGGGAGGCGGAGGTTGCAGTGAGCCGAGATCAAGCCATTGCACTCCAGCCTGGTCAACAAGAGTTAAACTCCATCTCAAAAGAAAAAAAGAAGAAGAAGAAGAAGAAGGTTGGGACAGGCAAACACAAATGCAATTATTTGTAGTTTTATGTTTCCCCCTTTTTTTTTTCTTTTGAGACAGAGTCTTGCTGTGTTGCCCAGGCTAGAGTGCAATGGCGTGATCTCAGCTCCCTGCAACCTTCACCTACCAAGTTCAAGCAATTCTCCTGCCTCAGCCTCCCAAGTAGCTGGGTCTACAGGTGCGTGCCATCACGCCTGGCTATATTCTGTATTTTCAGTAGAGACTAAAAATGTTTGTATTTTTAGACGCTGCCTGTGGGTGATGGCTGTGCTGTGTTGGTGGTGGGGTGTGTGTGGGCAAAGCAGGGCTGCACCCTCTCTGCAGGTGCTAGAGGGGAGTCTTCGCTTGCGTCTTCCAGCTGCTGGTGGCGCTTGGTGTCCCTTGGCACATGGCAGCATCATTTTCATTTCTGCCTCGGCCTTCACATGGCCCTCTTCCCTTTGTGTATCTTCGTGTGTCTCCTTTTCTTACAGGGACCCCAGTCGCTGGAGTCAGGGCCCAGTCTAATCCACAATGACTCCATTGTCTCTAATTATATCAGCAAGGACTCTACTTCCAATAAGGTTACAGTCTGGGCCAGGCGTGGTGGCTTACACCTGTAATCCCAGCACTTTGGGAGGCCGAAGCAGGTGGATCACCTGACCAGCCTGGCCAACGTGGTGAAACCCTGTCTCTACTAAAAATACAAAAATTAGCTGGGCATGGTGGCAGGTGCCTGTAATCCCAGCTACTCAGGAGGCTATGGCAGGAGAATTGCTTGAATTGGGGAGGCAGGGGTTGCAGTGAGCTGAGATCATGCCACTATACTCCAGCCTGGGCAACAGGGAAAGTCTCTGTCTCAAAAAAAAAAAAAAAAAAAAGTCACGTTCTGAGGTGGATCTGAGTTTTTGGGGACACCATCCAACCCACCACATGTATTGTCACTGTAAGCCAGGCCTGTCAAGAAAGATGTTCCAGGCCAGGCATGGTGGCTCACGCCTGTAATCCCAGCATTTTGAGGGGCCAAGGCAGGCAGATCATGTGAGGTTGGGAGTTCGAGACCAGCCTGACCAACATGGAAAAAACCCTGTCTCTATTAAAAATACAAAATTAGCCCGGCATTGTGGCACATGCCTGTAGTCCCAGCTACTCGGGAGGCTGAGGCAGGAGGATCGCTTGAACCCGGGAGGCAGAGGTTGCGGTGAGCTGAGATTGCACCATTGCACTCCATCCTGGGCAGCAAGAGTGAAACTCCATCTCAACAACAACAACTACAAAAAAAAAGGAAAAAAAGATGTTCTTCATAATGCTTTTGTTTTGCAAATATTTTCCAAGTGCCTGTTAGGGACAGGGTCTCATTGGGTTCTGGGCCCTTGTGGGAACAGGTCTATGTGTCTTCAGACGAGCTACTCTCTGTCCCAGGCAGGATAAAACTGGGGAGGGAGGAGAGTAGGTGAGTCGGGGTGGGGGGCAGCATGGTGTGAAGGGGTGAAGAGCCGCAGTAGGTGGCTGGAATCTGCTTCCTCCCTTAACTTCTACCGTCTCAGATTATTTTCCTTTCGTGTGTGATGAAGAGCAAGATGAGACAGGCGTTGGGATTTGCCACTGAAGCCAGAGAAAGCCCCGACAGCCAAGCCCTTTTGACCTGTGCAGAGAAAGAGGAAGAGGACCAGGAGGCGAGCAACGAGCACAAGGTCTCTGGCTGGAAAACTCTGGTCCCAGCAACAGTATCTTGAGAAACAGCAGGATGCTGTGGACGTGTGAAAGCTGCCTGCCGAGTGTTCTCTGCAGGCGACAGACAGCTGTCCTGTGTTGCTGACACACAGTGGTTAAACCTAACATGACATGTAACGGGCCCATTGTGTTTACTGGTATGGAGTGGACGGGGCAGTGAGCCTCCGTGAGGGATAGGACTTAGGAATTCTGGAAGTCCCTCCCTGCTTGGCCAGTTGGTCACTTGATTTTTATTTGTATTTTATTTTACTTTATTTTTATTTATTTATTTGTTTTTTGAGATGCAGTCTCGCTCTGTTGCTCAGGCTGGAGTGCAGTGATGCAGTCTTAGCTCACTGCAACCTCTGCCTTCCGGTTTCAAGTGATTTTCCTGCCTTATCCTCCTGAGTAGCTGGGATTACAGACACATGCCACCACACCTGGCTGATTTTTTTTTTTTTTTAGATGGAGTCTCACCCTGTCACCAGACTGGAGTACAGTAGCGAGATCTCAACTCACTGCAACCTCCGCCTCCTGGGTTCAAGTCATTTTCCTGCCTCAGCCTCCTGAGTAGCTGGGACTATAGGTTTGTGCCACCACACCCAGCTAATATTTGTATTTTTAGTATAGACAGGGTTTCACCATGTTGGCCAGGATGGTCTTGATCGCTTGACCTTGTGATCTGCCCGCCTCCCAAAGTGCTGGGATTACAGGTGTGAGCCACCGCACCCGGCCAATTTTTTGTATTTTTAGTAGAGACAGGGTTTCACCATGTTGACCAGGCTGGTCTCAAACTCCTGACCTCAGGTAATCTGCCTACCTCCACCTCTGAAAGTGCTGGGATTACAGGCATGAGCCAGGGTGCCCAGCCCACTTGGTCACTTTAAAAAGCTACTGTTTATGTTCAAAGCTAAGGGAACCCTGAATGCAATAGGAGCCTCCATTTTCCCAGTTATACAAATATTTTGAAGTTTTTTTGATCACTGAATTACTTAATATATGTTTAGCAATGTAGATGAAATAGTCAAATGCCCACTGAATTCTTTTGAATAATTTACTTAGTGGTATATAAATTCACATGCTACATACCTTAATATATTTATTTTTAAATAATGTGATTTCGGCCAGGTGCTCTAGCCTACACCTGTAATCCCAACACTTTGGGAAACCAAGGCAGGCGGATTGGTTGAGCTCAGGAGCTCAAGACCAGCCTGGGCAACAGGGTGAAACCCTGTCTCTACCAAAAATACAAAAAATCGGCCAGGTGTGGTGGCACATGCCTATAGTCCCAGCTACTTAGGAGGCTGAGGCAGGAGGATCTCGATCCTGGAGGCAGAGGTTGCAGTGAGCCAAGATGGCACCACTGCATTCCACTGCAGAGTGAGACCCCCATCTCAAAAAAATAAACAGGGCCAGGCATGGTGGCTCACTTCTGTAATCCCAGCACTTTGGGAGGCTGAGGCAGGCAGATCACGAAGTCAAGAGTTGGAGACCAGCCTGGCCAACATGGTGAAACCCTGGCTCACTAAGAATACAAAAAAAAAAAATTAGCTGGGTGTGGTGGCGCACGCCTGTAGTCCCAGCTGCTCGGGAGGCTGAGGTAGGAGAATCACTTGAACCTGGGAGGCGGAGGTTGTGGTGAGCTAAGATCACACCATTGCACTCCAGCCTGGGCACCAGAGGGAGACTCCATCTCAAAAATGTGAATAAATAAATTCTGTGATTTTCACTCATACTTCTCCAAAAACCGTATTCCCACTTTCACAGGCATCTTTAACATCTACGTCGTTACCACCACCTAACAGTGCTCCAGAGGCTGTCATCATGCTCAGCTATGATACAGCCTTTGGGAATCGGCTTGTGGTGTTGTCTCCACAAAGTTTTCTCAAGCCACAAAGACCCATTTCCTATTTATGGTCACTGGAATGTAACTGCTTACTCTATTGCTTTTTGTTGTTGTTGATGATAGTGCTAAAAGCTGATCTTTAAAAGTGTTGTTTAGGCTGGGCGCAGTGGCTCACGCCTGTCATGCTAGCACTTGGGGAGGCCTAGATGGGCAGATTGCCAGAGCACAGGAGTTCGAGACCATCCTTGGCAACATGGTGAAACCCCATCTCTACTAAAAATACAAAAAATCAGCCAGGCGTGGTGGTGGGCGCCTGTAGTCCCAGCTACTCAGGAGGCTGAGACAGGAGAATCACTTGAACCCAGGAGGAGGAAGTTGCAGTGAGCTGAGATTGTGCCACTGCAGTCCAGCCTGGGCAACAAAGTGAAACTCTGTCTCAATATATAAATAAAAAGTAAAAATGTTGTTTACCGTAATATCAAACCTTTATAATTATGTCATGCCACTGCCAAAAGTTAACATGTCCCCTTTTATTGATTCAAATAGGTGATCTCTATAAGTAGCCAGAACTTATTCTATTCTAATTGAAGCCATTTGTCTTCATCAAAAGTCTTTGGGGCCGGGCGCGGTGGCTGACACCTATAATCCCAGCACTTTGGGAGGCCGAGGCGGGTGGAACACAAGGTCAAGAGATCGAGACCATCCTGGTCAACAAGGTGAAACCCCGTCTCTACTAAAAATACAAAAATTAGCTGGGCATGGTGGCGCGCGCCTGTAGTCCCAGCTACTTGGGAGGCTGAGGCAGGAGAACTGCTTGAACCCAGGAGGCGGAGGTTGTGGTGAGCCGAGATCACACCATTGCACTCCAGTCTGGGCAACAACAGCGAGACTCCGTCTCAAAAAAAAAAGAAAAGAAAAGTCTTTGGTTCCAAATAGTTGAGAAAGCACCTCAAAGAAAGCCTATAAGGACTTGAATATAAAGTGGCTTCCTTTTTTCTAAGATTTTTTTTTTAAGACAGAGTTTCACTCTTGTTGCCCAGGCTGGAGTGCAATGGTGCAATCTCAGCTCACCACAACCTCTGCCTCCCGGGTTCAAGCAATTCTCCTACCTCAGCCTCCCGAATAGCTGGGACTACAGGCATGTGCCACAATGCCGGGCTAATTTTGTATTTTTAGTAGAGACGGGGTTTTTCCTTGTCGGTCAGTCCGGTCTTGAACTCCTGACCTCAGGTGATCAGCCCGCCTCGGCCTCCCAAAGCACTGGGATCACAGGCGTGAGCCACCATTCTCGGCCCTTTTATTTATTTATTTATTTTGGAAAAAAATTTCTCATGTATTACCTGAACTCTTCACTACTGACTCCTCTCACAGAGAGTGGGAATGAGGCTGTGAATGAACCTCCTTTGTGACCAGGATGGAGGCAGTAATGGGGAGTGCATTTGGACCAACAAGAATGAAAACTGCTCCTCCGAATGTTCTGCAAATGGCTTACCAATGTGATCTGACTGAGTCAATGAAATAGATCATGGTGTGTGTATATGACAGATGAAAGCGTTTTATATAGGTCCTCAGACCAGAGATCCAAGTTCCCAGTGAAGGCCCTAGTGGGAAGTTATTTTCATTTCGTTCTAGCAACTGTTAGGAAATTGTATCCCAAAAGGGGGCCAAAATAGTAACAGGGCGCTGTGTGTCTTGAAATTCTGAAGAGAGAAGTAGAAGCCTTTGGAGTCTCTCTTTAGCAATCCTTCAGAGCAGTGGCCCTAAACCAGGATTACCTAGGAAATGTTAGAAATGCAGATTCGAGGGCTCCACGCAGATCTCCCGAATCTGAAACTGAGGGTGTGGTCCAGCAATATGTATTTTATTTATTTTTGAGATGGAGTCTCACTCTGTTGCACAGGCTGGAGTGCAGTGGCATGATCTCACCTTATTGCAATTTCTGCCTCCTGGATTCAAGCGATTCTCCTGCCTCAGCCTCCCAAGTAGCTGGGATTACAGGTGCCCGGCACCACACCTGGACAATTTTTGTATTTTCAGTAGAAATGGGGTTTCACCATGTTGGCCAGGCTGGTGGTGAACTCCTGACCTCAGGTGATCTGCCTACCTCCGCCTCCCAAAGCACTGGGATTACAGGTGTGAGCCGCTGTGCCCGGCTGCAATCTGTATTTTAGCAAGCCCACAGGGTGCTTCTGATGTGCACCAAAGGTAGAGAACCACAGCTTTGCAAAAGCCCTTATTTGGCACCTCTTGCAGTGGTTCCCACATTTTGCTGCATGTTAGAATCATCTGGGGAGCGTTTAAACTATCCACTTTTTTGGTTACATCTCGTACCAATGAAATCAGAATCTCTGTAAGTGGGAAGTAAGTATTCGTCGTTTTGTTTGGAAGACAGGGTCTCGTTCTGTCACCTAGGCTGGAGTGTAGTGCCTCGATCACAGCTCACTGCAGATCGCTGCTCAGTGATCTTAAAACACAAAACCAACCAGGTGTGGTGACTCATGCCTATAGTCCCAGCACATTGGGAGGATCACTCCTGGATCACGTGAGCCCAGGGGTTCAAGAAAAACCTGGACAACACAGTGAGACTTGTCCCTACAAAAAAATTAAAAACATAAAAAATAAAGATTCCTAGCTGATGCTACTGTGCTGCAAAATTTGTCACATCAAAGAGAAAGATAAGATACATCTTATAGGAAGCAGAAAGTGAGATGTGCTGTAAAAAACAAAACAAAACAAAACAAAAAAAAAAACAGAAAATACCACGGGGATTCTTTTGGATAAAATGTGACCTTGTTTTTAGAAAATGCCTCCTGACTTTGAGAATTCTCCTTTCTGTCTCCCTGCCTCTACTTGCAAGAATTCGGATTGGGTGCCTCTCACCACACTGTCACACTGCAAGTCACTGAGGACAATGACAGCAATCAATCGCTACATGGAGCTGACCATCGAGCCTGTGCAGCAGGTGAGTGGCCATCAGTCACATCCAGGGGCCCAAGAGGGTGGGAAGCAGTCATGGAAGGCTTCCGGAGGAGGTGATGCTTTAGCTGAGGGATGAGTAAGACAAAGCAAAGAAGCAGGTAAAAAAGGAGCTCTCCAGGTGGGGGTGTTGGAGAGAAAAATATTTTCTCTGTACCCTCATAACTGATGAAACAGACTAACGAGAAAAAAACCAGCTTTAGTTATTTGTACATGGAAATTTACAAAGAAAACTGTGGCTCAAGGAGGTGGCCAGACGATGGAGGCTTATATACCATATCAGGCTGAATAAAGGAAAAGAGGCTTAGGGTTCCGGGGTGGGAGGCGAGCTGAGGGAGGACCTGTGTGATAAGTAAGGGCTGTCTTGCTATACAGCTAAGAAAGAGTCTCGGGTGACAGGAGTCGTCTCCAGAAGTAGCTCTCTTCCTGGTGCAGAAATATCTTTACAAATGGAAATTTCCTTTATAAATAGAAATTTCCTTTAAGAAAGGGAAAATTTATACTCGATTTTCAGGCAGTTAGGGGATGTTAATAGCTCCTGTTGCTTTTCAAATACCTTTAAATCTAAAGAATCCATATGCTGGCCGGGCGCGGTGGCTCACGCCTGTAATCCCAGCACTTTGGGAGGCCGAGGCAGGCAGATGACCTGAGGTCAGGAGTTGGAGACCAGCCTGGCCATCATGGTGAAATCCCGTCTCTACTAAAAATATAAGAAATTAGTTAGGCATGGTGTCACATGCCTGTAATCCCAGCTACTCAGGAGGCTGAGACAGGAGAATTGCTTGAACCTGGGAGGCAGAGGTTGCTGTGAGCCGAGATCGCACCACTGCACTACAGCCTGGGCAACGAGAGTGAAACTCCATCTAAAACAAAAAGAAAAAAAAAAAAGAATCCATATGCTAAAGAGGCATATTTTGGGGTGGCATATGCTGGTACCCTTCGGGAGTGAGGGGAGATGAAAGGGTGAAGGAAGGGGTCGGGTCATTTAGACGTGGAGTCTACCTATCATCTTGAGGGTGATGGGAATCGGGAGGCTTGAGAACTGGAG
This sequence comes from Callithrix jacchus, assembly GCF_049354715.1. NCBI lineage: Eukaryota > Metazoa > Chordata > Mammalia > Primates > Cebidae > Callithrix > Callithrix jacchus. The sequence continues at coordinate 23,553,526 of NC_133516.1, read as the reverse complement.
ACTCCGGGTCAGATGTGTATTTTAGAGCCATTCTGGGAAGTTGTTGTGGGTGGCCTGGGGCAGAGGAGACTAGCAGCTGAGCAGCCTGTCAGGGCCAGTCCGAAGCCTGAGAAAGAGGCAGTGTGACTTAAACAGAGGGTGGAGCAGGTGGAGAAGCAGAGACAGAGTTGAGAGAGATGGGAAGTGGAGCATTGGAGGGGTGAGGAGGTGCGGGTGAGGCGGGGGCTCCGGATGACTCCCTGAGTTCTACACGAGGGGTCCTCATGAGGAAGAGGATTGGGAAAGAGGTGATGAGAAGTTCGCCCCATGTCCCACAGTTCCACCCAGACGGTTCTTGTCAAGGTTACCAATGACCTCCAAGCTGCTAAATCCGCCGTCATTGCATTCTGAGATTCCAGAGCTTTGCACCTGGCCACCGGCTGCTCCCGGCGCCTGTGGCCCGCACTCTTCTGTGCTTTCTGCCCCTTCACAGGCTCTTCTTTCCTCGCAGCCTCTGCTGGCTCCTCCTGTAAGCTGGACTGTAGAGAGGGAGTCCAACACCCTGTCCCAGGCAGGCTCCCTGCTCCTGGCGGACCCCTGCAGTCCCACAGTCGCCTCGCTCTGCATATCAGTGCTTGCTGACTTCCCCGGTTCATGTCTCCGTCCTTACCCCTCCCCTCAGCTCCCATCTCAGCTGCCCAGCTGCCCATTCAGCTGTCACCATATGGCATTTCAGTTACCGTGTCCAACACAGAATTCTGGATTTCCATGCCCAGACCGGCTCCTCTGCCCATCCTCATCTCAGTAAATGACGCATTGTCTATGCAGTGGCTTAAGCCCAAAATTCCTCTTTCCTCGGCCCCACCCACATGCCCATCCATTCCTTTTAAGAGTCCTGTAAATGCTTCCTTATTTAAACTAGGTCTTCAGTGCCTCGGCCTCCTGGCTGATCATCCTCTCCACTTCTCCTCTGGTCCTGCCCTGCCCATCTCTAACAAGCAGCCAGAAGAATCATTCACAAATGTAAATGACATCTTGTTCCTCTTGTTTAAAACACTCCTGGCCAGGCGCGGTAGCTCACGCCTGTAATCCCAGCACTTTGGGAGGCCAGGTGGGCGGATCACGAGGTCAGGAGATAGAGACCATCTTGGCTAAAAAGGTGAAATCCCGTCTCTACTAAAAATACCAAAAAAAAAAAAAAAAAATTAGCCAGGTGTGGTGGCACGTGCCTGTAGTCCCAGTTACTCGGAGGCTGAGACAGGAGAATCTCTCGAACCCAGGAGGTGGAAGCTGCAGTGAGCTGAGTGAGCTGAGATCACGCCACTGCACTTCAGCCTGGGCGACAGAGCAAGACTCAGTCTCAAAAAAAAAAAAAAAAACCAAAAAAAAAAACAGGCCAGGGCTCTCAGTGGCCCACACCTGTAATCCCAATGCTTTGGGAACCTGAGGTAGGAGTATCACTTGAGGCCAGGAGTTTGAGACCAGCCTGGACAACACAGCAAGACTCCACCTCTCATCTCCTTTTCATTCTTGTCTAGCTACACAGAGTTTCTCTCCATTCCTCTGCCCAGAATGCTCTTCCTCCCAATTTTTCACACGGCTACCTTTTCTTGTCTTTCCAGCTTCAGCATAAATGTCTGCTCCAAAGCTCTTACTACCACGTCTGAAGTAGGACCCCTCTGTCCTACACTCTATTTTATTACCGGTTTCAATTCTCTGCAAAGCACTTATCACTGTCTTTTACTTTGGTTTGTCTGCCTTCTGCTGAGGTGTATACTTTATCTCCTGTCTTGTTGACTCCTGGTGCTTGTACCATTGCAGTCCCAGGCGCTCAGTAAAGGTGTGTTCTGAATACATGGTCCAGTGGTGAGGGCCCCGCCAGGCCGCCCAGACTCACAGGTACCTGCAGAGAGTCTGAGCCTGAGAGAGAGGTTTTGTTCTTTGCCATTGTTGCTCCCTGGATACTGGGTGATCAGAACCTGGTGTATGACCTACGCGAAGTTCAGAGAGATTCAGAGCATGCCTTTACAGCTAGGAGCCCGCCTCAGCCGTGAAACCATCCTTCCGAAGGGAGGGAGGAGGCGGGGCATCCGGGGAATCTCTTGGGAAGGCATGGGAGTTCCTGCAGCATCTGGGCAGAGCTTTGCACTGAAAAGTTGGTGTTTTTTTTTTTTTTTTTTTTTTGAGTTGGAGTTTCCCTCTCATTGCCCAGGCTGGCGTGCAATGGTGTGATCTCAGCTCACTACAAACTCCGCCTTCAGGGTTCAAGGGATTCTCCTGCCTCAGCCTCCCCAGTAGCTGGGATTATAGGCGTGTGCCACCACACCCAGCTAATTTTGTATTTTTAGTAGAGATGGGATTTCTCCATGTTGGTCAGACTGGTCTCGAACTCCCTACCTCAGGTGATCCACCCACCTCAGCCTCCCAGAGTGCTGGGATTACAGACATGACCCACGGTGCCCAGCCTGCTCTGGAAAGTTATACTTCATGGGACTTCGGAAGAATAGTGTAAAAGTTGTATTCACTTTAACCCTTCCTGGAGCTCAGTCTTGGCAGGATTCTTGGGAAACAGACTCCATGAAAGAAGAGTGTGTTCCACCTTCATTCTCTCCCACCGAAGCCCACAGGGGTGTCTTCAAGATTCCATCCAGCTTCTTCCTTCTGTGTCCATCAGAGGGCAAGACGAAGAAGCCCCACGCCCCATGGTCCACCCGGGCTGGCAGGCACCTCCCTCAGCGCTGGGGGCACCCCTCCCCTCATAGCCTATCTACTGAGGGGGACGGACTTGCCAGGCTCTGAGTAAAGAACAGCAGCCAACGCTTCCATGGTACTTATGAGTTAGGGTACTGGTCTAACGCTTTACACAGATTACACAGATTAACTCCCCACAGCCGACTCCTGAACTGTTATACTCATTGCACAGATAAGGAAATTGGGGCTTGGAGCAGTTAAGTGACCCGCTCAAGGTCACACAGTTTGTTGGTGATAGAACCAGATTCAGACCCGCCTCTACCTGAGTTTGTGCCATTGACCTCTGTGCCATACAGTCTTTTACTTGGCATAATGGCTGACACCAAGTAAACGCTTGATAAACGGTAGTTTATTCTTAAAAAAATACTACTACTGACTGGGTGCAGTGGCTCACGCCTGTAATCCCAGCACTTTGGGAAGCCAAGGCAAGTGGATCATTTGAGGTCAGGAGATCGAGACCAGCCTGACCAAAAGGTAAAACCCCGTCTCTACTAAAAATACAAAAAAATTAGCCAGGCATGGTGGCGGGCAACTGTAGTCCCAACCACTCGGGAGGCTGAGGCAGGAGAATTGCTTGAACCCAGGAGGCGGAGGTTGCAGTGAGCCAAGATCATGCCACTGCACTCCACCTGGGTGACGGAGCCAGACTCTGTCTCAAAAAAATAAAAAATAAATAAAAATAAAATAATACTACTTACCATGTAAGTGTTAATAAAAATTATCCTAACAACTTTATGAGGAAGTGTCCTAGTCTGTTTCACATTACCATAAAGGAATACCTGCAGCTGGGTAATTTAGAAAGAAAGGAAATTTCTGTGGCTTATGGTTCTGCGTGTTTACGTGGCACCAGCTTCTGCACTGATGAGGCCTCAGGCTGCTTCCACTCATGGAGGAAGGCAAAAGGGAGCAGGTTCCACATGGCAAGAGAGGGAGGAGGGGGTGCCAGGCTCTTTCTAACAAGCAGTTCTTGCAGAACAAAGTGAGAACTCACTCATGTGAGAATCGTACCAAGCCACTCAGAAGGGCTCTTCCCCACGACCCAAATGCTCCCACCGGTCCCCACTTCCAACACTGAACTCACATTTCAACATGAGACTCGGCGGAGTCAAACGAACCACTTCCAAACCAGAGCAGAGAGATACTAATATTATTTCTATTTTCTTTTCTTTTCTTTTTTTATTTTTTTGAGGCAGAGTCTCACTCTGTTGCCTAGGCTGGAGTGCAGTGGCACAATCTCAACTCACTGTGACCCACACCTCCTGTGTTCAAGAGATTCTCGATTCTCGTGCCTCAGCCTGCCAAACAGCTGAGACTGCAGGCACACGCCACCACGCCTGGCTACTGTGTGTATGTGTGTGTATTTTTAGTAGAGAATGGGTTTTGCCATGTTGTCCAGGCTGTTCTTGAATTTCCGACCTCAAGGGATCTGCCTGCCATGACCTCCCAAAGTGCTGGGATTACAGGTGTGAGCCACTGCACCTGGCCTATACCTATTATTATTATTTTATTAACAATTAATAATGTTATTTTAAATTGAGGCACAGAGGTTAAGTAACTTGCCCAAGACCCTACAGTTAGAAAAACCACAGAGACAGGATTCAAACCAAGCCTGTCCAATTCGGGGACCTGGGCTTTTATAAAGAGCATATGCCCTCCGTGCTGCCATTTTGTACCTGCTCCATTAGCAGTTTTAAACATTGTTGTAACATTGTGTAATGTGAATGTCCCAATGGGCAAGATTGGGAGAAACAGGTACCCTTGCTGGCCATGTGCTCTGATGCGTATCCCGTTGGAAGGGCCATCTGGAACTGGGTGAGGAGAGCTGCAGAGGTGTTCCCTTGTTTTCCCAGCAACCACCTGAGCACTGGTCCTATGGAGTGATTTTCCAGGAGACGCAGGGGGAGCAGTGCCGTGGTTCAGGCTGAGCCTCCAGAGAGGCAGAGGTGCACGGGGCCACATGGATCAACTCACATCCTTGGCTTGGAGCCTTTGAAAACTGTTTTATCTGTTGACTTGGGTGTGGTCAGGCCCTGGGCATTTATAGAACATGTCATTGTTGTTCCTGGGAGGCATCTCTTCCCCACTCCCATCCAGAGCCTTCTGTTTCAGCATCCTTCCCAGCTGGGCAGCAGCGTGGCCCTCCCCTGTGTTCCTGGGCTGCTTCCAGAATGCTACCTTTGTTTCTCTTGTAGATTTTCTCTGCCCATCCAGCTGACTCTCATGTGAACCTGTGCACTTAACATATCAAGGGCAGAAGCCCTGCTTGATTTGGGTCAAGTACTCATAGCCATTCTTCTCATGCATCCAGAGCATCTACATCTGAGCCCTATGACACCCCCTCACTGGAGGTGAAGCAGGGATTATCATCCCCTTTTATTTATTTATTTATTTTTTTTAAAAAAAGAGAGAGAGATACTCAACCCATACCACCCGCAAAAACGTTGTTACTAATTAAAAAAAAAAAATCTAGGCTGGATAAGGTGGCTTATGCCTGTGATGCCAACACTTTGGGAGGCTGAGGCAGGCAGCCTCCTTTTTTTTTTTTTTTTTTTTTGTCTATGTAGGTAACTGCATCTGTGTCTACATCTGTGTCTATATCTGTGTCTGTGTCTGTGTTTCCATCTACAGATGTATCTATATCTGTGTCTGTGTCTTTTTTTTTTTTAGGGAAAAAGAGAAAAAGAAGGGGAAAAAAAGAAAAAGAGGGAAAAAGGAATATTACTTCATTCCTAAAATGGGTTTCAATAATGGCCGATCAATATTTTGAATGTTTAAAGTGGTTAATGCATATTTTATGTGTTTAAAATGGAGACCTCTATTGTGTTTATTTGTTCTGGCTCTGAGTTCAAGTCCTGGATATCGTTATCAATTTTTTGTCTCGTTGAATCTGAGTCTCATTATGGGTCTTATTATGTATCTGGGTGTTAAGATCTCTTATTGTTACATTAATCCTTTTACCCTTGCATCCTTGTAGCTTTGAAATCTATTTTATTAAGTGTGAGAATTGCAACTCCTGCTTTTTATTTATTTATTTTTGCTCTCCATTTGGTTGGTGAGTTTTTTTCCATCCCCTTGTTTTGAGTCTTTGTATATCTTTAGATATATCGTTAGATTTTGTGGATAATGTATATTTTGTGTGTTTAAAATGGAGAGCTCTATTGAGTTTATTTGTTCTGGATCTTAGTTCCAGTCCCGGATATCGTTATCAATTTTCTGTCTCTTTGAATCTAAATCTCATTATGGGTCTTATGTATCTGGGTGTTAAGATCTCTTATTATTACATTAATCCTTTTACCCTTGTATCCTTGTAGCTTTGAAATCTATTTTGTCAAGTATGAAAATTGCAACTCCTCCTTTTTATTTATTTTTGCTCTCCATTTGGTTGGTACGTTTTTTTTTTTCCAACCCTTTATTTTGAGTCTATGTATATCTTTGGATATACTGTTAGATTTTGTCTGTATCTTTTGATTGGGAGATTTGGTCGATTTAAGTTTAGGGTTGCTGCCCTTTGATATTAACTGGCTATTTTGTCCTTTCGTTGATGAAAATTCTTCTTTATGTTAATGCTCTTTACTTTTTGGTGTATTTTTAGAAAGGGTCATACTGGTTGTTCCTTTCTGTGTATAATGCTTCTCTTAGAAGTTCTTGTAAAGCAGGCCTGGTGGTAATAAAATCTCTGAGTACTTGCTTGTTCCTAAAAGATTTTATTTTTCCTTCAAATGTAAAGCTTAAATTGGCAGGATATGAAATTCTGGGCTGAAAGTTCTGTTGATTAAGTATATTGAATATTGGCCCCCACTCTCTTCTAGCTTGTAGGGTTTCCGTTGAGAGATCTGCTGTAAGCCTAATAGGCTTACCTTTATGGGTAACTTGATCTTTCTCTCTGGCTGCCCTTAATATTTTCTCCCTTCGTTTCGATCTTGGTGAATCTAACGATTATGTGCCTTGGGGTTGGTCTTCTTGAGGAATATCTTTGTGGTGTTCTCTGTATTGCCTGGGGTTGAATAGTGTCCTGCTTTGCTAAATTAGGAAAATTTTCCTGGATAATGTCCTGGAGAGTATTTTCCAGCTTGAATTCATTCTCTCCGTCACATTCAGGTACACCAATCAAGCGTATATTAGGTCTTTTCACATAGTCCCATATTGCTTGGAGACTTTGCTCATTCCTTTTTATCCATTTTTCTCTATTCTTGTCTTGTCGTTTTGTTTCATTAAGTTGGTCTTCGACCTCTGATACCCTTTCTTCTGCTTGATCCATTTGGCTGTTTAAGCTTGTACATATTTCACTAAGTTCTCGTGTTGTATTTTTCAACTCCATAAGTTCATTTGTATTCCTCTCTATATTGTCTATTCTTTTCAACATTTCATCGAACCTTTTTTCCAAGTTCTTAGTTTCTTTACATTGGGTTAGAACAAGTTCCTTTAATTCCTAGAAGTTTCTTATCATCCACCTTTTAAAGCCTACTTCAGATAATGGAACACAGTCCTTTTCCATCAGGGCTTGTTCCGTTACTGATGAGTCCTTTTCCATCAGGGCTTGTTCGGTTGCTGATGAGTCCTTTTCCATCAGGGCTTGTTCCGTTGCTGATGGGTTCTGATTTTGAGTATACTCGGCCTTCTTAGGCTGCTTTTTTCCCTTCATTTTAGATAAACTGCCTTTCTAATTAGGTTTCTGAGTCGACGTCAGACTTATTGATTCCCAGTGCTGGGATCTGAGCAACCCACTGTGGCGGCCTAAATAGCAGCGATAAGACTGATGGTGCTCTTCTGCCCGGGAATCTCTGGTCTGGCTTCCCTCTTGAGTCCGCAACAAGCGGCTCTGACTTCCCGGAGCTCCAAACTCCGGTCAGTAGGGGAGGCAGTCCCGTTGGCTCTGCATGAAGAGCTGCTGCGCCGAGACGCCGGCAAAACCGCTGCGGCGGCCACAAGAGTTGCGCTGGCGACGCGTGGGGCTCCTCCACTGGGAATCGGCTGATCGGTGAGTGACGAAAATTCGTCTAAAGATGTGGCGTCGTCTCGTTCTCTGAGCTTTCACTGGGAGCTACAATCCTGAGCTGTTAGTGGTCGGCCATCTTGGATCAATCTCCTATCATCCCCTTTTATAGACATTAGGTAACTGAGACTCAGAGAGGACAACTGTCTTTCTTTGGTGATGTGGCTTGGCTGTGTCCCCACTCAAATCTCATCTTGAATTTCCATGTGTTGTGGGAGGGACCCAGTGGGAGGTAATCGAATCATGGAGGCAGGTCTTTCCCCTGCTGTTCTCATGACAGTGAATAAGTCTCACGAGATCTGATAGTTTTAAAAAGAGGAGCTCCTTGCACAAGCTCTCTCTTTGCCTGCTGCCATCCGTGTAAAATGTGACTTGTTCCTTCTTGCCTTCCACCATGATTGTGAGGTCTCTGCAACCATGTGGAACTGTAAGTCCATTAAACCTCTTTCTCTTCCCAGTCTCAGGTATGTCTTTATTAGCATCGTGAAAATGAACAATACATTAGGTCACATGGTTAATTTAGTGGAAGAGGCTGGTCTAGAAAGCAGGTTGGTTGTCCTGTTGTGTGTCAGTGGAATGATGTGAATTCTGCAGGACTCCAGAAGTTCAGCTGGTGGAGCTCTGTAGATCTCTGAGGGAGTCTACGTGAGCCCATGTGAGGAAGCTTTGGTCTGCGATGGATAGATAGATAGATAGGAAGGTAGGTAGGTAGGTAGATACACAGAGAGAAAATCTCACAAGTTCCTTTCTACCTTAAACCTTCCTAATTCATCCCAACTCACTTTCATTCCCTGCTGGTGGCATGGGGAAAGCCTCTATGGGGTACATTTATAGCAGTAGCTATGCAGATTTCAAATGTACATACTCTCTTTAATCCAGCAATTCCACCTCTAGGAATTTATCCTTTATCCTGAAATATTAGATGTACAGTGTAATTTACTGCAAGAGGCTGGAAACACACTAAACACCCATTAGTAGGGGATTGGTGAAACAGACTGGAAACACCTAAAATGCTACCAACCCCTCCTGCCCCAATCTTCTGATTTAGAACTATCTCTAAGGCATAAGTGTTAGGTGGAAAAAAGCAAGATGCTTGAGAGAATGGAGTGTGTGCTACCATTTTGGAAAGCAAGGGAAATATGTGTATGTGCATTTGACACTGGGCAGTGGCTGCCCCTGGGGAGAACTGGATGGCCAAGGCAGGAGAGCACAGGGGGACGCTGCCCTGCACACCCTTTTGTACATTTTGAACACTGAAGTTTGCGAATGCTTTGACACTTCATCCACCAAGACTAAAATACCTGTCCCTGTCTGCCCTTTCTCACATTCCTTGTAGGCAGGCTGCAGTGCCACCAGGCTGCCAGGTGATGGACAGACGAGCACTGGAGATTCGTCCCTGCAGGAGCCCCCGTCATATCCTCCCGTTCAGGTCATCCGGGTCCGAGTGTCTTCCAGCAGCTCCTCCGAGGTCCTCTCCATCAACTCTGACCTGGAGGTACATGGCTGTTGCCTGCTGGGCGGGTGCGTGGGTGCCATCATTCGCTGACACTTGCTGGGTGCTCCTGGGGCTTGCACAGCTGTTCTCATCTTACCCATGTTAACCTCACACCTGCTAAATAATTAATGAGGGCAGGCACGGTGGCTCATGCCTATAATCTCAGCACATTGGGAGGCCAAGGTGGGCAGATCACTTGAGGTCAGGAGTTCGAGACCAGCCTGGCCAACATAGCAAAACCCCATCTCTACTAAAAATACAAAAATTAGCCAGGCATGCTGGCTCATGCCTATAGTTCCAGCTACCCAGAAGGCTGAAGCAGGAGAACCACTTGAACCTGGGAGGTGGAAGTTGCAGTGAGCAGAGATTACACCATTGCACTTCAGTCTGGGCACCAGAACAAGACTCCATCTCAAAAAAAAAAAAGAAAAGAAAAGAAAAATGAATGAATTTCTTCAGGACTCCTACAGTCTATGTCAGTACTGATAAGAGGTTTCCATCGTCACGTTAATTACAGGGACACTGCATATTGGAGTCCGATCTTCATAGATCACTTGCACGATAAATGCATGACTAATAACTTTTTAAAGGTCTCAGTGTTGCCTGGGTGCGGTGTCTCACGCCTGTAATCCCAGCACTTTGGGAGGCTGAGGTGGGCAAATCACCTGAGGTCAGGAGTTTAAGACCAGCCTGGCCAACATGGCGAAACCCCGACTCTACTGAAAGTACAAAAATTAGCTGGGTGTGGTGATGGGTTCCTGTAATCCCAGCTGTTCTGGAGGCTGAGTCAGGAGAATCACTTGAACCCAGGAGGTGGAGGTTGCAGTGAGCTGAGATCGTGGCACTGTACTTCAGCCTGAGCGACAAGATCGAAATTCCGTCTCAAAAAAATTAATTAATTAAAAATACAATTAAAAAATAGCTAGGTGTGGTAGCATGTTCCTGTAATCCCAGCTACTTGGGAGGCTGAGGCAGGAGAATCACTTGAACCCGGGAGGTGGAAATTGCAGTGAGTGGAGACACGCCACTGCACTGCAGCTTAGGTGACAGAGCGAGACTCCCTCTTTTTATTAAAAAAAAAAAAGTCTCAGTGTTTCTCAAACTAATTTACCCATGGGAGCTTTTCTTCTTCCTGAGGAATACCAGCTATATCCTACTGCACTGGTGGTGCCATAAACCCTGCGGTGGGCATCATGGCTGACACGCATACATTTTACCTCATTTTGAGTTTTTGTTGTTCTTTTTTTTGAGATGGAGTCTCATTCTGTCGCCTGAGGCTAAAGTACAGTGGCGCGATCTCGGCTCACTGCAACCTCTGCCTCCTGGGTTCAAGTGATTCTCCTGCCCCAGCCTCTCAAGTAGCTGAGACTACAGGTACCCACCATCATGCCCGGCTAATTATGTAGAGACAGGGTTTCACCATATTGGCCAGGATGGTCTCAAACTCCTGACCTTGTGATCCACCCACCTTGGCTTCCCAACATGCTGGGATTACAGGGGTGAGCCACCACACCCGGCCTTGAGTTTTTCTATCTACTAATCACACACAGGTGTAACTCTCTCACTGGTCCCACAGTTGTGGTTCCTAGCCCTACTCAGTGAGGAAGTTTCCATTTGTCTGCCGAGAAATAAGAACCACAGGGACAATGTAGCGACTGCTTATATGTCAGTAGACAATTGCTAGCTGTCTTCAGTGAGGGAAGAAGACTGGCTTTCATTTTCAGTTCTTCTCATCTCAACCATCTTGGTGTTAAATGCCCTTTGGGAAAGAATGGTAATAGGAAGCAGTAGCTGGTGTCACGTTTTTGGTTTGGGTTTTAATTGGCCTTATTTGGCCAATTAAAGTCCCCTAAGATTGGTTGAACTTGTACTGGCCCTTGAAATCTGAAACTCAGTACCACTGACTGGGATGAAGCCAGTGGTGGCAGCTCTGGCCTTTCACAGCCTGCCCAGCCTAAGGCACCCCCTGCCCTCACTGGGTGCGCCGCCTGGCCATGGGCTGTTCTCTGGCCCCAGGCCTTTGGCCTCATTGCCACAGGTCAGAATCTGACCCAGAGACTAATGGCTCCTTCCTCTGAGGGCCCAGAGAATATACCTTTTTTTTTTTTTTTTTTTTGAGATGGAGTGTCACTCTGTCACCCAGGCTGGAGTGTAGTTGCACAGTCTCTGTTCACTGTAACCTCTGCCTCCCAGGTTCAAGAGATTCTGGGTGCTACAGCCTCCCCAGTAGCTGGGATTACAGGTGCCCACCACCACGCCTGGCTAATTTTGTGTGTTTAGTAGAGATGGGGTTTCACCATGTTGGCCAGGCTGGTCTCGAACTCCTGACCTCAGGTGATCCACTCACTTTGGCCTCGCAAAGTGCTGGGGTTATAGGCATGAACCACCATAGCTGGCCCCAGAGCGCATACCTTTCTGACACCATTTCACTGCTGGCTGTGTGCCCTGGTGAGCCACGGAGGCCTGGGTTGTCTTTGCGTCTCTGTGTCCCTCCATCCTGGAGCACAGCTGGTCCCTGAGGGCTGGGTTTGATTTGGGAATTTTGCATGCTTTGGGCTTGTACTCCTGTTATTCTGTGTTGTCTGGTTCTTGGATCTGGTCTCAGAATTTGTAGGGCACCCAAGGCAAGTGGCTGGCAGCCTGGAGCCCGCAGTCCTGGCAGAGATCTAAGGCTAAAGGGGACCGGAGTGAGCATGGCAGCAGGGTGTGCTCAGGGGGCAGGGACAGTGAAGTTGGTGAGTCTGGGGTGGGCGGGGGAGAGGGAGAAGCAACATTTGCTCTGTGAAAACAAGGTCGAGGCTTGCCGCCCACCCTGTTGGGCCGTTTTTCTGTTTTGCAGTCCTTGTTCTTTCTCTACTCTTATCTCTCTCTTTTCTAGAAATCTATTGTTAAAAATATGTAAATTCCGGCTGGGCACAGGTGGCTCACATCTGTAATCCCAGCACTTCAGGAGGCTGAGGCAGGTGGATCACCTGAGGTCAGGAGTTTGAGACCAGCCTGGCCAACATGGCAAAACCCTGTTTCTACTAAAAATACAAAAATTAGCGGGATGTGGTGGTAGGTGCCTGTAATCACAGCTACTGGGGATGCCGAGGCAGGAGAATTGCTTGAACCCGGCGGTGGGGTGGGCAGAGGTTGTAATGATCCGAGATCACACCACTGTGCTCCAGCCTGGGTGACAGAGTGAGACTCAATCTCAAAGGAAAAAAAAAGTAAATTCCAAGAAGACAAGGCCACATACTTAAATCAGGCAAGTGGAAATGAAAATGCGTTTGCCCATGTAAAAGGAATATATTTTTAGAAGTTTGGCCGCTGCAGCCTCCCTCCCCATAACCCTCACCCACCTCCCAACACAGTCTTCCTCCTTCACGCCCGAAAACATACAGATAATACAAATGACAAAGCCACTGAGGTCCTGTCAGGAGACAGCTTAATACCAAACTAAACAGAGATAATAGCAGGTCAACCGGGATTGTAAGGTTTCCAATAGAGACTGTTGAATAAATGAACAAGAATCTTTTTACAGGTATGTAATCCCCTGGGCCTTCTGGTAATCTATATATCTATATTTTCTGTTTTCTTTCTTTTTTTTTTTTTTTTTTGAGACGGAGTCTTGCTCTGTTGCTCTGTCGCCAGGCTGGAGTGCAGTGCCGCAATCTCGGCTCACTGCAACCTCCGTCTCCCAGGTTCAAGTGATTCTTCTGCCTCAGCCTCCCGAGTGGCTGGGACTACAGGTATGCACCACCCTGCCCAGCTAATTTTTTTTTTTTTTGTATTTTCGTTGAGACGGAGTGTCACCATGTTGGCCAGGATGGTCCCAATCTCCTGACCTCATGATCCAACAGCCTCGCCTCCCAAAGTGCTGGGATTATAGGTGTGAGCCACCTTGCCCAGCCTATTTTCTCTTTTTAAAACTAAGAAATGTTTTTGGGCCGGGCATAATGGCTCACGCATGTAATCCCAGCACTTTGGGAGGCCGAGGTGGGCGGATCACAAGGTCAGGAGATCGAGATATTCCTGGCTAACATGGTGAAACCCTGTTTCTACTAAAAATACAAAAAATTAGCTGGGCATGGTGGCATGCACCTGTAGTCCCAGCTACTCAGGAGGCTGAGGCAGGAGAATCGCTTGAACCCAGGAGGCGGAGGCTGCAGCAAGTCAAGATCGCACCACTGCACTCCAGCCTGGGCAATAGAGCAAGACTCTGTCTCAAAAAAAAAAAAAAAAAAAACGTGGCAGACCTGGGATTCGAACCCAGTTCTCTCTGCTCTGAAGCCTCTCTTACCACTGTACTCCACTGCCTTAGCAGAGACTGGTACCCAGGGAGGTGTGCAGGACCATGTTTATTATGCATTATTCCCATTTTACAGAAGAGAAAACAGACCCTCTGCCCAAGTGTCTTTTCACTCAGCTGTGCTGACTCTGATCTCAAGGAGTGTCAGAACAGGAGAAGGCTGAGACAGACAGGACCATGGGAGTGTGGGGCTCGCATGGAGGGAGAACTTGGATTATTATTTTTTCTTTTTCTGAGACGGAGTTTTGCTCTTGTTGCCGAGGCTGGGGTGCAATGGCGCCATCTTGGCTCACTGCAACCTCCACCTCCCAGATTCAAGCGATTCTCCTGCCTCAGCCTCCCAAGTAGCTGGGATTATAGGCATATGCCACCACATCCAGCTAATTTTGTATTTTTTAGTAGAGATGGGGTTTCTCCATGTTGTCAGGCTGGTCTCGAACTCCTGACCTCAGGTGATCCACCCACCTCGGCCTCCCAAAGTGCTGGGATTACAGGCGTAAGTGCTTGGCTGAGAACTTGGATTATTTTTACCTTCCCTCGAGTGTCCCACTGGCTGCACTGGTCAGGGTACCAGAGGAATGATGCGAGAGTCTCAGTATGACCAGTAACCATGTAGAGGTCTTTTTCCTGGGCTGTGCAGATTTCTGTCCATCTCCATACAAGACAGCATACCCCACGGAGACTGCGGTTCTATTCATTCATTAACTCACCCGTCCATTCAGTACACGGTGAGCCTCACTCCTGGCAAAGCCATCGGAAGGGCACAATGAACAGATATTGAATAAGGGTTCCTGAGCTCAGAGTCCCGTGCCTGGGGTCTACATGTAGGTGACAGAGGCCCAGAGAGAGCAGGGCTTACGAGACTGACCCTCACTTTCTGGGACAGACAGAACCTATATTATAAATGCAGGCTTGACTTCCCCCAGCATTGAAACTGCTAGGGATATCACATTTAACTGTCGTTTTTACCTAAACGGGGCAGGGGTATGTGTGACAGCAGGGAAAGAACCTAACACTGTGCTGTGAGTGGCCTGAAGACCGCTGCTCCTGTAGATTTTATTTATCTATTTTATTTTTGAGACTGAGTCCCACTCTGTCACCCAAGCTGGAGTACAGTGGCACAATCTCAGCTCACTACAATCTCCACTTCCCAGGTTCAAGGGATTCTTCTGCCTCAGCCTCCCGAGTAGCTGAGACTACAGGTGCCCACCATGACACCCATCAAATATTTTGTATTTTTAGTAGAGATGGGGTTTCACCATGTTGGCCAGGCTGATCCTACACTCCTGCCCTCAGGTGATCCACCTGCCTCAGCCTCTCAAAGTGCTGTGATTATCGGCTTCTTTTTCTTTAGCCTCTGGGATTCAAGAAAAGGTTCAGTCCACCTTGGTGACAAAAGTACATTTACAGCATCTAGTCATTTTTCCCCTTCTGTGCTTCCCAGCAATGCCGGAGTCCTGGTATAAGCTTTATAGGAATTCTGCAAAGAGGCTGTTTCTGTCATTGGAACAAAGTCTGCATACTGGGGAATGCCTGTGACTGGAGCCAGTGCAATCATATGTGGGTGTGGGTGTGGGTGTGCGTGTGCGTGTGCGTACGCATGTCCATGTATCTGTGTGGGCCATGAGAACAGGGCCAAATGCCAGATTGCTCTGTCTGAAGAGGGCCAAGTCTCAGGCCCATGTGTCCCTGCTGATTCTGTGCCTAAGGCTCTTGTGTTCTCTCTCTAAACTTTCTGGCACCAGCAGAGATCAGGGTACATTCCCCTGGATATCTGCCCTTTTTTTTTTTTTTTTTTTTCTGAAAGAGAGTCTCACTCTGTCTCCTAGGCTGGAGTGCACTGGCACGGTCTCAGCTCACTGCAACCTCTGCCTTCCAGATTCAAGAGATTCTTCTGCCTCAGCCTCTCAAGTAGCTGGGACTACAGGCGCCTACCACCACAGCCGGCTAATTTTTGTATTTTTAGTAGAGGTGGGGTTTCACTATGTTGGCCAAGCTTGTCTCGCACTGCTGACTTTGTGATCCGCCTGCCTTGGCTTCCCAAAGTACTGAGATTACAGGCATGAGCCACCAGCCCGGCCAGATGTCTACCCTTTTTAAAGCCAATCATTTGTTCTGGGAAAAACGTATGTATGAGAAAGATGCTTCACTGGGCCCCAAAGGGAAGCAGGGCTATGCAGTGGAAAGACCCTTGACCCTGGAGTGAGATGCACAGAGGGGCTTGTCTGGGTCTTGGGCCTGCCCTGGAGTTGCCATGTGTTGGTTTCTCCCTCTGGAAATGCAGATCACGAGGCCCTGCTCTCCTTATATTACACAGTGATTAGGAAGATCAGATGGGAGTGCTGTTGGCTCTTTGCGAGACAGTCAAAGGTGCTATGCATGGTGCAGTGGAAACAGGCTGGAAGTGAGGGCTCTGGGCTCGAATACTGGCCTCGGCCCTTATCACTGTGGAACCAGGCAACACCGTTCATTTCTCTGGAGTCATTCTGAAAGTAGAGATAATGGCTTCACGGAGGATGTTGAGGCCCCGACAAGGTCAGGATGTCTCGAAGCTCCGATGCAGTAGAGCACTGTTCACATCCTGCTAATTGTGAAGCTCCAGCTTTGGATTGGGTCACCCGTAAGGTCCCATTTAGCAAAGGGACCTTAAGCATGAAAGTATATTGTTGAAGAAGGTAGGTGGAGGTGAATTACACTGAGTCAATTCTTTTTTTTCTTTTTTTTTTTTTGAGACAGAGTCTTGTCTGTCACCCAGACTGGAGTGCAGTGGCACAATCTCAGCTCACTGAAACCTCCACTTCCTGGGCTCAAGTGATTCTCCTACTTTAGCCTCCCGAGTAGCTGGGATTACAGGTGTGTGCCACCACACCTGGCTAATTTTTAGTAGAGACAGGGTTTTGCCATGTTGGCCAGGCTGGTCTAGAACCCCTGACCTCAGATGATTTGCCTGTCTTGGCCTCCCAAAGTGCTGGGATGACAGGCATGAGCCACCGAGCCTGGCCACTGAGTCAGTTCTTATACACAGAAAGGCTTCCATCAGGAAAACAGAAAAGTAAACCAAAGCAAAATGTGTTTATGCATCTTGATAGCACAGCAGTGCAGGCTGCTGTGACACCTGCGTTGCCCAGACACCGCTCTGAAAAACTTCTCTGCTCTTAGTCTCTAGAGGCATTTCCAATCTGGCTGCCCCAAATCCAGGTTAGAGCCTCGTTCCTTCCACCTGGACTGATGCAGGCGCTCCTGATTCTCGCAGAGGAGCACTCTGCCTCCTTTCATTTCTGTCCTACAGGGAATACAGCATAGAATTTTCCAACTCTTCACCCCAGCCTGATGCCTCCCTGCTTGAGGCCTTCTGGGCTCCTTGCTGCTAAGCCTGAGCTCCAGGAAGCCTCCCCATCTGTGCTGTCTTTGCAGGACCTTCCCTGCACCCAGACAGCTTTCTATTCTCTGGGTTTCTTTGCCTTTCTGTCTTGTCTTCCTAACTTTCACTGTCCTGTCTAAATCCTCCTTCCAGGAAGCCTTTCCTGATCCTGAGTAGGGCTGCCAGATATAGCAGGTAAGAAATACAGGCCACCAGCCAGGCGCAGTGGCTCACGCCTATAATCCCAGCACTTTGGGAGGCTGAGGTGGGTGGATCACGAGGTCAGGAGTTTGAGACCAGCCTGGTCAACGTGGAGAAACCCTGTCTTTACTAAATATACAAAAGTTATCCAGGCATGGTGGCACATGCCTGTAATCCCAGCTACTCAGAAGGCTGAGGCAGGAGAATCGCTTGAACCCGGGAGGCAGAGGTTGCTGTGAGCTGAGGTCACGCCAGTGCACTCTAGCCTGGGCGACAAGAGTGAAACTCTGTCTCAAAAAGAAAGAGAGAACGAGAGAAGAGAAAAAAAGAGAGAAAGAAAAGAAATGAAATACAGGCCAGTCAGTGAAATCAGAATTTCAGACAAACATACACTAAGAAATTATTCACTGGCCTGGCACAGTGGCTCACGCCTGTAATCCCAGCACTTTGGGAGGCTGAGGCAGGTGGATCACCTGAGGTCAGATGTTGGAGACCAACCTGGCCAACATGGCAAAACCCCCGTCTCTACTAAAAATAACAAAAATTAGCTGTGCATGATGGTGGATGCCTGTAATCCCAGCTGCTCAGGAGGCTGAGGCAGGAGAACTGCTTGAACCCCAGAGGCAGAGGTTGCAGTGAGCTGAGATCGCACTGCTTCACTCCAGCCTGGGTGACAGAGCGAGACTCCACCTCAAAAAAAAAGAGAGAGAGAGAAAGAGAAAACTGAAACTGGTGTATCTGGCCAGTCTTAAAACTCTATTTTATTTATTTATTTATTTATTTATTTTTGAGACAGAGCTCGCTCTGTCACCTAGGCTGGAGTGCAGTAGCACAATCTCAGCTCACTGCAGCCTCTGCCTCCCAGGTTCAAGCGATTCTCCTGCCTCAGCCTCCTGAGTAGCTCCTGACCCGGTGATCTGCCCACCTCGGCCTCCCAAAGTACTGGGATTACAGGTGTGAGCCACCGCACCTGGCCAAAACTTTATAATCCCTCCCCAGTTCAGCACCATCTCACCTCCCCAAAACTGCAGAGACATCATGTCTCCCCAAATGTAAGAGTAAAGAGTTGGACAAATGGTTTCTGAGGCTCCATCCAGCTTCCACAGTCTAAAATGTAAGCCTAGAAAGTGACCCTATTTTCTCGATAACTTAGACACATCATAAACTCTTCAGGAATTAAGGAAGCATTACTACATGCTGTACAGACAAAGGCTATAGGATACTTCTAGATTTCAGAAGCATAGAAAAGTGTGCTTTTAGACATGAGGTGCATTAAAATGCTGTATGCAGTGGTTTGAGGCGGTGATAGAATCATGTTTCTGAAGATGATTCAAGGGCATATGGAAATGCTCGTATGTTAAAGGAGAAAAGCCATTAGCTTTTATTATTTTATACATAATACATAAATGTTTCAGAGGGCTACTGAATAACTTTTTAGAGGCTATCTTTTAAGAATAGAATTATGATAGTTTTTTTTGGGTAAGATGGAGTCTCCCTCTGTCACCCAGGCTGGAGTGCAGTGGCACCATCTTGGCTCACTGCCACCTCCACCTTCCAAATTCAAGTGATTCTCCAACCTCAGCCTCTAGAGTAGCTGGGATTACAGGTGTGCGCCACCACCCCTAATTAATTTTTGTATTTTTAGCAGAGATGGGGTTTCCCCATATTGGCCAGGCTGGTCTTGAACTCCTGACCTCAAATGATCCACCCTCTTCCGCCTCCCAAAGTGCCGGGATTACAGGTGTGAGCCATCGCACCGACCCAGATCTTCGTTTGAAAAAACCATATACTTTTATTTATTTTTAGCTTGGGGGTTGAGGAGAGACCTCAAATATCAAGATTTGGGTTAATTGTACTCCGTAGGCACATTGTCATTAGCGATTTATAAAGTAACTTTAAAAATATTGACTATCCCCACTAGAGGGCACTCTTCTTAAATTTTAGATTGCCTGTAACTGAAGATTTAAGATCTTAAGTTTCAAGATTTCATTTTAACACAGTTGGGGACTGGAGCCTATTTATTTGTTTGCTTGTTTGTTTGGTTGGCTTTAAATAAACTTTTTGACTAAGTTAACTTTTTCAACCCTCCTTTTTATAATCTACATTTCTGTTTTGCAGAGTGTGTGGAACAATCCATTTAGTAATTTGTATCTCTTCCAAACAATCTTTTTTTTCAGTATATATTCCCTCCGCAGGATATTATTTAAAAGAGGAATGCTAAGGGATTATCACTAATTTTGTTAGGTATAATAATGTCATCGTGCTTGGGTTTTTTTTTTTTTAAATCCTTGTCTATGAGATACATTTTGAAATATTTATGGATGAAATGATTTACATCTGGCTGGGCGTGGTGGCTCATGCCTGTAATCCCAACACTTTGGGAGGCCGAGGTGAGCAGATCACTTGAGGTCAGGAGTTCAAGACTAGCCTGGCCAACATGGGGAAACCCTGTCTCTACTAAAAATACAAATATAAGCCGGGCGTGGTCATGAGGGTCTGTAATCCCAGCTTCTCAGGAGGCTAAGGCAGGAGAATCGCTTGAACGTGGGAGGCGGAGGTTGCAGTGAGCCAAGATCGTGCCATTGGACTCCAGCTTGGGCGGCAGAGTGAGACTTTGTCTCAAAAAAAAAAAAAAAAACATACATTTCCCAGGTGCTGCAGGAGGTGCTGGAGTAACAAGGGCAGACATGATGCCTGCCCTGCAAGAATCTGAGTCAGACATACTTGAGGTTTGGGGTGGGACCAGCCATGCAGTAAACACTGACTACCAATGAATCCTGGCTGGTAGCAAATACCCCGTTCCTGCAAGGCAGGGATTTTATTGGCATCTCTTTCTTAGTTTTATGGGTTTGAGTTGAATCATGTCAACCATGTGGTTAATAAATGAGAGATTTATTATTATTACTACTCCTAATAATAATTTCTACTAACGGTAATTTTAAAATCTTGATAGATTATAATTTTTCCCAGGACATGTAGCCTTTCATAATTATCATAACTATCTCATTGATCAGTTAGCTAAATTGCAACTGCTAGGAGCTGCTGCCTTCCTGCTTGCTGAAGTCACCTGTCGCTTTGCCCCCAGCCATCTAAGGGCCTGTCTCCTGGCTCACTGAGCAGACAGGCTGGCCCTGAGCTCTGCTCTGCTATGTGATGGTGGCAAAATCTGTCCAACGCTTTTCCTATCTCTCTTTTTATTCTACAGCAGAAGTATTGGGAGGCCCTAAACTCAGAGCAGGTATGGACAGTCATGCTCTTTCTCTTCCAGGAGGGGTTTACCTATGGCTTGATTTCAGTCCCTGTTTTTGTGAGACCTCCTTAGATGGCTGGCCCCATGACAAATTCCTTTGATTAAAAAAAAAAAAATGTCTGCCAGGCACAGTGGCTTCCGCCTGTAATCCCAGCACTTTGGGAGGCCGAGGCGGGTGGATCACCAGGTCAGGAGTTCGAGACTAGCCTGGGCAACAGAGCAAACCCCATCTCTACTAAATTATAAAAAAATTAGCCAGGAATGGCAGCGTGTGCTTGTAATCCCAGCTATTCAGGAGGCTGAGACAGGAGAATCACTTGAATGTGGGAGATGGAGGTTGCAGTGAGCCGAGATGGCACCACTGCACTCCAGCCTGGGTGACAGAGCAAGACTCCGTCTTGAGGAAAAAAAAAAAATGTCAAATGAGAGGCAAGACTTAGGTTCCATGGGATTTTCAGGGCTCTCTCAGTTTTGAGTTCTGCTTTGTGGGTATTCAGTTGAGCCCAGGCTATCTAGTAGGGACTCCAAGAAGGTGTGTAACCCAGTGAAGAAACATGGCTTGGAATAATAGTGACAGACGTGGCTGCAGCAGCTGTGGCAATAAACAGTTCTGCACATCGTCATTCTGGGACCCTGGGCAGCTCGCGCTGTCTCTGTGCCACCCTTGCCTCCAGGTGACAGATGGGCATGTTTTGTGACAACTACCTGTGCCTCTCGTCTCCTAGGGTTGTTTCTGATATGAAAATGGATCCTCTTTTGCTCAGATTCTCTCATGCCTGGTTTCCAGCGGTGGTTTTATTATAAAATGAAGTTTTAGGCTGGGCGCAGTGGCTCCTGCCTGTAATCCCAGCACTTTGGAAGGCTGATGGGGACGGATCACCTGAGGTCAGGAGTTGGAAACCAGTCTGGCCAACATGGGGAGATCCCTGTCTCTACTAAAAATACAAAAATTAGCTGGGTGTGCTGGTGCGTACCCTGTATCAGTTTAAAGGCTCATCTGATCAAAGGGACAGGTTGTTTCTGTTTGCAGGCACCTGAACTGGTCAGGGTTGGCAAGAATAATTCTTAAGCAGCCATTTAAGAAGCTAGAACAGTGGTTTTCAATTATCAGGGCATCTAAGAATCATTCTAAGAGCTTGTAAACATGCTAAACCTTAGGTCTAAACCCCCTACCTGGGGGCTAGGGTGGGCCACCAGCATCAGTGGGTTTTTGTTTTGTTCTCTTTTGTTTCGAGACGGAGTCTTGCTCTGTCACCCAGGCTGGAGTGCAGTGGTGCGATCTCAGCTCAGTGTAACCTCCACCTCCTGGGTTCAAGCGATTCTTCTGCCTTGGCCTCCCGAGTAGCTGGGACTACAGGCATGTGCCGTCACACCCGGCTAATTGTTTATAATTTTAGTAGAGCTGGGGTTTCACCATATTAGTCAGGATGGTCTCCATCTCCTGACCTTGTGATCCACCCGCCTCAGCCCCCCAAAGTGCCGGGATTACAGGAGTGAGCCACCGCGCCCAGCTGGCATCAGTGTTTTCAGCCAGCAGCCTGGGTGCGTCTGGCCTGACTGGCCAAGAACGCACTCTGACAACAATGATCTAGGTCTCATACCTCAGCTGGGAAACAGTTTTCATCAAAGAGCACACTGGCCATCCTCAGAGAACAGAACAGAGCCCTACTTCTTTCACTGGGGAGGGGGGTCATGTAGGCTGAGGGGCCTGGTGGGCGCTTTTATGTAGGATCTGATAGTGTCAGAAAGGAATTTGGTTAAAGGGCTCCAGCCAGGTCTGCAACCGCAAGTTAATGAAATGTTTGCACTTCGAAGTGGGTGGCACAAGCCCAAACAGGTATAGGGGATGAGGGGCACAGAACAAGTCACTGCAGGGTCACTGGGGATCAGGTGGTCTTTTTAACATGATGGCTTTTAAAATCACCGAGTATTAGAACTCCATTCAGTTATTATCAGTGCATCACTATCAAACTGGGCTCTTTATTTCTGTTCAAAACAAAGCCGCAACTTGTGTTTTATAACTGCCATGGCATGAGCATGACGTCAGTGGCTCAGGGGCCTTCAAGGTCTGCTCTGGGACCTCTAAGGATCCCAATGTTTGATTCAGCTTCAGTTCGAGCAGCGTTAGAGCATCTTTCTCGGAGTGCATGTCCATGCCTGGCTCTGTTATCTGGTCCAAACAGACTGTCTGCCCAGGCAGACACATCCTGCGTCGGCTTTGCTTGCTGTCGTTTCCTGGTACTGTCGAATCTGACCTTGTGCCTCAGAATCATCAAAGAGGCTCAGAAACGGGAGGTGCTGATCCAGTACCACAGCTTACAGGTGGGGAAACTGAGGCCCCAGAAAACGAAGGCAAATTAGTGACAGGAGGAGGACTTGAGCCCAATCCCTACCTGCCTCCATGGCTGGAACTCCAAAGGTAACACTAAGGAGCCCCTTGGGCTTGAATCCATCATATCAGAACAACGGGAGGACTTCACAGACAGCTTCGTCAGTGCTTGTGTGCCCACTTGTTTTGTTTTTGTTTTTTTTTTGAGGTGGAGTCTCACTCTGTCGCCCAGGCTGGAGTGCAGTGGCGTGATCTCAGCTCACTGTAAAGTCCACCTCCCAGGTTCAAGTGATTCTCCTGCCACGGCCTCCCAAGTAGCTGGGACTACAGGCATGCACCACCAGGACCAGATAATTTTTGTATTTTTAGTAGAGATGGGGTTTCACCATGTTGGCCCGGATAGTCTCGATCTCTTGACCTCGTGATCCACCCGCCTCGGCCTACCAAAGTGCTGGGATTACAGGTGTGAGCCACTGCGCCCCACATGCCCACTTGTTTTAACTTTTCACTCTTACCCCAGCAAATTTTAATTTCCCATACTCAGATCTGAGTCAGTGAGGAAATAGTCACTGGCAGTGCCCACCACTCTGAATTGGGATTTAAGTGTTGACAAGTCTGCTGAGCCTCAGGTTTAGAGGAAGCACCACATAGGAGGCAAGAGTGAACCTTTGCTGTGTTCCCGAGGAGCTCATCTACTGAGACAACAAGGCAGATGTCCAAATAAATGTCAGGGCTGTCTGTGCCCAGGTGCAAATGAGTGGAATCGGTAATACAAAGCAAGATGCAGGTGTGAGCTCAATGGGCTAATGCAGTCAGGGCATGCTTCCTGAAAAGGTATTTATCTGGCCCATAAAGAACAGGCTGAAGCTGGGCGTGGTGGCTCAACCCCGTAAAAGCCGAGCACTTTGGGAGGTGAGGCGGGTGGACTGCTTAAGTCCAGGAGTTCAAGATCAGCCTGGGCAACATTGCAAGATTTTATCTCTACTAAAAATTAAAAACCTAGCCAGGCATGTAGTACATGCCTGTAGTCCCAGTACTCGAGCGGCCAAAGCAGGAGGGCTGCCTGAGCCCAGGAGTTTGAGGCAGCAATGACTGTGACGGCACTGCTGCACTCCAGCCTGCGTGACAGAGCAAGACCTTGTCTTTAACAAATACAATGAAAAAGGATTAAGTCTGCCTGCCTTTTTTCCAGGGATGAGTTAGGCATGGAGTCAGGATAAACAGAACATGACTCAGTCTTACTAGACAAGGACTTGGTGCAGGCAGACAATAGTGGAAAATGAGGGTGGGAAGAAAGTGAGCTATTATGTTTTGGGTGGATGCCCATTAGTTCCGTGATTTAAAGTTATGCTTGCCTCCTTAGGTCCTAGAAACACAGGCCTTACCTGTGTAACGGTGACTTGTCCTTACCCTTTTGTCCTTGTCTGTGCCTGGATCATGGGAACCAGGATTGGAGCTGTTGTTTCGGGGGTTCAACAGATGAGAAGCATCCGTGCCACCCAGGTACCCTTTGTATCTTTTCTTCACAGTGGGACCCTGAGGATGTGAACCTTGAAGGGAGCAAAGACAACGTGGAGATACTCGGATCCCAGGTGTAGCGGGACTCTGAGGACAGCAGACCTGAGTGCTGATGATTAACACCTTTGGAGCCAGCTGACCAGCTCAGAGCCCAGGATCAGAAATGTGTTCAGTAATGCAGCGGGAATCAATCTGCACTGACTCCGTGGCAGGAACTGAAGCTGCTGCAGAAGCTGCCCTGGAAAGTGAGGAACCAGGAGCCGCCACTGAGTGTGGCTGGTGGATGTCATAGCTCATAATGGAGCTAAGACTTTGGGTCCTGTGGACAGACCTGGACAGGGCCGGCATTTGTTCTGAAGATTACAAGTTTACAGACAGCGCTTGCATTGTAAAGATAATCCAAAGGACATTGGACCCGCTTTTCCCTTTATTCCCTTGAGATTCGGCCATAAACTGAATACCTGCTAAGTTCCAGGAAGAAGTTTTTTTTTCTTTTTCTTTTTTCTTTTTTGAGACAGAGTTTCCCAGGCTGGAGTGCAATGGTGCAATCTCGGCTCGCGCAACCTCCGCCTCCCGGGTTCAAGTGATTCTCCTGCCTCAGCCTCCCAAGTAGCTGGGATTATAGGCATGCACCACCACACCCAGCTAATTTTGTATTTTTAGTAGAGACTGGGTTTCTCCATGTTGGTCAGGCTGGTCTTGATCTCCTGACCTCAGGTGATCCGCCTGCCTTGGCCTCCTAGAGTGCTGGGATTATAGATGTGAGCCACTATACCCAACCATGAGTTAACCTCACAAATAGCGAGTATGTTTGGATCTCAGCAGAGCCCATTCTGGAAGATCTGGCTGAGCCAGATGAAAGGGGTGGGCCCTGTGCTGGGGGGCCTGGGGCACACACCAGAACCAAGACCTGCCTCCTGCCCCCCAGTCACCCACTTAAGTTATCTACTGGAAGTTATAGATATGACTGTGTGGCCAGCCAAGTGTTTGTGAGATCACTGACACTGCAAAACAAAGGAGACTGCACTGGGTACCAGGACTTCCTCCAACCTGGCAAGGTGTGTGCTGAGGTGGGGTTTGCAGGTCAAGGGAACTGTGTGCTTCAGGAACTAACTAAATGCATGTGGAGGATAAGAGGCATCATGAGAAGTGTTCAAGCACAGCAATCCCATTTGGGGATGATTTGGAGACTGCCATGAGTGAGGGAAGGGCGCAGGGAACGGGGCTAAGGTGGGAGTGAACATTGGGGTGAATAAATTCTTTCTAAAGAAATTAAAGTGTTTCCATGTGGAGTGCAATGGTAAGTATGAATCCCTGCACAGTTACAGAAGTCTGCCCCCAGAGGAACTGGGAGAAATGCCAAGCAACACAGTTCTGCTCCAGGCTGGCCCACAGCCACCTGGGTGACTCAGCTGTAGCAGCCCCGTTTCTCCTGAGAGGCAGCACAAGTTCCAGCAGCATGAAGGGGGTGCTTTGGGGAAGTAGGTTGGCTCTGCAGGTCTCTGCATGGATCCTAATGCCCGGGTGACCTCTGAACTACAAGTGATCTTAAAGCCGCCTAGTTATCCCCTTTATCTGAACTGTGTTGGTCCCTTTGTTGAAGTCAAAGTTTGTGATGTTAACCACTGAAGCTGTACTTCCAGGGAAGAGGAAGATTTGAATGGAGGCCCAGGATGTGGGGAGAAAAGAGTGTTCAAACAGATGAAAGTACAGAGGGCTGGATGCAGGGAAAGGTGGGAGTGAGCAAAGCAGGAAGGATCTGAGATGGCCAGAATGGATGATGCAGGATGGGCTGTGGGGGTGGGCAGAGGCTGAAAAGGAAGCAGACTGTGGAGGCTGGTGAGTCAGTGCTTGGTTCTGTGGCCAACTGCTAGCAGAGCAGGAAGGTGACTGACTTGCCTCAGGTACAGCACAACTGATTGGTGAGCTTTTCATCCCTAAGGCTACAACATTCCAGGAAGCAGAAATGTCGTCATGGGTACAGAATGAACCGGAAAGAGGTTTAATCTAGAGTACTGAGTGGTAACAGCAGAGCAGAAGAGCTTATCTTTAGAAAGGCAGAATGTGTGGGGATAGGATGACTTCCGGAGTTTGCCTTTAGCACACCCTCTATCTTGAGGCAAGTCTGGATCATGCTCCCTGGGGCACCAAAAATTGGTTGGATCCAGGTGAAAGTGGCCATTCACCCAAGAACATCAAATGATCTTGGCCAGGTACCATGGCTGACGCCTGTAATCCCAGCATTTTGGTAAGCTGAGGTGGGCAGATCACTTGAGGATAGGAGTTCAAGACCAGCCTGGCCGACATGGTGAAACCCTATCTTTACTAAAAATACAAAAAATTAGCCAGGCGTGGTTGGGGTTCCTGTAATACCAGCTACTCGGGAGGCTGAGGCAGGAGAATCACTTGAACCCAGGAGGCGAAGGCTGCAGTAAGCAGAGATCAAGCCACTGCACTCCAGCCTGGGAGACAATGCGAGACTCCATCTCAAAAAAAAACAAAAAATTAGCCAAGCCTCATAGCCACGCCTGTAGCCCCAGCTGCTTGGGAGGCTGAGGCACAAGAATTGCTTGAACCTAATAGGCAGAGGTTGCAGTGAACTGAGAATGCACCACTGCACTCCAGCCTGGGCAATACAACAAGAATGTCTCAAAAAACAACAAAAACCTTGCTGACTTTGAATAACACGAACTACCGAAGGGCCAGATATTATCTCTCTTCCTAGATCCCATCAGCCCAGCCACCTCCCTTCACAAACTAGTTTTGATCATCATGGTCCCAGCTTGTCTCAAGGGTAAGTCTCAAGCCTCTTCATGCACAGTGAACCACAAAACTGGGAATTTTGGAAGCAAGGTTTGGCTTCATTGTTCAACAAGACTCCTCCTGTATACAAAGCTCCAGAACACTGGAGCCTCTGTGAAGAGATGCCAATCAGAATGCCTTTCTCCTAGTAGGAGTGGGCCTCTGTTGCAGCTTTGTCTCTAGCCGTGAGACCAAGAGGGCAGTGGGAGTAACTTGCCCCAGTGACCCAGTGAGCAGTGCACCAGCTTACCTACACTAGGGAGGGCTAGGGAACAAACGAAGGAGTCATCTGCTCACCCACCTGGAGATGTGTAATACTGGCTGGTTGTGCTGCCTATCATGTGCGTGGCTTGCCGCATGTCACCTAACCTTTGTGAACTCCTTAGGTAGACTAATACCAATCTAGAAAGCCTATGGTGAAGACTAAGTGAAATAACATGTGAAAATGCAAACATAATACCTATTCAAAGTAGATTTGGAAGAGGGATTAGTGTTCCCCGCACCCCATGCTTCCTGTACACATATACTGAAAGACAGTAATCAAATAATCGGACCTACAGATGGAAGAGATTTCAGAGGTCTGAATTCCCTTAAACACAACCCCAATTAGTGATTATTCAGTCCCTACTTAAGCTACTCTAAAAAAAGGATTTCACCTATTTCAGGTGCCAAAGTCTTTATCATTCAGTGAGAGCTCTGCTAAGATTTTCTTAAAAGCCTGTCTAGATCCAGAAGAACTAACCCCCTTATCTTCCTCCCTCAGTATGATGAGGAGATTTATGAGCGTCATTTGAAGACACATTCACATTGTTTCTTTCAAAGGGGTATGAGCTTCTAGAGTAAGAAGAGGCATCGGGCCCAGGAGCATGGCTAGGCTTCAGTTCCCGGGTCTGATGCAGTGTGATCTCTGTCATTTCCCCATGTCACAGTTTCCTCATCTGTAAAGTGAAAGTTGGGTCTGATTTTTTTCATTTTTTCTCTTTTATTAATGTGCCAATTTGTTTCCCACAGCATACTAACATCTTTATAAACTTATCTGAAATAAACACACATTTCAGATATACTTTGAAAATAGGTTTCGTTTTGTTTTTAATCTTAGGGAAATTTATTTTAAAAAAATAGGTTTCATATACCTTTTCTCATATACCTATAACATATACCTCTTTCTGTTTGAATTTTACTATCCACTTAAGATAAAAACGTGTATCAATCACTAAGGAAAAGGCTAGAGGAGACTTAGAAATATCTCTAGAGCTGGGTGCGGGGGCTCACGCCTGTAATCCCAGCACTTTGGGAGGCTGAGGCGGGTGGATCACGAGGTCAAGAGATCGAGACGATCCTGGTCAACATGGTGAAACCCCGTCTCTACTAAAAATACAAAAAATTAGCTGGCCATGGTGGCGCGTGCCTGTAATCCCAGCTACTCAGGAGGCTGAGGCAGGAGAATTACCTGAACCCAGGAGGCGGAGGTTGCGGTGAGCCGAGATCGCGCCATTGCACTCCAACCCGGGTAAGAAGAGCGAAACTCCGTCTCAAAAAAAAAAAAAGAAAAAAGAAAGAAATATCTCTAGAATAATTTTGCAACAATTCCAAGATTCTCTGCACTTCTTTTTCTGTCCCTTAATTAGCCTTCTCTGTATTTTCCAACTATGGAGGTATTGCCGTACTCTCTTCGATTTTACATAGTTTTCTATGCTTTTGCAAGGAAACTCTGCCTTGAACGAACCCAAGACATAGTGCAATGTTCAGGAACATCTCCAAGTTTACACCTGCCTGTATGATATCCCAAAGGTCGTCATCAGGTGAAAGGGACGACCTTAGAGAAAAAAGAAGTTCAAGGAATGGTGCTCCCTTAAATGACTTAGTATTAGAAAATACTGACTTTGTGGCCAGGAGGCTCACGCCTGTAATCCTAGCACTTTGGGAGGCCAGGGTGGATCATCTGAGGTCAGGAGTTCAAGACCAGCCTGGCCATCATGGTGAAACCCCATCTTAAAAAAAATTTTTTTTTTAATAAAAAATAAATAAAATTTTAAAAAGAAAAGAAAATACTGACTTTTTCTTTTTCTTTCATCAACCCTGGAAGCCAAATAAGGCAACTGGGCATTCAGGACTTCTTTTGAGCAAAACACATGATTAACACGTGATTACAGAGAGTTAACTTCTTCAAGACCAGAACACGTAATTACACAGACTTAACCTCTTCAAGAGCGTCTGTTAATCTGTCGCTTGGAGAACTCTGCATACTGACTGTCCCAATTCCGTCTGAGTTTTCCATCAGCTGCCAGTGTCGGCAGCAGAGGACTCGGGTCTTCTAGTCCTCCCCTCAGGGTCTGGCAGCTGTGACTACTGCGGAGTTCAGTCCCCAGAGTCGGAAGCGCTGCCTTTCCCTTTTCAATTGCCAGGGAGCTCATTCACGACCGTGCTAGACGGGCAGCGAGTGGTCTTCTCGAACTACACGGAAGAGAAACCACCTGAACTAAACGCCAGCTCTCACTGCTTAACAGCTCCCACTACCTAACTCTTCCCAGCTGCCTCCGCCGACATCTTCCTGACCATTCCCAGCACCGCCAGCGCACTTCAGAGAACGACATTGCGACTCGGCGCATGCGCACTCCGCAGCCACCGCCTCCCGCGAGGAGCGAGGGTCCCGCGGCCCAGCCCCGCCGGCGCTGACGGCCCGGGTTTCTGCCACTAGCCAGCCGCGACCTAGCCAGGGAGAAAAACCGCTAAGGGCGTCTCCGTAGTGCAGTTTTCATCCCACGGGGTTTTTAAGGAGATAATTACGAGGTTATTTTACGGTTTATATTGTGTGTAAGACCTCCCAGCAAACTGACACAAGAGCAGAAAATCAAACACCGCATGTTCTCACTCATAGGCGGGTGCTGAACAATGAGAACACATGGACACAGGGAGGGGAGCACCGCACACTGGGGTCTGTTGGGTGGAAATAGGGGAGGGACAGCGGGGGTGGGGAGTTGGGGAGAGATAGCATGGGGAGAAATGCCAGATATAGGTGATGGGGAGGAAGGCAGCAAATCACACTGCCACGTGTGTACCTATGCAACAATCTTGCATGTTCTTCACATGTACCCCAAAACCTAAAATGCAATAAAAATAAATAAATAAAATAGCCAGGCACGGTGGCTCACGCCTGTAATCCCAGCACTTTGGGAGGCCGAGGCGGGTGGATCACGAGGTCAAGAGATCGAGACCATCCTGGTCAACATGGTGAAACCCCGTCTCTACTAAAAATACAAAAAATTAGCTGGGCATGGTGGCGCGTGCCTGTAATCCCAGCTACTCAGGAGGCTGAGGCAGGAGAATTGCCTGAACCCAGGAGGCGGAGGTTGCGGTGAGCCGAGATCGCGCCATTGCACTCCAGCCTGGGTAACAAGAGCAAAACTCCGTCTCAAAAAAAAAAAAATTTAATTTAATTAAAAAAAAGACCTCCCAACAGCCTAACGGTGTATTATGAATCATTCTTTGTTTTTAAATACATTAAGAACCTTTTTTAAATAAAAACTGTACAGGTACATGGTTTAAAGAAAGAAAATCAGATTGCCCCAAAAGGTTTATGAAGAAAAACAGTAATGTTCTGTCCCTTTGATCCCAAGAGACTCCTTTATAAAAAACTTTTGGGCCAGAGGCAGTGGCTTACTCCTGTAATCCCAGCACGTGGGGAGGCCGAGGCAGGCGGTTCACCTGAGGCCAGGAGTTCGAGACGAGCCTGGCCAACATGGTGGAACCCTCGTCTCTACTAAACATACAAAAACTAACCTGGTGTGGTGGTTGCCTGTAGTCTCAGCTACTAGGGAGGCTGAGGCAGGAGAATCACTTGAACTTGAGAGGCAGAGGTTGCAGTGAGCTGAGATCATGCCATTGCATTCTAGCCTGGACAACAGCAGCAAAACTTTGTCTCAAAAAAAATACACAAACAAAAACAAAAAACTTTTACACGTTCTAGTAGTTGTCCCCATTCGGTTTGATTTGGAACATGCTTTCCGGCTACAGGCTTCTTAAGTAAGATCATCATACTTGGTTTTCCTGATATGCATTATCTTCCGCTTCCATTAAGTACAGGCTGATGAGGCTCAGCAGCAGGACAGGGCCACTGGTGTAGTGAGAACTGGATATTCATGGTCTTCACATCCAAAGTTGTGTGGCATCCCTCGTGCCTGGACCTCCTTGGCCACACCGCTGTTCCCGAGCTAGAACCCAGCTTCTGAGCCCAGCACGCTCCAACTGCAGCCTGGCACAGTCCATGCCTCTGCTCAGGACCTGACCTTTCCCTTAGGCTTTCTTCGTGTCTTAGCACTTGAAGTCCCAGGGGAGATCTGAGGGAATCTCTAAACCCACAGCTGGAACAAGGGACGTCGTACACAGCGGCCACCACAATCTTTCCCAAGGACAGCCTGGCCTTGGATGAAAAGGGCCATTTCACAGGCCTTACTTTCTGCTAGTCAGTATAGCCTAAAGCTCTGATATTCAAATACAGACTCTAAGGCTCCACCCGGGAGGATTCTCTAGGTTTGGGCAGGGCTTGGGAATCTTTATTTTATTTTATTTATTAAAAAAATCCACCCACCTTGGCCTCCCAAAGTGCTGGGATTACAGGCGTGAGCCACCATGCCCCGCCAGGGCTTGGGAATCTTAACAAGCTCCTCAGGTGATTCTGTTACAGATGACCCAGGACCACTCTTTCAGAAACACTGTCCTCAGGAAATTACTTTTATTTATTTATTTTTTCCTATCTCTTCCAGGTATTTTATTATTTTTAAATACAGAGACAGAGCCTCACCAAGATGCCCAGGCTAGTCTTGAACTCCTGGGCTCCAGAGATCCTCCTGCCTCAGCCTCCCAAAGTGCTGGGATTACAGGCATGAGCCACCATCCCTGCCAGGAAATTACTTTTAAAACAGATCTATTTGTATGAGATGTTCTCACAAAAGTACTTAGAATAGCAAAAAATGTGATAAAGCTCCCAAACCCCACTGTTGGGCAGGATTAAACATTATACTTTATGGCTGGGGGCGGTGGCTCATGCCTGTAATCCCAGCTCTTTGGGAGGCCGAGGCCATTGGATCATCTGAGGTCAGGAGTTTGAGACCAGCCTGACCAATATGGTGAAACCCTGTCTCTACTAAAATTACAAAAATTAGCCAGGCATGGCAGCATGTGCCTGTAGTTCCAGCTACTCAGGAGGCTGAGACAGGAGAATCGACTGAACCCAGGCGGCAGAGGTTGCAGTGAGCCGAGATGGTGCCACTGCACTTCAGCGAGAGACTGTCTCAAAAGAATATATATAGGCCGGGCGCGGTGGCTCACGCCTGTAATCCCAGCACTTTGGGAGGCCGAGGCGGGTGGATCACGAGGTCAAGAGATCGAGACCATCCTGGTCAATATGGTGAAACCCCCGTCTCTACTAAAAATACAAAAAATTAGCTGGGCATGGTGGCGCGTGCCTGTAATCCCAGCTACTCAGGAGGCTGAGGCAGGAGAATTGCCTGAACCCAGGAGGCGGAGGTTGCGGTGAGCCAAGATCATGCCATTGCACTCCAGCCTGGGTAACAAGAGCGGAACTCCGTCTCAAAAAAAAAAAAAAAAGAATATATATATATACTTTATTTTTATTTATTTATTTATTGAGATGGAGTCTCGCTCTATTGCCTAAAGTGGAGTGCAGTGGTACCATCTCAGCTTCAGCTCATTACAACCTCTGCCTCCTGGGTTCGGGCGATTCTCCTTCCTCAGACTGCCAAGTAGCTGGAACTACAGGCACACGCCACCACGACTAGCTAAATTTTGTATTTTCAGTGGAGACACGGTTCACCTTGTTGTCAGGCTGGTCTCGAACTCCTGACCTCAAGTGATCCGCCTGCCTCAGCCTCCCAAAGTGCTTGGATTACAGGTGTGAGCCACTACACTCGGCCCAAACATCATGCTTTAATGAATAAATGATATTTCACTATTAAACCTAAAAGATCGTAGAAACGAAAGGGAAAAAAAAGTGTGTCTAAACATCCTGCTAAGACAAAAAAAGAAAAAAAAAAGATCGTAGAACCATAGATTGAAGAAAAGACCTGAATTACCTTCAAATCATCTACTGTAGTGCCTGAGTGGCTTGCCTGTTCTCACAACATGAATTCCCAGTTCCCACACAGTAAAAAAAAAAAGAAAAGAAAGAAAAAAAATTTACAAAAGATAGTGGCAACTAATAGGCCAGGCATGGTGGCATTTTGGGAGGCTGAAGTGGGTGGATCACCTGAAGTCAGTAGTTCAAGACCAGTCTGGCCAACATGGTGAAACCTCGTCTCTACTGAAAATACAAAAATTAACCACATGCCTGTAATTCCAGCTACTTGGGAGGCTGAGGCAGGAGAATCACTTGAACCTGGGAAGCAGAGGTTGCAGTGAGTTGTGATCGTGCCACTGCACTCCAGCCTGGGCAACAAGAGTGAAACTTGGTCTCAAAAAAGAAAGAAAGAAAGATAATGTAATCTAATAAAAGTAGAACACGAGAGAGCTTGAGCCACCATTAGCAATTATAAGAAAAATTATGATAGATTAGAAAAGTCTTAGAAATCATTAGATTCTATCGTAAAAGGATTATGTGGGTTTTTGTAGTAGAGGTTTGCTGACTGTGGAAGCGCTTAAATACATCTTTAGAGAACGGTTCTAGTTTAAAGGAGTCTACAATGGGGATGGGGTGGAAGAGTTACATGAGATTATTGGGACAATTGAGCAAATTTGAATATGCACAATGTATTAGCTAACTTTATTGTTTCCTTTCTTGACAGAAATAATAAATTATGGTTGTTGTCTGGGCGGGGTGGCTCATGCCTATAATCCCAACACTTTGGGAGGCCAAGAAGGGTGGATCCCCTGAGGTCGGGAGTTCGAGACCAGCCTGACCAACATGGAGAAACCCTGTCTCTACTAAAAATACAAAATTAGCCAGGCATGGTTATGAATGTCTGTAATCCAAGCTACTCGGGAGGCTGAGGCAGAAGAATGGCTTGAACCCAGGAGGTGGAGGTTGCGATGAGCTGAGATCATGCCATTGAACTCCAGCCTGGGCAACAAGAGTGCAACTCTGTCTCAAAAAAAAAAAAAAAAATTATGGTAGCACAGGAGAAAGCCCCTTAGGATATACATGCAGACCTATTTAGGAGTGAAGCATCATGATTTGGCAACTTACTTTTAAATATTTCAGCAGAAAAAAACGATAAATTTTTCAGGTACTTGGAGAGAGAGACAAAGCAAATGGAACACAATGGGAACAATGGATGAATCTAGGCAAACGGTATGAACATGTTCGTTATTCTTTCATCTTTTCTGTAGGTTGGAAGTTTTTCAAAGCCAGCTGGGGGAGAAAGTACAGGAATAAAGAAAGACTCTCACAGTTGGTCTGGTCAGGAGATGGGCTCTCCACACATCTCCATCACTGCTGCCAGCAGAGGACCCTGAAATCCTAGGCTTTGCAAGGAGAGAGCTGGTTACTAGAGACTGCTTTTCAAGCAGCTTCCCAAATGTGGCTGGACTCTGAGCTGACTAATTGTAGTGTGATGTCAGGCCACAAAGGGCGGGTAAATTCCAGTTTGTCTGGTACTGAGAAAAAAATAGGCCCTGTATCTGAGACAGCCCTGATAAGGTGCCTCCCTGGACATGAGTAATGGTCAGACCCAGGGGATGACCCAGGACTAAGAAAGCTGGACAATGGAAAGTCTGGAGCACTGTGACAAGGAAATTCTTCCCCTGAATTGCCTTTTCCTATTGAGGTAAGATAGTACACAATAAAGCGTCAGGCTCAGAAGTGCTGCTGCCAATCTCAGCCGGAGCAGCCGGTGCTCAGGCCGGAGCTAAAGCACATCAGCGCCTGGGGCTGTCAGCACCTGGCTTGTCTCCGGAAGGCCGTCTCTGGTCCTGACCCCCGCCGCTCACCAGCTGTGGGACTCCAATTTTTGTTCATAAAAAAAAAAAAGAAAAAGAAAAAGAAAAAATAAGTGTTCTCCTCTTCTACCTGTTTTACTGGGTGGTGTTTCAAAAAACTAAAAACCATGCCGGGCGCGATGGCTCACATCTGTAATCCCAGCACTTTGGGAGGCAGAGGCAGGTGGATCACCTAAGGTCAGGAGTTCAAGACCAGCCTAGCCAACATGGTAAAACCCCATCTCTACTACAAATACAATAATTAACCAGGTGTGGTAGCAGGCGCCTATAATCCCAGCTACCCGGGAGGCAGAGGCAGGAGAATTGCTTGAACCAGGGCGGTGGAGGTTGCAGTGAGCCAAAATCGTGCCATTGCACTCCAGCCTGGGCGACAAGAGCAAAACGCCATCTAAAAAAAAAAAAACCAACTACTAAAAGCAAATTATGAAAGGGCCTTTTCCCCCACTCCCAAATACTATAAAGGTGTCAGTTATTATTATTACCTCCTCATATGAAGCAGATAGGTTTGTAGATGCTCCCTCTTTTTTTTTTTAAGACACAGGGTTTGGCTATGTTGCCCAGCTGTTCTCAACCTGCTGACTCAGCGATCCTCCCACCTTAGCCAGTCTAGTAGCTGGGACTACAGGCACGTGCCACCTAGCCCAGCTAGAGTCCCCTGTTTTAAGTCTAGTTCCCTATTTCTTTAAAAGTCATCAGGATGTCTTTTAGGCTCTGAGGACCTTTTTACCGTGAGATTGTGTAAGTCAAGTCCTTTGAGCTTCTGAGGAGGCAGGATTGTGACGCTTTGAAATTCCCCACTGTCTCCTGAGTGAGCAGAGTGACAGAAGCTGTTACCCTTTCAATAGCATCTTAACTTGGAAGTAGACCCCTGGGGGCAAGCAGTGACTCACCCACCCTGTCATGAATGAGTCAGTGTCCCAGCAGAGCAGGGGCTGGCAGCCTCCTATTTCAAGGCATGGGAAGCAAGGCCTAGGCTCTGTCCTGGATGTTGGTCTTGTCACATTGGGGTGGTAGTGCAGAGCCCGGGAGAGAAGCTGATGACTTTTGCTTGGTCTTTAGGAGGCGAGGACTGAGCCAATGGGCATGTGATACAGAGAGCCACTGTGAGTCAGGATAAGGGAGAACTTTCATGCGGCTCTGTCTGAGCTGCAGTGGTTGTGGGGTTCCCTGTTACTGGAGTAATTCCCACATGGCCTCACCCCTCCTATAAAGATGTCTGGGGCCAGGCACCGTGGCTCACGCCTGTAATCCCAGCACTTTGGGAGACTGAGGCAGGCAGATTACTTCAGGCCAAGAGTTTGAGACCAGCCTGGCCAACATGATGAAACCCCATTCATTAGCCACGTATCAAGGCATACACCTGTAATCCCAGCTACTCAGGAGGCTGAGGCAGGAGAATCACTTGAACCTGGAAGGTGGAGGCTGCAGTGAGCCAAGATGGCACCAGTGCACTCCAGTCTGGGAGACAGAGAGACAGAGCAAGACTCCATCTCAAAAAAAAAAAAAAAAGAAGAAGATGTTTTGGGAAAGATGTATCATTGACCAGAGAGTTGGATCAGACGGCCTGTGAAGGCTTCTTCAGTCTTAAGAATCTGAGCTATTTTTGCCTAGCAATGAACTTGCATTAATGCATCTTCTGCTTAGTAGTCACATTCTGAACTTCTTTTTTCTTTTTTTTTACATTTTTTGGAGAGACAGGGTCTTGCTCTGATCTTGTGGTCCCTGTCTCAGGAACTGACTCAGCACAAGAAGACAGCTTCAGCTTTCTATGATTTAATCCCTGGCCAGTCAGCACTCCTGACTCACTGGCTTCCTTTCGCCCAACACGTTGTTCTTAAAAACTCTGCCCCCCTTTCCGCGTTACCTGGCGAGGGCTCCATATGGTGTTGTTCTGGATTCCCGTCGTAACTTAAAGGGAAACTTTCACAATATCCAGAGCCCTTGATGTCCTGCAAAGGAAGGAGGAGGATGTCCTTAAGTTCCTGGCAGCAGGAACCCATTTAGATGGCACCAACCTTGACTTCCAGATGGAGCAGTATATCTATAAAAGGAAAAGTGATGGCATCTACATCATAAATCTGAAGAGGACCTGGGAGAAGCTTCTGGCAGCTCATGCCATTGTTGCCATTGAAAACCCTGCTGATGTCAGTGTTATATCCTCCAGGAATACTGGCCAGAGGGCCGTGATGAAGTTTGCTGCTGCCACTGGAGCCACTCTAATTGCTGGCCGCTTCACTCCTGGAACCTTCACTAACCAGATCCAGGCAGCCTTCCGGGAGCCACGGCTACTTGTGGTTACAGACCCCAGGGCTGACCACCAGCCTCTCCAGGAGGCGTCTTATGTCAACCTACCTACCATTGCTCTGTGCAACACAGATTCTCCTCTGCGCTATGTGGACATTGCCATCCCATGCAATAACAAGGGAGCTCACTCAGAGGGTTTAATGTGGTGGATGCTGGCTCGGGAAGTTTCGCGCATGCGTGGCACCATCCGTGAACACCTGTGGGAGGTCATGCCTGATCTCTACTTCTACAGAGATCCTGAAGAGATTGAAAAAGAAGAGCAGACTGTTGCTGAAAAGGCTGTGTGACCAAGGAGGAATTTCAGGGCGAATGGACTGCTGCAGCTCCTGAGTTCAGTGCTACTCAGCCTGAGGTTGCCGACTGGTCTGAAGGCGTGCAGGTGCCCTCTGTGCCTATCCAGAAGTTCCCTACTGAAGATTGGAGCGCCCAGCCTGCCACGGAAGACTGGGGTGCAGCTCCCACTGCTCAGGCCACTGAATGGGTAGGAGCAACCACTGAATGGTCTTAAGCTGTTCTCATGTGGGCTCTTAAACAACATATAAGATTCATGGAAAATAAACATTGAGTTTCTAAAAGTTGTGTTCATTTCTTTTCTTTTTTTTTTTTTTATAAAGACGGGGTTTCGGCCGGGCATGGCAGCTCATGCCTATAATCCCAGCACTTTGGGAGGCCAAGGCGGGTAGATCACGAGGTCAAGAGATCGAGACCATCCTGGTCAACAAGGTGAAACCTCGTCTCTACTAAAAATACAAAAATTAGCTGGGCATGGTGGTGCGTGCCTGTAGTCCCAGCTACTCAGGAGGCTGAGGCAGCAGAATTGCTTGAACCCAGGAGGCAGAGGTTGTGGTGAGCCGAGATCATGCCATTGCACTCCAGTCTGGGTAACAACAGCGAAACTCTGTCTCAAAAAAAAAAAACGTGGTTTCACCATGTTGATCAGGCTGGTCTTGAACTCCCGACCTCAGGTGATCCGCCCACCTTGGCCTCCAAAATGCTTGGATTACAGGCGTGAGCCACCACGTCTGGCCTACTTTGGTTTTTTATTCCAGATCAGAATACCTGGGATTTCATACCAAAGTATAACAATAAATACATGTCTTGACATGAATTGTACTTCTAAAAAAAACCCCAAAAAACAAAAACTCTGCTCCCTGAATGCTGGGGAGACTGATTTAAGTGATAATGAACGTCTCCCACGCAGCCGGCCCTATGTGAATTACTCTTTCTCTATTGCAATTCCCCTGGCTTGGTAAATACGCTCTGCCTAGGCTTTGGGCAAGGTGAACCCATTGGGTGGTTACAGAAACAGTGCTGCCTGCTTACTGGGGCCATGCATGTGACTGTGAGATGATGCAGTCATTTGCAACCCCAGCTGTGCATCAGAATCGCTTGTGGTTTGTTTTTGTTTTTGATTTCAGATTTCCTGGCCCCACCCTTCATGTATTCTGATTCAGTGGATCTGGGGTAAGGCCCCTGTAATCTGTGCTATTTGCTTTCACAAATTTAGGGGCAGAAATAACGTCATATCATTTTTGTTTTTCTAGTTCTGCTCTAAAGCAGGCACATGTTTTATTGCGGGATGCCCAGAATACCCTATTGAAGCTTCCACCTACCCTGAGTTTTCTGAGAACCCTAAAGGCTTATCAAGTTCTAAAAAGTGAAGGAGCTGGCTGGGGGCAGTGGCTCATGCCTATAATCCCAGCACTTTGGGAGGCCAAGGGAGGCGGATCACCTGAGGTCAGGAGTTCAAGACCAGACTGCCAACATGGTGAAACCTCAACTCTACTAAACAAATAAAAATTAGCTGGGCACAGTGGTTCATACCTGTAATCTCATCACTTTGGGAGGCCAAGGTGTGTGGATCACCTGAGGTCAGGAGGTCAAGACCAGCCTGACCAACCACGTCTCTACTAAAAATACAAAATTAGCCAGGCGTGGTGGCACATGCCTGTAATCCCAACTACCCAGGAGGCTGAAGCAGGATAATTGCTCAAACTCGGGAGGCAGAGGTTGCGATCAGCTAAGATTGTGCCATTGCACTCTAGCCTGGGCAACAAGAGTGAAACTCTGTCTCAAAAAAGTAAAAAAAAATACAAAAATTAGCTAGGCATGGTGGCAGGCACCTGTAATCCCAGCTACTCAGGAGGCTGTGGCAGGAGACTCACTTGAACCTGGGAGGTGAAGGTTGCAGTGAGCTGAGATCATGCCACTGCACTCCAGCCTGGGTGACAGAGTAAGACTCCATCTCAAAATAAATAAATAAATAAAGAAGGCGCTGCAGTGGAATTAGTCCGGCTTCCACTCCCAGAGGGGAGAGATTGGACGGTAAGCAGTTGCCTGCTTTTCTTTCCTGCACCTCACTTTCCTTATCTGCGAAATAAGAAAAGTATTTTCCACCTCCTAAGATTGTGGTGAAGGCTAAAAGAGCACAGAGGCCGTGACAGCGCACAGTAAGTGCTCAATAAATGATGGCTATTGCCATGAAGGTGGCAAGGCCTCCTGGTTAGGGGTGTGGGCTCCAGAGCCAGACTGGGTTCACAGCCTGGCAGCCACTCTAATTCTGTAAACTTCGCACCTGTGTTTCCTTCTCTCTACAATGGGGGTGATAATGACTTCCCCACAGAACTGTTATTTTTTTACTTTTACTTTTTTTTTGGGGGGGGGGACGGAGTTTCGCTCTTGTTACACAGGCTGGAGTGCAATGGCAGGATCTCGGCTCACTGCAAACTCTGTCTCCTGGGTTCAAACAATTCTCCTGCCTCAGCCTCCTGAGTAGCTGGGACTACAGGCGCACGCCACCATGCCCAGCTAATTTTTGTATTTTTAGTAGAGACGAGGTTTCACCTTGTTGACCAGGATGGTCTCAATCTCTTGACCTCGTGAGCCACCTGCCTCGGCCTCCCAAAGTGCTGGGATTATAGGCGTGAGCCACCGAGTCCGGCCCCACAGAACTGTTATTAAATGAATTAATAAGTGCAAGGCACTTTCATCAATGCTGGGCAAATAATACCGAATAACTATTAGCAGTTATGGTTACCTCTGCTGTGACTTCTCACTGCCTCATGGTGTCACTGTTGGTCACTGGTCCTGCCCTGTCCTTAGCTTGTACCCTCCAGCTGCTCCTAGCAGCCTCACAGGGCAGCTGTGACCCTTCGAGGAGAGACCACCTCCCCCACCTCTTGCTAATCCTGGCCAAGAGAATCCCTAGTTGGGCTCCTAAATTCACCTACACAGCCTCCTCCTGGGACACCAGCTGGCTTTGGAATGCTGTGTCAGACCCGGTTCCAGCCTCACCAGCACAGAGAGCCAGGACTCCGTACTCTTGCCTGCTCCTCCCCAGAGGTTCACCCCAGGGTCTGCAGCTTTTCTTTGGCCACCTTGGAGCCTAAGGGTCTGAGAGCAGCCCTTTCTCCAAGGAGCGAAGCAATTCTTCTAAAGGAAATTACTACAGTAACTCCTGGGATCCCCCTTCCTACTCAGTTCAGATGGTTGCCCTCTGTTCCTCCAAGTGACTTAGTTAGGATATTTCCTTACCAGATGTCAACATTACACTTCTGGTGGTACCACTGCCTGGGATTCCAAGGCCATTTCTTGCTTCCTTAGAGAATCGGGGTGGGGGAAAGCCCATATGTCTAATCTTTGCTGGGAACCATACTATGTGTAACTTTAAAAACCCCCAGGCATGGCTGAGTGCGGTGGCTCATGCCTGAAATCCCAGAACTTTGGGAGGTCAAGGTGGGCGAATCATCTGATGTCAGGAGTTCAAGACCAGCCTGACCAACATGGAGAAACCCTGTCTCTACTAAAAATGCAAAATTACCTGGCTGTGGTGGCACATGCCTATAATCCCAGCTATGTGGGAGGCTGAGGCAGAAGAATTGCTTGAACCCAGGAGGCAGAAGTTGCAGTGAGCTGAGATCACACCATTGCACTCTGGCCTGGGCAGCAAGAGCAAAACTCCATCTCAAAAAAAAAAAAAAAGAAAAAAGAAAAAACACAGAACAAACCCCTGGCATGATTTCAACATGCAGCCAAAGTAGAGAATCACTAAGGTAGGAAGACAGACCTCACGGTTATGAAAACACCTGCACGCGGGGGAGGCTGTGTGTTTATTCCCTTGAGGCTGCCATTCCTCAGAACATTTTGATTCTAGAACGCTGGTGCTAAGTCGGTGGTTAGAGATCAGCTGCCTCAATGATTCTCACACAGTTTCTCAGGACTCAGCTCCTGATCAGCAATGCTGATTCAGTAGGATGGGGGTGGAGGAGTGGGAGGAATCCCAGATCGCAGTGAGATGCATGGTGAGGAACCCTGGGCAGGAGGGTTATGGGCAAGGTGGGCGAATGGCTGCCTGCACAGTTGTGCCTAAGTAGGGAGTTCAGAGAAGCAAGGGCAGAGTCTTAGAGGAGATCAGATATGAGAGAAATGTCCTCAGAAGCCGGAAAAAAACCCACAGTTCTCCCAGTTAATTGCCAAATCTCTCTCCAATAATATATCCCCTGTCTGACTATCAGGGCATATTTTCAGATGAAAGAAAATGTGTGTCTGAAGCAGGAATCCCAAGATCAGAACCCTCTGTGGGAGCGGAGGTGAACCCTTGGGAGTGGAAGCTGGGAAGACAATTGCTGCATGGTCAGTGAGGAAAGCCTTGGGCTCCGATGACCTCATGGCTCTTTTCTGTCGCCGGTGACTGGACACTCCCTTCCCCTCTGCCCACCTCCACCCACAGGCATATCAGACAGACGACCACATGAGAGCACGGGAAAAGTGTTCCCATCGATAACACATTTTCACGTGCTGCTGCGGCTGCCTCCACCCGGCCTCATCCCCTAGATGTCCCGTGATGTTGGGCTGAGCAAGGCAGAGTGAGGTCAGCCCAGAGCTTGTGCTCTCTCTCCCTGGAGACCCAGGAATTTTTGAAAAGTTGCATAAGAGCAAATGCCTTGAATTCTTTGTGTGAAACCTTTAGCTCTGGCAGCCCATGCCTCCTATGTCCCCTGATTCATGGTGTGTGACCTTGTTTTTCTCAGTGGTGTTCACCAGGAGAAGTAAAAGAATATATATATATATTCCCTTATCTCCTCAGAGTGGTCAGCAAGGCAACCTAATGAGCCATGAAGCAGGGAAGAGCTGGATGAAACTAGGTTCAAATGCTACCAGCTCCAGATCCCACGCCTCAGAAGGAAACTTCCTCCAGGACTGTGCTGTGCATTCAGGCGGGACATGGCCCTGAGGGGTCTCCTTACACCTAAAGTGTTGGGAATTCTTCAAAGCTAGTGATAAAGAGCCCAGAGTGGCTGGGCGCGGCGGCTCACGCCTGTAATCCCAACACTTTGGGAGGCTGAGGCGGGCAGATCACAAGGTCAGGAGTTCGAGATCAGCCTGACCAACATAGCAAAATACTGTCTCAACAAAAAAATACAAAAATTAGCCGGGCACGGTGACACATGCCTGTAATCCCAAACACTCAGGAGGCTGAGGCAGGAGAATTGTTTGAACCCAGGAGGCGGAGGATGAAGTGAGCTGAGATCGCACTCCAGCCTGGGGGACAACAGCGGGACTTCATCTCAAAAAAAAAAAAAAAAAAAATTGCCCAGAGTCTCCTTGGTATTCCCAGTTTACAGCAATATGAAGAGATCACCAAAAAGAGCCCCTTTACCCCGCATGATCATGCTCTTGAGCTTCTGACTCTCCCCAGTCTTCTCAGGCCTCCTACTTGACTAAACATTTGGGAAGTAAAACAATAGCCTCACTAAAGCAGTGGTGGGCAGTTACTGGAAAATCACGTGATTGTCCAAATTGAACCAATTTGTCAGAGACCATTTTCCTTTCACTCATCACCTCCCCCACACCCCACGATAAGATAGGGTCCCTAGAGCACAATAATCCTTTCCTGAGATACAATTTAG
Organism: Callithrix jacchus; assembly: GCF_049354715.1. NCBI lineage: Eukaryota > Metazoa > Chordata > Mammalia > Primates > Cebidae > Callithrix > Callithrix jacchus. Next base: position 23,510,387 of record NC_133516.1, on the reverse strand, counting down.
AGGCTCCTGCGAAAAGAAACAAAAGTGAGGCTAATTTTGGCTTTTCTGAGACTAAAGAAAAGGACACAGGCAAGCCCTGACCTGCTCAAGGAAGCTAGGGTGGGCCTCCGTTCGTCCCTCCAGGGTATCTGCTCGATCAGCAGGGGATTTGGAGAACAATGCCAGGGCAGTGAGGGGGAGATGGGAACAGAGTCCTGGCCCTGGCCGCAGTGAAGGAAGCATTGCCTGGGCTCCGAAGACATCTCTACCTTGACGGCCATGGCTTCAGACTTCAACATTGATTTTTGGCCAGGCGCGGTGGCTCACGCCTGTAATCCCAGCACTTTGGGAGGCCGAGGCGAGTGGATCACAAGGTCAAGAGATCGAGATCATCCTGGTCAACATGGTGAAACCCCGTCTCTAATAAAAATACAAAAAATTAGCTGGGCACGGTGGTACGTGCCTGTAATCCCAGCTACTCAGGAGGCTGAGGCAGGAGAATTGCCTGAACCCAGGAGGCGGAGGTTGCGGTGAGCCGAGATCGCACCATTACACTCCAGCCTGGGTAACAAGAACGAAACTCCGTCTCAAAACAAACAAACAAATAAACAAACAAAAAATACATAAGGCCGGGTGCGGTGGCTCAGGCCTGTAATCCTAGCACTTTGGGAGGCCGAGGTGGGTGGATCACCTGAGCTCAGGAGTTCAAGACCAGCCTGGCCATCACAGTGAAACCCCATCTTTAAAAATAAATTAAATTAAATTAACCTAAACAAGGTCCCCACCATCAGATTCTTATTCAGTTGGCCTGGGTGAAGCTATGGTGTCTTTTACAAGCTCCCCCAGGTGATCTATGTGTCGTTAGAGTAAAGAACAGGATGGGACAATCTCTGAGCTCTCCTGAAAGGCTGAGGCAGGACCCAGGTTTCCATCTGATCTGCCTTCCACAACACAATATGTGGCCTCTCCAATCTTTCTGACTCAAAGCCAGAAAGACTATAACAGGCAGAACTACAGAGGCCAAGACCTTTATTTTATAGTGTCAGGCCCCTTGAGAGCGGCATGTCCCAGGGCTGCCCGCAAGGCAGAGTGAGCAGGTTTCCCGCCTCCCAGCCCTGAAGCTGGTGCCCCTGCCATGAGGCCGCACGGGACTGAAAGGTGTCAGGGGAGTTATGGACAAGCAAAGTGACACTTTTGCCCAAAGTTTCCCCATAAACCTTTCACTTACTAGTGTTTTGGAGTTAGAGGAATATTTACTCATTCCTTCTGCACTTAATAACTCTGAGTCAAGTCCAAAGAGGCAGGTATCATTATCTGCTGATGAAACTACAGATTGAAAGGTTGACACTTGTCCAGGTCACACAGTATGATCATAGCAGAGGCTGCGTCATGGAAATATGTTCCCTGGAAGCAAACATTCTCGCTCTGCTTTCCACCGTGGCTTAGTTGTTCAGAAGCAGCAGGTCTCATCTCCAGCGAGCTCCACCACGCACGGGGGGCACACCTGTTCGAGGTGGCTCCTGCCCTGTCATCATCCCAGGAAGGAGAGGGACAGGACATGCTAAGCAACATCCCTCTCTAGTGGGCCAGCTCTGTCTGTGCTTTGGGCCATTCACTCTCACTCCTGCATCTCCCAAGCCCTTTCACATCTTGTCTGCTGGTTTTCCCTGCCCTTGTGTTCCAGCTCGAGCTATCTCAGGCATCCCCAGCTGCACTTTTCCATCCGGAAGGGCAAAGAGGCAGGAAAGCTTTCACCAGTGGGTGGAGGAGGTGATGAGAGGGAAAAATGTCAGGCTTCCAGTTGTCCTGGGGGTCAGTGGAACAGCTGCACAGGTGCTCCAGCATTGAATCGTAGTGTGACAAAGTGGAAATGCCTGCTGGCTCATACCAAGCATTTCACATCACAACACATGCATACTTGAGGCGTTCCATTTACAAAGGGTAGGCAGACTATTTCCATTCAAATCCACCATGTCATGTAGATGGAGACATCTTTCTAGCTTTGCTCGGTGGAGAAGCATTTCTGAGGCCCTGCAGTGGTTTCACTGACCCTTCGCAGTCTGCTCTCGATTCCGACCCTTCACAGTCTGCTCTCAATCCCTTTGCGGCACAGACAATGTGTATCTGGAAACCGTGTGTCTAGTAGATGGGGGGCAAGCAAAGCACCCAGTTGAGCCACAGGTCTTTGTGTGGCTGTGCTTCAAGGGTACAGCGGATGCTTCTCTCTTGGGAAATGATAAATTCCACCCTCTGGAAGGTTGTTTGGGCTGATGGGAAATCTAACAGACCCCTTGGCTGGAATAACCAAGACAGCTAACCCCCTCCATCAGGCCTGGGCTTTTGCCGGTTGCCTGCCCTTCAACTTTCTGTCAATGTTGTCCAAATTTCTCTTCCTTCGAAGCTGAATTTGTTGGTAAGACAAATAATAATAATTTTTTTTTGAAACATGATCTCAAGGCAGGCTGAGCATGGTGGCCCACACCTGTAATCCCAGCACTTTGGGAGGCTAAGGTGGACAGATCATGAGGTCAGGAGTTCAAGACCAGCCTGGCCAAAACATGGTGAAACCCTGTCTCTACTAAAAATGCAAAAATTAGCTAGGCATGGTGATGGGTGCCTGTAATCCCAGCTACTTAGGAGGCTGAGGCAGGAGAATCATTTGAACCCGGGATGAGGAGGTTGCAGTGAAGCTGAGATAGTGACACTGTATTCCAACCTGGGCAACAGGGCAAGACTTTGTCTCAAAAAAAACATATATATATATCGCTCCGTCACCCAGGCTGGAGTGCAGTGTCACTATCTCAGCTCACTGCAACCTCCACTTCCCAGGCTCAAGTGATTCTCCTGCCTCAGCCTCCTGAGTAGCTGGATTACAGGCGTTTGCCATCATGCCTGGCTAATTTTTGTGTTTTTAGTAGACAGGTTTTTGCCATGTTGGCCAGGCTGGTCTCAAACTCCTGACCTCAGGTGATTCACCCGCATGGCCTCCCAAAGTGCTGAGATTACAGGCATGGAGCACCGCACCTGGCCAAGAAAAATAAAAAAATTTTAAAAACCAGAAACCAAACTTCTCTTTTTCCACTAGTCTGGATTAGGGCCCACCTTAACAACCTCTATTTTTTTTTTTTTTTAAGACGGGGTTTCACCATGTTAGTCAGGCTGGTCTTGAACTCCTGACCTCAGGTGATCCTCCCACCTTGGCCTCCAAAGTGCTTGGATTACAGGTGTGAGCCACCGCGCCCGGCCTATTTTTTTTTTTTAAAGACAGAGTTTCACTCTGTCACCCAGGCTGGACTACAGTGGCACGATCTCAGCTCACTGCAACCTCTGCCTCCTGGGTTCAAGCAATTCTTGTGCCTCAGCCTCCCAAGTAGCTAGGATTGCAGGTGTGTGCCATGACTAATTTTTGTATTTTTTAGTAGAGATAGGTTTCGCCATCTTGGCCAGGCTGGTCTCCAAGTCCTGACCTCAAGCCATCCATCCGCCTTGGCCTCCCAAAGTGCTGGGATTACAGGCATGAGCCACTGTGCCCGGCCTCATCTTTTTTTTTTTTTTAAGACAAGTTTTAGATCTGTCACCCAGGCTGGAATGCAGTGACGCCATCTCAGCTCATTGCAAATTCTGCTCCCAGCCTCAAGCCATCCTCCCACCTCAGCCTCCTGCACCACCACACCCAGCTAATTTTTGTATCTTTTTGTTGATATGGGGTTTTTTGTGTTGCACCAGACTGGTCTTGAACTTGTGAGCTCAAGCGGTCCACCTGCCTTGGCCTTCCGAAGTGCTGGGATTATAGGTGTGAGCCACCGCCCCTGGCCTTAACAGCCTCATTTTAACCTAAGCACCTCTAAACTCTATCTCCAAATACAGTCGCTCGATGTACAAGATGTTAAGCTTCAACAGCTGAAGTTTGGAGTGCTCAATTCCGCTCACAACAAGGCCTGGATCATCTTTCACCTGGTCTCTCTGCCTTCAGCCTTTCCAGAGCAATTGATTGATCTACAGCACATTTGTGATCATGTGCATGCATCCTCTGCTGAAAGGGTTTCCACCTTCCACAGGGAGACGTTGTGATGGTCAATTTTATATGTCTGCTTGGCTAGGCTACAGTGCCATTATTCAATCAAACACAAATCTAGCCATTGCTGTGCAGGTATTCTATAGATGTGATTAACGTCCATAATCTGTTGACTTTAAGGGAGATTATCCTAGATAATCTGAATGGGTTTGGTTCAATCAGACCTTGAAAGACCTTCAGAGCAGACCTGAGGCTCTGAAGAAATTTCATCTGTGGGCAGCAGGATTTGCTAATGCCTGAGAAAGTTATAGCATGCTTTTTCTGGTCTGCCCTACAGACATCAGAATTACCTACCCAGTCCCCAAAATGGCATAAGCCAATTCCTTGCAATAAACCTCTCTCTCTCTCTCTCTCTTTTTTTTTTGAGTTGGAGTCTTGCTTTGTCACCCAGGCTGGAGAGCAGTGGTGGATCTCGGCTCACTGCAACCTCCACCTCCTGGGTTCAAGCAATTCTCCTGCCTCAACCTCCCGAGTAGCTGGGATTACAGGCATGCACCACCACGCCTGGCTAATTTTTGTATTTTTGGTAGAGATGGGGTTTCTCCATGTTGGTTAGGCTGGTCTTGAACTCCTGACCTTAGGTGATCTGCCCAAAGTGCTGGGATTACAAGGCAGGCAAGGTGGCTCACGCCTGTAATCCCAGCACTTTAGGAGGCTGAGGTGGGCAGATCACCTGAGGTCAGGAGTTTGAGACCAGCCTGACCAATATGGTGAAACCGCATCTTAAAAAAAAAAAAAAAAAGTGCTGGGATTACATGTGTGAGCCACCGCGCCTGGACTTATATGGACATTTCTTTTTCTTTTTCTTTTTTTTTTTTTTTTGAGAGAGAGTTTCACTCTTGTTACCCAGGCTGGAGTGCAATGGTACAATCTCGGCTCACTGCCACCTACGCCTCCTGGGTTCAGGCAATTCTCCTGCCTCAGCCTCCTGAGTAGCTGGGATTACAGGCATGCGCCACTATGTCCAGCTAATATTTTGTATTTTTTTTTTTTTAGTAGAGACAGGGTTTCACCATGTTGACCAGGATGGTCTCGATCTCTTGACCTCATGATCCACCCGCCTCGGCCTCCCAAAGTGCTGGGATTACAGGTGTGAGCCTCCGTGTGCCCGGCCTTTTATGGACATTTCTAAAAAATTTGTTTAGACGGGCACATTTCCTAGCAGTCCTTATTATAAGAAATAGAAAGAAGAAATTACCATATATGTGAGCTGAGTCTCTTACAAAGTTCCCTGATAAGTATTTGAGGAATGTGATGGTCTTTTTTATGTGTTAACTTGCTACATTCCCCAATTACTTAATCAAACACAAATCTGGATGTTGCTGTGAAGGTACCGTATTTTACAGCTGTGACTAAAGCCCATAACCGTTGGCTTTAGGTAAGAAAGGTTATCCTAAATCATCGGATAATTCAAATTGGTGAAGGGTTTTGTATTTTTGTTTTTTTATCGGATAGAGTTTCACTCTGTCACCCAGGCTGGAATGCAGTGGCACAATCACAGCTCACTGCAGCCTCCACCTCTCCGGCCCAGGTAACCCCTGTCTCAGGCTTCCCGGTGGCTGGGTCTACTGGTGCGTGCCATCACACCAGGTTAATTTTTTTGTTTTGTTTTGTTTTTGTTGGGGTTTTTTGTTGTTGTTGTTTTTTTTTTTTTTTTTTTTTGAGACAGAGTCTCACTCTGTCGCCAGGCTGGAGTGCAGAGGTGTGATATTGGCTCACTGCAACCTCCGCCTCCCGGGTTCAAGTGATTCTCCTGCCTCAGCCTCCAAGCAGCTGGGACTACAGGTGTGTGCCACCATGCCCAGCTAATTTTTGTATTTTTAGTAGAGACGGGGTTTCACCATGTTGGCCAGGATGGTCTTGATCTCTTGACCTTGTGGTCTGCCCGTCTCGGCCTCCCAAAGTGCTGGGATTACAGGCATGAGCCACCATGCCTGGTTTTTTTTTTTGTATTTTGTTTGTAGAGATGGTGTTTTACCATGTTTCCCAGGCTGGTCTCAAACTCCCGGGCTCAAGCAATCTGGTCGCCTCAGCTTCCCAAAGTGCTGAGATTATAGCCGTGAGCCAGCGGGTGAAAGATCTTAAGAACAGAGCTGAGGTTTCCCTGAAGAAAAAGAAAGTCCACCTGAGAGTTTGCCTGTCCTTCTGGATGGGCTGCCCTGGGGCTTTCAGACTTACCCAGCCATCCCCCACCATTGAATAAACCAATTCCTTGCACGGAATCTCTTCATATATTAATGTACATATCCTACTTGTTCTATTTCTGTAACTGAATCCTGGCTGCTGCAAACATGAAAACCTTTCTCTTTAAAGCGTCTCTCATTTCCCACCTTCCCATCCAAGGTAGGAACCCAAGAATTAGGCGGGAACATGTGGGCATGATTTCCCCAAGTTAATGGAAAAGCACATTGTGATAAAGACCTGGGGTTGACAAGGCAGCGGAACCTCTGTTCTACAAAGCGAAAGATTAAAGCTGTGTTGAAAAAGAATGTGAGGAACTTATGTAGCTTCTTTGAAAGTTCACTAATCCTTGAGGTGCAAGATAGGTCTAACTTTTTTCCTAACATACTTGGGGCAGAGCAAACTGCACTCTGAAATGGGAGTCTCTTTTATCCTGAATGTCCTTTATGTCCACTCTTGGGTCTCAGAGCTCCCTCTTCTCCGTACCCAGTGGCAGAAAGTGAAAACAGCAGAGAGAGATGCTGGAGGCTCTGTGATATTCTGCTTTTTGCCAGCTAAACCTAACTCTCTCTTTCTCATAAAAGCTGTTCAGGCTTAATGTTGGCTTCCGAGCTGGACAGACTCCATCTCAGCTTCTTCATTTTCGTGATTTTCCCACCATTAAGTGTGTAACTGTAGTAGGTAGCTGGGGCAGGCTGACACCGGGCACCCAGGAAGGCATGTGTTGGTAAGAGGCCGAGTTAAGTGGTACCCGCAGAGCCTGGGAATGCAGATGTTATCGGGAGCCCAGAGCCCCCATTATCTGTAAGTTGTATGTCCTTCATGACAGCTTTACCCCTTGCACCTGGCACTGTTTTATTTCTCATGTACTAGTTTATCTTTTAACTTTTCACTTACTCTGCTTTTGTGAAAAATTTGCTTCAGCTAGGTCCGCCTCCCCTTTAAAACTAGGGTATAAAAGACCACCTAACTTTTTCTTAGGGGTTCAGAGAATTTTGAGCTTTAACCACCTCTTGATAATAATCTCATAATTCAGTCTCAGAGCGTGGTGCATTCCTTGACTCGCTCAGGTACAACAGCTCCACAGTTTATAGGAACAAGAGAGAACTGGGGCCAGAAGATTTCCGATAAGAGTGTTGGTGACTCAGTAAAATGGGGTTGGGAGATACAGAGACCCCACAAGGGTTACAGAAGAAAGGGAGAATTTGAGAAGGGAGAAAGGCCAGTGTTAGAAAAGGAAGGGACAGCCACATGGTTGTAGGGCAGCTCAGTGAGGTCCAGACTTTTGCTCAGGCCAAAGGGACAAAGTCTAAGACAGGGAAACAGCGTCTGACTTTCCACACTTCCAAGTCTGCAGGGTTCATGGTCAACATTGGAGCTTTGAGTACATAACTGCTTACTCTTGTTCAGGTACTGAAATCTAAAATAGAAAGAAGCTTTTCACAAGATGGCATTCAAGATGCAGATGGAAGCTCCTGCCCCTCCTAGAGCCAGAGCCAAAGTGAAGGCTTCGAAGGCCAAGAAGGTAGTGCTGAAAGGTGTCCGGGGCACACGAGGAAACACAATCCATGTGTCATCTTCCTCTAGTGGCCCAAGACACTGCGACTCCAGAGCTAGCCCAAATACCCTCGGAAGAATGCCCCCAGGAGAAAAAGTTTGACCACAATGCCAGCCTCAAGTTCCCACTGACCACTGAGGGGTAATTGCCGGGATGAGGTCTCTGGAGAATGGGCAGGTGCGTGGGAGGCTTTGTGGTTCTCCTTCAGGAATACAAAGTATAAAGGGGTCACTGGTGCTGCTGGTGAAACAGCCATGAAGGCAAAAGACAACACATTTGTGTTCACTGTGGATGTTAAAGCCAGCAAGCACCAGATCCAATAGGCTCTGACCAGATCCAACAGGCTCCATGACATTGATGTGGCCGAGGTCAACAGGCTGATTCGGCCTGATGGAGAGAAGAAGGCGTGTGTTCCACTGGCTCCTGATGCCCATGCTTTGCATGTTGCCAACAAAATTGGGATCATCTAAACTGAGTCTGGCTGGCTAATTCTAAAGGTATAGATATCTTTTCGCCAGAAAAAATACAAAAAAAAAAAAAAATAGAAGAGGGAAAACCCTCTTCTTCAAGATCAATGTCAGGAATAAGAAACACCTTCTCTGAGGGTGCCAAGGGTGCCGGGAAGGGAACAAAAGAAAAGTATCCTTTGCAAAGTGATCCAGAGAGTAGACCATAGATGAAACTTACAAGGTGACAGATTTCGGCTCTGCCAAGAAACACCCTTTCAATGCTCTTTACAAATAAAGAGAAATGGCTTACCTCAGGAGGGAGGGAGTTTCTTGTCCCCGTAGGTGTTAGTGGACATGGGGTGACCATCTAGCAAAGGTGGCATGGGACGGATTCAAGCAGTGACCTCTGAGGCCCTAGTCTATTTATTGAAAGGCTTAGATATGGAGGTAACTTTAAAAATATTTCACATTAGGACTATAAAATATGCTATTATAAACTCAGAATTAAAACTCATCATAGGTCAGGCGCAGCAGCTCATGCCTGTAATCCCAGCACTCTGGGAGGCCGAAGTGCGTGAATCATGAGGCCAGGAGATCAAGACGATCCTGGCCAACATGGTGAAACCCAGTCTCTACTAAAAATGTAAAAATTAGCTGGGTGTGGTGGTATGTTCCTGTAATCCCAGCTACTCGGGAAACTGAAGCAGGAGAATCTATTGAACCTGGGAGGTGGAGGGTGCAGTGAGCCGAGATCCCGCCACTGCACCCCAGCCTGGTGACAGAGCAAGACCTTCCTCCTCAAAACAAACAAACAAAACTCCTTATAGAGAGACAGATCTGGACAGGGTCTTTTTTTTTTTTTTTTTTTTTTTTTTTTTTTTTTAATAACAAGGTCTCACTACATTCCCCAGGCCAGTCTCAAACTCCCAGGCTCCAGCTATCCTCCCCTCTCTGCCTCCTTAAGAGCTGCCATTACGGGCATAAACCACTGCACCTGGCTAGGACAGAATCTTTAAAACCATCTTGTCTAATGTCCCTCTTACCCTCTCCTCCAATTTTATATAAGTGAGAAAATACCCAGGAAGAAATAATTAACTCCAGATTGACACAGCTAACAAGTAGACCCAGGCTAGAACCTGGAACTTGTAGCCGTGCTCCATCCATTTCTTAGCATCTGCTTTTCGGGAATCTTTATCAAACCTGCCAGTATCAGGAAACTTATCAGGAAAAAAATAATGGAAACAATTAAACCTTGACAAATGACAGCTTCTTCAGATATGGTTTAAACACAAAGAACATAAGGAACTCAACTGCTGAAACTCCTTGATAACCTCAAGGAAAAGGAGTCATTTCACATAAATCTCAGAGATGATGTCATCTAAACATACAAGTAGTTAGTGGAAGTTACAACTCATCATGAAGGAAATGATTCTTATAAATAGTTTTGATCTGGAGATACCATTTGGCATCTCCAAATTGTAGACTCTTGAAATAGGAAGACCTACCCCAGAGGTCATCTGATCCAGGGCACGCTGACCCTGCAGTATCAGCCAAGGTCAATGCCACTCTCCACTTTGTTTCCCTGGGCTTTCGTGCTGGCCACTACTTCAGAATTTTGCACATTAGAGTACACCAAATTGAATGGAAGCTTTTTCTTCCAAAACTGAAAGAAAAAAAAGTTTTTTTCTGATGGTAAGATAAACATGCTCACTATAAAACTTCAAATAGTACAGAGAAGTATAAAAAAGACTAGGCTGGGCGCAGTGGCTCACGCCTGTAATCCCAGCACTTTGGGAGGCTGAGGCGGGTGGATCACAAGGTCAAGAGATCGAGTCCATCCTGGTCAACATGGTGAAACCCCGTCTCTACTAAAAATACAAAAAATTAGCTGGGCACGGTGGCACGTGCCTGTAATCCCAGCTACTCAGGAGGCTGAGGCAGGAGAATTGCCTAAACCCAGGAGGCGGAGGTTGCGGTGAGCCGAGATCGCGCCATTGCACTCCAGCCTGGGCAACAAGAGCGAAACTCCACCTCAAAAATAAAGAAAAAAAAAAAGCCTTGCCAGAAAGCTCACCGCCCAGAGATAACCACGGTGAGCATTTTGGTGACTGTCATTCAGTTCTCTTTATGCACATGTTTACACTCACGGATCCATATTTTGGCAAAATTGGGACCAGAATACAAATGCAGTTTGTCATATTCTTCTTTACATGAAACCATTTATTTACTGATTGATTTTTGAGGTGGAGTTTCGCTCTCATCGCCCAGGCTGAAGTGCAATGGCACTATCTTGGATGACTACAACCTCTACCTCCCGGGTTCAAGCCCTTCTCCTGCCTCAGCCTCCAGAGTAGCTGGGATTACAGGTGCGAGTCACCATGTCCCGCTAATTTTTGTATTTTTAGTAGAGGTGGGGTTTCACCATGTTGGTCAGGCTGGACTCAAACTCCTGACTTCAGGTGATCCACCTGCCTTGGCCTCCCTCCCTACACAAAACCATTCATATAGATCCACAATTTCATGTTAATGGCTGCATAGTAGACCACTGTGTGAAGAGACCTTAATATAGTCAACCACCCTCCGATTGATTGATTAGGTGTTCTCAGTTTTTTACTAACTTGGGGGTTCATTTCTGCTTTAGGGAAAGAGGTCATCTTGGCCACCCTTGGGAAGGTGAATAAACTTTGGAAACTAAAAGCACTTTGCTTCCTCCAAAGTAATAAGTGTTTGGGGATGATTGCAGGGCTAAGGTCTCTGGAGAATGGGTCGGTGAATGGGAGGCTTTGTGGTTCTCCTCCAGGAAAAAAGATGCGAAGGGGCTGTTGGTGCTGTTGGAGAAGCTGCCACGCTCCAGGGGAAGGCCTTAAGGATGTGTCAGTGCCTGGAGCCCGTCCTGACCCTGGCTGGCTTCCAGATTGGCTTGCAAACCTACCCTGGCTAACCTCCCGCTGAAAAGAGCCAGAACTGAGGACTGGACATGCCCCTGGTCGAAGGTCTAGCTTACCCAGGCCACGTGCTGCTCTGCAACCAGAACTCCATTTGTGGCTCCAACAAGACACATGGCTGCCTGAAATTCACTACCAAAGGCCAAAGCTTTACCTGCTTCTGGGCTTTGGCAGATTACCAAGCCAACTGCTACTCTGTCACCAACCCTTCCCCTTACATGTACAGAGGGATGACATCATTTAATTCCCACTGGTGCCATGTAAGTTGGAGACTGAGGGGCTCTAGCACACAAACTCTGGGGACATGCTGGGATACAAAAGTACCACCACCAATACCTCCAGCTGAGGTACTGGGGTATTGAGGGGAGGAGACAATGACACAGTTAATACCCAGCCAGGTGCGGTGGCTTACGCCTGTAATCCCAGCACTTTGGGAGGCCGAGGTGGGTGGATCAACTGAGGTTCGGAGTTTGAGACCAGCCTGACCAATATGGTGAAACCCTGTCTCTAAAAAAAAAAAAAAAATACCTTTTTTGCATATGTCTTTACATACGTGTCCAATTATCTCCTTCATATATACTTCTTTAAGTGCCATTGCTGTATCTGTGGGAAAATGCAGAACACATCTTGCAGCAATGCTGGCTGATGCCTGGGAAAGACCAGCTGACCCGATGCTGAGAACTTTCACAGGGCAGCAACTTCTTACAGACATAGCCACTGTTCAGTCTGACCTTGTAGGTTCAGTGCCCCCATAGTCAATGGGACTTCCAAAGCTGACTCACTCAGAGGAGACTGAAGGGAATAGAGCAGAATGCCCAGTGATGAGTATATAATAAAACATATAAATGCCACGGGAAGCAGGTGTTTGAGTCAGCCTGACCAACCTGCTCTCTCTTGCTATTGGAAATCAGCGTGGGAAGCCAAAACCACAACCAGAAGGCTAATGGTAAGCCGAGAATCGGGAAAGGGGAGTCAGTCTGGTGATCTGAATGACAGCTGGATGCATTGTCCATCCCTCCACTAGAGTAATGTACACTCTTCAGGTGACAGTGGTGGCAAAGGAAAGTCAGATGAGTTGTAAGTCAGAAACTGTTCTGTGGCTAAAGTGAACCCCTAGCCTTTCTCCTGCAGAGTCCTTCTATCTGACCATCACTCTGTGGGCTTAGGGAGTCACAGCTCTTCTTGCAGATAGAGAGGGTAAAAAGAGCCCATCTAAGCCAGGCATGGTGGCTCACACCTGCCGGGTCTGTCCCACAGACCTTGACCAACAGATGAAATCAGTACCCAGACACAGATATGCGTGCAAGAGCAGCTAGGGGACTGCCTGGCTTACTGGCCAGAGAGCAGCCCTGAGAAGCTGGAGCTGCTGACTTTTATTCAGTGCAGGCACAGTGCTGAAAACCTGGAGCCCACACAACCTGCAGGTGATTAACATGTATTTGTCCCCTTTCAGGGAAAGTCACTCTCGCAGAGGATCAAAGGTCAGTTCCTGGTTAACATAAGTAAACAAGCCTGTTGAGATAAATTCCCCCACAACTCCTTGTACCTATTTCTCGCCCTCTGCCTCAGAGTTGAAGAACATCTGCCTTCAGCTGTTCTCCCCCCGGGCTCTGCAGAACCTTCCGACCTTTCAGAAGGTTTGCGTCCTTTCCCTATAGTTTTTCCCATCACTCTGACGAATCCCCCACACACACCTGTAATCCGCGCACTTTGGGAGGCCAAGGCTGGTGGATCAGCTGAGGTTGGGAGTTCAAGACCAGCCTGACCAACATGGAGAAAGCCTGTCTCTACTAAAAATATGAAATTAGCCGGACATGGTGGCTCTAATCCCAGCTACTCAGGAGGCTGAGGCAGGAGAATCACTTGAACCCAGGGCACGGAGGTTGCACTCAGCCATGATCACGCCACTGCACTCCAGCATGGACAACAGTGTGAGACTCTGTCTCAAAAAAAAAGAAGTCAGGAGCAAGTCAAGAGAAACATGGATAAAATCCTAGGCTAGTCTCACTGAACACCTGCCTGAAGTAGTAGGCCTCAGCTTTGTTATAACCCTCCTACATGTCACCATCTGTTGAGATTTGCTGGAAACGCCCAGGATGTTTAGGTGTGGTGCCCCCTGAAATGTTCCTTCCTTCAGGAGGGAGGGAAAGAACATGAACTTCATTATCTTTTCAACCAAAGAGAAAAAAAAATTCCCTATGGCCTGAAGCAATTAAAAAAAAATCCACGTGGTGTACCACCCCAGGACCCTAGAGATTAGACACAGAAACCCAGGTCATGTCCCTGAAGGGAAGAGTAAGAGAGGAAGAAATCTTTTCAGGGATTGATAGGGTGAATGACTGGAAGTTTCTACAATGGAAAAAAAAGGCTGGGTTATCATTCCCGTCTTTGCTATCATTGTTGTTGTTATCAAAAACATGTAAATAGTGCTCTTAAATTATTGTCCCTCTTAAACAATAAAGGTGATAATGGAGACTTCTTTGGACTTTTGCAAACCCAAAGAGAATATTGTTATTCACCAGCAGCTTTGTTTTAAGGAACCCAGCAATGACTGTGGGATCCAGACAATTCCAGGGGAAGGTCTAGTTGTGTTGTTTGAGTGACTGAAGAGGGTCAGAGGGCCTTTTAAAGAAATGGTTCTGGCTGGGCGCAGTGGCTCATGCCTGTAATCCAAGCACTTTGGAGGCCAAGGTGGGCAGATCACCTGAGGTCAGGAGTTCAAGACCAGCCTGACCAACATGGTGAAACCCCGTATTAAAAAAAAAAAAAAAGAAACATTTCTGAGGCTGGGCTTGGTGCCTGTAATCCAAGCACTTTGGGAAGCTGAGGCAGGTGGATCATGCGGTGAGAAGTTCAAGACCAGCCTGGCCAATATGGTGAAACCCTGTCTCCACTAAAAATATGAAAATCAGCCAGGTGTGGCAGCACAGGCCTGCAGTCCCACCTACTCAAGAGGCAGAGACAAGAAAATCACTTGAACCCAGGAGGCAGAGGTTGCAATGAGCTGAGATGGCGCCACTTCTGCACTCCAGCCTGGGTGACAGAGTGATACTCCATCTCAAAAAAAGAAAGAAAAAGAAACGGTTCTTGCAGAGTTGGACAGGCACTTTCAAGGGGAAAGAAAGGGCCATTTGAGTAGTTCAGGTGGTAGACAGTGAGGAGAGACGATGAGGGAAGAGAAGAGAGGGCAGAGGAGAGGCTCAGTGGACTTAGACACCTGCGACAGGGCAGGATGGGAGGAAGGGGGAGAAAGATGGGGCTGCAAGATGTCTCTGAAATGAAGACCTGAGTGATGGGTGGGAAATGAGGGTCACCTGGAGAGTGACACAACTTCTGTGTTAACCAGGGTTGTTGGCACCAACTGCCGCCTGCCCTTCCCACTGTTGATCTTGGTTTTGGACACAATAAAGGTTTATTTCCCTCTCATTTCAAGATAGGATGTGGGTAGAGCTAGTGGGGGTGGCACTCTGACACAGCTATCTTCCAAACTGGGCCTTCTGGCTGTACCCATGTGTGTCTTCACCATCTTGCAATCCTTTGCTTCCAGCCAGATGGACAGAAGAGAAAGCAAAGCTTTTGCCAGGCGTGGTGGCTCACGCCTGTAATCCTAGCACTTTGGGAGGCCGAGATGGGTGGATCACCTGAGGTCAGGAGTTCAAGACCAGCCTGGCCATCATGGTGAAACCTCATCTTTAAAAAAAAAAGAAAACGAAAAAGAAAGCAAAGCTTTTCCTTCACCACCAGGAACTGGAAGTGACCCATAACTTCTGTTTGCTTCTGTAGGTAAAATTCATCACACAGCCATTGCTAGGGAGCACAAGGGAGGCCCTGCAGCCCAGGCCTTGTATGGCCATTCAGGAAGCTGACCCATTGGCAGGGAGCTGGTCACTGTGGGAGTGGAGAGATGTTGGTCTCCGAGTAGAAGAGTGTCTCCTCACTCTGAATCATACCATGCTGTTCTGTCTGGAGAGTCCCTGGCTAAGGCTTAGGGTTTGGAGGACACCAGCGACAACTGAGGTTCAGCAGTCCCCCCTTGTAGATGGCAGAGTCCTGACTTGTTTATTGTGGTCAGGCTGTGTGCCCTTTAATGCTTCTTTCAGCATGAAACTTGGAGGATGAATGCTCAGGGGCTCTGGATTCTTACTCTCTCTCTCCCCTGACTGCAGGGGAGTCTCTTCTCCCTGGGCCTTGGCTTCCTGAGCTGCAAAGGGAACAGGCTGACCTGATGACCTTTAATGTTTTTCCAGGTGCAAGAGTCTTTTCTCCTTAGGGACAAGTTTGAACCGCCTCATTTCTGCTTCTCCTGAGCTCTTGGAAAGGAGCGAGGCCTGGAAAGCCTGGGGTTACTGCCGTGAGCTTCAGCCCTACCTGATCCTACCTAAAAGTGCATCAACAAAATCGGAGACTTCTTCAGCCTGTCAGCTGCTGGCAGCCATCCAAAAAGAGCATGATTGAATGGGTAGAGGGAGAGACCCAATGGCCTGAGCCCAGGCTCAGATTTCAAGATGGCACAATGTTCCTGCCTCTGTGAGATCCAGGTGTGAGCAAGGCCTGAACATCCACAGATGTGAGACCAAGCTACATCATCAGTCAGGGTAGCAGCAGGCAGCAGAAGCACATCCAGAAGTGTTTGGGGAGAGGGGAAAAAGCTTGAAGTAGGTATTGTTCACAAATGTGTAGCCAGAGGCAAGGAACCAGCAAAGAATGGTGAGGTACCCAGGGCCCGGGACCAGGCCTAAAGGGGCAAGCGAGGAAACAGTGTCATCAGAGTCATGGGAGAGGGACCTTCCCACAGAAGCCAGAGCCACAGACGAATGTAACAGCAGGAAAGCAGGGTTGAGCCAGTGCTGGTGGGGGTGGGATGGAGCAAGGAATAAATTCGTCAACCTCCGATCTCTTGCCAGCGCCTCCCATTGGCCAAACCCAACAGGAAGCCAAGGGAACAGGGAGCCTGTTGATGCAGTTATGGAAAACACAGAGGCCAGGAGAGGGAGTGGACAGAGGAGGCACGTGAAGAATAACCAGCTCAGGAGTCTGGTTATCCCATGACGGGGAGTCTGAACGGCCTGGACCCAGTGGTATACTGCCCGTGAAATTCCCAGCCAGGTTGTTGATGACGACAGTGATTACGAAGATGGTGACCCTACCTTAGATTATGTAACTGTATTGGCCTCCAACAATATCTGCATCTTGCATCTGAGATTTCTTTTAGATACAAATTTGGACCCTGCTCTGACTTCTTCCTGAGTGGCAACTCTAGTTGCTCTGTCAGTCCCGAGAGAGCAGGAAGAGTGGGATAAATTTAGACCACAGAGTTATTGTGCCTGAGCCAATATCTTAAATACTTGGTTTTCAACATGACCTTGAACTCCATGCCCTGGATAACCACACATTCCCTGTCCTCTATTTGACCAGCCTCGCCCCCACACTCATGTGTACCTCCCCGCCCCCAACAGCTATGAATAGTTGGTGCGGACCAAAAGGCCGGGTGTTGGGCTATAATCAGTTCCCCGACTCCATCAGATACCATCTCTGTCAAATCAAAGTCAGCTATGTGAAAACGCTGCCTCCTGCCTCCTTTTGGAACGCACTGTTTTGACTGCAAGTACAAAGCGGCAATTTATAAGCATGAGTTGGTGCAGAAAACAAGACACAAAACCAAGAAAATGAATATGATATGGTATGGCATGAAATTCATTCAGGACGTCAACAGAGATAGAATGGAATCAGGAGAAGATGACGTCTCAAGATTAACATACATGAGAGATGAGGGCCGAGAAAACAGGCCTTGGGGATTTCCCTGATTTCTTTGCATACTTGAGTTCACTATAGTTACTACTTTTAATAGATAATTTTACTGTAGCACTTTTCAAATGTTTTCATGCATTAGCCATGAATTTTAGTACTTAAAAAAGATACAGAAATATTTTTGTCTGTTTGTTTTTTAAGATGAAGTATTGCTCTGTCGCCCAGGCTGGAGTGCAATGGTGCAATCTTGGCTTGCTGCAACCTCTACTTCCTGGGTTCAAGCGATTCTCCTGCCTCAGCCCCCCGAGTAGCTGGGGTTACAGGCACACGCCACCACGCCCGGCTAATTTTTGTAATTTTAGTAGAGATAGGGTTTTACCATATTGCTCAGGCTGGTCTTGAACTCCTCACCTCAGGTGATCCACCTGCCTTGGCCTCCCAAAGTTCTGTGATTACAGGTGTGAGCCACTGCGCTGGGCCCCCAAGGGCTTTTTAATCCCCTCACTTAACACACATTTATTGAGCATCTACTAGATAGCAAGCACTGGGAATTTAGCAGCAGGCAAAATAAAGACCTTGCCCTCCCTGAGTTAATATGCTAGTAGAGGGATGACAGGCCATAAACAAACTATGTCGATAACATGCTGAGCTGTTCTAAGTGCAATGGAGAAAAATATGGAATAAGGGATCAAGAGTGCAATGGAGGAGGGAAATGCCATTTTAGGTAGTTTGAGGTGGCATTTCAACAGAGGCATGAAGAAAGTGAGGGATTGAGCTATGCAGATATCTATGAGAAGAGCGAGCTCACTGAAGGCTGAGGAGTGCTTACCTTGTTCAAGGATCAGGAAAGGGCCAGAATGGCTGCAGCAGAGTGGGCAAGGGACACTGGGTGGGAGAGCAGCACAGCGGGAGGAGGCCAGGGCCAGGGGAAAGAACCCTGTGCAGGTTTTGAGCAGTGGAGAGAATCCACTGGACCGTAGGGAGGCCAGCTGGGAGGCTGCTAGAATACTCCAGAGGTGAGATAATGATGTCTTGCTCTAGGATGGTGAAGAGAAAGGAGGTAAGAGGAATTCTGCATATATTCTGATGGGAGGGCAAGTGGGGTTTGCTGATGACAGCTATGAAGTGAAGGACCAAGAGGAATATAGGACGACTTCAAGGTTTGAAGCCTGAGCCACTGGAAAGCGTTTCAGTTTATGGAGTGTTGGAAACAGATGTTCAGTGCCGCAAAGAAAAGTCAGCACTGAGACAATGGACCTCTCAGCAAAGCAATTTCTACTTCCTGAACTACAGGAAGGGTACCCTTACTAGCTATCTTGCCATGAGAGCACAACGACCAAAGGAAAAGCAGACATATGTATCCCTTAAGCATTTGGGATTGTCCTTACTGTGTCTGATCTCTGTTGCTTGGAGCCAGACCTCACAATCTAAACTGATACCTGATTGACTAATAACTTAAAACATTTTTTTTTTTGAGACGGAGTTTTGCTCTTGTTACCCAGGCTGGAGTGCAATGGCGTGATCTCGGCTCACCGCAACCTCCACCCCCTGGATTCAGGCAATTCTCCTGCCTCAGCCTCCTGAGTAGCTGGGATTACAGGCACACGCCACCGTGCCCAGCTAATTTTTTGTAATTTTTAGTAGAGACGAGGTTTCACCATGTTGACCAGGATGGTCTTGATCTGTTGACCTTGTGATCCACCCGCCTCAGCCTCCCAAAGTGCTGGGATTACAGGCTTGAGCCACCGCGCCCGGCCAACTTAAAACTTTTCTAAACAGGTAAGGGACATGGGCTGTGAGCTGGGACATGCCTATGAGCATGTCCAGCACAGATAACTTGGTTAAAGCACAAGGGCTTAGAATATACTACATGCCTGTAACTATGGCATGTCTAATCACTACATAGGATACGGCTTAACAAAGAGTTATTAGCAAATTTATTTTTTAACAAGAAAGGACACTTGGAAGAGGAACTCTTTTACTTCCCACAGAGATAATGAAGACTATGAGAGGAGACACATTGAGGTGTGTGTATGTGAAGTGTGAAGTTGGAGACGCTTATTTTTTATTTTTAATTTTCTTGAGATGGAGTCTCACTCTGTCACCCAGACTGGAGTGCAGTGGCACAGTCTTGGCTCACTACAACCCCTGCCTCCCAGGTTCAAGCAATTCTCCTGCCTCAGCCTCCCAAGTAGGATTACAGACCCTGCCACCATGTCTGGCCAATTTCTGTATTTTTCGAAGAGATGAGGTTTCACCATGTTGGCCAGGCTGGTCTCGAACTCCTGGGGTCAAATGATCCTCCCACCTCAGCCTCCAAAAATGCTGGGATTACAGGAGTGAGCCACTGTGGCCATTGGGGATGCTTATTGAACATCCACATGGCCATGTTGATGGTCCTTAGAAATCTGAATCTAGAGAGGCATTTATGAGTATAAGGATACAGAAGGCCACTGCACTGGACCAGGTAACTGAGGAAGTGGTAGAGATTAGAAGCTTCACCTGGCCAGGCGCGGTGGCTCACACCTATAATCCCAGCACTTTGGGAGGCCAAGGTGGGTGGATCAAGAGGTCAAGAGATCAAGACCATCCTGATCAACATAGTGAAACCCCGTCTCTACTAAAAATACAAAGATTAGCTGGGCATGGTGGCACATGCCTGTAGTCCTAACTGCTTGGGAGGCTGAGGCAGTAGAATTGCTTGAACCCAGGAGGCAGAGGTTGCGGTGAGCCGAGATCATGCTATTGTACTCCAGCCTGGGTAACAAGAGCGAAACTCCATCTCAAAAAAAAAAAAGAAGTTTCATCTATAAAATGAAGTTAAGAAGAAAAGGAGATTAAAAGAGGCTCCAGGACTGGTATCTAGGCCTCTCCAACAGATAGAAGCCTGGAAAATGAGAAGGAACCAACAAACGTTATTTGACTCTGTGACTCTTTTCAGAATAAGTTGCTAAACAAAGAAAAATCAGAAAAATATGGTTTTAAACAAAAAATAAATAAAAGAAAAAAGAAAAATATAATTTTTATTTTGAAATAATTAGCATAGCTTACCTGCCAATCATTGCTAAAAGTATCATTCTTGATTACAACTGTAATAGCATCTTGTAACAAAGCTTGGTAGAAAATTGCTGGTGAGGCTGGGCAGGGTGGCTCACACCTATAATCCCAGCACTGTGGGAGGCCAAGGCAGGTAGATCATGAAGTTAGGAGTTCAAGACCAGCCTGATCAACATAGCAAAACCCCGTCTCTACTAAAAACACAAATATTAGCCAGGCATACCTGTAATGCCAGCTGCTCAGGATGCTGAGGAAGGAGAATCGCCTGAACCCAGGAGGCGGAGGGCACAGTGAGCCGAGATCACACCATTGCACTCCAGCCTGGGCGACAGAGCAAGACTCCACTTAAAAAAAAAAAAAAAAAGAAAATTGCTGATGAGTTAAATGGAAATGTGTATTGATTCTTCCAGTTTCTTTATGTTGTGAAAGAATTGGGGGAAATTAGAGCTTCATTTGCTTTCAACAACTTATTCAGACTGGAGGAAACTGATCCCCAGGGCTTCCCCAGCAGCCCCCATACTCTGCAGGGAGGCTTCAGACTTGATTTCCCAACTCTGCTCCAGCCAATGCAACCTTCATTTCAGAGTATAATTGCAGTGCCAAGTCCCGTGCTCCCTAAGGAAGTTCTCCTTCCTTTCTGTGAAGGCAAGAAAAATTAGCCTTGTTTCGATGGCTTTCTAGTGCTTCTCAGTCTTTAACTCTCCAACAAGGAGCAGACAAATGTTCAAGTTTAAGAGAATTGAATGCAAGCTTTGGCTTCTTAAAACTTGTCCTATTGAGAAAAGATCGCAAACTACTATGTTGGGTAAAATGTGTAGTGTTGCAGGGCGTGTCCTCCCATTCGAGCTAGATTTCCACGGCTGTTCATGCCAACCATTCGGATGCAGCGACAGGCTTCTTGGGAGGTGGTGGTGGCCACGGTGAGATTAGAGGAGAGAGGAGCAGACTGCTATATTAGGAACAGCCACAAAAGGAACTAGCAATTCTTGCACCCCAGGAAAACTTTCTAAACTAGCCCACCTTCATTCTCATCTGTCCATCATCAGGCCTGCTTCCTCTCCCTAGCAACAGATTTACTGATTTGATTGTAACTTCTCCGGCACCAAAGTCAGGACACTGCATTTCAGGAACTGTATGTTGGGCCTTCAACCTCCCTGTCTTCGCTACCCTTGCCTTTTAAAGCGCCAAACTCCTGAAATGATTAGAACTAGACTGCGAGACACATGGAATAGATTCAGAAACACCACTCAGTGTGGGTTTAGATATTGCCTGAGTCAAAATCTCTGGCCGGGCACAGAGGCTCACACCTGTAATCCCAGCAGTTAGGGAGGCCGAGGCGGGTGGATCCCCTGAGATCAGGAGTTTGAGACCAGCCTGGCCAACATAGTGAAACCCCATCCCTACTAAAAATACAAAAATTAGCTGGGCATAGTGGCCGGTATCTGTAATGGCAGCTACTCAGGAGGCTGAGGCAGGAGAGTGACTTGAACTCATAAGGGGGAGCTTGCAGTGAGCAGAGATCATGCCGTTGCACTTCAGCCTGGGCAACAGAGTGGAGTCTCTGTCTCAACAACAACAAAAAAAGTGAAGACTATTGAGCATTTTTTTAATTTAATTTTTTAAAAAAAACTAATAGATATGGGGTCTTACTATGTTGCCCAGGCTGGCCTAGAACTCCAGGGCTCAGGCAATCTTCCTGTCTCAGCCTCCCAAAAGTGTTAGGATTACCGGCGCGTGCAACCGTGCCTGGCCTGCACATTCTCCAGGCCTCTGAGAGTATGTTCATTTTCCCCTGTTCTGCTCTCTTAATCACCATGGAAAAGAGGGGTGGGGAAGAGAACGACACTGGGTCCAAGCTACAGCCTAAGAGACAGTCTGTTTTTGTTCCTGGCTGGGCTGCCCTGCTGGATGACTATGTATTATTTTTAAAAGTCCTTCCCTAGTTTCCTGTTGCTTATAGTACAGGGACTAGCCTTGCTGGTCTCTCATTCAAAGCTTCGCACCATTTACTCTTTCCACAGTAGTAAACCATATCCTCTTAAACATCCGCTACACATAAACACAGCAGTACACACACACACACACACACACACACACACACGCACACACAATCACACACACACACACGAACACACACACTATTCACTGTGACCACAAGGTCATTACCCCCAGTCTTCCTACATCTCTAGGCCTTTCTCCAAGTCTTTCCCTTGTCCCTTAGCTCTCAAATCCAGCTTCTCACACCCTAATTTCTGCTGTTCTCTGGGCTGTCAGACCCTTGCTAATATGGCTTGCCACAGTCGGCATGGCACTCAAGAGAGCTGTGTAAGCTCCTGCCTCCCTGCTCCCTCCCCAGCACCCAGGCACACAGAGACTGAGTTCTCTGAGTGCAAAATAACACTGTGACAGTCACATGGCAGGGGCTCAGGGACCTTCAGAGAATCTTTTTTTATGTTTGTTTATTGTTGTTGTTGAGACGGAGTTTTGCTCTTGTTGCCCAGGCTGGAGTGCAATGGTGCAATCTTGGCTCACTACAATCTCTGTCTCCCGAGTTCAAGAGATTCTCTTGCCTCAGTTTCCCGAGTAGCTGGGATTACAGGCATTCACCACCACAGCTGGCTAATTCTTTTGTATTTTTAGTAGAGATGGGGTTTCTCCATGCTGGTCAGGCTGATCTCAAACTCCCGACCTTAGGTGATCTGCCCACCTCAGCCTCACAAAGTGCTGGGATTACAGGTGTGAGCCACCAAGCCCAGCCCAGAGAATCAAATTAAACAAGACTTTCTGTTTCAAAATGATACCAGGCTGCCAGCTCCCGTTGTAGTTTCTCTACATTTCCTGTATGAGGACTCTAAAAGAGATGAAAATTCAGACCTTCAAAAACAAAGAACTGGCATGTGACTTAGGCCTCGGACATAACTGTCAGGCCTCCATGTGCAAGCCTGAATCCAGAAAGTCTGAAGTCCTGCCTGCGTCAGCTGATCGCCCCCCCACCCCTGCCTGCTTTTGCCATTATCCCTGATCACCCAGCAAAGCTTCCCCGGGACATTAAGATTCTCACAGGACACTGCCATCTTAAGCATTCTTATGATAATGTGACTACTCCTCACCCGCCCTGCCATCTTAACTGTTCTTACGGTAATGTGAGGCCGAGCATGGTGGCTCACGCCTATATTCCCAGCACTTTGGGAGGCCTAGGCGGGTGGATCACGGGGTCAAGAGATCGAGACCATCCTGGTCAACAAGATGAAACTCTGTCTCTACTAAAAATACAAAAATTAGCTGGGCATGGTGGTGCATGCCTGTAGTCCCAGCTGCTCGGGAGGCTGAGGCAGGAGAATTGCTTGAACCTGGGAGGCAAAGATTACACTGAGCTAAGATCGCACCACTGCACTCCAGCCTGGTCGACAGAGCAAGACTGCCTAACAAAAAAAGTTATGTATATATAGAAAGGCAAGAAGCAGAAAGATAACAGAGTGTTGGATACCAGCCCTAACCCTGTGTGTGGATGCCCTTAGTCCTAGTGGAGAGAAGGGATTGAGAAAAGGAAATAAAGACAGAGACACAAAAGTAGAATTTACAGTTTGGGTCCAGGGGACCAAGCATGGGAACCACGTTGGCCCCAGATCTGGGCTCCAAACACTTTTATTATGTGCATAATCTCATTGATCTTATGGGCATGGACGGGGAGGGTGAAGGGGTAGGTAAGACAGTGGTGGGGGAGGGCACTTGAGATCCTTCTAAGACATGCTAAACAATACTCTGAGTTTATCACAATTGTTATCAGGGTGCAGCTGCATCAGAAGTATAGCCATACTCAATGCATCAAGGGGCTTTTATCTCCAGAGCATTGAGGACAGGAACAATTAAAATCACTGCATATAAGGAGAACCTAGGCAGAACCTGAGACATTCCATAATCTCTGCCCTGCAAGGCTTTTCTCCTCCTTGCCAGCTCCCCTGTAGACCCTCCCAGATCTTTTTGCCTCCCTTCTCAGAGATCTTTGCACAAGCCCTCTTTACGAGACCCTCATGTAAAGCAGGAGTGGACACAAGAAACGAACCTCTCGAACACCGAACTGGGAAGGAAGGGGTGATTTATTTGGCTGGGAGCAAGGCGGCATGCTGCCTAACAGCCAAGCTTGTCTAACAAAGGAAGTCCCTGCCCTTATAAAGGCTTACAACTCTAGAAATTACACATGAAAGGGTCTGGGGCTTACAACTTTAGAAATTACATGTGAAAG
This sequence comes from Callithrix jacchus, assembly GCF_049354715.1. Taxonomy (NCBI): domain Eukaryota; kingdom Metazoa; phylum Chordata; class Mammalia; order Primates; family Cebidae; genus Callithrix; species Callithrix jacchus. The sequence continues at coordinate 23,486,152 of NC_133516.1, read as the reverse complement.
CGTCTTGGTCCACGGAGTAGGTGTGGGGTTTGTGGCTTAGGTGGGGGTGATCTTATTTAAATAAAAATAATGCCTTCCAGAAAGATTCCTCCATACCATGCTTGTGATCTGTAGGAGGGCAATTAAGGTGGCACCAGTTCTGCCAGCCTTTACTTCTATTGAAATGCAATGTGGAAGTCAAGAGAGAGGTGGTCTTAGATGCTTAGGTCTCCCTCTTCACATGCAGTCTCCACGTTGAGAAGGCATTCGTGGGACCAGAGCAGAACCGCCTGCTCTGCAACCACCCCGAGGTGTTCCCCAGTTTTACTGCACTCTCGGATGGTCTTTACTTTATGCCTCCTGTTGCCACTTGATTTTTAATTAACTGCACCAATAATATAGTTTAGTTCAGTGTATAAACTTCAGTGTACTCTGAGCCAAGCAAGCTTATAATTATTTAGCTAGAATTAACATAGGTCTCCCCCTGGCCATCCTGACCCACAGAGATATGGATAAGAGCCTAAGTTAATCAGCAGATAATTTAGACTGGATTTAAAACTTCTACTCTGACAGACAAGATCAAGAGAATAAGAAGACAACAGAAAATATTTGCAAAAGTCACATCTGATAAAGGACTGCTAACCACAATAAAGAAGAAAAACTCAACAGTGGGCCGGGCATAGTGGCTCACACCTATAATCCAAGCACTTTGGAGGCCAAGGTGGGTGGATCACCTGAGGTTGGGAGTTCAAGACCTGCCTGATCAACATGGTGAAACCCCATCTTTAATAAAATAAAATAAAATAAAATAAAATAAAAACTCAACAGTGAGAAAAGAAACAACCCAAATTAAAAATGGGCAACACATCATGAACAGACACCTCACCAAAGATGATATACAGATGGCAAATAAGCATATAAAAAGATGTTCAACATGATATGCATTAGAGATTATAAATTAAAATAAAAATGTCATCCTACCACACCTATTAAAAAGTCCAAAATTCAAAACACTGGCAACACCAAATTCTGGCAAAGATGTGGAACAACAGGAATACAAAATGGAACTGTCACTTTGGAAAACAGTTTGGCAGTTTCTTTTTTTCTTTTTTTTTGAGATAGAGTTTTGCTCATGTTGCCCAGACTGGAGTGCAATGGTGCAATCTTGGCTTACTGCAACCTCCACCTCCTGGGTTCAAGTGATTCTCCTGTCTCAACCTCCCGAGTAGCTGGGATTACAGGCACCTACCACCAGGCCCAGCTAATTTTTTTGTATTTTTAGTAGAGAAAGGGTTTTACCATGTTGGCCAGGCTGGTCTTGAACTCCTGACCTCAAGTGATCTGTCCACCTCAGCCTCTCAAAGTGTTGGGATTACAGGCATGAGCCACCACACCAGCCATGGCAGTTTCTTACAAAACTAAATGTACTTTTACCACATATATTAGTCAGCTCTAGCTCCCATAACAAAATATTGTTTCTGGCTTAAACAACAAAAATTTGATTTGTTTTTGTATTTTGTTGTTGTTGTTGATTTGACAGAAGTCTCAATAATTTTTTTTTTTTCACAATTCCAAAGGCTAGAAGCTTAAAATAAGAAATTTGGCCAAGATGATATCTGTGGGCTCTCTTCCCGGCTTCAGATGGCCACTTTCTAGGTGTGCCCTCACATGGCCTTTCCTGGGGCCTGGGTGTGGGGGAGAGAGAAACAAAGGGAGAGGAAGTGGGAGGAAGAGAGAGAGAAAGGGCTCTCCAGTGTCTCATAAGAACACTAATCCTACCATATCAGGGCCCCCCATCATAACTTCATTTAATCTTGATTCATTCCTGTGATATAATAAGAAATATATTATTTAGTCTCTGCCTTTGGTTCCTGACATAGAGCTCCTAAATCTCTTGGAATTTTTTGGGTGAGAGGAGCATCTTTTGTTCCAATGAGGTGAATCTTGGTGGGCTCTGGGACAGCTTCAGGAAAGGGGCTTGTTGCCAGAAAGACCAGGCCATGATTGGAAGCTTGAAACTTTCAGTCCCATCCCCCATCCTCTGAGGAGCAGGGAGAGGCTGGAGATTAAGTTAATAATCAATCATGCATAGGTGATGAAGTCTCCACAAAGAAAAACTCTCTCAACTACAGGGTTCAGAGAGCTTCAGAGTTGATGAATCAGTCCATGTGCTGGAAGGGTGGAGTACACCAGCTCCATGGGACAGAAGCTCCTGCATACAGGACACTCAGTACCTCGCTCTATATATCTCTTCATTGGGCTGTTCATCTGAATCTGCTGTGGTCTGTGTTTCCCCAAAATTAATATGTTGAAATTCTAACACCCAAGATAATGGCATTGGGAGGCAGGGCCTTTGGGGTGATTAGGTCATGAAGGTAGAGCCCTCATGAAAGAATTAGTGTCTTTATAAAAGAGAACCTGAGCTGGGCACGGTGGCTCACGCCTATAATCCTAGCACTTTGGGAGGCCAGGCCGAGGCGGGTGGATCACGAGGTCAAGAGATTGAGACCATCCTGGTCAACAAGGTGAAACCCCGTCTCTACTAAAAATACAAAAATTAGCTGGGCATGGTGGTGCATGCCTGTAGTCCCAGCTACTTGGGGCTGAGGCAGGAGAATTGCTTGAACCCAGGAGGCAGAGGTTGTGGTGAGCTGAGATCGTGCCATTGCACTCCAGTCTGGGTAACAACAGTGAAACTCCATCTCAAAAAAAAAAAAAAAGAGAGAACCTGAAGCTGGGCACAGTGGCTCATGCCTGTAATCCCAGCACTTTGAGAAGCCATGTCAGGTGGATCACTTGAGGTCAGGAGATCAAGACCAGCCTGGCCAACATGGTGAAACCCCATCTCTACCAAAAATACAAAAATTAGCCGGGTGTGGTGGTGCGCGCCTGTAATCCCAGATAGTTGGGAGACTGAGGCAGGAGCATCACTTGAACTCAGGAGGCAGAGGTTGCAGTGAGCTGAGATCACGGGCCACTATACTCCAGCCTGGACAGAGCAAGACTCTGCCTCAAAAAAAAAAAAGAGAGAGAGACTATGGAGAGCTCGTTTGTCCCATCACATAAGGACACAGTAAAAGGAGGGCCATCTATGAGGGAGTGAATCCTCACTAGACAGTGACCCTGCTGGCACCTTTATCTTGGACTTCCCAGCCTCCAGGACTAAGAAATCAATTTTTGTTGTTTACAAGTCACCCAATTTATGCAGAGCAGCCCAAACAGACTGTCAGTATTCTTTTTTAAATAGAGAGACAGAATCTCACTATGTTGCCCAGGCTGGTTTCGAACTCCTGGGCTCAAGCAATCCTCCCATCTTGGCCTCCCAAAGTGCTGGGATTACAGGCATGAACCCCCACTCCCTGTCTGTCAGTATCCTTTTTAATGTCCTTTATAATAAGCTGGCAAATGTTAAGTAAAATGTTTCCCTGACTTCTTTTTTTTTTTTTTTTAAGACGGGGTTTCACCATGTTGGTCAGGCTGGTCTTGAACTCCCAACCTAGGTGATCCGCCTGCCTTGGCCTCCAAAGTGCTTACAGGCGTGAGCCACCAAGCCAGGCCTCCCTGAGTTCTATAAGCCTTTCTAGCAAACTATCAAACCTGAGGGTTAGCGTTTGGGAACATTCAACTTTGTAGCCATGTTAGGTGGAGGTATGGAACCCTGGTGTCTTTGTCCATTCGTGTTGCTATAAAGGAATATCTGAGGTTGGCGATTTATAAAGAAAAGAGGCTTATTTGCCCTTGGTTCTTGAGGCTGTACAAGAAGCATGGTGCCAGCAACTGCTCGGCTTCTCGTGAGGGCCACTCATGGTGTTTTCACTCGTGGTGGAAGGTGACGGGGAGCCCGTGTGTGCAGATCAGAGGGTAAGAAAGCAAGCATGCTGAGGGTGGGTGAGGGGGTTGCCGGGGTGGGGGTAGGAATGACAGACTCTTTAACAATCAGGCGCTGCAGCCGGGTGTGGTGGCTCATTCCTGTAATCCCAGCATTTTGGGAGGCCAAGGTCGGTGGATCACGAAGTCAGGAGATGGAGACCATCCTGGCTAACAGTGAAACCCTGTCTCTACTAAAAATTCAAAAAAAATAGCCAGGCATGGTGACATACTCCTATAATCCCAGTTACTTGGGAGGCCGACGCAGGAGAATGTCTTGAACCCGGGAGGTGGAGGTTGCCGAGATCGTGCCACCGTACTCCAGCCTGGGTGACAGAGCAAGGCCCATCTCCAAACAACAACAAAACAAAAAAACAAAACCAATCAGGTCTTGCAGGCACTAGGGCAAGAACTCACTCACTGCCTCAAGGATGGTACCTTAGGATGGTACCTTTCATGAGGAATCCTTTCATGATGGTACATTTGTGAGGGATCCTTCCCCATCATCCAAACACCTCCCACTAGGCCCCATTTTCAATGCTGGGGATCAAATTTCAACATGAGATTTGGAGGGGACAAATATCCACAGTCTATCACTTGCAGACCCATTACTTGTAACTAGCATCTGAAGTAGTGGTGGTGTTGTGGCGTTGAGCCCTTTAACCTGTGGGGTCTGATCCTAGCTCTGGGTAGTGTCAGAATTGAATGGAATCATCTGCCATTCAGTCAGACACTGGAGATTGGTTCTTGGTATGGAAAGAATCCACACATTTAGTATCAGAGTGTTGCAAGTAGAGAAACCATTTCCTTCTACTTCCTTAGAAGCTCATCTTCAAAAACAGCCACACTGGGGTTATGGCTTCAGCATATGAGTTTTGGGGGGACACAGCATTCAGTCAAAATATCATATGATCCAGCAATTGTGCTTCTTAGTATTTACCCAAAAGAATTAAAAACTTACGTCCACACAAAAAACATAGACGCTTTTTGTTTTGTTTTTGAGATGGAGTCTTCCTGTCGCCCAGGCTGGAGTGCAGTGGTGCGATCTCAGCTCACTGCAACCTCCGCCTACCCGGTTCAAGCGATTCTCTTGCCTCAGCCTCCCGAGTAGCTAGGACTACAGGCACACACTACCACACCTGGCTAATTTTTGTGTTTTTTAGTAGAGATAGGGTTTCACCATATTGGCCAGGCTGGTTTTGAACCCCTGATCTCACGATCCGCCTGCCTCAGCCTCCCAAAGTGCTGAGATTACAGGCGTGAACCACCGCACCCAGCCATATGTATGTTTTATTCGTAAATGCCAAAACTTCAAAGCAACCAGGATGTTCTTCGGAACATGAATGGATAGATAAATTGTGGTATATCCGGACAATGAAATATTATTGCGCTAAAATAAAATGAGCTATCAAGCTAGGAAAGGACATAAAGAAATCTGCAATGCAATTACTAAGTGAGAGAAGTCAGTCTGAAAAGGCTACATATTGTACAATTCAGCCATATGATAGTCTGCAGAAAGCAAAACCATGGAGACAGTGAAAAGATTAGTAGTGGTTGCCAGTGCTTGGTGGGGAAGAGGTGAAGAGGTGGCACACAGTGGACTTTTTGGGCAGTGGAACTACTCTGTACAATACTATAATTGTGGACGCGTGTGATTATACATTTGTGAAAACCCATAGAATGTACAACACCAAGAGTGAATGTTAATGTAAACTCTGAACTTTGGGTGATAATGATGTGTAAGTGAAGGTTCACTGGTCACATGTGTCATTGTGGTGGAGGATGTTGTTACCAGGGAAGGTTGTACCTGTGTAGGGGCAGGTGGCATATGGGAAGTCTGTACCCTCCACTCAGTTTTACTGTGAACCTAAAACTGCTCTAAAAAGTAAAGTGTATTTTTTTTTGAGACAGAGTCTTCTTCTGTCACCCAGGCTGGACAGCAGTGTCGCAATCTCGATTCACTACAACCTCTGCCTCCCAGATTCAAGGGATTCTCCTGCCTCAGGCTCCCGAGTAGCTAGGATTACAGGCACGCACCACCATTCCTGGATAATTTTTGTATTTTTAGTAGAGACGAGGTTTTACCATGTTGGTCGGGATGGTCTCGAACCCCTGATACCTCATGATCCACCCACCTTGGCCTCCCAAAGTGCTGGGATTATAAGCGGGAGCCTATAATCTATGCCCAGCCAAGTAAAGTGTATTTTTCTTTGAGACAGAGTCTCGCTCTATCGCCAGGCTGGAGTGCAGTGGCACGATCCCAGCTCACTGCAACTTTTGTTTTCCGGTTTCAAGCAGTTCTCCTGCCTCAGCCTCCCGAGTAGCTGAGACAACAGGCACGCACCACCATGCTCCGTTAATTTTTTGTACTTTTAGTAGACATGGGGTTTCACCGTATTGGCCAGGATGGTCTCGATCTCTTGACCTCGTGATCCGCCCACCTCAGCCTCCCAAAGTGCTGGGAGCCACTGCGCCCAGCCTAAAGTGTTTTTTTAAAGTGTCTGTCTCCTTAGGTTTCCATGAGAGTTAAGTGATTTTATTTGCCCAGGCTGGAGTGCAATGGCCACTCAGCTCACTGCCACCTCCACCTCCCAGGTTCAAGCGATTCTCCTTCCTCAGCCTCCTGAGTAGCTGGGATTACTGGTGCCCGCCACCCTGCGCAGCTAATTTTTGTATCTGTAGTAGAGACTGTGTTTCACCATATTGGCCAGAGGTCTTGAACTCCTGACCTCAGGTGATCCGCCCACATCAGCCTCCCAAACCGTACCCAGCCTTAGTGGTTTTATTTCTGTAGATCTGTTAGAAAAACACTTGGCACAGAGTAAGCATTCGATTCATTTTAGCAAAAATTCAGTAAAATCAGCACATACACATAAATAAGAAGAGATTTTTAAAAATGCAAATGACAGCAGATTCCCCATCTGGTTGGAAGAGGCCAGGTATTTCCTATCCCAAACCCAGAGAGCCTGGCTCTGAGTGGATAAAATACAAACTGTGTTTTCCTCTGCTCTCACACCACAACAGTCGACACAGAAGACTTCTGTGGCCAAAATGCATGGGGTTTCCCCCACCAACAAGGAAGCAATCAATTCTGCAGCAGATACCAGCTGGGTGTCCTCCAGTTCCTTCCGACACCATCTTGCAGATCTCATCAGATCTCAGATTGAGGGCTTGGTACCCAAGACTGCCCCCTCTTCAGACAGTAGCCACAAGTCTGGGCGTCTGGAATTTCTTTCTTTCTTTCTTTTTTTTTTAATAGGCAGGTAGTACATTGTATGTCCTTGTACTATAACCGAGCAGGCCTCTGGAATTTCTGAGCAACTGGCTTTGAGTTCGGATTTCCACAACGCCCTCTTTGGGTTTGATTAATATGCTAGAGTGGCTCACAGAACTCAGGGACACTCTTGTGTACATTTACCGGTTTATTTGTAAAGAATATTACAAAGGAAACAGATGAAAAGATTCATGAGGCGGGGCATGGTGGTTTACGCCTGTAATCTCAGCATTTTTGGGAGGCTGAGGTGGGCAGATCAGCTGAGGTCAGGAGTTTAAGAACAGCCGGGTCAACATGGTGAAACACTGTCTCTACTAAAGATACAAAAATCAGCCAGGTTTCAACCTGAGAGGTGGAGGCTGCAGTGAGCCAAGATCCTACCATTACACTCCAGCCTGGAAAACAAGAGTGAAACTCTGTCTTAAAACAAAACAAAACAAAACAAAAAAAAGATGCATGGGTGGAGGGGCATGGAGATTTCATGCTGTCTCTGGAGGGTCACCCTCCAAGAACTTCCATGTCTTCAGCTATCCAGAAGCTCTCTAAACCCTGTTTTCCTGGCCCTTAATGGAGGCATCACTGGATAGGCATGACTGACAACTGTGTAGAGATATGACTGGATTAAAAAGGGTGTGACCTGATATCAATAAGCCGAGTGGGGAAACCCAGCAAGGCCTGTCTGTTCAGATTCTTCATGGCATCTGTGCAGCACCCCTTCCCTCAGGGTGTGGGGCAGGACCCCTTCTGAAATGGGGGTCTTATGATCTACGATCAGACAAGAGAGGCCAGAGAATTTCTTTATGACCAACTCCAAGGCAGAAATGTGGGGAAAGATTTATGCCTTGGGAGAGAAAGGAAGGCAGGGGAGAGTCAGAGAGACAGGGGAGAGCCAGGCATGGTGGCTCACACCTTAATCCAGCACTTTGGGAGGATTATATATATATTATATATATTAACATATATAATATACGTTAATATATAATGTATATATTATGTACATATAATATATAATGTATATATTAACGTATGTTATATAATATATATGTAGGCAAGAAGATCGCTTGAGCCCAGCGATTTGAGCCCAGCCTGGGCAACCCAGCAAAACCGCATCTCTACAAAAAATTTAAAAAAAATTAGCCAGGCATAGTGACACATACCTCTAGTCCCAGCTACTCAGGAGGCTACAGCTGAACCTGGGGTGGGAAAGGCGGCAGTGAGCCATGATTATACCACTGCACTCCAGCCTGGGGGACACAGTGAGACCCTGTCTCAAAAAAAAGTCAGAGAGTTTCTGTTTTCTGAGGCCTAAAGTGTCCCAATGTTATACAAAAATACCACAACAAGGGTTATGGGAGTTATAAGGCAGGAACCATGGAGAAAATCTTTCTCCCTCTCAAATAGTATCACAAATATTGGGAACAGGAGAGCAAGGGATTTGATCCCGGATTTAAACCTGGAAATGAGTGAAATTGCTTAAGGATCAAGTACACAGTGAGAAGAGAAATGGGCCCAGGATTGGGTCTTACAATTCTCCAAATTTAATAATCAGATACAGAAATAGGCAAAAGAAACTGTAAAGTATAGTGGATAGTGGGGCGTATGCCTGTAATCCCAGCTACTCAGGTGGCTGAGGCAGGAGAATCTCTTGATCCTGGGAGGCGGAGGTTGTGGTGAGCTGAGATTGCTCCATTGCACTCCAGCCTGAGCAACAAGATCAAAACTCTGTCACAAAAAAAAAAGAAAGAAAGAAAGAAAAGAAAGAAAGAAAGAAAGAAAGAAAGAAAGAAAGAAAGAAAGAAAGAAAGAAAGAAAGAAAGAAAGAAAGAAAGAAACTGAAAAGTGGTCAGAGAGGAATCGGACAGTATGGCATCTCAAAGCCAAGGTGAGAGTGTTTCAGGAAGGGGGAAGTGGCTGGCTGTGCTTTGTGTTTTGCTGAGAAGTCAGAGTAGCAGGTGTGAGCAGTGTTAGTCAGGGAGCACAGGTCCCTGGCCACCTTAACAGATGCAGCTCTGGTGGAGTGCCAGTGGAGGGAGCCTGCTGGAGGTGGCTGAGAAATGATAGAATGAAGACAGGGAGTGTGAACAATTCATTCAAGACATTTGGAAAGGGAGCAAAAAGATACATGAGGAACCAGAAGGGAACTTGGAAGCAACGAAGGCTTTAATTTGTTTCGTATTTATGATGGGAATGGCTGCAATGTGTTTCATTTAAACAGCAGTGAGAACGGGTGCTCCCTCCATGAACATGAAGTGCAGATGTGGCATAGGAGGTTGGGGTAATTCTCAGGAACAGGGTCTCGCTATGTTGATGAGGCTGGTCTCAAACTCCTGGTCTCAAGTGATCCTCCTATCTTGACCTCCCAAACTGCTGGGATTGCAGGCGTGAGCCACCCCGGCCAGACACCAAGATACTGCTATTTTCTTTCTTTCTTTTTTTTTCTGAGATGAGTCTCGCTCTGTTGCCCAAGCTGGAATGCACTGGTGCGATCTCAGCTCATTGCAACCTCTGCCTCCCAGGTTCAAGCACTTCCCTTGCCTCAGCCTCCCATGTAGCTGGGATTCTATAATCCTGCCACCACGCCTGGCTAATTTTTGTAATTTTAGTAGAGATGGGGTTTCACCATGTTGGCCAGGCTGGTCTTGATGTCCTGACATCAGGCGATCCACCTGTCTTGGCCTCCCAAAGTGCTGGGATTACAGGCGTTAGCCACCACACCTGGCCTGAAACTTCTATTTTCTTTACGAAGTTGGGAACCAGATCATTTGCCAAGAGAGAGGAGAATCCGGTGGAGATTTGGAGATCTGAGCAGACGGGAGGTTTGAAATTGTCTTTACGGAGAGGAGAGCTATAGACTAAAACACAGAGAGGAATTTCTAGGTCTTTCTACACGCCACATTCCTTCTGCGAATTCTTCCTTGCCTCTAGTTTCACAGCTACGAAATTGAGGATCAGAGAGAGGAAGTAATTTGTCCTAAGTCACACAGCAAGTGAGTGTTGAAGCTTTGACTAGAAGTAGGAGTTGAGGCGTCCTGGTGGGGGCACCTCCATCCCAGGGTCAGCAGGCACTTTCTCAGGTGTTTTTTTCTTCACCACATGCAAGATATCAGGTGTTTTTCAAAGCATGATCTTCTGGGTCCTATTAGATGACCTGTCACCCCTCACACAAGCCTTACACATAGATTGACTCAAGTAATGTTGTTCCAGTGAATGAATGATTAGAAATTAGCTTCCCCTGGCTGGGCACAGCGAATCACCTGAGGTCAGGAGTTCAAGACCAGCCTGGGTAACATGGTGAAACACCGTTTCTGCTAAAAATACAAAAAAATTAGCTCAGCGTGGTGGCGCGCGCGTGTAATCCCAGTTACTCGGGAGGCTGAGGCAGGAGAATTGCTTGAATCTGGGGGGCAGAGGTTGCGGTGTGCTGAGATCGGGCCACTGTGCTACAGCTTGAGCAACAAGAGCGAAACTCTATCTCCAAAAAAAGAAATCGGGTTGTCCTTCTGTCTGTCTCAGTCACTACCCTTCTTCCCGTCTCACCTATATTTCAGAATAAGCCAGAGGTAGAACAGAAATGCCTAATCCCCTTGGCATTTAGGGTAAGAGATATCAATTTTTTTTTTTTAGGTGGAGTTTCGCTCGTTTCCCAGGTTGGAGTGCAATGGCGTGATCTCGGCTCACCGCAAGCTCCGCCTCCTGGGTTCAAGTAATTCTCCTGCCTCAGCCTCCCGAGTAGTTGGGACTACAGGCGTGTGCCACCATGCCCAGCTAATTTTTGTATTAGTAGAGACGGGGTTTCACCATGTTGACCAGGATGGTCTCGATCTCTTGACCTCGTGATCCACCCGCCTTGGCCTCCCAAAGTGCTGGGATTATTATAGTCATGAGCCACCGTGCCCGGCCGAGAGATATCAATTTTACAATATCTTCTTTCCTAAATTGGGACAAGGATAACATAGTCTTTTATTTTATTTATTTATTTATTTATTTTTGAGACAGAGTCTTGCTCTGTTGCCAGGCTGGAGCACAGTGGCGCAGCCTCGGCTCATTGCAACCTCCGCCTCCCAGGTTCAAGGGAGCCTCCTGAGTAGCTGAGACTACAGGCGTGCACCACCACACCCGGCTAATTTTTGTATTTTTAGTAGAGACGGGGTTTCACCATGTTGGCCAGGATGGTCTCAATCTCTTGACCTCGTGATCCGCCCGCCTCGGCCTCCCAAAGTGCTGGGATTACAGGCGAACATAGTCATTTATATACACCCCCCCTTGTTCTGAAAAGGCTTTATGCCTCTAGGGTGTATCAGTTGGTAAAATAATAATAATGCATTTCTATTTATTGTGGGGGTCCTAATACTCCTCAGAACTGGAATTGGCTATTACAGATTCCACTAATTAATTCATGGTATGCCCTCAGGGGCTTGGGAGCTCATTATGTAAATGAATGCAAAATAGATGGTAAATTAGAATTTCTACCTGACAAACTGTCACATTAGAAAGATAAAATCAGGAAAGAGTAATCACTATTTATCCTCTCAACAGGCCAGTTGAGCTAATAAGGTTTTTTTTTTTTTTTTGCAGTTACAGAGACATAAACCTTATGTGAATGCCAATTGGAAGACTCAAACCTTGCTATGGCAGGAGGGAGGCCCTTGACCCTGGGATCGGCAATGACCAGAGATGCCGAGTGTAACAGATAGAACAGTACACATGTGGCCGTTGGGAGTCCTCCATCCTAGGCTTGGTTCCATCACTGCCTTTCATTCTTTTTTTTTTTTTTTTTTAATAATAAAGATGGGGTTTCACCATGTTGGTCAGGCTGATCTTGAACTCCCGACCTCAGGTGATCCACCTGCCTTGGCCTCCAAAGTGCTTGGATTACAGGCCTGAGCCACCATGCCCAGCCAATCATTCTTTTTGTTTGTTTGTTTTTCAGACAGAGTCTCGCTGGAGTGCAGTGGTGCAATCTCGGCTCATTACAACCTCCACGTCCCGGGTTCAAGTGATTCTCCTGCCTCAGCCTCCCAAGTAGCTGGGACTACAGGCACGCACCACAAGGCCCAACTAATTTTTGTATTTTTAGTAGAGATGGAGTTTCACCATGTTGTCTAGGGTGGTCTCAATCTCTTGACCTCGTGATCCACCCGCCTCAGCCTCCCAAAGTGCTGGGATTACAGGCATGAGCCACCACACCTGGCCACTAATTTTTGTTATCTGTTAGTAGAGACGGTTTCACCATATTGGCCAGGCTGGCCTTGAACTTCTGAGCTCAAGTGATCTGTCTGCCTCAGCCTCCCAAAATGCTGGGATTACAGGAATGAGCCACGGCGCCTGACCCCATCACTGTCTTTCTAAGCCACTTCTCTTCTTGTTCTGTTTCTTGATGGACTAAGCAAGTGCTCTTGCAGCCTTGACTCTGAGCTTTCGGGGTCTAAACTACTTCTTGCTGTGGCCCAGGCCTTACACAGCTTTGGCGGCTCCCCAGGCAAAGCAACCACCTGCTTGTCCGAAAGCAGTCAGCATATATTTATGAACAGGAAGAGCATGGAACTAACTGGTCAAATTACTCGCCATGTGACTGGCAAGGGCTTTGGATTTTGTCCTCACTGCTTCCTCTAGTGTTTGAAATTCTGGCTGCTGCACTCTAATGCTGGGTAAACTAATAAGTGTTTTTGGCTTGGTGGCATTAACTTTCTCCAGCACTGTTTTTTTTCTTTTGAGGCAGAGTCTGGCCTTAACGTCCAGGCTGGAGTGCAATGGTGCGATCTCAGCTCACTGCAACCTGTGCCTCCTGGCTCAAGCAACTCTCCTGCCTCAGCCTCGAGTAGCTGGGATTACAGGCATGCACCACCACACCCAGCTAATTTTTTGTATCTTTAGTAGAGACAGGGTTTCACCAAGTTGGTCAGGCTGGTCTCAGACTCCTGACCTTGTAATCCACCCACCTCGGTCTCCCAAAGTGTTGGGATTACAGGCATGAGCCACCAGGCCCAGTCAACTTTCTCCATTACTTTCTAAAAGCAGAGCAGGACCTGACTCGAAAAAACATTTCTAAGAAACTGCATTTTTTTTCTTTGAAATGAAGTTTTGCTTTTGTTACCCAGGCTGGAGTGCACTGGCACGATCTTGGCTTACCGCAACCTCCGCCTCCTGGGCAGAGAAGCAATTCTCTGCCTCAGCCTCTGGAGTAGCTGGGATTACAGGCACACGCCACCATGCCCAGCTAATTTTTGTAGTTTTAGTAGAGACGGGGTTTCACCATGTTGACCAGGATGGTCTCGATCTCTTGACCTCATGATCCACCCGCCTCAGCCTCCCAAAGTGCTGGGATTATAGACGTGAGCCACCGCACCCGGCCAGAAACTGCATTTTTAAGCCTATCCATAGACTGGACTAGGGAATCATATACATGAAGATAAGGCAAAGACCACAAGTAGTCTCTCTAGGGAAAAGAAACATCTGCCTGTGACTTGGGCTTCTGTATTTCTTCTTCCATTGCCTGAGCCCTTTTTATGAGCAAGGCACTGTGCCAGGGTTGGCAGCCAGTCCAGGCCGGTGTAAATGACAGTGTGAGGAAGCTGGCAGTAAGGTAGGTGGGGTGCATCCTTGGTGGAAGAGTCCTTAACCTCTGAGTGAGGCCCCAGGAAGGAAGCTAGGCCTCCAGAGCAGGAATGCATGTTCTGTCTGGAACACTTGAGTACCCAAATTGCCAGGAAGTTCCCTGGACTCGGTCGCTGTAGGTGGGTTCTTCGCTAGACACTGGGAATTTAGAGATGGATAAAGCATGATCCCAGCCCTTAAGGAGTTCGCAATGGCTGATCATTAATAGGCATTCCCTCTAAGCATGAGAAGTCCCCATGGAGTGGCCAACATCAAGTCCCTGGACATGTGGAACTGAGGACTGAACTCTGAGTGCTCTCTGGCCCAGCAAAATGCTGTTGTACCAAGAGGGCCTGAAAAAGGCAGCTGGACTTTACCCCTTCCCAGCACAATCAGTGGACTTGATTGCAGTAACCACTATCCTCTATTAGAATGTTAGAAAATCATTATTTCCTTTTATACTTAACTTGCTGTTGACAGTGACTCTGCACATATTCTCTGGCTGTGGCACTGAACCAAGAGAGGAAACAGTAGCCTTTAGGCACCTCTCCAGGCTTTACAATTATAAAATGTATCATATTTACAGAAGTGCATGTGTACAATCTAAAGATGAAATGAGGCCAGTTGTGGCGACTCTCACCTGTAATCTCAGCACTTTGGGAGGCTGAGATGGAAAGATGGCTGGAAACCAGGAGTTTGAGACCAGCCCGGACAACTTAATGAGACCCCCAGCTCTACAAAACACACACACACACACACACACACACACACACACACACACACACACCAAAGAAACAAACAAAACCATAAAATAAAACTAGCAGAGTATAATGACACACACCTGTAGTCCTAGCTACTCAGGAGGCTGAGGTGGGAAGAGGCTGCAGTGAGCCATGATCACGCCACTGCACTGCAGCCTGGGCGACAGAACAAGACCCTCTTTCAAAATAATAAAATAATAATAAGACAAACACCTATCACCCACTAGCACCTTGAAGCTCAGCTGTGTACCTCACTGCAGTCTCAGCTTTCCCTGACTACCACCTTCTCCCCAGGTAACCACTGTTCTACTTTCAATGTAATTGTTACTGTTTGCTTTATAGTTTTGCCCCCATATGACATATCCCTAAACAATCTACTGCTTGGATTTGAATAGCTGAGTAGCTAGCACAGACCTAGCTGTGTAAGGAAAGAGCAGTATTGCCAGTATTACCTGAGATTTCCTGGAAAAACAAGATGAATAGAGTTGCTGGGTTATAGTATAATTTCAACCTTCCTGAGTCTTTAAAAGCCTCTCTGGAGAAGTCAGAGGACGAAATCATGATCAAAGAGCAAGGCACGGTGGCATGTGCCTGTAGACCTCGCTACTCAGGAGGCTGAGATAGGAGGATCACTTGACACAGGAGTTCTGGTCCAGCCTGGGCAACATAGTGAGACTTCATTTCAAAACAAAAACAAGGCCAGGTGCAGTGGCTCATGCCTATAAGCCCAGCACTTTCAGAGGCCTAGGTGGGTGGATCACCTGAGCTCAGGAGTTCAAGACCAGCCTGGCTAACATGATAAAGCCCCGTTTCTGCCAGGCGCGGTGGCACGTGCCTGTAATCCCAGCTACTCGGGAGGCTGAGGTGGGAGGATCGCTTGAGCCCAGGAGTTCTGGGCTGTAGTGCACTATGCCAATTGGGTGTCCGCACTAAGCTTGGCATCAATATAGTGACCTTCTGGGAGTGGGGAAGCACCAGGTTGCCTAAGGAGGGGTGAACCAGCCCAGGTTGGAAACGGAGCAGGTCAAAACTCCTGTGCTGATCAGTAGTGGGATCGTGCCTGTGAATAGCCACTGCATGCACTCCAGCCTGGGCAACATTAAATAAAACCCATTTCTATTAAAAATACAAAAAATTAACCAGGCATGGTCACATGCACCTGTAATCCCAGCTACTCGGAAGGCTGAGGCAAGAGAATCTCTTCAACCCAGGAGGAAGAGGTTGCAGTGAGCCAAGATTGCGCCATTGCACTCCAGCTTGGCCAACAAGAGCAAAACTCTGTCTCAAGAACAAAACAAGAAAACAAACCAACGAACAAAAACCACATGTGTCTTCCTAACTGGAGGGGAGGAAAACCGAAAAAAGAAAAACCAATCATACACACACAGGGGCAGATCTAGGATTTGCGGGGTCTGAAGAATATATAATTTGGAGGACCCTTCAGTAAAATTATAAGATCAAAATTACAAATATAGGTCCAGGGCCTTAGGAAGGGCATATATGAATAAGGGGCTTCTGTTTCATTAGTTTCAGGTGGGTAAGTCTCTAACCATGAGGGTTCACCTGTGTCTGGGCATCTAGCAGATCTGTAGTATGGGCCAGGCACTGAAGACCCTGTAGAAATCAGGTCAGAAGAGGCCGGGCATAGTGGCTCATGCCTGTAATCCAAGCACTTTGAGGTCAGGAGTTCAAGACCAGCCTGACCAACATGGTGAAACCCTGTCTTTAAAAAAAAACAAAAACAAAAGAAATAGGGTCAGAGGGGGGCCAGGCATGTTGGCTCACACCTGTAATCCCCGCACTTTGGGAGGCTGAGGCAGGCAGATTACGAGGTCAGGAGATCGAGATCATTCTCGCCAACATGGTGAAACCCTGTCTTTACTAAAAATACAAAAATTAGCTGGGCGTGGTGGCATGCAAGCCACTGCACTCCAGCCTGGCAATAGCAAGACTCCATCCAAAAAAGAAATAGGGTCAGAAGGGGAAAGGATGCTTTGGATTTTCTGCTTTTAGGCTTATGATAGCCTAGGTTCAGCTCTCAAGAGTAGGTCAAAGCACAACACTTCAGAAATGGGGGCGTTTGATGAAATGAGTATCCTCAGCTGATTCTACCAGCAGACTACAGAGAGGTGAGTGGGAATTTCTGTAGTATTTGATGAAGCTGTGACTAATATGGATAAATTGTCCTGAAGTTTGAAGAAGATATTCATCAGTGAGAATTTTTGGGTGATGATAGTTCTAAACCTGTTCCTTCCTTCCTTCCTTCCTTCCTTCCTTCCTTCCTTCCTTCCTTCCTTCCTTCCTTTTCTTTCTTTCTTTCTTTCTTTCTTTCTTTCTTTCTTTCTTTCTTTCTTTCTTACTTACTTTCTTTCCTTTCTTTCTTTTTTGAGGCGTTGCTCTTGTTACCCAGGCTGGAGTGCAATGGCGTGATCTCGGCTCACCACAACCTCCGCCTCCTGGGTTCAGGCAATTCTCCTGCCTCAGCCTGCTGAGTAGCTGGGATTACAGGCACGCGCCACCATGCCCAGCTAATTTTTTGTATTTTTAGTAGAGACGGGGTTTCACCATGTTGACCAGGATGGTCTCGATCTTTTGACCTCGTGATCCACCCGCCTCAGCCTCCCAAAGTGCTGGCATTACAGGCGTGAGCCACAGCGCCCGGCCAACCTGTTTCTTGAGTCATACTTTTCCAAATGGAAATGGTTGTTCTTCGTGCCTTGTACACAGCTATTATCGCAGCACTTCCCTTTACTGTCCTCCCCAGGGAATCTCCTTGCTTGTTTCCTATCTTAGACTCTCCTCCTTGATTTCCAAATTCAGGCAGGTCCCCTCCTTCAACAGGTGTTAATTCTAGAGGACTGGAACCTAATCAGTTATGGCAAACAGATCATGCACGTCCCTGCATTTGGAAAACTAAAATATGTACATGCATCTGTTGATAACTAATCCCACCTAATTAGCACACATGCTCTTCCTGGAGAGTCTGCCCGATATGTCTTGAAACATCCTCTCTTAACTTTTGCATGTATGGGGTGGCCCAGAAAAATTAAAACTGATAATGATCCTGCTTGCACCAGCTCACAATTTCACCAATTTTGTCACACATGGAATGCCCAACATGTTACGGGTATCCCGTACAACCGCCAAGGACAGACCATAGCAGAAAGTGCCCACTCCATCCTTAAAAATAGGCTCAGAAAACAAAAAAGGGGGAATATGTGTAAGGATCCTGCAACACTATTGGCACAAGCCTTATTGACCCTTAATTTCTTAAATTTAGATGATCAATTTCAATCAGCTATAGAAAAGCGCTTTGTAAAAATCACTCAAGCTATAAAACCTTCAGTTTTGTGGAAAGATGCAAATAGTAATGTATGGTGTGGCCCAAATGATTTGCTAATGTGGGGAAGAGGATACACTTGTGTTCACACCCTTTCAGGTCCTCTTTGAGTCCAGCACGATGCATCAAACCTTCCCATGGCGTGGCCAGGACCCAACCCGGTACCAGAAATGAAGGAAATGACCCTGCAGGACCTGCAGCCCGGGACGATGTGGCTTCCTTGGGCGACAGAAGCCCCTGACATTACCTGGGGATGCTGAAGAAGACAGCTCAGGAGGCCGAGTGATTCCTGCTCCAGACGCAGACACCATTCACTCAAGATAATTTGTCCTTGTTATGCTTTCTATTGTAACTCTCATAGGGTATTAACCTTTCTTATTCTCTCACTTTGCCTGCTACCTGTACCTATTAGACTCTATTGGGCCCATCTTCTAGACCTGCCTCTTTTCCACCTTGTTACTTGGGCAGACACCCTCTTCCTAGCCTCTAACAATGTGACTGACTAGAAGGGATTGACATATCCCTGGTGGGGTCCCTCACTAACGGCACACCTGGACTGAGGTGTCAATAACACTACATATCACTCCTTAATTGGAAAAGAATAATACTGATTATACTCATGTTTGTCTTATGTTACTTACTGGTTTTAGGATGCAAGGCCGGAACACAAGCTGTAACTGCTGCACCTGTCCATCCTGTAGCTGCACACATTTGCATGCTTCAATCAACAAAACGTGATGCAAAAAACAGAAAAGGGGGAGATGTAGGAGACTGGTCAGAGTGGTGGGAGAAACTACAGGGAAAGCAGTAGCCCTTCTGAAAGGTGAGAAGGCTCTGTAAGGCTTTGGGGGAGAATAGCTGAAGGCGGCTGTTCTATACAGCCCTGAGGCAAAGGGCAAGGATTCGGTACAAGGGAGTATAGGGCTACAAGAAAAAAGAAAGGGAGTATAGGGGAATTTATCTTAAACAGACTTGTTTACTAAAGTTGACCAGGAACTGACCTTTGATCATCTGTGCTCATTGACTGTTCCCTGAAAGGGGAACGATAAATGTTAATTACCTACAGGTTGTGCTGGCTCCAGACTTTCGGCATTATGTCTGCACTGAATAAAAGCCAGCAGCTCCTGCTTCCTGGGGCTGCTGCACTTTTGCCAGTAGAGCCAGGCAGTCCCCTAGCTGCTCTTACACTGCATACCTGCGTCTACTCATTTCGAACGGACAGGGTCTTCAGGACAGACCCAGCAACTTTGTCTTTGGGTGGAATATCTTTTCCAGTAGCTTACAGAGAAGGGGTGCATGATAGATAAAATTTTTGAAACCTTATATACTTGAAAATATATTTTCTTTTTTTTTGTTTGTTTGTTTCTTTATTTTTTTTTTTAGAGATGGGGTTTCACCATATTGGCCAAGCTGGTCTTGAACTCCTGGCCTCAAGTGATCCACCCACCTCGGCCTCCCAAAGTGCTGGGAATACAGGTGTGAGCTACCATGCCCAGCCTGAAAATATTTTTTTCTACTCTTTTATTCAGTTGATTGTATGGCTAGATACAGAATTCCAGGTTGGAAGTTACATCTTTCAGAATTTTAAAGGCATTGCTTCATTGTATTTTGGCTTCTGGTGTTGCTGATGAGAAGTCTAAATCCATTTTGGTTCCTAAACTTTGTATATAGCCAATTTTTTCATTTCTAGAGACAATAAAACCTCTTGCTTCCTAAAATGGTGCTGGCTATTTATTGACTCTTAAATGTCACAGTTCCTTCCGTTTTTGAATTATATCATTTATTGCTTTGCCCCTTCTTTTCTCTTTTTTCTTTCTGGAAACACTAGTATTTAGATTTAAGATCCCCTGAATTAGTACTCTTAACTTTCTAACCTTTTATCTTCTACTTTCTATCTTTTTATCTTTTTGCTATATTTCCTGGGCAGTTTCCCTAATGTTGTATTCCAGCTATTATGTAGAATTATCTTTTCTGCTTAAGCAGATAATTTTTCCTTATATTCTTATCATGTTTTCCTTTCTATGGAAGTATTGTATGCATGTTGTTTAAAAATTGTATAGTGCTCATTTCAATAACATGCATGATAAAACTGAAATGAGACAGAACATTAGCATGGCTCCCGCGCAAGGATGACATACAAATTTGCAAGCGTTCTACATTTAAAAAAAATTATTATAGAATTCTTTACATAGAAAATTCCATCTACTAGGTTATGGAACAAAAGTGAAACCAAAAATAGATCTATACACACACATATATAACCTAAACCTGTACATATGAACCACATTTTATATTTGCTTTTGACAAAGATGCTATATAGTAAAAAATGTGTCCCCCTACAAAGAAGTCTGGCCTTTTTTCCCAGCTCTTTCTACACTCTCGGAATTTCTTGAGTGTTAAGGGTGTCTTTGTTTTTTTTCTTTCTTTCTTTTTTTTAATTTTTATAGAGATGGGGTTTTACCACATTGGCCAGGATGGTCTCGATCTCTTGACCTTGTGATCCACCCGCCTTGGCCTCCTAAAGTACTGGGGTTGCAGGCGTGAGCCACTGCACCCGGCCAAGGGTGTCTTTGGTATTTGATGGGCCCTTGGAACTACAACTGATATTTTATGCTATAACATGACTCAGGATGGGGGTGGCCATGGCAGGAAGACCAACCCTCTGATAAGAGGGCTGGGGCTGTGGGACATATGGTATCAGCTCAACCTCTAGGGAGGAGGGGGTGGGAGATTGAGTACAACCACATGGGCTCAACTAATCATGCCTGTAAGAAAACCTTAATAAAATCTCTGGACACCAGAGTTCAGGTAAGTTTCCCTGGTTGAGAATACTCTGAGCAAATTATCACACCTCAATGCTGGTAGAAGAACACATTCCTGAAGACAGTGAAAGTTTCATGTTTGCAACCCTCCCGGACCACACCCTGTGAGTCTCTTCCTTTGTTCGGTTCTAATTTATATCCCGTTGCTATAATAAAGCTGTAATTATACACATAGCACTTTCCTGAGTTCTGTGAGTCATTCTAGAAAGTACCCAACCTGAGAGTGGTTTTTGCAGTTATTGTCTGAATTCAGGGCAATCTGACAGGGATCGTTCCCTCTGACTATGTGGTTTGGGTAACTCCTTACAGATGCCAAGGCAATTCATTGAGAAAATGGACTATTTTCCACCTGTCATACTGTAATAATTGATATCCACATGTAAATAAATGAGCCTGGGGGTGCGGGGGGGATAAATAAATAAAAAACAAAAAAACAAATGAGCCTCAACCCTTACCTCATACTATCTGCAAAAATTGACTTGAAATGAAAAATAGACCTGAACGTAAGAACTAGAACCAGAACATTTCTAGAATAAAATACAGAAGAACATCTTTGTGACTTTGGGTTGGGCATATATTAAATAGACCACAAAAAGTAGGAAAGATGATGAGTAGGGCTTCAAAAAAGTTTTAAAAATTTGTTCTTCAAATAATACTGTTAAGAAAATGAAAAGGCCAGTCTGGGGTAAAATATGGGCAAAATATGTATCTGTCAAAATATTTGTATCCAGAATATATATAGAATTATTGGCCGGATGCAGTGCCTCATGCCTGTAATTCTAGCACTTTGGGAGGCTGAGGCACGAGGATCACTTGGTTAGTCATTCTAGCAAAGTACCAAACCTGAGGGTGGTTTTAGGAAACCCCCAAACTTGCAAACTTAAAAACTTGTAAAAAGAATCCAAGTAGAAAATGGGTAAAAGACATGAACAGTCATTTCGTGAAGAGGCTATACAGATGGCAGACACGCCCATGAAGAGTTCAGCCTCATTAGCCATTAGGGAAACACAAAACAAAACCATGGTGAAATATTTTGCACCTAGTATAATAATGTCTTTTATTTTAGGCCATGGTGGCTCATGCCATGTAATCCCAGCACTTTGGGAGGCTGAAGCAGGCAGATCACTTGAAGTTAGGAGTTCGAGATCAGCCTGGCCAACATGGTGAAACCCTGTTTCTACTAAAAATACAAAAAAAAAAAAAGTTTTTATTTATTTATTTGAGACGGAGTTTCACTCTTGTTACCCAGGCTGGAGTGCAATGGTGCGATCTCGGCTCACCGCAACCTCCGCCTTCTGGGTTGAGGCAATTCTCCTGCCTCAGCCTCCTGAGCAGCTGGGATTACAGGCATGCACTACCATGCCCAGCTAATTAAAAAAAAAAAGTTAAAAAAATTTTTATTTTAGCCTAGCAGAATGGCTAAAATGAAAAATAATGACAAAACCAAATGCGGGGAATGATGTAGAGAAACTGGGCCACTCAAATTGCTGATCGAAATGTGAAATGATAAACCACACTGGGAAACAGTTTAGCAGTTTTTTAAAATAAAACTCTGCATGACACTACCATACAACCCAGCAACTGCTCTCCTGGGCATTTGTCTCAGAGAAAAGAAAACTTACATTCACACAAATGTTCATAGTGACTACATTCATAACAGCCAAAAACCAGAGACTTTCCATATGTAAATGGTTAAGCAAGCTATAGTATGCCCGTACCACAGAACACTACTCAGCAATAAAAAGGAACAAGCTATTGATATATATATATATATATAATGAATCTCTAGGGGATTAGGCTGAGTGAAAATAGCCAATCCTTACAAATTGTATATTGTAGGCTTGCATTTATCTATATTACACTCTTCAAATGACAAATTTATGGAAAAGAGATTAGTAGTTGCTGGGTGCTGGGGAGGGGGAAAGAGGCGAGTGTGGCTATAAAAGGGCAATATGAGGGGTCCCTGTAATGACGGAACTGTCTGTATCTTGACTTCATCAATGTCAATATCCTGGTTGTGATATTTTACTATGCTTTTACAAGGTGTTACCACTGGGGGAAGCTGGATCAAGGGCTCTCTTTTTTTTCTCCTTATGTAAGGAAACAATCTCTGTATTATTTCTTAAAATGTGAATATACAATTATCTCAAAATAAAAAGTTTAAATAAATCTGTATAGAAATGTTTATAGTGGTTTTATTCATATTCTTTAAAAGCTGGGGCCTGGGCATGGTGGCTCATGCTTGTAATCTCAGCACTTTGGGAGGCCGAGGTGGGCAGATCATGAGGTGAGGAGTTTGAGTCCAGCCTGGTCAAAACAGTGAAACCCCGTCTCTACTAAAAATACAAAAATTAGCCAGGTGTGGTGGTAGGCACCTGTTCCCAGATAGTCAAAAGGCTGAGGCAGGAGAATGGCTTGAACCACAGAGGTGGAGGTTGCAGTGAGCTGAGATGGCTTCACTGCACTTCAGCCTGGGCGATAGAGCTAGACTCCATCTCAAACAACAACAACAACAAAAACTAGAATCAATCCAAATGCTCAAGAACTGGTAAATGAATATATAAATTGTAGTAAAACCTTACAATGAAATATTACTCGGCAATACAAAGGATGAACCGCTGATATGTAAAACACGAATGAATCTCAAAAGCTTCATAACTGAAAAGAGTCAGACTCCAGACTATATAGTACATGATTCCATTTATGTGAAGTGCTAAAAAAGTTAAAAAATCTATGACGGGGCTCGGTGGCTCACTCCTGCAATCCCAGCACTTTGGGAAGACAAAGTCAGTGGATCACCTGAGGTAGGAGTTCAAGACCACCTTGGCCAACATGGTGAAACCTCATCTCTACTAAAAATACAAAAATTAGCTGGGCATGGTGGCTGGCACCTGTAATCCCAGCTACTCAGGAGGCTGAGGCAGGAGAATCACTTGAACCCGTGAGGCAGAGGCTGCAGTGAGCTGAGATCACGCCACTGCACTCCAGCCTGGGCGACAGAGAAAGACAGTCTAAAAAAAAAAGTCAAAAATCTTAGTTATAAAATGCAGATCAGTGGTTACCAGGAGGCAGGGAGTAGGGGTGTAGAATGACTGCAAAAGACTTCAAGGCAATTTTTAGAGGGTCATGGAAATATTCTATCAATTTCATGATTTTGTAGTGATTAATAATTGTTAAAACTTATTTATTGCACATTTAATATTGGTGAATTTTTTCACATTTAAATCATACCTCAATAAAGTTGACCCCAAAATTGGGCTAATAAATTTAGGCTATTTTGCCATGCTTTTTTATTTAACTATATGTTGTGGACTTCTGACTTCCAGACGTACAGCTTTACCTCCTTTTTTTTTGAGATGGAGTCTCGCTCCGTCACCAGGTTGGAGTGCAGTAGTGCCACCCTGGTTCACTGCAACCGCCGCCTCCTGGGTTCAAATGATTCTCCCACTTCAGCCTCCTGAGTAGCTGGGACTGCAGGAGTACGCCACCACTCCCAGATAATTTTTGTATTTTTGGTAGAGACGGGGTTTTATCATGTTGGCTAGGATGGTCTCGATCTCTTGGCCTCGTAATCTTCCTGCCTCGGCCTCCCAAAGTGCTGGTATTACAGGCGGGAGCCACTGCACCCTGCCCAACCTCCTTTTTAATGGCTGCATATTCTTTCATTGTATGGATGCACCACAATCCCATAATTAATTAAGTTAATCTTTCCTTGATGAGCATTTCTGCTATTTCCAATTTTTTATTGTTTTTTGTTGTTGTTTTGAGATAGAATCTCGCTCAGTTGCCCAACCTTGAGTAAAGTGGCATGATCTCGGCTCACTGCAAACCCCAACTCCCAGGTTCAAGTAATTCTCCTGTCTTAGCCTCCCGAGTAGCTGGGACTACAGATGTGTGCCATCATGCTCAGCTAATTTTTGTATTTTTAGTAGAGACACCGTTTCACCATGTTGGCCAGGCTGGTTTTGAACTCCTGACCTCAGGCTCCCACCTGCCTCAGCCTCCCCCAATTTTTTTATTCTTATAAGTAATGTTGTGATGGTTAACCTTTTAATGTATCTTTCACTACTGAGTAATTGTTTTTATTGAATGGATTTCCTAAAGTGATATTTCTCGGTTTAAGGATGTATGTAATTAAAATTTTCGTGTGAAGCACCAAATTGCCTGACAAAATCAGGTTGAGTCAACTTGCACTGGGATCAATGGTGAATGAGTCCTGTAGTTATTTCTAAGACATTCTTTTTAACCTTATTTACTTGTCCTTTCCCCACAGCCTTTTCATCCAGTTGATGTTTTCCTTTTCACAACTCTCTAGGATTTCTGTAGCTCCAAACTTTGATTGTCAACACTTTGCTAGGGCTGTAGAATGACCTAGGTATTTGAGGATCATTCAATCAAGAAGAAGCACATGATAGTGGAGAAACGGATAGGAAAAGCAATGACTATATAGCATGAAAAATGACAAGATACTTGTATGTCATACACACTGAAGTAAGGAAGGAAGAAGAGAAAGAAAGAGAGAGAAAGAAAGGAAAAGAAAGAAAGAGAAGGGGGGAGGGAGGGAAGAAAGGAGGGAGGAAGGAAGGGTATGTATTAAATGGAATCCCAGGAAGGATGAAAAAATGAGAAGTGTGTCGTGTGTACTGCCTGGGCACAGGGGCTCACACTTGTAATCCCAGCACTTTGAGAGGCCAAGGTGGGCAGATCACTTGAGGTCAGGGTTCGAGACCAGCCTGGCTAACATGGTGAAACCCCATCTCTACTAAAAAATACAAAAATTAGTAGAGCATGCTGGCATGCGCCTGTAGTTCCAGCTACTCTGGAGGCTGAAGCAGTAGAACTGCTTGAATCTGGGAGGCGGGGGTTGCAATGAGCCAAGATTGCAGCACAGTACTGCAGCGTGGGTGACAGAGTGAGACCCTGCCTCAAAAAAAAAAAAAAAAAAATTAAAAAGGAAGAAAAGTGTGTACAAAGGCACGGAAGTATAATAAGGCAAAGTGCATTCAGAGGTCCTACGAGTAATTTCAGATGGCTGACATCCAGAGAGAACTAGGGGACAGGAAAAGAAGCTGGAGCGAGCTCATGAATGGGTGATATGAGTGTTTCTCATTTCCTCTCGCTAAATGCTCTCTCTTACACACACAGCATTTTGCTGGCCCAACCTTGCTAATTTGTTTTTTCTAATGAAGTCCAGGGGAAGACTTCTCATTAGGAAGTAATTCCAAGTTTGAGATGCAAAGGTTGAGAAGAATCAATCACACAGCAGAGGAGATGAGAGTTCAGGAAAGGAAGCTGTGTGAGGTCTCATGCTGGAATTTCTTTTTTTTTCCTCTTTTTTTTTTTTTTTTTTTTTTTGAGACAGGGTCTCTGCTCTGTCACCCAGGCTAGAGGGCAGTGGGGCGATCTCGGTTCACTGCAAATCCTGCCTCTTGGGTTCAATCAATTCTCCTGCCTCAGCCTCCCAAGTAGCTGGGATTATAGGTGTGTACCACCACACTTGGCTAATTTTTGTATTTTAGTAGAGATGGGGTTTCACTATGTTTGTCAGGCTGGTCTTGAACTCCTGACCTCAAGTGATCTGCCTGCCTCGGCCTCCCAAAGTGCTGAAATTACAGGCGTGAGCCACCGTGTCTGGCCCATGGAATGTCTAAGGAACTGGCTGGTACCAAGGATGGCTAGGTATAAAATGTAATGGGGGAGGAGATACAAATGAGGCCAAAGAGGGTGGCAGAGACCAATCCATGTAGGCCCACACACCGGGCGCGGTGGCTCACGCCTGTAATCCTAGCACTTTGGGAGGCCGAGGTGGGTGGATCACCTGAGGTCAGAAGTTCAAGACTAGCCTGGCCATCATGGTGAAACCCCATCTTTAAAAAAAAAGGAGTTCATATTATGGTGGTTATAAAACCAATCAATGAAAAAGAAATGACTGAATATCCACTCTAGGCAGGCCATGCACCAGGGACCAAAGAAGATCCAATGGTGTGCAAGGCATGAGTCTAGCCTTTAAGAAGTTTACAGACTAGCTGGGAAAATAAAATGTAAGCAAAGATAAGGGAGGTGATCAAAGGTCACTAGCCACATATAACAAGAGATAAATGGGAAATATTAGAGTTTACAGGAGAGAAAGACAACTGGCTGGGGAGGAGACAGGGACAGTGGTAGGGAGAAGGGATGGGAGCTGGGCCTTAAAGAATGGGTACACTAGGCTGGGTGAGGTGGCTCACACCTGTAATCCCAGCACTTTGGGAGGCTGAAGTGGGCAGATCACCTGAGGTCAAGAGCTCAAGACCAGCCTGGGTAACATGGTGAAACCTCGTCTCTACTAAAAATACAAAAAATTAGCTGGGCATGGTGGCGGGCACCTGTAATCCCAGCTACTTGGGAGGCTGAGGCTGGAGAATCGCTTGAACCCAGGAGGCAGAGCTTGCAGTGAGCCAAGGCTGCACCACTGCACTCCAGCCTGGGCAACAGAGAGAGACTCTGTCTCAAAAAAAAGAAAGGAAAAGAAAAGAATAGGTACACTCTGAGAAGCAGGTAGGGAGACTACCTTACAGACAGGACTTTCTGAGCATAAGCAAATAGGATCTGTCAGCCGTATTTGCAAGAGAGTGAATGAACCAGCTGGCTAAAGGACAAAAGAATCTGGAAAACAAACTCAAAGCCATTTTTTTCTATTCTCTCACTCAACAACAACAATCAGCACAGAAGACACCTGTGACCAAATGTGTGGGGGTTCTTTTCCACACGTCAATCAAGCAGTCAGTTCTGTAGCAGACACCAGTTGGTGTCCTCCAATTCAATTTTGACACTATTTACCTGGAGAGAGCATCGGATCCCACACTGAGAGCTCGGTCCACAAGACTGCCCTGCTGTCAGACACCAGTCACGAGTCTGGGCCTCCAGAACTTCTGACTGACTGGCTCCAAGTTTGAGTTCCTGTGACTCCTTCTTTGGATTTGATTCTTGTGTCATTTGATTAATTTGGGTTTGGCCATCTAGTTGGGAACAGTGGCTCACACCTATAATCCAGCACTTCAGGAAGCTGGCGTAGGGGGATCACTTGAGGCCAGGAGTTTGAGACCAGCCAGGGCAATGTAGTAAGACTCCAACTCTACAGAAATATTTTAAAATTAGCCTGGTGTGGTGCTGCATAGCTGTAGTCGCAGTTACTCAGGTGGCTGAGGTGGGAGGATCACTTAAGCCTGAGTTTGAAGCTGCAGTGAGCTATGATCATGCTACTGCCTGGACAACAGAACAAGACCCAAGACCCAGTCTCTCTCTCTCTCTCTCTCTCTTTTTTTTTTTTTCTTTCTTGAGACTGAGTTTCACTCTTGTCCCCCAGGCTGGAGTGCAGCAGTGTGGTGAGGTTCCCTGAAAAGGGACAAATACATGTTAATCACCTGCAGGTTGTGTGGGCTCTAGGTTTTCAGCATTGTGCCTGCACTGAATAAAAGCAAGTGGCTCCAGCTTCTCAGGGCTGCTCTCTGGCCAGTGGAAGCAGGCAGTCCCCGAGCTGCTCTTACACTGCATACCTGTGTCTGAGTACTGATTTCATCCATCGGCCAGGGTCTGAGGAACAGACCTGGCAATACATGTCCTGAAGACAGAGGTCTTGTCAGCATCGCTGCTGGATCCCCAGGAACCCTGATGCTCACAGCAGGGTTTACCACCAGCTGGTAAAACTAGGGCAGTCTAAAAATGGGAACCCTTCCAAGGCTTTTGTCAGGATTTACAGACGCAGAGCTGTCATATGGGGCCCTTTGTAAAGTATGAAGTCAAATCCAGATGCTCCTTGTCCACCGGGCATGGTGGCTCACGCCTGTAATCCCAGCTCTTAGAGAGAAGGAGGTGGGAGGATAGCTTGAGCCCAGGAGTTCTCCACAAAAGGGGGAAAAAAGACAAAAAATAATAACCAAAAACGAAAAAACAAGCGGCTAGGCATGATGGCTCACGCCTGCAATCCCAGAACTTTGGGAGGCCGAGGCAGGCGGATCACCTGAGGTCGGAAGTTTGAGACCAACTTGACCAAAGGGAGAAACCCTGTCTCTACTAAAAATACAAAAAATTAGCCAGCCATGGTGGCGCATGCCTATAATCCCAGCTACTTGGGAGGCTGAGGCAGGAGAATCGCTTGAAGCCGGGAGGTGGAGGTTGCGGTGAGTGGGGATTGCACCATTGCACTCCAGCCTGGGCAACAAGAGTGAAACTCCATCTCAAAGAAAGAAAGAAAGAAAGAAAGAAAGAAAGAAAGAAAGAAAGAAAGAAAGAAAGAAAGAAACAAACAAACACAACCAAACAAGTGTGAGATGGGTTACATCTCTGTAAACGCATCGGAAACTGAAAATAGCATTAAGTCAATCACCATTATACCAGGTATTGGTATTATTAGAGTACACACTGGATAAATGTTTTTAACACATGAGTAAACAAATCGCGGTGTGGAAAAAAATATGAGAATAAGTGTCCCTGAAGCCAGGCGAGGTGGCTCACATCTGTAATCCCAGCACTTTGAGAGGCCGAGGTGGGCGGATCATTTGAGGTCAGGAGTTTGAGACCAGCCTGGCCAACATGATGAAACCTTGTCTCTACTGAAAATAGAAAAATTAGCCGGGCGTAGTGGTAGCCTATAGTCCCAGCTACTCAGGAGGCTGAGGCAGGAGAATTGCTTGAACCCTGGAGGTGGAAGTTGCAGTGAGCAAAGATCGTGTTATTGCACTCCAGCCTAGGTGACAGAGCGAGACTGTCTCAAAATAAATAAATAAAGTAAATCAATCAATAAAAACTAAGTGTCCCGGGAATTTCAATTAGTAGAAGGGGTGGGGGCATTGAAGAAGAATGATTGGAGGATGGTCGGATGTGAAAACATTTGGAGATGTTAGCATGTGAGAGTGGGGAACCTTTCTAGGAAGGGAAAAATTACATTCACATTCAGTTTAAGAACAACATTCTGGACAAAGGAGTCCTATCAGTAAGTTGTGAGAAACAGAGTCCAAAGGTAATGAAATGATCACTAACACCCATCGGGTCACTTTGTGCTGAGGACCGAGCTTAGTGCTGTACCTGGGTGACTTCCTCTAATCCTCATGACAGCCTCATGAGAGGGTTAGTATTATCATGAGGAATGTGAGACCCGGCAAAGTTCGTTAACTTACCTGCAGGAGAGTGAGAGACAAACCACTGAAGAGCCTTTACTGTCCAACTGGGAATCTGAACAACCAGTCAGAAGGGAGCCACTGAAGAGACTTGAGCACAGGGGTGACATAGTCATATCGGTGCTTCAGAGAAAAGCAATATGGTAGAGTAGTTGGGAGTTTGGACTTTGGCACCAGACCACTTGGTTCTTCTAAAATCCCAGTTCTGGCCAGGAGCGGTGGCTCATACCTGTAATCCCAGCACTTTGGGAAGCCGAGGTTGGCAAATCACCTGAGGTCAGGAGTTCGAGACCAACCTGGCCAGTATGGCAAAACCCGTCTCTACTAAAAACACAAAAATTAGTCAGGCATGGTGGCATGTGCCTGTCATCCCAACTACTTGGGAGGCT
This sequence comes from Callithrix jacchus, assembly GCF_049354715.1. NCBI lineage: Eukaryota > Metazoa > Chordata > Mammalia > Primates > Cebidae > Callithrix > Callithrix jacchus. The sequence goes on along the minus strand of NC_133516.1, from coordinate 23,455,971 downwards.
GAGGCAGAAGAATCATTTGAACCTAGGAGGCGGAGGTTGCAGTGAGCCAAGATCACATCACTGCACTCCAGCCTGGGTGACAGAGCAAGACTCTGTCTCTAAATAAAGAAATAAAATAAAAAATAAATAACTAAAATCCCAGTTCTGCTCCATGCTGTTAGATCTTAGAAATATTATTTAACTGTGCTGAGTCTGTTTTTTTCGTCTATAAAATGGGGGAAATGAAAGCATCCAGCTTATGGGGTCTTTTAGAGGAATAAATTAAATAACACATGGAGAACACAGAAGAGTGGTGCCATGTATGTGCATGGCAACTGTAAGCTACCATCAATACATTAGCTTTCTATGGGGTGGCCTGGAGAGAGGTCAGAGGTAGGGGGCAGCAGGAAGCATGGACTGAAGCCTCGGGTGGAATAGAGACTAAGATATTTTAAAGTAAGCCTTGACAGAATTTGTTACTTGCACACATGGGATAAGAAAAAACACTTAAGACTCTCAGATTCCCAATCTTCTTTCTATACCGATTTGCCCTTTTCTTTCAGCTTCTCTAGATTCCCAATCTTTTCATTTATTTTTATTATTATTATTATTATTTTTGAGACGGAGTTTCGCTCTTGTTACCCAGGCTGGAGTGCAATGGCGCGATCTCGTCTCACCCCAACCTCCGCCTCCTGGGTTCAGGCAATTCTCCTGCCTCAGCCTCCCGAGTAGCTGGGATTACAGGCACGTGCCACCGTGCCCAGCTAATTTTTTTTTTTTTTTTTTTTTGTATTTTTAGTAGAGACGGGGTTTCACCATGTTGACCAAGATGGTCTCGGTCTCTTGACCTTGTGATCCACCCGCCTCGCCTCCCAAAGTGCTGGGATTGCAGGCGTGAGCCACCGCGCCCGGCCCTATTATTATTTTTTAAGATGGAGTTTCGTTCTTGTTGCCCAGGCTAGAGTGCAGTGGCGTGATCTCCACTCACTACAACCTCTGCCTCCTGGGTTCAAGCGATTCTCCTGCCTTAGCCCCGCAAATAGCTGGGATTACAGGCATGCACCACCATGCCTGGCTAATTCAGTATTTTTAGTAGAGATGAGTTTTCATCATGTTGGCCAGGCTGGTCTCAAACTCCTGACCTCAGATGATCTGCCCACCTCAGCCTCCAGAGTGCTGGGATTATAGGCATGAACCATCACGCCCGGCCAAGATTCCCAGTCTTATTAACTGAGAAGAAAAGGCTTCTGTCCTTGCTTTTAGATAGACAGCCATAAAGGAAAGAAGAAAAAAGAAAGAGCAAGGGGGCTTCTGATAGAAAAGGGAAAACTAGGAGAGAAGCTAGTTTTCTGGAGGGAGATCACGTCTTGGGAAGGTGTGTGTATGTGGGGTGGGAGGTGTCAAAAGGATTTCGGGTTCTGTTGCCAGCTATGCCATCAGTTAGCTGTGTTTCCTTGCCAAAAGCCTCCTTCCTTTTCTGGCCTTCAGTTTCAATCAGGGAAATTGAGCTTTTACACCTGAGATATTAGAATTCTCTCCCAGCTCAGATGTTCTTCAGTTTCACCTGATCACCCTATAGTACCGGTGCTCACAGCCTGGCTCTTAGGAGCCTTCTTTGTATTAAAAAAAAAAAAAAAAAAGATGCCGGGTGCGGTGGCTCACGCCTGTAATCCCAGCACTTTGGGAGGCTGAGGTGGGCAGATCACGAGGTCAGGAGATCGAGACCATCCCAGCCAACATGGTGGAACCCCGTCTCTACTAAAAATACAAAAATTAGCTGGGCATGGTGGTGTGCCCCTGTAGTCCCAGCTACTCAGGAGGCTAAGGCAAGAGAATTGCTTGAACCTAGGAGGCGGAGGTTGCAGTGAGCTGAGATGGTGCCATTGCACTCCAGCCTGGGCAACAAGAGCAAAACTCAATGTCAAAAAAATATATATATATATTTATTTATTTAATTTTAATTTCTTTTCTTTCTTTTTTTGAGACAGTGTCTCACTCTGTCACCCAGGCTGGAGCACAATGATGTGATCTTGGCTCATTGCAACCTCTGCCTTCCAGGCTCAAGTGATCCTTCTACCTTAGCCTCCAAGTATGTGGGACTACAGGTGCACACCACCATACCTAGCTAATTTTTGTATTTTTTGTAGAGATGGAGTTTTGCCATGTTGCTCAGGCTGGTCTCGAACTACTGAGCGCAAGTGAGATGCCCACCTTGGCCTCTCAAACTGCTGGGATTATAGGCATGAGTCACCACACCCAGCCTGTAAAAAAAAATGTAAAGTAGAAGTGGAAGGGTTCCACTATGTTGCCCAGACTGGTGTCAAACCTCTGGCCTCAAGTGATCCTCCTGCCTCTGCCTCCCAATGCACTGCGATTACAGACATGAGCCATTGTACCCAGCCTTTTTCTTGAGGTTCAGGAGAGGTGATGGGAAGAGGTAGCAATATGAGAAGAGGAAACCTCCTTCTTTCTTCCTTCCCCCTTAAATGTCGGGCCTCAGGCCCTGCAAGAGACCTCTTGGCCGAGCTCTCCAAAACAACTCTGCCACGGATCCTCCCACCACTCAAGAGATCCTGGGAACTAATGTCAGAGAAAGTCAAGTGCAATGTTTGTTTACTTATTTATTTACTTATTTTATTACTATTTTTTGAGACGGAGTTTCGCTCTTGTTACCTAGGCTGGAGTGCAATGGCACGATCTCGGCTCACCGCAATCTCCTGCCTCAGCCTCCGGAGTAGCTGGGACTACAGGCACGTGCCACCATGCCCAGCTAATTTTTGTATTTTTTAGTAGAGACGAGGTTTCACCATGTTGACCAGGATGGTCTCGATCTCTTGACCTCGTGATCCACCCGTCTCGGCCTCCCAAAGTGCTGGGATTATAGGCTTGAGCCACCGCGCCTGGCTGCAATGTTTATTTTTATTTAGCTGCACTCTCTTCCACTTGATTGGTTCCTGACTGGGTTTTTGTTTTCCTACCAGATTAGAGAAGAAAGGGAAGGTTGTTTAAAAACGTTCACTCTCCTTAGCAATAGTGAAACCAGAATCCTTGGTGGTGCTGCCGCCCAGCAGAGCTTGTATCTACCCAGAGGGTGCACCTGGGGGTGGGAGGTGGAGCCTCACCCGCCTGGGTATGTGGCCTGGACCTGGCCTCAGGCAGGTGTTTATAAAACACCTTTGATTTAGCACAGCCTGTAGAAGAAAGGGCACACACTCTTCTAGGAAGCACTGCATTTTAAATGGAGTTTTACATAAAATAAAACAGAATAACCCGGGCTGAATAATACACGTGTTGAATGCATATCAACACCTGGAAGGACATTTGATCCGAGGAAATGAATCCCTGGGAGGACTTTTTTCTTCCCCCAAATAAAATACATGTTATATAACAAAACCAAATAGTGCCACAGAGATGGTGCCCTCTCTCTCTTATTTTATTATATTTATTACTTTATTTTTTAAATTTTGAGGCAAGGTCTTGCTCTGTTCCTCAGGCTGGAGTACAATGGTGCTTTCATAGCTCATTGTGGCCTCAAATTTCTAGGCTCATGTGATCCTCCCGCCTCAGCCTCTCAAATAGCTGGGACTACAGGTGCACACCACCGCGCCCAGCTAATTACTATTTTGGAGAGACGGGGTTCTCCCTATGTTGCACAGGCTGGTCTCAAACTCCTGACCTCAAGCGATCCACTGCCCTTGGCCTCCCAAAATGATAGGATGGCAGGTGTGAGCCACCATGCCAAGCCTGCCCCTTTCTTCCGAGCTAACCCCTGTGGTTAGACCATTTCCCTTAGGCATTGACAACAGATAGGAATTAAACTAAGGAATTCAAAATTAATTCTAACATATAGTGTCTCACACTCGTTTAACTTCAATTGCCCTCAAACTTAATGATAGAAAAAGCATTCACCTGGAGTAGGCTTCTTTCAGCTGACACAGAATCATCACTATCATTCCTGTTAGCAAACATTTATTGGACATTTTTGTGTTAAAGAAGATCCTGTCTGTCAAATATGTTTTATGTACTTGAAAGCACCATGTAAATATGATAATGCACTTGGTAGATTTACAGACTCCAAAAATATCATGCTCTATATTTTACAGGTAGGGGAACTAAGGCCCTGGGAAGGAAAAGACTTAGTGATCATCTTTCCTTACTGTATTTGTCTTTGTTTGTTTGTTCGTTTCTTTTTTTTTTAAAGACAGGGTTTCACCTTGTTTGTCAGCAGGCTGGTCTTGAACTACCGACCTCAGGTGATCCGCCCACCTTGGCCTCCAAAGTGCTTGGATTACAGGTGTGAGCCACCACGCCCAGCCTCTTTTTTCCTTATAAAAAAAATTTTTTAAGACTGGGTGCGGTGGCTCATGCCTTAATTCTAGCCCTCTGGGAGGCTGAGGCAGGCAGATCATTTAAGGTCAGGAGTTCAAGACCAGCCTGGCCAACATGGTGAAAACCCGTCTCTACTAAAAATACAAAAATTAGCCAGGCATGGTGGTGAAGCCCTGTAATCCCAGCTACTTTCGGGGCTGAGGCAGACGGTATGATGATGCCACGGCTCCGGTGCCCCTGCGCTATGGTTCTCCAGCGCCCTGCTGCTTAGATTTCTTCTGATGCCACCTGCTCTGGGAGCTACGCCTTGTTTTAGGATCTCAGTCACTGTCTTCAGCAGCCCATGGATCCAAACAGCCATGGATTCTATTCTATATCCAGACTCTCCTGTGCCCGCTTCCCTTTTAGGTTTTGCTACTATCTTCAAAGTTGATTTGAAGACTTGAGTTGCTGCGTCGCCAGGTCACCCTCAGAGGCATCAGGACATGCTCTTCAAGTAAAGCACAAATGAGAGATTAGACATTATGGGCTAATTTCTCAGTGTTCTCTCTCAAGAGCTAGACTATTACTTGCATTTCTCATCTCTTTGAATCATCAGCACCTGGTGCTATCATTTAAAATACGGCAAGTAGGCCAGGTGTAGTGGCTCATGCCTATAATCCAAGCACTTTGGAGGCCGAGGCGGGTGGATCACCTGAGGTCGGGAATTCAAGACCAGCCTGACCAACATGGTGAAACCCCATCTTTAAAAAAAAAAAAAAAAACAGAAAAGAAAAAAACAAGGCAAGTTATCATGAACTGGGTTAAAACAATTTTTTTTAGATAGAGTCTCACTCTGTGGCCCAGGCTGGAGTGCAGTGGCACAATCTTAACTCACTGCAACCTCCACCTCCCAGGTTCAAGCAATTCTCCTGCCTCAGCCTCCCGAGTAGCTGGGATTATAGGAATGCGCCATCATACCTGGCTTATTTTGTATTTTTAGTAGAGACGGGGTTTCTCCATGTTGGTCGGGCTGGTCTTGAACTCCCAACCTGAGGTGATCTTGTCTGCCTTGGCCTCCCAAGGCGTGAGCCACCACACCCAGCGTGATAGTTTATTATTATTATTAGAGATTGAGTCTCACTCTGTTGCCTAGGCTAGAGAGCAGTGGTGTGGTCTTGGCTCACTGCAACCTCCGCCTCCCAGGTTCAAGCAATTCTCCTGACTCAGCCTCCCGAATTGCTGGGATTACAGGTGCCCACCACCATGCCCAGCTAATTTTTGTATTTTTAGTAGATACCAGGTTTCACCATGTTTGCCAGGCTGGTCTTGAACTCATGACCTCAGATGATCCACCTGCTTTGGCCTCCCAAAGTGCTGGGGTTACAAGTGTGAGCCAATGAACCTGGCTATGATAATTTAATACTTTCATGTAATTTGTAAAGATCAAATCTGTGTGATTGGTATATCCATTATCTTAAATATTTATCTTTTCTTTGTGCTAGAAATATTCAAATTGTTCTCTTCTAGCTTTTTTTTTTTTTTTTTTTTTTTTAGTGACAAGGGCTCACTATGTTGTCCAGTTTGGAGGGCAGTGGGTATTCATAGGTGCTATCCAAGTGCACTACAGCCTCCAACTCCTGGGCTCAGGCAATCCTCCTGCCTCAGCTTCCTGAGTAGCTGGGACTCCAGATGCAAGCCACCATGCCTACTGTCACTCACATTTATGAAGCACCTATTCTGTTTCATGGCACAGGATTTTAGCACAGACAGGAGGCAGGAGTCCACACAGGCAAGCTCTCGGCATGGGGGATAATCATGTCTGGTGTTAAGCAGAGTAAGGATAGGCTTCGGAGGCACATTTACACTTTGTGAGTGGAACATGAGCCATTCATTCAACAATAAACCTCTTTCTAGTAGATATATATATGTGTATATATATATTTTTTGAGACGGAGTCTTACTCTGTCATCTAGGCTGGAATGCAGTGGCACGATCTCAGCTCACTGCAACTTCCGCCTCCCAGGTTCAAGCAATTCTCCTGCCTCAGCCTCCCAAGTAGCTGGGACTACAGGCGCCCACCACCACACCCGGCTAAATTTTTGTTTTGTATTTTTAGTAGAGATGGGGTTTCACTATGATGGCCAGGCTGGTCTTGAACTCCTGACCTTGTGATCTGCCTGCCTCGGCCTCCCAAAGTGCTGGGATTATAGGCATGAGCCACCACGCCTGGCCCTTTCAAGTATATTCTATATGCCAGTAAAGAACAACAGTAGACAAAATGCCCTTGTAGACATTACGTTATAGTGGGGAGGGGGAGATAGACAATAAATAAACTACCAGCTATCAGATGGAGATGAATGCTATGGGAAAAAACAACAAAACAGATCAGGACAGGAAACCTAAGCAGCAGGGTGCTGGAGGGGAAGGGATTGCAACTGCAGGATGGTTAGCAAGGCCTCAGGGAGGAGGTGATGCTTAAACAAAGACCTGAAAAGGCTAAGGAATCAAGCCGTGGGGTTATATATATGGTGGAGGCAGAGGGCACAGCAAGTGCAAAGGCCCTGAGGTGGGAGTGTGCCCGGTGCATGCACACTTGCAATGCAAAGTCACTAGTGAGGCTGGGCACAACGGCTCACATCTGTAATCCCAGCACTTTGGGAGGCTGAGGCGGACAGATTGCTTGAGATCAGGAGTTCGAGACCAGCCTGGCCAACATGGTGAAACCCCATCTCTACTAAAAATACAAAAATTAGCCAGCCATGGTGGCACATGCCTGTAATCCCAGCTGCTACGGAGGCTGAGGCAGGAGAATCACTTGAACCTGTGAGGCAGAGGTTGCAGTGAGCCAAGATCGTGCCACTGCATTCCAGTTTGGGCGACAGAGTGAGACCTTGTCTCAAAAAAAAGAAGAAGAAAAGAAAACTCACTAGTGATCCCAGCACTTTGGAAGGCCGAGGTGGACAGACTGCTTAATCCCAAGAGTTTGAGACCAGCCTGGGCAACATGGCGAAACCTCTTCTTTAAAAAAAAAAATTAGCTGGTGTGGTGGTGTGCACATGTAGTCCCACTCCTCAGAGGCTCAGGTGGGAGGATCACTTGAGCCCAGGAGGTCAAGGCTGCAGTGAGCCATGATCCCACCACTGCACTCCAGCCTGGACAACAGAGCAAGACTCTGTCTCAAGGAAAGAAAAGAAAAGGCCGGGTGGGGTGGTGGCTCATGCCTGTAATTCTAGCACTTTGGGTGGCTGAGGTGGGCAGATCTTTGAGTCCAAGAGTTCGAGACCAGCCTGGGCAACACGGCAAAACCTGGTCTCTACAAAAAAGACAAAAATTAGCTGGGTGTGGTGGTATGCATCTGTAGGCCCAGCTACTCAAGAGGCTGAGGTGGGAGGATTGCTTGAGCTGGGGAGGTGGAGGCTGCAGTGAGCCGAGATCATGCCACTGCACTCCAGCCTGGGTGGCAGAACCAGACTCAGAAAAAAAAAAAGAAGCAAGAAAGTCATTACTAGTGAAACACTTGGAGTGTTTAGTTGCCACAGGATGACATTTTTTTTCCATGCTATTTATAGGTGAAATTTAGCAATGCATACCCACACCCACACTTGTAGATCACAATAGATCATCGCCATAAATACTAGGTCAGGGTCTCCTTCCCAACCTTGAAAGCTTCAGGGTGACTGTGGGAACCCCTGCCACATGACCCTCACCCTGGGCTTAATGCTGTGGGTTCACCTTAGCTTCACTCCCACACCCAGAACAAGGAGACACCCACTGGGCCTGAAGGGAAAGTGGGAATCTTAGGAAAACAGCTGCAGGCTTTCTCTGGGGTGTGGCTGTTCCTCAGCAACATGTGCTTGTTGTTTTCTGATTTGCTTGGCTTGGAAAGCTTAGCTTCGGGGCTTTAAACTTAATCCTGAGAGACCTGAATTGATGCTTCTTAATTATGTCTGTGATGTAGTAAATCAACAGCCTATTTGGAAGTCATTCAACTTCAACTATTAAATATTTAGGAACTTTTTACAAGAGAATTGCAACATGTAAGTCCTCTGGCAGGAAGAGATACTGCTAATGTTTTGTGTACACAGAAGCACTAGCTGACACTTTTGCAAAACAGAGTTGAGCTAACAGTCATACGCTCCTTCATATGTTTTATCAAACCAAGAGTGTAAGTCCTGCCTTACAATTATAACTGGAAAGCATCTACCTTAACCACTGCCCCAGCCTTTCCTGCCTCATTCTTTTGCCTCTTTGTGTTTCCTTTTATCAAGACTTAATTGGAATTATGTCCTGCTTTTCAGAGAGAGAGAGCATTCATTTATTCAGCAAGTTTTCAGTATTGTGGCTAGGTGTGGTGGCTCATGCCTGTAAACCCAACACTTTGGGAGGCCGAGGTGGGCGGATCACTTAAGGCCAGGAGTTCAAGGCCAGCCTGGCCAATATGGCGAAACTCCTCCATCTCTAGTAAAAATACAAAAAATTAGCTGGATGTCGTGGTGTACGCTTGTGGTCCCAGCTGCTCTGGAAGCTGAGGCAGGAGCATCGCTGAAACTCTGGAGCTAGAGGTTGCAATGAGCAGAGATCATGCCACTATATCCCGGTCTGGATGACAGAGCCAGACTCTAACTAAAAAAAAAAGCGGGGGGAGGGGGTTGGCTGGGCTTGGTGGTTCACGCCTGTAATCCCAGCACTTTGGGAGGCCGAGATGGGTGGATCACGAGGTCAGGAGTTCAAGACCAGCCTGGCCAACTTGGTGAAACTCCATCTCTATTAAAAATACAAAAATTAGCCGGGCATGGTGGCAGGCACCTGTAATCGCAGCTGCTCAGGAGGCTGAGGCAGGAAAATCACTTGAAACTGGAAGGCAGAGTTTGTAGTGAGCCAAGATCGCGCCACTGCACTCCAACCTGGGCAACAAAACAAGACTGAAACCCAGTCTCGAATATAAATAAATTTAAAAAAAGAGAAGGTGACACATGATATGGGAAAAATAAGCAGTAGAACTGAGTATTGGTGGGGTTGAGGGCCAGGGCAGAAGGTGTTACACTGTTAAACAGCATGGTCAGGGCAAATCACATGAAGAAGGTAAGACCTGAGCGGCCTGCTGAAGATGGGGCAGCTAACCAAACAAATGCTGGGAGGAAGAGCATTGAGGAAAGGGACCAGCCAGGGCGCAGACCCTAAGGTGGCACAGGCTTGCTGTGTCGGAGCCCTAAGCAGACCGCCTGGTGTGTAAGGAGTGGACTCGAGCAAGACAGGAGGAAGGGAAGTCAAGAGAAGGAGGTAGGGGAGGAAGCAGACCGCAGTGCTCTGTAGCCTGTAGAAGGATTTCTGCTGTTTTTTGGGGTTCATGTAGGAACTCAAGTGATTGGGTCAACAGAACCGGTTCTTTGAAGAGGCAGAGGGGAGATCTGGAATTGAGAGACCCAGACTTCACTTTTCCTTCGGCCATTAAGTTAATTGCTTGACCTTTGACAAAGCCTTTTTGAGTGCTTCCCCTCTGCAATGAAAACTAAGTTATCCCTAAGGCTCCTTTCAGTTTTAAGATCCTATGACTTTAGGGAGTTGTCTCCAACACGTGATTTGGACAGTAGAGAGATGTCTTGCAGTCCAAAAAGCTCACGCATCTGCAGTCACCAGACCCCAGACCCCCAGACAAGCAGCAAGGCTTCGGAGTTTCTGGAGTCATGGGACCCATTTGAAAAACATTGGCCAGGAACTCCAGAATTTCTCTTGAGAGAATTGTAGAGCTACGTGTGCACACAGTTGCTGACATCGTATAAAGTCCATGGCATCCTTGGAGCACAACCATGAAGCCCCACCTCCTCGAAAGGTAAGCCATGAGCTACTCATTTAGAATCCCTGCATTACGAAGGCTTGGTCTTTCCCCCCAACCTTTTTTTTTTTCCTTTGAGACAGAGTCTTTCTTTATCACCCAGGCTGGAGTGTAATGGTGCAATGTTGGCTCACTGCAACCTCCATCTCCCAGGTTCAAGCCATTTTCCTGCCTCAGTCACCCAAAAGAGCTGGGATTACAGGTGCCTGCCACCACACCTGACGAATTTTTGTATTTTTACTGGAGACCAAGTTTCACCATTTTGGCCAGGCGGGTCTCAAACTCCTGACTTTAGGTGATCTGCCTGCCTTGGTCTCGCAAAGTGCTGGGATTACAGGTGTGAGCCAGCATGCCTGGCTCCCCCCAATTTTCTATTATGGAAATTTTTCGTACATTCAGAGAAACTGAAGGCCAGTATAGCACACTCCTATACATCTTTCATTTAAATTCTTTAAAATGTTAATACGTTACTATACTTATAATATTTTATCTATTTGTTGACCCATTTGAAAGTTGTAACTATCGTGACACTTTATCACAAAATACTTTCAGGGTGTATCTTTTAAGAATAAGAACAATCGAGTACCGGGAAGATGGCGCTGTAGGACCAACTCAGGATTGCAGCTCCCCGTGAAACTGCAGAGGGTGAGTGGACGCTGCATTTCCAGATGGATCATTATTGCCCACAGACCAGGAGATTCCCAGGTGTAGGAGCCCCATGGGCCGCCAGAGTGGCTGTTTGGGCCAGCGCAGCTGTTTGGGCCAGGGCCGCAGCGCAGCGGCACTCTGTAGGTTTGGTTGCTCTGTTAAACTGGCAATTGGAGATTTCGGAAGGCAGATTAGCACATTCATCTGATTAAACGGGACTTAAACAGAAAGCCAGGCCAGGAGATTCCCGGGCAGCAACGTTGTTTCTGCCAGCGCAGTGGGTCGCTACATGGGAAATCACACAGATCCTGGTGCCCTTTCAGCAGGCGACTGGAACACCTGGGAGAGAGTCAACCGTTCAACTTAAAAAAAAAAAAGGCTCTGAGGCAGGGAGCCAGGTGATCAGGCTCGGTGGGTCCCACCCCCACACAAACAAACAAAACAGCAATTGGAAATGCTCGGGGTTGAGAGTTTCATGGCAAGCACAGCTGAACCCAGGATGGTGCAGCTCGGTGGGGGAGGGGCGTCCGCGATTACCAAGGCACTCAACCCCTACGGAGGTACTCTGCCATTGCTGATGCAGCCTGCCATTGCCAAGGCAACGTGCCATAACAGAGAGAGTCCACCACTACAGAGGCGGGCCACCATCACCACGGCAGTTCTAACCACACCCATATAAACAGAACTACAGGGAATTACACATGGTAGCAGGGTGGAGCCCACGACAGCAGGGCAGAGCCCACGGCAACAGGGCGGAGCCCATGGCAGCTCAGCATAGCCACTATAGGCAGGCAGTGATTAGACTGCCTCCTTGCTGGGCAGGACAGTGCAATGGATACTCATAAATAAAGCCCTAACTCCCCGGGACAGAGCACCTGAGGAAAAAAAGGGGCTTTATGAGTTCTGCTGCAGCAGACTTAAACATACCTGCCTAGCAGCCCTGAATGAACAACGGAGCTCACAGCTCAGCACTTGAGCTCCTATAAAGTACAGACTGTCTCCTCAAGTATAAAGTACAGAGAGTCTCCTCAAGCAGCTCCCTGACCCCTGTATATCCAAAGAGTCACCTCACAAAGGACTGATCAGACTGACATTTGGCAGGCATCATTCAGGGACAAAGACAGCAGAAGAAGAAACTGGTAGCAACACTCACGGTTACACAGCTGCTACAGGTGTACCCCAGGTAAGCAGGGCCTGGAGTGGACCTCAGCAGTCCTACAGCAGTGGGGCCAGACTTGTAGAAGGAAAACTAAAAAACAGAAATACTTCATCATCAACAATCTGGATGTCCACTCAGAGACCCAATTGGAAAATCAGCAACTACTCAGATGACAGGTGGATAAATCCACAAAGATGGGAAGAAACCAGCGCAAAAAGGAGGAAAACACCTGAGACCAGAACACCTTGCCTCCTACAAAGGACCAAACTCCTCACCAGCAAGAGAACAAAGCTGGATGGAGAATGAGTGTGATGAAATGACAGAATCAGAATTCAGAAGGTGGGTAATGAGAAATTTCCGTGAACTAAAAGAACATGTTCTAACTAAATGCAAAGAAACTAAGAACCTTGAAAAAAGATTTGAGGAAATGATAATAAGTATGGACAACTTAGGAATATGAGTGAATCGAAGGAGCTGAAAAACACAACATGAGAACTTCACGAAGCATGCACAAGTTTCAACAGCCGAATTGACCAAGCAGAAGAAAGGATATTAGAAGTCGAAGAACAACTCAATGAAATAAAACGAGAAGCCAAGATTAGAGAAAAAAGTGCAAAAAGGAATAAACAAAGTCTCCAAGAAATGTGGGACTATGTGAAGAGACCTAATCTACATTTGATAGGTGTACCTGAATGTGACGAAGAGAATGAATCCAAGCTGGAAAATACTCTTCAAGATATTATCCAGGAAAATTTCCCCAACCTAGCAAGGCAGGCCAATATTCAAGTCCAGGAAATATAGAGAACACCACAAAGATATTCCGCAAGAAGAGCAACCCCAAGGCACATAATCGTCAGATTCACCAGGGTTGAAATGAAGGAGAAAATTCTAAGGGCAGCCAGAGAGAAAGGTTGGGTCACCCACAAAGGGAAGCCCATCAGACTCACAGCAGATATCTCGGCAGAAACCCTACAAGCCAGAAGAGAGTGGGGGCCAATATTCAACATCCTTAAAGAAAAGAACTTTCAATTCAGAATTTCATATCCAGCCAAACCAAGTTTCATAAGTGAAGGAAAAATAAAATCCTTTGTGAACAAGCAAGTACTCAGAGATTTTGTCACCACCAGGCCTGCTTTACAAGAGCTCCTGAAAGAGGCACTACACATAGAGAGAAACAACCAGTACCAGCCATTCCAAAAACATACCAAATGCTAAAGAGCATCAACAAAATGAAGAATCTGCATCAACTAACGGGCAAAACAGTCAGCTAGCATCAAAATGGCAGTATCAAATTCACACATAACAATATTAACTCTAAATGTAAATGGGCTAAATGCACCAATCAAAAGACACAGACTGGCAAATTGGATAAAAAGCCAAAACCCATTGGTATGCTGTATCCAGGAAACCCATCTCACATGCAAGGATACACAAAGGCTCAAAATAAAGGGATGGAGGAAGATTTACCAAGCAAATGGAGAGCAAAAAAAAGCAGGAGTTGCAATTCTCATCTCTGATAAAATAGACTTCAAAGCAACAAAGATCAAAAGAGACAAAGAAGGACATTACATAATGGTCAAAGCATCGATACAACAAGAAGAGCTAATGATCCTAAATATATATGGACCCAATATAGGGGCACCCAGATATATAAGACAAGTTCTTAATGACTTACAAAGAGACTTAGACTCCCACACAATAATAGTGGGAGACTTTAACACTCCACTGTCAATATTAGACAGATCGACCAGACAGAAAATTAACAAGGATATCCAGGGCTTGAACTCAGACCTGGAGCAAGCAAACCTGATAGACATTTACAGAACTCTCCACCCCAAATCCACAGAACATACATTCTTCTCAGCACCACATCACACCTACTCTAAAATTGACCACAAAATTGGAAGTAAATCACTCCTCAGCAAATGCAAAACAACTGAAATCATAACAAAAAATCTCTCAGACCATAGTGCAATCAAGTTAGAACTCAGAATTCAGAAACGAACTCAGAACCACACAGCTTCATGGAAACTGAACAACTGGCTCTTGAATGTTGACTGGATAAACAATGAAATGAAGGCAGAAATAAAGAAGTTCTTCAAAACCAACGAGAATGAAGACACAACATACCAGAATCTCTGGGACACATTTAAAGCGGTCTCTAGAGGAAAATATATAGCAATAAGTGCCCATATGAGAAGAGTGGAGAGATCCAAAATTGACACCCTATTGTCAAAATTGAAAGAGCTGGAGGAGCAAGATCAAAAAAACTCAAAACCAAGCAGAAGACAAGAAATAACTAAGATCAGAGCAGAACTGAAGGAGATAGAGACACGAAAAACCCTTCAAAAAATCAACAAATCCAAGAGTTGGTTTTTTGAAAAGATCAACAAAATAGACAGACCACCAGCCAGACTGATAAAAAAGAAAAGAGAGAATAACCAAATAGATGCAATAAAAAACGATAAAGGGGAAATCACCACAGATACCACAGAAATTCAAACCATCATCAGAGAATATTACAAACAACTCTATGCACATAAACTAGTAAACCTGGAAGAAATGGATAAATTCCTGGACACTTGTGTCCTCCCAAGCCTAAACCAGGAGGAAGCCGAAACTATGAATAGACCAATAACAAGGTCTGAAGTTGAGGCAGCAATTAAGAGCCTACCACACAAAAAAAAGCCCAGGTCCAGATGGGTTCACAGCCAAATTCTACCAGACACACAAAGAGGAGCTGGTACCATTTCTTCTGAAACTATTCCAAATAATCCAAAAAGAGGGAATCCTTCCCAAATCATTTTATGAAACCAGCATCATCCTGATACCAACACCCGGCAGAGACTCAACAAGAAAAGAAAACTTCAGGCCAATATCCATGATGAACATAGACACAAAAATCTTCAATAAAATACTGGCAAGCCGATTGCAACAGCACATCAAAAAGCTTATCCACCATGATCAAGTAGGATTCATCCCGGGGATGCAAGGCTGGTTCAACATACGCAAGTCTATAAACATAATTCACCACATAAACAGAACCAAAAACAAAAACCGCATGATTATCTCAACTGACGCAAAGGAGGCCTTTGACAAAATTCAATAGCCCTTTATGCTAAAAACCCTCAATAAACTCGGTATTGATGGAATGTATGTCAAAATAATAAAAGCTATTTGTGACAAACCAACAGCCAATATCATACTGAATGGGCAAAAACTGGAAGAATTCCCTTTGAAATCTGGCACTAGACAAGGATGCCCTCTCTCACCACTCCTTTCAATATAGTACTGGAAGTTCTAGCCAGAGCAATCAGGCAAGAATAAAGGGTATTCAAATAGGAAAGGAGGAGGCCAAATTGTCTCTATTTGCAGATGACATGATAGTATATCTGGAAGACCCCATCTTCTCAGCCCAAAAACTCCTGAAACTGATAAGCAACTTCAGCAAAGTCTCAGGAGATAAAATCAATGTGCAAAAATCACAAGCATTCCTATACACCAATAACAGACTTAAAGAGAGCCAAATCAAGAATGAACTGCCATTCACAATTGCTACAAAGAGAATAAAATACCTAGGAATACAACTAATAAGGAACGTAAGGGACCTCTTCAAGGAGAACTACAAACCACTGCTCAACGAAATCAGAGAGGACACAAACAGATGGAGAAACATTCCATGTTCATGGTTAGGAAGAATCAATATCATGAAAATGGCCATACTGCCCAAAGTAATTTACAGATTCAACGCTATCCCCATCAAGTTACCATTGACTTTCTTCACAGAACTGGAAAAAACCACCTTGAATTCATATGGAACCAAAGGAGAGCCTGCATAGCCAAGTCAATTCTAAGCAAAAAGAACACAGCAGAAGGCATCACACTACCAGACTTCAAACTATATTACAAAGCTATAGTAATCAAAACAGCATGGTACTGGTACCAAAACAGAGATATAGACCAATGGAACAGAACAGAGGCATCGGAGGCAGCACAACATATCTACAACCATACAATCTTGGATAAACCTGACAAAAACAAGCAATGGGGAAAGGATTCCCTGTTTAATAAATGGTGTTGGAAAAACTGGCTAGCCATGTGCAGAAAGCAGAAACTGGACCCCTTCCTGACACCTTACACTAAAATTAACTTTAGATGGATTAAAGACTTGAACATAAGGGCTGGCACCATAAAAACCCTAGAAGAAAATCTAGGCAAAACTATTCAGGACATAGGAGTAGGCAAGGACTTCATGACCAAAATACCAAAAGCATTCTCAGCAAAAACCAATATAGACAAATGGGACCTAATCAAACTCCACAGTTTCTGCACAGCAAAAGAAACAGTCACTAGAGTGAATTGGCAACCAACAGAATGGGAAAAAATTTTTGCAGTTTACCCATCTGACAAAGGGGTGATATCCAGAATTTACAAAGAACTCAAATATATTTACAAGAAAAAAAACAAACAAGCCCTTTCAAAAATGGGCAAAGGATATGAACAGACACTTTACAAAAGAAGACATACATGAGGCCAACAAACATATGAAAAAATGCTTATTATCACTGGTCATCAGAGAAATGCAAATCAAAACTACATTGAGATACCATCTCACACCAGTTAGAATGGTGATCATTAAAAAATCTGGAGACAGCAGATGCTGGAGAGGATGTGGAGAAATAGGAACACTTTTACACTGCTGGTGGGAGTGTAAATTAGTTCAACCATTGTGGAAGACAGTGTGGCGATTCCTCAGGGACCTAGAAATAGAAATTCCATTTGACCCAGCAATCCCATTACTGGGTATATATCCAAAGGACTATAAATCGTTCTACTATAAGGACACATGTACACGAATGTTCATTGCAGCACTGTTTACAATAGCAAAGACCTGGAACCAACCCAAATGCCCATCGATGATAGACTGGACTGGGAAAATATGGCACATATACACCATGGAATATTTATGCAGCAATCAAAAACGATGAGTTCGTGTCCTTCATAGGGACATGGATGAATCTGGAGAATATCATTCTCAGCAAACTGACACAAGAACAGAAAATGAAATACCACATATTCTCACTCATAGGCGGGTGATGAACAATGAGAACATATGTACACAGGGAGGGGAGCACTACACACCGGGGTCTATTGTGGGGAATAGGGGAGGGACAGCAGCAGGGGAGGGGGAGCTGGGGAGGGATAGCATGGGGAGAAATGCCAGATGTGGGTGAAGGGGAGGAAGACAGCAAATCACACTGCCACGTGTGTACCTGTGCAACTATCTTGCATGTTCTGCACATGTACCCCAAAACCTAAAATGCAATTAAAAAAAAAAAAAGAATAAGAACAATCAAAACAAAACAAAACAGGAAAAAAAAGAGTAAGAACAATCAGCTGGTCGCAGTGGCTCACGCCTGTAATCCCAGCACTTTGGGAGGCCAAGATGTGGGCGAATCACCTGAGGTCAGGAGTTCCCGACCAGCCTGGGCAATGTAATGAAACCCCCGTCTCTATTAAAAATGCAAAAATTGGCCAGGCACGGTGGCTCACGCTTGTAATCCCAGCACTTTGGGAGGCCGAGGAGGGCGGATCACGAGGTCAAGAAATCGAGACCATCCCGGCCAACATGGCGAAACCCCGTCTCTACTAAAAAATACAAAAATTAGCTGGGGGTGGTGATGGGTGCCGGTAGTCCCAGCTACTCAGGAGGCTGAGGTAGGAGAATCGCTTGAACCCAGGAGGCGGAGATTGTAGTGAGCTGAGATTGCGCCACTGCACTCCAGCCTGGCGCCTGGCGACAGATCAAGACTCTGTCTCAAAAAAAAAAAAAAAAAAAGCAAAAATTAGTTTGCCGCTGGCACAGTGGTGCATGCCTGTAGCCCCAGCTACTCGCGAGGCTGAGGTGGGAGGATGGCTTGAGCCCAGGAGTTCTGAACTGTAGTGCGCTATATTGATCGGGTATCCGTACTAAGTTCGGCATCAATATGGTGACCTCCCCGGAGTGGGGGACCACCAGGTTGCCTAAGGAGGGGTGAACCGGTGGAGGTCAGAAACGGAGCAGGTCAAAACTCCTGTGCTGATCAGTAGTGGGATTGCGCCTGTGAATAGCCACTGTACTCCAGCCTGAGCAACATAGTGAGACTCCGGCTCTAAAATAAATAAATAAATTAAATTAAAAATGCAAAAATTATCTGGGCGTGGTGGTGGTGGGGCACCTGTAATCCCAACTACTTGGAAGGCGGAAGTAGGAGAATTGCTTGAACTTACGAGACGGAGGTTGCGGTGAGCCGAGATCAAGCCACTGCACTCCAACTTAGAGAGGTTTCAAAAAAAAAAAAAGAAAGAAAAACCACAGCACCTTTATCATATCTAAGAAAACTAACACTTGTTGACCTAAATATCAAATAGAGAGAGGCACTGATTATATCATTGTTTTGAGATAATTATACTTGGCAACAAATATCAACAACAAGGGTGAGGCCAGCCTGCGGCTGAACAGGCAGTTGTCTGAGCAGATGTCTTTGCAGAAGTATTCTTTGTGTAAGGCTCCAATGACCTGGGCACATGGCTGCAGTTTTTAAAGTCTTTTGTGTTTTTGTTTCCAGATTCTTATGCACAAGAACTCTCTCTTCATACCTTCTCTGGCTCTATTTGTGAGGTTTTTTTTTTTTTTAACACAAGTGACTCCATTTTGATTCTTACAACTTTAACAAACTGATTCCATATTCATATCCAGCCACATTTAAATTTTCTTCATTCTAAGAATTCCTTCAATATAATTCCTTTTACACATCATCAGGATCCAATCAAGATTCACATACTACATTTGAGTCTTAGGTTTTGCTAGTCTATTTTATTCTGAAACTATTGCTCCATTTTTTTTTTTTTTTGGGTGTCTTCACTGGAACATGGTTTGTTTTTTATTGTTTATTATCTTCTTTTTTTTTTGTGACAGAGTCTCAGTTTGTCCTCTGCTGGAGTGCAGTGGCGTGATCTTGGCTCACTGCAACCTCTGCCTCCTGGGTTCAAGCGATTCTCCTGCCTCAGACTCCTGGATAGCTGGAACTACAGGTGCACACCACCTCACCGAGCTAATGTTGTATTTTTGTTTTCGTAGAGTCGGGGTTTCACCATATTGGCCAGGCTGGTCTCAAACTTCTGACCTCGTGATCCGCCCGCGTTGCACACTCCCAAAGTGCTGGGATTACAGGTATGAGCCACTGCGCTGGGCTTTTTTTTTTTGAGACACAGTTTCACTCTTGTTGTCCAGCCTCGCTTGCAGTGGCGTGATCTTGTCTCATGGCAACGTCCACCTCCTGGGTTCAAGTAAATCTCCTGCCTCAGCCTTTAAAGTCGCTGGTAGTACAGGCATGTGACACCACACCCCACCAATTTTGTATTTTTAGTAGAGATGGGGTTTCTCTACGTTGGTCAGTCTGCTCTGAAACTCCCAACCTCAGGTGATCTACCCGCCTCAGCATCCCAAAGTGCTGGGATTACAGGCATGAGTCACCATGCCCAGCTTGATTGTTTCTTTTCTTTCTTTTTTTTGGGGGGGGATGGAGTTTCGCTCTTGTTACCCAGGCTGGAGTGCAACGGCATGATCTCGGCTCACCAGAACCTCTGACTCCTGGGTTCAAGCAATTCTCCTGCCCTAGCCTCCCGAGTAGCTGGGACTACAGGCGCTCACCACCATGCCCAGCTAATTTTTGTATTTTTAGTAGAGACGGGGTTTCACCTTTTTGACCAGGATGGTCTTGATCTCTCGACCTCGTGATCCACCCGCCTCGGCCTCCCAAAGTGCTGGGATTATAGGTGTGAACCACTGAGCCCGGCTGATTGTTTATTTTCATGATAATGACACTTCAGAAGAATGTAGATCATTTGCCTTTTTTTTTTCAATTCTGCTTCTTCTGTAAAGACCGTTTGTCTTATAGAATGTCCCTGCGTCTCGATTTTACTGATTTTCCCCTGCTAGTGTCCTCTAACACGTTCCTCTATCCCCCACATTCCTTGCAAAGGAGAAACTAGATCTAAAAGTCTTTTGTGAGCTTTAATTAAAGTACAATGTAATCTGGAAAGTAATAATCCATTTTCTAGATGTTGACTGGATTAAATGCCAATTTAGGCAGTTGGCTCTTTAGAAGATGGTCTTTAGCTTTTTAGGACTCCATTCCCAGCGAGGACCCCCTAGGCAGGCATTTGTTATATAGAGGCAGAGAGGGAGAGGGAGACACGTTTTCCCTAGCTGTGGAAGGAACAACACTAAATTTGGAATTTAGTCTGGAAGTTCACCATTTTTATTCTCTGGACTTCAGTTTCCTCATCTAAAAATTCTTCATCTAAATTTCATTTTTGATGGATTATTGGGCTCAAATAAGATAATAGATTAGATTTTTTTTTTTTTTTTGAGACAGGGTCTCTCATTCTGTTTCCCAGACTGGAGTACAGCATCATAATCACACCTCACTGCAGCCCCAACCTCCTGGGGTCAGGTGGTCCTCTTGCCTTGGCTCCCCGAGTAGCTAGGACTACAGGTGTGCACCACCACGCCTGGCTAATTTTTCTGTTTTTTTTTTTTTTTTGTAGAGACAGGGTTTTGCCATGTTGCCCAGGCTGGTCTTGAACTCCTGGGCTCAAGCAATCTGTCCACCTTGGCGTCCCATAGTGCTAGGATTACAAGTATGAGCCACCATGAGTGGCCCTAGAAAATTCTTTTTATGTAAACTAAGATAGAAGTGGCTCTGCTTTAGGAATTGATACCAAGTGCAGACATATCTTCAGTTCATCTCATTTAAGTGAATATCTATCTATGTATCTATCTACCTAGTTACCTATCTATTACCTATCATGATGAAGTTCTTTTGAGACAGAATTTTGCTCTGTCACTCAGGCTGGAGTGCAGTGGCACAATCTCGGCTCACTACAACGTCTGCCTTCTGGATTCAAGCAATTGTCTTGCCTTAGCCTCCAGAGTAGCTGGGATTACAGGTGCCCACCACCGCGACCAGCTAAGTTTTGCATTTTTAGTACAGGTTTCGCCATGTATTACAGGTTGATCTCAAACTCCTGACCTCAGGTGATCCACCTGCCTTGGCCTCCCAAAGTGCTGGGATTACAGGGGTGAGCCATCGAGCCCAGCCTCATGACGAATTCTGATACTTCACAAGAGTTACTGAAATAGTGGTGGGGGTCAGTTTTTCAGTGGTGATTTAATGCAGTGGTCCTTAGCTGGGAGTAATTTTGCCCTCCAAGGACATAGGCAATGTTTGATTACGTTTTTGGTTGTTTTAACTAAGGAGCTGCTAGTGGCATGCAGTGGGTAGAAGCCAAGGATGCTGCTAGTCACCTTACAGTGCACAGGACAGCCCTCACCCCCACAACAAAGAATCGTCTAGCTCAAAACGTCAATGGTGCCTAGTTAGAGAACCCTTGATTTAATGTGAGGCTCAATTAGATACTGAATCTTAGACAAGACTCCTTGACAAATCCTTTGAATATCAGGGTTTGAGATGACTTACACCAAAATTCCATGAGATAAAATTGCAAATTATATCCATCCTGGGTCACACAGTGAGACCCTGTCTCAACAAAACATCAATAAATTAGCCAGGCATGGTGGTGTGTCACTGTAGTCCCAGCTACTTGAGAGGCTGACGTGTGAGGATGGCTTGAGCCCAGGAGGTCAAGGCCACTGCCCTCCAGCCTGGGCAACAGAGTGAGACCCTGTCTCAAAAACAAAATAGCAAATTAGGAATTAAAGTAGAAAACAGAAAGAAAAAAATAGGATAATTATTTCAGTCAACATAATTGCTGTGGTTCAAATGACTTTCCTCTAAGGCTAAAAAGAAATCATAATCAATTGTAGTTTTGATTATCAGAAAAGGTAGTTCCTAAGGAGAATTTCTTTTTCTAAAACAAATTGTAGCAAAATTTCCATAAAGATGTTTCATAATATGGGGAACAATGAGTGATATGTTGATGGGAGGGACAATGTATTCAATATTTGTGCAGAAATGCAGAAGTAAGTTCCACATGGCTATTTCCTATGGTAACTTTGGTTAAAGCTATGGGGAAAATATTAAGATGAAATTTTGTTAAGGTGGTTTAGTGAGGCAATATATTAATAGGATTCCATAAGGAGCCTTCTCACGGTCTAACCTGATAATTCAGAATTATGGTATCCGGGGGGAAAATAAGGTTTAAGTAAAGGCACAACTGAACCGTGGCCTAGAGCCTTTATTATGTTATTTTGAACCCTTTGTAAATATACTGTTCTTAAAATAATGACATTTTTGAGATATTATCCTTGTACCCTAAAAAAAAAAGCTTTTTAAAGTCAGTTTGTTGTACCCGAATGAGTCAAGGAATGCGCCACACTCTGACATTGAATTATGAGTCCTTTTATTATGCTGGCAATTGAGTGGTGGCTAATGCCCAAAATTCTTTCAGCCCCTAAGAAAAAGTTAGGTGGTCTTTTATACCCTAGTTTTAAAGGGGAGGCGGACCTAGCTGAAGCAAATTTTTCACAAAAGCAGAGTAAGTGAAAAGTTAAAAGATAAACTAGTACATGAGAAATAAAACAGTGCCAGGTGCGAGGGGTAAAGCTGTCATGAAGGACATACAACTTACAGATAATGGGGGCTCTGGGCTCCCAACAGCACCTGCATTCCCAGGCTCTGCTGGTACCACTTAACTCAGCCTCTAATCAACACATGCCTTCCTGGGTGCCCGGTGCCTGCCTGCCCCAGCTACCTACTACAGTTACACACTTAATGGTGGGAAAATCACTAAAATGAAGAAGCTGAGATGGAGTCTGTCCAGCTTGGAAGCCAACATAAAGCCTGAACAGCTTTTATGAGAACGAGAGAGTTAGGTTTAGCTGGCAAAAAGCAGGTCATCACAAGTTTATGGTATATTCACTGAGCTGGGCAACCGTCACCACTATCTGATTTCAGAATATTTTCATTGTCCCCAGAACAAACCCTGTATCCATTAGTAGTCACTGCCTATTTACCCCTTTCCCATGTTTCTGGGATTGTATCCATTTTAAGTTAATTTTTGTGTCTGCTATGAGGGAGGAGTCCAATTCACTTTTTTGCATATGAAAATCCAGTTGTTTCGGCATCATTTGTCAAAAAGAGTATTCTTTTCCTCATTGAATTGTCTTGGCACCCGTGTTGAAAATCAGTTGACCAGAAATATAAGGGTTTATTTCTGGATCTTCAATTCTTTTTTTTTTGAGACAGAGTTTCACTCGTTGCCCAGGCTGGAGTGCAACAGCATGATCCCGGCTCACCACAACCTCCATCTCGCAGGTTCAAGTGATTTTCCTGCCTTGGCCCCACCGAGTAGCTGGGATTACAGGCATGTGTCACCACACTCGGCTAATTTTTTGGTTTTAGTAGAGATGGGGTTTCTCCATGTTGGTCAGGCTGGTCTTGAACTCCCGACCTCAGGTGATACGTCCACCTCGGCCTCCCAAAGTGTTGGTATTACAGGTGTGAGCCACTGCGCCCGGCCTGTATCTTCAATTCTATTCCATTGATCTATATGTCTAGGTTTATGCTGGTACTACACTGTCTTGATTACTGTAGCTCTGCAGTAAGTTTTGAATTTGGAAGTGAGTCCTTCAAATTTTGTCTTTGTTTAAACAATTGTTTTAGGCCAGGTGCAGTGGCTCACACCTGTAATGCCAGCACTTTGGGAGCCCAAGGCAGGTGGATCACCTGAGGTCAGGAGTTCGAGACCACCCTGGCCATCATGGTGAAACCCCATTTCTACTAACTACAAAAGTTAGTCAGATTTGGTGATGGCATGTGCCTGTAGTCTCAGCTACTAGGGAGGCTGAGACAGGAAAATCGCTTGAACCTGGGAGGTGGAGGTTGCAGTGAGCAGAGATTGCACCACTGCAGTCTGCCTGGGTGACAGAGTGAGGCTCTACCTCAAAAACAAAACAAAATAAAAACAATTTTTGGGGGCTATTTCTGCTCCCTTGTATCTGCAGATGAAGTTTAGTTTCCTTTATTTGTGATGTCTTTTTAAGGGGTTTAGTATCAGATTAGTACTGGCCTTACAGAATAAATTTAAAAGTACTTCCTTCTCTTTTTTTTGTAACAGTTTGTGAAGAATTGGTACCAATTTTTCTTAAAATTTTGTACATTCATCAGTGGTCACCTGGGCTTTTTTTGTGGAAAGTTTTTTGATTACTAATTTCATCACCTTACTTGTTTAGGTCAATCTAGATTTTCTATTTCTTCTTGAGTCAGTTTTGATAGTTTTTACCTTTCTAGGAATGTATCCACTTTAGCTGTCTAATTTGTTTGCATACCATCACTTATAATATTTCTTTATCATTCATGTCTATAAAGTCAATGATAATTCCTCTTTATTTATTTTTTAATTAGAGAGAGAATCTCATTATGTTGCTCAGCCTGGTTTTGAACTCCTGGGTTCAAGTAATCCTCCTGCCTTGGTGTTCCAAGTGACTGGGACTACAGGCCCATATCACCAATATCTTTTCATTTTTTTCCTCCTTCCTCTCCTCCCTTCATCACTCAAAAACATCTGAAGTCTCTCATTTTTGATGTTAGTAATTTGAGTCTTCTAATTTTTGGTCTGTATAGTTAAATGTTCGTCAATTTTGTTGATATTTTCCAAGAATCAAGTTTTGGTTACATCGATTTTCTCTGGTGCTTTCTTTATTCTCTAATTTATTTCCACTCTAATATTTATTATTTTCTTGCTTTGTAAATATGCTATTAAAGTTTGCATAGTACCCCTATCATTTGGATGTGTTACAAATAATATCCCAGTTTTGCTGAATATTTTAGATATTTCTGAATATTTGCTGATATTTTAGAGTTTTAGATACTCCCCCTACATTTTTTCCCCATGACTAATGAAATAGGTCAGGCTCATGCCTGTAATCCCAGCACTGTGGGAGGCCACGGCAGATGGATCAACTGAGCTCAGGAGTTTGAGACCAGCCTGGGCAACATGGTGAAAACCCATTTCTATAAAAGAAAAAGAAAAGAAATATATATATACATTTATATATGAACATCTCCACATAAGCAGAATTTTTTAGATTTTTGCATAAGGTAGTAGTTGGTAGAAATGGCTTTAGAGGAGCACCATGTCCTTCAGTTTACCCAGCTATGTGACTTTGGACGAGTTGTTTGTATTTGAACTTCTTCATCTGTAATGTGGGAATGAATGGTAATTTGTTCTTTAGTATCTAGGTTATGTTATAATTAGGATTGCTTTCTATCATTGAAGTATCTAGGGCAGAGGATGCAAACAGTTCTAACTAAATAAGCTTGATACATAAAGAAATATTTTCTTTGAAAATAGAAACTTCCTTTCTATGAAAAATAGGGAAAGAAAATAAATACACATATGTAAGGAGCCACTTCCAAAGCTCCAAGGTAGGTATTTCAGGAATGTGATGATCCTTTTTTCCTTTTTATTTTATTTTTTCCTTTTTTAGAGACAGGAGGTTTGCTATGTTGCCCAGGCTGGTCTTGAACTTCTGGGCTCAGGTGATCTGCCTGCCTTTGCCTTCCTTGAGGAAGGAGACCCTTAATCACCCTTAAGCATCTAAGACCACCTCCCCCTTGAATTCCACATTGCATTTCTTTTTTTTTTTAAGATGGGGTTTCACCATATTGGTCAGGTGGGCCTCAAACTCCTGACCTCAGGTGATCTGCCTGCCTCAGCCTTCCAAAGTGCTGGGATTACAGGCGTGAGCCACCACCCCCCTACCTTGCATTTCAATAGGAGAAGTAAAGGCTGGCAGACCAGGCACCATCTTTAATCGCCATCCTATAGATCACAGGCATGGTGTGGAGGTATCTTTCTGGAAGGCATTGTTTTTACTTAAACACGAACAAACCCCGACCTAAGTCACATACCCCACCCTACTCCATGGATCAAGACTCTTTCACATGTAATTTCTAGAGCTGTAAGCCTTTATAAGGGCAAGGATTTCCTTTATTCAGGGAGTTGGCTATTTGGAGCATCCAGACCCACTGTAGCCCCTAGCTGAATAAATCACCATTTCATTCCCAGTTCAGTGTTGGAGAGGTCTGTTTCTCTGCCTTTCCTGCTTTATCCTAAGTGCTGGGGTTACAGGTGTGAGACACTGCACCAGGCTGTGATGATCTTTTTAATGTGTCAACTTGGCTAGGCTATCGCCCCAATTATGCAATCAAACGCTAATCTAGGTGTTGCAGTGAAGGCATTTTGTGTGATTAAATTCCATAGTAAATTGACTTAAGATAAGCGAAATTACTCATGATAATATGTGTGTGCCTGATTCAATCATTTGAAAGCTGTAGAGCTCAGCTGAAGCTTCCCTGAATTCTGGTCTGCTCTGTAAATTCCAGATTTGCTTAACAAGCTCCCACAATTGTGTAGGACAATTCCTTGCAGTAAATCTGTATTTCCTACTAATTCTGCTTCTCTGGTTGAAACTTGACTTTAGTAAGGAAGGCTAAGTTGACTTCAAAAAAAGAGTTAAGAATTCTATGGGCCGGACATGATGGCTCAGGCCTATAATCCCAGCCTGTTGGGAGGCCGAGGAGGGTGGATCACCTGAGATTAGGAGTTCAAGACCAGCCTGGCCAACATGGGGAAACCCCACCTCTACTAAAAATACAAAAATCAGCCAGGAGTCATAGTACTCACCTGTAATCCCAGGTACTGAGGAGGCTGAGGCAGGACAATCATTTGAACCCAGGAGGCGGAGGTTGCAGTGAGCCAAGATCATGCCTGTTTCAAAAAAACAAAAAAGAATTCTATACCTCCTTCTTCTACACTTATTAGGGTGGTAGATTAATTTATTTAACATGTTTTGAGTGGCTACTGCCTGCTGGCTGGGCTACAGGATTCAGCAAAATAGAGAAAGTTCCTGCCTTCATGGAGGTTATGTCTAAACAGTAATGTTCATTGACTACCTATTACTATAGTCATTCCTCAGTATCTGCAAGGAACTGGTTCCAGGGCTCACTTGTATATAAAAATTCCTAAATGCTCAAGTCCCTTATGTAAAAGGGTACAGTATTTGCATATAATCTATGTGCATCCTCTTGTATACTTCAACCTCTAGATTGTTATACCTAATGCAATGTAAATGCTCTGCACACAGTTGTTAAACTATGTTGTTTGTATTTGTATTATAGTTGATTCTTGAACAACACGGGGTTGAACTGCATGAGTCCACTTATATGCAATTTTTTTCACTAAGTATATTGGAAAAATTTTTGTTGCAATTGTTATAAGTAAAATTTTGATGCTGCAGAAAAAAAAAATAGCACTCAAAGATAAACCCTCCCAGAAAGGCAGTTTACTTCTATAGAAGGGTGTGGAGCATGAATGGAGCAATGACGGCCGCCACACACTTGGACAAGGGGGGAAGGGGTCGTCCCTACTGCTGTGTCATCCCTGATTGGCTAGGGTTAGACTGCACAAGCTAGGCTAATCCAGATTGGCTATTTTAAAAAGAGCAGAGGTCCAAGCTGGAGTGGCAAGGTGGGTGTTTTGGCAGGAAGGACGGTTATGGGCCTGTCAGAGCAGGTAGCCAGGGGTGATCAGATGACCAGGATGAGTCAGGATGGAGCCGGGGAAAGGGGGAACATATGTGAACTACTGATTAGAACAAGGAAGTTAAACTTTAAAACAGAAAATTAAAGAAAAAGAGAGCTGAACATACTGATTCTTTGAAGAGAAACTTGGTATTCACTGTAACAATCCCCCATCTTGAATTTTCACACTTTTTATCTTTCTCTTCAAAATTCCTTAACATGTCTTGGCTTAGTTGTTCTGTTTGTTCTTCTAAAAGAAGTAATCTATCTGAATAGGGTGGAGGACGGGTTGGGGATATTTTAGTAAGAGTTGTGTCTACTAGCCTCCGCACAAGTCCTCCGATGCATGGTATGACACAACGTCTAACGAGAAGTATAATTATCACGATGCTAGAGAGGTAAGAATTGAGGTTATTGTTTCTTTCCATTGACTGAACCACCTTTTGAACCAATTTGAAATAGGGTTTTTGAGGCCGGGTGCAGTGGCTCACACCTGTAATCCCAGCACTTTGGGAGGCCGAGGCGGGTGGATCACTTGAGGTTAGGAGTTCAAGATCTGCCTGGCCAACATGGTGAAACCCTGTCTCTTTAAAAAAAAAAGAGAGAGAAAAAGAAATAGGGTTATTGAGGCCAGAATCTTAGCCAGCTTGTTTGATAAAGCAGTAGGTCCTTGGAGGGCTTTTGTTATGCTCTCGTCGGGGAGCAGTGTTGTTTGAATAAAGGTCCAACACTGGGTCTTAATTATAACACAACAGCACATTTCTCCACTAATATCACGTTAAGGGCTATTTTGTTTTCTTAGGCCATTCGGCTAGTGAATCCTAATTGTTCAGCTATTCCTTTGACAGCGTCTTTAGTATAGTTACCAAACTGCTGTGGGTTGTAATAAATGTAGTTTATCTAATTTACAGTTTTTAAAAATTAATTGTTTTACATACCAGAACAACACTGACCTAAATCTGGCAGCTATCTGATTTTGGGCTTTAAATTTATTTGGTACTCTTTAAGAAACTCCAATTGCATCTATATAGTCATGAGAATCAAAAGGCCCATAAGGAGCTTCTCTTATTTGCCAATGTCATGATTTCTCTTTCTCTGGTTGATGAATTGCCAGGGTGAAGGGATAGCTAACTGGACTAGAGGACAAGTGCCACTCTAATGACTTGGTAGGTGTCCAGGAAAGGTCCTCCACAATCCCACCATACACCTGCTCTGGGATGAGTAAGGGTGGACTGATGAGCCAGCTCTCAGAAGCGTCTGACTTACTGCATCCTGTTAAGTTTCCAAGGAACACTAAGTTCTCCCCCTGTCGTGAGAGACACCAGGTGAACTTCACCTGAGGCGACCTTCGCCTAGGTAGATGGAGGCTGTATGGTGCTCAGGGCCATAGAGGCTAAAGAACTCGGTACAATTTGTTATTTCAGGCATTGGAATCCTGAGAAAGAGCTACTGTGCCTTCCATGTCCGCTGGATTTCGGGACCATCCAAGTGGAAAGGGGACAACCTGGGCCTCTGGCCTACTGCGCACACAAGCCTAATAGTTGCATGTATTTAAAGTGTGAACGGAAAATTGAATCCATTCTAACCAGGCATTTGCATCCTTGTATCCTGTTTTAATGGCTACAGTTTGCCTTAGGTCCTCTACTTCTACCATTGAGACTGGTTTTGTCACCATGCCTGGGGGAGTGATTGATAAAGAGGTTTAAGGAGCAATAATGTACGTTTTGAAAATTTCTTCAGGAGGCTTTCCTGAAATGTCGGTTCCTATACCATCAATACAACTTAATGAAGGGGAAGAGTTTTTGCTGTTGCAATAACAATAGTAAGCTGTATAGGATTACATTGGTTATATTGACAGCTAGAAGAAGTAATTCCTTTGGTGAAATGGATATATAGTTTTAAGGACTGACAAAGACCCAAGGAAGCAGTCTATCTTAAACCTTTAGTGTTCCATATGGCATTAGACTAAGCAGAACATAGAAAAAACATTCTGTGTTTGAGGGACAAGAGTCTGATTCCTACCAATTACGAATACAGCTACTATTCCTTGGATTACTAGTATCCTTAGAAAAACTCATGATGTTTTCCTAATTTGAGGAAGTCTAAGAGGGACAGAGACATTCTTCTGGAAGCAGCAAGCTGTCCCTGGTTATGCAAATCTCCACGAGGCATAACTAAACAGACATTAAAGCAACAACTTGAGGTGAGCCAGATCTAATTACATTAATAACAAGATGGGGAGCAGTTAAAGGGAAGAAAAGAAAAAAAGAAAATATAGACTAAGCTTTTCTTAGCTTTAACTTGGTAAGGTCTGATCCCGGAACAATAGCCCATGATTTTAACGATGATGGCGCTTTCTTGGCTCGGGTGTGATGTATTCATCTCTCTTCTGCTATACGAATGGCAGTCTTGGTGGCTAGCAGCAAATGGTAGGGTGGTCTCCAGGTTGGCGCTGGTGTACCAGAAACTTCAGGGTGGCACCTTCACTAAAAGACCTTTAGTTCTGAGGAAAGGGGAAGTGAAAGATAAACCAAGTCCAGCCTGCCTGCACCCAGGTGAAAAAAAAAAACAAAACAACAACAAAAAAACCTGTTGTGCTTTTAATGTCCAATTCACAGGCAAACTGGATGACACCCCTTTAACATTAGCCAATATGTTTACACACAGAATTTCCTTTATAATTATCATTTTAAAACTTGCTTAAACCTTCAAAACAAAATATATTTTTTAACTTTTTTTTTTCTTTTTGAGACAGAGTTTCGTTCTTGTTACCCAGGCTGGAGTGCAATGGCATGATCTTGGCTCACGCAACCTCCACCTCCTGGGTTCAAGCAATTCTCCTGCCTCAGCCTCCTAAGTAGCTAGGACTACAGGCGCGCACCACCATGCCCAGCTAGTTTTTTGTATTTTTAGTAGAGACGGGGTTTCACCATGTTGACCAGGATGGTCTCGATCTCTTGATCACCCGCCTTGGCCTCCCAAAGTGCTGGGATTACAGGCTTGAGCCACCGCTCCCGGCTTTTTTCTTAAATGTAGGTAGAAATCCACATTCTTATGCCTCCTTATAATTCTTTTACCAGAAGTATATTTTATTTTCCTTACATACCTTGCACATAAACTGTTCCTTTAATAGTTTGACATTCAGGAGGCCTAATTTCTTTTAAGTTATACAACACTTCTTGCCTAAGTTCCCTTTTATAACATTTTTCACAACTTTCACAATCTTCAGCTTTCTGACTTGTAAACATCCCTTTTTTTTTTGAGACGGAGTTTCGCTCTTGTTACCCAGGCTGGAGTGCAATGGCGCGATCTCGGCTCACCGCAACCTCCGCCTCCTGGGTTCAGGCAATTCTCCTGCCTCAGCCTCCTGAGTAGCTGGGATTACAGGCACGCGCCACCATGCCCAGCTAATTTTTTGTATTTTTAGTAGAGATGGGGTTTCACCATGTTGACCAGGATAGTCTCGATCTCTTGACCTCGTGATCCACCCGCCTAGGCCTCCCAAGGTGCTGGGATTACAGGCGTGAGCCACTGCGCCCGGCCCATATAAGATTCTTTTTATATAAATTCTCCTTTCTTTTTCTTTTTGTTGAAGATGATAACTATTCTTTTCCAAAGCAAATTTCTTTCAAGTCTGTGGATTAGACTGCCTAAGGCCACAAGATTAGAAGTTAGGATAATACATGTTACACTGTTAACTTTAAGCAAACTTTATAAGTGTCATCCATAATGTATTTGGGCCATCCGCAGTTACTGGGTTAAGGATTTTTGATAGGAAGGCTACCAGCTGTCAGTGGCCTCCATCCCTTTGGGTAAGTATTTCTAATGCCCTTGTTTACACTGACAAAAACATGGGCTGGCTGCTTAAGGAGGTAACTTTCCACCTGCTGGATTTCTGATATTGCCAAATGCAGGAGTTTAGCCCGTCTTGCATGAGCTTTTTATATAAGGGCTTTATCTTTAGGGAATAAGTGTCTATCCATAGACAGAGACTCTGAAAACCCTTGGGGTAAGACTGTCTATTGGTATTGCTATTTTTCCACCGGAGTGAGGGTCTTCTCACTCAAAGGCAAATAGGTCCTGGCTGTCTTCTGCCACGGACAAGCCCAGAAAGTATTTTTAAACTTATTACTGTAAGCTACTGGTGATTGTAATAGTATAAGGATTGGGAACTACAGGGTTTAAGAAGCCCAGCAGGGAAAAGACCTTTAATTATCAATTGTAGGTCTTAAATTTACTTTGGTTTTTAAAAGAAGAGGGCACATTGCTTTCTCTTTAACTACTTCTATCTCTTCCTTTCTCTCTCTCTGACTTCCACTGTTCCCTCTGTCAGTCTTTGTCCCCTCTAGGATTTATTTTTTTCTCTCTCTCTCTCTCTTCAAAGTTCTTTTCAACTTTGCCTTACGGTACTTGTTGACTATTGGTCTTGTGCAGGTATTTAGCCTGAGATGGAGTTTACCACCTGCTTTGGGCTGCATTCCCAAACAACCTGACTCCAGGAAGACTCGGCCCTGTGTGCTGGGGCCCACCAGCAACCTCACACAGGCTGGGCCCGATCAGAAGGACTTGAGACCCCCACAAGCGGCGCTGGGGCTCCCTCAGCCCAGGATTCAGCGAGTGCTACTGCCAAGGGGGTGGGCCCGCTGCTACCCCCCTTGAAGGGGAGGAGGACGGGTCCCCTGAGCCACCTTTCCCGCTGGACCTTCCCAGCCTTCCTGGAGCTGGTCGCATAGCTGGTCTCTGGGGAACCCACTGGTCCCCCACTGACTCCACCCCTAACCTGCCACAGCCTGACCTCTCTGAGGAGGCAGAGGGGCAGTGGCAGTGGGGGGAGAGGTCGGGAGGAATTGGGGGCAGGAAACATCCTCCGGCCACTGGCACAGTCAGACCCCACAGGGTTGAATCCTTTGGGTGGACTGCATGGTCCCCACCCATTTACCTCTTAATGGTTTCACCATCTCTTGAACTCCTTTAGAAGCTCTTTTACAGGTTTATTTTTCTAGTTCTCTATTTATTTTTTTGTAATTTTTTGTTAATATTTGACCAATTGTTAGTGATAAAATTAAGTTTCAACATTCCCAGCCCAAGAGGATCCTCAAGATCTAGACCAGCATATTTTCCGGCCTGTTTTCTCGGTAGGCTGCATTGCTATTGTCCCACTGGGGGTCTTGGGTGGGAAATTGCTGATCCGCTGTAGGAATGTTTTGGCGGGGGTTGGAGGTGTTTACATTCCTAGGTTCCCATAGCAGCTCTACAGATCATACCTTTTTCTTCCTCCGAGAAGAGGGAAAGGGAAGTTCTGAATATCTTTTTTTTTTTTCATTGCTCTATCTTGAGTGTTTCCCATTTTTGGGGTAAATCTCAAATTTCCCTTACTGAAAATTTATTTGCCCTTTGTGGTGTGGCTCAATTTCCCTTACTGGAAATTTCTTGCCTTTCCTACTATTGGAGATTTGTGTGAGGTTCAATCCCCCAGTCACTGCCCCCCTACCAATGGAGATGTCTTACCTCTTTTTGACCTCCAAGCCACCCTGATCAAGGAATACTTCACCGCCCCCCACGCCCCACCCTGTGGCTTTTCTTGCCTTGGTATATTCCGACCAAGGACTAGTTTACTGCCCCCCACAGCTTTTCTTACTTTGGTCTGACCACTAAGGAACTACATTACCAGCTCCTGCAGTGTCATTTCCTTGGTCTGTGCACAGAGTTGCTTAGTTGCCACTGTATTAGGAGGCCCGCAGGCCTTTTTTATCCCCCCCCAGTTGCTGAGACACTGGGCTTGTTTGTTACATTGGGTAGGTCTTGGTCCCTTACCCATGTGGCTGTTGCAATGAATCAATAGGATGTCTCAGAAATGTGAATCCTGGGCAAGTCCCCAGAATTGTCGTAAGTGAAATTTTGATGCCGAAATAGAAATAGCACTAGAAGATAAATCCTCCCAGCAAGGCAGTTTACTTCTATAGAAGGGTGCGGCACATGGATGGAGCAATGATGGCTGCCGCCCACTTGGACAAGGTGGGAAAGGGTCCTTAGGCCTGACAGGGGTCGTCTCTACTGCTGTGGCGTCCACTATTGGCTAGGGTTAGACCGCACAAGCTAGACTAATCCAGATTGGCTATTTTAAAAAGAGCAGGAGTCTGAACTGGGGTGGCAGGGTGGGTGTTTTGGCAGGAAGGATGTTAGGAGCATGTCACAGCAGGTGGCCAGGTGACCAGGATGAGTCAGGATGAGGAGGGAACAGATGTGAACTACTGATTAGAACCAGGAAGTTAAACTTTAAAATACAGAATTAAATAATAAGAGAGCCGAATATACTGACATACTGATTCTTTGGAGAGACTCGAGGTTCAGTATAACACAATTTTTTTTTCTAATTTGCAACAATTTAAAAAAACTTGCAGGTGAAGCATATAGACTAGAAATATGGCAAACATTAATAAATGTTAGGTATGTCTTGAATGCATAAAATATATGTAGATACTAGCCTACGTGTTATTTGACTGTTACAGGCAAGGCTTCTGATCAAAAGTAGACTATTAGTAATTATGTTTTTGGGGAGTCAAACCTTTTTTTTTGAGACAAGGTGTCACTCTGTTGCCAAGGCTGGAGCATAATGGGTGTGATCTCAGCTCACGTCAACTTTGATCTCCTGGGCTCAAATGCTCCTCTCACTTTAGTCTATGAAGAAGTTGGTACCACAGGTGTGCACCACCACACCCAGCTAATTTTTTTGTACTTTTTATCTATTATTGATTAATTTTAAGAGTCTCACTCTGTTGTCCAGGGTGGAATCAATGCAACTTCTACCTCCCAGGTTCAAGCAGTTCTCTTGCCTCAGCCTCCCGAGTAGCTGAGATTATAGGTGCCAGGCTAGTTTTTGTATTTTTAGTAGAGACAGGGTTTAATCATGGTGGCCAGGCTGCTCTCAAACTCCTGACCTCAGGTGATCTGTCTGCCTTGGTCTCCCAAAGTGCTGGGGTTACAGGTGTGAACCACTGCAGGCAGCCTGAGTGTTAAAACTTATACTCAGATTTTTTTAATGCATGGGGGCTGATTCCCTCAAAACCCACATTATTTAAGGGCCAACTGCATTTTTTTTTTTTTTTTGAGACAGTTTTGCTTTTGTTGTCCAGGCTCGAGTGCAATAGTGTGATCTCAGCTCACTGAAACCTCTGCCTCCTGGGTTCAAGTGATTCTCCTGTCTAAGCCTCCCTAGTAGCTGGGATTTCAGGCATGTGCCACAATGCCTAGCCAATTTTGTATTTTTATTAAAGATGGGGTTTCTCCATGTTGGTCAGGCTGGTCTCAAACTCCTGACCTCAGGTGATCTACCCACCTCAGCCTCCCAAAATGCTGGGATTACAGGCGTGAGCCACCGCGCCCGGCCCAACTGCATTTTTCAGTGTTTTATTGTTTTCTTTTCCTGAATATTTTTGATTCCTGGTTGGTTGAATCTGAGGATGCAAAACTGAGGGAACGTAGTTACATGCTGTCAGGGATAAAAAGGTGAATGTGACTCTCCCTTTTCTCTTGGAGCTTGAAATCATTCTGTGAATATCTCAACTGGTAGAGCCAGATGAGGGTAGAGCTGAGCATAATTTTTGTTTCTAAAAGAGAGATAAAACCAAGTATCTAAGGAATCTAAAACAGCGATTAGGTACCCCTCAAAGTGAAATTTGAGATCCTTAGGGTCCTCAGTCTTCTTTAAATGTATGTTTTTAAAATGAAATCAAGGTCATGAGTGTAATTAAAGGTACCCTAAATAAATCACATTAGTTTTGAAATAATCGTGAGGAATCTACAGCATTAACTTTAGAAAACTTTTCATAAAGTCCTAAGAGGTTTCACGTTGGTGGTCTCTGCTGGTAACACGAGCTATTTAAGTGTATTTAAGGAGTGTAGTGATAGAGACACATGTGGAAATAGATGTTTTTGGTATGTTCCACCTTAAAGCCTCGTTCATTTTCATTTTGTGGCTATTGCTGTTGTGAAATTCACAGAACCTCAGGCTGTTTGGACTCCATCTTCTAGGATGAATTAGATTACAGGTAATCTTGTGGTGGAGGTGTATTTTGGATGGACTCACTTTTGAAATGGTTATGAAAGAAATTCCTTGGCCTTGGGACTTCCACACTGGAGCTGGCAATCAGTATCACCTTAATTTACCTATTTCAATGAGGCATCTCTGCTCTGAGGAAAACAAAACAAAGAAGAGCTAAGGGTTCTGTTCTGTTTTGTTGTTTGAGAGACAGAGTCTTGCTCTGTCACTCAGGCTGGAATGCAGTGACATCATCATACCCCACTGCAGCCTTGATCTCCTGGGCTCAAGTAATCCTTCTGCCTCAGCCTCCTGAGTAGCTGGGACGGGACTACAGATGCACGTCACCACACCTGGCTAAATTTTTTTTTTTTTTTGTAGAGACAAGGTCTCACGTGCTCCCCCTTTTATAAAAAATTCCATAAGGAAGCAACTGTCTTTAGCAAACAGAAGATCACAAACATCCTTCTGGAGATCTTGAGTTGTTGACTGGTTTAGAGGGCAATGAAAATCTACCTACCTGAGTGGGGCAATGAGATAGGAGTGTCCTCTATGATCCTTCCAGTGAGCGATTCTTTCTGGTACCAGGAGCCCAAAAGAAACTCGGTCAGTCACCTATAGCTGGACTTGTTTCGAGTTTGTTCTAGAAATCAGAATTGCCTGCTCTGAAAATAGGTCATAAGTGACTGGCCATCCTTGAATTGCTCACAGGAAGTAGCTGCAAAGGTCAGGGCAAGTTTTCAACGACTATACAGGCCAGCAAATGACAGGCTTTGAGGAGCTTCTCTGCTTGGCATCTGAAACAGGTAACATGGAGAAGCTGCCTTGGAGACACACTGACAGGTATGGTGACGTGAGCCTGATTCCTCAGCTCCATAAAACAGATGCCTTTGCAAAAAGCCCCTTCCTTCCTTTCTTTTGACAGAGTCTTGCTTTGTTGCTCAGGCTGGAGTGCAGTGGCGTGATCTCTGCTCACTGCTACCTCCATCTGCTGGGTTCAAGTGATTCTCCTACCTCAGTCCCCCAAGCAGCTGGGATTACGGGCACACACCACCACACCTGGCTGATTTTTTGTATTTTTAGTAGAGATGGGGTTTCACCGTGTTAGCCAGGATGGTCTCGATCTCATGATCTCGTGATCGGCCCACCTTGGCCTCCCAAAGTGCTGGGATTACAGCATGAGGAACTGGGTCTGGCCATAAAAAGCCCATTTCTATAACAGAAGAATCATCTTGCAGGACTCAAGGAATGATCATGACGAATTGACAGCATTAACTTTAGAAACTTGATGCAATATTCCCAAGAGGAGTTAGGGTTAGGATAGGTAATCTCTGAATTAATTTAATCCTTGAGATGCTGGAATCCTATGGAGTCAGATATATATTTCTTTTCTCTTTTTTTGAGATGGAGTCTTACTCTGTCGCCCAGGCTGGATTGCAGTGATGTGATCTCGGCTCACTACAACGTCTGCTTTCTGGGTTCAAGCGATTTTCAGCTTCATATTCCTGAGTAGCTGGGATTACAGGCACGCCACCATGCCTGGCTAATTTTTGTATTTTTAGTAGAGATGAGGTTTCACCACATTGGCCAGGCTAGTCTCAAAGTCTTGGCCTTAAGTGATCTGCCCACCTCGGCCTCCCAAAGTGCTGGGATTATAGATGTGAGCACCATGCCTGGTCCTGACACATAGTTCTATTAATACACATTTATATGCATCATTTGTTACTGAAGTTTACACCTTATGCTTCAGAATGCTATTTCACTGACACAATCATTATAGTATAAACATTAGAGTATAGTTACAATCTGGACACTATGTTTTGCTTGTCTTATTGGCCCAGCAACATAATTTTGGAACCACTGGGGACTATCAGGCTCCAAATAATAATCAATGTTTCAACCCAAACCAACAGGATACTATAGAGCCAGAGTCAGCAAACTTTTTCTGTAAAGGGCCAGACAGCAAATATTTTGGGCTTTGTGGGCCATATGGTCTCTACCACAACTACTCAACTCTGCCGTTGTAACAAAAAAGCAGCCAGATAATATGTAAATGAATGAGCATGGCTGTGTTCCAGGAAAACTGCAAAAACAGGCAGCTAGTGTGGCGTGGGGCCCTAAGAGCATGGACTTTGAAGCCAGGTTCAAATCCTTTTACCTTAAAAGAACTTCATTATATTCCCTGTGCTTTGGTCTCTTCATCTCTAAATTAGTAATAGTGCTTACCTAACAGTGTTGTTATAAAGATTAAATGAGTTAAGTTTGTAAAGTACTTAAACAGTGTCTATCAACGAGTAACTACTACAGCAGAGTGTGTTAGATAATTAAACATTCTGTGCAGTGCGTAATATTATTCCCATTATGATTTAGATTCAAAGAAAGAAACACATGACTTAAAAGAAGGCTATGACTTGAACTCAGTTTTCCCATCTCTAATACTGATGCAATTGCACTTTTTTCATCAGAGGAGAAATCATTACATCGAAACACGGGAAATTCCCCATAACAGCCTATGAGTCAGACTTTGGCCCCTAAAGCCAAAATCTTTTTTTTTTTTCTGAGATGGAGTTTCACTTTCTCACCCAGGCTGGAGTGCAGTGGCGCAACCTTGGCTCACTGCAACCTCCACCTCTGGGGTTCACGTGATTCTCCTGCCTCAGCCTCCTGAATAGCTGGGATTACAGGCGCCTACCACCATTACTGGCTAATTTTTTACATTTTTAGTAGAGCCAGGGTTTCACCATGTTAGCCAAGCTGGTCTTGAACTCCTGACCTCAGGTAATCCACCCGCCTCAGCCTCCCAAAGTGCTGGAATTACAGGCGTGAGCCACCATGCCCGGCCAAGCCAAAATCGTAAAGGACTAATTGTATTTCTTTTCTCCCGACCCACACAAGGAATTATTAAACACAGCAGTGTGTTGGGGCTCATGTGTACTGGCTCACTAGTACTGACTGTTAAATTTTCAGGAATTTGGGCCAGGCATGGCGGCTCACATCTGTAATCCCAGCACTTTCGGAGACTGAGGTGAGTGGATCTCCTGAGGTCAGGAGTTTGAGACCAGCCTGGCCAACATGGTGAAAACCCGTCTCTACTAATAGTATAAAAATTAGCTGGGTGTGGTAACGGATGCCTGTAATCCCAGTTTCATGGCAGGCTGAGACAGGAGAATCGCTTGAACCCAGGAAGTGGAGGTTGCAGTGAACCAAGATGATGCCATTTTACTCCAACCTGGGCAACAAGAGTGAAAGTCCATCTCAGCAAATAATAACAATAATAAAATTTTCAGACATTTTGTGAAACAGTAGTAAAACTCTTCGTAGCTTGAAATTGGCTGTGGTGGGAGCATTTACACCATTAAAATGGCAGGTGCCACAGTCAGTGCTTTTAATTTCTTGGAGAACCAGGTTATCAGCACACCGGTCCTATGCTGGCAGTAAGCACTCCTCCAGGAGGGCCTCCATATCCTAAATAGCTAGTTGGTAAACAGTATTCAGTGTCATGTGAACCACCATATCCTAGGGCACCATGACCTCAGAAAAATGCCAGGCCAATGGCTTTGCCTCATAGCAGAGGCAAAAAATTTTTTACATGCTTTGCTTAGAGACAGAAACAAGTCAGTGATGGCCCGGGGCTCTGATTTGTAGACATCTGACTTAACAGTCCTGCTCCCTGCTCCCTGTTCTCGTTCCAGTATACACACACACACACACACACACACACACACACACACAAGCACTGGCCTGCATAGGTCAAGCTAAATAGGAACTGAATGGCTTAAGAGGTACTAAAAGAAAGAGAGATGGAGCTTGTTGGCCA
The DNA here is from genome assembly GCF_049354715.1 of Callithrix jacchus. Classification (NCBI taxonomy): domain Eukaryota; kingdom Metazoa; phylum Chordata; class Mammalia; order Primates; family Cebidae; genus Callithrix; species Callithrix jacchus. Next base: position 23,416,596 of record NC_133516.1, on the reverse strand, counting down.
AACATCATAATTTTCTTACGTTTAGTAGAGATGGGGTTTCACCATGTCGGCCAGGCTGGTCTCAAACTCCTGACCTCAGGTGATCTGCCTGCCTCGGCCTCCCAAAATGCTAGGATTATAGATGCCTGCCATCATATCTGGCTAATTTTTATATTTTTAGTATAGATAGAGTTTTACCATGTTGGCCAGGCTGGTCTTGAACTCCTGACCTCAAGATCCACCCACCTCGGCCTCCCAAAGTGCTGGGATTACAGGTGTGAGCCACTGGGCCTAGCCTCAAAGTACTTTTAATGGCCACTTTTTCTAGGAAAGGCAATGAGTGCTGTGTTGTTTTTTTGGTTTGCTTGTTTGTTTTGACATATCTTTTTTTTTAATTTTTTTATTTTACGTGTCATCCTTGTGCAGGGGCCATGCTAATCTTCTCTGTATCATTTCAGTTTTCGTAGATGTGCTGCCAAAGTGAGCACTGTTTTGACATTTCTTAAGATAAGGTCTTCATAATCTAAACATGTGACTTCTAACCTTTTGTGGAAGCAGCAGAGGGAATACAGACAAGGGCTAGACAGAGTCAGAGATTCTTAGACAAGACACTCCCTCATGTGAAGTTGTGAATCTCATTTTTCTTCTCTATAAAAGGAGAATCATAACAATTCCATTGCTAGTCTGACGTGATTGTGAGAATCAATGCCAACTTGTTATCCACTTACTCAGCATACTTTTTGACTACTGCTGTGTGCTGTGAAGGGCCGAGGATCCAGATGTGGCTGAGAAAGGTGCTGGCTCATGAGGAAGTCAAAGTCTGGGTGCTTAAACAAATACCGGAGTTCGGATGTGAGGTGGGAATCACTCTGGCTTCACTTGGTTATAGTGGTCAAAAGTTTGGCTCTGGAGCAAAGTGTCTGGGTTTGAATCCTGGCTGTGCTTTTGCGTGAGTTATTGAACATATCTTTTTCTACTCTGTAAAATGGGATTTTTAAGCTTTCCTCAATGTCATCTGTAAGCAGAGATAATAATAGTATCTCCTTCCTGGAATTGTTATAAAGATTAAATGAGATAGTAAAGTTTCTTCAGTTTCTTCATCTATAAAAATGAAAAGAACAGTAACTACTATTTGTACTGTTGGCATTGTTGTGATGATCAAATAACACATGAAAGTATTTAGAACCTTAAAAAAAATGAATAAGATCGTGCTCGCTTCGGCAGCACATATACTAAAATTGGAACGATACAGAGAAGATTAGCACGGCCCCTGCGCAAGGATGACACGCAAACTCATGAAGTGGTCCATATTAAAAATAATTTAAAAAAAATGAGTAAGATAGACTACTGGAAAACACAAGCATGAATAGGTACTTATTCTAGGTTGTAAATGCAGTGAGACAAATATGCACTAAAGAGGGTTTCTTTTTTTTTTTTTATTTGAGACAGGGTCTTGCTCTGTTGCCCAGGCTGGAGTGCAGTGGCATGAACTTGGCTCCCTGTAACCTCCACCTCCCGGGTTCAAGTGATTCTCTCACCTCAGACTCCTGAGTAGCTGAGATTATAGGCACCTGCCACCATGCCCAGCTAATTTTTGCATTTTTAGTAGAGACAGAGTTTCATTATGTTGGCCAGGCTGGTCTCAAACTCCTGACCTCAAGTGATCCTCTTGCTTCGGCTAAAGAGGGATTCTTAACTTAGCCTAGGAATCAGGAAAGGCATTTAGAGATGATATCTGAAGCTGTAAATTCGTTCATTCAGTCATCCATCAGGTGTAAACATTTGGGTGTCTATCACACACCAGGCTTCATCTAGTGCTGGGCATACAGTGATAAACCAAACTGGCTGATTCTTTACCAGTAGCTGCACAAAGAGATGCTTTGGGTGGGGATGGGCTTTTTTTTTTTTTTTTTTTTAAATAAGACGGGGTTTCGCCATGTTGGACAGGCTGGTTTCAAACTCCTGACCTCAAGTGATCCACCCACCTCAGCCTCCCAAAATGCTGGGATTACAGGCGTGAGCTACTGCGCCCGGCTTTTTTTTTTTTTTTTAAGAGCTGAGATCTCACTATGTTGCCCAGGCTGGAGTGAAGCGGCACAATTATAGCTCACTATAACCTCAAACTCCTGGGTTTAAGCAATCCTAGAAATCCTCCCACCTCAGCCTCCCAAGTGTCTGGGACTACAGTCACCTGGCACTGTACCCAGGTGATAAGGATATTTTATGTGCCCCTTCCCCATAATCCCAAACGTCCTTCTCACATTTACAAAAATAAACAACTGCTGTTTTTCCAATCTTACATGTCATGCAACTATAGCCTCAAGATAAATACAATAACCATATAATACAAATACTATAAATAAAAATATATTTGCATAACATTTACATTGTATTATAAGTAATCTAGAGATGATTTAAAGTAGGGCCAGCCACGGTGGCTCATGCCTGTAATCCCAGCACTTTGGGAGGCTGAAGTGGGTGGATCACCTAAGGGCAGGAGTTCAAGACTAGCCTGGTCAACATGGTAAAACCCTGTCTCTACTAAAAAAACAAAAAAGTAGCCAGGCGTGGTGGTGGACGCCTGTAGTCCCAACTACTTGGGAGGGTGAGGCAGGAGAAAGAATTGCTTGAACCCGGGAGGTGAAGGTTTTGCTGAGCCGAGATCCTGCCATTTCATTCCAGCCTGGGTGACAGAACAAGACTCTGTTTCAAAAAAAAGAAAAAAGCAGGCCGGGTGCGGTGGCCCACGCCTATAATCCCAGCACTTTGGGAGGCCGCGGCAGGTGGATCACGAGGTCAAGAGACCGAGACCATCCTGGTCAACGAGGTGAAACCCTGTCTCAACTAAAAACAAAAATTAGCTGGGCATGGTGGCGCGCGCCTGTAATCCCAGCTACTCGGGAGGGTGAGGCAGGAGAATTGCTTGAACCCAGAAGGTGGAGGTTGCAGTGAGCTGAGATCGTGCCATTGCACTCCAGTCTGGGTAACAACAGCGAAACTCCGTCTCAGAATAAAAAAATAAAAAAAGCATATGGGAGGATGTATATAGGTAATATGCAAATACTGTACCCTTTTATATCAGAGACTTTAGTATTTTTAAATTTTGGTATCCATAGAGGTTCTGAAACCAATTCCCTGTGGATATTGAGGGACAACTGTATATGTATTTAAGTCCAAAGTTGAACTTACAAGTTAGGCAACAAAAAAAGGGAAGGGAAAGAATAGATTATACAAAGACCCTGGGGCAGGAAAGAGGTTTGTGTGTTTGAGGAATTGAAAGAAGCCCCAGTGTAGCCGGAGTAACCTGGGGAAGAGGTCTGGGGTTAGACTACAGGGACGGCAGAGGATAGAGTGGTGCCAGCAAAGGGGGAAGTGGTGGGCAGGCCACATCCTGCACTGGACTTTGTGGACTCAAGAAGTTCATCTAGAATTCTAAGTGAGATGGGAAGCAAGTAAATGTTTTTATCAGGAGCTCTGCTTGAAGTCACATAAATGACTACTCTGGGGCTGGGGGAGAATGAACTGGAGGTGGGCAAGGGTAAAAGCAGAGGAATCTGCTGGTAGCTAACGCACTAGTGCCAGGTGAGAGATGGAGGTGGCATGCATTATTCTAGTGGCAGTGGAGATGGAGGGATGGGAGAGGATTTGAAATGGGCTTAAGTGTTGGATTGCATGGGTGGTGAAGGAGAGGGAGGTGTAAAGAATGACTCCCAGGTTTTGGGCTTGAGTAGATGTTTAGGTAGGAGGAGATGAGCTGGTCTGGAGAAGAAGGACAAGAGTTGAGTCAGGGATAATTGAACTTATCTGGGACCAGTGAAACACTGTGTGACAGTGATAGGGAAGAATGGCCCAGGAACAGGACTCTGAGAAGAGGCCTGGGCTGCAGGCATATGGTTGACAGGTTTTTTTTTTTTTTTTTGAGATGGAGTCTCACACTGTTGCATAGGCTTCAGTGCAATGGTGAGATCTCAGCTCACCTCCACCTCCACCTCCCAGGTTTACTTGATTCTCCTGCCTCAGTCTCCCGAGCAGCTGGGATTACAGTCACATACCACCACAGCTGGCTAATTTTTTGTATTTTTAGTAGAGACAGGGTCTCACTATGTTGGTCAGACTGGTCTCAAACTCTTGACCTCATGATCCACCTGCCTGAGCCTCCCAAAGTGTTGGCATTACAGGTGTGAGCCACCATGCCTGGCCTTTTGTTTTTTTTTGAGACAGTCTTGCTGTGTCACCCAGGCTGGAGTGCAATGGTGCCATCTTGGCTCACTGCAGCTTCCGCCTCCTGGGTTCAAGTAATTTTCTTGCCTCAGCCTCCCGAGTAGCTGGGATTACAGGATTACATGTGCCACCATGCCTGGCTAAATTTTGCATGTTTAGTGGAGACGGGGTTTCACCATGTTGGCCAGGCTGTTCTCAAACTCCCAGGTGATTCGCCTGCCTTGGCTTCCCAAAGTGCTGGGATTACAGGTGTGAGCCACCATGCCTGGCTTCAGTTGGCAGTTATTAATGTATATGCAGATGACAGCTACAGCCATGGTAGATAAGGCCACCAGCAGAGAGCATGTGGATTAATCTTCTTATCTTTTCTTCGGGATCCAGACACCTTTGAGAAGCTGATAAAAGCTCCACTTCTTCCTTTAAAAGTATTTGCATCCCAATTTAAGGAGCTTATAGATCCTTCTGAAGCCCAGCACAACTCTTGCAAGGTCAAGAGATGTCAAATTAAAAAACAAACAAACCTTGTATAGACAGAGGAATGAATTCTGGGTGGAGCCCTGGGGAACAGCAACATTTAGAGACAAGACAGAGGAAGCACCTGCAGAGGTAGAGATGGAGTAGACAGAAAGAGGGACAAGGAATTCCAAAATAGAGTATGTTATCAAAACTAACAGCAAAGTGTCTCAAGAATATGAGATGCAGCCAGGCGTGGTGGCTCATGCCTATAATCTCAATACTTTGGGAGGCTGATGCGGGAAGATCACGAGGTGAGAAGTTCAAGACCAGCCTGGCCAACATGGTGAAACCCCGTCTCTACTAAAAGTACAATAATTATCTGGGCGTGGTTGCCTATAATCCCAACTACTAGGGAGGCTGAGGCAGGAGAAGCACTTGAACCAGGGAGGCGGAGTCTGCAGTGAGCCGAGATGGCAACATTACACTCCAGCCTGGGTGACAAAGCAAAACTCTGTCTCAAAAAAAAAACCAAAAAGCCAGGCAAGGTGGCTCACGCCTGTAATCCCAACACTTTGGGAGGCCGAAGCAGGTGGATCACGAGGTCAGGAGTTCGAGACCAGTCTGATCAACATTGTGAAACCCTGTCTCTACTAAAAATGAAAAAAATTAGCCAGCTGTGGTGGTGTGTGCCTGTAATCCCAGCTACTTGGGAGGCAAAGGCAGGAGAATTGCGTGAACCTGGGAGGCGAGGTTGCAGTGAGCTGAGATCGTGCCACTGTACTCTAGCCTGGTGACAGAGAGAGACTCTGTTTCAAAAAAAAAGAATAGGAGATGCCTGTTGCTGAGGGAACTAGAAAGGCAAGGCCTGAAAGTGTCCCCTGGAGTTGGCAACAGTAGTATTCTGGGGAGGCCTAGGCCCTGGAGTTGGCCTAACAGTGGTAATTTTTGTGGAGAGCTAACTCTGTTAGGAGGCTTTGTCCCTCTGAAGTGGGAAAAGAGACACTGGGGCCGATGTAGGAAGATGAGGATGTTCCCTCTTGATGGTGTACATTTTTCTTTTCTTTTCTTTTGAGACAGAGTTTTGCTCTGTGGCCCAGGCTGGAGTGTAATGGCATGACCTTGGCTCAGCACGACCTTGGCTTACCACAACCTCTGCCTCTTGGGTTCAAGCAATTCTCCTGTCTCAGCCTCTCAAGTAGCTGGGATTACAGGCATGTGCCATCACGCCCAGCTAATTTTGTATTTTTAGTAAAGATGGGGTTTCTCCATGTTGGTCAGGCTGGTCTCGGACTCCTGACCTCAGGTGATCCGCCTGCCTTAGCCTTCCAAAGTGCTGGGATTACAGGTGTGAGCCACTGCACCCCATAATGGTGTACATTTTCTTAGTGAAATAGGAGGTAAGGGGAAAGTGAGAGGGAAGGGCAAGCAAAGATGGGGGTTTTGAGGATGGAGGAGATAGGAAATAGCCTTTGTGAGAAGTAAAGTCAGACCTTACTAGCATGGCTGTTATCTTTGTGCAGCTGTGATCATGGGTTGGCTCTTAAGAGTGAGTAGGATCAGAGGAGGGAAGGAGTGGGCTTGTACCCAGAATCATCATGGCTTGAGAACCAGTAAGCCTCCCAGAACTTCTCAAGACTGTTCCAGTCCCTTTCTCTTCCCTGTATTGGGTTTCTCCTCTTTTTCTTACACCTTCTTTTCCCTCAACCTTTCAACATGCTCAAGCCAAGTGACTCAGCGCTTCCTCTAAAGCCAGTGCCCCCTTCTTTTTTTTTACCATTCTCAAAACATCTGTAACAGAAAAGTTTTTGGAATATCCAACTGCTCTTCTCTTTTTCCTATTGCTTTCCCTTGCCTGGCTGCGTGTTGCCTTAGGTTGGCTGCACCTGGAATTCTGGGGCTCTTTGTGATCTTTTAAAAGCTGGAATGCATTGACAGGTTCATGTTGGGTAGCTTGGGGGTATATACTGCAGTCAGAAGCCTAGGGGAACTCGGGATTTTAAGTGGAGTGCATTGTAGTTCACCCTGAAGGCTGAATTTGTCTAAAGGAGATAGTTAGGAAGCTGCTGCGATCGTTCAGACTGGAAAGGATGGATGCCAGTGGGAACCACTGTAGGAATGTTTTTTGTTTGTTTTTTTAGATGGAGTTTTACTCTTGATGCCCGGGCTGGAATGCAATGGCGCAATCTCAGCCCATTGCAACCTCTACCTCCCGGGTTCAAGCAATTCTCCTGCCTCAGCCTCTCAAGTAGCTGGGATTACAGGCACATGCCACCACACCCAGCTAATTTTGTATTTTTAGTAGAGATGGGGTTTTACCATGTTGTTCAGGCTGGTCTTGAACTCCCGACCTCATGCGATCCACCCACCTCAGCCTCCCAAAGTGCTGGGATTACAGGCATGAACCACTGTGCCCAGCCCACCTTAGGAAGTTGAGGCTTATTAAGTAGGTGAAATGAATAGGACTTGGTGATTGGGTAAGGCAGAGGGCTGAATTATGAATCACTCACTGATTCCCGACTTTCTAATTTTGACGACTGTGGAGATGGTGGTGCTAACAGCTGAGGGAGGGGCAGCTACGAAAGCAGTTTCAGTTCTGGAAATGTCCAGTTTGGGGTATCTCTGTGGTATCTAGCTAGAGCTTCCTGGCTAGCAGTTGGATATTTGGTTCTAAATTTTGTGGAAGGGGGCTGGGTTGGAAATTGCTAATTTGGGAGTTGCATCCATGAGGACGCAGGCAATCCCAGAAGAGCCAGTAAAGTCAGAAAAGCTGTTGGCTTAGTGTGGAATCCTGCACTGAAGGTGCAGATTCACAAGTGGATGCTACCAAATGAGGCAGGGGCTTTACTTACCTTGTCATGGTAATTGAGAGGGTTCACTCTTCTGAAACCAAGGTAGTAGATTCCAGTAGGTGAAAGCTATCCAAGCTGTCAAATTAGCAGAGAGAACCAGAGAGGTAAGGCCTGAGGAATGCCTGCAAGGTTTGGCAAAATCAAAGTCATGACTTACTCTTGCCTGAGCAGGGTGAAGAAGGGTTATAGTGGGGAAGGAGAAGCCAGACTGCCAAGTGTTGAGAAATGAGGAAGCCCAGGCAGCCAGGGAACACCACTGTTTGAGGTCTCACTGAGAGACAAGCACTTGAAAGCGAGTTGGAGAGGGCACTTCAGGAGGAGGCTGTCTTGATCGTTTCGTTTTTTGGACTTGGAGAGGCCAGCCTGTTTAAAGACCGAGAGGAAACAGCCAGGCAAAGAAGCCAGGGAGATGGAGGAGGAGGATTTTAGGGCCCAACCTTACCCAGACCGCTTTTTTGCGGTTTGCCCAACACTACCACACCCCATAACTCATTTAATCATTTCAACACCACGAGGTTTGAAACAGTGAGGTTTGAAACAGTGAGGTTTGAAACAAAACGGCGAGGCCACGGATTGGGAAGAGAAAGCTGTGGCTCCAACTCGAGGTCCAGCGCACTGGAGGCGGTGGTCCAGTGCCAAGAGGCGGTCAGAAATGCCAAAAAACTGCCAGCCCCACACAATGTAGGGGACCAAGGGTGGCTGTGGTGCGCTCCTTGGCCCCAGGAGGTGTTATCAGTGTCGCGGACTCGGGTTGATGTGCTGCCTCAGGTGAGATGTCATCGTATGCGTGGACCAGGGATGGCGGCCCTGATAAGTGTCCACGGGCTAAATGCTCCCTGCTCCTGGCGAGGTGTCCCCAGGTGTGGTGGACAGGGTCCGCGTGCATGCTGTCCCCTTCTTTAAGACGCTAAGGCGGCTAAGTTCTGTAAGTAGCGGCAAGGAGAACAGTCACGAAGCGGGCCGGGCGCCAAGGACGCGGGCCAGGTGGCCCCAGGCGGAAAGATGGCCGCGGCCCAAGGCTGCAGGTGGCCGGGCGCGCTCCCTGCGCGCGTCGGGGAGGGGACGCCGCGAAAACCAAACCCGCGATTTGGAAATCAGGCTGCGGCCCTACCCCGAGATAAGTCTTCTGCGAAGGGAAGTATTTAATTCGCCCAGGACAGTCGGAAGAGGCGCCTTCCCGCCGGAGGCGAGCAGCGGGTGCGTCGGAGCTTTCTCGGGTGCGCTCCTCCCCTCCTCCGCTCGGGGCTGGCGCGTAGAGCCAGTGGTCAGACCCGAACGACAGTTTTTTGTTTGTTTATTTTGGCGGGGACGGAGGTGGCCAAAGGAGTGAACGAACCTTGCATTGGGAGCTGGGCTCTGGTCTCCTCTCCACCATTTAGCACAAGCTTCCTCCATGACCATGACTCTGGGCAACGTTTGTCTAGTCACTGAGCCTCAGTTTCCCTGTTCTTAAAATGGGAGTTTGGACTATGATGTTGTCACAGTCCAAAGAAGATGGAGTGGGATTTGCAGTCCCACTTCATCCCAGCAGAAGAGCCGCCTTCCATTAGCCTAACAGCCACCGTTTTTGGACGGCGTCCCCTTACCTGCTCCTTTCTTTGGAGCTCGAGGGGGCTAAACGATGGGGTGGGCGGGGCTTAGGGCTCACCCCGCCCCTTCCCGCCTCCTGACGTCGTCCGCGCCCCTCCGCTCTTGGCGCGGGGATGAAGCCACCACGTGACCTCACTTCGGGCGCGGGAGTCCCGAGCCCGCGCGCGCACCCTGCCTGCCCGTCGCCTCTCCTCGCAGCGTGATCGGGCGCCGCCGCGGAGGGGAGGGGGGGTTCGCGACGTCGCTGGCGGTCGGGGGCCGTTTCGGAGTGCAGACCCCCTCCCTCCCCCTGCCTGCCTCCCGTCACCCTCTCTTGTTCTCGCCCTGCCCGGCTACACGGCGCCGCCGCGGGCGCGGAGGAGGAGGAGAACGCGGACGTCCCAGGGCCTGCCCGGCCCCGCCGCGGCGCCTCCTTCCCTCACCCTGAGCCGCAGCGCGCGGCGCTGGCCGAGGGCGATGGGGCTGGGCTGAGGCAAGGCAAGGCAGCGGCGGCGGCGGCCGGGTCCCCCGCGGCTCTTGGAGCTAGTCCGGCCGCAAGGGAGGCCGCGGAGGAGGCGGCGCGGCGGCGGCCGGTGAGCGGGGCGAGGGGCGGGTGGGCGGCGGCGAAGGGGGAGGTTGAGGAGGCGAACGGTGTGGTCGGGGCGGCGGGTGCCGGCTGAGGTCGCGGCCAGCCTCCCCCGGCCGGAGATGGACATCTCGGGGACTAGGAGCTGAGACCCTGGAGGGTCGAGGACAAGTGAGGCCGGGCAGGAGCCCACGCGGTGGTTCCGAAGGCCTGGGGGTGGACGCGCTGCCTGTGGTGTGGGGGGAGCTTGGGGGCCAGGAGCGGGGTGATTGGTAGTCGGCCCTTTCAGAAAGTCCTGAGGGAGGTGGTGGTCCTGTGGGCAGAAGGGGTAGGGGGCTGGCAGGGCCCTCGGTGGGTCTTTGTGGGACCCTAGCTCGTCCTCAGCGGTGGAATATGGACCTCCTTGGCGTCTCCTCATTTCACAGATAAAATAAGTGAGTTCCATGGAGGAAAAGTGACTTCTGACTTGCCTAAGGCCTCCCACGCGGACTCTGTGGCAGTGGGGACTAGAAAAACCCAGGGCCCTTTTTCCTGGCAGTGCTTTCGTGGCCACTCTGTGGCCTTTCTTTCCATTCCTTTCACAAAGTCGGGTTCTGGTGGAAGCGTGACCTCTGGCTGTTTTGGGGACGTGAAGGGTAGGGATGAAGGGGAGGGCCTCAGGTTGGGATTGGCAGTGACTCAGTAGGGGGCTTCCCAGTTTGGAAAGCTTTGTGACAGGTGTTTCTTGTTTCCTCTTCCCATAGATCTGACAGAAACATCCTTGAATCTTGGTGTTTGGACATAGGAGGTATGAATCACTCACATAATTAACTGTTTTTTAATCATCAGTGTCTTAGAGCTATATTTAGTGGTTATATTAGGCAAAATGAATTCGGATGGAGTCGTACACATAGAAACAGACTTGTGTTCCTCTACACGATTATAACTAAATGAGCAGCACATACCTGAGTATGTCATAGCTATTTTAGATGTATGAGGCAGGAAGTTAGAATTTAAAAAATCCAGGAAATACGGGGACTTTAAAGATTATTGCAAAATCAGTCCTTCTAAAAGATTCTTTGCTAAAATGAAAGTGTTTCGATTTGATTTCTTTGAAGGATGAGTACGTAATGAACAGTGCTGTGTCTTTGGTTAGAACTTTTTACCAATGCATGCATATTAATTTTGTTTCCCTGGGATATATGTGGCATTCTTTTCTCTAGAGGTTTCATTGCTTTGCTGAATAGACTAGAGTTGTGCCTAAAAATCAGTGTGTGTGGGCATCTCATCCTGGTTTACAACCTCCCGTTAGGGCAAATCAGTGCCTGAAAGTTATTGGAAATAATAAATTATTATTAATGATTGTTGTAGAAGATAACTTGTGCTACTGTCTTTGATTTGCATTATCCTACTGTTTGATCAGGCAGAGAGTGAAATATTTAAGTGAGATTTTTGAGCCTTGTTAGAACAGCAGTGCCTGGTTTTGGTAAGGGGATTGGTAGGAAAAATGACACTATCTGAGACAGAGTTTTGCCCGTGTTACCCAGGCTGGAGTGCAATGGCGCGATCTTGGCTCACCACAATCTCCGCCTCCTGGGTTCCAGCAATTCTCCTGCCTCAGCCTCCCGAGTAGCTGGGACTACAGATGTGTGCCATCATGCCCAGCTAATACAAAAATTTTTAGTAGAGACGGGATTTCACCATGTTGACCAGGATGGTCTCAGATCTTTTGATCTCATGATTCACCCGCCTCAACCTCCCAAAGTGCTGGGATTATAGGCATGAGCCACCGCGCCCGGCCTTATTTTTATTTTTTTTTTATGGAGTCCTGCTCTGTCTTGCAGGCTGGAGTGTAGTGGCGCCAACTCACTGCAACCTCTGCCTCCCAGGTTCAAGCGATTCTCCTGCCTCAGCCTCCCAAGTAGCTGGGATTACAGGCATGTGCCACCATGCCCAGTTAACTTTTTATATTTTGAGTAGTGACAGGGTTTCGCCATGTTGGCCAGGCTGGTCTCACACTCCTGACCTCAGGTGATCCTCCCGCCTAGGCCTCCCAAAGTGCTGGGATTATAGGTGTGAGCCACGGAGCCTGGCGGTCGCTTTAATTTAAAAGTGGTACAGTTATAATTAAATTCAAAATAGTAAGTAGTGGTTGATTTTGAAAATAAAATTGACAAGCTTCAGGCTGATGCAGTATTCAAATTATGTTGTAGGAAGGCCCATTTCTCCTTCCTCCTCTCCCCTCCTTTTCTTTTCCTCCCTTCCTTTTTTTTTCCTCTCTTTTCTTTCCTCCTTTCCTTCCTTCTGACAGGGTCTTATTCTGCTACCCAGGCTTAAGTGCAGTGGAGCAATCCTGGGTCATTGCAAACTCTACCTCTCAGGCTCAGGTGATCTTCCTGCTAGCCTCCCAAGTAGCTGGGACTACGGGCGCAAGCCACTATGCCCAACTAGTTTTTAAAAATTTTTTGTAGAGACGGGGGTCTCACTTTGTTGCCCAGGTTGGTCTTGAACTCTTAGCCTCAAGTGATCCTGCTGTCTTGGCCTACTGAAGTGCTGGGATTATAGGTGTGAGCCACTGCTCCTGCTCTAGGGTACATTTCTTTATTCAGGTCACCTAAATAAGCTTTTTAGGGGGACCTCTGATAATTAAACTTCTGATTTACAACTGGTTTGAGATAGGATAAATTCCTACATAGGTAGGAAACTAGTTTCATGGAATTCAGTACAAAGCTCTGTACACCTGAAGGTCTAAATGGTATCTTATGAGTTTTCTACTTATCAGATATTAGAGCTAAAATCCTTCTGCTGGTTTAGTTAGTTAGATCTTAATAGTTACCTTATTTAGGCAATATTAGTTTCCCATCTATGTCATATTTCAAGTGTGGATTCTTATGTGGATAAGGAGTGTGTATTGGCAACAATAGCATGTTGTAGTGGAAAGAGCATGGACTTGGGAATCAGACCAGAGTTTCATTTCTGATTTTCGTAACTAGCAGTTCGAGTTTGACCAATGCTAATACTTGCTGAGTGAGCTCACTATATAGTAGGCTCTGAATTAAACACATTACATGAATTATTTCACTTAAACTCCATTTTATAGATGAGGAAACCGAGGTTCAGAGATGTTAAGTTGCCTAGTCACGTGCAGCTAACCTCATAAACCCAGAAATAGAAACCTCTGTGTTAAGCACAGTAACATAGAGCTAGGATTCTGATGGTCTTCAAAGTCGCTTATACAGTTTAACTTCTTTGATCTTTTTTTATTAAGAAAGAAGAATACTAATACCTGAAAGTGTTGAGGATTAGCTGAGACCGTATTTAAGGAAAGGAGTACTCTTCCTGGCACGTAATGGTTTCTTCTTCCATTCCATATACTGAATCAAGCTAGGCTTGCCTAACATGGTGGTTTTGTTACTACTGTGAATGTGAGGTGTTAGAATATGAATATACTTTATTCCTAAGATACACAGTAATCTTAGGAGATATGCAGTAGGTGCTATTACTGTAGACATACAGCCTACTAAGTGGTCAGACTCAGTGAGAATGAGCAGTGATGGGGACACCCTATGGAACGTTGTCTTTATTCTGTCTTTTTTTCTCAGTTTGAGTGATGGTGGGAATAAGAACTTTATACTTACGAATGACAACAAAGTGGTTTATACTTTTGAAAATCTTGAAGACAGAAATAGGATTTCAAAGTGAGCTGGATAATGTGGTTTATCCAAAGTAGATTCTGTTTGCTGTATATTTGGTGACCTAAACTAAGTACCAAGTGAGAGACCTTATATTTGAATAGATGATTAATGAAATAGGAGTTGGCAGCTAATCACCTATCAAAGAAAACACTGTGAAAACAGTTCACAGTTGTGAGCTAAAAGAAGGTGATCCAGTGTCTGACATCTGTTAAGATGACATATCTGATGTATCACCAGAATCTTAATGATGGAATGTATTCTGAATGTATTCTGAATATGCCATATCTCATCTGGATCCAAGAGCTGATGGGATTTATTTTAGCCTTCGTTTTGGAACATAGTTTTTGGGATAATGAAGCTAATTAGCTTATGGACAATGTAAATCTGTAGTCATCAAAACCATGTTGAGTTTTTTTTTGTTTGTTTTTTTCTGAGATGGGGTCTTGCTCTGTCTCCTAGGTTGGAGTGCAGTGGTGCTGTCATGGCTTACTCTAGCCTTGACCTCCTGGGCCCAAGCAATCCTCTCACCTCAGCCTCTAGAATAGGTGGGACCAAAGGTGTGTGCCATCATACCCAGCCAATTTTTTTTTTTTGTAGAGGTGGGTTTTTACCATGTTGCCCAGGCTGGTCTCAAACTCCTGAACTCAAGTAATCCGTCTGCCTTGGCTTCCCAAAGTGTTAGGGTTACAGACATTAATCACTGTACTCTGTCCTTTTTTTCCTAGAGAGAGTCTCGCTCTGTCACTTAGGCTGGAGTGTAGTGGCATGATCATGGCTCACTGCAGCCTCAACTTCCTGGGCTCAGGCAACCCTCCTGCCGCAGCAACCAGGGTAGCTGGGACAATCGATGTGTGCCATCATGTCTGGTTAATTTTTAAAATTTTTTTGCAGAGATGAGTATTTCAGTTTGTTGCCCAGGCTTGTCTCGGAACTCCTAGCCTCAAGCGATCCTCCTGCCTCAGCCTCCCAAAGTGTTGGAATTACAGACATGAGTCACCTTGCCCAGCCAAAACAATTGTCATTCTAATTAACCACTTAAGTTCAGATAGCATTCAAGAAGCAAGGTAATTGTTAGATCCTTTTTTGAGTTTTGTTGATCATCATATTTTTAGAGTATAAAAATAAGAGGTTCAGAATTCTGGCACTTAATTTTAATTAAGATTTAGGTTTAAAAATATGAAAAAGTTCTGGGCTTATTTAATAGGAGAAAAGTAGTTATTTATAAGGTAGAAGAATGTCCTGAAGTTAATGAGTTATCACTAGTTAACTAGTGATTGTAACAGGAGTTAAAACCATTTGTGTTAGTAGGTTGTGCACAGTGACTCACTCACAACTGTAATCCCAGTGCTTTGGGAGGCTAAGGCAGGAGGATGGCTTGAGGCCAGGAGTTTGAGACCAGCATGAGTGACAAAGTGAGACCTTGTCTTAAAACAACCAAAAATGATTTGTATTAATGAAGTTAAAAATAGAGGTAAAATGAGATGACGTGAGTAAATAGTAATTGGAAAAAATGATTACTGTTATGATAGTTTAAAAATGACCATGGTAATCAGTAAGAAGGGAGAACACTGGAATAAAGGAGAGGACTGTCTGAATAAATGTCTGACACTGAGGAAAGTTGTTCGAGGATGGGGATTGCTAAAAAGTTTCCATAGAATGATCCTCTAGAGGGGACTATGCCAATACCATACCTGTTAACATCTTAGACCTGTAGTGCCATATTGGAGCCTTTGCTAGAGTCTGAGATGGTGAAACGTTAACTTGAATTGTAAACTTCAAGACTGCAAAATTAATCTGTTAATCAGAATTTTGTCTTTTTTGTTGACTTTTGTTTGCCCAGGCTGGAGTGCGGTGGCGCGATCTCGACTCAAACTGCAACCTCTGCCTCCTAGGTTCAAGTGGTTCTCCTGCCTCAGCCTCCTGAGTAGCTGGGATTACAGGCATGCACTACCATGCCTGGCTAATTTTGTGTTTTTAGTAGAGACGGGGTTTCTCCATGTTGGTCAGGTTGGTCTTGAACTCCTGATCTCAGGTGATTCACCTGCCTCGGCCTCCCAAAGTGCTGGGATTACAGGTGTGAGGCACCATGCCTGGCCTCTTTTGTTGACTCTTACACTTGCTCCCTGTGGATCTTGGTTTTACATGATCAGTTGACACTCAGAGACTAGTTAAGAAATTAGATTTCCAGAAAAAGTGAGTTAACTATGTAAAGCAGAATTTCCTGATTACATGGTCTGAAATTGCTGATGTCTATGGAATCTGTCTCAAATTTTAAATAAAAATACTTTATTTAAGTGTTGGGTGGTGAGGTGAAAGATGGTTCTAGCTCATGAGAGCAAGCTGGTTTAATTGACTATTTAGTTTTTCTTCACAAAGGAGTTGAACACTGGAATAAAGACGTGAAAATGGAAAATAATGTGGAGAGATCATAGATTAGATTATTTAGATTAGTTCCTTGTTACAGAAGAGGAAACTGAAGTCAGTGGCAGCATCAAGGATCTGGGGTTAGAACCGTGGCTTTCTCTTGCTGAGATATCCTTTCACCCTGGCTTCGATTTTGTACTCTGTAGTAACGGCACCTCTCAAAACTCTTGTATTGTTTTTTCTAGTGAGAGCCAACTTTTAAGGGTTGTCTTTGCTTGCTTGACAGGCTTTTTTTTTTTTTTGAGATGGAGTTTCGCTCTTGTTATCCAGGCTGGAGTGCAATGGCCCGATCTCGGCTCACCGCAACCTCCGCCTCCTGAGTTTAAGCAATTCTCCTTAAACTCAGCCTCCGGAGTAGCTGGGACTACAGGCGCACGCCACCATACCCAGCTAATTTTTATATTTTTAGTAGAGACGGGGTTTCACCATGTTGACCAGGATGGTCTCGATGTCTTGACCTTGTGATCCACCCGCCTCAGCCTCCCCAAGTGCTGAGATTATAGGCGTGAGCCACCGCGCCCGGCCGACAGACTTCTTAAAACAAAATATTTTTACTTTGTTTAAAATGAGTTGTGGAATTGCTCCCACATATGTAACTAAGGGTGGCTTCTTTACAGCAGCCCTGTTGCTCTGTCTTTTTTTTAATTTGCAAAATAGGATGAAATATATCTTAGGTACTACTTTATTTTGATATGAAAAGTTTTTTGGTTCCTGATTTTTTTTCTGATTGATCTGAAGAGCTGAGTAAAGTGAAATCACCTTTCATAGGCCTTTGGGCCTAAATTCTCAGGTAAAAATCCTGTGTAGTCAAAATTACCCTTGGAAAAAGTCTTTTAAAAAGGCACCAGTTTGAAAACTTATAGGAAACTGACATTCTGTTTTTTAATTTCAGAGGCCAGTTTTTCCTGTCGTTTTAGAGAGGTTACTATTTTGGTGAGCTAGAATCCTAGTCAGCTATGTGAGATGTGTTTTGACAGGTGAATGGGTCTTTAGGTGGACTGAGGATAGCAGATTTATGGTCTTCATTTCATGTTCACTTTGGGACAGGGATGTAAAGAAAGGCATACTGTCATCATAATTTAAATTATTGTTCTCTGTTTGCTTCTCCCCAGAGGATAAGTAGTTAAATTGGTTTAATTAAATGCATATATGATGTGACTACACAGTGTGACTAGTGGAGAAAGGACTTAGGTATTTATGAACACCTGCTATCTCCCTAAGATTATGCCACAAAAAGATCTAGTATAATTAAAAGGCTAGGTAATAAAGTTGAGAATATTAGAAGATTGTTGGTACTTGCTGTCATTCTGAGGGGAAACTCAACTACTTTGGATGTTTTTGTTTTTTTAAAGAATAAGTGTATTCCTTACTGCTAGCAAAATTGCATTGTTTTAAAAGAGCTATATAAATTATTAATGAATTCCATGAAATTTAAAGTATCTCAACTTAAAGATTACTCTAGTGATAGCACAGTGAGAAAACATGAGTATGTAAAAGCATGGTGGCTAAAAATTTAACAATCATATGTCCTGGGAGAGGGCATGGTGTGTTGGATTAAAATGTGGGCTTCAGAGCCAAATGCAGGTGTTTTTGAATTACAGCTGTGTGACATACCAGTCTTGTGGTCTGAGTTAAGTAAGTCACTAAACCTCTTTGAACTTTCTTTATTTGCCAGATAGAGGTGATGAAAGGTGCCTTAGAGAACTGTAAGGATGAGTCTGAGTGAAGGGTAACTTATTTGTTAGCTTAGTAACATTGAAGATATTGAAAACAAGTCAGATGTGTGTATGGAGGTGTGATTAATAATTACTTTTTGTTATTTTGTTAACTGAAACAGCAGACAGTAATGTTATATTCAGGCCTTTTATGTCGAAAACACACCATGATTTTGTTTCTTTAGTAGCAACATCCTCAAAAGCTCAATATGTTAACCTCATATATCTCGGATACACATTTTATTTACATTTTAGTTTTTCTTTTTGTGTCTCTGGTGGGTGCAGACTGTTTTCTTTCTCATCCTCTATGTTACTGTTACCAAATGTTTCTATCCCTGGCCACATTATAAAATTTAAAACTATCTGTAATTATGTTTATTTTGTAGGACTTTATATGCCTTATTTTCATTTTAAAATTCTGATTAGTCGAATATTTCTACCTTTTCTTTAAGAAGACTTTGAATTATATTTCAATTTTGTGACCTTTAAATTGATTTCTGTAGACATGAATTCTAACCACTGGTTCCATATAGACCAAAGATTTTTCATCCTTCTCTAGATCATGCCTTAGCTTCTTTAACCATCAGTTTTCTAAGCTCATTTACAATTTTCATCTGTAGTTGCCTTGTTCCTCCTTTTTTAATGTTTATTTTTCTTATTTTTCTAAGCACAAAAGATAGAAAGTTATTTAATGCTAATTATAATAAGTAGATTAGTATACTAAGTAAACTGTTAAGTACTGTAAGCAAATGACTTAATTTTGCCTGTAGCACTTATTTGAAAGATTAGGCTAACCTAGCAAACTCTTAGTTGAAATGTTTAATGGGCCTTTTTGATATGAAAATGTATTTTTCATAGTTGTCAGCACTGCCTTAAGAGTTAGTTGAAGAATAATTTTAAGCTAGCCCATGGTTTTCTGTTCAGTGTTTTGTGAAAAGAACAGAATAAACTCCTTAATTTAGTCAGATTCAGAAGCATCTTAAAGAGTACCCCCGCCCCCAGTCCATTCTCAACTCTGGTGTGGCCCATAGTGAATCACCATTCTTCATGTTCCCTTAACAGTTGTGGCAATTATTAGTTACTGTAGTGCGTGAGAGTTGTGACTTTATAGGTAGCAAGGAAGGGTGCTGGGTTAGGGCCTCTTGATTATGCCCTTAGGACTGCATTGGTACATCTAACTATTTGATAGTGTTTTCATTCCTGTATGTGCCAAACACAGCGCTAGATGCTGGGGATACATCTATGAATGTATCTGAGCTTGGCTCTCTTACACATAAATGGTCCAGCAGGTAAACATTGTGCTGTTGAATGCACAAGTCCAGAAGATGCCATTCACGTTGTGTTCTTTAGGAATGTGGCTCCTTGGCCTGGCCTAGGATCTCTTTCAGTTAATAAAAGTTCAGAATCTCCATCACCTACAAGAAAATCTATATTGTTTATCATGTCTAACAAGCGCCTTCACCATAATCTGATCCTGTCCTATCTTTCTAAACCTCCGTTTGTAATTATTCCTCGAAGGCCATCACCCTGTGCACCAGCCAGTTTAAATAATTTTGTTCCTCACATTTTTTAGGATCACTCACTGTAGTGCTTCTGCATTTGGTAGTTCCTGCTTGGGTTTCATCCCTCTGTTTTTTCCCTAATATTTTCCCTCTTAATGCTTGTTTGCTTGATCAGCTTTACATTCTTCAGGGCTTAGATCAAGAGATAGTTCTTTTCTCAAGTCTTTTCTGTTCTTGGTTCTCCTCTCTTTCTCCCTGCTGCCATTGCTCACCATTTTGTTTGATACTTGTTTTTGTTAGCTTACTTATTTGTGTAGCTTACTAGATACGGTTCCTGAGGTTACACATTTACTCTTGTAATCTCCAGCATTTAGCCCACAAGTTGGCACATGGTAGGCAATACCATTCTAACAAATGGCTTTTTATGAAATCAAAAATGTCAATAAACCAGAATGATTATTACTAGAATGCTAATTTAGTATTTACAGATTTATTTGAAATATTAGGATACTTGGCAACATTTTGGTTTTCTAATTTAATTTACGTTTTTCTAGTCAAGCAGTAGTTTGGGGTTAGATTTCGGGGAACTGCTTGGCTTAGAGTGAAGATACTGTTTTCAGTTCATTGCTGAACATGTTGGTGAGAACTTTCTGTCTAATGAAGGATTAACCGTAAGCGGTCTCAAACTAAAACAAATAGGTGGGTATTCAACCCAAGAAGAATGGATAGATGATCTGTAGGATTGTAGTGCCTGCTCCAGCTCTGTCTCTACCAGTAGCACCCATTGAGCTAATCTGTAGGAATGGATGAAGTGAAGTGGGAACACATCTGGGAAGCTCAGTCAGGAAAAGACTCCCAGACTCTTCTGGGCCAGACTTTCTGTGTGATTGAGTGTCCACTCCCCATATCCTCTTCATACTTCTTTTCAGATTTTGTTTCTTAGAGATTCATCTTAGGTTAACAGCTATGAGAAGCTGTCACTGATTTATATGTTAACTTCTGAACAGAAGGACTCTTGGTTACGAGGAAGAGGAAGTCATTGGTCTGAAGAACACAGTGCTGTGGTGGAGGTTGTACAAACTTACGTGAGGTCACGAACGGACCTAGGAAGACAGGATTTGGGGAAAGCTGGGAAAGGGGAATAGGGATGAGATGTGGGAGCATGTCAAAGACAAAATTACTTCGTTGTAAAATTTTGCCCAGAAAAAGAAGAGGGATTCCTCCCCCTCTTCACCCAGTCTTGCCGTGTCTCCCTTATTCAGCTGTACTGCTGGATGCTTGCCTGGTTCCCAGCCTTTAAGGTTTATAGTCTGTCAGTTCAACATACTGTTGGACAAGTGCTCTGATACCTGCAGAGTTGGGAGAAGGGTGGGGGCAGTCCTCTGCTAGGAGGTAGAAGGGACAAACAAAGCTTAGTAGCCTGAACTGGCCCTGGAAGAGCAAGTAGGAGCTCTTCAGCCAGACTAAGTTAGAGAAGGGCATTCTTGGCAGAAGGAATATTCTATATAAAGAAGTGGAGTCAGGAAACAGTAGGGCTCTTTGAAGAACTACAGATTGTGTTGTTCTAAATGAATGACTTGTAAGGTTTGTAAGGGGTGAAAGATAACCATTGATGAATGGCAGATGGTGTTGACAACTAGACAGGGCCAGAGTCTGTAGGATCTTACATGTCTTGCAATAAGTTTTGACTTTGACCTTGAAACCCAGTTGGGGCTCCCTTCTACCCCAGTTCCTCATGGCAGGGAAATACCTAATGTTGGTGCGTTGTAAGACTTCAAAACTGTGCTAGTGAGAGGCCTGTTTAATATTGTTTAACCAGTTCAACTTAATTTTTTTGAAAAAAAAAATTTACTTTGAAGGTACTCTTTTACCAGTTTGGGAATTGCTACTGCAGACAATAGGAAGCTACTGAAATTTTAGGCAGAGAGAGAAATGATCGTACCTGGTTGCCTACAGACTTGAATGAGGGAGACTAGGGCTCAGGACCTAAATCAAGGCAAAGCCACTGGAGCTATGCTTGGTGAAGCAGATTCGAGAGGGGTAGCAATGATAAGATTAGTGGCCAGTTGGATATAGAAAGTATGGGATAGGAAAAGTTCGAGGGTGATTTCTAAATTCCTGGCCTGGCTTTTTAGGCATATCTTACTCATTAAAGGAGAAGGGGGAATTAGTGGTGGCTGGGTGGGGGCACAGATTTTTTGGAAGAAAAATAAAATGAGCATATTGAAGTTTAGCTGTCTGCAAACATGTAGTTTGATCTGTGGGTCTGAAACACATGAGAGATCAGTGTTGAAAATGTGACTTGGTAGTTGCCATCATAGATGGTCCAGTAGTGCCACCCTTGATGAGATTGTTACAAAGAGAAGAGCCTAAGGAATATTAATAATTAAGAAGTGGGTAGAGGAAATGGAGGCTTGGTAACCTGGCTACCTGCCCAGCAACCCAGGCTGTTGTAATGTGAACTGCAGCTCGGCAGAGTTGTAGGAGGCAAAATGGGCATTTGTGGGCTATCTTAGGAACCTAGACACTATTTTCCTTATGAGAAATGTATTTCAAATACATTTGGAGCAAGAACTGCTTTTTAAATGAATTTGTCCCTGGAAAGATGTCATTCCTTAATTTGTTGGCAAGCCTTTTTGATGTAAAGTCACCCCATGCTTGACTTTCTGCGGAAAATGAAAAATGCTAATCTTGGTTAAGTGAAAATTATTTTTTCCTGGTTTTGAAAGGCAGGAAAACTGGTTGAAAACTGGTAAGTAGAGTAGATAATGCCTGTAAAAATGTTTCTTAAACTAAATATCGGTACAGATGTCAGTTACTATTGTGGTTGTTATAGTACCTAACTAAATGCATTGATTGTGTTTTGTGTGTGTTGTATGCGTTTTTTTGTTTTGTTTTGTTTTGTTTTTAATCTTGGATAGTGGCTTACAGGAAGATCATAGGAGGTTTGAAAGTTAACGTTTCTGTGAAGATCGTACCATGAATAAGGTGATTAACTTCTTCAGTAGCAACTTGTATGACTGTATTTTTGAAATATTTGTTGAATGTAGATGTCATGGGCTTTGTATTGTCCATGCTGAGTCGGCATGGGTGGGTTTCAGATTATACAAAGGAGTAAAATAGAAAAACCCAAATTCATGTAACTGAAAGTTGCCCCAAGTACCTGAGTTACAGTTACTGATTTGCAAGATTGTACTTCTTGTGCAGAATACTTTCCTAGTGAGTTTGTGCTTCTTTGTGGTTAGAGTTTCAAATCATAATCTGGAAGAGTGATATGGGAATCATTCGATAGTGTAGCTCATGAGTAAAACTAATTTTGCTCTGTTTCAAATTGTATAGTAATTCTGAAGTGAACCATACAGAAGTAATGAAAAAAATAATTTGTAGGTTTGCTATTAATAAGAAAAAAAAAAAACATTTTTGAGGTTTACATGTATCTCCTTAACATACCGAAGAGTTGGAAGTATAACTTCTGGAAAATTCTCTTCTCTTCTTTTTTTGTTCTCTACTCTTCTCTAGTCCTGTACCACCTCCCCTTTTTCTCGTCATCATCATAGCTTTTCCACTCCACTGCACTGCTCTGTTTCAGTATCTTTCTATGCAGAATGTTACTTTTTGTTTTATTATGCAGCTACAGTGTAATCTTTTTGAATACTTCAATCAGTCATTTAAACTCAACATAGTCTTAGCAACAGCGTGCATGACTTAGCTCAAGTGACCAATGACCGTAGTATGCGCAGTGAGTCCAGTTTTAAGCATGTGTGTGCAGTGAGTACTGCATCACAGCAGTCACTTGCAGACAGCAACTGTAAGGTTTCATCTAAGCTACATTTTGATTTTAGCTGTGGTAAAAGGAGAATTTATGAATGTTTAAATTTCAGAGACCATCTTTAAATCAATGACTGAAATGTCAGTTAATAGCATTACAGTTTAAAATGAATGGTCATTAATTTGCATGATAATGGAAGACATTCATTTACATATTACTCAGCGAACATTTTTACCTTACCTCTGAACTTAAAAGTATAATTTTTAGTTTGGGGGAATTAGGCTCATTTATCCGTGTGGTTTGTTTATACAAGCTGTTATTGAAACTCTTGATTTGTCAATTTCTATTATATTGGATGCCCATGCCACACAATTTCTTTTTTGCTTGTTTTAAAACACTCTTATTTTCAGCTGCTTGGGAGGCCAAGGTGGGAGGCTCCCTTGAGCCCATGTGTTCGAGACCAGCCTGGGCAAGATGAAAAGACCTCATCTTTAAGTGGGGAATGGGGAATTAGTCAGGTGTGGTGGCTCAGGCCTGTAGTCCCTTCCTGCTCAAGGGAGCATCCTTTGAGCTCAGGAGTGGAGGTTGTGGTCAGCCGTGATGGTGCCACTGTCTTCCAGCTTGGGTGACAGAGTGAGACCCCATTTCTTAAACCCAAAAAAACTCTTTTATTCTAATGAGGTATTTTTACTTTTAAATACCCACTATCACCCCCCAAAGGAAAGAAAGCACAGAACTTTTATACTCTTACTTTATAAGTCTAAAGATGCAGAGGAATTAGTACCAGATGATGTTAAGCTTGGTATGTATCTTATATCGTTCTCTCTGCTCTTTTAAAAACACATATTCACAAGAGTTACTTGGTTGCTACAAAAATAGTGTATTAGACATATTCCCTTTTTCTTGTCTTTATATATTATGTAGATCTTGGTTTCTACACATAGATTTAACTCATTCTCCTTAATTTCATAAATTATTCATCTGTTCTTCTATTGATGGACATTCAGGTAGGTTCCAGGTTTTTTTTCCCCTCTGTTGCAAACAGTGCTACAGTATACATGTTTGGTACATATGTACTTATATATATATAAAACATTTGTCATAGATTTTAAAAACAGGGGTTGTTGGATCGAAGTGTATGTGTTTTAAATTTAAATATCTTCTGAGATCAGAAGAGATGGGCATGTTTAGGGTAGTGTGGCTGTAGATGAAATTTAAAAATCTTGTCAGTTGGTTTTTTTAAACAGGTAGTACAGATTGACTCCTAAGACCAATATATAAGGTTGCTCCTTGTTGTTTTTTTTTTTTCTGCCAGTTTAATGGGCAAATAATGTCTCACCATATAATTTTGTACTTTAAATACCTACTCTTGTTCTCTAGTAGGTTCATGTGCTCTTTGTTACTGTTATCTCCCCTGCTTCACAACTTTGTAAGATTCCTAAATTCTAGTTTCAGACTAGAATGTGAAGGGAGTATTGATATGCCTCCCTCTCTCCTCCCCATTATCATTCGTTCTGTGTTTTATTGCGTATCTTAATTTTTTGTTGAGACGCGTGAATGCAGGTTATCTTTTAAAAAGGCAGTTCCTCCTTTCCCTGTCACAATGTCCACGGGTACTAAAATATCTTACATAGTTTCTCATTAGAATTTCAACTTCCAGATTCAGGGAATAACTATGCAGGTTTGTTACATGGATCATATTGCATGATGCTAAGGTTTAGGGTGTGCTTGATCCCATCAACCAGGTAGTGAGCATAGTACGCAATAGGTCCCCTCGCCCCACTCCTTCCTTCTCTGGTCTAGTCGTCCCCAGTGTCCACTGCTTCCCATCTTTATGTCCATATATGTCCAGCGTTTAGCTCCCACTTATTTATTTACTTAATAAAGACGGGGTTTCACCATGTCAGGCTGGTCTTGTATTCCCGACCTCAGGTGGTCTGCCTGCCTTGGCCTCCAAAGTGCTCGGATTACAGGTGTGAGCCACCATGCCCGGCCAGCTCCCACTTATAAGTGAGAACATGTAGTATTTGGTTTTCTGTTTCTCCATTAATTTGAATGCTTAAGATAATGGCCTCCAGCTGCATCCATGTTGCTGTAAAAGACATGATTTCATTATTTTTTATGGCTGCATAGTATTCCATAGTGTATATGTGCCACATTTTCTTTATGCAATCCACCGTTGATGGACACCTAGGTTGATTCCATGTCTTTGCTTCTGTGAATAGTGTTGCAATGAACATACGAGTGCATGTGTCTTTTTTGTAGAACGATTCATTTTCCTTTGGATATATACCTAGTAATGGGATTGCTGGGTCGAATAGTACTTCTATTTTTAGTTCTTTGAGATCATTTCTCATCTTTAATCATTCTTGATCACTTTGGATAACTGCAACAGTTCTGTTTATTAAGGCTTATTGTAACTCAACCTTTTTTTCTTACTAATGTTGGAACGTCCCCTAGTGGTGAAAGAGCGCACCAGCAGGCTGTATACAAAGACCATGCTTGTGTAGATCAAAACCTTTTCGGTTGATATTTATTGTAGGGATTATTCCACCTGCCTTATTTTAGTAGAGAAGAAGTTCAGACTGGCGTGAAGGAACTTGCATCGTAGTTCATGTTGAATTCATTGTTATTTAAGGAAAAGTTAAGGTTGACTGTTTTTTTTTTTGGCTACTGTGCAGCAACAAAACCTTTTTTTTTTCCTTTAAGTCCCTTTATTGGATTCATAGAGAATATATATGTATTTAAACTTGGATAATAATTTTGCCTTGATACATCCAAGTTTGACTTGCTTTCTAATATAGATATAAAATTAGGCCTCTAACAGTGATAGGGACAGGGAGATTGCTGCCACCAAACCATGTTTTTAAAAAAAGTAACAGAAGAGGTAGCAACCTTCCTATCCCTCCTTCACTTCTGCCCCTCCTCCCACCTCTCCCCAGCCTCCCTCACCTGACCTATTTAAGGGGTGATGGGATGAACAGAAGAGAGTGAAGGATATGTAATCGAGTGTAGAACACTGTGATATGTGCAGAGGATGAATGAGGAGGAAGGGAAAGTGAAGAGTATGAGATGGTTAGGGGCTTTAAGGACTTCCCAGAAAAATAGGATCTTGGGATGGGGTTGCTGAGGGGGGAAAATACCCGAACTGTAATAGACTTTTAAAAAACAAAGGAAGAATAGGTCAAAAACCTAAACCAAAGAGAGTGGCACTCCTACCCTCCACTCGCCCCTTGGTACTGAATAGCGAGTTGTCCCCCCTGCCCTCTCTGCCTAAGAAACAAGGGAGATTAAAGAAAAAGAAACCCCATTCCCTATCCCAAATCAGTTAACAAAATAGGCTTCCCTCTCCTCTCAGAAAGAGGCTTTGGGGAGAGGCCATTTCTACTGAGTCCTATGCACCTCTCCATGGAGGCCTATTCCAGGGCTCAACTCCCATTCCTAGATACTCTGTGTTGGTTCACTCCTCTGGTTTATCCTTTCTCCTGGGATGTCTTTCTTTTATCTAAAGCAAAAAGTCCAAAGTGTGTTTCTGTGGAATGTAGGGCCTGGGACAGGAAAGGGTTGCCCAGGCAGGATCAGGTTGGCAGCCCCAGCCCACCCCACCTAGGTATGAGGCTTCAAGATGACATGCACTGCACTCGGTTAGGGCCTTCCTCCTCCTCTGATGTATCTGAGGAGCTGGGAGATTCATCAGAGTCTGCGTCTGTGGCCCCAACCCCAGGTTCTCGCCAGTGCTGGTGAGACGTCTCTGTCTCAGGTGATGCATGAGGAAGCACAGCATGTGACTATCAAATAGGTCAGTGTGGTGCAAACCATCTTCATCCCACCCCTGCTTGTTCTTCTTAATCACATCTTTTAACCTCGTCAGCTCAGTGGAATCTTCAGCTGTGGGTGGCCAGATCACATCATGGTCTAGGCCACTAGTTGCCAGTACAGGCAGGTGAGGGTGGGGCTCAAGACAGTTTACCATGCCTCCCTTGTCCCCCTCCATGAACTGACTACTCTGGCAGGATGATTTCTCCCAGAGGAAGATGTGCCCACAGTCACTACTGCTAACCACAAACTCACTCTTGGGGTCATAGAAATTGACACCTTTTACTGTGGCATTATTTCTGTGGCCCTTATATCTCTTAACATACTGGGCCCCATGACTGTGAGAGGAGTTGAAGAGGTAAATGTGTTCATCATTGTACCTGATAGGAGCTCTGTGCCATCGTGGCTGTACACAAGACAGGCGGTGTTTGCTTTGGACTCACTGTTCACCAGGTGATGAGGGCAGAACTTTTGAGTACTCCATTGTTCTCATTCTTATCAGTTTTCCTCTGGTCATAAATCGTTACAAACGGATCTCGTCGCCCACTGCAAACTGGTGGGTATTGGCAGGATTCACATAGATTGCATACAGCCCCACTTTCTTCTCTTTCTCTTTTGTTAGCACCAGTTTCGAAGCTCGGCGGTCTTGTCTCAGGTCAGTGGTGAAAACAACTGCATCTTTACCTGCAGATAAGAACATACAGGGAGAGTCTGGTTCCAGAGCCAACTTGTGAGACGCTCCCTTGTGCTGGGCCGCACATTTCATATTCTTGCAACACTGTGTGGCAGTCAGTTCTGCTACCCAAACCTGCCTGTCACGGGCACATATGGCCAGAGTGGAATCACCGCTATTAGAAGAAACTTGGCCTGGAACACATTACTTTTGTGGCCACTCTCAAAGTCCGGTACTGGCTGCTGCCACACCCAATCCCACACCACTGGCCAGCCAGGTGCCGCGCTGGTTAAAGTGCAGGATATTGACACAACCAGTGTGGCCCTTAAGCCTATGCTGCAGGTGGAAACACTGCACAAAGACTCTTGCCCCACAGGCCTTATAAACAAAGCAGGCACTTGAACCCAGCTCCCACTCTTGAAGGGCAGGGAGGGCTTGCCAGCAAGGTTGGGGTAGAGCTGATGTTTCTGAGGACACCCAGTCCTCTAGGGCACGCGCGTCATCTGATGAATCCTGGTCACAGTTAGCCTGCTTGCTCTGTACACGATGCCAAGGCTGCTCTTCTTCCTCCTCTTCCTCTGAGCAGTCATGGACTTGATTTTCTTTATTAACGGAGTAATGACCAGTGTCCTCCATGCTGCCAGAGTCCTTATCTTCCCCCCTGGGTTCTCTGTGTCTGTGCCTTGACTTTCTGTGCTGGTGCTGTTGGGGCCACCATCATCCCCAGTCAAACTCTCAAACTCAGGTCTGAGGCCTCTGCTTCAATGCCTGAGGATGTCTCCCTTCCCTCTTTAGCTCCAGACATCTCCTCTGGATTGCTGGTCAGGCTTCCATTAGCTAAGTCTGTTCTGCCATCTGTGCTGCTCCCTTTGCTAGACATCTTGAATGACGTTTGCTGTAGCCACCCTTTTCTCCTTTTATCATTGAAGTAAGGCCAGGCTGAGCTCCTGAGAAAACAGGTCTGTAGATTCACTGAAGGACTGAGAAAAGTTAAAATTGACATGGCAAAGGTGTGTCTTCTGAGGAAAGGACAACCAGTACTCCTGGCGATGACTTTAGGTCAGTGGAAGGAAAAGACCTGAGCACTAAGAGCTTGTGAAAGGGGTCAGGCCCATCCTTAGGGGAAACCGGCTGAGGAGTGGGGGGCAGGCCGAGCCGGAATGAGACACAGACCCAGTGGGTCAAGGAGGGGGAGTCTGGCTGGGGCAGTTACAAGCACAGGAATCAGCGAGGCTTAGCAGCTCGCTTCCTGTCTTGGGTCATCCTTCTGCTAGCAGCTGCTCCTACTGTTCCAGGCCCAGCCACCCCATCCACTGCCACCACCAATACCCTCATCATCCACAACAAAACCTTTATTAACATTTGGAACAGGTTCAGCTATTACTGAAACTCGTCATTTCTGAATTTAAATTGGGGCAAATGGCTATAGTGCAGAGTAATGCCATTATTGGGCACTGTGAATACAAGACTGAAGAATTGACAGCCATTCTTCAGATGGAGTTGAGGTGCAGGGTTGCCTCTGGATGTTGTGATCAGAAGACGTGTGATCTTCTAGCTGGTTGCCTGTAGAAATGAGCCTCTCCTAGTCAGGGGCATACTTTCTTTACCCTGAATCTTGGCCTTCACATTCTCAGTGGTGTCACTGGGCTTATCCTCCAGGGTGATGGTCAAGGTCTTCACAAAGATTTGTATTTTGACCTGTTAGTGAATTCAAAGATACTCCAAATTGCCAGTCACCTCCAGCAACCTGAAAGCCACCACTCTTGCTTGACAAAGCCAGCCACTGAATCTAAAGTTGACTCTTGTACTATTCTCTTTTCATTTGTTTCTGTTTGTTTTGGGGATGAAATGGTAAATCCTACTGTTCTAATAAGGAATCTGGTGTAAGATGCACACTTAATACTTAGATGAATTAGTTTGATAAAACTAATTTAGGGCTGGGTGCAGTGGCTCATGCCTGTAATCCCAGCACTTTGGAAGGCTGAGATGGGCAGATTGCTTGAGTCCAGGAGTTTGAGACCATCCTTGGCAACATGATGATGAAACCCCAACTCTATAAAAATACAACTAATTTGTTGGGCATGATGGTACACACCTGTGGTCCCAGCTACTCAGGAGGCCGAGGTGAGAGGATTGCTTGAACCAGGAAGCAGAGGTTGCAGTGAGCTGAGGTTGTGTCCACTACATTCCAGCATGAGTGACAGATAAGATGCTGTCTCAATTTTTCTTTTTCTTTGAAGAATTTGCTACTACTTATGCTGTATTATAGGCTCATACTTTTTCAGCTGGGCCAAAATATAGAGGAGATAGAAATAAATCTAATTAATAGAAACCCACTTGTTAAAGGAGACTTCAGACTGACAACTTTCTCTTGTCTGGAGTAAGATCCAAGCAAAGAGAATGGTCTGATAGAGCAAGCACCATGATGTATTTCAAAGGTTCCTACAAGTTTAAACCCAGGGTTACCCATGCATTGTAGAATTAGAAGTTTATGCATGTATTCAATCAACTATTCAGTCTTCCTTCTGGTAAAGGCATTCCAAAGGCACTAATGTCTCTTCCTCACTCCCAGCCAGCCCAGAGGTA
Source organism: Callithrix jacchus (assembly GCF_049354715.1). Lineage (NCBI taxonomy): Eukaryota > Metazoa > Chordata > Mammalia > Primates > Cebidae > Callithrix > Callithrix jacchus. The sequence continues at coordinate 23,386,777 of NC_133516.1, read as the reverse complement.
GCCACTGTCACCAATTTATTGATATATTCAGCCTTTTGATTATTTTAGGGATAGGTGTCAGTTTTCACTCTAGGCCATTTTGGTTCTGCCAGTTTTGAGTATTCAGTCGGGGTCTTAACACTATTTCCTATTGTCTGCTGCAGCATTTTTCATCATAGATAGTAACGTTTCGAAATCTATGTAGCAATCGTAAGAGCTTGTAATTCTTAACCTTGAATGTGGAGTTTTTAAAAGTTACATACTTGAGAACAATTTAGGGGAAGGGATGAAAGTTTTAAGACCAGAGTAGCTTGAATGATTGAAATAGAAAATCTCTCAGTGACATAAGCGGACATTTTAAGAATGCAGACTGTTTTATTACATTGCATATAAGTGATATTTTATACAATTTTTTTATAAAGAGAGGTTAAAAGGTACATATCATTTGTTAGTCCAAAGGTAACTTCCCCCTTTTTGCTAAATACTATACAATTAGACAAAACCATGTGGGGTTTCTCTGAATAAAAGGGTTGATTTTGATTTTTGAATAGTACATATAATTAGTGATAAAGTACCTATGTGAGAATGAATGGTATCGTGCATTCGTTCTTCATATTGACCCTAATACAGGTAATTATGCTATCTTTCCTAATTATAACTTATTTTGTTCTGGCTATGACATTGTTTTGTAACATACAAAAAAAGTATAATTATGCAAAGACTCCACTTTACAAATGTAAATACAGTCTTGGTTTGGTGTATGTTGGATACAATGGTCTTCCTTAAGCCTAAACACAGAAACAAAAGCATATTATAAGAGAAAGTCCAAGATGGGAAGTGATAAACTGGGTATTGAGTAGAGCTTTGTTAAAATTTAGCTGGTATGCTTGTAAAATTTCCACGTATTCATTAAATTATATTATGTCATTCTTATTTTTAGGAGCTGACTTGAAGTTTTAAGTTTTGCCTCATAAAGAATTATCACAATTCGGTTATTACAGTTGGATGATTCTGGTTTTTTAAAAATTCTTTTTACATGTATTTGTATAGGTATTAAAATTGAAATTGTTTAATGAGTAGAGTTAGGGCTTTAAATGTATTGGGGCATATTTTCTTTCTTTTTTTTAAGAAAGGAGAGAAGGAAAGAAAGAAAATGAAGGAGAGGAAGAAAGAGGAAGAAAAAGAGGGAGCAAGAACGGGAATGTTGCTTTATTCTAAAAATGGGTATTGAAAACCTCTTTTATGCCAATAATTGTGCTTAATAATGGCCCATCAATATTTCATTTAAACCTATGAGTAGGTATGATGTGGTACTGACAAGAATGTATATTTTGTGTATTTAAAGTGGAGAGCTCTATAAATGTTTATTAAGTTTACTTGTTCCGGATCTGAGTTCAAGTCCTGGATATCCTTATTAATTTTCTGTCTTGTTGATCTATCTAATATTGATGTTGAAGTCTCCCACTATTATTGTGTGGGAGTCTAGGGCGTTTAAGTCTCTTTATAGGTCTTATGTATCTGGGTGTTAGGATCCTTAGCTCTTATTGTTGCATTGATCCTTTTACCACTGTATCTTTGTTGCTTTAAAATCTGTTTTATCAGATGCGAGAATTGCAACTCCTGCTTTTTATGTATTTATTTATTTTTGCTCTCCATTTGGTTGGTAAATGTTTCAATATCCCTTTGTTTTGAGTCTTTGTGTATCCTTGCATGTGAAATGGGTCTGGATGTAGCATACTGTTCGGTTTTGGCTGTATCTTTTGATTGGGGGATTTAGTCGATTTAAATTTAGGATTACTGCCATTTGATGTTAACTGGCTGTTTTGTCCATTCGTTGATGTAAATTCTTCTTTATGTTGATGCTCTTTACTTTTTGGTATATTTTTAGAAAGGCTAATACTGGTTGTTCCTTTCTATGTGTAATGCTTCTTTCAGAAGCTCTTGTAAAGCAGGCCTGGTGGTAATAAAATCTCTGAGTACTTGCTTGTTCATAAAAGATTTTATTTTTCCTTCAGTTGTGAAGCTTAGTTTGTCTGGATATGAAATTCTGGGCTGAAAGTTCTGTTCTTTAAGGATGTTGAATATTAGCCCCCACTCTCTTCTGACTTGTAGGGTTTCTGCTGAGAGATCTGCTATAAGTCTGATAGGCTTCCCTTTGTGGGTAACCTGACCTTGCTCTCTGGCTGCCCTTAGTATTTTCTCCTTCATTTCAACCCTGGTGAATCTAACGATTATGTGCCTTGGGGTTGCTGTTCTTGAGGAATATCTTTATGGTGTTCTCTGTATTACCTGGGGTTGAATATTGTCCTGCTTTGCTAGGTTGGGAAAGTTTTCCTGAATAATATCCTGAAGAGTATTTTCCAGCTTGGATTCATTCTCTCCGTCGTATTCAGGTACACCTATCAAACGTAAATTTGGTCTTTTCACATAGTCTCACATTTCTTGGAGACTTTGCTCATTCCTTTTTATGCTTTTTTCTCTAATCTTGTCTTCTCGTTTTATTTCATTAAGTTGGTGTTCGACCGCTGATATCCTTTCTTCTGCTTGATCAATTCGGCTATTAAAACTTGTGCATATTTCGCTAAGTTCTCATGTTGTGTTTTTCAACTCCGTTAATTCATTTATATTCCTCTCTATATTGTCTATTCTTGTTAGCATTTCGATAAACCTTTTTTCAAAGTTCTTAGTTTCTTTACATTGGGTTAGAACAAGTTCTTTTAACTCCCAGAAATTTCTTATCATACACCTTCTGAAGCCTACTTTTGTTAATGGAACACAGTCCTTCTCCATCAGGGCTTTAAATGTATTGGGGCATATTAAATATTTCAATAGCAAAAAGTAGAACTGACTTTGAAGTGTGTAAGGTCAGGTACTGTAGATTTTACAAGTTTGAAAATAAAATAATATTTAGAATGCACTGTTTATATTTCCGGATCATTAAAGCACTCTTGGCTTGTGTGGTCCTTAAAGATGGGTTTATCAAATCTTTATTTAAGATTGGTAGGTCTGTTTAATCCTCAGAAAAAAAAATCTAGGGCTACAAAACAAAGTGGGAGAATTCCTTCTCTCATTCAACAATACAAGGTGTCACAGAAGTCTCATTGCAGCTTTAATTTTTAAAACTGCAGAATTATGTATGTTATAAACTTAAACACCATTGAGAAATTCAGTTACTTGAATTTCTTTTATACTTATTTAGTTTTGTGAATTTTGTTTTTTGTTTCATTTTGTTTTGAGACACTCACTCTGTCCCCCAGGCTGGAGTGCAGTGGTGCGATAGCGGCTCGCTGCAACCCTCCACCTCCTGGGTTCAAGTGATTCTTCTGCGTTCAAGTGATTCTCCTGCCTCAGCCTCCTGAGTAGCTAGGATTACAGATAGGTACCACCACTCTTGGCTTGGCTAATTTTTGTATTTTTAGTAGAGATGGGGTTTCATCATGTTGGCCGGACTGGTGTTGAACTCCTGGCCTCATGTGATCCTCCTTGCTTGGTCTCTCAAAGTTCTTGGAGTATAGGCATGAATTTTGAATAATGCCTTTTTTTTTTTCAGTGATGGAGTCTTGCTCTGTCGCACAGGCTGGAGTGCAGCGGCATTACCTTGGCTCACTGCAACCTCCACCTCCTGGTTCAAATGATTTTCCTGCCTCCGCCTTCCTGAGTAGCTGGGATTATAGGCATGCACCATCTTGCCTGGCTAATTTTTGTATTTTTAGTAGAGATGGGGTTTCACCATGTTGGCCAGGCTGGTCTCGAACTGCTGACCTCAGGCAGTCTGCCCACCTTGGTGAATAATGCATTTTTAATTTGTTTTTTTACTTCAGTACTGCTGAAGATGGCAAATATTGAGTGAAGGAAAAAATTAAATTACAAATGTATTATTCAAAATTGCTTTGCTTGAACTTTTGCTTGATTACAGGTCATTCTTCAAATCACTTTGTGAAATTACCTACTCTGGAATTCTAGGCACATACTTGGAGTATCCTTAAAAAAAATCTAACACTCGGCCGGGCGCGGTGGCTCATGCCTGTAATCCCAGCACTTTGGGAGGCCGAGGTGGGTGGATCACGAGGTCAAGAGATCAAGACCATCCTGGCCAACATGGTGAAACCCCGTCTCTACTAAAAATATAAAAAATTAGCTGGGCGTGGTGGCGCGGGCCTGTAGTCCCAGCTACTCGGGAGGCTGAGGCAGGAGAATTGCTTGAACTGGGGAGGTGGAGGTTGCAGTGAGCCGAGGTCGCACCATTGCACTCCAGCTTGGCGCCTGGTGACGGAATGAGACTCTGTCTCAAAAAAAATCTAACACTCTACACACTCACTATTATGTTATTACAGCTCATGAGAAACTCAGGTTTGAAGTAAATATATTTTTGAGGTTTGGAGATTTCTGTGTCTGAAAACAACTCATCTTGTTTTAGGAAATGGAATCTGACAACTTTTAGCATGATATAGTATAAATAGTATACTTTAATTGTTGGTAGTAATTACATAATGTGCAAAAATAAACTTTAAAAAATTAGCATTATATTTAATTTAGTGAGATCTAGTCCCAGTAGCTTTACTTGGTCTCATACTGCCTTTTTTTTTCTCACTCACACAGCAAATCAAGTTTATTATAAATTCAAGGAAGGGTTTGGTTAAGCACAATAGCCTATAAGCTCCTTGCTATTTAGATAACATCAAGACTCAGGCATGCACTCTGGAATTGGAACTTCACTGAGCTAACTAGCTAGGATCTATTCAAATAATAGGAGCTCTACCAGTGACAGATGGCAGAAGGGCTATCTTCTGAAACCTATTAAAAGTTGGTGAATTGCAAAATTCTAAATTTTAATATCTTAATCATTTGGAAGTAGTTCAAACAGAACCAAAACAGAAATATTTGGCATAAAATAAAATTTTTATGCTTAGTTTTGTTTTTATTATTAAGAGGCAGCTTTTGAAAGCCCTGCCAATATCAGGAATTGGGAAGACTGATAATATAGTGCTGTTGGTAAGAAACATTTCTTCAGTTTGTTTTCTCTGATATAGAATTTGATTTGTTTTAAAAACATGCTCCATCAGTCCACAAAAGTTACACTTCTGTAAGTAATGGGTTTTTATAAATTTGGTATTAATGCTTCAAATGTCTAATTAGATATATCGTAGAATTGTATATAATACATATTTTTATCTTGTTAAGCAGTGTATTTTAAATATGTTTGTGTGGGTTTTTTAATTCTCTTGGAGTCATTGAAATAATCAGGACCTTTATTTATGTACATTTAAAATTTAAATATAGCATATGTATGTTTTAAATATAAGGGCTGTTGGAATTGTCACATTGGAGTTCACTAAAAGTTTATGTGAAAAGTGAGTTCTTGGGTAATTTTCTTTGAGGTATATAATGTGTTCAAAGTGAGTAATTGGAGGTTTTTAGAGGCACTTTTTATTTGAATTACTTATTTTTAGCACTTTCACTTTGGTAAAATTTTCTGAGACTTAATTTGCTTTAGAAACCAAATTCGTTTTAGAGAAATCACATTCATAAAAAGAGTAACAGTGTAGTATGGTTAAAAAAATATTTTGAAAAGCATGAAATTAGGTTGCTATAGGCAGTGAACTACCTGTAATAGCTTGTTTAAAAATAAGGGGAATAGTTCTTTCTGTGGTCACTTGAACTGTAGAAGATGAAGTGAAAAATATAATTATGCTGAACTAAGATGAACTCCTTCCACAGATATTTGGAGAAAAGGTTTTAGTTATAAGTACGTGGGTTTAATGAAAACATAGGATTTTAATGGAAGTTCCTTTCTAAAATTGTAAAACATGTTTTATTTATCTATTTGTACATACATTCTACATTGACAAATTTGGATTTACAGGAGTAGGAAGTCTGTATGTTTCTGGGAAATTGATAAAAGACAAGGGTGAAGAAGAGTAAGACTCAAAAACCAACAGTAAAAATTTGGTGTTTATGGATAGCATCTGGTACACAGTAGATTGAGTCAGTGGACTTCGGACCCCTAGAGGCAGAGTCCTCAATATTTGTGGTGTTCTGTGCTAAAAATAAATGTCTTCTGAAAATTTTCTCCTATCTAAAAGATTCAGATGGGTGGCTATTAATTACTTTTTAAATTTTAAATTTTTATTTTTTTGACGGTGGAGTCTCACTGTTTTGCCTAGGCTGGACTCAAACTCTTAGGGTCAAGTGGTTCTCTCATCTCAGCCTTCTGAGTAGCTGAGACTACAGGCATGCACCACTGCACCCAGCTGTTTAATTCATTTTTTGAGAAACTTTTCTATTATCAACAATTTCTACACATTAAAAAGTAGAAAGACTGGTATAGTGGACTCTCGTATACCCATTCACTCAGCTTTTAATTTAGCTTTAGAAGTTATCAAACTCTTGGCCATCCTCTGATCAATAAAGATGGGTTTTTTAATTAAAAAAGTTTTAATTTTGAAGTAACTTTAAACCTACAAAAAAGTTGGATTATCAGTGTAAAGTTGCTGATTAAGTTCCTTGATTAGCCTTGTGATATTTGCAGAATCTGTTGTGCTATTTCTGCTTATTACTGATACTGGTAATTTGCATCTCTCCCTCCCTGCGTTCTTTCCTTTTGATGAGTCTAGCTAGCAATTAGCAATTCTATTGATTTCAAAGAACCAGCCTTTTTGGTTTCAGTGACATTTCTTCTATCTTTCTGTTTTTTTATTTCATTGATTTTTTTCTGTAAACTTTATTTCCCTTTAGCAGTTACTCTGGGAGTGATTAGCTGTTCATTCTCTACTTTTCTTAAGGTGGAAACCAAGGTCATGACGTTCCTTCTCTCAGATATTGGAATTTAGTGCTGTATATTTTTTTCTAAGTAGTGTTTTAGTGGCATTTTGCAAATTTCAATATATCATTTAAAAATTTTTTTAAAGACAGGGTTTCACCATGTTGGCCAGGCTGGTCTTGAACTCCTGACCTCAGGTGATCCACCCACCTTGGCCTTCCAAAGTGCTGAGATTACAGGCGTGAGTCACCACGCCCGGCCCAATATATCATTTTTATTCAGTTCAGAATACTTTGTATTTTCCACTTTGACTTCTTTGACACATTGGTGTTTTAAAAGTTAATATTTTTTTTTCTTTTTTGTTTGAGATGGAGTCTTACTCTGTTGCTCAGGCTGGAGTGCAGTAGCCTGATCTTGGCTCACTGCAGCCTCTGCCTCTGGGATTCAAGCGATTATCCTGCCTCACCTTCCTGAGTAACTGGGACTACAGGCACGCATCACCACGCCTGGCTAATTTTTTTGTGTTTTAAGTAGAGATGGTGTTTTACTATGCTGGCCAGGCTGGTCTCAAACTTTTAGTCTCAAGATCTGCTCACCCCAGCCTCCCAAAGAGCTGGAATTACAGATTTGAGCCACTGTGCCTAGCCTTATTTACTTTAAAACAGTTGTATGATTTCAGGTCTTATGTTTGAGCTTTGTTAGGCAGTACCAGAGCAGTTTTTGTTTGAGGCTAATTTTATCCCACTAACTAAAGCAAAAACCTGAATACCTTTCCTGATTCCTTGTGGCTAATGGGGTTTTCTACTGTGGTTGGTGAAAATGGGTACGATGCTCAGCCTTTTGTGAGCTCTGGTTTGGTGGTTTAACCCCCTTGATCATTTTGGGTGGTTCTTTCCCTGGCCCTTGGTAGTTTCTTCGCACACAAGTGCTGATCAGTATACAGCTGAAGGCTTGAGGGAGTCCACCTTGCAGAGCAATGGTGTTCTTAGATTCTCTTCTGGTGATCTGACCAGCAAACCTAATTGCTTTGTGCTTCCGCAGACTCCCAGCTTCGTCTCCCAAACTCAAGGAAATTGCTAGGCTCCCTCTGAGTTCCCTGTCCTCCTTTTCTTTCGTGACCTGTAAAGTTTTTTCTTGTTGTTGTTAGTAAACTGAGACAGTTGTAGGACTTATCTAGGTTGTTTTTAAATCTCTCAGTTACCAGTTTTTCTTCATTGCCTAATGTCCAGTTCCTTGAAAACCATGATATATTTTGTTGGTGCTTTAGGGCAGGAGGGCGAATATGATCCCTGTTGTTTCAACTTGGTTGGAAGCAGGCGTCTCTACATAAGGATTTAAAGTAATCCTTCCCTGAGGAAACGTATTTTAGGTGGTGGTGATTGGAACTGGAGATCATAATTGGTTATCAGAAATGACCCCATGGGGTGTGGTGGCTCATTTCTGCAATCTCAGCATTTTGGGAGGCTGAGGTGGGAAGATTGCCTGAGCCCAGGAGTTCTAAACCAGCCTGGGCAAATACTGAGACCCTGTCTCTATTTTAAAAAACAAACAAAACCCAAACCAAAACTGACCCCAGTGACTACTGAGCAATGATTACAAGATTCATTTTTGAGCTCCTAAGGAAGAATCACAGACTAAAGGTTAAGAACCTCAGACTGGTATTCTTTAGCAGGGTCAGTGTCAGAGCAAAAGGTCTTTGGTTTACACTTTGATGGGAGACCTGTACAATAGTATTACTCGACATGTTCAGGTGAGGATGGCTGATCTTTTCTCCAGGGAAAGAGGTTGGGCTTATTCTCACCATAGTCTATAGTAGCAGGCATAACCCTTGAGAATAACTGCCACCTAAACGTTTATTGATTTGGTGGAGCATTATTATTATGGTGGAATAACTCTAGTAATATGCTTTAGGATCATTACACTGCCCTAGGTGGAGAAGATCTTGTTACCATGCCCAAAACGTTATGTATGGTCATACGGCTTGTTTTGAGAAGTTGGACCTGATAGTATGTACCGTTTCTCCTTTTTCACAATGGCACTGAGTTCAGTATCTTATTGGTCGTTTATTTTTGTACCAGTCTTTATGTATTTATTTACATGTTTGATAAGAATGGCACACTTAGGAGTGAAATTATTAAAACAACATAAGTAATTGTACAGACAGACTCCTTTCTTTTTCCTGAGATGGAGTCTTGCTCTGTCGTCCAGGCTGGAGTGCAGTGGCATGATCACGGCTTGCTACAACCTCCACGTCCTGGGTTCAAGAGATTTTCCTGCCTCAGCCTCCTAAGTAGCTGGGATTACAGGCACCCGCCATCGTGCTCAGCTAAATTTTCTATTTTTGTTAGAGGTGAGGTTTTTCACCATGTTGGCTAGGCTGGTCTTGCACTCTTGACCTCAGATGATCTGCCCTCCTCAGCCTCCCAAAGTGCTGGGATTACAGGTATGAGCCACCATGCCTGGCAGACAGATGCTTTCTATTGTTAATTTTATGATAGATCAGGAAGTTTCAGCAATCTTATATATGGGGTTATGTTAAAATTCTGCACTTGGTTTTTACCTGACTGTTAATTTATACTGTGTTAAAATAAATAGGTATTGCTACTTCGTGTACATTTTAAAAAAAATTGAGACAGAGTCTAGCTCTGTCTCCCAGGCTGGAGTGCTGTGGCGGGATCTTAGCTCATTATGTCTGCCTCCCGGGTTCAAGCAATTCTCCTGCCTCAGCCTCCCGAGTAGCTGGGATTACAGGCATGTGCCACCACACCCGGCTAATTTTTTTGTATTTTTACTAGAGATGGTGTTTCACTGTATTGGCCAGGCTGGTCTCGAACTCCGGACCTTGTGATCCACCCTCCTGGGCCTCCTAAAGTGCTGGGATTACAGGTGTGAGCCATTGTGCCCGGCCCAGTGCACATTTTTTTTTTTTACCAGATCATTAATTCAGTAAGCGTTTTTGAGTGCCTACCGTGTGACAAGCCTGCTGTGCATTGGGTAGATGAGTAGATGGATGGAATCTGAAATGAAGGCAGTAATATTCCTACTGTGAGATCAGCCTCATCTAAAGCAGTGGTTCTCAAACTTTGGGGGCTGAAACCCATTTACATTATTGAAAACTTTCGTAGATGCTAAAGAGCTTTTGTTTATATAGGCTATAGCTACTGATACCATATTAATTCAAACTGATATTTTAAATATTTATTAAAACAGTATGAAATATTATATTTTAAGTAACATTTTGGAAGATATTTTCTAAAAAAAAGTTAGAAAACTATCATCATCTTACATCTTGCCAGTTTCTTTAATGTGTAGCTTAATGTTTAATACTGAAATACAAAAAAAAAAAAAAAAAAAAAAAAGGAAAAATAAGTCAGTGGGCCTGATGGATTTTCTCCCTGGACAAGCTTTGTTGGTAGTCAGAAATAATCAGAAGGTTGCCTAGTGGAGTTGGAATCGAATGGTGGTGTCAGTTGAGTGCTCTCCAATAGGAGTAAACCTGCCTTAGCGATTGACTCTTGGCCAGGGATTGCCATTTATGTTATTGGTGCTCAGGAAATATTTATTGGATGATTAATAATCCCTGAGAAGTTTTTGGGTGGGTTTCACTGCTAGTGCTATAGCTTTTTACTGTGCTACAGGGAATAAATTTGAGTTGTGTGAAGTACTTTAAGCTCAAGATGGTTAAACTAGACTACGTCTGAATCTGTGGAATGAAAAGGAAGACTCTGTTATTAGTTCCTCTCAGAATGTAAATTGTTCTGTATCAAAGTTGTTGCTAGTATAAACGAATGAATGAAATATGCCAGTTTTGTGGTAGTAAGTGATGCAGGTTCAAGCACTGGTACCCCATTGAAAATGTCATTAGAACCAGCTAGCACTTTAGTAACTACTTAAGTGTCATCTAAATTTTGATACATTCCATCAGCAAGTGATGAATACACCACTACTTTGGAAGGATTCAAATTTAAACAAAATATTATTAAATAGTAAGAGAACACTTGGATGGTATAAAACAGTGGTCCCCAACCTTTTTGGCACCAGGGACTGGTTTCATGGAAGATGATTATGGGTAGGGATGGATGGTTTGGGATGAAACTGTTCTGTCTCAGGTTGTCAGGCATTAGATTCTCATAAGGAGCCTGCACCCTAGATCCCTTGCAGGCACAGTTCACAATTGGGTTCATGCTCCTGTAAGAATCTGATGCCCCTGTTGATCTGATGGGAGGTAGAGCTCAGGCGGTAATGCTTGTTCGCCTGCTGCCCACCACCTACTGTGTGGCCCTGTTCCTAGCAGGTCTGCAGCCCAGGGGTTGGAGACCCCTTGTGTAACAGATAGTTGATAGAATGAAGTTATATAGTCTACTAAGGTATAAAATAATTCACTAATATTTGTTCCCTTTCTTCCCTCAGTGATCTTTCATTGTTCTGAAGCACAAGACCTTTAAACCACTGTAGGTATGGACAAAGAAGAAAGGAAGATTATCAATCAGGGTCAAGAAGATGAAATGGTAACCAGCTGTTCTGATTTACTCGTGAAGTATGAAGACTTTATCTCCACAATTTATTAGTCTAGGGAATAGAAAAATGCAATCAACAACAATAGCAGCAGCAGCAACAGCAGCTAAACTCCATGGATGTCTTTCTTCATCCTGTGCTTTTGATTTGGGATTGTGTAATATGCCTATTAATTGGTTTTAGTATGATTCTTTTTTTACTTGTGATCTGTTAAAACTTAGGGAGAAAAAGTATGTTTTTGCATTTGGTGATTTAAGAGGTAATGTTGGCTAGTATAATCCCAAATAAAGATTTAAATATAATCCCAAATAAAGATTTCTAATTTTGATTTATAAAAAATTTCGGCTGAGGCAGGAGAATTGCCTGAACCTGGGAGGCGGAGGTTGCAGTGAGCCGAGATCGCGCCATTGCACTCCAGCCTGGGTAACAAGAGCGAAACTCCGTCTAAAAAAAGAAAAAAAAAATTTTTTAATATCAGCTTAATAAAAAACCCAACTTCTCTACTTTGTGTTGGGGGGAGCCAGAAAGATATCAGGTAAAGTATAAGATGTCCTGTTAAATGTAAAAGTCACATAATCCAGGGAGAAATTTTTAGTATAAATATGTTCAAATGTTGCATGGGACAGACAAAAAGATTATTATTTCCTTGAAATTTAAATTTAAGTGGGCCCCCTGTATTTTCATCTGTTAAATCTGCCAACACTTGTTGCAGGGCTAACCTGAAACATATGAAGCAATCTGTCAGTGGATCAAATTGATCAGTCACAGTGGTGTTGGAACAATTAGCAAATCATTTGGAAAACAGTACATTAAATCTATTCCGTCCAAATGTACTATGATACTCTCAATTATATTGTGCAACAGAAATAACATGTTAGTGGAAAACTAGTGAAATCCTAAAACTGAGTTAATAGTAATGCAGCAGTGTTAATCTGTTGATTTTTGACAGATGTACCAGGATGTTAACATTAGGGGTAACTGCACAAAGGATGTGCAGGAACTTCATAGTATTTTTGTAACTTTTCTATAAATCTAAAATTTATTTCGAAATAAAAAGTTTATTTTTTTAAAAAAGCCCACCTCATAAGAAGATAAATTTGGAAGAATGAAAAAGGTATGTAAAAAATGAAATTGCAGACATTCTAGGGAAGTGTACTGAATATGAATTTACTGTATCAGTGGGAAAGAACTTATTAGGCATAAATTAAATATAAAATCAAAATGTAAGTATCAATAAATTTCCTTAAAATACAACTGACAAACTGGTCAGAAAAAAAATTTAAAGGTAAATTATGGATTGGGAAAATATTTATGGTTTATGTGACAAGACAGTAATACCTATCTGAAAAACAAAGAACTTTGGAATGTGTTTATCTGCCATATCATTTTATAATTAATCATCTGATCACTATGTCCACGCAGGAGATTTATGGTTACAATTTGAGTCGCTGGAAGCTTGCTATAGTTTCTTTAGGAGTGATTTGTACTGGCGGGTTTCTCCTCCTCCTTCTCTATTGGATGCCTGAGTGGCGGGTGAAAGCGACCTGTGTCAGAGCTGCAATTAAAGACTGTGAAGTAGTGCTGCTGAGGACTACTGTGAGTCCATGTATCTACTTGTAGCTGATTATTTAAGGAGTAAAACAATGTTTTTGTGTATACTTTATTCAAAATAATCTATGAAGGGAACATTGCTGCCTGGATAAAATGAGGAATGCTAATTCTAGTATTTCTAAAGGATTTATGTTGAATTGAATATTATTATAGTGATTAGAGTTTAATGGAACCTTAAAAATGGTCAAATTCACCCCCTTCCTTTCATATTTCTTATTGCCCTGAGAAATTAGATACTTGTCTGTTAAGGTACTGGTCCATTAGGACTGCATTTCAGATCTCATTCACTAGGACAGCTGCCTGTCTACTCTGTGATGCTGATGCACTCATCCTTTTTCTTTTTTAAAAATCCTAATTGGAAGCATTTTATAAGAGGTTTTAATATCTAGTCTCAATATGTAGGTAGACTAATTATTTTATGAAATGTTGATGTGTTTATCAGTAAAATACATAATAAAAAATGAGCAATGGAAAGCACTTTATTTGAATTTAAATATCCTCATGAAGTGGTTTAATATTTTCTGAGTAGGAATAATGTTTCCTCAATTAGAGATGAGGAAATAATACCTTGCAAAGAATGGAAATTAGGTGAAAATATAGGCAGTTTTATATAAAATTGGCTCCTGCCGGGGTGCAGTGACTCACGCCTGTAATCCCAGCATGTTGGGAGACCGAGGCAGGCGGATCACTTGAGGCAGGAGTTTGAGACCAGCCTGACCAACATGGAGAAACCTCTTCTCTCCCAAAAAATACAAAATTAGCCAGGTGTAGTGGTGGGCCCCTGTAATCCCAGCTACTCAGGAGGCAGAGGCAGGAGAATTGCTTGAACCTAGGAGGCAGAGGTTGCAGTGAGCCGAGATTGCACCATTGTACTCCATCTTGGGCAGCAAGAGCAAAACGCTGTCTCAAGAAAAAATTGACTCCTTACCCTTATCCCTTTCTGTCTTCCAAGGATGAATTTAAAACATGGTTTTGTGCAAAAATTCGCTTTCTTTCTTTGGAAACTCACCCATTTTCAAGTCCAAAATCTATGTCTGATAAGCTTTCAATTGGCCGTGCAGTTTGTTTGATTGAGAATCCCACTGAAGAAAACAGGCAAGAGATCAGTAAATATTCACAGACTGAATCACAACAGGTATTGTGATGTTAATGGTAAAGTTTCTTTAAAAACCAGAATTGTTACATTTTATGCTATCATGAATATTCTATAATTTTGTTTGCAGTTATTGCTTGATAAATTTATATGCATACAAAATATCACATATTACTACATATAATCCTACATATAACTGTTAATAGAGCTAACAGATTACATGCCACAAATGATGATATGCTTTTTGATGTAACATTTATGTGTGTTCCACAGATTCGTTATTTCACCCACCATAGTATAAAATATTTCTGGAATGATAACATTCACAATTTTAGTTTCTTAAAGTAAGTATCTTCCTTTTGTTTGGATTATACTTTGAATATCCTGAAAACGTTCTAGGTAGAAAAGAGTCCATTCTAGTATTACATAAAATTGCTGAGGTTTTATTTCATAGTTTCTATTCACTTATTAATTAACAAGTCCCTGTTGTTATTTGAAGGCTCATTAGCCATTTAATAAGAAGACCCACCTACAACTTACACCATGGCAAAATTTACATGAAAGTTAGAATTAGTATGATGCGTTCTTACCAGTTTCACCTCAAAGTGATTTTGAGTGTACCTCATAGGGTGTATTTTAGAGTATCTGAATCATTACCTGTTAGTTTACTGACACTTAAATCCTGTGGTACTTGAGGAATAGAGTAATAGGTGAATAGAGATTTAATTTTACTATGTAGATAAAGAATGGGACAAACTGTAGTAATTCCTTTATTTTTAATCAAGGATTCAAGTTATATAAGTGCAAATTAAGATTCTATTTTTATTGCTGTTAAAATGATTATTAGAAATGCTTGTTAATATCATTGCTTTAGAGTGCCAAAGGAATTCTTAGTTTTAGCAGTAAAAAGAAAATTATGTTATAAACATTTAAAATATTCATACCTGTAGGTTTCTATTGGAAGTAAAAAATAAAAAGTAAAATATTCATGCCTGGATTTTTACTCAGATACGCTAAAGAATTGGAACATTTGGAATGGGCATGGCCATTTTTACATGCCTAGTTCTAAAAACCATTCCTGATTAATAACTATTGCCTTAAAGAAAATCGGGCTGGGCACTGTGTCTGTAATCCTAGCACTTTGGGAGGCCAAGGGGGGCAGATCACCTGAGGTAAGAAGTTCGAGACCAGCCTGGCTAACATGGTAAAACCCTGTCTCTACTAAAAATACAAACAAAAATTAACTGGGTGTATTGGCAGGTGCCTATAATCCTAGCTACTCAAGAGGCTGAGTCAGGAGAATTGCTTGAACCCTAGGTGGGCGGAGATTTCAGTGAGCCTGTATCACACCACTTAATTCCAGCCTGGGTGAAAGAGCTAAACTCCGTCTCAAAAAAAAGAAAAAAGGAAAAAAAAGAAAAATTGCCAATGAGCTGTTATTCCGTTAATTTTTTTTTCTTTTTTTGATTTGGCATTGGCCCCTGCTGCCTTCTGGAGAAGTCATCAAAGTCAGTGGGAAGAAATGTCAAACATATTTATTGTGTGTCTTTTGCCAGCAATAGTAACTTAAAAATGTAAACTTATTACATTGATTGCAGTGTATTATGAAGCTTAGCTTTCCTATGTGCAAAAGGATTGGAATTAAGTATATGTAAGACTCTCTTCGCTTTAGAGTTTTATAGCTGGCATCTCAGTTAAAATAAGCATAATAAGCCGGATGTGGTAGCTCACGCCTGTAATCCCAGCTGTTTGGGAGGCCAAGGAAGGCAAATCATGAGGTCAAGAGATCGAGACCATCCTGGCTAACATGGTGAAACCCTGTCTCTACTAAAAATACAAAAAGCTGGGTGTGGTGGCACATGCCTGTAGTTCTAGCTACTCAGGTAACTGAGGCAGGAGAATCGCTTGAACCTGGGAGACGGAGGTTGCAGTGAGCTGAGATCTTGTCCCTGCACTCCATCCTGGCAACAGAGCGAGACTTCATTTCAGAAAAAAAAAAAAAAAAAAAGCATAACTAAAGCATTTTGAGAAAAAGTAGATATGTTAGTTGAATCCTAGTTGGAATTATTATAGATTTTAGGCATTATCTGTGACTCATAAATTCTGTACTTCAAACCAGATATGTATTAGGGAAGGGTTTGGATTGGTGCTTTTATGGAGATGAAAGAAAACTAATAGCATTTCTTAGTTTGACTCTAAAATGGAAAAGGAGAAACTATTTAGCCAAAGAGTAAAACTTTTTCATCTTTGGTTTAGAATTCTCAAGTTATACTTTATCTTAAAATTTTAAAGTTTAATTTTAGTTACTACAGCTTTGGCATAGTCTTAAGGATAATGATATTATATAAACTTGTATTTGGAGCCATCTCATCTGTCTTGCAGTAAATACATTGAATAGCTTTAAAGTTGGGTTTGATACTTAGATTTGTCATTATTTATCTTAAGAATTTGAGATTATAAAATTTTCATTTGTTATCTCAGTTTTTGTTAAGGGTTTCTAAGCATTTGTAAGGAAGTCACACCTTTTTAAACTCAGGCATTTAGAAAAATGAGGCGTTAAGACATTTGGATATTTTAAACTTTGTTTAAAGTAAAAACTTTGGATTTATTTAGGGGACTGGATGAAGGTGTTTCTTGTACGTCAATTTATGAAAAGCATAGTGCAGGACTGACAAAGGGGATGCATGCCTACAGGTAATTTTTATCCAACTAAAGTTAGATCTTCTCAACATTCCTGAAAGCAGTAGTATACATAGTCAACCCTTTACCATATAGTCATACATAGTAACAGACACTTTAATATTACAGACACAGTAGTTGAGAATTTATTGGTATTTTATTTGGGTAAGACTGTCTCTCAGTTTAAGAATTATAAAAATGTTAAAGTTGATATTTTGAAGTTGGCATCTGTGAAATTATACCATGTTTCATCAGTTCTCAGGTGCACATTTTTCTACCTTTTAACATCTCTGAAATTGGGATGTGTCATAGAGTTGGTGAAGTGTCATTCTTTACTTGATAGCATTTTTATCTTTCTTGATCATATGTAAAATGGTATGCCTTACAATTGATAGCACCTCACCTCAGATTTTCTGAAATTGTAAGCATGAGCTCAAATACACTGTAATGAACAATTGTAAATTGGGAGACATAATCTTCCTCGTGTTACTCCTTGTTAAATCATAAAAATACACCAGTGTATTACATATTTTAAAGATAAATGCCACTTTAAAATTCAATCAGAAATTTTCTTACAGTTCTGTAGCTTGTTCTTTCAAAGGGTTAGAACATGAAATTCACTCATTGAGACTTAACACTTCATAAAAGGCAAAAAAATGCTCTATCATATAGAAAATACTATTGGAACATAAGGAATTAAGTGGAAACATTTAAACTTTAGAAGCATTTTCTTTTAAGTCAAATGTACAATGTTTTGAATTAAACACTGTACAATATTAAAATAAGATCTTACAAATTTATTGGGTTTCTTGCAAAAATTAATTGTAATTCATAATTGTTAAAGATCTAGTGTGTTCAAGGGTGCAAGAGTACCTTTTGCTCACATGGTTATAGACTAGTGGAAGGAACTTGTCACACCTAAAGATGTGAGACAAAATGAAGTTAAATGCTACCAGTATAGGTATCTAGTATTGATTTCTTTGATTTAAATTCTGTAGGTAGAGAGTTTGAATTATAGAAGGCAAGTGTTGAGAAACATGAATAGAAACAGTCTGTGATTTAAGCCTTACCTAATACAATACCTTTCCTAAATTATACTATTATTATATAATGGAATACTGTTAATGTGTTTTCCTGTTCCAGAAAACTGCTTTATGGAATAAATGAAATTGCTGTGAAAGTGCCTTCTGTTTTTAAGCTTCTAATTAAAGAGGTAAGACTATTTATTGTATATAACTCAACAGTTGTGATCAATAGATTTGTCAATTTGGAAAGAGTCATGATTAAGATATTCTTGTTTTTCTTTTTCCTAACATCTTTTTGCATATTTTTACTTGGAAAGTAAAGACAAAAGGAATTTACTCTGGTAGAGAAAGAATCTGGGGCATGTATTCTTAAAATTTTGTCTAATTTTGCTTTTATTATCTGTTAAATGTCTAACAGATTTAGGCTCACTAATCTTCATTCTGGTTTTTGACTAAAGTTCAAGAATTAGTTGTATTAGTTCCTGGAGTGGCCATGTAATGGTGCTTATGAACGCAGCATAGTATAGTGATAGGAACTGGAAAGCCTGATTTGTAATGTGGTTTCATCAGTAACTAGCTCTGATCTCTAGTAAATTCTTTCTGTTGCTCCTTGACCTATAAACTTGGAATAAGTTTTTTCTAATGATCTCATTTGGGTGTGAGGTAAAAGGAGACTATATCTATATGACAGTGCATTGAAAAGTACAAAAGCATCAATTTGAAGACATTGGAGGGTTTTAATGAAATTGATAAAATATGGGGGTAAATGAAGTTCATTGCCAAGGGCTCCCTTATCTCTTTTTCATTTAGGATTTAATACTTACTGTCTTAGAGAAAGCAAAGTAACATAACCCATTAACTCATATTTGTCTTTCCTTTGGCCTCCTGTGAACTTTTGACATAGAAGTAAATTTGTGTTTTGTGTTTGTAATAAGCAAACATTTGTTTGATTTCATTAAAAATTTTGTATCCTGTTAGCCCAGAGCACAGTAATTATTGAAAATAAATGTACTTTATTGCTAAAGCAGGTTGCAGAACAGCTAAATTCATACACTTACTAGCCTTTTCTAGCTTAGTCTATGTTTGGATGGTTTGAATCTAAATGGATGCCAGCAATTTAAATTAACCTTATTTAGCCAAATTCTAGTCGTTTAATGATAGATTAACAGTATGATAGCATATTGCCCAACTTTTTAGGGAAGTACATTTTGCCATGGAATACTATGGAACTTACCCTTTGTGTATACATATCTTTTTGGCTAATTGTCAAATGAAAAGGTAGACGATCTGCATGGTCAATAATATCTCATTCAGTTTGACTTTAAAATTTTGTTTTTCAGGTTCTCAACCCATTCTACATTTTCCAGCTGTTCAGTGTTATACTGTGGTGCACTGATGAATACTATTACTATGCTCTAGCTATTGTGGTCATGTCCATAGTATCAATTGTAACCTCACTATATTCCATTAGAAAGGTACGTTAAAGTTTATTTTGGGTTTCACAACTGTATTCATATTTTGTAATAACATCTAAAGTGTGTAGAATAGTACTTGGCACAAAGTAAATTCTGAATGCAGTCATTATTTTATTCAGTGCATGAATATATACTCCTTCTCCCCCTCCCTTTTTTGTTTGTTTTGTGGGGTAGGAGGTTGGGGACGGCAGGTGCTTTTTAGAGTCAGACTACCACTTGACTGCTTAGAGGCCATAGGGATCTGTAGCTGCTGATCGCAGGCTGGAATACTACAAGGTACTGTGTTCAGGGTTATCCTATTAAAGTGCTTCTGCTTTTGTCTTGAACTAAAACAATGAATTATCTGAATTTCTGACTCAAGGTTTTATAAAGGCAGAGTGATGTGCATGTATTGTACTCACTTACTTTTTAACGTATCTTGAGAAGTGGTTCGTATCGGCTGGTCTCTAATTTCCTTTTCCTCTTTCAGCAATATGTTATGTTGCACGACATGGTGGCAACTCATAGTACCGTACGAGTTTCCGTTTGTAGAGTGAATGAAGGTAAGTAATTGGAGTGAATGTTGGGAGAGTAAATCAGAAAAGCGACCTGTTAGGCATAATGTGTGAAATAAGCCCGAAGTATAATACATAACATTATTGATTGAGTCAGCGTCTCTGTCACTCAGGCTGGAGTGCAAAGGCACAATCTTGACTTACTGCAGCCTTGACCTCTCAGACTCAAGTAATCCTCCTACTTTAGCCTCCTGAGTAGCTGGGACCACAGGTGCATGCCACCATGCCCAGCTAATTTTTGTATTTTTTTTAAGAGACGGTGTTTTGCCATGTTGCCCAGGCTGGTCTCAGACTTCTGGGCGGAAGCGATCTGCCACCTAGACCTCCCAGTGTTGGGCTTACACGTTTGAACCATGCACACTGCACCTGGCTTTTTTTCTCTTTTTACTCTCATCATTTCACTAATGGGATAAAGCCTTTTTTTTTTTTTTTTAAGTTGATGGGGTCTCACTGTTGCCCAGGCCTGAGTGCAGTGGCTCAACTTACCCACCTGGCTCAGCCTCCTGAGTAGCTGGGACTACAGGCTTGTAGCACCATACCTGGCTAATTTTTTTTTTTTTTTAAAGAGATGAGGTCTCACCATGTTGCTCATGCTGGTCTTGAACTTCTGGGCTCAAGAGATCCTCCTGCCTCGGTCTCCCAAAGTGTTGAGATTACAGACTTGAGCTACCCTGCCTCGCATATACATTCATGTGTTCTGAGAACTAAAAATAATACATTTCAATTTCTGAGTTTGTATCAAATTCACTTATTTATATAAAATTATAAATTCTTTTTTTATTTTCAAGGCAGTGCTGAAGGAAAAAATTATAAATTCTTTTGTGTGACAGGTACTATGCTAGGCTCTGGGGATTCAGTGTAGAGATAACAATAGTAACAGTAACAATGAAGTGTGACAAATGCTATGATAGGGAGAAGTCCGCGAACTTACATGTTAGAGAGACCTCATTTACTGTAGGTATTAGGGATGACGTCCGTGAAAGTACTTTTAAGTGGTGACTATTTGAATTAGCCAAATAAGAGGTAGGTGAGAAGTTGATAAGGGGAGGGTGAGAGAAGGATAGAAGAGGTTCTAAATACCCAAAGACCTAGAAATTAGAGATTGCATGGACATTGTAAGAACTGAAAGAAGAAATTTAGTATGACAAATACAGCAACTGTAAATGATGGATAGCTCTCTAAGGCATATTGAGGAATTTGGGCTCAGTCCAAAAGACAATGGAAAGCCATTGAAGGGTTTTATTATTGTTATTATTAGATAGAGTCTCACTTTGTCACCGAGGCTGGAGTGCAGTGGGAATCTTGGCTCACTGCAACCTCCATCTCCAAGGTTCAAGCGATTCTTCTGCCTCAACCTTCTGAGTAGCTGGGATTACAGGCATGTGCCATCATGCCCAGCCAGTTTGTGTATTTTCAGTAGAAACAGGGTGTCACCATGTTGGCCAGGCTTATCTCAAACACCTGGCCTCAAGTGATCCACCCGCCTTGGCCTCCCAAAGTGCTGGGATTGCAAGCATGTGCACCATCATGCCCAGCTAATTTTTGTATTTTTAGTAGAAATGGTGTCACCATTTTGGCCAGGCTGGTCTTGAACTCCTAATCTCAAGTGGTCCATCTGCCTTGTTTTCCCAAAGTGCTGCAATTACAGACATGAAACACCATGCCTAGCTGCCATTAAAGAGTTTTAAGCAGAGAAGTGATAAAATACTTGCCCTTTGGGGAAACATTTAGACTAGTTTAGAGGGTAGGAATACTGAAGGTATGACCTCCCTGAATCAAGGTAGGGATTGTAGAAATGAAAAGAAATGAACTTGAAAGATACTTAAATGTGTCCGTTGAACAGGATTTAACCCATTGGATATGAGGTCATGGAGAGCTGTCTGGCTAGGTGAATGGATGTTGGTGCTATTTAATTAAATAGGAAACTCTGGAAGAGAAGCAGGCTTGTAAGAAGGGTACTGTTTTGGACATGTAAATTGTCTGGCGAGATGTTGAAGAGGTAAAGGAGGCAGCACAGTATCATGGGCCTTGGAGGCAGAAGCTGCTTTGATTTACTCAGAACACCAAATTGGTCTCCATTTTCTTGACTCAGACTACACCCAAGCGATTGCTTCCTTCCCTGTGCTTCCTGTCACTTTGCTACTCTCAGTGGGAAGATCTATCTCCCTTAGCTGAAGTCTAAGATGTGTAGCTTATTAATACCTCTCTTCTTGTTCTGTTGCTGCAGATGCTGGGGATGCTAGGGCAGATGTACCATTAAACTTGAATCTTCCTTACCCACTTCGTATAGTCTTAGATATCATCAATACCTTGTTTTCTGGTATACATAAAAGGAGTAGAATTTCAAGTGTTGTTTAAAAGCTTTAAGAAAAGTCAAATTTTTACTTTTTCTTCCCATCTCAGGAATGGATTTATTTATTTTTTTAAAGAAAAGCCAAATTTTTAAAAGAAGGGATCTTATTTTAAAGGTGAAGATTGATATACCTACTATATATTAAATGTCGTTCTTTAAAAGTTGTTCTCTCATAATTTAGTAAATTACTTTTTTTTTTTTTTTGAGACGTAGTCTTGCTCTGTCGCCAGACTGGAGTGCAGTGGAGTGAGCTTGGCTCACTGCAACCTTTGTCTCCCAGGTTCAAGTGATTCCCTGCCTCAGCCTCCCCCGAGTAGCTGGAACTACAGGCATGTGCTACCATGCCTGGCTAATTTTTTTATATTTTAGTAGAGATGGGGTTTCACCATGGTGTCCAGGATGGTCTCTATCTCGTGGCCTCGTGATCTGCCTGCCTTGGCTTCTCAGAGTGCTGGGATTATAGGAATGAGCCACCATGTCTGGCCACTTCATTTTTTAAAAAAAGGAAACAAAGAGTATTTGTCTTACAGGATAATATCACAAACAATAGATTTCTTTTCATCTGTGTCCATTTATAAACTAGTGTGACTGTCTTCTGAGCACAGTATTAAACCTGGACAGGGAGAGGGAGGAGGTTAGAGAATGAGAGGAAGAGAGAGAGAATACCTATGTATAAGGTGACCTTAGAAAGCCTTTTACACTTGGGGAGATCTTTTTATTTTAATTTTTCCTTTTTTCAAACACCAACTTGTACCAGAGGGAAGATCTTTTAAAAAAGTGTTTCACTAACTTAAATTTGTAAGGAAATAATGAACTAGATAAAATATTAAAATGTTTAATTTATTTAATGAATTCACTCATATTTAAAATATCTAAAAACAGTAATTTAGGAATATTAAGGAGGCAATGAGACTTGGAAGGCAATGAGAAAAGGAATATGATAGATATGCTGTTGAAAAGTAAATGTGCTAAGATTTTTGGTGCTTCTGTTTCCAAGAGATTATAGAAATCAGTTTGTTTTGCCTGTTTCACAGGAGTCTCCTCTGTGGACTCATTGCGTCTCTTTTCCTTAGGCTGATAGCCAACATTTATTATGGACAGTTGTCATGAGTGTCGAAGCATACTCACTTGGTTGGCCAGAGGGTACTTGGTATCACCTGTGCACAGTTGGTGTCCTGCCAGGAGATTACCCGATACACCATGCTTTGTTAGCCTAATAATCTTATTTGTTAAAACTTGCCATTTATTGGATTTTTCTGTTTTACCCCATTATATTATTAACTTCCTACTGAGATCAGATGACTTCTGAATAGTATTTGCCGTGTTTTTCCAAGGTAAAGAATTTTTTTTTCAGATTTTTCTTTCTTTAAATTCAGAAATGGAAGAGATTTTTTCCACCGACCTTGTGCCAGGAGATGTCGTGGTCATTCCATTAAATGGAATAATAATGCCTTGTGATGCTGTACTTATCAATGGAACCTGCATTGTAAATGAAAGCATGTTAACAGGTAAACTAAATGAGTAAATATCACACGAGTTGTTTATAATGATATCATGACTGAGTAGTTACTGATTAAGCCTTTTCAGAATCAGCTATGTCATTTGTATCTTTACTCATGAATATGTTGGATATTGGAGATTTAAAATCCTGAATAGACCAAATTCTGCATTATACTCAGCTACAACACTAGATACTGTGCTATAGTGTTGGTCACATCTCTTGGCCTGATTCTGGCTACTCTTTGAACGTTAGGAAATAGTTTCTGGTTAAGGAAGTGGAAAGAAGTCCTTTTCCCACCAAGAATGCTGCATACAGTATTTGGTTCTTCATTTGATGTGTAAACAGTGGGAATAAAGAAAGATTTTGTGTTTTCTTGATGGGGAGTTGTGGACTTTAAAATTACTTCCCTTTGGAGATTTCAAAATCTTTTTTTTTTTTTTTTGAGACAGAGTCTTGCTCTGTCTCCCAGGCTGGAGTGGAGTGCAGTGGTGTGATCTGGAATCACTGCAGCCTCCGTCTCCTGGGTTCAAGAGATTCTCCTGAGTCAGCCTCCCAAGTAGCTGGGACTACAGGCATGTGCCAACACGCCCGACTAACTTTTCTATTTTTTTTTTTATTAATTATTTTTTTTTTTTTTGAGATGGAGTTTCCCAGGCTGAGTGTAATGGTTTGATCTCAGCTCACCACAATCTCTGCCTCCTCGGTTCAAGCGATTCTCCTACCTTAGCCTCCTGAGTAGCTGGGATTACAGGCATGCACCACCACGCCCAGCTAATTTTTTTTGTATTTTAGTAAAGATAAGGTTTCTCAATGTTGGTCAGGTTGGTCTCAAACTCCCGACCTCAGGTGATCCGCCTGCCCAACGTGCTGGGATTACAGGCATAAACCACTGCGCCTGGCAACTTTTTGTATTTTTAGTAGAGATGGGGTTTCACTGTGTTAGCCAGGATGGTCTTCATACCCTGACCCTATGATCCACCTCAGCCTCCCAAAGTGCTGAGATTACAGGTGTGAGCCACTGTGCCTGGCCTGGAAATTTCACAATGTTGAAATGCTTGATTTTTTTTTTCTTTTCTTTTTTTATTTTTGACACAGAGCCTTGTTCTGTCACCCAGGCTGGAGAACAGTGGTGCGATCTTTTTTTTTTTTTTTTCGGTTGGAATCTCGCTCTGTCACGAGGCTGGAGTGCAGTGGCGTGATTTCGGCTCACTGCAACCTCTGCCTCTGGGTTCAGTTGATTCTCCTGCCTCAGCCTCCCAAGTAGGTGGGATTACAGATGTGTGCTACCACACCCAGCTAATTTTTGTGTTTTTCAGTAGAGACAGGTTTTCATCGTGTTAGCCAGGATGGTTTTGATCTCTTGACCTTGTGATCTACCCACCTCAGCCTCCCAAAGTGCTGGGACTACAGGCGTGAGACACCGCACCCAGCCAGTGGTGGGATCTTGGCTCACTACAGCCGCTGCCCCCAGGTTCAAGCAATTCTTATGCCTCAGCCTCTTAAACTATTGGGACTATAGATGTGTGCTACTATGCCTGGCTAATTTTTGCATTTTTCATAGAGACAGGGCTTCACCATTTTGGCCAGGCTGGTCGCAAACTCCTGGCCTCAAGTGATCCACCCACCTTGGCCTCCCAAAGTGATGAGATTACAGGCGTGAGCCACCTTGCCTGGCCAATATCTTATTTTAATAATGTGAATTTTTTCTTATTGTCATAGTCAATCTGGCTAGAAAATGATTTCTGTGTAATACATTTTGAAACTGTTAAGAACCCTGTCTTAAAACACACAAACATATACATATCTCATGTCTTAAAACACACAAATATATACATATCTGACACACTTGTCTTCTTTGAAGCAAGAAATGTGAATGCTACAGAGAATTAAAAAGAATTTGACTGTGGTTATTTGAGAGAACCACCACATTACTCATTTTTCTCATCTTTTTTTTGCCCAGATGTCTTCTCTCTCTCTCTCTCTCTCTTTCTCTTTCTTTGTGTGTGTGTGTGTGTGTGTGTGTGTGTGTGTGTGTGTGTGTGTAGGGGTGGATCGGGGTAGGTCTTCACATCTCTTATGTACATGAGGTAAAGTGCTGCTGTTACCATTAGTTCTTAGAGATAAGAAAACAAGTACAGGGACTGTAGCAACTACTTAATGTTTTTTGAGATTATTTGAAACTGAACAACAGAACTGTTTCTAAGCAGATACCTTTGAGCCACCAATCACTTTCTGGAATTACTGTGGGAGATAATATTTGATACTTCTATGTGAGGAAATTGGCAGACAAAAAAGCCCTTATCCACATACACAACTCTTAATGATTCAAGTATGGTAGCATTTAAAATATTTAACAATTTATGATCTTTTGGTGTTTGATACTGATTCCTGTGCTTTTGTTTAATAATTTGTTAACTTTTTTTTAAAGGAGAAAGTGTTCCAGTGACAAAGACTAATTTGCCAAATCCTTCAGTGGATGTAAGAGGAAAAGGAGATGAATTATATAATCCAGAAACACATAAACGACATACTTTGTTTTGTGGGACAACTGTTATTCAGACTCGTTTCTACACCGGAGAATTCGTCAAAGCCATAGTTGTTAGAACAGGTAGGAAACATCTTAATTAATCTCTTCTTACATGTTTCAGCATATTTGGTACCTACTGAATGTTTAAAAAGAGATTCTGTTTTGGGAGATAATTCTCATTTTTTTATAAAAATATAAATAATTCTCTCTCTTTTTTATTTTTGAAAGGATTTAGTACTTCCAAAGGACAGCTGGTTCGTTCCATATTGTATCCCAAACCAACTGATTTTAAACTCTACAGAGATGCCTACTTGTTTCTACTATGTCTTGTAGCAGTTGCTGGCATTGGGTTTATCTACACTATTATTAATAGCATTTTAAATGAGGTATGTATGTGGGACTCTTAATAGGGTTTGAACCTCAATTATTCATCACATGCAGCTATTGAGGATTTGAAATGTGGCTGGTGAGACCGAGGAACGAAACTTTTAGGTTAATTTCATTTTAATTAATTTAATGCTAACAAAGTCATGAGACTAGTAGCTATTATCTTAGAAAGCCCAGCTACAGAGCATTTCCACTGTAAAGTACATTTCTTTTGGATGTCTCTGGTTTAGATGGTCTATTACTTGATCTTGTGAGTTAATTAAAAAAAAAAAAACAACCCACATACTTACCGAAAGCTTTATTTTCTCTTTTTTACCTCTGAGATGTAATATACAGAGTGAAAATGATTTTTTATTTTAAGGCGCTGGTTGTCAAAAGTGGAGACTGGCACAGTAAGGTGTGTGTGTGCGATGCGTCAATAGCTGATAAAGCTTGTAGACTGGCTTTGAAGTGTGTCATGTGTGAAGTATGCAGGGCTATGAAAATGAGAAGTTTCTTTTAGAAGTAGCTGTCATTCTATAATCCATTGAGCTTTTTTATTTTGCAGAAGTATCTGAGGAAAAAAATTATAAATGGTTAATAGATAGGTATATACATACATACACATACATGAAATAGACAATTGGAAATGACTTACAGGGCCGGGTGCGGTAGCTCACGCCTATAATCCCAGCACTTTGGGAGGCCGAGGTGGGTGGATCACGAGGTGAAGAGATCAAGACCATCCTGGTCAACATGGTGAAACCCCGTCTTTACTAAAAATACAAAAAATTAGCTGGACATGGTGGCGCACGCCTGTAATCCCAGCTACTCGGGAGGCTGAGGCAGGAGAACTGCCTGAACCCAGGAGGTGGAGATTGCGGTGAGCCAAGATCACACCATTGCACTCCAGCCTGGGTAACAAGAGGGAAACACTGTCTCAAAAAATAAAAAGAAAAAAGAAAATGACTTACAGATTTTCACTAAAGAAATACCCATATTAAATTAGTAAATAATATTGGGGGTTTGACATTTATTTTTGTGTTAATTGTAGGTAGAAGTTGGGATAATAATTATTGAGTCTCTTGATATCATAACAATTACCGTGCCACCTGCACTTCCTGCTGCAATGACTGCTGGTATTGTGTATGCTCAGAGAAGACTGAAAAAAATCGGTATTTTCTGTATCAGTCCTCAAAGAATAAATATTTGTGGACAGCTGAATCTTGTTTGCTTTGATAAGGTTGGTTCAGTTTCATAGTTACTTTCAAAGGTTACTTCGTAGCTTTTAAATGTTTAGATCAGTGTTTTTAAATTTTCTTTGTCAACAAATTTGCACACCTTCTATCATGTTCCTCTAATTTTCCTTTTCCACAACTTATCTGGTATATGCATCATTTTTATATACCCTAAGTTATCACTTAACATTAATGATAGGTTCTTGGAAACCACAACTTTAAATGAAATGAAACCAGTTTTACCATAGGCTAATTGATACAAACGAGATTTAAGTTCTTATGCCATATTTTGGTCACGGAAACATCACTGAACTTCTAAATAAGGATCTAAAGCACTTCTGATATTAATCATTGAAATAAATATGAGCTATACATTAAGAAAGAAAAAAAACCAAGTAAGATGATTATTTACCTGATTGTTTTATTTCAGGCTTATGGGTAGTGAGAGCCTGTCTTGACAACTGGGGAAACAAGGCAGGAGCCAGCCCTGGACAGGATGCCATTGTATCAAAGTGCAGTCATAGTCGCTCAGATTGGGGCCATTCAAATATGCTGGTTCACTTAACTTGCATAGCTTTGAATATGGGAGGAAACCGAAGTACCTGGAGTGAAATCCATGCAGACAGGAAGAGAACATGCAAATTTCTTGTAGATAGTGGTCTCCGCTGGGCATCAGCACTCCCCACCACTGCCTCATCAAAGTTATAAAAAAGACTAACAAAACAGTGTTGAGGACATGTTTTATTTCTTATTTACTCACTTTTTAATACTTTGGATATTGCTTATTTGCTCAAAGCTGCAGTTAATTTGATTATATCCAGAATTAGGCCCAGTAGTATTAATAGTAGTAGTAGTAAAGATTACTTGATCTTTAATGTTTTTAGATAGTAATTCTTATTTAACATAGTAGGCTCCATACATATATATTTTTTATGATTTTAATGCTTTTAAGCGTGTATGTTTAGTGTTTGCCATATGATATTACTGAATATGTTTCAGAATTATGAAGGTCACTGATTTGATGTGAAAATGACAAATTATGTAACTGTGTGACGTATATCTTGCCTCTTAGAAAGATTTCTCCTTTCCTGAGCTGGAATTAGTTTTCTTTAAAGTTTTCTGAGAATTAAATTTTGACAAAAAATCCTTCTATCAAACTCTTCTGGGTAACTGATACGAATTTGATTTTTGTGCATTTCATTATTACAGAGAAAAATGTGAAACATGTTCTGTTAAAAAAAAAGTCACTTTCACTATTATTTCATATTTATCTGTTCAAAAAATTTCACTTAATGCTTGTCTTTTTTGGAAACTTTACTAAAATGTTAAAAGTGGAGAAAAGGTGCATGTGTAATACACCCTCATTTACACCTTATCCAGCTTTATCAGTTACCAGCACTTTGCCAGTCTTATTTTATTTGTCTGGTCATTTTGAAGGGGACAATATCACACATTATTTTACCCCCTAACCACCTCAGTGTATATCTAGAGGACATTTAAAATACCACTATCACGTTTACCAGAATTAGTAATTCCTTCGTTTTTTTTAATATCAAGTTGGGATTTCCTCAAATCTCAAATTTTTACTAACTGGTTTTTCAGTCAAAATCCAAACAGGGATTACATTGCTTACAATTAACATGTAACAATTGCCTTTACTTACCCTTCATCCCCAATTATTTCATTGAAGAAACCAAGTCATTTACCTTGTGGGTTTGGCCAGTTGGTTCCTTCTGATATACTTTAACTTCTTCCTCTTGGCTCTCCCTGTACAGTAATCCTTCATTCCTTGACAGGCATCCTTTATTATTGGTAAGATAGGATAATTAGGGCATCTTTGCAGTGATTTTTTTTTTATAGTATGAGCACGTAAATGAATGCCCTCCTCCCCTTACATAGAAGACTTGTAGCACCCCTTTCCCACTTTGACCATATGTCCTAGAAGCCATTCTCTATCAGTATACAGAGATCTTGCCTGTTTCTTTTTTTAACTCTGTAGAACTCCATTATGTTATATGTAGCATAGTTTCTAATGCTATGTGGTTGTTTTTTATTTTTATGTTATTAATTTTTTTTGAGGCATTATCCATACTTTGTGCATGTGTGCTTTGTTTTTTTAGACTGGAACTCTAACTGAAGATGGTTTAGATCTTTGGGGGATTCAACGAGTGGAAAATACACGGTAAATACTAGTTAGACTTGATAGTTTATTTTAAATAAATATTTTGACATATGCAACATTCAAACATAGAGGAAGTAATATAACAGACAACTGTGTGCCTACACCAGGATTGAACAGTGGACGTGTTACCATATTTGCTTCAGATCTCTTCCTTTAGAAGATTAAGATATTATAGAAATTGCCAAAGTCTCACTCTGTCCCTTCTCCAGTTCCTACTGGCATTCTGAAATTATTTTTTGCGTATCTATATTTTTACTGCATATAAATCTATAAATCAGTATCCATGAATGATATACTGTACTTATGTTTTACTACTTTTTCCCTCTTCTCCAAACCTTGTTTTCAAGAATTATCCATGTTGATATGTACAGATCTAATTTATTTAACTGCTCTGTCTTATTCCATTGTATGATTAAACCTTGTCTCTTCTTCTATTAAGGGGCAAGTCTCTTTTTTCTCCTTTTTTCTCTGCACTGTTATAAATAGTGCTGCAGTTAAAACTCTTACACACAGCTCCTTGTAGGCATGCGGCTGAGTTTCAGTAAGCTAGATCCCTATAAATGTAAATGCTGGGTCATAGCACGGGCACAGCTTTAGCTTACTTATACTTTCTCAGTGGATAAAGGTCTTTTTGCTCCACATTCTTGCCAAACTTAATATTGTCAGATCTGTAATTTTTGCCATGTGGGTGCATATGAGTATTACATTGTGGTTTTATTTACAGTCTTCTCGTTACTTATAAAATTGAGCATCTTTTCACATTTTTGGAGGGAGGGTCATTTAGAATTCTGTGTGTTTATATCCTCGTTTTTCTAATGTGTTGTGAAGTCTATCTTGTGCATTTGTTAGACATCTTTTTTATTTTCTGGATAGTAATCGTTTGCAATACCATGTATTGAAAATATATCCCATTAGTCCCCGGCTCATCTCTTTACTTCGGTTTCTGTTGCTTTTTGAAGATGTTTTACTCCTGTAGTTTTATGTATGTTGTTTCCCGCCCCCACAAAAGTCTGCTAAATTTTGGTTTATGTAGTTTGAGAGACCATATTGTTTGGCTAATGTAATTTCAAGAGTTATATCTTGCAAAATAGAATGTCACATTGTGACCTTTTTTTATCCCTAGTAATGCATGTTGTCTTAAATTCTCTTTTGTCATATATTTATGTAGCTCCACACCAGCTTGCTTTTGTCTAATGTTTGCCTAGTGTGTGTTTTGCCACCTGTCTACTTCTCAGTCTTTCTGTGCCATGATGATCATATTTATTCAGACATGTTTGAAATTATTTCTACCAGTGCTCCCCAATTTATATGCACATTTTCACATTCTCATTTTCTCAGTTTATACATCCTAATCTTATACTGCTTGTTCTTACATTATCAATATTTATACTTAGGGTATAAAGTTCATGGGTGTCAATACTGCCTTTTAACCATCGCTCCCCCCCAAAAACAAACCTATGGACTGTAAAATACTTTTGGTTATTCCCCTTCTTTCCTATATGTATTTGTTGTGTAATATTTTATGATTATGATTTTGTTCTTAGTCTGCATGCTTAGATTTCCTAGGTGTACAAATATCTCAACTGTAGCATCTTGTATAAATTGCCATCTTCTGTAACTACATCCATTCACTTTGTTTCACTGTCACTCTTTCTTTTTAACTGAAAGTTAGTTTAAAATAAAGGAATCAGAATGGCGACTCCATAGGCAGAGCAGCCCACTGTCACTCTCGGGTGGTAGTACAGCTGTATAGATTTCTAGGTCTGACGCTTGTGTTCTCTCAATACTGTGAAGGTGTTATTTCATTTCTCTTAATACCTTTTCTTGGTTGGTACTGATAAATGTTCGTCTCTTTAGTAATCTTTTTTTCTCTCTGGTTGCTTGAAGAATATTTCTTCACTTTTAATTTCTGCAGATTCACCGTGATATTTTTATTTGTTTGTACAGGGTTCATGTTGCTTCTTGATTTCATGCATTCATGTTTTTCATAAATTCTGGAAAATATTCAGGCCTCTTTTACTTCAATTATGGGTCTTTTCCTTGTGCGTTGTTTTCTCTCCATCTGAGCCACATGTTGGACAAGACAGTTTACTCGGTTCTTTCCAAGTCTGCTCCCACCCACCTCTCACATCTACAGTGTCTTATTTTTCTAAGTCTAACTTTAAAATGTCCTTTTTGCATTCATTCAGATTTGCCATTCTGTTATCTTAAACTTATGGAATTCTTTATTTTTTTATTTTAAAAATAGAGATGGGTGTCTCGCTATATTTCCCAGGCTGGTTTTGAACTCCTGGCTTTAAGTGATCCTCCTGCCTCAGCCTCCCAAAATGCTGGGATGACAAGCATTAGCCACTGTGCCTGGCCAAATTTATAGGATTCTAATTCTGTCTTTGTTATGTCTGTCGACACTTGGTGAATTGTTTGCTAGCACATCTTTAAATTATGGTCTCATTCTTAACTGAATTTTTCTTTGAGCTCCCCTCTGGAGAAGTTTAGACTTTGCTTGGCTAAGAGCCCCAGAGCCCCAGTGGTACTCAGTGGTGTCATACAAGCTTTAACTGACCTTCTGTGTTTCAGTCCTTGGCTCTGCTACTTATGGGCTATGTAACCTTGGACAGTTACTTAACCACCCTGCTTCAGTTTTCTCATTCATAATGGGGGCAATAAAACACCTTTGTGTGGTGTGAGGATAATGGGTCAATATATATAAAGTTATTAGAATAATGTCTTGTGCATATTGAATATTATACAGATATTAGCTATTTTCTTGGACTTTGGGTGAGGAAAAAAGACAACCTTATTCATAGTTAATACCTTTAGGTCTGTGGGTGAATTTTTTCTCATCTGCCATTTTCCTAAGCCCACATAGTTCTTCAAGAGTACTGGCTTTCCTGAGTCAGTGGGATCCTTTCAGTACCAGGTCCCTACTTTGCATGGGACCAGACTTTGTTTCCTGTTCTTTTGTGGGTATTACATCCCAAGTGCTTAGTTTACTGAGATGGCCTCCCTTCATCTCCCCCAGCAGCCATAGCATCAGCTCAAGTTCACACTCCTCTGGTTTTCTTTTCCCTTAATTTCTGGCACTTGACTATTTCTCTTTCTTAGGAGCTCAGTTTGGGATTGAAAAGATATATATGTGTTTTTTTAGTCACAAAACCAGAAAAGCCCTGTTAAAATATTATCTTGATTCTTAGGATTTATGAAACTAATTCACTATATCTTCTGCTTAGATTTCTTTTACCAGAAGAAAATGTGTGCAACGAGATGTTGGTAAAATCCCAGTTTGTTGCTTGTATGGCTACTTGTCATTCACTTACAAAAATTGAAGGAGTGCTTTCTGGTGATCCACTTGATTTGAAAATGTTTGAAGCCATCGGATGGGTAAGTCAAATACTTAACTTTAGGAAAATAATAGTAAAAATTAAATTACCTCATGGAAGGATTATTTCTGCTTTTTGTTTTAATGACAGTCTATCTCACACCCTAAAAGGAACTATATGATTTCTAAAGATAATCACTGGAGAAATATTTTAAAAATCGTGCAAAAGTAACTTTTAGTTAACCCATTTTATACAACACCTTTATTAGAGGCTGACCAGCCCAGGTTCCTGCTTTGTGTGTAAGATAAACCAGGGTTCAGCAACTTGGGGCGATAGGCCAGAAGCCAGTAAGATGATCTTAACTGACATAATTTCTTGGCCACAGGCAAAGCAGTATAAAATCCTACATCTTCATTGTTCTTTTTTACTGTTTACTGTGTCCACACACATGCACATGTTTTTGTTTGTTTGTAAATTCCTTCTATTTTTGCCATTGGTAATTTTAATTTCTAAATACCTGCTTATGTTCTCTGGTTGTTACCATTTTACAGCATTCAGTTCTTCTTTATTTTATTTACTTATTTTTTTTGAGATGGAGTCTTGCTCTGCTGCCCAGGCTGGAGTGCAGTGGCACAATCTCAGCGCACTGCAACCTTCTCCTAGGTTCAACTGATTCTTCTGCCTCAGCCTCCCAAGTAGCTGGGACTACAGGCACGTGCCACCATGCCCAGCTAATTTTCATATTTTTAGTAGAGACGGGGTTTCACCCTGTTAGCCAGGCTGGTCTCAAACTCCTGACCTCATGATCCACCTGCCTCAACCTCCTGAAGTGCTGGGATTACAGGTGTGAGCCACCGTGCCCGGTCTTCAGTTCTTCTTTTATCAATACAAAGACAGTTCAATTTTAGAGTTCTCTTCTGGCTTCTGAATTATTTATTTTCTTTGGAGTTAGGGTCCCCTCTGCCCCCTGCCCCATCCTTGGTGTCTCTCCTTCATGCTTTTGGTTTTTGTTGTACATCTGGATGGCACTTTTTAAATATAAAAATGAAGATCTGATTTGGTAATTCTGTATAGCTGCAGCGAGCTACTTAGAATTTTATCCTTGACCCCATGTGTATGTAAGTGTTTCTGAGAAGTGTCTCTCTGAGCAGAAAGGCTTGTTGGGGTGAGGGGGAGGTGGGGGATGGTGCTTGCTGTGTGTCTGAGAGTGGGGTCTTATCAACAGAGGTTCTTCAAGTTTCAAAGGAGTAGTTGCAGAGTTAGTCTTTCTGTTGCTTTCCTCACCCCTTCTCACCATGCTTGCACATATGGTGCTTTGTATTCTGGAATCCTCACCCTCATGTTAGCAGCCTTTACTCCGGTCAGACATACAGTTTTTGTCTCTGGAGGAGGACTCTGGTTTTTTTGTTTGGCTTTCTTTTGCTCAGCGATTCTGGCTGTTAAATGTTCCTGTCTCACCTGGTGTCTTGTGTTTGTTCTGGGCTACTGTTTCCCTCGCCTTTGTATCCTTCTGTAGGTTTCAGTTTGCCCTTTGTTTCCATATTTGAAATCCCTTCCTTCAGGTTTGCTTTCTGTTTACATTTACAGGATCCTTCCTCCCTTCTTCCTTGCCTTCCCACCTCCGTCCCTCCCTACCCACATTTTGAAAGGGAGGGAGTGGGGGCACTGGATAAATGCTCCATCTGCCAACTACTGAAAGTCCAGGGTAAACACTCTTGAAATTTAATTCCGTAAAGGGGGTCTCACATCATTTATAGAGAGCATAACAAAAATGGGCAGATTTATCTTTCTTCTGTAAGCTTTCTCCAATTGAATAGATTTTTCACTTGAATTTAATGTTCAGTGTTTATGGATCTTCAAAAAAATTGATTCAGAAAATTTGTATAATGGCATATTTTGTTGGCCCTGAGTTGCTTTGATACTTGATTCTGCCAGAGCTTACTTATCAATGAAATGGTTTCACCTAGCCAGTCACAGCTGTGACGTGATGCGACTGATGTCATATAAGAGGCATTCCAATTTTAGAGATGTTAAGGTATGAAAAAAGCTGTCTTAGAATTGTACAAAATTGTCTCATTTTCCACAGTTCCCTATCATTTTCTCATCGATTGATCCCTCCAGTTACAGTGTCTTGTATGTGTGTTTAATGTTTTTCTTTGACTGTTTTTCACCAGAAAAGGTTTTTTTTAAAAAGTAGTAGCTTAACTAGAAGTATTCAAGCTGAAAAACTCTTAAACTCATATCTTTGTACTTCAGCTGTTCTTGACACAGCGGTTCTGTTAACCATGTCTGAGCTCTGTGTACTTTTGAATCACTTCTTACTAGCAGAAAGGAATCACTGGATGAGACTGAAAATTCTGGGGACTGCAAGAACCTTTTGTTTTCTGCAGAGCTAGTCTCCAGACCCAAGTTTTAGGGGCAAAGTGAGAGAAGTTTCTATTTCTTCTGCTTCTGACCCTGAATGAAGCAACCCTTCTCGTAATGGTTGCTAGGTATCTAACTCACCAGCTTTGTTGATATTTTCTTTTACTTATGTTAGTGATCCAGTAGTGCTCATTTGTTCCTTGGTCATATTTTTTTTTTTTAAATTGCTGAAAATGGCCATAATGTTCCATTTAAAAATGGAAGCATGAGTTTTTATGAAGCAGTGCTTAAATGTCCCCCCCCCCCACCCCCCCAGATTCTGGAAGAAGCAACTGAAGAAGAAACAGCACTTCATAATCGGATTATGCCCACAGTGGTTCGTCCTCCCAAACAATTGCTTCCTGAATCTACCCCTGCAGGAAACCAAGAAATGGTGAGAAATCACTTAAAGCTAGATAAAACTGTTGGTGCTTACTTATGTTTATTTTTTAATTTTTATTTTTTTATAGAGACAGGGTTTTGCTGTGTTGCCCAGGCTGGTTTCAAACTCCTGGGCTCAAGTGATCCTCCCACCTTGGCCTCCCCAAGTGCTGGGATTACAGGTGTGAACCACTGCACCCGGCCTGCTTACTTTCATTTAATTCTCATTTTGAAATGTTGGTAGAAGAGGAAGGCCCAAATCCTTTATTTAACTCTTATACTGATATTTGAATATTTTAACTGCATTTATCAGAAACTACACCTCTAGTATGTTTTACACATTTTTAAAAAAATGTTGAGATTTAATTCTCAGTACTATCACTTTCTTTCCTATGTACTGAGCAGCTTAGTGCCTTGTGATTTATACAGATGGTGGTTAATCCTCTTATATTGCATCTATATTCCTAGAATTTAATAAAAAAGTATATATGAAAGCCTTTACTTTTAGGTGAATTTTAAAATATATTCCCCTTAGTTTATTATTATTTTTTGAGATGGAGTCTCGCTCTGTCACCCAAACTGGAGTGCAGTGGTGAGATCTCAGCTCACTGCAACTCAGCCTCCCAGGTTCAAACAATTCTCTCACCTCAGCCTCCTGAGTAGCTGGGATTACAGGCACACACCACCATGCCTGGCTAATTTTTATATTTTTACTAGAGACAGGGTTTCACCATGTTAACCAGTCTGGTCTTGAACTCCTGCCCTCACGTGGTCCAGCCACCTCAGCCTCCCAAAGTGCTGGGATTACAGGTGTGAGCTACTGTGCCTGACTAGTTTATTTTCTAATAAGGGTTGCAGACAAGTGATGTGTACACTTTTTTGCACCTCTTAGTTTATTTTAGTACTTTAAAATGTTAATATTTTTGGGATAGCAGAACATTTGAAAATATTTAAGAACATACTTTTTAAAAATGGGAAGTAGTATGTATAGAAGGAATCTTGAATCCAGACTTTGAAAACAGTTGCTTGTTTTTTTTACCAAATAATGTTTTTTGGAAGCTTAGTAAACTTTTTCTAACTTTAGTGTGTTAATAGAGTTAATCTGTACTATTTCTTCTCGTTTTGTTTCATTTTTAGGAGCTGTTTGAACTTCCAGTAAGTGAAGAATGTTGACTTGTTACCTAAGTATATTTGTTTTGATTCTTTAAGAATAATAAGTGCTTTGTGCATCTTTTGAAATTCTATAGGCTATTTATGAGATAGGAATTGTTCCAGTAAGTGAAGAATGTTGACTTGTTACCTAAGTATATTTGTTTTGATTCTTTAAGAATAATAAGGGCTTTGTGCATCTTTTGAAATTCTATAGGCTATTTATGAGATAGGAATTGTTCCAGTAAGTGAAGAATGTTGACTTGTTACCTAAGTATATTTGTTTTGATTCTTTAAGAATAATAAGGGCTTTGTGCATCTTTTGAAATTCTATAGGCTATTTATGAGATAGGAATTGTTCCAGTAAGTGAAGAATGTTGACTTGTTACCTAAGTATATTTGTTTTGATTCTTTAAGAATAATAAGGGCTTTGTGCATCTTTTGAAATTCTATAGGCTATTTATGAGATAGGAATTGTGCGCCAGTTTCCATTTTCCTCTGCTTTGCAACGTATGAGTGTGGTTGCAAGGGTGCTAGGGGATAAGAAAATGGATGCCTACATGAAAGGAGCGCCTGAGGTCATTGCCAGTCTTTGTAAACCTGAAACAGGTAAGCAAGTATCTATGCTTTGGATAAAATTCTGGGATTTGTGTCAACTTGTATTAGCAATTTTAACAATGAAATTTACTTTTTCTTTTAAAAAGTTCCGGTTGATTTTCAAAAAGTTTTGGAAGACTTCACTAAACAGGGCTTCCGTGTGATTGCTCTTGCACACAGAAAATTGGAGTCAAAACTGACATGGCATAAAGTACAGAATATTAGCAGGTAAGATTGAACAGCTTTCCTACGCAGGTTTTCCAGTCATAATCATTTATGTTTATATCAGTCATACACAGTAATTTGCATGTAATTGAGTATTTATTAAATATTGAATGTATGAAAATATATATAATATTGTTTTAGGTGATTGAAGTAAAAGTACATTTTCCCCACTGCCTAATTTCCTTTTATTCTGGGTTTGTTTGTTTATTTGTTTGTTTTGAGAGACAGTCTCACCCTGGACGCAGGCTAGAGTGCAGTGGCGCAGTCTCAGCTCCCTGCAGTCTCTGCCTCTCAGGTTCAACCGATTCTTGTGCCTCATCCTCCCAAGTAACTAGGATTATAGGCATGTGTCACTGTACCCGACTATTTTTATATTTTTAGTAGAGACAGGGTTTTTGGCATGTTGGCCAGGCTGGCCTCAAACTCCTGGTCTTAAGTGATCATTCTGTATTGACTGTTTACCTGTGTTTCCTTATGCTATTGTAATACCATGTGTTTTTTACTTAGAGCACTTTGAAATGATTTTCAATTTGTTAAATATTTATTCTGTGCCCTCTATGTGTCAGGCACATTCCAAGAATAGTAAATGCAATTTTATAGAACTTTATTTTCTCCAGTTGATCTTCTAACTTTTGCCCAGAGGTTGGATCTAATTTGATCGGAATATAATGTTGAGTAACTAAGCCTCTTCCACCTGACTTGTTTCCAAATCCCCAATACTCTCCCCATTCCCCCCTTGTCAAATGACATCACCAGTGTCACATTCAAGGATTGTCACTTTTACTGTAACTGATACAGACCTACCTTTGAGGACAGCATTTTTGTTTAGGAATATTTCATGATGTACCTAGCAGTTTGTAAGCATCTTTGTTTAGAAATATTTCATGATGTACCTAGCAGTTTGTAAGCAGAAAGGAGTATCACTTGACTGTCCTGCTAATTCTGCCTATTTGGCGGAGGGGGTCTAAACGTGAGTTTTTTTTTTTTTTTTTAAAGAAAAACCTCTACCCAAATTATGTGATACATATGCATGTCAGGAACCACAAATGTATATAATATATCCTAATCCCTACTAAGGACATATTAGTCTCTTCTTAGTTTATAGTTTCATACTAGCAAGGGTGCTAGGGGATAAGAAAATAGATGCCTTTTGCCATTCTCCCCCTTAAAAACGAATTATTGAATTGTCGATAGTTCTTGAGACTGTCGTTTTCAGACATCCTTCTATGCCACTGGGTAGACTCTTCTTGTGCTGAGAATACTCTGTCCCTCCTTGTTAACTTTCCTCTCTTTCTCTACTCTGTTTGTTCTTTACCCTTCAACTGAGACAATCTCTGTGTTCCTATTCCACCTTGTAGGAACAGGTTTTAGCATTTCCCTTATAGCTTAAGCTTTTATGTCTTGAATATTGGAGTATTCACTAACTAGAGGGTAAGATTTCCATGACCTGTATCATTCATATGGCATAGAGAGAGAGAGGAGACCAGCTGAAGCCAGAAACTAGTGCCTGAAGGAAAATGGCTTAGTACTTTTGACACAGTAGCTTCACCTTGACAGAGCTTTGTGCTTTGAAATACAATTTCAGGTTTCAAGGCTTTTTCCTACTGTTACCACCAGCAGTTTCATTTATATTAATTTTCTCAACTATTCTCTAATGTTCTTACCACCCATTGTTAGAAATTGTGTGTTTCAAAAGATTTTAGGTTTCATAGGTAGGTATATACTTCAAGCAGCTTTTATTGGAATTTTATTAGAAAAATAATTTGGTTATTCCAAGTCTGAAATTCTAGTCTCTGACCTTAGATCCTCTTCCTTCCACCTTGAGCAAAAAATTTCTACGATAAAATTAAGGTAGATTGAGATATTTTTGGTTTGTTTGTTTCTTTTGAGATAGGGTCTCTCTTTGTTGCTTAGGCTGGAGTGCAGTAGAACAAACATGTCTCTCTGCAGACTTGACCTCCTGGGCTCAAGCGATCCTCATGCCTCAAGGCTTCCTAGTCGTGGGACTACAGGCACGTGCCACCATGCCCAGCTGATTGTTTTTTCAGTTTTTATAGAGACAAGGGTTTCACTATGCTGCCCAGGCTGGCCTCAAACTCCTGGGTTCAAGCAGTCCTCCTGTCAGCCTCTCACACTGCTGGGATTACAGGCATGAGCATGCCAAACCTGATATTTCTTAAGAATGTGACTATCACTGAACAGACTTCTTCTCTTTTATAGTGCTAAAACACATTATTTTTGTGTGCATCTCTTTGGTTGCATGTCTGTTTCCCCACCCAAGTTTCTTGAGAGTAGAGACCATCCCTTTTTGTCTTTAACCTCCCAATGACTAGCACAGTGCCTGCTCCATTGTAAATACTTAGTTATTTAAACAGTAACATCTTGATAATTATATTAGTAATATTTTCAAAGACCCATCTCTGGGTCCCAAGTTGATCTCATTGTTGGATTGCTAATGGCTCTTGTGTCATATTTTCAGGATCAGTAATTGTTTTATAGACTTGATCTGAGACTTGATAATGAATCCATGAAAACTGCAGTGATTGTGCTTGAGTCACAGTTTTTCCTTTTTCACTTAACATTTAAATTAGGATATGTTGTAGAGGGCAGTAAAGAATAGCTTTATGCTTACACATTTTTGGATAGAGCGCAAAGTGAATATTCCTTAGTACTGGAATTGTTTAGTGGCATACATTTCCAAATGGTTATTATATAGAGATATTGAACTCCTGAACACACCTGGTTTATTCGGCATATAAAAATGTTAATTCATAGCTTTTTAAAATTGCTTTATAACTTAAGACATTTTTAATTGCTTAGATATTTTAAATTAAGTGTGTATACATAAATTGCTTACTCTCTTGACTAAACCATTATGTGTTAAAACTTCTTTTTCTGCAGAGATGCAATAGAAAACAACATGGATTTTATGGGATTAATTATAATGCAAAACAAATTAAAGCAAGAAACCCCTGCAGTACTTGAAGATTTGCATAAAGCCAACATTCGCACTGTCATGGTCACAGGTTAGACTTTATAAAAGAACACAGAAAAAAATTGAGTGTGACAGAGTTCAAGTTATACAGTATTGAGGGATAATCAGTTATAAAATCATGTATTATATAGTGGCTCCAACCTGCGTTCTCTTTTAGCTCTTGCATATTCTTTTTGACGTCTAGCAAATCCTTTTTATAGAAAGTATAGTAAAATATTAAAAGTACACTGTAAAAATGTACATTAGGCTCCTTTTTATCTCTCTTTATATATTTCTTATAGTACTTATTGTACCTTGTGTTATTTGTAGATTTGTTTTCTCTGCTAGAGTGTTAGATTCTTGGCTGGTCGCGGTGGCTCACACCTGTAATCCCAGCACTTTGGGAGGCCGAGCCAGGCGAATCACCTGAGGTCAGGAGTTCGAGACCAGCCTGACCAACATGGAGAAACCCTGTCACTACAAATTTTGTATTTGTAAAAATACAAAATTAGCTGGGCGTGATGGCACATGCTGTAATCCCAGCTACTTGGGAAGCTGAGGTAGGAGAATCATTTGAACCCAGGA
Organism: Callithrix jacchus; assembly: GCF_049354715.1. Taxonomy (NCBI): domain Eukaryota; kingdom Metazoa; phylum Chordata; class Mammalia; order Primates; family Cebidae; genus Callithrix; species Callithrix jacchus. Next base: position 23,345,285 of record NC_133516.1, on the reverse strand, counting down.
GGTGGAGGTTGCGGTGAGCTGAGAATGCACCGTAGCACTACAACCTGGGCAACAAGAGCAAAACTCCATCCCTCCCCCCCCAAAAAAAGGATTCTTGAGGGTTAGGAATATATTTTACTCATTTCTGAGGTCCTTTGCAATTTTTAGAACTGTCAAGTACGTAGTAAATGATTAATAGATATTTGATAGAATTACATTTTTACATATAAGATACTGTTTATTACCCCAGCTTGAATTCTAGTGCAATAGCCAATTTTTTTTTTCTAGCACATTTAAGGGATTCTCCTGGTGTTACTATACTGTTAATAATATTACATAACTCCTATTCCTTAGCTGTGTGAAATTGTGGTAGCTCTTTTTATTTCCTTAGCATATAAGTAGATTTAAGATACTTTATGGTACTTACGTGTTCAGTAAGACTAATATGGAGAAAGTGTATACATTTTTGTGTTTTAGACTCTGGGATCTATCTAATAGCATGCTTTTACCATGTAACTCAAGGTGACTAAGTGTGTTAGCATCCCAGTAATTCTTAGTTCTTATGTCTCCTCTGTCAGGGCACTTTTCACCTGTACCTCATCAACCTCTTTTTATTTTTTTCCCCTTGCCAGAGCTTTGTGTACCTAAGGTCATAGGAAGATATTCTTGGAAATAGTATGTGGGAATTGAGGAAAGAAATATCTCACTCTTCTGTTTTGGTAGCAGTGGGATCCACAAACCTTTGCCTGCTTTCTTTAAGATTCCATCCTTGCTGCTTTTCTGTTCTTCTCATGACTGACAAGTTGTCTTGCTTCTCATTTACATCTGTTCCTATTACCTTTCTTAACTTTTTGTTTTGTATAATCTCGCTTTTGCAATTCATCCTTTTCTATGGTATGGTGCTTGTGTTCTTGCATAGACCACTAGTCACTGCAAAGTTATTTCGATAAATATCTATTGAGCCACCTGCTCTGTGTGTAGCACTGATCCAGGTATTGTGTGGATACAAATAGTGCATGACTGGAAAAGATTGAGAATTGTATTTGGCTTCAAACATTGTGGGTGAGACGTTTTCGTTAGCATATACATATGCTTGCATTATTGGAGGCTGCTTTTGATAAGTATGCTCCAGTTTTGTTATTTTTAAACTCTAGAGGAAAGGACTATAGATTATGTTTGTTTTGGCAGCACAGTCAGGGAGACTGTAGTAGATTCTCAGCAAGTACTTGTTTGATACGTTCACGTTTCCGTTTTAATTTTAATACATTTAAAATATTTTTAAAATTAGGTGACAACATGTTGACTGCTGTCTCTGTGGCCAGAGACTGTGGAATGATTCTACCTCAGGATAAAGTGATTATTGCTGAAGCATTACCTCCGAAGGATGGGAAGGTTGCCAAAATAAATTGGCATTATGCAGACTCCCTCACACAGTGCAGTCATCCATCAGCAATTGACTCAGAGGTAATGTCAAGATTAATTGTCCCTTTTGAAGTTTGTTGGTTTAAATTTAGTCTGTGATGCATTAAAACACAGTAAAGCAAAAACTAAATGAAAACAGAAATCTGGGCTATTTTTTTTTTTGTCTTTTTGTTTTTTTCCTTTTTGTGGAGAACAGGGTCTCGCTATATTGCCCAGGCGGGTCTCGAACTCCTGGGCTCAAGCTATCCTCCCGCCTCTGCCTCCCTAAGAGCTAGGATTACAGGCGGTTTGGGCTATTTTTTCAGAGATTATATTTCACTGGGACTGGTGCAGACCCAGAAATCTCAGTGTTCAAAGTTTGATATTTAGCCAGAGATGAGAAGCATAGTTTTAAAGTATAAGAATTCCAAATGTTTATTGTACTCTTCACGTAACTAGTGGTAAAAGATGTAGGTGGTCCATCATACTCAGTTCATGCATCGTTTCAAATTGAAGCTCATGTTTAATTGAGTTTCTTTTTACTTTGAATAAATGTCAGGCTTTCGTTGTATTGTGTAACATGTCAAAGGAAAGAATTCAGTTTTAGAACAAATATGTTTAAAATAGAATTGTTTTACTTGGTTTGGGAACATCTAAATAATGTTCCCAATGTCTCATACACAGGATATTCCAGTTAAATTGGTCCATGATAGCTTAGAGGATCTTCAAATGACTCGTTATCATTTTGCAATGAATGGAAAATCATTTTCAGTGATACTGGAGCATTTTCAAGACCTTGTTCCTAAGGTAAGTAATTTGGATGTATGTATGTATTCACATGAATACATCGTGAACAATATTTTTAAGAAATTTACATTACTTTTTCCAGTTGATGTTGCATGGCACTGTGTTTGCTCGTATGGCACCTGATCAGAAGACACAGTTGATAGAAGCATTGCAAAATGTTGAGTAAGTCTTTTGTTGTTTTCTGATGAATTATGGTTTCATTTCAGCATCAGAAAAATAATTTTTATACATGTTTCTTACACTAATTTCATATCTTTATATATATAATTGTGATCTGTAAGATACACGAAAACTTTAAGTGCCTCTTTAAAAGAGGCTCATATACTTAAGCTAAAGTGAAATATCCGGGTACTACCTATGACTTCATTCTTTCAGGTGATAGAAGTGACTGTATCATTTTAGCCAGAGATGAAACAGTCGTTTCATGTTATTCAGGGAGAATTTTTTGCTGATAACTTTAAAAGTAGCTATGCTAAAGACTGTAGGCACAGTGCTTTTCTCTAAAGATGAGGAAATTGAGACACCAAAATGATTTGCCAATAATGTGACAGAAATAGGACAATAACCTAGGTCATTTCACTTGCAGTCTGTTGCAGAGCAGCACACAATATAATGTGTTCAACATCATGAAAAGATTCATTAGTTTCACTGGGGGAATCTTGTTGTGTTAGTGCTTTATAATATTGTAATAGAAAAATCTTAATAAGTTAAATGTTTTATAGTTTAAGAAATTAATTAAAACCTTAACACTGTTTTGTTTCTTAGTTATTTTGTTGGGATGTGTGGTGATGGCGCAAATGATTGTGGTGTAAGTATAGTTTTTGTGATTTATTTTTGTAGTTCTTACTGTAGCCTAAATCATATTCACCAAACCTAACCAGTTTTATTTATATTATTAGGCTTTGAAGAGGGCACATGGAGGCATTTCCTTATCAGAGCTTGAAGCTTCGGTGGCATCTCCCTTTACCTCTAAAACTCCTAGTATTTCCTGTGTGCCAAACCTTATCAGGTAATACAAACTAAAATTATTCTCGTCCCTTTTTATCTTGCTCTAGTAATACAGAAGAGAAAATTGTCATAAAAAGTAATGTGAATTTGTTTAATATTAGCAGATTAGCACATTTGAGCTGTAACTTCTTAGTAAATGATTGCTATTCCTCATGTGGTGGCTAAGCACTTTGTTGTAGCTGTTGAATATTGACATTCATTTGTCAAGATAAAATTGTGGTTTTGGAAAAGGAGTTGAAAATGCCTTTATTCATATGCCAGCATTTAATTTCTTTTCACAGGGAAGGCCGTGCTGCTTTAATAACTTCCTTCTGTGTGTTTAAATTTATGGCATTGTACAGCATTATCCAGTACTTCAGTGTTACTCTCCTGTATTCTGTAAGTATTAACATGCGCAGGGATAACACTTAATGTGCACAGTAAATTAAGATGTTGAGCATGTATGTTTGATTTTGAATGCATCCATTTGTAATTGAGTTTATGTGAGTAGTACCTATAAATTGTCCTTCAATTTACTGTGCTTGAATAGCAGACTGAAAGTTGGAATGAGAGAAGATGTTTCAACAGTGGTTTGTTGAATTTGGAGAATGGTTTGCATTTGGAGAAAAAGTATAAATAGTGATGCCCACAGGTACCCTATCAGATTTTATAATCAAAGTGTTTGGACATCCTAAAGACTCAATGCTGACACTGTCCCATTTTACCATCTGTAGAAAGTATCAGAAGGGATGGTATTAGATATTAAGGAAACTTCCAGATACAAATTTACAAGGTTGAATATTTTGAGTAAATGTTTGTGTTTTCTTTTTGCCGAAAAACTTTTTAGAGGTTTTTATTGATCATAATTTTTTTTTTTTTTAGGCAGATTCTTGCTCTGTTGCTAGGCTGGCGTGCAATGGTGCAATCTCGGCTCACTGCAAGCTCTGCCTCCCAGGTTTAAGCAATTCTCCTGCCTCAGCTTCCAAGTAGCTGGGACTACAGGCACACACCACCACGCCCAGCTAATTTTTGTATTTTTAGTAGAGACAGGGTTTCACCATGTTGGCCAGGTCTCTATCTCTTGACCTCACGATCTACCCACCTTGGCCTCCCATAGTGGTGGGACTACACAAGTCTGCCACTGCTTCCGGCCTATTGATGAATTTTAAGAAGATGCATTTTATACTAATGTACTAAACCAAATATTTGTAAATATATGTTATATTTAATTAATTTCAAAGACACATATATTTCACTTTTTAAGCAGGTCCAAGTGTCATTTTTAAGTTGTCATTATTGGGAAATCCAAACTATTAATAAAGCCTGGGGACAATGCTATAAAAATAGTTCCTGAAAACTAATAATGTTTTTAAAATTACTCTGTAGATCTTAAGTAACCTAGGAGACTTCCAGTTTCTCTTCATTGATCTGGCAATCATTTTGGTAGTGGTATTTACAAGTGAGTATTTTGCTTTGTTATTCATCTTTAAAGTATATGAAATTATGATATGACTTACTAGATTCTGGTAAATTTACATCAACAATTGTAACAGCTCACACTTCTCCAGATGCCTTGTAAATATTTTATTTTATTGCCAGTTGTTTACATCTTGCCCCGTTTATTTCATTGTTCTATTTTTTTTTCCTGAAATATTTGAAAATAAGTTTGGAGTCATTATGCTCTTTTGCCTCTGGCAATTTAAGTGTATTTTTCCTAAAAGCAAAACCATTCTTTTATGTAACTAAATACAGTTGTAAAGATCAGGAAATTTAACATTAGTATAATATTATCTGGTCCAAAACTCGTATTCAAGATTTGTCATTTGTCTCAATAATGCCCTTTATGCCTATTTTCCCCTAGTTTCCTAGATTAGAACCAGGGTGTAATCCAGGTCCACACATTTCATTTAGCTACCATGTCTTTTTAGTCTTCTTTAATCTGGAATAGTCTTGTTTTTAGGGGCTCTTGATGCTAACATTTATGAAACAGTGTAGCCAGTCAGTTTGGGTTTGCCTGATTTTATTTTTTATATATAAAAATGTAATTCTATCAAATATCTATTAATCATTTATTAGGCTGTAAGTTTTTGGCAGGAAGATCACGGAAGTGATGGTGTGTGTTCCTCCAGGTGCACCATATAAAGAGGCATAAGATGTTGGTTTGTTCCAGAATTGGTGATATTAACATCTAAATAAATAATGATGATAATGGGATGTGAACCACTGAATCAAATGAAAATTCACAAGTCCATCTGATTGAAGAAGGGAAAGCTCTTCCCTACAGTAAATGCTAACTAATAAAGGAAGGAATTAGACTATGCTATTTTAGGCAGGTAATTCTTTGTTGTTGGAGCTGTTCTGGGCATTGCAGGATGCTTAGCAGCATCTCTGGCCCCCTCCTTACTAGCTTCCAGTAACTGTCCACGTTGTAACAACCAAATATATCTCCAGACATTGCCAGATGCTCCCCTGGGGTGCAGAATTCTTTGGTTGAGAACTACTTATCTTTAATAGATGATAAAACTGGTGAAAGTTTGATGAGGAGCAGGATTTTTACAAAGTATCTTTTCACAAGGTACTAGTGAAAAAAGGAAAAATAGAAACTTTATTTTTTTGAGAAAGAGTGGCCCTCTGGAGTGTAGTGGCATGATCTCAACTCACTGCAACCTCTGCCTTTCGAGTTAGCTATTCTGCCTCAGCCTCCTGAGTAGCTGGGATTACAGATGCATGCCACCATGACTGGCTAGTTTTTATATTTTTAATAGAGTCAGGGTTTCATCCTGTTGGCCAGGCTGGTCTCAAATTCCTGACCTCAAGTGCTCTGCCTGCCTTGGCCTCCCAAATTGCTGGGATTACAGGTGTGAGCCACCATGCCTGGCTGAAAAATAGAAACTTTACAGTGGAAAACTTGTGGACACCACCTTAAGTAATTAAAGCCTTTTTTAAAAATGTTTCTGTTGTGTTTATATTGCTTCAAACATTGTTAATGTCTTAAGAGGAAGAAGTATGTATTATTTTAACTGTAGTTTTGCAATTAAAGGTTCAGAAAATAGGGTTGTGCATGGTGGCTCACGCCTGTAATTCGCATACTTTGGGAGGCTGAGGCAGGCGGATCACGAGGTCAGGAAATTGAGACCATTATGGCTAACACTGAGAAACCCCGTCACTAGTGAAAATACAAAAGATTAGCTGGGTATGGTGGCACGTGCCTGTAGTCCCAGCTACTTGGGAGTCTGAGGCAGGAGAATCACTTGAACCCAGGAGGCTGAGGTTTCAGTGAGCCAAGATCGCACCACTGCACTCCAGCCTTGGTGATAGTGCAAGACTCTGTCTCAAAATAAATAAATAAATAAAAATTCAGAAAATAATGGTCTCTTAAATATATGAGATGATTAACTTTATAGTTCTTGTGTTTATATTTAGTTTTACTATTTTTTTAATTAAAAAAATTTTATATCTGGGGCCCTTCTTATTTTCTAATTTAAAAATTAAAACATTTTTATTATAGAGATGGGGGTCTCACTTTGTTGCCCAGGCTGGTCTCAAATTCTGGGCTCAAGTGATCCTCTCACCTTGGCCTCCCAAATTGCTGGAATTACAAGCATGAACCACCACTCCTGGCCTAGTTTTATTTTTATTTGTCAGTGTTTCTGCTGAATTTCAATAGAAATGTAAAAATCATTCCTGAGGCATTTTTCAAAAAAGCCCATACTGTTTACAGATTATTTAAATATGGTACGATATGTGGCTTAGTTTTTGGGGAGTTTTTATATTAAAAAGTTGTTAGGCAAAAACAAATTTTTAAAGTTCCTAAAGAATCCAGTTCTGCCTTTTATAGTGACAGATTAATGTAGATACAAACCTTTCTTCTTTTTATTTTTAATATAGTGAGTTTAAATCCTGCCTGGAAGGAGCTTGTGCCGCAAAGACCGCCTTCGGGTCTTATATCTGGGGCCCTTCTCTTCTCCGTTTTGTCTCAGATTATCATCTCCATTGGATTTCAATCTTTGGGGTTTTTTTGGGTCAAGCAACAACCTTGGTATGAAGTGTGGCATCCAGAATCAGAGTAAGTTGGTCAGTCTGTGTAAGAATTTACATAAAATATGTGCAACATATATGATATAAAAATGAGTTTAGAAGTTTATATAAAAGTTTGTGCCAGTCCCAGTGGCTCATAGCTGTAGTCCCAGTACTTTGGGAGGCCGAGGCAGGTAGATCACTTGAAACCAGGAGTTCAAGACCAGCCTGGCTAACAAGGCGAAACCCTGTCTTTACTAAAAATACAGAAATTAGCTGGGCATGGTGGCTCCTGCCTGCAATCCCAGCAGTTTGGGAGGCTGAGGCAGGAGAATCACTTGAACCTGGGAGGCAGAGATGTCAGTGAGCCAAGAGATTGTTTTTTGAGATAACATTTGCATGAGGACTTATTTAAACACTTCCATGATTTGGCCTGTATTTGCCTTTCTATCACGGTCACTCCTCTGGCTTTGGGAAGATGTTCAGGCAAAATCCTAATAATCACTACCAAGATGGGGACCTTAGATCAGTTTCTTAATTTGCTGCTGAGCCTTACTTATCTGTAAAATAAAAAAGTTGGAATTAATCTCTGGGGCCTCTTCTAAACCAAGAGTATTTTGTACTTCTAATCTTTCTTCCCCCAGGTTAGGAAATGGCATTTAAAACTTATGGGGAAAAATTAATTAGGTGCTAGTGTTCTATGGATCACAACATATAATATTGTTTTAATTAATTAAACATATACGTTGTGGAATTAAATTTTTAGATGTAAACATTTATTTCCAGTTTGATTGCGAGGTATTGTCTTTAAAAATTTGAGAAGATTTAAAGAAATTTAACATTACTTTTTTATATGTACATGAAAACACAGGAAAAAAAGGTAGACTTTTCTTGAGAAGCTTTCCATAGTTGCAGCAGATTAACATTTTGTGAGCACCTAGCTGTGTTTATAGTTAATGTTTTAGTAATGGCTGTTGGGGACTTCTCATAATGGTGTGTGTGCCTGATGGTCCTGCCTACCTAAAAGTAGAAATGAGGGAGAGCCATAGCTGGAGAATATTGAGGGCCATTTCAGCACTGGTGACTTGTGAGGCGTTTGCGCAAGTCATCCTGCTAGTCCCTATGTAAACTTGTTATGTAGGTACCAATATTTAACAGTGAGGAGGTAGGCTGAGAGAGAGAGTAACTAATACTTCCTCAGTTAGCACTGAAAAGTGATAGAGCTTGGGTCAAACCCATGGTCTGTCTGCTTTCACTCTACCAAAATTACTCCCCAAATTAGAAAACCGAGGGGGTCTTATTAAATATTTCTTACTTGATTCTAATTTTTGAAGTGATTGAGATGTCTGACTGAAGAGAAAACCCACATAAAATATGTGCAACATATATGATGTAAAAATGAGTTTAGAAGTTGATATAAAAGTTTGTGCCTGTTTTATACATCTTCTGTTGGTATTGTTGGATCTTTTGCTGTAAATATCACCATGTTTCTATTATGGTAGTGATTCAGGGCAGTTAAGGTAAGATTGGTTTCTTTTGGGAAATGAGTGTTGTGTTGACTAATGCAAACATTTTTGTATATGTTCTAGTGCTTGTAATACAACAAGAAGCCTGTTTTGGAATTCTTCACACGTGGACAATGAAACCGAACTTGATGAACATAATATAAAAAATTATGAAAATACCACAGTTTTTTTTATTTCCAGTTTTCAGTACCTCATAGTGGCAATTGCCTTTTCAAAAGGAAAACCCTTCAGGCAACCTTGCTACAAAAATTGTAAGTTTGGCATTTACTGTGATTTCCAGCCCGCCTTGCCCCTTTGAAACAAATGTAGAAGAGAATAATCATAACAGTCTTTTCCATAGCAAACCAGATCTTCACAGATAGAATGAATGTAGTGATTTAGATGTTTACAGTTGTGTTTTACTTTCATTGGTCTTTGCCATCCTGAAATTAAAGCCATGAGTGCTGAACATTGCTGTTTTTCACATCCTGGTGCCTCTGGCTCCAGCATTTATTTCTGCAGCCCATTGCAGAGGAAGTTAGGATTGGAAGCAGAGACAGAGGTTCCTCAGTTGGACCGGTAGGTATTATACTTTCCTTCTGGGTGGTCTCCACAGCATCGGCTGTCTTCTTCATTTCTGACACTGGTATGGCCTGTGTTTACCTCTGGGATTCTTCGTTTCTAGTATCTTTGCATCTACTGTGAGAAGGGCCAGTATACTGAATGGAGGCCTGTGCCATGTGGACTTGTCTATGGCACTAGAATATATCATTTCGATTGATCAAAATTAGAGTTTATAGAAAAAACTCAGTTGCTATATCTAAATTGCCAATTAAAAAATTGAGAACATAGTAATGTATAGAACAACTTTTAGACTTAGCCTTCTGCAGTATTTTGGAGCGAATAGCAATTATTCTTTTTCTGTAGTTATGACGAGGTGGCAGTGGTCTAGTTGGCAAGATGCCACAGGTATTGGTATGTCATAGGAGTAACAACTCTTAGTGTTTTGGTCTCATATTAGCATTTATGAGGCATTTTCTCATACGTTATCTTACGTCACTTCTACCCTGTTGGTTTGTAGGGCAAGTTTTATTACTTTGTATTTTGGACAGGTAAGATTAAAATCTAATCTTAGTGGTAATTTTTCCCTTTTTTTTAACCCTCTTTTTGGAACTGATGTTGATTATTTTAAAAAGAACTATTATTTACTTATTAGTCATATATTGCTGTATAACTAATAGCGGTGTTACTAAGAAGTGTATTAGAACCATGCTGCAGGATGAAAAACTTTCCACAGAAAGTTTGCCACAGTATTTCTGAAAGAATTTCATCACTACAGGTAACTTACAAGGTGAATTTAATAATTAGAGTTGGTATTCGTTTTATTTTTAGTTCAGCATTTTTAAATTTCAAGGAAATATTGAATACATTTAAGAGTAGCTAAAAACATCTATGAAGAAACATTGCTTTTTTTTTTAATTTGAAGGAAACTGGTATTCAGACTGGTTTGCAAGCAAGACAGCTCTATCAAGAAAGTTAATTTTAGAGATCTACCCTATTCACACTGTTACAATTTTAAAAAAGAAAGGAAGAATATTAGTTGCCTGTTTCTAAAATACATCTTCTATATCTTTGGAAAACCTTTTAAAAAAAAAAGGCTTAAGAAATTTTGTATTGTCATTTAATTTCCAATTTATTTGAATAAATAATAAACACTTTCATTTTGGCCACTGTATGATTTTAAAGATGTATTAAGATTATATTTAGCAGAAATATAACCATGAAACTATATTGTCTTGACTATTAGCAGCTTGTCTACTTGTCTCAGCGGGTAAACAGAAGCACATGCTGTTAGACAACATGCCTTCTGAAAAGCACAAAAGGAGCGTGCAGTTAACACAGGCATTCTGCTAGTTTTCACCTCTTGTCTGCTTGTCACTGGAGTCCATGAGTAGTCCTTTGCTAGGACCTGCCAGTTGTTCTCTATGAATGCTGTGTAATGTATTAAACGCATTTTGAAATTATTATTTTTTAAGAATTAATCTGTCTTAGGCATTTAAGGAAGTCTCTTCAGAGTTTTTTTCCTTTTTTGTACTGGTTCACTTTCAATCTAAATTAAACTTGACTTCAGTCTGTGTGGTTACCTGTTTTCAACTGCAGCTTCACAGTTACCTTTTTTCATTCAATTCCTTTCATTTCAAGGGTCATGCACTTAATTCTTAAGACACTCCTTTAACTAGATGTGATTTCTTGGGATTTGGCTTTAATTTTTTTTTCTTTTTGTCTGACATTACCCTAGGCTCGTCAGTCAACGGCTTCAATTTTTAACACAGTTTCTTGTTGGATCATCCCTCCAGTTTATTGCTTGTGCTATCCCTTTCTCTGTCTATGAAGGCATTCCTACTGAATTGCCAGTATGTTTCCTATTCAGGGCCTATGTATCTTTTTCCTGTTCATCTAACATGTCTAAATTGGCTGAAGCTGTTCAGATACCTAGAGGCCCTACATAATAAGATGACCTTTTAAAGACATAACTGGATAAGAGGAGAGGTATAGGAATAAAAAGGTTTAAGATTTGTGGCTGGAGGTTAGACGGTCCTAGTTATTGTTTGGGAAAAGAACAAAGGAGTTAAATAATCAGGGATGAATATTATATATGTATCTACTTTATTTCAGTCACTAAGGAGAATAGGAAGGAAATCCTTTCTGATACCTTATTTTGATGCCATAGTCCATCAGTGGGATCTGGTATCATTAACAGCACATCATATGTTGCCATAAGCTGAAAAATATTTAATAATGACTGCAATTTACATGTTGCTGTATACTTTGAATACTTAAAAATCTATTATTTCCTGTAGGATCCTCATCATACCCCATTTTATAGATAAAATAATTTGACTCTAAATGACTTGTTCAGATTCACATAGCTTTATGGAAGAGTCAATCTAAATCTGAGGACTCTTGGCCCTGGCCTGCCATCACCACTGACACAGAATTTTTTTTGATTATTGTATTCTGGTGAAGAATATTTATACTTTAGTACACTTACTAAGCCACTGCTTACAATGCCAGGAGAATCTAGGAGCTGGCTGCATAGTTTCTAAGAAATTCACACCTCTCTAAAGTGAATGCATGATTGAAATTCTTACTGATTTTAAAATTTTGTATGGTTATATGTCTGTTAGCCACCCTTCTCCTTGTCACTTGGTGTTTTTTTTGAATAATGCCTTTTTTTTCTTTCCAGGCTAAACAAAAGATTCAGTTACTTATTTTCCTTTTCACATGGAAATCTTGGCAGATTTTTTGAGGTGGGATCCAAGAGGTGGCTCTGGGAGAGACATGAAGATTTGAGAAACAAACATTGTTTAGGTAGATGTAAAGAAGCTAAGCCTGAGTAATTTTTTTTTCCCCTAGCAACACACGTCAAGAACCAGATTGCAAATCTGCTTTTGCTGTAGTTTGAAAAATGCAGTCAGATTTGAAAAACATGCAATATGGGTTATTATTACTTTACTGAAAAAAATTTTTTTTTTTTTTTTGAGACGGAGTCTTGCTCTGTTGCCAGGCTGGAGTGCAGTGGCGCAATCTTGGCTCACTGCAACCTCCGCCTCCTGGGTTCAAGCGATTCTTCCGCCTCAGCCTCCTAAGTAGCTAGGACCACAGGTGCTTGCCACCACACCTGGCTAATTTTTGTATTTTTAGTAGAGATGGGGTTTCACCATGTTGGCCAGGATGGTCTCGATCTCTTGACCTCGTGATTCACCCACCTCAGCCTCCCAAAGTGCTGGGATTACAGGCGTGAGCCACCGCGCCCGGCCTGAAATTCTTCTTCAGTTTCCATGTTTCTCTCTGCTATTTATCTTCTGATCATTTCTTTTCTCTCCTTTTTCTAATTTTGTATTCTCTCTTTGTTGTGTTTGGATACTTCCAACCAGCACTTTCTAAAACACTTTTTCCTTATCTGACCGTAACTACTTAAATGACCATAGAACTTACACAGTACTTTAGTTGCTGCATTTGTGAAACCGAATGTTACATTTCATATTTACAATTTAGTAGAATTGCTTTTTGCCCAACATTGCTCCCAAGTGTTTTTTTGTTTCTTTGTTTTTTTTTTTTTGAGATGGAGTCTCCCTTTGTTGCTCAGGCTAGAGTGCAGTGGCATGATCTTGGCTCACTGCAGCCTCCGCCTCCTGGGTTCAAGCGATTCTCCTGCCTTAGCCTCCTGAGTAGCTGAGATTACAGGCACCCACCACCATGTCCAGCTAATTTCTGTATTTTTTTTAGTATAGAGGAGGTTTCACCATGTTGGCCAGGTTGGTCTCGAACTCCTGACCTTGTGATCTGCCCACCTCAGCCTCCCAAATTGCTGGGATTACAGGCATGAGACACCACACCTGACTGTTTTTTAAAAATCCTTTTTGTTAGTGTCTCATAGTAAAATGTGTCTCCGGTTTTGGCATAAGTGTTAGTATAAGTTTCAGCCTAAGCTACTAAAACTACATGTATATATGCACCCCTACACACTGGTATATATAAACATAAAAATGACAAATATATAGTATAGTTTTTGTAGAATGAAAAATATTTACCTGCAGGTGTGAATTGATAGTAACAAAGTTTGTATTTACAAATAGCTTCCATGTTTGAAAGTAGCACCGAGACCCTTCCTTTACTGTCAGTAAAAAGGATAGTAACTTCTTCACCCCGTCTGAAGGCTTCATGATAAGGTTTTTGTCTGTGGTCTTAGTAAAGTTTGAGTTTGAAGTGGACTTCAAATAGGAACTTGTGAATAAATGTCCAGATCAAAGGAAAAAGGGGAAAAGTTGGGGCTATCAATATAATTAGAAAATTTTTGAGCCACTTTTATGGCTTATTATTATACAAGTATATGCTTATATACATAGATGTATATGTGTGTATGTCCACACTTAAGAAAATGGCCATGAACAAGGAGTTTGGTTTTTGCATTAGGAAAGTGAGGCAAAGTACTGCTGGGTGGGTTTGCCATTCCCAGCTCCCATAGCAAGCCATAAGGGCAGCCCACTTTGAAAAACAGTACACCAACTCAGTCTCTTGGCTTTTAGCTAACATTTTCTGTGAAAATATTTTTGCAGAGTAGATCAATGAGATTCACTTATCAGAAATACATTTACATTTACGTTAGAATGCCTCTGTTTAGGATTAAGACATACCTACTACTGAAAATAAATGTTATTCAGCATTTTTACAACCAATAGTAATTGTCATTGAATGCATGTATTAAATGATAATCTCATTTTGCCACACATAGTCTAGTCTCTTATTTGTACATTATATATTGGCATTATTATCTTACAAAGTAGCTATCCATTTGGGCAAAATACAAATGGCCATGAAAGTGTGAATTGAATTTTTGTAAGTGCGGATTGTTTTCTGAAGTGCTTTTATAAGGTTAAAGCTAATGGGCTTTAAATAACCGTACCATCACTTCATGTATATGAATCTTTTGGGTGCCTTGAACAATATCACATCCTCTAGGAAATAACAGAGCACATACATTATTTCATCGGGCTTTAAATAACCATACCATCACATCATGTATATGAATCTTTTGGGTGCCTTGAACAATATCACATCCTCTAGGAAATAACAGAGCACATACATTATTTCATCAACTGAAGTAAAACTATTCAAAATCAGATTTAGAAATGACAGTATATCAGTTGTTATTGGATGCCTTTTTATATAAAGGAATTTCCTAATTTGTTTTACTTTCTTTTCCAGATTTTTTTGTTTTTTCTGTGATTTTTTTATATGCTTTTATATTATTCATCATGTTGTATCCAGTTGCCTCTGTTGACCAGGTTCTTGAGGTAAGGCTTAATTAAACACATCATTTGTTTGGGGAAAAAGACCACCTGTATACATTTCTTTTTTTCCAGGATCTCTTATTTTCATATATTCTAAGATGCAGTTATATTAACCCAAAGGTACTCTACTAAGAATAAACAACCTAATTAAAACAACAGCTTTTATTGATTATACCTGTTTTAATCTCCGCTTCTGGTTCCGTTTTATTGTCTGCAAACAAATTAAATGTCCCTTAGTCTTTAAAAAGAAAGAAGCCTCGATCCTGATGTCTGTTACTCCTCTCTTCTTTACCAGGCTGTTTCTTCAGCAGTCTACACATGCTCCCTTTTCTTTTTTGGCCATTTAGTTCTTCATTCTTTTCATTAAAAACTTTCTGAGTAATGAAATAGTTGTTTTTTCATTCAAAAGAATATGCACACATATTTAAGTTGTTAACCATAATTTAAAAATAGTAAAAAGATAACTCCCTGAGTGTATCATCCAACTTAAAAGAAATGAACATTACCTGAGCCTGAGTCAGTGATGAAAAGAAAACAAAAAAGGGTAGCATTACCAGTCAGTAAAGCACTCTCGTGTACCTGTTTTGATGATTTTCCCCTTCATTCCCGGTTTTCTTGATATACTTACCATATATGTTTGCAGTCATAAAAGATAGTTTTGTGTGCTCTTGAACTTTATGAAGATGTTATCTTGTTCTCCTTTTCTCTGTGACTTGTGTTCTCCCATCAACATTGTTTGTTGTTACATGTAATTTATTTTCACTGCTGTGTGGTATACAGTTGTAGGAGTATATTAAATTCATTTCTCTATTCTTTGTTGGTAAATAATTACTGAACATACTGTTGCTATGAACATGTTTTTACTGTATGGGGGCAAGTAATAGTGTATCAAAGAGTGAAATAGGAGTGGTTTATCCCAGGTACAAGCAGTGAGAGGGTGGTGCAATGCTGTAGAGAATTTGAAAGCAGTAATTAAGCTCACTAGAAGTCCATCTGCTTTTTTAAATATTGCCATGTGCTGATAATTCCATACCCTTTCAGTGATAGTATACCCCTTCCACTACTACCCTTGGCAAACCACTAGAGAAAAAAGGTTCCGCTGGTGTATTCTAGTGTAATGGTGAGCATGTACTCTTCAGCTACAATGCGTTGTTTTCCAAAGTGATTGCCTCAATCTTCCATCAGTGTTTGACAGCCTGTTGTTTCGCATCATTGCCAACACTTGGTCTTGTCTAGTGGGTGTAAAATGTTACATCGTGATGGTTTTAATTTGCCAATTAATTTTACTAATATAATTAAGCATTTTTCATTTGTTTAGTGGCCATTTTGATTTTGTCTGTGAACTGCCTCTTCATGCCTTCTGCCAATGTTTTTCTATTAGGATGTTGCCTTTTTTAAAACTTAGTTTTCAGAATTCCTAATGTATCATATTTGATTGTATAGGATAAATATCTTCTCCCAGTTTGTGGCTTGTCTTTTTACTTAATACCTGTTTTTAAAAAGCAAATTTGCCGGGTGCAGTTGCTCATGCCTGTAATCCCAGCACTCTGGGAGACCAAGGTGGGCGGATCACCTGAGGTCAGGAGTTCGAGACCAGCCTGCCAACATGGTGAAACCCCTGTCTCTACTAAAAATACAAAAATATTAGCTGGTCATGGTGGTGGGCGCCTGTAGTCCCAGCTACTCAGAAGGCTGAGGCAGGAGAATCGCTTGAACCCAGGAGGTAGAGGTTGCAGTGCGCTGAGACCGTGCCATTGCACTCCAGTCTGGACGACAGAGCACGACTCCATCTCAAAAAAAAAGGAAAAAAAAATGTATAATCTGACAAGTCAAATTTAATAGTTTATTTATTTGTTCCTTTCTGTCTCGGTTTGGCAGACTTGTCCACCTCGAAGTTATAAGGTACTCTTCTTTCACATTTAGTCTTTAATCCATCTGAAATTAATTTTATGTATGGCTTTTGAATAGGGATTAGTTTTCTTTTTCTTTTTTTCTCTCATGAATACTCATTTGTTTCAGCAATTGCTTATTGAAGTTTGTCTTTTCCCACTGATATTCAGTAATACCTTTGTCTTATATCAGTTTGCCCCTCCCCTCCCCTTCCTTCCCCTCTGTAGACAGGCATCATATATAAGTAATTACAAGCTGTTTATTTCTGACATTTCATAGTCTTTATGTGCTTTATCTGTGTTTTTCATGTCTTAATATGTTGGTTACAGTGATAGCGATACCCTTGTCTTACTCTTGTCTCTAAAGAAAGTATTCCTCATATTTCACCATTAAATATACTATTTGGTATATTTAGTGTATGTCTTTATCAGGTTAAGGATGCTCCTTGGTAGTACAGTGTTGTTAACAGAAAAGGTTTTAAAATTTTATCTAATGCTTTTTCTTTTCTTTTTTTTTTTTTTGAGATAGAGTCTTGCTCTGTCACCCTAGGCTGGAGTGCAGTGGAGCAGTCTTGGCTCACTGCAACCTCCCAGGTTCAAGCAATTCTTCAGCCTCCTGAGTAGCTGGGACTATAGGCATGTGCCACCATGCCTAGATAATTTTTTTAAACTTTAAAATTAATTTTAAAAAATTTTAAAACTTTTTGAGACAGAGTCTCATTCTGTCACCCAGGCTGGAGTACAGTGGTGTGATTTCAGCTCACTGCAACCTTCACTTCCCAAGTTCAAGTGATTCTTCTGCCTTGGCCTCCCAGATAGGTGGGATTCTTCTGCCTAGGCCTCCCAGATAGGCACATGCCTTGACACCTGGTTAATTTTTGTAGTTTTAGTAGTGACCAGGTTTCTCCATGTTGGCCAAGCTGGTCTCAAACTCCTGACCTCAGGTAGTCTGCCTGCCTCAGCCTCCCAAAATGCTGGGATTACAGGCGTGAGCCACCACACCTGGCCTG
Organism: Callithrix jacchus; assembly: GCF_049354715.1. NCBI lineage: Eukaryota > Metazoa > Chordata > Mammalia > Primates > Cebidae > Callithrix > Callithrix jacchus. The sequence continues at coordinate 23,327,835 of NC_133516.1, read as the reverse complement.
TATTTTTAGTAGAGATGGGGTTTGACCATGTTGGTCAGGATGGTCTTGATTTCTTGACCTCATGATCCACCTGCTCGGCCTCCCAAAGTGCTGGGGTTACAGGTATGAGCCACTGCGCCCGGCCAACCTAATGTTTTTTCTACAGCTATTGAAATTACCACACAGTTTTTCTCCCAGAAGAATGTAATGAATTATAGCTGATCATATTCAAATATTGAACTAACTTTGCATTTCTAGAATATATTCAATTTGGTCATGATGCACTCTATTAAACCCTTTGGATTTAGGTTGCTATGATTTTTGTTTTGGATTTTTGCCTCTGCATGAATGAGATCAGATTTAATTTTCCTTTCTTGTATGTTATGGACAGGTTGGATCTTAAAGTTATATGAGTTATATAACTTAAACTACAAAGTTTGTGAAATGAGTATTCCATTGCATGGACTTTTTCATAATTTGTTTAGTCCTGTTTTGCTGGATATTTAGGTTGGTTCCATTGTTTTGGTACTATTAACAATGTGGTGTTGTAAATCCTTGCACACTTCAGTTACAGACGAATATTTATAGGCTAAATATGCAAAAGTAGAATTGCTTGGTCTGAGGGTATCCATAATTTTAATTTTCATAAATCCTACATTATTGAACTTTGAAGGTGTCTTCAGATTATAGTCTTACCAGCAGTATATGTCTGTTTTCTACATATTTCATTGAGGGATTTAGCACTTAGAATAAAAGAAGAAAATAAAATGCATTTACATTTCTCTCCGGCCAGACATGTCTTCTGTTTCACAACCGACTTTTTCTTGAAACAGTACCATATTCAGCTCACTTCCCACACATTCATCAACTATTCTGGCATCTTCCCTGCCAATCTGCTGAAACCGCGCTTAGCAAGGCCATTAACAGCCTCTTACCGGTTAAGTCCAATGGCCTTTTCTCCTTGATTGATTTTTTTTTTTCAGTCTTCCTTGACTCCCCAGCACCACTTGACTAGTTAGCTATGTCATCATTCTTAAGAGACTCTCTTCTGAAGTTTTGTGATGCTTAGCTGTCTTTTGGCCTTTTCTTACCTCTGTGACTCTTCAATCTCATTTCCCATTGTAGCTCCACTCCCTCTGCCCATTGCTTAAATGTTAAGAGTCCCCTTTATTTCTGTTCTTATCCCTCTGGCTAGTCAGTACATTCTGGTCATGTCCCCTAAAGTCATGGCTTCACCTGTAATCATCATCTAAATATTAAAGGTTCCCAACCTTTATACCCTGAGCCTAACTCATTACTAAGCTTTAGACCTGCATATACACTGATATATTGACTATTAACTGGATCTGTTCCACCCAACAGATCCCACAATTTCAATATTTTAAAAACTAAGCTTATGATGTTCTCCTGCAGCCCTGTTTCTTCTTTGTTTCTTGGTACCACTGAAGTCGGACGTGTGCGTGTGTGTGTGTTGTCTATTCATCCTTGCCTCTTCCTCCTCTTGTAGTAGCTAGACAGTTGTTAGATTCTTTCAGTTTTCTTATTCTAAACCTCTTTCTGTCTTTACTACTATCCCATTTTTTAGGCCTTAGAGATTAATCAGATTTAAAAATGAACACTTAGAATTGTTGTTTCTTAACTTCATCTGTGTAGTTCTTTTATGAATCTGTCTTTATAATTGAGTTTTGACCTGTGCTTCCTTATTAGATTGGTACCTCCTTTTTTTTTTTGAGTCAGTCTTGCTCTGTCGTCCACACTGGAGTACAGTGGCAGGATCTCGGCTCACTCCGACATCCGCTTCCCGGGTTCAAGTGATTCTCATGTCTCAGCCTTCTGAGTAGCTGGGATTATAGTCACACAACCCTCGCCTGGCTAAATTTTGTATTTTTTTGTAGAGATGGGGTTTTGCCATGTTGCCCAGGCTGGTCTCAAACTCCTAGTCTCAAGTGATTTGTCTGCCTCTGCCTCCCAAGATGTTGGGATTACAGGCATGAGCCACTGTGCCTGGCTGGTGCCTCATTGTTTAAAGATGGGTTTCTATTTTAAAAACAGAAAGTTTTTAGACATTCATGTTCTAGTAGATCATAGACTTTTGAATCTGAGTGAATAGGATTTGACTCTAACCTCAGTCACTTAATATTTACTTTAACCTTGAGTTACTTAAAGTTTCAGTTTTATAATTGGAAATATAATATATACCTTGGGGCATTGTTGAGGATTAAGTAGATAATGTAATGAAGGTATTTGGCACATCGTAGGAATTCAGTAAATTTAGAAATTATGATATAATGCTATAATATGGACTATATACAGCAATTTTAACTTTAAATTTTTTTTTTTTGCATTACAGATAGTGTGTGTACCATATCAGTGGCGTATAACTATGCTCATCATTGTTCTTGTCAATGCCTTTGTATCTATCACAGTGGAGGTAAGCCCTTCTATAGTCAAATGTCTGCCATATTGCTTTGGGATTCTTGGGTAGTTTACTGGTAAATGCGAGAAGAGGACAGGTAATGTAATGGAAAGCCCCAGAGTCTCAATTTCATCTTAGGCAAATTCATTTAGCCTTCTCTTAACTTTTCTGTGAATTGATAATGATCATATTAAGGGGTATGACTTACTTGCAGTCATACACATAGGAGAAAATAAGCAGTGTGATGATAAAAATTAATGATGAGTAGAAAGGAGAGAAGTTTGGTGCCTAAGTGGCCCATGAACAGATGAACCAGTGATTCTGAAATCAGAGTTGGCACATGCCATCTGTGTTTTGTGATGTACAGCAAAATCTCCCATTTAAGGGAGGAAGAGGTAGGGCCATTCTCCAGGAAACATAGTAAATATTCATAGCAAGATAATTTTTTAAAGTAGAAAATAATAATCCTTCTGGACTTACCTAATTTCAGCATTGATTATGAAACTTCCTCCTTCGTATTTGGTTTTGAGTGGTCTCTAGAGGTCTGGAGTACTCCTTGATTCATTGTATATTGTATAGTTACCCTCCCATTAGGATTGCCTTTAAGTTAGCATCTCTAAAAGGAGTTGGCGAGTTCTCATTGATGGCTTATTAATAAGCTTTGTCTGCTCTCAGAACTATTATCATAACTGATATAAGAAATGGAAGGGGGAGATACAGTTGTGATTTTTTTAAGTTCAGAGTTTCATAGTACAGGCTTTTTGATTAAAATAAAGGTAATTTTTTTGAGAAATATATATCCATATATTTCAGTGATAATAGCTCTGGACTTAGAAATTATGCTTTATTTCAGTTATCACCCTAAAAGATGACTTGGTATTGAAATTTGAAATATGATGGAAGCATGGATATTATGGTACTGACCTTTCGAAGTTGCCCAGTGAAATGTGTGTGTGTTGTTTTTTTTTTCTATTTTATGGGTGCTAGAAAGCACATGTAAGATATTATATTCTAAAAAGTGTTCCTTTTTCTACAGTATAAGTTCGTCTTTTCACAGAAATATTACTTGTTCTTACTATCTAAAGAATGATTTGTATTGGATGCTGATGAAATTATGTATCTATAGATATGGATATAGAATTTATATTAGATATTCAATGAAAATAACCATTGTTAAGAAAGACTTCAGATTATATAAGCATCACTTTAATATGGCAAAGACTTGAGGATTTACACAAAAGCTGTATTTCATGGAAAATTTAGAAGTCTCATTTTATCAGTAATTTTATGGTTTATATTTGTTACAAAAATCCTGTCATTCTTGATCCTTTTGCAGTATTAACTGAAATTCTATATATGAAAATGATGAAAATTATGTTTTTCATCAATTATGCAGCATTGTGATTTTTTAAAAATGTGCACATTAATTAAAAAATGAATTAGTCATTATTAATTCTTAACTCACTGGAATGTCTCAGAACTTCTTCCTTGACATGGTCCTTGGGAAAGTTGTGTTCAATCGAGACAAACAAGGAGAATATCGGTTCAGCACCACACAGCCGCCACAGGTTGGAACTCAGCGCTTGTTATCCGTTCTTCATGTCTCTCTAGGCTCTTTTGCTTCTATACTCCGCATTCTGTAGTGTGTTCTTGTTCTGTTCTATTATGTGTTACTTCAGCCTTTTTTCTTATGCATGGCATTTCATTTCTTATAAGAAGTCCTAAAAAATTCATGGCAAACATTTGTTAGAGGCTTTTCAAGATCAGAAATTTCATAAGTCTCCTTTCCATTTCCAATCCTGATCTATTCATGTAAAAGTCATGTCCTCAAAGGTGAGAGTTAATTTTTCCATTTCAATCTGCTATAAATTTTGTTTTTGTTTTTCATGAGTTCCCTTAGAAGCTAAATGAGATTTATATAAACAGAGTTTGCAATGAAAATTGTTTCTTCTTGGATCAGAGTCCAAATGCCAAAATTTTGAAGAATGATTTCTGATATCTTGTCAATTACTGTCCCTTAATTTGGGGTGGCTTTTTGGCTTTCCCCAGTGTTATATACCTTATCATTCACAAGATGGTATGCCTTTTTTCATACAAACTATGGTTTAGGACATTTGACTTTTGGGGCGTGTTAAATAGCCTATCTTTTGAAAGGTATCACATATCTTTTGAAAGGTATCGCAAGTTCTGTAGTGAAGAGAGAAGAGACATGGAAGAATAAAACCCATTTCCTAGTGTTAAGACATTAAAGTATAGCTCTTGATACAGATACAGATTGGACTTACTTTTTACACCCATGCTGTGAATCAGAGCTCTTTGGGGCATAGAGAACTGAATAAAACATCACCCCTTCATTGCCTTACCCACTGCTCTTTAGAGATGGGTGATGTGCTTTACAGATAGGCGTTCTGAGTCTTTCACTCAGGCTTGAACCACAGGAAGCTGGTGGAGATGAAGAGAACTCCCTGGCATTTTTAAGTTGGGTTACCCACGTAGTTTTAGCCAACTTTTACCTAAGTGGTCACTTCTGAGCTTTGTTTTGGTAATGCAGCAGGCCTGATGTCCTGGTGGAATGCCATAGGATTGCTTTATGAGAGGGCCTGCAGAGTACCGTTTCCATTTTCTAATGCTTTATGGTGAATAATGATGAAAGGCAGCAGCTTCTGGAATCAGCCTCGGTTTTCTTTTTTTTTTTTTTTTTTTTCCTGAAAGCAGTGTAATACCAGTTGTCCCTAGTAGTGGGTATGACTAGGGTTGTACAATGGGCTCAAGTCCTTTAGCAAAATCTTGTATGTGTAAACACACACACACACACACACACACACACACACACACACACCCCAAACCACCCACCCCCGTACATAGAGTTACCTTACTTCTTCAAAAGGCTATCTTTGGCTTATATCATCAGTTCTCATGTGAAATGTTTACATTGTATTCCTAGGCCTAGGAAAACATTTAGATTTTTCATGTTCTCTAAAGAGATCTCTGACTATTGATCTAAATAAGAAATGCATGTTTTGACGGCGAGGAATACCCTGGTTTAGTTGAAAATATCATGAGGTCCCTTAAAAATATTTGGATTGGAAGTCTCTCCTGGCTTTTCAACCAAAATTAAGTGGCAGATAATTCTTTTATTTGTCTCTGTTTTCTGAAAAATTATTAATAAATATCTGCCCTTTTTGTGAGACTAGGGTCTCACTTGGTTACCCAGGCTGGAGTGCAGTGGCACAACTATGGCTCACTGTAGCCTTGAGCTCCCCAGGCTCAGGTGATCCTCCCACCTCAGCCTCCTGAGTAGCTAGCGTTATAGGTGCCTGCCACGATGCCCAGCAATTTTTGTTTTGTAGAGATGGGATTTCATGCTGGGTAGATAGAACTATAGGTGCATGCCATCCCAGACCCAGCATTTTTTTGGTGGCGGGGCCAAGGGTAGGTTTCTCCATGTTGCCCAGGCTGGTCTCAAGCTCTTGAGCTCAAGTGCTCTGCCTGCCTCAGCCTCCCAAAGTACTGGCATTACAGGTGTGAGTTGCCACACTCAGCCTACCCTTCTAATTTTATAAGAATTTGTGTGTCTTCCTCTGAAGTGTTCAGGGGAGAGTGAAGGTAGACTGGTCCAGAGCAGGTGGGCCCCACCCAGCACACCCTGTGTGTCACCTGATTCTGAGAATCATCAAGTAAACAAGAATTTAAGTCTTCCATTTCTGTGATTATGATTAAGGTTTTTAAAAAACTTACTGGCTTTAGGAAAGGGAGTTCTTATAACATCTCAACACAAAGTAACCTGCTTTCTTCTCCGATGCTTCCATGTGTAGTGTTGCTTCACTGTTCATGTTTGTGGCAGAGCCAGTCATCAATCATATGACCATAAGGCCGTGGTTCTCCCGTGGTTCTCAAGCAGAGGTGATTTGCCCCAAGGGACATTTGGCAGTGTCTGGAGACATTTTTGGTTGTCACAATTGGCAGCCCCAGTTGTTAATACTTATTCTCTGACTGCCCCTCCCCCCGCCCCCAAAATCCTTTGTATCAGTGATTTTCAAGCAAGATTATTCATCAGAAATGCTTTTTTCCACCCTTGACCTACTGAATGGAAATCTTCAGTGGAGGCCCCCAGCATCTGTGGTTTTCCGTAAAGCTTTAGCCCGTTTGAGGAGATCTGTCGTATCTTCTCTTTAGCAGCATTTGTGCCTACCTTGTGTCTGGTAAACTGAGGTCACTTAGTAGTGGAACTAGAATCATACTAGCCTGTAATTTGATCCTGCCTGAAGATTTATGCCCAATTTATGTTTTCTTTTTTGGTGAAAAATCCAAAAAAAGTAGTCTTTATGGGATAGTGAGTGTTTATGCCACTTAGAATATTATTTAAGCTTATATAGACAGAATGTTAATGCTAAGTTTCTGTATTGGTTTTATATTCAGGATTGGTATGGAAGAAGACTTATGAAAACCACAGCGCCATTATAACATTTTTTTCCTTCAAGCATGGCATCATATTTTATATACTGCCCATGAAAACATTTTCTAAAAGACATTCTAAGTGTAAACTTGACATTTTTGAAAGTTCTTTTTAGTTTCTCTGCTGAACTAAGCATGGTAGCCTCTTTACTTCTCTGAGGGGATACATTTGGTCACTTAAGCATTCCTTTCGGGAAGAAACGGAAAGATACAGTTGCTACAGCTGCTGTGCTCCCCTGCTTGAAGGACTTGGCTGTGGATGTCTTGGAGAGGCACGTGTGCTCATTCTAGGCCCCTGCTGTCCTGCATCATGGTCTTTGTGTTACACAACACTTGCCTTTCCCTTCACCATCGTCATCTTTCCCCTGGCTGATCTCTCACTCCAGCATGCCTGTAGCACCTTTTATTTTCTCTTCCAGTGAATTAGATTGTGTTTGAGAATGTGTTTGGTATGTTTGTGTTTATGAACTAACAAACCTATGCTTGCACATGGTGTATTTTTTGTGTATGATACTTGGGGGAGGTAAGGGTACAGGAACAAAACTTTTTCAACTAGAGTAGAGCAGGGGGATCCTTAGTGTTCCTCACTTTTTAAAAATTGTGACAAGTGTACATTGTTTTTAATAGGGTTGTGAGGATTTTTTTTCAATGTGTAAAAAGAATCCTATTCAGTTGTAGTTCTATTTGCAGTTAAGTTTAGTTGTATTGGTTGACTTACTTTCTACAAGTAGAGAACAGTGAATTGAGGTATGTGTGTATGTGGCTTTCCTTAACTCAGCTTGCTACACATTGCCCTTCACACTGGCAGACTCTTCGGACAGACAAGGCGTATTATGTTCCTGCCTTTTAAAAAAAGTCGACAGTCAACATTAGCTTATTTTTTGTGATTGTATAACAGTGCTACTTAAAAGTGACAGCTTTCCAATTGATTTAGGAACAATGATTTTTTTCCACAATTAGTTTGGCAAATGTCAACACCTTGGAAAAAAGTAAGATCCAAGTCGTAAACTGTCATCCTGGATTAAATAGTACGTTTGTTGTGAGCCTTTACTGGAAAGGCTTTATCTGTTATTTTGGATCACCTGAAGAATCCTATACATAGTGACTTCTGTACCTTAATGCTCTTTTCTGGTTGACTTTTTTAAAGGTAATACTAATATAACTCTCTTTCACTGTGACAGTAAAGAGGCTACTAGATGAGTAATGTTAAACCTCCCTGCCCCCACCCCAGAATGTCACGTAGCTTATTTTGTTCACAGTCTTTGCCTTTAAATTCTTGGTAGCAGTGCAGCTTATTGTGTTTTGTTGACAAACTTAAACTTGCAGACCTTTAACATTGATGAGAGCAGTGAGTTACCTCATGCCCTCAGCAGGGCCGGGGAGAAGAGGGAAAGGGTAGTAGTAGGTTTCTGATGGTTGTTTCACTAGATGAGCAAGAGCTGTCAAGTGAACCATGAAAAAGTTTTAAGAGCTTTAATTTTAAAGTATTTTTTCTGTTCTCCATTGGCCAATTTAGAGACATGTTTCCAAATACATCTGTAGCAAATGCCTTTTTAATCATGAGGCATTTTGGATAACATAAGAATGTGTATCTCAGTTATGTAATACTTCTGTTTTGTGAGATTACTTATATGTTGATTGACCAAACACAATGGCCTGGGATTTAAATTTCATTTTGGAGAAGCATCAGCCAAAATAAGACATGGCTGTTCTTTAGAGGTAAATATAACTACTATAGGTCCCGGTGTAGTAATTTATATTTATTTCAAATTTCAATTGAGACAAATTCTGAGAGCCCTTTTCGGCCCTCTCTTGAGTTTACATTTCTTTTTTCTTTTTCTCCTTTCAGTGTTATCCAAGCGTTTACATTTCTATGCATTAACCAGTGATTCTGCTTTCTTATTCTCCAAGGATTATTTCTCTAAGGTCACATTTACTACAAACATCAGGATTGATCAGAAGGATTTCGGTAACAGCAGAGCTTTTTGCAGTGAAATAATACGAAATAATAGGACTTGCTTAATACCTTTTATACCCCTTTCAGTCGTGGAGCACCAACGGGCCATCATTATAAAACAGTATTGCTTTTTACATTAATAAGGATGTGGTTTTAAAAGACATATTTGACATTAAACATGATTAAAGCCCTAAATTTGATCAAACAATATTTACCTTGTTTTGAGAGATGATATTAAAAGTAACGAGGATTTATACCTGACTTTCTTCCAAAAATGGTTATGTGGCTAAGTTGCCAGGAGCAATCGTACTGAAAGACAGTTTGGGACAGAATGTGAAGATTTTCAAATTAAATACTAAAAATGTTTTCTCTTTCTGAATGGCTTAAAGTTCTTAATACATTGGATATTTTGTGTTAAAGAATTCATATCTGCAAGTTATTTAAAATGTATTAGTATACTAGAGTGTAGGTACATAAAACTAAATAAAATGAAGTAAATCACATTGATACAAAAAAAAAAAAATCTAAAGATAATCAGTTCCTAAATAATCGAAAGCTGCCTTTAAAAAATAAAACAAAAGAACACAGGGTTTCACTACGTCACCCAGCCTGGTCTCAAACTCCTGGGCTCAAGCCTTCCTCCCACTTCAGTCTCCCAAAGTGCTGGGATTTCAGGCATGAGCTGCCACACCTGGCCAAAGCTGCCTTTTTTTCTTTTTTTAAACATGGGTTTCCCCCCCTACCACCATTTGATGTGCTCAGGAGTCATTTTCTCTTATTTTTCTCTAATGTGTGCTTTAACCTGTTAAAAACAACAAGGCTTTAATCAACTGGGGTGTTTTTTTGCTTTTTTTCCCCCCTTATTTTCTTAGGAGTCAGTGGATCGGTGGGGAAAATGCTGCTTATCCTGGGCCCTGGGCTGTAGAAAGAAGACACCAAAGGCCAAGTACATGTATCTGGCGCAGGAGCTCTTGGTTGATCCAGAATGGCCACCAAAACCTCAGACAACCACAGAAGCTAAAGCTTTAGTTAGGGAGAATGGATCATGTCAGATCATCACCATAACATAGCAGTCAGTCAGTCTCAGTGGTAATCATCACCATAACATAGCAGTCAGAATATTCAGGAATACGTGTTTTTAGGAGTTTCTGATCCTGTGTGTCAGAATGGCACTATTTCAGTTTAAGTCCCTTCTGATATAGTAGTTGAGAGCTTTGCTCTTCCTTAAAAACAAAAACAGAAAAAGGTATTGTCCTAACAAATTAACAATCTGTAAAGTCCTGTATCTTCATTTCAGTCATGGAAATATTGTATACATTTCCAGAATTTTCTTGATTGTTACTCTCAGTGATATTCTCTATATTGGGTCCAGGAGAAGTTTGGTGTTTGGTAGTTTTTCAGCATTAGTTTTTGAGGTTAGTTTACCTCTTTACATTTATGTTCACAACCCTCTTATTAGAAAAAGTCTGTATTTCTGTGGACTCTAAATTTATGATTGATAAAAAGAAAATGAGTGTTAATTAGCCTCTAGTGAAAATATATTGAAAGCCTGTTTTCATTTGATTCCAATATTTCTTCCAAAGAATTGTGTATAAATATACACCAATTCCCTAAGATGGTCTAGAGTTAGGAATGAGTTTATGGTGTTGCTTATAGAACAACTCAGGTAATTTCCATTTATGGTTTTATATTTTCTGTACAAACTGCCTGGGTTTTATTTTTCTAATCAGCAAGGTGCTTCACTGCCTTCTTGAGATGCCTCTCAAAGCTATTAAATGGCTCTTGTCCTATGTGAGGTGTCAGTAGTCTAATTTGCTTCTGTTAAATGTTGTAGAACCTTTTTCACTAGGAAATAGGATTCATTTCTTTTGGCAGTAGATGTAGATTCATCTTTCTAATGTTTCTTCAGATTTGTTCCTGTCCGGCTTTGTGTTATTTTAAATGGTTTTTTAAAATTTTCTTGTTTTCAATTACCTAAAGACATAAAATAATAGTTTTTTCAAGTTAGAATTTTACCTCATAAGATTTTTTGAGATTTGACATATGTCTCTGTCTTATCAATAATGAGGCCTAAAGAATATTGGGTTTGAATGGCTGCATTTTTTAAAAGCAATATGAACTTGGTGAGAGTTTGTTTTATGCCATTAGGTGGCGCCAGAGGTCAGAGCATGTCTACTTTGAATTGGACTATTAAAAATGAACGTATTTGGTGTGGAAATTTCTGAGAGGAAAAAAAAAAATGAGGAAATAAAGTTTTAAAAATTGACATTCATTGAGCCAAAAGAAATGTGGAGAAACATGTTTAACCTTTCCATTTTGCCTGATTAACATTTAAATTCTTGCCAAAATTAAGGTAACTTTAAAAATGCCTTTTACATGTAGGATCCAGCAGTTTGGCAAAACTTAGAAAACTGATAGTGCTATAAAATGGATACTAAACTATTAAAACGTATGACATTGTTCTGTGTTCTTCCGTAACCAGTAACATGCTTGCTGTGCTTTCTACTTCTAGCTGATCATTATTTCCCAGCATATATTTACCAATTTACCACATTTTACCTAGAATTGTAGGACCAAATGGTTCTCACTCTTTATGCTGCAAAGAATGATGTTTGGTAACTGTAGAAAAATAGAAGTTACACTCAGGATCACTGTTAACTGCTATTGCCACTGATGATTCTTCCAAAAATATAATCGAAGTTCTCCATCAAAATGTATGATATGCTATTAATACACATTAGATGATAATAACAGTTGTTCCATGAATAATCCTATGAAGCTATGCATCTTAGACCTCTTGAGCTGTGAATTAGCACTATTTTCTGTAGTTACTTATTCGATCATTTTATAATTTCCATATTAATTTCAGATATGCTTGTGTTACTCTTCAGTGCTCTCCAGAATTGTGCATTTTATTCTTTGGTTTAAGCACTCAAGTATATAATTAAAGGAATTGCTAAGTAGCAGCTTAAAATTCAGTTATCAAATTGTATTTAACAATCTTTAAGAGCATGATCATAAAGAGCTATTTTTGACACCCCCCCTTTTTTTTTAACATTTAGAGTTAAAAGGGTTTTATATCTCATCTGTCCATATTTTTTTCCAAGGAATGAGGTGTTGAGGTAGGTGGAAAAGCATTTGTAGGAAGTTAGTTTGAATATTGACACGGTGGGTTATTCACATTGAGGGTGTTATTTGAAGAATGACTCTGAAGCCAGGTGTGGTTCTACTCAGTGCCATAGATAGACCGAGTCTTCTCTCTGTAGGTCACCGTTACAGAATTTTCATTCTGAATTTCACATTGAATTATTTGAGTTCATGTAGACCTAAATTTTAAAAACTGTACATATATTATTTTGATGTATTAAGATGAATAAATATTGCTGATTTAGATTTTATTTATACACATACGTAAAGGACAAAAATGTCTGGGAAAGTAATTGTTAAATAATGATATGTAACTTTTTAACTTTTTAAATAAACAACGAGATTTTTCATGTGTGTCTCCCTCAGGGTTGTTTAAACCTTTTTTTCTCCCTCAAGTATAAATAGTGGTAACTATATGTTTTGTATCTTCTAGCACCAACTGCTGTAAAGCAGTGCTGCGAATAATGCTTGAATAAAAATGGCTAAGCCCACAACAAAATACATACTTTTTACAGTAGTTTTATAATCCTTCAGTTCGAAAGCTTTCCAAATGGCACTTGCATCTAAACAAAACTGTTGCAGTTTTCACTCTATTTACTTTGTTCCCCATGTTTATGAAAGTGCTGCGCAGTTTCAAGGGCATGGTAACCAATATATCAGTGTTGATGTAGTCCGTTCCAAAAACAGCTATCGATAACATTACTCAGTGAAAAGCAAAATTCAAGCTTTAGAAAACATGCATGCATGCAGTTTTGACGTATCTAAAAGTAGGTTTTTGTATATTTATGGTGGGAGGTGGTTGGGAGCTTTTAACAAAATGGGGTGTTAATTTTTGTATAGTCTGTGGGCATTTACACATTTTTAATGTATTAAAATTTGGTAATTATGTGTACATTAAATTAATTACTTCTGGTTATGATTTGTGAATTCCCTACAACCTTGGATTTTTTTAAGTAACTTTATATCAGAAATGATACTGCATCTTTATATTTTTAAAATTGTATTGCTCAAGAATGGTACCCTCTTGTCAAAAAGGCATACATTCATAATTGTACATTCAACATTGTAAATAATCTTATGAAACCTTTTTTGATTGAAGCATTCAAAATAAAAATTTTAATGAATGAAATAACACTTCATTTTTTCTGGGTTTTTATAAATTTGTTTGCTCTTTAGTCACATGAATACTTCCCTTTGTGGATTTACTTTTCTGCCTAATACTTCGCATTTACTTTTTTTTTTTTTTAAAAAAAGCTGGATTTTTGAAGGAAATAACATCCCGCATATCACACCATGTCTGTGACCTTCCTGGGGAAACCCCTGAGTCAGATGCAGTGCAGAGCCAAATGTTAAATGCCAGGAAGTCTGAGGGAAATGGTGAAATGTAAGAGGAGGAACTTGTAATCTATTAATAGTTGGGAGAATCAAACCAAAAGCTAATACCATGGAGAGAGAAGATGGTTGTGGAAATCCCAGAGAAGACAGGACTTTTGTCTGTGGGTAGGAGTTGTTTTCCGGCAGCTCAGCTTCCAGAGACGTGCGGCCTCTGCTAGGGCACACGTGGCTGGCTGTGGTGTGATGAATTCGGTGGGCAAGGGTCTGCCTGCTTTTAGCTCCAGTTCTTATCAGTTGCTATGGTTTGTGTGGCATGTGTGACCCTTTCCACATAGCCTGCTGGTGTGGGCACAGTTCTGCATGTCTCTCCTTCCCCTCTATCACTGCCAAGTGCTTTATTCTGAGTGCATATTGCAGGAAGGGACATTGAGTCCTAGGGGCTTGAGTGAGACTGTCCGTAGTCCAAGTTGGGGTGTGGTTACTCCCCACTGTGCCCTGCCCACTGAGTCTTTCTCAAAGAGGAAAAACACTATCTCACCCAGGCAGACCTGCTTTTGAATGGTTAAACCCCTTAAGCCAGGGATCTGTGACTTCTGACCTGGTGATGGATCCAGAATCTTGAGCACTGGAGCTGTCAATTTCATTGCTCCAAATACTTCTCATTACCTCATCCACTTGCTAAGTGGATGGACTAAGAGTGTTTTCCACTCTCTGCAACTTCCTTCTCTACTTCTCCCTGGATAATCAGAATGTCTTCCTAAAGAACAAAACATAGAGGCCATTCTGGGGAAATAGGCTAAAGAAGTGTCACAAGCATTTGAGTCGGCATCTTACACTGTTTCACAGCGCACCTTCCCTGTCTGTCATGTTGGCTCCCTGGCATTTTCATGGGCAAGGCGGGGGGGCTTTTACTTGATTTGCCTTTGCCTGACGGACTTACCAACTCACCAATGCAGCAGTTCTGGGCTCTGGAGTTGCATTTTTTGATCAGAACTGAAAGACCTCATGTGATACCTGGCAGAGGCTCTGACTCTTCCCTGTGGTCCAGGACTACATGACTTAGAAGGTAATTTCAGTCAACTCAGCATTTACTAGGCCCTGACTGCATTTGGCTACATCAAAGGGTGATTAGATCCCATGAGGTAGACATTCCTGATATTAAGCCTTTGTCAGTTATAAGTGTCACAAATATCTCTAGTTTGTGGTTTGTCTTTTCACCTTTTTTTATGGTGTCTTCATAGATAGAAGTCTTAATGCAGACAACATTAGGGTGCTTACAAAAGACACATAGACATACGTGTTTTGCCTATAGAAAAATGGGCAAAAGGAAACCCAGCATTCTCAAATGAAGCACAAATGGGCCTTAATTATGTGAAAAGGTGCTCAAGTTCATCATTAAACAGGGAAACGAAAAGTGAAAACCATGCTTTTTTGGCGGAGGGGTACCAAATTTCTTTATTTGAAGGAATGGTACAAAGAACTGAAGTGGATGTTTTGGTCCAACTTACAGAAAAGGTAAAGGAAACCCCAATATGCGTGCACTGCCTTGGTGACCAGGGAAGTCACCCCGTGGCTATGGGGAAATTGGCCTAAGGCTTAGCTTTCGTTAATCACTGTCTCCCAGGGTGTGCTTGTCAAAGAGATATTCTGCCAAGTCAGATTGGGGTGCTCCCATCTTGTGCAAGTTGGTCACGTGGTCACCCAATTCTTTGATGGATTTCACCTGCTCATTCAGGTAATGTGTCTCAATGAAGTCACACAAATTGGGGTCATTTTTGTCAGTGGCCAGTTTGTGCAGTTCCGGTAGTGACTGATTCACACTTTCATAGAAATGGCAAAAATTAGGAAGTAGCAATCGTGGACAGAGATGGAGCGCAGGAACTCTCATCAATGGTAGGTGGCGTTGTAGACCAGTACATCCACTTTGGAGAGCAGTTTGATGTCCCCAAGTTAAATTGAACATGTCAACAGCCTGCAACACAGCAATGCCATTATAGAACATTTTCAAGGACTTTCTTGGCCTTGTTATTTCCAAAAGGAAAAAAAAAAAATGAGTGGAGCATTTGAGAATGTTCTTAGCTTTATTGCTAAATGGAGAAAGATAAACAACACACACATACACAACTGGGCAGAAAATTAGGGCCATGTGGCGTGAAAAGGAAGACCCAAAAGGAGGTGTGGCCCATCTAGGGGTGTGGCCACTGCAGCGATCCAACTATTATTAAATGTTCTTAGCATCGCAGAGTTATGTTGTGCCATTTATGGAAAAACTCTTCCCACTGCTCTTGGCTTTGACACTAGAATCAGGTTATATATGGTCTCTCAGTTTGAAGATATCTGTCTTGGGAAAACCAGAACATGGCCTCTGAGATAGGGTCCTTTCCCTGACCTATTCTGGTAAAGTCTGTATCCTCAGGATGCAAGGATCCTACCCTCTTCCTTTGGAAAGTGTCGAATCACATGCAAAGCTCTAAGTCTTTCAGTTACTTTGGCGTGCAGAACCATTTCAGGTAAGGCCAAGTATTTTAAAAATTAGTATAGGAAATTAGAGGGCTTCATTCATCTGTGTGTGCATGAGAAATAAAATTTCACCAGAAGCAATTTATGTAAAATTTCACTTGGGAAACGTTGTTTTGGCAGATAAATAGTATTGTGTGCATTTCACAGAAAATTCAGTGCCATGAGTATTACCTTTTATTAAGCATCTTAGAAATGGTAGCTCTTTATGGCTAAGTAAAAAATACTTCCCTCAAATTCTGTGTGATCCTAGTTATGCTATTGAACCTTTCTGTGCCTTTGTGTCTTTCTCCTTGATCCGGGATAATATACTTACCTCCTAAGGTTATCATAAGAATTAAATGCATACAGTATAAATAAAGCACTGAGAACAATGCTTGGCATAAAGTGATAGGCATTATTTTATGCTTTTATTGGCTGTTGATTGTAAAATGATAGGTGTTATT
Organism: Callithrix jacchus; assembly: GCF_049354715.1. Lineage (NCBI taxonomy): Eukaryota > Metazoa > Chordata > Mammalia > Primates > Cebidae > Callithrix > Callithrix jacchus. The sequence continues at coordinate 23,311,583 of NC_133516.1, read as the reverse complement.
ATTATATGCTTTTGTTGGCTGTTGATTGAAGGTGTTCAATGTTTTGGGGTGTCCATCGTTGAGAGTAACTTGGTACTGCAGAAATAGCATGATTGTGAGCAAAAGAATCAGATGGTGGTGGCTGCAGACTTTGCTGTTCTCTTCTTGACTGTTGGTTAGAGCCAAGGCAGGTACATTAGAAAGTCAAGAGCAGAACTGCTTTCACAATGGACGCTGCTTTGTAATGTCTGTGAGCTTGAATGTGAGAATGATTATTTTAATTAATTCTCTATGTAAGGATTTTTAAGTATTGGCTATTCGGTAGCTTGATTTTTTTTTTTTTTTTTTTTTTTTTAAGATGGAGTCTCACTGTGTCCCCCAGGCTGGAATGCAGTGGCATGATTTCAGCTCACTGCAACCTCTTCCTCCCAGGTTCAAGTGACTCTTTTGCCTCGGCCTCCCGAGTAGCTGGGACTACAGGCGAGTGCCACCATACCGGCTTATTTTTGTACTTTTAGTAGAGACGAGGTTTCACCATATTGGCCAGGCTGGTCTGGAACTCCTGACCTGGTGATCCACCAGCTCAGCCTCCCAAAGTGCTGGGATTACAGGCGTGAGCCACCGCACCCGGCCTGGGTGGCTTGAAAACACTTTAATATCAATGCTTTAAACTCAGAGTAGAAAAATCAGTAAAGCAAAAGAACGAGACCACACAGTGTAGATAGAATGAATGTCTTTTCACCACCTAGGGAAATCTGCAGTCGTAAGAAAAGAGGGAGTAAGAATTCTGGCCAAAGGACTTGTGCCTCTCCAAAAAGTGCAGGATCCCGGGATTCAGTATGGGCGCGAACGCTCCTGTACGTTGACCGCACTCCCACGGTTGCTTTTTCAGACATGCTGAGAAGGACCCTGCTGTGCGCAGTGCTCGGGCTTCTGCGAGCCCAGCCCTTTCCCTGTCCGCCAGCCTGCAAGTGTGTCTTCCGGGACGCCGCGCAGTGCTCAGGGGGCGACGTGGCGCGCATCTCTGCGCTGGGCCTGCCCACCAACCTCACCCACATCCTGCTCTTCCGAATGAGCCGCGGCGTCTTGCAGAACCACAGCTTCAGTGGCATGACGGTACTGCAGCGCCTCATGCTCTCCGACAGCCACATTTCCGCCATTGCCCCCGGCACCTTCAATGACCTGAGAAACCTGAAAACCCTCAGGCTGTCGCGCAACCAAATCACTCATCTTCCAGGTGCGCTGCTGGATAACATGGTGCTCCTGGAGCAGTTGCTTTTGGACCACAATGCGCTAAGGGACCTTGACCAAAACCTGTTTCAGAAACTTGCTAACCTGCAGGAGCTCGTTCTGAACCAGAATCAGCTCGATTTCCTTCCTCCCAGTCTTTTCACGAATCTGGGGAACCTGAAGTTGTTGGATTTATCGGGAAACAACTTGACCCACCTGCCCGAGGGATTGCTTGGCGCACAGGCTAAGCTTGAGAGACTTTTGCTCCATTCGAACCGGCTTGTGTCTCTGGATTCGGGGCTGTTGAACAGCCTGGGCGCCCTGATGGATCTGCACCTCCACCGAAATCACATCGTTTCCATCGCATCCGGGACCTTCGACCGCCTCCCAAACCTGAATTCTTTGACTCTTGCGAAAAACCATCTTGCGTTTCTCCCCTCAGCACTCTTTCTTCATTCGCACAATTTGACTCTGTTGACTCTATTTGAGAACCCTCTGGCAGAGCTCCCGGGGGTGCTCTTCGGGGAGATGGCGGGCCTGCGGGAGCTGTGGCTGAACGGCACCCAGCTGCGCACCCTGCCCGCCGCCACCTTCCGCAACCTGAGCCGCCTGCGGGTCCTAGGGGTGACCCTGAGCCCGAGGCTCAGCGCGCTCCCGCAGGGCGCCTTCCAGGGCCTGGGCGAGCTCCGGGAGCTCGTCCTGCACTCCAACAGCCTGGCTGCCCTCCCTGACGGCTTGCTGCGCGGCCTTGGCAGGCTGCGCCAGGTGTCCCTGCGCTGCAACAGGCTGCGCGCCCTGCCCCACGCGCTCTTCCGAAATCTCAGCAGCCTGGAGAGCGTCCAGCTGGACCACAACCAGCTGGAGACCCTGCCTGGCGACGTGTTTGGGGCTCTGCCCCGGCTGACGGAGGTCCTGTTGGGGAACAACCCCTGGCGCTGCGACTGTGGCCTGGGGCCCTTCCTGGGGTGGCTGCGGCAGCACCCAGGCCTCGTGGGCCGGGAAGAGCCCCCCCGGTGCGCAGGCCCTGGGGAGCACGCCGGTCTGCAGCTCTGGGCCCTGTCGTGGAGTGACGCGGAGTGCCCCGGCCGCCGGGGCCGGCCTCCCCACCCTACTGCGGACAGCTCCACGGAAGCCCCTGGCCGTCTCACCTTGGCTCCCAACAGCTCAGAACCCTGGATGTGGGCCCAGCCGGTGGCCACGGGCAAACGTCAAGATCATAGCCCATTCTGGGGGTTTTATTTTCTGCTTTTAGCTATTCAGGCCATGATCACAGCGATCATCGTGTTTGCTATGATTACAATCTGCCAGCTCTTTCGAAAATTAATCAGAGAGAGAGCTCTTGGTTAAGTCAATCGGAAAATCTTCTAATTCTTTAGAACGTGACCAGATATGGCTCAGAGGAGAATCCAGACCGGCTGCTGCTGTCTTCTTCTCCCTCCTCCCCTCCCCTCTCCTCCTCTCTTCCTCCTCTTCTCCCCCACTCCCACGTCTTCCTTTCCCTACTCTCCTCCTCTCCGCTCTGTACTCTTCATTCTCACAGGCCCGCAACCTCTCCTCTCTGTCCCCTCTCCCTCCCTCTCTTCAGATCCAAGCTTTACATTTGTGAACTGTGGTTGCCTGTCTTCCCCAGCTCCCGCTCAGGTGGGGGCGCTGGATTGTGTTGGGCCGGTCCTTGCCCCGCTGTGGCTGGCTTGGCGTCTGGCAGGGAGAGGGGGCTCTACGGAGTAAGGGGACAACTCCAGGCCAGGGCCTGTCTCCTGCACAGAGTTAGCCAGCAAATGTTTGTGAAATCAATGAATGGATAAAGAAATACATGCGATCCAAGTGATGATGGCTTTTCCTGGAGGGAAAGGATCAGTTGCTCTCTTTTTTTTTTTTTTTAAGACAGAGTCTCACTCTGTCGCCCAGGATGGAGTACAGTGGCGTGATCTCGGCTCACTGCAGCCTCGGCCTCCCAGGTTCAAGCGATTCTCATGCCTCAGCTTTTCGAGTAGCTGGGATTACAGGGGTGTGCCACCACATCCAGCTAAATTTTGTATTTTTTTTTAAGTAGAGATGTGGTAACGCCATGTTGGCCGGGCTGGTCTCAAACTCCTGATCTCGAACTCCTGGCCACAAGTGATCTGCTTGCCTTGGCCCTAGCAAAGTGCTGGCATTACAGGTATGAGCCACCACACCTGGTCCTCTTTATCGACTTTTAATTGAGAAGTATTGCTCTTGCCGTTCTTTCCCTTGCCCCATTTTTCTCACTTTATGTAGCTCTGACCTATGGGCATTTGGGAGAGCACTGGACTCCATTCATGCAGTGAGCAATTTCAGGATAGGCGGCTTCTGTGAAGGTGAGACAGCCTTCCCTCCAGGTGCCCAGTGTGTGTCCAGCGTGTTTCCTGGGCCTCCTGTGAGTTTCCACTTGCTTTACATCCATGCAATACGTCATTTTGAAACTGGATTGATTTTCATTTCCTGGAACTATGCCACCTCATTTCACAAGCATTTATGGAACAGCTAACACGTGGCTGTTATTCATGAATATAATGATAAGCTTGATTCTAGTTTAGCTGCTGTCATAGTCTCGTTTGTTCTTCCAACTGAAAGTTGTAAAACCTTTGTTGCTTTAATTGGATATCTGTGCTTGGGAGAGACAGTGGTTAAAACAGGGACTGGTGAATTGACAACTGTGGGTTCAAATCCCAGGTCTACCACTTGCTAACTGCGTGGGACTTTAGGTAAGACACCTGATTACATTCTCTCAGCCTTAGTTTCCTCAGCCTTAAAAAAGGATAAAATAGTACCTGCTTTGTAGAGTTTTTATGAGAATAAAGGCAATAAAGCATATCATGACTTTGCCAGTGGCCTGCAGTCAGTAAATGGTAATGAATGTTAGCTCCTATCACTAAAGGACGAGCAATGATTAGCATCATGATTTCTAAAGAAGAGCTTTGAGGGGTTTTCCCCCCTCTGTGTATAAAGGTAAATCCAGACTTTGTCGTACTGAAGGTTAATTCCAATCAGTCTGTCATCCCCTGTAGGTGGCCTCAGCCCTGTGTGGCCAGGCTCTGTGCTCATGGTCCTCCAACCCCACCAGGTGGATGTGGAGAGGACAGCTGGATGCTGGCACTGGGTTCTGGGTTCTCCGCTGGTCTGTTTGTCTAGTCCCATATCACATTCAAGGTTTTCATTATCGGAGCTTTAATAATTTTGGTATAGGCTCATCTCTCTACCTTGTTTTTCTTTAACTTTTGGCTCTTTGCAATTCTACGAATATTTCAGGATCAGCATGTCAACTCCATTGAGAACCCCTGCTGGGATTTTAATAGAAATGGCAGTAAATTTATAAATGAATTTGAGGAAGAATTTTCATTTTTTACAATACCTCCTGTTCTTGCCAGTAAGCATGGTTCATCTTCCCGTTTATTTACATTACTTTTTGTTGTTGTTGTTGAGACAGAGTCTTGCTCTGTCTCCCAGGCTGGAGTGCAGTGGTACGATCCACTTGGTGGACAAGAGCGAGACTGTCTTAAAATATATATACATATATATTTCATCTTTTTACCTCATATTTGGAAGGAATTGAATGGATATATGTTGTTTTTCTATATCTTCTAGCTCAAGCAACATATATATCAATGTTAATTTTTCTTTTTTAGAGCTAGTTAAAAAAAACCCACAATTCTTTGAAGAATGAAACGGGGAGCCAGCTGCTATGTCATGAGAACACTCAAGCAGCCCTAAAGGGGTCTACATGGCAAGATCCAAGGCCTCCTGCCATGAGCCAGCAGGGAACTGGCCACAGTGTGAGCGGGATACATTGGAAGCAAATCCTCCAGCCGCAGTCATGGTGATGATAGCCCCAGCCAACATTTTGATGGCAACCTCATGAGAGACCCCGAGCCACAGCCGCTTAACTAAGCTACTTCCAAATTCTTGACCCTCAAAAACTATGACATAATATATCTTATTGTTTTAAACCACCAAGATCTGGGGTATTTGTTTTGTAACAATAAAGGCCTAATACACACAGACAGTAAAACCAGGCCATGATGGTTTTCCGGCGGAGTTCTACAACATGTTCAAAGAAAAGAATTCCAGTTTTTATGAACTGTACCAGAGAGCACGTCCCTGCCCACTTTATGAGGCTGTATAACCTGATACCAAAATTGGTCATGGATTTTTTTCAAATAATTTATAAGCAAATCTCACTAATAGTAAAAGTCCTAAACAAAACAGCAAGCTGAATTCAGATATATAATTCAGATATATATATTCAGCTTGCTGAATTCAGCTTGCTGAATATATATAATATATATATATATATATATATATATATATATATATATATATATATATTTTTTTTTTATTTTTGAGACAGAGTCTCACTCACTCTGTCACCCAGGCTGGAGTGCAGTGGTATGATCTCGGCTCACTGCAGCCTCCACCTCCCTGATTCAAGCAATTCTTCTGCCTCAGCCTCTTGAGTAGCTGGGATTACAGGCACCCACCACCACGCTGGGCTAATTTTAATAGAGACTGGGTTTTACCATGTTGGCCAGGCTGGTCTCGAACTCCTGACCTCAGGTGATTCACCTGCCTTGGCATCCCAAAGTGCTGGGATTACAGGCGTGAGCCACCGTGCCCAGCCTAAAAGATGAAATCTTCAGATAAGTTCTAAGTTGTACAAAGAAGCTACATTTGCTACTCTCTAAAAAGGAAAGGGACCTGCTATATAAAACACAAAAAAATGTAATGCTTTTCATAAGAATATAACCTGAGCTTTGCTGAAGCTTCATATTCCATGAGAATGTCTAAAATGCCAGTCCAGGCCAGGCACAGTGGCTCACACCTATAATCCCAGAACTTTGGGAGGCCAAGGCTGGTGGATCGCTTGAGCACAGGAATTTGAGACCAGCCTGGGCAACATAGCGAGACCCCATCTCTACAAAAAATGCAAAATTAGTTGGGTGTGGTGATACGTTCCTTGTAGTCCCAGCTACTTGGGAGGCTGAGGTGGGAGGATTGCTTGAGCCCAGGATGTTGAGGCTGCAGTGAGCTGTGATCATGCCACTGCACTCCAACGTGGGTGACAGAGTGAGACCCCATCTCTCGATAAATTAAAAAATAAAATAAAAATTGATTTTAAGTTTTTTCATAGTTTAATTTGCTGATATTATACATTTCTGCTCATATGTTAGATTGAACTGTATGAAATTTTTGATGTTCAACCATTTTTGACCTAAAAAACAAGTTTTGTGTGATTTAACTTAAAAGTTCTGGCACTATATATAGTTCTTCCAGTGATTACATCTGTAACTTCAAAGTTCACCTTTTTCTTGTTCCAGCAACTGCAGGCGATCTCTATAAACACCTTGCTCTGTGTGTTGACATCTGCATTCCTATTTGCTCCATGCTCCTCTATCTCTCCCACTTCCCCGTTTCAGTCAAGATTGATCACTTTTGTATTCTCTTATAGCTAAAATTTTGGTGACTGTTGAAAAACTTGAAAATGAATAAAAAAGAGTTTATATGTTTTCTTTGTAAATATTTACTATAGTACCAAATAGTTCACCGTCATTTCATTTCCTTTCTAGCACTTCCTTCATTTTTCTAGCATTTCTAGACATTACTCCAGGCCACCTACCCAGCTGTTTCCTAGAACTGATCTTCAGCTTTCCCTGATTGCTTCCACTGTTTCCCAAATTCCATGTCTTCTTGCCTACTCCCTCATTTTACAACTACTTAGCAAAGGGGATCCAGAGGCTATCTATCACTTTTTCTGAGTCCTTGCCTGTAAATTTCTTTATTCTTTATTATTTCATACTTGATGGCTAGTTTAGCTGGGAAGAGAATTCTAAATTCCAATGATCATCTTGCACCAACGGTGCTGGTGGGAGTTTGTTGTCATTATTAAGAGGGGACCTCTCTTCTTCTTGGCAGCCATCCTTAGGATCTTCTCTATGTCCTCTGTGTTCTGATTTCAATTTGATTATTGCCATTACATTGCTCTTTATTCCATTCACACAAAGAGGCATTTGCAGGGTCCTCTGGAGACTTGTGTCTTTTAAGTGTTGTGAGATTCTGTCTTACTTTTTTTGGATAATTCCTTTGTCCTCCCTTTTCATCTTTTTTGCTTTTTCTTTCCTTCATCTTTTTAGTCTCTTTTTTTTCTACCTTTTTTTTTTGAGATGGAGTTTCACTTTTGTTGCCCAGGCTGGAGTGCAATGGTGCAATCTCAGCTCACCACAACCTCTGCCTCCCGGGTTCAAGTGATTCTCCTGCCTCAGCCTCCTGAGTAGCTGGGATTACAGCCATGCACCACCATAGCTGGCTAATTTTTAGTAGAGACGGAGTTTGTCTACCTTGGTCAGGCTGGTTTTGAACTCCCAACCTCAGGTGATCTACCCACCTTGGCATCCCAAAGTGCTGGGATTACAGGCGTGAGCTACCACACCCGGCCTCTACCTTCTTTTCCTACCTTCTGAGAGACTCCTCGACTCCTTCCAACACTTAAGTAAAAATGTTAATTTCTGCAATTGCAATTGTATTTTTAATTTCTGCCATCACTGTTAATATTTGAAAAATAAGACTCTTATTCTTGTCTTATGGATGCAGATTTTGTTTGTTTGTTTGTTTTTACAATACTAGAGTTTAAGATTTTTGAGTTTTCAAAGTTCCCCTTTCTAAACTCTATCTTTTTTCTCTGGGATTTCATTTTGCTGCTATTGTTTGCTTGCTTGCTTGGTTCTCTTAAACCTTTGGTTGTTGGTTATTTTTAAAGTAAGGCAATAAAAGTAACTGACTTGGGATCTTTGTACATACCAGCAGGGGTTATCAACTCTATTTTAGGGTATGAGGAGCAAGCTGAGTGTTACACTGGGAACCTCTACGAGCCAGAATGTTTGTGGAGGGTTATTTATCTAGGATCTTGCAATTTCTTTAAACAACTTTTTGTGTGTTTGTTTTCCTAAGGGTGGGAGCAACTGTTCCTTATACTATAACAGCTTTCAAATAACTCCCTGGCTTTTATTCCTACAGATCACACCTTTGCATCATACCCAGTCTAATCAATCTTCACGCCTCTCTGGGGTTCTGTTAAAACACGGAATCTCTCTGCTCACACTGGCTATGGCTTTCTCTTCCTCATCTACCACTCCTTAACTGCTCTGTTCCGTAACCTTGCTGAAATCTCCAGTCCATTGCTGATCCTCTCCCATTCCCTATGACATTTTGGGCTGATACCATTTCAATTTCTTTTACTACAATCGATGTGAGGTCTTTGGAGGGAGAAGAGCTAACTGGGTTCCATCAGTTTGCTTGATTAACTGAAAGTCCAACAATTCTGTTCTCCGAGTTTCCAGCTCTAGAAGTTTCCTTGACTTCTCCTGGGCAGAGTTAGGTCCCCTTGTCCTGGGTTCCTCATCACTTTGTCTCCTCCCTCTCCCCCGCTGCATGTTGTAATTAACTTCACTTTCTGAGACCATCGCAAAAGTTGGGCTCTGAATCTTTGGTGACATTGGAAGTGAGCGAGTCTGTTTTGGGAGAAGTCAATCTGGGCTTCCCAGCTTTTAAAAAAATCACTACTACTACAGGGTGTGCCAAAGGCAGGGAGATGCCAGGACTCATTGCCCAGTAGCTGTGCACACCCTTATTAGACACCTGGAATGTTACAGGTTGATTCCATCAACATCATAAACAGACAAATATTAATTTTTAAGTTCAGTGGCTGGGTCCAGAATACTAGAGGTTGAGAGGCCTAGGGGAAGAAAACAATGAACAGCTTCTGCCCCGTGACACATTCTGGCCCATAGAGGTTCCCAGTGTAACACTCAGCTTGCTCCTCATACCCTAAAATAGAGTTGATAACCCTTGCTCTATGCACAAAGATCCCAAAGTCAGTTACTTTTATTGCCTTGCTTAAAAAAGATCAAGCAGCAACCAAAGGTTTAAGAGAACCAAGCAAACCATAGCGGCAAAATGAAATCCCAGAGAAAAAAGATAGAGTTGAGAAAGCAAAGGGGAACTTGGAAAACTCAAAAATCTCAAACTCTAGTATTCTTAAAAAAACAAAAAACAAAACAAAACAAAAGAAACTGCATCCATAAGACAAGAATAAGAGTCTATTTTTAAAAGTTTGAACAGCCTCTGCCCTGTGACGTCTGCCCGCCTTCTGCCTCTCTGTCAGTGCTCCGGGTGCTCCCTGGCTTTTAGTATCCCAGCACAGATATTTCCAAGTCCAATCTTTGGGGGTCAGGGGAGGGTCTGTGTTTCAGCTGCTGCCACACTCAATGAAACTTTATTTTTTATTATATTTATTTTGTATTTTTTGAGACAGGGTCTCACTCTGTTGCCCAGGCTGGAATGCAGTGGTGTGATCGTGGCTTATTATAAACTTCACCTCCTGGGTTCAAGCGATTCTCCTGCCTCAGCCTCCTGAGTAGCTAGGCTTACAGGTGTGTGCCACCATGCCTGGCTGATTTTTGTATTTTTAGTAGAGATGGAGTTTCACTGCGTTGGCCAGGCTGGTCTCGAACTTCTAACCTGAAGTGATCTGCCTGCCTCGGCCTCTCAAAGTGCTGGGATTACAGGCATGAGTCACCACATCTACCAGTTTTTGTTTTTTGAGACAAGGCTCTATCATCCAGGCTGGAATGCAGTGGTGTGATCACATTTCATTACAGCCTCAACTTCCTGGGCTCAAGCATGCCTCCCACCTCAGCCTCCTGAGTAGCTAGGAATACAGGCGTGTACCACTACACCTGGCTAATTTTTTATTTTTTTGTAGAGATGGGGTCTCCCCATGTAGCTCAGTCTGGCCTCAAACTCCTGGGCTCAAGAGATCCTCCCACTTTGGCCTCCCAATGTGCTGGGATTACAGATGTGAGCCACCACACCCGGTCATGAACCTAAACATCTAATACATACCTGGCCTCATGAAGTCAGTTTTCTTAACCCTTCCGACCCCTGTGGGAGGTAGGTATTGTTATTTCACTTGACAGATGAGAACACTGAGGTCCACGATGGGTGGTGACACATGAGGTTATGACTGGCATAGCTGCCACATGAGCTCGTCCCCTGCCTTCTGGCCTAGAGCTATTCACCCCTCCCCACACTGCTCACCGCTTCTCCTGGATTAGCTGCCCAACCCAGGTCCTGCTGCTCAGGGAGATCAAGTGCCAGGAGGACATTCCTGTTCGTGTCATAGACCATCCCAACTTTAAAGGGCTTCTAGTCCTTTGAGCCTCATGGGAGCTCCCTGAGAGTTAAGCATTATTTTGGGAGGGTTTGGATGATGAGATGAAGAAAAGCAGACAGAATCATGAGAGGAATGGAAGATAAATGGGTGGGGAGAGAAAGGAGCTGGAAATGCAGGTGGAAGGCCGGGCACGGTGGCTCACGCCTGTAATACCAGCACTTTGGGAGGCCAAGGTGGGTGGATCACCTGAGGTCAGGAGATTGAGACCAGCCTGACCAAGATGGCGAAACCCTGTCTCTACTAAAAATACAAAAATTAGCCAGGCATGGTGGTGGATGCCTGTAATCCCAGCTACTCGGGAGGCTGAGGCAGGAGAATTGTTTGAACCCTAGCGATGGAGATTGCAGTGAGTGGAGTTCGCGCCACAGCACTCCAGCCTGGGCGACCGAGTGAGACTCCGTCTGAAAGAAAAAAGGAAAAAAAAGCTCAGGTGAGACGAATACTATTCAGGGAGAGATCCTGGAAAGAGACACACAGTTCATCCACTCCTCCTGATGGCCAAGCAGGACGTGGGAGAGGCTGGCTGGGGTCACGTGGTTGATCAAACAACCTCGTGGCACTCACGGCTTAGTTGTTAGGATGTCTGTTGCCAGGGACGTTTGGACCAAGGGACAAAGTGTCCACTGTGCAAGGACCCTGGGAAGAAATGCTCATCTGGCTCGGTCCCAGGGTTGCCCCCACCCCTCTTCAGCCCCTCATCCCTGCATCTGGCCATGTAAATAATTGGTATCTCCTTTTCCCCATTGCCTGCTGGATAAGGTGTGACCCACTTTGGTGAGGTCCCCTCCCCATCCCTCTCTCTGGCTGTCTCACCTCAGTTTCTCCTACAAGCTCAACCTCTTTTCCCAGCCATTAAACGCTGAGAGCCCCAAAGCCTCGGCCCCGCCCTCCTTCTCAATCTCTGCTCTCCTGATCAGTTTCCCGCAAGCCTCCGCTTCAGTTGCCTTCTGCATCAGAATCGTGATGGGCTGTGAGGAACAGACTCTCTGCAGTTGCTGGTCTCGCCAAGTCGGCTGGCTGTGCTCATGCGCCCGCCCCGAGTGCAGAGGCAGACCGTCCAGGGTGGTGCAGCGGCTCTAGGGCAGTGTCTCCCATCCGTGGCCTGTGGCATTTGTCCCTATGGCCGGCTGCACCTCCCACCTCTGCATTCCAGGCAGGGAGAAGAGTCGGGCAAAACCGCATGCCGGCCGCGTCGATTCCTTTAAAAAAATGAGTGGAAGTTTTCTTGCCTAGCGTCCATAGAGACAAGTGCATAAATCATGTGTGCTGCTGGCTGCAGGGTCACAAAGTGAATTTTGAGCCGTTCACTTTTAGCCTCTTTCCTGGATCCCTTATATTCTCTCACTTTTGTCTTTCTGCCTTCTTCGCTGCCTACTTTTATTTATTTATCTATCTGTTTTATCTATCTATTGCCCAGTCTGGAGTGCAGTGGCCCAATCTCAGCTCACTGCATCTTCCACTTTCCAGGTTCAAGTGATTCTCCTGCCTCAGCCGCTCGAGTAGCTAGGACTACAGGCGCCCACCACCACACCCAGCTAATTTTTGTATTTTTAGTAGAAATGGGGTTTTACCATGTTGGTCAGGCTCGTCTCAAACTCCTGACCTCAAGTGATCTACCCGTCTCGGCCCCCCAAAGTGCTGGGATTACAGGTGTGAGCCACTGCGCCTGGCCACTTCCTAATTTTAATTTATGTTATCTTGTTATGTTTTGTTAATTTCCTCAAATCCTTTCTGTAGCCGGGAGGGGTAAGAATAAATTCACAAATAGATGAATGAGTGGATGGGGTGGATCCACTGTACTCTGACAGGACCAGGAAGCTCATTCAGACAGCTACCAGTCCTGAGGACCACAGCTCCATTCTACATATGATGAAAGGCCTCCGAGGAGGGATGAGATGGGGGAGAGGGGTCATAGCAGGGTGAGCTGGGGGATCGGTCACATCAGTCCGGACAGCAACTTGCATCTCCTCATGACCTGTCATCCGGGTCTGCAACCACACTTGGAGCCACTTGTTCATTCTACCTGCTCAGTTGTAAGAAGCACGATCACAATGCTCCCATCTTTAGAGTCCTCTGCTGTGAGAAGCAAGCTTGTCATTGCCCTCAATTTCCCAGGAAGGAAATGGCTCGTGCTGGGGGGAATAAGCTCTGTCATTCCAAGGACTCAGGAGATGGCTCTGACAATGGAACCTGAGGTCAGGAGTTTGAGAGCAGCCTGGCCAACATGGTGAAACCCCATCTCTACTAAAAATACAAAAATTAGCCAGGCGTGTTGGCATACACCTGTAGTCCCAGCTAGGCAGGAGGATTAATTGAACGGCTGTCTGAGCTGGGCACAGCAATACTATATTGATGTGAGTGCAGTGGGCAGTGCATGCAGCAAGAGGGTCTGAAATTAGGGAGGATGCGAAAGTAAACTGAGAACAAGTGTTGCCTGGCTGTCCCCTCACTTCCTCTTTTCTCTCCTTCCTTCTTCTTTCCTCCTTCTCTCCTTCCTTCTTGTCCTTCTTTGCCAGATGAAATGGGGTAAAAAGATACACATTTTTTCATAGATGGATAGGCTGTCATAAGTGATTATCTCATGTGCCGTCCTCATTGTATGGATAGAACCTGATACCCAAAGGCAGAAGTGACTTGCTAAGCTCTGTGTTCTGGGTTTCTAGCCTTCCATGTCTTTCTTGAATCTGTTCGTCTGGCTAATGGCACTTTTTTTTTTTTTTGAGGCAGAGTTTCACTTCTGTTTCCCAGGCTGGAGTGCAATGGCATGATCTTGGCTCACAGCAACCTCCGCCTCCCGGATTCAAGTGATTCTCCTGCCTCAGCCTCCCGAGTAGCTAGGATTACAGGCATGCACCACCATGCCTAGCTCATTTTGTATTTTTAGTAGAGATGGGGTTTCTCCCTGTTGGTCAGGCTGGTTTCGAACTCCCGACCTCAGGTGATCCACCCATCTCGGCCTCCCAAAGTGCTGGTATTACAGGCGTGAGTCACTGCACCCAGCTTTTCTATTCATTCTTGGATTGCTCACTAAGAGGAATTTGGGACAGGGGAGGTGATGAGGAAGGCAAGTTTCTCAGTGAGGCAGAGGAATGGGGCTCCCTGGATTGAGCCCACATGCCCTTGTGTTTCTGTGTAACCTTCAGTCATGCAGGGCATTCAAAACAGAGCTGTTCCTTCATGTAATAATCAAGGAAGACACACTGTTTTTACAGCACCGGACCTTTAATTACATGTGGTGACGCGCTGGCAGCTGCTCCAGCCATGAGGACTATGAGCTTGTTAGTTTTATCATTTCAAAGCCTACTCTGCTTTATTGTAGCATAAAATTTGGAAGTCTCGTATTAAAATGTACAATTAAATGTGACTTGAATAAATTGCTTTAGGCCAAAGAGAACTTTTTTCCTTCTGCTCCCTGCACCCAGCCCTCTCCCCCTGCCACCCCCACCTATTAATTGTCTGCTTTCAAACTCTCTGGACCTCCCTGAAAGGGAGGGATGAGAGAGTTCTTTGAAAAACAACCTTGGAAAGACATGTGGCAAGCTTACGGGTTGGGCTCAGGCTGCCCTTGAGGTTGGATTGAGCCCAGGTGCCCCTGTGTTTCTGTGTAAACTTCAGTTACGCAGGACATTGAAAACACAGCATCTCAGGTCTGTGGGGCCAGGTGGGCTCGTGCCGAGCCCAGCTCAGCCATGGAGACCCCAACCCAGGAAGTGCTGAAGGAATTAAGAAACAGACACAGACATAGAAAGCAAAAGGTAGGTTCAGAGTGGAGCCGCAGGGGTCTCACCGGATTTCCAGCTGAGAGCCCAGAGCAGACTCTGACCTACGTATTTATTCTTTACTTTCCAGTGACAAGTTTGACAGGCAGATGCTCTGTGTTCTTTCATTGGTTAAAGGTAAACTAACCAGGCAGCTAGTGTATGTTTACTATAGGTCAAAGGCAAACTAGAAAGCGCTCTTTACAAGGGAACAAAGGGAAGAGTCACATATCTTGTGTTCAAAGAACGAATTCATCTGGTGTGAGACGTATTCATATTGGTTACTGTTTTATAAAGTTTTCCGCTTTGGAGGCCGACTAGGTTTTCTTTGCCGCTGCTCTCAGCAAACAATATGATTTCTCGCACATGACAGAATTTGCTCTCAACAGGCTCGCCTCTTTTTTTGTTTGTTTTTGAGACGAGGTTTTGCTCTGTTGCCCAGGTTAGAGTGCAGTGGTGTGATCTCGGCTTACTGCAACCTCCAACTCCCAGACTCAAGCAATTCTCCTGCCTCAGCCTCCTGAATAGCTGGGACTACGGGTGTGCCACCACGCCCAGCTAATTTTTGTATTTTTAGTAGAGACGGGATTTCACCATGTTGGCCAGGCTGGTCTTAAACTTCTGACCTCAGGTGATCCACCCGCTTTGGCCTCCCAAAATGCTGGGATTACAGGTGTGAGTCACAGTACCAGGCCCTGGTCTCTTGATAAAATGATAGAAACCCCCATGCTCACCCCCCTTGCTGATTCCCAGTCAGTCCGTAGAAAGAAGTCCATATGGCTCACCCAGCATGCGAGGGCCTGGTGTTCCAGCTCTCTGTGAAAGCTGTCTCCCACCATAGCCTCCCTTCCTGCCTCCAGGCCTTTGCTCAGCCCTGCTCTGCAGCTGGATAGTCCACCCACCCCTTTGGACCCTTCAGAATCCCATTCACCCTCCAAAGCTCTGCACCTACCCCCTGCACCTCTCCTTAATCAATCCTGGGGGGCAAATCTTTCCCTCCTCTGGCGCTTTGAGATACATTCCTTAACTCTGTTTACTTTTTTGAGGACGGGTTTTACTTTGGGGTGCTTTATGCCCATAGTGTGTCAGTACCCCATGACTGGGCTATTGGGGAGAAGGCTGAAGCTGGTTCCTGTTGTCTCTGCAGACTTTGTGTGGTGCCCACCTAGAGTCCAGCCAGTGGCCACCAAGATCTGCTGAGACTTTGCTCATCTAGAGTGTGCCGCGTCTAGCCCCTCCCTGAGATCCCACCAGCATGGCTGACCTGGAAAAGAGCATATCGCTAGCAGGCTAATTCCAGGCAGTGGAGGCTTCTCTCGAGAGACACTACAGAGGTTGGCACGAAGCACGAGGTCGTTAAAATAGAATTCAGCTGGGCACGGTGACTTACACTTGCAATCCCAGCACTTTGAGAGGCTGAGGCGGGTGGTTCACTTGAGGTCAGAAGTTTGAGACCAGCCTGGCCAACATGGTAAAACCCCATCTCTACTTAAAATACAAAAAGGAGCCAGGCGTGGTGGTGAGTGCCTGTAGTTCCAGCTATTCAGGAGGCTGAGGCAGGAGAATTGCTTGAACCCAGGAGGTGGAGGTCGCAGTGAACTGAGATCGCACAACTGCACTCCAGCCTGGGCAACAAGAGTGAAACTCCATCTCAGAAAAATTAAACTAAGAGAGAATCCAAGGAATGTTTTTTCCATTATAAAACTCATCAGCTACAAAAAAATTTGAAAAAAAGACAAAATTATAGAGGAAGGAAGGAAGGAAGGAAAGCTGGCTCATATTCCCGTCATGTCAGCACATGCCTGCGGGGTGGGGGGCGAGTTCACCCCAGAGCAGCGAGGTGAGCTTTATGACCTGTTCCTGTCCATATGGAACTGGGACCAGCTTGCTTAGATTGGGTTTCTGTAGTCTTTTAAAATATATATAATGTTTTCAGAAATGACTAATTTTTAATGTCACAGAAACTTACACTAGCAAAATGGTGGTCTTCAATTTTCTCCAGCATAATTTCATCTGATGCTTGATGTGTGTGTGTGCGTGTAGTAAAATATACATAACATAAAATATATCTGTTTTTTCAAATTTTTATTGCGGTAAAATACACATCAAATTTACAATTTTAACCTTGTTAAGTGCACAGTTCTGTGGAATTAGTACATCCTATTTTTGTGCAACCATCACCATCCGTCTTCAAAACTTTTTTATCTCTCCAAACAGAAACTCTGTCCCTCATTAACTTTCCCCCATCCCCCACTCCTGTTCCTGCTCCTGGACACCACCATTGTACTTTCTGCCTCACATTTTGTGTACTTCTTATAAAAGGAATCATAAAAGTGTTTGTCTCTTTGTGGCTCTCTTATTTCGCTTAGCACAGTGTCTAAGGAAGACTTTCCTTCCTTTTTATTTTTATTTATTTTTGAGACAGGGTCTCACTCTGTCACCCAGGCTGTAGTGCAGTGGTGAGATCTTGGCTCACTGCAACCTCCGCTTCCCGAGTTCAAGCGATTCTCCTGCTTCAGCCTCCCGAATAGCTGGGACGATGGGTGTCTGCCACCACGCCCAGCTAAGTTTTTCATTTTTAGTAGGGACGGGGTTTCACCATGTTGGCCAGGATGGTCTTGAACTCCTGACCTTGTGATCTGCCTGCCTCGGCCTCCCAAAGTGCTGGGATTACAGACAGGAGCCACCGCGTTTGGCCACGCATATTTAATTTTTCAAGGAACTGTCACACTGTTTTTCCACAGCGGCGGTACCATTTTACATTCCTGCCCACAGCGCACAAGGGTTCCGGTGCTCCACATCCTTGTCAACACATACTATTGTCTGTTTTTTGGATAGCAACCCAAATGACTGTGATGTTCAGCAGCTTTGAGTGTGCTTGCTGGCCATTTGCATGTCTTCTCTGGAGAAATGTCTGTTCAGATCCTTGGCCCATTTTTAAATGGTGTTGATGGTCAGAGGGTTGCTTTCTCAGATGTGAAATCCTCTGTCCCCCACCCGCTGCTCCCAGGCTCAACACTGTGACCAAAAGCCTCCTTGGGACACTCGTGACTAAACACATCATTGTCATGAGGAACGGATGCCGGGGACCAAGGGCAATCTTACGAAACTTGCCTTTGGAGAAACACCACTAATTACCGGGTATGGCAGGACATGAGTCTGGGAGTTGTCACTGGGGATTTTAAGAAGGTGACTGTTTGCTTGTTTGTCCCATTATTATTATTCTATATATTTTTCGTGTTTCTGGCTTCATTCTTCCTCTATGAGGATGGTGTGTAGTACTTTATAGAGACCAACTTTTACCCCTTTGGGATAAGTAGGAATAAGTCATTTCCTCAAAGACTGCCTTTTTCCTGCTTACAAAGCAGCAACAACCCTGTAAACAGGGAAAGATGGGAATGGGAGGGGCATTCCCACTTGCAGAGTAGCTGCTGTGATCAAGCCCTGAGCTGGGTACTTCACACACGATTCTCCTGCTAACCCTTTCATCAGTCAAGTAGGGGGCAGTTCGTTACCTGAGTTCACACATGGGGACAAGGAGGCTGGAAATGGCAGGTCAGGGCCAGGCCAGGCTGAGATTTGGAAACCATCAGAGAACCTGAGCTCCTTCTGTGACAGGAAGCCCGTTTGTTCTGCTGAGCGCTAGGCAGGCATTAGGGGCCTGTTTCCAGAAGGAAATAGCACCCTTCCCTCCCCTCCCCTCCTGTCCTCTCCTCCTCTCTTCTCTTTCCCTCCTTCTCTACTAGACATTAACTCCATTAGACATACCAGTCTATAGACATGTTGCATTCTCTACCATTAAAAAAAATTGTGTGTGGTGCACGTACTCCGGTGGATACATATCATTATACACTTGCTCATTGAATGACAGCACCAATCCCACATGGGCCTTATGCTGGAACCTGGCGGTTCATGTGTTTAAGTCCTACCTGGCTCAGGGCCTGCCACTTACAGGATGCTCAGTCATTGAGTGACCCATCAGGATGGTTGTGAGAAAGGCCTGTGAGGGGCAGTTCTAAGGGTGCAGGAGAGGAGAAGGCTTTGGAATGGGTGAGCCTCCCTCGGGCAAGGGCGGGCACTGTGGGGCTCAAAAGGTTGAGGAGAGCCCAGGGGGGCAGGTTTCAGTTTAAGAAAAAGATGTAAAAAATAGAACCTTATCAAGACCAGCTTGGGTGACATGGTAAAACCCCATCTCTACTAAAAATACAAAAATATCAGCCGGGCGTGGTGGTGTGCACCTGTAATCCCAGCTACCAGGATGATGCAGAAAAATCGCTTGAGCCTGGGAGGTGGAGGCTGCAGTGAGCTGAGATCGGGCCACTGCGCTTCCAGCCTGGGTGACAGAGTGAGACTCTGTCTTAAAATAAATAAATAAAAATAATTGAAAAAAAGAACCTTATTTTTATATTTCAAAATAGTTGTTCTAATTACTTACTGGATGTAATTCAGGAATGCATGTTTGTTTAAATGAAACATAAAGCAACACATAGTTATAAAATCCCTTATTTATCACTGCTCCCTGCCCCTGCTGCTGTGGCAATTTTGTATGTGTCCTTCTAGATCTTTCACTATGCATTTATATATAGATACAGACAAAGACACCTGTGTGTGTGTATATATGTGTGATGCAAACACACATGGACACACACACACACACCATATAGCTGGGTGAAATTTCTCTGACCTGCATTGTTCTTTCTTGCTCCTCTCAAGCTGTATTACGGAACGTTTTCTATGGAATTGAATCCATCCGCAGAGATTGAGGTGGCCGAAAGCTCCATCACAGTCCTGTGATGAGAGGCTGTCGTGTGAGAAAAGGGATGCCTGTTTGTCTTTGAGATGTGCTGCTCTGAGGACCAGCCTAAAATTCCTCCTTCAGAGAACAGCCAGGACCCTGAGAATGAGCTGGGGACCACTGGCTGCCCTTTGGGACCTTTTCTGCCATGAGGGCAGAGCAGATGGAAGGGCACCCGGCCAGACAGCAGAGGTGGGAGGGAACCAGGCGGAGACCAGAGCCCTGGATGCCCATCCGAGGCCAACTCTGTGAACACTGAGGGCCATTCAGTGGGAAAATTGATGTTTCGTGCCATCTTCTGGCTTTTTGTGTGATCACGACTGACAAATAGATCGTTTTCTTAACTCTTTCCCACATGTTGAGGTATAACCGAGGAGTTATACATTTATGTCTTTTTTTTCTTAAACCGGTAAGTGCAATTGTATTATTTATATTAATCTGCGGCTTGCTTTTTTTGCTCAATACATTAGATACATTTTTCTTCTGCAAATAAAGATGTATCTTTCTCAAGCGGGGCATGGTGGCCCACTCCTGTAATCCCAGCACTTTGGGAGGCTGAGGCAAGCAGATCACAAGGTCAGGAGATCAAGACCATTCTGGCCAACATGGTGAAACCCTGTCTCTACTAAAAATACAAAAATTAGCGGGGTGTGGTGGTGTGCACCTGTAAACCCAACTACTCTGGAGGCTGAGGCAGGAAAAAGTCTTGAACCTGGGAGGTGGAGATTGCAGTGAGCCAAGATCATGCCACCGCACTTTAGCCTGGTGGCAGAGCAAGACTCTGTCTCAAAAAAAAAAACCAAAAAACCAAAACCAAAAAGACCTATCTGTCTCATCTTTCAAAACTGGCTGTTTGGAATGGATTTTCATGGTCTGCACAGTCACTGTCTTGCAGACATCTGAGTTGTTCGCAATTGATCTGCTGTTACCATCCATGCTGCTGGGAGCATGCTTGAATGTATGGCCATCGTGTCTGTGTATGTGGGGGTTTATACGTTTTGAGTTTCTTTCTTTCTTTCTTCTTTTTTTTTTTTTTTGTAGAGATGAGGTCTTACTATGTTGTCCAGGCTGATCTCAAACTCCTGGCCTCAAGGGATCCTCCCGCCTAGCCTCCCCAGTCAGTGGGATGACAGGTGTGAGCCACCATGCCTAGCTTTTTGAATTCCGATAGCTATTGCTCTACCAGTTTATATTCCCAACAACAGAGCGTGAGACCACCGTCATCCTTACCCACCCTAGGCATTCTCTATCTTTTTTTTTTTTTTGAGATAGAGGCTCACTCTGTTGCCCACTCTGGGGTGCAGTGGCTCGATCTCGTCTCACTGCAACCTCCATCTCCCAAGTTCATGCAATTCTTCTGCCTCAGCCTCCCAAGTAGCTGGGACTACAGGAGCCCACCACCAGGCCCCTCTAATTTTTTTGTATTTTTAGTAAAGACAGAGTTTCACTGTGCTAGCCAGAATGGTCTCAATCTCCTGACCTTGTGAGCCACCCGCCTCGGCCTCTCAAAGTTCTGGGATTACAGGCATGAGCCACTGCACCCGGCCTCTCCATCTTTTTTATTCTGCCACTCTACCAGGGGTATAATGGTGTGGTCACAACATCCCCATCCCTGATGTGAACTGAGCAGGGATCAAACGCCAGGGTGCTGCCGAGGGGTTTCCCCCACCGAAGGGAGGCTGGGTCCCACGGCCTCCAGTGACGGATTCTGTGCTTGTTAACTAGAATAGACACCTTCGTGGGCGGTAGACAGCAGAGTTCCCTGAAGCCCTGGGGCAACCCTGGCTCTTCTGGTTCTCCCGGGGGGCTGGAAAGTGAGCCCTGGGGTTACAGGGCCTGCGGGTAGTAAATCAGGCTTTTACTTTCACTAATGATAGGTGTCTCGTCCCTCATTAGTGGACTGCAGCAGCTGTTCTGGGGGCTGAGCGGTGCTGCCTTGCTTCCTCTGTAGGAGAAGGCATGCTTCTCTGGGGAAGAGAGGGTCTCACTGTGCGGAAGCCCAGAGTCCTACAGCCAGACCTCTGTGGCACCCCCAGCCTGGGGAACTGGTCCTTCCTGCATGCCCTGGTTACTGTGTGGAAACCCACGTGCTGTCATGAGGGCAGACAGAATCCTCTGTGAAACCTGGACACCCCGCCAGAGCACGTTTCCTACAGCATGGGCCCTCCCTCCTCCAACACTTCTGGGGGCTCCTTACTGCCTACAGAGGACCTCACTCTTCAGGGAGCATCACGGTCCTCAGTGAGGCCCACATTCTCTCTCCTGCTCTCTCTAATGGGATGATTTTCTTTTATCCCTCTCCTCACCTTCCAGAGTCTGCTCATCTCTTTTTCTTTTCTTTTCTTTCTTTCTTTTTTTTTTTTTTGAGACAGAGTGTTATTTGTCTCCCAGGCTGGAGTGCAGTGGCACAATCTTTGCTCACTGTAACCTCTACCTCCCAGGTTAAAGTGATTCTCCCACCTCAGCCTCCCAAGTAGCTGGGACTATAGGTGTGCGCCACCATGCTTGGTTAATTTTTTGTATTTTTAGTAGAGATGGGTTTCACCTTGTCAGCCAGGATGGTCTTGATCTCTTGACCTCATGATTGCCTGCCTCGTCCTCCCAAAGTGCTGGGATTATGGGCTTGAGCCACCGCGCCCGACCGAGCCTGCTCATCTTTTAAGGCCACCTGCTGCATGACACCCCAGCCCCATCCCTTGAAATGCTCCCACATTCTCAAGCTTGCCCTGAGGAAGGGTCTGTCAGTGACCTCACTCCTCCCATCCTCTCCCTAACCCCGCTCTGCGCCAGTCTAAACTTCAGTCCATGGTAGTTGTGTGCCTGAGCACAGGATCCAATGGTGTGCAGTTAGCGTGGAGCCCATGCACTGGGCTTTAGACTCTGGCTCTGTCACTTAGCCTATGGCTGTGGGGAAATTAGTTAACTGGCCTGAGCCTCACGTTTCCTGTCTATGAAAGGGGGGTAATTACTGCCCTCATAGGACTATTTGGCAGATCAGTAGTTCTTAACCATGAGTGTGTGTGTGTGTGTGTGTGTGTGTGTGTGTAAACTCTCCTTTCCTGGGGACATTTGGCAGTGTCTAGAGACATTTTGTTTGTAACTTTTGGATCGGGGGACGCTACTGGCATCTAGAGGGCAGAGGCCAGGTATGCCATTGTGCCTACTGCAGTGCACAGAACTGCTCTTGCAACGAAGAATTATCTGCCTCCAAATGTCTTCAAATCTGCACAGAACCACTCCCGCAATGAAGAATTATCTGCCTCCCAATGTCACGTGGTGAGGTGGAGAAAGCTGGCGGAGGTGAAATGATGGAGAGCTGCAGTGAGGTACCCAAGGGTTCTCTGGTTCACAGCAGGTGCTTCACAAATATCCATCTTTAAATGCAGCCGATTCACCCCTGTGCTGTCCAGCACTCCCAGCACACTTCCTGACACAGAGCGGCTGGGTGCCAGGATTAGGGAGGATGGAAGAAGTAAAGGGGATAGTTTCATTCTTGCAGGTTCTATGGCAAGAAAGATAAAGACCCTGATTTGGGGACATCGGGGGACGAGGGCAGTAAGAGGGAAGGTGTTCTCCATGTGGAATCTTTGGTGTCAAAGATTCTGAGTTCAAGCAATTCTCCTGCCTCAGTCTTCCAATTAGCTAGGACTAAAGGCATGTGCCACCATGCCCAGATAATTTTTTGTATATTTAATAGAGACAGGGTTTCACCATATTAGCCAGGATGGTCTCAATCTCCTGACCTCATGATCTTTGGGTTCCAAAAATTCCACGTGGGAGCAAGGCTGATGGGTGACAGGATGGGGCTGGGAGCTGTGTGGGGCCACTCCAAACAGTGCCTGCCCCTCCTGGGCTCCTGTTATCTGATGGACAAGACACTTTTTGTTTCTGGCTCTGAATCACGGTGCCACGGTGAGGAATAATGTGGCATGATTCAGGCTGCGGGCCTTGACCATGGCAAGCCACCCAAGCAACTATTTCAGTAATAACACTGTGCACTTTTATATCATCCTTTCATAGAAGCTCTCAAAGCACAGCGCAAATATTAATTAAGCCTCTTGGCACTCCATGAGGCACTGTGTGTAAATATCACTCTCCCCACTTGGCTGAGAGGGTAAACCGAGCCAGGGAAGGGCAGAATGGCTTCAGCCTGTGGCAGCTAAGGCCTTGTTGAGGCTCCATCTCAGAGGAGAAGCCAGGGTTTGGAAGTCTCCCCACCCCTCTAACTACGACTCCTGTATCCTTTCCCCAGGCCCTTTTGGGAACATCACAAATAGAAACACTTTCGTCACCCCTGGGGAAGGGGGCAGGCAGGGCTGCAGGGTGTGGGCTAGAATGCAGAGGTGAGGGGCATAGGGAAGCTCCTCATGCCCAAATATGCCCCTCAACTGCCCATCCCCAGGCCACAGACATGTGTAACTGCATCTCTCAGAGCACCAGTAATGGCATAGATCCCAGTGTCACAAGGAAATCGGAAACTCTGTTTTTAGGGGTGACACGGTAGTCGTAATTATATTTTTCCTTAGAATCTAAAATATATGCTTCTTCCACAATGTTACAACAGGTGAATCACGTTAATTGTCTGTACATTTAAAGCCGTTGCCAAATAAAAACTTTAAAATGAAAAAGAAAGAGAAGAATGAATGAGTTTTCTAGAGCCACAGGGAGAAGCACTTGCCAATACTTTCAGGAGCAAAGAAGTGCCCCGAGTCCTGTCCCCACCCCGTCTCGGGGGTCCTTGTCTCCTTGGGCAGCAGGGGTCCACAGTAACTTAGGGAGGGGTCGTGGGGTCCTTATAAACTCCCCTCTCACAGTGGCCGATGCAGTGAAGGGATCCAAAAGAAACACCAGGGGAAAGAAGGAAAGGGGAAAAGGCGTCCTGAGTTTTTAAACATGGCTGAAGCAAACCCGTACACTTAGGGATGCCAGCTGTGTGTGTCCGTAATGCCAGCCTGGGACATCCAGATGCTGCACTGTGGCCCACAGGCCCCCCTCACAGGGCTGACACTGCCTTTTGCAGTGACTCATGCCTGGGATAGTTTAAATACTGGGACAGCCCAGGCGAGCCACACTCATGCTGCAGCCTTGAGCCCTCCCTCCTCCTCCTCTCAGGCTCCCTCTTGTCCCCAGCGGGTGCCGAGCTGCTGGTAAGTAGGTGAGCCACCCCACTCCCTCCTCCCTGCTTAGAGGGCCCCAGCCATCCCCCTCCCATATCTGCTGAAACTGCTCCCTTGGGAGACCCCAGAAAAACAGGGCTGATGTGTGCCTGGGATGCTCTCGGGACAGGGCTAGGAGAAGCCTGCGCTGGAGGGGTGCAAGCCGGTCTCCCTCCCTGCCTGGACACCAGGACCACCAGCCCCTCTGCTGATGCCTCAACAGCCTCTTATGGCCCTTGCCCTTACCACCTCGTGATATCAACCTGGGCTGCTGAGATGGCTGAGACCAGCATGATGGGCTGAAAGTAAACTCTGTTGTTACCCCTCTTGTCCCTGGATTCACCTTCCTGGAATCTAGACCCACTGGGGGAAGAACTTTTCTTTTTTCAGATTATTTGAGCCTGTGCTATCTTTCCTAGCACTGACCATGGTGGCCACCAGTGGTCTGCCCTGCATTTGGGTCTGTCCAAGACCTTCCTTCATGGAGGTTGCCCAGGCAAGAGAGCTATCTTCGCTGCAAGCAGATGTGCTGGTCCCTGGTTGCAGTTCCAACGTGGAATTCAGACGTAGGCTTAGCATTGTTCATGCCCTAACCAGGTGGCTTAAGGGACACTATGCTGGAGTTTCACTTCTCTCCCACTGGAAGTGTGGGCCTCCATGGAGCCTGGAAGCTTTGAGCAGGGAGTCAGGGCTGGAGACGGATTTGTGATGAGGGGTGTGTGGATTTGAAATTGTGATGGCCGTGCCTTGACTTGTGTCTCCGTTCAAAGGTAGAGGCAGGACCTGGGGCCAAGAAACCAACTGTGGGACACCAGAACTTTCTGGCGTCTCCCACCCCTGCCAAAGTGCAAGGGCCATTCCACCTCCAGGGTCCAATGCGTCACCTCGGTGCAGCTGCACTCTTTCTGGGACGACACGTGTGCTGCCGCCACAGGTGCCGAGTGCCTGTCTGCCATGCGCCAGCCTCTCCTCTGGGGTTATCTGGGATACATCACTTTATCTCGGGCAGCTCTCAGATGCGTTGTTACCACTGGCTCCTTAATTTAGAAGTTGTCTAACTGCTGGCACTTCCTTCATTCTGCATAGATTGAACATCTGGGGTAAATTCAGGGCCAGACAGGCCAATTTGCCTGTGGTCTTGAGTCAGCTGGGCGGGGTCAGCAGTGATGAGGCAGGCTTGTGAGGGGGGTTGGGACCAGGGGCAAGTTCTGGATAGATTCTGCAGAAAGTCAGGGCATGGAAGGTTCTTCCCAGGGCTCGGGAACGCTACCTTGGCTTGCTCGGTAAATGGAGGGGGTGGCGAGGCAAGACTGGAAGTGGATCAGCTATGGAGAAATGAGAAGAGATGGTAGAGAAGCTGTCCCGACTCAGCCCTGCCAGTAAGCAGACTGTGATCACACATGGCAATTTGCTGCCCTAAATCCTGACCACGAAACAGTCACTGCCGCTTCAGATTTCACGGCCTCTCTTGGCACTGGGACTCAGAAATGAGAAACTGCTTCCAGATGCTTTGACTGGGGGCTGATCCATTTCTGTCTACTTTGGGCCCCCACGTGCCAGCCTGAGAAAAGGGCTGTTTGTAGACTGTGGCTGCACTCATCAAAGCCCGTTTGGGGCAGTTCTCCCTGTTCTGCTGGGCGGTTTGTCAGTTTCTCCTGCTACCCTTGCCAGGCTAAGGACAGCCCTGCTCTGGCCTCTGCAGGAAGTCAAACCTGGGAGGCTCCTCAACAGAAGGGCTGGAAAGGAATTGTGCTTTTTAACTGATTTTCTTTTTTTAAGACAAGGAACTACATTTTGGCTTTGAAGGGCCATGAGAGATGGGCCATGAGAAATGGGGGTCACCACTTGATCAAGATGGAGGATGAGGGTGTGGCCAGTCTTGTCTTGGAGTTCAAGGATGCTTTCTGTTTGGGATAGAGTATTCCCAAATCAGGGGCCTATGACCTTGGCCGCAGGTCCTGTCTCTACATTTGAGCAGAGACGCATGTAAAGGTGCAGCTGTGCCAATTTCAAATCCACACACCCTTCCACACAAATCCTTCTCCAGCCCTGATTCCATCTCCAGCTTGTTGCTGAGATTACAGGGGTCAACCCCTTCTGGTGAACCCTCTGTCCCTTCCCTACAGTCCTCCAGGAGACTTGGGTGAAATTGAACCAACACCTGTATCATAGCAGCCTTAAAGAAGAAAGCCTTGAACTCAGCAGCCTGGTAGTTGGGAGAAGCACTTGTCCTTGGTGAATCATGTTGTGCAAGGGGAAGGTGAATTGTGTGAGCCTCAGCTGATTTAAGCTGGAGGGTGCAAAGCCACCTCCTCCCCAATCCCAGGCCTTGCCAGGCATGTGGTTGGCAAGGTCCCGAATCCTGGTGATGAGGTTCAGGGGTTCACCAAGCTCCGTGGTTAGGGGCCGTGATCAGGTATCAGGAGTTTCCAATGGACTGTGTGACCTTGGGCAACTTCCCTCCTCCCTGGGGACCCCTCAGCTTTCCCAATTACGAAATGAGCAGATGTTTGACTAGATGCTCTCAGAAAGCCCTGGCACCTCTGATGCTCCAGGCTATAAGTTCCGTTTCTGGAAGCAGCTTCTATTGCCGGGTTCAAGTCAGCACAAACCACAGTTCCTGATGGGGATGCAGAAGTGGCCACTGAGAGAAATACTGATAAAGAGATGGGGCCAGGCCTGTGGCAGGACCTGTGACCTGCCCCCTTTGGGGTTCTCTTATTCTCAGCGGTCAGTCCAAGCCTGGGTTCTCAGCTGGTCTAGACCTCACGTGGTATCTCTGACTGTGTTCTGTGGATTCACGTGGTGTCTCTGAGTGTGTTCTGTGGACTCACATGGTGTCTCTGAGCGTGTTCTGTGGACTCACGTGGTGTCTCTGAGCGTGTTCTGTGGACTCACGTGGTGTCTCTGAGCGTGTTCTGTGGATTCACGTGGTGTCTCTGAGCACGTTCTGTGGACTCCTGCATTGGAGTCACTTGGGAAGTTTGTAAAACATGCAGAATCCTGGGCCCCAGCGGGATCTAGGGATCAGGATCTCTGTGGGTGGAGTCTCCAGAGATCTTTTACCCAACAACAAAAATAACAATCGTCACTAACATTTATTGGGTCCTCACTTTGTGCCAAGAACTCACCTAAGTGTTTCCCATGCATTAACTCATGTAATCCTCACAGCAGCAACGCTATGAGATCAGTTCTATTAAACAAGCTAGGCGATTTTATGTGCTGCTCCAGGAGAGGGGATGTTTGGTGAGATGGGGAGGTCTGGAGGCACCGAGGCCTGAGCTTCAGGCCAAGCCTCTCTGGCAGACCCACTGGCCTGAGCCCCAGTGAGCGCATGCTTGAGGACAGCACCGGGTGTGGGTAGTGGGGACAGCCCCTGGTAGCTCCCAGCCTGGCATCTTCTTTGGAAGCCCTCAGGCTGGTTGGGTGACATTTCTCTGCATTCAAGGCCATGACTGGGCAGCGCTCTGTGGGGAGATGGCAGAGGCCAGGGAGAGACAGTCCCTCTCTGGGTCTCAGTTTCCCCAGGTACATTGGGAGGGGGAAGGACCAGAGGCTCCCAGAGGCCCCTCCCAGCCCCTGGGTTCCATGGAGTGGCTATTGTGTGGATGTGCTGACTATCAAGTGGGATTGCCCTGGCTGGGAAACTTGGAGGCAGGTGGGCCTGAAAAGATGGGCATGAGTTCCTCAGGCCTCCGCATGAAGCCGGAGCCAGGCTGGGCGCCCCTGCTGGAGAACTGGCACATACACCGGGGAAGAGAAGATAAGGAGAATGAGGGGCTTCAGGCCAAATTTCCTTCCTGCCTCACATCAGAAGGTAGCAGAGCTCCCAGGGCCCTTGGAAGTCTTTAATGAAGGGGAACTTGAGGACTGGAGAATGTACTTAAGCTCACACTTCAACTTAGAGTTAACCAGAATAGAACATTGATTTGGTCTTCCAGGATCTGTCCAAAAGTTTTGCTCTGTGGCATTAAAATAAGGAGTCAGCTGGGCGCGGTGGCTTACGCCTGTAATTCCAGCACTTTGGGAGGCCGAGGTGGGTGGATGACTTGAGGTAAGGAGTTCAAGACCAGCCTAGGCAACATAGTCTTTACTAAAAATACAAAAATCAGCTGGGTGCGGTGGTGTGTGCCTGTAATTCCAGCTACTTAGGAGGCTGAGGCAGGAGAATAGCTTGAGTCTGGGAGGCAGAGGTTGCAGTGAACCAAGATTGCGCCATTGCACTCCAGCCTGGGCAACAGAGTGAGACTCCATCTCAAAAAAAGGAGTTTCCTTTCGGGGAATCTCGTGTTCAGGGAATGTGAACGATGGTATTAAACCAACAACGTCCCAACTCACCAACCAACAAAGCCCAGGGTTTCGAGGCTAATTATGCGTTTGGTCGTGAGTCATGGTGCTTCTGCTGAGGCCCGAAGCTGGAGCGCCCTGGCTGGTGAGCTTCGGCTTACAGGGAGGGACTGCGTCGGAGCCCAGGTGAGCTGTCAGGCTGTCCTTCGGATTGTCTGCTCTGCTTGCCAACTTCATGGGCCAGTGATGACGCCAGGCGATCCCCACTTCCCAGGAGCTGGACAGGGGCTGGACTGAGTCACTGAAGTGATTGAGGACGCTCTCGGCTGCCTGGGAGAAGTTATAATTAGGGCAGTTTTGTGGCCCTTTAACTGCCACCCGTCACAGCTGCCAAGCGGCACCAGGTAGCGTGGGCCATCAGGCTTCCATGTGCTGGGCTTCTAGAGGCTGTGGCCACTTCGAGAGCCAGCGTCACGTGCTGAAAATCCACGGGCCCAGCTGTCAGCCCTGGTTCTGCGGCCCCTCTCTCCCCTGAGGACTTTGCAGCTGGTTTTGCGGTGGGCTCTTTGGAGGTCCTGTGGAGCAGTGGATGCCAGCCACAGCAGTCAAGAGTGCTGGAAAACAGGAAACTACAGTATGTGGTGCTGGGGTCAGCTTTGCAGATGTGAGAGTTGTTTGTTTTTTTTTTTTTTTGAGACGGAATCTCACTCTGTCCCCAGGCTGCAGTGAAGTGGCGAGATCTCAGCTCTTTGCAATCTCCACCTCTCAGGTTCTAGTGATTCTCCTGCCTCATCTTCCCAAGTAGCTGGGATTACAGGAGCATGCCACCACACCCAGCTAATTTTTTTGCATTTTTTAGTAGAGACAGGGTTTCACTGTGTTGGCCAGGATGGTCTTGGTCTCTTGACCTCATGATCCGCCTGCCTCGACCTCCCAAAGGGCTGGGATTACAGGTATGAGCCACCACGCCCGGCCTTTTTTTTTTTTGAGATGGAGTCCCACTCTGTTGCCTAGGCTGGAGTGGAATGACATGGTCTTGGCTCACTGCAATCTCTGCCTCTTGGGTTTAAGCAATTCTACCGCTTCAGCTTCCCGAGTAGCTGGGACTACAGGCATGTGCCACTACACCTGGCTAATTTGTTTGTATTTTTAGTAGAGACAGGGTTTCACCATGTTGGCCAGGATGGTCTTGAACTCCTGACCTTATGATCCACCTGCCTCAGACTCCCAAAGTGCTGGGATTACAGGTGTGAACCACCACGCCCAACCAGATGTGAGGATCATCAAGAGGAAAATCTGCAAACTCTTGCAATATTTGTTGTGCTGAGTGTGATCCATTTTAGACAGGGGTGGCCCCGTTCCCACAGGGAATGATCTCTGCACTCCTCCCAGGCCAAGAGGCACCTTTCCCTGGGCTGGCTTGATGTCCCTCCCCAGCTGGGGAGCCCAGACTCAGAGAAAGCCACATAAAGATGAGTAGAGGGTGCCTCATTCTACACTGTCAGTTATAGATGGGGAAACTCAAGATTGCCCTGGCTGGCAAGATGACGGGTACTTAATTTAGTCTCTGACACTTGGGCTGTGACATCATTTTGAAGCACGCTGGGTGTGTGAGCGTACATTAAATATGAGCGCCAGCTAGCTTGTCTCCGGGAGCAATTTCAAGCTCCACCTTTTGTATGTCAGCCCAGGCAGTAAATATCTCACATACCCTTACACCAAAGAGACGGGCAAATACCCACACCTGTCCACACAGACCCCTAAGAGCACAGGCACTGTTGCCTTGGTGAACAGAGGGTGTATTCACGCCTTGGAACTCAGCCTTAGAATCCTAAGATCTTAGGAATGGACAGTATACCAGTTGTCTTCCAGTCCAATACCCTCCCAGGTGCAGGAATCTTCTCTAGAGCTTGCTTACCAAGTGGTTGCTTTAGACTCTGCTTGATTGCTTCCAGTGACAGGGAGCTTACTCCCTCTGTGAGTTTGCCCATTTTGACTCTGGATGGGCTGTCTCCGGTGATGAACTGAAATCCGCCACTCTGTAACTTCTGCACTCGTCTGACCTCTGGAGCCACACTGAGCTAGGCTGCTTTCTGCATGCCACAACAGCCATTCAGAGATGCTAGGAAGGTGATCGCAGACTCTTCACAGCATCTCTTCATCTGGTTATTTATTCATCTACAGCTCCATAATTTTAATTTAATTTTGTTCTCACCATGTCTTAGGATGCTGGCACAGTTTCTTCCATGGTTGCTCAGATGTTCTGCTTCCTAGACTCCCTCGCCATCCTCTAAAACTCCTCAGGAGGCCAGTTTGTCATTAGCCTTCTTGAAGTCAGAGTGGAACTGAGCCCAGCACTGCAAGTGTGGCCACGTCAGGAAAGTGTAGGATGAGACCATCACCTCCTTTTTTCCACATGTGATACTGCTATTAATTCAGTCTCAGACCACACCAGCTTTTGTGGGCAGCTTTCTTTCTTTGTCATCGTTAGTGAAAAGCCCTAAGTCTTCTCCTAGGGTGAATATTGAGCCCCTTTTTCTGTGCAGTCTGTTTAAGCAGCTCACTTTCTGTTTTCAGGTTCTGGACCTGACATTTCTCTATAAGTTAATTTTTTTTAGATGTGTCCCTAGCATAATCTGGCCCCATTCCTTTGCATCTAGATGCCTCTGGCCCATGTATTCTTTTTCCTTTCTGTTTTTTATTGTTCTATATACTTAGTCAAGTTCTTAATGCAAAGTATAACAAGTCGGGGCTTGCACGGGCTGTGAACAAGTGAAACATCATGGTCTGTGTGGTTGGGGAAAGGGCTTGGGTTTTTATCTCAGAGTAAGCTTGTTGGGGTGCAGGGAAGGGGTATGTGGGGCTGAGGCCAAAGTGGGAAGCCTGGGTTATTCTGAGATGTGGGTCTGGCTCTGGACCCCATGAGTTCAGGGCCACAAAGAGAGACCAGAGAAATACCCTCTTTGCCCAGCCGTTGATGCCTTCTATGCCATCATTTGAAATTCCTTCCTCTGACTCAGGATTTTTGCTCATCGAAAGGGTGACACAGCATTAACACTCGAAGTACCTCCCTAGGGGTCTGGAGACCTGGGCTTTATGCTCGGAAGCCTTTCCTTGCTTCTTGCATCCCCACAAAGTGATGGGAATGCGTGGCCAGCAGTGATGGCTGAATTTTCCAGGTGTTCAGAGCCCTTTGAACCTTTGGTGGAAGTTGGAGCTACTCTCACGTATACACAGAAATCTTCAGTCCTGTGACTAACAATGCCAAGACAAGAAGCATTTTGAGGCCCCCCTGACTTCAGGAGTCTGTAGGGTCCATGCTGTGGATAAGCATGGAACAATGGCCCGTGTTTGCACAGCACTGCTGGGGATGGCCTTGCATCCCTTCCCCAGTCATTCACTCCTCACAACAGCCCAAGAGCAGGGCGGGAGTCACCATCCCCTCTTCACAGACGAGGGAGCTGAAGCTTGGAGGCTTCAAACTTCATTCAAGGTGAAACTGTCAGTGGTCCTTAAATATTCATATAGAGACCAGCACCTATGTCCCATATCTCTACATTACACACACACACACACACACACACACACACACACATTTATATATGTCATTGTCATCAGTAATTTCAAACACCGACATTTCCCTGCATCTGGCCCCATTGCCAGCTCATCACCACGCCTGACCTACCACATTTTAGCTCAAAGTACATCTCATTGGTTTTCTGCAACTCACTGAAGGATTCACCCAATGTTTCTTGTGGAAACCAGGACTTATACCCACAAGG
Organism: Callithrix jacchus; assembly: GCF_049354715.1. Lineage (NCBI taxonomy): Eukaryota > Metazoa > Chordata > Mammalia > Primates > Cebidae > Callithrix > Callithrix jacchus. The sequence continues at coordinate 23,279,349 of NC_133516.1, read as the reverse complement.
CTGGCTCCAAGCATTGGCTAAGCCATAGCAGCCTCTCCCAGCAAGGCAGGACATGGTGGAGACATGTCACTTCCTCTTACTGGAAGGGTGGTTTGAATAAAACCTAGAGGAAGCACACGTGAAAGGGTTAACAAAGGGCTAAGTGATGGTTGGTGGTGATGGGCTGGGCAGGACCAGGAGAGGACGAGGAAGAGCTGCTTCCACTGCCATGTTTCGTCTTTTGGGCACATCCTAACTCTGTGGTCCTAACTCTGCCACTGCTACTGCGCCTCCCAGCAGGCCACCATGTTTGTGGCCTCATCATCTTCCCCCAGGTTCAGCCCTATTTATTTGTTCTCATTATCTCCGTGTTTCTCCTGACAAGGCTGTGTTTAACTAGCATGTTGAGAAATATTAAGTTTATCCTGCATCTAGGGCTCCCTCATGGAGAATACCTTTTAGTTTTTCTGTAATCAGTGGTGAGCAGGTAACAGCTGCCTACTTGGTATATTTTTTTAGTTATGGGAAAGTACAGAACACCTGTTAGTTAATAATAATCACCTGTGCAGAGAGGATAACTACGTGGATTAGAATCTGCCGGGGGGCCTTCAGCCTGGAATGCTATCAGCCCCTGAGGCTCTCAGCTCGGAAGGCTGTTGGCCCCCTGGATAGACCCACTCTACATTACCTTCAAAGCTGCCTAGGTGGGGGTCTCTTGGCCAAGCTGATACTCAGTACCAGCACATTCAGATGATATGAGGGATACAGAGATGGATAAGATACAGTTCCTGCCCTAAGGAATCTGTATGGTTGAAAGATGAACTCCCTGTCTTTGGAAAGCTTATTGGCTGGGGAAGGAGACAGACAGGGACACACTGAATGCCATACAAGACCACCATGGCATGTCCAATGATGGAGACTGGGAAGACCACTTCATGGAAGGGTAACTGATCCTAACTCATGAAATCTGGGAAGTGTCCCAAAGGTAACTGCACTGGAGCTGGACTTGGAAGCATGGGAAAAAATTGTATAAGGACAAGGAGCATTCCAGGTAGGGAGAATTGCCTGAGCAAAGGCATGGAAGTAGAAAGGCAGGGGCTAGGGCACAGAGGCTTGCTGGCCAGAGCACAGGGAGCATGAGTTCAGCATGTGATGATGAGATTCAAAGCCAAGCCAGTGTTGGCACTGCAAGTTGATGTTGGCTTAAAACTTGCCAGTGTCAGCTAGGGGACCCTGACTAACGTGTGCTCTCTCCCTTTGCAGAGGCCATGTCACTGAAGCATTATCTCCTTTTGCTGGTGGGCTGCCATGCCTGGGGTATAGGGCTGGCCTACTATGGCTGCCCTAGTGAGTGTACCTGCTCTAGAGCCTCCCAGGTGGAGTGCACTGGGGCACGCATTGTAGCTGTGCCCACCCCTCTGCCCTGGAATGCCATGAGCCTGCAGATTCTCAATACGCACATCACCGAACTCAATGAGTCCCCGTTCCTCAACATCTCAGCCCTCATTGCTCTGAGGATTGAGAAGAATGAGCTGTCACGCATCATGCCCAGTGCCTTCCGAAACCTGGGCTCCCTGCGCTATCTCAGCCTCGCCAACAACAAGCTTAGGGTTCTGCCCATCGGTCTCTTCCAGGGCCTGGACAGCCTTGAGTCACTGCTTCTGTCCAGTAACCAGCTGGTGCAGATCCAGCCAGCACATTTCTCCCAGTGCAGCAACCTCAAGGAGCTGCAGCTGCATGGCAACCACCTGGAATACATCCCCGACGGAGTCTTCGACCCACTGGTGGGACTCACGAAGCTCAATCTGGGCAAGAATAGCCTCACCCACATCTCACCCCGGGTCTTCCAGCACCTGGGCAACCTGGAGGTCCTCCGGCTCTATGAGAACAGGCTCACGGATATCCCCATGGGCACTTTCGACGGGCTTGTCAACCTCCAGGAGCTGGCTCTGCAGCAGAACCAGATTGGGCTGCTCTCTCCTGGTCTCTTCCACAACAACCACAACCTCCAGAGGCTCTATCTGTCCAACAACCACATCTCCCAGCTGCCGCCGAGCATCTTCATGCAGCTGCCCCAGCTCAACCGCCTTACTCTCTTTGGCAATTCCCTGAAGGAGCTCTCTCCGGGGATCTTCGGGCCCATGCCCAACCTGCGGGAGCTTTGGCTCTATGATAACCACATCACTTCTCTACCTGACAATGTCTTCAGCAACCTCCACCAGTTGCAGGTCCTGATCCTTAGCCGCAACCAGATCAGTTTCATCTCCCCGGGTGCCTTCAATGGGCTCACGGAGCTTCGAGAGCTGTCCCTCCACACCAACGCGCTGCAGGACCTGGACGGGAATGTCTTCCGCATGTTGGCCAACCTGCAGAACATCTCCCTGCAGAACAACCGCCTGAGACAGCTCCCAGGGAATATCTTCGCCAACGTCAATGGCCTCATGACCATCCAGCTGCAGAACAACGAGCTGGAGAACTTGCCCCTCGGCATCTTCGATCACTTGGGGAAACTGTGTGAGCTGCGGCTGTACGACAATCCCTGGAGGTGTGACTCAGACATCCTTCCACTCCGCAACTGGCTCCTGCTCAACCAGCCTAGGTTAGGGACGGACACTCTACCTGTGTGTTTCAGTCCAGCCAATGTCCGAGGCCAATCCCTCATTATCATCAATGTCAATGTTGCTATTCCCAGTGTCCATGTCCCCGAGGTGCCTAGTTACCCAGAAACGCCATGGTACCCAGACACATCCAGTTACCCTGACACCACATCCATCTCTTCTGCCACTGAGTTAACCAGCTCTGTAGAAGACTACACTGATCTGACTACCATTCAGGCCACTGATGACCGCAGCGTTTGGGGCATGACCCAGGCCCAGAGCGGGCTGGCCATTGCCGCTATTGTCATTGGCATTGTCGCCCTGGCCTGCTCCCTGGCTGCCTGCATCGGCTGCTGCTGCTGCAAGAAGAGAAGCCAAGCGGTCCTGATGCAGATGAAGGCACCCAATGAGTGTTAAAGAGGCAGGCTGGAGCAGGGCTGGGAATGATGGAACTGGAGGACCTGGGAATTTCATCTTTCTGCCTCCGCTGCTGGGTCTATGGAGCTTTCCCGTGATTACTCTTTCTGACCCTAGAGAAAGGTGTGCCTACCTCTTCCTGATTCTCCCGTAGAGAATCATGTCGTGCCGGACCCTCCTACAATCAGGAATATCCAACGGGCCATGGCCAAAGCCCTGGGGATTTCTGATTCACACCCCTTGGCTTCCTTCAAGAGGACTCCTCCTCCAAATCCTCCCCACCTGTCCTCCAAGAACCACCTTCCCTGTGCCCAGGCCCCTTCCTGGCTTCTGTAGACTCAGTCCACAGCCTGCTCACTTCGTGGGAATAGTTCTCCGCCAAAATAGCCCCTCTCCTCTAAGTATTATGTGAGTTGATTTCCCTTCTTTTCTTCCTCTTGTTTGTGCTATGGCTTGACCCAGCACGCCCCTCAAATAAAATTTATCCGCTTGATTTTCTGCTCCTGAAGGCAGGGTGAGTTCTCTCCTCAAAGAAGACTCCAAACCACTTAACTGGTTTCTTAAGAGCCGCCAAGCAGCCTGGCTTTGAGGACGCTCTGGAAGAGAGGAGAGTCATGCCACTCAGTTCCTGGAGACAGGGCTGTCATCAGCATCTCTCCTGTGATTTTTATGTGGAAAAGGAGGAAAGACCCCAGCACAGCAACTTCAGTCTTTTAGAGAAGGATCTTTCCGAACTACAAACTTTGCTTTGAAAAGTTTAGCCCTTTAAGGAATAAAATCATGTTGGATTTCGGACTTCTAAAAACATTAAAATCAGCTTATTGGTACTGATTAGAGAAAGAAATCTGGTGCCTGGGGGTTCTGGTGTTCACCCCTGGAGTTTTCTTTTTTACATTTGTAATTGAAGTATATGTACAGAAAAGTGGGAACATGATCGTGTGCGGCTTGGTGAACTGTCACAAACTGAACACACCTGTGTAATCAGCATCCAGACCAAGACACAGAGCACCACAAATATCCCCCATCCCGGGCTTTTCCCAGAGGAGATGGGGGCTTCTGGAGATGGACTAACCTAGGACCTGCTTCCCATGAGCCAGGATGCCCCCTCCTACAGCCAGCCTGCATAAAAGCCCAGTGCCCAGGGGTGGAAGGGAATATGTGGGTGTGGACAGGATGAGAGACTCGGGCCTGAATCTGAGATTTTATTAAATCTGGAGATCCTGAGACCGCAGCACCCTGGCTGGCCAGGTCAAAAGCATCCTGACAGCAGAGTCCTGTGCAGCCACGCCCCCTTCTCTGCCAGCAAGCTGTCTGCATGCAGCTCATTGGAGGCCCCTCCGCCTGGAGCCTTTTATGGGCATGTTATGCCTGTATCTGTTTTTAATTTTCATTCTTCACTTAGGGGAAGTGAAATAGCTCAGAGATGAGATCCTTTAATTGAAAACCAAGTGTAATGGAACCCAGCATCTTTCTAATGTGGTAAAATAATTCATCAACATCACAGTCAGCTAGCAGCTAAACTTCAGAATCTCACAGCAGGCAACACCGGGGTACACCAACAGGTCACACTGGGTCTCAGGGCTCCCTGGAGCTCCTCCTGCATGTGATCTGTTAGGAGCTGAGTTGTTTGCTCCAGGGTTATTCTCATCGAGTCACAGCCACACGAATGCCTGCCTTCTCCCATCTTCCCGCTACACACATATTCACGTGCCACTCAAGAAGTTGTGCTCACATCAACGTGTGTCTTTCTCTGGACAGCTGACCCACCAGTTTAGAAGTAAAAATGGTGAAATGGAGACTTTAGGGTCTCCAGGTCTGCCCAGGAAAGAACTTCCGCTGACTCTGCCGGGATTTGGAAATCCACCACCAATCCTGATCGGTTCTTATTAGTTCCCCTGCTCCACAAGACACCTGTGACATCCCCCAGGGTCACAGCAGCACAGTGCTGTCCGGGTTTCCCTTCCAGTTCCTGCACAGAAAGTGTCCACAGGGACGTTTGCAAACACTAGTGCACTCTGTACCTTTCACTCCCTGCCCCAGGGAATCTAGGAGAGATCAGCCTGTTAGAGTCAAGAGATATCATCTCCCCAAGGCAAATCTGGGTCTCCAAGGCATTTCCCAACTATGGGTAGCACCTGGAGGACCTGCACCAAGGGTTGCCAGGGCCAACAGGAAGTGAGTCCAGGGCCTGGCGCGTGAGCATCACTTGCTGATGGTGGCCTACGTGGGCCTGGGGCTGACAGGGGCAGCTTGGCCTGTTCCCCTCGACAGGAAGCATGGGTTTTCCCATGTTCCTTGTCTCCAGACCTGCTGGGTGCTCCTGTGAATGGGCTCCAGCTGCCTTTGTGCATAGGCACAAGTGGGCCAGGGCTGGAGAGAGTTGGGGAGGCTCCTTACCTGTGGGCCCTGCCAATCTTAGCCCAGAACCCCTGGGTATTCCTGTCAGTAGCCATGACATTGGAGTATCTTCCTCTCCAGCCCAGAGGCTGACCTGAGGGCTGCTGACCTCAGATGACGCCACCCAGGAGCACCCTAGGTGAGGGCTGGGGGCCCCTTTATTGTGAACCTCTTGCCTCTTCCTTTCTCCCATTAGGGTGGCTGGATAGAGCCATCGGGCCTCCTTTTCCTCTGCGGGCCCTTCAACCTCTCCGCACCATGTTGTCTGCCTGGGGAGCTCCTAGAAAAGCTGGGTGGAGTCTCTTTTCCAACAGGATGATGCATTTGCTCAATTCTCAGCTGATCCCCCAAAAAGCTGGAGTAGGGAACAGAGTGCACTCTTCCCCTCCTTGACAGTCTCACGCCCATCTGGAGTGGGAGCCATGAGTCAGTGTGGGAAAAAAGCCAGTTAGAACCACTATTTTTAAAAAGTGCTCACTGTGCGCAGATACTCCTCAAAGCACTGGATGTGGATTCTCCTCTGACCCTCACGGCACCCCTGTGCCGTGGCATGAGTGCCAGCTCTACCCGCGGGTGGTGGGGTACAGAGCCACTCGTTCTTCTGCATGGTATTCCATATGCTGGGAGTTTTATTTATCTCTTCAAACTTTGTATAAGAACTCATGGCTTGTCTTGAGCTTTCACCATTAAACCAAAGCAAATGGAAGCCACTCCCCTGTTGGTCTCCTTCGTCTTGGTCATTGGAATCTCACTTGGTACCATTTCGATCAAAAGCTTTGTATCTGCAGGAAAAGATTACACTCATCCATCCCTTAAAGAATAGAATAGCTGGTCCCTCTCATGGGAATTAGGCTGTATGTATATTGTTCTTCCTCCTTAGAATGTAGAGATCCAAGAGTTCTTAGAACTTTTCATCGACACCCTTTCCACAACCTTTCGGATGCTGATGTAGCACTGTTGGGAAGGAACTTCCATACTCAGGAAGCTTACAGAGAGCAGGTAGCTAGAGATAATTCGGGAACCAGAGTTAGTTGACAGATGTTAGATGTATCCTAGCCTTTAGCTATAAAGCACTCAAAGATTCAGCCCCCAGATGCTACAGTCAGAGCTGAATCTGGATTGCTGGGGAGGGAGTGGTGGCCTTGGGAAGGAAGCCATTGCTGTGGTTCAGAGAGGGTAGGCTGGCAAGCCACTTCCAGGTAAAACTTCTTCCGCCTGAGGTTTCTTCTAAGGAGAGATCGTTCTCACCAACTCACTGCCTTCACGCTGCCTTCAAAAGCAGATTGTGTCTGCCTTGCTTAGAGAATTATGCAAATCATCCCCAGTGCTTGGCAATGCATTTAGAGATGTCTAGAGCCTCAGGGTTTTGTAGATTGTGAGCCCTGGTGGGCAGGGTTAGGGGTCTGTCTTCTGCTGGATGCTGCTTTTCATAATTTGGTGTACAGAATCAACAATAAATGGTATACGCAGGCCGTGTGTGCTCTCTATGGATGTCTTGGTGAGGGGGTCTCACACCTGTGGATTCTGCTCTTGCCCTGCTTGTCAAGGTACAGAAAGCAGATTCTGGGCTGAGAACAGGACTTTGGAAAGCGAGTGGGAGGCTAGGCAAGGTGGCTCACGCCTGTAATCCCAGCACGTTGGGAGACCGAGGTGGGTGGATCACCTGAGGTCAGGAGTTCACGACCAGCCTGGCCAACATGGTGAAACCCCATGTCTACTAAAAATAAAAAAATTAGCATGTGCCTGTAATCTCAGCCAGTCAGGAGGCCGAGGCAGGAGAATCACTTGAACCCAGGAGGCAGAGGTTGCAGTGAGCCGAGATTGTGCCACTGCCCTCCAACTTGGGTGACAGGGCGACAGAGCAACAGAGCAAGGCTCTGTCTCGAAAAAAAAAAAAAAGAAAAGAAAAGAAAAGAAAAGAAAAGAAAGTGAATGAGGACCAAAAAGGAAATAACAAATAATATCTATAAACCACTGCAGCTGGAACAGACCTTAAGGTTAAGTTCAACCCATATTGTGGATGAGGAAAACGAGCTGGAGACAGGAAATGAATTTCCTGCAGTCACCCAGTAAGCCAGTGGCTCAACTAGCCCAGCATCCCAGGCCTTCAGGCTCCCAGGCTGGTTCTTTTATGCCACCAGGAAGGCACTGATATTCACTCAGCATTTGTTCGAAGCGCATGTGTGTATGCACACACACACACACGTGCACACAGGCAGGTGGTAGGACTATCTTGCACACTTCTGGACTCCTATAAGTATTTAACACCAGCTCAGGCAGTCCCAGGCTCTCAGAAGACACTGTCTCAATGAAGGTGACTCCCTCCAAGTGTCCAGGCGTCCCCAGAAACCAGGTCTCTGGGTCCCAGGGATGCCACAGCTGCTGGTGCAGGTCCAGCAGTTAAGAGAGGGATGATCTGCTATTTCTTTATCTCACGATTATACCCAGGAAAAGGGCTTCCAATCATATTTACCTGGACTCTTTTAGCACTTTAGATCCCCTCTGCCAGGTGTAATCCTGTCCCGGGAGATTAAGCTGGACAGGGGTCAGTCAAGTTCACCATATTACAGGGCTAGACCCCTTTGATGGGGGGGCAGACCTTGTTGCCCTTCCCTAAACACTGAACCTTAGTACACTCAAACAGCTTTCTGGAATTTTGGATAACGGGGAAAGGAGTTAGAATCTTTGTCTCTTCTCTCTCAGAAGATCTTTGGAATTTTTTTTTTTTAATGGAGTCTTGCTCTGTCACACAGGCTGGACCACAGTGGTACGATCTCGGCTCATTACAACCTCCACCTCCTGTGTTCAAGTGATTCTTCTGCCTCAGCCTCCTGGGTAGCTGGGACTACAGGTGTGCGCCATCACATCTGGCTAATTTTTGTATTTTTAGTAGAGACAAGGTTTCACCATATTGGCCAGGCTGGTCTCGAACTCCTGACCTCATGATCTGCCCGTCTCAGCCTCCCAAAGTGCTGGGATTACAGGTATGAGTCACCGCACCCAGCTGATCTTTGGAATTTTTAAGGCAAGTCCCCTTCCACAGATGTCTTGCAACACACACACACACACACACACACACACACACACACACACAGGCATGCACACAAGTCTCTCTCTCTCTCCTACCTCCCCAGACCTTCTGCCACACCCATTCCCCAGGTGAGAATGCAGAGACTTGTAGAGATTAACTTATCTAAGGACTGACTAGCTAGTTGAAGAGTCAGAATTCAAACTCAGATCTGTCCAATGCCAAATTTCTCTTGTTCACCAGGCCATGTTGAGCAATGTGCAAACGGAGGTGAATGTGGACGTCTCGAGAACCTGGCAAGTGCAGGGCAGCGTCAGGCTCTTCCCGGACCTGCTTGTGAGTGCCCTCACACAAGCCACTTCTCCAAGCCACTGTCCTGCCCTTGCCAGCCTCGGGCTGGGCACACTTTGTTCACCACCGTTCTCCATCTAAGAGGCTTCTGCTCGCCTCTGCCAGAGTGCATTTGCGGCATAGCGCCACTGAAACACACTTCCTTACCACACTCTATCAGGCCTTTGCAATTTGGCTGATGCAACTGACTCACAAGCAAATAAAACATTAATTTGCATTCATAAAAGCATGCAATAAAAATTAATGCCACGCCGTGAGAGAAAAGGCCATCAGCCTACTTTAAATAGTAGACTCGGCATTGAGACGATCTTGGATTGCTAATCTGGGTCACCCCTTCACCCTGCACTCCTTTAAATATACACCTCCTACACTCTCACCACAGACCCACACACTCACACTCACTGCACACTCACACCCACTCACCACACCCCCACACACCCTGACACATTCACTTACCCACTCACCACACACCACACTCGTTCACACACCTGACACACTCACTGCACACTCACACAGCCACTCACACCCCAACACACTCATCCCCGCACAGCTATCCATACTCACCACACACCACACATACACACACGGACTCGCACATACACCCAAACACACACATTCAAACACACACAGTAACATATACAACCCCTCTACACCACACATACACACCCCACACACACTCACCACACCCTCCCCACAGTTGTCACACCCACACACATGCATCACACCCACACACACACGCATACTAATCACACACCCACACATCACCACACATCCACACCCATTTACCACACCCACTCACCACACATGCTCTCACACACTCATACCACACACACAACATACACCACACACACCTACACCCACTCACACACACCACACACACACACATGCACTCACCACACACAGCATACACGCTCACTCACACATTTACATACCCACTCACACCACACACACACCCGTACACCCACTCACACACACACCACACCCGCACGCACCACACACACACTTCACGTGTCCTGCAGCCCTGGCTCCACACCTCCAGAGAAGGGAAAGTCCCTCCCTCCCAAAGCAGCGTCTTCTGTCCTTGGGCAGCCCTGAGTGTGTGGGCGCTCCTCTCCATCCTGAGCCCGAATTCATCTCCCAACTTTTCCCCTTCTAACTCAGAAAGGGTTTAGAAAGTTCATTCATTCAACAAACAAAAAAGACAAAACTACAAATCGCAGCCCTCTTGGAATGTCTCCTGTCGCTGAGAGCCGAGCAGGGGCCCGAGGCTGAAGGCAGGCCCCCAGTCCCTCTGCCTCCGCTCCCGGGGCGGGGGTGTGAGCGAGGACCCCATCTCAGTCCTCAGCACCTCAGCAGACTGTGGAATTTCTAGCCTTGGAGTCCTGAAGGAGAGTGTATGCTGTGTGTGTGGTGAGTGCGCGTGTGTGGGTGTGGTGTGTGTGAGTGGGTATGTATATGTGTGAGTGAGGGTGTATGCTGTGTGTGTGGTGAGTGCATGTGTGTGTGGGTGTGGTGTGTGTGAGTGGGTATGTATATGTGTGAGTGAGGGTGTATGCTGTGTGTGTGGTGAGTGCATGTGTGTGTGGGTGTGGTGTGTGTGAGTGGGTATGTATATGTGTGAGTGAGGGTGTATGCTGTATGTGTGGTGAGTGCATGTGTGTGTGGGTGTGGTGTGTGTGAGTATGTATATGTGTGAGTGAGGGTGTATGCTGTGTGTGTGGTGAGTGCATGTGTGTGTGGGTGTGGTGTGTGTGAGTGGGTATGTATATGTGTGAGTGAGGGTGTATGCTGTGTGTGTGGTGAGTGCATGTGTGTGTGTGTGTGGTGTGTGTGAGTGGGTATGTATATGTGTGAGTGAGGGTGTATGCTGTATGTGTGGTGAGTGCATGTGTGTGTGGGTGTGGTGTGTGTGAGTGGGTATGTATATGTGTGAGTGAGGGTGTATGCTGTGTGTGTGGTGAGTGCGCGTGTGTGGGTGTGGTGTGTGTGAGTGGGTATGTATATGTGTGAGTGAGGGTGTATGCTGTGTGTGTGGTGAGTGCATGTGTGTGTGGGTGTGGTGTGTGTGAGTGGGTATGTATATGTGTGAGTGAGGGTGTATGCTGTGTGTGTGGTGAGTGCATGTGTGTGTGGGTGTGGTGTGTGTGAGTGGGTAAGTATATGTGTGAGTGAGGGTGTATGCTGTGTGTGTGGTGAGTGCATGTGTGTGTGGGTGTGGTGTGTGTGTGAAGGGGCAACCTCGGGGGGGATTTTGGCCACGCCTGGGCTCTGTAGGTGGGTGTAGTTCAGGGTCATTTTGCAATCTTCAGAGGCCTTGCCGAGGCCCTCTCTCCCGACCTGTGACCCCAGTGACATCCCAGGACGTTCGGGCCACGTGAGGGGAGGAGCCACTGCCTGGAACTTTGATCAGCGTGGGGGGCTGGATTGAGCTGACCACAGGCCACACCAGACTCCCCTTTGCTCCGCAGGAAGACCTGGCAGCCCGGCGCCACCTGCTCAGCTCTCACGGTAGGCTCCTGGGGTCTCTAAAGGGCTCCTGCATCTGCAGGGACGTGGGGGCGGGAGCCGAATTGCGATCTCCGCGGTTTCAGAGCATTCCGCAGCTCCGGACAGGCTGCAGTTCCTGGGGGGCCCTGCCCTGGGAGGAGAAGTCCCCACGGTTCTCGGCCAGGGTTCCGCTGGGAAGAGGCAGGAGGAAGATAGGGGGTGGGGTGCGGGGCTGGTGGTTGTGAGATGAAGACCACTGGGTCTCTGCCTGCAGGGAGCTCGTAGTGAGTAGAGGATAAGCAGGGCGACCAGATGTCTGGGTCGGCCTGGTGCTGCCTAGTTTATACGGGTCATCTTGGCTTAATAGTAAATCATATTAACTATTAATACTATGTTAATACTAAATATTATCAATTATTTATTAATATAATTATTGTTGTATTTTTGAGATGGGGTCTTGTTATGTTGCTCAGGTTGGTCTTGAACTCCCGGCTTCAAGTGATCCTCCCACTCAGCCTGCTGAGTAGCTGGGATTACAAGCGCACACCTCCGCACCCAGCTCAGGCACAAAGATGAGTGGCTCCTCGTTTCCTTCCCAGAAGCTGCTGGCTCATGTGATCAAATTTACGGTCACATAAACCTGCAGGGAGCCGCCTTTTAGGGAAAGTTCAGTATTTGCCAGGCACTGGGTTCAGGGTTTTATATTTACTACCTTATTTAGCATATTTATCATCCAATGGAGTGCTAATGGTAACCCTAAGGGCAGACCTGTTAATTAAGGAAGGAAAAACTGAGGCTTAGAGAGTTGGAGTGATTTGCCCAAGCCCTCATGGCTAGTAAGTAAGTGATGCCTCTGAATCTGATCCCAGCTTGTGTCACTGGCGGAGCGAAAGTGCTTTCCGCTGCTACTAAGCAGGATGAGAGTGAGGTCTGAGATGCAAAGTCACTGAAGGCCCGGAACACATTCCCTTCAATTCACCATGCAGGGCCTGGCTGCCTTCTCAGTGCCTAGCCCTGAGCCAGGTGCCGGGGTGCAGAGCCACTCACAGAGATGGCTCTGTTTTCTAGTTTTTTGAAAACCAGACCCTGTAGTCTAGTTCTGAAGGTTGCAAAATGACCCTGAACTACACCCACCTACAGAGCCCAGGCTCAGATGGGTTGGGTGCACCCAACTAGAAAACAGAGTGGAAGAGCCCAAGCATTCAACACAGTACAAGAGGGATCCGAGGACCCAGGAAAGGGCTGGATGTGGTGGCTCCTGCTGGTAATCCCAGCACTTTGGAGATCACCTGAGGTCCGGAGTTTGAGACCAGCCTGGCCAACACAGTGAAACCCTGTCTACTAAAAATACAAAAATTAGCCAGCTGTGGTGGCGAGTACCTGTAATCCCAGTTACTCAGGAGGCTGAGGCAAGAGAATCACCTGAGCCTGGGAGGTGGAGGCTGCAGTGAGCCGAGATTGCACCACTGCTCTCCAGCCTGGGTGACAAGAGGGAAACTGTCTCAAAAAGAAAAAGCAAAAAAAAAGAGATAGTCAAGGAAGGTTTCATGGGGTGTGACTTTTGCTGGCCTGGGAGGGTGGGTATAAATCGGGAGAGTGGCATAGTGCCCAGTTCATGACCGCCTCTTAGTGCAACCTGTCAGCTGCCTTCTCTTCCAGAACACTCACACAGCTGACAGACAAGCTCCCTTGGGCCTTTGCAACATCACTGCCTGGAAGGAAAGAGTCACATAAGCACCTACTATGTGTGTGGAACTGCGCTTTGCATTTTTCATGTTTATCTCAATATTTAGAATAAAATAGGTTTCAGCCTTACAGCAAAAGTGATATGTTTCTTACCTAAAAATGTAGAACATACTTTTTTTTTTTTTTTGAGAGTCTTGCTCTCTGTCACCAGGCTGGAGTGCAGTGGCACAATCTCAGCTCACCGCAAATGTTGTAACTGAGCGAGTACAGAATCACCACTGAGACAAAAGTAAGCCAATTCAGAGGGTCATTTATTGCCCGCGACCACGGAGCACTAGTGTCTCTCCAACCTGTGGCCCCGAGCTCAGGGGGAGCAAGGGATTTAAGCAGAAAACCCACATCCTGGTGGGGCACGGGGTTCTTTTTTTGCAATCAGCGTTATGCAGAGCATGCTAGCCCTTTTTCACAGAAGCCAATGTCAGCAGTTATCACAAAGGAAACAGGGCAGCAGTTCCAACTTATTTTTGGAAAAACTGTTTTTCTTGGTTGCAGGGTGCAGGGTTTAAGATGGCATTGCTTAGGTTCTAACTCTGGGTCAGCTATGGCACACAACCTCCGCCTCCCAGGTTCAAGCGATTCTCCTGCCCTAACCTTCCGATTAGCTGGGACTACAGGCACCCGCCACCACACCCAGCTAATTTTTGTATTTTTAATAGAGATGGGGTTTCACCATGTTGGCTAGGATGGTCTTGATCTCTTGACCTCATGATCTGCCCACTTTGGCCTCCCAAAGCACTGGGATTACAGGCGTGAGCCACCGTGCCCGGCCTAGAACATATATTTTTAAGCAGAAGGAAAAAATTAAAATAATCCACAATTTGATTTTTCAGAGGTAACCACCACAAATATATATATATATATATTTTTTTTTTTTTTTTTTTTTTGAGATGGAGTTTCATTTTTGTTGCCCAGTCTGGAGTGCAGTGGCCTGACCTTGGCTCCCTGCAACCTCCACCTCCTGGGTTCAAGCAACTCTCCTACCTCAGCCTCCTGAGTATCTGGGATTACAGGTGCCCACCACCACACCCAGCTAATGTGTATTTTTGGTAGAGACGGGGTTTCACCATGTTGGCCAGGCTGGTTTTGAACTCCTGACCTCAGGTGATCTGCCTGCCTCGACCTCCCACAGTGCTGGGATTACAGGCATGAGCCACTACACCCAGCCCCATGGCAAATATTTTATGCATAAGCTTCTATTACAATTTTTGTGCACAAATATACCTTAAAAATGGAAAAGTAGCATTCTGGGATTTCATCTATTTCATTTAAAATACTGCAAACAGGCAGGCTGTGGAGGCTCATGCCTGTAATTTTAGCACTTTGGGACGCCAAGGTGGGCAGATCACCTGAGGTCAGGAGTTCGGGACCAGCCTGGTCAACATGGTGAAACCCCATCTCTACTAAAATACAAAAATTAGTTGGGCATGGTGGCACATGCTTGTAGTCCCAACTACCCAGGAAGCTGAGGCAGAGAATTGCTTAAACCTGGGAGGCGGAGGTTGCAGTGAGCCGAGGTCACGCCACTGCACTCCAGCCTGGGTGATAGAGAGAGACTGCCTCAAAAAAAAAAAAAGAAAAAAGATATTGCAAACATCTTGTCAATAAATACACATCTATAATAAGTTTTTTTTTTGTTTAAAATCTTTGTTTTTATTTTTGAGACAAGATCTCCCTCTGTCACCTAGGCTGGAGTGTGGTAGCACAGCCACTCACTGCTCACTGCAGCCTCGACCTCCCAGGCTCAAGCAATCCTCCTGCCTCAGCCTCTCGAGTAGCCGAGACTACAAGCATGCACCACCATGCTCAGCTAATTTTAATTTTCTGTAGAGATGAGATGTTATCATGTTGCCCAGGCTGATCTCAAACTCCTGGTCTCAAGCGATCCTCCTGCCTCCGCCTCCCAAAGCGCTGGGATTACAGACATGAGCCACTGAACCTGGCCTCTAATATAATTTGAAAGACAGCCGAGAGGATTTCCATTATATCTGCATAGCATAATTCATGTCGCCTATCCCTCATGCTGGGCATTTGTGTTGTTTCTGTTTTTCTGCTGTGGCCCAACGCCTGTTAGCTCATTAGGAGCCACACTAGCCCTAATAAGGCTGTAATTCAGCTATGATGATGATGATTGTTATCATGGTGTACAGATGCAGAGGCTGGGACTCTGGGAGGTGGCTTTACTCCCTGGGACACAACTGGGCAGTGGATGGGGTGGACTGGCCAGGGCAGGAGCAGAGGCTGGCACCCAGCCCAAGCAAGCCTAACCCCCCTCAGCCACTAGACTTACCTTGCTGGGTTGAAAAGAGAGGGGACCAGGTCTGGGGAGCAGGAGGTCTTCTTAGAGGACCAGATGAGGTAGCCAGGGACTCTGGACGGGTCTTGGAAGCCCCTCTTTGTGCTTCCAGCTGAGCTGGAGTGCAACTGGCCAAATCCAGCCCTGTTGGTGAGGCAGACCTCCACATAGCCAGGCTCAGGTAGCCCTGGGTGTCTGGGGCCAAGTTTTGGCCCCAGAACCCTGTGCAAGATGTGAGGCTTAGCTCTGTGGTACATGACAGACCGGCTTGAGGCATGCACAGAAATGTACTCTCCCAAGAGCAATTGAGGAGAGGAAGGAGTTCATTTGCACCCAGTCAACCCCTCCTTACCCCGAAAAAGACCCATTTAAAAAGCCAGACTTCCTTGGCTTGCCCAAAGCGTGGAACATTTTTGTGGGCATTTGCTGGTCTTCTTCCCAGATGAGGAGCAGAAAGCCTCTGGCTGCTGCCCCGCTGTGGTCCTCAGGGCCAGCCTCCACAGTCCCTGGGGGCGGGGAGCCTTCCTTCTCCAGGGGGCCCCAGTGACCTGCTTACTTGAGGGCAGGCTGGGGAAGGAGCCCAAGTCCAGAGCCTCCCGGCCAAAGCCCTGAGAATCTGTGCTCCCCTAAACCAAGGACCAGACAGTGACACTTTCCCTTAGCTGGAGGAAAAGAGCCAGAAGGAGTGCCGTGGAGATCCTCTCGTTGGCTCACAGTGGGGTGGCTGGGTGATTGCATGGGTTTCTCCCTAGCGAAGCTCTGACTGCTTCAGCACAGAGCTGGGGCCTTGTTGAACTGGGAGCATCAGGGTCACTAGCGTTGCAGGTCACGTGCTGTGTGCCGGGTCCCGAGGTCGGAGCATTCCATGCATTTTCTCATCACTCCTCACAGCACCCACACCAGGAGGGTGGTGCTGTGCTCATTGTTTTGAAGGGGAGGAAAGCGAAACACAGAGAGGTTATGCGATGCAGTTGAGGACACAGAACTAAGCTGGAGTGGGGTTAGGACATGAACCCAGACTGTCTGACTTGTAGCCACTCCAGAATGAGGTGGGGATGGGGCTTGGGCTGGGAGTGCACCGTCTGGAAACTGTCAGCATTCTGTGCCTTCGCTGTGAGAACCATCCCTGCCTCCCCACCCCCCACCCCAGTAACCCAGGTGAGAGGGGTCTTTCCCTGAACCTTAGAGAGCCCTGTTCTCATCCTCCTCCCCCCATGACACCAACCCCAAGGGGTACCAAGGGCACATGCCCATCTGGAGGCTGCGCCCCCATTTGAAACCACGCTTTGGGTACCCAGGACCTCAGCCTGCATGGGCTGCCTCCCGGGGTCCATCTTCCCTAGGCTGACCATGCCCCAGAATACACATCCTTAGGCCTGTGGGGTGTCCAGGGGCAGCTGTGTGGGGGATCTCTACTGATGGTGCAGGAGAGTGGGGGCGGGGGAAGAGAAGTGAATAGACAGTGGGCGGAGCTTCAGGTAGACGGTGTTCTCCC
This sequence comes from Callithrix jacchus, assembly GCF_049354715.1. Lineage (NCBI taxonomy): Eukaryota > Metazoa > Chordata > Mammalia > Primates > Cebidae > Callithrix > Callithrix jacchus. The sequence goes on along the minus strand of NC_133516.1, from coordinate 23,262,559 downwards.
TGGTGCCTGCAGATACAAGGAGCAGGCCTGCCCACCCCACCCACTCCACTGCCCTGGGACAGAGCCTGGTGGTGTCAGGGCAAGCACCCTGCAGAGCCTGTGCTGTTAGGACTGGTCTTCGTTTTGTGTGCCCTTGGGCCAGCCCAGACTATAGCTCTGGGAGCCCCAGTCTCCCTGTCCTGGGCACTTGGAGATTTGCCCTGAGGATGAAGACATATGTGTGGGAGCTTTGGGAACTGGCAGGTGGGAACTGACTCCTCAGTTAAACCCCCACTTCAGAGAGATGTCTCTCCCTCTGCCTGCATCTCCGAGCCTTAGCTGACTTGCCTACACTTGACTTTCTCTGCCACCAGCACCATGGTTTTGATTCAAGGCTTGAATTCCAGAGCTCCTTCCTTTGTCAGAAATAAAGCACACTCTTTCCAAATGACAATGGATTAAAAGTTAGAGACACAGCCCAAGGGAAGCCAGGAAGAGCTGGGGTTGCTCAGCAGAGAGACACACACTGCCCAACTTGAGCTTTCCATGGTGCACCTCTGGCTTTGGTCCCGTTTTCCTGGCAGGAGTGATGAACAAAACCACATGTGGGCTCCACAAGCCAAGCCCTGCTGCCAGCACCCTGGGTCTGCCTCACTCTCCCTGTGGGGAGGCTGGCCAGATGGTCTCGGGACCCACACGCCCCCAGCGTTGTCCAGCCCATCATTCCCAGGGAGTACTTTCTGGAAATGACCTTTGAGAAACAATGATCAAAGGGGCTGGCAAGGAAGGGGGAACTGCACAATGATCACATGGTAGCATGTTAAAAATAAGGGTTTGCCGGGCACGGGGGTATACGCCTATAGTCCCAGCTATTCTGGAGGCTGAGGCAGGAAGATCACCTACACCCAGGAGACCAGGAGACTGAGGCGGCAGTGAGCTATGATCCTGCCACTGCACTCCAGCCTCCTGGGTAACAGAGTGAAGCTCTGTCTCAAAAACATGATAAAATTAAACAGAATTGCTCCCCTCTTACTCTCAGGAGGAATCGAGGCAGCTTTGGCACCTGGGTTTGCCCATCCCAGCGGGGGCGGCTGTGCCTCCCAAGCTGCTCTTCCAGCCTTGGAGAGCTCCATTCCACACAACCTGCCTGAGCCCACAGGAAGTCACCACTGCTCCGGGCACAGGGAGATGAGTACTCAGAAAAGACTGCCACGAGAACCCATCATTCTGGTGCCTAAGCTGAGTGCGAAGGTGAAGACAGGTCCTCCTTCCTAGGGTCGGGGCGGCTTCTTTCAGGACCCCCGGGCTTTTGTGTAGGTGCCTCAGGGGCAACCCAGGTGCAGGTGGCAGCTGTGCATGTGTTGGGGAACAAGCGCTCCCCCATGCCTTTTCAGCCAGGTGCACTGCTTTCTCTCTGTTCCCAGACTCATGCTAACTCTGTAGCTGGGGTCTAAGGATACATTTGCCTGAGGCGTGTTCCTTTCCCTCACATGTCCTAAGTGGCAGGGATGTTTTCCTTTTCCTGGAGGAGGTGATTGATTGCAGGAGTCAGATTGTAATCCCAGGCCCGGGGTATTACACCTCCCCTAGCTCACTTAGCGATGCGTGCCTCAGAGCAGCCGAAAGGGAGCTCTGCATTTTCTCAGGGAGAAGTTGTCCCTTCTCTAATGATGAGGCAGAACATTCCCGGAAGGACTGAGAGTCACTGAGTGACTGAGTGGGAGAGTAAAGGGGGCTTCCCTGAGCCCTGAGTTTAATGGGAGACCTTCAGCCAGAAGCTGAATTGCGAGGTGGACGAGGCATCAGCAGAGGGCAGCAGAGAGACAGCCATCGAAGAGTGCTGGGCACCCAGATTCTGCACCTGCGGAACGCGTTTCGGGTATCCGACGGAAACCTTTTACTGAAAAGAGGTTAATTAAGAAAAATTAGGATTATGTTGTGAGAGTGCTTCTTCCTTTTTAAAATTTTGGTAAATTCAAGTGTATTCCATCTAAAGAGCATTTTGTTTTTAACTTTTTTTTTTGGTGTTGAAATAACGGTTTCTGTAATGATGGTGGCTTGCAACCTTTAACAGTGGTTAATGTGGTTGGTTGATTTCTCACTCTATGCCGGATCCTGATGTAAAACTGTTACCTGTGTATACTCACTTAATCCTTAAGAATTACCCTCACGAGGTAGGGACTATTATAATCCCCATTGTACAGATAAGGAGACAAACACGAATGGATGAAGTATCGAGCCCAAGGTCACATGGCTAGATAGTGATGGACCTAAGATTTGAACTCATGGAATCAGGACCACTCCAAGCTGTGTGAATAAGTGCTGTGAGTGGGAACAGTGGCAGCCTGGAGCGCTCTGACAGGGCAGGGGCCACAAATTCCCAGCTGGTCTTGCCATGTGGAAATGAGGGCCCACTGTCCCCAGATCATTCTGAAACCAGGACTTTTACTGTGATGTTTTCCAGTTTTTACATGTTGGCTACTGATTCTTATAGGAAAAAGGTCACTGAGGAATAAACAAAACATATTTGTAAGGTGCATCGCCAATTTGTGACCTGTGGGTAGATGCTAGCAGTTTTAAAAAGATTAATATTGAGCAAATTAAAAGCTTGTTTTCCCTCCCTAGTTTTTTTTTTTTTTTTTTGAAATGGAGTTTCGCTCTTGTTGCCTGGGCTGGAGTGAAATGGCGTGATCTTGGCTCACCGCAACCCCCACCTCCTGGGCTCGTGATTCACCTGCCGCAGCCTTTCAAGTAGCTGGGATTATAGGCATGCTCCACCACGCCCGCTCATTTTGTATTTTTAGTATAGATGGGGTTTCACCATGTTGGTCAGGCTGGTCTTGAACTCCCAACCTCAGGTGATCCACCTGCCTCGGCCTCCCAAAGTGCTGGGATTACAGGCGTGAACCACCGCGCCCGGCCCTCCCCTCCCTAGTTTTAAAGAAATCTACTGGTCTGTAGAATCCTCACATCTGGAGTCCTTCTGTTCACATGATGCTGGAAGGCTGCTTAAGCCCTCCTGTGGAAGAGTAGGCAAAAGTGGCCAGGAGGAGGACATTTCAGCGGCAGTTTTGGGTACCCCACCTCATCCCGGTGGCTGCACTCCCCCTCCACCAACTGTAGAAAGTGCAGGTGCCAGGATCTCCGCATCATTTGGAAACTCAGGAAGAGTTATGGTTTAGGAACTTCCAACTCAGGAATAATCTGTCCATATGCTGTATATTATCTTTAAAAATTCCGCAGTGCCTGCGCTCTCCTTTTCTACCTCTCTTCTGTGCCATTTTGTCTCCTTTCCACGTCTGTCCCCGATCTGGAAAGAACACAGAAAGCCCCAAAGCCCTGGGTCTTGGTTGCTCCACATGTTCGAGCTCGCTGTCCAGTGCTCTGCTCACTGCGCTGTGTGATGACAAAGTTTTCCTTCGTGTTTTCTTTCCCTCCTTGAGTCCAGAAGATGCTCCCAGGAGCCTGGCTGCACTGGGCCTCCCTTCTGCTCCTGGCCAGGCCCGCCCAGCTCTGCCCCATGGGTTGTGACTGTTTCGTCCAGGAGGTGTTCTGCTCAGACGACCTGGCCACCATCCCACTGGACATCCCGCCACACGCCACAGACATCGTGTTTGTGGAGACCTTGTTCACCATGGTGGAAACCAGAGCCTTTGGAAGCAACCCCAACCTGTCCAAGGTGGTCTTCCTCAACACTCAGCTCCGCCACTTTTGGCCAGATGCCTTTGGGGGGCTGCCCAAGCTGGAGGACCTGGAGATCACAGGCAGCAGCTTCTCCAACCTCAGCGCCAACATCTTCTCCAACCTGACCTCGCTGCGCAAGTTCACCCTCAACTTCAACATGCTGGAGGCTCTGCCCGAGGGTCTCTTCCAGCACATGCTTGCCCTGGAGTCCCTCCACCTGCAGGGGAACTGGCTCCAGGCGCTGCCCAGGAGGCTCTTCCAGCCTCTGACCCATCTGAAGACGCTCAACCTGGCCCAGAACCGCCTGGCCCAGCTCCCCGAGGAGCTGTTCCACCCACTCACCAGCCTGCAGAGCCTGAAGCTGAGCAACAACGCACTCTCTGGCCTCCCCCAGGGCGTGTTTGGCAAACTGGGCAGCCTGCAGGAGCTTTTCCTGGACGGCAACAAGATCTCAGAGCTGCCCCTAGAGGTGTTCTCTCAGCTCTTCCGCCTGGAGAAGCTGTGGCTGCAGCATAACACCATCACGCACCTGCCACTCCCTATCTTCTCTTCCCTGGGCAATCTGGCCTTTCTGAGCCTGCAGGGGAACATGCTTCGAGTCCTGCCTGCCGGCCTCTTCGCCCACACCCCTCGCCTGGTCGGCCTGTCTCTGTCCCATAACCAGCTGGAGACTGTCGCTGAGGGTGCCTTTGCCCACCTGTCCAACCTGAGTTCCCTCGTGCTCTCACACAACGCCATTGCCCACCTCCCAGCTGGCATCTTCAGGGACCTTCAGGAGCTGGTCAAGCTCTACCTGGGCAGCAACAACCTGACGGCCCTGCACCCAGCCGTCTTCCAGAACCTGTCCAAGCTGGAGCTGCTCAGCCTGTCCAAGAATCAGCTGAGCACGCTTCCGGAGGGCATCTTCGATGCCAACTACAACCTGTTCAACCTGGCCCTGCACGGCAACCCCTGGCAGTGTGACTGCCACCTGGCCTACCTCTTCAACTGGCTGCAGCAGTTTACCGATCAGCTTCTGAACATCCAGGCCTACTGCGCCGGCCCTGCCTACCTCAGAGGCCAGGTGGTGCCCGCCTTGAACGAGGAGCAGCTGGTGTGTCCTGTCACCCGAGACCACTTGGGTTTCCAGGTCACCTGGCTGGACGACAGAAAGGCAGGGGGCAGCTGGGACCTGGCTGTGCAGGAAAGGGCAGCCCGCAGCCAGTGCACCTACAGCAACCCCGAGGGCACCGTGGTGCTCGCCTGTGACCAGGCCTGGTGTCGCTGGCTGAACGTCCAGCTGTCTCCTCAGCAGGGATCCCCAGGACTGCCGTACAATGCTAGTCGGGAGTGGGACCTGAGGTCGAGCTGCGGCTCTCTGCGGGTCACGGTGTCTATTGAGGCTCGGGCAGTGGGGCCCTAGGAGCAGGGCATACAGGAGCTGGGGCAGGTGGCCTCTGGGGCCTGACCAGGTGGCGGGTGGGGCAGAGAGTAGCAGAGTCTCTGAAGTCTTGGCTTCTCAAGTGCAGGGCACAGGGTTACATCCCTGAGGGGAGGGAGTGGAGTCTGGTCTGCTCCACTAGCCACGGTCTCCTCCTCCTCCTCCTCTTCCTGCATGGCTTTGCCCAGAGTGTGAGGCTAACAAGCCCATCTTCATCTTTAAAGCACCCTGGAAAGCTGCACCACAGACTGGAGAATAAAATATGCTCAGCCCTGACGCTTCCCCATTATTTAACACCCATCCGCTCTGGTCTACACCCTGAGGCCCGTTCACTGCATCCCAGTGATGCGAAGTGGGGGTCACTGCCTTTCACTGCCCAGCGTCTGTTTCACTTTATCTCCCTGGAATTGCGTTGTAAACTGGTATAGAGAAGAAAAGGTAGAAGCAGAGGTGACCCGAAAGCATAGGCGCAGGGCTGTGCGGGTGTGTGGAGACCCTGTGCTCAGCACCCACCTCCACGCTTCGCTCAGGAGAAACTGAGATGAAACGAAGCCTCGGGAAGGGAAACCCCAGACGCTGGGCTTCGTGACAGAGCCGCCAGAGGGGAGATGGCTTTGTCTGCTCACTGCACACGCTGGCTGCTCCTAAAGTGAAGGTTTGAGGTGTAGTGGCAGCAGCTGGGCCGGGCGGCAGCCTCATGCTCGCAGCATCTGAGTACAAGCTGCTCACTCACTGCAGTCGTTTTCCCTTGGTTTTGTTTTTTTTTTAGGTGGTGTTTCGCTCTTGTCGCTCAGGCTGGAGTGCAATGGCGTGATCTCAGCTCACTGCAAGCTCAGCCTCCCAGGCTCAAACAGTTCTCCTGCCTCAGCCTCCCAAGTAGCTGAGATAACAGGCACATGCCACCACGCCAGGCTAATTTTTATGTTTTTAGTAGAGACAGGGTTTCACCTTGTTGGCCAGGCTGGTCTCTAACTCCTGACCTCAGGTGATTCACCCGCTTTGGCCTCCCAAAGGGCTGGAATTATAGGCGTGAGCCACTGCGCCCGTGCTCTTGCTTGGTTTTGAAGACACTGCCCTCTTACCCAGCTCGGCCACCTCTGCAACCCTCCTGGGCTGCCTCCTACAGCTTCATCTCAGGGTTCGTTGTCCTCCCACGTCCTGGGCAGCGTGGCATGCGCCCCTGTGTGGATGCCTCTTCTACCACAATGAGCCCAGCTCTCCTCTTAGACTCAGCTCTTTTCAGCCCCAGGCTGATAGCCCCTGCTCAGAGACCCGAGTTCTCCTGTTGGCCACAGACAAATCTAACCAGGTTCTGTTCCCAACTCCCCCACCCCCGCATTGACCAGCCCAGGAGCTGGGCGTCTTCTCTACTCGTTCCTCCCCATCAGTCCTCAGGGCCGAGGAGTCTGCCAACGCTCAGGCTTTCAGCCTCTGCCTCCCTTTAGCCACTTCTCCCCTCCTGTTCCCAGATGCTCTATATCCCAGGCTGACCCACTGCATAGCCCTCTACCTGGGTTCCAGCTGTATTGTGGGCTGGCCTGGAAGAAAGGATTGGGCAGGGCGGGAGAGGGGAACCGGATGTACAGTAGGCTCCCAGGAGTTCCTGGCCTCTGGGAGAGATCGGCCACATGGGATGAAAACACAAGGCAGAAAGAGGTCAGGGCAGGCCAGTGCTGGGGAGTTGAGAGGGGGCGAAGCTGCGGAATGCACCTGCTGTGTGAAAGGCTACATTGGATCTTGGGCCTTAAGGCAGGCTCCAGGTAGAGAAGGGAACTTGTAGAGCAAGAAAAGCCTGAGCTAAGGGATGGGCCAAGCAAGGAGGAGGGGTCAGGGCTGTGGAGCGGGTATGAGGAGGAAGAGGTCAGGCTGGAAGCCCAGGTGGAGCTGATTCTGCAGAGCCCTGGGCAGACTGTGGAATGTGCATGCTTATGAAGGAGGCCCTAGGCCATTATTGAAGGAGGGGCAGAGGAGGGACACGCTCTCGCCTGTGCTTCAGGCGGCTGGCCCAGTGAAATCCTGGGAGAGCAAGGCAGGGAACAGTGAGGGCTGTGGCCTGGTTTGAGATGATAGCCTGGAGGGCAAGGGATGCCAAGGAAAGAGAATGAAAAAGCTTCAGCAACGCAACAGCACAGACATATGCAGAGGAACTGAAAGACCTAAGTGTGAATTACAGAAATGCAAGTGAAAATGCCATAGATATTGTTCTACACCAACAAGCCTGCAAAAATGACAAAGGGATTTTGCCAAGTGTGGGCATCGGGGAACCTCCAGGTGCCCCTGGCACAGCCCCCTCAGAGCGAGCTGGCAGGCCTAAGGAAGGGTTTGGTGTGGGAGTTGAGGGGGTGGGGTTGGGAGATGTGGGGTGGGGCACCTGGGTTGAGTCTCAGGTTTTTCTTCTGGGTGGCTGGGGGACAGTGAGGCCAGGAAGCAGGGGCAGGGGCAGGTTTGGGGAAAGAAAGGTGAGACGTGCCTGCATTAGACTAGGAAGCACACTGTCTTCCTCATTTCCCATGGGGCATTTTCTTTCTTTCTTTCTTTTCGAGACAAAGTCTTGCTCTGTTGCCCAGGCTGGAGTGCAATGGTACAATCTCGGCTCACTGCAACCTCCAGCTCCCAGGTTCAAGCGATTCTCCTGCCTCAGCCTCCTGAGTAGCTGGGATTACAGGCGCCTGCCACCATACCTGGCTAATTCTTGTGGTTTTAGTACAAGAATAGTTTCATCATGTTGGACAGCTGGTCTTGAACTCCTGACCTTGTGATTCACCCACCTTGGCCTCCCAAAGTGTTGGGATTACAGGCATGAGGCACCCTCACCTGGCCTTTATTTCTTAGAGACAGGGGTCTCATGATGTCGGCCAGGCTGGCCTTGAACTCCTGGCTTCTAGTGATCCTCCCACCCCAGCCTCCTGAGTCGCTGGGACTATAGGCATACACCACTGAGCTTGGCTTGTGGGACTTTTTTTTTTTTTTTTAAAGGCTTCCTGAGGCTCAAATCAATAACATTCTTTTTTTTTTTGAGACGGAGTTTCGCTCTTGTTACCCAGGCTGGAGTGCAATGGCGCGATCTTGGCTCACCGCAACCTCCGCCTCCTGGGTTCAGGCAATTCTCCTGCCTCAGCCTCCCGAGTAGCTGGGATTACAGGCACGCGCCACCATGCCCAGCTAAGTTTTTGTATTTTTAGTAGAGACGGGGTTTCACCAAGTTGACCAGGATGGTCTCGATCTCTTGACCTCGTGATCCACCTGCCTTAGCCTCCCAAAGTGCTGGGATTACAGGTGTTAGCCACTGCGCCTGGCCCAAATCAAGGACATTCTAAGGTGATGGAAGGTGGATCAGCACATTCACCAAAGCAACAGACTCCCAAATTCATTTGGCCTAAGAATAACTTTGCCTGGACCCTTCCAAGGCTGGGGATCTTGGCCTTGGGCTGCTGGCTTCCACCTGGATGTGACAACCTTTTCTGGGAAAGTGACCCACATCTTAGCACATAGCAGGAGCCTCGGAAATCCCCATCGCCTGAATGCCTGGCCACGAGCCACAGACACATTCTGTCCCCTGGCAGCGATAAAGGGGTAAGATAATCAAGCAGACATTTCTCTCAATTAAATTTCTCCCTCAAAACATAACACTGCATTAAATTACGACATCATAACCTATGTGCCAAATGGTGTTGGGGAAAGAGCATGGCCAACAGCCAGCACAGGCTGCGGCGAGGCCGGTGAAGGGGCAGCGGGCAGTGTGGCCTGCTTCCCAGGTGCCTCATGCCCTGTCTCCTGCTGATGTGTCTCGTCTGGCCCCGCAGGAAAGTTTCCCATGGGTTCCGAATTGGAAATCCACATGTGCTGCCCCCCCACCTGTTTTCTTGGCATTCTTCAGCCTTTGGTAAATTACAGCTCCTTTCTGAGCCTCGGTTTCCTCCTCTATATAGCAGGGAGGTTGGCTCTCAACGTTGGTTGAACCTTTCAGTCACCTGGGGAGGGTTTTCAAAACCGTTACAAAAACGCTGGTGCCTGGGACCCATTTTTTGAGATTCTGATTCAATTAGCAGGTGGTGGTGGTGTGATCAGAAACAGTCTTGATCCAGCCCCCGAAAGAGGGTTCTTGGATTTCACGCAGGAAGGAATTCAAGGTCGGTCGCTGAGTGCAGTGAGAAGAGATATTTTATTGAAAGCTACTCCCTTAAAGGGCAGGGCATCCTCACAAGGCAAGTGGAGGAATGCACCATCTTTGTTTTTAGCTTTTCTTATATAGGGGCCTTCTCTATGAAAGTCTAAAACTCAGTTGTGACTACATGTGGATGGGCTGACAGCTTGACAAAATTCATTATTTTGTTGGTTAAAGAAAACTATTCCTGGAATCCTATGAAACTGAGAAAAAAGAAAAAAAGAAAACTACCCCTTGCAAGGCCGAGGCGGGTGGATCACGAGGTCAGGAGATCGAAACCATCCTGGCTAACACAGCAAAACCCCATCTCTAATAAAAAAATACAAAAAAATTAGCTGGACGTGGTGGCATGTGCCTGTAATCCCAGCTACTTGGGAGGCTGAGGCAGGAGAATCCCTTGAACCTGGGAGGCGGAGGTTGCCGTGAGCCAAGATCACACCATTGCCTGGGTGACAGAGTGAGACTCTGCCTCAAAAAAAATAAATAAAGAAAAGTATCCTTGCCGTTCATTTAGTATGTAAGTACATCAAACATAACAATAATTTTCCTGAAAGCATATATGGCTATGGGTGTCGACAAAAAGAATCAAACTCTGTAAAATATTTGAAGAGATTTATTCTGAGCCACATATGAGTGACCACGGCCGGTGACCCAGCCCTCAGGAGGTCCTGAGAACATGTGCCCAAGGTGGCCGGGATGCAGCTTGGTTTTATTTAGGGAGCCGCGAGGCATCAATCAAATACATTTGAGAAATACATTGGCTTGGTTCAGAAAGGTGGGACCATTCAAAGGGGGACTTCCAGGCTATAGGTAAATTTAAACATTTTCCAGTTGACAATTGGTTGAGTTTGTCTGAAGACCTGGGATCAAGGAAAAGGAATGTTCGGGTTAAGATAAAGGATTGTGGAGACCAGGTTTTACTGTGCAGAGGAAGCTCTCACATAGCAGACTTCAGAGAGAGAGAGAGAGCAGCTTGTAAAATGTTTCTTATCAGACCTAAAAGGGTGCCCGGCTCTTATTTGATTATCTCCTGGATCTGGAAAGAAAGGAAGGAAAACAAAGGGGTGAGGAGACCCTCGATAGGATGTGGGTTTTCCTCACAACAGGCATGGCAACGAAATATAATTTGGGGTTAAATAGTTTTTCCCTGTCTCTTAATGTTATGCCAGCATCAGACTAAAAAACAAGTCACGATAAAACCCATCCAAAGAGAATTTATGGTTTGTAGGGCATGACTCTCTCAACCCATGATATATAGGTCAGATAAAACCCATCCAAAGAGAATGTATGGTTTGTAGGGCATGACTCTCTCAACCCCTTAGGTAGGAATCTGGGCAAGATGAAAGGTCAGAGTTAGTCCTCATGGGTCCTGGGACACCTGGGCTTTTGCGGCGGCAGAAGTTTTCCTTGCAGGCCAATACTGAGCTGCTTCCTTAGCTGAGAACATCGTAGGACCGTGGGATATTGGCAAGGAATGTGCTCCGCTAGTTTTAAGGTGGAGCTGATTTTAACATTATCTTACTCTGTCTCTTCTAGGCTCCTGCCTCCCTAACACTGGGGTGACCCAGATATCATCTTGTTCAAAACTCCCCCAGCGATTCCAGCGCATGGCAGGGTTGAGTATTTTGGGCGGGATTTTGTCTCAGGCGCCGTCCGGGGCTAGGTCGCACAGTGTAATCTGCAGTGGGCAATGCTAGCCTCCTCAGACCCACCTGGTGTCTGCTCTGGATGATTTCATGAATGAAACAAGCGACAAACATCATGTATAAAAATATTTCGTGACCCGGTGAGGTGGCTCACACCTGTAATCCCAGCACTTTGGGAGACTGAGGCAGGCAGATCACGAGGTCAGGAGTTAGAGACCAATCTGGCCAATATAGTGAAAGCCTGTCTCAACTAAAAATACAAAAAATTAGCCGGGTATGGTGGCGTGTGCCTGTGATTCCAGCTACTCAGGAGGGTAAGGCAGGAGAATCGCTTGAACCGGGGAGGTGGAGGTTGCAGTGAGCCAAGATTGTGCCGTTGCACTCTAGCCTGGGAGACAGTGCAAGACTCCGTCTCTAAAAAGAAAAAATTCATAATTTTTTCTTTCTTGTCGATGTTTTTAATATTATCAGCATTAGTGCTCTCATGAATCTTGCAGTTTTGAAGAAACAGCAGCATTTTTGAAGGGGTGCACTCTGCCTTGCTTTCTTACAGTAAAGGATGGTTAAGCTCCTTCCAGCAGGAGGGGCTTCCTTCCTGGAAGCTTTGAATGCTGTACCTTCTCTATGTTCTGCTACTTGCCAGCCATGCAACGCTGGGCAAGTTACTAAGCTCTCTGTGGCTCAGCGTCCTCACCATACTGTTTATCACACGGTACCCACCTCATAGAGTTTGTTACTGGTGAAGCTAAAACTAGAGCATCCGTATAAAGTACTCAAAACAACGACACATGGTACGTTCTCCAAAATCGTTATCTTGCATTGTTATTTTTGTTAGTATTATTCTAGAGAGAACTGTGGGTGTGGGTGAGGATGGGGTGGGCAAGTACTGGCCAATTGTTTTACCCGTTCCCGTTGATCAGTTTCCGGAAGAACGTTAACACTGCTGTTTATATGTCAACATTGTATTGTCTGGGAGGATTGGAAATGCGATTGACACAATCGTTCAGTACTGACAGTGGATATTTGAGAACTGGACGGTGCCGTCAAAGATCAGACAGTCCAGCACCGTGCAAGTCCGAACATGAATGCTTTCTGGCACTCCCAGCCTGCTTCCAACACGCGCGCATCTGCAAGCATGCGAAGTCGGCGCCCGCAGGTGTCCCCAGCCTGGTCTCGGAGCGCCCTCTTGTGGCCGCACGGAAAACGCGCCCCGGGCCGACTTGCCAGGCGAGGGGTTTGCCCAGCTCCGTCCGCGCGCGCGCGCGCGCCGCCCTTTATTCCGGGGAAGTCAGAACCGGGTTCCCCAAAAGGGACACGGGCATACTGACTCGGTGACCTGGGGGATACTTGCCGGCGTGCGTGTGTGCAGAGCCGCCGCGGCTTCGGTGTCTTGTACGCCTGTGAAAGCGCCGGGTCCGTTCGGCGCGCACGCGCCGACGAGCGACGGGGCGGAGTCCGAGTCCCCCAGCCACCCGATGGGGCTGCGAAGCGTTGGGGCGCCCCAGATTGTCTTCCCGCGACCGTGGTCCTGCACAGTGACTCGTTCCGCGCCCTCCACGACTTCCAAGTGTTCCCTGCGACCTCCAGACGCCTCCGCAAGGATCTCGGCGGCGGGCCTCCTGCTGCGATCTGCAGCCACGTGGACGCACGGTTCAGGACCGCACTGGCAACCGGCACCCTGGGAAGACTGTGTTTTGTTTTCTTTGGGAGTTTATCAAGAGTTGTTCAGCACTTTGGGAGTCTTTTCCCCTTGGCGATGCTTAGCCTTGATTTCAGGATGTCAAACAGGGGCAAACATTCATCCTTCACTCATTGTAAGTGGTGAAAGTGACTTCCAGTCGGTTAGTGAGGTCTTGGCTAGACATTCCACATGGAGATGAATTCTTTTATTATAAGTTACCTTTTACTTCTAATTTATATGACAGATAGAACGTTTTATTTTTAAATTCTCTGAGAGGTTTGATGATATTATCCGTGAAGTTTGACTTCAGCAGATTAAAGCAGGTGTTTCAAACGATTTGCCAGGAAATCATTAGGTCTGTGGGGGTGGGATTCGGTGCTGAGAGTAACTGAAGGAGCAGGCGGGTCGCGGCGGCTCACGCCTGTAATTCCAGCACTTTGGGAGGCCGAGGCAGGCAGATCATGAGGTCAGGAATTCGAGACCAGCCTGACTAACATGGTGAAACCCTATCTCTACTAAAAATATAAAAATTAGCCAGGCAAGGTGGCACCCGCCTGTAATCCCAGCTACTCAGGCGGCTGTGGCAGGAGAATCACTTGAACCCGGGAGGGGAGGCTGCAGTGAGCCGCGATTGTGACACTGCACTCCAGCCTGGGCGAAAGAAGGAGACTCCGTCTCAAAAACAAACAAACAAACAAACAAACAAACAAACAAAACCCCAAAACAAAAAACAAAAACAAAAACAATCCAGACAGTAACAGAAGGAGCAAAACCACATTGTCTTCCTTAAGGGCGGCCTGGTGTGTTTCCCGGCCCCGGTTTCTTCCTGGGTGGAGGCTATGGGTCAGAGGCCCACTTCTCACCGTAGTGTGAGAGATCCTCTCACTTCAGTTTAGCAGAGACGCTTTGTAAAGGGAATTGCACTTGGAGGGAAAAGACAGATTAGTGTATTAGTCTGTTCTCCAAAGAAAAAGAACCAACAAGAGATGATAGGTAGATAGGTAGGTAGGTAGGTAGGTAGGTAGATAGATAGATAGATAGATAGATGGGAATTGGCTCATGCAATTGCAGAGGCTGAGAGTTCTCAGGTCCTGCAAACTGGAGACCCAGGGAAGCTGCTGATGTAACTCAGTCCAAGTCCCAAGGCCTGAGAACCAGGGGAACTGATTATGTAAATCCCAGTGCAAAGGCAGGAGATGAGAGGAGAAGTCTCTGCTCCAGCAGTAAGGCAAGAAGATGCAGGGGACTTCCTCCTTTTTCTGCCTTTTTGTCCACGCAGGCTCTCAATGGATTGGATGGTGCCCGCCCTCACTGGGGAGGGGTCTGCTGTGTTGAGTCCACCATTCCAAATGCAAGTGTCATCAAGAAACGCCCTCAGAGACACACCTGGGAACAGTATGCCATCAGGGGACCCTGTGGCTCACTCTGGTTGACAGCTAAAACTGGCCATCACAGTTAGGAGATGATTTGTGGCATCTGCTCTGCCTCACTTTTGATCTGTGCCTCTCATCAGGCCTCAGAGTCTTCACTGGGTAACCAGGGCCTGAAAGCCTTGCTGGACATGTGGATGCCCACCTCCCGCTCAGCCTTCTGAGGTGTGCTGCCTCTCCGGCAGGCATCCACCCCTTCACTTGGCCTGGAGGATGGTGGGCACCTTCCCAGGGTGGGGAGCGGCCAGAGCCCAAACTCTCAGTCCTCTGTGGGCAGCAGAACCCCTTGGCCACCACTCAGTGCAGATGGCAGCTGTCTAGCCTGGCTCCTCAAGAACCTTCTCTGTAATCTCCTTGCCCACTGGCTATTCCCAGTGATGGTGAACTCATTCCCTCTCTCTGCAGCCCAAACTTCCCTGGGCAGCTTCCCTGGAACATTCCCACTGGCCCTGGGCAAGTGGACACCCCTGTCCCCAAACAGCCCTTCAGAAAAGGAAGCAGTCTTCATCCTCCTCAGGGAGTCCTCCCGTCCCTGGTCTGAACATCGCCAGGAGTGACTTCTCAAAAGTAGTTTCTCACACAAGGCAGAGTCTTCTTCCACAATCTCTGTGCCATAGAAGCAGGGATTGCGGGTCATCTTGAAGGAGATACCTTTTTGCAGGGCTGGGGCTCCAGGGCTGAGTCCCATCATAGCTGGGAGACCTTTTTCCTGGTGGTTTTCATCCGTCACTGAATCCAGGGATCTTTTGATATTTTTCATAGAACTCTGTGCCTGGCCTGCTCATGTCCTTTGATTTCAATCCTGTCGAATGGATTATTTCAGCAACAGCCTTCTTCACCATGTTGCTGTCATGGAAATTCCAGAGACTATGGAGTCAGCCTTCAGAGAGATATTTGCTGGTGATGGACATTCCTGTTATTGGATGGGGAGCGTTAATACTCCTGCAAGACTGGAAAAGTGCCTGAGCCCTCTGAAGCAGATGTACCACTAATCTGGAAGGCCTGATGTGCTCAGGGGTCTCTGGAGATCTCACTTTATGAGACGGGCCACCAAAGTGCTCACACACCACCTTTCCTCCTGCAGAAATGAAAATCCAGTCTTTAGAATGACAGGCGAATCAAAAGAAGAGACTGCTTGATAACTTTGAGAGTTGGGGAAACTTCCTAAGCAATACTTTTGGAAACACGCTCAGTGCAAAGAGAAATCAGCACTGAGACAAAGGATTTCTTAGCAAGGCAATTTTTACTTCCCGTGGGAAGGGCACCTTTGCCAGCTGTCTTGTCATGAGAGTACAACAAACGAAGGAAAAGCAGACATATTTATCCTTTATGCATTTGGCGTTGTCCTTACTGCTGTGTCTGATCTCCGTTGGTCGGCGCCAGACCCTCACAATTTAACTGAAACCTGATTGGCAAATAACTTAAAACGTTTCTAAACAGGTAAAAGCAATGGAGAACAAAAAGGAAGTCCAAATAAGGAAGAGGCATAGACTGCGAGCTGGGACAGGCCTGTGAGCACGTCCAGCACAGACATCTTGTTTAAAGTACAAGGACACAGAATGTACTACGTGCCTATAAGCGTGTTTAACAGCTACATAGGATAGGGCTTAACAAAGAGTTATTAGCAAAAAGCAAGCAGGCTTTGAAGAAAGTCTTTAAGGCAAACTATTATTTCTAACACTTAGGAAACTTTGAAGAAGAAATTTTCTACTTACTACAAATACTGACATTTCTTTCCCAAGGGTGCTGGCTGATCCTGGTGTACTTGGCAGAAAGAGAGCAGAACTGGACCCACCCCTCAGGATTCTGGACGACCTAGCATACCTGGATGAACTGAGTGTTCAGGACAATGGGAGTTTTTTCCCAGAAGTGCCTTGGATTGGAAATGATGCATTGGAAAGCAGTCTCCCTGGGAAGCTTCCCTCTGATGTCTTCTTTGGGCCAGTCAATGGCACTCAGGGGAAACCCAGTTCACATGAGCTGGGCCATGTTGAGGCCAGTTCTGCAAGGCTGCTCTTCCCGGAGCAGGGCCCAGTTGGAACAGCTCCAACCTTCTGCCAGACACCCCTCAACCAAGAAGCTGAGTAGTTTTCATACCTGGATTTCAGTTCTTCCTCGGACAATCACGGATTTGGGAAACTCACATACTTCAGTGCAAAGGTCAATTACATCGCCTCTTTAAAGGAGATGAATTTTCTTCTTTTGCAGACTTTTTTGGAGGCTCTCCCTAGAGTCACCGAGGTGGTAAGCTTTTCCAGGGCCTTCTGCATCCCCATCCAAGTTCTTATCCATGTGATTCTTTCTCAGGTGGCCTCCGAGGATTCCCACATAGGTGAAGTTGTCATCATCTCACTGCCACTCCGTGCAACAGCTGAAAGTGACTGCAGGGCCCTGCTTTGCTTATAGCCAGCCCTGCTGAGGCTTTGCCACCCTCAGTAGCATCAAGTGTCCTTGTAACCACTGAGCCCTGTGACCACGCTCTCAACCCCCACCTCTCCACAGCCAACAGTACTCAGCCTGCAGCCACACCTCATCAACCTCCTGTATGCGCTCCAGCCCTCAATGACAGCATTTCACATCCCCAGGTCCTTTCATGCCACCATGACCCTCAGGCTGCAGCCCTCCTCTCACCTGCAGCCATGTCCAGAATGCCAGTCTCTGGGGTCTTCTTGCCACAGTTCCAGTGAAATACAGACGGTCACCCGCTTGAGGGTTCAACTTACAATTTTCAGACTTTATGATAGATTTATTGGTGTATTAAATGCATTTTTGACTTACGTTTTGGACTAACAATGAGTTGTTCAGGACGGAACCCCATCATAGGTTGAGGAGAGCCTGTAAACCTCCCTTTACCTGGACTTCGAGTTCCTCTCCAACAGGGAGCCCACAGCCACTGGGCACACTGAGCCCACCCAAGAAAGAAACGCCCATTCACTGCATGTCCTGGGGAGGTGCCCACAGCCATAGCCTTTCTCCCTCCTTCCTGTGTAACCTTTCCAACAACAAATTCCCGTGTTCTTTCACCTACCCCAGTTATCAGCAGCCAGAAAACACCTGGGAGACGGCGTCACTGACCCTGTCATTACGGTCAACCCACCTGCTGGGTTTGCTCTTGCACCTGCTCCCACACTCAGCTGCTCTGTGGTCTTCACCAGCTGTGCCCATCAGCCAGGCACCAGAGGCCGGTCCGTGAGCCCCAGAGATCAAGGAAGTGGCAGGGGAAAGGCAGCCCCAGAACAGAGTTCTTCCTACACAAGTAACCTCACCGAGTCCTCCCGTAGACGAAATGGACACGTACCTCCTCCTGCCCACAGGAGGGGACATATAACTTCTCCAGAGAGGAGAGGGGACATCTGGGTGAGACATGGGGACTGAGTGGGGGAGGATTTGTATTCAATGCTTGGACTGATTTTATTTTTGCTCTGAGATATGTAAGCTGCCATTTTTTGGTGTGTGATATTGTTTTCACATCTGTGCAGCTGGCACACTTGTGAAGTCTCCGGGAGTCTTAAAAACTGCATCTAAAAGTTGGAAATCGGCATATGCTAATAAAAGGGAAGTCACAGCCCTTGGGCTTTTCTGGTATTATTAAACCCACTGCATTCACCCACTAGCACCTCCCACATCTAAATTAAAATATAAGAATGAACTCAATACATTTCACTATCCTACCCCTACTCTTTCCAAAATAGCACCCTAAACCAGGGAAATAAATATGCCTTTGAAGCAGCCAAAATGAATTTCCAGAGCCTGAAATGAAAGCTCATGTATTTGCTCCAAAGAACATTCCTCCTTTCAGAATCTGTTCACCTTCATGATAGACACAGGCTGTCAAGTCTGGCACCGAGATTTCCAGGCTGTAGCAGATGGAAGACAAACGCCATCAACTGGAAGGAAGGTAGCCGTCCTGCTGGCAGAAGACTTGCTAACAACAAAGAAAGTGATAGAAAAACGGCAAAATCCGACACGAACTCCCAAAGAACAGCTGGGCCGTTTCATGGAGGGTGCCTTGTAGCTTCAGAGGGCAGCAGCCTACTCCGGCACAGGTAAGAGTGAGGGAAATAATGATGACTTCAGCTACCTTGGAAAAGGCAACATTGGATATAATAACACTGTCTCGGTTTGCGTTCCCCTGAAGCAGAGCCTGGTGCAAGGACTGGGATGTCGTTTAATTGGGTGATGATCATCCCAGGAAGCAGGACTTGGAGGTGGGGAAGGGGGAGAACCAGCAGAGAAACAGCAGGCTGTGGGGGCTGCCGAGGGCTCATCCTGGGAAGTGGCCAGAAGGTCTCCAGGGCGGCCTTTCTGGAGTACAGGAGGCGCAGGTGCCTCCACCTGTTCCCACCGCCACTTCCACTCCCCACACCTCTGCGCTCAGGCAAAGGGGCGTCGGGGAGCGCACCAGGGCAGAGACAGCTCAGAGTGAGCCTCGAGGTGGGAGACTGGGGTGGGGCTGTGCCCTCGGTTGAAAGCAGCAGGCAACTCATACACTCTACACTGTACATGCTACACTCTACTCTCTATACACTATACACTGTACACTCTACACGCTACACATGACACTCTACACTGTACACTGTACATGCTACACTACACTCAGTACACTGTACACTCTGGACTATACACTGTACACGCTACATTTACATTCTGCTCTGCTCTCTGCACTCTATACTCTGCACTGTGCACTCTTACACTCTGCACTCTGCCCTCTGCACGGTGCACTCTTACACTCTGCACTCTGCCCTCTGCACTCTACACTCTGTACTGTGCACTCTTACACTGCACTCTGCCCTCTGCACTCTACACTGTGCGCTCTGCTCTGCGCTCTGCACTCTACACTCTGCACTGTGCACTCTACACTTTGCACTCTGCACTCTTCACTCTTACACTCTGCACTCTACACTGTGCGCTCTACACTGTGCGCTCTACACTGTGCGCTCTGCACTCTACACTCCGCACTGCACTCTACACTCCGTACTCTACACTCCACTCTCTGAACTCCACACTCTACACTGTGCACTCTGAGCTCTGCAGTCTGCACTCTACACTGTGTGCTCTGCGCTCTGCACTCTACACTCTGCGCTCTACACTGTGCGCTTTGCGCTCTGCGCTCTGCGCTCTGCACTCTACACTCTGCTCTCTGCACTCCACACTCTACACTGTGCACTCTGCACTCTACACTCTGCTCTCTGCACTCCACACTCTACACTCTACACTGTGCACTCTGCACTCTACACTCTGCTCTCTGCACTCTGCACTGCACTCTACACTCCGCACTCTACACTCCGCTCTCTGCACTCCGCATTCTACACTGTGCGCTCTGCACTCCGCACTCTGCACTCCGCACTCTACACTCCGCTCTCTGCACTCCGCTCTCTGCACTCCGCACTCTACACTCCGCACTCTACACTCCACACTCTACACTCCGCTCTCTGCACTCCGCACTCTGCACTCCGCTCTCTGCACTCCGCTCTCTACACTCCGCACTCTACACTCCGCTCTCTGCACTCCGCTCTCTGCACTCCGCACTCTACACTCCGCTCTCTGCACTCCGCACTCTACACTCCGCACTCTACACTCCGCACTCTACACTCCTCTCTCTGCACTCCGCACTCTGCACTCCGCACTCTACACTCCGCTCTCTGCACTCCGTACTCTACACTCCGCACTCTACACTCCGCTCTCTGCACTCCGCTCTCTGCACTCCGCACTCTACACTCCGCACTCTACACTCCGCACTCTGCACTCCGCTCTCTGCACTCCGCACTCTACACTCCGCTCTCTGCACTCCGCTCTCTGCACTCTGCACTCTACACTCCGCACTCTACACTCCGCTCTCTGCACTCCGCACTCTACACTCCGCTCTCTGCACTCCGCTCTCTGCACTCCGCACTCTACACTCCTCTCTCTGCACTCCGCACTCTGCACTCCGCTCTCTGCACTCCGCACTCTGCACTCCGCACTCTACACTCCGCACTCTACACTCCGCACTCTACACTCCGCTCTCTGCACACACTCCGCACTCTACACTCCGCACTCTACACTCCGCTCTCTGCACACACTCCGCACTCTACACTCCGCTCTCTGCACTCCGCACTCTACACTCCGCACTCTACACTCCGCTCTCTGCACTCCGCACTCTGCACTCCGCTCTCTGCACTCCGCTCTCTGCACTCCGCTCTCTGCACTCCGCACTCTACACTCCTCTCTCTGCACTCCGCACTCTGCACTCCGCACTCTACACTCCGCTCTCTGCACTCCGCACTCTACACTGTGCTCTCTGCACTCCGCACTCTACACTCCGCTCTCTGCACTCCGCTCTCTGCACTCCGCACTCTACACTCCGCACTCTACACTCCGCTCTCTGCACTCCGCTCTCTGCACTCCGCACTCTACACTCCGCACTCTACACTGTGCTCTCTGCACTCCGCACTCTACACTCCGCTCTCTGCACTCCGCACTCTACACTCCGCACTCTACACTGTGCTCTCTGCACTCCGCACTCTACACTGTGCGCTCTGCGCTCTGCACTCTACAATCTACACTCTGCACTCTGCACTCTACACTGCACTCTACACTCCGCCCTCTGCACTCTACACTCTGCTCTCTGCACTGCACTCTGCATTCTTACACTCTACAGTCTTACAGTCTACACTCTGCACTCTACACTCTGCTCTCTGCACTGCACTCTGCACTCTGCATTCTTACACTCTACAGTCTTACAGTCTACACTCTGCACTCTTACACTTTGCACTCCGCACTCTGCACTCTACAATCTACACTCTGTGCTCTGCTCTCTGCACTCTGCACTCTACACTCTGCTCTCTACACTGCACTCTGTGTTCTTACACTCTACAGTCTTACAGTCTACACTCTGCACTCTTACACTCTGCACTCCGCACTCTGCACTCTACGCTCTGCTCTCTGCGCTCTGCACACTGCTTTCTGCACTCTGCACTCTACACTCTGCTCTCTACACTGCACTCTGTGTTCTTACACTCTACAGTCTTACAGTCTACACTCTGCACTCTTACACTCTGCACTCCGCACTCTGCACTCTACGCTCTGCTCTCTGCGCTCTGCACACTGCTTTCTGCACTCTGCACTCTACACTCTGCTCTACACTCTGCTCTCTGCACTCTACATTGCGCTCTGCACTCTACACTCTGCGCTCTGCACTCTACACTCTGCGCTCTGCACTCTACACTCTGCACTCTACACTCTGCGCTCTGCACTCTACACTCTGCACTCTACACTCTACACTCTGCGCTCTGTGCTCTGCATTCTGCTCTCTGCGCTCTATACTCTGCACTCTACACTGTGCACTCTGTTCTCTGCACTCTGCTCTCTGCACTCTGCACTCTGCTCTCTGCACTCTACACTCTGCTCTCTGCACTCTGCACTCTGCTCTCTGCACTCTGCACTCTGCTCTCTGCGCTCTGCACTCTGCATTCTTTCACTCTTACCCTCTACACACTTATGCTGTAATTCCACTCAAAGGAGTGTAAGTGCTAAATGTTTATCCCTTGACAGGCAAGTCCTCAGTTATCCAAGGGTGACTCAGTCCAGACTAATGCACACAGAGGGTCCCGGGTGATCGAGGCAGTCTTGACCATGCTGGGATAGCCCATGTGCTCTCTGGACATGCGTCTGAGGGCACCATGCCACCGTGACCTGCATGAGTGTGAGCTGTTTGAAGGGAGACACTGGAGGGCTTTTCATTTCTGCTGGCTTCAGTAGTTGTGTGTGTGTGTGTGTGTATGTGTGTGGTGTATGTGTGTATGGGCGGTGTGGTGTGTCAGTGGTGTGTATATGTGTGTACTACATGTGGTATGTGTGGTGTATGTGTAGTATATGAGTATGCACGTGTGTGGTATGTGTGTGGTGTGTGTGGTGTGTATGTCTGTGGTGTGTGTGTTATGTTTGTGGTGTGTAATGTGTGTGGTGTGTGTGATGCATGTGTGGTATGTGGTGTGTGTATGTGTGTATAGTGTGTGTGTGTTTTATATGTGTGTTGTGTGATGTGTTTGTGGTGTGTGCATGGTATGTGGTGTCATGTGTGTATGTGTCTGGTATGTGGTACGTTTGTGTGTTGCGTGGGTGTTTGTGGTGTGTGTAATGTGTGGTGTGTGGTGTGGTGTGTGTATGTGTGTGTAGTGTGTGTGTATGATATGTGTGCTGTGTGTGTTGTGTGTTGTGTGCATGGTATGTGGTGTTGTGTGTGTGTGTATGGTATGTGGTGTGTGTGTGTTGTGTGGATGTTTGTGTGTGCTGTGTGTGTGGTGGCTGTGGTGTTTGTGTGTGGTATGTGTGATGTGTGTGTATGGTGTGTGTGGTGCATATGGGTGTTTGTGTGTGGTATGTGTGTGTGGTGGCTGTGGTGTTTGTGTGTGGTGTATGTGGTGCATATGTGTGTATGTGGCATGTGTATGTGGCACAGCTAAGTTGATTCATTTTAGGTGGATGTTTTAGGGTGGTGAGAGTTGAGGCCGATCAAACCTCAGAACAAAGGGTGTGGACAAAAGGTCCCAGCGCTGAGGGCAGGACAAGAGGAGTCTAGGCAGTAGAGCTTCGTTATACATCGGCTTTGCCCCCTCACATTGCAAAGAACACAAGCCCAGCCTGGGCACCAGGTGAGTCGCTGCCATATGGCGGAGGCCGCGGTGGCTCTGCGGCATCACTTCCGGTATTAAATCCACCGCGAGTCACTGGATCAGCAACCGGGATGGAGCTCTGCTTTCTGGAGCCCGTCTTAAAAGGGGTGGGTTTTTGAGTGATGGGAGTGTTTTCTGCCAGCATCCATAAAGTATATTGGCAGGGCATGGGGACCTTGCAAGGCAGTGTGCTCCTGGCTGACCCCTTCTGTCCTAGGGAAGGGACTCTGTGCCGCAAAGAACGCTTGGGGCTGAGGTCGGGTCACGGCAGAAGCCTGAATGCCTAGCAGTCATCAGGAGAGAGTGATGGCAGGACCGTGCTTTGGGGGAGGCCCGGGTGGCCTGCTGCAGCTTCACCACTGTGATTTATGGCCTGGCCGAGGCGTCGGTGACTGGATTGACAGCTCGCTGTAAGCTGACCTGGCTGGCGCACTGCCTGCCCATCCCTCAGTGTGAGGAACGTCAGCCTCAGAGACAGAGAGCAGATGCAGGAGGTGTGGAAGGACAGGCTCCAGAATCCTCACCCCGAGACCTTTATCCAGAGAGAGGCGTGTGTGTGTGTGTGGACACATGCTTGTATCCTCTTCCATTTATATAAGCAGACATTTGTGAGGGAGACACAGCACAGCTAACATAATTCTTACTTTTGGTATCAGGGAATGAGCACAAATCATAAGTAATCCCAAAACAATTGTCGGGGGATGTAATTGGCTTAGGAAATGGCCGTTCAAGGGATTTTGTTTTTGTCTTTGTGGTGTGTTTTGCTGTGTGTGTGGTTTTGTAGGTAACAGAAGCGCCAGTCTTGTGCTGTTTCATTTACCTGAGTGTTCTTTGCTGTGTTTACCTCACCCTGTGGGTTTGGGGGGCAAGGCATATTCTGGGTGCCCTGGGCTAAGCCGAGCTGGTCAAATGTCTGCAAATGCTTCGGTCCACCCACTTAGACTGAACATGCCGTGGGATCCACCCCCGGGATTTGTGGCAGCTCTGCTGTCAGCGGCCAGGGGAGTGAGGGTCCACGGGATGGGGCCAGAAGTCCAGGCTACCCTGGGTGCCATTGCCTGGAGGGCCCTCCTGGAGGCAGTGCAGGCCCAGGATGGGGGGCAGCGAGCAGATTCTGGTCTGGGGCCTTTGGGCAGGCCCCTCCCTGCAGGGTAGAGCTGGGGGTCCCTGCAGAGTCCCAGGAGGGAGGAAGTGGAAGGTGGAGGAAGTGGTGCCCCACGGGGTGACGGCTGCCTGCTGTTTGAGGAAGCTCTGGAGTCAATTTCGGAGGTAGAAATGAGTGTGACTTGGTGGTTTTGTGAGGTCTTCTAGGCTGAAGGGCATCACTCCACAGACAAGCCTCTGCAAGCCCCCCGAGGGACCCCGGCCTCCTGCCACCCGTTCACAAACTTCAAAGGATTAGATGAGCACATTCTCACCAATACGTCATGCATTTAGAAAACACATATCCTGTTTTTTAAATACATGTTTCATGCTGTGGCTCAAATATTTCTATCATCTGAGAGTTTCCCTCTTATTTTCTGGGTTTCATGGGATAAACCTTTGTGAAGTGCTCCTTGAAGACCGGTGTGCCTGTTCCGGGGATGTGGAGATGGCAGAGTGGCTGCTGCCCCACGTTGTCACAGTCCAGTGGGAGAGGCAGAGCTGTCAGCTGCAGGAACAGCCCAGGAGAAAACGCTCTGACAGAGAGAAGCAGGGAGTCCTGGCCTCTGCAGAGGGATTTCTGTCACCTGCTGCACACGAAATCACCCTAAACCAAAGAGGCTTATCACAACAGAGATCGTTTATTCGCTCAGATTTCTGTGGGTCTGGATGCAGGGGGCACCGTGGGGACAGTGTGTGCCTGTGCCATCACATGTGGCCACAACTACGAGACTCAAGGCTGGCCGCTGGGGTGACTTGAAGGGTGCCTGCCCACTCTCACGCCTGGTTGATGCTGGAGTCCGCCATGTGGCCTCTTTCAGTGGCCTGAGCTTCCTCGTAGCATGGAGGCTGGGTTCCAGGCAGGGAAGGAAGGAGAGGGATGCACTCTCCTTTTCATGGCCTAGGCTCAGGGGAAGGCAGACCCCGCCTCTCTATGGGAGGAGTGTTGCACTGCATGGGTGGGATGTGGGAGCATACCCAAGGGGCCACCTTGAAAAAATACCACCCATTGTGTCCATCTAGGAGAGGGGGTGAGGCAGTCAGGGGAGGCTTCTGGAGGAGGTGATGCTAGGATTGAATCTTAAAGACTGGAGAGAGTAAGATGTGTGGGAATGGGGGAAGGAGATTCCAGGTGGAGGGGTGGCGTCTAGGCAGGCCTGGGTATTGAGAAAGCACAGAGTTTGGGCAGCTACAAGAGCTTCCCTGGGCGGAGCAGCTTGTGCTGGAGGCAGGGGGAGGTTACGACGGGGAAATCAAAGCCCAGAGAGCGTCATTCACTTCCTCACAGTCACGCAGCTTTGCTGTCAGAACTGGGATGAAGCTGTGGGTGTGACAGCGTCTCCAGGCCAGCTCTGTTTTCCCCACACTATCCTCTCCCCTCTGCCTGAGGCCTGGGACATCACCAAGCCACCTGCTACCACCTTGCCCTGCTCTACCCAAGAGGTTCCGCTCCGGGACGGGGTGACTCAGCCATCAATCAGCTCGTGTCTGGGCTGAGAAAACCTGAGACAGAGAGCTACAATCATGCCTCCCACAGCGACCTTTCCAGCCTTCCCGGTCTGTGTTCCGCTGCAAACTAGACATTCCTTCCTGGAGGGACCTCCCTCTGCAAATCAGGGCTCACGGGGTCCTCTCTACACTTGCTGCCTCTGGTGTTCCTGTGCTCGCATCAGCCGCTGCTCCCACACCCACGCCCAGTCTTCTCGGGCTCGTTTCCATCTCAGGGTTACATTCCCCAGGTCCCCTGCTCTCTGGGCTTCCAAGTAGGTTTGGCCAATAACAGGTGACAATAGGGTGTGCGGAGGGGAGAAGTCGGGGCAGAGCTTATGTCTCCCTGGCGCTTGTTCCCACTGCAGGCCTGCTCTGGCTTTGCTGGGTTAGCGGCTCCCGGCCTCTGGGATTGACCTGCTTCTTTTGTGTCCCTCCTGCGCCAGATGGCGTGGCGGCTTCCTCCATTGCTCACCTCTGGGCTGCTCACCATCTTGTTTGCCTTCTCGGTTTTTATACCACCTATGTGGCCAGTGCCCTGGATGAAACTCCCATGGTGTGAAATACTAGCGTGGTTCCTGCAGGCAGGGCCCCTGGCTGATACACTTCCTTCTAGGAGGAAGGCACCGGGTCAGAGTGTTCAGAGTTGCTGACGTCCTTCCCCACACCCAATTAGTCACTGAGTCAGCAGACTGAGCCTCAAGAATGTCTCCGAGCCCAGCCCACCTCTCCTCCCCACTACAGCAACTGTGGGGAAGTCCTAATTGGTCGTCTCTGCCTTGGTCAACCCCAGCAGCCTCCCATCAGGGCCAGCCCAGAGCCCACCGTCCCACAGCTGCCCAAGCTCACCAGGACATGCTTTAGATGAGGCTCCATAACTTTCCAAATCAAGTGTGCACTGTAGGGCCAGCCTTTCCACGCTGCTCCCAAGCTGCCTTCCAGCCCTGTGCCATCCTCTACACACCCCTCCTCCCTCTGTGCACCCACACCCTGTCACCACCCACACCCCGTCACCAGACTACCAGTCATTTCCCAGACACAGCCTGTGCTCTGGTTTGTCACTGCCCGATTTGCCTTCTCCATCTTTATACCACCTATGCAGCCAGTCCCCAGGATTAAACTCCCCCTGTTTGAAATACTAGCGGGGTTCCTGTTGGGCTGGACCCCTGGCGATATACTTTCTTCTAGGAGGATGGCCCCAGGTCCTCTGCCTTCTCAGTCATGCTGTTCTTTCTGCCTGGATTGCCCTTTTTTCTTTCTGTCTTTTTCTCTCTTTCTTCTTTCTCTCTCTTTCCTCTCTCTCTCTCTTCTTTCTCTCTCTCTTCTCTCTCTTTCCTCTCTTTCTCTCTCTCTTTCTTTCATTCGTTCGTTTGTTCCTTTTTGAGATGAAGTCTCACTCTGTTGCCCAAGCTGGAGTGCAGTGGCTCGATCTTGTCTCGCTGCAACCTCCACATTCCAAGTTCAAGCAATTCCCTGGCCTCAGCCTTCTGAATCACTGTGGTGACAGGCTCCCACCACCACACTGTGCACTCTGCAGTCTACACTGCGCTCTGCAGTAAAGATGGGGTTCAACCATGCTGACTCGGCTGCTTTCAAACTCCTGACCTCAAGTGATCCACTCGCCTCAGCCTCCCAAGGCGCTGGGATTACAGGCATGAGCCACCATGCCCCGCTGGCCCTCTGTTTCTTACTTGTCAAAGTCTATCGATTCTTTAAGGCCTACTGCAATTGCTGCCTCCTCTAGTGTGAAACACGTCACTACCTATTCTGCTCTCCTTGGCCCTTCGTCCCTGCCCCCGTGCAGGCCCTTCTCACATGTGAGTATCTCCAGGACTGAGACCCTGTCTACTCCCTTGAGTACCCAGATTCCTAGCACCAGGGCCAGCAGCCCTCACATAGGAACTCAGTAAATGTTGACTGGAATGGAAAGTGCTCCTTGAAATCACCTCGCCCCTCTGCAATCCCTTGGAGATGGGGCTCACTCCCAGACCCTTTCCTGTTTGAACAACCAACCTGAGAATGAGGGGCCTCTCCTGTCCTAACCCCAGGACTGTGCATTTCAGTGACATTCTCAATGATCCTGGTTAATGTTTAATTCCAGTTTCTTTGTTTTCTGTAAAGTTGATAACAGAGCGGTGTAGCAGAGAATGCAAAAGAGCAAGACCCACAAGAGGAAAACAAATACCCGGCCCATGTTTACTTAATAATTAAAAGTCATTTCCCAGAGCTTTTTGGGAATGAATCGAAATGAATTCAGAAGGTTAAAATGCAGCCCTGCAAAATGATAGAATTATATAAAGAGCATTTGTGATCCTTTCATCACAGGCCCCTAGGGCTAGATTTTAACACCAGCCATGTGCTGGCCTCTGGAAAGATTCAGTCTTCCTGAAACTTCCATCAGTGTCAGATTCCTGCATCACAACACAGATGGCTTTCTGTGGGATCCTGGATAAAGCCTGAGCTCATCAACTTTAACTTCAAGACCCTCCCTCTTGGCCCTTTTCTCCCTTTTCAACCTTGGTTGTCTCAGTGGGACCCTCATTTCCACCAGACATCCTGTGTGCAGATTCCAGACAGGCCACAAAGTGGGTCTCACTCCTGCCCTCTTTGAGGATAGGGTAAAGGAGCAGTTAGGAGTATGAGGTCTAAATTCAGGAGGACCAGGGTTCATGTTCAAGCTGCACCATATCCAGGCTCTGATAGCCACACCACCTCCAGGAAGCCTGCTCTGATTTTCCTGACCCATGGCCATTAATTTCTCCATTGTCTGCCTGCTCCCAAGTGTCATCTCTCTGCCTCCGTGGCATTGAACCTTGTCAGTCTTGTGATTCTATTTCTCTGTCCCTTATTCATGTGTTTGTCTAGTTTCTCCACCTGGACTCTAAATGCTGAAGACAACAGGTCTATTACGGGTCTCTGTGTATCCCAGACTGCTCACATGTCTCATGCTGTAATGTAATTCCCAGTGTTGGAGGTAGGGCCTGCTAGGAGGTCAGTGGGTCGTGGGGGAAGATCCCTTATGAATAGTGTAGCACCATCCTCTTGGTGATAAGTGAGTTCTTGCTCAGTTAGTTCATGTGAGCTCTGGTTGTTTAAGCACCTTGGACCTTCCCTTTCTCTCTCTCTTCCTGTCACTGCGTGATATGCTTACTCTCCTTTCATCTTCCGTAGAGCCTTCCCGAGGTCCTTAGCAGAACCACATGCTGGTATCATGCTTCTTTTATAGCCTGCAGAATTGTGAGCCAATTAAACGTCTTTTTTTTTTTGTTTTAATAAATTACCCAGTCTAAGGTATTTTCTCATAGCAATGCACAAACAGACTAACACAGAAAATTGGTATAGTGAATAGGGTGTTGCCGTAAAGATACCTAAAGATGTGGAACTCAGTAACGGGCAGAGGTTGAAAGAGTTTGGAGCACTCAGAAAAAGACTGGAAGACGAGGGAAAATTTGGAACTCCCTAGAGACTAGTTAAATGGTTGTGACAAAAATGCCGATGGAGATATGGACAGGGAAGTCCAGGCTGACAAAATCTCATGAGAAAGTTACTGGGAACTGAAGCAAAGATCGCCTGTGTTACTCCCTAGCAAAGCGCCTGGATATATTGTGTTCATGTCCTAGCGATTTGTGGATGGTTGAACTCCTTCTGCGGCAGCCGGCAGAAGAAATTTCTAAGTATCAAGAAGTGACATGGCCGTGTCTAACAGCCTATGATCAGACACAGGAGCAAAGAAATGACTTAAAGTTGGAATTTACACACAAAAGGAAGCAGAGCATAAAAGTTCACTGCCTAGCCATGCAGTGGGAAAAGAAAAAGCATTTTCAGGAGAGGAATCCAAGCAGCCTGTATAGAACCACTTTCTAGAGAGATTAGCATGATCAAAAGGGAGCCAAATGTCAAAACCCAATACAATGGGGAAAAGGTCTCAAAGGCATTTCAGAGGTGTTGGAGATAGCTCTTCTCATCTCACGCTCAGAGGACTAGGAGGAAAGAATGGGTTCAAGTGCCAGACCTGGGGCACTGTTGTTCTGTTCAGCCTCAGGACACTGCTTCCCACATCCTTACTGGCTCAAAGGACCCCAGGCCCAGGTACAGCTCCAGCTGCTGCTTTGGAGAAAGCAAGCTGCCATAGCCTTGGCAGTTTCCACTTGGTGTTAAGTCTGCAGGCACACAGAATGCAGGCACCCAGGCATTTCTTCATAGCAAAGTGTCAAGGAGGCTTGGCAACTTCCACCTAGATTTCAGAGGATGTATCAGCAAGCCTAAGGGGGCTGCCCAGGCAGAAGTCTGCTGCGGGGGTGGAGCCCCCACCAGAGGAGCTCTACTAGGGCAGTGTGGAGGGGAAATTGGGGTTGGAATTCCCACCAAGGCATTGCCTTTTGGAGTTGTGGGAAGGTGGCTGATGTCCTCCAGACCCCAGAGTGATAGAACCACTGACAGCATACTGAGCTGCATACAAGGCAGTGCTGCTCAAGGATACCCTTGAACCAGTGTATCCAGGATGCAGGACACAGGGTCAAGGATCGTTTTGGAATTTTAAGGTTTAATGACTGCCCCACTGGGTTTCAGACTTGCATGGGTCCTGTAGCCCCTTCCTTTGGACCATTTTCTCCCAGTGCCTATACTATCATTGTATCTTGAAAGTAAATAACTTGTTTTGATTTTATAGGCATATAGGTAGCAGGAGCATGCCTTAAGACTCAGATGAGACTTGGACTTCTGAATTAATTCTGGAACAAGTTAAGACTTAGGAGGACTATTGCAAATGCATGATTATATTTTCAGATGGGAGAAAGACATGATATTGGGGCCTCAGGGTGGAATAATATGGTTGGGATATTTGTCCCCTTCAATGATCATGTTGAAGGGCGATTCCCAGTGTTGGGGGTGGGGCCTGGTAGGAGGTGAATGGATCATGGGGGCAGGCCCCTCAGGAATGGTTAATAGCCCACTGGTGACAAGTGAGTTCTTGCTCAGTTAGTTCATGTGAGATCTGGCTGTTTAGAAGCATCTGGGACCCCCCTCAACCTCTTGCTCCTACTCTTGCCGCGGGATGTGCCTGCTCCTCCCCTTTTGCCTTTCACCCTTCACCATGGGTGGAGGCTTCCCAAGGTTCTTACCAGAACCAGACGCTGGCGCCATGCTTCTTGAACAGTCTGCAGAATTGTGAGCCAATTAGACCCTTTTTCTTTATAAATTACCAGCCCCAGGCATTTCGCTGTAGCAATGCACAAAGGTAGGAACACAACAGCCATAGAACTCCATTGGCCATTTAACTCCAACCAGTAACAGGACAAAGAGACAGAAACCCACCATAAGCTGTGGCTCGTGGTAGCCATCCAGCCCACTGTTAAGACCGAATGTTTAGTGCGTACGGATTTGCTTCTGGTGTCGCTAAGATAGGCCTCTGACCTGTCTCCGTTCCCTGAGAATTCAGAATAATCATGAACAAGACTCATGAATAAACATTCATATACTCATGAATAATCAATCATGATTATATGATTCTCATCATGGAGGCTCTCAATGACTGACACCTAGCTTTCAAACCTAACCATCTTCCACGGGGCTCCTTGTGCCATATTCTCTGCTGCAGACATCCTGTGTCCCTGCTCACTGCTTCAGTGCCCTCCCAAGCAGCCAGGATGGAGCCCGGGCCTCTTCAGGCCCCCTGGAGTGCTTGCTGCCTGACAGGTGGATCAAGAACAGAACTCACAGTGCTACCTCCTGGGGAAGAAGGGGGGTGTTTATGAGCATATGAGTGTTGAGATACCCAGGATGACAGGCCACCCTAAAACTTTGGGACCGTGGACAAATTCATTGCCTTCTCTTGGCTTCAGTTTCCCCCATCTGTCCTGCAAAACAATGGGATCAGATAATCTGAGACATTCTATCCAGCTCTCTGATCCAGAGATTTGGGGCGAGGGGGATGGGAAGTGGTCTTGCAGCAGTCAGCACAGCCTGATTGTGTATGGCCTGCACAACTGGTGTTTAGAGCAGTACTTCTCTTTTTGAGAGAGTTTTGCTCTTGTTGCCCAGGTTGGAGTGCAATGGTGCCATCTCGGCTCACTGCAACCTCTGACTCCTGAGTTCAAGAGATTCTCCTGCCTCAGCCTTCCGAGTAGCTGGGATTACAGGCATGCACCACCAAGCCCAGCTAACTTTGTTTTTAGTAGAGATGGGTTTCTCCGTGTTGGTAAGGCTGGCCTTGAACTCCTGACCTCAGGTGATCCGCCCATCTCGGCCTCCCAAAGTGCTGGGATTACAGGCGTGAGCCACCGCGCCCGGCCGCATCGGGATTTTTTTAGAGCCCCCAAGTGATTCTAATGTGAGGTCAATGAGCCTTAGAGCGTATTGAAGATGAGGGCTGCGGGGCTCCGGGGCCCGCGAGCCTGTGGTTCTTCTGACAGCGCTTTCCCCGCAACGGCCACTAGGGCGCGCTGTGGCGCCGCGGGGAGGCCAGCGGCCGCTCGGCCTCCTCCTGCCCGCGGCTGGAGGAGCTCCGGGCTGGGAGGCGGCGCGAAGCACCCGGGGCCCGGGCCTCCGGGAGCGGCCTCTGGCCCAGGCCTGTCCGCCCTCGTGCATCTGCACCTAATTAATGCTAGCCGCGGCCTCGCCGCGTTGACGTCAGTGATGTGTTCCGTGCTGGGGAGACTCGGCCTTTGCAGCCGTTCGGCACAGGTTGCTTCACCCTGGCCAGCCCTGCTGCCCGCCGCCTCCAGGCAGGACGCCGGGCTTCCCTCTGAGACTGAGCCCTCGCTCATACTGCTCTGGTGCTACTCGCGCGGGAGTTTCTTCCCGTTTCCACCCGGCCCGACAGCAGTTTCCATCGTCCCTGGCTGTTCCTGCCCCTCACCTGCCTTTTCAAAACCCTGAGGGTCCCAGGAAATCCCACAGGCCTGGGGATTTGCCAAGTCAGCTGCAAGGGCCACCTCTCCCCTTTCCCCTTTCCCTTTCTGGGTCTCCTCTGCTCAGTTCCTTTCCTGTTCCTGCCCTTCCTTTTTCTCTCTTATCTGAGCTGCGAGGATCAGATACTTCCTGCCTGTGTTCTCATGCACAGAGGTGGAAGAGACGGGATAGTAAAGCGGGCTGCCTCCTTTGCGAGCACAGATAGGGCTGCGTCTGCAAGATGCATCCAGTACGTTGGGGGTGAGGAGGGTGCTAATGACACTTTAGTATCCCAGCCTTCCTCCCCTCAAAAGGCAGCCATGGGAGTTGATTCTGGAGAAGAGAACTCCGCGAAGTGCAGCAACGCTGTCTTGTCTAGCTGCCTCAGCTGGCTGGAAGGGTTTTCCATGCTGGAGGAGTTTCCTCAACCAGGACGCCAGAACTATCTTTTTTTTTTTTTTTTTTTTTTTGAGACAAGGCCTCACTCCGCCTCCCAGGCTGGAAGTGCAGTAGCATGACCACAGTTCACTGCAACCTTGACCTCCCGGGTTCAAGCGATCCTCCCAACTCAGCCTCTGGAGAGGCTAGAATTACAGACACGCACCACCACACCCAGCTAATTTTTTTTGTTTTGTAGAGATGGAGTCCCACTGTGTTGCCCAGGCTGGCCTCAAGCAATCCTCCTGCCTCAGCTTCCCAAAATGCTGGGATTACAGGCGTGAACCACTGTGTCTGGCCCAGAGCTGTCTTTTCCACTCCATAGTTCATCCCTGCCCATTCCCCACCCTACCCCCATCTCCCAATCTGATATTTCTGTGAGATTTCACTAGGAGGAAGGCCATGTACATAAAAGAAGCTTGAACACCCCTGGTCTGGATGATGCCTGATAGCTTCCCTGGCTTTGCCAGCCCATAATTCTAAGAGGGAAAGAGGAGATGAGGCTCGGGGGGAGAGGGAGGCTTCCCTTCTGATTCCTGCCTGGAGCCCGGACTGTGTTGCTCCTGGCTTCCTCCATTTGAACCCCACCCCTGGCTGGCCAGTGAGGGGAGCACTCCCTGCAGCCCCGGGGAGGGAGAGGCTGCCAGCGGTCACACAGGGACACAGACTGTCAGCACTGGGCAGATGGCATAGAGCCAGGCCAGCCAGATGGGGAAACTGAGACCCAGAGAGGGGAAGGGACTCGCTCAAGGTCACACAACCAGCTCCTGGCAGATCCCTTTCTTGGCTAATTCCTCAGAAGCTCCTGCTGGCGTCTGGAGTGGGATCCTCTTGGGAGCCCTGAGGGAGTGGCGGGTGGGTTCCACCGGGAGTGGGGTTACACTGAAGAACACCAGTTCTCCCTGAATCCAGATGAGGGACCCCTCCTGTGCGGCAGATGTGGTTTCAGAGCTCAGCCTGGCCCTGAGGCTGTCACAGCTGAGGCAGGGGCTGTGGATGGTAACTGCCGCTGAAGAGCTCAGAAGGCGTTTAGCCTGTCAAACACAGAGCCCCCACCGGGGACAGAAAGCCAGGATGAAGGTGTGGGACATCAGTAAGAATCCCGCTCCTTCCAATGTAGACTCTGAAAGTAAAGGTCCAAGCTTTCAGTTGGATCTCAGCTGGGGCTGGGGGCTGGCCAAAAAGATTGAGGCAGCTACACACTTGGGCAAATTTCCCCACCGGCCCCGCAATGCGCCTGGCCAGGCCCCAGCTGGAAATCAGAGACCCATGAAACATCGGCTCAGGGAGCATCAGGGATGCATGCTCGTGCTTCAAGAGGAAGAAACCCCGAGGGGAGGCCGGGAGGGGTCACTGGACAGTGAGTGTCGGAGTTGGAGCTTGGACGTGGGCTCTGGACTCTGGGCTGTGTGTCGCCACCACTGTCCTGCCATCCGTGTGGAGATGCCCTGATCCCCCTCTGCAGAGAACATTCTCTTTTCCTCCCTTTGGGGTATGTAATGTGTGTATGTCTGTGTGTGTGTGTGTGTAGACGTTTTTTATTTTGTCTCTTTGCCTCCAAATCCTATCTGCTTCATACAACTCAGAGAAAAAGTCTATGGCCTGTTACCCATTCCAGGACCACGGTCAGGAAGTCCTCATTCCCGTCTCACCCACATCCCCCACGCTGGAGCTTAAGTCCTTCCAGGTGGGGCTGGCAAGAGTCGGTGGGACTCACTCCAAGGGCCCCGGGGAAGCGGGCTGGGCTGTTTGGGGAGGAATGCTCACTCAGCAGCGTGCAGGCCTGGCAGGGCTGCCTCTAAATCCAAATTGCAGTCCCCAAGCACGCGCTCGCTCTGCCTGAGACCTCGAATGATGCTGCTTTGGCGGGAGTACTGATTCTAGCCAGTCATTTATCATCTGTTTACTCAGAGAAACTGCTTGTTCATTTCTGCTGGTGGGAAGGGAAGGAGGGAGGGAGGGAGGTGAACGTGTGTCCTCTGGACTGCAGAGGTAGCCGGCAGGGATGACTTACACACTCCCTCTGACGGGTGACCTTCATTAACTCTTCCTCCCTGCCTCTCTCCACCTGATCAGAAACAGGGAATGTTGTTTCAGCGAATCTGAATCTGGGAGGCTTCAGATTCATTTTCTGCTCAGACACTGTTGCTTGCAAAATTCCACCCAGAAGATAAGGAAAGAAGAGGTAACGCTGCACCATCCTGCTCTGTGCCTGGTTATATTGCTGGATCCGTGTGTGGCAACCCTAAGATGTAAGGATTGTCTCCATTTCTCAGATGAGAGAACATATGCTCAGGGGGCCTACATTGTCTAAAGTCACACAGCAGGCGGGTAGAGCTGGGACCCAACCCCAGTTGGGCTGATGCCAACTTCATGCTCTTAGAGCGGCATTTCTCCAAGTGTGCATCTTGGGTCACCTGCATTAATTATAGTTACTTCCTCATTCAGTCTCTGTTGTTTTAAACGGGGAGTTACCGACCTAGGCATGGCTCAGGCTCGTGGGATTCAGCAATGAAGAAGACAGTTCCTGGCCCTCCTGAAGCTTCCTTTATTACAGGAGACCAAGAACAAACAAATATAAGAAATAAGTTGGCTGGGTGCTATGGCTCATGCTTGTTAATTCCAACACTTTGGGAGTCAAAGGTGGAAGGATCACTGGAGTCTAGGAGTTTGAAACCAGCCTGGGCAACATGGTGAAACCCCCAACTCTACCAAAAAAAAAAAAAAAAAAAAAAAAATGCCTGTAGCCTCAGCTACTTGAGAGCCTGAGGTAGGAGGATCATCTTAGCCCGAGGAGGTTGACGCTGCAGTGAACCGTGATCATGCCGCTGCACTCCAGCCTGGGCAACAGAGAGACCTTAGCTCAAAAAAATAAAAAAATAAAAAAAGAAGCAAGTCAATTACCTAACAGAGAGTACGAGGGGGAGAAGGAGAGCAGGATGAGGTGCTGGGGAGTGATGAGGTTGTATGTCGGTTGCAATTTTTGATGGAATGGTCAGGATAAACCTTACCCCAGTGACATTTGAACTGAGACTTCAAAGAGGTTGAGTGTTTTGCTATTGAGCCTCTATTTCCTGCACCCGCTTCAGACCCCCTCATTCAGAACCTGGCAGGGAAATGAGGCCCAGGAATATGTATTTTAACAAGTAGTTTATCCACATCACAACGTGGAAATCCCTGCTCTTTACCCTGGTGCTGCTTCTTTTACCTAACAGGTCAGAATATTTGTTCAAATCCAGGAGGGGCTTTAGGGATTCAAGAACGAAGCTGGAATCCCGAGTCTTGGTGATGATTTCCTTCATGAATTGATAACTGGCCAATACTTAGTAACTAAACCAGACAAAATGCACTCACGACTGTGACTGAGCCTGAAAAGCCCTGTGCCAGGGCAGGACACTGATAAGCTGTCACAGTGCATCACAGATTACTCAAGTGCAGGTTGGTGTCTTGAGGAGCGCATAACTTAGAAGGCTTGAGTTCTACATCAGGCTCACCTGTGGTAAGCTTGGGCCAGTCATTTGCTTTGAGGAGTTTCAGCTTCCAGATTTGGGAAATGGAGCTGCTAGAACTTTCCCTACTTACCTTAAAACACTGCCACTATCTCTACCACCAGCCAATCTGTGTGTCCATTTATCCATCCATCCATTCATCCATGCATGCATCCATCCATCTGTGCATCCATCCATCCATCCATGCATGCATGCATGCATCCATCCACCCATCCATTCATCCATGCATGCATGCATGCATCCATCCATCCACCCACCCATCCATCCATCCATCCATGCATCCATCCATGCATCCATCCATCTGTGCATCCATCCATGCATGCATCCATCCATCCACCCATCCATCCATCCATCCATGCATCCATCCATGCATGCGTGCATCCATCCATCCACCCACCCATCCATCCATCCATCCATCCATGCATGCATGCATCCATCCATCCATCACCCATCCATCCATCCATCCATCCACCCACCCACCCACCCACCCATCCATCCATCCATCCATGCATCCATCCATGCATGCGTGCATCCATCCATCCACCCACTCATCCATCCATCCATCCATCCGTGCATGCATGCATCCATCCATCCATCCATCCATCCATCCATCCATCCATCCATCCGTGCATCCATCCATTCATCCATCCATCCATTCTCACCACCACCATCATTTCATTATATCAGCATTTCTGCTGTGGCCTATATTCAAACCAACAAACTTCCAGTCCAGTTAAATAATTTGGAACATGGCTAAGACTTACTGTAAAGGAATTTGGCCTGAGAAAATAATGAAGAAAAACTGTATGAAGACTAATTAACTCTCCCTACATTGGATATTGAAATCTTTAATCTTGGACGATCTTCTCAATGAAGTCCAAAGGTGGTCATGCCGCTGGCTTGGAGGAGCCAGACAAGTGTCTTGTAACTTCAGCCGCGGTGAAAGCTGCTGTGGAAGGCAGCTTCAGGTTTCCCCTGATGGCGGGCAGCCCTGCCTCTGTGCCCAGCCCTATTAACTGTTGGCCTCCCAGTTGCTGAAGCCAGCCAAAAACATCCTCTGCCGTTTGAAGTGCTTATTGGAAAAGCAGATTTCATCTTGGCTGGAGCTCTGAGTAGTTCCTTGTGTGGGGTACTCCCCAGGGCTGTAATTGAACACAAGAAAGCATCGGCCTACTTTTGGCATTCCTGCTTTCATCTCAAAGACACATTTAAAAATTTATATTTCAAAAACATCAGGGAATGGGGCCAGCATGGCTCACGTGGCCACTGGTGCCAGAACACCCAATGCAGCAGCTCCAGGAGCAAAGGCTGTGGAGGATTAGAGGGGAGAATTGGGACCATACTGTGTGGCAGTGATTCACGCCCGGCTTCCAGGAGCTTGCCTGCATGGCCTAAACAGCGAGCTGCTTTCGAGGCTGGGCCTCTGTCTGATCTGGGCTTCGCAGAGCAGGAGTTTAAGGGTTCAGATCAGGCCCCCCTTACAGCAGTACTACTTTTTCTTTCTTTTCTTTTCTTTTTTGAGACAGATTATCACTCTGTGGCCCAGGCTGGAGTGCAGTGGCATGATTTTGGCCCACTGCAACCTCTGCCTCCCAGGGTCAAGCAACTCTCCTGCCTCAGCCTCCCGAGGAGTAGCTGGGACTACAGGCGAGCACCACCACACCCAGCTAATTTTTGTATTTTTAGTAGAGACAGGGTTTCACCATGTTGACCAGGCTGGTCTCAAACTCCTGACCTCGTGATCTACCCGCCTTGGCCTCCCAAAGTGCTGGGATTACAGGCGTGAGCCACCGCGCCTGGCCTAGGTGAGGATTTTGTAAAAGCTGGGGGAACAGGTGAGTCTAAGACCTCCTTGGACACTCACCCCAGGGTCTAGACAGCCTGGCCAGCAGGAGATGCGCTCTCTTCCCACGCCACACCTGTTGTGCTGCTGAGGAACGCCCTTCCAGGGCGTTTTATCTACACTGGTGACTGTGAGTGGGAGAAAACCACTGAGGGAAAAGACCTACTGTTTCCCTGGCAGGATTCAGAAAACAGTAGGTGTGGAACGGATATGTGTTAGCTTGCTTTCACATGAGAAAGGATGGCAGTTATGCACAACAAAATATTTTTCTTTTTTTTTTTTGGAGGCAGAGTCTCACTCTATTCACCCAGGCTGGAGTGCAGTGGCGTAATCTCGGCTCCCTGAAACCACCGCCTCCTGGGTTCAAGTGATTCTCCTGCCTCAGCCTCCTGAGTAGCTGAGATTACAGGCACCTGCCATCACGCCCGGCTAATTTTTGTATTTTTAGTAGAGACAGGGTTTCACCATGTTGGCCATGCTGGTCTCGAACTCCTGACCTTGGGTGATCTGCCTGCCTCAGCCTTCCAAAGTGCTGGGGTTACAGGCATGAGCCACTACGCCCAGCCAACACAACCTTTTCCCACAACTCTTAGTAAGATCTTCTCTAGGGGCCAATGTAAAGCTAAACCACCAAGCTTCAGGGAGGGTTGAAATAAGATAGCATCCTGGAGACAGGCGAGCCCTCACAATGTAACCACACACTCGGAAGCCTAGTGTATTAGCTCCACCCGCTTCCTTACACAGGGTTACTGTTGCACCATCTGCTTGTGGCCCACTAGGACCTCTTAATCTTTTTTCAGGAATATTTGTTTATAGGGAGTCATCATTCTGTATGCAATTGAGTTTCCCTCTGAGTGCAAGATCCTCCATTTATTCTTATTTTACACTAAGATCATCAATAGCTTGTGTTTTTGGAAAAAGAGAAAAAATTGGATGCCTTACAACAAAGAAAACACATTCAATAAGATTATTAAAATACTTATATTTTTAGGACCACAGGAAGAAGGAGGGAAGTAAATATACAAAACCTAAAACTATTATTAAATTTAACTCTGAGGCTCTTGGCAGCCAAGACAAACATAAAAGGGAGAAAAGTATATGGATTTCTTAGGAGCGATAAAATTCATCTGCCTTTTGAGCTCTAAAAGATTTCCGAAGGAACACTTGCCGAGTGATACCACGGACCAGTAGGTTGACACCAGTTTTATGTGAAATGCCCAAGTAGTTTTCATATGGATTTTTTTTTTTTTGTCATGATCCTTAACCAGTGTTTAGAGCTTTGTAATGACTAGTCTGGGAAGTGAAAGTGATCTCGAGGGGTAGAACAGAATATAGGAAACTCCAAGAGAACTGATAAAATTATCTGGCCTGCGCATTGTGCATTCCAGACTTAAGAGTACTTTGAGTTGAATCTGGGACAAGAAAGAAAAAAGGCTAAGGCCGGGTGTGGGAGCTCACGACTGTAATCCCAGCACTTTGAGAGACCGAGGCGGGCGGATTGCGAGGTCAGGAGATCGAGACCATCTGGCTAACACAGTGAAACCCGTCTCTACTAAAAATACAAAAATTAGCAGGTTGTGATGGCTCACACCTGTAGTCCCAGCTACTCAGAAGATTGAGGCAGGAGAATCGCTTAAACCTGGGACGCAGAGGTTACAGTGAGTCCAGATTGCACCTGGGAGACACAGCGAGACTTGTTTCAAAAAAAAAAAGAAGAAAAGCTAACTACGGAGGTATACACATACAAGACAGAATATGTCTCAGGAATCATTAATGCTGTACCACACCACTACCCCACCCCCGTCCCCCGCAGAAAATGAATCGCCTCATTAAACCAGTGAACACCTAAGTTTTGGTGTTGGTGTTGATGTGCATGTATGTGTGCACATGTGTGGGTGTGGGGACGTCTGTGGGCATGAATGCAAGCCCTTTTCCCTAGCCCAGCACACCCCGCCCCACAAAGCAAGAGAGCGAGGCTCTTAGCATCCTGGAATCAGCTCTTCTGTAGTTGATTTTGATCACCAGCCAAAAATACAGGATCTTTTCAAGGTCTGAAGATCATTAACTCTTTGGAAGAACAACAGGAGAGTTTCTGAATGCTGGGACTGACAGCCTGTTGGTGATAGGCTTAATTACTCCAATTAAATATTCAGGAACAGAGCCAGGCAAGCCAACAGAATTAGGGGAAGCAATCTTTGCTCCATGGCTGTGGAATTCCTGGTTAGATGGCATTGCACTTCCCTAAGATAAACACCAGGTTTGCAGGCCCCCAGAGTCCTGCCTTTTGATGGTATTTTCTCCCCTTTGGGAGGTATTAACTTTAAAAACCGTATTTAAAGGATTTATCACTGGCCAGGCATGGTGGCTCATGCCTGTCCTGTAATCTCAGTACTTTGGGAGATTGAGGTGGGCGGATCACGAGGTCAAGAGATCGAGACCATCCTGGCAACACTGTGAAACACCATCTCTACTAAAAATACAAAAATTAGCCAGGCGTGGTGGCGCGTGCCTGTAGTCTCAGCTACTCAGGAGACCGAGGCAGGAGAATTGCTTGAACCCAGGAGGCAGAGGTTGCAGTGAGCTGAGATCGCGCCACTGCACTCCAGCCTGCACGACAGAGCGAGACTCCATCTCAAAAAAAAAAAGATTTCCCATTAATTGAGGACCTGTGTGTTCGTGGCTGTGCTAGGCCCTGGAAGCTTTGACAGAGAAGCTCCCTTCCCTGGAAGAAGTATAAGAATCTATTTCCCTACCCACACATATAATTAGGAGACAATGTAATCCCATCTGGGATGAGAACTGACAGGAAATAAAAAGTTAATTCTCAAATTCTACTTTCCCAGACTGTGGGTTCCCTTCCCGGAACTGCAGGCCTGGTTTCTTTCCAGATCCTGACTGGGACCATGACTGACCTTTGAGGCATGGCGTGATGTTGGCTTATATGCTGCAAGTTTGGTTGCCATGAAATCCCTTGTGAATTCTAACGGGGCCTTTCCTCTGGGTGGAAAGTTCCTGCCATAGCTGGGGTGGGTTCTAGCAGAGGTACTGAGTAGCCGCAGTAGCAAGGGGTGGTCGCCCTTGCATTCTCTTCCTGCTCGGTGGCCTGAGGACCCATCCGTGAGACACCACTGCTCACAGCTGCAGGACAGGACCAGCTTCTGGACCCACGTGGAGACGGAATCCACGCCCTATTCTTCTTACATATGTGCTCTAATAAATGAGCAGCTGACAGTCTCAAACCTTATCTCCCAGAGGGAACTTTCTGGGGGAGCTGTTAGCGCCGATGGAGCCAGAATCTCGGTCATGGGCTTATCTCTAGTCTTGGGGTCTCAGCCATTTCTCCCCAATACTTCAGTGTACAGCATGCCATCAGCAGCAAGAGGTGCTGCAAAGAAGTTTGGTTTTGTTCTTTTGCAATACACAGCAAATAATTTCTTCTTTTTTTTCTTTTCTTTTTTTTTTTTGAGATGGAGTCTCCCTCTGTCACCAGGCTGGAGTGCAATGGCGCCATCTCGGCTCACTGCAATGTCGGCCTCCCGGGTTCAAGTGATTCTCCTGCCTCAGCCTCCCAAGTAGCTGGGACTACCGGCGCACACCATCATGCTCAGCTAATTTTCTGTATTTTTAATAGAGACGGGGTTTCACCATGTGGGCCAGGATGGTCTCAGTCTGGACCTCAAGATCTACCTGCCTCGGCCTCCCAAAGTTCTGGGATTACTGCTCCCGGCCCACAGCAAATAATTTCTTTTCAAACCCAGTTGTTCTTAATCATCTTCTGCCTCAAAACACCTGAAGGATTTTTGGTGCGGTCCCTGGTACCAGCAACAGCGTCACCTGGGCACTTGTTAGAAATGCAAATTCTGAACCCCACCTCAGGGTTACTGAATCAGAAACTGGGGATGGGAACAAGTGGTTTGGGCTTTATCGAGCCCTGCAGGTGCTTCTGGTGCAAGCTCATCTTTGAGAACCACTGAGTAAGAATAACTCACTATGATGGTGGTTCACGGAGAGGACAGGCGTCCTGCGGCACGTGCCAGAATCTCTAGAATTGAGGATGGCGGTGGCACACAGGTAGTTTGAAAGAGCCACTAAACTCATTATACTCTCTTCCCCCACCCCACCCTATTCTGAGAATCATTGATCTAGAAACTGATTTTGCATTGGAGGAAATGTCTCATGCAACTGTCTCTGTATTTTGATGATTTTTTTAAGCTTCAGATATTTCAATATATCATTGGAGTGACTTGTGTTTCACTCAAATCTCCTTCCATGGTCATATACAACGAATTAATTTGTACAAGCTGGGGCCTAGAAAAGGAGAAGTTTCCCCATAGTGACTTTGAGAATTCTGTCTTGTTTGGCTTGCTGATTAGGCATTGGTTGGGCCAAGGGTCCACCGTAGGAGCCAGAAACCCACCCTCGAACCATGTACACCTTTGCCAGCTCCTGAGGCAGGGGTCTTCTGGCCCCAGCAAGTGCCCACGGATGGTCAGGAATGGGATGTTGCTTTGCTTAGAGTCAAGCAATCGCGTGCATCTGCATGAGCATTTTTTTTTTTTACAAACTTCTTAAAGGAAACAGATGTCAAGAGTCCTTTTTTATTGCCCGCCACAGGGAGAAGATAGGCTGTAGTTGTTTGAATTGTTTGCAAGCAGTGGTAGATGTGGGCATTTTTTTCTCTGAAAAGATTATGTTTGGGAAGCCAGCCCCAGCATTTGAGGGGATGCTGGGCGTTTTAAAAGTAAGGAGAGTTTACTTTCATCTGCCCCGTCTCCTTGCGCCCTGCAGGTGTTCATGCTGCTTCTGCTTGCCAGGAAAACAACTAGAGGAAGGAGCCTGGCTTCTTAGAAAGTGTGTTTTCCTGTGGAAGTGGCCTGTGAAGCTGCTTATCTGGGTGACAGGCTCCCCCCCTCAAAGGTGGTGTTTCCCTTGTGGCTTCAGAGGCAGGAAGCAGGTGGCAGGGGGCGGACCTACAGCATCCCCCCCGGCGGGCCCTGGGGTTGCCTCCAGCCATGTCTGGGCACTGATCTCGTTGATTGCTGAGTGGCTCTGTGTCTCTGGGAGCTGGAGTCAGCCGATGTGGTTGGCGGATCTGGAGGGCGGGGCCCCTGCTGAGCGCACACAGGCCTGGAAGGACTCGGTGCACTGCTTGGGACTGATCCACTGGCCCAGCAGAAGCCTGGCTGGGTACCTCTTGCCCTGGGGGAAGAGATGCCCATTGTGTCATGAAGCCTCTGCCTGAACTCTGACCTTTCCCCTCCCTAGAATGCAAGTCCCCCAGGCAGGAGATCCTGTGGGTTTTGTTCACTCAGAAATCCCAGCATCTTGAACAGTGCCTGGCACACTGTGGGTTCTCCATACATGTTTATTGACTGAATAAGTGGATTCCTCTTCCAACCCCCACCCCTCAGCCTCCTCTTAAACCTGACAAAGAATTCAAGGCTTTGTCCTGGGGCTGTCAGCTGCTTTTCTGGTGCCCTGGGGTTGAGAAGGGATCTAGGGGGAAGACTATCCCCCTCCTGCAGATGTTTCCAAGAGGGAGCTCAGCATGAGAGAGACAAGGGGAGATCCCAGTTCCAGGAACGCCTGGCCAGTGTGTCACCTGTTAATTGGAGTTGACAGGACCAGCCCAGCCCTTTTCCCCCCTTCCCCCACCAGGATGGACTGGAGTCTGCTGTTGAGGGAAGGACAGATGAGGTGCAGACACACGGGCTTCTGCAGGCATTTGGAGCCGCTGCTCCTCTGGCAGTTCACTTTCCAACCTGCACTTCACCGAGAAGTTGAAGGACCATCTCACAGATGCATAAGGAGTTTGGCGTTGAAGAGAGTTGGGCTAGAGAGCGTCGGAGCCGCGGGACTCCTGTGGGTTTGGGACTCTGGCCAAGGGGAGTGTGGCAGGAACTCTCCACTGGCAGGCTCCAGGCTGTGTGATCTGTGGCTGAGGACCCAGACCTTTAGACTTGAGGCAGCCTGCAGGGATCCCATTTCAGGCAATACCCCGCCTCCACAGCCCCACAGCTCTGCCTCGGCCTAGAAGATTCCAAACAATTTAAACTACTAGTAATGTTGATAGAATATTAGTAATTTGCAAAGAAAAATATTCCCTGGGTCTGGATGAAGCAGTTGAATTGTAATGGCACCTGTGGACATCATGGGGTCATGTGCTGTCGTTTTCAAGCTTTCCCTCTGCCTAGAGGTGACAACCCTGGTGCCCTGTGGTGCCCTCCTTAGTGAGCCTGGCAACAAATATGACAACATGCGGGTGGTCAGGAAAGAGAGAAAGAGCGAAGAATAGATACAAATGTGATAGGGTACCCGGTCTTCCATTAGAGAAAACTGGTCATTTTACCAGAAGACCTGAGCCCATTCTCTTCTAAGGTCAGTGAGAGCAGGACAGAGATTGGCCAGAGGTTGCCCAGTGCCCCAAGTCACCCCTGGGACTTGATGGCTGTCAATATAAGTGTATGAATCAGAATAGCCCTGTGGAGGCTGGGCACGGTGGCTCATGCCTAAAATCCCAGCATTTTTGAAGGTGGAGGAGGATCACTTGAGGACAGGAGTTCGAGAACAGCCCGGGCCACATGGTGAAACCCTGTCTCGACAAAAAGTACAAAAATTAGCCAGGTGTGGTG
Organism: Callithrix jacchus; assembly: GCF_049354715.1. Taxonomy (NCBI): domain Eukaryota; kingdom Metazoa; phylum Chordata; class Mammalia; order Primates; family Cebidae; genus Callithrix; species Callithrix jacchus. Next base: position 23,217,959 of record NC_133516.1, on the reverse strand, counting down.
GTGTGCACCTGTAGTCCCAGCTGCTTGGGAAGCCAAGGTGGGAGGATTGCCTGAGCCCAGGAGGTTGAGGCTGCAGTGGTTGGCGATTGTGCCACTGCACTCCAGCCTGTGCAACAGAGCGAGGCCACACCTTAAAAAAAAAAAAGCACTGGGCATCTGGCCTGTGCCCATTTAGGGTGAAGATAACTGGTTTCAGGTCCCGTGATAATTTTCCCATTTTGCCATTCATTAGTTCATCATGCCTTTTGAACACCTGGTACATCCCCAGCACTGTGCTGGCACGGGGGGGTGATGGTGAACAAGAGACAAGGTTCTTGGCCTCATGGAGCTTACAGTCCCACTTGCCTTACACCGACTTGCTGAGCCCTCATCTCGGGTGAGGCCTCAGCTTCCCATTTCACAAGGCAGGTAAAAGCAATCAGAAGAGCTCCTCATGAGCATCTGGCCCCAGCTCACTCCTCACCTCCCACACACCTGCGTTTTGTGTCTGCCCCTCTCCTGTTCTTTGGATGAACATTTCACTCCCTGGCTCAGGCCAGCCCCTCCCCTTGCACCATCCATCCCATGACCTCCTGGCTACTCAAGGACATCGCTCCAGTGTCTCCCTTCTCTCTCTTGCACCATCCATCTTTCCATCCCTATGGGGTCTCTCCTAGCAGCATGTTACCATGCTGTCATTTCTCCCATATAAAGATACCTGCTCTTGACCCCAATTCCGCCCCGAGGAGAACGGTACCAGTTCTTACTGCTTTACAAAATGACTGTCTGGAATCGTCATCTCCAAATCCTGTCCCCCCTCCTGTGAATGCATCCTAGTCGCACTGTCATCCCTGACACTGTTCTTGTCAAGGTCACCAATGTCCTCGCTTTGCTAAATGCAGTGGACATCCCTTGGTCCTCATCTTGCCTGCTTGGCAGCATCGTTTGATGTGGCTGGTTCCTCCCCCCACATCGAACGCTTTCTTCACACCCAGCCTGCTTTCCTTCACCTTCTTTCTGGTAGCTACCTCTCAGTCTCTTTTGCCATCTTCTCTTCGGATTCCTGCACAGGAATTACAAAGAACAAGGCTCAATCCTTGAAACTCTCCACTACTCATCTTTAAATGAGACTTTTATGTTGACTCCCAGAGTTATGTGTGCTGAGAATCCACTGCCTATAAGACCTCCTGCCTGGCAGGTAACAGACGTTTCATCCACAGCCAAGCTCCTGCCTACCCTGCCCACACACAGACCCCTTCTTGTCCACAGATTTCCCATCTCAGCCAATAGTGAGTCCAAAAATCCTCTGTGTCCTCTTTGATTCTTCTCTTAGGCTCCTACCTCCCTTCGACTGAGGCATCGAATCCTGTGAGCGCTTCCAAATCAGATGCTTCTCATCACCATTATTGTCCTCCCCTCGTCCAGCCCCCGTTGGCTCTTGGCCGGAGCACTACGAGCCTCCTAGCCGGATCTCCCTGTTCTCATCGTGTCCCAGTAAGTTCCCACCCTGCCTCCAGACCCTCCTCCACACAGCTTCCAGAGCAATCCTTCCAAAAAGTCAGTCAGATCCCGCCTTTTCCCTCCTGCCTCACTCTGTCAGCCATACTCATTCCAAAGGACTGTGTGGTCCACGTCCCTGCTCTCTGTTCTCTCACGGTGCTCCTCTGTGCTCACGTCACTCTCTCCTGCCTCAGGACATTTAGACTTACTGTTTCTTGTGCTCGGAACTCTTTCCCTCCGAGATCTTTACTCAAGAGTCACCTTAGTGATGCCTCCCCCCCAACCCCCGACCATCCTATTTCAAACTACAACCCATTCAATACACATTCCTCCTCCGCCACCCTTGCTCTGCTTCCTCCATCTGACCAGTCACTGTTTAATCCAGTGGCATTCTGATTCAGTGGTGGCCAGGGGCAGGACCTGCCCTGGGTCCAGGTAATAAGGAGATGTGTCATTTGCAGAGAGTGTTAAAATAATCGTGAAATAAACTCAAAGTGGGTTTGCTCTTCATGACCCACACACCAGCAACTCTAAGCTCTATTATCAGTACCCCTTCCTGCCAGATGGGCTGCCTGCACCGGTTCTCCTCTATTTTAATACGCTGTGTGTTTCCCTCGTTTATTTTGCTTATTGTTCATTTCCCCGTCAAGGTCTGCCCTTGACATTACTAGAACGTAAGCTCCTCGAGGGCAGGATGTTTTGTCTGTTTTCTTCACCACTGTCTTCCTCATATCTACCTCATGTGCTCAGTAAGCTCTAGTTGAATGAATGAAGTGGAGGGTGCTGGAGTTTCCTTAGTTGGGGTTATCAGGAGGGCTTCCTGGATGAGTTGGTGTCTATGTTGCCTGTCCTTAGAGAGGAGGAAGGTACTCTAGGCAGAAGGGACAGCAGGTGCAAAAGCAACTCGACTCTCAGGGTCATCGGCTAAGAGTAGGAATCAGAATTCGGTGTTTTTCACCAGAATTGACCCTTCAAAATGTCAGCATTTAGTACATGAATGTGTTCCTTTATTACTAGCTGGTGGAGAGTCCTTGTTGACATCTTGCAGAGGTCTGGCTGTCACTTTTAATCAGAATGGCTATTCCCCACTCCTGCTGAAGTGCTCCAGGCCTGGCAGGGGCGGGATGGGGGGTTGTAGTGGGGGTAAGGGCAGGCCTTCAAAACACTGTTAGAACTTTACTTATCCTCTTGCTTGAAGTGTGGAAGCTGGAAAATGGTTCGGGAGGCTGTGGTTACGGTGGTTACGGTCCCAGACAGGGTCCCTGAGAGCAAGGAGCCATTCCCAATGCCTCCTCCTCAGGGAAGCCTTCCCTGCTTTCTCTTCCCTCTTCTGGGAAGAGTTTGTACCTTACGCCTTTTGGCTCTCTGTTTATTTCTTGAATTTAACACTTACGACATGATACCATCTTTATTTCTTCCACGTTTGTATCTTCTACTGAATGTGACTTCAAGAACAGAAAGCACAGAACCTGGCACGTTGGAGGAAATCAGTACGTGTTTGCTAAAGGCACAAAAACAAAACAGAACAGATATCATATACAGTGCTATGCCAGTGTCAGAGAGGGTAACAGTTACTGCGATGATGCTTCTGAATGCTACTCATAATAATGAGGGTGACTAGTCCATAGTTACAAAGAATATAGAAGATATAGAATATGCTTTTTTTCTGTAAGGTGATGCGTCTCTTAACTTTGTTCCTTAAAGCTCCCAATATCACCCACAATTATTCAAGTATTATCAATGTCAAGGGACTATTTAAGCACCAAATATGTTATAGCTTCCCCAAAAATGATGAATGATTAGACTGAAAGCCAGCATTTAAAATAACAAAGTGGCTGGGTGCAGTGGCTCACGCCTGTAATCACAGCAGTTTGGAAGACTGAGGCGGGTGGATCACAAGGTCAGGAGTTCAAGACCAGCCTGGACAATATGGTGAAACACTGTCTCTATTAAAAATACAAAAATTAGCTGGGCATGGTGGTGTGCCCCTGTAGTCCCAGCTACTCAGGAGACTGTGGCAGAAGAATCACTTGAACCCAGGAGATGGAGGCTAAACTGAGCCGAGATCATGCCACTGCACTCCCGCCTGGGCGACAGAGCGAGACTCTGTCTCAAATAAATAAATAAATAAGTGAGTGATGTTAACTGCAACCCTGCTTTTATATACACGCTACATATGAGATGTGGAGGAAGCTCACAGGCCAGTGTACTGGTGAGCTAGTTCACAATCAGAGTTCAGAAACAGTTCAGTTAATATTGAAGCGTTGAGTGAAGAGAGGAGATTGGACAAACTTAATTTTGAAGCTTTCATAGAGTTTTTAAAAAGCTAAACTCTAGACTTAAAATGGACTGTATTATTACATGCAATGCATGTGAATATTAAATGTATGTTACGTTTTTCATTGAGCAGATTTCTCCCCAGACTTTTAAAACCACCACCGATAAAGATTTGCATATTCTCTCCCCTCCCCAAAGCATGCCTCCCGCACACAAGTACCCTTATTCTGAGACCCTGTTGCTCTAGGTTAAACCAGTTCTTCCAAAAGCAGCCCATAGGATTCCGCTCCAGCCAGAGCAAGGCCCTTGGCTAATTTCGCTGCCTCTGGTTGACCGAACTCTGTTGGGAATTTCATTATGGAAGCTTTCCACCTCCTTCCCAAGCCAGCCCTCTAGCGGAGGCCAAGATTGTGTCATCTGTCCTGGGCCTCATCCCGCCTCGCCTGAGGCCTGCTCACCTAATGTGTTTCAGGAGCATTCCTGCAGCCAAGCTGTCAGTTGCTCGCTCAGCCCAGATGGGGAAAAGAACCTGTGCGGCACATTTTCTTCCAAAAGACTGCAGTTGGCTTCCCGGCGCCCCTAGGATGGCGTCCCTTCATGTAGGACAGACTGGGTGCAGGCCACGAGGTTTAGGAGGCTTTAGGAGAAGGAAGGACCTTTCTCGGGAGTGAAATGATCGTCTTTGGGAAGATGGGAAGTGGAGTGAGTGCATGAACACAGGTCCAGGCTGTGGCTCTGCCCCTTCCTCACCCATGCTGACACGTGCCCGCACACAAGCACCCCGGGCCTCTACATCTCTTGGGAGTTTAAGCTCTATTTTAGTCTCAACTAGCAGTTTTTCTCACTGGTAGATCTGAATTCTCAGACTATTCAATGGGTTCGATTTCTTTTTATAATAATTTGAAAAACTTTTCCAGTTAATTCATGATCACTATGAAAAAAATAGTCAGGACATATAAATAAAAGGTTTAAACAGGCCAGATGAGAAAAAAAACAAGTAAGTATAAAACCATCAGATTTCGTTAAAAAAAAAAAAAGAAAGAAAGAAAGAAAAAATAGGCCAGGTGTTGTGGCTCAAGCCTGTAATCCCAGTGTTTTCGGAGCCCTCTGGGTAGGTACCAATGAGGGCAGCATTTTTTTTTGAGATGGAGTCTCGCTCTGTCACCCAGGCTGGAATACAGAGTCACAATCTTGGCTCACTGCAACCTCCGTCTCCCAGGCTCAGACGATTTCCTGCCTCAGCCTCCTGAGTAGCTGGGATTATAGGTACGTGCCACCATACCTGGCTAATTTTTGTATTTTGAGTAGAGATGGGGTGTCAGCATCTTCCTCAGGCTGGTCTTGAACTCCTGACCTAGTGATCCACCTGCCTTGGCCTCCCAAAGTGCTGGGATTACAGACGTGAGCCACTGCGCCCAGCCGAGGTCAGCCTTCTAACTAACCTGGGGTGCCACCGAGGAACTGGAGTGTGAGCTCTTTGGCCTATGGGAAGTTCCCCTGGGAGGCTGCACTCTTATCCTACTGGTGAATGTTCTTCCACCCACTTCCTGTGGACACTGGCAAGATCCCCTGTGAGCAGCAGAGTATGGCATGTTTCCACATGGAACTGCCCTCCCAGCCACCCAGGGAAATCTGTCTATTCCAATTACCTCCTGGCTTCCCACAGCGTGGCCCATTAGCCTTGTCTGAGTGTCTTATCCATCAGGATTGATCGATGCGCAGTGCCTGCCAGGGGCCTTGCCACAGGCTTTGAAGGTCCCTCTGCAGAGGAGCGGGGGTGCATGGAGGAGGCTTTCTCAGTGGAGAAGCATGTGCTATTATTTGCCTAGCTCATGTCTGCCCCACTGCAGACTTCATCACATCAGAGCACTTTCTTTCTAAAATGTTAAGAGACTGGGTCTAACATAACTCACTGCAGCGTTGAACTCCTGGGCTCAAGCAATTCTCCTGTCTCAGCCTGAGTAGCCACGACTACAGGTGTGCACCACCATGCCTGGCTATTTTATTTTTTAGAGACGAGATCTTGCTATGTTTCCCAGACTGTGCTTGAACTTCTGGCCTTAAGCAATCCTCCTGCCTCAGCCCCCAGAGTAGCTGGAAGTATAGAGGAGAGCCACCTTGTCTGGCCCAGAAGCACTTTTCAAAGCGTATGCCATTGGATGCTGTCGGTTCCATGCGACAATGATGCTGTAATTATGATTTAAGCAGCACCTACTAGAAAGGGGCGTGTCTCACATTATTGATCACTCTCAAAGCTGCATAGCTCCAAAGCTTTTTTTTTTTTCAGTTCAATGCTATCTTGTATTTGTTTATCAACCAAACTGCAGGTTTAAGTTAGATTTGCATTGTTTTAGAGTCAAAACCGAAGTCTTCACTGGTCTTTTTTCAGGAAGAGTAACAGTTCAGTGCTTGTGACCTGCAGAAATGTGATCAGGCCCTCAGTTCTTAAGAAGCTCGTTTCAGCGCTCGCTTCTATAATCCCAGCACTTTGGGAGGCTGAGGCAGGAGATCAGCTGAGGTCAGGAGTTCAAGACCAGCCTGGCTAACATGGCGAAACCCTTCTCTAATAAAAATACAAAAATTAGTTGGGCATGGTGGCATGCACCTGTAGTCCCAGCTACTTGGGAGGCTGAGGCAGGAGAATCACTTGAATCTGGGAGACAGGTTGCAGTGAGCTGAGATTTCACGACTACACTCCAGTGGCTCACACCTGTAATCCCAGCACTTTGGGAGGCTGAGGTGGGTGAATCATGAGGTCAGGAGTTCGAGACCAGCCTGGCCAAAAATGTGAAACCCCATCACTACCAAAAATACAAAAATTAGCTGGGTGTAGTGGCGGGCACCTGTAATCTCAGCTACTCGGGAGGCTGAGGCAGGAGAATCGCTTGAACCCAGGAGGCAGAGGTTGCAGTGAGCCAAGATTGTTCAATTGTACTCCTGCCCAGACGACAGAGTGAGACTCAGTCTCAAACAACAACAAAAAACAAACCTGCCTGGCTCCATTTTGTCCAACAAGAGGCTCAGAGAATATATTTGAGGTCACCCATGTGTGTATTTCACGTCTAAAACCACTCCTGACCCTCGGATGGCCCACTCCGCGCTGTGGTCAGTTAGATCTGTTCAGCCGCAGGAGAGGAGGCTCATCACCGCCAGGCAGGCTCCGATCTTCTAAAGGTGGTCCCTCTGTGGCGGCTTAGGTTAGAGCTTCTCTCAAACTCAGGCTGCCAGGGGGTCCCCACCGGGAAAGGAACGCGGCAGGGCGTGGGGCAGGTCCGGAGGGGCCCGGGCAGGGTGGATCCTGGTGCTTTGCTTCTTTTCCTTGGCAGGAGGGAGCAGTCCCGCGGGGCGTGGGCGTGGGCGCGGGCGCAGCAGGGGCCCGGGGCTGGAGAGGAGGGGACCTAGGGGCGGGAGGGGAAGGGCCGGGAGGAGCCAGCAAGCGGGCGGCGGCGGCCGTGAGCCACTCACTGGCCGGGGCTGGTTGTGGCCGCGGCTGTGGCGAGGAGGGGCGGGCCCGCTGGTGTGGCCGATGAGCCGGTAATGAAGCCCGGCGCCTGGGCCCCCTTTGTTCCCGGAGAACTATTTAAAAAGCCCCCTCCTCAGTCCCCGTGCAGGGCGAGTGGGGACAATGGCCAGAGTCGCAGTGGGCAGAGCGGAACGCCCCCTTTAGAGAGGCCTTTCCAGCCTCCAAGCGCCTCGACGGCCCGGGCACTGCGCGCAGGGTGCGCGCCGCCCTTCGGGGCCAAGAGGCCAACGGTGAAAAGACAAAGTTTTTTTTTTTTTTTTTTTAAGAAAGAAATCTCGCCATTGCAGGGAATGGGTGAATCGCTCGGGCCGCGTGGGTCCTTGGCAGATGGCAGAGGCAATTTCCCAGTTCCCCACCTGGCACTAGAGGGACGCACGCACCCAACTGTGGCACGCATCGCAGAATTTTCCTGAATGCCGCTGTGGTGCATTCCTGGCCTTTGCAATTATTAGGAAATGAGAGGATCTTTTTTCCTTCCACTCGCCCCCTCCCCCTCCTCCTCCCTTCATTTTTCTTCCAGGCACGGAATTATCTACTTTAGCAGTTCAAAAGACATTCCATTCCCATGACAAAAACAGAAAGGGGTGATGTCGGCATACTGTAGCCCTCCTTCTTAGGGGGAGACTTGAGCAATAAATCATAATGAATGAAAATTTAAAACAGCATTTATTTAACCTTTAATCATATACCTTGCTGATTTTCAGAGCGTCACTAACACCTTTGTTTTTCACGTTCCCCAGCAAGGTTCCAACTCAGACTTTTAGCAGACATTAGTGAATTTTATTCCTTTCATATATTCCTAAAAAAAAATGGGTTGAGGGGATTCGTGTTCAACTCCCTCTCAGCTCTAAAGTGTTCTAAGTCTATCACTGAACAAAAGCTGTTAGAAGATTTTAAAACAGAACAGAAAATTATAATCATGGCAAATATCTATTTATATATGTTTTTTGTTTTGGTTTTTGAAATGGAGTCTTGCTCTGTCACCCAGGCTGGAGTGCAGTGGTGCAGTCTCTGCTCACTGCAGCCTCTTCCTCCTGGGTTCAAGCGATTCTCCTGCCTCAGCCTCCCAAGTAACTGAGATTACAGGCGTCCACCACCACACCTGGCTCTTTTTTTTTTTTTTTTTTTTTTAGTAGGGATGGGGTTTCAACACTTTGTCCAAGCCAGTCTCGAACTCCTGACCTCATTCAGGTGATCTGCCAGCCTCAGCCTCCCAAAGTGCTGGGATTACAGGCATGAGCCACTGCACCTGGTTCTACTGATATCTTCTATTCAGCACTCTTCTTTTTGGCTTGGACCCCACCTCTCTCTTTTCCAGAGGCAGTGACATACACAGGTATCCACATTAGCTCACCCAAGACAGGCCCACACTAGTGAACGTCAGAGGATCTGGAAGTGGTTGATCAAAAATACTCTCAATCATGTATAATCCAACAGGAGACACCAAAGTGGACAAAAATGAAAAGTCAGGGGGATTTTTTCCCCGAGAAAACCGAATATTTTAAGAGTTTGAACATCTTTTAACAGTCTTGGCCTTTCATCCCTAAATGTGTTGCAATTTACGGCTGTGCTTGAGGATGGGAGAATATCTCATCGTTTTCAGTATGGGTCAATTTCAGCTTTTCAAAATGTGACTCTGGTATGTTCCATTGCACAGGTATTTTTCACAGTTCCCTAGGCCTGATGGGTTTGAGAGTATTTAAGGCTGCCGGGGAGAGGAGCCCCAGCCAGGCGACTCCTGGCTTGTGCAGGAAGCACAGTGGAAGGACAATGGGCCAATTACTAGCAAAGCCTGCCGTCTCCCTGGGAGAGGTTAAGGAGGAGAGCACATGGCCTTTGAGCTACCGTGTCATCTGTTCTGGGGCTTAATCAAGTTATCATATCACCCCAGTGTCTCCGACTTCTATCCATCGATTTGAATGAAGACAAAAATTTGCAGACAAATTTCTAGCAGCAGGAAGTTGGTGCTCTCCTGTGAGGCTGGATGAAAAGCACCTGTAACCTTGCCGGCCCTCCATCTAGCTCCTGCTGGGAGCTGCTTCAGGCAGCAGCCTGCTGGCTTCAGAGCTGGCCTGTCAGTGGAAGCTAGGCTGGGGGGAGGATGCTATTATGTGTTTCAAGAGAATGGCCTGTAGCAGGCTCAGCTGTGGCTAGGATGGCACAATGTGGCCAGCTCCTGGGGAATGGGTAGGCGGACACTGTCACCTTCCTTTTGATACTGGCCTGGAGTCATATTTAAATTAAGACAGAGCTGGCATGCAACAATCCTCGTGATGGTTTGAAGGGAAAACTGTGTTTCTCTCTCTGGAGGGAGGGTAAGAGTCAAGGAGCTCTCCCACACTGCTATCAAGGCCAGACCTCTAGTCCTCTCTGGGCTGAAGTTTAACTCCTTGGTGAAGCTCAGGGATGTCGTAATTTGTGTGTAATCTGTAGGGTGGAAGAGAAAGGAAGTTTGATGTCATAGATTGAGCATTGGTTGGGAGTCATAAGACATGTTCTAGATCTAGCTCTATGACTTGGGGAAGTGGCTTAGCCACTTTTTTTCTTGGTGAGTTCACGTATAAAATGAGGATAATGAACCAGACTGTTGCCTACTTCACAGGTTAGAGCCAAGGAGATGAAAAATGCCGATCAGTCAATGAAAAAAACTTTAAAACCACATTACTAGTACCTCTAAAGCCCTGCCAGCATCAACGCCCTGTGATTCAATGTCACAAAAATGGTTGCAGAACAAGAGAGTTATTAATTAGCATTACTGTAAAAGCATTCCATCCTGAGAATAGGTTCATCACGGAATGTGAATTTCATAGTCATTAGCAGAAAAAGCCAGAGGGTATGATTTCTAACACTCTCTGGCGGCTCGTTGATCTGATCAAAATCAACTTTTCTGGCGTTCACAGAAAATGAGACTTTTTGACATTCTGCTGAAAGGCTCATATCCCAAAAAGCTGGATGGAGACCTGGTCAATAAATCGTTCCTCCTCCCACCCCTGACCTTCACACTCTTTATGTTCTTCAGCCACTGTGACAGGGAATATGGACCCTAAACCTAGTTGGTAACTCCAGCCTGTTTCCTCATCTATCACATGGTGTACATTTTCTCTGCCTCCCTCAGTTGTGGGAGCATGGTAGAAGAGTCTGGTCAACAGGGGAGAACATGTTTTGAAAGCATGAGGTGCTGGATAGGTTTACACTTTAACACACACTCCTAAAGGATCATTATTGCCCATTTAACTGGAACTCAAATGAATACATTGGGAAAATTTTGCAGCTTTGTGGACTTGATGGTATGGATCCAATGTTACGGATGATGTGCCTCAAAACAGGTTTCTTTACGCTGAGTTATCACCTAGCTGCTGACTCTGAATGAATCTGTATAGGGTACCCTCCTGTTCTCCTCAGTGGCTGGCCCAGTGGGCATAAGCAGGACTGGAAGACTGATGCCCAAACACAGACACCATCAGACAGCAAACAGCTAAACCAGGGACCAAATGCTCCGCTTTGCTTCTTTTTTCATTTGTTTGCCCCTAAGCACCTGCCCCACCAAAATACCCATGAGTCCAAACATCACAGGAGGCACTGCTGGGATTTTCCCTTTGCTGTTTCCTCTGCCACATCTCTCCACCTTCTCTGTTTATTTAATTTTTCTCATCCTGGCTGGGCACAGTGACTCATTCCTGCAATCCCAACACTTTGAGAAGCCAAGGTGGAAGGATTGCTTGAGCCCAGGAGTTTGAGACCAGCCTGAGCCACACAGTAAGATCCCATCTCTACAAAAAATAAAAAACTTAGCTGGGCGTGGTAGTGTGTCTGTAGTCCGAGTTACTAGGGAGGCTAGGGTGGGAGGATTGCTTAAACCCAGGAGTTTGAAGCAGCAGTGAGCTATGATTGCACCACTGCACTCCAGCCTGGGAGACAGAGCGACACCCTCTCAAAAAAAAAAAAAAAGTCTCATCTTCCAAGGTCCTACTCATTATTACCTTCTCTGTGAGGCCACAGTCTTCAAAATCCTAACCCGATGAGTGCTATCCCCCGTCGGTGAGGCACTGTGGTGTGCTCTGCCGTGCTGCAGTCTGGTTTGTGTGAGCATTCACTGTGCGCCCACCTCTCTCCTGTTTACATTGTGAGCTTCTCAAGGACAGAAACCAGGTGTGATCCTTCTTGGTGTCCCAGCATCTAGCGCAGCTGCTGGTGAATAGTAATTTATGAGTCAATGTTGGATTGCATTTTGCCTTTCCTTTGTGTATCAGAGAGTGACATGAAGAGATTGTTGGAGGGGAGGAAAAGATGAAATCTTTCATTTTTATTTATTTAAATCATTCCATTTTTGATTTTTGCCTTGAATTCCAGCCCATTAAAAAAATCTGAAAATAATTTGTAGAATAATTGCAATTTGTCCACTCACCAATTGATGGACATTTGGGTTGCTCCCAGATTTTTTTTTTTTTTTTTTTTTTGAGATGGAGTTTTGCTCTTGCTGTGCAAACTAGAGTGCAATGGTGTAATCTTGGCTCACTGCAACCTCTGCCTCCAGGGTTCAAGTGATTCTTCTGACTCAGCCTCCCTAGTAGCGGGGATCACAGGTGCCCGCTACCACACCTGGTTAATTTTTGTATTTTTAGTAGAGGTGGAGTTTCACCATGTTGATCAGGCTGGTCTCGAACTCTTCAGCTTAAGTGATCTGCCTACGTTGGCCTCCCAAAGTGCTGGGATCACAGGATTGAGTCACCGCGCCTGGCCTTCCTTTGTTCTTTACATTGGATAATTTCTGTTGTTTCATCTTCAAGTTTACCCTCCCTTTCCTCCGCAATCTCAATTTTGTTGTTAAAGCCATCTAGTGATTTTTGAAAAATTTTCAGATGTTGTATTTTTTGATTCTAGATTTGCATTTTTATTTTTATTTGCTGAGATTTCAAGTCTGTTCATTGACTATGAGCAAACTTTCTTTTACGTCACTGAATATAGTTGTAATGCATGCTGGAAATTTCTTGTCTGCTAACTACAACGTCTGGGCCATTTTGTGATTGTCTCAGTTGATGTCTTTTTGTCTTGAGAATGTCCTTCTTTCCTGCTTCTGTGTATGTGGAATTATTTTAGACTGTATTCTGGACATTATGCATGTCCAGTTGTATGGATTTGGGATTTTGCTTTTTTCTTCAATGAATATTATCTCTTTTGGGGTTTCAGGCAATTACCTTGCTTGGATTTGTTACTGGTGGTGAATTCGATGTGTCTTTGGCCAACCTGATCCTTACCTCTTCTGGAGAAAGAATTTGGTAGGGGGCAGAAGTAGGTTTAAGGCAGAGGGAGAGACAGGCAAGTTTTAGAGCAGGAGTGAAAATCTGTTAAAAAGTTTCAGAGCAGGAATGAAAAGAAGCAAAGTACACTCAGAAGAGGGCCAAGTGGGTGACTCAAGAGATCCAAGTGTCCCGTCTGATTCTTGACTTGGGGTTTTACACTTTGGCATGGTTTCGGGGTTTTCACTTTTCTCTCTTGAGTCTTCCCTTGGGGTGGGCTGTCTGCACACGTGGTGGTCTGCTGGCGCCTGGGAGGGGCTGCATGTGCAGTGTGGTTACTGAAGTTGTGCATGTGCTCACTTGAGGCAGATTTTTTCTTACCAGCCCTCCTAGAGGAAGGTCATATACCACTTAAATGCCGCCATTTGCCTCTTAGTGCACCTGCTTGAGCCCACCCTCTCAACTCCTGAGATCTCATTGGGAAGCTGCCGATCACAAGCTGCAGGTGTTTTCTGTTATTAGGAGCCTGCTTTTCCCTGGTGCCAGGTGAGACTGATTATTATTTTAGAGTGAGGGTTGAACAACTGCCTGACCTGACATTCCTGGAGCAGATATCCTCTTCTGCCCTGCTTATGTCTGCCTAAGTACCTACTCTCACAGATTCAGACTGCAAACCGTTTCTTAGGCAGCAATGCCAATATCAGCTCAGATCCTTCTCCAGTAGCTTAGCCGTTTTGCAATGTCTCTGTGCACATAGAGCTCAGGGTTCAGGCACAGATGTGGGCAAACAGAATATTGAGACCCTCTCTTGGGCTCTTTCCCTTCAAAGATTTTTACTCCCTCTCTCTCTTTTTTTTTTTTTTTTGAGACAGAGTCTTGCTCTGTCACCAGGCTGGAGTGCAGTGACACAATCTCAGCTTACTGCAACCTCTGCCTCCTGGGTTCAAATGACTCTCTTACCTCAGCCTCCAGAGTAGCTAGGACTACAGGCACATGCCCCCATGCCCAGGTAATTTTTGTGTTTTTAGCAGAGATGGGGTTTCACCATGTTGGCCAGGATGGTCTCAATCTCTTGACCTCATGATCCGCCTGCCTCAGCCTCCCAAAGTACTGGGATTACAGGTGTGAGCCACTGTGCTCCGCTGATTTTTACCACTTTTCTCCACTGTCATTGTTTCCTTGTTTCCCAGGCCCCCAAAATTTCCCAGCCCCCCACCCCCCAGCCCCAGTGGCCACCCCTCCACTTCTCCACTGTTCTGCATATTGTACCAACTGCATGTGGCCTCAACTAAAGGCTGCAAGTATCAAAACTCCCTTTTCAGAGCATGAGCTCTCCATCATAATCTGCTTGCTTTTTTTCACTGAGTGTGATACTCATCAGCCATCACCAGAAGTGAAAGTAGACTATATTCAACGTAATCACTTGACAAGGTATGTTATATTTCTTAATAAATCAAAGAATGGAGTAATTTCATGATTAGAAAGGACGTGTTGGGCCTAACAGAGTAAGACCTAAATGAATCCTCAGGGATGATGAATCTTCTCCCCAGTATCCCACTTAGCTAGATTACCTTTAATGATAAGAGTGTTCACTCTCTCTTAAAGCAGCCCATTCCATTTTAGACAATTCTGAGCATTTGAAATATTTTCCTTTCATGTGCTCAAAACGTTTTCATTTCAGCTTCCACTCTGCAGTCCCAGTGCCTGTCCCCAGAGTCACACAGAATGAGCCTGATTCCCCTTCCCTTACCAATATCCCTGAACTCTCAAATAGGGGAAGCAGCCTCAGCCTCTCCAACCAGTCATTGTAAGAGTGAGATTTCTAGTGCTCTCATGATTCTAGTCTCTTTCCCTTGAGCAGAATTTTGTACCTGCACAGCTATTTGCAGACGTGATGTCCAGAAAGGTCTCAACACCTTGGGTGGAGCCTGGGGGCCCCCTTCTTCCCGGTAGGCAGCTTAAGTTCCCATTGGCTCTTCTGGCAGCCATGCTACAAAGGTTCGTATTACGTGGATGGTCAATGAGCACTCCTGGGCCCTTTTATCATCCCATTTATAACTGTGCACATTAACTTTCTGCAGGTGGCCTCTCAGAGCTGCCTTCTAAGGGAGCAACCTCAAAGATTTTGCCACCATAGAGCCTGTCTTGCCCCAAGACCTTTCTCACCTGCAGAGCATAAGCTTGGGCAGGGCTTGGAAGCACATGCACTAGGCCCTTAAATCTGTCTGTATCTCTGCTCTATAAATTTCAGAAAAATTAACTGCATATATTCAAGTCAGTGTCCAGGTAGCCAGTAGAGGGCAAAAATGATCAATGCCCTGTGGAATCTGATGGCTTGCCAAACAGTTTCTACATCACCTCCTTGGATCCACAGAATAAGTAGTAAACTGTATGAGGCAGGTAGGGGACAGTGGATCATTTCCATCCACAGGTGAGGAGATGGAGGTTGCAGGGAGGCGAGGCTCGGGGCTGCTACTAGTAAAGGCAAAGAAGAATCAAAAGCGAAAGGACACTAAGGTCTGTTTATTACAATACACTGCTTAACATCTCAGGGGCTCTAGGCTTCCATTTGAATTCGTCTCAACCATCCTCTGGGTAGAAAGTGTTTTTTTTCTTTCAGGGCATTTTTGGATCCAGATGATCTGAACTAATCCCCAGTCTTCTCACCCCCAGCCCTGAGGGGTGGGCTAGGAGCACAGCTGTGCGTTTTAACAAGGGAGAAGGGAGACTCTAGGCTGCTTTCCAAGAAATTGCTTCTAAAATCATTTGCCTCCAGCCCCAGACAAAAGCTCAGGTATGGAAGCTTGGCTGCCCCTGACCTTTTACATCCCCAGAACCAAGCTGCAGGGAGGAGGAGACCGGCGCACAAAAGGGTCTGGGGAGTGACCGGGCCTGCCTCTGCTACCTGCTGTTTCCCACAATGGGACCCGAGGCCCGGCTGCCTCTGGAGGCAGGAGAAAAGGGCCGAGATAATGACGGGCTCAGCTACCGCTGCTCTCTTCAGAGAAAGGAGAGGAGGGAGGAGGCAAAACCTCCCGGAAAATAAAGAAGTAACAAATGAGGAATAAAAGCTTATGGAAGACATCTTAACCCAGGGATGAAAAAATGTCAACATCTGTGAGGCTTTCTGCACCAGCAGACCCAGCCCTAATGAAAACCCTCGAAAAGCCATTCATTGGAGGAGAGGCAAAAAGGCTACATTTTTCTATGGGGCGTCAAGGGCTCAAGGAGGACACCCTTTCCCTTTCGGATGCTGCTGCACCAAGCGCTAATGTTCATCTCCAGCTTTGTTAGGGATCCGGGGGCAGGAGGAGAATGGAGTCCAGGACCGTCGTTATCCTGAAGCCTGTGAGGTGGGTGAATTTAGGAGCAAGCTAGATGTCTGCATGTTGAGGCAAGGAAGAAAAGACAGACGAATTAGGGAAAACGCTGTTGAACAAGGGTCTCTTTTGACCGGGGCCTTTAAGAAGGACGAGGCTCCAGGAAAAGTAATCCTCTTAGCACCGACTTATGTGTGTGTACAAAACAGGGAAATCAAATCTGAATGTCCTCATTGCATTTGCTAAAATACCTAATGAAAACACAAAGATTCCTTGTTCTGATCTTCACCTTGCATTCAGAAGCCAGAGAGTGGCAGATGTTTGTTCATAAGGCTGATTTTTAGAATTTGAACTGAGAGTTTGGGGTGGGAGAGGAGCTGACCCCACTCTCTTTCCAAGGAGCGTGGGTTGTAGAACTTTGAGCCTTTGTATCTCCCCCTGGGGTTTTCAACACCCTCCTGCCTTGTTGCCTTTGAGGCGGTCCAGGTGGTTTTATTTCTTGCGTTTGTGCTCCAAATTCACCATTGGAATGTCTCTCCAGAGGCCTCGGTGAAAGAAATCTCAAATCCTGGCCAACAAATTCAGCTTCCTGAAAAGAGAGGGGAAGTTGGTATAAGAAGATATGCACTCCTAAATCGGTGGCTGCTCTGCAGTTGGGGATCACTGTGCTCTGGCCAGGGAGCACCAGGATGGTCCTTACCCATACCCACGTACAACATACCCATGTTACCCACACCCACATACCCCCATGCACCTACACCCAGGCATACACCCCCCAACTAAACCACACACGCACCTAACAACCTGCACCACTCACCCTCATGTACACAGACACACACATGCACACACAACCTTCTAGTTACAGATGCACCTTTCCCGCCGATGCACTTGACAGGTCATGCATCCTCTTGCTTCTAGGCTGCGCAGTCATACTTTGTCTTACGGGCAGGCATCCTCCTTCCCCATATCCGTAACACACGAGGCTTTCAATTACATGGGTCAGTGATGACCTGGCTCTAAAATGAAACAAGATGCAAGTGAGGGTGAGTCAAATGTGTGCGGGATTGCCAAGGAGATTTTTACCTAAGCTAAAATAGGAGGGTGCACTTTTATTTTTCCTTTCATGTGTTACAGGGATATTTTAAATTCAGAACTGTTGTTTGCTGTTGGGAGGAGGACGCAGGAGGAGAATGGAGTCCAGGACCATCGTTATCCCGAAGCCTGTGAGGTGGATGGATTTAGGAGCAAGCTAGATGTCTGCATGTTGAGGCAAGGAAGAAAAGACAGATGAATTAGGGAAAACGCTGATGATCAAGGGTCTCTTTTGGCCGGGGCCTTGAAAGGAACAGAGGTGGAGCAGGTAGCCATAGAAAGGCTGATTATGGCTCTGGGTCCGGTGTGAGCTGCCCATCTGTGGCCGGCTCTGTGGTCCTAGGCTGCCGGGCAGGTAGTGAGATCCCAGGTCCTCAAAGTATTTAAAATAAGCATTCTCTATCATCATCATTCGGAGGGAATTCCTACACAAAGTGTGCAGTGGAACTGAATGAACTCTGATAATCTTTTGCAAACATAACAATAATAATACTGAGTGCTACTTATGTGCTAGTCACTATTCTAAGGGCCATAAATGGATTCTCTAATTTTCACAGCTCTATGGTATGAAGTCTCTCATTATGCACACTCTATAGATGAGGAAACAAGCCCAGAGTGGTTGGGGACATAGGTAGTAGTGACAGAGCCCGTGCTGAAGCCCAGATGTGGGTACACCAAGGTTAGGCGATTTACTTCACACTGCAAGACTTCTTAAGTGAACTCAGTGCTAAGTGATTTTCTGTTCCCTTCTTTCCTTGGTCAGTAGGAGGGGATTGGGTTCGAATCCTTCCCGGTTCATCCCCTGATGCATGGCATTGGTCTTCCCTATTCCTTTGGAAGAATGACGGAGCCTGGGAACATCCCTGGTTGGCTCGCCCCTGGGTAGGGTTCCATATCCAGCTGCCAGACCCCAGATCCACTGAGGTGGCTGAACCTTGTTCCTTGCTGCAGCAGGAGGCACTCAAGTCAGAGGCCCCAGCTGTGTGCTTACAGATTGCTTCCAGCAGCCATTCCAAGGCTTAGGGATCATAGAAGAGAACGGCAGCCCTCCAGATCTGTGCATCCACCTGAGAAGCACACCTCCTCAATCTCCATCCCTCATTGCCAGGCCCCATGATGGAGATGAGAACATAGCCACCTAGACGAAACACAGCAGACACCTCTGATCTTTTTCTCTTCACCGAGCTTCGTGTTCCAGGGATGGGGGAGTCATGACCACACACCTGGAACTTCGAGAGTCATTGGATCGAACTCCTTTGGTGGCTCTAAGGTGTGTCTACAAATTCATTGACACTGTTCCGCTCAAGAGGCGGAGCTTAATTATCCTCTTCTTGAGTGTGGACTGGACTTAGTAACTAGTCCGCTAGAGACTAGACTATGGCAGAAATGATGGATGCCACTTGGAAATAGTCACTTGGATAATTCTGAAATTAGATTATGGAAAGGCAGTAGCTTCTGTCTTGGGTTCTTCATCTGTCTCTGTTTGTTTCTTAAACCACTGGCTCTGGGGAAAGCCAGTTTCTATGTCGTGAGGCAGCCTAGAGGAGGAGGAGGCCTCTGAAGTGAGAAACTGAGGCCTGCCAACAACCATATGCGTGAACTTGGAAATGGATCTTTTGAGCCTGCCAACAGCTACGTGTGTGGTCCTGAAGCCAGTCTCCCCCCGCTTTAACCTCAGGATGACTGTGGCCCCAAAGGATATCTTGACTGCAACTTCATAAGAGATCTTGTGCCAGAACCACCCAACTTAGCCACTCCCCCGTTCCTAACCCTAAGAAACTGTGAGATGATAGATGTTTATTGTTTTAAGCTCCTGCATTTGGGGGTCATCGTGATGCAGCAACAGATAACTCATGCCCTCCTGTCCTACGCAGCTGGGAGAAGCAAGGGCCTGCTGGGGAAAGTCACTTTCCCAATTCACAAAGGACAAGTGAGCGCTTGAAATGAACTCAAATATTTTGACTTCTTGTCTAGTGCTCTTTCCACTACCTCAGACTTCCTCTCACTCCCATTTCCCACAAATAAACCAGAAGAATTGAATTTGGCAAACCTCTGCCTGCTTGTGAGCTCAGCTCTTCCTGGTATGAGCAGGATGGCCACAGCAGGGGACGCAGCGATGGCAGAGAATGGGTGGGGACAGAGGGCCGTTGAAGGGGCTGTTTCAGACTCTAACGGCCTCCACATCTGCCCCTCTCTCCAGGGCTGGCATTTTGGCTGATATGGGAAGTTCAACCCACGCAGATGAATTCTGAATTTAATATAGAACTTACCACCCAGAAATGACTGGGTGAAGTAAGTGTAATTTGCCTGTGTTTATTATTTTTTTATTATGAACTTAAGCAAAGTTTATGGAAAAAAGGAAGCCGACGATCACGAAATGTCGCTATTTACGTCTTTCCAAGCTCTCTTTGTGAGCGTTCTTTGCACAGCTGTAATGGCCTGTGCAGATTCCGTGGTGTTTGCCTTCCTCCCTCAGCAAATGTCCGTTGTGCCCCGGGCGGGCCCTGTGCAGCTGGAAGCTCAGAGCCCACCGTGTCTGAGATCAGACCACCCTCCAGTTCACCCGGTCCCCCGCTGCTGTCCGCTCCTCAGTCTCTGACCCCTTGGCTCCTCTCCCATCCAAGGCTTCTCGTCTGGCTTACTCGTTGGAGCACAGCTGCGTGCTCAGGCATGGCATCCTGACACTCCCTCAGCTCCATTTTGGAGCTCATGCCGCAGAGGCAGGAGGCACACTCCTGTGCTCCTCCGAGCCCTGGACGCTACACAGCCTCGTTGCAGCGGGCCTGAGGTGTTCCTGATAACTTCACTTCCCTGGTGATTCAGGCCTCCCTGGATTCTCAGCGTGTCTTCCTCTGGTCTCTCCCACCCTACCTGAATCACAGGGGCAGAGGTCTTGCTAGAATGCAGGTGCTGAGCCCTCACCCAGTTCTTGTGAATCTGGAGAAGGGGCTGGGAATCTGCATTTTTACAACCTCCCCAGACAATGTGGTACCCGCTACAATGGGAGAATGACCGCTCTGCTGTTTCCCCTTGTTTACAACTTGGAGCTTTAAAAAATGGCTTGACTGGCCAGGAAGGTGGCTCACACCTGTAATCCCAGCACTTTCGGAGGCTGAGGTGGGCGGATCACAAGGTCAGGAGATTGAGACAAGCCTGGCCAACAAGGTGAAACTCCATCTCTACTAAAAATAGAAAAAAATTAGCTGGCATGGTAGAGCACACCTGTAGTCCCAGCTATTCAGGAGACTGAGGGAGGAGAATCGCTTGAACCCAGGAGATGGAGGTTGCAGTGAGCCGAGATCATGCCATTGCACTCCAGCCTGGGTGACAGAGCAAGACTCTGTCTCAAATATATATATATCTCAAAAAAAAAAATGCCTTGATTGGCCTGGTGCTTTAGAAAATCTTGAAGAGACTGTCAAGAGCAAGCGTCAATTCTCTGAGCCTAAGCCTTCAGCCGGGTTGACCCTGCTGTCACCTCATTTCCTCTTGGCCACCTGCCTCCTCCTCTTCCTATGACCTCTTTAACCTACAGCCACAGCAGGTCAGAAAAAAGCCAGGATGCCATTCTCATTGGACCACTCAGCTTCCCTGGAAGCCGAGGAATAATTTCTGAGGGAGGAACTGGCGATTATTGGCCAAAATTGAGGGCTAAGAATTTACAATTGGCCTCTAAGAGTTGCTTTTATGTGTATTGTGCATGGAGGATGGATCACGTGAGTGGTGGTGGGGGTGGGGTGGCCTATATCATGGGTGGGCTTTGAAGAAGGCGCCTGATGGGTGAGACTTCCAAAGAGTCCTCTCTTGCATCCTCCCCCCATCATGGGGGCCAGTTCCCAGGGCTTCTAATTCACTGTTTCTTCCCAGATAGAGGAACCCCTTTGACTCTTCTGGGGTTTACACACTATTCCTCACTCCTCAGTCCCCACCCTGGACCTTAGAGGTCCCAGCTATAGGATGAGGAGTTCTGGGTAGATGGCCTGGGAAGTTCTTTCTAGTCTGAGGCTTTGTGCTATTTGCTGCAGATAGAGGTCTCTCAGTGCCACCAGGATCCCATGCTGGACATGACCTCCTCCCCTCCCAGGGTGGCCTGGACTGCAGGATTGTGGCGTGGTCCAACCCCCTTGTGAGTGGAAACTAAAACAGGGCTCCAGTCCCAGAATCCCGTGAAACCCAACGAGGTTGAGGCATCAGTCAATCGAACACGGGGAGGCAGGTTGGAGGGGCTTAGAGTGGCGTGGGCTGAAGGCATGTCTGCAGACGTCTGTGCAAGCTCACACTCACACTCCCAGTGCCCTCCTAGCGAGGCAGTGGCAGCCAAGCAGCAGCTAGCTCCTGGTTTGGAGCTTTGCTTTGAGGCCTTCCATGCCTCAATTCTCCCCAAGGCATTTCCCCTAACTGGCTGCCCCCTGAGAAACAGCTCCAACCCTTAGAAACCCAGGGGCAGATGCTCAGTGGAAGATGTAATAGGAATCTAAGCAAAGCCTCATAGAGGCACAGGCTGGAGCCCCCAGCCCTGAAATTTGTTCTTCCCTGCAAGATGGAGAGACACAGCCTCAGCCTGGAAATTCTACCCTGGGTGTCATCAGGTGACTTCCACCACTCAGATTTTGGGTCTTAAGGGATGTTGGTCAAGAGAGCAATTATCATTCACAGCCCGGGATGACCTGTCCTTGGTGCACATTGTCATGGGCACAGCTCCTCTCCTGCCAGTCACCCAGACTCCTTGGCTCCCTTGGCAAGCCCTAACCTGTCAGTTCTGTACACAGGCACCCAAGGAAGGAGGCTGGCTTGGGCACAGGAGCTGAGACCTTCATCTCCTTCACCTCTGCCCTCGGGTCCCATGAGTGAGACAGGCTGAAGCCTTCTCAGATTCTGGGACCTTTGGTTCAGGGACAGTAGGTATTCCATTAATTTGATACTGACTTCCATAGCTGGGGGCTGAGCCCAGAAATCCTGACCCAGACACATGACGGCAATGGGCAGAACAGGGTGGATGTGAAAAGCTTCTGCAAATGGGAGAGAGGAGCCAGGGCGTGGTGTGGGCAGCAAAGGCTGACCTTTTCTCCTTGAAAGAGATGATCCAAAGCTGTCATTTTCACAAACGTGGCTGGGGCTGCAATTGAAAAGAAGCTTCTAGTCCTTCTGGTCTCTGACTCTGGGCAGGTCAAGCAATATCTCTGGGCCTCAGTTTCCCTGTTGGTAAAATGTCCGGATACACCGATTGATTGGTCCCACCATTTGTGTTCCATGTTTTACATCTGTTCTGTAAGTTTCTAGTTTCCCAAAGGGTATGTTTAGGGGAAGAGCAGCTGAGAAGACAGAAAGCGCAGTCCTTGAAGGCAGGTGTGAGGGAGCTTGCGCAGGAAGGTATTTCCCAGGATTAGAGAATTGTTTTCTCCATTCTGAAGAAGAGGAAATAGCTTCAAGGAAGCTGAATGAGCCGGGGGGCTGCAGCATGGCCGAGCTGGGGTTTTGGACTGCACTTTTTTCGCTCTTTCTGTAGATCTGTCCCTGCCTTTCTCCTTCCACCTCCATTTCTCAGACTCCCACCACCCTCTAAGCCCCTCTCAGTGACATCTCCATGTGGCCTTCCCTGACCCCCCAAGCAGAATCAGTTGCTCCCCCACCATGTCCTATGGCTTCTTCTCTCCCCTGCTCTTGCCCCCTTGACTTCTTCTTGGACCAGAGATAGTCTGCCTGTCTCCATGGCCTGGGAGCCCCTCAAAGGCTGGGACTTCCACTTCTGAAGTCTTTCCCAGCCCCACCACAAGGAATGAGAGAGAGTAGGTACTCTGTAAGCAGGTGTGAAATTGAAGTTACCCAGAGGGTCCTTCTGCTTCAACATGTGGGTTCGTCACATCTGTCACCTCCCTTTTGGCCTCAGAAGTATGACTGTCTGTGTAACCCCCAACTCAGCCCCGAGAATAGTACTTTATGTTGAAGCCCACAACCCAGTGTAGACAAGTGGCCGAGAGGGAATTCCTTCTGTTAATTATGCCTTAGAGGGCACTCTCTCTGAGGGGTTCCTACACTAGGCAGGAGAGTGGGGATCCTGGACCCCCTGCCCTTCCTATAGAGAGGAGGTTGGTGGCTGGGTGTGGTGGCTCATGCCTGTAATCCCAGCACTTTGGGAGGCCTAGGTGGGCAGATCATGAGGTCAGGAGTTTGAAACCAGCCTGAACAACATGGTGAAACCTCCTCTCTACTAAAAGTACAAAAATAAGCCAGGTATGGTGTCATGCGCCTATAATCCCAGCTACTCAGGAGGCTGAGCAGGAGAATCGCTTGAACCTGGGAGGGGAAGGTTGCAGTGAGCTGAGATCATGCCACTGCACTCCAGCCTGGGCTCCTTCTCAAAAAAAAAAAAAAAAAGGGGGGGGGGGGTGGAGAGAGAGAGACAGAGAGAGAGAGAGAGAGAGAGAGAGGGAGAGAGGGAGAGAGAGGAAGTTGTGAGTCCCTGCCTCTAACCCTCTGAGCTGTCATGAGTGTGACCTCCCCATCTTTCCATGACCTGTTTTCACCTACAGCAATGGGAGGTCAGAAGAAGCCCATCTGTGATTCTCATGGTCCATCCACCTTGTGTGTTAGTACCCCAGTGAGGACAAGGACCAAGAATGGCTTATGTTTGCTCTGACTCCTAGCTCTGTGTGCGGGGCATGGGAGGGAATCAGAGGATTTTTGGAGTGGAATAGAACGTGTTATTACTATTTAGATTGTTAGACTTAAAGCATGGCCAAACATCAGAAGGAACTTCGAGCTCGAGCAATGAGCCCTGCCCCATGTGGGGTATCAGTCTATCTGAGAGTCAAAGGTGAGATTTGTTCAAGGCCATGTCGAGCTGTCTGCCTACGTTCACTCTGTGGTCTGTGCCTTCTCCCTCCACAGGGGACACTGCATGGCCTTCCAGGGGCAGTAGAAACGGCATAGGCTTTGGAGTCAAAAAGACCTGAGTTGGAATCCCGGCTCTGCATGTTCCTGAGTGTTGCCTTGGCAATGACTTCATCTTTCTGGGTTTCACTCACTTTATAAAAGGGAATTGATGTCCCTTTTGAGGTTTGCTGTCATGTTGAAAGGAGGCAATGTTTACAGACCGCCTGAACGCACAGCAGCTACTCGAGAAGCCTACCCCCAGCATTCCCCTTCCCTGTTGGTGGGGACAAGGGAACACATTTTTGTCCCAGTGGGGCCTGAGAAGGAGTTCATTCCCTTAATGTCCCTCAGCTCTAGTTATATCCACATGCCACCAGTTTCCCCTTCTCTGAGGTTGCCTAGGGGAAAAGGGGTATAGAGCTGTGGGAAGATGGCCATCCTTCCCTGCTGTGCTGCTGGGGCCAAGATGGGCCACACAGAAACTTACCCGAAGTCTTCTTTGGCAGAATCTAGGTCCCTGGGTTCTTACCCCACCAGCTGTGTGACCTGGGAAGCTTATTCTCTTCTCTGAGCCTCAGAGTCCCCTGGGATTTCACAGGATAACGACCTGCCTTGTCTGCAGCTTGGAGCTGTTGCAAAGATCCAGGTAAGCATTTCACACACAGCGAAGTGCTGTACAAACACGGGGCGTCATCACAATTTTATTGTAAGTGCCATTGTTTTCTTAAAGAAAGTTTAAGACGTAAAAGAACCTTATACTATATCTTGCAAAAAAATTTTTTTTGGCAGCAGAAAAAAAAATGGAGAAGGAGAGGTTAAAAAGAAAAAAAGGATTTGAGCCAACAGCTTCGACTTCCTTGTCAGCCAACTAGAGGAGAGAAGTGAGTAACAGGTTTGTTTCCAAGGGAGTCCGTCTGAGCCAAGAAGAGCTGTTGCCAACCCAGCCAGGGCCTGAGGCCAAGGCCTCATGGGGGGCCAGCTGCCTGTTCACCCTTCCAGACCTCATTTCTCCTACTGCATGTTAGACCAGGGTGCTGGTGTCAGGGTGCCAGAGGGCCTCGGGCCTGGCTCCTCCAGGCTAGATCTGCTTCTCTTCCCCCTCCACGGGAGAGCCTCGACGGAGGTTAGGAAGGAGAAAAATCGAACCTCTTGTTCGGCGTATGTTTCTGAGGCTTAACCAGAGTCTGTCCGGTCACTGCCCAGCTCTAAATTGGGGCTAGAAGGATGGTGGTGGGGACTAGGAGGAGACTGGGGAGGGCTGTGGAAGGGCTCAGAGCCTCTGGGGAGGACCTGGGAGGTTCGGATGGGAGCAGGAGAGGCTCCTTCTCTTGCTTTCTCTGCCTGGCTCTCCGACCAGGCGAATCTGTCCCCTTTCCTTGTTTCTTGCCTTTCTCAGCTGCCTCCCAGCCCAGGCTCCACAGCCGTCCCTGAAACACTGGCACAGTCCTTGGTACAGGCTCCCTTCCTCTCTTCCCCTCCTTGTCCTCCCCAGTGGGCCACCCAGGCGTGGGCTGGCTCTCAGGAGGCCGGCGTTCTCTGGGCTGCCTGAGAGCGATGCAGGGAGCCCTGCTGTCCTTGGCTGGCGCTTCCGTACCTTTCTCATGTTGCAGGGGTGGGAGGGGGGCGCGGGTGGGGATGGTGGCAGTGGCATGCTGCCAGGTTGGGAAGTCCTGAAAGCTGCCCAGAGCCCAGTTAGAAAGGAACAAGGGGGTAGACTTGGCCAGAACCCTTGCCGGGCAGCCACCATCAGCAGCCACTGAAACCTTACCTGGCCCAGCCTGCGGTGCTGACTGATGAATGGGAGACCAGCCAGGAAGGGGCTTCCTCCCATCAGATGCTCCGTGAGCACCAGCCAGTGGCTGTGACTGACCGTGTCATTCCTTTTCACCAAGTGTTAAAAGACAAACGAAGCTGGTGGAAAGACCTGGCTCCAGGACAGGAGGGCAGACGGCAGGCTGGGCGCGTTTCTTCCCTGGCCGGATGTGGCCCCTGCTCACCAATGCCTGGAGAGAAAAGGTCAGAGTCGGCCCTAGGGTCAGCCCCTCTAACCCCCTTATTTTACAGATTGGGAAACTGAGGCCTGGCAAGGGGAGCGGACCCACCCAGTGACATCATGCCTCTCAGCCCTGTGCTATTTCTCTCCATCTCTGCTGCCTCTCACTGAACCAAGCACTCCAGGCTGCCCAATGGATCAAAGCTTTGAAAATTAGCTGATTGGAGCCAGGGATGCACTTCTCAAAGAAAAAAACATATTTCATGATCAACTACACTGCCCACTTCCCAAGGATCTCCTCCTTTCCTGACACACCCTCCCTCCCTCTTTCTCTCTTTGTTTCTGAGTCTCTCTCTGTCACCTAGGCTGGAGTGCAGTGGCGCGATCTCAGCTCACTGCAGTCTCAGACCTCCTGAGTTCAAGGGATTCTCCTGCCTCAGCCTCCAGAGTAGCTGGGATTACAGGTGCCTGCCACCACACCTGGCTAATTTTTTTTTTGTATTTTTAGTAGAGACAGGGTTTCACCATGTTGGCCAGGCTAGTCTCTAACTCCTGACCTCAAGTGATCTGCCCACCTCAGCCTTCCAAAGTGCTGGGATTACAGGTGTGAACCACCCTGCCCAGTCAGACCTTTCTTTTCTAAGGCATGAGGAGTCAGGATGTGCATTTCTTCAAGAGGATTTTCTTGGATGGGCATTTCTTGGAAAGAATTTTCTTGTTCCAGTTAGTTTCCAGATGCTGAAATTTCAGGTAAAATAATACGGGGAAAGTTCTGGGCTATGGGTCAGTGTGTGAATGAGTGTGTGTGTGACCACACATGTGTGTGCTCAGACTCATTTGGGGTGGGAACCTTTTAGGTCAGAAAAGGACCTCATGGGCCTCTACATGGACAAGCTAGCTATTCTGGCTTCTCAGCCTCCTCCTCTCCACATAGCTGAATGAATATATTCTTCAGAACCTCTGTTTTCCTGGCAGCATCTCCAGTGGGGAGCAGAAAGAGGAGTGGAGTCAAGAAGACCTGGGGAGGGGTCTGAGAGGGTATTTGAAATGGGGGCTTCATGTGGTGGAAGGCAGAAGCAGAAAGACCATGGTGTTACTAATATTGCAGTTGCCAATGCCACCCCACAGGCCCCACCCCCACCCCGCCCCACCCCCACTTCACCGGCCCCCCCCATCCCACCAGCCCCAATCCCACCCCACCCCCACCCCACCCCTGTCACGCTTCTGTGGCCTTTGTTATTTTTT
Source organism: Callithrix jacchus (assembly GCF_049354715.1). Lineage (NCBI taxonomy): Eukaryota > Metazoa > Chordata > Mammalia > Primates > Cebidae > Callithrix > Callithrix jacchus. Next base: position 23,190,920 of record NC_133516.1, on the reverse strand, counting down.
GTTTTTTTTTTGAGATAGAGTCTCACTGTCACCCAGGCTTGAGCACAATGGCACGGTCTTGGCCCACTGCAACCTCCACCTCCTGGGTTCATGCAATTCTCCTGCCTCAGCCTCCCAAGTAGCTGAGATTACAGGCTCCTGCCACCATGCCCAGCTAATTTTTGCATATTTAGTAGAGACAGGGTTTGACCATGTTGGCCAGGCTGGTCTCAAACTCCTGACCTCGTGATCCACCCACCTCAGCCTCCCAAAGTGTTGAGATTACAGGCATGAGCCACCGTGCCCAGCTGCTGTCATTTATCACTTATTCTACAACAGCCTCCAGAGTGGGGTCTGCACCGCAAGCCTTCCCCTTTCAGCCTCAGGCTCCCCGGGCTCCCATTGCTGGCGTGATCTTGGGACTAACAGATATTCCAGCCTTGTCTTCACCGCCCCCTACACTTCCCTTGGCTTTTTGTTGCAATAGAACACTCTCCATGCTGCACACCTTCTCCTGGCCTCCATGTTTCCCCTGTCCACCTCTACAGCCTTGGCTGGGCTCATGCTCATTCCTCCCTCCCTCTCCAGCCACATGGGAGAGGTCTTTTGACCAAGCAAGCTCATGCCCACCTCTGCCATTGCACAGTGGAAGATATAATCGGAGTCTGGCATTTCTCTGCCTCATGTGCCTTCCCACTAACTACCACGCCTACTTCTTCCTGCCCAGTCCCCACCTCCTGAGCAGCTGGACATCCACGTCTGCCTGCTTAGCTCCCACCACTCTTTCCTTTCATTGGCATGTCTCCCTTCACAGAATGCAAAACTGAAGTTTGAAACTGTCAGTAATTTCTCCTTCTTCACATGAAGACAAGGCTAGTTCTCGTTCGCTGCAGGCCTACCAGTATTTAGCCTTCAGCAAGCACTTAACGAAACATCTATTGAGTAAAACTGATCTCTTTCTTACTGGCCTGAGAGTCCCTAAGAGGCAGGACAGCCTGCATTGCCAGGCTGTCCTCCACAGTACCCATCTCATAGGCTGTCCATAAATGCTTAGTAAACCAAATTTCAGTGATGCCCTACTGGGGAGAGTAATCTACAGTGTTTTCTATCTCTAAACACCTCTCTGCTTGCAAAAAACTTCCAAAACTTGGGTAGCAACCATTCTTGATTTTCAAAGGTGAAAAGCAATTTGCCACAAGCAGAGAAAGACAAATACTCTGGTTGGAAGAGGAAGAAGGGAGGGAAGCAATTATGGGAGGGGGAAGGGAGGGAGGGGAGAGCAGGCTGTCATCCCTCTCTCTTGAGTGAAAAGGAAAACAAAGAAAGGTTCTTCTCAGAAAATCCCATTTGCTCTTTAAGGGACCAGGCAACCACGTTGTCCTCTTTTCCCTGTGAAGTCGCGGGATCTGGGAGCACAAGGCCTGGAGGTGCCAGCAGGGATCTTGTGAGTCACCAGAGGGAGAACCTCGCATAGTTCAAGATGTCAGGTTTAACAGCAACTCCACCAATATTCATAATCCCCATGCACTCTGGGCTGTTTGCAATTCAACATGAAATTCTCTCTTTTGGTCATGCAACCATAGTTGTTGAGCCCCTACCGGTGCCTGCTTTCCCAGTACTTAAATTTTCATGTAAGGAGACAGATGAAACCCACACAGAAATAAACAAGAAGACATCAGAGAGTGCTCTACAGAACATGAGCATGAGGCAGTGATGCAGAGAGAGCTCAGCCAGGAAAGGCCTCCTGGAGTAGGCAACTTCTGAGCAGAGGTGGGGATGCTCCAAGGAGCCACCTGCAGAGATGGAAGAACATCCGGGCAGAGGGCACAGCACTGGCTCCAAGGTCTGAAGAGGGAGGAGAGAGAGGAGCACGTCAGGTAGGTCCCAGAGGCAGCAGGTGTCAGGTTGGGTTTACCTCCTCCAACCCGTCGTTCAGCTGGCATGGAGCTTGGTGGAAAGAATGGGGGCTGGGAAGATACGGCTCTAGACCTTGTTCTGCCACTGGTTTGCTGCAGGACAAGCCTTGAGCATGATGCCCTCCTGCCCTTGTTTTCCATGTCCTCTGAGCTACGGTCCTTCACTTCTTCCGGGTGGCATCTCAGCATCTGCAAAGCCACACCATTCCCATGTACATTCATTGTGTTTCGATGAAAACAGGATGAAATGTAACTGGGTCTGATGATATTAACTTGCCTGAAGGAACCCAGCACCCTGTCGCTGAGAGCTGCATTTTCCTGGGCGGGGCCCCCCTTTTAAGATGAAGATAGCTCCTCTACCCTCCTGAAGCTTGGTTGCTGGTTTTCCTCACACCTGCAGCCCATCCACAGCTGGCTGCCTGCTGGCCTAGCTCCGGGCTGATGGGGTGGCTGGATAGGCAGGAAGCTCCATGCAGCCTGACAGTTCCAGCATCAAGAGTCGACAGCAGCCTCCTTAGGCACGGGCCACAGCCTGGCACCTTTTTCTCCCCTCCTGCCTCGGGTGGCTGGGGTGTGGATTTTGGCGGGTGAATGCCACGTACCACACTTGTGTGTGGCAGCCGGGGGACCACCCAGCCCTGAGAAACCAGCCCACCACATGTCAGGGTCGGTTGTTTTCATGCGCGGACTTGTTTTTCCTGGCACTGCAAAGGCCACATGCTTCATGGCAGTACGTGTGAGGTGCCTCCGTGGGCTCTTACACAGCGAGAGTAAAGAGATGCACTTTTTTTTTGTTTGCATATGCAGAAAGTTATGTGGGAACAGAACCATTTATAACCCATTAAACTGCCTGTCTTGATGGACTCCCAGGCTGCTCCTACATGTGGATAATGTGTACAATATGTGTAGCGTTGGGGCAGCATCAGCAGTGGCTCTGGCCAAGCACTTATGTTCTAAATAACCCTCTCAGGCAGTGCTTGCTAATTAGTACCAGGAATAACCTCACAGCCAGTGGTGAACAGAGAAGCCTGGAATTGTCGGGAAGTGGGAGGATCCTCTGATATCCTTAACTCGTGATCTCCTTTCCAGAATTACCTCCAATACCATGTGTGTCCAATCTGGCAAGGACACTTCTAGTGACCAGAGGTGTCCCGGCCAAGGACTCGGTCAAAATCTGCCCTTTAGAGATGTTTGCTCTAGGGCCCTTGTCAGACCCTTTGGGGTCAGATCGAGTCCAATCCCTTCTTACGGGACTGCCCCTGGCTGTTGGAAGATTGTTCTTGCCATCAGGGTTGAACTGCCTGACACGATTCTCCTGCGCCTGGTTTTGACCTCCCCGTCCGTCCAAGCTCCATTTACTTTCTTACAAACACAGTTCCCTCGGTTTGCACTGAGTAGTCAAGAGGGAGAACAGGACAGGAGAGTCCCTTTTGTCCTCTGAGAGGCAGGCAGATCTCTCCATTAAGTAAGAGGATGAGAGGCCAGCTCCAGGCTCCCTACAATTCCCTCCTGGGGCTCTGCCAAGGGTCACCCACTTGTCAGGTGGGCAGACACCAACTCTGTCCAACACAACAGCCGGGCCGGGCTGCTCCCTGGGCCTCCGGGGCTGAGTGAGGACAGCTCCAATCTGTGGGCCAGTGGCTCACACCCTCCCTGGCCGTCCTTTCCCCTCATATGGGAAATTGAATTATGAAACCAGTTAATTTTATAAAACTCTTGCTTTAATAGTAGTGAGAGGCTGGGTACGGTGGCTCATGCCTATAATCCCAGCACTGTAGGAGGCCAAGGCAGACAGATCACCTGAGGTCAGGAGTTCGAGACCACCCGGACCAACATGGTGAAACCCCATCTCTACAAAAATACAAAAAAATCAGCCAGGCATGATGGCAGATGTCTGTAATCCCAGCTACTTGGGAGGCTGAGGCTGGAGAATCGCTTGAACCTGGGAGGCGGAGGTTGCAGTGAGCAGAAATAGCACCATTGCACCCCAGCCTGGATGACGAAATGAGACTCCATCCTGGAAAAAACAAAAAAAAAGGTAGGGAGGAGCTCTCATGGGAGTCTCATGCCTTCAGTGCTCCCACGGCTGCCTTTCACCAAAAGACTGAGCAACTAGGAAGGTGGCAGAGCAGAGCTTACTGCCCCAAGACACAGCTGAGGACACAGGCTGAGGGGGTAAAATGACGTGCCATGGTCCTACGGCCGGATGGCAGCACTGCCCAGGACCTGGAACCCAGTGCTGTTTTGAGGCCAAATCAGCACCTTTCCCATGCTCTCAAGCAGCTCAGCCTCCTGGCGGTGGGGGAGGATGAGACATGCTCAGGGTGTGCCCACCAAAGGCTGCCTCTGTGTGTGCTGGGGCACAGGCTGGCACGGCTCAGAGCTCAGGCTGCGTGCCCGCTCCCCTCAATGCTGCCCTGTTTAGTTTATGGAGCCTCGGGCAAGGGAGAGAGTGTAGTGCGGCGGCCCCTCCTGGCTGCAACTCTCTAGCCTGGATACCAGAGGCAGGGCGTGCCCACCCAGCCTGGGCCTGGAGGAGGGGGCCAAGCCAGGGCGGCCGGTGCCTGCTCAGCCGCTCTCCTCCGTGCCCGGAAGCCCGAGGGCACGAGGACTGGCTGCCTTCCCAGAAAACACAGATCACTGTCTGCCTGTTCTGTCCTTGAGCTCAGGCCCAGCTCTGTCCCATGACAGGATCCGGGTGGCGAGTGGCGGGTGGCAGGCCCTCCCCACTAGCCCAGGGAAGAGAGCAGGCTCCAAGGCCTGGGAGAGCCTCCAAGCCACAGTCTTCAAGCCAGGCCTCTGGGGCCTGTCCCCAGGACCTGGGGCTCCCCGGGGGCCGCATGTAGCTGCATTCAGTGCAGGAGTCCAGTCTCTGGAGAGCTCAAAGGAAGGACTTTGTTTTCAGGGAATAAGACGGGGCAAGGGTCATCTCCCCCTCCTTAATGAGAGACTGGCCCCAAAATGGTTTCTTTCCAATGGGTCTTTGCCAGGGCAGGGGTGACAGGGTCTGGTCTCAAGGGGCAGCCTGAAGACCTCAGTGGGTTCTGTTGACAGGGCTGGAGCCGCACCTCACCATCCCCACCCAAGCACCTGAGCTTCCCTAGGCCTCTCACAGCTTGTGTTTGATGGAGTTAGCTCCGGGATGAGACTTGCTGAACCCCGGATGTGACCACAAAGCACAGAGTGCCTTTTCCTCCTGCAGAGCGGTGGGATCAGGCCTGCTGTTGGAAGGGAAGGCTGATCCTGAGATGTGAGGAGCTTATGCTTTTAATCAGGCACCCTGGGGCACTCAGCTCCAGTGACCAAGAGCAAGGAAACACAGCAGTCCTGTTGCGAAGGTGGTGTCAGGCTTGTGTGAGGGGTGGGTGATGGGTGAGAAGGTGGCCATTTTTTTCTCTATGCCAGTTTTCAAAGTGATACTCTGGGCCAGGCTCGGTGGCTCATGCCTGTAATCCCAGCACTTTGGGAGGCCAAAGTGTGTGGATCATCTGAGATCAGGAGTTCGAGACCAGCCTGACCAACATGGTGAAACCCCATCTCTACTAAACATACAAAAAGAGTTAGCCGGGCATGGTGGTAGGTGACTGTAGTCCCAGTTACTTGGGAGTCTGAGGCAGAAGAATCGCTTGAACCCGGAAGGCAGAGGTTGTGGTGAGCCGAGATCGCATCACTGTGCTCCAGCCTGGGCAACAAGAGTGAAGCTCCGTTTCAAAAAACAAAAACAAAAACAAGCAACAAAGTGGTGCCCAGGAAGAAACATACACGAAGTCAAATCAAAGGCCCTGCTTCCAGTCTCAGCCCTGCATAGACTCACTGCCAGAGATGGACTCCGTGTTCTTACCTGTGAAATGGGTGTCAGAACTGTGCCTCCTGAAAAATCACCAAGTTGCTGGGGGAACTGGATGTGGGAGGGTGTTTTTAGCCCTGGGGTGCTTTAGGATGAGGTGGGGGTGTAATCCTCTAGCAGGCCTGGTAGAGATGCCCCATCCTGGTGGCAGGAGGAGCTTCCTTCCCCACTAGGAGGAGCAGTCGGCACTGCCGGGGATGGATTCTCAGCGTGGCTGGAGGGGAGGGCAGAGTTGGCCCGTGCTCCCCCTCTTCCCGCCCTTCCCCATCCCGGCAAGACCTTTCCCCTCCCCCGGCTCTGGCAGAATTTCAGAGGGCCTGGCTGCCAGGAAGGGTGGGGCTGCCAGAGACGGCCGAGCCACAGGGTGACCTGGCCAGTCCCGGAAACTGTCCAAACCTTGGACCTCAGCCGCACATCCGGCAATGCTGAGGGGTGGTGGCAGGCCCTCTTGGCGACTGAGGGCGTGTGGGATGCCTCTAAGGTTAGGTCGCTGGAGATTTCCAGTATGAGAAAGGAAGAGGCGCATCCCATTCAAGGGTCAGAAGGCTTCTCAGGGCTGACAGAAGTATGGGGCCGCCTTCCCAAATGCCAAATGCTTTGCTACTCCCAGATGCTACCATAGGACTGAGGGTGCATCCCAGACTCATTCATTCAACAAGAAACAGGCTGAACTTGTTGAAGAGCGTTCACCCAGCAAACCATGCTAACAGCGTTCACTGCACAGCATGCTAAGCTTGTTACTTACACAAAACTTTCAAGAACTCAATGAGATGAGAACAGCATAGATGAGAAAACTGAATCTTTCTTTTCTTGTTTTTTTGAGACAGAGTCTTGCTCTGTTGCAAGGAGTGCAGGCTGGAGTGCAGTGGTGTGATCTCGGCTCACTGCAACCTTCTGCCTCCCAGATTCAATCGATTCTCCTGCCTCAGCCTCCTCAGTAGCTGGGATTACAGGCACACAGCACCAATCCCAGATAATTTTTGTATTTTTAGTAGAGACGGGTTTTCACCATGTTGGTCAGGCTGGTCTCGAACTCCTGACCTCCTGATCCTCCCACCTTGGCCTCCCAAAGTGTTGGGATTACAGGCATAAGCCACTGTGCCCAACCAGAAAACTGAGAATCTTTCAAGAACTCAATGAGATGAGATTATCATGATGCCCATTTCATAGTTGAGAAAACCGAGGCTTGGGAGACAAGAATCACTTGCCCAAGGTCACCTAAGCACTAATTGTAGGAGTCTGAATTCACACCCAGGCAGGTTTGGCTGATTTCAGACTTTATGTCCTTAATTTTCCTGAAAGGCAGGAGCCATAGTTTACTCAATCCTGCAGAATTCGTAGTAGCCAGTGAAGAATTGAATGGAACCTGCTGCATTTTTAGGGGTCCGACTCTTTCCCATTATAGACTGAGGAAGTGACATGGAATATGTGACAGAACTTAGCTCAGTGTCTGGCATGCAGCAAGCAGGAGCCAACGTGCAGCTTTCCTCTTCTTACCTGGTGCATCTGTGCTCCTGAATAACACTGTCAGCCTCTCCTCAGGTCCCTGTTTGGGTAAGGCTGTTAAAAGTCCCAGTCAGGGCCGGGCCTGGTGGGAGGCCAAGGTGGGTGCATCACCTGAGGTCAGGAGTTTGAGACCAGCCTGACCAGCATGGTGAAACCCCATCTCTACTAAAAATACAAAAATTCGCCAGGCATGATGGCAGGCGCCTATAATCCCAGCTACTAGAGGCAGAAGAATTGCTTGAACCCAGGGGATGGAGGTTGCAGTGAGCTGAGATCACGCCACTTCACTCCAGTCTGGGCAACAGAGTGAGACTCCCATCTCAAGAAAAAAGAGAGAGAAAAAAGTCCCAGTCAGACCCCATCAGCCTAAGGGAGTGAGAGACCTCAGGGGTGGGTGGGGGAGGAGAGGGCAGAGTCTGTGACTCTCCCCAGCATCCCAGATGGCCCAGGTTTGGGAGTGGAGAGGAAAGACACCTGCTTCCTTTGCTGATGTCACTGAGGAAGCCCTCCTCTCCTGCCTTGATGGAGGTGACGTGGACCTGGAAGCTTGGCTCACTCAGAGCCCGGAGAGGCTGAGTCACACGGTCTGGCTGACGTGTGTGACAGGCACGGACACTGTCATAGCCAGGCCTAATGGGGCCTCATGCAGCTGAGTGTGAGAGGGCAAGGAGCCTCTGGGAGGACAGCTGGGCCAGGCTCCAGGCACCCTGGTCCCCACACAGAGCTAAGGTTGCCCTTGGGCAGCCTTTGTACCCACAGGCCAACACAGACCTGGTCTTCCCTCCTGGAACCTCCTCCCTGGTCCTCTCTGACCCTAGGGTAAGGTGGTCAAGATTGAACTGTCCCATCTTCTGTCATTAACCCTCTCTGGCCTGGGCCTCAACAAACTCACTCCAACACAGAGACAGGGTCCAGGTAGAAATCATAATTAGTTCTAGAAACCTTAACAGAAAGAAACTGATTGGGAAGGTACTGAACTATGAAAGTGAAAACATGGGGAAAGGTGACTTAGAGAGCACTGGGACAGGGGGACGTCACCATTCCTGGGCTGTGGGCAGAGAGACGAAGGGGTGTTTCCAGAACCCAGTGAGAGCTAAAACCGTAGGGGAGATTCCCTGGCCGGAGCTGGGACCCCAGAGGCAAAGCAGTCGAATGAAGGGAGAGAGGTTCCTCCCTCTTCCTCCTCACAGTCTCCTGGCAGTGGGAGATGGGGACCTTGCAAACGTAACTAGGAGGCATAGGTCCCCTGTGATGAGTAAGAAGGGTAGGGCATGGATCTGAGGCCAAACAAGCACGCAAGTTACCTAACCGTCAGCTAGTCAGACCTTCGCAAAAGACCAGCATCCCTCAGCGGCGAGATCCAGAGGGCTAGCCCCTGAAAAGTAAACTTGCCTCTGGAAATACTCCCAAATCCTCTATTGGTGATTGCAATTTGGGATAATGTCCAGATATTTTCTCTGCCCAGAGTGAGGCAGGGAGAGAAGATAATTTGGGGGAGGATTATCTGTTTTCTGTGCATTTCTCAAAACACAGGGCAACTTCTGGTGCTTAAACAAACATCAGGTTTTCTGTTAGACCATAACATCAGTCTTCAAGGACAAAGGACCTGTGGCCAGTGGTGAGACGGACTGACAGGCATGGGATGAGGGGGTGCTGGACCTGGAACCCAGAGCCTGTGGACCTCCCAGCTCAGACCATTCACTTGTCTTGGAGCCTCGGGCACTGCATCTTTCAAAGGGGACTCTGCGTTTTTCAGGGTTCTGTAGAAGTGAATGGCAAGATGGAAACCAGGGAGGGTGTGGATGGAGCGTGCTCTAAGAGAAGGCTTCTGCCTGGAAACACGCACTCTTCTAGGAGCGTTGCTAAGCCCTGTTCTGCAGCTAATACCACAACACCCTTTGGACAGGGCACCTGCAATCCTCACCTCATAACAATGCAATCAGACACAGCTGGATTCAAGAGCCAGCTTGTCCAACCTCTCCCTTGAAGGGAGAATTTGATCTCCAACGTACTCAAACTCTTTTCCTCCCTCCATCTAGTCCCCCTCCCTCTTTTTCTTCCTCCCTTCCTTCACAAATACTTGGGTGCACTGATTGTTTTTCAGGCACCGTGCTGGGTGCCGTGCCTACTGCAGTGAATGCAGACAGATGCAGGAGTGGGCGGTGCTCCTCCTCACGGAGTTTACAGTCTAGCACTTGACAGTTTCTGCCAGCAATCTCTGTTAGATACCCCCTGTAACAGGATGCTCACTGCCTTCGGGGACAGCTTACTTTGTGGGTTTGTTTTTTCTTATTTAAACTCTGTCTCTCTGTCATGCTTATTCAGAGCCCTGGAGCGAGAGAGGATGAGTCTAACTCAATTTCTATGGCCCCACGCTTGAAACATGGGAAGATAAACACTGATACCCAGCAAGTATTCTCATTCTCCAAGTTGCTCTTGTGAAGGGGAAGCTGGTTCTCTGTGAAGTTCAACTTCATGAGGTCGTGAAATTAGAGTCCAGAGTCGGCTCTAATCTGGGTGCCTGGGCTCTGTTCCTGGGGCACCTGGGGCCGAGGGAAGCTGTGTGGTAGAGACTCGTGAGGGGACACCGGTGAGGTTTGCAGGTGGTGAAGGAGGCGGGCTTCAGTGGAGTGACAGGGTCCGATGGTCTGGAAGGTGGGGCATATATAAGGCAGGCCCTGGCCATCTGCCCAGGACAAGCCTGAGCTCCAGCGTTTCTGCTCTGATTCACAGCCTCCTCTCTTCCCAAAGGAATCCCCTTTATAGCTCTCACAGCCTGACCTCAGCATCCCTGTGAATGTCGACTGACAGCTGTGCAGAGTGCAGCCCCTGCGGCAGCTCTGCTGGGTGCCAGCTGGACGTGCTTGGCGGCTGGGCCCTGGGAGCCACCTCTCGGGATGTCAGAGGAGAGCTGCAGGCCGCCCTTCCGTCAGCAGGAAACCCAGCCACAAACACTTGGACAGGAACCCGAGTGCTGGCCAGCTGAGCAAGCTCTGGTTTCTCATGCGTCTGAGGGTTTGGCCCAGGGCAGAGGAAGGCGAGCCAGGTGCTGCGGGCTGCACTGCCGGGGCCACGGACTCCCACTTGGGCTGGGAATGTGGGTTCAAGGGTGTGAGCGGAAAAGCATCACCCAGGCTGGGGCAGGAGGAGGTGCTTCGTGGAGGAAGGGCGAGGGAGCAGGGAACACAGCGTTTACCAGCGTGGGGCCAGCTGGCTGAGGATATGCCAAGACCCCTTTGTGACAGCGCCAGACAAAATGTGTTTCTTGGTCCAGTCCTTCAGCACCAGTCTTGGGGAGCGCACACTGCAGTGTGGGGTGGGATGTCCACACATGCCCAGCTTGAAGGATGACTCCTCTCCAGGGAGGCTGCTTTTGAAACTTACCAAGTTGCATTAAATGAATTTATTTAAAATAGTATGTTAGCCAGGGACAAAGGCAGCTTGCATCCAGGGCTGACATTTTTGCTTCATTTTTTTGTTTTTGAGACACAGTCTTACTCTGTAGCCCAGGCTGGAGTACGGTGGCATGACCTCAGCTCACTGCAACCTCCACCTCCTGGGTTCAAGCAATTCTCCTGCCTCAGTCTCCTGAGTAGCTGGGACTACAGGTGCATGCTACCACGCCCAACTAACTTTTGTATTTTTAGTAGAGACAGGGTTTCACCACACTGGCCAGGATGGTCTCAATCTCTTGACCTCGTGATCCACCCACCTCGGCCTCCCAAAGTGCTGGTGTGAGCCACCATACCTGGCCATGAATAGGCAATTTTAAAAATAAAGGGATAGCTAAATATTTTAAGCTTTGTGAGACATATGGCAACCACTCAGCTTTGTCACTGAAGTACAGTAATGGCCATAGACAATATGTAAATGAATGAACATGGCTGTGATTCCAATAAAACTCTATTCACAAAAACAGATAATGAGCCCGAATTGGCCCCCAGGCCACAGTTTGCTGACCACTGCTTTAGAACTCCTTGAAGGCCAAAACTGTTATTTTTGCTTATACGACCACAAGCACCCATGTCAGGTTGGCCACATTTATATTTTGTGTATATATTAGTATATACACCCTTCTAGTTCCTATATGTTAATAGGAGTTCAATGTTCATTCAATGAATGAATAAATGAATGAATGAGTTTTGCAAATGATACCATTATAGAACTGATTAGCTTTCAATTCTGACCTCCACCTGGGGTGATAGAATGTGGTGAGTGCTGTCTCATTGAAGGGAACGCACAGGCCTGATTTGAGCACTAATTCTGCTACTTTCTTGCTGTGAAAACTCGGGCATGTAACTCGCTCTTTCAGTCTCAGCTCTCAGTTTGCCCATCTGAGCTATGCGGTGATACTTTGCTCAAAGGGTTGTCATAGGCTCAACAGAGAATGGAAAGCTTGGGGCCCGGGGCTGGGTGCACAGGAGGTGAGATGGTGGGAATTGCACTGTTACTCCTGAAAGCCACTAGTGCCGAGGGTCAAATTCCAGGTTGGGCCTCAGCATCCTTTTGCCCCATGACACATGAGGACACTGTGTGAATAAGTGGAAAGACATCCCTTCATCTGGGAACAGGAGGCTCCTGTAAACCCAGGCAGTGTTGCAGAAGTTTCTCCTCCACTGGCACTCTCGTAGACACCTAACCACACTCTGCCCAAATGACCTCTTCATCTCCACCCTCCAGCTCCCAAACTGCTGTTTCTTCTCTACCTCCCAAGGTCTCCAGCCAGAAACCTGAACATCATCTGCACCGGGATTCCTTCCACTACCTCAGGACCAGCAACCATCAAAGCAGCCACCATTTCCAAGCAGCTGCATGCTGCTGCCTGCTCTGAGTTGTGCACCTGTGCTCTTGCAGTCGCTGCTTCTCGTGGCTCCCTATGCCATCCATTTATCCACTTTGCCATTTGATTTATGTTTCAAAATACAAATCTGGGCCTGTCCTGCTCAGCCTCTATAACCATCGGTGACTCCCCACTCACCTGGACATTGGGCCCAATGTCGTTTCATGACCAGAGCTTTCTCCACGGGTCTTTCCAGCTTCATCTTTTGGCATTCTTTGCTTGCCACATCTTTTGGTCTCACTGATGGATCTCACTATATACATTCTTCTGTCTTGCATTTTAATGCTATTCACGTCTCATCTCTCTTCTAGCATTTCCGTCTTCTCCATGACTGCACAAATAAGTCATTAAATGTATCCAGTGGCCCCAGAGTTTTAAAACACGATGTTTAAAGACATGTTACTCAGTTCTGTTTGGAATTTAGTTCTGGGAAAATCTGTACCAATAGTATATTTTGAGAAGAGTTTTTTTTTTTTTTTTTTTTTCAAGTAGAAGGAACTTAGATATCAAATGCCTTCTGGTAAAGTTTCATTGATATGTCAGAAATACCCAGGCAATGGGCTTATGGCAAACATGAGGCTTCCAGCCCAGAAGGGTAATGGCATGGTAAGTAAGGATGCTGTATTGGGGTCAAGTGGCCTTCTGGAATTCCTCTTGTGTCACGGAACAGAGCCTTGGAGCAGCAAGAGCCTCCAGGGGAACCTGGCATTCGCTGGCGTGTCACCGTGTGACCACTCATGAGACAAACATGACCCGCAGCTGATTCTTGGCCTCTTGCAACTTCAAAGCCCTCATCCCAGTGAGTCTGGAATGAGAACAAGACCTCCAGGCTACAGGAACTGGAAGGGTGAAAAAATCACATTGGTGTCCTCTTTGTCTTCCTGTGACAGGTGATAATAACTCTCATTGCCCTTGAAAAAGGTCTCAGTTGCAAACACCTAGGGTTGGTCCATCTGGGTCTCTCTGTATGCCTTTCTCCAGCCCCACTGCCAACCTTGTCAGTCGTCCAACCTGCCCTCTCTGGATTGGCCAAAATCCTACTGGCTCCTCTTGTTCTCCTGAGAATAGGAGAGCAGGACGTGATCCTCTGCACAGTGTTGACCGAACTTTTACACCCACCTGTTTGCGTACCAAAGTTAATTAATCAAGTTTCTTTTGCAAAGATTTTTTTTTCTTTCTTTAAGAAAGCAATGTATAATTCTTCTTAAAGGTCAGCAGAGCTGAAAACTTGAGCAAATGAAATGAAATGTGTTTCTTAAAAAATAGAAAAAGACATTTGCTTTTGCTTAAAATCTGTCACTCCTAACCTCTCCAATGTAAAATTCTTATTCAATGTAAAAGCAGTAAAGTGTAATGGATGGAGAATGAAATGGAAAATTTTCCCTTATTTAGGAAAGGAAATTAGCTCATCCCTATCTTATCAGATGCTGCCTTTGATACTAACTCACTTACGTTACATCCTGGGGCTGTTGAGAAAATCATTGCTGGGTTACATTTTTACAGTGCTTTGCATTGCTAGGAAGAAAGTACTGTTAGAAGTGTATTTTGGTTTTAGAGACCTGAATTACTAAAACCTCAACTTATTAAATATGCAAGAGGATGGATTTTGGCTTTGTAAAATAATTCACAACATTAAAAAAAGAATATCACAATGCGCTGAAAATGTGATTCAATTTACTGAGGTTTACCTTAGCATTTTAGGTAAACTCTATATGGCCTAAAACAATCATAGGACTGGCGGGTAGATCACAAGGTCAGGAGATCGAGACCATCCTGGTCAACATGGTGAAACCCCGTCTCTACTAAAGATACAAAAAATTAGCTGGGCATGGTGGCGCGTGCCTGTAATCCCAGCTACTCAGGAGGCTGAGGCAGGAGAATTGCCTAAACCCAGGAGGCAGAGGTTGCGGTGAGCCGAGATGGCGCCATTGCACTCCAGCCTGGGTAACAAGAACGAAACTCCGTCTCAAAAAAAAAAAAAAAAAAAAAAAAATTGTATTGATAGGATTAGGCTTGGTTTAAACAAAGTAGAAGTTTGTTTCTCTCTCATGTAAAAGTCTAGGTGGGTGGTCTGGGGCTGACGTTGCCTCCCCAGTATCAGAGACCCACCCTTGTTCGTTTATTCATTCACTTAGCAAATATTTACGTGGCACCAACTAGGCATTGGGATCATAGCATTTGGGGAGTGGGGAACAGCCCATCCTAAATCCCTGCCCTCATGACATTTTCGTTCCGTTGGTCCAATGCATGGCCTTGACCTCGTGGTCCAAGATGGCAGCATCTCTTCATTCTTGGCAGCAGGATGGAGGAAGGAATGAAGAAAACAAAGGGTAAACTGATGTAATTCTTAAGGAAGGTTCTTTCTTGGAAGCTGCACAACTCTTTCCCTACATTTCATGCAACGATTAGTCACATAGCATGTTGGGCTGTTCTTGCATCAGAAAAGAGGTCCAGTTGGCTTATGGTTTTACAGGCTATGCAAGAAGTACAGTAGCACCTGCTTCTGGGAAGGCCTCAGGAACCTTGCAATCATAGCATAAGGCAAAGCTGGAACAGGCACTTCACATGGAGAAAACAGGAGTAAAAGAGAGAGAGTGGCCGGGGGAGGAGGGACACATGCTTTTAAATGACCGGAACTCGTGAGAGCTCACTCTCATGGAGACAGCACCAAGCCACGAGGGATCTGCCCCCACAAGCCAAACACCTTCCACCAGGCCGCATTTCCAGCAGTGGGGATGACAATTCAACAGGAGATTCAGGCTGGGGTAAATATCCAAACCACATCACATGGTCTCACCTAGCTGCAAGGGAAGCTGGGGAATGTAGTCTTTATTCCATGTGGCTACCATGTGCCCAGCTGAAAATCTATTATTAAGGAAAAAGAGGAGATGAATAATTGAGAGAGGGGTACTACCAGTCTCTTTCACAAATAAAACTTGTAATTTAAAAAATAATACATTTTATTTCATCTAATGTGTCCAGAATATTTTTTTTTGTTATTACTGAGGCAGAGTCTTGCTCTGCTGCCCAGGCTGGAGTGCAGTGGCACGATCTCAGCTCACCGCACTCTCCACCTCCAGGGTTCAAGCAATTCTCATGCCTCAGCCACCCAAGTAGCTGACATTACAGGCATGCACCACCATGCCCAGTTAATTTTTGTATTTTTTGTAGAGACGGGGTTTTGACATGTTGGCCAGGGTGGTCTCTAACTCCTGGTCTCCAGTCATCCACCCACCTCAGCCACCTAAAGTTCTGGGATTACAGGCCTGAGCCACCACATCCAGCATAGAATATTATTATGCCAATGTGCAACTATATAAAAATTATTTCATGTTCTCTTTTGTACTATGTCTTTGAAAATTAATATATATTTTATGCTGACATCACTTATATTCCCTCATTCATTCACCTACACTACATCCCAATTCACACTAGCCACATTGCAAGTGCTCAGTAGTCATATTAAAGAATGTTCTGGAGCCGGGCAGCTTGCAGTGTGGTCCATGGGCCAGAAGCATCAGCAACTATGGGGAGCTTGTCAGAAGTGCAAGACCCCAAAGCCCCACTCCAGACCTCCTAAATTAGAATATGCATTTAAAAAAGATCTTCAGGTTATCTGTGTGCACATTTAAGTATGAGCTGCACTGTTCTATAATAATTCTTCAGACAAGAGTTACATTAGAATCTAACGAAAAAGTCTCGAGAAAAGAGAAACGACCTCGACGAACTCTCTGGAATCGAACATAGAAACTTGTCAGGTCTCATTTTTCCTTTTTCTCATCCCATTAGATTGCTCATTAGACCTTCTGAGAAGGGGCAATTTTAAAGAAGTTACATTCAAACAAATCAATTTAGTAATGGTTAATTGACCAGGGGAAAATTAAAAAGCCAAACAACATAGAATCGTTAGATTGTGAGTGGATTTAATTTTAAAGGCTAACCTCCAATGGCATTAGCAGAGTTTTAAAATATATTGGACTTCTCTTAAACTTGTTCCCTGTTTTTTTAATAGCTTTATTCAGATACAATTCATATACCATACAATTCAGCAATGTCAACTGTATAATTCAAGAGTTTTTAATATATTCACAGAGTTGTATAGTTATCACTGCAATCAATTTTTGAACATTTTCATCACTCCCCAAAGAAATCCTGTACTGATTGACAGTCACTCCCCATTTCTTCCTAGCCCTAGGCAGCCACTAACGTACTTTCTGTCACTATAAAATTACCTACTCTGAGCATTTCATATCAATGAAATCACATCACATGTGGTCTTTGGAGACTGGCTTCTTTCATTTAGCCTAGGGTTTTTTTTTAATTGCATTTTAGGTTTTGGGGTACATGTGAAGAACATGCAAGATAGTTGCATAGGTACACACGTGGCAGTGTGATTTGCTGCTTTCCTCCCCTTCACCTATATCTGGCATTGCTACCCGTGCTATCTCTCACCAATTCCCCACCCCGCGCTGTCCCTCCCCTATTTCCCCCTAACTGTCCCCAGTGTGTAGTACTCCCCTCCCTGTGTCCATGTGTTCTCATTGTTCAACACCCGCCTATGAGTGAGAACATGCGGTGTTTGATTTTCTGTTCTTGTGTCAGTTTACTGAGAATGATGGTTTCCAGGTTCATCCATGTCCCTACAAAGGACATGAACTCATCGTTTTTGATGGCTGCATAATATTCCATGGTGTATATGTGCCACATTTTCCCTGTCCAGTCTATCATCCATGGGCATTTGGGTTGGTTCCAGGTCTTTGCTATTGTAAACTGTGCTGCAATGAACATTTGTGTGCATGTGTCCTTGCAGTAGAATGATTTATAATCCTTTAAATATATACCCAGTAATGGGATTGCTGGGTCAAATGGAATTTCTATTTCTAGGTCCTTGAGGAATTGCCACACTGTCTTCCACAATGGTTGAACTAATTTACACTCTCACCAACAATGTAAAATGTTTCTATTTCTCCACATCCTCTCCAGTATCTGTTGTCTCCATATTTTTTAATGATTACCACTCTAACTGGTGTGAGATGGTGTCTCAATGTTGTTTCGATGTGCATTTCTTTAATGACCAGTGATGATGAGCATTCTTTCATATGTTTGTTGTCCTCATATATGTCTTCTTTGGTAAAGTGTCTGTTCATATCCTTCACCCACTTTTGAATGGGCTTGTTTTTTTTTTCTTGTAAATCTGTTTTAGTTCTTTGTAAATTCTGGATATCAGCCCTTTGTCAGATGGGTAAACTGCAAAAATTTTTTCCCATTCTGTTGGTTGCCGATTCATTCTAGTGACTGTTTCTTTTGCCGTGCGGAAGCTATGGAGTTTGATTAGGTCCCATTTGTCTATTTTGGCTTTTGTTGCCAATGCTTTTGGTGTTTTGGTCATGAAGTCCTTGCCTATGCCTATGTCCTCAATGGTTTTGCCTAGATTTTCTTCTAGAGTTTTTATGGTGTTAGGTCTTATGTTTAAGTCTTTAATCCATCTGGAGTTAATTTTAGTGTAAGGTGTCAGGAAGGGGTCCAGTTTCTGCTTTCTGCACATGGCTAGCCAGTTTTCCCAACACCATTTATTAAACAGGGAATCCTTTCCCCATTGCTTGTTTTTGTCAGGTTTGTGAAAGATCGGATGGTTGTAGATAAGCTGTGTTGCCTCCAAGGCCTCTGTTCTGTTCCATTGGTCTATATCTCTGTTTTGGTACCAGTACCATGCTGTTTTGATTACTGTAGCCTTGTAGTATAGTTTGAAGTTCGGTAGTGTGATGCCTCCCGCTGTGTTCTTTTTGCTTAGAATTGACTTGGCTATGTGGGCTCTCTTTTGGTTCCATATGAAGTTCATGGTGGTTTTTTCCAGTTCCGTGAAGAAAGTCAATGGTAGCTTGATGGGGATAGCATTGACTCTGTAAATTACTTTGCGCAGTATAGCCATTTTCACGATATTGATTCTTCCTAACCATGAACATGGAATGTTTCTCCATCTGTTTGTGTCCTCTTTTACTTCATTGAGCAGTGGTTTGTAGTTCTCCTTGAAGCGATCCTTTATGTTCCTTGTTAGTTGTATTCCTATAGCCTAGTGTTTTTAAGGTTCATCCATGTCGTAGCATGCATCGGTACTTCATTTCTTTTCATGGCTGTATAATATTCCATGGTATGGATATAGCACATTTTGATTATCCATTCGCAAACATACAAAGTTTTAATATGGAAGCCAGAGGAGAAGGGAAGAAAACAGTAAGGAGGAATCAAGGAAATAATAGCTCCTTCTGGGTTCAGAGTCACAGAGAATCAGAACTGAAAAAATCTTAAAATTCATTTAGTGCCTTGTTGTCCATGTGGAGAACTGAGACCCAACAAATGGAAACCCTTTGCCCAGGGCCCTCCAACATCAGGAGGCCCAGCTGGGATGAGGATCCAGACTGCTCTCTGACTCCAAGTTCTCTGTTGTACTCTGCCACCGCAGACATCAGGGCCTCAGGGCTGTGCCTCTAGGTAGCAATGGAAACAGGAGTCCTACCAGCACCAGGGCGAGGCATAGGTCTTAATCTTAGTCTTGGTCTCAATTTCAGAAAACCATGTGGAGTCGAGAACCCCTAGGTGGATTTGGAGTTAGTTTTGGAGAGCTGCTTTGAAGATCTGTAGTGAAATATCTGTGGGATATTCTGTGCCTCTTTCCATGTTACATTCAGCTGTATCTCTTAATCATCAGAAAGAATATATTAAAGCTCAGGAATCTAGCTCATCATAGCTGGAATGACCTTTATGCCTTCTTTCCAATAGAGGCCCATGGAGGGAAGGTGACTTGCCAAGAAACCTCCTCTGGCGTGTGACAGCCAGTGTTCCCAGGGCACCGTCTTTCTGTGCTACTCATACCATTTGGTGCCATGCTTCTAAACCACTGGTTCTCACTCACGGGGCCAGCACCCTAGTATGCTTGCTGCCTCTCCACTGGACCCTTGACTCTGCTGCCATTATCACGCGTCCACTCTGATGATCTCCATGTGCTCGTACTTTCCTATTGGATTCACAATCTCAGGCATGAACAGGTGATTGGCTGAGCGCCTTGAGGTGCGGAAAGTGAAGATCTGCTGCCCTTCCGCCTCCGTGATAGGAGGCGGGGCCATACTTCTCACCTATTTGGGGATTCTGCTAAGTTAGGAAGACTGGATGCTGGGTAGTCAAAAAACAACAGGTGTCCACAACAGTTATAAATATAATATTCTCAAGTGAGAAAACACCAAAGCTTTAGCCCCCTGAAGAATACCAATGCTTGGCAGTGACTCAGGGAAGCGGCAGCCTGGAAAGACGGGAGACAGGGATTTAAAGAAAGGCTGGAAACATTGCTAGAGGTAAGTGTTCCGTTCTGGCTGTCTCTCAGAGAGACAGAGCAAGCTGAGTGGGGGACAGGGGACAAAGGAAGGTGAGGTGTTTCTAGCAACCAGAAATGCCCACCAAGTAAATGGAGTGATTCAGAAGGTTGAGACCTCTTCACACCTGGAAGTTTCTGCATTGGGACATTGTCAAAGGGGGCAGACCCCCTCAGGCATGGGAGGCTCTAAGGCTGAACTGTCCAAGACAGAAGCCACTAGCTACACGTGCGCTTTGAGCACATATTGAAATGATCATCTGCTCTATTGAACTAAGTAAAATGTGTAATTATAATTAATTTCCCTGCTTCTTTCTATTTTTTTTTTTTTTTATAAATTTCTTTCCTGGCAACTTTCGTTTCATCTTTCTATTTTTTAATGTTGTCACTAGGGAATTTACAATAAAGCCACTTTATGTGGCTTCACTGTATTTCTGTTGGGCTGCTATAGGTCTCTTCTGGTTCTGAGATGTCTCTGACCCTAAACTTCCTGACAGCTCCCCTTTGGGCTGCACCAGGTATCCACATGGTGGGGCTCTAGGAAGCCTGATAAATAACAACACCATTTCATCTTTCGGAGTCTAGAACCAGCTGAGAGAAAAGTATCCCCTTTCTCGGCAAATTGGAGGAAAATGAGGCTTCAGGTGTGGCCAGGCAGGCTTGCTAATACATCACGCCTGGGACAGATAGGCTGTCTTTCTCATCTGCCAGTGTCTGGTGCAGATGGCCAGCTGCACCCCAACCCCCACAAGGATGGAGCCCAGCACAGAAGGCCGCCTCCCGCTCCAACAGGCCGAGCGATTGAGCCCCACAGGTGAGGGGTTTCTCCCAAACTCACTGGTCAGACAAATCATCTTGCTCCTGGGGAGAAGTGAGGTCGGGAGTATGGGTTTCTCCCAGGAACACCAGTGTAAGGAGGAGGGTGAGAGAAGGATACAGACTTAGATTTTCTCAGCCTTAAACCTCCAGAAATAGTCCAGTGTCCAGCAGCCTCAGATTCAGGGAAACTGAGGCTTCCCCCAGGCAACTTACTCCACCTATTTTAGCTCTGTCTTCTGACCGGAGCTAGCAACACCCACATGGGCACGAAATGTGACAATGCCTAGAAACACACATCACCTTGCTGAGTGCGAACTCAGTGCTCCACACAAACCAGCTATGGTTTCTTCCCTTACTGCTAGCACTTGGTGTGAACTGTCTGTCTATCTCATGGAGCAAACTGCGGGGCGGGGCCGGGGTTTTCCTATCTCTTGCTGGTCTCATATCTAAGACCAGCTATAGAATTGTGGGATTTCAGAGCCGTTAGAGGTCCCAGATACCATCTTGTCATGTGGCAGATTAAGTAACTGGCCTGTAAGTGAGGAAGGGAGGTGACAGTCAGGAAGAGGGCCATATGGGGGTGGTAAGTGACACGTGCAACCTCTTTACCCACCCCCACGCTGTCACCACACTTCCTGGACCTAGTAATTCAGGAAGGCAGTCTGTCTGACCGAAAGGCAGGAAGTCCGCCGGGTCCACTCCCATCCCAGTGGTGTGGTGGCTGAGCTCTATTCTCAGGCTGCCAACACCACACTCCTAGTGGGCATGGCATGCAAGTCTTAGCTGCTTACTTCTAGGATCTGCCACATTCAGAGTTTGTCTCCTAGTCTGCTTTCCTTATTTTGTTTTTTTTTTTGAGATGGGGTCTCACTCTGTCACCCAGACTGGAGTGCAGTGGTGCAATCTCAGCTCACTGCAGTCTCCGTCTCCGGTTCCAGCGATTCTCCTGCCGCCTCAGCCTCCCAAGTAGCTGCGATTACAGGCACCTGCCACCATGCCCAGCTAATTTTTGTATTTTTAGTAGAGATGGAGTTTCACCATGTTGGCCTGGATGGTCTCGATCTCTTGACTTCATGATCCACCCGCTTCAGCCACCCAAAGTGCTGGGATTGTGGGCATGCGCCACCGTGCCTGGCCTGCTTTTCTCATATTTGATATTGCTGAGACAACCTCAAGTGATCTCAGGTTCCAGTGGCGCTGTCCCAGACCCAGCATCTGGGAAGAGACAAGGAGATATTTTTGCGATCTTTTAAAGATACTTTCTCCATTCACTTTATTGTTTTTGAAATGGAAAATATTAAGTTGAAATTTTAATGCATACCTGTTTCTGACTCCAATTATGTGATACCTAAAGCATCTATTTTTGTAATTAAAAAAATCAAATATTCAGTGATACATTTAATAGGGTATGTATTACAAAAGATTTTTTTGGTTTTTTTTTTTTTTTAATTTTTTTTGAGACAGAATCTCGTTCTGTTGCCCAGGCTGGAGTGCAATGGTGTGATCTTGGCTAACTGCAACCTCAGCCTCCCAAATTCAAGTGATTCTCCTGTCTTAGCCTCCCGAGTAACTGGGACTACAGGCGTGCACCACACCCAGCTACTTTTTTTTTTTTTTTGTATTTTTAGTAGAGATGGTGTTTCACCATGTCAGTCAAGCTTGTCTCAAACTCCTGACCTCAAATGATTCGCCAGCCTCAGCCTCCCAAAGTGCTGGGATTACAAGTATCAGCCACCGCTCCCGGCTTACAAAAGTAGTTTTTATCTTAAAATAAATTGAACTATGCCAAAATTTCACTTGTGGTTAACCACAAGTGCAACATATTTATGTCACCGACTCCACACTTCTGTCTATTGTTGTCTCTCTAATATTCTTTCTGTGCACACAAAATGCATCCTAATCATGACTCTAGACAGATCTACTCTTTGGAGAGTGATAGAGATTGATGACAGGAAATAAAGAATTTTCTGTTTGGAGAGAAACATAGATGAGCTTGACTTTGCTCGCAGTTCCTCTTCACAGCACAAATGGGGAGGAGCATCAGAGCTGGACTCAGAGACCAGGGTTCTTATCTTAGCTTTGCCACCATTAAACTGGAGATCTGGGGCAAGTCTCTTCTCCCTCAGCTACCTTGTCCCCAGCCTTAGGAAACCAGCTGAGCTGAGCCTTGCTGGGTAAGAATGGCCCGGGGGTTGAAGGAGGAATTCTGGCGCTGTGCTCTGTGCCATAGTGAATTGCAGAAGTGGCAGCTCTGCAGATGCCAGTGTGGGTCACGCGCCGTGACGTGCAGAGGAGGAGACTGTGCTTCTGAGTAGGCCACTCCTGCAACTGACCTCTCTGTCCTGTTTCGTGAGATCTTGCCCATGTTATGAGAGTCCACCTGCTTTTTAGCAGGAAAAATCACGACCCAATCACTCTAGGTTTGCCTTCTACGTTGTCCTATTCATTGATTCAATAGCCTTTCTTTGGCATAAACTTTTGAAATTTCCCTATTTAAATGATGTCCCTCCCAAGGGGGTGCGCTGTAGCACTGAAAATGATTTCTTTCTGTCTCTGGTTGGCTATCTGTTCTCATTTATTCCTGGACTTAAATTTCAGCCTGATTGTCATTATTTATTTTAAGCAATCAGCCTGGACTTCATTGACATGGCAGTATTTTAGGGAATCCAGTTGTAGGTCAAATGTCTGGGGTTTCGAAGAGTGTAAGCTTAAGTTTCTGACCTGGACTCGGGAGACTAAAGGTTGTCACTAAAAACTGCCATCTTTATGGAGGGTGGACGGGGAGAAGGTATTTAGTAAATGGGGCTTTCTCCTAATGTGATGAAAGGAGACCAGCAGCTCCAATTCAATTCAAAGGCAACTCAGTGAGGGCCCAGTAAGGGTCTAAGGCTGCACTCATCACTGGAGTCTCCAGCTTTTGTCTGAAAGTCTACCTGCTCCCAAGAGAGTATTGAGCACTTACCATCTGACCAGCCCTGTGCCAAGTGCTGTATGGGACCTAGTGGTGGTGGTGGTGGTGACCTAACGTACAGGACCATGTAGATGCTGGTGGCTTTCAGCTGTACAAGCAGCATCCAGACAGAGGGTTCCTGCAGCTGGGCCTGACCAGTCCTCCAGCAAGAAGGGGCTGGCATTGTTTTACTGTCACAATCCTGGTATCTGAAGCACCTGGAATGCACTGGCTTTTTGCCTTTGGTACTCTAGTTCCCCAGCTCAGACTAGAACTCTGTTCTAAACCCTACTTCTCTTAACTGGGGTTCATGCAGCCAATCTCTCTTGCCATCTTCTCACCACTGCTCCTTGTATCTCCAGCAGGGGATCTGCTCTCATCTGGATGGCCACCAGCTTCCACCCAGCTGCAGTCCCAGCCCTGCAAATAAGTAAGACCAACTGGGACCCATCATTGTCAGGATTTCTCCTGATCCCTCAACCTGTTTCCACTTCTGTGTTTCCCTCTCAGGGAAGGGCACCTCCTCCACCCAGGCACCCAACTAGAAACCTGAGAATAATCTTAAGTCATTTCCTCTCTCTCACCACCATCATCCAAATAAAGTTGATTTGTGATCTCTCAGATCTCCTGGTTTCTCTCCATTCCCAGTTACAACCTTAGTTCAGCGCACATGTGTCTGTTTTGCTCACCGTCTCAGTCTCTGCACCTAGCACAGGACCTGTCCAATGGTTGCTCATACCATTTGTGGAATGAAAGATGTGAGTGAGAGTGAGTGAGCCAATGGAGACCTGCCAGGATGACCTGACCCTGGTTTACCATTTTTTTTTTGTTTGAGATGGAGTCTCACACTGTCGCCAGTCTGGCCAATGTAGTAAAACCCCGTCTCTACTAAAAATACAAAAAATTAGCCAGGTGTGGTGGCGTGTACCTGTAATTCCAGCTACTCAGGAGGCTGAGGTAGAAGAATCGCGTGAACCTGGGAGGCGGAGGTTGCAGTGAGCCGAGATCGAATATTTGTTGACCAAAGGTCTAGAAACTCCTAATTCTGTGCCTCAGTGCTTCCTGCCCCACGCCTCTCCCTCAGCCCTCCACCCCAGATCCAGCTGGCTTCTGGCACTGATCACTCTGAGGTGAGCTGCTGTCCGTGGGCCAGCTCCACATGGCAAAGTGTTTTGGGTGCTCGCGCCACCCATTCCGTTCTTCTCCATGACAGGTCGCTTGGTGCAGAGTGTCCTAGTTTGCACAGTACAACAGGCTTTCCTGACCCTGGACTTCCCAGAGTCTACCTGGTGCTTGTGGCCTCTCCTGGCCTTTTCTGACCAGGTCCCCATGATGTTTCGTGCTGATCCCTTCACTGGCCTGTGAATGTTTCTGGGGCAGGGGTGGCATCCAATTCGTCTCTGTCCACTGGTCCTCCTGTCCCGCTCCTCACAGCACCTAAAGCAAGGGCTTGTTTGTGCATAGTAGTTTCCCAGGAAAGGGTTCTTTCGGATCCATCTGAGGGCTGTAGGGACTTAGGGAGGGGTGGGGCTCTGGGAATTCAGATGGCAGAAGGAGAGCTTTGGAGGAGAGGGAGGAGAAGCTACTCCTCACCCAGCGTGAGGTGAAGGCGGAGCTCATGTGAAGGACTGTGGCAGGAATAGCGGTGCAACAAGGCACAGTGGCAGGGCGGAGCTAGGAGAGCAGAGTGGCAGCATCAGTGCCACATCAGCCCAGCCCGAGGCCTCCTGGGCAGCCAGATGACCAGGTCTCAGGCCCAGGCTTCCTGTGCAGCAAGGTGCCTTGGGCTGGGCATGCTGGTGCTGGCTGCTGTTCTCCTCCCCACCACAGGGGCCCTGGGGAAATGGTGCCTTGCTTTCCCCATATGGGTGCCTCTGATCCTTTTCATCAAACTAAGCACCACAACCACAAACTGCTTTATGTCCTCTCCAACAAGGCCCTGAGCCAAAGTTTGCTGTCTTCCTCACCATCACCACACCGTCTTCCTCACCATCACCGCACCGTCTTCCTCACCGTCACCGCACCATCTTCCTCACCATCACCGCACCATCTTCCTCACCGTCACCACACCGTCTTCCTCCCCATCACCACACCGCCTTCCTCACCATCACCGCACCGTCTTCCTCACCATCACCGCACCATCTTCCTCACCGTCACCGCACCGTCTTCCTCACTGTCACTGCAGTCTTCCTCACCGTCACCACCACCGTCTTCCTCACCATCACCACCACCGTCTTCCTCACCGTCACCGCACTGCCTTCCTCACCGTCACCATCACCGTCTTCCTCACCGTCACCATCACCGTCTTCCTCACCGTCACCACCACCGTCTTCCTCACCGTCACCACCACCGTGTTCCTCACCGTCACCGCACCGTCTTCCTCACCGTAACCGCACCGTCTTCCTCACCGTAACCGCACCGTCTTCCTCACCGTAACCGCACCGTCTTCCTCACCGTCACCACCACCGTCTTCCTCACCGTAACCGCACCGTCTTCCTCACCGTAACCGCACCGTCTTCCTCACCGTCACCGCACCGTCTTCCTCACCGTCACCGCACCGTCTTCCTCACCGTCACCGCACCGTCTTCCTCACTGTCACCGCACCGTCTTCCTCACCGTCACCACCACCGTCTTCCTCACCGTAACCGCACCGTCTTCCTCACCGTAACCGCACCGTCTTCCTCACCGTAACCGCACCGTCTTCCTCACCGTCACCGCACCGTCTTCCTCACCGTCACCACCACCGTCTTCCTCACCGTAACCGCACCGTCTTCCTCACCGTAACCGCACCGTCTTCCTCACCGTAACCGCACCGTCTTCCTCACCGTAACCGCACCGTCTTCCTCACCGTAACCGCACCGTCTTCCTCACCGTCACCGCACCGTCTTCCTCACCGTAACCGCACCGTCTTCCTCACCGTCACCGCACCGTCTTCCTCACCGTCACCGCACCGTCTTCCTCACCGTAACCGCACCGTCTTCCTCACCGTCACCGCACCGTCTTCCTCACTGTCACCACACCGTCTTCCTCACCGTCACTGCAGTCTTCCTCACCGTCACCACCACCGTCTTCCTCACCATCACCACCACCGTCTTCCTCACCGTCACCGCACCGTCTTCCTCACCGTCACTGCAGTCTTCCTCACCGTCACCACCACCGTCTTCCTCACCATCACCACCACCGTCTTCCTCACCGTCACCGCACTGCCTTCCTCACCGTCACCGCACCGCCTTCCTCACCGTCACCGCACCGTCTTCCTCACCGTCACCGCACCGTCTTCCTCACCGTCACCGCACCGTCTTCCTCACCGTCACCGCACCGTCTTCCTCACCGTCACCATCACCGTCTTCCTCACCGTCACCGCACTGCCTTCCTCACGTCACCGCACTGCCTTCCTCACCGTCACCATCACCGTCTTCCTCACCGTCACCGCACCGTCTTCCTCACCGTAACCGCACCGTCTTCCTCACCGTCACCACACCGTCTTCCTCACCGTCACCACCACCGTCTTCCTCACCGTCACCACCACCGTCTTCCTCACCGTCACCACCACCGTCTTCCTCACCGTCACCGCACCGTCTTCCTCACCGTCACCGCACCGTCTTCCTCACTGTCACCGCATGGTCTTCCTCACTGTCACTGCCACCATTCTGCTCGCCCTTTCCCACATCCGAACAAAGCTGCAGAGTGCAGCCCATGTTCCTTCATTACCCCATTTGACCATCGCTGCTGCCGTTATTCACTCTTACAGTTAAGGATGCAGAGGTTCAGAGAGGTTAAGGGGCTAATTCAAGTCACACGGCCCAACGAGGTGGAGGTGGGGGAGGATGGATTGGGAAATCTGCCCTGGAATCCCTTTTAGAAAGTGTCAGCAGGGCACAAGTGGGGTCTGTGTGTGCACTTGTGTAAGTGTCTGTCCTGATCATCTCTGTGCACCTGAATGTGTGTACATCCTGAGTAGGCGGGGTGCTTGGGCAGTGTGTGGTGCCTTTGTAGGTGTGGATGTGTGCAGCTCTGTTGGGGGTGTCCTCAGGCTCGAGTGTGTGTATGTGGCTGGCTGCTGATACATGCATGCACATGGTTGCTCCACCTCTCCTCAGATGCCTTGGCTCTGGGTTTGACAACTGAAACCCAGCTGCACTCTGGCCGGGAAACATCCGCCGTGGAAACCGAGGAGGAGTCGACAGTCCCTAAAGAGGGTTACACATGCTGCCAGCAAGCGCGCCTGGCCCACTGCCTAATTCCCTGCAAATGCTCTTTCAGTCTGTTTCTAATTTGGACTCTGCCTTCCCCTGCCCCCACCCATCCCTTCCCACCCTCTCGACTTGCCTGAAACCAGTCAAATTATGCTGAATAATCGCTGCAGAGCGGGGAGAGTGCTAAAGGTCGCCAATGGGCTGTCAGAGGGTGTAGTAATGTCACATTTTAATTTACACAGGGAACGGCGCACGAATCAAAACCAATAAATAATTTGGGCTGCACCAGCAGCTGTAGCCCACAGTAACTCCTACAGGTCATGCCACTTCCTGGGGAGAAACCACTAACTGTCACACCCTGAAGTCCACCATGCTTGAGAAAACCCATGTGCATATGTACAGATGTAAAATAGAACATTTTCACTCTGCAAGGGGACCATATTTGGAGACTTGCAGCATCAGCAAGAATCTCTCCAGTTGTTTGAGTATTACCCAGATGTTCTGGGTATTAAGATTCTAAAACAAAATATGCCTTCTGTATATTTTGCTGCCCTGTGAAATACTCAGCTCCAGGCTGATCCAGATGCATGGGAAAGTGTATACAAAGCAGAGTGAGGAGCATGCAAAGCAGGGCTGTATGTCTACATTGACGGCAGCTCTGAAAAACCAATCTACATGCAGAGAAAGGCGGAGGGGCTGCTGGGGAGACGTCCGTTGGAGCTTTTTCGTGCTGAGGGGTTGGGGGTATGATCTGAGGTACAGTTATTATTATTATTTTTTATTTTAATAATTAATATGAACTTAAAAAGAATGCATGTGGTCGGGTGCGGTGGCTCACACCTGTAATCCCAGCACTTGGGGAGGCTTAGGTAGGCAGATCATGAGGTCAGGAGTTTGAGACCAGCCTGGCCAACATGATGAAACCCATCTCTACTAAAAATACAAAAATTAGCCGGGCATGGTGGCTGATACCTGTGTAATCCTAGCTATTCAGTAGGCTGAGGCGGGAGAATCGCTTCCACCCAGGGTGTGGGGCCAAGTTTGCAGTGAACCAGGCTAGCGCCACTGCACTCCAGCCTGGGTGACAGAGCAAGACTCTGTCTCAAAAAAAAAAAAAAGGAAAAAAAGAATGCATGCATTCTTTGAAGGCAGGGGACTTGCTCTACTGACCCCTTTTGGTCCCTTGCAGACCGATGAGTTAGATAGGAGCCCCAAAGTGGGGAGGTCTTGAGATGGTTCTCACCTGTGTTTTGTGGCTGAGTAACCTGGGAAGGTGGCAGGCGGGAGGAGGACAAGCTGTAGGTTTTCACAGCATCTGGAGGCCTTTGCTGGGAGGCCCTGCCTGTGGTGTTCTGGTGAAAACCCCGTTCCCTCCCCTGAGCCTCTGGAGCATCTGCAATTGGTGTGTGCTCCAGGGCCTGTGGAGGGTGCCTGGCGTGCTGCCCACCTCTCAGCTGGCTCTGTAACTGCAGGAAGGTGGGGTTTGTACCTCACGGGGCCACTGCCTTGGAAGCTGTGAGGCTGTCAAGACTCTGTAGCTGCAGCTTCTCCATCTGGCTGGAAAGGAAGCAGGGGAAGAAGCTGCTGAGGTTGAATGACACCCTGAGGACTTTGCTCCCCTCCTCCTACCACACAGCAGACCGGGGCCACCAGGATGCCTGGGTGAGAAAGGGGTGGGGCAGGGGGGCCCACACTTGTATTGCACACCAGAGCCTGTCTCCTGTTTCATCCCTCAAGGTGCTTCCCATTCATATCCTTTTTTCCATTTTCAACCTGTTGCCATCTATTTAGTTGTGTGATACTAAGGACGCTGCCTGTGCCAAAATCCTCATTTACTACTCAGAGCACACCTGCGAAGTGTGTGTGGCAAAGAAGGCTAGCTGTCCACTGCCCAAGGGCGGACTTCTCCTTCCTTTAGGGTTGAGTTTCTGCTAAGGAATAGCTGCAATTTTCCAACTCCCTTACAGTTAGGTCCAGCCCTAGGATGGAGTTCTGACCAATGGAAAGTGAGTAGTGGAGTGGGTTGCTCCATTCCAGAGCCTGCCCCCTAGAAACCTCGCAGAAAGCTGTCTCCAAGTACTGCCTCTTCTTCCTGGATGGAGCGTCGGCAACCCCACCATGACCTTCGAAGCTACAAACTTAAAATGGCAGAGCATCTGCCACCTTGGGGTTTTGAGTGACTGTGTGGAGACAGACTGCCCAGACAGCTTGTTCCCAGCCCTGTCCTGAGCAAGAAATAAACTTATATCCTATTGTTTCCCAGTCATTACACTTTTCGGGGTTTGTTTTAGCAGTGAACATCCCTAAGTAATTGATTAGAAATTTTCATTCCTGTTTTACAAATGAGGAAATCGAGACTCAAAGAGGAAAATTCATTGCCCAAGGTCACATATTCAGTCACTAGCAGAGTCACGATGCCAGCCTAGGTCTTCCTGGCTTCAAGGTCATGCTCCAGTTATGTGAGTTTCCCCAAGTGTGCTCCACAGAGCACTGCTGAAAACCCCGAAACCCTCACGACAACACCCTGCAGCTCCTATGCTCAAATAAATTTGGGAAATGCCAGCTTCAGTCAACAGGTTTCTTCGCCACAGTCCTTTTCATGTCACCATGCTAATGATACCTGTGTATTACCACCAAGGCATCTAACATGAAGGATTTTCCAATGGGTTGAACTGTGTTACTCTCTCAACCCCCTAAAGGATTCATTGAAGTCCTAACCCCTGGTATCTCAGTATGTGACCTTATTTGGGTACAAGGTCTTTGCAGATTTAACCAAGTTAAAATGAAGTCATCAGATGGGCCTTAGTTCAATATGGTGTCCTTAGAATAGGCGAAATTCTATTTATATAATTATAAATATAATATATATGTGTCTCTGTGTTTATAAGACAGAGACGAGCAGACACAGAAGGAAGATGACGTGAAGACACGCAGGGACACACAGCAGATAAGCCACAGGAAGGGGAGGGCTGGAGTGGTGCATATGTAAACCAAGGAATGCCAGAGACGGCCAGCAAACCCCAGAAACTAGAAGAGACAAGGAAAGCTTCTCTCCCAGAGCTTTCCGAGGAAGCACAGCCCTGCCAGCACGCTGACTTCGGCCTTCTCACCTCCATCACTGTGAGAGCCCTTGTGTCTGTGGTTGAAGCCACCCAGTTTATGGTACTTTGTAATGGCACCCCTGGGAAATGCATACACTGCCTGAGGCTCCTTTCAAAACCAAAATTTCTGGGCAATGTTATCTTACTGATAATCATCCAAATGACAAACAGTGGTGGCTTTGGTTTACTGACAAACATGAAGGAAAGGAGAGCCTGGAGGGACAAAGGGTAGCACCACAGAGCTGCTCGAGCTTCAGCTTTGGCGCCGTGGAGGCTGCTCTGCACCCAGGTTTTTTCGCATCCTGGGGCTCAGTCCTCCACCGCTCTGGACACAGCTGCCTTTTCTATAAGGGTGGGGCTAACACTTATGTCATAGGTTGGTGGGAGGGTTAAACAAATTAACGTACCTTAAATGTCTAGTCTGGTACCTGGCAGGTACCCAGTGTCTGTTCCTTTGAATCGCACAAGCAGGATTGAATCCAAACTCTGCTATTTACCAATAGTGTTGCCGTGGGCAATTTGCTCAATATTTCAAAGTCTGGATTTCACCATCTAAGCAAAGAGAAAGTAATGTCTGTTGTTAAACGATTTTCAAACAAGGTAAAATTCATGGTTCTGAAATGGATAAAAATGAGCATTATGAATGAGTGAACCAGGAGGACGTTACAACTGATTCAAAGAAGAATCCAAAGACCAGATGTGTTTATAGTTACGGAATGTTGATGTTCAGGTGGTCGCAGTGATCTGGCTTTTGCACTGTGGGAGGGTGGATGGAGCTCATTTGCGGGTCCACAATTCAGGGTCACTCTGTGCCCTCTGTTCCCTTGAACTTACAGAGCAGTAAATTAGTCCAAAGGCTAGAATCAGATAATCCAAAGAGTATGCTCTCAACAATAAATAGTTTTCTCTTAGAGAAACTCTGTAATCTTCTTTGCTTCTTTCAGATTTCCTTATAGTCTCATATATTTATATGTGTAGGATTGAGAAGAGATGGATACATGAAAAAGGGAAGTTTCTGAATCAGGTATAATCCTGTTTTTATAAAAACAAACTGCGTGTATGTGTGTTGGTATGTACACACATGCGTGGGTGTGTATATGTAATGTTGATTAAATATAGACAAAGGATTATAAATAAGGATCGTTACAAGGATTGTAAACAATGGCCACTTCTGGAGGGCAGGTCTGGTGATGCTGATGGTGATGATGGTGATGGTGGCGGGAGAGTTTCCTGACTTATTTTCTAAACTTCTGTGTTGTTTGAATAAAAACAAATATCTACTCCATTGTGAATAAGGAATGTCTGCGTGAGAAAAAAGAAGTGTCCATTGTGCTTTACACAATGGGTAGCATTCAACAAATCACAGGTTTCATCATTGTCCTTATTTTACATTCAACTATCCCAGAGCCCCCTAAGCCTATTCCAGGGAAGGAAATTACAAACCAGAACAATGCTGTGGCAGCCCAAGGACCTCTCCCTTTGTGGTAGGCTAGTTTTGAAATCCTAGACTTGCATTTTGACTCCCTGGAGATGGGAGGAGACCTCCATCCTCCATCCTGAGATACAGCCTTGGAGTGGCTCCTGTCTGTTTCATTTCCTTAGCCCCCACCAGCAGTCCCACACTCAGGCCCACCCAGTGTTTAGCTGAGACAAACTCCTTGGCCACAGGAGTGAGGCCTAACTGGGGCCAAATTCTAGGGTGAAGTGTTGTCTATGCCCTGTGCCATCTTCTTGCCCAGACAGGAGCTAGGAGACACCCATTAGCTCCATAGGAGTCTGGTTACCATCCCCTACCCAGGGAGGAGGTGCTGGTCACAACAGGTGAAGAGACAAAATAAAGTTGTTGGTTTTCTTTTTTTGAGACAGTCTTGCTTTGTCACCCAGGCTGGAGTGCAGTGGTGCGATCTCGGCTCACTGAAACCTCCCCTCCTGGGTTCAAGGAATTCCCTTGCCTCTGCCTCCTCAGTAGCTGGGATTATAGGTGCCTGCCACCATGCCTGGCTAATTTTTGTATTTTTAGTAGAGATGGGGTTTCACCATGTTGGCCAGGCTGGTCTTGAACTCCTGACCTCGTGATCCACCCGCCTCGGCCTCCCAAAGTGCTGGTATTACAGGCATGAGCCACTGCACCCAGCCTGAAATAAAGTTTTTGATCACATAAAGCTAAGGATCTAATTTCAACCTCTCACTCATCCCCAAAGGGCTTGGGATGGAGTCAGGAGACCCAACCCTCATGCAGGTTTGGCCACTAACTAGCTGCTTCTCCATGGACTGTGTCTCAGTTTCCCTATCTGCCTGATGACACTAAGAGGCTCCAAGGGCTATCATGAGGCTCAGCCAAGGTGATGTTTGTGAGCTGTGGGGTTCTGATGTTTGTGAGCTGTGGGGTTCTGTAGAGATTTAGTTTTCACTGATGCAATGAGGTACTTCAGGATGCTTAATATGCTTTAATAGCAGATGTTACGTGGCACTTACCGTGGCGTGTAAGGCCCTGTTATATCTGATTTACATATATTCAGTCATTCAAAATTCACAGCAGCCCTATGAGGAATGCACTATTATACAATCCCCATTTTACAGATGAGAAAATAGAAACAATGAGTGCTGAGTAACTCTCCCTTCCCATGGTAACAGTCACACCTGGACGGAACCCTTCCTCAGGGAGCCCTCTCTCAAAGCCACAGACTCTTGGGTTTTCTTTTCTTTTCATTCTCTTTTTTGGGGAGGGATTCTTTCACTGTAGAATACTTCAACTGTATGAGAGTAAAAATAATATTATAATAAATTTCCAGGCATTCCCATTACCTAGCTTTATTAATTACCAAATCATAGCCATCATCACTCCCCTTCACTCCCTGAATTATTCTACAGCAAATCCCAGACATCATACATACACATATTTTATTTTTTATTTATTTTTACTTGTTTTTTGAGCTGGCCTCACTCTGTGCCTGGCTGGAGTGTAGTGGCACCATCATAGCTCACTACAGCCTCAAACTCCTGGGCTTAATCGATCTTCCCACCTCAGCCTCCGACGTAGCTGGGACTATGGGCATGTGCCATCATGCCTGGCTACCTTTTTAAATTTTTGTAAAAATGAAATCTTGCTATGTTGCCCAGGCTGGTCTTGAACTCCTGGCCTCAAGCAATTCTCCTATCTCGGTTTCCCAAAGCGGTGGGATTACAAGAGTGAGCCATCATGCCCAGGCTTTATTTTCTATTTCGATAAGACAAGAGTCTCCAGAAAATATTTAGCCATAAGATTGTTAGGCCACTTAAAATATTTTAACAGTAATTCAGTAATTCCATAATATTATTGACTATTCAGTCATTATTCATATTTCCCAGATTTTCTTATGCATTAAGAAAAGTTGGTTTTCTTTATTTGAATTGAGATCCCAAAGAGGTTCCCATATTGTAATTGGTGGATAGGTCCCTTAAGCCTGTTTTAATCTACAGGTTTCTCTTTCAGTTTTTTCCTTGCATTTTTGTTTGCTTATTTGTTATTATTGTTCTGAAGAAACTGGGTCGCTTGCCCTGTGGAGTTAACCACAGTACAGATTTTGCTGAATTCGCCTGTATGGTTTGTTTATATGGTTACAATTCCTCTGTCCTCTAGGCTTTTTTTTTTTTTTAATGGTAGTTATATTTAGAGGGCTGCCCATATTCAAGCTTTAAAACAAATTCTAATTTTTATAGCAGTTTTAGGTTCACAGCAAAATTGTGCGGAAGGTACAGCAATTTCCTATATGCCTCCTACCTCAACACATGCATAGACTTCCCCATGATCAATATCCGCCACCAGAGTGGTATTAAATACATTTGTGTCAATTGATAGCCCTATATTGACACATCCTTATCACCCAGAGTCCATAGTTTACATTAGGGTTCACTTTTGGGGTTGTCCATTTTATGGGTTTGGAGGGATGTATAATGTCATGTGTCACTGTTAAAGTATCATACAGAGTAGTTTCCCTGTCTTACAAATCCTCTGTGCTCCACCGTTCATAACTCCCTCCCCACTAACTCCTGGAAACCACTGGTCTTGCTGTCTCCAGAGTTTTGCTTTTTCTAGAATGTCATATAGTTGGAATTGTAAAGTATGTAGCTTTTTAAGATTAGCTTCTTTTCTTTCTTTTCTCCCTCTCTCCCTCCCTTCTTTCCTTCCTTCCTTCCTTCCTTCCTTCCTTCCTTCCTTCCTTCTTTGCTGAGGTGTCTGTTAAGGTTTTTGTCTATTTTTAAATCAGGTTTCTTTTTTCTTTTCTTTTTTTTTTGAGATGAAGTTTCACTCTTGTCACCCAGGTTTGGAGTGCAGTGCAATGGTGCGATATTTCTTCTCTGATTCATGTGTCATTTAGAAGTGTATTGTCTAATCTCCAAGTACTTGGGAATTTTCCAGCTATCTTTCTGCTATTCATTTCTAGTTTAATTCTCTTATGTAATAGCAGACATCGTGTGATTTCTATTCACTTAAATTTGTTAAGGTGAGCTTTATGTTCCAGAATGCTCTCTTGGTGAACTTCCTGTTTTTCTTTTTGACAGAGTCTCAGTCTGTCACCCAGGCTGGAGTGCAGTGGCATGATCTTGGCTCACTGCAACCTCTGCCTCCTGGGTTCAAGCAATTCTCCTGTATCAAGTCCCCTGAGTAGCTGGGATTACAGGCATATGCCACCATGCCAGACTAATTTGTATATTTTTAGTAGAGACGGGGTTTTGCCATGCTGGCCAGGCTGGTTGTAAACTCCTGACCTCAAGTGATCTTTCCATATAACCTTGAGAAGAATGTCTATTCTGCTGTTGTTGGATGAAGTAGTCAGCAGACGTCCATTATATCCAATTGATTGATTGTGTCATTGACTTCAACTATATTCTTACTTATATTCTGCCTCCTGGATCTGTCCACTTTTGATAAAAGGATATTGAAATCTCCAGCCAAAATAGTGGATTCATCTACTTCTCCTTGCAGTTCTATTGCTTTTTGCCTTACCTATTTTGATGCTCTGTTAGGAGCATAAATTAAGGATTGTTATTTATTCTGGAAGAATTGATCCCTTTAGTTTTATATAATGCCCCTCTTTACCCCTGATAACTCTCCTTGCTCTGAAGTCTGCTCCATCCAAAACAAATACAGCTATCCTTGCAATATCTTTCTCTATACATTTACTTTAAATCTATATGGATCCTTATATTTAAAGTTTGTTTCTTGTAGACGACAGGTAATCAAGTCTTGTTTTTCAACCCACTTTGACAATCTCTGTCCTATAGTGGGTGCATTTAGGCTAGGCATGATGGCTTACACCTATAATCTCAGCACTTTGAGAGGCTAAGGCAGGAGGAACGCTTGCATCCAGAAGTTCAAGACCAGCCTGGGGACCACAGTGAGACCCCATCTCTATGAAAAATAAAAAACTAGCCAGGCATAGTGGTGCACACCCATAGCCCAGGTATTCTGGAGGCAGAAGTGGGAGAATTGCTTAAGTTTGGAGGCAGAAGTTGGAGAGGCTGCAGTCAGCCATGATTGTCCCACTACACTCCAGCCTGGGTGACAGAGTAAGACCCTGTCTCAAAATAATAATAAAATAATGATAATAATAATTATTTTTAAAATGGGTGCATTTAAGCCATTGATATTCCGAGTGATTACTCACGTAGTTGAATTAATATTATTATATTTACTGTTGTTTTCTATTAGTTGTCCTGGTTCTTTGTTCCTATTTTGTCTTCTACTCTTTTTCTTCCTTTTGTGTTTTAATTGAACATTTTATTATTCCATTTCCTCTTCTTTCTAAGCATATCAGTTTTATTTTTTCACTTTTTTAGAAGTTGCCCTAGCGTTTGCAATATACATTTACAACTAATCCAAGTCCACTTCAGATAACACTAGACCAGCTGGGTGCAGTGGCTTATGTCTGTCATCGCAGTGCTTTAGGAGGCCGAGGTGGAAGAATCACTTGAACCCAGGAGTGAGCCATGATGGCGTCACTGCACTACAGCCTGAGTGACACAGTATAACCCCATTTCAAACAAAACAAAAAAATCCAACACACACACACACACACACACACACACACACACACACAACCAAATAATATTATATCACTTATAATAACCTAAGATAAAATAATTTTAATTCCTCCCTTCCATCCCTGGTATTACTGCTGTCATTCATTTCACTTATACATCAGCATGTACAATTAAATACATTGCTGCTATCATTATCTTGAACAGACTGATAACTATCAGATCAATTAAGACTAATAAATAAATCCAGGCACAGTGGCTCATGCCTGTAATTCCAGCACTTTGGGAGGCCGAGGCAGGTGGATCACCTGAGGTCAGGAGTTCGAGACCAGCCTGGCCAACATGGCAAAACCCCATCTCTAATAAAAAGATAAAAATTAGCCAGGCACAGTGGTATGCCACTGTAATTCCACCTACTCAGGAGGCTGAGATGGGAGAATTGCTTGAACCTGGGAGGTGGAGGCTGCAGTGAGCAGAGATCGCACCACTGCACTCCAGACTGGACAACAGGGCGAGACCCCATTTCCAAAAAATAAAAATAAAGGGGGAATAAGAAAAACAAAGGTTTTTATTTTACTTTCTCTTGTTCCTTCTTTGATGCTCTTCCTTTCTTTATGTTAATCCCAGTTTTTGATTGGTATAATTTTTCTTCTTTCTAAATAAATTCTTTTGAAGTTTCTTGCAAGACAGTTGGATTGGAAAAAAATTTTTCTCAAATTTTGTTTTTCTGAGAAGGTCTTTACTTCTCCTTTTGTTTGAAGGATAATTTTGCAGGGTACAGAATTCTAGGTCAGTGGTTGTTTTCTCTCAACACCTTAGGTATTTTAGTTCATTCTCTTCTTGGTTGCTTTGTTTCCGAAGAGAAGTCAGATAGAATTCTTATCTTTGCTCTTCTGTAGCTAAGATGTTTCTTCCCTCTGCCTTCTTTCAAGATTTTTTTTCTTTATCTTTGATTTCCTATAGTTTGAATATAATATGCCTGGGTGTATTTTTTAGGCATTTATGCTGCTTTGTGTTCTCTGTGCTTCTGGAATCTGTGGTTTTGTATCTGATCTTAATTTGAGAGAAATTCTCAGTCCTTATTCTTTCAAATATTTCTTCTTTCCCTTTCTCTCATTCTTCTCCTTTCCTTATTCCCATTTATGCCATTGGCAGTTGTCCCGCAATGCTTGGATAGTCTGTTCTATTTATTTCAGTCTTTTCTCTGCTTTATTTTCAGTTTTGAAGGTTTCTATTGAAATGTGCCCAAGCTCAGAGATTATTTTCTTAGCCATGTCCAGTCTACTAATAAGCTCATTGAAGACATTCTTCTTTTCTGTCACAGTGTTTTTTATCTCTAGTATTTCTTTTTAGTTTTTAGAATGTCCATCTCTCTGCTTACATTGCCTGTCTCTTCTTGCATGCTGCTTACTTTACCCATTAGAGCCCTTAGCATACTAGTAGTCATAGCTGTTTTACATTCTGGGTCTGATCATTTCAACATCCCTGTCATACCTGAATCTGTTCAAATGCTTGCTCTGTCTGTTTGGACTTTGTTGTTTTGCCTTTTAGTACGCCTTGTAACTTTTTCTTCAAAGCCAGGCATGGGGTCCTGGGTAAAAGAAGCTGTTGTAAATGGGCCTTTAGTAATGTGGTGGTAAGGCATAGGGGGAGGAGAAGTGTTCCAGAGTCCTACGATTTGGTCTCCATCTCTTAGAAAGCCTGTGCCTCTGGACTGTGAACTGTATACCTGCTTCCCAGCACCGCTTCCTCTTCTGAAGATTTGAGTGGGTTCCAGTTGGGTATTTCCCTTCTTCCAGGTCAGTTAGGCACTGATAAAACTCCGATAGTTTAGGCATTGGTAAAACAGTTTCTCTTAAGGGCAGACCTTGTTAAGAAGAACAGAATGTTTTGGTGTGTTCCAAAATGGCCCTTTTCTCCTCCCTGTACTGGAGACATGAGAGGATTTTTCTTCAATATTTAATGTAAGCACCAGGTCAAGTTCTTGGGGGTAAAACTCACAAACGTGTAAGACTCTCCCAACCCCATGACTAGGTCTTCTGTAGGGAGAAAACCCCACAAGAGCCAAGGCAAGGGTCTGAAGCCTCAGCACGTTCTCATATAAAGAATTCGAAACAAATTAGAAATATAGTGACATAGTTATTCCTATATATAATCATACATAATCACATAGCTACTCATATGTAATCACAAATATATACATGCATGTAATTATATAATCTTTAATCTTACTAATAAGTCTCAGGTCAAGAAGCGTGGGACTGAAGTGGCACTGGGAAAGAGATGACCCTAAGGCAAGATGCTCTGAGCCCTCTGTCGCCTGCATAAGGGCTCCTGGAGGACGCTTTGGCTATGCAACAGTGTCAGCGCTGTGAAAGCGCCCGCTGTTTAGCCAGCCAGGGAAGGAGACGTCCAAGACAGCCAAGACGTCTCCTTCCCGGAGGAGTTAGGAGAAAACTCCGCTTCTCCAAGCTCTTGTGGTGGGCCTGACAGCTGTCAGGGAGGCCCACAGACATCAGGGGACTTAACTGTCTCTATGTGGTGCTGTGCTTCAGCAGTCGCATTCAATGGCTACTTTCAAGTTCTGCTTCTGCACCTGGTTCCTCTTTTCCTTAGAAGATAAGAATTAGTAATAGTAACATAAATCTTAGTGACTTTGTTATTTCTTGACAAGTATGAAAAAAAGTGCTGACACCTTAGGTTTTCTCCTCGCCTTGGCTTCTTGAAAGTCTTGGGCCCCCTATCTCCAAGACACGTGATTTAC
The DNA here is from genome assembly GCF_049354715.1 of Callithrix jacchus. Taxonomy (NCBI): domain Eukaryota; kingdom Metazoa; phylum Chordata; class Mammalia; order Primates; family Cebidae; genus Callithrix; species Callithrix jacchus. Next base: position 23,151,618 of record NC_133516.1, on the reverse strand, counting down.
CTGACCTATCACTGACCACCATTACCTCATCCTACCTGCCCTTCCCCCTGCTTTGTACTCTGAAAGTCAGAGCGTCCAGGCACTCAGGGCCTCAGCTGGTCTCCGTGCTTTGGGTAGCAGTGGACCCCTGGGCCCAAACTCTGTTTTTTCTGTCTCTGCGTCATGTGTCTTTATTTCTAATTTCTCGTCTCCACACCAGCAGGGAGGGACTCACTGGACCCTATAGGGCTGGACCTAATAATCTTCTTAGAGTTTTTAACTCTTAGAGTTATCCACACTGAACCTTCAGCAATTAGTCACTTACAATGTAGGTTTTCTACCCTGGCCCTGGTTCCCACCATTTCTGCTCTGGTCTGTGGTCTGTTGTGATTCTCTGTATTCACCTGCCTGAGTCTTCAGTTTGGGAGTGGTGGTTTACCCTGTAAACTCTCTTTTCTTATGGATCTAAGAAGAGCTGTTGCTTTTTCAGTTTGTTCAGCTAGCCTTTCTTCTCTCCTTCCTTCCCTCTGTCCCTCCCTCTGACAGAATCTGGCTCTATTACCCAGGCTGGAGTGCAGTGGCATGATCTCGGCTGACTGTAATCTCTACCTCCCAGGCTTATGCAATCCTCCCACCTCAGCCTCAGAAGTAGCTGGGACCCCTGGCATGTGCCATCATGCCTGGGTAACTTTTGTACTTTTTGTAGAGACAGAGTTTTGCCATGTTGCCTGGGCTGGTCTCAAACTCCTGGGCTCAAGTGATCTGCCTGCCCTGGCCTCCCAAAGTGCTGGGATTCCAGGCATGAGCCAACATGCCCAGCCGAGCCTCTTACCTTTTGTAAGAGGTTTTTACCTTTTGTTAGGGTAGTATGGCAGCTTCCAAGCTTCTTCTTCACTGGGTTGGAAACTGGAAGTCCTCTTCTGGTTGCTTTTTCTTCCTCTTCTTTTCTTTTTTTTAAAGCAAGAACACTTCATCCAGCCCCCACCCCAAATATTAGTCTTTCTTCTTCCTAGTATCTAGGATGCCACCTGGAAAGAATGTGTGCTGGGACTTGGAATGCCTGGGGTCTATCTGATGGGCAAGGCTAAAAGGAAGTGGCTCAAGATGGCATCTGGAGAACTCAGTCTTTACCTGTACCTGCTATTTAGTCAGGAAGTCATCACTTCATAGTACTAGGAATCATAACCATGACTTCCGGAGTGTTTACAACATGCCAGCCACTGTTGCAATTGCTTTTAATGTAAAAACGAATTTATTCTTTTCAACAACCCCAGGTGGTTGGTACTGATATTATTACCATTTAGAAATGTGGAACCAAGCCCAGAGAAATGAAATCACTTGTCTAAAATGTCACCACTGTGTTTGCCAGAGAGAACAGTCCTATCTTAGGGAGTCCTTGACTTAGGGCCTCTCTGGGCTTCTATCATCAACACGCTTTGATGCACTGCGCTCTCACCCTGATTGACCTCTTGTGGTCTCAAAATAGTGCATTAGTTGCAAATTCCTCTTTTATCTTGGAGGGGGTTTGCCTGCCAGGGCGGCCACTCGCATCCAGACTTCTTGTCTCAGGGTCCCCTATAGATATAAGAATTACGCCTTCTCATCAGGCAGTGCTTTCCAAGCTAGATTCAAGCAAAATGGGTCATCTGCCTTTTAGAGCTCTCTGGCCTTCTGGAAATGACAGCTGCTTACCTTTCTTTCAGTGCTGGAGGACCACAGTAATGCTTTCCTATAAAGGCAATCTGTTAGGTACCGTTTAGTGTGACCACTTTACAAAATAACTACTCCCCTCCACCACCATCCACACTCCTAAAAGACAAAACAAAATAAAAAGCAGTTCCCCTCCCACAGATTTTAGAGTTGGAGCTATTCCTAACTAGCCTTGGGAAACTGAAGTAATGATCTTTGTACCTTCCAGGGATGTCACTTGTCCAAGATTCTTTCTCAGAAAAAGGGAGCTAGTAATAAATTATGTAGAGACTTCAGGAATTAAATCTCAAAGTTCTATTGGGAGCCAAACCTCTCTGCTCCCAAATCATGAAGCAGGAGGAGTATGGGGTGGCGCGTGGAGAGTGGCACCAGAAACTGTGAGCAGAACCAGTGACCCAATTTGCCTAGGGCCCAGGACAGATTAAAAATGTGGGGCCCCTTATTAAAAAATGATCAGGAAGCAATTCCCGCTTCAGGGCAGGAAGCGGAGGTTGTGGGGGCAAATAGAGTACGAAAAGTTCCATTTATTAATTTAGTCATTAGTCACAAAAACCATGGAAAGTAAAGCCCCTAAAAGTCTTCTTGGCCCATTCAGATGCAGAGAAGGTAGGGTGAGAAAGCATTGTGCAGGGTTGGCTTAGAGAAGGCTGAGAAACTGTGCCTTAGCTTTTTATGTTTACTTTTTTAAAAGAACAGCAATGCAAGGAGAAACATTTGGGAGATGGAAATGGGAAATAGAAGATGCAGATGATTTTGTTCTAAGGAAGGATTTTGCTCCTCAATTTTTTTTTTTTTTTTTGAGACGGAGTTTTGTTCTTGTTACCCAGGCTGGAGTGCAATGGGCGCGATCTCGGCTCACCGCAACCTCCGCCTCCTGGGTTCAGGCAATTCTCCTGCCTCAGTCTTATGAGTAGCTGGGATTACAGGTGCGCGCCACCATGCCCAGCTAATTTTTTTGTATTTTTAGTAGAGACGGGGTTTCACCTTGTTGACCAGGATGGTCTCGATCTCTTGACCACCTGCCTCAGCCTCCCAAAGTGCTGGGATTATAGGCATGAGCCACCGCGCCCGGCCTGCTCCTCAATTTCTTTAGGAGAGCCCGCACAGCAGAATGGAAGTTTCTGCTGGCCAGTCTTTCACTTCTCTTGCAGAGGAGACACGGATTGCCGTGAAGACAGGCCATAAACTAAAGCTGGGGGCGGAAACGTCTGGGTTGTGTACCATGCAGTTGTTTCCAGCTACCTTGGCAGGATCTCAGAGCACTTCCCCAAGATCACCAAGGGGCAAGAGTCCACAGTACACACCTCCATGGGGCCCGTGCACATGTTAGTCTGCCAGGGAGTGGTGCCCCAGGGCGCCTTTCACGTGGGTTACAACGGAGGTTGTATGCTGTGACTCAGTATTTTTCCTCTCTGCATTTTATAGGTGGCTCTGGCATTCTATCAAATAATGGCTTTTCCGCAGGTGGTCCTGGCACCTCCACTGACTTTAGTGGGGTACTCCCTGCTGTATCGTCTCATCTTCCTGCTATGGCTGGGTATAGGCTGGTGAGAGAAGGAATGAGCATGTCATTCTGCGTTCTTTTCTGTTTTCTGCTAATCCATGAAGGACTCCAGTGAATCCCCACGAGCAGCTGAGACCAACTTAGAACAAAATCCCCCCACTCCAGGGAGTGAAACTAGGTCTTCCTGGAAAATTACTTAATAGAGTTTTAATGCTCATTGAATCCTTAAATCTAGCTAATTTTTTAGAACCTTCCGTTTACAAGGTTACATTTACAATCTTCTCTCGGTGCCTCAATTTTCTCATCTGTAAGATGGGCTGTAATATAATGGGTTATTGAGATAATTATATGAGTTAATATAAGAAAAGTCCTTCTGTCAAGTAATAAATGTTATTATTAAATAAGAAATGTGATAAATAAATAAACATGTACAAGGATTTTTTTTCCTTTTTCTCTTTTTCTTTTCTTTTCTTTTTTTTTTTTTTAGAGATGGAGTCTTGCTCTGTTGCTCAGGCTGGAGTGCAGTGGTGTGGTCTTGGCTCACTGAAACCTCTGCCTCCCAGGTTCAAGTGATTCTCCTGCTTCAGCCTCCTGAGCAGCTGGCACTACAGGTGCATGCCACTACTCCCACCTATTTGTTTTTGTATTTTTAGTAGAGACAGAGTTTTGCCATGTTGGCAAGGCAGGTCTCGAACTCCTGATCTGAGGTGATCCAACCACCTCGGCCTCTGAAAGTGCTGGATTACAGGTGTGAGCCATCGTGCCCAGCCTTTTGTTTGAGACAGAATTTTGCTCTTGTTACCCAGGCTGGAATGCAATGGCGTGATCTCGGCTCACCGCAACTTCCGCCTCCTGGGTTCAAGCAATTCTCCTGCTTCAGCCTCCTGAGTAGCTGGGACTACAGGCAAGTGCCACCATGCCCAGCTAGATTTTGTATTTTTTAGTAGAGATGGGGTTTCATATGTTGACCAGGATGGTCTCAATCTCTTGACCTCGTAATCCACTTGCCTCGGCCTCCTGAAGTGCTAGGATTATAGGCGTGAGCCACCGCGCCTGGCCTGGCCTTTTTTTATTTTTTAAAATGAAGTGGAGTCTTGCTACATTTCTCGGGCTGGTCTCGAACTCCCAGGCTTAAGTGGTCCTCCTGCCTCTGCCTCTGAGGAATTACTGGGATTACAAGTGTGAGCCTTCACACCTGGCCTACCATTGCTGTGAAATCAAAAAGCTTACCTGTAATACTGGTTTGGTAGTAGCACCTGGGTAATGTTTTGGCCTGTGGATGAAATGTTGAGTATTACTATCCAAAAGCAGGGTCCTGACTGACTCAAAAGTCACCATGCCTTGTGTCCAGATGAGCAGATTCTTTCCTGCCTTCAAAGAAAAATGAGAAGAAAAGAACTGATTTCTTCTGTGGCGTTGGACACTTTCCAGCACTTTATGGCTATGCTTTAAATTGATGAATGGCTGAATGCCGGTGGAGACCCTGACAGGCTGGGACTGCTGGGATGTGAAAATAAAATGATAGAAAATGAAGACAATTCAGCTTGAGTTTCCACAGGGCCATTTGATCTGACCAGAATCCTTTCCAGAGCAAACGAGGCCAGAGAGAGCCAACACCTGTAACAACATTGCTGGTGTCCCTGCCCGAAGGGTGGCCACTGGAGACAGCAGGGAAATAAATAGTCCACCAGGCAGACAAAAGAAAGACACAGGCCTGGGGAACCAGCTGCCTCATGCCACCTTTGAAATGACAATGAGGATTTAAAAAACCTACTGCAATTTACAACAGGAAAAGAAGAATCTCCCTACCTGTAAGGTGATGCTCCGGTGGGGGCCAGTCTCTGGGACTCATCCGTGTTGCAGCTGGGCCACCCTCTAGGGTCGTGGGCCTGATCTCACTCTGGACGCCGCCCTCCAGGTGGCTGTGCCAGAGGGAAGCAGGCTTCAAACAGAGGGACGTGAACTCATCTTCATTACACTAGACACTGAAAATCTGATACTTTATCCACAGCAAGTAAACAATTTTAGAAGATTATTTTAAATAATAAAATAAAATAAAAAATAATACACTTTGGGAGGCTGAGGCAGGCAAATCACGTGAGGTCAGGAGTTCGAGACCAGCCCAGCCAACATGGTGAAACCCCATCTCTATGAAAATACAAACAAAAGTAGCCAGGTGTGCTGGCCTATGCCTGTAATCCCAGTTCTTGGGAAGCTGAGGCAGGAGATTCTCTTGAATCTGGAAGGCAGAGGTTGCGGTGAGCAAAGATCATGCCACTGCATCCAGCCTAGGTGCCAGAGCGAGACTCTGTCTCAAAAATAATAATAATAATAATGCATGTTGGAAGAAGTTTGGAAAATATAGAAAAGTAGAAAAAAAAAAGAAATTCTTCATGTCTCACTACCTGTGGCCAACATTTGTTAAACGTTTGGTATGCTTTCTTCCAGATTAAAAAAAATCCCGGAGAGACATGCTTTAAAAAATAGTTGTGACCGTATCTTATTTAGTATTATTTTATAATCACTCTACACGGTGAGATGAAATTTTATAGATATAGTTGAATGGCTGTGGAATTCTATTAAATAAATTAACTATTAATTAATTAATATTCTTTTCATAAAAGGGTATTTTAATGCTTTTATTTTTACTAGTATAAATAATGCTACAATGAGCACTTCTTTATTTTTTTTGAGACAGAGTCTCACTCTGTTGCCAAGCTGGAGTGCAGTGGCGTGATCTCAGCTCACTACAACCTCCGCCTCCTGGGTTCAAGCAATTCTCCTGCCTCAGCCTCCCTAGTAGCTGCGACTACAGGTGTGCACCACCATGCCCAGCTTATTTTTATATTTTTAGTAGAGATGGGGTTTCAACACATTGGCCAGGATGGTCTCAATCTCTTGATCTTGTGATCCACTTGTGTCAGCCTCCCAAAGTGCTGGCATTAAATAAATGCTTTTTTTTTTTTTTTTGGACGAAGTCTGGCACTGTTGCCCAGGTTGGAGTGCAGTGGTGCGATCTCAGCTCACTGCAACCTCTGCCTCCTGGGTTCAAGCATTTCTCATGCCTCAGCCTCCTGAGTAGCTGGGATTACAGGCACTCACCACCATGCCCAGCTAATTTTTTGTATTTTTAATAGAGACAGGGTTTCACTATGTTGGCCAGACTAGTCTCGAACTCCTGACCTTGTGATTCGCCTGCCTTGGCCTCCCAAAGTGCTGGGATTACAGGTGTGAGCCACCACACCTGCCCACTGTACAAGATTTCTAATATTTTCACAACACTTGTTGTTTTCCTTTTCAATTTTTAAAATATCCATCATAGTGGGTATGAAGTGGTATCTCACTGTGGTTTTTATTTTCATGTTCCCGGTAACTAGTATGTTTAACAACTTCTCATGTGCTTATTGGATGTTTGTGTATTTATCTTCTTTGAAGAAATGTTTATTCAAATTCTTTACACAGTTTAAAATTGTGTTATTTTTCTTTTTATTGTTATGTTACAAGAGTTCTTTTTGTATTCTGGATACAAATCCCTTATCAGAAATACGTAGTAAATGCAAAGATTTTCTCCCATTCTGTGGGTTAGCTTCTTACTTTCCTCACGGTGTCTTTTGCTGCACAATAGCTTTACATTTTGGCTGGGTGCGATGGTTTACGCCTGTAATCCCAGCACTTTGGGAGGCCAAGGCAGGGGATCACAAGGTCAGGAGATCGAGACCATCCTGGCCAATATGGTGAAACTCCATCTGTACTAAAAAATACAAAAATTAGCCAGGCGTGGTGGTGCACACCTGTAGCCCCAGCTACTTGGGAGGCTGAGGCAGGAGAATTGCTTGAACCCGGGAGGCGGAGGTTGCAGTGAGCTGAGATTGCGCCTCCAGCCTTTTTGTTTAGTTTTTTGAGCTTTTTGTCTCCTATCTAAAAATCTATTGTCCAGACCATGGTCACGAAGAACTACACCTTTGCTTTCTGCTAAAAGTTTGATAGTTTTTGTTTTTATATTTAGACCTGAATCTGTGTCACATGGAACCATCTAGGATTGTTTTCTAGAAGAGACTTTGCTGACTTAAATGGTATGAACATTCTGATGTAGTCAAATTGCTTTCCAAAGTGGTTGCACCAATTTGCATGCTTATTAGCAAATAAAGCGCCCATTTCATTGCATACTGTAAAGCTTTTTAAAGGTTCCTATTCATCTTGTTTGACTAGATATGACCAAATTCTTGTTACGGATCCCCCAACTTAGCCTTTCATTCTTTTCTGACCAAAGTTTCTAAGGCATTAAGGTGTTCAGCGATGAGTGGATATTTTTTGTGTCATCATAACTGATGTAATTGACTAAAACAGAGATAGCCATAAAATGATTTAACTCATTGTTGAAAATAAACATCTACTGAGCATCTGTAGGGGGTGGGGGAAGGGTGGAGGGGAGGAAAAGGGGACAGGCTTCAAAGATGAATGAGGCACAACCCCTAGTACAGGGAAAACTTACATTTCTAAGGAGTGCTTTCACAGCTGTGTGCCTGCTGGGGGAGCCTCTCAACAGCCCTGGTGTTACGTAGACAAGATGTCATCCCATGGCCGGACGTGGTGGCTCACACCGGTAATCCCAGCACTTTGGGAGGCCGAGGCAGGTGGATCACGAGGTCAAGAGATCGAGACTATCCTTGACCTTTAGTCTGTACTAAAAATACAAAAATTAGCCAGGTGTGGTGGCACACACCTGTGGTCCCAGCTACTCGGGAGGCTGATGTGGAAGAATCGCTTGAACCTAGGAGGTGGAGGTTGCAGTGAGCTGAGATTGCGCCACTGCAGTCCAGCCTGGCGACAGAGCAAGACTCCGTCTCAAAAAAAAAAAAAAAAAGAAAAAAAAAGATGTCATCCCTGCTGTAATGGTGAAGAAATTGACTCAGAGGTCATACGAATTGTGCAAGGTCACATGGCTAATGAGGGAAAAGATTCAGTCAGCCAGTATTTACTGACGAGCCTCTACGTGTCACGCATGCATCTAGAGACACCATGCTGAAAAAGGAGCCTCCATTCTGGTAAAGAGGAGACAGGCACAAACAGTCAAGAAATAGATCAGGAAGAGTTGCCTGAGGTGGGTGGAGGGATACAGTTTTACCTGGTGTATTAGTTAGGGTTCTCCAGAGAAACAGAACTAATAGTGCCTGTATAGATATAGAGAGAAAGATGTATTGTAAAGAATTGGCTCATACAATTAAAGAGGCTGAGAAGTCCCACAAAGCCAGCAAGCTGGCGGCAGCCAGGGTAGTTCCAACCTGAGTCTGAAGTCCTGAGAACTAGGAGAGCCAATGGTGTAGTAGGTCGGAGTCCAAAGGCCGGCAGGCGTACGAGTCTGGAGGGGCAGATGTTTCTGCTGGAGTCTGAAAGTAGAGAAAGACTGGCGTCTCAGCTCTAGGAAGTCAGGCAGAAGAAAATTCTATCTTTCCTAAGAGACGGTCAACCTTTTTGTTCTATGCAGGCTTCAACTGACTGGATGAAAGACACTCACTCACTCACATTAGGAAGAGCAATCTGTTTTACTCAGTCTATCAATTCACATTGTAATCTCATCCAAAAACCCTCCCAGACACACCCAGAAAACGTTTGACCAAATATCTGGGCACCCCATGGCCCAGTCAAATTGACATACACAATCAATCATCACACCTAGGACTGGTGAAGGCTTCACTGCAATAGTGACATTTGAACTAAGAAACACGAATATGTGGGGAAGAGCTTTCTATGTAGAGGGAGTAACAAATTCTGAGATGAGAACAAACCTGAGTATTTTAGGAACAGCAAAAAGACAAGTGTGTTTGGAAGAAAATAGAAGGAGACGATTAGTAGAGGAGGAAGCTGGTAGGGCCTGATTGCATGAGGTTTGTAGACCACGATTGGAAGTTTGTACTTCAGCCAGGCACAGTGGCTCATGCCCGTACTCCCAGCACTTTGGGAGGCCAAGGCGGGTGGATCACTTGAGGTCAGGAGTTTGCTACAAGCCTGGTCAACATGGTGAAACCCCGTCTCTACTAAAAATACAAAATTAGCTGGGTGTGGTGGTGCGTGCCTATAATCTCAGCCACTAAGGAGGCTGAGGCAGGAGAATCACTTGAACAGGGGAGGTGGAGGTTGCAGTGAGCCAAGATTGTGCCACTATACTCCAGCCTGGGCGATAAGAGTGAGACTGTCTCAAAAAAAAAAGAAAGAAAGAAAGAAAGAAAAGTTTGCACTTTATCCTAAGTAAAGTGGAATGGCTTTGGAGGAATATCAGAAAGATCAAGGTGGTAAAATGAAAAGAGCACATTATGTGTGGACAGGAAGATCCGTTACAAGGTCAAGATCATGGGAGCTTGAAGTAGGGTGGTGGCTCTAAAGGTGAAGATGGTCAGAGGCTGGGCATATTTTGGAAGCAGAACTTGTAGAATTTGTCAGTGAATTGAATGTGGGATGTGAGATTTCTGGAGAATCAGATATTACTCTTAGATTTTGGTCTGAGCAACCAGATGGATGTTGATGCTACATTTATCAAGATGGAGACTTTTTGCTGAGGCTTTGGAATGAGAAATGTAGTTTTGGAGAAAATCAGAAGTTGTCTTTCGGACTTGTTAATTTTGGGCTTGTCACCTCTGACTAGAACACAGGCCTTCTGTCTTAGTCTGCTGGGGCTGCTGTAACAAAATACGATAGACTGGGTGGCTTATAAATAACGGAAATGTAGGACGGTTCTGGAGGCTATGAAGTCCAACATCCAGGCTCTAGCAGATTATGTGTCTGGAGAGGATCCACTTCCTCATAGACAGGCTTCTTTTTACCCTAACCTCACATGGTAGAAGGGGTGAGGGAGCTGTCTCAGGCTTCTTTTATAGGAGGAGGAATCCCGTTCATGAGGGCTCCACCCCTCATGACCTAAGTGACCAGCAGAGGCTCCACCTCCTAACACCATCAATTTGGGAGTTAAGATTTCAACATATGAATTGGGGAAAGGGGATCATAACCATTCAACCCATTGCATATTCCGACCAGAACAAGTGTTTCTCCTACAAAGATACACTATGTATCCATTCAGAATCCATTTATTGAGCCCTCCCTGTGTGCAGAGCTCCGTCTTAGATGCCGAGAAAACAGCACAGAACACATCAGGGGCATTATTGCCAATGGTGCCGAGCAGAACCAGCTATGTGCTGGGCATTGTGCAGAATGCAAAATGAGTCAGACACATTCCCCGTGCTCCAAATTGCTTTCAACTTAATTGGACAGTTTAGGCAGAGAGACAAATAACAATTGATAGCCATGAATTAGTTCACAATACAGTTACTGAATACACACCATATTCCAGGCACTATGCTAAATGTGCTACGTGCTGAGAATACAAAGATGAGTTAGAACACATTACTGTCTCCCAAAAGCTCACCTTTACGTGGAGGAAAGATCTGGGCAAGCCCATGATCTCAGTTCCGTGTGGTCAAGGCAGGACGGTGTGGAAACACATGTATGAGGCTTAGCCGAGGCATTGTCTGGCATTAGGCAAGACACCAGAAGGGGTAACACCTCAACTATATCTTGCAGAATGCTGCAGACCAGAAGAAGACTGATGGCATTCCTGGCTAAGGGGACAGAGCTGAGGGGCTCAGGATTCATCCTGAAAGTGACAGGGCACTGCTGCAGAGTTCTCAGCAGAGGGTGGGCTCTATGAATGGGTGGGCTTTCATTTTATAGCTTCATCTATGTGGATAACTGGCTGTGGAGGAAGAGGCATTGGGGGATGGGAGGTGGCAATGCCAGCCAGGAGGATGTGCCCAAGGATGACAGCTAAGAGAGAAAGATGGGAGCCTGAGATGAGTGACTAGTGGGCTTCAGTGGGGCAAGTGAGGACTCTATGATCCTTCGGACCTCCACAAGCAGGGAAGGTCTCTCTGTTGAGGGAGGGTCAGAAGACTGAAAGGGGAATTGGAAGAAACTGGACCTAAAGTAGATCAAGAAGTTGTCAGAGGAGGTTTAAGGAGGGATGTGGTCCGTGACAATAACCAATAGGCACTCCCCTCATTAGTCAACAGTCCCAAAGTAATTGGATCCTCCCAGCTGTGTTGTGGGCTAGGCACACGCAGGTTTCAAAGGCAAGGAAAGGAAGGGTCAGAGGTTGAGTAATGTGCCTAAGGTCACAATGCACAGTGGTGTGGGTTTTCAGGCTCTCACTTTTTGTTACTCCCTTTTATCTGCCATCTCCCCTGGTGGTGTGGGTTAGAACGGAGGCAATGCCACCCTGGTGGCCAGAGTCCTGGCCTCCCCACAGCCAAGAGCCCCCTCCCTGCCCAGGCAGAGCGTCGCCCTATCCGAGGCTCATTCTCCTGCATTCCCTGAATCCCTGCGGGCTGTCTGGCAGCCATCAAACTCCTCACTTCTGAGATCAGAAAGGCTTGGAGAAGGCCATGAGTTAGGGAAGCGCACAGAGGAGCAGTTGAAGGGGCAGGGTGCGGAGTCTGCATTTAATGGTTTACAGCTGCAGCAGGCAAGCACCAGCTTCCCTCGAAGGCTCTGTCCTGCTGCGGGGGCTGCCTGTCTGTATTTCGCACCCCAACCAATTAGATCCCCATGTGTGCTGCAGGCATGAAAAAATAGAAAGTGAATAATCCTTCATTCGCCTCTGCATGGCAAACAGCTTTGATCCTCTTGGTGAGGTGGCCCTGTTTCATCGGAAAGTTCATCTCTTCTCAGCTTCCTTCCCGTGCCCGCCCCCCTGCCCCCCAGTTTCCTTGTCTCAAAATGACATTAACCTCCACCCAGAGACCTGTGAAATGCCCACATTCATCTTCAGACCCTTCTGATCAAAGCTGGGTGGGATATTTTTCTCCCTCTCTCTTTAAAACTTCTGCTGCACAGTCCCTCCTTTCTAACATTGGTTTGCTGCCAATGTTTCCAGGCTGAAATCAAAAGGAATAGCCTATTAATACCAGGAGCCTGTACAAGACCACCATTGTTTGCTTCATTTCAGAGTACCTATGGTCTTCTGGTGAGACAGAGAGAGAGAGCGATCAGGAGCCCGTGGGCGGAGCCTGCCCCTGTGTGTGTGTGTGTGTGTGTGTGTGCGCGCGCGTGTGCACATGTGTATGGGTGTGTGTGTGTTTAGATAAACAATTTCAAAATTAGTGAAAATAGGAGTAGTTCCTGGTTCATTTCAAATGTATATTAAATCTCAGCTACTCTGGCTATAGATTAAAATGCTGATCACCTGTTTTGTTTTGGAAACATCAAGCAAGGTCTTAGAGGCATATTTGGTTAGAAGACTTATCTTTTTTTTTTTTTTTTTTTTTTTTTAAGACAGAGCCTCCACCCAGCCTGGAGTGCAATGGCACAATCTTGGCTCACTGCAACCTCTGCCACCTGGGTTCAAACGATTCCCCTGCTTCAGCCTCCTGAGTAGCTGGGATTACAGGCACCCGCCACCATGCCCAGCTAATTTTTGTATTTTTGGTAGAGACAGGATTTCATCATGTTGGCCAGGCTGGTCTCAAACTCCTGACCTCGTGATCCACCCACCTTGGCCCCCCAAAGTTCTGTGAGGCACCACGCCCAGCCTAGAAGACCTGTCTTAATGCTATAAATTAAGTGGTGGCAAGGCTGCTGCTGGAGGTCGTGTGGCAGTGTGGGCAGTGGAGGAGGAGTGGGGAGAGGAGCAGCTGGAGGTGTCGCTGGAGGAGAAAGCGGAGCTGGGGCAGTGGGGCTGGTGTGGGAGTTCCAGCAGGGGAGGTGGAGGTAGGGGCAGTGGGGTGCCGGAGGGGAAGGGCGTTAGTTGCATTGGTGTGCAAGACATGAGGAGGTGGTAGAGGTGGCAGAGGCAGTGAAGGAGAAAGTAGAGGAGGCTGGGAGGGGCTGAGGGAGGTGGAGAAGGAGAAAGTGGAGGCAGGGATTGAACGGTCCTGGTGGTGGAGGTGTGGAGAAGATAGCGGAGGGAGTGGAGGGGATGGTGATGGCAATAGAGGAGGAACTAGAAGAAGGATGGAGAGGAGGAGGGAGAAAATAGTGGTGGAGGGGAGATGATGGTCCAAGTAGAGTTACTGAAAACAACACGCTGCTGTCCTGCTTCCCTCACCCAGGGATGAAGGGATCCCACGGGTTGGGAAGACTCAAAAGGTTATTGCGGGAATCGCAGGGCAGGTTTAGCATGGTCACTCCCAGCCGAGACCTCTTTGGAGATCCCTTGTGGAAGCAGCACTACCTGCATTAGAACCACGTAGACAGGTTTCTGTCATTCAAGTTTGTGACACAGACCACGGACCCTTCTGGAAGTGGCGGCTAGGGTGGGACTCACCCGGGTCATCTAAACAGAACGTGCCTGGGACTCATGAGTGAACTGCATGGTTCAGTGAGAAGAAGGAACTGGGAGTCCCAGCGCCTGGTGCCAGCCCGGCCTCTGCCAACCTGTGTGGCCTTTTCCTCTTTATTTTCCAGTCTCCCATTGTGTGAAATGAGGTTGTTGAATTAGGAGTGCCAGCTCTAATGGACACTCTGTTTTTGCCTAGGAGAAATTATGTAACCATTGGAGCTTTGCTTGAGGTCCTTCCTGGCCTTTTGAGGAGAGAGTCCTATTTTCCATTTTTTTCTGGCTGGTCCTTTTCTGAAGATAGGGAAGAGGGGGCCTTAGTTTACCTTTTGACAGGCTTGGATAACTGGATGAGCCATATCACCCAGTGCCCACTACCCTCAAGCCATACCCTAAACCAAACCCAGACCAAAGCCAGACAGATTCTTTCCACACTTAACTTTGAGAAAAATTTGCAAGTTTGAATGAGTGTGTTCCAAAGTGGCCTGATGGCTGGTCTTGGCGGCTCATGCCTGTAAATCCAAGCACTCTGGGATGCTGAGGCAGGAAGATCACTTGAGGCCAGGAGTTTGAGACCAGCCTGGACAACGTAGTAAGATCCCATCTCTGTTATTTACCAAAAAGGTAGCCTGTTACCCGTGACTGCTCATTGCCAGAGACAAGAAATGCAAGTCACAGCCCCCAAAGTAAAGTCAGACTGTCCTGAGACCAGCCAGTGAGCAGTTACCATCCGTCTAGAAAAGATGGCAGAATTGGGCGGGGGGTGATGAGGCAGGGAGGGCTATTCTGGAGTAAAGTTTCTGCTGCTGATAAGGAATCAGCCACAGTTTCTCTTGCCCGCTACCACACATTTTGAAACCACGAGGAAGGCCTAAGGGTCAGAGCCAAGTTGTTCTTTTGGACAATAAGTCAGTCGCAAGATGTCAGGATGGTTGCTGGTGGTGAATTTTGCCAAGAAGAAATTGCTCGGGATACTGTGATGTGGTGGGAACACTGAGTTTACAGATGGGCACTGAGAGGCTGGGTGTTGTGGCATACTCCCGCAAGCCCAGCACTTTGGGAGGCCAAAGTGGGAGGATCTCTTGAGTCCAGGAGTTTGAAACCAGCCTGGGCAACATAGTGAGACCTCATCTGTATAAAAAATAAACAAAATTAGCTGGGCATGGCGGCACGTGCATGTAGTCCCAGCTATTCAGGAGGCTGAGTCAGGAGGATCACTTGAGCCTCACTAGTCAAGGCTGTAGTGAGCTCAGATCTTCATGGTCCAGGCTCGGTGACAAAGTGAGACCCTGTCTCAAAAAAAGAAATAAAAAAAAAAACAATTGACATTGAGGCTTGGTTATGAAACTTACTTCTGAGACGTTGAGTATATCACTTCTCCTATAAAGCTCAATTTCCTCATCCCCTTTGTAATGGGAACTGTAATGTCAGCTTCTACGTTGGGGAGGGTGGGGGCACTTTGGGAACTGCTCAGTATTGTACACGTGGTCAAGCCTTTTTGTTACTATAGCTTTCCTTGACTTCTCTGACTTGCCTCGATGGGGTGGGTAGGAGGTAAGGTGAGCTGAGTGCAGCTTCTTCTGACACATCTGAGCAGCCTGAAGCCATCATTGACTTAATGATCGATTTCCAGCAGCCGGAGCACTGCTTGCAGACCTAACTGAAATGTTCTCTGAGGTTCACTGGCTAGATGTAATCACCCAACTGAAGAGCCAGGCCTTGAAAGGAGGAGAGCCAACATTTCCTGAGTATCCACTATACAATTAGACTAGGTGCGGTTCACAATTAATCACTATTAATTCCTGGAAGGTAGATATTATCATCCTTATTTTACAGCTGGGGAAACTGAGGCTCAGAGAGATTAAGTAACTTGCCCAAAGTCAAAGAATTGGTCAGGAAGAAATGTGATTCAAATCCAGTTCTGTCTGTGAACATCTCTGCTATACCATGTTGATGTCTTACCAAGACAAGATGAAATCTTTCTGTGATTAATTTTTTTTTGGACAGAGTCTCCCTCTGTCACCCAGGTTAGAGTGTAGTGGCAAGATCTTGGTTCACTGCAACCTCGGCCTCCCAGTCCAAGCGATTCTCCTGCCTCAGCTTCCGGAGTGGCTGGGATTATAGGCACCTGCCACCACGCCTGGCTAATTTTTGATTTTTAGTAGATGGGGTTTTACTATGTTGGCTAGGCTGGTATCGAACTCCTGGTCTCAGGTGATCTGCCTGCCTTGTCCTCCCAAAGTGCTGGGATTACAGGCGTGAGCTTTTAAGCACAGTTCTCCTGACCACAGATGAGCCACCAAGGAGGGCAGTAGAAGACGTGCAAGGGAAACCCTGAGTGCTATTTTCCAGCATGAATTCTCATTCCCCAAAAAAGGAGAACCTGAAGGAGCCTACAAACAGTCAAGTAAATACATTAATCAATAAAAAGGCATGCCTGGACAAACTGAGGGAAAGGGTCCCTTGTTCTTGGGTTTGTCTGCTTGAGGGCAGGGGCAGAATTGCTCTAAAGCTTTGTTAATGACTCACACATAACGGGTATGGGTGGTCAGTGCTGGTGCAGAGAGACACTTGGGATATAGCAACCTTGGGAGTTCAGTGAAAGCAGCAAACACCCCCCTTCCATGTCCTGGGTCCTCAGCTAACTAAGTTCCAGAGTGACTACACTAGGTTGTCTGGAAGGATATGTGATGCTCAGGAGCCTCTGTTTAAGAAGGAGTTAACTCTTGCAATCCCAGAACTTTGGGAGGCCAAGGCAGGCAGATTATTTAAGGTCAGGAGTTCAAGACTGGCCTGACCAACATGGTGAATTTTTGTATTTTTAGTCTCTACTAAAAATACAAAAAAATTAGCCAGGCTGGTGGCATATGCCTGTAATCTTAGCTACTTGGGAGGCTCAGGCAGGAGAACTGCTTGAACATGGGAAGTTGAGATTGTAGTGAGCCGAGATTGCACCATTGTGCTCCATCCAGTCTGGGTGGGTGACAGAGTGAGACTGTCTCAAACAAACAAGAAGATGGAAGCAAACATTGCATTTTTGGTTGTCCCTCTTGTTGAAATGCTACTTTCCATTCTCTTGTCCATTTGGCTCCTTCTTGTCTCTCAGGTTGTAGTTTATTTTTGTTTATTTATTTATTTTTGAGACAGAGTTTCACCCTTTCTCCCAGACTGGAGTGACGTGGCAAGATCTTGGCTCACTGCAACCTTCACCACCCTGGGTTCAAGCAATTCTCCTGACTCAGCGTCCTGAGTAACTGGGACTACAGGCACATGCCACCACGCCAGGCTAATTTTTGTATTTTTAGTAAATATGAGGTTTCACCATTTTGGCCAGGTTGGTCTCGAACTCCTGACCTCAGATGATCCACTCACCTCAGCCTCCCAAAGCGCTGGAATTACAGGTGTGAGCCACCATGCCTGGCCTCAGGTTGTAGTCTAAATGTGCCCTCCTCAGAGACACCTTCTCAGATGATCAGATGGGAACGCTGTCTGTCAGGTTCTCTCATTGCACACCACGCTTTCCCTTCCAGGTGCACACATCACAATTGGTAATCACATGTTTATTTGCCACCTGTGTGATGTTTGTCTCCACACCAGTCTATGTGACCCATGAAGACGGGTCTGTTTCTTCACCATGTTCCATTGAGTGCCTAGCACACAGCAGGATGAATGGATAAGTGAGAGTGGTTTGCGTAAAGGAGTTTTTGTGCTTGAAGGGGAAAATGTGAGCCATGTGGGAAACCTAAGTATACCAAATGAAGAGAAGACCCAAGTCTAAGCAGCTTTCAAAATTAGGATGTTGGCCAGGCGTGGTGGCTCACTCCTGTAATCCCAGCACTTTGGGAGGCCAAGGCAGGTGGATCACCTGTGGTTGGGAGCTCAAGACCAGCCTGATCAACATGGAGAAACCTCACTTCTGCTAAAAATACAAAATTAGCCAGGCTCGATGGCACGTGCCTGTAATCCCAGCTACCCGGGATGCTGAGGCAGGAGAATCACTTGAACCCGGGAGGCGAAGGTTGCAGTGAGCCGAGATGGAGCCTGCACTCCAGCCTGGGCAACGAGAGCGAAACTCCGTCTCAAAAAACCAAACCAAAACAAAAGAAAAAAGCAAAAAGTGCCCTGTCTGATTCCCCTCTGTCCTTCACAGCGCACATCCAGTCCATCAGCAAGACACGTTAGCTCCACCTCTAGAACACATCCCACAGCTAGTCACCCCTCACTGCTTTCCTGCTCCCTGCCTAGTCCTGAACACACTCGTCTCCGGACTGGACCAAGGCAGCAGCCTCTTGATTTGTCTGCCTTCTCTCTCTTCCCCACTCATAAGCCATTCTCTACATGGCAGCCAGAGTGGTCATTTTGAAATGCGAAAAGATCATATCACTCCCCTACTTAAAATTCTCCAGTGGCAGCTCCCTGATACCCATAGAATAAAATCCTGTTGGCCAGGCGCAGTGGTTCATGCCTGACATCCCAGCACTTTGAGAGGCTGAGGTGGGTGGATCACGAGGTCAAGAGATCGAGACCATCCTGGGTAACATGGTGAAACCCTATATCTACTAAAAATACAAAAATTAGCCAGGCATGGTAGCAGGCACCTGTAATCCCAGCTACTCAGGAGGCTGAGGCAAGAGGATTGCTTGAACCTGGAAGGCAGAGGTTGCAGTGAGCCGAGACCACACCATTGCATTCTATTCTAGGCAACAGAGAGAAACTTCGTCTCAAAAAAAAAAAAAAAAAAAAGAATAAAATCCCATTATCCTTACAGCCTGCAAAACCCTCTGTGATGTGTTATTTGCCCACCTCACTGACCATACAAGCTTCTTGCACTCTGCTCTGGGAGACTGGCCAGTTCCTCTGGGCCATCTGCTAGAATACTGTCCCCAAGAACTCTGCAGGCTGGCATTTCCTTCCAGTTCAGTCTCAGCTTACATGAGGCTGAGAAGTCTTCTCAGAGAAGTCTTCTCTAACACCCAATCAAAAATAGCACCCCAGTCGCTATTTTTGATAGCGCCTTACCATATTTTATTTTCTTCCTAGCACTTGTCATTATCTGAAATTAGTTTGTTTGCTGGTTTATCTTTATTGTTTTACCCTCTGCACTAGAACAGTGTCCATACCTGTGAGTACTCAATGAACATCTGCTGAATGAGGATGAATCTTAAAGAATTCGACTCTCATATTAAAAGATGAAACTCTTTACAATGAGAGAGAAAGCCATAATCTTTTTTTGATCATTGGAAAGACTGAGACTAGGGGACAGAAGGCACCAAACACTTAGATAAGAGGGACTTGTGACAATACTGAAACGGGTGAGCTTGAGAGCATCAAGGAAGGACAAGGTGGTTGTATGAACAGGTGGGAATTTGGTCTTGGTCTGTGTGCGATGAATCTGGAGACTCAAATGACAGAGTCAGAAGAAGAAAGGCACTCAGCGATCTGTCCAGAGTCCTTGGCTTTAGCATGGGCTTGACCACCAACTCTCTGGAATCTCAGGCAGTTGTTGAGCCTCACTAAGCGTGGGCTCCCCAGGCCACTGGGCTGTGTGATCGCGGAGGTTTTGCCAACTCTGATTGTTCCATGCTCATTCAACCATGGTTCATTCAATCACTCAGGAAGTATAACTTGCGCACTGTGTTCCTGAAATTGTGCTACGTGCTAGGCATGCAGCAGGGAGCAAGGCTTCGTCCCTCTCTTCATGGGGCTTCTAACACAGGAGAGGAATAGCAAATAATTATGCAAATAAAGAGGTTGGTTCAAATGGTGATGGGAAGCGGAAGTGGAAGGTGCAATGAGAGTGCATAAAGGGGTGTCTTATGGGGATTACAGGGTCAGATAAGTCTATTCTTTTTTTTTTTTTGAGACGGAGTTTTGCTCTTGTTGCCCAGGTTGCAGTGCAGTGGTGCGATCTCGGCTCACTACAACCTCTTCCTCTCGAGTCCAAGTGATTCTCCTGCCTCAGCCTCCCAAGTAGCTGGGACTACAGACATGTGCCACCACACCCAACTAATTTACTGTATTTTTGGTAGAGATGGGCTTTCACCATGTTGGCCAGGCAGGTCTCAAACTCCTGACCTCAGGTGATCCACCTGCCTCGGCCTCCCAGAGTGCTGGGATGACAAGTGTGAGCCACTGCACCTGGCCTGATAAGCCTATTTTTTTTTTAAAAAAAGTTATTTTCTTATTTTTACAAATGTTCAAGCTTTGGGGGAAGGAAATGAGGTAGCTTTGGAGAGAGTTTCTGGCTGGGCTCTGGCAGTGCAGCTGAACAGATGCTTTTCCCCCACACAGTGACGGATTTTAAGGCTCCTTGGACATGACGTGGTGGATCCTCCTGGAGTAAGGAGGGGAGCTCAGCAGATTATTCCCAGGCCAGGGGTGGGGTGGGGGAAGTTTTTGATAGTGTGAAGAATCATTTTCTTCTGTGTAGCAGATGAAGGTGACACTGGGCGTTATCAACTTTCTATGCCAATCCCCTGACCTCATCCAGCCAAGCTCCTACCAGTAGGCTGAGCACGTAGAAGTGAGAAGCTGGAGACCGCCTACTTACCTGCTTTGTAGCGGGTATACATCTTAGTACATAAATTTATTTGTGGAGAAATACCACTTTCTTTTGTTTAAAGTGACCTGAAATCCTTCTTTATGCTCCCGTCCCCTTCCAGGTAGAGGAATTAGATTCCTGTCATGACTGAGGTCATCTCCTCTGCTCCCCACAACAGGTCCTGGGGGCAGGGGCTGAGAACCCCTGAGCCCTCCTACAGGTGGTCTTCCTAAGGCATCAGGGAGCCAGGTCTGGCAGGCCCTGCCACCTCCACGAACAAAACTCCAGAGCGCCCCTCCTAGGCTGTGAGAAATTTCTCATCACCCTTCCTGGGCTACTTTAAAAGGTCCATCTAGGGCAGCCGGCATCATCTCCGCATTTTGGCGTTCACAAAATACAGCAAGAGATTTAATATTCAGGTAGCATTTTGCTTACTGTCCTACAGAAACCCCTGAGGCAGGACTGTGTAACTCTGCTATCTAACTCTGTGGAGAGCTTGTGAAAATTCAGGAAACACACACACAAATCACTACTTGTTAAAAATTATAGCTGGGTGTGGTGGCTCATGCCTGTAATCCCAGCACTGTGGGAAGCCGAGGCAGGTGGATCACCTGAGATCAGGAGTTCAGGACCAATCTGGAGCACATGGTGAAGCCCCATCTCTACTAAAAATACAAAAATTAGCTGAACGTGGTAGCGGGTACCTGTAATCCCAGCTACTCAGGAGGCTGAGATAAGAGAATCGCTTGAACTCGGGAGGCGGAGATTGCGGTGAGCCAAGATCGAGCCACTGCACTCCAGCCTGAGCGAGAGAGTGAGACTCCATCTCAAAAAAAAAAAAAAAAAAAAAAATTCGCCATAGAAGTGAGACTACAGTCAGGAAAAACCCGCATTTGTCTGAATCCCAGCTTTACCTGGGCTAGCGACCACCTCTTTCAGCTTCATTTTTCTCATCTGTAAATCAGAACATCATAGAGATTCCTTTGTGGAATTGTTATGACAATTTAATAAGGATTGCTGCAAAATACTTAATACAGTGTCTGGCACATTGAAGTGCCCAGTAAATATTATCTATGATTCACAGATGCATCATGTTAGCGATGGTGTAAGATGTACTATTAATGATTACCCTCCAGCTTAGAGTTCATGTATAAAGACTGTGCACAGGGTGGTCTCCCCTGGTGCCGCAGAGCCCTTCCCACCTTCCACCCACTTGCAACGGGGCTTGGTGAGGCAGGCAGCATTTTTCATCCTCCTTGAAAAACAGGTGCAAGTCCAGTCACGACTTCTCTCCATCAGCTTCCTGTCAAACCTGCAAAAAATGAACTATCCTCCTCAGACATTCCCGCTTACTACGTGGCAGCTTCTAAATTATGCCTCTCTTGCTCAGATGAACTTTTTTCCTTTCCTCCACCACCTGCTTCTCCTCCAAAATACTACAAGTAAATATCATTTATATTGATTTTTGTAAAACTCCCTTCCCATCCGTTCCCACTCCCTGAAAGTCTGGGAAGGCAGCCTCTGATTATATTTTTCCTAAGGCTGAGTCCAATTTTTGTTTGTTATGGAAACATTAAATCTTTTTTAAAAATTCTTAAGTCTTTGGGACAAATATTGGTGTAGACTATTTATTTGTTTATTTATTTATTTGTTTGTTTTTTGAGACAGAGTCTTGCTCTGTTACTCAGGCTGAAGTGCAATGGCGCCATCTCAGCTCACTGCAACCTCTGCCTCCTGGGTTCAAACAATTCTCCTGCCTCAACCTCTGGAGTAGCTGGGACTGCGGGCATGTGCCACCATGCCCGGCTAATTTTTGTATTTTAGTAGAGACGGGGTTTCACCATGTTGGCCAGGCTGGTCTTGAACTCCTGACCTCAGATGATCTGCCTGCCTCAGCCCACAAAAGTGCTGGGATTACAGGCGTAAGCCACCACACTCAGTAGTGTAGATTAATATTTGTGCATCGACTAATAACAGGAGAGGCAAGGACTGGAGTTTAGTGAGGGTTTTATTGAAGAGGAGCAGGGAGAGGGAAGAAGCAACATTGGGAAAAAGGGGAAAGGAGAAGGATTGTCTCTGGGCCTGAAGCAGACAGAGACAGAAAGAGAGACAGAGATATTCAGGGATGAGGACCTGGGAAAATTAAACAAAGCCAGTTGCCTGTAGGTTTCTGAGGTTCAACTCTACAGAACAACTCAGCGCTTGTATCCAGCTTGTCAATCCTACTATGCAGCTAATCAATGAATGAAATTTCTTGCATCTGCCTGTAGGTTTTGAAGACGCAGTCAAATCGTCCATTAAAGCCATTTTCCCTGCATGCACTTTTGTTGTCATTTCTTTCTGATGTTGAGTCATTCTGTAGATGCGAATAGATGATCTCCACATGTATTTATACTTTTAAGAAACAAGAAATACTACTGACCGAGTTGGTTCCACTGATGGTGTGTTTGAGGGCTGGTTTTATTTAGTGCCTGAGATACATTAAGTGTTTGGTAGCAGAGGCTTTATAAGTGTGTCTGAATCAAGTATAAAAACAATCCTGTGTGGGAGATATTACTTTTCTCTTCTGTAGATGTGAAAAGTGAGGCTGAGAGTAGTTAAATCATGTGGTTAGTAAGTACGGCAGCTGGGGTTCAAACTGGGACTGATTCAGGCTCACTTTTGAGTTCTGTTTCTTTCACTAGACAGGACCAGGATTATCTCCCCAATGTTCTACCGCCTTTTCTGGCTTCCAGACTATCAATGTTTATAACACCAATTCCTCATGCCCCCTCCCTTTCACAGCTGCATCCACTCAAGACATCACCCCTCCCCTCACCTGTGAACTTCCTTACCTCTTGCTCCACCTCTCAGCAACACACAGAAGTGCCAGAGCATCCCAGGTAAGCTTCAGTTTGGCCTGACAACCTCCCAGGGACATTGTTAACCCCTAGACAACAAACACAATGTCTTACTTTAGCAATTAAATTCATCAATAACTTTTTGAGTTTCTGTATTTATCAAAGTTATACTTCCACATAATTTGGAGAGTCAAATAGTTCCGTAAATGCTGTCCCTAATATACTTGTGTTTCCGTGTTTCGATTTTTTAGTTTTTATTTATTTATTTATTTATTTATTTAATTTTTTTTTTTTTAGGGAGGGAAGGAGGAAGGGAGGAAAGCAGGAAGGGAGGGAAGGAGAAAGGGAGGGAGGAAGGAAGGGATGAAGGAAGGAAGGGAGGAAGGGGAGGAGGGAGGGAGGGAGGGAAGGGAAGGAAGGAATTCAAGCAATGAGAGAGACATTGCCGACCTGGATCTAGAGGTTTACAAGTTGATTTCTTTTTTTGAGAGAAGGAAAGAAAAAAAAAAATGAGTAAAGGAGAGAAAGAAAGAGGAAGAGAGAGAGGGAGGGTGAATAGAAATATTGCTTTATTCTGAAAAAAAAAGGGGTATTAATAA
Organism: Callithrix jacchus; assembly: GCF_049354715.1. Taxonomy (NCBI): domain Eukaryota; kingdom Metazoa; phylum Chordata; class Mammalia; order Primates; family Cebidae; genus Callithrix; species Callithrix jacchus. Next base: position 23,128,121 of record NC_133516.1, on the reverse strand, counting down.
TGGCCAATCAATGTTTCATTTAAACCTATGAGTAGGTGTGATGTGGTATTGACAAGAATGTGTATTTTATGTATTTGAAGTGGAGAGCTCTATAAATATTTATTAAGTTTACTTGTTCCGGATCTGAGTTCGAGTCCTTGATATCCTTATTAATTTTCTGTCTCATTGATTCTAAGTCTGTATGTATCTGGGTGTTAGGATCGTTAGCTCTTGTTGTTGAGTGGTAAAAAGGATCCTTTTACCACTATATCTTTGTTGCTTTAAAATCTATTTTATCCGCTACAAGAATTGCAACTCCTGCTTTTTATTTATTTATTTATTTTTGCTCTCCATTTGGTTGGTAAATCTTTCTCCATTCCTTTGTTTTGAGTCTTTGTGTATCCTTGCATGTGAAACAGGTCTGGATGTAACATGCCGTTGGGTTTTGGCTGTGTCTTTTGATTGGGGGATTTAGTCGATTTAAATTTAGGGTTACTGCCATTTGATGTTAACTGGCTCTTTGATCCATTCGTTGATGAAAATTCTTCTTTATGTTGGTGCTCTTTATTTTTTGGTATATTTTTAGTAAGGCTAATACTGGTTGTTTCTTTCTGTGTGTAATGCCTCTTTCAGAAGCTCTTGTAAAGCAGGCCTGGTGGTAATAAAATCTCTGAGTACTTGCTCGTTCATAAAAGATTTTATTTTTCCTTCAGTTGTGAAGCTTAGTTTGGCTGGATATGAAATTCTGGGCTGAAGGTTCTGTTCTTTGAGGATGTTGAATATTGGCCCCCAATCTCTTCTGGCTTGTAGAGTTTCTGCTGAGAGATCTGCTGTAAGTCTGAGAGGCTTGCCTTTGTGGGTAACCTGACCTTGCTCTCTGGCTGCCCTTAGTATTTTCTCCTTCGTTTCAACCCTGGTGAATCTAATGATTATGTGCCTTGGGGTTGCTCTTCTTGAGGAATATCTTTGTGGTGTTCTCCGTATTACCTGGGGTTGAATATTGACCTGCTTTGCTAGTTTAGGAAAATTTTCCTGAATAATATCCTGAAGGGTATTTTCCAGCTTGGATTCATTCTCTCCGTCGCATTCAGGTACACCTATGAAACGTAAATTTGGTCTTTTCACATAGTCCCACATTTCTTGGAGACTTTGCTCATTCCTTTTTATCCTTTTTTCTCTAATCTCGTCTTCTTGTTTTCTTTCATTAAGTTGGACTTTGACCTCTGATATCCTTTCTTCTGCTTGAACAATTCGAGTGTTTAAACCTGTGCATACTTCTCAGAGTTCCTGCATTGTATTCTTCAGTTCCATTAATTCACTTATATTCCTCTGTAAGTTTTCTATTCTCAATAGGATTTCATCAAACCTTTTTTCAAAGTTCCTAGTTTCTTTACGTTGGGCTACAACATGTTCTTTTAACTCACAGAAGTTTCTTATTACCCATTCCCTGAAGCATGATTCTGTCATTGGGATGCGCTCCTTCTCCATCAAGCCTTGTTCCATTGTTGATGTGGAACTGTGATCATCTTTAGAGGGAGAGGCGTTCTGATTTTGAGTATTCTCAGCCTTTTTACGCTGGTTTCTTCCCATTATTGTAAATTTATCCTGCTGTCCTCTTTGAAATTACCAACTTTCAGATTAGGTCTCTTGATTGGACATCCAAGTTGTTAGTTCCCAGGGCCAGAGCAGCGGCGTTAAGACTGATGGTGCTTTTCTGCCCAGGATTCTCCTGTCTGGCTTCCTTCTTGTGTCCATAAAAGGCGACTCTGCCTTCCTGGGGCTCCAAACCTCGGTCAGAAGGGGAACCGGTCCCGTTTACTCTGCGCCGAGAGCTGCCGCGCCGAGGTGCCATCACAGCCGCTGCGCCAGCCTCAGGAGTCGTGCTGGGGCCCCGTGTGGGTCCTCCAAGCCTCGATCAGAAGGGGAGCCAGCCCTGTTTACTCTGCTCCGAGAGCTGCGGCGCCGAGGTGCCAGGGAAACCGCTGCACCAGCCACAAGAGTCGCGCTGGCGGCCCGTGTGACTCCTCCACTGGGGATCTTCTGCTCCGTGAGTGACCAGAATTTGTCCGAAAGTGTGGCATCCTCTAGTTCTCTGCGCTTTGACTGAGAGCTGCAATCCCGAGCTGTTATCGATCGGCCATCTTGGATCGTTCCCGATTTTTTAGTTTTAAGCATTAAATCTTGAATTCCCACCATGAAAGATGAGTCCAGCTTTTTCTTCTTGTGCGGTGGCCTCCCCTCATATACACGCTCTTTCATTCCTTATCCTCCCAGTCTTGTTACATGTTTATGTCGCTTATTCATCATTCTTTGTTTACATATGAAAATATAAATTCGATTTATCACTGAGCCTTGCAGGTCAGTGTGATTGCTTTTCCTTTCCTGGAGTTAGTAACTGTCTTGTTTGTCCATTTGTTTTGTTTTTTATTATTATTGGTTTTTGTTTGTTTGTTTGAGATGAAGTCTTGCTCTGTTGGGAGTGCAGTGGTGCCACCTCCGCTCACTGCAACCTCTGCATCTCAGGTTCAAGCGATTCTCCTGCCTCAGCCTCCCTAGTAGCTGGGATTACAGGTACCCACCACCATTCCTGGCTAATTTTTGTATTTTTAGGAGAGACAGAGTTTTGCCATGTTGGCCAGGCTGATTTCGAACTCCTGGCTTCAAATGATCCACCCATCTTGGCCTTGAAAGTGCTGGGATTACAGGTATGAGTCCCTTTGTTTTGTTTTCATTGTATAAAGTAAAAATTAAGGTTCAAACTCTGCCAAAGTTCTCCCAGGAAGTGAAGGTTGTGGTGAGCCAAGATCACGCCATTGCACTCCAGCCTGGGTAACAAGAGCAAAACTCTGTCTCAAAAAAAATAAAAAACTCTGCCAAAGTTCTCAATCTCCTCCATGGTGATTTAGATGATCAGGTCGCCTATCAAATTTGTCTTTCTGCTGAAGCCTGTCCCAGGGGAGTGCCTTGCAGCAGTGTGGGCCAGCTGCCCTCCCTACCCACTGGGCACGCAGTCTTCCTCTGGAGTCCCCTGCAGCATCCGGGGATTGCCTTCACCATCCTTCTATGTTGGAGCTCCTGTCTCCCACAGCCCTTGTCTTCTTCTTCCTCCTCCTCCTCTTCCTCCTCCTCCTCCTCCTCCTCCTCCTCCTCCTCCTCCTCCTCCTCCTCCTCCTTCTGTTTTGACAGTTTCCCTTTTGTTGCCCAGGCTGGAGTGCAGTGGCGCAATCTCAGCTCACTACAACCTCCCCCTCCTGGGTTCAAGTGATTTTTCTGCCTCAGCCTCCCAAGCAGCTGGGACTACAGGTGTGCACCATCACGCCTGGCTAATTTTGTATTTTTATAGTAGTGACAGGGTTTCTCCATGTTGGTCAGTCTGGTCTCAAACTCCTGACTTCAGGTGCTCTGCCCGCCTCAGCATCCCAAAGCACAGGGATTACAGACATGAGCCACCGCACCTGGCCATCTTCCTCCTTCTTGGTTTACTCTCTCATTTGTGAGGAGCTCATTTTCCAGCAATGTCACAAGAAAAGGACATCTGGCTATGTTTTTAAAATCTGGGCATCATAGTTGCTCAATAAATGTTTACTAAATTAATGAAAGAATATAAGAAAAAAGGACAGCAAGATAACATCAGCAGAGATAGATGGTATTATCACAATTTGAGATATTGAGATGAAAAGGAAACAACTCACTCTGATAATCTGATATTTTGATAACTGACTTAAGCTTTTTTTTTTTTTTTTTTAAGAGAGATGGGGTTTTGCCATGTTGGCCAGGCTGGTTTCCAACTCCTGACCTCAGGTTATCCACTGGGATTACAGGCATGATGTGCCTGGCCCAGGACCTACACTTTAAATTTATAATTTACATCAGTAATAATAAAAGTTCATGAGAACACTTAGATTTAGAGAACTCATCTTTTCACATGGCAGTCTGCTATAGGAAAGAATATCCGCTGTGAATCAGTTATTTAACCTTGCTGTGTCTTGGCTTCTTTGCCCATAAAACTAGGGATGATAATGCCTACTTATGAGGAAAACTGTTGCGTTTGGTGAGAACTAATGGTGGCTGAGCCCTTTCACAAGTCATCCTATGAAAATGGCATTTAAATGGAATCAATTGTATGCAAAGTAGCACGGTGCATAGCCTTTTGTAGCGCTTGACAAATGGGATTGACTTCCCTTCTCTGACGAGTGCAGGACCTCTGATTTGCCAACTGCCACAGTTATTATGTTGAAAAGGGTTGTAAAAAGCTTAGATTGGGATTCAGATGTGGTAGTGGCCAGACAGCGGTGAGATGCCCTGTTTTCATCTTGGCTCTCACAGTGGCTTGCTCTGTGTTCTCGGGCAAGTATCCTTCCTTTCTAAGCCTCTGGGCTTTCTTCGGTAAAAAGCGTGGGGACTAAGGTCTGACTCTGTCAGGCTCTACCCTTATTCTGTGAGTTGCCCTTCTGGAACCCAACAGATTCCACCCAGCTGCTGTGAGCATCGTCTGCCTTCAAAATAGATGCTATCTCTGTCCCTGGCACCAGTCTCCTTAAGACCTGGGGCCCGGAGGTTGGTATCCTGTGAGGCTGACTGGGAAGAAGCCCACATCACATTCTTCTGCAATGTAATGCAAAACAGATCTGGCCTCGGCTCCAGCCAGCACCAGAGAAGCGGACTTCATTGTAAAAGCCACCTTGTCAGTGTCAAGCCTGGGTGATTAATGACTCTTTAATCTCACAGCAGAATACCTGACAAAATACGCCTGGGCCAAAAAGGCAGAACAAACGTAATTAGCCTAGTGGACCCTCTCACAAGGTGTGGGTTGCTAAGGGTCCCAACAGCTTCGAAAGGAAGCCTCTCCCTCCCTGTCCCTTTTAGGTCTGTGAAAGAATCAAGTGGCCACAATGGGGAAGGGACTCCATTAAAAGGAGGGGGCTGGCCAATGAATAAACATGCAGGTTACCGTGTTGATATTTCGCTGAATGCTGTTCTGAAGTGGGGTGTTTGGGGCCTCGGAGGCCGGCGCCCCTGTATTGTGCTGGGGGAGGGACTGGCCATTTGAAGTCAAGGTGAGGACATACTGGGGCAGATGGAACCTGCTTTGTTTGTGAAAGAGTTTTTCTGCTATTTATGCTAATGAGTGGGAAACACTTCTCAAGCATTTCAGATGATTCTGTAATGAGGCCCTGCAGAATGTGCCAACATTGTTGGCCCAGGACAATTTCAAACTCCCACTCGCCACATTAGCAGCCCCTTTCTTTACATGAAGGCCCTTGGAGGGTGAAAGGGGACAATGAAGGAAGAGTGAAAACATCACAAAGAGGGGCTTTTGTTTCGCCTTCCTTTGAACCCTCTCAAAAGCCCGGTTTCAAGGGGTGTGTTGGGCCTGCCTTTCAACGTTACTGAACCCAGAATCCCCTGTTGTTTAGCAACATAGAAAGCTGACCTTAATTGACTCCACTTCTGAACAGGCTTTGTAAATCACTCTGCCCCAGAGTGGAATTTCCTGATGGCGTCCGTGTGTGATATATAATGTTTGTACACAGCATACCAACGTGCCAATGCAATATACATGCCTTCACATGTGCACAGTGATTTACAGCTTACAACTCACTTTTACATGCATTCTGTAGTTTCGTTCTCACAAGGACCCTACCTCTGGATTAGGAATCATTATTCCCATTTTACAGATGAGAGAATTGAGGCTCAGAGAAGTTAGGTGACCTGTCCAGAATCATCTGATGGATGGATGAATGGATGATGGATGGATGGATAGATGATGGATGGATGGATGGATGATGGATAGATGGATGAACGGATGATGGATGGATGAATGAATGATGGATGGATGGATGGATGATGGATAAATGGATGATGGATGGATGGGTGATGGATGGATGGATGGATGGATGGATGGATGGATGATGGATGGATGGATGATGGATGGATGAATGATGGATGGATGGATGATGGATCGATGGATGGATGATGAATGGATGGATGGATGATGGATAGTTGGATAATGAATGGATGGATGATGGATGGATGGACGATGGATGGATGGATGGATGGATGATGGATGGATGGATGATGGATGGGTGGATGGATGATGGATGGATGGATGATGGATAGGTGGATGGATGATGGATGGATGGATAGATGCATCAAGAAGGAATCAGAACTGTAACTGGAAGTTAGATTTTTTTGACTCTTTCTATTACACAGCAGTTGTTCCAGGGGTTGTATTAAATGGATTGTATAAACGTGTATTTGAAAGAGATATTTTCAGCAATGAGTTTCTTTAAAGTATTATTTTGTGGGTAAAGAAGTACATCACTAGGTTATAATAACATTTTGGATTCCCCCTTTAATTTCTGAACATAATAGCATTTTCTTGACAAGACTTCCTCCACTGTACTCTTGCTGTGCCTGGCTGATTTCTACTCTCCCCTATTCCTTCCTCATCCTCAAGTCACTCAGCTACAGGGACATGGCTCTCAGGTGGGGCAGTACTGGGAGTTCTATCTTCCCTTTGGGATTACGCTTCACTGAGTCCCATCAATTTTAGGGATGTTGTGAGAAAGGTGCTCCATCCTGGATTTTATCTAGAAGTTCAGCCACAGTTCAGGTCTGAGAGATACATCTGTACTCTTTTTTTTTTTTTTTTTTGAGAAGAAGTCTCGCTCTATCACCCAGGCTGCAGTGGTGCCATCTCAGCTCACTGCAACCTCCGCCTCTAGGGTTTTAAGCAATTCTCTCTGCTTCAGCCTCCCAAGTAGCTGGGATTACAGGCACCCACCATCATACCCAGCTAATTTTTATATTTTTAGTAGAGACGGAGTTTCACCGTGTTGGCCAGGCTGGTCTTGAACTCCTGACCTCAGGTGCTCCCCCTGCCTCAGCCTCCCAAAGTGTTGGGATTACAGACGTGAGCCACCGCACCTAGCCACATCTGTACTCTGGAAGCCTCTAGATTAGGAATACTCAACGCTGACTTTGGCATGTGTCCATGAAGTTCTGTTATTGAGGACTCTGTGCTGAGAAATGTCACATGCTTGGCTTAATACTCTTCTGTCACTGTCTTGACATTCTTGATCATTTCATCTTTGAACCTGATTTTGTGAGTGAAGCCCAATGAGACAGTGGTGCAGAGGAGAGTCACGCAGCTGCAGTTCCTTACTATGCCATTCGTACAGAGCTTGATCCACGCCCAGAAGTACAGGAGTCCAGTGGGCCCCAGATGCCCAAGAGTTCCTGGAGACTCAGGGAGGTAAGCATGCTCTGCCCACATCTGAGTAAGCGGGCACTGATGGCCCTGAGAAGCCAGGCACTTCTTGCAAACCAGAACAAACGAATGAAAAATAATAATAATAAAAAAAGACAGTGGCAGTCTAAGAAACACAATTGATCAAAGAATCCCATCATATCCTTTCTTACTCACCTTATGTCCCTATGTTAGCAAAACAGATCCATTGAAAATGACAAAAGAGACCAGCCATGGTGGCTCACATCTGTAATCCCAGCACTTTGGGAGGCCAAGACAGGCAGATCACCTGAGATTGGGAGTTCGAGACCAGCCTGAAAATACAAAATTAGCCATGTGTGGTGATGCATGCCTGTAATCCCAGCTACTTGAGAGACTGAGGCAGGAGAATCATTTGAACCTGGAGGCAGAGGTTGCAGTGAGCCGAGATCACGCCACTGCACTCCAGCCTGGGCAATAAGAGTGAAACTTTGTCTCAAAATAAATAAATAAATAAAATAAGAAAATGACAAGAGAAGGAAAGACAGAGCTAGGATGATACATAGCTCCTTGTCCTTTCAGTTAGCCTCAACGGAAGCCAAAGGTACAAAGTGTTGAGAAATGTGTGTGTATTACCAAGAGAAATAAAAAATGTGTGTGTATTACCAAGAAATAATAAAAAAGCAGGGTCAGTTTTGTACATCACTTTCACTGTTCTGAAAAGAATGTATACACACACACACACAAACACACACACAGGCTACAAAATAAAAATTCTGCAATTTTGGTGATTCTGCATAGGAGTTAAATGTTCTTATATTTGCATTTAAAATGGCACTATACTAGTTAAAGATGAATTGTAAAACTTATGCTAATAATTTAAAATTTTAATTTTTCTTCACCTAGAATGACACTAAATAGCAAATAAAACAGTAAATAGCAAATAAAACCCACAAATTATGTAGCTAACTGTTTCTGGCAGAAGACCTATAGAAATGAATATCCTATGTCTAAAAAACGTTCTGTGATCATAGATCTTACAATCAACACTGAAAGAGCTACTATATTAATGCCTTCCTCCAGTTTTCTTGGTTTCTGTGTGGGACTATCACATGGTGCCATACTGCTCTTTGGGGAAGGGGTGGTGGGTGGGGGCCACTAGCTGTGTGATCATGGACAAGCCTCTGTCTTCTCAACCTGCAAAAGGGAGATAGCATATATGTTGCCATTTATCAAGAGTTCCTGTAAAAGAATGCATATAAAGGTATTTTGGAAAACATAAAATGTTTTGTATGTATAGAGTGTTTTAGAATGTTTATTACTATTAAAAAACTACAAAGCAGGAATCATGAACATTGCTGTTTTTATTCCTTCTAATTTGTAAATTAACTTTGAAAGCATTCCTGCCAAATTTGCATAAATCCAAATTCATTTTTTTCTTTTAAACAAATTTGTCAACAACCATTTGGATGGTAGTGTGGAAACTCAATATGTCCACAGCTTTCTCCCACCTTGCAGTAATATAATATACATCAGTGTTTTTATAGGGTATAGGGGTTTGTCCAAAGTAATGAAGTTTTTTATTCCATAGAAAATAGCAGAATAAATATAAAGTTGTTTAAACAGTTTTCTATGATTAAACACTTTTCAAACCTGTGAATAAAGAAATGATAGGTCAGGGGCTGTAGTTCACACCTGTAATCCCAACACTTTGGGAGGCTGAGGTGGCAGATCACTTGAGGTCAGGAGTTCAGGACCAATCTGGCCAATATGGTAAAACCCTGTCTCTACTAAAAAAAAAAAAAAAAGAAATTAAAAAAAAATTAGCCAGGTGTGATGGCTCACACCTGTAGTCCCAGATACTCAGAAGGCTGAGGTGAGAGAAATTGCTTGAACCCAGGAGATGGAGGTTTCAGTGAGCCAAGATGGTGCCATTGCCTAACAATTAGAAAAATAAACCACTTGATATAGAAGATGAGTGAGTCATAATCACATAAGGCCCTATCATAACATGATCTACTGTTTTTATCATAAAGTTTAGATAACTTCTGGATTAAAGATGTGTCTCTCCAAATGTAACAGCTGCTCACAGGTAAAGTCTGATTAACCTGCTGAGACTACAGGGAATGTGCTAATCCTTTTTTTTTTTTTGAGATGGAGTTTCACTCTTGTTACCCAGGCTGGAGTGCAACGGCGCGATCTCGGCTTACTGCAACCTCCGCCTCCTGGGTTCAGGCAATTCTCCTGCCTCAGCCTCCTGAGTAGCTGGGATTACAGGCACGCACCACTGTGCCCAGCTAATTTTTTTGTATTTTTAGTAGAGATGGGGTTTCACCATGTTGACCAGGATGGTCTCGATATCTTGACCTTGTGATCTACCCGCCTCGGCCTCCCAAAGTGCTGGGATTACAGGCGTGAGCCACTGCGCCCGGCCCGGAAAGTGCTAATCTTATCCTGTCAATGCTAACATCATGAATAAATAAAGGTCTCTATTATGTAATAAGAGCTTATAATAAATGACAGACTGACACAGTAGAATATTAATTGTAGTGAGAGACAAACACGTTCACCCTGTGACTTTGAGACAGTGACTTCCCTTAGCTTGAGACTCTGTTTCCCCATCTGTACTTGGGATGGAGTGAATCACGACTCTAAAGGGACTCCCAGCACCAACATTCTGTGTTCTGATGGCTTTGATTTGACTCGGAAGCCTTAGTGCCACCTGAAGTCAGGTGATAAGGACACATGGGGACACCTGGCAGAGACAGGTTCTGTGTCCCAAGGTGATGCAGCAGATCTGGGGTTTGGGATGCCTGTTCTAAATCTAAATCCAACCTCTCCCTTGGCTGGATATCCTCTTTCCTAAAGGGGACTCATTATCCCGGAGTGGGAGGCTCTTTCCCTCTTTTCCCATGATTCAGAGGGGTGGGCTTCACTTTCTGTGTTCGTCTACCCATCTCCCCACCACGTCAGCATCAGCCCAGAGCCAGCGCAGCAGATGACTCCCAAGTGTTTGTTGAAGATTGACTTGAGGTTTCATACTTTATTACTTATTAAATTTCTCCTTCTAGACTTGCAAGCACTTTATTTATTTATTTATTTATTTATTTATTTATTTATGTTTGAGACAGAGTCTTGCACTCATGCCCAGGCTGGATTGCAATGGCACAGTCTTGTTCACTGCAACCTCTGCCTCCTGGGTTCAAGTGATTCTTCTGTCTTGGCCTTCCGAGTAGCTGAGATCACAGGTGTACACCACCACGCTGGGCTAATTTTTGTATTTTTAGTAGAGATGGCATTTTACCATGTTGGCCAGCTTGGTCTCGAACTCCTGACCTCAGGTAATCCACCTGAATCGGCCTCTCGAAGTGCTGGGATTATAGGCGTGAGCCACTGCCCCTGGCTGCAAGCACTTTAAAGACAGAGCCCTCATCAAACTCATCTCTCTCACCCTATGGCTCCTTGTGTACCCACAAGGTCCAGCACACAGTGGGAGTTCAGTAGATGGGAATACACATATTTTGAGTAAGCTAAAAGGATGCCAATACCCATTTTGCTGAGATGGATATTCTTGCTCATGAAGACTCCCAGGATGCCCTAGATCAGTGTCAGTATGTGCCTTCTGCCCACCGGTGAGAGGAACAAGGATGCAACTTGTGCTGTCTGGGGAAGGTGAGGACAATAGCTAGAAATTGTCAAGTCCCAGAAACCCTTCCCAGTTTTGACTGAAGATGACACCTTTCATGACCTCAATCTTTTCTTGCTTTGTTTAAAATGGCACTTGGAATATATCCTAATCCTATGACTCAGAAATGGAAAACATTATCAGACTGTTCATAGCAGCTATATTCAGGATACCCTCAAACTGGAAACAACGTAAACACACATCAACAGAAGAGTGGGTGGGCAAACTATGTCTTGCTCTCCTAGAGAATACACTCAGCAATAAAAATGAGCAAACAACATGGGTGAATCTCAATAGCATCATCTAAATAAAAGGAACCAGACACAGAAGAGTACATACTGTATGATCCCATGCAAATGTAGTTCTAAAAACAGACAAAACTAATTGAGAGTGATAGAAATCAAAACAGCAATTGCCAGCTAGGTACAGAGGCTCATGCCTGGAATCCCAGCACTTTGGAAGGCTGAGGTGGGAGGAGTGCTTAAGGCCAGTAGTTAGAGACCCCATCTCTACAAAAAAAATACCGAAAAACTAACTGGTGTGGTGGTGCACACCTATAGTCCTAGCTACTGGGGAGGCTGATGCAGGAGGATCACTTGGAACCCAGGAATTCCAGGTTGCAGTAAACTATGACCCTGATATTGCACTTCAGCTTGGGCAACAGAGTGAGAATCCGTCTCTTCAAAAAAAGAACACTGATTGCCTAGGAGGTGGAGTGGGATGTGATGGGCTGGAAAGGGGCACTAGGGAACTTTCAGGGGTAGTAGAAATGCTCTATATCTTGACTGGGGTGGTGGATACAAAACTTATCGTTTGTTAATTAACCCTCAAATTAAAAAAATCCACAGTATTTGGAGCTGAGGTTCCCAGCCTCTCAATGGCCGTCTGTCTCCTGGATCAGACATCAGGAGAGGCAGCTGTGATTCGTGCGGCTGTGGCCACACTGCTGATTTCCTCACATCTGCAGGGGCGGCTCCAGCACGTGGCCCATTTTTCATCCCAGCACTTTGCTGGCACTTGGTGAATGCCTATCTCTCCCTGGGCTCTGTCCCGAGACCCACAGCAAACTCTCATCCTTCTTCCCATTGGCACTTCTTCAGCTCCCAAATCCTCTCTGTGTTTTCTCTTCTCCAGGCAAATCCCTGGTTTTTCCAACCATGCTTTACCGGATGTGGTTTCCAAACACTTCTTCCTTATAGTTTCTCTCCTGGATATGTCACAGCTGCCCAAGGCTCATTTCAAGGATTTTTTGAACACTTTTGCTGATGAACTTGACTTATACCTTCAAAGCGATTTGAGAGGAGGTGGACTGTAAACCTTTGTCAAGACCATCAGTTTAAATTTTATTTTTTCAAATAGAGATGAGAAATGAAAATGTGGTGGGAATTCTACAAAGGTCCCTGCAAATGACTGACATACATTTAGGCAGACAACGTCTCTGTGTGACTCTGGGAGGCTGATACATTAATAGATATAATTTGTAGGCTCCCAAGGAGAGGTTAAAGAGGAGAGCACAGGTTCCTTTGAGTCCACTTGGTGCTCCCGTGTCATCTGTCCCCAGACTTAATCAAGTTATCATATCAACCCGGTGTTTCCTGGACCCCAGCTCTCTGTCTGAATGAGGAAAAAATTTGCAGACAAATTTCTAGCAGCAGGAAGTTGGTGCTCTCCTGCGAGGCTGGATAAAAACGACGTGTAACCTCTCAAGGCCTCCCTCCCGCTCCTGCTGGGAGTTCAGTTCAAGTGGTTCCCTTATTTGATTAGGCCTCTCAGGCCTTCTCTGGTGTAGGTATCCAGTTCACTGCCGTGCCCACCGGCTCCCCACAAGGCAGAAAACATTAGAGTCACTCTTTTGTGAAATTATTGGGAGGCTGACTGAGCCAAGCACTTTTGTGTGTGTGTGCGCGTATGTGTGTGCATGTATGCCGGTGTGTGAGGAGACACACAGATGTGTATAAAAAGAGGAATACGGTTTGTTAGCAAATGTGGCATTGATTTATAATCATTTGCTTTAGTCACAGAATGACTGAGTGATACCTTAAATTCTCACGATAAAAAAAAAGAGATGGTGGGAAAAAAATCCTTCCTAAGTGCTAAATATATATATAGTTAAGAATAATTATTATTCTATAATAAAATATATATTATTATTATTATTAAGAGCTTGCAAAAGACTTATAGCATGTATGATTTACAATTAATGGACCTAAATCTTCCAATACAGTTTTCTTCCATGACTATGTAATTCAAGTTATGCTGCTAAATATTTTATAATGAGAGTAAAAATTATGATGGTCTTTGTAACTGTTTTCATGGGAGCATTTAGTATTGGGCTGATATTGATGGGTTAGTGGATTTGTGCCTATTCGTCTCTCTTATTCGTTGCTTTATGAGTGTTCAAAAAGTGTGGGAATACATGCTATGAGCTGTGCTCACTCTAGATTGCCTTTTTTCTCTTTTTAGTTTTCTCAAAAATATAAAAGACATACATTTATTTCCCTGCAGAATCACAAAAAAAAAAAAAAAGAAAAGAAACGTTAAAAAATCTTTGCAAGGCAATGTTTTGTATTCTTTTTCAAGCAATGTCAACGTAATCGAGGAAACTAATAGTAACATCTTTTTTTCATGTGCAGGTGCGGAAGGCCTGCTTACAACCCGAGAGGCGCTTTCAGATCGGCCGGAGTCTTCTGCAGCGCGCAGGAGCTAGTCCTGCTGAAAAGAATGAAATTGGACTTGTCCAGGCGAGTTGCGGACAGCGCTGGGCTGGTAAGAAACGGAGTTACCATTCATCTATTCATTCCCAGAGAAAAAGGGAAATACACCCTCCTGAACTCAAGATGCCCATTAATTTATCCCTGTTAGCTGGCAGGACACTCGAGCCCCAGTCTTCGGGCTCGTAAGCGTTTTTATTGAGAGAAGAAGGTCCCTCCCAGGTTCCCACAGGGGCTTGGAAGTCAGGGGAGCCGGGAGGGGTGGCGGGGGCCGGGGCAAGAAGCGGGGCGGCTTTTATTTTGCGCCATAAAGGGCTGCACAATGTCTGCTGGAATTTCAACAGTTAAAGAGACCCCTGTGCACAAAGGGGCGCTCCGGCTGTAATCGGGAAATAAATTTGATTTTCTGAATTCTTTGGCAGCTGGTGACAAAGGGCCAGGTATGGCGACACGGCGGGGGTGATCCTTGCAGAAGGCGGCGCGCGGCGGGGCATGCGGGCCAGGGGGACAAAGGCGGGCGCGCTCGCCGCGCCACAAAGGCAGGGCCGGGCTGGGGGCTCCGCGCTGCCCCTAGTCTGCGCCTAGGGCCGGCGCGGCCGCTGCGGGCGGCGGGGGGCAGAGACACGCCCGCTCCCGAGCGCCCGAGTCCCCGAACCGCCGAGTCCCCCGGGCCCGGGCCGCGTGTCGGGCTTTCCCCGGCTGCGGGGATTCCAGCCCTGCCCCCGCGGCTGCCCTCGCTGCTCAGGGGCCGAGGCCAAGAGACTGCCTGAGGGACACTTCGCCCTGTCCCAAACCTGGGACTCCAGAGGCATTCTCATGGGGCCGTGAGCAACAGACTTTCAGAGCTTAAATCACGTCGTCAAGAAATGCCCATTAATCCAGCACTTCGGGAGGCCGAGGCGGGTGGATCACGAGGTCAGGAGTTCGAGACCAGCCTGACCAAGATGGTGAAACCGCCCCCCCCAATCTCTACTAAAAATACAAAAATTAGCTGGGCATGGTGGCAGACACCTGTAATCCCAGGTACTCGGGAGGCTGAGGCAGGAGAATCTCTTGAACCCAGGAAGTGGAAGTTGAGTTAACCTTTTCCTGATTCAGCCTTTTGCTGGGGCTTTCAGGGGGTCATCAGAGATTCCCCTCTCTGTGAGGTTTATCCAGATCCCCGTGGCTCAATAAACTGAATTTGCCCACTTGTGTGTGTTTCTCAGGTTATATTTTGTCATTTAATGTGTCTTACATGCCTGTCCTTCAAGTTCTCCTTTCGCAGAAGTGGATCATCCTTTTAATGACAAAGCAGGTGCTGGGGGGACGGGTTACCCCCGGGAAAATAACGCTATGTACTAGGTCGCTAAGGGCAGAAATTCATCACTCAAAAGCATTAAACTCTGCCCTCCTCGCTCCCAGCCCTACTCTGATCTTCTGGGTGTCTTCACCTCCTCTTCTGGCTCCTGAGTTGACTGCTGCACCAACACCCATCAAACTGTCCTGGAACAGGAAGTGACAGCTCACCAGGAGCCCAGCAGGCTCCGTGGGCAGAAGCATGGACTTCCTTCTCCTCATGGAGACACGGCTGGGCCATGTTTCCTTGGCACCACTCTGGAACCTTCAGCCAGCCACCACCTCAGACAGTAGCCGGACTTTAGGTCCATTCCTTTCATGTCTAAAATGAGACAGTCCACACTGTTGATTTTCTTTATAGGGGACATCAGGATTCCAGAAAAGCAGACTTGGGAAGCCACAAAATGTTAGCATGCAGCTCACTGAGGCCCTTACACTTGGTCTGGGCAACTCTGTATGTAAAGTCCAATATCTTTAGCTGCTGGTTATAGGTGGCCATATGTTTTGGCCCAGAAATGGGGCTCCCTCGCTAGACTAATTCTTCTGCAGGCTCCATTCATTCACATTCTTCTACTTGACCCTGCCTGTCAGGACCAACAGTACCAAATAAACCAAAGTTTCTTGCCTCCTGTCCTCAGAATCTCTCAGAAGCATCCTCTTCCCTGCTGGAGCCATTTTATTTCAGGTTGAGCCTTAATTAAAATCAGCCAGATGCAGGATCTGTATGTGTGAGTGTGGACCTGTATGTGTGAGTGTGGATCGTGTGAATGTGTGAATGTGGATCTATGTGTATGAGTGTGGACCTGTGTGTGTGTGGACCTATGTGTGTGAATATGGATTGTGAGGATGTGTGTGAGTTTGGATCTGTGTGAGTGTGGATTGTGTGAATGTGGATCTGTGTGTGTGAGTGTGGACCTGTGTGTGTGACTGTGGACCTGTATGTGTAAATGTGGACTGGTGTCTGTGAGTGTGGACCTGTATGTTTGAGTGTCAACCTGTGTGTTTGAGTGCGGATCTGTGTGTGAGTGTGGACCTGTGTGTGTGAATGTGGACCTGTGTGAGTGTGGATCTGTGTGCGTGAATGTGGATCTGTGTGTGAGTGTGAACCTTGTGTGTGAGAATGGGCCTATGTGTGTGAGTGTGGACCTGTGTGTGAGTGTGGACCTGTGTGTGTGAGTGTGGACCTGTGTGTGTGACTGTGGACCTGTATGTGTAAATGTGGACTGGTGTCTGTGAGTGTGGACCTGTATGTTTGAGTGTCAACCTGTGTGTTTGAGTGCGGATCTGTGTGTGAGTGTGGACCTGTGTGTGTGAATGTGGACCTGTGTGAGTGTGGATCTGTGTGCGTGAATGTGGATCTGTGTGTGAGTGTGGACCTTGTGTGTGAGTATGGACCTATGTGTGTGAGTGTGGACCTGTGTGGGAGTGTGGACCTGTGTGTGTGAATGTGGACCTGTGTGAGTGTGGATCTGTGTGCATGAATGTGGATCTGTGTGTGAGTGTGGACCTTGTGTGTGAGTATGGACCTATGTGTGTGAGTGTGGACCTGTGTGTGAGTGTGGACCTGTGTGTGTGAGTGTGGACCTGTGTGTGAGTGTGGACCTGTGTGTGTGAGTGTGGACCTGTGTGTGAGTGTGGACCTATGTGTGTGAGTGTGGACCTGTGTGTGAGTGTGGACCTGTGTGTGTGAGTGTGGACCTGTGTGTGAGTGTGGACCTGTGTGTGTGAGCCTGGTGTTTACGATCAACAGTAAGAAGCCTGGAAATGAGTTCTGATTAAATGAGAATCTAAATAAAGAACAAGTATCCTAGGAATTGTAGCAAGATGAATAATTCTTAACCCAGCACAGTAACAGCAGCTTACAATGTGTGTGTGAATGTGCACCTGTTTGTGTGAGTGTGGTTTTTGTTAATGTGTAATGCTGATATCATAAGGAGAGTTTTGTGCTCACAGGATGTCAGGTACAGAAGGTTCTAAATGCTTTGTTGTGTTACTTATCTATTGCTGCATAACAAATTACCACAAACTTAGTACTTTAAAACAACACATTTATTATTTCACAGTTCCTGTGGGTCAGGAGTCCGGGCACAGTTTGATTCCTCTGTTTTAGATTCTCTTACAATGCTTTAATCCATGGGTCAGTCAGGGCTGGGGTCTCATTTGAAGCTTGACCGGGGAAGGATCTGCTTCCAAACTCAGATGGTTGTTGACAGAATTTAGTTCCTTGAGGGTTGTTGGCCTGAGGACCTCAGCTTCTTGTGGGCCCTCAGCCAGAGGCCACCGTCAGTTCCTCTCCGGGACCTCTCTCTATGGCAGCTTACTCCATTAAAGCCAGCAAGGGAGACAGCTGACAGTGAGAGCTGGCTAGTGAGATGGGTGTTCAAGTCAGCTGTAATATATTAATATCATGACACTGACATCCACCACCATTGCCGTATTCTGTTGGTTAGAATCAAGTCACAGGCTCTGCTCACACTGGAGGGAAGGGATCCCACGAGAGCATGTACACCAGGAAGCATGGCCCATGGAGCCTCCTGGGAGTCTATCTACTACTATATTCGCTTCACCCACAAATAAACTGAGGTCCCCAGATGGGGGTGTGTCCTGGTCACAATCTCAGTGAGTTAGTTCAGTGGCTAGACTCAGATCTAGGACAATTATTCTAAGTCTTGTGCTCTTTCCTCTGTAACATGCCTCCATAGTTTCAAACATGTGAAGCCTTTGGTTCTGAAAAGCAGGCCATAGTCTCTACCCAGCAGTCTTTGCTGCTCAGGTTAACTGCAACCACAACCACAAAGTCACTGTGGTCCTTCCCTGAGGAATTCAAGGAACCCCTGCACCCTGGGCCCTATAAAACATTACTAAACCAAAATGGTGGAAAAGATCCCTTTTCCAGATCAATTAAATCAGAAAATTTTCAGAACCTCAGGGTTTGCTCGGTCTCCCACTCCCACTCCCTTAACAAGTAATAAAACTGAGGTCTAGAAATGAGAATTGATTTATTCAAGCATGCAGTGATGACACAGCCTCATCCTCTTTCTTTTCTACAAATTTCAAGCAACCGCAGAGAATGGATTGGCTTGCCTAACCTGGCCCAGGGAGGGCTGGCCAGTGGGACATGTGGAGTAAGGACTCAGAGTCCCCCAGGGCCACTCCTGTCCCATCTCTCCCTGCAGCCTGCAGCTTTCAGTCTCCAGCTGACACTGAAACCCCAGGGTCGAAGACCAAAAGGAAAACAATCAAATAAGGAACAGTTCGGATCCCAACAGGCTGAGTTGCCTCTTTCAGGAAAAATCTGCTCAGGTCATGAATTCTGGACATGCAATGGCTGTTTAAATAGTTCATTCCCAAGAGACCTGTCACTGATAGACACGGCTTTGTGTAATACTACCTTAGCGTTGTCTCTGTAATTTCAGTGAGATTACAATTCCCACCTTAAGAGGTGGAAGCGACGTCTGATTGTCCATGAAGAGCGCGTGTGTGTGCATTTGCGTGTGTGTGTGTATTTCTTTTTCTCTGGGTCCAAGTCTTTATCTTGCTAAATCCATTACACCTCTCTGCCTGTCTGCTCTGGAGACAAAAAGTGGCATTTTCTGGCCTCAGGTCACACTGCATTTGGCAAAAAACATTGGCCCAGGAAAGCTATGAACAAAATTTCCTCCTCCATTTGTGCTCTTCTGAAAGAGACCTCTGGCTGTATTCACCATCCACTGTCCTCAGAGAATAACTGAAGGAACAAATGAAACTAGATATAATGAGTTCTGTGCCAGCTCATCTTGAGTTTCAATGAACTTATCTCTCTGCTGGCTTTGAAGAGCTGAAATCACTCCATGTGCTGGGGATAGTTTAGAGAATATGAAGAATTTGATCCTTGGATGGGCTACGTAGTTGTGATCCCAGGCTACTTTTGAGACTTTTTTTCCCCTGGGCTGAAACAGACTTTCTGAAGGCACTCATTTTCAAGAGATGTCAGAAATACCCTTCAGAAAAATAACCATCAAATCATTTGGGAAGAAATAAGAAAAGAGCATTTATATTAGCAATAAGATAATCTCTTCTGGGATTCATAACTAATTTAGTGGAAGTGTTTTTCTTTTAAATAAAATCCATATCAGTATTAGAAGAAGTGGACTGATGTTCAGTGCCGTTTAGGGCCACCAACCTCAGCATTTGCCGAATGCGGGCTCAAGGACTCCGTCTCTTAGCACACACACGCTGCTTCCTGTTTTAGGAGAAGCTTCTACCTCCTCTTTCTGACAGCCTCTTCCTACTCATCTGGCAGAGTCCAGCTGGAATGCCCCCTCTTCCGTGAGGGCTGGTCCTGTTTCCACTTCCCCGGTCTCTCCTCACTGTGCACAGGGGCAGGCACCCTCTTCTTTGGACTTTCACAGCCTCTTCATATAGCCCTATCTAGGTCTTTGCTATATTTGCCCTGGGAGACGGTGATCAACATGATAATAGGGGTTTTGTTTTGTTCATTTTCTTTTTCGTAGGCCTTGGAGGACTCACCCAGCTCATCATGGCACAGGCTTGACGGGCAGATGAACTGGCAAATCACTTTGGGGAAAATCTCTTTGATTGGTACATTTAATTCCTAGTTAACAAATGGCTTACTAACATTCCTGTAATACATGCTGCCAGATAGCTAACACCATTGAAATGATACACAGCTGCTTTGTGCAAAGATGCACTTTACAGAAGATAAAGACTGCCGGGTAGAAATGGAGCATATGAATCACTGCACTCTTGAAAACTGAAAGGAAATTATGTCCCTGGTACTGCACATTGCTAATCCTGTCTTACATTTATTGAGCATTCACAGTATGTCCAGACAATATGCTAAGACTACCATGATGTCTTTTAGAGGTAGGTCCTGTTGTGCTCATTTAACAGATTAGAAAACCAAGGCACAGAGATGAGTTGAGTCACCCTAGTGAGAGAGGCAAGTGTTCAAGCCCGAGCTACCCCACTCTAGAGCACAGGTCATAACCTCTAAAGGAACACAGAAACCTTGTCCAAGGTATACATGGGCCGAAATGCAATTTAACATTTATTGAGTGTCTGTGGCACACTGGTTCTTGCCCTGGCACTGTGAATACGTAAGTGAAAGGATCAGGTCTCTTCCCTTGAAATTTTCTAAGGAGGGATGGGGGTGAGAGCTCAGACAAACACACAATTTATTAGAATGCAAGAGGAAATGCAAGTGTCATAAAGAGGGATGATGTGCTATATGGGTTCTCGGAGGGAGCATGCAACCATCTGGTGGCATGGATCAGGAAAGGCTTCCTGGAGGAGGTGGCATGTTAGGTGAGCCTTGAAGGATGAGACATCTGTGGGAGAGATCCAGAAAGAGGCTATGGAGGAGGGAGTTTTCAGGATGAAGTGGGAGCAGTGGAAAGAAGGATGAGAAGGTAGATGGGGCCAGCACAGGGATGCCAAGGGGTCTGCTTGGGAGGTTGGAGTCAATCTGGTGAGAGAGCCAGGGGCTATTTTAAATTAGCAAGGAGAAGGATGCTGCTGTCCAGAAGGATGAAGCACTCTAGTAGGTCTGAAGTCCCCACAACTAGTGGGAGATGCCTGTGTAAGACTAGTTCCAATGTGTCTCTCCTTTCCAAAGTCTTTATCTTCACTGTTGCTTTGTAACAGTGCTGTAGACCTCCAGCTCCCACATCCTCTCCCCTCCCTGCATTACCTCTACATTTTGATTTGAGAGTTCTATGGAAGTTTCTTCTTACCCTTCATGTATTTCCAGGTGGACTGTAGCTTGTTTCTCAGTCACCCCTCCCGATGGCCTGTCACTTGGTTTTGGGTGCTCCTTGTTCCAGTTCTGTGATCACCCTCCGGGCTATCCTTAGCTGCCCCTCTACGTCTCTAGCAGCACTCAGACATGGGGCCCCAATTTTTTAAAAGTACACAAATGGTCCTTTTGGCCTCTCTTAGCCTAGATAAACATGATTAAAACCCCATTGTCTATAAGGCCAACAGAAACTCACTCATGAGAATCCACTTAATGGCTTTATAATGAAGCTCTGCCCAAGTGTTCAATGTGAAGTGTTCAAGAAACAGAACCAGGGTCTACAATTTCCATCACAGATCACCCTCCCCCTCCGCCGAAATGCACCCATGTCACCTTCCAGCAAGAACTGGGGAGGCAGTCCATTCTTCCATGAAGGGCCTTAGCCTGAGTCACTAGCAGGGGTTAAGTCCAAACCTCCTGGAGAAGCTGAGGCCACAGAGCAGGAGCTTGGTACACCCACTTCTCTCTGTTCAGTGGCTTCTGCTCACTCATGCTTTCCACTCCCTGTGTCTTAAGGAGATTGAACAGAAATCCAAAACATTCTTTGAAGGGGGTACATTGGTCATTCATCTTTGAAGCCACTTAGCATGGTGCCCCGCACACAGGCGTTGTTCAATACGCACTTAGTGACCTGCTTCCTTCCAGCTCACTGGACTTCATGGATCTGAGATCCATTGCCTAGCATTGCTCTGGTGATCAGCCCCATAACAGCAGTCTCAGGCATCCTACTTCTGTCACCTGGCTTTGTAGGTCTTATTCCCCAGCACTGTCACCACGTCCTTAGCTCCTTTCCAAGCCTCCTTCTACTTGTCATGTCCCTCTAAAGCTATCAAGCCAACAACGCGACTCTCCCAGTGGAAGCAATGGATCTGAAAATGCTTCTTAAATTCCAACGTGCTGTGTGAATATAGAGAAACAACAAAAAATCATGCTGATGTTTTCTACAAAGGACTGTGATAGCTGAGACCAGTGACAGGAATGCTGGAATAAGGAACAACTTAAAATACCCAGGCAAGGCACTGAGAGTGAAGTGATGACAGTAATCTTCCAAGAATAATCACCTTTTAAAACAAATGGTGGTGAGGGATATCTTGCAGATTTTTAGTTGGAAAACAAAATAGATTTCTATCAGTCGTATGTTTATGATTTCTATTTTACCTACTTTCAGAAACCATTTGAGAGACATAGGAGTTATCAGCCAGTGAAACAGAAAGAATTCATTATGCATTGGCTCCAGCTTTAGAACTGTGTGACTCGTCCCCTCTCTGTTTTCCATTTATAAAATGAGGGGGTTGTAACAGATAATCTGTAAAGTCTCCTCTGGCCCTGACTGTCTATGGATTATGGAGAAAACCAAACCGTTCTCTTTCTCGATTTCCTCCAGGAGTGAGTTTCCTTTCCACGTGTCTTTTCCTGGCACACGTCTCGCTATGTGCCATTTTTCAGCATAGTGTTTCCTGACTCACCCATGAGCCCTGGCAGGTCTGGTCTGTGTCTGGTTTGGCTTCCTGCCATCTTAATCCAGTGCCTGGCCTATAGCAGATGCTCAATACATACCTTCAAATAAATAAATCAGAGTTGCCAAAGGCAGGCGATTAAAAGGTTGGGCTATGGGATGAAACTGAACACTTGTGCACTTGGAAAAGACTTTATTGAGAGGAAAAGATTTCAAACAATCAGTCAGAAAACTTTCTTCAGGAACTCTTCCCCATGTCATGTGAGGTTGGTAAATAAAATAAGCCTAAGAGATAAGTATATCTGTGGTGAACTTGGTATTTTAAGCTTGTATTAGTTTTCTGACACTTCTTTTTAGATTTAGCTGGTGTTGGTCTGGCCATCCTTGATCTCTGGCAACATTTTAACACCATAGGCAACTTTACAGGTTGATGGAGACGAAGCTGCCAAGTACTTCTAAGCCACTTGTTCAAGGGTTCCTGGGAATTTGGGGTTGGGTGATTTATCACACCATCTGAGCTAAGGTGAAGCCAAGATGTCATTTCTTAAGTGGAAAACTCAGCCATTCATCCAGATGTTTTGTCTTTGAGGAGTAAAATCCTGACTTTTGTTTCATATATACATATATATCGCTCAAAGCCCTTATTATGAGGTGTACTGACTTCAAGGAATCCAAGAACACCCGTCCCCAAAGTGGATACAAAATGTCGAGGCTGTGCCAAGACTGCAAAGACCGAAAGGCTTTCCTTCCTGTCAGAATGACCGGCATGGTCTTAGTTTCGTCGCTGCGTTTTTAGGGCAGCTTACACTACGTTTGAATTTACTTTCCCTTTTGAAAAATGAATTTCATAAACAGGTCATCCAAACAGGTTGAAGGATGCTACAGTTTGGGTAACAGGAAGACGTCACATGCATCCGTGTCTGAAGGCCTCATCTTCCTTCAGCCCTGGAAAGGATCCTAGGCAGCACAGATGCCAAGGTCTATCGGCTGCTTGGGTCCTAGCCAGGGAGGCACAAGTCTTGAACACATTCAGTGGGCAGAACGTACTCTGTAAACCCAAGTCAAGAGTCTGGAAAATGACTTGACAAGTACTCTCCTTGCTTGGCTGAGCAGGTAGAATGAGGAGAAAAAATAAAGAGAAGATGAGGACTGAAGTCATTCAAAAAGTAAAATTCAGAGGTAGATAAGTAGAAAGAGGGGAAATATTTGTATTGGTATGAAATTGAAGAAATATCGAATTGAGTCTCCAGGGGCTTGTGCAAATGAGTCCAGTCCTCTTGTCAGGTAAATAGGGAAGCAGAGGCTGAGAGAAAGGCTGGGACTGCCCTGGGTCAAGGAGCTAGTTAGAGATACACCTGGAATTAGAACCCAGGTGTCCTGATTCCAATGCTGACAGGACACCATCAAGTCAGCCAAAGCTTATTTCACTTCAATCATCTATTTTAACAGAGACAGGGGGTCAGAGAAGAAAAAGCAGTTTAATTAGCTATAATCCACCAGTTCCACTGGCCCATGGGTTCCAGTGTTTATTAAGGCTCGTCAGCCTAGCTGTCCTCCCATGCTCTCCTTGAAGCTTTTCCTCTCACAAGAGGAAGAATTGGGAATCTCCACTTTGCATCACAGAGAAACCTGTAAACGTCCCAGCCTGAGTGCTCCTCAGGACAGCCCCTTGGAGAAGAAGACATTATCCAAATCTCTTGTTTCTATTGAAGGCCCCTTTTTAGTCTTTAAACATATAACAATTCAAACATTTCTTAGGTAGCATATGTCTCTTTATTTGACAGGGTGGCAGATAGAATTTTTGAAGAATTAACTGATAGATTCTCATTCTCCCATCCCCCCAACTCTGTCCTGAACAGACACACACATCCAGAATTTCCTTCTGTCTTCAGGCCCTTTCTCTCTAGTTTAACAAACTGGGGCCTAATCCCATCAGTGGCTGCTTCCAGGAAGGGTGTGGCAGCTGAATGCTGAGAGAGCCAAGAGTCCCTCAATTTCTGCCACAGTGTTACCGGGGAGTAGCAGTGGACAAAGCTGGAAGAATGAGTGGCTGGTGTCAGCTTATTAAAGCATTAAATGCCAGATGAAAGAGTTTTTTCTTGATGCTGTAGACCATGAAATGGTCAGAAAAGTCTTTAAAGGGAGAAATAACATGATGGGATTTTGTGTTTAGAAAAGATTGAACTCCGTTAAACTACGGAGAATGGGGGGAAGCAGAGAGAGTTTAGCAGTAGGCTGACCCATCACTGGGCTGTGTGGCAAATGTCAGAGGTAAATGTGCTGATGCCTTGACCGTGGGGGTTTCCAGAGAGGACTTTGAAAGGAGATGGGTCTAGTAGAAAAAAAAATACAAGGGAGCCTCTAAAGGATCTGGCTATGATGAGCATGGAGAGATGAAGGAGGCCATGAGGTTGCAAAGGAGGAAGTGGGTGAGGGGAAGTCCATGAGATGAGATGTCAAGGGGGAGAATGGGGCAGCGAGGGAGAAGGTTTGGAGAGTTTCATTTTGGGTGCACTGAGTTAAGGAGCTTGTGAGCCCTGAGAGTGGACACACCTTCCAGGGAGATGGAGACAGGTCTGGAATCAGGGAGGGACTCCAGACACACACGCGGACTTGCAGGACAGACAGTGAGAGAAGCCAGCAGCAGGAGGCTCCTCGTTTAGGCCCCAGTGAATGCTCCTCACTGTAACCATAGTCTCTGTGTCCTGTACACTGCATTCATGTTTCTAAAGTGCTGCTCAGACCCGAATACCCTCCCAGAAACCTTCAGCGCACAGCCTTCTGTGGCTTCTTAAATGTGTAACGAAACCTCTCTGTCTAGGTCCTTCATGACCAGACCTCTTCTAGAATTATTTTCCTCTACATGCAAATACTCCTATATACCTTGCAAATTAAACTACGTCTTCTCTTGAATATGCTTCGATTTTCATGCTCATTTTCTTCTGTCTGTTCAGAATGCTTCTCTCATCTCTTTCTGTCGAAAGCCTATTGATTTTTCAAAGCATCGGATAAAATCTTTCTTGGTCACTCCATAAGTGATCTTTTGTGTTCTTATAACTCTTTGTTTGAGTGGAGGTAAGATGATACTTTTCCTCTGGGACACCCCTCCACCGACCCCACCACATGCTTTGTGATCTTCTCCAACCCCCAAAACTGCTAGGGCCAAATTCTACACAATATACCTCTAGGAAGGCACACCTATGCAGAATGCAGAGGATGAATATACCAGGTCTGGGCTTTTGAGTTGCAGAAGTCAAGGACGTGGACTTACAAGAACCTGGACTTTTGAGTTTACATCGTATACAGTAAATAATGGATTTGGAAGAACAGATTGAAAATTGGGCCTTCTTACCCCAGGTGAGATAAAGAATTATCTAGACTGGGGGAAAGGAGAGTTGGAGGGAATATGATGGGGGAGAGAGGCTTGTGGGGTTCAGGATGAGAGAGCCAGGCCTGGAGGGACCACTCAGACAGAAGAAGAATCAGCCTCCTGGGGTCATGCAGCCTTTGCTCTGCTGGGCACTGGCTGGCACTAGTAGCTGGAGTGGTGCCCACAAGCTCCCCAGGATCCCTCCTAGCAAGTCTCCATTCCACTGCCCCATTGCTGGTGTCCAGGAGCCACAGCAACCCCCCTACCTGTTGGACCATTGCCATGGACCACCCATCAGGAACAACTCCTGTCAGTGCCCAAAGACTGTAGTCTCTGTCCGCATTGCTCATGTGGACAGCTTCCTTTCCTATAGCCGAGGATTCTACTGTGGAGTCTACTCATAAGCCCCAAGGTAAAGGGTGGGCTCCAGACATCCAGAGGACTACTACTGATGTGAATTTCTCTCCCACGTCGTATTTATACTTCCGGAACTTCACAGGAAACTGGCTTAAAATCTCCTTCTTGCACAAATACACTCTATCATCTATTGGCATTAGACTGTAGATATTGCTTATGCTGTGTATCTTCTGTCTACTTCTCTAGATGTCCTCTCTACTCTCTACTCTGCTCTCTTCCCCAGAGTCTTATCAGTATGGGCTTCAGGCTTTGGGCCTCCTATTGGGTTCAGCCAGTGAGGAGCCCTGGCAGGGGGCTGCGGTGGGGGATGAGTTCAGGGCCTTTATTCCCTGGCTGCCTCCTTGCTGGATAGTCCCCTCTGAGTGCTCCTCTCAAGCAAGCTGTCCCTGAACTCTTCTCTCCCTCAGAGTTCCGGTAACCTTCTCTTGTTCCTTCCAAATGGAGGTGGCAACAATTTCTATGTTATCAGCAGCCTTGGGATACTGTATCAGTCCATTCTTGCATTGCTATAAAGAACTGAGACTGGATAGTTTATAAAAAAAAAAAAAAGAAGTTTGACTCACAATTCCATAGGCTGTACAGGAAGCATGCCTTGGGAGGCCTCAGGAAACTTACAATCATGGCAGAAAACCAAGGGGAAGCAGGCACATCCTACATGGCTGGATCAGGAGGAATGGAACAGGGATGTGCTTTCAAACAACCAGATGTCGTGAGAACTCATTCACTATCATGAGAACAGCAAGAGGAAAATCTGCCCCCACGATCCAAGCACCTCCCACCAGGCGCCACCTCCAACACTGGGGATTACAATTTGACATGAGATTTGGGCAGAGACACAAATCCAAACCATATCAGATACTGGATCTCTTGTTTCTCTCCACCCTGCTTATATCTTCATAACTAGTGCTTTTATTAATCCCTCCTTGAAATATCCTGCTGCGAATTATATTTGCCAATGATGGTTACAATACCTCCCATCCTATAGCTCTTCTCTCAGTGTGACTGGGAAAATTCACCCTCAAGAGGAAGTGATGGCTGGGAGTGGTGGTTCATGCTTGTAATCCCAACACTTTGGGAGGCCAAGGCAGGTGGATCACTGTGCTCAAGAGTTTGAAACCAGGCATGGCCAAAATGGTGAAACCCTGTCTCTACTAAAAATACAAAAATTAGCCAGGCATGGTGGCATGCACCTATAATCCCAGCTACTTGGGAGACTGAGGAGACAGGACTGCTTGAACGCGGAAGGTGGAGGTTGTAGTAAGCCAAGATCATGCCACTGCACTTCAGCCTGGGTGACAGAGTGAGACTCTGTCTCAATAAAAATAAATAAATAAAATAAGAAAAGTTCAGACACTGCGACTTCTGAACTAGTCATAAATGAGGAAGGGTGAACTGTCATGTAAACAGTCGACTTGAGACTGCCATACTCTGAGGAAGCTCAAGTGAACCCATGTGGAGAGACCACATGAAGAATGAGATTCTGGGGTGACTCCTGCTGCTTCAGCATCTCTGAGTGACTACAGGAGAGACAAGAACCAGAATTACCCAGCTAAGCCTTTCTTAAAATCCTGTTCCACAGATACTACAAAAGATACTAACATGATTGCTGTTATTTTAAGCTGCTGAAATTAAAGTGATTTGTTATGGAGTAGTAGGTTACTAGGATAGACCTTGACTGATATGTTACAAACATCTGCAGGTGTGCCTCTAAAGAGTCAAAAGAGGCCAGGTGTGGTGGCGCTCGCCTGTAATCCTAGCACTTTGGGAGGCTGAGGCAGGCAGATCGCTCCAGTTCGGGAGTTTGAGACCAGCATGGGCAACATGGTAAAATGCTGTCTCTTCTAAAAATATCAAAATTAGCCAGGTGCAGCGGTGCATGTCTGTAATCACAGCTACTTAGGATGCTGAGGCAGGAGGATCATTTGAGTCCAGGAGGCAGACGTTGCAGTGAGCTGAGAAAATGCCACTGTACTCCAGCCTGGGCAAAAGAATGGGACGCTGTCTTAAAATAATAATAATAATAAAGTCAAACAGAAGATATCCCTTCTGGGCTGGGAGTTTCCTGAATGATGGAATCGTGCCTTTTATATTCCTAGACTGGCTATCACACAACAGTCCATTCAGAAGGATTTGTAAACAGGTCCAACAGATGTGGCTAATTTGAGTTTCCATCCTCAAGGAAGATTTGTGTGTTCTGGTCACATGAGAAGTAAGAGAACAGAGAACATGGCATCATCAGCTGCATGAAGGACAGACGGTGGCTTCTGCTTCTCACACTCCCAAAGGTACCTCTTCAAACCCCAGTGACCAAGAGTACATGCCCCTCAGATTTAAGATGTTCTTTTAAAATAATATTTGCATTAAGAAGCTGAACACTAATAGTGCCAAAATGAGATTATGGACTTTCCCAGGCACTTATCTAGAGCCCCACAGTAAACGTGACCTCCCTGTTTTCTCTCACTTGTGTATGTTTTGTCAGTTCAAGGCCAGAGAAATAACGGTCCCAACTGGAAATGGAGTTAGATATGAGGAAAGAGGCCACGGCTTGGATAACATTCCTGAGATGACGGGTTTGGAAACCGGGTGTTCCAAAAATTTCCTGGAAAGTTTATTTTTGCTGAGTTTTAAGCCTGGATAATGCCAGTTTGTTCAAACATGTAGAGAGCCAGCTGTCCCTGGAAATGAGGTTATCTCTTGCCAACTGAGAGTTCTGTGGTCTGGCTCGCCTTTGTGCAAATCGTAAGTAAAGGTCGGAGAGATGCCACTTTGCCCAGATGCAAGGCTGATAGGAATTCATCTAGACTGGTGCCTGTCCTGGGGGACTTTGTGAGCATACAGATTCTGACTTAGGCCGTCTGGATGAGGACTGAGATTCTGCAGTTCTCACAAAGTCCAGGTGCAGCCAAGGCTGGTCTGTTTTGAGGAGCACCCAGCTAGAAGGCCAGCCTTACTCATCCTGGGGAGGTCTCTGTCAGACCCATCTCCATGGGGCGGTCTTCCCATTGGGTATTAAAAGGTTTTCTTGGTTTCAAGAATCTTCGAGTAAAATGGAAATGCCTTTAGGGTGCAGGAAGGGCCTCCATCTGAATTTTGGCAGCAAATATGTCATTACTATTGTTAAACAAACCAAAAAAATGTAACCAAACACTTGTTCAAGATGCTAAGGCTGACTTTCTTCAAGGGGAGCTGTGGAGCCAAGGGGTGCAGGGACTGCGGGAACAGGGTCTGCGGCTGGGGAGACAGGGTAGCCTCAACTCCAGCGAGGACAGGTGGAGACTTCTAGCCATGGAGCAGGGTGGGGGTCAGTGGATGGGAAATTGCTAAGAGGAAATATCATGGATAAGGGGTTTCTGGCCAACCTGACTTGATAGGATTCTTGCTGAAGGTAGGCCAGGGTGACAAGATACCTTAAGTGGGAGATTTTTGCTGAAACTGACTTAGCAAGATTCTTGCTCAAACTGGCTTTTGTAAGGATAGGGAAGGAAGCCAAGGTCAAGCAGAGGGAGTCAGGGGAGCCTGACTAAAGTTCTGGTTGAAGGAGAACTGTCATGACTATTTAAAATAAAAATTAGGCGAGGTGTGGTGGCTCACACCTGTAATCCCAGCACTTTGCAAAGCCTATGGGGGTGGGTCATCTGAGGTCAGGAGTTCGAGACCAGTTTAACCTACATGGTGGAACCCCATCTCTACTAAAAATACTAAAATTCGCTGGGCATCATGGAGCATGCCTGTAATCCCAGCTGCTCAGGAGGCTGAGACAGGAGAATTGCTTGAACCCAAGAGGCAGAGGTTGCCATGAGTCGAGATTGTGTCATTGCACTCCAGCCTGGGCAACAGAGGCTGAAAAATAAATAAGTAAAATAAAAATTAATGATGATAACAACTAAACATTGAAACACCCCTTGCCAGGCTATATTCTAAGAGCTTGACCTGCTGTATTGACTCTTCCAGTCCTTACAGTACCCTGCTGCTATTATGCCCTTCTTACGCATGAGGAAACTGAGGCACAGGAAGGTTCAGCTTCAGGTCCAAGGTCATACAGCCAGCATGGAACAGCACTGAGACTGGTAGTCAGACCTTGGAGCCACAAGTCCTGAGGGGCCCAAAAGTCCGTGGGAGGCCCCTGCACACAGCTGGAGGGTCAGATCCCAGGGAGGCAGGGGGACAGCATGGCGAGTCAGCCCTTCAACCTCTTAGTATTCCTGGGACGTCAGGGCCACATGTGTGTCCTTAAGGGGTATTATTTTGTCCACAATAAGCCATTCATTCATGTCTTGACTGAGCACTTCCTGAACATGAAATGACGCGGCCCCAGACTGTTCTAGGTGCTAGGGCTGCACAGCTGGATATGCCACATCCCTGCCTTCAAGGAGTTCAGAGTTCCTGGGAGAGGTTGGACTGGATCAGTGCCAGAATGACAGAAACAAACAAACAAAAAACGTAAGCACAGGCTGCTAATATCTTTGCCATTTCCATGACCCGGAACAGACCCTTTTCAAGTGCTGACGCTGCAAAGCCTCTGTCCCTGTGCACTTAACCCCCTCAGTTGGTGCCTTGCTGGCATCTCAGTGGACACCCCTTGCATGTTCCTGTCTCTTTGTCTTGCTTATTTGGCATCCTCCTTCTAAAGTGCCTCAGCCCTTTCCCTCATGTCCTATTCCACCCTCTAGGGGCCCCCCGTGATACACAGCGGTCACATGGTCCGTACTCATCTGGGGTGACCCACTGTTCCAGTCTGCCCAGGGCTGGAGGGTTTCCTAGTGCATTACATTTCTATTTCTGCATAACAAACTTGACAGCTTAGATCAACACCCATATTAGCTTCCAGTTCTATAGGTCAGTCAGAAGTCCAAGCAAGACACGGTTGGGATTTCTGCTCAGGATCTCAAAAAAGCCGAAATTCAGGTGTCTGCCAGGCTGAGTAAATCTGTTTTCAGGCTTATGCAGTTTCTTGCACTGTATGGCTGAAGTCCCCATCTCCTTACCAACTGTCAGTTGGAGGTCACTCCCAGCTCCCAGAGGTCAATCACATTCCTTGCTGTGTGACCCCCTCCATTTTCTTTTTCTTTTTTTTCTTTTTTTTTTTTTTGAGACAGAGTCTCGCTTTGTCAACCAGGCTGGAGTGCAGTGGTGAAATCTCAGCTCACTGCAATCTCCGCCTCCCAGGTTCAAGCAATTCTCCTCCCTCAGCCTCCTGAGTAGCTGGGATTACAGGTGCACTCCACCATGCCAGGTAATTTTTTGTATTTTTAGTAGAGACAGGGCTTCACCACACTGGCCAGGCTGGTCTCAATCTCTTGACCCCGTGATCTGGCCGCCTTGGCCTCCCAAAGTGCTGGGATTACAGGCATGAGCCACTGCGCCCGGCGACCCCCTCCATTTTCAAAGCTGTGTGGAATCAGACTTCAAATCTCTCTGTCTTATGTCTCTGACCTCTAGATCCAGATTTAAAGGACTCGTCTGATAATCTAGCTCCCTATGTTAAAGTCAACTTAGTTACATCTGCAAAATCCGTTCATAATAACACCTGGATTTAAGGTTTGGTTCAATAACTGGAGAAGATGTATGTGCAGTAGAGAACTTGGAGAGTTGTTCTAGAATTCTGCCACCCATATCCGGGATGCATGACTCTGGAGGCTAAAGCTGGGACAGTCTGAGGCACACTGGGGCAATGAATCACCCTGTTAGTGTGCTCTGTGAGGATGGGATTGGTTATTCTCTTACTGTTTTTTTCTTTTTTAGACAGATTCTTACTCTGTTGCCAAGGCTGGAGTGCAGTGGTGCAATCTTGGCTCACTGCAACCTCTGTCTCCCGGGTTCAAGTGAGACTCCTGCCTCAGCCTCCCAAGTAGCTGGAATTACAGGTGCCTGTCACCACGCCCAGCAAACTTTGTATTTTCAGTAGAGATGAAGTTTCACCATGTTGGCCAGGCTGGTCTCAAACTCCTGACCTCAGGTGATGCACCTGCCTCAGTCTCCTAAAGTGCTGAGATCACAGGCACTAGCCACTGTGCCTGGCCTCCTCCCTACTTCTGATCCTAACC
This sequence comes from Callithrix jacchus, assembly GCF_049354715.1. NCBI lineage: Eukaryota > Metazoa > Chordata > Mammalia > Primates > Cebidae > Callithrix > Callithrix jacchus. The sequence continues at coordinate 23,096,093 of NC_133516.1, read as the reverse complement.
CACAACTCTGTGCATACCAGGTTCCTGGTAAGACGCACTATATCAGGGGAACATACCTCAGCACCTTGCAGCATCAGGACAAGTGGGGCATGGTGACAAATAGCATGGAATACAAGGCAGACAATATGGGGTTTAGGCTGGGTATGGTGGCTCGCGCCTGCAATCTCAGCACTTTGGGAGGCCGAGGCAGGTGGATCACGAGGTCAAGAGATCAAGACCATCCTGGCCAACATGGTGAAACCAAGTCTCTACTAAAAATACAAAAATTAGCTGGGCATGATGGCGGGCACCTATAGTCCCAGTTACTCTGGAAGCTGAGGCGGGAGAATTGCTTGAATTTGGGAGGTGGAGGTTTAGTGAGCCAAGACCGTGCCACTGTACTCCAGCCTGGCAACAGAGCAAGACTCCATCTCAAAACAAACAAACAAACGAGGTTAAAATTCTAACTTCCCAGCTTTGTGTTCGTTGACTCAACAACTGAACTCACTCTCTGAGCCTCATACTTTTTTCTTCTATAAAATCAGGATAGTAACAATACTCACCTAATAAAGTAACTATTTTATTAGGATTAAATGAAACCGTGTACGTTAAGCACTGGACTCGTGGTCTGGTAGATTGTAAGCACTCAGTGAAGCCAGCTACAATATTATTATTAACCACACCAGAGCCAGTTGGGTGCTAGAAACTGGTGTTGCCTGCGGTGCCATCTCTGGGGCAAGAGGCAGGGGAAGGGCTGGCTGCTCATTCATCATGCCTCAGAGCTTTGAGAAAAAGAAGGGTTTTCCTGCAGTGACGTCCTGAGCAAGCTAGGTAACTGAGCTCTACTTTGAAAATTCCTCTGGTAATTTAGTGCAAGAAACACATCTTCCTTCAATTTAAAACTTTTGGGTGGTATAGCGGTACAGATGTTAAATATTTTCTGTGTATGACTCCAGAGGGTAGGGGATGGGTCGGTTATTCTGAATCCTTTGAACATCTTAGGGTCTCTCTGGATGAAAGGTGCATGTTGAATGTGGCATTTTATGAAATTAAAAGAAAATAATTTTTTACTAAAACAGCTGTGGGATCTCTGCAGACCAGAGGGATGTCTGAAAGCAGTGTGTGTACCTCAGAGCACAGGGCCTTTTGGAAAACATCTGGAAATGGCACATCCAACTTCATATACAGCAAATCAAGTATGAAGTTGTTTATTGAGGAATTCCTCAGTTTCAGGGCAGTTCATTGCAAAAATGAAGGCCTTCTTCTAGTGCAAACTTGTGCCATCAAAAGTGTACTAACGGGATTTTATTGTTTCAATTAAAATAATTTCAACTTGAAATAATTCTTTACAAAACAATGCTCAGACACAAACAAAAGACATCCAAACTTCCCCTTCTCCTCTTCCTCCTCCTAAAGTACACAGCTTTAGCCTTAAAGGAGGATTTACTGCCTTTGTCCCGAATCCAGCAAACCAGGTGGTCACACAATCAGCAAACCAATAACAATTACAGACATTACAATTTTCTACTTCGCTGCCATAAACAAACACTGAGCAATGGGGCAGAGAACGCCTGGAACATCAGCAACTTGAATAGAAAAGGAAGACAAACAGAACCGTGTCCCAGGATTGAGACCAGGCCTCAGGCAGCTCTAGAGCTAAAAACAAAGTAGTGGCAGCTTCTTCCTCCCCTCCTCCTCCTCCTCCCTTGAATACAAATGTTCCAATGAAGGATCTCCTAATACCTAAGCTTAGTGGAGCTTAGCAAACTGTAACAGGCCCAAACAGGGACTATTGTGACCGCCACAATAAATCACTTTAGGGAACTGTCAGGGAGATAGAGTTCCTCACTCTCTGCCCCTGTTACCCCTTCCTGCAGATATTTCAGGCGTTAAAGAAGTCGAGGGGAAATTAAAGGGGAAAGAATGGCCTTTTTCATTTCATTTATTTGTGTAGATTGTATTTCCTATCAGGAGTGTTACTTTTTGAAATATTTCTGAAATCTGTGAGCCAAGCTGCCTTCCTTTTACATGCCATTTAAAAGAAAGTTCTATTCCCAAATGACTTGGATATAATTTATAGGGTTTTTTTGTTTGTTTGTTTGTTTTGTTTTTTAATGATTGTCTCTGACTGTCCTGAGCTGGAAAGGGCTGCAGAGGTCATTTTAGTACAGGGATTACTTAACATAGCTGGTTATCAGCAGCAGCCTGGAGGTTCCTGGACCTATGAAATCAGAAACTGGGGGTTGAGCCAGAAAATGTACTTAACTGTCCTCACCTCCTTCTCCTGGTGAATCTCTTATAGCCTGTTGATGCGTCTGCATCTGGGAACCAAAGGGGGTCTATATTATATCATCTATATTATCCCATTTTCTAGATGTAAAAACTGAGATCCAGAAAGAGGTTGTAATCTGCCCGAGGTCACCCGAGAAATTAGTGGAAGGGGTCTCCGGACTCCCAATTCAAGATTAGTCAGTGCAAACTTGTGCCATCAGAAGTGTCTAGTGGGGTTTTATTGTTTTAATTAAAAGAATTTCAACTTGATTCTTTACAAAACAAGGCACCGACACAAATGTACAGGCTTTCCCCTGAAAAGGCCTCCTTTTTGGCCCATTGAGGAATTCCTGGGGCAATTCCTAGCCGCCAGGTGAAAGCAGTTCCTTCTCAGGGGCTGCTGATCGTGGTGATTCCGACCCCAGGGCCCAGGAGTGGTCCACAGTGATGTGAATGCCAGCACGCTTTGAATTTACAGTGAAGTTGTACTGTTCAGTAGCCTCACTTGGAAGAAACTGTTCCTTGCCCAACTCGCTCCAATTGGCTCAGTCCTCCAGGCCATGTCTTTTGTCTAAGACTAGTTGTTAAAACTGCATTTGAGATTCACGGTAGCAATGATATCATGACTGGTGCACTTTCTCTTTCTTTCTTTTAAAGAAAAGATAGCAGTTGTTTCATTTAGCCACTGATCTTTATAATAGTTTTATTCCCTGGAACTTAATGAGCATCTAGAGAGCCAAGCTGTGGAGTTGTGAGGCTCCGTGCTAACACCACCTCTGTGCACAGGAAACGCCTCCTGTTCCTCCAGCTAAGATGCCTGTTAGGATTATTAGCTGAGGGCAGCTATATGCCTTAGACTTATGCCTTTTTCCTTACTAAAAAAGAAAGGAAATCTTTCTAATTGCTGTATAGCTTTTTGGGTATCTAAATATTCTCTATAAAAAAACTGACGAAAAGTGGAATTGCTGGGCTGAAGGGTATGCATAACTTTATTTTGATAGAAACTGCCAAATTATACTCTCAAAAAGACAAACCACTGTTAAGAGAGTTTGAGGACTGCTCAGGGGTTAGATAAGAAACATACTGAGCAACGTCTACAGATCAGTGCAGAAGGTAGCCATCAGCCTGAGGGGCTGAAGTAGGGTGCAAGGGGGCCCTGCTGGGCCAGGTACTACTCTTTAATAGCTGGAGGGTGAGGGGTCAGGGGTCCCAAGGGAGAGCCCAAGGTGGCCAGGTCAGCAGGATACACTGGGACAGTGTGGGGCAGTAGCTGATCACCAGCTAAGTGCATTGATCTCTTCGCCTATTCCCTTACCAACACAGGAATATGATTCAAAATGATATGCAGCTTCCTATGGTTTTACAGTAAGTTGTAAGTAAATAAACAAGATTCCCTTTATAGCTCTTTTTCAAAATTCTCTTGGTTATTTTTTAAATTTTCTCTCTCAGATAAAGTGTGTGCAAAGGCGTAGCTCTGATTTCTAGATGGCTACTCTCACTTCCCATTGGAGAAGGAATATATCATTCCTTCCTGAGACAGATTTGACTGAGTCTATGAGTCATTCTTTAGGTTGTTTTTCTTTTCTCTTCTTTCTTTTGTTTTCGAGGGGGCATCTTGCTCTGTTGCCCACACTGGTATGCAGTAGCATGATCATAGCTCACTGCCTCAAACTCCTGGGGTCTATCAACCCTCTCTTTGGGATTGTTTTCTAAATTAACTACTGAAACCCAAGATAAAGTGACTATGTGGAATAAAAGTCTGAGAGAAGATGGTGCTGGAGAAAATGCTGGATGGAAAGAGGAACCTCTCAACTTGTGTTCCATTTTACAGACGATCCAGCGAGGTGAAGTGATGTGGGGAAGCCCATACTGAGCTTGGGTGGCAGATAGGGAAACAAAGGTCAGAGCTGCCGACTACCAGCCCAGAGCTGTGTCCGCCACGCTCACTGCCCCAGGCCAGGTGACCTCGGTGTTGCCGGGCTTTTGTGGACAGATCCACCCTTTGACATCTTTCAGGGCACACTGATGTCGATTATTTCATATTTCCTGCCTGCTTGCAAAACTAGTGAAGAGAGATGAAGTGGTGTTAGAAATGTGCCTGAATTTTTGCAGTCAGCGTCCTAAGCATTCCTGGAGAGGCTGTTCTTCAGAAGACCATCCCCCTTTCTCTGCTGTATTTTCTTCATATCACATGTTGGAAATAGATTCTCGGGGCAAAGAAAAATTAGCACTGAGCTCAAGGATCTTTCAGCAACTCAATTTTTACTTCCTGGCCTGCAGGATGGGTACCCTCCCTAGTCCTCGTGCCACCAGAGTGCAATGAACCAAGGAAAACACACAGATTTATCTCTTATGCATTTGGGGGTCGTCCTTACTACTGTGTCTGATTTCGGTTGGCTGGAGCCAGATCTCACAATGTAAACTAAAACCTGATTGGCTAATAACTTAAAACTTTTCTAAACAGGTAAGAGCAATGGAGAGCTGGGACATGCCTGTGAGCACGTCCAGCACAGATATATTGGTTAAAGTACAAGGACACAGGCTGGGCGTGGTGGCTCAAGCCTGTAATCCCAGCACTTTGGGAGGCTGAGGCAGGTGGATCACGATGTCAAGAGATCGAGACCATCCTGGTCAACATGGTGAAACCCCGTCTCTACTAAAATAAAAATACAAAAAATTAGCTGAGCATGGTGGCACGTGCCTGTAATCCCAGCTACTCAGGAGGCTGAGGCAGGAGAGAATTGCCTGAACCCAGGAGGCGGAGGTTGCGGTGAGCCGAGCGATTGCACTCCAGCCTGGGTAACAACAGTGAAACTCCGTCTCAAAAAAAAAAAAAAAAAAAAAAAGTACAAGGACACAGAATACAGTTTGTTCCTGTAAGCACGGGATGTATAACAGCTACATAGGATAGGGCTTAACAAAGTTACTAGCGCACTTATTCTTTAACAAGAAAGGAAACTTTAAAAAGGAACTTTTCTACTGAAATATTATTCATTATGGTGATTTCATGCCTGTCATGCGTACCCCCTCCCCCTAGGAGTTCCATTAGGGCAGGGGCTTTGTTTTGTTTGCGACTGTATCCCTGCATGCCTAGAACAATGCTTGGCATATAGTAGCTCCTCCATGAATGTTTGCTAAGTGGCTGGATGCCCTGGATGCCCTTGTGGGTCTGTGGCCTGTTTCTCCAGGGAGAGGAGGAAGTTGGTGCCACTGAATGCCTCAGCCTTTTTTGCAGGTGCCAGTCAGGCCAGAAATCAGGAGGAGGGAAAAACAGAGACCAAGTCTCAGAGGTCTTGGCACCAGGGCACAAATACCTCAACCAAATTGCCTTCAAGAATGTAAACAATTCTTACTATCATTCACAGGAATTTTTTCCAAAACTTTCAAATGCTGAAGAGGTACGAAAAGTAGGGAGATAGTTTATGATCTTTCTAAAAAAAAGCAAAAACAGCCAGGTGCAGTGGCTCACGCTTGTAATCCCAGCACTTTGGGAAGCTGAGACGGGTTTATCTTGAGGTCAGGAGTTCGAGACCATCCTAGCCAACATGTTGAAACCCCATCTCTACTAAAAATAAAAAAAATTAGCCTGGTATGGTGGTGCATGCCTGTAGTCCCAGCTATTTGGGAGGCTGGGGTGGGGGAATCACTTAAACCGAGGAGGTAGAGATTGCAGTGAGCCGAGATAGTGCCACTGCACTCCAGCCTGGCGACAGAGTGAGTCTGTCTCAAAAGAAAAAAAAAACTCTTGAAGCCGGGTGAGCAAAAACAAGAAGGCTCCACCTAGAAGGATGCTGAGAGTTGTATCTGGTAGTTTCAGCTAAGTTCATTAGGCAGTTTAGCAGTGAAAGAGGAAAGATATTGTGGAGTGGCATTAAGTATCGATTTATTGAGAGATAGCCAAGTTCAGGGGATATCTGACACAAATAGCTTGCCACCCTTTTCTCAGGACCCGGGAAAAGTAACTACAAATAATTCATGAATCCTTGGTCTCCTCATCTGTAGAATGGGGGTGGCAAAGACCTACTTAGCCGTGTTTGAGGATGAAAGGAGCTGGTGAGTTGGACACATGTGTCCTGTAGACTGTCAGATGTGCAAATGCATTATTGTTTTCATTGTAAAAGGATTTGAATTTGAATTCTTCATTGTCAAGGTAGCATGTCTAAGTGGCAGAATAATCGATGGAGATATTAATTTAGAATTCTATTGGTAGGCATTTGGGTTTTCTTGTCTCAGGATTCCTTGATAGGACTGAAAGAGGAGTTCCTCAAGACCCTTGTCTCTTACAGTCTGGCCTTGCTTTAGAGAAAATTATGCTAACCTGGAAAGGAGGCAGATGGAGAAGCTGGGACACAGAAGGGAATTGGGTGCAGGGAGGGAAAAGTGGGCTGGAGACGTCACTCCAGACTTAAGGGAGGAGCTGTGCGAGGTTCCGAGGCCTTACTCTCTTCTCTCTCAGGGCTGCAGGGTAGAGGCAGAACCTGGGGAGGGATAGGCTGCTGACCCCATCCTTGCAGAGGCCATAGCCTGCAGAGGCCCTGGGCTGTGGTGAGGACGTCAGTGTGCTTGTGGGGACAGGTTTTTAAATTGTTTTTTTTTGAGACAGAGTCTTGCTCTGTCGCCTAGGCTGGAGTGTAATGGCGCAATCTTGGCTCATGGCAACTTCTGCCTCCTGGGTTCAAACGATTCTCCTGCCTCAGCCTCCTAAGTAGCTGGGATTACAGGCGCCCACCACCATGCCCGGCTACTTTTTGTATTTTTAGTAGAGACAGGGTTTCAACATGTTGGTCAGGCTGGTTTCAAATTCCTGACCTCAGGTGATCCGCCTGCCTCGACCTCCCAAAGTGCTGAGATTACAGGCGTGAGGCACTGCAACCGGCCCAGAGCCTCTTAAAGCTGCTCCACTTCCACACCTTGGTCCCTTCTGCTGCACAAAATAGGTAATGCCGCCTCCAGCACTAAATTGGTCAATTTCTTCACCCATTCAGTGAACTAGAGACTCCTTGGCAGATTTTTTTTTAAAGAAAAATCATATGGCATTTCTTTCATGCCAAGTTTGTGAAATAAAGCCCATACCTGCTCCATTATAGAACACACTATTTAATAAATGCCCTTGGACAAAAGTGTCAGTAACAGTTCCTGGAAGAGACATGTCCTGAAAAAACTAGTAGAAACCAGGAAATCACTGTCCTATTTTTGTCTCTGACAGTAACAAGCTCTGTGACCTTAAGTAAGTCCCTTCCTCCATCTGTGCCTTCCATTTATTTATTGGTCAGATGAAGGGATACTGGATTAAATTCCTGGTTCGTGTTACTACATATTTAGAATGGATTTGGGAAATAGGAAATAGTTATGAAACCCTATTCTTAACTAAGGATATAGTTTTAGACACTGTTCCAGTCATGTTAATTTCCACCTCAAAAGCAAAGGACTTTTTGCTAAAGCAGAGTTTACACAACTATGGAAGACAGCTCGAATAAATGTGACATTATGACTGTTACCTGCTTAAGCAACACTTGTTCATGCACTCGTGGTCTCTGTTGGGATTTTGGTCTTGATGGCAACACGTACTTCTCAGGATTTTTATTTTAAAAAGAAAAGTGCCTTTGCAAAAAAAAAAAAAAAAGAAATAATCCTTCCATAACGAGCTCATCTTTCACCAGGGCTGGAACAGTGTAAACATGACTGCATGAGGTTCCGTGTTTATGTTTTCTCAATGACTTCCAGATCAAATTTGCTGTGTTTACAAGTTGGAGACACTTTTTCTAACTGCCGGCACTGCAAACTCAAACGGGGGTCCAGCCCCCCAGCTAGGCTGGCTCTGCTTCCAGTTACCCTGCACCTCTGACAACACCATGGGTGCCCCAGCAGGAAGAGCACTTAGCTCAGCAGCCGCCTGCAGACACTGACTTTTCATGCTTAAATCAAAACAAGATGCCAGGTTATTATTATTATTATTATTTTAAACTTTAAGCCTTAGGCCCAGAGGTAGAATGGAGACTGCAGAGGTGATCTTTTCTTCCTCACCTTTGACAATCGTTTTAATTTTTCCTTTGCCTCCAAGAGTTCTTATCCCATCCAGACACCGTGAATCTCCCTTTGAAGTTTCTCTTGATTCCCTTTAATCAGGAGCGCTGTGAACCTCATGCCCAGAAGCGTCTGCATGCCGTGGATTTTGCAGGTCATCTGTTAAGGTACCCATCGGTACACCACAAATCTCTAAATACAAAAATCTTGACTCTTTTCCCCCTTTAAAAAACCATAACCTTTAAAGCAGCTGTTTTACTTAAATCCCTTTGTGCTGGATGTTCCATGCATCTTAGAGATGGAACTTTGACCATGAAGCTGGCATCCCAACTAGCCAATCAGCAATATCCTTATAGCGTTTTTGACAGTGGACAATGGAGTGCATGAACTCATCGCTCACTGTCTGCAGAGCTTCCAGGGAGCCGGCAGCTTAGAGAGGAAGAAGCGGCCTTGGCTGCAGGAGCCTGAGTTCCCACTACCAGGTCTGACTGGCCCTGTGACCTTGGCCAAGTCTCTGGTTCTTGAGGCTCAATTTTCTTCTCTGCCTTCTTGCCTTACAGGGATAAGCTGCAGTCCCATGCGACACGGCAGGGGTGAAAGGACTTTGTACCTAGTAAAGCTCTGTGGGAGTAAAAAGTTCCACGATCGTCAGGCTCAGAGTTCTTGAGAATGGGGCCAATGGGGATGAGGGATGCTGTCTGTTGCTATGCAACTCAGGATATTTGTGAAAATTCGTTTTGTGGTTTTAAGAAAATCATTAACATCCCTGAAATTCAGACATGAGGCGTTCTTGTTTCTTTGCAGCAGCCCCTTTACCTTTTTATGGACTCCGTTTTGACTATGCCATGCTACTTTCCTCTCTGGGGCTCCCAGTGTCTTTCTGTCACCTGGAGGGCTGCACTTGGTGGTGTCTAAGGAGACTTCCAGCCCCAACGTGCTGTGATTCTGCTCCAGCTTCTCGGGCTAGTATAGAGGGCAATTCGATGGCGTTGGAGGGGAGAAAAACCCAATCTTTAGAAGCCTCAATTGAAGGGTTTTTTTGAAATAAGTAAGCAAATGAAAACTTTATTACTGGGAAACTCAGCTCTAAATCAATTTCAGGCTGGGTGTGGTGGCTCACACCTGGAACCTCAGCACTTTGGGAGGCCACGGTGGATGGATCACTTGAGCTCAAGAGTTCAAGACCAGCCTGGGCAACATGGTGAAATTCCATCTCTAAAAAAAATAAAAAATAAAAAAAATAATTAGTTGGGCATGATGGCATGCACCTGCAGTCCCTGCTACTTGAGAGGCTGAGGCAGGAGTATTGCTTTAGTTTGGGATGGCACCAAGATGGCACCACTGCACTCCAGCCTAGATGACAGAGTGAGTATCTGCTCTGTCACAAAAAAAAAATTAAGAAATTAATTTCAGTGACCAATCTTATTAGAGGTTTAACTCTTATCCAAATTATGTATTCTTTGCCCCCCCCACAGACCACACACATACACATGTGCGTGCATCATATGTACATTCTGATTTCCCCTCTCTTTTTTCATCTCTTTTGTCTTGGCTGCAAGTGTCCTTTTTCTTTTCTCTCTCTTTTTTTTAGAGATAAGCTCTCTCTCTGCTGAGCAGGCTGAAGTGCAGTGATGTGACCATGGCTCACTGCAACATCAACCTCTTGGGCTCAAGTGATCTTCCCATGTCAGCTTCCTGAGTAACTAGGACTACAGGTACGTATCACCATGCCCAGCTAATTCTTAAAAACTTTTTGTAGAGATGGGGTCTTGCTATGTTGCCCAGGCTGGTCTTGAAGTCCTGGCTTCAAGCCATCCTCCTTCCTTGGCCTCCCAAAGCACTGAGATGTACTGTGGCTGTATACAAATGTCTTAGTATAAGCTATTTTTACAATTTTGAAATTGGGTAAGTGAAAATATTTTATTTTTATAAGAAAAAAGATTCGTAAAATAAGTGGATGGTGTTCCTTAGTATTTTCAGTACTGCAGTCTTGTTCCTGCAGCTCACAGCCCCAGGAGCTCTGTTAGCTATTAATCAAATAAAGCCTAAGCCTAGTCTGGAGACATTTTCATAGTCCTGGCTCTGATGTTGCTTGCTGTGTGACCTTGGAATTGTCACTTTCCCTTTCTGAATCACAGCTACCTCATTCGGAAAATAAAGAGTTTGGATTAGGTGGTCTCTGAGGTGTCTTTCAGACTTTTTTTTTGAGACGGAGTCTCTCTCTGTCTCCTAGGCTGGAGTGCAGTGGCACAGTCTCGGCTCACTGAAAGCTCCACATCCCGGATTCAAGTGATTCTCATGCCTCAGCCTCCTGAGGAGCCAGGATTACAGGCACCCTCCACCACACCCTACTAATATTTGTGTTTTTAGTGGAGACGGGGTTTCACCATGTTGGCCAGGCTGGTCTCTAACTCCTGACCTCAGGTGATTCATCCTCCTTGGCCTCCCAAAATGCTGGGATTACAGGCATGAGCCACTGCACCTGGTGTCTTTCAAACTTAAAGGTCTCCATATAGGTGACTCACTTTAATAAAACCCAACATGTGACATAATTAATAAATAAAATCGACCTTCTCCAAACACCTTTTTACTGATAACGCAGGCTAAAAGAGGTAGAACAGCTTGCATTATAAAAAATCATTTTTAAAAGTAGCGGCTTCATTTTAGAAATAAATTGATTTACATGTAGCTTGACTAATTCTCTCATACCTCTAATTGACAAAAGTTTGTTTCATTGGACATTTCAGTGATGGTTCTTTATTCTTAGCAGCTGACCCTGCCACATCCATCAGACAAATTCCCAAGAAATATCCTCGTAATGTTCAGCTGAAATCTCTAATGGGTACGATCAGATGAGGCTTAATGTTAGCTCTGGTGAGCAGTAACTTTGAAAGCATGTGTTGCTTTCTCATTATCATTTTATTTCTACCATTAGCCATCCTCAAAAATATAAATCACTCCTAATATCTTTTGAATGAAGGTTCAACTATGTCACCTCAGAGCTGACCATCATCACAAGTGACAATGTGAGGCATTATGGAGAGAATAGGAAACACAGGGTCAAAGGGTCATGCATAGTGTGACCTTGGGTAAGCTACTTCCCCTCTCTGGGCCTCAGTTGTAATTGTGGTGTTGTTAGAGTAGGTAGTTAGGCAGATGTGGGCAGGGAAGGAGAGCCCCCCACTCCATTCAAGGAATATCAGGTGAGCATCAGACAATGATCAGGTGGTTCTTAAACTCTCAAAGATAATAATTGTTCGCAGCCAGCACTAGGAAAAGGCAGTCTCCCAGTAGATAGAAAATACCTGAGGCTGGTGATCAGCAGCTTCCAGATAAGATCTCAGGAGCTCGGTGAGTGGGCCCAAGTATGCTCATTAAGAGGCTAAATGGTGGAGTTTAACTGGCATATGACCTTCCTCCAGGAATGCTTGACTGGTAAGGGAAAAACACGTCAAGTGAACATGTACACAACTTCAGTAAACACACTGCGCATGCGGCCCCACCCAAGTGCTGGCAAACGCTGTACAGCCCACTCCAAGGGAAAAATCAGGGGAGAAGAGATGTAGCCCCCAGAACTATGCCAATGTATAAAACCCCAAGTCAAGGGCCAACCAGTGCAGTTGGATCTTTCAAGTCACTCATGTGACTGTCTTCCAAATGTATTTTACTTCCTTTCCTTCCAGCTCTAAAACTTTTTAATAAACTTTCACTCCTGCTCTAAAACTTGTCTTGGTCTCTCCTTTTTTGGCCCTTGGATGAATTCTTTCCTCAGAGGAGGTGAGAATCAAGTTTGCTGCAGACCCATTGGATTCGTCTCTGCTGACAGGGTTGGTACAGGCTGTTCAGAAGGGCCCTTTGGCCCTATTACGGGCTGAATGTTAGTGTCCCTCCTAAGTTTGTATGTTTCGACTTAATCTCCAAAGCAATATGATAACATGAGGAGGTGGGGCCTTTGAAAGGTGATTAGGCAGAATCCTTATGAATGGGATTAGTGCTGTTATAAAAGGCTGAAGAGATCAGAGTTCCCTTTTTCTACTATGTGAAGACACAGTGAGAAGGTGCCATCTTTGAACCAGAAAGTGGGCCTTCCCCAGACACTGAATCTGATGGTGCCTTGGACTTTGTGGCTTCAAGAACTGTGAGAAATCAGTTTCTGTTATTTACATGTCACCTGCTCTGGGGCATTGTGTTATAACATTCCAAACAGACGTAGGCCCTGATGTACAGGGATATTGTCCAATAATCCGAGCAGTCACTAGGGCTGTTGTGCATAGGAAGATGATTTGTCAAAGCGTTTCCAAAGACTGTCCTCCCTCAGTGTTTGCAGGTGTATATTTGACCCAAGTCATAACACTCTTTGGCTTTAGAAGGTGGATAATGGTGCCTCAGAGCTAAGACAGTTACCATAAGGGAGAGAAGTGGGGAGTCAACAAGCTTAGTAAGCGTGAATTGCGATGTTCATCATATTAGCCCCCATCTCCCCTTTCCCCTTCCCGCCCAACAAGAAGCCAGCTCAAGGGCCGGGCGCGGTGGCTCACGCCTGTAATCCCAGCACTTTGGGAGGCCGAGACGGGTGGATCACAAGGTCAAGAGATTGAGACCATCCAGGTCAACATGGTGAAACCCCGTCTCTACTAAAAATACAAAAAATTAGCTGGGCATGGTGGCGCATGCCTGTAATCCCAGCTACTCGGGAGGCTGAGGCAGGAGAATTGCCTGAGCCCAGGAGGTGGAGGTTGCGGTGAGCCGAGATTGTGCCATTGCACTCCAGCCTGGGTAACAAGAGCGAAACTCCGTCTCAAAAAAAAAAAGAAGCCAGCTCAAGTACACTCAATCAAGGCTTAACAACAAGGATATGTTCTGTAAAATGCGTGCTTAGGCAATTCCACTGTTGTGTGAACATCCCGGAACACAAAAATTTGTGTTTGTGTTCTTACACAAACCTAGATGGTACAGCTTACCACATTCACAGGCTTTGTGATCTAGCCTATTGCTCCTAGGCTACAAATCTGTATAGTATGTTATCGTATTGAGTACTGTAGGCTGTTGTAACACAATGGTAAGTATTTGTGTATCTAAACATATTTAGACACAAAAATCATGCAGCAAAAATACAGTCTGAAAAATTAAGATGGGCCAGTATAGGGCAGTGCCATTATAATCTTATGAGACCACTGTCACTTATGTGGCATAAGACTATATCTCCTGGGTTGAACTGCACTGAAGTGCATCTTTCTACACAATGCTACAAGGATAACGACACATCTGTAGGTAGGTTTCAGGGTCCTAGGGATCAGGTTGAAAAGGCTCAACCTCTCTTTAATAATCTAGAGATGGGCTTTTGAACCTTCAGACACAGAAGTCTTGGAAAAATGAAGTCTTACATGGAACTCAATCTATAAAACAAAAGTGATGTTTAGCTGGCATAACTGTTTTGTACGTTCAAATTTATAACATTTATTAAAATTTCAACAGGAGGCTGTTTGTCTTGACTAACAACATTTTGAAATTGTCGCACTGGGAGATAGTTGCTATCTTATCGGCCTCTGCACATGATGAACATCTGCCTTTGGTTTGTTGCTTCCTTTCCAGGTTGCAAATAGAAAGTTTTCTAAGGATAGCATTGCAGCCCAGGGCACTTCTCAAGTACATGGAGAGAATAAACTTTTTACTCTGAGATCAGCCCTAAAATGAAGTTATAGATTTCTAAGTTATTGGTTTCTGCTTTTTTTTTTGTTTGATTTTGAGCTGGAGTCTCACTCTATTGCCAGTCTGGAGTGCAATGGCACTCCAGCCTCCCGAGTAGCTGGGATTACAGGCACCTGCCACCACATCTGACTAATTTTATATTTGTAGTAGAGATGGGGTTTCACCATGTTAGCCAGGCTGGTCTCGAACTCTGACCTCAGGTGATCTGCCTGCCTTGGCTTCCCAATGTCCTGGGATTACAGGTGTGAGCTACAGCTCCTGGCTGGTTATTCGTTTCTGATGTCTTAATAAGATAACACAATTCAATTATGCATGCATATTACTTCTTGGTTCCATTTAAAAATCATTTCTAACTATATTATAAAAATATAGGTTTACTGTCTTGTGTGTAGAATTTCTGAATCACTTGTGAGGGATGCCTTTGGCCAGTGGGCATGAAGAACTGTAGGGGTCTAAAGCAGCCCTGCTGGGGGATATGGGTGACATATGTCCTCTTCCAAACAGAGGCAGGGAAAGGGCCCACGATGCCCCACAGTGGGTGATATGTAAGCCCCTTTTTAAAGCCAGCTTCTCAACATTCACTGGGTCTCTCAGTCGCCTCCCTCTGTGGTTTCCTATTTCCTTGGTGGAATCTTTTTTTTTAATGCGCTTGCCTCCCCTCAGCAGGCTCCAGACCACACCTGGAAGGTCACTGGAGCCAGCATGTGAACGGAAGTATCACCCCTCCCTGAGGCCACCATGGAGGAGGGAGTGGTGGGCTTCAGAAGACTCCCAGGAGAACCGGATCCTACATCTAGAAAGGAGGTTCTTCTGTTGTCCTCCCTAAACCCCCATCCTTCCGCCTTGGCAGTCTCCTTCCAGAGCCAACCCTGGAGGCTCTGGGCTTTATTTTTAGTAATAAAGCCAGTATTTCCTTAATACTGCAGTCTGCCAAGTTGTACATTAGGCACCGTGGGGACACAGAGACAAACAGGCTCCAGCCGGCCCCCAGCAATTCACAGTCAACAGAAATGTGAGCTCCTGGGCTCTTTCACCGGAGAGAGAAGCTGGATCTGCAGTGCTCCTCAAATATTATTTTCAAAATGGACTTATCTCAAAGCTGATTGGGTACTAAATTATGTAAGATCTATTGAAATGGTCCCCCTCTTCCACCCCACCCCCACCTCTGCAGCGAGGGAGCCCGAGTCAGGGTGTCTGCTGATGATCGGTGGCCCAACTCGCTCTTTGTATTGCTTGGCCTGTAGATTTCATTCCCAGATTGTTTTAGAGTGGCCAGAAGCAGTTCGTATGTGGGAATCTCTAAAATCTTGGAGACATCAGGTCACATCTTCAACTGAAGACATTTTCAAAAGATATATAATTCTCTGATACTTGTAGGTTGAGGCTAAAGCCATTAATTCTCAGGCAGTGAGGAACAGAATTCCAGGGAAAGTAATTTTGCATTGTAGAAAGTAAACAAAGTATAGAGCACGTCTTCCCTAAGTCCAGCTATGATTTCTCCTTTCCCAGGGGTCTCTAATACAGGAGTAGGACTGGGAGCCCTGTTCTTTATGTCCTTGTCTCGTAAATGAGAGACTGGGAGTTAGCAAGCAATTCTGAACCTGCAGAAAGAGAATGGGTCTGTGAGCAATTTTCAGTCTTTCAAAGACCTTCATGGGAAGGCTGCATTTGCCTGGATGTGGGTGGCACCGTCTGATGAAGATGCCTCCTTTCTTTGCTTTTGGCTGTGTGGTAACACTGGGGACTACCTCATGCAAATAAGAGGGTCTGCCCAGCCAAATAGAATCGTGATTGATTACCTGGGTTTTGACGGCAGACAGATCTGGTGTCAAGCCTGTGCTCATCTGCTTCCTAGCAGAGTGACTTCGATAGAGCCACTTGATCTCTGTGAACTTCAATGCTTTCGTCTGTAAAATCGGGACAGAATATGGAGCTCAGAGTGGTGTTGGGGTAGGTCTATGGTGAGCCTTCGATAAAAGGTAGCTGCTGTTGTAAAGAGTTGTGATTAATGAAAAATGAGAAGTAGAATTATTACTTAATAAAAGCAACCTCTTGGTGGGCAAAGATCTTTTAAAACATGTAGCTCAGAAGGGTTCTAGGCATTGTAAGGTTGGGACCCTTTACACCAGGCAACCCTAAATTTTTCCTTTTCAGTGGGGCTGTGGAGTGAAGTCATGATTAAAGTTTAATGGGGAAACTTTCATTTCATTCCCTTTTGCTGATTATGCATATCCCGTGGTGTCCTAAAATTCAAGCCTAAGACCATAGTTCAGGTCACATGCCCCGTGGTGACCTCCTTCTAAGCCACCTCTGTGTGCTATAGATTGAAAACTGTTGATTGAAAAGGTCAGAACAATACCCTCTGTCATGATGGCTGCAGATCACATTCAATCGGGACAGCATTCTATTGATTCAAAAGACACACACGCACAAACACACACTCCCCAGACAGGGACATTAGCGACCTGAGGAGAATGGGGGAGATCTGAGGACAGTTTACCTGGGAATGAAGGCTTCAAAATCATACCACCACCCAGTGGTGGGTGGAAGTAACCTGGGTCAATGATGCCTGCTCCGGGATTTTGTTTAATATTCAATAATCTTACGGCTGCTCTTTGTTCTAGAAGCTCTTTCTTGGCAATGTGTTGAGACACATAGTTTTTTCTTCTTTAAAACACAAACACACACACACACACAATGCTGTGAGACTGAAACTATTCTAAAAATTGGTTACTAAAACAAAAAAAGATGTATGTTTGTTCTGCTAAAAACAGTGCCATGAAATATGAAATATGGTGCCTAAGATCTCTTCATGCTAATGTGTTACATAATTTGAAGGCTAGAGCTTGTGCCTAACATGGCTTCCCTATGTATTGAACCCCTGTAGAAATTTCTTGCTGAACCCCACCCTCTTCCCCTTCCTCCAAACACACAGCTCTATCTCCCACTCACTTTGCAATGGTCTCTCTTTAGAAGGTCTCTTTTAGACTTTCTTTTTCGTCATACAGAGACGCTGCCATGAATAAGAAGTCTTTCTTCTTACAATTGAAGACCTCAGCTTCAAAAAAATGAGATAAATTCATTTTCTCGTCTATAAGGTACTTGAAATGGAAGCGCCCATTGAAAGAAGAGGAGAAACTCGTTGAAATTCATTCAGTTTTAGTCTTGACTAAAATGAAAGAAATGGAGATTAACAATTCAAACATGGAGCTTGTTCATTAAAATTAACTACAGTTATACAACTTGTCATGTGGTTCGCTGGGAATCATTTCTTTCCTGCTTAATTACGATGATGAAAACTCATCATTTACTAGGATAAAATGAAGTCATCCTTATCAGAAAAAAAGAATTCTTTCCCAAGGCTGGCTGCAGCAGTAGTTTTCTAGGATTTTTCAAAAAGGAAGAGCTTCTAAAGTGATTTGTTAAGTCAAGTTGTTCTCCAGAGCTAGCTCTGTATTGATGTATGTTTAAATACGGCGGGGAGGGGAAATTTCTCACCTAATGAATCCAAGCTTAATAAGCCAAATACCCAATGCCTTTAAATTTATTACAACTGGGACTTTCAGAATTGTAAATACCTTAACAGATACACAGTTTCAAAATTATTCTGATATTACTGCACTTAATGTCCTGTGTTTTCATCACCTGATTTATTTGATGTGGTGATCAGCATGTTATAGAGTTTCTCCCTTCCCAAAGAAAATACATTAATTCTTTTTTTTTTTTTTTTTTTTGAGACGGAGTCTCGCTCTGTTGCCCAGGCTGTAGTGCAGTGCTGCGATCTTGGCTCACTATAGTCTCTGCCTCCCGGGTTCAAGCCATTCTCCTGTCTCAGCCTCCTGAGTAGCTGGAACTACAGGCACCCACCACCATGCCCGGCTAATTTTTGTATTTTTAGTAGAGACAGGGTTTCACCATATTGTTTGGGCTGGTCTCCAAGTCCTGATCTCAAGTGATCCACTCGCCTCAGCTTCCCAAAGTGCTGGGATTACAGGACATTTGTTCTTACATGGGTATTTCCCCAGTTACGCATTATAGCTATGACGGTGTTATAACCTTTTAAGGTCATGTAAGTAAGACATGACCTTTTAAGAAGCCCCTTCCCTTCCCCGTGAAAGAAAGTGATTCTACAGGAAGTAGGGGAGTGGGGAAGCATGGAGCTACAGGCTCTAATCTCTGGAATGTAATAAGTGAGAGGAAGACTCTAACCTAATAGGCAAACTCCACTGGCTCCAGTGATTAGGAGGGGCCTCGCCAACAAGGATGCTGTTGGCCCCTGTAGCTGTTTTGCCCACCACTGGCCTTTGGATGTGTTAGAAGATAAAGAAAGGTCCTTTTTATGTGAAAATCTCACTGCCTCTGAAACTGCCCTACAGAAATCCTATCATTCCCCTTCTCTCTTTTCTTGGCAACGCCGAAAGTCCTTTGTAAACATCCTCCCAGAAAAGCCTCTGTAGATCTGCCGATAAACTTTGACAGGGAGAGAGTTTAAGCTCCTGTCTGGGAACAGATTGAATGTAGAGAGTTTAAAAGATTATTTCATTCAGAGAAGTAGCTGAAATCACCAAGACTGAAAAGGGGTGAAGGAACAGCAGAAAGGATACAGTCCTGGTCTGGCTGTGCAGGGTTTTCTTTTTTTCCCCTAGACCCCAAAGTTCTGAGGAGTCTTGTTGCTAATCAGAAGGAAGCAATCCAGACTCTTGGTCCAAAATGCACAGTTAGGAAAGCAAAAATAATGCAACATTAGAAGATGTGTTCAAAGTATGTCAGAGCTAACACATACACCACTCCAACCAAACTGAATTAGCCCAGCCAGTCAGAAGTGCTTTAAAAAAAATCAGTTGGCAAATGCATCTCGTTTGTCAAATCCTTTCATTTCCCCTTCTCCCCAACCCTCCTTCATCACAGGTCAAAGGGAATGCACTGGTCTATTGAAAGATATTCATTTCCTCCCACTATGAGATTCCTAAGGAACCGTATTGGAAGGAGAAATAAAGATTCTGGTGGAGGGATAAAGATCCTGGTGGGACAGCTCTCTTACTTCCTCTTGTCCTGCCCTGGTTTCTTCCCATTGGAATGCAGCTAGTTTCTTGACGTTTGGTGAACACTGGGAGTTTCCCAGGAGACATTGTCAGAGATTAGATGGTGGTTACTCCAAGGTAGTGGACTGGATGCAGCACTTGATGGCGGGTGTGATCATAAGACTCCTAGGGCCCCTCTCGCTGTAAGGTCCTGGGGTCCAATCCTTCAGTTCTACCCCAAAGGGCCACTTACAGTTCAGAAGCAATTGACACAAGCCTCAGGAATCAGACTTAGATAGATATTGACCCTCTCCTCTCACCCACATGATCAAATAGCAGGTGTGGACGCTTTCTAGGGACAGGGACAGCAGTGCCTTGTAAGTTAGTCCGGCCAGATGCTGAGTGATGATTGTGGATAATGCTGGGCTAAATTGTGTTAAAACAAAACGAACAAACACGCAGACAAAAAGCCTTCTCTTGAGTAGTGTCTTTTTAGTGAGACTACGACTCTGAGCTCCTAAATGACACACTACATTCATTCATTCATTCATTCATTTATTTATTTATTTATTTATTTATTTATTTATTGAGAAGGACTTTCACTCTTGTTACCCAAGCTGGAGTGCCATGGCGCGATCTTGGCTCACCGCAACCTCCGCCTCCTGGGTTCAGGCAATTCTCCTGCCTCAGCCTCCTGAGTAGCTGGGATTACAGGCACGCGCCACCATGCCCAGCTAATTTTTTGTATTTTTTTTTAGTAGAGACGGGGTTTCACCATGTTGACTAGGATGATCTCGATCTCTTGACCTGGTGATCCACCCGCCTTGGCCTCCCAAAATGCTGGGATTACAGGCTTGAGCCACCACGCCCGGCCTACATTTATTTTTTAACATTAAATTTTATCGTGTAAATGGTATGAAATAAACTGCATGTAAAGTGTGCAAGTGATAAGTTTGGTGTATATGTACACCTGTAAAACCATCACCACGATCAAAATAGTAGATATATCCTTTCTTTCAAAAGTTTCCTCACATCCCTTTAGGATCCTTTCTGCCTCTCTGGGACCCCATCTTCCCCTCCCCCAGTCTCTAAGCAACAACTAATTTGCCTTACGTCGTTGTGGATCAGTTTGCATTTTGGAGAACTGTAAATGAATGGAATCATAGAGGACATACTCTTCTTTTTCTGGCTTTTATTTTTTTTTTTTTACTCCTCTAATCATTTTGAGACCCATCCATGTTGTTGCATGTATCAATAGTTTATTTCATTTTATTCCTAAATAGTAATCTATCAGATAGATATATCACACTTTTTAAAATCCATTTGTTTATTGATACACATTTGTATGGTTTCCAGTTTTTTACTGTTACAAATAAAGCTGCCTTGAATATTTTATGTACAAGTCTTTGTATTGACATCTGCTTTCAATTCTCTTGGGTAGATACCTGTGAATGCAATGGCTGGAGCGTATGTCAGGCACATGTTTAACTTCTTCAGAAATCAGTTTCTGACATTGTTTGTACCATTTGAGATTTCAACCAATAGTGTGGGACAGTTCTGGTTACTTCACATCCTTGCCAATGCTTGGCATGGGTAGCCTTTTCAGTTTTAGGCAGTCTAGTGTGTGTGTGGTGGGTTCGTATCTCATTGTGATTTCGATTTGCATTTTCCAAATGACCAATGGTATACATCTTTCCACGTGCTTCTTTGCCATGGTATGATTTTGGGATGAAGTGTCTGTTGAAATCTTTAGTCCATTTTTTAATTGGTTTGCTTTTTTTATTATTGAGTTTGAAGGTTCTTCATATAATCTGGATACAATTCCCTTATCAGATTTGTGATTTGCAAATATTTTCTCCAATTTTTTTCTTTTTCTCCAAAGTTTTTTATTCTCAAAGCAGTGTCTTTTGAAGAGAAAGTCTTAATTTTTTTTAAGGGATGGGGTCTTGCTATGTTGCCCAGGCTGGAGTACAGTGGCTGCTCACAGGAACAATCTTGCTACTGATCAGCACGGGAATTTTGATCTGCTCCATTTTCAATCTGCGCAAATTCACCTCTCCTAGGGCAACCTGGTGATCCCCCTCTTCCAGAAGTTCACTATATTGATGCTGAAGTTAATGCAGATACCCTCTAGTCATAGTGTCCTACAGACCAGAACTCCTGGGCTCAAGTGATCCTCCCAGCCTTATCCTCCAAGTAGCTGAGACTAAAGGCACACACCATTATGCCTGGCAGAAATTCTTCCCCCACGCCTCTCCAATAGAAACAGAGTCTCACTATATTGTTCAGGCTGATCTCAAATTCCTGGCTTCAAGTGGTCCTTTCACCTCAACCTTCCATAGTGCTGGGATTACATGCTATAGACATGAGACACCGTGCCTGACCAGAAATTCTTAATTTTGATGAAATCTAATTTGCTAATTTTTAAAAAGGTACTGTGCTTTGGTGTTGTGTCTAAGGAATCTTTGCCTAACTCTAGGTCATGAAGATACTTCTATTTTTTTTCTGGAAGTTTTATAGTTTTTTGTTTGTTTGTTTTGACATGAAGTCTCACTCTGTCACCCAGCCTGGAGTGCAGTGGTGCAATCTTGGCTCACTGCAATCTTCTCCGCCTCCCCGGTTCAAGCTCTCCTGTCTCAGTCTCCCGAGTAGCTGGGACTACAGGTGCACACCACCATTCCCAGCTAATTTTTTGTATTTTTAGTAGAGACTGGGTTTCATCATGTTGGCCAGGCTGGTGTCCAACTCCTGATCTCAAGTGATCTGTCCACCTCAGCCTCCCAAAGTGCTGGGAATACAGGTGTGAGCCTCTGGGCCCAGCCTGGAAGTTTTATAGTTTTAGGTTTTATATTTTGGCCCAAGATCTATTTTGGGTCATTTCTTGAATATGATGTGAGTTATAAATAGAAGCTTTAAAAATTTGTCCCATTATTTCAGCACAATTTGTTGAATAAGTGACATTTTCCTCCACTAAGTTGTCTTTACATCTTTGTTGATAATCAGTTGACCGTGTATGTGGGATCTATTTCTAGACTCTCTATAAATTCCATTGATTTATTTGCTTATTGTTACACCAATACCATACTGTCTTGATTACTGTCACTTTAAAATAAATCTTGAAATCATGTTGTGTGAGTTCTTCAGCTTTGCTCCTTTCCACAGTGTTTCGTCTGTTCTATTTGCCTTGCGTTTCCAGCTGGACAGAAGGAGCCTAGTGTGGGACATACAGAAGACGATAACTGTCCAAGGCTGTGCTTTAAACCACACCAGTGTTCGGTTCCTTAGAAAGACGATTCAGAGACAAATACCAGCACCTATTAATTGTACCTTTATTTAGAAGTACGGTATCTTGAAAGATAAGTGTTTGAGTAACCGGAAAGAAAAGAAGAAAGGGAGGAGAAAAGACAAACGTCAGGGAAGAGATGAAATTTATTGGTATAATTTTGATAAGTCGGGAGTAGCTAGAGCATGAATAAGCACCTAGAGAGAATACATAAAGTTTATCTAGCAGGAGTTCCAATTAAGTTGTAAGAAGGGGTACATAAGGAATAAAATGGAGACAAAGCAGAAGATCTTGAAATAGAGGTTGAAGAGTCTGTGCTTAATTCTCAAGGCCATGAAGAGAGCCATGAAGGTTTTTATTTAGGAGGGAAGGGGTTGCTATAGGAGTTGAAATGATGGCACTATCTAAGGTACTTAATGCTCACATGCTTTTACAGACCCAATCACATCCTACCTGCTTGCTATAGGAGTCAGGAGGAGGAAGGGAGGAAGGAGGAAGAGCAGAAGGGAGGGCTAGGACATGTGGGAGAGGCTGATTGGCAGCAGAGCTTTAATTTCAGTGGAATGTTTTCATGGGCATCGCCTTTCTCTTCCTGGTTGGGTGGATGAGCAAAGGTTCCTTGGGAGTGTTTTTCTTGGGCACTTTTATAGGGTTTCAGCTGAAAACACAGGATATTGGTATGGATCTTCATGGTTTAGGTTGAATTGCAGTCTGCCCCCAAAACTTCCTTGAGGCTACATTTTATTCAACCCTTCTCACCCTTCAAATGTTTACCAAAGATAGATTTGCAGAAGGGTGAAGCTGGGGAGGGCCTCAGAGACCATCCAAACTTTCCTGTCCTCTTACACTCACTGTTCTACGAAGAAGTTAGAGCAAGAGTGTGTAGCTCAACTCCAATAATGTAAATCTGATGACACCACTTACGTCTATAAAATCTTTTAATGGAAACTCCAAATCTGTTTATTTTTTATTTAATTTTAATTTTTTTTTTTTTGAGGCCGTGTCTTTCTCTGTTGCCCAGGCTGGAACACAGTGGCATGATTATGGCTCACTGCAGCCTTAACCTCCAGGGGTCAAGCAATTCTCCTGCTTCAGCTTCTCCAGTAGCTGGGACTACAGGTACACACCACCACACTCAGCTAATTTTTGTATTTTTCGTGTGGAGAAGGGCTTTTACCATGCTGCCCAGGCTGCTCTCGAACACCTGGGCTCAAGCAGTCCTCCTGCCTCAGCCTCCCAAAGTGCTGGCATTACAGGTGTGAGCCAACTGTGCCCGGCCTCAACCCAATATCTTTACCTAGAGCAATCATATATCCTGGTTTGCCCAGAATAGTCCTAGTTATTGTCTTTATTTTCTTTAACCAGGGTTCAAGCATTGGTAATAACCCATTCTGCTCTCTAAAGTGAACCAGTTAGATAATAAACTATATGGTCACCTAAGTAATGCTTTCTGACCCATGCACCCCAGTGTGGAGATAGATGTCAGAAGTGGGTTGTTTCTGCATTGCTGGGAGAGGTCTGTAAGCTCCTCTATGCATAAATAGTTTCTCAATCAGCAGAGAGAAAAGTAAAACTACTGCAGGTTGAGTATCCCCAACCCAAAAATTTCAAATCTGAGGCGCTTTAAAATCAAAAACATTTTGAGCACTGACATAACTCTCAAAGGAAGTATCACTGAAACATTTGGACTTGAGAGTTTTCGATTAGAAATAAGCAACTGTAAGCATAATGCAGATCTTCCAAAGTCTGAAAATCTGTGAAATCTGAAACACTTCTGGTCCCAAGCATTTAGGATAAAAGATACTCAAGCTGCATATTTTAAGGGTCTGAGAAGAATGCTGGCGGGAAGGATAGGGATCATTGAAAGTGGACACTCATGGCCACAGACTCAGCACTCCTCACACAGCCTGCAGCCTCACAACTCCCCACTATTCTTAGAGGCAGGGTCTTGCTGTTACCCAGGCTGGGGCGCAGGGGAACCATCCCAGCTCACTGCAGCCTTGAACTCCTGGGCTCAAACGATCTTCCCGCCTCAGCCTGCCAGATAGCTGGGACCGGTGGCAGGCATGTGCCACAACGTCCGGCTATTTTTATTTTATCTTAGAGACGGGGTCTCACTATGCTGCCTCCTTTACGGACCAGCCGTGAGAAGCAGTTCCCGTCTCCTGACTGTTGTGTCACTTCAGGCTTCGTGCTTTGGAGCATGCTTTCCCTCTGCTGGAAGACGTCTGCCACCACCTCATCACCTTCTTCCTTCAGTACGCTGAGGTCTCTTGACATCCTCCCCAGGTGTCCCGCAAACCCACGAACCACGGGACAGAGCTGGACTCTCTGCACTCTGAGCTGCTCTGGCCTCTCCATTCTTTTCTGTCCTGGTGCCCATTAATACTCTACATTGACTGAATGAGTGTATGTGCAAGTCTCCTCCGGGACTGTGAGCAGCTTGCAGGCCCGGCTGCCCCCCATCCTGAGCACAGCGACTGGCATAAGGAGAGGATGCCTGCACATACTGTCAACTACACTCATTCGGTAAATATTTATTGAGCATTTTTTTTCTTTTTGAAATGGAGTCTCACTCTGTCTCCCAGGCTGGAGCCCAGTGGCGCTATCTCTGCTCACTGCAACCTCTACCTCCCAGGTTCAAGCGATTCTCCTGCCTAAGCCTCCTGAATAACTGGGACGACAGGTGCACACCACCATGCCAGTTAATTTTTTTTAAATTTTTAGTAGAGACGGGGTTTCACCATGTTAGCCAGGATGATCTTGATCTGACCTCGTGATCCGCCTGCCTCAGCCTTCCAAAGTGCTGGAATTACAGGCATGAACCATCACGCCTGGCTTATTTAGTATTAACTTTGCTCCAAGCACCACATCTCAGAGGACACAGCGGTGACCAACGTCCCTATACCTGGGGAGCTGCAGCCCAGCCATGAATGGGTGCGGTGTGAGTGTGGACCGGTTAATGCATCGTGCATGTGTGTACATTTGTATCTATGCCTCCTCAAGGGGTCTGCTGGAACCTGCATTCCTCTCAGGAAGCTAGAATGCTTCAAAACAAATCGTTTTTTTTCCATTAGTTTCTTTGTGAATCAAGCAGCATAAACCTCTGATCTATTTAAAAGCAGGGAAAGGGAAATCTAGGGAGGCTAAAATAACTTTCTCAAGGTGGCTGAGTTGAGTGGCTAGTCCCCAGGGTACAAGCTTTGTGCCTTGGATCCCACCTCAGCCAGGGGAGCTGTGACCATGGCACAGCCTGACCTTACCATGTGCGCCCGGGCACAGCTCCTTCACCTGGGGGCTTGGGGCTTCTCCCTGCTGCTTCTCACCACTGAGTGTTTGTGAAAGGCAGGGCTGTGTTTGCACCTGCAACCAGGCAGGGGCTCTTTCCCAGAAGCTGGTCGAAGGCCATAGAGGCTGAGCAAAAACTCATGTGCTATTTGTTGGGAAGCAGGCTCTGTTCCTGGTGAAATTCCTGGAGCGGGCAGGAAGACCTACCGCTTGGCAGAAATAAATGCCAGGTCCTGAGAAGCTTGGCAAATGGCAAAGGAGAGAGAAAGGAGTTTGAGGGGGGAGCTACGGAGAAAGAGAAAAAGAGAAAGATTCTCAGGCTGAGCCCTGAGATCTGGCTTTGAAGACAGAGAAAAGACTCTAACTTTTTCCCTGAAAAGGCTATAAATCAGTCTTGTTCTCTCCACACCCACTGCTCCACACTCACCTGAATTCATCTCTGCCTTTAACCTTTGAACAATTCTCCCCACCCTGGCTCACAGATGTCTTTCTTCTTCTTTTGTTCAGAGTTTGTAACAGTTTGGGAAGCTCTGGGATCCCTGTTCCACTTTCCCTTTCCCTGCCTTCCCACCCCCTTAATTATGCACATGAATACTCTTCAGGTCAAAGAAAAATGTGGGTAAGATGTGGCTTCCCCAAGGACTGAAGGCAAAGAGGCAAGCACCCCAGAGGGATGGGTCACTCTTCAGGACAGGCTGGGGATGAGTGTATGTGCACTCATCCCAGCAGAAGCCAGGACCTGGCTTGCTCTGTCGGTGGCCTGGGTAGCTCGCCCTACCTCCCTGGAGCATGGATTAGATTTTATAACTGCCTCTCCCAGTTCATAGCAAGTACAGAGAGCCATAGCAAGGGGCAGAAGGTGCTTGGAAGTATGGAGAACAGGTTATCTGTTGCTGTCAGGTAACCTGAACCCTGAAGCCCACATTACTCAGCTACTGTCTGGGTCTGCCAGGGGCCTCCCTCAGGCACACCCCAAGCCTTCTCCCTCCTCCACCTCACGCAGGTGTCTGCTGTGGTTTCAGTCCTCAGCAGGTCAGCCAGTGCCACCTCCACCTGTCCCAACCACCCTGGCCCTTCCACTCCAGGGGTCATTTGCTTCCTCCCCACGCACCCAATGCACTTGAGTATATGGTGGCCAGAGTGACTGAAGATGCTTTATCTGGACAGAGAAGGAAGGTTGCTCCTGTGAGCCAGCGTCGGGGGAGATATGGGAGTGGGGAATCACAAGTTTAACTTCAAAAGGCTGAGCTTGAGATATGATGGGACACTCCTGCATAGAAACTTCCCTCACTCCTCACTCGAGGAAATCTGGAGAAGATCCAGAAAGCAGGTGGCTGCTGCCATGAGATCCAATAAGGCCTTCCTATTCCGAGCTGGAGAGCTGGTTTTTGTTGTTGTTGGCACAATCTTGGCTCACTGCAGCCTGGGTTCAAGCAATCTGCCCACTCAGCCTCCCAAGTAGCTGGGACTACAGGTGCATGCCACCATGCTCAGCTAATTTTTTTTTGTATTTTTGTAGAGACGGGGTTTCCCCATGTTGCCCAGGTTGGTCCAGGACTCCTGGACTCAAGTGATCTGCCTGCCTCAACCTCCCAAAGTCCTGGGATTACAGGCATGAGCCGTTGCACCTGGCCTGGAGATCTGTCTTTATGGTAGTAGCTGAATATCGGATGCCTGGACAGGCCTGACAGCGTGAGATGGCACAGTCTCTAGGACCCCTGCCTGCCTTTTCTTTCTCCTTTCCACTTAGAAACTTCACCCCAGAGTGTGGTTGGGAATAGGGCTTGGTACCCAATATAGTGCAGAGTATACAGTAGGTGCTAAAGGTATTCATTGAATGAATGAATGATTAAAACATGAACCAGTCAGGGAGGAGACAAAGGAGATAGGACGAAGGACTGGGCAGAGACAGGGGACAAGGGTGGATAAATGGTAGAGGCTTAAAGAGGTTCTGTGTCCTGGGACAGAATATGTATACCTGTGACTCATGAATCATAACCGTCATGTTCTAACTGCAATGGCTGGCATAAATGATTCCGTAGTTCACCTTGTGGGCACAGCCTGATCCCCATTCAAGGGGCAGGCATCCAAGGACAGCTGTTCAGAGGACTCTGTTCTCAAGCTGGAGGAACCATATGATCCCACGCTCCCATTTTTAAATGAGGGCAAATGACATTGCCAAGGTCACGGTGGGTTGGAGCAGGGCCCATCTCCAGGTCAGGTTCTTCTGGCTCCACCTGGTCCCCTCCAGGGGATTTAACGAGGCAGCTTTTCTTGGATAAAGATTGATTGGTGGCTGTGACTCATTAGCACATGAAACCAGTCAGACCTGGCATGGCTCTGCCCACCCTCTTTCAATCACACCCAGCCCTGGAGCCTTGTCTAACCTGTCCTCTAGTTCTCCAACTGCACTGCCTACAGGCCACCTGGAATCCTCAGTCTTTTAAGGAAGAAGCACTTTGCTTGAATCACCTCAGGAGGCCCCTATTTTATTTTAATTATTTATACTCAAATTCTGGAGACACTTGTGATGGCCCAGTGTCTCATTTGTCTCTCCACAGTCACAGCACGCAGAAGGTGCTCAGTAAGAGTTTAATGTTGGGAGGAGGTAGAAAAAAGATGGAGAACAGAACTCTAGGCAGCCTGGGTAGCCCTGAGCTTTATTGAGCTTTGTTTGAGTTTTCTCAGCAAAGCCCCAAACTAGGTAATAGTGTGGCAAGGAGAACAACTGCCTTTACGTGCCCATTAGCCAAGCAAAAAGTGTTTGCGATTAGATCTTCATTTATATCAAATATATGGAAAGGACTAAAGTAGATACCCAAGTAAAACTAAAATCAAGTTGTCAGACAAACTTAAAGCATGGGAACTCCAGCTGGAACAAGCTTATGAGACACTTGTCTTTAAACATTAATTTTTAGAGATGCAAATGCGAACTTCCTTCAATAGGAATCTATGACTCAGTTTACGCCCAGTCTCATTCAGGAGTTAAATCTCACATCCACAAACAGTCAGGGGCAGCTTGTAACATCACTGGCATGTGGACATCCCGTGAATTGTTTATTGATGGCTCTTTTGAAGTAGAGTCTACATAATTACATCTTCAGTTACTTAAATTTTTCAGCTAAGGAAGGGGAAAAAGAAAAACACCAACGTTTCAACCGTACTTCAAAGATGGCAGCCAAGATGCTTTTATAAGGTCGTAACTAAAGCCAAAGAGGATTTTAAAGATTCCCAGCCTACACTTTCAATATCCCGTAGTGTTTCTTATAATTTGAAGTGATGTCAAAGGTTGCTCAGACACAATTAAGTATGCTTTAGCTTCAGTTTCTTTCTTTCTTCCTTTCTTTCTTTTTCTTTTCTTTTTTTTTTTTTTTTTTGGTCGAGACGAAGTCTCACTCTTGCTGCCCAGGCTGGAGTGCAATGGTGAGATCTCAGCTCCTCACAACCTCTGCCTCCTGGGTTCCAGTGATTCTCCTGTCTCAGCCTCCCAAGCAGCTGGGATTACAGGTGCCCACCACTAGGCCTGGCTAGTTTTTGTATTTGTAGTAGAGACAGAGTTTCACCATGTTTGCCGGACAGGGTTTCACTCCTGACCACAAGCAATTCACGTGTCTCAGCCTCCCAAAGTGCTGGGATTAGAGGTGTGAGCCAATGCACCTGACCTAGCTTCAATTTTCATACACACACGGGCACCCTGTATGATGGCTGATTACCAATATTTTTTGCACCACTTTTGTTAGGAGTTTTCTTGTGGAATGACAACTACTGAGAAATTAAACAACAAGTAGGCATCTCACATCCAAATGTTGTGGATCACTGGAATTGCTCTTAAGATAAAAAAAATTACAAAATAAAAATTTTCAAATAAGACAATATATAAAACACGTTTTTCTAGAGAGGAAAATTACTATCAACAGAAATAGTAAGAAACAGAAACAGATCCTAAAAGCTTTCAATGTTTGGCTACAACTGTTCCATGGTGTTTAAGGATATTTTGGGAAATAAAATAACATTAGTTTCATAAGTCACTGGGGTAAGTGTGATGAAGTGGACCAAGCAGAGACCTGGGTTTTAACTGTCACATAAAGGGGGCAGTGGGAAAGAAGGTTAAAAGGAGGGTGGAGGCTGAGCACAGTGGCTCATACCTGTAATCCCAGCACTTTGGGAGGCTGAGGTGGGTGGATCATGAAGTCGGGAGTTCAAGACCACTCTGGCCAACATGGTGAAACCCTGTCTTTACTAAAAAATACAAAAATTAGCTAGCCGTGGTGGTGTATGCCTGTAATCCCAGCTACTGGAGAGGCTGAGTGGGGAAAATTGTTTGAACCCAGGAGGTGGAGGTTGCAGTGAGCCGAGATCACACCACCGCACTCCAGCCTGGGCAACAGAACAAGACTCTCTCTCAAAAAAAAAAGGAAAAAGAAAAGAACAAAAAGGAGGGTGGAACTGTTTTATGAGATCTTGGGGTCTCAGTGTTTGAACTTCAGCAGACAGTGGGAGCCACAGAAGATTCTGAAGGGGAAACAGGAGAGGGTGGGATCTCTGCTTTTGTGGAACACCCCAGTAACCTGGTGGAGAGAGACTGGAGGAGGTACACAAAAGGCAAAAAGCTCAATTCAGACAATGTAGTAATAAATGACGTACAAAATACTGAAGACACTTGAGCTGGGGTAAAGAGGATGAGATAGATGGGAAGGTACTTATATGAAATTCTATAGGTTCTTGATGAATGATAATGGCAGATAGGTAGGAGGTAAAAGAAGAAATGAAAAACAGCTTTTACCTACTTGGGAGGATAATGATCCTTAAACCCCCCAGTGGGGAGCTGGCCAGTATGGTAGCCACTGACCACAGGTATCTGTTGAGCCGCTGAAATGTGGCCGGGGCAGCTTTGTGAATTGATGTGCTGTAAGGATACCATCCAAACCTAAGTTAAAGACTTAGTACCAAAAAAAAAAAAAAAAAAAAAGAATGTGAAATATCCTGTTGATAATGTTGCATATGGGTTACATGTCAAAATCGTACTATCTTGATATATTGGGTGAAATATAATATGTAATTAAAATTAAATCTACCTTATTTTCTCTTTTTTAAAAAGTTTGTCTACTGGACAATTTAAAATTGCATACATAGCTCACATCTTATTTCTTTTTCTTTCTTTCTTTCTTTTTTTTTTTTTTGAGATGGAGTCTCACTCTGCTGCCCTGGTGCAATCTCGGCTCACTGCGACCTTCGCCACCCAAGCACATCTTATTTCTTTTAGGCGGCGCTGCTCCAGGGGCTTCCCATTGCACTCAGACTCAAGTCCAAATTCCTTGTGATGACCTTCAAGATCCTCTGCGAACTGACCTTTGCCAGCCTTTCTGGGCATAACTTGGAACACATTCTCTTTGGCAGCCATGTTTCAGGCACATGGCCTTCCTGTCCCCCTAGCACACCGAGCTCCTGCCTGGCTCAGGGACTGTGGTTGTGCTGTGCCCTCTGTCTGTAATACTTTCACCCTAGATTTTTACCTGGTTGGCTTTTTCCATCTTTCGCATATCATCCAACTCAGATGTCGTCTGCTCAAGAGGACTATTTTGACCGACTACCTGACTTCCTTCCTTCATTCCTTCCTTCCTTCCCTCCCTCCTCCCTCCCTCCCTTTCTCTCTTTCTTTCTTTCTCCTTCCTTCCTTCCTTCGTTCCTTCCTTCCTTCCTTCCTTCCTTCCTTCCTTCCTTCCTTCCTTTCTTCCTTCCTTCCTTCCTTCCTTCCTTCTCTCCTCCTTCCCCTTCCCCTTCCCCCTCCCCCTGCCCTCCCCTTCCCTTTCATCTCCCTCTATTACCCAGGCTGGAATGCAGTGGCACAAGCATAGCTCACTGCAGCCTCAAACTCCTGAGCCCAAGACATCCTCCTGCCTCAGCCTCCCTAGTAGCTGAGGCTACAGGCATGAACCACCACGAACAGCATTGACGATTATTTCTAACACAGCTCTATCTTCCTTTACCCACCCTCCACTGCCCCCCCAAACTCTATTCCATTGCTCTGTTTTATTTTCCTCAGAACTCTTCATCAGTATAGAAATTATCTTGTTAATTTTTTGGTTTAATGGTTTATTGTTTATCTCCTCCTGATGACAATTTAAGCACCAGGAAAGCAAGGATCTGGTCTATCTTATTCTCTTTTGTATCACCAGCCTAGCACATTGCCTGGCACATAATGGGTATACAGCAAGTATTTGATGAATGAATGCATTGAGAATATAGAAATATTGAGAAGTGAAAAGTGAGAGGCATGTCTAGATTGCTAATTGCTGTGTGACAAAGCATTGCAAAAGTTGGTGGCATGAGAACAAAAACCAGCGAGCTCCATGCTCTGCCTGGACCCTGGAAACCTAAACCATATTTTACTGTCTACAGTAACATGACTTTGTGTCTTTATTAGTATGACTCTATTTTTCCAGGTGTCTCCTGCCCAGGTAAGTGGTTTGATTGTTCATTAAAGAAACTTTCCATCAACCATTCAATGGAAAACATCCACACACTTTACGCCCTAAGATTCTGTGAATCCTTCATCTCAAAATCCTTACTTTGCCGTTTCCACCAATTCTGGACTTTTGCATGGTGATTCTTGCCCAGTCCTGATCAAGTCCCCATAATGAAAGACTACCTTAAACCAAGCTCCCAATTATCAGTGCATTCTGACCTTCCTTTCCCCATTGGAAACACCGCCAAAGCTTTGCCACATGACATTCTTCCTTACTGCAATAAACAATTAGCTCAGCTTTGTCTCACCAATAGGTTGTGTCGGTGATAGTTGGGAGCCAGTTTTTGATAGGCTTAAAACACTTTATTATCTCTCATCATGCTGAGGGTTGAGTAGGCTCAGCTGGGTGACTCTTCTGCTCTACATGGCATTGGCTATGCTGTAGTCATCCTGGGATTCCACCAGCTGCAACACCAAAGATGGCTTCCTCATGCCTGGTGCCTTGACAGTGACAGCTGGCAGGCTGGGCTCAGCTGTGATGCTGGGATAACCAGGCCTCTCTCTCTCCATGTGGCTGCTCCACGTGGTCTATCCATAACTGACTTCTTAGATGGTGGTTCAGGGCTCTCCAATGTGCAAAAGCAAAATCTCCCAGGCCTTCCTAAGGCTGATACCTGGAACTGGCCCAGCATCACTTCTCGCCTTCTATTCATTAAAACAGTCAGAGCACCAGACTAGAATCAAGGGGAGGAGAAAAACTCTGCCTCTTGACTGGGAGAGTGACAACAAATTTGCCTCCCACCTTAATCTACCAGAGAGCTGGATTCAGAGACTGAGATACTTGCTAGTCACTAAGTTCAGGGAAGAGAGTGGAACGGGAGTTCAGGCAGGGCCAAGAAGGAGGAGAGCCTTTTCCTCAGTCCCCATGTGGAAGGCCAGTGCTGTCTCAAAACCTGAGGCCTGAGCAAAGGAGCCAAACACTAAGTTCTGAGCAGCCACAACCTGCCAGGCAGACCCTGGGATGATCTTAGTAGAGAGGTACAGAGAAAAGCAGTGAATTGTTTCCATGTGACAGTCCAGCCGTGGGAGACCCAACAAAGATACTCGGGACTTAGGAAGAGGGTGATTACATGCTGAGCTGAGCTGTACTATCA
This sequence comes from Callithrix jacchus, assembly GCF_049354715.1. NCBI lineage: Eukaryota > Metazoa > Chordata > Mammalia > Primates > Cebidae > Callithrix > Callithrix jacchus. The sequence goes on along the minus strand of NC_133516.1, from coordinate 23,062,898 downwards.
GTATGACTGGCATTCAGAAGAGGAAAATGTGTTCTCCAAGCTGATGTCAAAGACTCATTTTTATTTATTTAAATAATTATTTATTTATTTTTGAGATGAGGTTTTGCTCTTGTTGCCTGGGCTGGAGTGCAATGGTGCAGTATCAGCACTGCAACCTCTTCCTCCTGGGTTCAAGTGATCCACCTGCCTCAGCCTCCTGAGATTACAGGCAGGCGCCACCACACCCTGCTAATTTTGTACTTTTAATAGAGACAGGAGTTCTCCATGTTGGTCAGGCTGGTCTCGAACTCCTGACCTCAGGTGATTCGCCCACCTTGGCCTCCCAAAGTACTGGGATTACAGGCGTGAGCCACCGCACCCACCCAAAGACTCATTTTTTAAAATGTAAACATTTTGGACATAGAAGTAGCATAATTACTTTGCAGAGTATTTGGAAAATGAAAGGGAAAAAATCACCCACCTTCTCTTTCCCTAACACAACCAGGTATTCCCTCCCAGTCTCATCTGTGAGTGGGTTATGAGAGGACTTGGGAAAGTGCTAAGGAGCCAGGGTTACAGAGTCATACTAATGAAGACAGAGAACAGCACAAAGTCATGTGACTATAGACAGTAAGATGGTTTAGGTTTCCAGGGTCCAGGCAGAGCATGGAGCTTGCTGGGGCTGCTGATCTGTGCTTAGGGTAAGAGAGACACAGCCCCAGTCCCTTGCAAAGGGATCCAGTTAGGGGGCATTTCTCAGGTGTCCTGTTGCTTCTCAGCCAGGATGCCTCAGACTAGGAGGTGGATGAGCGCAATGTGAATAGTCTCTGTTACTTCCAGGGAGGCAGGTCTGGGTGGAGCCCTGGTGAGGCAAGTAGGTATACTGGAACCCGAGGAGGTGCCAGGAGGTGGGAAGAAGAGGCAGGGAGGTGAGAAGGAAGAAAAGGGAAGGGAAGGGGAGAGGAGGAGAAGGGAGGGGAGGGGAGGGGAGGGGAGTGGAGGGGAGGGGAGGGCAGGGGAGAGAAGGGAAGGGAAGGGAAGGGGAGGGGAGAGGAGGGGAGGGGAGGGGAGGGGAGGGGAGGGGAGGGGAGGGGAGGGGAGGGAAGGGAAGGGAAGGGAAGGGAAGGGAAGGGAAGGGAAGGGAAGGGAAGGGAAGGGAAGGGAAGGGAAGGGAGATTGCATTGCAGTGAGAGTGGCAGCAGCATGGTCAGTACAGTTGTCTAGTTGCCTACTTGGTTAACAGAACTTTATAGAGCCCTTATTGTGTGGTGGGCATTGTGGCAGGTCCTGAGGTTGCAGTGTGACTCTGAAGGACAGCTCACAGGTCCATGCGATGAGAGGTCTGATGTGCCAATGTCGATGGCACCATAGCCCATAGTGAGGGCACATAAGAAGGAAATTCAGGAAGAGAAGGCTCATACAAGGCTTCAGAGGCAGCCATCTAATTTGAGACCCGAAGGCTATGTATTAGCTAAATGGACTGGTGAGGATGGCCTGGGGACACAGGGAGATTTTCTAGATGGAAGTAACAGAAAATACAAAGCTGAGAGATGAAAGAAGGAAAGAAAGAAGGAGGGAAGGAAGAAAGGAAGGAAAAGAAAAGAAAAGAAAGAGGGAAGGAAGGAAGGAAGGAAGGAAGGAAGGAAGGAAGGAAGGAAGGAAGGAAGGAAGGAAGGAAGGAAGGAAAGGCAAGCAAGCAACAGAAAAAGTCCCAGATGGGGAGTCCGGAGTCCCGGGTTCTAGCTCTGGCATGCCCCCTGCCAGTTGTGGGATGACTGCTTTCAGCACTTTTTTCCTCCTCTGTGGCTTAGATGATGTGTTCCTTGCTAGACTGAGGTCTCCTTGAAGGCCTTTGGAATTTTGTTTATTTCTATATCCCCCGTGGTTCCCTGCCCACCACTGCACACAAGGCAAGAGCTCACAGGATGCCTAAAGAATGAGCACATGAATGCAAAGCCAACCAGGGCCATAACCATTTCTTCATGAGGCAAACAAAGAGATTAAAGGCCAGACCCACTGGCTCGTGCCTGTAATCCCAGCACTTTGGGAGGCTGAGGCGGGCAGATCACCTGAGGTCAGGAGTTCGAGACCAGCCTGACCAACAAGGAGAAACCCATCTCTACTAAAAATACAAAATTAGCTGGGCCTGGTGGCGGGCACCTGTAATCCCACCTACTCTGGAGACTGAGGCAGGAGAACCACTTGAACCCGGGAGGCAGAGGTTGCGGTGAGCCGAGATCGCGCCATTGCACTCCAGCCTGGGCAACAAGAGTAAGACTTTGTCTCAAACAAACAAACAACAAAGTGATTAAGTTTGCTGTCTCTGAATTTGCTTCCACTTCAAATATTTAAAGTGCTTTGCAGACTGCAGAGAAGTATTTAGCTGTTGTGTGATCGTAAAAACAGCAGCAAATGGCACTGCTCCAATCTGTGGCCCTGAGCGCCAGCCATTTCTGAATCTTGCGACATTTTCCACCATCATCGGCTAGTTCTTCAAAATCAAGATGGGCATTTTGTTAGACCAGCTTTGTTTGACTGGCCCTCCTGGGTTCAGGAGTTACCTCCTCAGTCAGGCTTTCCTTCTTGTTCTGTTCTAAATTAGACCCCACCCCCACTTCTGACCCCTTCCATTGCAACATCCTATTTTGGTTCTTCGAAGAATTTCCCATGAGTTTACATTCCCTCCTTTTATTTTTGTTTTGAGACCCGGTCTCACTCTGTTGCCTAGGCTGGCATGCAGTGGTGCGATCTTAGCTCACTGCAGCCTCATTCCTGGGCTCAAGTGATCCTCCCACCTCAGTCTTCTGAGTGGCTAGGACTACAGGTGCTTGCTACCGTGCCCAGCTAATTTTTTTTTTTCTTTTAGACAGAGTCTCGCTCTGTCACCAGGATGGAGTGCCGTGGTGCAATCTCGGCTTACTGCAACCTCCACTTCCTGGGTTCCAGCGATTCCCTTGCCTCAGCCTCCTGAGTAGCTGGGACTATAGGCACACAGCACTGTGCCGAGATATTTTTTTTTCTTTTGTATTTTAGTAAAGATGGGTTTCACCATGTTGACCAGGATGGTCTCGATCTCCTGACATCATGATCCGCGTGCTTCGGCCACCCAAAGCACTGGGATTACGGGCATGCACCACTGTACCTGGCCCATTGTCTCCTTCATTTATTTGTTTTCTTCCTGATGGTGGAATACAAGCTTCTTGAGAGCCACAGCTGTGCCTGTCTTGTTTGTTGTAGAAACTCTGGCACCTGGAATGGTGCCTGGAAAAGAGCAGAAGCTGCGCTAATCCCTGGTGCATGAATGACGAGCCAGCCTCGCTGGGAACTGTTTTGTGGGCCAGTGACCCACACCAGCACAGGGTGCCCTTCTTATCAGGCACTGCATCCTGGCTGCAGGTGACCTGAAGGAGTTGTGGTCTCTTCTAAAGAAACCCCTCAGGTAATATTTATTTTGATCTATCGCAAAAGTGAAATGCAAAATACCAGCAGTCACAGACAGGCGGAAAAAGCTAAAAAAATTTTATCTGGAGTCAGCAACTATTTTGTGGATGGAGATCACTTGGCTTACAGAGATTGTATTGATCTTTTGACAAACAGCCACACTGTGTTTGTGGCCTTTCTGGTGTGCCTCACCCTCAGCTGGTGCTTTGGAATTCACTCGTTACCCCCTTACCTGCTTTTCCTTACTGGTTTGTCTGGGTCATATTGTAACTCATTCACCTATAACAGACAAGTCTTTTTCAAACCAGCCTCACAAATAGGATCTTCAAAATTGGATACTCTTCTTCCTCCTGATAGTTTAGAATTTATTTTCCCATTCTTTGAACAGAATATTTGACTTTGAAAAATACCTGGCAAATCACTTTTGCTGAGGATTATAAATCTTTATGTTTAAAAATAATTTGATTGGCCAGGTGCGGTGGCTCACATGGTGTAATCCTAGCACCATGGGAGGCTGAGGTGGGTGGATCAGGAGTTCAAGACCAGCCTGGCCAACATGGTGAAAGCCTGTCTTACTAAAAATACAAAATTAGCCAGGCCTGGTGGCACATGCCTGTAATCTCAGCTACTCAAGAGGCAGGAGAATCGCCAAGACCTGGGAGGCTGAGGTTGTAGTGAGCCGAGATTGCACCACTGCACTCCAGCCTAGGCAACAAGAGTGAAATCCTGTCTTAAAAAAAAAAAAGATTGCATGAATTGTGTACCATTTAAGAGATAGGAGAGGCCAGGTGCGGTGGCTCAAGCCTGTAATCCCAGCACTCTGGGAGGCCGAGGCGGGTGGATCACGAGGTCAAGAGATCAAGACCATCCTGGTCAACATGGTGAAACCCCGTCTCTACTCAAAATACAAAAAATTAGCTGGGCATGGTGGCGCGTGCCTGTAATCCCAGCTACTCAGGAGGCTGAGGCAGGAGAATTGCCTGAAACCAGGAGGCAGAGGTTGTGGTGAGCTGAGATCGCACCATTGCACTCCAGCCTGGGTAACAATAGCGAAACTTCGTCTCAAAAAAAAAAAAAAAAAAAAAAAAAACCAGACAATGTCCCAGGGTGAGGGCAGGAGGGGTGGGGAAGGGCCAGAGTAGGGGACTGGGCAGGGTGGGCTTCCCAGAACAGACCGAGCCAAGTCTTGAAGGACATGTGAGGTAGGAGGTCTCTGGGTAGAGATGCGAAGAAGGGAAACTTCCAGCACAGGCATGAAAACTGCAAAGGGACAGAAACCAGAAAGCATGGAGGGCTCAGGCACTGAGGTAACTTTGTACATGGGTAGGAGGAGGGTGGGATGAAGCCTGCTTGCAGGGAATGAGTCAGGAGAGTAGGCTGGGAGCAAAGCATGTCAGTTTTCCCCATTCACAAAGGCATCAGGCAGCCCTGGGACATCTTCTAACAGACACAGGGTTGTTTGGACTGGATCATGGCCAGTGGATTGCAGGAAGGCAAGGCTGGAGTTAGGGAGATCAGTCTGGGGAAGATGAAAGCAGAAAGTTTGAAACTCCTGTACCAAGGCGTGAAATGGGGTTGAGATCCATCAGACAGGTACGGATGAGATACAGGGTGAGTTTAAGCAAGATGCATTGAGCCTAGTGAAACGGGTAGGGCATTCTGTAGCGATGAGGGCTGGGGTCACAGAATGAAGTTTGAGACACGCTGACTTCCATGCATGTGGAGATGTCCTGTGGGCAGCTGAGTCCATGGCTTGGGAGCTCAGGAAAGAATTATGGGTTGAAAATGTCAGACTGGGTAGTCACCTTTGGCATGTAGATCTCATCACTGCTACAGGTGGCTGAGTGACGAGGGAACAAAGATACTGATACGAGGTAAAAGGAGACAATCCCATAGTGGGTATCGAGAAATTTATAAAAAGGTTGGAGAAACTCAGAAGAAAAACGTGCTGCAGGGGCTTAGGAAGGAGGGGATTTTGAGGATGGAGTTTCAACATGGTCAACGCTTTACAAATGCTGACAGAGGAGAGGACAGAAAAATGACCATCTAGTTTGTTCTTGAGTCGTCCAGGCCAGAGTCTGTCGGCAGAGTGCAGGGCCCAGAGCAAGGCTGGCTGCAAGGGTGGGGAGGAGAGAGGCGTGAGGCCATGCAGGCCATGAGCGAACTCCAAGCATTCTCTGTGAGAAGGGAAGAGAGAAGTCGCAGGGTGGCTCTTAAGGACTGTAGAGAATAAATGTGCTGATACGCTGAGGGAGAAAAGTAAAAAAGGTATGGAAGGTTGAAGATTTAGGAATAGCAGATGCTGTGTGGGCCACATCCTTGATGAAGAGAATGAGGACAGAGTCCAGAGCATAGACCCTGAGAAAGGGGGAAGGGATGGAGCCAGGAGGAGGCAGGCTTAAGGGGAGGTCAGGAGATGACAAGGACCAGGAATCAAAAGAGTGGGAGTGCTGGATGACACTGACGGATTTTTACCTCAGGAAGGAGGAGCAATGGCTGGGCAAGGGTATAGGGAGGCAGGGAATGTCCAGTCTAGAGGCACACTCCCTAGCCCGTGGTACCCATGCTCCCTAGCCATCCACACTCAGTGTCATCATCCACCCACCAGGTTCAAAAGAAAAGCACACCAGAAAATGAGGTGTTCACAGAGAGGCTGCATGTAGAGGGGTGTTGATTTAACATGGAACAAGTATCCAGAGAGAGCAGGGACATGCTGAGAGGGTCCCCCTCAGAGGGCAAGTACTGAGCTGAGACCTGGATGCTGCCTGGAGGTTGTATGCCAAGCATAGAAACTGGGCTTTTAAAAAATTTAGTTGAATTCAGCCAGGCACGGTGGCTTACACCTGTAATCCCAGCACTTTGGGAGGCTGAGGCGGGAGGATCATGAGTTCAGGAGATCGAGACCATCTGGCCAACATGGTGAAACCCAGTCTCTACTAAAAATACAAAAATTAGCTGGGTGTGGTGGCACGCGCCTGTGATTCAAGGTACTTAGGAAGCTTAGGCAAGAGAATCGCTTAAAGCAGGGAGGCGGAGGTTGCAGTGAGCTGAGATGGTGCCACTGCACTCCAGCCTGGGTGACAGAGCAAGACTCTGTCTCAAAAAAAACAAAAAAAAAAATTAAGTTGAATTCAGCCCATCTTCTAGCTAGCAACTGATGGCTATCTCAAGATAATTGATTGCTTAAAACAATTGAAGCCATCCTTTTTGAACTGCTCCCAGTCTCAAAATGTCTCTTCTTTGGATGGAATCTCCCTGTTCTGAACTCAAAATGAAATCTGAAAGAGATCACAAAACACACTCAAGGAACTCCACAGCTCTGGAGACAATTAGGTGATTGCTCTTCCCCTTCAACCTGGGCCTTCCCCAGCTCCAAAACAAGGAAACAAAACCAAAATAACACACCAAAAAGTCTTTATTTTCATCAGTTTTTTGAAGGTTGTTCTCACCTGAAAGGTATTAGTGGCCAATTCCACAGTTACTTAATAAAGTAATAATGATAGTGATAAATAATAATATGTAGAGTCTTAGGATAAATACCTATCTGATCCTTCAAGATTCTGTTTGTACGAACATAATCATACGGTCATAATTATGGAACAGAACACAGGAAATAATAATTTGTGCCCTCCAGAGCATTTGTTCTTTACAAATCTGGGGTGTGAGAAGCCTCCTTCAAGTTTTCTATCCCATTCTGCACTCCGGATGTCTATTGGGTATTCACTAAAATGAAGAAATGCACTTTTACACTTATCTGTGAAAATCGGGGAAGAATTAAGTGAAAAACTTATACCAGATGTTTCCTTGTATTATCCCAGGAAACGATTCTGGTGGCTGTTAATACATCTGAAATGTCACTTATGGCAGTTGCTCTGAAACAGATTTGACACACTGCAGTTTTTTTTTTTTTGTTTGTTTTTTAAGAGAAAGGGTCTTGCTATGCTGTCCAGGCTGGACTGCAGTGGCTATTTACAGGCACAATTCCACTACTGATCAGCACAGGAGTTCTGACCTGTTCTGCTTCTAATCTGGGTCAGTTTGCCTCTCCTTAGGTGACTTGGTGGTCCCTTGCTCCCAGGAAGTCACTCCATTGATGTTGAACTTAGTGCAAACATATGATAGGCATAGTATCCTACAGCCCAGAGCTCCTGGCTCCCCCTTGGTCCTGCTCCCTCTTGGTCTCTTCAGTGGCTGGGACTACAAGTGTGTGCCACCTTAACTCACCTGGTGACACATTGTATTTGCTCTGTCCTGATCCTGTTAAGCAATCATGTTCTTGTTTTAAATTTTGATGTTTTAGGGACTATTTATTTATTTAGAGTCTCGCTGTTGCCCAGGCTGGAGTGCAGTGGCGCAGTCTTGGTTCATTTGCAACCTCCACCTTCTGGGTTCAAGCAATTCTCTTGCCTCAGCCTCCCAAGTAGCTGGGATTACAAGTGCGCGCCACCATGCCTGGCTAATTTTTGTATTTTTAGTAGAGACGGAGTTTTATCATATTGGCCAAGCTGATCTCCAACTCTTGACCTCAAGCAATCTGCCCACCTGGACTCCCCAAGGTGCTGGGATTATGGGTGTGAGCCACTGTGCCTGACCAGAGACAAATTTTATAACCATAAACCTAGGAGGAAAGACAATGGTGTAGAAAACATGAAGTTTGGTAGGTAGGGTTGTCAATTGCAACAGTATTTCTCTAGGCTGGAGTTTTTTGTAAACTAGTTATAAATTTCACGTCTCACACTGATAACAAAACTAGTAAAGTCAGTTGAACATGAAAACGATCACATTTGTGAAAAACAAAATATGTAAGAAACAAATAGTGTTCCTTAAATAACCATGGCTATCATTAAGTTATATTTGGACTTCTAAGAAAAAAAATGCATTAATCCCTGCTTGACTAAAGACAAACTAGAATTGGGAACATATCTGAACATAGGACGAATAGCTACAGTAAAGTCTTCTTACTAATTTAGATTGCAGTTATTTACTTGGGCCGCACTCTGGCTCCTCTGATTATTTTGAGGAAGATTTATGGTACAAATAACATTGCCAGAGCCATGTTTGACCTGCTTGATAAGAGAACACATTTTTTAAATGACTTTAATGCATTAGTTTTATGAAAGCTATGAATTCAGGCTCACTGCAAGTGTTTGCAAAGTTACTACTTTTCCTAATAGAGATTTAAAACTCAGATTTTCCAACTACTTCAGATTGACATTCTTCTTTAGCCAGTACTGGTGGAAAAACTCTAGCTAGTTGGGGATATATATATATATATTTTCCCCATCAAAATGAGGGTCTCGCTATGTTGCCCAGACTGGTCCTGAACTACTCTTGGCTCCAAGCAATCCTCCTGCCTTTGCCTCTGAAAGTGCTGGGATTACAGGTGTGAGCCACTGCGCCTGGCCCAGTTGGGGAAATATATTTCTTAAATGGAGAGAATCCTGACAACCAACAGATCCCATTCGTTTTTCAGAAAAGAAGTGAGCAAGTGAAAAGGATGGTGGAAAATTTTTTTAGGATGAAGAGAGAAAGTGGTATTTTTAACTGTTGCTGCTCTGATACCACAGCAAAGGATAGGATACGGTCTTGGTGGCAGATATGTGAGCAAATTCTGTCAGATGCAGTCTTCCTGTGATGTGCTTTGCGGTGGATACAATTCTCATTAACATGGCAGATCTCCAAGAATCTATGTGGGCTTTTATTTTATTTTTTGAGACAGAGTCTCACTCTGTCACCCAGGCTGGAGGGCAGTGGTGCGATTTCGGCTCACTGCAACCTCTGCCTCCTGGGTTCGAGCCATTCTCCTGCCTCAGTCTCCTGAGTAGCTGGGGATTACAGGAGCCCGCCACCACATCCGGCTAGTTTTTGTATTCTTTTAGTAGAGATGGGGTTTCACCATGTTGGTCAGGCTGGTTTCGAACTCTTGACCTCAGGTGATCGACTGGCTCGGCCTCCCAAAGTGCTGGGATTAAAGGTGTGAGCCACCACGCCCAGCCTATATGGGCTATTTTATTGTGACTGTGAACTTTAAAGCCCATCCTTCAGGTCTCAGTCTCCACATCTTTAACTGCACATGAACATACTTGGCTGTCATAATCACACCAAGGCTTTGGCTGAAAGTTCTGAAATATGCCTGATACGGGTTGTTAGAGCCACAGAGCGTGTGTCAAACTGGAAAGGCACACATAAGCACACTAAGGGTAGGGACTCACAGACTGCGGAGCTGAAAGGGATTTTCTGGCCTAACGTTCTCATTGTGCTGGTTAGGAGATCGAAGCCCAGAGATGCAAGGAATCTTGCCCAGCATCTCATAGGTGGCAGTCCATTTGGATTAGCCCTCAGATTTCCTGACTCTGGGTCTCAGGTTCCTCATCACATCTATGTAATTATGCTCATTCAGTAGGTATAAGTATTGCAGCATGATTAACCTTGACATTAACCATTTGATAATAATTTTTCTTAGATGAAATTTCACTATTTATTCACCATACCAGCAATTTCTACGAATAACCACAAGGATTAATTAAAATTTGGAGGACCAAAAAGTTACCTGTTGTGGCACATGATCCTCTTTTGTACCATCACTGTGCATGACTCTTCCTTTACCGCACGTAACACAGAGCAATGTTCTTGTTTTTAAGCTGTCTTGCCTATCAGACAGCTTTATAGTTACAGAGACCATACCTTTCTTCTCCCTTTATTCCCATAGTGCCTGGTTCAATAATTATCAAATGAACGCATGAAATTCAGAAACTAACAAACTAAGGAAGAAGAAGTGGTCCTTTCACATAGGGCCTGGTGGTTACAAACAGATCCTGCAATCACTGGACAAAGGCCAAGATTGGCTTTCTTGTCCGGTGAACATCCCTCAGTGCAGCGGTTTCAGAATCCTAGCAGCTGCCAGCACTACTCCAAGTGCTTTAAGTGCATGTACTTATTTCATCCTCACTACCCTGAGGAGCCCTAAGTTACAAATGAGACGCAGAGTTACAAAATTGAGGCAGGGAGAAGTTCAATCATTTCCCTTGGGCTCAAAACCTAAGCCAAGCCGCCAGGAGCCAGATCATGTGCTTCTAACCCCTGGGCTATACTGCATTTAAGCCAACGACTGCAGCAGAGCTTATCCTTTTTTTTTTTTTTTTGACCTCTAAGCCAATTTGTACATTTGAAAACTTACATACCACACCATGGTGGACATACTGACATTTCTTCAAACTGGACGTATATGTGTTCGTCTCTGCGTTTTCCCTCACACTTCGACTCCCAACTCTTCCTGTTGAACTCATCTTTCACCTCTCGGCTTCCAGTGCCAACTCTGAAAAAACCTCCCTGGCCTGGTTTCCTCTCATCAGAATTAATCTCTCTGTTCTAGGTGCCCTTTGTTTAAACTTCAGTTTTGGCACTTAGCACATCAAGCCTGGGATGAGTCACTGGGGGGGTTTGTGGATCTCCCCAGCTACGCAGAGAGCTGGTGGGGCAGAGGCTGGTGGGAATTAGCGTTATCTTCTTGGGCCTGCTGAGCACTCAGTAGGCGCTCAAGGTTTTCGAAAACGAGATTTTCCTTTTTTAAGGCGTCCATGGTTGCTGCCTGGTGGCAAGGTCTTTTTTAGGGACGGCTCTGTGGGCTGAGATGGCCTCACCCCGCCTGTCTGCCTACTCCTGCCCCGGCGCGGCCTACCACCTGGTAGGGCTCTGCGGGCCGCGAGGGCCTCCAGTGCACCGGCCCTGGCCTCGGCCCAGTTTCCCCAGCTACTAAATGCGGCCCGGAGCTACCGGGGGAACTGGAAAAACACTGGCAGGCAGCCCCACCCCCAGGCCCGGCGGGGCCGCGCGGCCGCCTTTCTGTGGCTTGGGCCTGCTGCTTGGGAGGCGCTGGGGCCCGGGGCGGGGGGAAGCGGGGGCGGCGGCCTGCCTGTCAGCGGGAGCGGGCGCGGGCTCGTGTGTCAGCGGCTCCCGCCCCTCTCCCCGCCGCCGTCCGCCAGCCCGCCGGGCCTCCCGGCCTCCCGCCGCCGCCGCCGCCCGCTCCCCCCGCGGCCTGGCAGGCTGCCGGCTGCACAGGCGGGGGTTCGCGCCGTTCTCACGACCTCTCAGGTTGCCTGAGCTCATCTGGGAGCTATTCATTTCCTGCCAGAAAGCAGCCGGGTCTGCTAAGCAAACCACCTTGGCCGCAGGGCCGTCGGGGCTGGCCCGGCGTGGCCGCCCTGGCCCGCTCCCGCCCGGGCCGAGGGCCCCGGCGGCCTCCCTGGAACCCCCGGGCAGCCCCGGCGGGCGCGCGGCGGGGGCAGACTGTCCGCCCATCTGGTTGCACTTAGGAGTCGGGGAGGAAGCTAGGAGCGGGTTGTTACCGGCCAAGGGGTGTGGGAAAAGTTAATTGACTTTAATGACAGGTTTCCCGGGACGGTGGTGACGACGAGGGGGTCCAGCGAAACGCCTGGGTCTCCATTCCAGAAACGCGTGGGGTGGGGTGGGGCACGAGGAGGGGGCGAGCCTCCGGAGTCGCGCTTCTGCGCTGGGAGAGGGCCCTCGTGTTGACCGAGAAGCACCCCCACCCCCTTCCAGTTCGGCGCCTTTCCTGCTCCGGATGCTGCTGGAGACGGCGGGGGGCCAGGGCCCCGGAAGGTCTCCATTGAGAGGCTAATGCGCGCAGCAGCCGAGGCCCGCGGCCCGCATCCGGACGCAGTTTGGAGCTGTGCCTTATCTCCCGGAGCGATCAGAACTGGCGGGGGCCAGGGAGAGGGGCTGCCGGTGCACCCGAGGCCGGGTAATTAGGCCAGGCCTGAGGGACCCCCAGGGAGGCAACATTATTGAAGTCGTATTTTTGAAATTTTGCCTCTCCTTCAGCTACCTACTCCAGAAACAGCCAAAGTGCAGGAGAGTATGGCGTCTTAGAAATAAGTCCATTCATTTTCCAGACTTGGAAATGACCCCGAGAAGGGAAATGACTTATCCAAGGTGACACACTGAGTTTGGTGGCATAGCTGGGGCAAGAACTGGAAAGTGCCCTTTCCCGTTTGGAGTCTGGTGGGGTCTCCACCCTCTCGCTTTTTTAAATACAATAATCAAATAGTCTAAACCCCCCTTTCAGGAGGGAAAAGTCATCTTTTCAAACCACCAATTTAAAAAAAAAAACAACAAATGTTTACTTTTTTGATTTAGTCCCCCTCCCTAGGAAGACAGTATACTTTCCGTGATATTAATAAAAATGCACTTAAAAATTTTTTCCCCTTCAACATAGGGACATTTAATTTTCAACTGGGGTTGAGATTTTTTTCTTCCTGTTACTTTTAAGGACATCAAGGCAAAAGGAATTCCTGGTATAAAAATAAGACATTGAGGTCTGATGGTTTCTACCAGGACACTTAAGGGCTCCCAGTGAGGCCAGAGTACAGGCTTACCAAAGGAAACACTGACGCTTGAGGTGGGTGTCTTAATGGAGCAATTGTTACTTTGTTTGTGTTTAAACGCGAGGGAAAACGTGGAAAAATGATAAAGAAGGGTGTGTGTGTGTTTCCTTGGCGGAAGGTGTGTTGGACACCTTTCATGTACACACAAACTAAGGCAAGTGGGAGACAAATTCAAAAAGATCTCTTTTAAATCTCTCCCTCTGGGGTGGGAGCTGGGTCCGAAGGTGTCTCAGTGGAAAACGGCTGTCTCCTGGATCATTCCCATGATAGAGCCGCTCTCCACACTGGCCTGTGGGAAAGGCCAGAGCAGGGCGGGGGAGAGGTAAAGCTTTTGAAACAAGACAGAAAATCGTTGGCTTTATCTTTGTTAGGAAAGCTTCAAAGATTGATCTCTCCCGCCTCATCCTTCTCCTCCCAGAAGCCGGTCTAAGAAAAGGGGGGTGAGAGGAGGCTGGCGGGAGGGGCCGGGGCGGGGAGGAGGACTGGCCGGCGGTGGGGGAGGAGGGCGCGCCCGCCAGACCCACAGCGCGGCTGATGTGTCTGGTCTCGCAGGGTTCGTGGTTTTCATTTCCCCAACACCTGGATGCAGTCAAACACCTGGCCAAATCTGACAAAATCTGACAAGCCTTTGTGATGGGATTTGGAAGAAATTCCCTGCAGATCCTGGCACAGTTTAAAGCTGTCCGCTTTGAGTTAGGACTTGTTAAGGAGGGTTATGTGAGCTGAAACCTGAGACAACCCTTTTGCTTCTATCTGGAGCCCACATCTTGCCTGGAAATGGGGCATGACCAAGCGAAGGGGTCGCTTGCTGTTTGTATTAAAAGGGGAAGATGGCCTGTGTGCCTGCCAGCACAGCCCCCACATGCTTTCTCTATTAGAGCCAAGCACAGAAACTTATCAAAAACACATGTCTGGTGTTAATCATCTGCGCTCGGCCTCCACTTGGGAGTCTAACTAACTGTCCCTTGGCAGAAGGAATCTGTTGACCTTTTCAGCTTGCTTGAAGAGGGTGCAGAGAGGCATTTCAAACTTTTGCGTGCTGGGGAATGTCTTATTTGAGCCAAAGGATTGGCTAATTAATGAAGAAGACCCCAACACTTGAAGGAGGCACAGCAGCTGAAAGTGTTTTTACTTCGGATGTTGGTGAGCTACCCTAGGAGAGTAGAGCTGCAGGAACCACCCGAAACGTGCAGTGGGCAATAGAACTGGATCCAGTAACAGTGAATTCAGTCCTGTTCAGGCTTCCTCAGGAGGAGCTAACTGAACAAGGGCTGCAGACTTACCCAACTGCAACTTGAAAACATTTTTAGAAATCCCTTAAGACACTGACCACAAGTTTATCAGGGAAGTCTTACCAGAGGGCGGCTTGTAAAGTTAATGGAATTTAGTCTTTTTAGTTCCTGGAGGATTGGTGAAAGGTTTGATGGATTTTTAAAAAATGTTCTTTTAATAACAAAAGAGCCAGTTCCTGAATTACCAATTACATGTAATTCACATTCCATCAAGAGCCTTTTTACATATTCTAGAAGAATCAGTTCTAAGACATAAAAACCTTTACTTCTTTCTTTTATTATATTTTCTCAAATAAACTTCCCCCAAGGAAGATATTTTAAGAGCATTTCAGACATCTTTGGCATCACATAAAAAAGAAATCTCGTGTAAAAAACGAAATGTCATCTGTACTTTTATAATACAAAGGCGCAATCCAATATGAACATATAAAATATATACAAATATAGTGCATGGTCAGTCACTTAATACGGCTCTCTCTACGAAAAGTAACTTTTTAGGAATTAAAAATACACAAAGTAACCACTTAATCAAAAAAGTCCTCTTTACTCCCGGTATTCAAGTTCCTCTTTAGAGTCCGGAGAGAAGAGAGGTGGGTTGGGGAGTTTGGGAGGAGGAGTGGCCTGAGCCCCTCAGTTCCGCCACGGCCTCCACATGGAGTCCGCCGTAAGCGAGGGGCCGCTGGAAGGCGACACTGCGTTGGGGCCCACAGAGGTCCCGCTGTTGCTGGTGTAGACGGGGATGACAGGGCCGCTGTGCGCGAAGGCCCCGTTGGGAATAAGGAAGGCAAACTGGCCATCCGGAGCCGGTACCACCTGGAAGCCTCCAAACACCTTAGCCGCCTCTCCAGCCTGGCTGCCCAGCTTGCAGGGTGCGCCGCCGGGAGGGGGCGCCGCGCCCCCGGGGATGGGCACGAGCGGCGGTGGCGGCGCGAATGGCGCGTGCTGTGGACCGCCCGGTCCTGGTGGGGGCGGCGGCGGCGCCTGCAAGGCGGGGTGCGGCTGCCCAGGGTAGGTCATGGCATTGATCTGGGTCATGCAGTTGGCCAGGTGGCCAAGCAGCCGAGTGCGCACCTCGGTATTAACGCCCTCGCACGTGGACAGGAAGCGGGTCACCTCGTTCATGCACTCGCTGAAGCCGGCGCGGTACTTCCCCAGCACGCTCGGGTCTGTGCTCAGCGCAGCTGCGGGCCAGAAGGACACAGACGGGTCACCGAACGGCCCTGGCCCCGTGGCCACTGCCTCCGCCCTGGGAGGTCCCTGTGGCGCGCCTCCCTGACCATGCGCCCGTGAAACTGCCTCTGGCAGGGAGGATTGGATGAGAAACCAGCCACCTCTCCACACAAGCGTGGCAGCCAAAGCTGAGCCACTCCTTCCCGATTCCCTGTCGCTGCATTTAAAACCTATCTCAGCCCCAAATCTGTCACCCCCACCCCTGCGCGTGACGTGACCTTGGACAATGCCTCCCAATCCATCATTCGGGCCTCATTTCCCCTTCTGCAACGAGAGGGAGTGCTAACCCAGTTAACCCCCAGGCTCCATGCAGTTCCAAACCGCCACAGCCCTAAGTCCTTTCGCCCCTACCCGCCGCCCGCCACCCTCGCAGCTTCAACCTTTTTCCCTCCCTTCCGGAACAGTAACAACTTGGAGTTGTGGCTATAAATAAGCCCAGACCGTGGGAACGCGAGAGTGAGCCAAGGCAGTAAAATGTAGCTGAATGCCTCTCACAACCACGGGCGGAAGTCTGGAAGAAATCACCGCGAGGCGAGCGGGACGCCCGCACAGGGGGGCGCGGCAAGCTGCCCTCACCCGTCATCTGCGCCCGCTGCAGGTTCCGGAGGTGCTTCACTGTCATTTCCAGAATGTCCGCCTTCTCCAGCTTGGAATGCCGCGAACTCTGCATAGGAGGAGGCAAGGAAGGAAAGTGAGCCCCGTGTCAGCTGCTTCAGAGTACTGGGGGTCCCTCCTCCCGGCCACGGAGCGCAGACACATCTAGGGACCGCAGCGAAAAAGGCCGAGCCCTCCCGCCTAGGAGAACGCAGTACCGGCGAGTGCTAGAAACCGCGGGCGGGGGGTGTCACTCTCAGTAGCTGAGGAAGTTGTTTTTTAATTAAAAGAAAGAACAGCATTTCCCCACTTACATCTTTCTTGAGAGCATCCAAAATCAGTGTTTTCAGCTGGCTCAGACTTTCATTTATTCTTGCTCTTCGTCTCTTCTCCATGATAGGCTTTGATGACTGCAAATAAATAAAAAAAAATTAGCTCTGAGTTCTCATGGGATATGCCGTTTCGTCCCCGGTTTTCTAGACAGAAAGAAGCCCCCCAATCCCTACTTAATTTTGAGGGGCTGCAGAGAGATACAGGTACCGCCCTTACCTTTCTGTGCTCAGATGCTGTCTTTGGTTTATCCGGTGTCGTGTTGACACTGGCTGGGGTAGCAGCCACCGGGGACGAGGAATTTTTCTCCATTATATCAGCTGGCATTTTCCTTTTTTTTTTTTAATCCCTAGAGAATTTTATTTTTGGAGTTCTTCAAGAAAAATAATTTTGTTTATGTCTCTGTTACTTGAGACCTTCACAAAACTACTGAGCAAGTGCTAAGGGTTTATTGTAATATTTTGTGGCTACTTGGCGATCAGTAGCGCTGTTCCAGGACCAAGGAGAGAGGTAGACGGGGGATTCCGCTGTTATCAGCACCAGCTCCGGATCCTGTGTGATCCCCAGGCCCTGGCGGCCTCTATATATATCTGGGACTGCACGCGAACGGCTCGTGTGAAACTTCCCAAACTTTCTTTCCCACAGTAACTTTCAGCCAATGGGAGGAGGAGACACGCGGCACCGCTCGTGGACCGCGCCCCCCCATTGGCCGCCAGGCACAAGGTCTGGCGGCCAATGGCGCGCGCCTGAGCCTAGGGCACCGGAGGCTACAACGTCAATCAAAAGGATTTTAACCCTTTGCTACTCTCCCTCTGGGCTTTGGTTAAGGGGTTATTTTTTTTTTTCTTTTTTCCGCTTGGTTTTGGTCTTGTCTGTTTCTTCTGGAGCCAGGGTCTTTGCTCTTTATGCCCTCTCTCATATGTAACAGAGCGGCTTTGACTGTAGTAAGTTCATTTGAAGCATATATATATTTTTAAAGTGTTAAGTGCAGAAAAAAATAATAGCAGTGGTTAAAAGCGGGGGTGGGGGGAGAAACGCGTGTAAGGGTGTGAGTTACCAACGCATCTAAATAAGTTCCCGCTCAGAATTTATACATTCAGGAGGGTGAGAGTAGATCATGCAGGAAAAGGGCCAAAATTTTTTTTCCTTTTGCATGCAGAAAAAGGAAAAAATGCTTCTAACTTAAAATGCAGGTTTTTTCGGATAGAAGTAGTCCTTGAATCCCTGCCCCACCCCACCGCCGCCCCGTCTTTCAGAAATTCCTCTTCTGGAATTGGGGCCTTAGACCACGCGCTTCCCCAGGAAACAATCAGATTAATTTCCAACTGGGTGGAAGGAAGTGGTATCTAAAAATGAAAAAATGAACAAGGGAGGCTCTAATGGCAATGCCTCAGGGACTTGCTCCCTCCTTCACCACCGTTTCCCTTTTCATCTGTAGGCTCTAGGTTCTGCGGCGCGTTGAGGTGGCGGGCAAGGAAGAGCCTCTCCCTCCTCGCCCCGCGGGCGGTCTCGGCGCCCGGCGCGCGCGGGCCCTTTAAGAGCTACACCAGCCGAGCTGCAGTTTGACATCAGCCGGCCGGCGTGGGCGCGCCTGGAGCCGGAGCACGTGCCAGGATGTTTTATTGCCGCCGCGGCTGCGGCCGGGCCGGGAGGATGTGTGCGTGCGTGCGTGTGTGTGAGTGTGTGTGCGCGCGCCCCGGGGGCAGGGAGGCGGGGGGCGGCGGCGGGCGGCGGAGAGCGGGGGCCGGTTCCTGGTCCCCGGGAGAAGCCAAGAAGGTAAATAGCAGCTGCTGTGCTCGAGCCTGGGAAAACCCCGCCCCCTGCGCCGGGCCCGGGCTCATTGGCGCGCGCTGCGTGTGTGGGGTGTGTGTGTGTGTGTGTGTCCGGGGCCCCCTCCTTCGGCCCTGTGGGCCAGGAATCCGAGGGGGCGGCGGGCTGGGAGCCGAGCCCCGACGCTTACCCTCCCTCCCTACCCCCGCCTCCCCAGGCCAAGGTCAGCTCTTCCGGGCGGGGAGCGCACACCCCTGGTGGAGAGTGGGGAATTCTTCCATCCCCCCCCACCACCCTTACTTTCGGGCTTGGGGTTTTCACTCGGCCGAAAGCCTCACTTGCAGCAGCCTGGGGACGAGGTGGGGGCCTCCGTGTTTGCTCCGGGCCCCCACCTTCTCCCTCCCCCCGCGGGGCCCTAGGCGCCCGCCGCGGTCACGGGATGCCTGACCGCACTTAGGAAGCGGCCGGGTCAGCCTCCTGCCTCCGCTCGGCGACTGCGGTTAAAGCGGCTTCGCGCCGCCCGTCCCTTCCCCGGGTCCCGGGCGGCCGGCCGCTCCCCCTCACTGCGCCCGGTAGGCCGCCGGCGGGCGGCCGGGAGGAGGCGGGCGGCGCGGGCGGCTGCGTGCTGCCTGCTGGCCGGGCCGCGCGCCGGGAGGAGCCGCCGCCGCCGCCGCCGGGTGCCACGTGGCGGGCGCCGGGCCGGGAGCGCCAGGGCTCTGGCGGCGGCCTCCCTGGGGGATTTGCCGAGCCGGGCGGGCGGCGCGCACTGCCTGGGCCGGCCGGCCGCCTCCTGCCCGCCTGCCCGGGTCGCCGGCCCCGTGCCCTCACACCGCCTCCCCCCGCGCCCTTCCCGCCGCCCGGGAGCTGGGCTCGCGGCTCTAGGCAGCCCGGGAGCCCAGCGTCTTGTTTGATGTGCCCCCCCCGCCCTTTCAGCCCTTTCCGCGTCCCGGAGGTCTGGCGCACAGTTCTCATACACTTCATTCCTTCCTGCCTCCGAGCTCCCCACTGAGATAATGTTGTAAATGATTTCCCCAGATCTGGTCCCGGATGAGATTCGGTGGTTCCTGACTCTGGGTGACCTTGGGCAAGCCCCCCTCTTTCTTCCATTGTGGAACACACGCGCAGTGTCACACACTGTGTTAAACCCTGGGATTTCCACGATGAGAGAGACAGTGGCAGCCTGCAAGAAGTTTACAGTGAGCTGCGGGGTGGACAGACGCTGATTTTCTGATTGATGACCGGACATTGCTTTATTTTTCCTTGCTTTTCTGAGTTAGGTGGTGGCCGGAGAGATCAGGAGGACAGAAACAAAATATGAAACCGCACATGTATGGATAACAGTATTGCTGGCCTTTTTGGGTTTACAGCGGTGACGTTACTGCCCTCTGGAAGCCAACAGCCTAGAGACACATATAAATGTGTACAGCTGACATCTACTGATGTCCCAGTAAATTCCTCTGGGGGAATTCTAGGTTCAAGAGAGATATATGTCTGGATTGAGGTAAAATGCTATGGAGTTTCAGGAGAATTAAATTACTTTTAAGTTGGCGTACCTTGGAAAATTTCCTTCAGGCATTGGCCTATGTGCCCTGAAAAATAAGTAGGATGGGGGCATTGGAAATGTGCTGAGTCATGGGGCTGGAGAGGATGCAGGTACTCATGGCATTAAAGGCCTGGATTCTGGAACTTGAGGTCTTTATTCAGGGAAGATGGTCTGGAGCCGAGGGAATGTGAGGGACTAGAAGAGGCAGCTTGAGGCGGTGTCACAAGCTCCTTAAACGTGTTGCTAAAGGACTTTGGACCTTATCTTTAGATAATGGAGAGCCATGAAATAATCTTGAGCAGAGCAGAGGCATCAGGATTTCCCATTAGAGAGATAGAGCTGGCAAAGTGGGAGAGCGGATTGCACGGTTTGGAGGCAGAACGGGCAGTTAGATGGTTCAGGCTAGTAAAGAAGGTTCCTATGAGGCAGGTGCAGACCAACACTCAGAGGCATCTACATCCAGCTCCTCTGGACGTTGACTGCACACCCTTGGGACCTGAGTTCAGCTCAAACCTGCCTAGCCTTTAATGCAGTGTTCCCGACCTCCCACCAGGAACTCAGGAACTCCGATTTAGTTCCTGAGTTTAACTAAGGAATTGTGGCTCTGACCGTATTCACCTAAGCCTCACTTCCACCTTCCAGGGTAGTCCTCAAGTCTGCAACTAAACATTTGCCTCTTTGCAGGCTTGGTTTACTCACTGTTGCCCCTTGGGCTACTCTCTTGAGATTTTTAAAAAATGTTTTCTCACACTGCAGAGTGAGCTGTGCCCTATCATGTTCTGAAGAAATGATGAACAATGCCTCCTTTGTTGACCTGCAACCTGGGCCAATGGGGAAGGAATTTTCTTTCTTATTTTAAACAGATGGAAAAGTGGTGATGACAGAAAATTGTCTGTTGCTTTTGGAAAACATGGGTTTTTCCTGTGGGGTTAAACTCCTCTTGGTGAAAGGTGATAAGCCTATGAAGTTACCCTCCTTTCTGCCATGGCCCCAATAAGCTTTCCAAACTTCTTAAAATGCTTCTACTGAGCGTCTGACTTTTTAAAAACTGCCCAAATAAACTGACCCAGATTCTTCCAAGGAACTAAACCTTTCCCAGAGAAGCATGTTAACCCTTTCCAGGTTCCCCCCCCCGCCCCCATCTTTCAGAACCAGTGGACCCTCTGCTAAGCTCTGACATTGACTGCTGTCTGCTGGTGGGCTCTCATTAACCAGTGGGGTATGCCACCCTCTGTCCATTCTAAGGGATTTTTTCATCTGATTCTGTTCCCCACTCTGGATTTGACATGCTGAGGGTGCATGGGGAATGGAATATGGTCATGTTAGGATCTCATGCAGTGCTCAAAGCAGCTCATGGGTCAAATAGTTAATCAGCAACTCGTTTATGGCCACTTTGGGAGTGCTTAGAATGGGCAAGCAATTTTCACATGCACACATTTTTAGATAAGGGGAAGAGGCCCAAGTAACAAAAAAATCAGCTATGAATTTGTGTCTGGACCAAAACTATATTATAAATAAATTCCAGAAGCTCTCTGGCTTTCCACTGTAACCGTTCAAGAAGAGTTTCTTACAGATGTGCTCAGAGATGATTTTTCAGTGTCCTTATCCTAGGCAGTGAAAATAGGACCAAGTTGGTCCTCTCCCCAACCCTTCTCAAGTGGGACAGTCAGCTCCTAAACTCAGAAAGAAGCATCTGGATTTGGAAGAATGCTCTTAGATAGAAACAGCCTTTATTTTTCAGTCATCCTCGTCCCCCAACTCCAAGAGCAAAGAGAAAATGGAGCCCTGTTCATCGGTGAAGATCACTTCTTTGATCCCACTGTGATACCAGCAAAACACAATGAATCGAATCGTTCTCACCATGGCATGCCCAATAAATACAACCAGGGGCTCCCGTGTTTGTCTCCACCCACACTTCTTCCCCACCCCCACCCCAGGAAGGGTGATTTCTCCGTCTTATTGCATCACCTGTTTGCTTTCAAACCATAAAACAAATAACTGCATCTCTAGTGAAACTCCCCTTTGTCCCCTAGGTATCAGAATGGTTTGTGGGTTTGGTTTAAAGCTACAGAAAGGGGAGAGCAAAAGAAGAAGAGAAAAGGTATTTTGCCTGAGGACTTGAAGCTTTTTTACCCCCCTTTTCCTCCGCTTGACTGACTTTCTCACACTCAGATTCCCTCCAGCCTGCCAGAGACGTGGTAGCTGCCTTGCCAAGAGCTATCCTGGGAGGGCTATTGAAAGAGCTTTGAGTAAGTACACACAGGGCGGATTTTCTCCTCCCTTCGGTACCTGCTCCGCACCTGTACAGGGAGCAGTTCCACACATATCACCTGATCACAGCCCTTTCAGGGACCGTGAGAAAAATTAAGCCCAGGATAGAAGAGACATGTTTCTCATCTCTCCAGGACTGCAGCCAGCTTCCTGCAGCCTGAGTGCCCAGAAACAGCACATTCCAGGCTGGTTGTGCACGCATGTTTGCTGGGGCGCGTGCCAGGTGAGGGTGCTGGGAAGGGGGAGCAACTAGAGGTCACCTTTATAATGACCACCTTGCTGCCTCTGTTCTCTGGTGTGTGCCTGACTGGTAGCTTTAGAACCTTCTGCTAGAATCATTATCATAGTCTTTTTTTTTTTCTTTTTTTTCTTGAGATGGAGTCTCGCTCTGTCACCAGGCTGGAGTGCTGTGGCACAATTTTGGCTCACTGCAACCTCTGACACGCCCAGCTTACTTTTGTATTTTTAGTAGAGATGGGGTTTCACCATGTTGGCCAGGATGGTCTTGATCTCCTGACCTTGTTATCCGCCCACCTTGGCCTCCCCAAGTGCTGGGATTACAGGCGTAAGCCACCTCGCCTGGCTATCATAGTCTTTCTAGATAGCAGTCTGTATAAGCTGATCACAGAATTCATAACCAGGGTTTTTTTTTAACCTGTAAAGTGCCTGAAATGGAATTTCACCTTGTGTCTATATGTGCATATTTAGCAGGAGCTTAGTAAATACCTTCCAAATGAATAAACAGATGCATCTTTGTTTGTTTGTTTGTTTTTTCCCTGAGAAGAGGGTCCACAGCTTTCAGCAGACTTGCAAAGCTCTTTGCAATCAAAAAAGGTTAAAGAAAGTAGATCAGGTAATCTCTGCTTACTAGTGGGTACTCTAAGCCCCAGGGAGGGAAGGGGCTTGCTCAGCTGCCCACGGCAACATAAGGCGGGGGGGTGTGTGGGGGTGTAGGGTAGGCAGAAGCCAGCTGGGAGCTCTTCTCATCACACCACACTGCTGTGGTCCATGGGTAATTTTAGGTTGGGTTTGTGGAGTTGTGATCACCAAAGCCTGCATTTAAAATAGACACAACAAAGATACTTTGAATTTCTACAACTTTTTACTCCCGAATTCTGAGGCACTTGAGCAATATTTGGATGTAGAAAGGGCTAGGTGAGAAAGCAAAGTGTCTGCAGAGAAAAGAGGGTTTGGAATGCTTGGAGCAAGAGCCCTGGTTGCCATGCAGAGGCATTAGAAACAACTGCAACTGCATTCCATCTTTGATAAAAATAAGTTGCTACTTCTAAACAAAATGCCTGATTGATTTCTGGCCAAGCTAGGACCTCTCACTGCAAACTGGGGGTGGGGTGGAAAACAGAGGCTTTCAACATCGGCTAAAAGCAGCCTGTAATGCTCCCCCACTCCCACCACTCGTTTGGAGCCAGTGACACCGGGGGAATGTGCACTTTTCTAATGGGCTCTGAAAGAGGACGGTTGCCAAGAAGGCATTTCCCAGTGGGGTGGGGGCGGGGCATCCTGGAATGGCTTCACTCCCACGTTCGGCCCAGCCACAGCAGCAGTGTAGGGAGGGCTCTAAAGGCGCTCCTAGCTAACCTCCTAACCTCTGAGCAGGGCTTCAGTGAGGCGAGCCTGCAAGCCCAGGGATGAAGGAGGGTATTCCTAAGGGATCACAGGGATGCTAACTTGCACCCCTGTGCGTGAAAGGGTCAGAGCCATGCTGGGGCTGGGGCATGTGGAGGCCGGCCCAGGGATCTCAGGAAGCCTCTGGAATGTGGGGTGATGCCCATCCCCTTTAAACTTAGGGGATGCATTTGTTTGCCTTGCTGATAAACTCCTCAAATAGTAACGTCAGACCAAATTTCTCCAAATTTCAAAAACAGAAAAATTTAGCTATCCAGTAAAGCCATTTGTCAAAACTTAGGACCTGAAAGTGATTTGGAATGAATACACACAACATATATATATATATATATATATATATATCTCGAGACTGAGACTCGCACTGTCTTCTGGGCTGGAGTGCAATGGCACAATCTTGGCTCACTGCAACCTCCGCCTCCTGGGTTCAAGCAATAATCCTGCCTCAGCCTCCTGAGTGGCTGGGATTACAGGCATGTGCCACAGCATCCAGCTAATTTTGTATTTTTAGTAGAGATGGAGTTTCACCATGTTGGTCAGGCTGGTCTTGAACTCCAAACCTCAAGTGATCCACCAGCCTCAGCCTCCCAAAGTGCTGGGATTACAGGCATGAGCCACCACGCCCAGCCACAACATATTTTTAATTACAATCATGATCATTAGCATCCTTGTATTATCTCACAGATTATAGAAAGTTCTGGAAGAAACAGCAGAGGGGACCTAAGAGGTGACAAAGTCAGCCCACTCCTTTAATGGATAAGGAAACAGAGCCCAGGAGGAAGCGACTTGCACAAGGTCGAGCAGCCTCCCAGAGGGGGAACAGCAAAACCAGAATTAGACTCACGCTCCCTGCTTGCCAGTCTAGAAACTCTCTTTACTGTATCTCTCTATAAGAGGAAAACATTTTCAAATATCATCTACAGCGAGTGACTAACATTTTCACCAAGATGAATTTGCAGCTAAGAAACTGAGCTATCTGCTGGTGAGTGATTTTGAGTCCCAGGTTTGCTGTGCTGTGATTCTTTTTTCTCAGATTTGCTCATCACCCTATATTCTCTGAAAAAGAAGCGATCTTAGTTTCTCAGCTCCAGGAGCTAGGAAGCCTTTTGCAGGGTCCACCCAGGATAGCTCCTCTCCTTATAATTGCCAGTGTGTTTCTGACTTGTGCTCTGAAGGGAAGACTGGAAGTGGGAATAGTTCCAGCTCCTGAATCGATGCTCCAGTGGTGCTGAGCTTTTATCTCAGGACCAGAGAAAACATGATGGTGGGAATACAGTGAAAGGACTGGAGCACCAAGACACGGCTTCACATTTAGAAGAGGGAGAGGTGAGAAAAATAATGCATCTTCCAAGTGGTTGAGAGATGTTATTTGCAAATGAAATATACAATTTTCCTTTTAGATGTCAGGCATAGAGAACAAGAGAAGACGGTTCAGACAGCTGCCACAGCTGCAGCTCAAGACTCTGATGGGGCCAGGCGTGGTGGCTCATGCCTGTAATCCCAGCACTTTGGGGAGCTGAGCTGGTGGATTACATAAGGCCAGGAGTTTGAGACCAGACTGGGCAACATGGTGAAACCTTGTCTCTATCAAAAACAAAAATTAGCTGGGCATGGTGACACATGCCTATAGTCCCGGCTACTCAGAGGCTAAGGCACTTGAACCCGGGAGGCAGAGATTGCAGCGATCTGAGGTCACGCCACCGCACTCCGACCTGGACAACATGGTGAGACTCTGTCTCAAAAAACAAGACTCTGATGGGCTCTAGCATGACTGGGATCTTCTGGTCTCTTCCACAGAGTGGGAGGTACCTATCACTCACATGGTATTACTTGACAGTTGACAAGGCACTTTCGAGCCCACTATAGCATTTTGTCCGCTTACACAGCCATTTGTTCTAGACTGTAGGCTGGCAGGGCTTTGTTGGGCATCCCAGTAAGGGAGAGAAAGGATTTATGTGGTCAATGCAGGAGAAGTTTGGCTGGACTGTGGGCTGCTGGGGACTCTGGATATGGGATAGACAGCAGTTCCAGAAAATAGCACCTCTAGAGAGACAGGGCAGGGAAGGGAGCTTAGAGGGCAGGAGAGAACCAACTTTTCTTTCTTGGGGAGAGCCATGGACAATGTCTGTCAATTTGCTAATCCAAAGAACAGACACATATTTGCGGGAAGAGGAAATGAGGGAAGGTCCTTTTTTATGTGTGGAGGAAAATCGAAAGGGAGGGACATGAGGGGAAGGAATCCCACTTAGGAAGAAGATGACAGAGCAGATTCTGGGTATGACACAGAGAGGTAGAGGCTGAGGCTTCCCTGAACTGAGGATAGAGCTGCCTCATTCAGCATTTAGGGCAGAAAGCTTCCCAGAAAGCCAGGTTTGAGAATGAGGACCCTTATAGCATTCTGGAACCTGCATCACTTTATACTAGTTAGTTGTTTGCTCCATGCTGTTTGTATCGCCATAGGTGTAACATAAAATCCTGTAGGCTTCCGTGGTGTATATGTGCCACATTTTCTTTATCCAATCTATCATTGATGGGCGTTTATTTGTGTTGGTTCCAAGTCTTTGCTATTGTGAATTGTGAATGATGTAAATACATAATATTATATATAATATATATATTATAATTTAATTTTAAATTAAATATAATTATAATATATAATATACAGACTATATAATTATATATTAATATATAGTATTATATATAATGTAATATATAATAATGTAATAATATAATACATTATATATTATATATCTCCAAACAACCCCACAACCTTTTCCAACCTATGGGAGAGAGAATATATATATATATGCATATATATTATATATAATTTATTATATTATTACATTATTATACATAATTATTATATATTGCACATATAATATGTATATTACATTATATATAATTATATATTATACACATTATTATATATAATTTTATATTATACACATATTATATACTATATATTATATTATACATTATTATATAATTATATATTACATTATTATATATACAATATATAATAATTACATATAAGTATATATAATAATGTAATATAATACATTATATATTATATATAATACATTATATAATACAATATGTCTATTATATATAATACATTATATATTATATATACATATACATGTACATATATATCCCATAGGCTGGAAAAGGTTGTGGGGTTGTTTGGAAATGATGACCGGGACTGGGGACTTAGGGGAACCATATCCTGCTACTCAGTCTAGGGGTGATGGTCCAGGACAGGTTGGAGGGCAGTGGCTCAGAACAAGGCAGGAGGCAGTATGCCGAATCTTCAGAGCACTCAAGAAAGGACCAAGCATGATTTTCCATAGTTCCTCAACCACTGTGGGCAACTGTCTACATAATGGAGCTCATTTCTGGATTCCCTCAGCCCCACTCAGTGTATTGACATTAAGTTTAGTAGGGAAAAGGAGTCTCTCCTTTTGCGAACTTGGACCTCCACAGACCAGCCTTGGCTGAAATCTGAGAGGACTCAGGGACAGCAAGTTCTCTTGCAGTATGCTGCTGTGTGCCAGGCTCACCTGATCTGATGGGAGCTCTGATAAAGTCCCAGCACGTTGCTGGCTCCTGGAGGAGGTGGCCATGCTGTGCATGTATCCTACATGTATCCAGCTTTGACCTTTATCTCAATAGGCTCTCACCGTTATGGAGGCACCTGAGGACTCACATTCAAGTATTTGCTTTCCTCGTTGTGGGTGGCTCTTCAACTCCTCCCCCACCCTCAAAGCCCTGGCACCTGGGACAGACCTAGAGTTGGCATCTAGAACCACCTGTCACCTGGATGGAGGGGTAGAGTCCCAGCTCATTTTCTTTGTGCTGAGTAAACCTGCATTGATAACACACAGTATAGTCAGGGGTTAAGACCATCCAATTTCTAATCATCTATTTAACTTAATTCCACTCAGTAAATATTTTTTGAGCACCAACTACGTGCAAGGCAAAATTACGTACCTATTTTGACAGTTACTTCCATCCCTGCCTGCTATTCAAATGCTATTATCTGTGCAGAGTGTGACATTCCAGGCTTATATTGTAAAAATTTCCCAGCCAGGCACGGTGGCTCATGCTTATGATCCCAGCGCTTCGGGTGGCCTAAGTGGGTGGATTGCTTGAGCCCAGGAGTTCAAGACCATTCCAGGCAACATGGTGAAACTCTATCTCTACAAAAAAATACAAAAATTAGCTGGGCATCATGGTACATACCTGTAGTCTCAGCTACTTGAGAGGCTGAGGTGGGAGGATCACTTGAACCTGGGAGGTGGAGGCTGCAGTGAACCGAGACTGTGCCACTGAACTCTAGTCTGGATGACAGAGCTAGACCCTGTCTCAGAAAAAAAAAAAAATCCCTTTACCTGCCACGTCCTTTATCTCTATCGCCTTTCTGATAGAGAAGCTATGAAACACCTCACAGTGTTGAGTAGAATAGTTTTCACAGTATAGTGACTCTCAAATGTTTGGAGAATAAATCCATAAATGAACATAGACTTAAGAATAGTTTTATTGGCAACTCAGGGAACCCTCAGAGGGTCGGCACATTCTTCTAAATTATCTGTGGCTGCTGAATCAAAGAGGGTGGGCTTACTTTGACCACTGCTGGTGACCACCTCTGGGTAGCTGGGATACCTCTGCAGACAGTCAGGTGAATTTCCAGGAGTCCGTGGCTTTCCATGTTTTCCCAGGCCTATCTTTATTGATGGTTATTAAAGACACACCACCACACCACCACATGGCAATATGCAAGTACAAAGCAATTCCCAGGGTAAGGTACGTGGGAAGAGGCAAGATACTGAGCTCCCAAACAATTCTACTGTAATCGCAGTCTGCCATATCTACGTATAGTTAATAAGTAAGATTTAAGCCAGCAGGTTTCACTGCTGGGAAGCAGATGGAAAGGTAAAAAAGGCCAGTAGGCAGATTACTGGTCCTTCTGGAAGACTGGAAAAGAAAGTGTGGAGGACGCCTGGGACAGGTGAGTCCAGTGGGCAGTAGCCCAGGCGGTGCACAAGCCCGGCCCATGGTCCTGAGGTGGGGCTGCTGCTCACCTCTCCTCCCACCTCACACCTCTTTTTATATGAGCTCCCAATGAAAGATTCTGTATAACTGAGAAATAAATAGCGATTGTGCTCAGACACCCTGGGTTAAATGAGTGTAAACACAGCACACAGAAACACCTGTTTTGATAGAGCACCCCAACACACCTGTTGTTTTACGATGCTGAGTGATATCTTAAAGGGGGCTATAAAGTGAAGGCGAAATGCCCTCTTAGATTTAAATGGTGACTTCCTCTGTGAACTTCAAGTGTTTTACAGCTGAGATTTGACTGGCCTGCTGATTATTTCTTTTAGGAATGCCGAACATATATCCACATAGATTTTCAGGAGAAACTGGATAGCAGGGTGGCAAAAAGGCCAACTCTGGAGCCAGACTGCCTGGGTTGACATTCCATTTGCTTGCTTTCTAGCTGCATGAATTACAATTTACCTACCTGTTCAATGAGGAGACATTCCTAGTACCTATCGTATAAGATTGTTATTGGGACCAATATATGTAATGGGCTTAAAACAGTGCCTGGCATTTTGTAAATACAATATAAATTCTTAGCTATGTTTCTTATTACTATATAATAAACATCTCTGATATGTTAGATAGGTACCTCATTCATCTAATGAAATTCACAAGGTGCTAATGTTTTCAAAGAAGTAGACGGCAACCACTCTGGTTAACTGGTTCACGAGTATATTTGACAAACCAAAAGCTTCAGCCAGTTTCTTATGAATCACAGGCTCTAGGGCTGGGAGACTTTAAAAAATGGTTTGACCCTGGGAGGCTGAGGTGGGTGGATCACGAGGTTGGGAGATCAAGACTATCTCGGCTAACACGGTGAAACCCCATCTCTATGAAAAATACAAAAAATTAGCCGGGCGTGGTGGTGCACTTCTGTAGTCCCAGCTACTCGGGAGGCTGAGGCAGGAGAATCACTTGACCCTGGGAGGCAGAGGTTGCAGTAAGCTGAGATCATGCCACTGCACTCCAGCCTGGTGAAAAAGCGAGACACCGTCTCAAAAAAAAAAAAAAAAAAAAAAAAAAAAGCTGACCTCTCCTTTTTCAGGGAAAAGGGTCTCCACCACCTAAGCACTGATTTTGGCTGTGTGTGCAGGCAGATGTAGAGCTTGGTGTGGTCCTGCCTTGAAAAATGAAAGGAGCCTCAGGCCCACAGAAAGGAGAGATCTGAATGGAGGCAAAAGCATCAGGCATCAATGTGTGCCTGATGGAGGGCATAGGAAGGACTGCAGAGCGACGCGTAAATCAAAAGCATAAAACGGGGCAGACTCTCCCTGGACCCCCGTCTCACTTGTAGGAGATAAGATTGGTGGGAAACACGAACACCCAGGAAAGACCCGTCCTGCTCCAGTTCTGTGGAGGCGACCATATCATTTAGGGTTCAAACTGGAACATTTTTGAGAGTGAAAGATAATGCTGGTAACACTGATGCCGGGACAACTGGCATAAGCCGGGATGTGTGACCATCCCAGTCTGTGCCTCCGACTGACTGTGCTGGATTCAATTGTGGTAGCGGCAGAGATGCTTCCTGAGGGACAGGGAGAAGAAATATTATGGAAAAATCATTCGTGTTTTAGCACCTCCATATCTGTGAGGGGTGATACCACTGATCCACCATCCATAGAGGGAGGAATCCCATTTTCGAGCCTAGAGGACCTGTTTTAGTGTCCTCTAGGGACAAGGACAGGGAGAAGAAGAGGGAGGTCTTGTGGAGGGGGTGCTTACATTGTATTTGACATGACCGGGTCTCTTCTCCCATAGAGCAGGTGTGCTCTGGGCTTGCCCACTTGTCAGTTTGCACCTGGGTGTGGCTCCAGCATAGAAATTCTACCATGAACTCTTGCTTCTACCAACCATGGTCAAGAATGTTCATTTTTCTAGGGTATGTGCTTATGGAAAAAGTAAGTGCTACAGTGTGAAGTCCAGGCCATAGTTTAATGCCTGAAGGAGGTCTCCCAAACAGAGGAGCACTTTCCCACTTGAAATATTTGCCCTTTTAGCATTGAATTTAACTAAGTTTTTAATGGTTTAAAAACATAAATTTTTTTGGAATAGGTCAAAGTCAAGGTTTGTACTTTGTTAATTTCCTTCAAACAAACAAAAGAAAAGAAAAGAAAAATGACTCCCTTGCCTGAATGCTCATATATGTGCCCATTTAATGATTAATAATACCTTGCGGGTTATTGTCTGATGTGGCCTCTATTGGTTTGAACAGGAGAATACTGATTCACTCTTAAGGCATTTATGAATCACAAGTATTTACCCTGAGACAATAAACAAAAGGGAGAGAGAAAAATAATACCCAAATATGCAGAGTTCTTTCAGTAAACTGGAGATAACGTGGGACCTGTCTTTGATACCCTGCATGGGACCCGGTGCTTTCTCTCACAGAATAAAAATTGTGTAGAATGACCAAGATAGGTACTTTTGAGTTTTGTCGATTTTTCCTTTCACTCATTGATAGGTTTGAGGCAGTTTTTCACCCAGGTTTCCATATCCTGTACATTGGTTTTCCCTCTCCCTGGTCTCTGGGTGATTCCATGTGATTCGTTTGCAAGGAAGAGCCTTTCCAGGTCTGCATAGGGCACCTTTTCCTAGAGTTTCATTATTTTCCTTATTGCAGAGGAGGCTTCAGCAGTAACTCAGATGAGAAGAGAAAGGCCGGCCTCCGTGGGGCTGGTGGGGCTGGAAAGCAGGAAGGATTCAAGGGATTAAGAGACCTGACAAGTCTTGGTGAGTGGATTGGACTATGATGGAGAAAGAGGGGTCCAAAGATGACACTGAGTGGGGTGTGGTCCCAGCACTTTGGGAGGCTAAGGTGGGAGGATAGCTTGAACTCAGGAGTTTGAGAGCAGTCTGGGCAACAAGGACACTCCATCTTTACAAAAAAAAATCAGAAGAATTAGCAGGGTGTGGTGGAGCCCAGCCGTTATTCCAGCTACTCAGGAGTCTGAGCTGGGAGGATCACTTGAGCCCAGGAGGTCAAGGCTGCAGTGAGCTGTGATTGTGCCACTGCACTCCAGCCTAGCCTTGGTGACAGAGTGAGACCTTAAAAAAAAAAAAAAGATGTCAGGTTTGTTACTTGAGCAACTAACTGGCAGACACTACTTCCAAATTCCACGTTTAATAGTGATATCGCCTAGACTGATTTTCCTTCCTCTCTGTCGAGAAGTATAAAGTTCAGTGAAAGAAGACTGACAAATTGGCCGGGCACGGTGGCTCACACCTGTAATCCCAGCACTTTGGGAGGTTGAGGTGGGTGGATCACCTGAGGTCAGAAGTTTGAGACCAGCCCGGCCAACATGGTGAAACCCTGTGTCTACTAAAAATACAAAAATTAGTCAGGTGTGATGGCAGGCACCTGTAACCCCAGCTACTCAGGAGGCTGAGGCAGGTGAATAGTTTGAATTTGGGAGGCGGAAGTTTAAGTGAGCTGAGATCATGCCACTGTACTCCAGCCTGGGTAACAAGAGCAAAACACTGTTTTAGGAAAAAAAAAAAAAAAAGGCCAGGCGCGGTGGCTCAAGCCTGTAATCCCAGCACTTTGGGAGGCCAAAGTGGGCCGATCACCAGGTCAAGAGATCGAGATCACCCTGGCCAACATGGTGAAACCCCGTCTCTACTAAAAAAAAAAAAAATACAAAAATTAGCTGGATGTGGTGGTGTGTGCCTATAGTCCCAGCTACTCGAGAAGCTGAGGCAGGAGAATTGCTTGAACCCAGGAAGGTGGAGGTTGCAGTGAGCCGAGATTGTGCCACTGCACTCCAGCCTCCCGCCTGGCAACAGAGCAAGACTCTGCCTCAAAAAAAAAAAAAAAAAAAAAGAAGAAGAAGAAGAACACTGACAAATTTGCAGTTACCACTGATGATTCTTTTTCAAAATGTTTTATTTGAGATAATTTTAGATTTACAGAGAAGTTGCAAAAATAGTACAGTGAACTCTCTTACCCTCTCTAACCCGCTTCCCCTTTTGTTAGTCTTACACAACCATGGAATAGTCATCAAAATTAAGAAAATAATCTTGGTACTGTACTGTAACTGGCAGATTTGATTTGGATTTTACCACTTTTACTACTCAAGTCCTTTTTTCTGTTGTAGGATCCTATAGTGCATTTAGAAGTCACGTGTCCTTAGTCTCCTATACTTGGTGATGATTAAGGGGACTAGTCAGTTATTTTGCAGCCTGCTCCTCCATTTGTGTTTGTGTCTCATGTCTTCTCAGGATTATGTCAGGAGCTGCATTATTGGAAGGACATCATAGAGAGAATGTGCCTTTCCCAGGCATCACGTCAGGGGGTCCATGAGGCCACTTTATCTCATGGCTGATGTTGGCCATGATTACTTGGTTGAAGTGGTTTCTGCAAGGATCATTCACTGTAAAGTTACCATTTTCCCTTTGTATTTCCTAAATATTTTTTGTAGGTAGGGGTGGAGGGAAGTACTTCAAGGCTATGCAAATGGTTGACTTCTACTTATACTCCTGGCCACTAAATTTAGAATCCATCAAAGGATCTTGCCCGTAGCAACTGTTATTGTAGTGATCAAATGGTGATTTTTTTCCAATTTCTCTCATTCCTTCCACGTTTATTAATGGGAACTCTTCTGGAGGAAGTATTTCCCTGGCATTACATTCTGACAAAGCAGAAAAAAAAAAAGAAATCTGTGTACTTTTGGAGCCTACATTTTAGATGAGATAGATAAGCAAACTAAATAAATGGATTGGATGCTATTTAATTTTTTATTTTTATTTTTTGAGAGAGAGTCTTGCTCTGTTGGCAGGCTGGAAAGCAGTGGTTCGATCTCGCCTCACTACAACCTCTGACTCTCTGGTTTAAGTAATTCTCCAGCCTCAGCCTCCCAAGTAGGTGGGATTACAGGCACGTGCCACCAAGCCCAGCTACTTTTTGTATTTTTAGTAGAGACGGGGTTTCCCCATGTTGGCCAGGATTGTCTTGATCTCCTGACCTTGTGATCTGCCCACCTTGGCCTCCCAAAGTGCTGGGATTACAAGCATGAGCCACCGCGACTGCAGATGCTATTTTAAATGGTGATTGGTACTATAGAGGGAGAATAAGTAGGGAAAGAGGAAGAGGAGTGCTGGGAGGGTATGGGTTTAAATTGCATGCTCAGAAAAGGCCTTAGAGAGATGGCTTTGACTTTGAGCTTGCTGGGGGAAGCTTTCTAGAATGAGGGAACAGCAGGTGCAGAGGTTCTAAGGCAAGACCACCTGCTCTGGGAACAACCAGGAGGCCAGAGTGACTCGGGCAAAGTGAGCAAGGGGAAGAGGAGGGAGATGGAGCCAAGAGCTAGAGCAGTGGGGCCTGACGGTGCTGGCTGAAGGGAAGGAGGGCATTCTAAGGATCTAGCTATTGCTCTTGGGGAGGCAGGAGCCATTGCAAAGTTTTGAGCAAAGCAGTTTCATGACATACTTTACCTTTATAAAGGATCACTTTGGCTGCTGGGATAGAGGTAAACTACAACCTTAATCCAGGTACGAAGTGAAGGCAGCTTGGAACAGAATGATAGCAAACAGGTGGTTGAATTTGGATGTATTGCGAGGGTAGAACTAACATAGCGAGTCTGGGCAGCACTCATTAGCCACAATGAGTGTAAACCCTGGCCAGGCGCAGTGGTAATCCCAGCACTTTGGGAGGCTGAGGTGGGCAGATGATGAGGTCAGGAGTTCAAGACCAGACTGGCTAACATGGTGAAACCCCATCACAACTAAAAAATACAAAAATTAGCTGGGCATGGTGGCTCGTGCCTGTACTCCCAGCTACTTGGGAGGCTGAGGTAGGAGAATTGCTTGAACTGGAACCAGGGAGGTGGAGGTTGCAGTGAGCCGAGATCCCACCATTGCACTCCAGCCTGGGCTACAGAGCAAGACTCCATCTCAAAAAAAAAAAAAAAAAAAACGAAAAACAAAAATAAAAAAGCCCTGTGACACCCCCATAGGAGCCTTCTATAATCTATAATCTGGGTCTACTTTTGTTGTCTCTATGCTGCACCCCATACTTGTCTCTGTCCCAGGACCAACCTTTTACTAAAACCAAGCCACCACTGACATTTGCTCATGCAGTCTCCCGGCCCTCAGCAGCCTCAGCCAATCAAGATCCTTCCCACCCTCCAGGCAACCACCACTCCAACCCTCGCCTCCCCCCCAGCTCTGTGAACACCTGCTGTCTAGGTCACGGACAGCAACTGGACTCTGCTTCACGTGTGCAGCCCCTGGAGGCTGATACAACCACAAACACCCCTGCAGCCTCAGACTCCCTTAAACGCAAGATCCGGCACTGAGTGCGTCATTGGCTCAGGAGTTGGCTTGTTGGTATACGGCATATGGTAAGCATGAGAACACGGTATTATGTTTCCTCTTACTCATGCAAGTACATGTTGTATTGTACTCCATGTAACTTCATGTTTCCTGGTTTTTTTTTGTTTGTTCGTTTTTGTTTTTTTGAGATAGGATCTTACTCTGTTGCCCAGGCTGGAGTGCAGTGGTGCATCTTGGCTCATTGCAACCTCCACCTCCTGGACTCAAGTGATTTTCCTGCCTCAGCATCCTGAGTAGCTGGGACTACAGGTGCATGCCACCGCACTGGCTAATTTTTGTATTTTTAGTACAGATGAGGTTTCACCATGTTGGCCAAGCTGGTCTTGAACTCCTGACCTCAAGTGATCCACCCACCTCCACCTCCCAAAGTGCTGGGATTATAAGTGTGAGCTATGGAGCCCATATTCCTTTTTGTCTATAAATGATGTCTCTGCCTCTCCCTCTGCCATTCAAGTAAAAGTGAAATTCCAGATTTCTCTCTGTTGGACTACTCTGTATCCCTAAAGGGGCCTGTGTCCCCCAGTCTGAGAAATGAGATGAGGGATGCCGGAAAGGCAGGCATCATCTGAGGGCTCATCTGCTGCTAATGGATTTGTATCCTTATCTACTGAATGATTGAACTTAAAAATAAGTACACATGTTTAAAAATTTCAACCAGTACAAAAGGGTAAGTCCTGAAAAGTAACCCTTCCATCTGTGGCCCCTGTCCCTCAAACCTTGCTGTGGTCATTCTTGCCTGTCCCTTATATACCCATCCATGCTAATGGATTACTGGCTAGTAGTAGACATTAACTACCCATGGAGGGTAAGCTCCCAGGGCTAAAGCAGCCCCCATGCAGAATGGCCAGCTACAGCGTGGTCGACCTGCCATTTTATTATTGTCCTTGGCTCACACCACATAGGGGTGAATTTGCAAGGATTCCACACTTGAGTGCAATTGGGGCATTTAGTGCCACCTTCCTTGGCTCTAGATCTGTGCCCTCACCAGGAGGTTTGTTGTTATTGAGGCTTCCCAGGGTTAGCTGTGGTCTCATCTCTCCCTTAAAGTCAGCCAACCAGGAGGAGCACAGCCAAAAGCTCCATTAGGAAGAAAGGCAGGTGGGAGTGCTGGAGACTACAGGGAGGCTTTGGGGTGGGGGGGCTTATTCCTCCCCGCTCTGCCTCGTACCTGACAGGCCCAGAGGCTCACCTGAGAGGCAGTACTCTTCGTCTACCTTTCCCGTGGGAAATTACCACTGCAAACATAACCCCTGAACTCTGCTGGGCCACTGCCAGCAACTTTCAAGCCTTTTCCCTGCCGATTACAGTGACATGATGTCGTTTTTATTGAGGCAAGATTAGATCTTTTTTTAAGGTTTTCAAAAGTGTGGTTCACATGATCTCTAGTACTTTTCCTATTGCTGGAAGACCACAGAGCTGCCAATTTCAATTTGCTCCAGCTTTTATCACTGGAAGAAGCTTAAAAGAAGAAAGAAAGGGGGAGAATACTGGATGAAAATATTTCTCTTGGCCCCAGAAGTAAGTGCAAGGGTGGTGGGGGACACCCGCATCGCCCGCTTTCTTCATATGACTGCTGTAGGAAGATGTCAGAGCCTGAGCTCCTGCAGTCGCACCTGGTCTCCTGACAGATCACTAGACAGAAGGGTTTCGTGTCATAGCCACAGAGGGAACGCACAACCTTGAGTCATTCACAGTAGCCAGAGAGTGTTAGAGAAGATGCTGGTATACTGGGAGATGGGGAGAATAAACTCACGGAAAAGGTTTCCTTCCTTCTGATTCTGTTTTACTAATTATCCTTCTTCGAGGCAAGATTGGCCTTTATGCATTCATTCATGGATTTATTCATTCAACATATCTATTGAGCACCTACTGTGTGCGTGACCCTGCAGGATGAATAAGGCAAAATTCATACCATTCACCATAAAACATAAATCGGAGAAGGCCTATTTGCACGCATTATACTTTTTCGGGTGCCACTTTTAGCCCTCAAAATGGGTAGCATGAAGGAAAATAATGAAAAACCTCAGAGCTAATCACATTGCTTT
The DNA here is from genome assembly GCF_049354715.1 of Callithrix jacchus. Lineage (NCBI taxonomy): Eukaryota > Metazoa > Chordata > Mammalia > Primates > Cebidae > Callithrix > Callithrix jacchus. The sequence continues at coordinate 23,025,925 of NC_133516.1, read as the reverse complement.
GATATGAAGTCAGAGCACAAGCATCCAAGGTGTAAGGGACATGCTGAGGAAGTGTCTCCCACTCCGCGGGAGTCCTATAGTAAAAACACTATTTACACATCACAACCATTAGCAGACACTTCTAGACTCCAAATAATCTGATAGTCACAGCAGCCAGTGAAGTAGAGAGGGGCAAAATATGCCATCTCTCTGCACTGCACCTGGTGTGTTGTAGGTGCTCAATGAGTGTTTGTTTAACTTACAGCTGTGAGACAGGCTCAATAGTAAGAGATTGGTCCCAAGTTATCTACTAGTAAGTGGCAGAGCCCAGATTGGAATGCAGATGTCCTGAATCCACACATCGAGGCTCATCACTGTTCCTAGAGGCACTACTCTCTGGCGATTTCTCCAAATGACTGCCCTTCCTTTGATTGGCAGGAGAGTGACTCCAGAGTCAATTTCCTTGAAGGTTGCAGTGAGTCTCTGGAGAGTAATTTTAATGGACAGCAGTCAGAGTGACTTCTGATGTGGACAGAGTCTTTCACGAGGGCACCCTTGCCTCCTTGGAAGGTTCTCCCAGGGTTTAGTCGGTTGGACTAAGAAATCCGGGCTTCAGGGGTTGTTCTTTGTGTATAGATTTCTAAACTGTCCCAGATTGGGTTGGAAATGTCTTTGGGGGTTTGTGTCCTTTTTGAAATCTATGCACCACCCCCACCCCAACTCATTCTATCTCTGTCAATTATGTGGATCAAGAAAACATGGGTTCAGAGCAAACTTGTGAAAAAAATAACTCCCTATTAGTGTCTTGTGAGCCTTGCTTTTTCTCCTCCAGGGAGGGAAGGGCCATTGTGGCAGTGGGGTAACTGCCAGGGACTTTGAGTCCCATCAGGGTTACAGAGCACGGGCGTGGCAGAATAGAACCAGATTCTGGAAGCCTCATTGCAGCTGCAGTATCCCTGGACTGGAAAAGATCCAGAAAGTCATCGAATCCCCTCCCCTGCCCCTGAGGATGAGAATCACAGCACATGCCCATGGCATAGGGTTGGATTTGAATTACGTTCCTTGCCAGGAAATGCAATGTGGGGATGCCGAAGAGGCTGCAGGAATAGTCAGTCTGGTTGAAAAGGAAGACTAGAGAGTGTGAAACTCCTTCTTGTTCACTTTACCACAAGAACATGAGTGAGTACAGAAGGCTTTGAACTAGAAATCAGGGAAGGACCCAGGTTCCAATCCTGCCTGCCATAGTCTTATGGTGTATCTTCCTGAAGAAGGTTTTCACTGCTGTCTCTCTGGGCCTCAGTTTCTCCATTGGTACTCTAGTGGCTTTCAAACCATGCCTCAAGGCCTTTCCTCCCCAAGGAGTGTGGGATTAGGGCCCGGTGTGGTGCTAATCATCCCAAACCCTAATCCCACACTCCCTGTGGAGTCTTGTAAACCCTCTCTTCCTCCTACCCCAACAATTGGGCTTTTAGCTGTTCATATATTGCATGTGCTCAATTATTTTTATTAGTAGCAGTATGATTAGTATTATTAGTTGTACCACTATTAATAAAAATAATTAATGAATGAGTGGTTTGTTCCCCTCTTGGAAAGAATCACTGATGTATCAGTAACTTTGATGATGCAAAAGGACCTTCCCAGTGCTGACAGGAGCTAGGTGGAGGCCGTGAGCTCTGTGTTTTCCTTTTATGAGCTGATCTGATTATAGCTGTTGGGGGTTGCAGTGTGTCCCCTAAAAAGATATTCAGTCTTTACCTCCAGAACCTCAGAATGTGACCTTATTTGGAAACAGGGCCATTGCTGATGTACTTAATTAAGATGAGGTCATAATGGAAGAGGTCATAATCCAGTATGAGCGGTGTCATAAAAACAGACAAGACACAGACATAGAGACATATGAGGGGAGAACGCCATGTGATGATGGACTCAGAAGTTGGAGTGATGTAGCTTCTGGCTGAAGAATGCCATGAATTGCTGGCAACCACCAGAGGCTAGGAGGAGGCAAGGAAGGAGTTTCCCTTACAGGGTTCGGAGGAAGCGTGCCCCTGCTGACTCCTTGATTTCAGACTGTTGGCCTCCAGAACCATGACACAATACATTTTTGGTCTTTTTTTTTTTTTTTTTTTTTTTTGAGACAGAGTCTCGCTCCTTTGCCAGGTGCCAGGCTGGAGTGCAGTGTCACAATCTTGGCTCACTGCAACCTCCGCCTCCTGGGTTCAAGCACTTCTCCTGCCTCAGCCTCCTGAGTAGCTGGAACTACAGGCGTGCACCACCACACCCAGCTAATTTTTGTATTTTTAGTAGAGACGGTGTTTCAACATGTTGGCCAGGATGGTCTCGATCTCTTGACCTCGTGATCCACCCGCCTCAGACTACCAAAGTGCTGGGATTACAGGCGTGAGCCACCGCGCCCGGCCCTACATTTTTGGTCTTTTAAGCCACCCAATTTTTTGTTATGGCAGCCCCCTAGGAAACAAAGATCACTCCACCTCCAATATTATACTTAAAAACAAAAACCAAAGGCTGTGCATAGTGACTCACGCCTGTAATCCCAGCACTTTGGGAGGCTGAGGTGGGCAGATTGCTCAAGCTTAGGAGTTGGAGACCAGCCTGAGCACCATGGCGAAACCCCATCTCTATGAAAAATACAAAATATTAGCCAGGTGTAACAGTGCACACTTGTAGTCCCAGCTATCTGGGGGGCTGAGGCAGCAGGATCACTTGAGCCTGGGAGGTGGAGGCTGCAGTGAGCTGAGATGGAGCCACTGCCCTCCAGCCTGGGTGACAAAATGAGACCCTGTCTCTAAATACATACATACATCCATAAAATAAAAAACAAAACCGACAACCTCCGTTTCCTTTAATGTCTATGAAATGTTCAAAGGAAAATAGGTTTGCCTCGAATTTACATTTTTGAAATGATAATTACAGCCTCTCATTAAAATATTTCATGTTCTTAAAGCTGTGAAATCTTTGCATATGGGGTCCTATGTGTAGTAGTACATACTGGGTAGCAAAAGAAACACATTAAGAAATAACCTCCCTCCTCAACAAACAGAAAAGGACTCCACTTATTCCCCTCTCTCCTAGTCATTTGAAAAGTAAATTTGCTATGAATTGACTGTTTCATTTATCTGAGTCTGATCACTTGTTTAGTCTGAGGGAATTTCACTTTCCTCTCCAGGAGCAGGGCATGATGGTCTGGATTAAGTGGGATGCAGAATCATTTTTCACCTCTACAGAAATAATGCCACTTGCCTCTGAATATTTTTCTTGTGTTTTCTTCCATCTCTCCATCTTCCTGGAGGCAGGTTTCCAGTTCTGGCTTCTCCTCCAGTGCCCTTGATCAAACCCACAGTCTGGCAGACGGGAAGCGCAGCCCTTCCTCCATCCCCATGGAGATCCAGGAATTTGTAGGAGTCACCACATTTCTGGTTATTCAATAACTGGTGAGGCATCGAATGTCAGGGCTAAGAAAACAGACCTGCCTACCTGTTGGACTGAATGACCTCACAGCCTGAGCTGTTCTCATGGTGTTGGCTTGCACTCTCTGTCAGTGACTCTTTCATCACAAGCCCAGCTGACATCATACTGTTCTAAACACCTAACCTGATCATTGTCACTGCGCTTACAACAAAGCCAATGACAACAGTTAAGGCTCTGATTAAGCCTGGGGCAGTCTTGTGTGACGGACTAAGGGGTCTTTTATTTTTTTCAGCCTTAAGAATGGAAGATGTGAATGGAGAAGGAATGAAGGGGCTTATTGTGTTTGGATTCCAAGGTGGAGAAGAGTAAACCATCTGCCCACATCTGAACTGGCTGACCGGGGCTTTCCTGCAGGGAAGGGAAGATTCCAGTACCATTCCATTTGTGGATGTCTCTGATTGGAAAATAATCTTCTATGAGCTTTAGTGAATAACGGGAAGGCCTTCATTAGAGTGTATTTGTGGGCCACTTTTCACCACTAGATTCTGTAATTTCAGCTACTTGGGAGACTGAGGCAGGAGAATCACTTGAACCTGGGAGGCGGAGGTTGCGGTGGGCTGAGATCATGCCAGTGCACTCCAACCTGGGCAATAGAGTGAGACTCTGTCTCAAAAAAAAAAAAAAAGAAAAAAGAAAAAGGATTCCCACAAAATTACAGAATAAATGGGAAATAATCTCTAATCTTTTTTTTTTTTTTTTTTTTTTTTGAGATGGAGTTCTTCTCTTGTCACCCAGGCTGGAATGCAGTGGCATGATCTCAGCTCACTGCAACCTCCGCCTCCCAGGTTCAAGCAATTCTTGTGCCTCAGTCTCCTGAGTAGCTGAGATTACAGGCACCCGCCACCATGCCCGGCTAATTTTTGTATTTTTAGTAGAAATGGGGTTTCACCATGTTGGCCAGGCTGGTCTCGAACTCCTGATCTCAGATGATCCCCAACCTCAGCCTCCCAAAGTGCTGGGATTACAGGTGTGAGCCACTGCACCTGGCCTGGAAAAAAACCTTGAAAGCAAGTCACAATTTCCTCAAGTTAGAGTTGGAAGGATTAGGGAGAAACTAAAAGGGAAGTTAAGTATTTTATATGATAGAAATTCATTCATTTGCTCACTGATTCATTCACCTATTCATTCATGAAATCAACGCTTTCTGAATGCCGGCTGTAGGCCATGCACTGTGTAATGCACTAGGGAAACATGGATGATGTCACAGGTTAGTGACACTCATGTGACTTGTACCCAAGAAGAAGCCTGTCCAGAGGGCCGAAAAAGCCATGAGGAAGAAGAAATCTCAAGCAGTGGCTGGGGAAGCAGGGAGGAGAGCTTTGGCTTAAGAAGTGAATTCTGATTTTCAAAGCATAGGCCCTTGGCACTTGACATCAGAATGATCAGGGGGAGTATCGCAGTCAACTTTGGCTGCCTTAACAAAATACCTTCACAACAGGAATTTATCGTCTCCCAGTTCTGGAGGCTGAGAGCCCAAGAGCGAGTTGCTAGCAGGGTCCATGTCTATTTGGTGAGGGCGCTTCCTGGCTTGCAGATGGCTGTCTTCTGGCTGTGTCTTGTCACGTCTTTTCCTGGGTACTTAAGAGCAGAGAGGGCTCTCCAGCATGTCTTCTTATAAGGGCACTAATCCCATCCATCAAGGAGTTCCCTCCCTCACAACCTCATCTAAACCTAATGACCTCCCAAAGGCCCCTCTCTAAATGCCATCACATTAGGGGTGAGGGCTTCAACATATGAATTTCAGGGTGAAACAATTCAGTCCACAGCAGGGAGCTGATTAAAATGCAGATTCCGAGCTTCTACCCTAAACCTACTGAATCCATGTTTCTGGAACAGGTCCTGGAAATCTCCCTGTTGCTTCTTATGTACACTGAAGTTGGAGAATGTCCTCTTTAGGATGACCTAGGCTGCTACACCGAAAAGGAGGTTTCCAGGGAGATATGGAGCCAGTGAATGCACACATGAATGAGGAATGTTGGCCTTGGGGAGAGACCCACAGTTCCATATATTTGTGAATTTATTTATAACAGGCTTTGGCTGATGTTGAGCTGAGCAAGGGATGGGCTATGATGTAGTTTTGCAAAATGCCAGGATAGAACCCTATGTCCCATAAACTGAATTTGTCTAAAAATTTAAGGACTCTCTCTCTTTTTTGCTTTCCCCTTTTCTTTTCTTGCTTGCTGATTTTACCTGCCTTTTTTTTTTTTTTTTTTTTTTTAAAGGAAATCAGCTTGTATAAGGAGATTTAAAGACAGGTATCCAATTCTGAGTGATTGTTGGGGTGAATTATTTCTATTACCTGTTGTTGCTCATTCACCTGGTTGGGGAGATTAACATTCTCCTTTGAGGTTTATTTTCCTTTTAGGAACTGCTGTGGCTCGTGCGAAAGTCTCCAGGTAATCTTCAGCAGGGGAGAGAAAACCTCCACCAGTCTCCAACTATACCTGGCTCTCAAAAGAAGAGGGCCAGGCACAGTGGCTCACACCCAGCCCTTTGAGAGGCCAAGGCAGGAAGATTGCTTGAAGCTAGGAGTTTGAGATCAATCCGGGCAACAAAACGAGATCTCTATCTCTCCAAAAATAAAAAATGAAAATAAAATTAAGTAGGCATGGTGGTGCACACCTGTAGTCCCAGCTATTCCAGAGGTTGAGATGAGAGGATCGCTTAAGTCCAGCAGTTCGAGGCTGTAGTGAGCCATAATCCCACTATGGCACTCCAGCCTGGGCTGTTTTACTCAGTGAGTAATTACAGTTGCAGGAAATCAACACTGAAAATTGGGGTGACTTTGCCATCCTCTTATTGCTTGAACACAAAATTTTTGAGTGCCTTCCATGGCATGGTGTGAGTTGCTGGGGTTAGTTAGGTGAATAAGACAGACACAGCACCTGTCTTCATGACATTTGTGATCTATAAGCGAAAAGGAACATGTAAACGATGGATGGCAATGAAGTGTGGTGAGAATTATGCTAATTCTCCCCTGGTTCCTTCATGCCCTCACAGACTGAACTTAGCTCAGGGCTGGATGCTCACTGGTACTCAAATATCCTTGTCCTGCATTCATTTTTTGTTGTTGTTGTTTGCAAACATTTGCTGAACCCCTGTGAAATTTCATGTTGGATGAATATGTTGTGAGGTCTGCTTAGAACCTTAGAGGCAGACTTTTAGAAATGAACCACGTGCAAAACCTTGTCCCATTATCAAGGTTGTGATAATGACAAGTAATTCAGTCGTGGTGTGGACCAGGCCACAAGGGAATGTGGGGGTGGAGAAAGGTACAGGAGGGATTATTTCTGCTGGAGGAAGGAGCAAGGGCAAGGTGGTCCAGCAGGGATCTCTGAAGACAGAGAGTGCAGGCTGGACTTGAAGCATATTAGGAGTGTTTTAATTCTTTCGGTACTTCCCAGTCAGTAGGTTAAATGGTCACGAATTCAATCATTCATTGAATCGTTTGGTAGCTATATATTCAGTACCTATGATTTTCTTAGTGAGCTAGCTAAGGAAATCCTTAGTGAGTCAGCTGGATAAATCATTAGATCAACCACTCATCCCAACAACTAGTTAGCTGGCCCTCTGATAGGTAACAAGCTATATAATCAAGCATTTGGAGAGTAAATAGAAGAAGTGAAAAAGTCTGTCTATTGCCCCCAGAGAGGCTACCCATGAACCACAATGGCCAAAAGTGTCCAGTAAATTCTATAGCTTCTTATTGAGAAAAAGGTCGGTTTGCCCTCTAGCAGCATCAAGTGTCCTTCTGGGTGAAGGCGGGATATCCCCTCACCTGGGTGAGGTGGTAAGTACATCTCTTAATTTTATAACAGAATGACAGCTCTATTGTCTTCCAGGCTGGTATCTAAAGTATGAAGATGTATATATATAAAATTATAGTTTATTTTATTTTCAATTCTAAAACAATATATGCTTACTGAAAAAAATAGAAAAATACAGCTAAGATTAAAGAAGATAACTACTCTCATTATTTGCCCCTTTTCTTCCTTTTCTTTATGATTTTACATGATTAGAATCATTGTATGTACAATGTATACATTGTATATAATTTATTATTACATGCTTTTTTCATATAACATAAATTTCTCATTTCATATCAAATGACTGCATAATTTTTCCTCATTTTTGTACCATTATTTTCCTAATAGATTTAAGAATCTAACCTTTTAACATTTGATATTTCTTAGGGTAAATTTATATAAGTGGAATTTTTAGTTAAGGAGAAGGGCATTATTAAGACTCTCTTTCTTATTTTCTTTTCTTTTTTTTTTTGAGACAGAGTCTCGCTCTGTTGCCCAGGCTGGAATGCAATGACATGAGCGCAGTTCACTGCAACCTCTGCCTCCTAGGTTCAAGTGATTCCCCTGACTCAGCCTTCCCAGTAGCTGGGACTGCAGGCATGTGACATCGCACCTGGCTAATTTTTGTATTTTTAGTAGAGATGGGGTTTCACCATCTTGGCCAGGCTGGTCTTGAACTCCTGACCTCATAATCCACCCACCTTGGCCTCCCAAAGTGCTGGGCTTACAGGCGTGAACCACCGTACCAGGCCAAGACTCTCAATAAATATTTTGAAATTATTGCGGTCACAAGAGTTTTTATTCTCATGGTTACAGTAATGTGCAGGGTCGATTTTAGATTGTCTGCTGTTTATTTCCTGCCCCAAACATGATTGAGACAATGAATTAAGCCCTTTCCTTGTATCTGATTGGGTCAGCAAAAAGCAAGAGGTTTGAACTGTGTTAGTTCAGATCCCTTACACTGAGTAACAAATACAAAGCCCTTAGTTTTTATTATGAGCTATTACAAAAGCTGGCCATCTTGGCATCTTCTAAGCCATCACTGAGGACCCCACTCATTACGTTACTCAACATCCCTTATATCAGGCTGTAGTATTTCTCTTTCATTTTAGCCGTGTTTCCACTTTTTGCCGGTGACATTTGGCTATCAAGAAGCTCATAGTTCACACTGGTGTTTGCTGGGTTGACTAAAGTCATCTCTCCTTCCCTTTAGGGGTGGTGGAGAATAGGCTCACGATCATTGGCCAAATGCACTTCAGAGCATCAGCTGGATTGATGGTGTATTAGTTCATTCTCATACTGCTATGAAGAAATACCTGAGACTGGGTCATTTATAAAGAAAAGAGGGGCTGGGCACAGTGGCTTACACCTGTAATCCCAGCACTTTGGGAGGCCAAGTTGGGCAGATCACCTGAGGTCAGGAGTTTGAGACCAGCCTGGCCAACATGCAGAAGCCCTGTCTCTACAAAAAATACAAAAATTAGTCAGGCATGGTGGCAGGCGCCTGTAATCCCAGCTACTTGGGAGGATGAGGCAGGAGAATAGCTTGACTCTGGGAGGCTGAGGTTGCAGTGAGCCGAGATCACTCCACTGCACTCCAGCCTGGGCAACAGAGTGAGATTCTATCTCAAAAAAATAAAAATAAAAAAAAAAAAGAAAAGAGGTTTAATTGACTCACAGTTCTGCATGTCTGAGAGAACTCAGGAAACTAATAATCGTGGCAGAAGGCACCACTTCACAGGGCAGCAGGAGGGAGAGGGAGTGCCAGAGTAAGGGGGATGCCCCTTAAAAAAATCATCAGATCTCATGAGAACTCACTCACTGTCATGAGAACAGCATGGTGGAAACTGTACCCATAATTCAATCACCTCCCACCAGGTCTCTCCCATGACATGTAGGGATTATGGAAACTATAATTCAAGACGAGATTTGGGTGGGGACACAGCCAAACCACAGCAGATGGCAAGTAAGCTTCCAAAATGGCAGTGCTCTCTTCTAGCCACTGTGTTGGGGGAAGGGGTGGGACCTCATACTTCTTCCCTGAGCTAGTCTTGGGATCTGCATGTTTTGCCAAGCAGACTGTGAGTCCATTTTTTTCAAGCCACTACAGGGGAAAGATTATGGGCCTGCTTCTAGAAAACCAGTGGAGTAGAAGCAGGAGGAGAATGGTGACCATCCTGGTTGGTGGTGGTGGGTGGCAGAGAGGGTTGATTCGCTGAGCAGGTGGCTTATCACAGTAGTCTAAGAGAGGCTGGAAAGCAGGAGTCAGCTCTGCTCTGATGAGACCAGAGGAGCAAAAGGCAGTGACTGTCTCCTGATGCCCCTTAATCTGTGACCACCTATGGGTCACCCATCCTGTTAGTTATTCCTCCTCCCCAAGGGGAGAGAGATGGGAAAGGTTCACTCGAACCCCCACTACTTTGTAGGCTGGGAAGAGGAAGACTCTCCCTTGGTAGAGATGTGAAGAAGAGAAAATGAAGATTATCCTCCAAGGATACTTAACCAAAGTAGCCACTTAACTTCTTCCTTAAAAAGGGACATAATTGTCCTTTTTTCCCCCTGCAATGGACTGAATTGCACCCCTCCCTAAATTCATATGCTGGAACCCTAACCCCAAATGTATTTAGAGAGGAGGGCTTTGGGAGATAATTAGGTTCAGATGAATTCATAAGGATAGTGCCTTCATGATGGGATTACCGCCTTTATAAGAAGAAAGAAGAGAAATTGGACAGCTTGCCCACACCTGCTTGCTCTCTCTCTCTCTGCCATGTGAGGACATAACAAGAAGTCAAGTCAGCTGTCTACAAGCCAGGAAGAAAGCCCTTACCAGAATCCACCATCCTGGCACCCTGATCTTGGACTTCCAGCCTCCAGAACCGTGAGAAAATAAATTTCTGTCTTTTAAGCCACCTGGTCTATGGTATTTTGTAATGGCAGCCCAAGCAAACTAATACACCTTAGCAAAAAAGGTGACATTCCTGATTTTTCACTTTATTTTTATCTTGACATTTGCTATTCTAAATGTACTTATTTTTAAATTGCAAGCAACCTGAATTTTTATATTTTCTATAGGCAACTAATCATAAACCTGGAATTCTAAGGCGAACATGCATAAGACACGGTGAGCAAACCAAGATGTTCTCTGGGCATGACTTGAACAAGCCAGGATCAGTGAGAACGGGAGTAATCAGGTATGGTTTTCTATGGGTGGCAGGGCTGGAGTTGGGTTTGAGTGGGTGTAAGGTATGGAGAAGAGGAAGGTAAAGTGAGTCATGAGATCAAAGGCAACGCTGGAGTTGGAAATAACCCGTGGCTAGATATGAACTACTGTCCTTTGGCCCTTTACAGTTTGTAAAGTCCTTTAAGATCCATTACACCACAAAATTATCTTGCCAACTCTACAAAGTGAATATAATTATCATCTCCATTTTATTCATAAGGAGCTAGACTCAGAGAGATCCGATGGTGCATCTGAGACTCACACCTAAGTTTTTGGGCTGTAAATTTTATCATCCCTCCTGCTCCTTATTGTATACTGAGTTGGGTAAGGAAATCCATTTGACCAAAGGGGAGGGAAGAAGTTCTCTGGAGAGCAGTGAGAAACTATGGGGTTGAGCTGAGGCCAAATCAGACCAACAAGATCCCTGAGATCCAGGTGGTGCAGATATTATGCAGAAAGAAACAGGGAGCCATTGAGGGCTTTTGAACAAAGGTGTGACGTTAGTACACATAGTGAGATCCACCAGGCTGAGCGCTAGTGTGCACAGAAGATTGGGAGGTCCAAAGAAGGAAGAGAGTAGCAGAGATGCCAGTGGGGGAGTTTCTGGAAAGAGCCTGCATATCCAGATTGCATCATTAGTATCCAGGAAATGTTGGTTTATTTTTCATCAATGCGCCATTGGAATTAGAACTGGAATTGAACATAACTGAAATATTCCATTCCTTTCATTCACCATCTTTATTAATGGGCCAGTATTGCAGAGATTCGGTCCATGTTTTTTATCAGCATTTTTGCTATACCTGCATCTCTGGAGGTTTCTCTGGCCGGCCTATAAGCAAAATTATAATTAGCACAATGAACTAACCTGTCTCAGAGCTGGAGCTAACATCTACTTGAATTTTCTTATATTTACTAAATAGGTACTGGGTGCTCACTATGTGTCCAGCACTGTGCAGAGTTCCTCCACCGGGAAAACAGAAGAGAATGATTGCAGAGCAGTTAGTTAAGCTGCTCATGAGGAGTGGGCAGGAGAGGGGGCTGGGACTGAGGGCTGTGAGGACAGGAAACTGGTAGGAGGTTAGACAGAAACAGAGAATGCACAGCAGGAAGCCAAGACTAGTTCCATTTGGATGCCGGCAGGATTAGGCATGGATCCACCAGCAGCAGCAAGTGTCCCCTCTGAGGCTGGCTTTGTCTTGTATCAAAAGGTGTCCTGGAGGCAGGAGTCCGTGGCGGAATCTGCTCTCAGAGCTCCTCTCTGCTCTGCTGTGGCTGGCCCTCTCCAACTGGCTGCTCCAGAGTCGTCAAGAGTCTGCCTCCTCCCCTGCCCCAACACTCACATGTGCTCCCCTGGGGCCGAGGTGGAGGGCCCCACCCTCCATAGGGGAAGTCTGTGCCCTGAGGTGCAACAGGACACCTGGGTCCCAGTGACAGTGACTGTGTGCCCTTGGGCAGTTTATTTCTTCTGTCTGGTTCCTTCCTCTTTCGGAATTGGAGCAGCTTCTTGTAGCTTTAAAGGTTTGATGGTGGTTATTGCAGAACTGCAATGTGTGTGTGTGCGTGTGTGTGTGTGTGTGTGTGTGTGTATGTGTGTGTGTGAGAGAGAGAGAGAGAGAAAGAGAGAGAGAGAGTGTTAGACTTGCTGTTTAATAGGGTGCTAAGACAGCAGGTGGGCCGTCCTTCCCACCCTCCACCCCCACACGTGTGGCTCTCATTACTGTCAGAAGGCGTTAAGTCAGCCCCATAGAGATGAGAACAGACCCCTTAATTAGGCACTGTTCCCAGATCGCAAGAGGGACTGGCCTGGGCCTGGCTGCCCTGGCGTTGCGGGGTGCCCAGGCTGCAGGGCTGGAGGGGGCTGTGGGGGGCAGTTGCGGCCAGGGCATCTGAAGGACTCAGCAGGTTTACACTTCGCTGACCCGATGGATGAATGGGGCCCTGTCCACTCACATGGGAGCCTGGAATCTTCAATTATGGCAATTACATCAACAGGTCAGAAGGGCAGCACTTTCCACTGAAGAGGTTCAGTGCTTAAAAGAAAAATCCTAAAGGCACTATTTTTTCTTTCTTTCTTTCTTTTAAAGGGATTGGGTTGATAGAAGAAGGCCCCCATCGCCAGTCTAATTGAGCCGTGGTTAGGAAACAAAAGATGTGGCACGTATTTGCGTAAGATCTGGCCAGCACGTGCTCACCCGCCTCTGGACTTTTGGCCCAACTTTGTATTATAGTCCCTGGTGCAGGTGTGTCCCCTCGTCACCTTGCTGAGGACAGGATGTGGCACCTTCATCTCGGAATCCCCCTGACAGGCAGAGCAGTAGATGGCAGTCTAGACAGCCCTGAACCAGAATCAGAGGGTGGGTTAGATCTTGGAGGAGTCGCTTCGTGTCTCAGACCCTCAGTTTTCATATCTGTGAAGCGGATATATGCTATCTATCCATCCTCCTTCCTAAGGTACGTCCTCAAACGAATTGGATCTTTTCTTCCTCTCAGCCACCCTGTTGGGTAGGTGAGACTGGAAATACAGCCCCTGCACCAGCAGCATAATGTCACTTGGGGATACATTTGAAATGCAGAATCTCAGGCCCCATGCCAGAGCTGCTGAATCAGAGTCTGCATTTTTCCAAGCTCCTCTGGAAATTCATATGCACATCAAGAAGCACTTTTCTAGACTAGAAACTTGCACACATTTAACCTAAGTGGAGTGAATGAGTGTCAGCCTGTGATGTTGATCTCATCTGTTAAATGGGGGTAGTAATAATTGTCCTTTGCTATTGGAAGGATTCTTTGAGGATCAAGCAGTTGATAATCATAAAGGTATTTTATTCAGACGCTCACTAATTTATTCAATAAACTTTGTGGAACAGCTACTACAAGACAGGTTTGGGGTTTGCAAAAGTATATTCTCTGCTTAGAAATAATTTGAAGTCTTCTAGAAATCTAATGTTTGAAAGAACTAAGTATAGTAAAACATGCCAAGTGCTGTCCAATAGCCACACTGAAAATAGGGGATGGTTAGAGAAAGAACAAGTAATTGTGGCTGCGACGTTCACAGCTGTGTAGGTTAAGGGAGGCTTCACTGACATGGTGCCATTGAGCTTATGTAGGAATGAATGAGGTAGAGAAGGTCCTTCTAGACAGCGAACAACATAAACAAAGGCTCTGAGGTGTGGGGTGGAGGGACTGGGGTGGCTGCTAGCCCAGGGTCTAACAAGAACAGACAGAGTGACAGTGTATTTCCCGGTGGCCCCATAATGTGACTATCAGTACAGACTAGAGAGGCCTTGCTGCCTGTTTTGCTTACTTGGGGCTCATTGTCTGGGTTATTTCAGGTTCTAGTCCTGTGGTTGGAGCCATTAGTCCAAAAGTCATTGCTGTGCTTACACTGCCAACCACCTAAGAGTTTTGTTTGTTCGTTTTTATTCTTCATGTGCTCTGGGCAGTGAGGTTGATTGCCAGCACCAACATCCTACTTCCTGAGATTTTAACTTCGCATCGAGTAGTGGGGTTTAGTTAAGGAGGGGGAGTTGATTTCCAGATAGGTCATCTGTTTTTATCAGCCAGTTGAAAAGGCGAGTTAGCTCCTATAGTGACTGAGAATTAATATGTCCACATGTTTAAGAGATGGCCAGAGCCGTCATCGAGCACTCTTTGAGATCTGTCACTCCCTCAGCCACCTGAGCATGTCCACAGCAGCGGCAGACACAGGGCATGTGGTGTTCAGCCAGTGGGCAGACAACAGCATTGGAGATGCCACCGAGGGCCCAGAGAACAGACACCGTCACACATCTGGAAGAGGCCACTCTCCTCCTGAGCCAGCCAGGAGAGTGGGGGCTGTGCCTCTTGAAAGCCATCATGTGGCATCCCTGCCTGGTCACAGCGGGTGAAACCAAAGGGGAGAGTGCGTGGCACCCACAGATGTACACACAGAAGCAAAACCACTTTCTGAAATGCCTGTCTGAGCAGGCGTAGGGCGCAAACACAGCCCTGCACTGTAGGGAACCTTTAGTTTGCTGTGAGGGCTACGCTGTCCCTTGCTTCTCCAGGCTGCAAAGGCATCGTGCTGCCTTATTGCAATGCTGTGATGGTGAGGGAAAGAGACCCTGTGCCCGAGGGTGTGGGAGGACAGCAGTAGTGTGGATGCTTAGTTGTGAGCTTCCAAACTACAGCCAAGGACTTTGTCTTGCTTGTATTGGACAGCGCCCTTGGGTGCTGGGTTAATATTTTACACAGCTTGCAAATAAGGGTTATCTGTTTGTCTCTGGCAAGGACACAGGGGTAAATGGCTTTCCGCACTGCTGCCCTTGGTGAGTGCTCATTCACTTTGGGCAAAGGAAAGGAAAGAGATGGAGCCTTATCACCGCTCCTTTTTAGTTCGTTGATGTAGGTGGCCAACTTTCTGAAAAATGACCCCAGGGGACTGTGGCCCTGGGTGGACCCTTACTCTGAACTTAGGAAGCAGCTTGATGCAGTAGAAATAACCTGAGATTTGCAGCCAGCTAGGACTGCATTCACACTTCTCCACTTCCTCGTTGTGGTACTTAGGGAGGTACCCTCGCCTCTTGCAGCTTCAGTTTCCCCATCAGTACAGCAGGCATGAACTGCTCTCCTTGCTGGGTGGTGAGGTATGAAGGGGACAGCGTGGTGGCAGCTCTGTGCTTGCTGGTTAGCTCTGAGTCTGGATGTGACACACCCTTCAGTGGTCTAGAGATGGAGAATCGAGAAGCTTTCAGTTCATGAAAACCATCTCAATGTCAGAGCTGGCGGAAAGCAGAGGAACCCGGGGTCAACCTCTTCCTCGGCCAGAAGAGGAAACTACAGCCCACTCTGCACGGCTCCTGTGGCCACCACACCTCTCCTGAAACCCACACAAACACCACAGAATGGGGACTCTAGCACCTCAGGTTTTCCGGACCTGTCCTTAGCATCCTCCTTCCCACCACCTGACCCGGCATTTACTCTCCCGGCTCCACTCGCCTTGTCTTTTAAGCTTGCCCCTTGCTAGTTTCCAGCTCTGGCCTCAAGTGCACTCAGCAGTGACTGCTCACAGGCCCGATACCCTGCTGCTGGCTACCTCCGATGCACACACCTCCCTTTGCAGCTGGGCCAGGAGCTCAGGGCTTCAGAAGAACGCTTTCCTCTCTCCCCTCTTCTCCTGGGTGATGTGTTGGTTTCTCTCTCTCCTCCCTCTGTCTCCTTTTTATTGTTTTTACAGTTATGGGTTGCAGTCTTGAAAGATTGTTGGTGAACACGCCGTATGCCTGCTTCATCAAGCAGTAGGTATCTGCAGGAAGAAAAAGGATATCCTTGATGGAAAAAGTAAAAAAGGGGCTCTCAGCCCTGCCTTCAGCGGGCACAGGGAAGACTCTAGGCCACCCTATGTCAGCTCAGACAGCCATTCCAGGAAGTGGTTTTGCTTCTGCATGTACTCCTGTGGGTGCCACCCAGTCTCACTTTCGGTTTCACCCACTGTGTGAGCAGGCAGACTCCACATCATGACGGCTTGATATCAATGACTGAGTCCAGGTCTTCTAGACACTATGGAGTGTCTTGAAGAATTCAGCTCCCGGTTCCCCCAGCCTGGGTTTCCTTTTTATGTAAAATGGGGGCAATAATGATTCCAATCTAGGCAACTTCACTAAGTTGCTATTGGGACCACAGCAGACCCTGGATATGAAAATAGTGCGTGGTAAGCTACAAGCCCCTGTGCACTTCACAGGGGCTGCCCGTGTCCTCTTTTAGCTCCCTTCTGGGTTGAGGTCCATCTATTTTCAACTGGATCAGTCTGAGTTGTGTGAAGCAGCTTCCTGACAAGGCGCCTCAGTTTCCAGGGCTGGAGAAGAACAGAAACTAGTTGACTCTGATTCCCTCTTCCCAGGCCCTTCTCCCTGGACTGTGCCTTGTGGGTGGTGGGGACACTCAAGGGATCCTCTAGGGTCACTTTGCTGGGAGTGTGGCTCTCCTGATGGCAAACACACCTGAACCGAGAGCCCCAACTCCCAGGAATCCTCAGTTACAGGTGGCAGGGTGGTGTCCAGGGAGGGGTGTGGGGTTTGCACGGGTGACATTGCATTCCTGGACAGGCAGGGAGAGAAGTGACAAAGGACAGCCATTCCTATTGTTCAGATGTAACCTGGCCACCAGTGGCATCTGTATAAGGCATTTGTATTCACCGTGAAGGCACCAGGAGAGTTGTCCAGATTTTCCCGAGGGAACGTAGCTCCAGTTTGGAAGTATTTCCTCGTCCATTCATTTGTTCACACATTTGTTTGGATATTTCTTTAGTCATGGCATATTCATCAAGTCCTTACTATGTATTGGAGCCATGCTAAGGGTCCTGCATACATTATGTCTTGCATTAGAATAGGTTAGGTAACGCTGTGGTAACAAACAGCAGAATCTCAGTGGCTGGAGGCAATAGACATCTGATGTTACATCCTGCAGACAGCTCTTCAGGAGACGGATGGGCTGACGGTTGGCAATCTGAAGGGCGCTGTGCCATCTGACAATGCCACCTTCTCAACACGGGAGCTATTCTCTTTCCCGGCTGTTGCTGCAGCCAGGGAAGAGAGTACAGGAACCGTGCACCAGCTCTGAAACGCTCTGCCTGGCAGTGACACTGGAGACTTCTCACGTTTCATTGGCCAGAGGGTGTCACATGGGCACACCTAACTTCAAGCAGGGCAGAGAAGTATAATTTCCTGGGCCTTAAGGAAAGGAAAAATGGAAATGATTTGAACCCCACTAGTCTCTAGCACATTGTAATCCCTACAACAAACTTGCCATGTGGTCATTATCCTGATTTGACCCACAGAGAAACTGTGGATAAGCAACTCCTTCACATTCACACGGCTGGGAAGCGGCAGAGGTGGGATTTAACCTTGAGAGAGTCTGACTGCAAAGCTTTTGCTATTTGCTTGGTATTATCCTTGCCACGTTCACAAAATGGCTATATCACAAGGCAGGAAAACTGCAGCCTATCAATCAAAGGAGGATAGATAACGTGTTGTGTAGGTTTTTTTTGTCTGTTGGTTTTTGAGACAGAGTCTCACTCTGTCGCCCAGGCTGGAGTGCAGTGTTGCGATCTCGGCTCACTGCAACCTCCGCATCCTGGGTTCAAGGGATTCTTCTGCCTTACCCTCCTGAGTAGTTGGGACTACAGGTGCACGCCACCACCCCCAGCTAATGTTTGTATTTTTAGTAGAGCCGGGGTTTCACCAGGTTGGCCAGGATGGTCTTTATCTCTTGACCTTGTGATCCCCCGCCTCAGCCTCCTAAAGTGCTGGGATTACAGGTGTGTGCCACTGTTCCCGGCCTGTTGTATAGTTCTAGAGGAGGAGAGATCACCTCCCGTTAGAGAAATCCAGGAAGGCTTCATTGAGGAGGTGGCTCTTGCCTCTGGATCTTGAAGAATAGGACAGATTTGGACATTCAGAGATGCCCATTCTTTTGATCTGTCAGTTATTCCTTCTGTCTGCGAGGTGGGTGGCTTCTCACATCTGGAAAACCATTTGTAAAGTCCATTTAGTTCATGCTTTTAGTTTAGTTCACACTCTTCCCTCACAAGAGAGGTCCTAGTGTGATGGTGGCAGGGAGGGGAATAATTATGAACTGGGTTTCACCAAGGAGTGTTCCTGGAAGAGGCCTTGGGGAGAAATCTGATGCAGTGAGTCAAATAAGAACGGGGTTTTATTGCAGATTTATTGCAGCCTTCCTTCCTTTCTCCCTCCCTTCCTCCCCTCTTCCTTCTCCTTTCCCTTCCACTCCTGCCTCCCTCTCTCCGTCATTTCCTAAGTGTCTGCTGTCTGCCTGGGACAATGCTGAGTGCTGGGGCAGGGGAGGAGGGAGACCCAGATTTTGGCTCCCTGGGACTCTCACAGTTAATGACGGGAGGGATAAAGTTGCAGGGCCCCAGAGCCCCAGTGTTTGCCTAGAAACTCAAGAAGAAACCTCCAGTGAGAGGCAGAATGACCCCATTGAGGGGTGTGGGTAACTGCAGTGGAAAAAAAAAAATAAGCCAGCCACACAGAGTACAGAGTCCCCCCTGCTCTGCGGTCACTGAGCACAGCTCCCTAGCTTGGGCCGGGTAGCTGGCCCCTCTGGGCTCACTTGGGCCGCCTGCACCTGGCCTTGCTCACAGCTGTGCTCCAGTGAGCTGGCCCACACCAGCCAGCAACCAGTTCTTACCAAAGCAGCTAGAGCACTGATGGCAGTGGCTGCCTCCCTGATTCTCCTCCTCCTCTTCTCCCAATACAGGGAGATCTTGCAGTCTGGGGACAGAATCTGTACATCAGGGATGGTTTTGACAAACTAGGGAGGGAGAGGAGCTAGAAGACATCCTTACAGCCATGCTGAGGCTTGGCTACACATGTGTCCCTTCCAGGATTCACAGGCTGCCAGCAAAGGGCTAAAGGTTTCGGCTCTGGAAACTTATCAAGTGCCTTTTTGGGGTCCAGGATCAATGTGCTCCCATTCAACCATGTCTGCGTGTCTTCTACCTTTAGGTCTCTTTTCCTACTCATAGGACCAGAGTGTTTCGGTGCTAGAAGTGACCTCACAGGGTATTTAGGCCAGTGGTTGCTAAACATGATTGTCCTCCAGGAAGCCTTTAAAAATACACATTCCTAGGCTCTGAGCCCAGAAGTTCTGACTCCGTACATCTGGCCCTTGTCCCTGTCCAGTTATTGATTCTGCAGGTCCCACGCTCAGAGGGGGTAGTCCCCCAGTGCCAAGGAAGCCAGGGGAGTACGTCACTGGCTTTTGCTTGGCAACCACCTTTCCTTGTGTGAATTTATTGTTCTCATTAAGGAGATTGGGCCCCAAACCTGCAGAGAGGAACAACACTTGTTTATTGTGCTCTGTGAGTATTCGTCAGCTCCCCTAATGCTGGCCCTGCTCCATTTCATCAAGGAGAAGGAGCCCTTCCCTGGGGTGGGTGAGCATTGTCTTCAAGCTACAGTTGCCTTCCCAAGGCTTCCCCAGAACTAGGGGAGCTGGTCAACCAGAAAGGTGCTCACCAGGGCTCAGGTCTCCCCTGACTGCCTGAAGGTTCAGGAGGGGCTGCAGAGGAACACTGCTGAAAACACACACACACACACACACACACACACACACACACACACACACACCCCCTAGGCCTGGCTGAAGAGCATGCTGTCTCCTGGAGGAACTGAAAACCTGGGCATTTCTCTGGGAAAGCACTTTTCATGTCTAAATTCCAAGAAGTGCTTCCAAAAAGATAATAGTTTTGCTGTGTGTCCAAGACTGCTCATGCAGGACCTCACGTGCTCCCTGGGAGGTGGAGAGGACAGGGCTTATCCTTCTTGAGCTCTAACTGAGCAAACTGAGCTGGGAAAGGGCATATGATTCTGAGTATTTAGCACTAAAGGGCTATGCTATGTGAAATGTACCCTCAGATTGTTCAGAAATAATTGTGTGTGTGTGGAAAGAGAATGCATGCATGCACTCACAACGATAAAGCAAATGGGATAAAATGTGAGCAACAGGGAATCATCTGGGTAAAAAAAATACAGGTGTTCTTTGTACTATTTTTATTTTTATAAGTTTTTGAAATTTAACATATATTTCCAAATAAAGCAATGCTAAGGACATGGAGCAGCTTCCTTCTTACCATCTCTAGATTGATATATTTCTTTCTTTTTTCTTTTGAGATGGAGTTTCACTCTTGTTGCCCAGGCTGGAGTGCAATGGTGCGATCTTGGATCACTGCAACCTCCGCCTCCCAGGTTCAAGTGATTCCCCTGCCTGAGCTTCCCGTATAGCTGGGATTATAGGCACCCACCACCATGCCCGGCTTATTTTTGTATTTTTAGTAGGGACTGGGTTTCACCATGTTGGCCAGGCTGGTCTCAAACTCCTGACCTCAGGTGATCTGCTCGCCTCGGCCTCCCAAAGTGTTGGGATTACAGGCATGAGCCACTGCACTCGGTCGATTGATACATTTCTTAGTCTCAGCTTAAATGCCAGTTCCTATGTTCCACCTTCCTTGACCTCTTACACTAGATCGTGTGCCCCAACTGCAAGTACTCTTCCTTTCACTCATCCCTATGGGTGAGACTGAATTATTTAAAATTTAATGTCGATTTCTCCCACTGGACTGTAAGCTCTATGACGGCAGGATCTCTACCGTCTTGCTCCTGGCTGTATCCCAAGGGCATAGCACAGTGACTGGAATATATATTTGGTGCTCAATGAATGTCATCTGAAGGAGTTAATGAATGGAGTGAAAGCATGCCAGTGCATGGGCCACAGATCCTCACAGGAGGACACACACGGGCAGATGTACTCATGCTCTGTTTTCTTAGCGGGATTACTCTGCCACAGGCAGGCTGGAGATGCCAGAATTTGGAGAGCAGCTGGCAGGGTGGCATCATGCCTCTGGAAACGACATTCTGGGAACAAATGACATCCTTTGGGAAGCTAGGATGATGCCCCTTCCCAGCCAGCGCCCCCCTCCGCTCCCCACCTCAGGCCCAGAGGCTCTTCCGGGGGAGGAATGACGCTCTTGCAGCAGGTGGCAAAGGGATCCCAGAGACAGTGGGCTGTCAGTGGGGGCAGGGATGCTGAGTGGAAACTGCTGCCTTTCCGGAAACAAAAGGGCCCTTTAGAGTCACTTGATACCATGTCTTCCTGCCTGGGCCTCTGCCAAGCTGCCCTCTTCCTACTGTGGAACAGCAAGAGCAACAGCAACCTGACCTGTGCCTGCTCCTTCTGGGGCACTGCCATGGGGAGCCAGGGAAGCACTGAGCAAGAACAGAGGTGCCTGGGTAGGCTGCACGTGCCAAGGTGTGCCCATTAGCTGAAGTCCTGACTTTAATTTTTAAATAAGTATTACATCCACATATCCACAATTCAAAAAGTGTAAGTGTATGTGCTATGAAAAGTCTTCCTCCCAACCCGCCCTCCATCCACCCAGTTTCCCTGCTGATGTTCTAGTTTCTTAAGAATCCTACAGATAATCTGTGCATGTATCACCAAATATGTATATTTCCTGTAGTGGTACAATTCCGTATACCCTGTTTGCATCTTGCCTTTTTCACTTCATGATATGTCTTAATGCTCTTCCTGTGGGTCCATAAAAGAGTGTCCTTGGTTTTTTGGTGTTTGGCTACATGGTGTCAATGTTTCATATGGCTGAGGAGCATTTTGTGGGAACCTTTTGTTCCTGTAGAAAGTGAAGCGTATTGAGGAGTGATAGAGGTGCCAGGAACCCGATGCCTGCACTGTCCATACAGTTACCCCTGTCTCCATGCGGCTACTGAGCACTTAAAATGTGGCTGACCAGGCTGGACACAGTGGTTCACACCTGTAATCCCAGTACTTTGGGAGGCCAAGGCAGGTGGATCACCTGAGGTCAGGAGTTCAAGACCAGCCTGGACAACATGGTAAAAACCTGTCTCTACTAAAAATACAATAATGAGCCCAGCGTGGTTGTGCATGTCTGTAATCCCAGACACTTGGGAGGCTAAGGCATAAGAATCACTTGAACCCCAGAGGCAGAGGTTGCAGTGAGCCGAGATAGCACCATTGTACTCCAGCCTGAGTGACAGAGGAAATCTCTGTCTCAAAAAAAAAAAAAGTGGCTAACCAAATGGAGTTGTGCTCTCAAGGCAAAATAGTCACTGGATTTTGAAGATTTAGTTCAAAAATATAAAATATCTTATTAATTGATAGTTGTTATATTTATTACAAGTTGGAATGATAATATTTGGAATATATTGATTACATAAAATATACCATTGAAATGAATTTCATATTTCTATTTCTTTTTTTTTCTTTCTCTCTTTTTTTTTTTTTTTTGAGATGGAATTTCGCTTTTGTTGCCCAGGCTGGAGTGCAATGGCATGATCTTGGCTCACTGCAACTTCTGCCTCCCAGGTTCAAGTGATTTTCCTACCTCAGCCTCCTGAGTAGCTGGGATTACAGGCGGGTGCCACCATGCCCAGCTAATTTTTTGCGTGTGTGCTTTTAGTGGAGACGGGGTTTCTCCGTGTTGGTCAAGCTGATCTCAAACTCCCTACCTCAGGTGATCTGCCTGCCTTGGCCTCCCAAAGTGCCAGGATTACAGGCATAAGCCACCGCGCCTGGCCTCTATTTCATTTTTTAAAAATGTGGCCAGTAGGAAATTTGAAATGCTCATGTGACTTGCATTTGTGGCCAGTATGTTTCTACTGGACCATGTGTCCTGAGAAACTTGGAGCCCCGGGATGGAGCTGGTGGTGGGAGGGGTTAAACAGAGCAGAAATGGAGGAGACAGAAAACTGGGCAGGAGGGAGCAGAGGGCGCCTGGCCATGCTCAGGAGGCTGGCTGTCCTGTCGGGAGGACTAGGTGCCCGCCTGCCTCACACTGCCACGCTTGTGAGGACCAGCCTCCTTCCTTCGCAGCCTCATTTCCTCTTGTGTGTAAGGCAATCAATAGGATTCGAGGCTGTGGCCTTCAGAGGGCAGGGATTCTTCTCTGTCTGCCCTGTCCATGGCTCTGTGCCTCCAGTACAGTGCACAGAATTGGTGCTTGTCGGGTGAATGAAGGAAAGTAGAAAACGAAATGGAACATTTGAGGTTTTCTTTCTGGAAAGTGTTAGATTCCATCTAAGTACCAGGACTCAGAGGCTCCTGAAGATCATAGGATGCCTCTAGCTATGAAGCCGAGGCTGAGAATGGAGGAATGGCTGGCCCAAAGTCACTTTGGTAACATTAATTACCATGATTTAGGATATAAATATGTGTTGTCTAAAATGTGGTATGGATGGCCGAACCGGGGCCACCTACAGTTTTTTCACTCCCATGATCCAAGACCCACCCAGAAAGAAATGCTGTTACAGATTAGCATCCTCTCTTGGAAATGTCCACTCCAAGCACAGCGTGGCCACATCAGCCCTCCTCCCCTTCCACCCCTGCAAGGGCACATTATGACATTTCTGTGTAGCCCGTCCTGCTCCCATGGAGCAGAAAGCCTGAGGAAAGGTGGCCCAACAGCAACCCATCAAACCAAGAGCTCAGGATTTTCCAAGGCCCTTGCTCCACCCAAGAGCCCCAGGCAGAGGCCTGGTCATCTCCCTCTGCCTCCAGGGTCCAGGACCTCTCTTCCACCCGAGCCAAGGAGGAGCCGGCAGGCTGGATTTGGTGCTGAGCCATCTCTAAATCACTCATGCTGAGGTGGGAGCAGCCGTGGCGGTGCAGGGCATTTTCATCGATTATACTGAAAGGGTGACAATGGTGAGGGAAAGGTGTCCCGTTCCCACAGTGTCCAGTCACTCCTGTGGGGGCCTGCGGGAGCCGGGCCTGGCTGCCTCTTTCTCTCTGGGCAGCAGCACACATAGTTTTTAATAATTAAGTAACTTTAATTGTCCTGGGAAAGCTGAGCTCGCCTTGGGGCACACTGCACAAACTCATAATTAATGTTACCAAGAGAGATTAGCAAAGGAGAACTGAGAAATGATTCACTTTTTAAAAAGCACCTCACTGTTAAGCCTTATTATCCAAAGTTTGGAACCTCATTTATTTTCTTTGAGGAAGGAAAAGAAAAAGAAAAAAAAACCAAAAAGACCCAAGACCCAGAAACAAATGCATGTGAAATTCAAACTCCGTGGCTCTTAATGTACTTTAAAAACATCAGGCAGGAAAATGTAGCCATTTATCAATTCCATGCTAGTGACTGAGGGAAGATTTCAGCTGGAGGAATATAATTAATAAATGATAATATTAAGGCATTAATAAAAACTCAAGCTTTTTACTGCTATCCTTGTTGCTTAGAATTTAATTCATTTTAGGATTCTTTAGAATAACTTTTCCTCTTTGGTTCTTATGAAGGATATACCAACTCTGTAAGTTTCAATGATTTAAAAAAATTTTTGTTTTATTTTATTTTGAGACGGAGTTTCGCTCTTGTTGCCCTGGCTAGAGTGCAATGGCATGATCTCAGCTCACCAAAACCTACACCTCCTGGGTTCAAGCAATTCTCCTGCCTCAGCCCCCTGAGCAGCTGGGATTACAGGCATGTGCCACAACGCCTGGCTAATTTTGTATTTTTAGTAGAGACAGGGTTTCACCATGTTGGTCAGGCTGGCCTCGAACTCCTGACCTCAGGTGATCCATCCTCCTCAGCCTCCCAAAGTGCTGAGATTACAGGGGTGAGCCACCCATGCCCAGCCTTCAATGATTATTTATATGCAGTGACACTAGCATGTGAGTGTTCAGTAAACATTTGATTCATTAATAAGCACATCAATAAGAGAGGAAAGGACCTCAAAAAGGAAAGAGTGTCCCTAGCACAACTATGCGTGGTCAATATGAAGGCAAGCCCAGTCTTTCCTAGGAGAGGTTTGTGATGGTGGCAAAGGGAGGGTGGACAGAAAAATGGGGAATAAGGGCCAGGTGCAGTGATTGTAATTTCAGCACTTTGGGAGGCTGAGGTCGGCAGATCTCCAGAGGTCAGCAGTTCAAGACCAGCCTGGCCAACCTGGTGAATAAAACCCTGTCTCTACTAAAAATACAAAAATTAGTTGGGCGTGGTGGTGCGTGCTGGCAATCTCAGCTATTCAGGAGGCCGAGGCAGGAGAATCACTTGAATCTGGGAGGCGGAGGTTTCAGTGAGCAGAGATCACGCCACCGCACTGCAGCCTGGGGGACAGAAGGAGACTCTGTCTCAAAAAAAAAAAAAAAAAAGAGAGAGAGAGAAAAATGAGGAATTAAAATACGGTGGTAGGTGGTAGTGACGTGGCTGGGAGAGGGAGGTGGGAGGGAGGATTCTTGAAACTTAGGAGTGGGTATCAAAATAAGAGTTAGCCTGAAACCAAGCAAAGAACTCAGGTGGAGGGTGATCCCCATGTATCATTAATAGTCCATAAATAGTATTACCTGATTGATGACCCTAAACCAGTGTGTGTGTTTCCTTAGGACGCCCTAGTATGCCCACGGCACTACCTGTTCTTTTTCCCATTCAGACAGACAGCAAATATTTATACCCTAAATCATGAGAGTGCCAATCTTTCTAAGCACCATGGTAGAATTTCCTCCTCTTGGTCAACTCACATTGACAGGACGCTGCTACTAGTAGTTCCAGATGCCATTTGACATGGATGTGGATGGAAACAGCCAAAATGCAGGCAGGAGACTGGCTCTAAGCCAAGGCCCATCACTCCCTTCTTCTCACCGAGCCTCAGTTTCCTGGTGCATAAGATGGAAATGTGTACGTAGATGTGAACTCCTTGGAGGTAGACAGTGATATTAGGAGTTCCTGATGCAACTTTTCTAGGTGACCCGAGGGACGGTGGATGGATATGGACTCAGTCTTACCCAGGATCACTGTTTTCTCTACAGTCCAACCGGACATGTCTCAGATGCCCCCTCCTCCCTGGGCCTGGAGTTGGAGTTTGTCCCCCGCAGCTGTCTGGAGGGCGGGCAAGCAATCCAGTCCTCTCCTGAGGTCTTTGCTGTTCCCTAGGTGTCAGTTAATACCCACGGAGAGGCTGGTGGGTAAATAGGGTGGTGGCTGATTGAGCTCAAGGTGTGATTCCTCTCAGGGGTTCTTTATGTGTGAACAGACAACTCAGAAAGAATGAAAGCTTTAAGACACAGACGCATCAAGCGTTCCCTTCCTGGGGCTGTCCCTTTGTGACCTCAGGCAAGCTGCCCAGCTAAGCATCCGTTGTCTGACACTAGGGGAAGTGGGAGAAGTGGGCACCAAGGGGCTTCTCCCACAGCTTTGCTTACACAGAGGCTCCTGAGCACATGGACACTCAGGCATGGAGACGTGCTCGGGTGGAGGAGGGGCACAGGGAAATGGGGCTGGGCAGCCTCAGTGGTCATGAGTTAGAGGCACCCTTGGAAGCTCGACTAAGGGCACTGGCTGGAGAATGCACACTCTGATAATAACTAGCATGACTAGTGCCAGCCCTTGCACCCCTCCAGAATACTAGGTGTTATGGAGTATATGTGTGTATGTGTGAGAGAGAGACCCTCCTCCAAACAGTAATGCACTGTACGTACTGTTTCCATAAATTGTTTTCTTGCTCTTAAAAACCATATTTAGCACTTTGGGAGGCCGAGGCACACCAGGAGTTCAAGACTAGCCCCTGAGTCATGGTGGATCCCGGGGATCTTGAGGGCAGGAATTTGAGGCCAGCCTGGAAACATGGCAAAACCCCATCTCTACTAAAAATACAAAAATTAGCCAGGTGTGGTGGCATGCACCTGTAGTCCCAGCTACTCGGAAGGCTGAGGCAGAGAATCGCTTGAACCCGGGAGGCAGAGGTTGCAGTGAGCCCTGATCAAACCATTGCACTCCAGCTTGGGTGGCAAGAGTGAAACGCAGTCTCAAAAACAAAAACAAAAAACCATATCCTGGAGATAGCGTTGTATCAGAATGTAAAGTGGTAACAATCTTTTTTAGATGGATGGTTAGCATTCCATTTTATTTAACCACAATTTTCTTTCTTTTTTTTCAGATGGAGTTTTTGCTCTTGTTGTCCAGGCTGGAGTGCAGTGGTGTGATCTCAGCTCACTGTAACGTCTGCCTCCTGGGTTCAAGCGATTCTTCTGCCTCAACCTCCCACGTAGCTGGGGTTACAGGCATGCACCACCATGCCAGGCTCATTTTGTATTTTTAGGAGAGACGAGGTTTCTCCATGTTGGTCAGGCTGGTCTCGAACTCCCAGCCTCAGGTGATCTGCCCGCCTCAGCCTCCTAAAGTGCTGGGATTACAGGCGTGAGCCCCCGCGCCCAGACTTCACCACAGTTTTCTAAAGTACTTGCTGGACATTGGGTGGTTTTCATTATGTTGCCATTCACGTGTTTCCTCAACAGCCAAGCCTTTAACATTACCCAGTGTAATTTGGTGCAATGAAAGTTGCTGGGGACACAAAACTGAGATGAAATTCTATCCTAAGTCTGTTGGAATTAGGTTTGACTTGAAAGTATCACTGCCTTTCTGGGAGGCCTCACTTTTAACACCTGTCATATAGGGACATAAGACTCTATCTAGTACCTCGTGTCCCTCCCAGGATGTCTGTTTCTGACCCTTTGAGTCTCCCCAAAACCTGGAAGCAGCAGAGCACCCCCCCCCCCGACACCAACTGGGACTGTGGGTGAGGCCTGCGGAGCCTGGTGGCCGGGTGAGCCTCTCCATCGAAGATCTCAGTGATGCAATGTTGCACTCAGGCAGGCTTGGCCTTGCCCTCCCCTGAATCCAGCATGACTCAGGGTCTGTAGCGTGGCTTCTCCACCAGCAAATGAGCTGCAAGACACCTTTCTTGGCAATGGGCTTAACAAGGGCTCCTGGAATGTCTGATTACTCATCTGTTTTGCAACAGCAGCAAACTCCCAGCGAGAAGAAGCAGCTAGCGTGGCTTCCTTCCTGAATTAATGACTTAAGCATTGTGAATGACTAATCAGTTCAGCCCCGAGCAGAACTGTGTGGTTAAGTTAGGGTTGGGGGTGGCAGTGAGGCAGATGGTGCTGGTGTGGGGTGCGCTTTCACCTCTGCTGCCCTCTGCTTGAATGCTTCTGGGCCTTGATGCTCTCCTTTTGGGAGTCAGAATTGGGGCTGAACATCCCACCCAGACACTGATCTCCCCCTTCTCCGAGGTCCTGTCTACCCGCCGCTCCTCACTGTCAGCTGATGGCAAGCTTCCCTTCAAGCCTTAGCTTGGGTCATGCAGAAGGAAATCTAAATGCTTATAGAGAAATCCCAGAGTGAAACCCAGGGTAAGAGGGCCAAATGCATTTTGTATGATGTACTCTGCTGTGTACCTAAGAGGGATTTTTGAAATAAGTCTTTTACTGGCAGAAGGCATAAATGTGGTGGGAAGCTTTCTTTTTTTTGCCACACGTTTGGGATAAGAACTAAAGATCAAGAGCTTCAAGGAATGTAGCAGCCCTTCCCTGGCTGGTTTCTTGGCTCCTTTTATCTCAGACAGCTTGTTGCAGACTCTGGGATTAACGGGGAGCAGGAGGGAATGTGTCTCCTTGAAGGCGAGGTCTTTGGTTTCACTTCCCAAACATCTGCCTCGTTCTTCGGGAGGTCCTCTCTGACCAGCTCACTGCAGCCTCCACCTCCCGGAGGTTAATTTGTGTGGGGATTCCTAGAGAAAGGCCAACTAGAGTGAATTATTAATGATTCTGTCTTAAGAGATGATTTCCACAAAGGCCAACTCTATCCCCATCTCTTAGGTTGGGATGCTGATAAACTGGTAAGCAACAAGTCCCCTCTTATGAGATGAACTTTGCTACCATTCTTTCAAAGAATGTTTTCCTGCCTCCCTCCATTTCTTTTCTCAAGGTTCCCCTTTCAAGTCTGCCCCAGCCCGGCCCTCTGCTTTCCAGCAATTAGGCGACAGTTCTTTGTGGTGGCTTGAGGGCATGTCCAGATGGTCACTGTGCAGTGCAAGTCTCACCTGGGCCTCATGCCTCTGGCCTCTCCTGGTCCCTGTCCCAGAGGCCCTGACACAGGCTCCTTTGTTCTGGGCACTGGGTCCTGCCAGGTGTTCCCTCTCCGTGGCCCAGGCTCAGATGGCGAGCTCCACAGCTCCTCAGAGAAGAGGGTTCTTTCCTGCCGGCTCCTTCCCCATGGCATCATTTGGAAACTGTTCTCTTGGTGGACATGCAGGATGTACTGCCTCAGCCTGTGCCATTTTGGGCTTGGCCCACAGGAAGTTCTCTGAGCATCCAGGGTGTCCTGGACCACCTGCCTCCACCACCATGTGCTGGGCCTTGCCTCTGGAGTTGGTACTGAGATGCTTTCACGGCTCAAGCATGGTCAGTCCATTCACACTCACTGTGGGCTCTAAATTTCCGGAGGTCTATCATATCTCCTTTCCAGGCTTTGTGGTCTTACACGGCCTCTCGAGGTTGAAGGAAATCGCCACTTAATACGGGGCACTGGCCAACATAAGCATGCCCACATTGTCTTAAAAACTTTAAAATTGCCTTTTGCTACATCTGCCTGGACCAGCCCCTCAATCCTCCATTGCTTTCTTGGGCACTGGCTTGCCTTCTTTGGAACAAAGTTCATCTCATCAGAAGGTCCTTATTGCTTACAGGTCCATCAGCTTCCCAACCTAAGAGATGAGAATAGAGTTGGCCTTTGTGGAAATCATTGCTTAAGACAGAAACTTTAACGATTCAGAACAAGTTGTCCTAGTTGGCCTTTCTCCAGGATTCCTTTCATCAATTTGCTTTGAATGCTCAGAGCAGATCAGAGAGGACTTCCCCAAGAGTGAGGCAGGACTTCCCAAATATGAGGTGAAATGCATTTTTTTCTCTTCCAAATTCAGAGTCTCTTAGTATCTGGATAAACCTAAGTCCCAGCGTAAGATGCTCCAAAGAGAAAAACCCTGTGTTTCTCTCCTCTGCTCAGTGCCTCCAGGCTCTGGACTTTCCCCGTTTACTATCCTTCAATCTGTGGCCTAGAAAAGCACAGGCTCTGCTCTTAGTGCAGAAATCATGCCCTGTTAAGTAGAGCACCTACATGTCTATTTCTGGAGACTAGAGACAAAAGCTAATGCAGTGTCCACTTTAAGATCAACAATGTATTTGACTAAAGAGGATTTTTCTCTTTTCTGTTCTTTACCCTCTCACCTTCCTTTGGGTGCTTTTCACACTAAGTCCCTGAAATCACAGGGCCTGGGCAGTATTTTTCTCTTGAGAAATCCTTTTCAGTCAACTATGTCAAGAATGTTTCCCCACTTTGGGCTGGATGGGAGGGGGCAGAAAAAAGAGGATTAATCCCCCAACATGGGTATTTCTCTGAAAACAGACATGCAAATGTTGGGCTTGTCAGACTCTAAAATGTTTTCTTTATTCTTGAGAGTTATGGCATCCTGCCTGCTGAGCCTGGGAGGCCTGACAAGCTGAGCACAGGCTCCCGGTCGCAAAGCAACAGAGTGTGGGAAAGGGAGGCAGACGCACGTGCTGGGTAATCAGGCAGTGAGGGACAACTGCCTTCCACATTAAGCCACCCCTCCCTGGCACTGTTAGGTTGTAGCTTGCCTTCCAGGAACGGGAGGTGGGGAACAGGGAACTGTCAGAT
Source organism: Callithrix jacchus (assembly GCF_049354715.1). Taxonomy (NCBI): domain Eukaryota; kingdom Metazoa; phylum Chordata; class Mammalia; order Primates; family Cebidae; genus Callithrix; species Callithrix jacchus. The sequence goes on along the minus strand of NC_133516.1, from coordinate 22,995,390 downwards.
GCGTTTACAGACGTCCTCATGATCACTCTGTAGGTTGGGGACCAGCTGGTGTCACTTGGATCCTCGGGCCAGCTGGCGGAAGCTTGTTGTTGCCAACCTGAGTATAACAATAGGGCCTTCGAGAGACTGTCTTGCATGGGATAGCCACCTGAGACTTCTGGCGAGGACTCTCTAGGATTCTCCTCCCTCAAGAGACTGGGATGGGTGAGGGGGTTGGATTTAGCAAGTGCTTCCCAAGGGCTGCTAAATACTTGCAAAGTTCCTCCCTAGGTCTTGCTGTGGGGGCCTCCTGAGTAAAACCTGCTATCCCTAGGTGATGAGTTCACAGCTTTGTCGGGGAGAGAGACAAGAAAACATGCATGCTAACGGCCTGGGCTAAATGCAAAAAGAGAAGTGCAAACATTCTCCCCACCCTCCTCCACCTCCAAATATGGTTAAAATATTTATGCCAGGTAAGAACATGGTATGAATCTGTTACTGCATCTGCAGTGCTAGAGAAGGGCCGTTTAATTCTTTTTTTTTTTTTTTATTTAGTGTTTGTTTTTTTGCCCTTAACACACAAGGATGGAAACAGAACAGGAGGTGACCTGCTCTGCAGGACTGAGGGTGCTTGGGTTGTGCACAGGGTTTCACTGTGGCTGCAGGAAGAACCAAGGGAGGGCTCATATCTGCCCTATCCCTGGATTATTGTTGTGAGGATCAAGTCAAATAAGGGTTATGCTTAATTTTGTATGTGATAAATCAATCAATAACTAAGATGCAGCATTATTTTCTTGAGAACTGCAGGCTTGAGAGCTCTAAAGATGTTTTCAACATGTTGAGCATCTGTGTTCCAGGCGCTCTCTGAGGACTTTTCACATGTTAGGCCCAACCAAAATGCAAGCTTGATGAGGGGAGGGAATTGGCCTTGTGCCAGCCACATAGACTTCAACGAGTTTTTTTTCATGGTAGAAAAGGTGATTTCTAATCCTGATTTCCCCCTAGGGCATTAGCCTTGCTATACAGATGGGAGAAAGGAGGCTCAGAAAGGTTTAGTGACCTGCTGTAGGTCTCACCATTAGCTAATTGGTGAGTTGAGATAGGAGCTCAGCCTCTCCTTCTGTGAAGTTTAGGTTCTTCCCATGATGTCAAGCTGACCTGGAGCTTTATTGGGCTTAGTTGTCCTTGCCAAAGCAGGCTGCTGTGCCAGGAGCATGTGGGATCTTAGGGACAGCTTCAGGGACAAGCAGATTCTCCCTTCCTGGCTCCAAGGAGTGTAAAAAGTCCGCCCCGCTTAACCATGTAAACGATAAGCTCTTCTTCCCAAAGAAAGGCAGAGCAGCATCTATGGTCGGCAGAATACCGGTAACGCAAAGACATCCACAGCCCAATCCCTACAACCAAGTGTGTTATAAGTTATGTTACTGGCAAAAGGGAATGAAGGCTGCAGGCAGAATTAAGCTGGCAATCAGCTGACCTCAAGATGGGGACACTATCCTGGATTGTTAAGGTGGCCCAGTATAATCACAAAGGTCCTTATAATAAAAGAGGGAGGCAGAAGAGGCAGAGTGATGTAATATGAGAAAGTCTCAAGTGGCCATTGCTGGCTTTGAAGATAGAGAAAGGGGCCACAAACCAAGAAATGCAGGCAGCTTCTAGAAGCTGGAAAAGGCAAGACAACAGATTCTTTCCTGGATCCTCTAGGAAGGAAATAGAGCCTGGGCAATACCTTGATTTTAGCCCAGTGAGACCTGTATTGGACTTCTGACCCCAGTACTGTAGAATAATATGTTGATATTGTTTTAAGGCTCTGATTTTCTAGTAATTTCTTAGAGCAGCAATCAGAAGCTAATACATATTTTGGCAAGCAGCAGGCCTCAAGCAGGTTTAGCCTGTGCCCTGGACTCCAGGGAGACACACGGTAGAAGCAGACCCAACACTCTACAGGTTTCTGGAAAGCTCCTCTTCAGGTTGCCTCTTACTCCAGCCAGAATATAAAACCCAGGTGCTCACAGACTTTGAGCAGCTTCACAGAGGTGAAGCACCTTAGCCTGGGCCCACACCACATCCCTCTCACTTCCTGGTCCTGGGCCTTTCTGCCCCTGTGATACTGACACTTATCACTGTGCATCCTAGAACTGCACAGGGTTATCACCCACGGAGCCACCCTTGACCAACAGAGGACAGGAACCTGTGGCTGCATGCTTTCCTCTTTCAACTGTCGGGTGGGCCATTTTGAGATGCATTCCACACGTTCTTTCGAAGTTTCCAAGGAACTGAGCACTGGTTTCTCCTGTGGAAGCTGCATCAGGAATGCATCTTTTTTATTGGCTCTCCCCTCTTCCTGGTTTCACTCTTAAAATATAACTTACTCCTGCTTCTTGGGGTCACCACCTAAATAAACACCACCTGCATATGAACCTTTGCTTCCAGCCCTACCTTTGGAGGAAACCGTGCTTGAATACCACAGCTGCTCATCTAGTATTTTCCCGAAACGGTATCCCGTGTCCATTTTCATATTGCTGTGGGGAGCTCACAAGGGGCTCTGGTGGCAGTGAGCCCTGGGCTTGTGAAGAGCTGCACAGCCCTGAATGAGCTTCCTTCCTGAGGTCTTGGCTGCAGGCTCAAAGGAGACTTGCTGGTCTAGTTCAAGGTGGTTGGATAAAGTCCGAAGGGGTAGTTTTGAGGCTCTTGGGAACATCAAGAGTCCTGGTTGCTTGGCCACCGAACTCCCCTGACTCTGGCAAGCTTCTCTCAGAGCAATGTGCCTATCATTCAGAACAGATGCTTTCTGATGAACTTAATTGCATCATTAGCAGGCAGGCCACAAAATGGGTGATTTGAGAGCTGCTGGGAAACAGGGAGCCTCCTGGCCCCACGGCTGGGCAGCTGTTCCCAGGATCGGCTGAACATGCCTTTGCAGTGGGCTTTTACCCTGCCCCCTCCCCTGGGCTGGCCTCTCGCATCCTGAGGCTTTCTCACCAGCCATGCCCAGAACAGATGGAAACAGATCTCTTGGGCATCTCCAGCTGATGTGGATTTCACAGCGGGCGGAAGAGAGTGAGGAGAGCAGACAGGCCAGCCCTTCCCACGGCCACTTGGGAGGCCACACTGGTTGTCCAGCTGTCCATCCTCACTCCCAGTGAAAGGGGTAGGACTGGGGGATCCATTGCAGGTGGCAGGGAAAAGGACTAGAAATACAAAGTGTTCCGGTTCCTTATAGTTTTCAACATGAACTCCAAGGAGCTTTGGGTTGGGGGGAGGGCAGGACGAGGTTGGGGGGACCCTTAGTATTAGTGCTTCGGCCAGAACAGAGCGTCTTTCCAGCTTCACTGCACAGCAGCGCTGCTGTGTAAGAGGCTGGACGCGCCACTATCCCCAGACGCCTCCTCTCCTTGCCCTGACTTCCTGCCTGCTAGCCTCTGCTCTTTGCTCTCATCCCAGCCTCCTTTCTGCACAAGCTCATCCACCCAGTCCCTCTAGGCCTGGCTCAGATGCCCCACTTTCTCCAGGAAGCTGTCCCCTCCTGTTTCCTCCCATACTAATTTTAGCAGTGACCCATCCCTTTTCTCTGAAGTTTCCAAGGACTCCATCTGCATTGCTCAAATGGAACACATCACTTTATGTCTGGAGTTAGAATTACTTCTGTACTTGGTCATTTCTCTCACTGTGTCGGTTCCTCTTTAGAGCAGGGACTCTCTTTCTTGGTCCCATAGTTCCCAGGGACATACTTAGTAAAACGTCTTTTTGGTTTTTAAAAAAAATCTTTAATGAGTGCCTGTCAAAAAGCTGATATCAAAAGCTACTGCTTTCAAAGATCCTATTTTAGTTAGCTCAGGCTGCTGTAACAAAATATCCTAGCTTAAACAACAAACATTGATTTCTTACAGTTCTGGAGGCCAGAAAGATCCAGATCAAGGTGTTGATTTGGTGTTCGAGGAGGGATTTCTTCCTGGTTTGCAGAAAGCCACCTTCGAACTATATCCTCACATGGCAGAGAGGTGGGGGCTCTGGTCTCTTCCTCTTTTTAGAGAGCGCTCATTCTATCATGGGACATGAAGTCATTTAAACCTAATTACCTCCCAAAGCCACCCCTCCCACAAATGCCATCAGACTGGAGATTAGGCTTCAATATATGAGGGGGACATAAACATTCAGCCCATAGGAGACCCCATCTTATGATCATAACAACATCTGAATTAAATGTTGGGAATTCGGCTCAAAACAACCCTCTTTTGAGCACCTGCTGTGTGACTGGCATTCAGCTGGGAGTTAGAGGGAGGGAGGTATTCAATGGCAGGTAAAGCCAGTCTCTGTCCCCTGTGAGCTCACAGTCCAGCAGAGCTGCCGCACACGCTCAAGCCTTGTCTTCAGTGTTACGGTGGGGGCTACTCAGGGGCATGGGTGCCAGAGCGAAGTGGGGGGGAAGAGGCATCCCTGTGGGGGCACGAGCGGCTAACTCAGGGTAGGCTCTGCCACCAACTCCAGGCAGACGCTAATAGACTTTGAAAATACAGTCCTGTGTGGTCTCCAAGTGAGACTTAAGAGGCCTCTTCCTCCTTTTAGTTGGTTTGTCCATTATCTTATTTAGATTTTTCAAGGCTTTATAACATCCCCAAATACTTTAAGTTGTACACATTTTATTTTTATTTTTATTTTTTTATTGAATTTTAGGTTTTGGGTTACATGTGAAGAACATGCAAGATAGTTGCATAGGTACACACGTGGCAGTGTGATTTGCTGCCTTCCTCCCCTTCACCTATATCTGGCATTTCTCCCCATGCTATCCCTCCCCAACTCCCCACCCCCTGCTGTCCCTCCCCTATTCCCCCCAACAGGCCCCAGTGTGTGATGCTCCCCTCCCTGTGTCCATGTGTTCTCATTGTTCAACACCCGCCTATGAGTGAGAACATGCGGTATTTCATTTTCTGTTCTTCTGTCAGTTTGCTGTACACATTTTTTACATGATGGGGATGGGTTTAGAGCTATGCTGTCTGATACACATGCAACTATTTAAATTTGTTTAAATTAATTAGAATGTAATAAAATGTGTTCTCACTCATAAGTGGGTGTTGAACAATGAGAACACATGGACACAGGGAGAGGAACATCACACACCCGGGCCTGTCAGGGGTAGGGATAGCAGCGGGTGGGGGCATTGGGGAGGGATAGCGTTAGGAGAAGTACCTAATGTAGATGACAGGTTGACGGATGCAGCAAACCACCATGGCATTTGTATACCTATGTAACAAACCTGCACGCTCTGCACATGTACCCAGAACTTAAAGTGTATATAAAAATAACGTAATAAAATGAATTCGGTTCTTTAGTGGCAGTGGCCACAGCCATATCCTCAGTGCCCTGTAGCCACTGAGCTACTCTAAGGCTGGTAATACTTGCCCTTTTGTCCCTCAAGCCACTATGAGAACAGATGAAAGGGTTTTAAGCCAGCTGGAAGAAACTGGCCAAGAGGCCAAGGTAATCGTGATCTTTCTGTACCTGGAGAAAGCCCGTCCTTACCTGTGATGGCTCACACTAACTGGTGCCTCTTCCTCACATAGAGGTTGCAAAGGAAGCCCAGGTTTTTGGGAGCCAGCTTCCTGAGCCCAGCCCGATGATATAAAACACGGCACCTATCCAGTGGGTGAGAGAGAACATCAAGATAAGCTTCGCCCTAGTTATAAACATATTATTGTGACAGGAAATTTATATTGTACTTTTCCTCTAGATAAGTGTATTTCCTCTTTCCCATTTACTAGTGTCTTTATCCTTTTGGTATTCCCAGAGTGATAGGGGCCTCTTTGCCATAACGGCCCATGCGACATACAGGGTGTTTTGCACATGGGCCATGTGTATGTAACACCCCTGCCATACCATGTGGAGAATGCCACTCATCTCAGGGTATCGGAGTGCCACACCAACAGGCGTTCCACGGGCATCACTATATACACCAGCCCCTATGCTGAGGGCCAGGTGGCAGACACAGGAGGAAGATCTCAGTGTGTGACATCATCCATTCCTTCCCTCAAAACGTTATTGGTCGTCCACCACATCACTGCTAGTAGTGGGCATAGAGAGATGATAGAACTGTGTTCTTGCCCTCCGGGAGTAAAACTTGTTACCTAGGACTTAGGAAAGCAACTGGTTTGCTGAACTAAAACTCTCAGTTTTATGTGAAAGTGATTCACTGAGGCACCCGGTGAGAACAAGCTTCCTTCTCCCCGCTGTATCGTTAAAGTCGGATGTTGGCTTAATAAACATTCACCGAGAACCTCTTGTATGGGGCCCAGGCTTGCTGCTGGCCCTGGGAGGGATGCTGGGATAATCACTGAGGGCTGTGGGTCAGGGAGCTCCCAGTCCATGGTGGACATGGGGCTTGTATTCCATTCCTTTACAAAGCAGACTGTGCTCAACCCTCTAAGTGGGGCCCCGCAGACAAGAACCATCAGGGTCAGAGCTGGCAAAGCTTCTTTAGAGGTTTCCTCTCTCCAGTGGATTGGTCCGGACTTCTCCGAGTGGCCTTGGTTGCTGGTATTTCATAGGCTTGGGTGGGGAGGCATCTTCGGCTTACCAGGTACTCTGTGTTCCTCCATTTCCTGGGTAGGGTCAGAAGAAAAAAACATTTCTCATGGTCTCAGTGAATGCTAGCCCTGGAAAAGGCTCCAGAGTGGGTTTAGTCTGATTTCCCTCATTTAGGGAAACTGAGGCCCTCGGAAAGAAGGCGGCCCCCTTTAAAGCCCCATGCAGCCAAGCATTGACTTAGCCTGTCATGTAGACCCCAGGCTTTGCATTCATGTTCTTAAGGTATCTGAAGAAGAACACAGAGAGGGAGGGGGTGCCCTGCTGCCTACACCCCATTCACAGAGATAATCTGTCAAGGGAAGGAAGAAAAAAACTCAACGGCAAACAAGCCATCTATTCTTGTCTGCGCCATTTTCCCATGTCAGGAGCAGACTGTGCTGAAAAATTTAGGTTTCTCCTTTCATGTTTCCTTTCAGTGCGCTCTGGACAAAATGCCTTTCTTCTCCCCCTTTTCATTGGCAGGATCCTGACCAAGGCTGCAGAAAAAGAATCTTTTAAGAACATATATATCTATCTATCGATATACATTCAGCCCCTGACAGTGACACGGAACTGTAGTGCCTCTTAATTACCCAGGAAGTGACAGGGTCAAGAGGTGTCTGAAAGCTGCCTTGTGGCTCTGGGCATTGATTTCTCACCATTGTCGCGGCTTCACAAGCTGGAGTGGGAGCCACGGCCGCCTTGTTTTTGTCTACTGTTTGGATTTCTTCTTTTCTTCCTCCCTCACACTCTCTCTCCCTCTCTGTCTTTTTTTTTTTTTTTAATTTGAAAAGAAACTTCTGGCGTTTTGGGTATTGATTGGAAATTCATAAAAGCAGGACACATTTTGGATTGGCTCACCAGTTTTAATTGCTGTTTGGGCAGTGGGGGAAGAGGCCCAGTTCTTGCAGAGACGCCCTCCCTCGTGCCCCCATTCTCTATTTTTCTGCTTTCTTCCTGTAATCTGTGAATTTGTGAGGGGAAAGTAACAATCAAAAAATATTTTTAGTGCCCCTGAATAGTCGCTAGCTGCATTTATGATGCATGGATAAGTTGTGCCCTTTCCTTTGTTATTTAGAGTTTTGAGATAGATAATGGCTTCTTATTTGTTTGTTTGTTTGTTTTGAGGGAGTTTTACTCTTGTTGCCCAGGCTGGAGTGCGATGGTATGATCGCAGCTCACTGCAACCTCCACCTCTCAGGTTCAAGCAATTCTCCTGTCTCAGCTGGGATTACAGGTGTGCACCACGCCCGGCTAAATTTTGTATTTTGGATAGAGACAGGGTTTCACCATGTTGGCCAGGCTGATCTTGAACTCCTGACCTCAGGTGATCCTCCCACCTCAGCCTCCTAAAGTGCTGGGATTGCAGCCACAAGCCACTGTACCCAGCCCGATAATGGTATTTTGTAAAGGAGGAAGCTAAGGTTTTGAACCATGGTCATCAAGAAATTATAATACAAAAACAGAACTGTAGGTATTTCTGGAAACCTTGGATCAAAGAAATTTTAGAAATTTCTGGAAAGTGTTGTCGAGTTGTATTTTGGGATAGAGAAGTCAGAGCCAGGTTGTCAGAAAAATTAGTCATGCACAGAGGTTGTGTGGGCATTTTGTTCTTCCATAAACACTGTGGAAAGTAGTTACATCACCAGAGCAGAGAAAGGGTTAATTCGTGGTCTGTTCATAGAGGAGTTCTTCAAGCTGTTGCCATGTCCAAGTGGACGTTAGAAATGCTGCCAAGAAGGGAAGTCAGAGCTGACAGCACAAAAGTCTTCAATTCAGAGCAAAGCTAACTGTGGAAATACAATTCTAGAATGTTTCAGAGTCACTTGGAAGGAGTCAGGGGCATAGCAGTTTTTCTCTTCATTGTACAAATGAGACCTTGGAAATTGAAGGTCTTATATGTAATGATGTAAAACAAAGAATGAATCTAAAATGCAGAAAGCTTAACTCTCTCCAGAGAAGTCTTGGATTTTCTTCCCAAACTTCCCTGCTTTTCATCAAAGTTTGAAACGTACCTATAATGGATAAGCCAGATCTTTGACTTTAAGTTTTAAGGTGTCAAGGACAGAGCAAGGAGTTGAGAGTCAAAGCCCAGAGTTTTAATCTCTCTCTAGCTCTGATCTTGGGCAAGCCACGTTCCCTCTCCAGACCTTGCTTTCCTCTTCTGAAACATGAGCAGTTGGACTGGATAACCTTCCACTCGGCTGGGAATCAAAAAGCAGAAGCAAGAAATAAATATATTGACATCCACTTTTGAATGCTAGTAAAAACTCATCAGGCTTCGGCTTGGGAACAAATTAAAATGTATTTAGCTCTTTGTTATCCATAAACATTGACTGCACACGACTTGGGATCCAGCCTGAATTACATATTCCCAAATACCTGTCCCTGCATCAGACATAGACTGGGGATGGACGGAAAAGAAACAAAAACTGTTGAATAAACTTTGAACATGTAAATACATTAACACGATGTTGAAACTCAGAGTATCAGAATATCTTATATAATAGCTCTAGAAAGCGTTGCCTGCCTATTATCTATCTATTCACTCAACAGTTCATACACATTCCATGCATGTCTGGCTGATTATATCCATTCATTCATCCCTCCACCCATTCACCCATCCCTCCATCCCTCCATCCCTCCATTCCTCCACCTATTCATCCATCCCTCCATCTCTCCATTCCTCCAGCCTTTCACCCATCCCTCCCTCCATCCATTTGCCCATTAACTTAACAACTTTCCAGCCTGTTTATATATAAAGGAGGGAGACAGGGACGGTGCCACAACAAAGAGGCTTAGAAAAGTGGCACAGGGCTCAGAGGATGGGAGAGTGCACTTCTCATGGGAGACATGGGAAGACTTCATGGAGGAGCTGGCCTTTGAGCTGAGTTCTGAAGGGTGGGTGAAGGTTAAGGGGATGTGGGGGAGACAGCAGGAGCAATGCACACAGATAAGAAAATACTATTATCGGTTCCCCAGTACTGTTGCCTGGGGAACACTGAAGACTCAAAAAAGAAGGTCAGGTCGGGTGTGGTGGCTCATGCCTGCAATTCCAGCACTTTGGGAGGCTGAGGCAGGAGTTTGAGCTAGAGTTTGAGACCAGCCTGGGCAACATAATACAACCCCATTTCTCAAAAAATAAAAAAATAAAAAAATTAGTGAGGTGTGGTGGCATGCTCCTATAGACCTAGTTACTCATAAGCTCTGAAGTGGGAGGATCGTGTGAGCCGAGGAGGTCAAGGCTACAGTGAGCTATGACGGCACCACTGCACTCCAGCCTGGGCGGCAGAGTGAGACCTGCCACAAATAACATAGACGACTGAAGCACATTAACTCTGAGGAGCAAGGCAATTAAGGAGAGTAGCCCAAAATATTTTGGAGGGCCTTGGAAGCAGCCATTTTTCTGGCAGAGTGTGTGAAGGAGAATGAAGTTCTGGGGGGTGGGAGGGGTGGGGAGCGGCTAGAGAATGACTGGCACATGTTACGGGAAAGTGTGTGTGAATAAAATACGGAAAAGCAAAAGGAAACTCTGTGTATTATGTGAAGTTTTACAAGTGCCTTACATTTGGTCTCCAAGAGTTCCACAAGTAATTCTTTATAAAACTTTGAAAAGTCAAGGAGACTTTATGTTCATAAGAGACTAATTAAAGGGTGGGAGGTAGAAGAGTGTGAAAGGAATTTTACTGTTTTTGTGTGAGACAACAGCCTTTCGACCTTCCTGCACCTGGCCCTCTGTGCTATTTTTCTAGAATTGCAGAGATGGAAACGTGAGTAAGTGGAGTCCGCTGCAGTGGCCTGGGCCAGATGGCTTTTCACCTGGGAAAGCACTGAGCAGGGACCCGGGCTGGGATCCTGGCTTTGCTCCTTGGACTTGGGAGAGCTGCACTCTCTCTTTAGAATGGCTTGAAAATGCTTATAGTAGTGATTAATTACAATAAAATATAAAAAGAGAGACTAGCCATAAACCCAAAATCCCTCAGACTGGCCGATGCTTTCGCAGGTTCTCATTTTATCCCTAAAATAGACTCCTGAGAATTATTTCCCTTATTTCATAAATTAAAAAAAAAAAAGTGAGGCTCAGAGAGTGAGTAAGTGAAACTCAACACACTGAGTAAACGTTGACAAGTTTTTTCCCCCCCTCTATTATTTATTTATTTATTATCGTACTTTCGGTTCTGGGCTTGCGTGACTAGCGGAACTCTTGGATACCTGACTGCCCTGGGCTACTGAATCATTAGCATATAGCTCTCTAAGGGTATTTAAGTAGAAGAGGGATAGACGTTTGCGGATGAGGGGAGAAGGAGTGCAGGAAAATAGGAGAAAGTGGAGATAACTAGGAACAGATTGACTCTGCAAGTTTCTCAAATATGGCTTCCTCAACAATGGAGGAGGGGATGGAGGGATGACGAGGGGGCTGTGGGCTGGCCCAGGCCAGACTGACCTCAGTGCCCTTTGCCTGCTCAGCCCGTATTCTGTCCTGTGGCTGGAAACCTAGTAACCATAGTGGCCAACAAAGCAAATAATGCTCTGTTGATTTTGCTAAAAGAAAGTAAGAAGAACACGGCTTACTCCCTGAACCCACGTGCTGGGGTGGTCATTTTGAAGCCCCCAAGCTGGTTTGGGATCCTCTGCTTCTAAGCTATCTGGATTATCCAGATGGAGGGAAATCCAGGCTTTTTAGGTGTGATGCCTTTTTCTTTTACACGTATAATTTATATACAGTGAAATGCTCCGATTGTAAGGGTTCCATTTTGATCAATGCATATTAGGGTCCAAAACATTTCTCTCACCCCAGAAAGTCCTTCCCAGTTGATGCCCACCATCACCCAGCAACTGTGGTCTGGTTTCCATCACCATCGGTTACTTTCAACTAGTCCAGATTTCACATAAAGGCAAACAGGACGCTCTTCTCAAGTCTGCCTTACGTCATACAGCTTGGTCTTTCTGAGATTCATCTGAGTTGTTCTGTCACTAAGTGGCATCCCATTGTGCAAATGTATCTGTTGTCTTGTGATGGTCATCTAGGTTGCTCCCAGTTTGGAGCTATGAGTAAAGCTGCTACAAACATTCTTGCAGGAGACGTTTTGTGGACATGGGCTTTCATTTCTCCTAGTAAATGCCTATGAATCAGTAGGTCACTAAGCCATGGAGTAGATAGAAAAGCAGGAGTCACTAGTGGTCATCTCTTCCCAATGCTGCTTTCAGTTATGTCATGTGGGCAGCTTGAAATCAGCCCTGGTAGGAGATTTAATACCATAGAAATCAGAAAATGCTACAAGTCAGGCTTTGTAGCATTTGTTTTTCTTCTGGAGAGCCCATTCGTTTTTAATTTAATTTAATTTAATTTTTTAGTTGGGGGTCTCCCTCTGTCACCTGGGCTGGAGTATAGTGGCACAATCACAGCTCACTGCAGCCTCAACTTTTCTGTGAAGAAGTCATTGTCAAAAATTTACCAGTATCCCACTGGGTCGGTATGCATTCAGCTTTTTAAAGAAACTCTTGGTTTTGTAAAGTGGCTGTACCATTTAACATTCCTGTTAGTGAGGTATGAGAGTTCCTGGTGCTCCACATTCTCTCTGACACCTGGCATTGTCAGTTTTTAATTCTAGCCATTCTAGCAGGTGTGTAGGGGTATCTCATAGTTTTAATTTCATTCCCTGGTAACTGATGCTGTTGAGTGATTTCACATGTGCTTATTGTGGTTATTTGAAAGCTTCTTTTGTAAAGTGTCTGTCTAGTCTTTGGCCCTTAAAAAAGCTAGATTGTCTTCTTATTATTGACAAAAGTTCTTTATATGTTCTGTACATATGGCCTTTTTCAGGTACATGTTTTGTGAATATTTTCTCCTGGTTTGTGGGTTATCTGCTTATTTTTTTGATGGTGTAGTTTTTGCAAGCAGGCATTTTACATTTTGAGGACATAAAATTCTCAATTTTTAATTAATTTTATTCACATTTTCTGTGTCCCCACTAAGGTATATTGTGTTTCCTCTGTGTGCAGGGCCTTCCCCATTACCTTCATCCAGAGAACCATTCATTCTCCAGGGGTGCCATGGTTTGAATGTGTTCTCCAGAAAACATGTGTTGGAAACTAAATCCCAAAGCCAACAGTCTTGGGAAATGGGGCCTAATGAGAGGTAGGTAATTAGGCTACGAAGGTGAAGTGAATGGATTAATGCTATTATCACTGCGGTAGGTTTGTTATAAATGATGAAGTTCATGCTCCTTTTACTCTCTCTCTCTCTTCCTCTCTTTGCCCTTCTGCCATGGGATGATGTAGCACGAGGGCCCTCGGCAGATGCCAGCTTCTGGATCTTGGACTTCCCAGCCTCTAGAACTGTGAGCCAATAAATTCCCACTTATTATAAATTATCCAAAGCAGGTCAGGTGGGGTGGCTCACCTGTAACCCCAGCACTTTGGGAGGCCGAGGTGGGTGCATCTACTGAGGTGAGGAGTTCCAGACCAGCCTGGCCAACATGGTAAAACCCTATCTCTACTAAAAATACAAATATTAGCCAGGTGTGGTGGCATGTGCCTGTAATCTCAGCTACTTGGAAGGCTGAGGCAGGAGAATTGCTTGAACCCAGGAGGTAGATGTGGCAGTGAGCTGAGATTTCACTCCAGCCTGGTCAACAGAGTGAAATTCTGTCTCAAAAAAAAAAAAAAAAAAAAAAAATTATCCAAATCAAGGCATGGTGTTGCATGCCTGTGGTTCTAGGCTCAGGAGTTTGAGGCTGTAGTGAGCTATGATTGTGCCTGTGAATAGCCACTGCACTCCAGCGTGGGCAACAGGGAGAATCTGTCATTAAAAATAAGTAAATTTTTTTCTGAAAGATTTTAATGTATAAATACATAAATAAAAGAGATAGATAGATGCCCAGTCTGTGGTAATCTGTTGTAAGAGCACAAAATGAACTAAGATAAAGACGCAACATGAGTGTCACCTGTTTAGAGAACCATTCCTCTAGGTGCAGTCTCACCTCTATGCTGCCACTTCATCTATATGTCTCTTAGTGGGCTACGATTTAATTGTCTCTTTATGAATCTTTCCAATCTGTGTGATTGGGAGCCCCAAGTGGGGAGTGTGGGTCTTCCGGATTGTTTTCTCCTTTTTACCTCCTCTGGGTCCTTCTCTCTCATCCCCATCAGCAGCCATGTTAGGTGTCTGGAAATAGGAGGTTCACAGTGAATGCTGATTAAGTTAAGAATGTGGCCAGCTGGTCACGAATCTCCAGGGCTGGCATCTTTGTCTTTTGATTATGTTGTAATGATTGGAGAATAGATTGATTATGGAGTCAGAGGGTGGAGGCAGTTTACTTCACCAACCAAAAGTGAGTTTGAAAAGTTCTACCAGTCTACCAAAGTCAGAGCCATTGAGGATCCAAGCGAGATTCTCTTAGACTTGGAGAAGGTAAAGGTCAGGCAGGTCTGTGTGTGTGCCTGTGCTCCGAGGAGGTGAGAGGAGAGGGTGTGTATTCGGAATGGAATCTGAATTGCATCTAAACTTTGAGACCTAGTTGACAAAGTACTGGCTGGTGGTTAGGCAAACATGGGGTCAAGTGCATTTATAGCTATGTGACCTTAGGCAAGTAATTTCACCTCCTTAAATCTCAGTACTTTTAGCTATAAGGCAGGGCAATAATACCACCCACCTCATTAGGGTGTTGTGAGAATGAAAGGCAATGTATATAAGGCAGTTCTGGAAACATCACAGTGTTTCCAGAGCCCTTCCTGTGCCCAGGGGTCTGGGGAGCTTCACTGTGGGATGCTTTGCGGGTTCCTTGGTTTATGGGATTTGAAGTGAGTGAAGGCTCCCCTTTTCAGTGTTGTTTCTGGCCTCAGCAGTTAGATGCAGTAATGGAGCTGGAGGTCCTGAGGAGTCACACCCAAGCCCAGAGGAAGCAGAATACAGGAATGGTGCCATCTCAAAGGAACAGCTCTCCACCCCAAAATTGGAAGGCCTATTTTTTTTAAGCAGTTTTCAAATTGTTTTTGTTTCTGCCAGATTGTTGCCAGAATGGGCTGTGATTAAGGTTTCTATTGCCCATCCAGTAAACAGTTGTGGGGAGGAGAGTCCTGCCAGAGATTGGCAAGCCCCCTCATCACTGACTCAGGTGAATGGTGATTGCTGAGCACAGGTAATGCTCACTCACACCAGGCTCTGGCTGGAGTAGAGGCATGAGTGCTGCCTTGACTCCCACCAGGCCTGCCATGTCTAGTAGTGGGAGGGGAGATGATGGAGAATACCCTCTCTTCCCCATCTCTTTCGTGGTTCCTATCTGAATCTAGAAGTTCAGTGCCACCCCAGCAAGCCACTTCTCCGAGTCCAGTTTTCCTCGTTGTAAACTGGGGATGCCAACATCTCCCCTCACATCAGGGTTCTTTCAAGAATGTACAGAGTGGCTGGGCGTGGTGACTCACAACTGTAATCCCAGCACTTTGGGAGGCTAAGGTGGAAGGATCACCACCTTTCTCCAGCTTGGCTAACATGGAGAAAACCGGCATCCATTAAGAATACAAAAATTAGCTGGTCACGTGAGGTGGTGCGAGCCTGTAATCCCAGCTACTTGGGAGGCTGAGGCACGAGAATCGCTTGAACCAGGGAGGCTGAGGTTGCAGTGATCACGCCACTGCACCCCAGCCTGGGCGACAGAGAGATTCTGTCTAAAAAAAAAAAAGTACAGAGTGGGAGTCAGGAGCTTTGTAAAGCTGTTGCATGGGCGCATTGTGTGAGCCTGCCAGGAAGGGCTCCCTTTAGCATGTGGGTGCGCGTCCGTTCATTCGTTCATTCATTCATTCATGCATCCATGCATGCATGCATTCAGGCATGCATTGGACATTATGCAGCACCTGGGTGAGACACACACTGAGATTCAATAAACTGCTGCTCAAAGTTGTGTCTAGACGTCCAAGGGTTAAGCCGCCGGCGCGGGCCCCTCTGCGTCCTCCTCCGCCCCCGCCGGGCGTGGGGAAGGCGGGAAGGCCGCGCGGCGGGTGCCAAAGTCGGAACCTGCTCATCGGCAGCTCCTGGCGCTGCCTTGACTCGCGGCCAGGCCTGGCGCGGCCGCCGGCTGTGGAATGTGTGAGCGCCATGTGTCACCGCCCCAGACTGTGGGAAAACGCTGCTCCGCTCACCTCCCAGCAGCTGCCCCGCGCCCGCCCGGGCGGGAGCCGGGAAACAGGAGCCGCCTGCCGCGGAGGCCGCCCGGGGGCACTTCCGAGCGCGCGCCGCCTGCCCGGCCGCCCCCGCGCCAGCCGCGTCTCCCCGCCCACACCCCGCTACCACCCGGCCCCGGGCGCCACCCGCGGAGCAGGCGGCAGGAGGAACAGCCCGGCATGGCCCCTTTCCTGCCCTTCACACTGCTTCTACTTCTTAGGGGACGCTCGTCCACAGACCCAGGCCCCGTTGCTCGCGGCCGCCTTCGGAGGGCCGCCCTCTTCCCGAACGGGGCCGGGGCGAGTGGCTGCAAGAGGCTGCGGTTTGGCCCCAGGAGAGGGGGCTTCCCCACTGGGGTTGTCTGACACGAACGCCTTCCTGGCCCCAGCCGGGCGCCCCGAGGTCAGGCCCGGTGGTGAGAGAGCTCTGAACAGGAGGTCCTACGCTGCCTACCCCCAAATCAGAAACAGTCTTCCCCCGGGCGAGGGAGAGAAACGCCACCCCACGCGCTACCGCCTCCACTACAGCCTAGAGCCTGGCTTGAGTGAGAATCACATGTGCTCAGACATCACCCAGGCAAGGTCTTTGAAGCCCAGCAGTGCGGGGATACTTGCTTCAAGGTCACCCTGCTGAGTGGCGGCAGAGCTCCTGTTGGAATCCACGCTCAGTGCAACTTCTGCAGCACCCAAGCCCCAAAGACATGGCGCTCTTCTCTCCAGCATGGTGCCCCTCCTTGTGCTCCTGCCTCATAGAGAAGTTGGGAATGGGCAGATGGGGGTGGGGGCAAATCATGGGTCTTGGGACCCCAGCAACTTTGCCTAAACTCAGCGTCGTGCTGCGAGAGGTCCCACTCTGTCACCTCAGCTTGATTTTCTGGGGGTGCACCGCCGGAGAGGTCTGGTTGGTGAAACCCTCATTGGATCCAGCCCTCTACCAGCACCCCTCATTTTTGCACCGTGTTCCGGCTTGTAAGCTCCTCTGTGGAAGCCTCCCCAGATTTGCCCAGAGTGCTCCCCCTTTCTCCTGCCCCATTTGACTCTGGCTCCTGTTTATGGCATTTGTGGCTCCCTATAACTCATGACCTACCTGTCCTCTCCTCCTTCCTGAGTTTCCTGAGGATAGAGACTGTATTACCCTCATTTTTGTAGTCCACACAAATAATAATTCGAGGGCTCTGCATATGTCAGCTGCTCTGTTTGTTGGCTGAATGTACCAGCAAAGGAATGTTAGGCAGTTTACCACTGGCTAGGAATCTTACCAGATGTGTGACCTTGGGGAGTTACTTAATCTGAGCTTCGGTTTTCTCATCTGTAAAATGGAGATCACCTGATATTGTATCTAAAGTGACTTGTATAGTAGCTGACACAAAGCAGATGCTGTGTGTGCGTGCGTGCGTGCCTGCGCGTATGAATGATTGCTAAAATACCATAGACCGGTGGCTTAAACAACAGTCATTTATTTTCTCCTGGCTCTGGAGGCTGGGAAATCCAAGATCAAGATGCTGGCAGCATAGGTTGCTAGTGAGAGTGCTCTTCCTGGAGCTGGGTATGGCTGGGTGGGAAATACGTGTGAGAAGCTTGGGATATAGCCAGATTATGGAGGACTGAATGCTGGGTGTGTTTGAAGGGTTTTCAATGCTGAGTTTTTGCCGGATGTGCCTGGAAGTAGTTGCTGAAGGTGGTTTGGGAGTGGAGGAATAATTCCTTTTAAAATATTTTTAATGTGTTTTAGTTTTTAAGTTTTGTGGGTACATAGTAGATGGTATATATTTATGGGGTACGTGAGGTATTTTGATACAAGCATGCAATGCATGATAGTCACATGGGATAAATAGAGTATCACATCAAGCGAATTCAGCCTTTGTGTTACAAATAATCCAATTATGCTCTTTTAGTTATTTTTAAATGTATGATCAAATTATTTTTTACAAGGCTGGGCACAGTGGCTCATGTCTGTAACCCAGCGCTTTGGGAGGCTGAGGCGGGCAGATCACCTGCGGTCAGGAGATTGAGACCAGCCTAACCAACATGGAGAAACCCTGTCTTTATTAAAAATACAAAGTTAGGCGGGCGTAGTGGTGCATGCCTGTAGTCCCAGCTACTTGGGAGGCAGAGGCAGAAGAATCACTTGCACCCGGGAGGCCGAGGTTTCAGTGAGCCAAGATTGCGCCATTACACTCCAGCTTAGCAACAAGAGCGAAACTCTGTCTCAAAAAATATATGTATATTATTTTTTACGATAGTCACCCTGTTATGCTAGCAAATACTACATATTATTCATTCTATTTTTTGTGCCCATGATCCATCCCCACTCTCCTATCAACCCCCTCATTACCCTTCCCAGCCTCTAATAGCCATCCTTCTATTCTCTATCTCCATGAGTTCAATTATTTTAAATTTTAGCTCCCACAAATAAGTGAGAACATGCAAAGTTTGTCTTTCTGTGCCTGGCTTATTTCACTTAACATAATGTCCTCCAGTTCCATTCATGTTTTTTGCAAATGATAGGATCTCATTCTTTTTCATGGATGAATGGTATTCTGTTGCATATATGTACCATATTTTCTTTGTCTATTTAGCCATTGATGGCCACTTAGGTTGCCTCCGTAGCTTGGCTATTGTTACTAGTGCTGCAATAAACATAGGAGTGCAGGTGTCTCTTCGATACACTCATTTCCTTTCTTTTGGATGTATACCTAAGAGTGGGATGCTGAATTGTATAATAGCTCTATTTTTAGTTTTTTGAAGAACCTCCAAACTGTTCTCCGTAGTGGTTGTACTCGTTTACATTTCTACCAACAGTGTACTAAAGTTCCCTTTTCTCCATATCATTGTCAGCATTTGTTATTGTCTGACTTTTGGATAAAAGCCCAACTGGGGCAGCTGTAATTATACATTTATCTCATTACAGTCTTGATTTGCATTTTTCTGATGATCAGTGATGTTGGACACCTTTTTGTATACCTTTTTGCCATTTATCTGTCTTCTTTTGAGAAATGTATATTCAGATTTTTTGCCCATTTTAAGATGATTGGATGTTTTTCTTATAAAGTTGTTTGAACTTCTTGTTTATTCTGGTTATGAATTCCTTGTCAGATGGTTAGTTTGCATGTATTTTCTCCCATTCTGTGGGTTGTCTCTTCATTTTGTTAATTGTTTCCTTTGCTGTGCAGAAGCTTTTAATTTGATGGGATTCCATTTGTCCATTTTGCTATGGTTGCTTTGTTTCTGAGGTATTACTAAAAAAACCTTTGCCCAGACCAACGTCCTGGAGAGCTTTCCCAATGTTTCCTTTTGGTAGCTTCGTAGTTTGAGGTCTCAGAGTTAAATCTTTAATGCATTTTGATTTGATTTTTGTATATGCAACAGTCAGGGGTCTAGTTTCATTCTTTTGCATATGGATATCCACTTTTCCCAGCAACATTTATTGAAGAGAATGTCCTTTCCCTAATGTATGTTCTTAGCACTTTCATCAAAAATGAGTTCACCGTATATGTATGAATTTGTTTCTGGGTTCTTTGTTCTGTTCTATTGGTCTATGGTGTCTGTTTTTATGCCAATACCATGCTGTTTTGCTTAATATAGCTCTGTAGTATAATTTAAAATCAGGTAATGTTATTCCTCCAGTTTAATTCTTTTTGCTTATGATAGCTTTGGCTATTCTGGGTCTTCTGTGATTCCATATAAATTTTAGAATTGTTCTTTCTATTTCTGTAAAGAATGCCATTGATATGTTGATAGGGATTGCCTTAAGTCTATATATTGCTTTGGATAGTATGGACATTTTAACAATACAGATTTATTCCACTCAGTGAACGTAGAATATCTTTCCATTTTTTGTGTGTCTTCTTCAATTTCTTGCATCAGTGTTTTAGTTTTCATTATAGAGATCTTTCACTACTTTAGTTTATTCTTAGGTATTTTATTTTATTCATAGCTATTGTAAATGGGATTACTTTCTCGATTTCTTTTTCAGATTGTTCCCTGTTGGCATATAGAAATGCTACTGATTTTTGTATGTTGATTTTGTATCCTGCAACTTTACTGAATTTGTTGATCAGTTCTAATAGTTTTTTGGTGGAGTCTTCAGTTTTTCCAAATATAAGATCGTATCATCTGCCAGCAAGGATGGTTTGACACCATCCCTTCCAATTTGGAAACTCTATATCTCTTCCTCTTGTCTGATTGATATAGCTAACACTTCCAGCACTATGTTGAATAACAGTAGTGAAAGTGGACATCTTTGTCATGCTCCTGATATTAGAGGGAAGGCTCTCAGTTTCTCTCCAGTCAGTGTGATACTAGCTATGTGCCTGTTGTGTATGGTTTTTATTATGTTCCTTCTACACCCAGTTTTTTGAGAGTTTTTATCATGAAGGGATGTTGAATTTTATCAGATGATTTTTTCAGCACCAATTGAAATGATTGTTTGGCTTTTGTCCTTCATTCTGGTGATACATGATGTATCACATTAAGAGAGTTGTGTATGTTGAACCATACTTGCATCCCAGGGACAAATCCCACTTGGTCATCAGGAATGATCTTTTAAATTTGTTGTTGAATTTGGTTTTCTAGTATTTTGTTGAGGATTTTTGCATCAATATTCATCAGAAATATTGGTCTGAAGTTTGCTTTTTTTTAAATGTGTTTTTGTCTGGCTCTTGGTATCAGGGTTATACTGGCCTCATAGAATGAGTTTGGAAGTATTCCCTTTTTCTCCATCTTTTGGAATAGTTTGAGTAGGAATGGCATTAGTTCTTCTTTAAATGTTTGGTAGAATTCAGCTGTGAAGCCATCAGATCCTGGACTTTTCTTTGCTGGGAGACTTTTTATACAGCTTTGATCTCATTGCTTGTTGTTGGTCTGTTCAGGTTTTGGGTTTCTTCATGGTTCAATCTTGGTAGGTTGTATGTGTCTAGCAAGTTATCCATTTCTTTTAGATTTTTCAATTTATTGGCTTATAGTTGCTCACAGTAGCCACTAATGATCCTTTGAATTTCTGAGGTATCAGTTGTAAGTAAATCCTTTTCTATGATATGGTAACAGTAAGGCTTTAAAAATGCTTCTTATGGGTGCAAGATATAGGAAATTCAACTCTAGTTTTCAGATGAGGGTATTGAGGTTGGGAAAATCAAGTGACCAGCCCAAAGTCACACGGCAGGTTAGTGGGGGCCAGGATGAGATATAGCATGTTCTGTCTCCACAGTGGACCCCCCTACCCCACCTTCCATTGTCCACCTTGACCCTTGAGCACTAGGTGGGGAAAGGAGCTCAAGGAAGGTCCAGTGGATTTCTGGGCCTAAGAGCAGAAACAAAAGCCACCTGGAGCCTACAGCAACATCCGGAAGAGAACCCTGACCTGGCTGGGACAGGATCAGTTCACATGAAACTGTTAGGGAGCAGTGGGTAGCGGATCTGAACGGAGTTCTGAGGAATGGGGGATTCAGAATAAATAAGCAGGAAGAGATAAGAGTATTTTATATCTGTTTGGGTATTTTGGTTACCATTATCATGGCTGTTTAAGATGACTCCCTGTGCCATACATTTAAGCTAATGTTTTTAAATGGTAATGCATCAAATTTGACCAAAGTCTGAAGTACTGCAAACAATATGGCAGTACAGACAGAATGGCTAAAAGATATTAGGTGTCTAGGAGCTGTGGATTTGCTGATAAGACAAACTCTGTGGGGCTGACTTACTGGTTAACTAACCATTGTCTAGATGAAGAAACTGAGGCTTGGAAAGAATAAAAACTGCCTGAAGACACACAGCTGGTAGGTGGCAGAGCTGGCTGACTGCAGCTCCATCTGGTTTCAATATCTGTACTCTTCCCACCCCTGACGCTGACACTGGGTCTGTGTGGCACTTGGATATCGGGTATCCATGTGGCAACTATATTTTCCAAGCCCCAAATAGGAACACGTGGTCTGACAAGTGTGAAGGTACTTATGGGGCAAGAGACTAAAAGGTTTTAAATTAGGTCCGTCCCAGCAAATCCAGGACATCTGGTCATCATAGATATCCAGGGGCTGCCCACAACCCTGGCACGAGGCAGGCTTTTGGCATTTAATACTCTTTCCCATCTTGAATGCCTGAGGTCTATTTTTTGGTTTAAGCACATGCCACAGACAAGTGAGAGACATTTAAAAAGATCAAACAGCTGGAGACAGATTGCAAGGGACATTCTTTTTAGGGAAGCTGTAGCAGGGGAGAGGGCAGGAGAGGGCAAAGAAGTGGCAGAGGGTCAGAAGAATAACTCACGGGTTCTAAATCCCAGGAGGTGTAGGGCATTATGAGGTGAGGTCAGGTTAGGCCTGGGGACTTTTCATCAGTATCAGGCCTGTAGCTACCCACTTCGCCTCTCCCTTCCTCTTTCCTCATCTCTCCTTGTTCTCTTCTCATTGTGAACTGCTCCCTCCTGACTCTGGGCTAGAATAGAAGGGGCTGCAGCTGGCCTGAGGCATTGCAAGGAGGGGGCGGCTGGTTTCTGTGGAGTGGAGAGAACTTACTGAAGAGCTATGTGACTGCGCTGAACCTGTGTCTGTAAAGTGGGCCCAGCAATGACAGCTTATTGTAGAATTATAGAAGACAGGATGTAAAACTGTCCTATAGACTGTAAAGAATTGGACACATGTGATGCTCAGTTTTGTATTCAGTGGGAGTTGGGGTCAATGTTATGTTGATATTGTTAGAATAAATGGCAGTCTTCGGAGCATTGATCAGGAGAGGCCTAACAGCAGTAATCCGAGGTTGTGTGTTTGCCTCATTTGAAATGGCACAGTTGCCTGCTACTTCACAATTGTAGGGAGAATAAAGGAGAAGTGAGGTGCCATGTGGATACGTGTGCATGTTTCTCTCTCTCTCTCTCTCTCTCTCTCTGTGTGTGTGTGTGTGTGTGTGTGTGTACAGAGAGAGAGAAAGGGAGGTACAATCTGGCATTTGTCAGAAATCGCACAATCATAGAATTTTAGGAACAGGCCTTAGAGAATCTATCCTCTCAGGCCAGGCGCGGTGGCTCACGCCTGTCTTAACACTTTGGGAGGTCAAGGTGGGCAGATCACCTGAGTTCAGGAGTTTGAGACCAGCCTGACCAACATGGAGAAACCCTGTCTCTGCTAAAAATACAAAATCAGCTGGGTGTGGTGGTACATCCCTGTAATCCCAGCTACTTCCAAGGCTGAGGCAGGAGAATCGCTTGAACCCAGGAGACGGAGGTTGCAGTGAGCTGAGATTGCACCATTGCACTCCAGCCTGGGCAACAAGAGTGAAATTCCATCTCAAAAAAAGAAAAAAAAAAATCTATCCTCTTCACTCTATAGACAAGGACACTAAAGCTCAGACAGAAAAAGGTTAATTTTGCAAGGTCAGTCACTAGTCAGTCGGGGGCCTCACTGGGCATGGTCCCTAGGTCTTTTGGTTCAAGTCCAAGGCTTCCACTGTGAGGCCATGCTCAGCCCCTGTCATACAAACCAAGGAACAGTGGAGGGTCATTGGGACAGATGTGACCTTTAGTGTCAGAGACCTCCAGACTACTTGGGAAGGATACACCTATAACCATGACCTCATCAAAGATGAGCCTGTGACAGTACTGACAGGCATGTGAGATCCAGGGGTATAGCTCAGGGACCTGTGAGAATTTAGGTGCAATAACAACCGTCCAGGCCTGGATGGTTGGGGAAGACTTGAGGAAACAGCTGAAGGAGTGGACATGGACAGTTAGAATAACAAAAAGCAAGCAGGTAAGTAACATTTCCTTCAAACAGAGGTGGTGGTTTGGGATTTTCCCAGCATCTCTATTGGGAATTTAAATGTGCCAGTACTTTGCTTTCCCTGAAAAGCCTAAGTTATAAATTGGTAGCTTCTAAAACCTCTTTCAAAGGGTTAAATGTCTGAGTTGGAAACGAGAAACTCAGTTAATATCTACTTCTTAATCAGCCCAAGGTGCTGAAAAAAAAGGCCATTCACCAAATGGTTAGCAAAGCCAATCTGTCATTCTGGCATGCTCGCCTAGTGTGCTCTTTTTTTTTTTGGAGACGGAGTTTCGCTCTTGTTACCCAGGCTGGAGTGCAATGGCCTGATCTCAGCTCACCGCAACCTCTGCCTCTTGGGTTCAGGCAATTCTCCTGCCTCAGCCTCCTGAGTAGCTGGAATTACAGGCACGCGCCACCATGCCCAGCTAATTTTTGCATTTTTAGTAGAGACGGGGTTTCACCTTGTTGACCAGGATGGTCTCGATCTCTTGACCTTGTGACCCACCCACCTTGGCCTCCCAAAGTGCTGGGATTACAGGCTTGACCCACTGCGCCCGGCCCTAATGTGCTTTTAAGGCATTATTCTTCCACACTGTTTCAAAACCATTATTCTTCCACATGGTAGTTTCTGCTGGAAAGAACCAATTACATCTTGACCTACCATATGCAATGGGATATCCTTGACATTACTTATCAGGTTTTCCTTCTTATTTGGAAACTTGGTGGGAAGCCTCTGGAATGGTGGTGGGAATCCTCATTTATTCATCTCTACTCCATAGCACCTCCCATGAGTCTTTGCCCAGAGCTGGCTCTGAGGAATCTTTTGTTGGATTTGAAATGATGATCATATCAGGTTAATTTCCAACATAAGCCATAAAAATTGGCTAGAGTTCAAAGCCGTGGCATGTCCAAGTTGCTGCCAAACCTTTTCCACATTCCCTCCCACCTCCCAGCCTCAAGTTGTGAGCAACTGAATTTATCAGCTGTGAAACTGGTTGCACTAACACCCAAGATGAATCTTCAATATAAGCCATATTGCCTAATGGGGCTTCCCGAGGAAGGTGACTGGGTCTCACTCATCTTGGAACCTTTATGCTTAGTCCAGTGCCTGCCTGGCATGTAGAAAGTGCTCAATAAATGTTTATTGGATTAGACAGAATTTTTCTAATTTCTAAAAATTAGAAAAACATTTTCATTAGGTTACTTCTCCCTCCAAACTCAGACTACATATCATTATAAAAAAGAGAAAGGCGGGTGGAGGGGTGGCAGAAAGAATTTCCTGCTCTGGAAACTATACTATTAGCCCCTTTTTTCAAGTGGGCATTTCCGATCTGATATCTGCATTTCACACAAGAAATGACAGCTTCCCTTATACTTCAAAGTCCTTTCTCTTATCTAGACTGATTTTTTTTGAATATTTTTTAAAGCACAGACCTATCTTTGATCTATGCAGGGCAGTGTATGTGGGTTGACAAGACGGTTTCCCTGTTTCTTCATTTAGGCACACTTCCATCAGTATGTTCCTGCCTTGGCTTAGTCCTTAGATGATTTATTTTGTCCCCGAGTTTATCATAGACATTTATATTAGAGAACATTTCTGCATCTTTCTGGGATATTCATCTTTAGTTTATTAGAATAAGGCCCCCCTCCTTCTTTGGATGATAATTTTATGGAAGAACATCATCTGAGCCTGCCTATTCATTCAGGCGAATATTAACTAATACAGATGAACTTTACTGGAATGTAAATCCAGTGACTGGAAGGCAAGATCAAAACCATTCCCCAAACAGAAATGTTAATCTTTCCATGGCCAGGGGAAATGCAGCAGCTTAAGGTGCAAGCAATTTCATGCGTTTTTACATTACGTAGAATCTTTTGTCTGTTTCCTATGGTAGAGATTATTTATAAGTAACAGGTAAAGGCCAAAGGTCCCCAGCATTGCATGACCTGTTTAAATGTCAGTCCTACCAAAGATGTTTAGAGAAATCACTGTTCTGACTGCAGTGTCAGCTAACACCACAGGGAGTGTTTCATCCACCTTAAATATGTCACCAGAGGTTGAGTGAAACTACATGCTTGCTTCCATTTATTATATGTATGGTCATTCACCACTTAAGGATGGAGATACATTTTGGGAAATGCATGGTTAGGTGCATTGTTCAGCATTGCGTGAACATCACAGAGTGCACTTACACACACCTGGATGGTATGGCCTACTACACATCTAGCTTGTATTATGTGCCCTGTGGCTCCCAGGCCACGAACTAGTACAGCATGTCATCTACTGAGTGCTGTAGACACTTACAACTCGGTGGTAAGTATCTGTGTATCTTGACATATCTAAAGAGAGAAAAGGTATACTAAAAATATGATACTATAATCTTATGGGACTGCCATCATATATGAAGTTCATCGTTGACTGAAATGTTGTTATGCACCACATGATACTGTTTGTGTGTGGGTGTGTGTGTATGAGTACATATACATGCATATGCGTATGTAAAGCCCAAGGTTTCAGTGAAGTGTGTATGTGAGGTGTGTGTGTGCATGATGTGGTAGAAAGGAGATGGGTCTTGTAGATTCCCACAAACTAGCAAAGGAGAAGCTTAAGTTCAATGAACACTTAAAATATTATAGACATTTACTTACAAAACAAACTCTAGACGTCTGTAATCCCAGCACTTTGGGAGGCTGAGGTGGGTGGATCACGAGGTCAAGAGATGGAGACCATTCTGGTCAACATGGTGAAACCCCGTCTCTACTAAAAATACAAAAAATTAGCTGGGCATTGTAGCGCGTGCCTGTAATCCGAGCTACTCAGGAGGCTGAGGCAGGAGAATTGCCTGAACCCAGGAGGCAGAGGTTGCAGTGAGCGGAGATCACCCCATTGCACTCCAGCCTGGGTAACAAGAGCGAAACTCCGTCTCAAAAAAAAAACAATTCTAGATTTCTTCTGTATATCAAGGAATCAGTAGATCCCTCTATAAAGAAAAACTAAATCATTTTTGATTTATAAGAGTGTTTGGACTTTCCCTTGGTACTTATGTCATTGGATCATATTTAGACGGAGGGCCTTGGAAAGTTTGGCATCTCTCATAGATGCCAACATGAGCGACTAATAGTACATAAAATAGCCTAGAGCCACTGGGGACTCAACGGCCTGACCTCTTATCCTGACTTTCATACTTCCGCCACCTTCCGCTCAGACTGGTCTCTTAGGCGAGGTCTAACACAAGCCAGTTCCAAAGAACGGGTATTATCCCTGGGTTAAATAAATATTTTATGTGATTTCTTTCAGTTGGCCAATCAATTATTAGATCAGATTGACCTAGAACCTTCTGGTTATTGTGGTACTATTCTGTCTCTGTCCCTTAGGAAAGGATCAACAACACACACACACACACATGCACACACACACACTCTCTCTCTCTCTCTCTCTCTCTCTCTTTCTTACAGCATTTTGAAACTTTGGTGAGACACCTTAACTTATTTAAGCAAAATACACAATAAAGTGAAAGCTCACATCTGTTTTGAGATTGACTCTGGTAGCACTAGTGTTATTGGATTTTGTATAAAGGAATTTCAGTTATGGTAACTACATTTATAAAGGCACGATTGGGGTGGATGAAACTGGAGTAGTTCACTAGGTTAGATCAATATTCCACCCTGGCTACACATTCACCTGGGGAGTTTTTGAAAAGTACTGAGGTCTGGGCCACGCTTCAAGGCAATTAAGGCAGAATCTCTGGCTGTGAGGCCTGAGCATCTGGATTTTAATGTTGAGAAACACAGAGTTAGATAAATGGAACCAGGGAGTCAGGAAAAGGGTGATTAAAACTATGTTATGTCGGTTATGGACCAAAGAGCCTAAGCCTTTTTTTTGAGCCGGAGTTTTGCTCTTGTTGCCCAGGCTGGCTTGCAATGGTGTCATCTTGGCTCACTGCAATCTCTGTCTCGGGGTTCAAGCGATTCTCCTATCTCAGCCTCCTGAGTACCTGAGATTACAGGCACCTGCCACCATGCCTGGCTAATTTTTGTATTTTTAGTTGAAAGGGGGTTTCACCATGTTGGCCAGGCTGGTCTCAAACTCCTAACCTCAGGTGACCCACCCGCCTCGACCTCCCAAAGTGCTGGGATTACAGGTTTGAGCCACCACACTTGGCCTGAGCCCAAGCTTTTCATTTAGAATGTCTCTGGATGTCAGAGCTGGATAGGACCTTAAATATATGTCTCATTTTGGAGGGGGGGAAACTGAGGCTCAAAGGCTTAGTAATGCTATACAGTATTACCCTGGCCAGAAAGTGCCTTTCACTCCTCTAAAACACAACCCTGAGTGAGAATTCAAAGAAAAGAACAAACTCTTGTCTGTGTGTCTAACCGTCTATTTATTTAGAAATATTTAAACACTAGAAATGGTTTATGGTGGTAGAATCAGCACAGCTTTGTAGCTCTCAGACATAAAGGCTGCATCCTTTTTAGCTACTGCTTACTCTTTCTGAGCCTGTCTTCTCATCTGGCAAATAGGAATGAAGAATAACTACTCCCCAAATGTTACCACTAATGAGATGAGTAAGTAAAGCTCAGAAAACTAAATGGAATAATTAACTGCGTTTAAAAAAAATATTGGGATTTACGTAGAAATAGCTGCAGAGGGAATAAAAAGAGCTTCTTGGAGCTTCTTTGCATGAAATACCATAACCCTGCAAAGGTTGTTTTTGGTTTCCACTGATTGAAAACACAAATAAACCCCAACTGAAGCACATCTTATGAAGGAATGAATGGATTTCCAATCTGTGTTTTCTTGTTTACTGTGGAAAATATGAGATCCAAGGAAAACACAGGTGGTTAAAGCGTTCAGCCCTCTATTTTTATCATAAGCAGAGGGCTCTAAGCATTCAAACCCAAATGTTTTACTTAATAGAAAATGAAGACTCACTTCTCAAGGTTAACTGGCTCCAGGTTTCCTGTGGCCAAATTTAGATTTTCTCTTTCAGCCATCACTTGAAATTCCAAAACAATATAGTAAAAAGCTCACAATCAGCATTGTTACAGAAGCATTTTCTTTTCACTTAGGAACTTTTTCTTTTTGGCATCCCTTTTGTTTCGCAAAAATAAAATCTTAGTAGGGAGAGGAAAGCCACCTCCCCGGGGTGGATGCTTGGGAGACGAAGATGGGAGCCCACTTCGAAGGGCCCCCGAGAAGGTGGTGACCCTCCCCCCGACCCCCGCCCCCGGCCCCCTTCCCATTCCCTCCCCTCCTCTCCCGGCTGCCCGCCCCGCCACCCGGGCCTGTGCGGACGTGTCTCGGGCGTGACCTTTGAGCAGCTGCGCCACCCGCTCAGCCTCGCGGCGGGGGAAACCCGAGCTCCCAACAAAACAGCTCCATCTTTGGCCAGGCCTTTGGTATTTCAAGGCGCTGCCGGTGGGGAGAGATGCCGCGTGCCTGAGAGGCTCTGGGAGCTCGCCGCAGCTTTCGCTTCCCGGGTTTTACATTTCCGAGGGGGCTGAGCGTCTGCCGAGGAACCCTAGCTGATGCTGACGCTGGGGCTGGGGCCGGGGCCGGACCTAACGAATGCACCTCCGGGGAGGCTGCAGGGAGCCTGGCTCGACCCCCTCCCCGGGTGGGTCCTTCAGCGCTTTTTCCTTCTTGCTTCTCTTTTTTTCTTTTCTCCAGATGCTATGTGGTCAACAGGGACTGAGACTCTAAGCCCTTAAATCTCTAAGGGCTAAATCTTCCGGATACTCGTCCCTTCTCCAAACCCATTACAGTTTTCAGCTGATTCAGTTGCCTCTAGCTGCCTGAAGGACTGGAGTGCAAAGTTGAACTTGACCCAGATAAATGAATTGATCCTTCCCTGGGGGAAAAGTTTAGACATCACTAATAGCAGTTAACTTTTGAGTGCTTCCTCTGTGCTAAGCACGGTTCTGATCACTTAAATGTAATAACTCAATCATTACAACAATTCTACGACATGGGAATTCTTATTTCTGCTTCACAGGCACCAAAGAAGGCCCAGAGAGGCTTAACAACTTCCTCAGAATCACACAGCTTGCAAAGGGTCGGGCTGGGTTTACGTGTAGGCAGTCTGGCTCCAGAGCCGGTACTCCCAACCATTGCAAGCAACAAACCTCAACGAAGTGGAGAAGGAAATGCTGGGAAATTTGGAAGTCAGCCATGGCCTGTGAAGACCTTTTAAAATGCTCCGTTTTGGTCAGAAAGTGCTGGGACCCTGGGCTGGCACACCCAACACTCACCAGGAACGAAGTACCTGCTGCCTGTTTTGGACTCGTGTTGGCAGCTTGTTAGCTTTCATGCCGCCATTCTCTCTCTCTCTTTTTTTTTAATTGACAAGACTCTAATACAAAGTTATATTTATTTTCAACAATGAAAACAACACAACGTGGAGTCAATCCACTATTTAGCACAATGTTTAGCACAAACTCTACTCAATAAATAGAAACACATTAACCAGGTAAGATTATTCCTAAGACTCTCTAGGGTTGTGTGCTTGTTTTAAAGAAAATTGAGTGGTAGGTAAATAAAGACTTCCTACAGACTTGACTGAGAAGGGCTCCCTGGCGACCTGATCTATTGCCTATTGGAAAGGGACAGGGCAGGCAGGCAGAGTAGATGAGGACGGCAGGCAGTGGGCTCCCAGGAGTCTGAGTCCAGCCGGCCAATCTGTTGATGAATGAGGTTGGCTAGACTGTCAAGGAGTGAGAATTTGTCCCTATCTAGTTCGCTCCCTCCCTGGCATGGAGGTATGGGCACAGAATGAGTCCTTAGAGGATGCTTTTGGGGAGAGAGCAGTGAAGACCAAGGTTCTGGGATGGCCTGAGAGCTCACTTATCTGGCACGTGGAAGAGCTAGATGCGTGCAGTCCCTGAAACATGCACACCAAGTTCCCTTCCCACTGGTCTGAATGTCTCTCTCAGCTAATTCTTACTCTTGGATTCCACTACCTTTGCACTAACAGCTCCTACTGGTGCCATTTTATATCAGCAGAAGTACCTGGCACAGTTGCCTGAGTCAGGCAGGAAGATCTTTGTGCCCCTCTGGCTGCCCACCCAGTACCTGCCCACACAGCACACAGCAGGAGTACTGAAAATGCACCCACAGGGTGTCCTGGGGCTATGCCGGCATCACCCTGACTGTCCCCAGGCCAACTTTCAGAGTGCAGTATTCCTTCAGGTGGGTGAACTGGTATGGTGAGACCCTTTGTGGGTTACTGTATGGCCCTGCCAGTTACTTGCTGTGTGACCTTGGGCAAGTTACTTAACTTTTCTGTGCTTCGGTCTTATCATCAGCAAAATGGTGATAATACTTATACCTACTTCCGAAGGTGTTATAAGGATTTAAATGAGGCTGGGTGCGGTGGCCCACACCTGTAATCCCAGCACTTTGGGAGACCAAAGCTGGCGGGTCACGAGGTTAGGAGTTGAAAACCAGCCTTAGCAACATGATGAAACCCTGTCTCTACTAAAAATACAAAAATTAGCCAGATGTGGTGGTGCGCCTCTGTAATCCCAGCTACTCAGGAGGCTGAGGCAGGAGAATCGCTTGAACCTGGGAGGTGAAGGTTGCAATGAGCCAAGATCATGCCATTGCACTCCAGCCTGGGTGACAGAGCGAGACTCTGTCTTAAAAACGAAAAAAAGAAAAGAAAGAAAAATAATTTTAATGAGTAAGTCTAAAATGCCTGGCCCAGGGTACTTGCTCAAGAAATATAGTTTCTGCTTTTGCTACTGTCACAACTATTATTAGGTTGGTGCAAAAGTAATCGTGGCTTTTACCATGGAAAGCAATGCCAAAACCACGATTACTTTTGCGCTAACCTAATATTATTATGCAACTCCGGGCAAGCAACTTTACCTCTCAGAGTCTCATTGTCCTTGTGATAAGATTAGTGCGATACTGTCTGTTTTATAGGATTGTTGTGAGAAATAAACAGTGTTAATTACTATTGTAAAGTTTACAATAAATAACTATTCTTTATGTGTTGCTTTGGCCTAGTTTATCTCCGGGGAGATGACTTTATTTCTAAATGTAGAGGGGTTTCTTAGAAGAGCTTCAGAATGCTAATTATCACCAGTGAGGGCACTCGGACACTTCGCTTAACTTCAGCCAGCATCTCTTTTCCCAGCTGTAAAATGGTATGATAATAAGCACCCCTAGGAATCTCAAAGATGTTATGAGGGAAAAATATACAATAATATGCAAAGCACTTTGAGCTCCTCTGAAGAGAGACGCATATAAATGGAAGGTGGTATTATAAGGTGGGGTAATCACTGGTTACCTCCTCCCCCTTTTTTATTTAATTAGGAGAAAACTAGTAATTAGGAAGCATGGCCTTGTTAAAGCTGTGGCCTGGGAAATAGTTCTCTTGGCACCTAATCAGAACTGTGACATGGTGCAAGTTTCTGCAGAATGTGGGCAGCAGGGGACCTTCCCCCAGGCTCGGATTGTGAGGAATTCACTGTCTGGGGGCCAGATCCTGCGGTGGCTGAGCTGGCTGGGGAGCCTCCTGAGGAGATCTTCACTCAGATCTGCAAAGAGACTCTGCCCTGCCTCAGTAGCCCTAATCTCTGGGGGCCTTAAGGTCATTCTCATCTGCAGGTTACAGCTGGCTGCAGGCTCAGAACCAAGCTTTTCAACCATGCAGCCTTCTTGGCCCCACTGGGGTGACTTCAGGGCTCTGAAAAGCACCCCAGATCTAGTCTGGTCAATGATTCAGTAGTGGAGACAAAGAAATCCCCTGCCCGTTCCCCTTAAAACGGGCCACTGGGGAGTAGGTTCTGGAGCCCTAGCTCGCTCCCCACTGTGCCTTTGTTAGAGCAGTAGCCTTCAGCAGAACCCACTGTCTCTCTCCCTGCGAGTCCCAGTTTGCCCATTCTCCTGGATCCTGCTTAAAGGCTGCCTCTGCTGGGAGGCCTTCCCAGGTCTTTCCGATTACCATTGCTCTCTTCTTCCTCTAGATTCTGTGTTTGGTAAAGTGTGGGTTTTGTGTTTGTCCCTGTCTATTCTCACGTTTGACTCTGAGCCACTGGAAGAAAGGGGAGGAAAGTGAGTTAGAGAAAAGAAGTACTCCCATCCCCAGGCACCTGGCCTGATGTTGCAGACAGGCTGACCAGCACAATTGTATTGATTTCCCCTCAATGCATTGGAAAAGCAAGCAGGAGGCTTCTGGAAAATCTTGAGATAAGCAGTTCATTTTTTAATGATGAATCTTTTAAAATACACAGAAATGAGCAGGGCACAGTGGCTCACGCCTGTAATCCCAGCACTTTGGGAGGCTGAGGTGGGCGGATCACCCGAGGTCGGGAGTTCGAGACCAGCCTGACCAACATGGAGAAATCCTGTCTCCACTAAAAATAAATAATAATAATAATAATAAGCTGGGCATGGTGGTGCATGCCTGTAATCCCAGCTACTCGGGAGGCTGAGGCTGGAGAATCGCTTGAACCTGGGAGGCGGAGGTTGCGGTGAGCCGAGATCATACCATCACACTCTGGCCTGGGCAAAAAGAGCTAAACTCCGTTTTAAAAAAAATACACAGAAATGGTATAACAATTATGTGTCCACCACTTAGACTACCAACTGTTACTATTTTGTCATATTCACTTTAAATGTCTTCTTATTATGTATTTAAAAGAAGTGAAACTTGTAGATACAGCTAGGGTTCCCCATGTCCACTCACTGCAGTCCCTTCCTTCTCCCATTTAGGGTCCTCCACTTTCCTCGTCATTTGATAAAGGACCCTGCATCCATAGATAGACAGAGGGGATTGGTAAAGTGCTGAATTGTGTGTGTGTATGTGTGTGTCTTTTTCTCAGATGCCACATCCATTGTGGGGCTGCTCTTGACTCTTGTGGAAGGTTTTCCAGCAGTCTTCACTGCAACCACTCTGGCCCAGGTCACCATTTTCTGACATTTCAATCTTTTGCTCCCTAGAGTAGCCTCAGACAGACATTCTAAAGTCTTATATCATATTGCCCCTTTGCTCAGGGTCCACTCATGGCTTTGGATTTAACTCAGAGTAAAATTCCTCCATGATATGTGTCTCCCAACTTCTGCCCCTCTGACCTCACCTCCCATCAAGGCAGCCTTCCTTCCACTTTCCAAGGTCCAGCCATACTGCTCTTTTTGCTTGTCCTCATTCATACTGGGCATGGCCTCAGGCTGTTCCCATCCTGTTGCTGTGCTCGTTCCCCAAATAACAACATAGCAAAAGCTCTTATATTCTTTGGTTCTTTGCTCACATTTACTTCTCAAAGAAGACTACGTGACACACCCTGTTTAAAAAAGGTAACATCATTCCCACCAATTTCTCTTTTACCCTGCCCTAATTTCCCTTTTTCCATATCACCCTTTACTGAGACAGGGTGGCGCTCTGTCGCTCAGGCCGTAGTACAGTGGAGTGATCATGGCTCACTGCAGCCTCAGCCTCCTGGGCTCAAGTGATCCTCCCACCTCAGCTTCCTGGGTAGCTGGGACTATAGGTACATACATTCTACCATGCCTGGCTAATTCTTTGCAATTTTTTTCTTTGTAGAGCCGGGGTTTTGCCATGTTGTCTAGGCTGGTCTTGAACCCCTGGGCTTAAGGGATTCCAAAGTGCTGGGATTACAGCTGTGAGCCACCATGCCTGGTGAATTATATATTTTACTTATTTATTACATTCATTATTTATTGCCTATTTTTCTCTGTTGCAATATAAGCTCCAAGAGAGTAGGAAATTTTCTTTATTTTGTCCACTGATGTTTCTGAGTCTCTGCAATAGTGCCTGGCACATAGGTGCTCCATAAATATTTGCTGAATGATTAAATAAATAAATGGATAAATGGACCTTCTCAATGGAGAGGGTTCAGAACTTTCATTAGATTTTCCAAGGTGTCTGGGACACACAAAAGGGTAGGAACCATTGACATAGTAACCCATCAAAAAGTTTGCTGGAAATTCTTTGCTTGCTGGGAAGTCTACCTAATGAAGCAGGAGACCCTGAGGAATTTTCCTCCTTTTTCAATTTGCGCCTCTCCAGAGAGTGAATTCTGGCAGCTGCCGGGATGTCCTCTTCCAGGACTGGTGGTGCTTCCCTGGATCCAGCCCTGGCCTGACTGAGGTAGGGAACCAGGGAATCATTGATGGAGGCAGTGGGCCGACGCCAAAGAAGCTGTGATTTTCCTTGCTCCTTTTGTGGAGTCTGCTGGGAGCAGAGGCTGAATGTGGCCACAGCCTCCTGAGCTTTCAGGAGGAGCTAGGCAAGATGCCCAGACCAACAGGAGCTGCTTCCTGCCTTACAGGCTCCAAGCAGAGGCAAAGAGTAAGATCGGGACTTCTCGAAGGAGCCCTAACCTGGGTGACCAGACAATGGCCTGTGATGCAGAGAGAGATAATAGTTAAGTGGGGGGAGCCTGGAAAGCAAAAAGACACCAAAGGCCATCTGGAGGTGATAGTGAGACTGAATTGGAGGTGAGTCAACCAGCTCACAGGGCAGTTAAAAAGACAAGTGGGTAATTGTGGGCGCGGTTGGTGGGTCATACACAGAAGATGAGGAACAAGTGGTTAATTGGGCCTGCAAGCCCAGAATCCCTCCTATAATTAGCAAATTTCAGGGCTTTGATATTTGCTTTGGTAACAACTTGTGTAGTAAATTGCAGGGAGGAAAACTGTACCCCCAGCCTGGGAGGTGACTTTGTGTCACCATTCTCTCACAAACACTTGTAGGCAGCATACATATGAATATATTCCCAGCATTGGGGGTGGGGCTTGCATCTTTCTGCAGGCTGACAGCATCCTGTGGTGCTTTCTGTTTTCATTTACCCCTTGCTTAAGTTTTTGCCAATCAGGACTGAAGCTGAGGGCTGGTTTCCTGGTGCATGCTTCCACTGTTCACATACTGGTTTTCACGTTCCCTTGAGCAGCAGCCCTTGGGGAGGAGAGACCTTCTGGCCAGAGATGTGACCAGGAGTGGCCATGGGTAATTCCTATGCAAGTTCTATAGTGGGGGCAGTGGGGGAGAGACACAAATCAGTTCTGTTTCAGCATTGTTGAAATTTTGTCTGTGAGGGTGGGCAGTCCTTGTTCCTGATTAGAGACTGGACTTTGTAGGTTTCATACCTGTGGTTACCTCTGCAGGCTTCTCAGCCATTCTAACCAAGTGCAGACCAGAAATAGGAAAATTGCACTGGGATTGTCATGGTAAAACCCTCTAAATGTCCATACATGCAGAGAGACTGATGAGCACAGGCAATGAAAAGAGCACTAAATGAAAGTGACAGGAGACCTGGGTTTAAATTTGCACTCCCTAATGATGGGTCTTGTCAAGTCACTTAAATACCTGTACATCATCTCTGTCATTTATAGGTCTGTTTCTCTTGACTGATTTTTGTCTTGATTATGAGTCACCATTTTTCTGCTTCTTTATATGTCTAGTAATTTTCTATTAGATGGCAGACATTGTGATATTCTATCATTAAGTATTTGGACTTTGTTGTCTTCTTTTTTTTAAAAAGGTTTGGTTTTGGCTTTATTTGGGCTTTATTTTGGCAGACAGTTAAGCTACACATGGAACAGTTTGACATCTTTGAATTCCTGGCTTAACACTTTGCTATAGAGCATCTAGAATAACCTTCACTCCAGGAATAATTCAGCCATTTTACTCCAGTGTGGTTTCTCTGGGCTCTTCACTGAATGTACCAAGGGATCACCAAGGACTCTCCACTTTGGTTGGTTGGTGCACAATCATTTCCTTACCTTGTGAAAGCTTTGGATCATTCAGCTTACAACTCTCCTGTCATCTCTCTTGCCTGCTCTTATAGAGTTTCACTTTAGAAACATATAGTTGAATACTCAGCAAAGACTCAAGACGATATCTCAGCAGATTTGTGGTGTTATTTTTCTGTGTATCTCTCTCCTTTCAAAAACTGTGATCTTTAACTCCTAGCTGCCTCAGCTCCTTAGACTCTAATCTCTGTCTCCTCAACTTAATGAAGCTACTGGACTGTGCTCTTGGGCTGGAAATTACCTCCAAGCATAAAGCTAGGGTTATTTCAGGTCTCACCTCATTGATGCTTTCTCTCACAGATTACAGTTTTGCGCTACCTATTTCCCAATGTCTGAAAACCATAGTAATTCTATCAACACTGGAAGTTGAAGTCTTCTCAAGTTAATAAAACTTGTTTTCCCAAACGTAGAAGCAGAATATAATAGTATTTTCCTCAAGTTAGTCATGATAACTCAACTCTGTAATTGATCTGGAAACACCTATAATGATGTATGAAAGAAGCAATGGAGCATGAAATTGGAATAGTTAATAAATTATAGTATCATTTTTCTTTTCCTTTGATATCAATAGAATCAATGGATTTATCATTTTCACAAAATTATAGAATTTTAGAGCTGCAAGGGACTTATCTCAGAAAGTAAAAATTGGGTTGCTCCAAATGCTTCATTCTACAGATGGGTAGACTGAGGCTTAGTGAGGGAAATTAATTTTTCCCAAGCTCTCATAGCCTATTAGTAGAAGAATGAGACTGGCACTCAGGTGTCTTGGCTCCCAGTCTATGGTGCATCCATTCATTCAGCTCACATTTATTGAGTATCTACTAAGTTCAGAACGTCAAACTAATTGCTATATTGCCTCTCTATAATATCTTGGTTTGCAGAAATGTTAAAAAATCAATTTTGGAACATTATAGTACGTTCAATAAATCAGCATACAATTTTGGACTGCTCTGGAGTAAGTGAGACTGATTGACATTAATTGGAGCAGCCTCCATTGTCCAATGCAAAAATGCAAAGTGCTTCCAGCATTCAGATCTCATGGGATATTCTATTATAGTGCTTCAGACATATGAACATGTCAGGTAATTACTGTGGTTTTATGGCCCTGTCAGTTATAGTTATAGGGAAGCTAAGGATTTACTCTGCACACAACCATTCCAGCGACTCAATGCAAAAATAGATGATAAAACTTTAAGTGAGCAGCATATTGCAAGATGTGAACAGAACAGCACATAAGATGTCAGGAGGCCTGGGGTCTAGACTTAGTTTGTTACTTCCATTCTCTGTGTCTAGGTTTTTCTATCTGTGAGATGAGCCTATGGTCTACGGTGTCCAGTCCAGCTCAGAGAATCTTTACATCCGAAGCTCTACAGCAGACCTATCCCTAGTGACATGCATGAAAAAGCTTGGAAATGGTCCTGGGTAGGAGCTGAGTGTGCAGGATGTAGAAGGGCATTCTAAACCAAAGGAAGAACACAAGTAAAGATGATGGAACAGGGATATGGCTAAAACGAAATTTGTGGTCTGATCCACACACCATTAATAGTGTAGTACAGCTGGAATATAGAGAAGAATTTGAGGACCCAGGAGTCAGTATACCTGCACCCTTGGAGACTCTGTAACCAGTCTGAGAAACTCTGCATTAAAAGCTAAAAATTGGCCGGGTGTGGTGGCTCACACCTGTAATCCCAGCACTTTGGGAGGCTGAGGAAGGGGGATCACCTGATGTCAGGAGTTGAAGACCAGCCTGGCCAGCATGGTGAAACCCCATCTCTACTCAAAATACGAAAACTAGCTGGGTGTGGTGGCGTGGGCCTGTAGTCCAAGCTACTCGGGAGGCTGAGGCAGGAGAATTGCTTGAACCCAGGGGGCGGAGGTTGCAGTGAG
This sequence comes from Callithrix jacchus, assembly GCF_049354715.1. NCBI lineage: Eukaryota > Metazoa > Chordata > Mammalia > Primates > Cebidae > Callithrix > Callithrix jacchus. The sequence goes on along the minus strand of NC_133516.1, from coordinate 22,957,269 downwards.
CCGAGATCATACCATTGCACTCCAGCCTGGGCCACAGAGCGAGACTCTGTCTCAAAAAAAAAAAAAAAAAAGGTAAAAACTGTTACCTGAATAGTTAATAACATCAAAGATTGTGAGTGCAAGTATAAATAACACAGAGATTAAGATAATGAATGAGGCAGGATCAGAAAGTGAGTGTCATATTTATCTATTTTTTCCTTTATCACTGAAACAAAACCATAACATTTCCAAATTGTTATGTAGAACTTGTCTCCTCTTCTAGAACAATGCTCAGAGCTTTGTAGGCTCTGGCTTGCAAAACAAACAAACAAACAAAAATATTGTGAAAGAGGGTAGTGGTAGATGAGGCGATGAGATGAGAAATGTTGATCAGGAGAACATGGAAAGCTTTGAACACCAGGCTTAAGGGTTTGTCATTCATTCTGCACATTGTAGGGAGTGAGTGATGTTTTATGAGCAAAAGGTTTATTACGCTCAGGTCTGTGTTTCCATTTAAAAAAATTTTTTTTATTACAGTGGGAGGAAAGGACTGGAGGAATAGAACAGAGGACCTGTCAGGAGGCTGGCTCAATAGACCAGGTGACAAGGAAGGAAGGATGAAAGTCTGAGGACCCTGACACAAGGTGAGTGATGGAGGAAGGCTGAGGATGAAAAATGAATGAGACCTGTTTGTTGACTGACATAGAGGTCAGGATGAAGCCCACATTACTAGGTTTCTAGGCCACGTGACAGGGTGAATGGTGACTGCAGAATAACCCCAGAGACAGAGCAGCAATTTAAAACAGGATTTCAGACAGATGGAGAGAGAGAGAAAAGTGGACTTTCATTTGATGCATTCTGTTTTTTTCCATGTTTGAAAAGAAAAGGATAAATGCATCTATTCCTTGGAGTTACTAATTAATTAGTATATATGAAAGCACCTAGGACATGCCAGTCACATAGTACCTTCCCAATAAATGCTAATTCCATCCATTCATCTATTTATTATTTATATCAGTTTGCAAGTTTGGAGAGAAATAATTAGTTTAATTAGGACCATATCAAACATTACAAACTCATTCTGAGTAAAGACATCTTTAGCCAAGGGGCTCTCTGTAGGCTCAGATCACTTCCAGCCACTTGATTGGACCATAGTTCAAGGCCAGAAATTTGTTTTCACAAACATCAGGACTTTTTTTCTCTCTTCCTTTCATTACCAACCCCCTGCCCCTGCTGCCATCCTTTTCTAGGTCTCTCATGTAGTAACTGCCAAAAAATAAAGTGCACAAACATTATGTGAAAAGCATATATATGTGTGTGTGTGTGTGTGTGTGTGTGTGTGTGTGTGTGTGTATATATATATATGAAGTCCCACTCGGTTGCCAGGCTGGAGTGCAGTGGCGTGATCTCAGCTTACTGAAACCTCCGTCTCCCAAGTTCAAGAGATTCTCCTGCCTCAGTCTCCCAAGTAGCTGGGACTACAGGCGCACGCCACCATGCCCAGCTAAGTTTTATATTTTTATTAGAGACGAGGTTTCACCATGTTAGCCAGGATGGTCTCAATCTCTTGACCTTGTCATCCACCTGCCTCTGCCTCCCAAAGTGCTGCGATTACAGGCATGAGCCACCTCGCCCAGCTGTGAAAAGCATAATTAATTGAACTCATGAGTTTATTCAGTTGACTCTTCTGAGGACATACCTGTGCCAGGCCGTTGTACATAGATGTGGGAGAGACTGTGGCATCCTCCTCTTCTCCATAATCGGACAGTACTGTTAGCACTGAGGCTCACAGAGTTGCCTTGCCTTGGGAGATGCAGGCTCCAGTGAGAGTGCCCCATGGAGCCTGGCCTCAGTTGCAAGCCTTCAAGGTGATGAGCAACGCCAGGCACTCTTGCTCAGGCTCCTGATCCCCATATTGCTCAGATCAGCCAAACTCTTCCACATTGGCCTCCTCCCTTTTTCTCAGTTCCAAGAGACCAGTGTCCCTGAGCAAGGGAAACATTTCACTCAGCTGCTTTCATCATGACAGCCAGTGCTGAATGCAGAGCTGTCAGGAAGCCAGGCCATGCGGGCAGCCAGCAGCATAGGCTGGAGAGCAGGGAGGGACTGCAGCAGGTGCCTGGGTGTCTCTGTGAGCTCAGTGGGACAAGATATCTTCTGTAGAATCCAGTGTGGACTTGGTTTGGCTTTCCAACAATGTTAACCCAACCAGATCCCTTCCTTTAGAATTCCTTCCCTTGCGTAAAGCCACTACAACTATAATCTCAGATCCAGAGGAAGCCTACAAGCTCTGGCTTCCCTTCTTTGCTCCCTCCTTCCTTCCTTTCTTCCTTCCTCCCCTCCCTCTTTCCCTCCCTCTCTCCTTCCCTCCCTCCCTCCCTCCCTTTTCTTTCCTTCTTTCCTTTTCTTTCTTTCTTTCTTTCTTTTTCTCTTTCTTTCTTTTTCTTTTTCTTTTCTTTCTTTCTTTCTTTCTTTCTTTCTTTCTTTCTTTCTTTCTTTCTTTCTTTCTTTCTTTCCTTCTTTCTTTCTTCTTTTCTTTCTCTCTTTCTCTTTCTCTCTTTCTCCCAAGACAGAGTCTTGCTCTTGTTGCCCAGGCTGGAGTGCAGTGGCACAATCTCAGCTCAGTGCAACTTCTGCCTCCCCGTGCCTCAGTCTCCCAAGTAGCTGGGATTACTAGGTGTCTGCCACCACACCTGGCTAATTTTTTGTATTTTTATTAGAGATGCAGTTTCACCATATTGGCCAGGCTGGTCTCCAATTCCTGACCTCAGGTGATACACCTGCCTCAGCCTTCCAAAGTGCTGGGATTACAGGCGTGAGCCACCATGCCCAGTCCCTTTTTGTCTCTAACCCAAACTGGCTGTTGTACTTTTACACACTCCTACCATTTTAAGGTTGGATCTAAGTCCCTTCCCCTTGAATCTGGTTGGGCATGTGACTACTTTGACAAACAGTACAGCAGAAGTGACTCTATGTGGTTTCAAAGCTAGGTCATAAAAAACCCTGTGGCTTCCAGCTTGTTCACTGTGTACTTGCTCCTGGAACACCGAGCTGCCATGTGAGAAGTCCAACTGCCCTGAGGCCACCAGGCTAGAGGGACCATGTATGTACAGGTTCTCTGATCAACAGTCCCCATCAGGCCCAGCCTTCTAGCCATGCCCATCAATGTGCCTGACATGTGAGATGAACCTTCAGACCAGCCCATCTGCCAGCTGAATATTTGTGAGTAAGCTTGCTTGATGGTCTGTGGAACAGAATCTCTCAGCCAAGGCCTGCCTGGGTTCCTGACCCACAAATTCAGATGATATAACACAATGGGCATGGTTTTAATCCACTGAGTTTTGGGGTGGTTTATTATGCAGCAATAGATAACTAGAACACTGGACATAAATAGAAGAAGCTTTGCAGTCAGCTTTTGATAAGTTTAGGCTGATTTCATGTGATGTATCCCATCCATCTGCTCGTGCTCGTGATCATTCCATCTTGTTCCAAACTTGGATCAAGTTACTTCTTAACTGAGCCAAAACTTTACCTGGGTTTACTGACAGCTCCCTGAGCCTTGGCAAAACTTTCAAGTTTCCCAACTATGGTTTGGTTGTCAGTAAAATTTCACATCCAGACACACACTCACACTTACCCCAACATAGCAGCTGCATGCTACCTTAGTCCACATGATTTGCAAAAATTGCCAAAAGTTGGAACTGTGCTTGTAAAAGCTGTTTTTTATAGATCTGCATAAACAATGGACAGATAACACTTTCCCAGCAACGCCACGTACCAGAAAGGGCAGCTTTCCATTTCTTGGCTTGCACTTCAGGCCCACATGAGTCTAAGATTTCTACTTGGTTGTTCCCCTCCCCTGTTACTGTCATTCTGGTTCTTATTTCACAGACAGAGGGGGAACAAACATTTCAAAATGAATGCGAGGTCAGTAAGAATTGAGTGAAACCAAGCCATTGGTACTTTTTTTTGGCCTTGGACTTGGAAAAAATTCCTGGTTTCCTGAGTGGGATGGAGGTGGGAGTCAGAGGGAGCAGTGTCCCTGGGATCCAGCGACGTGCTTATGTGTGCATTTCTCTCAGTACGCCACAAGGACAGGTGTGGTCATAGAGAGGGATGTGGGGTCAGGCCTGAGCACTGTCACATACTTGCTGTGTGACCTCAGACCAGATATTTAATCTGAGTCTTAGTTTTCTTATTAGTTAAATGAGTATAATATTAATCCATTAACAGGAAATAGGGGGACGTCTTAGTTTGAGTTTTGTCAGAAGCAGCCCCCGAGACAAGTGCGGTTTACTGGGGAGGAGGTAAACCAGGAAGAGCCGGAGAGAGTGATAAGGGGAGGGGAGGCAAGGGGTAAAGGGGCCATTGTCACTCAGTCACCACGAGCAACTGCAGCTTAATCCCTAGGGGGAAACTATTGGAAGGGTGTAAAACACACACCTCACAAACTATCCTCCCAGAGGGTGAGGGGCTGGAGTGCGTACACACCAGCTCCTCTCCGTCCCTGAAGGCTGCTCCCCAGAGGGTGTGGATTTCCCAGTGAGTTTTGCATCTCGTCTGGAAAGCTCCAGCACTGGAAAAAGCCCTCAGGGCCAGAAAAGCCAATCTTCCTGTTGGAAGTTCTCTGCAGCATACTGAGAGGCTAAGGCTGGACGGTCTGCTGTGCTCACCTTATCTGTTCTAGAAGACTAAGGTAGGTGTAAAAGGCTGGGCTACAGCGGGCTTCTCTTCTCTGTGTTGACCCCTTCTGCCAACAGTGCCCTGCCTTTGCCGGTCCTTCCTGAATCCCAAGGTCATTTGACACTTGATTGTCCTGTTTTACATGCCTGGAGACCTGAAGAGCTCTTTTCCCAGATAAATGTAAATGGGTCCAGGGTCAGCTCCACCCACTTTTTACACCTTGTTGCGTCCTGCATCTCCCACAGCACCCAGCTTAGCAAGAGACACGGTAGATAGAAGCTCCGTGGGCAACACTAGCAAGACCACATGGGTTAGAGAAGCCTGGTTTGTAGCGGAAGTGGTTTTGTACAGATGTGGCAGAGTGACATGCACACAAGAGAATTGCTAGATATAAAGTGCCATACTGATGTGAGGGACATTACTGATGGACTGTTCCTTGCTTGTTTTGGGCATCCCAGATCATGAGGATAGAGTCAGAAATAGCGCTTGAGGACACAATGACTCTTAAAGGGAAGAAGAAAGAAGACATTCGGTCCAGAACAGTTTTCCAGGCTCCCTTTTCCTTTCCCCAACTATCAGGAAACAAATGAATCCCCTGTTAGCCTCTGCTTGGTTTGTGTGGCACATGATATTTAGATGCTGGCATTGGCCTTGCCATGTTATGGGTCAATGAACAATAGCTAACATCATTTACTGCAGGTGCTCTCTAGTGCCTTCTATGTATTAATTCTCATCATAATGCTATAAAGTAGATTCTATCATCATTTTCATTGTATGATGAGGAAACTGAGGTACAGAGCGACATTAGGCAAGTTACCCAATGCTACACAGCTGTTAAGTGACAGAGCCAGAAATTAACCAGATTGTCTGCTCCATTGGGCATAATGAATGCAAATAACACTCACTTTTTTCTAGTTTAACTATAGAATATAGTGCCTGTGTCCCAAATCATATTTTCGTTTCTAGCACCATTGTTCAATAAAGCAAATTTTTGATAAATGGCCATTTGGACATTGGTGCTGATAAGTCTAACATTTCTGTCTACAGTCTCCTACATTGCTCAGATGTCCATTGTGATCAGAAGCTCACTGCAAGTGCTTAGCTGAGTGGAGAATGATTTCTCAGTGTTGTGTTTGCTCTGAAGACTATGAATTCTTGGGCAGGCAGAAGATGGAGGTGAGTGAGTAAGAGGTCAGATGGAAAGTCTCAAGGCCTGGGGTCCTGTGCAGCTGGGAACTCACTGATAGGCTGAGACAGTCTAAGCACATAGTAAGGTGACCAATGGTCTCAGGTGGTGGGGTCTCCTGGGAGGCAGGACTTTCATGCTAAAGCAGGGACAATCCTGGGGAAATTGGTAGTTTGGTCACTCTAACTCATATGCTGAACTATTAAATAAGAAGGTTGATTTTGGCTGGGCGCAGTGGCTCACTCCTATAATCCCAGCACTTTGGGAGGCCGAGATGGGTGGATCACGAGGTCAAGAGATCGAGACAATTCTGGTCAACAAGGTGAAACCCCGTCTCTACTAAAAATACAAAAATTAGCTAGGCATGGTGGCGCATGCCTGTAATCCCAGCTACTCGGGAGGCTGAGGCAGAATTGCCTGAACCCAGGAGGCAGAGGTTGCCGTGAGCCGAGATCGCGCCATTGCACTCCAGCCTGGGTAACAAGAGTGAAACCTCGTCTCAAAAAAAAAAAAAAAAAAAAAGAAGGTTGATTTTAACTAGAAAACAAGTAGGAAGAGCTCTATGGATTTTTAAGGTGCTGAGAAAACAGCTTCTAGACATATCTCAAAAGCCAAGTTTCTGAAATGTAATCAAGTTGTGATGGAAGAAAATTTGAAGCAGAAGACTGCAGTCCTGTCCATGGACTTTATGCCTGCGTGGCTTAGGAAATAAGTCAAACCTCTCTGAGCCTGTTTGTTCTCTTAAAAGATGTAGGTGATAGCACATTTGTCTCACTCACAGGGGTGGTGGTGGCCATCCAAACATAAGGAAATTGGAAAGATCATTCATCAGCAGATGCTCACACATTCCTACAGGATGACTGAAACCCACAGCGAACAATCCTCAGGGAATACACCTCAGGTCATCCTGAAGAATAAGTGGGAGGTCAGCCTCATGGGAAACCTGATATCTCCACACGCAGCTGTCATGCCATGTGGAAACAGTCATGTACAGGGTCCTGTCAACTGGTAGGCTGACCCCAGGTCCACTGACCCCTGACAGTGATCAACCGCTTCTGAAGGCTCCATGATTGAGGTTTGTCCCCAGGAACTCAGGGGAAACTGTGTATTGATGAAAGTGAACTACCAAAGTCATTTAGAGAACTCATATTCCTAGAATCTGTGATGGCCTGTGTGTCCCCTCCCTCTGCTTCCCTTTTTTGTTGCTACTGTGACCTGGACTCTGATGTCCCCTGAGGTCCCCCGGCCTCCTTGGGAAACAGTCTCCCTGTTGTTACTTTAGTATCATGTACCAGCTCTGCTTTCTCGTGCTAACTTCTGCGGTGGTCTGGACTCAAGTCTACAGGGCTGCCTGGGTGGGCGGACCCAGCCTCCTCCATCTGCCTTTGCCAGAATCAGAGCTGTGCATGGTGGTGCCTTGGAGGCTAGGATTATGTATGACTTGGGCTCCAGTAAACACTGTGTACACAAATCTTCTCTTTGGAGGGTTCAGGGATTGGCTGCTAAAGGGCATACAGAGAGAAGGTTTATGTGACTTTTTTTTTGAGTTGGAGTTTCACTCTTGTTGCCCAGGGTAGAGTACAGTGGACCGATCTTGGCTCACTGCAACCTCTCCCTCCCAGGTTCAAGTGATTCTCCTGTCCCAGCCTGTAGCTGGCACTATAGGTGTGTGCCACCATGCCCGGCTAATTTTTTGTATTTTTAGATGAGATGGGTTTTCACCATGTTGCCAGGATGATCTTGATCTCTTGACCTCATGATCCACCCACCTTGGCCTCCCAAAGTGCTGGGATTATAGGCATGAGCCACCATGCCCAGCCAATGGTTTTTGTGACTTCCGCAGCTTGACATGGGGCTTCTAAATTCATGGCTCTCACCTGAGTGTGCCAAACAGTCCCCTAGAAAGCTTGTTGAAATGCAGTGACCTGGGTCCTACATCCCAGGGTTTCTGATTCAGTACAGCACAAGAATCTGGATTTTTAAAGAAACCACTGAGTTGCTTCTGATACATGTTTCTAAGAGTCATATTTTATGGAACTTTTAGAGAATGAGAATGTGTTATTTAAAAAGCAATTCAGTGGCCGGGCGTGGTGGCTCATGCCTGTAATCCCTGCACTTTGGGAGGCTGAGCCAGGCTGATCACTTGAGGTCAGGAGTTCAAGACCAGTCTGACCAACATGGCAAAACCCTGTCTCTACTAAAAGTACGAAAATTAGCTGGGCATCATGGCGCATGCCTGTAGTCCCAACTACTTGGGAGGCTGAGGCAGGAGGATCACCTGAACCTAGGAGGCATAGGTTGCAGTGGAGCACAGATGGCACCACTGTACTCCAGCCTGGGCAACAGAGTGAAACTCTGTCTCAAAAAAAAAAAAAAAAAAAGGTAATTTAGTCTTTGGTGCTTTGCTTCAAGGTATTACTGGTGGCTGAGATGGTCACTGTCTAGAACTGAAACAAGTTCTGAGGTATGTTTTATTTTGATTGTTTGGATGTTGGTGAAACGGAAAACCAACTCAAGATCTTGGACACTTTTGCAAATATTATGTCTTCTGTCTTTCTGACATTCAGGAAAATGGGAGGCAGAGATTCTTATAGTATGCTCATTTTATAGCTGGGGTACTTGGCCAAGCTCCTTGGCTTAAAGGAAACCAGCACCTGCATGTTATTTTACTATTTCAAAGTGCTCATCCATGCATTTTATTACGTGGCCCTCACAGGAAACGGCTGCAGTTCGTATCAAGGCTTCTGTTTCACAGGCGAGGAAGCCTCGGGTCTGAGTAATTCTGGGACCTGCTGCAGGTTAGAGCGAGTGAGTGCTGACGCTGAGCTGAACTGGCTGCAGTGGCCCCTGATATCACAGCTTTCAATACTTCCAACTGCCTTTCTCTTTCCTTTGTTTTTGAGATGGAGTTTCACTCTTGTCGCCCAGGCTGGAGTGCAGTGGCACGACCTTGGCTCGCTGCAACCTCTACCTCCTGGGTTCAAATGATTCTCCTGCCTCAGCCTCCCAAGTAGCTGGGATTACAGGCATGTGCCATCATTCCCAGCTAATTATTTGTATCTAGTAGAGATGGGGTTTCACCATGTGGTCGGGCTGGTCTCAAACTCCTGACCTCAGGTGATCCACCTGCCTCGCTCTCCCAAAGTGCTGGGAATACAGGCATGAGCCACTGCACTCAGCCCCAACTGCCTCTCTAGAGAAGACAGCAGCTCAACTGAAAGTGGAACCAAGAGGCTCCAATTGCTGGGAAACAAATGGTGTTTCCAGGCTCACGGACACCTCTGCTCCCACGACTGAAGATCCAGCTACCATATCAGCTCCGTCTCCTTGTCCAGAAAGGGAGGAAAAAACAATGGGTCCTTTGGACTTTCCAGCTCCCAATGGGTCCTTCAGGACTTCCTGGATAAAACAAGGACAATCAGCAACTTAATTTAAATGGAAGAAAAAAGAAAGAAAACAGGAGATGCAAGTGGCAGACTTGGATGTCTACAGACATGCCCTCTTGGCTGCTTCTCCACATCCCGGCACAGACTTTTCTGTGTCTGACGCCTTTGTCTCACACCACCCAGGGCGGTGAGGTGGTCAGCTCAGACAGTGGCTGGAATGTATGGGGCCAATGGAGCCCCTCTTCCCACCCTTGTGGTAGGAAGGGGAAGCATGATGAATTTCCTCCTGGGTAAACATCTTCACAGGAAGCATTTATCAAATGTCAACAGGGCCAGCAGAAGAGTGTGGGATCAGCCAGGCAGGGATGGGCTTCCCCTGTCCTCTCCCAGGCACAGGCTGTGGGTTTTCTCCTGCACATTCGCACCTTCTTCTGTCTTGGGTCCCATCTTCTCTCAAGCAACTGAGCAGAGGGAGAGGAGGATACATCCTAAAACAACCCCAATTGGTTTTTGTTCTTGAATTATTGATTTATTTTATTTTTAAAAGTTATAGTGTAGGCTGGACATGGTGGCTCATGCCTGTAATCCCAGCACTTTGGGAGGCCGAGATGGGTGGATCACGAGGTCAAGAGATCGAGACCATCCTGGTCAACATGGTGAAACCCCGTCTCTACTAAAAATACAAAAAATTAGCGGGGCACGGTAGCACCTGCCTGTAATCCCAGCTACTCAGGAGGCTAAGGCAGGAGAATTGCCTGAACCCAGGAGGCGGAGGTTGCGGTGAGCCGAGATTGCGCCATTGCACTCTCAGCCTGGGTAACAAGAGCGAAACTTCATCTCAAAAAATAAATAAATAAATAAATAAACAAACAAATAAATAAATAAGTGCAAGTTATAGTATTATGTATAACATTAAAAACTGAAAACAACCTAAACATCTAAGAATGAGGAAAGTTAAGTAAATTGTCATATATGGTAGATTCTTATGTAGCCATTAAAATATTTGTATTCAGGCCGGGCATGGTGGCTCATGCCTGTAATCCCAGCACTTTGGGAGGCTGAGGCAGGTGGATCACAAAGTCAGGAGTTCGAGATCATCTTCTCTAATACAGTAAAACCCAGTCTCTATTAAAAATACGAAAAATTAGCCAGGCGTGGTGGCATGTGCCTGTAGTCTCAGCTACTTGGGAGGCTGAGGCAGGAGAATCCCACGAACCTGGGAGGCGGAGGTTGCAGTGAGCCAAGATTGTGCCACTGCACTCCAGTCTGGGTGACAGAGTGAGACTCCATCTCAAAAAATAAAAACCTGTATTCAAAGTTGTTATAACATGACAAATACTTGTGTTATTAAGTGAAAATGGCGCCTGTAGTCCCAGCACTTTGGGAGGCTGAGGCAGGTGGATCACGAGGTCGGCAGATCGAGACCATCCTGGTCAACATGGTGAAACCCCATCTCTACTAAAAATACAAAAAATTAGCTGGGCACAGTGGCATGTGCCTGTAATCCCAGCTGCTCAGGAGGCTGAGGCAGGAGAATTGCCTGAACCCAGGGGGCGGAGGTTGCGGTAAGCCGAGATCGCGCCATTGCACTCCAGCCTGGGTAACAAGAGCTAAACTCCGTCTCAAAAAAAAAAAAAAAAAAAAAATGGCAAGACAGAAAACTTCATCCACATGATGAGCTCAATTAGATATTTTTAAATGCATAAAAACAGGGCCAGAAAAGATGGGGTAAAAAATTTTTAGTAGGGAAGCTGGGTGTGGTAGCTCATGCCTGTAATCCCAGCACTTTGGGAGGCCAAGGTGGGCAGATCATCTGAGTCCAGGAGTTCGAGAGTGGCCTGGCCAACATGGCGAAACACCATCTCTGCAAAAGTATACAAATTAGTCAGGCATGGTGGTGGGTGCCTGTAATCCCAGCTATTTGGCAGGCTGAGACAAGAAAATTGCTTAAACCTGGGAGGCAGAGGTTGCAGTGAGCCAAGACTGTGCCACTGCACTCCAGCCTGGGTGATAGAATGAGACTGTCTCAAAAAAAAAAAAAAAAAAATTAGTAGGGATTCTCTTTGTGTGTAGGATAAATTATGGCTGTTTTTATTTATTTATTTATTTATTTATTTATTTATTTATTTATTTATTTATTTATTTATTAGGTGGAGTCTTGCTCTGTCGTCAGGCTAGAGTGCAATGGTGCGATCTTGGCTCACTGTAACCTCTGCCTCCTGGGTTCAAGCAATTCTCCTGCCTCGACTCCTGAGTAGCTGGGACTATAGGCGCGTGCTACCATGCCCAGCTAATTTTTGTATTTTTCGTAGAAACGGGGTTTCACCATGTTGGCCAGGATGGTCTCGTTCTCTTGACATGATGATCCACCCTCCTTGGCCTCCCAAAGTGCTGGGATTACTGGCGTGTGCCACCGTGCCTGGCCTTCTCTTTTTCTTTTATAATTTCTATATTGCCTATATTTGTACAGTAGAAATTATATTTTTCATAAGTTCATTCTGGGAGGAAGGGAGGAATCTTTTATTTTTGTTTCAAGATCCACATCTCTGAAGAATTAATTAAACAACTTGTTCAGACAGTTACTGCTCTGGGTGAAGAAAAAGCCACTGGTGTCCCAGCCAGGAAGGAGAAGTAGTTGGCAGGTTCCGGAGTTTCCAATGATGTGTAGGGGTCATTTTGGATCCCGCTGATGTTTGAATTGTCATATTAACTGCCCACATGGGTTCAGTCCTGCTGTCCTGGGAGCAGGCCCCAGGCCTCAGCTTCAAGGCTCAATAACAGGTCATCTTTCAGGCCTCCATTTCCATAGCAAAGTTCCCTGGGGTAACTGCCACTACACCCCACTCTTTTTAATAAATAGAGTTTCTATCAAGCCAGGCACCTGTAACATAGTTGACTGCCCAGATCCTTGCAGGAAAATGTGATAAGGAAACGTTTGGAAGAGTCACAAGCCCGCCAAGCCGCTCTTTGTCCTGGACTGGGCACTGCTGTCTGGATGGTGTGGCCATCCACCCTACTTTCAGCGCGATGCATACCCCGTACTTCACTCTCCAGCCTGGGGAAGCCTGGACCAGCAGGACCACTGATTCCAGGGTCTCTTGTGGACTTTCAGACTCCAGCTCCTACAATGCAGAGGAAAGACGCAGTCCCTCCCCACACCTGCTGTTTCCTCACACCTCCACAACCAGTCATCTTCTCATTTACGAGAGGCAATATGAAGTTGTCCTTAAGCCAGAAGGATTCGAATTTCCACTCTGCCAGCCATCAGCCGTATTCTCCTAGGCAAGTCACTTCTCCTTCTGTGCCCGGTTTCCTTATCTGTCATTCAAACAAATAAATCTGGCCAGGCACGGTGGCTCATGCCTGTAATCCCAGCACTTTGGGAGGCTGAGGCTGGCAGATCACCTGAGGTCGGGAGTTCAAGACCAGCCTGATCAACATGGAGAAACCCTGTCTCTACTAAAAATACAAGAATAGCTGGGTGTGGTGGCAAATGCCTGTCATCCCAGCTACTTGGGAGGCTGAGGCAGGAGAACTGCTTGAACCCAGGAGGTGGAGGTTGCAGTGAGCAGAGATCGTACCATGGCACTCCAGCAAAACTCTGTCTCAAAAAATAAAAATAAATAAACATAATTAAAAAATCTACTGAGAGTCTGTCTCTGTCTCATGCACTATACTAAGTGCTGGATAAAGATGTTGTCACCTTGTAGATTTGTTGTGAAATACTTAGCAAATGGTCACAGAATAAGCACTTAATCACTGTTAGTAAAGACATTTACTCTGTTTTTATTTCTATGCTTGTCTTTGGAGGAGAGTGGACTTCAGAAGACTGCAGGAAGCTGTCAAGCCTCTAGCCCTTCTCTGCCATCATGCGGAAACACTCTTGTCCTCTTCACTGGCTGAGGGCTGCTGTCTTCCCAGACTTCTCTGTGGATCCAAAGCCCAGTCACTCAGTAGCTCTGTATTTCAATCTTTGCACCAAAAGGCATCAAGTATCCTTCATGCTGGCACATAGGATAAGTGGAAGATGGAAAGAGGAATAAGAAAGGCAGTACCCAGCCTGGCACAGTGGCCCATGGTGGGCAGAACAACTGAGGTCAGGAGTTTGAGACCAGCTTGGCCAACATGGTGAAACCCCATCTTTATTAAAAATATAAAAATTAGGCATGGTGGTGGGCACCTGTAATCCCAGCTACTTGGGAAGCTGAGGCAGGAGAATCTCTTGAACCCTGGAGGCAGAGGGTGCAGTGAGCCAAGAACATATCACTGTACTCCAGCCTGGGTGACAAGAGTGAAACTCTATTTCAAAAAATAAACAAATAAAAAAAGAAGAAGAAGAAGAAAAAAGAAAGGCAGCAGCCTGTGGCAGCTCATGGAGAGGGAATGCAGAAACAACTGCAGGTAGATGGAACACAGAGCAGAGCAGAAAGTCGCATTCTTCACGGGGAGGAGAGGCCATTTCCACCTGTGGGCTTGAGGCATGGCTTTGGAAAGGCTTCCTGGAGGAGGTGGTGTTTGGATTATGTTTTGAAGAAAGGGAAAGACTTGGGTGGGTCACGTGGAGGTAGGAAGAAGGGACCCACCTCAGCTGAAAGCTTATTGCCAAGGCAAAGGATACCACTTGAACCCAAGAATAGAAGACTCTTGGACTCCAGGCTATCAGCTAATTGTGCAGACATTTTCAAGCTTCCATTGCACTGTCAATAATCGTCATGGGCCATTTTTTGCATACATGACGTTGTTCGAATTTCACAAAAATTAAATTGAATGAGTGGGACAGAGCATGAATTATGATGCCCACTTTCCAGATGAGCAAATTGTGACTCTGGGAGGTGAAGGGGTTTGACTTCGTCCACGAAGGTGGCAATGCGAAGGTGGGCACTGCACTCAGATCTCTGGGCTCCAAGTCCAAAACACATCATGTGGCATAAGATTGATCCTCTCTGTCTCCTCCACCCACTGGCTGTTATAGATGGTCTTTGGAACCAAAGGAACTTTGAGCTGGTGCCTTGGCCTCAGTTGATGTTCCATTCACAATTGCCAGGACTCTGTAATAGCATCTTTAGAGATTTCCCCTGCTTCCATCTGATGGCTTCTAATTCATCCTTTCAAAACACATCTTCTACACAGAGTAACTTTTTTTTTTTTTTTTTTTTTTTTTTGAGACAGAATCTCCCTCTGTCACCTGGGCTGGAGTGCAGTGGTGCCATATTGGCTCACTGCAACCTCTGCCTCCTTGATTCAAGTGATTCTCCTGCCTCAGCCTCCCAAATAGTTGGGATTACAAGCACCTGCCGCCATGCCCGGCTATTTTGTATTTTTAATAGAGATGGGGTTTCACCATGTTGGCCAGGCTGGTCTTGAACTCCCGACTTCAAGAGATCCACCCGCCTTGGCCTCTCAAAGTGCATTGATTACAGGGATGAGCCACTGTGCCTGGCCCAGAGTAATTTTTCTTAAGCCTAGGTCTGATCACCCCATGTTCTTGCATGGCGTTCAAAAACCTTCAGTAGCTGCCCTGCCTTTTATGGGTACCGTTCCTTACCCAAACTTCTTCCTGTTCTTCTAGGCTCTCCAGAATTCCTCCTGCCCTCCGGGCCCCTTTCCTCGCCTGCTTTCCTTGTGCTTCCTGTGTGTGAGACACTGAGTATCCTGGAGTTCCCAAAGTGTTCCAAGATGTCTCCTCATAGCTTTGTGCACACATGGATTCTAGAGCAAGACCACCTGGGTTTAAAATTCGTACCCACCACTTACGTAGCTGTGAGACTGAGAATAAGCTCTTTAACATCACCGTGTCTCAGCTTTCTTATCCGTAAAACGGGGATAATGCTAGGACCCAATTTGTGGTGTTGTTGAACAGACTCATTGATTTCGGATAGCAGATCTAAGCCTGGCACAGAGTAGGTGCTTAATAAATATCGTTGTGGCTGTTCCCTCTGCAAGACCAACTTTCCCTGATCTGGCGAACTTAGGCAGGCTCTCTCTGGCTCCCTTCTCTGGCTGCAGCCTCTGGGAAGCCTACTGTAACTGCCTGAGTCAAGTACCTCCCTCTCTCTCTCTTGCCTTCACAGAGGCCTGCACACCTCTTAGGCAGAGAACTTGTCATTTTTTAAAATTGTACTTTAAGTTCTGGGGTACATGTGCAGAATATGCAGGTTTGTTACGTATGTATACACGTGCCATGGTGGTTTGCTGCATCCATCCCCTGTCATCTACATTAAGTATTTCTCCTAATGCTGTTCCTCCCCTAGCCCCCACGCCCTCCCCCAGGCCCTGGTGTGTGATGTTCCCTTCCCTCTGTCCATGTGTTCTCATTGTTCAACTCCCATTTATGAGTGAGAACATGTGGTGTTTGGTTTTCTGTTCTTGTGTTAGTTTGCTGAGAATAATGGTTTCCAGCTTCACCCATGTCCCTGCGAAGGACATGAATTCATCCTTTTTTACGGATGTATAGTATTTCATGGTGTATATGTGCCACATTTTCTTTATCCAGTCTATCATTGATGGGCATTTGGGTTGGTTCCAAGTCTTTGCTATTGTAAACAGTGCTGCAATAAACATACGTGTGCATGTATCTTTATAATAGAATGATTTATAATCCTTTGGGTATATACCCAGTAATGGGATGGCTGGGTCAAATGGAATTTCTGGTTCTAGATCCTTGAGGAATCGCCACACTGTCTTCCACAATGGTTGAACCAATTTACACTCCCGCCACCAGTGTAAAAGTGGAGAACTTGTCATTTTTGAGAGCTGGGCCCTGTCTGAGCCCTTGTGATGCTTGTCACACCTAGCCCCGCCCTGACACATAGTAGGTCCTACTGTGAAGCTGTGGAGGGAGTGAACAGCCTGCAGGGCTGCACAGAGGACCTCTCTGTGGCACGGCCACCAACATGTGCTGGGTGACCGCAGAGACTCCTTTACTCCTTCGTTTCCCAGAAATAAAATGGACGACTGGCCTCCTGGTCTGCTGGGGTGTCCCAGACAAGGCCAGACCCTGGAATGTGGGGCATGGGTTAGCAATGAGTCTTATCACAGAATATTAGCCTGTTGGCCAGAGCAGGTTCACTCTAGGACTCCTCACTTCAGGCTCCTTCCCAGACCCAGGACCTCCAGTTGTATTTGTCATGTCGTGTTCTTTTTCTTAAAGACAGCCCTCACCCTCCCAACTGTGCAAGCTTCAGGTCCGCCTCAATCCCGATTTGCCCCTGGAGTGAATGCCCCCATCCCCTGTCCTTGTAAGTTTCTTCATGCTCTTGATTTCCCAGCCTTTTGCTCTCTTTGCCCTTCGTATCTGACTCTGAGTCGGGGAGGAGGACCAGGAGAGGAGGCCCATCACACTCTGTCCTCTCCTGGCTTCTCCACACTCCTGGGACGCCTGCAGAGCAGCTGTGAGGAGTTGCCTGGAGTTGCCAAATCTCATGCAGGGCACCGCCTGTCACCCACATCCTTGTTCTTTCCAGAGGGTCTCTCGGGTTCTCAAAAACCTCCCTCTTGGTGTTGGCTCTGAACAATGCCCCATCCTTCCCCAGTTACTCTCTACCCACTATGCCCTGTTTGGTCCAGCCTCCTTGAATGAACCAATTGACACTCCCACCAACAGTGTGAAAACGAAGTTGTCATTTTTGAGATCTGGCCCATCTGAGTCCTTGTGACTCCTGGACTTTGGGCTTTCAAGCCTCCTTCTTCCAGGATGTGGCCTCTGGTTCCATAAACTCTGACTATGGGCAACAGATCCTGCCAACCTGCCAGGCAGGCCTGTGGCTCGGAGCAGGCGTGTGGCTCAAAAGGCCAGGTCTGTCCCTTAATCAGTTCACTTGTGTGGGAGGAGGGCAGTGGGGAGGGGTAGGGTGGCGTTAGACAAATTCAAACCATTTCCGTAGGGAGGAAACATAATTTTCATAAATATGCTATTTGGAGGCTACCTAGATACACCCTTCAGGGTGCATTTCTCAACCCTGGCTGCTCTTGGGAATCACTTGGGGAGGTTTACAATATACTGATGCTTTGGTCTTATCCCAGAAATGCTGTTTTAATTGGTGTGGGGTGCAGCCCAGGAGGCAGGCATTTTTAAAGCTCCCCAGGTGATTCTCACGCGCAGCCAAGATTGGGAACTACCGCTTCAGGGAGCACATCTGGTAAACCGAAGGCAGATCAAGGTCTTGGAGCAATGTGGTTTCAGTGTGGGTGCATGGCAGTGCTTGATTCCTTTGCCTCCCTGATTGGATTTGATTAAACAGAGCTCTGCTGACTCCTGCACCTGTCCACTGGATGGGACGCAGGCACAAAGCACCTAACCATGGATCAACTCCCACCACCCCCCCTTGCCACCCAACATCCCTGGAGGACAGTTTTAGGGTAGAAACAGCTCCTGTCATTCTGGCACCCTCTAGGCCCAAGTCAGAGGTCTTGCTCTTGCCAGGCACGTGAGAACAGGGTTCATATTCCAGCCAAGCCCCTGGCACTGCTCCCACACTTGCCCCTCCTCCTGCCTGTTCAGCTCAGTGAATTGCACCCCCTTGGCTATTCAGCTTCCAAAAGTCACTCCCCCTGGACTCTGCCCTCCTTCCCTCCATATCCAGTAGGTCATCATGTACTGCACACGCATCCACTGAACAGTCTGTAAACCCGCCTTCCTCCCCAGTCCCACTGCCCAGGCCCTCCTCGGGCCGCTTTTCTTCCTCCCTAGTGCAATGGCAGCACCTGCATTTGCTTCTGAGCTGCTCTGCACTGCGATTTTCTCCCTCTATGCTAGATCAGTGCTCCTGTCCTACTGAAGTGCCTCCTCACGCTCTCTCCCTCTGTCTTTCTCTCTTCTCTACGTGTATGTTTCTCCAAGTGATTCAAATCTGAAACTTCCTGGGATTTCCCTCTGCCTAGCACAGTGGTTCTTAAAGTGTCTTGGGAGGACCAGAAGCATCATGATCACTTGGGAACTTGTTAGAAATGCAAATTCCCAGGTCCCACGCAGGACCACTGAATCTGGGGCTCTGAGGGTGGGCCTAGCAGCCTGCATTCAAGCCCTTTGGGTGAGTCTGATGTGTGCAGGAGCTTGGAAGCCACTGGGCTGGACAGTTCATGCCATCCTCTCGTGTGAATGGAAAGCTTCCCACATGCACGCTGGTCCCAATTTACCTGTTTCGTCCAATTCCCAACTGTCCCATCTCCCATATCCCTTCCCATGGGACCCTGCTCACACGGTTCCCTCTCCTGGAAAGCTGTTAGCCACTTCCATGTATTCAAACCTTCAAGATCCAGTTCAAGCATCATTTGTTTTGATGGATCCCAAGACTACTCCTACAAGAAACATTTTCCTTCCTCCAACCTCCACAGCATTATTTTCTGCCTCTCTTTTTCTCTCATTAACTCTGTCTCTTTCTCTCTCTCTAAAGGGGTTTAGCCTTTAATAAGCAGGGCTCCTTTCAACCTTGACTACACATGAGACTTACTCAAGGAACTTTAAGGAATACTTACATACAGGCTACACTCCGAAGCAATCAGACCAGAATTTCAGGAAGCCTGTCATTGTATATTTCAAAAGTTCCCTTAGATAAATTTAATGTGCCTCTCAGATTAAGACCCTCTCTTGTAAAGTGACCAGATGGAAAATCATGATGGGAAAAGATGCAAATTTAAAGTTTGGAGACACAGGTTCTGCTCAGGGCTCTGTCCCACATCTAATTTGGGGCAAATCACTTCCCCTCTCTTGGCCTCTCTTTCCCAAACTACAAAATGGGGCGTTGTTTTAGATCAGTGGCTCTCAAAGCCAGCCTATGCCTGGATGCCAACCTTAGGGGTTCCCACATAATCTGTCTGGGGAGCAGCCTGGATTCTAATGTGCAGCTGAGGGTGAGAACCACACTCTCAATCTTATCCAAGGGCCATGCAATTGTGTACAATGGTTTACTTTTGGGAGCAAGGATGTCTGTCTCTTCAAATACTTGGACTTCTTGGCCCCAGCATCTATTAATTCTTCCTCCTCCTTAGTGAAAACCTCAGACCTGGTGTCAGAGATGCTGAGGCATGTGAAGCGTCCTTATCTGATAGCATAAGAGCCAGGCATATTGTGAGCCTACCACAGGCAGCCTGGTTGGGTGTGTTTGGCCAGGGTGGCAGGAAGCGGATTAAGGAAGGACCAGATGAAAATGCTTCCCAGAGGCCTGGCAGGGGGTCACTGGAAGGGCTCCTTCTGAGCTCCAAACACCACCATCGGTGGAGGATGGGTTTTCCTTCGAGGCTGGGTCAGGCAGGGTCGTATGTAAAGGGCAGATGTGAAAAGAGACCTTGTAAAGTGGCAGAAGACAGGACGCACCCAGGGAAGTGGAGTTCTGAAACTAGATAAGTCAGTCTGCAGCCTGGGGTAGACAGGATGACCCAGCAGTGGCCAGGGGCCAGGCGCAGGGGCAGAGGAAACAGCTGCTTATTTAAGGGGTGGGGGTGGGGGTGGGGAAGGGAAGTAGAATGCTTACAGAAGCGTTCTCTCTGATGAAGGTGTTACTGATCCCTGGAGACACCCAGCAGCCATCTACAGCAGGCTTCTCTGTTTATCTGCACGCCACACCATCCCGTTTCCCTAGAAAGGAGAGCCCAGAGCAGAGACCTTCCACCTCGGATCCAGGAGAGTGGAATAAACACTCCCCCAAACCATCATCCTCCCTCAATCCCTCAATCCCCAACGCCCTCACGCCCCAGCACGATTAACTCTTTTCTTCCTCTGTGCTTTGTCCTTCTGTCGCTTACCCCATAAGGATTTCTTCCCCTACATATGAGCTGGTTTCTAAGTCCAACTGCCCCGGGAGGAGGGAGGGGGCTGTGTTTTGCAGTGAGAGGTGATGTTGGTTTAGAGAGGTCGGAGTTGTTTTGCAGATGGGAAAACAGTCCTGGGGGTGCGGTGTCTGGCCTGGGCCAGCCCAGGGCGCCAGGACAGAGGTCAAGCCGTGTGCCTGCAGCTTGGAGCGCTAGACCAGGCTTCCTGGTGACTTAACAGTCTAAGCCATTGAGGAAGAAAAAGCACATGGAAAAGGAGCTTTGTTTTGACTTCTTGGCACTGGC
This sequence comes from Callithrix jacchus, assembly GCF_049354715.1. Classification (NCBI taxonomy): domain Eukaryota; kingdom Metazoa; phylum Chordata; class Mammalia; order Primates; family Cebidae; genus Callithrix; species Callithrix jacchus. The sequence goes on along the minus strand of NC_133516.1, from coordinate 22,936,983 downwards.
AAGGACCGGTTCTCCCTGCTGGGAAGATGAGAATGTCCCAGGGCTGTGGCTGTGACATGTTTTCACCCCACACTCCCGCCCTGGGTGGTGTCTGGTGAGGCCTGAGAGAAGGTAATTCTCCAAGGTTAAGACTCTTGGGGTTGCTCCAGGCAAGTAAAGTTTTTGAGCTTGAATGTTGGTCAAATAAAGCTCTGTGGTCCCAAGGAGGGAGAGAAGATTCAAAAGCCACCCACCTGGAAGGCTCATCACGGCTTTGGAGGTGTCAGATCCCCTTTGCAAGGCCAGTTTTTTGGTTGCCTTCAAGGTCGATGAATCAGAACAGTCTGAATTCCATGTGCCCTGGCACAGCCTGGGCAGGGGCAAAGGGTCATGTGAGGAAGAACAGGCATGAACTAGGTGGAACCTGGCGCTGCCCTTGAGGCTGGCCCCAGCACATGATACAAATGGCAAGAGGCAGAGGAGTGTTTTCAGACCCCCAAATTATAAAGTACTCGGAGAATCACAACGTTGGAAGGGATCTTAGACTAATTTAGTATCTACTCCACTCAGATGATCCAACCTGCTGGCTTTACAGATGAGGAAACAAAGATTCTGGGATGTGTGGTGATGGGTTCACGGTCCTCCAGGGAGTGGAGACAGGTCTAGGATGAGCTCTCCAATGCTCAGCCCCAGGCACTTTCCCTGGGTCCCCTGCTGCTTCCAGTCTTGCAACAGAACTCTGTGCCGTTTGGCTCGCTCTTAACATCCCTGACCTCTGGAGGGCCATCCCCAGTGCTGTGATTTTTGGCAAATCTGTTACCCGTGCTGTCGCTCAATCCAAGCCAGCTGGGAAGCCAGGCAGGACTCAACAGCTCCTGGGAAGCCATCTGAGGCACTCTCTGACCGTTCTCTGCCAAAAGCCCCACAGCTGGGAAAGAACTGGCTGGCGAGAGTTTGAGGTGGCTTGGCGACACCCTGATAAAGGCTTGGCCTCTGCACACCCCGCTCCCCCCACCCAAGAAAACCTCCAAACTAGGAAGAATGTAAAGAAGAAACATCCTAAATTGTGAGCCTTCACAAGGAGATTTTCATTGGTTTCTTCTCCCACCAATTAATGGGATTGGTTTTCAGGAAAAAAAAAAAAAAAAGGTAGGAAAGGATTGCTATGAGGCCAGATATGGTGATTGCCCCAGGAGAGAATGAGTTAAGAAACTTGGGAATAGCATTGAGTAAGACTGCCCACAGAAACTCATGGAAGAACCCACAGTTTAACATGTTATTACTTTTTTTTTTTTTTGAGACGGAGTCTTGCTCTGTCGCTCAGGCTAGAGTGCAATGGCTCAATCTTGGCTCACTGTAACCTCCGCCTCCTGGGTTCAAGCGAGTCTCCTGCCTCAGCCTCATGAGTAGCTGGGATTACATGTGCCCAGCTAACTTTTGTGTTTGTAGTAGAGACGGGGTTTCACCATCTTGGCCAGGCTGGTCTCGAACTCCTGACTTCGTGATCTACCTGCCTCAGCCTTCCAAAGTGCTGGGATTACAGGCGTGAGCGACTGCACCCAGCTACATGTTTTTACCTTTTTTTTTTTTACCCCAGAGAATTTTAAAGTGACAGATCCCTAAGGACTATTCTTTCCCCTAATAGAAGAGGGAAAATGTAGACTCTGAGTAGGGAGGCAATTGTCTCTGGTCAAGCAGCAGGGAGGTGTGCATGGGGTTAAGAGAAACTCTGCCCAGGCTTGGTGGCTCATACTTGTAATCCCAGCACTTTGGGAGACTGAGGCAGGCAGATCACCTGAGGTCAGGAGTTCGAGACCAGCCTGGCCAACATGGTTAAACCCCATCTCTACTAAAAATACAAAATTAGCCAGGCATGGTGGTGGGTGCCTGTAATCCCGGCTACCTGAGAGGTTGAGGCAGGAGAATCATTTGAACCAGGGAGGCTGAAGTTGCAGTGAGCTGAGATGTGCCACTGCACTCCAGCTTGGGTGACAGAGTGAGACTCTGTCTCAAAAACTAACAAACAAAAAAGCACTCCAGGTTCATCCCTCCTGTCTGGGGCTCAGCTGTGCCACGTGGGCTGTTTGCACAGGTGGAGATCAAGGCCACAGGTCTGTGTTGCCCAAGCAGTCTCTGATGGCAGCCTGCCAGGTGAAAGCATTGGCCAGACCCTTGGCCTGATACTAGGCTAGTAATGAACTTCTGTGGTTGATGTAACATATTACCTTTTGAGCTCCAGTGGGGAGGTGAGCCGAAGTCACCAATCCTGAGATGTAGTACAATCCCACGTCTCTCCAAGAGTCACCTGAAGTGAAGTGCACAAGGAGGAGAGAGCTCTGCCACCTGAGGCTCCCTTTAACATCCTGGAGACACCTCCTTTCAATGATGGAACTCAGGAAGATGGTGGGCAGGCTCAGGCAGAGCACCTGGGACTTACCAGGTACACTGGGATGAGACTCATGCCCAAGAGAGGCTTGGAGCAGACTGAACAGAAAAGGTTCAGGAGTGTGGTGAATACGTAGAGGTGATGGGTCATTCTGGCAGGTTGTCAGTATGAGACAGGTACCAGCTGTGGAACGGGAGGGCTGCAGGTGCAAGAAGGTATAGGCAGCTAGGACTTCCTCTGCCCCACCCAGCAAGTGACCAGTGTTGTCAGGGTCACAGAGCTCAGAGGTTGAGAATGCAGGCTTTGCAGTCAGACAGGAGGTCCTGACTCAACCTCTTCCTGGCTGTGTGAACATGGACAAGGTTACTTAACTCCTTTGAGCCTTAGTTTCCTCATTAACTGGGTGGAGACTAAAGTACGAAATCACAGGTCATGGTGAGAATTCAATACAAAAACATATATCAAATATTAATCCTAGTGCCTGGCATTCAATACAAAATTGTTATCATTATTACTTTTTTTCTTTCAGGGATTATTTTCAGACCTCATGAAGCTGCTGGCTTATAGAACAGGAGTCTTTCTGTTGGCAGCCAGGAGAGGTATATAGAAAGGGGCAGGACAGATTCTGCAGCTCCATTTTATGGGCCATCACCTGTCTTGGCCCTTTCTTACTTCAGTAGGGTATGTGGGAGCAATAAGGCAAGGGTTGTCCTTGGTTACACGAAGTCTTACAAATGCTTCCAAAGCACAGAGGCTTTCTCCTTCTCAGGATGTGGGCTGGAGATGAGGTCTCCCATTCCCTGCTCTTGCTCAGGGCATTCCTACCAAGCTTCCCTCTCACACCGGTTCCTTACAGCTGGCCTTATAGTGTGAAGAGGGGCCCAGACAGCTAACGTCAGATCTGGCCAGGCAAATCCTTGAGGTCCTGGCATGCTCTGCGCAGAGCCAGGCGTCCTCATGCTGAGGCCTTGGGCTTACAGACCCGAGTACTTCCTATGGGAGATATGTGGTCCCAGAGGTAACACCTCGTAGGGGCCTATGGATTCTCCCTCAGGCTTTGAGCTGTGTTGCACCCTTAGCTGCTGATGTACATGAGGATTAAAAAAATGCTACATTTAGCAGTAGCCTTAGTGAGGGGCTAGACATCTATATCACCTCTGAAGGTGGCTCAAGAATCAGAGCAAGGATTTGAACGGTATTTCCACAGGTCAAGGGGCAACTCTCTTCCTCCCAATCCCCCCACAGATCTTGGTTTCATCTCAATATAAATGTTGAACCAAGATTTCAAGAAGAACTGAAGGGAAGGGAGCAAATTATGGATCTTCCTGCAATTGTAGGTCTTGGTCTGAACCTGATTCAATATGAGTCCTTAAAACAAACTGTGGCAGAGACTGCTAGCAGCCAAGGCCATCTTGTTCTTGCCTTCCTCATCACCCAAACAGACTATATTTCCCATACTCCTTTGCAGCTAGGCATGGTCATGTGACCGAGTTGTAGCCAATGGAACATGAGTAGGAGTGATGGGCACCACCTCCAGGCCTGGCTCATCAAAACGTCTCAGGTTCACGCCCATGTGTTCTTTACTGTGTTAGGCAAATAAAGATAATGCACAGGGTACCCTTGAAAGCCATGTGTTATAATGACAGTGTTCATCCAGCCTTGATCCCTGTGGAAGTAAGTGGAGGAGAGCCCCTAGGCTGGCTCATTCACTGGCTCCAAAATGATATAAGACTACAAAGTAAACATCCATTGTATACTTGGATTGTTATGAATTTTGGGGTCTGTTTGCTACAGCAGTGCACTTATATTAACTCACAGAGGATCACACCTTTGAGCTAGAGTGACAGTCCCTAGTTCTTGTCCTGTATAAGTCTATAAAGTCTATTCTCTCTCTCTATATATATAGAATATGTATATGTATGTGTATAATATATATATAATATACGTATATATGTATTTTTGAGACAGAGTCTCACTCTGTTGCCCAGGTTGGAGTGCAGTGGCGTGATCTCGGCTCACTGCAACTTCCACCTTCCAGTTTCCAGTGATTATCCTGCTTCAGCTTCCTGAGTAGTTGGGATTACAGGTGCCTGCCATCATGCTTGACTAATTTTTATATTTTTAGTAGAGACAGGGTTTCACCTGTTGGCCAGGCTAGTCTTAAACTCCCAACCTCAAGTGATCTGCTCACCTCAGCCTCCCAAAGTGCTGGGATTACAGGCATGAGCCACCATGCCTGGCTCTATTCTAAGTATTCACAGTAATTATGTTCTATTATATAAAGTGGTTATGAGCATTGATTTAGCAAAACTGAGCCATTGCTTCTCGGGGAAATACAGACTTCAGTTTCTGTGAACCACTAGACACAATATTTTTGTTAATGACCAATATACAAACTTGTTTTGTGGGTGTTTCTGCTTTAAGACACCATATTTAAATATATTGTTGGTTTGTTAACAATGAACTCATAGCCATTATAACTCTGCCTGAATTAAATTTATCTAACACACATATGATTTGCTCCCTAAGGCGCATTGCAGCCTTTTTGCATTTAAAACACTGGATAACACATCAGCAGTCTGCTTGAGGACAATTTTAAACAGTTAAATCACCAAGAAAAGCATAAAAATGCAAAAAAAAAAATGTGGCATTAAATAGACTGCCAAAAGGACACTTGTTTACAGTGTGATAGCCAAAACAAGAAGGCAGGGCATCGCCTTGCTGGACCTCAGCTGGGAATGCATGCATCCTGGGCCGCAAATACTTCGCCTGTCTGTGCCTGTGCAGGAATTACCTTGAAAGAGCCAATGAGGGAGGTGATGGAATTCAGCCCTGGAGGTGGGGCTTCGACCTGAGTACTTCCTATGGGAGATACGTGGTCCCAGAGGTAACCCCTCTTAAGGGCCTGTGGGGGGATTGAGAGGAAGAGAGTTGCCCCTTGACCCGTGGAAATACGGTTCAAATCCTTGTTCTGATTCTTCAGCCACCTTCAGAGGTGATGAAGATGTCTAGCCCCTCCCTAAGGCTACCTCAAAGTGTAGCATTTTTTAAATCCTCATGTACTGGACCAAATTGAGGAGTAGTTAAAACAGGTCAGGAGCAGAAGCACCTCCCCACGAGACACACCCGCCAGTGTGCCCTATCAGTTTCTCTTGCTATGGCGACACCCAAAAGTTACCGCCCCTTAGCATGGCAACCCGAGAGTTGCCACTCTCATTCTAGAATTTTCTTCATAAACTACCCCTTAATGTGCATATAGTTAAAAGTGGGTATAAATATGAGTGTAGAACTGCTCTGAGCTGATATTCTGGGCACACAGTGTATGGGGAATTCCTGTTCCGCAAAAAGCAGTACCTCTGCTGCCACTGCACACGTTGCTATTTAACGCTCCTGGCTCACCCTTGAATTACTTCCTGGATGAAACCAAGAACCCTCCTGGGCTAAGCCTCAAGTCTGGGGCTTGCCTATCTTGCATCACCATCAGTATGGACTCCGGGGTTACAAATAGCTGCATTTGCAAATATGGAATCCATGAATGGTGAAGATAGACTGTCACTGGATACCACTGGAATTCTCTGATCTGATATTTTCATGTGCAAATCCTGACTGCTAAGGAGGATTGGGAGGAGGTGGATTGCTGGAAGTCTTAGGCTAGTACTAGGAATATGGGGTGTGGTATAGAGACCTGTGTGTGGCTCCCAGTGGGTCAGTACCTGCTGCCTCTGCTAGTATGGCTCATGCAAGAACACCTTTGGCTGAAGGTGGCACGAGAGTCTGGCCATCAGGCTGCAATTAATTTAAAGGTGATGGAGACTGGCGGGATCCAGGATAACCAAGCTCTTGGCAGCTGCTTTTCAAGATAAGACCAAATCATGAGATGATTTTTAGTCACATGAATGCACCATGTGACTCTCTTACTTCAAGGCTTTGTACCTATTGTTCTCTCTGTGCAACTCCACACCCTTTCTCTTCTTTTTCTTCTTCCTATCATATTGCCTGCCTTCCATCCATCAAATCTTGGTCCGTTCTTCCACATTTAGATTCCGAGTTGGCCAGGGTTTCACCTGTTAGCCAGGCTAGTCTCAAACTCCTGACCTCAAGTGAGCTGCTCATCTCAGCCTCCCAAAGTGCTAGGATTACAGGCATGAGCCACTGTGCCTGGCTGTATTCTAAGTTTTCACAGTAGTTATGTTGTGATCACTTGGATGAAGTGGTCCAGCTCTATGTCTCTCAGTATCCAATATTTCCTCCAGTTGATGGTATTAGGTAATTTTCTCTCTCCCTGACTGAACTTTCAGTAAACTCCATAAGGGCAGGAACCGAATCTATTATTGTATCCCAAAGAAAACTGCCTTAAATAAGGATGATGTATGTTGACTCTTGGAAATAAATATTTTAGAGAGTCAGTCTCAACATTGTTTCAATTCAGTAGCTTGGGGATGTAACCAAGGACCCAGTTTTCTTTGCTCTCTCTGCTACGCCTTCTGTGTGTCAGCTTTGCCCTAAGACAGGCTCCTTCTTTGGTCACACGATGTCTGCTAAGAGTCTCCAGGATAATTGCTTGGCTGCTCCATGTGCTGAGAAAGAAAGAGAGCAGATTGTTCCTCCTCTGACCATCTGACAGAAGTCCTGGGTTTTTGTCCAATTGCATGATCTGAAGTCATACGCCTACCTTTGAACTGTAGAAAGAGGAAATGGAGGGCCGGGCACGGTGGCTCAAGCCTGTAATCCCAGCACTTTGGGAGGCCGAGGCAGGTGGATCAGAGGTCAAGATATCGAGACCATCCTGGTCAACATGGTGAAACCCCATCTCTATTAAAAACACAAAAAATTAGCTGGGCACGGTGCCGCGTGCCTGTAATCCCAGCTACTCAGGAGGCTGAGGCAAGAGAATTGCCTGAACCCAGGAGGCAGAGGTTGCGGTGAGCCGAGATAGCGCCATTGCACTCCAGCCTGGGTAACAAGAGTGAAAGTCCGTCTCAAAAAAAAAGAATTAAGAAAGAGGAAATGGATTACCCATTAATCTAAATGATTAATTTAAATCCTGCAGATGGGATCAATTGCACAAGACTGGCTTAGCTGCTCTGAAGGAGGGGAGAGAGGGAACAGGTCTTGAGGAGGGCAACTGTAGTATTTTATAGAGTGAGGGTGGCAGGAGGAAGGACTAGGGCCAGGAAGGTCCCTGAGAAAGCATGTCCCAGAAAGGGATCCTAGGCAGGTTACTAGAGAAGGGTCTCAGATTCACATGGACCAAGAGCGAATTTACTTCTTACTGAAGTGAAGAATTTGCAGCAAGGCAGGCACTACTTTTCGGATGAGAGTAGAAACAGAGCTAGAACACATCTATCAGGGGAAAGACAGCAACACGAGATGAGGTGGGAGAGCTGGGGAGCAACCAAATGATGCAGAATTTTGGAGGCCATTTCAAAATTTGGGGGATTAAACATGAGAACCGAAGAAGCAACTTCAACTTCTGCACTGAGTGACAGGAATGTTGCTCATCTGTCAAAATCCTTTCTTATTGACACCACCACCAAATAGTAGTAATAATAATAATAACAATAAATAAATTAGGGCAGCTGCTCAGATGTGTCTGAAGACTGATTGCCAGGCCTTGGCTTCTTCAAGGGAAGTGACGGTTTAAGACCAGGCTCCAAACTGGGATGCATGGTCTCCTTTGGGAACGGTGGCCCAGGGAAGCATGTTAAACCACAGGATGAACTTGGTATATCTTCATGGGATATGTTTACTTTAGTGGTAAGTAATTTAAAATATTTGGACAGTAAAACAGAGATACATTATGAAGTTGTAGGATATAAATTCTGCATGCTTTTTTTTTTTTTTTTTTTAGATGTAGTCGTATTCTGTTGCCCAGGCTGGAATGCAGTGGTGTGATCTTGGCTCACTGTAACCTCCACCTTCCAGGTTCATGCAATTCTCATGTTTCAGCCTCCCAAGTAGCTGGGATTACCCTGGTGTGCACCGCCATGCTGGGCTAATTTTTTATATTTTTAGTAGAGAGGGGTTTTCACCATGTTGGCCAGGCTCGTCTCGAATTCCCAACTTCAGGTGATCTGCCCGCCTCAGCCTCCCAAAGTGCCGGGATTACAGGCATGAGCCATTGCGCCCAGCCTCTGCATGCATTTTTAAGCTCAATGTTAGGTTTTAGGTAACGTTTGAGTTTGGAGGTAGGTGAGAGGGAGGCTAGGGTGGGTGCATAGAATATTCAAGACCCTTTCTGGCACATATCTGGGGGTCTGAGTTCATTTTCCTCTGCCACTTGGGGTACATTGGGGGAAACAAAAACCGCCGGCTTCCGTGGGCAGAGCCACTGATGACTGAGCTTCAGGGCTGTGCGCTAACCCATTCTTATGACACCACAATACCACAGTTCCAGATCAGGAGGAAGGTCCCTCCTCCCTTCACCACATAAGAGCCTCAGGGACTTTGGGCAGGTAATAATGGCCCTTGGATCTAGCCAAGACAGAAGCCTCTGCATTTGGTGAAACCTGTGCTGCAGCTAGTTCTCTTACAGTGAGCTAGGTGCTAGAGCCCGCCCAGTCCCAAACACGTGCCATCTGAACCTCTCTGGCTATGACCCAAGTGAAGGGTGGGGACGGTGCCTGGGGTCCACCCACGGAACCTGCCTGTCACTGGCTTCTGTGCAGTAAAGGTTATGTTTGTTTGAGGTGATTGCCTTTTTCTTTTCTTTCTCTCCCTTTTCTTTTTTATAAATCTCTGTTCTTGGCATCCTTTTCCCCCTTACCGGTACACTTTCTGTTCTCTGCATTTCTTCTAGACAATGGGTGCTTTTAATCGCTGTGCTTTTTCTCCAAGTGCCCACTCAAATCAGGAGGGACGTGTCTACTTGGTTATTCAATGAGTTTTTGTCCCTGAGGGCTATAAGGAGGTAAAAGGATTTGCAATTCTTGTTCTTTTTTTATGTTATGAAGAACTTTCTCTGTTCTTCCATGGGTCGTCCCTTTTTTTTTTTTGATGGGAGTCTTGATCTTGGTAGCTTGGGGATGTAAGGCTGAGTGCAGTGGCGCAATCCCGGCTCACTGCAACTTCTGTTTCCTGGTTTCAAGCAATTCTCCTGCCTCAGCCTCCCGAGTAGCGAGAACTACAGGAAGGCACCACCACGCCTAGCTAATTTTTTGTGTTTTTAGTAGAGACAGGGTTTCACCATTTTGGCCAGGATGGTCTCGGTCTCTTGTGATCCACCCGCCTCAGCCTCAGAAAGTGCTGGGATTAGAGGTGTGAGCTACCATGCCCAGCCCCAAGGGGTTGTTCTTAAATGATCAAGCCCTGGGAACGATTAACCTCTTGATGTCTTTGAGTGTTTGAAACATCCTGGCTGTGCCTCAGCAACAGCCTTTCCTGGTTTGTGTTTTGAAATTCGGCAGAGTAGCCTCTGTCCCACAAAGTGGGACCTATTCCGTATGGACCTGAGAGAGGAAGGAAATGTCAGACAGGTGGAGTTATGAGAATTACACAGAGAAAACAGTCAAAACATCATTGTATAATGAATTCAAGTATAATAGAAAATAAATAACTTACAGTTAGCCATTTTGCATTTATGTCCCATCTTTCATCTGACCATGGAAAACATGAATCTTCTCAGGTCCCTGGTCTGGTTTATGTTAGGAGTCCTGCCTATGTTTGGTTTTGTTTTGTTTTCCCTCCTCCCTAAGGCAAAGAAAGAGTAACTGACTTATTCATGTTTGTACAATAGCTCCTCAGTTTTGAGAGAAGTTGCTGTTGGTGTTGTTTTCAGGCCCTCGGGACAGGAGAAAACAAAGATCACTTTTCTCTGGCCAAATGGAGTCACCCAGCGAAGTACCTTCCCGATGGGCCATCTCTTTCAAGTGAGCATATCGATTCAGTTCAACAATATGAAAACAAAAGACCACCAATGTCCTGTGCTTTCCACATGGTTCTAGTGAGAGGCAAGGGTGTGGCGTGGCCTTTGCCCGTGGGATCTCTGACTGCTGGCTCAGGAATTGTGCTGGTTTATTTTAGGAATGCTGCTGAACACTGGCAGGACGTATTTCAGAGATCGAAGGCAGGTCTTTGAAGGTAATGGTGTCAGAGTTTGGGGGTAACATGAAAACGCCAGCAACACTTAGGAAGAGGGGTTGGGGTGTATTCCATTTGGTGATCCTTGTTCTTCTGATCCCAATTCAACTTTGTCCATGGAATAAATTAAATGCTTCTGGAAGCTAAATTTCTATTACTTATGGGTCTCACTTGATAAGGTTTATGGAGATCACTTCATCTCTCTATGAATGCCTATGTATGTATGTATGTATGATTTACATCTAATCTAATTCCACGACAGATGTTAGGGGTCTTACAACAAACGTTTTAAGTGAAAACCAAAGATCAAAAACAACAGAAAAAGAGAGGGGAAAATGTACTTCAAGTGGTAATGAATATAGCCACCACGAGTGAGTAGGAGTTTTAACCCTAAACCCACACCAAAAGACGTAGGTGGAGAGAAGGCAAACCCAGCAAGTTATGTTATACGTTTTGTCTGGTAGAAAGAAAGAAGTGAGAAAACTTGTCTAGGACTGTATTGATTTCTGAAATAAATTTATATTAAAGACCTAAATACAAAGCACATGGGAAAATACAATGACTATATTTTTTGCAGCACTTTTGCAACAAATGTTGCTGCTGTGTATGTGTGCGTGTGTGGGTGGTGGCAGGGGAGGGTGTGGGGGGGCAACTGTGACATTTCATCACTCTCAGGAATTCTCTTCTATCCTCCCTCTCCCTTTGAGGGTGAGGGGTTTAGGGTGGATTGGGTGCAGGCAGGCAGTTGTCTTCGTTACAGTTTTTGGTTGCAGGTGATAAAAACGGTGTCTGGCCAACTTAAGCAGAGGCGAAGCCTTTCAGAGGATGGAGTGGGAGAACCAGTCTTGGTTACCACCCGGCATCCAGGCAGCAGGTCCTGGAGGACCATCCCTTGAGGGCTCAGCGGCTGATGGGCAGCCTGCAGCTCTTCCTTGTGATCTCACTGTGCCCAAGACGAAGTCCCAGAAGAAGTCAAGGCAGCAAAGCTTCGGTCATATGGCAGCTCCTTGGGTAGGGGATGTCAAGGATCTGGGACAGCCCCACTGAAACCGCACACAGTAAGGATAGAGAAGTCTCCTCAAAGAAATCGGAATGCCGTTATCAAAGGAAGGACTTAGTTCCAGCAGGGTACTCTAACTCCAGCCCAAGACGGTTTTGCTTAAAGAAATTCTGTGATTCAAAAGTAAAGCTGCTTTTCACAGGATTCTGTTATCTGAGCTATCCTAGTGATGTTTTCATGCTTAACTGACCTGATGATTGTCCAGTGATCAACCCGAGAGCCTGCAGAATATGTATGTTTTGTCATCTGGAAAGGGGCCCTTTATTCCTGGGCCTGCTGTGACAAATGACCACAAACAAGGTGGCTTAAAACAGCAGACATGTGAGCTCTCACGGGTCCAGAGGCCAGAAGTCAGAAACCCAGGTGTGCACAGCCCATGCTCCCTCAGAAGCCTGTAGGGAAGAATCCTTCCCTCCCTCTTCCTAGCTTCTCGTGGAAGCCAGGAATCCTTGGCCTGCCCCGCGACCTTTCCAGTCTCTGCCTCCCTTGTCAACATGGCTTCTTCCTTGTGTGTCTGTGATTTCCCACAGCGCTTCCTTCTCTGTGTGTTTTTCCCTTCTTGAGGACATTAGATTTAGCGCCCTCTTCAATCCAGTATGACTTCATCTTAAAGTATATTTTAATTACATTTACAAATACCCTATTTCCAAATAAAGTCACATTGTAAGATTTTAGATAGACAGGCATGTTGAACGATACTACTCAACTTCATACAGGCAGAGAATGGAGTTTGCTCTTCTAGTGATTGATGAAGTCAGGTTTCCATACAAAAAAACAATGGGTCTGATCTGGAATCCATCCATAAAGAAGTTTTCTTCACCGAAAATTAACAGGGACTTCTTTTTGTCTGGCTCAAAAAATTTTAAATGTGCTTAGATTTTAAAATAGGAAAAAAGAGGATATTATAAGATTCTTAGAGGCCAGGTGCGGTGGCTCACGCCGGTAATCTCAGAATTTTTGAGGCTGATGCGGATGGATCATTTGAAGTCAGGAGTTTAAGACCAGTCTGATCAACATGGTGAAACCCCATAAAATTAGCTGGGCTTGGTGGCATGTGCCTGTAATCCCAGATACTTTGGAGATGGAGGCAGGAGAATCACTTGAACCCGGGAGGTGGAGGTTGCAGTGAGATGAGATCGCACCATTGCACTCCAGCCTGGGTGACAGGAGAAGATTTCATCTCAAAAAAAATATTCTTAGAGAAGACCCCAAGTTTTCAAGAATTCGTGTTTAGGGAGTCCAGCATGGAGTCAGTTTAAGGTGCTTTGTCATGAGAGAAGAAACAATGTTTACCTTTGGACGAGTCAATAGGCTGGAGTAGGGCTGTCCTGGACCTTAAGTGCCCCCATTTATCTCAGTCACTGTGTTGTCCCCTTGGTTTCAGTCCTATTTTTATTTTTGCTCTGCCCCTTCTCACTTCCGTTTGCTCAAATTTAGAGATGACCATCCCTTGAGTTACTTTAAAAGCAGAAAAGAAGGGGTCTGGTCTCTATGGGAGATTCAGAAAGAGAACAGGAACTCAGAAACACGACGCATGTGTCCCTCTCAGCTTTTCCATTCACTCTTGGCCATGGGCTAAGTCACAGAGATGTGACTTAGCCCATGGCAACCCCCAGTCATGGCCATCGAGACTTCGCTGGGTGTCAACTCAGCTATTTTTTCTACTCTCATGTAAACCAGTAGTCATATGGAGAAATACAATGTTTTTCTGGATGCAGGTCTGGTCTATAGGATTAGGGTATGCGGTTTTGAGCAGTGAGGTTGGGACGGTGGATAAGGGCCAGATGGTCAGCATGAATGCCATGCTAAATGTGGGCCTTACCCAGGAGGCTACTCTTTCTCAAACCGTGGTGTGAGACCATCTCCATCAGAATCCTTGTGGATACATGTTGAAAACGTAGATTCCTGAGCTCCACCCCAGACCTCCTAAACTGGAATTCAAGGAGTGGCTAATACATGTGCATTTTTTGCAAGCACCCCAGGAAATTCTTGTGCAAACTTACATTTGAGAACTACTACTACAGGCAATGTGAGCTTGGCAGGTGGTAGCAGGCTGGTGTTTTAGAAAGAATGTTTTGATATTGAAGGAGGGGAACAAAGCTAGGAGGCTGCTTAATAATCCAGCATTTTAACAAAACACTGAATATTATGCTCACTCTGTGCCAAGCACTATTTTAGAAATATTGACTTATTTAATTCCCATAAGTACCCTAGGAATAAGTTCTATTATTATCTTCACCCTCTGGATGAGGAAATTGAGGCACAGAAACTTGCTAAGATGAAAGGGGTAGTGACCTCCTGGAGGAGGGACTTGAGGAAGGGAACATCAGGTATAACCAGGAGGGTGACGGAACCATTAAACAGAACTGGAAGGTGGAAGGTGTCCTGTGCTTCTGTACCTATGTTAGCAGTATCTTCCCCTGTCTGTTGTGAGCTTTTTCAAGATAGGGATGCTGGAATCACTCATGGATTCCAAAATGCAGCACATGTCAGACTGCACAAGCACCAGACTCAAAACCAGGGGGTCGAGGTCCTAGAATCAGCTGTTAATAACTTGCTGTGTGGTAGGTTACTATCACTTTCTCCATCAGTAAACTGAGGGCGTTGGGTATGTGATGTTTCTCCCACTGTAAAACGGGCAAGACCACAGGGCTGCACAACTCGGTTGGGGATGGATGAGCATCCACTTGGTTCTCCCAGAGTTGATGTGAGCAATGCAACCTGGGATTGTACAAGATGGGGTTACAGAAGAGGAGGACGGACCACAGGAGTACCTTCCAGGGACTGAATGAGTTAATATAGAGAAAGTGTTTAGACTATGCCTGGGGCTTGCAAGTGTTGGCTATTATTGGTATTATTTTCTCGATTTCTTTCAGCTTGAACACCCAGTGTCAGAGATCCTTTGATTCCCTCCTCCCCTGAGACATGAATAGTGGATTCAAACTTAAAGGATAAAAATAGTCTATAGGGAGACAATTTTCTCTCTTCGGTTGTTGGCTCCTCCTACCCAGTTACCTCTACTCAATTCCTTTGGCCCTGTTTCTAGCATCTTCTTCGGGAAGTGAGGAAAGCACAGGCCTTTGCAGAGGTCGACATGCCCAGCACCGTCTCTGCTGAGCTGACCGTGCCTCTATAGAGGGTCAAAGTCAAACGTGGACAATACTTTTCTTCATGGAGGCTGCTTTGCCTAATGTTAAACGTCATGGAGAAAGGGAGATGGGTGTTCTCAAGCCACCGCTGTATAATGATTTTATTTTTAAAAATCTGGACTAAAGGAAATAGTTTCTGCTCTTCCTAAACAATATTAATCAGGCAAAGCCGTTTGGATCCATTTTTCTGAGCACACTTAAACCTGGAAATGTTGCCTTCCGAGAAATTTCAAGGAAATCAGTTTCTTATTTTTTATTCATTCAACCAATTTTTATTAAGTGTTTATTTACTACACGTGGAGTTAGGTTAGCTTGTCAATGACCCTGTATGCTATTCGCACAGACCTGAGGTAAGACTGGTTTTGCAATCCTCTACAGCACACTCACTTTGCTGCCTCTGTGAGCCTCGGTTTTCTAGTCTACCTCACAGGGATGTTCTGGGGATCAAACATTTTATTAAACATCACGGATAACACATGTAAGTGGGAAATGTCAATACTAGGAATGTGCTGTCAGGGCAAGCCTTAACCTAGATAACCTTACAATTCTTTCTGGTTAATGACACAGTTAGATGATTTCTCTCAGGACAGGCAACAGGAGAGAGCCTGTGTTGTCAAGGGGGGAAAGCTGCCTTGGTCGGTCTTTAAGGCCACTTCCTCAGCCACTAGACTTGCTTTAAAACCCTTTAGGGAGTGGGGACCTACCCCCCAACTTTCTGTACAATTTTCCCAAGTCGGTAATCCTCCAAGGCCATTGACTTCCAAAGTTTTTCACCAACTATGAATGCTTCCCCAGTCATATAATGTAAGAAATTAGCAATGACTATTTTCTTATATGACACCATCATAAGACACCTGCTGCTCTGCAGGAAAACATCCTTCTCCCCACCCCCTCAGTGATGGAAAGTTGGCCTGAAAGGAAAGAACGGTGAGGGGAGGTAACCTAACAAAACATTTCTCAGTAGACCTATTTGATTCCTGTTGGACATGAGCTTAAATAATTGGACTAGTTAGTGAAGGAATGGAGGGCTAAGGTAAGACTTCTTTCTTGGGCTATTTGCCAAGTCAGAGCTGAGCGGCATGAGGCCAGCCAACGTCTTTCTTGGGCTGCTCTCCTCCTGAGCTACATCCTTGGTTAGCCCGTAAGGTCGTGAGTTTTGAAAGGCACCAGTGTGACAGGAACCTATTCACAAGTCTCTAGGCCACTCTAGGAGTTCCATAAAGATCCTAGAAGACATTGACTGCTCTTGAGGACCTCATGAGATCTCTTTCCTCTTAGGCCCATCCTACTCAATCCGTAAGCCCACAGACTTCAGACTGGAGAAGAACACAGGTTGATTTCCTGGGCTACTGTAGACCTGGCCTCTCCCTACATCTGCACAGCCACATGTGGCTGCTGAGGACCAGCAACATGGCCCGCCTGTATTAAGATGTGTTGTAAGCATGAATTAATCACCAGAATGTGAAGACGCGGTGCTGCCATAGGAATGTAGACTAGCTCATTCACAGTTCTAAATGTTGATTACATGTTGAAATGGTGATATTTTGAATATATTGAGTGAAAATATATTTTCAAAGTAAGTCCACTTGTTTTTCAAACTTGTTTCTAACATGGTTATTAGAAAATTATAAAGTATTCAGTTGGCTCATAATCTGTTTCTATGGGTAAGTGCCAGTCTCAGTTCCAAGCTCTGATTTGAAGAGCCTTAGGACTCAGATAGAAAGGTCTGGTCAGAAGAGACAGACGTAGGCTTATTCCAACAGGGCCATCACTCACGTGCTGTGAGCTCAGAGCCTGTGATGACATCATGGACTCAATCATACTTCTTTTTTTTTTTTTGAGACGGAGTTTTGCCCTTGTTACCCAGGGCTGGAGTGCAATGGCGCGACCTCGGCTCACAGCAACCTCCACCTCCTAGGTTCAGGCAATTCTCCTGCCTCAGCCTCCTGAGTAGCTGGGATTACAGGCACGCACCACCGTGCCCAGCTAATTTTTTGTATTTTTAGTAGAGACGGGGTTTCACCATGTTGACCAGGATGGTCTCGATCTCTTGACCTTGTGATCCACCTGCCTCAGCCTCCCCAAGTGCTGGGATTACAGGCTTGAGCCACCGCTCCCGGCTTCAATCATACTTCTTATTTGACTTGTTTAAAAAAAAAAAACAACTCTGAATTCCTATGAATTGTTGGGGTTTTAGCACCTTATTTTGAAAAGAACTCTTTCTGTTATTGGTTGAACTGTGTCTCCCCAAAATTCATATATGGAAGCCCTAACCCATAGTGCCACAAATATGATTGTATTTGGAGATAAGGCCTCGAAAGCAGTGAATAAGTTAAAAATGAGGCCATCGAAGTGGGCCCTAATCCAATCTGACTGGTGTCCTTCCTTATAAGAAGAGGAGATTGGGCACAAAAGAGATGCCACAAATGTCATCGAGCAGAAAGATCATGTCGTGGGGGACATAGAGGGAAGGCAGCTGTCTGTCGCAAGTCAGGAGACCGCAGAGAAAAACCAAACCTGCTGACACCTCGAGCTTGGACTTCTAGCCTCCAGAACGGAGAGAAAACTAATTTTTGTTGTCTGAGCCATCCAGTCTGTAGCATTATGGCAACGCTAACAAACTAATACACTAGCCTATTTCATGGTAGAACTGGAGAAAGCCTGGTGACGAGAGAACAATTTCTCCACGGCCAGAAATCTGCCTTCCTGGATCAATCTCTTGGGACCTGAAAGACAGCTACGAATTTTCTCCTGTTTCTCTGCCTCAGCTCAGTGTCTGTTTTCTAGTCCCAGGTCCACGTTGTATGCTCCTCTGCCTCCTCTTCTAGTTATAGTCCTTTTTGTACTCTGACAGATGATGAAAATTTAAGGAGTGGCAGCATCAGAGAACTGTGTTTTGAAGATTTAAGGGAAGGGCTGAACTCAGGATTTTATACTAGATTTGTGTAAACACACAAGATTCCTTTTTTCTCTGCCCCAAATTTAATCATCAGAATGAAATATGAAGTTGTAAGTATTAAAATATGCATGAGATTTTGAACATGTTTATTGGGAGAAAGAATTTTGTTTTCTAGAAAACTCATTACTATGGACAGGGAAGTAACCAATAGTAGGTTGGAAGGGAGAGTCCTAAGCTAACTGTCCTCTAGGGTTTTTCTTTTCTGGTTCAGAGTTCCACTCACCCTCCATGGGAGCTATCTCAGGGATGGAGAGAGAAGATTCCGATTAGGTGCATCCCTGAGCAGTGAACTTCAGCCATGGCTTCATCTCCACAGACATTTGCCCTCTAGAAACAGAGTTAAGGTCAATCCCTTTACCATGAAGTCAGGAAACTGCCTTCCCAATGAGGCCGGTAAAATAGGCATAAAAGGCCTCCAGAGACATCAAGGCTCCCTAGAGAGACTTTCGGAACTTTCTGAACATGGCATCTATGCGCTGGCTTGAACCCAGAATGTACAAAAGGGAGAAAAAATACAAAAGACGATGATAGACCCAAGTATTATCTTCTTGGCATTCCCTAGAACAGCTGTCTGGCAAATGTTACACCACGTCTGAGATTATTTTAGAAACTTTGTCTTGAGGAAGAACAAGGAGAGAGAATACCAGACAGATTTGCCCTCATTTTTTGTCACAGAATAAGAATTTCAAGGACATTTTTACTTTCAGTGACATCATCCTGGCAATGCTCTTTTCATTTTTTAAAACTTAAATCGTGTCACATCTAATAAATTTATAGCTATGTGTGGTTACAGCAATGAGTTGGTACCAATGGCTATTTAGGTCTTCTCCCTCTTCTTGCTTCTTTTCCTCATCATCATGAGAATCAGACTCTTCTAAAGATGTTTTAAACAAGAGAATTCACCAAGTCTCATTAGAAACCTGTACTAAATGAAGGACATATCTAGTGGTAAAACGACAAATGATATTTTATTTCCTAAATTTCTTTTTAGGCCTTATTTTCTGCCTACATGTCATATTTTCTGTGTTCGATGAAGCAGATTATGCCAGAAATAGAGAAAACAACATTACAGCAAGACAGTGATCAGAGTAGAGTATAATAAACCTGAGTGCAGTCCTGGGGTCTCTATCTGTGGGAATGAATGAGAGCTTGGCTTAGCATGACCCCCTCACGATGTTCTTGGTCATATCGGAATTCCAAGTGAAGGGATCACTTATAAACTTGCATCACTTATGTTAACGTAGCCTCTGACCTATGGATGCTTACCTCATAGCCATCACCTGAAAATGCCACCTTAGTCATCGTGTGTGTGTGTGTGTGTGTGTGTGTGTGTGTATGCCCACATGTGAGCACTTGTACAGGTGATAGAGTGAAGGCCTCTGTGGGTGAGGTTTTGTTTTCAACAGGTAGCTCTGGCCTGAGAAGAGTATTCCGTACTTGTCAGGGATGAGGTGGTGTGGGGCTGCAGGGTGAGATGTGATGGGAGAAGGAACTATGGGCTAGGGAAGGAATGTATCCAAAGGCCTGAGTTCTAAATTGGATTTGATTTTCTTTTTACTAGTGAAGCAATGTAAGAATGTTGGTTAGATTCCCAGGCTAGCTCACAGAAGCTTGTTGATGAATGATGTAAGGGATACACTATGCATTTTTTTCTATTATCGTTTTCATTTTGTACATGTGGAAGGCCGTGTGTGTGTGTGCACGTGTATGTGCACGCACACAGCCACACTTGGTTACATCAGCTTGTGTATGTATTGGTTACATTATACACTAAATATAGGGAGTTTTGTGGCTAACTGGGAAATCAAATTATAATTTGTAACACTATTTCCAATCTCTAATTGATACTTTAAAAAAGAATTTCTGGAACATCGTGGAACTGTGAGTTGGAGACAGTCACTTCCACCAGAGAGAGTGGCAGGTCATTGCAGCTTCTTGTGGAATGCTGTGGAAATGCTCCAAGCATCCTTAGGACATGGCATTTCTTTGAGAAAGAAGAGTGAAAACAGAGGTCCAAGTTAGGCACAGCACGCAGAGAGAACCTGATGTCTGCAGACTTTACTCGCTTTTAACGAAAGAAACAGCTTTGTGCTAACTACCTGTCTCGCTTCATTTTCTTTCTCTTCTGCCTTTCCCAGGTTATATTAAGTTTAATTACAGGTTCACTACATGTTATAGTTTTCCTAAAGTTTGTAAGAAAAACACACTTTCTGATCTTGGGTGCATGAAGACAATGAAGAAGGGAGGGAAGGAAAGAGGGAGTGAGGGACAGCCAGTCATTGGTAGATGGAAAGAGTCATACACTGTATAACATTTCATTGGAAACTCATGACTTAGCAGAAAAGCAGTCGACAACAGGGAGAATATCACACAGGAAGGCGTATTGCTCTGTGTGCTGGTAATCTGGTGCTGATTTTGTTTATCTTACATGCTGGATGATAGCACATTCATTTCTGGTTGTTCTCTCTTTTAAGGAAACCAGCATTGACGTTACAGGCATAGATTTTGTTTTTTTAAAAAACAAATGTATTAAAAGGTTCTTATGGTGGGAACTATTTCAATACTCTTCAGTGTTTTGGTTTTCAGAATTTTTTTTTTTCATGGAATGAGTCAGATGTAAAGGTAAAATGAGAGCTGCTGTTAACTGAAGGTTGACTGTAAGCGACAATGAAGCCTCGTAAATTTAACTTAGTGGGGGTAAAGGACTGATTTGCAGACATTCATTGCAAACAGGGCTTTCTAGAAGCACACCAAGCTGTCTCAATTGACAGCTTGTCCTTGGTCACTACCCTGTCCTTGAGGGAAGCAGCCTATTGGAAGGCGTGACAAAAATATGTTTAATATCCACCGCTTTCACCTGTGTCTGGGAATTTTCTTTGAGTTGTTTATTTTGAAATAATTACATGATTACAGGAGAGTTGCAGAAATAGACGAAAAACTTTTTAACCTGAACATAAACACTTGAGTGTGTAATTCCTTCAAACAAGGACATTCTCCTACATAATTAAAATGCAATCCTCAAAATAAGAAAATTAACATCAAACATTTCTACCATCTAATCCTCAGATGCCATTTGAGTTTTGAAAATTATTCAAAGAATATTTGTTCTCACAAAAAGATCCAGTCCTGGAACACCTGTTGCATGTAATTGTCGTGTCTCTTTAGTTTCCTTTAGTCAGAATAGTTCCTCGATCTTTCCTTAACTTTCATAACTGACACCTTTGATTATGATGTGCTGATTATTTCTTAGAATGTCTCTCAGTTTGGATTTGTTGAATGTTTTTCTCCTGATTAGATTGAGAGGTGTTTTTTTAAATATCCTGTTTTAAACAGGATATTTACATCTGTTCAGACGGTACATGATTTCAACTTGACCCATTATTGGTGATGTTCACTGTGGGGTTTTTCTGTTTTGTTTTTTTTTTTTTACTGAGTCTCACCCTGTCACCTAGGCTAGAGTACAGTGCCACGATCTCGGCTCACTGCAGCCTTGACCTCCCAGGCTCAGGTGATCCTCCCACCTCAGCCACCCCAATGGCTGGGGCTAAAGGTACACACCACCACACTTGGCTAATTTTTTGTATTTCTGTAGAGATGGGGCTTTGTCCTATTGAGACCATGCTGGTCTCAAACTCCTAGGATCAAAGTCTTGGTCTTCTAAAGCGCTGAAATTACAGGCATAAGCCACTGCACCCAGCTGATGTTCACTTTGATTATTCAATTGAGGTGGTATTTGTCAGTACTATTCATTATAAAATTACTTTTTTTCCCTTTGTAGTTAACAACAATTTGGCTAGAGGTACTCTGAAAGTATGAAAATTTCCCATTTCTTATTAAACATTCACCCACTAGTTCTAACATCTACTGATGTTTCTTGGCTGAATTATCACTGATGGTTGCTCAATGGTGATTCTAATTCCAGTATGCCTACTTTTACCAGTTGCCATTTTGCCATAGGGAAAGCTTTCTCTTCTTTCTGGGTGTTTGTATCAGTGTGAACTTAGATTTCTATTTTACTCAAAGGTTATAACTATTATCATTATTACTTATTTTGATAAATAAATTATCCCAGGTTTGACCAGCAGGTGCCCTTTCCAGCCAGTTTCTATGTCTTTTTGACATGTTTTCACCATTCTTGGAGAGGCTGTGAGTCTTTGGAGTAGTAGTTCTGCCGAGCTCCGTGAAAAAAGATCTCAGAGTCTGAAGACCTGGGTTGCGGCCTTCTTGGCTTCTTCCATTCCTAGTTGGGTATCCTTGGAGGAGTGGTCGTTCTGCTCTAAGGTTTAAAATGTGGATAATTAGTCCCTACTATCATCTAAAGTGGTTGCTGCGAAATTCATCCTAAAGGGAGAGATTATAAAAGAGCCAACTTCTGGCTGGGCGCGGTGGTTCACACCTATAATCCCAGCACTTTGGGAGGCCAAGGTGGGAAGTTCACGAAGTCAGGAGTTCAAGACCCCAAGACTGGTCAACATGGTGAAACCCCATCTCTACTAAAAAATACAAAAATTAACTGGGCCTGGTGACTTGTGCCGGTAATCCCAGCTACTTGGGAGGCTGAGGTAGGAGAATTGTTTGAACCGGGACCTGGGACCTGGGACCCAGGAGGCGGAGGTTGCAGTGAGCCGAGATTGCACCACTGCATTCCAGCCTGGGCTACAGAGTGAGACTCCATCTCAGGAAAAAAAAAAATAGCCAACTTCCATTCCTAGAATCTTTCCACAATTATTCTCTGCATTGATATTGCATGATGGCCCAATCAGCTGGTGAGGTGCCACTTGAAACATCTGTCTGCCTGTCTCGTTTGTGGACTGTGAGAGTTATTTGTTTCAATCAAATAACTTATGCTTAACTTAAATGGCTTTTACCTCTCCTGGGCATTTGGTGCAATGCAGACTGTAATCCTCTCCACAAGGGCGCCCTGGCCTGAGTGGCACAAAGATCAGTGCAGCAGTCATTTCTTGGGAGGGGAAAGCTCATCCCCTCTGGCCCTGGAATGATGCCTGTCTTCTCTTCTATTCCTAGCAAGGCCCTATCTCAAGTGGCTCTGGGCCATACAAACAGATGGAAATGGGTGTGGGGAAACCCAGGCCTCCTACCCATGCTAAGAGAGCTGCTCAGAAGCAGGCATCCAGAACCAGGAATGTCCCCAGTGGCCGCCCAGGGTACAAGTGGCAGGCAGCGTGGAGAATGGCATGTGAAGTCATTCGTAACCTGGCCCCAGGTTGGTTTTCAAGTCTCAGAGGAGATTATGGATATGGCGGTGCCTGGCTCCGTGCTTGACCTCAGGTAGGCACTTAAAATCCAGTCTTGTGCTACTTCCCTCACCTACACTCAGCGCCAGAAGCATAGACGTTTGCTGGACATTTCAGGGACCATCACCCAGTTCTGTCTGCCTTACCTACTAACACCTGTTACCCATCCTTCATGTGAAGGCTTCCCCAAATACCTCCTAATCAAAACCCTAAAAGGCAAACTTGAAATTAATAAAATGTTAATTAAATCTGTACAAAAGAAAGCATAATGTCAGCTTATTAATTATGAAATGTAGCATTCATATAAATTTCATTGCATTCGAAAACAATCTATGGTTAGATTTTTCTGGGTTTGTATGATGATGACTGAAAACTGTAGAAAATCTAAAACCAAACAAGTTGTTTATAGGCAATTACTTTCAGAAGCAAAAGTTATGAAAAAAACCATGAAATTTTTAAAGACAAAAAATTACATTTGATATGAGATAAGCAAGCATTTTGAGATATTTAAAATGACATGGAGCGGGGTCCTCAGGCCAGGAGAGCTGAGGGCTTATGAAAGACCTAAGTGAGTCAGACCTGTTATGTAGTAATCCCCCATTCTAGGTGCAGCATCCCAGAGGCTGGACCCCAGAGGCTGAAGAAGTAACAGCCTTCCTGCATTGGGTGGTGAAGTTGATATCTGCCCCTAGTTTGCAGCCCTGGACATATTTCTGTGCTCTTCAGCCCTCACAGGCCTCAATAAAACAAAAACATATACAAATACACAAAATTCCTTGCCCTCTTGTATCTCTAAACACTCTGCCTGAAGAAGTTGAACTACACGATCTCTCTCTGTCCTAAATACTCTAAAATTCCATGCATCATCCCCTGAGCTTTGATTCCAGGAGCTGTTCATTTTGAGCATCACTTTCTGCATAGTCCATAATCATGATTCAGCCTCTCGCTGCTGGTGTCTCCCCTGGAGAGGAAGTGGAGCAGTCAGGTTCTGTGAGCTGGCGTTCTCCCACCCCTGCAACATAATTGAGGCCCTGCCCTGAGGACTGGCTAGAGAGAAAGGTAGGCTTTCCCCAGGCCATTAGTCTACTGTTTTGTAGCTCTGGGCTTTAAGAAGTATATCAAAGAGAGGAACAAATGAAGAAAAGTTATTTTGCTAAAGTGAAATTATTAGTTTTATATGGTTGCTCTAACAAATTACCACAAATCCCATGACTTAAAACAACAGAATTTATTCTCTCATAGGTCTGGAGACCAGAATCTAAAATCAAGGTGTTATTGAAACCATCCTGGTTGACATGGTGAAACCCCACCTCTACTACAAGTACAAAAATTAGCTGGGCATGGTGGCATGCGCCTATAGTCTCAGCTACTCGGGAGGCTGAGGCAGGAGAATCACTTGAACCTGGGGTAGGGAAAAGGTTGCAGTGAGCCAAGATCATGCCACTGCACTCCAGCCTGGGCGACAGAGTGAGACTCCATCTCAAAAAAAAAAAAAAAAAAAAAGGTGTTAGCAGGGCCGCAGCCTCTAGGGAAGAAGCCTCCCTTGAGTCTGAAAGTTTCTGGTGGTCCCAGGTGGTCTTCGGTTGGCAGCTGTGTCACTTCAGTCTCCTCCGTCTTTTCTGCATCTCCGATAAGGACACTTGTCCTTGGATCTAGGGTACATCCTGGTAATCCAAACGGATTTCATATAGAGAGTCATAATTATACCTGCAAGGTTCCTCTTCCAAATTAGGTCACATTCATGATTTTGGGGGTTAAGATGTGGACATCTCTTTTTGGGGGACACCATTCAACCTGCTACAGGGGGCAGGACTGATGGGCTGTTAGCTGAGTTCTAGAGTTCCTCAGTGGATAGGGAGGTGTATTAGTCAGGGTTCTGTAAAGGCACAGAACTAATAATAGGATAGATGTATATATGAAGAATTGACTCACAGTCACAAGGTGAAGTCCCACAATAGGCCCTCTGTAAGCTAAGGAGCAAGAAAGTAGGTCTGAGTCCCAAAACCTCGTAAGTAGGGAAGCCAATAGTGTAGCTTTCTGTCTGTGGCTGAAGGCCGGAGAGAGCAAGCCACTGGTGTAAATTCAAGAGTCCAAAGGCTGAAGAACTTGGAGTCTGATGTTCAAGGGCAGGAAGTTACCAGCACGAGAGAAAGATGAAGGCCAGAAGAGTCAGCAAGTCAGCTTCTCACACCTTTTTCTTTTTTTTTTTCAGACAGTCTTTGTCACCCAGGCTGGAGTGCAGTGGTATGATCTTGGCTCACTGCAACCTCCACCTCCTGGTTTCAAGTGATTCTCCTGCTTCAGCCTCCTGAGAAGCTGGGACTACAGGCATGCACCACCATACCCATCTAATTTTTAGTAGAGATGGGGTTTCACCTTGTTGGCCAGGATGATCTCCATCTCTTGTGATCTGCTCACCTCTGCCTCCCAAAGTGCTGGGATTATAGGCGTGAGCCACCATGCCCGGCCTCTCCCACCTTCTTCTGCCTGCTCTATTCTAGCTGTGGTGGCCGCTGATTAGATGGTGCCCATCCACATTGAGGGTGGGTCTGCCTCCCCTAGTCCACTGACTCAAACATTAATCTCCTTTGGCAACACCCTCACAGACACATCCAGGAACAATACTTTGCATCCTTCAACCCAATCCATTTAACACTTAATATTAACCATCACAGGGAGGTGCTGTTAACAGTGTCAGGGAGTGGGGAGGATGGAAAGAGGAGGGTGTCCACAGTCCCTGCAGACGCTGACTGGTGCTGTAACCCATCACTCTTCCTTCCCAAAGAAGGGTGGTATATCAGGAAGTCAGGCTTGGCTCTGCAGCAGTAACAAGCAACTCCAAAATCTCACAGACTGACAACATAAAAAATATTTTCTTGCACTCACCTGATGCCTGAGAGGCTGACTGCAGCACTGTCCACGTCCCCTTCACTGATGGTGCAACAGATGTAGAATCCTGCCCGCCTTGTGGACAGGGAGAAGAGCACACGGTAAACCTTGAGCTGGCTCTTAGATCTTCTGCCTGTAACTAAGAGATGTCACTTCTTTCTTTTTTTTGAGAGAGAGAGAGTCTCACTCTCTCTCTCAGGCTGGAGTGCAGTGGTGCAAACTTGGCTCACTGCAATCTCCACCTCCCAGGTTCAAGCAATTTTCCTGCCTCAGTCTTCAGAGCAGCTGGGACTACGGCACCTGCCACCACACCTGACAAGTTTTTTGTATTTTTGGTAGAGATGGGGTCTCACCATATTATCCAGGATGGTCTCAATTGCCTGACCTCGTGGTCTGCCCACCTTGGCCTCCCAAAGTCCTGGGATTACAGGTGTGAGCCACCGCGCCCAGCGAGAGATGCCATTTCTGCACATTTCACTGGCCAGCGGAAATAGCATGGCCAAGTCTAATGTCAAGGAGGAGGAGAAATGTCATTCCCTTTCAGGGAGGGGCAGTAAATATTTATGACCAACAGCGAGCGCTGCCACAGGAGCTGCCAGAAGAAACCCTCTGTGTGTTGAGAAGCTACATAGCTTTCCTTACCACTTCCCACGGAGGCAAGACTGCTGCTCACCCAGGCCTTCCTGGGACCCTTCACATTCCCTTCTCAAGGACTATGCCATCTGCATGTTCCGACCGCATCCCATTCTTTACCTTGCACTCTCCAGGCCTTCTATCCTTCTCATTCCCTGTCTTCCAGGAGAAAAATGCCAAGTCATAGTTTTATGCCATTGTCCTGAAGAACTTCTTATTTGGACTGTGCTTTCTAAACAAAACCTAAATTGTGTGTTTAAAGCATGGTTATTTTCACAGCAGTTGTAGGAAGAACATTTTGCTCCTTCCTCACTTTGTAGAGCCTCTGCAAAATGGTGAAGGAAGGGGCCTTGAAGCCTACTAAGAGGCAGAAGAGGCCTGAGAGAGCGGGCAGTTTAGCTTTCATGAAGCTGGTGGTCCACAATGGACTGCCAGGATCTTGTAGTCCCTAAACTACAGGTACAATTATGTGAGAGTTACATGTCTAGTAAATGCGTGTTTTCTGGGGCCAGAAACCCTATCTTATATTGAATTCTGAAAGGATTTGCAAACCCAGGAAGATTAAAGGACCACAGAGTTGAATCCAATCCCTTTGTTTTACTGGTGATATTTACAGAAATTGAAGTTAGGTTCCTCGCACCAAATGGATGATTATATTTAATACATTACTGATATACTAAAAGCTTTATTTTATTCAATTTCTTTATTTTTACTGATATGTCAAAGGCTTTTTCCCCAAACTCAATGTTTTGTTTCAGCGGGTTAATTTCTCAAATATGGCAACCTCTTCTGGGAGAAAGGAGGACTCTTTGGAAAGTTACATTGACTCTTAAAACCACAAGGGTACCATTTGGTGCATTCCTGCCCCAGCAATTATTACCCTTTGAGAGCCTGCAGAGCTACGTCCAGCCTTCCCTTTGGTCTCTGTAGGGGCTCATTACATTTCTAACAGGCAAGTATGAAAACTTACAGTGCTGGCTTACCAGAAGGGTTTGCTTTGGGAATTTCACAGACACGGCTGCTTCTGTCTTGTAAAGAAATTGGCATCCCATGAAGCAGACTAGGGAATGACTGTGGCAGATAATGGTAACAGAACTGCATCAATATTACATGTCTGCCAGGCAGAGAACCAATATGTTTTAATAGCACGGGTCTATTTACCCTCTTCCTTCTCTTCCACGAAGCTGGTTGGGGGTGAGTGCTACATCCTCTTCACAGATTAGGAAACAGAAGCTCAACTTTTGTTATTCCCCAGAGCAGAGGTTCTTAACACGGTCCTTACGTGGGGCTTCAGGAGTCTGCGAACACCTGAAATGATCTGTAAAGCCAGGTATATATTTGTATGTCCGTGGGGATGTAGGGGCGTGTGATTTTTAGCAGATTCTGCAAAGTTCTGTGACTCTAAAAGTTTGAGAACCACTACACTCAGGCTGTCATTCTTTGTAAAATAATTGGCAGGTTAGTCTAAGTATTTTTGCATTCAGGTTTTTAAAATTTTGATGTGTTTTCTCCTTTTTCCCTTAGTTGCTGACCTCTATAACAGAAGACAAAATTGGAAGCAAGAGTGATTCCGGAGGAGTCACACTTAGATGTTTCCCTTACCTGTTTCTGTTCCGGAAATTTTTAAATCTTACTTCTCATGATTGTCCTACACGAAGAATTAAAAACCACAAGAATTCATGGATGGAAAACTGAGACCCAGAGAGATGATCGCATTCACATTGTAATAAATCAGCAATTAACTTAGTGATTGTTCCTTGGTAAGAAATCAACTCTAAACTCAGTTGGAAGCCTCCTCTTGCCAATATTTCTTAACACATGACAATCTGGTGTGACTCATTTTTCTTAACATTATGCAAATGGAGGAAACCAGACTGAGTGGCCTTCTGTCCAGAGAGCAGGAAATGAAGCCTGTCTGGGGCCACATGTTTCCTGGGACATGTGGTGTCAGAAATGGGTACTAGAAGAACCAGGCCTTTGTTCATTTCTTTTATTTTTAATTTTTTTCTAGGAGTCTCACTTCGTTGCCCAGGCTGGAGTGTAGTGCTGTGATCTCTGTTCAGTGCAACCTCTGCCTCCTGGGTTCAAGCGATTCTCCTGCCTCAGCCTCCCGAGCAGCTGGGATGCCATGCCACCAGGCCCGTCTAATTTTTGTATGTTTAATAGAAACAGGGTTTCTCCATGTTGGCCACGCTAGTCTAAAACTCCCAACCTCGTGATCCACTCACCTCGGCCTCCCAAAGTGCCAGGATTACAGGCATGAGCCATCGTGCCTTTGTTCAATTCTATTTCATGAGTGATTGCCTCTAGCTGGCCATAGCTGGAGGAGTCAGCTTCCCAAAACCCATCCTCTCTAGGAGGGCTGAACCAAAGAGAATCTATCAGGACTCCTGGGTTCTGCTCTCTCTAGAGCTGCAGCCGGAAGCTCCTTCCTTTCCAGCCCTGCTTCCCACCAAAGGAAACATTTGACTTTTTGGGATGAGATGTTTCCAGCCAGCCAATCCTCCTCACAGGAAGCAGAACCCCAGCCACCATGGAGCTTATTGGTGCGCAGAGAAGCACTGACCTAATGCTGAAATCATGTACTAGATTTTATTTTTAAATCTTTTTACCCCACAAGCTGACTTTATTCTGGCTGGAGGGCTCCGGAACCTCTGTAACTTCCCCAAGAGGTAATTTCCAGTGCTAATCTCGCTAATGAGGTGTCAGTTATAGGAAAGACTGGTGCCCTGGTTTCTTCTAGGTGGACATTAGAATGTTTCTTCAGAGGGGCCTGTGATGAGACACCACAGAAATGGAAGAATTTATAGCAAGGATGTGATTTCTCACTAAGTGAGCAGGAGAGCCAAAAGATCTCTTTAGAGATCATTAGACAGATGGGGAAACTGAGGCTCAGAGGAGGACAGTGGCTACCCAAGGCCGCAAAGCTGGGCTGGGTTAGAGCCTGGGCCTTGCCGCAGAGCTCACCTGCTTTGGGCTATTCCACACACCTCTGACTTTCTAGATGGTTTCATATTCATGGAATCGTCCTTAAATTCTTCTCACCAAAATTGTACCATAGATTAACTTCAGGGACCCTCACGTCAAAATGTCAAGCAAGAGAGGACCCAGATCATGAGGCCTGCTGAATAATGTGTAAGGGGCGTTTGAACACTCCATTCAGTGGGGCGAGGTCCTCTCTTTCTTTGTGATCAGGGTATGGCTCTCCCTGGCTTCTGAATAAGCAGTGTCCAGGGTTCCTAGGATGACTCGGCCGCAGCAGGCTGTCCACCACTCATGTCCATGGTCACCTTGGTGGGAACCGAGCAAATACTTGCCACTAGAGATGTCAAACCATCCCCCCATCAACCTCACGCCGCACCCCCACCTCCCTGCCCTGCTCCAACCTCGGTCTGTTGTGCAAGAGCCAAAGGGGACTTGTGATCACGGAGCCACACGCCCAGGCCCAGGAGCTCCATCTGAGGAAAGCACCTAACCCAGAACACAGCACTCCTAACTCCCGGGGCAAGGAGGGGAGGCCAGGCAGTCGGAAGGAAACTCCTGGGCTTTTTATGGAATGCACAAAGCAAAAGGCGAGGGTCTCTGCGTAGGAAAGGACGCATTATTATTTACGGCCTTGGGCTGGAGAGGAGAACACCGAGCTCTCTGCCGCCCGGCGTGTGTGATTCATTTCCTCCGGGGCCTGCGGGGCCGAGGCAGGGCGTGCGCGCCGGCAGCCTCCGGACAGCCGCGCACTCCCGCCCGCTCGTTTATTTATGGGACATTATCAGCGGCTGTGCACCGCGGCGATAAAGTTTATGAAAAGAGGCGGCGTCTCCGGCCGGCGGGCTGGGCCCGGCGCTCCTTTCCCACACTGATTAGGATCAGCCAGGGCTTTGGAAGCTGCAGTTAAGGATCTTGGTGCCCGGGGCCGCGGCTCCCCCTTCCTGCCCCGCCCGCGGGCTGGCCGGCTGCTGGCCCGCGTGGGAGGCGA
Source organism: Callithrix jacchus (assembly GCF_049354715.1). Lineage (NCBI taxonomy): Eukaryota > Metazoa > Chordata > Mammalia > Primates > Cebidae > Callithrix > Callithrix jacchus. The sequence goes on along the minus strand of NC_133516.1, from coordinate 22,906,621 downwards.
GGTCAGGGCTGCAGCCGAGGCCCGAGGCCCTTCCCCGGGGAGTGGGAGGAAGGAGGAGGAGGGACGCCGCCCCGTGTGGGGCGGGAGGCGAGGGAGCGGGGAGCTCTGAGGTCCCGGGAAGTGAGACAGCCAGAGAAAAATACCGTCCAAATAAAAATGGGCAGTCCCCACGTTAAAAGATGAACGAGAACTTTTAATTTAATTTTTTATTTTTTTGAAACGGAGACTCGCTCTGTCACCCAGGCTGGAGTGCAGTGGCGCGATCTTGGCTCACTGCAACCTCTGTCTCCCGGGTTCAAGCGATTCTCCAGCCTCAGCCTCCTGAACAGCTGGAGTTACAGGCGCCCACCACCACTACGTGCTAATATTTGTATTTTCAGTAGAGACCAAGTTTCACCATGTTGGTCAGGCTGGTCTCGAACTCTTGACCTCAGGAGATCCACCCGCCTCGGCCTCCCAAAGTGCTCTTGACCTCAGGTGATCCTCCTGCCTTGGCCTCCCAAAGAGCTGGGATTACGGGCCTGAGCCAGCACGCCCGGCCTGAACAGGAATTTTATAGGAATTTTTCTCCTCTGAAAGCGGGGCACCGTCTTCTCCCCCCGTTTACTTTTCTACATTCCTTGCTCCTTTCCCATCGTTTCACCTGCATCCACCGTGTCTTTGCATTACGGCTTGATTCATTTTATCCCTTTTCATAGCTGTGTTTTGTTCCGTCCTTCAGAAGGTAGAAATTGAACATCTACACTGTGGACAACACCTCTAAACACTGCAGAGAGAGATTCAGAGATGAATAGCCCTGGCCCTCAAGGTTCTAACGGTCACAAGCACAGTCCAGTAAAAGCCGCCCAGGGTTATGAGTAACAAGGGCGGACACTACAGCAGGTGCTTGTTTTAGGGACATTGCCTTGTTTCGTCCTCACGGTGACCTCAGGAACACAGTGCCATCATTACATTGTTTAACAGATGGTAAAACGGAGGCCAGAGAGGTGAGTGCCTTGCTTCAGATGACTCAGAAAGGCGGTGGCTGAGCCAGGAAGTGAACTCAGGCAGAATGGTGGCAGAGTCTGTTTGCCTAGCTTTTGAATTTCCCTAACTCTCTAGAACATAGGGTAGTGGAGTGTAGCAGACAGGACCGCAAATCCTGCCTGGAAAAGTCATGGTGGGCTTCCCAGAGGAGGCATCTTTAGGCTGGGGCTTGAAGACAAGGTATTTACCAGACAAATCGTGGAAATAAAGACTATCTTAAACAGAAAAAGCTCCTTATGTGGTCCTGCGTTCTGGGGGCCCAGCTCTTCTCACCATCCTTCTCCAAGGAATGGGAGAACAGAAGTGCAGAGCCTTTATGTTTTGGGAGAGTGGAATCCCCTTCAGAGGGGCCATTTCCCTGATCTGAAAGGCTCTATCTGTAGCTACAGAACTGCCTTCAGCTCCTAAGTCTTTTTTTTTTTTTTGAGACAGAGTCTTACTGTGTTGTGACGCTGGAGTGCAGTGGCACGATCTCAGCTCACTGCAACCTCCGCCTCCCGAGTTTAAGCGATTCTCCTGCTTCAGCCTCCTTAGTAGCTAGGATTACAGGCATGTGCCACCATGCCCAGCTAATTTTTGTATTTTTTTTTTTTTTTTTTTTTTTGAGACGGAGTTTCGCTCTTGTTACCCAGGCTGGAGTGCAATGGCGCGATCTCGGCTCACCGCAATCTCTGCCTCCTGGGTTCAGGCAATTCTCCTGCCTCAGCCTCCTGAGCAGCTGGGATTACAGGCACGCACCACCGTGCCCAGCTAATTTTTTGTAATTTTAGTAGAGACAGGGTTTCACCATGTTGACCAAGATGGTCTTGAACTCCTGACCTCGTGATCTGCCCGCCTCGGCCTCCCAGAGTGATGGGATTACAGGCATGAGCTATGGCACCCAGCCCAGCTCATAAGTCTTAATAGCAATGTCATCCCCTTCTGAAAGCTTTCCTGTTTGCATTAAAGTTCTTGAGTTGGACTCTATCGGTCTTTGTTTTTTGTTTATTTAATTTATTTTTTAGAGACGAAGTCTCACAATGTCACCCAGGCTAGAGTGCAGTGGTGTGCTAATGGTTTACTGCAGCCTCATACTCCTGCCTCAGCCTTCAAAGTAACTAGGACTACAGGTGTGTGCCACCATGCCTGGCTAATTTTATTTTATTTTTTTGAGATGGAGTCTCGTTCTGTAGCCCAGTCTGGAGTGCAGTGGCATGATCTCAGCTCACTGCAAGCTCTGCCTCCTGGGTTCAAGTGATTCTTCTGTCTCAGCCTCCAGAGTAGCTGGGATTACAGGTGCATGCCACCACGCCCAGCTAATTTTTGTATGTTTAGTAGAGATGGAGTTTCACATGTTGGCCAGACTGGTCTCAGTCTCCTGACTTCAGGTGATCCGCCTACCTTGGCCTCCCAAAGTGCTGGGATTATGGGCGTGAGCCACTGCACCTGGCCCCTGGCTAATTTTAAAAAATGTTTGGCCAGACATGGTGGCTCATGTCTGTAATACCAGCACTTTGGGAGGCCGAGGCAGGAGGATTGCTTGAGCTCAGGAGTTCGAGACCAGTCTGGGCAGCGTAAGGAGATCCCCATCTCTACAACATTAAAAAAAAAAAAGAAAAAATAGCCAGGCCAGGCTCAGTGGCTCATGCCTGTAATCCCAGCACTTTGGGAGGCCAAGGTGGACAGATCACAAGGTCAAAAGATAGAGACCATCCTGGCCAACATGGTGAAACCCCGTCTCTACTAAAAATACAAAAATTAGCCAGGTGTGGTGGCACGTGCCTGTGGTCCCAGCTACTCGGAAGGCTGAGGCGGAAGAATAGCTTGAACCCGGGAGGCGGAGGTTGCAGTGAGCCAAGATTGTGCCACTGCACTCCAGCCTGGCGATAGAGCAAGACTCCATCTCAAAAAAAAAAAAAAAAAAAAAAAAATTAGCCAGGCATGGTGGCACTCATCTGTGGTCCCAGCCACTAGGGAGGTTGAGGTGCAAGGATTGCCTGAGCCCGGGAGGTTGAGGCTACAGTGAACTCTGATCGCACTCCAGTCTGTGACTGTACTCCAGCCTGAGTGACAGAGCAAGGCCATGTTTAAAAAGAAATAAAAAGTTTAATTAAAAAAAAAAATATATATATATATATATATATTTATTTATTTGTAGAGATGGGATCTCACTCCTTTGCCCAAGCTGGTCTTGAACTCCTGGCTTCAAGTCATTCTCCCGAGTTGGCCTCCCAAAGTGCTGGAATTAAAGGCATAAGCCACCAAACCCAGCCCGTTGGTCTTTATTACTAGACTATGAGCTCCTGGAGGGCCCTGGTATACTCATTTGCTTCTTATCTGCTTCTGCACAGGCTGGTTTAATATCCACATGTAGAAGGTTCTTAGTAACTGCATTTGGTGAACAAATGGAGGAGAGTGGGAAAGCTGCTGGTGGAATAGATATGTCTCATTTACCACTTGGTAAATTTCATAATGAAGCAAGCTAAAAATGGAGATGTGTGTCTCCACCAGACAAGGTCTGGAGCACTCTCTGCCAAGACAGCACAAAGAGCAGGACACTCCCAGCAACCAGACAGGCCGAGACAGCTAGCCCTTAAAATACCTCCAGAGTAGGAATGGGATTAGTCTTGGGGCTTAGGCCCAGCACTGTGTCAACAAGCAGAAGCCGTGCTGCCCTAGTTATCGGGGAGAGGGCTGTGAGGGCCAGGAACCAGACCCATCGTTGCATAGTCCATCTTGAATTCATCGAGGCATTCCACAGGGCCAATGACACAGGAGACATTTGACATCACGAGGTATGGCATCAACTCTAGGCACCTGTCAGGGTCACTGCCCAGGGGATCAGGGCTGTGTCTTGTTCTTTGTTGTATTTTTGTTTGTTTAGAGCTAGCTTTTAAATAGTTTAATTGAAAAAGGACTACATGCACATTATCTAAAAATTAAAATGATTCAAAAAGGTATTCAGTGAATGTTTTGCCTCTAACCATCAATTTCTTTCTTTTGTTTTTGAGACGGGGTCTCACTCTGTCGCCCAGGCTGGAGTGCAATGGTGCAATCTCGGCTCACTGCAATCTCTCCCTCCTGGGTTCAAGCGATTCTCCTGCCTCAGCCTCCTGACTAGTTGGGACTACAGGCGCACGCCACCATACCCAGCTAATTTTTGTATTTTTAGTAGAGACAGGGTTTCACCATGTTGGCCAGGATGATCTCTCTCTTGATTTTGTGATCCGCCTGTCTCGGCCTCCCAAAGTGCTGGGATTCCAGGCATGAGCCATCGTGCCCAGCCCATCAACTTCTTAATTCATCACCTTCCACAGGTACAGCCATCATTAAAAGCTTCTTTTCCCAGAGAGGCTACATGCATGCATATGCAATATTTCTGTATTTTCTTATGATGACTTAATGAGGTTGTTGTGAACTGAATACATTTGCAGGTGCTGATGGCATTGCTATGGTTGTTGGTGCTCTGGAAAGAGATACAAGGTCCATTGAACTTGAGAACTGGAAGACTACTCTTGCACATTCCGGATGACATTCAGTAATTAAAAGTGTGGGGTAATAAAATTTGGATATCTCAAATATTATCTGGGAAAAGGCTGCTCTGACCCAAGAGTGGAGGAAAAATGATCCAAGGCGGCATGGTTAGTCAGAAATTATACAGGAAATGTTAGGCCATTTTAGCAACTGCCAGTGCACTGTCAGGATGGATCATAAGAAGCGTAACTGACAGAAATCAGGAAATTATTTGTCGGGTCGATTCCCACTAAAGTATTCATAAATATCCGATTTGTTGGTTTCTCTGCTGTACACTGGTCAGAGGAAGAGTTACAGAGACAAATAAGGTAACTTCTGGTTGAACAGAGGACCAAAATGTACTCATATAATGGCAAAATAAAGGGTGAACTTAATAAACCAGTTGATGGAATGAGCATCATTCAAATCTAGAGAAGAAAAGGTTAAGAGTGCCTCACTTATTGAAGTACATGGTAAAGTAAGTTGAGTTTCCCGAGGCCTCACCATCTGAGTAGGGATGACCTTCTGAGTGGCGCTGTCCTGGAGCCTGCCTATAGCGAAGTACCCCCAGCTTTCTGGACTGCCTCTGAGTTGTCCAAGAGTCCCCAGGGACCTGCTCCTTCTGGACACCCTCTGGCACTCTGGAGTGAAAGCTCTGGGGAATCTTGGGGTAAAAAAAGATTCTTCAACCCTCTTCCCTCTGTGTGAGTTTCAGTCCCAAAGCTCTACCATCGGTGCTCTGATTTCCCATAAGACCTTGACAAGATGGTCTTTCCAATTTTCCCTTTTGGTCCTGCTGGTCTTCACAGAACTCAGATATGAATCCAAAGCATGTCTGGCCAAGGGATGTTCAGAATGAACTGCTCTTCCTCTCCAGTGAGCAGGACTGTTTGACTGGGAAAGGGGCCTGGCAGGCCTCCTTCCCCACGGAACAAATCCCTCCCCACCCCTGGAGGCTCCTCACCTTGGTTCACACGGGGACTAGGTTCCCCCTAAGCATAACTAGCAAGTATTCCGTTGTTTTGACATAAGATTCGAATCAGTTGTTCTATAAAGAAGGTCGACCAAGAGGCCGTGGATATAAACTACAGCAGGGAGGATTTAGTGAGTGGAAAGGAGGGTTGATGTTAAGGAAAGTACTTCCGTGCCCTAAAAAAAGTGCATCGTCTTTCTTGAATAGTTTGGAAACAGGCCCTAGAGTTTTTCAAGCCCAGCTGTTGGTATTCCTGAGGTGGACAGACATGTTCCACCTTGAAAATCTAATAGTAGTGGTCTTTTCCCTAACTCAGGTAATGTAATTTTTCCATGTAAATTCTTTCCATGCATTTTCCTTCCATTTTAAACCTTTAGCACCTTCAGGCAACAAAACTAATGAAGAGGTAGTAAACAGATACGAACGGGAAAGCTTCAAAACCACCAATCATGCTGAGTTTGTGGCTTTTTTTTTTTTAAAGAACATGTGTGCTTGTGGTTTTATACTGCCTGCTCATAATTCAGCCATATTTTCTGCTATTAAAATTGTTCTTAGTTGATAGGATGGAATGAAACAGACCATTATTCCAGGGTGTTCCCGGAAGAGCCTCATGTTTCAGGAAGCGCACTTTGAGTTTTAGTTCTCCACCACCTGAGTACACTTGAGAGCTGCTGCTGTAGACTCTGGGGTATTCGTTCCCTTTCCTTTCCGTCCTCCCTCTGCTGCTCACATCATGGTCCAGATTGACTCCCAACCTCTGCCAGGCTAAAGATAACCTCTCCATCTGGGTGATCACCCACACGCTAAATATATTCTCAGGGGTGAGTTGGGGCTACCCTGACCAGTGACTCTAGGCAAGCATTTGAACACTCATGGCTTTAAGTCATCTTAGGAGATGAAGGAACTTGGGAGGGGGAAGGGATTACAGCAGAAGGATGGGGAGGGGTAGAAATGAAAGAGGCAGAGAGAGAGGGATAGGAAGTTGGCAAAGGGGCTTCCGGTGAAGGAGGACACGCTGTACCATACGGTGACTTCAGCAGAAGCGCAGTCAGTCTGCAGATTTGACTGCTCCCAGCAAAGACTCCTTTTCTGTCAGTTATAATGTTATAGTAATAGAACTCCCAGAGGGAAAAGCCCACTGCTAATCAGGGCTCGAGAAGTCAGTGGACAGTCACTGCTAATCAGGGCTCAAGAAGTTGATGTACAGAGTGGGGTGTTTAATTTTATGATGTGGCTATGGGTTACATGAGAGACTAATAAAAGAACTCCATAAAATGTGGCTTGCAGGAACGGGGCTGCAGCCTACTCAGAAGTGGTTGGAGAGCAGGGCTGATTTCTAGCTGATGTGGCCACTCTGGTTCTCTAACTGGAAAGCCTTCTGAACCAGTGGATAACTGGCTGTTGCTCTTAGCTTCTCAAACACAGCCCTGCTGCACCAGCTGACCGGCCCCCACCCAGGAATCTCCCCTCAATCCAGCAAGCAAATGCAGAGAACCTGCAGATCCTGCTCTGTGTCGTGTCTCTGGTGTCACAACATTTCTGAGTGGCTAGTGCTTCTGTCCTGCAAGGTATCTTCCTTGGGATTTGTTCCTTCAAATACCTGTGAAGCAGACCAGTGACACAGTTCTACAAAACCCTCCTTAACTGATCCCAGGTCAGTCCAGGCTGCCTCAAGGAGGCTTCCTTGGGTGGGGAATGCCTGCTGCTCTCATGGTTGCTGCAAGGACATACTCAACCTTTCCCTTGCATCATACTTGGCTACCTCAAAGGAGAGTTTTAATAGGCACAGGAATGACATCAGGGTTAAAGAATATTTTTGGAAGAAAGAGGCAAATTTGCATAAGATTTCTGAACCCGGAATTGCATTTGTCAGAGTTTGAATTAGAGGGATGCTTAGAGCACATCTGGTCTCTCGTCATAGCCAGCATGGAACCCTTCCATATCACTTCTGACAGGAGATAGCCAACCCCTTCTAGGTCATATCCACTGACAGGGAATTCAGCGCTTTGAAAGGAAGCCTCTTGTGTGAACCAGTAAAGCTGAAATCTTCCTAAACAAATCCAAGTGTGAATCCTTTTGTTAAGCTGAAATTTTCCTATATAACTCAAATTTTGACCCCTCACCTAGATGGAATTGCAAATCCAAAGACGGCCCAAGAGTAAGCAATGACAGCTACTAATATGTCTGATTTTATCAAGTGAACCAAGAGACCATGAGATCATTCATTCAACCAGTTTCTCAAGTGGCTATTAAGTGCCAATGCTTGGTGCTGGAGACTCAGCAGGCACCTGGAATGGTTCTGCTCTGAAAGACTGTCCAGCCTCTTTGAGCCAGGACTAGACAACTGGAGAGACCTGGGAAATCAGAGGCATCTAACCTTTGCTTCTGGAGCCAATTCCAGGCTGGAGTCCATCTCTGATGGGGGCCGTCCTGGGTGACTCTGGGTAGGAGGCTTCTGTGTGTGGTCCTTCTTTTCTCTAGAGGTTACTAACAGCCTGGTGGGCCTGCTGAGAGCATGGGGTTCTCAGGGTGGGCTCTCATGTGCAGACATTGAGACGGAGAGGTGGAGGTTGTTTGCTGTCTCCCTCCTTCCACCCTCTGAAAATACCTGTAAGAGTCAAATGACATTTTATAACGCATTTTGCTGAATTAGCAATCGAACAGACTCTTTTATCTTTCACAAACAAGAAATATTACACAATTTAGATAAGAAAAAGGTAAACAATAAAAGTGTTTATAACTTCATCATCTATAGGTAACAATGGGGTGTTTGTCCATGTAAACATTTTTCTCAGTATATGTGATATATCTGTGAATGTGGAAGATACACACACACACACACACACACACACACTTTGTAATCTGCCTTTTTCATCCAGTTGCTTTCCCAATGAACACAATTTTAAAGTGAATCTAATCATTCAAGGATCTGTCATTAATGCACATCACTTTGAAGGACTTACCCACAGAAATCAGCTGTGAAGGACAGAGAGTTAAACCACCTCTGAAGTAAAGAAGGCATTCGGCAGGGACAGTAGATCCAGGGTGCCCTGGATTTCTTTAAGAGGTTGGGGTGAGGTAGAGATTCTCAGTAGACAGTGCCCTGTCTGCCCGCTACTGAAATTTTCACCCTGTGAAGACAGCTGGGGAGGGGATTCCTCCCCTGTGAATAAGTGGGTGGAAAGCTTGGGGATGAGGCTGTAATCGTGTCAGGCCCTGTGCTTGGTTCCTTTAGACCCGTAGACCCATGAGAAAGGGCTCCTTTGGCATTCAGAATGGGCTTTCCTGGTCCCAGGTTGTTGAGAAGAAGCTGAATGTGGGGATGTGGTGGGACTGAGAGGCCTCCTTCCTTCCCATGTCCTGATTGTGACTGGCCCCTTATACTCAGCAACACTAATGGCCCGAGGGGCCATCCCTCCCACCACTCACAGGACTGTGATCATTGAAAGAGCCCTTAGAAACTGGCCTTGAGCCTCAAAGAACAGATATAAAAAAACAACTCTGCACCTACAGGGCCTCTGTGGGCAAAGAGAAGGAGAGGAAGCATCCGCCGAACAGCCCTTCATGGAAATCAGGCTGCTGGAATAGACAGCCTGGGCAGAAATAGCAAGAAGGACATTCAACCACAGTATCCCGAACAAACAAACAAAACAAAGAAACACAGACTTCCCGGAGCTTCGACTGAAATACTCATCGGACACATTAAAGCAGGCTTAGAAGGCCAAGTGCAAGGATATCCCAAATACCGAAGAAAAACAGAGATGGAAATCATAAGGGCAAAAGAGGAGATGACGAAGCTAGATCCAGGAGACCTAAGGGGTGTCAAGAGAAGGAGGAAAATGAACACATGAAGGAGAGAACCATTAAACAAATGACAGAAGATCATTTCTTTGAGTGTAAAAGACTTGAGTCTGAGGCTTAAAAAGAACTCAAGGGGTTCCTGAAAGTCACATACCGAAACCCATTCAAATTACATTCTTGAACAGCAGGTAAAAGGAGAGCCTTTTGCATCCTTTAATACAAAGAGAAAAACATTAATTACCAAGGAACAGAAAAGAGACAGTGTCACACTTCACACCTACAATAATGGGAAGCTGGAGAGAGAGGAATGGTATCTACAAAATACTTGAGCCAGCTAAAATACCTTTTATTGGCCAGGGGGAAAGGAAGTTACACCCTCCTGAGTAGGTGGGGTTACAGGTACATGCCACAATCCCTGCCTAATTTTTTCATTTTTTGGTAGAGACGGGGGTCTCACCATGTTTCCCAGGCTGATCTTGAACTCCTGGATCAAGTGATCCACCTGCCTGAGTCCCCAAAGTTCTGAAATTAGAGGCATGAATGAGCCATTGTGCCCGGACTAATTTTTTTAAAAAATGTATCACCGAATAGACAAGATAGGGATGTTACTGAAAATGTCAGCCTCAAATTTGGGTAGCAGCAAGAAGAATTTCTTTGAGGGGGAAGCCGATGATTAGGAGAGTGTGATTTTGACATCACGGCCAGTTAAAGATGACCCAAATATGGAACAAATGGAATCAAGTGTTCTTCAACGTATGTCAAACTGGAGAAGCCTAAGGAATACAATCAAGGTCATCTGCTTCAAACAAATGAACGATTTGCAGTTCCACAAAAAGCTAGTTGCAAAATACCAGCCCTTCCCTTGCCAACCATTTTGCCTCCCATTAACAAGGTGTTTCGGGACACTTTGTGGGACTGGTGTCAACAGCGTGGTTTGAGTACTAACGGCAAGAAAATAGAAGTTTATCTGAGGCTCCATAGACATGGTCACCTGAACAACAGCAAGATATGCTTGAAATGTCACAAGAGACCAGATTACAGTGATGTTCAAGGAAACGCAAGGCAGTGACCAAGAGCAAGGCTTTAAGAAAAGTTTTGAGATGAATGAGAGAGCAGAAGAGACTCATACAGTTAAAATGATAACTTCAGTGCAAGGAGCCATGCATCAAGGGCAAGAACTGCTGCAAGAGCTGTTTAGCCTAAGGCTGTGAATTCAGGTTCCATTCCTGTTTCTGTTGAGGCCTTTTTGATACAAGCCTCTGGTGTCACGTGGAGTGTGATCCATGGCAGACTTCTCTTGGCAGACACAAAGGGTTGGGTACACCTGCAGTTTCATGCAGGTCAGGCTGGGTGCCTTCCACTCACAGGAGGATAATTGCTCTCTTCTTGTTACCTGCCTGCATTTTCCCATCCCCAGGCATAGAAGATAATATGTTATGCACCAACTGTGCTAAGAGAAATAAGAAGACGATGAAAAGAGTAATGGCAATGGAGAAGCAGCAGCAACCTGTTTGAATACCGTGTACTAGAGAAGGAGGGATGTACTTTCAGACCATGCACATGCAACCTATTATGAAGGAATGGGAGAGGAGACAATTTAAATGAATCTTTGTGATTTACAAAACAAAGTCACATGACTAGGAATCCACAGCGAAGATGGTTGACTAGTGACCCAGCCCCATCTGAAGAGCCCCTTTCTGTAAGACCAAAAACCCATTAAAATAAAGTCACAGCCAAATATATATATAATATATATACATACATATATATAGTATATAAATATGTATGTATATATGTATGTGTGTGTGTGTGTGTATAAAATCCAGGTATTCTATCTGAGAAAAATACTCTAGAAAGAAGCTTAAGCAAATAAAAAATGAACTGAAATGGATAACTCAAGATATGAGACAAAGAGAGAAGTTGGTTGTGGACAAACGGGTCTCTCCTCTCTGTCTCTCTCTGTCTCTCTCTTCCTTTCTGTCTCTCTTACTCTCTCACTCCCTCTCTCTCTGATGCAATTGCAACAGAAGCCCCAGCTGAACCCAGGGGGAAGCTTTGGAGCTGGAGTTGTTCTGCATTGAGATGGGTCTGGCCTTTTCACTTTTTCTGTTGTCCTTGACCAGTGGTTGCAAGAAGGTTGCCCCAGGGAGGGATGCAGACTGGGGTGTGGCAATTCCTGTCAGTGCAAGGCAATTAGAGGGTCTCAGCTGTGAGCTGTCTGCAGCCAACATTCAGGAGCTGAAGGGGAAAGACCATGTATGACACGGTGCCATTCATATGAAATTATGTATATATCTGCCATGGTGTGGTAGGAAATGTTTAAGAATCAGCCCTGGGGTGGGGATTGAGCAGGGGAGAAAAGCTCTGATTTGTAGCTTTTGCTGATTTTTGTGGTGTAAATACTCTTACCATGGATGATGTCAGACTTCCAATGTGATGTCACTGAATGTGGAGCCAGAACAGGATGCACACAGTTGCCTCTCATGAGCATACTGGCTGGCTTTGACACACAGCTGTGGAAGCACGAGGAAATTTAAGAGAAGCATGGGCAAGGGGAGAGGTGTGCAGAACAGTCCCAGCATTTGGCATCCTGTTCAGCAGCAAAGCTTTGAGTTTTTTCTCTGTTTTCTCTCCATATTGTTAATTTTCTTTACTGGGGTCAAATTTCTAATCCTCCTCCCTACCATCCCCTGCCCCTTTCCCCCCTCAACCCCTAAGTGGTATTCTTTGCAGGTAGTGTTTCAGAAGTAATCTCGAATACTTGTTCATATTGAAGTCCATGTGGCTATCAAAACAAGAAGCAGCTTCTTGGTAGGTGCTTATGAGGATCAATGTGATAGTGAATGTCAGGGCCTGGCAAACTTGATGTAAGGGGCCAACCAGTACATAGCTTTGGCATTGTGGGACGTATGGTTTCTGTTGCAACTGCTAATCTCCAGCAGGACAGAGTTTGCTGACTCCTGTTTTATATGATACTATTGTATCCTAAGCCTCTTTGTAAGTGTTAATTATGGTTATTTCAAAGGACCCAGAGAAAGAAATCTTTTAACTCTAGAAATTCAGACCGACCACTCAGAGGAGGGATATAGGTCTTATAGGAGGCTTTTTGGCTCCGCTGGCTTTGTGACGGTAGTTGTATGCAGAACTTTTTTTTTTTTTTTAATCTTCTTTTTATCCAGGGTTAAATGTGATGAGAAAAAGAGAACCCCTGGATTAAAAAACAGCAAAAAACAAACCCTGCAAACCTTAAAAAACCAAAAACCGAATTCTACAGATTTATGTACTAGGATCTCGTTAATTCAGAATTTAGAAAAATATATCAATACCTGGGAAGGAGACAGGCACTCACCATTATATTATCTGTAAAGAAAGATGTAGTGGGTAGATGAGAAAAGTAACTCAGGTCAGGCAGGTGGAAACCTTCATATGGCTAAGAAATCAAACTCCTCCTCATCTTTCAAGCAAATGAAATATTTGAATGTTTAATGTGCATGTGGAATCCACAAGTTTTTCATTTATAAAAATGGATCATGGCTGGGTACGTGGTGTGTGCCTGTAGTCCCAGCTACTTGGGAGGCTGAGGCCAGAGGATCACTCGAACCCAGAAGTTGGAGTTTGCAGTGTGCTAGGATCATGCCTGTGAAGAGCCACTGCACTTCCCTGGGCACATGTTGAGACTCTGTCTCTATTTTTTTTTTTTTTTTAATGGATCATGTAGACTCTTTTATTGCCAATACTTGATGAGTAGCTCTAGCATGTTGGTATAGATACTAAAACTACAGTTATTCAAATATATTTGGGGGAAGTCTCTTCTCTTAGCTTCAACTTTTCATCTTTAAATGAGTATTTTAGATTTCTTAGGCAGTGCTATGGTTTAAATGTGCCCCCTAAATTTCAAGTGTTGGAAACATAATCCCCAAATTATTATGTTGACTAGAAGTAGGGCCTTTGAGAGGTGGTTAGGATTACATAAAGTTGTCAGAGTAGGGCCCCCATGATGTGACTGGAGGCTTTATAAGAAGAATAAAAGAGGCCTGAGCTGTCACAGGTAGTATTGTCTTCTCTCCATGTGATGCTTTCTACCATATGATGACACAGCATGAAAGCCCTACCGGTGGCCAGCGCCATGCTTTTGGACTTCCCAGCCTCCAGAATTCTAAGAATAAATTTCTTTTCTTTATAAGTGATCCAGTCTCAGGTATTCAACAGAAAATAAACTAAGACAACCTTAGGAATTTTTGTGAAATTCACTAAAAATATTAAGCTCACTTACTAAAATATGCCCTGTCTCCTGACCACTTCTTGCCTTGCAGTTGTGCAAGGTCAGCCACACAAGAGGCCAGTTTCATTTTGGCTTCTAATTGTCTTAGGATATATATATGTCTGTGTGTGTGAGTGCATGTGTGTGTATATTTATATTTTGGCAGTGAGACAGTTGTTTTCTAATAGAAAGTTCTTGCTTCATCATCATCTGACCCAGAAGCTCAGAGCAGACTTCAGTGTCCAGACAAACCCAGTCAGTTATGTTGCCGTTATCTCTCAGTAACTCTTAATCTTTCTGTTTGACATATTTCTAAGGAAATTTGGTGGAAGTAAAGGAGAATGGACTAAGGAGCATTAATATATGTATGGAGTGAATTCTGATCACTCCTTTTGAAAATTCTTATCTACCACATTTTATACTTTGTGTTGTTATCTGACACCCCAAAATGCTGAAGTACACAGTGACTTCAAAACGAGAGAGACGTGCACAGGATCGGACGGGTTCATTTCCTTATTTTAATGCTAAAAGGAGGAGATAGGCCACATTTTTTGAGAAGAATATTTTTCCAGGAATGTATCACAGCTTCATCTTGCATTGGGGGAAAGCACTAGACTAAATTGAAGCTTTGGTTTTTATCACTAAACAGTTCTGAATTTAAACACGTCCTTTTGTCAGCCTCCATTTTCTTTTCTGTGAACTGAGAGTACTACATGGGATGGTAGGAGATTAAGCAAGAGGCTGTATCTGGGAGTGCTGGCTACACGTAAAGTGTGGTATCGATGAGGGGGATTCAGTAAGACTGGCTCCTCAGAATCCACCATAGTCAGCACTCAGATGAAATCATGACCAAGGGACGGATGTGCGGAGACCATTGTTCTTGCCTTGAACAGCAGATGTTACTTGCTGTGTGGCCCAATAGTCCTGTGCCTCCTTTTGTTTTTTTGCTGCTTCAGCAAAAAGATAAACATTAGGGAGGCTCTAACGTGGCTTGAAATGAGCACATAGAAACTACCAGGCCAGTAAAGTCATGTTAAGTATCTCCGGGATGCCCATGAGGAATACCTACGTCTACCATAGATCCTCTCCTCCCCTGTTCTCCACACATGCACACAGTCAGCCTCTCCTGTAAGCTCCAATTAAAGTACCAGCCACTCTGCGGACCCTTCCCTGAATTGTGTCCTCTTTTCTCCTCCAGGCCATAGGATTCTTGTCCATCAGATTGTTGTAGCATTTACTACTTATTTTGTTCATCTGTTATTGAGGTTAAACAGTTTATTGTGTACCTACGATGTGCAAGGCTCTGTGCAGATCATAATTATATGTTGCCTTGAAGTTATATATTGCCTAGAGAAGGACTCGGTTGTGAGCTGTCTGCAGCCAACATTCAGCAGATGAACGGGGGGATACGGTAGGGCAGGCCACCCCCACCCCCACCATCCTCCACAATAGACTCCAACAACTCCCTTAAGATGAGTACTAGCATTGTTTATCTCTGTATGTGTCACACCCCTTGAGATCTGGGATCTCTTGTGGTACATGCATTCTTCACATCATCCGGCATGCAGAGTGAGTGAACGGTCCAACCATGAGTCATCCTACCACCTGCTAGAATGCTGGGATAATATGGTAGTGAGTAGAGCACATAATGGTAAAAGTTATCTATGCCCAATTTCAAAAGTTCGGAAATACGGCCAAGTACAAGCTCACCTCTAATTTCACCATCCAGAAATGACTTCTGTTCATATTTTAGTATATTTTATTTTAATCTTCTTTTATTTATGTCTTTATTTACCTAATTTGGAATAGTCTGCATGCAAAGCCTTATGCCCCATTTTCCCATACCATTACAAATTTTGAAAACATAATTTAAATGTCTATATAATATTCTATCATATAAATGAACCATGCTTTATTTGCCAATTTCCTTATTAGACATGTAGATTGTTGTCAATTTTTTCACTATTATAAACATTAATGAGGATTTTTTATAGCTATGTCTACATCTCATCATGCTTATATATCTGTTTTTCTTTGATGTATTCATATAATTTAAATTACTATCCAGGCCAGGCATGGTGGCTCAAGCCTGTAATCCCAGCACTTTGGGAGGCCGAGGCAGGTGGATCACAAGGTCAAGAGATCGAGGCCATCCTGGTCAACATGGTGAAACCCCGTCTCTACTAAAAATACAAAAAATTAGCTGGGCATGGTGGAGCGTGCCTGTAATCCCAGCTACTCAGGAGGCTGAGGCAGGAGAATTGCCTGAACCCAGGAGGCGGAGGTTGTGGTGAGCCGAGATCGCACCATTGCACTCCAGCCTGGGTAACAAGAGCGAAACTCCGTCTCAAAAATAAATAAATAAACAAACAAACAAATAAATAAATAAATATCCAAAGGGTATAAAATGTCTAAAATTATTACCAAATTGCTGTCAGAAAGGTTTATCCTTTCTAGTCTTGTCAGCAGAGAATGCCTGATTTGTCATACCTACACTAACATTAATTGTATTTCTCAATATTTACAAATTCAGCTAGAGTGTGTGGAGTTCTGGTTTTACTTTTACAGATGTCTTTGATCACTAGTGAACTTAAACATTTCAATATATGTACTGGCAACTTTTTATTTCTTTCTCTCTGAATTATCTGTTTATGTTTTTAACCATTTACAAATGGAAGTGCGAGTATTTTTTCTATAATGTGCTACAGAGGCATTACTAAAGGTTTTAAAAACCGCTCTAAGACACCTGCATGCTTTTTGATGCCACATCATCCATGGCTATCTTCGAAGAAAGATTAGTCCCAGATGTAAAAGGCAGTTTCTTGAATGACAACCTTGGTTATGTTGGGTTATTATGCCATTTGTTCTTCTGATAAAGAATGCACATGGAAATGTGAGTGCCCTATTTTCATACAGCATGCACACTTGCGTTCCATTAAGTGCATCCTTTGTGCCAAAACAGATTTGCAGGACTGCCAAACCAGAGGATGCTGCTGGCAGGAAGATGCACATGGTCTAATGTTAATGCAAGAGTGGCACAGTCACAGGGTGTCAGCCCAAATGGAGAATTTCCTTCCTTCCTTCCCTCCTTCCCTCCCTTACTCCCCTTCCCCCCTTCCCTCCTCTTCTCTCCCCTTCCCTCCTCTTCCCTCCCCTTCCCTTCTCCTCCCATTCCCTTCCCCTCCCCTTCCCTCTCCTTCCCTTCCCTTCCCCTTCCCTTCCTCTCACCTTCTCTTCCCTTCCCCTTCCCTTCCCCTTCCCTCCCCTTCCCCTTCCCTCCCCTTCCCTCCCCTCCCCTTCCCCTTCCCTTCCTCTCTCCTTCCCTTCCCCTTCCCTCCCATCCCTTCCTATCCCCTCACTTCCCCTCTCCTCCCCTCCCCTTCCTCCTTCCTTCCTTCTTTCCTTCCTCCCGCCCTTCCTCCCTCTCTCCCTTCCTCACTCCCTCCCTTTCTTTCTTTTTACTTTCTGTAATTCTAAGGTGGCAGGAATGACTTGACTTATTCGACCATGTGTTTTTTCCAGAAATATATTTCTGAAAATATATTTCTCTGTTTTGTATGTTTTTCCTGAGTAATACAGATTTCTGAAAACATTGAAAGAGTAACACCCTTTTCGAAAGTCCATTTATAAGATGTCCAAGAATTCATCACAGAAACTTCAACCAATCTTTTAACAAATAGACTCTAACAACTCCCTTGAGATGAGTATTATCTTGATTTTACAGATGAAGCTTGGAAAAGTTAAGTCGTTTGCTCAGGGTCAATAGCCAGCAAAGCAACAGCACCAAAACTTAGATCCAGTTTTGCTGATGCCAAAATGCGTGTCCCGGTCTACACCACTCAGCAAACCTAGCTGGAGCCCTAAGTATGTGAGATCAGAAACCTCTGGTTACAGTCTTTTTTTTTCTTTTTTTTGTGGGTGGGGGGCGAAGTCTTGCTCTGTCACTCAGGCTGCAGTGCAATGGCATGATCTCAGCTCACTACAACCTCCACCTCCCGGGTTCAAGCTCTTCTCCCTGCCTCAGCCTCCTGAGTAGCTGGGATTACAGGTGCATGCTACCACGCCCGGCTAGTTTTTGTATTTTTAGTAGAGACGAGACAGGGTGTAACTATGTTTGCCAAGCTGGTCTTGAACTCCTGACCTCAGGTGATCCGCCCACCTTGACCTCCCAAAGTGTTGGGATTACAGGCATGAGCCATGTCACCCGGCCTCCAGTGACTGGAAAGCCCACAGCTGATCCATGAGGCAGGCCCCACAGGAGACAGGACACCACGGTGGAACATTTGCCACAGTATTAGACCATAAGGCTTGGAGAGTCAGCAAACTGCTGCATGAAAGAGCATTCTTAATGGAGGCCAGGGCAACCATCTTCTTGGAAAAATGGCAAAGTAGAAATTGAACACAATGGAGTAAAAAAACACTAAGGAGATGGTTAGTGAAGGAAATTATGGTGGTCCCTTTCCTTCCTCAAAGACTTTGAAACTCCCTGTATGGTGGATCAGTTTCAGAGTAATTGTGGAAGGCTCTGAAGTTTCTAGGACTACACAGGAGGAACAGTGGGTCCCAGCAAGATGAAAGTGAACTGTGAGAGGCTCTACCATGGTATAGAAATAGGATATCAAGAATCAAGAGGATGAGCTCCAGGCATGGCAGGGCTTGCACAGAAGAATGACTTGCCAGTGGATTGACAAAAGAATGGGCATGCCTTGGTTTCAGATGCCAACATCTCTCAGGCGCATGGTGAGCACCCTGTTAACTGAGTGCCCTATTGTCACTGCAAACAGTGCTCTCAGGAATGGGGGCTTGGGTGAGGGGACAGAGTGCTTTCGGGTTTGGTGGAATAGATTCTTTAAGCCAGTGGCTTTCTCATTGTTTTGGATCATAACTCACAGTAAGGAGTATGTTTTCTATTACCAACCAGCCACCCATACACATATTCCGACAGTTTCCCACTCACAATGGTTCCATATATGATGTTTCAACTTTAAAATAGTGCAAATGAGGTATGCATTCAGTATGCTCCTTGGGTTACATGTGGATGAATGCATCATAAGTTGAGGAGCATCTGTGTAAGACTGAGGGAGAATTTTATGGTAGAATATTTATCCTTACTATGCAAGATGCACTCAAATATTTCCTATCCTCTTTTATTCATTTAAGCGAAATTGCTGGCACCTCTTGCTAAATTGATTTCTCAATCCATTAATGGGTCATGACTTACTGAGTGCAAAATCACTGTTTTCAGTTGCACCCTGTATCAACAAGCGGAAGTAGTCACCTGGGCCCTTGGGAGCCACAATCAATAGCATAGAAGTTGCATATAGAATGTTTTCTCTTTTTAGGGAGAAGAGATTAAAAAATAGACATGTTAATTCTAGTTAACCTCTGTCCATTTAGCCTGCAAGTGACTTCCCCTGTAGTGGATTTGGTATTGTCCAGGATGTGGCTCTGTAAGCCCAGGATTGGAAGCCCATTTTGAATATGTGCAGAAGTTTCTTGAGTACCACTTTAAGCTCAGTCTTGCCAAGATAGGGCGTCAATCCCTCACGAGCTTCCCAGGACCCCTTGGCTGTGCGCACAAAGAGAGCCGGGCTTTTCTTGTTTGGGCCTTTGCTCCTTCCTATTTGATTGAATTTGAAGAGGAACTGTTTGCCTTTGGCCACACATCCTGAATCATAATCAGGATGCTGCTGGCACAGAAAACCTGCTCCCACCCTTGCCTGAAATAACTGAGCAGGGAAGTGGAGTTCCTCCCCTCTCCAACCTTAAAGAAAGAGGCCCATAATTTATCGTGTGCTGGCAATACATCAAAAGTCAAGGCAGTCACTTACAGTAAAATCAAGGAGGGCAGAACAATGAATATAGAGTGAAGTTAAAACACCTCATTAAAAGGAACAAATTGTTCGGTTGATACCTATTCTGGTGTCATACTTGTTAGCCAGAGTCTGGTGGCCTTTGGGGTTGTTTTCCTGCCTGTGGGATGTGAAAAAGGCATCAAGCCACACTCTCAGCGTTTTCAGTTCTTCAATTCAGCACATAGGCTTTGCTCCAGTGATGTATCAGGGACCACGTGACTAGGGATATTAGTTTTCTGGGACTGCGTTGCTGCAACGAATTGCTATAAACTTAGTGACTTAAAACAACAAAACTGTATTTGCTTTCAATTCTGGTAACCAGAAATCTGAACTCAAGGTGCTGGCAGGGCCACACTCCCTCTGAAAGCTCTGGAGGAGAATCCTGTTTGTTCCAGCTTCTGGTGGCCCGAGGCATTCCTTGTCACCTCAATAGCTGCCTCCTCCTTCACAGGGCATTTCCCTTCTCTTTGAATGTCTCTCCTCTATGTGTCTCTTAGCAAATATTTGCCACTGGATTTAGGGCCCACTGGATAATGCAGGCTGATCTTACCTGGAGAGCCTTAACCTCGTTACTATGCACTGCTAAGAATAAAGACCCTTGTTATGATAACAAGCAAATTACACCCAAGTATATTGACAGTAATTCCATAGTCTCTATTACCAAGAATCATTTTACTCTAACAAACAAACACAGAGAAGGTGATGCTGTGGGTGATGTTAGGGTTATCTACAGTTTTCAAATGTTTTAGCAGAAATGTGGATAGAGAAGCCTACGATCACGAAAGTGTGAAGACTTGGTAAGTCTAGGTGGAAGTTATGTGGATGCTCATTGTTCTATTCTTTGACTTTTTTAATGCTTGAAGTTATTCATAATTTAAAACTTAGAGAGGGGAGGGGAAGAAAATTCTTGAAGCAAACTTTCTTGACCTATCTTTCTAGTGAAGCTCTAGTGAAGGTGGGGTGGAGGAGTTTCAGGGGCCAGGAAGCTTCTAAATTTATGTTTGGGCTTTTGCGTTACCTGCATGGAAGCGCGCGCGCACGTGTGTACGTGCTTCTTTCATTTTCTGGGGGAAAGTTGATTGCAGCATTGTTCAGCACAGGGAATAACGCATGGTGTTCAGGCAAACCTTGTTTGGGGTCTTGAGTTTGCCTCTTACTAGCACTATGACCTTGCTTAATGCCTTGAACCAATTTTCTCAACTGCGAAGTGGGGATAGCAGCAGTTCCCATCTCATTGGGATATTGAAAGGAATAAGGAAAACCATACCTTTAATAACGGCTAACGTTTATCAAAGGCTTTCTGCATTTAGAGCACTGTTTAACGCGTTTTTAGAAGTGGCCATCTTATTCTCGCAACTCTGTGAGCTAGGTCGTAGTATCACCATTTTGCATATAAGAGAACTGAGGCACAGAGAAGTTGAGTGACAGGCCGAAGGCCACACCACTGTTAAATACTAAGAACTGGGATTTGAACTAAGCAAGCTGAATCCTCTCTCTGGTATCTTTACATTCCCCTTTGCACAGTGTCTTGCCTGTGGTGAGCCCATCAGTATATGTTTGTGTGACTGCACATAGGAAATCCCCGGTAAAAGCTTGCTGAGGCCGGGCACGGTGGCTCACATCTGTAATGCCAGCACTTTGGGAGGATGAGGCAGGTGGATCATGAGGTCAAAAACTGAGACCATCCTGACCAATATGGGGAAACCCTGTCTCCACTAAAAATACAAAAATTAGCTGGGGGTGGTGGTATGCACCCGTAATACTGGCTACTTGGGAGGCTGAGGCAGAAGAATTTCTTGAACTCGGGCGGTGGTTGCAGTGAGCTGAGATCACGCCACTGCATTCCAGCCTGGTGACAGAGCAAGACTGTCTCAAAAAAAAAAAAAGCTTGCTGAATGACACCATCAGGAATTTTTTTCCAGGCTGTTAGTTAGAAAGGTGCTAAATGTGCTCCTGTTATGGATGACAAAATGTACTTGTTTAGAAAAGAGACATATTTTCTTAGCCTGACGTCCAGTCCTTTGAAATAATAGCTTTAAAGCTCACATTTGAATAACCTAGTGGAAAAAGGGTTAGTCTAGTGAAGACTTCTGCTCCTGTTCCAATCAGCTGCTGAGGTTGGGCTGCAGCCAGATTGATGACTTTCTCTCATATGCAAGAGGGCGAAGCACTAGGGTGTTACCAGGAATTGAGACCTGGACGGGCTGCAGAGCTGGGCACCCAGCCGAGTCACGCCCAAGCGGTGGGTGCTTGCCAGCTTCGGGCCTAGGCTGTTGCCCCTGAGAGACTGGGCAGGGCCAGCAGCTTTTTGCTTGCTGATTCTCTCATCTCCCAGAGCAACAGCCCGGTGCAAACTGTGGTCACCCGTGGGAATGCTCCTGCCACACCGGCGAGGCCTGCAGTGCTCCAGGGCGTGGCCACCTGCTCCTCTGGGCCCATACAGATGTCTCTACTCAGAGGACGCCACCGCGCCATCCTGGGTTCAGGGGTGAAGCTGCAGGGGCTGCTTGCTTTGAATCTCAACTTTTGGGGCTCTTTGCTGGGCTCTTGCTGAATGCATAAAGTATTTAAGGTGGGAGCATTTCCAGACTGTTAGCGTGTGAATACCGATAGAAAGAGCTTAGAGACTTTGGTTCTAAAATAAACTCTTTCTCTGATTTGTTAGACCAATTTGTGGATGTCACGTTTTCTCTTCCCCAGGCCTCAACTTCTTCATCTGGACGATTAACACCAGTCTTATCAATATCACTGGATTATGCTGAGAACCAGACGAGATGATCAGTGGTCAGTAAACTTCGAGACACTACACAGAAGCAAGCAGTCATTTTTTTTTTAATGCAGCTGGGTCTTACAGTCCTGGCTCCTTCCAGCTGCACCCCCGTGGGAAGGCTCTGTCCATGGCCAGCCTTGAAGGGCTGGGGTTGGATTCGCTTAAAAGAGGTGGCTGGATTCCTGAACTGAGGTGCCGTCAGGGATCTCTAAGAGGAAGGAGGAGCCCAGGAGCAGGTGTTGGAGGTTCAGGAATTGAGCCCCTCTGACCAGGCTGAGCGTCTTCTTCCATTTCCAACCTTGGTGGATTGGGAACTCCTTTTGTTAGGTGAAAACTAAAGGTTTCCTGGCTCAGTGCCCCTCAGTGTTCTGTGGCACACTTTGGAAACTCTCCTTCTTTGACCGTGCTTATCAGGGGTGACGGGCACCCTTGGGAGGTGAACAGCACAATTGAAGATGGTAGAGGCCCTGATAAGGCTCCATCTCAGCACAGGAAGGACCAAAGTGGAGAGAAAGGAAGGAGGAAAGGATGACACTGGCCGAGTGGCAGCCACAAGGAAGTCTGATATCCTCACCATGGATTTTTGTCAGGAACGAAACAAACTTTTTAGGTGATCTTGTTTGGTGGGGGGGGCAGATAAAGGGTAGCTCAGGAGTTGTTTTCCATATGACTAAACATTGTAGCAAGAGCCTGGCACTCTTTTTGTGTGTGTGCGTGGAGACACAGCTGCTGTTGCCACCAGAACAGTCTCCTAATGGCTCCAGAGAGGTGGAGGGAGGGAGGTCTGGCCCCAGGAGTTCCGCCCTCTGTTCCAACCTAAGCACGTTCCCCAGGACACTGGCCAGGAGAGTGACAGACTGGAGCTCATGTCACAGAAAGTACAGGGACTGAGAAGTGTTCAGCTTGGATCATTAGACTTCATGTACCCGAGGGACTCTCGCACGGGAAGGTTCCCTCCCCACCCCCAACTCTTCTGACCCTTCTTTTCTACAGGGAAGAGTTTGGCTCAATATGGGAGAGAGCCTTCTAGAAGTCAATATGCCTGAGAGTGGTGAGCCGGAAACTGGCTAACCACAGCAAGGAGCCAGTGTGGAGGGGATTCCGAGACAGACGGGGTTTGATCCGAATGATCTCCCTTCAAGTCTAGAGGCTGCCACGTCAAGGGAAGATTCTGCAGGGTCATGGTGCATTCCTACCTGGTGTTCCCACAGCTGCGCTCCCAGAACATCTACCGGCATGGAAATACCCTTTAGGATTGTTGTGCTGGATCTTTCCCCATAGTATTAAGCCTTTGAGGTGCCGTAAGGCTCCCCTGCCCTCCTGTTTTGCTGGGAGGGGAGGATGGTCCACATCTGTCGTTCTGCTTTCTGATCAGCCCTCTTTTTCATGTTTCTTATTCCTTCCTGAGCCTCAATTTGTTGCTCTTGGCACAAGAGTTTGTGTGGATTTGTTCTTAACAATTACCCTCTGCCTTGAGAAGCATGTGGAATGTTTTAGGGATATTTTTATAAATCTTGGGCCATATTTTTATGGCTGGAAATTAGCCAGGGAACTGCAAAAGTACGGGCTTGCTTATTCAGCTTTACATCCTGAAGACAAGCTGCCCCCCTGCCTCCTACTTTTGTACCCTCGCTCTTGGGACCATGTGTCCTTCCTTGGACTGAGTCCGCCCTCCCTGACGTGGACACCGTGGTTACTTGCAGCTCCGAGTAAGTAACCAAGACTATTGCCAGGTCTTCCGGTCCTCTTCTTACTTCCTACATGCAGTCATTCTCCTTGACTTTCTTTTCCTTACTCCAGTCTTTGCCTCTTCCCATTTCCCATATTTCCTTCTTTTTAGAAATCCTTATTCTTGGAGCTGAACGCCCCTGCCCATGCCAGTGTCTACACCTTCTCCCTGGTGAACTCATGTGGATTATGGATATTGAGGGGAGTGGGCTTTAGCTCCTTTTGAAGTGTCTTAGTTCTCTTAAATTCCCAAGTTCTTTTGGGAAATGAGTTGACAGGATGATAAATTCCAACAAGCATTGTTTTTCTTAAGCATGATGGTAAAGCCCTGGTCCATTTCCACATTTTACTCATTTTGATTTTTTTTTTTTTTTTTTTTTTTTTTGAGTTGGAGTATCACTCTTGTTGCCCAGGCTGGATTGCAATGGCGTGATCTCACCTCACTGCAACCTCTACCTCCCGGGTTCAAGCAATTCTCCTGCCTCAGCCTCCTGAGTAGCTGGGATTACAGGTGCGTGCCACCACACCTGGCTAATTTTTGTATTTTTAGTAGGATGGGCCAAGCCAGTCTTGAACTCCTGACCTCAGGTGATCCACCCGCCTTGGCCTCCCAAAGTACTGAGGTTACAGGCTTGAGCCACCGGGCTGGGCCTGATCATTCTTTTCAGACTCCAACATGAGGTCATTTTTCTGGTTCCTCTTATTTCAAACTTAAAATGCTGAACCCTGAGGAAAACTGTTTGAATCTTGCATGCGATCCTACAAGGTTCTGTGTATCAGTCCACGTGTCCACGTTAACTGAGCAGTGACTATGTGAAAGGCACTGGGGTGGGCACTGAGGACAAAGAAATCAAATTGAGAGCTTCTTGCACTCAGGTGCTCAGAGTCAAGGATGGTGATGTCAGCCCACTGAGGAATAAGGCTTGGATTCAGCCTATAGAGAGAAGGGGCAGGGATGGTGGCGAAATCTTCTTAGCTAAGGCAGTGAAATCTTAGATGGCTCTTAAAGTACAGGAGTTAGACTTTGCTAGGGAGACAAGGCTAGTATGGCCGAAGGAACACTGCTGGAAAAAGCAAGGGATTGTAAGAATAGTGCTATGTTTAAAGCTTAAAGAGCAGCTGGGTATAAGTGGATGTAGTGGAGAGGGTAGGAGCAGAGAGAGGAATTGGGAAGCCATCTTTCTCATAAGGGGCCCTGGGGATCCTGAATAGAAGAAGTGTGGACTTTGTTGATGAAAATCATTGATCTCTACAAATCCCTCACTTTACCATGACCTCTCGGTAGGGCTTCCCTGCCGGCTGACGGACTAATCATTTCACTGTGAGATGCTCTGAAAGACCTGCGTGAGTTTGTGTTTTAGGAAAATCCTTCAGGCTACAACATGGGGAACAAACAGAAATAGCAAGAAAGAGGCCAGTCACAGGAAATGCACTCAGACAATTTTGCGACAACCCAGGTGAGATCTGTGTCTATGAAACCAGCTGCGTCTGTCTCATGGAGCGCGTGTCGGTACTGCCCTGCCACACCCTGTGTTGTGGGCTTCACCTGGAACCCAGACAACCTCTGCCTTGACTCCTGGTCTTTGTGCTCACTCATTACTGCCCTTATCAGAACTCATGTTGTTTAGAGAGGCTTTGACTGCGGTTTTATCGCCCAGACCGTCTGGAGCATTCCCCTCGGGACACACATACCAGAGAAATGGCAGGATATAGGAAGTATGGCCTCAGGTCACCGGTGGATGAAATGTTTAGAGGGAAATGGTTTCTCTGTGTCTCAGCCGAGTTTGGGTCAGGCTTACTGTTTCTGGATGTCAAATGCAGTCAGTCCTTCTTGCCATTCTTGCGTGATGAAATGGATCAATGGGGCTAGGGAGGCCTGCCTATGTTACTGTGAACTCAAAGGCTTCCTGCTTATGGTGTGGGATGACTTTGGACATCTTTCTGCAGGGTTTTGGCTGTGCCTTGGTAGGTTAGCACATAACCTCACCCAGCCAAACATCGGCAGTGCCGTTCTGAGTGGCGCTAGAAGCTCCTATGTACTCTGCAGGCTTCTACCTCCGAGAGACCAAGACCTGGCCTGTCATCCCAGACCTTCCTTCTGGACTTCGCCTCCAAAGGTTGAAAGCAGTTTTTGCCTGCATGTCCTAGATGTTCAGTAGAAAGAGATCTCATCATGCTCCAGCACCTTTGGAAAAACCAGAGGCTGCGCGATGCTCATCAGTTTAATTTACTGCAGGTCTTCTTAACATCTTTAATTCACAATATGTATTACGAATCTGCAAGGGGGGTAAGAGTGTGAATAGTGCATTTTCCACACCACTGACCATGGAACTTCCTCCATTTCTGGCCTTGGTAGAGGCTCCACCCCCTGGGAAGTGGAAGCACAGTGAGGGACCCAACCTGGTTTGGAGGAGATGCTGAGGGCAGCAGAGCTTGGTCTCCTAGACGTTAGGTATAGGACATGGTTCAGGATAAGGGTCAGCAACGTCTGGATTTGCCAAGGGCGCTCCTAGCTCACACAGGTTGTCCCAGTATAATTATAATCAACTCCCTCTTTTTTCTCCCCAAAGGGTCCTGGTTTGGGGCATCAATTCTATGATCCTGGCCATAGTCCACTGCAGCCCTAGCTCCAGCCACTTGGCATTTTGAAGCCCAAAGGGCAGCTCATTGTTAGACTCTGCCCCTGCCCATAACATAGTCTGATGTCACCCTTTGACTCACCACTTGCTCTCTGACAACCTCTGATATTTGCCACTGGGTCCCAGATTCTTTCCCCTTTATTCAGCCACCATATTCAGCCTGGCAAAATGCCTCACCTTCTCAGAAATCATTCTGCAAGGGGTTGACAGGAAATCGGTGCCTTTAAGACCCACAGACCTTTTGTGGTAGGTGTCTCTTCACAATGCCTCAGTCATGGCATTTCTGGACCTCCTTAAGTGTGTGAACTTCTGGAGACCTGTCGCTGAATTGTCTGTCGTTCTTTCTCCTTGTCCTCTTGTCTCTTTTTATTCCTGCTACTGAAACAGCCACCTTCCTGCTGTCAGATGCTCCGAAGGAATTTGTGTTAGAAAATATCAGGAAACCATCCTCATTTAGGGGATGAGAGAAATAAAAGAGGAAAAAGGCCAGCTGGGCAAGGTGGCTCACACCTGTAATCTCAATTTTGGGAGGCCAAGGCAGGTGGATCACCTGAGATCAGGAGTTTGAGACCAGCCTGACCAACATTGTAAAACCTTGTCTCTGTTAAAAACACAATAATTAGCAGAGCATGGTGGCGGGTGCCTGTAATCCCAGCTACTTGGGAGGCTGAGGCAGGAAAATCGCTTGAACCCAGAAGGCGCAGGTTGCAGTGAGCGGAGATCGTCCCATTGCACTCCAGCCTGGGCAACAAGAATGAGACTCCATTTCAAAAGAAAAAAAGAAGAAGAAGAAAAGAAAAAGGTCAAGCAGGAAAGGAACCAAGTAGATGGTGAATTAGGGATATGACAGAACTCATTGAGAAAAATAAGAGAATTACAAATATGAAACAAAAATTTTCAAAGGGGTAATTAATAGCCCATTGAATTTGACTTCAACTATTGTTCACTTTTTTTTTAAAGTACTTCTGTTGGTAAATTAACTTTCTTTCTTTTTTTTTTTGAGATGGAGTTTCGCTCTTGTTACCCAGGCTGGAATGCAATGGCGCGATCTCGGCTTACCGCAACCTTTGCCTCCTGGGTTCAGGCAATTCTCCTGCCTCAGCCTCCTGAGTAGCTGGGATTACAGGCACACGCCACCATGCACAGCTAATTTTTTTGTATTTTTAGTAGAGACTGGCGCGGTGGCTCAAGACTGTAATCCCAGCGCTTTGGGAGGCCTAGGTGGGTGGATCATGAGGTCAAGAGATGGAGACCATCCTGGTCAACATGGTAAATTAACTTTCAAAACGTCAATGGTTGGCTATCCAAAATTCTTTAGTTGGAAACTCAAAGTGGAAAGAAGATTCATTGAAGAAATGCTTTTCTTTTTATTTGACATGAGTAAATGGCAAGAATTATCTTTAATATTTGTAGAAGCCTCAAAAAAATCACCAGTGGAAAACACAAAAGGAAAGTAGCGATCAAGTGTCTAGGATACCCTTTTTATTATAGACTCTTTTGGATGTAAACCCTACACACCCGAATCTCACCTGGTTTTAAAAGTCCAGAGCAGCAAGGCCGGGCGCGGTGGCTCAAGCCTGTAATCCCAGCACTTTGGGAGGCTGAGGCGGGTGGATCACGAGGTCAAGAGATCGAGATCATCCTGGTCAACATGGTGAAACCCCATCTCTACTAAAAATACAAAAAATTAGCTGGGCATGGTGGTGTGTGCCTGTAATTCCAGCTACTCGGGAGGCTGAGGCAGGAGAATTGCCTGAACCCAGGAGGCGGAGGTTGCTGTGAGCTGAGATCGCGCCATTGCACTCCAGCCTGGGTAACAAGCGGGAAACTCCATCTCAAAAAAAAAAAAAAAAAAGTCCTGAGCAATAGGGCTGCCACATTTTCTTCGCAGATATTTTGTTCAATGCTCTTAAGTATGTCTGGGACAGACTCTTACCTCCCTCCCTCTCTCTCTCTCCAAACAAACAAAAAAGAAACGATTTTGCCATTTAAATTTAATCTACTAAAAAATTGCCCAAGCTCTAAATCTTAAAAATTATCCCTTATAATCTTTTTGCACTTTTTCTTCCTCCTCCTCAGCTGCATAGGGAAGAAGCATCTTTTCCTCTTGATTAATTTTTTCCCTCTTGATTCTTTTGAAAGTATAGGTTTACTTGGCTTCGATACTGTCATTTAAGCTTTTCTTGTATGTATGTGTTTATGGTAGCTTCAAATTGTCCTTCATACCACAGTTTTCAGCTCATTTGCCTGTTGTAGAGTCTTCAGGACGGTTTTTCTCTGATGAAACTAAACTCTCAAAAACTTCAATACAACTGAGCACATTAGCTAGTTTCATTGCCTATGCATCCTTCTGGTTCTCAGAGGATCACTGACTAAAGTTTCGTTCCTACCGTTACTTTTTAAAAAAAATATACCTATACACATCAACATATATCAGTATTTCAAGCTTTGTTTCAAAAGATGCTTCAACTCTGTTGTATAAATCATGACTTAAAAATGTAAAAGAAATATTAGTACGTAGACATTCAAATCAAACCGTGATTCCACAAGCTCCTCCTTATTTTGTTGACTTTATTTTGAAGAGGGAAGGCCATTTAATTAAAAAAATTCTCCTTTTCTTTCCTTTTTTTCCCTGCTCCCTTCCCCCACCCCTCCGATTGTCTCCTGGGACCAGGAAGTTTATATGTAAACAGAAGCCGTAAGCAGACCCCTGACCTCCTCCAGGCTTTCAACCCAGTGTTTCCACAGAGGGATTAACTCCAAAGACCAACTTGCTCTCAGAGGCAAAATTGTTCCCCAGGCGGGTATCTCCAAAGGTTTTTCTTCTCTCTCGGCTTTCTCATTCACCCTGCAAATAAGTCTCCTCAAAGGGAGGCTTAAAGGCAGCCGCTGGAAAGCAAATTGCCAGGCAGGCTGGAGCCAGAGCAAGACTAAGAATTCTCTGGGTCCTCAATGCCCTTACTGCATCCTCCCTCAGCTGGCTGAGTGGTTGTGTTGCCTTCCAAATCCATGGGTGCTATGGGAAAGGGCCAGGTTGCTGTGTGTGTGTGTGTGTGTGTGTGTGTGCACGTGTGCACGCACACACACACACCTGCCCTTGGGTTTACACACTGGGAGTCTCATGGACTGCTGGGCCTCATCTGGGCTGCCTGGGCATCTCAGGTATACTGGCAGGGAGGGGCTTTGGGAATGGATGGGTATTCGTGTTTCCCTCTCAGGGGAGACAGGAGCAATAGCACTGGCCTGTTGTACAAAACCACAGCTGTGTGCCCACAAGGGGAATGTTTGCAAGTCATTCCGTTTTACTCTTCACTGCAGGTCTTATAATGTCCACTCAGGAGGGAACGCTTTGAACCGGGCATCAAGCTCTGGGCCGGATTCCAAGTCAGTCTAAAAACAGTCTGAGCTCCCCCTGCCTCTGACAATTCCGGTCCCCTACTTGCTGGGCAGAATGGCTGAAAGAGTGGGTTCTCACTTCTGCCTGCCCCTCCCTCCTGTTGAGTCCCCACACGGCCTGAACAGGCCTGTGCTAAGCCAAGGCACCGACCAGACCAGGAGATTTTCTTATGGCGGAACATCTTCTCCCCATCTGGACTCCAACACTTTCTCACCAGAGAGACTAAGTATCTGTATTTCAAAGGCTCCACGTCGCATGTCCAGAAATTTCCCATATTCTTCAGAAGGACGGGGTGGGGAAAGGGCCCGATGAGGCTACGGACTTAATGGCTCCTAACAGCTGTGGAAAGTTTGATGCAGCAGGAGCACCCAGACAGAAAATTAAAAAACTAATAAAGTCCTCAGTGTGGGGGCGCTGGCATCAGGACAGCTTTACTTCTCCAGACACCTAATAAAGAGACATTCCGGGACATTAACTCATAAGGGAAATCTGCAGGAGTCACCGAGAACAGTGGAGAGCAAACCATGGAAACATCGCAGTCACTCGCATCGCCGCCGGGAGGGTTCATTTGCTTCTCCTCTTTTTTCCCCCCTTTTCTTCAGTTTAGAAAAATGGCAGGGTGCTCAGGACCCAAAGAAATACCACCGAAGGGGGTGATTCCAGAAATCCTGGATGTAGAAACCTCACGTTCATGGGCAGAATGAGTGTGAGGCTGATGTTTGACACTTCCGGCGCTCAGAGGACGGGAGGTGATGGTGGCTGCAGAGGACATTGAGACGGGAGGGTGGTTCGGCTTCAGGAGGCAGCAGAGAAAGGGGATTTGGAGAACTGAGGTTTATTTAGCTGGATTGTGTGAAACACCGTCCTCACGGCGGGTTTTCTTTTGTGGATTTTCCCACTGGGGATACTTGGTCATTTTGGATCTGAATTGCTGGTGGCTTGCTAGGTGATGGATTGCTGGTTGAGACTTTTGGGTTTGAGGGGCATTTATGTTATTTTGACTTGGTTCTCAAGTTCAGCTGCCTCTTTGAAGAAAAAAATAACTGGTGGCTTTGGGCACTCAGCCAAACCATTCATAGTCAGTTGTGGAGAGACTCCGTTGAGTTGGTGGCACTTGTCTTCTCACACAGACAATGTACAGGTGTGAAAGATGGAAGGAGTGACGCAGTCGTTAAAAGTGTGTGTGTGTAGATTTGTGTGGGGGGTGTTCTACTTCCTAATCTGCAGCGTTGAGTTCAGTTCAAGTTTTTGAGAGAAACTCAGGTTATTTATGACATTCTGCCCAATATTCCAGCTAATTTGTAGTCTGGAGACCAGAGTCAAACCTGTTCTTTGACATTACCTGTCCACAGCAGTGGTTGCAACTGAGTAATGTTACACTTGCTCTAAAATAATATAGTTTCACATTTGCAAATTTGCAATACAGCTTCTGCATACTGACCTTAAGAGAATCCTTGTACAGATTCTCTGAGGTCTTGTGGTGCGAGGGCAAGAGAACCGGAGACAGGAGACCTGGGCCCAATCCCTGCCAGCCCTGCCAC
The DNA here is from genome assembly GCF_049354715.1 of Callithrix jacchus. Taxonomy (NCBI): domain Eukaryota; kingdom Metazoa; phylum Chordata; class Mammalia; order Primates; family Cebidae; genus Callithrix; species Callithrix jacchus. The sequence continues at coordinate 22,875,138 of NC_133516.1, read as the reverse complement.
TAATGGGACTGGGTTGCTTAAGCAGGTCCCGTGCCCGGAGTTTCTTGTTCTGTAGGATGAAAGGGATGAGACGCTACTTCTAAGGCCTCTGCCTGCTCCCACAGGCTGTGAGTCTGTGAGGCTGGAAGATTGGTCTTTGCACTGGAGTTCCTGGCTCTCCTGTGTCAGAAAGAGTTTTCCCCCGGCGTTCTATTTAGCTGTGGCTTGGCAGAGGCAAAGCTGCAGTCTTTGGGTGTGATGCAGGAGAGGTCTGTGGTTATGTGAGCAAAATGAAATATGGGCTTTTGAACTTCTCAAGTTCAGCAACGCTTTTTGGTCTTTACTGTTTCTCTCTGGGTTTCTTTCTGCCTTTCTGTTTTGATTTAAAAAGTTCTTTTCCTCCATGAGAATATTCCCACATGTTAGACAAGAGCAATGTTTCTGTGGGGTGGGAACAAGCTACCTTCTAGTAGGGAGCTCTGTCTGAGGGAGACCTGGGAGGCTGTGGCTCGATCAGGTACGATCTAGACCAGTGCTTTTCAAAATTCACGGTGCATAAGAATCACCTGAGAGTCTTGTTAAATCTGGATTCTGGCTCAGTAGGTTTGGGTGGGACATAGATTCTGCATTTCAGAGAGGCTCCACATGATGCTGGCCCATGAACCATACTTTTACTAACAAGGCTAGATGATCCCAAGTCAGGCCTCCTCCCCTGGGCTTCTGCCGAGAGCAAAACTCACAGGATGGGGATGCTGTAACCAGGCTCTTCAGACTGAGGCTCTTCAGGCCTCTAGGTTCAGCTTCAGCCTAGAATGAACCTGCAACGTCAGCTCTTAACACAGGGAAGGAATCTTATCCCCTGGCAGGCAAGGCTATCATAATCTGGCTGGGAATCAGACTTTACAGAGGTTCTTACTTTTGCTGTCTGACCCTCAAATGGTTTTCTCTCTTTTTTTTCTTTTTCTTTCCCTGGCATTGGGAGAAGAAAAAATTGGACTGTAGGGAAAAGAAGAACAATGCCTCAATTAGCTAGAAAGCTACAGTATTGAATTAAATGAGCCCTGTGCTATGGCTCATTAACAACATCCTATTACTTAGCAGGTCTAGAAGTAGTGTTTCAGCTAAATAAAGAAATGTAAATCATTTAATACACCTTTCTAAATTGAGCTGCTCACCGGGGCACCCTCCTGATGGTATTATGGCACCAATGACCTCATTAGAAGAGAAGAGCTGCTTTTGACAGGTTTTGGAAATTAAAATGGCAGAGATGTCTTTTAGGAGGAGTAATTCTGGGCTGTGCTGTGCTGAGCCACAAGCAGGGTCTGGAAGGGCACGTGGGACCTGGGGACTAAAGGCAGGACGGTCACCCCTGTCTGGTCTGACTCCCACCTTAGGGATGAGAGCTGAACTTGTTCTTTGCACAGTGTTTGGTCAAGAATGTTAACTCCAGTGGCTCTCATACATCAGTGTCTATAAAATCCACTCGGGAGACTTGTTAGACATTTAGGCTCCAGGATGCCACCCTGAGATTCTGACCCAAAAAGTCTGGGCTGGGCTCCAGCCAAACCGTACGTGTCATAGGACCTCTGGAGAACCTCCATGCAGAAAGCTCGAAGATGCTGTTTTCAGAAACGTAGCAGAGAAGGTCCCGATGAGTTCAACCGAAACCCAGCTGCGTGCATATCTGCAGGTTCCTCTATCACTAGGAGTTTTACTCGTCCCCAAAAGCAGATTGAATGAGACTCATTTTGGTTGCTTCTTTAGACACAACACAGCTCCCTTCCTCCTTTTCTTTCTGTTTAGCCGGCTTTGGTTGGTTTGTGGGGTAGAGCAGCAGGGCAAACGGGGATGACTGTTAGCTTGGATGTTCGCTCGCTGTGTGTCGGCAGGCAGGGCATTGCACGCTGGAGACTGCAGTTTCCCCCCCTCACAACGTGCATGGTCAGGTCAAGTGTATGCACATGTTACTGATCAAGACACTGTGTCTTTTTCGAGACTCAGTTTTCCTTATCTATAAGATGAGAATGTTGCACTTTATGAATTCGGTGAGTGTAAACAGGACCAAGATTCTCTTTCTGGCAGCTTTTCACGGTTTCCTTTCCTGCAGCAAGGAAAGGAAGAACTTCAACCTCCAGATTTGGGGTAAATATTGAATCTATAGCAACGGTTTTGTGGCGCATTCCAGTTTCCTAGGCTGATGATTAATATGGTTTTCACTGTGAGTATTGAGCCTTCTCAAAAGGCTTTTCCTGCTATTCCTGTGAACTGCACAAAAGCAAAGTGTTAGTCTTGCTTTTTTTCTATTGTCGTATGGAAGGGGGAGCAGATGCTTTCTGTGTTCTTCACGGGGCAGAAGTGTCAGCTGACAGACATGTGGGGAGGCAAAACCGGCCTTAATCTTACACGGATTTCCTGATCATTACAATGACCTCCCTGATCCCAGACCTTTGCTGGCCTTATGTTGCCTATCATATCACACACAGACTTCCCCATTTGGCCTGCCGCGTCCTCATCATCTGGCTTGAGCAGGCTTTGTTAATCCTATATCCTCAAAGTAACTTGAATTGTGGCGCTTTAACTCACTTTTGTGATGCCCGCTCTCCAATCCACATTTCCAACCAGGTCCTATTTTACATTTTCAACAGCCCGCAGAGCTCTTCCAATGGACGATGTTGTCATTACTACAAACCCAATGTGTCCTCAGGCACATCCACCAACTTTCCCTTACCCTTGCTCTTCTCACTCGTCTGTAGCTCGGATTGTAGAAACATGATTTAGGCTCAGAAAATGGAAAAGCAGCTTGGAAGATTCTGAACCTCCTCATTTTATTAACCACTCTATAGCTAGGATGCATTGCTTTGAAATCGCTCAGAGTTTAATAGTCATAAGAAATATTTTCCAGGTCTTATGGTTTCTCCTTCCAAATCAGCAATGAAACATCTCTAGACTTTACGGCTTTTGGGTCTGGTTAAATCTCACGTGTAGGAGAGAATGGTTTGTTGGCAGCACACGTGCAAATGGGGTGTATAGACAGCATAAGCAAGTGTAAATCCATGGTAGTGTGTGCCAAAGAAGCTCACATGTGTCTGTTTTCATTAAGAAAAAGTGCAGCCTCTAAAGTGAGCATAGATATTGTCCTGATCAACTTGCACTGATAGAAACTTGCCTAGGGTGCTTCTTCGCTTATTATTATATTATCACATGTGTATTACCTTTCTGAGTTGTCGAACACAGTGATTTAGTCTGCCATTACTAATCTATCAATTTCTTTCTGAATTTCCATGAATTCTTGCTGTATTTGTTTTTATTCTATATGATGTGGCATATAAAGCTTCATGACAGTTATTTATGTGCTATTCACTTTGTCAGTATTTATCTGAAGTTCGTGTAAGTTTTTCGTTATTGTGATCCTGCTTTCTTTACAAATTTCGTATGTGTGCATGTGGTGTTTTTGCTAGCTTATCCTTTCTTATTCTAATGCTTTTCTTTCTTTGCTTTATGTATGTATCTTGGGATAGCATATTGATAAGTTTAGTTTCTCAAATATGGGAATTGAAGCCACTTAAGTTTGTTATCATAGTTACTGTTCTCGTTTTTACTTCAGTCAAGTTGCTTATGCTTTCTAGTTTTAAAAAATATTTTCTTGCTCTTTGCTTAAAATTGTTTTTGCTATGTTTGGATTTTCTTTTTCTATTTTCCCACTAGTGATATGGAAGTTATAGGTCCTATTTCAAAATTCTATTTGGATCGCCTTAAAATTTTAAAAAATACACAAATTTATATTTTCCCAATTTTTGATTTTTGAAAATGCTACCTATTGTTTCTTATGTAAGGTTAAGAAATAAACTTTTATTTCCCCCTCCTTCCTAAGTTCACTCAATTTCTTATTTTATGTATTTAATCCTAGATTTTAGACTCAAGAATTACCTTTTTTCCAACATACTGTTTTATAAACATTTTCAAACATACAGAAAAGTTAGAAGAATTCTTCAGTAAACACCAAGTGTCCACCATTGCTATTTTCCTTTACTTGCTCTATTATGTTCTGTCCATGTATCAACCCATGTTTAAAACGAATGCATTTCGAAGTGAATTGAAGGTATCAGTTGCTATAGTTTCATGTTTGATTCTTTCGAATTGCGTGTTGAAATGTGATCCTCACTGTTGGAGGTGGGACCCAGTGGAAGGCATTTGGGTTGTGGGGGTGGATCCCTACGGAATAGATTAATGCTGTTCCTGGTTTGGGGAGGAATGTGTGAGTTCTTGCTCTGTTAGTTCCTTCGAGAGCTGCTTGTTAAATAGAGCCTGGTAGTTCCCTTTCTCCTCTCTCTTGCCCTACCCTTCACGATGTGGTCTCTGAACACACTGGCTCCCCTTTGCCTTCACTATGAATGGAAGCAACCTGAGTCTTTCCCCCGATGCCCAGTCCCTCAGCCAGCTGAGCTGTGGGCTAAATAAACCTTTTTTCTTTATGAAATACTCAGTCTTAGTTATTCATTTATAGTGAGGTAAAACAAAGACCTCAATATACTTCTTGAACACTTCTGCGTAAATATCATTAACTAGACTTTAATAATTGCTTGCAGTATTTTTCTTTTTCTTTTTTCTTTTCTTTTCTTTTTTTTTTTTTTGAGACCCGTCTTGCTCTGTCGCCCGCGCTGGAGTGCAGTGGAGCAATTTCGGCTCACTGCAGACTTCGCCTTCCAGGTTCAAGTGATTCTCCTGCCTCAGCCTCCCTAGTGGCTGGGACTACAGGTGCGTGCCACCACACCGGGCTAAGTTTGTGTGTATATATATATATATATTTTTTTCTTGGTAGAGACAACGTTTCACTGTGTTAGTCGGGTGATCTTGATCTTCTGACCTCATGATCTGCCTGCCTCAGCCTCCCAAAGTGCTGGGATTACAGGTGTGAGCCACCGCGCCCAGCCACAGTGTTTTTCTTTGAGGCGAAATTTGCAAACAATGAAATACACAAATTTTAAGTGTATATGCATTGAATTTTGACAATTGTATGCCAGTTATTATTTTTAAAATTATTTTCTCTTTCAATATTTGTTGTTTTGTCTTCAAAATCTCTTTTACAACCATATTTTAGATGACATTTAATGGATTTTTAGTAACCACTGTGACAGCCAGGCATGGTGGCTCATGCCTGTAATCTCAGCACTTTGGGAGGCCAAGGAAGGAGGATCACTTGAACCTAGGAGTTCAAGACCAGCCTGGACAATATAGTGAGACCCCATCTCTACAAAAAAATTGTTTTAAGTTAGCTGAGCATGGTGGCATGTGTGTCTTGTCCCAGGTTCTCAGGAGGCTCAGGTGGGAGGATCCCTTAAGCCCAGGACACGGAAGCAGCAGTGAGCCAAGATTGCACCACTGCACTCTAACCTGAACAACAGAGGGAGAGCCTGTCTCAAGAAAAAAAAAAAAGTAATCATCATGAATTCCATTTCATAAGAACGTCTTCATTTTTTGTTTTGATTAATTTCTCACTTGGCTGGAGTATAATTTGAGTAGTTTTTACAAAAATAATGTGAATAATATGCCTTAGGAGTCTCTGAATAATTGAAAAATTTTGTAAGAAAATGAAAATAATATAAGAATTGGCCAGGCGTGGTGGCTCACGCCTGTAATCCAAGCACTTTGGAGGCCAAGGCGGGTGGATCACCTGAGGTCGGGAGTTCAAGACCAGCCTGACCAACATGGTGAAACCCCGTCTTAAAAAAAAAAAAAAATAATAATATAAGAATTATTTTCAGATATGAATGACAACTTGAAAGACTTTAGAATTCTTGACAGGCATTTTTTTTGCACTCAGAACTATAAAGATTTCTCATTTTCACCTGAAGCTTAATGTTATAGGGCTATCTGATGTTAGTCTGTATTTCTATCTTTCTAGGTAATTTAACTTTTTTCCTGTCTAGGTAATTGTAAAATGCTCTGATTTTCTGGAACTTGAGTTCATCTGGTAGTTGAAATCTTTGAGGTAATCTTGCCAGGTACTCAGTATCTTTTGGTCTGTAAATGTACTTTTTATTCAGTTATGGCAGAGATTGGTAGTGGTTCCCCCAAATCCATAGTTTTCTTCTTAGAAACATAATTCCTGATATGCCTACGGACACATGGCTGCATAGAATAAAAACTGTATTTGTAAGCCTTCCTTAAGGTTTAGTTTAGCAACTGTCATAGATAGCTGACCTTGGTCCTAATGGAAACTGGCTCAGGAAGGTTTTCTTCTTGTATGTTTTATGGTTTCGGTTTTATTTATTCTGCTCTTCCCCATGCCCCAGGGACATCTCTTCTTGGTGGTTTCTATATTATCCCTCCTCCAAACCCAACAATTTTTCCCTCATTTTAAAAATCACTTTGCCTTTTTCCTCCTTATTCCATGGAGGTTTTTCAAGTTTCTCTCCTGCATTGCCAGTTTTGCCTTCTTGCAGTGCCTGTTCTACTCTTTTTTGCTTAAAGTGAAAATTGTAATATGCTATTTCTGTTTTAGTTTTCTTCACTCTTGTGAATGTTTGCCTCTTCTGAGCCAGTGCCCTGTTCGTTGCTGCATTTATCTCTCACTTTTCATTATTTGATTTCTCTTTTATTGGACTTTTTTAATGGAAACCTAAATCTGATTTTTTTTTTTTTTGAGATGGAGTCTCGCTCTGCTGCCCAGGCTGGGTGCAGTGGTGCCATCTTGGCTCATTGCAACCTCTGCCTCCTGGGTTCAAGTGATTCTTGTGCCTCAGCCTCTCAAGGAACAGGGATTACAAGTGTGTGCCACCACACCCAGCTAATTTTTGTACTTTTAGTAGAGATGATATTTCACCATGTTGGCCAGGCTGATCTTAAACTTCTGACCTCAACTGATTCTCCCACCTCAGCCTCCCAAAATGCTAAGATTATAGGTGTGAGCCACTGCACTCAGCCAGATGCTGTCTTTTTCTGTATTTTGAGCCTACGTGTTCTGTCTTAGATAATTCCCATGTTGGTTCTTTTTTAGGTATAAGAAATAAGGAAAAGGTACATCTAGCTCTGCTGTTTGTTTATAAACTGTGTGAGTACATTTTTTGATGGAAATAAATTTGTATGACTGCTTAAGACGTGCAGCAGATGGACGGGAGTAGAAAGAAAGTGGGATCAAGGACAGACAATAGAGGACAGAGGCAGAACGAAGAAGCCGGAATTACCACAGGCTCAGGGAGAGGACTCTACGAGCAGTGCAGCTCGTACTCCTGTGCTGACTTTCTGCATTTCATTTTCTTTCTGCCTGACTTATACACGAGGATAAGGCTGTGTTTGTTTGCATCTCCTTCCTGAGTTGTTGTCCACAAGGTGAAGTTGGCTCCCTTGTATAATATTCGTGTAACAGAGTCTTTGTGCTTACACAGGGGCCTCCTGCTGCTACTACAATGCACATCATCTATAGCTAAGGCAAGTCCTGGTCTTACCTAACCTGCACACAGCACTCCCTCAGCCCTCCAAAACTGAAGTGGGGCCATCATGTCTGGTCAGGGTCTCAAGGTCCTTCTGCCACTTACTTCCTGCAACCACTGCTGTTTTCCAGGAAGAAGAGAGAGCTGCAAGACTGTCTGCAGTGTCTCCCTTCCTCTCGTCCATATTGAAAGGCCATATTGAAAAGGATGGCGCCAATTTCCACCATGTGGAAGGTGTACTTGCCTAGTTTTCAACACTGCTTTAGGGCTTGTTCTCCCCCTGCTCCAAAGCTTTTTCTTTTTTATGCTTCTCTGGGTCATTTCAGAGGGGATCTTGGTGTAGAGGAAGTTAAACACCTAAATGCAATGCCTTGTTACCCAGAGGTCTATAAAAAAACATCTTTTCAGGCTTTTCATATTGTTACAGCATATACTGTATGCCATACATTTATTAAAAAACCATCCGAATCTTAGCAGGAGACAGCTAGAGGCACAGCAGCACAGGACTTGAAGTCAGAAGACTTGAGCTTCAGCACTCACTGAGTCCCTTATAAACCATGTGGTCTTGCCCATGTGGTCTTCTGTCTACTCATCTAAAATGAGAGTAGTACATTGCATGGAATGAGATCAAGAATATGAAAACATATCTACATCTTTAAAAGGTAAAAACACTTAAGAGATGGCAATCATCCTTTCTTTCTCTTTTTGCCTCTCAAGCTGAGCCGTATGGTATGGAAAGTAATCGATAAATCTTTGTTGGTTAGTTTTGAAAATGAATGTCCAGGAAATACTGAAGCATAACTAAGGAGATGAAGGGAGTGAAAGAGAAATTGAATACATTATTACTATCTTCTTTTTTTTTTTTTTTTTTTGAGACGGAGTTTTGCTGTTGTTACCCAGGCTGGAGTGCAATGGCACGATCTCGGCTCACTGCAACCTCCGCCTCCTGGGTTCAGGCAATTCTCCTGCCTAAGCCTCCTGAGTAGCTGGGATTACAGGCACGTGCCACCATGCCCAGCTAATTTTTTGTATTTTTAGTAGAGATGGGGTTTCACCATGTTGACCAGGATGGTCTTGATCTCTTGACCTTGTGATCCACCCGCCTCGGCCTCCCAAAGTGCTGGGATTATGGGTGTGCCTGGCCATTACTTTCTTCTTTGATATTTCTGTTTGTAAGCTTTCCTTAGACCTATGGCATTATCTGCCTAGAAAGTCTCAGATTTTATTAACCATTTTCATATTTTCTCTCCAACCCCTCCTTCTAACCCTATCACTCCCCTAACACTCAAAATTTATTGTAGAAAAGTGTTCTTTTAAAGACCTTTACAAAGCAATATCATTATGGTTCAATGTCACTTTTAAAGTTGTCACTTGATACTTTCTGGAGGCTATTGAATATGTTTAATTTCCAAACACTCCTGAAAGTCATCCAATTTGTTCAAGCAGGGAGAGAATGGTCTGGGTACAGGGCGTGTGAGGAGATTGTGCTGTGCGGTGGCTGGCGTCATTTATTATGGGCAATCCAACAGGTGCATCAATATTTCCTACTGGGAGGTTTTCCATTCAGCTTCCCCAAATGGCTTCATTTCAACATCCAGCAGTGACGCTGTATTCTCAGAATTAGATGAGCTAAGCACTAGGCAATGCAAAATCCACCAGAATGATCCAAAGGAAAGGCTGGCTCCTTCATCAACAGTGTTAGTATGAAATATGCTTCTGTTTATTTAAAATGGTAGAATTTATCAGCTATTTGAAAAATCCTATCCTTTGAATGAAGATGTACATTTCATGTTATGTAGTTCAATGCTGTATATGTAATTACGTATGTCGTTTTGAGCACTTGTTCAATATGAAGCCCTATGCTGGGTGCTGTGGAAGTTAGAGAGATGAGTAAGACCTAGCCTTGGCTTTGCAAGTTTATGCATTTGTTGGGAGGCAGCCTATCTATTATCCCATCACAGGAGAGATCGAGAAATTAGAAATGCAAGCAAAATGCCATTGGGTTAGAAAGGAAAACTCAAAGGTACTTCTTGGTAGAGAGAGATTTCCAAGCTAGGCAATCTTGCCTTTATTTAACACACAGACTATTGTTGAATTGCAAATTGGTTTCACGCAGTATACTATAAATAGTCAGGGAGAGCCAATTTTAGGTGTGTAATTATTTATAGAAGAATAAAGTTCAATAGGCAGAATAGACCAAGGAGGGCATTCCAGGGAGGAGGAATTGAGTGCAGACCTTCAGGTGACATGAGGTGTGTGTGGGAGTGAGTGTGGGCTGTGGGCGATAGTGAAGGTCACGGTGGAATATAGATCTGAGCAAAACTGCAAGGGGCTCTCATGCCCAGTAAAAAAAGAAAATTCTTCTAAATTGCATTTTCATACATTTTGCAAAGCTAAGTTTACTCGGATTGTTCCCTTATAGGTATAACAGTTGGAGTTGCCCTGGCTTGGAGTCATCTGAGCTGTGTTATTTACCAGACCAAGTCACTTAACCCTTCTGATACTCAGTTTTCTCATCTGGGAAAATGTGGTTTATGAGGATGAGGTTAGAGGAGACAGGGGAAGGCACCAAGGACATTGCCCACGCTTTGGTAGACATTCACTAAACGTTACCTTCTCCTTTTCCCTCCCTTCCCCGTCTTCCTCTCCCTTTCCCACGGGAGAGCTTTGATGAAGCATATGTTCCACTTATGTCATGAGTCCTCTGGCTTGATTGCTAAGGTTTCCTTACACTTGATCCCAGTGGTTCTGAAACTGGAGCAAGTATCAGAAGCACCTGGATGTTTATCAAAACACAGTTTGTATGCCCCCAGCCCTAGAGTTTCTGATTCAGTGGGTCTGGGGTGGGGCCCAGTAATTTGCATTTTTAAGAAGTTCCCAGATGCTGCTGGTATGGGAACCACATTTCGAGAGCATCTACTTTTTCTTATTTTGCCCTGGGGCAGACCCTGTTGGATGCTTCCCTAACAACCATCCCCCTTTCCCTGCTAACAGAGTCCTGAGTTGTTCTGGCAGCACAGAGAGATGCTTTGATTTCAGGGTTAGGCTTTTTTTTCTATCTCAGTGCCAGAAGATGAATGATAATGGGTCTAAATAGTCATTGTAATCTCGGTTCTCTTGGCCATTGATTGATCTCAGAGTGGGCAGTTAAGTTAGTTCAGTGTCCTAACTTAGAGACATGAGCTTCAGCTATGCTCCTTAATTTCTGAAGGCCTTGACATTTCTAATTAAACAGGAATTATAAAGCAATACTAGAAATCTTCCAGAAAATGCAATGCATCCCAGGCTCCTTTATAAAACCAATCCCAGCCTCTGACTCTGATCGCCTTTTTTCACCCACCCTTCATTATATTTGGGCCCTCCCAGCTCGGCTACCTTACACTGTCCAGATCAGTGCAAAACTGTTGGAGAGACCAGTTCTTCAAACACACTGACGTGTATGTCTGTTATCCTATTGGCTGTGACATTTCACCACAGTCTTCTGAATCCCTAAGGAAGACTGAAATCTCATCACTACTAACTCTTAGATTAGAGCTGGGCATTTATGATAGAACTTAAATTAGTTATCATCACTAACAATATTTAGCACATGAACAAGTATTATTATTTCAGTTAAATTACCATAGCAATTCACCCATTTGTTCATTCATTCAGTAGGCAAATTTTTAATCGATGTTCTATGTGCTATAGTGATATCAACACTATCCCTCTCTATGTATACAGTTGCTTATTCAGTTTAAAAAGCACTTTCAAAACTTTAGGGTCTGGGAACTAAGTTATAATGGAGAGGAAAGTCAGTGCATAGAATAAAGTATGCTTCTCTCATTGTACCTACAGGTATTTGCTAATAGAGTTGTGTGTACAGTTACATACCTGTTTTTATTTGTTTCTTTTTTTGAGATGGAGTTTCGCTGTTGTTACCCAGACTGGAGTGCAATGGCAGGATCTCAGCTCACCGCAACCTCCGACTGCTGGGTTCAAGCAATTCTCCTGCCTCAGCCTCCCGAGTAGCTGGGAATATAGGCATGCACCACCATGCCCAGCTAATTTTTTGTATTTTTAGTAGAGACGGGGTTTTACCTGTTGACCAGGATGGTCTCGATCTCTCGACCTTGTGATCCACCTGCCTCAGCCTCCTAAAGTGCTGGGATTATAGGCGTGAGCCACCGCGCCCAGCCTTATTTGTTTCTTAAAAGCATTATGCTACCATAGTTATGAGCATATGAACATATATGTTATTGCTTGCATTGTATTACTATATTCTCGTTGGGGATCTTGAGTCCCTTCCCACATTTTATTATTTTCTTTTAGTGTTACCATCAGTAGCAAGGTAAGAAATTAATCCAATATGTGGTCTCCTATTAAGGAAGAAGGAATTGATAAATCCCTGTCTGTTCTGACGTTACTTTTACTTCTGCTGTCTGCCACCTGGCTTCTGAATGTCATTCATTAATTATTTAGTAATTAATTCCACCCACATTTCCTGAGCAGAGTTCACCTAAGTTTGGCACGTTGGAGAAAGCAGAGACTATTAAGCTAAGGACTCTGTCATAAGGGGCTCATCATACAGTAAAAGAGACAAGACATGTACAAATAACCGAAATATAACACAGCTGTCAAATAAGTGTAAAATAGGAAGGGAGTATTTGGGGGAGCAGAGGAGAGGACTTCTGGTCAGAAAATCAAAGACAGCTCCATGCCCTATATGGAAGGCCCTGTGTGCTGGACTGTCAAGGGTCCTTCAGGATTTGGGGATTTTGACTGAATCAGAGATTATGGGCTAAAATATAGAGAAAGAGCTGTCTTCACTCTGTGGCGAGAGGCCAACAAACCTATCAGATGAGATCTGGGTAACATTTATCGACCAGGTTAAATCCTGTTACGCCAACACAAAAGGACTGTCCCAAATACTGGGATTTGTCTGGAATAGCTCTTACTACATATCATCCCATCACAGGACAGACTGAGCACCAAACAGCTCATCTCCAGAAGCTTGGGTGAGATGGTTTGCACATTTGCTGGAAAGAGGTTGACCTGTATACTTTCTTAGGAATGGGGAAAAGCTGAATTGGCTGGCACTTGGAAAATGTCTATAGATTCTTGGCTGGGTAAGTGTTTGGGATGCATTTATATAATGCAGTTCCTTTTCCTGCAGCACAAAGATATGACAGTAGTAGGGGGAGGGCTGATCACACAAAAATAATTTTAAATTGACAGTTGCAGAATTGTGTATTGTTTTTACATTGATCTTTTGCTAATGCAATTAGCACCGCTTTGCATATATGACTTAATAAATCCTTGAATCATAAAAGAAAAGAAACAAATTGAAGTGCCCCATACTTGAAACCAACCCCGTTGAGTGATCCAAGTGTACAGCGTCCTCTCCCACCCCAAGTTACAAGCAGCTGAACTGAATTAAAAAAACAGTCCCCCCGTTGCTGCTGTGACCTGGCCTGCCAAATTTTCAGCTGGCGTGAGTTTTTATAGCTCCGTTATAAACCCCTGAAAAGTGAGGCATATAATGGAAACATTGACATAACCTGAACGCCTAGGAGCGGCTTGTGCCACTCTAATTATCCTTATGTCTTATTGGCTGGTATCTCTCCTTCCCCTGGCAGGACCTGCTGCTGCGGCTGGGCCTGACTGTCCCAGGGGCTGGGGGTTCGAAGCTGGCATTTGCTGGGGAATAATGAGATACTGTCTGCTGGTGGGAAACCCCCTGCTCCACACATACTAGCTCCTCCCCTTTGCCTTTCTTCCCTTGTTCTTCTCCTGCACCACCTCCCCCTACCCCCTCCCCCGCAAAAAAAGGCAGAACAGTTCAGTTGGTTGTAAAAATTAATGAGTTCAGATACAGACTTGCCTTATTCCGGTCCAGCTGCGTAACCAGGGTGATTCCAACCAGCATTCTAGACGCTGACATCAGCTCCACACCCCGGCACAATGCTGCTCTGTTTGATCTCAGAAACAGATCGGGCTCCTGGGCTTTATACATCCTGCTTCCTCCCTACGTAAACTCATTTTATTACCCACCGGGAGAGTGCATCTCAACTGCTCTCTCCCTGGGCAGCCAATGCCAGAGGCTCAGGCCCTACAGCTGACTCTTCTTCTACCAGCTGGACACTTTGATCATTTTCTTGGTCCTCTTTGAGGTTTCTCCCCAACCCCCCAGGCATTGACAACCGGTGGAAGATGATGGTGATAATGATTTCACCACTTTTCGTTTTCAGGGCTCTTCTATGTTCCTGTGTGATCTGTGGTCCTTGACTTCCCTGCGAGGTGGAGGTGATACACCCATTTTGTAGATGAAGGAAGTCCAGTAGAGCTGGCGAGGGGCAGAATTAGAAGTGGATCACAGGGTTCTTGACTCATAATCCAGTGCTCATTCCAGGGACCCAGGGGGTTGATCACTTGGTGCAGGCACCAAGCAAGGTAGATTTAGTTTTGCTGTGACCTGAGCTAGAAGAAGGCTCTGTGGACCCACTTTCTGGGAGGCAAAAGGAGAAAGGAAGTGGCAAGTCTACGGCAGGCCCTTCAAAGTGCCTAATGGTGTCCTCAATCTGTCACAGCTCCTGCCCCTTCTACACCCTTTCTTCAGATTGCTGCTGGCTCTGCAGCTAGTCCAAGAAGCTTCACCTCCCAGGAGCACCAGACAGACGATCTCTTGCTTATAGTGGTTCCAGGAGCATCAACCCCAGAGATGAGTTATAAGCAGGTCCCTAAAGAGATTTCAGGAGAAGCTGCTAAAACAGTGGCAAAGCTCTTTAGAAACATAGAAGTATAAACCCTTTTTGTATGGGGAGAACTTCATTCTAAGAGTTCAGAGAGGTTTTCCAGGGTAAGTGTTACAGCACATATCTACTGAACAGGGAAGAGGAGATTAGGGGGTCTGTGTTAGTTTCCTGGAGCTGCCATAACAAAATGCCACAGACTGGGTGGCTTCAACAACAGTCATTTATTCTATCTTGGTTCTGGAGGCTGGAAGTCTGAAATCAAGGTGTCAGCAGGGTCGTGCTCCCTCTGAGATTGAATAGAATCCTTTATTTACTTACTTATTTATTTGCCTCTTTCTAGCTTCTGGAGGTGGCTGTCAGTTCTTGGCATTCCTTGGTTTGTAGCTGCACCACTCTGATCTCTGTCTCTGTCCTCACCTGGCATTCTCCCTGTATGTCTTTGTCTTCACCATGCCCTTTTCCTCTTTTTTTTTTTTTTTTTTTTTTTATGGAGTCTTGTTCTGTGGCCCAGGTTGGAGTGCAGCGGCGAGATCTCAGCTCACTGCAACCTCTACCTCCCAGGTTCAAGCAATTCTCCTGCCTCAGCCTACCGAGTATCTGGGATTACAGGCACCCACCACCGCACCTGGCAAATTTTTGCATTTTTAGTAGAGTCAGGGTTTCACCATGTTGGCCAGTCTCAAACTCCTGACCTCAAGTAATTGACCCACCTCAGCCTCCCAAAGTGCTGGGATTATAGGTGTGAGCCACTGCACCCAGCCCACTGTCCTCTTTTTATAAGAACACCACTCACTGGATTAGGGTCCATGCTAAATTAAAATGAAGCCTTGCAACATTGGTGGAGATGAGGCGGTTGTTGTTCGATGACTGACGTCCTTATAAGAAGAGGTCCTTAACTTGATTACGTTAAGTTGATTATATTACCAAGATTCTACTTCCAAGTAAGGTCACAGTCACAGGTGCTGGGGATAAAGACTGTGATGTCTTTTTGGAGGACACAATTCAGTCTGCAACAGGCTCTTATGTTTCTTTCATAGTTGTCTAACTACTTGTCTCTATTCAGAAAAGTAGAAAGTTGGATTGGTTCCCAACTAGCCATTGACAGTGGTGTTAAGAATCCCTTAGAGTTACTCGGAGTTTTACTGACGTGTTTTCACACATATCTTTATTCAGTCCACACAGCAACCCTGGAAATGGCAAAGGGTTATGATTTCCATTTTACAGATGAAGAAGTGAGAAGGAGGAGAAGGGGATGCCATTTGCTCAAGGCTGCTGGCACACTAGGTTTGCTCTGGGACTATCACGGAAAGTTCCTAACCCCCATCCATGGCTCTTCTTACAGCACAAGAGTGAGCTCAGAGAAGTTGATGAACCTGCCAAGGACCCCAGCTGAGAGACTGAATTGGTGTGCAGATTCCAAAGCTCACATGCATTCCATTTTATCTCATCTTCAGTGGACTTTGAACCTGACTCAGCCTTCACCTTGACCCTTGGAGAAGTTACTGAGAATCAAGACCCAGTGTGGCCATGTCTCTGGAGCTTCCTGGAGCTCAGCAGCTGACTCCCAAACCTGGAGGTCCTCACTCTGCATCCTGTACTCTGCCCTCTGGCTGATCGTCAGCATTCTCAGGCAGCCTGGCTCCCTGTAAAGTTGCTAAAACTTGTGTTTATCATCATCTTCCATCATTTCTAATTGTTTTCCTGTGTCCCTTTCTTTTGTAGAGGATATAAACTCAGCATTTTAGCTTTTGAAATGGATTTGCTGTGCAGATTCATGGCTTTTGAGTGGCTTAAAATGTATTGTTCTGCGAGTCTTTCTGTACCAGTCACAGCATTCACTGTGGGAAGCAGCAGGACGCCAGTGATGCTGATGTTTATTTTACTTTAGGGGGCTTTAAGGCATTCCTGGGACCATAAGGATTAGAAATATTCTGCCTCGTTGTCTTCAGAAGCTACTAAAATATCCTAGAAATTATCATGTTTCATATTTCACATTGCCTCTTGTATCCTTACATGGCCTTTATCAAGAGCCTGGCATAAACCACTGTAATGGTTCTGAAATAGGAACATCATGGTTCTCCAATCACTAAAGCCCTTTCCACTCTGAGACTGGACATTCATTGCTGTTTTCTGCCTGCGCTCTGATTTACAAGACTGTCTATGAATTCTCTGTTTAATATACAGTACGTGGTTGGTTGCCCTCAATGCATGAGACTTCCTGGTATTTTTTCACGTGGTTAGATGGATAACATTTGTTACATATTTATTGTTTAGATATACTAGCAATCCTCACTTTGCAGAATATCAGGTCTGCATATTGAAACCATGTACTCACTTTGAACAATCCTGTGGTAACTGTGAAGTGAGAACACAGGTCTGATAGATATGCGTTTCATTGGTAGTATGCATTGTGAAGACTATCTGAAATTGTTTTCAAATAAAATTTGGATAAGGACTGTAACTACAATAGTTCTTATTCTTAAATAAGCTGGCTCACACCTGTAATTCCAGCACTTTGGGAGTCCGAGGCAGGTCGATCACCTGAGGTCAGGCGTTTGAGACCATTCTGGCTAACATGGTGAACCCTCATCTCTACTAAAACCATAAAAATTAGCGGGGCATGGTGGTAGGTGCCTGTAGTCCCAGCTGCTTGGGAGGCTGAGGCAGGAGCATCACTTGAACTCAGGAGGCAGGGGTTGCAGTGAACAGAAATCACACCATTGCACTCTAGTGTCGGCAACAAGAGCAAGACTCAAAAAAAAAAGAAGAGAAGAAAGAAAGAAAGAAAAGAAAGAAAGAAGGGAAGAAAGAAAGAAAAAGAAAGAAAGGAGGAAAGAAAGAAAGAAAAAGAAAGAAAGAAAGGAGGGAAGAAAGAAAGAAAAAGAAAGAAAGAAAGAAAGAAAGAAAAAAAGAAAGAAAGATTGTCCATTGAGCATAAGGTACTACACTCATGTGTGTACTGAAATACTACTCCCACCCTCAAGCCATATAGTAGGATAGACCAGTGAAGTAAGAAAATGACCAAAGACAAAGACTGCTGAAAGTTATGAGGTGAAATTCTGCAAGGACTCAGAGGCAACATGGTCATTTTTTATTGGGAGCAAAAGAAGGCTTATGGATACGTTAGCATTTGCATTGAGCTTTAAGAGAAGAGTGGATTTTAGAAATACAGAAGAGGGAAATGGGAGGTGGGCATTCAACATCAAGCCAACGACATGACCAAAAGTTCAGGAGCAAGCTACAGTACCACACGGCAGAGGAGCAGCAACTCACAGAGAGCACAGGGTGACTCTGACTGCAGAGACCTGGTAGTCTGAGAATTCACTTGATGACATCTTATAACTAAACCTATGAAACCTTAAAACTAAGTTGAAACCAGCTCCCAATTTGAACATCCTCAAGATGGCGGACTAGAGGTGCCTGCACTTGCTTCCATTGCAAAGAAGGACCAAACCAACAAATACATAACCACTCTTGAATAGAGTGTCTAAGAGAGTGTGCACTAAAATTTAGCAAGGAAATGAATGACAATGACCCTCTAGGGCATGGAAATTCAGGATGGCAACATAGAAAGGGAAGTGAAGCAGCCAGCCAGTGTTAGCTGATCGGAGAAGAACTCTGTTGCAGGGAAAAGGTAAGTGGGAAATCCCCAGAAGTCCACATTCCCACCACAGACACCTGCAATCCTGGCTATAAGAGAGTCCCTCAGCACTCAGAGCCCAGTATAGGCAGCTACTTGGAGTCCACATGACTGCATTATTCCAGAGAGGAAATTCACACTAGGGCTCCGCTGGCATCCCACCACATCCACCTAGAGGACTGCAGTGTCACAAAAGCAGCTGAGTTCAGCAATGCAGCTGCAACCCTGGACCTGAGCCTGTGCATGGCCCTACATCCTGGGAAACAGGCAGTTCAGCACAGCAGGGAGGCTGCCCCAGGATAGAGGGAGCCAGTGGGCACACTCCCCAGAGCCTGAGAGCCAAATGTCTTGGGGCCCGCCACTGCCAGCTGCCAGTGACCCTGCCCCCTCCAGCAGTAGACCTACTGCAAACCAGGGCAAGCTTCCCAGGGACTAGCCCACCTGGAACCTACAAATGCCACTGCCAGCAATCTCAACCACTTCAGTAGCAGAGCCACTGTGCACCCACAGGCACTCCCCAGAGGCCCAGGGACTGGGCTGCCTAGTGTTCCTATTCCTGGCAAAGCCATGCCACAGCCTCTACAAACAACTGTAGCCTAGGCCACCGAGATACTCAAAGGCACTACTGATATTGATTACAGCCAAAAAATGCAAAGACTATATTATTGCACCACTCAGAACCAAAGTAAAAGCATCCTATTCAATTGACACTATAGATACATCTACAAGAAAAGACAATTCAGACCTGAATGAGAAACTCAAAAAATCAGATTGATGTTATAAAAAAGAACCATATAGAAACCTTGGAAATGAAAAATTCAATGAATTAAATAAAACATATAATCAAGAGCTTCAACAATAGACCAAGTAAGAGAAAGAATCTCTAAACCTAAATACAAGTCTTTTTAAATAACCCAGTCAGATAAAATAAATAAAAAAGAATCAAAGCTCATGTGACATATGGCACACTATTAAGCAAATTTGCATTTTGAGAGTTTAAGAATGAGAAGAGATGGGAAAAGGCATAGAAAATATATTTAATGAAAAAACAGATGAAAACTTCTCAAGACTTAGGAGAGATATAGACATCTAGATATAGGGAGCTCAAAGATCCCCAAATAGATTCAACCCAAAAAGGTCTTTGAGGCACATTATAGTCAAACTAACAAAAATCAAAGACAGAGAATTCTAAAAACAGTCAAAGTGTCAAGTAAGATATAAGGGAATCTCCATCAGACAAACTTCAGATTTCTCAGCAGAAACCTGAGAGGCCAGGAGAGAATGAAATTATATATTCAAAGTGCTAAAAGAAAAAAATTGCTAACTAAGGGTACTATACCCAGCAAAACTATCCTTCAAGAACGAAGGAGAAGTAAAGTCTTTCCCAGACAAACGAAGACTGAGGAACTTCATCGCCACTTGACTGGTCTTACAAGAAATGCTTGAGGGGATCCTATTCTACCTGGAACCAAAAGGATGATATCTACCATCATGAAACAACATGAAAATATATAATCCACTGTGGAGCAGGTACACAAGTTAGAAAGAGAAAGGAATCAAATGTTATCACTACAGAAAACCAGCAGAACACAAAAATACAATAAAAGAGGAATAAAGGAACAAAAGACATACAAAACAACCAAAAACAATTAACAAAATGAAAGGAGTAAGTCTTCACTTTTCAATAACAACTTTGAATGTAAACAGTTTAAACCTGAATTAAAAGATATAGGCTGGCTGAATCAATTTAAAAAAAAAACCAAAAAACAAAGAAACAAGATCCAACTACATTCTGTCTATAACAAACTCATTCATCTGTAAAGACATACAGAGATGTAAAGTGAAGGCATGGGAAAAAATATTCCACACAAATAGAAATAAAAAATGTGTAGAAGTAGCTATACTTAATTCAGACAAAATAGACTTTAGTCAAAAAATAAATAAAAAGAAACAAGATCATTACATAATAAAAAAGGGATCAGTTCACCCAGAAGTTATAACAACTGTACATATACATGCACCCAACACTGGGTCACTCATAAATACAAAGCAAATATTATTAGAGCTAAAGAGACTGTAGACTCCAATACAATAATAGCTTGGGTCTTTCATATCCCACTTTCAGCATTGGACAGATCATTTAGACAAGAAATCTTTGTTTCACCAACAAACATTGAACTTAGGCCATGAAACGAGTCTCCACATTTTTTTAAAATAAAAATCACATCAAGCATCTTTTCAGACCACAATGGTATAAACCCAGAAATCAATAACAAAAGGAAGATTAGAAACTATACAAATACATGGAAATTAAACAACATTCTCCTGAATGGCTAATGCATCAATAAAGAAATAAAGAAGGAAGACAATTTAAAATTTCTTGAAACAAATAAAAATAGAAATGCAATATACCAAAACCTATAAGATAAAGCAAAAGCAGTACTAAGAAGGAAATTAATAGCAATATATGCCTACATTAAAAAAGTAGAAAGATTTCAAATAAACAACCTAGTGATGTGCCTCAAGAAACTAGAAAAGCAAGAAAAAACAAAACCCAAAATTAGTAGAAGGAAATCAAAAAATATCAGTGAAGAACTAAATAAAATAGAGACAAAAAAATCAACAAAATGAAAAGTTATTATTTTTTTTTTGGTCAATAAAATTGACCAACTATTCGACAAACTAAGAAAATGAGAGACAGGACACAATTAAATAATTTGAGAAATAAAAAAGGAGACATTACAACTGACAAAGGGTCATTAGAGGCTATTATGAAACTATAGACCAACATATTGGAAAAACTACAGGAAATTGATAAAATCCTGGACACATCTAACCTACAAAAATTGAACCAGGAAGAAACAGAAAACCTGAACAGATTAATAACAAGTAATGACCAGTAATAAAAAGTCTTCCTAACAAAGAAAAGCCCAGGACCAGAAGGCATCACTGCTGAATTCTACCAAGGTTTTGAAGAACTAACACTAATTCTTCTCAAACTATTTTTAAAAATTGAAGATGAGGGTAATCTTTCTAACTTGTTCTATGAAGCCAGAATTACCCTGATACCAAACTCAGACAAGGACACAACAACAACAAAAAAAGCCACAGGCCCACATCCCTGATGAACACAGATGCAAAAATCTGTAATGAAATGCTAGCAAAGTGAATCCAACAGTGCATCAAAAAGATAATATACTATGATTAAGTGGGGTTTACCCTAGGGATGCAAGGATGGTTCAACATATGCAAATTAGTTAATGTGATACATCACAACAACAGAATGAAGGACGAAAACATACGATCATCTCAATAGATATTGGAATATATATTGGTATAAATACACAAATTAAAATTATTCTGACATAATAAAGAAGGAGATTCTATAATTCATGGCAACACAGATAAGCCTGGAGGTTATGATGTTAAATGAAATGAGTCAGACACAGAAATACTGAAGGTACTCATTCGTGTGCAGAAGCTAAAAATCATTGAGCTCATAAAAGTAGAGAGTAGAATTGTGGTTATTAGAGGCTAGGAAGGGTGACAGGGAAGGGAAGATAGGAGAAGTTGATTAACAGATACAAAATTGTAGCTAGATAGAAGGAATAAGTTCTAGAGTTCTACAGCATTGTAGCATGACGATAGTTAACAATAATTTATGGTACATTTTCAAATAGCTAGAAAAGAGGATTTTGAATATTCCTAACACAAAGAAATGATAAATGTTTGAGGTAATGAATATGCTAAATACCCTGATTTGATTATTACACATTGTATACATATATCAAAATATCACGCTACACTCTATAAATATGTGTCAATCATTATGTGATTACCCTATAATTATTATGTGTCAACTAAAAACAAAAGAAAAAAAAAAAGATGAACAATTAACAAAAAAGCATAACAGTGAGAAATTCTGAACCCCTGAGCTGGGAAGTTCTGAATAATGACCTGTGGGTGATATTGACCAAAGGGGGAACCTCAGCTTCTAAAGTCCATACTCCAGAGGCAGTTGGTAATAATCAAGTATTAGGGATCCCAGGTGCTGTCACCATCGAGCCTTGTTTGATCCCAGAACAAACCTGTGAAGAACAGAACCTGGAAGCATGTTCCCATTTTATAGATGAAGAAGGAGAAACTCAAAAGACAGAGAGTCCAGGCATATATAACCAGCAAGTGACTCAGCAAGCGAAAGAATGAAGGCTTCCTGGGGCTCAATCCTCCTGTTTCCTACTTGGTCATACTGCAAATTTGGTGCTTTGACAATTATACTTCATCTATTGTAAATTTTCCAGCTTCACACAATTTCTTTTATTTACATAATTATCAATTATTATAGCTAATCTCTCCCTAAGGAGTTACCCATTGAGGGAAAAACAAGAAAACCAACTTAGGCACCTCTAATGGTCTTGTGTTTTGTTGCTCACTTATTTCCTGTGTACTTGATTTTATTTGAAAATTAATGTTGATTGGATTTGAGAAAACCATTTTCCTCAGGATATTTTCAATCATTAGAAAAAAATAAAATAAAGAACACTACCACTAAAGGGTTTCTCCCATGGCGCCAAGCTGTCTTCCATTTTGGGTGGATTTGCTTTCCGTGTAGCCAGTAATTACTGCAGGACTTCCGACCTGGGCTCCTCCAGGCACAAGAGCTAAAGGGTGCCCTAAAGAATATTGCCTCCACATCTAAACTCTTCCATCCTCTCATGTTTACCACGAACATCACACAGAAGCCTCTCCATCAACTGCTTTCTGACAGATCAGCATGAGTTTAATCTCAATCACAGTATCCCAGAGCCAGCAAGATGGGGCTGTCAGGAGGCCCACCCTGGCTGGTCTGAAGCCTTTGACTGAGTAAACACAGTCTGAAAGGGAGCTGGGGAACTTGAAAGTAAAACTGTAAGTGATCCATTCTGTGATTCTTGGCTGATTATTCCTCTGGGGTGGACCAAAGTCGAGGAAACCAGAAGAGAGGGTCCCTCTTTGCTTTAAACAAAATATCATTACACTTTTAGCATCTTCCTTGCTTGGGGCGTTTTCCAAGTGAAAGTTCATTAGGGAGACACGAAAGCACGTTCTACTAATATCCATCAAAGAGGGGTTCAGTTTCAAAGTGCAGAAGAAATACAATAGTGTTGAAGCAAACTGCATGAAAAAGATCTTATGCGCCTGAGAAGTGAAAGAGAAGCAGGGACCGGTGACTTGGATTTTCTTTTTTTAAGCTAATCTTTATTTGGGACAAAATGAGTATCTTCTGTGCACTCTCTTATTTACATGGGGCAGTTTGAACTAAACATTTTGAAATGTTTATAAATGTTTGGGTTTCCTTTTCCATATTTTCTCCTGTTGGCACCAAAGCTGTGGGGCTTGGCATGTCCTCAAGCTCGGGTCTTACCCACTGTGGTGACTGTTACTAATGAGCATTAATCTGGAGGACACACAGAGACAAGATGAAGTGCAGACGGGAGCCCAGGGATTAGGTCTATTGGCAAATAAAATGTAAACAGGGGATGTCTGAGAGGTGAGGAGTGGAGGGGCTCATTAAAAGTCTGGGCTTGGGATCAGGGTGGCTTTGTGTCTGTCCTCAAGCCAGCGAATGGGCCCAGATGCTGGTGAGCACTAGCCAGGCCCCTGGCTCAGTTGTTGGTCTGAACTGTGCAGAAGGTATTTTTCTTGGGCTGTACAAGGGTGCTGGGTAGGTCCAGGATGACACGCCCCTCATTCAGGCCACAGAGGGGGATGCTTTTCCCCACATCGAGCTTTTTGCTGAGGAAACCCTAGCTGATCTCTTATTCAGAAATGCTCCTTTGGGGAGTGGTTACCTTTCATTTCAGAAGGACCTATCTCCCTTGACTGCCCCTGGGAAAAAGTAGATTTTTCAGTGCTTCAATCGGATGCATTGTGAGCTTCTCTAAAATACTTCTTTCAAAGGGCATTCAGTTAGGAAAAGAAGTCAAATTGTCCCTGTTTGCAGGTGACATGATCATATATTTAGAAGACCCCATCATCTCAGCCCAAAACCTCCTTAAGCTGATAAGCAACTTCGGCAAAGTCTCAGGATACAAAATCAATGAGCAGAAATCACAAGCATTTCTATACACCAACAACAGACAAACAGAGAGCCAAATCATGAGCAAACTCCCATTTACAGTCACTACAAAGAGAATAAAATACCTAAGAATACAACTAACAAAGGATGTAAAAGATCTCTTTAAGGAGAACTACAAACCACTGCTCAGTGAAATAAGAGAGGATACAAATAGATGGAAAAACATTCCATGCTCATGGCTAGGAAGAATCAATATCATGAAAATGACCATACCTCCCAAAGTAATTTACAGATTCAATGCTATCCCCATCAAGCTACCATTGACCTTCTTCACAGAACTGGAAAAAACCACTTTAAACTTCATATGGAACCGAAAGAGAGCCCGCATAGCCAAGACAATCCTAAACAAAAAGAACAAAGCTGGAGGCATCATACTACCTGACTTCAAACTATACTACAAGGCTACAGTAATCAAAACAGCCTGGTACTGGTATCAAAACAGAGATATATCTCAATGGAACAGAACAGAGTCCTTGAAAACAATGCCACACATCTACAACCATCTGATCTTTGACAAACCAGACAAAAACAAGCAATGGGGAAAGGATTACCTGTTTAATAAACGGTGTTGGGAAAACTGGCTAGCCATATGCAGGAAGCTGAAACTGGACCCCTTCCTTACACCTTATACAAAAATTAACTCCAGATGGATTAAAGATTAAAACATACGAACTAACACCATAAAACCCTAGAAGAAAACCTAGGCAACACCATTCAGGATATAGGCACAGGCAAGGACTTCATGACTAAAATACCAAAAGCAATGGTAACAAAAGCCAAAATAGACAAACGGGATCTAATTAAACTTAAGAGCTTCTGCACAGCAAAAGAAACAATCATTAGAGTGAACCAGCAACCTACAGAATGGGGAAAAATTTTCACAATCTACCCATCTGACAAAGGGCTAATAGCCAGAGTCTACAAAGAACCCCTAACTACTAACATTTCTTTACAAACCTCAGCATTCAGAACTCATGTTCTCAAAGCCTGGGCAAGAAATCCTGAATCATCTTCTTGGTCAACTTAGGGAAAGTGAGAATCATTAGAAAAGGTAAATGAGTGAAACAGAAGGAAAAGACAGTGAAATAACCACTCATTGATTCATTCCACAATTATTTGGTAGATACATACTGCATCCCAGCCATTGGGCTTGGTGCTAAAGTTACAAAGATAAATAAAACTCAGCCTCTGACCTCAAAAATACAGCAGCTGCTTTTTGTTCTGGGTGCTGGTTGAAATTTGAAAACATTTGACTGGTTGTATTCTTAAGATTTGGTTTTCGATGTATGATATTCTTTAATAAAAGGTTGTGTGTGTGTGTGTGTGTGTGTGTGTGTCTGTGTGTGTGTGTGTGTTTAGTAGCAGACACAGACACCAAAACAGGTGATTCTAAGTGCTAGTTACAAATACACCCAGGGCACTGTAGGAGAATGAAGGGCAGGTGGGAGAAGCAGGTTGGGTCCTGGAAGAGATGCCAGCATGAGCAAGGTCATGGAGCAGAAAAGACACTGGGCAGGAAACTAGGAAGGCCCTGTGTTGCTTGGCACATAAACTGCGAGGCAGGAAATGATGAGCATGAAAGACTGAAGAAGGAGATGCAGTTTTATGTCTGTAGAGGGTAGGCTTTATCAAGTGGACAATGGGAAGCTCTGGGCAGGTGCCAGCCAAAGGCAGGAAGGGGTGAGATGCACACCTTAGACACTGTTGGCACAGGTTGGCTCAGGCCGGGGGTACTTCTAAGGCCATTGCCATTTTCCAGATGAGAGATGGGTGAGAGCTTGAACTAAGACACAAAATTTTATGCATAATATGCACACACACACACACACACTCACACACTTCTCCAATGACAGCAAAAACAGAAGATTTTCATGTACCATATGATTCCACAGAAAAGACCACTGGAGTCTGGCAGACACAAAGGTAGAATTGTTTAAGAGGAACTCATTTCTCTGTTAAAATTTTTAATATTCCAAGCTTTTGAGTGTGAGTTCAATGTCTCCTATGTCAGATATAAGCAGTACACACCAGGGCCGGGTGCGGTGGCCCACGCCTGTAATCCCAGCATTTTGGGAGGCTGAGGCAGGTGGATCACCAGCTATGAGATCGAGACCATCTTGACCAACATGGAAACCCTGTTTCTACTAAAAATACAAAAAAATTAGCTGGGCATGGTGGCACGTGCCTGTAGTCCCAGCCACTCAGGAGGCTGAGGCAGGAGAATTGCTTGAACCCAGGAAGTGGAGGTTGCAGTGAGCCAAGATTGTGCCACTGCACTCCAGCCTGGTGACAGAGCCAGACTCTGTCAAAAAGAAAAAAAAAAAACACACACGTCTTATATCTTGTATTTTTTTGTGGGGGAGAAATTTGTGAGAAAGTAATTTATTCTCTTGGCGGCTGTTTGCTGCTTGTCTCATCTTTGAACTATTTTCGGTTATCTACTTTACTGGCGAGACTCTAGTCCGGGGAGTGAACACCCTGGCTTAGCTCATCTTTTCCACCTTTAGCTATTCACTTCTTTTCCTCACATGTTCCAGAAGAAACTCCCAAGTAGCAAAATGGATGAAGAGACGTTATCTCCTCTGCATAACCCCAGATTGCCTGATGTGTTTTCTCACATTCTATTCCTTTAAAACAGGAGGCTGAAAGGTCTAGCCATCTATCTAAGAACAATGGCCAGCGCCTCTGTAGGCAGGCTCTGAGAGAGACATCGATGATGCCAGACTCTCAATGGGGAGGTAAGTTTGTGAGTGTGGACAGCGGTCTCATCAGCTGCTGGGAATTTTGAAGGAAGGATGGGGGACTGCGATGACTCAGTATTTTCTTCAATGCCTTGCCTGCACACCAGGTATAGGAGAGAAGAGGAGGTGGTGACAAGCACGGTGGTCATCTATCCAACCTCTCATGTTTCAAAGGAACATTGATTTCATTGTCCCCAGAGATGAGGAGTAAATAATGAGGCATTGTCTAAGCCAGGTTGTTCCTTGCTGCAAACTGTAATTCTGCAAAGTGTTCAACTTAAACCTAGACTTGGCTCCAGGTCTGTATGAGCCACTTGTGAGGACTGTGGCTTTTGGCAAGTTATTTTACCTCTTGAAAATCCATTTCTTCTTTGTAAAAATGGGGATAATAGAGCATGTCTTTTTGCCTTTAAAGGTTGTACAACATGCACTCATATGTTCATTGCCGCCCTGCTCACATAGCAAAGATGTGGAATCACTCTCAGTGCCCACCATTGGTAGATTGGATTAAGAAAATATGCCACATATACACCATGGAATAGTACACAGCTATGAAAAGAGTGAAATCACATCTTTGCAGCATCATGGATGCAGCTGGAAGCCATTATCCTTAGTGAATTAATGCAGGAACAGAAAGTCAAATATTGCATAATGCTACTTATGAGTAGGAGCTAAACACTGGGTACTCGTGGACATAAAGATGGTAACGATAGAAACTGGGGACTAGTGGGGGGGCGAGAGGGGGACAAGGGTTGAAAAATGAACTATTTGATACTATGCTCAGTACCTGAGTGACAGGATTAATTTTGTCCCCAAACCTCAGCATCTGGCAATATACCCAGGTAACAAACCTGCACATGTACCCTGTGAATCTAAAATAAAAGTTGAAATTATAGAAGAGTTAAAATAAAAAGAAAAGATTGTGAGATATTAGGGGTGGGAATATTTTGGACATGGAAAAGTGTATTTTGAAAATAATGCTCTCATATGAGAATTTTCTCCTGAGCATTAACCAAAGCATCACGGCAGCAGCTTTGTTTACAGCAAAGGGGTTTGAGAAACAAGGAGAAAGTACCTAAAATGCTCCCTCAAGGAGGCAAGAGTATACAACGATGTCCTGAGTGATGATCCATTTTAGGGAGATCTGTGGTAAATGGTCCCGGGCTTTGTCTGGCTCCTCAGCACACCTCTCTCTCTTTGCAGAGTTTTGCAAACTCATTTCCACCCCAGCCAAGACAAAAACACACTGGAAAGTGCAGCTGAGATTCAGCCATATTAGAAGGAAGGGCATCAGCCTCAGTGTCCCCACCTGGGTTGGGGTCTCAGCTCTGTCCTTCATTCCCTGCAGGTACCTGGGTAGGAATCTTCCCTCTCTGGGCCACTGTTTCTCATGTATAGATTGGTTAGAATATTATTATTATTATTATTATTATTTTGAGATGGAGTTTTTCACTCTTGTTACCCAGGCTGGAGTGCAATGGTGCAATCTTGGCTCACCGCAACCTCCGCCTCCCAGGTTCAGGCAATTCTCCTGCCTCAGCCTCCTGAGTAGCTGGGATTACAGGCACATGCCACCATGCCCAGCTAATTTTTTGTATTTTTAGTAGAGACGGGGTTTCATCATGTTGACCAGGATGGTCTCGATCTCTTGACCTCGTGATCCATGCACCTCGGCCTCCCAAAGTGCTGGGATTACAGGCTTGAGCCACCGTGCCCAGCCCTGGTTAGAATATTATTAAGGTTCTTTTCAGAACTTGAAATGGATTCTGTGCTGTCCCAAAGCATCCAGTCAATCACGGCTTCTAGGGGCTGAAGAGCCCTGTGTTGCTGCAGTGACCAGGTAACTGGTGCAGCATCTCCTGTCTGCTCATGGCTGCAGTCAGGAACTTACGTTGCTGATTCTCTGGTCCTCGTTCTGTTTCCCAACAGTGGCATGATGGATCGGACATACCACGCAGCTGCATGGTGGCTCAGCTTTCCCGGCACGCGAGAATGTGCAGGGTGCATACGGAAGCCACATTTTCTAACCACTGCAACTTAGAGAAGGCAGCAGGAGATGGGGCTTAGGACAGAAGTGGGCGCTCTACACAGGCAACACAGGCTGGTGGGAAGAGGGGTCAGTTGTAAAGTTGCAGGTCACCGGCTGAGACCTGCTGAGGGATGAGCATTACTCAGAGAGTGCGTCCAACTCCCATTTTAGACCCAAAGTAAACTCGCCAGGCTCTGTTGTAGTTGGCTAATGGCAATCCCCAAACCACAGGCTCCAGAGATATGAGCCAGTGTTCTGGGAGAAGCCACCCACAGGAGAGGGGAGGATGAAGGGAGAGAGCCTGGCTCAGAGTCCTGTGTTTTGCGGACTGATTGCTTCAGATGGAGGCTTAGGGCTTCCTTTAGTTCAGGGTTCAATGCTAAGATCTCAAGCAAAATCTAATCCACATTCATAGGTGTGTACACAGGAAGGGTGTTGAACTCATTCTCCCCAAAGTCAACATCAAGAGAACCGAGGGAGTGGTGGAGTCACTTGGAAGTTCTTCATTCTTTCTTTTCTCCAGCTCAGAAGGACCAGCATACCACTTAGAGGCTTGGTTTGGAGAGCTCCCCAACCTCTGGTCAGATTGCTATCTTGCAGCTGAAACACAGGGTTAGCTGAATTTTCTTCCAAACTTCATTGCAAACAATTATCTTGGCATATTATCTGTAACATTTCCTTTGGAGAATTCGTCCGTGTTAGAAAACAAAACGTTTGCCATATCCTGTGAATGACAGAATTAAGAAGTAAAACCTCAAATCCATCAAGATGCATGAAAATTTGAGTGACTTGTGGGCATAAACTACATTGACAAAGACCTCATGAGGATGTCACGGCAAAAGACAAGACCGTAGGATCACATCGATCGAGAAGCCTTTGCAACTTGTGAAATCCGAAAGCCGCCTTGTCGAGTCACCTGTGCGATCCCTTGCCCTAAGGTATGATCATACTTGAATCTTCAGTGTTCAGACTTTGAACACACACACACAGAAAATACACATTTGTATGCAATATTGCAACCTCCCCCATAACTCACTGCAATTAGGAGTTGAATTCCCCAGTTTGCTGGACTGAACTTAGAGACCCAGCACAAGGAGCTCTTGAGAAGGAAAAAAGGAATTCCACACTGGTGAGGTTAGGGCTGCAGCCTTCAAAGCGAGATGACTTCTTGGAGACTGCCTGCTTTAGAAACGGCTGGGTCCTGACGCTCTGAGAGGGGGAGCTGGGTGAACCGGCATGGAGAAAACCACTCAGAAGCTCAGAAGGCTGCAGCGGGGGCTCGCGCAGGGCTGGGATTTGTGTGGTGCGGTGAGTTTTACCTTCTGAACACCCCATCTGCCCTCTCACAGGCACAGCAAGGGCCCTATAGTTGCTCTATTCTCCACCCATCTCTGAAAACGTTCCTTCTCTGATGCTACTTCAAAGCCCCCTGGGAAAGCCAAGTTGCCAATTAAGCCTCTTTGAGGCAGGTTCTCATTCCTTCCCCACTAATTGAAATGTTACTCCTTTTACTAAACCCATAAACCACCCAAACACAACGGTCTTCCTCATTTGCATTGTAACAATGTCCCTAATGTGCTTCCAAGAGCTTTACGTAAAGGCGAACCTTTTCTCCTCTCCCCGTATGAACGGTCAAAAGCAATTCCGAGGCAAAGGCCTTCATTTCCATCCCTATACAGCTGCTCATTAGCTAAGGTGGAATAAAGTCCTTTTATTCTGGATTCATTTCCCAGGATGATAATGTCTTTTTTGTCTCAGGCCACTGTTCCCAAACTAGGCCTTAATTGCTGATAGTAATTGAGTTAATACATATTTACAGCAGGGTAAGGTTATAGAAGGTCTCCTGTAGTTTTACTGGAGATATTTGATTTAACCTGCAATAAAATCATTAACAAGTTGTTCAGTGTTCATTCCGTCTGTCCTTTATCTTGTCTGCTCCTTGGGAAAGTTGGGTGAAGACAGATGGCTTTGGCATGGGCTCAGTGCTCGGCTGCAGAGACGGGAGAGCCCAAGTCTCACCTCCTCACCTCCAGGTCCTCCTCTATTCAGAAAGAAGGGCCTCTCCCACTGAAAGCAGATAGCCCAGGGCAAGGCTGTGCAGCTCCCCAGGAGCCTGGCCAAGGAGTGCAGGCGGGATGATGAAATCCCATCAAAGCCACAGGGCTGGGCCAGGCTCCTGAATCAGCTCCCACCAGCAGCTCCAGCCCAAAGTGGCCCACAAGTGGGGCACCGAGCCAAGGTGTCAGGCAACGTGACAGTCCTGGCCAGAGAAAGGGGCTGAAAACTGGGTAGGAGGAGAGACCAAGGGCTGAGGGCAAAGCCAGGGAAAGCCAGGGGATTTCCAAATTACAGCCTTGGGAGGCCTGATGGTTTGCTTGTGAAAATTCAGTCTTCTCAAACCTTCTCTATCACCTTCTCATAAACAGGCAGAAATGTGGAGGTTCTCCTCACCCAGGGGTTCCAGGCCTCTGTATCCACTGGGGTAAAATTGGCTTTACCTAAGAAACGAAGCTGGCTTGAGTGCACTGCAGGTCTGACCGCTGCTCCCTTCCTCCCTCACTTGCTGCCGGGGCCTCTGGCTGCTTTTTTATTCAGAAGGAGCCAGGCCTGAAAAAATGGTCCTGACTGGCAGAGGTAGCTGGAACTTCCCTAGAATCCCCACTCTCATGGGCTTCCTGGGTAAACAACTAGATTATACTTTCTAGCCCCCTTTCCAGTTAGATGTGGCTGCGTGATAGACTTCCAGCTAAGGGTGTTTGGGCCAAGGGAGCGGTGACATAGGCCATTTCCATGCTCTGCTCTCTCTGGTGGCCTGGAGGGAGCACAGATGACCTGGGGGCAAATGCTGAAAGCAGCAGAGCTGCGGTCAACTCAAAAATGTAAATCATGAATGAAGAACTGCTGTCTCACCCTTCCCTGTGAATGAGCATGACGTACATGTCTGTGGGGTTTAAACCACTGTACGCTTTGGGGACTGTTCTTTTGTAGCTGGGAATCTATGAAACAGTCTGAAGTGCGCAACGCCGTGAACTGCCATGGCCTTTGCCTAGAATGCTCGTCCACCAAGCCTTTACCCACACCCCCCTGAAGACCCGCTCACATTCCAGCCCCTCTCTGAAGGCTTCCCACAAGCAGAGGAAACACCAACCCAGCCTTACCCTGTCATTATTCCTGGTCTCCTACCACAGTTGCCTTTGCCTACCTCTAGGCAGATTGAGCCAAGCAGGAATCAGGCCTGGCCACCTGAGTAAGATTTACAAACTCAGTTTTAAGGCCCAAAGCCTCAAAACCAAAGATAGTTCCTCAGAGACTCTGATTTTATAATTTGTTGGTTTTGAAATCAGTCTCAAGAGCCCTGGATGAGGAGGAGAAACACTAAGGTGATTTCTGGAACAATTTGGCATGTTGGAGAGATATGGCCCCTTCTCTTTACAGATGAAGAGACTGAGGCCCCAACACAGGGGAGCCGCAGAATCAGCACCCAGACCTCCTGCCTCTCAGCCTGGGGCCCCTTCTCTGCCTTCTTTAAACCTGACAACAAAAGCAAGGCAGGCGGCACGTGCGGTTATCAAGGCTCCCTTCACATCTCCCGGTGCATCCTTTTCCTTTCACCGCAGCGTGCTTGTCTTCAGTGCACCTGCTTCAGTATTCTCAAATCGCTTCCTTCTTTATGTGCATTTCATGGCAAACTTCCGATGTGAGCATACTGGGAAGTCCCAGCATTTCCAAGGTGAGCTATGTTCACTATCCCTGTGGGTGGACATGGCTTATTCAAGGAATATGAACACTCGATAGCGAGGACCAGGACAGGCAGGAAATGCAGCAGCAGCCAACCTCTCTCTTTGTAGCATCCTTCTCTTCATGGGAGGAGAAGAGCCCTTGGGGAGAGATTCCATCTCCTATTACAGAGGAACAAACTGAGGCTCGGAGAGGGTGGGTCATTTGTGCAAGTCTGATGTGTGCATTTCTTGTTTCTGTTTTGTTTTGTTTTTGAGATGGAGTTTCGTTCTGTCTCCCAGGCTGGAGTGTGGTGGCATGATCTTCGCTCACTGTAACCTCTGCCTCCCGGCTTCAAGCAATTCTTTACCCTCAGCCTCCCAAGTAGCTGGGATTACAAGCATGTGCCACCATACCCAGATAATTGTATATTTTTAGTAGAGATGCGGTTTCACAGTTTTGGCCAGACTGGTCTTGAACTCGTAATCTCAAGTTATCCGTCCTCCTCAGCCTCCCAAAGTGCTGGGATTACAGGCATGGGCCACCACACCCAGCGCATTTCTTCTGATTCCCACTCCAGTGTTCTTCCCATGGAGGAGTCTGCTGTCAGAGTGAGAAGTTTCTCTTTTCTATATCATAAAAGAAAGTGACACCAGGCTACAGTTTGAAGGTATATCATTATTTAAAATTCAATCAACCATATTGTCTCTAATTATCTCCCACAGCAGAGATCTGTTTTCCAGTGTTAATTTCATATAGTCTAGAGGCATGCTGATCAAAACTTGAAATCTGACCTCACCCACGAGTTGACACTGGAAAGGGAGGAGAGAAAGGAGAGGTTGACAGGTTTGGCATTGGAAGTGCCTACCAACAGCTGTTCTTTAGTATTTATCTCATGCTTTGTGTAATGAAGGAATCTTGCTTCATAAATACCATACTGTATAATTCACTAGGTGCTTTTTCTATCTTTTTTATTCTTAAAAAAAGTCTTTGGAAAAGCAGAGACCTGAAGAGGAAGAAAGAACATATTGGAAAGCCTACAATATTCTACGTGATATGCTTCTCATTTTCACATAGAAATGAGAAAACTCTTTCAGTTCCCCACAACAGCATGAGACAATCACATCTTAATTGTCTTGGTGAGGAGATTTATGCCCAGAGAAGGGCCTTGTCTAAGATCACACGCCCAGTAAGTGGCAGAGAGGCAGGATTTGCACCCAGATCTGTCCGAACAAGTCACATTTCTTTCCACAACATCATACTGCCTACATACAATTGTTAGCAAAGAAGAGCAATTGTCCCCAATTTATAGCTTGAAAACATGGAGTCTGCAAGTCTCCGAGAAGAATAAAGTCCTCTAGCTTCTAATCACAAAACTGTGACTAAAATTCCAACCTGTGTTAAGGTACAGAACTTCAAGGTATGGCCCCACCCTCAGGCGACCAGCCACTCATTGACAGCTATGACTGCTACTGTTGTCTGCACAGGGAATGGTTCTGAAGGAGTATGTTGCTGAGGGGTCGGCTGAGTGGTATAAATGATGAAGGCTGAAGAGTCTGAGATGGCGATCAGCACTGTGTCTGCAAATCTGCTAACATGGTCTTTTCTGGAGGCCATGGATCCTCTTACTTCGTTTATCAGAATCTCTTGTCATCTAGAAATAAGAAAACCCGAATCAATTGTTGACAAACATTTTGCAGTAATTGCATCTTCTTACTAAGGACAGGACTATATCCCTCTTTGGAGAATGAAGCTGGAGAGTGTAATTGCTGTTCAGATCTTCTCCTCACAATGGCCTGAGTAAAGACCCTGAGGCCAGGGAGAGCAGGACCCTCTCCCCTCAGTGTTACCTCCAAAAGGAACAGGGGATAAATACCCTTGCAAGACAGTTGGCCTCATTTTGTGAATGTGAATTCAATGGCTCACAGCTCCATTCTACTCATCCTGGCTCCGGCTTAAGTTTTAAAAACTAATTCTCTCTGCATTAATCTGAAAAGATCTTTCAAACAAAAGCTCAACATCTGAGTCTATTTACCAAGTGTGCAGCTGTGTCAATTGGCCAAGACAAAGCGAAGCCTTCCTGGTCAGCCCACAATGGGCGGCAGGTAGTCTTGCAAACAGAGAAACACAAGGCAGGGGCCTTTCACGAGTCAGCAAACCTCCTTTCCAACAAGGAAGAGCTGGAGCAAAGGGGTCAGGAGAGATGGAGTGCTGCCCCACCCCCACACTCACCAGCACACAAGTGGGACTGAAAGGTAGGATCTGTAAGCCCATCAATTAGGGCTATTAAAAAGGTAATTAGCCCTCTTCTATGGGAACCAAGGACAGAGATGTAAAAAGGGGGACATTCATTTCCATGTGGTTACATTTTAATGTGACCAGTACACTTCAGTCATGAAACGAGAATGTTGAGAATATCACTTGGTTGATCTTAATGGGAAGATGCTACCAGGTCAGTTAAGCAGCCCTCTTATATTTAAAATGGTAGCTAATTTTAATTCTTGAAAAATATATTTTTCTGCTATTGAACTCTAGATTCAAATCAAATGACCAGGTTGGGAAGCTAGGGAGAAGTGGAGAGTCATTTCTTTTCTGTTTCCTTTGCCGAAGAGAATTGTGGCAGGAAATGAAATCTAAAAATGTCAACAACAAGGGATAATTTGTCTTGATTCTGAGAAGTGTGAAATTCAAAATTTAGTGTTTTTGTTTCCTCTCTTTTTAAACATGCTTGGGCATTTCAGTAATAAAGCCCAAGAAGATGGAAAATGAATAGAGGAAAGACTGTTTTCATAATGAGATTTGAAGATAGTTATTCAAATGGACCAAAAGCGTGCGATGCTCTGTGTGACACTGGCCCCATTCACAATGAATGCACTTACACATACTTATGTTGCCCCTTTCTGTGTGTGTATGTGTGTGTGCATGCACGCACGGTGGTAGTGGTGGTGGTTGTGTATGTACATCTGCAAGTAAAGGATAATTTAATTTTGTTTCTCTACCACCTCATGCTCTCCTTCTCCATTACTACTCCTGCTATTTTTTTTTCAGGTAAAATGTGCATACAATGAGATGCACAGATCTTAAGAGTACAATGGGATGTGATCATTAATCCACACCAAGAAAGAAGAGATACAATATTCCCATCACATTAGAAGTCTGCTGCCTCCCTCCAGTCAAGAGACCTTCCCCAGGCTATCACTGTTTTTATTTTTATTACTGTGGATTCATTTTGCCTGTTCTTGAATTTCATATAAATGGTATCATACAGTATGGATAGTTTTGTATCTGGCACTTTTCACTAAAAATATTACTTGTTGAGATTCACCCATGATATTCATTGAGTGTATTAGCAGTTCATTCTCTTTTATTTATAAGTAGCATTTCATTTTATGACTACACCACAGCATATCCACTCTTATGCTGATGAACATCTGGCTTGTTTCCAGTTTTGGAGTATTGTGAATAGAGCTGCTATAAACAGTCTTGGATAAGACTTTTGTGGGCATATGTTTTTATTTCTCTTGGGTAATTATCTAGGAGTGAAATTGCTGACTTACAGATTAAATGTATCTTTAACTTTGTAAGAAAGTAAGAAACTGCTAAACAGTTTTTAAAAGTGGTTCTACCACCGTACACTTCCAAAGCAATGTGATAAGTTTCAGCAGTTCCACCTCCTTACAGACTTGATGTTGTCAGTCTTTTTAAATGTAGCTGTTCTCATGGGTATTTAGTAGTCATCTCATTGTGGTTTTAACTTGCATTTCTCTGATGACTATTGATGTTGAACTCTTTTCTTATATGCTATTACCATTTCCATATATTCTTTCATGACATTTCGTTAAAATCTATTGTCTATTTTTATCAGTTTATGTTATTATTAACTTTCAGATATTCTTTATATTTTCTATATAAGATCTCTTCTAATACACAGGCATTGCAAACATTTTCTCTTGGCCTGTGGTTTTTGTTTTCGTTTTCTTAAGGGGTATTTTTGATGAGCAAAAGCTTATTATTTTAATGAAGTCTTAGTTTTCAAATTTTTATTTTATAGTGTTTTCTGCATCTCCTCTTTGGAGTACAGAAAAAATCTATAATCTTTGCCCTATCCCTAGGCTGTAAAGACATTCTTCTGTGTTTTCTTTTAGCAGCTCTATAATTTTAGGTTTTGTGATTAAATTTATAATTTATCTCAATTAACTTTAATGTATGGTATGAGGCAAGGATTGAGGCTCGTTTTCCTCCAAACGTTTATCCAGTACTTCTAGAATCATTTGATAGACTTTCCTTTCCCCTCCTTAACTTCTCCGATGGCTTCACCATAAATCACTTGATTGTATCTGTGTGGTTCTACTTCTGAACTCTCTATTCTATTTTTTTTTTTCTT
The DNA here is from genome assembly GCF_049354715.1 of Callithrix jacchus. Taxonomy (NCBI): domain Eukaryota; kingdom Metazoa; phylum Chordata; class Mammalia; order Primates; family Cebidae; genus Callithrix; species Callithrix jacchus. Next base: position 22,838,366 of record NC_133516.1, on the reverse strand, counting down.
TTTGGTCTGTCTTCATCCCAATATCACATTGCTAGGATTTTTTGTGTATTTTTTAATGTCTTGAAATCAGATAGTGGGGGTCCTTGAATCTTGCTCTTTTTTGAAGATTATTTTGGCCATGCTAGATCCTTTGCATTGTTATATAAATTTTAGAATCAACTTTTCAATTTCTACAAAAAGCTTGTTAAGGTTTTGATCGGTTGTGTTTACTCTGTCAATTAATTTGGTAAGAGGGAAATTTAACACTTTAACAATATTGAACTTTTTAATGAATGAATATGCTATTTCTTTCTATTTATTTGTTTTCCCTTATTTTTCTCAGCAATATTGCATATATATATTGACATCAAATCTTGCTCTGTCACCAAGTTGGAGTGCAATGCTGCAGTCTTGGCTCAGTACAACCTCCTCCTCCCAGATTCAAGTGATTCTCCTGCCTCAGCCTCCTTAGTAGCTGGGACTACAGGTGCGCACCATCATGCCCAGCTAATTTTTGTAATTTTAGTAGAGATAGAATTTCACCATGTTGGCCAGGATGGTTTTGATCTTTTGACCTCATGATCTGCCCACCTCAGCCTCCCAAAGTGCTGGGATTACAGGTGTAAGCCACCACGTCTGGCCAATATTGTATAATTTTTAATGTAGAGATCTTGCACATCTTCTGTCTAGCTTACTTCTAAATGGCTTATGTATTTTGATGCCATTGCAAATGGTGCTTTGAAATTTTATTTTCTAATTGTTTGCAGTTATCATATAAAACTAGAATTAACATATGTATGTTTAACCTTGTAGCTTGTTATGTTGCTAAATTCCCTACTTAGTTCTAACAGTGGCTTTATATATCATTAGGATTTAATATATGTGTGTGTGTATATATATATATATTATTTGCAAATACAGGAAGCTTTACTTCTTTCTGTACAATCTTTACGCTTTTTAATCCATGTTATTGAATAAACGTGGGCACCAGTACAGTTGCTAACTAGGCGGTTAAATTACCTCAATCTTGTGGAAACTGTGTTAATGTTTTTTTAGCATGGGTCTATTTCTTATTCTACGGCACAGTCCTTTTTCCTAAGGTATGGAATTTGTGGAGTCTCATGTGAATGTGTGCTGTGCTCACCAAAGTGTCTCCCCTCTGCCTGGCTGGAATTCTGAAGTTTCCCAACCCTCAGGACCTCTGGTGTTTCTATTTAGATTCCATCCCCATTGAATCTGTTCTCTAATAGGCCTAGTGGAGTTTTACCCTGTGCACGTACAGTATGTTCTCAGCCAAGAACCCAGGAGGATGCCTGATATAAACTTCTGGCAACCTTCTTGCACAGATACTTCTTCTCTGGTACCTTGTCCTGCGGATTCCAACGCTCCTGCACTCCCAAGCTCCAGGCTCTGCCTCCTCACCATCCTCGGCTTGTGCACCTCCTCCTTGCGCTGTGATCTGGTAACTGTCCACAGGAAGCCAGATGGCATACAGGACTCACTTCATGGGCTTCCCTTCTTTCAAGGATCATATTTCTGCTGTCCATGATTCAATATTTGAAAATAATTGCTTCAGATATATTGTCCTGTTTAATTATTGCTTCTGGCGGAAGGCACAGCCAACACCAGTTTACTCCATCATGGCCAAAAGTAGATTTTGACCCATAGGTACTTTTGTTAAACCAGCCATCCATACCAAGAACATACCTGTGCCATCTCTTTCATTTTTCATGTGCTTACAGAGGGGAGGAATTATATCTTGAATTTAGAAAAATCACTGGGCAATTCCTATAACACTTGTCTTCTAATGTCCTCAACTAATAAACAAACAACAAAGAGTATTTTCTAAAAATTCAAGCCAGTCCACTAGTCATCCTCTAGCTGGCATTCCCTATCTGTGTTCTGAGGAATGCTAGTTCCACAAGAGGAAAGATGGCGATCTGGGTATATAGAGTTTCCGGATCAGATAATTTTGGAAAATGTTACATCTGATTTTTTCCTATAGGAAAATCACATGCACATTAACATATAAAAAAGGCTGATTTGTTCTGTTGAAAGATTTCATCCACTTAACGCTGCCCAGATTTAATTGGTGCAACTAAATCTTGAGAACATATTGATTAATATTGGAAATGTTTGCTCTTCAGCTTCACAAATTATCTGACTTATTTGTTTTCCCTGAAGTTTTGAAAAAATACTATTCAGAGGGCAAAAAGAGAGTTTTGATGTTTGGCAAGTCAGTCAAAATTACAGATGCTGATATGATATTTAAGCTGATCACTGGTAGTGCCAACAATTGAACAGATGATTTAAATGCCCCAGAAGCTATGTGTCTAGGTTTCACATCCCAGTGTGCAAACAACATGTGATGGGAAAATGGACTTTTTCTTTTAAAGCTGATGGACTCTGATCAGCATATTTATCTTTTCAAGCCCTAGAAATCTGGAAATATAATGTTAGCTAATAAAAATCTTACCTTCAAAAGTATTTCATATATACTCTATTTTTAAGATAATAACCCACATCTATAAATTTTATTAATCATTTATGAATCCCCTAAAATACTTTTGGAAACATTTTCCAGCTCAAACACCCTTTTAAAACACCTTTTTAAATGACATCATGTCTCTTGGTCTATATTGTTCTATAATGGAGATCAGGAAAGCTTCCCACCCCTCTATAAAGTGACTGCTGAAAAGTTTGTCATCATCCTCCCTAAAAATAAGCACCTGGAAAATGTGAGTGCTAGGAAACCCCAAAACATAGCTCTGAGGCAGACAGCTAGATTTAAAAATCTCTCCCTGGGAGAATCGCCTCAGGAATAGCTAGCAAGAAGCATAGTCCATAATCCTGGAGAATTTCAAGGGCCCCAGAGGCTGAGCCACAGTGAGAGGCTTTGAGTTGTACTCTAGAATGTCTTCCAGGAGGAAAGACTCTCCATGAATTCCTCCACTGAGCTTGCTGTCTGCTTGCCTTCACCTCCCTGCTGCTGCCGACTGCTAGCTCCACATTCTGACCTACAGGCAGAGGCAGGGTGGATGCACACTTATTCATTCATCCAATCCATTCAGCTAGTCATTAGTTAATTCAAAACTGAATTATTGAGTACCCCTAATGAACCAGGCACTATACCAGAGGTGCTAGGATCCAGCAGTGGGCAAAACTCAATCCCTGCCCTCATGGAGTTTACATTCTAGAGAGCAAGAAGAACAACCAGCCAACCAAGACATGTGGTAAGAAGTGCTACAGGGAAGAATGAATCACATTAAGAGGTCGGAGAGGGGCCGAAGGGGAGCATGTTTCATGGGATGATCAGGAGGGTTTTCTCTGAGGAGGTGACATTTGTGCAGTAGTGGGAATGAGAGCCTGAGTCAAAGAAACATTGAGGGGAAGAGCTTTCCAGGCAGAGAAAACAGTAAGTAAAAAAATAAAACCTGAGTCTGGAGCTTTTGGTTGAATCCAATGGCCCCTAAGCACTAACTAGTTGCATTTGGCTCACCTTAGAGGCTTAAAAACAATTACTCTTCCTGGGCTCCACAGTCTCAGAGCCCAATTCAGTAAACCAGGAGTGGGGCCTGAGAACCTAGATTTTTTTAAAAAACCTTCCCAAAATATTTTGATGCTTAGCTCGGTTTAGGAAACTCTAATCTAATCCAACAACCTCATATCACAGATGAAGAAATTGAGATTCAGAGAGGGGACGTAATTAGGCTTCTGGCCACAGAGTTAAATAATAATAGAGCCAGGCCTAGAAACCATATTCTCACATCCCCAATCCTCCCTGCTGTCCTCTCCTCTCTTCTCGTTCTGCAACAGGGGAGGCCACTAGAAATGCTTTTCTTCTAATAATATTTGTTGTTGTCATTATTAATATAAATAATAACTACCATTCATTGAATATTTATCCCAGGCACTGTTCTAAGCACTTTTCATATATTAACTTATTAAATCTTCCCAATAAACTTACGAGAGCGCTGTGCTTATGATTCTCACTTTACAGTTGTGGAAGCTGCTGGAGAAGTTGAGTTACTTGCCTCAGGTCACACAGCTGGCAAACGATGGAGTCAGGCCATCTTCCTGCAGAGTTTATGATGCTGGATTCCCCTTTGTGGCTGCCTCCTGCTGACCTGAGCAAGAACTCTGGGAAGATCATTACTGCTGTTACTGGTTCTCATCAACAGGAGCTTCAGTTTCTCATCCTGTGTACATTGGCAGGGATACCAGACATATAATTATGCAGACAGGCTGGTCTCGAACTCCTGACCTCAGGTGATCCACCCACCTTGGCCTTCCAAAGTGCTGGAATTACAGGCATGAGCCACTATGCCCACCCATATATAGATCTTATTATGGGTACAGTTAGTATATTCTGTAAGCTAAGGGTTTAAGGCCATGGTACAAGTTCAGGCAGTGGAGTCTGTCTCTTTGGCGAGCAACTGTGGTCTGAACATGACTTATTCATCTTTTAGAAACTTCAGGTGATTGAAGTTCCCTTTTAGTGATATTTTGAAGTCGGCCTATGCTGAGAACGCAGGGGGAGAAGCTGGTGTGCTTGCTGAATGTTGACGGCGAAGCTTGGCACGTCATCTGAGTCATAGCTGCATCCAAGTAACACATCACTAGTATGTTTTCCCTGTGGCCAGGATGACCGTGTCATCCATCTCACTGTGCGAAACCCTGAGAGCAAGGCTGAAAGATAAGACAGGATGATCCCTGTCTTCTAGGAGCGCAGGAGTAATTATAATTCCTGGCAGAAAGTAGCAGTGTTCCATGAGAGTGCTAGAGGTTGGAGGGCCACAGTGGTGAAGAGCAGCTTGTGCCTTCTGAGAGCAGGAATGATTTTGGTGGATGTGGACCTTGATTTGACAGGTAGCAACAAAGGAAGAGATCTGCAGGAGGAAGGAACAGCCTCAGCAAAACCACAGCAGTGAGACATGGCATGGCAGTTTTGGGGAACGGAGACTGAAAAACATATATATAATTTTTTTTTTGAGGTGGAGCCTCACTGTGTCACCCAGGCTAAAGCAGGGGTACAATCTTGTTCGATGCAACCTCTGTCTCCTGGGTTCAAGCGATTGTCCCGCCTCCGCCTCCTGAGCAGCTGGGATTACAGGTACCCACCACCACACCCAGCTAATGTTTGTATTTCTGGTAGAGACGGGGTTTCACCATGTTTGTCAGGCTGGTATCAAACTCCTGACCTCAGGTGATCCACCCACCTTGGCCTCCCAAAGTGCTGGGATTACAGGCACGAGCCACCATGCCCAGCCATACGTAGATCTTACTATGTATCCAGCTAGTATATTTCTATAAGCTAAGGGTTTAAGGTGTGACACAGTCCGTATATATTTACCAGCTTTTCTGTATATTACCCTCCAAAAGATCATACCAATAGCATGATCATTTGGAGGATAATACAGAGTGTGGGATCCCTGTCAAATAGAGGAGAGAGTGCATGGTTTACTAATTACTTGTCAAAATACCATGGTGCTATTCTATTTTTATTATTCTTCATAAAATTTTTAATGTTTTTAAACATTTTTTAAGAGATAGGGTCTTGCTATGTTGCCCAGGCTGGTCATGAACTCCTGACCTCAAGCAGTCCTCCCACCTCAGCCTCCCCAAGTGCTGGGATTACAGGCATGAGTCACAATAACTGGCCATTTAAAAAATATTATTCTTTATAGGTTAATAACAGATTGTATAATGGGGTTCCAGAAGGAGGGCGTTTATTAAGGAGGGTGAGATGCTGAACTAAAGTGACCTTTTCAGTCTGTTCCAGCAGCATTGATGTGCTATGTGTATTATCTATTACAGTAGCAATAGGTCAGAATTTAAGTATTCATGTGTCTGTGCTACATTGCTAAGTCTTCTGTAACCCTCTGGTATCCAGATATGAGGTACTGTTTTGGATCCCTCCCAGGGCTTTAGACAACGATTGTATTTTACACCAGTGCCTGTAGAAAGCATGAAAGAGAGGCAAAGAGCTTGAAACTTCAAAATCAGCCATGAAGACAGGATGGGACACCACTAAGATGCAGGGTGTGCTGGAGCTCATTTACAACCAGCCCAGGAGAGTCAATTGTTTAATTTTTAGAAATATTGTGAGCCAGTTGTTAAATGCAGCCATTATTAAAATTACATTTTTTGAATTTATAATGAAATAAATTACATTTTAAAAAAGAAAACAAAGGCATGCTGTTGCTCCCATGAGCTCTGTAGCCCGAGGCATGAAGACCATTTGAGCCTAGGAGTTCGGAAAATAGAGCAAGACCCTGTCTCTCAAAGTAGGTCAGTAAATAAATCAATTAATTAAAAAATGAAAAGGAAACAAATACTCAAAACTCATTGCTTCCGGATTATCTTACCATATTCTACCATTACACACGCTCTTGGGGTTTTTAGCAGCTCTGGTGTCTGTATGGCAGATGGAGATGCTGCAGAATGGTGTCTGTCTCTTCTCAACTGCATTCAGTGATGTTGTGTTGGTCATGTGACATCAGTGCTAGCATGAGAATTTACACTAAGGAAATGGGCAAGTGCTAGAAATCTGAGGGAGATTCGTTGTTTTGCTGGTACCTTGACTTAAGAACATGATGGAAAAATATTAATCATGCAGATTAAATTTAACAGTATGTTTTATCTACACCATTACATGGTAAATAGCACAAAAAGTTGAGGAAGTATTCTTCTAGTACTCAAAAACTATTAATTCAGTGAAGAAATTGCATATCATTGATGAAAGAGTAAAATTCTGTGTGTCTTCATTGTTTCACTTCTGTTTTTCTAACTTTGAGAATATCAACCAATATTCATGAAAGAGCTCTACCTGTTTGTCAGCTGCTCCCATAGATTGGCTGCGTATTCAAAGTTTCGGCAGCAATTAATAAAAGCCTTTTCTGAGTCTCACTCGGCTGCATAAAATTTACAGTAATTGGTATTGTGATGGGTAATTTTATGTGTCAAAGTGACTAGATGTAGGGATACCCAGATAGTTGGCAAAACATTTTTTCTGGGTGTGTCTGGAAGAGATGAACATGTAAATTCTTAGATGGAGTAAAAAAGATTCACCTCTACCAGTGTGGCAGACGGCACTCAATCCACTGAGAACTCTCCTCAAAAAAACAAAGACAGAGAGGAAGAGCGAATTCTCCTTATCTTCTTGAGCTGAAACATCATCTTCTCCTGCCCTTAGACATCAGAGCTCCTGGTTCTCAGGATTTCAGATGCCAGGACTTACATTAGCACCCTTGCACCCTCCATTTCCACTCCCTACCTCCCAGCCGTGGCACTCAAAACTGGGAATTACACCCTGATTGTTAACCCTTCAGAGTCAGACTGAACGACACCATTGGCTTTCTTGGTTCTGCAGCTTGCAGACGGCGTATCATGGGACTTCTCAGCCCATAACTGAGTGTGAGGCAATTCCCACAATAAATCCTGTCTTGTATATCTAAATCTGCCTATTGTTTCTCTGGAGAACCCTGACTAACACAAGTATTGTGTGTTATTATCTTTAAATTGTGTTGTACACATTATTTATGTTAGTAAAGTTTAATAAACTTATGTCTGTCTGTCTATGTACCTCTCTATATTTTCCTCTAGAGATCCAGTTGTTAAGTCTTTGCCACTATACTTCTGCTGAGACATTTCTTCCCTGTAAGTTCACAGGAAGGAAAAATAATTATCTCAAATAACACAAATCAAACAATCTCTGGAGAGCAGAACCAACTTGGTTTGGGTGCAGAGGGTCTCCTAGGAGCTCATGAAAAGCAGGTCACTGACTACACAGTTGATTGAGTCATAGTTTGCTCCTTTCTAAAACACACAGTGCTCTTTATTCAAGAAGCTCAACATTTCAGCAATAGCAGCTCCTCCCAGCAGCCTTTCAGGATGAGAGTACTGTATGCTTTGCTCCCACCTCTTCCTAGTGACGAGCTCCGAGAGCTCAAAGTCTGGGGTTGTCATCTCCTAAATTCTCCCTCCCTCATTTAAGCCAGCCCCAGGAGCCCTCTTCCTGGTCTTCAAGCATGCCAAGCATGATCCTGCCTCTGAGCTTTGCATGTGCTGTTCCCTCTGCCTGGATACTAACATGACTTGTGCTTTGTATTCAAATGTCACCTCCCTGACTACCTGCATTAGTCAGGGTTCTCTAGAGGGACAGAACTAACAGGATCTATATACCTAACGAGGGGTTTATTACGTATTAACTTACATGATCACAAGGTCCCAAATAGGTTGTCTGCAAGCTGAGGAGTGAGGAGAGATAGTCCAAGTCGCAAAACTAAAGGACCTGTAGTCTGATGTTTGAGGGCAGGAAGCATCCAGCATGGGAGAAAGATGTAGGCTGGGAGCCTAAACAAGTCTCTCCTTTTCATGTTTTGTTTTTGTTTTTTATGCCTGCTTTACATTTGCTGGAAGCTGATTAGATTTTGTCCAACAGATTAAGGGTGAATCTGCCTTCCCCATCCCACTGACTCAACCTTATTCTCTTTTGGCAACATTCTCCCAGAGGCATCCAGGATCAATACTTTGTCTCCTTCATTCCAATCAAATTGACACTCAGCATTAACCATCACAAGTCCACCCCTTGTCAACTTGAACCCATACACATCTCATGAGATCGTACATAATCTTCAAATAAAGACAATAATAAGGCCATAATTATGCCTAACAATACAACTATCATTTGTACAACCAGAAATGCACCAGTCCCCGATGCAAATACTGTCAAATAAAGTTAAGAATACTTAAATGCTGATATGAAGTCAGTAGCCCTTGTGTTACATGATAAAGGAAAAGGAAATAAAATGAAGGTATTTTCTTAGTACAAGCGTTTATGTGCACAAACATGTTTTTAGCAAAAGGAGAAAGGAGGAAATACTCATGACAATTAGAGTCCCCGTTTCTGCAGCTGGTCACGTGGTCGTAGCTGGTATTGATGACTACCTTCTTCTACTATCCACTCTGTATTCCCTTTGCCTTCAGCAAGCACCTAAGAAGGTTGTGGTTATTTTTCCCCTGGTGGGGTAACCCAAACCTATATTCCTGAGGGGTCTGGGCCATTTGTAGTCCTGCCTGGATTGGGCTGTTGTAGTTTCCTGTTGACCTTAATCACAGGACATGGTAATACTAAGAGATGCCTTAATGGATCTCCTGAATTCCATGCATATTCTTCCTTACCTCCATTGTGGAGTAGTAGACTGATTTCATCTTGATAGTCTGGGTCAATCACCCCAGCCAACACTGTAACTCCCTTCTTAGCCTGTTGACTTAAAGGTAGGAGGAGCCCAAAGTGTCGAGGTGGCAATCTTAACTTCCAGTTTAATGGAATTGTTGTTGTGTCTCCTGGTGGCAACGTTCCTCCCTCTGGAACTAAGACTTCTAGGGCAGCAAAATGTAATGTCGTGGGAAAGGAAGCAAAAATTTTGCTAGTGGATCACTAGGGGTGATGGTGAGTGGCGCCACTTTCACCCCTTGATTCCTGGACCCATGAATCCTGGCTATGGGAGAAACAGTACCATATATTGGATGCTGATTCAGAGCATACACAGCCTTCTGGAGAACTTCGCCCCAGCCCTGCAAAGTATTGTCACCTAGTTGGCATTGTAACTGAGTCGTCAAAAGGCCATTCCACTGTTCTGTCAATCCAGCTGCTTCAGGATGATGGGGAACATGGTAAGATGAGTGAATTCCATGAGCATGAGCCTACTGCCACACTTCCTTAGCTGTAAAGTGAGTGCCATCGTTAGAGATGACGTTGTGTGGAATACCATGACTGTGGATACGGCATTCCATGAGTCCACGGATGGTAGTCTTGACAGAAGCCTTGTGTGCAGGATAGGAAAACCCCTATGCAGAGTAAGTGTCTATTCCAGTGAGGACAAACCTCAGCCCCTTCCATGATGGAAGAGGTCCAATATAATTAACTTGTCACCAGGTAGGTGGCTGATCACCCTGAGAAATGATGCCATATTGAGGCCTCACTGTTGGTCTCTACTGCTGGGCAAATTGGGCACTACAGCAGTTGCCATAGCCAGGTTAGCCTTGGTGAGTAGAAGTCCATATTGCTAAGCCCATGTGTAACCTCCATCCCTGCCACCATGACCACTTTGTTCATGGGCCCATTGGGCGATTACAGGGGTGGCTGGGGAAAGAGGCTGAGTGGTATCTAAGAACGGGTCGTTCTATCCACTTGATCATTAAAATCCTCCTCTCCTGAGGTCACCCGCTGGTAAGCACTCACATAGAATACAAATATTTTACAGTTTTGACCACTCAGAGAGGTCCATCCACATACCTCTTCCCCAAATTTCTTTGTCACCAATTTTCCAATCATACTTCTTCCAAGTCCCTGACCATCCAGCCAAACCATTGGCTAAAGCCCATGAATCAGTATATAATTGCACATCTGACCATTTCTCCTTCCATAAAAAGTACACAACCAGCTGCACTGTAGAACCTCTGCCCACTGGGCAGATTTCCCTTCACTGCTGTCCTTCAGGGATGTCCTAGAAAGGGGCTGTAGTGCTGCAGCTGTCCACTTTTGGGTGGTGCCTGCAAGTCATGCAGAACCATATGTGAAGCAGGCCCTAGTCTTCTCTTCCTCTATCAGCTGATCATAGGGAGCTCCCCATGAGGCCATCAGCAGGCTGAGGAAGAGAAGACAGGGTGGCAGGAGTGGAAACCACGGGCATTTGAGCCACTGCCTCATGGAACTTGCTTGTGCCTTCAGAACCTGCTTGAGTTAACCCACTTTATGGCTAGATGGGTCAGACAGCACCCAGTTCATGATAGGCAGTTCAGGTCACATGGTGACTTGATGACCCGTAGTCAATCGTTAAATTTCCACCAAAGCCCAGTGACAGGCCAAGAACCGTCTCTCAAAAGGAGAGTAGTTATCTGTAGAAAATAGCCTTGCTCCAAAATCCTAGAGGTCTCTTCTGTGATTCATCTACGGGGGCTGCCAAATGCTCCAAACAGCATCCCTCTCTGCCACTGACACCTCCAGCACCATTGGATCTGCAGGGTCATATGGCCCAAGTGGTAGAGCAGCTTGCACAGCAGCCTGGACCTATTGCAGAGGCTTCTCCTGTTCTGGACCCCACTCAAAAAGAGTTCTTTTAGAGTGTAACACACCCTCTCATGAGTCACACTCTCAACATCACCTCCTCAGCTCTAGAGGCCCATTGGGACTGTAGTCTAATGATAGGTCTTGAAGCAAAGAGAGGTGTTGGGGGTGGCCCCTCAGGAGAATCTACATTATCTTGTCTGGCAACTGCCTCAAAAAAGGTCATCACTATTGCCGCAGGCAATGTGGGGTTTATCTCCTCAGACAAAGGTGGAAAGGCTTGTGGCAGCATGAGTTGGGGAGGGGATGTTACTAATACTGGGGATGGGGAAGCTGTTCCTTCTGGCAAAAAAGCTTCATCAGAGTTTACAAACTCAGTGTCCCCAGCTTCGTCAGGGTCCTCCCACACGTCCCCATTCCAAGTTTCAGGGTCCCGTTCTTTTCCAGTCGATGCCCTCACTTTAACAGGTCACACCTAAGGAGGCGGCACATGCATCTTTTGTTGCAGGTCAGCCACTCGCATGATAAGAGCTTGTATCTGTTTTTCCACAATTTCATCTCTCTCTCTACAGGAGGCAAGACTCTCACTCAGGGCAATCTTCAGCAGATTTGAGGCTCAGTATCTGCCTCTGAAGCCAGGAGACAGAATCCCTGAGTTCATCATGTCTTCCATCACTTTGTCCACTGAACTTAGGAGCAAGAGAACAGCTTCACTATGTTCCTTGGTCTCCACATATGGCCAAAGGTATTATGTACAGAGTCACTAAACTCCTTAACCTCTCATGAGCGATGAATCAAGAGCGTCACCTGCATTTATTTTGTGTAACTCTCTAAACGATTCACGCCAAGGACTCTCAGTGTTTACCATACTATTAGAAGTGGAGTTCTTAGCATTCATAGGTCTAATCATATTAAGAAGCTAACCCCAGAAACCCCCAAAGCAAAGAAATGACTCCATCCTTAATATTCGGTTCCTCTAGAACCACTCCTGGTACCAAAATCTGTATTAGTCAGGGCTCCCTAGAGGGACAGAACTAATAGGACATACACGCGCGCACACACACACACACACACACACACATGCCTACACACATATACATATGCACACACACACATATATGTGGGAGTTTAAGTATTAACTTACACAATCGCAAGGTCCCACAATAGGCTGTCTGCAAGCTGAGGAGCAGGGAGAGCCAGTCCGAGTCCCAAAATTGAATAACTTGGAGTCTGATGTTCAAGGGCAGGAAGTGTCCAACATGGGAAAAAGATGTAGGCTGAGAGGCTAGGCCAGTCTCTCCTTTTAGTGTTTTTCTGCCGGTTTTATATTCACTGGCAGCTGATTAGATTGTGCCCACCAGATTAGGAGTGGGTCTGCCTTCCCCAGCCCCCTGACTCAGATGTAATCCCTTTTGGCAACATCCTCACGGACACGCCCAGGACCAATACTTTGTATACTTCATTCCAATCAAGTTGACACTCAGTACTAACCATCACACCACCTGATCGAAATATCACTTCCTCTTCCTTTGTTTTTCTGTCTCTTACCTTGTATCAGTTTCCTTCATAGTCCCTACCACTACCTGACAGTATATATTTATTTATTATCTAACTTGCCTACTAATGCATAAGTTCTGAAGGGAGCGAATTTCTGTCTCCTTTTTTCATCTCGAATAGCATTTGGCACAGAGTAGGTGCTCAGTAGATTTTGTTGAAAGACTAAGAGCTTGGCTTAGAGGTTTTGTTATTTGTTTTTTTTCTCTTTCTCAGGGAGTCTATATCATCTCCCATTTTCACTCCATAGCCATGGGCCAGAATCAAAATGAGGTGTGTGAGGCTGGCCTAGTACAAGTGACCTCCTACCTAAGAGGAACAAGTGCACTACAGACGCCATCACCGCAGAGATGGTGGCCTGCTTTGCAGGGGGCTTATCTCAGGTAAAATCCCGCTGGGCCTGAGGCTTTGGTGCTGGCGTGTCCTCCAGTTGTGCCCTTTTGCCGTTGAGCGTCTGTTGACAAATGCGTCTTATCTGCCATCTCTAACTGCCTGTCCCCGTTTAACTTTCTGGAAGATGGATGTCTCATGGCTTTGCTTTTGAATTCCACCTCTTTGACTTAAAGGGGATGAAGGGGCAGGAACAACAAAGCCTGTTTAGAATTTAGTCTTCTCAATTGTTTGACCCAGTAAATAGATAAATAAAAAAGGGGGAGGAGGAGAAAAGAAAAAAGAAAGGGAGCCTAGGTTGAGGTCTCCAGCTGTGGGTCGCCTATGGGCCCGGCTGATATGAGCCCAGTTATGGTGGGGGCCTGTGCACCTGTGAGGAGTTAATGAGGAAAATTCAGAAGCAGCTTCTCCCACAAGGGCTTGGACTAGGGCCCCGCAGAGGCAGGGCCACCCCCATCTCTGGCAAGTTCTAGTGATGAGATTAATCTCCGCAGGTTGTATTTGAAGACACTCCACTGCTTTCTTAGGAGTAGGAGGCATTCTAGGTGGCCTTTCTGCTCAGCTTCCTTCGGGCTTTTAGAGTTTGAAACTATTCCTGAATATAATACTAAAAAGGTGTGAATAAAAATATTGGGAGAACAGGGGTGTATTTCCAGTGGGCCCCAACAGAAGGAAGTCAGCATAAATCTACTGGAGAAGCGGAGGATGTTATTGATCATGAAGTTCAATCCCTCACTTCTCAGTTGGAAAGACTGGGATCCACTGAGGGCCTCTGAAGGGACACAGCTCAGACCACCTAGGAAAATATGGCATTGGGCAGGATGACACCACTTGTCTAAGTGGCAGTGTGGTGTGGTTATGTTGTGTGATTCTGAGTGGGCTCTGTAGTCTGATTCCGGCTCTGCTTCTTAATGATTGTGTGAGTTTAGGCAAACCTGCCAAAACTTCCTGCCCTTCCTGTTACTTTGTCTATAAGGTGAAAACAAGGGTTGCACCTGCCGGTCAGGGTTGCAGTTAAGGTTTAAATGCGTCAATATACATGATGTACTTAGAGAAAGTTCTGGGCCAAGGCAACCTTAAGAAGACAGCATTAGATTTTATAATGATTGTGGCCTGCTCTTCCAGTCTACTTGCATAACCCCACTCCTAAGAATGTCCTGTGAGGTCAGGATTAGACTCAGAGGTGGGTAAATGGCTGATCCGGTGCCATTCATTTTAGTGTCACAGAGTCACCCAGAGTATCAGCGACATGCCCTGTGCTCTGGTAGGCTCTAGCTGGCCAGTGTATACGTGCCAATATCACAAAGAATCCTGTTCCTAAAGAGCCATTGGAAGGAGCACCAGGTTGGGAGTTGGAGAACTGACTTCGAGAGGAAGGCCTCTCTGATGCCAGCCATATAACCTCAGTAAGTTGCTTCACCTTCACCACTCTGAGTCCTTCTCTGTCAGATGAATAGGAAGATCTCTACTCTGCCTTCCTCGGGATTCCAACAAGAATCAAGTGATACATATACATGTACAGGGTGTTTGGTTTCAGCGAAATGCTTCTGCTAAGGTGATGTAATAGTAAGAATGAAGTGGCCATTTACCCAAAAGACCCTCAAGCACATGCACCCCAATGTGGACTGGATGTTCACAGTGCTGATAGCAGGCAGCAGAAGAATCCTGGGGAGACCCGCTGGATTTGAATCCCAGCTCTGCCACCTACTAGCAGCACGACCTGGCATAGGCTATTTAACATGATTGATAAAATCAGAATTGTAGTAACCTCACAGGACAGTTGTAGGGAGTAGATGAAATAATACATGTGAAGTGCTAACAACAGGGCCTAGCATATAGTATTCCCTATAAAGATGGACTGTGCTTGGTGAAGTCAGCTGGTTCCAGAATCAGCCCTTGTCGAGCTGAGCTCCCGGGAGGATCCTGTTCACAGAGTCTGTCGTACAGGTAACTGATATGTAGATGTGCATTCCAATTCATCCATTTGGGGGGTGTAATTGGCCTTTCTTTGGGAGACATACAAAATCATATCCAGCCCATCATTTTCTTGTAGGCAAGCTCCCCAAGGAAGCCAACTGGAACCAGCTTCCTGCCTGGAAAGCAGAGTCTCGGGGCAGGAAGGGGTAGGGACGTGTATGCTTATATCAAGGCATCATGTCCTGATGCCCTGATGGATCCATCTCCATGGGACACTTGTACCAGGGGCTGGGCAGGGCTGTCTGCAGCCAGAGCCCTTCTGCTGCTGTACAAACAGTGTCAAATTTCAGTGCTCTGCCTTCCCTTTTCTATGTTGCGAGTTACCGCCCTTATTTCTTTACATAAACTCAGGCTCTTGATCTCACTTGCTCTTAGCCTGGCTAGTCCTGCTGCTGGCCTATGGCATCTTCTGGTTTTGGGGGCAGCCCCTATCTACCTGATGTTATCCCTTGTATATTGATGCTGCTGGTTTAGCTGTGTGCAGCATGTACATTATTTGCTCACCTCTCTACAGGGCCTCTAACTTCATGAGACATGTCACGGTCTTGCTACTTCCTAATCTCCACACCAGTTTAGTAGCTATAGGGAAAGGCGCGCACTTGTAAAAGCGCTTATTTAGAAACTGGACCCTCACCTATGAAGGGGATGGGGAGCAACACGTGAGAGGTAGTTACTTCTTTCACAAGGCAGGGATTCTTATCTGTTTCATTCACTGATGTACCCCAAGTGCCAGAACAGTGCCTACCACAGAGTAGGCACTCAATTATATCTGTCAAATGAATAAAAGTCACTTCTCAGGATACCATCCTGTTTATCTCAGAATCAGGTCTCTGGTTGGCCGACTGTAGGACGCAGCACACCTTGGTATCCTACTGGATCAAGTATTTTTGCCTGCAGTAGTGCGTGTTCCCCACACTTTGGGATAGCCCTTTTGGGCTTGGACTTCATTCTTATTCCTTTGCCCACACAGCCCACAGATGGCATGGACCCTGGCTAAAAGCAGAGTACTGATCCATTCATTCATTTCCAAGCTCCAAATCCTCAGGTGACTTTCCATTGCCTTTGGAATGAAGTACGCATTTCTCGCTCAAGTGTGCAAGGCCTGGGATCTGCACCTGATCTAGTCTTTCAAACTCAATATTCATTTGTTCCTCACAAATACCCTTGGTTGCATTTCAATTGCATTGCTCAATATTTTCCAGACTCTCTGCAAAACCTTCCTCTCTTTGTCCCCTTCTTCATATTGTGTTCTCTAGAGTAATCTTCCCAACAACATGATGTTTAGCAGGGGTCTTGAGCACTGTACGTGATTTCTTTGTCTGCTGGAAAGACTTCCAGCTTTTAAGACCTAGTCTGCACTTGGCAGATCCACCATGAACATCATTTTGTTCACAGAATTCCTAACTAGCTCTCTACCTCTTTTTACCCTAATGTGCATCTGTACCCCTGCTTTGTTTTCCTCAACTTTATGCTCGTTTCTGTAATTCCCTCATTCCTACCCCTGCATGCTTGAAAGTTCTTTGAAGGTAAGGACTTGGTCTGAATTCTGTTTCCTCTCCCATCCCATGCACATGGTACTCTCTCAGGAAATGGCGCAATGGAGCAACTACTGAACCACGTTAGCCATTCTGTAGCCATAGTACCGCCTCCGCACTTTACAGTTCCTGCTTCTAATTTATTTCTAGGTTGGACAGACCTTACAAAAAGGAATAATCTTTTTGAAAAGATTGGTTTGAAAGAAAACAATTTCAAGCACCATTTGAATAAGCTGCTGGACCAAAAAGCCAGCACATCTCAAGTCACTTTAAAAATGCAACACTTCTCACTCTGAATACTCAGAGTGGGAACTCAAACTGCGGCTGCTTGCAAGCTAATGTCGCTATGGCCATTCCTTACAAACTGATCATTCAAATAGAAGTCACATGCGGTTTTGTCTCAGCTCTAAGAAGGTCAAACATGAATTTCTCAAACCTGTCCAAACAATCTCTCGGAAGAAAAGACAGAGGTTGGAGCATTTGTTCATACAGTTTGATTAGCTAACACACATTTTATATACTTGAAAGGTTGTTGAAAGGAGTTCCTGTCTTATCACTAGAAGTTGAATTCTTGAACCTGTAAAATAAACGAGTTACATTGCATGTCTTTATATTCCTTCCATGCCTTTAGATATACCTATTTCCAGAAATGTTCTCAGAACGCATTTGGCAAGCCTGTGATTAACGGATATTTTCTGGTGTGGTATGAAGGCTGAGTCTCTTGACAATGACTTGGAGAAAAAGAATAAAATCTATTTTACGTCAGCTGAATGTCTCTAATTGGGTTTTGAAGACCAAACAATTCCCTTCAATGCAGCTGGGGCTTTGGGTAGCCCCAAACCAATTAACTCAAATTATATAATTTTCTTCCCATCTCTACCCCTAAAGCTTGACTTGCTTATTTAGTAAAGAGGAGGATTAGCGCAAGCACTAAGGAGCCATTCTCTGGCTGCCTGGCACAATATGTGAACTTACTTCTGGGCCAGCCAGAAGCATCCTGGCTGGGAAGAAAGGAAAAGGGGAAGCTGAAGTCAAGCCGTCTCCTTGGTGTGACTCTCCTCTTTCTTGGGATACAATGGAACTCAGCAGAAATATATTACTGGATTACCAGGCAGTAGAAAGCATGCTGGCCTTTAAATGGAAACAAGCAATCTTTAGCCCTCCTAAACCTCTGAAAATGTGCAGGAGCTAATTAAAGGAACAAAATCATGAGGTGATCAGAGGAGAACAGAGAAATCTGAACGGTTAGTGGGGAATCTGAACAGGTGTGTATGTGCGGTTGTCTAAAGGAGCAAAAAGCTTGACTATGAATAGATTTCATCTTTCTTCTGTTTCCAAATGATTTGTTAAGCCTAGGGTGAGCACTGAACAAATAACAAAATTATGTAACAATTCCAAATGTTACATATATTTTCCAAATTAAGAAAAAACACAATAATTTCAAAAGCTGGAATAATACCCTGCATTTCAAGCATATCACAAATATGTTTAGTAAACTTTACTACAAAGCAGCCCCTTATTCTTCTAATTTATATAGAGAACTGCCTTTTGTGACTCTTGTAACAAGAAACTAAATACCTGATTTGCTAATTGTGAAATACAGATGAATTTAAAATAGTTTAACTTACGAAGAAAGAATAATTAAGGTACCTTGAGGTGGGCAGGCTTTTACAGGGAAGCCCTTTTTCATATTTATTGATAGTGAAATCTCAGCTTCTAAGTGCTGACCTTTTCTGTCCCAGCAAGAGAGAGTAAATAGTAGACATGCCTCAATGTCTCTCTTCTTTTCTAAGTTTGTAAAATACAGTACTGAACTTACCATGGTATTTTCTCACACATTCCTTTCTGAGGGAACCCTGCCCTGGATACCAGCAGAATGGTTTTATACAACAGGCTTTCCTGATGTTCTAGATCCTGGGAGTTATCTACTAAGCTTGAGTTTTTTTGTTCACGTGTCTGTCAAAAAGGAAAATCCAGTGAAATTAAAGTTAGCCAGGAAACTACAAGTCTGTTTTCTTACAACTCCCATGGGCAAAGTAGCATTTTATCTTCTGTGGATGTCACCATTTCTCTGGGATTTGCTGAGATCTTTCATGCCGATGCCAGGGATTTGTTCATTGGTTTCCTCTAGAAGCTACAGACCATCAGTGTAAACTCAGAGCTGGAGAACCACATCCCTTGTCCTTTTCGGCCATGGTACTTATGACCAAGGCTTAGGCCTTTTCTGTTGATAGTCTCTGTCTTTGGGGAGAGGGTAAGTTCTTAAATTCAGGGCCAGAGTTCCAGGAAAGATATTCAGGTAAGATCGAGAGCATGGCTACTAATTAAAAGAAAGACAATAGACTTCCAAGTTCAAATTCTGAGAAGAACGTTAAAACTTATTGAGTCTACACTGTGATTTGAAAGACAGAACCATGGTAGCCCAAGAGGGAAGGTGACTTGTTCAAGGTCACATGGTGACTTAGTGGTATCAGAACTTGGTTCTCCTGACTCCACTGAAGAGCAATCTCTGGCTTTCAATGCTGATCACATCTCAGGCATGGAAACGTCTTGCTTATTTTTCTGACTTTATAGATTGCTGATGGCAGGGGAACCCTATGACTTACAAGTTGAGCTTTCTCCTTGGTGGTCCTGGCTGGGCAGATTTGGCATCCGTGGTTCAGGCTCTAAGGTGGAAAACCAGGACATTACCAGTGCTTCTCTTCATTGAATGCAAATTTGGGAGATGTATTTATTAACATAACATTGCTACCTCTATCTCTATGCCTTAGCTGGCGCTCTGCTTTGTACTGTTCACCAAAATCAAAGCACCGCTATGGTTTATTTTTTAGATATCTTGAAAAGGATAATGTTTGACCACTCCTCTCCTTGGCTTTACCTCTATGTGCCATGTGTAATGATCCAGAGAGAATCAATTGGACACTGCATTTTAAAGATAAGGATTGAGATTTTACTTCTGGGTAACCTGGTGACCCCAATCAATCTCTGTCTTACAAACTCTCTGAAGATTTGATGCTCTAGTCCGCAATTGAGTCCCAGCTTCCAAGAATGGCAGCAGATGTTGCAATCCAAACACCTCTATTATTTATCTTCAGATATATATCAAGGATCTCTTGGGCAACAGAAACAGTGGCCTGCACCTTAAATGGAAAATCACACTCCTTCATCTTCAAGCTATTTTACCATATAATCCCTTTGAGGAGATAAAGAAATATATTAAGAAAGTAGCTGACAATATGTAATTACTCTCCAAATTTCCTTTTTCTAAAAGTAGTTTTTATTTATACATTGAAAATATTGCTATGAATTTGTATACCCCAACTATACAAAACAGCAAATGGTATTTAGGCTAAGAAGATAACATAAAGTTATCTTCAACAGTGAAGGTTTCAATGTTTGGTTGACTTTGTTTTCTTGTGAAACTTGCTGATTACATTTCATTTGCCAGACTTTGGCCCTGTTTGAATCAGAGCTTCAACACCATAAAAATAATCCTTGCCACCTACTTGCCTTACAAGAATGTCGTGAGGATTATAAATGATGGTGGAATAATTTAAACACAGAATGAAACACAAGGCCAACATATTTTAAGCAGGACCCTGTGTAATCCTTTGTAATTGAACTGATCAAGGTTTCATTCTACAGCTGAGCCCTTGCCTGAAGTTTATTGAGGTTATTCTATAGAGAGAAAAACAAACTATTGTGAGGTCAAGGAGGTTTCTTCTTCCTTGATTTAACTCACTGGCTAAACTTGCTGAATTCTTTTCACACAGGTAGGCAGAGTGGGCAGATTTTTGCTTCAGGGGCAGGGGTGAATTCACATGAAGAGAATGAAGTGGAAGCTTCTGTGTGTTCTCAATGCCATTTGTCTTCATAATATTGGCAAAAATCAGATACTTTAACCACAACTAGTTAAGAATGTTTTTTCACTCTGACTTTCCTTCCATCATACCCAAGGGCTGTTGAGTGGGGTGAAAGTGACCCCAGAGCAATTGTGCGCTCTAGCTAAGGGAGCCTTGAGTAAGGGATACTCTAGTGTTGACTTCGCACTGCATGCAGTGTGACCTTGCATAGGTTACTTAACATGATTCATAAAATCAGAATCATAGTAACCTCACAGGATGGTTTGACTACGGGTCATCAGGTCACATGGTGACTTGCATGCAATATGAAGTCAAAACTAAACTATCCCTTACTCAAGGTTTCTTTAGGTAAAGTCGTCTTCTGTTGTCCGTCTGTGTATAATTACATTATTTCTAGCCTGGCTGATGTAGAAATGACTTCCAGGAATACTACCCCCACCGTGCTGACTCACCTGCTGTCATGGCAGAGAGCTGCAGACCAGACAGGGGGCCAGCGAACAATTAAACTAAATGCTGGAGGTCTGTGGGTAATGGAGAAGAGGCAAGGTTTGCAATGTATGGACCTGGAAACCAACCCATACAAAAAAGTGTCAAAGCATCACATGTACACAATTATAAAGGGGTGAGTTTATTTCATTCATGTCCGGTTGAAGGAAAGTTCTCCCCTCTCAGGATTATACTTCATAAAGCATGGTTTATAATGTACATGTACTATGCTTTTTCTTCTTTTTAAATGGAAATTGTGTAAAATAGAATTCATCAGAATTTTTGTGTTTCTAGAAACAGATGTATAGGAGTGCTACAAAAAAAGGACATAGGGTGAGAAATCAAGAATTTTATGCACCCCAACTTTCAATAATAAAGTAGCAAACTCCAGTCAACCCTGCTAGTAGAATGAGTGAATTATCTTTCTATGATCTCTATTGAAAATAATATAGCAAAATCATTATATTAAGTGGCAATCAAGAAGTAGTAAAAATGTAGATTAAAAAAGTATTACAGGGGTACATGAAGCATGAATTACTAAAAATACTGTCTTCTAAGAAATTTTAAGATGATTATGGTATTTCCTAGCTTCCTAAATATATATCCATATTTATATATGTTTATTTCTTTACTTCTTATTTTATTTTATTTTATTTTATGAGTCAAAGTCTCACTCTGTTTCCCAGGCTGGACTGCAATGGCACAATCTGGGCTCACTGCAACCTCCACCTCCTGGGTTCAAGCAATTCTCCTAGCTCAGCCTTCCAAGAAGGTGAGATTACAGGCACCCACCATCACGCTTGGCTAATTTTTGTATTTTTAGTAGAGACAGGGTTTTACCACGTTGACCAGGCTGGTTTTGAACTCCTCACCTCAGGTGATCCACCTGCCTCGGCCTCCCAAAGTGCTGGGATTGCAGACATGAGCCACCGTGCCTGGCCTTTTTATTTATAATGTTTTGCATTTTTCTCACAAGAGGCCCACAAAATTGTGTAAGTTTTATCCCTCACATATTTTGGAACTGCTCTGGGGTGTGGTGGGGGTGGGAATGTCAGGCATTGAAGCCCTGTCCTTCCTCAAAGATGACTTGATTCAGAGAAGACCCTGGAGGCCAAGTACCTCTCTGCATCTTGCATCCCTCCACCCACTTCCTGCTATGTTTAAGAAAATGCAGGCTTTGAAGTGAAGCTCTCTGCCTATAATTACACAGCCTGTGATTGGTGAAAATTGGACAAATCCATGCATTAAGGATCTGCTGGTCAGAGAGACCAGCAGCAAAGGGACTGAATCAGAAGCTGAGAGATCCAGGTTTCAGTCTTGCCTGCCACTGGCTGATGTGTGACCTTGAATAATAAACTTCCTCCACTCGGCCTTGGCTTCCCATTTGTGCAGGCAAAAAGGAGCTACCCTCCTATACTGGAAGTTACGGGAAGCCTCTGTGACAAAGGGAAATCTGAACAGAGGCTCAAAGGAAATCAGAGAGAGTCACATGGATACCTGGGCCTTTCTATAAAGAGGGGAGTGTGTGTGTCATCTTGGAGGGCTGGCAGGGAGGCCAGCATGCTTGGCTGGGTGAGCAAGGAGGGCAGAAGTGGGCAAAGTAGACGAGGCCAGAGATCCAGTGCAGTCTGCAGCAAGGGATTTTGCTCTTGGGGGAGAGAGGAGCCACTGGGGTTTATGAACCAGGAGTGAGATGACCTGAAAGATGTTTAAAAATGATCACTCATGCTGCCGTGTGGAGTGAGTGTGGAAGCTAGACAGAAGGCGGCTGCAGGTCTGGTGTGTGGCTCACACCTATAGTCCCAGTACTTTGGGATGCTGAGGTGGGCAGATCTCTTGAACCTAGGAGTTTGAGACCAGTCTCTGCAACAAAGTAAGACTCCGTCTTTACAAAAAATAGCCAGGCGTAGTGGTGCGTGCCTATAGTTCCAGCCACTTGGAGGCTGAGGCAGGAGATTGCTTGAACTTGGGAGGTCAAGACTGTAGTGAGCCATGATCATGCCATTGTACTCCAGCCTGGACAACACAGCAAGACCCTATCTCTAAAAAAATTAAAAAGCCAGTGGAGAAGGTGTCCACGGTCACTTCCAGCACGGTCACTTTTTGCCTCAAAAGAGGCAGAGGAAAGTGATACTGGCTAGAAAAAAATGAGCCGGACATTATCAGGCAGAGATGGCAGGCAGAAGGCATGGACAGTTTTGCGAGGAAATTGCATAAACAAAGATATATGTGAGAAAAACAAAGGCCATGCTCACAGAAACAGTGCTGTGAAGTGACCGAGAGTGAGGATTCTGTGCCCTTAGAAAAGTTATGCAAACCTCCCACCCCTCAGAGTCTTCGTTGAAGTGGGGGCCGTTATGCTCATCTACCTGATAGAAGTCTGGCAATGAGAACCACCTGTGTAGTACTCTAGAAGTGTGTGGTGAACGGTAGTTTTCACTGTTATGAATTTATAAAATTTTCATGAAATGCCAAAAAGTTCCATGAGGCAGAGGCATAGAAATGTGATCGGCAGGAAGTCAGGCTGACAGCAAAGAGCCTTGAATGCCAGGCTGAAGAGACGAAAGCAGTGAGAGTTCCAAGCTTGCCTTATTCTAAAGGTCACCAGAGGAGCTACTGATAATGAAGTAGCTCATCTTCCTGCTCTGACGTGTTGTCCAGGCTGGAGCACAGTGGCATGATCACAGCTTACTACAGCCTTGATCACAGCTCACTGCATCCCCCGCTCAGCTACTGAAGCCCACAGAGGTAAAATCCAGGGAACTGGATTTTAGCAAGAGTCCCGGGGATTCTTATGCTGATGCAGCTTAAGAAAATGGTTTTAACTTGATTTGAAGGGGACATTGTCTTCTTCCCTGCTGAGCTGGTAGATCTGTCTGCAAACCAACACTCTGCGGACTACTCCCAGTTCTCCTTGTGCAAAGCCAGCAACTGCAAAATAGTTGGAGCTGATAGTTGGGGGAAGGAGGAAGTGTGTGGCCTGGGACTAAAGGAGAGCTCTGGGGACCTTTCAAGGATCCAGCCTTTTCCGGTGGCTGTGCAAGGTGGTGGCCCAAGCTCATGTTCTGGTCCCAACTCCATTACTGCCAAGTCACTGTGTGCCACTTGGATAATTCTTGCCTCTTTTCTGAGCTACAACTTCCTCCTCTGTTTAAAAAAAAAAAAAAAAAAATCAAGTGGAGAGGGCCGAATTGGGCAAACTCTAAAGTCCCTTCCAGCTCCAAGTTTATCTGTTTATCAAACAGCCTAATCTTTGCAAAGGCACTTGCAATGGCTACAGCCTGGAAACCGTCTTTGCAAACTTTGCCGTCAGACTCTAGGCTTTGGGGGTTACGCAAAGGGCACTGAATACTCCTGCCATCAAGATAACAGAAGGAACCCTTCTCCAGGGAGGGTTGCTCACATGCACCTCCGTACACGCAGATCTGAGAGCTGGGGCTTGCCTGATGTAACCCTTATCACCCTGCAGCATTTGGTGGGGCGGAGGTGGATGCAGTTAGCTGCTGCAGGTCATACCTTTGATTTCCTAGCACTGGGAGTGCACTCAGCTCAACGTCTGCGTGAAATAAGCCAACTGGGTTTTAGTGCCCTCTGATCAGAAGTTTCTTGATTCCATGGTGTGAAAAGTGAAGAAAATAAATGCCATTGATTTCAGATAAATACTTACGCACTCCAGGACTCAGTTTCTTTGTCCCCAAAATTTTCATTCCCTGAAGGAGGACACTTTTGTTTCTTAATTGCCATCAAATGCAGATGGCACAAACTTTTACTGGATTCTTTTTCTTTTTTCCCCCACAAAATTGGGAAATGGTCAGACTTTTTAGGACCAGTTTAAAAGTAATAGTTTCATCCCAAGGAAAAGGCTGGCTTTCTATTCGCCTTATCTCTGTCAAAGGCCTCTTTACATTTTGAGGCAAATCGTGGTAACAATGACCTCACTAAGGGCCGTTCTCCCTGGCTGTTTCCACAACCCTCTGCACACACAGATCTGAGGGATCTGACTTAACTTTTACCTCTCTCATTGAGTTGCGGTTTTGTTTTGTTTTGAGATGGAGTCTTTCTCTATCGCTCAGGCTGGAGTGCAAGGGCACAGCCTTGGCTCACTACAACCTCTGCCCCCAGGATTCAAGCCATTCTCCTGCCTCAGCCTCCTGAGTAACTGGAATTACAGGTGCCCACCACCACACTCAGCTAACTTTTGTATTTTTTTTAGTAGAGACAGGGTTTCACCTTGTTGGCCAGGCTGGTCTCAAACTCCTGATCTTGTGATCCAGCCACCTTAACCTCCCAACCTTGTGATCCACCCGCCTCAACCTCCCAAAGTGCTGGGATTATAGGCATGAGCCACCATGCCCGGTCTCATTGAGTTTTAAACTGAGTAGATTTATGAAATATCCATGTAAAGAGTCACAATGATTTCTCTATATATTTTCTAAAGCAAAAGATTAGGGAAAATGTTTGAGACTGTCAATTGCTAATTTATTTTCTCATTTCCAGATTCAAGGGGCTGGAGATAATAATTTGCAAAGGGGAAAAATGTAAATTCTCAGGAAAACACACTGCTCAGGGTATAGGGGAGGAGGGGGCTATGCGAGGAGTGGCTTGTGAAGTCATGCGAGGAGCATGACTAGCTAATGAAGAAGAGTTAGGGCATAATGATCTTATGAAAAAGGCTGAAGGAGTGAAGGTGGATGGGAGTTCACTCCAGGATTCTGATTGCTTCTGGCTGGTCTTCTGCCACCTAGGGCAACACCATTTTTCCTTATACTTCCTTATTTTGCCCCCAGAGACGTCCTTGTATATCTGCCCTCCCATCCCCTAAGGAAAGCATTGATTTCCCTTAATAGTAAGATTTGCTTTTCTTCACCATGGCTGCCTACCCCCTGGGCATCTGAGCCTGTGGTCTGGCATGGGGGCCCCCAGTATACCCCACTCTCCCACCATGAAGCAAGGCACAGACAGCAGAGGAGTCTTCCATAGGAGTCAGGTCCTGAGGGCAGTTTCCCTGTTCTCCCCTGACAGCACGCTGGGTCCTCATCAGGGCCACCCTCCATATGCCAGGACGAAGGGCTCCTGGAATCCCCCCCTCAGTTACTGAAGCCCACAGAAGAGTCGGTGAGAGGCTGACTGTCAGAGGTTGCCGAGAATCCAAGGTGCCTGAGAAGGGGTGGCTTGAAGTAATCCCATCCAAGAGTGTCAACGTGCAGTTTCTGTGTGACTGTGCAAGGTTCTGGTGACAAATATTTATTGAGGCCTCCTGAAAGCCCTGTGCTCAAGTATGCTTGAGTACATAAAGAGAAGGAAGAAATATGGTTCAGTCTCTAGGCACTGGAGGGCTGCTGGGGGACACAGACTCCCTGGGCACCCTGAGAACCAGCTTCCTTCGCTGCTGGGACACTGGGGACTTGCTCAGCAGAGGCCCAGGAACCCTGCAAAGGCAGCAGCGTGGGTAAGGAGGGAGAGGCCCACCTGAACAGATTGTATTGCAAGTAGCTTTCTTGCCCTGCCTCCTGCCCCAGCTCCTGCAGGGCACAGAAATCTCAGATAGTGCCTGTCTGCTGGGCCCCATCCTTCTCCTCCACATGGACCTCCTTGCAGCAGCCGGTGAGCACCAGCCCTGCCCTCTTGCTTGCCTCATTCCTCTTTAATCAAAGTCACCTTTATATCACCAGGTTAACTGGTGCTTCCACAGGTGAACCCAGGCCCTGCCTGGAGAAAGTCCCTGCCATGGACCCAGGGTTTCAGGATACCCTCATGGCATCATCTGGCCATTGTGATAGCCTCCTAACTGGTCTGGCCCTCTAGGTTCACCATTCTCCATTCTATCAGCAACAGAAAAGAGTTGAGGACCCTTTGGGAAAGAATGATCTCTCATGGTGAGATCAGTGACTGCACATAGCCGATGTGCTTTTATGTGGTTGAGGGGTTGAACTAGTTCTTTATGACCCCAATGAGTGGTGGAGAACCAGGGCTGAAGGAATCACAAGGGAGGCTGAATCTGCTTTTACAGTAGGAAGGCATTCTGGTAGAATGCTCTAAAAATGGAATGGGCTGCCTCGTATCTCAGCAAGTAGTGAGTATATCTGATAGGCTCAGTAGACCACACCCATTGGAGAGACTAGAAGAATTTTAAATGCCCTTTCTGACTCACTCACCTGTTACTATGTAATAAATTTAGTAAGCCACTACCCCAAACTTAGTGGCTTAAATAATAATGATTTATTATTTCTCATGATTCCATTGGTTGGCTGAGCTCAGCTTGCTGGTTCTTCTGTTGGTCTTGCCTTGGGTCTCTCATGTGGCTGCAGTCATTTGACAGCTTGATTTGGATTGGAGGATCTAAGAGGGCTCACCCACGTATCTAGGGCCTTAGAGCTAGCTGTCAGCTGAACTTCCCTCTCTAAGTGGTCCTTTATCTTTCAGTCATCCAGCCCAGTTTCCTCATATGGTGGTGGGAATGTTTGAAGAGATCAGAGGAAAACCTTGCAAGACTCCTAAATCCTAGGCTGTGGAGTACACACACTGTTGCTTCTGACACATTCTGTTGGTCAAAACAAAGCCCGCTTAGATTTAAGAGACAGGAGGATAGACTCCACTATTTGAAGGGAAGAGCTGCAAAGTATTTGTGATCATGTTTAATCTGCTATATTTACCAAATTGTCTTTGATTCTGAGTCTTCTTCTGGATGATCCCTTATTTTCCTTCTGGTAAGGGCCATGTGGTAAATGTCTGTACCTGTGAAGAAGAACTCTATGTGGACACTAGTTGCTTACCCAACATCTACCACACACACACACTTTTTGGAAGAGGAGGCACTGACTCTGTCTCCACAGTCACATGCTTTAGGAGAAACTGGCCTCATCCCAGCTACAGCAGTAGGGTTGGTGAGTATAATGGATCACCAACTGGCCTGGGAATCCAGGCTTATGCCAATTAGATCATGACACTATCCTGCTCACAGAGATTGGTCGGGAAAGCATGTAACCCCATGCTGGCCAATAAGACATGAGGGAATGTGCTTTAAAATCTTCTGAGAAAGAAGTTTCTTCATTCTTAAGAAAGAACCACTGGAAAGGGTAGCTTCTTTTCTTCTGTTGTGCATAAAAGCGAAGGCAGGAACTGTTGCCATCTTGTTTCCAAGCTAAGGACAAAGCCGTCAAAGAGAGGAAAGCAAAGCCACGAGAACTGTGGAGACACGGAGCAGGACCGCCGATGTCCACGGTCACTCTATGCCCATGCCCTGGCCTCTACCTCTGGGCTTGTTACATGAGCTGACAGTTCCCCTTTATTGGTTAAAACAGTCTGAACTGGGTTTTCAGCTATCGGCAGCTGCAAGTATTATATCTGACCCAGAGCTTGAAGTTGTTAGACGACAAATCTAATAACAGGGTACAAAGAAGATACTAACTTTTAAAGAAAATAATCACTAGTATATTTTTGTTTTGCTTTCCCAGTAAGTGAAGGAATGAAAGGCTCATTATCTCATAATAGGACGAGAAATACCCTTAGACATTGTTCACCTGAGTCACTTCACAGATAAGGAAACCAAGACCCTTGAGCAGAAATGTGGCTGAGATGTCACAACCCCAGGCACATGTAGTCATTACTGTGCTATCCCATCTCCACCTGCACTTCATAGCAGTGCAGTTATTCACGTGCCTGAAGCACAGGGACCACCTGGATAGTCATACTTTCAACGTGAACTTGTAACAACTACCTTGGAAATCTGTTCATCTGTTTCTTTACAAATTTGACATGTGACTACCTTATGTCCCTGCATTTCCACCCCTAGGTATTTACCCTAGAGGGATGAAATCATATGCCCACACAATGACGTAGACAGGGATGTTTATGGCAAGATTGTTCATGATGGCTAAAAGCTGGATACATCTCAGATGTCTGACAATAGGTGAATGAATAAACAACAAATTGTGGTATACGATGAAGTGCTACTCAGAAAGAAAAAAGAAAGGAATGAACTACTACTGATACATGCAGCAACATGCATGAATTGTTACAACATACTGAATTAAGGACGCCACACTCCAAAGAGGACACGCTGTGTGATTCCACTTATAAAAAGTTCTGCAATTGCAAATGTAACCTGTGGTGACGGAAGTCAGATCAGTGGGTACTCTATGTTGTGTGTGTACAAAGAGGAGTTGACTGGGAAGAGGCACAAGGGAAATTGCTGGAGGGAGAGCAGTGTTCTGCGTCTTGATCAGGGTATGGGGCAGATGAGTGTATTCTTTTGTCAATCTGAACAAGCACTTAAGATCTCTAAGTATTTCACTGGATGTAAATTATATCTTAAAAAAATTAACGTGAATTTCTAGCGACAAGCAGGAAGGTACAATATCAACCAGGACAGTTAGGCTGCTAGGAGTTTCCAAGCTCCTGGACCCAGGGCTTGGGAGAACCGCTGTCTCTTCCCGCTTGCACTGATGGCTGGGGTCAGCCAGCTTCCTGTGTTCTCTGCCAGGGCCCAGCTGTCAGGATGGGCTCAACCACAGCTGCCATAATAGCAGGTTGGGAGAGACATTTCCTCTCGGCCCTGCAGCCACATCACAGAAACCAGCAGTACCCTCTGGCCTGATTCCCCCCACCACTGATGGCCTCAGGGAGCTCACCAAAGAACTTTCCCTTTCCTCACCCTCAGATCCCTTCCGGAATCTACCAGGGCCCAGGCTGCCCTTTACATGACCCAAGCTTTACGGGTGATAAACTCTGGCTTTCTGACATTCCAGGACTGCTTAACTGGGTCATTGCAGCAATCCTTGCTATAACTATTTTTTTTTCTGAATTGCCATTTGTGTTTTCTTCATATTTCCTGCCAAACTATCAAACCAGGCTCTCTCCAGATGCCAGCATCTGGTATTAAATTGCAAGTCTGGATGATCTTCCAAAACCATGTTTTCTAAATGTTGGGGAACGTCTCTTGCTCACATTATTCATCTGTTGAAATTGTATCAGATTCACTCATTGATTTCTGGAATGAAATGTACCTTTCAACATATCAAGACTATTCTATTTAAGGCAGGCCTCATGCTGGCCTCGGACCGTAAGTTGCCTGGAGAATATGTGATCTATTGTTTTGTTGTTCTCTTTTAGTTTTCTATTTCTAAAAAATCAATAAATCACAAGTAAATCCTTTAATAAGCATTGAAGGGACAGCTTTCCCCTTATTGTGATGCTTACGTTTTTAGTGTAAATGAAATCTCTGTGATGCCAGACATGTGGCACCCAGACAAAATCTGGTTGTCTGAATCTGGGGCAAGTGGTGGTTTCGAGATGCTTCAGCCGCATGTAGTACAAGTTCCCGGCCGCAGCTGTGGAATGTGTGCCTGGGATGCGGAGGAAGCCCCAACTTGGCTTCCTCCTGCTTCTCTTGCCATTGTAGTAGCCTTTGTCATTTTTCTGGAGAGTCAGGAAATAGTGATGCCCAGGTACACAGCTTGCCTGGGGTATGAGGGAAAGAGCCTGGATGAGGACAGGAGACTTGTTTCCAGTCCTATTTTGCCATCACTCACTCAGAGTGACTCAAGTTAAGTTCCCCCCTCTCGGGGCCGCCTGCCAACTTGGGCCTTGGAATGAACTAGTTGGTTTCAACTTCAATGCCTTTTGTGGGTCAGCTGGGGGAAGCTGGAATACGGGAAGGATAAGGTGGAAGAAATGCCTCCGGGACTGGGACTCAGGCTACCCAGGGACTCTGCTCCTATTTCTACTTCGAGCAGAGCCATTGCCCTTTGATCTGCTTTAAATCTTGGGCTTCAGATTCGTAAACTTGGCCAAAATAACAAAGACAATCACCACCACCACCATCATCTACTTTTCGATCATGTCTAGCATTAGAGGATCCCTAAGGGTCCCCTCTAGGCTGACATGGGAGGACTGATTGTTTCTTGTTAGAGCTGAGCCATGGTGGATAACCCTCCTGACCATCAGTGCCCCACAGAAGGGGCTCCAGTCACCAACTGGGGAGACTGGACCAGTAGCATGTCAGAATCGTTCTCTGTGCTAATTCGTCAGGTGCACTTTCTGTGAAGAGCTCATCTCTCTCTCTCTTTCCCTCCCTCCCTCTCTCCCCCCTCCTTCCTTGGCTCCCTCCCTTTCCATCCTTTCTTTCCCTTCTTTCTTCCCGAGAAATTCCTGTGTCTTGCCTGCCTGTTCCAGACCTTTCAGCATCAATAAATTCCTTTTACATGTTGCACAGTTTCAAAGTGAATTTAGAAGGTGAGTGTGCCTAGCCTCCTGTCTAGACACAATTTCAGTGTGCAGACAGAGCTGGGCCTGTCTGGGATTCTCACATGCGCCCACCTGGGCCCATCTGCTGCCATCGTAAATCTCCAGAAAGCTGAGTTCCACTGCTCAATGGAGTGTTTTCAAGTCTCCATGGCTGCCAGCTGTTCAAAGTGGCCCCTGCCAGGCTTGGAAAGTGCTGAATCAGTAAAAACTGGGTGTCTTCAGAAAAGACAGAGAGAAATGTGAATTTAAAAACACAGCACAACTCTACTACAAAGCAAGGTTGAATACAATGTTACTTCCATGGAGGAACAGCTTCTGGCGGTGCTTAACTGAGTGTCTGATTCCCATTTCATTGCGCCATTCTGTGACACATTGCCCTGGATTCATACAGTCCTCCAAGGCTGGGGTGAAACACAAAACAAGAAAGCTGCAAGGGTTGCAACACGATGTGGCAACTTGCAGGGACAGAGAAATCTCTGAAAGTGTTCTACAGTGGGCTGCACGTTCCCAGAAATAGTTGCCATGATGGGCACCCCAGTATGAGCAAGCTGTGTCCCATGAAAACTTGCTCAGTCAGAGATGCTTTTTAACAGAAATGTGAATCGCAGAGGGAGGGTCGTCTGACTTCCCATCCTTAAGTGCATTGCTGTGATTTAAGAGTTGAAGGTGAATGCCATTCTCAGACTTTCCCAGTCTGGCAATTCTAGACTCTGTCTCCTCTAGTATCTTCCTTTGCATAAGATGCTCTCCCAGATCAATTATTCACCCTGTGAGCATGCATTGAGAACCTCCCATACCTTAGGGGTTGATTGCATCCTGTTTTAGATAGTGACATGGTCCCCTGTGTACCTTTAGGGCAAGGACCAAGGATTACTCATCTTTCTATATTCTGTAAGCTGTTACATACATGTTCACCCAATGAATCACGGGGAGATCACGCTGTTTTTGTTTCCTTCCCCTCCATCCCAAAGACAGAAGATCTTGTCTGGTCCTACGTGAACACTAGAAGGTGAAGATGTTGGCCTGGGCGCTTTCCACCCCACAGGCAGAAGGAACAAAGGGCGCTGGCTCTGGAGGTGTTCTCCATCATGTTGAAAACTGTGTCCAATCTCATTGTAGGAAGCAGCAGGTCGCTGTGAAAGGCGGCCCAGGCCCCCATTGTTACCACCGTGGCTGCAGGTGAAAGGTCAGTTCACAGGCAAGGCTCTGACCCTTCACTTTTTTGTTGAGAGTGTCACAAGGTAAATTAATCAGATTTATGGCATTAAGCTCTGCCAATATCTTTATCCTCTCAGCTCTTTCTCTTCAGCAAAACTCTCTTTCCTAGGGGGGAAAAGTGTCCTTTCTAATGAAGGGGGAAAAGTGCTTTTTGTGTTTCTCTCACAGTTTTCACTTTAAAAGTAAAAATGGCTGGGCACATACAGAGGCCGGCACAGCCCTTCCTTTGAACAGGGCTCTTGTAAGTTCAAGCGCGCTTTCCTGGCACTGCTTCACATGCCCCACACGCATGGGGACAATGCAGCGGGCAGGCTTGGCTGGCACTGATGGCTTCGTGATTTCCTCTCCTTTGACTAGAGCAACTCAGTAAAGCTTATTAGGGAGATGTCGCCAGCCTGGATGTGGGCTTAGGTCTCCTCCATGCCCAGCCCAGGGCAGTACTGGTACCAAAGCAATATTTCAGAGGGGCAGGTAGGCTAGACATGAATGAGCAGAAAGCCCTCCAGTCCCAGAGGCTTGGAGCCGGCTCCCAGCAGGAGCAGGAGGGAGGCTGCTGAGGTTGCAGGTGCTTTTCAGGCAGCCTTGCAGGAGAGCACCAACTTCCTGCTGCTAGAAATTTGTCTGCAAATTTTTTCTCATTCAGAAGTGACGGGATCCAGGAGACCCTGGCTAGATATGATAACTTGATTAAAGCCTGCACAGGCGGCCCAGATGCCCGAGCAGTGGCTGGGAGGGAGCATGCCTCCCTCTAACTTTTCACCAGGAGAGAGCTGATACGTTGCAGCCGGTAGATTTCTTCACCCTAGGCTGTAAGGATGTCCACGTGTTAGGTTCACAGCCCTCTAAATAATGCAGCTGTGTCTTGGATACAGCTTCTCTGCAGAAAAAGAGAGTAACAAAGAATCATTTTCCCCACATCAATGTGCAGCATAAAGATTGGATCACTACAAATATTTACTGAACACCTACTATACACGAAACCCTGTTTTAGGCACTGGAGTATAGCAATGAGTACTTCAAACAAAGTCCCTGCCACCATAGAGCTTAGAATCTAGCTTGGGGACACTGATGATAAATAAATGTACAAAATCACAATATACCAGGGGGTTACAATGCTGTAAACAGCAATCAAACAGGGCTACAGGATAGAGAAAATGATGGGGTAAGACAGACACTCTCAGAACACAGAGCAGACGGGAGCATCCGCTCTGAAGAAATGATATGAGGCAAGAGGCCTGAATGAAAGCAGTGCATTAGTCATGCTGATACCTGGGCAGATCATCCCTAAAAGAGAGCTTAGCAAGTGCGAGGCCTCGAGTAGGAAGCCTGCTCCATATGTTCAAGAAGTGTTCCTTTACAATTAAACTTCACTTATGAATGCCGAATAAACCCCATCTGATGATCACAATAATAGTGGCAAAATTGGCTGGGCACAGTGGCTCACCCCTGTAATCCTAGCACTTCGGGAGGCCAAGGCGGGTGGATCATGAGGTCAGGAGTTCAAGACCAGCCTGGCCAAGATGGTGAAACACCATCTCTACTAAAAATACAAACAATTAGCTGGGTGTGGTGGCGGACGCCTGTAATCCCAGCTACTCAGGAGGCTGAGGTGGAGAGACAGAGGTTGCAGTGAGCCAAGATCCTGCCACTAGACTCCAGCCTGGTGACAGAGAGAGACTCTGTCTCAAAAACAAACAAAAACTAGTGGTAAAACTTTTGTGACAGTACTTTTATGAGGATGAAACAAATTAATGTTCTTAAGACACATAGCACAGTGGCTTTGGGGTAGTAAGAATGTAATCAGCACTGAGGCTTTTTTTTTTTTTTTTTTTTAAGACAGGGTTTCACCATGTTGGTCAGGCTGGTCTTGAACTCCTGACCTCATGATCCACCCATCTCAGCTTCCCAAAGTGCTGGAATTCCAGGTGTGAGCCACTGCACCCTGCCAGTGCTGAGGGTTTTATTATTATAATAATAATTGTTGTTTATTAAGCATTTGACAGTTGATAATCCTGTAAGGCAGGTGATCAAGAACTATCAGCTTCATCTTGTAAATGAAGAATCTAAAGTCCCCAGAAGTGATTTGCCCAAGGTCTTACTGCAGGTTAGTGGCAAATGGAAGCAGCCTGGATCCCTCGGGCTGCATGCAGAGAGTCACCAGGAGACCTGCTGATCTGCACTGGACTTTGCCTAAGCAGGAGATTAGCTTTTATTATATGAAGCCACTAGGGGGTTATTTGTTATAGCAGCTTAGCATTACTTCACCTAACAGAATGGGCTGGCTCTAGAGTGACTGTAAGAGGGTCGGAGGGACCAGGACCATATCCCTCAAATAGCAGGGCTCATAGTTTTTGGAGGGGAGAATGCCAGCCCTTGCACCCCAGTTACATTGAACCCTAATTATGTGTGTATTTTTCCAGCACCACTTTGTTTCTATGAGTCCCTCTACCTGGGTCATTCTCCATCTACTTCCCTAACAAAGCCCTATGTAATGTATCCTTCAAGGCTCTCTTTGAATGCTACCTCCTCCAGGAAGCCTTCTCCACCTGCATTTTTACAGAAAAGTTCTGTTCCCTGGGGACCACATTTTGCCTTCTGCCCCTCTTGCATATGGACATACCTAGCTTTTGCATGAGACCACACACTTCCTGAGGCCGGGCCTCTGGCCTCTTTGCTCTCAAAACAGGCCAGAGGCAGGACTCCTTTTGGAAATTTATGAAATAAAACAATCAATTACTATTTTTTTTTTGAAAGGTTAATTCTAAATGCTAGGGCAAATAATCAGAGAACATCCTTCTTGGAACATGTTGGCAATACCTTTCACAAACAGTAGCACCCTCATACAGGCACGTCTCCCCCGACCCCTCATCTCCATGGCAGAATGACTGTGATAATGTATTTTGCTGTTGCCTTTATGTTGGTGTTCAAACTCCTCTTCTCATCTTACCCTGACCAATTATTGAATGCCTTCAAAAAAAAAAAAAAAAAAACCCAAACCCTGCCCCAGCAGATGTGTGTGAGCTGTTTGATCTTGAGGCTGAATAGGAAGCAAAGTATCCAAGACTCAGATTATGGGGCAGAAGAGGGAAAAAAATCTTAACAGGAACTCTGTGAAGGAGAGAGTTTAGCTTTGATCTTACTATTGAATTTTGCTAGTGGAGTGTGTGTTTATATCTATTTCTATTTATCTTTTTAGCTCCATAATTCTGTGCTGCTGTGTCTGTCTTTTGTAGCACTATAGAAGAGAGTTTTGTCTGGTTTTGTGCAATGCGATTTAAGTCATTTAAAGTAAGAATTTAATTTCTCTGGGAAATAAGGAGAGGACTGTAGGTTAATTTATGGATATCTTTTCCTTTAAAGGATTCTAAAATAATTGGGGCCACTTTATCTTAAACCAAATGGAAAAGAGGCCTATTAAAAAGCAGAGAGGCCATGCTTTTGGATGAGGAGGTCTGACTTTATCGTTTAATTCCTAATTTGCACATCTTCCTCACTAAAGAAAACCCAGACCTTAGAAAATATTCTGACCTTTGCAATTTAGAAGGAGGGAATTAAAGAGCATTTGTTTATCGTTAAATTCCATTTCAAAGTTTCACATAAATGGCTTCTCCTTCTAAAAAATAATTCGATAATTTTAAAAGTTAATTTGAGAAATGTACAAAGGCATCTTCCCCTGATATTCTGATAATATAATATAATGATAAAGGCGTGATCAATAGACAGGTTTTAGTTGTTCATGCAATTTGTGGAATTGTGGATTTTCTGTGAATTTCACTGTGAAATGGACACATCCATCACAATCTTGCTGTTGACTTTTCACTTTGATTTGAGGATTTCTGAAATGCTTTTTATTACCTTTCTTTCTTTGCATGCATTCTTCAGTTGATTTATCCATTTAATCAATTAATATTTGTTAAACATACAAAGTGCCAGGCACTTCACTTACACACTTATCATCTGCAGCAGGCATTACGAACACAGATGTTTATCCGTACCCTCAAAGACATAAGCCAGCAAGAGTTCCTAAATTAGGCACTCACAATCCCCTACACAGCTGTTTTCAGAATTTGTATTATTTAGCGTTTTCTGAGATATTTCTTCAGCACTACCCAAATATAAAGCACAATGCTAAGCATGGGCATGAGCCGGCAGATAAATCATGCACCAACTGTGCTTTCTAAGTAGCTTGGGCTGGTAAAAGGTACACCAAGTCCTGCTAGGGAGCAGATGTAAGAGGGTGGGTGGAGTGGCAGGGATGCTACACAGAAGAGGGATTCCTTTGGCATAGGCTGAGGCAGGAACTTGCCAGCTTCTACGTATCAAATTGGATTTTCAGGGTTCTGATGTGGAAAGAGATATTATTAAAACGCTGTCTAAGGGCATGATCATTGTTGGGGTATCCTGCTGGGGCTGGAGCCAATGGAGAGTTAAGCTCTCAAGGGCAACTCTTGCCTAGAACTTACTTAGACTGTCAGCCTTTAGGTTGTGAATCACAATCTTCTTGAGGGTTCAAGAGAGACCACCTCAATTCCCTACAGATGGAAGCCCCACTGGAGGGAATAGGGTTTTCAAAGATGGTGTCCTCATTCCACCTCCAAAAGACTTTCCAGAGCTATGGGTCTGTTGTTGCTCTCTGCGGCCCACCCCACCCTATTCATGGGATGATATCAGAACTTCATGTTGTACTGGCCTCAGGGGACAAATGCATCAGAGTAGGTGAAATGCAGACCCTTGGCCTTCTGATTTAAATCAGCCTAGTGTAGCTGTTGGGTCGGTGGCTCTCACACGTCCCATTCTCTCTTCACCACACTGGGATCAGTGTGGAATAGACATTAAGGTATTGGCCCTGTGTTATCTGGTATTGAAACTGCTCATGATTTTTCTTAGAGAAGTGTCAGATTTTCATGGTGTTTTTGTGCCACTATTAGCAAAAGTATTTTAAATACATAACTTTTGATAGGTTCTCTTTAGACTTGGCTAGCTAAAAATAAAATATAAAATAACTATATATGTTTTATATCTCTAATAATACATACCTCTATGAAGACTCAGTCATTAAACAATTATGGATAAATGCCTGCTATGTATATTAAAAGTGCCTACTACGTAAAAATAAACAAATACCACAAAGAAATGTGTTTCCCTTCCTATGTTTAGTTGTACAATATAGATACGTGTAGTG
This sequence comes from Callithrix jacchus, assembly GCF_049354715.1. Lineage (NCBI taxonomy): Eukaryota > Metazoa > Chordata > Mammalia > Primates > Cebidae > Callithrix > Callithrix jacchus. The sequence continues at coordinate 22,800,866 of NC_133516.1, read as the reverse complement.
CTATGAAAGCTTCCTTCCTTCCTTTCCCTTCCTCTCTCCCTCCCATCTTCCCTTCCTCCCTCCCTCCCTCCCTTCCTTCCTTCCTTCTTTCCCCTTCTTCCCTCCCTCCCTCCCTTCCTTCCTTCCTTCCACCTTCCTTCTTTTTCTTTCTTTCCTTCCTTCCTTTCTTTGCTTCTTTCTTTCAACAGAGTCTCACACACTGGCCTGATCTCACCTTACTGCGACCTCTGCTTCCTGGGTTCTAGTGATTCTTATGCCTCAGCCAACCAAATGGGTGAGAATACCAGCATGTGCTACCACACCTGGCTAAATGTTATAGTTTAATAGAGATGGGGTTTCACCATGTTGGCCAGGCTGGTCTCGAACTCCTGGCCTCAAGTGATCTGCCCTCCTTGGCCTCTCAAAGTGCTGTGATTACAGGCATGAGCCAAAACTCTATTTCTAATAGCCTCTCGTAGATACTTTTATGGTTCACTTTGCTAGTAAATTGAATAATAATAAAGAATTTACTGATATAATATTTAGTATAGACTTTGACGTTAAACACACCAGGCTCAAACAGGCATATGATTTCTCCATATTATCTGCATGAGCATGAGCAACTCATCTTTTTTGTTTGTTTGTTTGTTTGTTTGCTTTCGAGATGGAGTTTCACTCTTGTTACTCAGGCTGGAGTGCAATGGCACGATCTTGGCTCACCGCAACCTCTGCCCCCTGGGTTCAGGCCATTCTCCTGCCTCAGCCTCCCGAGTAGCTGGGATTATAGGCACGTGCCACCATGCCCAGATAATTTTTTGTATTTTTAATAGAGACGGGGTTTCACCATGTTGACCAGGATGACCTCGATGTCTTGACCTCGTGATCCACCCGCCTCAGCCTCCCAAAGTGCTGGGATTACAGGCTTGAGCCACCGCGCCTGGTCAACTCATCTTAACTCTTATTTGTAAAGCAGAGATCTCTCGTTGTGTATTAGATAAGACACCATTAACTGAACTGTTTTTTGCTTGTGTGTTTGTTTGTTGAAATGGAGTCTCATTCTGTTATCCAGGCTGGAGTACAGTGGCAGCGATCTCAGCTCACCACAATCTCCACCTCCCGGGTTCAAGCGATTGTCCTGCCTCAGCCTCTTGAGTAGCTAGGATTACAGGCATGCACCACCACGCCTGGCTAATTGTTGAATTTTTAGTAGAGACAGGGTTTCATCATGTTGGTCAGGCTGGTCTGGAACTCCTCACCTTGTGATCCATCTGCCTCGGCCTCCCTAAGTGCTAGGATTACAGGCGTGGGCCACCACACCCGGCCTAAGTGAACTGTTTAGCACTACACCTATCACATGGCAAATGCTTATTAAATGTTACTGGTTTTTCCACTTTTACATATTTTTCCCAGTGCCTTTAGCTGGGATTCAATGACTGTGATCATCTTTTACCTTATTATAAAAGTTCATCATCTCAACCTTTCTCTTTAAAAATATGGATTCTGTTAGACCTTAAACATTGGGAGTGTGACATAGGGTCTGTAGAAAATCCTCCGCTGATGTCTTTTTTGGGTCCTTGCACGCACTCTTAAGCTGAATGCCAATGACAGGCGCCTTCCCTGCCCTCCAGCTGCCCACCCCGGCACCCCTGCACCGTGCCTCTGAGGAAGAGCTGTTCTCTCTTTCTGTGTGTTCAGATCACAGGCGTGTGTTAGAGAGGCCGGGCGCCTGCACTCTGCCTCTCTGTGGCTTTCTCTGACATCTCTTTGAACCTGCGCCTCCCTCCTTCCTGCCCAGGCACGCAGTGCATATGACCCTTTCAGCTTCCAGGAGCTGGACTTCTTGAAGTCATTACCTAAGGTCATCCTCTTTGGCCTTCACAACTACACCCAATCATACTGTTGTCTTCATTCTGTTTTTCCTAGCCTTTGAACTCCCCCAGCCACTCTAAGAAAACTTTCACGTTTCCTTTCATCTCTCTGAAGGCTTCCACATCTGTATTTCTCCTGCTGATGTCCAGCTATATATACTCAGCGAGCCCAGGGAGGCAGGCAGAGAGCGTCCACTGTTTTGCCTGTTGGCTCCATGCCTGGGAGCTGTCCCTGATTTTGCTCTGAGGAACCATCCAGCACCCACTGGATATAGCCTCGGAGAGGCCTTAGGTCAGTCAAGGTTTCCTGCTTTGCACTGACCAGGGCTTGTCATGTGACCGTGCCATGGCCAGTCAGATTCATTCTCTCTTGGGAATGTGTGTCTTGGATAGACAGAGGCAACTCCAGATTGCCATGCAAGTCGATTCACCGCCAGCTCCTTATCCAGATTTTCCAGTAGTTTTTCCACCTAGGTCCTGCCTTGGTTCCTGGCCGTTCTGAGACTGATTCTTCTGATTCTGATTCAGATTCTGTAAGCAGCCCTGTATCTTCTCCTAAATTCCTTCTGTGCTTAAGATAGCAAGATTCTGTTCCTTTTGCTTGCAATCAAACAAGCTGATAAAGTAGGTCAGTCCAAATAGCTGCATTTTTAAGCTCAATTTATATTATGATTATTCCTCTTGGTCCCTGTAGGAGTCTTCAGAAATCTTCTGTATTTTGAAATGAAGGCTTTCGCAATTGTGTGTTAGAATGAACTTCCTGTTTCCTGGTCTAGAAAGTCACCTAAACTTTCTTTCTTTTCTTTCCTTTTTTTTTGGAGATAGAGTCTTGCTCTGCCTCCAGGTGCCAGGCTGGAGTGGTACAATCTCGGCTAACTGCAATCTCCGCCTCCTGGGTTCAAGCAATTCTCCTGCCTCAGCCTCCCACGTAGCTGGGACTAGAAGCACGAGCCACCATGACCAGCTAATTTTTGTATTTTTTAGTAGAGACGGGGTTTCCCCATGTTGGCCAGGATGGTCTCGATCTCTTGACCTTGTGATTCGACTGCCTCGGCCTCCCAAAGTGCTGGGATTACAGGCATGAGCCACTGCGTCCAGCCACCTAAACTTTCTAGACTGAAGCAAGTGAACTCAGCAGAGACTGACTTATCTGTACTGTTCTTTAAATCAGTGCTTCTCAAACTTTAGTGTGCATAAGAATCACCTGGCGAGCCTGTTAAAACACTGAACCGTGGGTCCTACCCCCAGAGATGCTGATCCAGTTGGTCTCCTCAGGGGCCCTGAAATCAGCGTTGCAAATAAGCTCTAGTGATGCTGATGTTGCTAAGGATTCAGGACCTTAAGTATTATTTTTTCCCCAGACAAGAGAGACTTTGGAGCACAGTAAGATTCCCTCCAGCTTCTTTTTTAAAAAAACATATTTTTTATTGTGTTTTAGGTTTTGGGGTACATGTGAAGAACATGCAAGATTGTTGCATAGGTACATACACGGCAATGTGGTTTGCTGCCTTCCTCCCTATCACCTATATCTGACATCCCTCCAGCTTCTTAAAATGAAAAGACAAGAGACAGGATGGGACTTGCTTTCCAAAGTGAGCTTTAGGAATGTGTGTACACCTTACCGGCCTCACTAATGAGGTTTGTCCCATTGAGTCCCTGAGCAGGGTGAGATGACTGCTGGATTGGAAGGTGTGTGGGAGAGCAGGAGTCTCCCCACAAGTCGGGCTGGCATCTCCCCAGAGTCTCAGGTTGCTGGGCAGAAAGTCGAAGCCTACTTCAGTGGAAAGTTTAAGAAAAAAGCAAGTGACAGTGTAAGATCTTGAAGAACTGCAGGACTGACCCTGGCAGTAACTGGCAGTGACCACAGCCAGAGCCAGGACCAGAGCTGACCCACCTCTTCCCTGTGTCTGCCCCAGCCCTCATTCCTGACCCAAACACCCTCTTCCCTTCTTTCTTCCAAACTATTTTCTTCCTCTTCTCCAAAACCTGGCTCTGAGCTTACCTCTCCCAAGATCTTTCCCCTGCCATCTTTATTCTATGTTGGCCCAACATCTACATATTCAGCTTTTGAAATATGACTGATACTAATCACAGCCACTGCTTCTCTGCCCTTTACTACACTGACAGAGTTTTGTCTATCTATCTCAATTCTTGCAATGACCTTATGAAGTGTTATTACCCCAGTTTATAGATGACAAAACAAATTCAGAGAAGTAGCTTGCCCAGATAAACTATGTAAGATAAATTAGAGATAGAACTTAAACATTACTTTGTCTCTAAAACCCTTGCCCCAAACCACACTGCATACTAAATTGATTTGGGGTGTGGTGTGTGTGTGTGTGTGTGTGTGTGTGTGTGTGTATTCTTATATGTGTCTTAGTATTTAGCTTATCCAGGCAGGACCCGGGTACTCTGGGAGAATATTCTAGTGGTTCTCCTGATCAGGCTTGCATCTGATGGAGTACTTAGGGCCATGTTTTTTTCTAGAGTAATCATTCCAGAAATACTGTTTACTGCTGGTGTCCTCTGATGGCTGACATTTCTGAACACAGGCAGGGTTGGGCACATTACTGGAAGTGGGAAGCATATTTTCCTGCTTACCAATCATCTGTGTTTTCCATTCAGATCTATGGGACAGATGAGAAATTGCCTTCCCAGGAGGAATAAAGAGCTCATTATTTGTCATCAGCTATTGAGAGTCTGCTTTGTGCAGACCATGGAGCTGGATTATAGAAGGCGACACAGAGGAGGGCCCTAATTTGGGAGGTCTTGGACACAGGATGTCCTGGGATGCAGAGTCGCAGGAGGAGGGCCAGCAGGACAGGGCAGGCAGGGATCAGGCCAAACTTGGGCTGGAGAAAACATTCTCGTGGTAGTACTGGTGTCTGAGCCAGACTGCAAACCATCCTTCATGCTGAACCTAAACGTGTGTGGCAAGTGCAGGTGCCATCTGGAAGGGGTACACTGTAATTAAGAGTTTGGGGTGGTAGAGGTGTCGGGTGTGTGACAGCATTGCTAACACAGGTGCTTGGTTCATTCAGCCAGGGACCCAGGCAGTGGCTGAGAAGGTACAGAAACATTTTCTCTCTCACTCATTCATTCATACCTTCATTCATGTACTCCACACTTATTTATTGAGTACAGAGCTTTGCACATAGGATGTGGTTATGAACAAGACAGATAGTGCCCTTGCCCTGATGGAACTTGTGAGGGACGCAGGTATTAAATGCTAACGACACCAAAGGGTGGTCTACTATAGCTGCAATCAATGCTGTAAAAAGTCATGTACACCATCTTGCCAGAGGGCTCGTGTTCTGTGGCTAGACAGAGTGTAAGCACCTCAAGCAAAAAGGGAGGAGTTTGAGGCTGGGCTCCAAGTGCGATGGCCACCATGCCTGCCATTCGTTTGGACCAGGGTGAGGCAAATGCTCTCTGGAGGCTCGGACCCTGCCTTTCCCTTGAGAAACAATCCATCTAATCATGGGGGCGGATCCAGAACCTCTACTGAGAGACTGTGGCTTCTTGAGTGACCACTGGACCTAGAACCTGAAGAGCTGCCATTCAGTCCCAGCCGTTCCTTCTCTGGCAGCATGACCCTGGGCAAGTCGCTTACGTTTCAAGAGATTTAAAGTCTTCAGAGTTTCAGTTTTCTCATTTGCCAATGGGAGAAATATTCACAGCTCTGCCTGCTGCATAGGGTTCATGATTGAGAATGGGAAAGGGTTTTGTAACTATCAAAAGCGGGAAATATTTAGGAGCACCCACCCAACACACACACACACACCCCACACGCTCGTGTGCGCGCACCAGCAGGCTGGGCGTAATGAGCCCTGGACGTTTAGGGCCCGGCACAGATTTCAGTGTTAATGAAGCATTGAAAGGGTTGGATCTGGAGAGGTTCCCACGAGCAGGTTTCAGAGAGATGAGTGTGACCCAGGGAAGGAGGAAGCCCCCCCTCCCCGGCACTCTGCAGGGGGCAGCATCTGGAGGGAGGGGCCCTTCTGGGGGGCTAGAGGTATGCTTGGCAAGAAGAGTGAAGAGCTTCAGCAAGTACTGAGCAGATGCCATGTGGTGAGCCGTTTTGGAGAAGTGGGTTTATCCCAGGAAGGGTTCTGCAGGCGTTGGGTGGGCCTGGAAGTGGGAATATCTGTACCTCCATTCAGAGGTAAGAAATGAGCAAGCTATGCTTAAGGAACTTGTTTGTTGGAGGGAGGAAAGACAGGGTTAAGATTAAGTAATAAAATATGAAACAAGAGGACCTGCAATTCCAAAGTAAAGCATTTGGAGTCTTTCTGGGAGCAAATCTAATACATGGAAAATATTTGCTTCTGCAGAGAACTTCATAGAACTTCTCAGTGGAATCAGGTGAGTTAGTCATAAGAAAAGTCATAATAGAAGATTCTCTAATAAGACTCTACCTTAATCCACTGCAGTTCTCCGCCAAAATATCCTACGCCCCAGTCTCAAGGTAGGATTTCATTCAGAACCGTATCTATCCCCACAAAACCGCTTGAATAAAATTAGGCTTATTTAATTCAGTGACTTGACCAAATCAGCATTTTGAGGGATTAGGGATGAGAATCTAAAGAGAAACACTGGACTAGTGTAAATTTTCATTCCTCATCTCTGTCATTCTAAATCTTTCATGGAACAAAGTTGAAGAGTCATTCAATTGTTCCAACTGGTTCCTTTTCCTAAACAGTATTTTCTTAAATCTTTTAATAGAATTGGGGATAGGAAAATGGCTGTCATGTACAAGCGAATCATGAAAACCTATCAGAGCATAATTTTTAAAAATCGAGAATGAGAAAGATGTCCTGGAGGGAACAAAAGTCTTTATTTCATGGAAACAATTTTGTGATGCTAAGAAGTTGATCAAGGCTCCGAAAGCCTCAATGGATGGGACTATCTGTCTTATCTGTAAGTTGTGTCTGTCAATCTTACATGTTCACGGGAGTTGCAAACTGAAAATCATAGCAATGTCAATAACACTAGCCAACTTATACTGAGGGCTTCCTATATTGCAGGCATTCTTTTGTGCACTTTGCATGTTTCAAGATCATTAATCCTCACAACAGCAGAATGTGATAGGTGCTATTTTTGCCATCTCCAGTCTAAGGAAGAGAAAACCTGAGATGTAGAGAATAATTTCAATAATTTACCCAGGGTCGCATGTCCAGTAAGTGGCAGACTGGATTCAAATCCAGCTGTCAGGTTATTTTAGGTAAGAGCCTGGGCTTGTCATGTACCACTATTACCTTGGAAGAAGGAAGAAAAGGTAGAAGCAAACACTTACTACGTGTTTATTAAGTGCCAGCTATTTTATACCTTATCTTTTCACTGAACACTTATCACATATCCTTAGCTCCATGTTATAGCCAAGGAAACAAGGAAATGCAGACAGAGTTTAATGACTCGCTAGTAAGAGGCAAAGCTAAGACTTGAACCCTTATTTGTGTGACCATATACCAGTGTGTTCTTCACTAAATAATGGCATTTCAGAATAGCAGTCATGCAAGAAAGCATGCTTAAAGAAGAAAGTCTCCTGCTTAGAGTGTCATCCTTAGCTTAGCGCAATTTTAACCAGTTTGCTTATCTGCTTTCCTTTTCAAAGCCAGGAAGTGTATGTGGGTTGGAAGGAAGAGGGAAGGTGGGTGAATTGAAGGAAAAATAAGTTTAATAGAGAAAATAAATGTCCAACAGATGAGGATTATTAAACAAGCAGTATCTTAGCTATCCATCTTTGACTTCTTTGAGTGGAAGTTTTGGTTAAAAGCTATATGCTTTCTTTAAAGGAGTCCAGGAAAGAGGTTGGATGAGTTTGTTACCAGCGGTAAATCCATACAGACCTGCAGCAACCTTAATTCTTTATTCCTTAGAAGAAAGAATTTGATGGAGGGACATAAGGCAGAGTGAGACCAAGGCACATTTTACAGAAGGAGTGGAAGTTTGCTGAAAGTTTTAGAGTGGGAATGAAAGGAAGTGAAGTACATTTGGATGAAGCTTAAGTGGGTGACTTGAGAGACTCGAATGTGCTGTTTGACTTTTGACTTAGGGTTTTATATTTGGCATGCTTCTAGGGGGTTGCATATATTCTCCCCTGATTCTTCCCTTTAGGTGGACTGTCTGCATGTGCAGTGGCCTGCCAGCACTTGGGAGGGGCTGCATGTGCAGTGTTTATGGAAGTCATGTACATGCTCACTTGAGGCGTTTTCCCCTTACCAGTCTAGTGTTCCTAGATGAAGGTCATAGACCAGTTAAACTCTGCTATTTTACCTTTTAGTGTACATGCCTGAGCCCACTCGCCCAACCCCTGAGATCTTATCAGGAAGCTGCTGACCGCCAGGTTCAGACATTTTCTATCTATTGGGAGACTGCCTTTCCCTGGCATGAGCCGCAATCAATTATTATTTTAGAGAGCAGTGGAACAACTTCCTGACCATCACCTGGTGGTTGTCTGACATTCCTGAGGTGTGGAGGTGGGGTCTGCCCTGCTTATGTCCACCTAACTACCTGCTGTTAACAAGTTTATCAGACATATTTAGTAAGCTTTCAAAAATTTGTATAAAAATAATCCTTAGTTAAATTTAGGACACAAAATTAAGTTCAGCTGAGAACTTCTTTTAAAACAGAAAACAGTTTTAACTCTTCAAAGAATACATTGCCACTTACTCTGAACAACATCCTATCAATAACGTTATTATTCCAAGGTTATTAAACATATATCAGAAGGAATGCAGAGCTCAGATGGTTCTTGTGGGTAAGCCCGGGCATGCCCTTTCTTTCTTTGTCTGCCTGGTAAGCTTCTCTGTAGACTCAAAGGCAAGTTCTTCAGGACTCTTCTGAGAAGTCAGCTGTCTTCCCTCTCCCCCACCCATCACTGCCCTGCAGTCTTCTGGAGCTGTGTTTCTCACACTTTAGAGGGCATCGGAATGAGGAGGGCTTGTTAAAACACAGATTGCCAGCTCCACCCCAGAAATTTCTGGTTCAGTAGTCTGGGTGGGGCTTCAGCATTTGCATGTCCTGTAAGTCCCCAGCTGACTCTGCTGCTGCTTGCTCAGTGACTACACTTTGAGGACCACTGCCCCAGAGGAAATTGCTCTCTCACCTGTGCTGCTCTGGCATGTTCAGTTATTTTATTTTAACTTGGGCTGAGCGGATAATTTCTGTGACTTCTCAGGGGTCTGTGATCTTCTGGAAGAGAAGGTCTAGTTTTCAGAACTTGGAGAAGGGTAATAGCAGGGAGTTGAGGGGCTCCTGGGAGAGGGCTGTGGCTGATCCAGGGCTGAGGAGTCTACTCAGTAGCAAAGCTATAGTCACAGGTCTCTGAAAACTGCATCCCAACCCCAAACCCTGTTGGACTCACAGGCTCAGTGGAAAGTAGAGAGCTGTAATTAAACACAGAGGTAGTTTAAGAAAAAACAAAAACAAAAGGTTGGCGTAATGCTCATGCCTATAATCCCCGCTCTTTGGGAGGCCAAGGTGGGCAAATCACAAGGTCAGGAGTTTGAGACCAGCCTGGCCAACATGGTGAAACCCTGTCTCTACCAAAGATACAAAAAAATTAGCTGGGTGGTGGCGCGTACCTGTAATCCCAGCTACTCAGGAGGCCGAGGCAGGAGAATTGCTTGAACCCAGGAGGCAGAAGTTGCCATGGGCCGAGAATGTGCCACTGCACCCCAGCCTTGGTGACAGAGTGAGACTCGGTCTCAAAAAAAAAAAAAAAAAGTAATGACAGAAGCTGCCCTCTCTGCGACCCTATAAGAAAGCATAAAACAAGGGAAAGAGGTGTCATTTTATACTCTGAGACAAACCTCGCTTTTTGTCACCCTGAGGAATTTAGGGCATTACTGACAGTGCCTGAATGAAACGATGGTGCCCAGCAGAGCCGGGCATCATCCAGAGCTGGGCTGCCCAATCCAGTAGTCATTGGCTACACGTGGCTGAATATATGTAAATATAAATGTATTAGAACTACAGAAAACCACACTAGCTTCATTGCAGGTGCTCAATAGTCACAAATGGCTCACAGCTGCCCTGCTGGACAGCTGGATTCTACAGAACGTCCATCATTGCAGGAAGTTCAGTGAGCTAGCACTGCCCGAGGGGCTTGGACAATGCTGCAGCAACAGCAAGATGACACACAGGGCAGCCAGTATAATGTGTTTGTGCCCCTCCCCCTGCATGCTATCCTGTCCAAGACTTTGCAAAGACTTCAGCATACCCCCCAGAATGATGCCTGAGCGCATGTGATGCTTCTCCTCTCTCCTGTTCTCATGTGCTAGGACTTTAGTGCCTAGTGTGGTGGGGGTACCCATGAGTCAGAAGGACACTGTTGGGACTGAGAGTAGGACTGCCCCTGAGCAGGGGTGAGTCACTCTCTGGGACTCCTAGCAAGGCCCATGGATCCTTAACAAGGGGCTGAATGCCTACCTGATGCCCAGGCTGTCAAGTCATGCTCTTTGTCTCTTTCCTTCTTTCTTTCTTTCTTTTCTTTCTTTCTTTCTTTCTTTCTTTCTCTTTCTTTCTTTCTTTCTTTCTTTCTTTCTTTCTTTCTTTTTTCTTTCTTTCTCTTTCTCTCCCTCCTTTCTTTTTCTTTCTTTCTCTTTCCCTCCCTCCTTTCTTTTTCTTTCTTTCTTCCTTTCTTTTTCTTTTTCTCTCTCCCTCCCTCCTTTCTCTCTCTTTCTCTCTCTTTCTTTCTTTTTTCTTTCTCTTTCCCTCCCTCCTTTCTTTTTCTTTCTTTCATTCTTCCTTTCTTTGTTTTTCTTTTTCTCTCTCCCTCCTTTCTCTTTCTTTCTTTCCTTCTTTTCTTTCTTCCTTTCTTTCTTCTTCCTTTCTCTCTTTATTTCTTCCTTTCTTCATTTTCTTTCTTGTCTCTCTCTGTTGCCCAGGCTGGAGTGTAGTGGCACAATCTCAACTCACAGCAACCTCCACCTCCCAGGTTCAAGCAATCCTCCCAATCAACCTCCCAAATACCTGGGATTACAGGTGCCCACCACCACGCCCACCTAATTATTGTGTTTTTAGTAGAGATGGGGTTTTGCCAGTTGGCCAGGCTGGTCTTGAACTTCTGACCTCAGGTGATCCACCCACCTTGGCCTCCCAAGGTGCTGGGATTATAGGTGTGAGCCACTGCACCCAGCTGAGTCATGCTCTTTCTATTTCTGTCAGTGGTACTTGCACCTCATCTGACTCCTTCTGCAGCAGAAACCTTCCCTCTCCTCTCACACACAGGGTGAGCTCCTTTCTCTTGTATTGCTCATTCAAAGGCAGCCTACACATTTGAGTTAGGATTCGGGAGTTTAAAAGGATGACAAGTGACAAAACAGAGTGGGGTTATCTGGGGCAATGATGATGTTTCCAAGACCTCGTCTGGTCCCTGCTCTCTACTCAGTAATGAGGTTTCCTGGCCTCCCCTGGTGACATGCCCAGGTCTGATAAATCTCCCTCCATAGATGAGCTTCCCAGTGGTAGGTAACTCAGATGTTCCTTTACCTAATTCTTCCTTAACTCATCATAAAGGGGGAAAAAAGATTCTACTTTCCTCCTGGCTGGCTAAAAGCTAAGAGAGATGGAAGGGAAAGGCATTCCAGGGTGGTTTCTGGGTTACACAGGGAACTGAGTTTTAGCAGATGGGCCCTTGCCTACGTCTGCCATGGAGACTTGCATCTCCTCAGCCCTTGGTGTCACAGAGGTCTTAGTCAATGGGTGGGTAACACAACGTGGCACATTGAGCACATTGAAGGGAGGTAGAACAGTATAAGAGAAGCATGCTCAGCCAGGTAGTTGAAGGAGGTCCAGCATGAGCCCAAGCTGTGCCCACAATTAGACTTTTAAAAGGTCTAGAATGTGTGGTGGTGGGCAACCAGAAGTCTGTTTGTATGAGAGCTGGGGAGATTACCTATTTTAAGAGGACAGAAATGAGGGCACTATACCCTTGAATAGGTCAGTACAAGGTCTAAGCTGGAATAGGGGAGGAAATCCCACATGCACTGTGCTGTTTGCCACTCAGGTCTGTCTCCCACCTGAGACTGTGGAGGGAAGAAGGAGGGGAGGAGCAGAGCTGCCACAGGCACCATGTAAAAGCTGTTTGACTCCAAGCTCTGTGAAACATGGGGCCCAACACACTGCCTGGGAACTTCTGTGACAAAGTAAGGTGTGGAGCAGAGGCGTTCTTCTACAGTTTCCCACAGAACCCACATGGCTTTGGCTCTTGGAGAGCTCCGGGCCATCAGAGATGGAGCAGGAATGGGTCAGGAGGCAGGGGAGTCCTGTGGAAAGTCAGGAACCTCAGCTACCTGGAGAACTCAGCAATGCCAGAAGAGACTGAGATTGCTAGGGAATGGAGAAGTGAACAAAGATTCCAGATTAAAAGTGTCACTCTTTAAAAAAAAGAAAAAGGGATCCAGGAACAGGCCAAAAGAACCAGCTTGCTGCTTCTTCCCCTCCCTTCCAGAAAATTCTGTTCAGAAGCCATTGGGTAAGGGAGAGCAAGGCAGGCCTCTGTAGCTGAGTGGGGAGGAAGGAGAGTGCCCAGAGCAGGAGGGTGGAGTCCACCGGGAGAGGAAGAAGCTCACACAACGGTGTTGGGCGGTCCAGTGCGAGGTTGGGGCCCATCTGGAGTGGGGAGGTCACCAACATAGGAGGGGGCAGCCCAGCATGCGTCAGAGACCAAAGCAGGGTAAGAAGGGGTCCCTCCCAGGGAGGGTGTCCTGGCATGGAGACTTAGACCCTCAGTGGGGCGAGGAGGGATCTGCACATAAGAGTGGCCCAGGGTGGCAGAACTGGAGGGGTGAGGAGGGGGAATGCCTAGTGTAGGGGCACCTTGCGCTTGGTGTCAGTGCCCTGGGGAAGTGGGGAGGGCATTGGTGGAGAGGGTGGCCCAGGGCAGGATGTTGCTGTACAGGCAAGGGAAGGAAGGTGTCCTTGGGAAGGGTGGCCCAGCATGAGTGTCCTGCCTGAGCAGAGAGAGGAAGGTGTTTCAGTGCCTTGCAGGGTGGCTGAGGTTCCCACTCTGCTTTGTGTCTTAAGCCTCGAAGAGCACAAGGCACTTAGTAGCTGCCCAGGTAATGGTAATTGTTAAATGGATGATAAAATAAATGAGAGAGATCTGGTTTCAACCCTCGTCTTGACCATTTATTGGCTATGGAACATTGGGTGCAAACTTCATCTCCATCCATGGGATACTATGTATGAAACTACTTGGAAAAGCTAAAGGAGGTGATTTGGAGGAGCTGATTTTACTCCATCTAACAGGAAAGAAGGCCTTGCAATTCTTTGCTGTGCAAGCCTTCCTCATATCAGAGAATGGCAGAGCCCTCTTTCCCATTGGGTGGAGCAAAATCAGCCTAGCCTTCCCTTAGCGGGTACCATGTTGCCCAGCCTCAGGTGCATCCTTTGTGAGGTGAGAGGTGCATGGAGCTGCCAAGTGATGTGAGGCTACAGTGAATACAGAGAAACTTACCTGCAGGGAGAGAACAGGCTGTGGCCATTGGTGTGCAGGCCTGTGGCCTTTCCCCACGCCCTATTCAGTTTATTCAGCCCTGGTGGTCTCTGAGATCAATGGGAGTGAGCATCTGCTTCCTCTCACAGCGAACGCTACACTTTTCACTGAAAAATGAGGCTGTTAGTCTTATTCATGGAGCACCAGCATCCCTCTCAGTTATTTCTGTTTGTTTGTTTGTTTGTTTTTTGTTTTTGGAGACAGAGTCTTGCTCTGTTGTCCAGGCTAGAGTGCAGTGTTGCAATCTCTGCTCACTGCAACCTCTCTGCCTCCTGGGGTTCAGGCGAGTCTCCTGCCTCAGCCTCCTGAGTTGCTGGGATTACAGGCTCCTGCCATCATGTCTTGCTATGTTTGTTTTTTGTATTTGTAGTAGAGACAGGGTTTCACCATGTTGTCCAGGCTGGTCTCGAACTCCTGACCTCAAGTGAATATAGTTTTATGACCCGAGTTCTCCTGTTGGACCAGTCGTGTGACCTTGGGCAAATAGCCTCCTGGCCTGGGCAGCTGAGGACAGTGTGTGAGCTGTGTTTTAAGGCCTCAGCCCTCAGAGTTTCCCTCCTGACCCTGAGGGCCTGTGCAGACAGAAAGGACAAACTTTCTGACCAGAGTTTGTGGTCTGAAGGTGTTTAGGAGACCCTCTGATCAATCTTTCTGACCTCTCCCTGGACACACACTGAAGCAGAGTTACATGTCTGAAAATGCGCGTTCATAAAAGACCACTTACTACATAATTTTTAAGTTGTTATTCTAAACCAAACTATGTTGAAGTTTTGTAAATGCAGTTTTTGTTTTGTTTTTAATCAATGACATTATTTTTGCAGCCTGTAATGACACTTTCCTGGACACCCTTGGGTGTTCTTATCTATGCCAATGGGGCTTCCATTAGCATTTTTAAGGTGAAATTGCCCAGATTTTATCTCCACCAGATCTTCTCTTCTGAACTGCATATCCGGATATCAAACGGCCTCTTGCACATGACAACTTGGCTTATCTCTCAGGTCCTCCCTGTCCACAGGGTGGATTCTCAACTCATCAGCTCCCTCCTCTGACATCACTCCTCCCCTGACAGGGTCCTCCCGCTCCCCTCAGAGAACAGCAGCACCCACAACAGCTAGCCCCTAGCTCCAGCTGATCTTTGTCCCCATTGCCAATATCACTGTTCCAAGCAACATCCTCTCTTGCTGGTATTACTGCAAACTGCCACCCAGCTGGTCTCCCCACCTCCAGCCTTGCCACGCTGCCCACTTGCTCACTCCACGTCAGACCCTACCACACTGACCCTTGGAAAATGTAACTCTGAATGCATCACTTCCATTCTGGAAACTCCAATAGGTCACTCTACCGCTTAAGATAAAGTCTGAAATCCTCAGCATGGATGATAAGAAGCAGCTCGGTGTGGGACTCACTTTTTCAGATTAGCGAGGGACTTCCCCGGTTTTAGCACTGAAGTCCCTAATTCTCCTTAGTCCTTGGCCGACAGTTCACCCCTCCCCTCTTCTCTTCATTCCTCCACCCACCCCTACCCCACACTTACCCTGTCTGTCACCTCAGCAGCCTTCTGCCTCCTACTGGGAATGGTCTCTGCCCCAGCCCCTTTGCTTTTTAACTTTGAGATTTGCCTCCTGGTCTCAGAGGACAGATGACTTCCTCGATGCTGTCTCCTGGACACCCCGGGTCAGGAGACTCACCCCTGTTGAGTGGCACTCTCAGTTCCTCTTGTGGCACGTTAATACGTTATTTCAATCACTGGGTTACTGGAGGCCCCCTTCCATGCCTGTAGATGCTACAGGCAGTGGTTGAATCATCTTTGCCCCCTGTCATCACCTGCTGTCTGGCAGAATTGCCTGCTGCAGATTTCAATGGTGATTTTTAGATGAATTGTGATGCACACAGGGATAGCCTATACACGGAACATCGTGTTTGTTATCTTGGCTCTGGACAGGTAGTTTCAGAAAGTGAAAAACAACTGGTTTATAAATACATGATAAAATGCTGATGATCACTCATAATTAAATAGACATATGTTAAAATAATAATGTTCACTTTTTTTTGAGACAGGGTCTTGCTCCATTGCCAGGCTGGGGTGCAGTGGCATGATCATGGCTCATGGTGGCCTCAAGCTCCTGGACTCAAGGGATCCTCCAGTTTCAGCCTCCTGAGTGGCTGGGACTATCTGAACATGCCACCAAACCCAGCTTTTTTTCTTTTTCTTTCTTTTTTTGGTAGAGATGGGTTTTGCTATGTTGCCCAGTCTGGTCTCAAATTCCCAGCCTCTAGCAATCCTCCCACCTTGGCCTCCCAGAGTGCTTGGATTACAGGTGTGAGCCACCAAGTCCAGCCTAAGGTTCACTTTTTACCTACTAGATTCATAAAGATTACAAAATGTGAAGAGGTGGGGACACCAGCAGGCACTCTCCTCCCTGGGGTAGGAGCATAAATCTGCAAGAATCTTTGAAGAGCAGCTTGGCAATCTTTCCTAAAAGCTTACCTGTATACATTTTTTTTTTGACAGTTTCACTCCTAGAAATCTATTCTACAAATATTCTTAGAGATTTCTACAGAAAAGAACAAACAAGAATATTTAACAGGTCATTGTTAGCAATGAGAAAAAAAGTGGGAAAAGATGCCCTACCTAGCCATCAAAAGGAAATTGGTGAAATAAATTAAGCATGTCCTTTTAACAGAACATTATAAAGGAATTTTTTCAATGCGGTAGATTTACATAAGCTTATATGAAGCAATCCTCAAAGTGGTGGGGGTGGGGGTAGGAAATGAAAAAAGCCCACAACATGTTTATTTTTAGTGGCAATTTAAAAAGGAAATACACATATGTGTTCATATGCATAAAACTATTTCTGAAACAATACACAAGAAACTCTTAGGAGTGATCACCTCTAGGTGAGAGACTGGGATCTGTGATGGGAGAGAAACTTATTCATTCTCTATTCTGTGTTAAGTGTTTAAATAATTTATTACAGGCATCAATTCACTTTGCAACACTACAAAAAGGAAACTCCATGTTTTTTTAAAGAAGAAAAAAGCCAGTGAATTTGAATCTGCCTAAGGTTCTAGCAATTTTCCTTCCTTCCTTTCTCCCTCTCTTTTTTTTCTTTCTTTCTGCCCATCTTCTCCTTGTTTCTAAGAAAATTATCTTTCCAGAATCTTCTAACAATACCAAATAAATAAGATTAGACTAGCTGTTCGTCTCTGAGCTGGGAGTCCAGGCCGGACTGGGCGAGTTTACCCTCGTGTGGCTGAGTGCTGACATCTCTCACTTACTGAATGGGGTACCTGGCAGCCTGCCTTTCATTCTGTTGCCCGCCTTCTCCCCAGCCATGTCTGACATCAGCTGCCATAGCTCCCAGCTTCTCGCTTCTCCCACTTTCTGCTCAGGGGCTCCTCAGCCACCACCAAGTGAGGTCCCTGAGGACACTCATGTTGTCATTCTGATACGTGTAGAAACCTGGATGTGGGGTTAACACCCCCGGGGTGAGCTGCGATCCACGGGATTCCCCCTCACAGCTTGCTAGTGGTCCCCAGTGATATCGAGCTCCAGTTTCTCACTGGCCTGACCAGCTCAATAACTTACCTTGGTTGGCTTGTCCTCTTTGCGGTTGACCCTGCCCAGCCTCTACACCTGTTTCTTGGGATGACTTTTCCAAATAAACCACGTTGTGCTAGGCTCTGCTTGTTGCAGAAACCAAGGCTAAGACACCATCCCTCATAATTCCTGGAGAGTTCTGGGGTCCTTACGGACCTGTGGACTGAGGCCACACTTCATTCGAAGAGATACAACCATTTTCCCTGTGGAGTTTCTGTCTCTATTTCTCTTCCTGAGACATAATCTTTCCCCTCTAGGTCCTTATGCCTGCATTTCCTCCTCTCTATTAATGTGGGGATAGCATTCAGCTATGGGCTGAATGGTTGTGAAATGCAATCAGCAATGTGATGATATTAGCATGTGGGAGCTTGGGAGGTAATTAGATCACCACCTTTAGGAGAGGATCAACTCCCTCATTAAGGAGACACTGGAGAGCTGCCTGGTCTCTCTCACCATGTGCACACACAGCTAGAAGGTACCACCTGCGTACCAGAGAGTGGGCCCTCACCAGACACCAAGTTTGCTGCCTCCTAGATCTTGAACTTCCCAGCCTCCAGCACCGTAAGAATTAAATTTCTGTTGTTCATAAGCCACCTAGTTGGTAGTATGTTGTGAAAGCAGCCAGAATGGACTAAGGCACCTATATAAACCTAGGCATTCCATTCCAAAATTTCTCTCCAGTCAGACAGAAGCATGTTATTATACTCCAGGTAGAAGCATTTGTTCTAAAAATTAACTGTACCCTTGACATTGAGATCGTCTTGTATCAATTTTAGTTCCCTGTACTCTGATTTGACAATTTAGAAAGCACAAGAACCTCTGAGTCTAACTCATTCCAGTCCCTGCGGTGGAAGGGACACATAGTTCACTCATTTGGAAACCAAAGTTCCCTGCATGGCCAACCCAGCAAGCTGTGATGCAAGGTCACTATTTATTTTGTCATCCTGAGGCCAGAGTTCCTTCACGGGGCTGCTGTTGGCTTTCAAAGGAGCCTGGAAAATTGTTTCGTGGCCTTTTTGATCCTGCCCCTTTTTCTGGGTGGTGTTCTCTCTTTTCTTAGTGTCCCACTTTCAAAATAAATTATCTCAGTTGGCTGTGATAAAATCAGTGAAGGGAATTTCAAGTTGAGAATGGTGAGAAGACCTGCAGAAGGGAAACTATGTATCGGCAACTTTGAATGGCCAAATAACACAAGTGGCCTTTACATTACTGCCGTTAAGCAATAAGCCACATCATCACTTCAAAATCAAACCAAAATAGATTGCACAGTCTACCAAGACCCAGTATGGTGTGTGTAAATACGCAACACTGCTCTATTATTTATAGACCTGACTATAAAATATATACGATTTTCCTTATGGGACAGTTTCATTTGGGTGCTCTAGAGACCTGAGTTAACTTGATTCAACAAAATCCAACTTTGTCACAGAAACCTAGAAGTTTAGAGCAAGGGGGACCGTGAGGAATCACTGAGCTGAAAGCCTGTCCTTTGCCTAAGGTCATGGAGTGACACCAGACGGGAACATGCAGGAAGGAAGTAGAGACTGATTCTAACTGAGGACCTGGAGAGAGGCCTTGGATTCTCAGACTCAATGAAAGGGGACTTCACACATCTGTCTTCCTTTTTTAAAAATTTTTTTATTTTTATGTATTTCTTTTTTTTTGAGACGGAATCTCGCTCTGTTGCAGGCTGGAGTACAGTGGCGCAATCTCGGGTCACTGCAGCCTCTGCCTCCCAGATTCAAGCAATCATCCTGCCCCAGCCTCCCGAGCAGCTGGAATTACAGGCACACACCACCATGCCCAGCTAATTTTTGTATTTTCAGTAGAGACGGAGTTTCACCATGTTGGCCGGGATGGTCTGGATCTCTTGACCTCGTGATCTGCCTGTCTCAGCCTCCCAAAGTGCTGGGATTACAAGCATGAGTCATGGCGCCTGGCCCACACATCTTTCTTATGTATTACAATATAAGGTTTGGAGGTTGTAATCACCATTCTTCAGTGGAGAAAATAGGTTCAGAGAGTGAAGTGACTTGTTTCCAAGTTACACAGTAAATCAGTGGCAAGGAATTGGACTGGAACCCGATTCCATCTTAAGGCTAGTATTTTTCCTTTCATAGTGATAGCTCCGTTGTTTCTGGCCTCTAGAGTCTTGTGCTGGTCAGCTTTGATGGACATGTCCACAGCAAGAGTCCCAGCCCTGCCCAACCTCCCACCTATCTCTCAGCGTCTTATTAGGCTTCTGGGACCCCTCCCTTTCTCAGCCCCAGGTTTGCTCACACTACAGATGGAGTGAGCCACTCCAAGCCCCTAGCACTGCATCATCATCTCCCACCCCTGTCCCCAAATGCTTCCCTGCAGCCATGCTCCTTTCTTATTATTCTGAGCCCCTTGTTAGTCTATTTACAATTTCCTTCTTTTAAAAAAAGTACTTTAAAAAATAAAAATGAAAACTGCATTCGAGGTTCTCACTTCTTCCGTTACTTACATGCTAATTTTCCAAGTCTTTGGCTTGGCATTTAGGGTCCCCTGTGATGAGGCCCCTGCATGTGGATCACCTTCTCCCCATCCCTGTGCTGCTGGTACCTCTGTTACAGCATTGCATACGGTCAGTTTTGCAGTATTCCAACTAAAAAGCATGGGACATTGAATTTGTTTTTATGTCCAATAGAACATTTGTCGCACAGTCACGCACATAGGAGGTGTCCAATGACACCAACTATTGACGAAATGAGATGAGCTCCTTCCTGCTTCCGCAGCATGGTCTCTACGGCCTGTCTAGACCACATCTCTCTATCTGGGGGCAAGTCTGATACTCTCAGTCCTGCAGTGGACACTAACACATGAAGGGGTGAGATTAGTCCTTGTGCAGAGTACCAAGGAACCAGCTGACCCAAACAACACTTCTGAGTGTGCTACCAGTGCAACCAAGGTATTTCTTAAAGCATCACAGCTTTATCTGAAAACTTTATCTGAAAAGCATCAATTTCTGTCATTGATCCCCCAAACTGTAATTGCTCAAGACAGTGAAGACTAAAACCCCACGGGCAGGGCAGTCCTGTGTTTTGGTGCTATGTGCTGGGGGACTGAGATGCCTTATAGAGGAGCTTACAGTCTAACCGAATGGGGTGGGGTAGGCAGGGAAACAAACCTGCAGAGAGTGGCAGGAGGCAAGACAAGAGCCTGAAGAGAGATGCTGTGCTTGGAGAGGAGTGGCTGTGAGAATAAGGATTCCATGACAGACTTTATAGAAAGTGGCTGGCACATAGTAGGTGTTCAATAAATGGTAACAAGTCATATTCTCACTGCCACACATCCTCACAGAGGGCAAGGCCTGTGCCTACCTCTGACTGCCATGCCTCTTTGTCCCCTATCCTCCCCACCCCCTCTGCTCCGGCCTGGTCTTCTGATCATGAAGAACATGCCAAGTTCTTTCTTTCTTCAGGAGGGAAAAGCTATTCCTTATTCCAGAACCCTGTGTTCTCAGCTTAGAGCAAAGCCGACTGCTGCTTGTCCCTCAGGCCTCAGAATAAATGCCACCTCCTTTAGCCTGACCACTGCATTGCCCCAGACTCATTCTCTATCACATCCTACTGGCTAGTTCCTTCTTTGCAATTACCGGAAGCTCTAAAAAGTGTGTTTCTTTCTTTGCTTGTTTCTTGTCCCTTTAGGCTTCAAGCTTGAGAAAGAGAGGAGCCACCTCCGTGTTTTTTACTGTTGTGTCTTGGTGCTGGGAGTGTACTTTACATGGTCAGTGTGTGTGCTCAATTTCACTGTACCTGGGGGTGCTGAGAAGAACTCACAAACGAAGGTACCTTTGACCAGAGCCTTGGAGGGGGCACGAGAGTTTACTCACCAGGCGCTGCGAAGCTGAGGTGGCAGGTCAGGCCTTCCAGTGAGAAGGAAGTACTGATGAAGGAGACTGTTATTATGAGCAGCTCCATCCAGGAGAAGCCAGGGTTCTGAATTCAAAACAGCACCCTTGGCTCAAATAGAGATACCCCAGGGGTGGGAAGGGAGGGAAGGGTGGCGGACAGCTCACCCAGCTGTCAGAAGCTGAGGGATAAGTCTCCTTCCTCTAATCTGGGCTCTCCTGGCAGCCTTCTGAGCTGCAATTAGTCTTATTTTGTTTCGTTTATGATGGGACCTATCCACTATGCAGGGAGGATCTTATCAGGTGGCCAAGCTTGGTTTCTAAGCAATAATGAAAATGTTAAGTAGCACTGACATTTATGGAGCTCCTACTGTACTATTTTACACACATGTGGTTCAAGCCACAGCCACTGCACAAGATTGGCATTTTTCCCCATTTTCAGAGGCTGAAGCTGAGATTGAGTTTCAGGTCCAAAGAGTGAGTAACGTGTAAAGTCATGGGCTAGGATGTGGCGGCTGGAGCCTCAAAGCCAGCTGGGTCTGACCCTGAAGCCAGGACTCTAAACCGCAGTCTTTTTTCTGGCCAGTGTATCTCACAGGTGAATCAGTTCCCTGGGTTTGGCGCATTCCCTTGTGGGTTGAGTCACCATCAGTCACACTGCCTGAACCTGTTCCTTTCTGGGAGGCTGACAGAAGCCTAATCTCTAAACTGGCAATGCCAGGGGCAGGACACTGGACTTTGGTAACCCCATGACGGGGCAGCTCCCTGCTCTCCCACTCAGAGCTGCAGATAGCTTTTCTCTAGGACAGCAGCACTCAAGGGTGTGGTGGGGGTTAGTTATTGCCGACATTTGCTTTGCTGTGGAGTGGGGTGGCTAAGAGCTGGGGCAGAGGCAGACAGACTGGTTTGAAATCCAGCCTTTGCACTTTGTAGCTGTGTGGCCTTGGCTTGGACAAGTTTCTTTAGCACTCTGCACTTCTACTCTCACCTTTAAAATGAGGCTGAGAACAGTCTCCTGGTGCTACTGTGAAGATTACATGAAAAAAACACACCTGCACATAGCAAACTGTCAGCAATCACTGGCCTTTATCATTGCTGTCGTATGAATAGTCGTGACGGGAGGAACAGTGAGATGTCATGAGCTGGAGTCTTAGACCACCACTTTTTAGCCATGTGACTTTTGGGATGAATTATTAAACTTCAGCCCAGAAACTTTCTAAATTCTTCAGGGTTAAAGATGAACAACTTCATCTTTAACCCTGGAGAATTTAGAAAGATTCTGGGATGGCATTCTTAAAATTAAGGTTAGCTTCTGTTAAGGAATTAGAAAACACCAGAGGTAGGGAATGGTCCCTGCCACATATGCATTTGCCCTAAACCATGATCTGGTCAAGAGGAAGCTGAAGACTTCTGTGCCATCTGCTTCTCATCAGACCCTCCTGGGTGTGGTGTCAGAGTGTGACTGTACTGGCTTGTCTGAACAGCTAGTGTGTTGCTTTGGTTTGAGCTGAGAGATTGTTCTAATGATGGTGCGTGGTGGCTGTGGTCAGCATAGGAGAGGAGGGGTCACAGAGCAAGGCCGTCTGTGTGGACTGCCCTGGCTGCGCCCATCCTCAGGAGCTCAGCTGTGTGGTGCGTGGCAGCCCATCCCCCTCCCTCCTCC
Organism: Callithrix jacchus; assembly: GCF_049354715.1. Lineage (NCBI taxonomy): Eukaryota > Metazoa > Chordata > Mammalia > Primates > Cebidae > Callithrix > Callithrix jacchus. The sequence continues at coordinate 22,778,378 of NC_133516.1, read as the reverse complement.
CAGTGAGGTTCATAGATGGTCAGAGCTCCCAGATAGTCAGAGCTCCCAGGTGTGGCTATAAACCTTGGGCTCTGCTTCCACCCCCTCAGGCAACCTGGCTGGCTCCAGGGCCTCAGCTTCTCACACATGGAAAAGCGCAGATTATCCTGCACCCCATTTTCTCGGTAGCTGACCTCAGACTCTGAGTGTGAGTTGACATGGTAGGCCCTAAGATGCTGATGGCCACTGAGTGCACCGACAGCAGGGAGTTTCTGGGCTGCAGGCTGAGAACCCGTATTTGTCACAGGGCGGCCCCACAGAGTTACCACCACTCTGAGCCCTGCCAGAGCCAGCAACAGATTATTCCAGAAGGCACCTGTCTCCCAATCATCTTCTTTATCTAGAACAACACCTCCCTCAGGGTGGGTAAAGGATTAAAGATCTGTGCCTTACATACACTCACTCAGTGCTCAACAAATCCTGGTTCTTTCCCAAGTTTCTGTAGTGTATATGACCTATCTTGGCCAAGAGATTGTGATACTTCTGAGGCCTGGAGCCCAGGCCACTGTTGTGCTGGCTTCTCTTCCTCACTGTCCAGTAAGCCCTGTCCTAGGCTGGACTCTCCCTCCAGGGCTGTCTTATCCACGCTTGGGATCCTAACACCCTGATCTTCTCCACATGTCAGTCACGCCCCAGGTGTTCCCTGAGTCACACAACAGCTACACAGTAGCCGCGCAGACCAGCAGCCGACCAGCAGCATGGCACCTCAGTTCTAGATCTGCCATTGTTCATGCGGGCCCTGGCGCAAGCCACTCCCACGTCTGGGCCTCCATTTCCCCATTTGTGAAAGGAGAGCATTGGGTCAGCTCTTCACGTGCAGTGCTTGTGGGATGAATCCTTCCATCTGTCCATCCATCCCTCCATCCATCCATGCACAAACATTCAGCACCTGCTGCGTTCTGTCAGGGAGTATGGCAGGAAAAGAGTTGAAGCAGACACGTCCCAGGCCTCCAGCCCCTCACACCACGGAGAGGAGACAGACGCCCGCAAAGGAGGAGGCACCACGGGGGAGGGGGCGGCAGCGCTGCGACGCGGTAGGGGAGGCAGGGAGGCCGCCTCTAAGCAGCCTGCTGGTCCCCGCACTACACAGTGGCTTTGAGGAGTGGGGGGACAGGGAGGTCGATCTCTCTTCCGGGGAGATTCCTCCCCTCTCTCCCCGGCGTTACTCAGCGTCCCGAGCTGCCTGCCTCCCTCCAGCCGGCCCTCCTGGTCCACCCGGAGCGCAGCACAAAGGTCCCGTTGTCGCGGCAGCCCGGGCCGCGGGGGGCGAGCCTCTCTGGGTGGTGGTGACTCACTCTCTTGCCATTTCCTTTGTGCGGCTCCGGGGCTCCTCGCTGGGACCTGAGTGTGTCTGCTGGGCTGGGGCGGGAGCCGGGACCGACAGCCACCCTTTCATGTCGGCCGGGGACTCCCGGCACGCGATGCCAACCCACGCCTGGAGCCTCCCAAAGACGGCGTCTGGCGCAGGAACGCGAGATGTTCGCCGCCTCGCCTCTGGCCTCTGCGAGAATCAAAGCGCGTGCCGTGAAGGGGGCATGTGTTCCCCATCAGGCGTTCCTCTGCTCCTAGTCCCCTGAAGGGACGCATCTTTATGAAAAGCGGAAATTACCCGCGGAAGGGAAGGGCCCGGAGAGCTTGGGAAGCGACGTGGGCTGCCAGCCTCCTGGCGGGTCTTTGGTCCCAGCTCTGATCCCCGTCAGCAGCCTCAGGACCTGCGCTTGGAGCCGTCTCTCCAGACCTGGCTGGGGGTGGGGATGGGGAGGGGGTGGGAGTGGGGGTGGGGACTCCTTGTGCTCAGCACCCTGGTCAAGGCTAGGGCTTGGGTGTGCGCCAGAGGCCTGGAGCTCCAGGGCATCCAATGAAGAGTGAATGAGCCAGTGAACACTGGACTAGGGGCCTGCAGAGGGTTCTTAGCAGCTTAATTACAAGGCCTCTGGCAAGCTTCAGCTTCGGGATTTCGGGCATCCTTCAGAGAGGACACTCGACCTGGCTCCTAAGACCCCCTTGGTCTGGCTCCCACCTCAGCTCTGGTGATATTTCTGCTCACTCACCCTTTACCCTTTACACGCCAACCACTCTGAATGGTTTGTTCTTCTGGGAGCCCATCATGTTCTCGCTCACATCTGGGTTTTACATAAGCTGCTCCTGCTGCACGGAAAACGCTCCCCGGTTCCTCCTCCCAGCTCAGGTGTCACCCCTGGCAGGCAGCTTCTCCCTAGAGTCTGGCATAAGTGTTTCTCCTCTGCACTCCTTTGAGAACCTTTGCAAAGCCCTGTCATAGCACTTACCACCCCTGTTTGTTACCTGTTTGTTTCCACCAGGGAGTGCGCTGAAGCTGTGAGGGAATGAGTGAGTGAACGGAGGGAATGAGTGAGTGAATGAAGGGCTTGAGAAAGGAAGCTTCTGCATTCGCCAGTGCCCCCTGGGTGGGTATTGAGACAAGCTCTACAGGAAACCTAAGAAAACGAACTGCTCTAATTCTGTCCTTCCTTTTGCAATGTTTAGGCAACTCATGTGCTCCTGCAGGTCCCATTGTGAGGTTATTGACCTGGACTGAGGAGAGATCCGCAGGGCAAGAGTGCGTGTGGCATCAGTATGTAAGAGTCAAAACCGACACAGTTCTTCATCGGACCATGGAAGCAAAAACATGCATGACCAGAATGATCTTTTACCTGCTTCCCTTGGGCCAGGTCAGCAGGTTGTCCCTGAGGAATATGTGACGTCATGGAGAAGAATCCTCACACATCCCTGCAGTTCTTTAGGATTTCCAAGGCATTGCCCCACATTATTGGACTCATTGGATTTGAATAGATATGTCTGCTCCTGTTTTAGAGATGAGCATAGTACACCGTACGGAACTTAAGTCTTGTTCAACATCCCGCAAAGAGGTCTTCCTTCATCCAGCAATCCCGAGAGTCTAGTGGGTGGGTGTCGAGCACCATAAGATGAATGAGGTGTGTTTCTTGCCACCAGGCAGTGCCCAGGCTTCTCAGGGAGACCCACGTAGAGCATGACAATTGCTATCTTCTCGATGTGAGCCCGGGGATGTGGAGTCCAGTGGAAGGAGAGGCTTGTTTGGCTGTGAGGTCAGCAAAGGAGAATTTTAAATGGGGCCTTGAAGGGGAAGTGCCTCCTGGAGATGGAGAGAAAATAGGAGGAGAGTACAGTAAGGTGGGGTGCGGCAGAGGAAGCCCATCACTACACAGTGCTTAGGGCCAAGTCTGAGCCAACCTGGGAGGGTCGCTCAGCTCTCCCAGGCCCCCGAGATGCATGTTCAGCAGCATCCAGTGGCCTTCTGTGAAGCAACTGGGAGTCCACAAAGACAGCACAAGCAGACATCGTGGTGTGTAAACTTGAAGTTTCTGGAAGTTCCTTTGGGCCCCACCAAATCTCTGTGGCAATGAGCCAATCTCACATGTTCCTGTGGATAATGCCTCCAGAGGGCATGTGACTTTGAGCATCATTATCAACTGAAAAAGGAAACTGGGTAGTAGTTAGAGTGCTATGAACGGAATGCTGTGTGCCTCCCAAATTCGTACACTGAAATCCAAATCTCAACGTGATGGTATTAGGCGATGGGGCCTTCGGGAGGGTAAACTCCTCATGAATGGGGTGAGAGCCCTCATACAAGAGACCCCAGAGAGCTCCCTGGCTGTCTTTCCACCACGTCCAGATGCAATGAGAGGTCTGCAGCCTGCACCTGGAAGGAGGCCCTCAAAGAACCTGACCAGGCTGTCACCCTGATCTCAGACTTCCGGCCTCCCAAACTGTGAGAAATATGTTTCTGTTATGTGCAAACCACCCAGTCGATGATAGTTTGTTCTAGTAGCCAAACTGAGAGGATGTAAGGGGCCATTGGAGAACTGCTTTAAGGGAAAGACTACATTATATCTCAGGCTGAACCGTTCAGTAGGGAGGGCAAGAGCAATGTCATGCATCACTCTGAGGTCTCACCAGACCCTACTGGAACTGACTTTGGGGCCTTCCTCCAGTGTCCCCCGCAGGACCTCATGAGTGCCACCTGGCTGCTTGCATCCACACTCTCCCTCTCCACTTCCTTCTTCTCCCCAGCTCTCATCCTGTCAACCCCAGCATTGCCTCTGTCAGCTACGGAGAGAACAGACCAGAAATATCCATCTAGTCAGACTTGCCTGCTCCATTACACATCTCCTGGGAAGAAATAAAAAATGCAAAGAGAAGGTTCTGAGGGAGATTGAGCCAAGCTGGGAGTGGCCCTCAGCTTACTCCCGTCCCCAGAGAGCCATGCTCAGCAGCATCCAATGGCCTCCTGTGAAGCTGCTGGGAGGGCAATGACACTCTGACCCACAATGTGGATCCATTTTGTGGTCTAATACACCAATGTAGACACTGGTGCATTAGGTTCTTTAGAAATGATGATCCAGCTAATGGCCAGTTACTAGGAAACATCATGAGCCTCCCCCGCAAATGCCAGCTTCTTGCTGAAAGGGTGGGGCCTGGGAAGTCATATGGTACAACTTCTGGTCACCTAATTAGACTAGTGGTGACTTTGGGCCAAGTTCTGGCCCAGTCAATTGTTTTATTTTTTGAGAGAGAGAGAATTTGAGGTAAGAGACATAGAGACTCAGGTTAGGAGGATGCTTGAAGTGAAGATCGTGCAGAACAAAGCGAGAGTTAAAGGTAAGCCTGAACTGTGGGAGAGCAAAATAAGGGCCTTCCAGAGAAGTCCAGTCTGCCACCAAGGGAGAAAGGAGTCGACACGCAGAGTTAGGGGACAAAAACCTGCGTAGCTCCTTGGAGGACACAGAGGAGACTTTTTTTGTTTCTTTGTACCTCACCCTTTCTTACTTCCTGTCCTTGGAGGACGACAACGGACCCCTGTATCCTTTTAATAACCCCTCTTTTCATGTGAAATTGTCCCGGAGGGTACCTGGTCCTTGTTGCCAGCGTGTTCTGAATAAGCAAAATGCTCAAACCAAACACTGAGACCATGTGAATTAATTCTTGGAATTCCTTGACTCAATTCAATAAACATTTCATGAACAATTTTTGTGTGCCAGGTGCTGGAGGCATTTTGAGAAAAAGTGAGACCCAGGAGCTGTCCTCAGAATCAGGTGAGGTGTGGTCTGGTAAGACGTGTTTCCATATACCCGGAACACAGGGTAGTTTGCTAGGAGCACTGTAAGAGAAATTCAGGTGGAAGGCTGGGGTGTGTATCGCCACTGTGGAAACAGGAGGGGCTTGAGGGAGAAGGACCTTCGAGGATGAGTGGAATCTGGTATTGGAAAGGAGAAGGAAGAGTGGAAAGTACAAGAATCAGAAGTCTGGTTGCAGGAAAGGGCATGATAAAGGCGGGACACCATAAACTGCATAGCTTGGAAGGAATATGGAGTTTAGAGGAAGTCTATTAGACCAGTCTGTAAGATAGGCTTGACTGGGATTATGAGGGGCCTTAATGTCAGGCCAAAGTTGTTATTGTAGAATCATAAGAATGGGAAGAGCCTTATATGTTGTCTAGTCTAACTCAGGTAATTTGCTTCCAGTTCCCCTTAAGTTGTGGAACTGGAACTTAAGGCCGCCGTGACAGACTGAATCCCAAGTGCTCATCTGAAATACTGTCATTTCAATGGTAGTGACTCAGAAATTACTTTTCTTCTTTCCCCCCAGTAAAATACTTATTTTAGAAAGTAGGATTATATTACATATTGTTCTCCAACTTGCTTTTTTTGCGTAAATCAATTTATCTTGGACATCTTTCTCTAACAGTACATAGAGCTACATTTCCTTCTTTTTTACTTTATCTTATTTTATTTATTTTTTTATTTTTGTTGAGATGAGGTCTTGCCATGTTGTCTAGGCTTGTGGGGAACTCTTGGGCTCAAGCGATCCACTCAACTTGGCCTCCCAAAGTGCCAGGATTACAGGTGTGAGCCACTGCATCTGGCCTTATTTTTTAATTTTTATTTATTTCAATCGTTTTTGGGGAACAGGTGGTGTTTGATTACATGGATAAGCTCTTTCGTGGTGACTACTGAGGTTTTGGTGCACCCATCACCCAAGCAGTGTACACTGTACCCAGTGAGTAAGCAGTCTTTTACCCCTCGCTACCCCCTACCCCCATCCCCAAAGTCCATTCTATCATTCTTGTGCCTTTGCATCCTCATGAAATTACTTTTCTGTCTTTAACAACTTAGAGTTCTTTCCAGAAGAGCCCTCTCACTATGAGGAAGTGTGTTAGAGCACAGGGAACTGGGCCTAGAGAGTTTGCAGCAAATTGTCTGAAATAGCAGCTTATAAAGGTAAGAAACAGAAAAGAAACATTCTCTATGTGCTGGCATCAGGCACGGTGCTTCTAGGCGGTATATCATCTGTGAAGTAGAAATTACAATCACTTTTCAGATGAGAAGACAGGAGCTGTAGGGAGGAACAGGACTGGTCCCCAGGTCCAACAGCTGCACGAGGTGAAGCAGGAATGTGGCCTCGGGTTTACCAGATTCCACAGTCATGTGCTTCCATCCTTCTTCTCTGCTTCTTTTAAGACTAACCACCATGCCTTCAAGTATCACTCACAGAGGAATTTCAAAAGGACGTGCACAGAAATTAATGGCTGATGGCTACAGGTGGTCATATGGGAGGAACCAGTTCTAACAGTGTATGAACTTAGCAGAGCTCTAAACCATAACACAGACCTTTGGCAAAATGGTTACTCTTTTTCAGTAATTCAAGGACTCAGTTTATAATAAACCTTGAGTGAGTCCCCAAATTCCAAAGCCCTTAGTATCTTACAGGCCCCTCTTTTGACCACACAGTACTCCTGGCTTCTGGAAACAGCAGAATGCTTTTGCTTCCATGAGTAATGTCATTACTTAATACACAAGAGGGAGCAGAGGAAGATACATACATGGATGGGGAGCAGGGGAGGAGGGGCAGCACTGGATCCTTTCCTGGGTCCTGTCTACCTCAACATTCCTGAACAGAGTGTGCTGTTCCCTCTCCTGAGGCGGTGTAGAATGCCAGGAGCTTTAGATGGGTGGCCTGGAAGGGAGGCCAGCAGGGAGAGGTGACCTTGGAAGTGAGAAGGCTCACGAGGGACTGGTGGTAGTTGAAGGGCAGGCAGAGAGAAGCAGCTGAAGGAATAGCCAACGTCTGTGAGAAGGCTGGACCCAATCTGTGTCCCAGCAGAAAGTCCAGAGAACTCAGCACAGCTTCCCAAGCTTCAGAGTACATCAGAACCACTTAGGAAGCAGGTCAAACTCTGGTTCCTAGGGAAATCCTCAGAGACCCTGCATCTACAATGAGGCCCAGGAATGGTTTTTGTGACCAGTTCCAAAGCGACTTTATGCAGGCAATCCTTGGGAGACATTGGTGACAGGATTTCTCTTTCTGAACCTTGGTGCCCTGCTCTATAAATCAAGAGGTTTGTGAAAGACCATTTCTGCTTTCTCTGTCAACTCCAACACACAGCTTCTCAAAAGCTTCCAAAAATCTCTTTGCCCAAGCTTGCATCCCTTGTTACCTGTCTTAACATAATGGTTTTCTATTCCTTTTAATGTATAAGGCAGATAGGTGGTTATGTACCTGCTCAGTTCTTGAAAAAGACCTGCATGATAGAGTCGAGGTACTCTATCTGGTCTGCCCATTCTGGGGAGAGTAAAGCCAAGTCGTGTGTGTTCACATAGGCGTTCAAATGAGACAGAGTTCCTCTCGCTGGAGGCCATGGCTCCAGGCCAAAACAAAACCACTTCCAGGTCTCAGGTCACAGGATCTTGCAGAATGATTTATTTAAGGAAGAAAGCTTCAAGTTTCTGTCCAGGGGTGATGACTTACAAGTCACTATGCTACTCTCTTGTCCTAGCATTCTGGCCTGGTTCCTCCTGGAGCAAGCTGGCTAAAGCAGAAGTCAGGTGGATAGAGTTGTTTCCTGGTGAATGGGGGACAGCACAGAGGACTATTCACTTTGGGTCTAAGTCTGGCTGGAAAACCTACCTAAAACAGATTTTCCCCGTCCCAGTCTGGGACTCCAAAGACTGGTTCGCCAAGGTGAATCAGGACAAGGAGAAGTGGAAAATTCCTCCTTCACATTTCACTGGGAAACTTGAACCAGAAATCAATGTGTCAGGCCCAGCCTGTCTCGTTTTTCCAGACAAGACTCCCTGATTCTCTAGTCTGCCCTGAGAGGCGCTGCAGCAGAAGAGCGCAAAGCTGCCGTGTAGACTTTGATGTGGCTTCCTCTGTTAGAAAATCACAGTTCCCCTCTAGATGCCTGTAGGACACAGCATCATTGAGAATCTGGCTTTTCTTCCAGGCGGGACATGGGAACTATTTTTCAAGGGAAAGCACTTGCATAATTGTTGGAGAAATTTACACGTTTAATTTCTTTGGAGCCCTTGAAGCTTTCTTCCTTAAATAAATCATTCTGCAGGATCCTGTGACCTGAGACCTGGAAGTGGTTTTGTTTTGGCCTGGAGCCATGACCTCCAGCGAGAGGAACTCTGTCCCATTTGAACGCCTATGTGAGCACACACGACTTGGCTTTACTCTCCCCAGAATGGGCAGACCAGATAGAGTACCTCGACTCTATCATGCAGGTCTTTTTCAAGAACTGAGCAGGTACATAACCACCTATCTGCCTTATACATTAAAAGGAACCAGCAAAGGATTTATGGCTGGGGAGAGAGGAGTTGGATATAGAGAGAACCTGCAGTAAACCAGGTGAAGGACGGAGATGGCCAATGTTAAGCTGAGGAAATGAAAATAAAGGACAGAATCAAGGGGCATTTTGGACGAGAAAAATAATTTCTTTTTGGCAATGGGGAGAGGGAGAATTTAAAGATCTTCCCCAATATGTGCTGGTCTCTAATTTAGACAACAGTGGAGAGGGTAGGATGGTTGGATGGTTACTCATGCAGGCTCCAGAGTCAGAGGACCTCTGCCTGTTTCCTAGATAGTGATGGTAGTTCCTTAACTACCCTGCACGTCCTCTTTTCCTCCGCAAAAGGGAATGAACAAATTGCAGGGTGAAACTGTTAGCTATCGCTGTATTCAGAAGACTAGCATTTTTTGGTATCAGTTATTTCTAAGGCTCCCATGGGCCTGGGACTTGGAATTGAAACAGGGTACACAGTGAAGAGGGGGCCCCTGGAGCGTCACGTTACTCGGGAGAACGGGGCTCATGCTGCCCATTTGGACTCTCTATCAGGGAAAATATTCTAATAAGTGACAAAAATCTTCTTTGAAAAAAATGTCTCTTTTGAAAGGGAAGGCATCTACAATACAAAGGTGTTGTTTCTTAGACAGTAAATAGAAATTTCATGGGGGAAATCACTGCCCAAGGGGCACTTGAGAATTTAAGATTTCTTGAAAGAACTTTGTACTTTCAAGTACAAAGTATCCTTTGCACTCTCGCTATGAAATTGTAAGAGTGCTGTGATTTGTGGTGGTTTAAAATAATAATTATTTTCAATTACAGCATACATTCAGAAAAGTTCATAAAACATAAATTATAGCAAAACAAACAGTTATAAAGCAAATATGTGCATAGCCAGCACCCAGGTCAAGTAACAAGGCATTGACAGCATTTCACTCCCGCTTCTTGTCATAGCCCTTCCCACCAAAAATGACTTTTTTCTTGACTTTTATGGCAGCCATGTCTCTGCTGTTCTCTCCTCCCACCAGCTAAGTATGGGCCCCAGTCTCTAAACGATAAAATGTCATTCTGATTGTCTTTGACTTCCGTAGAGTGGAATCGTATGCATGTAGTCTTTTACCTCTGGCTCCCCTCTCTCAAAGTTAGGGGCCGCACCATCTCTGCTTGTGCCAGACGGAAGTTGGCATATTTTCACCACCACGATGTAAGAACACACCACAATTTTCTTGTCCATTTGACTTTCAAAGGGCGTTTTTATTGTTCCTAGTTTGGGATTATTTTGAATGGCGCTGCTGGGAACATTTCTATCCATGTTGCACACATTTCTGTTAGGATTTTCCCAGAAGTGGAATAACTAGGTTCTAAGAGGTTGGCACAGCTCCATCTTTAGCAGGTACCATTAAGCAGTCTTCCAAGACAGTTATACCAATCCCTACTCCCATCAGCAGGGCCCCCAAATTCCTACCTTTCTCTATACTCACCAAAACCTGGTATCACTAAGCAGGTTTTGGTTTATCACTAAAGGAGGCTTGAGAGGCATCCCAGACATATAATCAGAGGTTGGTGTGCTATTGGATCAATTTCAGATCTAAAGTGCTGTAATGTTTGTAGATTAGTACAATGAATTGCTTTGACAGAGGAAAATCCATAATGAAGCTTTAACGTGCAACACATCATTATAAATTCCTGAAGGGAGTTACAGAAGCAGACACAAGAGGTGTCAAGAGGTGGTCATGGAAGGAGATAAAATGGTATTTCTGAAAAGCCCTCTAAGACAGAAATGGAGGCAGGGATGGAGAGAATGAAAGATGCTTTGAATAAGGGTAGAAACCTTAAATGAACAGCTCTGAAAAGAGTTTAAGATTTTGCAACCATATATTAGTATTGGTCTATTGGTTTTTAAAATGTACACGAATACTATTATTTATATTGCTCTTATTCACTTGCAATTTGCCCTTTCCTCTCAAAATACAGATCTACTTTATTAGTTATTATGTGGTATTTATTTGCATTTGAACATCACATTTGTTTATTCATTTATATTGGTGGCTATTGGCAAACAATGCTCAAACAAATGTATCTTTGTTTTTGTAATTTTTTAAGATAGAAAACAAAATTAAGCTGAAGAAAATATAGGAATTTTGGATGTTGACTATAAGAATGTCTGCTATATTATTTTCTGGACTATTCCATATATTTGAAATATTTCATAACTTCAAGGTGTTTTAAAATTTAATAAACCAAACAGGGCACAGAGAAAGGAGCGCACTTGAGTGGGTAGATCCCAGTGTCTTACCGGCTGGGTTGATCCGGGAGTGTATGGAAACAATAGCAGACATTCAGCCTAGGGGTGGAGCTGGATGCAGTCAGTAAAGACCTTATGCCCCCCAATGAGTGTGGTGCTGTTCTGGAGGCAAATGGACACAGGTGGGATCTGATTCCTGTTCCCACGGATTAAATCCAAGACTCTGGGCCAACTGCCTCAGTTCTCAGCTTCTGCAGCTATAAAATTGGGGGATTAAATCTAGCAGGCAGAGTTGATATAAAAATTAAATGTGATCATATACATAATAAGCAGTTGTGCCAATTTGGGTTTGAAGAGGAAAGCAGAAGCACTGTGAGTGATCTAGAATAAAGGATTTGTGATAGGCATTTGGCCATCACAGATGTGATGGAAGCTAGGGGAGTAAAGATCTGAATGGAAACAGTTGAAGAATCGGAGAAAAGTCACCCACCAGACCCCACAAACAGACACAGATAAAGAAGTCTGTGTAAGGCTCTGCATTTTATGGTAGCCTGAAGTTCCTGTAAGTCTGCAGGAAAGGCAGTGGAAGGAAAAGCTGAAACAAAAGAGCACAGGACAGGCTGGAACTCATAGGGACAAGACTCAGTTCATGATGATCAGCTCAGGTCACATAGTGACTTGGTAGCATGGTGAGGTATTCAATTTTTTTTTGTTGTTGTTTGTTTTTTGAGATGGAGTCTTGCTCTGTTGCCTAGACTGGAGAGCAATGGCGCAATCTGGGCTCACTGCAACCTCTGCCTCCTGGGTTCAAGCAAGTCTCCTGCCTCAGTCACCCTAGTAACTGGAATTACAGGCACACATCAGCATCCTCAGCTAATCTTTGCATTTTTAGTAGAGATAGGTTTCACCTTGTTGGCCAGGCTAGTCTCGAACTCCTAACCTCAAGTGATCCACCTGCCTTGGCCTCCCAAAGTGCTGGGATTACAGGTGTGAGCCACCACGTCCAGTCAAGGCATTCAATCTCTATCAGGCCCAGTAGCAAGTCAGGAGCTTTTCTTAAAGGGATAATAATTATCTGCAAAGCACGGCATAGTTTTGTATCCAAACCCTGAAGGTCTGTGTTGTGATTTATCCCTCTGGAGACCTGCTCACGGTTCTATACAGCTTCCTTATCTGCCAGAGATCCTTTTAACACAATGAGATGTGCCGGATCATTTAGGTGGCAGAGCAGCTTGCCTAGTAGGCTGAATTTGTTGCAAAATCTTCTCATTTTCTGGACTGCACTCAAAACTGGCAGCCTTTCAGGTTTCTCAATAAATGAGTTGAAGTAGCATGATCAAATGAAGTTGTTTCTGTAAGTTCACTAGGCATTCTGCCATTTCCCTAGTGGTAAGAGAGGCCAGATGCTGCAACTTCTCCTTCATGTTGGACAGAATATGTCAACATCCTCTGACCACTGGTCCATAGACATTTCACCAAAATAGCTGGCCCTTGAATTTTTGTGATATTAATTTTCCTCCATCTGCTTGCATTTTCCTTACTATTTCCTTCCCACCAGAACCAGTCATCATGCTCTTATCAGTAGAGTAGGCCTGTGTGATAGTCTGTGAGATGGGGAGGATATCAAGATCCCTGAGATTAGATTTTGACAGTAGACTGAGAGTTAATAAAGACCTGAGATAGAACAGTGAAGGTGTAATGCTGTCCCTGAAAGCAAACTATTTCTGGTGGTCTTTATCCAGAGGTATATAACAAAGCATTGGTCAGATTAATAGCTGTTAGAGGCTGTGTTGATTTCTTCAGAAAAAAAAAAAAAAAAAAGCGCCTGGGAAAGCAGCTGCAATTACAGTCACCCTTCAATTAAGTTTATGACAATCTGCTATTAATCTCTAAGATCGCTTTTTCTTGGCATGGGCCAAATAAGCAATTTGAATGAGGGGATGTGGTGGAAGTCACCATCTCTATATCTCAAGTCTATGATGGTGGCAGTAATTTCTGCCATACCCACCCCCCAGGAAGATAATATTTCTTAGTATATGCTTTTGTAGTAGAGGTGATTCTAACTGGCTTTCACTTGACTTTTCTCACTACACCCCATGGAGAAGGAAACCAATATGGCACTTCTACTAGTTGCTTGGTATGTCTATTCCTAAGATGAAAATAACAAGACATTCAGGGACACACCAAGCCCACTGTGAGATGGACCCAAGCCAAAGCCTGCACTGATCACCTGATCTCCATAAACTCCTATTCTAACTGTGGGCCATTCTGGCACTTTCAGTCTCTTGAAATTTGTGTCAGTTAAGAGTCAATACCCAGTATTTTGGTATAGTAATTTTATGTTTCCAAATACATATCCATACTGGTAGATATCCTCAACTTCCTTTGAGAAATGCTGGAAAAAGCATTCACTGTATAAGTTTTGGGCTTAGTAGTAGGTTCTTTCCTGAAGGAATCCACTCCCATTTCATTCAACCAAGAACTGGCTCAAGTCTCAAAGTTAATTGAGAATACCTTTATTCTCTACTGTGATCACCGTCACCAGACCCAGAGTTTTCACCTTATATAAATCAAATAAGACTTGAGTAGACCACACATCTATTTCTGTTTTAGGGACACCATGGCCAATTTTCTGCAGGTCAAACCATTCTGGTTAATGTTTTGCCTCTGCTGTTCATTATAGTAACTACCTCATCTCTGGTGATTGAATGTCTTCCAGTTGGCTTCTGACACCCGGGCATCCCACCATCCCCATGAATTTGTGAAGTCCACTTAAGTGGCAGCAGTTTCCATGTCATTTCTGGTTACAATTATTAGGTACCACTGGCTCTTTACAGATACTGGGGCTCCCTTTTTCGTTTGCATACCATATCTTAATACCTTCATGAAAGTCCCTCCTGGGGACATCATTAGAAAGTGATAGGCAAGCAGGCCTCACATAATAAATCTACCCCAGCATTTTGGTCTCCCTGTGTTTGGCTACATTCTTCTATATCAAGAAAGTTCTAGTATTTCCATTGCCCTAGGTATAAGCCACCATTTCTAGGTTTCAGTCAATGAATGAAACTGTTAGACTCACTCTAAGTTACTCAGAGTAATATATTGAATCCAGAATCTCTTTCTAGTGTACCCATGTTGAAATATTTGGCCGGGTTTTGGCATTATATTTCTCTTGCCCTGATTCAACATCATTAAAATCTATTTCTAAACATGTTTCTCAGGTTTCTGTGACTATGAATTGGAAACATTTTATAATTCTTTTGATGCATATGCCATTTTCACATGGATCACACTTTAAACTTTGGCACCTGAAGCCTGCTGAAACTTGAGTTAGTTATATGTCTAGAAGCAATGAGAAGGATTGAGGGTAGGTCTTAAGGATTCTGATTCTCCAATCAGCAGCTTCTTGCAAGGCACCTCTGGTCATTTGTTCTGGTCCAGGCTCAGTGAAAGGCCACTGCAGTTTCTTTAGGCAAAGTGAGCTCTTTAGCTAGGAAGAGAGTACTGCCGCTACTAGCAAAGGAGGCTCAGCAAAATTCAAGTTCCAGTTCCCAGCTTCATCCGAATCTGCCCGTATGTCTCCACCCCAATCCTCAGGATCACGCTTCTTCCTACTCAATGTGCTCATTTTACCCTAAGAGACCCTGTGAGGTGGTGATTTTAGTTTGCATAATTCTGCCCAAAATTAGGTTTTGATTTTGGGTTTGATTTTCAGAAATCTTGGTCCTATAGCCACAGAAACTAAAGATTTTCCTTAGACTTTGCATCGGGAACTCAAAGTCATAATTTTCTTTCTCCAAATTCTTCAGTAACTTAGAAGCTACCTACCCACATCTGTATCTTCCTTATTTTTGCTGAAATATTCTACAGAAGCAACTACTTGGTCATCTAGTAGTTGCTTCCATAGAATACAGAAAGCTCTGCCTTCTCTAAGCACTTAATTGCAGATAGTTACAGGTGATAATGTAATTAACTCTTTTGTTACCAGCAGGTCCCCTTTAATACTGGCATCAGAGTCATTAATTACTTTAAATATAATCAGATCAGAGAGCCAATTTCAGAACCAATTCAGAGAACTCATCCTTTAGGTTTTTTTGCTCATGGTTTCAACAGGGAGGCAGAGTCACTCTTAGTGATATGAAATAATTTCTCATAGGAATTAGACTTCTCACAATAGTGGGTGAAGGAGGCTGGAAGATAAGCTGGGCCTGATCCAGGACAGAACAAGGACAACCCAGAATCTTCCCATCTTCCCCTGTCTTTTACCACGTCTAACCCTATAGAAAAGGTATGTGCCCTTTACCATAGGGGTGCACAGACACCTGAGCCAAAACTCAGCAGGAGCTGGGGAGCTGCAGAACTGGCTGCTGCTCTGTGCTAAGGAGATGAGCAAGTAGAAAAATGCTGATATCTGCTTGCGTGCATGACCTGTGGTGGCACCTACAACCTTCAAGTGTTGTGATGGCTGCTCTGCTTTCCAAATCTTAAGCTAATTTCTCTTGTGGCCAACTATAACAAGGGCCATTACAAAGAAGGAAAAATCTAGGAAATGTCCTTTGAGCTTAGGCAGGCTGACTCAGTACAAAACCTCCAAAGAAGTCACTGTTTGGTAGCTCTTATTTAAGGAACTCAAGATTTAACTTAAGACCAGAGGGAGATGGCAATAGCAAGGGATGAATAGGATCCATGTAAAAATTGGATTATGAATCAGCTTAAATTAAGACTGCATGTGGGATTTTACTCAAAAGATCAGGATCAAGAAAGCCAGAGGGGAGAGAGCAGGCTTTGCTCCAGAACATTTCTATATTTGACAATGATGACAGTAACCCACCATGTCATATCATACCACCGTGTGATATCTCTGTGACAGAGAAATTAATATCTCTGTGAAATATATCACTGTGATTATAATGATGGGGATGCAAGATCCTAATGGGGATGCAAGATGAATAGGACTCTGTCCTTGCTCTCAGGAACAGGGGTTGGCAAACTTTTTCTATAAAGGGAAGGTGGTAAGTAGTTAGGCTTTGTGGTTCCTACTACAACTGCCCAATTCTGTAGCTGTACAGAAAGCAGTCATAACCAATATAAAAATGAATGTGCATAGCTGTGGTCCAATAAAACTTTATTTACAAAAACTGGTAGTGGGATAGATTTTGTCTATGGGTCATAGTTTGCCAGCCCCTGAACTACAACGACATAGGCTAAAGGAGAGACTACTAATTCAAACAGCTCATGATGAGACTATGTGGTAAAGAGGTCTATACCAAGGGCTGTGGAGGCAGAGGGTGTAACCAGCTGTGTAACTTAGTGAGGCATGGCAGCATTTCTAGAATTACGACCTCTTTGGTCCATATTTCCAGGTCACTGCCATCCATGAACCAGGAAATGGCTTGCAGACAAACGCAGGGTGGGATCTTGAGCTTATATCTAATCAGAACCCGTGTCTCCTTCCTGAGCTCTCTTCCTGTGAATTGAGCCTATGGTGTGGGGGTTGTGGTTCACTGTCTGCTTTCTGCTTGTCTATCAGCCAGCCCTTGTGCTTCCTAAAACTCAACGTCCCTTATCCTTATCCACAGCACAAAAGCTGTGGGCTTGGCCTGGCACAGCCCTAGAATGATACTTCCTTGTATGCCAGCCTCAACTTCTTCTGACCCAGAGCTCGCACACAATACATTCCAATATGTGGTTATCAGCCTACTCCTCCTAGAATGCCCTCTAGATCTGGTTCCTGCCTGAGGTATAAAATCATGCTTGTGGTGGAATTTACAGGTGGACTTTACAAGGAGGCTCAGGACAGGGAAGAACACTCTAAAACAACAAAAACTGCCTCCAACTGGAAAGGAGTGTGTATGGAGAGTTTGATCAGTGACTAGTGACCATAGGAAGGAGAAGTTCCAATATTAAAAGAGTCCCAGGGTTTAGGAGTCTTCCTGCCCCACTGTGCTATTTAGCTCTGTGATCGTGGACAAATTTCTCTCTTAACTTGGTTTCATGGTTTGAAAACAGAGATTTCATGTCTCTCATAGGGTTGTTGTGATAATTAAATGAGAATTCCATTCAGTTTCCAGCAGGCACTATCCTGGCACACAACTGACTTAAAACAGCATTAGAAGGGCTGCCATAAGATGGGGTGGGTGGCTAAGTTGGGCGAAATAACTTCTGAGGTCTGCGGTTTACAGTTCTTTGATATATAAACCTAACAAGAATTCCTTTCTTTAACTTACGCAAACTATTTCATTAAATCTCAGAAACAAAGAGATGTAACCTCAGGAGATCTCTTTGTGAGCTCCCTGTTTGGACATAATTGAAGAATTATTTATTAACACAAAAGAATTTGATTTGGAGGGAAAAAGCATTGTAGGATTTTTAAATGTGTAATAGTTTTCATGCATACAAATCATTTGGGATTCTAACCAAGTGTTTCCATTTCAAACCATATAATGTTTTACTTCGTAAATGTCTACATTAACAAAGCTTTCATTTGAGGTTTGGAGAAGGAGGCACTTAAAAGTTTTTGCTTACTTCCTATTAAATATCTATATATATTACTCAATGAGTTGGTATTAGAAATAGATATCTATTTCTTTAAGTCCTACACAAAATGAAAGCATCTGACTTTGTGGGCAGAGGGAGGTCCAACTTTTTTTTCTTGATGCAGATGGAAAGAATCCCAAGAGACCAGTGAAGCAAGAAATTATCAAAGCTGCGGTATTTACTAAGTCACTTTTTGCCAGTGCCCCAGCGAGCTGCCACCACGGCTGCCAAGCCCTGTCACCCTTGCTGATCGGTACAGAGGGGCTGGCTGTGCTGGGTAGAGAAAGCCGGAAGTTCGCTGAACTCAGGCAGAAGAAAAAGGACTCCTCTGGAGAACCCCAGCAGGTGGGAGAGCCCCACTGCAGAGTGAAGCTCTTTTGACCCAGAGCACACACAATAGAGTCCTTTTAGGAGAGATGTTTTTTTTTTTTTTCCCACAGGTTTCTTCTCGGCCCTCTGGATTTGTTCTAAGATGGCTTTCTCTGTGTGTGAGTTGTCTTGGCCTTTCTGGTTTTCTTTCCCTTTGGAACTTTCAGATCTTTCCATTGTGCACAATGTCCCTGTGAAAAGGCCTGAGTCACACGGCCTTGGGCTTTGCAGCCTCAAACATTCCCTCTTTGAATTGAGGTCACCTGGCATATGTCTCCTCACTCAGTAGGGGAAAGGGCACTTTATCACCCTGGCTGTGGTCCCAAGGACCCCCTTGGAAGCATTGTCAAGGGACTTTTTCAGATGGGAGGCTTTCTGTAAAAGATTGTCAGGGTCTTCTTAGGACAGATGACCTTTAAAGATCTTTTCCAATTCCGATTCTGAGATTCTAAAATGGTGTGTGGCCCCCAAACAATGTCATTTGAGCAGGAGCAGACAGAACTGGAGATGACTCAGAGGAGACATCAGAGCTGTCTGTAAGATCCTTGGAATACGAAAATAAGAGAGAGATTAGTCCTAGGATATGTGGTCTCAGAAGGCAGAAATTTTGGCTGGAGTTTTATGACATGTTGGGAGTTTACAGCTGATCTAGAAAAGAAACCCTGATTTACCAATTAGATCCCCCGGAGTCAAACCCAAAGACCTGGATTGAATGCTCACGGCCGCCTAACATTTGTGTGACACTGGGTTACTGACCTGACTTTGCTAAGCCTGTTTTCCTATAGGCCAAATAGTGATAAGACTTGCCTTGATTCTGCCATCCGGCTACGATGAAGAGGAATAGGATAAGAGAAAGTGCTTGTAAATTCTGAAGTTCTAAAGATTTAATCCTACTGTCCAACCCCCCAAATTGATGGAGTAGATAACCAGAGTCTGGAAGAGTTAAGAAACCTACATGAGAGCACACAGTATTGATCTGAGGTAGTAGCTGATAAGGCCTCGCATCTATAAGAGATAATATATTGGTTCCAAGCAACTCCAAGATAAAAGGCTTTGGAAGGGGCTTGGGGTCATGACGCAGCCCCAACTTCCCACTGGAGTTTCATCTTACTCCTAATTTTATTTTCTGATTATGAAAATTATATATGCTCACTGTGTGGAACTTGTATAATACAAAAAGCAGAAAGTCAAACACATTAAAACATTCTCACAATTCTGCTGTGTAGACATATCCTACTGTTGAAATTACAATATATATAATCTTTTAGCTTTTTCTCCATGCATATACATATTTGAACATAATTGGAATAATATTTCATGCGAAGTTTTGCATATTGATTCCTTTTTCACCTACCAGTTTGTTCTACGGGTTGCTGTTAATTTCGTTTAACAGTATCAAATGCATAATTTTCCACTGTGTAAGAACATAGCCGCCTATAACAAGTCCTCTCTTGTTGGACACTGAGGTTCTTTCCTGTTTGTTATAAACAATTGTGTTGAACATTCTTATGTGTGAATTGTTGTTTTCCTGGCCTGTCCTGATATCCCAGCACCTTTCATTCTGTCCAGGTAGCTGCCCAAATGTGAAGAAGCAGGATCTGAAGCAAAACCTGCATAAGACCCTTCACCAAATGCTGAAAGTTCTGCCCCACCAACAAGCAATGCTTCTATAGATTCCTTGGGATGATTTTGGCCATTCTCTAAAACTCTTTCTCATCTTTCATAGAGACTCACAAATGTTTGTTTACCCCAAAGTGTTGTAGGTTTATCCTGATAATATGTAGACTATAATGCACAGCTAAGGCCCTAAGTCCTGTTAAAATATTTTAAGGTATTTATTGAAACATATGTATTTTATATTAAGTTTTTATTTTTGCCCTGTGTTGTCTTCAGTGGCACTTAGAGTATCTAAGTTTCACTTGTCTTTCCTAATTTAAGTTTCAGATAGGTAATGGGTCCATGCCCTTGTGAAGTCTCCCACTCCTGAATCTGTCCTGCTCTGTGACTTGCTTTTGACCATTGGCATGCAGCAGAAGTGATGCTGTGTGACTTCTGAGCGGGTCGTAGGAAGCCTTGCAGTGTGGCCTGGGTCTTTGGGAATGGTTGTTTGAGGAAAACCACTGTCGGGTGAGAAATATGACTACCCTGAGACTGTCATGGTATGAGGACTCATAAATGAGCCACACGGGGAGGGCCCCCCATCCAGGCCCCAGTTCTTCCAGCCATTGTGACTATGGCCCATACATGTGGGGAAGGACACCATCTTTCACACCCAACCCAGGTCAATCTTCAGATTCAACCTGGCCACCAGCTGACTGTAACCAGATCCCAGGCAGGAACCCCCTAGCAACTGAACCCAGTCAACCCACAGGGTGGTGAGGACGATAAACATTGTTGTGTAAAGTGACTGCATTTGGGATGGTCTGTTGTGTACTACATAATCAGAACAAGACTCAATCCTTTCTCCACAGCTGGTGGTCTTAAGTGTCTATTAATTCATATTTTAGTCACATTATGAACTTTCTATCAACATAAGCATTTATTGAGCATTTTTTTTTTTTTAGACAGAATTTCACTCTGTCACCAGGCTGGAGTGCAGTGGCCCAATCTCGGCCCACTGCAACCAAGTAGCTGGGATTATGGGCACGTGCCACCATGCCCAGCTAATTTTTGTATTTTTAGTAGAGACAGAGTTTCGCCATGTTGGCCAGGCTGGTCTCAAACCCCTGACCTCAAGTGATCCACCTGCCTCAGCCTCCCAAAATGCTGGAATTAGAGGCATAAGCCACTGCGCCTGGCCCATGAATGAATCTTAAAAATGAAATAGTGAATCAAAGAAGTCAGACACAAAGAGTACACACTCTATGACCACATTTCTATAGCTATCAAAAACAGGCAGAACAATTGTGTGTTGTTAGAAGTCAGGAGAGTGTTACTATCCCGGGGAGGAGAGAGAAGACCTGAAGGAAACTGGGGGGATTCGGGCTGCTGGTAGTGCTTTCAATTTTTCTCCATCTAGGTGGTAGTTACATGTGGATATTCATGTTGTGAAAATTTGTCAAGGTTTTAATGTAATTATCTGATGCATATTATAATTACAATGGAAAGTTTATTTTAAAAGTACCAGTGCATGGTCTCCACCCCTATGGATTCTGGTTTTATTGCTCTCTGGTGGAGCTCGGGCATCTTAGTGGTTTGAAAGTTCTCCAGGTGATTCTGATATGCAGTCAGGCTTGAGAAACACATGCTGGGCTTAATTACTGACCTCCCCCTTTGGGCTTGGAGAAGGCTGGCCTGTTGTTTTCAACTATTGGCCAGTCTCATTCAGCATTTGGTTAGTATTTAGATTAGAAACTTAGGGAAGAGGGTCAGGTGCAGTGGCTCATGCCTGTAATCCCCGCACTTTGGGAGACTGAAGTGAGAGGATTGCATGACCAGCTTGGGCAACATGGTAAGACCCTGTCTCTACAAAAAAAAAAAATCAAAAATTTAGCTGTGTATGGTGGTATGTACCTGTGGTTTCAGCTACTCTGGAGGCTGAGGCAGGAGGATTGCTTGAGCCCAGGAGGTTGAGGTTGCAGTGAGCTGTGATCATGCCACTGCACTTCAACCTGGGTGACAGAGCAAGACCCTGTCTCAAGAAAAAAGAAACTTAGGAGAAATGGCAGGGCTTTTGTCACCAGCAGATAGACGGTTACTTCTGAGGGTGATGGAGTTGGGGAATGTTGGTTAGAGATTGCTTAGAGGGAAGGTTCCCAGAGTTTAGGGTGATATGAAAAGAAATGAACTAGGAGAGAGCCATAGACTTAGAGAAAATGGGGAAACCAAGAAGCATAGGCACTGGATGAGGCTCTTGGCAGATACAATAAAGTGAAGGTGTGAGGCATGGGGAGAGTAGGAAGCCATGGTAATATTTGTGAAATGCATGACACGAAATAGTGTTCACTAACTAGTAGGCATTATTGGAATAAGGTGTAAGTGACCATTTTGTATATTGTGTACATACGGTCCCTTTGAATAAGAGGTAGAAACTCACAATGATGGGGTTGTGTTGGGCACTATCGGGATCTCCCTGGGTGTTTAGTGGAAATACTACCCTTCAGGGTGAGATTTTTCTGCAGTGTTTTCATGGTGCAGGAGAGAGAGAGTCCTTCTTGTCCTTCATGAAGTTTGCTAGGGTGGCTTCTGTCCCAATTCAAGAGGAGCTTCTGAATACGTGTGGACAAAGACAATACATGAATCACTGCGGGGCCTCAATTCCCTGCTGGAAGACTGGTACCAGTGACTGGACCGCTAATTCCATGTTCATTCATTCAACAAATACACATCATCTGAGCACCTACTCTATGTCAGACACTATTCTAGGTCCTGGGGATACACCAGTGAACAAACAAAATCCTGCCCTCAGGGAGCTTACAATCTATCAGATCCTAACAATTCACAGGAAAGTGGGGACAGGGCTGATGTCAGGCTCTGAGGCCCTTCTATTCAGAAGGCTCTTCCCTTACATTGCCCCAGCCCTTCCTCTTCTCTCCTTCCACAGCCTCAGCTCTCTTCCCTCCTCTATTCTCATGATTCTTCTTTTCTTTTTTTTTTCTTTTTTCTTTTTGAGACAGAGTGTCATTCCGTTGCCAGGCATGAGGCTGAAGTGCAGTGGCGCGACCTTGGCTCACTGCAACTTCCGTCTCCCGGGTTCAAGTAATTCTCCTGCCTCAGCCTCCCAAGTAGCTGTGACTACAGGCATGCACCACCATGCCCAGCTAATTTTTTTTTGCTTTTAGTAGAGACAGGGTTTCACCATGTTGGCGAGGATGGTCTCGATCTCTTGACCTCGTGATCCACCTGCCTCGGCCTCCCAAAGTGCTGGGATTACGGGCGTGAGCCACCTGGCCCAGCTGATTCTCCTTTTCTAAGATACTTCCCATTTAACTGGTGGATTTAAAGCAAATAGCAATTGTGTTTAGAAGAAGGAAATATGATACTTTATACGATTATGGAGAAATCAGACAAAGTAAGGCTTTTATAAATCTCTTCTCTAAATTGTGCCCACACGCACATTAATAAGTTCCTTTTGCTCTGTGTGTGTTGGAGCTGATAAATTTCTTTCTGAGAATGTCTGGCCTGCATTAGAAGGGCCCTCTCCCCTCCCAGGGCTCAGGTTTTGGGTGTGTCTTTTATAGTAAACATAGCACCCCGACCTCACCTCCTTTATCACTTGGCTCTGGCTGTGAAAAGAAAGAGAAGAAAAGTAGGTTTGTTTAGTGTGAGTTATTTTCTGAAGCCAACAGGGAGAACAAGATTTGAAACCAGAGGAGGTGCAGTTGGGTTCAATGGTTAACCAGTCAGATTAATAAATGCTAGAAGGAGGAAATAGCCAGTAAGTAAAGAGGCAAGAAAAAATGTCTCCCCATGGTTCAAAAGCCAACTGAAGTTTACCAAGAGCTGTGACCTGTGGTTAAAATGTCTTCAGAGGCCAGCTCTCATCTGATTCCAACCTGAAGCCCCATTTCCTATCAAGAGAACCATTTGGCTCCTCCCCTAGGCTCAGCAGCCCTGAAGTTTGGTAGCCTCATGTTGACCCATACAGAACTCAACAGAACTGTCCCTGCTACAGAAGTCTCAGGGTTCTGTTCCAAATGCATGGACTTCTTTCATGGACCCAGCTCCTCTATCCCCACAGGTTTCTCCCCACGAGATTCTACCTAATGTTTAGAAACAGATGGAGAACTTTAGACCAGGTGAGGACTCTGGCCAATGTAAATCAGGAGCTCCAGGCTGTCCCAGCCTCTGCCCTGACTTGCTCTATGAGTTTGGTAAATTCCTTGATCCGTCCATGCCTCTCTTTCCGTGTTGTTAACATGATGATGTTGGCCTAGAGCAGTGGCTGGCAAACTTTTTATGTCAAGAGCCAAATATAATATTTTAGGCTTGTAGACCACATGGTCAGTATCTCTCTCAGCTATCAAAAGCCACCATTGCGGCATGAAAGCAGCCATAAATGGGTTGTAAATGGAGGGATGTGGTTGTGTTCCAATAAAACTTTATTTACAAAAACAAGTGGTGAACAAAATGGGCCATTGGACTGTATTTTGCCAACTCCTGGATGGAATCTCTAAGGGTCTTTACAACACTAAAATATTGTACAGGGATGGTTTTACCAAGAAAAAACTGAGCCCTGGTGATACTAAGTGACATGCTCCAAGCCACTGAGTATGTTAGTGGCAGAACTAGAACTGGACACCAGGTCTCCTGGCTTTAGTCCACTGTGGTTCTCAATCCTCCCACAGGCAGAGTGCAGATTACTTTTGGCATATGAGGCTTACCTGGGAACTGCTCTCCCTATGTGACTTGGCTTAGGGGATTGGGGAAAGGGGTAGGGAGGATGTGAGTGTCGGGGAGCAGTGCTCTCTCTGCCTGTTTCAGGAAGGCTTTCCAGTTTGGTGAGGGCTACACACTTTGTTAAGTGAGATAAAGGAGACTACGAAAAAAGGAGGTGGAGGGGTGGCCAGAGGACCTCATGCTGCTTGTTTTGAATCTGGGAAAACTGTGGCTTGGGAGAGGGAAGTCCTGTATATTCCATGTGGTGACTTCATGCTTCTAAACTGCATCTGCTGACCTCCTTTTCACCCAAATGGTGCTGCAGAGAGCAAGGCCCCACCAGTGTGTGCTCATCTGTGCTCATCCTGTGTGTCTAAATTTCCACCAGAGAGAGTTCCTCCCAGATGATTGGCTCCCAAGCCTGTTCTTCCATGGCAGACATGGTGCAGCGAGCCCAACATGACTGTTTATTGTTACGCTTCTGTCACATGTGTATAAATTTGCATGGAACTTGCTGTTCCTGGCTGAAGACCCAGGGAGCGTTTATGCTGTTAATCTGTTTTCCTCTTTGCCCCCAGCCTTTGCATTTCAGAGGAAAGTCCATGGGTAAGGTCTGATGGGGTGGGGTGACACCTCTTGAGCTCAGAATCCCAAGGGTCCCAAGGTCCAGTCAGTGAGAGCCTTCTGTCTACTTGCCACCTGCCTCTTCTGTGTGGAGCCCTCAATAGGACCCTGGCCACAGGGCCCTGGAGCAACAATACTACCCCATGACAACTGCCTCGAAAAGTCAGACAGTGCCTCCATGCACATTCATGGAGCTCCAAGGAGCAGCCCAGTTCTGTTTGTTGTGACGGGATTCTGTAGCAAAATTTGCAGGAAAGAAATGAAGCTCAGCAATTGGTTTGCTACAGGGACATTTTCTCACCAAAATGAGGAAATGGGATGATCAGCAAGTGGTTCTAGCATGAGCCTGGACTGGGGAACTCAGCTGGTTCTGGGGAGTTATCCCCTGTGAAGGTGTATGGGGTTCATGGTCAGCCCACATCTTCTAGCGGCAGGTTCAGTTCAAGGTGATCCCTACCTGGAGTTCTAGACCCAGGCCAGCTTTGGAGGCTGCTGAAGGTGTGAGTAAGGGGTCCTGCAAACACCCCAGCCCACCCTCACATATCCTAAAAGAAACCTGGCAGTTGGAGCCTGAGTTTTCTGGGTGACTGCTTCTCTATCTTTGTCTCTCTCTCCCGCACACACCCCATTTTCTTACCGAACCCCCTTGCAAGGATTCCTCACCTGTTTTTGCTCTCTAGTCCCTGCCTTTGCTGACAACGTCATCCTCTGCTTTGAAAGTCCTTGCTTCTCTGGGCTGCTTCCATTAGTCCTTCATCTTTTGAATCTTACGGCTCTCACCATCCCTTTCCCTATGTTTCTGTTATTCATGTCCCAGTGCCCTTCCAAATAGTGATGTCCTCCAGGGCAAAGATTCTCTCCAATTTGTTATCATATCCCTGGATCCTCCTATGCCTTTTGACATAGCTGTTAGAGGAGCGAGCAGATGAGTGAGTAAATAACTGACCTTGTCCTCACCTACCTCATAGGAAGTCCATGGGACAGGTGTGAGTGGTGCCCCCCAAAGATACATCCAAGTGCCAACCCCTAGGACCTGTGGATGTCACTTCATTTGGAAATTGGGTCTTTTCAGATGTAATTAAGTTAAAGATCTTGAGATGAGATCATCCTGAATTCAGAGTGGGCCTTAAATCCTGGTAAGAGACAGAAAAAGAGAAGATACAGAGACACACACAGGGGAGAACCATGTGAAGCCAGAGGCAGACGTTGGAAGGATTTATTTACAAGAAAAGCCAAGAATTGCCAGAAGCTAGGAGAGGGGCATGGGATAAATTTTCCCATTTTTCACACCATTCACAAAAATTAACTTAAAATGGATCAAAGACTCAAATGTAAAGCTAAAATTATTTAAAAAAAAAAAAAACCTAAAAGAAAAGATACGGGTAAATCTTAATGGCCTGGCATTAGGAGATGGTTTCTTAGATATGACTCCAAAAGCTTGAGGAACAAAAGAAAAAATAGTTAGGTTGGACTTCATTGATACTAAAAATATTTGCGTTTCTAAGAACACCACCAGGAAGTATAAAAGAATGCCAAAAGAATGGGAGAAAAATTTTGCAAAGCATATATCTGATAAGGGGTTTGTATCTAGAATACGTACAGAACTCTTAAAACTCAATAATAAAAAGACAATGAACACATCCAAAAACGGGCAAAAGACTGGGTGCAGTGGCTCACACCTGTAATCCCAGCCATTTGGGAGGCTGAGGCGGGAGAATTGCTTGAGCCCAGGAGTCCTCATCAATTTCTTTTTAGGCAGAAATGTTGGTGCATGCCTAGAGACCCAGGTACTCTTGAAAGGCTAAGGTGGGAGAGTCACTTGAGCCTAGGCATTTGAGGTTACAGTGAGCTATGATTGTACCGCTGCTCTCCAACCTAAGCAACAGACAGACCCTTTCTCTCTCTCTCTTTTTTTAAAAGAGGCAAAAGATCTGAAAGCTATTTCTCCAAAGACTATATATGATGACCAATAAACATATGAAAAGATGAGTCATTAGTTATCAGGGAAATGCAAATAAAAACTACAGTGAAGTTATATAATCACTATATGACTCATAAAAAAGACAAATAATAAAAATTGTTAGTGAGGGTGTGGAGAAATCAGAATTCTCATACACTGCTGGTGGAAATGTAAAATAGGGCAGAGAATTTGGAAAACATTCTGGCAATTCCTCAAAAGGTTAAATATAGAGTTATCACATAAGTCCATTCTATATTTCTAGTTACATAACCAAGAGAAATAAAAACATACAACCATGCAAAAATTTGTGCACAAATGTTCATAGTAACATTATTGATAATAGCCAAAAACTGGAAACAACCCAAATGTCCCAAATGTCTATCAAGTGATGAATGGTTTAAAAAGTGTAGTATACCCAAACACTGAAATATTACTCAGCAATACAAAGGAGGTGCTGACTCATGGTACAACACAAATAAACCTTGAGCATATTATACTAAGTGGAAGAAGTTGGTTACAAAAGAAACCCCACATATTATATGATTTCACTTTTATGAAATGCCCACAATAGGCACGGTAGTGGAGGCTGGACATTTTTGTCAAGGATGCTGTATAGAAAGGGTCTGTTTTGACACATAGGCCAATGGAACAGAATAGAGATCTCAGAAATAAAACAGCACACCTACAACCATCTGATCTTCAACAAACCTGACAAAGACAAACAATGAGGAAAGGATTCCCTATTTAATAAATGGTGCTGGAAAAACTGGCTAGCCATATTCAGAAAATGAAAACTGGACCCCTTCCTTATACCTTATACAAAAATTAACTCAAGATGGAATCCATACAGGCACAAAGTAGATTCGTAGTTTCCTAAGGCTGGAGATGGAAGGGATGAGGGAAGTAAGGGGTGACAGCTAAAGAGGATGGAGTTTTTTTTTAGAGAGGAGGAGGAATATATCTGAAATTGTATTGTGGCTACGGTTGGTTGCACAACTCTGTGAATATACTAAAAGACATTGACTTGTACAATTGAAACTAGTGAGTTGTGTGGTATGCGAATTATATTTCAATAAAGTGGTTACCAGAAAAGTACATATCTAATTGATATAAAGACTGGACTGGAAATACATTTGCCAAAATGTGTAGTAGATTATAGGTGGAATTTATTTTCCACTTTGTGCTTTTCTCTAGTAACCAAATTTTCTTCATTGCACATGGTTTACGTTTTCTTCTCATAATCATAAAAATTACTACTACAAAAATTAATAAGCAAAAGACTAGATGGTTCCCTTCCTTTCTCTTTCCTTTCCTCTAGTGGAAGATTAATTACTTACGTGGCTCCTGAATTGTACTGAAATGTAATTTAAAAGGCAGATACTTCTTATAAGCAGAGACATCTTCATCAGGGAAACAAATTCTTTCTTTTTTTTAACTTAATTTTATTTTAAGTTCTAGGATACATGTGCAGAATGTGCAGGTTCGTTCCATAGATAAACATGCGCCGTGGTGATCTGATGCACCTCTCAACCCATCACCTAGGTATTAAGCCCCACATGCAGTAGCTATTTATCCTGATGTTCTTCCTCTCCACAGGCCCTGATGTGTGTTGTTCCCCTCCCTGTGTCCATGTATTCTCATTGTTCAGCTCCCAGTTATGCAGTGTTTGGTTTTCTGTTCCTGTGTTAATTTGCTGAGGATGATGGCTTCGAGTTTCACCCATGCCCCTGCAAAGGATAGGACCTCGTTCCTTTTTATGGCTGCATAGTATTCCATGGTGTATATGTACCACATTTTCTTTCTCCAGTCTATAATTGATAGGCATTTGGGTTGATTCCATGTCTTTGCTATTGTGAATAGTGTGGCAATAAACATACGTGTGCATGTATCTTTATAATAGAATAATTTATATTCCTTTGGGTATATACCCAGTAATGGGATTGCTGGGTCAAATGATATTTCTGGTTCTAGATCTTTGAGGAATCACCACACTGTCTTCCACAATGGTTGAACTAATTTACACTCCCACCAACAGTGTAAAAGCATGTTCCTATTTCTCCACAGCCTTGTCAGCATCTGTTATTTCTTGACTTTTTAATAGTTGCCATTCTGACTGGCATGAGATGGTATATCATTGTGATTTTGATTTGCATTTCTCTAATGATTCCCATGTTTGTTGGCTGCACAAATGTTCTCTTTTGAGAAGTGTCTGTTCATGTCCTTTGCCCACTTTTTGATGAGGTTTTTTTTCACTTATAAACTTGTTTAAGTTCCTTGTA
Organism: Callithrix jacchus; assembly: GCF_049354715.1. NCBI lineage: Eukaryota > Metazoa > Chordata > Mammalia > Primates > Cebidae > Callithrix > Callithrix jacchus. The sequence goes on along the minus strand of NC_133516.1, from coordinate 22,749,381 downwards.
GATTTAGGATATTAGACCTTCATCAGATGGGTAGATTACCAAATTTTTCTTTCATTCTGTGGATTGCCTGTTCACTCTTGATGTCAGTTTCTTTTGCTGTGCAGAAGCTCTTTAGTTTAATTAGATGCTATTTGTCAATTTTGCTTTTGTTGCAATTGCTTTTGGCAATTTCACTGTAAAATCTTTGCCTATGCCCACATCCTGAATGGCATTACCTAGATTTTCTTCTAGGGTTTTTAAGGTTTTGGATTTTACATTTAAGTCTTTAATCCATCTTTAGTTAATTTTTATATAAGGTGTAATGAAGGGGTCCAGTTTCAGTTTTCTGAATATGGCTAGCCAGTTTTCCCAACACCATTTATAAAATAGGTAGTCCTTTCCCCATTGTTTGTCTGTCAGGTTTGTCAAAGATCAGATGGTGGTCTTATTTCTGGGATCTGTATTCTGTTCCATTGGTCTATGTGTCAGAACAGACCCTTTCTATACAGCATCCTTGACTACAAGGTCCAACCTCCACTACTGCCCCACCCCCACCCCCAGTGACAGGAACAAGCTCACTTAATATCCTGAGGACTAGCTCTGAAGCTTCTGTCTTGTGTTGAGTTGAAGTAGTTCTCCCTAAAACTCTCCTTGTGGGTCCAATATTGCTTACTGAAGTCACATAGAAGCAGCCTGTTTCTCTTTCATACAGTAGCCCTTTGGCTATCTATAGATAAGTGGGCAACTCCTGGGGACTTTCCTGCTTCAGTTCAAATACTTGCAGGCTCCTTCAATCATTCCCTGCATGATATATGTGTCAGCAAGGCCTGAGTTGCCAAGAGGTAGAAACCTATGCTTGCTGACTCAGGTAGAAAAGACATTTCATTCTAAGGAAATGGGAATGGTCATAGAATTAGCAGAACAGTTGGAAATCTGGCTGCAGAAATAGACAGAAACAAGCCAGCAGTACACTGAAACCTATCCAAAAGCACCCCAGGAGGGCACTGAATGCCACATGGAGGCTGCACCACCATGCAGGGGAAGCAGGCACCGTCTTCCTGAATTGTGAGTTTCAACCAACCATGCAATGTTGCTATCTCTCAAGAACTTATTAAGGAAAATAGGTAAGAGACTTTATCAGGACACCAATTTGCCTGTTAGGTCAGCTTGACTTTCTCTAAACCCTCAGGCATAGAGTTGTTACGGACTGAGTGTTTGTGCTTCCCTAAAACTCGTGTTGAAGCCCAAACCTCCAGGGTGCCTGTCTTTGGAGATAGGGCTTGTGAGGAGGTGGTGATAAAGCTTCAAGGAGGTCAGAAGGGTAGGGCCCGAATCTAATAGTGCTGGGGCCCTTGTCAGGTGAAGAAGAGCTAGCAGAGCTCTCTTTCTGTCTTCCTAGGCAGGATACAGTGAGACGGCTGCCAGCTGCAAGCCAGGAAGGGAGGCTTCATTCATTACCAAAAATTGACCAGCACCTTGATCTTGGACATCCCAGACTTCAGAACTGTGAGCAATAAATTTCTGTTTTTTGAAGCCACCTGGTCTGTGGTATTTGGTTAGGTCAACCCAAGTTGATGAATAGAAATGGGTTGGTTATCATGATGTGTTTCCAACCATCCGAAATTTCCACAAAACACAGTAGCCCTTTGAGAGACATGAGACCTAGTCATGACCCAGGGTTTTCTCACTCAAGCAATGGAGTTGTACCCATGGCAGTGCTTTTGATGTGGTTTATTCCAGGGAGCATCAAATGAAGCAGAGAAAAGATCATTCAAGGAACCACAGGACTTTTGTAGAATTTTAGGAACCCTCTAGGTACCACCCCTAGTGCTGGGATGAGCACCAGACAGACTATGCACGAGTTGCCTGAGAAGTTTTTTTAAAAATATCGATTGAAAGGTCTACCCTCCGAGAGTCTAATTTGGTCAGTCTGGGAGAGGACCCAGCAAACTGTATTTTGAACAGGTGCTCTGGGATACAGAATTAGACAGAATCTGGACTGGGAACCCTACTCTGAACAAGCCTCTCATCCAAAGATGGGAAAACAGCCTGAAGATGAAGAGCCTGGGTCCAGGTTCAGACTAGACCAGCACCTGGGGCTCCTCATCTCTGGGGTATTGGTCTCTCTCTTCACAGCATGGACAAGTCCTCTGTATGTGAAAGAGTCTTTACTAGAGACCCTAGACAGTGCCTGGAGAGGGACGCAGAGCTCCGCCATGAGAGAGGTGGTGGGGGCGGTGGAGTTCTGACTGGGAGAAACGGTTATGGTCTCCCGGTGACAGTTAACTTACATCTAGGCCTTACAAGAGAATAGGCAGGATTCCTTAGAATAAGTAGGATAGTGGGAATTTAATAAGCAGATGGGGGTGGAAGAGAATTCCAGGTGGAGGAAACAGCTTGAGCAGAACCCTGGCTAATGGTGGAATTTTGTGAGAGAAGATGGCAGCCCCATGTGGCTGCTGCGGGCCTTGTCCAGGACATTGAAGCTGACAGGTGCACTTGGAGTTGAGGCTTGAATGGTAGTTTGAATGGGACTATAATCCCTCTGTAAACCCTAAAGCCTCAGCAACACCCCTAGGTACATGGAGATGTTTAATAAATACTTCATGAAGCTAGCTGATAGCCCACCCCAATTTTAAAAAGCAAAGAATGAGTCGAGATGTTTATAAATCATCAGAGAGAGATGGCTTCCTATGACTCACGCCACCCAGTTTGAAGTGAGGAGAATCTGCCTCAAAGCAAAAAAATTGTGTACCTCAAAATCCAACGAAGAAAGAGGTTCCCTCTGCCCACCATTCCCACTGAGCTCTCCCAAATCCCTCGCATCTATATTTTTTGGCTCCTGCTGCTTTTCATGCATGTGAAGGAGAGGTCAAAAAACACGAGGTGGAAGTGGGGCCTTCCTGGGCGATTCAGAGCAGTGGTTACCGGTTTGATTGTGCTGGGAGTCAGGTGAATAGAGCATGCCTTACCCCCTCTTATCGGCACCCAGCCATCATGATACAGGCTTTTCCTGAGGGCACAGGCAGGTGCCAGGCAATCACAGAATCAGAAAAGTGCAGCTCCAGTTCATGCCAGAGGCTGTTCCAGGCCCCACCCGCAACCTCACACCACCTCTTGCACACTTCTCTTGAGTCCCAGGGAGAAACTGACCTCTTTTTAAGGTGACCATCTCAGCCAGCTTGCACTCTTATGCATATATGGGGCAGTTGCTGTTAAGAGTCCTGGAGGGTATCAGGAAGGGAAGACTTGCTGAGAGATACTTAAAAACCTTTCACTCTGAAAGGCAGGACGGGCCACTGCACAGACACATACCAGCGGCGGGGGATAGATCAGGGATGCAGGAGACACCAGGGAAAATTCTAAGGAATCTCCCTCATTCCAAAGAAGCAGAAATGCTTTTTGGCTGGGTCTCTGAGATGGCATTAGGCCGGGGTAGCTTTTGAGTTGGAACTTGAAGATGGCGATAAGGAAGCGACCGATGGGAAGAACCAAGGGAATGGCCTGAACAAAGGCAGAAACAATGAACGTTCTAGGCCCAACCACCACTCCTCCACCCCAGTTCTTCCGCCTGCTGCAGGGATATGAGGCAGAGCCCATGAAATGCTTTCAGCATCTCTGAGCATCCACACCGTTCAGATCACAGTTCTAGGCGCTGACCTCTTTATAAGCTAAGTAGACGCTAGACCCTGCCTTGTAAGAGTGCAAATGTTTAGGTATACCAGGATAGCTCTGCATGAAACCAGAGTGGTATTTTTCTCTGAAGGGCTCTGCCCCTCACCCTCTCAGGTTTGCCTCTCATGATCCCACACCCATGAGTCCTCCCCTCATACAATCAACTCCCTTAGCCCTGTAGAGAGCTGTGCTTTCCTTGCCTCGTGGTCCTTGTCCCTGCTGTTGCTTACATCTAGAATGCCCTTCCTGCCACATGTGACCATCCACATCTGCCCATGAGGCCGGAGTCCAGTGCCGGTTTCACTAGGACATGTCTGTGCTGATCTTCCCCACTTACCCCCCACCAGGCAGAGGCATTGCTCCCTTTGAACATCACCACTCTGTGCATCTTCCTCTGGGCCTGCCACGGTCACCTGCTTACATGACTGATTCTCCCCCAGCACTAGACTGTGAGTGCTTTGTGTCCTTATCACCAGAGTCTTGCACAGCACCTAGCATGGAATAGATGCTCAGGAAACATTTTCGTCAACAGAGCATAGCTGGATGTAGATAGCTCTGAAAACACAGAGGTCAGAGTTTATCAGAAAGCGTTAGAAGGACTTCACAATGTTAACTGGAAAGAAATAAAGTTTAGAGATCTGTGGAAGGAGGCAAAGGGCCATTTGAAAGCAGAGAACAGGGGAGGGACCACACATTAGGAGTCAAAGGGCCCAGGAGGCCGGTGCACAGGCGTGCGGACTTGGAATGAAAGGGTCTCTCACTGCATATCCCATCCACCTACCTGGGAAGCCCTTCTCTCTGCCCCCAACCCAGACATATGAACCAATTGGGATGCTGGACAGAGGCCTCGAATAGGAGGCAGAAAAACTTTGACTCAGAGTAGGAAGGCCCTGCTGGCTCCTGGAAGGGTTTCTAGCAGGATGAAAACTGTTTTTAAAATGTAGCCTGGATCTGGCCGGGCGCGGTGGCTCATGCCTATAATCCCAGCATTTGAGGAGGCTGAGGCTAGCCGATTACCTGAGGTCGGGAGTTCGAGACTAGCCTGACCAACATGGAGAAACCCTGTCTCTACTAAAAATACAAAATTAGCTGGGCATGGTGGTACATGCCTGTGATCCTAGCTACTGGAGAGGCTGAGGCAAGAGAATTGCTTGAACCCAGGAGGCAGAGGTTGTGGTGAGCTGAGATCACACCATTGTACTCCAGCCCGGGCAATAAGAGAGAAACTTCATCTCAAAATAAATACATGCATACATACATACATACATATATAAATACATGCATATATAAAAGATAGCCTGGATATCATGTCACTCTTTCACTTAAAATGCTTCAGAAGTTTCTCATTTCTCTTGGCATGCAGAAAGAACTCAAAGCACACACGGTCTGAGTCCTATTGGCTTATCAAGCTCAGCCTGCCTGGAGGCGGCCACTGTGTTCTTTCCTCTCCTGATCCTCCCTCCATGCTCTCTCCTGCCACAGGACATTTGCACAGGCGGTTCCCTGTCACTGGAACACTAAGAAATATGGAAGTAAAGGGGGTGGGGAGAAAAGACAGGAGTCACAGGTGGCTGTGTGGGATGAGGAGAGTTGTGAAAACATTAAGAGTAGGTGGACATTACTTTGGACACCAAATTAGGGAGTGTGCAGAGCTGAAAGAGAAAAGCAGAAGAAAAGAGACCCGACATTTATGGGGTTCTTCTTGCAGAGAGAGAACCGTGTAGAAGCTATGATCTCACTATGGGGTTCCAGTCCGAGACGTAATACTTAATGGCTGTGTGGCCTTGGGAAGGCAAGTGACCACTCTCAGTGAAAATGAAGCTGGAAAGTTTCTGCTTTGTAGAGATATTCTTACAAACGAGATGAGTTGGCATATTAAGCCCTTAGAGCACCGCCTGGCTCAGAGGAAGCCAAGAGTAAGTGTGAGTTGGTATTAGCACTGCTGCTGACTGGGGGTAATAACAGGGGCCAGAGGCCAAGAGGCATTATCTAGTCCTATTTTAGAGACAAAGAAATGAGGGCGAAAAAGTTTAGGGGCCTGCCTGCGGTCGCACAGCAGAGCCAGATATGCATATCAACATTTTGGCTTTCAAGGCCCACACCCTCTCTATCCTACCGCACGGTGCCGGAAGGCATGTGAAAGACTGCTGTAGTCCAGTCTTCCCATGACAAAGACAGGGAAATGGAGGCCTCTAAGAGAAAGTGACTTGATCCACCCTTACGCTCTTAAATTGCAGGCATCCAGGGATCATCCAAGTTGAGATGTCCCACACGCAGCTGGCAAGGCAGGATCTGAGGCTGAGGGAGAGGTACAGTTGGCTGCATGGCATTGGCAGAACCCACAGCTACTTTTCAATGCTGGGAACTGTCCACCCTGGCAGAGGCTCTCTGCCCTCTGTGCCCTCCCTGGTTGCCTGGGCAGATGGTGAGCTCTGGTTGCCAAGGAGCCCGTGTTGGCAGCTCTGAAATGGGCCGCATCAGCAGCCTCACTCCAGCGGCTTCCCACATCCTTCAGTAACCACCATCCAAAGGTGCTGGGCCTGAGACCAAGGGTGCGGTGGAGATGGAGTTAGTAATACACACGTGGTGATCTTCCCAGCCAGGTTTCACTGCAGGCTTGTGACTAACACTGCCCCTTCTCTAGCATCTGTGGTGTCTGTAGGGGCCAAGTAAAGGTAAAACTGCAGGGAGTCAGGAGGGGAAACCGGCCTGGGGTACAGAGTCCCTCAAAATGAAAGCATATGTAATTGGCTGCTTGTAGGTCGTGATGCATTAAGTGAACCTGTCAAAACTTGAAAGTGGGCTGTGGTGGGACAGGCAATGCCCAGAGGGAGGCAGAAAGGTGTAAATAATCCGAGGTGAATGTGGGTCTTGTTGGCATGGTAGATTTATGCCCTGTCTTCATAATGTGCCCTTTCATCTTGGGAGCCTGGATTCCAAAAATCTAGTCTAGACAGGAATTGATGGTGCTACCTCTCAGCTTACATCGTTCAAGGTTTCTCAACACTCCTGAATATTAATGGGAACAACCCACTCAGCCAGGGGATATGGGTCGGAACTCAGGAGGCCAAAGGCGTCGTTCTTACAGGCGTGGAGCAGCCCTACAGGGGCAGAGTCACTCACTCTGGGGGTGATGCTGTCTTTGTCTTCATCTCCCCAAGTGGGAGACAAGTCCCATCATGCCTGCCACCTGGCAGTCAGCCTTGTGCCTTGTCTTTCGGCCTTTTCATGTGTGCTCGCTGCTGGTTTCAGCGGCTTTCATCAGAGACTGAAACTACCCCCACTCCCATCACCTCCCAGGGCCGTGGGCAGGCCCTGGCTGACAAAGCCAGGCCTAGGAGCCTGGGCAACGGTAAATAAGGCGGCTGGGAGGACCTCTCCGAGTCCCCTTCTCTGCCCAGGCAGGCCTTCTCCCGGGGTGGCCAGAGCCAGGGCCCAGGAGCCCCTGCTGCAAGAACTGAGAGGCTGAGGGGCTTCACTCCTGGAGGGAGCCCTGTTCTCACTCCCTGTGCTTTGGGCCCAGCAAACTCAGCCTGGGAACTGGGGGCTGCTGTGGAAGAGAGAAGAGAGATGGAGCTAGGGGAGCGGTTATAGTGCAGCACGTGAGGCTGAGCAGTGACAGAGCTGCGGGCCTGCGAATTAGGAAACAGACAAACAGATGAAATATTGCCCGAGCACGGTGGCTCATGCCTGTAATCCTGAGGCGGGCGGATCACCAGAGGTTGGGAGTTCGAGACCACCATGGCCAACATGGTAAAATCCCCATATCTACTAAAATACAAAAATTAGCTGGGTGTGGTAGTGGGTGCCTGTAATCCCAGCTACTTGGGAAGCCAAGGCAGGAGAATCATGAACCCCAGTGGTGGAGGTTGCAGTGATCTGAGATTACACCACTGCACTCCAGCCTGGGCAACAGAGCCAGATTCCATCACAAAAAATAAAAAATATGAAATATTAAGTGATCCAGGGCAAACAGACAGGAATGATACATGCTGAAAACAAAACAAAAAAGGGCACAGGGCTCAGAAACCAGTCCGTCAGTCTTTGCGGATGGCTAGGATTCCTGACTCGTGCACCATCCCCTGTTCTCTATACCACAGGAACTAGGCAGGGAGAAGCAGACTCTGCAGGAGACAGAGCAGAGAGCTCATACACCATCGCCACTTACTGGTGTGTGACCCTGGGCAAGTTAGGGGGCATCCCTGACCTCAGCTTCCTCATTTGCAAAATGGGGACGTGCCTGCTTCTCAGGGCTGTTGCTAAGGTTAAATGATGATGCGGTTTACCATATGCCAGGCACATAGTAGGCACTGAAGAGCCACAATTATTATCCCTGAGCAAATATTGCTCAGCCATACCCTTTTAAAGCCTATTCTCAAACCAACTTTCCATGTGCACATTCAGTCATCTTTCTGGAAAGTTCCGTGTGGGTATATAGAAGAAACAAAGAAAAAAAGTCCTTTCCTTACATTTTTGCATTCTGTAAGTCTGTGTACGTATGCGTACACACACACACACACTCACACACAGCCCCGTGGAATAGGCAGGGTAGGGTTGCATTTCCTCCTTTTAAAGGTGAAGATGCTGAGCCTCAGAAAGATCAAAGTCACATGGCCAAGGTGTTTCTTCTAAAGAAATGAGCAGGCATCAGTGTTTCTTTATACAGAGGTATCCAATCTTTTGGCTTCCTTGGGCCACACTGGAAGAAGAATTGACTTGGGCCACACATAAAATGCACTAGACCCAGTGAGAGCTGATGAGCTAAGAGTAAAATAAAAATCCCAAAAAAACCCAATGTTTTAAGAAAGTTTCCAAATTTGTATTGAGGTACATTCAAAGCTGTCCTGGGCCATGGGTTGAACAAGCTTGCTTTAAGACATTCCTCCACCATAAACATGTGATGAAGAGATGTTGAAATCATACCTTTAGGGCTATTTCAGGAACAGAAGAGGCATCATCTAGCTCTCTTGGGAAGGTGGATTTCAATTTTCTATTCATTAAAGAAATGTGCTTCCCTCTACCTTGAAATTATTTTGATGACTTCCATGTCCAAATCCCCCGAATAAATTCCAGGGGCAGTCAGGTCACAGAACAGAGCAGCTGTCACCCTAAAAAAACTTAGTTTCTCCTGGAGGCACTACAGAGGCTCAGTGATCCCACCTCTGCCACTCCACCCTGCTACATGTGGCAGGGTGAGCCAGAGCCTCCGCTCCAGGGAAAACGGACAAAAACTACACACGCTCAAAACAAAACAAAAAAGGGAACAGGGTTCAGAAACCAGTTTGTCTGGTTCAAGTCACTTTCACAGCAATGACAGGTTCAGTGGCCACGGCAGCCCTCATCCATTCACGACGTCTTCCCCTTACCATCTAATATGCCCTGCCCAGTAGCTCCATGAGGTAGGGTGCACAGAGGCACCCATTTCACAGGTAAGAGCATCAAGGCACAGGGACATGCAGCTTCTTGTCCCAGGCCAGGTGTCTCACGACTGTTGAGCCACTGTCTTCTGAGCCAGCCAGTGATCTTTTCCCTGGACCACACCCCCTTCAGAAAGGCCCTGTGCTGAGAAACACGGATTTACTTTGCCTGCTGTTATTTTGTACATTTGAAATCTTTCCCAAACAGATTTAATAATTGAAAGTTTTGCTCTCTGTTCCTTGGAGAAAAGGGACATGCTTTGAAGAAGGAATTGGAACCTGAACAGTCATGTTTTGTAGGCATTCGTGTTTATTTCCCTGATATTGTAGCTTCCTCTGGAAAAATCCAATCAACACATCCGTTTCAAGTCTTGAGAAGCTCCCAAATGTTGACCGTGTGTCTGATTCCTGTGTGGTCAAGAGTGATGTTTCTCAATGTCCACAACTTATTTCCATGTTAAAATAATTCCACGCTCAGCTAAATCCCACTTACACAGAAGTGTGCACCTGTTAAAATAGGTCATTTTTCACTGTTAATCTTCCAGATTCCATGAGTATGTGTGGGAACCCCAGACAAATGCAACTTGAATGTCACAAAAGGCATTTTTCTTCGCTGAGTGATCCTGGTTGGCCCAGACACCTCAGGTCCCTTGCTCCCACAGATCTGTAAAACTGAGGAAGATCACTTTCTGCTGAGAGAATGGACTGGAATTAAATCTTAGCATAGAAGGCCTTGTGTGAAATCATATGGGCTTTTGTCTTACAACTAGGTTATATTTTAATTGTATTTCTGTCATTCTTTTCTAAACTCTGAAGTATGCCAGCATGGAAACTCAGCAACTTTCCTCAATGCTCCCCATAAAGCTAAAAATTAAAAAGGAGAGAATGAAAAGGGAAAAACATTTAAATTTCAGAGTAAGAAGCTCTAGCCTCTGAGGTTTTGTTACTGTTGCAAAAGTATTAGGTCATCTTTGCCACAACCTTAATGCTAAAGAGTAGATGCACAAAAGAGCAATTTTGATTCCAAAGTCTTCTTGCCGATGAGTTTTTTTTTCCTGCTTCAGATGTAGAGTGCTTCCAGAAACCCAAGGACCCTAAATCAATATCAGGGGACTGCTGCCAACTCATAAGTGCCTCTAGGGCTCATTGCAAATGTGGGTCCCAGGTCCCAGAGAGATAGGCTTAAAGAAATTGATGGCAAACCTGGGAAGCCCCGCTCTGTGGCTGACCTCAGTCGCAGGATCCGTGCTGGGACAGCCTGTCCTCCATTCCATGATTTGTGAGGGCCTGCCTGGTATTGCTAATCTTCCTGACAGTTTATTTTGAAGAGAAAAGGGGCCAATCTGATGTAGGCTACATCAGACAAGCCACAGAACTCCTGGGAGATCTATGCTCTCCAGGAGGCAGATAACAAACATTTTGCCTTTCCACAGGGTTGTTAATATCCCAAATCCAAGAATGGGCTCTTCAGACTGGTTTATTTAAACACTTTTTCTGAGACACACTTTTCAGGAAGGGGATAAAGAGGGTGTGATGTGGATCCCGTGCTGCCCTCAAAGAAGGGAAGGAGGAATGCTATGTTTCTAGTGTAAAATCTGGCACAAAAACCACCCATAGCAGGTGCGCCACAGACCTGCTTTAGCTGGAAGATCTTCCACCACCTAGCAGTGGCTACGTTGATGATGAGAGCTGGGGCCTTTAAAAATCATCTCCCAAGTCTCCAGCCAACCCTCTCCATTCAACTCACTTTCACAAACATTTTCTTAGCAGCCACCCATCCCCAAGGACTGTAGTGGGTCCCACAGGGGGACAGAGGTGAAGGAGACACAGTCCTCTCTGTTGATTCTGCATCTGAGTCAGCTGATAGCCTGTGTCTATTTGCCAAGAATATGGCCAACTGAGTGAAAACAACACAACAAAAAAAGCTGAGTCGGTGAGATGACTCGTCTTGGGAGGATAATGAGAATGCCCAGGCTTTGAGTCCCCTGGCAGACAAGGCAAGTTTGCAGATGGCATGGTAACAGCAGGATGGTTGCTGAGGGAACCTGAAACCATGTCACATGGAAAAGATTTGTAGGAGTGGAGGACCTTTGGCCTGAAGAAGAAAAGCCTTGGAGAACAGAAGGGCTGGTTCCACATACCTGAAGGACTGCCATGGGAAAGACCCATAATTTGTTCTCTGGGGCCTCAGAGGATCAAACAGGACTCTGGTGGGGATAAGTAGTGGGACCAATTGCAGCTCAAAATTGCCAAGTCCTGTCCTTGTCAGAGCTGTCCCAGGTGGAATGGGATGTACCGGGAGGTGGTGAGTTCCTGTCATTGCAGGGATTTCAGTCGGGATGGAGAGCTCACTAGACAAAGACTCTGTGGAGAAGAACCTAGCATGGGAGGAGGGTAAAGGGCCTGATCTTTTAAGCTTCACTCTCTGCCTGGGAGCCTTGGCTTCCTCCCTTCTCTTACTATAACTTAATGAGCTACTAACGCCAACACCTGGCTTCTTATTCAAACATGCTTAAGTGTGAACGGGGAAGACTGGCATCACAGGTGGGCAAATTAACCACAAACTCCCTCAGGGGTCTCCAGAATGAAAGAGAAGGCACAAAGGCAGAATCGTTCTGCATGCCTACAAGTTGGATTTAGAGTCTCCACCCTGTGCCTCTAGATGTTGACCAGCTGTTCCTCAGCAGGAAGAGGGGTCTCTTTGCTGTGTCTTTAGCAAGGTGACAAGCAAGAGAGCAGGGGGACATAACCTGGAGCTCACAGGCAGCAGATCACCTTCAGCTCCCCAGGCCCCTCTGTCATGAACTCAGGCCACTGCCAGGACTCAGTCTGCCAGGACAGGGAGACCCAGAGGGCACCGCTCCACTGAATGGGCACAGCAAACAGCTCCTCTCCACACTCCCACTCTTCCCAGTGGACAGGGTGCCTGGGATGTGACTCCAGGGAACTGGGCCTATTCATCTCACCCCCTCCTGCCTGTCTCTCCACACACACTTTTGTTGTTGTTGTTAAAACCATGAGCAGCTTCTTCCGGATATCACAGTCTAAGAAATCGATGCCTCACTCATCAGCCAGCACTTGCTGTGCTCTTGCCACGGGTTGAGGCCGTGTGGATGGATGTCTCGTTGCTAACGTAGCAGAGAAGAGGGACCTGGCTCCAGCTGGGGCTTTACAGAAGGCTTCCCAGAAGAGATGTCATTGGCCTGACTCTCAGAAAAAGGAGAGGCAGAGAAAGAGAAGTGCATCAATTCCAAATGCTTATCGTTACTCCTCAGCAAATCAGGAGACTAGGGGTGTGGTGAGATGAGGCTGAGGAAGTCACTCTGAACACACAGGAGGGGCCTGATTGTTATCTGAAATGCCTGATGTTTTCCTGTTGGTTATGGGAAACAGAGGGATGACATAGATTGATTTATAGAGATTTTTTTTCTGCCTACATCAAAGGCATTATAAACAGTAGGGTAGGACTAGCAGCAAAGAAATGAGTCAGAATTCTGTAATAGCTTAGTGAGGACATGGGAAGACCCTGAGCTAGTGCAGTGGTAGGAGGATGGAAAGGAGGGGCCCAAAAGGAGAAATATTTTGGATTTAAAAATTAACAAGACTGTCCGACAAATTGAAGATACAAAGACAAACAATTCAGTAAGACAAGGCCCAGAAGACTTGAACAGGCACCTCACAAAAGAAGACAATGCCCAAGCACATGAAAGAGTGTTCACCGTCACCATCATTAAACATATGAGAAATGCATGTTAACACTGTAGCAAGGCATCAGTTCATACCCCTTAGAATGGCTAAAATCCAAACGAATGATCACACCAAGTGATGGTTATGAAGAACCTGAAAGTCTCATACATTGCTGGTGAGAGGCACCAGTGGCAGAAACTCTTCGAAGAACTCTTGAGAGTTGCTTACAGAGTTCAATATACATCTACCCTATGATCAAGCAATTCCACTTCTAGGTATTTGCCCAAGAAAACTATGTTTCCACAAACTGGTACAAGAAAAATATGTTCCCAATAAAATTGTAAAGAATGTTTGTAGCAGTCTTATTCAAATATTGAAGAACTGACAGCAACCTGAATGTCCACCAGCAGGCACATAAACAACTTATGGTATATCCACATAATGGAATACTGCTAAGCAATAAAAAGGAACAAACTATTTATATATTCAGTGTAAAATGGATGGCTAGCAAAAACATTATGGTAAGTTGGCTGGGCACGGTGGCTCTCGCCTGTAATCCCAGCACTTTGGGAGGCCTAGGAGGGCGGATCAATCATGGGGTCAAGAGATCGAGACCATCTTGGCCAACATGGTGAAACACCATCTCTACTAAAAATACAAAAATTAGCTGGGTGTGGTGGCGCGTGCCTATACTCCCAGCTACTCGGAAGGCTGAGGCAGGAGAATTGCTTGAACCCGGGAGGCGGAGGGTGCAGTGAGCCAAGATTGCTTCACTATACTCCAGCCTGGTGCCTGGCATCAGAGAGAGATGCTATCTCAAAAAAAAAAAAAAAAAAGGCCGGGCGCGGTGGCTCAAGCCTGTAATCCCAGCACTTTGGGAGGCCGAGGCGGGCGGATCACGAGGTCAAGAGATTGAGATCATCCTAACCAACATGGTGAAACCTGCCTCTACTAAAAAAAATTTAAAAATTAGCTGGTCGTGGTGGCACGTACCTGCAGTCCCAGCTACGCGGGAAGCTGAGGCAGGAGAATTGCTTGAACCCGGGAGGCAGAGGTTGCAGTGGGCCGAGATTGCACCACTGCTCTCCAGCCTGGCACCCGGTGACAGAGCAAGACTCTGTCTCAAAAAAGAAAAAATGCTCAAATGTTACTAATCAGTAGAGAAATGCAAATCAAAAGCACAATGAGATACCACCTCACACCCATTAGGATGGCTACTATCAAAAATAATAATATGTTGGGAAGGATATAGAGAAACTAGATCCCTTATATACTGTTGGTGGAAATTTAAACAGTGCAGCCACTTTGAAAAATAGTATGGTCCTTCCTCAAGTATTTAAAATAGAATTACCACATGACTCAGCAATTCTACTTCTGCATATATACCCAAAAGAATCGAAGGGCCTGGAAGAGATATTTGTATGCCCATGTTCATAGCGGCATTATTCACAATAGCCAAAAGGTGGAGACAACTCAAGTGTCCATTGACAAGTGAATAAAATGTGGTATGTATACATTTACATACATACATACATCTATACACACACAGTGGACATTAGTCTTTTAAAAGAAGGAAATTTTGACACATGCTACAATGTGGCTAAATATTGAGGTCATGTTAAATGAAGTAAGTCCATCACAAAAAGGCAAATACTGTATCGTTGCACTTATGTGAGGTAACTAGAGTTGTCATATCCTTAGAGGCAGAAAGTAGAATGGTGGTTGGCAGTTGTGAGTGGAGGGGAATGGGAAGTTATCATTTAAAGGATATTGAATTTAGGCTAGGTGTGGTGGCTTACACCTGTAATCCTAGCACTTTGGGAGGCTGAGGTGGGCAGATCTCTGCAGATCTCTTGAGCCCGGGAGGCAGGTGGATGGCGTGGGCCCAGGAGACCAGCCTGGGCAACACGGCAAAACCCTGTCTCTACAAAAAGTACAAAAATTGGCTGGTCATAATGGTGCACACCTGTGGTCCCAGCTATTCAGGAGGCTGAGGTGGAAAGATTGCTGAACTCAGGAAGTGAAGGTTGCAGTGAGCTGAGACCATGTCACTGCACTCCAGCCTGAGCAATAGAGTGAGACTCTGTCTCAAGAAATAAAATAAAATAAAATAAAGCTTATTAAACATAGGTGGGGAAGACAAGAAGTTCTAGAGACTGGTTGTATGCCAATTTTAATATACTTAACATTGATAAACTGTAAGCTTAAAAATTATTAAGTTGGTAAATTTTATGTGTATTTTACAAACATTTTTTTAAAATTGTCTTGGTTAACCTAGGTTATTTGTCTTTTCAAATAAATTTTCAGATCAGCGTGTCAATTCCTACAAAAATGTCTGTTGGGATTTTTATTGGGATTTCACTAAATCCATAAATTAATTTAAGAATAATTACCATCTTTAAAAATATTGAGATCTCCAAGCCATAACATGGCATATCTCTCCATTGATGCAGGTATTCTTTAATTTCTCTCCGCAATACATTGTAGTTTTCAGTGTATTCGTCTTAAATATCTTTCATTAAATATATTCCTAAATATTTTTATGGTACTGTCAATGGAATTTCTGAAATTTTATTTTTTGGGTTGTTCTTTGCCGGCATATAGAAATACAATTGAGTTCTACATATCGATCTTATATTCTGTGACACTGTCATGTTCATTTATCACTTGTAGAAGCTTTTGAAAATTTCTTAGGATTTTCTACATATATGATCACATTGTTGGCAAAAAAAACAAAACAGTTTTATTTCTTCTATTCCAATGCATATGCCTTATTTTTTGCGTGACTTATTTAACTGGCTAGGACCTCCATACAATGTTGAGTAGAAGTAGTGAGACAGAAGTTTTAAATGAGGTTATTTGACTCTGTGAGGATTCCAGGTGGCCTCTGGTAGAGCAGTTCCTGTAGAACTGCAGGGCAGAACCAGGTTGCTGCAGATGGATACGCAAGTGGGGATTGAGAGAGTTACAGCTGCTGGGCATTACCGCTTATGAAGATTGACTGAAAAAGGCAGGCAAATGGGTAAAGCACATTCCCTATTCTCAAGAGGTCCCAGAGTGTAAACAGGGGATTTATAGGCATGCATTTCTTCAGCTCCGCTGCTGCCTTCCTTGGTCCAACCACCTTCTCCCACCCGGAATTTCAACGGCCACTTACCTCTCCTTCCTGTTTCTATTCTCTCCTTCCCATTCTCCAGTTCATTCTAAAGAAAGTGAGAGAGAACCTCTTAAAGTAAAAATCAGATTATAGGCCAGGAGCGGTGGCTCACGCCTTAATCCCAGCACTTTGGGAGGCTGAGGCGGGCAGATTATGAGGTCAAGAGATTGAGACCATCCTGGTCAATATGGTGAAACCCCATCTCTACTAAAAGTACCAAAAATGAACTGGGCATGATAGCACGTGCCTGTAGTCCCAGCTACTTGGGAGGCTGAGGCAGGAGAATCACTTGAACCTGGAAGGTGGAGGTTGCAGTGAGCCAAGATCGCACCTCTGCACTCCAGCCTGGGCAACAGAGCAAGACTCCGTCTCAAAAAAAAAAAAAAGATTATATTACTACTACACTCAAAACTCAGCAACGATGGCCATCAAGGTACTGCTCGGCATGGCGCACTTCTCTGTCCTCATGGCCCACCAGTCTCCCACCCTGGCACACCACCCCGCCTCCTCTTCCTGGAGATTCTTTAGATAGCTCAGGCTTTTTACAAAGCCTGGCTCTAGGGATTTAAGACAAAAATCCACCTAAGCAGAGATGCAGATGCAGAGATGTGAATGTGGGTACAGCCTGACAGTAGAGGGGCTCATTTGAAAGAGAAGTCAAGTGAGGCCACAGGTGTCCAGAGAACAGAAGCCTTTGCAAGTTGGAGGGTGCAGGCCCACACATTCTGTACCATCCATCTAGGAATGGGCTTGCAGTACTTACCTGCCAGTGGGCTTGCTTAGAGTGTAGATGCATTGCTTGCATAGTTATTTGGTCTCTAGTGTTCAGGTTAATTGGGTGCATCTCACAGGCTCTCTACAACCTTATAACTTGACATGTGGTCTGTGGACCAGGAATATTGTCAACACCTGGAAGCTTCTGGGAAAGGGAATATCCTAGGCCACTTCTCAGACCGATGGAACCCAAATCTGCATTTTAACAAGACATCCCAGTGAGTCCCTGGTGCATTCTTATCCACATTAAATTTTGACACACCATAAAAATTCACTCTTCTGAAGCAGAATTCAACTCTGTCTAGTAAAGACCTTTAATTTCTTCCTAGTAAGAGAAAATGGGAGGACTTGTTCATACAACTGATAATTACACAAATGGGAATGTAACTTGGCTAAGGAGAGAGGATGAAGAGGATTAAACTCGTAAAAGCAAGCTGGGAGCTAAAATGAGATTTCCGGAAAGGCATCAGTTGAACTCTGCGGTGAATGGCCTACCTGTTTTCATTTGTCTAACAGTGGTTCTCATTGTTACTTCCCTTTCATAGATGCCCACATGTGCCTACGGTTGTGCACATGTTAGGTCAGTCGGCTCAGCAAAAAACACCCCAGTACCAAAAGGCTTTATGGACATCCGGGTACAAGCCGTATTCTACCCCTCCCTGCCCCCCAGCCTCCCACCGTCTTAGAAAGGCAGGACCTCTGTCATCACTGGAAACAACAGCATGTGAATATTTCAACCCAACTCAATACTACTGCTGGGCAAAGGCCACAGGCGTCCAGGGAGCAGAGCCTTTGCAAGTTGGAGGGAGCAGGCCCACACATTCTGCACCATCATCAGGGGTTCTCTTACAATAATGTTTTGTAGCCTGGTTCTGGCAATGCTGCCCCAGACCATTCTCCTCTCAGGACTTCCCCTCCAGTCCGCCCAGAAGCAGAGCCCTGCAGGGCGATAACAGGTGCTTCTGACTTTGGCTTATGAACTCAGCCAATATGGGCCAAGATGAACTCTGATCTAAACAAAAAACTCAAAGTTTTATACAGTTTATCTGTGTGTCTTGCAAGCAACACCACTGTTAGGATGTCAGGGCTGAGAGACCTCAGTTACTGGAACAGACCTTCACCTGATCAATTACCAACAGGAGGCAGAATAGCAACGTGGTAAGGAGCTCACGTTTTGTCACCAGACTGCCTGACTTTGAATCTTGGCAGCTGTGTGATCTTGGATTAAATGTTAACTTATCTGTTCCAGATTTCCTCATCTATAAAATAGAAGTAATCATGATGCTTGCTTCATAAGGTTATTCAGAGGGTTAAACAGAACCATCAGCCTATCCCCCTTAGGAGAATGCCTGGAACCCAGGACCCGCTCTGTAAATGGTAGCTATTGTAATCATCGAATCTGTGGTTAGCATGGAATCTCAATGAAGGGAAGCACTAGGAGCTTGTGGGAGCTACAGACTAGAGGAAAGTGGGGGGTCAGGAAAGGGTTACGGGGTATCTTGAAGTCTAGCAAGAACAGGCAACCTCCTGGGCTCCACATTCTACCTCTTATTTGTTCTGCTGGAGTCCACACTCACATGTAGGGGGACACACACACATGCAACACGTCAGCAGATTTGCAGCTGTCAGGGACATAACATGGGAACAACTGCCAGCAGCTGAGATCCCAGCCCCAGCGCTCACTCTGGCTGCTCCAGCTCCAGCTGTGAGGGCGGAGGAAGACTGGAGCCAAAAGTCAGCCTCCCCCACCCCTGAGAAAATCTCCCCAGATTAGGCAGCTGCCTGCTCTCCCTCCTCCTCCCCCTAGGCTCTCAGCTGGAGGATGGGAAGATGGATAGGGAGGCGAGGAGCCTGAGGCCAGGAAATTGGCTCTCTTTATTCCCATCTTCCTGGAGAGTGAGCAGGAGACCCCCGCCCCGGGAACCCAGTGTCTAGCCTTGCCTACAGCTGTTCTGCTTTTGCAGCCAGGCATCTGTCTGGCTCCATTGTTTCTGAATGTGGGTGAGGAGTGGGCGGAGGGAAGAGCTGCCGTCCAACTCTAACAGGGCTTCTCAGGCGTGGCTGCACGTCAGAGTCATTGGGGAGCTTTGGCTTGGGCCGTGCCTCAGAAGAATTGAAGCAGAATCTCTGGGGTAGGGCTTGGGCACTGGTATTTTTTTAAAGCTTCCTGGGTGATGGTAATGAGTACCTAGGGTTGAGAAAGATGGACAGATAAGGAAAACTAACTTGCAGGAGTCATAAACCACAGACCTTCAGATCCAAATGGAACTTTGGAAACTGTCACCCCAACACCCTTATTTTATAGATGGGAAAATGTAAGGGCTGGGGAGGAAACATGGTAAGTCTAGGCTGAGTGAGGTGTGGCAGAGCAGAGAGAGAGCCCACGAGTCCTGATTCTAAGTCCAGTGTTATTTTCATGATGTGCATCATGACAAAGTTTAGAAATGGCCCTTGAACACACGTGCCTTGAAGGGTAGTGCTATTAATAGTTGCTACCAAGAGTATAAAAATGACCAGGCACCTGACACCAAAGAGCTGGACAGAGGGGCAGACATGAACCACTGTCTGTCACCACCTGGCCTTGGGCAGATAAGGGGTTACTAGATGAGGGCCCACACTTGCTGGCTCATTCTCTCCACCTACCCAGCTGTGGATCTTAACTCTTACGGCTGCTACCAGTACAGCAATCCCACTCTTAGGCCTGTGCAAGAGGAGTCCTGAACTCTCTAGGACCATGCCCATGCCCATGCCCATGCCCATGGGTAAGAAGCCCAACAACTCAAGAGCACACGGCTACCAGGAGCTTACATTCCTTAGTATAGTCCTTACCCTGAGCATCTGGGACCCCTAAATTACCTGCCAAAACACTACTAGCCAGCTCTGGGGCTTACATGGGTTTTTCTTCAGGTTTGCTTTCCCAAGTATTGCTTACACAGCCAGTGCATATACCCCTAAGCCCAGGATATGTTGCCAATGTGGGTACCTTTAAGCCTAGGTAGGGACCACCAGGGGATACACAGCCCCAGTGTGTGCACCCCTAGGTCCCTGAGCCATCAACGGATACACAGCCCCAGTGTGTGCACCCCTAGGTCCCTGAGCCATCAACGGATACACAGCCCCAGTGTGTGCACCCCTCAGCCTAGGTGCCAGCACAGGATAGTTGCTTTCGAGGGATTTGGAAGAGGACCTGATCTTCTGAGCTGGGTGCCTAACTATGTCCGGATAGGGCTGCACAAGGCTCCTTGTGGACAGGGACATTGCTGGAGAAGGAATGGGAAGGGGGTCGGGCATGGGCGGGTAAGCTTCCCTTTTGAAAATTCAAAATTAGAACATGGGCTTCAGGTCATTATAAGATATATTTGTCATGGCAGGAGGATAGAATATATTTTAGTTAATAGTTTTAAGTTTATTTTATGACTTTTAAATCATAGATTGATTAATTTCCATTCTTGCCCCCAGGCTTTGCAAATGCAAGCCTGTAGCCCACACTTTATCTTTGTGTGTATTAGAAAAAAGTGCCCGCTTCTGCTGTCTGGATAACCCCATCCAAGCATACAGCTTAGGGAGGGGAGAGTGGTTAGATTTTTCTCCCGATTTGGCCCCATGGCTAGGAGTCCTTGTGCTGTGCAAACCCTGCACAGCCTTACCTGGCTATTGGGGAAGAAAATCAATCCACGCTCTATTAGCATAAGGAACAACTTCTGGGACAAGGGCATGGGAGAGCCACAGTGGGACATTCTCCGTCCTTTAGGATCTCACGCTGCCCTGGCCTGCAGCCTCTCCCACATCTCCTGAATTAAAGCACCTAGCCTTCGTCTAGGTAAGTGACCGAACACATGAGGAAGCAAAGTACCCAGGGCCCCTTTCCCTGAGCAAATCAGCCGGTCCACATAGATGCCTGGAGCCCATGGGCTCGCCAGTCTGTGTGGGCTCTGTTGGTGCCACTGCATGCACAAGGCGTCCAAGTCACAGAGCTACATTCACTGTACCGCATTAACACAGAGCAGAGAGGTTCATCTCAAGTGGAGGGATTGGGGGAAATTTCCTTTGGTGAGAACTTCTGTGGGTGGCTAAAGACTAAACAGGCAGACCATGGAAGTCCTCCCATGAGCTGAGTCTAGGAGGTGGGGAGCATGGGCGTGGCTGAGGAGAGCTTGCCAAGGTCAGGTGGGCTGTGTGTGAAGAAGAGCAGTAGGCATGGTGGGCTGTGTCAGGGGTAGGAAGAGGCAGCCAGGAGTGGATCACAGTGGCCCTGAACGCTAGGACAAGCCATGCAGAGGCCATCTGGTCTTCACGCTGACGTTCAGCTGCAATCTCTGAGGAGACCTAAAAGGCAGATCTTTTTGTTGCTGTTGGTAATTTTTGATGCCAGATAAATGTGAGTTCAAGAATGTGAGTTACACTCTCACTCAGTCAAGATGCTGGGCTTTTTCCTCAATGTAGAACTTGGTACAGTGCCCGGAAGAAAGCATTGATCTTGAATCTGCTCAAGCAGGTGGCTAATTGTGTGATTGAGAACTCTGATTTTTGCCCCCTAGAGTCCCTCTGCAGCAGGGCTGTGATATGTTCATCTGTGTATCATTATTCATTCATTTGTTCATTCTTCACACGTCAGCCTCCAACTGAGGTTTTCCTTCAAGCCAGGTCGCCACGAGAGCCAAGGACAAATCAAAGCAGCACCAGACAAGGTCCTTCATGCCTTTCTTTATTCTCTTAGAGCCTCCATTGCAGTAAATTGCCTCTGAGAGAAGGAAGAAGGGCATACATATATTCTTATCTCTCAAGCAGGTGCTTAGGGTGTGCTGCTTAGGAAGTCTTGCAGGTAAGTGGCTAGAATGTCTTTAAAAGCCTGAGGCTAGAAATGCAAGGACCAGCGGCCTGGAATGGAGCCTTGTATTGCCAGGACAAAAACACTTGTGAACTTCTCTTCCGGTGCTTGTATTTTGCTTTTCAATGTAGCTATGCATAGCCCTTTGTTCCTCTATAGCCTCTGTTTCTTGAAGCAAAAGTCCCCAGTCCCCTATTGCCCTCCCTCAGCTCTGCCTGTGTCTAGCATCCGGCTAGGTGCAAAGTAGGTGATAAGTTAATGAATGTTTAACTGAATAACCCTTTCCTGCTCTAGGGTAATATCCAATACAAAGTCCCCTCTGCCCTCATGCCTCCACCCTCCAAACACACATTGACAACCTCACCCCAGACCGCAGGTGGCACTGGAAGAGCTGGGAAGGGTCTGAGGTAGTGAGGATGAGGGGCTAGGGCCTTGATTTAAACACAGACATCTTTCTGCTAGATTTCACGTTGGAAAACACATCCCAGCTTTTGTTCAAACCCTGATTTATTGGAAGTAGTGCCCCGCCCCTGGGAGGCTAAGGAGCAGACAAACAGGATTCATCCTTGTCCAAAAGGCTGATCCATGCTTGAGAAGCGTCCTCATCAGAGCACTGCAGTCTCACCAGTTAACCGGAGACCCCACGAAAGTTTCATGCAGCAAACCTGACAGACGTGCTATTTTGCAAATTGTGGCCTGCATTTGCCTAATCCCCTAGCCTGGGTAGATGCATATGAAAGGACTCCCAAGGCTGCAGGAAGAAATAAGGGAGGCCTCCCTTCCCCACCACAATCTGAGGACCCCCAAGCTGGCCATGGCCTGTCCCCACCCACTGGTAGCCTCCCCTTGGTTTTGAAAGATGGAAGGTGATTGAAGAATAATGTTTCTATAGAGGTCACTAAATTTTACTGGCTACAACCTGTGCCAGCTCCTATATTCTTTCATTTCATTCTCACAATCACTTCCCAGGGTTGCTGTTACTATTCCTATTTTACAGATGAAGAGACTAAGAGAGGCTAAGTTGGGGTTAAGTAACTCTCCAAGGTCCTCTATTACGTAGGTAACAGAGTCAGGACTCAAGCCAGATCATCTGGAGCGTTCAATTCGTGGTCTCTCCACTACAATGCACTCAAGCCCAGGTAGAATGCAAGAAGCAACTTGGTCTGCTCTCCAAGGCTCCACCCCCACATGATGCTCCAGACCTTCCACAGCTGTCCCTTTCATCTGACATCAGTGTTACTGTTATATTCGGGTTCAGGGTGCCCTCAGCTCCCCTGAGAGGACGTCTCTCCAAATTCTTGGTCTCCTGCCCTCTCAAGAATGAGAGAGGGGACCACGGCACAGTGCGCAGTAAATGCCGGACTCAAAAGTGTTTCAGAAAGGTGATTTTATTTAGGTAGAGAGAGAGATACAGGAGAAGGAGAGAGAAAGAAACAGCTAACTCTCACACTGAGTGAGAGAATCCAGAAAGATGGAATCCAGGAGAGGAAAGCAGCTTCCACACTGAGTGGAAGGGAGTAGAAAGGGATGGATTTTAGGAGGGGAAGACAGACTTCCATGAGAGAGTGTGGAAGGGGACTCCAGAGGGAAAATCCAGGAGAGAGAAAGATGGCTTCCATGAAGGTAGTGTTCGTGGAAGGGGACCCAAACATGGAGTCCTAAGGGGTGTGGAAGAAGGAAACTTTTAACCTGGGAGGAACCCCCACCTTCTCTAAGACCCAAGACCAATGAAAGGAGTTCCTTACAACTTCCGCTGGGGTGATTGACTCTTAGTTTCTTCCCACACCCACGAAATTTAAACATAAACCGTTAAATCTCCCAGATGGAGAGAGATGGGACCAGAGCATGGTGCTGTGAAGTTCTTGCCCTTAAAACGACGCCCCCTTGTGGAGCCGGAAAGAGAACACATTCCCTCATTACAACGTCTCTGCATTCTCTGCACAAAGTGAGTCATTATTTTAGAGAATATGGATACAGCTCAGTAGACATTGTTACAGGAATAGACACCCCCAGCACTGAGAGGTCCCTTAATGTCTTGCTTGTGGGGAAATGAACATAACCTACCATTCTGAAGATGTCAGGCTTCAAAGAGTAATTATCCCAAGGTTTGTCTGTCTTCGTGACATTTCATAGTCATTTTACTATTCTTTTCTCATTTAGTGAGCCTTGAAGTGTAGCAGGTGTGGTTATGACTCTTTAAATCAGTAGTTTCTTACACTATCTTTGGGATGTGACATCTTAAACTTGGAGATGGTCTTTCAGATCCTGCAGTTAAGACAGAAAATTGAGACTCAGTAAATGGAAGCAATTTGTCCAAAGGCATGATCAGAAATATGACTGCAAGCTCCGGATGCCAGTGCTTCTTCCACAGACTCATGAAGCTGGCAGATGAGAAACACGTGACCTCACGGCCTCATGGTGGTCCTGCGTCCCAGGTATCAACATCTCCAGCATAGGTAAATAAACTGGGGCTAGGGAGCTGTGGTGAGTGGTAAATCAAAGTGATTATGCTCCCACTGATTACTCTGCCCCATAACTATGCCTTCTCTCCACTTATGCTGCCTATTTTGGAGTTTCAGCCCTTCACTGATTTACAAGGCAAATGAACATCTACATACTCAAGAAAGGACCAAATAGCCAGAAATGGTTCTCAATCTCTGCTTCTGACCTCAAGGACCAATAGAGAAAATATACCCATGAGTACCTGTAGCCTGCTGGGGACCTGAGCTCCATATCCATGGAATAGCCACATAGACCCCTGTCTTCCTGCACCCAATCTCCCTAATCACAGCATGGGCAGGAGTGAGCCCCTCAGCCCTTCCCGCAACCTACTCCTGCTGGAACCAGTGACCAACATTACCTCCCACACAAGAGCACCAGCCAGAAACCACGGGGGCCTTAGACTTACACAGTCCCTGCCCAACCAAGACTTCCTGTCAATTTCAGTCCACATTGCTCCTCCTCTGTATTTCTTCTGTTACTCCCTTGGGGCATACTTTCATATTGTGTTGGAATTATTGCAATCACCTCCTAATGAGCCTTGTAACCCTCACTTTAGCACATCATTATCCCCACACCACACTCGCACCCTCACCAAATCCACCCTCCACATTGCTCCAAAAACAGGTTTGAGAACACGTATTTGTTTCTATCACTGCTTTGCCTGTTTTAAATCCTTCAGTGACTTTCCACTGCCTTCAGAATACATTATTTATCTTGTGGCAATGGTTATGCTGTTATAATTACCTGTCTTCTGTCTTCCCCATTAGGAGGTGAGTGCCTTGAGGCAGGCACTGTTGACACATAGAAGATATTCTGTAAATGACTTAAGTGAATCAATAAGTAGTAAATAAACACTAAACGAATAGATGAGTGGATGGAGGGTCCACCACTAGGCAGGAAGCCGTGATTTCCACAGTAAAGGCAAATCAGGTGCCCTGGAGACTGGATTCAAAGACGGAAATATTAGACTGGAGAGAAGCGGGAGTGCTTTATGACCTTGAAGGTAGATTTAGGATTTAGGCAGGGAAAGAAAGAAGCAAGGAGATGAAGGGAGGAAGAGAGGAGAGGGAACCCTAAGCAAAGAAAAATAGTACAAGTGCAGTGTGCAGTGAAAGATTCATGTCAATGAGGTGAAGCCTAGGAACGGGAATGGAAAGGTAGGTGGACGGCAAGCTGGGCTGGGGGCCTTAGAGCTAGACTGAGGAATGTGAGATTCCATCTACTGCAGCATTAGGGCTCATGTTGGCCAGTGGCAGAGAGAGGAATAGCTGAAGAAAAGCGGTGACAGAACCAACTCCCACAAATGTGAGAGTGTTCGTGTTTCATTTAGCTCTTGTTGACTTGAATTTAAAGGAATCTAAATATCCTTTTTCCCCTTATTTTTTAAAGACACTAATTGAACACTTGGGCCCTATAAATAAGTGGTGAAGAATGAACCAGTTTTTGTTTTAATGAAAGGTTAAAACACATTTAACATTTCTTTTCTTTTTTTTTTTTTTTTTGAGATGGAGTCTTACTCTGTTGCCCAGGCTGGTATGCAATGGCATGATCTCGGCTCACTGCAACCTTCATCTCCCAGGTTCAAGCGATTCTCCTGACTCAGCCTCCTGAGTAGCTGGGATTACGGGCGCACACCACCATACCCGACTACTTTTTGTATTTTTAGTAGAGACCAGGTTTCACCATGTTGCTCAGGCTGGTCTTGAACTCCTGACCTTGTGATCTGCCTGCCTTGGCCTTCCAAAGTACTGGGATTACAGGTGTGAGCCACCACGCCCAGCCACACTTAACCTTGTATTGAATGTGCAGTCCACATCCGAGTCCATTTTTATCTCTGTAGTACTCCTGAGCTGTGATCTCGAGGAACGGTGATGTGATGCTGTCATAGCCCTGGACAGCAAGCACTGTCTTGTCTCTGTCCTGTCCCTGAGATTGGCGTCAGTGCCTCTTCAAATAATTAGCACTCTTTTAAGTGGAAAGAGCCAGGGAAGGGTTTAGGTGAAGTTTTTACAGGGTTTGTTCTGCTATCAAATGTCAATCAAACCTTCACTCTCTTCTTTCTTGGAAGAGACAAGCAGCGGTAGTGTGGTTGAAGGGGAAGAGCCTTTGTCTGGGGTTGGGGGACTGGGCTCTATCCCTCTCTCTCTCTCGTCAGTTTTCTGCATGGTCTTAGGCAAGTCTCTCTCTCATCCCAGGCTTCCGTTTCCCCACCTGTGAGAAGGGATTGGATTAAACTCTCTTTTGAGCAGACTTTTGTGCTCTGAAATGCCGCTGAGGTCTGTACCATGTCTCCTCTGACCGCTGCTCTGTATGCTTGTTGGTGAGAGCACTGGAGGGACAGGAGCCCCAGGTGAAGAAAAGGAAGGGCTTCTTTTAGGGAGACATAACTAAGAAGAAAACCTTTAGCCAGGGAGAAAGAAGGCCAAATAGCTGTCCTTTGCACAGGCCTGACATTTTTATGGGGCTTTGCTGGTCTTGGACCAGGAGCTGCCCACACACACACAGGGGAACCCCCAGCAGCCACTGAATGCAGCATTGTGGCACTGGACCACACCAGCCAACAGCTCTTGCTTGCAGCCTCCATTAGAGCTGACTGAGGAGCAACCAGCCCAGCCCGTCAGCTCACACCAGGCTTGGCCTGACAGGGTCCAGCAGAGAGACCTCCCACGGAGATGGGAAGGAGAGGAAATTAGATTGGAAATTCACTGACAGCCCACGCTTGACCCCATGGAAAGTGTTGGTTTGGGCTAGAAGAAATGGCACAATTTAGCTTGGCCAGGCTGCCCTGTTCAAACAAACTCCAATGTCACAGAGCATTGAGTTAAGCCTCCTACCAAATTCTGACTCTCAAGCACTTGGATACCCACTGCGTAGCAGGCACAGAGAATGCAAAGTTATGGAGCTCTTAAAATGGCTTTAAAATCCCCATACCCTGATATTCAAGCTGTTACTCTTCCAGATTTATTTTCATACCTGGTGCCTGCTCACAATCCTTCATTAGATTATGTATCCTGATTTTTAGTTTTTGTTTTTCTTCTTGATTCAGAGAGACATGCTCTCCATAATTATAGAGTCATACTGTGTGAGTTAGGGCAAATCAGTGAGCTATCAAGTTGCACCACGTGTCCTCCTCAGTGTCTCTGATTCATCCTCCTTTCTCTGAGATTTACAGAATTAGACTGATTGCAAACTTTAAACAGTGGCCTTCAGCTCCTTGCAGGCACCTGTGAGCACACAACTACCTTGCTTTCAGACACTCCATTTCATCTCAGTAGAAGAAATCTTCCCATGAGTGTCTCTAGGACAGGACCCACCTCCAGTACTTCCTTCTGATCCCGCACGAGCAAGGTCACCTCCAGGATGTCTGCTCTGTGTTGGCTGATGGGGAACCTAAGTTAATAAGGCACCCTTAAGAAGCTGGCAGTCTGGCAGAGGCTGGGCTTGGGAGACAGTGATGAAGACCAAGTTGTTTCAGTATGTTGTGATCAGTGACGCAGGAGATGATTGTGTACTTTAGAGACCAGAAGGGGAGTACCTGGCCCGTAATGATGGCTTTCATTCTTTAGGAGCTAGCCCCATAAGAGAAGTTTTACATGCATTATCTTCAATCCTCGTCAAGCAAGGTGTATTTTACTATCCTCGTTTTATAGATGAAGCAGCTGAAAAGGTTAATTAAGTAACTCGCTCAAGGTCTCTCACTTAGCAAGTGGCAGAGCCACTGTTTGATCTGAGGTCTGCCTGACACCCAAGATCACACCTGGATTCTTTACAGTACCAGGGTGATTGACGCTCAGGGTTTGTTTCATCAAAGCAGGCACTTTAAAATATTCACTGATTTTTCCGTATTGTTTTTGCGCTATCCAAAACATTTAGTTGAAGGATAACGATTAATTTAAACTCACTGGAGTTGCCAACAACCCACTAATTGCTGTTCTTATCTTACTTGGCCTTTCTGTATGTTGCTCTTGCCTCTTTCTTGAAAATCCTTCCACCCTTGGCTTTCGTAACAATCATACTTAGCTGGTGTTCCCTCTTCCCCTTTGGATATTTTTATCCACTTATTCTTTCTCATTGAGCTCTTTTAAGGCTCTGACCGCTATTCATTTTTTGCTTCTCATTCTACAGACCCTCTTCAAGGGAAGTCCATGCATCTCACTTATTTCTATTACTGTCATAGTCATGGTTTCCTCATTTGTTCCTTTTTGATTCTCAAATCTTTGTATCTAGCATCAACCTCTCTTCTGAGCCCCAGACCTAGATATTCAATGCTCTTCCATCCTTCTCCACCTGAAGCTCCCGCAAGCACATCAAAGTCACCACGTCCACCTCTGATCTCATCATCCTTCCTCCCAGACTCTGCCTCTTCTATCCCAGGGAATGGTGCTGCATATTCCCCTGTTGGCCAAAGCAGCCCTCTCCTTCATCCTTCCACACTTGAAGAATCCCTAAATCCTCTGCATTCTGCCTTCAAAATCTCTCAAAAATGCCTAGCTCAGCTATCCCCATAGTCACTGCCTTGGGTCTGTCCCGTGTCTTCTCTATCCAAATGATAGTTTGTTAAAAAACTTGTTTAAAAATTTAACCTTACAGATGATTTGCAAGGAGAATGGATAATGCAGAGTGTTCCTGTATAAACACCCTTCATTCAGCTTCTCTTATCTTAGCATCTTCTATAACCATGGTCTTACTATTAACCCTAAGAAATTAACATTGTTTACTGAAAGATTGTGATGTCTTTGTTGACAGATACTTTTGGTTGCCTATTTGCCTTCCCAGAATTTTTTTTTTTTGTTTTTCAACTTGAAG
The DNA here is from genome assembly GCF_049354715.1 of Callithrix jacchus. NCBI lineage: Eukaryota > Metazoa > Chordata > Mammalia > Primates > Cebidae > Callithrix > Callithrix jacchus. The sequence continues at coordinate 22,720,556 of NC_133516.1, read as the reverse complement.
CAGAAATGTGCTCATCCCCAGGGGATGGATCATAATAGTTCCTTCTAGATCCCATCCTAATACTTGCTCTTTCTCCATAGTCATTGGGTTGTAAATCTGTGTGTGTGCCTGCTGTTCTCACTGGACTTAGAAGCAGAACTGACCACTGCATTCTCAGCAGGCACTCAGTAAATATTTGGGATACGAATGAACAAATGAATGAGACCAGTGCGACTAGAGATGTAGGTTTGTAGTTGGCAACTAGAAAAGTGTCACTTATGAATTAGAAGGTTTGAACAGTGACTGGAGACCCAAAATCCTTTTTAACTCGGAGGCCCAGTCCCAGCACAGATGGACCTGATGCCATTTTTATCCTCACTCTGATCATCCTTAGTGATGAAGGGCAGGGACAAGCCTAGAGTCACAAGCTCCTTGAATGTCCTGTCTGGGAAAGCGCCTTGAATCCAATGGTTCCCAGACCAAGTTGGGTGACTCAGAATCTCCAGGGATGGGGCCTGGCAATCTGCCTGGTTAATAAGCTTGCAAGGTGATGCAACAGGCAGCGGGAGCTGGCTCCCGTCCAAGAACCAGCTTCTGGAAACCCCTGCTGTAGGCCAACCTGCTTATTTACAGACAGTGTGGACAATCTACACATAAAGTCTCCTTCCAGCTTCGACTTTTCTGATAGATTTTTCTTTTTCTTTCATTTTAAAATAAGCCAGAAAATTTGAATGTTGTAATATGCATCATGGATATACAGGTTATACTAAAAATAATGCCTTTTAGAAAGTCATATAAACCAGAAAATATCTTAATTTAAAAATGTTTATTATAAGCCTCATTTTATATAATGTAACATCAGAGATTTTTTTTCTCAGGAATCCTGTGCATTTCATTAGGATCTGATGGGTAAATGAAATCTATATGAATCCAGATTTAAGTCTGCAATCTTCATCCATTTCTATGCTGTCTTTTGGGTACTTGATAACTTTTATTTCTACATAGGTGATTCACTCATTTTTATTACTAGAATATAGGACGGGCTTACTGACCAAAATAAGTCAGTCCTAATGTTCACACCTTTCCAGCATTATATATCTCCGTCTAAGGAAGCCAAACTGCAGATTTTCTACACTTTGTAAAACCCAATATTCTGTAATGGTTTGGCTGGTTACTTTCTTCATGGAATCAGAACTATCCTATGTCAAAACCTGACCTAACCCCAGCTCTCCTCATTCTAGACAAAGTGGGTGAAGCTGAGGAGAAACTTGGGCATCCTCACCAAGGATCTGCACAGTCGTAGTGGTGCAGGTGGGCTGTAGGGAGCTGGGGACGGTGGACCACAAAGGTCAATTGACCACCTCAATATTTATCCACCGTGGGCAAGAACAATGTAGCTTTTAGGTCTGTGTATTTTTCAACTCAGGGCCCACTTGCTAAGTTCGACCTAGCGCGAAGCGTGTGGCCAGGCATGGGAGGAGACAGTGAACAAGCTGTCACAGACAAAGCTTGCAGGGCAGCGGAGGGGAAGTCTGGGAGTTCTAATGAACTCGGTATTACGTGCAACAGTGACAAAACTTCTAAAAGTCCCAGGTTAATTTGCATCCACTAAAGGAAAAGACACTGGAGGCTCAACGATCAGAGCAAAAATGGTCTCATGGTCTGCGCTGCACATTTTTCATTCTTTCTTCTTCACTGGCAAGTATTCCTTTCCGACAGACATTTGAGAAACAAACCTTGATGGCTAATCAGATGCACGTGAAAAGGCTTTGGTCGCCATTTTCCTGGGCACCTTCTGCGGCATCTGTTCTACACTCCAGGGCTGTGGGGAAGAAGCCATTTCTATGTCCCTGCTGCCTTTGCCTGTGCTGGGGGCATCCCATACCCGGTAAGTGCAGCATCCACTGAAGACCTGCAGCTCTCTGACTTTTCTAAGTCACCAACAGGCAAGGAGATCCTTCCTGACATTTTGACCTTGGGACCCCCAGACTTGAAATTTGCAGCAAATGCTTTTGTCAGAGATGTGACAGGTTTCTTCCTACCCTCTTCTCGCCTTTCTACTAGTGTATATTGAGCATATATTATGTTCAAGTGCCAGACTCTGATCTCGTTGGTTAAGAACAGTGATGCACTCCTTCCGCGAACACTCTCGCGGAAGCCATCTTTCTCATTCCTGGATTTCCCCTCTGGAGTCCCATTCCACACTCTCTTGTGGAAGCCTGTCTTCCCCTCCTAAACTCCATCCCTCTCTATTCCCTTCCACTCAGTGTGGAAGCTGCTTTTCTTTCCTGGATTCCATCTTTCTGGATTCTCTCAGTCAGTGTGAGAATTAACTGTTTCTTTCTCTCCTCCGGTTTCTCTCTCTCTAAATAAATCACTTTCTACAAACAAACAAAACAAAGAAAAAAAGAATAGTGATGCAATAAAGTGACTGCTGACAGGTGTGTACAGAGTATTCTGAAAGAACCTGGGCCATCCATGGTTTTGTCCAAGAATTATTTACTGGGCAATTGCTATGCTGTGTCAGAGACACAGAAATAAAGTAGAATGAGTTCTTGTTTTCAAAGACCTCACAGCCCAGTCATAACACCTAAATAGAAACAGCTATGGAACAAGACAGATAATATTGAATGGTATTGAATACTGATAGTCTATCATCCATCCTTCCAGCCACAATCCCATCATGCAACAAGTATTTATTAAATATGCACTACAAGCCAACTCTATTCTTAGCTTTAGAAATATAGCATTTAACACAAACGACATACAAACCATAAACAAAAAATTAATAAAAGGAGTTAATTCTAATAGTTAAAAGTTATTCAAAGAGAATAATTCAGGGTGATGGGATAAAGAATGCTCCAGATAGAGATGTCATAGAAGGTCTCTCTGGGGCAATGACATGCGGGTTGAAGGGGTGTGAAGGAGGCAGCCGTGCAATCATCTGGGTGAAGATATAAGCCCAGGCTAAGGGAACAGCAATAGCAAATGCAAAAGTCCTGAGGTGAGAATAGATTTAGTGGGTTCAGAGAACAGAGAAAGAGCCAGAGTGGCTGGTGTATAATTAGTGTGTAAAGTGGGGAGGAGGCTGCGCGTCCTGGAAGAGGAGACCTGAGGGAAGGACGTGAAATGAATTATATAGTCTCTTACAGTTCAGGGAAAGATTCTATTTTATTCCTTTTTTTTTTTTCTTTTTGAGACAGGCTCTCACTCTATCGCCCAGGCTGGAGTGCAGTGGTGTGATCTCAGCTCACTTCAGCTTCTGCCTCCAGCCTCACCCTTTCCAGTATCTGGGACCATAGGTGTGCACCACCATGCCTGGTTAATATTGTTTGTATTTACTGTAGAGATGGGGTTTCATTGTGTTGCCCAGGCTAGATTAGATTTTATTCTAAAAACGCCAAGATGACGAATTTACGCTGGGAAGGCCATATTCTGATTTATGCTTTAAAAAACTTGCTCTTGGCCAGGTACAGTGGCTCACGCCTGTAATCCCAGCACTTTGGGAAGTCGAGGCAGGTGAATCACGTGGTCAGGAGTTCAAGACCAGCCTGGCCAATATGGTGAAACCCCATCTCTACTAAAATTACAAAAGTTAGCTGGGCATAGTGGCATGTGCCTATGGTCCCAGCTACTCAGGAGGCTGAGGCAGGAAAATTACTTGAATCCAGGAGGCAGAGGTTGCCGAGATTGTGCCACTGCACTCCAGCCTGGGTGACAAAGTAAGACTCCGTCAAAAAACAAACAAACAAACAAACTTGCTCTGAACCCTTCTTTTAGTAATTAATAGAGCAAGTATACAAAAAAGTAAAGATAGAGATCCAAACAACACAGCTTAATTGATATTTATTGAACTTTCCACACCCAATGAGTATAAATACACACCCTTTTCAGCTGCACATAGAACATTCGCTGAGATCAAACATTTGCTGAGTCACAAAATACGTCTCAAAATGTTTCCAGTAATTGAAGTCTTACAGAATGTGTTCTTCCATCAAACAAAACTAAGCTAGAAACCAATTACGATAAGATACCTAGAAAATCCTCCAAATACTTAGAAATTAAATAGCATGCTTCACACTTTGACCTGGGTCAAATAATAAATTAAAAGGGAAGTTGGAAAATATGTTGAGGCCAGGCATGGTGGTTCACGCCTGTAATCCAAGCACTTTGGGAGGCAACGTAGGTGGATCACTTGAGGCCAAGAGTTTGAGACCAGCCTGACCACCATGGCGAAACCTGGTCTCTACTAAAAATACAAAAATTGGGCAGGGGAAGTGAAGCGTGCCTGTAACGCCAGCTATTCGGGTGGCTGAGGCATGAGAATCACTTGAACCCAGGAGATAGAGGTTGCAGTGAGCTGAGCTCTTGCCACTGCACTCCAGCCTGGGAGACAGACTCTCACTCTGTCTCAAAAAAAAGAAAGAAAGAAAATACTTTGAACTGACTAGTAATGAATATACAATATACCAAAAGTTTCTGATATGCAACTAAAGCAGTGTGAGGCGGGTAATGTATAGCTTGAATGCTTATATTAAAAAGAAGAAAGGTTTAAAATCAATGATCTAAGTATCTACCTTAGAAAGCCAGATAAAGAACACATTAAATCTAAAACAGAGAAAAAAAAGTATGAACCTGAGAAAAAAGAAATCAACGAAAGAGCAGAAAGCAATGAAATAAAAACCATATTCTAAATAGAAACAACTGGCAAAGCCACACTTCATTCTTAGACAAGATTAATAAACTTTACAAATCCTCGTTAATTAATCAAGAAAAAAAGAAAGTAAACGTAATGACTCATTTCAAGGATGAAAGAGGGGATAGCCTATAGATCCTACAGACATTAAAAGGATAATAGTATAATACCATGAACTCTGTGTCAACAAAGTCAAAAATATATTTCAAGGAAAAATGTCTCAGAAAACAAAACATACCAATGCTGACTCAAGAAGAAACAGAAAATCTAAGCATCCCAATTTCAATTTAAAAATTTCAGTTCATCGTCTTATGCAAAAACATTTTCACAAAGAAAACTTCAGACCCAGCTGGTTTCACTGGTGACTTCTAACAAATACTATTACCCATTTTACACAAGCTGGCAGAAAAACAAAAGGGAAATGACCATTTCCCATCTTGTTTTATGAGGCCAACATATTTCTAATTTTAAAAACCTGGTAAAGACATTTTCAGGACAAGGACTCTCTTATCCCCACTGTGTGGATGAGCACACTGATGCTCAGAGTGCTGACGTGACTTATCCCAAATCCCAGGATGTGAAGTGGCAGCAATGGGGCCCAGGTTCTCATCCCAAGAGGTTTGCTCTACTGTGCTGTCCTCTAGAAAGCGGCCCTTTCTCAATCTGCAGATCACATCCTGTAGGCCACAGCTCGCACCTGTTGGGGCCAGGAGCTGAGACCTCAGGAATGCCCCTTCTCCCCTTCCTACCCTGAAAGGAATGTGGTTGGTGGGTTTTGCACCCCATATCGCCCATTGTGGAGTCCCTTGTGTGAATCTTTCTATTTACAATGAACAGCTGTGTGAGGCCAAAGATACACGTGTGGTAATAGGAGGAAAGCTTCTCAATCACATCTGGTTTTGTCATTTGGGCCAATAATCCTGTCTAGTCCATTATGTATTGCTCTGTGTAACAGATACGGCACAGAAGGAATGCTTAAAAGTTTTAACAGGAAAGCAGGTCCCTGCCAGATGAAGATAATGGCAGGATCACAGCACGGTAAGAGCAAAACTCTGCTCAGTTTTTACTTATGCAGAGGCCCAAGTTATATTTAAATTGAAGTTGGAGTGTTATCAATTAATATTCAAATCAGCCACCTCTTGTGTTTTACCCACAGTTAGGCTGAGGTGGATGGATCACGAGGTCAGGAGTTCGAGACTAGTCTGGCCAAGATGGTGGCCTCTGTTCCTCTGTGACCCTGCAGTTTTGATGTCCTGGGCATGATTTTAGAAGGGGGCCATTGGCTAGAATGTGGAAATTTCTTTCACAGTGTCTGTTATAACAGGTTGCCAATCTTCATGACTTAGCAACATGGCTTAGCATCATCTCTCAGCCTTGACCTGAGTTACGCCATGCTGAGGCCTTTTTGACAACTCTAGGGCCATGGTTTCCCAGCGTGTCTTCTGCCTATAATTTCCTCTCCTGCAGTTTATCTCTCCCAGCTCCACTGGAAGTTGTTATTTCTATGTTGTCTTTGGGTTAAACTACACACTTATTAGTACGTCTCTCTAAATTCTAGCCTCAGTATGTGTTACTAACTTCTCAAATTGGAATTTTCCAAACTGAGCTCCCAACAGATCCTCCCTATCTCCAGAGTCCTTCCTGTCTCAGCTAAAAGACAATTCCCTTCATCCAGTTGCACAAAACAAACGCTTGGTAGATTTTATTGGTTGGTTGTACCTTTTCTCTCTGTCCCACATCCAGTGCAGTAACAAATCCTGTTGTCTCTAACTTTGGAAGAGACTTGGAGTTCTTACTGCTCTGACTGCATCCACGGCTACCACCCCAGGCAAATCTCCTGATCTCTCACCCAGATTATTGCCAAGAGCCTCCTGACTGAGCTTGCTGCTTTTTCCTCTGCTCTGCTACTATTATTTTCTTTTCTCTCTCTCTCTTTTTTTTTTTTTTTTTTGAGACAGAGTCTTGCTCTGTCACCCAGGCCAGATTACAGTGGCACGATCTTGGCTCATTGCAGCCTCTGCCTCCTGGGTTCAAGCGATTCACCTGCCTCGGCCTCCCAAGTATCTGGGATTACAGGCACCCATCCCACCCCCACCACGCCCAGCTAATTTTTGTATTTTAGTAGAGATGGGGTTTCAACGTCTTGGCCAGACTGGTCTCGAACTCCTGACCTCGTGATCCATCCACCTCAGCCTCCCAAAGTGTTGGGATTACAGGCGTGAGCCTCTTCCCCCAGCTACTGTTATTTTCAAGTAGCAGCCAGAGAGCTCCTGTTAGAACTCAGAATTCACACCATATAACCCGTGGGTGCAAAATCTGTAATTGCCATCTTGCTCAGAGTAAAAGCACCATTCATTATCGTGGCCTCCAAGGTCCTACCTTAGCTGGCCCTTGTCAATCTCTCTCAACTCATCTCTACTCTTCGCTCCGGTGCTTCTTCCACTCAGCCACACTGGGCCCTTGCATACTCTAGGCAAGTTCCTGTCTCAGGGCCTTCGCACCTGCCCTTTCCTCTGCCGGGAGTACCCTCACATCTGCAGAGCCCATTCTCTTGCTTGTTTTAGATTCCTTAGCATGGAGACCTTCCCTGACTACATGAAATAAAATAATACCTTCAGCTCTGACGACCCTGTGTTCTTGTGTCATTTTTTTGAAGCAAGAACATATAACACACATTTTTGAAGCACATATAACAATCTGATGTACTATTTGCTTATCTAATGACACATACAGTCTATCTTCCCCAGGGGAACATAAGTTTCATGAAAGCTTGAATTTATTTATTTTATTCACTGCTGTCTCCAAGTGTGCCTAGAACAGTGACTGACACATAATAGGTACTCAATACATATATTTTAAGTGAGCAAATTAATGAACATATTTCTCTAGTCTCATCTTCCAGAGAATCCCTCCCATTGAACACTAGCTTTTAAACAATTTTGATAATGATGATGACAAGTATTCCTTGAAATAAACTTTGGCAGGTGGCAGGTACAAAAAATATTTTTAAAATGAAAGTATTGGTTGTCAACGTGTGTGTGTGTATGTGTGTGAGTGTACGTGTGTAACATTGATTAAAACAAGCAAACAGAAAAATGATACTGCCAAAGCACGCACAAAGCACATCAGCACAGTGTGAGGAAAGAGTTGATTGGGTTCCAAGTTCTGTGGATTTACAACAATGGCCTCCTGGTCTCCACAGCATCCCCATGGTAATCACACAGACAGGAAACCAGATGTTGGGTTTATTGTGCAAAACTTTGTGGTGATATGGGTGGGGTTACGTTTGGACAGTCCCTCTAGGTTCTGCCTCCTAAGTGTTTTGATTATTTGACAAGAATAGAAAGTTTTCCTGGGAATTGTATAGTGCCTATTGGAGTCCTTATTAGTAGAGGGATCGCTCAGGCACAAATGGATCACTCAGGGCCCCATGTTTCCGGGGAAAGGAAATAGTGAAGTCTCTTCAGTGCTGTTTGACTCTCCCTGTGTCTGGGATTGCCAGATGTTTCAGGACACAGGTGCAGGAGATGGTCCCATTTCCCAGGGCCTTGTCCTGTTTCACACTGTGTTGGGACATCTCATGAAATCAGGACGTGAGTTTCTCCCTGATTCTAACTTTCTATATATCCCTCGTAAAAGCAAGTTTTCTGTTTGTAGATGACCTACATAAAATCCCTACCCCGAACCCTGATGCCCTACAGACAGCTCCTATAAGTCAGGTAGCAGAGAGTCGATACTGTTAGGAGACAGGTAAGTCAAGCTCTCATAGTGCCAGCTGGCAACATTCCTCCTCTGCCCTCAATATTTCCTTCTCTCTCACCCTCAGCCTCTAACCTAGTGGTTCTCAAACTTGGGCATGCCTCAGAACCTACTACTGGAGGGCTTCTTAAAACAGTTTCCTGGGACCCATCCTCATAGTTTCTAAGTCAGTAGATCTGGGATGGGGCCGTGCAGTTTATATTACCAGCAAGTTCCCAGGTGATGTTCATGCAGCTGGCCTGGGATCCTGCTTTAAGAATCACTGGTTTACTTCATCACTTGATGTGAAATTTCTCTTTTATCCACCCCTTCTCCATTCTTACTGTTACTGATAGAGTGTAGGTCCTCACAGATTTCTTAACTTTTAGAACTTGGAGAGACTTTAAACATAATAACATTTTGGAGAAGTAAAATAGGCCCAAAAGTCATATAGCCAGATAGCGGGAGCTGGGACTCAACCTCAGATCCTTCAGACACCTGCAGCGCAGCAGAGTGGCTCACCCCTACGTGCTGGAGAGGGGGCCCTTACACTTGGAGGAGGACCAGCCACTGAGCAAGGCAGTAGCACATCGGGGACTAGGAGCCAGCTTTCTTTTTTGTTTGCTTTGACACCAGGTCTTGCTCTGTCACCCAGGCTGGAGTTCAGTGGCATGATCTCAGCTCACTGCAATCTCCACTCTCGGGTTCAAGCAATTCCTGTCCCTCAGCCTCCTGAGTAGCTGGGACTACAGGCATGCGCTGCCACACCTGGCTAATCTTTGTATTTTTAGTAGAGGCATTATTTCACCATGTTGGCCAGCCTGGTCTTGAACGCCTGACCTCGGGTGATCCACCCGGTTTGGCCTCCCAAAGTGCTGAGACCCAGCTTTCATAACTACTATTACTTCTCTTCTTCCCATATTCATCCAGTTACTTTAATGAACACCTACTATGGGCCAAGGATGAGATCATCCTTCATTCTGTCAAAATGCATTTGAGAGTCACTACTGCATAGCACAGTCATTTGTCCTCTTCTCAATGAGTTCACAGTCTAATCGGAGAGTTGGATATTAGTTAAATAACTGCACACAAAATTAAAGTTGAACTGCCTTTAGGGCTATATAAGAAGATGCATATGAAGCTCTAGCTGCGTGTAAGGGTGAAATTTAATGTAGACGGAGGGGTGGAGGATATTTTTCCCAAGGAGAGTGACAAGCAGTTTGATACTTAAAGGATGAGTCAGCATTAACTCTCGGCATTTGGGAGTTAACGAGATGAAGAGGGGAAGAACGGGATTTGTTGGTGGGAGTTGAATGTACAAAGGCCCTATGAGAGGAGGGACTCCGTTAGTATGAGGGGATGGAAGAATAGCAGCATGGCTGGAGTAAAGAGGGTCAGGGTCAGCCGGGAGCAGTGGTTCATGCCTGTGATCCCAGCACTTTGGGAGGCCGAGGCGGATGGATCACTTGAGGTCAGGAGTTCAAGACCAGTCTGGCCAACATGGTGAAACCCTGTTGCTACTAAAAACACAAAAATGAGCTGGGCATGGTGGCAGGCGCCTGTAATCCCAGGTACTGGGGAGGCTGAGGCAGGAGAATCGCTTAAATCTGGGAGGAGGAGGTTGCAGCGAGCCAAGATCGCACCACTGCTCTCCAGCCTGGGCAAAAGAGGGAGACTCTGTCTCAAAAAAAAAAAAAAAAGAAAAAAGGTGGCAGGGAGGCAGGGTCTAGGCGTCAGGGAGACACCAGGTTGTGTGCAGGGCTTCACAGGCCACTTCAAGACATTTTAACTTTAAGAACAATAGAAGCCACTGTGGGGAGAGGTGGCATGAAAATCAGATTTGCTTTGCTGGAAGATCCAGGAGGCTGCCACGTGGAAGAGGCAGGAGTGGACACAGGTGGGCAGTTAGGGTGCTAGAGTGGCGAGAGATGGTGACTCAGCCTCAAATGGCAATGAGAGACCCAAAGAAGCAGACAGTCAGGGACAATGAGGACACCGTAATCTCCAGGGCTTGGTGAAAGATTGGTTCCAAGCAGAGAGGGCAGGGCTGTGGCTGACATCTGGATTTCTGGAGCGTGTGTGTCATGGAAGGAGACCAATATTGTCTAATTCAAAGCATATTGTGTCTACAGTTTTGTTGTGAGCATTTCCTACATCATTCAATACTTGTCAAGATGTGATGGTTAGAATCATGGTCATTGCTGGGAAGAACTTCGCACTTTCCAACTTCCCCACCAGATTCTGCGTAATAAGGACTACTTACTACGTGGTGTGAGGACTGTCTTTGGCCATCTTCCCAAACCCGGAGCCCCGCCTCCCATGCCTGCCCCAGTGCCTGGCTTGTCGGTGATTAATAAACGTTTGTGGAATGAGGGGATGAGGAAAGGAATGCCTTTAGAAGTGATCTCTGGGATCAAACAGCCATTTAGGTTTCCACGACTTTAGATCTTCAAAAAGTAAGACTAAGTGATTACTTCCAGCCCACCTCTATCTAGTCAAACGTTATGTGTGACTACGAAGTTAACTCAGTTGGAATCACAGCATGTCAACTTCCCTAGAAGAAAGCAGGGAGAGGATAGAATCTTAATTCCGTGGACACTGAAGAGACCAACTGCCTGAAGAGATCCAACCAAATATTTAATTAAAAACAGAAAAAGTAATTGCGTGTTCCAAATGTAATCATGATATGTTGCTGAATGAAACATCTATAGCCTTCCCTAGTGGAAATACAGGGCCACTTAGCCATTGTGAAACTAAATTTATCTTATTTAATTTTCCCAGAATTCTTGTGCCCTAATGAAAAGTTTTGGCTACTTACCAATAACCTTGAGAAAGACATTTCAACTAAATATCTCTCTTCAACAGCTCACAACTTTGAGTCCCTCTGTTTGGAAAACCTAGATTTATCCATGTGCTCTTTTTACAGACAGGAGCTGGTTCTTCTATATCCCACTCCCTTATTTGCTGGCCTCTGTAAGATAAATTTACTCATTCATTTCCTCAGCGACCCCTGGTGATCAAGTCTCCCCATCTCACGGATGAGATGCCAGTCTGATATGTCATCTGTGTTTTGCTTTAGCCTGAATTCTGGGAAGTGTTGCCATTTCTCTTCCTGAACATTTGCTTTGAAGATAAAGGGAGGACGTTCATCTCCCCCAAGGACCTCCCCGGGCATTCCTGCCTGTCATTCGTGTCCTTGCCTTGGGAAATGACATCAGCCAAACATGAGCTGGACTAACAAGCCATCAGGTGACTGCAATCAAATGAAGAGAAGTTCAAGGAAATGTCCTCTGTAGAATCCTTCTTCCCTTTGATACCCAAGCAGTGACTTTAGGAAGGTGACTTGTTTTCACTAAAACCTCCCGACCATTGTAGTCAATTTTAAAACCATGCTCACGAGCATGGAGGCAGTAAAAAGCCTTGTGGTCTGGTGACCTGGGTTCTGGGCCTGGCTTTGCCACTGACCACCTCTGACCTCAGACGTGTCCTTACTTCCCTAGCCTCTGGGTCTTCAACAGGAAATGGGAGAGTTGGGTTGAAGTGGCACTAACCTTTTCAATTGTATGTTTACTCTTTTTGGTGTTATATCTCTAACTGCTCTATGCTCTATGTTTGAAAAAATTTTGACTTCTAAACACATTGAACTTGTTAAGCAGCAGCCTTTATTTTACTTCTCTTTTTTATTCATCAAAGCATATGCCAGAGCCTCTGATCAACATGACTGGTTAATCTTATTCCAGCCAAATAAAACCTCATTGTAGGGACACATGGTTTCTTATAGGATGTGTGAAATTTTGAAAATATGTCACAAATCCCTACTCCAATCCTCATGGACCCCTAAAAACTCTAAGGATCCCAAATGAGGAACAAATGGGCTAAAACATGATTAGAGAAGACTTTCTGTGTCCAGGGTTGTGGCAAAGATGATAGAGCTCCAAAACTCCTATACTAGAAAGGAAAAGTGTTCAGCACTGGTTTAAATAGCCCAAGCTCAGCCTGTGAAAGCTGAGGCCTCTGCCTTTCTTTTTTGTTGGAGGAGGTGGCTTCTACTCATGCTTCCCTTCCATTTAATCTTGTCAGTACCAGAATTCACTGAATAGCTCTGCTCTCTCCACCAATGAATACCCAAAATGCTGAATAACAAACAACTCACCTGTTTTTTTGATGGTTTCATTTACCAACTTCCCTAATGCTTATGGGTTATTTTAGACTTCAAAGAATGCGTTTTGTATCCCACTTTATTTTTTTAATATACTGTTAGAGTACTTACTGTTTTCCAGGCACACCGTAGGTACAGAACACATGCTTGCTGAATCAACTAACCAACACATGTATGAATGAACTCTGTTAAGCACTTCCACATATTCCATGTCATTTAACTCTCAGCAGCTCTGTAAGGTGGGGAGTATTCGTCCCATTTCCCCAGTGAAGAAGCTGAGTCTGAGACAGGTGCTGTTATTTGTTCAGAGTCATACAGCTAGTAAGTGGTGAGGCCAACTTGAACCCAGATCTTTTGTCCACACATCCCTGGGCAGGTAGATTCCTGGTGCTCCTTCCCTGGGTGTTTCTGAATGAGCTGACCCTCTCTCTCCTCCTCGCCATCACCAGCCCCACCCAGATCATAAGTCTGACCTCCAGCTGTCTTCTGTCTTGCTTCAGTATTCTTTTGGACAATTCTCGCCACCCTGATGTTGTCATTCTGTAACATCTTATTTGAAACCACGGACGGCAATTCCCCTACACTCTGTAGCAGGTTCTCTGCAATGTTTTGATGGAATCACAGAGCAGGATCTCTGCAGTCTCCTGGTCCATCCCCTGCCCCAGCAGACAAGCACAGACCTCAGGCTCTGGGAGGACGTGCCCTGCTCTCCATCACCCAAGCGCCCATCAATCTTCCTCCCTGGGAGGGACTTGGTCACTGCCTCTACCCCTTCAGGACCTTCCCAGCTCCCTCTGGTCCTCTCCTCACTGCCATCCAAACACTTCTTTTAGTATGCATAGGGCCTCTCCTGAAAGTCAACATTGTCTTTCAGGGATGGGCCAGTTTGCTGGCTGACACATCTACAAGTCAGGTTCCCATGAGTTAAGAGGAAGGACTTAGTGGGAATGGGATGGCCCTGACAACTTTGACAAGTCTTGCTTCAATGGACACCTTATGTTTCCTTCCATCCCATTCTCAAAGCCACACTGTCCTTTGCTGAACTCTCCTTCAGCCTAAGGACCAGAATACTCATTGTCTTTCCCCAATTGACTCTGGAATCCCAGCTCCTGGGTGTCTTCCTGAACCAAGTGGCTTAAGGAAGCTATTCTCAACTCTTGACTCTGGCTCAGAGCTTAAATATCTCTCAGTGTGGGCCCCAAACTCTCAGAAAAACACAGAGTGTTGGGATTAACAACAGCCTGCAGTCGCAGGACTGCCTGGAGGTTCTCTCTTTGGAAACTGGACATGCATGAATCTATTCCTTCATCACTACACCTGGGTCACTATCAATTTTGGAACCATGTTATATTTTTTCCCTCTTTTAGAACCGAGAAGGTCCCTTTGGAACAACTGGTCCAATGCCTCCATGGTTACCCCCAACCACACACACACCTATGCCCATTTTACAAATGAAGAAACTGAGGTACCTAAACCCCTGGATAAAAAGTTACATCAGAGCACACAAGAAACAGTAAATAACAAATGCATTTTTCTTGGTGATTGATAGTGGAGGTGTTTGAAAACCTTCCTTTCTCTAGGATAGACCAGCAAAGGACTCATGGGCTGGTGGCCCTCAGTATCCATCCCGTTGTCAACAACAAGGCCTATGCCATCCCTGCCTCTATCAGCACGCTAGCTCAATTGCTTGACACGTGGTGCTGATGACAGCACTGTGGCCCCACTGCTTTGGGGCTGAGTGCCCTGAGACAGGGCCACAGTTAGACTTCTAGAAGAGAACAAGAAAAGGAAACCTGTTAGCCAAGTATTTCAGCTTAGTATAAAGTACCTCCTTGGCCATGTTCATGGCCGCACATGCAAGCACACACACACACACACACGCACACACACACACACACACACACACCATCCTGCCCCTTTGATTCAACTGATTTATATCCATGATACATCTTTTAATGAAATAATATAATATCCTAAGTCTAACGTTTGGGGATAGATCTCCCTCCTTACCTGGTTTGCTGAGAACATCCAAGATTGAGAGTCAGAAGGAATGGGACCAGGATCTTGGCTTTGGCCTTGATACAATGTTCAACCTGGGGTAAATTCCCTTTGGAGTTGTTTCCGGATACATAAGATGGAAATGCCACAGCATTGTTCACAGTGGCATTGTGGGCATTGGAAGAATGAAGCCTGTGAAAGCCGTTTGCAAAAAGTGCTGCTCATACAGGAGTATTTGATACCAGAGTTTTGCTCCAGGGACCGTCTGGAAAATTCACGTGTTCTGGGATAAGGGGATTGCTCTCTTTCAGTGCTATTCAACACGTATGGACAGATGTCTTGTTACAATGCTAGCAGTGAGGATGAGGCAGAAATGGGGATGCTGCAGGCACTGTCCATTCTATTAGTGAGTCCAGGACGACCCTGAGTATGGACTCCCTCTTGAAGTAATGAGCTCACCATCACTGGAGATATTTAAGCACGGAACAGACAATCACTTTGCAGAGAAGCACTGGAGGAAATCTAAGCATCAACTAGATGTCGGAATTGATGACCAAGGTTTCTACAAACTTCTCTGGTTTTACAGAGAGGAAAAAGAGAGTTCCATCCAGCAGGGCACATGGTTTGAGTTCCACCAGAGGGTCATCATGGGTTTGTGCTGATTCAAACAGGAGACACTGGAGGTCTTTCTTGAGGTCTGTGGATTCATGCTGGGGGAGTGGGAGAGATGGACACACAGCAGAGCTCTGAGGGGTGCAGGACAGAGGGGTGCCCAGGGCAAGCCTGGTCATGACATGTGCATGCCTACCCTGCCCATATTGCTGCTACTCACCTTCTCGAGGGTAGTCATGCCCACAAGGCTTGTCCACTCAGGAAGCCATAGCAGCTTCCCCATGCCTGATGCCCAAACTTCTCCACCTGATATCTGTCACCATCCAAGGACTGACTCCAGTTGACCAGCTTAATCAGCCAAACAGACTTTCTCATGATTACTATACAAGCCGTGGCTCTCCTTCCTGCTTGCCTTCCCTCACCTAGAATGCTTTGCCCCACTTCTTCCAACTCCCCAGTCTCTGCGCAGCAGAACCACTCATCCTTCTAGGCATCATTTTAATGCTACCACCTCCAGGAGCTCCTCCCTGATTGCTCTCCCATCTACTCTCAACAGAAGTGATTTTTCCTTCTGAGCTCACTTCATCTTTCCTTCTCTTGCAGGGCTTATTCTCTATATTAGAGCTAATTGTGGGCATGTTCTGTCTCCCTTTACCAAAGTTTAAATTCCTTAAAACCAAATTCCCTTTCCCTCTATTCCCCCACTCCTACCCCTGCACCTTGTACCTTTTCCAGCACCAGCAAGTGTCTGATGTTGAATGAGTAAATAAACAAATGCACTTCTACTTGCAAACACAAAAATCATCCGCAAAGTGAACTGATGTGTTTATTCTTCTCTCCCTGAGAGCTAGTCTGCAAAATGCTGCATCTGGAACACAGACGGAAGATCTAAGGGATGTCAGCAAGAGGAGATCACTGGAAAATGGGGAGTACAGAGATAAAACATCGGTTGGTAATATGAAATCATTTAATAAATGG
Organism: Callithrix jacchus; assembly: GCF_049354715.1. Taxonomy (NCBI): domain Eukaryota; kingdom Metazoa; phylum Chordata; class Mammalia; order Primates; family Cebidae; genus Callithrix; species Callithrix jacchus. Next base: position 22,704,396 of record NC_133516.1, on the reverse strand, counting down.
ATCGGTGATTAATCACCAATTAACAAGTCCCAGGACAGATTTTCAAAAGGTGCTCAAAGTTATTGGGCATATCTAATAAAAAATTATAGTAATCATGACCTGATTTAATTTTTTAAAACTGTTTTACACCGTTCTTACGGGATTTCCAGGCCAAATGCAACCTCAAAGGGAGGAGTTGGGAGTGGTGGTATGATGTGTTGAAAACACTCTAGTCTGGGTAACAGAAGATGTGGGCTCTCTCTTAAGCTCTGAAACCAATTTGGTATGTAGACATGTCAGAAGGATGGCCCTTCCATCCCCTTCTAGCCTCCTGCCAATCACAGTGGGACTAGGTGCTCCCTCAGATTAAAGAACGTGTCCGGTTTTTCCATCTGCCTTTGCAATGCTTTGGCTGTTTCCCACTGACTTCTAACAAAAGGCCCTCTGGGTCTACTCGAACGCTGGCCAGCTTAACAGTAGCTCATTGTTGGCCAAAGCAAGGCTGACTGGTGACAAATGTGAAATGGGAGCACTGAGAAAGAGAGGACTCCCATCAACTCATGAGCCAGGGTCTGCCCTTCAGTTTTTATGTTGCAGTCACTGGAGATCATTGAACAGGTCAGTCAACACCAGTGGTCCTGGGTTGCAGTTCCCTGCTCTGCCATTTTGTCTTGTGGTGCTTCAGAGTTCCCACAGATAAACTGAGGCAACAGGAACCAGGCTCCTGTGATTGTGTATATTTGCTAAGCTGGTCACAAATACTGCTTGGCCTTCCTCAGAACCCAGCGGCGAGAAACAGTCCTCTGCAGTGGGAAGAAGAAAACCAGGAATGTCCTCCACCCTCTGCCTCCACCACCCAATGCAAATACAGTGCTCAGCCCTCAGCAGCAAGTAATTAGGTGTTCCCAGGGTGGCCTGTAAATTCTTCACTTCTCTCTTTGGGAGGTAGGAAGGAAAAGCATTCCTACTAAAGATTTCTCTATTTTTCTATCTGTGGGCGAATGTGGATTGAGAGACTGTGTGTGTCAGTGTGCCCTCCCCAGCCCTGTGCCTTACACAACTAGATATTTACACACCAGATGACCCCTGCAGGGAAAGGCAAGTCCCCAGCTGCTGTGGAATTTTAAGAGATCTTTCTGGAATGCCCTTATGGGATGTCTGGTTCTAATTGCCTCCATCAGCCAGAGCTGGCGAGCTGGCAGGAGCAATGAGAGGTGAAATTGAACAGATTCCAGTTCACATCAGACCCCCAGCCCCGCCACAGTCCCCCCAGGGCCAGAAAGGAGAACAATCATGGCCAAGACGGTGGGTGTGGTGTGGTGGAAAGAACGCTTGGCTGGAAGTTGGAAGGCCCAGCCTGCAGCCCAGCCCTGCCGCTAACGCCCTGCCTCGCTTTGGATCCCTCACTTTCCTTCTCGGGGCTCCAGTTTCTCATCTGCTAAACGAACAGTGAGGACTGGCCGATCTCCAAGGCCCCTTTCCAGTCTAAGATTCAGGAACAGAAATGTCAAGCTCTCTTGGCGGCGGTGGTGGGAGGGGAGACGCTTTCTGCTGAACTTTAAAATCAGGTGCTCTGCATTTTAGATCTTTAAGAAGAATGGGGAAGGGGCGATTTCATTTCCACCCATTATAACCTAGCCCTTGTCCCTGCCCCAGCCCCATCCCCATTCCTTCCTCTGGCTGGGATTGGCTGGGGGTCTGAGCGCAGATCCCGCCACAGACCCCGCCAGAGAGGCGACAAGATCCCGTAGATCCTTAGTGCCCCCTGTAGGCCCCCAAAGGCAGTCACGCTGAAATGGGAGTGTCCATGAAGCCACCTCCTGCACAGCACCACAGGGCTTCATCTACCACAGAGCCCCCAATTTTAGAGGCAAGTGACACAAATGGGCCCCTAAATTGTGATGAACTTCTTCTCTTTTGAACCTGCTGCTGTTTTAAGGCTCAGACTAAAACCATTTAATCAATAGCCCCAGCAGGCTGGGATTGGAACACATCATAGAGCATCACCAAACATCAAACATTGAAGACTTCTAGTCCTGTGCTTACCCACCCAGCCCCTGCCAGGTCCCTCACCCCACTAGCCCCTGCTGCTGATGCTTGTCCAGCTCCAGTAACTGGGAGCGCTTTTCTCTCCAAGTCCATCTGGATCAGTTGGGAATTCTGCTCAGCTGATAGTAAGAGTCCTAAACAGAGTGACTTTGGTAGATTGGGAGTTTATTTGCCCATCTAAAAGACACCTGTAGGCAGGCTGCAGCCTACAAAATGATCAGTCATTATTAGAGCACAAGTCTCACATCAGCCCTGCAACCTCATGGGCTACTGCAGAGTCCTCCACAGAGAACACGGAGAATCCCAAAGGCCAACACAGTGCTCTGCCCACCAAGTCAGGCCCCTTGAACACCCACCTCATGACTTGTGCATCTCTTTGGCCATCCTTGCGTCGAGGAGGGCTGCAAATGTAGTCTTATCACCACTCCACATAAAATTAGAATCTCATACTAAGGAAGAAAGGGGGAATGGACAGTGGTGAGCAAGGAACAGGCTTGGCCACGCCACCCGTGTACCGTGAGAGAAGTACTGAATGGGCGTGCAGCTGTGTGGCTGCCTCCTGAGGACGCTAACTTTCCCGTCTTCAGAGAAGGCATGGAGCATTTGTGTGCTGCCTTGCCTGGGTGTGCTCACCTGATCCAAGAGAACTCCTTGCCTCCTCACACGGGACCAGAGCCTTGCCAAGTTGGTGGGGAGAGATAGTATCTGCCAGATCACTCTCTCCTACAGATGATGCCAGGCAAGTAAAACCACCAACTTCCTGAGAGCCAGGCCTCTCTGGTACTTTTCCTAGAGAGAACTATGCCAGCTTACCTACAGTGACCCAAGCCCAGCCCCAGCCACATTCCCCAACCCCCACCTCCACACCCACCTCCAGCTCTCTGCTAGGTCTACAACTAGTGAACCGGTCTCCTTGCCAGCAGCCTCTGGTGGCTTTGTCCCAGTCCCCCTACTCTGAGGGGGAGATCCTCAGCCCATGTTTTAATGAACCCTCACTCCACAGAGACTTTCTCTTATTGCTTTCTCACCATTTGTTCTGCTGGGAGCCAAAGCCACTCATCAGTGCAAAGGGAAAAAAAAAACCTCTTCAATGTTTAAATTTGATATTTAAAATTGTAGATGTGAAACAGAAAAAACTGACTTGGCATCCTTACTTTGGCCCAGTTAACTTCTTTTCCTCTCTCTCTCTCTCTCTCTCTCTCTCTCTCTCTCTCTCTCTGAGACTGGAATGCAGTGGGACAATCATAGCTCACTGCAGCCCTGACTTCCTGAGCTCAAGCAATCCTCCCATCTTAGCCTACTGAGTAGCTGGGGCAACAGGCACACGCCCAGTTAACTTATTTTATCATTTCTAGAGATGAGGTCTCTATATGTTTCTCAGGCTGGTCTTGAACTCTTTCAAGCAGCCTTCCCATATCAGCTAACTATTAATACTTAATTAGCTGGCCTCTGGTTTTCTGGTCTTAGATGCCCCTCGTCCATCAGGCTTGGAAGGGAGGCTGTTTCTTCCATCAGGCTTGGAGGGGAGGCGGTTGGGTCCCAGGCTCTGTGACGTTTGGTGAATGTCCTTGGACGGCTGCACAGCCACTTTCCTATGAATAAAACTGAGGCACAGAAAGGTTACCTATGAGAGTTGTGCCTTCCCCTGGAGCAAGGTATGTTCAGGGTAGAAGAAGGCCCCGGATGAAGGGAGGAGAAAGCTGGGCAGCAGAGTTGGCTCCATTTGAGGAGCCATTTTCTATGTCTCCTAGGCATGCTTCAGCTCTTCCTGTGTCTCAATCTGTGCTGTTTTATTTCATGGCCATCTACATTATTGAATAAATGCACCAATCGTTCATTATACGAAACTGCATTCCCTTTACAGAGAATCATTTCAAGCAAACTTCAATTTTTGCCACCCTTGTTTGACGCAGTCTTAAAGTACCTATTCGTCCTCCCTGTCGCTTTCATCCATTCAGTTCTCTCACGAGACTGAACATGTTTGAAGAGAGAGAGACCCTTCACCATACAATCAGACTAGGATTTCCCTTTAAGATGGAATTTCCAGGAATGAACTGCACTGAAAAGCAGAGACCACCTCTCTGGGAATGCGGGGGAGAGAACTAATCAGCTTCAATTTGTGAAGAACCATTTATCATGAATGCTCTGAAACCATGTCTGTTTTAGATCTTTTCTTCAGCATAATTCAGTGATTGAACATATATCATCGAAGGTTCCTAGACTCCTGGGCTCAGCAGATGGCCCCCCAGAGGCCAGCTTTTCCATTTCTCATAATATACTTAGGCAAAGACAGAGTGTCATTTTAGCACTTTGCTAGTTGGTATTTTTAAAAATATATTTTTGTACTGTTTAATGCTAGGTATTTAATGCCATGGACTACTTAAAACCCTAATAGCAAGTTGAATTATCACTGCTTTGCAGCCAGGAAGCTAAAAGAAAGCTCAGAAAAAAAAATAATTTGATGCATGTCTCATCTTCAGCTCAAGGTGGAAGGAGAAATCTGAGCCCTTTGACTGCATCCTGCAGACAGTGTGACTTCTTCCTAGTACATCTGTGTATATTGAAGTTATTACTTAGAAAACTCAGCCAAGTCTCTCTGTTCTCAGATGCTCAACTCTAATGCCTCCAAAGCACAAAATCAGAGTAGCTCAAATAGGGCAGCGGCTTAGTTTGAGTAAATCCTGTCAGTCCCTGGATGATTACTGTCCTTATAAAGTAGGGGGTCACATCCCCCAAAGAGCAGTGCAAAATCTCTTGGAAAAATGTACATGGGAGATGCAAAGAAGAATGTATCTGCAGTCATCCCTTAATATCTTTGTGGAGATTATATGTTTCCACAGCCACCCAGGCTGGAGTGCAGTGGTGTAATCATGGCTCGCTGCAACCTCCACCTCCTGGGCCTAAGTGATCCTCCCATCTCAGCCTCCTGAGTAGCTGGGACTGCAGACACACAACAGTAGGTCTGGCTTTCTTTTTTTCTTATAAAGATAAGGTCCCACTGTATTTCCCAGGCTGGTCTTAAACTCCTGGGCTCAAGCTATCTGCCTGCCTCAGCCTCCCAAAGTGCTGGGATTACAGGTGTGAGCCACCATGCCCACCCTGTGTTGTGTTTTGTCTTGAGTGCACAATGTAGGATTCACATTTGGACCACTGGTACAGAAGAGGGCAAATTTAAACCCCTTCAAGTCATAAACTTGCAGGTATATATGCTAAGTGAAAAAAGGAGGGAGTTCAAGTAGCTCACAACTATAATTCCAACACTTTGGGAGGCTGAGGTTGGAAGATCACTTGAGGCCAGGAGTTGAAGATCAGTGTGGGCAACGTCTCACGAACCGGTTTCTACAAAAAATCTAAAAAACTTTTTAAAAGGGAGGGCCATGGTAAACAGTACATATCATACATTGATTTTGTATTTCAAAAGGAAAAAAGAATAGGGATACGATATACACACTTATGTGCACTACATCCATGATGTGTGCATTTGAAGGGATGCCCCAGAAGCTGGAAACCTTGTTATGGAAGTGGAAGATGGGTTGGTGGGAGGAAGGAGGAGGAGGGAGAATTTTTACTTTATGTCTTTGGTACCTTTTCAACTTTAAACCATGAGAACGTATTACCTATTCACCAAAGAATAAATAAAATTTGATTTAAAACATCATGCAACCTGTTCTGTGGCAGGGTCAGTGGCCCGGGGTCCTGCTCGGAGTAGGAGACCAGTAGGTTGCAGAGAATTGTTTTAGAACCCATCTCAGCCAGCTTGGCTGAGAGTTGTGGCATCCTTTGACCTTAGGCTGTGCTCCTCCTGCTACCCAGAGTGGGTCCAGGAGTTGTAAGCTCATGTTTCTTTGAGCAAATGATGCTGTACATTAGTTGCTGGCCGTCATATCATGCTTTTCCAGCAAAGCAACAGGAATGCTTATGGCCTAGGGTCTCACTGAAGAGGGTTATAGATCAAACAGAGGGCACACCAGAAGCTGGTCAGGATGCGCTGCCAAAGTATATCCTGTGAGGGAAGGTTGAAGCCCAGAGACGAGAGGGCCCGAGAAGATACGTTTCCAGCCATCTGAAGGGAAACCAGAAAGCAGGCTAGACTAGAGCCGAGTGGCCCTGTGTCCTTGGCGTGCTGCAGAGTTCCCAGAGCCTCTTTCCTCATCTGCAACATGGAGCAGTAATATCTACAGCAAAAATATCTCCGGAGTTTTCTGGTTTACAACTTAATGCATGCAAGATGTCTAGCGCATACTAGGCACCCTGCAGAGGTTTCTGAGTCCCATCTCTACCACAGATCATCCCTGTCAAACCACTAAATTTGTTCAGAGTGGCCCCAGCGGGTGAAAGCTGCAGGAAAACAGACTTGGGCTCCTATTAGATAAGACTTTCCTATAGACAGAACCATTCAAAGATGGAGCAATTCTGTCTTGAGGTGCATTGTTGAGATAACAGTGCTTTATTGGAAGAAACTGAAGGTTCTTCTTTCGGAGTCTCTAAACTCGTGACAGACCAAGTAGGATCAAAGCCCCTGGGGCCCCATCTCAGACGTTGCCCTTCGTGGGCCCTTCCACCTCACTCTCCTCTCCCTTCCTGTCCCTCCTCCAGCCAGCCCGTGCAGCTCCCAGAAAGGCTCAGTTAAGAAGGCATTTGCAGACCTTCCTGCGGCTGGCACCACCACATTTTTTGCATTCTCTGCCTCTGCAGCTCCTGGAGCCATGAGGTGTGTATCTGCCTGTGTGTGTGTCTCTTATCTACCTCAGGAGAAAAGGACACGAGTCTTGTGACTCAGCCTAAGAGCAATTTCCTCCTTTGATTTCACATTTCCAACTGGAGGGACTCTGGGCTCTAGCAATGGCCATGAGGGTGTCTTCTTAGAGTGAACATCCTTAATTGTGCTTTCACTTTCCAGAACTTCTGAGCGGGTGCTGTTTGGAGTCCGTGAGAACTCCAGAATAAGTGAGATCTGATCCATGCTCCAAACTCAACCACAGGCAAATGGAGGGAACGCACATTGACGTTCAGGGTAACTCTCACGCTGAATGAACTATGACAGATGCCACAGGGAGCTAAGTGCCATAAGGAATGACTGTAAATGTTAGATACAATAATGGCAAGTGGTTATGTTAAAGGGAAAGCAGTCCTTCTCAGTTAGAGATGCATGCAAATGTTTAGATTATTTAAAAAATACTCTAGGGAAGGCCAGGCGCAGTGGCTCACGCCTGTAATCCTAGCACTTTGGGAGGCCGAGGCAGGCAGATTACATGAGGTCAGGAGTTCAAGACCAGCCTGGCCAACATGGCGAAACCCTGTCTCTACTAAAAATACAAAACTTAGCCAGGCATGGTGGCGGGTACCTGTCATCCCAGCTACTCAGAAGGCTGAGACAGTAGAATCGCTTGAACCTGGGAGGCAGAGGTTGCAACGAGCCAAGTTTGTGCCCCTGCACTCCAGCCTGGGCGACAGAGCAAGACTCAAAAAAAAGGTGGGGGGGGGAATCTTCAGTGTTTTGGGGTGAGATGACATGATGTCTGGGATTTGCTTTAAAATATTCCAGAAGAAAGGTTGGAGAATAGATGAACAATTTGGCAAAACATTGATACTTATTATTGTTAAAGCTGGGGATGAGTACAAGAGAGTTTGTTATATCATATTCTCTGTTTTTGCATAGGCTTGGAAAATTCCAGAATAAAAAGTTAAAAGGAAATGAGTGGTTAATGCTGCCAGGAGGTGTGTGGGTCAGGGGCAGCTTCACACAGTAGGTGAGATTGAAACTGGGCTTAGAAGATGAGTCAGAGATTGGAAGTGGGAGGGATAGACACGATTTGGAAGCTCTTGTTGGCTTTATTTTTTTGTCTGTAAATCCTCCTGCTCTCCTGGGTTTTCATACCAGCGAAAGCATTTCCCCTTCCAGGGTGTGACCTGCCCTTGTTTCAGACACCCCTCGGGTGGGGCCCTGCAGTGAGGCTGCCAGAGCTGGAGCTGTCCCGGCCCTGACCAGGTCTTACAGCCCCCATCCCCCTTCCTTCCTCCTCTCTCCCACTCCGTGCCCCGTCTGGGGAAAATTATCCCAGCTCCAAGTAGTAAATTTAAGGCCTTGGCAGCCCTCCCACAGATGACTCCCAAATTATCCCATTCCAAGGGTGGGAGTGGGGAGGCCAGAAGTTCAGGCTTGAGGCATTGATCCAGTCGTTTGAGAGCTCCGGGCGCCATCTGCTGACGCCGCCCGGAGCTCCAGCTTGGAATGGAGGCAGTGCGGGGTGGGGCGAGGGCGGAGTGGGTGGTGGTGCTGGAATTCACAGCTCAAGAACGAGACCAGTTTCGGATCTCTGAGAATGAAGGGGATCCACTGTTTGACAGACACCAGGCAGAAAAGGGGACGAAAGAGGACGTGTGTGCATGTGCACATGTGTGTGCCCGAGTCTGTGTGTTTGTGGATTTATACATTTTATGCATGGCGACCAGCTGTTGGGCTGGGGTGTTTTGGAGGGTGTGTTGGGATGGTGTGCATGCTTCTGTCATTGTTCCTTAGGGTGAGTATGTGGGCCCGTCGCCAGAGTAAGAAGACAGTAAATAAGAGGTAATCAGGCCCAGCTGTATCCCTTCGAGGGAAGTTTCCAGATGCCTCACATTGTTAATCCTCAGCCCAAACATGGTGATAGGAGACTCAGTTGATGGCATTTTCAGCTGAGGAAAATGAGGCACATAACATAATCAGAGTCCTTAGCGAGAAGACTGGCTTTACCACAAGCATTAAATAACCTGGAGGCAAAGACCCTGGAGGTCATTTAGTTCAACCTTATTATTTTGCAGAGAAGGAACCATGAGTTCAATGAAGGGAAAAGCGAAAGAGAGATCCTATTAGATTATCCTTCTCAGCCATGAGTTCTGATGGACAACTCCCAAACCCAAGTCCAATATTTGTGCCAGGAGAGTCCTGGGCAGCTGCTCTCCTGCCCTACCCCATTTCTGCTTTACTTCTTCTCTATTTTCTCTCCCGAAAGAATTTCCTGACCCATAAGTCCTGAAAGATTTATTATTTCCTGAGGCATCCCTTAGTTGGAAAATGTAGCTTTACAGCCCCTGACTCAGGACCACACTGGGGTCGCAGCTCTTAGCGTGGGAGCAGAATTTCTCCTGCATGGTGGTGGGGAGGACGCCAGCCTTCCATCCATCCCAGAGGGGCCAGCAGCATCATACTTACATTTCCTGGCTTCTAACTAAAGTGCTGAAACACCAGCTGAGAGGTGTCTCTCAGCAAGTTAGTTGTAAGAATAACCACAAGATCTAAGAAGAACCAGAGAGCTTGGTTTCTCTCCTCACCAGCTGGAAGGAGGGGGCTTGGGATCTTCCTGTCTTCACGATTATTTCTTTTCTCTAAAACGACTGCCTCTGACTCTAGTCTTTTCCCCTCCAATGTGAAAAAATATATATTCCTAAAGCACAGCTCACCTCAAAATCCTGCAGACAACACCTCCTTATTGCATATAGGATAAGCCCAGATACTTTTATGGGTTCTTCAAGCACCTCAAACCAAGACCCCACGTCCCTCCAACACCTTCTTTTCATATACTCCCATGTGCACTGAGCTCCAGCCACCCTGGCCCCTTACATATTTCTGGTTCCGCCCCCAGAGCTGTTCTGCGTCTACACTGGCCATTCTGTCACTCACAGCTCCCTCATCCTCAAATGCCCCTTCTCTGTCTCCACACGTGGAGATCCTGTTTCCCAAAGACCTATCTCAAATGCCACCCTCTCCTGGAAGCCTGCAGGGTCCTCCTCCCTCCAAACTAAACAATCTCTCTTGAGTCCCCTGGTATCATATTTGGCTTGTAACTTTTCAAATTCTTCTTGGCTGCCCTATTTTACAGCTCCTTGTTCCCACTGACTTCCCTCACTCAGATTCTGAGACCCTGGAGGGCAGCGGCAGTGCCTACGGCGTCTTGTTCTTCCCTTTTCATTACCCTCCTTCCTCCCAAAGATCCAGCAGTGAGGGCAGTTCCCGGCAGTGAGAACATTCTCAGGGGGTAGTGGTAGAATTGGATTTCCAGGCAACTTCTAAGTGATCCACATCATCTAATATTTTGACTTTTCCAATCTCTGCTATCTTCCCCTAGGGCAAATTAATGTGGAAGAGTACTTCACAGAACTCAGACAAACTGCCATGCAGTGAAGAGAATGTGGCAGGAAGCCCTGGTATTCTAGAAGCGGCTCTGCCCACTCCAGACAAGATCCACAGGCCTAGTGCTCTACCTCCAGGGAGATCACGTTCTAGAGCAAGGACCGCCACTGAGAAGAAGGTAATGTGAGCCTTCAGCATGCAAACCTGGAGAGCTCAGCCCCGGCATCCTCCACGGTCACACAGACAGGGCAGGTGTCCTTATAGCTTTGGCTCTGAGACGAGAGCTGCAGCGGGACACAGGGTTCTAGTCCTGGCTTTGCTGTAACCCAGCTCCCAGACCTGGAGCAAGTGCCTTACCTGTCTGTATAATGCGGGGGCTGACGCAGATCATCCTGAAGCCCTCTGCAAGAGAGACACACTGAGATCGTTATAAGGACACACACCAGTCAAGTCAGGGTCTTCATTTGAAAACCTTTATACATTTTTTTCCTCTTCAATCTTAATAAAATTAAGTCGCCTAGAGTCGTATATATGTCAAACCGTTTTGGTCCATCCAAATTTTGTGTTAGTAACCTCCAGCCAACAAATCATTTATTTTCTGACCTTTTGTTTCATAGCTGCCATTTCATGTGTCTGAAAAATGAGATGTAAAATGAATACATATATTTGAGGCCAAAATTTTGTTTTCTTTTCTTGAGATGGAGTTTTGTTTCTGTTGCCCAGGCTGGAGTGCAATGGCGCGATCTCAGCTCACCGCAACCTCCGCCTCCTGGGTTCAGGTGATTCTTCTGTCTCAGCCTCCCGAGTACCTGGAATTACAGGCATGTGCCACCATGCCTGGCTACTTTTGTATTTTTAGTAGAAATGAGGTTTCTCCATGCTGGCCACACTGATCTCGAACTCCTGACCTCAGGTGATCCACCGACCTTGGCCTCCCAAAGTGCTGGGATTATAGGCGTGAGCCACCATGCCCAGCCGATTTTGCTTCTTTTAAATAATTTTTGTATTTTTGTCTAAGAATGTACACATTCATTTTAAGTAAATTTCCAAGAATGATGCACATTTGTTTTTTTTCTAAAGATGTTATGCAATCATTTTCTCTATTGGAAGTACAGAAAATTATTTTTTAAAAAAAGACAAGTATCTCCTAAAATCCTACTACCTAAAGACAGATGTTAACAATTTGGTTAGATCCCCTCGGATCTCTTTCTAGGCATGTTTTTTGGATATAGTTTTGCAAAACTATAATCATGTGTGAAGTCTTGTTTAAAAGCCCTGGATTTTTGCATAACAAAATATTATGAATATCTTTCCATGCCTATAATACTCTGTGGTGTTATTTTTAATGGTTTTACAGCATCTTGTCATGTAGATATACTATATTTTATTTAACCAGTCTTTTATAATCTCATGAATACCTTATTTTCATGTGTACATCTAATTATCTTCTTGGGTTATAGTCCTAAATATAGAATTGCCCAAAGATATTGACTTTATCTATCTTTCACCCAGTCTGCCCCTGATATTCCCAACATGTTGAATGATGGAATGTCAAAACCGGAAGGGACCTTAGGCATGAAGATTTACAGATTGTTTAACAGACAGGAAAACAGAGGTCTGAAAAGGGCAAGTGCCTTTCCGCAGTTCCCAAAGGGAGCTAGTGGTAAAGTCAGAACAGAGTCCTTGCTCCCTGCCCAGCAAACTTTTCTCTGCCTTTTTTAAAACACAGGGTGCTGGATTGCATCAGCTGGAAGCACTCTTTGCAGGGTTTTAAATGTATCTGCAGCAAACCTGGGTATCTACTGAGCTGGCATCTATACCAGATAAATATCTAGGCTAAATGTCTGTGTTAAATATGACCTGAATCAAGCAGGACACCAACTGTTCACTATCCCAACAAACAGAAATCTCCTTCTAGGGTTAAGATTTTCATTTTTTGATTTGAGGAGTAGGACTGAGATGCTGAAAAGTAGCTGCACAGACTGAGCCTTCTGTAAGATGAGGACTGGTGTGAAACGGCTTGAAGACTTCAGGATTTAAAAGCTCTCATTAAAATGAAAGACAGGTCTGGTGTTTGAATCCCCTAGGGCAGGTAAGTAAGGCAAGCTCCTACCTTGGCTATGGCCTCTCGGGCACCAGAGTCGAATAATCCATTCCTGTGCTAGGTAAGTTCCCCGCAGCTCCAGAGAAAGCCTTCCATGGGGAATGAGGTGGGCCAGGGAGGCCCCGCTTATGCTAACGAGGCACTAAATTAATGCATTACATGCCTCATTTAGCACGACTGTGCAAAACCTAAAAGTACTCATAAATTTTCTTTCTGGGGTCAAGAATCATAAAAGGATAGATGATCAACCATTAATTAGCAGAGAAATTAAAGCTTGACGGCTTCTGTTCTATCCCTGTCTTCTCTCAAACAGCACAATTTGTTCTAGACGCTTTTTGAAAAGCAGTCTTTCTCAGGAAAAAAAAAAAAAATGTGGCATCAGCCAGGAGAAGGGCTTCCTGTCCTTTGTGGCTCTCAGGGTGAGAGGATTTGTACAGAGGTGACTTTTCTAGAAGATCCACACTGTACTTTTGATCCACAAAATTTTGTCTTCTTTTATTGACTTTTTTTCTAACAGCTTAGACTAGTCATAACTTGTAGAAAAGGACATTCAACCACTTAAGAGTCTCAATGACACCTGAGTTTGGCCACATGCTATCAGAGACCACTGGGATCTCTGCCTTCATTTATATTCTTCTGTTTGAATTTGCCAGTGACTACTGAGGACAAATCTTTAAACGTTCATTGCTCCTTCCACCTGCCTTTTTTAAATGATATGTGTTTATGTATTACAGAAAATTGGTTGTGGGTTTTAACACAGTTCTTAACTGCAAGTCTTAATCCTGCTGGAGATCTGTGCTAGTTCTTATGACCTTAGTGTGCCTGCTGGGTATAAAGTGGGATACTTGGTCAAGTAACAAAGTGGTGGCCGGTTGTGGTGGCTCACTCCTATAATCCCAGCACTTTGGGAGGCCAAGGCGGGCAGATCACCTGAAGTCAAGAGTTCAAGACCAACCTAACTAACATGGAGAAACTGCGTCTCTATTGGAAATACAAAATTAGCCAGATGTGGTGGCGCGTGCCTGTAGTCCCAGCTACTTGGGAGGCTGAGGCAGGAGAATCGCTGAACCCGGGAGGTGGAGGTTGCCTTGAGCCAAGATTGTGCCATTGCACTCCAGCCTGGGCAGCAAGAGCAAAATTCTGTCTCAAAAAAAAAAAAAAAAGAAAGAAAGAAAATGGCGAGGATCACAAAATGACCTATCAGGTACTATACTGAGTACCTAGATGTGAAATAATTTGTATACCAAATCCCCAAGACGCACAAGTTACCTATATAACAAACCTAAACATGTACCCCTAAATCTGAAAAAAAAATTTTTTTAAGTGATGCTCTGAACAACACTATCAATGTCGCTTTCGAGGACGATAAGTCTCCCTGCTCCCTTCCCCAGGCCTGTGCTCTGGCGGGAGGGATTGGCGAGTATCTCCAGAGACTGACAGCAGGGCTGCTCCCGAGGCTTTCCATCAGCACTGGAGCCTCCCAGGCATCTGCCAGCAAGTGTAAACAGAAGCCTAGAGGAAGGCTCAGCTCCTTTGAATCCTCTTGTGTTTCAGTCATGGCTTTGGAGGTATAAATACGCCCAGATGTTTTAAACTTCTCCCGTTGTATCTAAACAGAACAACTGGGGCTTTTGCACCTCTCCTCCCGCCTCTCCTCCCCTCGCCTGCAGGGAAATGCAGAGAGCCTAATTAAAAAAACTTCCCTTAGTTTCTCTAATAGCTCTCAGCCCCGGGAAGCCCGGGGCATTAGAGCATTTGGTCAACAAGAGAGACACTAACATTTAAGGCCCCACCTGTGAGAAAGCCTGCACCAGTAAGTTCAGATGCAGATTAACCCCCTTAGGGAGTGGAGGAGCTAGAACCTGAGAGGCGTGGATTGACTGCAGTGAGGCAGTGAGTGGCAGCTGGAGGATGGACTGACCGTCTCTCCCTAGGTCAAAGGCCAGTTTTCTAACAGCAGTCACAGAAGCCACTGCTGGCTGCTAATTCATTATAAAGGGTTCCATTCTCCCTTTTCCAAGGGGCTTGACATGAGCATCCTCCTCTGGCCTCTTCTCTCCAACCTATAGCCGCCCCTGAGTTCTGGCCCGGCGATAGCTTAAATTAGTCTCTCTCCCTTCAGTCTCTGTTACTCATTGGAATCACTGTAAGCTCAATGCATCCTCCACATTACTGCACAACTGCTCTTCCCAAGATGCAGACCATGCCATTCCCTGGCTTGAAATCCTTTCCCAGTTCTTTCTTGACTCTAGAATAAAGCTGCAAAGCTGCAACCCTCTAGGCTCAGCTTCACCTTTCCCTGTCTAGTCATGCTGGATGTCTCGCTTTTCCCGAGCACCATTTTGCCTTTGTTCTTGCTATGCCTTCCATTTGCAAAGCGCTCCCCACAGTCAGGCCTGGAAAAATGCAACCCTCCCTTCAAAACCAAAACATGGACATCTCTGCGGTTCATCCTTCCTGGACCTCTGTAAACAGAGTCGATCACGTTCCCCAGGTCTCATTCTGTTGAAATGATCTCTTTATGTCTTTTGCCTTCAGGCTGGGAACCCTATGAAAAGAAGTGGCCTGTCTTATCCACTCTCATGCCTCCTCTCCTGGATGCCGTGTCATTATCCCTGTAAATGTTGTACAGGGTAGCAGTGACATCATATTTTATGATTTTTTTTTAAGGCAAAGTTTCCCTCTTGTTGCCCCGGCTGGAGTGCAATGGCACAATGTTGGCTCATCACAACCTCCGCCCGCCTCCAACCTCGCTGCAACCTCCTGCCTCAGCCTCATGCACCACGCCCACACCCAGCTAATTTAGTAGAGATGGGGTTTTACCGTGTTGGCTAGGCTGGTCTCGAATTCCCGACCTCAGGTGATCCTCTTGCCTTGGCCTCCCAAAGTGCTGGGATTACAGGCATGAGCCACCACGCCCGGCCATATTTTAAGATTTAACAGGAATTTTCTGGGCCACTGAAGGCAACCCTTAACGTCAGAACATTAGACCTGCTTCCCAGAATACTGCTAGTTAGATGTTAACCTGCCGTGTTCCCCAGGCTGTCCATGAGGGACCCTGCACTGCAGCATGGAGCCTAGCAGGGCATGAGATCCCTTAAGCCCAGAAAACTGCTGGGGCAAATGCCTCCCTCCTCTCGGCATTCCATGCCAGTTAGAGGACATGTGGAAAACAGGCCAAAACTGAGCATTTTGAGTAGGGCCAAGGAACACCCTAGGTCAGAATGGATGCGGACAGAAAAGCATACAGCCTGGACCCTGTCTCAAGCCAGTGAATCACCATCTCTGGGATGGAGCCCAGGCCTAAGTGTTTGCACGCTTCCAATGTATAGGCAAAATTGAAAATCATCACTTTAGTCCAAAATAGTGCAACGCTGGCAACACACTTGTGAACTCTCAAGAACATAAACAAAGCAGTCTCTCTCGAAGAGTTCTGCAAAATACCAACGTTTCCCACCTAGTTGAAGGAGTCAAATGGAGTGGGTTTAGGTGGCTTCATTATCCAAAATGAGCTGACTCCTTGGTCATAAAGTGGCAGCCAGAGGATTGCAGAGAAGTTCTTCCACACTGGGCTACTCAAAACCACACAAGACCTGTGATCAAAGGACTGGGGTGCAAACTCACCCCAGCCACTTACTGACTTTTTGGCCAACTCTGAGTGTTGTTTTCCTCAGCCGTAAAACCTATTTAGCAGCAATTCTTACCACAGTTTACATTGTGAAGCTTGGATAAGAGATGAGAGGGCATTCTGTAAATGATAAGGGCCAGCTGTTAACTGTGGTCATTTTTGATGCTATTATTAAATATTTCTTAGTTTATGGGAAACAAGGCCAGTGTCTTATTCATTCCTGCACCCTTCATGCTGGACATCTGTGCCTGGCTCATGTCCGGTTGCCTAGAGTGTGGATTGAGTATGTGAATGAATACATGAAGTAATGAAGTTAAGAGTGAGTGAACGAATAAAAGGATGAATGAGCTACTGAAGCTCTGTGTCCAAAATCCCCATGCCACTGTTCTCCAAGAAAAAAACAAAGCTTTTCCCCTGCCTTCCTTCTAAGCCTTCAGTGGACATGACCCACGCGTGGGGCAACTTAACAAGAAGCAGACATCTGGGGACTGGAACCACTGTTACAAAAACTACCCTGGACCTAATCTCGAGGCTCAGGAAATGTATATGTCTTTGCAGTTTCTGCTTTTGTCGTCGTGAGCCTCCTTTCTGCAAGGCTAGCACCAGGCAGAGGCTGGCCACAGCCAAATGGGCAAGAACAAAGGTCAGAGCAAGGAGCGTGGGGAAAGGGGTGGCGTGTCCACTCTGCCCTCATGTCCAGAAGTGAGAAAGTGGGCCTAGCTCTCACAGCGCCGGCCCATGGGCAGAGGACACCAAATAGAGATGGGGGCAGAGCTGCTGGAGTCTGGAAAAAAGACCCAGATTCAAGTCCAGGGGCCACCGCTTCTCTTCTGTGTGGTCTTGGGTAAGTAACTCAGTCTTTTTGTAAAAAATGGCTAATAACTCCTGTGTCATAGAACTGAGAAGAGTACAGGAAAAAATACTTCTGGAAACTCCTAGCAAAATGCTTGGCTTTAAACAGTTCATTTTTTCAACAAAATTTTTGTATTATGACTTACCAAGTCCCCGACACTATTTCGGGATGCAGGGCACTCAATAAATCCTTCCTCCCTTGTGTGTTTTCTTCCTTCTCCTTCCTTTCTTTCTTCTTTCTTTCCTTCCTTCCTTCTTTTTTTCCTTTCTTCCTTTCTTTCCTTTCTTTCTTTCATTCTTTCTTTCTCTTTTTCTCAGAGTAGTTTTCTTTTTTTAAAAAACATAAATGATAAACACTTGGCTTATGTTTAAATCAAATGACATGTGGTATCATTTGGTTTAAACATAAAGGTGTGAATTAGTGTTGCCCAGGCTGGAGTGCAGTGGCACGATCTCGGCTCACTGCAACCTCTGCTTCCCAGGTTCAAGTGATTCTCCTACCTCAGCTTCCCGAGTAGCTGGGATTACAGGCACCCACCACCACACCCAGCTAATTTTTGTGTTTTTAACAGAGATGGGGTTTTACCATGTTGGCCAGGCTGGTCTTGAACCCCTGACCTTGTGATCCGCCCACCTTAGCCTCCCAAAGTGTTGGGATTACAGGTGTGAGCCACCATGCTCTGCTGACTGTGTTTTATAAGAGAGGTTTGCCCCTGTCACATGAGACAGAAAAGATGCAGGGAGGTGCACTAATACACACTTATTACCACGGATAGAAAAGCATGCATATCTTCTAGATGATTTCTCTCAATAGGCGGGAAAAGGGCAAATTATATCAAAACCTCCGATTGGACAGGCCAGCACTTTCCCAAAGGAGACAGGGCCAGATGTGTCCAGATAGTCTAGGAGGGCTGGGGGAATTTGAGGTGCTTCTCCTGCTCCCAGTTATCTCTCATTTCCTTTGGGAGCCCCGGAGACACAGCCTTCCCAAAGCAGCCTCCAAGGTGGCCTGTGAAGCTTTTGTCCTTGGCAGCAGAGAAATTTCTGCTTCAGTGGTTTCAAACAAGGCTTGCATTAACTCCAGGCCTGTGAAGAGAGCACGTGCAACAAAACCCAACACCGTGTCCCGGCCCTCAGACAAGCACAGAAACAAATGGTGCAGGAATTTTTCAGAATAGAATCATCCGCTCAATGTCACTGCATACATTTACCTACCTCAGTGCTTATTCAGGGGCCCCTTTAAAGGGTGATATCAATAGAGATGGATCAGACAACATCTCTATGGCAACACCTCCACTGAGAAATGATGGTGGCCACAGCGAGAGGAGCAATGACTATTTTTTTAAAAAATATACACAAATCCAACACTACTCACCCCAGAGCGCCCTTTGGCTCCCAGGACATAGGGCTGTGTTTAAGACAACAGCTAGGAGCTCATAACAAGACTAATTAGGGGCACAGGGGAGCATGCGAGCTCAGGACAGAGTTTGCACAATGAATTAAGACCTGTGGCTTTGGGATACTGAAATTTGTCAACAAAATTAACATTCCCTTTCCTGGAAACTCTCAAGCTGGAGGAGTTTATGAGGACCTCATTTTAAGTGTCCAACTTGCAGGGAATTATTAGAGAGAGAGAGAGAGAGAGAGACACGGTAAAAAAACAAATAGCCACCATCAGCCCCTTTGACAGCATTGTAAACCTAGCCAAGGGCGGGATCCGCCCACTGCTTCTCACAGCCACTCTCCTCTGATGCCTTTGCAGATTGGGATTTGGGGAAGGAGTGGCCTTCATGACCTCAAAGTCAGAAACCTAGAGGGTCTCTGTGGTTTAAAGAGCCGTGGTAAGAGAAAACCTAAAACAATACTCATGCTAAGAACAATCAACACCACAATAAAAAGAAGAAAAGAAAAGGACGAAGTGGGTTCATTTACATAAGTACTTTTAGGAGGTCTTGTGTATTCAATGCTTTTGAAAGAAATTGGCCACTGTCTCAGCAAAGCAATTTTTCCACTTGCTGGAAAGGATGAAAAAAGGAGAACCGTCCCTTCATCAGTTGCATGGTGTGTCAGAGCCCAGAAATGTGAGGGAAACAAACCCAAGGTCTGGGAGGCTGCTCATATTTCTCCACTTACTTTTCCCGTGACCTTAGGCAAGTCATTAACCTTGCTTGCCTCTCCACTCCTGCCAGACATGTGAAGTACTCACTGCTGACTGCAGAGAAGAGATTCCTAGGTGAGTGCAGAGCCTATACGGAGTGCCCTTTCCACCTGACACGTGAAAGAAAAGAGCTGTAACTTATGACAGCCGCAGGTGCAGGACCTGTGAGCTTCACTCACTGTCCCCCGGTGTTTGGGTTCCTGCGCTTTAAACCACCTTATGTTAAGAAACCTTGTCAGTAGAAAATAGACTGCAGCTGATGGCTTCTGTCATTTGTGCTGTTGTTTGGAGGTCAGGGCTCTGAGTCGCTGTCAGGTGGCACAGGGAATGCTCCCACCTCCAGCCCCCACTGTCTACTTACCCAGATCCACAAGGCTCCTCAGAGCCTCCTCTTCACCGACTGGCTCTTTTTGCCTTGTTCTTTCTTTTTCTTTTCTGTTAATTCTCTCAAAATGTATGTTCCTTTTAGGCAGTTGTAAGAATTTCTACAATAATCCGTGTTCTCAATTTTAGGAGCCACAATAAAAAAACTCTCTTTTTTCCCTGCATTGATACCTTCTTAAAGTTTAACGCATACAAATTAGATAATTAAAATAATTCCTTTGCTTAGGATCTATAATTCAAAACAAATACCTCTTACAGAATTTTTAAATTCCATTAACCTAGTTAAAATACATATTTTGTATCCACTGAGGTATAACAAATATTAATTTCACTAATTTATGTTGGGTTCTCTATTTCACTAATATGTATCAGTTAAAATGTTCTGCAAGGGCTATGAAAAAGCATGAATAGAGACTCAGAATATTTCATTCAATTTAAGAGAATAACATTAAGTTCAGAAGCAATTAATGTAATTTTGCTACTCCATACATTTTCATTTTCTTTTAATAAATTATCTCTCCAACGTTATTACAGTACAATGCTGTAATAAACTATATTTGCTTTAAATGGATATTGCATTTTTTAAAATCATGAGTTTTAGCTTTTATAATGTTATATTTTTAAGCAAAATCAAAATTTCCCCACTCTTCGTTTGATGGGAGTCAGTTTCAGCCCAGCAAAAAGAGATACATAGCTATTCGGTTCATTTCCATTGATGGTAAACACGTGTTGCAAGTCCTGTTTTTCAGTCTTGTACTTTGTTCATTGACTGATGACAACTGTTATTTCCATAGGGTTTACACTTCACAATATCGGCTGTACATTTTGAGCATGGCAGTATGATTGATAGCGCTTCCATTTATTTTTTGCTTTCAAGGGTATGCATGTGATCCACAAATACAATTCACAACACAATTAAGAGTTGATGTAGGCTGGGTGCTGTGGCCCACACCTATAATCCCAACACTTTGAGAGGCCAAGGTGGGCGGATCACCTGAGTTTGGGAGTTTGAGACTAGCCTGGCCATATGGTGAAACCCCATCTCTACTAAAAATACAGAGTTAGCCGGGCGTGGTGGTGGGTGCCTGTAATTCCAATTACTGGGGAGGCTGAGGCAGGAGAATCGCTTGAACCTGGGAGGCAGAGGTTGCAGAGACCCGAAATTGTGCTATTGCATTCCAGCCTGAGCCACAAGAGCAAAATTCCACCTCAAAAAAAAAAAAAAAAAAGAAAGAAAGAAAAAAGAAAAGAAAAGTTGATGTATTTAGTGGCTCTTCCATACTTGTTGCCCTGAGCAAAGTTTAACATGAAAACAGGGCAGCCTGCTACCACTAAGAAGCAGAGGATCTAGAAAGCAGTGGCCACCTACCACAGATCCTTGGCTCTGATTGGAGTGAAGCGGGAGGCTCCTTTCCCCTCTCTCTCTGCTGCCAACCACAAAATGAAAGGGCCATCACTTTCTGAGGTCCCACCAAAAATGACAAGATGTACAAGCACCACTGGGCCCTCTGGGCACACTCCATCTTGTTACAACTCTTTTGAGGTTTCTGGAGAACCCCATGAGCACAGGATCCATCCATTTAAAAAGGAAATCACACAGTGAGGTTAGGATCACACACTTAGGGCAGGTATTGTCTACTGATTTGCTAGTAACTGGGGACACTTCCATGGATTTGTTGACTTTATAGTGACATTTGCACCCTGTTCGGGGTCTGTATGTATGCGGGTATGTTGAGGGGGCAGTGAGGAGGTGTCTTCTCACCCTTCTGTCTTAATATAGCCTCATCCAAATAACTTGGTGTGTTAGGTGGTTCTTGCATTGCTATAAAGAAACACCTGAGACTGGGTAATTTATAAAGAAAAGAGGTTTAGTTGGTTCACGATTCTGTAGGCTCTTCAGGCAGCATAATGCTGGCATCTGCTTGGCTTCCAGGGAGGCCTCAGGAAGCTTACTTTCACGGGGAGGCAAAGGGGGAGCGGATATATCACATGGTGAAAGCAGGAGCAGGGTGTCAGGTGTGGGGGGCACACACTTTCACAGAAACCAGATCTCAAGACTACTTACTCAATATTGTGAAGACAGCACCAAGCCATGAGGAATCCACACCCATGATCCAAGCACCTCCCACCAGGACCCACCTCCAGCATTGGGGCTTATAATTTAACGTGATATTTGGGTGGGGACAAATATCTGAACTATATCACTAGGCTAGAACTTGGAGCTCATCAACCTCACTTTACACACAGAAAAACTGAGGTCCAGAGGGGGTTGTGCCTTGGCCAAGTTCATGCAGCAAGTGGGACTAGAAACAAGCCAGGTGCACAGGCTGCACCAGGTTTAGTTTTGATTTTTGGATTAACTGCACCATCTTCATCATGGGCTGTATTAGATCCCTATGCCACACTTTTCACACCAGGGCTTGTGCTTAAAGTCACAGCTGATCTCAGCTTACTGAGATTTTAAAATCCATTTTTGCTCCTTGTAATATCCTGCTGACCTAGCCAGAGAACTGTGAAGGTGAAATGAATAATGGATGAGAATATGATTTGTAACGTGATAGGTGATGTGCACTTGTGAATCACTATTACTCCAGCTCTCCCTAGGGTCCCTGATCACAAGATTCAATAGCAGCCTCTCCCCAGCCCATATAGCTGATGATGCTGACTCAGCTTTACAGCCCTCAGGAGCTGGAAACAGAGACAGGTTGCATCAGAGGGGAGTCCCAGGCATCTCCACGTGGCCATTTGGAAGCCAGCAGCATTTTGATGCAGTCAAAAGAGAAAAAAAAGGGGGGGGGCATTTATTTTTGCTTATTTTCTTCTCAATTACCAAGTAATAGCTACCACAGTAATCCCCGCTGCACCCACTAGGGGCTGTGGAATGGGCAAGTAAGGCTCAAGGAATAAAAGGGCCAGGATGTCAGTTGCAGATTGTCTGCTTTATGAGAATGTTTTGACATAGTGACATCAGAGCAGCTGGTTCCAAAGGGCTGCCTCACAACTCACAGCTCGCACAACTTTTTTTTTTTTAAAGACAGGATCCCACTCTAGGCTCACTGCAGCCTCAACCTCCTGGGCTCAAGTGATCCTCTCACCTCAGCCTTCTGAGTAGGTGGGTACTATAGGCATGCAGCATCATGCCTGCTAATTTTTGAATTTTTTTTGTAGAGACAGGGTCCTGCTATGTTGTCCAGGCTGCTCGAAGCTTTGTTCTGAGAGCAGGCAGCGGCCTAGGGCCCAGTGTACAAGCCAATTCACCTCTCCAAGCCCCTGACTTGCTGGGCTTCCAGGCACTAAGCTATATCCCTTACATACAGGGCACCCAGAGCTGGCTAGAATAAGTCAGGAGATGCATGCGGCTGCTAGAATAGGAAATGACACAAAATGTTAAGAGGAAAGGCCAACTAAGTGAGAAGTTTTCTGAACTGAGACCTGTGTTTGTGCCTTGACCAGTCACTCGCAGAACCTTGGAATCTCCTCTCTGGGCCTCTAAAAATGGAGATAATAATCCCAGTTCTGCCATGCTCCCAGAGCTGCTGTGAAATATAAGTGAGAGAAGTGATATCTGGAATCATTAAATGAGGAGAGAGTTTAATTTTCTCTCTAACAAGCATTTACTGCGTTTTTTTCTGTGTGCCAGATGCTGTGAGGACTTAGGGGATACAGAGATAAGTGAGACAGAACCTTTGCCCAGGAAGAGCTGTAAGCATAAGAAATGCTAAGCGCAGGTGGTGTGGGCCATGGTACAGGCACAGCCCACGTGCTCTTGGGTCTAGGAGTTTACCTATAGAAGGGGACTCATTGGAGCTGAGGTGTGTTATTATTCCAGACCTACAGATGAAGTGCTTAGGAAGAGCATCTCAGCGGGACTGGAGGAGTCAGGGAAGGCCTTAGGGTGGGTGGGAGATGGGAGGTGGCTAAGCCATTTGCAGTCCTGATTTTATGACCAGTCCATAAATCTCACAAATTATATTTATTCCTAAATTTTTTATTTATTCCTAAAAAGTAGATTCTGTAATGATCTTCATTCTACAAATAAGGACACTGAGGTACAGAGAAGTTAAGATACCTGCCCAACCCCAAGTAAGCCAGCAAGTGGCAGGGTTGGGATTCCAGCCGGGCAGCCGGACTCTAAGTTTGCCATTAAAAAGGGATGTGGGTATAATCAGAAGAATCATGGGGGGCTAGAGATGGTATTCTATAAGGAAAAGAGATTTTGCTATTTTTGTTTCTTGCATTGAGTTATTTATTAATCATTCATTAGTTTTTATTGTAAAATTAAATTACAAAAGTTAATTTAAAAATTAAAAATTAAAAAATTAAAGGTAAGTTATTTATTAGTTATTCATGAGTTTTTATTGTAAAATTAAATTAATAGCTTTAAAATCAATTACCAGCACTAAGGTTGTGGGCCCACTTGTGCTCAGCCTTAAAGCTGCCAGTTCTGTCCCAGGGTTCACTAAGATGGGCCAGTCCAAGGTCAAGGCGTGTGACAGCAGCCTTCTGAGCTCTGGTGGCCTCTCAGTGTTCCCCCTTCAGCCCTGAGGCTGCCATCTTCTCCCTCCATCCCACCACTCTTGGCTTCGTCATCTCTTAAACACTAAATTCTGCATCCGTTCAGAACGTCTGAGTCTAGGAGTTAACTTACAGAAGGGAACTGTTGGATGCAAGCATGGGTTTTATGCATTCCCCCCCGCCACAGTAAGTCATTTATTTAAGCCATCCCTGCTATAGGCAAAGGAGTGGAAGGTCAGTACCCTGATTGTCATCTGATATGAGTACAGAGGTCAGCTGAGGGTCACTTTTCTGCTCCACATGCAGAGTAATGATTGAAGCCAGTGTGCTGGGCTCGTGCCTGGGTAGTGGTCCAGATTCTCTTTATTCAGCTTCATAGCTGGCTGGAAGCAGATGAACTGAGAGTTAGAGACTAGGGCATTGTCACCGTCTCCCCAGAAAAAGGGCTTGGACCCTTGGTGGGGCTGACGGTAAGTGATAACCTGTGGTCCCGTGTGTACGTGTCATGTGGCTTCAGCAAGGTATCCAGCTCACTCCCACACCAGGGGCCATGATGCAATTAAGGGTCTTCTGTATGACCCCTGAGCCCTCCTCACTGTGGATGCCCCTCCACATGGGTGCCCCAGCTGTGGCCTGGACTCAGCCAGCAGCCCAGGAGCCAGGACCAAGCCACAGGCCACTTCCATCTTCCACCTGGTCCACCACCACTTTTACCCTTTTGCAAGTCCAGAGCCCAGAGCTGTACCAGACACCCAGGAGGTGTTTGTTGGCCACCGTGATCTGCACAGATAAGGGTCACAGGAGCTTCTTCCACATCGTGGCCCAGTTTCAAAACACACTCCTATTTGTAAGCCCACTGATCCCAAGGAACCAGCAAGAGGGGAGCGGGCAGTTACAAACCAGGCAGCTATAAAGCCAGGTCTCTCCTCTACTTGTGTCTGCCTTAGCCTCTTAAGACATTTGGAGGGAATGAAGAAGAAAATAATAAACAAAGGACAAAGACAAGAAGACTCCACTCTAATGTTTGAAAAGGGAACAGAAGGTCAGATGTGAGATAGCCAGGGCAACGAGTCATATGTTTCTGCACGAAACCTCCATCCCTTGTGGGCAATTGGGACTTCAAGGCCACCAGGAGACAGAGACAGGGGAGCTATTCAGGACTGCAAGGCCTGTTACCCTATCCTTGCTCTTAAATGACACCCTCTTCTGCCTCACAAGAGAGCTCTGGGGCCCAGCCTTCCACATGGCCCGGCCTACCCGTGCCCCTCCCTGGCAAAGCTCTGATCTCCTGCCCAGATTTTCCACACACATTCCCCAGGATAGCATCGTGAAGGCAATCCATCTACTGTGAGCTTGCTGAAAGCCTTGCCTTCTGCTGGGCAGATGTGATCTTTTCGATTCTCTCTCCAGAGGCCTCTGAAATGGGCTGAGTGGCTGAAGAGAAGGGTAAACCACCTCCTAAGCTTTGGCCTTTGGGCAGGTGGGAGTTAAAGTCACAGTCAGGGAACTGTGATTTCTCACACTGATCCTGAGGCTTACAGGACAACTAGGAACTCATAAAGGCACAGCTCAAATTCCATCTTCTCCAGGAAGCCACTTCCAATCACCCAATGCCACCAGCAAGACAGAACGCCTCTCTACCTCTTCTGTGCCCCACTATCCATTGAGCTCTCACTATGGCACGTCTAAGTCTGCTGTGTATTAAAATCAGATGGCTACTTATATGACTCCCTCAACAGCTTGAGATCCTTGAGGAACTGGTGGCTTTGGGCTCAGAGAAGACCCTCAGGAAACATTTAATGATATATTTAATAAAAGAACAGATGAAGCACATGTCGCATTTCACTTACCTCCTGGACACCTACATAGAGAATACCTTTTGATTATGCAACAAATATTTATTGAGTCCTACTATATGCTGGCACTGTTCTTGGTTACAGAAGTAAGTAAGGCAGACAAAAATGCATATCCTCATGGAATGCATGGTTTAGAGGAGGAAAACAATGTGAAGGGAGAAAACCACTGTGTAAAATAGGTAGACTGATAGAGAGCAACAACTGGAAGGGAAACAAGGTGGGGAGGAAAATAAAGCAGAAAACAAGGCCAGAGCAAGCTGGAGTGAGGAGAGGATACGGAGCCTACTTTTATCTATGGAGGTTGGGGAAATCCTTATGAGAAAGTAGCATTTGAGAAAACACCCGAGAGGTGTGAGAGAGTGAGCTCTATGGACATCTGAGAGAATTGCCATACAAAGACCCCAAAGCAGGGACATGCCTCAGGAACCCGTGTAGCTGGGATAGAGTAA
Organism: Callithrix jacchus; assembly: GCF_049354715.1. Lineage (NCBI taxonomy): Eukaryota > Metazoa > Chordata > Mammalia > Primates > Cebidae > Callithrix > Callithrix jacchus. The sequence goes on along the minus strand of NC_133516.1, from coordinate 22,678,312 downwards.
ATAGGGGCACGAGATGAAGGCAGAGAGGTGATGGGGGTCCTGCCATTTAGGGCCTGGTGAGCATTAGTGAAATAGAAAATCACTGGAGAACTTCGGGAAGCGCAGCTTGATTTGACTTAGATTTTAGCAGGATGATCCTGGCTGCTGTGTGGAAAACAGCCTGCAGGGAGGCAGCGCAGACAGCTGGGAGGCCACAGGGATTTGAAATAATCTAGATGAGCACCGACATCGAGTTGAGACAAGCTGACAATTGAATTTGCTGCTGAAATTGAATGTGATATGTAAGAAAAATAGAGGAATGAAGGGGGACTACAGAGGTTTGGGGCTGGACAACTAGAAGGAATGAGTTGTCATGAACTGAGATGAAGAAGACTTCAAGAGAAACAGCTCATTTATCACCACGTGGGTTTTAAGATGCCTTTTAAATATTCCAGTAGAGTAGCGGAGTAGACAACTGAGTACCCAAGTCTGGAGAGAGAGGGAAGTCCAAGCTGGTATGGTAGGGCTCAACGATGCCCCCCAAATATTCCACCCTAACCCCTAGAACCCATAAGTGTTACTCTATTAGGGAAAAAGGACTCTGCAGGTGTGTTTAGCTTAAGGACTTTGAGATTACCCTGAATGATCCAAATGTGATCTTCCTGGCTCTTAGAAGGACACAAGAGGAATAAAAAAGATGATGATGTGATGATGGAAGCAGGGATTAGAGACATAGTAGACACAAACCAAGGAATGCTGGCAGCCTCTAGAAGTTAGAAGAGCCAAGGAATGGATTCTCCCAGGAGCCTCCAGAAGGAGGCTCTGCTGGCACATTGACTTTTTACCCCATGAGACTTCTGATCTCCAGAATTATGAGAGACTAAATCTGTGTTGTTTTAAGCCACTAAATCTGTGGTAATTTGTTATAGCAGCAAAAGGAAAATGAAGATACAAACTTAGGAGCATATTATAATAGGAATAATAATCTCCCTTGATGAGGGCAGTGAAAATTGAAAAAAAAAAAAAAAAGAATGAGATTGCCCAGGGACTAGCACAGAGAAGAGAGGTGAGTACAGAGGACTAGAGCAGCTGGAGTGATGAGGAGGAAGGCGGACAAGAGACCAAGACGGGTGAATTGCCCACTAGGAGGAGATCAGGAGAGTATGGAGTCCGGGAAGCAAAGTGAAAAGAAGAACCTCAAGAAGAGGGAGTGATTTGTTAGGTGAAGGGCCACTGACAGTTAAGAAAAATGAGAGGTGAGCGCTGACCATGGGATGTAGCTGCATGGAGACCCTCGATGGCCTTGATAAGAGCGGTCTGGGCTGAAAGGTGGGGGTTGGGGGAAATTCTGGAAGCGGGACCCAGATAGAGTTGGAGAAATGAAATTTGGTTATGGCATGAGAAGGCAAATCTCTCAAGGTATTTGTCAGTACAGGGAAAATGAGAAATAGGACAATCAAAGGGACATTCGGGATCTTGTTTATGGTTTCTATTTAGGCTGTTGATGATGATCTAATAGAGAAGGGGAAGTTGAGAATGTAAGACAGGAAAGTGATTGGAATAATGTCCTCAGAGACAGGGTTATGCACGGCAGGGATAGGATCCAGTTATTCCAGCATAGGATGCCTAGACTCTGAGGACCTCTCTTCCCTCTGGGTTCCTGAACCACATAACCCCGGGGCTGAGGAAGCAACTCACTGTCGCCACTTCCGAAGGGATCTCCCAATCTCTTGTGATTCTCCAGCAGCTTGTCTGTAGCCCAGTGAGCTTGCAGGTCAGCAGCACTTCATCTGGGAGCAGGCAAAGTCCTAGGAAGGCCACCTTGCAGCCTAGGCCCTGTCTTTTCTCTGCCCAACTCTGAGAATTCTTGGCTGGAGACCCTGAGACTGTCCTACAACAACTCCATCACATTACATGTTCTGAGTTAGTACACTTTGAAAAGTCCAACTCTAGGACTGACATTTCAAAATTATGCAAAAACATACTCTTATGGTCATATATGAACAAAAGGGCTTATCCCACTTTCCCCCAACTTTTAATGACATCAAGTAGTCAATTTCCCAGTTCCTTAATTATACCCAGACTGTTTTTCCTTGCCTTTTGAAAACTCCCTATGTCAGTGGTATCCAGCATTCTTCATTGCCTCCAACCCCATGTTAGCAGACATCTCATGAAGATGTGAGACAGCTTCTGGATTCCTGTTAAAACAGTTAGTGAAGACACACATGTTCTTCTGTACTTATGATAGTATACACCATACATTTTAAGTTATGCATATTCAATACCTCTGTGCCAGGTCTTATTAGATAAAAAGTAAGTAATGGCTGACAATTCTGTGATATTCACAATTAATGAGCAGTTTCACCAGTGTTCCATTTGTCATAGCTGTGTCTGCTTGTGTTTGCAAGAATCATTCTTGAATAATCTGTAAAGTTTGAAAGGACTTTATATAAAACTATTCTTGATAGAATACTTGAACTGGTAACAGTTTATCCCCCTAAACTCTTTTTTATACTTTATATTTTTGTTTTCAACCTCAACTCTCATCCTAGGATATAAACAGTAGTTATGAATAGTTTGTTTCTGTCTTTATTTTATGAACTTGTAAATGAATCTCCATCAGGAGAGAGAGCTGGCTAGCCTTGTAACAGGTCGGAGGAGAAACTGGAAGTGGAATCCAGATGGCCTAAACCCACTGGAGGGGTCTTCTAGGGAAGCTCATGTTCGTCTACTCTGTGGAAGGAAATGGCCTTTGGGATGGTAGCGGCTCTGTAGAATTCTCCAGGATGTTCACCTCACCAGTCTTTTCAGATTGTTTGTTTAGGATGCACATTTAGGCTTTCGTGTGTGTATTTCTTCAGAAATAGGGATCTTTTCTGTTTCTGAGAGCATACAGAGAAACTGATTCTACAAATTTATACAGTAGCAGTATACATTTCCTCCCAATGTGCTGCAGTTTTAAAACAACATGTAAGTACGATGGAATGGCAAAGATTCTGTCCTTTATGGATTCCATCCTCTAATTTTATGGAAGCTGAGACTAAGAGGCAAAGAAAGAAAGGGCTTCCTCCTGTTCACACGCTGGTCAGGACCAGGCTGTGCTCAGGCCTCTAAGTTCCTGAGCTAGTGCTCTCTCCATGCTACTATACTCCCAAGTACCATCTTTTCTGATTCTAAACAGTCACTGGACTTTTGACCAAGGTCTCATTTCTCTGGAAATTTCAAACTTACTTAGAAGTAGGTTGCCAAAACAGAAAGACATCTTTTCAGGCTTTGTCCAATCACACTGGATTAGGAAATGTCATGCTCTTATTTGGCAGTATAAAGTGATTCAAGATAAAACCAAGCCTGGTGTATTGGCAGGAGTGGGTGGAAAGGTAAAGGGGAGGGGAACAAATAAACAATAACAGCCTTAACTAGAAGGTTGAGGTCCTGGATATTAGTCCTCATGATGTCTTTTACTCATTATGTGATCTGTCCCATCTTGGTCTCTAGACTAAGTTTCCACACACAGAAGATGAGAAGTTGTCACCAGATGGTTCTTAGTGTTCTGTGTCCAGGGCTCTTTCAGTCAAACAGTACCCTGCCTTTGTTCTTGTTTTCATTTGCCACCATATCCAAGAGAAGACAAGATGTTATCTGGACCACATGTAGAGTCTTTAGTGTCCTGGGAGTTATTAAAATCCATGCATGCTGAGCTTTCTCATAGACATCAGGAAGTCCTTTCCAAGTATGTGCTACTGTCAGGAGGGATATTATAGGGTACAACCTGGGTACCAAAAATCTAGTGTATCACAAAAGCCTGGTTTGACCATAGTTGCCTAATAAGGTTTGACTCTGTGTCCCCACCCAAATCTCATCTAGAATTGTAAAATCCATGCATGCTGAGCTTTCTCATAGACGGCAGGAAGTCCTTTCCAAGTATGTGCTACTGTCAGGAGGGATATTATAGGGTACAACCTGGGTACCAAAAATCTAGTGTATCACAAAAGCCTGGTTTGACCATAGTTGCCTAATAAGGTTTGACTCTGTGTCCCCACCCAAATCTCATCTAGAATTGTAAAATCCATGCATGCTGAGCTTTCTCATAGACGGCAGGAAGTCCTTTTCAAGTATGTGCTACTGTCAGGAGGGATATTATAGGGTACAACCTGGGTACCAAAAATCTAGTGTATCACAAAAGCCTGGTTTGACCATAGTTGCCTAATAAGGTTTGACTCTGTGTCCCCACCCAAATATCATCTAGAATTGTAAAATCCATGCATGCTGAGCTTTCTCATAGATGGCAGGAAGTCCTTTCCAAGTATGTGCTACTGTCAGGAGGGATATTATAGGGTACAACCTGGGTACCAAAAATCTAGTGTATCACAAAAGCCTGGTTTGGCCATAGTTGCCTAATATGGTTTGGCTCTGTGTCCCCACCCAAATCTCATCTAGAATTGTAATCCCCTTATGTCGATGGAGGGACCTGGTGAGAGATATTTAATAATTGGATCATGGAGGCAGTTTCCCCATGCTGTTCTCATGATAATGAGTTCTCATGAGATCTGATGCTTTAAAAGTGTTAGACAGTTCCCCCCTTTCTCTCTTTCTCTCTCTCCTGCCACCTTGTGAAGAAGGTGCTTGGTTTTCCTTCACCTTCCACTATGATCATAAGTTTCCTGAGGGCTCCCCATTCATGCAGAACTGTGAGTCAATTAAACCTCTAGTATCTTTATAGCAGTGTGAAAATGGACTTATACCCTGCCCCTACAGAAAGGGCAGACACTCTTATGGCCAGTTCTCAGTAGCAGCAACATCTTGTGATTGATTCTTCAGGAACAATTTCTGTTCCCTATGTAAAGTACCTCCTCACAGGCATCTCTGGCTAAGAGGCCTCTGTACCTTAAAGAACAAAAACCATGGGTATTTAGGAGCTAATTTATATCCCTTTTAATCTTTAAGGCCTTCTGTTTTCATCTATTTTAGTCTAATTCCAAAAGGACCTGCTTATTTGTGGATTCATTCATTTATTAATTCATTCAACAAATTATTCTTAGATCCTACTATTTATCAGTCACTATGCTAGACTGGGGCTTCACACAAGGTTTATGCCCTTACAGAGCTTATAATCTATTGGGAGAGGCTAAAAATGAGCAATACATATATGTGTAATTATAAATAATTTTAAGTGCTCTAAAGTAAAAGAAGAGGGAGCTAAAGGTAAGAATAACACAAGACTAATTTACATTGGGCAGTGAGCAAGTGACAACTTAGGCCAAGATAGGTGTCTGCAGGGACATTCAGTACTTATGGATTTCAGATAGAAACCAATTTTCTGTTAACCTAGAAAGAGAGATTCGTCAGAAGGTGCTGAGTATAAGGGAAAACTGATTTCATGCAGTCCAACACCACATTTGTTTCCTGGATGTAAGAGATAAAATTAGTAGAATAAGTCTGCTCATGCTGAACATCTCCCTTTTTGGGAGTTTGCAGTCAGAAAATATTTTGTTTAGTAATAAAGCAATCATTTCTTTTTTTATAGTACATGTTGTCCAGTTTCTAGTTAATCCCTATAAACCTTCTCAGTTAAATCATTCAGCCAGCCAAGGCTGAGTGACACATGACTTCCTTGCTTTAAGTAAAGGGGCCTTGTTAAATAATATTACAATGGTTTAAGAGAAATTGAATCCTTCCACTCTGCATCATCAGGAAGGCTAATCTTGCAAATAATTAAAAACACATGGGGATTTCTGTGTCTAACCCTGACATAGTAACTGGTACATAACTTGCCTTCACTTTAAACAACTACAAATGGGAACACATGAGGCAACTGTTTTCAGACACTGAGCAACAGGCAAAAGGGGAATGTGATTTGGGAGAGAAGTGAACTATATGAGTGAGTTCCCTGGTCATCACAGTTTTTTTTCCCAGAGAAATTTTCCTGCTGCAATAAAAAGAGCTAAGGAGGCAGAGATTGAAGCTTTGGGATACATTTATGGCTAAAATTTGTCGGTGGGATATCAGAAAAGAAGACACTGCACAGAAAAGCAAGCTGCTGAAGTGTGCATGGGTATGGACTGTGGGTCTGCAGCTGAGAACTCAGCTGCACATACTCGAGGCCTAGCAAAGGTGACATGCTGCAGGGCTGGGAGCTGAACAGAGAAACCAGAAGTCCTGCATTGCTGAGAGGCATTGGACTTCTGGCCCAAGCAGAGCATTTTGAAGATTCAGTTGAGACTCTAAAAAGGTTATGCTTTGAGATGAAGAACTATGACCTATAGTAAGGGCCAGCTCTATAACTAAGCTCAATACAAAAATAGACCCATTCATCAATGCAGGGATTAGGGGGAGGAAGGAATAAAAAAAAGAATAGACCCACTCTCACAAAGAAAAGGAAACAAGTCTAACAGGACCAAAATTATATTTCAATTACTTAACTGCCTTCAAGAACAAAATTCAATGTCTTTTAAAAGAATGCGTCAAAATCTGGACTCCCTATATTATATTATCCATATCAGGGAACAAACAATAATAAAATTATCAGACATGGCAAGATGTAGGAAAATGTAACCCAACTTTAAAAAAAAAAATCAATCAATAGAAATAGACCCTGAAGTGATCCAGGTGTTAGAATTAACAGACCAGACTTTAAATATGGAAATTATTAATATATTCAGTGGTTTAAATAAAAATATAGGAAATCTCAGCAAAGAAATGGAAGCAATTAAAAAGAACCAAATGGAATTGCCAAAACCACAAAGAATAATACGTAAATTAAAAATTCTACTAGATGAGCTTATAGCAGATTGCAGACTACATGAGAATGGGTTAATGAACTTGAAGATAGGCCATTTGAAATTATTCAACTTGAAGCAGTTGAAAGAGATTTAAAAGATTAAGCAGATTCTCCATGATGTGTGGGAAAATAGCAAGCAGTCTAACATATAAGAAATTAGGGTGTCAGAGGGGAAGAATAGAGAAATGGAACAGAAAAAAATATTTAAAGAAGTGATGGCTGAAAAATTTCCCAGAGTTAGGGAAACCCATCAAAATACCAACCAAATATGCTCAGTAAACACATTGAATAACAAATACACATAGTATACACATAGATCTATATTCAGGCATGAAATGGTCAAACATGAAAATGAACAATACAGAGAAAAAAATTAAAAGTAGCTAGAGGACAAGGCACATTACATACAAGGGAAACAAAGACATGAATGACAGCTGAACTCTTCAGAAGCAATGAAGGCCAGAAGCCAATAGAATGGATTTTAAAGTACAGAAGGAAAATGAAAATGAGAAACTAATACTCACTCAACTCTGAAGTCTACATCTAGCAAAAAAAACCTAAAGGCTAAATAACAACATTTCACTAAATCGAAGGTTGAGCAATCTTGTCAGCAGAAACGTGCCACAAAAAATATAAAGAAAGTACTTTATGCAGGAGGATAGAAGCAAAAGATAGAAACTCAGATCTAAGCAAAAAAATTTAAAATGTCGTAAATAATAATGATATAAATAAATATAAAGGGCTTTATTTACATTTGTTTAATTTCTTTAAAAGATCATTTGCTGTTGAAACAATATTGTGGAGTTTATAATATTTAACAAAACAGAATGTATATCAACTAAGTGCAAAGAACGGGAGAAGAAAAATGGAGATGTATTGCTACAAAGTTTTTACATAATACATAAGGTAGTAAAATATAAGTTGAAAGTAGACTGCGAGAAATTAAACATATATATTGTAATCCCTAGAGAGATCACTAAAAAATAGAACAAATAGGTATAGTGAATTCAAAATCCAATAGGGCAGTCATTAAATCTTAAAATTCCAAAATGATCTCCTTTGACTTCACGTTTCACATCTAAGTCATGCTGATGCAAGAGGTGGGCTCCCATCACCTTGAGCAGCTCTGCCCCTGTGGCTTTGCAAGTACAGGCCCCCTCCTGACTGCTTTCATGGGCTAGCATTAAGTGCAGCTTTTCCAAGCACATGGTGCAAGCTGTCAGTAGATCTACAATTCTGGGGTCTGGAGGACAGTGGCCCTCTTCTCACAGCTCCACTAGGCAGTGCCCCAATGGGGACTCTATGTGTCATAGCTCCAACCCCACTTTCCCTTCCACACTGCCCTAGCAGAGGTTCTCCACGAGGGCTCTGCCCATGCAGCAGACATCTGCCTGGACATCCAGGCATTTCCTCACATCCTCTGAAATCTAGGTGGAGGTTCCCAAACCTCGATTCTTGACTTCTGTGTACCTACAGGCTCGATATCATGTAGAAGCCACCAAGGCTTGGGGCTTACATACTCTGAAGCAATGATCTGAGCCATGCCTTGACCCCTTTAGCCATAGGTGAGCTGAAGCAGCTGGGTTGCAGGGCACCAAGTCCCTAGGCTGCAGACAGCAGGAGGGTCTGGGGCCAGGCCCACAGAACCAATTTTTCCTCTTAGGCCTCTGAGCCAGTGATGAGAGGGGCTGCCATGAAGATGTCCAATATGCCGTGGGGACATTTTCCTCATTGTCTTGGTGATTAACATTTGGCTGCTCCTTACTTATGGCAAATTTTTACAGCCAGTTTGAATTTCTCCCCAGAGTATGGGTTTTCTTTTTTATTGCATCATCAGGCTGCAAATTTTTCAAAGTTTTATGCTTTGCTTCCTCTTGAATGTTTTGTTGTTTAGATATTTCTTCCACCAGATACCCCAAATCATATCTCTCAAGTTCAAAGTTCCACAGATCTGTAGGGTAGGGGCAAAATACTGCCAGTCCCTTTGCTAAAGCAGAGTAAGAGTCACCTTTGCTCCAGTTCCCAACAAGTTCCTCATTTCTATCTGAGATCAGCTTAGCCTGGAATTTATTGCCCAGATCACTATCAACATTTTGGTCAAAGCTATTCAGCAAGTCTCCAGGAAGTTCCAAACTTTCCCACATTTTGCTCTCTTCTTCTGAGTCATCTAAACTGTCCCAACCTCTCCCTGTTACCCAGTTCCAAAGTCACTTCCACATTTTTGGGTATCCTTATAGCAGCACCCCACTACTTTAGTACCAGTTTACTGTATTAGTCTATTCTCATGCTGCTATGAAGAGATATCTGAGACTGGGTAATCTGTAAAGAAAACAGGTTTCATTGACTCACAGTTCTACATGAACAGGGAAGCCTCAGGAAACTTACAAACATGGCAGAAGACACTTCTTCACAGGGCAGCAGGAGAGAATGAGTGCCAGCAGGAGGAAAAGCCAGATACTTACAAAATTATCAGATCTCATGAGAACTCATCCACTATCATGAGACCAGCATGGGGGAAACTGCCCCCATGATCCAATTACTTCCCACCAGGTCCCTCCCACGACATGTGGGAATTATGCAGATTACAGTTCAAGATGAGATTTGGATGGGGGCATAGCCAAACCATATCAATGAGTAATAGAGACCAGATTTACTCTTACAGCAAAAACAACTGAAAAATAGATAAAATATATTAAATGACAGCACTCAAGGCATTAAACATTAAACAGTGAAGGACAGACAGGAGACTAGAAACAAATGAGATGAGCCCTATTGCCCCCAGCTTACTGCCTGGAGAAGATTTCTAAGCCAGGGCACAAAGAAGGAAAACCCAGATAGAACCCAGTGGTCTCTCATGAGTTGAGAAGATGGAGCTGAGAGTTAAATGTGGACAAGACAGTTAGAGGTCACGGGAAAGAATACTTAAGAGAATTCCACAAAGAGAGAACTCTGAAGAGTTTCAAAGAGTTCTCCATAAATCTTTAGCTGAATACTGATCAGTGTATGTATGCGAGAAAAATATCAGAAGCTGGGGAAAGACAACACAAAAGAATGACTGGAACAGAACCCAAGGCTCACATAGAGTTAGGAATAGTGCCTGTTCCCAAAAGCTAGGATGAAGAACCTCATAGTTATGAATCTATCAGGTAGAGTACAAAGAAAGGTCAGCTATAAGGGTAAATCTGTTTTTTTTATGCATCTTGACCAAAAGTGAAAGAAAATTTGTAGGGGTACAAAAATATTCAGCATCCAACAAGATAAAATTCAAAATGTCTGCCATGCAATAAAAAAGTATTAATAGTAGGCATGCAAAGGTATGAAAAAAAAAAACAAATTATAATACGGTAGAAAAATTGATCAACCAAAACTGACCCAGAACCTAGAATGGTGGCTCACACGCATGATCCCAGGACTTTGTTTGGGAGACTGAGGCAGACAGATCACTTGAGCCCAGGAGTTCAAGACCAGCCTAGGAAACATAGGAACCTCATCTCTACTTAAAAAAAATATATGTATCAAAAAAATAAAACTAGCTAGGCATGGTGATATGTGCTTGTAGTCACAGCTACTTGGAAGACTAAGGTAGGAGGATCACCAGAGTCCAGGAGTTCAAGGTTGTAGTGAGCTATGATCATGCCACTCCATTCTAGCCTGGGCAACACAGCAAAATCCTATCTCTCAAAAACACAAAACCAAAAAAAAAAAAAAAAATGAACAAACAAAAAACCAACCCAGAAATGATGTAGTATTAGTAGTAAACAAGAACAATAAAATAGTTGTTATGACCAGATTTTATATTTCTGAGAAACTAGAGGAAAAACTGAACATGTTAGAGACATGGAAAATTATACATAAATATATGTGTGTGTGTATACACACACATATATAAATAATTTGGGTCTATATATAGAAGTTCAATTTGTACTTCAAAAGATGAAAACCACAATATCTGAGATAAAAATACAGTGGATATGATTAATGGTAGATTAAACATAGCATAAGATAAAGTTGGTGAGCTTGAAGCCATACCAATAAAAATTATCCAAAATAAAACACATAGAAAAAAAAATGGGGCAAGAAAGAGAACAATGTATCATTGAACTGTAGGACAACTTAAAACAGCCAAATCAAATGTACAGATTAGAGTCTCAGGGGTAGGGCAGTGACTGAAAAAATACCTTTTAAATATCTGCTGAAACATTTCCAAATTTGATAAAAGCTATAAGCCTGCAGCCATGAAGCTCAGAAACATTAAACATGCACAAAGAACATCAAGAAAACCACATCAACAAACACGGTAATTAAATTAGTTAAAACCAGTGAAAATGAGAAAATTTAAAAAGTAATCATAAAAAGAGACATGTTACTTGTAGAAGAACACCAATAAGAAGACAGTGTATTTTTTGGCTGGCTATTGTGGCTCATGCCTGTTATCCCAAAATTTTGGGAGGCAAAGGCAGGTGGATCTCTTGAGCCTAGCAGTTTGAGACCAGCCTAGCCTACATGGCAAAACCCAGTCTCTACAAAAAAAATACAAAAATTAGCCAGGTGTGGCAGTGCATGCCTGTAATCCCAGCTACTTGGGAGGCTGAGGTGGGTGGATCACTTGAGCTCTGGAGGTCAAGCTTGCAGTGAGCCCTGATCATGCCACTGCATTGCAGCCTGGGAGGCAGAGCAAGACTATGTAGAAGAAGAAGAAGGAGGAGGAGAAGGAGAAGGAGAAAAAGAAGGAGAAGGAGAACAGATTTCTTTTTAGAACTAGAAGACAATGAAGCAATATCTTTAAAGTACCCGAGAAAAGGTCAATTTTGAAATTTGTAATCAGAAAAAAATTTTCAGAGTGGATAAAAAAGGAACACTCAACTGTATGTTGCCTACAAGGCACCTATTTTAAATATATAGATACAAATGGTTAAGAATAAAACAAAGGGAAAGTATATCATATTAAAGTAAATAACAATTAAAAACCTGATGTGTTATGTTAATCTCAATCAAAGTAGGTATTAGAGAAAAGGATATTGCCAAGAATGAAGAAAGCCATTCTATATAATAAAAGAAGTCATTTCATCAAGAGAGCACAATAGTCCTAAACATGTATGTACCTAATACCAGAGTTTTATAAAAACTGATGAAATTGCCAGGAAATGAACACAATTGAACTCAGAGATTTTAATATTTCAATAAATGACAGAATAAGTAAACAGAAAATAAGAATATAGAAGGCTTAAAAACACTATTCACCAGTTATTTTATTGATATTTAATAGAACAATCCACCTAACAACAGCAGAATACATATTCTTTCCAAGGGACACAGAAAATGTTAGCAAGATAGTCATTTTTTAGTGTCATTTAAAAAGTTTTATAAATGTTAAAGGATTCAGATCATACAAGTATATTATATGTCCACAATAGAATTAAATTAGAAATCAATAACATATATATATATAATAACCGAATATTTAGAAACTAAATAACACTTGAGTCAAATAAGTAATAGGAAAGTTTTAAAACATTTTTAACTGAATAAAGGTTAAAATGCAATATATTAAAATTTGTGGAAAGCAACTAACCAGTATTTGCACTGAGTTTTTAGCAGAAAATGGCAATATTTGGAAAAAATACAAGTTCTAAATGAACGGCCTCCACTTTTGCCTTTGAAATCAGAAAAGGAAAAGCAAGCAAACCCAGAACATGCCGAAGGAAGGAAGTAATAAAGATCAGTAGAGATATCAATGAAATATAACTTAAAAATAGATAAAAACTAACAAACCCACATGCTGATTCTTGGACAAGATCAATAAAATTGATAAATTCCTAGCCAAATTGAAAAGATATTTCTTTAAAAGCAATGAAACAAACTATCTTGTAACAGGAAATAGAAAAGTGATGTTACTTCTGATTTGGTTTGCATCTTCATCCCCTCTCAAATCTCACATTCAGTTGTAATCCCCAGCGTTAGAGGGGGAGCCTGGTGGAAGGTGATTGAATCATACGTGTGGTTTCTCATGGTTTAACACCATCCCCCTTGGTGTTGTCTTAGAGATAGTGAGTGCTTGTGATATCTGGTTGTTTAAAAGTATGTGGCACCTCCACCCCACTGCCCCTTCTCCCTGAGGCCTCCCCTGAAACAGATACCACTATGCTTCCTGTACAGCCTGCAGAACCATGAGCCAATTAAACCTATTTTCTTTATAAATTACACAATTTCAGGTATTTCTTTATGGCAGCATGAGAAAACACTAATACAACTACAGATTCTATGAATTTTTAGAGGGCAATCAGATAATCTTACGAAAAACTTTATGCCAATAGATTTGACACCTTAGATGAAATGCACAAATTCCTTGAAAGATACAAGGAAAAAAGCTCACTATCAAAGCTCCCTCAAGAAGAAATAGATAACCTGAATAGCCCTATATCTATTAAGAAAATCAAATTTGTGATTGAAGCCCTTTCCACAAATAAAACAACAAAAAAACTCCTCCAGCTTCAGACAGCTTCACTGAAGAATTCTACCTAACATTAAAGAAAAAAATAATACCAATCTTATATAAACTCTTTCATAAAATAGAGGAGGAGCAAGAATTACTTCCCAATTCATTTTATGTGGTCAATTATTTCTGATACCAAAAGTGACAAAGACGTTACAGGAAAGAAAATTGCCAAGCTTTCTCAAGAAATTAAACACAAAAATCTTTAACAAAATAATAGAAAATATGTTGCAATTTTAACAGAAAGAGAATATGATTTAACAGAAATTTTATATGATTATCTCAATAGCTGTAGAAAAAGCATTTGATAAACTGAATATCCATTTATGGAGGAAAAATAAAACTAAGCAAACAAGAAAATCCAGTTCATTAAAAAAAAAAATAAAGCTATGAAGTTGTGGAAAAGAAGTAAAATTGACATTATTTTTAGACAGTATGATTGTTTATATAGAAAACCATAAGGAATAGTTTTAAAAAGAGCTATTAGATATAATAAGTGTTTTAAATATATTTAGCAAGGTTATAGGTCAATATACAAAGTTAATTGTATCTCTGTATTCCAGTAGCAAGAAATTGGAAATGAAATAATGAAAATAATTCCATTAATAAAAGGATAAAATATAGAACACTCAGGAAAAAATAACAAAAGACATTTACAATGTCTACATCAAATATCTAAAACATTGCTGAGAGAAATTAAAGATGACTGAAAGCAAATGGAGATTCTTATCATATTCATGCATTAGAAGACAATATGGTTACAATATCAATTCCACAAAATTGATTTCTAGACTCAGCACTATTTTAATAAAATTTCCAATAGAGATTTTTGTCAGTATTGAAAAATTGATTCTAAAGTTTATATAAAAATTTAAAGAACCTACATTATTTAAAACAATCTTTTAAAAGAAAAATAAGAACTTACACTGTTTGATTTTAAGACTTACTGTGAAATTACTTGATTACTATAAAAATTTTTTACTAAGTTTATTGGATAGACAAAATTATCTGGTCAAGAGAACAGAATAGAATCCAGAAGCATCCTGCATGTATAATCAATGTTTGACAGAGGCACCAAGGCAAATCAATGGCAAATGAAAAGTATCTTTTCAATAAATAGTGCTGGAATAACTGCACAACCATCTAGAAAAAAATGAATGACAAGTCTTATCTTACACAATTCACAAAAACTAATTTGAGATAAATCCTAGATCTCAAACTAAATGCTAAAACTATAAAGCAGCTCCAAAAAAAAAAAAAAAAAAGCAGACTATTTTTGGCATTTTGGTGTAAGCAGAGATTTCTTAAAGAGGATATTAAAACACTAATGAAATTTAAAAATTAATGAATTCGACTTTATGAAAATTAAAATTTGGGGCTCATAAATTTTTAAAAATGTGAAAAACAAGCCACAGTTTGTTAAAATGTCCCACTAAGAACTTTGAAAGATACAAGGAAAAAAGCTCACTACCAAAGCTGACTCAAGAAGAAATAGATAACCTGAATAGCCCTATATTTATTAAGAAAATCAAATTTGCAGTAAAAGCCCTTTCCACAAAAACTAACGAACAAAACAAAACTCCTTTATGTGTTCTGGATACCTGTATTGAAAGACACAAAACAAACAAAAAAGCTCACTACCTTGCATCTTTCAGTACAGGTATCCAGAATGCATAAAGAACTCCTACAGTTCAGCATCAAAAAGAAAAAAAAAAAAGCAATTATTTTGAATCACAAAAGAAGATATATCGATGTCCAATAAGCACATGAGTGTTTGTTCAACTTTCTTAATAATCAGAGAAATAATTTCATAGTGATTGAAGTTCTATAAGAAAGATTTTGAATGTGCAATTAAATGGCACTAGATGGACAAAATGATAGCAGTGACACCCCAAGCGGGGAGGCATCATGAAAGCAGTTGCCCCTTGGTACCAGGAGGTGGATTGTCTGCAGCAAAGTTTAAAACAATAATAAAATCAGATAAAAGTAGTCTGTTTTTTTAACATCATCAAGTGACAGCAATTCTTGATAGTGTCGGTGATAAATTGCCCATAGACCCCCACATCCTTCCCACTCACCCTTGTACTATTATCTAATGTGAGTCTCACTTTCTCCCTCAACATATTTCCTCACTAAAACCTTCCAGAAATAGGTATTTTTAATGGTTGCATGATATTCCCTATTTTGTTAATAGATCCCCTTTTATTGAACACTAATGCTGTTCTCAATTTTTCAGTGTTATAAACAATATTAGAACAATATCTCTGTATATAATCCTTGACAGTTTTTCAGGTCGTTCCTTTGAGAGAGAAATGTCTCCTCTTGATTTTTGATCTTGGAGGAAAATCTTGGACAGTGAACTAGCTGAAAATGTGTAGATGAGAGTGTACATGAGAGGAGGTCAGTAGAACCTGAGATACAGGCTGAGAGTGGCAAGGAGAGCGGGGGAAGGGGAGCAGCCTGGGAGGGCCCTAGGGAGAAAGAGGAGCATGTTCAGGGTGGGCCCGGCATAGAGCAGAGAAAAACATAGTGCCAGGCCTGGCCCAGAACAGAGGTTAGGAGTCAGGAAAGCCACCATGTTCCTCGTGGCTGGGCAGACTTGATCTCTCTGTGCCTCAGTTTCCTCATCTTTAAAATGAGCTTAGAGATAGTACTTAACTCTGTGACACATTTTTTTTTCCTTTTTGGAGAGAGGGCATCACTCTGTTGTCTAGGCAGGAGTGTAATGGCATGAATATAGCCCACTGTAGCCTTGAATTCTTAGGCTCAAGCCATCACCCCACTTCAGCCTCCCAAGCAGCTGAGACTACAGTTCTGCACCACCCTGCCTGGCTAATTTTTGTATTTTTTGTAGAGATAGGGTCTCGCTATGTTGCCCAGGCTGGTCTTGAACTTCTGGGTTCAAGCAATCCTCTCATTTTTGCCTTCCAAAGTGTTGGGATTACAGGTGTGAGCCACTGTGCCCAGCCTATGTAGATGAATACCTGTAAAGCACCTAGAAAATTACCTGGCCATACATGTTTGATAAATATAAGTGAATGATGGCCAGGCACACACACAGTGGCTCACACCTGTAATCCAGCACTTTGGGAGGCCGAGGCAGGTAGATCACTTGAAGCTGGGAGTTTGAGACCACCCTGGTCAACATGGTGAAACTTCATCTCTACTAAAAAAAAACAACCCAACTCTACTAAAAATACAAAAATCAGCCAGGCGTGGTGGCACACACTTGTAGTCCCAGCTACTAAGGAAACTGAGGCAAGAGAATCACTTGAACCCGGGAGATGGAGTCTGCAGTGAGCTGAGATTGCACCACTGCACTTTAGCCTGGGCGACAGAGTGAGATTCTGTCTCAAAAAAGGGAAAAAAAAGTAAATGAGACTTCTGGGTGGAGCCTAAGACTGACAGCACCAAAACAGGAAATTCATGCTTAAGAGCACACAAAATGGAGGCCCTGTTTCCCCTCAAGAGGGAAAGTGAGCGGCAGTGTTGCCTGAAGCCAGCCTTCCAACAGGACAAATGCTGGGGGCCTTGTTGAGAAGCCAGCTGCCCTTTCTCTCCCTCTGGCCAGTATCTGAAATCAGCTGTGAGAAAGAAATGCAGTACACTAGGAGATAGAAGCAGGCTGCTTTCCTCTTCCATCAGCTCTTTGGGGGCACCAGTCACCGCTTATTAAGCAGTTTATGTCATTAAGCATCCCCCTGGGGGAGCTGGGGAGCCACAGGACCGTGTAGATAATGAAGATCTATTGCATAAGCAGAAAAAGTTCAGTGGAAAATGCCTCCTCCTGTGCTTCCTGGCTGCTCTCACCCCAGCCCTGTCTCCTTTTTATTAGCAGTGTGAGAGGATTCAACATTGTTTTTATTTTCTCACTCCTTGTGGGAAAAGACATTGATCCAGGCTTAAGAAGTCTTTCTGCATCTGTTCCTCTAAGCTAAGAATTGGGTTTCACTCTGGACTAACTGTTCCTTTCGGCACAAACTGAATTGCTCCCATTGCCAAGGTGAGCCCCCTGCGCATTTCTGACACAGCTCACTTCCTTTTTTGGGTCCCTAAAGTCAAGGTTAGTGCCTGCTCTCAAGCCCCTCAGGCCAAGGAGAACTGTCCTCAGAAATAAGATGTCTTGCCAGGCGTGATGGCTCACTCCTGTAATCCCAGCACTTTGGGAGTCCAAGATGGGTGGATCACCTGAGGTCAGGAGTTCGAGACCAGCCTGACCAACATGGAGAAACCCCGACTACTAACAATACAAAATTAGCTGGGCATGGTGGCACGTGCCTATAATCCCAGCTATTCGGGAGGCTGAGGCAAGAGAATCATTTGAATCCAGGAGGCAGAGCTTGTGGTGAGCCGAGATCGTGCCATTGCACTCCAGTCTGGGCAAAAAGAGCCAAACTGTCTGAAAAAGAAAGAAAGAAGGAAGAGAGAGAGAGAGAAAGAAAGATGTATTGAATGGGAACAAGGGGCTATATCATTCCCTTGGTTTCTTCATGTTTAAAACACAGGGCAAAGATGGCGTACGTGATGTCTAAGAGCCTCCTAGTCTGAACCTTCTGTGAAGTGGAAGGACACTAATGGGCCAGACGGCTTCTAGATGCAAGGTGGGCTCAGGCCTGGGTGAGGTCAGGAGGGGAGACATGGAGAGGAATGAGTTACCAGGCCCTCAGCCTACAGAGTCCTGGGCCAGCCTCTCAGTGATGGGAGGTGATTTTGTCAGGTTCACTGACCTCTGACTCTTTCCTCAAAGATCAGTTTGTGTCATGATTGAACAGAGATAGGTGGAAAGCCCTCTCTAATTTCTAGCACACAATCCTCTAAGCCTTCTTTAGGGAGAAGGTAGGAACCCTGTGTTTCGCCTTCTTTGGCCTCCTGCCTTTCTGCCTGCCTGCCCTGTACCTTGCTTACCAACTCATCCAAGCCAAACAGAGGTTCAGGGGTGCTGAGTCTTCCCAGCCCAAATATGGGACTTTCAAAATCTCCCCCCAACACAGACACACCTTACTGTGTTTATTCCATCCCTGTACTCCACTCCATCTCTTCCCATCCCACCTCCTTATTTGCTCTTAGAGCCTGTGACCACATGAGATACTGCATTGCAATCACCTGGAGTTTGCTTTATGGGAAAAGTAAATGCCCCCTCCCCTTTTCCTCCTAGTCTCTTTGGTTTAGAAGGATGATGTTATCTGAATAACTGCCTCAAGTAAATGATTAGGAAAAGTGCCCTTCTCTTGAAACCTATGGACACCATCTAGCTCTGAAACAAAGATTCAGTTAGAAATATTGCAGCTGGAAAACAATTCCCACACCATGCCCATGAAGTGTATTAAGCTCTAGAAGTGAAGACATGAATAGGATATTCATGATTGGGGAAGGAAGCATAGCGTGGTATACCTCAATCAGGAGGAGGACTGTGAAGGGCGCACTGAAGAGTGAAACCAGAACCTTAAATTGTCACACTTCACTGGGCTTGGTGGTTCACTTCTGTAATCCCAGCACTTTGGGAGGCTGAGGAGAGCAGATCAAAAGGACAAGAGATGGTGACTATCCTGGCCAACATGGTGAAACCCCATCTCTACTAAAAATACAAAAATTAGCTGGGCATGGTGGCGCTTGCCTGTAGTGCCAGCTACTCAGGAGGCTGAGGTGGGAGAATCGTTTGAACCTGAGAGGCAGAGGTTACAGTGAACTGAGATCACACCACTGCACTCCAGCCTGGGTGACAGCAAGACTCTGTTTCAAAAAGGAAAAAAGAAAGAAAGAAATTGCCATACGTCCTCAGGGTCTGACTTGGTGCTTCTTAAACTGGGCATTTTCAACATCTTTAACAAAACAATTTGACCATGGAGGGGAATTTTGCGCATTGTAGGATGGTTAGCCAGAATTCCTGGCCTCCACCAACTGCATGCCAGAAGTAATTTACTCGAATTTGTGGCAACCAAAAGTGTTTCCACTGTGGGAACTGGTACCTGCACTCCAGAAGGAAGAGGAGATTAGCCACCTGAGTGAGGGAAATAACATACTAGAACTTCAATTTATTTCAATTTGATTACAAAATGTAGAATTTAAGTTTTATTAAAATTGATGATGCCCAGGCATAATCCAAGATATGTCAGATATCTAAGACTTAGACGGGTAGACAGAGAAACCCTCCTCTGCTCTATTACTCTGAGCTTAGTACAAGGTATTGTAGTTTCTATTTGTCCAATTATGTTGGATTCAGTAATTATTTTAAATGGCAGATGGCAAGTCACTGTGAAGATTCCATAAGCCATCTCATGGCAAGGCACTTAGGCACACGTGTTTCTCTTACAACACCCTCCACCCCACAAATTATTATAACTTTGCTATTCTTTTGGTGATAGATAGTTGCCAGTAGTAGGCTACCTAGTGGACATTTTCAATATACCCATAATCTATCCCTTCAAAATAAAGGTGATACTTAACAATGTGTGAAAAAGCGACTACCTTTAGAAAGAAACTTGTGCCATGGTATTTTTGGCAAATAACCAGAGAGCCTGAAAAGTCCTTCTCAGATAAAACACACAGATATTCTGAATAAAATATAATGGACATGCTTTTAGATTCAGAGCTGAGCTGACCTGAAAGTAACGAAATCACCAGATGCCAGATTGAAGAGTCAGTTGGTGCTGAAGCTATAGCTATACTGAAAGCATTTGACAGTCGCTGAAACAAGCTGGAGTTTTAATGGTCCTGCAGGAAACAGAAGAGTAGATATTCAGCCTGAGTAAGCTGCAAAATTGGAACTGAGACCCCAAATAAAGTAAGAAGCCTGGAAGAGCTATAGTCTCAGTAAAAGACTACTGTCCACTGGTAAAGGAAGGTGAAAATGAAACTTATCTGCACAAGGAATTAAATTCACACATTTATGTTGGTTGGAAACCCCCAACAGAAGAGTTAACTTAAAAATGGTCTGACATTCACATGCACTCTCTCAAGACTAAACCAGGAAGAAGTTGAATCCCTGAACAGACCAACAACAAGTTCTGAAATGGAAGCAATAATTAATACCCTACCAACCAAATAAAGCCCAGGACCAGACGAATTCACAGATGAATTCTACCAGAGGTATAAAGAGGAGCCGGTGCCATTTCTTCTGAAACTAGTCCAAACAATAGAAGAAGAGGGACTCTTTCCTAACTCATTGGATGAGGCCAGCATCATCCTGATCTGGCAGAGACACAAGAACAACAACAAAATTTCAGGCCAATATCCCTGATGAACCGTGATGCGAAAATCCTCAATAAAATAATGGCAAACTGAATCCAGCAGCACATCAAAAGGCTTATCCACTACAATCAAGGTCAGTTTCATCCCTGGGATGCAAAGCTGGTTCAACACACACAAATCAATAAATGTAATTCATCACATACACAGAACTAATGACAAAAAACACATGATTATCTCAATAAATACAGAAAGACCTTTGATAAAATTCAACATCCTTTCATGCTATAAACTCTCAATAAACTAGGTACTGATGGAATATGTCTCAAAATAATAAGAGTTATTTATGACAAACCCACAGCCAAAATCATACTGAATGGGCAAAAGCTGGAAGCATTCCCTTTGAAAACCAGCACAAGACAAGGATGCCCTCTCTCACCACTCCCATTCAACATAGTATTGGAAGTTCTGGCCAGAGCAATCACACAAGAGTAAGAAAGAAAGGGAATTCAAATAGGAAGAGAGGAAGTCAAATTGTCTCTGTTTGCAGATGACATGATAGTATATTTAGAAAACCCCAGCATCTCAGCCCAAAAACTCCTTAAGCTGATAAGTAATTTCAGCAACATCTCAGGATACAAAATCAATGTGCGAAAATTACAAGCATTCCTATGCACCAACAATAGACAAGCAGAGACCCAAACCATGATCGAACTCCCATTCACAATTGCTACAAAGAGAATAAAATAACTAGGAACACGACTTACAAGGGACATGAAGGACCTCTTCAAGGAGAACTGCAGACCACTGCTTAAGGAAATAAGAGAGGACACAAATAGATGGAAAAAAATTCCATGCTCATGGATATAAAGAATCAATATCATGAAAATGACCATACTGCCCAAAGTAATTTACAGAGTCAATGCTATTCCCATCAAGCTACCATTGACTTTCTTTGCAGAATTAATAAAAAACAACTTTAAATTGCGTATGGAACTGAAAAAGAGCTTGCATAGCCAAGACAATCCTAAGCAAAAAGAACAAAGCTGGAGACATCATGCTACCTGACTTCAAACTATCCTACAAGGCTACAGTAATTAAAACAGCATGGTACTGGTACCAAAACAGATAAGTAGACCAATGGAACAGAACAAAAACCTTAGAAATAACACCACACATCTACAACCATCTGATCTTTGACAAAGCTGAGTAAAACAGGCAATGGGAAATGGATTCCCTATTTAATAAATGGTGCTGGGATAACTGGCTAGCCATATGCAGAAAACTGAAACTGGACCCCTTTCTTACACCTTATACAAAAATTAACTAAATATGGATTAAAGACTTAAATGTAAAACCCCAAACCAAAAAACCACTAGAAGAAAACCTAGGCAGTACCATTCAGGACATAAGCATGAGCAAAGACTTCATGACTAAAACACCAAAAGCAATTTCAACAAAACCCAATATTGATAAATGGGATCTAATCAAACTAAAGAGCTTCTGCATAGCAAAATAAACTATCATCAGAATGAACAGGCAACCTACAGAATCAGTGAAAAATTTTGCATGCTAGCCATCTGACAGAGATCTAATATCCAGAATCTACAAGGAACTTAAACAAATTTACAAGAAAAGAACAAACAACCCCATCAAAAAGTAGGCAAAGGATATAAACAGACACTTCTCAAAGGAGGCATTTATGCGGCCAACAAACATATTTTTAAAAGCTCATCACCACTGGTCATTAGAGAAATGCAAATCAAAACCATGAGATACCATCTCATGCCAGTTAGAATGGCGATTATTAAAATGTCAGGAAACAACAGATGCTGGAGAGGATGTGGAGAAATAGGAACGCTTTTACACTGTTGGTGGGAGTGTAAATTAGTTCAGCCATTGTGGAAAACAGTGTGGCGATTCCTCAAGGATCTATAACCAGAAATACCATTTGACCCAGCAATCCCATTACTGGATATATATACTCAAAGGATTATCAACCATTCTACTCTAAAGACACAAGCATATGTATGTTTATGCAGCACTATTTACAATAGCAAAGCCTTGGAACCAATCCAAATGCCCTTCAATGATAGACTGAATAAAGAAAAAGTGGCACATATACACCATGGAAACTATGCAGCCATTAAAAAAGAATGACTTCATGTCTTTCTGCAGGGACATGGATGAAGCTGGAAACCATCACTATCAGCAAACTAACACAGAAACAGAAAATCAAACATCACGTAAGTGGGAGTTGAACAATAAGAACGCATGGACACGGGGAGGAGAACATCACACACCAGGGCCTGTCAGGGCTGGGCAGAAAGGGGAGGGAGAGCATTAGGACAAATACCTAATGCATGTGGGACTTAAAACCTAGATGACAGCTTGATAGCTGCAGCAAACCACCATGACATATGCATACCTACGTAAGCTGTACATTCTGCACATGTATCCCAGAACTTAAAGTAAAATTTAAAAAAAAAAAGTCTGGAATTATAGCATGACAGGCCCACCTGACAGGAGCAAATGCATATTCTCTCTGTAGGGATACACTCAAAACGCAGACCCCATGGGTTCCCACAGATAAACCTAGCTGAACAAGGGCTCACAGTCAAAATTTGTAAACACATGAAAAACCCAGCCACTGTAAACAAGAATCAGAAGAAACAATGCAGAGCAGAATTAAATTCCCAGTGACTTCATATCTATGAACTATGGAACACAGAATTAAAAATGTGTTTTAAGGAAGTGAAAATAAATGTTTTCAGAAATAAAAGAGGGATTCAAAATACATGAGCAAGGAACAAAATAATCTCAAAAAGGCCCAGGCATTTGTAGAAAACAACTGAAAAGAATTGTAAACATGAGAAAATATAATTATTATAATTAAAACTAAGCAGATGAGGAAATACCTAAATGGACATTAAGCATGATAGGCACAGTTGAAGAAAGAATTTGTGAACTGGAAGATAGAGCTGAAATATATATATACACACAGATTTTTTTTTTTAAGAGATGAGGTCTCACTAAGTTGTCCAGGCTGGAGTGCAGTGGCTATTCACAGACATAATTATAACAAACTACAGCCTCAAACTTCTGGGCTCAAGTAATCCTCCTGTTTCAGCCTCTCAAAACGCTGGGGCTACAGGCGTGTGCCACTGTGCCTAGCTAGTTTTCAAAAACAGAAAAACAAAGTGCAAAAGAAAAATAATTCTCAGTCAAAACTTATAAGCCCGACTATCACTGAAGAAAAAGAACAAAATAAGGACATTTGCTGACAAATAAAAACAAATTAAAAAAAAAAAAAACAAATTTTGCCATCAGCAGATTCTTACTAAAGGAACTTCTAAAAAGAAGTACTTCAGAGAAAGAAAACAAAACTGCCAGAAAGTTCTGAGCTGCAAGAAAGAATGAGTTTTACTTAGAATAAGAATTTTCTCATTAATTCCTAATTGTTAATTTTATATATAAATTTGTGTTACTTTAACCATTTAAATGCAGTGCTAAGATTTGAAAATAAATGTTAGAAGTCAAGGGTCTTTTTTTTTTCTTGCCATTTATCCTTTAAAGGCCTATTAAAATTTAGGCCTTTAAAAAAGGAAGGAAGAAAGGAAGTAGAAATAGACAAAAAAAATTCATGGAGTATCATTAAAAAATAAATGTTTGTTTTAAATAAAAGGTATATAGATTAGGAAGGAAGAAATAAAACTGTCTTCATTTACAAATTACATTATTGTCTATGTAGAAAATCTAAGAGGACTGACAAAACAAAAACACCTCCTAGAACTCATAAGCAGTTATAGTGAAGTTGCAGGATATAAGCTTAATATATAAAGGTAAATCATGGCCAGGCGCAGTGGCTCACGCCTGTAATCCTAGCACTTTGGAAGGCCAAGGTGGGCAGATCACCTGAGGTCAGGAGTTCAAGACCAGCCTGGCCAACATAGTGAAAACCCATCTCTACTAAAAATACAAAAATTAGCCGAGCATGATGGTGAGCACCTGTAATCTTCATTACTTGGGAGGCTGAGGCAGGAGAATCACTTGAACCTGGGGGCAGAGGTTGCAGTGAGCCAAGATCATGCCACTGCACTCCAGTCCAGGTGACAAAAGCAAGACTCCATCTTGAAAAAAATAAAAAAGTGAACACATTCCTACATACCAACAATAAAGTAGTGGAATCATACCTGTGAATTGGAACTTGAAGTAAAAATATAATACATTTATATAATACTAGCACACCTCAAATGAAATACTTAGGTATAAATCTAACAACCTGTATAAAGATATACAAAAGGAAAACTATGAAACTCCAATTAAATAAATGGAGGGATATTTTACATTCATGGATAGGCAGACTCGATATTGTAAGATGTCAGTTCTTCCCAACAATATTGAAGGAGAAAAAAGTCAGAGGACCGACTGCCCAACTTCAAGGCTTAGCATAAAGCTACAGTAATAAAGACTGTGTGGCACTGGCAAAAGAATAGAAGAATAGACAAATAGATCAATGGAGCAGAATAGAGAGCCCAGAAATAGATCTTCGTAGATCACTTGAGGCCCGGAGTTTTGGGTCGTAGTGCGCTATACCAACTGGGTGTCCACACTAAGTTCAGCATCAACACGGTGACCTCCAGTTTGCCTAAGGAGGGGTGAACTGGCTCAGGTCAGAAAGAGCAAGTCAAAACTCCTTAGCTGCTCAGTAGTGGAGTCACACGTGTGAAGAGCCACAACGCTCCAGTCTGGACAACATAGCAAGTCCCTGTTTGATAAAAAAAAAGAAAAGAAATAGGCCCTCATAAATGTTGTCAACTAATCTTCTGACAAAGGAACAAAGACAATACAATGGAGAAAATACAGTCTTTTCAAAAAATGGTGCTGGAATGACTGGACATTCACATGTTTAAAAAAATGATTCTAGGCACAGAGTTTACACCTTTTACAAAAATTAATGCAAAATGAATTACAGACTTAAATGTAAGATGCAAAAGTATAAAACTCCTGGAAGATAACATAGGAGAAAATCTAGACAATCCTGGATTTGGTGGTAGCTTTTCAGACACCACAGCGCATGAAAGAAATAATTGAAAAGGTAGACTTTGTTCAATTAGAAATTTCTGCTTTGTAAAAGACATCAAGAAAATGAGGGGAAAAAAATCCACATACAGGGAAAAAAATATTTACAAAAAACACATCTGATAACTGTTTTCCAAAATGTGCAAAGAACCCTTAAAGCTCAACAATAAAATAAACAGCCAGATTTTAAAAATGGGCAAATGACCTAAATAGACACCTCACCAAAGAAGACATACAGATGTCAAAAAGCAGTATGAAAAGATGTTCAACATTATACATCAGCAGAGAATCACAAATTTTAAAAAGGAACACCATCCCCCACCTGTTAGAATAACAAACATCCAAAACGCTCAGGACACCAAACCCTGGCGAGTCTGTGGAACAGCAGGAACTCTCACTAATCACTGGCAGTAATACAAAATGGCACAGCCACTTTGTAAGACAATATGACAGTTTTTACACAGCTAAATATAATTTTATCCTACCATCCAGCAATTGCATTTCTTGAATTCAAATGAATTGAAAACTTATGTTCACATAAAAGCCTGCACATGAATGTTTATAGCAACCTTATTCATAATTGCCAACACTTGGAAGCAACCAGGATGTCCTTCAATAGGTGAATGAACAAGTAAACTGTGATACATCAAGACAATGTAATGCTATTATTTAGTGATAAAAATAAGTGAGCTATTAAGCCACAAAAAGATATGATGGAACTTCTGATGAATAGTGCTAGTTGTCTAAAGCCAGTCAGAAAAGGCTGCATATTGTGTGATCCTACCTATATGACATTCTGGAAAAGGCAAAGCTATAGAGACAGTGAAAAGATCCGTGGTAGCCAGGGATTTGGAGGGAAGGATGGACAGGCAGAACACAGAGGATTTTTAGGGCAGCAAGACTATTCTGTACCATACTGTAATGATGGATGCAGTGTGCATTTTTCAAACTCA
The DNA here is from genome assembly GCF_049354715.1 of Callithrix jacchus. Classification (NCBI taxonomy): domain Eukaryota; kingdom Metazoa; phylum Chordata; class Mammalia; order Primates; family Cebidae; genus Callithrix; species Callithrix jacchus. Next base: position 22,651,842 of record NC_133516.1, on the reverse strand, counting down.
TAGAGCTGACAACATCAAGAGTGAGCTCTAAACTAGGAACTTTAGCTAATCATGATGTGTCAATATAGTTCATTAATTGTAACAAACTGTACCACACTATGTAAGATGTTACTAATAATAAGACAGGGGAGGTTGGAGTAGGGGTATGGGAAATCTTTACTTTTTGTTCATTTCTTCTGTAAATTTGAAACTGTTCCAAAAAATAAACTATTAATTAAAAAAAAAAAAAAAAAAACTTGGCCAGACATGGTTGCTCACACCTGCAATCCCAGCACTTTGGGAGGCCAAGGCAGGCAGATCACCCTAGGTCAGGTGTTCAAGACCAGCCTGGGCAACATAGTGAGACCCAGTCTCTACTAAAAATACAAAAATTATCTGGACATGATGGCATGTGCCTGTAATCCCAGCTACTTAGGAGGTTGAGGCAGGAGAATCTCTTGAACCTGCAAGGCAGAGGTGGCAGTGAGCTGAGATCACGCCACTGCACTCCAGTCTGGGCAGCAGAGCAAGATCCTATCTCAAAAATAAAAATAAAAAATAAAAAAATGGTTATACTAAACTATAATAATACATGAACTTAGCAAGTTTATAATAAACAAGATCAACATATAACAAGCAATTGTTAAAAAAGAAAAGAAAAAGTGACCAGCCATGGTGGTTCATGCCTATAGTCCCAGCACTTTCAAAGGCAAAGGTAGACAGATCACTTGAGCACAGGAGTTTGAGACCAACCTGGGCAACATGGCAAAACCCCATCTCTACAAAAAAAAAAATACAAAAATTAGCCAGGTATGGTGGCATGTGCCTATAGTCTCAGCTACTCAGGAGGGTGAGATGGGAGAATCACCTGAACCTGGGAGGTCAAGGCTCCAGTGAGCCAAGATTGTGCCCTCCAGTCTGGGTGACAGAGCAAGATCCTGTCTAAAAAAAAAAAAAAAAAAAAGAAAGAAAGAAAGAAAGAAAAGGAAAGGCCGAGTGCGGTGGCTCAAGCCTGTAATCCCAGCACTTTGGGAGGCCGAGGCGGGTGGATCATGAGGTCAACAGATCGAGACCATCCTGGTCAACATGGTGAAACCCCGTCTCTACTAAAAATTACAAAAAATTAGCTGGGCACGGTGGCGCGTGCCTATAATCCCAGCTACTCAGGAGGCTGAGGCAGGAGAATTGCCTGAACCCAGGGGGCGGAGGTTGCGGTGAGCCGAGATCGCACCATTGCCCTCCAGCCTGGGAAACAGTGAGACTCCACCTCAAAAAAAAGCAAAAGTCTAGACTACGGTAAATATTCAGTAAGTAGTAGGTTGTAATAGTTAGTAAACAAGGAGTTGTGTGGACCCTCAGGCTACTGGGAAGCGTTCTGGCCCGGTAAATCTCAGCACTGCCACTCACTCACTGTTACCTTGGATAACTTCATTCCTTCTCCCTGTGGCCCCAGCATCTTTGTCTGGAAAGGACAAGATATGGATCAGATGCTTTTGACTGGTTCTGACATTCGAAGAGGCTATTCATCAAAGGATATTACTATGATAAATAATTAAAGAAATGTTCTCACTCTATCTCCCTCACAGAAGAGCCAAATTATGCTAAAATGTAACAGAAAATAACCAGAGGAAATAGATTCCTTCTCGTTTCTAAGAAAGGCGCTCGAATTCTTGGTGAAATCTAATAAAGACAAAAATGATTCACTCTTTCAACATATTCAAGAAGGAAAAAAGAAAGTGTAAAAGAGGGGGAGGAAGAAAACTTAAATTTCCAGGTCGATTCAACCTGTTTCAGCTGGCAGCTGAGTGGTGGGGCTGGGACACTTGACCTCCTTGTATCTTCTAAACAAAGTGGGAGGGAAGGGCTTCCTGCCATCTTTTGTCATCAGGCAGGCCAAGCCTGGCTAATGGGAACTGTCACCTGGGCCTTTCCAGGTCAGAAACGAAGAACAGCAATTAACTCCTCCAGGAGGCCTGTGGCCTGAAGTAAGTCCTGCCAGGCCAGGTAGCTAAATCATTAAAGACACAGTTCTTTTCAGTGATAAATTGTGCAGGCCCGTGAAACCCGCTGCTGGCCATTAATCTGGGCTAATCAGGTTGAAAGCTGGGTTGTTTTATTTAGTAATTAACAGGTTATGTGAAAAACATGATCCATGGCCTGGGGTGAGTCTATAGAGCACTGTCCAGGAGGAGAGAATGGGGAACGGCAGGAATTCTCCGGAGAGCCACTCAGGCCTATGCAATTACAGCCATTGGCAAACGCTGAAAAATGACCCTGGGCTTGTATTGACACCCAGGAAAGAAACATTCCTGCCAACAGCGCAGGAGGAGTCTTGAAGGCCGATAATTGCTCTCTCCCTCCCGCCCCTTGCAACAGCCTGCTAAGCTATTCCCAAAGTTGCAGGGGTGCATGGTGATTTTGCAGGGGGCACACACTGCTCCCTGTGGCTGTGGGCAGCCTGTCTTTGAAAGTAGGCTGGATGGAGAACGGTGCTGTTTGCAAAATTGGGGTCCCAAAAACAAGAGAGGGACAGTAGGGGTGGGGGAGATGAATTATTTCCTTCTGAAGATGGCAGTGCTCAGAGATGGCCAAGGTGGGATGACCAGTTGGCGGCCAGATGGATGGATGGATGGATGTGAAGCTCAGGAGTTGAAAAAGAGTCTGGGGTTTGAGCTATGAGCACAGCAAGAGCCTGTGATGCCGTGAAGAGGGCCAATCCCCCAGGAGAGTGTATGTGTGGCGTACTCAGCACCCTGTGGGCGGCCAGGCCACAGATGAGGGCCTATACCCTATACAGTGCCCAGCCCCCTCTCCTGTGGTCCTACTGACCTCTGCTATGTGGGCCACCAGACCTGTTCCACCTGCTACACTGCCCCAGTGTCTCATCTTCCTTCTCCAGGGCCTGCACTCCACACCACAGGCACCACCATCTCTGTCACAGAGTCTGCCACGAATGCTACATTACAGGTTGGCCTGCTTCCCTTCTTACCACCTTTGCTATGGTCTCCACTGTGGAGCCAGGAGGATCTTGCTAAAACCCTTGGGATGCTCCAGAGCAATTTAAAGATGAAATCGAAATTATTAACGAGGTTGACCGTATCTGTCATGAAGTCAGAACACTGCCTGCCTCTCCAGCTTCCTCTTGGCTAGCTCTTCCTCCCATCACCCTCAGAGACACAGCCATACTAAACTTTACTTACTTCTTCAAATGTGCCATGTCCACAAATCCACACACGTGCCCGCCTGTCAGCACCTTCTCTCCTTGCTCCTCTCCGCATTGGATCCTACCAGACCTTTGGTTCTTAGCAGAAATGTCCCCTCTTCCAGAAACACTTGCCTGGCTTCTCAAGCTGGGTGAGGAGCCTTCCTCTTGGGCACTACAGCCCTATGCTTTCAAGACCTGTGCCACTTTGTGGTCCTTATCAGCTTCCTTCCCTCAATCTCCCTCCAAGCTCCATGAAGGCAAGGACTGCATCTACATCCACATTGCTGTTTGCTGTTGTATTTGCAGCTGCTAAAATAGTTCCTGGCACATAGTAGGTGGTCAATAAAACCTGTTGCATGCATGAATGAAAAAGTTCATTGAGTCAGAAAACGTCTTGAAGGGCACTGAATCTCAACCTCACAAATAAGAAAAGTGATCCTGGAGAACGATCACTTACTGGGTCACATGGCAAATTAGTGACAGGCCAGGAAGGAAATGTGGGTTTCCTGACATGGCCCCAGGGTCTCTCCAGAAAACTATGCTACATCTCGACTTGCATCTGCCAACATTCACGTCTTTGAAAAGTTTATTATTGAAAATTTTTATGGAAGGCCCTTGACCTTTTGATCAATATAACCAGTTTCTCCAGATATGCAGCCTGTTTCTGTAAGTGGGAATATTTGGCATTTCCATATAACGTCCATGACTAGAAACAATTTAAGGAACAGCTGAATGTTTATGTTATGCTCCAGGATTCCTTGGAGGCAGTTTAGTTGAAGGTAGGAGTGAGGATTTCAGAGTCAGAAAAACCTGGGCTTAAATTCTGGCTCAGTCATTTATTAGGTGTATAATTTGGGGCAATTTACTAGATCTCCCTGTGCCTTACTTTTTTTATCTATAAAATGGGGGTGATAATAATACTGACCTAGTAAATGATTGTGAACACAAATGAGATGCTAATAATAATAGAGGATAATGTTTATTAAGTGCTAGATACTACGCTGAGTGCTTAATGTCTTATTTCATTTACTGTTTGAAAAACAGAGTATTCTCATCCCCCGCACCCCCATGCATTTTATACATGAAAAAATGTGTAGCACAAGAGGGTTTAGTAAACTGCCCAAGGTCACGGAGTTGGGAGGTAGAACAACTAGAATTGAGATATGGGCCGTCTGGCTCCCGTGAAACCACCGCACTGGCCTGATGTATTTCCTGAGAGTCCAGAGGCTGACCCACTGTGTCGCCTGGTATAAGTAGCAGCAGCACCACAAGCAAGAGTAGAAGTCACATTTTGTCAAGGTCTTGGCTCGTAGTAGGTGTTCAATAAATGGCACCTTGTCGGCCTATTCTTAGCCTGAGGAATCTGTCCAGGAATTTGTCTTCTACCTTTTCTATCCTTTCTGTAAAAGGGATCTGTGAGCCTTTCTGAGGCAATCCAAGCAGCAGGAATCAGTTCCTGTGGAGCTACTGAGGGTAAGCTGGCCTTGGAGGAGTCAATTCTTAGCAGGCCAGGAGTCCTGGCACTGGCTGACTTCCGGGCAGTAAGCCACCAAGACAAAACTTGCCAGACCCCGAATGGTTTCATCTTTTTCCAAGCCTGAGGCTAGTTCATGTACCACACAAACCAGATGGAGTACCAAGTCCGAATACACAAGGAGCGGCTGGTGTCGCTCCTGGAGTATTATGAAGGCTCCTGGGAGTCTCTGTTGCCCCAGGACTGGGCACCGGATGTTGGCTGGAAGGCACACCCCAAAAGCAGCCCCCGACCTTCCTTGGCTGGCATGTCCCCGAGGTGATATTCCAACTTTCTCCTTCCTCCAGGAGAAGCCTGTCGCCCTTCAATGATACGCTTCTTTTGTTAGCCTTACTCTATGGCTGAGCAAGGGAAGGTGCCAGCCAGTCAGGTCCAACTTGAGAGGAACACCAATGACAGCCATTCTTGGCAAAATGGGGAACCACAGAGCCCCGAAGATGGAAGGATGTTTGCTTGGAGAGGCAGGTGGTGTTGTAGCATGAAGGTTGAGAGCCTGAACCCTGGAGGTGTCCTCCCCAGGTTTGAACCCAGGCTCTGCCTCTTACTAGATTCGTGACCGTTGGCTGTTTCTTAACTTCCTTGAGCCTTCATTTTCTCGTCTGTGTCAGTGGAAATAATAATGATACCTACTTCATAGAGTTCCGTGAGTATCATACAAGATAACCCACGTAGAGTATGTGCAGTGATCCTTGAGACATAATAATTGTTCAGTAAGCATCAACTACTTATTCTTGTGACTATAACCTGCTCATCCAATGCAGGAATCCTCATCATCCCTACCGTGTGGTCAGTATCTGGTCACTCTGAGTGATGGAAAGCTCACTTTCTTCCAAGGCTGCTATTCTGTTGCTAAATAACTCTTATTATTCAGTGGTCCTTCCTCTTCTACGCAGCAATAAAAATGCATATGGGAGGTCTACGTGCACTGAAATGAAAAATATCCAAGATACATTAAACGAAACAGATCAAGCTGCAGAACAATGCATGCGTTAAAAAAGCAGGATTTACTCCACTTAGTTTTGAGATCCCACAGTGACTAATAACAGATACTAGCCATCCTCTGTGGTTGATTGGCTTCCAAGAGGAACTAGATGAATTGCTCTCATGGTGCTATTTTAGGCAGCAGGACAGGCTGGTAGGTAACAGAGGAAGGTTTAGGTGCAGAGATTTCTGTTGATTCAATCACTTAGCTGCCTACTAATTTATTTATTCTCAGAGATGGTCGGTCCTAGAGCTTGACCAAGGGAAAAACTATCCTCCAACAGTGGTCTGGATGATTTTTTGAATGAAGTTCAGGATCCAGAATTGATGGGAAGTCTTGAATCTGCCATTTAAAAATTTCCCTAAACTCTCAAGAGTTGGCCAAGGATTTCTTATACAAAACAAGATGCAGGCAAATCAGGGCAATCTCAGATAATCCTCTCTTTCACGAAACTCCAAGAGTTTGACTTAGTGTCACTTTTGCTATCCTCAGAAGATGGCCCAGGCCCACCCCCTGCACCTGCTCCCTACCCAGCCACAGAGGGAAATCATATTTCCTCTGCACAGCCACTATACCTGGAGAGGTCTGGAATAGCATTATGTAGCCTCTCATTAGCATGAAGAGCATGCTTGTGAGAAACATTTGTCTGTTAGCATTGCTTCTGCCAGAGAAATTTCTGTGGGCTGTTGGAAGTCTGCAGATCTGGGTCATGTGACTATGTAAAGCTCTGTGACAGTCATTATTTTATCCAATCTTACAATGAGCGCATATAGTAGGCCTATTTCATTCCCATTTTACAGATGTAGAAACTGAGGCAAGGAGAGTGGGGAGAGCAACTCGCCTAAGGCCATGCAGCTCCATGATGGCAGTGGTGGGCTTCCCCCAACGTCTCCGACCGCTCATGGAATGGAATGCCCTTTCTGCTTCCACTGATCCCTTAGCAGCTTCTTCATTTCCTGGTGTCTTTGTTCTTGATCCAGTTCTGTTACCCCACTCAAATAGCTACCATGTTTCATTACCATAGGAGAAGAAAAGTCTTGTTTTAGGAAGAGAAAGGCAAAAGACAAGTAGGATTAAATAAGAAACTATGAGAAGCCCAACGCAGAAGCAGCAGCAGGTATAAACACGAGGCTTGTGCTTCCCATGCAGTCCCCAGGTTCTCGAAGCTGGCTCTAAGAGTCCAACTCAGAGTAAAACATTCCCTCCTGACGACTGTGATTTGGTTACTCTGTTCGAGGGACAACAGAGGCCTGGGGGTGTTAGGGCAAAGGAATGGTCAAGACTGCCTGGGACGATGTTGCCGAAATGAGGCCACACAGCAGGTGGAGAGCCGTGAAGCTGCACTTTGAAGAGGGCAGGGAGGCAGTGAGATCAAGGAGGCAAGGTCACGACCCACTACCATTATGGCGACCTCGTGTAACAGCGTCGTAAGACACAGAGTCAGGGGAGAGAAGGAAACTGCACAATCTCTGTTGTGCCTCAGTTTGGCTTCACTGGCCTGAGCCCAGGCATCTAAGAGAGAGCACTGAGGCTGCTCCATCTTCTCCTGGCTAATCTGGACTCCTCTCTGAAGGCTCCGCCCTGGGATTATGCTGGCGGGTGGCTGTTGCCAAGGCGTTTAGAAGGTCATGTGGGGGATGTAGCCTCAGCCTGAATCAAGGGGGACCACGGAGGCCCTTCTCTTACGCCGTGGCTGACGTGGACCCCAGATGGGACCTGTGCCTTCTCTGAAGCATTTTTCAAGTGGCCACAGCCCTGGGCAAGCCAGGGAATGAGAGAAGCATTGGCCCATCAAGCTAAACTTTATAACTGAAAACATTTATACAGTAGACACCCTGAGTCTGAAGTCAGGGAAGGGAATCTTTCCCAAGATAAACGCCTCCTGTGCTAAGAATAGGAAACGAGGTTTACAACCTCTTCTTCCAAGTAGGTGTTCAGGGCTTTGGTTTCTGTATCTGTAAGATAAAGGACTGGAGGAACTTTGACATGTCTTCACTCTGTGCTGTGACTCTGTAAACCCCATACCTTGACTTCCTGTAGCCCCAGAGGAAGTAGGTCCAGGCGGACACACAGAAGTTTTATCCAAATGGCCTCTGCTTACAGAGAGCTCCCAGCATCAAAACCAAGATAATCCTCAGTTTTTCTCTGACAGCCTTAGGATGTGTCCTTATGACCCCAAAATTCAACTGCCTTCAGTTACCTGGTTAATGCAATCACTTAGGTATGAACTCCTGGACCTTTCCTTTAATTCAGCCAGAGCTTTGACCTGGAGCACCCCCAGATTCCTCTGAAAGAGCCTATTTCAGGCCCTGGTGCCAGGTTCTACCTGTTTCCCAGATTCCAGCAACTGAGGGATTTTTTTTTTTTTTTTTTTTTTGAGACAGAGTCTCACTCTGTCCCCCAGGCTGGAGTGCAGTGGTGCGATCTTGGCTCACTGCAACCTCCACCTCCTGGGTTCAAGCAATTCTTCTGCCTCAGTCTCCCAAGTAGCTGGGACCACAGGCGCGCACCACCACATCCAGCTAATTTTTGTATTTTAGTAGAGACGGGGTTTCACTATGTTGGTGAGAGATTGAGACCATCTCCTGACCTCATGATCTGCCCGCCTCAGCCTCCTGAAGTGCTGGGATTACAGGCATGAGCCACTGCACCCGGCCAGGGATGTGTTTTTAAAGAGATCTTCAAAAAGTTTTAAAACTACATGAGATAATGCAGTGTGAGCTTGTACATGCTCCCATATGTATTTGTTCAGCAAGGTGTGCTTGTGCACTCTGTGCTGGGTACCAGGGGAACAGCCTCGTTGTGGGTGCAGACAAAACAAAGTGACTTCAGGGACTCATAATGTGGACATGCCCCATGCCTGGATCGTTTGGGCATTTGGCACCACATTTGATCACAGGAGATAGGGGCTGAAGACAGAAAATTCACATTTCTAATTCACAGAGCTGGGGAGGTCACAGAGACCCGGCTGCTGACCCCATGGCCCCTCACTCACTGGTCTGATCACGTGCAGCTCCCTGGGGACCCCATTGTCTGCACGGATGAGCTGGGGTTCATTTGGGAAACCCGTCCCTGGGAATGGAAAGGGAGATTTCAACCGTGGAGTTGGACTTTTGTGTTAATACAACTGTGTTTTGTTTGGGGGTTTTGTCTTTTTTCAAATAACACCACACAGAGAACCCTAAGAAAGTCCCCAGGCTGCAGCAGACAGACGCATCATTTCTTTTTATTCCATCAGTCAGGGAAAAAAAAAAAAGAAAAAAGAGAAAAGAAAGAGAAGAAAGGAAAAAGGAAGGCCCCTAGACCCCTCCCGTGCCCTTCCCATCAGCCACGTGGGTTTGCACAATTAAATCTCAATAGCTCCTTCCAGGGCTTTGTGGGGGCTGTGAGCCCCATGAGGACGGTCACTCTGGCACTCAGAGTGGCTTTCCTCTCCACATGCCGCTGGATGAGTCTCTCTTCGGACAGCTCCTTCCGGCCTGCACCTAGCCACACTGACTCCTCTCAAGGGGTGGGTCGTGTTCCCAGCGCCAGGGAGCCCCATGCCAGGCACCAGGCAGTCCAGGCTCCAGCAGTAAACAACTGCCCACCCAAAGGGAGTGCGGAAGAAGCTGGCTGCTGGCTTCACTGGCCTTTTTAGTGGCTGCCAAGAGAGCTCATGGCAGTGTTAGGTTGGTCTACAACAGTAGCAAGGGAATTTTATTTTTTGAATTAAAGATCTATCATAGATCATGTACATTTGGCATAATTTAGTGTCTTCTGTTTAAAAAAATTATAAATTTTCAATTTGTCTAATAATAAAATGAAGAGCATGGAACTTAAGAAAAGATGCATCTCTTAAATCTGAAGCTATAGTTTCAAATAGGCCTCAGCCCCAGTTAGTAAAGAAAGAAAAGAATACAGTTAAGTAGGAGAGCAAGGGAATTCTCTGGAATGAGAAGCCCCTCCCCTTTCTTCCTCCACTTCCAACTATCCTCTTCCCAGAGCAACCTGTTCTTTCCTTTGCTCATTCTGTTCCCTTTCCATGAATCCAGGGCTCCCTCCCTCAGGATCGCTCAAATCCCAGTGCCTCCACAGAGCTCCTTTTGATTCTGTCCCCATTCACTCTGATGATAACCTCTGTATCCCCATAACTCTTGTGAATATCTGTCTACATCATTATTTCTACCTTAGCTTTTAGCATAAGTATTTTGCAAATCTGGCAGATACAAATTGCTCCTTGAAGCCAGGGATGGTGTCTGGGGTTCCCTGCAGCTTCCTACAATCACTGGCCTGATGGTACCATTCCCTGAGTTTAACTGCAGGGCATAGCATGTGAGGTGAGTCTCTGGGCAAGTGAAGGCAGGCTGAGTCTGGCTAGCTGCCACCCCCCGCATCTACCACGACACTAGCCATGCTGACTGGAAGTTTCCTCTACCACATTGTTCAATAAATATGTATTAGTCACATGAATCTCCTCAATAAATAAATAACTCATTTGATCTTAAAATTGCATATGTGTTGGTGGCGAGGGGAGGGACATGGGATGTGAACATGCAGGTCTTCAATCTACATTTCAGCTGGGTTGTTTGTCACCTTACTCCTTTAATACTATTTACTCATCTGTAAAATGGGAATGATAATGATGACACCACCCTGTCCTCTGTCCCGAGTGAGTTGAGGTCTGAGTGTCTGCGAAGAGCACTTCATAAACATATGGGAATTAATGATTGCTAAGCAAGTAACCCCAGGCTGGGAAGTGCCATTCCTTAAGCCATTACTCTCAATAGTGAGAAACGGAGTTGACGACTAGAGTAAGACTGATTTTTAGAAGTCAATGGAATTATGGTCTTCCTGGTGCTAGAAGTGGGGCTGGGGCTCCATGGGGGAGGTGGGAAGGACTTTAGGAAAGTGAGCGGTGCAAGTCTGCATGTGAAGTGGCAACTGGTTTCACTGAAGTCAAAAGGATGGAGTGCAGGGGATGAATGTGGGGGACAAGTGGGGGGTCAGTTTGGAAACTGGAAGACTGGGCTCCACTGTAGAGGCCTCCCACTTATAAGAGAAGCCTGTGAAGATTTTGAGCAAAGAAGGGAGGTGTTGTTGGTGGGAATGTAAATTAGTTCAACCATTGCGGAAGACAATGTGGCAATTCCTCAAGATCTAGAACCAGAAACACCATCTGACCCAGAAATCCCACTACTGGCTGTATACCCAGAGGAGTATAAAGCATTCCAATATACAGACACATGCACATGTATGTTTACTGTGGCACTGTTCACAATAGCAAAGACTTGGAACCAATCCAAATGTCCATCAGTGATAGCCTGGATAAAGAAAATGTGGCACATGTACACCACGGAATACTATACAGTCATAAAAAAAGGATGAGTTCATGTCTTTTGCAGGGACATGGATGAAGCTGGAAACCATCATCTCAGCAAACTAACAAAGGAACAGAAAACCAAATACTGCATGTTCTCACTCATAAGTGGGTATTGAACAATAAGAACATATGGACACAGGGAGGGGAACATCACACACTGGGGCCTGTTGCGGGGTAGGGGTCTAGGAGAGGGACAGCGCAGGAGAAATACCTAATGTAGATGATGGGGTGATGGATGCAGCCAACCACCATGGTATGTGTATACCTATGTAACAAACCTGCAGATTCTGCACATGTACCCCAGAACTTAAAGTATAAAAGAAAAAATATCTAGTTTATTTAGAAATAAATTCTGTTCCCCTCACCCTCCACTGGAAATATATGAGAACTGGATCTTGGCCAGCTTATTCACTGGAGAGACCCAGTGCCTAAACAGCATCTGGTACAGGATATGTGCTCAATAAATATTTGTTGAATGAATGAATGAGAAAGTGAATGAATCGATAGGCTTCACTAAAAGAAAAAAAAAGAAGTGAGGTGTTGAGACCTTTGAGTTCAGGAAGCATGGCCAGATGCATTCGATGGGGAAGGGAGATGCTGGGGACAGAGCAACCCATGGGCAGGTGACGGTAGTCACTCAGTGGGGCCGTGGACCAGACTATTGCAATAGTGAATAGAGGACAAGCTCAGATCCAGGCTGCAGTAAGGAGCCTTTTCAGGTGACTGACTGCCTGGGATGAGGGTGCAGAATGGAGAGGGAGCAGCATCCACCACATCAAGGCTGGACCAGGTGCCTCCTATGTTATCCTAGGGACTCCTTGTCAGTGCACACATCATAGCTGCCTGATGCTTGTCTCTCATACTGGACTGTGCATACACAGCAACATTATACCCCATGGCAGGTGCTAATAAATTTACGTTGAATGAATGAGAGTGACTCATTTTTACACTCCACCTTTAAAAAAAAGTCTTTAGCAAAAGGTACTCCTTGTTTGGGAGGGAGCTCAATTTTGGGTTATGTGGTCCCTGGATATTTCCCCAGTTTCAGGATGGTTGCAGCTCCAGATTTCCCAGCTCTAGTTTGGCTCTTCCCATATAATGCAGGCCCACTGGGAATAGTAGGTCACCTGGACTCCCAGCCTGCTCATCAACAATAGTCATCAAGGCCAAATTTCCAGAGTGTCTACTCTATGCTAGACTCTGGAGATGTGACACATATTGTCTCATTTAATTAGACGTATCTTTATGGCAGTCTTTTGAGTAAAGGTTTGTAATCTCATTTTTTCATGTCTTAAAGCTGAAGCTTATAAAAAAAAAGGTTTGTGACTTTCCCAAGTCCACACAACAAGGCATGACAGACCCAGTCCCAACACTGAGTCACTTGAGGATGGGACTGTGTGTGTTCTCTACTTTATCCCCCATACCTTGCCCACACTGTGCAATTTTGAGTGTTGTCGAATGTGTGAATGAAACAGAATTTTTCTGACTTCAAGCTCAAAACCATTTTGAGCCTTCGTTGCCTTATCTGAAGAATGGAAATAACATGTAACACACACAGGCTTGGTGTGAGGTTAAATGAGACATGTTCTGGAAACCTAGGGGTATGTAAGCCCCCTTCCTTCCAAAAGTCCCCAAATCCCAGACTGCCAACAATGCCTGCAGACATCCTTTCGAAGAGGTGTGGCCTTCAGAGCTCAGCTCTCCTCCCATCAGGACTTGTTTGTAAGCCAGATCTGATACTTAAAACCAGCATCGTCACCTGCCACCAGGCAAATGAGGAAACCTTCCTTAAAAAGCCAAACAAACTCCCTCTATTTCTAACACACCTGAAACCTGCTCATGACTCCTGGCTGCCACCCCCATCCCAACCACACCTCTCAGTTCTACCTGCTTCCAATCTCTAACCCTTTGTCAAGGAAGTCAAAGGACACGAAAGGTTAACTAAAAGGGGGGTGTCTTTGTTGCCAGAATCAGTTAGTAGGGGGGTTGCTGTCTCAGCCACGGCTGCTAAAGTTTCAGCTGCTGCAGCCACACAGAGCAGGCCTTGTTCTCTCATGAAAGTTCTAGTCTTAGTTTTGTTTCAAGGATGTGGAGACTTCAGCAGGGCTTTTGTGGCCAAAGAAACCTCCTGGACAATAGGGCCACCCTCCTCCAAAGTGCTTGCTCCACCCTGGAGGGAGAGCTGTGGCTCACAAACTGCACGGCTGCACTTGTGGACGTGGAAAGTTCCATGAGCGTCCAGGAGAAAGGGAGGGGTCTAGCCTCCACTGTGCCAGCCACTTTTAGGGAGAGTCACAATGCTGAAAGAGGGCCCCCTCAAGCCCTCATCTGGTGGGGCCAGCATCATCCACACCCACCTGGGGACAAGATGGGAGACCTAGATCCAGCCCAATTGCCTCACTCAGAAGCTGGCTTTTTCTGCCTGGTGCAACAACTAATGACCCCTCTTTGACTTGAGTGCCAGATTGTTTTGTGGCCACACACAGAAAGTTAAGGAGGGAAGGTAAGGGTGGAGATGGGGTAAAACTTTATTGAGCATTTACCTAATGTCAGGTGCAGTGGGAAGCACTTTAATAATAATTTTTGTAAAGCACATACTATGTTCCAAGCATGGTATTAAGCATTGTTGGAAACAGATGCTCAGTGCCACAAAGAAAAATTAACACTGAAGCAAACGATATCTCAGCAAAGCAATTTTTACCTCCTGCAGGAAGGGTACCCTCACCAGCCATCTTGCCACAAGAGTACAACAAACAAAGGAAAAGCAGACATATTTATTCCTTACGCATTTGGGTGTGTCCTTACTGCTGCGTCTGATCTCCATTGGTTGGAGCCAGACCTCACAATCTAAACTGAAACCTGATTGGCTAATAACTTAAAACTTTTCTAAACAGGTAAAAGCAAGGGAGAACAAAAAGGAAGTCCAAATAAGGACGAGGCATAGGCTGTGAGCTGGGACATGCCTGTGAGCACGTCTAGCACAAATATCTTTGTTAAAGTACAAGGGCATAGAATGTACTATGTGCCTATAAGCATGTTTAATGGCTACATAGGCTAGGGCTTAACAAAGTTCCTTTGAAATGGAACTTTTCTACTTCCCATAAGCATTACATATATATATTATTTTGTTCTATGTTCATAATAATCTTACAAGGAAGATAGAAATATTATCATACTCATTTTACAGATGAGACTACTGAGCTTCAGAGGGATTAAGTGATTTGCCTAAGGTTATACAGACTATAAGTGGTGAAGCTGGGACTTAAATATGGAATTTGAATCTATATCTGTACAAAACAGAAGCCCATATTTTTTTCTTTACTGAAGTATAACTGATGTACAATATACTACACATAAAGTATAAAATTAATAAGTTTCTGTATATGTGAAACTGTCATCACAAACAAGATAATGAACATATCACCCCCAATTTTTTTGTGTGTCCCTGTAATACCTTTATCCTGTGTTCAGGGAGCTATGGATCTACTATCACTATTTATCAGCTTGCAGTTCCTAGAATTATATTGTATGTACTCTTTAAAAAAAAAATCTGGCTTTTACTTAGCATAATCATTCTGAGATTCACCCATGTTGGCGAATGTATCAATGGTCCGTTTCCTTTTTTCTTTTTCTCTCTATCTCTCTCTCTCTTTTTTTTTTTTTTTAGATAGGGTCTCACTGTTTTACCCAGGCTAGAGTGCAGCGGTGTAATCTTGGCTCACTGCACCTTCAACCTCCCAGCTTCAAGTGATCATCCCACCTCAGCCTCCCTGGTACCGGAGACTACAGGCCTGCACCACCATGTCTGACTAATTTTTTATATTTTTTGTAGAGATGGTGTTTTGCCATGTTGTCCAGGCTCATCTCAAACTCCTGAGCTCAAATCAGCTGCCCACCTTGGCCTCCCAAAGTGCTGGGATTACAGGTGTGAGCCACTGCACCTGGCTGGTCCATTTCTTTTGATAGCCAAGTAGTGTTCTATTGAATGGATATATCAGTTTGTTTATCCCTTTCTCTCTTGCTAGACATTTGGGTTATGTCAGCTTTTAGCTGTTACAAACAAAGCTGCTATGAGTATTTGTGTGTACATCTTTGTATAAAACACATGCTTTCATTTCTCTTGGGTAGACAGGAATGAAATGGCTGGATCATATGACAGTTTTGTATTCATGTTTTAGGAAACTTCCAATTGTGTTCCAAAGTGGTAATACCATTTCACATTTCTACCAAGAGTGCATGAAGACTCCTGCTGCTCTGTATCTTTGTCAACACTTGGTATAATCAATATTTTATCCCTAATAGTTGTGTAGTGGTATCTCATCTTTTCTTTCTTTTTTATTTTCATGGACCATGTTGAAGTTGTTCTGTGAAAGGTATCTCATCTTTTCAAGTGCTTACTTGTTACTGTAGATCTTGCTTGGCAAAATATCTATTCAAATCTATTGTCCACATTTTTTGTTTGGGTTTTTAAATTTTTTGTTGTAAATTGTGCTTTTGTTTCTGCACTCAGATAGAATGAAGTGAGACACATGTGTAGACTTTCCTGGTGCATCCAGAAAATGAAAAGCACATTTATGCAGATTTCACTGAATGGCTTATTCCCTTAAAAAGAAATTTTGAATTTGATAAAAGTTAGTTAATCTTCAGTGTAAAAACTTGGAGGTGTAAACAATTTCAGTACATTATACACAGTAAGTTAATGTTCAGTTCTCAAGTTGTACAGCATAGCGTTTTAAACAAAGCAAATCATCTCATTTCAGCTTTTACTGTTAAGCATAAACCACACCTCAATCTTAGATAAAAATTTCACAACATATAAACTCACTGAGAATTCTGTACACAAATACAGGTAATAGAAATCTGACTTCAAGTATAACTACAAAAATTGTCACGACCTTACATGTTACAACATCTTACTTATTTTTTGATTATAATTTTTAAAATTTATAGAAAAGTATTTCACTATAATCCCAGCACTTTGAGAGGCCGAGGCATAAGAAATGCTTGAGTCCAAAAGTTTGAGACCAGGCTGGGCAACAAAGCAAGACCCTGTCTATACAAAACAATTACAACATCAACAACAAAAATTAGCCAGGCATAGTAGCAAGCACGTATGGTTCTAGCTACTTAGGAGGTTGAGAAGGGAGAATTACTTGGGTCCAGGAGTTTGAGGCTGCAGTGAACTATGATGCATCACTGCACACCATCCTGGATGACAGAGTAAGACCTTGTCTAAGAAAGGACAAAACCCATCTCAATGCACATTCAATAGCTGTGACAACAGCCATGATCTTGTGCCTTTAAATCATACTTTCTGGAGTATAAAGCATCACTCATGTGCTTCAAATCGGGTTGTTTGATTTCTTATGATTGAGTTTTGAGATTTCTTTACATATTCTGATTACAAGTTCTTTATCAGATGTATGATTTGCATATATTTTCTCCCAGTCTGTGTGTTACCTGCAAATTCTCTTCGCAGTATCCTTTGAAAAGCACAAGTTTTTTATTTTGATGACATCCATTTTATCAATTTGTGCTATTATAGGTGGTGCTTTAGTAGTTGTATCTAAGAAATGGTTGTTTAACCCAAGGCTAAAAAATTTTTCCTGATTTTTTTTTTAAGTTTTGTCATAGTTTCGATGTTTAGCTCTATGTTTCATTTCACATTAACTTATGTGTGTATATAAATATATTTATTTATTTATAAAACTGTATATATGTATACATACATGAACTTTTGTATATGGTGTGATAGTGAATAAAAGTTCCTTGAGCATATAGATGTCCAATTGCTTCACCATCATTTGTTGAAAAACTACCCTTTCTCCACTAAATTGCCCTTGCACTTTTGTCAAAAATCTGGTGTCCATGTATGTGTGAATCTAATACTGTACTCTCTGTTCTGTTCCATTGATTGATTTGTCTGTCTTTATACCAAATTATACTTTCCTGATTACTCTATATTACATAAAAATTAGGTCACGTTAATCTCATTCTAGTTTGTTCTCTTTTATAAAATTTTGTTTTGTTTTGTTTACTTTCTAGTCCTTTGTATTGCCATATGAATTTTAGAATCAGTTTCCCCATTTCTCCTTAAAAAAAAACATGCTGGATATTGATGACATTCACAGTCTATTACATGCTATCACATTCAATCCTTACTACAAAGTTCTGATTTGGGCATTATTCTTGCCATTCTTTAAAACAAAGAAACCAAGACTCACAGGTTACAGAATCTCATCTGAAATCTCATTAGCAAAAACTTGAAGCAAGTTGGCTGTAATTCTTGTACCACCCCCACTAAAGGAATTAGCTGGGTCATAAATGTCCCAGCCTCCAGCTGGGATTTCCCACTGGACAGTCTGGGTTGTATTCAACACTTGAAGCTATGATTTTTTTCTTCTGTTTACTTGATTGAATCTTCAAAACATATCCTCCATGCTATATCTCTCTGGACCCTCTTTCATCTTCATTTTTTAATGAATGGAAAAAACCATACACCTAAGCATATAGTTCCTCCTCTGCAAGACTCACTAACCATTATTACAATGAGTGCTTTACTCAACTGACTTGTTCACGAATGCTCAAATATTCATCTCCTTTAAAAGCATGTCATTCTCCTGCTCTAAAGCAATGACTCTCTAGTGCTTTCAAAATTAAGTTGACTCACAGAGTCATGCACATTTAGAGCAGAAGGGGACCTTAGAGACTGTGTATACCTAATTGTAGAGAAGCAATATTCAATCCTCTTGTTTCAGATGTAAGAGTTATTTACCAAGGAGAAGAAGAGACTTTAATGCAAGGAATCTGTAATCCTATGTCTGCTAGGAATTCTGGTCTTGATTTTGTTTGGTTTTGAGCTTTGGATTCCAATCTTGGCCTAATGATTTTTCCTCTAAAAATGTTGAGGACCCACCAGGACATTCAAGACTCTCCCCACTTGCTTTCCAGGCCATTCTCTGTCCTTTCAAAATTCTACAGTCCACCAGTGTCCACATCAGCAAGATCCTTCCTGGCCTCTGTGCCTTGTCTTCCACTGGTCCCTTCACCAGTGATGCCTCCTACCCTTTTTAACCTGCATCTATTTCTTTCTGAAATAGTTCCACGCCCCATATTTGAGGCTGATCTCAAGCACCACCATTCCAGGAAACTTCTGATTCCTGCAGCTGCAAGCATAGATTCTCCACCCACCACCCTGAGTTCTCATCATTCTGGATCTGAGATAAAAATACACTGAATGGGATTAATAGCAGATTGGTGAACACAGACAGCTTAGCGAATTTGATGCTATCACAATAGAAATACAAAATGCAAGCCAAAATGAAACCCAAGGAGAAGAAAGACTGGGGAAAAAATGAACAGATTATCAGTGAGCTCTGGGGTAATTTCAAGTGGCCTCATAGATGTATATAATTGGGGTCACACAATTGGAGAGAGTACAGAGAAAAGTATGAAAGAAATAATGGCTAAAGTTTTTCTAAGTTTGATAAAAAATGATACACCCCCAGATCCCAGAAGATCACTGAACCCCCAAGCATAAGAAACCTGAAGTAAAGTACAAGGCATATCTTAACAAAATTTCTTAAAGCCAGTAGTAAAAAGGGGAAAAAATAAGCAGTTAGAGAAAAAAGACACATCATGTACAATGGAACAAAGAACAGAATTACAGCAGGCTTAACATTAAAAACAGGCTGGGCGTGGCAGCTCATGCCTGTAATCTCAGCACTTTGGGAGGCTGAGGTGGGCAGATCACCTAAGGTCAGAAGTTAGAGATCAGCCTGGCCAATACGATGAAACCCTGTCTCTATTAAAAATACAAAAATAAGCAAAAAAAGTTAGCTGGACGTGGTGGAGGGCACCTGTAATCCCAGCTTCTCAGGAGGCTGAGGCAGGATAATCACTTGAACCTGGGAGGTGAAGGTTGCTGTGAGTCAAGATCGCACCATTGCACTCCAGCCTAGGTGACAAGAGCAAAACTCTGTCTCAGAAAACAAAAACAAAAACAAAAACGAAAAGCAAACATTAAAAACAATGCAAGTTGAAAGATAGTGGAGCAACAGTTTTCAAGTTCTGATAAGAAAACCAACTTAGAATTCTATATCTAGAGAAAATATATTTTAGAAATAAAGATTCTTCAGATACAGAAAAGCTGAAAGAGCTCATCATCATCAGCTGACCTACACTATAGGAAAGATGAAAGGAAATCCATTTGGCAGAAGGAAATGATACCAGATGGAAATCGGGTTCCACAGCAAGCAATGGAGGACACCAGGAATGGCAACTACATGGTTATGTGTAGGAGCTTTTTTCTTATTATTTAACTTAAAAAAAGGTAGTTTTGTATTAAAAGGAAAAATAATAACAATGTATTGGATAATTTATAACATACATGGAAGTAAAATGTGTAACAATAATAGTACAAAGATTGAGAGGGGAGAAATGGAAGCATACTCTTGTAAGTTTCCATATGAGAGATACAATATTATTTGAGTTAAAGATGTGTACCATAGGCTGAGCACAGTGGCTCACATCTGTAATTCCAGAACATTTGGAGGCCAAGGTGAGAGGATAGCTGGAGCCCAGGAGTTCAAGACCAGCCTGGGCAGCATAATGAGACCCTGTCTCTACAAAAAATAAAATTCAGTTGCGTGTGGTGGTGTGCACCTGTGGTCCTAGCTACTCAGTAGGCTGAGGTGGGAGGATTGCTTGAGCCTTAAAGGTTGAGGTAGCAGTGAGCTGTGACTATGATTGTGCCACTGTACTACTCCAGTCTGGGTGACAGAACGAGACCCTTGATCTCAAAAAAAAAAAAGGAAAAGAAAAAGAAAATAAAAGTACCACAAGCTGAAAGCTAACATGAAAAACCAAACAGAGGTACAGCTAATGTGTCAAGAAAGGAGATTAAGATTAAATGAAATCATAAATTATATTTAATTAATTCAAAAGTGGTAAGAAAAGGAAGAAAGGGGAAGAAAAAGCCAATAAACATGTAGAAATATCAAGACAGTA
The DNA here is from genome assembly GCF_049354715.1 of Callithrix jacchus. Classification (NCBI taxonomy): domain Eukaryota; kingdom Metazoa; phylum Chordata; class Mammalia; order Primates; family Cebidae; genus Callithrix; species Callithrix jacchus. Next base: position 22,631,771 of record NC_133516.1, on the reverse strand, counting down.
GATTTAAAATAGTAAGATGCTCCATGTAAACCCAACATATTGATAACCACATTAAATGAAAATGGTCGAAACTGAATTTAAAGGCAATATATGAAGCAAATAGAGTCGACTTTTAAAGGCTTGGTGCATCTGGGTAAAAAGTATATGGGGGTTCTTGTTACTTTTTTTGTAATTTTTCTGCAACTTTGAAATTGTTTCAAAAATAAAAATTTTAAAATGTGATTTTTTATAAAAAAGCAAATATTTTTTAGAAAAACCCTCTTACATCTCTTTTCTTAAGGTCATAGAGGACCTTGTTTTTCAACTCATTGAACCCTGACAGGGTCATGGCGCTGGGCAGGGAGTCAAGAGACTGAACTCCAGTTCCATTTTCTACCATGTGCAGTATTTGCTTGACCTTTCTAAGCCTCAGTTTTTTCATCTGAAAATGGGTACATTCAAACCTGCCTCGTAGGGTGACGGGGAGGAGTATTCAAGGCTGCGCAATGCTGGCAAGTCATGAGTGCTCAGTGAAAGGCATGCTAGTCAGCAAGACCATAAACCTAAGCATCCCGACCTGGAGTCCATTTCTCAATGCTGGAAGCTGCAGTTGAGAAGGTCAAGTCCAGGAGCCAAGACCAAGATAAGCCAGAATAATGCCAGCAGTATCCTCTGCTTAGCTTTACCTACCGGCTGCCCTGCCCACCTCCAGCGCATCCTTCCTGAAGGCTTTCTCTGTGAACCGCTCAAGGACAGGACACACCATTTCCCCACTAGCCAACTTATGCTCTCTTCCAGAGAGAGAGTACGCCAAGCCACAGGCAAATAGTGAGCCCCTGCATTGGTTCCATCAGGTTCATCTTTACTACCATAGTTGGGCTGAGACCCTCATCTTTTCACACCTGGATGCTGGTGACAGACACATAAATGGTCTCCTAGACTCCAGCCCTATTCTGCCTTCTGATTCCTCATCTCCAAGTCCAATCTTCTCTCCACACTATGGACAAAATGATTTTTTAAAAATGATTTTAATAGCCATTAGTTTTTAGAGCATTTTTCGGCTCACAGCATAATTGAGAAGAAGGTACAGGGATTTCCTGTGTATCTCCTGCCCCCACACATGCATAGCTCCTCATTATCAACATCCCCCACCAGAATGGCACATGTGTAACAGTCAACAAGTCTCTGCTGGTGCACATTATGACCTAAATCATAGTTTACAGCAGAATTTACTCTCAGTGTTGAATGTTCTGTGGGTTTGGATAAATGCATCCCCTTCTATACTATCATACAGGATAGCGTTATTGCTTTGAGAATCCTCCATGCTCTGTCTAGACATCCCTCCCTCCCTGCAGCCCCTGGTGAAGATTGCAACACCAATCTTCTTATTGTCTCTGTCGTTTTGCCTTTTCCAGAATGCCATATAGTTAGAATTGCATAGTATGTAGCCTTTTCAGATTGGTGTCTTTCACTTAGTAATATGAAGTTAAATTTCTTTCATGGCTTGATAGCTCATTTCTTTTCAGCACTGAAGACTATTTAATTGTCTGAATGTACCAGAGTTTATTTATCCGTTCACCTTTTGAAAGATATCTTGTTGTTGTTGCTTTTTTCTAAATTTTGACAATTACTAATGAAGCTGCTACAAGTCAAATATTCCTTATCGGAAATGCTGGACCAGAAGTGTTTTAGGATTTTTTCAGATTTTGAAATGTTTGCAGATACTTTCCTTTGAGTATCATGTCTACGCTCAAAAAGCTTCAGGTTTTTGAGCATTTTGGCTTTTTGGATTAGGGCTGCTTAACCTGTATAAAAACATCCATGTGTAGATTTTTGTGTGGACATAAGTTTTTCAACTCTTTTGGGAAACTACCAAGGAGTGTGTAGCTAAATGTATAATAACTGTGCGTCTAGTTTCTGACCTCCAGTGTGGCTGTACCATTTTGCCCGGCAATGAATGAGAGTTCCTGTTGCTCCATATCCTTGTCAGAATTTGCTGTTGTCAGGTTCTGGATTTTGGCCATTCTAACAGGTGTGTAGTGGTACCTCACTGTTGTTTTAATTTGCAGTTTCCTAATGGCATATGATGTTTGGCACCTTTTAATGTGCTTACATGCCATCTGTCCTTTTTTGTGAGGTGTTTGACTCTTTGATTTTTTGTTTTGAGACACAGTTTCACTCTTTTGCCCAGGCTGGAGTGCAGTGGCGCTATTTCAGCTCACTGCAAACTCTGCCTCCCAGGTTCAAGTGATTCTTCTGCCTCAGCCTCCCAAGAAGCTAGGATTACAGGTGCTTGCCACCATGCCCAGCTACTTTTTGCATTTTTAGTAGAGATGGGGTTTCACTGTGTTGGTCAGGCTGGTCTCGGACTCCTGACCTCAAGCGATCTGCCCACCTCTGCCTTCCCAAAGTGCTGGGATTACAGAAGTGAGCCATCGCACCCAGCGAGTTTGACTCATTTTTTAATTGGGTTGCTTTCTTATTGCTGAGTTTTAAGAGGTCTTTGTGTATTTTGGATAACAGTCCCTTATCAGATATGTTTTTATAAATATTTTCTCCTAGCAAAATGATCTTTTAAAAAAGCAATTCTGCTTTGGGAGGCCGAGGCGGGTAGATCACGAGGTCCAGAGATCGAGACCATCCTGGTCAACATGGTGAAACCTCGTCTCTACTAAAAAAAAATACAAAAAATTAGCTGGGCATGGTGGCATGTGCCTGTAATCCCAGCTACTCAGGAGGCTGAGGCAGGACAATTGCCTGAACCCAGGAGGCGGAGGTTGTGGTGAGCCGAGATCGCGCCATTGCACTCCAGCCTGGGTAACAAGAGCGAAACTCCGTCTCAAAAAATAAATAAATTAAATAAATAAATAAAAATAAAAAAGCAATTCTGATCTTGTCACTTTCTTGCTCAAAACCTTCTTCAGTGGCTCTCCATCATCTTCAGGATAAAAATCTAAACTCTTTAACTTGTGGCAATCTAAACCAAACCCAGCTCTTCCATTTCTTCCCTAAGCCTTCCTCCCTTTGCTTGACAAAGACACATTCTTGGCTCTTGTCCCACTGGGCCAGCTTCTATTACCTAACTCCCTGCCTGACTTTTATTGAACACCTACTATGTGGCAGACAATATGCTAAGTGCATTTTTACTATTCACTTTCTTAACCGTTACCATAATTAAGCAAAGGCTCATTATGCCACAGATGACCATTCACTTTTGCCTGTTCTTCAACTCAGTTCAAATGCCTCCTCCTCCACTTGGATCTGCTCTTTCTATCTTCCCATGGCACTCTACGTCTTTTCAGAATGCTGGTTCTCCAGAGTTACTTCTTGCCTATGATCCTGCATTACCATCTTTGTTAGGTACAAGTCCACCAATCTGTGTGGGCCTCTTGAACTGAGGGCAACATTCTAACAGGGACTGGCCTAGGGTCAGGTCAGGAGTCAGACTGAATGCAATGGAATCTCATGCTCCTAAAGCCAGATCTTGTCAGCCCTGTCCATCCCAGCAGCACCTTGCAGGATTCATCCAAGCATGTGCAGACACCCAGTCTGCATCAGCCCTCCACTGCTGGCCTTCAGGGTACCTGGTGCCTGGGGTGTGGCTGGCACTGTGTCCTAGAGGGAAGTGAAGCAAAAGCCTCAGGACAAGGGGAATTGTAATATTCTCAAGATTGTGGGGCTCTAGGGCATCTGTGTCCTCATGCAGAGGTCCCGAGCTGAAGGCGAGCTGGGGGTCCCTGCCAAGCCTCTCTTCCTCTAGCGGGTAGAGTCTCTTCACATTCTGGCAATTGAGACCCAGCCTGCGTGCTCACGTTAGGCGGTGGAGCTTGCTGGAACTCACACCCTGGGTCCTGTGGATAGGAAATCCAGAGGTGCTGCCCCTGGTGGGAGTGGGCAGCAGGGAGTAGACGGAGCCTCCCCAGACCCTTGGCATTGCCAAGCCAGCTCCCTGGCCAGGGACACAGAAGTGGGCAACACACTTCCAGGTGCAAGCCTCTGGTACTCATCTATAAAATGGAGCTCTTGCTAATAGAGCATGGGGTTGCCTTGACTGTGGAGTGAGACGGATTCAGCTAGCAGCAGCCTCCTGGGGTGTTGCAGAGGTTGATGTGAATGCAGGGGAGAACTTTATGCAGTGGAAAATTCTGATGGATGGAAGCAGTTGTTTTTGTTGTTTATGTGCCTGGGTTTCCTTGGTAGGGAGTGGTGGTGGTGATTCTTTTTTCTATTTTTGTCCCTTGATATGAGCCATAAAGTCCTTAAAAGGCCTTGTAGAGCTGGGTTTAGTGAACTGGAGGGAGCTGGGCCCCAGACACTCTAAACACAGCCTCAAGAAACTCCCTTCCCCTTTTGAGGACTCAGTTTCCCCACCTGTAATAAAGAAGTTGAACCACCTCCTCCTCTGGCCTGCTCTCTGCCAGCTGTTTAATCTTCCCTGCCCCCCCCATGCCACACTATATGCAGAATGGCTTTGGGAATGTTGAAAGACACGGGATATTGCACAGCAAAGCGTATTTAAATCTGCCTGACATGGTTTTAAGATAGAACGGGCCAGATTTAGGACCAGAACAGATCAGACCTCTCCCTGTGGTGTGGAGGGAATCCCGAGCTGACCTGTTATGTTAGGCCATTCTTTCACTACTATAAAGAAATGCCTCAGACTGGGTAATTTATAAAGAAAAGAGTTTGAATTGGCTCACAGTTCTGCAGGCTATATAAGCATGGAGCCAGCATGCTTCTGGGGAGGCCTCAGGGAGCTTTTACTCAGAGTACAAGACAAAGCAGGAGCAGGAACGTAGCATGGCAAAAGCAGGAGCAAGAGAGAGAGAGTGTGAGTGGGGAGGGAGCTGCTACACCTTTAGATGACCAGATCTCTGAGAACTCACTCATTATCTCAAAGAGAACACCAAGCCGTGAGGGATCTGCCCCCACGACCCAACTATCTCCCACCAGGCTTCACTGTCAGCACTGGGATTACAATTCAACCTGAGATTTGGGTGGGAACAAATATTCAAACTCTAACATTCCACCCCTGGCCTCTCCCATATCTCATGTTCTTCTCACATTGCAAAATACCGTTATGCCTTCCCAGTAGTTCCCCAACATCTTAACTCATTCCAGCATTAACTCAAAAGTTCAAAATCGAAACTCTCATCTAAGACAAGGCAAGTCACTTTCACCTATAAGCCTGTAAAATAAAAAAAAAAAATCAAGTTGTTTACTTCCAAGATACAGTGGGGGTGTAGGCATTGGGTAAACACTCCCATTCCAAAAGGGAGCAATTGACCAAAAAAACGGACTGCAGGCCCCACAAAAGTTTAAAACCTAGCAGGGGAGTCTTTCAATCTTAAAGCTCCAAAATAATCTCCTTTGACTCCATCTCCCACATCCAGGGCACACTGGTGCGAGGGATGGGCACCCAAGGTCTTGGGCTGCTCCACCCCTGTTGCTTCACAGGGTGCAGCCCCCCCATCCCCCAGGCTGCTCTCAAAGGCTGGAGTTGAGTTTCTGAAGCTTTCCCAGGCACAGGATGCAAGCTGCTGGTGGATCTATCATTCTCAGATCTGAAGGACAGTGTTCTTCTTCCCTCAGCTCCAACACTGTGTGGGGCCTCCAACCCCACGTTTCCCCTCTACACTGCCTTAGTAGAGGTTCTCTGTGAGGGCTCTGCCCTTGCAGCAGGTTTATGCCTAGACACCTATGCTTCATACATCCTCTGAAACTAGGTGGAAGCTGCCCAGAATCCACCACTCTTGCATTCTGTGTACCTGCAGGCTTAACACCACATGGAAGCCACCAACATTTAAGGCTTACATTCTCCAGTGTGACAGACTGAACTGTACCTGGAGCCAAGCCCAGGTGCAGCAAAAGCTGGAGTGGCCAGGATGTGGGAGCAGTGTCCCAAGGCTGTGCAGGACAGCAGGTCCCTCTGACTGGCCCATGAAACCATTCTTTCCTCCCAACCACCAAGGCCAGTGATGAGAGGGGCTGCCATGAGGGTCCCTGAAATGCTTTCAAGGCCTTTTCCTCTATGTCTTCAATATTAGTACTTGGCTTCCTTTTAGTTATTCAAATATCTCTAGCAAGTGGTTTTTTTCACAGCTTGCTTAAATTCCCCTCCCCCAAAAAGCTTTTTCTTTCTTTGTCACATAGCCAGTCTGCAAATTTTCCACTTTTACAATCTGCTTTCCTTTTAAATATAAGTTCAAACTTTAAGCCATTTATTTGCTCTCGCATCTGAATAGGTTGTTAGAAGCAGCTATGTCACTTCTAAAAACATTTTGCAACTTAGGAATGTCTTCTGCCAAACACCCTAAATCATCACTGTGACATTCATTCAAACATCCATAGTTCCCTAGGGCATGAACACAAGGCAGCCACATTCTTTGTTAATGCATAACAAGGATGACCTTTGCTTCAGTTGTCAATAAGTTCCTCATCTCCATCTGAGACGTCTTCAGCCAGGCCTTCACTGTCCATGTTACTATCAACATTTTGGTCACAACTATTTAACCAGTCTCTAAAATGTTCCAAAATTTCTATCTTCCTCCCTTCTTCTGAGCTCTCCAAACTCTTCCAGCCTCTATCTGTTACCAAGTCCCAAAGTTGCTTCCACAATTTCAGGTATCTTTTAGCAATGCCCCACTCCCAGTACCAATTTTCTATGTTAGGCCATTCTTTCATTGCTATGAAGAAATACCTGAGTCTGGATAATTTACAAAGAAAAGGAGTTTAATTGGCTCACAGTTCTGCACCTGAATAAGCATGGCACCGACATCTGTTCAGCTACTCAGGAGGCCTCATGGAGCTTTGACTTATGTTGGGAAATGAAGTGGGAGCAGACACATCACATGGCCAGAGAAGGCTCAAGAGAGAACGTTGGGAGGAGGTGCCACACACTTTTAAATAATCAGCTCTTCCAGGAACTCACTATCTCAAAGACAGCACCAAACTATGTGGGATTGGCTCCCATGACAAAAACACCTCCCATCAGGCCCCACTTCCAGCACAATAATTCAACATGAGGCTTGGGTGGGGACAAGTAACCAAACTATATCACCTACCTTGGGATATTTCTGGATGACAGCAAGGAGAGGGGACAGGTGAGGCCTGGTGGCAGGGCAGTAGTCACCTTCTGAGAACTGGCCTGAGCCAGTCGGTTAAGATGGGCTAATAGACACTATCCTCTGTGGTCAGATCCATCACCCCTCCCATGCTCAGGACTGGAGAGTGGAGCCAGGGACCATATGCTGGCCCTGGAAGGACCCCAAGAGACAAAAAGACCAACTCCATCCTTCAACAGAGTCAGCCTTTGATGCCAGAGTTTGAAAGAGAACTCATTGAGTTAGAGGCAGAGCCAAGAGGCTGTGCCTGGTAGGATCATAATCATGGTCTGCTGGACCAAACAGGTTACATTGGCTTCAAATGCCAAGGTAAAGGTTCATAATTCTGGGGCTTAAAGCAGGCAGGACAGGACAGGCACGGGGACTCACGTCTGTATTCTCAGCACTTTGGGAGGCTGAATCAGGAAGATCCCTTGAGCCCAGGAGTTTGAGGCAGCCTGGGCAACACAGTGAGACCCTTGTCTCTACAAGAAAAAAAAATTTTTTAATTAGCTAGTCATGGTGGTACGCACCTGTAGTCCCAGCTACTTGGGAGGCTGAGGCTGGAGGATAGCTTGAGCCTTGGAGTTTAAGTTTATAGTGAGCCGTGATTATGCCACTGCATTCCAGTCTGTGTGACAGAGTGAGACTCTGTCCATCCCCTCCAAAAACAGCAAGCAATCCTAAGCTTCCATTGTGGTCAATTTGCTGGAGCAATTGCCCGGGAGGGAGCACAGGTGGGTTTACAGGATGGTAGAAATACTCAATTTCTTACCCTGGGTGCTGAATACAAGGCTGTGGCAGTTTGTGAAAGTCATCAAGCTATACGGATATGTGTACACTGCACTTCAACAAGAATACTTTTAAAAAATAACTAAAAGAAGAGAAGCACGTGGCTTAGACGCTGTTTGGCAACCCCCTGGGGCATAGAGGAGAGGGCAGTGTGCTTCAAACACCCCCAGCCGTAACCATGGGAGTGCGGAATGTTTGAGGGCTGGCCACTGGCACATATTGGCAGAGCAAACACACGGGCCTCCGAACACACTGTCCCCTCTGTGTACACAGGGTGTTAGGCCAGGCTCCACCGAGCTGCACTTCATGGTAACAAAGACAACAATGCTACCATCTTGTAATCGTCAATAGCATCGCCACGCTCAAGTCTTTGGTCCAATATTTGCAGAGCCAGGGAAGCCACATCTACTTTGCAATATTGACTTAGATTCATCACTTACCAGAAAAACCTGAGTGCCCAGGCCCGCCTGCTCATCTGCCATGGCCTTTGGGAGGTGCATGGCCTTAGGCAGAATGTGTGGGGTCATGGAAAAACCAGTCCCCTTTGGTTCATGGCTCATGTCCCTATTATCTTACCCGTGTACCCTGGATTCAGGCCTTGGAGAGGGGTCATGCATCTCCAGACAGCCCAGTGTCCTCTGTAATCCGATCTACAAGATTTGGAGAGCCATGAGTTGGCAAAAATAAATCCTGGAGTTTACCTTTTTGAATGGAATTTTCAGGAAATGGTGATTATAAAGCATTTTTTCATAAAGTTTTCTTTTTTACAAGGAAAGGAAATTTCTTCTTCATAAACGGGTTAAACCCTATAAACGCCAAACATGTTGGTGTTAGTTCAGGGTTTTGCTTCTCCCAGTAATTTCTGAGTGAGACTCTGTACCACTGACAAATACAAGAGACTGCTTTCCAGAAACTCATGTTGCCCAGGGAAGCAGCTCCCGCTTTGTGAGCTCCAGGACCCCAGTGCCCGGCCATGACCTGTGACCTCCTCCCTCCTGGCCTCGCTTTCAGCTGCAGAATGTGAGGGGCCAGCCTGCATCAGCTGGACAGGGAGGGCCTGAACACACTGCCCGGAGGCTCTGCCTTCCACGAGGGGCTGACCCCTCACTGCAGGTGCTGTGTCCCTAGGGCAGCCTGGATGCCCAGTCAGGGGGCAAGACCTTAGACATCCCTGCTCTGAGAGTGTTTCTCTTTTTCCCATGTTATCAGAAAGGCTCTGATGAGATTCCCTGCCCTGCCTTCTCTCTGCCTCCACAGCCCACACGTTCAGGGAGGCCTCCCATAACCATTAATTTAGCCAATTTCCTGGGCCACACCGTCCCCCCGGGGACCCCACTTTGGTGGGCAGCAGCGGAACAAGACTCCCTGCTGTTTCCCTTCCCTTTTAATTACATGGGGACAAGCTTCCTTGGGCTGACTTTGGGAGGCAAGCCCCAGGCCAGCCTGGCTGCCCTCCACGAAACAATGCACACATGTTCCGGAGAATTCCCTCCTTGCCTAATCCGGGCTGGGAAGAAAAGGGCTTTTCTTCTTCTTGTCAAAGGGAGTCTTCGATGCTAAGATACCATTTTGTGTCTCAAGTCATGTCACGGGACTTCTGCCTCAGCCTCGCTGCCTGCTCTTTAGAAATGAAAGACACAGTCCTTGATTCACCTCAGGACGAGTGCCCCCACCCTGCCCTCCTCTGAAAATGAAAGGGGGTTGGGGGCCAGGGGAAGCGGGAAAAGCTCCCAGCTCCCACTGTTTCTTTCTCATCCTGGCAACCTCGGCTTTCTGAACTATTTGCCCAAAGGATGAGTAGGGAGGGCTGAGCCTCACCTGCTGATCTCAAGGGTCATGAATATTCTTATAATCCCCTAGAAAGACGGGCCCTTTCATTAGAGAAGCGGATTCAGTCCTGGCGGCTATCGGTGTTCCCACCTCCTCCTGCCCACCAGCCTTGCCTCTGCTCTGCAGTCCCGCTCCACAGCCTCTGGGTCCCTGCTGGCCTTTCGGCTCTTGGCACAGACTGGAAGAACTGGATTTTCATAAGGCACTGCTATGCTGCCTTTCCTCACTAATCCCTGTCCCTATGTTACAGAAGAATGAAAAGAAACAAGAAAAAAGTTATAGACATGCAACTCGCCACTTGGAAAGGAGTTGGCTTCAGTACACATGAGAGAACAAACTTACTGAATAGTCGTGTGTTTAAGTTCACACTTTGCCTCATTTGACAAAAGGATCTGAGGTAGCTTTTGGAAATCCCCACAATAATGCAGATGAAGAAATCAAGGTTACATGAGGAAAAAAAGGTAGCAAAATGAAATCAAGTCAAGGAAAAATGTAATACCATAAAATTAAGGGCTGAAACTGCTTTTCTAATGAAATGGTCCATCTATCTTTCTAGGGGATTATAAGACGTATAATGTAAGGCTCCATATGACAGCAAGGATAGGCTGATAATTTAGTTTTGGGCTTCCTAGCGGCCAAAGGGAAAAAATGGTCAAAGAAGGTAAGCACAAAGGGCCAGCTCAGGGGTGACACAGTTCTCCCTGATACTGGGTTCCCATCTCTATCAACTGTGGGTCCTCAAACAAAAACACTCGTGTGCTGCATTAAAAATGTCCTCGTTAATATCCCTGCACTACAGGTAAGAGTTTCATTAAGCAATGCTAAAATGGGTTGAAACTGGATTCTCTGTATCTTCTTAAGAAAAAGACAGACCTGTATGACAGCCCACGTTTTCTTCAGAATCTGTAAGGGCAGCTTATTTTTGTTTTTGTTTTTGTTTTTTTGAGACGGCGTTTCACTCTTATCGCCCAGGCTGGAGCGCAATGGCATGATCTTGGCTCACCACAACCTCTGCCTCCCGGGTTCAAATAATTCTCCTACCTCAGCCTCCCGTGTGGCTGGGATTACAGGCATGTGCCACCACACCTGCTAATTTTGTATTTTCAGTAGAGAGGGGGTTTCTCCATGTTGGTCAGGCTGGTCTCAGGTGATCCGCCCACTTCGGCCTACCAAAGTGCTGGGATTACAGGCAGGAGCCACTGTGCCCAGCCAAGTGCAGCGTATTGAGTTGGTGCCACACAGGTAACCCCTGTAGGGGCCTGTCCTGAACATACATGAATGCACAGGACTTGAGCTGTGAACTGGACTGTTTACTTTTCCAGGCCCAAACCTGTCGCAGCAGCACAAGCAGAGCTGGGCCCTGCCTGGAAGCAGGACACTGAAATGCCTTCTAACTCTTCACTTAGCAGACAGAGTGGAGGAAACGCCTCTGGAGAATACATCGCACTTGTTTCAGTGCAGGTGAGTGGACACTGCAGGAGAGGAGCAAGATTCCATCAATATTTCTTTCTTTCTTTTTTAATGGAGTCTCGCTGTTGCCCAGGCTGGAGTGCAGTGGTACAATCTCAGCTCACTGCAACCTCCGCCTCCCTGGTTCTAGCTATTCTTCTGCCTCAGCCTCCTGAGTAGAGATGGGGTTTCGCCATGTTGGCCAGGCTCGTCTTGAACTCCTCACCTCAGGTGACCCACCCACCTTGGCCTCCCAAAGTGCTGGGATTACAGGCGTGAGCCACCAAACCCGCCCATTCCATCAGTATTTCTGATGCCATTATTGGTTTTGGTTTGGAAACAATTATTGATGGATCTTAAACCAACATAGTGTCATAATAATAGCTAACAGTTTTGGATGCTCACCATGTGCTAGACTCTTTGAAAGTGCTTTAAATATTTTATCTAATTTTAACCCCAAAGCACCTGAGAGAGAAAACACACACACACACACACACACACACACACACACTTTTTTTCTTAGTGAAATGAGGAAATGAAGGCTTAGAGGAGAATCTGACACCGCCCAGCTAGAAAACAACAGGGCTAGGATTTTAACCCAGTACTGCATACTTGCACAGCCCAGTGTCGTCAGGAGCATGCCACCCTGAGAAGAAAATCGTAGCAGAAATCAGGAGGCCTGGAAGCCTTCTATTCGGAGATCACTGCTGTAACACGCTAGCTTTGCTATGTCCTCCTTCAGGGATTCATTGCTGCCATGTTTTTGAACAAGGGTTGGTTCTTTAAGATCCTTTATGGCCCCAACATTCAGATAAGCTTATTTATTCATTAGATCACAATGTACTGTGCCAGGCACTGTGTTGTGGGGAAATCAGGTGCAGTCTCTGATTTCTCAGAATCTACAATCTCAATGGGAAGATGGACACTGTGTAAGTAACTAGAAATGTCACATGCACGATGAGGGCCAAGTTTAGGGTGCTAAGGAGCATATCAAAAACTTAAATTAGTCTGAGTTGGGAGCTAGGTCAGGGAAGAGCTCCTCCAGAGGAGGTGTTATTAAGCAGAGCCCTAAGGATAAGTAGCAGGCAAATGGGAGTTCGGGGTTGAGAAGAGGATCTACAAAAGTCCAAGGTAGTATATAGCATATTTATAGGCCTGAAAGCTCAAGGGCCTGAAGCACAGGGGGAAAGGAGGCTGGAGAAGGCAGGGGCAGACCTCACTGGGCTCTCAAAAGCCTTGGTGACTCTGAACGTTATCAGGATGGTGCCAATCCATAACATGGCTTTAAGCAGGAGATTAACAATCATATATGTACATAAAAAAAAAGATCTGGCTATTATATTACAGAGGCTAGGTCACAGGGAAGCAAGAGAGCAAGTGAGTCGGGAGGCCCTGCAGATCACGACTAGAGCCAAGATGTGACAGTGGGGATGGAAAGGCATGGATGGACTGAGATGCTTGCATGTCTAATTTTTTTTTTTTTTTTTGAGACAGAGTCTCGCTCTGTTGCCCAGGCTGGAGTGCAATGGTACCATCTTGGCTCACTGCAACCTCCGCCTCCCAGGTTCAAGCAATTCTCCTCCCTCAGCCTCCCGAGTAGCTGGGATTACAGACGACTGCCACTATGCCTGCCTAATTTTTGTATTCTTTTAGTAGAAACAGGTTTCACCGTGTTGGCCAGACTGGTCTTGAACTCCTGACCTCGTGACCTGCCTGCCTCAACCTCCCAAAGTGCTGGGATTACAGGCATGAGACCGCAACTGGCCGCATGTCTAATTAATAGGCCTTGGTGGATGATTTGATGTGGACATGGGATTGGGGGAAGAGTCAAGATGATCCCTCATTTTTGGCTTGAGCAAAAAGGTAAATGATGTAAAGATATTCCCATTTACTGAAATAGAGCAGAGTACAGGTTGGCAAGAGTAACAATGAATTTAGTTATGAAGTATCTTTGAAAAATGCAAGTGATAATGTTGAATAGGCATCCGGAAGCACTGGCAATTAAATGAGAGTTGAAGCTATGGGAGTGGATAAAATTTAGGAAGAGAATATAGATTGGGAGAGGGCCAGAACAATGGAGAACAGCCAGGAAGGTGGGAGGGACATCAGAAGTGTGTGTTGCAATGGAAGGCAAGAGATGCAAGTACTTCAAAGATGAAGTGGTCAACAGTACAGAATACAGTAAGAGGCCAAGCAAGATACGGCCTGAAAACTATCCAGTGAATGTAATGACATGACACCACCATATCCTTAGGGAGAACAGGTCTGGTGGAGTGGTACAGCTGATTTGAACACACAACCAACACACCAGGGATCACTGCCATTTGCTGGCCTGATCACTGCCATTTTCTGGCAATTGCCATTGATATAAAATATATCCTAATTTCAGGTAAAGAAGCCAACAGGTAATTTTCATGGACAGTACAGAGCTTCAGATATTTTAAACAAAGGGTCTGATCCTGTAGCCAATTCCTCGTAGTACAAAGCATTGATTATCAAATGTTTAATCCCTTGAGAATTATTGAGGACCTGAAAAGTTTTTGTTTGTGTACATTATATCTATGGATATTTATTATATTAGGAATTAAAATTGGCTGGGTGCAGAGGCTCACACCTGTAACCCCAGCACTTCGGGAAGCAGAGGCAGGCACATCACTTGAGGTCAGGAGTTTGAGACCAGCCTGGCCAACATGGTGAAACTCCATCTCTACTAAAAATACAGAAATTAGCCAGTGTGGTGGTGTGCACCGCACTGTAGTCCCAGAGACTGGGGAGGCTGGGACAGGAGAATCACTTGAACCCACGAGGTGGAGGTTGCTGTGAGCCAAGATTGCGCCACTGCACTTCAGCCGGGGTGACACGAGTGAAACTCTATCTCACAAAAAAAAGAAATTAAAACTGAGAAATATTATTTACTCAATGTATTTAAAAAATAAAACTGCATGTTAACATAAATAACATTTTTGATGAAAAACAAATATAGCAACAAGAGTAGTACTGTCTTTCATTTTTGCAGTTCTTTTTAATGTCTGTCTTGGTAGCAGATAACTGGATTATCTTATCTGCTTATTGTGATATGCTGTTTTGGTTGACCTAGATGCAGAAAACCTGGCCTCACAGTTATGGAATTGAAAAAGAGAATAACGTAAGAGCTGTTTCAGGCCATTGTGAGTCTTCTCTGATATTGCACTGACACTTAGCAAAGGTCAGTTGTAATGTGGCATCTGAAACCATTATCAATGAACTTCTCATATTCTGTGACTTAAACTCCATTGGCCTAGCTCCCATTTTGTAGGGATCTTCTCCCATGCCTGATTTGTTACCAGAATGCATTAATGATTTGGGAACTGTTAGTTCCCATGGTTATGCAGATCTCCCAACCGTTGCCACTTTGCCCTTTACAATATCCCCAAATCACAGCCATTCATATTACTATCTCATCAGAAATACATACGCTGAAAAGCTGTCAAGCTTGATGACAGATCCAAGTTTTTCAAAATGTTCATTTTTGCCTAAATGTGTACTTTGTATCAATGGCAATAAGTACACAAAAGTGGTTTTCCTTGAAGTGGATGACTCACTCTGCTTAGTTTGAGAAAATGGCTGCCACGTCTGAGTTCTATAGTTTGGCAGTCATTCGCTTAAGCAAAATGGTGTTCCCTGAAAAAAAGTGGTAATTTAGGTTACAAATTAAACAATGATACAAGGACTTTTTCTCAAGATCACCATTATCTTTTATATGCATATGTATATGTTTTCCGTGTACCAGACTTTTTTTTTTTAAGAAAAAAAAAAAAAAAAACAACAGAGTGCACTCGAGTGAAGATGACACAGTGCTTGTCAGGACGGGGGGTGCCATTGCCCTGTCTCACGCCGCGGCTCCAGTGCTGTGCGCTGTTGTTTCTGTGCAACCAGCGGACGTCAACACAGTGAAAAGGGCAAATATTAGTGTTATCATCAAAATCATGTTGACCTTGTGGACCGTGGAAATAATCTTGAGGACCCCCAGGGACCCAAAAAGCACCCTCTACCAACTGCTGGTATAGAGTAAGCATTGGCATCTAAGAAGGCAATTCACTCATTGAAGAAACTCTCCAGATGCCAAGAAAGCAAAGATTTTCCTCTGAAAGTGTTTTATGTCTTCAGTGAGGCTCTGTAATAAATACTTCAGAAGTTTAGTGCCAGAACCAAACTATTTAATTAAATGTTTAAAATAATACGATAATCAGTTCTATCCATTCCAACACAATGAATGTCTTAACTACCTTGTGGACATATTTTAAAGATTCAATGAGATAATAAAGCTTATGCCAATTAAGGGCAGTTTTATTTACATAAGGCAGTTTTATGTAACACAGAATTGAAGTTTTCACAAATGTCAGCATTAGAAGGACCTTGAATGAACATCCAACTAAACCCTCTTATTTTAGCAGTGAAGAAATAAAGCTACCTAGAGACAGATTTTAATATGATCATGTTCCCATTTTAGATATTTCATTGTGGCAGGAGTGTGGAGGATGAAAAGGAGATGAAAATGGAGGCCCATGGCAGCAATAAAGGTGAGACATGGGGGCCACCTGATCCGTGCAGACAGGATGGAAAAGTGGAGCGGTACAAAATGTATTAAACTGGTGGGCTAGGTGTGGTGGCTTACGCCTGTAATCCTAGCACTTTGGGAGGCTGAGGCTAGTGGATCAACTGAGGTCAGGAGTTCGAGACGAGCCTAGCCAACATGGCGAAACCCCACCTCTACTGAAAATATAAAAAGTAGCTGGGCATGGCATATTAAGATTTAATACTTAAATCTGAAAACAGGGAGGCTAAAACTTGAAAATAGGGAGGTTTCACCTAAATATTGAGATCCCCAACTTCTTTCACAAAACGCCTGACTTTGGAAGTACTGAACCTGTGGCCCTGGATCTAAATTTTCATGAAACAGAAAAAGAACTTGCCTAGGAATCAGGAAATGGAGTTTCTAGCTCTAACAGTAATTGAGCAAATTGCTTCTCTCTTTTTTTTTCTTGCAAAATAAGAGTTATCACTGTTCTAAAACTGTAGTTCATTTTTTAGGTAAATGAAGTAAATCTGAAGGTAAAAACATGATAAAACTTTGTGAAATCACACCATAAATACAGGGAGCCAGGTAGTAGAAGGCTTTCAAAATGGTTTAGAATATATAAATATTGGATGCACCAAAGATTATTCAAACTATAGGCATCAGTGAAAACACCATGATGATTCAGAAAGAGGAAAACACTCAACACGAACTACTGGATGCCTAAATACGCAGGAGGTTTCAGCTTCCCATTAGATGTGGCACATGCAGGTTTGCTGCATACTCATCTGCTCTAGAAAGTTCGCCATTTCCACATTCTCGCCTTGTGGTTTTGAGGAGGCTGAGCGTGCCACGCCTCATCTGTGGAGGCTTTCTGCTTGGCCAGCTTCAGACAAAGTTACCATTAACTCCCCAACCTGCAAGAAAATGATTTGATACAAAGGATTCCAAAATGTCCTCCTCTCCCCCTACAAGCCTGCAAACAAATGGTACAGGAATGAGGTCAGAAAGGAATCCCCCGCCTACCAGGCCCCTGAATTCATTTACCTACCTCAGAGCCCATTCAGAGAAAGGGGTGGGACAGGGAACAAGAGATGCTTGGAGGCCAAGTGGAGTTTGGGGGTCGAGCGCTACATTACAAGATTTGACAGGCCTTTGCCAGCCTTCAGCTTCTTTGTGTCTCTCACATAATAGAGAAACACAAACTGAGCAGCACACGATCTGTGGTTACACCCTTGGACAGAGCACACTCTTTGCAAATGCTAATAGTATTGTAGCATCCTGTCACCCAGTAACACAAAAAAGGATGTTGATTTTCACATGAACCAGAACAGGCCATTGTACACAAGTTTGTGACCAACTTGTAGTATCTGCACATCAAAAGCCCAGCCAATCATGGAGCACACAGCTGGCGAAACGTACCAACAAGGGGCGCCCAACGGGAGGAGCATCTAGTTCCAAATGCCTCACTCCACCAACAGGATAACAAAACAATGCTTTTGACGTGAACAAAATTACATTCTCAGAATCTTGATTCAGCTATGACCAGAGCAATTAGTATAATTAGCAAGAACGTAAATGTCTTAGATGTTTAGAGAAATCCGAATGTATGAAAGTGGGAGTGGCTTCGTGATTGTGGCAAGAGCCTATGGCATGTCAGAGGCAGCAAATGGCAGAGATGTTCAATTAAGCATTCATATTAGAGATGTTCTGATGCGCGTAAGATAACTCAAACAGATTTTGGCATGAAAATATCTTTCGGTCTTAATAGTCTTGGGAAACCAGACTATCTCAAGGCAAGAAAATTAAAGAATGTACATGAGATTCCCGAAATATAAACGTAGCTGAAACTTTAAAGGCTTTTGCTAATAGCTTTTCTTTCAAAATAATTTTATTAGGGAAAAAAAAAGACAATCAAAAGTTGTAGTTGGGGCCAGGCGAGGTGGCTCACGCCTGTAATCCCAGCACTCTAGAAGGCTGAAGTGGGAGGATTGCCTGGGCTCAGAATTTGGAGATCAGTTTGGCAACATATTGAGATCACATCTCTAATAAAAACTGAAAAAAGAAAAAAAAAAAAAAGATTAGCTAGGCATGGTGGTGTGCTCCTGTAGTCCCATCTACTCGAGAGGTTGAGGTGGGAGGATCGCTTGAGTCCAGGAGGTCAAGGTTGCAGTGAGATGTGATTGTGTCACTGCACTCCAGCATGGAGGACAGAGTGAGAGACCCTGTCTCAAAAAAAAAAAAAAAAAAAAAAGTAGTAATTTGGAAAAATAAAATATCCAATCAAGATTTTAAAACTGAGGAAAGAGTAATCCCATATTTTAATACTTGGACTAACTAAAAAAGATTGAGAGAATCTGCACAGGATAAAATGAGAAAATCAACATTATTAATATCTTGAGAATTACAAAGCACTTTTTACACTTGGAACTTAGGGACTAGAGTTAACGTGAAGTTAGAACCTCCAGAATCTCATTATCTTCTTGTCCACTAAGGACTTAGGCAGCCACACATCTCTGCAGATAGTTTCATTCTTGCAATGCAACAATAACCTCATATAATTAGGAAAGATGATCACAGACTATTTTTGTTATGAGTTAGGTCATTTTGCACTTCCTAGGTATATCATGTGCCCTATTGTGCTCCTAGTATCATAAATGTTTACTTTCCTAAAAGTATTTCTGAAAGGGAGCATATTTTGGAAAGTGTATAGGCTTGCAATCATCCTTGTTTTCAAATTTCAACTTTGCCATTCAACTAGAATAACCTTGTGCAAACCATGAGTTGATTTTCTCATTTATAAAATGGAAATAATACTGTCTGTGATAGTGGGAGCAAAACACAAGACATACTGGTTTCTTTGCTCTGGACTCAAGTTCTCTTCTTAGTTTCAAAATTTTAAAGGAAAACCAAAAACGTTTCATGGGACCAATCCTTGGCAAGATAGAATATTAACCATTAAAAATGAATTCAGTGGAGTGTCTAGATGGACCTCAAAATGTTGCTGGCCAGTTTTAGTCCACTTCTTTGTAATGTTCCAAGTCCTGCTCAGACCTTCGTAATAGGCCCTTAGTTAGGATGTGCTAATATTTCTGAAATCACGGCAAACTTAGGTATCTCTCTGCACCCTTACTCTCAACATACATCAGACACCTCCTGCTACTGTGAAGGGTTGCTCATGGCAGCGGGGAGGCAGGCATATTATTGTCACTGGGTGTGTACTGTATCCTTGAGGTGATTTCTGATATGTTACAGTATATACATTAATTGACTATGGAAAAACATTATATGCATTTGGCATGCAAGGGGAGTGGCTGTGTACCACCTGGATGGAACATTATGACAAATGTGGGAGTACTTGACAAACGCTCTAGACAAACGTATTTCTTAAAGGAGAAATAAGTAAGCATAACATTTTGTTAGTAACACAGGCCTATTTCTGTGTTAAGATGTATGGAAAGAGAGATCAACAACAAAAATAGAACACAAACTAAGGGACCAGAAAAATGGTTAGGTTCACGCCTTCAGTTGAGGGAAATTAATTCCAGCATTTCCTGGCAGCTGAAGGAAAGAAAATGGTAAGGTCTTGAGTTCTCCTGCCATAAGGAAAGCAGTATAAACATTTGTCTGGAGGGGAAACTGCTGGCACTGTCCAGTAACCCTTAACGAATTTCAATGATAACCAAGGCATGTCATTAGGTTAGACTATTGCAAAAGATACTGTGTATTTTCTTCCAATAGATGTGTTATATGGCATTGCCTGTGAAAGCCAAGGACATATTATCAAAGATGTAGGTAAGTAGCAGCCCAGGCAGTATTGCTTTCTGATGGTCTGGCCTAATCTCAGATAAAGTTCAGCAAAGCAAAAAGACGGGTTAACCTATACCCTACATATTCTCTCACAAATATTAGAAGTCTCAAGACCTTTTGGAAAGTATTAGGTCACATAAGCCATGTGCATATTTTGTGACAAATGGATACAATTCTAATTTCCACGTTGTTGCTCTGTGATTTAATAACTACAAAAGTAAGCAGCAGAATGAATGCTGTGTTCCGAACATTAAAGGCTGTAACCTGTCTTCTTAATACAGCGTCAAGACATATCTCTGTGGGTGGCTGCTGGCAGTATCACTGCATTGTGAATGGATCTTCAGTGGTGCCTCTGGCCTAGTTTTGTCAAAAAAAAGATTTTTGAAAGTTCTCAAATACATGGATAGGAAAAGTTTACACCTGGGTTAATGAATCAAAAGTACTAACACCAGGAACAATAATTTTTTATCAAGAAGAATAACAAAACGATTTTCATTTAAAAGCATTTCAAAGTAGTATTTACCTCCTTGTCAGTGACGTGCCCACAAATACACCTTAACACTGGGTTCTACAGAATGTGACCATAACCACGAGAAGTCTTAGGAATCACATCATACTTTCTGTTTTCAAGCTCAATTCTGCCATGAGGATAAAAATTTAAACTAATGACTTACAGGTTTTTCTTACCCTTAGTTTTAGAAGCTGTCTTTTTTGAGCCACAGGTCACCCACATTTAAACGTTCCTGATACTGTCTCCTATTTTTGAACCTTTAACAATTTTTGTAGTACTTGTTTGAACCCTTACGTCTTCTACACTTTTCAACTGAGTCTAATACGTGCAGAACATGACTGTTGTAGTTATCACAAATCGGGTGACTATTTTAAAACATATTTTACAACATATTTGTGTTATCTATAAGCATGTGGTAGCTACTTTGATTTGATAACTATATTCTTCAATTGGACATGCTAAAAAACATAAATTGCTCTGTTAAATCTTCAGTAACCAAATTCTTCAAACTTTTTGATACATGAAGATTCTAAACTTGAATTATACAGAGGATGAAAACCTAGCTTAAAATAAAATATGGGGCCTCACACTAGGATCAGTCTGCTAGCACGACAGAGAAAACAAATGCTAACATGATTGAAACATGTTCTTGCCTATGCCTCTTCTGAAGGAATTCAGTGGCTCACGCCTGTAATCCCAGCACTTTGGGAGGCCGAGGCGGGTGGATCACAAGGTCAACAGATCGAGACCATCCTGGTCAACATGGCGAAACCCCGTCTCTACTAATAATACAAAAAATTAGCTGGACACGGTGGCGCGTGCCTGTAATCCCAGCTACTCAGGAGGCTGAGGCAGGAGAATTGCCTGAACCCAGGAGGCGGAAGTTGCGGTGAGCCGAGATTGCGCCATTGCACTCCAGCCTGGGTACCAAGAGCGAAACTCCGTCTCAAAAAAAAAAAAAAAAAAAAAAGAAGGCACATCTACACTCTACCTAACTTTATATATTCAATGATCAACAAGTATTTAGTAGGGATCACTGATGAACAAAGTTCTAAGAGGAATAACACAGTGAGTAACAGGAGTTTATAATCAGATGGTAGATGGAATTAAAATTCCTTCCGGTTCTAAGACTTGGTTATAACTTCTGAGTAAGCCTCATATGACCATGTTAGCAGCATTAATGAAAATGACAGCTTTGGCAGCAAAGTGCAATTAGAAAACTTTTTTATGTATTTCACCAAGAAAAATAACAAAATGTTTTGACAAGTATCATCATGTGAAAAAAAGCACTGGTTGACCATGGAGTACAACTGTGAAATGCAAGGCATGTGAAATTTAAGCATTCAGAGAAAAGCCACACTAAGAGCTTGTTAGACCATGTTATACTATGGGGTCATACTATAGGGTTATACTATGGGGTCAAATAATGACCCTAGGTACACAGGTTTCTCTTTCCCTCATTAAAACAGAAGAAAATTTAAAAGATGCTCTCCAATAATAGAATTATAATGTGATTTAAATATTTTTTAATTAGTCATCTACACAAATGACCTTTGATCAAGCACAGGCAAAATATAAGTTGCAATAATATCTACATGTAATGTGAAGGTTTTAAAAATATAATACAAAGTTCATTCACAGTGCACATGTGAAAACAAGGTAAGTTTTAAATATTTAAACAACATATAGCCATGATCATTCAAAAGGTAAGCATATTTTAAAGCACATTTCCATACTGCTCGGCTATTACATATACCAGCTTAGAGAACTGAGATAAAAACCATTACTTTGATCCCCTTTATTAGAAAGCAAAAATACCATATTTCTTTCCTCAAATAGAATAAATAAATAAAAAATAATTAACTAAAGATTTTCTTTTAAACCTATACCCTGACTCTTGTTCTATGTAAAATTCCAACATGTGAGGGCAGGAAACACCACTCTGCTATGTTTCCTACTTAGGTTTAGACCATTCATTTGCATTTGGAAGCTGAATAATTTGCAGAAAGAAGTCTCCTGAAAAAAGTGTAGAAAATGGGAATACAAAGGGAGGGCAATATAATAAACTATGAGAAAGGCTGATTGTTTCATCTGCAGCTATAACCCAGTTTAACTATAGCACAGTTGGTAAACTGGGAAGCTGCAAGGGCCACTATTTCCTACTGCACACTGCCTAGGTATACTGATTTTTAAAACTGAAATCCTGACCAAATTAATTTTGGATATAATCTATTTACAGTTGTTCAACCTTCCATACAGAATTTTGTTCACTCTGCTCTTTGCAAGTTCTGACATAAAACCAAATGCTTGTGTGGCTAGTTCGAATTTCACTTCTGTCTATTTAGTGTCTTGTTGTTTAAATTTGAATCATTTCTAACTTTTGAACTACAGACATGAGACACAGAATTTACTGTTGAGATTGAATTGTATTTTCTTTCAATAACATCCACATTTAGTAAATACCTAGCTTTCAAGGAAAAATAAAGCATGCTTAGAACAAGATCAGCTAAAAAGAAGAAAAAAAAATCCATGAAAGAAGCCACATTACTGTGGGGGATGGAGAGATATCAGGACTCTCATGTGGGACATTTAGTAATATTAGTTGTTATCATCTATTCATATAAGTTACAATATTGATTTCCTCAAAGAAATGAGGATCTCCCTCCACCTCTTTTCAAAACTTATACAAAGGGATGTAACAATAGCAGTGACTAGTATCAGCCTTTTCCTTGGGAGAAATCTGTGGAAATACAGCTGAAGGCATTTTTTTTCTCTCTCTAGTTGACAGAATTAAATACTGTCCTGTTTTATTCTTCAGAAATATACATGTAGTTGTACTTGTTACGCTTTACAGCTGCAAAAATATTCTTTAACATGCATTAACCTGGAAGCACAGGTTACAGGGGTGTACCCAGTAAGGTGATCTCCTAATTTGTGAACAGAAGATAACAGAGCTCTCCTTCCTTTCTATTCACTACTGTCCCTAGACCTAAAATAAATAGAAAAGGTTCCTGACTTTGCATCTGCCAGCGCATCTATGCTGCTTCAAACTGGACTGACTTTTCTTATCAAACAGTATAAAACAAACAGATGCTGAACTCCCAGTTTCTGAAGTATTTTTCACATCCTCCGACCTTGCATACCAAGTGTCACATCTTGAGGGATCACAACAAAGCATGCGTTGATGTAAAACGATAAAATGAGAAGTAGCAAGGGAGCTCTTACCAAAAACAATTCCAAGAAAATGATAAGATTTAGCAAACTGTAAAATAAAAAACATCACACAACAGACATTTTTATTAACAAAGTAAAGACTTAGTGAAAAGGCAGCAAATGAGATAGATATTTTAAGTAAAAAAAAGCATTTCTTTGCTTAAATGTCCTTTAGCCAATTAAAAAATACTTATTTAAAACACACGAAAATGTTGTGAGGGTAGTACTGCAATTAAATTGTAATAAATTAAACTAATTTTTTCTTTATTTGGCTAATAGGGGGATGGTCAACATTACTCTAATTGTTGAAATAATTCCTATTTAAAATAGCCTTATGAAAGATGGCCTTTTTCTGATGCCTGGTTGAAATGTTTGATATTCTAAATGAAATTTGTCAATTGATTATCCTTAATCTTCCCTGTCCTGTGTCATAATCTAGTGGCTCTGTCAATAGGAAAAAACCACTATTAACAGAAAGCCTAACTTAAGTATACAACATTTAAAATCAATCAATTTCAAATGGATACAGATAGCGAGAAAACAGCAACTGCTTCAAACAGGTAAGCTGGTACTGACTCGGCTTCCAAGGCAAATTTCTTTGCTGGCTACAAAGGGCTGAAATTTCTTTCACTCAACGTACACTGAGTTGTTACAATTCAAATTAATCTGTTTAGAGGTTCTTCTTTCTTTTCTTTCATGGTGAATGTAAACTGAATTATCATGGTCAGTTTCCAGGAAGAGAATACTACAGACACACACAATGATTTAGCAGGCTACTATTATTTTATATACAATTGATAACTTTAAAAAAATTGTCATATAAGATTTCAAAACACCTAGCATTATATTTCTGGAAAAGAAACTGACATTGAGTAACCTCGGTTACTCAGTTAAACTACTGCCACCACGAATAAGACAACCAACAGAGAGCAAGTTTCTTATCTTCAAGGATTGAACCTAATGGCCATACCAATTATTATTCCAATCTGTCACTTCAGTACAACAAAATAGGATGTTAATCCATTCCCACTGTTCTTCCATTCGAAAGGCAGCTGATGGTTAAAGCGCCCATAACACACATCAATTATTTTCATCCCATGACTTTATTGTATGTTTAGAAAGGTGGAACAGCAGAAGAAAAAGAGGCTGGACAAAAGACTTTGATGTTTTCATTCTTCAGATGTATGCAGAGTTGATTATATTATGAGTAGGATTCTGTAAAAAGAAACCCATTTGACAAATTGAGGTCGGGAGACAAATGCAAAATTTCTAAACTGAGTTTATTACTGCACGATCATAAAAATGGTGACGCCTAACTGCTTCAGTTTGCTAGTTTTACTGAACTTAGTCTATCACCTACCATAACAATATTAGAATAATTTTTTAATCAAACATAAATTAAAATATACTAGAATCATTTCCTGTAGAAAAAAGTTAAAAGCATATACTAAAATTATGACAAATCTGTGTATGGCTGTATAGAGTACAAACATCTTCAGCAAATATCAGAATAACAGTTACTTAGGAATCCTATATGTGTTAAAACTATAATTGAGAAGGTATTCCTTAGGTAAGAAAAGGGTCCTTGGTAACTTTTATAAAATGGTCAGAATGAAGCAAGGTTACCATTCGGCCAGATTTATTCTTTTAAATGAATCTGCAGGGTACAAAACAGATCATCTGTCCAGTTCACAGATACTTTGTAAAAGTACACAGAGTCTTAAGTCATAAGGGTGGAAAAGGGTCTTAGAGACTAGTCAGGGAGCAGCAGCAATGGCAACTCTGGATGTCACACTGATCAACTGAGGGGAGAGACACTATTATGTGAAACACTGGTTGGCTTTCAGCTTCCTCATTTTGTTAAAAAAAAAAACCAAAAAAAACAGAAATACAGCTCATATTTTTAATGGGGTTTTTGTGGCTTTCATTGATCCCCGCCCTCCCCACTGCAAAGCACGTACAGATCGTTAAACAAAACGATCATGTAAACTCTGGTGCTAAAGGAGAGATCAAGAAGGTACTAAAACTATTTATCTCAAATAGTTAAGTATTAATAGTAACTATCACGACTAGGATGATATTGTAACACCTAAGGGTTTTAAAATACAATAGTCATACACAAAAGATGTAGAAAACATTTATGAACATGGACACTTATAAAACACAAAAATTATGGCTTGGGTTAAAGATGATTATGTAATTTTGTATATTTCCATATATCTGTCTTAACTTTTTTTTTGAGACAGTCTCTCTGTCACCCAGGCTGGAGTGCAGTGGCACGATCTCAGTTCACTGCAACCTCTGCCTTCTGGTTCAAGTGATTCTCCTGCCTCAGGCTCCCGAGTAGCTGGGATTGCAGGTGCCCACCACCCCGCCTGGGTAATTTTTCTATTTTTAGTAGAGATGAGGTTTCACCATGTTGGTCAGGCTGGTCTCTAACTCTTGACCTCAAGTGATCTGCCCACCCAGGCTTCCCTAAGTGCTGGGATTACAGGCATGAGCAGCTGCACTGGCCTGTCTTAACTTATTAAAGAAACAAATGAAACAACATAACAAAACTTTAGTTTTCTTAAGTCTTGTTTCTCTCCTTCATTGCTGTCATACTGTTCTGAATGATGCACCATGTAAGTTGTGCTTCCCTTTCTACCTTGCCTTCTCAAATATATTTTCCTGACACTAGAGGAAAGTAAGTAGTTTGGTTTAAGAGCCTTTTCTGAACTGAACTGAGTGTAGCTAGGGAGAGAACCTTTGACATTTCTACTCCTTCCAGTTCTGACCCTGCTGCAGGCTTTCTGTAGGGTAAGGCTCATAGACAAAAGTGACAAAACATTTGAAGCGATAACGACTTAACTACAGCATTTTTCTTTTATAAAAGCAAATGCCAGCCTGGACAACAGGGTGAAACCCTGTCTTTACAACAAATTAAAGAAATTAGCTGGGCATGGTGGCATGAGCCTGTGGCTCCAGTTCCTCAAAGGCTGATGTGGGAGGACTGCTTGAGCCCAGGAGGTTGAGGCTGCAGTGAACTGTGATTGCACCACTGCACTCCAGCCTGGGTGTCAGAGCAAGATCTCATCTCAAAAAAAAAAAAAAAAAAAAAGGCAACTGACTTATTACAATTCTTCAGCAACGATTAATTGATTATGCTACTAAGGAAAAGGCTTTAAATATGTATTTTATTAGGAACATGCTTCCCATGCTAGAAAACAGAATCAGTCAAAAAAGTAAACGCATTAAGAGGAGCACTAAATTCTAAGGCTATATAAATTAATCAGGAAAAAGGCTTATCTAAATGTTTTTAAACAAATTTAGAATATGAATTAAGAACAATTATTAAAATTTTAACTAAGTCAAATAAAAATTTTGCAAGTTAAATACTTAACATACACAGAATTATTAATAGACTATAGGCAATGAGGAGTAAAATGTCAACTACAGTTCAAGTCCTTACATGTAAAAAATATGAGTCACCTGCATATTACACAATATCTTAGCTATCTATTCACCTTTGTTCTGTTTGAAATGAGTTCTAGAGGATACTTTCAGTTCTGCCTGCCAGAAGGCAATCAAGTTATTCAAAGGAACATTACAGAAATGAAATTCGGAAGCTAGTTTCAGAGATTCATGCCACTGAAATGACAGCATAAGTAACAAGTGGGATGTAAGTGAAATAGAATGATAAACTATTAAGGAAAGTGTAATTAGTCAACCCCAATACATTTATAGAATTTTTACTCACTTAATATAATTTATTTCTCCTGATGAAGAGCTTCAATGAAAGCATCAAGTTTTTCTTGAATTTCTCTAACTTTCTCTGTGGAGATAAAAATAAATTAAAGAAAACAAATTTATTTTTCAAAGGTATCACAAATCAGGAGATAATTATTTACCAAATGGTTGGTATACTTAACTATCTGGGGAAAAGGGAAAAAACATGAGTCTCACCATACTACCTTTTATCCAAATCAAGTCCAGATGGATTATAGTAATACTCTCAGAGATTTTTTGGAATTGGGAAGAAAGACTGATGGACCCCTTTGAGAATCTAATAAAAGCTGTGGACTCTTAACATGTAAAAAACATGTAATAAGTACATATACAATTATGTACATACTTTTAAGGAATTCTCAGATTTTCTAAAGCCCAATCAAGAACCCACAGTTAGCAATGTCTGAAACACTGAAAAATATAAAAGAAGCCATTTAAAAAAATGAAAAGAAAATATAGGGTGCCTTAAGACTGGGAAATGACTTTTTAAGTATAAAGTAATAAGAGTTACAAAGGAAAAGATCAATCAATATGGCCATACTGAAATGTATACTTTCATTTATATGTTATAAAATTAAAAGACAAAGGAAACTGTGGGAGATGCTTGCAACAAACATGAGAAGCGCAATGATTCTATAAAAACACATAGAAAAAAGTACTTTGCCAGCTATAAATAAGAAGAGTTTAAAAACACCAGAGCCACTAGAGGTAAATTTACATTACTTATTTTAGGTTTACATGTTTATAGACTTCCAAATGAAATGAATAATCTCTGTCTGAAATGAGATTTCCTCCATAAGCATGAACTACTCACAGTACATGCCAATACCCTATGAAAGGTAGAAAAGTCATTATCTGTACTACTTCATTGCTAACTTAGTCACACACTTCCTATTTTATATTTTGAGATGGGGTTCTTACTCTCTGGCCCAGGTTGGAGTGCAGTGGTGTGAACAGGGCTTACGGCAGCCTCAACCTCCTGGGCTCTACTGATCTTCCCACTTTGGCCTCCCATATAACTGAGACCACCAGCACGTGCCACCGCACCTGGCTAAGTTTTTATTTTTAATTTTTTGGTAGAGACAGGGTCTCACGTTGTTGCCTAGACTGGTCCTGAATTCCTGGGCTCAAGTGATCCTCCTGCCTCAGCCTCCCAAAGTCCTGGCATTACAGGTGTGAGCCACTGTGTGTGGGCTCCTATTTTAAAAGATAGGTTATAGTAAGCATGATAAATATTTTTGTCCTTTTCATGTAATTTAACATATTAGTGGAAATTACCAATTCAGGTGTGTTGGCTGGTTCAAAGTCAGTGACCCAGAGGCAAAACTGGTAATCACTCTACTTTCTCTGTATAGGAAAACTACGTAAGATGCATTTAATATTTGACATTTATATCTTTTACATTTAAAAGTAAATAATGTACAATTGAAGATGTAAGTATTCCTTTTTATCAGTGAGGCAGCGTTCGTGATGAGTACCCAAGAAAATCAAGAATTGTCCTTTTTATGAATTCTTATTAGCGCTGCAAGAACTCAACAAAGCCTACAGTGGTTGCATATAAAGAACATAACGTTTTCATATTCTTTTTTCAGCAATTCATTCTTTCATATTATTTTACCAGTAATTTAACACTTGTAGGTTTCGCTGTGTTGGCCAGGCTAGATTCAGACTCCTGGGCTCAACTGATCCTGCTGCCTCAGCATCCTGAGTAGCTGAGACTACCGGCAAATGCCGCTATGCCTGGCAGAAGCACTTCTAATTCTAGGTATTAGATTCAGACTATATAAAATCTGTGTGTGGGGGAAGTCCAATTGTTTTAATCAAACTATGTATTGAGAAAATATGATAATAGTTATTATGAAGGCAGCATTAACCTCTTATATATAAAATTAAACTAGAGAAACTAAAAAAAAAAAAATTTTGAACCCATCTCTTAGATGTTTAGTCTCAGTTTTTTGGTAGGCTCACTTCCATTTTTTAAACAGCAGACAAACCAGTAAACATTTTTTCTTTCCCAAAATAAGACCAGATTCTTAATTTTAAAATTAATTCATCTAGTTGCTTAGAAACAGCTTAACCTATTTTTTTTTTTCCAGTGAATGTAAGAAAGTTTCACATCAGTTCATCAGGTGAAGGAGTTTTAAAAAGTGGGGAGGTTAGGAGAAAGACATTTTCTAAATTGTTACCTACGATTCTGGAAATAAATGTGGTCTTCAAAAAAAATTAACTTAAATCAGGAAATACACGGAAATCTCCAACAGGTGCTTCTCTCCATATTTCATTGAGAAATATTTCTACTTGGGAATGCTATATTGTATGAGAAGAAATCCAACTCTATTTGATACACAATTTGAGTACAATAGGGCAGCCTCATGGCCAGATCCACCCATCCTTTCGCCCTATCCGTGACCCCCATCCTAAACTGGACGGACTACTGCAGGCATTCGGTACAGCAGCCTCACTCCCTACAAGACTATTCAGAGCAAGATCCAACTGGATTGAAAGATACCAAGAGCCACTCTGATGCAGGTGTCTCACTCTGTAAGCCCTAAATGAAAATGAAATTCTTCTAAAATTAAGAGGTAAGCAGTTTTTTTCCTAAATAAAAGCAAAAAGACTCTTTAATGTACTTTAACATGAAAACCACGAAATGAAAAAATGCCAAATTTCCCTTAATTATTTACAATTAGAATATCAGCAGACAGTACTACCATGCTTTGAAACCTCAGGAATGACAAAGGGCACTTAATTAGGTTAACAAGAAATAATAGGGGCAGGAGGTGTGAAGGGAGGGGAGACTGCAGGTATGTGTTAAGACAGCAATGATGATAAATGTATCCTTTAAACACTATCTACAAAAACATTCATTTCTCTGTTCTTTCACTGTTACAATGCACTTGATACAGTGATATGAGAATGCAGGTGATATCCTACCTCTGAGAAGCATTCCTGGCTTACTCTCTCATTCTATGATGTATCTACTATGCATTTCCAAATCTGGTGTTTCATTTGGTTCTCATGCAACCCTGTAGGTATCATTGCTAAATATGGGGACATTAAAGCCTGGAGAGTTAGCTTTGTCTACACTGCTCTAAGAAACACACACTACATCTGCTACCATGTTTGTTTGTTTGACAGAGTCTCACACTGTCACCCAGGAGAGCCATGATGCAAACACAGCTCACTACAGCCTCGACCTCCTGGGCTCAAGCGATTCTCCCACCTTAGCCTCCCAAGTAGCTGGGACCACAGGCATGCAGCACCACACCAGGCTAATTAAAATTTTTTTTTTGTCGAGATGGCATCTCACTATGTTGCCCAGGCTAGTCTCCAAGTCTTGGCCTCAAGCAGTCCTCTGCAAGTTGGCTTCACATACTGCTGGAATTACACGGTGTGAGCTACTATACCCAGTCTGCTACTGTATGTTAACGCATAATAAAGTAAAACTCATAGCGACAAAGCAAATGCTGTTATTTTAAGTCTAGTTGGTCTTTTTTAAACTATTACCTTTGACTTAAAATAAGAAGCATTTCAGTAAAAAGGAACAAAATAGTTACTGACACCTCCTAAGTATTCCTATGCCTAAGGATGACCAAACAGTACATAACATGCTATCACATTCTGATGAAAATTATGCCCTCTTGAGGAGACTAAATATATACACATTTGGGGAAACCCTCGGAGAAAAATAGAAGAGGACAAAATGGGACAAAAAAAGCTCAGCATCTTCAGTGTCTAGAATAATGCCTAGATCACTGTGTATGGTCAATACATGATAAATGAATGAAGAAGTTCCCTGAAATATGGCACAGAAAATAAGGGCTATGGTTTTCAAAGAGAAAAAATAACTTAGCTGGCTTCAAGAATATTACACTAAAGATCAAGAGGGCTGAAGACAGGATCGGAAGAGCAAGAGCAAGCTGGGAAAAGGAGGCAAAATACACATAGATAATGAGGGTCAAGGAAAGCTGCTGGGTCACACCTGAACCAGACAAGCAACACAGAACAACATACTCAGGTCCAGCAACACAAGTGGGAAAAAAAATCCCTTCAACTCATGCACACAAATGTTCATTGCAGCACTGTTTACAATAGCAAAGACCTGGAACCAACCCAAATGCCCATCGATGATAGACTGGACTGGGAAAATGAGGCACATATACACCATGAAATATTATGCAGCAATCAAAAACGATGAGTTTGTGTCCTTTGTAGGGACTTGGATGAATCTGGAGAACATCATTCTCAGCAAACTGACACAAGAACAGAAAATGAAATACCACATGTTCCCACTCATAGGCGGGTGATGAACAGTGAGAACACATGTACACAGGGAGGGGAGCACTACACACTGGGGTCTATTGGGGGGAATAGGGGAGGGGCAGCAGAGGGGGAGCTAGGGAGGGATAGCATGGGGAGAAATGCCAGATGTGGGTGAAGGGGAGGAAGACAGCAAATCACACTGCCATGTGTGTACCTATGCAACTATCTTGCATGTCCTGCACATGTACCCCAAAACTTAAAATGCAATAAAAAAAAAACAGAAAAAAAATCCCTTCAACTTAATGATTGCATCTTCTTAACAAGGCTGAAAGATGCTGACTATGTATATATATTCACTTACAGCTTTAGAAACTACCTTACATATAAGCAGAATTATTTCCATAAATTCATTCATCTTAAATTTTGATATAAGCTTCCAAGAATGTCTGTATACTAACTATGCCATCTGGCTGCAGAGAAAACCAAGTTATCCATAAACAATGAAGTTGAATGTTAGCAACAAAAACTTCCTACTTTCTGATCCTTCAAATTAATGCTTTGGTATTACAGTGCTTTAAAATTTCAAAAAATATTATTGTAACTATTTCATCATTAGAAATTGCTTTCTCTCAGATGTGTATGGATCAGCATTGACTAATTATAAAGCAAACTCTCATTTCCATTAAATATTTGAATTAAATATTCATAAATAAAGAATAAAATTTGTGATTTACTTGGTAAGTTAAACCAACTCAGGAAGGGATTAACAAACTGCTATTTCTGTTATACAGAAATAGCTATTTCTACATGCAGTGAATACTGAGTCTACTCTCCATTTATCCAATGTTTACTTAAAAGATGAGCTATTTCAAACATCAATTCATTGTGCTTCTTGATTGAGTCATGAATATTCCCATAATCCCCAACTCATAAACCATCTCAGTGAATGAAGTTCCTTCTCTTTTTTCTTTTCTTCAGATGACTTGACACCCATTCATGTTTTGGGTCTCTTTATCTCTACATGAAATGATATTGCTACTTTCATTTTCTTTTTGGGTCTTCTGATACTTGCTCTAAAAGTCTCAAATATAGACTAATCTGTAATTAGGTTTTGAATACACTGTGAATACCAAAAGGCCAAACCCGGGAGAAGGTTACTTCAGTGGTTAATAACAGTTTAGAACAGGAACAAAGAACCACACACAAAACACTAACACATATACTGAAATAAACCTTTTAAAACTTTTGATGTTTTTTAAGAAAGCAAGCTGCCAACTTACTAATGCAGTGTACTTTAAGCAAGCCACATATCCAAAGATCCAAATGTACCTTAATAGAACTGTTTTATAACATGTTGCATAAACACTTTGTGTTAAGCTTTAAGATACCCTCTAAGTGAGATTCTACTGTACAAAGCTATTCAGTATAGTACTGAAAAGTAAAGGAATACTTCTTATTATGCAATATATATTGCTCATGAAAAAGTTTGCTTTTTATTAAACAATTACACTATATAAGTGCCCTTTAGAAGTTCAGCATTTAAATGAATCTAGGGTTTAGGGGAAACCAGGAAAGGGAAAAAAAAGTGAATAAGAGACTATATTCAAGATTCTCAAAACTACAGTTAAAATCTTAGATTCAGCACAAGAAAAAAGGTGCATCTTTTATGCTTGATGAAAGGCTGAACCAAAGAGAAAGACAAAGGTATATGATTAAATCTAGCACTTATTTTTTCTGAATCTTAGCCCTACAGATTTTTCCTTGAAATAGGCATGATTATTTTTAAACACTCAATGAAGACAAACAGAATATTCCTGCTTGTTAGAGAAGAAGGCATCAATTCACATGTCCAGGAAAACTGTTGAAGACTGGTATAGTACTTTTAAAGCTGAGGTTCCCAGATTTCTGGGGCCTGTAAAGTCTGGGTTATTTCCATTACTTCAAAAATTCAAATGGAAATCTTCATTTGGACTAGAAACACATTCCCTCTCCTAACAACTACTTACTTATACTGATTAGGAACTATAACTGGTGGTTATGTTTCTAATTAAAAAGGCAACTGTATTGTTGCAGACAAAATCTTCCATAACATGGACTTCACAGGATTAATAATGAAAGAAGAATTTGATGAAAAAAGGTTTTTAAGAATCCCTAGTCTAACACTTTTAATAATCTATGGGGAAGTTATTTTATATGATTTTTA
Organism: Callithrix jacchus; assembly: GCF_049354715.1. Lineage (NCBI taxonomy): Eukaryota > Metazoa > Chordata > Mammalia > Primates > Cebidae > Callithrix > Callithrix jacchus. The sequence continues at coordinate 22,598,295 of NC_133516.1, read as the reverse complement.
CAGAGAACATGTTGTAATGTACACCATTTAAAACATATGAATGTGGTATTTGCCATGAACCTTATAACTGGGTAAGTCACAGTCCTAGCTTTGTTATTTAGAAAATGAAGGAATCTATCCAGAAGAATTCAAAGTCCACACTAATTTAAAACTTGGGATTAAAATGTATTGTTGTAATTCATTATATAACTGCATCTTTTAAAACTATTAACCCTCTAGTAAAATGTGTAACCACAAATTGCCATGTCGTTCTCATGGGGCTTCATAATTCATTTTGGAAAGATCATTTTAATAACATTTTTTCTGAGCATTAATGTGGAGAATAGCAATGACTGCTTGTATAAATTCTCTATTTACAGAAAGATTGTCATTTAAAATAACTCGACCTAGCATAGCACTACTTGCTATGTAACAGATGTCCTGCAGATTTCCCTGAATATTCATTCATTCCTAGTTGAGTGATCTGACTTAAATAATATTTAATCATTAAAGATGATTATTAAAAAATTGCTAATTTATAACACCCATAAAGTATAATTTAGAAAGAAAGGGCCGGGTGTGGTGGCTCACGCCTGTAATCCCAGCACTTCGGGAGGCTGAGGCGGGTGGATCACGAGGTGAAGAGATCGAGACCATCCTGGTCAACATGGTGAAACCCTGTCTCTACTAAAAATACAAAAACTTAGCTGGGCATGGTGGCGCGTGCCTGTAATCCCAGCCACTCGGGAGGCTGAGGCAGGAGAATTGCCTGATCCCAGGAGGTGGAGGTTGCGGTGAGCCGAGATTGCGCCATTGCACTCCAGCCTGGGTAACAAGAGCGAAACTCCCTCTCAAAAAAAAAGAGAGTAGCCTTAAGAAAGTCTGCAAGGTAAATTACAACCTATGTCTGCTGAATATATCAAATGCTCAAGAGCAATTTGTTGATAAATTCAGCTTTTTAAAAAATGAACTCTTAACACAAGCATTTCTACCAGGCTCCTTTTGGCTAGTATGATCAAAACCTCTTCAAACACATTCTATATATTTTAAGGCCTATTCTCCAAAAGGCTTCAGTATGAACCTGAATCAGCCTTATACTTAGGCTTTTATACTTGTTGGACCACTCAACTTTTGTAAGTCGATGGCAATCCTAATTTCGGCTTAGTTATAATGATTATGGCTCTGGTTTAACTAATACAAAATAGTACCATTCTTGGTGCTTGTCAATGTCAATGAGTGTAAATCCTGAACTTCTGGCTACCTGATACTTTTTAAAAAATCAGCTGTAAAAATAAATAAATAAAGAATATTTATGGGAGACCGTATGGAGGACATATAGTTCATCTATTTCTCTGGATACCATCTATTTTATATTTAGATAAGCCAAACCAAACAGCTAGGTGTTTGGATAGCATCATTTTTTCCCCATAACTGTATATGTTAGCCTATAAGAGGAACATTTCAATAAAGGGCCCCATGATATTCATGATTATGCAGCCATTAGATTCATTATTATCATCTAATTCAGTATCTACTTTAAGGGAAATCTTTCTCAGTTGTGTGTACCAAGAAGACCCACGCTTCTCCTAAGCAACTGCTGTGTTGTTGTCTGATGGTCACCACGAATGATGTAATGACCTCTGCTTCCCATTTTGCATCTGCCAGCCACCAGGAAACTCAGGGCTAAATTTGCAGCTTGCCTCTAGCAAAGTACTGGCATACTTCGGAGATACTGCAAGTTTGGTTCTAGACCACCACAATAAAGTATATATCACAATAAAGTAAGTCACATACGTTTTTTTGCTTTCCAGTGCATTTCAGTTATGTTTACAGTATACTGTAATCTATTAAGTGTGTAATAGCATTATGTCTACAGGACAGTGTACATACCTTATTTAAAAATACTTTATTGCTAAAAATGCTAAGGACCATCTGAGCCCTTAGCGAGTCATAATCTTTTTGCTGGTGAAGGGTCTGGGCCTGCTGTTGATGGCTGCTGGCTGATGGGGGGTGGTGGTTGTTGCAGGTTAGTGTGGCTATGGCAATTTCCTAAAATAAGACAACAATGTAGTTTGCTGTACTGATTGATTCTTCCTTTCATAAAAGATTTCTCAGTAGCATGTGATGCTGTCTGATAGCATTTTACCCACAATAGGTGAGTTTGGGTAAATTTTACCCAAATCTACTCAAATTTTTGTTCTTTATAAATTGGAGACAATCTTCTCAAATCCTGCAGCTGCTTTATCTGCTAAGTTTATGTAATATTCTAAATTCTTTACTGCCATTTCAACAATGTTCACAGCATCTTCACCAGGAACAGATTCCATCTCAAGAAACCACTTTCTTCAACCCGAGACTGCCCCCTCCCAAAAAAAAAAGAAAAGAAAAAAGAAACCACTTCTTTGCTTGTCCATAAAAAACAACTTTTCATCTGTTCAAGTTTTATCATATTACAAGATTACTAATTCTAGTTCTATTGTTATCCCTACCATATCTGCAGTTATTTCCTCCTAAGTCTCAAACTCTTCAAAGTCATCCATGAGGGTTGGAATCAACTTCTTCTAAACTGTTAATGGTGACATTTTGACCACCTCCCATGAATCATGAATAGTCTTAATGGCATCTAAAATGGTTAGTCCTTTCCAGAAACTTTTCCACTTTTTTTTTTTTTTTTTTGCCTAAATCCATCAGAGGAATCACTAACTATGGCAGCGAGGGCCTTAAGAAACGTATTTGTTAAAATAATAAGACTTGAAGGTTGAAAGCGTTCTTTGATCCACGGGCTGCAGAATGGATGTTGTGCTAGCAGGCACAAAAACAACATTAATCTCCTTGTACATCTCCATCAGAGCTCCATCAGAACTCTTGCATGAGCAGCAATATTTTGAAAGAAATCTTTTCTGAGCAGGCCTCAAGAGTTATAATATCCAGCTAATCATGCTGTAAACAGATACGCTGTCATCCAGGCTTTTTTGTTCCACTTTTAGAAAACACACAGGGTAGACTTAGCATAATCCTTTAGGGATGTAGGATTTTCAGAATGGTAAATTCTTCAGGTTGGCTTCAACTTAAAGTCACCTGCTGCATTAGCACCCAATAGGAAAGAGAGCCTCTCCTTTGAAGCCTGAAAGCCTGGCACTGATTTCTCCCGAGCTATTAAATTACTAGATAGCCTCTTCTTTCAATGGCTATTTTATCTCCAACAAGGATTTGTTCTTTAGCATAACCACCTTCATCGAATATCTTGGTTAGATCTCCTGGATAACTTGCTGCAGCTGCTGCATCAGCACCCTGCATTTTTATGTTGCAGAAATGGCTTTTTTCCTCTTAAACCTTATGAACGAACCTCTGCTAGCTTCAAATTTTATTCTGCAGCTTCCTCACCTCTGTCAGCATTTGCAGAATTGAAGAGAGAGGGGCTTGTTCTGGATTAGGTTTTAGCTTAAGGGAATGCCATGGCTGGTCTGATCTTCTATTCAGAAATCAGGCAATAAGGAAGGCTGTTCGGCTTTATTATTTGTATGTTCACTGGAATAACACTTAATTTCCTTCAAGAACTTTTCTTTTGCATTCATAATTTGGCTAATGGCCCATTTTGACTTTCAACAAGCCTCCTTCACTAAGCTTAATTATTTCTGGCTTTTGATTTAAAGTGAGATATGGTACTCTAGCTTTCACTTGAACATGTAGAGGCCACTGCAGGGTTATTAGCTGGCCAAGTTTCAATACTGTTGTGTCTTAGAGAATAGGGACTATGGAGGCCTTGATGAGGAGGAGATAGAAAATGTCTAGTTGGTGGAACAGCCATAATACACACACGTACTGATTAAGTTCACTAATAAGGGCACAGTTAGTGGTACCCCAAACAGCTACAACACAAACATCAATGATCACCAATGATAGATCACCATGACAGACATAATAATAATGGAAAAATTTAAAATACTGCGAGAGTTACCAAAATGCGACAGAGACGTGAGGTGACCACAGGCTGCTGGGAAAATAGTGCCAACAAGCTTGTTTAATGCGGGGTTGCCACAAAACTTCTATTTGTTAAAAATGCAGTAACTATGAAGTGACATGCAATTAAACGAGGTCTGCCTGTATGCGGAACCCTGGAGCATGCATTTTGAGGGGGTACCAGTCGTCTCTTCAATTTTACTTTATTTCGCTTGCCTGAATTTTCCCTTTCCTCCAACTCAAATTTTTCACTTAAGTAGTTTTATCTTCTGCGTAGGATACATGTAAATTACCTCACATTTTGGAATATGCCAGGGAACTAATAAACAAACTAACGAGCAAGTCGTAGAAGATATATTATTAGCCAGCTGATTCACATAATACACCGCAGTATTCTAAAAGTGGTCACTGTATGCCGGGAATACTCTAAATCAGTAATTTAAGAATATCCTGCAGGGCCATGGAGGGACAATATTTGTTACATAAAACCCTGCATGAATAATTTTTGCATGGGAGAAAAAGTACATTATTTTGATTTCTGCTGAAATCTTTAAAAACCCAATAATATCAGTATCTATTCCTATAATACTCATTTTCAGCAACAGAAGTAAAAGCATAAATTTTTATGGGATTCAGGATAATCTTTTTAAATGTTAAAAAAAAATGAATAGATTTTACCATTAGATTACAATGACTTACTCTGAACTATTTTATTTTTGTATTCAATACGTAGGATGCTCCACACTTAAATTATGACAAAAAAACTTAAAAAGTTATTTTATATGTTAACTCATTAATGATATATTGCTTTGTTTTCTAAAAAAAAAAAAAAAAAAACAGTTACATTATTTCAAAATGAATACATTCATTTTGCTCCTGGACAAAAATCTAAATATTAATAATACCTTTGAAAAAACATGATTTAGGCAATTAATTGGGAAGACTAAAGATCAGTAAAATATTCTTAGTCAATTAAAAATGCTTTAAAATATCATTGCTTTTTTCTTCTCTTATTCTTAAAATTATATTTTTCCCTGAATTTAGTTAGGAGGAAAGTAAAAATATTCTAAGAAAAGGAAAACCACCCAGGCAGCCCTTAAAGAGATAGGCATCATTTATCACCTGCAAAGACAGATTTATAAGAGGGCCCCTTCTGTTCCTTTAAGACTGCAAAACAGATGGGAAGTGAATGGACAGTCAATGGGACAAGAAAACACATGGGAGGTGCTGCTGTATGCATGTTCCCAGCATAAGAAAGAGGTCAAGATTGTAACTGCATGACTGGGTCCTGGAAAGGGTCTTTCTTCAAGCTGTTACAAAGACAAACGCTGTTCCTCATCCTGCTGTCAAACTGTTATAAATATTGGTTTGTCAAAAGACCTTCAGTGCTGAAGCTTTAAAAAGGGGGCATAACAGACCAATGAATCATGAGAATGATTCTTAAACAGTCAGCTTATCACTGTAATTTTAAAAGTAAAAGAAAGTGTAAGATCAGGGAATGTAATTCTGATTTATAAACCAAACTAAAAATTTATGAAAAAAATATGAAATTAAAAATTATAGGTTTTAATAAAATTATGAATTAGGTGAAATGAAAACAAAAATGAAATATAAGTTCCATCTCTTAAAAAATGTTGTATTAGGATAAAGTATTATGAAACTTAACACATGAAGAACAGGTATTCATGTTAGGCTGATTTCATAAGTTCTCATTTTATTACTGAGTTTATCTTACAGGGGTGCTGTTTTATCACAACTGAGTGAGAATCAGGTTCAGAAAAATAAAAATAACTTCTCAACTAATTTCATGTATTCCATTAAATTGGAAAATCACCTTTAAGTCACAATTTCTTTTCTATTAAAAAGAACAATCACAAAATTCAATTGGTACTGAGTATACATAGATTTATAAACCTAGAATTATATATTTTTTAGGAATGAAAACAGTATGTACCTCTTTAGGAGGCAAATTCATTGTTAGAGATCCTTAACACATATTAAAAATTATATAAAAAAAGAAGCCAAATTATATGAACTTGGTTGTCTATGGTTACCATAAACACAAACCCAAAGACTAATGAACAGGATACCTACACAATTCTTAAAAAAAGTCCTATCTGTAACACATATGATTAGCCCCAGCTTTGCCATAAATATTTATGTAATTGGCTTAACCATTCTTGTCAATGAACATTAATTTCTCTATCTGAACAATGGGCATAATGCCTTACAAGCCTCATATGACTTTACAAGACACACATGGACAAACCTAAGTTTTGTAAACTGAAAAGCACGATTAACTGTGAGGGCCACATCTGAGAGTTTCAAGTAGGATATGGACTCCAAAGCACCAAATGACACAGTTACATGTAATTCTTTTCTTTTCTTTTTTTTTAAGTTTCAAAATCTTTTTCTTTTCCTTTATTTATTAAAAGAAAAGGGATATATGTACTGAACATGCAGGACTGTGACACAGATACACATGTGCCATGGTGATCTGCTGTAGCTACTGACCCATACTCTAAGTTCGCTCCTCTCACTCCCCCTGCCCACAACAAACCCTGGTGTGTGTTGTTCCCTTCTCTGTGTCCATGTGTTCTCAATGTCCAACTCCCACTTATAAGTGAGAACATGCATGCTTAGTTTTGTGTACATGAAAGTATTTCCTGGCCGGGCGCAGTGGCTCAAGCCTGTAATCCCAGCATTTTGGGAAGCCGAGGCGGGTGGATCACAAGGTCAAGAGATCGAGACCATCCTGGTCAACATGGTGAAACCCCGGCTCTACTAAAAAATATACAAAAAATTAGCTGGGCATGGTGGCGCGTGCCTGTAATCCCAGCTACTCAGGAGGCTGAGGCAGGAGAATTGCCTGAACCCAGGAGGTGGAGGTTGCAGTGAGCCGAGATTGCACCATTGCACTCCAGCCTGGGTAACAAGCGTGAAACTCCGTCTCAAAAAAAAAAAAAAGAAAGTATTTCCTAGTCCTGAATGCATGCCTGGGCCATTGTTTTAATTTTCAGTAATCTTGGGGAAAAAAATTCAGTAGAAGTGAGAATCGAAGAGCTACCCTTTGTAAGAGATTCGATTTCCCAAGTAGCTACTAGACTGCATGGAGGGATCAACCCATAGTTTTAAGATGAAAATGACTTGAGCATCTTTGACGAATGACAGAAAGGAGACATATGAATACACAAGCACACATGGGAAGGTCAGGTCCCAAATACAGGTATGGGATTCATGTTCAAAGGAGAGTGATTTCCAGTACATGCTATGCTACAATATGGCTTCCAGAACACTTAAACTATATAAAGTAACTGGTACCATAGGTTTTTTTTTTCACTAATGCTGCTTATTCCTCTTACCGAACATTTCTGAAATAAGTTTATACGAAGAAAATGAAGAAAAATTTCGCCCACTGAGAGATGGGAAATTAGAAATAGGGGCATTGACAATGAGCTGACGATGTGTGGGTATAAGAAGTCAACCTGAGTGCTCTTCATGGAAAATGTGTTTCAGAAATTATGTCCCTAGGACCACATTCAAAATTGTCTTAAACTACAATACTAATCTCTGGGTGGTGCAATTATTTTTTTAAATTTTGTCATCTACTATTTCTAATTTCCCAAAATGGTTATACACTAGCTCTGCCATATTAAAAGGGATGTTACAAGAAACTCAAATTCTGGTAATGTATTTTTTGGTAAAGATCAGTCTAAAGACAGATCTGTATATATGACACAGACTATGAAACAGTGCCAACAAAAGGAGAGACTAAAGATAAAAAGACTTTAATTCTTGGCCCAGAAAAGAGATCTAACTGAAGTTAATAAAAAATACCAAACTTCTACTACTCAGAATATTGAAACTAGAGAATAGATAAATAAGCTGTTCTAAGAGAAATTAAAATGAAATATTTTGTACACAGGAGGTAACAATGAAATAATTGTAAATGAATGGTACAGGTGTGAAAACTTCACGAGTTCAATGAAGGTTTTGATTTATTTTTAGATGACAGATCCACGATGCATAGTTACATGACATAAGAATTCACCGTGAATCCCAACCACTGAGGATAATACCATGATGAGCGATGACCATGTGGTCCCATGAAATGTCTCTTGGTATCACAACCAGCAGCAGGTTATTTGGGAAAATATCTGTCACTTTTAAGATAGAGCACATCATGTATTAGCTTCGTCATTTCCACGAATAGGATAATGAAGACTATAATGTTTCAAAGGTAATTCTGAATCGTGCTCATTGTGGGAGACATAGTTTAGAAATGTACAGAATAGTGAAAAATTAAAATTCTCTTCACTCTTAACTAGTTTCTCCAATTACCTGGAGATCTGTACTTTACAGAAGTTACCAGTTTCATGTGCATCAATCTACCAATCCTTTGAGATTTCATATCTTGTTTAATTTTATTTTTTATATACTGTTACATAGTCCAATGAATTGTTTCTTGATTAGGTTTTCAGTTATTAGATTCCATTTTTTCTATTGAATATGCAAAAACATAACAATTAAAAAATAAAAATGCTGAAGTTTACACCGAACTTTAAAGGCATTAGATCACTTGAGCCCAGGAGTCCAAGGCTGCAGTGAGCCATCATCACACCGCTGCGCTCCAGCCTGGGCAAAGACTGATCCTCTATCTCAAAAAAGAAGAAGAAAAAAATCTGTGCATTGGCCTTTTGAATACATAAGAGTATTTTCCCAACGGTCTATAAATAAAAACTACTTTAAAATGATAAATGGCAAATTCAATCCATACATTTTCGTAGAGCACATTCTTGTCTTTATTCTTAATCAGTTAAAACCTGGGTTTAAAGCAAAAGAATATACTTGCTAGTAAAGTGTTAAGTACCAGCAGCATGTATAATATTATACATGAAAAGAGGAAAAGAAAACGTTCTTTTACTCTTGTACTAATTTATTAATATTCTTACCTGGTGACTTTTTAAGACAGACTTAGGCCATGAAAAATGTGCTTCATTCTAAAAGACCCATTTTGAGTCTGGATTTTCTCATCAATAACCTGGAAAACACACTACTCAGGCGCTGTCACGTGGAATATAACTACTTCTCTAACACAGAGGACTTTCCCTGAGGATTGCTTTGTCTTTGTATCAACTTCGGGTTTTTTGTTTGTTTTGTTCCAACATAAAGCAGAGCCTACTTCATCTATACAGATTCAAGGTAAAAATAATTCTTCAGTCTTCCCTAGTTGCTTTAATTTGTTAACCGTCTTACTATAAAAAAAATATTATTTTACAAAGGCCAGGTTTTAAAAATTGTCACATTTACCATGAAAAGATGCCTTAAAGAGTTCAAGTATTGCCGTCATAAAACAAATGTTATTTATTCTGTAGCAAAGAGGAAAAAAATATCAATCTGTCTGCCTTTCAAACGTATACATTTCTACATCACATCATCATTCTAAAAGTACTTGAATATATTCCAATGAACTTAAAAATTCCTAATAAACATAAAAAAAGATTAAAGTTTCCTGGGGAACTGGGTAGACTGGCATTGGGAAATCATTGGTGACCTATCAATAAGTGGTTTTGATATAGATGAAGGCCAGATTGCAAGATCCTATGAAGGAAGTGGGCAGAACAGAAGTGAATGCCACTTATAAGAGAAATGAGAACTTTCCGGTAAGACAGAGTAGAAGAAAGTTTCCTTGGGATGCAAAGAGTTAGTTCCCCCCAACTTTGAAGTCAAGAGAAGGGGGCTAATGAACAGCCTGTGTTACAAGATCCCAATCGAACATTCAGTAAACATGTACGGTACAAAATGCAACATACAAGTTATGGGGAATTTATGAATGAACCAAATCACTTTGGCAGAAGGGATCAATCATGATAGACGTGAAAATGTTTTTCTTCTTTATATGGTTATTTTCGTTGATTTACAGTTGCCTATAGTGAGAAGTCTCTATTCTGTTCATTAAACAACACTGGTGGTATCTGAGTAGTTTTTAGTCACTGAAGGAAGTTAAATAAGCAGCTAGGAGAAAAACACTGGGTTAGGTTGAAGTGATGATGACGTAGAAGAGGAACAGTGAGAGAACTGCATAAAAAGAAAGCGAAAAGGTTGCCTCGAGATAGGTTAAAACCTGGGAGAGATGAAACGGTATTGCAAGCCACAGAAACAAAGCAACAGTACTGAGATCTGAATGATGCTACAGGGATGCTCACAGTTCATGTGTTCTCTCCAGGACACCCTGCTCTACTTTAATCTTTTTGATTGGGTGATTTTTTTTCTTTAAAAAAAATCTCCACTGAACCTAAGTACCTAGAATTCTACAACTTGATGTCACCCTCTCTTCTATTAAATCCCTTTAAAATTCATTTTATTTGATTAAGTCTACAGAAACAAAAAGAACTAGTGTAGATGCGGTTCAAATAACTCACCAAATTTTCCAAAGTGACACTGTCTCTCAGACTCTGCAAATGAATATATGTCAATTTTATCCCAATTAATAGCATGAGAAATTGTCGTGCTATGCACTGAAAGAACTCTCTGCAGTGCCAGCCCAGGGGCAGGGGGGTAGACGGTGATGGTGGATAGTAAGAATCACCTGTGCAGCTTTAATGAAATACACATGCCAGAGCCCCACCCCCACAAACAGTTTTCAACACATAACTTCTGCTTTCTACGATTCTAAGTTCCAAATTCTGAGTATAATTATCCTTCTAGGAAAATTTCCATCTCATACTACTTCACAGGCACTATTCTCACCCATAACAACACTCAAGGATATGGCAGGTAGGGGAGAAGTGTAGGAATGTAAAGTAACCAGTAGAAATTAAGTTCCAGGGAATCTTGATGTTTTCTTTTCTAAATATAAAGACTAAAATCATTCTGCCTACCTCAGGGTTCTATTTAGCTATGTTCTGACTACTTTTTATTCAAGTTTCCAAACAGCATAGAGATTTCTTATAACTATCCTATAAATTAGAATTCTATTTTGGAATAAGTGAAAGGATCTTTTTAGATTTAAGCAATTATGATACATTTCTAATCTGAGCTTTTAAAATGGCAGTATTAGGTGACCTTGCTGCTGCTCCCTTTTATTACCGTAATTTCAAAAATGCACGAATGCATTTGTTTTCTCTCACTAAATTATATTAAGAAGAACGAAGTTTTCATTTACAACATGATTTCTGTTATTGAATACCTGGTGGCTTACTGAAAAAAGAAACTCCGAACTGTAACCTATATTTCTCAGTTTTAGAATCTCATGAAGACCTAAATAAAAAGGTATCTTTGCTCCTTTCTAATTATCAAGAGAAAGCATAGGATAGAAGAGAAGAGGAGACTGGGAAAGCCGGAAACACAAAGACAGGCCCCAACAGCATTGTGTACTCCCAAGAGAAACAAACTTTAGGTTTCAAGAAACAATTGCTTGCTGTCTGGGAGATGCTCAGGCATCAAACAATAAAGAACAGTCAACAGAGGCAAGAGGCCGAGCATGCTGCTGAGATTCCTACTCTCTAATCCCTCCAAGCTCCAGTAAAAGGGCCAGCTGTTGCCACCTCGCGTAGGGAGTCAGCAAAGCAAATTAACTGCGGGAGAAAAAGAAGCTGAGGATATTGAAAAAATTCTAATTTACCAGCCTCTTTAAGAAGCTATAATGCTTTTAACATTAAGAATATCAAACTATACCATTAAAATAGGCCTGTACAATGGTAGCCCAAGTGAAGGAATTTACCACTATTTTCACATTTTATTGGTAAACAAGATACAGTTCTGAAGTATTCAGAGTCTACTAAAGTGTATCTTCTGCTCACATAAAGAGCAAGAAACATGAAGAAACACGTGCAACTTCTAACAAGTAGCAGTTTATTTCTTCAGCACTTTCATCCAGCTCAACAAAAAGCCTCAGCTTGAAAAAACAGCCACCACTGTGACAATTAAAGCTTCTATAGATTCTATTAATATAACTGTTGTAGCTGAACTTTAGGATTCTAAGTAGGAACAAAAAAACTCTAAATTTTGGGCAACTCAGACACTACACCCATGGTGGAATCTGATAAAGTACATCTAGAGATATGTTTACAAGTCATATAAGGAAACTTAACTTCCCTTAATTTGCTTAGTGGTTTCATACACACTGTAGTGTTCATTAACCCAGATGTTCTATCAAAGGTTTCATACAATTCGAAAGTTTAAAATCCAAAGACATTTATATTATAGAAAGTCCCTGTGATAAGAATGATTACCTTCATCATTATCATCATCACTAATTTATGTCTTTCTGAGTAACCCTGTGAATGACCCTGGTAACTAGGGAAGTTTCTCAATATAAAGGACAATTTTATGTAATTTTATTTCCCAAAGGCTTGAGTCCCCCCACCCCAAACTATTTTGGCACAGTAGTTAAAAGACCTGGTCCCAAATCTCAGCTTTAGCATCTACTACCTTGGGTTTCTAACCCTCCATTTCACCTGTGAAATGAGAAAAATAACTACTTAACTCAAAAGTTATGAGACTCAACTGGAAATTCACATAAAGCATTTAAGCTAATATCTAGCACAAGAAAAGTATTCAAATGTGTCTTTACGTTCATAAAGTTTCAAGTTTTTACATGAAATCGAAAGGAATTTCTTGCAAGATAAGAAGAAATGACTCTTTAGGTCTTTTTTTTTTTTTTTTTTGAGACAGAGTCTTGCGCTGTTACCCAGGCTGGAGTGCAATGGTGTGATCTCAGCTCACAGCAACCTCTACCTCCTGGGTTTAAGTGATTCTCCTGCCTCAGCCTCCCGAGTAGCTGGGATTACAGGCGCCTACCACCATACCCAGCTAATTTTTGTATTTTTAGTCAAGACAGCGTTTCTTCATATTGGCCAGGCTGATCGCACACTCCTGACCTCAAGTAATCTGCCCGCGTTGGCCTCCCAAAGCGCTAGGATTACAGGCATGAGCCACTGCACCCAGCCAAGACTCCTTAGGTCATAGAGCAATCTAAATGATCAGTAATGTCCCTTAAATTCATCAGTATCAATGATTCTCTGATTACATGCACAGAGAATAAAAAGCCTAACTCAGGCTTTAGTCAACAAGAGTTAAAAAAGAACTCTAAGCCCTAAGTTACAAGTAATTTCTATGAAGGTCCAAAATTTCACAATAACCTAGTAAACAGCTGATACAATGTTCATAGAACAATCAATAAAACAATTCCACACTATACTGGTGAAACCTGGCCTAGGAGCAAATAACACTACTACCAATTGTTATCAGTGCCCAGATACTCAGTTTCTGAGGTAGAATGGGGCAGAAAACAAATTGTACCACAAGTCTGCACAATGTTAGCACTCTTACTTGTTATATATGACAATCACAAGACACGTTTTATAAATCATAAAATAGATCATAGCAAAAAGAACAACTTTGAATTGAGCCATAGCATACTAATCTTCGTCTCTCTAGAGAAAGTATTCTAAAGTTGTAGTCTATTTAAATAAATAGATTGGACATATTACTAAAACTTACACTGAGAATCCAAATAGATTTTATTTAAGTTGACACCATACTTAAACGTCTATTTAAAAAATTATTTGAAATGGAATTTTCTATAAAATCAAAAGTTTCATGCAAGTCCTCATGGGCATATTTTAACAGCAGACAATGTCTAAGTATGGGTAGATACTGCAAACAAGAAATTAAGGTAGAAAAATCAGCTGTATATCCTATTAAATTATCCATAAGGTAACTCAGTATTTCAATGTCTTCAGAGATTATGTTTTCAAAGTCTCGTTATCTCTAAAGTACTTTCACACGACCCTAATCCATTATCAGTTATAAAAACAAAATTAAGCTTTTCAAACCTTTTATGCGAAAATAGTCTCAGACTTGCAGAAGAGTTGCAAGACCACTACAAAGACATGCTTTCCTGAAACATTTGCTGTCACTATGCGTTATCATTTCTAAATACTCTATTGCATATTAGCTATGAATAAGAGTATTTTCCTAAATAATCCCAACTTAACAATCAAAATTTAAAAATTAACACTGGTAGATTTCTACTATGGAAGCCTCAGATCCCATTCAAATTTCACTAACTGGCCCATTAATGTTCTTAGAGCAAAAAGATCCAATCTAGAATCACACATTGCATTTAGTTTTCAGTCTCTTCCCGCTGGAGCAGTTCTTTGCACTTCTCTTGTCTTTCATGGTCCTGATGCATTTGAAGATTACAGGCCAGTTATTCTACAGACTGTACTTTAACTTGGGTTTGTCTCAGGTATTGTTATGACTGAATTTAAGTTACACATCTTTGATAAGAACATACTAGAAGTCCTGCTGGAGTCTTCTTGCATTTTAGAGGATGACATGTGGTTTTGATTTGACCGTTACTGATAATATTAACTCTGACCTAAAGTGATGACTGTCAGGCTCCTCCACTGTAAAGTTACTCTTTTCCCACTTTTAATTAGTACATATCTTCTGTGATTATATAAACATCCCTTTTTGCATCACTGCTTTTATTCCCTTATTTATATAATTACCAATGTATGGATTCCAATCTAATTCAATGGGTTGCAATTTGTTACTGTCATTATTTTGAGGCCCAAATTGTTCCCGGCCTGGCCAGTTGGGGAGCCTCCTTCAGAGGGTTTCTGTGACCTGCTGACACCATCTTTCAAGCACTCCCTTCCTTTCTACACCAGCAGACTCATCCTGCTCTTTTTCTGTTCCAGCTATGGAATCTACCATATCTCCAAAGAATCCTACAAGAGCTCCTGAGACAAAAACAGGTGAGCTCCTTTTTCATGTCTTCAATCTTCCTAACTCTAGCTTTATGGCTTCATTTCAATAGTGAACATAGTACATCTTCTCCAGGATGTGAAAGAAAAATGTATTACTACTACTTATGTACTCATCTTACAGGGTAGTCAGTTGGTGAGTCTCCAAAGTAAGGAAATGATTTAAAATTGTACAAGACTGGCAAAAAATATGAATGCATCAACACTTTAACAACCTATACAATATTGGGTAACATGCTGAAACTGCAGTAAAAACCTGATTGCCTCCCTTTCTCCAAATCCAATTAACCAATACACTGTGTTCTAATTGAATAGGTTATATAAGAGACTTTGATCCTTATAATATATTAGTAACTTAAATTTTGAAAGCTTTCTGGCTGAAGTATCTATGACCATATTCTGAAGTGTTAGACCAAAGATAAACAGTAAGGAAAAGGCACTCTCAAGACTCTTTTTCAACTAATGGGCAAAATCATGGCTCATCTCCTTCAGAGTGACTGATGGAGCTAAGTCACTGAAAACCCTTGCTCCCAAGGACATTATTTGGTACATTAACACCATCATAATTTTATATGTACAAAAGTAGTAAATCATTTCAAGGGAGTCAGATGACTGCTTTCTCAGGAAAACCACCAGCAGGACATAAAACTTGGCTTGACAGTGTACATATCTGAGTTAGTAATCCACTTTCTTTAAATAATCAAATTGGGAGTAAAGAGCAATGGGGTTGAAAGCCTCTATTAAAAACATAAATATACTTATGATTTTTCGATCACTTAAAAATATGTTATGCTGGTAAAATTCATTGAATTACTTCACTGTCTTGATAATTATATCACAAGGGATATAAAAGAAATCTATTTGTATACATTGTGACAATAAAATACCTCTTTCTGTAACAGTACTAATTAAGCACGAAATTATGAACCAGGGACTTGCAAATGCTTGTTGAAGTAATTCTCCTAACAATCCTGTGAAATAACCACTATAAGAGTCATTTTGCAAATAAAGAAGCTAAGGCTTTGGCAGACTCTCTGTTGAAGATAACAGAGCTAGTAAATGACAGTTCAGATTTGAGCATTAATCTTCCACATTAGCACAAACTTTATACTGCCAAGGTGGCATGGAAAACACCAAAAGTGACAGAAAATGAAAATAAAGGTAAATGAGATACGTTTCAAAAGAAGAATATTTAAAGAAAGAAAAAGAAAGGAGAAAGCAATGCAGAGCTTAGATTACTACTAGAGGAAGAGATTGAGACCACAAGGGCTGATAACAAGGGGAGTGCATGCTGCGCAGGCAGAAGGTATAAAATAGAAGGGCCCTGCCATTTCTCCTGGATGTTCCTACTGATTGTATCGTAACAATGAAATTCAGTTTAGAAACTGCTTTCAAATTTGCAGAACTTCTTTCTAATTTATTAATAGTATCTGCTTCTATCCTTTTAGGTATCAGAAAACTATGAAGACAGCAAATGTAATACACATTGAAAGAAAAAGATACCTTGTTTCATGAAGCTGAAATAAGGGGAGCTTGTAACAAGACAGGTTCTAACAGAGGCAGGTGTTTTAATTTAATAACAATAATAATGTTTCACTGATTTCCTTGAGTTCTCAAAGACCTAAGTAAATTTTAGTACTCAATCCTATCTTAAATCTAGAAACCTACTAGAAAGAACCAAATATCCCCCAAACAGTGACAAAATGATTATGAGTAGGGTCAAGCTAGGATGGTGGGAAGGGGAAGCCATAGTAGCCTACGGTGGGTGTCAATGCCTGACCTGGGTTATAAAGGGGTTATGGGGCTGTTGGTAGCCTGGTCCAGTAATGAGGAGCGTACCTGTGCAGGAGGGTGGCCTGGTGCAGGATGTTGAAGCACAAGCAGGATAAAGAGGGTGTCTCCACAAAGGCATGGTATGGCTTCAGGTGAGGAGGGAATCTGTGTGGGGTCGGGGAGGGGCTAGCAGGTGGGGAGGATGAGATGGGGAGGCACCTGGCACAGAGTGTCAGAGCATGAGCTCAGTGAAGAGGACTCCATGAAGAAGAGTAACCTGCCATAGATGTCAGAGCCCAGACAAGGTAAAAGAGGTGTCAATGCAGGGTGCGGCACCATCTGGTGGCCTGGCGTGTAGTGTTAAGAGTCCGAGCTGTGTTAGAAAATGAAAAACATTTCTGCAATGGAAAAGGACATATCTTCATTCAAGTTTAGTTATGTATAGGAGGACTGACCAAAATATAAAAATATATTAAAAATACTAGAAGCCCGTTTTCTATCAGGAAAATGAATGACAAATATCAAAAGGAAGAACACTAGAACAAACCCTGTAACGCTGGATTAAAATGGGAAGCATCAGCATCAATGCACAGTTTTTAATATACAAATATACACATGATTTAGGAATACAGATGTCAATTTGTATATATTCATCTGCACACACACAAACGCATCCACAACACTTATTTCCTAGCTGTTTCCACTGAGAAACCTTGGAACAGTGCTTTTCCAATGAGTGACCATATATAATTTCCAGGTCTCCATTTCTAAACACGCTTCTCCATAAAAAGGAAGTTAAGTCAGGGAATGAGCCTGAACATCTTGTTATATGGAAGGATAACATCGGGACAAGGAGTGAATCTTGAAGAGGGTCTGAGAATTCAATACTGTAATTTACCAGTGTTTGGTTGCTATGGGAAAATCTGTTTCTAAGAACTATACAGTAACCTACTTGACTTAAGGTCAACAACTTATTCTCAAATAGTTCAGAGAAGAAAAAAATTCCTTGTAACTTTTCTGTAAGTTTGAGATTAAATGGATGAACAAACAAATGGAAATGGGAAAGGTGAACAGGTAGTAACGTGGAGGGCAGGAAGAACTACTTACTGAGGTCTTCGGCCAGTTGAACACGTTTACCAGTAAGCAATTTAATCTTCTTCTCACCGTCTTCAGCAAAATCTTCCAAAACCTCTTTAACATTTTTCTCTAATCGCCTAACTGTTTAAAGTAAATTTAAAAACCTGAGGAGCATCGTTTTATAAATGAATAAAGATGATAAAAAGTACCTATATACAGAGAGTAAATTTTCTATCATGTTAGAACTATTGCTAAGTTAATACTTTTCATGCTCATAATCTCTGTCATACAGTAGTTTTCAGCATGAAACTATATATAGTCTCAGAGAATGTCATATGCTTAAGCTATACACTTTAATAGAAGCACAGATTTACCAAAAACTACGTGATATCTAGGAGTCCATTCCTAATAGAGTTTCATGCAATGAAGATGAACTCCTGATAAGTTTTATTGCCCAGCTTTTCCAATTATGATTCATTTTAAAAGCAAATAATTTTTTTTCTTTTTAAAGAGACAGGGTCTTACTCTGTCACCTAGGCTAGAGTTTACCAGTATGATCATAGCTCATTGTAGCTCAAAATCCTAGGGCTCAAGTGTTCCTCCCACCTCAGCCTCCCAAGTAGCTAGGACTACAGGTGTGTGCCACCATGCCTGGCTAATTTATTTTATTGTTTGGTAAAGATAGAGTCTTGCAATGCTGTCCTGGCTGGTCTTAAGCTCTGGGTCTCAAGCGGTTCTCCTGCCTCAGCATCGCAAAGTGCTGGGATTATAGGCATGAGCTACCACACCCGGCCAGTTTTTCTAATAAATCTATTTTTAGGGAAGTATTTTGGAATCCTTCTATTAACTATGTATATTACTACTATTATTTTTTAATGTCAAAATAAGACTGCAGTCCCTGTGTGGCTTACCTTCAGTGTTTGTAAGTTGTTGCCTTAAAGTATTTGCGGTGATAGCAAGCATGCGCTGTATACGCCAAAACAAGACCACATCATTGCATTCCAACTGAAATAATAAGTAATCAAGATTACCAGATGCAAAGTTAAAGTGAAAACTATAATCATAAACATACAACTACTAGAACCAGTACATACGTCCTAAGCTTTAAAAGTACCCAAATTTACCTAATACATACACTGTATATCTAAGCTGAAGAATCCTTTCTATATGGAGCCATGAAATTCTGCATAATTTGACCTCTATCTGTCAAATTCAGTTTAGAAACTGCTTTCAAATTTGCAGAACTTCTTTCTAATTTATTAATAGTATCTGCTTTTATTCTTTTAGGTATCAGAAAACTATGAAGACAGCAAATGTAATACACATTGAAAGAAAAAGATACCTTGTTTCATGAAGCTGAAATAAGGGGAGCTTGTAACAAGACAGGTTCTAACAGAGGCAGGTGTTTTAATTTAATAACAATAATAATGTTTCACTGATTTCCTTGAGTTCTCAAAGACCTGAGTAAATTTTAGTACTCAATCCTATCTTAAATCTAGAAACCTACCATAGCTTTGTTTCAAGTCTAATGACAAAACAAATAAGCTTGAGAAGTAGATAATTCCATTACACTGTATGTATGTTGAAATTCATAGCATATGCCTGCCATTTATATTTAGTTTTAATTAACCAGATTTGTCTTAAATATGTCCTTAGGTTAACCTGAGTCTGCACTAAAGCCATTTAAAAAATTCAGCTGTGTATAAAAATAAATTGATGTATTTAAAAAGAAGCTTATTCTATAGAAGGAAGTTTCTTCTTTCTATAAAAGTTTCTAATAGAAAAGTTCCCACAATGATCAAAATTATTCAAAAATTTGCCACTTTTACATAGTTGCACTTATATACAAATTTACTTTCATTTACTGAAAACAAAAGAATAGCATGTTAGAGGTCTCAAATAAGACTGATGATTAACTGAGCTTTTTCAAAAGGATATTTAAAAGCATTTTTGCTTGTAAGAAAATGCTCAAAATCTATCAGCCTGCTGCCACCTAGGGGTTCCTTTAAATTATGAAACATTCTAATCCAAGAACTTTATGATTATTTAAAACAAGATTTAGTGATGTGAAGAAGTAATTATGACACCTGAGAAAAACGATAAAAATTGTTTTGCAGTATGATCTGCATTATGCAAATGGATGGTTATGTTACACACACACACACACACACTCGCTCTCTCTCTCCTCTCTCCTTCCCTCTTTCTCTCCCTGTGTATAGAAAAAGTTGAATAGAAATACATAAAAATGTTAACTAAGATTCTTATAGGTCAGGGAATTATAAGGCACTCTTTCCTGTCACTTTATTATTTTTTTCTTTTACTATTTATATCCACACCTTCTTGTGAGCATCGGGGATAATACACATGTAAGATGTCGTTACTAATGAAGTGGCAAATATCTTTGAAAAGATAAGTTAGATTATTCTTTATAAATTATACATACCTTTCCCCAGATGATCAAAGGACTTAATGCTTAAGCTAAAGTTTACTTCTAAACATATTTTAACAACTATTGCTTAAAAATATTTCTCTCTTGTTTTTGGAAACCTTACCTCAGAATCTACAAAATGCCTTTGGTAGTAATAAAAACCTCTTCGACAAAGGTTACAATGGTTTAGAGCTGTTTTTAAAAAATGTCTTCTATAAACTTGATGCCAAGTATCTTTAATCTAAAATGAGAAAAGAAAACAAAACCAGAGTTACTGTGTACTCTTCGGTGATCAACCAGACTCTGAGAAGTTGTAAAAACAAAAAAAAATTATTTACCAAAAAAAGTTAATTAAAAGCAAAGTCAAGGTTATTCTTTACATAGTTATTCAAATTTTTTATTCATTTACTTTTTTGAAGACAAAGCTTAGATTTATTACTACTCTGACCCATTACCAGTTTATGTAAAAATTAGCAAAGATTTAAACACATGCTGTTATTATTATCAAATAATCATCTTGTGGAGTAGATAGGGTAGGTATTATCTTCCCCTAGTTAGAGGTGAGGAAACCAGTGCAAAAGGAGGTTGAAAGCCTTATCTCAAAATAGAGGTAGGACTTAAGAAGATGGTCACAGATCATGTCCAACTCAACATTTCCTTCCTGATTATCAAATTTCAGTTACCACACCAATGTGATCCCTTCTACTTTATTACTAGACAGTCTGAGTGCTAAGTATTCTTTAATACCCACTGTCCTTTTTTGAGCAAAACAATGATGTTAGAACAACCATCAACACCATTTGACAGATAAGGAAAGTAAGGTCAGAAAAGTTGTATCAATGATTAAAGGACTTATTATTAGGGAACATAATGGAATTACACTAGAATTCACACATCCTGACATCTAGTTCAAGCGATATTCTTCTCGTGGTACTTTGCTATTTATTTTATAGTTTTGTAAAGTGCACTGAACAAAATGTCACTCAAAAAACTGGAGGTTTTCTTGGTCATAGAAACTAATTAAGACATACAGCCAATCCATTGCCTAAGACATGAGCGGGAAAAAAAAAAAAAAATCACGTAACATCTCTTCTTTACCAACCTGAGGAGAAAATCCCTCCTACATATTAACCAAAGTACCACATAACATCTAAAGTGTCAAACTGAATATAACTTACTGTTAATGAGAGCTGGGATCATCAAGAATAAAAATTGAATCTATATTCAACTAAAATATCTCATGTAATCATTAGTTTTAATCTCATTTTCAATTTATAAATAATGTAAGCTGTATAACTGCTTTAAGTTCTACCAGTTTTATTTTGATTGTTTTACTTGTTCTGACCTCTGGTGGAATTTAAAAGAAGTATTACTCATTCCTCAAGTGCAGACACATAAATAGCATACAATCTTTAAAATAATTTGTGTGGCTTTCCTAGACTTATTTTTCTAATTGTTTTCACTTAAGCTAATATTAAAATGAGCTTTTGAATTCTTTACATTTTAACTAAGTAGTAGAGAAAGTTTTTAAAAAACGTGGGCCCAAAAGTATTTTTTAAAATTTGTCCTCCAAAAAGCATCATGCTCATGCCTGTAATCCCAGCACTCTGGGAGGCTGAGGTGGGTGAATCACCGGAGGTCAGAAGTTCGAGACCATCCTGGCCAACATGGTGAAACCTCATCTCTACTAAAAATACAAAAATTAGCCAGGCGTACCGGTGCATGCCTGTAATCCCTGCTACTCGGAAGGCTGAGGCAGGAGAAGCACTTGAACCCGGGAGCTGGAGGTTGCAATGAGCTGAGATTGTATCACTGCACTCTAGCCTGGGCAACAGAGTGAGACTGTCTCAAAAAAAAAAAAAAAAAAAAAAAAAAAAAAATGCATCATGTAGATAAGCAAAAAGTAGCCTATAGTGTAGGCTATTTTTATTCTTACACTTATGAATAAGGAAAATAGAGACAGAACTCAATGGTCTCATCCAATTTAATTAAAACAATATTTTTATTTTTTCTGAATCCACTCACATCCAATTGAGTTACATTTGATTGTAAACCACACACAAAAACACATGCATATGCCATATTTAAACAGAAATTCTATTTTGCCATCTGAAACAGTGTGATGTGAGGCAGAGGTCTGGGTCAGTTTCATCCCTTTCTGCAAGAACTAACTGTTGACACTGAAATTTCCCCATTTACAAATTCAAGCATTACCCTTAAAAAAACAGTACTGAAAATAAAATTCCTTCTCTTCACACCATCAAAATGATTAAGCTTTTCTTGTCAGCAAATGTACAGACAACAGAAGTTAAATTAAGGACTTAAATATCTAAGTAACACATATAGTAACATTTACTGCAAGAAACAAACATTAAGGAAGCAGATTCCTGCTTTTCAGCAGTATTTATTACCAAGCTTGGATCTACTTCTACTCCTCGGGATTCAAGGTTCTTCCGGACTGTGGTTATTTCATCACTTGCAAGATAAGCTGGATGCTCCTCATTACATTTCAACATCTTCTCCAATTCATTCTTGGTTTCATTGTGAACACACTTTAAAATGTTTAAAAGCGGACTATGTTTAGATGGCTTATAATCTGGCACTTGTAAAAATAGTCTCAATTGTAATAAATATATTACTGTTGCAAAAAAGAGAACACAAGTCACAACAAACAAGAAAGAACACAGCATTCTGGCTTATGAATATGGGAACTGGCCTATCAATGCAGAAGAACTTGCCTTATGAGAGGGGAAAATCCCAGGGAGATTAGCCCTACTTGTTATGTGTTTATGTTTGCTGAAATGTTTTACTGTGGAAGTTACAGCACCAGGATTCCTACTATGTGTTTTCTTTTTCTTGACCATAGGGTATAATTTGAATCTAGGAAAAAGCACCCTGAATACATGGGAAAAGCTGATGTTCTAAAATGCCTCGTATCTAAGAACTATAGTTAAGAATGAGATTACTGTAAGGACTTGAACCTGTTGATATGTTTCTTTTCCGGTAGTATAAAATGCATGGTTTGGTTTTAAAAAAGTTTTTCATTAAAAAATTGTACTTCAGACTGCTCCTGTGAGGTGCCTATCATTCTGAAATTGACTTCCAGTCTCTTCTCTGTAATTGTTCCTAATCTTTTTACCAAAGGAGGAAAACATACATATACTAGTTATAAGTTTGATAATGAGATTCTTACACTGTGTTACATTAACCTTGTCATTTTTCAAACCTTCACCCAAAACTATATGATAAAAGAAATTAGCTTCAAATTCAATCATTACCCTAAATAAATTACTAGGACAGCAGACTCTACCACAGCTATGAAACTGAGTGGTTTTCTTTTGCCCCAAACTCTACCACAGCTATGAAATCTGAGTATTTACACAAGAATAACACATAAATGCAAATAATTAACCTGTAAATGGACTAAATTAATACTCTGAAAATATAACACTTTAGAAAAAATCGCATTTGATAAAGAGAAAGTTCACTGTTTGCTTAAACATATACTATTTACTCTGAGATAGAAAGGAAATCACTGGTAATGGTGTTCCCAAACTCATCCTGCCTTGTTTGCGTTTTTTTTTTTTTTTTTTTTTTTTGAGACAGTCTCTCACTGTGGCCTGGGCTGGAGTGCAATAACATGATCTTGGTTCACTGCAACCTCTGCCTCCCACGTTCAAGTGATTCTCCTGTCTCAGTGTCTCAAGTACCTGGGATTTACAGGTGCCCGCTACCACACCTGGCTAATTTTTTGTAGTTTTAGTAGACAGGGTTTCACTATGTAAGCCAGGCTAGTCTCAAACTCCTGACCTCACGATCCAATCGCCTTGGCCTCCCAAGAAGGGCCGATTACAGGTTTAAGCCACCATGCCCAGCCCCTGCCCTGTTTTTCTTCCATCTTTCTACCCATCACCGCTTGACTGTTACCACACTTGGCCCTTAGAAGGAGAGCTACTCTTGGATCTGTTCTGACAAAAATTTCCATTACTTTGGCTCAAACAAGGCAAGAATATTTCAAAGGAATGACTTTTCCTAGAAAATGAATGAAAAAAAAAAAACAAAAGCACAAAATAATTTTCAGAGCATGGATTTCTCATCTTTAAGTTTCTTTTACTGCCAAATTCTGTCATTCAGCTTTATAAACTTACAATGTGAGACTCAGGGATATTCTCAACCTCTTCTAGAATCTATGTCTCATTGTAACCTCCAATAATGAGGTTGAAAACACTTGTTTCCAACTGGGAGTGGGTGGGATAGAAAGAATACAGAAAGAGAGCTTGATTCCGTGAGCCTGACATGAGGCTTGCTTTTGAAGGAATAAACAAAACAATATATATAAATACTTCGCCAGGTGACTTGGATGCCCCTCCCTTCTATATTCCAACTTATGGCCTTTGTTCTATGGTCAACCTGGGTCTCACACGTGCTGCCCTGAAATCCTGTCAGGAGAAGGCTCTTCTCTAAAAGCTTTCCAGATTTCTCTTCTAGGATTACAGACCCTTTGCACTGACTTTAAAGCAAATTCCTTCGCTTCTCTTGAAGGGATTCCCCTATGGGTTTAAGTTCCCGACGAAAATAACTTAGGAGCAGAAATCATTTCTTTCAGAGAGTGTTTGGCCAAAGCATATTTACCACCAGTCAGTTGCTGAGGCAAGTTCTGCCATCATTGATTGTTCTAGAGACTTTAGGCCTAATTTCACTAAGTCTTGAAAGCCAGACACCATTTTTCTTTTGCAGTTTATCTCCCTTACGGCAGCTCTTTCTAATCAATGCATCTTCCTCTATCAAAGTCAGGAACCTGGGATGGATCCCCTAGAAATCTTTTTTGACAGACCTTCTTCTCTCAGCCCATCTGTAGAGCAGAGATAACCGATTCTCCCTGAACACAGCATGACCCAATCACTAACTGTCCACTTCCTCAGCTTCTCTTCATGGCTCACTTTTCACAAAAGTTATTACCCAAAAATAGTAATGATAAAAAAAAACAGAGAGAAAAAGAAGACTGTCTCTTCATTATTTTGAGGCAAGTTGAGACTCACATCTGATAGAATTTATAAAACAAGAAATGTGGAAAACTAGGAAAAAATAGGATAGAGATAATATAATTAACTCTGTATTAAAAATGAAAATATAAAATAAAGAAATAGCGACAACTCATTTGTTCAATTTTTATTCTCTGTCTCCTCTATTTTTCTATTTCTTGATCTCCTTTCTCTAAATGAATCCAAAAAATAAAGCAAGCAAGAAAAGAAAATGAATTGGATGCTAAATCTTTTTCATCTTCTTTATTTCATTAATTTATATAGTTAAGATTCTATATTCTCTTTAGATTCTTTCATTTAAAAGGAGTGGACAAGGAATGAGACAGTGGCATAAGACTGAATGCTAAATAGGAAAAGAAGCTATAAGAATAAGAAATAAATGAAAAGGGGTGGAAGTGAGGGGTGGGGACTTTAATGATAGATATAGATAATATAATAAGGCAAAAAAAAAATCACTGTATCTTTTTTCTCCCTAATCATATTCATTGTACATCCTCTGAAAACCTTATCAGTTTTTCTATTCACGGCTTTTTTCCCTACAGCTTCGATCTCCCAGGCTCAAACCATCTTTCCCACCTCAGCTTCATTAGCAGCTGGGATAACAGGTATGTACCACCACACCTGGCTAATTTTTTTTCAACTTTTAATAAAGAGGAGGTCTTGCTATGCTGCCCAGGCTGGTCTCGAACTCCTAAATTCAAGTGATTCCTCCAACTTGGCCTCCCAAAGGGTTGTGATTACAGGAATGAGCCACCATGCCTGGCCTGTTCATAACTTTAGTCTTCCTTTTTACCTCAACAGGTAACTGAAATGAACAAAGCATAAAAGGGGCATGTTTCACCTCTTGCCTTTTAACAACATGGCTACTTCACTTAAAAAAAACACTTTCTTATGTAGTTGATTCTTAAGATTCATTATATTTTAGAAAGGATGATATAGAACATTTAAAATTCTTGAGATTAGTCTAGAGCCACAAAAAGGTTATATTTTAATGCCTGAAGTAAAATGAACAAAATTATATCGTCATAAGACCAGAGATTTGTTTATTTTTACCTGTTCTTGGGTCCGATTCTTCCAGTATAACCACCTCTTTTTCCAGTCTGGACCTACCATGTTTTCAATTGCACTTTCAGCTAGGAAAAAAAAATAATAATTCATTTATCAAGGATGTTATCAATTACCAAGTACATAAATTATAAATAATAATGGTCTTGCTTCTTAACTATTTCAAAGTGCTACTATCAATATGAAGGCAGTTGAAATAAAGAAAAAAAACCCCACATGACTGATACAGTAGATGTGTAAGATGTGTTTATGATAAAAGTATAATTGCTTATAAAATTCCTGTAAGTATAGTAGCAAACACACTATAATATTCTGCATTATAGCTTTATAGAATATGAGTACATAGAAGCACCATGCATCCATTTTATTCATTTGTTTTAGTAGCTACAAAGCCATTGACTAAAAAAATTCCAGAAATAATATTCAGCTACAGTATTAATAGACTTTGAAATGTTAAATATATTTTTGCAAATGCTCATTGAAGTTTGATGACTCCTTTACCACTGTGAACTCAGAACTCAATAAGCCATGTCTCTACTTACTATCCTTGAGACGAGCCTGCAGAGCCTCTTCCATAAAATAAATAGCTGCATCCCACTGCTGTTTATCAGATATGGATCGGTCTTCCAAAGCATTGTGTTGGATTACCCTCTGAAAATAACAAGAAAAGAAAAGGCTAGGTTGTTTTACATCTCATCATTTTAGTCATTTATTCAAACTAACAGCTTAGTAAATATGGAAAAATAACTACGTATATAAAGCTGCATAAAAATATATCCTTCCCATAAAAATGCACAAACTCCTTTTACTTGCCCGCTTATTTGTTAGCTTGCTATCTAAAAAATAAACAGTGGAGATTCTCTCCTGGCCCAAATTAAACAAGCTAACTGTACGGGGTGGGAGGGGAATATTACACATTTACATTATACAAAATATTATATATTTAACTACATGAACTGCAATATCCAGAAACTTAAAATTCAGAGCTTAATAATTCAGATCATGCTCATCTCTCCTTTTTGCCATATGACCTGTATGTTAGCCTTTTTAAAAATGAGGAGAAAAAAATTAATAACCATTATTCCCAGTGTTAACAGCAACGTAAAGAGTAAGAAGGTAGACACTTAAAAGGTCTATAAAATCATAAAAGTTATTTATTACAATTGAAAATAGGCTTCCGAATTTTATGATTTTTGGATGAATAAATAAAAATAAAATAATTTTCTCAGTACGCCAGTCTTAATCAGGCATTTAACAAAAATAAATTCAGTTTTCTAACATGAAGACGAACATTTCTTTAGAACAAAATTATAACTACAACGAGCTAATCATGACCAGATCTGCATTTTCCTGGAAAATCATTCAATCCTGTAATTCAACAACACCTCTAGTAACTCTCTGAGCAGAGGAGGCACTTATTAGATTTGATTTTGGTAGTGAGAGTGTTCTACATAATGAAAGATTTATAGGTGGTGGGGATCATGAACCAGGCTTTGCCATTAGATTGGGGCTTGAATCCCAGCTCTGACAATGACAATAACAGCACTATTTAAGAATTAAATCAAATAATGATTGCAAAATACTTAGCAGAGTTCCTGGCACATAGTGAGCATTTAATACATGGTAGGAAGTGTTGTGATTTTAGGAGTCTAACATTTTATAAGTCCACTGAAAACCAATGCACCAAGGCATTTAGTTCCTTTCATTCCCACAGAGAGTAAAATTAGAAAGAGCTATCTACAGACAGGCCCATAAAATGGTTAATAGATGACAATTTGTAAAAGTTCATCAGAGTCTATTTGCTGCAAAGTTTTACTTTTTTCTGAAATGATAGTCAAGAAAGAAACAACAACAGGTGATTTTTAGAAGGGCAGATTACAGATCATAAATCTGTTTCTTTACTTCATTATTTTTAATTCAGAATGTAATTTAAATATCCATATAAAAAGTCTCCTATGAAAAAGTATCAATTTGAGACGTTATACCCCAGTATACAAACAACATACTAAGCTGTCCTCCGCAAAGTCATTCCATTTGTGTCGTTTAATACTTTCTTCCTTAACGGCCTCTTTAAGTTTATCAAATATGTCATCATGCTCTTTCCCTTTGGGTTCTGTCATGAAGCGGGAAAATTCTTCTTGTAGGGTCTCCCAAGCAACCTAGAATGATTTGAAAGGAAAAAGCTGTCATAACTTTATTTAATATTTAACATGAAAAATAATACGAGCTCAAGCCAAACAGATGTGATAAATAAATCACCTTATCAGAAAATATACATGAAATGACATTAAAAAAATATAGGCAAATATAAACTATGATGTAGAGGTCTCACATGGGTTACTGGTGGACAGATATGGCTTCCTGATATGTTTTGCTAGACATGCATAGTGGTTCACATTTTTAAAACTGCTTGCCACTATTTAAAAATGGAGAGATTTCATAGAAAAGTCTGCATTTACAGCTTCTCTAGCACTATCTGAGAAGGGTATATCTATATTCCTACATGACACCACCTACTGTAGCCTACAGGGCTGTCTCTTCAAGATAAGGTATGTATTCTAAGCCTGCCACCCAATTTAGTTCACTTATATATTTCAGCCTCTAAGACATGAGTTTGCCTGCCTCTTTCACATTGCAAAAAGTAAAATTTCTTAATGATTCAGTCATCTTCGTATCTTTCTCTTTAAGCAAAGATATGAAGCAATACACCAACACTTTCAAACATAGCTGAAGAGTATTCAGCTTTGTATTTCAGGTAACTCCTAATGATCTGAACAGTGAAAGAGCACAGTATCAAAAATAATGAATAACAAAATCTACTTAAAACTAAGTGTGCTTTTTAATACTGCATTTTATATTTAGCCCTCTCATTTCAAACTTAAAAAAAAGTGATTGCTCAAAAATACAGAGTGAGTGGTGGGGCAAGTATTAAGATCCAAGTTTCCTGACCTTCACCAGATTCACATTCTTTCCATGACACCTACTGCTGAGGGGCAGAAAGCAGCAGGAGACAGCATAATTGATGCTTTTATAACCACTTCCACTGCTTGAACCTTAGGATGTGAAAATATCCTACCCTGGGACAGGGCCCAGAGAAAATTTGAGTGCCAGTAATGAGAGCTAGCGAAGTGGTAGCAGCAGCTCTCTAATTTCTTCAGGGGTAAATGTGTCAAGAACTGCCAGGGCTCAGCAATGTGCAACTTAGGCAGAGAAGCTGCTACTTTTCTTAGGGGCTTGAAGAAATTGAGAACAGAGGTAAGGAAGTCAAGACTGGAACAAGACAGCAAAGGGGTGAAATTACATCTGAATAATTAGAAACTAACACTGCCTTTAAGATAGGTATGAAAAACAAAATTACTTTTAATATTGCCTTCAATTTTGTGAGCAACCTCACATAGAAGCACAGGACACACTGACTCTTAGCTTGAACAATCACTGTTTAGAGAGTGATGTACATCTGAATTCAGATGATGATGATCATAATAACAGCAGGTCCATTTCCTGAGCAGTTACCATGGGCTGGGCATTGTCAAAGTATTTTACATATATTTACTTATTTAATCCTTATAAGAACCCTGTGAGGTAGGCATTATTGCCACTATTTTATAGATGAGACAACACACAGAAAAGTTAAGCAACTAGTCCTAGGATCAGACAGCTATTAAGTGATAAAGCCAAGATACATGGTAGCAGAAATAGATTCTTTAAGGTAGTTTTTTTGAAAAAGTAATTCTAGTTTAATCTTCTGCCAGGATCTGAAGAAAATGATTTAAGTATAACTGAGCCCAGATGAAATGCTTGATCTATTAAGTATTTTCTTTTTGGAATCTCTATCCACAGATGTTAAAAATTTCATATTCAAGCATAATTTGCTTGTTAAGTATTGTCTTTGGAAAAAGTACCAATACCCTCAAGCCAATACCATACCAATTAGTAAATTTTTATTAACATAGTAACTGGTAGCAACATTAAGGTTAGTCCTAACACAGAGATGAAGAACAAAGAATAATGAGATATAAGGACCCAAAAGAAAGATAGAGGCTGTGATGGGGATAAAACCTAAAATTCACAGCTCCTACTCCCTTCAGATAATGCTTCTTACCCATTTAATTAAATTATATCCTAACCTCTACTGCTTTATTAGGAAGTTGCTTATCAGTCCACTGTTTAAGCTTGATATCCACTGTGGTATTAAAAGTTCCTGAATTCATGGTCTGTGCAGCTGGAAGGTAGATGTTTTCAATCACATGAGTTGATACTCTTTCCCACAAAGACTGCTGAAGGATTTCCTCCCTGAAATAAAAAGGCATCAAAAACACCAAATCTAAATATAATATTGTGTTTAAAAACAGCTTGACTGAAGTATCATTAACTTACAATAAACTGTACATATTTCAAGTTTTGATAAGTTTTGATATGTGTATATACCTGTAAATCATAGCAGTCAAGATAATGAACGCATCCATCATCCTCAAAAGTTGTAACCACTGGAACTGCTTTCTGTCACTGTGATTAGTTTGTATTTTCTAGAATTTTATATAAATGTGATCATATACTCTTTTTTTTGGTCTTTCTTCTTCCACTCGGCATAATTATTTTGAGGTTCATCATGCAGCTGTGTGTATTAATGTTTCACTTCTTTTCTTGAGACAGGGTCTCAGTCGTCCAGGCTAGAGTGCAGTGGTACAATCATGGCTCACTGCAGCTCAACTTCTTAGACTCAAGCCATCTTCCCACCTTATCCTCCCGAGCAGCTGGGACTACAGGTGGACGCTGTTACGCCTGGCTAATTTTTTTTGGATTTGTAGAGATGGGGTCTCACTATGTTGCTGAGGCTGGTCTTGAAATCTGGGCTCAAGCAATCCTCCTGCCTCGGTCTCTGAAAGTGTTGGGACTGTAAGCGTGAGCCATTGTGCCTAGAAATATTTCCCTTCTTTTTATTTCTGTGTCGCATTCTGTTGCATGAATTTGTTTGTCCATTTATGTACTGATGGACACTTAGGCTGTTTCCAGTTTTTGGCTATTACAAATAAAGCTACTATGAGAATTTACGTACAAGTCTTTCTTATGGACACATGCTTTCTTTTCTCTTAGGTAAATAAGAGTGAATGTTTGGATCACATGGTAATTACATGTTTAACTTCTTTTTCCTGAAATGTTAGTCTCATTTTACATTCCTAGTTTAATATTCTGTTGGGACCCTAAGAAGATGATTTAAGTATAACTGAGCCCACTAGCAGAGAATGAGAGTTCTAGATCCTCTACATCCTTGCCAACACTTGATATCATCTGTCATTTTAAATTTTAGCCATTTTAGTAAGTCTACAGTGGTCATTCTGGTTTTATTTTGTATTTCTCTAATGACTAATAATTCTGAGCATCTTTTCACATACTTATTTGCCTAGTATTAACACGTATTTCATGTGTTTATGGGAGAGTCCAAGACTGAAAACTTCTTGATATAAATATTACAACTTATCAGATCACAGCACAGAGATTTTATAGAATGCTGTTAAGATAAAATCTTTCAACAATTCATGATTAATGTAACAATGTAAAAGATGCATAATTGTGTTGAAAATTCTGCCTTGAAAGACATCTTAAAAGAACATGGGTCACTAAAAAGAGAAATACAACTATTTTAATTTGACATCTCAGGAAAATACTTATTTGGGTCATAAACATATATCATAATTGAATACTACAAATAAAAACAAAAAACAAACAAAAAAACCTCTGCTTATCATGGGGTCCTCCCTGCCTGCCCCCACTCACCCCAAGATGGAGTCTTGCTCTGTTACCCAGGCTGAAGTGTAGTGGTATGATCTTGGCTTACTGCAGCCTTCTCCTCCTGGGTTCAAGCAATTCTCCTGTCTCAGCCTCCTGAATAGCTGGGATTACAGGTACCCACCACCACATCCAGCTAATTTCTTCGTATTTTTGGTAGAGACGGGGTTTCACCATGTTGGCCAGGATGGTCTCGAATCCATGACCTCATGATCCTCCCACCTCAGTCTCCCAAAGTGCTGAGATTACAGGCATGAGCCACTGTGCCTGGCCCATGGGGTCCTTCTTAAGAGTAACCTCAATCCTTTAGGAAGTAGCCATAAAACTCAGGGTAGCAGAAACAAATATCCTGCTGTCTAAAAGCCCAGCTGAACTTCTCCGGTGAGGAGTGTCAACATCTCCTATGCTTCAGGACTACTTACTAAACATTTTGCGTAAAATTAAGTCTACTGAATCAATGAGTGCAGATCCTGGTTCCTTCTGGCTAACTTTCAGGTCACTTTTCAGTTACAACCAGTAAAGAAAATCGTCTGAGGAGGATACAACTGAGGCCCAAAAGGACAAAGAAAATTTAGTCACTGGGTTAATGACAGAGAGTGGGAGAATTTAAGGAGCAAGATGAAGAAAAGCCGCCTGACAGGGCCTCCTCTTCAGATACCACTTTAAACACTATCTCACGAAGATTACTGAAAGTTGAACTGAAGACCTGGAGCCAGCCTCTGACCTCCAGGGCTTTTTTCTGATCCTGCTTCACAAGAGACACAGTCTGTTATTTTTCCCTGGAGTCTGTGGGCCAGGAATCCATATCCCTGACACCCTTTTAAAAATCCTGACTACCGAATCCTGAGAAACTAAAGGTAACTTTCTCAAGGGAGGCCACTGCCTCTGCCAACAGAGGCAGCTGTTATCACTTCCCCTTGCCCAGCTTCTCCCGCCTTTCATCGCCAAGCTGCTGTCCTTTGTCCCAGACTCTCACTGCTCTCCTCCATCACAACAATTTCTGTTGTGCTTCCAAACCCCGTTCCTTGACAAATCATTTTACACTCTCATTCTCTTTTCCAATTCTTTTTATCCTCAAACCTTTCCTTTAGGAAAGTGATTGCCCTCTGTCCTCAAATTCTGCTGAGAGGAAGCTATTCAGTAGCTGAATGGACTTTAGAGTTAGAAAGCAGAAGCTAAGTCCTCCTCACCCCACAGTCTCTCTGCTGAACCATCAGTTCTCAGTGTTCATTTTTATTTTTTTGAAACGGAGTTACGCTCTTGTTACCCAGGCTGGAGTGCAATGGCATGATCTTGGCTCACTGCAACCTCCGCCTCCTGGGTTCAGGCAATTCTCCTGCCTCAGCCTCCTGAGTAGCTGGGATTACAGGCACACGCCACCATGCCCAGCTAATTTTTTGTATTTTTAACAGTGACAGGGTTTCATCATGTTGACCAGGATGGTCTCGATCTCTTGACCTTGTGATCCACCCGCCTCGGCCTCCCAAAGTGCCGGGATTACAGGTGTGAGCCACTGTGTCCGGCCCTCAGTGTTCATATTAAACCCTCATACTGTGAAGCCACTCCATCTAGTTATCCCATGTGCTACCTTATTGTTTGCTGCTATCATCTAACGATTTTCCCAGTCTATATTCTGTGCTTTTGTTTTGTTTTTTGTTTTCAGACAGCGTCTCACTGTCACCCAGGCTGCAGTGCAGTGGCGCCTTCTTGGCTCACTGCAACCTCCGCCTCCTGGGTTCAAGCAATTCTCCTGCTTTGGCCACTCAAGCAGATGGGATTACAGGTGTGTGCCACCACACCTGGCTTATTTTTGTATTTTTAGTAGAGATGGAGTTTTCACCATGTTGCCCAGGTTGGTCTCGAACTCCTGAGCTCAAGTGATCCACCCATGGGGGCCTCCCAAAGTATTGGGATTACGGGCATGAGCCATGGTGTCTGGCCTATATTCTATGTTATTATAGGTGTCTTCTCTATTCCAGGTTTTGCCATCAACCAGGGATAACTTCTACTAGTACACAAAATATAATTAACACAATATAATAAAGGTAATAGTTTTGTGGCCTTCTTTACCTACAGAAACTTGGCTTACATTCCACTTTAATGAAATACTTTCAAAATTGGAATTGTTTTCTTTTAGAGTAGAGGACTATTATACTCCATATAATAATTTCAACCAATACAGAAGTACCCCATAATTCCTTTTAGAAGATAACCACTATTTATGGCTTTATTATTAAAAAATATTATGTCTACATAAATATTTGTGTGGGTGTATTTACACAAGTGGTTCACAATTACACATGATTTTATAAATCCTTTTTTTAAACCTAAACTACATCTTATTTAGTTTTCCATG
Organism: Callithrix jacchus; assembly: GCF_049354715.1. Lineage (NCBI taxonomy): Eukaryota > Metazoa > Chordata > Mammalia > Primates > Cebidae > Callithrix > Callithrix jacchus. The sequence goes on along the minus strand of NC_133516.1, from coordinate 22,564,050 downwards.
TCACAATATCCTGTGTTTTTCAGATTACTGCTCTATAGATAAACCAAATACTATATAATTCCAAATGTGAAACATAGTTGTTTTCCAATTCTTCACGTTTATTTAAAAATCCAAGGTGAAAGGTCTTATGTGTTCATCTTTGTTAAATATATTATTATTTACACGTATTCCTAGCAATGTAATTACTGAATATAAACATACTTGTTATTTAATAGACTCTTCATTATCTACAGATACAATCACTAAATCCTGTCAATTCTATCTTTCAGGTAATCCCTCAAGTATCTCAAAAGTGTCTCTTCTCTACCTGTACTACCACTACCCAAGTTTAAGCCACTATCACCTCTTGCCTAATTTATTGCAACACCCAACTGTCTCCTTGCTTACCGTTTTCTCCATCTATATTCCATTTTCCCTACTACAAAGACCTTTTTAAAATGCAAATCTGACCTAATCCTCTTCAGTGACCACCCTCCCCCTGTTGCTTATGGAATATATACTAAGTTTCTGAATATGGCTAATAAACCTAATATTTTGCTTACTGTTTTGTCTCCTGCCTCTTGTCCCCATTTATGTCAAAGCCATAGGACACAGCTACCTATGTCACCTTTCTTGTTCTCATCTCCTGGCCCTTACCATATTCCTGCCTCTGCCTTAACATTATTTACGTTTTAAATCTCAAATTACGATATTGCAAATCTTTGATTTCTGAAGTCTGATAACGTCTAAAAATGTACCATAGTAGCATTTTTAGAAAAAAAGTATTTTTGTGAAGCTAGTCAGCTATCCTTCTAGAAGAGATATATCTATATTGATGGTCACATAATGTTAATAATATACTGATATTTCCTGCTTAATGTCAGTGATTGATTCTTAAAAACCAGGCATAGCATAAAAATGCTGAGAGCCTATTTCGTACTGTAACGTATTATATGTCAAATCTATACCCCTAATAACCTTTCTAAAACTTAACTGAAGGACAGTGGAATGTCTACAAATAAATAACAAACTGTCATGTTAGGACATAAAATGCTTTTAACACTGTTCCCAGATAACCAAATACTGTTTCCAGATAATCAAACTGTCTTACAACTTAAATAACTGTAAACATTTTAGGCACTGTCCTAAAATATCACATAGGCATTATTCAGCAAAAAGATACCAATAAAAACTTCAAGACAACATCAACTATGTCAAAATAATAAAATACTTGGGATGTAATGCACTCAATGTGGTATGAACAGCTAAGGCTTCGACCTGAATTCTGATTTATATTTGTGTTAACATAACATTTTTTCAGCCTCTAGAGTCTGAAAAGAAAAGCTGATGAAAACAGAGAATTATATGGTCCAGCAGCTTACACAAATAAATCTCTAGCAGCCAGATGCCCTAGTTCTGACCCTTGCCTTTTCAATGCATAATCTGGTGGGTATGCGTTTGTTGTCCCGTCACAATTCTCGTCATTTACCTTTGTAGTAAATAAATTACATTTATCTTCAAGACTCACTTTATTAGAGAAATACTTTGATGTCAGGGTTGTTCTGTCAAAACAAAACCAACCTTTCCATTTGATGATACCAAAAATTAATTTATAGAAAGACCACATTTCCTTTCCATAAACCACATTATTAGCTGTTACAGTTTACATATCACTTTTTTTTTTTTTTTTGAGACTGTGTCTTGCTCTGTCTCCACGCTGGAGTACAGTGGCACCATCTCGGCTCACTGCAACCTCCACCTCCCAGGTTCAAGCGATTCTCCTGTCACCGCCTCCTGAGTAGCTGGGACTATAGGCACGCATCACCACACCCAGCTAATTTTTGTATTTTTTGCTAGAGACAGGATTTCACCATGTTGGCCAGAATGGTCTTGATCCCTTGACCTTGTGATCCACCCACCTCGGCCTCCCAAAGTACTGGGATTACAGTCATGAGCCACCACACCAGGCATTTTTGTATTTTTAGTAGAGATGGGGCTATACCATGTTGGCCAGGCTGGTCTCAAACTCCTGACCTCATGATCTGCCCGCCTCAGCCTCCCAAAGTGCTGGGATTACAGGCATGAGCCACTGCGCCCGGCCACACATATCACTTTTTATGTAAATTAAATACCCTCATATAATCTAACAAGGCAACTAGTATTATAGTCAATCTATAAATCTATATATCTCTTTGCAACTTCAAAGCTGACTGACACAAAGCCATGGAACTGTCTTAAGATATAAAAACAAACATAACAAGTTGTGTCATAACAATATTTGATTAATCAACAAGAATAGATAAAATCAGATCTCTTTTTAGCGGAGAAGGAATGAAGATTAAAAGCAGGCAAATTTGGACTACCTGAAGATAGGAGAGGTTTCACCACTGAGGAAGAAAGGGCACTGAGATGGGGACGCTAGTGATGCTGCATTGAAATGTAAGGACCAGATACTACTATCCAGGCTCAATTTTGATAACCTTTTAGCTAAGTGAATACACGAGGTACAGAAGATATTTATAGTGAATGGCAGTGAGGATAGTTCTGCTCTAAGAATAGTAAATTCTTAAAAATATCACAGCCTTCATTAGAAAGATAATTAATGCATGAGGAATTTGTTAATTAACATATGACTACAAAAATTTCAAGGCTATTTATACACAGCTTGTTTTACCATGTCTCATTCCACTGAGTTTAGGAATGGCCAAACTTACATAAAACATAAACTGAAGGTAACAGTTTTCCTTAGAAAAGAGTAACATGAAAATTTTTCAAAAGGGTACATTTACTATTTTCTAAAATTTCAAATATTCATAGCATTAAATTCAAAGTATGATTTGTTTACAACATATTAAGTACTTGTTACAGAAAGCACTATCTGTTCTTATTCAGAACAGAGAACCTGAAACTATATACTAACCTCCCTTTATAAATCAATTTTGACAGATTGATAGTTACCTAAAGTACAATTTGATGAAACTTTAACCTAAATGATTTTACAGAAATCATGATTATGTATTTCTTAAGATAAAGAAAAGGCAAAGATGATCAAGATTTAAAAAGAACATGAAGAAAGCTATCTTCCAGAAATTCAACGGGTTAGACTACAGCAGTAGTTAGATACTGCCCCAAAAAATGCTATTATGTTTCTGCCTACGAGCCAAGGCAACAAAAAGTCACTACCTATCAATCTAAGTTTTAGTATTGTATTATAACTCATAGAGTAAAGTCTTTTAGAAAAGAGATTAATATCGAATACTCACCAATGTTTCGGTGTAACCTGGCTCAGACTGATAACTTCATCAAGGATTTCATTTTTAGCTTTTTCAAATAGTTCGTTCTAGGCAATATAAATGCAAGTAAGAAAGATTTCCATAAGACAGTAAATTTACCCTGTCATGATTTTCAGAGATAACTAAAAGGAGGTTTTGACAGGCTAGCTGGCTGGATTTGGGTTTAAATACATATGGCTAGCAAAAATGCACTTCTAGTGTCTTTTTTTTAAGGAATGCCATTATTCAGATAAGGACAAAGAAACTGGCATAAATATCTACCTGCTTTCTCAATTCTGAATGCAGTTTTTCACATAACATTTGTTTATATGTTATGTGAAACCATCAATACATACTAATTTAGTACAACAGTATATTAACCGTAAATTAATGCTGTGTTGTGTAACTAGTGGGCATTTTTAAATAAAGGAAAAACAATATTTAATTCCCACTAAATTACATGAATACACTAATTCAGAAAACCTTTAAAGCAGATAAAGCATATCTATTACCTTCTCAGAAAACACTTTCAACACTTGTTTGACATCTTATAACCCCTCATTGTTTTTAACATTATATAGTAAGTAATTTTAATTATTGTAAGAGAGAACTGCTCCTAGAGATGTATTCTTACAGAGATAAATGAGCAGGTATAGTCAAAACCAAAGTAATTTCGCTTATGAGATTTCTCTCTCAACATAAATTTAGTCAGCGCACAACATTAAATTAAGATATATACAAAATACATGAGTATCCAAATATTACCCGGTCAAGTTCCCGCAGGCGAGGATAATTATTCTTCCACTCAGTTTCAAGGTTAAAACGTGTTGCTGAGGAAGAAGGAAAAGTTCAAGTTTGACAATTCTCCTTCTTTCCAGAGGTAGTGGTTAAGTGGTTAAAACACATACCCTCTGTATTAACTAAATTTCTAAGAGTGCACATGCGACCCCTTAGTACTCTGGGCTCTCAACGTCTCAGAATTTCATGATTGCAACAGCTTTCTAAACTATTCTCCCTGATTCTAGTTTCTTCATGTTAAATCCATAAGCACAAAGCTGAAGTAGTTTAGTATCATAGAGCTGCTGAGAGAATGGGCTCTGCAGTTGTACCCCCAAGACCCAAATCCTAGGTCCATTACCCATTGTGTGATACTGGATATGTTATTTGGGTAAGTTACTCTGTCCTGTTTTCTCTTCTGTAAAATGGAAATAAAAATAATACAATGTTGCAGAGGGACTAAGTGGGATAAATTGGTAGGATCAGGTGAAATTTCCATATGGGAAAAGGAAAAGTGAATACATTCTCTTCAGAGAAAGTAAAGACACTGAGCAGGATAGTGTGGGATTCAGGAAATCGTACAATGTAAATGAAATCCAGAGTGTTCTGCTTCCCAACACATTTGCTCTCTTTGCCCCCAATAGGGTGAATCTGAATTCTTTATAGTTTACCGTGTTCTTCCAAACACTAGCAAACGTTCTAATCTGTTTCAACTCTGCAAATGTATTCCTAGGAATGTTTCCAGTGAAAGGAAAAATCGTGTTCTTGTTTGTTTGTTTGTTTTGAGACAGAGTTTCACTCTTGTTGTCCAGGCTAGTGTGCAATGGCGTGATCTCAGCTCACTGCAACCTCTGCCTCCTGGGTTCAAGCGATTCTCCTGCCTCAGCCTCCCAAGTAACTGGGATTACAGTCATGTGCCACCATGCCTGGCTATTCTTTTGTACTTTAGTAGAGACGGGGTTTCACCGTGTTGGCCAGGCTGGTTTTGAACTCCTGAATTCAGGTGATCCGCCCACACTGCCCTCCTAAAGTGCTGGGATTACAGGCGTGAGCCACCACACCTGGCCAACATCTTGTTCTTGTATAACAACTGAAGATTTGTATTCTTCTATTTTCCAGATGTTGTCTAATTATGAATAAACTACTAAGCAACTGTTAAAGGAAAGAAGTACAGAATTGTATGGAAGCTAAAGATTGCCAGCTAGGAAAATGTCTTAATTTGTTTGCTTCTTTAAAAAATCCAACTTACCTTTGAAACTATCAGCCTGTTGTTCAACAGATTCCCGTACCATTTTCCAAAAGCAGTCTGATACAGCAAGGCTTAAATTTCTTGTAGTTACTTGGTGTGCTTTTAGCATGCTTGTTCTATAAAAAATAGTAATAATAATAAGAGCTAAAGTGTATTAAAATGGCAAAAAGGACAGCAATACTGTCACCAGGTCTGAGAATGTGCTCGCTATCAGCCACTCTTACCTTTTACACCAATGCTGTTCAATAAAAATTTATGTGATATAGAAAACATTCCAACATGGCGGCTGCTGACACACTGGGTTATTGAGCCCTAGAAATGTGTGGCTAGTGTAACTAGGAACTGAATTTTTAAATTTATTGCATTTTAACTAATTTAAATGTGATGTTTTATTTTTTTAATTATTATTTTTAGCCAGAATCTCACAATGTTACCCAGGCTGGAGTGCAGTGGCACAATCTTGGCTCACTACAACCTTCACCCCACAGGGTTCAAGCAATTCTCCTGCTTCAGCCTCCTGAGTAGCTGAGATGACAGGTGCCCACTACCATGCCAAGCTAATTATTTTTGTATTTTTATTACAGATGGGGTTTCACTATGTTGGTCAGGCTAGTTTCAAACTCCTGACCTCAAGTGATCTGCCCGCCTCAGCCTCCCAAAGTGCTGGGATTACAGGTGTGAGCCACCACACCCAGCCAACTAATTTAAATTTTAATAACAACACAAAACTAGTGATACCATATTAGACAGCACAGTTCTACATGTTGTCAGTGTACTCCCCAAAGCAAGTAAGGTTATGGGTTGCAAGATATATCCTGACTTACTATACTAACCTAGGGGAAAACATACTTTTCTATTTCCAGAAACTCAACGTATAAAGTTTTAGTACACAGAATACAACTGGCCTTTAGCTCTTTTTGCTTATCTTAACTCCTGTCAATATCTATTTTGGGATACTTCTTTGACACCCCCAATCCAACCTTCCCTAATAATGTAAGAGAAATAGGTATACATATTTAAAAGTGAAAGTGTTGATTTTCTAAAACTACTCTGTAAGTAAAATAAAGTAAGAGGCAGATATCTATGTTGTCTTTCAGCGCCCACATCCAAGGAAGCATGCTGGTATGTATAGTACCACGTGATAAGCTGCTCTCAATTCTGTCAAACAGTAGCTTAAAGATTTGCTTATTAGATATAGTTCACTATTTGGGAAAAATTCTAGAAATGCAATGTTAAACTAATTGCCATAAAACCTGATCTTTTAAGTAAAAACAGTTTAATTTATGCTACTCTCTAACTACACAATGTTTAAATGTTTTAATAAGATACCCACTTTAGGAGCTTAGAATTCTGAAAAAATTCTTCTTCATATTCTCGTATAGCTTCAATGCTTTCAGAGCTGTTTCCTGGGGAAGAATGATGGTCAAAATTTTACCAAGAAAACTAGTCTTCATTATTTGAAAATAACAGAAACTAAAAATAAGTTATTATAATCCATCTTTGCATACCTTTTCCTGTTACAACAGCAAAATAACCTAAAGCTTTCATTGGGAAGAGCTTTCCTTCAATTATCTGCTGAATCTATTTTTAAAAGTGGGAAAAATTAATGTGAGAGATAGTTTACATAATTTTTAAAAGCATAACATACAATTTAGAAAGCAAAATAGTAATGCTATACGTGGATATAGTTACACAGATAAATCTGTACAGAAGCATTTAAATGTTTTTCAATTGCTGTTTGAAAAAAATGCGTTTAGTCTTACTATATTGAAAATGTATTAAAAACCTGGAATGAGGTGTAATGCTTTAGAGTCAGAGACCTTAGTCTGGAATTCCTGCTCTGCTGCTTAGTAATTATGTGACCTTAAGTAAACAACTTAATTCTTTTCAAAAACATCGGTGGGATTATGGAACAGTATGATATTAGCACGGTGCCAGGCATGAAGCACGCAATAAATGGTAGCTATTATTATTTTTCCACACTTTCATCAAAAATCTAAATTCTAAACAAGCTAGATTATTTTGTTTTATTCCTTCCTCCCCTCCCACCTTCTTCTTTAACATTTGGATCCACTGGTTCTCAACTCTTTTAGGATCAAAAATCCTTTTCTACATGTGATTTTAAAAAAACATAGACTATGTACCCCCAAAATGCTATTTGCACAGAGACCTATCATTCACATACAATGTTAGTGTTTCTACCCCCTGAAGCCCATTCAGAGTAATAATGGGACGAGAATCATTTCAGTAAGACAAGTTACACCTAAGCTAATGCTGAATCTTTTATATAAAAAGGACTGAAATAAGCTTCTTTTGTATCTCAGAAGAAATATAAACCCACTACACAGAGTTGAAAGAAATGAAAGGAATGAAGAAAGATGAGAGGAGGCTTAGAAATTTGTTTCTACCTCACTTCTCCCCTTCTCCATATCAGAACCATTAATGCCATGGCTGGCTTTACTCTTAAAAGTAAGGCAGAGCAGAGGTTATCGTGGCTACATAGAAAAGAGTTAAAATAGCAGGCCTGACACTACTCTCCTTAATAAGGCCTGCCTGCCTTTGGCTGGTATCTGAAAAGTTAGCTGGTAAATAGTTGCCTACACTGATATTAACCTTTCCCTATATAACAGTGGCTCACTACTCAAGTAATGTGGTTTCATTATAACATATGCCTGCTTTCGTTTTGGGAGAATGATATTTTGTTATATGAGGGTGCCGAAATGACTAACCTCCAACGAAAACCTTAGGACCTGAGTCTCTAACAAGCAGCTTGTTGCTGAAGGAATTAAATGTGCCTGTGTCCCGTGTGACTTTATGGGGAGTAAACTAGTGGAAACTCGAGCCTGGTTTCCTTCAGACTTCACACCATATACCTTTTCCTTTTGTGATTTTGTTCTATCCTTTCACTGTAATAAACCTTAATTGTAATAATATATATATATTTTTTTAGATAACCAATCCCTATCACAGCTGGAGCTTTTACAAAGAATCTGTTCTCACAACAAAGAATTAGACCTCACCCTGCTTGGACTGGCTACATTTTTCTCTGCCAGGTCTACTTTGGTCAAAACGAATATGGTTCTCCTTCCATGAGGATCCATTTGACTGACCAAGTCTGTAACAATACTGCGTTCAGCATCCACAGATCCATCTGAAAAAAACAGAAAAATGACACTGCGGAATTTTAAAATATAAAGTAGAGTTTAAAAACTTAGCACAAATTATACCTGTGTCTACATTATAGTAAGAAAGATTTTAATATATTTACCTCATTTATTGAAAGGAAATGTTAGCCAATAAAAATTTCAATGATGCTTATGTAAAATTTATCAAAATAATTTCAGCTTCAATTCTATTTACTAATAAAATCATTAAGAAGAGAAGGCAAAAATACATTTATCTTTTATGTTTACACAACACAAACTACTTAGTGCAAAGCTTGGATTGCTAAAGAAGAAAGCATATCAGTACATTAAAATCTTTTGATACGATTTACCTTGAATACATAGTATGATGGCATTAGGATTCTGCATGTAAGCTTTGCTGATACTGAAAATAGTTTCCTTTGTGTCGGGAGCCATGCCTGATGTCACAGTCTTAAAGCAAAAGGTTTTAAATGTCATTATAAGTGCTTCACACAATAGGAATAAAATAAAATACATGCTTTGTATATACTTACATTAATCACACCTGGTAAGTCAACAAGCACCATCCTCTGTAGTCCAGGGCCTTTTACATTTAAGGATATGGTCTACTCAGGAAAAAAAAAATACTGCTCACTTTTGGAGAGAATTTGTTTTCCTAATTTTTTTGGTGACATATATTCTGAAAATTCTATATCTCATCCATTCAGACATGATACTCCCAATAAACGTATTCTTTCTCTGATCTTAAAAGTAGTTATTCTGGAAAATTACCCAAAACATGATACATTATTTGGAATTAAAAAAAAAAAGCTCTGCCTATCTTGGAAGAATAGCAATCTAAACATCAATACCAAGATTATAATTTATTTGAAATCCTAAACATTTAATTTCCATAAAATGCCACTGAAATGAATTGCAACCCTTACCTCAGGGCTAACAGTACAGCCTTCTTTCACATTTTTCCTCATTCGAAGTTCTATTTCATGTCTTAATGCTGCAAGCTAATGGAAAAACAACAAAATCCTAAGAAAATCTTAATTCACAAATATTCTTTAATTGTCTTTTATAAGCTCATCCAGGTTATAAAATTACACGTATCAACCTTAGATAAATTCTACTTACATCTTCTTCTTTGGTAAGATCAAACTCCCGAGAACTGTCTTTAAATAAGGCCACATGGTGAGGACCTTCACTCAGAGTCACCTGATAGTAACAGAAACTGAGATGTAATGATGCATTTATAATTAATATTAATTCCCACAGCCCTTATGTGGTCTAGACAGGGCTACTGTACTGCACAAATCCGAGAGTCCCTTCATGCTACTGCTGGAGCACCCCTGAAGCTGTCAACACGGTAGTTCTGAGAAGACAATAATTTTGTATTTGTATTGTTCACACATGTCACACATGTTGTGATTTCCCAACAAGAATGCTGGCTCCTTTATATCTCTTAGGACCTAAAAATGCTGCTGCCTCTTTCTTTCCCCAGCCAATGTTAAACACAGCACTAAGCCCAAAATCATCACTCTAAAACTTGAAACACCAAAAGAAAACCTTGTTAACTTCAAAGATGAATTTAGGTAAAGAGCGATTCATTTATTCAACCACTATAGAGAGTGAACTATGTGTCAGGTGCTGTCGGTGGGGAAAGACAGAGCTGAATGCCCCGGTTCTGGACCTCACGACATGCTCGAAGAAATATACACAGACATAATAGAAAAGGGTGGCAAAATCTAGGGTGCCACAGAAGAGAACAGAACTGACTATAATGGAGCAGGTGACCCGCCTGCCTCGGCCTCCCAAAGTGCTGGGATTATAGGCGTGAGCCACCATGCCTGGCCAAGACATTTTATAGCTATAGATATTAACAGTTAGTGGTTTCACAAGAACTTCTAAAAGTCATGTTCTCAACTTTTCAAGCTTCTCTATAGTTACTTAACTTTAAAAATACAGTTCCTTCTACTGAGATTAGCTAAATAGCCTAGATAAAAAATAAATAAATAAATAAACAACTGTCTGAAAGCAACCATAGTGGCCCAGCCTAAGCATCCAGAATCCCAAAGGATTTTGGAAGGATTTTCCTGCGTCTATTTTCCATTGGAGAATTTGCTGATTTGTAGCACAGAGTGAAGGCCCAAGAGAAAAATTTAACATGCTTAGCAGTTTCACTGGGTTGAGTAGACAAGACTGGAATTCAGAATTATCAAGCAGTCATGACTTAAGGTGTCACGATCCCACAGAAAAATGGACTGCAAAAATAAACCTCCAACTAAGCCCTACATCCTGTGCACAATTTCCTTTCCATTCACATATTAAGAAACCAAGCAGAAAGAAGCTGCTAATGAGGTTAAAATGCTAAGGCAGAATTTTGGCACTTTCACTGTTCTGGGAAAACAAAAAAACTGGAATTCAGGGTTGGTCAAGGAGAAGCTCCAGTAAACACTTAGGGGACTAATGACAAACCGGAAAGAGACCAGTTCCATCTGTTTTAAGGAAACCTGTTCATATTCTGCCTGCCAAAACAAAGTTAATTCTTCTTGAAGTATCATCCACAGCCCATACAATTAGGGTACAGTAACAATGTAGGCCAGGCGCGGTGGCTCAAGCCTGTAGTCCCAGCACTTTGGGAGGCCAAGGCGGGTGGATCACGAGGTCAACAGATCGAGACCATCCTGGTCAACATGGTGAAATCCCGTCTCTACTAAAAATACAAAAATTAGCTGGGCATGGTGGCGCTTGCCTGTAATCCCAGCTACTAGGGAGGCTGAGGCAGGAGAATTGCCTGAACCCAGGAGGCAGAGGTTGCGGTGAGCCGAGATCGCGCCATTGTACTCCAGCCTGGGTAACAAGAGCGAAACTCCGCCTCAAAAAATAAATAAATAAATAAAACAATGTAAAAGGTAGGTTTCCCATGTTTTTACAACTGATTATTTAACATGATAAGAGGTGTGGTCTGAGGTTCATTTTGTTTTTTTCTCTAGGTTAGATGTACCCCAAATGTCCATTGATAGCAAAATGGATATATAAAGTGTGGTACATTCACACAGTGCCACAGAATAAAGATAAACTAGTAACAAAGAACACGGTTCAATTCATAGCTAGAACCGCAAAAGTGCAATCTGGATGAATCACGTAGTGTGCTGCCCAATATCCTCTTGCACTTGTAAACAGATTTCATTTCTTGAAGATTTCAGTATCGGCCTCACTGTCTCCCACTATTCTTACCATCATTCTTGGTAATTTCAATTTTCCAATTACTCTATACCTACCCCTGCCAGCTGAACATGAAAAAAACAAAACACAATTATATCGTTTCATTTTAAATTTATGTCCACAGAACTTAAAGGGACTTCAGTCCAATCCAGTAATCCTAATATCACTTGACTTTCTCCACTGATTCACTCCTAGAATCACCACAATCTCTTAAAAGACTTCACTTTTTTGCTGTGCAGAAACTCTTAAGTTTAAGTAGATCTCATTTGTTTATTTTGGCTTTTGTCGTCATTGCTTTTGGTTGTTTTAGTCATGAAGTCCTTGCCTATGCCTATGTCCTGAATGGTATTGCCTAGGTTTTCTTCTAGGGTTTTTATGGTGTTAGGTCTAATGCTCATCAATGCTTGACTGGACAAAGAAAATGTGGCACATATACAGCATGAAATACTATGCGGCCATAAAAAAAGAATTCATGTCCTTTGTAGGGACATGGATGAATCTGGAAACCATCATTCTCAGCAAACTGACATAAGAACAGAAAACTAAACACCACATGTTCTCGCTCATAGGTGGGTGTTGAACAATGAGAACACATGGGCACAGGGAGCAGAACATCACACACTGGGGTTTGTTGAGGGGTAGGGGACTAGAGGAGGGACAGCGGAGGGTGGGAAGGTTGGAGAGGGATAACATCGGGAGAAATGCCTGATGTAGGTGACGGGGGGATGGAGGCAGCAGGCCACCATGGCATGTGTGTACTTATCCAACAATCGTCCAAGATCTGCACATGTACTCCAGAACTTAAGTACAATAAAAAAAAAAAAGAAGACTTCAATTTTTCTTCCTGCCTCAGTCTTCAATCTCTTCTCCTCTCTAACAGCTGATCATTTGGCTTAGTATTCCACTGAGTAAGCAGAAGCAATCAGAAGGAAACTTCCACACGTTCCCCTTTCTTGCCTCCACTGGCAAACTCCATAACCGATTTCTATTTTCACCTTCCTTGATGGATCAGCAGCATATGACCTCACTGATCACTCCTTCCTCCTCGATATTTTCTTCACCTGATTTGGAGCACACTGCACTGCTCTGCTTTCCCTCTTATTGCACTGGTTGTGCCTTCACATATTCCTTAGTTATTTTCTCTTCCCTCAACATCTTAACGTACAGAGTGCCCAGAATAGACTGCTTGCTTCTGTGTCTTCTCTATCCCTACTCACTGCCTTGGAGATCTTCTCCAGTAAGATCATGACTCTAAATACTACTTTTAGATAGCTGATCATTACTCTTAAATTTACGTCTCTGGGCCAGACCTCTGGGTAAACTTGTATACCCAACTGCTTGTTATCACCCCTCAGGAAGTCTAAAACCAAACTCCTGATCTTCTTCCCCAAACCTGATCCACAGACTTCCATGCAAACTACATCCTTTAATTTGCTCAGGCTAAAAACCCTGGAGCCATCATTGATGACTGACATATTCTCTCTCCCCATCGCTTTTCTTCTCTCCCTCTCCATATCAAACCTGTCAGGAAATTCTGTTAATTCTACTTTCAAAATACATTTATAATTTATTCATTTCTTATCACCATCACTGCTAGTTCCCTAGCTCAAGTATCACCAGGCTCCAGTAGCTCCAGTAGCCTGGACTCCCTGGTTCTACCTATCTTGGCTACAACTATTTTCAAAAGAGCAGCCTTTTAAAAGACACTGTTGTTACTTTGCTTGAAATCCTGCACTGGCTTCTCATTTTACTTAAAACCGAAGTCTGTGCAATGGCCTATAAGGCCTTAATGATCTGTTCCTCCCTGCTCTCCATTATTCCTCTAATGTCATCATTTACTACTCTTCACCCTGACCTAGCCACACTGACCTCTGTTATTCCTTAACATGACAGCCACACAGCCACCTCAGAGGCTTTGCGTCAGCTATTCTCCTTGCCGAATACAGGATATCCGGATAACTACTCCCTTTCTGCAAATCTTGGTTCAAACGCCACCTTAAAAATGCAATCTACAAATACCCTGGCACCCCCATTCTCCTTGTCTGGCTCCACTTTTTCTTTTTGTACAACACATATTACCTTCTAACATGCTATACATTTTGTTATTTATTATATTTGTTGTTTACTGTCTGTCTCCCTCTATTAGAACATATCCTCCATTATGGCAAGGATCTTCTTGGTTGTTGCTGTTTACCAACACATTTCCCAGAACACTGCTGGTACATATTAAGCATTCAGTAAATATCTGCTCAGTGAAAGACTCTATAGTCATATACCTACTTCCTGTGACCATGGAGAAATTGTCAGTGCTCCTAGATATAAACTAGTACACCAAGTCCCAATCTCCTTCACTTCAGTAACTTTGCTCTTGCAATTTTCCCTCTCTCTTGCATCGTCTCCCCCACTTTACTAGATCATTATAATCAGCATATAAATATCTTTAACCCTTTTCTTGTTGGCTCTGAGAATGCTTGCCAGCAACGCTTGCAGCTGTGGCGTCTGCCCCAAGATAAATCTGCCATAAAGTATCTGGCTTTTATGATTATTTTCACACAGCTCTAGTATACTGACTTTGGAAACAAAAGACATCATTCTATTTAAAGCATTCTGTTTTTAGTAGTGGTATTTATATTTACAAAATATAGTAATTATCAATAGCTGAAAATGCCAAATCCTAGAAAACACAGAATTCCTATGTGTGATGTTTACACCGTTCTTAAAAAGTTGTTCGCTGAAGATTCCTTTGACAAATCTGACTTTTAAAAAAGACAACTTTGATGATTCGGATGATTCTGACATTAGCACTATTTAGAAATAACTCCAAGAACAGATTTTGTATTTTATTTTCACAATGAAAATTAGATTTGCTTCAGGTTCAAAGAGTATGTTTATGCAAAATTAAATGAGCACTGGTAGTGAGCTGTACTTTTTTTTCTAAACAGGAGAAGGGTTAAAAACCTTTCCTTAATCCAAGATTATTCAATTGCTATTGCCTCATTTCTCTGCTCTTTTGTTGCAATAAAACTGGAAAATCCTCCATATTCATTGATTCCACTTCCAACATTCTCATTCTCTTAACTTCTCTCTTACCTTGTTGAGAATGAGATCCAAAACCTGGCCTCCCAACTGTCTCTACCTCCTTTCCTACCTCTCCCCTCACTCAGCTCCCGCCACACTGGCCTCCTGGCTGTGCCTCCTACTGACTTCCACATTGGGGATGTTCCCAAACACTATGTATCAATTCTTTCTTTAGTTAAAAGTCTTCATTTCAGCGGAATGAACAGATCTCGTCGAAGCAGTTACTTTCCTAAGGAACTTCATTGTGATGGCCTATATTCTCACCTTAACTGGAGAACGTGTCATCATCTCCCCAGATCCTCTTGGGAATATTCGTGCTTGGGCAATCATTTCCAACACACTAGTTTTTCCAGCACTCTGATCTCCTACCACAACAACCTTACCACAAAACAAAGGAGATTTATTCATATATTTCTGATACCAGATTAAAATGTAAACCTATTTGAAATGCTGCTGAATTTTTTAGTCTTTTAAAATTTCTACAGGTGAAGAAATGTTTTAAAATCCGCAAAAAAAAAAAAAAAAAAAAAAAGATGATTGATACATACATGCACCCTGAAAATATAAACAGAATAACTGGATCCATTATTTATATCCTAATTTTTATTTTAAAAACTTGTATTAATTTAAACCACTGTTTCTAAAACCAGGTTATTAACTTTCCATAAATCTTTTCCATAGCTAGTTTACTCTTTACAAACACATTTTCATTCCTATTGGGTTAAATATCATTCATATGGCTAATTTAATCCACTGTTCAGTATTTAAATATTACAAATATTATGAATATATAACACCAAAAATCTTTCTTCATCACACATAAGTATAAGTAACTCATAAACTACTTATATTTATTTATATAAATTATTAACTAAAATAGTCAAATAATACTGCTTAAGACATCTCTTGGAACATGTAAGATTATATACATAAAATGTAAATGCCTACATCTAGAACATATATGTGTATATTGACACATAATTTTTAAGAAGCTAAACTGCTATTGTTTTGCTAATTGGCAAGTTCACTGTCTATCAATTTTTCACGTACCCGTGGCAGATGATCTTGTGTATTATAACTGGCGTCATAATCAGAGAGAACATCAAGAACTTCAGAATACATGTCAATCAAAGATTTCTGTAAAAATTAAAAAAAATTATAATAATATAAAACAGTCAAAGTATTAAAGAAAAAATATAATGAATGTGTCAAGAGAAAAAAAATGATGAATTTATTGTTTTTCCATAATCACTGTATTCTCAAATTACATAAATACAGCTTCCTAGTAAAAGCTAAAATAGTACAGATTAAAAGTCCATTTCTTATTCAGTTTATTTAGATACAATGATTTGATAAAGTTAATTCAGGATTTCCTAACATTCTAATTCAATAAGATGGAAATTACTACTTAATGCTCATGAGCTAATACTGAATGCAAGGAAAGACCATTAATACCAAAAAGGCAAAATAAGGTGGTCAGGTAACCAACTGACAATGAAATTATTCTTTGCCAAGTTTGAGGCATACATGAGAGAGAAAGAGGAGAGAGGACAGAGAGCACATGCAAGCAAGCATCTGAATAAAGAACAAGCCAGGAAGACTATTAAACCAGTATGAGTGGTTAAGCATACACTGACTACTGGGCAGGCTGAAATATGTGTATCAAGGGCCAACATTCTGTATCATTTCTTGTTGTAGAGTCAGAATTTAACATGGTGCCTTGCATTGCATGTAACAAGCTTCAAGTAATTATTGGACAAATGAATGAACAAAAAATAAACAGGCCTTAAAAAAAGAGGTACCATCAAGCATTTAATAATTATGGATAAGTTTTAATGTTAAGGCAGGCTTAGCATTAAATGATGGCTTAAGGTTCCTTTCATTTCTGAATCCCTAGAAATAATTAAATGGCAAAGAGTTGCCAATCCTGCCTAAAAATAAACAAAAAATGTTCACTGCTACTGTATTTTATGAGAGAAAACACTGTTTCTGAGGTAAACTCTATATATATTAGCACTTGGAAATGACTTTTCTCAATTACTAAGTGCCACCTGTAAATAGTCATGGTATCCATCTGTTTTGTGCAGTCATGATTTAGAGTCAAAGCTACTAATGCATGTTTGTTAAGCTAGAACTATATTATCTTTGGACCTTGACTACAGAATGTATATGCCATGATTTACTGCAGTTTTGCTATATATAAACGCTGCTTACTTATATGAGATTAAATTAAAAGAATTGTTTCAATACAATTTAGCACATGTGGCTTAGTCTGGTGGGAAATAGTAACTCAATTTATTGATAAATAATAAGTTCACCAATGTGCTGATAACAATACCAGCATACACTTTTTCAAAAGTTCTTTACAATGCCTAAGAAAGCTCCCCTTAGAAGAAAAGTGCTAATTTAAAAAAAAAAATTGAAGAAAGTGGCCTAATCATTCACTGGCATACAACTAAAGCAATGATGATAAGTCACATGTCCATCAATTAACAATTCTGATTTTATAGATGTAAAAGTTAAGATATATATATATATATGGAGAGAGAGAGAGAGAGAGAGAGAGAGAGAGAGAGAGAGAGAGAGGGGGAAGCTAGATTTCAGAAAAATAAACTGATTCACATGAAATAACTCTTAAAAGTGTAAAGATTTTATAGGCATGGTATAAAATAAATATTTGGAGACTAAAACTTGTAAAATGTGTTAATATAGGAAGAGACCCTCCATCCTCTAAGGACATTAGGTGAGAAAGAAAACGATGACAGGATACTGTACAGCTCCTTAAAAACTGGTACTGATGAACACCCAATGTTTTATACTATTGTTATACTATTTATACACAGTGGTAAAGTTTTGAGAATAAATAAGTTAAGATAAACTTAAAATACCTTAAGCTTTCTATGATGAATGCCTTTGTCATCTTTCTGCAATACTAATTTTCTCAATTCTTTGTTCTCCTTTTCTAATCGTTCCAAGATTCTCTGATACTTTAACTGCAACAAAATATTAAGTGTAACTATATAAGAAAAAGATAGGTTATAAAACAGTATTAAATCTAAATTAAAATCTTCTAAAATCTTGAATTCATAACTTCTATTTAAAACGTATTACATTTTAAAAGCATCTGTGAAAACACTGAGAATAAAATAAACAATACTATCTCACGCAAACAGTGGAAATCATTGTAATTTTCTATCATAATTAAGAATTTCATATGGAAAATTCCTTGCTACTCACATGGAAAAAATTACTTTAAAACACTAAAAATGTAAGAATTTAAAGAAGCAGTTCTTAAGTACATTCTAGAAAGAAATATTTCCTATCATATCAAAATTTTAAGTCTTTACCTCACAGGGCCATTTGACAAAAATTCAAATTCTTCCCATTCTACATATTATTTTATGTTTTAATTAAGATGTTACAAAATAATAATAGCTAGCAGTACCTGAGCATGCATTATGTGACAGACTCTTTACTAAGTGTTGCAAACACATTACCTCCCTTAGCCTTCACAGAGAGACCCCATAAAGCAAGAATTCACAGACAAGAATATACAATGAGGAATACCTGACAGCCTGCCTAAGGCCACCTAGAAGAGGAGCAGGGTTTTGAAGAGGTCTGTCAGAGGCTCAAACTCTTCTACATTTTATTTCCATGTCCAGAGATAATAAATTAATATTTAAAAGACTGATATAAAAACAGATTTTTAAATAAGATTAATATGTCCAAACAGGTTTTTTTTCTTTTTTTTTTCTTGGTCAAAGTAGTTGCTTGGCTATACCTTTTCCTTCTCGAATAAAACTAATCCTTTCTAATTTGTTTTCCTAGCTTTTGTTTCTTCTGTTAAACATTAACAATGAAGAGAAAACTATTAAAAATTGCCCCTTTCTACAACCAGCAGAATGTTTATGTTCAACTTATAATATCATGTCTTTTATAATAGAAAATATTCCATATAATTTTTTTAAGGTTATTGGAATCTTTCAAGAACAAAGTAAGTAACAGGAAATCATGGTTCTATCCTTGCAGAAAGTCCAACTCAAGCCAAATTAAAAGAATGCATATGTAATTGAACAATACATAGTATGAGACAGGTAGAAGTACTGGCTAGACTCTATTATAAACGTATTTTTACATAAACTTATTCATTTATATTTAGTAACAGTATATATAACGAAATTCTGGTGGTAGCTAAGGATTAGATTTGTGTTGCGTAATATGGCAGCTACTGGCACATGCACTTATCAAGCACTTGAAATGTGGCTGTTCTGAAGTGAGATTGTGCTGTAAGTGTAAAATATCTCATTAATGTTTTTATACTGATAACATGTTGAAATGATACTATCTGGGATAGACTGGGTTAAATATATTATTAATTCCATATTTCTTTTTACTCTTTTTAATGTAAAAATTAAAAATTACACAGGTGGCTTACATATTTCTATTGGACATCATTGATGTATATAACCCAATGAATTCTCCATAATATAGTATATCAACACCTAGTGGCTGACAGTTAAAACTGCACAAATTGAAGGGTTTATATCAAGGGATATATAAGAGGGTAGAATTTCTACTGGCTCATTTCTTTGTAAATACAAAATCAATTTTAGGGTCTACAATTTTCTGGGGATGGAAACATTCTTTGGTACAGATGCCCATTTGTAACCACCCTGAAGAAATGTGCTATTGGGCTGTCTCTCAAAGCTTGGGAACAATAATTCTCAAACTTTAGAATGAATCAAAATTACCTTGAGGGCTTTTAAAAACAGATTGCTGGGTTTCACTCCCAGAGTTTCTGACTCTTCAGTTAGGTATGGGAATGCACAAGAATGTACATTTCAAACAAGCTCCAAAAGGTAAGGGTGCTACTGCTCCAGAGACTATACTTTGTGACCAATGATTCTTAGCCCCTGGTTGCAGATTGGAATCACCTGGCTAGGAAGCCTTAAAAACATAGATATAGTGCCACTCAGAGCATAGTTGAGTCTAGTGTATAGTGAGGTATGAGATTCAACAAATAGATACCAAAGAAACCTGTGACTCAAAATATACAATGATTATCCCTAATTCAAAAATCTGAAATCCAGAACACTCTGGCCCCAAGCATTTCAGATAAAAGTTACCCAACCTGTAGTTGTTTTACTTTTTCACAAAAAAGAGACCCAAGATTAACTCTTTTTCTTTCTACCTTTTTACTGTTTCCCAGATAAGGTCTTGCTCTGTTGCCCAGGGAGAAATAAAGGCTCACAGCAGCCTTGACCTCCAGGGGTTCAAATGATCCTGCCACCTTGGCCTTCCATGCTCCTGGGACTGCAGGCATGAACTACCACACTTGGCTAATTTTTAAAAATTTTTTTGTAGATACAAGGTTTCTCTGGGTTGCCCAAGGCTCTCAAAGTCCTGGGCTCAAGCGATCCTCCTGCCTCAGCCTCCCAAACTGCTGGGATTACAGGCATGAGCCATCATGCCCAGCTGATAGTAATCCTTTTAACTTTAAAAATAAGTTAATTATTTAATATTATTGTTACCTATATAGAAAAACTGATGACTGAATGATAGGGTAATTTTATACTAGAATGCTACCTACTCATTACATTGCCCAAAATAGGTCCTTAAAACAATAACTTTATCACCAACTATAAGAAAATAGCTTTTCTAAGTAGTGCCAGAAAGAGCTTTAGAAAAGCATTGTCTGACCGCTTTCAGACTTGAGAAGCAAAGGATCCCGAGAGCACATGAGAATGATGTGGTAGACTCTATTCAAATTTCTTTATCTGTATTAGCTTATTGATGCAAAAATGCAAGCCTAAGTTTGTATAAGAACAAACCACTTTCTCCCTTTTGTAATAGTTTTTCTTTAAAATTAGAAGTATAAGATTCACTCAAAATGGGTTTTTACACATAAATGAGTTAACTCCATACTTATCTAGTTCTGTCATTATTCCTTATTTCTCAATTAGCTTTTGCATCCCTTGATAATAAAGTTCTATCATTAAACATTCCAAAATTTGCTCTGTTGAAAAAATAAATGTCCATATCACCAAAGTTATATTAGAAAATAATTTTTAAAGGCCCGTAGTTTTTCCTAGTCATTGCAATTACCTGAGTGTGCAGAAGTTCTTCTTGAAGTTGGTCAATTTTCTCTTTGTCTGACACCTAAACGTTTAAAATAATATTAGTTGAACAGAATTAGGTTTATGTAGAATGTACAGCAAGTTAAATTTTTTTTGATAAGTATTGAGAGTTAAAAACAACTGACTTTACATGCACCTTTAATCAAAGTAATTTTAAATCAAGTGATTTAAGAAAAAATACCTGTATTCATCAACAAAAATAGTTCACCAAAATTTTATATTAAGAAATTAAAAACTGTAAAAGGCAATCATTTTCCTGTTGCCATCTAGTCATTTCTTATGAAAGACTAATTAGAAAAATAAGAGGTCAACACATATGGTTACTAAATTCTTCAGAAGTTGTTTTGTACTAAAGTGTAGGGACTCATGTATTTGGGTAAAATACAGCATTAATATCCCTCCAGAAATTTGTTTTGAGAAGTCAAATACATGTTACTGCTTACAGCTATTTAAAAAGCTCATTGGTTATAGTGTATCTTTTAAGGAAATATTTCTGTATTGTATCCATTTCTCTACCATAAATACTGAAGTATATAATAAATGCAAAGAAAAAGTTGCATTTTCAGAAACTTAAGTGGAGCCAAATGGTTGCTTTTAAATTCAGTTCCAAGGAATGATCTGCTAACTCATAATACAGAGAATGCATCGATAGCAATAAAGCCAAGTAAAGCAACTAAAATTAACTTGAATGTAAAACAAAAATAAAACCGACAGGTATTGTGTAAACTACTTCAAACTGTTATTAATGCTAATAATTATAAAATATTAAGAAACAATTTTACTGCATAAAAGGTTTTAAAGTAGTCACAATACAATTATAAATACAAAATATAATCAAAGAGAATAAAAATGATGTAATTTATGGCAAATTCACATAAGTGTGCTTTGACTTCTTGGTAAGAAGCACAAGTTGTCATCCCCAGTCTTTAAAAATAATAATAGTCTAATTTCTAAAAATCAAAACTTATAAATAGGAACTTATTTCACAGGAGAAAAAAGTTAAATCCATAGTCTTCTTCATTTAAATTCTTGTTGATCTTCAGTCATTGGATATGTAAGCAATCACAATACATCAGGGCAGCAAATATACATGAAAAAATTTTAAATAATTTGCTTATTGAAGTAGACATTAATAAGTCTTGTCCATAAAGTTATTTTAATTCCTATTTCTAAATACTTACTCAAAAATTTCCCCAAATTTTAATTTCAGTAATATAGATGACAATCTTTGCTAGAAACAAAAGGTACATTCTTTTTTTTTTCTTAAAAGGCTATGCCTAATTATCTCCAAAAATGATTTGGTAATTAGAAAAAAGATAATGCAAACTTCAGTTGTTTTCTCATTCCTGTACTGCAAACACAGATACGCTGATAGAGGCTTTTTTCATTTTGACCATGTGTGTTTATGAAGGATGGACAAGAATTATTAACAGTCTCCTAAACTGTGAGGAGACAAGCAAGTTGGAGAGGAGCCCGCAAACCACAGAACAGAATCTTGAAAACCAATGAAGAAATAAGTAACTCCACATTATGATCATTTGGCATGCTATCACATTGTAACAGTGTGGTCATAAAATATTGTTATGTGGATTTAATTTCCAATTCATTTTAAAAGGTACTTTGATTTACTTTGTTCCATTAAATATTCATCCAACTATAGCTAAATTAGTATAAAATGTATAAACGGTATTAGTATAAATTGTTTTAGTTTTAAATGTAAATACTAACTGACTTCATGCAATATATCCTAAATTATTGTAGAAAATCCATTACTTGACATCTGGGGCAATAACTTAAAAACTAACACAATTAAACAAAAAAGTTAGAATGTTTATTATAAGCCAAGGGCTATAAGGTTAACTTAATTTGGAAAAATAAATAGATTATATTAAAAGTTAAAATGGGCCGGAGGGGGTTGGCTCACAACTGTAATCCCAGCACTTTGGAAGGCTGTGGCAAGCAGATCATCTGAGGTCGGGAGTTTGAGACCAGCCCGGCCAACACGGAGAAACCCCATCTCTAATAAAAATACAAAATTAGCCAGGCATGGTAGTGCATGCCTGTAATCCCAGCTACTTGGGAGGCTGAGGCAAGAGAATGGCTTCAATCAGGGAGGCGGAGGTTTCGGTGAGCCGAGCTTGTGCCATTGCAGTCCAGCCTGGCCAACAAGAGTGAAACTCAGTCTCCCAAAAAAAAAAAAAGTTAATATAAGGTTAGTAGAATATTTCAAACATAATTTCTATGCTAGATTAGAAGCATTTAATGATCGCAACTGTTAAGATTTTTATATATTTGGATTTTTAAGAGTATTTAAATGTATCATTTGCCTTCCTGGTACAATGAAGAATAACTCCTGCATGGTTTATCAGCATATTCCCTCTCCGTTTAGTTTAATGGAACATCACAATCTTGATGCTGTATTAAAAGACAGCTGGTGGTAGAGTAAAAAATTAGAACTAATACGTCCTAGGAAACAAGATAAAAATCTTTAGGTTTATAAAACAAACATTAAAGATTGATGAGATAATTTTTATGTATATTCTTAAGAGAATAATACAAGCTATTTTCAGTCTGTCACTCTACGTCTTAACTAGCAATTGGGGTATATTTTATTCTGATGTGCTTTACTGATAAAGTTCATCAGCTTACAACAAGAACAAGTTCATGTCCTGTTGTTCACTATATTGTTTGCATTATGAAATAAATTTAAAACTCACCCTGACAGAAATGGTTATCAATGGTCTTGAAATCAGAGCTTTTCTACAATTCCAGGGCTATGAAACTGACGGAGAAAGAGCGGAATCCTCCGCAGAAACAAGCTAAAGCTGAAAGAGAAAAACCTTTACTAGCTCCTCACAAAACCAAGCCTAATATAAAAATTTCAAGTATTTCCTCCTATTAAAGCCATTGAGGCCATTCTGAAATACATATATAAAAAGGCCATTGTAAAAATTTCTATGTATATGAACATATCCATAGGAGGCAAAACTACCAATGTAGTTTTAATCTTATGTCTCTGCTTGAGCTCTTTTGCTCAGAAGATACAGGGAAAATTTATTAGTTGCTACTGCTACCAAAAATGATGCTCTACTTAGATTTTCAAGAAGATAAGGGAGAAACAACAATTAAAAAGCAACAAAAAGTCTATGGTTTTGTGCATCAAGTCAACTTCACATGCCTGGAATGATAAAAATCTCATGAATTAGGATTGATCATTACGGCAGTGAAGAACTGAAAAGTCATCTCTGTAGTAATTCCAGGGGAAAGAAGTGGAGGATAAAGCAAGGTAACAGTCTTTTGTGATAGTAAGACGGATGACTTCATTATAAAAGAGCACACATTACTTTTAAAGTCCCATTTACTTTCCCTCAAGGCAACTACAGTGCGGGCAGGAACAAGCCCTGTTCGGTAGGGCTGAGTCTTACCAGTCTCTAATTTACATATGGGGAAAGGGAGGTATAAAAGGGTTAAATGGATAATCCAATAAATATCGGAAATGGGAATAACATCTCCAAGCCCAAATAAAGACTAGCAAAGTAGATTTAAAATGAACATTAGCTTTCAGTAATGCAGAAAATGAATCAGTATTCGTTATGGATCTCTCCTGAACTGTCAAATTCAAAAGCTCATCATTAATCTGAAGTCATAACTTAGAATGTTAAATAGCAGGTCTATGGGACTCATTTCAAGCTGTCTTAAGAAAAAAATTTAAGAACAATGTGTAACTACAGCCACATTCTTATTTCTAGGTAATATATCGCAACATACTTGCTCCTCACCCTTCTTTCTGTAATGAAACTAATGTATGGATGGTGCAGCCTAAGTATTCAATTTGTTAGGCTATTTAAATGAAATACTCACAGTAAATGTTAAAGTAACATTTAAAATAAGTCCTCCTTGACTTAACACATCTACTTTAAGCATGGAGGAAACTAACTTCTTTTCTTTTTCTACCTATACTTTTGCTCACCAATACTAAACAATATAGAGGAATTGATTCCACAGCCATGGAATTGAGAAAAGCCAGGAAGTGATGCTGAAAAAATAAATGAAACTATGGTAAGTAAAGTATTAACCACCACCAAATGAGATAAGGTTAGCCAGCAGAATTACTGCATCAAATCATTATCTATAATATTGGTTGATTTAAAAATCAGAATCTACAAGAATTATATGACTTAATGTTTTTCCTAAGGTTTGTATACAACTTCAAAACTTTTCTAAATAAGATGTAACATAATTAGCTGATTTCAAGATCTCAGAGTACAATTTTAAATTCATAACACTTATTTCACTTTGACCAAAAAGTCTTTTCCAAACCTGAACTTTGGGATCTATACTGTGGGGTTACCTAACCATCAAAATCATATTTTTAAGAACCTGATGATTGCACCAATATCTACATATTGGGGTAGACTTATGCTTTTATTAGAATTTGTTCTTTAGTAACCAGAATTATATCCAATTTCCAGTGTTTAATCCCTCAGCAGTCCAAGGTGAGAATTTATTTGTGCTCACTTTATTGATTAATGTGAAAAATGTATTCAATGAGTTTATCAAAGTATGTAAGAACTACATGCCTTTGCCCAAAAGTCAAAATAATATTCTTCTATAAGAACATGAATGTTCCCTGTTGATACACTTTAGCTAAAACAAATAAACAAATGTTTTTCTTTAGTGTAAACTGGTCATCTACAGCAATCCTTTGCATTTTAGAAATAAAAACTTGGTGAAGTAGATAGGTAAGATGCCTACACACTTAAGGTGACTCAATAACTGGACCACATAAACAGCAAGTCCTAATTTTCTTCTAAATACAAACACAGAGACCCCACAGATAACCTAATTTTCAGAAACCCAAATTCCTATAGTTAGGTTGTTACTTTTGGCTTTTCTTACACTATCAACTCCAGAAAAGTTACATATTTATAAGATGTATCTTTTCTATTTTTACTTTGTCAAAAATAATTTCATATAATTGGAGTCCATGAATGGATTAAGGCCACAGGATCTTGGCAGAAATGGCTGATTAGTGTGAACATACTGGTAGCCCCCTTAAACCAACCATCACCTTGCGCTTCTGTTGGGCATAGCTCGTGCTATATTGGCCAGCGGCTCTGCGCGCTTCCTCTTCATGCTCTTGAATTTGTTGTTGTAAGAGAATGAGCTCACCAAGCAGACCCTGCCATGAGTTTACAATGAGGAGAAGAGGAAATTGGGGAGGAGAACAATGTTAAACCAAAGGGTGCAACAAAGGAACAGATATGTAAGATAGGGACAGATGGTTAACTTAAAACAGAAATGGAAACTCATGTATCTTTAGAGCCATCATACCCTGGGGCTCTGTACTGCATTTCCATTTTCCCCCTTAGTAAATCAGATGTCTCAGAAAAATAAAACAGCATAGTTTAAAAAGTGAAAAGAGTGCAATAATAAGTGCTAAATAACATGAGCCAGATATATAAAACATATGCAGAAAAAATACTGATTTTTTAAAATAGTGTTGATCTCACTGGTCTTATTTTATTTATTTTTTTTTTTTGAGATGGAGTCTTGCTCTATAGCCAGGCTGGAGTGGCAGTGGCGCAATCCCGGCTCACTGCCACTTCCGCTTTCCAGTTTCAAGCAATTCTCCTGCCTCAGCCTCCCGAGTAGCTGGGACTACAGGCACGCACCACCACGCCCGGCTAATTTTTTGTATTTTTAGTAGAGATGGGGTTTCACCATGTTGGCTAGGATGGTCTTGATCTCTTGACCCCGTGTGATCCGCCCGCCTCGGCCTCCCAAAGTGCTGGGATTACAGGCATGAACCACCACACCTGGCCACTGGTCTAAATTTTCTAATTCTCAACCATGATTCTCACAGGACTGATTGACGATCATAATAGCTTATTTACTTATCAAATTATTATTTTTAAGTTAATAATTTTTCTCGGTATTTCATTTTTTCAAGTAAAGGTTAAAGTCCCTAGAAACAAATTTTTCAGCATCAAGTTAATCAAGGTTTTACATTAAGTCATATATTCTATGTGCCTCTGCATACATCTGATTAAAATTTAGGGTTCTCTTTTTAAATTAAAAGGTAATGTTTCATGTTCTGATTTGACTTCATATACAGTATCAAATAACTAGTCTGACCAAATTTTCCCTTTTTTGAGCTGTTATGACATTAAATAGAAATAGCCTCTGAGAATACACCCAAGCATATACAAATTACTCAACAAAAGTGCTATAAAAGAACACAATTAAGATATGGAGATAATATAGTTATTATGAAAATTTGAAATGAAAACAAAAACCAGTTTGGACCTATGCAGACACACACAAAAAAATCACCTTTTCTATTTCTAAAATTCATTCCATTTCATAATTATAAAATGGTACATTGGTAAAAATTTTAATTACAGCATATTCACATGTGGCATCATAATAAAATACATGTCATTTCCTGCATGGTTTTATCAACTGTTGGCCTATTAGTAATCGACCTCAAAAAATGTGGAGAAAAGACAACTAAAATTTGACAATGTTACAAGCCTAATGTTTTCTTAATTAGACGTCCTAAAAAAAAAATAAAGTTCTAATGAACGAGGTAACAACTTAATTTGTATAATAACAGTGTTTCTGGGAAAACAATGGACTCAATTTTTACCCAGTTATAAAAGAGAAAAATGACTGTTTATTAAGATATTCTAAATTAAGAGTTTTAAATAGTTTCAGAGTTTCAAAAAAATGACTGCCGAAAAATATTTTATTTGATATAATTAGAAAGTCTCTTAAAATGTGGATATAATTTGGAGAATTTTATTCTGTTTGTTAGTTTGGATACATTAGGCTGTGATCATTGCCAGTATTAGACCATAAATGAAACTAGTTGATTTACTATAAACCAAAGGATAAAACTAGTTGATTTTTTCCACATGACAAGTGAAATTCAACATTTGTTTCCAGATACAGTAGTATAAAATATAGTTATAAAAAGACATGTCTTTAAATAAATCAGTTTTATGATCACTAACAAACCCATTAAAGAAAGATAATGCCACTACTACCCTCCTCATTCTCATAATTTTTACCTTTTTAAAAAAATCACTGCTTTATCAAGCAGAAACAGTAACCTCACTAATTTTCATTCATTTGGTCATTTATCATACCCCTTTCTCCAAATCATCCAAGTGTTTAAATTTTTCAAACAATTCCCTTTAAAGAAGGCTTCCTATGTCGGTTTATATAGTGGTGTACCTGCTGTATTTACATACCACCAGTAGTCTAATTTATAAAATCTCAAAGCAGTGAGAAAATATTCCACACTTCTTACTCACATCTATGCAGCACACAATGCTTTTTTATTTATAGTTTAAAAATTCTTCTCTAATTCATTGCTTATATATACAAATGCATGGTAAAAACTCCAGTAATCTATTAGATTTCAAGAAAACACTCCAGGGGACATGTCACTTTCCTTCCAAGCCTGTTACAGAAGCACTATTATGTAAAGATACTTGAAATTAACTGAAATTAACCTCTTGCAAAAGTAGCAAGAAAAGAAGAATTAGACATAGAAAGGCTATCTACATTATACTATACACTTATACCAAGGTTATCTTTCTCTGATTTTGTGTATCAGTCTTACCCTAAATACCAAGTGATGCCACATAGCCTCTAGGGTAAGGCCATGTGGAACAGGAAGAGGGTGGAACAGGAAGAGGAAGAAATGTATGTACCTACTGGGCGAGAACATTCCTCAGATGTACAAACTGCATTTTTCAATAAATATTTTCCCAAGCGTAGACATTTTTCTTTCAAGAAATGGCACACAAATAATTTTTAAAACAGTATGATATATAAAATAGAGTAGTATTTATAAATAACAATAAATAATCATTAATAATCACAGATGACATAGTCTCTAAACATCTGACTCCTGGCTATTGTCAATTTGACACTGCAGATCTCAATCTCTCATCTCTCTTTTTTTTAATCTCCATTTCTGAGTCAGCTTCCTTATCTCAGTCTCATTTCATGTACAATGTCCTCAGTGTTTTAAAAATTATAACATCAGATAAAGAAAATGAGTAATAATTCCAAAAACCAAAATATCAAATGAAAGTACTACGCTAAAAGTGAACGAATTTGGTAGAAAAGATTTCAGGTAATCTTGAAATATTATGCTATTGTCCCCCACAATTTCCTATGATGAAATCTAATCCCACAATGTGATAGTATTGAGAGAGAGCGCCGTTGGAAGGTGATGAGGTCATGTAGGTTCTGGAGTTATTGGCCTTACAAATAAAAGGCCAGAGAGCTGCCTCGTCCTTTTGCTACATGAGGATATAGGGAGAAGAAGGCATCATCTATGAAGCCATGGGTCCTCAGAAGACATGGAATCTACCAGCGCCATGAACTTGGATTTCCAGTTACTACATCATCTGTTGCATAAGAAATGCCAGAAATGTAAATCCTACCCAAGCAACAATACTTAATTCCAATTCAGAACGTAAAGTACATGAACTACTTTTACAGCCTTGTTCTCTTCAACAGTTGCCAAATATGAAGCCCAAGGAGAATTCACAGGTAATCTGGGCAAAAAAAAATTAGGGGACCAAAATGTTGTTGGCATCAACCAGATTTATTTAATCAGCCTCTACTCTACTGAGTTAAATCAGTCAACTGATTTTACAAAGAACACAACACTATACCAGGTTCTATAAGAAAAAGATTTAGTGACAGAAATGGCCCATTAAATAGTAAATATGCAAGCCAAAATAAACAGTGTTTCATATGGCAAGAGTACATTAATGAGGAGTACATTAATGAAGCTATGAAGATTATGGAAAGCTTCATGAAGGGGACAATTGAGCTGTGCTGTAAGGATGAGTGAAAACTAAACATGCAGGAAAAAAAGAGATATCAGCTGGGGAGGTACACAGAAATCAAAAAATTAAGAATGAGAGTAATACGTTGGAAGAAAGAACATTAATATATTATTTAATAATTATATTTAAAGGAATATTACTACTTTTCATGACTTGGTCCATTAAAAAGTCCTTCAAATATTTTTCTATAAATCATAAATGTGCTTGTTACCTTCAGAATGGCCAAATTCCTTACTTGAGATTCTTATGACCAATCAGAAACATGATAGACAAAAGCACAATAAATAGAATGTCTCATTTTGCAAATCAATTTCACTGGAACACAATAATCTTATAGAATCTAAAAGAAGGATATGAACTACGTGGTCTTGTCACCTGTATATATGATGACTGATAATACTGAAATCTGCTGAGTCCCAAATCAAATTAGTCCATCAATTCTCTAAAGTAGGCAGCACTTCAATTTGTCTTCAGGTAGTTCTGAAGGTCTCCAAGTCTCAAGAAAATTCAGTTCACATCAAGGGCTATGTCTCTTTTCCTCCAGTGGACATAAGTTTTCAGATTTTTGATTAACAAGAAGCATTTAATAAGAGGTGGTTTTAATGTATATTAATCATACCTCAATATAGTAGTGTAAGGTTAAACAAGGTTGGTTTTACTATTTTTTCAGTGTTTTATTAATCAAATCGTATCAAAACTTTTGATCAACATGACATAAATAGTTAGTGTCCACAAACTAAATGGATACAGATCCAAGCAAAACCAAATAAACTTGTAATCAGCCTGTGCAGCATTATGTGAAAATACATGCTTTCTGGAGATTTTTTTGGACTCCTAAAACTCTGGCAGTAACCCCAGGCTGGGAATCACAGGTAGTTCATCATGTTGTTTATTTCTCTAACTCAAGTCAAACTATCTGTGTTCCCCTCAATTCTCCGTCACGTTCACTTCAGTTGACCTTGAATGGTCCTAACTGCTCTGCTATTTGCCAGCACCTCTCCAGATGTGTTTTCCTATTAGAAAGGACAGACCTTCTCTTTAGTTCTAGTTGTATAAATATTTTTCAATTATTACTTTTTAAAAAAGCTGATTCACATATACTTTTAAATTTCTAGAAGTTTACCCAGAAACTTTGTTACGAGCGTGACAACCATTAAACTAATACTTGACTGCTTCAAACCCTAAATGCTATTTTAAATCTGGGGCTTTCAGACCTCAGACTGAACCAGTCAAAAAAGTATTCAGCTAAACCCTGGATGCCACCCTACAACCTATGACTATTGCCCACATTTACAAACTTGATGTCTGAGTGATTTCAATAAGGGTACTGCTAAGCTAAGGTCTCTGCATGCTTACATTCAACCATTAATTTGTACACAAATCTCAAAATTAGTCAGTTTATCTGCATCTTAGCTGAGCGGCTAATTCAAGCATCACAGGAAACAGCCAAGCTTTGCAAACACAATGCTGCATATTATTAATAATAGAATTTGAAAACATCAGTTAGGGCTTGAGATACATTTTTGTGGTAAATTTTCATAGTAGTATTTGTTATAATTTGACTTAACCTGTAATGAAAGCAGCTTATTACAACTCTAGATTCAGTATGTATAACAAATAGTTGAAAAATATAATTGACAAGTCTTTAATGGGCAAAATAAGCACCATAAATTGAGAAAAAGTTAAAAAAATAGTTTACGAGGGCATTTACTGTCAAACAAGCAAATTAGAAGAAGTAAGGAGTAAATTAGAACATACTGTAATAAATTTACTTTTATGTATGTTGCATAAAATAAAATCTGTAAATATATATTTCAAAAAATAATTCTCTGGCTTCTTCTCTATTGCAGAGATTCTGTTCAATTACTGATTATTCATTTATGACCTTAGCAAGGCTTTAAGGGAATTACCTGAGTCAGGCCCTGAAACAGGTTTTTCATTCATTCACCACAGCGATCCCAGGCCATATCAGAGAGAAAGCAGACATACGGATCTCTCCTAACCAAGTTGGCAAACAAATCTTGTCACTCAAAGAACTATACTACCACACCTGTAACAAAGGTTCCTTCTCCCCATTACATTAGCTCTTCTCTCCACATTAAATTTACTTGCTTTAAGGGCCAAGGCCTTCAATCAAAATAAGCCATAAATATTAGGCTGATTTCTACTTAAATTCTTTTTTCCCCAGTAGCATGAACAATCAAAAATATCCTCTCGTTAGAGTGTCCTTTGGTTAAAATAATGTCAATACAAAAGAGTGTCAAAAAAGATCAAATCAAAAGACAAATACACATACATACACTTTGACATATATTTTTCTCCAAAATAAAAGGCAAAAGAAAAAAATCTTTTGAAATATAATTAAAATTTAGAATATAATGTAAAAAGTTCAAAGTTGAAGAACAGGGAAAGAAAGAGATGAAAACCTATTCATAGAAATTTCCTCTTCCTACTTCCAAAATAAACATAAAATTATTTCTTTGATGTATTAAAACTACAGTATCTTTCAGTATAAAAATTACATGCTCCATATTTAATGTTAAAACATTCATATAATATTTTTTCTATAAACTTATTTATCTAGGTATTATTTAGAAAATACCTATTTTCTATAAATCTATTTATCTAGGTATTATTTAGAAAAAAATTTTCAAGGAATCACTTATTTTACCAATTCCAAAAGAAAGAAAAAAGTGAAGACTCAGAAAACATCAGGTAAATATGTTGAGTATTATAAATACAGAGCAATGTATGCTATTCTAGTTTAGCAATTCTCCTGTAACTTTCATATGGATTTTGTTAATGAATATGTATTCAAAATAACACACTGTAAATAACCCCATACTTTGTTAACTATCAATATCAGGGAATTGATTTATTTCCTAATAACCCACTTTCTATTCCCTTCTAGTTTCCCCAAAGAGAAATCTAGCCCCTGTAAGTTGTTCCATGAGCAAAAGGGTTCTGTCGATAAATAATTCTGAAAAACATTGTATGCTTTGACTCCTTGGAAATTCACAATGTGCATGAGTGTATTACAGGGAGAAGTCCTAGGGAAAAGAAGTCTGCTTGCTTTGTCTAAACAAGCCTCCTTCCTCCTCCCCCTGCCTGACACACTTAACAATAAAACTCTTTCTTGGGGACAACCCTTGAAACTAATATTTCACAGAACATATTTGAAAGAAATGGGCTCTCGACTATATTTCCAGAACTGCTACATAATACCTTGTACTTTGCACTAAGACTAGTAACAATATCTCTACTTGGATAGTTTTGTATTTGCTCCTCAGTTGTTATCATTTTAAACTCTTCCAAAGATGTAAAAACTTAAAAAAAATCTTTCGAGGCTACCTACATGAAGAATTCTCTTTTACACTTACCTTTCTAAAATGCTTGTCACTTTCAGATCCATGATCTGTTGCTCTAAATGCTGTTTCTCCCGATGAACCTTAAAGATAAATATGCAACCCTTTATATCTCCAGTGATGTCAACAGCCTAAGCTGAATTTTAAATTACATCTAGTCAATGAAAAAGTGAATGGATTTTAAGAGCAACTCAGGTTCAAAGCGTCAAATCACCTTTATTCCTATTTTAAGGAACATGACTGATAACCTGTGCAGAAAATAAAAAAATACTATAGCAATCACAGCGTATGTTTAACCTAACAATTAAAAATTGATAACTGAAATTACAAAAAAAAAGAAGACAATCTTTGGTAAGGATTATTTTATATGAGAGTACTTACAGTTCAGCCACATACCACTGCCATTAATATGTATAGTAGAAAAACAAATGTAAATGTCAACCATGACAGGGCAGATGAGACAAACTAAAATTACTTTTCATTTCAATTAACAAACACAATTAGATCTATTTTAAGAAAATATTTTTGCTAAGCAAATTTTCTTTTAATAGCTTTAATCTTGTAATACACATACATATTTAAGAATTTCAGTTTTATCACAAAATAATTATTTTATTATTTCCCCCTAAAGGATAATGAGTTTGCCTAATATAGTTCTGGGGTTTTAAAATTCAGCATAAGCAGCATTATAAATTTGGTCCGCAATTTTATTTGCAACTAGTTTATTAGAAGCATTTAAAAGGCATGTTAAGGTCAGCAAAAATATCTGTTTACACACCTAACAAGAGAAGTAGGTCAGAAGCTCCTATGACTTCACTAACCAATTTGTGACCTGTGAAAAATCAGCAAAAGGGGAAATAGAAATGTAAAATTTAACAGAAATGAGCAAATAAAGATGTCTGAGATCTCAGATTTCATATTACAATAGGTCAAAAACTGGGCAAATATGCCAGGATTACCTTAATAAATGCTACTTATTATGGTCCATCATACTTAAATTTGTTTTTAAAAACTGGTCCAACCATTATGAAAAGCAAGTGCATAGAAGTCTCATCTACTTGTCAAGAACAAGTGATATTTTTTCCCCTCACTATAAGCCAAGTATGTTGAAGTGCTTATGAATTGCCACTTTACTGGGCTCAACAAAGTTTAAAACCATTGTGCAACAAAAATTTGTGTTTATCTTTTTTTTAACGTCCTGTTTTTCATTGGTACTAATTTTTTAAAAATGGGACTAAACAAATAATCTACGTATTGTTCCTCCAGGGTTCTTGAAACTTTAAACAAGATCAAACAGGTCCTTCCTTACCTGTGGTGAAAAGGTCCTTCAATAAGCTGAGGCTTTCAACAATCTTGTCAAAGTCCGGGGCTAACTTTACAAGGTCTTCTGAATTAGGAAGGGCTTTTCTAATTTTCTCTGGAACAGATCAAAACATATAAATAGTATGAAACTAAGAGCATATGTCAGGTACTATTCTCATAAAGCGCTAAAAGTATTAACTTCTTCAATCCTCATGGCAACCCTACAAAACAGCTACTGTTATCAACCCCATTTACAGATGAGAAACTAGGGCACATAGCAAGGAAGCGGAGGAGCCCAGGTTCCAGCCCAGGCAGTGTAGCTCCAGAATACAGGCTCTCAGCCACTACACTATGGTACTGGCAAATCTATCAAGTTGAAAGCTCTCCTCATTAATATTAGAAAAACAATTTGAAAGTGTGCTTTTTCTGCAAATACATTCGTCAGCACAGAGCAGTTTTATCTTCAGAAATTCTGTGAATAAGTGCAAATAAATTCCACTGCCACATAAACCTAAACTAAGAAATCTGACAAAGTTTTTAAAAAAAATTGATGAAAATATATTTTTTAAAGATTATCATGAATTATTAGCAATCATAGCTATCCAATAATACTTTTTTCACATCCACCTATTGGAAAAGCGGGGGCAGTGGACAACTAAGAAAAGAAATTACTCTGGATACAAACAGACTTTTAAAGAACTTGGCTTCAAAAAGTAGAGGTAACCAAGGTATCCAATCAAAAGGAACTAGTTAGGTGAGTCACAATAAATATGCTCTGGGCAACATTACATGAACACAGAAAATGGTATTATTAATAGAAAGGCCACTTGGCAGCATGGAAATGCTAACAAAATAGGTAGTAAAATACAAAATACCAAAGTGTATATTCACAATGATTATATAATTTTTAAAAAGGGAACTAAAGTATTATTCTGTAGTAATGTGTTCATGAAGACAAAAATTAAAAGAAAAAAAATTCAAGCCAGGCATAGTGGCTCATGCTTATAATCTCAGCACTTTGAAAGGCTGAGGTGAGAGGCATGAGCTGAGGAATTTGAGACTAGTCTGGGCAACACAGCAAGACCCCATCTCTACAAAAAAATTAAAAAATTAGTCGGGCATGGTGGCACATGCATGTAGCCCCAGCTACTTGGGAGGCTGATTTGGAAGAACTACTTGAGCCTAGGAGTTCAAGGCTGCATTGAGTTATGATTGCGCCACTGCCCTCCAGCCTGAGCTACAGACCAAGACCATCTCAATCCATTGATAAGTTAAAAAAAAAAATAACCATATAAAATAAGTATAATTAAAAGAAAATGCTCCATATGGTTAGTGGCAGCTGTGGTAAAACGATGGCTTACTGGGTATATTTTTTTGTATAGTTTTTTTCATTGATATTCTATTTCTTACATGATTAAAATAAAACTGTGATATATTTGATTCATAAGTTAAGAAAATATCTCAATACAACTATTTCTCTTTCCTCAAGAAATAACCAAAAAAAATATTTTAATGTTGATGATACAAACCAAAATCGATATACTCATCAATTTCCCACACAATGTCAGGCACAATCCATTTATATTCACTAAGGTCCGGTATCATATCTTTCCATTGATCAAAAGTCTACAAGGTAAGAAAGTGTGTCAATCAGATGCTCCGAATGTCAAATAAACATGTAAAGAAAAATTATTTAATTAAAACACATTAATCTACTAAGAGCAATGTATTATGTTCAAAACTTTTAAAAAACAAATTTAAGTGGCCTCAACAGACAAGCACATAAAACGTGTAAACACTCCTCTGTTAAATATGGAAAATGTAAAAATTCAGAATATACTCCTATTTCAAACAGGTTTCATAATTTCACTCTAAGCAGTACAGTGGGGTAGAAGGAAGACAGATTGGAAGACAGGACACCTTGCCTCTGGTCCCAGAGCTGCCAAGAAGTGCTTGTGTGAGAATGCCACCTGACTTTCATATCTGTGCTACTAAATGGCAAAGCTCAAAATCAAACCTAGGTGTTCCTACTCCCAGCCCTGTGCTCCTTCCACTAGGCCATTTTCATTTCCTATAATTATAACTAAGATTCTAAAGGGATCTTCCTATTAGCATCATTAAAACAATCTAGTACATGGTAGAAACACAAAATAAATGTTTAATCATCTAACTGTATTCCGCTACACAAAAGAAAAATGATTTATGCTCTAAAAACTTAATCATGATAGAATAATTGGAAAAGCGGTAGGAATGTTAAGTTCACCTTTTTGGCTGTGTAGCCACCCCCAACAGCAGATCCTAGTATGAGATAGCGAAGTTTTAAGAGTCTCGTGGCTAATCTTGCTGGCCAAAAATTCCTGCGAGGCTGGTAGCCATATTTAATTGGAGAGAATTTCAGTTTACGTAAAGGAAGATTTGTTAGAGAAGAGAACTGCTGAAATGATGTCCTTAATTGGGGTCGTTGAAGCTTTAAGGTAGGATGACACGAATGATAAATACTTCGGGAAACCAGATGTAGTTTCTGTAGTGGTAAACCTCCTTTTACTCCAGAGCTGTGTTTCACTAAAGACTGGCAGACCTCACTGAAAGAAAAATGAATATGGAAGAAAGATCAGACAGGGTAACAATACAAAGGAAATGATGTTAGCAATATACTAAAGGAAACACCCCCCTCAAAAGTGACTAACCAGTGTTACATAATAGTTAATTTACTAACCGTTGACTTATGTGCCAGACACGGTTACAGCATAAGCTATCTCATTTAATCCTACTAATAATCCTATGTAAAAAGCGCTAGTACTATCGCCATTTTGCAGACGAGGAAAATGTGGCACAAAGACTGAGATAACTTGCCCAAAGTCACATTGACATAAGAAATAAAGGTAGAATTCAAATCCAAGCAGTAGGACTCCAGAGCCTGCACGCTAATATTTGGGCTATGATCCTGGTTTCAGGAATTGAAACTAAAGAGAGAAAAAGCAGGGACTTATTTTATTAACTACTATTCACTGTAAGTAAAAGTTGAAAACAAAAATGCATGCAAACTTTTGCTTTCAAAAACAAAACTTCTAGCAGTTTAGAACACCTTGATCTATGTCTCCTGATCCTGACAGCCTAGGGGTGGAAATTAAGGAAATTGATCAATCCTACCTCAGGCACCTGGATCCCCAGAAAAGCAAAAGAGCTCAAAAGAGAACAGAATTTAAATGTACATGATCACTGTAGAGCTCCATTTTCTTCTCCTTCCTGAAGAGAATGAAAGATTGCCAACAACCATATCTTAACATATACTCATAACTGCATAAATAGTTGCTTGCTTACTATTAATTGCTTACTAATCAAAACTAGGCTTGATTTTACATAGTTAAAAAACATTAATTGCTTTAATTACATGGGACTGGAAACTTCTTAAGGAGGAGGAGGCTGGGCATGGTGGTTGGCAACTGTAATCCCAGTACTTTGGGAGGCTGAGGCCGGTGGATCGCCTGAGGTCAGGAGTATGAGACCAGACTGGCCAACATGGTGGAAACCTATCTCTACTAAAAATACAGAAATTAGCTGGGTGTGGTGGCGCATGCCTGTAATCCCAGCTACTCAGCAGGCTGAGGCAGAAGAATCGCTTGAACCCAGAAGGTGGAGGTTGCAGTGAGCTGAGATCACACCACTGCACTCCAGCCTGGGCAACTGAGTGAGACTCTACCTCAAAAAAAAAAAAAAAAAAAAAAAAAAAGGAATCAAGGAAAACAGAAGAAATGCTGTGAAGAAGACTAGTATGGGGAAAGCAGTATCTCTTGTGTTCCTCTACATATCAGACATTACGCTAGGTGGTTTCACTATAGTGCTACTACATAAATGTTAACTCAGACAAACCCACTAAGGTTTAAGTATCCTTATTTTCCAAATTTGGATTTCTCTTTAAAATATTGTTAAAGCAAACTAAATATGGCCTGAAAAGGACTCCATACTTCTGTATTTGAGTCCTTGTGGATGAATGTAACAGTATAATAGGCAGACAAAATTGAAAACCTGAGTATTATGCATCTGTAATAATAATTTAGTGTTGGCCAATCCCAGAGGCCATACTTCAACCACTAATAGACTGCTGAGTGTTCAAATTGAGTTCAATTCTGGAGACTGCCCAATTTGCAAAGTGTTTCTTTTCTTTGCTCAATTAAACTCTATCAAACTTTAAACTCTATCAAACTTAACTTGTCTGAAGTTTTCTTTTAACAGATCTGGTGTCAGAAGTGGGATTTGAAGAAAAAAACTCTGGCAACCTCCAGGAACACCAGGTGACCAGGCGAGGTACCTGCTGAGCCTGTTGCATGCACTCACTGCTCTCCTGATTGCAACCGAAGGTCACGGGTAAGTTTTCTCTCAGATTCCGAGCTCCATTAACTTGTGTTTTGAGCTCTTGGAGTTTACTTGAGAAACACTCAGCCTGGTGTGGGTCCAAGATCTAATTGGATTAAATAATTAACTGTATTGGATTCAGTTAGAGATCTGAGACCTCTGATAGGTACCTTACTTAATAATGAAATCAGCTCAATCCAAGGAGCCTGGGACTCCACCTTCAGGGACTCAAGCTTATTTTGTCTTTAAAAATTATGGGCCCAGAAAGTGAGCATTTTTAGAAAAATGGATTAACCTCTCTTAAGAAAACTTAGAATTAAGACAGCCATAATGGGGAAGTTTTAATTTGGATAAAATTGTTTGTTTGCAAGGCATATTAGAAAAAGGGGGATCAAAACCTCCATCATAAAAGGTGGGATATATTCTTTCATGGCAAAGGCCTCTAAAAGACTAAATGAATTAACACTTGCCTCCTTAAAAAGATTCTTTACAAAAAGCAAATGAAAAGCTTAATCAATAGACCAAGGACATGACAAAAGAGGACTATATTCTGACTAACCCTGTTCCTTCTCTTTGTCCGTCTCTACCTACATACTCTCAGTCCACTAACCTTTTTGTTAAAGTACACTTCCCTGAAGACGATTTTTTTTTTTTTTTTTTTTTTTAAGAAAGGAAGTTAGACAGATGACTTACAAGGTGAGGACTTCTGATCAGCCAGTTTCACTCCATGGTCTACAACTGAGCTTAGACTCATTGTGAAGGACTTCCCTGGTCCAAGGGAAAACCTCAAAAATTTACTGAGGAATTTAGAATCCTCATAGAGGCTTACGATCCAGGACTTCCTGAATTTACCAATTTATTCAAATGATACTGGGGGCTGGTGAAGCATGGAAATGGATGGCAGCTGCAGAATGAGACAAACCTGAGGAGGATATTAACACTCCAAGAGCTCCTCACAAGGACCAAAAGTAGCTAGAAAGATTGCCGAAAGCTTTTTACATTCAATTCCTAAAATTTTTCCATAAAAAATTGGTTCACCGTACAATCTTGTAAGCAAACAAAAAAAGGGTGAACCTGTTTCAGATTACAGAACTCGCTTGGAAATAGTGTTTGTGAAACATTCTAGGCTCAAAGTACAGCAAGGAGTATTCCCTGCAGGGACTGAAATAGCATTAACTACTTTATTTACAAATGGACTCCACCCTGAACTTAGCAGTTTAATTAAAAAACGTAAGTTGCAATGGGAAGTTACAGATATGACTGAACTGGTGGGCTTACCTGAACTTTTTTTTTTGGTGGGGAGCAGGGGCGGAGTCTTGTTCTGTCCCTAGGCTGGAGTGCAATGGCACAATCTCAGCTTACTGCAACTCCCACCTCCCGGGGTTGAAGCAATTCTCTTGCCCTAGCCTCCCAAGAAGCTGGGATTACAGGCGCATGCCACCATGCCCGGCTAATTTTTTGTATTTTAGTAGAGATGGAGTTTCATTGTGTTAGCCAGGGATGGTCTTGATCTCCTGACCTTGTGATGTGCCCGCCTCGCCCCACAAAGTGCTAGGATTACAGGCATGAGCCACCGCGCCCAGCCTAGCTGAACTAGAGCAGGAAAAAACTCAAAAGGCTAACAAACTTTATGACCCTTCAATTAGAACAGTTACAGGGACCGTGACCAAAGGGACTGTCTCGTTCTTATTTTAAATCACAATCAAGAGGTCCTAGAACAAGAAGTTCTTTATCCCAAGATGTCTGCCTGTATTGCAATCAACCGGGGCACTGGAAAATGGATTGTGTGCTTTTATAACTATCAGTTTGCCCACAAACCTCCCTCTAGACCAAATTGTTTCACCCCTAGAGGGAGGCCAGGAAACCGTAGCCCTCCTGACAATAATGTTAAGAAGGCTCCAAGGGATTCCCAGCGGATTGCTCCCCATAAAACCTTTAAAGGAACATGGGGAAGCAGAGGTTAAAATAAATGAGGAGTCCGTACAGTCCTCACAGATATCAGGGCTACTCTATCTACCCATAAACCCCACTTTAATAAATCAACAAATCCCTCAGAGTAAAAAGGTAATTTCTGTGGTGAGATTTCCAAATCAAGTCCCAGAGGTTCCCTTATCTGAACCCATACAATTAACTCTGGGCCCCTTTTCAGAAAAACGCAGTTTTTTGCTATGTGATACAGCTCCAGTACTTTCAAAGCTAACAGGGCACATAAAATGTTCCTCAAAAAGAGAAATAATCGTAAGAGTTTCCTGATTCTCCTGAAGCAGGACTGTAATGCTAACTAAAGGCCGAAATTGATAAGATCGAAACTCAAGCCTGTAATATCCCTGGTCTTTCAAAAATACCTTAACATTTAAGGGCCTCGTCCCCAACTGATAGAAGAATTAAAAGTGTAGAATCTATAAAGGTACAAATAGATCATTCTAAACCTTCGCCTAATTACCCCAATATCCACTAAAACTTGAAGCAATTTAAGGGGTCTCACCAACTGTAGAAGATTCAATTAAACAAGGATTCATAATCCCATGCACCAGCCCCTGAAACACTCCAATCCTACCAGTTAAAAAAAAATGGATGAGGCTGGAGATTTGGTCAAGGTTTATTGGCAATTAATAAAACTGTAATACCAAGATTTCCTGTAGTTCCAAATCCTAATACTTTATAACTTAATGTATCCACTGGTTCCAAGTGGTCCACAGTAACAGATCTTGGCTCAGCCTTCTTTAGCATTCCATAAAGTCAATACTTACTTGCCTTTACTTGGAAAAATCAGCAGTACACCCGGAGTGAAATGCCAGAAGAGTTTACTGAAGCCCCTTCGTATTTTTCCCAGGCATTGCATCAGGACTTAATGACACTACAGTTTCCTGAAAGTTCTACTCTCATTCAATACATAGATAACTTATTGTTAAGCTCTCTATTAAGGAGTCCTCAGAAATTGACTCAGTCACAAGACTTCAATGGAAAAACTTCAATTTCCTTTTCTTTTTTTTTTGAGATGGAGTTTCCCTCTTGTTGCCCAGACTGGAGTGCAAGGGTGTGATCTCTGCCTCCCCGTTTCAAGCGATTCTCCTGCCTCAGCCTCCCGAGTAGCTGGGATTACAAACATGCACCACCATGCCCTGCTAATTTTGCATTTTCAGTAGAGACAGGGTTTCTCCATGTCGGTCAGGCCGGTCTCAAACTCCCAACCTCAAGTGATCCACCCGCCTATGCCTCCCAAAGCGTTGGGATTACAGGTGTGAGCAACTGCACCTGGCCAAACTTCAATTTTCCAAAGAAAAAGTCCACTATTTGAGATATGACTTGATTGCTGAAGGGAGTTCCCTCTCACCTGAGAGGATAAAAACTATTTAAAGTTTTCCTCGATCTGAAACCAAAAGACAATTAAAAGGCTTTCTTTGACTTGCAGGATATTACAGATCCTGGGTCCCAAATTTTTCCTTAATAGCTTCACCACTGTATTAGCTCACTAAAAATGCTGTCCCAGAGCCTTTACCTTGGGAAGACAGTCATGAACTGGGTTTTGGCCAAATGAAGTTGGCCTTAGAAGAGACCCCAGCTTTAGGACTTCCAAATTACACTAAACCTTTTACCTTGTTTGTGAGTGAGGGTAATAATCAGGCATTAGGAGTCCTTACTCAAGAATATGGTGCTAAATACAGGCCCACTGCATACTAAAGCCTGCAATTCCGCCCAGTTTCTAAATCAAATCCTAATTATTTAGAAGCACCAGCAGCAGCCACCAACCTGGTAGAAACTCCATCAGATCTGGTTTTAAATGAACTTAATTTGCAAGTCCCACACATTAAATTCCAATGAAACCTCGCATTTTTCAGTGAGTAGACTAACATCTTATGAATTACTTCTCCTATCTTCTAATCTTTATCTAAAAGGCTGTAATCCTACATAACCCTGCTACTTTGTTATCTCCGTCTGAAGATGGTGAAGACCACAAAAGTGTTAAGTGTAGTGTCAGAAATTGTGGCCCCTCATGTTGATGTATAAGATACTCCACTGAATAATACTGCATTAATACTTTTTGCTGATGGGTCCTATGCCAAAAACTCAGAAGGAAAATATCAGGCAGGATATGAGTTAACAGAGAAGGGAACTTTTCCTCAATTTAAGTCTGCCTACCCTGCAGAGCTTTCTGCCCTCATCCGAGCACATCATATAGCTAAGGAGAAGTCAGTAACTATTTGTGGATAGCAGATGTGCTTTCGGAGTAGTACATGATTTGGGCATGATATGGAAACTACAAGGGTTTCTCACCTCTAGTGGGATCCCCATAAACAATGGACTCCAAGTAGATGAGCTCCTTTCTGCTATCCTATTACTATTGCAGATTACTGTTATTAAGATTGAAGCTCATACTTGTAGAAATTAAGCCAAATATCAAGGAAATGTTTTAGCAGATTTTTATGCTAAAACAGCTAGAGCTAAAACTGCCAAGATATGCAATCTGAATGAACTCTACAAGATTAATCCAAGCCAACTTCCTTATGATGACCTATTTAATAAACAGTGCAATGCACCTGATTTGGAAAAGCAAAATTGGTATGTAAAAGGATGTAAATTTAATGTGAAGCAAAAACTCACAAAGGGCCTGGATGGCTGCCTGGTCCTTCCTGAGTCTTTGAAGCTTCCATTATTGAAAGCTCTGCACTCCACAACTCAACATGGAACAGATAAAATGATCCAAATTATGAAAAAATACTGGTGGGGTGACTCTTCCAAAATTGCTAAAATGATTTATAATCAATGTTTGACTTGTCAAACTCATAATCCTGGAAAAACTTGAGGTAT
The DNA here is from genome assembly GCF_049354715.1 of Callithrix jacchus. NCBI lineage: Eukaryota > Metazoa > Chordata > Mammalia > Primates > Cebidae > Callithrix > Callithrix jacchus. The sequence goes on along the minus strand of NC_133516.1, from coordinate 22,520,494 downwards.
TATAGTTCTACCACCCAATGGACCATTTGAACACATACAGATGGACTGCATTCAGTTGCCACCCTCAATGGGGTATCAGTATGTTCTTGTAATAGTTTGCATGTTTTCTGGTTGGATAGAGGCCTTCCCATATAGGAAAGCTAATGCTCTAACCATAGCTAAAAAAATTATTAGAAAATGTTTTTCCTTTATGGGGGGGTGGCGGTCCCTCTAAAAATTTCCAGCGATAGAGGAACTCATTTTACTGGGCAAGCTATTAAGCAGTTAAATAAGGTGTTACTGACACAGTGGCATTACCACTGTCACCCTCAGTCTTCAGAAAAGGTTGAAAGAACAAATAGCATATTAAAACTGAAATTGGCAAAGTTAACTGAATCAACTGATTTGCCTTGGCCAAAGGCTCTATCTTTGGCTTTTATGGCAATCAGAGTCACTCCTGTTGGAAAACATAAATTGACCCCTTATGAAACAGTCACTGGAAGGCCTACGTCCCTATGTGTCCCTACGTCCCCCCATCTCATGCTTCTCCTGCTCTCTTAAACTTTGGTATGACTGAATGCTGCAAGGCTTTAATGTATTATGCCAAAGTATACTTCCCCCAGGCAAAGGAAGCTTTTGGAGATCCACCAACTGAGGACAATCAAACCCTCCATGGTCTGGAACCTGGAGACCGGGTTTTCTGGAAACGACATCAGAGGAAGATCACTCTTGAACCTCACTGGATGAGTGCAGTGAAGCTTTAGGGCCTTGAACCCTGGGTCCACATCTCACAACTCAAAAGGGCCCCTTCAGACTCCTGGAACTGTACACCCATTGGAGACTTTAAGGTAAAGCTGACCATGAAATCTCTCCCCAGAAGCAGACAACATCCTAGTTGTAGACAGCTTTCCCAAGATCACTGATCAAGACTTCTCTACCATCATGAAAGCCTTATGTGTTTTTCTGTTTTCCTCAGTTTTTGCCCTAATCCTTTCCTTTTCCTTCCATAAAAATCCATGGGACCATAATCAGTGGATGGCATTAGCTCCAGCTTATGCTCTAGCACAAAAGCAGAGTAACTGTTGGGTTTGTGGGCTAATACCAATAAATCAGGAAACGATTCCACTGGTGCCAGTGCCCCTCCACGTTCCCAATGAGTTACCCTGAAACTCCAAGGGAAGAATGGAAAGCTATTCTTGATATTCTAAACATCACTGCTACTTGCCTTCCTACACTCACTAAAAACAATATTCCATTTCAATTGATAAGTTGATCATATAAAATATAAAAAACCAATCCAAGTGGTGCCTGAAAAAGGTATACTGTGCTTCCAGGCATCACACACTCAAGATTTGGGAATTACTCACGTTGGTACAAGTGACTGCTTGTAAAATGTAAGCAGATTAAATCCAGTGTGTCTCTTTTTATTAGATGTTATACATCCTTATAACATGCTATGAAAGGGCAACAGAAAAGTAAATTTCCCGCTGGACATTATTCAGGAGCTACATAGATTTATAGTATGATCCCTGCTCAAATACAACTAGGTGGCCCTCTTTTTCAACCCCTGAGGGTCTATACTGGGTCTGTGGAAAACCTGCATGTTCTGTTCTGCCTCCTTGTTGGTTGGGTTCTTGTTACTTGGCCTGGCCTACTCCTGCCTTTTGAATTGCTTTCCCTGAAAAATTCTCATGATAGCCCAACAACTGAAATTAGCACTAGCCTCGAAATACATGAGGATAAGCTAGTTCCTACTGAGGAAAGATTCCAGTGGGGTTCCTGGGGGCTCACTCTTGGTGGCAGTGAAGTACCATTTGTATGCAATTTAAAGCTAATTCATAAATAGGGAAAAGTCTTGGATTTTGTAGCCAATCAGACCTCCCTGGGTTTCAGATGGGTAGAAGCTACTCTCAGAAAGGCACATGACAACAAACATACTCAATGAAAACACTTAATGGAACATAATGCAGCCTTAGATCTTCGTGCTCAAGCTAGAGGTCTATGTTTGGTATTAAACAAAACTGAATTTTGTACTCTCCCCCCAATTCTGTTACTACAAAAAGCTTAATTGAAAAGGTAGCTGATACTGCTGTTCCTTAGACACTGCCATCAAATACATTAAAGAAACCTCTCAAGAGAAAGCAACCTATGATGTGTTTACAGGAGCAACTCACAGGGGGTTTGCAAGGCATTCTAAGTGGTGAATGGCAAGCCTGGGTTTTCCAAGGGTTTCTAATCTTTATATTTCTTCTAGTAGGTTTCCAAGTTATTATGACTTGTATTACCAGGGTAACAATGAAAATGAATACCTCTTTAAGTCAAGCTATTTTACAGCAAACTATGGCCCTTAATCACTATCACACTCCAAACAAAACTGATTAATTAAACCCTAATACTGTTGAACTGCTTACATTGTCTGAACCTTAACTTGGCTAATTTGGTTCAATTCATTTCATAAGAACTTTTATTAAGGAGTAGGCCTTGGCATTTTGATGGTATACTCTTGATAGGCATAATAATAGTTCCTTTGGTGTGCTGTATCCTCTTAAGTCTTAAATGTTCTGTATGCCGCTATAGATTGAGAGTTGAGTGGTCTCACTCCAACTGGATCAGCAAGAACATAAAGAATCATTTAGCTGGTACAAAGCTGCGCCTTGTGAATTCCATATCAACACCAAAGACAACTTGTGAGACTCCATACTGAAATTAAAGATGACTTACAATTCCACACTGAGACCAAATAAGCCTTTATGAGGGTGAGGGAGAGTGGTGTCAATGCCTAAAGTTTTGGTCAATCTCTTTAAATTGAGGGGTTGACCAAAAGGGGGGGATTTATTAAAGTGAATTAAAAACGGCCTGAGAAGGACTCTGTACTTCTATATTTGAGTCCTTGTGGAGAAATTGTAACCTAGCTTGATAGGCAGACAAAACTGAAAACCTAACTTAGTAGTACGCATCTGAAATAACAGCAGAGTGTTGGCTAATCCCAGTGGGTATATTTCAACCACTCACAGACTACTGAGTGTTCAGACTGAATTCAAATAAGGCAAACGATGAGCTGTAACTAAGCTCGCTGTTTCTGTGTCTTAATTCTGATTCCTGTAGGTCACTTAACCTTTTCTGTCTATAAATTTATTCTGACCACAAGGCACCCCTGGAGTCTCTCTGAATCTGCCTGCGGTGATTCTGGAGGCGGCTCAATTTGTGAATCATGTCTTTTCTTTGCTCAATTAAACTCCATCAAATTTAACTTGCTGTAAGTTTTCTTTTAGTATCATGTTTTGCCTAAGATAGAATGATTAGCAAATGGTGGAAGAGAGATTGAAACTAGGGTCAGCCTGACAGTAAATCTCAAATTATTTCCACAAGTGATGCTTGTGGGCAAGAGTGTAGGAAGAAGCAGATGCAGAAATACGTGTGGACCCAGATAAGAAGCTAAGTTGACTCGTGCCACTTCCTCCAGAGCCCCAGGATGTTACTGCACCATGCTCTGGCTCATCTATAGGATGAAGTGTGATGGAGGTTTAACAGATAAAAGCGAGAAAAAGGGGCCGGGCGCGGTGGCTCATGCCTGTAATCCCAGCACTTTGAGAGGCCGAGGCGGGTGGATCACGAGGTCAAGAGATCGAGACCATCCCGGTCAACATGGTGAAACCCTGTCTCTACTAAAAATATGAAAAAAATTAGCTGGGCATGGTGGTGCCTGTAATCCCAGCTACTCAGGAGGCTGAGGCAGGAGAATTGCCTGAACCCAGGAGGTGGAGGTTGCGGTGAGCCGAGATCACGCCATTGCACTCCAGCCTGGGTAACAAGAGCGAAACTCCGTCTCAAAAAAAAAAAAAAAAAGGCGAGAAAAAGAAACAAAGTCAAAAAAACAAAAGGAATAAAAAAGAGAAAGAAGGGCACAGAGATAATAATGAAAGGACAAAAGACCCAAGGAGCTGGCATATAGGCTCATAGGAGGAGTAAAACTGGACTGAATTTCCAACTGAACAGTTATTGACTATGAGGCTGAATGTTTTTTTGGGTAGGAAATGGGGAACTATGGAAAGTTTCAGAGTAGAATAAGACTAATGAAACAGTAATTTAAAGAAGATAACATTTAGGTCAAAGTAGATCAGAAGGGGAACAAAAAGGTAATCTCATTTCAGTTATCCAAATGTAAGAGGAGGAGCCTAAAGTCAAGTGGCAGCAATGGAAAGGAAAGGGAAAGGCAGACATGAGGATGGCAGACTAGGCCCAGGAGGAAGGACAAAGGTGATCACTGATCGCCACAAGGTTTTACCTTGTGTGACCAACGTTATCACTTACAGAGAGACATATCAACTGGGGAAAGAGCTCATGGTTCCACAACATTTAGCTCACACTTCTTTCACGTACATCCTTACATCCATTTAGTCTATTGAGTCAGAAGAACTCTGGTTCCAATCACATTTTCACTGCTTACTAGCTGTGCAGTCGTGGCAAATTATGAATTTCCTAAAGCCTCAGTTCTTAGTTGGTTAAAATAGCAATAATAGCTGTATTAGAGAGTCACTGTCAATAATCAATAGTCTGATATTTGTTCTCCATATCTATTCACCTCCTCCATATCCATTCACCCACTTATCCACCTTAGATTATCTGGTTCATCATTTCAATAAGTCTTTTGCAAATATTTGAAACTCCCTGTCCTCTGACTTGTTTGACTTGTCCAACAAAATACAAGCCCTACATGAGCCTTATCATTTTTCTCTCTGCCTATACCCAAGGAAACAAAGCGCTACTGGAGAAAATCACACCCACTGGAAACACATCTCAACTGGGCCCTCAAAATCACTTAATAATCCTACTTCGTCTCTCTTTTCAATTCGCTCTTACACTCTCTGCTAGGAGTATTTCTTTTTCTCCAAGCTCTTCTAATCTCCCCTTATCTCTCCTGACCTCCCCCAACTCTCAGTAGATGACCTTGCCCCCTACTTCACAGGGAGAATGGAATCTATCAGAAGGACATCTTTCAACTTCCTCATATAAAAACTATTCACCTACTCTATCTCCACCAATCCTCTTCTCTCTCACATTCTAAGTGATATTCCTCCCATTAAAGGTGTCACTGTTTGAAATGCTCTTTCCTCCTGCTCTTTGAGGAATCTTAAGTCAAATCTCTCCTATCTTCGTTATTTATTTTTGAGACAGAGTATTTATTGACTTATTTTTGAGACAGGGTCTTGCTCTGTTGCTCAAGCTGGAGTGCAGTGACACTATCAGGGTTCACGGTAGTGCCTACCGTGCAGGGCTCACGATCAGGGCTCACTTTCTGGGCTCAAGTGTGATCCCCTGCCTCAGCCTCCCAAATAGCTGCGACTAGAGGTGTGTGCCAGCATGCCCAGTTAATTTTTTTTGAATTTTCGTAGAGACAAGGTCTTGCTATGTTGCCCAGGCTGGTCTCCTACTTTTGAGCTCAAGCGATCCTCCCTTTCAAAGTGTTGGGATCACAGGTATTAGCCATGGTGCTCGGCTCTCTCTCATCTTAAAAGGAGAAAAAAGTACCCCATTTCCCTGCTCTAGCTATTTTATTAAAATAAAAGCCAAACCAACCTGATTTCCATTTCTACCACTTCAGTGAAACAGCTCTTACTGAGGGCACCCAAGGCTTCCAACGGGCATTTTTTTCAATTCTGGTTTTATCTGACCTGTCAGCAATACCTTGACAATGTTGACACCACCTCGTTGCTGAAACTTCCTCTTCCCTGGGCAGTCTCATTGGCTACTCCTGTTCAGTATCCTCAACTACCTTTTCAATGTTGGGAACCCATCAAGGCTTAGACCTAACCTACTTCTCACTCTCCCTAGGCAATCTCATCTATATCCGTTTCCTCCATTACCATCCACATATCCGTGTTTCTCAAAATTATGTCTAATATGGTGAAGTTCCAGACCCTTCTGGAAATAGGAACTTTAGGGATTTGCACATAAGAGGAGGAGGAAATAGTGAAAAGTAAAAACATCTTAGGGACGAACTTAGTCCTGGAGTTCATTTGGGGTGTGTGTGTGTGTGTGTGTGTGTATGTATGGCTTAACTACTTTCTTAAAAAATGCAGATAACTTTTGACACCAATTATGTCTAATATGGTGAAGTGTCCAACTGCCTATTCAGCATCACCACTTAGATAATAAAAAGGTACATCAATGTCAAGATATACAAAACCTGATCTCTCCTCCCCCTCCCACACAAAACCTGACCCTCCTGCCGTATTCCCTTTCTTAGGAAATGGCATGAGCAGCAATTCAGTTACTTAATTCACAGACACAGGGATCATTCTTGATACCTTCTTTATCCTCACTCATCACCAGAACATTCTTCTGAATGCAAATCTGATCACTGTCACTCACCTGCATCAATCTCTTAAATGACTCCCCCTGCATTTAGAGTAAAATCCAAACTCCTGGTCTGTAATGCCCTGCACAGTCTGGCCCCTGCCTCTCTTCCACTTGTCTCAGAGCTCCACCGACAAATTTTCATCCAGTTCCTTAATTGTGCCATCTCAGGACATGATACCTGCTATTCTTGGGCAGTCTCTCCTAGATACTTAACTTGTGCTACCCATCAGTTTCACCTCAGGCTTCCCCTCCTCTCCCCAAACCTACAAAAGAATGCAAGTCCACCTACTACAGTTTTCGACTCTGTACTTTCTCTTCAGAGTTCTTATAAAATTTTTATATAACAGTGTAGTTATTAGATTAAAATTTGTCTCCACTAGTAAGCTGTAATATTCGTAAGAACAGGGTCCTATCTGTCTTGCTTAGCATTGTGTTTCTGAGGTCTTAGCCCAGTACCTCACAATGATAGATAATAAATTTATTAAATAAACATGTTAATGGGAGAATTAAACTGTAAAAAACAGGTCAGAGAACCATAGCAGTGGCTGAGTATGTGCTTAGTAAATGTTATTTTAACATTAATCTGCACTAACCTCCCCTAATGTATGAATGAATAAACAACTCTTTAACACTCAAAAGTTATCTGCATTTTTTTAAGAAAGTAGTTAAGCCATATACACACACACACACACATACACACACACACCCCAAATGAACTCCAGGACTAAGTTCTTCCCTAAGATGTTTTTACTTTTCACTATTTCCTCCTCCTCTTACGTGCAAATCCCTAAAGTTCCTATTTCCACAAGAGGGGCAACAAGAAGTATGGATGGGGGGCAGGGACAAGAATAGGAAGTACAGTAACCAGTATTTCAGGCAACTACATGAAAAACGTTCTCCAATTAGTCGCCTGGAAGAGATAATGAACTCAAAGCAAAATTCTAGTATTAGCACTTCTTGGGAAGGCACCCTCAAGAACTATTTTTAGGGCTTCAATTCAAGAAGATGCTCTAAACAATCAATGCTCATACAGGAGAGGACTGTTTTTCACAAAAAGGTCCTCAGGTCAGGGAATGAAAAGATGAAATTAAGATTAAAGCACCATCTAAGAAAATACTGTTTCAGTAACCCTCCACCTCACTCCAATCCCGCTGAATGTTAACAGCAGCAATTGCCCCAGGTTGAGCAATCTACCAGAAAGGCTCGTAAGTGTACATGGGAAAGGGAAGTTTCCACAGTGAGCAATCCCACAACAATACTGGCATTTGGAACAAGCTCAGATCATCTGCCCACTCCCTAAAAAGCCCTAAAATAAAGCCTGCTAATTGACACATCACACACCTAAAACAGTTGGCTAATTTAGCTCTCTCATTCAGGGTTATCCCACACAAGGCACCTACAGCAATCATTAGTCTTTCATAGTTAAATATATTTAGATAACCAGACTATCTTTAAAAACCAGCAACTCTTAAGATGGGGACCAAAAGAAACAACATTATTAATCCTAAAAAAAGCAGAGATAGGAAATCCTAATTACTATTCTCAGGAGAATTCCTAAAAATATGACAGACATAAAATGAAAGTATGTTGTTATTCAAAAACACCAATCAAAGAACAATATAAGGTGTACAGAATTAAACATGTCTTTAAGAGTTTAATAAATAAATGTTTTTAAAAGTTCATGGAAATGAAAGTTGCAATACTCAGTGCTAGGGTGCCCTCTGAAAGGAAAAATAAATATAAAAAAATTAAGTTGTCACTAAATGCAATGGCTCATGCCTGTAATCCCAGTATTTTGGGAGGCCAAGGTGATAGGATCACCTGACCTGAGCCCAGCAGTTCGAGGCCAGCCTGGACAACATGGCATGGCCCTGTGTTTAATAAATAAATACATAAATAAAGTTGCAATGGCCAATATTAAAAAAATCAACAGTAAAACCATAAAATGAATTAAGCAAATTTCCCAAGACATAGAACGCAAAGATAAAAGGTGGAAAATATGAAAGGAAAGTGAAGTGATGCAGAGATGTGGTACTGTGGTATCCGAAGGGAGTGGGAGAATGGGGGTGAAATGCATCCTGCGGTATGGACAAAAGGATCTCCTGGGATTCAGCAAGAAGGTACTGAAGCTTATAGATGCAGTATTTTTTTTGCATCTTATCCTTTAAGAGTTGGCCTATGATGCAAATAATTAGTAGATACATACACAATTTAAAAATAAAAAAAGTGTGCATACATAGTAGCGTATATGTATACTTTTCAACAGATAATGTGTACATATATTATTTTGGAAATCACGGACATAACGGATCAATCTAAGAGGATCACTATCCATCTAAGAGATGTCTAGAAAGAAAAAGAACAGGAAAAATGAAAGGAAGGAAATAAAAAAATAAGAGAAAAAAACTTCTCCGAAATGAAGAAACATAAAGGCAAAGGCCCATTGAGTGCCAAGTCAGATGAGCAGCAAAAGAAAACAAAACCAAACCCAAACCTGGTCAAAGCCTTGAGAAATTTAGGATAAACAATAAGGTCAAGACTCTAACAGGTTCCATGAAGGGAAAAACAAGAGACTCACAAAAATGAAAAAGTCAGATTGTCATGAGAATTCTCAGCAGCAACAAAGAATTACATTAGAAGAAACTGTAGGAACGCCTTTACCATTCTAAAGGAAAAGAATTTTGAATACAGACTTCAATATTCAGTGTAAATTAAAAATCAAATATGATCCAAAATAGGTTTCCCCCAGAAATCATCTTCTCTCTTGTTCCTTTACCATAACTTTTATTAATACATTATTTCCTAATATGTAAATATTTTAAAAATAATTGTATGCAAATTATTTATTGCACCAAATGTTAGTATTGATGTTTTCACATGTCCACGAGCATGTTTTTATATATGTATGTAAAAAAAAGGCGTATGTTCTCATCTGTTAAGGAGTAGGAATTTAACTGTGTTCTTTTACAACATGCAAAGGAACTACAGCAAAAGGCAAATTCCAGAGCTTGGGGCTTCTGTCTTCCCACATCTCCACTTCTTTAGGTAGCTAAACTGTGCCATCACCAGGAGACATTTTTAAGTCATGACTCAATGACATCCATGCTAACTTTAGAAATAATTTAGCCCAATTACATCCAGTTAAATTAAAAAAACTTATAAATCAGTTTGTTTTAAAACTTCATCTTTGTAGTTCTTCCTACACATCTTAATTGCTCCAACAGAGAATGATATCTTCTGCAGTCTTTTTTTATTTAAAGAAAATCAGATATTTCCCTACTAAATATAGAGAAGTAGAAATGCAAAGGTTGTAAATAACTTTAATACCCAGGGCTGTGAACTTCCTCAAAGACTAAAATTCCATGAGAGTAAAAACACTTATGCAATAGTTCTAATTGACTAACACCGTAACTATTTTATGTCATCTAGTTCTGCATTTGGACTCCAGTTAACCAATATAAAACAAATGGATTCCATTATTTATAAACACGATACATTATCTACACCACTTAAAAAGGTCTAGAAAAAATTCAAGTGTTTAGAAGTTGAGTTAATTCAGGAAAACCAAGTTTTTCTAACTTACTTTGATGCATATTACTTCCTACCAAATGCCTGTAACAATGAGTTAAGCTGGAAGGTATCTAAGGATAGTAAAATAAAATTACGTATAAAATCCAACTTAACTTCATTACAATGCATATAGTAACGCACAGAAATGAAAAGATTTCTATGATTTTTCTATTTAGAATCAAACCACCCCAGAACAACAATGATTGTGATTAGAAGGGTGGTGCCACGTTCACCACTTTGCATCAAAAAAATCAAGTCTCCCTCCCTAAACACAGAAAAAAGCTGCTATTGAGAAGGCATCTCGAATCACCATGTCTCACACTGTGTGCGTCACCGCTCTAGTTCTGACTCCAATCAGCCGTCAAGGGAAAGAGACAGACACCCCTTTAACCGAGAGAAGAGGCCAAGTAACTGAAGGCGCAACGTACACATGGCGTGGAAATGGAAGAAAGAGAAGACAGCGACAGTTAGGAGAAATGTGGGAGGTGACTCACGGACAGAGCCAAACCTGGCAGGGAGAGGACAGAAAAAAAGGCAAAAAAGGCAACTAGAGACAGAACAGAGGACACAAGGGTGTAAAGGGCAGAGACAAAAGGACAATAGAGACGGGCCAAGATTGAGAGGCGTCCAGAATTCTCGAGTTGGATAGGGCCACAGAATAAGGGCCAGTACCGAAGCCGGCTCCGAACCTAAGTCCAGCCAGCGCTCCTGTCATTCCGGGTCCTCAAGAATATCTGGGAATTCTCCAACAGCCCTCGGCCTGGCCTGAGAGTTATCTGCACATTTTGGAGATAAAGACAAGACAACCCCACTCTCAAGAGGTCCCAGAATTAACGGGGCCAGATCAGAGCGTGCACTTACCAGGCCACAGCGGCCCGACGTAGTCGCCACATCCCGCGGAGGGGGAGGTCACGCAGACGCCGAGATGGCCACGCGGGAGCCCCCGTATGAGCCCCAGCCCGGCTCCTGGTCCAGGAATGACCCAGGAAGAGGCCCTCAGCAGCAAGGGCACAGAGTCGCTGGCGAGGCCCTCCCAATGGCGCATGGACTTCCGCAAGAGCCTAACAGGCACCCGTATTCAGTCCGTCACGGAAACAACCACTTCACCCTTTCTAGGAGGACAGCACGAACGGTCCGCGGAGGACCAGCGCATGCGCACAGTGCCTCGGGAACTGCCTTGCGCATTCCGTCGCCTTCCTCCTGGCCCGCCCTCTTGCTTCAGGTTTGGAATTCAAAATTAGGCTCGCAGGTTAAAGATTTTGCCAGGGTAGGTAGCAAGAGTTGGGCGAGACGGGAAGGGCTAAAGGCGTGAAATGAGGATTGATGAATGCTTACCGGGAGCCATGAATTTAGTGAGTTGGTTATTGAGGGAGCATGAAGGAAACTAGAGTGCCAGGTGAATACGGTAATAGAGTAATACACACTAATGCTTGCACGTTTGCCTGCTCTCTCTGTTCGGCGTCTGTTTGAAAGCCCGTTCACATCCATAGGGCAGTCTTGGGAGGTGAGAAGCAGGAGGAAGAGTCATGGATAGGTTAAGTCCCTTAGAATCTCCGAGGATCAGATCGGAAAGGGACTTATCAATTAGGCCAGTAACGGGTTTGAAATAAGCTTGTGTGGTTTATAAAAGGCGTCAAAATGACTGGTTCATTAACTGTTTAAACAAACTTTCTTCGGACTCTTAAGCCCGCCAGTGTGTTGAAATGGTCCTCCTCAGGGCCTCCACCAGCTACGTATTTTTGTGGTCAGTGAGCCTGCCGCAACATTCAGCTCGAATGCCGAGTGCTGAGCACTCTTTCAACTACTTTGCCTCTCTTGGCTATGAGAGCATCACATTTTCCTTTTTCTCCGGAGCTGCTGCTCCCAGGCCCCTTTGCTGGCTCCTCTCCCAAACTTCTTAATGTTGGACAGTTCCAGATCTCGGCCATCTTGAGCTCCTCTCCCTATCTATCTACATTCTCTCCTTAGGTAATCTAAGTCAGCTCCATGGATTTAAATACTCTTTCCTCTTCCAACACAAACCTTTTATGTTTTACAAGGAAACTAGGACCCATAAAAGGGATGTGGCCTGTGAAAGGCTATGAAGCCAATTTTTAGGGACTAAAATCAAAGGGTCTTGTGCATCATCTTTACTTCAGGGATCTTCCTCCCGGTCACCGCCTCCCGCCCCATGCCACACACATACACAAATATGCAGAACATAAAGAAAATTCCTTTTCCCTTAATTGTCAGAATCGTAAGTCTGGACCCATGCATTCACCATACCACCAAGTGTAGACCTAGCCATTGATAGCAAGCTTCTTTAATGCAGGACTCTTGGAATTTTCTTTATTTATTTTGATGTCTGTTTCAGTGGCAAGTAGTAACTTGATGTACCAACCCATTAAAACTGTAGGATTGTAGGATTGTACAAAAAGTCTTTGTAATCGTTACTTCCTTGTTACTTTAGAAAATAAAATTCAAGAAACCAAAAGACTTTAACAACAATAAAAAATAAAAATTAGGGAGAAAAGACTTTAACCAAAAAAAAGGAGAAACTAACCACCATCACCTTTTATATGTGGTTATCGTTATGTTTTATGAAACCCTTGTTTTACAATTCTACTTCTAGGCATTTATCCTGTGGAATCATTCCCACATATGCAAAGATGTATGCATAATGATGTTTATTTCTGCACTTTATGAAATGGCAAAAGATTGGAATCAATATAAATGTTCAATGTATGGGAACTAGACAAATATATTACATCCATACTAGCCATGAAAACCTATGCTTTAGGTCTGTGTGTCCTGATAAGGAATAATCTCCCATATATACATAGTATTGCACATGAAAAAAAAACAAACTGTTGTATAATAAAACTGCCACCATTGGTCCAAATTCAGCCCACAGAACTGTTTTGTTTGGCTTGGACACTGTTGGCCTATCCAGTGTTTTAAAAATAATACTACATTTGGGCCAAGTGTGGTGGCTCACGCCTGTAATCCCAGCACTTTGGGGGGCTGAGGCAGGTGAATCACTAGGTCAGGAGTTTGAGTGAAATCCCATCTCTACTAAAAATACAAAAATTAGCTGGGTGTGGTGGCATGTGCCTGTAGTCCCAGCTACTCGAGAGACTGAGACAGAAGAATGGCTTGAACCCAGGAGGCAGAGGTTGCAATGAGCCAACATTGTGCCTCTGCACTCCAACCTGGGTTACAGAGTGAGACTCTGCCTCAAAAAACAAAGCAAAACAAAACAAAAAAACCTACATTTGTTGCCAAAATAAAAATCAAGAAATTTTACTTTTTAAAAAAATCACATTAAATTATCAGGAGGCCTAACAACATCAACATTCAATTTTTATGTACAAAAAATCAAAAAAATGTCTTGGAACAGGAGCCAAGAAGTAGTTTTATCCTTCAGGCACTCATGTCCTCTTCAGTAGTTCACACTCCTTCATCTTACTGAAACTGAACACATCAATTACTATTTATCTTGAAGCTTGTGCTTCCACTTTTCTTAGTAAAAATCAAGAGGAAAGGGAACCACTACTTATATTGAAACTGCCTTGGCAAAATTATTATAGTAAGAGAAATGTGACATAGTTGACTCCATCTTGCTTCTGACCTCCAAGCTGTCCTTGGTCATTCCTGGACTTAAGCCAAGTTAACTTTGAGAGGAATACAGTTTATAGTGTAAATTGAAAGCAAGGATTATGATAGTCCCTCCCTAAAACTAACTACCTCCTTGCTCTGGGACCAAAAACCACATTTGTAAGAAAGGCCATGAGAATAGGATCATGGGAGGGGCCTGACCTGTGCTAAGATGTAGGTATAGTTTCTATAGACCCTTCCTGCTCAGGAATCAATGTGACCAGAGGTCACAAGATTTGTCACCTCCCCAGTTGCTCCTGTAGATGACATCATTACTATAGAACCTAAGACTTTTTTTTGTGTGTGTGATATCTTTCAGACTAACCCCACTGAGACATATGACTCATGACTGAACTGATCCTGTGGCCCCAACCAGAGGTGGATTCAGCACACAGGATTGTTTTCCCATGATTTCATCCCCAACGAATCAGCAGCACCCATTCCCTACCCCGCTGCCCACTAAATTGTCCATAAAAACCCCTAACCTCAGAGCCTTCAGGGAGACTGATTTGAGTGATAACCCCAGTTCTCCTGTATAGGTTGGCCTTGAATCAACTAAACTCTCTCTACTGCAATGCCATGGTCTCAGTGAATTGACTTTGTCTGTGCAGCAAGCAGGAAGAAACTGTTGGATGACTACCATATCAAAAGTGAGAGAAAATGAAGGACTGAGAGGGTCAGCCATTTCCAAAATAATGAGAAAGACCTATTTTTTTTTTTGTTGGCAAAAGAATGCAATTATATAAGTGAATTATATTATGTTGAAAGAATACAATTTAATATGATATTATACAACAAACACACTTGCATTACTCATTTATGTTACATGCCTAACCTACAAAAATATTTGAGTTGATAAGCTGTAGTGAAGGGCAGAGTCAAGGAAGGACTTGAAAATAGTAGGTCATGAGTGGGAGGGAGACTTACCCTTTAATCCTCTGAACTTGTGTATTAATAACTTTTAAAAATAGATGTTAAAAATACTTTTCTGATCCAGAAATCATGATATAATTTTACTATTTTAAACTGAATTTTCCAGTTCAGCTTGGAATTGAGCAATTCACCAGGTAAAACTCAAAATATTTACCTTGACAAAAAAAGGGACCCTTTCAGAATTATCCAATGAATCAGAAAGGAAGGTAGTGAGAGGTGTTACTGGAAATTGAAATGTTTCAAATTGTTTTTATAAATTTTATATTTAAATTTTTACATAAAAGCTTTTGCAAAGTTCTTCCTGGGAGATCTCCAAGTTCCTTAATACTGTACTCCTCCTCTGTGGTTTCCTAGAGAAGCAAACAATTAGCTGAAGTCACACATATTTGCACCATCATCATTATCAAACTCTTCCCCAGCCCTCAGAAAAGCATGTTATAATCCTTGTTAACAAACATTCACAATCACTTCCTATGAACCCTAGTCTGAGGATATATACATATTTGAGACAGAGTCTCACTCTGTCGCCTAGGCTGGAGTGCAGTGGTGCGATCTTGGTTCACTGAAACCTCCACCTCCCTGGGTCAAGTGATTCTCTTGCCTCAGTCTCCTGAGTAGCTGGGGTTACAGGTGAGCACCACCAAGCCTGGCTAATTGTATTTTTAGTAGAGACGGGGGTTTCACCATTTTGGGCAGGCTGATTTCAAACTCCTGACCTCAAGTGATCTGCCTGCCTCGGCCTCCCAAAGTGCTAGGATTACAGGTGTGAGGCACCATGCCCAGCCAGAGGATGTTTTTTTTAAATGAGTAAACCATAGTTCCTGCCCTCAACTAGCTATGGTTTGGTTAGGAAGACAGGCATACATAAAAAGTAAGCATTAATGTGAGGTAGTACAAGCTGAGGACTAAGTAAGGGGTAGCAGCAGTACCTGCTACAGAGGCAGACTATAGCGTAATCAAGTGGGCTTAAAAAAGATAATCCTGGAGAAACAGAAAAGGATGAATTTGTGAAGAAGGAAACAGGGTCAGGAAGACTGGATGGGGGCTAGTAAGAAAGTCAAGTGTGAGGGCTCTGAACTAAAGCTTGTCAATGGGGAGTGAGAGATCATTTGAAGGATAATTCTGAGTATTTAAAACAATGAAAAACTAAATGAAAAAATTAGGAAGAGGAATCAGACGATAATGGGTTTCAAGTTAAAGTGAACTGACATTATTAGTAGCAGTCACAAATATGGAAAAGCTGATTACAAGGGAATGAAAATGCTGGCTTTGCAATGATGGTTGATGCTGCAGTGTTCATGGGTTATTCAGGTGGTAGTGAGAAATCAAGTCTTGGAGTTCCACCGGGAGATGAGGCTTGCAATACAGATTTGAGAGTTAGCTTTATGAAGGTGAAGCTTTGGGTCACATTAACCTTTGTGAAACTGTGCAAGAACTTGCAAGTGTTTGTTAATGATTAAATCCACATTGTTTTATAACGTTTGTTTATTTATTTATTTTGAGACAGCATCTTGCTCTGTTTCCCAGGCTAGAGTGCAGTGGCATGATCATGGCTCACTGCAGCCTCAAACTCTTGGGCTCAAGGGGTCTGCCCTCTTTGGCCCCCCAAGTAGGTGGGACTATAGGTATATGTCACCGTGCCTGGCTAATTTTTAATTTTTTTTTTCTTTTTTGAGACTGGGTCTCCTATGTTGCTCATGCTGGTCTTGAACTCATGAGCTCAAGAGATCCTCCTGCCTCAGCCTCCCAAAGTGCTGGGATTGTAGGTGTAAGCCACTGCACCCAGCCTACATTTTTAAGACTAAATATACTACATTCAGTGCAATAATGCAAGAACAAGAAATGTAAGGCATAATATTTTCAGCTGCCATGGCTGATTACATAGAAAACCCTAAGAAATTAATAAAAAGCAAACACCAGAAGTAGCGAATGAAGGAGGACCTCAGACTATAAACCCAACATAAACAAATTCTGTTTCTATATACTTTCAAAAATACCTGCACAGACATCAGATCTTAATCCTTGGAACTTGTGAATGTTACCTTATTTGGAAAAAGGGTCTTTACAGATGTGATTAAGCTAAGGATATTGAGATGGGGAGATTATACTAGATTATCCAGGTAGGCCCTAAATGCCATTGAATATATCATTATGAGAGGGAGGTTTTCACACATATTCAGAGGAGAAGGCAATGTAAAGACAGAGGCAGAGTTTGAGTGATGCAGGCATAAGCCAAGGAATGTGGTAGCCACCAGAAGATGGAATAAACAAACAAGGAATTCTCCTTTAGAGCCTCCAGCAGGAATGCAGCATACTAACATCTTGATTTCAGCCCAGTGATACAGTTTACAAACTTCTGGTCTTCAGATTGCAAAGAGAATAATTTGTGCTGGTTTAATCCACCCAGTTTGAGGTTACTTGCTTGTTACAGCAGTCATTGGAAATTAATATCACTTGGAAATTAAATGAAAAAAATTTCATTCACAATTGCATTAAAAAAAACGTAATTAGCTATAAATTTACCAAAAGACTTGCAAAACCTCCACACAGAACTCCACACAAAACAAAAATGTTTTATAACATTTTCAAAAGAAATTGAAGACCATAATAAATGGAGAGGTATACTGTGTTTGTGGAATAGAAGACTCAATATTGTTAAGATACCAATTTCCCCCAAATTAGTCTATATACTCAATCCATTTACAACACAATACCAGCAGACACTTTTTATAGAAATTGACAAAATATTCAAAATTTATATAGAAATGCAAAGAGCTCAGATCAAAGCCAGAACACTTATAAACATACCCAACCTCAATACTTATTATAAAACAATTGTAATCAAGGTGATGTATTGATTAGGCCAAATTGATAAATAGACCAGAATAAAGGGTTCAGAAATAGATATCCATTTCTGCAGTTAATTGGCTTTTGACAAAATCACCGAAGCAATTCAATAGGGAAAGAAGTCTTTTTTTTTTTTTTAAAGAGACGAGGTTTCTCCATGTTGGTCAGGCTGGTTTTGAACTCCTGACTTCAGGTGATCCACCCACTTCAGCCTCCCAAAGTGCTGGGATTACAGGTGTGAGCCACCACGCCTGGCCAAAAGAAGTCTTTTTAATGAATGGTGCTGGAGCAACTGGACATTAATATACAAAAAGAATGCACATGCTATACAAAAAAATAGTATAACTTTATACCATACACAAAATTAGTAAACATGAACAAAAATTGTAACCTGGGACATAGCCCTAAATGTAAAAGTAAAAACTATGGAGCTTATTGAAGAAAATGTGGCATCTTTGCAATGAGGAATAGGCAAATATTTCTTATGTCACAGAAAGTAACACCATAAAATTTTTAAAAATCCTTAATTGGACTTTATCAAACTAAAATACTCCTGTTCACCAAGTAACAGCAATGATAAGATGAATAGGAAAACTTCAAATTGGAAGAAAATGTTTTTAGAATGTGTATCTGACAAAGGATTTATATTCACGTTATGTAGGAAATTCCCATAATTCAGTACTAAAATGAACAATCCATTAAAAAATGGGCAAACATGCAGACATTGCACAAAGGAAGATGTATATGTGTATGGCCAACGAACACAAAGTGCTCAATGTTACTAGTCATCAGAGAAATGCAAAATTTTGGCAAGGATGTGAAGCAACAGAACTGTCAATAACCAAGGGTAGGAATGTAAAATGGTGCAACCACTTTGGAAAAATATTTGGCATTTTCTTATAAAGTTAAATATATACCTCCCTTTCAGTCCAACAATTCCACTGTCAGGGATTTATCTAGGAGAAATAAAAATATGTGTTCATAGAAAGGCTTATGCAAAAATGTTCATAGCAACTTTTTCACAATAATTCAAAACTGGAGCCAAATGAAATGTGCACCAGTGAGAAAATGAAAGGAAATTTATGCAAGGAAATACTAATCAACAACAAATAAGAATGAACTACTGATACATGTAACAACATGAATGAATCTAATAAGACATACAGAACTCAAAAAAGAAACATTCAGAACAGGGGTGTCCAAGTTTATGGCTTCCCTTGGCCACATTAGAAGAGGAATTGTCTTGGGTCACACATAAAATACACTAACGATAGCTGATGAGCTGAAAAAGTAAAAATAAAAAAAGACCTGATAATGTTGCCCAGACTCGAGTGAAATGGTGCAATCTCAGCTTCACTACAACCTCCGCCTCCCAGGTTCAAGTGATTCTCCTGCTTCAGCATCCTGAGTAGCTGGGATTATAGGCTAATTTTTTGTATTTTTAGTAGAGATGAGGTTTCACCATGTTGGTCAGGCTGGTCTTGAACTCTTAACCTCTGATGATCCACCCGCCTCAGCCTCCCAAGTGCTGGGATTACAGGTGTGAGCCACTGTGCCCAGCCAAAACTGATGTTTTGAGAAACAATAACAAAGTTTACGAATTTGTGTTCAGCTGCATTCAAAGCCGTCCTGGGCTGCATGCAGCTTGCCGGTCACAGGATGGACAAGCTTGATTTAGAGCATCCATTTATAGATGCTCTAGACCAGGAAACATAGGTATGGAGAGTGGGGAGGAACATTGGGGAGCTTTCTAGAAATATGGAAATGTTTCATATTTGATAGGAGTCTGAGTTACACGAACACATCCATTTGTCAAAATGCATAGCAAAGATTTGTTCATTTGAGATTTGTTTATGAACATTTTACATTTAAAAAACTACGAAGAATGATTACATGAGGAGGGTGGGAAGTGGGTAGAGGTTAGATGAAGCAAGAATCACAAAATGTTAATAACCATGTAAGTTGGCCAGTAGGTATTTGAGACTTCATTATACTTTCTGTTCACTTTGCATGTATTGAAAGTTTGCATTATAAACTTTAAAATATGTCATTTTTTTTTGTTAAAAAAATACAAAGACGCATACAGAAGAAAAATGAAATGCACCCAACAGAAGGCAACCTCATTAGTATAGGGGTGAGGAGCAGTAGATGAGCATAAACAGCAAAGAGCCTTGTGTGCTGTGTAGATTTCATTCCAGCTTGTATTCATTTCCTATTGCTGCTGTAACAAATTACCCCAAATTAGTGGCTTAAAACAGAACAAATTTATTATCTTATAGCTCTGAAGGTCAGAAATAAGAAATGGGTCTCCAGGGAAGAATCCTTTTTTATTTTTCCTTTTCCAGTTTTGACAGGCTGCCCACATTTCTTTGCCTATGGCTCATTTCTATCTTGAAAGCCAGCAGTGACTGGTCAAATCTTTCTAATACCACATCACTCTGACGCTAACCCTTCCGCCTCCGCTTTCCATATGTAAGCATCCTTGTGATTTGATCAGCCTACCTAGATAATCAAGGATAATCTCCGTATTCTAAGGTCAAGTGGTCAGCAAACTTAATTCCCCTTTGCCATATGCACAGCTTCTGATTAGGATTCAGACTTCCTTGGGGACAGCATTATTCTGTGTACTACACAGCTCCAGTGAAATTGTTTTAGTGATTTCTCTCTGATATGGAGTGTGTGAGTGTGATGGGGTGAGAATAGGGGAGGAAAGAATCAGTTAAACCACACCTGGAACTAGCTGCAGTTTTAAAATTGTACTTCTAATCTTTGTTTAGAAATCCTCTATATTTATCACTTAAAAAACTGCTTTTATGCCTTTACTGCAGTCTATTCCATGTCACAAATTTCCTTTTGTTTTGCAGTGGCACTTTTGCCTTTTCCTGCTTTTTATGTAGTTTTAAGGATATACTCTTGAATTATAAATATCGAAATATTTCCTTTACTTATTTTTAATGCGTTCTGTGCTTGTATCTTAGAGAACAAGCTTCGTTCATTAAATTGAAGATGCCAACTTATTGTCTGATTTTTTTTCTTGCCCCTGTAATAAATTCAGAGATACAATCTTCCTTCGGATTTTTCTATTTTAATAACTATTATGATTACATGCATCATAAATACTGATTTAGTGTGCTAAGTACCAGGCTACTACTTACATATGAGATCTCCTTCTATTATTTGATACAATATTTCTTTTTCACAGCTGTCATCTTTTTTTCCTTGTCATCCTACTTTATATTTATTTATTTATTTTTTTTTTTAAGACAGAGTCTAGTTCTGTTGCCCAGGCTGGAGTGCAGTGGCACGATTTTGGCTCACTGCAACCTCCACCTACCAGGTTCAAGTGATTCTCTTGCCTCAGACTCCTGAGTAGCTGGGATTACAGGCGCCTGCCACCATGCCCAGCTAATTTTTGTATTTTTAGTAGAGACAGGGTTTTTACCATATTGGCCAGGCTGGTCTCAAACTCTTGATCTCAGGTGATCTACCTGCCTCTGCCTCTGAAAATGCTGGGCTATAGGCGTGAGCCACCGCACCTGGCCCCTATTTTACTTTTATGTGGTAAAGTATGTATTGACCAATAACTATGCCCTTTAATTCTATTCCATAGTGATTATTCCTTTATGATTCTGGCTAGTGAGTTTTCATTGTTATAGATAAATATTTTAAAAAGTGATGGAAACATAATACTAAAGATTAAATTTTAAAGTGTGTTCTGTCTGTGGTTTTACATTGTGAATAACATAGAAAATTGAGAAAACATTCTTTCAGTATTGAAAACTATGATCTAATTTAGTAAAGAAGTCTCGCACATCATCATTAATTTAAATTTTACTAATGTATGTCTTCATTGTTTCACTTTTCTCTTATTCATTAATGTATGGGAAAATACGACCAATATTCATGTCAAGGCTAAACTTATAGGTTAACGAATTGAGCAGCTTCTTTGTTGAAATCAATAGGATTGATAGTAATGAAGCATTTAGTCATAGTGAAATGTATAAGAAACTTGAGCATATGTACACACACTGTTTTTGGAAGAGCCAGTTGTTAAACATTTACGCCTACACCATTGTTTGAGCAGCACACCACTGCTTTTCTTCCCTCTATTTCAACCTTTCCATCATTAAAAGCTTTTGCAAGTTAGCGTTTTTTTCTGTTTTTAAGTTTCTATGTCTCTTACAACTTATAATCTTTTCAGCCAATTTCATGTTCAAAATTGTACCTTCCCTTTCTTCCCCACCACCAGGTTCTGAGGTTTTTCTACCCCTACTTGGAAATATTTTTTACTCTGCGTTCTGGTGCATTTCCTCTTCACTTCTGTTTTAGACTAAAAACACAATCCCTACCTTCATCCTATTCTGTAACTTTGCCTGTACAATAAAAAATACATATACTATGCCTTGAGTAATTCTGCATGGTGAGTCTTTGTAGTAGAACCTACACCAGACTAGTTTCTAGCTTGCTAGCATCCTCCTCGGTAAGAGTGAGTTGAATTGTGTGCCTCGCAGAAGGACCGGCTCTCACATCTTTGCTGCTCATTGTCACAAGCTGTTGACAGTCTCCTTTCTCTCTCATACTTCATATGGTCCTAAGAATCCTTGATGGTAGGAAGGGCCAGAATAAACCAAGTTGAGGACATATCCTGCTACAACAGCTCTAATCCTAGTCCAATTCACAAACACCACCAGGACACTGGGACCTACTATCTCCCAGTTTGGAGGCCCACCTAAACAGCAGTGGTGTTTGCATTTAGAGAAGGCAAAATTAATCTGCTTTCAGTAGTCAATTTACCAGGTTATATCAGCAGGAGAGGTTGTAGGAATCCACAGCTCTCAAGATGCTCTTAGTAAGTAAATTGGATTCACACATTTATATAAAATAAACACACACTAGAACTACTTCTTCCGTTGTTTCCTTTTAACATACCCAGTTTGCCATTTTGTTCCTTATCTGAAATGAAATTTAGGGTGAGATTTAAACGAGCAGAGAGAATGAGGAAGAAATACTGGAAGGATATGTGTGGTAAATTTGGGGTTCAATGGCCATTTTAGGCATGTCTTTCAGTATCATTCTATTACCATGATGTTATGATGTTTGCTAATATGTGTATCTCATTATAAAATTAGTTGATATATGGGCACTTAGAGTAGTGCTTGGCACATAGTGTGCATTCAATTATTTCATCAGTTGAGATGGAATGGGATATGCTGCTTGAGCAAATAAACCCCCAAATCTCAGGGACTTAATCATAACACAGGGTCATTTTCTTGTCACATGGCAGTCTGATGTGCATTGGGAGCTCTTGCAAAGGCAGGAGACTCAGAGACCCAGGTTGTTCCCAGCTATACCACCTGAAACACATGGCTTCCGAGGTCACTTTGGAGAGCACGGAGGATTGTCTGAGATGATTTGTAAGGGCTAACATAGAAATGACTTCTTTCATTTCTTCCCACATCCTGTTGGCCAGAACCTAGTCATATGGCCAACTTAACCACAAGTAAACCTGGGAACAATAGTGGAAAACACAGAGTGTTCTTTAGACTGCCTAATTCTGCCATCAAAAGCACTACCTATAGTAAGAATAGGAATATACATATATATATTACATATATATATACACACATATAAATATATATATTACATATATATTTAAAGAAATGTTATAGCATTTCTTTAGACAACTTTAACTCATATATATAAATATATATATGTATTTTTTTTTTATTTTTTGAGATGGAGTTTCGCTTTTGTCACCCAGGCTGGAGTGCAATGGCGCGATCTCGGCCCACCGCAACCTCCACCTCCTAGGTTCAGGCAATTCTCCTGCCTCAGCCTCCCGAGTAGCTGGGATTACAGGCATGCACCACCGTGCCCCGGTAATTTTTTGTCTTTTTAGTAGAGACGGGGTTTCACCATGTTGATCAAGATGGTCTCGATCTCTTGACCTCGTGATCCACCTGCCTTGGCCTCCCAAAGTGCTGGGATTACAGGCTTGAGCCACCACGCCCGGCCCATATGTATGTATTTTTGAGATGGAGTGTCACTCTGTTGCCCAGGCTAGAGCGCAATGGCATGATCTTGGCTCACTGTAACCTCTGACTCCTGGGTTCAAGTGATGCTCCTGCCTCAGCCTTCCAAGTAGCTGGGATTACAGGCACACACCGTGACGTCAGGTGACTTTTTGTATTTTTAGTAGAGACAGAGTTTCACCACGTTGGCCAGGATGGTTCTCGAACTCCTGACCTTGAGCGATCCACCCACTTTGGTTTCCCAAAGTGCTGGGATTACAGGTGTGAGCCACCACGCCGGGTCCTTGAAATGCAATATTTATTATGCATTTGAGTTTGCAGTCTGAACTTGAGAATTTGCTCCATTAAAATATATTCTCTATTCGGAGATAATGAAAGAGATTAAAGTGTTTGTCATTTTCAGGACTGTTTCATGGAGGTGTTAATAAAGGCTGACTGTTTCAAAAGCACTGGAAGAAAAGGTTATCATGAGATACAGTCTTCTCTATGTTAGATTGCAACACAGAGATCTATTTGATAAAGGGTGGGCTTGAAAATGAGTCCTACTTCTTCAGCAGAGATGTCACCGATGTTACTGTGCTCTTGCACTAGCCCTCCAGGTACGTCATGACTGCAGGTTTAGAGCTTCCAGTCCCACTAGAGCACAGTGTGGACAATATGACGTCCTGATAAAAAGATTTCAGCAAAATGTAATACAATGTTAATTGTATACATTGTATAATACAATACAAATGCAAAATATAGTGTTCCATTTTGTACTTTTATAAGTTCAGAGAAATGTATTTATTTTCTCAAGATCACAAAGTAGTTTGGTGGGATTGTCAGGTGTTCTGTAAGTTTTGAGCTGGAGTTTAAAGGATGAATGTGAGATTTAGATAAAGAAAAGGAGAAAAGGACATCTCAGAGGAGAGAATGGTGAGAACAAAGGTGCAGAAGAAGGAAAACCATTTGCCTAGTATACTTAGGGCTCAGTAAGCCAATCATTTGCAGTGAGAGAGAACACTGCAATGTCGATCCAGAACAGATCACCGAGTGCTTTGAATGATGTCAAATTATGTTTGGTTTTGTTTTGAAACCTCATGTATGCATACTTTCTTTGCAGAGAATCACCGTTATCCAAATACTAGGTTACTCTATCAGTGGATGTAGTGTTATAGGCGGAAGACTAAACCCAGAGGGACAGGTAGGAAGGCATTCTATTTATCCAAGTGTATTTTGACTTGGGTTACTCTTAGAGAGTCAACAATGATCCTGAGGTTTTGGGCTTACGTGGTTGAATTTTCACTTTCTCATATTAAGGCTGAAAGTTATTTATGTGTTTTCAAAGTGAAATTTTGAGGTCCTGCTTCTTTCCCCTTCCTTTATTTTGAAGCATCCATTCTATCTTGATTGCTAGAACATTCATCTTCCTTTATTCCAGCAGTGTTTGTGCCAGTAGCAGAGGTACTGGTATCTTCATGGACCATTCTATCAGATGCTTGTATAAGTTGTTTTTTATTTGTTGTTTTGCTTAGCCTCCTGGCCGGTTCTTCAGCCTTTCTAGAGATTCTACAAGCTGCCCACTGTTACCTAATACATTCCTTTTCTGCTCAATTTCCCCAGCGTTAGTTTCTGTTACTTGCAATTAAGAACTTTAACTGATTTGTTTTCCTTATTTGATGCCATAACCCAGAGGTTAATTAGAATTAACCCCTTCCTAATAATTTCCATAAGAACTATTCAAACCACATTCCATAGGTTGTAGAAAGTCTAATGTCGTCAAGATTTCTGTAAATTCTGCAGGAGGCTTAGATTCCCATGGACACCTTTGATTCAGATCTTTGGCTTCCTCTAGATCAAGATTCCTCAATCTTGGTCCTATTCACATTTTAGGCTGGAAAATTCTTTCTTGTGGATGGCTAACCTGTGCACTGCGGGATTTTTGACAGCCTCCCTGGTTTCTGCCCAATTGGTGCCAATGGCTTCCCTTCTTCCCTGCCCTGTCCTAGTCCCTGTCCCAGTCAAGACCATCCCTTAGGAAATTACCAAGTATTTATTGGGGACAAAATATCTTCTGGTTGAAAATCACTATGTCTAAATAATTCGGTTTAGGAAATGGCATCTGTTATCCTTCTTCTCTACCAAGTCAACCTATGAGTAGAACTCAGATACTTAAAAAAATTTCCACCTAAACTTAAAAACAAAACACAAATGTCACAAAAGTTATTTATACTGGTAGCAAATTTTTATGGAAAATTTAGAGAAATAGATTTTCCACATGGATATACAATCAACATGAAATTTGCTAGATGCCTGTGTTTTAAAAAAGTGTTTCAGTTATTTTTGAAACTTGATCTCTGTTCTCCGGTCATGTTTCTTGCCTCTCCTCCATTTCTCTTCCCTTAATTCTGCTTTCTTTTGTATTTGTATATCTGCTCTTTTCTACCTCCAAATTCTTGTCCAATTCAAATTCAAGTGGCTTGGTTATATCTTTTATTTCTCTTTGTCCACTCATCCCCTAGTCTCACCTTCTACTCCTAATGGGTTTTTCAAAGTATTTTCCTATACAGAAAAGCCTCCTCCTCCATAGTAATTCTAGAAACTTCTATGATGATAGTTAAAGTTTAATATTGCTGCAGTTCTCACTATAGCTCCTCTTATATAGCACAAGAATAGTATTAACCCCTTTTATAGGGAGGAAACTTCCAATTATCTATTGCTGCCACTAAACTACCCAAAGCTTAGTGGCTTAGAGCAACAACCATTTGGTTATATTCTTCTTCAAATGGCATATCCACATGGTTAGCTTGCACTTTCACACAGCAGAGTATGCTCAGACTAGTTCTCTTTTGACCTAGTGGACGCCTAGAGAAAGTATTCCAAGTGACAGGCAGTGGAAGCTGCCAGTCTCTTAAGATCTGAGCCTTAACTATCACTTGTGCCATATTATACTGTTCAAAGTAGTCACAGAGGCTTCTAGATTTAAGGGGATGTGTGGTCATCTTTATTTTACCACAGTCTGCTCACTGGCTACAAATTAATCACATTACTCCTACATGCAAATTACCCTCTTGCTTCATACTCATCAACTGCTCCCTTCTGCACACACATTCCCCTTCAACACACACATGTTTTGTCCCATTACAGAATCAGATTCAGCCTTGAGATCTGGGCTTTTTGTTGTTGTTGTTGTTTGTTTTTTGACAGAGTCTCATTCTCTTGCCCAGGCTGGAGTTCAGTGGTGCAATTATGGCTCACTGCAACCTCTGCCTCCCAGGTTCAAGTGATTCTCCTGACTCAGCCTCCCAAGTAGCTAGGATTACAGGTGTGAGCCACCTCGCCCTGCTAATTTTTATGTTTTTAGTAGAGACAGGGTTACCCCATGTTGGCCAGGCTGACCTTGAACTCCTGACCTCAAGTGACCTGCCTGCCTCAGCCTCACAAAGTGCTGAGATTACAGGAGTGAGCCACTGCACCTGGCCCCTATACACATTTGTAAGGTTTTCTATTCACATATCAAACTGCCCTCCTGCCCTCATGTGCATGTACCAGTTTTTTTCAGACCACTCAGCGGTGCAAAGGTTCTGCGTATACGAACAAACTGGAGTATGATCCTAGTAGATCGGAGGCTCTGAGAAGATTTCGACTCTTGTCCAGACCTTGAAACATCAAGCAAAGCATGCAGGCTGTCCTTTGCTGCTAAATGCAGATTGAATGTTAGGACACTAGGGGGCAGAGGTGCCCTACTAAACCGAGGATGTTCTGTTTGTTTTTAAAACCTAAACTAGTTTATACCATCAATCTAGATCGAAATCCTCACGTTGCTATCATGGAGTCTTCAATTATTTTAACAAATTAATAAACAAAGACAAGGCTGCTGTAAATTTAAAATGGGTGGTTCCCAATTACTGCAACGAACATTCTATTCCCACTCATTTGAAAAATGAACCTTTTATTTTACAATAGTTTTAGACTTAAAGAAAAATTATGAAGATAGGATAGAGAGTTCCCATATATCCCAAACACTGTAAGTTTCCCCTACTTTTTTTTAGACGGGGTCTTAATCTGTCCCCCAGATCGGAGTGCAGTGGCATGATCTCAGTTTATTGCAACCTCCGCCTCTGGGGCTCAAGCGATCCTCTCATTTTAGCCTCCTGAGTAGCTGGGACTACAGGCGTCTGCCACCTAGTTATTATTATTTTGTATTTTTTGTAGAGGTGGGGTTTTGCCATGTTGCCAAGGCTGGTCTTGAACTCCTGGGCCCAAGCCATCTGCCTCCCTGGGCGGCTTCCTCTTTCGTTAACATCTTACATTGGTATGGTGCATTTATTACAACAAGTAAGCCAATATTGATGTGCTAGTATTAACTAAAGTCTAAAGTCCATAACTCAGATTTCCTTAGTTTTACCTAACGTCCTCTGCTATTTCACAGACCTAATGTCCTTTTTTATGTGCCAGGATTCCATTCGAGATACCACATTAGATTGAATCATTATGTCTACTTAGGTTCCTCTAGACTGTGCCATGTCCTCAGATTTTCCTTGCTTGTGCTGACCTTGACAGCTTTGAGGGATAATAGGTGTTTTATAGAATGCCCTTCAATTTGGGTTTGTCTGATGTTTTTCTCATGGTTAGACAGGAGTTGTAGGTTTTTGGGAGGAAGACCATAAGGGGTAAAGTTCATACTTATCACACCATGTTATCAGCATGACTTTTCAATTTTAATATTAACCTTCATCACTCTGACTGAGCAATGTTTGGTAGGCTTCTCCACTGTTAAGTTACTTCCCCCGCAGCCCCCCGGTACTGTACACTGTGGGAGGAAGTCACTACCAGCAGCCAAAATGTTAAGGAGTGGGGAGTTATGTAGCCCTTTTTGAGGAGTCCTGTGTGCATAAATGATCTGGAATTCTGTACAGATTTATCTATTCTCCCTATTTATTTATTCAATTGTTTATTCATATCACTCTTTGAACTCATGGATATTTGTTTGTTTTTGAAACGAGGTCTTGCTTTTGTTGCCCAGGCTGGAGTGCAGTGGCACAATCTCAGCTCACTGCAGCTGCAACCTCCACCTTCCAGGTTCAAGCAATTCTCCTGCCTCAGACTCCCGAGTAGCTGGGATTACAGGCATGCACCACCATGCTCGGTTAATTTTTGTATTTTTAGTAGAGAGGGGTTTCGCCATGTTGGCCAGGCTAGTCTCGAACTCTTGACCTCAGGTGATCCACCTGCCTCAGCCTGCCAAAGTGCTTGGATTACAAGGATGAGCCACCATGCCTGTCAGGATATTTATTTTCTACTTTGCTTTTACAACTATGTCTAGCCAAATTTTACATCCCTTTAATAATAATAATAGCTGCCATTTTGCTAAAGCATTGTATATACATCATCTCATTTAATATTGGCAACCATCCTGAGGGGAGATATTATTACCCTTTGGTCCCATATGAAGAGCCTGAAGCTTGTAGACATAAATAATTTCCCCTGACCATACAAGTGATATGTGGCACGGAATCAGGATACAAGCTCTGGTCCGTGAGAATTCAAAGCCTATGAATTTCACTGCTGTGCCACTGCCTCCCTGCTTCACTCAAGAATAAGGTATGCTAAGAGGCTGAGTTTAATTGTGTAAGGAGAAGATAAAGGTAAAGACTGTGGTGATATTAGGTCTCTAGTCCAGCCCTTTATCCTTCCAATCTCTTCACTATCACCCTGATAGTTTCCCCTTCCCATTTGTCAAGGATAAAAGTTAAAAAAAGTGCAGTAAAGATACATTGAGATTTTGCTAGCATATTATTTATAATTAGCATGTCATACCTTTTTTAATGATAAATAATTAAGAAATAAAATACTTTTCCTAACAAGAAATAATCTATGAATAATCTTAAAAAATAAGAAAACAACAATTTAGGCATATATTCTGTGGTTTACAAAGCAAACTTTTTTTTTTTTTTGAGACAGAGTCCCGATCTATTGTCCAGGCTCAAGTGCAGTGGTGCAATTACAGGATCACAGCTCACTGCAGCCTTGACCTCTTGGGCTCAGGCAATCCTCTCAGCTCAGCCTCCTGAGTAGCTAGGATTACAGGTATGTGCCACCATGCCTGGCTAACTTTTGTTTTTATTTTTGTAGAGATAAGGTCTTGCCTTGTTGCCCAGGCTGGTCTCGAACTCCTGGGCTCAAGTGATCCTCCTGCCTCAGCCTCCCAATGTGCTGGGATTACAGGTGTGATCCACTATGCCCTGCTGACAAAGTATATTTGTATGTATAATTTTAAAAAATAAACTCTCTATTTTGGAACAGTTTTAAGTTTATTGAAAAATTGTGATGATAGTATAGAGAGTTCTCATATACTCCACACCCAATTTCCCTCATCGTTAATGTCTGACATTAGTATGGTATATTTATCACAATTAAGTAACCAATACTGGCTGGGTGAAGTGGTTCATACCTGTCAGCCCAGCACTTTGGGAACCAGAAGTCGGAGGATTGCTTGAGCTCAGGAGTTCAAGATGATCCTGGAAACGTAGCAAGACCCAGCCGAAAACAATTTTTTTTGAAAAATTAGCCAAGCGTGGTGGTGTGCATCTGTAGTTCTACTTACTTAGGAGGCGGTGATGGGAGGACTGCTTGAGCCCGGGAGGTTGAGGATGCAGTGAGCTATGGTTGCCTGGGTGACAGAGCGAGAACCTCTCTCAAAACAAAAATAAAAACAAAACAAAAACCCAATACTGCTATGTTGTTATTAAGTAGAGTTCATAATTTATTCAAAATTCCTTAGTTTTAACCTAAGGCTTTTCATCCTGTCCAGGATCTCACCCAGGACACTGTATTGCATTTAGTTGTCATGTCTCCTTAGGCTCTTCTTGGCTGTGACAGTTTCTCAAACTTCTTTTGTTTTTGACGATCTTGTCAATTTTAAGGACTACTAGACTGGTATTTTGTAGCATGTCTCTTTATTGGGATTTGTCTGACATTTTTCTCATGATTAGACTAGAATTCTGGGCTTTTGGAAGGAAGTGCACAGAGGCAAAATGGCACTCCTATCCCATTCTATTAAGGATAGCATACTCTCAGTGTGACTTGCCACTGTCGATGTTGACCTTGATCACCTGGCTGGCTGGCATAGTGTCAGTCAAATTTCCCCACTGCAAACCTTCTCTTTTCTTCTTTTTTATACTGTACTCTGCAGAAGGAAATCACTATGAATAGCTCACATTTAGTGAGCATGCAGTCTCTACATATGTTTGAATTCTTCTGCATGAGAGATGTATCTCTTCTCACTCATTTGTTTATTTATTATATAACTTATTTATATCAGTGTGGCTTCACAAATATTCATTTTATACTTTGGATTATAAAACAATAGTAATATTATTTTGTTGCTCAAATGATTTCAACTTTCGCCATTGGCAGCTCCTTCAGTTTCTCTTTGTAGCCATTTGACCCATCCTCATTCATTTTTTTTTAAGTATTTTTGTATTTTCTGGCAGTGCAAAAGGCTCAGCATGTATATTTGTGTCTCTAGACCTGGATTCAGTCATTTTTCCAGCTTTTTTTTTTTTTTAATTGGAGAATGGCATTTGAAACAAAGATCTGGGTGCTAGGTTTGTGCATACTTATGTTATCATTTATGTACAATTTTTATTCTTTCAACAATCCTTAAAGTTATTAATCCTATTTTGTAGATAAACAACCTTCACAGCCTTGCACATGCTCTCCTAGCTCATTGTGGAGCCTGACCCTTAAGTCCAGATTTGGGAAGACTACAAATCCATGCTCCTTTCAATATCCCTAGAAAGAATAGCTAAAGAGAAAGAGAAGTGTCTATTTTTTTACTGCAATTAGATGAAACATTTTGTATTTAGTTCCATTTTTTTTCCCTAGAGAGAGAAACAGGTCCCCCCGCCCCCCCTCCGGAATCAACTGTTTGTCAAAGTTTTTTGGTAGTTAAAAGAAAGTAGGGTACTTCAGGTGGCCCTCTTTTACCAAAGGCAGTTCTATTCCGGCTCACAGGTCCGATGAAAGGGAGTCTGTTCGGAGGTGGCTTCAGGCAGGCTTTAAACAGAACCAGGCTTTAAACAGAGCCAATAAGATTTGGGAGTGACAGGGGCCGGTGGGGAGGAAAGAAACCAAGAATATCACTGAGATGAAAAGTTCTGGAAGGAGAAAACATCATGGTGGAAAAGAGAAATGGTAGCTAAATGCAGGAAGTTTGGTGGGTCCTTAATGAGGATTCATTTCCTGCTACCAAGTGACCCTAGGTTGCTTTATTTGGGTATTTTCTGTATAATTGGAGTAAATTTAAACTTTCTTACATTTCTGGGTCCTCTTCTTTGGAAATAATATGAAAATGTATCTCATGGACTGCATCAGAGAGATTGTGAAGCTCCTGAGGACACGCAGGAGACTTGGGCTCTAGCAGAAATTAAGTGGAACTTAACTAAATTATGCTATAGCAAGATATATTTTCAATACATGTACGTTTTCTGATCATAATATTAAAGCTTGCTTTGTGGAAATTGGATGGCAGAGACAAGTGAATAAAGTAAAAAAAAATCTCCCTCTCAGATATTCACTGTCAGGATTTTGTTGTATCTTTCTTTCTCTGTTTTCTTTTTTGGTTTATGCATCCATGGATAATATTGGGCTCATGTTTTATATAAAAATGTGCATGTCTTATTTTTCGTTTAATATTGAATTATTTTAAAAATATTAAACATTCCCGAAAATTCTGATATTTAATGGTTGCATAATATTCTATTATGTGGACATAATTCAATTTGAACAATGCTGTGATAAATTTTTATGTACGTACAATTTGAATACATCTGAGATGATTCACTTAAGAGAATTCTAAAAATGGAATAAAGTGGTAATAACAAAAGTACCTGTTTTATAGAGTTGAAGATAGGAAAATAAGATGAGTTAGTTAACAGTGTTTGGTACACGGCAAGCATTCATGCTAGCTGTCATTCTTACACATATATTCTCTTTGATAAATATTAACAAATTATCTTCCAGAACACTTCTTTTCGTTTTTAACATATGTATGCCATCAAATATGTTAGTAGTAATTGAAAATATTGTTAACCGCAACATTAGGCTTCTTGAGTGATATCTGGGGTCAGAGACAGTGCCTTGACCAAAAGGACTGAAAATATTCGCAACAGACCTTCCAAAAAGTAAGTGAAAGGGGTGAGGGATGCAATGGAAAGGAATGGTGAGGTAGCTGCTACCATTGGTTCTAATGGACGTGCGACCAGGGCTCATGCTCCCATAGTGTGTATATGAGTTTGTGTTTGTGAATGTGTGTGATGTTTTAGGGATAGAGGGAAAGGGGTGCCAGGCTCTTGTGATGCCTAACATGTTCCAGGGGTTGAGAGGCCCCCAGCAAAGAAAGTTCCAGGCTTCGTACCCAGGAGCAGCCACAGATTATTGAGGGCAGAATACTGGGCCAATAAGTCACTGGTATATTGAGTAAGGAGGCAGGCCAGCTGCTGCCCGGACACATGAAATGTTCAGATCTGAGGAAGGTATAAGCTGAAGACCATCTGTTCTATCACATGGGGTTTTTCTTTGAAAAAGCAAAGAAAAACCTGGAGATAACAAAATTAAGAATAATTACTGAGGTATTAAATTCAGTAAGTGAGGCTGGGCCTGATGGCTCCTGCCTGTAATCCCAGCACTTTGGGAGGCCAAGTGGATCACCTGAGGTCAGGAGTTCAAGCCTGGCCAACATGGAGAAACCCTGTCTTTACTAAAAATACAAAATTAGCTGGGCGTGGTGGTGCATGCCTGTAATCTCAGCTACTCAGGAGGCTGAGGCAGGAGAATCATTTGAACCTGGGAGATGGAGGCTGCAGTGAGCCGAGATCATGCCATTGCACTCCAGCCTGGGTAACAAGAACAAAACTCCATCCCCCCCACCCCCCAAAAGAAATCAATAAGTGAAAGTGGAATTTAGGGTAGTAGCAAAAAGAGTAGATTAGGAGAACAAAGGCAGGTACTTTACCCCTGGAGCACATTGTCTAAAATGTATCTGAATTATCTAGGGAGGAAGAAAGCCCTTTGGCTTTCTCTTTTCAGCAGCTGGACAGGCTCATGAGTTGAGGACTTGGGCACTCCATTTTATATTTATTAATTTTACTTACTGCCGCTCATGATGCTCATGATAGTCTCATGACCTGGCGTTAATGGAGCACTTAACTCTGTGCCAAGAAGAAATAAGCACTTCACAACATCACAAGAATAGGACGATAATATCAGTTCCATTATACAGATTAGTCAACTGAGGCTCAGAGCCATGGAATGACTTGTTCAACATCACAGAGTTAGACAGCAAGAAATAGGAAATGAATGTGTTTCTCACCTCCTGTTTTTAAACACATAACCACTTAGTAGTGTTTGGTATGCAAGTCCCGCCCCTCCCCCCACCCCCCGGCAGATGCCAACAGAGTGCTGGCGGAGGAAGGAGCTCTCTGTAGGGGAACTGGGAGCTGGGAGATGAGGAGAGCAGGAATATCTCATGGCTAGACTGGGACCACTGGGTAGAAGTAAGACCAGCCAAACTCAGAAGTTCTTTTCAATGCCAAGATATCTATCTGGCTGTCATTTTCTCTTAATTGAGCAGCAGGGTTTGCCCCAAGTTAGACAGTGAGGTTGCCAGAGGTTGGTTATGAATCTCTATCCTTCCAGTGCTCCTTGATGTCCTTTCAAAGGATCCAGAAACTCAGGGCCCCAATTCTGCTCTCCTAGGCCCAGTATCCTTATATTACACTACTTCTAATGCTAAGCACTCCACAGAGGTTGGGTGCAGTGGCTCATGCCTGTAATCCCAGCCCTTTGGGAGGCCAAGGTGGGTGGATCACCTGAGGTCAGGAGTTTGAGACCAGCTGGACCACATGGAGAAACCCTGTCTCTATTAAAAATACAAAATTATCCAGGCATGGTGGTACATGCCTGTAATCCCAGCTACTTGGGAGGCTGAGGCAGGAGAATTGCTTGAACCCGGGAGGCAGAGGTTGCAGTGAGCTGAGATTGCACTATTGCACTCCAGCCTGGGCAACAAGAGTGAAACTCCATCTCAAAAAATAAAAAAGAACTCCACAGAAAAAGTACCCCAAAATAACAGTCTGTTTGCTAAACGATAAGTGATTGCCACACATTGATTCCATGCTAAAGCATGGAATATGTATTATCTCACCTAACTTCATATTGACTCCAAGAAATCTGTTAGAGGTTAAAGAATTTATTCTAGATCAGCAGTCCCCAACCCTTTTGGCACAAGGAAGCAGTTTTATGGAAGACAAATTTTCCATGGACTGTGCGGGGTGGGGGCGGGGGTGATTTCAGGTTGATTCAAGCTCATTACATTTATTGTGCACTTTATTTCTATTATTACATTGTAATATATAATGAAATAATTATACAACTCAATGTAGAATCAGTGGGGGCCCTGAGCTTGTTTACCTGCAACTAGACGGTGCCATCTGGGAGTGATAGGAGTCAGTGACAGATCATCAGGCATTAGAGTCTCAAGAGGCATGCAGTCTAGATTCCTCCCAAGCACAGTTCACAGGAGGGTTTGCACTCCTATGAGAATCTAATGCTGCCACTGCCCTGACAGGTGGTGGAGCTCAGCGGGTAATGTGAGTGATGGGGGGTGGCTGTAAATGCAGACAAAGCTTTGCTGGCTTACTTGCCGCTCACCTCTTGCAATACCTGTCCATGGCCCAGGGGTTGGGGATCCCTGTTCTAGATCACACTGATAGTAAGTGTCTAAGCAATAATTAGAACCCAAACTATCTGACCTTATAGCTCATACTCTTTTCTACTTTATCAAACTTGAAATAAAATAAACTGCACATACACAAAGTATAAACTAGGTCATGGTGTATCTGTGAAACCATCACCACAATCAAGATGACTGCAGCCCTTACTCTTAACTACAAGGCAGCAGTTTCCACCTGTTAATCCTAGTTCTTAGCCTGAAATTACTGGATTAGTTTCAATCCCACCTTAGGTGATATATAGTCAGATACTTGAGGATGACCAACCTGTACTTCCTAAATCTGTTCCTTGAGATAAACGCCTTCAAAAGTTTCTACAAATCATTTTATAGGAATAGTTGAATTTCTCTTAACAGCTTGTTCACCCTTGTTTAGGGATTTTGGCAAGATCGTGAATATTTGCATGATTTTCCAGTCTGCCAAATGCCATGCAACTTTTGCCACAAGGCATGTAGGCTGGAAGGAGGCCTGCAGATGGCAGCCAAAAGTGCTTTTAGCAAGGCCCAACTAGGCAGGTAGACCAGGGTGGCAAGGTCTCGGGTTAGACAGGCCTTCTCTGAATGTTCTTGTTCAGATAGTCTCATACTCTTCGAGCAGTCCTCCCATGAACCAGGCATGATCTTTCTTATTCTAAGAATAAGAAAAATTAATATAAAACTGTTTGTGTTTTCCTCCATTTTGTATTTAGGGAAGAAAAAATTTCTCAAGTACTGTTCAACTTCTAATACTAACTTAGAAGTATTAGAAGGTAATTTTTCTGGCTCTCATTTTCTCTCATTTGAACAGCAGGGGTTGCCCCAAGTTAGACAGTGAAATTGCCAGAGCTTGGTTATAAATCTGCCTCCTCCCAGTGCTCTTTGATGCCAGCATGTCATACCTTGTTCAGATGATAAATAATTAAGAAATAAAATATTTTTCCAAACAATAAATAGTCTATAAATAATCTTAAGAAAACATTTTAGGCATATATTCTGTGGTTTATAAAGCAAACCTTTTTTTTTTTTTTTTTTTTTGAGACTGAGTTTTGCTCTTGTTGCCCAGGCTGGAGTGCAATGGTGCAATCTTGGCTTACTGCAACCTCCACCTCCTGGGTTCAAGGAATTCTCCTGCCTCAGCCTCTCGAGTATCTGGGACTACAGGCACATGCCACCATGCCTGGCTAATTTTGTATTTTTAGTAGAGACGAGGTTTCTCCATGTTGGTCAAGCTGGTCTCGAACCCCTGACCTCAGGTGAGCCACCCACCTCAACCTCCCAAAGTGTTGGGATTATAGGTATGAGCCACCGCGCCTGGCCAGCAAACTTTTTTTTTTGAGACAGAATCTCACTCTATTGCCCAAGCTCGAGTGCAGTGATGCAATTACACAATCACAGCTCACTGCGCCTTGACCTTCCAAGCTCAAACAATCCTCCCAGCTCAGCCTTCTGAGTAGCCAGGATTACAGGCATGAGCCACCTCACCTGGCTCAAGTGCTTAGGAAGAAATCAATGCGTGGTGATCATTTACTGTTAGGCAAACAGTTATTGTTATTTTGGAGTACTTTGGTTTCTGTGGAGTTTTTTTTTTTTTTTTTTGAGATGGAGTTTTGCTCCTGTTGGTCAGGCTGGAGTGCAATGGCATGATCTCAGCTTACCACAACCTTTGCCTCTTAGGTTCAGGCAATTCTCCTGCCTCAGCCTCCCCAGTAGCTAGGATTACATGCACATGCCACCACACCCGGCTACTTTTTGTGTTTTTAGTAGAGACTAGGTTTCTCCACATTGATCAGGCTTGTCTGTGAACTCCTGACTTCAGGTGATCCACCCACCTTGGCCTCCCAAAGTGCTGGAATTACAGATGTGAGCCACTGTGCCTGGCCTCTGTGTGGAGTTCTTAACATTGGAAGGAGTAGTTTAATATAAGGATACTAGGCCTGGGAGGGGAGAATTGGGGCCCTGAGTTTCTGGCTCTCATTTTGTCTTTTTTTGGCAGGTAGATGAAGCTCTGAGGTCTCAGAGTTAACCAGTCCTTCTCTGAATGCTCTTGTGCTGATGGGCTGGCCCTCTTCAAGTAACCCTTCAGTAAAACAGGTATAAACTTTCCTGTTCTAAAGTAAGAAAGATTAATATAAAACTGTTCAATTGTGTTTTTCTCCGTTTTCTAATTTTTTGGAAAGAAAAACAAATTCTCAATTACTGTTTAATTTGTAAGACTAATTTTGCCCTAAAAAAACTTTCTTACAATTTGTCTAACATGAAACCGGACATGTATACAATCTTATTTGTCCTTACAACAATACCATATAATGGAGTAATGGTATTACATCTCATTTCAAAGATGAAAAAAATTGAAGCTTAGGGTAATTTAGCCACTTGCCAAATTTTTTATGACTATCAAATGATAGACCCATAATATAACAAGTAGGATTCTATATCTGAAATTGGTTTCACTTTACCTAGGGCTTGGGAGGTGAATGGCAGAGGAGAACAGGGAACAGTGGATAAAATCCCAAGTCCATGAATTCTTTTGTTTAAATATCTACCTGTATATTACATCACACACAGATATTTTCCATTTTCATAAAAATGCCTGATGAATGCATTTAATAATACAATCCATTAATCATGTAATAATAGTGTTCCATAATAACTTGCAGTTAATGTATCATGAACATCTTGCTATGACAATTGATCTACTTTATTCTTTTATTTTTAAAGTAGTATAAGTACAGCATAACCCATACTCATCAAAATGTAGGGTTTTTTTTTTTGTTTTTTGTTTCCCACCCCAGGGATTCAGATTTGGTAGGTCTGGGTCAGGACCCAAGCATGTGGGGTCTAGGAGAGTTTCCAGCGTGACTGACACACAGCACTGATGAGGAACTGCTATTCTCTGCCACGTCTTCTAGGGTCAATGAGATATGAACAAACAGAGCAACCAACAAAGCATGGAGCCAGCCAGCGGCAAAGTATCCTGGTGCCAGAGAAAGGCTGGACGAAAGAAGATGGGACTCCATTTCCAGCGAAGGAAGAAGTACAGTAACATTCCCATGGTAGACACAGGTAGTCCGGTTGTGTGTTTCACAGGGGTGTGCAAAAAAGGGATGTGGAAAGACAGTGACAACCCCCAAAGACCTCCATAGGGACAGAGATTAGATTGGAAGCTGGGGGGCTTATTTTAAAGTTACATTTGCATGGCAAGCACAGTTTTATTGAGATGGCTTATCTGAAGTGCTTTGGCAGGGTTGATGGATTGTGGGAGATCTAGAAAACCTCAGAGATCCCCCTTTCATGCTACACTAACAGGGAGAGGGTCTGAGTACTAGAAGGTGCATTAGTTCTATTTTATTACTTTCTTTTTTCCGTTAGGAAATGACATTTGTCATTACTAGTTTGCTTAGGGCATGTACAATACACAAAGAAGGGCTCTGAACTTCTTTTGTCATTAATTTCAGTTTCACCCCCCCTCTCAGAATATCATTGACTGATATCAGAATATCATTGACTTGAGAGTCTCCGCCCTTCTGTGGAGCATCTTACTTGCTGATGAAAGAGGTAACCAGCATATATAATCCTGAAGTGGACTTTTGGAAGAAAGGCAAACACAGAGGCCCAGGGAGCCCCAGCCTTTCCCCTTTCTTCATCCCCAGCAGGAACCTGTTCTTGATTTTCCCCAGGGGGCTCAGCCCAGTTCCTGGGTCATCCCAGGCCCATGGCAAGGGCACTGAATCCAGCCCAACCTTGCTCTCTGCAGCTCATCACCCAGCCACACTCCCGCCCAGAGGCAGTGCCCTGATTCTGTTAATTGGGCTCTTGCCTGGTTCCCAAGCCCAGGGTCCCCTGTGGGTACTACTGTTCCCAAGTTCCTGCCTGGCAGCCTGCCTTGAGCCCCAGATTTTTCCTAGGAGTAAAGAGGCCTTTCCCATGCCAGGCTCCCACCCGGAATTGGAACACTGCCTCAGGCCTGAGGTTTCTGATTGGAGCTTAGCCACTAGAGGACAGACTCCCTGGAGCCAGCTTCCTGTCTGGATTTCCAAGTATTACCTGCCCATCGCTGGACTCTAACTGTTTATTGGAAGCATTTCTGCTTCTGACTTATGGCCTTTCTCTCCTTCCCCCTTGGCCAACTGCTCCCCGAAGCTGTAAGCAAAAATTGCAGTGAGTTGCAATTGCCTGAGAGATTGAACTTCCTTTGCAAGCACCTGCAATATCGTCAGCTCCCCAAACACAGATTTTCACCCCAGTGGGTGGGCCCCATGCTATGTCCTAAGCCCTCTGGATCTTGCCTAAGTAATGGGATATGCTCTACAATTCAGTGACATGTCCATGGCTTTATACAGTTGGTGGGTTCTGGAAAAGTTTTATTTAAATCAATACTTTGCAAATGAGGTCCTCTTAAATATTCTAGAGAGACTGGTTTAGAGTATCCTATTCTGATCTCTACGAAAAGTGAGTAGCAGCCGGGCATGGTGGCTCATACCTGTAAACTAGCACTTTGGGAGGCAGATGTGGGTGGATGGCTTGTGCTCAGGGTTCAAGACCAGCTTAAGCAACATGTTTTTTGTCTTTACAAGAAACAAAAACAAAAATTAGCTTGGCATGGTGGCTCTTGCCTGTAGTACCAACTACTTGAGAGGCTGAGGTGGCAGAATCCCTTGGGCCTGTGAGGTCGAGGCTGCAGTGAGCCATGATTGCACCATTGCACTCCAGCTGCGTGACAGAGCAAGCCCTGTCTCAAAAAAAAAAAAAAAAAAAAAAGTGAGTAGCAATGTGAGACTTGAGAGTTTTAGCTTTCACAGATTGTGATCTTGAACAAATTATTACATAGTCGTCCGGTAACATTTTTCTCACCTGAGATATGATGAGGGGAACTTAGTAATTCTAAGACCCTGTCTAGTTCTAATAGTCTCCGATTGTTAATAATCTCACCCTAACTTGTATTGTTTTGTATACTCAAATTTTTAGGTTAAAAGTTCTCAAAATTAAGTACACTGATATGAAGTTTCTGCCTGGGGACCGACTCTTTTGGCTTTTGTTTTATAGGTTGTCTTTAATGACCTGGAGTTGTTATAACAGCTGTCAACTGAGGTAAGCTTCACAGAAGGGGAGCTGCCTTACCTCCAGAGAGGAGCTTTCAATTTCTTATTTTTTGGAAATAACAGAAAGCAAAGAAGGCTCTTCTGAAAGTGAAGCAACAGGCCACCCCAAGCCACTGGGAGGAGACTAGACCTGGTGATGAATGGGGATGTTTGAGAGCAAGTCCTCTGAGAAGCAGAGGCAGCATCAGCCTGCTCTTTTCTTCTGTAATTAAGAGGGAGGCCCTGGATCTTTGTATTCGACCCTTTAATCTAAGGGTTGCTAAATGTTTTACAAACATTAATTAATTCAATTAGACTTTACACCACCACCTTGAGGCAAGTAATTCCTCTTTGGGATATCCCATCTTTGCTTGCTACCACAGACTATATTTTGGGGCAGATTAGGATAATTAATAATAACAGTAAAGCCTTGAGTTTAGATAAAGTTCTATAACTTAAGGTCTCAGGTACGTTACAGACACCAGATTTGTGTAATGAGGACTGAGGAGGAAGCTTGAGCCAGCTTATTGGCAATGATGACAAGGCAGAAATATTGCACTTGTTTCAGGTTATACTCTATGCTAAAGACACATGACCTTGAACAACTCTTTGTGACCTCTTTATGACTCAGTTTCTACAGCTTTCAAACGGGGGTGATGATATTACTCACCTCCCTACTTCACAGAGATGTTGTGAGGAAATGTTTGTAATATGCTGTGAGTTCTCAGATGAAAGATGGAAATTAACATATAATGAAACATTATTACCATTTATCATCACACAATCTAAATGGGCCAGACAAGTGAAGCATCAGCATCCCCATAATCCCGGCAGAGAAACCAGTCCTGCCATTATTTCCATTGAACGTATATTATAGACACTCACAGAGGTTGAGAGCTTCTCAGAGCAACAGACATGCTCCTGAAATAATCAAAAGCAAACTGAGATGCCAGATCAGCAGAGGTAGCTGAGTATTTACTTATTTTTTTTTTCCATTTTCCATTTCCGTTCTTATTTGGGAGAGAGTATTTGAGAAGAAATGAGTGCAGGGAGAGAATCAGAGAATAATCGAAGGAACTTTTCCTCTTGGACATTCCTCTCAATTCTAAGGTATCAATATATGTGTATAATTTGTAGTCCCCAGAATGGGCAGCGCGCAAGCCCTTGTCCGTGCCTTTGCTCTCCATCTCCTTTGTTAATAGTGCTTTCCTTACCCATCTACATTTATGTAGGCCAGCATAAAACTCCGATTTTTGTGAGAGCTTCCTGGTCTAACCCCCTACTTGAACTCCCTGTTACTCTTGTGTAATTAGCATATTATATAGTTGTTTTGTTTTGTTTTGTTTGAGATGACGTCTTGCTCTGTCGCCAGGTTAGAGTGCAATGTTGCCACCTCAGTTCACTGCAACCTCTGCCTCCTGGGTTCAAGCAATTCCCCTGCCTTAGCCTCCCGAGTAGATGAGACTACAGGAGCGTGCCACCATGCATGGCTAATTTTTTGTATTTTAGAAGAGACACGGTTTCCTCATTTTGGCCAGGATGGTCTCAATCTCCTGACCTTGTGATCCACCCTCCTTGGCCTCCCAAAGTGCTGGGATTACAGGCATGAGCCACCAAGCCTGGTTGGAATTTATATTTTGGTATTGGTTGTGTTTCTTAATGAACTTAACTTTTCTGGAGCATCATTTATTAAATCTTTATTCTTCATCTGTTGCAGATCTGGGCATAGTGAAGTTAGTCAAACTCGTGTTAAATGAATGAATGAATGGAATCCTTCAGCAAAATGTCAAGATTAGAATTCAGACCACACCAAAACCTTATCTGCCATTCTCACTATGCCACCTTACAACCTGTGAGGCACATACAGTACAGAATAGAAATACTAAAGAGGCACAATTAAGGAAAGAGAGACTAGATTAAAATCAAACAATGTTCTAAAGAGAAATAGAAGACTTAACTTAGAGGGTTCAAGAAAACTGTCTACATAGAGTATTGCATAGGAAGGACCGAGTCGCTTTAGCACTTGATTTCCATAATATGAGAGCACAGGCTGATCAGGAGCAACAGGCATATTTATGGAGTTCAGCTTGCCTTCCATATTATTGTCACTCTTTGCATTAAGCTCAGAGCTAGCATTTGGGACCTCCACACATGGTGTTGGTCTGTATTTTCCTGCCACATGTCACTCTCCTCTTTTTCCTTTACGCACCACATGCTGCAGTGGGGCTGATGGACTTGCTGTGAACATGGCCATGTGTTTCTCCCTCTGATGACCCCCTTGCTTCAAAGCTCTTTCCTGTGGGCTCACTCTTTGTTCGAGCCTCGGCATCTCCACCTGTTGAAGTCTTTTTTTGTCTCTTTTCAAGCAGTGCCTTTCTCAAAAGGCTTCCTCCACAAAGAGGCTTTTCTGGTCATGTAAATGCAAAACTCCTTGCAGAGCACTTTGGATGTGTCAAATAAATGTGTAGAAATGGTATTACCCTAGGAGCTAGGATCATGGATTGGGAGAGCTGCTTTGCTTAGGTTCAGAAACTCATTCTGTCACTTACTAATGGTTTGAATGTAGGCAAATTATTTAATATCTGCACCTGTGTTTTCTTGTCTGTCAAATAAGAATGGCCAGAATAGTATCAACCACTGAGGCGTTTGTCAGGATTGTGTGCAAAAGAGAGTGTACACTGTTTAGAATAGTGCCTCATATCTGGAAGCGTTTGGTAAATGTTCTCTTTGCTTTCCCAGTCTAGCCCTGTTTCTGGATATGCTTGTCTTTGTAGACCAAAAGCACTAAATGAGAGTGAGTACTGCCCATATGTAGTGTTGCCATAGATAAAATCTAGATGTTTTACCAATAGAACTCCCAAGGAACTTGAAGAAACTCTCACTGTCGCAGTCCTCAGTTCTTCTGAACCATATTGTGGAAAATAATTTTCCACAGACACTTGATTTTTATAAAAACTTTTAATGTTCTTAGGGACTTATATTTGCCTGTTCAAGTTTGGCTTAAATATTGTAACAGCATGATCGGATTTATTTGATGTGGTAAGTTTGTATACAGTTTCTCCTCTAGTTCTTAGTAAGTTACACACTCATCTCAATCCCACGATGGTGCATGAGTTGCCAAGTGTATTCAGGAACCCAGCCAAAAGGAAGCAGTGCAAATGTTGCCGGCAATAAACAGGAGAATGAATTGCTTCTCTCTCACCTGCCCAATAGCACTGATATAGTTTTGCTACATCACATACTAATACACCTCAACCTCTATCAGTTGAGATGAAATTTGGAATATTCTTGTTTTATATTTTTTTCCCTGTACGAAATATATAATTACTACCTAGTAAAGCTGTTAAATGTTTAGTTTTCTTGAGGTTTATTGTTTTTAATTGAGATATGCTTTTAAAACTTATTACATCTTTTCATTGAGATATAATTCACATTTCATAAAATTCATGCTTTTAAAGTATACAGTTCAGTGATGTTTAGTATATTCGCAAATTTGTGAAGTCATCAGTAATTCTAGCACATTTTTCTTAACCCCCCCAAGAAACCCTGCACTCCTTATAATTTGACCCTGTGATAAAATGTTAATTTTATTTTCATTTATTTGGTTAAATTATGTTAGCAATTTTTTGAAACCAGGAGAACTATGTAAGTATTTTGTAATTAATATTACAATGAGTTTACTTAGCTTAGTTTTTATGTTTATATTTTACTATTTGCTCAAGGTTTTACGCATCCAACACACACACACACACACACACACATTGATCTTGGTCACATTAGGGTTATTTGGGTCAGGTTGGAGATATCATTACCAATGTAGCTTGAGCAAGGGACAATGGACATGGTGAAGGTAAAAATAACTATATTTTATTGAACACCTATTTCTTTAAAAAAGCACTATTTCTTTAAAAACAGTTTTAGGACATAGGTTCTATTACCATCGTCTTTATGTTACATGTGAGCAAGTAGAAGCTAATGGAATTTATATAATTTGTTATATCCCAAGATAGCATAACTACCACCTAGTAAAGTCCAAATTTGAACTCAGGCCTTCCAAATTTAGTGCATATGCCCTTAACCCCTATGTCCTAACACCTACTATTCAATTGCACATTTAGTTGAATAATCCTAACAGCACTTGATCAGCGCTGTACAATATACTTTCACAATGATCTTGTTCCATCCTCTCAACAGTCCTGTCGGCTGGTACCAGATGAGAAGAGCCAGTTCCTATTGTAAATGATCACACAGCAAGAAAAGCAGCTGGAATACAGGTATTTTGCCAGAGCTAGGGTATGGGTGTGTTTCTCTACACCACATTGGGACTTCTAGCACTTATCTTAGCATTCTGTTCCAGCTTTTATAATAATAATCTACTTCCTGTCATATTTCTTTGGGTGTTTGAATCCCTACATCAACATGAGAGTGGTAAATATGACTTATCTTTTTTATGTAGTCCCTGTGCTCAAGCAATGTTTATTGAATAAATGTGTAAACAAATTAAAAAAGAGTCTTACCATATAGTCACTTGAATATTTTATTTCTAGACTTCCTTAAGTGTTGAATTAT
Organism: Callithrix jacchus; assembly: GCF_049354715.1. Lineage (NCBI taxonomy): Eukaryota > Metazoa > Chordata > Mammalia > Primates > Cebidae > Callithrix > Callithrix jacchus. The sequence goes on along the minus strand of NC_133516.1, from coordinate 22,475,738 downwards.
CAATATTTTATGAAAAGAGTGACACAGACTAATTTGATTATACCTTTGTTCTTTTTCTTCTTGTGTTTCAAAAAAGTAAACTTAATTTCACATGCACATTAAACAGAATGTTTTTTGCATATACGAGGAAATGTGATTACAGATTAGTGATAATTTGCACCTTTTGTAAGCAAAATGAATGAGAGTAGTATTGAAAACCTGTGGATCAAAGCTTTCATTAATCAAAGAAAATCCGAGACCCTGTGCACTTCCGCTCACTCCAATTCCTTAGGCCATCTGAATAAAGCAGTGATTGGGAGTTCTTGCACCCACCCACTCCTCACTCCTGAGAAGGGTCCTGCCAACTCTGTATAGTCCTGTTGGATTTGCAGTCAGAGGTCTGATGCTGGCAGGCACTGGGCAGGCAATGAGTTCTTTCCCTGTAAGTTGGGCACAAAAAGATCAGCATGGGAGCAGCCTCCTTTGAGACAGCTGCTCTGAGAGAATGCAATAAGCAGAGAGCAGCCAGAAATTCCTCCTAGCAGAGGGCGACTTGTGCAAGTAGTTCAGTGTGCCAAGTATTGTCATTTGTTGAGGGCAGGTGTGTGCTCAAGGAGGAGTTTTAACCTGGAGGATCATTAACTCTTTTAGTCAGCTGAGGAGCTGCGGTGGCTTGGCGAGTTGGAGTTCGTCCTGGAAGCATCTGCCCGGCAAGGTCAGGGAGGAGGTGTGGAATAACTTTCATGGGGGATCAGTTTGAGACGGGCCAGCACGCTTTGCTCAATGAAGGAGAAGAGAATGAGATGGTAAGATTCTAGCCACATTCCCTTCTTCCCATTCCCACTCCTCAGCCTCCAAGACACATACACATGCCCACACGCACACATACACACACACACACACGCACCACACAGAGACTTCTCTGCAATTTCACTCTGGTATTACATGAGAAAAGGTCATGTTTGAGAAATCTCTCTATCCTCTAAATGTAACCTCTGACAGCAGAAGTTTGCTGGAATGAAAATACTGTATTCATCTTATCAAGAATGTTTTCTTTTTAAATAAAACGGATAGGGAGAGAAGCACCATGCCACTTTATAATTCGTGTTTGAGCCTCATCCGTATAGCAAGTTCTGTTCGAAACACCTAACAATTTTAGGAAATCCCTAATGTGAGGAGTGGTGTATTCCCTGATAGCTGGAAGCAGAAGTTCAGCAGTGAAGCAGGAGGGCAGCTGGGTCTTTGACCTTCTTTTCTTCTCACATGTCTTGTTTACCGAGTCTGTTGGACAGGGAAGACATACAAAATTAACAATGATCAACTTACCTACAATTCTGTTTCCTTCTAGAATTTTACTTTTGTGGCTTCCTCATTATAGAGATTAGTTACAGAAAATGTTCAGTAGTTCATTTTCTCCTTTATTTTAGATGTGTTTCTATCTTGAGATCTGTAGGAGAATCAGAGAACTGTAGGAAAATCAAAGTTTACTTTCATGCTCACGATGAATTTAAAACTGTATTTCTCACTTACAATGTAATCAAGAGAGTTAGAAATGTGTACTTCTGTTTAATAAGGTCTTTCTGCTAATTGTGTAAGCACAGTCTTTTATGCCAGTAATGATGTAATTAAAATGTTAAAATGTGATGCTCTCATTCAGTAATAGCATTTTGTCTTCCTGGAATGAATATGTAAATAACAAACCTGAAAGATACTTCCTTAAATATTTTCTCGGTTAATTGCTTTAGCCCTGACTATTAAATTCTTTGTTCCTAAACTGGTCTTTCAAGTCTAATCTGCTTACCTGTTCCTATAGCAACAACATTTTTTGGACTTTCAAGAGTAGATCCCTTCTGCTATCAAAGCTGAAAAAATTATAAAGAAGTAAAAGGCACATTAATTCAGGAGCGTTTCTTAACCATATCCTTTACTTCACTCAGATTTGACTGCCAAATGAATTGCCTTCAGCTCCGCCACAAATGTCACCAGAAATGACTTGCAACCTCACACTGGATATCATCCTTGTTTCTTTCAAGAGTTTTCTTTAGGAAGTGAATGTGTCATTTACTCTCGATATGAAGTTGAAAAGTTTATCTTCATCTTGAATACTTTTCACCAGAAGGCAGGGGCTCCTTCCTCTGAAATGTTTCTCTCTCTCTCTCTCTCTTTCCCTTTCTCTCTCTTACTCTTTCATTTAGAAATACACTTACTCTTTTCCAGTACACCTTTTTCTGCTCTTGGACAATTTGTATTTCAAATGTACATATTCCACCAAAGCAATTTAGTTAACAATTCATCTTTATAACAGCACCATCAGATGTATCAGAATGTCCACCTAATTTTGTAGGCAGCTGAAAGCCCAGTTAGGAGAGGGCCTTTGATATGGAAAGGGATACTGTGTTTTCTGTTGGGCAGTCATTCGGCCAGTAGTCTCAGCAGAGGTGCAGCAATTAGTATGCACTCCTGAACTCTCCATCCTCTTCTGCCTAGAGAAACCTGGCCACCTGCCTGTTGCTGTTCCTGACACACTCTTCCTTTTTAACTCACTCCTGCATCCCTTGGCCAGAGCAGTAAACTATAGCAATTATCTACATCTATCTATTCTACATATTTTATAGTGATTTTTAGTATACAGAACATTTTCTAGGCCACTAGCTAATTTAGTTGGCATCACAACCCCATAAGGTAGATGCTGTGATTCTTACTTTAAAAATGAGGAAATAATTTTAGGGAAATAGATAATTTCCCTAAGGTGGTGTCAACCAGTAAGTCTAGGAGCTGAGGCACCACAGGTTAGTTTAAGTTGATAGCTCTTTTGTCTCTGGACCTGAACATAGCCCACTGATACCTTCTTCAGTTCTTCCAGAGAACATTGCACTCTTAACAGAACACATTCCCTTTCTTCATAAAACAAAGCTAAGGAGAACTCAACATCCAATCTTCTTAGATTCCCCAGGATCTATTCTGTTATAGATACTTTGAGTTTCTTTTTTCTTCTAGATAACTTGAGTATCTGAAATAAGTCTGTCTCCTCTGACTTCCATGTCTAGAAATGTGTCACACCAAAGTGTTTATAATTAAGTGCTTTATAATATACTTTGCTTGAATCTTTGCAAAAGTAATTTCTCTGGTGGTATAAATTACTTCAAGTTTCAAGAGAAAACATTATAGGGTTTAGACCTCCTGTTACATAAAAAGAATATTCTGAGGCCTAAAGATGCCTGGGATTATCTTCCATTTTAGAGTTAAAAAAAAAAAAATGGCTGTGCACGATGGCTCACGCCTGTAATCCAGCACTTTGGGAGGCCAAGGTGGGTGGATCAAGAGGTCAGGAGATCGAGACCATCTGGCCAACATGGTGAAACCCCGTCTCTACTAAAAATACAAAAATTAGCTGGACGTGATGGTGGTGCCTGTAGTCCCAACTACTTGGGAAGCTGAAGCAGGAGAATTGCTTGAACCCAGGAGGCGGAGGTTGCAGTGAGCTGAGATTACACCACTGTGCTCCAGCCTGGGAGACAAAGTGAGACTCTTTCTCAAGAAAACAAACAGATAAACAAACACCCCAACAAACAGGAACTAAATAGCAACCCTAGGTGACCTGAAAGTAAGATCCTTAAGTGCAAAATGAGACAGGAGCCAAAGGAAGAGAAGTTTTTGGAGGGAGAAGGAAGGAAAAGTGAGAAAGTAAGAAAGTGACCTTCGAGAAAGGTTCACCTAAATGACTGTCTCAGAAAGGCTTCCAGGAGGAAAATCCCAGAGAGCACTGGGACTGGAGCAGAGGCCTGGCTCTCAGTAGCCTTGGGCTAGCCTGCTCTAGACTTGGTTTGTATACCTGCAAAATAGGACTGGTCTTTCTTACCCTACCCGACTCAGAGAGCTCTTATGAAGATCAGTGGAGATAATCCATGTGAATGGATTTGATAAGTATACAGTTCTGCCAAAGTGTGAACTGCTATTATCTAAATCAAGGTAGAAGGAGCCAGGGCCTTAGCAATTAACCAATTGAGTAAATACTACCCCACAAAAATGAGGTCATCTCTTGTCATTTAGTTATACCAAAAGGAATATGTACTTTTATTCATAAGCCACAGAGACCACTTATAAATGGAGAGGAGCTGGGTTACCTTCTACTTGCCTTGTGTGTACTTTGGGAAAACACCTACCTTTCTTTTCCTTCCTTCCTTCCTTCCTTCCAATTTATTGACATTTATATGTTTTCAACTCGATTCTTTTAATTTTGTAACTGATATTATACCAACCAGTAGTGGGTAGCTAAAAACTAGTAAGTGAAAAACCACAATAAACCCTTTTTGGGCTTCCATGCCATTTCTGAGAACTTAGCAATGGGCACATAATGTGGCAACAGGGTTGGTGTGTGGTCATTGCCACATTGGAAGTCCTGTCAGGCCTTTAGCGGGAGCTAGGAACATTTTTCTTCACCAATTATTTGGCTCACTTTGATAGCTGATGTTCCTCTTTCCTTCTCTAACACCCGGGAGCAAAAGCACCTCCCCCATCTCAATAGCCACTTGTTTATTATGCTCCATGAGCACCTCTGAGTCTGTTGCCAATGTTAACTGGTGAACCCACAGATCTCATAGTGGGGGAATTGTGTTCAAGGCTGAGACATTTTGTCATTTGAAATGTTCAGGAAGCTGGGCCACTGGCCAAGTCTAATGTCTTTATTCTCCATTCATTGCTGCAGCACTCCCATGAAGTCAACTCATCTTTAATATAAATTTTAGAGGAGTGAGATTTAATTGCTTCTTCAAGACAGGGATCCTTCTTGATTCAAGTTTTCTCAGCTTCTCCCTTTCCCTTCCCAATACACCCAGAATTTAACACAGTGCCTGACACAAAAACTCAGGAGATGATAGCATTATTGCAAGCTCCATTAACTGCAATTTTGCATTCTGAGAATGGGAGGCAGCACAGCTCAAAAGTAGTAGCAGTTTGGGTAATTTAAAAAGAAACCTAGAAAATGTTATGTTATTTATTTGGAATGGTCAGTAGTCTCAGGATTTTATCAATTAGTTCCCCTCTCCCCCAAGAATAACAAAAGCTTATTCTTAGTTCATTAGCCATACGGGACTATTTTTCTATGAGATGCTTTATCTTTTCATCTATTTATATATAAACTCAACAAATATTTAAGAAACCTCTACTTTTTTCCAGGAGTCCTCTGTGCTAACCGAAGACTAGTTTCAAAGAATAGCAAATAGCTTCTGTTTTCAAGGAGCTCACAATCTAGTGGCAGGGCTGAATACATAATTTGAGGGGCCCAGTGTGAAGTGCAAATGAAGTGTACCTTGTTCAACAATTATTAAGAATTTCAGGATATTTATAGCAGACTATTGAGCCAAGTGTAGGGTCCTTCTGAGTGTAGGACTCTCCTGAGTGTAGGACCCTGTGTGACTGCACAGGTTGTGGGCACATGGAGTTGTCCCTGCAAGTTGGGGTACAAGCATAATGAAAATGTGATATAATAGGTATTTTGAGAGTTATGCATACAGAGCTGTGGGAACACAGAAGAAGGAACAATTCAGTTAAAGAAAACTTCAAGGGGAAAGATGACATTTAATTTTCCTGGAGTGGTGGGTGATTTTGAAGAACTTTATAAGACATTCTAATGAGTATCTTTTCCAATGATTCTCAAATATTGATCTGTAGAATCAGGTGGGGGAATACACACAAAATAGATTCCTAGGCCCCATTCTAGACCTACTGGATTAGAATCTTTGATGGTGGAGCTGACCTTGGTCAGAATGATTGTGATGCCAGCCTGGCTGATACAATATGGAAGCCACTGGAAGTTTTGAAGCAGGGAGTGTAAGGCCGGTTGCCTTGCCGGGAGTCAAACGGACACATTCATCATTCTCCGCACCTGATAACTGCGTCATCACCCGAACTCATTATCTGGCTTCCCCACAAAGCATCCCTGCCTCTGCCTCTGTATACCATGCCCAAGCCCATACTCAGCACTTAATTATGCATCCAACCTCCAGCCCACTGTTAAAAAACCCTGCAGAGAATTTTTTTTTAAAGAAGCCCCACCATTCCCTGCCCAGCAACAGCCTGCCCCATACGCCCCCAGCAGGCCTGCTGTACCCAAGGTCCTGCCCGCCTACCAATGGCAGCTAGTCTCATGCACTTCCTACTTTAACTCCATGTAATTCCTGCTCCTCAACAGCCAATAGAAATGTCTTCTCTTTGTTTCCCCAGTAGTCAATCAAGGCCCACTTACCCAAGGTCCCGCCTACCAATGGCAGCTAGTCTCATGTACTTCCTACTTTAACTCCATGTACTTCCTGCTCCTCAACAGCCAATAGAAATGCCTTCTCTTTGTTTCCCCAGTAGTCAATCAAGGCCCACTTACCCAAGGTCCCGCCTACCAATGGCAGGTAGTTTTGATGTACTTCCTGCTTTAACTCCATGTACTTCCTACTCCTCAACAGCCAATAGAAATGCCTTCCCTTTTTTCCCCAGTAACCAGTCAATTGCCTGCACTCCCCATAAAACCCCACACCCTGAACAGCTGGGTGCGACTTCTCTAGCCCCTCTTGGCCCACTGAAGGTCACCCAGGAGCTGAATAAATTGATTTCTCACTTTTTTTATACCTGCCTCAGTTTCCTCATTTTACCTCGGCAATAAATCTTACAGGGAGTAATATGGCAGGGCTCCTTTTTTTTTTTTTTGAGATGGAGTTTCGCTCTTGTTACCCAGGCTAGAGTGCAATGGCGTGATCTTGGCTCACCGCAACCTCCGCCTCCTGGGTTCAGGCAATTCTCCTGCCTCAGCCTCCCGAGTAGCTGGGATTATAGGCGTGAGCCACCACGCCCGGCCCTGGTAGGGCTCCTTAAAGGATGTTATATTGTGGAGTGAGTAAGGTTGGTTGGAAGAACAGAGACCAGTGAGGAGGTCTTTGAAATAGTCCAGGTGAGAGTAATAGGACTAAACTATACTTAGCCTTGTCAGAGAGGATGCTGAGTAAAGAATGGATTTAATAGATATTTAGATGACAATTAAAAAGATTTCATAATCTAGACTGGGAGGCAAGAAAGAAAAAGTAACAGGATAAGTAGTTATTAAGGATGTCTCTAAGGTTCTTAGCTTGTCCAATAGGGAAAGATCATGATGCCATTTAATTCTAAAAGTAAAAGTAGGAACAAGTTGAGGGAAGGGATGGCAATAGTAGGAGCAAATACTTATATGATGATTGATCTGAGCCAAGTTCTGAACTAAGAACTTCACACATGGTAATTTATTTAATCCTGTCAGCAACCCAGTAAGGAATTATCATCTCTGTTTTATGAATAAGAAAATTTAGGCATAGGGAAGTTAAGTGATGTTACCAGGTTCATTTGGCAAAGTAAATGGAAGGCTGTGGCTTAAGGGCTTGCCTTAAGTAGTAATTTGCTGCCTCTGTTTTTGTTAAATTTTGGATGTACTACTGCAGTTGTTGATGGTAGAAAGAACATCAGGGTGTAACTGAAAGAAACACAACATTAGGAGGCTGGAGACCAGCGTTGTTGTGTTGAGTCTAACATTATTTATTCCTACAGCTGTAGAGCACTTCCCCTCTCTTGAACATTGCCCTACTTACAAGGTGGAGATAATTTTACCAAAACACCAGGGTTTCAGTCTATGTTCTGCTGCTGGCTGCATAGAAATCCAATCACTGCTGCTGGCTGTCGTAGAAAGAAAACAAGTATTTCCAGGAAAGGTGGCTTTTATTTGGGTGCTGCAGCTGAGGAAATGGGAGAGCAATCTCAAATCCATCTCCTGGCTGACTATAACTGAGGTTTATATAACAGGAAAGGAATGTAACTACACTGGGTATACAGGAATTAAGGAGGGGTAAGGAAATCATGAGGGATGAGGGGCCTGGTTTCTCACTGAATGTGATGATCTGGTGAGTTTCAGTTCCTTGATACTATCAGGGAGTCCTGAGGGAGGAACTCAGATAAGACAAATGTAAGTTTCAATCTTCCAGACATGGAGGGTCAATTTTAATATTTTTATTTTAAAAGACTATAAACATCACTTCTATGGCACAATTGGGCCCGTTTCAATAATAATACCTTACTGGGTTGAACCAGGGCTCAATGCAGATGATTTATTTTTCCAACACACACACACACACACACACACGCACACACACACACATGCAGACAGACACACACATACAATTTAAACGTATTTAAACACAGATAAAACTGCTGCGAAACATCTTAGTAAATTTAAGTAATACTCGATTTTGTTTCAAAGTGCTGTGAGCTTTTTGGTCAAGGTATGAAAACACATATCTGGAAACATATCAAGTGGGAACTGGAAATTTATGGCAGTTGTGTCAATTACTCATAAATAAAGAAATAAGGAGTACATCCATTGGCCAATAATTAACCAATGCTGAACCCTATAGGGTCCTCAGGCCCATGGAAGAGCACAGGAACTTGAGTTGGCACTTTGGTGAGGGAGTTGGTCGTTGGCTAGTGCATCCAGAAGAGATTCATTTTGGGCGCCAGTTTCAAGGCCTTGTGAAGACTAAACAGAGTAGGTTGACTTGCCTAAATGGCCCAGAGCTATTTCTGAGTGCCCTTCATATAAACCTTGGTAAGCTGTCTGAAACCACAGGCTGGGTAGCGTTGAAAGGCAGCTTAGAACACTGTCTCCTCAACTTTTCTCTCAGCCTAAGGCTACTCTTGACAATGAGCACAGCTGTACCTGAAATGTCCCCTCAGAGAAAGAACAAGAAAGGAGGCCCAGATGTCCCGAATGCTTTCCAGAGAAACATAATGTCCCCAGGCCAGGACACTCTGATTTCAGTGGGTACACCCACAGGGCCTTGGATGAAACTGTAATCACTTCAGCATTTTCAGAATCTGTTGGCTTCTTGGGGAAACTATCACTGAAGGATTCTGAAACTCTGGTACTTGAGTTTCAAAATCAGTACTTAGAAGATAAAATTGTGAAAAATGATTACTGTTTTGAGGCGAGTTCTGAAACAAAACTATTCAAGAATTAAGTGTGGGTAGATGGAGAGATCTGAGACTGTATCTTATCTTATGTCATATTGAATTTAATTTGATACATTTCTGATGAGGCGAATTGAAAAATGTGCGCATATATTACAAGAGTTTCTCTCTTCTCTCCTGACTCCAGTGGGTTGTTAACCTCAATCTTACAAAAGGAGGTATTGAGAAACTATACAATTTACCCAAATCTGGCATCCAAGAAGCAGCAAAAACAACTTAAGTACACTGAGTACATTGAAGGCAGATCGCCTTCAAACCTTCTGCTCTTAACTCAGTGTACTTTATGCTTTTGATGTAGCCTGTTATTACTAGTACAAGTACTAGCACTGCTACATAAGCCCCACACAGTACTCATTAGTTTAGCAGTTGTCTTATACTTTGGGCTTATTTTGAACTTGTGAGAAACAAAACCTCCAGGTCTCTTTTTGTACATGTCTTAAATCTCTGATCTTCTGGGCATAGAAGTAATTAGGAGCACAGGTGTTGACATCAGATCACCTGGATACTCCTTCAGTTTTTAGCCATCTGTGCATGCCTGTATGGTAGAAGTAGTCTCTCTTTGTGTTTCGGCTCCTCTCCCCCTGGGCTAATGACTCAGTGTTAGGCTTGTAGTAGAGGTAGACAGGGTTATCTGTTGCACATGTCCAGACTCAGTCTTAGGCAGTCCCTTTGTTATCTTAGCTTCAGGGAGCAGTGCTTTGTCAATATTCGTATTCATATAAGCCAGATCTGTCTTGTACTTGTAGTTGGTCTTAGGTGGGAGTTTCTTGCTCCTCCACCAGCTACTAATTGCATTTGATTTTAATGCAGAATCCTGGTTTCAACATAGTCAGTGGTAAAATTTTTGCCTTTGTCCTTCCTCCAGGCTCAATTGATTTTTGCTTGTGTCCTGGCAAATGGTTTCTTACCTGGAAGTAATTGACCTTTGCCAATGACTACCTCATTCCACCAGCTTAAATAGTAGGAGAGAAGAGTCCAGAGAAGTAAAAGGGAATTTGAACCTGTCTCCTGGAGCCATCAATCACCTCTTTCAGACCTATGCTGCCAAAGGGGACTCTTTCTGATGTCCTCTGCCCCCAGTCTGTCTGATGAGCACCGATTGATGCCTGGGAGGAAGGGTTTCTGAGTGGATATCAGCCTCTTTCTGAGTCTCAGACCTTCAGATATGCAAGCTAAACTGATGCTGTAGTCCAAACTTGCCTTTATAAATTTCTTAAAAATTTAGCTCATTTCTTTTTATCACTTGTATGACAAACATCACTTTCTGTCATGAACTGCAAAAGGTAAAAACATTGTTTTAACCTGTCTCTTTTTGGAAAAACTTATTCTTTGGAATTTGGTTCACTTGATTGCCTAGAAACCTTATCTATCTGATGGATTCAAGAAAATTTATGACTTTGTGAGTTATCTCAGTTTTTACCTGAGATAACTGGTTGTTAGGGTGAGTGTGATGTTCTTTGTAGCATTCCACATTCAGAAGCAAAAATCCTCAAGAGAGACTTTTGAAAAGCAGATAAACTATGTGTTAATAATTGTCCTAACCAGTTGGTTAAGATCAGCTATCAAAAGAGTATATGAGGTTGGTTTGGCAAGATTAGTGTAGGGTTGCTTACTTACTCTTAGTGATTTCTGTGTTCTTTTCCATGTGCCCATTTGCCAATGAGGTTGTTTGTTTCTTGTAAATTTGTTTAAGTTCCTTATAGTTCAAGTTACTTATAGTTTCTGGATATTAGACTTTTGTCAAATAGATTGCAAAATTTTTCACTCAATCTGTAGATTGTCTGTTCACTCTGATGATAGCTTCTTTTGCTGTGCAGCAGCTCTTTAGTTTAATTAGATCCCATTTATGAATTTTTGCTTTTGTTCCAATTGCTTTTGATGTTTTCATCATGAAATCTTTGCCTGTGCCTATGTTGTGAATGGTATTGCCTAGATTTTCTTCTAGGTTTTTGGGTTTTACATTTAGGTCTTTAATCCATCTTGAGTTAATTTTTGTATAAGGTGTAAGGACGGGGTCCAGTTTCAATTTTCTGCATATGCTGGACACTTTTCCCAGCACCATTTATTAAATAGGGAATCCTTTCCCCATTGCTTGTTTTTGTCAGGTTTGTCAAAGATTAGGCAGACGTAGATGTGTGGTGTACCTGCTGAGATCTCTATTTATTTCGTTGGTCTATGTGTCTGTTTTTGTACCAGTACAGTGCTGTTTTGGTTGATGTAGACTTGTAGAATAGTTTGAAGTCAGGTAGCCTGATGCTTCCAACTTTGTTCTTTTTGCTTAGGATTGTCTTGGTTATATGGACTCTTTTTTGGTTCCAAATGAATTTTAAAGTAGTTTTTTTTTTTCTAATTCTGTGAAGAATGTCAATGGCAGTTTAATAGGAATAGCACTGAATCTATAAATCGCTTTGGGCGTTATGGCCATTTTTATGATATTGATTCTTCCTATCCATGAGCATGGAATGTTTTTCCACTTGTGTTCTCTTTTATTTCCTTGAGCAGAATTTTGTAGTTCTCCTGAGATTCTTCACTTCACTTGTTAGCTGTATTTCTAGGTATTTATTTTTTTTGTAGCAATTGTGAATGGGAGTATTATGATTTGGCTCTCTGCTTGTCTATTGTTGGTGTATAGGAATGGTTTTCAGTTTTGCCATTGATTTTGTATCCTGAGACTTTGCTGAAGTTGATTATTGGGTTAAGAAGCTTTTGGGCTGAGATGATGGGATTTTCTAGATATAGGATTGTGTTATCTGCAAACAGAGACAGTTTGACTTTCTCTCTTCCTATTTGAATATGCTTTATTTCTTATTCTTACCTGATTGCCCTAGACAAAACTTCCAAGCTATTTTTTTTTGTTAAATTTCACAAGGAGCCTTCTAATAACTCTAGGGTTACACATCCTTAGATACCACTTCAGTGGAAAAAGGAACTTGCCTTTTTTTCAGTACTCTGGCTGGCTCTAATTGAACAATTTTTAATTTTTAAATTCATGTGTGTGGCCAGAAGAATACCATGCGTGTCATCACATTTCCTCTCCTGGAGTTGGGGTCAGAGTCAACTCTGTGTGAAGCACATCAGCTGCAAATAGCAAAGGGTGTGGTTTGCCAGAATAATATTGGGATATTGGATACTGTTACTTGGAGTGAGAAAAGTGGGGTGGGGTCATCCAAACAAACAGACAGACAGAATTTCCAAGCTGATGGTCAATAAATAATCAGCGAACTGAACTGAAAAAATAGTGTTTAAAGTTTTCAGGTCCCTGAAACTGATTTTTTTTTTTTTTTTGCCAGAGAAAATATAAAATATAGAGTTTTCTGTTGGTCCTTTAGTTATCTGTGAACAAGTAGAAAAAGGCTTTTCAAAAAACATTACTTCTTTTTTTCAGATTTTAAAAGTGAATCATGTTTATTGAATAAAATGTATAAAATTCAGAAAATTATAATGTAGAAGAAGAATCACAATGATGCCATCACCCACGGCAAATACCATTAGTATTTTGCTTGATATATTTACCTTCCAGTCTTATTTTGATTGTGTTTCACCTTTTTTTCAATTAAATTTAACATAATACTGCATGATTTTATGTTGTTTCTCTTTGTATATTATTACTTAAATTTCCATTGTGTTATTAAAATACTTAATAAACATTCTTTTAAAGGCTATATAATAGTATTTAATAATTACCCTACTGATATACATAGATTGCCTTCTATTTAGCATTAATAGTAATATTGCAAGGAATATTTCTGTGTATAAATCTTGTCTTGTGTTTTGTATAAGCTAGAAGTGTTTCTTTTTGTTTTTTTGTTTTTTTAAAAGGCAGAGAGGCTTAGTGACCTAAACTTGTGCCCTTTGGAGGGCTGTACATTTGTAAGGCCAGTTTGGCTTTCAATACTCCTCTCAGGAGTAAAGATCTATACTAAAGCAGAACTCATCTCTTCATTAGTGGCTTAATTGTCATGAGGGATGTGGTTTTGATGCTCAGAACTGCCGTATTTGCCATTCACCATCACAGAGAATATGAGGAAGAACTATGAGATAGACAAGACGTGAAGCTTCTCTTTATTCAAAGGATTTCCAAGAAAGGCACTATATTCATTTAAAGCATCAATTCTGACCAAGCAGAACATGTTACAGGGGGAACAGAGCTCTAGCAACAAACTAGGGGCCTTCCTATTTCATTTCAAAAGTTTCCAGTGTATCTTCTCCCTGCTGTTCCTACACTATGAGGAATAAATACAAGTGAAAATTCCTATTATATTGGTATCGAATTCTATCCTCTGTGGTCACAATTGTAGTACTTGTTTTTTAATAAAGGCTTGATTGTGGAGGCTTTCAAACTTATGGGGAGATAAATTCAATCATCTTCCTTCTGAACTTTTACACAAGGTCTCAGTGCAGGAAAAAATTTAAGAGTTTTAACAACATGGAAACAATTACCCACGGAGTGTCCATGTATAAAGTAGGTGGCCAACTGAAAATAGCAAAAGAATATGCAAATATGCCTAATGATAATAATAGTTAACATGTATTGACTAATTACTAGGTCCTGTAGCCATTACTGAGCATTTTCATGTGATACTTTATTTTCTTTCTTTTTTTTTCATATTACAGGAGTAATGTTTATTTATTTATTTTATTTTTTTAAATTGCATTTTAGGTTTTGGGGTACATGTGCAGAACATGCAAGATAGTTGCATAGGTACACACGTGGCAGTGTGTTTTTCTGCCTTCCTCCCCTTCACCCACATTTGGCATTTCTCCCCATGCTATCTTTCCCCAGCTCCCCCGCCGCTGTCCCTCCCCTATTCCCCCCAACAGACCCCAGTGTGTAGTGCTCCCTTCCCTGTGTCCATGTGTTCTCATTGTTCATCACCCACTTATGAGTGAGAATATGCGGTTTTTCATTTTCTGTTCTTGTGTCAGGTTGCTGACAATGATGTTCTCCAGATTCATCCATGACTCTACAAAGGAAATGAACTCATCATTTTTGATTGCTGCACAATATTCCATGGTGTATATGTGCCACATTTTCCCAGTCCAGTCTATCATCGATGGGCATTTGGGTTGGTTCCAGGTCTTTGCTATTGTAAACAGTGCTCAATGAACATTCGTGTGCATGCGTCCTTATAGTAGACCGATTTATAGTCCTTTGGATATATACCCAGTAATGGGATTACTGGGTCAAATGGAATTTCTATTTCTAGGTCCTTGAGGAATCGCCACACTGTTTTCCACAATGGTTGAACTAATTTACCCTCCCACCAGCAGTGTAAAAGTGTTCCTATTTCTCCACATCCTCTCCAGCATCTGTTGTCTCCAGATTTTTTACTGATTGCCATTCTAACTGGCGTGAGATGGTATCTCAATGTACTTTTGATTTGCATCTCTCTAATGACCAGTGATGATAAGCATTTTTTGATATGTTTCTTGGCCATATGTATGTCTTCTTTAGTAAAGTGTCTGTTCATATCCTTTGCCCATATTTGAATGGGCTTGTTTGTTTTTTTCCTGTAAATCTGTTTGAGTTCTTTGTAAATCCTGGATATCAGCCCTTTGCCAGATGGGTAAACTGCAAAAAATTTTTTCCCATTCTGATGGTTGCCGATTCACTCTAGTGACTGTTTCTTTTGCCATGCAGAAGCTGTGGAGTTTGATTAGGTCCCATTTGTCTATTTTGGCTTTTGTTGCCAATGCTTTTGGTGTTTTGTTCATGAAGTCCTTGCCTACTCCTATGTCCTGAATGGTTTTGCCTAGATTTTCTTCTAGGGTTTTTATGGTGCCAGGCCTTATGTTTAAGTCTTTAATCCATCTGGAGTTAATTTTAGTGTCAGGTGTCAGGAAGGGGTCCAGTTTCTGCTTTTTGCACATGGCTAGCCAGTTTTCCCAACACCATTTATTAAACAGGGAATCCTTTCCCCATGGCTTGTTTTTGTCAGGTTTCTCAAAGATTGTATGGTTGTAGATATGTTGTGTTGCCTCCGATGCCTCTGTCCTGTTCCATTGGTCTATATCTCTGTTTTGGTACCAGTACCATGCTGTTTTGATGACTGTAGCCTTGTAGTATAGTTTGAAGTCCGGTAGTGTGATGCCTCCTGCTGTGTTCTTTTTGCTTAGAATTGACTTGGCTATGCGGGCTCTCTTTTGGTTCCATATGAAGTTCAAGGTGGTTTTTTTCCAGTTCTGTGAAGAAGGTCAATGGTAGCTTGATGGGCATAGTGTTGAGTCTGTAAATTACTTTGGGCAGTATGGCCATTTTCACAATATTGATTCTTCCTAACCATGAACATGGAATGTTTCTCCATCTACTTGTGTCCTCTTATTTCATTGAGCATTGGTTTGTAGTCTCCTTGAAGAGGTCCCTTATGTTCCTTGTAAGTTGTATTCCTAGGTATTTTATTCTCTTTGTAGCAATTGTGAATGGCAGTTCGATCTTGATTTGTCTCTCTTTAAGTCTGTTGTTGGTGTGGAGGAATGCTTGTGATTTTTGCACATTGATTTTATATCCTGAGACTTTGCTGAAGTTGCTTATCAGTTTCAGGAGTTTTTGGGCTAAGATGATGGGGTCTTCTAGATATACTATCATGTCGTCTGCAAATAGAGACAATTTGGCTTCCTCTTTTCCTATTTGAAATCCCTTTATTTATTTTTTTTGCCTGATTGCTCTGGCTAGAACTTCCAGTACTATATTGAATAGGAGTAGTGAGAGAGGGCATCCTTGTCTAGTGCCAGATTTCAGAGGGGATGCTTCCAGTTTTTGCCCATGCAGTATGATATTGGCTGTTGGTTTGTCATAAATAGCTTTTATTATTTTGAGATACGTTCCATCAATACCGAGTTTATTGAGGGTTTTTAGCATAAAGGGCTGTTGAATTTTGTCAAAGGCCTTCTCTGTGTCAATTGAGATAATCATGTGGTTTTTGTTTTGGTTCTATTGATGTGGTGAATTATGTTTATAGACTTGGGTATGTTGAACCAGTTTTGCATCCCCGGGATGAATCCTACTTGATCATGATGGATAAGCTTTTTGGTGTGCTGTGGCAATCGGCTTGCCAGTATTTTATTGAAGATTTTTGCATGTATGTTCATCATGGATATTGGCCTGAAGTTTTCGTTTCCCATTGAGTCTCTGCCAGGTTTTGGTATCAGGATGATGTTGGTATCATAAAATGATTTGGGAAGGATTACCTCTTTTTGGATTATTTGGAATAGTTTCAGAAAGAATGGTACCGGCTCCTCTTTGTGTGTCTGGTAGAATTCGGCTGTGAACCCATCTGGACCTGGACTTTTTTTGTGTGGTAGGCTCTTAATTGCCATCTCAACTTCAGACCTTGTTATTGGTCTATTCATAGTTTCGGCTTCCTCCTGGTTTAGGCTTGGGAGGACACAGGTGTCCAGGAATTTATTCATTTTTTCCAGGTTTACTAGTTTATGTGCATAGAGTTGTTTGTAATATTCTCTGATGATGGTTTGGATTTCCGTGGAATCTGTGGTGATTTCCCCTTTTTCATTTTTTATTGCATCTATTTGGTTATTCTCTCTTTTCTTTTTAATCAGTCTGGCTAGTGGTCTATTTTGTTGATCTTTTCAAAGAAGAAGCTCTTGGATTTATTGATTTTTTGAAGGGGTTTTTGTGTCTGTATCTCCTTCAGTTCTGCTCAGATCTTAGTTATTTCTTGTCTTCTGCTAGGTTTTGAGTTTTTTTGATCTTCCTCCTCCAGCTCTTTCAATTTTGATAATAGGATGTCAATTTTGGATCTCTCCACTTTTCTCATGTGGGCACTTATTGCTATATATTTTCCTCTAGAGACTGCTTTAAATGTGTCCCAGAGATTCTGGTATGTTGTGTCTTTGTTCTCATTGGTTTCAAAGAACTTCTTTATTTCTGCCTTCATTTCATTGTTTATCCAGTCAACATTCAAGAGCCAGTTGTTAAGTTTCTATGAAGCTGTGCAGTTCTGAGTTAGTTTCTGAATTCTGAGTTCTAACTTGATTGCACTATGGTCTGAGAGACTGTTTGTTATGATTTCAGTTGTTTTGCATTTGCTGAGGAGTGCTTTACTTCCAATTATGTGGTCAATTTTAGAGTAGGTGTGATGTAGTGCTGAGAAGAATGTATATTCTGTGGATTTGGGGTGGAGAGTTCTGTAAATGTCTATCAGGTTTGTTTGTTCCAGGTCTGAGTTCAAGTCCTGGATATCCTTGTTAATTTTCTGTCTGGTTGATCTGTCTAATATTGACAGTGGTGTGTTAAAGTCTCCCAGTATTATTGTGTGGGAGTCTAAATCTCTTTGTAAGTCCTTAAGAACTTGCCTTATATATCTGGGTGCTCCTGTATTGGGTCCATATATATTTAGGATCGTTAGCTCTTCTTGTTGTATCAATCCTTTTACCATTATATAATATCCTTCTTTGTCTCTTTTGATCTTTGTTGCTTTAATGTCTATTTTATCAGAGATTAGAATTGCAACTGCTGCTTTTTTTTGCTCTCCATTTGCTTGGTAAATCTTCCTCCATCCCTTTATTTTGAGCCTTTGTGTATCCTTGCATGTGTGATGGGTTTCCTGGATACAGCACACCGATGGGTTTTGGCTTTTTATTCAATTAGCCAGTCTGTGTCTTTTGATTGATGCGTTTAGCCCATTTACATTTAGGGTTAATATTGTTATGTGTGAATTTGATACTGCCATTTTGATGCTAGCTGGCTGTTTTGCCCATTAGTTGATGCAGATTCTTCATTTTTTTGATGCTCTTTAGCATTTGGTATGTTTTTGAAATGGCTGCTACTGGTTGTTTCTTCCTATGTGTAGTGCCTCTTTCAGGAGCTCTTGTAAAGCAGGCCTCGTGTTGACAAAATTTCTGAGTACTTGCTTGTTTGCAAAGGATTTTATTTTTCCTTCACTTATGAAGCTCAGTTTGGCTGGAGATGAAATTCTGGGTTGAAAGTTCTTTTCTTTAAGGATGTTGAATATTGGCCCCACTCTCTTCTGGCTTGTGGAGTTTCTGCCAAGAGATCTGCTGTGAGTCTGATGGGTTTCCCTTTGTGGGTGACCTGACCTTTCTCTCTGGCTGCCCTTAGTATTTTCTCCTTCATTTCAACCCTGTTGAATCTGATGATTATTTGCCTTGTGTTACTCTTCTTGTGGAATACGTTTGTGGTGTTCTCTCTATTTTCTGGACTTGAATATTGGCCTGCCTTTCTAGGTTGGGGAAATTTTCCTGGATAATGTCCTGAAGAGTATTTTCCAGCTTGGGTTCATTCTCTTCGTCACATTCAGGTACACCTATCAAACGTAGGTTATGTCTCTTCACATAGTCCCACATTTCTTGGAGCCTTTGTTCATTCCTTTTTGTGCTTTTTTCTCTAATCTTGGCTTCTTGTTTTATTTCATTGAGTTGATGTTCGACTTCTGATATCCTTTCTTCTGCTTGGTCAATTTGGCTGTTTAAACTTGTGCATGCTTTGCAAATTTCTCATGTTGTGTTTTTCAGCTCCTTCAATTCACTCATATTCTGCTCTAAGTTGTCTATTCTTGTTATCATTTCCTCAAATCTTTTTTCAAGGTTCTTAGTTTTTTGTATTGAGTTAGAACATGTTCTTTTAGCTCACGGAAGTTTCTCATTACCCACCTTCTGAAATCTGATTCTGTCATTTCATCACATTCTCCGTTTAGCTTTGTTCCCTTGCTGGTGAGGAGTTTTGGTCCTTTGTAGGAGGCGAGGTGTTCTGTTTTCGGGTGTTTTCCTCCTTTTTGCGCTGGTTTCTTCCCATCTTTGTGGATTTATCCACCTGTCTTCTGAGTAGTTGCTGATTTTTTAATTGGGTCTCTGAGTGGATGTCCAGATTGTTGATGATGAAATATTTCTGTTTCTTAGTTTTCCTTCTAACAGTCTGGCCCCACTACTGTAGGACTGCTGAGGTCCACTCCAGGCCCTGCTTGCCTGGGGAACTCCTGTTGCAGCTGCGGAACTGTGAGGATTGCTTCCAGATTATTCTTCTGCTATCTTTGTCCCTGAATGATGCCCGCCAAATATCAGTCTGATCATCTTTATGAGAAGTTTTCTGTGCTACAGGCATAGTTTCTTGATCTTGCTGCAGGAACGCCTTGGTAGATAGAAGTCAAACCTTGGCCATTGTGGTGGTTTGGCTTCAAGGTGATGTTACTCTTGCTGTGAACAGTTTTCTTGCATGTTGTTTCTTGATGGCAGGGGTCTGCAAACTAAGACCCACTGGGAAATATGGCCCACTGACTGCTTTTGTGAATTTTTGTTGAAAAATAGCCACCTACATTTGTTTACATATTGTTTCTTCCTGCTTTTGCAGCAGATTTGAGTAGTTGTGAGAGGCAATATGGCCCACAAAGCTTAAAACATTTTCTATCTGGCACATTACAGAAAATGTTTGTTCATTTCTGCTCAGTTCCTTTTTGGTCTTATATTATTAATAATGTTATTATTATTATTATTAACCTTTCCTTTACTGCCCCTAGTAAAATGTTACTCATTAGAATTGTCCAAGTGCTTTCATCCACAAGTGCTGAAAGGGCCTAGGCTAAGTGGCATTTAAGGATTTGCACAGGCAGTACGTGAAATCAATAGATATTTACAAACTACTATGGCCCTGTTTAAAGCCTGTTTTCATTTTGTTGTTGTTGTTTTTAATGTGGATTCATCCATTAACAATTAATTTTGTGCGAGGAGCTTTCCCTTGCCTGCCCTCTGTTTTGTCCATCTCTAAATAGCTGTAGATTCATAGGATCTGTCTGATTTGGTTACTCACCTGTCTTCATTTTAAGGTTACTTGGACCCTTATGTAGCCAGCATAAACATTTTTGTCCAGACCTGTAAGAAACTTCACCTGCTGGAAATAGTGCAGCCCCATTTGTAACCAAGAGCCAATAGATCCTTAGACTCTCAAAAGTGGTGAATTTCAGATATGAAAATAACTTGGGGCTGATCACCGTGGCTCACCCCTGTAATCCCAGCACTTTGGGATTCTAAGGTGGGTGGATCACGAAATCAAGAGATCGAGACCATCCTGGCCAACATGGTGAAACCCCATCTCTACTAAAAATACAAAAATTAGCTGGTACATGTCTGTATTCCCAGCTACTTGGGAGGCTGAGGCAGGAGAATCGCTTGAACCTGGGAGACAGAGGTTGCAGTGAGCCAAGATTGCACCACTTCACTCCAGCCTGGGTAACTGAGTGAGACTCTGTCTCAAAAAAAAAAAAAAAAAAAAAAACAACTTACTTGGAGATACCTACTTGAGCTCATTTATTTCTTAAAATAGAGGTTTGGAGATTCACATGCAGTTTTAAGAAATAATAGAAGGAGATTCTGCATACCCTTTACCCAGTTTCCCTCATTGGCAATGTCTTGCAAAACTGTAGTACAACATCACAATCAGGATAGTGACATTGATCAGTCAAGACACAGAGTGTTTCCATCACCACGAGAAAACTTTATTTTTTTATAGCTACATCTATTTCCTTCCCACCTCTTTCTTCTTTTTAAGCCCCATTACCACTAATCTGCTCTCTATTTCTGTAATTTTGTTGTTTCAAGAATATAATTATACAGTAGGTGACCCTTGATACTGGCTTTTGTTTTTTTGCTCAGAATAATTATTTGGAAAGTGATCCAGGTTGTTTTGTGCCTCAGTCGTTTGTTCCCTTTTATTCCTGAGTAGTATTCCATGGTGCTGTGGTTATTTAACCACTCACTCATTGCAGGACATCTCAGTTGTTTCCAGGTGTGGTTCACAGGTGTTTTCTCTCAGTGAGTAGTTTTTCTTTTCCTCTTCTTAACAGGCTCTTTCACAAAGCAAAAATTTTAATTTTGACAAAGTCCAGTTTATCAGTTTTCCCTTTTATGGATAACACTTTACATGTCTTTTGCGTCTAAGATGTTTTCAGGTCTAGGAACTCTTTACCTAGCCATGTGTTCTGAGATTTTCGCCAACTTTTTTTCTTAAAGTTTTATGTTTTATATTTAAATGTGTGATTTATTATGAGTTAATTTTTGTGTAAGATATAAGACTTAGGTTGAGGTTTTCTCTCTTTCTTCTTCTTCTTCTTTTTTTTTTTTTTTTTTTTGCATGTGGATGTCCAATTGGTTGATCACTATTTGTTGGAAAGTCCATTTTTTCCTGCTTTTGCATATGTGTCAAAAATCAGTTGGGTACATCTGTGTATGTCTGTTTTTCAGTTTTCTCTTCTATTCCATTAGTCTATATGCCAATGTCATACAGTCTTGATTGTGGTATAATTATATGATAAGTGTTGAAATCAGGTGGACTGATTGTTTTCACTATTTTTCAAAATTGTCTTAGCTGTTATAGTTTATCGACTTTTTAATATACATTTTAGTATTAGCCTGCTTATATATGGGAAAATCTTACTTGGATTTTGATAGATATAATGCATTGAATCTAGATATGAATTTGAAAAAATTAAAATCTTTACTATGTTGAGGTTTCCAAACTATGAACATGGTATCTCTCTCTGTTTAGATCTTCCTTCATTTTTTCATAAGCTTTTTGTAGTTTTTGGCATATAAGTTCTTTATGTATTTTGTTAAATTTACATGTATTTCATTTCTTTTGAGTCATTGTAGTCATATTTTTAATTTTTGTACCCATATGTTTACTACCAGAATATAGAAATAAAATTAATTTTTGTATGTCTGTGTCATATCCTGTGACTGCTAAAATCACTCAATTGTAGGAGGTTTTTTTGGGGTAGATTTTTGGGTATTTGCTACAGAGAAATAGTATTATATGTAAACAGAGTAAGTTTTATTTCTGTATGTCTTTAATTTCCTTTTCCCTTGTCTAGCTACAAATTCTAGAACAATGTTGAGTAAGAGTGGTGAGAGTAGACATTCTTGTCTTGTTTCTGATATTATGGGGAAAACATTAAGTTTTTTACCATTAAATATGTTACTGCAAGTTTTTAAAAAATATTCCTTATTAAGTTGAAAAAATTGTCTTTTATTTCTATTTTTTTGAGAGTTTAAAAATCATGAATAGGTATGAATTTTTGTCAAGTGTTTTTTCAACTTTGGTGGGATCATGTGATTTTTTTTTCTTCTTTAGTCTGTTAACATGGTGGTCTGCTAAATCAACAATGATTGATTTTTTTTTTTTGAGGTTGAAGCAGTCTTGCATCCCTGAATTAAACCATTGCTAGGTAAAGTGTTTTAACATATTGCTGAATTATATTTGCTAAATATTTTGTTAAGAAAATTTGCTTCTATATTCCTGAGGGATTTTGGTCTATACTTTTGTTTTTTGTGCTGTCTTTGTCTTATTTTGTTATCACGGTAATGCTAGCTTCATAAATTCAATTGGAAAAGAGTTCACCCTCATCTACTTTCTGGATTTCATAGTAATAATATTATTTTTTCTTTCAATGTTTGGTAGACTTTTTTTTCAGTGAAACTATCTAGGCCTAGAGATTTCTTCTTGGAAAAGAATATATATGTGTGTGTGTGTGTGTGTGTGTGTGTGTGTGTGTGTGTGTGCCAAAAACTGCTAGAACTGGAAAGAGAAGTGAAAATCCTTAATGAAAGCCAAAACCTATATTTATTGATTTATTTATTTTGAGACAGAGTCTCACTCTGTCGCCCAGGCTAGAGTGAAGTGGCATGATCTTGGCTCACTGCAACCTCTGCCTCCTAGGTTCAAGTGATTGTCCTGCCTCAGCCTCCCAAGTAGCTGGAACTACAGGTGCCTGCTACCATGCCTGTCAATTTTTATGTTTTGTAGAGATGGGGTTTCACCATGTAGGCCAAGCTGATCTCAAACTTTTGACCTCGAGTGATCCACCCACCCCAGCCTCCCAAAGTGCTGGGATTACAGGCATGAGCCACTGGATCCAGCTGAAAGCCAAAGACTTTAACACCCCTCTTCCAATAATTCATAGAACAACAAGACACCAAATCAACAAGGATATAGAAGACATCAAGAATATCATCAGCCAACAGAACTTAATTGATATTGAACAGTCTAGCCAACAATAACAAAACTTGCAGTCTTTTCAAGTTCTCATGGAACATATGTTCAGATGAACCATATCCTGGGCCACCAAGCAGACCTCAACTAATTTAAAAGAATTAAAATCACGTAACATGTTCTTCAATTAGAATAGAACTTGAAATCAACAATAGAAATCTAACAAGAAACTCTCCAAACAACTGGAAATTAAACACTTTTGAATAATTCATAGGTCAAAGGGGAAATCTCAAGAAAGAAACAAAAAATAAATACATTAAACAGAATGAAAGAAAATGCATGCATATCAAAATTTGTGGAACATGACTCAAAGCAGTGCTGAAACTGAAATATATGGCACTAACTGCACATATTAGAAAAAATAAAGTTTCCAATACAATAATCTAAGGTCCCCTCTCAAGAACCTTGAAGAAGAGCAAAGTAGCCCAAGGTGAGCAAAACAAAGGAAATTATAAAGATAAAAACAGAAATCAATGAAATTGTGAATAGAAAATCAAAACAGAGCTGGTCTTTACAGCAATATTGACAAACCACTGGCAAGACTGAGAAAAAAAGAAAAAAGAGACAAACATCAATATCAGAAATTTTACAAACAAGAAAAATATAAGGAAATATCATGAACAACTCTACACACATAAATCTGACAACTTAGATAAAATAAACCAATTGTCTGAAAAACACAAACTATTACAACTCTCACTCAGTGCAAAATAGGTAATCTGAATAATCCTATTACTATTAAGAAAATGGAATCTGTACTTCCTAAATTTTCCAAGAAGAAATCTCTGGGCCTAGATAGTTTCACTGAAAACAAGCCTACCTAACATTGAAAGAAAACATAATATTACTATATATATATATTTCTTTTTTTCTCTCACTGACTTGTTAGTTGCATACACATTTAGGATTTCCATGTTTTCTTGGTGAATTAAAACTTTCATTGTTATGTAATGCCCATCTCTGTTTCTGGTAAACTTTTAAATTCCAAAAATAAAAAAAAACTTCCCTCCCTCCCTCCCTTCCTTCCTTCTTTCCTTTCCCACTTATTGAGCCCTTATTACATATAAGTCCCTGTGCTAGGTATTAGTACACAAAGAAAAGTTCTATGTCTCAGTATCTGGTGGGGACAGAGCTCAATGGGCTAGTGCTTTGACACGAGTATATACAAGGTGCTGTGAGAACATAGAAGAAGCTACAACACACTCCTGGATGGCTTCATTGAAAAAGTGCTAATTGAAAAGAATCTTGATGGATCAATAGAAGTTTAACAGCAAGTCGAGGTAAGGCAAAGGAAATTCTAAGTCAAGGAGGCAATGTAAAAAGGTACTGAGATGTAAAGGGACAAAGCACATTCCATTTAGAGAACTGAATGCACGTTGGCAGGGAGTGCAGGGTGTATATGAGTGTGTGGTGAGATGGGATGAGGAGAACAGAGAGTTAAGGCTGAAAAGATATTGTAGGGAAGATTAGGAAGAACTTAATATGCTGTTCTAAAGGGATTTAAAGATTTTAGATATGTGGCTAACCATCCTGGTTTTTCTGGATTTCTTGGACATTCATTGAAAGCGCAACATCCCTAGAAATCCCGCAGATAGACCAGCACAGCCTGTGACTCTAGAAGATAAGTAAAATCAGATGTCTGTTTTAGGAAGATCACTCTGCAGCAGTGCAGACAAGATCAGACAGAGATGGAACTGAATGCAATGCCTCTTGCAGTGATTCCAGTGAGAATACAGGTTGAACCAATAAGGAAGTAGTATTATAGATGGAGCAAAGGAAACTAATTTGAGAAATATCTAGAAGACAATCAATAGACCTTGGACTCATTAGCTGTTCAGGGAATGTGGGGAGAATATTAAAGGACGTGTCTGGATTTCTTTTTTTTTTTAATTTTTTATTGCATTTTAGGTTTTGGGGTACATGTGCAGAATATGCAAGACAGTTGCATAGGTACACACATGGCAGTGTGTTTTGCTTCCTTCCTCCCCTTCACCCACATTTGGCATTTTTCCCCAGGCTATCCCTCCCCAGCTCCCCCCCCGCTGGCCCTCCCCTTTCCCCCCAATAGACCCTAGTGTTTAGTACTCCCCTCCCTGTGTCCATGTGTTCTCATTTTTCATCACCCGCCTATGAGCGAGAATATGCGGTATTTCATTTTCTGTTCTTGTGTCAGTTTGCTGAGAATGATGTTCTCCAGATTCATCCATGTCCCTACAAACAACACGAACTCATCATTTCTGACTGCTGCATAATATTTCATGGTGTATATGTGCCACATTTTCCCAATCCAGTCTATCATCAATGGGCATTTGGGTTGATTCCAGGTCTTTGCTATTGTAAACAGTGCTACAGTGAACATTCGTGTGCATGTGTCCTTATAGTAGAACGATTTATAGTCCTTTGGATATATACCCAGTAATGGGATTGCTGGGTCAAATGGAATTTCTATTTCTAAGGCCTTGAGGAATCGCCACACTGTCTTCCACAATGGTTGAACTAATTTACACTCCCACCAACAGTGTAAAAGTGTTCCTTTTTCTCCACATCCTCTCCAGCATCTGTTGTCTCCAGATTTTTTACTGATTGCCATTCTAACTAGCGTGAGATGGTATCTCAATGTGGTTTTGATTTGCATCTCTCTGATGACCAGTGATGATGAGCATTTTTTCATATGATTGTCGTCCTCATATATGTCTTCTTTTTTAAGTGTCTGTTAATATCCTTTGCCCATTTTTGAATGGGCTTGTTTGTTTTTGTCTTGTAAATCTGTTTGAGTTCTCTGTAAATTCTGGATATCAGCCCTTTGTCAGATGGGTAAACTGCAAAAAATTTTTCCCATTCTGTTGGTTGCCGATTCATTCTAGTGACTGTTTCTTTTGCCGTGCAGAAGCTGTGGAGTTTCATTAGGTCCCATTTGTCTATTTTGGCTTTTGTTGCTAATGCTTTTGGTGTTTTGGTCATGAAGTCCTTGCCTACTCCTATGTCCTGGATGGTTTTGCCTAGATTTCCTTCTAGGGTTTTTATGGTGCCAGGTCTTAAGTTTAAGTCTTTAATCCATCTGGAGTTAATTTTGGTGTAAGGTGTCAGGAAGGGGTCCAGTTTCTGCTTTCTGCACATGGCTAGCCAGTTTTCCCAACACCGTTTATTAAACAGGGAATTCTTTCCCCATGGCTTGTTCTTGTCAGGTTTCTCAAAGATTGTATGGTTGTAGATATGTTGTGTTGCCTCCAATGCCTCTGTCCTGTTCCATTGGTCTATATCTCTGTTTTGGTACCAGTACCATGCTGTTTTGATTACTGTAGCCTTGTAGTATAGTTTGAAATCTGGTAATGTGATGCCCCCGCTGTGTTCTTTTTGCTTAGAATTGACTTGGCTATGCGGGCTCTCTTTTGGTTCCATATGAAGTTCATGGTGGTTTTTTCCAGTTCTGTGAAGAAAGTCAATGGTAGCTTGATGGGGATAGCATTGATTCTGTAAATTACTTTGTGCAGTATAGCCATTTTCACGATATTAAGTCTTCCTAACCATGAACATAGAATGTTTCTCCATTTGTTTGTGTCCTCCCTTATTTCGTTGAGCATTGGTTTGTAGTTTTCCTTGAAGAGGTCTCTTATGTTCCTTGTAAGTTATATTCCTAGGTATTATATTCTTTTTGTAGCAATTGTGAATGGCGGTTCGTTCTTGATTTGGCTCTCTTTAAGACTGTTATTGGTGTAGAGGAAGGCTTGTGATTTTTGCACATTGATTTTATATCCTGAGACTTTGTTGAAGTTGCTTATCAGTTTCAGGAGTTTTGGGGCTGAGGCGATGGGGTCTTCTAGGTATACTATCATGTTGTCTGCAAATAGTGACAATTTGGCTTCCACCTTTCCTATTTGAATACCCTTTATTTCTTTTTCTTGCCTGATTGCTCTGGCTAGAACTTCCAGTACTATATTGAATAGGAGTGGTGAAAGAGGGCACCCTTGTCTAGTGCCAGATTTCAAAGGGAATGCTTCCAGTTTTTGCCCATTCAGTATGATATTGGCTGTTGGTTTGTCATAAATAGCTTTTATTACTTTGAGATACATTCCATCGATACCGAGTTTATTGAAGGTTTTTAGCATAAAGGGCTGTTGAATTTTGTCGAATGCCTTCTCTGCGTCAATTGAGATAATCATGTGGTTTTTGTTTTTGGTTCTGTTTATGTGGTGAATTACGTTTATAGACTTGCGTATGTTGAACCAGCCTTGCATCCCCAGGATGAATCCTACTTGATCATGATGAATAAGTTTTTTGATTTGCTGTTGCAATCAGCTTGCCAATATTTTATTGAAGATTTTTGCATCTATGTTCATCATGGATATTGGCCTGAAGTTTTCTTTTCTTGTTGGGTCTCTGCCGGGTTTTGGTATCAGGATGATGTTGGTCTCATAAAATGATTTGGGAAGGTTTCCCTCTTTTTGGATTATTTGGAATAGTTTCAGAAGGAATGGTACCAGCTCCTCTTTGTGTGTCTGGTAGAATTCAACTGTGAACCCATCTGGACCTGGGCTTTTTTTGTGTGGTAGGCTCTTAATTGCTGCCTCGACTTCTGCCCTTGTTATTGGTCTATTCATAGTTTCGGCTTCCTCCTGGTTTAGGCTTGGGAGGACACAGGTGTCCAGGAATTTATCCATTTCTTCCAGGTTTACTAGTTTATTTGCATAGAGTTGTTTGTAATATTCTCTGATGATGGTTTGAGTTTCTGTGGAATCTGTGGTGATTTCCCCTTTATAATTTTTTATTGAATTTATTTGGTTGTTCTCTCTTTTCTTTTTAATCTGTCTTGTGGTCTGTCTATTTTGTTGATCTTTTCAAAAAACAAGCTCTTAGATTTATTGATTTTTTGAAAGGGTTTTAGTGTCTCTATCTCCTTCAGTTCCGCTCTGATCTTAGTTACTTCTTGTCTTCTGCTGGGTTTTGAGTTTTTTTATCTTGCTCCTCTAGCTCTTTCAATTTTGATGATAGGTTGTTCAGTTTCCATGAAGCTGTGCGGTTCTGGGTTGGTTTCTGAATTCTGAGTTCTAACTTGATTGCACTACAGTCTGAGAGACTGTTTGTTATGATTTTTGTTGTTTTGCATTTGCTGAGGAGTGCTTTACTTCCAATTATGTGGTCAATTTTAGAGTAGGTGTGATGTAGTGCTGAGAAGAATGTATATTCTGTGGATTTGGGGTGGAGAGTTCTGTAAATGTTTATCAGGTTTGCTTGCTCCAGGTGTGAGTTCAAGCCCTGGATATCCTTGTTAATTTTCTGTCTGGTTGATCTGTCTAATATTGACAGTGGAGTGTTAAGGTCTCCCACTATTATTGTGTGGGAGTCTAAGTCTCTTTGTAAGTCATTAAGAACTTGCCTTATGTATCTGGGTGCTCCTGTATTGGGTCCATATATGTTTAGGATCGTTAGCTCTTCTTGTTGTATTGATCCTCTTACCATTATGTAATGTCATTCTTTGTCTCTTTTGATCTTTGTTGCTTTAATTTCTATTTTATCAGAGATGAGAATTGCAAATCCTGCTTTTTTTCTCTCTCTATTTGCATGGTAAATCTTCCTCCATCCCTTTATTTTGAGCCTTTGTGTATCCTTGCCTGTGAGATGGGTTTCCTGGATACAGCACACTGATGGGTTTGGCTTTTTATCCAATTTGCCAGTCTGTGTCTTTTGATTGGTGCATTTAGTCCATTTACATTTAGGGTTAATATTGTTATGTGTGAATTTGATACTGCCATTTTGATGCTAGCTGGCTGTTTTGCCCATTAGTTGTTGTAGATTCTTCATTATGTTGATGCTCTTTAGCATTTGGTATGTTTTTAGAATGGCTGGTACTGGTTGTTCATTTCTATGTGTAGTGCCTCTTTTAGGAGCTCTTGTAAAGCAGTCCTGGTGGTGACAAACTCTCTGAGTACTTGCTTGTTCGCAAAGGATTTTATTTTTCCTTCACTTATGAAGCTGGAGATGAAATTCTGGGTTGAAAGTTCTTTTCTTTAAGCATGTTGAATATTGGCCCCCACTCTCTTCTGGCTTGTAGGGTTTCTGCCGAGAGATCTTCTGTGAGTCTGATGGGCTTCCCTTTGTGAGTGACCGGATCTTTCTCTCTGGCTGCCCTTTGTATTTTCTCCTTTATTTCAACCTTGTTGAATCTGATGATTATGTGCCTTGGGGTTGCTCTTCTTGAGGAATATCTTTGTGGTGTTCTCTGTATTTCCTGCATTTGAGTGTTGGCCTATCTTGCTAGGTGGGGGAAATTTTTCTGGATGATATCTTGAAGAGTATTTTCCAGCTCGGATTCATTCTCTTCGTCACATTCTGGTACACCTATCAAACGTAGGTTAGATCTCTTCACATAGTCCCACATTTGTTGTAGACTTTGTTCATTCTTTTTTGCACTTTTTTCTCTGATCTTGGTTTCTCATTTTATTTCATTGAGTTGAGCTTCGACTTTTGATATCCTTTCTTCTGCTTGGTCAATTCGGCTGTTGAAACTTGTGCATGCTTCGTGAAATTCTCGTATTGTGCTTTGAGCTCCTTTAATTTATTCATATTCCTCTCTAAGTTATTCATTCTTGTTATTATTTCCTCGAATCTTTTTTCAAATCTTTTTTTAAGTTTCTTAGTTTCTTTGCATTGATTTAGAACATGTTCTTTTAGCTCACAAAAGTTTCTCATTATCCACCTTCTGAAGTCTAATTCCATAATTTCGTCATAGTCATTCTCCGTCCAGCTTTGTGCCTTTGCATGTGAGGAGTTTTGGTCCTTTGTAGAAGGCGAGGTGTTCTGGTTTCAGGTGTTTTCCTCCTTTTTGCGCTGGTTTCTTCCCATCTTTGTGGATTTATCCACCTGTCGTCTGAGTAGTCGCTGACTTTTCCATTGGGTCTCTGAGTGGATGCCCAGAATGTTGATGATGAAGTATTTCTGTTACTTGGTTTTCCTTCTACCAGTCTAGCCCCTCCACTGTACGACTGCTGAGGTCCACTCCAGGCCCTGCTTGTCTGGGGTGCACCTATAGAAGCTGCGAAACAGTGAGGGATGCTACCAGTTTCTTTTTCTGCTATCTTTGTCCCAGAATGATGCCTGCCAAATGTCAGTCTTTTGGATATAGAGGGGTCAGGGAGCTGCTTGAGGAGACAGTCGGTACTTTATAGGAGCTCAATTTCTGAGCTGTGAGCTCTGTTGTTCATTCAGGGCTGTTAGGCTGCTACGTTTAATTCTGCTGCAGCAGAACTCATAAAAAAACTCCTTTTTTTCTCAGATGCTCTGTCTTGGGGGGTTGGGGCTTTCTTTGTGAGTATCCGTTGTGATGTCCTGCCCAGCTAGGAGGCAGTCTAGTCACTATTTGCCTGCCGAGGCTCTGCCCTGCTGGTGTGAGGTTCGCCCTGTTGCTGCAGGCTCTGCCCTGCTGCTGAGGTCTCCGCCCTGCTGCCACGGGCTATGCCCTGTGGCAGAGTCTCTCTGTTGTGGTGGGTTGCCTCGGCAACGGCAGGCTGCGTCAGCAATGGGCGTGTACCTCAGTAGGGGTAGATTGCCTTGGTAATGGCGGATGCCCCTCCCCCACCGAGCTGCACCGTCCTGGTTTCAGCTGTGCCTGCAGTGAAACTCTCCACCCGGAGCGTTTGGAATCACCATTTTGTTTGTCCCACTGCGCTACCCCAAACGCCGTTTCCCTGGAATCTCCTGGCCTGGCTCACTGTCCAAGTCCCCTTCAGTCAGATAGATATGCCAATCTGCCCTCTCAAGTCTCAGATTGCTGGTTCAACAGGGCACCCTGACCAGTGCACTTTGTGTGGAGCACTGTGGAGTGCTGCTGCGCTACAGCGCTGGCTGCCGGCTGCACCGGCTGCTGGCTGCACCCGCCAAAACCTCTGCCTGGCGTCCTATGTCTCTTTTATACCTGGGAATTTCCCCGTTCTGTGGGCAACAAAGAGCCATCCGGAAATGCGACCCTGACTCACCCCCTTTGCGCGTTCACCGAGAGCTTCAATCCTGGGTTGTTCTCACTGCGCCATCTTGAGTCCCGTGTCTGGATTTCTGAATCACACCACTGAATGTGTAACTGTGGTGATGATAGTGATTCAGACACAGAGGAGGATGCAGATAATGAATTTGGTTTTTGACTTGTGATTAGTTCGGACTGAGGAGGTGTCCCAAAGTTACATTTGAATAGTACTTTTAAAGATTGCTAGAATTTTTTTCCCTAGGAGAGGCAGTGAGATTGAGACAGGATGTGAGAAACAAAAATAAAAGCAAAAACAAACAAAAACCCAAGACCTCCAACTTGGATAAAGAAATATGGTTGAGAAAGCATAGGACAAGCTTCTGTAGGAATGGTGAGTAGTTAAGGACGTATTTGTTTTAGGTGCAACTTTGCCCAATTTGACACTGACTAAACTGAGGAAAATGAGATAAGGGAAAGGAATTTGTTGCTATAAATGCAGGATAAGGAAGAACAACCCCACTGGGGTGCTGTGGATGGCCCTGGAGTGCTTATAGGAGAGTTAAGATATGGATCCCTCCAGCTTCAAACAGACTTATGCATTTACCTAATCAGCACTGTGCAAATTTTTCTATGGGTGCTGTTATATGAAAAAGATTTCGAAGAATTGTGATAAGGAAATCTCTTGTTGGTTTACAGCCAAACTTAAATTAACATAAAATTATAAGTAAATTTTTATTAGAATGCAAAGTAACAAAACAAAAATAAGGTTTCTTGTAAACAAAAACTTTGGTTACTTTTGCCATTCCTCTGTGGGATAAATGTAGTTATTTCTAAACAAATAGACAAATCATGAAAAGAAAGCAGCTGGAGATTAGGTCACTTGTCTCTTGTTTTTGTGTAACATCTGAAATTGGTGGGGGGCAGAGTTACTAGCATATTAGCACTCTTGCACAATGACTGGCCCTTCCATTAGTCAACATCATGAAAAAAGGAAGGAGCGGGATTAACACAAATGGCCACAGTTCAGTGATAATTACATGAGAGTGTCTGATATTTCTCCCCTTTCTTTTGTTGTGAAATACATTATTATTATATATAGTGTATATATTAATATATGGTATGCTTATATAAAAGTACATAAATTGTGTACAGCTTAATGGATAATTATAAGGTGAACATACTAACTAACCATCTCATTTAGGAAATAGAATAATGCCAAGTCAATTTTTAAAAAGCCAGTTATAGAGGACATTGGTCAGTCCACTGGTGATATTTCAGTATGGTTTGGGTATTAGAAGAGCGAAAAGCTCACTGACTTGGAAAAATGGAAGCCATTAAATAAAAAAAGCAGATTGTAAAATAACATTTACAGCATGGTTTTACTTTGGTAGGAGGAAAAATATATGCAATGAGTAGTTAATTGTGGTGATCTCTGGGTGTGGTAATATACAGTTTCCATTTGTATTTTTATTTTCTGATTTTTAAAATATGCATGCATTGCTTCTGCAGTGATAAAGGCATTAAAAATCCTGCTGAGATAACATTATAATTATCTAGTCCAGGATTTAATGTCTTGAATTACCCTGTGTCAGCTGAGTATGGCATCCCAGGGTATTTGAAAAAGGTAGAAATTATGGTCTTCCTTATGCCCCATTATTCTCCCAAATAATTTTCCATTCTTATCAAATCTTTGATTTTCCTTTTACATATTCTAATGTCACATTTCCACCTCTGTCCATTGGCTCAAAATTCTTTAGCATATCCAGGGCCCCTTTTCTGTCAGTCAAAAATCAGAGTCATGCATCATGGCTTGATGGTGCCATCTTAAAAATTCAAGAAATCTTCCACAAGGTTGTGGTTGAATCTAAATACAATCATAGAAATGAATCAAATAGTCTTAACACACTGGATAGTTCCAATGCTTGGTTGATCAATATGGCACAGTAACCAGAATCACAGGGTGGCAGGCTAGCTCCAATTCCTGGGGCAAAGCATGGGGGTTCCTTGTGACATGTGACACATGTGACATGCTCCTTCTGCCAGAGGACACTCTTGACAGTTCTTAAGCAGGTAGTCTGTACAATATGCACCAATTTGCACAAATGATGCAACAGAAACCATTTTTATTTTTCCTTAAAGGAATATTGAATTCTGAGTGAGAACTACATGGACAGCTTTGAAGTAAAGGCAGGAATCACAATGGAAGAGATTTATGACCTTAGATGTGCATCTGCAAGGGGGTTGCAAGCTGTCATATGTGTGATGTTCAGAAGGTTCCTATTGCTATAAGAACTACAGGTAGTTCTGTAGAAGAAGTACCTGTAGAGAGGGACCCAAGAGATCATGTAATTCAACCCTCTCTGTTACAGATGGACAAACAGGCCCAGACAAGATGTATTAGTCCAGTTTCACATTGCTATAAACAACTTCCTGAGACTTAGTAATTTATAAAGAAAAGAGTTTTAATTGACATACAGCTCCATAGGACTGGGGAGACCTTGGGAAACTTATGATAACAGTGGAAGGTGAAAGAGAAGCAAGGCATGTCTTACATGGCAGCAGGAAGGCAAGGGTGGCGTTTGGGGGAGAACTGTTACACCTCCCCTCTTTTTTTAGATGAAATCTCCCTCTGTTGCCTAGGCTGGAATGCAGTGGCACAATCTCTGCTCACTGCAACCTCTGCCTCCCAGGCTCAAGTGATTCTTGTGCCTCAGCCTCCTATGTAGCTGGAGCTACAGGTGTCTGCTACCATGCCCAGCTAATTTTTGTATTTTTAGTAGAGACAGGGTTTCACCATGTTGCCCAGGCTAGTCTTGAACTGCTGACCTCAGTTGATCTGGCCACATTGGCCTCCCAAAGTGCTGGGATTATAGGGATGAGCCACTGTGCCCAGGAAGTGCTACACTTTTAAACCATCAGATCACTCACTATCAGAGAACTCACTCACTATCACAAGAATAACATAAGGGAAAGTATGATCTAATCACCTTCCACCAGGTTAAAATTCTGGGTGAGATTTGGGTGGAGACACAGAGCCAAAACCATATCACTCAGGAAAGGGATTAACAGCAGTGAAGTTTAGATTAAATCCTAGCCATTGCTTTTTGTTTTTTTCCTATACCAGTGGTTGCAAACCTGTAGGCCACAACTCTTGATAAGTCTTAAAAGTTACTGCTACAGGTCCAGGGACTCATATGACCAACAAGCATTGATATGATCTCAATAGGTAAAAGTGGATCTCAATCATTTGAGAGTATGTGACATTTTTTTTGAAGTGCCACAAAAATGTGCAAAAATTACATGCAACTGATTTAATAATAAAATGGAACCTGTATGGTCGTTGTTGAAGTCAGAAGATAGAACACTGCTAGCGTTTCAGAGATTCCCCTAGAGCCCTCTCTAACTAAAGCCCATCTCTATTGCTCTTTCTCCACCCAGAGATAATCTCTTACATGACTTTTAAAATAATTATTTCATTGCCTTTTAAAAATATTATTTTTTCTTACTATTGATGTATCCAATAACAACATTTTTGAAGTTTACAGGATTGAAATCACACTGATTATATTATTATTTACATTTTTTGTTATTTTACTTTAAGTTCTGGGATGCATGTGCAGAATGTACAGGTTTATTATGTAGGTATACATGTGCCATGGTGGTTTGCTGTACCCGTCAACCTGTCATCTAGGTTTTAAGCCCCTCATGCATTAGTTATTTGTCCTAATGCTGTCCTTCCTCTTGTCCCCCACTCCAGTGTGTGTTGTTCTCTTCCCTGTGTCTATGTGTCCTCATTGTTCAGCTCCCACTCTTGAGTGAGAAAATGTGGTGTTTGGTTTTCTGTTCCTGTGTTAGTTTGCTGAGAATGATGGCTTCCAGTTTTATCCATGTCCCTACAAAGGACATAGTCTCATTATTTTTTATGGCTGCATAGTATTCCACGGTATATATGTGCCACAATTTCTTTATTCATTCTATCATTGATAGGCATGTTTATGGAAGCATTATTTACAGACTCGATTATATTATTTTGTGGTCTTATTCTTCCATTTATTACATTCCTAAGCTATATCCATATCATTTCGTAATACTCAGTTTATTTATTTTCATTGTAGCAGAATATACCATTGTAAAACTATGGTATATAAATGCAAAGCTGGAAACTTTTGGATCGTTTCCAGCTTTGCATTTTTCTTGTTTGTGTATTCTGGTGCATATGCGTACATGTTTCTGTAGAGATGCATTATAGTAACTTTGAAGATATGCATACTGCTTGCGATGTTAAGGAAGGGTTCCTCATACTAAGAAGGGTGGGAACCATTGCTGTATAGGATGCTTTCCACTCCTTTTATAAAATTCCTTTATATGAAAAAGATTCCAGACTGTCTCAACGGGGGATTTGGTAATATGGTGAATTCCAAAATGTTTTCATCTACACAGGCTCTTGTTTAGGCACAAACTTTTCATGGAAGATTAGTATATAAAATAGACACAGCATTGTTCCGGTTGAAAGAAAAGTGTTTGTGCACATTCATGTGGGTGATGAGGAAGAAACTTACAGTCCTACATTCTGGGCTCTAACCCAGTATCTGGCACACAGTGTAATTGTTAATAGGATTATCTGAAAATAGAACAGCCTTCTCCAGGAAGTAGTTTGCTTCACTGGAAGTGTGGGACCCAGGAAAGCATTTGTTGTAGATGTTATAGAAGGGTTCCATGATCAGATCATCTCTGATATTTTCCTCTCTTACTTCATAATAGATTTTTCATTTTCTAAAATTCTGTAGTAAGTGAGAAATAACACCCAGGGATAAAGGGAAATAATACTGGGGAATAAAATGTATTGTCAAAATGTATTCTTCATTGGTCAAAGTGTAGAAGGATGATTTTGAGAGATCATTGCTCTTCCTGTGGTTTCTTTCAATGTGTCCTTGTTTGAGAATCATCTTAAGATTTCAGATTTCTTCCCTGAAAAATGCTGAGTTCCACTAGATGTTTGCTAAGCATATATCAGGTGCCAACACTCTATGATTGTAATTTTCAGACTTTCTGTTTACTAGTCTATTAATATTCTTATATACTTCCTTAGATTGCAATCCTTACAATAAAATGTGAGCTATTCATTCACTCAAAAAATATCTGTGGGCCTACTATGTGCCAGGGATTCAGCAATCAAGACAAACTGAAGCTGTTCTGTTCTTGTGATGCTTACATTCTAACAGATTGCAGACACATAAACAAATAAGAAAATATCAGATAGAGATGATAAGGACTCATAGAGATCTAGAATAGGATGATGTACTAGAGAGTGCCTGGGTAGCTATTGTAGACTGTGTGGTCAGAGAGGCTGAGATCTGACTTATATGGAGAGGCCAAACATGTCTGCCTGTCACTGAGGGTTTATTAATCATCCTGAAGTCTAATTTTCCCCAAAAGAATGACCACTTATATTTGAATAACTTTTACAACTGTTATTCCATTTCATTCTCATAACAGTTTTGTTAGGTAGGTATTAGTATTCTTATTTTTTAGATATGGTAGTGACTTGTACATAATAAAATTAAGTGGCAGAACCAGTATTTGAACCCAAGGGCTTTGTCTTTAAATATGTTACCTTTTCTCCTGTGCTACCTCAGTTTGGGTCTTTACACTGTGCAGTAAACAGGCTGCCTAGATAGGGTGGTATTCCCAGATACTGACTTCTCTGTGCTCTTATTGTCTTACGCCTCTCAGATATTGTTTTTATTCACAATACTTCTGACACTAAATGTGTAGAGTTTTTCTCTTCCTGACACTAACAGTTCTCTGGACACCAAATGGGCGTCCTACAACTTAATGCAATCCGACATTAACTACTCAGAGTTAGTGTCAGTCTCCAAAGATTTAAGGGCCCAATCCCATAAGACTGTCTTCATTCAAATGCCAGTCATAAATATGGGTCACCAGGTTATTCACAGTTCTAATTTGGCTATTAAGTTGGGAGGTTCCCATTCCTCCACCCTTCCAGGTTCAATAATCTGTTAGAATTTTGGAAAACACTTTACTCATTGTCTTAGTCCATTTTGTATTGCTATAATAGGATATCTGAAGCTGGGTCATTTGTTTATTTTTTATTTTTTTATTTTTTTTTGAGACGGATTTTCGCTGTTGTTACCCAGGCTGGAGTGCAATGGCACGATCTCGGCTCACCACAACCTCCGCCTCCTGGGTTCAGGCAATTCTCCTGCCTCAGCCTCCTGAGTAGCTGGGATTACAGGCACACGCCACCATGCCCAGCTAATTTTTTGTATTTTTAGTAGAGACGGGGTCTCACCATGTTGACCAGGATGGTCTCGATCTCTTGACCTTGTGATCCACCCACCTCGTCCTCCCAAAGTGCTGGGATTACAGGCGTGAGCCATCGTTCCCGGCCGAAGCCAGGTCATTTATAAAGAAAAGAGGTGTATTTGGCTCAGGATTCTGGTGACTGGAAAGTCTGAAGTTGGGCAGCCGCATTTGAAGAGGGCTTCATGCTGCTTTGACTGATGATGGAAAGCAAAAGGGAAGTGGGCCTGGGAAAAAAGGTCACATGGCAAGAGAAGAAGCAAGAAAGAGAAACTGAGGAAGCTAGATTCTATTTTAACAACCCGCTTTTGTGGAAACTAATGAGAGAGAGAACTCACCCCTGTGGGAGGGCACTGATCTATTCATACTGGATCTGCACCCCCTGCACCAGACCCTTACCACTAGGCTCCACCTCCCAACATAGCCATATTGGGGATCAAATTTTAATGTGACTTTGGTGAAGACCAACCATAGCACTCACTATTATTGGCTTATCATAAGGGACATAAGTGAATAGCCAGATGAAGCCTAGGAGAGTCTCTAGCACAGGAGATTTTGTCCCTGTAGAGGGAGAGTACACTACCCTCCTGGCACATGGTTGTGTCTGTCAACACTGAAGCTCTGTGAATGCTGTCATTTAGGGCTTTTTAAAAAATCATTGGCCAGGCCGGGCGCAGTGGCTCACGCCTGTAATCCCAGCACTTTGGGAGGCTGAGGCGGGTGGATCACAAGGTCAAGAGATCGAGACCATCCTGGTCAATATGGTGAAACCCCATCTCTACTAAAAATACAAAAAACTAGCTGGGCACGGTGGCGCGTGCCTGTAATCCCAGCTACTCAGGAGGCTGAGGCAGGAGAATTGCCTGAACCCAGGAGGCGGAGGTTGCGGTGAGCCGAGATTGCGCCATTGCACTCCAGCCTGGGTAACAAGAGCAAAACTCCGTCTCAAAAAAAAAAAAAAAATCATTGGCCATTGTTGATGGAACTCAGTCTGTAACCCCTTTCCTTTCCCAAGAGGTCAGAGGGTAGAACTCAAAGTTCCAATGATCTAACGATATGATGGGTTCCTTTGACCACCAGCCCCCATGCTGAAGGTCACCTCATTAGGATGAACTCAGATATGGTTGAAAGGGGCTCATTTTGAATCACAAAATACATTCCTGTTATTTAGAACATTCCAAGGGTTTTAGTTGCTCTACGCCAGAAACTAGAGACAAACATAAAATATTTATTTATTATTATACTAAAGACATCATCAGCAAGAGAATCTTTAATTTCCTCATCACATGAGAGCCTAGAAAATGCCTCTTGCCCAAGATGACCAGACCAAAAGATTAGGATGATGCCTGGAGGAACCACTGTCTGGCCATTGGGTGGAGTCCCTCTTGCCTGTTTCCTCTCACTCTTGGGTTTGAAGCTTGTGAAAACCTGTTTAAGGGGAAGCTAAGAACTTGTCTGGGCAGCTCATCCATCAGCTCAAATGTAGACAATCAGCAAGTGTTCATGCACTGTCACTTGTTACACCTGTCGGATGGGAATATCAGAAAGCTAAGGAGGAGAAGGGAGTGTCTTCATGACAGGCAGCCTTGTTGGGTGAAAAGAATTTCAATTAAGAAGGACCTAGCTCTCTGACCTACTGGCT
The DNA here is from genome assembly GCF_049354715.1 of Callithrix jacchus. Taxonomy (NCBI): domain Eukaryota; kingdom Metazoa; phylum Chordata; class Mammalia; order Primates; family Cebidae; genus Callithrix; species Callithrix jacchus. Next base: position 22,436,786 of record NC_133516.1, on the reverse strand, counting down.
GGGTCACTGTGGGTATGTTTCTTAACCTCCCTAAACCTCACCTTCCTTATTCTGATCCATGGCTGACACTACCTTCCTTACAGAATTGTGAGAATTAAGGCAGCATATAACAAAATATATATTTAGGGTGACTGGAATATAAGAAGAAATTATTCTTTACATAAAATGTAAGTTTTCATGAGCTTCAACTCAAGTTTGTGTGGGCAATTATCCACAGGGCAGGGTCTTACCTTCCTGCCTGAAACCGATTGGTGGGATAAATTGCTTTTCTGTCAATCTGTGTGACAAGGAGGAATTTCCACAGGCAGAAGCTGACAGCATACTGGGCTGAGAAAAAGAACCCTGGTTAATCAAAGGAAACTAAAGCCCCAAACACATCTGTTCAGCCTGCTTCCATACTCAGACTGCCACTCAGCTGAAATGGCCATAGGCAGTTGCCTCTACCACTAATTTTCTCTGAGAATGCTAACTTTAGGGTAATTGTGAGGGGTCCACCTGCTTGTGGAGGGGAAAAGATGGAGGTGCAGCTTTATTATTTTTATTTATTTATTTATTTTAGATGGATTCTCACTCTGTGGCCCAGGCTGGAGTGCAGGAGCACAATCTCAGCTCATTACAACCCCTGCCTCCTGGGTTCACATGATTCTCCTGCCTCAGCCTCCCAAGTGGCTGGGATTACAGGTGTGCGCTACCACACCCAGTTAATTTTTGTATTTTTAGTAGAGATGGGGTTTTACCATGTTGGCCAGGCTGGTCTCAATCTCCTGACCTCAGGTGATCCACCTGCCTTGGCCTACCAAAGTGCTGGGCATGAGCCACTGTGCTCAGCTGGAGGTGCAGTTTTTAAGGGTTCAGCAAACTTGGTTTCCAACAGCCATAGCTAGAGTAATGTACACATTTTAGAATTTTAAAGTCCCAACCAAAAGTGTATTATCTAACCATACACGAGTAGGTTAATTGTAACATTAGAGTCCACTGAGTTCCTGTAATGCAATAACCTGACATTTTGTTCTTAAATATATTCCATGTTTTGAGAGTTTACCTTTGCTCAAGGCTAATTCCTCCACTTGGAATGCCCTTTTCTACTCTCCTTTCCCAACTATTACAATTCTACCAGTTCTCTCCAAGTCAATTGCAATTTATAATTCTTTTGGAAAGTTTTTCTATTAATTGTCTCAGTGGGAGATCTTCATCATTTGAAACTAATTCTTTCCCTTGTGCTTTTCATATGGCATTTAATACTTTCTGCCCTGAATTACAGTTACTTTAAAATTCATCTATTTTGTCAGCTCCTTGAGGGTGGAAGATTTTTCTCTAGCAGACGTACTTTACCCATTGTCTTACACATAGTAGGCAATTTGAATTGAACACTGAAGCAAAGGAACTTTAAAGAGTTTATACTGGAGGTGCAGCACAGAAGCGTTTTTGTGATCTTTGCCTTGGTTCTGGAGCCTGACACCTGGTCCCAGTGTTATTCTATTGTTTCCCATAGTAATCATGAGAAAGTGTGGTGAGAGAAACTGGGAGTCAGTGACCAGAGAGGTGACATTCCAAAGCTGGGAATAGAATTTGATTAAGTATTATTCCAACTATCTGCCAGCCAGCAGTGGCCAGTTCCCTTCGTTCCTAAGGATCCCCTCAAGGGCCACTCCTGTAACCACTAAATGGATGTAAACATTGTTAATGGAAAATGGGACTCAGTTGCATGCCAGTAGTCATTGCTGGAGATTTTATACACACACACACACACACACACACACACACACACACATATATATAATATATATACATATAATATTATGGAGGGGAAAAGATGGAGGTGCAGCTTTAATATATATATATTATATGTATATATATTATATGTGTGTGTGTGTGTGTGTGTGTGTATATATATTTGCAAAGTGATGTACAAGATTGGGAAGTCAGCACAATTCACACCAAAGTAATTGTGAACACACATTTTGGTCTAGAACAGGAGCCTGGACAGCGGATACCTAACCAATTTGTCCCTTCCAGGGCAAGCCCTTAGTTTGGCTCTATTGAAGGCAGAGAGTTTGTAAAACTGTCTTACCTTTAACATCTTTTCAACTCTTGGAGACAGACTAGAAAGAAAGAAAAAGCAAAAATCCTAGCACTCATTCAAGAAACGTAGACTTAGAGATTAACTTGATGTAATGCAAACGATGTGACACTAGTTTAACATTTCATAATGTCCAAAGGCACAGTACAGCATCTGAGAGTTGCTGTGTTTCCGCCTCTCTCCCCTCAGTGGGCTGATTTTATTTTTAGTGTTCAAGAAGAGAATACAGTTAAATTTGTTGGGCTAGGAACGAGGAGAGTAAGGGTTTATTAATTTTCCTTCCCTCCTTCTGTCACGCCCTTCATCCCTTCCTCCCTTCCTTTCCTACTGTTATCTCCTTCCAGTCTCCTTCCCTTTAATGTAGCCACACATTTATGTATTTATTGATTCAGCAAATTTTTATTGAGATAATGTATGTATAGAGATAAAGCTTGAATTGATCCTACTATCACATACTAGGTTGTAGGGGGCAGAAAAGAGGAAACAGAAAATTAAGCAAAAAATGCAAATTGCAAATTGTGAAAATTCTTCAAAGGTATTGTAAGGCTCACATGAGATTAGGGGCTTAATTATATGGGATGGTTGGCTGAGACCTCTCTGAAAAGAAAACATTTAGAGGAGACTTAAAGGATGACAAATATCAAGCCATGGGAAGACCATGAGGCAGGAAAGAGCTTGGTGAATTCAACAAAATGGAAAGAGTCCTCATGGCTCATACAGAGTGATACAGAGGGAGAGTGGTTGAAGATGAAGTTGGAGAGGAAGGCAGGTGGTAGATCATGTGGGCAATCAGCTTTCTCTCTTAACAGAGTTTCCTTATCTGTGAAATGATTTGTTGGGCTGCATTGCAATTACTACCGACTTTGTTGGTCATTTAGTACTAAGTGTCAATCCTCTCTTACCATGGGTTTCAAAATCAAAATTTGTTAGTTCTTTGGGTGCTGAAGATGTCATCCTGGGCACTAGGACCCAGAGATCTGCCTAGGTTAGGTGGAAGGAAACTAAAATGTCTAAAGCAGGTTTCATCAATCATGGCACTATTTTGGGCCAGACAATTTTTTGTTGTTGTTGTAGAGGGTGGGGGAATGTCCTCTGCATTGTGGAGTGTTTAGCAGCATTCCTGCCTCTACCCACCAGAAAGGCCAGAAGTAACTCACCCAATTGAGAATTGAGTGACCATAAAATATTTTCAGACATTGTCAAATGTACTCTGGGAGACAAACTCATCCTTGGTTGAGAACCACTAGTTTACAGGGTGATGCTGTAGCTCCAATGGACAGGTCTGGCGTGAGATGCAAGATGGAACCTAACATATACCCTCAGTGTTGGGGGGAAAAGTAAGCAAGGCAGGAAACAGAAAATAAGAGGGCACCTGGTCATTTAGAGGGGCATCTGGTACTCGCTCTGGCTGGTTCTTTTTTCTTCTTTTCCTCTAAGACTTGAGATATTCACCCTTAGATTGTCTGTAATCTTTAGTTCATGATGCACTCATATTATTTGCCCATATTGTGTTGCATTAATTTGGTTAGCTACTTAATTAGTTTTTTATAATAATGTGCTGGACTCTTACCAGAAACAAAAGCTAGGATTTTGACAACAATCTGCAGGAAACAGTGTGGCCTCTCATTCCTCTGCCTTTCCTCAGCAGAGAAAGCCATTGTACATATTCGTCATTCCCTTGCTTTCCTTCCTATATAGTTTCCTTTCTTCTAGATATATCCCCCAAATAATTGAATTGTTAGTTGTTTTTAACCTTATAAAAAGATTATGATGCTGTTACAATCCTTTACACTGACTTTTTTTCACTTCCTATTCTATTACTAGGAGCATCATACTGATGTGTGTTGCTGGAGCTCATTCATTTCATTTGAAATCAAATGAATTCATTTGATTTCATTTAAATCTCATTGTTTGGACACACCACAGAACATCTGACTCACTGGAGGGCATCTGGGTTATTTCCTGGGTGATTTTATACATGTCTTTTTTGCTCTCCAACTGATGCTTGCAGTGCAAGAAGGTGGGGGCAATATTGTCACCATTTTAATTTCTATTAAGAAAAAGTAGAAATCATAAATTTTTATGTGAAAATAACTGGGGGACCAGCTTAAAGTTTCTAGAACTATTTAATAGGTAAATGAGAAACGAATCTGCAGGCCTTTCCTTCTGGGCCTCCACTTTAAGTTTTCTAGATTAGGTCATTCATGTTGAGAATTTTTCACCTGAATCTAGTAGTCAAGTTAACTTGAAGGAAACTTAGAAAAACTTCCTTTAGTACTAAAGAGTGGCAAAGAAGAAACTATACAGAGGCAGGAACTTTAATAGGTGTTCAGGTTAGACAAGCAGCAAGGCAAATCCATTTAAATGTGATCATTTAAAACAATTGGTTGTAGTTGCCTGGAAATTGCAGTGAAGCATTCACTTAACACCCCAAATTCAGAAATAAGGGAAAAGGGATTATCTTCAGGGAAGTAAACTTTTAAAAATTAAAACTTTAAAACCCTTCAAATATTTTCAAAGCCTGTAGAGAAATGCAAAATTTTCTTAAAGAGACTAAATGGCTTCTAGGCCAAGAAGATTTGACTATAATTTGATGAAAGAAATCAATGTTTTTAATAAAGAATGTGCCAGTCAGGGTGGGAGATGGTCAAAGAAGACTCCAGAGCCTGTTTTAAGTACTGTGCTTGCACAAGACTCTGCTAGCAGCTCAGCCATGACTGTGGAGATGGTGTCACTGGGGAGAGAATGCACTCTTTATACCAACCCATGTGTTTGTCTGGTTAGTGTGACAGCGGCATACACCTCACTCTCTTGTTATTCCCGGTCTCTGAAATCTGCTTAACTGGAATACTCCCTGTGAGAGATGGTTCTGCTGGTAGTTTCTGGAACTGGAAAGCTAAGAGCCACTCTCAGGACTGGTAGGGCCCTAGGTGGTGACATTGCCCTGTGGCTCTTCTTTGGGGACAGACTGTTTTGCTACAACTGGTATCTCATCTGCATTTCCATGTGCTTGTGTCTTCATATTTCTACATTCATTAAGTGCTTACCTGGTATCAGGCCCTAAGTTCAAGTACTGAGGGGAAGCTCTGGAAGACAAGTCCTGATTCGATCTCATGAAACCTCTAGAGCAGGACCTTTTCTAGGCCCTGGGATCTTCCCTAAATATCTGTGAAGATGTTTGTGTGTTAAGTATGTATTTCTTTGGAGAGAGGGTCTACAGATACTGAGAAGGTTCCGTTAGTTGAGATGGTTTAAAGCATTGCTCTGAGGAGCAGAATTTGGCTCCTTGAGCATAGAAGCTCTGCAAGGAAAGAAGGCCTGGACACCTGGAAGCCAAAGTTCAAGCCCTTAGAGATGCAATACACCTAAATGCCCATGGACAGAGGAAGAGGAATATGTGGGTAGGGAAGGGATATGGAAAGGGACAGTGCCCTATTCCATAATGCACATAGCCTGCCATAATAGCCTGCCATGAGCTTAATTATTATTTGTGTAATAATCTGTTGACATTGGTGAAAGGGGAAAGATTGCACTGTAGGACCAACTCAGTATTGCAGCTCCCAGTGAAAGCACAGAGGGTGAGTGGACACCTCATTTCCAGATGGATCTTTATTGCCCACAGACCAGGAGATTCCCAGGGGTAGGAGCCCCATGGACCGCCAGCGCAGCTGTTAGGGCTGGCACCAAAGCACAGCGGCACTCTGTACAAAATACACTGGTTTGGTTGCCCTGTTAAACTGGCAATTGGAGATTTCAGAAGGCAGATTAGCACATTCATCTGATTAAATGGAACTTAAACCAGGCCAGGACATTCCTGGGCAACAACGTTGTTTTAGCTGGCACAGTGGGTCGCTGCATGGGAAAGCACACAGATCCCAGCGCCCTTTCAGCAAGTGACTGGAACACCTGGGAGAGTCAACCGTTCAACTTAAAAAAAAAAAGGGCTCTGAGGCAGGGAGCCAGGTGATAAGGTTCAGTGGGTCCCACCCCCACAAAAACAAACAAAACAGCAATTGGAAACTCTCGGGGTTGAGAGATCCATGGCAAGCACAGCTGAATCCAGGACAGTGCAGCTCGGTGGGGGAGGGGCGTCCACCATTACCGAGGCACTCGACCCCTATGGAGGTACTCTGGCATTGCTGATGCAGCCTGCCATTGCCGAGGCAACCCGCCATAACAGAGAGAGTCCACCAGTACAGAGGTGGGTCACCATTGCCATGGCAGTTCTAACCACAATCATATAAACAGGACTACAGGGAATTACACACGGCAGCAGGGTGAAGCCTACAGCAGTAAGGCAGAGCCCAGAACAGCTCAGCATAGCCACTACAGGCAGGCAGTGACTAGACTGCCACCTTGCTGGGCAGGACAGTGCAATGGTTACTCCTAAATAAAGCCCCAACTCCCTGGGACAGAGCACCTGAGGAAAAAAAGTGGCTTTATGAGTTCTGCTGCAGCAGACTCAAACCTACCTGCTGAGCAGCCCTGATTGAACAAAGGAGCTCACAGCTCAGCACTTGAGCTCCTATAAAGTGCAGACTGTCTCCTCAAGTATAAAGTAAAGACTGTCTCCTCAAGCAGCTCCCTGACCCCCATATATCCAAAGAGTCACCTCACAAAGGACGGATCAGACTGACATTTGGTGGGCATCATTCAGGGACAAAGATAGCAGAAGAAGAAACTGTTGGCAACCCTCACGGTTCTGCAGCTGTTACAGGCGTTCCCCAGGCAAGGAGGGCCTGGAGTGGACCTCAGCAGTCCTATAGCAGAGGGGCAAGACTGTTAGACGGAAAACTAAGAAACAGAAATACTTCATCATCAACAATCTGGACGTCCACTCAGAGACCCAATCTGAAAATCAGCAACTACTCAGACGACAGGAGGATAAATTCACAAAGATGGGAAGAAACCAGAGCAAAAAGGAGGAGAACACCCGAAACCAGAACACCTCACCTCCTACAAGGGACCACAACTCCTCACCAGCAAGGGAACAAAGCTGGACGGAGATTGAGTGTGATGAAATGACAGAATCAGACTTCAGAAGGTGGGTAATGAGAAACGTCCATGAGCTAAAAGAACATGTTCTAACTCAATGCAAAGAAACTAAGAACCTTGAAAAAAGATTTGAGGAAATGATAACAAGAAAGGACAACTTAGAGAGGAATATGAGTGAATTGAAGGAGCTGAAAAACACAACATGAGAACTTTGCAAAGCATGCACAAGTTTAAACAGCCAAATTGACCAAGCAGAAGAAAGGATATCAAAAGTCGAAGATCAACTCAATGAAATAAAACAAGAAGCCAAGATTAGAGAAAAAAGCACAAAAAGGAATGAACAAAGTCTCCAAGAAATGTGGTACTATGTGAAAAGACCTAATCTATGTTTGATAGGTGTACCTGAAAGTGACAAAGAGAATGGATCCAAGCTGGAAAATACCCTTCAGGATTTTATCCAGGAAAGTTTCCCCAACCTAGAAAGGCAGGCCAAGATTCAAGTGCAGGAAATACAAAGAACACCACAAAGATATTCAGCAAGAAGAGCAACCCCGAGGCACATAATCGCCAGATTCACCAGGGTTGAAATGAAGGAGAAAATGCTAAGGGCAGCCAGAGAGAAAGGTCGGGTCACCTGCAAAGGGAAGCCCATCAAACTCACAGCAGATCTCTCGGCAGAAACTCTACAAGCCAGAAGAGAGTGGGGGCCAATATTCAACATCCATAAAGAAAAGAACTTTCAACCCAGAATTTCATCTCCAGCCAAACTGAGCTTCATAAGTGAAGGAAAAATAAAATCCTTTGCAAACAAGCAAGTACTCAGAGATTTTGTCACCACCAGGCCTGCTTTATAAGAGCTCCTGAAAGAGGCACTACACATAGGGAGGAACAACCAGTACCAGCCATTCCAAAAACATACCAAATGCTAAAGATCATCAACAAAATGAAGAATCTGCATCAACTAATGGGTAAAACAGCCAGCTAGCATCAAAATGGCAGTATCAAATTCACACATAACAATATTAACCCTAAGTGTAAATGGGCTAAATGCACTGATTAAAAGACACAGACTGGCAAATTGGATAAAAATCCAAAACCCATCAGTGTGCTGTATCCAGGAAACCCATCTCACAGGCAAGGATACACAAAGGCTCAAAATAAAGGGATGGAGGAAGATTTACCAAGCAAATAGAGAGCAAAAAAAAAGCAGGAGTTGCAATTCTTGTCTCCGATAAAATAGACTTTAAAGCAACAAAGATCAAAAGAGACAAAGAAGGACATTACATAATTGTAAAAGGATTGATTCAACAAGAAGAGCTAACGATCCTAAATATATATGGACCCAATACAGGAGCACCGAGATACATAAGGCAAGTTCTTAATGACTTACAAAGAGACTTAGACTCCCACACAACAATACAGGGAGACTTTAACACACCACTGTCGATATTAGATCAACCAGACAGAAAATTAACAAGGATATCCAGGACTTGAACTCAGACCTGGAACAAGTAAACCTGATAGACATTTACAGAACTCTCCACTCCAAATCCACAGAATATACATTCTTCTCAGCACCACATCACACCTACTCTAAAATTGACCACATAATTGAAAGTCAAGCACTGCTCAGCAAAGGCAAAGCAACTGAAATCATAACAAACAGTCTCCCAGACCATAGTGCAATGAAGTTAGAACTCAGAATTCAGAAACTAACTCAGAACCGCACAGCTTCATGGAAACTGAACAACTGGCTCTTGAATGTTGACTGGGTAAACAATGAAATGAAGGCAGAAGTAAAGAAGTTCTTCAAAACCAATGAGAATGAAGACACAACATGCCAGAATTTCTGGGACACATTTAAAGCAGTCTCTAGAGGAAAATATATAGCAATAAGTGCCCACAAGAGAAGAGTGGAGAGATCCAAAATTGACACCCTATCGTCAAAATTGAAAGAGCTGGAGGAACAAGATAAAAAAAACTCAAAACCTAGCAGAAGACAAGAAATAACTAAGATCTGAGCAGAACTGAAGGAGATAGAGACACAAAAACCCCTTCAAAAAATTAATAAATCCAAGAGCTGGTTTTTTGAAAAGATCAACAAAATAGACCACTAGCCAGACTGATAAAAAAGAAAAGAGAGAATAACCAAATAGATGCAATAAAAAACGAAAAAGGGGAAATCACCACAGATTCCACAGAAATTCCAACCATCATCAGAGAATATTACAAACAACTCTATGCACATAAACTAGTAAACCTGGAAGAAATGGATAAATTCCTGCACACTTGTGTCCTCCCAAACCTAAACCAGGAGGAAGTAGAAACTATGAATAGACCAATAACAAGGTCTGAAGTTGAGGCAGCAATTAAGAGCCTACCACAAACAAAAAGCCCAGGTCCAGATGGGTTCACAGCCGAATTCTACCAGACACACAAAGAGGAGCTGGTACCATTCCTTCTGAAACTATTCCAAATAATCCAAAGAGAGGGAATCCTTCCCAAATCATTTTATGAGATCAACATCATTCTGATACCAAAACCCAGCAGAGACTCAACAAGAAAAGAAAACTTCTGGCCAATATCCATGTTGAACATAGATGCAAGAATCTTCAATAAAATACTGGCAAGCCGATTGCCACAGCACATCAAAAAGCTTATCCATCATGATCAAGTAGGATTCATCCCGGTGATGCAAGGCTGGTTCAACATATGCAAGTCTATAAATGTAATTCACCACATAAACAGAACTAAAAACAAAAACCACATGATTATCTCAATTGATGCAGAGAAGGCCTTTGACAAAATTCAACAGCCCTTTATGCTAAAAACCCTCAATAAACTCGGTATTGATGGAACGTATCTCAAAATAATAAAAGCTATTTATGACAAACCAACAGCCAATATCATACTGCATGGGCAAAAACTGGAAGCATCCCCTCTGAAATCTGGCACTAGACAAGGATGCCCTCTCTCACCACTCCTATTCAGTATAGTACTGGAAGTTCTAGCCAGAGCAATCAGGCGAGAAAAATAAATAAAGGCTATTGTAATAGGAAAAGAGGAAGCCAAATTGTCTCTATTTGCAGACGACATGATAGTATATCTAGAAGACCCCATCGTCTTAGCCCAAAAACTCCTGAAACTGATAAGCAACTTCAGCAAGTCTCAGGATATAAAATCAATGTGCAAAAATCACAAGCATTCCTGTACACCAACAACAGACTTAAAGAGAGCCAAATCAAGAACGAACTGCCATTCACAATTGCTACAAAGAGAATAAAATACCTAGGAATACAACTTACAAGGAACATAAGGGACCTCTTCAAGGAGAACTACAAACCACTGCTCAATGAAATAAGAGGACACAAACAGATGGAGAAACATTCCATGTTCATGCTTAGGAAGAATCAATATTGTGAAAATGGCCATACTGCCCAAAGTAATTTACAGAGTCAACACTATGCCCATCAAGCTACCATTGACCTTCTTCACAGAACTGGAAAAAAACCACCTTGAACTTCATATGGAACCAAAAGAGAGCCCGCATAGCCAAGTCAATTCTAAGCAAAAAGAACACAGCAGGAGGCATCACACTACCGGACTTCAAACTAGACTACAAGGCTACAGTCATCAAAACATCATGGTACTGGTACCAAAACAGAGATATAGACCAATGGAACAGGACAGAGGCATCGGAGGCAACACAACATATCTACAACCATACAATCTTTGAGAAACCTGACAAAAACAAGCCATGGGGAAAGGATTCCCTGTTTAATAAATGGTGTTGGGAAAACTGGCTAGCCATGTGCAGAAAGCAGAAACTGGACCCCTTCCTGACACCTCACACTAAAATTAACTCCAGATGGATTAAAGACTTAAACATAAGACATGGCACCATAAAAACCCTAGAAGAAAATCTAGGCAAAACCATTCAGGACATAGGAGTAGGCAAGGTCTTCATGAACAAAACACCAAAAGCATTGGCAACAAAAGCCAAAATAGACAAATGGGACCTAATCAAACTCCACAGCTTCTGCACAGCAAAAGAAACAGTCACTAGAGTGAATCGGCAACCAACAGAATGGGAAAAAATTTTTGCAGTTTACCCATCTGACAAAGGGCTGATATCCATAATTTACAAAGAACTCAAACAGATGTACAGGAGAAAAACAAGCCCATTCAAATATGGGCAAAGGATATGAACAGACACTTTACTAAAGAAGACATACATAAGGCCAACAAACATATGAAAAAATGCTCATCATCACTGGTCATTAGAGAGATGCAAATCAAAGCCACATTGAGATACAATCTCATGCCAGTTAGAATGGTAATCATTAAAAAATCTGGAGACAACACATGCTGGAGAGGATGTGGAGGAATAGGAACACTTTTACACTGCTCGAGGGAGTGTAAATTAGTTCAACCATTGTGGAAGACAGTGTGGTGATTCCTCAAGGACCTAGAAATAGAAATTCCATTTGACCCAGCAATCCCATTACTGGGTATATATCCAAAGGACTGTAAATCGTTCTACTATAAGGACACATTTACACGAATGTTCATTACAGCACCATTTACAATAGCAAAGACCTGGAACCAACCCAAATGCCTATCGATGATAGACTGGACTGGGAGAATGTGGCACATATACACCATGGAATATTATGCAGCAATCAAAAACTATGAGTTTGTGTCCTTTGTAGGGACATGGATGAATCTGGAGAACATCATTCTCAGCAACCTGATGCAAGAACAGAAAATGAAATACCACATATTCTCACTTATAGGTGCATGATGAACAATGAGGACACATGGACACAGGGAGGGGAGCACTACTTACTGGGGTCTATTGGGGGGAATAGGGGAGGAACAGCAGGGGAGGGAGTTGGGGAGGGACAGCATGGGGAGAAATGCCAGATGTGGGTGAGGGGGAGGAAGGCAGAAAATCACACTGCCACATGTGTACCTATGCAACTATCTTGCAAGTTCTGCACGTGTACCCCCAAACCTAAAATGCATTAAAAAAAAATAATCTGTTGACATTTTCCCAATAGTTTTTTTTTTTAAAGCTAACTGATCTGTCTTTGTGGGAGGTAAGAGTGGGTGGAGGGCAGGGTAGCAAGGACAGTTCCCTCCAGCGTACTCAGGGACATAGAAAGCACTTCATAAATGTAGGACGTGAATTGCTATGGGATGATAATAACAGCACTGTGCTGATTTTTGCAATTTTAAACCCAATATTTGTTCATAGTCCCTTGCAATGCAATTCGCTTCAACTTAGTACAGTTCAACTCTCTGCTATAAGCAATACTTAAATGCAGCTTGTTGACATTATTTCATCATTTTTACAGAAACTTTAGCAATGTGTTATGGTCACGAACAATTAAGTGGTGGTGTGTTGGCCACCAGACTGAGAGCAGGGAGCTCTTTTTTTTTTATTGGTGGAAGGCAGGAAGGGAGGGAAGGAGGATGGTAGGGAGGAAGGAAGGGATGAAGGAAGGAAGGGGGGAGGGAGGGAGGGAGGGAGGGAAGGGAAGGAAGGAAATCAAGCAATGAGAGAGACATTGACGACCTGGATCTAGAGGTTTACAAGTTGATTTCTTTTTTTTGAGAGAAGGAAAGAAAAAAAAAATAAAGGAGAGGAAGAAAGAGGAAGAGAAAGAGGGAGAGTAAATGGATATATTGCTTTATTCTGAAAAAAATTGGGTATGAATAATGGCCAATCAATGTTTCATTTAAACCTATGAGTAGGTGTGATGTGGTATTGACAAGAATGTATATTTTGTGTATTTGAAGTGGAGAGCTCTATAAATATTTATTAAGTTTACTTGTTCCGGATCTGAGTTCAAGTCCTTGATATCCTCATTAATTTTCTGTCTCATTGAGTCTAAGTCTTTATGTATCTGGGTGTTAGGATCATTAGCTCTTGTTGTTGCATTGATCCTTTTACCACTATATCTTTGTTGCTTTCAAATCTATTTTATCCTATACGAGAATTGCAACTCCTGCTTTTTATTTATTTATTATTTATTTTTGCTCTCCATTTGGTTGGTAAATCTTTCTCCATCCCTTTGTTTTGAGTCTTTGTGTATCCTTGCATGTGAAACAGGTCTGGATGTAACATGCTGTTGGGTTTTGGCTGTGTCTTTTGATTGGGGGATTTAGTCAATTTAAATTTAGGGTTACTGCCATTTGATGTTGACTGGCTGTTTTATCCATTTTTTGGTGTAAATTCTTCTTTATGTTGGTGCTCTTTACTTTTTGGTGTATTTTTAGAAAGGCTAATACTGGTTGTTTCTTTCTGTGTGTAATGCTTCTTTCAGAAGCTCTTGTAAAGCAGGCCTGGTGGTAATAAAATGTCTGAGTTCTTGCTTGTTCATAAAAGATTTTATTTTTTCTTCAGTTGTGAAGCTTAGTTTGGCTAGATATGAAATTCTGGGCTGAAGGTTCTGTTCTTTGAGGATGTTGAATATTGGCCCCACTCTCTTCTGGCTTGTAGAGTTTCTGCTGAGAGATCTGCTGTAAGTCTGATAGGCTTGCCTTTGTGGGTAACCTGACCTTTCTCTCTGGCTGCCCTTAGTAATTTCTCCTTCGTTTCAACCCTGGTGAATCTAACGATTATGTGCCTTGGGGTTACTCTTCTTGAGGAATATCTTTGTGGTGTTCTCTGTATTACCTGGGGTTGAATGTTGACCTGCTTTGCTAGTTTAGGAAAATTTTCCTGAATAATATCCTGAAGGGTATTTTCCAGCTTGGATTCATTCTCTCCGTCTCATTCAGGTACACCTATCAAACGTAAATTTGGTCTTTTCACATAGTCCCACATTTCTTGGAGACTTTGCTCATTCCTTTTTATCCTTTTTTTCTCTAATCTTTTCTTCACGTTTTATTTCATTAAGTTGGACTTTGACCTCTGATATCCCTTCTTCTGCTTGAACAATTCGAGTGTTTAAACCTGTGCATACTTCTCGGAGTTCCTGTATTGTATTCTTCAGTTCCATTAATTCACTCATACTCCTCTATAAGTTGTCTATTCTCAATAGGATTTCATCAAACCTTTTTTCAAAGTTCTTAGTTTCTTTACGTTGGGCTACAACATGTTCTTTTAACTCACTGAAGTTTGTTATTATCCATTCCTTGAAGAGTGATTCTGTCATCGGGATGCGCTCGTTCTCCATCAAACCTTGTTCAATTGTTGATGTGGAACTGTGATCATCTTTAGAGGAGAGGCGTTCTGACTTTGAGTATTCTCAGCTTTTTTATGCTGGATTCTTCCCGTCATTGTAAATTTATCCTCCTGTCGTCTTTGAATTTACCAACTTTCAGATTAGGTCTCTTGAGTGGGCGTCCAGGTTGTTAAAGCAGCACTCCGGTGTGACAAAGGAGGGTTCCCTTGGCTTGCTTGGGAATCCAGCTGATCCTTGCATGGTAAGAACGTGGGGACAATATTGTCAGATTTCTAGTTTCTTTTTTATAAAAAGTATAAATTATAATTTTTATGTGAAAATAACTGGGGATCAATTTAAAGTCTTAAGAAATCCTTAATAAGTAAAGAAAAAAAACGAGACTGTAGGTCATTCCTTTTGAGCCTCCTGTTTAAGATTTCTAGATTAGGCCATTCACGTTGAGAATTTTTTACCTGAATCTGGAAGTCAAATTAACTTGGAAGAAACTTAGAGAAACGTCCTTTAGTACTAAAGAGTGGCAAAGAAGAGGGGAACAGTACAGAGGCAAGAATTTTAATAGGTGTCTGGGTTGGGTGAGCAGCGAGGTAAATCCATTGAAATGCATTCATAAACAATTGGTCATAGTGCCTGGAAATTACAGTGAAGCATTCTCTTTACACTCACCTGCTTCTGCTGTCCCAGTGTTATTATTCATAGCACCCCATTGAGGTGAGAATTTATATGGTTATCTCTTTATGTAAACCTTTATTGATCTAACCTTGTTTAATCTTAGCTGTCTGTGTGTCTCTCTTCTCCACTAAACTAATGATCTCCTTGAGACCAGAAATACAGTCTCATTTATGTAGTGCATGCCTGCCATTTTGTGAACATGTGAGAAACATGTGTTAAGTAGAACTGAAATAAAAGAATAAAGGAGAGCCTTGGAGTAGAAATAGCCACATTATCTTCCATGTGCTGCAGAGGTCTAGACTGGAGATCTGGTTTTGAGTTAGTTATGAGCTTTGTTGGCTTGGGAAACTAATTTAATCTTTTTCAACTAAGTGGTAGAATATGTATCACATGCTTAGTGAAAGGCTTTTAAGTGCCCAGTAAATGTTAGCTGCTAGCACTGTTATCAATAATTAGTTGCTAATAATCACTATTATTACTATTAAAGATAATACCATAACTTTATACTTTTCATAATGGAGAATTAAGATAATTTCTGCTTGCTTTATCTTGATAATGAACACAAAGACACTTTGGAAACTATATAGAGAGTCCTCACTGCACAGCCCATGAAAGAATGCATAGTAACAGAGAGGTTTTTGTCATAGAACAGAGTAGCTCAGGCATATTTGCTTTACATTACATGGGGGCTCAACTGACTGGCAATATAAGGAAATTTTTAAATATAATATTTTAAATAGGTGAAAAAATGTCTGGGTTGGAAGGTAGAAACTGGTCTATGCCAAAGTGTTGAAACATAGAAAAAGCACATGGGAAAGAATGGTAGCTGGACTCAGGACAAGCAGGGAAATTACAATTGGGGCACTGCTGAGTGTGGGAGTAGGAGAGCATTGCTGCCATTGTGATGAGCCATAGCTTGAGCTTGGAGCAGAAGGGTATTCATGTCAGAACATACATTCTACTTCGCAAAATTAGTTCAGAACTTGTATTTCTTAGTTAATGAGAACATTTTATCGAAGTTATGTCAGATGTGGACAATGCCGAAGAAAGCCATTCAGCACCTGTACGTGTTAGAAGGAACTCAATGTTTACACACAAAAGCAGCCTTCAGCCAAGCATCACAGAACCTTTCCTGGCAATGTAATCTTTACCAGGTGAAATAGAGTTGATAGATTTAAAGTTTTATGTTCCAGCTCCCTTGTTGTCCTAAGAGACAATTCTAGGAAGAGCAGAACTGTTGACACTAGGAACTCTTGTACCTAACTGCCAATACACTGGGAGATAGAATTTCAGGTCTATTGCAGGGACATGTGATCAAGTAATAGCAGCAACAGCCATAGTAAATGCTTACATAAGACAGCAACCCTGTTACATGGGTACAGTTACTATCCCATTTTGTGGGAGACAAACTGAGGAATAAAGTGGTTAAATAACTTACTGAAAATCACACACCTAGTAAGTGGCAGAGCTAGTCTCTGAACCCAAAGAGTCTTGGTTCACAAAATGTGCTTTTAACCAGGACACCCTACTACCTCTCAATTTTAGCCCTCATAACCAGTATAAAGTATACCCATGACATCGTGGGATAAAGCTGTGGAACTAAGACCATAAACTTCAGGGGCGGTTTTCCATTCCATTTCCAAGGAAATTCTCAGGATTTCCTTGGAAGGAAGACATTTGTCCAGATTATACATGTATTAGATGTGAGATTCTTATCTTGTCTAGTTTATATTGTGTGGGGTCTAATAATATCCTCTCATGATGCATCAGTGCCCAGTAGAATGAGTTGAAGTAAACCAAATAGTCTCTATGGTGTTTTCCCCTAGACATAAAATTATTTTTGTTACTGAATGAGGAAGGAAAGTGGGAAGGCACAACTCTATCCCAAACTCCCAAGGGCAAGTTGGCATTTACTTGTCAATCTTCTTACAGTCAAATACTTTCACCCAATCCCTGACTCAGAACGCAAGGCCTGGTTCTTTTCTCTTCCTCTCCTGTGACTGCCAGTCCCAGCCAAGGGAATCTCTTGGTACTGCCATTGGCTAGCAGGCTGACAGACCTGTGTTGGAATCTTAGCATTGGAACATTCTAGCTGTGTGGCTTTGGGCAAGACATCGCATTCTGCCCCTCTAAGATCAGTCCCACCATATATGAAATGAGGATGATTATCTCACTTCAGGGAAACTATAGGGATAGGGATGATTGGGAGACTAAACAAGACAACATTTCTAAACACTTAGCATTGTGCTTGGCACAGTGTAGTTAGGTGCTCAAATTACAGAAACTGAAGTTCTAGTTAGACTGTGACTTCCTTGCTTCCTGGAATCATGTCTTACACTTCTTGGTCAAGAATCCTTCTTTATTCTCTCCATCCTTCACCCTGCCCTCTCCTCACCCTCCTCAACTCCTTCATTCTCTGCCCCCATTTCCATCACTAACATCGGTATTTGCTCATTGCTTGTTTATTGTGCTTAACTAATATTTGGGGTCATTTTGATTCTGTCCCAGGAAATATTTGGCTATCGGACTCAAGGCTGCCGGAAAACTCTCTGCCTTGCCGGATCCATCTTCTCATTTGGAATCCTCCCCCTGGTGTTTTACTGGAGACCAGCATGGCATGTATGGGCACATTGTGTCCCGTGTTCTTTGCATGAAGCAGACACTGTGTTGCTGAGGACAACAGTAAGTGTGTACCCGGTTATGTAGCTGGTGCCCCCCATTTTTTTCTGGACAATGTGTTATGGGATGGCTGGGGGGAGATGTGCACAAGACAGGTAGCAGGTCTTAGGTTCCATCGCAGCCTCGCATGTAGCAGGAATTCAATAATTTGTGCATGTTCTTTTCAGGGACATGGATGGATCTGAGGCCATTATCCTTAGCAAACTAATGCAGGAACAGAAAATCAAATATGTGTGTTGTCACATATAAGTGGAAGCTAAATGATAGCTCATGGACACATAGAAGGGAACAACACACATCTGTCAGAAGATGGAAGGTGGAGGAGGGAGAGGATCTGGAAAAACAATTAATGGGTACTAAGCTTAATACATGGGTGACAAAATAATCTGTGCAACAAACTCCCATGAAGCAAGTTTACCTATGTAAAAAACCTGCACATGTACCCCTCACCTTAAAACAAAGGTTAAATTAAAAAGTTGTGGATGGTAAGGTTTAAGAAGAGCTATTTCACAAGATATTTCTTTTAAAGTTGTGAGTTTTGTGAATGCTAGAGCAGGGAACAACCATGTTAATAGCTAAAAATAATAGGTGATGTGAAGTAGTCAAGTCAGGCTTTAGGCTACTAAGTTCACACTGACCCTTCCTCTTGAATCCTAATATATCCTCCTCCCTGCACTGGAGTAACTCCGGAGGAAAAGAAGGCGAGGGGTGAGGAGCATTCCTCTGAGGAGGACGCTCTTTTTCCCAGCTTATTGATGGGAGCATGTTGCATTCTGCAGATACACTAAGGTAAACAATACAGCCCTCTTGCCCTTGAGGTCATTGCCTCTCTCTGTTAATACAAGACCCTGGCTTTGAGTGAGTTTCCCTGTGTTTTCTTCCATACCAATTCCTCCTAGCGCTCATAGCACTTAGACAATGTGCATCATTCCTGCAGGACTGTCAGCTTCTCAAAGGAAGTGACCATTTCTGACTTGTTAATTGCTGCACCCCCAGTGTGCAGGGTGGATCACATTGGTCTCCTCACATGGGGCACCAGCTGTGGCATTGATCACATCATGGTCACCGCCTGAGACACTGATTACTACTTGCAGAGGTCTGTAAAGTAGTAATGACTCAGTGATGGATGAATAAAATACTCACACACACAATACAGTCAATCAGGTGGACTAGGGAGGTCATCAGCTGCTCTTAGAGGGTGATTGCAGCTAACTCACCTCTTCTCCTTGTTCTTCTTTGCATTTATTCAGTATAGATTTAATAACAGAGGTTGTAAGTCAACACACTTGCAAATAATTAACATCGTTAAAAGAGTGGTTTTACAAATGATAAAAAGTTTTGGTTCCCAGGCCTAGAACAAATGCTTGTTCTAAGTCCCATGAGTCCTAGCTCCTAGTCAAGGTCTTTTCCGTTGACTTGTATTTAAACCAGGGTTCCCAAACTTCAATTGGCATCAGAATAATCTAGAGAGACTATCAGAACAGCTTGCTGGGTCCCACTCCCAGAAATTCTAGTTTATTAGATTTGGGTATTGGGACTCAAGAATTTGCATTTTAACAGATTCTCAAGTGATGCTAAAGATTCTTGTAAGGGGCTACACTTGGAGAAAAGCTGCTGTAACTAGTTTTCACTTCTATTTGTGAGCTCGCTTGTTCACTTGGTCCTTAGGAGAGAAATAGAGACCTAGACATTTGATTTACAGCTCAGAGAGTATATATTTATAATCTGAGAAAGAAGAATCCAGATTTAGTAAAGCGTTGTGAGTGGCCCTCTCATACCCCTGATTGCCTTTAGAGGGCAGGGGTAAAGTTTGCTTTCTGGGGCTCGGAGCAGGGGGATGAGTATCTGTGGAAGACTCCATCTTGGGCCTTTTTATAGGTCAGCCCCTCCACGTGAACTTAAGAATCTATCAGATTTTTATTTTCTGGCATGAAGCTAATTTAACTGTACTGTACAAGTACATTCATATGTCCTCAAGTAGTTCTTAGAGGGTAATGCTTTTGTTGCAGTAGGAACAGAACCGTGTTCTGCCTTTCAGAGTGCATCAGCAATCTCTTCAGATCTGAGATGATCTGGTCAGCTGAGCTGTGCTCTCTGAGTTGCTGGCAGAGTCATGGCACACACAAGAATAAGAGGAAATGGAAAAGGAAGGAAGGAAAATAGGTAAGAGAAAAATGAAGAGGGAGAAAAGAGAAAAAATCACTAAGAGCAAATAACAAAAAGAGTGTTACTAAATGGGGAGATGACATGTTTGGGGATTTGGAGTCGAAAGTTTTGATTTCTTGTCCTAGCACTTTAGGTTTGTTACATAACTTTTCAGGATCTCAATTTCACCACTTGTAAAACAGGGCTAGTGTGAGAACAAAGTGTGATTGTGTACCTAAATGGCATTTGCAAACTGCAAAAATGCATTATCAAACAACACTTTGTGTGTGTGTGTGTGTGTGTGTGTACATGTGCCATTGCTCAAGCCATTCTAAAAGTGTTCTATGCAAAAGAGCTTGCTATGCACAAGGTGCTCCCATGCCTAATGGTCTTGCTTATCTGGATGATGTACCTTTTCCTAATTACCCATGAGCCTGGCATTCCCTTCTGGGATAACAGACCTGGGGAAAGGTTTTTTTTTGACTGGGAATCTCCAGCTCTCAACCATACTCAGCCAGGTGATCTCTCCTAGTTGCATGTAGCTAGCTTTGCAAGTGGACATATACTGGAAAGACTCAAAAAAGCTTTGGTGCCCCTGGGAACTGCATTCCATCACCCTGCCTCTTCCTTTGCATCTTTGACAGTCTATCAAGCCCCCGCAGAATTTCACTGCCCCTCCACAGTTAATCAGAGCAGTCTAAGCCAGCTTCAATCTTTCCTTTTCCATCTTGATTTCAACTTTAATTTTTAATTACCTGCTCTTGTGTGTCATTTTAAATAGATTTGCTATGCCAGAGACTCTCCAAATAAATGAGGTTCTAAATTAGTCTTTATGTAATTAGAGAAGAACTCAATTATTTCAAACATTCTTCCTATCTGAGACTTAGATAAAAATAAGCTTTGGGCACCAATAGTTTAAAAGTTTGCTGCTAGTTATTTGCATTAAAATGACACCTTAAAAAAGATTTTATTTGAATTATATTACAATGGCTGGACTATAATGACTTCCCATTAAGGAGGACTGGATGATTCCTACCTGAAAATGTGTTGTATATCTGTTCTTCATGTTATTAAAAAATCAGTGCTTGCTATTTATCGTCAGTCTCAAGCTGGTAAGATTACAGATCATTATCACAGATACTGATTAGGCAGTCATTTCTTGACATTAAAAAAAAAAAAAGACCGTGATGTACTGACTGAAAGTCTTCAGTACACAGTTTATTTCCAGTTCTTCTCCTAATAGGTACTCTGAGAGATTTTTTCAAAAGATAAGAGTATTAGGTTTTTATTTTATAATCTTCAAGTAGCATTCTGTTCCTTATTCATCTACTTCTGAATTTTAACAATATCAGTAGCAATGCCACATTTCTATGCAAATGACATTATTTATATTCATTGTTTTGAATTCAGATGCTCCTGATGATTTTCCTAGCTTCCATCTTTATTGTAATTATAAACACATTTTTCTCTTCATTGTCATTGTAGGTTACATGTTGTCAAAGACCCATGATGTGCAGGGGAGAACTTTGTGATGATTAGCAATGTGGCCTGATTCAAGGCACTTCAGTTTGACATTTTAATGGGGAGCATTTTCGCTTCAGTTTCAATTAAAGATATCAGGGCTAGGAGGGTTAGTTTAAAAACTTAGAAACTCTGTAAATCAGCCATGCAAATGGCATCTTAAAGTCTTCCAGTCCACTAGTATTCTCGTCAGGCGGCGGCATCTATGTTCACAGGGTTCTTTACCTCCTCTATTCCCCACTCCTCCTCTGCCCCTTGGTCTGTCACAGCCCATGCTTCCCACACCAGGACCACTTTCCACTGGAACGAGACACTGTTTTGTGCATGCTTTTACCCGTAAAGTTTCTTCTGATAATTCCTTCTCCCCTCCATTCATGCATGCATTCATTCACTTATGTTTTCATCCGGTTAATATTTACTCCCCACCAACCATGCACCAGACACTGGTGTAGGCACTGGGAATATAACTAGGAAGAAAACAGATGGAAATCCTTGTCCTTACAGAGCGATCTTCTAGTGAGGAGTCAACACACACATGCTTTCTCTTTCTCAAGTAAATGTAGAAAGTAGGTGTTGTCTCTACTTATTAAAGTCTCCTCATTCCTCAGCCACATATCACCTCTATTAAGTCTTTGTTGATTCATTCTTTGCCCCAGTTCAGAAGGGAGGGAGTAAATCACCTGTCCTGCATTAGCTTTGTGTTTTCATTTGTGACTGCTGTAGTGCTTTTTACCTTACATCAAAATATTATTCACTTTACAGTTTGTAATGCAGTATGTCATTATTTAATTAAGTTTCATAACAACCCTGGAAAATGGGCATTATCATCTCCATTTTACAGATGAAGGTACAGAGAGACCAAGTGACCGTACAGCCCAGTCAGTATCAAAGCCAGGATTTCCTTCCTTCTGTCTCTTTTTCACACATTTGATGAGCACAGGTTGTATGCCAACCAACAGTGCTAGCTCAGGGGCAAGTGTATAAGTGCATGTGATTAACAAAACCAGGGTTCTTGACCTCATGGAGTTAATCAGATCACTACACAATAAATGTAAAAATTCCCCTCTTAAAAGTACTCCTTATGAAAAGTTCATGGTTACGGTAGGATTATATATATAATAGAGATCTGACCAAGTCAAAGCAGTCAGGGAAGGCTTTCTGAGCACCAAAGGATAAGAGTTCAAAGGTGATGGTGGCTGGTGGGGGCAGGCACACGGAGAGTGATGCAGGTGGGAGGGAATATGGGGGCAAAGAACTGAAACCTAAGTCTTTCTCTAAGTCCTGACTCTTCTTTTTTCTGACTATGCTGCATTCCTTTTTATAGTTTTTGATCCTTTAAAATTATAAGCTTTCTATTCCTGGAAATTTTCAGCTTTTTTTCCCCCTGGACAGTCTAGATTATAAGCTTTTTGAAGGCAGTGATTGTGGTTTACATTTTATCCCCCTAGCACATGGCCACAGCAAGGCTTAATTAATTAATTTAATTTAATACGTTGGATTAAGTTGGATCTGTAATAAGTAGTCTCACTGTTTTAGCCAGAATTGTATTTTAAGGATACTAAAGTGGAATGGCACAGTGAGAAAGATAATACAGGATTATGTTTCAGGTACACATTCCCACTTCTGAATCCTGCTCTTCTACCCACTCCCCCACCTGGCCCCATTTCAACCTGGTTTTTCATTAGACATCTCACCAGAAATCTCTGAGATTCTGTGAGCTGGCCTCTGAGAAATGACTCAGTGTTAGATAAATCATTTTGAGGCTATTATCCTTTATAATACAGGGCCATTTACATTATCATTTAACAATTTGCAGAGTACTTACATATAGTTGTCTCATTTGGTCCTTGCCAGTAGAGATTATTTTTCTCCCATTTTACAGATGAGGCATAGAGAAGATAAACAAAATGCTCAGGGTCCCATAGCTGTAAGATGAGAGTTGAACTAGAGGTGGAGCTAAAAATCTAATTACTCTCTGTCTAGAGACCAGATTCTACAGACGCAGCATTGTGAAGTGGTTTAAGAATAAACTCTAGATTCTGAGTACCTGGATTTGATTTCCAGCACTGCTCTTAACCTTGGGCAGTGTATTTGTCTGGTAGGCTTCGGTAGCAGAATACCACAAACTGGCTTGCTCAAACAACAGAAGTTTATTGTTTTATAGTTCTGGGAGCTGGAAGCCCAAGATCTAGGGCCAGCACAGTTGGTTTCTGGGGAGGCTTGAAGATGGCTGTCATCTTACTATGTGTTTACAGAGTCTTTTCTCTGTGTTTTTGCATTCCTGGTGTATCTTCATCTTATATGGACATTAGTCCTATTGGATTAGCGTGTAACTTTACGACCTAATTCAACATTAATTACCTTTTTTTTTTTTTTTTTTTTTTTGAGGCAGAGTCTTGCTCTGTTGCCCAGGCTGGAGTGCAGTGGTGCGATCTCAGCTCACTGCAACCTCTGCCTCCTGGGTTCAAGTGATTCTCCTGCCTCAGCCTCCTGAGTAGCTGGGATTACAGATGTGTACCACCACACCCCACTAATTTTTGTATTTTTAGTAGAGACAGGATTTCACCATGTCGGCCAGGCTGGTCTCAAACTCCTGACCTTGGGATCCACCTGCCTCGGCCTCCCAAAGTGCTGGGATTACAGGTGCGAGCCACTGCACCTGGCTATTAATACCTTCTTAAAGGATTTATCTCCAAATGTATTGGAGATGAGGGCTTCAACATGTGAATTTTGAGGGAACACAATTCAGTTCATAACAGGCAGGTTATTTAGCCTCCTTTTGCCTCCATTTTTTTTCCTGTAAAGTGGGGATAATGATACCTATATCCTTGTGAGGACTAAAGATGTGATATATGTAAAGTTCTTAAATGAAGACTGTGCTTGGTAGGTAGGCATTCCGTGGGCATCGGTCAATATTTTACTACACACTACATCTCAAGAAGTTTCAGACAATGAACCAGCTAATCCACTGCTCCATTGCCCTTCAGAAAACAACTGCAAAAATGAAGAAGCCTCAAATCCCAATCTCTCCAAAAATGTATGCTGAGTTTTCTAGATTTCTCTGTTTTGTGTACAAACATAAACATAGCCTTTGCTTTGTTGACAATCTCATTGCATTTTCCTTCTCTCTTCCCCTTTTTTTGGACAACTATACTGAGATAATAATTATTGTGGGAATTTCTCCAAAACTTAGAACTTTATGTATCTTATAAGTAAATCCTATATCCTAGCCAATGTCAACTTTTTTTAAGCTAAACAACACTGGGAATATGAGGTCAGGATGTTAAGAGCATCAGTGAGTCTGGCCAGGAGAAGGAAAGAGAAAGAAAGGAATGATAAGTATAAAAATAAAATAATTTTTCCAAAGTTATGGGTCTGTAAAGGCAGTGCAGTGTTTTAGAATAACCTGAGAAATTTAAGTTATTATTACATTATCCATAATCCTCTAGATATTTCACCTTAGGTAGAGTTTAACCTTTCAGCATTGCAATGTATTCATCTTCAAGAGAAAAGTACTTAGTTTCTAATGTCTCATTGGAACTTTGAAATGGGTTCTTTTTAAGGCAAGCTCAGAACTACATTTTTTATGCAGTGAGCTATGCAAGAGATATCATAGAATTGGCCTGAACTTGAAGTGACCATTATATTGCTTTTAAATTTCAAGGGATGAAGTTCTTATGGCAAAAGGGTAAAATTAGGTAAGCAAGATGTGTTAATGTGTTCTCACCCTGCTAATAAAGACATACCTGAGACTGGGTAATTTGAAAAGGAAAGAGGTTTAATTTATTCACAGTTCAGCATAGCTAGGTGGTGGTGTGCAGGAAACTTACAATCATGGTGGAAAGGAAAGCAAACACGTAATTCTTCACATGGTAGCAGCAAGAAGTGCCAAGCAAAAAGGGGAAAGGCTCTTATAAAACCATCAGATCATGTGATAACTCACTGATTAAATCTGGGTCCCTCCTATGACATGTGAGGATTATGGGAACTAAATTCAAGATGAGATTTGGGTGGGGACACAGCCAAACCATATCACAAGATGACTTGCTTCATTCAAATCTAAAATTTCATCTGGCATTTCCAGGGTCAGAAAGTACAAAGCCATAGAAAATAGAAAATGCTCAGGTTTCTTCCTCTGTTTTTCTGTCCAGGTCAAACACTGGTTCTTTGTATTACATTCAACTTTTGAAATGTACTCTTGAATTCTTGTAAAACCTACTTTTTTAGAGTTCATGGACTGATCTGGTAATATTTTCTATAAAGAGGAGGTAAAGTGTTCTCAATGAGACCTGAAGTGTAAAAAGTCCAGATATGCCAGGCAAGCACTTTGGATTATTTGCATTATAAACCAATTAGTTAAAATGGTAGCTCCTCTGGTACATTTAAGCATTTTACAAATTATTACCTGCTTTGAAGAGAGCTGGGAAACGCGCTAAAGTAGAAAAAGCCATTTTCAGGTAAAGATGCTGCTTTTCCACAAAAGAAAAATTGAGAGACTTTTAGTTTCCTCAAAGGGAGAGTAAGTTCGTACTTACAGAAAGATCTCAGAAAAAAGATGCTATGAAAAGTGGGGCATAGAACCATACCATTTGTTGCTGCTCTGCTATAGGCCAAACCTTAGACCAGACATGTTATGGATTATTTCATTTAATCCTAAAAACATCCATGAAATGTGATATTATCCCCATTTTCTACATAAAGAAAATTAGCTTCAGACCATTGTAAGGCAGCTTAGAGCTGGCATTTGGGTTCAGGCCTCAACCTGTGCCCTTTTCATATTGGAAAACCTCAAAATGAAAACAGAGAAGTCCGTAATTTTTCCTGAAGTGATCACTTCACATTGGTGTACTTTCCTTCCATTTCTTTGCCTTTTTCCCTTAAAAAAAATGGGGTGATTTGAGAGTCCTCAATAGGGTAGTATACAAGAGAGAAGTCAGTGTCACTCCCCTATTCTAAGCAAAAGGGTCATCTAGCTGCCCTATCATTTTTATCTACAGAATTCTACTTTGTATCATACAGAATTCTGAGTTATTGGGCTTAGGAGTGAATTCCAATGACAGAAGGTGAGCTTAAAAGCAAATATATCCAAGCGCCTTTGATTTAGTAATGTTATGAGCTGTAAGAAGATGTGGGTGTGTAGATGAATGTCAGTTTTTAGTGCACACCTAGACTAAGGCACACCGTTGGTGCGCTGGAGTCATATGGCCTTTGAGAATGGACACTTTGCTTTTCCCTTCCTAGGCACTACAGTCTGGAAGTCTGTTTGTTGCCACACAGGGCTAGAGAGTGACAGCTCGATTTCGGGAATTAGATTCCATGCTGCCGGAAAGCAGAGACTGTGAGAAACCGGATACTATTTGTTACTTGGTACAGAATTCAAGGTGATTTTTACATGCAAGCCATAGACACCATGAGACAACTTGTTAAAAAAGAGAGGAAGGGACCAAGATCTGGAATGGAAAGATCTGGACTCAGGTCTCAGTTTTATTCCTACTACCATTTCAGAGGCTCGGGCAATTCTTAGCCTTGCTGATGGTCAGTTTTCTCATCTGCAAAATGGAAATAATTATAATACCAATGTTGGAGAATTGTAAGCCTAAAATATCTTTAACATAACAATTTATTTACAAACTGCTAAGTAGTCATATGAAAAGTAGTTGTTAATATTATTTTAATTCACTGGAGATGGTTAATAACAGCCGTCTTTCTGATTGTCCTCACTTGGTGGCCAGAGGACTTGGTCTTGATGGCTGTTTTATAATTGTGTTCCTGTTTACCAACAAATTATACATTTTTTAACCAAATTTTTCATTGCGACTGTGTTCTTTGGAAGCCTCAGTTCAGGCTGGACATAAAAATGGCAGTCTAATCAAATTATATTTTTTAGCAAAATGTAGAGTAAAGTGGAAGGTAAGAGGGGACTCTGAAGGAGGCAAGTAAGAGTGTGGTGGGGGCTGTTAGGTTCCTGCTCTCATGGTTATCAATTCTGTCTTTGTTTCCATGCCAAGTAAATAGGAGAATAATTAACTGTAACGATTCCATAGGATTTTTGACATTAAATGAAATAGTACATATGTGACATTATGTGCTTAGAACGTAGTAAGTACAAAATAAATATTAACTATTATAGTTAGAAATGGAAAGTTCTCATTTAAAAAACCCTTTGAGGAAGTCAGAAGCAAAGCTATGTAATGCTGAACTATGTCAAGGTTTGTTCAAGAGAGTTGGTTGCCTACTCCATACCTAGACATGTCTACCAGTTCAGTGGCTTAGGCATCGAAAATGTAGCTCTCTTCCACCATTCTTAGGCTCATCATTCTTAACTCCATACAGTTTGGTTTGAATTAATTCAGTCATCTTCTTTTTAATCCATAGGGTAGCAGCCAATTTCACTGGCTTTTAAAATCAGTTAATTAATTAATGTTTCAATTTCTTTTTAGGTTATTTCCCCCTTTTGTAGGCTTCTTTCTCCTCTCCTCTCCTCTTCTCTCTCTCTCTCTCTCACACACACACACACACGTGCACACGCATGCACGCACACACGCACATGCATGCACGCACACACACAGAATCTGTGCCAAGCCTGGCTGAAGCACAAACATGCGTCATACGCATTTCCTACCCACAATCCAAGAGAAGTGGTAAGGTGCATAAGCAAAGAGTAAAATAAGGTAGGAATCTCAAGTACCCTGACGATTTAGAAGAGAGATCACCCAGAGGAATTAGGGAGGTTCTCAGGACATGGACTCTGAGCTGGACTCTGAAGGATGGTAGAATCCAGCCATGTGAAGACTTAAGGAGAAGAGAGAAGAATGTGTACTACAGGCTAAGGAAGAAGAAGGAGCAAAGGCATAGAGATTGGCTTCTCTTGAGGAGAACCAATATAACAGATTAGCTACAATGATTCTATCTTCCCATCTGTGCCTTTTGCAGAGTCAGCTAAGCCACTCTTCATAGCAAAAATGGGTGTGGTGGTGGAGACAGTTCCCAGTTCTGACCTACATTTCCCAAGCATCAAATTGTTCCTGGGTTTAACTTCTTTTACTATACCTCTTAAATCCTGAGGTTCATTAGTCATCTGAGTGGGTTTTATGCTTAGTATTTACCCATTCAGATAATAACCACTGTCATTATCAAATCAGTCTCTAAGGGACCATTGTGGTATGTGTTTCTCCATCCTGTGCTTCTCCCTCTAATTTTACTCTGTGATGAAGTAATCAGTAAACTGCAAAGGGAAGTAATTTTAATTAGGGTCATGCAGTAAGGTACCTTCTTCAACCCCACCTGTGCTATCATCTTGGCAATTACCTTGGGCAGGTTTAGTCCATGGATTCAGTCTTTTCCATTCACTCTTCAGAGCAGGTCTCAGTGATCCACATGCATGAGGAGATAAGGAACAATAAAACTTGGTCTCTACATTCCAGGTAGTCTAGAAGAACTAGGAGAATACAGGCAAAAAGTGAGGGACAGTTAACATTTTTTGGAGTTAACAAAGTGACAGTTTTTCTTCCCCCTGGTGGAAGGGTGTTAATGAGGCTGTTCTGTAAAAGGCTGAATTTTAGTTAAGCCTTGAAAGATGGGGATGGTCATCAGGCCATGGGCTAAAAGGTGATGCAGTGAACTAGTCTTACCTGGGGATGTGCCTCCTGACTCTCAAGCTTTGTTATGTGTCAGTGCCTCATCTTCATATCAGGTTCCTCAATCAATGATGACAGGCCTTTTTCCCACAAGGTTCTATATTTGTCATGTTTCAGAGCCAAACCATTCTGCCAAGAATGTTCAGTAACTCCAAACACTTACAGAATTATATTAAAATGATGTTTTCAGGTTGAATTTTAGCCTGATGACCTCTCTTAACTTCATAGGGGTTTTGATGTCTATTTCCTCAGGATGAATTTCAAATTTACTCTTGGAAAAAGATAATGTGGATCCACCTGTCAGCATTAAACAGCGCACTTGGTCTCACTGCTGACCACCCTCTCATTACAGATGAGGAGTATATCATAAATAGAGCTATAAGAAAACCAGACCTGAAGGTAAGTAAACTTATGGCTACTGCTGATGCCAGCGAGATTTAATCTTTTTTCCCCTCAAAAAAATGTAAAGTTAAATGTAGCTCCTCCATGGTGCCGATCCTCATTTGATAGTGTATATTTAAAACTTGAACTTTGGAGCCAGATAGAGCTCAGTTCAAATCACAGCTTCATCCTTCTAAATAGTGAAACCATTGATCTTAACTCTGTTAGGCCTGTTTTCTCATCTACAAAAATGACGATAATAATGTCTACTTTTAATATTTAATAAAGTTCAATAAATTTACAAATACAAAAGTTAATGTAGTTCCAGGTATATAGTAGATGATCAATACATATTTGCTCTATTTCCTTTTACTTTTTTTAGAGTAGGATCTCACTATGTTGCCCAGGCTGGAGTGCAGTGGCTATTCACAAGCATGTGATTATAATACACTGCAGCCTCAAACTCCTGGGTTCAAGTGATCCTCCTGCCTCAGCCTTCCTAGTAGCTGGGATTACAGGCATGTACCACTGAGCCCAGCTCTTACATATTAGCTCTTAATAGTATCATGCCCTATCTTACAATCTGTGTAATAGGGTTAATTTTATAGTAAAGATAATCACCCAGGAATACCCCAGGAGGTTTGCTTATGTCTGCAAAAATGACCTTATTTGAATTCTTGTCATTCAAATGTATTTGGGTTCCTCCCTCTTCACCCTATTAAACTAGTTCTGTTTGGATTATGACTAGTTAACACTCATATTGAAAACATTTTATAAGATAGGATATTTTCTCTTACATTTATGTGAGTGTAGTCAGCTGTTTAAATTAGTTTTATGAGCTCAAGTTCAGTTATTTAAAATAATATAAGTAAATGATGAGCAATTTTCCTATTGTCATTGTCAATTGTTATCACCCAGTTGTCTTCTTTTTTTTTGAAAGTTTCACTCTTATTGCCCAGGCTGGGGAACTGTCTCTGCTCATTGCAACCTTCACCTCCCAGGTTCAAGCAATTCTTCTGCCTCAGCTTCCTAAGTAGCTGGGATTACAGGCAGCTGACACCACACCTGGCTAATTTTTGTGTTTTTAGTGGAGACGAGGTTTCACCATGTTGGCCAGGCTGATCTCAAACTCCTGACCTCAGGTGATCCTCCTGCCTTGGCCTCCCAAAGTGCTGGGATTACAGGCATGAGCCACTGAGCCCCACCCACCCAGTTGTCTTAACTGCCCAAATAAGCCAAAACAGAGGAGGTCAAATACCTCCACATAATAGTTTGCCTAATCTGTTAGTGTCTATTCACCTGGAGAGGTAAGCTTCCCAGATCAGCTTGTGTTCTCAGAGTTTTATTGCCCTGAAATTCTAGCATATTTAGTAGCATCAAATAAGTGGACAGATAAATGAATAAATGGCCAAGTCAACACACAGAATTGCAGGAGGGGTAGGGGTCTTGAAGTGGAAGGGAGTGATATCCAGGTGTAGAATCTTCATTTACCAGCTATGGCATAGGCAGTTTGGTTAGTTACTGCCTCTCTGGTCTTGAGTCTCTTATTTACAAAGTAAAAGTAATAACTATTCTTTGCCTTTCTCAAGGCTGCTATGCACATACAATGAGAAGATGGATATTAAGGTGATTTGTGAACTGCAATGAGCTATGCTAGTAATATAGGACAAAACTTTCATTAAAGTCAGAGGAGTGGTCATGGGCTCAGCCTTGATGACAATAACAACATTACCAAGATGATAACCATTTAGGGCCATTTAAAGGAGGAGTCCCCAACCCCTGGGCCACTAATTGGTATCCTGTCTATGGCCTGTTAGGAACCAGGCCACACAGCGGGAGGTAAGCTGAAGCATTACTGTCTCAGTTCTGCCTCCTGTCAGATCAGCAGCAGCATTAGATTCTCATAGGAGTGAAATCCCTAATGTTGTGAACTGTGCATGTGAGGAATCTAGGTTAGAGTGCTCCTTATGAGAATCTAACTAATGTCTGATGGTCTAAAACCATCACTCCATCCCCAACATTCGTGGAAAAATTGTCTTCCACAAAACTGGTCTCTGGTGCCAAAAAGGTTGAAGATCGCTGGTTTAAAGGAAGTCTGAAGACTACAGCAAAGAACCATGTCAGGTTTGGGAACATAGGCTAAGAGGAGATGCTAAGGACCATCTTGTAGGATTGCATGCAGAGCTAACACCCAGTGCTTAACCTGTTGAACAGGATGCTCTTATATCATGTTCTAACAAGAAATTATAAGCAGAAAGCCCAGGGAGAGGAAATCTTCCTGATTCCTGGGCAAAGATGAAATCCACCCCACAGTAGATATTCAGTTTCCTAATTGCTGTTTCCTGGTCTGAATTTCCAGGAAATAGGCAAAAATAAACATCATCTCTTGCAAATATTGTGCTTAACATCCTCTTACCAGTTTCCAGAGACTCTGAGAGTGATGGGAAAGCAGATAAACTCGTGGCAGAGATGTTTTCTCCTGGGGGAATCTCAAATATGCTTAAAAGGTCCAGGATGAAGCCATTCTTCTCACTCTGTGAGAAGAATGGCTTAAGAAATTGTAAGAAGATAATGGAATTTTCTCTTTTTTGGCCTGAGGTAAAACTTATCAGTAACCTATTTATTTCTCATTATTGCTGCTTTCTTCTACAGATGTTTCATATCTATTATGTTTTATACATTTTTCAACCTCAGTTTGTGGTTTCTGCCTCTTGATAAGAGATTCTTTAACTTAGCAGGGGCCTCACATTGGAACCACAATATGTGCTTTAAAATTTTTCTAACAAAGATTTTTGCATTTATATAACTAATAAGTAGGCAACCATCACTTTCTAAAGCTAGAATCCTGAAGTCAAGGGATTTTCAAATTTTCTTTTGGGACTAGCTTGAATATGATATCCTTCAAGAGACTGAATTTTGGAGTAAGATGGGCTGGAGTTCAAATTCCTGGCAAGTTACTCAATCAAAATGAACTTCAGGTACAAAGTGAAGAGGAAAATAATATCTTCCCTATCACAGGATGTTGGAGAAGATGAAACATAATGTGTGAAAAGTCCGAACATGCTCAATAATAGTAGCTGTGATTACAATCCTGCTCTGTTTGCAAAACTGCAGAGAATACTGAAGAGAAAAGTACATTGTGAAGCAAGATGCTTGAGATTCCAATATGTGTCATAATGGCTAACACACCCTAGAGCCTGTCACTTAAAAATATTTCCTTTGCAGATTGTGAAATTTGCAAATTAGAGAGAGATTGTATGTCATTCCCATGGTCAATTTCACTCTCAATTGGAAATAAGATATACTTTTAAAAGCATTATGTTTCCGCCAACCTCACTGAAATAAATTCATTCTGTAAAATAAAAAAGACAGCATTTTACACCCTACTTGGTAACTTTGAATGTCTGTGTGTGTGTGTGTGTGGGTGTGTGTGTGTGTCTGTGTGTGTGCGCGTGCACGTGCGTGCACATCAGTACATGCACATACACCTATTGCTTAGGGTTAGCATTCATTTTTAGTAGCCTGGATCTTGGAGCTTAGGAATTTAAACTGCATTTATATTGATAGATAATAACTTGTTACTGACATTTTGTTAATTATTTTTTAGTTGTTTTGCAGATCCTTTCTTCCTCTCTTCCTCCTATCTGACTTTAACTTTGTATCATCAACCAACTTTCCCTATCCCGTTATCCCCATCCCATTCCTTCCTTTGTATTTAAGTGATTTATTCTAGTAGTATGTTTTGATTCCTTGCTTTTTATTTTTAGTATCAGTGTCTCTTCTATAGGTTACTCCACAAATCTATTGTCTGTGAGATAACATCCCAAATACCTCATTCTAGCATTTGAGGCTGCTCATACTGAAGCAGCTACGTTGTCTGGGGTAAATACCACGGGTTCATCGTCCTGTGCCAAGAAAATTTAGGACACAGACACACACGAGGAGTTTAGGAACAGGGATTTAATAGGCAAAAGAGGAAGAAAGAAAAAAGAAAGAGGAAAGCAGCTCTCTCTCTAGCGAGTCACCCTTTTGAACATGATTTTGAGCTCAATTTTAGAGGCTGCTCTTTGTTAGAAAGAAAATGACTGGGAGCTGCTTTTCATTAAAAGAAAAACCTTACTGAGGACCTCTGTACCCTCATTATCTGCCTAAGTAATTTCTTCTTAACTCCTCTATCAATACTTTGGTTTCATTTTATCTTTCTGGCTTCATTCTTCATTCTACAAATGGGCATGCTCACTTGCCTTCTTCCCCCAAACTAACTTGTGAACAATCTCTTTAAAATAGTTTCTTTTTTTCTCATTTGAGTAAAAGTCTCTCAATCCTTCAACACTGTAGCTCATACATTATGTCCTTCTTGATGCCTTCCATCATCTTCCCTCTCTTTATGGCTACAGCATTTCAAGATGGTATTTTTTATTATGTTTTTATTTTTTTGACATGTACATATGGGACTGTATGTCTTTTTCTTGGAATTTTCATCCTTCTTAGTTTATAAAGTAGTAGAATGCAGAGACTAAGTTTTATTCATGTATTTTTTTCTGTATAGTTGATTGAATGATGACTTCTAATAAAGAATGTCATTTGTGTGATAGAAACACAAAGGATAAAATCTTAAATAAGTATGTTAGAGTTTTATCTTTGCTTTTTAAACAAATGCTTCTTTAGCCACTGAGTTGCTATTTATTCTCTGATCCTCAAACTAGAGGCTTTCTTAGTACTTTTCTTTTGCAGGTGAGATGCATAAAAGTGCAGAAAATAAGATATGTTTGGAACTACTTAGAAGGACAGTTCCAGAAAATTGGGTAAGTTGTTTTAGCAAGTACAAAGAAGAAAAATGCTATCTCAAAAGTATTATTGCTAAATATGTTCTTTTCATTATTATTGTTTTAGCTCTTTGGAAGACTGGCTCAGTTCTGCCAAGATACATCAAAAATTTGGATCAGGCTTAACAAGAGAAGAACAAGATGTTAGGTACCATGCATATTATTGCCTACAGTAATTCGAAAGGATTATTATCAGTTAGCCAAATAGATCAGTAAATAATTATGTTAATGGATTAATATCAGAAAATATTGTAATGTCGCCGGGCTGGAATGCAGTGGCACAATCTGGGCTCACTGTAACCTCTGCCTTCCGGGTTCAAGATTCAAGCAATTCTCTTGCCTCAGCCTCCTGAGTAACTGGGATTACAGGCATGTGCCACCATGCCCAGCTTTTTTTTTTTTCCCCTGTATTTTTAGTAGCGACTGGGTTTCACCATGTTGGCGAGGATGATCTTGATCTCCTGACCTCGTGATCTGCCCACCTTGGCCTCCCAAAGTGCTGGAATTACAGGCATGAGCTACCGTGCCCAGCCGAGAAGGACTCTTTAAAGGCCTTGCTGTTCTATGTGTCTGTGATTCACATGCTTCCTCCTTCCCCATTTCTAGTACTTTGAAGAGCTATAGAGCCTAGCAGAATCAGCATCACCTGAGAGCTTGTTAGAACTGCAGGACCTCAGACCACTTTTTATCTCATTGAATCGGAATCTTCATTTTAGCAATATCACCAAGTGAGCTTTATAAACATTCAAGTTTGAGAAGCATTGCTGTCATGTATTTGACCAAGCGATTTAATCTGAGCATCGAGATAGAAGATGCAGAGAAAGCAGTTAGTGTTTTCAACAGTAACATATAACTCATAAAATGCCTGTCCTCCGCATAATCAGAGAAACACATCTCTGGGTTTTAGAGAATTAAAAAGCTGAATAATTATGGGTGTAGAACTATTTTTGACATCACAGAATCTTTGCACTCACATTAAAATACATTCTGAAACTTCCCAGAGCTTCTAAATAGGGGTAGGAAAGCAGGAACAGCATTTCCTTATCAAGGAAGGCATTTTCTCTTAACTACACTGCTGTCTTATAGTAATAAAACTGGAATTGAGGAGAGGCAGAGTTGGGAATATGCCAACTTTGAAACTACTTGAATAAGACAATACGTAATATTAAAGACCCAAATTACTATTTAGAAAAATATTTAGAACTTGGGAAGAGTATAGTTCTAGAAGCAATATGGTCATATTTTTTGTTTTTGCACCTGGGAACCCTTCCCTCCCATTATTTTGAGAAGGATGGGAATGGTATGTAACAAGGGAGGCTTATGTTTGTCCCACAAGTGAGAAAGTGACCATGGAATACACCTTTTTCTGAATAGGTGAGGAGTGAGTTTAATTTTTATTATTTGTGACTGATTGAGCTGTGATTTCTTTCTACAGGAGGTTAATATGTGGGCCTAATAGTATCGATGTTGAAGTCACACCAATTTGGAAACTGCTCATCAAGGAGGTAATTTCTCCAGTATTTTCTCTTGGTGTTGGATAGAAAATAATGAAGTTTGGCTCTAGGGAAACAATCAGAAGTACTGCTTGTTAATAAGTAACTGTGGCCGGGTGCGGTGGCTCACGCCTGTAATCCCAGCACTTTGGGGGGCCGAGGCGGGTGGATCACGAGGTCAAAAGATTGAGACCATCCTGGTCAAAATGGTGAAACCCCGTCTCTACTAAAGATACAAAAAATTAGCTGGGCACAGTGGTGCGTGCCTGTAATCCCAGCTACTCAGGAGGCCGAGGCAGGAGAATTGCCTGAACCCAGGAGGCGGAGGTTGAGGTGAGCCGAGATCGCACCATTGCACTCCAGCCTGGGTAACAAGAGCGAAACTCCGTCTCAAAAAAAAAAAAAAAAAAGAAAAGAAATAAGTAACTGTGATATAGAAGGTACTTTGAAAGTATGTCAAGTATATTTTCTTGATATCTCTTGCTTATTCTTTCTCTTCCAGTGACTCTTTTGCACATTGCCTTATGTAATATAGGGTGTGAAACTCATTATACTTATTTACCATTTAATGACTGCATGAATACAATGTTTCTTTTCTTTTTTAATACTATGCTGCTTAGCTTGTTTTAACTTTGTAAAACTCAAATATATTTTTTTAAGCCAATCCTTTTGTTAGGTAGCAGATGCAATTTCCTTGGTGCCAAAACTTGTAGGAAGAAAAAAAATTCGTTTATTCAGCCTTATTAATACTGTTGATCTCAAGGTATAAGATGAAATTTTTCTTTTGGACTCTATCACTGGGCTCCTCATTTTTTCATTTTAGTGATTCTTATCAAACCATAGCCCTCTAGCTGTACTCTGGTTTCCCTGTGCTCTATCTCCACTCCTCCTTGCCTTAAAAAAAGCTTACCAAACTTAAGGTATTTTTAAAAGATTTCCAGCAAGTCGTCAAGCATGAAAGAAAGCAAAACAAACCAATAGGGAATGTTTCTGTGTTCTGCTTCTCTAACCAGCAGAAAGGATTACCATTCCTGTATTAGACAGAGAGAAACCAACTAGAGGGAATTTAAGTAAAGGCACAACATGTTTTTGACCAAAGCAAAATTCCAGCTGTTGAAGTTAATAGCTATTCTCTCCCACAGTGTTCTAGATGCTCAATTATAGCTTACTGCTTTTAGCACAGCTCTCTACTTATGAGAACATGCAGTTTTCAACTCACCCATTAATCTAAGGTTCTTTAAAGGCTTCAAATATGGCAGGTGTTATATCATAGAGAACAAGAGATTAAAAAGTATTTTAACTTTGTAGACCTGAACTAATACTTCACCTTTCTAAAGGCCAGTAAGTGTAAACAGGAGATGACAACATCTACTTTAAAAATAACTATTTTGATGGTCAACATGTCAATACATGAGACACTACTTTGTAAATTATAAAGTGCGGCAATGATTTAAAAAGTGCTCTGGGGGGCCAGGTGTGGTGGCTCATGCCTGTAATCCCAGCACTTTGGGAGGCTGACACGGGCAGACCACAAGATCAAGAGATTGAGACCATCCTGGCCAAAATGGTGAAACCCTGTCTCTATTAAATGTACAAAAATTAGCTGGGTGTGGTGGCATGCGCCTGTAGTTCCAGCTACTCGGGAGGCTCAGGCAGGAGAATGGCTTGAACTTGGTAGGCAGAGGTTGCAGTGAGCCGACATCATGCCACTGCACTCCAGTCTGGCAACAGATCAAGACTCCGTCTAAAAAAAAAAAAAATAGTAAGTGCTCTGGTGTCATATTGCCTGGGTTTAAGTCTTGAGTCTGTGGCAATCATAGTCACATGACTTTGGACATGTTTCCCAAGATCTAAGATTCAGTTTCTTTATCATCACAATGGAGATAAGTAACAACTTCTGGTTAATAAGGTAACTGTGGGAATTAAATGAGAAAACTCAAGTACAGTTGCTTAGAACAGTGTCTCGCATACGTCGATTGCTGAATAAATATAGCAAGAATATTGTGTGGGATGATGTATGTCATGAAGATGATTACGAAAACAAGTAAATAAAGAGCTAAGTGTGAAACCTAAAAATCTCCCTTGTCTTCCTGTTTTTATGTCTGCCAACAGGTTTTAAATCCATTTTATATATTTCAACTCTTCAGTGTCTATCTGTGGTTTAGTGAAGACTATAAGGAATATGCTTTTGCCATTATAATCATGTCCATCATTTCCATAGCTTTGACAGTATATGATCTCAGACAGGTGAGTTTTTCTATTAATTCTATGGTTTCATCAAGGGAGGGATAGTGACTTTATTAAAAATCTGTGAGAAAGGAGAATCGGGAAATAGTCACTTTCTAGTCCATAGTAAATGAGACCAAGTTTGTAAGTAACTAGCACAGTAACCAGTGTTCAACCATTTAGTCCTTTCCCTTTTCTCCCGTTCCAATCCCTAACCTTTCAAGTTATTTTTCTTCTCTCTTTAGTTTACTCAAGACTAATTAGTCAGAACAACATGCAAAGTTTTATGAATTGTGAATATGTGAAAAAATGTATATAGAGAATACTGATGGAACTTGAAGGTGGTGGAAGAGAGATGGAAGGTGGAGGGGTCTGTTTAATATGAACTCCTTTGTCGTTTATGTTTCGTTGGTACTCATTTGTCAATGCCCCAATTCAACTCCTGGCTTTCTTTATGCCTACACCAGGTTTCTAGATACTGTTGGAAAAAAATTACATAGAACAGATTGGTTGGTTGCCCTATAAATCCGTGAATGCCTCCCGCCCTGACCTCTCATTCCAGTGGAGGAAGTGTCCTCTCCCTGTGCCTGAGAGACCATCCTTTCCCACCTTCTTGGGGTACTTATATAGTCCATTAATGACTTGCCTCCCAAGGCTCTTCCCTCCTCAAGAGCCTTCCCATCAGCATTTAACATTTTTAAGTTTTCCCAACTTAAAAACAAAACTCAAACAAACAAAATGATTTCTTCTCTTGACCATGCTTCTGGCTTCAGCTACTACTGTTTTACTCTTCCTCCATTCACATGAACACTTCTAGAGTCTTTGTGTCTGTTTCTCTTACCTACTCATCTTCCTCTTACTTTTCACTCATGCTGAGGTGCCTTCCTCCCTCGTGACTCCATTCGAATATATCTTGTTAAGGTCGCCACTATGATCCCAAAGCCCGTAGATCACTTTAAAATTTAAAAAGTCTTTTTAAAAGTTAGCTATTTTCTTTCCTTAATAGAAGGGGCAATATGTGGCTATGATAAAAATAAAACTCAGAACAGAAGAGTGTGAATAAAAATTAAAGATCCCTCTTGTTGGGAAAACTTCCCAGTGTTCAGATCCTCTTTCAAGATGCATCCATTAGGACCATATTTTCTGTATACTTTTAGCAATATTAAAAGTATATGCATTAATTTGCCAGAATGAATATATACCATGTACACTGTTCTGCACTTGAATTTTTACCTGTTCTATCCTAAATATCTTTCTGCATCTGCAACAAATACAATTTCTCTAGATGTACCATAATTTTTAGCCAGTCCAATGTTGATACATATTTGATTATTGTTAGTCTTTTCCTACTAAAACAATGCTGCAAGAGCATCCTTGCACATATATAGTTTCATACATCTACATCTACATATGCACACATATTACATATGTCTGTAACAAGTATGTATGCTTATAAATATCTGTATTGTTATAGACATAGAAAATTTCTGCATTTGAAATTAATTAGTCATAAGCTAGGTACACTGTTTCAATGCAGGTTGTCAAAATGCCTCTTAAAAAATAATAATGGCCAGGTATGGTGGCTCACACCTGTAATCCCAGAACTCTGGGAGGCCGAAGTGAAAAGATAGCTTGGACCCAGGAGTTTGAGACCAGTCGAAGCAACATAGTGAGACCACATCTATCTATGTATAAAAAAGCAATACCAATTTACATTCCTTACAACAGTAGATAAGTGTTTTTCTTATCTTTGCCAATATGAATGAAAATAGAATTCAGTAACTTTAATTGCATGTTTTCCATTATGAGTTGAGCATTTCTTCACACTTTAAGCCATTTGTATTTCTTTTACTGTGAGTGAGCTCTTTATGTCCTTTATTAATTTTTATTGGGTTCTTGGTGTTTTGCTTGCTAATGTTATGGTCTCCCTGCTGTGGATGTATATATTTTTTCCCAGTACAGATTTTGCTAAACCTCTTAGTTGGATTTGACAGTTAACTGCTCTCTTCTTTCTGAGGTGCTGTCTTCCTTGGCATCAGTGGCAACACACCCTCCATCCTCTCCAGTTGCTCTTTTCCATTCTTTTTTGATAGCTTATCCTCCTCTATCTGACTTTTTAGAAAATGAGTGTTTTCAAGTGAAACATGAAAATGCATATAATGTAAAGGCTCCATTTTTCTCTCCCACTCCACTTGGCCAGCTGCTTTCATTAGTATCTTGTGTAATCTTCCAAGAAAGTGTTTAGGCAAATGAAGCCAATACAAGTACACATATTTTCTTTTTTTCTTATGTAAGTGGTCACATAATTACATTATTTTCTAACTTGCTTAAAAATTACTATTGATATGTCTTGAGGATCTTTTCATGTAAGTACATAAAGGATTCTTCTTTATTTTTATAGCAGTACATGCCGTGACTTCTAAAGGCATATGCTAATTCAGTTCCAGACTCATAGGGTCAACAACCTCATTGATATCCCCACATTAATATCAAATATTATCATAAATTCAACACTTTCAACATAAAACTCAAGAACTCTTCTCCTCAAATCTGCAGTTAGGTTTATCTGATTTGGTAACAGATACTACTGACCATTCTGTTGCATAAGCCAGAAATCTAGTTGCCTGCCTTGAAACTTTCTTTCTTCTTCCCCTTCAAGTACACAGAAAGTTCTTTGATTTTTCCCTCCTAAATATCCCTTGCATCATTCACTTTTTTCCACCCTACCAGTATCCTGGTTCACGTTAGCATCATTTTCTACCTTGCAGTCACCTCCCATCTGGCCTCCATACATCATTCTTGCAGAACATGATTATTTACATGCTTTTATCACTAAAATGCTTCAAAATATTTCTTTTTTTTTAAATTTTTTATTGTATTTTAGGTTTTGGGGTACATGTGCAGAGCATGCAATACAGTTGCATAGGTACACACATGGCAGTGTGTTTTGTTTGCTTTCTCTCCTTCACCCACATTTGGCATTTCTCCCCAGGCTATCCCTCCCTACCTCCCCCTCCCACTGGCCCTCCCCTTTTCCCCCCAATAGACCCCAGTGTTTAGTACTCCTCTCTCTGTGTACATGTGTTCTCATTTTTCATCACCCGCCTATGAGTGAGAATATGCGGTGTTTCATTTTCTGTTCTTGTGTCAGTTTGCTGAGAATGATGTTCTCCAGATTCATCCATGTCCCTACAAATGACACGAACTCATCATTTCTGATTGCTGCATAATATTCCATGGTGTATATGTGCCACATTTTCCCAATCCAGTCTATCATCAATGGGCATTTGGGTTGATTCCAGGTCTTTGCTATTGTAAACAGTGCTGCAATGAACATCCGTGTGCATGTGTCCTTATAGTAGAACGATTTATAGTCCTTTGGATATATACCCAGTAATGGGATTGCTGGGTCAAATGGAATTTCTATTTCTAAGGCCTTGAGGAATCACCACACTGTCTTCCACAATGGTTGGACTAATTTACATTCCCACCAACGGTGTAAAAGTGTTCCTTTTTCTCCACATCCTCTCCAGCATGTGTTGTCTCCAGATTTTTTAATGATCGCCATTCTAACTGGTGTGAGATGGTATCTCAATGTGGTTTTGATTTGCATCTCTCTGATGACCAGTGACGATGAGCATTTTTTCATATGATTGTTGGCCTCATATATGTCTTCTTTCATAAAGTGTCTGTTCATATCCTTTGCCCAATTTTGAATGGGCTTGTTTGTTTTTTTCCTGTAAATCTGTTTGAGTTCTTTGTAAATTCTGGATATCAGCCCTTTGTCAGATGGGTAAACTGCAAAAATGTTTTCCCATTCTGTTGGTTGCCGATTCACACTAGAGACTGTTTCTTTTGCCGTGCAGAAGCTGTGGGGTTTCATTAGGTCCCATTTGTCTATTCTGGCTTTTGTTGCTAATGCTTTTGGTGTTTTGTTCATGAAGTCCTTCCCTACTCCTATGTCCTGGATGGTTTTGCCTAGATTTCCTTCTAGGGTTTTTATGGTGCCAGGTCTTATGTTTAAGTCTTTAATCCATCTGGAGTTAATTTTGGTGTAAGGTGTCAGGAAGGGGTCCAGTTTCTGCTTTCTGCACATGGCTAGCCAGTTTTCCCAGCACCATTTGTTGAACTGGGAATCCTTTCCCCATTTCTTGTTTTTGTCAGGTTTATCAAAGATTGTATGGTTGTAGATATGTTGTGTTGCCTCTGATGCCTCTGTTCTGTTCCATTGGTCTATATCTCTGTTTTGGTACCAGTACCATGCTGTTTTGATTACTGTAGTCTTGTAGTATAGTTTGAAACCCAGTAGTGTGATGCCCCCCACTGTGTTCTTTTTGCTTAGAATTGACTTGGCTATGCGGGCTCTCTTTTGGTTCCATATGAAGTTCATGGTGGTTTTTTCCAGTTCTGTGAAGAAAGTCAATGGTAGCTTGATGGGGATAGCATTGATTCTGTAAATTACTTTGGGCAGTATAGCCATTTTTACGATATTAATTCTTCCTAACCATGAACATGGAATGTTTCTCCATCTGTTTGTGTCCTCTCTGATTTCGTTGAGCAGTGGCTTGTAGTTTTCCTTGAAGAGGTCCCTTATGTTCCTTGTGAGTTGTATTCCAAGGTATTTTATTCTTTTTGTAGCAATTGTGAATGGCGGTTCATTCTTGATTTGGCTCTCCTTAAGACTGTTATTGGTGTAGAGAAAGGCTTGTGATTTTTGCACATTGATTTTATATCCTGAGACTTTGCTGAAGTTGCTTATCAGTTTCAGGAGTTTTGGGGCTGAGGTGATGGGGTCTTCTAGGTATACTATCATGTCGTCTGCAAATAGAGACAATTTGGCTTCCACCTTTTGTATTTGAATACCCTTTATTTCTTTTTCTTGCCTGATTGCTGTGGCTAGAACTTCCAGTACTATATTGAATAGGAGTGGTGACAGAGGGCACCCTTGTCTAGTGCCGGATTTCAAAGGGAATGCTTCCAGTTTTTGCCCATTCAGTATGATATTGGCTGTTGGTTTGTCATAAATAGCTTTTATTACTTTGAGATACGTTCCATTGATACCGAGTTTATTGAAGGTTTTTTAGCATAAACCCTGTTGAATTTTGTCAAATGCCTTCTCTGCCTCAATTGAGATAATCATGTGGTTTTTGTTTTTGGTTCCGTTTATGTGGTGAATTACGTTTATAGACTTGCGTATGTTGAACCAGCCTTGCATCCCCGGGATGAATCCTACTTGATCATGGTGAATAAGTTTTTTGATTTGCTGTTGCAATCAGCTTGCCAATATTTTATTGAAGATTTTTGCATCTATGATCATCATGGATATTGGCCTGAAGTTTTCTTTTCTTGTTGGGTCTCTGCCGGGTTTTGGTATCAGTATGATATTGGTCTCGTAGAATGATTTGTGAAGGATTCCTTCTTTTTGGATTATTTGGAATAGTTTCAGAAGAAATGGTACCAGCTCCTCTTTGTGTGTCTGGTAGAATTCGGCTATGAACCCATCTGGACCTGGGCTTTTTTTGTGTGGTAGGCTCTTAATTGCTGCCTCGACTTCTGCCCTTGTTATTGGTCTATTCATAGTTTCGGCTTCCTCCTGGTTTAGGCTTGGGAGGACACAGGAGTCCAGGAATTTATCCATTTCTTCCAGGTTTACTAGTTTATGTGCATAGAGTTGTTTGTAATATTCTCTGATGATGGTTTGAGTTTCTGTGGAATCTGTGGTGATTTCCCCTTTATCATTTTTTATTGCATCTATTTGGTTGTTCTCTCTTTTATTTTTAATCAATCTGGCTAGTGGTCTGTCTATTTTGTTGATCTTTTAAAAAAACCAGCTCTTGGATTTATTGATTTTTTGGAGGGTTTTTTGTGTCTCAGTCTCCTTCAGTTCAGCTCTGATCTTAGTTATTTCTTGTATTCTGCTAGGTTTTGAGTTTTTTTGATCTTGCTCCTCTAGCTCTTTCAATTTTGATGATAGGGTGTCAATTTTGGATCTCTCCATTCTTCTCATATGGGCACTTATTGCTATATACTTTCCTCTAGAGACTGCTTTAAATGTGTCCCAGAGATTCTGGCATGTTGTGTCTTCGTTCTCATTGGTTTTGAAGAAC
The DNA here is from genome assembly GCF_049354715.1 of Callithrix jacchus. Lineage (NCBI taxonomy): Eukaryota > Metazoa > Chordata > Mammalia > Primates > Cebidae > Callithrix > Callithrix jacchus. Next base: position 22,392,831 of record NC_133516.1, on the reverse strand, counting down.
TTCTTTATTTCTGCCTTCATTTCGTTGTTCATCCAGTCAACATTCAAGAGCCAGTTGTTCAGTTTCCATGAAGCTGTGCGGTTCTTGGTTGGTTTCTGAATTCTGAGTTCTAACTTGATTGTAGTATGGTCTGAGAGGCTGTTTGTTATGATTTCAGTTGTTTTGCATTTGCTGAGCAACGCTTTACTTCCAATTATGTGGTCAATTTTAGAGTAGGTGTGATGTGGTGCTGAGAAGAATGTATATTCTGTGGATTTGGGGTGGAGAGTTCTGTAAATATCTGTCAGGTTTGCTTGCTCCAGGTCTGAGTTCAAGCCCTGGATATGCTTGTTGATTTTCTGTCTGGTTGATCTGTCTAATATTGACAGTGGAGTGTTAAAGTCTCTCACTATTATTGTGTGGGGGTCTAAGTCTCTTTTTAAGTCATTAAGAACTTGCCTTATGTATCTGGGTGCTCCTGTATTGGGTCCATATATGTTTAGGATCGTTAACTCTTCTTGTTGTATCGATCCTTTTACCATTATGTAATGGCCTTCTTTGTCTCTTTTGATCTTTGTTGCTTTAAAGTCTATTTTATCAGAGATGAGAATTGCAACTCCTGCTTTCTTTTGCTCTCCATTTGCTTGGTTAATCTTCTTCCATCCCTTTATTTTGAGCCTTGTGTATCCTTGCATGTGAGATGGGTTTCCTGGATACAGCACACTGATGGGTTTTGGCTTTTTATCCAATTTGCCAGTCTGGGTCTTTTGATTGGTGCATTTAGTCCATTTACATTTAGGGTTAATATTGTTATGTGTGAATTTGATACTGCCATTTTGATGCTAGCTGGCTGTTTTGCCCATTAGTTGTTGTAGATTCTTCATTATGTTGATGCTCTTTAGCATTTGGTATGTTTTTAGAATGGCTGGTACTGGTTGTTCATTTCTATGTGTAGTGCCTCTTTTAGGAGCTCTTGTAAAGCAGTCCTGGTGGTGACAAACTCTCTGAGTACTTGCTTGTTCGCAAAGGATTTTATTTTTCCTTCACTTATGAAGCTGGAGATGAAATTCTGGGTTGAAAGTTCTTTTCTTTAAGGATGTTGAATATTGGCCCCCACTCTCTTCTGGCTTGTAGAGTTTCTGCCGAGAGATCTGCTGTAAGTCTGATGGGCTTCCCTTTGTGGGTGACCCGACCTTTCTCTCTGGCTGCCCTTAGTATTTTCTCCTTTATTTCAACCTTGTTGAATCTGATGATAATGTGCCTTGGGGTTGCTCTTCTTGCGGAATATCTTTGTGGTGTTCTCTGTATTTCCTGCAATTGAGTGTTGGCCTGTCTTGCTAGGTGGGGGAAATTTTCCTGGATAATGTCCTGAAGAGTATTTTCCAGCTTGGATTCATTCTCTTCGTCACATTCTGGTATGCCTATCAAACGTAGGTTAGGTCTCTTCACATAGTCCCACATTTCTTGGAGACTTTGTTCATTTTTTTTTTTGCACTTTTTTCTCTGATCTTGGTTTCTCATTTTATTTCATTGAGTAGATCTTCAACTTCTGATATTCTTTCTTCTGCTTGGTCAATTCGGCTATTGAAACTTGTGCATGCTTCGCGAAGTTCTCGTATTGTGTTTTTCAGCTCCTTTAATTCATTCATATTCCTCTAAGTTAACCATTCTTGTTATCATATCCTCAAATTTTTTTCAAGGTTCTTAGTTTCTTTGCATTGATTTAGAACATGTTCTTTTAGCTCACAAAAGTTTCTCATTATCCACCTTCTGAAGTCTAATTCTGTCATTTCGTCACAGTCATTCTCCATCCAGCTTTGTTCCCTTGCTGGTGAGGAGTTTTGGTTCTTTCTAGGTGGTGAGGTGTTCTGGTTTCAGGTGTTTTCCTCCTTTTTGCGCTGGTATCTTTCCATCTTTGTGAATTTATCCACCTGTCGTCTGTGTAGTTGCTGACTTTTCGATTGGGTCTCTGAGTGGACACCCAGATTGTTGATGATGAAATATTTCTGTTACTTGGTTTTCCTTCTACCAGTCTAGCCCCTTCACTGTACGACTGCTGAGGTCCACTCCAGGCCCTGCTTGTCTGGGGTGCACCTATAGCAGCTGTGGAACAGCGAGGAATGATATCAGTTTCTTTTTCTGCTATCTTTGTCCCAGAATGATGCCTGCCAAATGTCAGTCTTTTGGATATAGAGGGGTCAGGGAGCTGCTTGAAGAGACAGTCTGTACTTTGTAGGGGCTCAAGTGCTGAGCTGTGAGCTCTGTTGTTCATTCAGGGCTGTTAGGCTGCTATGTTTAATTCTGCTGCAACATAACTCATAAAAAAATCCTTTTTTTCTCAGATGCTCTGTGTGGGGGGGTGGTTGGGGCTTTCCTTGTGAGTGTCCACCTCGCTGTCCTGCCCAGCTAGGAGGCAATCTAGTCACCATTTGCCTGCTGAGGCTCTGCCCTGCTTGTGTGAGGTTCGCCCTGTTGCTGCAGGCTCTGTCCTTCTGCTGTGGTCTCCACCCTGTTGCCACGGGCTACGCCCTGCGGGCGGAGTCTCTCTGTTGTACCGGGTTGCCTCGGCATTGGCAGGCTTCATCAGCAATGGGCGTGTACCTCAGTAGGGGCTGATTGCCTTGGTAATGGCAGACGCCCCTCCCCCACGGAGCTGCGCTTTAAGAAAACCTCCTCACCGGGAGCGTTTGGAATCGCCGTTTTGTTTGTCGCACTGTGCTACCCCAAACGCTGTGTCCCTGGGATTTCCCGGGCTGGCTCACTGTCCAAGTTCCGTTCAGTCTCAAGTTAAGCCCTCTCAGGTCTCAGTTTGCCAGTTCAACAGGGCACCCGTAACAGTGCGCTTTTTTATGGAGCGCTGTGGAGCGCCTCTGCGCTCCGGCGTGGGCTGCAGCTGCACCGGCTGCCAGCTACACCAGCCAGGACCTCTGCCTGGCGTCCTGCGTCTCTTTTATACCTGGGAATTTCCCCGTTCTGTGGGCAACTAATATCCGTCTGGAAATGCGTCCCCAACTCACCCCCTCCATGCATCCAGCGAGAGCTTCAATCCTGGGTTGTTCTCACAGCGCCATCTTGAGTCCTCCAGCTTCAAAATATTTCTATTGCTCTTACAATCAACTGTTTTTTTTTTTTTTTTTTTTGAGACGGAGTTTCGCTTTTGTTACCCAGGCTGGAGTGCAATGGCGTGACCTCAGATCACCGCAACCTCTGCCTCCTGGGTTCAGGCAATTCTCCTGCCTCAGCCTCCTGAGTAACTGGGATTACAGGCACACACCACAGTGCCCAGCTAATTTTTTTGGCACTTTTAGTAGAGATGGGGTTTCACCATGTTGACCAGGATGGTCTCGATCTCTTGACCTCGTGATCCACCCGTCTCAGCCTCCCAAAGTGCTGGAATTACAGGCTTGAGCCACCGTGCCTGACACCTCTTACAATCAACTTTTAAATTTTGTGACAGACTTTAAAGCTTTACCTCGAGGTTCTCAAACATTTTAGTTTCTAGAACTCTTTAAACTCTTAAAGATCACTGAGGACCTCTAAGAGATTTTTATCTTGTAGGTTATATCTATTGATATTTAGTAAATTAAGAATTAAAACTCAGAATCATAAAATATTTATTAATTTAAAATAATAATAACATAACATTTATATATAAATATATAAAAACAATAACTATTTTCTGAAATAAAAATAATTTAGTGAGGAAAATGACATTATTTTATACTTTTGCAAATCTCTTTTATGTTCAGTTTAATAGAAGACAATTGAATTTTTTTTTTTTTGGCTTATAAGTAACAAAATTTATTTCTTACAGTTATGGAGGCTGGAAAGGTCGAGGTCAAGACACCAGCAGATTCAGTGTCTGGTGAGGGCTGTCCTCTTGGTTCAGGGATGGCACCTGCTTATTGCATCCTCAGATAGTGAGAGAGACAAGGAGTCCCTCTTGGCCTCTTTTATAAGGACACTAAGATTATTCACGACCTTATCATCTTCCCAAGGCCCATCCTCCTAATATCATCAACTCAGGAGTTAGGATTTCAACATATGAATTTTGGCTCACATTCAGACCACGGCAGTCTTTTGAAAAATTTGTATGTCTTATAAGTTTGTTTAAGTTCTTTGTAGATTCTGGTTATTAGCCCTTTGTCATATGGGTAGATTGCAAAAAATTTTTCCCATTCTGTTGGTTGCTGGTTCACTCTAATGATAGTTTCTTTTGCTGTGCAGAAGCTCTTAAGTTTAATTAGATCCCATTCTCAGCAAGCTAACACAAGAAGAATAAACCAAACACTACATGTTCTCACTCATAAGTGGGTGTTGAACAGTGAGAACAGGTGGACACAAGGAGGGAAACATCACACACCGGGGCCTGTCGGGGCGGGGGTAAGGGGATTAGGGGAGGATTAGCAGGAGGTGGGGGAATTGGGGAGGGATAACATTAGGAGAAATACCTAATTTAGATGACAGGGGATGGATGCAGGAAACCACCTTGGCATATGTATACCTATGTAACAAACCTGCACTTTCTGCACATGTACCCTACAATTTAAAGTATAATAATAAAAAAAGGAAAAAATTATATATCAATTGATTTAATACTTAGATAATTGTATTTCTTTGTTATTTCTAACAATTGGATTTTCATAACTGCTTCCGCATTTAGTCTATTGTGATATTAAACACCACTCAGCCTCTGGACATCTCCACTGCACACTTGTGTGAGAAGAAGATTCTAAAAGGCAATTAACATCTTAGTGCTATTATGAAAAAAGTATACTTTCTCAGCCCCTGTGGGACATTCCTGAAAACCTCCAGGAATCCTCAGGCCACTCTCTAAGGACTGCTGTTCCACCTGTATGTGTAACTGCTGCTTTTACTTATTTTTCCTGCCTTAATTCACCCTCCATCACCCTCCTCCTGCCTTAATTCCACCTCCCTTGCTTTCTGCCCTCCAGATGAAGTAGCCTTTTTGTTTCCTGAAACATACTCATTTTTTCTAACCTCAGAACATTTCGACATGTCACCTGGACTTGTCCATTTTTTAAAATCTCTATGATTTGCCCCTACCCCTTGATTAAATCACTCTTACTCAGATTTTAGGTTCAATGTCTTTTCTTCAGGGGAGATTTCTCCTGATTGATTCCCTTTGCTATATATGATCCAAAAGTACTTTACTTTTTCTTCTTATTTCTGATTGTCATTATATATTTACATATGCAATTATTTGATTAAACCTATTTTTCTCAGCAGGTTTAAATTTCTTGGTGTCTTAACATATCTTAACCGTATCTCTTTTGTTCATTTTATTCCTGAAATATTAAAGTTTGATCAATAAATGTTTGTTGATTAATGCACACATGAATAAAAGAATGAGTTACTCAAAAGCGGAACACCCTGCCTTTTTGACATTGGCTTATTCTGTTAATCATTTTTAGAACATATTTATCAGATTTGCAAATAATTTGAAGCTAGGGAATATAGAAAGTATCTTAAATGACAAAATTGGGATGAAAAAATAAACCCACTAAATGATTGGGACTTTCAACCCCCAGAATCAAGTAGGAGGTCTTTCACACAATGGTTTCACAATAATGTGGAATCAAATATAATTGTGTTTTCATTTGTTTCTGTTATTGATTCAGTCTCAATATTCTGTATATTTCATGTATCAGAACAACAAATATCATGAGGAAGTAGCAGGAACCACCTAACTCCTTATAAAGTTATAGATTAGGAACTTTGATGTGAGATTGCTGAAAACTGAAATAATGCTTAGTTCCTTGAGCTATTTAGGTATAAACACATATCTCGAATAGTACTTGTTTTTGATGTTACTTATCTAAAGAATGAAAAACAAATTTGTGGTTTTCAAAACTCTTCTGTGTCGAAAAAGCATGCTAGGAAATTCCTTTCTGCTGAAGAAAACATACTTATTGCTGGGTGAAGAGCACTGGGAGTTGGATGCTTTTGCAATTAAATAATGAGCTACTCAGTCGTTTGCTTTTAGCCAGTACAATCCATTCCACTGACAATGAGACAGTGCTCCATAAACCTGTGCTCAAATAGATAAGACTTTTCCATTTTCCCTTCTTTTTCAGCAATCTGTAAAACTCCACCATCTAGTGAAGTCACATAATAGCATTACAGTCTCTGTATGTGGGAGAAAAGGTAAGTTACATTATTTTAGATCTATGTGCTATTTATATGAAATCAGAAAAGAATTTAAATTTTATTTCTGATTGCTCCTGTTACTCCCATCTTCATATTCATTTTTCCTTAGGCATTTGCTCAAAGGGATGAGGAACTTAAAAAAAATTTTTTTTTACCTTAAAAACTACTTTATTGGGGTAGAATTAACATTTGTTAAACTTAACATATTCATGGTGTACAATCTGATAAGTTTGGCATATGTTATACTCCCATGAAACTATCATAATCATCAAGATATTGACCATTAATCACTCCCAAAATTTGCCTTGGGCCTGTTTTTAGTTTTTTTCTCTTCCCGTTCCTTCCTTCCCCACCATCCCTCAGGCAATCATTTATGAGCTTTCTGTCACTGTAGATTCATTTCCAGGCTCAATATTTTATATAAATTGTATTTGACAGTATGCATTCTTTGGGTCTTTTATAATGTATTTTTGGTTAATTTTGGGATTTATCCATTTTATTAAGTGTATGAATCATATTCCTTTTATTTCTGAGGCTATCTCATTGTGTGGATATATCAGTTTGTTAATCTATTTACTTGTTGATGCATATTTGGGTTTCAGTCTTTGGCTAGTCCAAGCAATGGTGCTATGATCATTTAGGTACAAGCTGTATATAGACCTACTCTTTCATTTCTTATGGGAAAACACCTAGTTATGGAACAGCTGGGACATGTACTTGACAGATATTGAACATTTTAAGAATCTGTCAATCTTTTGTCCAAAGTGGTGGCACGTTTTGTGCCAGCTGTGTAAGAGTTCTAGGTGCTCCACACTCTTGACAACACTTGGTATGTCAGTCATTTTCATTTTGGTCACTTTAGTGTGTAGTGGTATCTCATCACTGTTTTAATTCGCATTTCCCTAATGACTAATGGCATTGAACATTTTTTCAAATGCTCATTTGCCACTCGTATATCTTTTTTGATGAAGCATTTGTTCAAATCTGGTGTTTATTAGGTTATTTTTATTATTAAAATTGAGAGTTTATTCTATATTATGGTTACATGTCCTTTATCAGATAAATGATTTGCAAATATTTTCCCTCAGTCTATGACTGACCTTCCCACTCTCTTTACAGTGTTTTTCAAAGAGCAGATATTTTTACTTTTGTTAAAGTCCAGTCTATCAGTGTTTTCTTTGGTGGATCATGCTTTTGATGTCATTTCTAAGATATATTTGTCAAGGTCACCATGATTTTCTATATTGTCTTTTAGAGTTTTAGGTTTTATGTGTAGCTCTATATTGCATTTTGAATTTTTTTTTTATTTAGGCTTATTTTTTGCAAAAAAGATATCCAAATGTTCCAATACCATTTGTTGAAAAGACTATCTTTTCTCCACTGAATTGACTTTTCACCTTTTGTCAAAAATCAGTTGTTCATATATGTATGGATCTATTTCTTGATTCCCTATCCAATTTTATGGACCTATTTGCTTTTTAAATATGTAAATACCACACAATGTTGCTTTATAATAAATCTTGAAGTAGGGTAATGTTAGTTATCCAGCTTTGCCCTTCCTTTCTTCTGTCTTTCTTTTTTTTGAGACAGAGTCTGGCTCTGTGACCCAGGCTGTAGTGCAGTGGTGTGATGTTGGCTCACTGCAATCTCTGCCTCCTGCATTCAAGTGATTCTCTTGCCTCAGCCTCCTGCAAAGCTGGGATTACAGTTATGCACCAACATGACCAGCTAATTTTTGTATTTTTAGTGGAGACAGGGTTTTATTATGTTGGTCAGGCTGGTCTCAAACTCCCGACCCAATGATCCACCCGCCTCAGCCTCCCAAAGTGCTGGGATTACAGATGTGAGCCACTGTGCCCAGCCTGGTCTTCTTTTTCAGAGTTATTTTGACAGTACTGAGCCTTTTGGGTTTCTATATGACTTTTGAACTCAATCTGTCAATTTCTTTAAAAAATGCTGGGATTTCTTTAGAATTACAATTATTTATAGAAATATAGGCTTAAATTTGTCAATCTTTAGAAGCTCATTTAAAAATCAGTTAACATTTCTCATTCAATATTAATATGAAATGTACAATAACATAAACAATTGTCACAAATAAGATTCAAAGTTACCAATGTTTTATGAGATATTTTCCATAACCTGGAATTGCTTCCTTAGAGTATTCCTAGAATGTCTACTGATCTGTCTATTAAAGTCATACAGTGGGAACAAATGTCAATTTTCTTTGCCAAGAACATACCATAGATGAATATGAAAAACAGTTCTGCAAGCCAAAATCTCATCTGTACACACTTAAAATGTAGCTCTCTCTTTAAAAATAATAATTTGTAATACATTCTGAAAAACAAACATGCTCCACACCTGGCTGGGGTACCAGTGTTTAGCCATAAGTGCAGTGATACCGGCTCTGTAATTACTGAAACTGATAAGTATATTCTAGGTTGTGGAAATATGTATGTGTTTTTATATTAGTAACTCTTTTTGGCATCTATTTCAGGCTTGTTTATAATGTACACATGTAGAATATAAAGTTCAAAATATATTCTAGTGATGTAATCAAACAATTAAAGGAAATAAAATATTTTTAAGGGGAATATAATGCTTTTTCTGGTTAAACATGTATTTATTTTAGTATATGAATAATTTCTTTAGTGGTGATTTCTGAGATTTTGGTGTACCCATCACCTGAGCAGTGTGCACTATACTCAGTGTGTAGTCTTTTGTCTTTCACTCTCCTCCCAACCTTTCCCCTGAATTCCCAAAGTACATTGTATCATTCCTAGGCCTTTGTGTTCTCATAGTTTAGCTCCCACTTATGAGTGAGAACATACAATGTTTGGTTTTCCATTCCTGAGTTATTTCACTTAGAATAATATAGTCTCCAATTCCATCTAGGTTGCTGCAAATGCCATTATTTCATTTTTTATGGCTGAATAGTATTCCATGTTACATATATGCCACATTTTCTTTATCCATTTATTGATTGATGTGCATTTGGGCTGCTTCCATATTTATGCAATTGCAAATTATGCTGCTATAGACATGCAGATTTAAGTGTCTTTTTCATAGAATGACTTTTTTTCCTCTGGGTAGATACCCAGGAGTCGGATTGCTGGATCAAATGGTAAATATACTTTTCATTCTTCAAGGAATCTCCATACTGTTTTCTATAGTGTTTGTGCTGGTATTCCCACCAACAGTGTAAAAGTGTTCCCTTTTTGCCACCTCCTTGTGAACATCTATTATTTTCTGATTTTTTGATTATTTTGGCCATTCTTGCAGGAGTAAGGTGATACCCACATTGTGGTTTTGATTTTCATTTCCCTGATCATTAGTGATGTTGAGCACTTTTTCATATGTCTCTTGGCCATCAGTGTATCTTCTTTCAAGAATTGTCTATTCATGTTCTTAGCCCAATTTTTGTTGACATTGTTTTTTTCCTTGCTGATTTGTTTGAGTTCCCTATAGATTCTGGGTATATTAGTCCTTCAACGAAAGTATAGATTGCAAAGATTTTTTTTCCCACTCTATGGGTTTTCTGTTTATTCTGCTGTTTATTTCTTTTGCTGTGCACAAGCTTTTTAGTTTATAAGTACCATCGATTTATCTTTTTTTTTTTGGCATTTGCTTTTTGGTTCTTGGTTATGAAGTCTTTGACTAAGTCACTGTCTCAAAGGATTTTTCCAATGTTATCTTCTAGAATCTTTATGGTTTCAAGTCTTAGGTTTAAGTCTTTGATCCATCTTGAGTTGATTTTTGTATAAGGTGAGAGATGAGGATCCATTTTAATTCTCCTACATGTGGCTAGCCAATTATCCCAGCACCATTTGTTGAATAAGGTGACCTTTCCCCACGTGATGTTTTTGTTTGCCTTGTCAAAGATTAGTTGGCTGTAAGTATTTGGATTTATTTCTGAGTTCTCTCTTGTGTTCCATTGGTCTATATGCCCATTTTTTATACTAGTACCATGGTGTTTTGGTGACTGACCTTATAGTATAGCTTGAAGTTGGATAATGTGACGCCTCCAGATTTGTTCTTTTTTCTTAGTTTTGCTTTGGCTATGCGGGCTCTTTTTTGGTTCGATATGAATTTTAGGATTTTTTTTTTCTAGTTCTGTGAAGAATGATGGTGGTATTTTCATGAAAATGTGTAGAATGATTTTGGCAGCATGGTCATTTTTACAATATTGATTCTACCCCTCCATGAGCATGAGACCTATTTCCATTTGTTTGTATCATCTATAATTTCTTTCAGCAGTGTTTCATAGTTTTCCTTATGAAGGTCTTTCACTCTTTGCTTAGGCCTGCTTCTATGTATTTCATTGTATTTTGCAGCTATTATAAAAGGGGTTACAAGCTGATTCGCAGCTTGGTCACTGTTGGTGTATAGCAAAGCTACTGATACGTGTACATTAATTTTGTATCCTGCTGGATTTTGCTGAATTCATTAACCAGTTCTAGGAGCTTTTTGGATGAGTTTTTAAGGTTGTCTTGGTATACTATCATATCATTCATGAACAGCGACAGTTTGACTTCCTCTTTACTGATTCAGATGCCTTTAATTTCTTTCTCTTGTCTGATTTCTCTGTCTAGAACTTCCAATATTATGTTGAATGGAAGTGGTGAAAGCAGGCATCCTTGTCTTGTTTCAGTTCTGAGGCGAAATGCTTTCAAATTTTCCCTATTCAGTATAATGTTGGCTGTGGGTTTGTCATAGATGGCTTTTATTACCTTAAGGTACGTCCCTGCTATGCTAATTTTGCTGAGGGTTTTAATCGTAAAGGGATGCTGGATTTTGTCAGCTGCTTTTTCTGCATCTATTGAGATAATCATGTGATTTTGTTTTTAATTTTCTTTATGTGGCATATCACATTTATTGATTGTGGATGTTAAATCATCCCTGCATTATTGGTATGAAACCCACTTGATCATAGTGGATTATCTTTTTGATATGCTGCTGGATTCAGATAGCTAGTGTTTTGTTGAGGATTTTTGCACCTGTGTTCATCAGGGACACTGTAGTTTTCTTCTCTTTTCTTTTTTGTCATGTTCTCTCCTTAGTGTGAAGTAGTTTGCTTCACACTAAGGAGAAACCCTCTAAAGATCTTTGTGGCTCTCCCCTGGACACTGACCTCCCCAGCACTCTGCTCTATGAACTCAAGCTGCCAAGATCTCCATAGACACTCATCTTTGTGTTCTGAACTCAGGAGTCATCTGGACTTGGTCTGGGTTTCCCTATTGGGATGGTGTTGAACCTATAGATACATTTGTGGAAAACTGACATAGTAACATTAAATTATTTTGCTCTATGGATATAACATCTCTTCATTTGTTTACATCTTTGATTTTTTTGGCAGTGTTTTGCAGTTTTCAGTGTATGGGTCTTACACATTTTTTCTCAGATTTATTCTTAAGTAATTCATATTTTTGATGCTATTGTAAATAATATTTTTAAATGTAAATGTACAGTTGTTCATTTGCTCGTAGTTCCATCATGTAAATGTGCTGATCAGTAGCTTGCTTCACACTAAGGAGAGACCCTCTGCAGATATTCGTGCATCTCCCCTGGACAGTTACCTCCCCAGCATGCTGCTCTATGAACTCAAACTGCCAAGATCTCCATAGATGCTCATCTTTGTGTTCTGAACTCAGGAGTCATCTGGACTTGGTCTGGGTTTCCCTTCTCTGCACAGTGGCTTGGAAACTTTTTAAAGAGAATAAGCTTGGCAAATGTAGAACACCTTTATTTGTTTACCATCTCATTTGTTGTTTGATGTTCAATGTCTAAAACCACTGTTTCATATCTTTTATATGGTTGCTTCCAGTGGGAAGATAATTCTGGTCCTTTTTATTCTCTCTTGGTTGGAAGTGAATTTTTACCTTTTAAAAATACACTGGACATTTTTTTGTTCTTACTTTTTATGATAAAACACTTTGAGCATATACAACCATAGAGAGAATACTATAATAATAGAGAGAATACCTGACTTAGGTACTTGTCACCCAGATTAAATAATTACCAACTTATTGAATCTTTTTTTCATCTGTTCTAGTAACTCTCCACCCTAGATTATTTTGGAACTATCCCAGATATTATATTTTATTTGAAAATATTTCAGCATATAGCTCTGAAATATAGAGTCTTTTTAATTCTTCTATCACATCTTTTAAAACCTCATAATTTAAAAATAGTTATACAGGCAATGTTAAAATTTCCTCAATAGAATCAAGTGCATGTGTAGACATACTTATGATACATATACAAGCACGTTTATTGCCCCTTGCTTTATTGTGCTTCAAAGATACTGCATTTGTTTTAACCAAGTGAAGATTTCTGACAAACCTGTATTGAGCAAGTCTAGCCATGCAGTTTTTCTAAAAGCATGTGCTTTCTTCATGTCTCTGCGTCACATGTTGTTAACTCTGGAAATACATCGAACTTTTCCTTTGTGATTATATCTGTTATGGTGATCTGTGATCAGTGATATTTGATATTGCTATGATAATTGTTTTGGGGCACCATGAACCATGCTCATGTAAGATAGCAAACTTAATCAGTGGCAGATGTTCACCACCTGGCCATTCCCATGTCTCTCTCTCTCTCTCTCTTTCCTCAGGTCTCCCTATTCCTGGATACCCAATAGTATTAACGTTAGATTGATAAATAACCCTATGCTGGTTTCTAAGTAGTCTAGCAAATGTTTTAAAAACATTTCTGATTTTAAAATAAAGCTAGAAATGATTAAGTTTAGTGAGGAAGACACGTTGAAAGCTGAGATACACTGAAAGCTGGGACTCTTGTACCAGTTAGCCAAGTTGTGAATGCAAAGGGCAAGTGAAGTGTTTGAAGGAAATTGAAAGCACTGCTCCAAAAGTGAACACACAAATGATAAAAAGTGAAGCAGCCTTATTACTGATGTGGAGAAAGTTGTAATGGTCTGAACAGAAGCTCAAACCAGTCACATTTCTGTAAGACAAAGGCTAATCCAGAGTCAGGCCCTAACTAATTCCAGGAAGGCTGAGAGAGGTAAGAAAACTACAGAAGAAAAGTCTGAAGCTAGCAGAGTTTGGCTTATAAGGTTTAAAGAAAGAAGCCATCTCCATACATAAAAATGCAAGGTAAACCAGCAGTACCAGATACAGTGCTTACAAACCTCAATAAGAATGTTACAAGTAGCCATTTTAATGATGTTAGTAATTGTTTCTAGGTCTTTTTAGAAAACATACTTAGGAAATAGATTTTTTTTTTTTTTTTGAGACAGAGTTTCACTCTTGTTACCCAGGCTGGAGTGCAATGGTGCGATCTCAGCTCACTGCAACCTCTGCCTCCTGGGTTCAGGCAATTCTCCTGCCTCAGCCTCCTGAGTAGCTGGGATTACAGGCACACGCCACCATGCACAGCTAATTTTTTGTATTTTTAGTAGAGACGGGGTTTCACCATGTTGACCAGGATGGTCTTGATCTGTTGACCTCGTGATCCACCCGCCTTGGCCTCCCAAAGTGCTGGAATTACAGGCTTGAGCCACCGCGCCCAGCCAGGAAATAGTTTTTTAAGATAAAATGCATTATGAGGTCATACTGACCTCATAACTTCCAATACAAGTTTAGAATTCATGCTCACACTGACCTCATAATTTCCAATTCAAGTTTAGAACCAAGGGCTTTTTACTTCACTTTATTCATTGTACTTGTGTTTCTCTTTTCTCTATGCCAGAAGTTCTGATTCTTAATGACAGGAAGAGATTACACTTTTTTTGATTTATCCCATTGTATATAATAATCTCAGAGTGACAAACCAATGCATTCAGGATTAATATAATTCCCAAAAACAATTTTAGATGTTTGTAGTATTGTTTTTTCCATTTTGTGACATCCCATTAGAAATGTACAAATTATACATTTTTCAAAAATTTAGTTTTAAGTCACTCAAAATAGTTGTCTGTTGGTTATGCCAACAACTTGATAGATTTATTTTGCTCCTTTTGCTTTAGATTTTACTGTTAGCTTTTCAAATTTATATTTGTATTATTTTGTATAGGTGTAGAAAATATTTACATGATTTGAAAGTCAAATCCATAAGGCAGAAGATATTCAAGGCAGTCTGGTTCCTATCCCTCTCCTTTCTGCCTTATGTCTTCATTCTCTCTATAATCATCACTTTTGTTTGGTTTTTATTTATTCTTACATTTAAAAATATAAAAAGATTATATATAGTATTCATAGCTGTATATTATATATACAAAATAGGATATATATTTATACTGCTGTTTTTTTAGATGAATAGAGGTATATCAAGCATATTTAACCATATTTCCTGCTGTATATAGTTTCCATATGTAACTATGTTTCCCAGAGACTATTTAGTATATGTAGATATTCTTCATTCATCATTTCAGCTGTATGGTACTCTCTTGTGTGGAGAGACCCATCGTTTATTCAGTCAATTCTTTATTGAAAATTTTTTTCTCGGTTTTTTACTACTATAAATAGTGCTGTAATAAAAAGCTTTGTACATATGTGTTTTCATATTTTTGCCAGGATATCTTTGATACAGATTCTGAGAAGTAAAATTGCTAGGTTAAGAAATAAGTGCATATGTACTTTTGCTAGAAAAATATTGCCAAAATTCCTCTCCATAGAGATTATGCCGGTTTGCATTCACACCAGAAATGTGTCAGTGACTGATTCCTCACAACCTTGCCAATAGAATGTGCTGGAAAATTTGTATATTTTTCTAATCATAAGGTGAGCAGTGTTATCTAATACATATGTCTCTTTTTTTGAAAGTAATTAAAAACTTACAAAAAAGTTGCAAGAATAGTTTAAATAACTTTTTTTCTAGAACGATTTGAGAATAAGTTGCTGACATGTAGCTCCATGATCATGACCTGTATAACCTTTAGTGTGTATTCCTTTTCTGTATTTTCTTTCCTTCCTTCCTTCCTTCCTTCCTTCCTTCCTTCCTTCCTTCCTTCCTTCCTTCCTTCCTTCTTTCCTTCCTTCCTTCTCTCCCTCTCTCCTTCCTTCCTTCCTTTTCTTTCTTTTCTTTCTTTCTTTCTCTTTCCTTTCAATACGGACTTGTTCTGTTGCCCAGGGTGCAATGGTGCAATCATAGCTCACTACATCCTCAACCTCCTGGGCTCATGCCATCCTCCTGTCTCAGCTTCCAGTGTGCACCACCATGCCTGGCTAATTTTTATATTTTTTGCACAGATGGGGTCTACTGTGTATTTCTTAAAGACAAAGACATTTTCCTACTTGAAGGGCAGTATCATCAGGAAGTTAATATTCACAAATTTCTACCAACTAATGGTTCGACCTCATTCATGTTTTGCCAATTGTCTCAGTAATGTTCTAATAGAAAAGAGATATAGGATTACACAATGCTTTTGTTTACCATGTCTCTTTAATCTTTCACTTTTAGTTGAATTCTGTGACTTTCACTCTTCTGCCTCTGGTTATTTTAAAGGATGTACTTCAGTTTGAATTTTTCTGATGTTGCTTCTTAGTTAAGTTCAGGTTATGCATTTTTGGCTGGAATATCAGACATGATGCTGTGTTTTTGCTGCTTCCTCTCAGATGGTACATAATTTCAATTTGTCCTATTACTGGTGATTTTTAACTTATATTAATTAATTAAATGGCGTCTGCCAGGTTTCCTCATTTTAAATTTATTCTTTTTCTCTTTGTAATTAATGGTTATTTTGTTGAGAGACACTTTGAGATAATATAAATAAATCATCTTCATCAAATTTTCACTCACTAGTTTTAGTATACATTGATGTTTCTTGGCTAAATTAATTATTACTTTGATAGTTGCCACATGATGATTTTCTAATGTTATCTCTCCTTCTACATTAATTAATTGTCATTTTGCTGCAAGGAAAATCTGTTTCTTCTCTTAATTTATTTATTCATATACTTATGTCATTATGAACTCATAAATCCCTATTTTATTTGATGGTTATAGTTCTTCCTTATAATTATTTACTTTGATGTTACAAATTTAGGCAGTGAGAGCCCTTTAAAGTCAGCTTTGATATTTTTGTAATATGTCCCCATCATTCTGTGAGCATTTCTCTACTTAATGGCACAACAAGATGTTCTAGCTTATATTATACTCTTGGCCCAGCCTGTACTCAGTCCTTTCTCTAAGGAACCCCTTTAATCAGGAGAAAGGGAATTTAGAAACCAAAATTTGAACACTGGATGTGCTCATTACTATTGGTGTATAAACAAGAAGACTAGCAAACATATGTATATATTCTTATAATCATATACATTTACATCCATATTATTTCTATCTAGTACATTGATATTTTTTATTGGAATCTACTACCAACAGGTTTGTTGTAGTTGTATCTCTTTTATCTATTTGTAACTTCTTTTCTTCAGTGAGAAACCTGGCTGATTAACTTCATTGTATCTACGGTAGTCCCCTCTTATCTCCAGGGGATGTATTCCAAGACCCCATATAGATGCTTAAAACCATGGGTAGTACTGAGTCCGATCACTGTCAATTGGAACACATTTCTGTTCATGTCTTCAATTCACAAATTTAATGCCTTTACCATTTTAACTAAGCACTTACACATTGTGGTTATAATGTTTGCAGTTTGAGGTGCGACAGCAAACCTAGCACAAATTTCTTTTTCCTTCTTCACATCTTACAGATAGTTGATTTGTTCTTACTGTAGTTCTTAGCAACCTCAGCATACAGTTTTGTTTTCTTTCTTTAAGTCGAGAATGTTTACTTTTTCACTTAAAGGAAGCACTTTACTGCTTCTCTTTAATGTAATGAATTGCCAGCATTACTACTCTTGTGCTTTGGGGTACAAGTAAAATAAATAATATAAGGGTAACCTGCAACAAGCACAGGAATAACCTGCAACAAGCATCAGGCAATGTAAAAACCAACTGACCGACAAAATGACGAGCAGGGAGTGAGTGTATACAGCATGGATTCCTGTTCCAGGGAGGATGGAGCTGACCGCGCTAGATTTAATCACTCAACTCAGAATGGTGCACAACTGAAAAAGTATACATTGTTTATTTCTGGGATTGTCCACTTAACATTTTCTGACTGCAGTTCATGGAAAGTGAAAAACTGCAAGTCAAGGGAGGCTACTGTACTGATTGTACCATTTCTGCTGGATGCAACCAATCTTTCATCACCGCTGATGCTCCCACTGCCCCTCAACCCACTCGTATGTAGATACCCTTTTCACCTTGCTCAGGTTCTAACATCCCACAGCAGGGCACTGCCACCATGGAGGCCCTTCTCTCCCTGCTCAAGCTCTGACGCCCTGTACCAGGCCATGTAAATACCCTTCTGACCTGCTTAGGCTGCAAGCCCACCTCACCCAGCCCCCTGCAGGGAT
Source organism: Callithrix jacchus (assembly GCF_049354715.1). Taxonomy (NCBI): domain Eukaryota; kingdom Metazoa; phylum Chordata; class Mammalia; order Primates; family Cebidae; genus Callithrix; species Callithrix jacchus. The sequence goes on along the minus strand of NC_133516.1, from coordinate 22,375,298 downwards.
GCCTATCTTGCATAGCCCCTAATACCTTTAAAACTGAATAAGGATGAAAAGAAGTAAAGGCAGGCAGGAAATCAATCAGAAAGAAAGGAAGAACTTTCATTTTTCTTATCATGGGTAAGAATGAACAGCTTTGTAGACACTGAACACAAACACACTTGTGTTTGTGTGTGTGTATGTGTGTGTGTGTGTGTATGAAGTGACAATATCTAGCAATTTTGCTATACAGTTATTTGCTGGAGATCTCTTTTTTAAAAGGAACTCTTTATATATTAGGATTTTTTTTGTTTTGTTTTGTTTTGTTTTTGAGGCAGAATCTTGCTCTGTCACCCAGGCTGGAGTGCAGTGGCACAACCTTGACTCACTACAATCTCAACCTCCTTGGCTTAAAATTAAGCAATCTTCAGGCCAGGCACAGTGGATCACACCTGCAATCCCAGCACTTTGGGAGGCTTAGGTGGGTGGATCACAAGGTCAGGAGTTCGAGACCAGCCTGGCCAAGATGGTGAAACCCCATCTCTACTAAAAATACAAAAATTACCTAGGCGCAGAGGTGGGCATCTGTAATCCCAGCTACTTGGGAGGCTGAGGCAGGACAATGACTTGAACCTGGGAGGCAGATGTTGCAGTGAGCCAAGATCACATCACTGCACTCTAGCCTGGGCGGCAGAGCAAGACTTTATCTCAACAACAACAATATTAAGCAATCTTCCCACCTCAGCCTCCCAAGTAGCTGGGAATACAGGAGTTTTATTTTATTTTTTTGGTGAAGATGAGCCTCCTGCTATGTTGTCCAGGTTGGTCTCAAACTCCTAGGCTCACATGATCCTCCCATGTTGGGCTCCAAAAGTGCTGGAATTACAGGCATCATTACCATTTTCCTAACAAAAGTAGCCTTAATATACTGTAATGCAACTCACTGTAATATACTTAATATACTGTAATGCAATGCCACTGTGCTCAGCTGGGAATATTGACCTTTTATATGGAATGTAAGTTTCAAATTTGTTTCTGAATTTGTCATTAGTGTTTTTTTTTTTTTTTAGTTACTATTTTGCCACACAAAGGTTTTTATTTTATTTTCTAATTTGTTAAATTTTTTTTCTTTTTTGTTTTCAAATTTTGAATCAATGTTGAGGGATGGTCTCCTTTAAAAAAAAAAGCCTTGGTTGCTTTTTCATTGATATCCAAGTTAAATAGATGTTGAATTATGTTTTTTGTGGGAAAATAACCTGACTCAACTCTGTCTCTTCACACTTTCAGCTGGAGTTCAAGAGCTGGAATCACATTTCCTGGTGCCTGGAGATTTATTAATTTTGACAGGGAACAAAGTACTAATGCCGTGTGATGCTGTTCTGATTGATGGCAGCTGTGTGGTGAATGAAGGCATGCTGACAGGTACAGTTCCATCCCCACAGCTGACAACCTCTGTGGGCTGGCCACACTTCACGCTACTGTGGTCCGCACTCCTTCTCTACCTAAGTGACCATGGCTGGCTGCAAAGCATCAGCTGCTATGGGACCTTCTTGTTTTCACAAATCTTACTTAGTCCTGCTGTGGATAGATCTGAGAGTTCAAATTAAAGCTCTTTCTATGTGTTAAGCTTGATACAATAATAACTGTTTGCATGTTTAGTATTTCTTTCTTGAATAAAATATTATTACAGCCCTCTCATTTACTTTAAGAGATTGTAGAGATCATTAGATCTTTCAGAGTTGTCTGTTGCTTTTGTTTATCTTAAATGAAACATGTCTTCAAATAAACTCGGAGGGTTTGAAAAGCATCCACAACATCCCGAAACCCACAAGAGTCATCCAAATTCTCCCTGGCCTGGCCTGAAAATGTTAGGAAATTCATGATGCAGCATTTGGTAAATCTGCTACTTCCAAAATATACCCTGGATATTTTGGACTAACTGTAGTTCATTTTCAAATGGCATGCTGGATCTGGGTGGGACCTGTGAGGTTATCTCACATCACAGGTATGGCTACTGAGGTCCAGAGAGAAGTGACTTGCTTAAGGTTACACTACCTTTATTTCTCACTTGCATAGCATAGTGATGAGATGTTTGGACGACACTGCTATAAGATAAAGAAGAATCATAAAGTAGTTCTTAGAGATGAAATGAGAGGCTGTGAACACACAGAGACTGCGAATGCACTCTCATTGGTGGATTGTGGTTCCCATTTAAGTTCAAATGAAATCCATTTCTCTCAGCACCCCAGAAAGACACATAATGGAGGTACGTGTACACACATTCTTCCCATGTTAGCTGACAAAGAATAAATGTGTGGCAGGTCATGTCAAGTCAGGTTCTTTCCCAGCAAAAATCCATACATTCATAAAATTCCTGTAATGCTGGGACCTTTGTAGTGCCACGTACCATTTTCCTAACCAAAGTAGCCTGAATATGCTGTAATGCAATTCTGACTTTATGTTGACCACTCTGCAAATGCCAGAAGAAGACTTTAGAAACTTGTTTCTCAGAACAGACTGGCATTATTTCATGACTTCATTATCTTGTTTTAGCACTTCAAGCCTCTGCAATAGGTCCCTCCCACTGCACTGGCAAAAGCTGCCAGAGTCCCCATTGCCAAATCCAATGGATTCTTTAAATTTCTTTATTTTTGAGGCAGAGTCTCACTCACTCTGTTGCCCAGATTGGAGTGCAGTGGCGTGATCTCTGTTCACTGCAAACTCTGTCTCCCAGGTTAAAGTGATCCTCTCATCTCAGCCTCCCAGGTATCTGGGATTACAGGTATGTGCCACCATGCCTGGCTAATTTTTGTGTTTTTAGTAGAGATGGGGTTTCACCATGTCGACCAGGCTGGTCTTGAACTCCTGACCTCAAGTGATCTGCCCTCCTGGGCCTCTCAAAGTTCTGGGATTACAGGCATGAGCCACTGCACCTGGGCTGATTATTTAGATTTCTCAACTTATTGTCCTCTCTGTTGCATTTGACTATTCCAACCAGCTCTCTTTCTGAAAACTCTCTCCTCTATAACTCTCCTCCAAATTCTTCTACCACTGAATATACCCATTCAGTTTATTCTGCTCTTCCTCTTCCTCAATCTCCTGAATTGTTGGTGCTGCTCATGGCTATGTCCTTGTCCTTTCCTCTTCTCACCCTATACATGGTCTCTAAGTAACCTCGTCTGCTTCTGTGGCTTTAATTATCATCTAGAAGCTGATGAGCTGTGGCTAAATATCTCTAGTCCAGCCCTCTCATTTGAGCTTCAAATCCAAATAAATCTCAAACTGCCAACAAGTCATCTCAACATGGTCATTCTTCAAGGCAGCTTCAACTCACAGTGGCCAAAAGACAATTCTTTCTCTCCTCCTATAATCCCTATTTTGAGGGAAAATGTTGCCCTCTGCTTATTCTCCCAAGTCAGTAACTAGCAAGGCATTGTAAATTTCTCTATCCCTGTGACCTGCCAATACAAACATTCTCTCAAGTTTTGTAGCTCCTTAATTCCTTATTTTTTTCCTTTTCTGAGACAGAGTTTCACTCTCTTGTCCAGGTTGCAGTGCAGTGGTATGATTTCTGCTCACTGCAACCTCCACCTGCCAGGCTCAAGTAATTCTCATGCTTCAGCCTCCAGAGAAGCTAAGATGACGGGCACATGCCACCACACTTGCCTAGTTCTGCATTTTTAGAAAAGTCAGGGTTTTGCCATGTTGTCCAGGCTGGTCTTGAACTCCTGGGCTCAAGCGATCTGCCTGCCTCTGCCTCCCAAGGCACTGGCATTAAAGGTGTGAGCCACTGCACCCAGCCCCACTTCCTGTTTCCTGAATGCAGTGCTTCCTTTCTATCCCCACTGCCAGCTGTCATAGTTCAGACCTCATCCCTTGCAACTAGGATTCCTGTGATTATTTTTCAATTGGATATCCAGCCTCCAACCTTACCCGACTTTGATTTATTCCCTGTGCTGTGGCCAGAGTGTTCGCTCTGTACTTAAATATGCTATTACTCCCATGATTAAAGTGGTTGAATCTCTCCACATCCTCCTTCAGTCACCAGTGCCTTTAGATATACGTGTGGACACTCAGGACTTTCCATGCTTTGGCTCCTACATAGCTCTCATGGCCCTTTATTCTCCACACTCCACATTCTGGACTGCACTATAGTGGTTCCCTAAATAGTTATTTCCAGCTATTTTGACATTCATGTTTGATTTACAGTACCCATAGTATTTATAATACTGTATTATACTTATTTGTTTATATATCCATCCCCTACTCTAAACTACAGACCTCTCAAAAATAAGAACTGTTTATGCTTGTATCCCCAATACCTAGGGTTGTCTCTGCCACATGGTAGGCTCACAAAAAAATGTCTGTTGTATGATGAGTGGGTGCAGGCATGATTTAAATGAGGGAAGGCATCCTACCTCACAAAACAAGATGCTTGTTTTCTGTAGGAGAAAGTATTCCAGTCACTAAAACTCCGTTACCCAAGATGGATAGCTCTGTGCCCTGGAAAACGCAGAGTGAAGCGGATTACAAACGGCATGTTCTCTTCTGTGGAACAGAGATTATCCAGGCCAAGGCAGCTTGCTCTGGGACGGTGAGAGCAGTGGTGCTGCAGACTGGTTAGCATCACCTCCTATGTGTTGTTTTTAATGATATTTTTGCCTGGTTTGTCTAGTGCCTTAAATTTATTAGGTAAGGAGAAGACTTTTTTTCTTTATAATCCTATCTTTTTATTTTTAATTTTTGTGGGTATATAGTGCCTTAAATTAATTAGGTAAGGAGAAGACTTTTTTTCTTTATAATCCTATCTTTTTATTTTTAATTTTTGTGGGTATATAGTAAGCTGTATATATTTATGGGATACATGAGATGTTTTGACACTGGTCTGCAATGTGAAATAAACGTGTTATGGAGAATGGAGTATCTATCCCCTCAAGCCTTTATTCTTTGAGTTACAAACAATCCAATTATACCTTTTAAGTTATTTTAAAATATGCAACTAAGTTATTATTGACTATAGTCACCCTTTGTGCTATCAAATAGTAGATCTTATCATTCTTTCTATGGTTTTTTTTTTGTACCCATGAGTAAGGAGAAGTATTACTTACTGGTACAAAACAAACTAAATATTTATAACTCTATATTTTTCCAATATTAATTGAACTACGGCATATTCCTGTTAGTCAAAATGATAGTATAGGTAACAATAATTATTATATATGTGCTTTGCACATATATAATATATACAATATTTACAATAATTATTTTATATAAACTATTTCCACATGTCAAACAAGCAGAGCAGAGATGCTTACTGTTTCTACGGTGTCCAGGAAAAGGCTGAGGCCACACAATTCAAATGAACTTTTAAAAATACCATGGCCAGCAATAGACAGAGCTGGACCTAGAACTCAGGTCTTCTAATACTGAATCCCAAGTTCTTTCTAGGCTGGGCTAGAAACTGAAAATTTAACCTTGCAAGTATTAGAAAAGTGAGTCCACCAGTATTTACTAGACTCCTTAATTTTAATTCAAGTGACTGCCTGTGTGTGCACACATTTGAGTCATTTTCCTGAAATAAAATTACATTTGGCAAAACTGTGCTGAGCACCCAGAATGGTGGTTTCCTATCTCTGGGACTCATTGAAATGGGAAGTAGAGGGAAGGAAGGCCAGAGAGAGTACCGGGCTCTGAGATAGATAATTCCATACTAGCATTTATGTATTTTTCTAATTATCTTTCAGTTGCCTGTGAGCTTCACCACTGTTTAAATATGAATAGAGAAAAACAAAGGCAGTGTTGAGGTTTGGAAGAGCACTAGCAGTAGTATTGGTCATCCTGAGAGTGTGGGATGTGTGTTTGTTGTTCCAGGATTCAACACGGCAAAGGGAGACCTTGTGAGATCCATTCTCTACCCCAAGCCAATGAATTTTAAGTTGTACAGGGATGCTATCAGGTTCCTCCTGTGCCTTGTAGGAATAGCCACCATTGGGATGATCTATACTCTGTGTGTCTATGTGCTTAGTGGGGTAAGCTGTCTTTGCTCATTTACTGAATGCATACATACTCATCTATATATATTTTGTACTGTACCTGTTGGCCTTAATCTAGGATGTGGTTTACAAACCTGGGAAATAAAGTCAAGAACTGAAACCTGTATATAGACTTTCAGATCCCAATAAGCAATTGATCACTAAGTTCCCTAATAACAAACAGATTTCATGGGATAGTGGGATAAAGCAGTTTATTTATTCATACATCAATATATTTCTCTTTTCTCACTCTTTATACCATTTTTACTTTTCAATCTGAAAATATATTTATTCTCAGATATTCTCAGTGCGATATGATGGTTAAGAGTTCAGGTTAGGTTTAAACACCAGTTGTGTGACCTCTTAATATCAGAGCTGTTATCTGTAACATGCTCATTATCTCAGAAAGTTGTGGTAAAGATTAAATGGGATAACATAAAGTGTTTCATTTAAGTCTAGCATACAGTAAAAGCTAATAATAATCAGAGTTACTTATAATTATTGCTCATTTTTTATTCAAATTCAGGTCACAATTATCTCTTCCACTCCTGCTTCTTTTTCCAAGTCCAAGGATATAATCTCATTAATAGAATGCCATTTCTTACAATCTTAACCTGAGAATATCTGAGAATATATTTATTTCAATAAAGTAGCCTTTTTATAGGTATTGAGTGAAGGATTTTAAATAAAATCAGATACCCAATCTTGGTGAGGTCATGACAGACTAGTACGTTATTCTCTGTTAGTAACAATATAAATCACATGCTTTTTGAAACTGCTGTTTGGCAAAAGATATTGAGAGCTATAAACATGGTCATGCCTTTAACTCACTGACATCATTTCTTGAAATTTGACCTAAGGAAGTAAACAAAAAGAAGGAAAAGAGTCTTATGCTGTTCACCAGTGATTTGCCTCTAACAGTTAAAGAATTACTATTGTCCAGGAACCTCCAGAGGAGGTGGTGAAGAAAGCCCTTGATGTCATCACAATTGCGGTTCCTCCTGCTCTACCTGCTGCTCTGACCACAGGCATTATCTATGCCCAGAGGAGGCTGAAGAAGAGAGGCATCTTCTGCATTAGCCCCCAGAGGATCAACGTATGTGGACGGTTAAACCTTGTTTGCTTTGACAAGGTATGTGTGTTTCATCTTTATTCTTCTCGTCATTTTTACCATTGCTGTCATCATGTCTATGTACTTTTACCCTCTTGCAAGGCAGGAGACATGGAATGTGGGTGCCTGTCTTCATTTTATCCCTGGTTAGATGCATGATCTGGGAAAGATGTGTCTCTTGAGCTCGCAGAGTCTAAGGTTTAGAGGATCAATGGGTACTAAATAGGAGAATCTTTTTGGGTCCTTCCAGCTTTAATATTTTGTGAAAACAATTAAAATAGCGTCCTGTTTCTCTGCAGTCAAAGCCTTCATACAAAGAACAAAATTAAAAACCTTTACTATTCACTGCTGTATCCTGAATGCTAAGAATATTGCCTGGCATATAGTTAGTGTGCAATAAATATTGATTGAATGAATGATACAAAAGGAAGAGTTTATTAAACTGTGCCTTACTATGAGACTCCTATCAAACTTCTACTGTATTTTCCCATTTGTAGTTTATTGCTTAAAATTACTGATTATTTTTCAGTTATTTGCAACCAGCCTCTTAGTCTATCATCTCTTTATTATATTTATTTACTCTCTACACACATATGCTGGGGTGAAGGTGGGAGTTGTAAGAGGATAAGATGGAAATGCCTTTCAGGGCACTGGGAGCAGGTGAGCATGAGTCAAAGCATGGAGTTAAGAAAGGAAAATAGTGTGGTTTTCACTAGAGCAGGATGTTGGTAATGGGAGAGGCTATCTGTGGACCTTGACTGTCTGGCTAAGAAATTGTTTACATATATTTTAAGGAGTGGAGAGTTCTTGAAGCTTTTGTTGCTATTGTTAACTTTTTTTTAAAATTCACTTTTTAAATGTGGTAAAATACACTTAACGTAAAATTTACCATTTTAACCATTTTTAAGTACACTGTTTGCTGGCATTAAGTACATTCTCACTGTTCTGTAACCATCATTACTATTCACTTTGAGAACTTCTTGTATTTTCCCAAACTGAAACTACATTCATTTGACAGTACACTGAAGGTTTTGATAGTTGAGAATTAGTGGGATCAGGGCTGTATTCTATAATTACTGGAATATCAGAAAGATCTACCAAGAGCAGAAAGTCAACATGACTGTTGCTACCATTTTTGTATTATTCTGTGATCAAACTAGCAATGTAAGAAGTGGCATTCTATTTTTGAGATTATATCCTTGGACTTGGAAAGAGAAACAGGATGGGAGAGATCATTGTGACCTGAATTTGAATAAAAAATGAGCAATAATTATGAGTAATTATGATTATTATCAGCTCTTCCTGTATGCTAGATATTAAATAAAACACTTTGTGTTACCCCATCTAATCTTCACCACAACTCTCTGAGATTATGACCATGTTACAGATAAGGGTTCTGATATTTAAAGGAATTGAGTAATTTGCTGTCATCAGATAACTGGTGTTTAAACCTAACCTGAACTCTTAACCATTACATTGCACTGAGAGAAATACCAACATCTTTTTCTTTTAACCAAATGGGTATCAAATAGCAAACCATTTCTTTTGAGTCTTTTCACACACAGTGCCCTGTAGGTAAAAATTCTACTATATTATTTATTTTAATGACATATTTTAAATTTCTGCTATGAAACTAGGACTATCCCATTTTATAGCTCTTATAGGCTTATCGAGGACTTTCCCATCCATTCAGTCTACTCAAAACAATCCTCTGAAGTTGTAAGGAAGACAGTGCTTTTGTTGTTGTTGTTATGGGGGACAGGAAAGTTTGAAAAGATTAAGTGCCAGCTTGTCAGACAACTGGCAAGAGTTCATCAATGCTTCCACCAGGCACTCTAGAGACCCACCCATGGTGTACCTCCTTGAAGTATTGATCCTGTTAATATGTTTGTGAAGTATTTTCCCATTAAAAAAGACATTATTTGTCTATACTATGGTGTCTTCACTATGAGACCACTGTAATTTTTTTTTTTAAGTAGGGAGGCAGTCTTGCTATGTTGCCCAGGCTGGTCTCAAACTCCTGAGCTCAAGTGATCCTCCTGCCTCAGCCTCCCTAGTGCTGGGATTACTGCACCTGGCCTGGGTCTTCAGAGTAAACAGAGTATTTGTTTCTGTTTAGACAGGCACCTTAACAAAGGATGGCTTGGACCTCTGGGGAGTTGTGTCCTGTGATAGGAACGGGTGAGTACCTTGGACTAAATTCATCCTAGTGTCTCTTTTTCCAAAATCCCATGTTTTCTCTTGAAACTACTAATGGAGACATTTGGACTTTAGTGAACAATGATTACCAAAGTATTTTCTTTTAATTTATCTTCTTGAATTCTTCAAAACCTCAGTAAAAATGCACATTTTCCCCCATTCCCAGGCCCAGTTCCATGCCACTCACAAATGCAGAAGATGAAGTTTTGACACTGCATTCAAATCCTTGCTAAAATGTAATTTGCTTCCAGCATGAAGTTGACCCAATATAAGTAATTTAGACATTACCAGGACATTGTCCTTTAAGGAAGTAACATTCTTTGTACAAACTGTAGACTCTTGATGTGAAAGGGGAGGAAAAACCCTGCATTTACTTTTGTACCCTGAATTTCAGAAAGAGGAACATTTGTAGAACTGTAGCAAGCATACCCATTTTTCTTGGTATTCTAATTTTGAGAACTCTACTTTCTGGTTCCTGGAAACTCCTTTCTCTCTCTCTCTCTCTCTCTCTCTCTCTTTCCTTTCTTTTTTTGAGATGGAGCTTCTCTCTCTCTCTCTCTCTCTCTCTCTCTCTCTCTCTCTCTCTCTCTCTCTCTCTCTCTCTCTCTCTCCTTTCTCTCTTTTGAGTTTCGCTCTTGTTGCCCAGGCTGGAGTGCAATGGCACTTTCTTGGAATGGCACTTTCTTGGCTCATTGCAACCTTCACCTCCCAGGTTCCTGCAATTCTCCTGCCTCAGCCTCCCAAGTAGCTGGGATTACAGATGTGTGCCACCACACTCAGGTAATATTTGTATTTTTAGTAGAGACAGGGTTTCACCATGTTGGCCAGGCTGGTCTTGAACTCCTGACCTCAGGTGATCTGCCCGCCTCAGCCTCCTGAAGTGTTAGGATTACATGCATGAGTCACCATACCTGGCTGAAACTCCTCCTTCCTGGCAAGAAAAGACACTGTTTTGGCAGTTTTCAGCACAGTGTGATGAAGATTTGCACATCCCTCTCCTGTGGCCCTCTTGTGGCCATGTTTGAGTTTGTGTCTCTACCTGCTTTTTCTCCTCCCTAGGAACTCCAGTGGGATCAGAACATGAAACGTGATGCACTTGTCATTTATGTTTTGTTTGAAAATAAAAGTTCTTTCCTCTAACACTTTTAACTTAAATCACAGAGCATTTTGTATATGCGAGGTTCATTGTGGTTCTTTTGCATTATACCAGATGACAAGCAATTTATCCATAAAATATGTTAATTACACATAGTTTAATAATTGTCATATTAAAATACTATTTAGAAACAAGTCTAATTCCTGGATTTAAAAAGTGATCCTATGCTTCTAACCACTTTAGTCTACAGAAGAAGCCTCTTAAAGTGTTAAACTCTAAAGTTCTTTTCATTTTTCCTAGAGGATAGATTTGGGTATATACTTTGTCTCATGGTTCATTAGTGATTTTGTTTCCACTTCTACAAAATATGTGTGCATTTAATCAAACATGTGAGCATCTTGAGAGCATCCTTAGTACTGTAGCACTGTACCAGGCTCAAATAGTAGGTGCACAGTAATTGCTCATCTAAAATGAACTCAATATGTTCTGCTTTTTGAATGTTCTACTTATTGAATTGACACCATATTATTCCTAAAACTTTGGAAACTTTCTGTTTCTAAAAGTGCCTTGTTACATTTAAGAAATAACAGTTGATACAATGTTTAGGTAAATGATTCATTTACCTACTTTAGGCTTGCCTCTTTCCCTCCTTTCTTCCCTTCCTCCCTCCTTTCTTCCCTCCCACCCTCCTTTCTTTCCTCCATTCCCTCCTTCCCTCCTTTCTTCCTTCCATTCCCTCCCTCCCTCCTTTATCCCTCCTTTCTCTCTCCCTTCCTCCCTTCCTTCCTCTCTTCCTTCCTTCATTCCTAAAGATCAAAGTTGAATTCAAATGATTAAAACAATTTAAAATAAAAAATGACAAACTTAATTAACAAAATGAGACAAAACAGAATTAATTCTAGGCAAGAAGTGAGCTCCTGACTTAGAAGCTATTAAATACCTTCTTGTTAAAGGGGAGCTCATCTCTGATATTTCTTATGTTTTCCCAAAAGCCCTGATTGTTGTGCCAGATACTTTAAGAACTCTTAAAGGCTATTAGGGATCGATAAACCAGAAATACTCAGATAAAAATGCACAGACAGGAATGCTAGAGAGCTTTATGTATCTGCTGTAACCAGAGTCTGGTCCAGTCTTCTGGAATGCAGAATTATATACTTGGAATTACAGACTGGTGACAGTGTACATCTCATAGTAAAAACACCCGTCTCTACTAAAATACAAAAAAAAAAAAAAAATTAGCTGGGCATGGTGGTACATGCCTATAGTCCCAGCTCCTTGGGAGGCTGAGGCAGGGAAATTGCTTGAACCCAGATTTCAGTGAGCTGAGATTCCACCATTGCACTGCAGCCTGGCTACAGAGTGAGATTCTGTCTCAAAAAAATACAAATAAAAATAAGATTGTTTTTCTTATATGTGTTTTACTTTTCAGTGTGAGCTTATTAAGTTTCTGTGTTAACTATTACTGCTGGTGGTCTCTTCCTTTTAGATATTTACAAAAATATCACGGGGCATGTAGTAAACCATCAAGATGAGTTAATCTTTTAACACATGACAATGAATATAACTAACAGGGCCAATATGAAGCCAGGATATTTTTGAACTTTTAGTGTGACAAAAGGAAGCTTGAATGCAAAAGCCAGGAAGCAATGTGGCTGAACTGTGAGTTAACATTGCAATATGCTTGCTTTCAAAACAAAGGGCTAGAGCAATTTAAGATTACCTGTAAATAAATGCAGTGTCCATATTATCAAAAGTAATTGATCCTGGAGACCACATTTCAAGACAAACTATGACAAATAAGAACTCTTCCAAAAAAGAGGAATAAGGAAGGTGAGAGGGAGGCCTGATAAAACTGTTATTAGAGGAACAGCTAGAGGTACCTGTGCAACACCAGAGGGAGGGTAAAGGGGTCGGCAGAGCTGATCCACAAGTTTGAAAGAAGCTGGCATGTGGAGGAAGGGGAGCGAGTAGATTCTCAATGGATCCAAGAAGCAGATTTTGCCCCAATGTAGGATGGAACTTCCACCATTCAGACGTCCTCCAAATAGGATAAGCTGCTTTGAGAAGCAACTACGGTGCTGCACATTTCAGAAGGGGCTGAGTAATGAAGTTGCAGAGGACTTTGTTCTTGTGACGCCAAAGCTGAATTTAACGGCCTCCACTCTGAATTAGTGAAAGAACCTTGTATATAACATTTGAATTGCATTTTAATAGATTTTTAGATGATACCACTTTCTACAGGAAATGAAGGGGTTGATGTTTGGAATATGGACACAAGAGGCCAGAGTGGAAGAGGGGGATGTAATGTGCTTTTGAAAAATGTTTTTAGCTGGGCACAGTGGCTCACACTGGTAACACCAGCACTTTGGGAGGGTGAGGCAGGTGGATTACCTGAGGTTGGGAGTTCAAGATCAGCCTGGCCAACATGGTGAAACCCTATCTCTGCTAAAAATACAAAAAAATTATCTGGGCATGGCAGTGTATGCCTGTAATTCCTGCTACTCGGGAGGCCGAGGCAGGAGAATCACTTGAATATCCTGAGGCAGAGGTTGCAGTCAACCGAGATCATGCCACTGCCCTCCTCCAGCCTGGGTGACAGAGTTATAGGGTGAGACCCTGTATCAAACAAAACCAAAAACAAACCTCAGAGACGTTTCACATACTCAGTGACCCTCCTGGGCTGAATGAAGCACTATTAACGTGGGAGGATTGGAGAGTGGCTATTAATACAACAAAGCATATTACCTTATTTTTTATAAAGATATTTGTGCACCTCCAAGTTACTCTGTTTGGGCATGAGGAGATAGAATGGAAACCCATTTCCTTTTCTTTGTAAGCTTCCAGGAGGTTCACAGCTTTGCCTCGGGCCAGGATTTGCCATGGGGCCCACTGTGTGCAGCGATGGCCAGCTGCCACTCTCTGATCCTTCTTGATGGGACCATCCAGGGAGACCCTCTGGACCTCAAAATGTTTGAAGCCACCACCTGGGTAAGCCTCTGCCCTTCAGAGAATGTAAGAAGCTTCTTCAATGCCAGAGCAGCATAGGCGGTGTCAGAGCTATCTAATTCTTATAGAAGGTGAGGTTTCCAGTGTGGAGTACATATGGTAGCAATGGGCAAACTAATCCAAGCCTGGTTTCCTCATCTGTACAATGAAGCTAATAATAGCATCTACATAATAAGATTTTGTGAGGATTAAATGAGATGGTACATTACAAAAATCCTTGGTGCCATGCCTGGCAAATATTAAAGTTTCAATCATATTCATATAATTGTAATTATTATGTAATTATTTCTCATCTCTCTGTACTGTTCTCTGAGCATTGTCTGGTTTCAGAGGTTTTCCAGAATATGGGGATTAGAAAACATTGCTTTCTCTAGTGCTCAGGATAACTCATAGTCATGGTGACTATAAGTCTTATTCCTATTAATTTAGTATTGATTTTATTTCCGAGACTGGAAACAGCAAAAAGGAAAACCATCGAAGAGCTTTTGTTGAGACTCTAAACTAGATTTAAGAGCCAACAGTGTAGTTCAGAAATCTGGCTTTTCTGACTCTAGTTTTGGCTCTGCTCTGACTGACTGCTGAATCCCATTAGGTATCTCTCATGTTGGGGCCTTGGCTCTCATGACCATAAAATGAAGCTGAATTAGACCAGTAGTGTTCACATAACACAAAACAAGACAAAAAAATCTGGAAACTTTTTGTAAAAGGAAACAGTCTGCAGAAACACTCTAAAGACTAAATAGCTGGAGTTGCTCCACTTGAAATAAAAGGTGGGGACTAAAGATGAGGATTAGGGGACATGCATCCCCAACTACTTAGCTATAATCCCTTCCTTTCTCCCTGAGCTGCACACAGCTCTAGCCTCTGGTGGCACACTGGGAGCACCACTGGAAGAGACAGTTTTCAGGGTCCCTTCCAAATCACTTGGAGCATTATTTCATAGCAATCTACTGTAACTTTGCCAATCCCCCATCTTTTCTGGGTTACTGATTTCATGTCTTTAAATAGGGATTGCAGTTTCCTCTCTGAGATCTTGTCAGCCACTCAATGAGATGATTACAAAGCACTGCGTTGTCTTTGGGTTAAAGGTCGCTTTCAGTACACTTTAGGGTCATTATTATAGCAATTACTGATTATTAACCATGTATATCACAGTCTCTGCCCTGCCCCACCCCTGCCCTGAGGACCATCCATCCAAATTAGACAGACATGCAAGAGCAGGAAGAGCAGTGAAGTGCAGGAAAAGAATGACAGAAAGGTGCTTGCTTCACACAAAAGAAGTCTGGCCCTTTGTGCTCATGACTTTCAAGTTAGGTTCTTCAGAAATGGAGCACGAGCCTTTATACAGCACATTCAAACAGAGAAAAGAAGATAAATTGCATGAATAATTCAAAACTGTCTGCCCTTCAAGTTGTGCAGTGTTTTCAATGCATTATGTTGTGTGTGTGTGGCGGAATAAATCTGATTCACCTCTGAGGGAAGAGACACGGAGAACACATTGAGGTGGTCTGAGGATTTTTTCAAGGGGAGGGTTTGAGCATAGCACCAGTGGGCAAACAATAAATAAATGTCTGCAATGAAATATCCTATTTGTGAAATAGGAAATGGCTTTTTCTGGGGACGATGTCCACATGAAGGGAGTGCCGGCAAATGCCATGGTAGTTAAGCCCTGCAGGACAGCCAGCCAGGTAAGCCTTGCTTGCTCTTCATCCCACAACACCCAAACTCAAAGACAAACTCTTCTGGCCCCCAATTTTTGAAAGGTTACAGACGTGTCTTTGAATTTCGGGTGTGAAAAATGGGTGAGACCTTCCCCCTTATTTGCTAAAATAAAGATTAAGGAGGGAGTGGTTGATTCCCAGTATCTAGAAGCTATATCAGCATGTGCCTCTTTTCCCCCATCCCTCAACCAGGTCCCAGTGGAAGGAATTGCAATCCTGCATCAGTTCCCATTCTCATCAGCACTGCAAAGGATGACAGTCATTGTCCAAGAGATCGGAGGTGACCGACTGGCATTCATGAAAGGTGCACCAGAGAGGGTGGCCAGCTTTTGCCAACCTGAGACAGGTCTGTAACTTGATTTGGATTACACCGGCAAATCTGTACCTCCAGATAAATATGCTCCTACAGCATTTGATCTATGAATCCAGCTGCCCGTGGGTCATCATCGATTGGGTGACTCTTTGGCATTCCAAATACAATATGAAAACAAAGCTTGTCTTTCTCATTTCCTGTATTTCCCAGTTTTCTATTTTGGTGAATGGTATACCACCGTCCCCCTCACCCATCCCGTTTAGGTGTCATCCCTGATTCCTTGCTCACTCTTAGTGCCCCTGTCTCATCAGTTGCTAATCCATGGTCCTTTACTGCATCTGCTCAGGACTTCATCATCCTTCATCACTTCAATAGTTGGTGGATTGACCCTCTGCCTTCAGTCTCCTCAACTCGGATTTGCCCTCTGTACTGTGACCAGATTTTTTGCAAAAAAACTGATTCTTTTAGTTGCTCTCATAGGCTCCAGTATGATCTCAGCTTTCTTTAGGATCATATATAAGGCTTTCGGGTTTGAACTCCCAGTGAACTTTCCAGATGGGCCTTACCACTCCTCATCCTGTACTTTTCCTGAACTGAACTAATTCTTCACAGCTTACTCTCATGCCTCCATGCCTAAGCACATGATTCTTGCTCAGCCCCAGAACCTTCCTTTATGGAACCACCTCCTCCTAGGCTGGTATATACACCACCAAACACTTTCCGAAGCATGCTGCAGTGGCCTGGATCATAGCAATAATCTCATCTGTGGAATGTAACTCAATTAGACAGAAATCCTTAGAGCAGAACTTGTGAGTTTTTTTCAATTTCATTGTTTTTTTAACTTATATTTTAAGTTCAGTGGTACATGTGCAGGTTTGTTATGTTGGTAAACTTGTGTCACGGGGATTTCTTGAGGTTACTTCATTGTCCAGGCATTAAGCCTAGTACCCATTACTTATTTTTCCTGATTCTCTCCCTCCTCCCACCCTTGGCCCACCAATAAGCCCCAGTGTGTGGTGTTCCCCTCTATATGTCCATGTGTTCTTATTATTTAACTCCCATATATAAGTGAGAACATGTGATTTTTGGCTTTTTATTCCTATGTTAGTTTGCTAAGGATAATGGTCTCCATCTCCATCCAGGTCCCCGCAAAGAACATGATCTTGTTCTCTTTTATGGCTGCATAGTATTCCATCATGTATATATAGCATGTTTTCTTTATCCAGTCTACTATTGATGGGCATTTAGGTTGATTCCATGTCTTTGCTATTGTGAATGGTGCTGCAATAAACGTATATGTGCAGGTGCATCTTTATAATAGAATGGTTTACATGACTTTGGGTATATACTCAGTAATGGGATTGCTGGGCCGAATGGTGTTTCTGTCTTTAGGACTTTGAGGTATCACTGCATTCTCTTCCACAGTGGTTTAACTAATTTACACTCCCACACTCCCACCAACAGTGTATAAGTACTTCTTTTTCTCCACAACCTCACCAGCATCTGTCATTTTTTGACTTTTTAATAATCACCATTCTGACTGGTTTGAGATGGTAACGCATTGGGGTTTTGATTTGCATTTCTTTAATGATCAGTGATGTTAAGCTTTTTTTTTCCCCCACATGATAGTTGGTTTCATGTATGTTTTCTTTTGAAAAGTGTTGATGTCCTTTACCCACTTTTTAATGAGGCTGTTTTTTTCTTCTTGTAAATTTTCTTCAAGTTCCTCAGTTGCTGGATATTAGACCTTTGTCAGATGCATAGTTTGCAAAACTGTTCTCCTGTTCTGTAGGTTGTTTATTTACCCTGTTGATAGTTTCTTTCACTGTGCAGAAGCCCTTTAGTTTAATTGGATCCATTTGTCAATGTTGGCTTTTGCGGTAATTGCTTTTGGCATCTTTGTTGTGAAATCTTTGCCCGTGCCTATATCCAGAATGGTATTGCCTAGGCTGCCTTCCAGGTTTTTAGAGTTTTAGGTTTTAAAAGTCTTTAAACCACGTTGAGTTAATTTTTGTAGCTGGTATAAGAAAGGGGTCCTGTTTCAATCTTCTGGATATGGCTAGCCAGTTATTCCAGCACTGTTTATTGAATAGGGAAACATTTCCCCATGCTTGCTTTTGTCAGGTTTGTCAAAGATCAGATAGTTGTAGGTATGAAATCTTATTTCTGGGTGGAGAGCCTGTGATTTAATCTCTGCATAGCCAATGCCTGGCAGATAGTAAACTCTTAATAAATGTTTGTTGGTTAAACCGAAGCAAAAATAATTCTACACTTTCCCTTTTTTTTCTTGTTTCAAATGCTTCCTTTTCATTTTAGCTTCACTAGATCTGAATACGTCCACCCTGACACCGTAGTTATGTTTAGAATTTCCACTGACTTGTTTACATATTTTTGTAGAAGTGTGTTTTTTCCCTTGGGAAAAAGTTGGATGTTTGTAAAGAATTTCTTTGCCAGTACTGCCTAAGTAAATGCTGCATACTAACCCTGTGTTACTTTCTAAACAGTACCAACTAGTTTTGTTAGTGAACTTCAGATTTACACGACACAGGGCTTTCGAGTCATTGCACTGGCCTACAAGAAGCTGGAAAATGACCACCACACCACTGCCTTGGCGAGGTAAATGGGGATGATTTTGATAAAGCAGAGTGGTTTGATGGAAAGATGTGCCAGATTGGAATGGCAAGTGCATTAGACTGCGATGGACTCTGTCAGGGGTTCTAGGTGGTGGACAGAGCACTGTAGCTTATTTGTGTGCATAGCGTGTCTCCAAACATTGGTAAGCAGGGATATAATAATCCCTGCCCTACTTAAATCACAAAGATAATGTGAATTCTGAATGGGAGATTTTTATGAGTAAACAGTCATACAAGATGTAAAATATGGTATGATTTTCACAGCTTTGTGAAAACAGATTATAGGAGTATAATCAGCATTTCACGACCACAAAATTGTGGTCATGCCCCGCATTAAAAAAATTATAGTTGGTGGATTGGTTGGGAGTTACAAAACATAACATTTCACTGAAATAATTTCTGATAGGAAATACACAGCCTAATGAAACAAATAAATACAGCTTAGATGATATAATCTTAGTAATGTCTACTAAAAAGGAAAACTTCTGAGGTGCCATACTAGAGAAAGATTTTAATCTATAGATTAAATTTTATATTTTAAAATTAGAATAGAGATGCTTAACAGATTTAAAAAACTTCAGTATTTATGAGTTCAATTTTATTTTACTTTTTAAAATTCCACTTTTTTCAGCTATCATGTTTATTTCATCTTTCGTGTCATTTCTAACTCTTAATGTCAGCCACCCCGGTTATACTGTTATGGAGCTAACCCAGGCTCATTTTTAAATTCAGGATTTTACATTTGGAAAGTCTAACGTCTTTGTTTCAATCTAATCAGACTCAACACTCTCTTGTAACCATATGTTACTGACTTTACTAAAACAAAATGAAGCAATAAGTTGCTTGTACCTGTGTATAGAATAATTGAGGCTGCAGCATCTGCAAATTCAGACTGACACAAGTGTGTTATGTATTGCAGGCTCAAATACCTCAGTCTTGCTGCCAGGGAGGTGACTGTGAAGTGGCTAACAAGTCTTGGTAAAACTCTGGAGGAAACAGTACAGTCTCCTCCCAATTTACGTAGTACAGGTAGTTACAATTCTACAAAATGCAACAGAATATGATAAATGTGAAAAATACTTTTTGTTAATATGTAAGACATGTAAACGGGGGGAAAGCTAGTGAAATTTTAATAAACAATTTTGTGATTGTTTAATATAATATAGTAATATTATATATGCCATAATAGTACAGTATATAATAATATAATAATAGTAAAATATATGCAGTATAAGCCTAAAATGACTTAGGGAAATACAGTAATTTTTTCAGTGTCCATGAATGTCCAGTAAGATATTCAAAAGACATGTGGGATGCAGGATAATTATTCATTATGCATTGGTCTTTGCAGACAGTCTTGCGTAGATTCCAAAAAAGAAAAGAAAAGAAAATTCCACAATGTCCTCTAGAGGGAGTACTGTCCTTGCTGTGACCCACCTTGCTGTGACCCACCCCTCTCACTTTGTGAATGGATAAAATGAGGCCCAGAGTGGGAAGCGGTTCCTGGGCTTGTGGACCACTCTCCCCAGGGGCCAGTTTAATGTGACCCCTGAAACTTTGGCTACTACAACCCTGCATATTTATTGTAATTTGATCAACTTAGTTCAGGGTCACTCAAGTGAGGGAGCTAAAAGTAAACTTTGAGATGGGATATCCCATTTTGACGGAGAGGAAACTTGGGTCCAGGGAAGGGAAGGGACAGAGCAGAATTGGGAATTGAACTTAGTTTCCTGAAGGGCTGTTGGCAAAGGCTATAGCAAGATTCTGGCTACCATGCTGCTGCTTCTAATTGTTATAATATGATATTTGCATATTTACAAGTTGCGAATTCATAGTTTTGAAATGCATGCATATAAGAAAGCACATCCTGTGGAGACACATGAGCAATGGGGAATAGTGAGGGCTGTGGTACACAGGAGAGTACATGTCCTGGTTAAAGGTAGTTTAACTTTTTAAAATCTTGTATGATCTAAACACAAATCACAAATTCTCTAATAGGATTTGATCATAGGTCATCAATTTGCCTCTCCTGTCTTAAAAGCACATCACCACTATGCATATCCATACACATAGCTAAATTAATTTAATTATCCTTTGTGAATTCCTGATTAGGATGAAACATTCTTGCTGTTGTTTTGGGTTTGTGTGTATGTGTGTGTCGTTACTTATGGTGCTCCAGTGTTGATATTATAATCTCTTCAAAGGCCATTGGCCCACTTTATGCATATTTCATCCTTCAAAAGTCACATGGATTTTAAAAACATGAAATGTAATCACAGGGATGACAATGCTTTCTATATGTTACACTTACTGTTCTTTATTATTTTACATACTTCGGGAGGAGGCATAAGGTCTGTGCAGGAAGCCAGAAGAGATAGAATGCCATTTCAAGCTGTGGAGCTTAAGACCCCTTAATGAATTGCTCCTTTTAAATTTTTTGGTTCAGACCACATGCTCATGAGGGAAGACTCATGTAATGTTAGAGCTAGCAGAGACTTTGGAGATGCAAAGATGAACTTGATTACCAGACAAAAAATGTGATGTACTCATTCTCACACAGCAAGGGAGGGGTAGGCCTGAGATTAGAACTCCAGTCTCTTGATTATTGTGCCTTGAACCATGCAAAGGCTGTAAGCCAGAGGAACTAGAAATACTAGTGTCAAGGTAGGCCATAGGCTCTGCTATGGCAGATGTTTGACCTTGCAGCCATTTTCTTGACCTAATCTGGCACTTTGTGGTTGGCTCGTGTCATGTCATCTGCAGAAATATCCAAGGCCTGGGGCCTGAGTAGCAGGACCATGAGAAAGATTGGGAGACCTGTTGTGCCAAACCGACACTCACTTCAATAGGGAAAGCATCAAGTTCAGGAGGCTGAAGAAGAGACCCAGAGCCAGCAAATGATACATGGGGTTTTATTAGGGGCTCACCTACAGGGGAGAGAGTCCAGCGACAGTGGTCTGGGCAGGAGAACCACCTGACATATAGAAACAGCCCAGTGGCAACAAAGTGGACAATGCATCTGCATTCCTATACTACAGTGGTGGTGGGCTAGACAAGGAAACTGGCCTAGTGGTGGTGCTCTGCACAGGAAAGCCACAGCTGCCTACAAACATCATGCAGTTTGTACAGCATTTTCACTCGACTCCTTAATGACCTCCATCTGGCAACCTTCATCCAACTCAGGGCCTCAGTCCCCTGATAGCCTGGGACATGTCCACTAGATGGGAAGGGAGTTCAGACTTGCCTCTGAGACAAGGAACAAATCTCTGGGTTGGCCACTCCCAGATTTCCTAGCTTGGAACATACATTCAGGTGCATCTGCCATAGAGGGTCATTCCAAGAGTATGCTTAAGCAGTATTGCTACCAGGTGCGTTTACTCTGTAAGACAATCAGGCATCAACCAAGTTATCCTTCAAACATCAGATTAAATATCATCTTCTGCAGGAAGCCTTCTCCAATCAGCGCACCCAGAAATGATTGCACCCTCCTCTCTGACTCCATGGGATTCTGATTTGGACATCTGTCATAATACCTTTCCCAGACTTCCATTCAACTGAATGAGTCATGTCTAATTTCTACCTCCTCATTCAATGTCAAATCTCTGGAGTTAGAGGCCTCTATAGTCTCTGCATATTCTCTTCCACTTTTCCTCAGTGCTGTTTGTTGAACTCAGTAGAATTTCTGAATGAGGAATTTCCCTAGGTTACCTGGCAAAATGTGGCCCCAACAGACCTCATAGCATTTCGGCTAGACACTATTTGCTGAGTACTCACTGTGTAGTTGGACACCACATGGGTAGTGTTGAACACAGAACTGAGTCAGTTGCGATTGTCCTCAAGGAGTTCAGACGGTGTGACAAAGCAGAAAGCCAAGGCCAAGGATAAAAAAACATGGGCAAATAAAATGTGAGTTCCATAGAAATATAAGTAATATGCTAAGGGAGCGATTATTTCTGAGGAAGCCTTTGTGGGGGAAGTGGCATGAGAATTGGGGCTCAAAACATAGGGAGAGTTTCAGTAGCAGATCATGGGGAGATTACAACCTTTTCTATGAAATAAGGAAAAATGTCTTAGAGCAGTCTAAAGCAAACATCTAGAGATGGTTAAGTAGAGAGAAAACCCATTGCTAGTGGTTCAACTTGGCTGGAAATTAGAGTGGGTGAAGAATTTAGTGATCGCTGAAGCTGGAAAGGTAGTTTGGAACCAGATCATAGAGAGATTTAAATGACAGGTTCAGGAAATGGGAAATGCCATCCTTTCAAGCCTGCTCTGAGGTGAGTAGTTGAAACTGTGTCCACTTTCTGCAGCTCTGTGGAGGTGTTAGCAGTTTCCTGGGAGCATCACTGACTCCAATTCATGACCGTGGCTGATGTGAGACCCACTCTTGAGACAGGCAGGGAGTTTTAGTGCGTGCCTCTTTCATCGATTGTTTCAGCCAGTGCTAGGCAGTGCTGGTGTCTTGTTCTCTGTTTGTGTCTAAGATACATAAATCATGGAAGAATCTTTGAACTCCTGATCCTCAGTGTATTCCCCTGCACTGGGTTCTGTAGAATGTCCCTGAAAATATTCTTGGGGTGGATAGGAGCCTTGAAGACTGCACTTTCTTGCAGAAACATTCACGCTTCATGCAGAAGATTATTGCTACCACTGGGGGAGAAAGAAAGGGATGAGTTTGACCTGAATAGAGAGGCCTGTTTGTTGAGATTATGACCTCATACCTCCTTGGGCTAAAATAATATTGATTATAGACTTGCCTGCTGGAGGGACTGGCATTTTATTATATTTTTCTTTTGCCTGCTTTATTTTTCATGTTTTGTACCAGAACTAAAACTCCCCTTTGTGGTTAACAGGTGAGGTAATGAAAATCAGGCTAGCCACAACAGATGGAGGAGAACCTTGTCGGCTTTCGGCTCGTTTTCGGCAAAGGTTAAAGCAAAGCTTTTGCTTAACAGTCACTTCCTCTTCATTCAGTTAGAGTCAACATCTCCAGAGCCTTTGTGTCCCCTCCTGTCCTCTTTCTGCATCATTCCTGGTCCATAATTGGCGCCTAACTAACAGTGCTTGAATGAGCGAATGGAACCACTATGACAGGGGTCTTTTTCCTGTCATTTTGCTTCCTGTAAGAAAGCAATAATGTGGCCGGGTGTGGTGGCTCATGCCTGTAATCCCAGCAGTCTGGGAAGCTAAGGTGGGTGGATCACGAGGTCAGGAGTTCAAGACCTGCCTGGTCAAAGTGGTGAAACCCCGTCTCTACTAAAAAATACAAAAATATTAGCTGGGCGTGGCGGCGGGCACCTGTAATCCCAGTTACTTGGGAGGCTGAGGCAGAGAATTGCTTGAACCTGGGAGGCAGAGGTTGCAGTTAGCCGAGATCGCACCACTGCACTGCAGCCTGAGCGACAGAGTGACACTCTGTCTCAAAAACAAATAAACAAACCCAAAAATTAGCCAGGCATGGTGGTAGTTGCCTGTAATCCCAGCTACTGGGGAAGCTGAGGCAGGAGAATCGATTGAACCACTGTTCTCCAGCTTGGATGACAGACTTCATCTCAAAAAAAAAATAGCTATAATGTGTTATTTCTGTTCATTGCATCTATATATGTATTTTCAGGGAGAAGGTAGAATCAGACCTGATTTTTCTGGGGCTGCTGATCTTGGAGAATCGATTGAAGGAAAAGACAAAACCTGTCTTGGAAGAGCTCATCTCAGCCCAGATAAGGACTGTAATGATCACAGGTGAGTTCTTACAAACAGCAAGAATTTGATGTGGAAATAGACACGGTTCACTCATTTAATAAATATCGTTGACTACCTACTCTGGACCAGACACCATTCCAGGTGCTGGAGATGGGCAACAAAAAGGCACAGTTACTGCTTGCCCTGAGTTTCCATGTCAGTAGAATGAGAGAAAATCAACCGATCAATCAAATAATATCAGCGTTCTGAGCTACACAAATAGGATAATGTGGGAAAGCGTGTTTGACCATCTGTTCTAGATGAGCTGGGTAAGAGAGGCCTCTCTGAGAGGCGACATTTGAATTAAGACTGAAATGACAAGAAGAAATGAGCCAGGCAAAGATGATTTTTACTGTCAAATGTTAGAAGAAGAAGCATCCTTAGTTGATGGGGTCTATAACCTATGCTGAAGGATCATCAATCATAAAATCCACTATTCTAGAAATTTAAGAAAATGCTGTCCTCTCTACTCCTCCAAAACTCCAAATCATACAAACAAGAGAGCAATGAGAAGGAATCACACAAGAGAAATGTGTGAAATTTCTTAATGAAATTAAGTGTGACTTTGTTAATAAAATTTCACACTGATGCTATAATTTTTTAACTGGAAAAGAGACTAGAGGTGAATAAATGATTTCCTAATGAATTCGTGTTCACATTTTTGGGGTGTGTATTGCCTTTCTTTTCTCTGCTTTGATAGTCAGATTTTTTTTAACATGAAGATACATTATTTCCCCATCAAAGCAGGCACTTTATGTTCCCACTTCCCCTGAGCCCAATTCTACAGTTGCAAACTCTAGAATACTTTTATTTCATCTTTTGTACTTCTCTGTCCCCTGTTCTACTTCCCACAATCCAAGAGTCTCCTGGACTGCTTTTACTTTTTGAAGTTGCTGAGTTAATTTACTACGTATTAGGATTTCCCTTACATTGTGACCATTGTTTCAAAAATCTTTATCTAGCACTTATATGACACATTCTCGTAATCTATCCTTAACTTGTTTATCTACAAGAGTTCATCATTCACTTGCTCTCTTTACTTCCGCTTTTCTCATATTGAAATTTCTGCTCTGTATCTTTCCTTGTTTGTTTATAATTTTTTTCCCTCAAGTATTGCCCTTGGATGGAATAGAGGGGTGATATGTCCTTTGATTCCTTATATATGCTTGAATATCTTACTTTTTCTGACAGGTGAATGATATCTTGCTCAGATATAGGACCCTTGAATTATTGTTCTTTTTTCTTTTTTTGAGACGAAGTTTTGCTCTTGTTATCCAGGCTGGAGTGCAGTGGTGCAATCTTGGCTCACTGCAACCTCCACCTCCTGGGTTCAGGCAATTCTCCTGCCTCAGCCTCCTGAGTAGCTGGGATTACAGGCGTGCGCCACCATGCCCAGCTAATTTTTTGTATTTTTAGTAGAGACGGGGTTTCACGATGTTGACCAGGATGGTCTCGATCTCTTGACCTTGTGATCCACCCGCCTCGGCCTCCCAAAGTGCTGGGATTACAGGCATGAGCCACCGCGCCCAGCCCTGTTCTTTTTTCTTAATGATCTATATGTAGAGGCTATTCCTTTTTCTTTCTGGCTTCTGATATTGCACATGACAAGTCCAGTCAGAGTCCATTGTAAGTAATTTATTCTTTTCTGCACATAATCTTTTTTTTCCTTTTTTTTTTAAATTGAACTTTAGGTTCTGGGGTACATGTGCAGATCATGCAGGATTGTTGCATAGGTACACACATGGCAATGTGGTTTGCTGCCTCCATCCCCCCATCACCTACATCTGGCATTTCTCCCCATGTTATCCCTCCCCACCCCCTCACTATCCCTCCCTTACCCACCCCCGCAGACCCCACTGTGTGATGCTCCCCTCCCTGTGTTCCTGTGTTCTCATTGTTCAACACCCGCCTATGAGTGAGAACTTGTGGTGTTTGATTTTCTGTTCTTGTGTCAGTTTGCTGAGAATGATGGTTTCCAGATTCATCCATGTTCCTACAAAGGACACAAACTCATCATTTTTTATGGTTGCATAGTATTCCATGGTGTATATGTGCCACATTTTCCTTGTCCAATCCATCGTCGACGGGCATTTGGGTTGGTTCCAGGTCTTTGCTATTGTAAACAGTGCCACTATGAACATACGTGTTCTCCACATAATCTTTTTAACTTTGGAATTTAGAAATGTTTCCCTTTGCATTTGCCTTATTTCATTAACTTCATCTGGAACATGGAGAGCACTTTGAGGAAAACTTTTTTTAAAATCATTTTTGTGACATAGTCTTAAGTCAGCATAATATTTGTCCCTTTGAATGTTATACATATGATAAAACGAATTGCAAAAAGTATCACATTTACAACAAGAACATTAGTTTATATAACTGAATCACCAAATATGTAATCTCTTGTAACAATAACTTAATGGTCCTAACTCTATTCTCTGAATGGACCAATTTTTTGATGATTCATTCACTTAAGAAGTTTTGAGTTGAGTACAATTTCTTGTTGCTTCTTTCCATGATCCAAGGCTTTAGAATCAATCCCTGGAAACCATCAATTAGAACCAGACTTCCCCAGAATCAGGAAGAGATAGGAGTGGGAGAAACATGGAGGGCACTTTTTAAATCTTTCTTCCTGCCAGAAAAATTTTCCCTATTGTTTATTTAATTTTTGCCTCTATTCTCTGTCTTTCCATTTTTACTTTTGGAATTTTCATTACTGTTTATCCTTTCCATCTATCTTTTTTTTCTCGTAGTTGTCATATTTTTTTTATTTATGTTTTAGAGACAGGGTCTTGCTTTGCTGCCCAGGCTAGAGTGCAATGGGATGATCATAGCTCACTTTTAGCCTTGAATTCCTGGGCTCAGGTGATCCTCCTGCTTAGCCTCCTGAGTAACCGGGACTGCAGGTGTGCACCACTGTGCCTGGCTTTAGATTGTATATTTTTATAATTTTGCTTTCAGACTTTTTCTTTCTTTGCACCCAGTTTGTTCAAAGCACAATCTTAGGTCTCAACAATGCTCACTATCTTTTTCAAATCCCCTTTTGAGTCGTTCGGTTTTTAAATGTGTATGTGGTGGGAGTTGCTCAAGAAAATGTTTTTTGCTGCATTTGAGTTTTCTTAAGTGCTCGCCTCATTTTTAAAGCAGGTTTCGTCGGTCTCCAGCAGCTTCTTGACTTCACGTGCTCTGATTGTTCCTCCTGATCTTTCCTGTTCAGCGTCTCGGATTTCTTAAATAGGTTGTTAGACGGTTTTTTTTTTTTTTTTTTTGGGTCAGGTGATTGGTGCTCAGGCCTGGGATGTTTATCCTGATCAGTGGATCTCTCACAGGTGGTAGATGGCAAAAAGAAGACAGGCTGTCAGGAGCCTGCTGAGGCAGGTTCGGGGCTCCCTATAACCTTCCAGCCTCAGGTAGCTCCTTCCCACCACTTCAGCTCTTTTGAGAATCTTCGTACGCATTTTGGTAGAAACCTGGGAGAAGCTATGTTAGGATAGCCCACCAGATGTTATATGATTAATTTTTTAATGGTTGCTCTCGGAATCACAACATACATACCTTTCCTTTCAAGAAGTCTTATAACCAGGAATGTCTCTTTCTTTCTCTCCTTTATGTCATTATTGTCATAAGTATGACATATGTTGAAACCCCCCACCAGATAGTGAGATAGTCTTTACTTTCAATACTGAAGTTAAAGAACCTGAGTAAAGAAAATTAGACTTTTATATGTACCCAGATTATTATTATTTCTGTTTCTGTGTTTTCACTCCTTAAGTTACAAGTTAACCTCTGGTATCATTTCCTTTCAACCTGAAGAACCTGTAGCTTTTGTTGTTGTTGTTTTTCTTTTGAGCGTATCCACTTTTGACCAATTATCTTCATTTTCCTTCATCTGATAAAGTCTTCGTTTCTCCTTTATTCCTGACGGATAGTTTCAGTGTCTACAGGAGTCAGAGTTGACACTTCAAAGTGAAAGATGAAGTCAACACTTCAAAGATATTGTTCCACTATTTTCTTCCCTCCAAATTTTTGATGAGAAATCTGTGGTAATTTGAATTACTGTTTTCTTATACGTAATGTGGTTTTCTCTAACTGCTTTTTTGTTTTTCTTTGATTTTTTCGCATTTTGATTATTATGTGTCTGGTTGTGATTCTCACCAAGTTTATCTTGTTTGGAAGTCACTGAGCTTCTTGAAGCTGTAAATTTAAGTTTTTTTAAAATCATACTTGGGAAAATTTCTGCTATTATTTTTTCATTTTTTTTCTTTTTTGACCTTTTTTCCTCTCCTTGGACCCTAATGACATGAATATGAACTGTTTTGATATCTTTGAGTCTGTTCATTAAAATGATTTTTTTCTCTCTGTTCTTCAGGTTGTATAATTTCCATTGATCTATTCTGCTATTGAGTGCATTCAGTGATTTTTTTTTAATTTCAGGTATTATATTTTTTAATTCTAAAGTATCTATTCAGTTTTTTCCCTACAGTTTATATTTCCTTGTTGAGAACTTCTATCTTTCCACCTATTTCAGGAATATTAACAGTTAACACAGGAAGGGGGATTATGAAAGCTGCTTTAAAGACCATTATCTTGTACTTCCAACATTTAGGTTATTTAGGGGATTGCCAACCGTTGTGATTTTTCTTGAGAATTGGCCAGATTTTCGAGATTTTTCATGTTGAATAGCCTGAACATTTTGAATATTATGTTGTGAAACTTTGAATCCTATTATAATCCTCTGGAGACTGTTGAGGGTTTTTTGTTTGTTTGTTTGTTTGTTTTTTGGCTAGCAATTAACCATAACCTCTATCTTTCCTGTTGTAGGTGGTGGTTCGAATATTAGCTTAAATATAAAATCTTGTGCTATGATGTTTGGGTCTGCTTCATTCAGAGGTTACTCTCACAAATGGGGGTGATTTATATCATAGTTTAATTCCTGAAGCTTTTGTTATCTTTCTTTGGATCTGATCCACACACGCACAGCTCTAGGCTGAATTTGAGACTTATATAATTCATATACTGAATTAGTCTGGCCCTATCCTTTCCAGGATTCTGCCCATGCTCTTTAGCCTGCAAGCGTCCCTTTTCCTGGCTCCTCTGGCCAGAAAGACTGGGTATCTTTTGGAGTTCTGATGCCCAAACAGCTTCTGAACTGAGGCCCACATGCCAGTCAAATATGGAAGAGGGAAGAGAAAAAAAGCTGAGAAACCCATTCCCTTGTATGTTGCTTCTACAAATTTGACTCCCTCTCACCATCTGCCTGCTTTTGTTTACATTTCAAAGTCCTTGGGGAGTTGCTTCTTGGTTTTTGTTCAGAGTTTTCCATTGTAATCAGTGGGAGAGAGAGATCATAGAGGGCTTACTCCATTTTGACTAGAAGTGGAACCACCAGATACCCTACTAAACCAGAGGATTTGCCTAAACACTTGCAAAGCTGCTAACAAATGATGAAAATAGATTTGGATTTTGCTTTTTCATTTTCTCCCTTAGTCTGGCAAAAACACACTGGTAGAATATGAAGTAACTTGATGAAAATCAGTAAGAACCAGAAAAGGGATCGTGGAGTCACAAAGGTCAGGGCTGAAAAGGTATTAGGGATCATTTCTCTTCATACCTGAAATAAGGACTGAACTCCCCACACTGGTTTTCTAGGCTCTGCATGAATTAGCTCTATCTCGCCAGCCTCATTTTGAGATGCTCCTCCTTTCCTCTAGGTGACAATCTTCAGACTGCCATCACAGTGGCCAGAAAATCTGGAATGGTTTCTAAAAGCCAGAAAGTCATTCTCATTGAGGCAAATGAAACCACTGGGTCCTCATCAGCATCTATATCTTGGACATTAGTAGAAGAGAAGAAACACATTATGTATGAAAATCAGGTATTCCTGAACACAGACCTTCTGCCACATGACCAATGTGTCTTACAGTGTTGGTGACTAAGCAGCTTTGACCTAGAGTCAACATATGCTTCCAAGGTTCTAGCATATATGCTGTTGAATGAACTCAATTACATTGGTTTTCCCAAACTTTTCTTACTGAGCTTGAAGATATAGGGCTTTCCTGTGTGCTGGAAAGAATCCATCTTTTAAACTTAAAAAAACGGTTGGCCCTGTATGAGAAAGAATATAGTGAGTTGGGCTGAATCTAACTTCTCCCTTTCCCCTTGCTTGTCAACCACCCCACTGGGTTCAAAGGGGATCTAGTTCTTGGGAGAGATGCTGCTGTGTGTGAAACTTTTTTCTCACCCTGAAAACATAGTCAGAAAATCAGACTGTGTTTTCAGGGTGAGAAAAAAAGTTTTATTCATTTATTGCCAGTCTTGTCAGTATTCAATCTCCATTGTATCCTTGTAGAACAATATTAATTCCCTAAGGAAAAAAATAGTAAGTTCTCATTTCAGGGAGAAATTTGTTAAGCTGCAGTGCTTTTGTATTTTACACTTGAAATGTGTGAAATGTGCTCTTCTCTGGGACTTAGCAAGATCAAATCAGGATGAAAACAGGACATGAGTAAGTGTTATCCTGTTCACTAGTTGTCTGTGATGTGCAAAGACTGATCTAGCAAGAAGAAAATGCTTCTCTGTGGAATCAGAGTGATCCTCACAGAGAGATCCTGGGCTGTCTTCATTATCTTCTCTCAGATATGCTTGTGGTTCTAACCACTCTGTCAAATGAAGAGTCTAAAATAACTGTGTCTTGCTTTGTAGGACAATTACATTAACATCAGGGATGAAGTCTCTGATAACGGCAGAGAAGGAAGTTACCATTTTGCCCTAACTGGAAAATCCTTTCATGTTATAAGTCAACATTTCAGCAGCTTACTGCCAAAGGTAAGTTCTCAGAGGGTAACAATCTCCCTGTGAAAATGCTGATGATGTCACTTACAGAGCATGCTTGTAAACTATTTCAAATCTTGAAACAGATAAAACATATTCAGTGAGTTCTCTGTATTTAAGAGAGACTAATATTTTTGTAGAGGATACTATTGTCTTATTTCCTACTAGGTTTGAAATAAATAAACTTGATTAGTCAATTTTCCACCATCTATCTATACGATTGAAGTGTCAGTGATTTCTTGAATTATAAAGATGATTTTAGATGGCTGTCACTATATTGCCCTGGTGAGGGGTCTCAAAGTGTAGTGGAAACTCTGCAGTTATACAGGAAGGCAGACCAAGAATAAAGGAACACCATTAGTTTTTTGGTAGATGACCTCTGTACTCAAGAAGGTCAAACTTAAAGCTTTAGTAGCGGGGGAGGTAAGTTTTAAATATATAGTTGTCCCTCAACCTCTTGCTGTTTTGCAATTCAAGGTTCCATTAAGCTCAAGATTTTTCAGGACATTCCACATGGCAGCTGAGGTAAATTCCTGTAGGTCATCATTTTCATAAAATATTTTTTGTTAAGTGATTATCTTTACTGATTTTTGTTTTTCACTGACCACTTATCTGATGACCAAACCCTCAATGTTTGTCTTAAAATACAAAGGAAGGCTCATGGGAAACTGTTTTTTTCTTTATCATAAATGTCTTGATACAGTCAACATTCTGAGTGTTATCAATTATTTCATGTCCAGCCAGTTGACTTGATTAAAAAAAAAATCTCCATTTTGGGTTCCTTACAGATACTGATCAATGGGACCATCTTTGCAAGAATGTCTCCTGGGCAGAAATCCAGTCTGGTGGAAGAATTTCAAAAACTGGAGTAGGTTCTTTGCCAGTGCAGGTGGCATGAAGTGCATAAAGGCATAGCAGTCGGGGGGAGTGGAAGAGGCACAGGGAGTCACTCAGTTTGGCAAGGCCAGTGGTCCTTACTCTGGCTGCATGAGGCAGTCACTGGAGAGCTTTGGGAAAAAGAGCAATACCAAGGGATCCCACCATTCAGACATCCTGATTCACTTGTTTATATGGGGCTTGAAAAATCAGTATTTTTTTCACATAAGTCAATTTTGCATTTGATGTTGAGGATCACTGCACTAGAACCTAAGGGGCCTGAAAGAGTATGGGGAGAAATAAGACTGGAAAGGTAGCTTGAGCTCAGCTCCCAGAGGGAATGAGAATTTAGACTTTATTTGTATATGCTGTCATCACAATGATGACATAAGGAGATTCATATGGCAAGAGATTCATGTAACCCTAAAAATACTACATTATTTGTATGCCAAAGCATTCTTTCCCATTCTAAATCAGAAAAATTATTCTCTTCTAACACAAAGGGTCTCCATTCCTAGACAGAATGGGCAGTCCAAATGAAGTGCCCATATCATTTGGGACCCTTTGTTTCCTGTTAATAGAACCCCACAGAGTACCAGAGGCTTTCACTACTTTTCTCACCGGGTCACAACAACATGGTTCTGACTCCTACCCATTTCTACTCTGTCCTCCCATTCATTTGACTACATTATCAGGCTAGCTTCTCAGTTCAGAAAGCCCCGTCTTTTCAACATGGCTGAAACCTAGGCAGTCAACGAGTTACCTCCATACAGCAGTGTGGAAGAAAAGTACAGCATATTCTATGAATGCTGTCAGAATGTGCCTAATTTTTAAAGCTGGCTATTAATAATCCTTGTCAATGATTCAAGAGAGTATTCACCCTTCCTCAAAAAGCCATTCTGAAGCAGGAGTGTGTTTTCTTTCTTCAGCTTCTAGGCCTGGCATTACATACTTGAGTGACTGTTGACAGGGTGGCTTTCCTCTCATGCCAGTATTAATAGCACAAACCACTATGACTTGTTATCACTTTAGGCTTGATGAACGCTTTCCAATAAAGTACCTCATTTAATACTCATAGCATTTCGTAGGCAAAATAATCATAATAATGGGAATAATAATAATAGTGAAAAGGGTAAGATGGCCAGGTCAACATCTAGATCTGGTTTCAAATCCTATGGCCTCTCTGCCATGCCATACGTACATCATATAATCGTGAGCACCTCTGTTTTACAGCTGAGAAAGCTCTCCCTATGCAGTGACGTGCAGTGTCTACATGGAACACTTACAGTCATTGTATAAACTGCTGAATTACCCTTTTTTCAGTCAAACCAGACTCTTAGGAAAATTCCCTTAAATAATGAGATTGAACCTTAGTGATGATCACTTTGTTTTTTTAATTAGAGAAATGAGCAAGATAGCTTTGATGTCCTCTACAATTAATGTGGTTCCCTCTTAGTTACTTTGTAGGTATGTGTGGTGATGGAGCCAATGACTGCGGAGTAAGTAGCTGCCAGTGTGTGTGGCCATAATCTCACGTTCAATTATACGTAAGCCCTGTAGAGGTAATACTCCTGGGATATACACCATTTCCATTCATCTTAATGGATAAACTTGTGACTTTGACCAAAGTCACATGATGAGTCAATGGTTAGTTTAGGCTACATGGGGAAGAATTTGGTTCTGGAATTCTCATTTCTTTGGCTGGGTATCCTAATGTGGCCTTTTTCTTACACTGCAGGCAGGGTTAAGTCTCTTGGTTAGAGTTTGGGCATACAAACTACCTTGTGGCCAGCTTAACTGGCCTCTTCTTATGAGGCTTTAGCAGAGACGTCTGTGAGTCCATATGGGGAGTAAGCTGATTCTTTGCTTTCAGGCTCTGAAAATGGCTCATGTGGGCATCTCTTTATCAGAGCAGGAGGCATCTGTGGCCTCACCTTTCACTTCCAAAACTCCAAACATTGAGTGTGTACCTCACCTTATCAAGTAAGTAGGCACTTCCTCAAATGTGGTTTTCTCTCTCTTGACCTTTGGTGCAAATCACATTGTTCTGCCTGGGAACAACCAGAGAAACGTTGTGTCCCTGAGTGGGGAGGGTGCTTTATGGAAGAACACAGTCAACCATTCTTCTTCCAAATGGATTTTCCAGAAGTTAAAAGTAACATTGGGAGAGCAGTGGCATTTCCAATGAATTCACTGATTAGGTTATTTTTAGAAGACTGGATTTTGGAACTTGTTACTGCTTTAAAAGTGTCAATCATCCTCATTTTTCAAATGTTATCTAACTCCTTTTCAATTTTTATTTGAAAAATAAAGTTTTCACAATCTTAATTGACTCTTGCTGCTTTCACTAAAATTTGCTTTGATGCTCCCCCACTCTGCCAAAAACGTACTTCTGCTGCATTATATTTGAATGATGCAGATAGTTAGCATGGTGGCTGCTCTTGGTTATTATAACTGATGTGTTTATAGTTTAAAAATGCTATAATGTCTGCTATCTTCAAAACAGCTTGGAGATGCAGGAATGGCTATTTTTTTTAACAAATAAAAAAAATTGAAGTTCAGAAAATTCAGTTAATGCGCCCAAGCACATATAGCCATATGAGGTTAGAGATTGTTTTAGAATTAATTTTATTCAAAGGTGGTTTATCTATAGATATACTCTTCCACCATATTAAAATAATACTTTGGCTAAGTCCTTCCAATTTTTTATTTATACATGCATTTGACAAATATTTAGTGAGTAGGCATTTAGTGTCAGAAACTAATGGAGATTACTGATTTTGACAGGTGCTATCAAGGAAATAAAAAGGGTAAAAGGGAGTAAAATGGCTATGCAGGTGGAAGTGGCTGCTTCAGATGGGGAGGGATGGGAAATACTCTATAAGGAGGTGGGGAATAAGGAGAAGCTACCTCTGGCCAGCGGAAATGTCCTGACAAAACTCTGATACAGAAAAAACCTAGTTTGAGGATCAGGTTTTAGTACCCCAGGAAATCATAATGGGCATGATTTTAAACTTAAACTAAAAGAGTATAATCTAGTTTGGGGGTAGTGGCTCATGCCTGTAATCCCAGCGCTTTGGGAGGCCGAGGTGTGTGGTCACCTGAGGTCAGGAGTTTGAGACCAGCCTGGTCAATATGGTGAAACCCCGCCTCTACTAAGAATACAAAAAAAAAAAAAAAAATTAGCTAGAAGTGGTGATGCATGCCTGTGATCCCAGCTACTCAAGAGGCTAAGGTGGGAGAATCCCTTGAACCTGAGTCGTGGAGGTTGCAGTGAGCTGAAATCCTCAAACCAAGTTTTTTACTGTAGCAGAGTTTTGCCATGACATTTCCTCTGCCCAGAGGTAGTTTTTCCTTATTCCCCACCTCCTTAGAGAGATTTTCCCATACCACTGCACTCCAGCCTGGGTGATGGAGCAACACTCTGCACTCCAGCCTGGATGATGGAACAAGACTCTCTCATAAAATAATAAAAATTTAAAATGTAAAAACTCTAATTTTCCCCAAATGAAATAGATAAAAGTGACATTTCATATGTCATCTATTTCATGCTTTAAATGCGTATTAGTCAATCAACTGACAATAACACAAATGAAAATGCTCATCCCTTCCAGCCTATTTCAATTTGATATATGACTAATTTAAGTGTGTATATTGTTTTAGTCCAGTTTTAGAAAAAGCTGGGACTGCCAAAATGAAATTTGAATCAAATGCTTGCCAAGCTCCTGAGTCTTCATTATGAAAATAACCCCCAAATCTGCAATTTTGTTTAAATCCATTAGGTCACAGATGAAGAAACTGAGACAAAAGAAATGATCTTCCATGTCACATTAGTGAATAGGTATAAGATCTGGCACTAGCTCCCAGGTCACCCGATCTGAGTTCAGGAGCTAAATCCATGCCTGCTGAAAGGACATGAGCAACTGTAAATCTAGACTCCATCACCAGATTAAGGCACTTGGAACTTGGCCTGGAATTGGTCTTTCTTAAAAATCGGGTTGTTCAGTTTACTGACAGCCAGCATCCGCCACCTCAAGGCTGTCGATATTCAGACAAACGGTTGTGTAATGACTTTTGATTTTTTTCTCCTGAGCTCAGCTGAACAGCACAGAATAACTGACCTTATTTCTTTTCGTTACTTTCATGTCTTTTTCATTTCTTTTCTTACACAGGGAAGGACGTGCAGCTCTCGTGACCTCCTTTTGCATGTTTAAGTACATGGCTCTATACAGCATGATTCAGTATGTTGGTGTTCTGCTGCTCTACTGGGTATGACTTGGGACTTAGCCTCTTGGTTAGTGTGAACTAAAGCAGCGGTGCGCTCTCAATTTACAATGCCTCTTAAAGAAAGAGTACAAATAGGGTATCTCAGCAGCAATAGCCCTTCCAAAAATATCCTTAAGAATTTTTAAAGTAAATCAGAATGAGACAAATTTTCACAGGAAAAGTTGCTGATGTCAATTCTCTGATATAGAAATCTTTTATCTAGTGACAGCTGAGAATCACAACTAAATATATTCCTTTCCTCTGGCTCTTACTTTTACCTGATTGGACCAGGTCTTTATCTTCCTAATTCCAATGTGGCTCTACCCTAGTCTACCACTCAGTAAAGAAATAGTTCTCCACATCAGGGTGCTGCTAACTAAATGCTTCATAATTGAACCTCCTCAGGAAAATAAGACCTGATTTTTAATGTTTGCCATTTCAGTGGTGTAAATACTCCTACCATAACCAGTTTCAAGTTATCTCTCCATTGTCACTGAACATGAAGTGGAGAAAAATGTACAGTAGTATATCATTCTATAATACTTGCACCATATAGATACAAGAGTTGAAATGACCTCAAGGGCACAGATAACAGTAAAATGTAGAAAAATATCCACAAAATGCTCAGCTTTGAGTATTTATTAACTTTAGTTTTAGTATAATTTATGTAATGGTACATTGGTTTAATTTAAGTTTTCATACTGACCTTGTTCAACAACCAGGTCACACATCTCTGAAAATTTAGCAATTGGCTTTCCAGTGTTAGTCTAAGCCAGCATGCCACTGGTTCCCTGAATATAGGGATGTGAAAATTGGCATATCATATCACAAAAAATACATAAGTCTTGTGATGACTTTTATTATTTAGCAAGATATAAAAGGAGAAAAAACATGCCCATCATCTGTGAACTCAGCATGTGAGCTTACTCCAAAAAGGAAATGTCATCATCTTTATATAGTGCTTTCTTTTTCCTGGGTTAAAGGTTTTAGTTCTATTGCTTTCAGATTAACTGTATCTTTTCCTACTCACTGATAAATGGGCTAGAGAAGAATAGGCTATTTATGGAAATTTGGCTCTATTTTAGAATCTTAAGTTGTACTCAAAAGTAGAATTAAGCATCATCTCCTTTCCACTAAGTGTTGGGGAGCAGGAAAGTGAGTTTCTTAAAATTGGTAAGACTTGAACTTTTTCCTCAAGAGTATTAAGATGCCTTGCTAGGAATTTCTAACATTTTGTCTAAAAACATTCAAGAATGCAAATCATGGGTTTACTTATTCTCATTTTCCATCAGTAAAATTTATGTAAGGGATGTATTCTTTTATTGTGTGAGATGAAATCCTTAATTTTCTGTTAACAAGTAGCAAAGAGAACAGACATGAATCTGGTAGGTGAAGATGTCCTCCTCAACAAATTAATAACGATGCACATCATGTGCCCCTAAAGCACACGATGACGGCCCTCCTGAAGAGAGAGGGTTTCACAGATTTGGTTTTGATTACTTCCACCAACACCATCCCTCATCAACTCAACCAGGCCCCAACCACAGCATCTCCACAGTAATTACTTGAAAAACCTATGTCTCAGTGAGAAAATAAATGTGATCAATGTTTAATTTCATCCAGAAGGCCACAACTTTTTGATCTGATTTCTTCTTATTTTCAGAAGACAAACAGCCTTTCAAATTACCAGTTTCTGTTCCAGGATCTGGCCATTACAACTCTCATTGGTGTAACAAGTAAGACATTTTAAAACTTTCTTACCAGAGGTGCTACCCTCAGCTGGCCTCCCTCTGCTTTGGAAACCTTTGTCTACCGTGAGGAACAGCAGCTGCGACAGCAGCAACGATGTGTAA
Organism: Callithrix jacchus; assembly: GCF_049354715.1. Classification (NCBI taxonomy): domain Eukaryota; kingdom Metazoa; phylum Chordata; class Mammalia; order Primates; family Cebidae; genus Callithrix; species Callithrix jacchus. The sequence goes on along the minus strand of NC_133516.1, from coordinate 22,337,652 downwards.
CTTATTCCCAAATATATGCAGAGAGAGGAAATAGAATCCTCATTTTTGAGTGTTGCAAGAAAGTATTAGCAAAGGAAAAGCCTGCTCGCTATTTTTCTGTTTTCTGCAAAATGTGGAACTTCTATAAATGGTCACTAAACACTTAAAATGAAAAAGGCAGCTTGAAAATCAGGAACACTAACTTCAGAGTGCTTTTAGGTATAGTTATAGTTAAATGTGCTGAATTTGTAGAAGCCAAATGGCTTTTATATTTCTCATATCTAAATCTTAGCTTCTCAGGATTTAGAATGAAGATTAAAGGTCATCTTGTCATTATATCTCTCTTACCCTCTACCTTCTAGTGAATATATAAATTGTCTCCCTAATTTCCTTATTTATGACTTCATTGTTTTAGAGCTGTCTTAGATTTACAACAAAATTGAGAGGAAGGTACAGAGATTTCCCATGTACTTCCTTCCCCAGCACATGCATAGCCTCTGCTATTATCAACACTCCTCAACAGAGTGGTACATTTGTTGTAACTGATGACCTTACATTGATGAATGATTGAAGTTTTGACATGTCTTTATTGTTTTGCTTTTGTCTTACTAGTTCAGCTAAAGGAAAATCTCATGTTGGAACTAACTCAGTCATCAATTGCAACCATAGGTTGATTATGGATACAAGAGTTTGGCAAAACTCAGTGAAAGCATTTTATGAGAAACAATCAATAATAATATCATTGTTTTCCAAAGTCAGTAGTTTACATTGCAGTTCATTCCTGGTCTTGCACATTTTATGGGTTGGAACATATGTAAAATGACATTTATCCGTCATTACAGTGTCACACAGAGTATTTTCACCGCCCTAAAAATCCTCTTTGCTCTGCCTAGTCATCTTTCCCCCTTTCCCAAAGCTCCTAGCAGCCACTATGATCTTCTGCTGTCTCAATAGTGTTGGCTTTTCTAGAATGTTATGCAGTTGGAATCATATATAGGCTTTTCAGATTTTTTTTCACTTAGTGATATGCATTTAAGGTTCTTCTGTATCTTTTCATAGTTTGATAGTTCATTTCTTTTTTTTTATTTTTTTATTTTTTATTGCATTTTAGGTTTTGGGGTACATGAGCAGAGCATGCAAGACAGTTGCATAGGTACACACATGGCAGTGTGTTTTGCTTCCTTTCTCCCCTTCACCCACATTTGGCATTTCTCCCCAGGTTATCCCTCCCCACCTCCCCCTCCCACTGGCCCTCCCCTTTTCCCCCCAATAGACCCCAGTGTTTAGTACTCCCCTTCCTGTGTCCATGTGTTCTCATTCTTCATCACCCGCCTATGAGTGAGAATATGCGGTGTTTCATTTTCTGTTCTTGTGTCAGTTTGCTGAGGATGATGTTCTCCAGATTCATCCATGTCCCTACAAACGACACAAATTGCTGTATAATACTCCATTGTCTGGATGTCCCACAGTTTATTTACTCATTTGCCTACTGAAGGATATCTCGGTTGCTTCCAAGTTTGGGCAACTGTGAAATAAAGCTGCTATAAACATCCATGTGCAGATTTTTGAGTGTAAATAAGTTTTCATTTCCCCTGGGTAAAGGATCGTGTAGTAAGAATATGTTCTGTTTTCTAAGAATCCGCCAAGCTGTCTTTCAAAGCAGCTAAACTAGTTTGTATTTCCACTACCGATGACTTACAGTCCTTGTTGCTTCACATACCAGCATTGAGTTTTGTTAGTGTTCTGGATTTTGGCCATTCTAATAGGTTTGTAGTAGATCCATTTATGCTTTTACTTTGGTTTCCTCTGACCTTCTCAAGGATTTTATTCCTTCAATAATCTTACTCCATTATTATCAACCTTTCTCTTGTTTCCTAGATCATTCCCAAAGGCATATAATACATTCTCTTTTCTTCTTCCTTTAAAAATCTTCTTTGACCCCAATCCACCACTAGCTACTGCCCCATTTATTTTGAAGCGTCCCAAACAGTTATGTATACCTACTTTCTCCACTCTCATCTCTACTTCTACTGCCATTCCAGTTCCATTAGCCAGATCCTAACACCAGGGGCATGAATTTGATTTTGGGGCTTATGCGGTTGTTCAGTGGGAGGCAGTGGTGTACTTGCAAATGTTTAATAAGTTGTTCTCCAAAAAAGTTTGAATATTCAAATAATATATATTTGTTTCCATATATAATGGAAACATATATATACAGAAAACATATATGTGTAACATATAAATAAATATACTCACATACCCCTATATATTTAGAATATATAGTGAGTAATTTGCAAATCATAACAAAATATAGAATACTCTCTTTTTTTTGGAGACAGAGTCTGACTCTATCACAATGGTACAGTGGCGTGATCTTGGCTCACTGCAACATCTGCCTCCTGAGTTCAAGTGGTTCTCATGCCTCAGCCTCCCAAGTACCTGGAATTACAGGTTCATGCCATCATGCTTGACTAATTTTTGTGTTTTTAGTAGAGATGAGGTTTTGCCACATTTTGTAGGCTGGTCTCTAACTCCCAACCTCAAGTGATCCACTTGCCTCAGCCTCCCAAAGTGTTGAGATTACAGGTGTGAGCCACCACGCCCGGCCAAATATGTAATACTCTTTATTGCAAATTTCATTTAGCCAATTGATTGTCACAAAATGCTTTTATTGAGTTTTGCCAAACTCTTGTGTCCATATCAATCTATAGTTACAATTGATGACTGAGTTAGTTCCAACATGAATGTTGGTTGAGATTTTCCTTTAGACTAGTAAGACAAAAGCAAAACAACAAAGACTTACGTCAAAACTTCAGTCATTCACCAGTCAAGTGGGAAACTTACTTGTTGAATCATATTAGTTCTTGAATGCTGGAAGAATATTTCCTCAGTTTAAACAATACTTACAAAATAATGGCTATAGATGTGACACATTTAGTTAAGTCTTCATTACCAACCTCAAGGACGTAGGTCATACTAAAATGTAGCAAAATAATGAGAGAGTTGTTGGTTTTGAGTATTCATTACCTTTATGTTTAATATCACATATTATTAATTGCACGTTTATAAAATTTACTTTTAATAATGGCTGTTTTGAATAGCTACATTGAAATTTAGCAGCAATTCGTCCTTATGAGCCAATACGAGCCAGCTACAGCCACCGTTGTCTATGTACATCACTGACACATTACAAAGATGCACGTCTTTAATTGCCTCTTCTACTTGCCTCATGGTCTTTATATCCTCTCATCATAAGCTTTATATCTTCTCATTATAATCTTAACAGCTATCATGCCAATTTATTTTAAAAACTTGTTTAAACACTCAAAAGAATTTACTAAGTGAAGCAACTGCTCTCTATACTTCAACTGCACCTCCCTGATACTGCTCTGTCAGGGTTCACCAATTACTTCCCTGCTATCAGCATCAGGGACCCCTCTCTGTCTGTTACCGTTGACTCTCTCAACAGCACTCTTTCCTCCAGAGGTTTCTTTTGATGTTTGTGCTACACACATTCCTGGATTACCTACTACCTTAATGAATACAGCTTCCCCATCTCTTTTGCTGATCCCTGCTCCTTTACTTTTCCTCTGTTAGAGTATTTCAAGTCTTGTCTGGGTCTTCGGTCTTTTCGGTCTATGCCATCTCCATAAGTAGACTCAACCAGTCCCGTGACTTTAGTATTAGCTACATGCTGATGAACCCCAAATTCATATCTCTAGCGTTGAGGTCCACCCGGGACATCAAGCTCTGGAAATGTAGCTACTCTGCATCTAACAATGGATATTTAATAGGGCTCCAATTTCACATTCTCACACAGAACTCTTAATTCCCCCAGATCCGATATTCAATATAATCATTATGGACTTACTGAGTCACTGGTTTGTGCTACTTACTGATCTAGGAACTTGGAATAAAGCATCAGTGAAATGAAACAAGGTTTCTTTCCACATGGAGCTTACATTCTACTGAATTGCACTACTAACTACCTAGTTGTTCAAGTCAAAGAACAAGAGTCATCCTTTATTTTACTCTTTTCTTCACTCATCACCTCCAATACATATGAAATTTCTATTGGCACTGCCTCCAAAACACGCTGATTCCCCACTGCATCTTCCATATAGCCGCCATCACTAATCACTAAACAACACCAGCTCTCTTGTGTGTTACTGTAACAAGCTTACAGCTGATCTTGCTTCCACTGTTGCTGCCCTCTCCTCACTCCCATTTACACTGTAGTAAGAGTGTTGTTCTTAAATGTAAATTTTATTATTCATTTTCTTGCTTAAAATACTCCAGTGACTTCCCATTTTGACTCAGTTCAAGTCTTACATGATTGGGCTCCCTACTGCTTCTCCAACTTCGCATCTAACCACGTTGCCATTCACTCACGTGCCTGCTGCACTGGTCTTACTGCCTCTGGTACATTGTCAAGCTGTGGGCAACTCAGTACCTTTGCATTGGCTATTCCTTTTGCCTAGAATACTCTCCCTTAGACATTTATATGTCTTTGACTTTTTCTCATATTCATATTTTAGTTCAAATGTCACTCCTTCAGAAAGATCACTTTAATAGTGAACAAGCCAATTCTCTATTACACAACTCTGTTTTAGGTTTTCACAGTACTTTCCGCAATCTGAAGTTCCAATATTTATCTTTTTTTCATTAGCTTTTTGCCTGCTTCTCCTCATTCACAATGTGTGCTTCATGAGAACAGCGTTTAGTCTGTATTGATCCATGTTATAATCCCAATATTCTGACATGTTAGTCAGAAGGAGCTTGCTAAATATTTGTTAAAACTAGTGAAAGAACAATGTTGGACAGGCTTTGTTAATTCTGTTAGCAGAGTTCCCCTTCACACGAAGCCAAATTTATCTCTAAATGTGTAACTTTCACCCATCCCAGTTTTGCCATTTGAGGTGTCACAGAAGTTTAATTTCTTTCTCCAGAGCAGCCCTTCTGTTTGAAATTTCTTTGAAACAGAAAATTCTTTCTCCTTTTTTTTTTTTTTGCAGAAAAGTTATTTTATTTAGGTAGAGAAAGAGGAAAAAAAGTAGAAGAGAGAAAACTTCCACAGAAGAGAGAGAGAGAGAGTGTGTGTGTGTGTGTGTGTGTGTAAGGGGATTTTATTTAGGTAGATAAAGAGAAGAAAAACGAGAAGAGAGAAAACTTCCACGAGAGAGAGAGAGAGTGTGTGTGTGGAAGGGGATCCAAACATGGAGTCCCTCAAACAGAAAATTCTATTTGAAAGAATTTGGAAACAGCTCTTACTTCTTCTGTGATTGTTCTCTTCTCCATAACAAGTACCTTCAGGATTTTCTCTATTTTTTTAAATTTTTTTCTTAAATAACTTGATTCTTTTCTGTTTAACATATATTCACTGTGAAAGATGGAAAACATTCCAAGATATAACAGAGAAAAACTTATTTTTATCTTACTATCCAGAGCTAACCAATTAAAGCATTTTGATGTATTTTTGTCCAGTCTTTTTTCTATATAAATTAAGAAATTAGAATTATGCCCTCTAGATAGTATATCTTATTTTTCATTTACCCATGTAACTGCTTTTAAATTTTAATAAATATCTTAATTTTTTTCTTGTGGTAAAATTATATAACATAAAATTTGTCATTTTTATTATTTTATGTATATAGTTTAGGGACATGAATTACATTCACAATGTTTGCAGTCATCATCACTATATATTTTCAAAAGATTTTCATCCCCTCAAACAGATACTCTATGCATAAGCAATAATTCCCCATCCTTTCTCCCTCCAACCCGTGGTAACTCTAATTTACTTTTTGTCTCTATGAATTTGCCTATTCAACTTATTGTATATAAGTCAAGTCAGGCAGTTTGTACCATTGTATCTGGCTTCTTTAATTTAGCCAGAAAAAACATAATCCATTGTGTAACATGTATCAGAACTTAATTCATTTTTATAGCTGAAAAAGATTCCATTATATGTATATGTCATATTTTGTGTATCTATTTGTTGATGGACTTGGGTGCTCCCACCTGTTGGCCATTATGAATAATGCTGCAATGAACATTTGCATAAAATATCTTTTTGAGCCATTTTTGGGTATAAAGTGTAATCTGGGTCGTATGTTAATCATATATTTAACTTTTCAAGGAACTACCAAACTATTGTCCTAATGACTACGTCATTTTACATTCCACTAACGATATATAAGGGGTCTCATTGCTTCACAGCCTTATCAGCACTTGTTATTTAATGGTCAAACATTATCTTAACTATCCTCGTAGGTTTGGAGTGATACTATAATTTTGACTTGCATTTCTCTAATGACTAATAATGTTGAACATATAGTCATGTGCTCATCAGCCATGTACATGTCTTCTTTGGAGACATGTTTATTCAGATCCTTTGACCATTTCCTAATTGAATTTTTGACTTTTGGGTTTTGAGTTCTAGCAGTTCTTCATATAAAACCCTTATGAGACATAAAATCACAAATATTTTCTCCTATATGTTTTCACTTTTTAAATAATGTCCAAGTTTTTTATTTTGATGAAGTCCTACTTATTTATTTATTTGTTCATGCATTTGGTGTTACATCTAAGACTCCATTGCCAAATTCAAGGTCATGAGTATTTATTCTTAAGTTTTCTTCTAAGAATTTCATGTTGTTAACTCTTACATTTAGGTCATTGATCTATTTCTTGTGTTAATTTTTATATGTGGTATGAAGTAGAGGTCCAACTTCCTTACTTTGTATATGGAAATCTGGCTGTCCCCGTTTGCTGAAGAGACCATTCTTTCCTTCATTAAATGGTGTTAATATCCATGTTGAAATCATTTGGCCGTAGATGTATGGGCTTATTGCTTGACCCTCAGTTCTATTCCATTGGTCTACATGTATTTCCTCATATTAGCACCAAACTGGTTTGGCTACTGTTTTGTTAGTAAGTTTGAATTTGGGGACTGACTTATCCATTTCTCTAAAGATAGCTATTTAAATTTTGATAGAGTTTGCATCACATCTGTAGATCACTTTGAATAGTATAGACATCTTAACAATATTATCTCTTCCAATCCATTAACATGAGATTTTAATGGGGTTTTCCGTTTATTTATGTTATCTTTAATTTCTTTCAGCAAAGTTTTATAGTTTTCAGTGTAAAAGTCTTTCTCTTTCTTGGTAAAATTCATCAATAGGTGTTTCATTTTTTGGAAATAGAATTGTTTTCTTAAGTTTATCTTTGAATTGTTCATTGCTGGGGTTTAGAAACACAATGATTGTTTTTGCGTCAACCTTGTGCTCTGAAATATTGCTGTATTCAATTATTAATTTGATTAGCTTTCTTGTGAGTGCCTTAAGATTGTTCAATCTGTACGCTCTTGTCATCAGTGCATACAGATGGTTTTACTCCTTTCTTTCAATTGGATGACTTTCTTTTGCTTTTTAAAGTTACAATTTATTTTTAATTGACACACATTTGTACATATTTATGAGGTACACTGTGATGTTTCAATACATGTATTCATAGTGTAATAAAAATCATGGTAATTAGCATATTTATCACTTCATACATTTATCATTTTTTGTAGTGAGAACATTCAGAATTCTTTCTAGCTATTTTGAAATATACAGTATGCTCTTATTAATGATAATCATCCTACTGTACAATAGAACAATAGAACTTATTCCTCCTATTGAACTACAACTTTGTATATACTGAAAACCTTCTCTCCATCTGCTTCTCCCTTCTATTCTTTCCAGCCTCTAGAAACTACTATTCTACTCTCTACTTCTATGAAATCAACTTTTTAAAATTCTGCAAATAAGTAAAGTCATATGGAATTTGCCCTTCTGTGTCTGGCTTCTTCACGTAGTACAATGTCCTCAAGCTCCATTCATGTTGTTGAAGTTGACAAGATTTCCTTCTTTTTTTAAGGCTGAACAGTATTCTATTGTGTATACCACATTTTCGTTATTCATTCATCTGTCGATATGCCCTTAGGCCAATTCCATGTTTGAGCTATTATGAATAGGGCTTCAATAAACATGCGAGTACAGATATTTCTTTGACATACTGAAGTTATTTTCTTTGGGTATATACCCAGTAGGGGGATTGCTAGATCATATGGTAGTTCTATTTTTAATTTTTAAGGGAACATCCATGCTATCTTCTATAATGGCTGTACTAATTTATATTCCAACCAACAGTGTGTAAGGGTTCTCTTTTCTCTACAGTCTCACTAACATTTGTTATTTTTTGTCTTTTTGCTAATAGTTATTCTAACTGGAGTGAGTGAGATTATATCTCACTGTGGTTTTGATTTGCATTTCCCTGATATTAATGATGTGGAACATTTTTTCATATATCTGTTGGCACATGACATACTGATTTGTATGGGATTTTTTTTGAGAAATGTCTAGTCAGGTCTTTTGTTCATTTTTTAACTGAATTTTTTTTATTATAGCTCATGCTATGGAGTTGAGTTCCTGATATAATCTGGATATTTACCTTTTGTCAGATATATAGTTTGCAAATATTTTCTTCCATTATGTAGGTTGTCTCTTCAATTTGTTAATTGTTTCCTTTGTTGTGCAGAATCTTTTTAGTTTGATGTAAACCTCTTTGCTTTTGTTTCCTATTCTTTTAGGATTTTATTTAAAAAAATCTTGCCAAAATCAATAACATGAAGCATTTGTTGTATGTATTCTTTTAATAGTCTTATAGTTTTGAGCTTTACATTTAAGTCTTTAATCCATTTTGAGTTCATTTTTGTATTTGGTGAGAGATAGGGGTCTAGTTCATTCTTCTACATGTCAATAACCAATTTTCTCAGCACCATTCATTGAGGAGACAGTGCTTTCCCTAACGTGTGTTCTTTGCACATTTGTCCAAAATCAGTTGACTGTAGATGTCTTTATTTATTTCTGGAACCTCTATTCCATTCCATTGGTCTGTGTGTCTATTTTATGCCAATACCTAGCTGTTTTAGTTACTATAGTTTTGTAGTATATTTTAAAGTCAGGGAATGTGAAGCCTCTGGCATTATTCTTTTTGCTGAAGAGTGCTTTGACTGTTCAAGATCTTTTGTGATCCCTGTACATTTTGGGATTTTTTTTTCTATTTCTGTGAACAATTTCTTTGGTGTTTTGATAGAGATTGCATTTAATCTGTAGATTGCTTTAGGTAATAGGGATATTTTAACAATATTAATTCTTCTAATCAATTAACATGAGATGTCTTTTCATGTATTTGTGTTAACTTCCTTTTTTTCCCCACCAGGGTTTTATAGTTTTCAGTATAGAGATTTTTCACCTCCTTGGTTATATTTATTTCTAAGCATCTTAGCATCTTACTTTTGTGGTATAGCTATTGCAGGTGGCATTATCTTCTTTATTTCTTTTTAAGATAATTCATTACTAGCCTATCTAAAAACTACTGAGTTTTGTATGTTGATTTTGGTTCTAAAAATTTACTGAATTTATTTATTAGTTCTTTTTCTTTTCTGGTGGAGTCTTTAGGGTTTTCTATGTATAAGAGCATGCCACCAGCAAACAGGGACAATTTGACTTTCTCCTTTCCAATTTGAATGTCTCTTTTTTCTCTTGCCTAGTTGTTCTGGCCAGGACTTCGAGTACTATGTTGAATAGAAGTGGCAAAAGTGGGCATCCTTTTCTTGTTCCAGATCTTAGAGGAAAAGCTTTTAACTTTTCCGTATTAAGTATGATGTTAGTTGTGAATTTGTCGTATATGGCCTTTATCACATTGAGGTACATTCCTTCTGTGCTTAATTTGTTGAAAGTTTTTAGCAGAAGGGAACATTGAATACTGTCAAATGCTTTTTCTGAATCTATTGAAATGGTTATATGGTTTTTGTCCTTTATCTTGTCAATGTGATGTATCATGTTTATTGATTTCAATATATTAAACCATCCTTGCATCTTAAGGTGAATCTCACCAGATCATGGTGAATTACCTTTATAATGTGTTGTTAAATTCAGTTTGCTAGTATTTGCTGAGAATTATTTTATATCTATGTTTATCAGAAACATTTTTATTGTGTCCTTGTAGTGGGGGACTCACAGAATGAGTTTGAAAGTAATTGCTCATTTACAATGTTTAGGGATAGTTTGAGTAGAATCGATATTAGTTCTTCTTTAAATGTTTGATAGAATTCAGCAGAGAAGCCATCAGGTGCTGAACGTTTTCTGATTGGAGAAGTTTTATTATTAATTCAGTTTTGTTACTAATTATTGGTCTGTTCATGTTTTCTGTTTCTTCATGATTCGGTCTTGGTAGGTTGTGTTCAGGAATTTATGCATTTATTCTAGATTTTCTAAATTGTTAACATATCATTGTTCATAAAAGTCTCTTACAATACTTTGTATTTCTGCCTTATTAGTTGTAATGTATGTATCCTTTACTGTTGATTTTATTTATTTTAGTCTTCTCTCTTTTTGTCTTAGTCTGACTGTGGTTTGTTGATTTTGTTTTTATCCTCAGAAAGCCAACTCTATTTTTTTTATCTTTCATATTACTATTAAGTCTATTTCATTTGTTTTTGCTCGAATCTTTATTATTTCTTTCTTTCTACTAATATTGGGTTTAGTTTGTTATTGTTCCTTTACTTCCTTGAGGTCCAACTTTAGGTTGTTGTTTGTTTGTTATTTCTTCTTTATTCATGTAGGCATTTATTGGTGTAAGCGTTCTTTTGAGTACTGCTTTTGCTGTATACCAAAGGTTTTTCTGTGTTAGTTTCAAATTTCATTTGTCTCTAAATTTTTAAAAAATTTATCCTCTAATTTCCTCATTGATTAATTGGTTGTTCAGTAGCACCTTGTTTAATTACCTTATATTTGTATATTTTCTGAAGGTCATCCTGTCACTGATTTCTATTGTCATATTATTGGGGTTGGAAACAATACTTGATACGATATCGATTTAAAACAAAATTTAGTACTTGTTTTGTGGCTTACTATATGATCTAAACTGGAGAATGTTCCATGTGCATTAGAAAATAATGTGTATTCTACTGTTATTGAATAGAAAGTTTTATATATATATATATCTGTTAGGTCTAATTTGTCTGAAGTACAGTTCCCATATTTTCTTGTTAATTTGCTGTCTAGTTGACCTGTCCCTTGTTGAGAGTGGGTTATTGAAGCCCTCTACTATTGTATTGCTATTTCTCTTTTTATGTTCATTAATATTTGCTTTATATATTTAGATGCTTCAATTTTGGGTACATTGTCTCTTGTAATATTTTGACTTGAAGTCTATTTTATCTGGTGTAAGTATAGCCAATCTTGCTCTCTTTTGATTACCATTGGCATAGAATATCTTCTTCCATCTCTTTATTTTCAGCTTATTTGTGTCCTTTAAGGATAAAGTGAGTCTTTTTTAGGATTTGTATATATGAGTCTTATTTTTTGAAATCTATTCAACTACTCTATGTCTTTTGATTGGAGAATTTAATAATTCATTTACATTCAAAGTAATTATTGATAGTTAAGGACTTACCCTCACCACTTTGTTATTTTATGATTGTTTTATGGATCTTTTGTTCCTTTCTTTTTTCTTTTTATCTCTTTGATTTGGTGGCTTTCTTTAGAGCTGAGTTGTTATTACTTTCTCTTTATTGTTTGTGTATTTGCTATAGCTTTTTGCTTTGTGGTTACCATGAAGATACATAAAACATCTTATACTTACAATGGTCTGTTTTATGCTGAAGACAACTAACCTCAATCATGTACAAATCTCTAGACTTTTATCCTTCTTCCAATTTATATTTTAGTGTCACAATTTACATCTTTTTATTTTATGTACATATAAACAATGTATTGTAATTACTGTTATATTTTGCTCTTTTGGCTTTTAGCCTTCACATTAGAGATATATATGATTTACAAAGCACTGTAACAGTATTGGGATATTCTGGATTTCACCATATATTTACCTTCATGAGTGAATTTTATACTTTCATATGTTTTTATGTGAGTAGTGTCTTCCATTTCTACTTGAAAAACTCTGAAGTGCTTTTCATAAGGAAAACCTAGTGGTGACAAATTTGCTCAACTTTTGCTTGTCTGGGACTTTATTTCTCCTTCACTTCTGAAGGACAGCTTTACTTGTATAATATTTTCAGCTGTCAGCTTTTTTTTTTTCTTTCAGCACTTTGAATATATCATCTCACTCTCTCCTGGCCTGCAGGGATTTTGCTGAGAAGTCTGTTGATAGTCGAATGGGGATTTCCTTATTTGTGATTTGGCACTTTTTCTCTTTCTGCTTTTAAAATTTTATCTTTGTCATTGATGTTGACAGCTTATTATAATGTGTCATGATGAGAATCTCTTTGGGTTGCATTTTTTGGGGGGGACCTTTGAACTTCATATATCTGGATTTTCATATCTCTTGTAGGACTTAGGAAGTTTTCATTGCATTTTTTGGGGGGGACCTTTGAACTTCATATATCTGGATTTTCATATCTCTTGTAGGACTTAGGAAGTTTTCAGCACTTACTTTATTAAATACATTTTTTTGTTTCTATCTTTGTCTCTTCTTCATCCGGAAATCCCATAATGCTAATGTTTGATCATTTAATGGTGTTTCATAAGTCCTATGGGTTGTCTTTGTTCTTTTATATTCTTTATTTCTTTACTTCCTCTGAATGGGTAATTTCAAAATATATAGCTCCAAATTCAGAGATTCTTTCTTCTGCTTGACCTAGTCTGCTATTAAAGTTCTCTATTCAATTTTTTATTTCATTCATTAAATTTTTCATCTCCAAGGTTTCTGTTTGGTTCTCTTTAAATAATACTTTATCTCTTTGTTAAATTTATCATTTAAACTCTTTGCCTAATTTTGCTGAATTCTCTACCTGTATTCTCTTGTATCTCACTGAGTTTCCTTAAGATCATTACAAATTCCTTTTCAGGAAATTCATAAGTTTCCTTTTCTCTGGGGTCAGTTACTGGATAATACTGTGTTTCTTTGTTGATATCATATTTTATTGCTCTTTCATATTTCCTTTTTGTTTCTGCACCAGTATCTTTACATCTGGCTGAACAATAACCTCTTCCAAACTTTACAGAGTGGCTTTCACTTGCAGATGGGTCTCAGTGTGCTGATTGTGAAAATTGTGGTAACTCTGATTCCAAGAAGATGCAGCATTATAGGCTTTGTACAACTTTTTCAGCTGAGATCAATGCTATTAATGACTCTGAGTGCCTCAGTGACCATTTCGTTCACAATGGGGAGACTTGACTGAGGGATTCTCTCTTGGTGTCAGGTCTGACATGGCCTATAAGCAGCTGCAGCAGTGTTGGGTTACAGGGGAAAGACCTCAGAGAGGCTGTGAAGCTAGGGTCCTAGCCTCAGGATCCTTCTTGGAGAGAGGGAGTGTTCTGGAGGTTTGGGTCCAGGGAGCAGGGTATAGCTGCAATTCAGGAACTAGAGCTAATAGGATATAATGGCAACTAAGTTCCTGGGGGATGAAGCACCATCTAGTGGTGTCCTTGGACCTGGGATGATGGGGCAGAGCAGTATTCCAGACTTTGTGAGGCTGGGTACAACAATAGCAAAGAAAACAAAGTGACACAGCTATCACTCTGATCCTGGAGGGGTTGTGGGTGGGTGGCAGGGATCAGCACAGTGATGACTCCACTTACCTGGGAAAGAGATATCTCAGCAGCTGAGACTTTAGTGCAGCTAATCAAGCTCTAGGGAAGTAGGGAACTAGAATTGTTTCTGCTTTGGAGAAAGGGATATTTCTGCTCAGCCAGTGCTGTCTTCCGGGGATGTGGAGTACTGTGTCAGCTCAGCCCTGGAATGCACAACTGCCCAGCTCAGCTAAAGCATTGATTCACTGGGTGGCAGTGTACTGCTTTAGCTCAGACTTGAGGGTGAGTATGAGGGGTAGGGGAAGTGAGGTATGACTACCGTAAGTGGCCAACACACCATTTCCTGGGAGGCAGGGCACTACTTCAACTCAGACACTGGGAAGTCATGACTACTCTTGGAAGCCAAAGTACCGTTTTCCCAGAAGGGAGGACACTACACTTCAGCTCAGGCATGGGGGCAGGAGGCAGCAGCAACTGGGAGGGGTAGATGGACCATTTTCCAAGGCATTGTTTCTTCAGGAGGTAGTACACAGCATCATCTCAAGCCCCAAGAGGCAGGGCACAGCAGGAGCTCAGAAAGGTATATGGAGGAGTTTTGTTATGATACTCTTTTTTCTTCCACTGCCTTACAAGAGGCAGTGCACAGGTTCAACTCAGGTCCCTAGGGGCAGGGTGCACAGTGATTAAGAAGAGTAGATGGAGCAGTTTCACCAAGGCAGTTTCTCTGGGAGGCAATATACAGTTTCTCCTCAGGCCACATGGGCCAGGGTGCCATGGTGACTGGGAAGGGCAGATGGAACAGCTCTGCCAAGGCACTCATTTCCCCTGGAGGTAGTGTGTAGCTTCAGTTCAAGCCCTATAGGACATGGTGTAGTGGGACTAAGAGGGGTAAATGGAATAGCTGCTTAAGCAACTTGGCCCACCAGGTGAGTTGTAGCAGCACATCAGGGATGGTGGGGCACCAGTCAGGAGTAGTCCCACACTGGGTCCCACTCCAGGCTGGTAGGGTGCCATGCCACTTGCCCTCAGAGCAGGATACATTCCAGCAGTAGTTCATGTTCCAAGATGATATAGTGCTGTAGCCACGTAGGCCACAGGGGGAAGGGCACACTGTTAGCTTCTACTCTGGGGTATTACAGCTGTGTGGACTCCAGGCAGCTCCCTCAGCTGGTTTAGTGCCTGTGAGGACTAGGTGGTCCAGGATGCTGATGGGAGCTACTGGGGTCCTCTTGCTTACTTTTTCCCTGCAAGGAGATGTCCTCTTGGTTCTAAGCTGATCCTGCCTAGGGAGTGGGGTGTTTGATGCCAGATATTTCCTAAGATGTGGAGTACTATGACAGAAACCAGTATGAGGCCATGCTGTTTTTCTGTGCTCTATAGGGTTTCTGCTACTCCTTTGATGTACTCTGGCACTCTTTAGTTATTTTTTATCAAAATATAGTTGTTTGTTGTTTTGGTTGTCTTTGTGGGGGAGACAAATACTAACGGGTCTTGTTGACATCCAATTGACCTTAATTTCTCTTTTTGTCTAATGTCTCTGAGTAGAACTCCGGGTACACTGTTGAATAGCCTTGCTGACGAGGGCATTTTTACCTTGTTCTGCTCTTAAGGCAAAAGTTCTCAGTCTTTTACCCTTGAGTATGATGTTAGCTGTGGGTTTTTTAATTACATAAAATGTAACTATGGAGATTACTTAAAACATTCTAAATTTATTATTAAACCATCTAGTTTGTATTAACACCTTCACTTTAATAGCATGAAAACAACTGCTTCTTTGCAGTTCTATCTCCTCTTTTATATTGTTGATGTTACAAATTAATCTTTTTTCCATTGTATACTAAATAACATGAATATATAAAGTGAAATTGCAAACCAAAATACACAATTATCAGCATTTATATTTGCTGATGTCATTACCTTTACTAGACATCATTTTTTCTGCATAAGTGTTTGAGTAGCTATCTAATATCATTTCATTTCAATCTGGGTCCTTTTAGCATTTCTTTTAGGATAGGGTTAGTAATAACAAACTCTTTCAGCTTTTGTTTATCTGGGAATGTCTTAATTTCTCCCTCATTTTTGAAGGAGAGTTTTGCCAGATATACAATTCTTTTTTCGTTTTTTTTTTTTTCCTTTCAGCATCTTAAAGGTCATTCCTTGACTTCTGGCTTCCATGATTTCTGATGATAAATTGCCTCCTAATCTTACTGAAGATCTCTCCTAAGTGATGTGTTACTTTTTCCTCATTGTGTTCAAGATTCTTTGTCTTTTTTTTTAATAGTTCAACTATAATGTCTTCGTGTGAATCTCATTGGGTTTAACCTGTTGTAATTACTTAATTATGTATACTTCTTGGATATGTAGATATATGCCTTTCATCAAATTTGGGAAGTTTTCTGCCATTATTTCTTAAAATATTCTTTTTATCTCTTTCTCTTCTCTCCTTCTGAGACTCCCACAATGTATATGTTGTTTGTGTTATACATGCTTCTTAGGCTCTGTTCATTTTTCTTTATTATTTTTTCTTTCTGTTCCTCAGGTTGTATATTTTCAACTGTTCTACCTTCAAGTTCACTAATTCTTTCTTCTGCCTGCTCAAATTTGCTATTGAACCCACATAATAAATTTTTCACTTTACTTACAGTACTTTTCAGCTTCAGAATTTATTTTGGCTCCTTTTTATAATTTTTGTCTTTTTACTGACATTTTAATTTTTTTTTTTTTTTTGGTGGGGGGAGGAAGGCAGGAAGGAAGGGAGAAGGACGGTAGGGAGGAAGGAAGGGATGAAGGAAGGAAGGAAGGGAGGAAGTGGGGAGGGAGGGAGGGAGGGGAGGGAAGAAAGGAAATCAAGCAATGAAAGAGACATTGCCGACCTGGATCTAGCGGTTTACAAGTTGATTTCTTTTTTTTTTGAGAGAAGGAAAGAAAAAAAAGTAAGTAAAGGAGAGGAAGAAAGAGGAGAGAAAGAGGGAGAGTAAATGGAAATATTGCTTTATTTTGAAAAAAATTGGGTATTAATAATGGCCAATCAATGTTTCATTTAAACTAATGGGTAGGTGTGATGTGGTATTGACAAGAATGTATATTTTGTGTATTTGAAGTGGGGAGCTCTATAAATATTTATTAAGTTTACTTGTTCTGGATCTGAGTTCAAGTCCTTGATATCCTTAATTAATTTTCTGTCTCATTGAATCTAAGTCTCCTATCTGGGTGTTAGGATCCTTAGCTCTTGTTGTTGCATTGATCCTTTTACCACTATACCTTTGTTGCTTTAAAATCTATTTTATCTGATACAAGAATTGCTACTCCTGCTTTTTATTTATTTATTATTTATTTTTGCTCTCCATTTGGTTGGTAAATCTTTCTCCATTCCTTTGTTTTGAGTCTTTGTGTATCCTTGCATGTGAAACAGGTCTGGATGTAACATGCCGTTGGGTTTTGGCTGTGTTTTTTGATTGGGAATTCAGTCAATTTAAATTTAGGGTTACTGCCATTTGATGTTGACTGGCTGTTTTATCCATTCGTTGGTGTAAATTCTTCTTTATGTTGGTGCTCTTTACTTTTTGGTGTATTTTTAGAAAGGCTAATACTGGTTGTTTCTTTCTGTGTGTAATGCTTCTTTCAGAAGCTCTTGTAAAGCAGGCCTGGTGGTAATAAAATTGCTGAGTTCTTGCTTGTTCATAAAAGATTTTATTTTTCCTTCAGTTGTGAAGCTTAGTTTGGCTGGATATGAAATTCTGGGCTGAAGGTTCTGTTCTTTGAGGATGTTGAATATTGGCCCCCACTCTCTTCTGGCCTGTAGAGTTTCTGCCGAGAGATCTGCTGTAAGTCTGATAGGCTTGCCTTTGTGGGTTATCTGACCTTTCTCTCTGGCTGCCCTTAGTATCCTCTCCTTCGTTTCAACCCTGGTGAATCTAACGATTATGTGCCTTGGGGGTTGCTCTTCTTGAGGAATATCTCTGTGGTGTTCTCTGTATTACCTGGGGTTGAATGTTGACCTGCTTTGCTAGTTTAGGAAAATTTTCCTGAATAATATCCTGAAGGGTATTTTCCAGCTTGGATTCATTCTCTCCGTCGCATTCAGGTACACCTATCAAACGTAAATTTGGTCTTTTCACATAGTCCCACATTTCTTGTAGACTTTGCTCATTCCTTTTTATCCTTTTTTCTCTAATCTTTTCTTCACGTTTTATTTCATTAAGTTGGACTTTGACCTCTGATATCCCTTCTTCTGCTTGAACAATTCGAGTGTTTAAACCTGTGCATACTTCTCGGAGTTCCTGTATTGTATTCTTCAGTTCCATTAATTCACTCATACTCCTCTCTAAGTTGTCTATTCGCAATAGGATTTCATCAAACCTTTTTTCAAAGTTCCTAGTTTCTTTACGTTGGGCTACAACATGTTCTTTTAACTCACCGAAGTTTGTTATTATCCATTCCTTGAAGAGTGATTCTGTCATCAGGAGGTGCTCGTTCTCCATCAAGCCTTGTTCCATTGTTGATGTGGAACTGTGATCATCTTTAGAGGGAGAGGCGTTCTGACTTTGAGTATTCTCAGCTTTCTTACGCTGGTTTCTTCCCGTCATTGTAAATTTATCCTCCTGTCGTCTTTGAAATTACCAACTTTCAGATTAGGTCTCTTGAGTGGACGTCCAGGTTGTTAGTTCCCAGGGCCAGAGCAGCGGCGTTAAAACTGATGGTGCTTTTCTGCCCAGGATTCTCCTGTCTGGCTTCCTTCTTGTTTCCGTAGTAGGCGACTCTGCCTTCCCGGGGCTCCAAACCTCGGTCAGAAGGGGAACCGGTCTTGTTTACTCTGCGCCGAGTGCTAACGCGCCTAGTTGCCGGCGGAACCGCTGCGCCGACCACGAGAGTCGCGCTGGCGACTCATGTGTTTCCACCACTGGGGGAACTTCTGCTCCGTGAGCCACCAGAATTTGTCTGAAAGTGTGGCGTCCTCTAGTTCTCCGCACCTTCCCTGAGAGCTGCAATCCTGGGATGTTAGCGATCGGCCATCTTGGATCGTTCCGACATTTTAATTTTGATCATACATTATTTTCCTAGTTTCCTTTAGTTCTTTGCCCATGGTTTCCTTTAGTTATTTCTGCATATTTAAGATAGTTGTTTTAAAGTCTTTACCTAATAAGTCTAATATCTGTGCTCCCTCAGGGACAAATTCTGTTCATTTATTTTGTTCTATTAAATATTATAATGTTCTAACTCTGAAAATTAGATTCTTCTCCTATTTTAGGGTTTGAATTTTTTTGTTTCACTGTTTGTTGAAGGCTGTAATATTCCATTTGTTTAGTGACTTTCCAAAAAACTTTGGCAAGACTATACTAGTTTTCATGTGAGATCACAGAAATCTCTGTTCTTTTAGCTTTTGTTCAGCTAGTGTTTTGAGAGAGATTTACTTGACCTCTAGGAGTTAAAAAACAAACTAACAAATAAAAAAACTTCTCCAGTTCTTACAGATTATTTCTGTGCTGGAGTACTTTTTCAACACTTAGCCAGGATTACACTGAGTCTGGAGATCATCCAAAGCTGAAAGTTTTGGGTCTCCTCTGGCCTTTACTGAGCATGTTTCTTGCCCTGGGTATGCACATAGCTCTTGCCCTGGCCATTTACATAGCATTCTATATTTTCCACCATACACAGATGCTTTAGACTGTCCTAATTTCTCCAAGAAAATTTCCTTAGCTTTTTTTCCCCAGGCTTTAGATGGTTATTTTATGTATCAACTGTAATCTTTTGCCCCAGGCAACTGCATTTTTTAGCCTTATAATGTTTTCAAGCAATGTGTGCTGCTTCTCTGCCCAGAGTGAGTTCTGTGTCAGGTGGAGCAGAGATGAGTGCCTGTATCAGTCCTTTGGGTAGTTCCCAGACAGGTTAGAAGAGACTATATAACAATTTGTAAATAAGACCTGCTCTGGTCCTTTTGTAACCAGGGACCAGGGTCTCCCACCAGGAATGCAGACTATCTTCAAGATTGCCACCGAGCTGAGCAGGGGGTAAATCAAGTGCAAGTAGAAATGCTACAAAATTTTCCTGTGATCTTAAAGTTGCCTTTTCCTTGATTCAGTGTTCACTTGGCTGCAGTAAACTTTTCTGTTGTTCAGATTACAGACAGTTTCTGCTTGTATTTTAATATTTCTGTGTAGATATGGAAACTTGGAGCTGCCTACTTCACCATTTTGCTGGATATCACCTGTTATTTGTTGTTATGTGTTTTAAAGCATTGCTTTTTAGTGACTACATGTTGTTTCATTGTATAGATGTACCATAACTTACAGTAAATGATGCTATGATGAACATTTTTTCATATCTCTGATTACTTTTTTATCTTAGGATAAATTTCCAAAGTAGAATAACTATATCAAAAGTCATGAACATTTTTTAGTCTTTTCATATTTATTACTAAATTGCCTTGCAGAAGGTTTACATCCATTTATTTTCCCACAAGCAATATATGAGAGGGTTCATTTCATCCCTTCTTTGTAATTTAATAGTTTTTCTGTATTTAATAGGCCAAAAATGACATCTTGTGGTTCTGTCTGCTCTTTTAAGAATTCTTCACATGACATGAATTTGAATCCATTGTTTTATTCCCTCAGTTTGTGATGTACTTTAATTTGTCCATTTCCTCAAATGTATGGTCCAATGAACTTAGGCCATTTTCAGATCAAGAATACCACATTTTCCTACTCTCATAAATATAAAATTTGAATTTATTTTATAGTGAATCTGAATGGTGCCTACCCCAAGCTGGTGCCTTTCAGACCTGCAGGACGGCTGATCTCTCCACCTCTGCTCCTTTCTGTAATTTTCAACATTCTTCTCAGCCTGGCCATGCATATTGTGGGCTTCATCCTGGTTCAGAGGCAGCCTTGGTATTCCATGGAGATGCATAGGTATGAGTACAGTCTCAATTTCAGCTTCTCACATTCTAATTTCTATCAAACATCCTCTGGCCAATATGATGCGAGGCAAATGAGTCTTCATTCTGCCAAAGGTTTTGGCTTTTTTAAGTCGCTTGAGCAAATTTTCAGTGATTGCTTCTTCTCTGTAACACCATTTAAGGCTAATAAATGTATCATTCATTCGTTAGCCTTATCTTTGCCTGTGTTATACAATAATGATCTATGACTATCTTTTAGATCTGGGGTGACCATGGATTACAGTTTACCTGGGCAGCCCCAGTTTAAGCAGCCCAGTTTAAATTAAGTGATGTCCCAGTGAAATTATTAACATCTTTCTTTTTCACCTTCAACACTATCCATGTTAGATGATAAGTTATATATTCACCCCATTTACAAATTATCAGAGATTTATCGTTGTGGTTGTTGTTGTTATAGAGACAGAGTCTGTCTCTGTTGCCCAGGCCGGAGTGCAGTGGTGTGATCTCAGCTCACTCTAACCTCTTCCTCCTGAGTTCAAGCAATTCTCCTGCCTCAGCCTCCCCAGTAGCTGAGATTATAGGCACGTGCATGTGCAGCTAATTTTTGTATTTTTAGTAGAGATGGGGTTTCCCCATATTGGTCAGGCTAGTCTCAAACTTCTGGCTTCAAGTGATCCACCCACCTTGGTCTCCTAGGGATTACAGGTATGAGCCGCCACACACTGCAAAATTATTAAAGATGTAAAGCCACTTGAGAGAGGAATCACAGCTTACCCATCTCTTTCTTATATAGCCTTAATGAACGTGCATAATTTGTTGAATAAATAACTGGCTGAATCTCTCTCTCTCTCTCTCTCTCTCTCTCTCTCTCTCTCTCTCTCAATGTATCCAAAATATGGATCTATCTGTGCTTGTTTTTCTTTTCTAATTTTCATTTTGTTTTGTTTTGTTTTGTTTTGCTTTGTTTTGTTGTTGTTTTTCCCCCAAAGCACAGGCAATTATAGAAGCATTGAGTGCCTGCTCTAGACACTGTTTGGTATGGAATCTTCTGGATACAAATGCTCCTTAAAAGCTTATCATCTTAGTTTATTACCTTCTTTGGTTTCCTTTTTAGTGCCTGCACAGTTCAAAATGAAAGCATCTCAGAGTTAACCATGTCTCCAATTGCTCCAGAAAAAATGGAAAGTAACAGTGCCTTCACAAGTTTTGAGAACACTACTATCTGGTTCTTGGGAACAATCAACTGTATTATTGTGGCTCTTGTGTTCTCTAAAGGAAAACCATTTAGACAGCCAACCTATACAAACTGTGAGTAAACTCTACTGGATCAGAGGTGTGAAGTCATCAGAAAGGAGAACAGACATGCCCAGGTCACTTAGTGAACAGCTGTAGAGTTGACTCTTACCTGGCCTCTCCTGACTTCCACTTTAGGGCTCTGCAAAACATATTGCACAGCCTCATTTTCATGATTCTTTGCTCTTTCTTTCAAAGCTGAATTAGATACTAGGGCTTCTTTCTCTCTTTCCTTCACCAGAAGTTGTCTCTGGGTGTCTTTTCTTGGGATCACTCCAAATTGAGAAGACCAATTTATTTCTCTACTTGTCAGTACTTGTTAGAATTCACCCTGGAAAGAGTGGAGAGAAGTGTAACAGAACTCAGGTGGATCCTGTCATTTGCCATGAAGGCAATAGTAAGGGTGGCATTGCGTGGTGGCACGCTACAAGTGGGTCCAGCCTGGAGGAACCTGACTAGAGAGGGTTATGGAAGCTCTTGGCCAGAGTACCTCCCTTCTACCTCCTTACATTCTGAAGTGGAAAGGTATGTTTAGACGAGAAATGAGTGGTCTGTTTATTCTCTGAGACATTTATTTGTATACCATCACTACTTTTCTAATCGAAAAAATTCAAAGCCCAAATCGAGTATCTTTACGAATATTTTCATAAAAATTTATTTGTTCAGAAAAAATTATTGAGCTCTTCCTCCTGGAATGAGGAAGCAGTTAAACACTGACGTCTATATGACAGCAGTTTAAACATTGTTTTATTGACAGGCTTCTTTTTTTCCAGAAAATGATTTCAGGCAGAAGATTTGCATTAAAGCAACTCAGATACTTGGATTTATTGAGCATGTATTTTGTCAATGTTACTCTATGTACATTTACTACTTTTATTTATTGAAACTTAAAATATGCACATGAAAATTTTCACTTGCTTCAAGGACATGAATAGAAATTGTAGAAGTGAGACCCACTGCTTAGAAATGAGTACCTTCCATCTAGTGTTTGGATGTAGAAAACGAGTAAATTAAATCAGTGTTAATGTAGAATATGTCTGTCAATATATGTGACATTTTTAACTTTGATTTCTCAGAATGATAGCTTGTGTTCTTATTTCCTCAGATATATTTGTCCTTGTGCTGATAATACAGCTTGGTGTATGTCTATTCATTCTATTTGCCGATATACCAGAATTATATAGACGTTTGGATGTAAGTCTCATCTTTGGAATATGATGATGCTTTACAGTCATATAACAGCTTAACTTCAAAAAGCAGATCACAATTGCAATTGACATGATTTTTGACACAAATTATTCTTTTGGGATGGCAGAGCTAAAAAGAATGTATTCATATTTTTTATTTAAACTGGCCAAGAGAGAAAATTCTACCTGGTTTTGATTTCATGAAACTAAAGATAGCCTTTAAGTATTGAATATTTTAATTTTATTTTCTTCTTATTATTTAAGGTACAGGATCTCACTCTGTTGCCCAGTCTGGAGTGTCATGCTATAGCTCACCACAGCCTCAAACTTCTGGGCTCAAGCAATTCTCCCACTTTAGCCTCCCAAGTAGCTAGGATTGCAGAAGAGTGCCATTATGCCTAGCTAATTAAAAAAAAAATTGTAGAGATGAGATCTTGCTACGTTGCCTAGGCTGGTCTCAAACTCCGGGCCTCAAGCAATTCTGCTGCCTTGGCCTCCCAGAGCACTGGGCTTACAGGCTTGAGCCACCGCATCTGACCAAATATTTTTATTTTAAAAGATCCCTAGTAAGATGGGAAAATCTGTTTCTATATTTTCTCTTTCAAATATGAGGGAATTTTTTCCTAAATCCTTCTGCTATTGAAGTTGTTTAAGACTATTTTGCCTATGGCTTTTTTTGGTTGATTATCACATAAGTATTTATATATATTTTTATGGCTTTAAAAATGTTTTCTGTGTGTTCATACTTAATCTCTGTAAAACTTACTTTCCAAGAACCATACTTTACCTCATAAACTCTCCTACATTTTACAATATTGATACAGCTATAAAAACCTACAAGATACCAACATTTTACATATTCAAGCCAGGGAAAATCATATTTTGATTTCTTTAACCTATCCTACTGTTATTACAATTTAATCATGGCTAAATGTTCTTTAGATCAATAAATGCAATATTGAAGAGATGACTAAAGCAATAGTTCTTTTAATTTAGTGCTTAGTATATCTGGTTGCCTCTCCATCTCAAAGATGAGTTTCATGAGGTCCAAGAATGTATCTTATTCATTCTTGTATTACCAGTGGCTTACACAAAGAATGGCCAAAAATGACAAAGGAATGATTGATCATTACATATCAGACTCCTAAATATAAACAAGCACTAAGAGGACACAGTGCGTTCCCAACCAGCAATACCCGCACAAACCCACAGTGACATTTGGCATACTAACTAATATCGCTAGTTTGGCATACTGATATATTTAGCATTAGTCTTTTTATTTTTGTGACTACTGTAGTTAGCAGTGTAATTAACACTGTTGTTAAGCGCCTTCATGAATTAAGTATTCATGGATATTAGGCTTTGCCCCCTGCTCTTCTAAGTCAGTTAAAACTTCTTAATCCTGCAGAAGTTAAGGATATGATATGATGAGTTGAGTGTCACTTTTTAATAGGAGAAGATTCTTACAGAAAGGCTGGTATAACAAAATACAGAACATATTTGATATAGAGAGAACCTGGTTAGGGCCATTGCCACCATGAGTGCAAAGGATTCTGCAAATAATTATTGTTCACTTTTAAAACAATTATTTTTCTTATCATTACATAAAAATATATGTTCTTTTTAGAAAATGTAGAATGTGCAGGCAAGGAAAATTATAACATTATTCACTATATTCTTCCTTCTTTTAAAATTCCTATGTTATAAACATATGTTGACTAATTTTTAGTTTAAAAAACTGAAGGATGAGATCACGTTATTTTACAACCTAGAAACTGCTTACTTAAAAATTTATAAATTATTTTAACAGAGTACACATTCATTTGGTTTACAATTCAAAAGTTTAAAAAGTCATGTAGTGAAAATCTCCATCCCGTCTTAGATTCCCAGTAACCAGTTCCCCTCTCTGGAGGCAGCCAATGACACCAGTTTATTTTACATACTTTGGGATATATTTTGTACATTCTTTTCCACATTGTTACATAAATATTAGAAAACTATTATATTTGCTCATGTCTGAACTGAGATCTGAGATGTAGATGTCAAGTTGAGTTGAGTTGTGCAAGAGATTTATTGGAGAAAATTCCCAGGGTGGGGGGCAGGAGAATAGAAAGTCAGAGGAAGTCAGGAGAGGCATCACACTGTGATGGGGGTTTAAGCTCTAAAAAGAATAGAGGAAAGAAGGAGGGCTGGGTGAGTAGCATCTCAGACTGCCCTACACTTCTAAGAAAGTCAGGCCAAAGTTGCCCATCAGGAGTTTCTACGTCTCATAGGAATGAGTCTGGTTAGAATCCATGCTGTCGCTGGGCGCAGTGGCTCACACCTGTAATCACAGCACTTTGGGAGGCCGAGGGAGGTGAATCACGAGATCAAGAGATCGAGACTATTCTGGACAACACGGTGAAACCCCGTCTCTACTAAAAATACAAAAAATTAGCTGGGCACAGTGGCGCGTGCCTGTAATCCCGGCTACTCAGGAGGCTGAGGCAGGAGAATTGCCTGAACCCGGGAGGCAGAGGTTGCGGTGAGCCGAGATCGCGCCATTGCACTCCAGCCTGGGTAGCAAGAGCGAAACTCCATCTCAAAAATAAAAAAAAAAAGAATCCATGCTGTCCTCATTTCTTGGCTATGTGAAGCACATGACTTTATATATGCTTTACAGCAGATGTGGTAGTAGATTCTGAGCATAGCAGTTGGGGTATTCATCATTTATCTTCCCAGAAGCAGAAGATCTGAGTGGAAAATTTTCATGGCTGCTACAACACATACATAGTACTGCGCCTTCTTTCATGTAACAGTATTACTTGTTCCATATCAGTACATACATTTTCCTCATTCTTTTTAATGTTAATATATTTCATTTTATGTGAATGTGTTTTATGTATATGTTATATATATATACCATACTTTATATATACTCCCATATTGATAGACATTTGTTTCCAAGTTTTATTATTACAAAGCTGCAATAAAAATATTATTTTGCATGTATCATTTTAGTCATATACAAGTATATTTCTGAGATAAGTTCCTAGAAGTAGATTTGAATCTTTAACTTTGAGAACATTATCCTCTATAGAATTGTTTTAGTTTTTACTCTCACTATTGTATTGGGTAATACATAAGGCAGTGCCAGGTACAATGGGATGCCCTTAGCACTTTTTCAATCATTAATTCATCCATTGATGAATTCATTCACTATATGTATACATCAGGCACTGGGCCTGGAAGGGGATGGGAAGACAGAGAAAGTGGGCAAAGGGACAGGTCATGACAACCTTGATTTCAGCTCCACTTGCTCCTTTGGCAAGTGCCCTTGTGAAAGCACACTGTGCAGCTGGATGCACAGTCCTGAGGGTGAATCCCTGAGCCAGTGCTGAAACCAGAGCTCGGCTGGCACCAGAGAAAAGAGGGTGATGCTGCCCAATCGTGAAGGTTTGACATGTGTACCCTCAGGCCTCCTGAGAATAAAGCCACATTCCTACCTCCCTTTTGACAACAAAACAAAGCAAGCAAACAAAAAATGATTTTACTATTTTTTTCTAATTGCAAAGTGACCAAAGTTATTTTAGGAAATTTAGAAATTACAGAGAAACATACACATCACAAGAAAAAAAAAAGATAAAAGAAGAAAAGCAACAATCATAACCCCCAAATCATTAGGATCATGAGTATAAGCTTTCCATACTTTTTCTGTGCATACGAACATCAAAATTATTTATACATATAAGATTTATGTAATACACACGCGTACATATTACACATGAGATTTATAATCTATGAAAATGTATACTGTGAACATGTGAACATGTTTCCAGCATATATTTGTCTTCAGACTAACCGTGCTTCGTCATCTCCTGCCAGCTGCTCTGCACTCCCATCCTGTGGAGGGTCTCCATTGTCATCATGCTCAGCTTGAATTTCATTGTGTCCCTAGTGGCTGAGGTAAGTGCCCTCAGGCTGCTGCTCTTGTGTGTGTGTGCATGCATGTGTGTAGGGGGACTTCCTTGGGACTCTGAAAAGCTGACATGGACTCAGCAGTGCAGGGCCTCCCTTCCTTCACAGCATAAGCAATGGTGCATTCCTCTGAGTTCCAAGAAAGGCGCCAGTTTTCCCATCTGCCAAGTGGGGCTGGGGAGAATGGAATTATGGTCTCTGAGGTCCTATTCATTTCTAAAATGTCCAAATACTCAACACAATTTACTTTTTAAAATTGAGATGTGATTCA
The DNA here is from genome assembly GCF_049354715.1 of Callithrix jacchus. NCBI lineage: Eukaryota > Metazoa > Chordata > Mammalia > Primates > Cebidae > Callithrix > Callithrix jacchus. Next base: position 22,310,463 of record NC_133516.1, on the reverse strand, counting down.
CACACCATAAAATTCACCCCTTTAAAGTACACAATTCAGTGGTTTTTAGTACATTCACTGAGTTGTACACTCATTAACACTGCCGAATTGCAGAACATTTTCATCATCACTAAAGAAATCCTGTACCCACCAGCTGTTGCTCTTCATTGCCCCTTCCTCCTTCTCCTGGGCCTTGGCAGCCACTAATCTACTTTCTGTCTGTGTGGATTTGACTATTCCAGACATTTCATTGCAAATCAAATCATACAATATGTGGCCTTTTGTGTCTGGCTCCTTTCAATTAACAACTCATATCATTTTTGCCTTACAGATGGGAAATGACATTCATAGTGAGCTTTTCCAGCTTTCAATCTCCAGCTCCCATTTGCTCCATTTCCTAGCTTTTATTCTCCAGCTCCCCTGTGCCCCATATCCTCAGTGAATTGAGGTTGTGCTGCTGCTTTCTTTCTCCCTGTGATTCATGCTCTCCTCCCTCAGTACTATCAGCCACAATCTCCATTCTTCAAAGCCTGTTGTTAGGCAGGGGTGCCCTGAAAAGGCATTTATGAACAAAAGAGAGGTGAGATGCAGAATTCCATCTGCCCCTATTCCTGCTCTGAGTTACTAGAATTGTTCCAGCAAATGGACTGTTCATGGTGAGCCATGAGAACTTACAGCCTGACTTCCCTGCAGTATTGCGGAGGCAGGACCTCAGCGAGTTCTGCCTACTTACAACTATACAGAGTAAAGGCTTCACAGGAGCTGATGGCAGAACACGACATGAAAATTTCACTACTGGACCCTCTCTATGTTAAACCAGAGCTTCTCAAACTTGAGTGGGCCTCAATATCACCTGGGAGGCTTGTTAAAACAGAAATTGCCAAGCCCTTCCTGCAGTGTGTCTGATTCAATAGATCAAGAAAAAGTGTGAAAGTTTGCTTTTCTAATAGGTTGTCAGAGGATTCTGATGTGACTTGCTCAGGGATCACACTTTGAGAAGCAATATGCTGAACAATATGGTCTCTAAAGCAACCAGATTAATAAAAGAACATTATCACAGGTGTCCTCAGACCCAATGAAAGAGTGATGGTCTTTGCCCTTTAAAGGATAATCTAATGTGTACATCTTATCCCTGTCCATGATCACAGGATTTCCTCTATCTGGTGTATCTCTCCTCCATTTCTGCATATTAAAGTGCAATTCCATCCTCTAATGCACAGCTGTAGTATTATCCTCTTTATGTATCTTTCCTGATCTCTGAATCAGGTAGGCAAGTAGCAACTTAACTAACAGTGGCTTAAATAACAAAGATGTTTATTGACTCAAGAAGAAGATTGAAGATCGGTGGCTTTAAGACTGGCTTAGTGGCTCAGTAGTGTCATTGGGAATCCACACTCTTTCACCTTTCTGTTCTGCTATCCTTAGATGTAGTCTTTTATGTTTGTGCTTGTGGTTTTGGTGCCCAAATAGCTTCCACATAGCTGGACTTTACATCTGTTTACAATGCAGGAAGAAAATGGAAGAAGAGGCTAACAGCAAGCCAGTTTCCATCAAGTCTGAACCTTTTCTTGGGAAACAGACTTTTGCTGAAGCTCACCAGCAGACTTCCTTTCATACGTTATTGATTAGACCTGTGTCTCATTGTCATCACGAGTAGAAAAGGATTCTGGGAAAGCGGATCCATGTCAAAAGTTAGACAATTTGCCTTAGACCATTTATTATCATTACTTTTCCCTTTTAGGTGGGCAGGGAAGAGTTGGGAGGGAATGGGCTGTATGGTAACCAGGTATCCAAATCTTCCACAATCTTCTAGCAGGAAGTTCTTCCTTTTTCAGCATATTTGAAGTTAAGAGCACAAGCTCAGGGGTAATCTACCTGGGTTCGAATCCTGGCTCCACCACTTTCTTGGTGTCTGACTTTGGGCAAATTATTCCACTTACCTAATCTCTGAGCAGCCCAGAAAACAACCAGGTTTGAGCAGGACCTTATCCTTACTATGCCAATGCTCATGATCTAACCTCCAGCTGAGAGACAAGAGATCTAGTGTGGATAGCTTTAATTGCCCTCACCTTTAAAAAATTATTTATGTGTTTATATAGGTATGCTTGTATGTATGAGTTATTTGAGTAGCCAGTCAGAAGAGGTAATGCTGTGAATTTTGTTCACAGCAAGAACAAAGAAAGGTCTCACCAAGGCTTTCCTTTTGTTTCTAGTTGTATTAGTCCTTTCTCCCACTGCGGTGAACAAATACCTGAAACTGGGTAATTTCGAAAGAAACGAAGTTTAATTGGCTTATGGTTTAATAGGCTGTACAGGAAGCATGGCTGGAAGGCCTCAAGAAATTTTCAATCATGGCAGAAAGCAAAGGGGAAGCAGGCAGGTCTTACATGGCCCTAGCAGGAGGAAGAGAGAGAAGGCATAGGTGCCACATGCTTTTAAACAATCAGATCCGATGAGAACTCACTCACTATCATGAGAACAGCAAGGAGGATATCCACCCCTGTGATCCAATCACCTCCCTCTCAACCTTTCATGCAACATTGGGGATTATAATTTGGCATGAGATTTGGATGGAGACACAAATTCAAATTATGTCACTGGTTCTGCATTGTATTTATAATGTGTGGCAACAGGACAGATCACCTCTCTGTAGTTTCCTCTTCCAGAGCAGCAAGGTGATATAGGTCATCATAATTCCGGAACTAAAACACACCCAGGGCAAGCTGTAGCGGTGTAGAACGTAAAGTTTCTCTCTGTCTCTGTCTCTGTCTCTCCGTCTCTCTCTCTCTCTCTCTCTCTCTCTCTCTCTCTCTCTCTGTGTGTGTGTGTGTGTGTGTGTGTGTGTGTGTGTGTATACATGTGTTTTCATCTGTTTTGTTTGAAGTCTTGCTAAGGTTTCCTGGAAGTAAGATTTTAAAACCTTCACTTGATGTTCCTGCCTTATCCCAGCTCTAATAAGAGCTACTCTTTTCTTGTTAATTAAGAAAGAAAAGAAAACCTTGCTGCAGGAAAGTAGAATAACTCATCTGGCTAAGTTTCCAAGAGGCCGAGATGGCTGTGTGGATCTTTAACAGCCTGGCACTGTTATATAACTTTACAATGCAGGGCAGGATATAGCTCTCTCCCTTTGCCTACCCTTCTGAACTACTCGTTTAACAAATGGCTATGTACTGTGGTCCTGTTCACACATGCCTCTAACCTTTACCTTCACTGAAATACAATTTTAAGATTACAAAAGACATGTCCAGTGATAACACCTTAGATTGGTTCCGTGCTCAAGCTCTTTGTCCAGCTGGATCTAAGCAGCCATTGCAGTAGTGACTTATGATGGCCTGTGGAGGGCTGTAGCCTTAAAACACTCAATCCCTGATTGTGAAAAGCAATTCTTTTATTTTGCAGGAGGCCATTATTGAAAATCGAGCCCTGTGGATGATGATTAAAAGATGTTTTGGCTATCAGTCAAAGAGCCAGTATCGGATATGGCAGAGGGACTTGGCAAATGACCCCAGTTGGCCCCCACTAAACCAAACCTCCTACTCTGACATGCCGGGGTGTGGCAGAGGGGTGTCTTACAGCAATCCAGTATTTGAGAGCAATGAAGAACAACTTTGAAGGACATGTGATATCCAAGTTGATATTACAGAAAAACAATGACAAAAGGGACCGGTTTCATTGATTTTAAGAAATGAGACTCTTGCAACATCAGCTGGAGTTTGGGGATACCTATCAAATCATGGTGACAAACTAAAGTCTGTTTGATAAAATACTTTCTACAGAGAAGAACATTGACCCAGAAGAGTGCTTTCCTCTTGGCTCCTAAAGGGATGAAGGTATGGGAAGCATTCAGTGAAGGCAAGAATGGGCCAAGGATTGCCATGGAGACAAGCAGGCTAAAGGGGAAGAATATGTGATCTTTCTTCTTAAGACAGGGTAATACTTTCCTTTAAAAAAATGAGTTGAGGGGAAGTAGCACTGTGTATACTCATGGAGTTGTAACATGTTAAAGATCACTTTTGAATTTTTACTTCATCAATGGAAAAACTAATGCATGGGAAACATTACACCAACCTTTACTGTCTGGATTCTTTTCCTCTGTAGTCCTTTCCAGATCTGAGCCTTTTTCTTCTGCTTCTGGCCTTACCCTACGTATTATTAAGGATAAGCTCAGCCTATGCTGCAATATAAAAGCAATTCTCAGATATCAGTGCCTTAACGCACAAGAGCTTCTTTCACGATCCAGGTGACACTCTGGAACAGCTGTTCTTACAGCGGTGACTGCTTCACTCTGCTGGCTCCATCAGCTCGACACAAGGACTCTGTGTTTACTGTGAGAGGGGAAGGGATAGGCTGGAGATCACATGGAGGCTCTACACTGCCTCACCCCAAAAGTGGCACACAACTCCTTCCCTACTCATATCTCATTAGTCAGGGATTTGGCCAGGAAGCTGGAAAGTACAGTCTCCTGTGTTTGGGGATGCTTCATGGGCTCATGAGCTGTCACTACACAGGGTCCCCATGCTTAGAAGGGCCCCACGCTACTTTAACACTCTGCTGTTTCCATCTTAAAATTCTTAATTTTTGAACAAGGGTCCTCATATTTTCATTTTGTACCAGACCCCACAAATGATATAGTTGGTCTGGGATGCAGTCCTGGGAAGGAAAGGAAAATAGCAGATCAGAGAGCACGAGTGCTGTCCACTAACGTCCACTTCTCTTAACGCTAGAACTTACCCCATTTTTAGGAACCTCTCATGTCACATGGCCAACTCCAGAAATTTTCACTCCTCTGCTTTATTATTTTTGAGAAACATTCGTCTTGTGCCAAGGATTATATGGCACTATTGATGTAAGTTCTTACACAACCAGTATGTTTTTTAAGTCTCTGGCTTCAGGTTCCAGAAAACGAATATTTTCCTTATTTTATCACTATTACAATTTGATTATACTTGATTTGTTCAGCATAAGGAAGACTCAGGTTTTTGTTAGCTCAGGAGACAACACTGAATTCTAGGAGCACATTTACACATAATATTTTAAGGCAAAAGCAATATTTTTATTATGAGCATCAGATCCTAAGTGAATGTTCTAATCAGGGGTTAAGTGTCCTGGCCCAGGCTGGCTTTGCTACTTATTAATAGCATTTGCAAGCATTCCTTCCCCCTAACTGAGCTCTTGAGCATGGTTGATGGCTCTATGACTGAAGCTGATTCTGGGAACATGGTGTCTCCCAGCCACGAGGGTACCTTGTTACTTCTGGTTTTAAAATAGGGCTTGAAGATATTTCGGTGTTCCAAGACTGCAGAATCATTGCCTTTTTTTTTTGATACAGAAAGAAATGTTTCCTTTTGCAAAGCCAGCCTTAGCAATGATATGGCAGTTCTGAATGTCCTTTTCTGAAAGTGTTTCTCATTTTCCAAAAGTAGAGGGTTATGGGCAGGGGCAAGCTAGACATGGTTTGCCAGCTAGTCATGAGCAAGATCAGCCTGCACAGTTCATACTTAAATGTGCCCTTTGCTAAGTGTGTTCACCTCCATTAACTCACTTGAATTGTACAGTTGTCCCATAACTCATCAAGGAATGGTTTATCATCTCTACCACACAGATGAGAAACTGAGATTCAGGAATGGCAAGAGAAGATTTAGGCCTCAAATATAGATCTTCTGAGCAAACCTTATATTGCTTCCAAATACTTCCTAATTATGGAGCTCTAGCAGGGCAGGGTGCTTAGGGTGATCTCACAGTCAAGCAAAGATTGGGCAACTCTTTCCTAATACCAGGGCCTCTGTTCAAATGAATGCCAGTCATCCTGCCAGGCCTGGGCTAGAGGTGTGTTAAAAACGAAACCAAACCAAACCGAAAAATGATTGTCTGTTTGTCTTTCTGAGACTGAGTTGCTCTTGCCTTGGGCCTAAGTGATTCTATCCCTAGCAACGGCTGGCAGGGAACAGGAATAAAAGAATCTAGTCCTCCACTAGCCAAGCAGCCATAAAATCTTTGGGAAAAGAGACTCATTTTGAAGTCTGTATTCCTGGGGCTAACTACATCTTAGAAGCAGCAATTGAAAGAACAGGGAGTGCCTACCCTGTAAAAAAAACAGGGGACTGTGAAGGGTTATTCTGAGAAAGAAGGATCTGATTTGTGCCAGGTGGCATGAGAAGGCAGAATCCAGACAAGTGGGTAAAGATCACAGTGGGGAGGGCTTCAGGCCATCTGCCCTAACCACTGTCCTAACAGCCAGCACTGATACCAGTGGAATGTACTCCATGACATTGAAGGAACAAGTGGCTATTCAGAGGCCAATTAGAGAAGGAAGTCAGGTATCAGATGAAACTCAATTACCTGCGAGATCTCTTTCAGGCTTGATATACCCAATGTCTCAGTCTTATGCTGTGATGTGAACCATTTTCTACTGCTACCCACACAGAATACCAGACTGGCCTTGTACCTTGAAAGGGGATCTTACCTCCCTAGTGGAGATAAGATGCTAGGAAAGAGGTGCAGAGTGAGGCATTTTGATTGACAGATTGAATCTGGGGAATCAAGTTCAATCTGATTTGTGTATTTTCTTAAAGAGAGGTGTTTAAAATCTTTGCATGAAAGAGCATGGGAGAGTGCCCTGAACTTGAAGGCAGAGCAAGCTGTTATCAATACACTTTCTTGACCAGACTCTGAAGGAGAATAGAACACAGTCACATAGTCCAAATCATTTGAGACAGTGTCCTGTATGTTCATCCCAAGGCGCCTAGCTCTTACCCACAGAGAACCCTCACTCTGGGTTTCCCTCACTAAATATGTCATGATCTGAGAATGGAAATACATGCGTGCCATCTGTATCTTGTGTGCTTATGGAGATGTTCATGTACACGTAACCTGCAGATGTGTTGATCAAAAGAAAGTGATTATTTATTCAGAGCTTTGTATCTAGTTTATGCTATAATAAATTATTCTGTACAAAAGAGTCACATAAAATCTATAATTCAGTTGTCATAAAAATCAATCTCTCTCTGCAGTGGAGTCTTTCACTCTGTCTAATAAAATGGTTTACTCCAGTAATGTTGAATCAAACAACATCTTTACAAAGTTCCAGCCATTTTCTAACAACACAGATGCTGTTTTTCTCTGCTTTATACACAGGGCATTAGAGTTTACAAAATACTTTCATACTTCTTCTTTCATTTAAGCCTTGTAACAACCTTAGGAGGAAAGCAAGGCAAGGATTATTGTCCTTTTGATGAGGTACACGACTCTCCAGACGGCTCAGCAACTGGATCTAGGGCAGACGACTCGTACATGGAGAAGCTGGATTCAGACGTAGGTCCTTTATCAGCAATATCCCTGCTGTGTCATACTCCCATGTTGTTTTTCCTGAATGAAAAAAGAAAAAAAAAACTATAGCATAGAAAAAACAGATGACAGCAAAGGACGTATCCAATGTAATTGCCATCGTGAGCACAATTTCTTCCAGAAAGATATTTTGGTGTCTCATGAAAGTTCTCTTGAACCTGACCATCAATCACAGAAAAGGTCAACTCCAACAGCTGAGAGAGTAAAATCATAGTACCAAAGCCTCGTGAGCCTATTTCATGTGATCAGATAAAGCTCTGGTTTTTTACTTCAGTCTCCAGAAACAGAAACCTATATCCCTGCTTGATCTTATTCAGACCTGCTTTCCACAGCTTTTCAGGTTCCTATAGAATCTCTTTTGGCTTTGAAGTATGCTCACTTCTCTATGAATAAACAACTTGAAAACTGCTGCCCCATAATATTCTGTCTGCCCTTTGGTTTCCACTAGACTTGTGAACAATAACCTTTACACTTTGTTAATAAAATGATTTTCTTCAAAATTGAACAAAGATAAAATTAACAACAAAACATAACTCTCCCAGAATTGATCAAAGAGCCTTAGGAGTGAACCACCTGGCTTCGTCAAACACTTCCATCCTCAGGAAGACTGCATTTGCTATCCTCTTTGCCTTGAATGCTATCCCCCACCAACCTCCTCTTCCCATTGCTGATTCCTTTTCCTTCAGATTTCAGCTCACTTGTCACTTCCTTTAGAAGCCTTCCATGACCACTTCATCTAATGTTGCTCTTTCTGCATGATGCCTGTGCCACCGTTCAGATGACTGAGGCTGAAAGAGTGCTACTTGTTCAAGATCACGTCAAGGGGAAATGAATGATCTGAGTCTATAATCTAGATCTACTGACTTCCAAATCAAGGTTATTTACATTCTTCACATCTAGCCAGATTCTTCCAATTAAATTAGCTAATCTGTCAAGAAAGAGAATGCAGGATGCTGCATTGTCCATGGTTGGATGAAAAACAGTCTAAGAGTCATCCAGACTCTCCCAGCTCTTTTCCCTGCTGTCTTCTCTTGACTTCCCCTAAGTGTTTCAATGCCATGAAAAATGTGATGAGTCAGTGACTTGTGATAAAGGCTGCACATATAGTTGCTACAGAAATTCTGTTGAATTTAAAATTGTGGATAAAGGGGGTTATACTGCAGAAAGGTCTCACATGTGTTGTATGTATTGCACACTGTACAATCCTAGGATGGACCATTCATATTGTACTGCGAGCCCAGGGCGATGGTTCTGGATTATATCAACGAAGTTTTGTGGGTAAACGATGGCTTTTACTTTGTAATTATAAACACATATATGCAATGGAAAGTTCCACCTGTGCATGCTACAAACAGTTTCTACATCTTTAGACCGTCTCTTGGCACTGTCTCTCATGCAGAACTTCCCTCCTCTAAGCCCCTGGTTGCCACCTGCCTGATTACAAACGCCTCTTAACTAGTCTCCCTGAGATCTTTCTTCCATTTTCATTCTCAAAGTCTCCATCTATCCTATTGCACAACTCTGATGATGTTATGTCCATGATCAGAAACCCTTAATGGTCTGAATTGTCTACCAGATAAAGTACACATTGCTTACTAAGGATTTCAAGTCCTTCTCTACTGGCCACATCTGATTTCATCTCAGATCTTTTCCCTTATTGAATTCTGTACTTCAGCAAACTGAATTTCCAGCAATACTCCCAGTATTCAGTCCTCACTTTCCCACCTCAATAGCTAATAAGGTTTGGCTCTGTGTCAAACCAAATCTCACCTTGAAGTGTAATCCCCAAGTGCCAAGGGTGGGAACCAGGTAGAGGCAATTGGATCATAGGGGCAGATTCCCCCATGCTGTTCTTGTGACAGTGAGTAAGTCTCATGAGATCTGATGGTTTTATAAGTGTCTGGCATTTTCTTCTCTAGCACTCACTCTTGCTGCCCTGTGAAGAAGGTGCCTGCAGCTGAGCACAGTGGCTCATGCCTGTAATCCCAGCACTTTGGAAGGTCAAGGAGGGCGGATCACCTGAGGTCAGGAATTTGAGACCAGCCTGGCCAACATAGTGGAACTCCATTTCTAATTAGCTGGGTGTGATGGTGCATTCCTGTAGTTCCAGCTACTCGGGAGGCTGTGGCAGAAGAATTGCTTGAACCTGGGAGGCAGAGGTTGCAGTGAGCCGAGATCATGCCAGTGCATGACTGCACTCCAGCCTGGGTGGCAGAGCAAGACTCTGTCTCAAAAAAAAAGAAAGAAAGAAAGAAAAGAAAAAAAAGATGCCTGCTTCTCCTTTACCTTCTGCCATGATTGTAAGTTTCCTGAGGCTTTCCCAGCAATGTGAAATTGTAAGTTAACTGAATCTCTTTCCTTTATAAATTACCCAGTCTTAGGTATTTCTTCATAGCAGTGTGAAAATGGACTAATACAGTAAATTGGTACCAGAATGGTAGGGTGCTGCTGTAAGGACACCTGAAAATGTGAAAGTGATTTTAGAACTGAGTAACAGGCAGAGGTTAGAACAGTTTGAAAGGCTCAGAGGACAGAAAGATGTGGGAAAGTTTGGATCCTTCTAGAGATCTGTTGAATGGTTGTCACCAAAATGGTGATAGTAATATGGACAATGAAGTCCAGGCTGAGGTGGTCTCAAATGGAGATGAGGAACTTTTTGGGGACAGGAGTAAACCTGACTCTTCCTATGCTGTAGCAAAGAGACCGGTAGGCATTTTGCCTCTGCTCTAGAGATCTGTGGAGCTTTGAACTTGAGAGAGATGATTTAGGATATCTGGCAGAAGAAGTTTCTAAGCAGCAAAGCATTCAAGAGAAAGCAGAGTGTAAAAGTTTGAAAAATTTGCAGCCTGATGATGCAATAAAAAGGAAAAGAAAACAGTTTTCTGGGGAGAAATTCAAGCCTGGTGCAGAAATTTGTCATGAGTAACATAGGAGCTGAATGTTAATCACCAAGACAATGGAGAAAATGTCTCCAGGGCATGTACATGGGGAAAATGCCCTTCTTGACAGCCCCTCCCATCACAGGCCCAGAGGCCTAGGAGGGAAAAATGGTTTCCTGGTCTGAGCTCCGGGTCCCCTTCCTCTGTGCAGCCTCCAGACGTGGTGCCCTGAATCCCAGCGACTTCAGTCTTAGCTGTGGCCAAAAGAGGCCAGTGTACAGCTCAGGCTGTTGCTTCAGAAGGTGCAAGCCCTAAGCCCTTGTGGCTGACCCATGGTATTGGGCCTGTATGTACACAGAAGTCAAGAATTGAGATTTGGGAACCTCCACTTAAATTGTCAGAGGATGTACAGAAACACCTGGATGTCCAGGCAGATGTTTGCTGCAGGGGTGGAGCCCTCATGGAGAACCTCTGCTAGAGCAGTGTGGAAGGGAAATGTGGGGTTGGAGCCTTCACAAAGGGTCCCCATTGGGACACTGCCTAGTGCAGCTGTGAGAAGAGGACCATCTCCAGACCCTGGAATGTCAGTGGAGATCCACTGACAACTTCCAGTGTAAGCATGGAAAAGCCACAGGCACTAAACACCAGCATGTGAAAGCAGTCAGGGGGAGCCTATACCCTGCAAAGCCACAGGGGTGTAGCTGCCCAAGGCTGTGGTAGCCCACCTCTTGCATCAGCATGACCTGGATGTGAGACATGGAACCAAAAAAGATCATTTTGGAATTTTAAGGTTTGATGACTGCCCTGTTGGATTTTGGACTTGCATCCTATAGCCTCCTTTGTTTTTGTCCAATTTCTCCCATTTGGAATGGGTGTATTTACCCAGTGCCTGTACCCACATTGTATCTAGGAAATAATTAACTTGTTTTTGATTTTATAGGCTCATGGATGGAAGGGATTTGCCTTGTCTCAGATGAGACTTTGAACTTAGATTTTTGGGTTAATGTTGGAATGAATTAAGATTTTGGGGGATCATTGGAAGGGTAAGATTGTGTTTTGAAATATGAGGACATGAGATTTTGGAGTGTCCAGGGTTGGAATAATATGGTTTGGCTCTGTGTCCCCACCCAAATATCATCTTGAAGTGTAATCCCCATAATCCCCATGTGTCAGTAGTGAGATCAGGTGGAGGTAACTGGATCATGGGGGCAGCTCCCCCCATGCTGTTCTCATGCGAGTGAGTCTCACAAGATCTGATAATTTTATAAACATCTGACATTTTTCCTGCTGCTACTCACTCCATCTTGCTGTCCTATGAAGAAGGTGCCTGCTTCTCCTTTACCTTTCATCATGATTTTAAGTTTCCTCAGACCTCCTTAGCAATGTGGAACTGTGAGTCAATTAAATCTCTTTCCTTTATAAATTACTCTGCGTCGGATATTTCTTCATAGCAGTGTGGGAATGAACTAATACAATACCTTGGCTCATGTTCTCTCTTTTGAGGCATCAGTAATTTTTACTTTTATCTTGACACATCCAAATCCCACCCATTTCTCAATATTAATATCCCATTAGAATACCATGTGACCTGCCAAGCCAGAAAGGAGCTCTCTTTCTCCACACAGCCATCACATTCTACATATCTATTCATTGTGTGTGGCGTGCATTTTTTTTTTTTTTTTTTGCTTTGCATCATAGTCCGGTAGTATCTTAACTTCCCACATCTCCCACCCAACCCCACTTCAATAGAGAGTACATTCTCTGAGGGTAGGGTCCAAGCCTGAGTTGTCTCAACTTCTCATCCTTCACCTAGCACAGAGCCATGGTTGGGGGCTCAGCAAGCAGTTGTCACATGATTGAATAAAAAATATAATCATTGGGATATTTTGTTGATTTATTTCTCACGCTTTGTCTGCAAACACCTGTTTCTCATCCAGTACACTGAAGCTTAACTCAGTAATAGAGCTGAGTTAGTGATGGCAATGTTGTACTTAATAAGTTTGGCTGTCTATTTATACAGTGAGGGAGTGGGATTGTGGTGTGGAATTAAAAGAGTTAGGTGTGTGCTACAAAGACTCTGTGTGTGTGTGTGTGTGTATGTGTGTGTGTGTATACACATATATATGAAGCATGAGCAAGAGAGATCCATTCTGTTATCTATGGTCCGAGTGTCAGAATGTAATAAAACAAGGTGGAGGGAATTCCCCTGTGGCCTCTGTCACCTGGCAGTGAGATGGCGGTGGGAACACAGGCAGAAAATGCATGTTTTTTTTAAATGGAGTTTCTCTCTTATTGCCTAGGCTGGAGTGCAATGGCACAGTTTGGCTCGCTGAAATCTCTGCCTCCTGGGTTCCAGTGATTCTCCTGCCTCAGCCTCCCAAGTATCTGGGATTACAGGCATGTGCCACCATGCCCAGCTAATTTTGTATTTTTAGTACAGATGGGGTTTCACCATATTTGTCAGGCTGGTCTTGAACTCCTGACTTCAGGTGATCCACCCACCTAGGCCTCCCAAAGTGCTGGGATTACAGAAGTGAGCCATCATGCCTGAGATGTGTGTTTCTAGTGGCTGATGCTATCACACACAGATATACAAGTGACATAAAGTGTCTTCACATATCTATAAGTTGTTAAAGGATAAAAAAAGTAGTTAAGAGATATAGAGATGAACCAAGGGTGATACACGGTATCTGTGCACATCACGGAGAGGCCTGGGATTCCCTCTGCCTATACAACTTCAGGGTCAGGCAAGGCCCCAGAAGCCTGACCATGGAAGCAGCAGCAATAATCTCAAAGTGGGGCCTATGGCCATACAGGCTGTGAGAGGGAAGAGCATGCTGTCACAAGAGGACTGCACACTGCAGCATGTATGGGGGATCTCTGTGAACCTTCTCAATGACTCAGGAGGGACTCCAGAGTGGTGGGGTTTCCATGGCCCCATTTTTGACTGTGGTCCCAGATTTACATGGCTAGGGAAACATAGGTTATAAGATAGGAAAGAAATCTGTCCCCAAGGTGAATACCCATTTGGTGAAAGTCCACACAGGGACACTTTCAGGGAGAATCTTCTCAGAAAGCACAGCAGAGCCTCAGGGCCACCCTTTGCTCCTGGTCTGCTCAGGAACTAAACAGAATACAAGGTGGAATGACTCCCAGCTGGCTGAGTGCTCTTTCTTGAATGCCAAGCCGGTTTTCTCTTGACCCAGCCCAAGGTTAGCCTTGAGAATTTCATAAAGGCTTAAATAGCCTCAGGAATTCAGTCACAGTGCATGACTATTTGGTAACTCGACCTGGAGATAATTTTGTAGGTTTGAATCCTCCCTAGATGGACCCTGGAATCCACTTTGGTCTGGATGCCAAGAGTTATACATGGGAAAATCCAAATCTTTGTGTCTGCCTACACCTCAGCCTTGCACAGCAGTCAGGAAGGTACACAGGTGACCAGGCACAGTGGATGGTTCAAGGCAGCAGGAGTCTAGCTGTACCTAGGCCTGTATGAGGGCAGAACTGGCCTTGGGGGCATAGGATACCATGCTAGTCAAAGCCTCAAGCTTTGACCAGTGCCCAAGTCTGACTGCATCATTAGAGGCCACACAGTTCTCAAACAAAGTCAATCTCAGAATTGACTCTTTTGGGGCAGTGGCACATAGCAGGTTAAAGGTACAAGTTGAGGAGTCAGGCAGATCTGAGTTCTAATCCAGACTTCTCTGATCTGCCATTTTGAGCAAATTAGTCACTATGTCTGTGTCTTAGTTTCCTTCACTGTGAAATAGTACAAAATGTTATATTGATCCCTGACCCTGGTCTCTGTTACAGACCTCCTAAAACCCTTGTAATTTCCCGAGCAACAAGCATGCCAGGAGAACCTTTTGTTCTAATGTTTGGTCTCTTGTTCAGGTTCTGAGAAAGAGCTCCTAATAATCGTGCAGGTATGGGTAACAGGGGGATCCTTTGTTCTAGCATTTGGCTTTTGACCTCTATTCCTAACAAAGAGCTCCTAAATTCCTAGAAACTTCCTGGTGATAGGAACATGTCTTGTCGTAATGAGGCAACTCTTAGTGGACTCCTGGATAGGAACTGGCCACTAGAAAGACCAAGCCATGGTTAGAAGCTTGGAGCGTTCAGCCCTACTCCCCACTCACCAGAGAGAAGAGAGCAGCTAGAAGTGGACTTAAAAGTTCATCATGCTTACATGATAAATCCTTTATAAAAACGCCTGAACTAGGGGGCTCAGAGAGCTTCCAGATTGGCAAGCACATCCCCATGCAGGGAGGGTAGTGCACCCCAACTCCATAGGGACAAACCTCCTGGGCTTGGGACTCTGCCAGACCTTGCCTGTGTATGTCTTCATCTAGCCATTTTTCTGTATCTTTTATTGTATTTCTGAATAAACTGGTAAATATAAGTAAAGTATTTCTCTGAGTTCTGTGACCCATCGTAGCAAATCTCCAATTGGCTGTTGGTATATTTATGATGTTATTCATAATAGCAAAAATCAAAGGAGATTAAATGTGATTCATTATTTCTTTTTCTTCATCTCTCAAACTTTAAGGAAGCTTCTTAAGTCTTAGCTTTACACACGGTATAACTACTTATTGTTTTGTAGGAGTCAGTAAAAGAATAAATTGAAGAATGCATGATTGAAGAATGAGTGAAATTACACTATGGATTTCCAGGAATTGAATGCATTTAACTTTATTTTAATACAAATGGAATTAACTATGTTTTACTATTTGTTTAAATGATGTTTTACTTATTTATTCTTATTTTTAAAATAACATACAAGGTGACCTACCTCTAGCCTTTGCTTACAGATTCAACTACTTATGCTTTGAAAGAGTGAACTTTCTTTCTAGCCCTTCTTATTTTTTAAATCGGCAGTTTCTGAATAGTTTCTGTCTGTGAGATCTCCCATGAGACGCAAAGACCTGTGCAAAACAGTCCAGATTTGGACATATTTGTCGGTGATGTTTAGTTAGTTTTTTTTTTTTTGTTTGCTATCTTTGCTTTGTTTAGCAAAGTTTCTATGTTCTGGAGAACATAGAATAGTCCACAACAGAAATTCATAGGCTTCTTTTTGAAACATGACTCTCCAACTTGAACTATCATGAAAATCCTCAAGGAGCTTATTAGAAATACATTCCTCAGCCGGATGAGACATACGTTCAATCATAATCTCTAGGATGGGTCTTGGGGAGCTATATCTTTATCAAACTCTCCAGGCGATTCTAACGATGAATCAGGTTTAGAAACCATAGCCCTAAAAGAACAACTTAGATTATTTTCTTTCAAATGTGCTGTCTTGTACTTGTCCCTTTGGAGACTCATCTACAATTTTTTCTGCCACTCACCCTGCATTGAGAGAACTTTCTGTGGTACATTTCCTTTGTAAATTCTGTTTGTCACTGTGCATTCTCTACCTTTTTTACAAAAGCAGTGCCTGGTGAAAGGAAATCCTGCTGACAGACTTCTCACACTTGAGGTAAACCCATTTATCCCTGCCCTTTGTTAGAGCTCCAAGTACTCAATTCCTGACAAAACAATCACCTGGTGGCTAACCTCAGTGGGGAAAAGCATTGCCATGATCCATGGGCAAAAACACAGAATGGGGTTAATTACTTATATTCTTCAAATTAGTTGAAAAGTTATGCAAAACTCCATTTTTTGAGATATACAACTAACCCACCCTCCAGATAAGGGATAAAAAAATAACTAATTCTGGACCATTCTCCGGTTTGAATATTTTAAGGAAATCCTCATCTCGCCAACTAGGTTAGATCATCTGCAATTGATTAGTAAGAAATCAGTTTGCCTTGGGACATTGGTTTAGAGGTTATTCTCCTTAAAATAGATCTTGTGATCTGACTCATTATGGAATGCCTCTGTCCATTCTCCATCTTTGTAACCACCACACCTTATCACAGCTGTTTTCTTCCCTCTTTTGAATCCACAAATGCAATCAAACCTCTGTTCTATCAGTAGCCACAACACCAGTTTCAGAAGTGCCACTGTCCTCTGGTCAGCACCGTTTACTGGTCTCAATGGTTGTGAGCATTTTTAGTAGTAGTGAGGGGAGAAGAGGTAGGAGTTTAATGTTCACCAAGGCATTGACCTGACTGCACGGGGACATCTTTTGGCCACTGGTCTGACTCAGGTTGGTGGCTTACCTGACAAACACAGTTAACACTCGACATCATTCTCACTGGCACTTACTATTCTCATCAGACAAGTCATACAACTGAAAAGTTTGTGTGGATTTGTTCTTGTGGCCAGTCACGTGGAAGGCCTTCCAGAATATTAGCTAAAGTAGACATTCTGTTTCTCTACAGCTAATACAGAGAGCACAGGGGCACCATGGCATATGCTTTGACAAGCTTAAAGCCCTTCATAATAGTCAATAGATTTGCAGGAACATAAAGTGAGCTATTGAATTTTCCTGGAACAATTCTGATACTTTATGGTGAAAGAATTGTCAGATCAAACTCAACACGGTTACATGGACAATTTTAAATTGAGGGGAGAAGAAACTGGAGATTCTGAAGTGAGAGAATTGAGGAAGAGGTGAGAGAATGGGAAGATACAGGTGGTTTTCCTTCCCAAAGAAAGAATGGGTTGATGGTACCTACAGGTGCAGTGAGTGCAAACATTAGAGAACACTTCATTCTTTTCTGAAGTTGAGCTCCCCAGAAGCAGACATTGAGGCCCAGCTAAATATTGATATATAAATCTTTTGTGAAGGAAGTGTTTCTAGGAGAAACTGGTAAGAGAGTGAAAGACGATCAAAGTAAGAATGTGATTTGGGGCAGGGTCTTCATGTCAACCTGATACTGCCAGGGAGCTTTGGAATGTAAACGTTACTTCACTCTGTCCCAACTCTTGACAAGGAAACAGAGACTTCTTCCTTGTCCGTCACCGGCTCAGGGTTGCCTGGGCAGGGTGGGGGTGGGAAGCAAACTGCAGGCACCTTTGGGTCTTTGGTAGAACAGGCAAAGGGGCTCAAGGGCAACCCTCCGAAGAGGGTCAGAAGAAAAGCAAACAAATGCCTGTGAAGGCATCAAAGACATCCGAGAAGATCTAAGCAGACCGCTGACAATGTCTGCAACGGAGCATCACGGGAAGAGTATGTTCCCTAGGCAGGAAATGAGGCACTTATTCATCACACAGTATTTTTTGAACACCTAGTCCTGGTGCTAAGGGCTTGGATTTGAAGACGGATGGTTCTTTCCCTAGAATGTGTTAAGAACTACTCTTGACGTATGTATCAAATGTTATGGGAATAGTCCCCAAAGCAAAGTTGTTGGATTCAAGGACAGTGAGGGCCACCCAGCCTGGGACACATGAAGCATTCGGAAAATAGAACTGACTCCATGAGAAAGTAAATCAATTAATATTTATTTGATGACTGAAGAGGCAGGTTTTTTAAAAATCCAAAACACAGGAATTAAATTCTAAAAATTGCTTCAATGATCCACAGTATATTAACAGTATTTGCAATACATCAAGCCTCATTTTACAATAAACACCAAGGAGAGCATAGAATTTAGTTCAACTTCTGGTTCTTGACTCCCATGAGGGGCATGGAAGAGCTAGCTGAGCTACCTAAGCTTCTGTCTCTGCCACTGTGGAGGATGGCTGTAGCCGTTCCTTGAATAAGAGTAGAAATGAGGCCAGGTACGGTGGCTCATGCCTATAATCTCAGCACTTTGGGAGGCTAAGGCAGATCAATCACCTGAGGCTGGGAGTTCAAGACCAGCCTGGCAAACATGGCGAAACCCTGTCTCTACTAAAAATACATGAATTATCTGAGCCTGGTGGTGGACCACTGTATTTCCAGCTACTTGGGAGACTGAGGCAGGAAAATCACTTGAACCTGAGGTAGAGTTACAGTGAGTTTGAGATTGCCCCTCTGCACTCCAGCCTGAGATTCCATCTCAAAAAAAAAAGAGTAAAAATGAGAGATCCAGAGAAAACTTACTAGCAGAGGTGAGGGAGCCTTTTCTTCATAGATCAGGAGTCAGCTATGAGTGGGTAAAAGGGAGTTTATTTTCCTTTAGCTTCACCTGCTATAATGACAAGTCCCCACGCTGCCTTGCTCTGTACTGGAAGCTGCAATATATTCCAAGAATCAATCTCTTTCAAGCATTGTAACTTCCGCCAACAGATTCTGAATCATCCAGTTTCTATAGGAGGAATTCACCTCAAAAGATCCTGCTAAGCAATGAATGGCCATACCTACGTTCGTTGTACCTACATATCTCAGTGACAAGTCACACCTAAATCTGGCAAGGAGGGATGAGCTTGCCCAAGCTTCATTTGTAAAATTGTACACAAGAGCAGCTGGAGAAAAAGTAGAGAATACATAAGACTTGGACTTGTGAGCGTGGCTCCTGCAGACTGAGCTCAAGGGCAAAGTTTGTACCTCATCTGTCTACAGATCGTCATTTTAGGACCCAAAATAGTGTTTTGCATATGACAGTTTTCCACTGTTATTGGTGAGGAGAGCTGAAGAAATTGGGGAACTACTATTGAAGCTCCAGTGGTTGTTTTTGTCAATAATATAAAATCGAATTCCCTCTCCACACTGTTCAGACTTCCGTTTCCTGGCTCCAATTTAGTCCAGTTGTCTTAGAAGTTTTTCTTCCAAGGCTCTTCTTCACAGAGTAAGAGACAGTGCACATTATAAGTTGTAATTTTTTTATGGTAAGTTTTAGTTCATACTTGAAATATATTTCTGAATTGAACAGTATCTTTAAAATGGAGATTTAGTTTGCTTTACAAATTTTTGTTCATTTAAAAAAAATGAGTCAAGAAAACAAAATATTCCATGAGTGAAATGATTTAATAATTGCCTAAATTTCACTTTTTGCCAGTTTTTTCATTTTGTTAAAATTCATTCATTAGTTGCTATAAAGTTATTAATTAAAATGTGTACATTTTTCTCTTTTAGTGAAAAATATCTTAGTATAGTGGACAAGTCTTCATTACTTCTTTATATACAGCAATCTTTATTTTTAAAAATTATTTTTACTGGCATAATTACATATACAACAGTCTATAAAAGACCATTTGACTGTCTATGTTTATTTTCTAGCTATTGCTATGAATTCTACCTCACACATGAAAAATTTGTCACGTAGATGAAGGGGACATAAAGAATGATCTTTTCTAGGTGTCAAATAGGTCCACAATGTCGCTTTGCTTCCTGGAATCCTAAGACTCTGTTCGTGTGCACA
Organism: Callithrix jacchus; assembly: GCF_049354715.1. Lineage (NCBI taxonomy): Eukaryota > Metazoa > Chordata > Mammalia > Primates > Cebidae > Callithrix > Callithrix jacchus. The sequence goes on along the minus strand of NC_133516.1, from coordinate 22,291,028 downwards.
CTGCCCCAGGCACTCTGGCTTCCTTCCTGGCCCCCAGCTTCAGGGTTTTGAAACCTAACAGTCCTTTTACTCAGAACCCTCTTTGCCCGAGTATCCACAGGCCCTTTGCAGTGTCTTCCCTGACCACTTTATTATTATTATTACAAAGTATTTGTATCTTTATTCAATTAAATTAAAACAGACCTGCCAGGTATATTATATAACATTCACCATATACATATGACTTAGGCAATGCAAGATAATTCTAGGTATGTTGATTACTCAACTACGAGTAACATGAACGGTGTCATTGGTGCCCAGCAAGTGCTCCTTTTCACATTGGCTGTCTGCACTTTTACAGCATGGTTAGAGGAGCAACTATGAGTCATGATATGGATTACCAGTAAAATTTTGTGGGAGAAGGGGGGAACAATGACAATCTAGTACAGATGAACAGTCTCCTAAATGCAAACAGAACACTCGACAGTTACATTTTTTAAGAAGTTCTTCCGTCGTGTTAATGACACAAAACTTCTCTTTTTTGAAGTGGTATGTAGGGACAGGTTGGGGTATGTGGAGACAGGTGGGGGAATGCTCTTAACATTGGTATAATTATTCCTAAAACAACAACAATGGGCTGCGCATGGTGGCTCATGCCTGTAATCCCAGCACTTTCGGAGGCCAAGACAGGCAGATCATTTGAGGTCAGGAGTTCGAAACCAGCCTGGCCAACATGGTGAAACCCTGTCTCTACTAAATTAGCCAGGTATGCTAGTGGGCACCTATAATCCCAGCTACTTGGGAGGCTAAACTTTTCCCCATCTCTGTTTTTTTTGTTGTTGTTTTCCGGAAATTGTGTTCCAGGTCAGAGATCGTGGAAGATGAAATACTCTCTCAGTCATTTACTGCCTCTGGCTTTATTCTGATAGGAAAGCCCTTCAGAGCTCCATAACTTGGCTTCTTCAGGGATGACCAGTTCTTCAGGCCCCGGTGCAAGGTGGGCATTTCATTCTGCTCCATTTTGAATATCCTCATCAGGCTCCTTCCTCCCCTCTTGTCTCTGAAGGCCCCTGTCTTACGCTATATGGTGCTGACAACTTCCTTCTCGTCAGGAAAGAGTTTGCCTTTGCAGTTCATCAGGATGCATTGTTTTACTTCCAGTCTTAGGAAACCAGGAGTCTGGTCTCTTCAGATGGAAAAGATCTAAGGAAACCCAGCTTGAGTTACAACCCGCTGAACTCTGTGGCTAGAGACACTAGTGTGATCTGGAAGAGGCCACCGCCATAGATCCTGAGGCTGCTTCTCCCAGAAGAGATGCCCTCAGCCCCCCAGCACGTGTATTAACCCAATAGGTGACTCTTCCACCTGCACGTCTACAAGGGGCTGACTAAGCCATTGAGGCATGACTGGATCTTCACATTGCCTCTGGGGGTCTGGCATTAGGTCCTGTAATCTGTAATGTCTGTTGCGGACCTTCCAGGAGGCAGGGTTTGATGCTGTGTGACTGTTTTCCTCACAGAGCTTGTCCTCTGGTGGCTAAAGTGAGTGCTCAGTATTTAGAGACCCTGGGGATTATCTAATCCAAACTTCGACCTGATGCCCAGTGTCAGCATTCACATCTCTGAGACTAGGAAGCTAGTGCCTCCAAGGCACTTATGAGCCCTGGGATTATTCAAAGACTTTATTTTGAAGTGAGTATTTTGTACTTGCACAGGCAAGAGTGCTTGTTCCTCAGTGGGAAGGAGCTGAGGCCTTGGGTCTTGGCTGGTGGAGAGACGAGAGTCCAGCTTGCCACGGTTGACAAGCTGTTCTCGACTGGGCACACCTTAGTTTGCATCTCCTTCATCATTATTACTCCTCACTTCCCATCTTTCTGTTCTCAAGTCTTACTTTTATTCCCCTTAGGATCCCCAGTAGGCTATCCTTTCCTACCTCTCTTGACTCTTTTCACACATTTTGCTCCCTGGCCTAGACTGGGCTCACTGGATGCCACTATACACCATTCTTTCTATCTGTCAACTTCAGCTTGTCTTTGAGATGTCAGAACAGATGACACTTCCTTTTGGGAACCTGTTTGTATTCCATTAAATCTGAGTTTAGTGTGTTTCCCACTTAAGAGGCTGCTTGTCTGTCATTCCCAAGTAATTGTAAACGCCCTCAGAATAGGGACTTTTTCCTTTTATGCCATTATATCCGAGGGCCTAGCACAACGCCTGGAACATCTGTTGTTCCGTACATAATTACTGAGTAAAAATGGAATGGAGTCACAATGAGTGCTGTGTGTATCTTCAGGCTACATGTAACGGAAAACTGAAGCAAGAGTGGCTTTATGAGTACACTTAATTGTGTATTTAACATGGTGTCTAGGGGTAGGTAGGTTCTGTGACTCAGTGGCATTATAAGCATCTAAGCTCTTTGCCCTTTTCTCATCATACTTTGCATAGTGATTTTCATCCTCTTCACCATCTAAAGATGGCGACCATGCTCCAGGCATTGCATTCTCATGCATCACTTTCAAAGGAAGGCAGAAAGGAGAAGACAGAAAAAAATGATCTCTCTCTTTCGCCAATAAGATAACCTTTTCCACAAGGCTAGAATCCCAGCTGTCTTTCTCTTACATTTAATTGTCTAGAACTGGGCCACATGCCCACCTATAGACAAATCATTGATTCATCCTTGGTGCTTTTAGCTAGTCGTGCTGCACAAATTTGTTTTTTGTTTTTTTTTTTTCAGCAAGAAATACGAGTAAATAGCTGATGGGTAAGAAGTGAATGACAGCTGCCACTCATGTCTTTAATGAAGTTTTACTAAAATCCAGAACATCTTTATTCAAATCTGCATTTTACCTTAGATTGTTACTACTTACAAGGCAACATTTACACTGGCACACTGTACTTTAGTATGGGTATTTCAGGAGCTCTGGCATGAGGAGCTGTGGTTTTCTGTCTGTTTATTCTCATCAGCCACTTTCTCCTGGTCAGAGAGCACTTCGACCTCTCCTGAACATCAAGTTGGACACTTGTGCTGGCTCAACGTAATCAGTGACTATTTCTGTCAGTGGAAACAGCCAAGTACCATCCTCTAGTAATTTTCATTCACAGCAAATTTTCTTCCACAGTCGAAGTGCAAGGACGAAATAAGGGCCAATAAAATGACAAAAATTTTCATCATGAACAAATTAACTAACTCTGGAATGAATCACAGTATACTTATTTTTTGATGAAAATATCACATTCAGTGGTGTTGAAATTTGGGCTACAACCTCAATCCTTGGTCTTTCTAGCATCTCCTCCCTCCACACACTTTGCTCATTTGAAAACTTTTGTAAACTGTAAAGAGTAAATGAAAAGAATCTAGTTATTAACATAGTTTACTTTTTTTTTTTTTTTTGAGACAGAGTTTCGCTCTTGTTACCCAGGCTGGAGTGCAATGGCACGATCTTGGCTCACTGCAACCTCTGCCTCCTGGGTTCAGGCAATTCTCCTGCCTCAGCCTCCTGAGTAGCTGGGATTACAGGCATGCGCCACCATGTCCAGCTAATTTTTTTTGTATTTTTAATAGAGACGGGGTTTCACCATGTTGACCAGGATGGTCTCGATCTCTTGACCTCATGATCCACCCGCTTCGGCCTCCCAAAGCGCTGGGATTACAGGCATGAGCCACCGCTCCCGGCCTCATAGTTTACTTTTTAAAGCCTCTTTCTTCTTGATTAATGGAATGATTGTGATGATGATTACTTCTCTCTTACTGAGTGTGGAGAGTGTAATTGTTATCATCTTAAATCTTTATATCACCCAATTATCATTGACATTTTATGTAGTAGAAACCTAAAATTTAGATTTTAAGTGATTTTTCCAGGGTCATCAGTAAAGCAGAGATTAGAACTCAGATTTTTCTAATTCCAAAATGATTCTTACATTCTCTTTCACGAGCCAACCTTTCTTCCTTCAATTCTCATTGTCACCCTTAATATTTCATTACTTTTTCAAAGTCTGCAGGGTTTTTATACACCTCTTACTGGTTAATCCTTTTGTCTTAGGCTTTAGCAAAGGGACTATACTCATTCCTTGGCTGAGATGTTTATGGACAGCACACAGAATTATTTATGGTTATCTTTCTAGTTTGACGGCTTTCCTCTCCTTCATTCCTCAAGTCTAGAGGCACTCATGTCTAGCTAAGTAAACAAACACTAAGAAAGAAAAACACACACACACACACACACACACGCACACACACACACACGCACGCACACACACACACGCACACACACACGCACACGCACACACACACGCACACACACACGCACACACACACGCACGCACACACACACAGCAAGCAGATTAACAGACCACTCCTGCTCCTGAGAAGATTTTCTCTTTTTCCTTTGTTAGTCTAATAGGCAAGGTGTGTACTAAGAGATTTTAAAAGTACATGAGAAGAGCAGTCACAAGCTGTGATGATTGTGAGTTCACAGAAGCCCAGGGGATTTTGATATTTCTTCAAGGAGTTAGCCAGGAGAAACCCTAACCGGTTGAGTTTAGATGGAGGAGAACAGTAAAACCCCCCAGCGGGCTTTGCTCAACCAGGGAGAGGAGGATGAACTGGTGAGTCTTCCCTTTATTTTATTAGTCTTCTCAAAGTGCCCAAGGATGTGAGCAGGGGCTACAGCTTAAGTGGAAGAGAGAGTGTGGCACGGATGCTTCAGACTTTAGGACCTTGAAAGGTTTCAGTCTGGTAAGGTTCCTTAAGGGCTGCAAAGCACCATTTTACAGTGGGGGAACCTGCAGGGGCTGAGAAACTTGTGTCCTCTGCATGATAGAATTCTCGCCATCTTCATATGCAATGACCCTGTGAAGTTTCCTTAGACATTTAGAGTATTTGCCGTGTCCCCATGGTGCTCATTGAGGTGTCTCCCCCTTGTTTTTAGGTTGTCATGTGATTGGACAGACTCTAGTGAAAACAGGAACTCCTTTTTTATTCTCATGCTTTGGGTATGTATGCATGACCTAGGCTTAGGGTGCTTTGGGCAAAGTCATGGTTTTATAAGCACAGAGAAAATTTTTAAGCATCAGCTACTAAAGAAGGAATAGAATGTGGCCTGGGATTTTAATACATCTTTTAAAAAAATTCTCACATGTCCAATTTTTTTTCTCCACTGCTCTTTTCATCAAACACACACACACTTAAAAATAACAATTAAAAAGTTGAAAACTGTAGTGTTTATTTGGTGCTAAGGAGGTTACATTTATGATTTTATATAATCCTCAGAACTCAGTGATGAAAGGAACTAATCCTATTTGATTGAAAAGAAATCTGAGACCAGGGAGGTTAAATAACTTGCCCAAGGTCATTAGCCTGCAAGAGACAGGCTGGGAATCCAGCCCACTCCTTCCTTCTCCACATCCTGTGCTGTTCACAGTCCTACAGTGGCTCCAGTTAGATAATGAAGAAAGGAGACAGAGATAGACGGGGGAAGGATCAGAGTGAGGGCACATTTGGGGGCCCGAAAGAACCTGGAGAAGATGGTTCGTAGATTAGAACGATGTCAGTTTCCTGGCTGGCCTCCTGGTTCCCTGTGAGATCTGTGGCAAATTCATACCAGCTCTCCCTCCATATATCCTTGTTTGCTAATCCAAGGCAAATATATGATTTCATCTGCATTTGTGTTGTTCAATAAGGCAGCCACAGGCCAAGTGTAGTTTCTGAGCACCGGAAAAGTAGCTAGACCACACTAAAATATGCTTTAAGTGTAAAATACCAGGTTTTGAAGAATTCAGTAAAAAAAATGGTAAAATTTCTTAATAATTTTTATATTGTTTACACATTGAAATGACACTGTTTTACATAGGTTAAGTAAAGATTCACCCGCTTCTCTTTACATCTTTAATGTGGCTGCTAGGAAATTTAATATTATGAAGGTGGCTCGTATTTGTGACTTGCATTATTGTACCATGCTAAGCTTGACAACGGCACAGCACTTCAACATCTTCAGAATGAAGGCTTTTAAAGAACTAAAATCTATTCACCAGTGTTCGCTGCTGAACAGTTCCATCAGCGCTGATGTTTCCAATACGTAGATGAGAGTGCATGATAAACTTAAGCTGCTCTTTATTCTTCTCTAACTAGTTGCTGTATTTATAAAGTTGATAGCCCGATGTTTTAATTCTCTCACACACAGAAGGGACGTTAGTACGACAGGATTAAATAATGAACCAGGTGCCACAGTTTTCTTCCTTTTTGCAGGTGACCAAATACTTTTATAGACACTCACCAGAAACCTTTATTAGGAATCCCAGTAAGCTCATTCTGAGGAAGGGGAGATGGCTGTAGATTTCTTTCACAAATCTTACTCTTGGGCATACAGCACAGATGCAAATCCTACTCTGGTGGATCAGGTAATTCAGTGAGTCAGGTAGACCTGAGGCAGCTGGGGTGACTTAGCTCCAGGCAACTGCTGTCCTGATCTTGCAATTGCTGGCCTTTTAGAAGGAAGTCAGGTGAGGAACAACACACACTGGGGCCTGTCGGAGAGTGGGAGATGGGAGGAGGGAGAGCATCAGGAAGAATAGCTAATGGGTGCTGGGCTTAACACCTAGGTGGTGGTTCGATCGGTGCAGCAAACCACCATGGCACACTTTTACCTATGTAACACACCTGCACGTCCTGCACATGTACCCCTGAACTTAAAATAAAAGTTGGAAATTTTAAAAAGTAGAGAGACCCCTGGCTGGGCACGGTGGCTCATGCCTGTAATCCCAGCACTTTGGGAGGCAACGGTAGGAAGATAGCTTGAGGCCAGAAGTTTGAGACCAGCCTGGTTAACATAGCAAGAGCATTTCTATTATAAATAAAAGAAAAGAGACCCTAGAGAACTCCCTTGTTCCTTCTATTGTGAGGGCATGGGAACAAGACGGCTGCCTATGCACAGAAAGAGGGCCCTCATCGGCCACTGGATCTGCTAGCATCTTAATCTTGGACTTCCCAGACTCTAGAAATAGATGTTTGTTTTTAAAACTAAAAGGTACAAAAAAATAAATAGAGGGAAGCCAGAATTTGACTTTTTATGTGATGTAGCCTGATTATAAATTTTGAAAACAAATTCATCTTTTTAAGACATTCAGTAGGTCAAACTCAACCTGGGCAAGGTTTATTCCCAGCCTTGGGGGCTGTCAGTCTGTGACGCTGACGGCCTCACCCACTTGCTCTTCCTTCCCTGAAGATTCCTGATGACCCAGTCTTCTATTTGCATTCATTATTTCAAGTGAACGATCAGTTGTGATCGTGAGAGGCACTGTGGTAAGAGTTAGAGACAGTTGAGGCAAATAATGAACTCCTTCAATCAAACACCCCTGAAAAGCCTAAGTGAATGGAGGGGGATGCTGTGAGATTATGCAAGTTCAGTCTTGGGTGATTCTGCTGAGCTCAGCATGGAGATAAAGCTTTGCACTGGCCTATAGAGTTGAGGCTTGTTATCACTCCCATCTGCTGTTCTCATCCTGCTCGCACTTACTGTCCTGGGAAGGGTGCAGTGCTAGGTACTTGATAAACAGATTTTCATTTTACCCTCACAACAGCCCTGCAATTGGTATTCTCACTGCACAGGTCTTTACTGTCTTTTCCAACCTACTCCCACCCACTTCCCACCCTCTTCACTACTAACCAGCTCTAATAGGTTCCTTCTCTTCTCCTGCCTTTTTCCTAAAAACCTGCCCTGCCCAGGCGTTCCTCAGCTTCTCCATTTGCAGTCAGCTTTTCTTATCTTGTCGTAGGGTCTCAGGACTCACAGCTTCACTAAGAGCCCACAGGAGCCTTCACAACACAGGACCCTAAATAAACCCAAAACCTTCAGGTTATATAGCTCCATACTTAATGGAGTGGGATTTGGCTTCAGGCTGACCTAAGTGGAAATCTAGTTCTGTTAGGCAAGTTATTTGACCTCTCTAATACCTACCATTTAGCATTGTTGTAAGGATTAAATGAGGTAATATAGCTTTTCTAAACATATCTTCTGCAGTAGGTATTATATAAAAAGTTTCCCTGTTCTCCTTCCCCATTAGGTTTGAGAAATACTAGGTGAAACAGGTTTGCAGGTAACCGCAGGCTTCTCAAATCTTGAATGTGTTTGTCTTGGTCTACTTTGTGTTGCTATAACAGAAGTCCACAGACTGGGTGATTTATAAAGAAAAGAAATGTATTTCTTATGGCTCTGGTGGCTGGGAAGTTCAAGGTCGAGGGGTCATACTTGGTGAGGGTCTTATTGCTATGCCAATACCATGGTGAAAAATAAAAGGGCAAGAGAGCATGAGCGAGCAGGAGGGTAAGAGGGGGCCCAACTTGCTTGTATAATGAGCCCACTGTAGCAATAATTAACCTACCAGGGTGATGATAACATTCACAAGGGCAGAGCCTTGTGACCTAATCACCTCTTATTCACCCCACCTCCCAACACAAGAACCTGGAGCACACATTCAAACCATATCAATATTACAGTTTTTTTGTGATCTCTTAAGGGGGCATTACACAGTGCCATACATAAATATATATATTATATATAATATGTATATAGTACACACACACACATATACACACACATGCACACACATATTCTGAGACAGGGTCTTTGTCTTCCACACAGGCAGAAGTGCAGTAGTGTGATTATAGCTTACTGCAGCCTCAATCTCCCAGGTACAAGCAATCCTCCTGCCTCTCCTGCCTCTCCTGCCTCAGCCTTCCATATAGCTGGGACCACAGGCATGTGCTACCACAGCCGGCCACATTTTTAAAATCTCAGTAGAGAAGAGGTCTCCCTATGTTTTCCAGGCTGGTCTCAAACTCCTGGGCTCAAGTGATCTTCCTGTCTCCACCTCCTGAAGTGCTAGGATTATAGGCATGAACCACCTCATCCAGTCACAGTGCACCATATTTCCCACACTTATGCATCCATAGAATTTTTTCTGTGTGTGTGTGTGTGTGTGTGTGTGTGCAAATACATGCACAGATTATCTCCTGACCACTGCTTCATGGAAACTGCATAGAAAGGTTGGACTGTTCTCCATGACTGATAGGTATTATTTTATCATTATGCCCTGCTGGGAGGAAAAATAATCATGACGGCTCTCAGCCTGGTTTGTCTGGAGGCACACTTTGTGCATGTCAGCTTCTATTTCAGCAGCTCCTCTGACCACAGGCTGCGTTTGCTTTCTGAAGACGACCTTGATTCTGTCTCCACTGAAGCCACAAGTGCCACTTGATTCATACCAGTTGCAAACCCCAGCAATTCCAGCTGTGTTCCCCTTCTGTACGGACATCCACCAACAAAATATCAAAACCTAAATCAGAGCAGCCCCAAAGGGCAAAATGGCTGCTTGGTGTGGACAAAACAAAATCAACAGAGGAGGCTTTCACTTCATGGTAATTTCCTTCTGCTGAATAGTGGAGGAGCCTAGACTCTGAGATAGCAAACCTGGGCTTTGGTCAAGCCTTTGCTGCTAACCTTGTGGCTGTGAATACCTCTTTGGCCTTGGCCATTTACCTTAGAACAATGCCATCAGCTCTCCTGACTCACAAGTTTTGTAAGGGTCACACGTGAGATATGGAAAGAGCTATGAAAAATAAATGGTTGATTTATGTACAAGGAATCAAGAGTTACAAAGTGCAAAATAATGCAGGAATACATATATTAAGTGAGATTGGTGTTGAGCACATTTCCTTTTTCTCTGATTAAAATGTAAAGAATAATCATTGAGGCTATCATTGAGAAAACAAGTAATATGTGAAGAGTTGTTAAGAAAAATTAGGAATTTTAAATGTGAATGATCTTACATACACAATGTCATCCTCCATTAAAGACCCCCCACCCCCAAAAAAACACTCAAAGGATTAAAACTGAAAAGTAAAAATTGAAATTGAAAGTCAGCCCTGTTGGCTCTCTCCTGTTCTCTGTCAACATGTATATTACCAGCTTGAATGAAGTAAGCGTAAGCTTATCAATCCTCAACTGACACCTAGTTATGAGGGAGAGACAACAATATAAGTGACAGAATCAAGATTCAAAAATGTTTCTAGGCTGGATTGTAGGTGAGAAATTGGCGAGACGAAATGTAACAGACCTCATCATTGAGTTTTTAAGTTGTTATCAAAATACAGGTGAGGATATCAATGACTTGGGTTTGGTAGTTGTACATGAAAAAGTAATTGAAATGCTTTATTTGATGTGCTAAATTTGATCGAATTTTTTATAGTTACATCACATTTTGTATGTGTATGCAATTTTGTATGTGTACGTAAGATTTACCTTGTATGTGATGTAACTTACATACGTGTACAAAATTACATACACATACACAATGGGATGTAACTATAAAAAGTTAGTCCTGGAATGCTTTAATAGAAGCCTGCTCTGCAGAACAGAAGAAATAAAAATAGTTCTACCATAATCTGTATTTTTTTATAAAAAAATCTCAGAAGTTATATTTAATTCTAAAACTTATACTTCGAGAGAAATTTCCAGAAGTATAGTGTATTTGGATATATCTGCATATCACAAGTAAGAACTGTTTAAAGAAATTAGAAACAGTTTCCCAACGAACAGTCATAATGTTTGTCTTCCAAGAGTTGAGTGGCTGATGTGGAGAACAAAAGTAGAGGTTGGTAGATTCCAGCCAGATTTATTTTCCTTATGGCAGAACAACTTCTTCTTTCCTTTCTCCTCCTCCTTCTTCTCCTTCTCCTTCTCCTTCTCCTTCTCCTTCTCCTTCTTTCTCCTTCTCCTCCTCCTTCTTTCTCCTTCTCCCCCTCCCCCTCCCCCTCCTCCCCCTCCCCCTCCCCCTCCCCCCCTCCCCCTCCCCCTCCTCCTCCTCCTTCTCCTTCTCTTCTCCTTTTCTCCTTCTCCTTCTCCTTCTTCTTCTTTTTGAGACAGAGTTTCACTGTTACCCAGGCTGTTTCTTGTAGCCTTAAGACAGAGGCCCCCATTCTCTTACTGTTAGTCGGCTGGAAGCTACTTTCAGTCTTAGCAATCACTCCTTACCACACAGCACCTTCCCTCTTCAAAAATGCAACACTGTTGCCCAGTGACGAGGTGTGATCTTGGCTCACTGCAACCTCTACCTCCTGGGTTCAAGTGATTCTCCTGCTTCAGCCTCCCAAGCAGCTGGGATTGCAGGTGCGTGCGACCACACCTGGCTAATTTTTGTATTTTTAGTAGAGATGGGGTTTCACCATGTTGGCCAGGCTGGTCTCAATCTCCTGATCTCATTATCTGCCTGCTTCAGTCTCCCAAAGGAAGGCTTCTAACATTTCATTAGAAAGTTCTGGCCATCACACCTGGCCAGAACTTCCCAATCATCTGTGGTGGCAGAAACTTAATATGATACCCCTGTGATGACCCTTGCTTTTGTATAATCTTCTCTAGCTGAGTGTGGGCAGAACCTGCAAAATGAGAAACTATGATGCCTATGATTATGTTATATGGAAAAAGGGACTTTACAGGTATAATCCACAAGAACTCAACTGAGTTAATGAAAACAGAGATAGGGTAGGCCTGACCTAATGAGGTGAATCATGAAACAAGCAGGGCCTTTCCTTAAGTCAGAGATAGTTAAGGCATGAGAGAGGTCTGATGCAAGGGAGGTTCTATGTTGCATTTTTGAAGAGGGAAGGTGCTGTGTGGTAAGGAGTGATTGCTAAGACTGAAAGTAGCTTCCAGCCGACTAACAATAAGAGAATGGGGGCCTCTGTCTTAAGGCTACAAGAAACTGAAGTCTGCCAACAACCACGTGAGTGTGAAGAGGTCTCTGAGCTCCAGAAGGAGCACAGCTCAGGTGATGCCTTGATTTTAGTCTTGTAAGATGTTCAGCAGAGGACCCAGCTACTGAATACCTAACCCATAAAAATAGTGAGATAACACATCTTTGTTGTATTAAGACACTGAGTTTGCTATGCGGCAACAGAAAACGAATACAACATCACAGCTGTCCGCATGAAAGCATGCAGCCCCGTGAGGCAACAAAAAGCCTACCTTAAGCAGACTGTAGATGCTCATCTGTGAAGAACACTGTATAGCTGTTTTTTTCCTAGAGAGAAATTTGAACCGAATAATCTCTGAGACTCCCTCCCTGGTTAACAATGCCTTTATTTTACAAATGACTTTTAACCGAACTTGCCATGTTGTCCCATGCCCTTGATCTAGGGCAAATTCTGTTTTCAGAAATTGCTCCTGCTCCTCAGGCCAGGCATCTTATTCTCTTTTGACCCACACTCGCTGCTCTCTGCTGTTAGCCTCACCAAACAAAGGTCCTTAGTTGCACTTTCACTTGCGGGAGGACTATATGTTAGCACTCTCCTTATAGTAATGCCAGCTGAAATTATGAGAATACCTGTACCCAAGAGTGGTGATATGTTCATCTTGTTTGTATTGGGTTCCAATCACACTGCTAGATAGTGACTTACTCCAGATTGAATGATTTAGTGTTTATTTTGAACATTTCCAAGCCTGTTCCTTTGTTCTACAAATAATAATTTTATAAATATTAATACTTAAGTAGATAACAATGCCTGTTATATAGGGCTGTTATGAGAATTAAATGATACCTACGTAAGTACTCAAGAATGATCTTATTGTCAAATAGACTCAATTCGTTCTTATTGTCAAATATAGATGAAAATAAAAGGGATTCAAGACATCGTATCTCTACACAAAGGGCACTCCGTGGCATGAATGCAGAGCATAATGTGAAACTATGTCTTACAATGCTTGGTAATTAGTGACAACTAATTCAAATTACTACATGTGGCCAAACCAAATAGTAATAGAGGACTGGAGAAAAATGACCATTGTAACATGATCAATTAACTAAGGACGATATTATCCTAACAGTAAAGAGAAGAACCTTGAGGTAGAGATCAGAGAGCAGAGTTTTGAGAATTTCCTCCCATCTATAACATGTAAAGGAACTCCACTGGGCAAGTCCAGATAGATAACAAAGGGCAGATTGTTAATAAGGAATAAAAACTCGGTGCTGTGATTGTTGCCTAAAAAAACAATCAAATAACACATGATTAGTTCTAGCCACAGGAAAGAACATTGAAATATAATCTCCTTGGCTATGATTCAAACATCTAGAAGCTTAGGCCTATACAGAAATATCTACCTTGCTCTAAGACTGCTGTAATATTCTTGTCCTTGGAAAAGCCTAACATATCTCAGCAAAACAAATAAACAAGGAAAAACTGGCATTGCTATTTGCAGAATGGAATTATGATAGTGGGAGTTATTTATGTTATGTCTTGGGTGAGTAAATAAATTAGTAACTTTGGGCTGTAAGAATCTTGGTTTAAGTGAGAGTGTTAGGAGTTATAACCCAAAATAGCCATTCCAAAGAATCTGAATCACACAATGCTGTGCTTATGCATGGTGGGTACTCAACAGATATTTTAGATGGCTAAACACATGGACAGTGAATGTAGGAATAAAAGGATTTACAAAAACCCAAGAAGACCTTGTTCAGAACACCAGTTTTGCATTAATGCTAGTGTTCTGGATAGAATGAAAATTCAGGTAAAAAGGAAGGAAGAGAGCCCATGGGTTGCTTCCACAAGACTAAGAAGATCCCACCAAAAGAGAATTTGGGTAAGAAACCATGTTTAGATGAAGCTGTACCATATAATTCTCCTTTCCTGAGAAATTCAGCCAATCTTAGTTCCACCTCTGATGGTAAGTGAAAGAGCTACCTATAAAGAAAATAAACAAAACATGTAACATAAAAAGTGCCTTTTGTGTGCTAAACTTAATGTATGTTCTCATTTAACTTTTATGAGGTAGCAACTCATATCCATTTTACAACTGAGTAAATTGAGGCTCAGTTAAGTAGCATATACAAGGTCACATTACATGAACATCAGAGGTAAGGTGCTCTATTACGTTACTCAATTTTTTCCTCCTGTATGAGTGAAGAATGACTGTACTGGTGTGTGTGCATGCTTGCATATATAGTTACCACATCTAACTAATCTGAGTCAATTTGGTGTTTATCCTGAAGCCCTTCTCTCCAGTTTCACATACTGCAAAAATGAGCAGTTTTCTTTTTAGCTTTTATTTGACTTCAATTTTGACAACTTCTGCTGTTTTGAAAAAGCAAAAGCTTCATCGAAGCCATTGGATCAATCACTTTAAGGAACTCAACTATGGTTGTCATGTTTAGGTTCAGCTTCCAGCCCATGCTGAGGTCTGAAGGGAGTGGGTGGATGAAAGGCAGATAACTGAAAGAACCCTCAGGGGACTGTAGATGGGTGAAATAAAGCTTTATTCAGCAGCTCTCTCATCAGCACACTGCCTGCTCTGTCTCAGCTGCTTAGTCCAGTGGCTCCCACACACAGCTGCATGGCCAGCCCTCCCTTCAGGGTCAGCAGCTTAACTCTTTCTCTGGGCACAAGTGGGCTGAGCTGTGTCCTGGCTGGCTCCCTCTGTTTGCAAAGATGGACAGCTCTAGCTCTCTCTTTTTCTCTGGGTACGAGCACATCTTTATAGAGTCAGCAGGAAATTATACCTTTTACAGGTGAATAATGGCATAGAACCAAGGGATGGCCTTTCCATGTTATGGCTCCATGGCTCTGATAACAAGTGGAGTTATATGCCTGCACTACAAACTCGCTGAGTCATGTGAGATGTAAACATCCTACCTCAGCCTATCCTTGACCAAAGCACTAGCCACATTCCTTACAATGGTGTTCACAGATAATATTTAGTTATGTATATTGCTTGTGGTCAAACTATTTTACAATGAGCCCAGTGGGATTAGCCACTTTTATTTTATTGAATTGAAATTTTATTGAATTGTGTGTTACCCAAGGTAATTCTTAACACATATTAAGTGTTCAAAATATTTCAGGAACTGTGCTAAATGTATTGCATGCATTATCTTATCAGTTTCTAACAATAACCCTGAGAGATAGTGACTGTTACTATTCTTATCTGTGGAGGAGGAAATTAAGGCATTGGAAGTAAAGTGGGTTGCCAAAGTTTTATATATGGTGACATGGTAGAGGTATGATTTGATCTTAGTTTTCCCATGCCATATCCTCAGCTTTTAACTGCTACATCAAACTACTTCTGCATTTTACAACCAGCCACGTTTTTCACATGAAAAATCTAAAGTTCAGCAAGTTTAAATCACAGCTGGTAAATAGTGGAGGGATGAATAGAAGTGAGAGCTTCTGGAAGGCAACGGAGTGGGGTATAAAGAGCAGAGTAGTTCTGGTGTCAGACCTGGGAGGGAAGCCTGGCTCTAAGTTGCAATTTATGGCAATAAACTCTGAAAAAGCACATGCATGTTTCACTGTTTTTCCTAATCCAGATTTTTTCCTTTGTATTCTGGGTCTAGAAAAAGACTGTTAGGGCTGTGGTACCTCTTTTGGTATCTGGAATACAGAATTCTATAGGAAACAAAAAATTAAAGGAACACCAGTGCTTAGACAGAATACAAATCAAGTCTGTGTGAAGATGAGCACAATTTCTGTGCTACTCAACTCAACTAATAGGTGGCAGATCTGGGTTGCTGGCCTCATGAAACACAGGCTGTTTCTGTTACCAGTCTTGACTCAGTAGATTGCAACTAAAAGTTGAAACAGTCACCTCTTTCCTCCTGTGACTGAACCTATTACAAAAATCACCTGTTATTGACTGAGCTGCTTTTTCTCTCAACACCTTACACCTCTCTTTTAAGCCTCACTATTTTTCCAGGTGTGTGGTATTACTATTCCTCTAAGCACAGAAATGAAAACTGAGACATAGAGAAGCTAAATCCTGAGCTCACAGGTAATAGGTGGAAAAATTTACTTTACTACAAGTAACCATGTGTAATGGGTTTGAGACTCAGACACTTCCATCCTATTGCCAGTGTCTTTACATTAACAACACCTGTGAATACTGCTTTTAAGGTACAACACCTGTGAATATTCCTTTTAAGGTACAACTATTGCTCCTGGCTCCCTCCTCAACCCTGCATTTCTTAGTGGATTTTATTGGGGGTGTGTAAATATTCAGAAAAAAAACATCTGAGTGACTCTGACTACAACAGAAGAATAATCATACAATCTAATTTTACTTGAGATTAGTTGGTCAAAGTAAAAAATATACTGTGTAATATGGTTTGTCTATGTCCCCACCCACATCTTATCTCAAATTTTAATCCCCACATGTCATGGGATGCACCTGGTGGGAGGTGACTGGATCACGGGAGTGTTCTCCTTCATTCTGTTCTCGTGATAGTGAGGGAGTGCTCAGGAGATCTGGTTGCTTGATAAGTGCCTGGCTCTTCCCTCTTTTCTCTCCCTCTCACCTGCTGCCACGTAGGACATGCCCTGCTTCCCCTTCCACCATGATTGTAAGTTTCCTGAGGCTTCCCCAGTCATGTGGAACTGTGAGTCAATTAAACATCTTTCCTTTATAGATTACCCAGTCAGAGGTAGTATCTTTATAGCAGTGTTAAGAATGGATTAATACGTGTAATAAACTCTAATCACACAAACATTAACAAGCTAATTGAAAGTATTTGATTAAAAGAATGTCAGATAAAGCAGTGATTCTTTAAAAATCTCAAGTCCCATACCCAGCCACATACCTCTGGGAAAACTGAGAAATAATCTAGAAAGGAGTTTTACCAAGGTTTATGAGGCGAATTTATCAAAGAAGCAAAAACATTGCTTCTATTCTTCTTTGTTCTAGGAACCACACATTTCAGAAAGTTACTCTGACATTTACAAGCTTCTTTCTTTCTCTCTTTTTCTTTCCTTCTCTTTTTTCTTTTTTCTAATCTAAAATTTTTTTAAAAAGAATGAAATCCTGTCATTTGCAACAACATGGCTAGAACTGGAGGACATTATGTTGAGTGAAATAAGCCAGGCATAGAAAGACAAATATTGCATGTTATCACTAATACGTGGGAGCTAAAAGAAATTGAATTCCTGGTGATAGAGAGTAGAATGATGGTTACCAGGAGGTGGGAAGGGTAATAGGCAGAAGGGAGATAAAGAGAGGATGATAGTTAAGAGTTCAATATAACAAAAAGAATGAAATCAGAGTGTATCCAACACAAAGAAATGATAAATGCTTGAGGAGATGGATACCCCAATTACCCAGTTTTGCTCATTGCACATTGTATACTTGTATCAAAATATCACATGTACCCCATAAAGGCTGGATAATACTCCATTGTGTATGTGTACCATATACATTTCTTTATCCACTCATCCATTGATGGACACAGGTTGATTCCCTATCTTGGCTACTGTGAATAGGACTATAATAAACATGGGAATACAGATATCTCTTCAATATATTTATTTCATTTCCTTTGGATATATCCAGCAGTGAAATTACTGGATCATATGTTAGTTTTATTTTCAGTTTTTTAAGAAACCTCCATACTCTTCTGCATAGTGACTGTACTTTACATTTACATTCCCACCAACAGTGTACAAGGGTTCTTTCTTTTTTTTCCCCTCTTCTCTCTGTCTCTCCTTTCTGTGTTTCTGTTTTCTTGCTGACAGATAAAAAGTCCTACTGACATTTTGATATTGAGGTATTCCCAGCCATATGCAGTGTCCTTCACAGAAGTCTCACCTGTATTCTTTATTAGAAATGTGATTTTACTTTTGCTTCAGTGAAAGTCAGCTCTTACCAATCATCCACACCAGGAGGTAGCTACTGTCCTCCCAAGTTACCAAATCCTCTATTTCCCACATAAATTTCTTCTTTGGCCCTTTCTTCTTTCATTAATTTGTCAAACTGGGCTGCTGTTTTCTCTTTCCCAATCTATCCCAATTAAAGTAATTAAAGTACTTTCTGTCTGCTTGGAACAGAGTAATAAACTCACCTCATTTTTTCTTTCTTTTTTAGCCCTCTGTTGACATGTAGTAAGCGGTATCAATAAAGTGCAGAGATCTTAACTGTGCAGTCCAATTACTTCTATCCTCAATTAATTTTGCTCACTTTTGAACTTCACATGAATAGAACTGTGTACTGCTTTATGGGACTTCATTTGCTCAATGTGTCTGTGAAATTCATCCACGTTGATGTGTGCCTCAGAGTTTCACTATGTTAACGTTTTGTATTATGACACTGTATGAAAACACAAAATTATTTATCTTTCTCATGTTTGTGGACCTTTAGGTTGTTTCCAGCTCTTAGGCATAAAGTATGTCTGAATCTTCTTGTGCAAATCTTTTGGGGGACATATACATTAAATTTTCTTGGGCAAAAACCTAAGAGTGGAGTTATTAGCTCATAGTCGTATGGTTAACAACACAGTTTTTAAAATGTGTGTACGCAGCTCGCACTCTCAACATATGGGAGTTCAGTTGCTTCCAATCTTTACCAACATTTACTTGTTCAGTCTTTCTAATTTTAGCTATTCTGTGGTTACATCATTGTGTCATTGTGTGACTTCAGAAGAAGTTTTCAAATATGGTTGTGTAAATCTTCTTTCATTTTAGGATTATTTTAGTTATTCTAGACTGACATATCATTGTAGCTTTATTTTGTATTTCCTAATGATTTAAGAAATTGAGCAGGTTCTTGAATATTATAATCCATTTGGAAATTTTCTTTTGTAAGATCTATTCAAGTCATTTGTCCATTTTTTATTATACATTTATTTTTAATTGATTTGTAATGTTTTTACATATTTTAAATGAGTCCTTTTCATATATAAATACAGATATCATCTATATCTACATCTATCTATCTACTTATATATTTTCTCAAGAGATTTTTTTTTTCTTTTTTGGGGGGCTAGGGGAGAGACAGGTCTTGTTCTGTCACCCAGCCTGGAGTGCAGTGACACAAATACAACTCACTGCAATCTTGAATTCCTGGGCTCTGGGTACCCTCCCGCATCAGCCTTCTGAATAGCTGGGACCATAGGTGTGTGTCACTGTACCTGGCTAATTTTTTTATTTTTTAATTTTTGTACAAATGGGGTCTCACTATGTTTCCCAGGTTAGTCTTGGACTTTTGGGCTCTTGCTATCCTCCCATCTTGGCCTCCCAAAGTGCTGGGATTACAGCGTGAGACACCGTGCCTGGCCTCTTCAGAGAACTTTTGATCAACTGAAGCTTTTAATTTTATTTTTAAAATTTATTTATATATATTTTTAAAAGCTTAGAGACAGAGTCTCACTGTTGCCCAGGCTGGATGGAAGTGGTAAAATCATGGCTAACTAAAACCCTGAACTCCTGGGCTCAAGTGATCCTCCCACCTCTGCCTCCTGAGGAACTGGGACTACAGGTGTGCACCACCATTGCTGGCTAATTTAAACAAAAAAAAAAAAATTGTAGAGACAGGGTCTTTCTCTGTTGCCCAGACTGGTCTTGAACTCCTGGCCTCAAGCAATCCTCCAGCCTCAGCTTCCCAAACCACTGGGATTACAGGCCTGAGCCACTGTGTCCAGCCAGAAGCCTTAATTTTAACAAAGTTGAATACATTTGTTTTGTCCTTCTTTTTTATTTTCTGTTTAAGGAACGTTTGCCTACTTGAGGTTCATAAAATAATTCATCCTATGCTTTCTTTCAGATGATTCATTGTTTCAGTTGACCCACCCCACTGATTAATAACATATAAAACATTCTTTTATGTGGTATAAAACATCAGTGGGGTGGGTCTGGGGCGGGTGTTGTACTCATTTGTTTTGCATCATTATTGTTTTCCCCTGGCACTATTTGTTGAGCAAAGCACCCTTTCCCCCACAGATTGCAGTGGCTCCTTTCTTGCAAGTGGAGAAATCATATGTTTGAGTCTCTATTGGGACTTTATTTTGTTTTGTTGTTCTTTTGGTTTATACTTGTGTGTATACCTCATTTTCTTAAGTACTGTGGCTTTATGGTAAGTCTTCACTTCTGGTGGCATAATTCTTCCACATTTATTCTTTTCAAAAATTGTCTTGACTATCTTACATCCTTTGCATTTCCATAGCAATTT
Organism: Callithrix jacchus; assembly: GCF_049354715.1. Taxonomy (NCBI): domain Eukaryota; kingdom Metazoa; phylum Chordata; class Mammalia; order Primates; family Cebidae; genus Callithrix; species Callithrix jacchus. Next base: position 22,271,077 of record NC_133516.1, on the reverse strand, counting down.
CAGAACCAAGTTGTCAACTGCCACACACACATACACACAAAGATCTGAAGAGATTTTAAATTGGATTAATGGTTAATCTCCAAACTTAATACAGCTCTTCATTTATTTAGGTCTTTACTGTCTCTTGGTGATGATACACACTTTTCAGTTTAGATGCCTGGTATAACTTCGTTAGAATGATTACAAGTAATTGATTTCTTTCTTTGAAACTATTATAAATGGTATTTAATTAATTTTCAAATTGTTTGTTACTAATATATACAAATACAATTGGTTTTTCTATATTGACCTAGTATCCAGCAATCTTAATAAATTCACTTATTAACTCTTATACTTTGTACATTCTTTTGGATATTTTATGTATATAGCCACATTATCTATACATAGAGTTTAGTTATTGTTTTCAATTGTTATTTTCTTTCTTGTCTGCTTGCTTGCTTTTCTTCTTTCTTTTTCTTTCTCTTTCTTTTTCTTTCTCTCTTTCTTTCTTTCATTGCACTTAACCAGTGCAATGAAATCTTACCAGATTTCTACTACTATACTGATAAATACTAGTCGTGATCATGGACAATCTTGTTTTTGTTGTGACTTCAGTGGGAAAATATTCAATATTTCATCATTATACATGATGTATCTTAAAGATGTTCCCATCTATTTTAAATGTGTCGAGATTTTTTTTAAAAATCATGTATTGGTGTAGAATTGTATAAGTCTTTTTCCCTATCTATTGAGATGATCCTCTGAGTTTCCTTCTGAATTTTAAAGCACATTGAATGGAAGAGTACATTGATTGATTTTCAAATCCTTGCATTTCTAGGACAAACACTATTTGGTAGTGATGTACTAACTTTTTAATATATCACGGATTTGATTAATCTATGTTAAATTATTTTATCTATGTTCATGACAGGGCTTAGCCTGTGATTTTCCTGGTTTGCAGCATATTTATCAGAGTTTGGTGTCTGAGTATGCTGGCTTCATAAAATAAATTGGGAGAATTTTCATCTCCTCTACTATAAAGAGGTTTGTTAAAGAATAGTATCATTTCTATCTTAAGTATTTCAAAGAAATCACAAGCACTCTGGGCTTGAAGATTTCTGTGCAGAGAGCTTTTAAATTGCACATTAATTTTCTTTAATAAACATAAATATTCATATTTATTCATGAGTTTCTAAATATTATTAATCTTTTCAGATTACCAATTTGGCTTTGATTTTCTCTATCATGTATTTCTACTTTCTGTTTTATTTCTTCTCTCATTTTTATAGTTTTTTTCTTATACTTTTTTTGGGTTTAATTTGCTTTTCTTCTTATAACTTCTTGAGTTGGAAGCCTAGTTTATTGATTTAAACTTTTTTTTTCTTTAATAAGATATGCATTTAAAGCTGTAAATTTCTTTTCTTTTCTTTTCTTTTTTTTTTTTTTTTTGAGACGGAGCTTCGCTCTTGTTACCCAGGCTGGAGTGCAATGGCGGAATCTCGGCTCACCGCAACCTCCACCTCCTGGGTTCAAGCAATTCTCCCACCTCAGCCTCCCGAGTAGCTGAGATTACAGGCACGCGCCACCATGCCCAGATAATTTTTTGTATTTTTAGTAGAGACGGGGTTTCACCATGTTGACCAGGATGGTCTCGATCTCCTGACCTCGTGATCCACCCGCCTCGGCCTCCCAAAGTGCTGGGATTACAGGCTTGAGCCACCGCGCCCAGCCAAAGCTGTGAATTTCCATGTAATAATTGTCTCAATTGCATTCCATAAATTTTTATTTCTCAATTTTCATTTTCATTCAGTTTAAAAGATTTCCTAATGTTTATTGTAATTTCTTATTTGACTTGTATGTGTTGTTTTGAAATATGTTGTTTGCTTTTCAAATATTTGGGAATTTTTAATTTCTAGTTTAATTATAATGTCATTATACTTTATGTCTGAGAATATGCTCAATTTAGGTAAGTATTTTGTAGATACTTGAAAAATATTTGAATTCTGCAGTTGTCAGCTGTGATTTTCTGTATTTGTCAGTTAGATCAGTGTAGCTGATAGAGTTGTCCAACCTCCTGTGTTCCTACTGAATGTTTTGTCTGTTTATTCTGTTGGTTATTGAGAGAGAGAGGGGTGTGTTAAAATCTCCAGTGATGAGAGTAGATTTAAATTCTATGAGTTTTGCTTTATACATTTTAGAACTGGTTTTAGATGCACAAAGATTTGGGATTGTTATGTTCTCCTGTTGAACCGACCTTTTTGCTTATGAAATATGCTTCTTTTTCTCTCAGTATTTTTTCCTTAACTATCCTTAAAGAAATATAATTTGTGAGACCGTAATACAGCAATATCAGCATTCTTCTACTTTTTGCATGGTATATTGTCCCCTTCTTTTCCTTCTTTTTTTTCTTTTTTTTTTGAGACGGAGTTTCGCTCTTGTTACCCAGGCTAGAGTGCAATGCTGCGATCTCGGCTCACCGCAACCTCCGCCTCCTGGGTTCAGGCAATTCTCCTGCCTCAGCCTCCTGAGTAGCTGGGATTACAGGCACGTGCCACCGTGCCCAGCTAATTTTTTGTAATTTTTAGTAGAGACGGGGTTTCACCATGTTGACCAGGATGGTCTCGATCTGTTGACCTCGTGATCCACCCGCCTCGGCCTCCCAAAGTGCTGGGATTACAGGCTTGAGCCACCGCGCCCGGCCTTCTTTTCCTTTTTAACCCATCCACTACTTTAAAGTGTGTCTCCTCATGGACACAGGGAGGGGAACGTCACACACCAGGGCCTGGTGGGTAGGGGGCTAGTGGAGGACTAGCAGGGGGTGGGAGGATTAGGGAGGGATAGCGATAGGGGAAATACCTCATGTAGATGATGGGGCTATGGATGCAGCAAACCAACACTGTGGCACATGTACACCTATGTAACAAACCTGCATGATCTGCACATGTACCCTGGAACTTGAATTTTAAAAAACTTTATTTTAAATTTTAATAAACTTAAAAAAAAAAGAAAAAAATTGGCAACATTAAAAAAAGTGTGTCTCTTGTAAATGGCATACAATAGGTATTTTATTATCTAGTCTCATAATCTTTGCATTTAATCATGGTATTATGGCTACATGCATTTAGTGTAATTACCAATACAGTTGGGTTAAATTTCATAATGTTGCTACTTGTTTTCCATTTATGCTGTTTGTTCTTCGATTTTTTATCCATTTAATATTATATCATAGTATGCTGCATATTTCTACATTAGCATCATGTATTTTGTTTTTGAGGGCTCTACTGTAGTCCATTGTTTTGATGTTTCAGAAGTTACTGAACCATTAGCTACCATGTGGTCTTCCCAATGCTTTTGCTATTATAGATAATGCTGCACTGAACATTGTATATGCAAAACTTTCTTGTTGAGATATTATTTTATTAGGGAATATTTCCAAATGAAGAATTACTGATTCAAAGAGTAGAAATATCTTTACAATTCTTGATACAATTTGTCACCTTACATTTCCTAAAAATGTACTCCAGTTCACAAGGTTATTAGCAGTATGTAGCTGTACTGCTTTCATTGCAGCGTTGCAATCATTGTGAGTTTGTTTTTTAATTTAAAAAGTTGTATAGAAGAGAACTGAAGGGGTGCCAGAATTATGATTTTCACTGCCATTGCTGTATATAGATAAACAGAAAAAGAGAAAGTTATTTATGAATGAGCTCATTTCATCTATAAGCTGGACTAAAATTCCAATTTGTTCTGCTTCTATTTTTGCACACACTTGGACTTTGGCAGTAAGCCCCTGTAAATAGCTCTAGGTAAAATAATGTATATTTATGACAGAATAGGTAAAGTGGCATCTACATATTATTTGAGCCTAATAAAACTATAATTCACAAATAAAACCAAAGCAGGTTTATAGAATCAGAGGAAACAGAGAGAGGAGAAACAATTGAAAACATGTATAAAAGCAGGGTGAATGCATATTGCTAATTTGAACCTTATAAGAATAATCTCAAAATTGAGTGGCTGCATCACTGAACAAATAAACTTTTTTCTCAGGTAGATGATACTGTTGAGGATCAGTGGAAAAAATCTTAAGCCAAGAGATTTTTTTTCTAGTAAGAGCTAAACTGGCATAAAATGCAGGATATTCCATTATCAAAAATGCTGTAGACGCTTAGTAAAAACTAAGTTTCTTGAAATTATAGTCTTGTGATCTGGACCTGAAAATTCAGAGTTCAGTCATATTTTTAAAAAGCACAAAAACAACAACAGCAGAACCTAAAATAAAAGTGTAGTAAAGATATTATTCATAATCATCATCCCTCAGGGGCTCCAAAATGCACTGAAAATTTAGGTTTTAAAATTTAAAAAACAATACTGTGACACTTCATTGTAGAAGATGGGAACTAGAAATTGGCTTTGAATAAGCAAATCTGTTGTTTGGCAACTTTCCCCTCTAGAACCGAATCTCAAATCTTTATTCAGTTTATGACAAATATTAACTAATCTACTGAAAGTCCAAATATTTTAGCATATTACTGTCAGGATAAATAAATATAAGCTGCATTTGGAAAGTCTTTCATGTTGACGGGTAATTCCTTAATTTATATCATCACTGTTGTAGAAAATAGTACATTTATTCATACTTGTGATCATTCTCATCACGTTATTATAAAACAAAGCCAAATGGATAAAGCCAGATGTATGAGTGTAGATCATATCTGTCAAAATTTTGTCATCTTCCTACAATAAATTCATATTAACAATTTTTAAAATATCTAATTCCTAAATAAAACAAATCTGGCTCAAAACATGAAGTATTTTATAAAAACCTCAGGTAACTCTTGTAAATACATAGAAGCAAATAGATTGGCCCCTTCCTTACTCCTGTTTAATGTTTTAATTCCATATACCAGGGTAGTAAAACAAATCCTTCTTTTTTTATTATTTCAGCAGACAGCTGCAAGCAGACAACTTGATTCAACCACCTAAAACCAGATTTCTCTCCTGACCAATATTCCTTCATCTAAGTTTGGTTTATTGAAAGAAAATAATATGCTTCTGTGAAAAAAGGAGAAAAATCAAAGTGATGTTTTACATTTATTCTCTAGGAGATGTTTGGTTACCGTGACCAGAATGTACGGAAATCCCTCTGCTTTGTTGCATCCGTGCTGACCTGTGGGGCTCTTCTGCTGGTGTTCTACTGGAGACCCCAGTGGAGAGTGTGGGCCAACTGCGTCCCATGTCCCTTGCAAGAAGCAGACACTGTTTTGCTGAGGACAACAGTGCGTACCCTTCTGTTATCTGTTTCAAATGCCATGATCATGTCTTCTGTATGGCCTCTGTGGCACAACTCTGTGACTAGTATTAGATTTCAGAGGGTAGATTTCCTCTATTTAAAGAGTTTCCATAGATCACAACAGGAGATGGCAAAATTATCTCTGCAATCCACTTGCTATCTCTCATTTTGACCCAGGAACAAAGGGCATTTCTTCCACTTCAGCTTGGGGAAATTTCGACCACATCAGGCTAACAGAGCGTGCTCTTAGTCCTTACATGAACAGTGGCTGTCAGTGTTACACCTTTTAGATTCCATAACATGGGAACAGTCATTTAATTTTTCAAAAATACGTATTTTGGAGGATATTACACATTTTAAACACCTAAATGTCACATTAAAATAGCTAGAAAGTATTTTCTGGATAGAAAGCTCTCCTGCAAAACATATCTTTCTTTTTATTCTCTAGCACAGTGACTATAAACTTTTAGTGCAAATCAGAATCATCATAGAAATGAGAACTCCTGGTCCCACCCAGAGTTTTTAATTCAGTAGGTCTGAAGTGGGGCTGAGAATGCACATTGCTAGTCAGTTCTGAGATAAAGCTGATACTCTTGTTTGGGCCAAAGTTTTGTACTAAACTCTGAAAACCCTTGCCTAACACTTGGTAGGTATTTGGTTGATTGAGCACCTTATTGAATAACACGTGAGAATTTCATGAACTGGATTGTCTTTTCTAGGATGAATTTCAAAGATATATGAGAAAGAAGGTATTCTGCCTCTACCTATCCACACTGAAGTTTCCTGTAAGCAAAAAGTGGAAGGAATCCCTGGTGGCTGACCACCACTCTTTCATAAACCAAGCCTTACAAAAGCCAGAATTAAAAGTAAGTTATTTGAAGAGTACAGTGTTATGGCATGTTTGCAGAGAAAATACAAAATAAGTGTTTATCAAATGGAAGTTCTGAATATCACACTTTTGGAATGGGAATAACAGCTATGTATCAAAGAAAGTGAGACAGGCTGGGCATGGTGGTTCACATCTGTAATCCCAGCACTTTGGGAAGGCCAACATGGGTGGTCACTTGAGCCCAGGAATTTGAGACCAGCCTGAGAAACATGGCAAAACTTCATCTATGTTTAAAAAAAAAACAGAAAAAGAAAAAAAGATCAAGGACCAGGTGCAGTGGCTCATGCCTATAATCCTAGCACTTTGAGACAATGAGGCAGGTAGATCATGAGGTCAGGAGTTTGAGACCAGCCTGGCCAATATGGTGAAACCCCATTTCTACTAAAAATACAAAAATTAGCCAGGCATGGTGGTAGGCTCCTGTAATCCCAGAGGAAGCTGAGGCAGGAGAATCGCTTGAACCCAGGAGGAGAAGTTTGCAGTGAGCCAAGATCATGCTACTGCACTCCAGCCTGGGTGACAGAGCGAGACTCCATCTCAAAAAATAAATAAATAAATAAATAAATAAATAATTAGCTGGGTGTGGTGGTGCATGCTGGTAATCCCAGCTACTTAGGAGGCTGAGGCAGGAGGACTGATTGAGCCTGGGAGGTCAAGGCTACAGTGAGTGGTCATCATGCCACTGCACTCCAACCTGAGTGACAAAATCAGACCCTGTCGCAAAAAAAAAAAAAAAAAAAGAAAGTGAGACCCAAAAGGGGACCTGCATCCTGCATTGAACACCACTCCCCTCTCTTGATGAGCTTTATGATGTGAATGACACCTGTTCCATCACATTTGTAATTGTAGCTGCGATGCATTCAAGTGCAGAAAATCAGGTATGTTTGGAACAACCTGGAGAAGCGGTTTCAGAAAGTTGGGTGAGTACAATGTTTCGTTGCCTCTAAGTCAGGATACGGGGAAAAACACTGATTTGTTAAGTGCTGTGAACTGAAGCGTGGTTCCTACCCTGACTATGTCCTAGGTTGCTAGAGGATAGCAACTCCTGCTTTGACATCCATCAGACGTTTGGATTGGGTCTGACCAGTGAAGAGCAAGAGGTCAGGTAGGTTTTATCATACTCCTTGAGAGTAAACTCTGCCAGCAAAAAATGAAGTATCAAATCAGTTATCATCAGTGCATTGTTGGCAGAATGCTTCATCAGCCTGATACAGTCTAAGTTCATTTACTGGCAGCAGAGATATTCCGAATTGTTCTCTTCTTAGGCAACCTTATTTTTACAAAGACTAAAAGAACAAGGCAATCATATAAAATGTGATCTTTTATCTCAGGCTTGTAGAGCAATCATCTTTGTGTTGTCTTATTTTTTTTTCCTTTCTTAAAAATATCTTGAGTAATTCCTTTCCTCCAAATTCTCAGAGAGACAGAAAGACAATACTATGATTGCATTTTACTCTGAAGAACTAGCCCTGGAGATGAGGATTTTGCTTGCTCAGTTAGTTGTGTTAGTCACTACTGTATCTGCAGCACCCAGAACAGTGCTTGATTCCTGGTAGGAGCTCAATAGATAGTAAATGAATAAATTAATATATTCATTGATTTGTTAACTAATGAATAGGCATCTTGCAAGGAACCAGGGATCTGGAGAAAAAGGTTTAGTCATTGTCCCAGAGACACTGACTAGTGAGAAAGAAAGGCAAAAACAGTAACGCAATCATGAGATTTGTACCTATAGATGCACATACATTAGGAAATGCTTACACTGTTGTTAACTACAGAGATACAGAGGCCCTGCTTTGTTCAGCTATTATTTGAAATGGTGAATCCTCGCAAATCTAAAAGAAAATCATTACAAGTCTGCCTCAGAATCTTATAATCACCTTTATTCCTCACCCATTTTGAGAGAGAGTAGTTGGTTAACCTTTACAGTCAACCAGAAACACCTATTCTCAAGCTAAGAAGTAATATGATACTTTAAAATATAGGTTTTAAGCTCCACCCTCATAACTCCAATAGTTCTATAGGAGCAAGGGGTACTTATAAGAGAGGAGATGCATTTTTAGCAAGCAATCCCCACAATTCTAACAAACACCAAGGCTAAGATTTGCCAATCTGTTGTTTTTACGTTTTTCTTCTATCAGACACTATGAAAAATGAACCAGACATCTGGTCTAGGACAATATTGTGTTATTATGTAAGATTTCAGATGTAATGCTTAATACATTGAAACACAAAAGTTTTTAAACTCATTAAAAATATGTTGGTTTAGTAGCATTAAGTACAAGACATATAAAAGATTTATCCAGGACATTTAAGAATTCTAGTTGATAGATGTAGATATACTCTGCCTAGGTAACCACTTCCACTGTAAAGATTTCTCGTCAGTGCAGCTACCTCATGATTTTTTCTTATTTATCAAGCACCAAACTTTAATAAACATCGTACATAATTAAATTTAAACCTGATCCACAGCTGGGCATGGTGGCTCGCACCTGTAATCCCAGATCTTTGAAAGGCCGAGGTAGGTGAATCACCTGAGGTCAGAAGTTCGAGACAAGCTTGGCCAACATGGTGAAACTTCATCTCTACTAAACCTACAAAAATTAGCCAGGTGTAGTGGTGTGTTCCTATAGTCCCACTACTTGGGAGGCTGAGGCAGGAGATTCACTTGGACCCGGAAGGCAGAGGTTTCACTGAGCTGAGATCGTGCCACTGCACTTCAGCCTGGGAAACAGAGTGAGACTGATCCACAAAATATAGAACTTGACAATCTAATAAGCAAGACAAAGAGTATCATTTTCCAAATATGATGAATGGAGGAGAAAATCTACTTATAAACATAGTCATGTTTATGTTATTTGGGGGTGAAAAGAGAGTAAGTAGAATATGAAAGATTTTTTTTTTCCTTTTTTTTTAGGGTAAGAGCAAAGTCTTTAAAGAAATTAAATGTGATGGATGATTGAGTAATATTTTACCAATTTCCCAGGTGAATTTGAGCTCTCTTACATTAAAAAACAAGTACATAACATGAGAAATGAAGGGGGATACACAAGAATCTCTGTTGATGAAAAGCTACAGAGTTTACATGCAAATTTTTCTGTTTGTTCCCTAGCAGCCAGGTAAAGAGAGAAAATGCACAGATTTACATAGCTCTCACTTTTCAGTAGCATGAGCATATCAGAACATCAGGAGAAACAACTTCATCCTGGAGAGAAATTGTGAGAGGAAGAGAACAAGTGAATTTTTCCAGGAGTTCCATGTTCCCAGCTTTACCCGTCATGAACTGAACTCAGTCTTCCATCTCAGTACCTGTCCTAGACAAGTCAAAAGACAATTCTTTTATATCACAAAAGTGAGGCCCTATGGGAAAAAAAAGACCTACCTGATTCCTTAACTAGTCAAGTAGTCTTCCTATGAAGATTGTTTATGAGGTGAGCATCTCTTCACCTTCTTTTTCACTCAGCCCACCCAACCTGCTTCTGTCCCTTCTGTTTAGGCTTGAAAATAAAAGGAGTAAATGACTTTCTGGCAGTAGAAATGGAAGGACTCTCTCTCTACCACTCTGCTCCCCACTACACACACACACACACTCTTGGGGTTAAATCCGGACCAATCACCTGCATGGTGACCTAGCTCTCAGGAAGAAAAAAAGCTTTGAAAGATAGGGTTTGCTGGTTTCTATGGTGGGAATATTCCATCCATGGCCAACTTAAAGCCACCAAGGTGACATCACCAAATGTGAAGCTGGGAAGAGATGCTCCCCTTGGTTTAGTGATTCTGCAAGGCCAAATTTAATTCTCAATGTTTACCAAAGCATTGAGAGAAAAGCATGCTTGTCAGCACCAGAGAAAAGGAATCCGAGTAACAGACAGCAAGAGAAGGTGGATTTGCCATTACTGTGTAACTTTAAGCTGACAGAAACTGTTTCATGAGAACACAACATTAGAAGACAGAGAAAGAAGAAGCAAAATGTGAGAAAGAGAGAGAGGGAGCCTACTATGAGACCTTACTCTCTTACTCCACAGTCTTGGGGAAGGAAAAGTTAGAAACCATGGTTAAACACCATGACCTCTATCCCCTTTAGAAACCACCTCTAGAAAATAGCCTTGTAGTAGATACTCAGCCATCAGCACTTACAGAAAGCTCAAGGAAGGGCTGTTTGGAGAAGAGGGAGGGGGCTTTACTCATTCTTCTGGAGGCCAATAACAGTCTCAACTATTAGTATTCAATCAAACGTTAATGAGTTACTTAAAAATATAATGTGTCTATATATTTTCTTTAAAATGTAACGCATAAGGCATTTAATAAAAATTAAATGGACTGAGATCATTTTCTTTTTCTTTTCTTTTCTTTTTTTTTTTGGGTTGGAGTCTCGCTCTGTAGCCAAGGCTGGAGTGCAGTGGCGTGATCTCTGTTCACTGCAACTTCCGCCTCCTGGGTCCCAGTTCAAGCAGTTCTCCTACCTTAATCTCCCAAGTAGCTGAGATTACAGGCATGAGCCACCACGCCCAGCTAATTTTTGTATTTTTTAGTAGAGACGGGGTTTCACTGTGTTGGCCAGTCTGGTCTTGAACCCTGACCTCATGATCCAATCATTTTCTTTTTTAATAAATGAGCAGATCCATGGTTCCATGGATCTGGGCCCATTTAAAGTACAAAATCACTTAACTCTAATGCCTTATTTTAGAGCAAAGCCCTACAGAGGCACCAGTAAACCTAAGTCCAGATCTCCTTGGCAGGATCCTGCATGGGTTGCTTTGTAACCCCATTTCCATTCCTGATGTCCTCCTGGTCCTTTCCCTTCTGCATCCCCATGCCTGGGAAGACTCAGGGTCTTTCCCCAGAAAAGCTGACTGGAAGTGTCTCACTTAGCTCACATGAGAGCTTGAAATCCTCTAAGAGCCCAACTTCCTGAGTTTTCCTGAGGCTATCTGAAAACGTGCAATTTAGGCAATGAAGTAAATGGGCAGGTCACAGATGAGGACTAATGTGAAAAACTAAAATAACCTTCATGTCAGTTGTAAAATGGAGATACATTCTTTGTATAAATGTCTCATTAAAAGTACATAGGCAGATTCAAGGTGTAATGAAATAGAGATTTTTTTCCTTCCATAAAGCAATTTCTCAACACTTACCAATCTTGTTTTTATTATTGTTTTTAATGGAAGGGCTCTAATGCCACCGTCTTGTTGTATGATGCAACTACATCCAAATCCCAGAAGTTGGATGCCATGTCCTATGCATCTGTGAATACCTTAGGTCTTCCTCTCTTTATAAAACAAGAGTGTTAGGGAAGTGAGGAACTCGCTAACAGAAGCACGTGGGAACTTTCTCAACCTCTACATGTCTGCTTCCTAAAAATTCCTAAGTTCCTGGAAGTGTGTTATGCCAGAATCTCCTGGCCTGGCATTGTGTGTTTGGAAAACTCTAGATGTCCCTGCCTGCCAGAGACCCTACTGGAAACTTATCAGAATGGAAGCCGTGAGCAAAAAACAGGTGTAGTTTGAAAAAGCTCCACCATAATTCTAACATGCCCTTCCTTCCTCCTTGAGGACTCCTCTAGTCTTTACCACCTGGAGCCTAAAGTGCCCACCACATAACATATTCTTAACAATTGTTTGGTAAGTTAATTGAATGAATGAATAAATAACAAATAAAAAGGGACATGGACCTCCCCCAAGAGAAACTATTCTTAGTCATCTGCATTTGGTTTTCGGCAGTGGCTCATGCCTGTAATCCCAGCACTTTGGGAGGCTGAGGAAGGTGGATCACAAAGTCAGGAGTTAGAGACTAGCATGGGCAACACAGTGAAACCCTGTCTCTACTAAAATGCAAAAAATTAGCTGAGCATGGTGGTGGAGGCCTGTAGTCCCAGCTACTTGGGAGACTGAAACAGGAGAATCACTTGAACCCAGGAGGCAGAGGTTGCAGTTAGCCAAGATTGTGCCACTGTACTCTAGCATGGGCAATGGAGCAAGACTCCATCTCCAAAAAAAAAAAAAAAGAAAGAAAGAAATTCTAACAGATTTACTGATATCTCAGGGTTGGAGGAAACCCCAATGATTCCTCAAGTTTAGCCCATGGTCCCTGCAGAAATCTCCTCCACAAGTTTCCTGTTGAGAAATCACTCAACTTCTGGAGAGGGACCATCTATCTCCAAAGCAACTCTTCTAATGGATAGTTATCACTATTAGGCAAGTCCACTTAATTTTATTTGACCTGTGTTTTTCTGTGAAGCCCCTGGGAACAATCTGGCTCCTGTTTTCCCTGCCAGCTGCTCAGGTTTTTAGTCAGGGAATGTCAGCTTCCTTTTTCTTAGACCTTTCCACATGTGAACCAGCTTCAAATCTCATATTTCTTCCCATTGCTCAGTCAGTGATCAATGCCCTGATCATTCTGCTTGGCTTGTGCTGAAACTGAGCTGGGTACATGGTTTCTAAACACACAGTATTTTTGGCAAGAAGCAGTAGAAGAGACAAAGCAGCAAGGGACATGCCAGGCTGATTTAAATATGGCTCAGATGAGCCATAAAGAGGATAATCTACAGGTAAATATTGATTCACTGGGCCCCAGTCCTCATGGGATCTGAGCTCTTCTCTCTTAAAGGTAATATTGCCAAACTTGAAGAGCCAAAGAGCATCAGACCCTAGGCTTGCTTTCTAAACTGCTTTCCACAGCCTGTGTACTGCCTTGAACCTCATTAATTAATTCTAATATTTAGGAAACATCCTCTAGCTAGGTCAGACACTGTGCCATTAGATGCTAGATTTTTTTTTTTTTTTTTTTTTTTTTTAGATGGAGTTTTGCTCTTGTTGCCCACACTAGAGTGTGATGGCATGATCTTGGCTCACTGTAACCTCTGCCTCCCAGGTTCAATGGATTCTCCTGCCTCAGCCTCCCAAGTAGCTGGGATTACAGGCATCCACCACCATGCCTAACTAATTTTGTATTTTTAGTTGAGACAGGGTTTCTCCATGTTGGTCAGGCTGGTCTTGAACTCCTGATCTCAGGTGATCTGTCTGCCTTGGCCTCCCAAAATGCTGGGATTTCAGGGGTGAGCCACTGTGCCCAGTCGATGCTAGATTTTTTAAACAGGGTTTAAAAATCTCTGTTTCTGCCTTTAAAAAGGCTCTAGGAAACTTGAGGGGAAAGACATGTAAATATACATTGTAATTTAATGATGTAAGTGCTGTTGCTCAGAAAGGAAAGGTTGTTGGAAGGGAGAAAAATACAGTTAGCTGTGCCAGAGGGAGTAAGATTTCAAAGATAGCTGCCATTTATTAAGAACTAAATGCTTTATGTATTTATCTCATATGCAACTGATAGCATTTTTTTTAAATGAGGGTCTCCTTGTGTTGCCCAGGCTAGTCTCATACAAACTTTTGAGATCAAGCAGCTCTTCTGGCTCAGCCTCCCAAGTAGCTGGGACTGCAGGTGTGTGCCATACTCTCAGCTTGATAGCAATTTTATTAGGTATGTTTTATAAAACCCATTTTACAGATGAGAAGAAAGTGGCTGACCCCTCATTCAGCCATCAGTTCATTCATTCAACATATAATAGGCTCTGTTTTAGGCATTAGGAATATATCAATGTCCTCTGGAAGCTTATATTATAGTGGAGAATATAGTCTTTTATCTGCATGCTTATTAAAATGTAAAACATAACTTGTAATTTCAGGTAATTAATATACACTATAATGAAAAATAAGGCGAGATAAGGAGAATCTGAACTGAGAGTCAGGGCAGCTATTTTAAGTAGCATTGTTAGGGAAAACCCCAATAAGGAGGTGCTGTTGGAACAGAGAATGAATGAAATTCTTTCCACAAGGGAACACCCTTGTTTCATTTAGGGACCAAGGGAGCAAGCCATACAAAGTTGTGGGGAAAATTAGTTCCAGGTGGAGGGAACAGCAAGCACAGGGTCTCATCTGTATTCAAATCCAGGTCTAGTTGACCCCACAGGTCTCAACCATTAGGCTTGATTGTCAGATCTAGTTCTCAAAGGCTGAGTAGGCATTTACAAACTGTGGGAATGTGGGGAGGGGCATGCAAAGCAGAGAGAGACAGAGGAGGATCAAGTTTGGGATCCTAAGTTCTGACACTTTGGTTAACAACAGTTTATTGCCCCAGATTGTGCAGAAGAGTCCTGAGGACCAAAATGGTTTGAGTTATGGTTTCTTTCCAGTGTGAGGTGTAGGGACTTAAGAAGTCCAAGAGCATGATAGGCTGTACTCTCTGATTCCCAATATCCTTGTACCTCAGTGTTTTCATGGCATGGAGTCAGAAGACCTTGGTTTGAGTTCTCTCTGTCTTTTGCAGACTACAGTTGTACTTAGAAAAAATATGGCTAAGAAGTCAGATAAACCTGGGCTCAGCTTTCTGTTATAACTCAGTGAAACCGAAGATCTCTGGATTCTCCCCATTGGTACTTGCTGAGGCAGATTTGAGAAGTGGAGTCATATACCATGCTACAAAGCCTGACTCTTCCTAGCTCTGTGATACTGGAAAAGTTTCTTGGTTTATCTGAACTTCGGTTTTTATTACAATAGATGCTAATATGAAATCTCATGGGGATAATGTAATGATTGAAGGAGTTAATGCATATAAAGGCTAAGTGCCTTTTCTGACACTGGCAACTCTGTTTAAAAGTTACATTGTCGTGATTAATGCTAGATGTGTGCACTTTTGCCTACATGCCAGACTGAATAATTTTTTCCATTGGCAAAGTAGGGATATCAGCCTTTTCCTTTGGACTATTGTTAGGTTCAAATGAATCTTTTATAAAAACTTCATTCGTAGTAAAATAGTATAGCAACATGCATACTTGTCGTAATGCACGTACGTATTACACCTTGTGTATAATGTACCTATTGACCAAGTGTTAGCCATGAAGGCCATATCTTCCAGTTCTTCACTCATTCACTTATGTATTCATTCAGTTCATGTACTAAGGGCCTGTCCTAGGTGCTGGAGCTAACAGAGTAAGATAGACATGACTTCTAACATCCAGGGCAGTCTAGAGTGCCTGACGTGTCTAGGAACATCTTCATAGCTGTGTCTTTTTTGCTGCTTTTAGTATATAATAAAATTATTTTAAAAGTAACTCAAGGCTGGGTATGGTGGCTCACGCCTGTAATCCCAGCACTGTGGGAGGCCAAGGTGTGTGGATCATGAGGTCAGGAGTTTGAGACCAGCCTGGCCAATATGGTGAAACCCCGTCTCTAATAAAAATACAAATATTAGCCCAGCATGGTGGCACACACCTGTAGTCCCAGCTACTTGGGTGGCTGAGGCAGAAGAATCTCTTGAACCTGGGAGGTGGAGGTTGCAGTGAGCCAAGATAGTGCCACTGCATCCCAGCCTGGGTGACAGAGTAAGACTCTGTCTCAAAAAAAAAAAAAAAAAAAAAAAAAAAAGAAGTAACCCAAAATGAAGATGTCTTTCTAACTTTTTTTTGAGTTGTTCTATACTTAAGACATATTTTTTTATCAAGGAATACATCTCTGTCCATCATGCATTGGCTTTCATTTAAAATATATATTAGTAGTTTAGAATTATGTTTCAAAAGTACTTGCACATTATTTTTTAAATCAAAGTCACAAAATCTCCTAAGAGCAGAAAAGTGACTTCTGCTTAGTTTGTCCTATAGTCACTTATCCCTGAGCTTGTTGGTATGACACTAATGGATGATCACTCTCCCACAGAAGATTAGTGTGTGGGCCCAACACCATTGAGGTTGAAATCCAACCCATATGGAGGCTGCTTGTTAAACAGGTAACTGTTTTCTTTTCTTTTTTTCTGAAAAAATAGATTTCTGCCCCTTACTGCATACCTCCTAGAAGGAGCACATAAATACTTTGATGTGATTCATATCTTGTTTCATGCGACTTCTTTTGTTACTGCTTATTTTAAATTCAGATCTACTTTAAAATTTCTTCCTAGGGTGAGAGACAGATTCCTGCTTCATAATCTCCTGTTTGCTTTGTTTTTGTTCTCTTAAGTTTAGATGGTGGTTGTGTTGGTGGCAGTGGGGTGGCCTAGTCCATATGGGTTGCTATCATAAAATATCATGGACTGGTGGCTTAAATAACAAACACTTATTTTCTCACAGTTTTAGAGGCTGGGAAGTCCAAGATCAAGGTGCCTGCGTATTTGGTTCCTGGAGAGGATCCGTTTCTGGGCTTCCCGACTATTGCTTTCTTTGTGCCTTCACATGGTGGAGAGAGAGCTCTGGTCTCTTCTGCTTCTTATAAGGACCACTAATCCCCTCATGGGACCTCTACCTTCATTACCTCATTAAACCTAATTGCCTTTCAAGGGCCTGACCTCCAAATACCATCACACTGGGGGTTAGGGCTTCAACCTTTGAATTTAGCGGGGACACAAATGTTCAGTCTACAGGACGGGACAGTTATTTTTTCCATAATTTTTGAGGATTTGAAATGTATTCTTCTGGTCTTTTTCAAACTGCTTTATTATTTTCATTTTCTTAAGAGTAACTTCTCCCTTTGTTAGTGTTTCACTTTTGTTTTGTTTTTGACAATAGCTTCCTTGTATGCTTCCAATTTGTTTGGTTTTTTTTTTTTTTCCTTACCTTAAGGAGGACATCTTTCCCATCAATTTTTCTCTTTCTCTTTGTGCTTGCTGTGCTTCTTTGATGGCTTTGTTTGCCTCCAACTGGCCCCTACATGGTCCCTGAAGGTTTGGGTGTTTGTCCTTTGGGTATTTGTCACATGCATGCCCTTAGCTAGCTTGAGGCTTGGCGCAGTTCACAGCTGTACCATGGACTCTGCTCTCTCCCATTTCACTTTGGCTGGTAAGCCCTCATTGGTTATTACTTTGCTCAACCTCTATTCTGGAACAGGAAGCCCACTGCCACCCCTGTTTTTCAACATAAGCCTCATTTCTATCTTCTGCCACCTGAGGGACACATTCTGTCTCTATTCCTCTGAGAAAAGAGCGCCTAGATTTTGCTGTCTGGTCCTTGTCTGGAACCCATGAATCTGATGATGTTAGTCCTCACTCAATGCTGCATGTTTCCAGTGTATTTCTAACCCATAAAGACGGTCATTTTGTTTTTGAGCATGGGTGTAATTTTTTTAATATTAAAAAAATATTTACCATTATTCTGTGTCTGGAGCAGAAAACAGATTGCTTTATTTTAACTTCATTTTTTTAGAGTAGTTTTAAGTTCACAGCAAAATTGAGCAGAACATACAAAGATTTCCTACATACATCCTGACTCAACATAGGTGTATTTTCTCTAACTATCAAAAAGTAGCCAGCTTTTTAAACTTCTTACTCAAATACGTTTTCAAATTGCCAAGGATTCTCCAGGGGTCAATTTGTTCTCTTTTGAAAGGAATGCTAATATTTTCTGGCACGTATTTACTAGCCCTTTAGTAGGAAAAAAAAAAAGCACAAATATTTCTTTACAGTTGGTTTCAAACGAATATTAAATAGAACTAAATTAATTAGGATAGTATCGTTTCTTCTGCAAGTAGTATTTAACCGGTTTTCTACTGGATTTATTTAACCTCAAGATTGTATTATCATTTGTACATAACCTGCAATTCAAACATTTTATAATAAGCAATTTGTAAGTAAAGCAGCAGAGATTGAAATAATAAGAAACATTAAGGAATAAAATCTTTTTTAATGCACAAAATATACCCAGCCCTTAACACACCACTTACTAACCTATTTACCACAGGTCAGTTCACTTTTAAAACTAAAGTAGAATTATATTTAATACATAAGGGAATTATAGAAAGCAGAGGTAAGAGAGAGTGCCACTGGTTTTAAGCAATATTTCAGCTCTCATGGGCTCTTAAATTCACTTTCTATATGTATATCGAACCCTGTGACTTTTCTCTGGCTTCTCGGGTTTGCCCTCTCTGCTCCCATTATTAGCAGGAGTTAGCAGGACCCAAATGGGAAAAATTGAGGGAACAAAAAACTCTGAAGGTATTTTCCTGACACCAAAAATGTACATATATGAATGACCAGCTTTCGGGATGGTAAATACCTTCTTCCCATGATTTGTCCTGCAGCCTTGGGGAAGACATTTCTCTCCAGTCTTCCTCCTTGTTCAAGAGAAGGACTTGACTGACTCATGTAACCTTGCTAAGACCTGCTACGTGAAAGATGTGTTATTTTTAAGTGGCCCGAATAAAAAAGTAGAATCTTTCATTTTCATTGTGCAACTTGACTAAATCTGCAGCATGTGATTACATGAAAAATAAAACTGCAATTAAACTATTCAAAACTGAAGTATATTTTTAAAAGAGACTGAATCATGTACCTCCTCCATTATGAATAAACCTGTTTAAGAAGGTAACCCATGCAACAGTCCTGCATGATCTGCATATGTACCCCATAACCTAAAGTAAAATAAAACACACACACACACATAAATTTTGTTATTAGTAAAATATTTTTGAAATTCAGAATAAATAATGATCAATTTGTGGGCGTAGCTCTGAATCATAAAATAATTTGCTTCCACCATATCACATTCTATGTGTTTGACATTTTCTCAGCCCAAATCAACAGAGATCTAAGTGAATTCTTAAATATTAGAGGTTTTTGTATATTGTAAAAAAAAATGAGAAAAAATTCTATAATGAAATGACATCTTGTTGATTGCCACTAAGGTTCATGCAAGTGACTCAGATGCTATTTTTGTACTTGCAGGTTTTAAATCCATTCTATGTGTTCCAAGCCTTCACTCTAACTTTGTGGCTGTCTCAAGGTTACATAGAATACTCTGTGGCCATCATCATTTTGTCTGTTATCTCCATTGTCTTAAGTGTGTATGATTTGAGACAGGTAAGAGCTGAAATCTATTTAGCTTCTAGCTAAATAAGTAAAGCCCATGGACTTTCTACTGAGAGCCAGGAGTTGCTTTGTCACACATAGGTCATGAAACAAAAAGAGAGGGCTTACAAATGTGGGATTACAGAAGGAGGACCTTGGGACTATCAGGAAGATTAAAATGTTTTTGGAAACTCTGACTATCATCTGAAGCCTTTGCTGAATGCTTTGTTTAGAAGGACTCTGGGCTGTATTTGAGTATGGTGGGAAAGAATGCTGTGATGGATTCATGATGCCAGCCATAGTTTTAGGAGAATGAAGGAGTAGCATCTCAACTATGTGCATTCCACATATTTCCCCGACTTAAATATTGTGTTTGTTCTATATGTTTCCTAGAAGTCCTTTATAATGTCTATATCTTCATTTGATATTCATGTACATCTTTAAGGAAATCCCAAAGAAATACAGAAATCCCTGTGAGGGAGTTAGGGGATGGGTCGTAGAAGAAATTAGGTTTGATTCTATACTCAATAAGACCGTGTTTTAGCAAGAGAATTTCCCGACATTTCTGAGCTTCTGACTTATTAAATCAAAATATCAAGGGTTGGAATCTTCATTTTTAAAAGTTTTACAACTAATGATTATTATGCATTCTGAAAGCTTAAGAATGATTATTATAAGGGAACCCAGTGAAGGATAAATTCGAACACCAAGATCCAGATATATGTATTTATTTATTAATGCCATCATCATATTTTTCACTCACTTTATTAAGTGCATCTATATATATATATATGAGTTTATATGGAGATTTATGTCTTTATTAATTTTTAAAATTAAAATAGGATCTTACTATGCACATTAATCTGGAACTTTCATTTTTCACTTTATATGTAATGGCAATTCATCAAGTAAATAAATAATTACCATTCATGTTTTAAAAATAATAGTATAATATTTTGTGATATAATTTATTCAACCATTCTGTTACTTGTTGAAAGTAATTTCCCTTCAATCTTTTGCTACCACAAATAATGTTGAATTAAACATAACTAAAGTACAGGCATGTTCTTACCTAATCGTGTTTGCATATTCTTAGCATAGCAACCAAAAGCCAGGTTACTGAATTGATGTATATTCTGAATTTTAATGGGTGCTGCTATATTTTTGTCCACAAATCAATTTTTTTCTCAGAAACATACAAGAGTATTTATTTCCACAGATTCATCAGTTTCTGGAGTTATATATTAATATTTATAATTTTTTAAATCTAATGTATTTAAAAATTGGGTCTCCTTGATGTTTTAATGTACATTTTCCTGATTGCTGGTGAGACTAGACACTTTTTTTGTCTAATAGTGTTTTGTATTTTCATTTTATATTAAGGGCTTCTTGATATTCATCATTTTTGTGAAAAAGTTTTACTTTTTAGTCTTTTTTTTCTTGACTTTGACTTAGCTATACTTGAAAATTTATGTAGGGTAAAATATGTCTCTCTTTTCCTTTATAATTTATTGTTTTGCTTATTAGGTCTCCCCTTCCAAAGTTAGGTAATACCTATTTTCTAATCCTTGTAACTTGCTTATTTAAAAATCCTTACTGGAATTTAAACATTCAGGTTCCACATCTTAACAGAATCTCTACACTCCTTTGTTGAAAACAGTGGCTAATATGGAACTTTAGACTTGATGGCAGTATTGTAAAGGATTTCTTTAAAAAACAGAAAAGGGATTAGAGGACAAACACTAATCTCATTAGCAGCAGTGTACCTAACCTAGCCTGTAAAGCACCTTGTAACCCTACACAAAATAAGCCAGTTTCCTGAAACCGTATATTTGCAATTTAAATCACAAGTCCTCAATCATCAACATCTGTTTAGCACTTTACAGTTTACAGTAGGCGCCCACATTAATAATGTATGTGTTTGTGTGGAACATGGCAAATCGTGTAATAAAACACACATGATTTTTACAGCCTCCTATCACCTGAGAGGGAGGGACAGGGACATCTGGGAGATAAAGGGACTTGTTCACACTCACCCAGTAACAGTGGCCAATAGACCTTAGCCCCAGGTTTTCTGATTCCAAGTCAGGTACCACACACTGTCTCACTGAGCACAATCTCAAAGTGACTCATGAATTTCCTTGCAGCAGTAAGACTTGGGGAAAAGCTTTGGCAGGAATGAAAGAAGTAGCATCTATTGCCATCTTCGAATCCTTCTGTTGAGCCACACTGAAGTTCATTATTTCATTGAAAGTCTTAAAAACACAGGCTTTTGAAAATTGTAAGAGAGTAAGTGATTGCAGGAGTAGAATAACATGTTTTTCTGCATCTACTGTGGCCTCAAATCATGCTACACAAAGAAAGCTTACCTTTCCTAAGCCAAGAAACCCTCCTGCTTCAGTCCCTTTCTAACAAGTTTGATGCAGGCGTGAGTGCGAACCATGGTACTTGACTGTATTTACATTGAACTGTATGTGCATACTGTATTGCTGAGCTCCACAGGCGGCTGCTAGAAATAGCATTGAGAGTATCTGGCCCACAGTTCTTTGCCTTCAGTTATGACTGAGCCAAGCTCAAGAGGCCCCTGAGTTAATACCCTCATTACTCATCTCTGGAGGAAGTCCAGCCACAGCAAACACAAGGACACACAGCAACAGATGCTGAACAGTAACAATATGCAAATTCATGTTAGAAACTGATCTTGGTCCCGCTGAACAGGGACAGAAGAAACTAGAGGGGGCCTAATAAAAATCAGGCAATGAGCTTTGCAGCCATGGCAAGCATTAGAGTGTTTACCTTCTCCCAGCTAGTTGGTTGCCATAGAAACCTGTGTTTGTAGATTTTCTGAGTACATTAACTTAAAGAGGATGCTAACATTATGCCACTCCAGTGTTGTTGGGAGAAGTAGAATAATTTGGTTCTAATAAATACATATTTGATGAGGGCCTACTATGTGATAGGCCCTGGAGGAATCCACAGATGCATAATATACAGGGTGCCTTTCTTCTCTCTACTGCCTGACTCACAAGAAACACCTGACAGGACAGCAGATAGCTATAATGGAATGTGATCAGTTAACTCACACAAGTGGAGAGAACAGAACAGTGAATTCTTCCTGGGGATTGCAGGGACCTAGGGAGTGGAGGTGACATTTGAATAGGTCTTTATGTGAAGGATTAGAAAGAGTTTGCTGGTAGAAAACTGGAGTGGACATTCTAGGGAATAGCTTGAGCAAAGGCATGGAAGCGTGACAGGTTATATAGGACGATAAGTCTAATAAACCAATCCAGCTCTACAGCATAATGAGTTTTGAGAATTACAGTCAAGTATTGTTAACCCATACTTTACCACTTCTAAATGTGTTGATTATCATCCTCTCATGCTAAGCTGAATTTATCATGGCATTATCTAAATGAGTTTACTAAGCCAAAAAAAACCCTAAAAAACAAAAAAACAAATTAAAGAAATCTAGAAGGATTTTTATCTTCTTAATGAAAACAAAAGCTGTTTTTAAGCACTAGAAGAACACATTCATCAACAGAAAAGGCTTTAGGGTCAGATGAACCTAGGTTTACTTAGTAAGTAAGTGATGGTGAGAAAGTTACTTTAATATTTTCAACCCCAGTTTTTTGGTTTTTACATATATGTTGGAGACAACATTTTCATCATTGAATTATTTTGAGGATTAAAGAAATCAAATACTGTAGTTCAAGTGCCTACAACAATGCCTGGCACATAATAACTGCTTAATGTTTTAAACTATGTACAAATAATAATGATTTGAGTCATTTTATATACCATATGTATTTCTTCTATGATGTCTTGTGGGTTTTAAATAAGTCTCTGACATGCCAAATACATCAACGTCATACCATTTTATAGCTTTGAGGTATAACTTGAAAGTGATCCAATTCAATGTTGTCTGTTTACAGAGAAAATGACTAACTTCTAAGGCACAATTTCTTATATACCCACATTACCTGGCTGGTTAGCGGTTATGTCTGACCTACAACTCAGAAATCCTGGCTGGCTCCAGTGGTCTTTGCCCACAGAACCACAGATGACTTTTCTATTATTATACATCATTAAAATGCATACCCTTGGCCGGGTATGGTGGCTCACACCTGTAATCCCAGCACTTTGGGAGGCTGAGGCGGGCAGATCACCTGAGGTCAGGAGTTCAAGACTAGCCTGACCAACATGGAGAAACCCTGTCTCTACTAAAAATACAAAATTAGCTTGGTGTGGTAGTTCATGTTTGCAATCCTAGCTACTTGAGAGGCTGAGGCGGAAGAATCACTAGAACCTAAGAGGCAGAGGTTGTGGTAAGCCAAGAACGTACCATTGCACTCCAGCCTGGGCAACAAGAGTGAAACTCCATCTCAAAACTAAAAATAAAAAAATAAAAAATGCATGCCCCAACAATTAAGCCTCAGGAAGTCACCTCAGAGCAATGAATATGCACTAAACAGTACTATCACTTTCTTCACTCAATTGGTCCAAATTACCAAAGTTTAGCTTTTCATCCAAAACTGAAGTAAATCATAAATTTTTCCATGTAAATATTAACACTTGGTTCATTATGTTTTCTCAAGGGGAAAGTTACATAATTATGTGTAATGCTTTTCTTAGCCTGGTGACATTTGTAACATTAAATATCACCAACAGAACAGATCAAAACAATTTAACAGTTAAAAGAAAAATAGTTTTAAATTTGAATTAAGGTGAATTAAATATTGTTGACAGTATTCAATCCACTTCTAGTAAAAGGCATCCAAGTCACAGATATACAAACAGTAAGAGGCAACCTCTCCCAGGGTTGGCTCAGTGTGGAACTTTCTCTCGCTGATGATGTCCCAACAGTCAGTCTGAGGAACTGCATGGATGAAATTATCTCTCACCTCTGACTTTCTGTCTCCTGTGTTATCCTCTAAGATGCTTTTTCCACTTCCATCTTCTCTACTTTTCACAGAGTTCTAACTCAATAAACTCTCCCACGCAAGTCTTTCCAGTTAATGTACTCTCACAACTGTTTTCCCAACAACTTTCTTATGAATCCCTAACAGTCACGAGCTCTTAGCATAGTATTGGGTATTATACAGAGGACTCTATAAGAATAAACTAACTTAAAACTTAACCCTATATTATAGATTCTATTATCATCTCCCCTTTCAGATGAGCAAAAGGGAGCTAAACAGGCTAAATAACTCATAAGCAGTGGCACAAGATTCACAAGTGAACAGTGTGACTCCCATTGGCAGACTTAATCAATACGAAAATCCAAGCTCCTGAAGAAGAGAATGGCTGTCCCACATCCAATCAAAACACAGCCTAAACATTCACAGA
This sequence comes from Callithrix jacchus, assembly GCF_049354715.1. NCBI lineage: Eukaryota > Metazoa > Chordata > Mammalia > Primates > Cebidae > Callithrix > Callithrix jacchus. The sequence continues at coordinate 22,246,751 of NC_133516.1, read as the reverse complement.
GACACTTACAAGCAGAAAGCCTTATAGAGAACATCTGGCTTTGTTGTTTTAAAGAGAGACAGAAGCATAGAGAGGAAAGTAACCTTCCCACAGTCTCATTCTTCTTCCGCCTCATTATGCACCTTCAATAACTGTAGCTTTGGCTTGTTAAAGTGAACTAAATATGGCCTGAGAAGGACTCCATACTTCTATATTTGAGTCCTTGTGGACAAATCTTAACCTAACTTAATAGTTAGACAAGATTGAAAACGTAACTTAAAAGTATGCATCTGTGGCTGGGCACGGTGGCTCAAGCCTGTAATCCTAGCACTTTGGGAGGCCGAGGCGGGTGGATCACGAGGTCAAGAGATCGGGACCATCCTGGTCAACATGGTGAAACCCTGTCTCTACTAAAAATACAAAAAATTAGCTGGGCACAGTGGCACGTGCCTGTAATCCCAGCTACTCAGGAGGCTGAGGCAGGAGAATTGCTTGAACCCAGGAGGCAGAGGTTGTGGTGAGCCGAGATCACGCCATTGCACTCCAGCCTGGGTAACAAGAGCGAAACTCCACCTCAAAAAAAAAAAAAGTATGCATCTGTAACAATCTTTAACTACTCATACAGCAGCCATACTTCAACCACTGCTACACTGCTGAGTGTTCAAACTGTTCAAAAAAGGCAAACTCCAACCTGTACCCAATCCAGCTGTTTCTGTACCTCACTTCCAATTTCTGTAGTCATTTCTCTTCTTGTTCTATAAATTTGTTCTGACCATCAGGCATCCTTGGTGTCTCTCTGAATCTGCTGTGATTCTGGCGGCTGCCTGATTTGCAAATCACTTTTTTTCTTCCTCAACTAAACCCCACTAAATTTAGTGTGTCAAAAGTTTCTTTTAACAGGTGCCCTGGCTTAGGTCCCTGTGCATTATTTTTTCTTGGGAGTGAAATAGCATTAAACTAATGAGCATATTTGCTGCTGCATGTAGGGGGTCAGGTGAGGTAGAGGTTGGAGCAGGGAAGCTGAAGCATCAAAAGAAGTTGAGTCCTTTGCCCAGAGTCAATGTAGCTGTGAGACCTGGCCTGGTAGTTACTATATTGAGATCATGTGGTTTTCAGAATATGAACTATCTAATATTTAAATGTTGACTTTTACTTGGTAGCAATCAGTTAAGCTGCATAACCTCGTGGAAGACCACAACAAAGTCCAGGTTACAATCATCGTGAAAGACAAAGGTAAGTGATGTGTTAGGCCATCTTCAGTATCTTGATATTTTAGGGGGGAATTGGTCTCATTTGTCCTTAATTATTAGTCAAGGAGAAAAAGTCTTTTCTGATTGAACCCAGGACCAGCACTAGGATGAGGAAAAGAAGGCCTCCAAGACAGAAAATTTAAAGAGGCAAGATGATGCCAGTGCTGACCCCACAGCTGCCTCCTTAAATTCTGTACACTACACATCTTGCTTGCCTTACCCTCGCCCAAGCTCTCATTCAATCATTCTTACCCAATGTCTGGGTTCCTTCAAATTCCCTCTCCCTTCATATGTCACTCAATTGAATAACACTGGGTAAACCTTCTTAAGGCTCCTTTATTTCCCAATCTAACTATCCCAAACAGACTCTGCATCACACAATTTGAACTATTATCTGGAACCTAGGCCTGAATGGGGCTTTTAGATAGCTGTCTGGACACCTGGCATCTGCTCTGAGCTAGCCAGAGGTGGGGTAGCTGTGGCTCTTTATAAAAAATGAGGAGCTGCACCCTGGGACAGCAGAAGTTATTTGGGCAATTTACATAAGGCCTCAATCCAAGAAGACAAAGTGTACCACAGGAATCAAAAACCTAGGCGAGAGCAAACAGCAGGAAGTTGAACCTCTGCACTGCCCAGGGCCCTTGTGTATTTGCTGTGGGCAAAGCACACCAGGTACTAGGATCAAGATGGGATCTTGTTGCGTAAAGAAAAACTGATCTTTTTCTGTGTCCCAGATACCAATTTCCTAATCCTGATTGTTTTGGAATTTTCAATTGAATAAAAAGAGGCTTCAACAGTTGAATAGGTAGGGTAGCTCTTGGCCAACTGGTGGATAGGGATTCTTAGCTACCTTCAATCTTAAGTGAAAACAAGAAGAGGTCAGCTAGTCACGGAAACTTTGCTTTGGTGTAGGTTTGGAGGAGCTGGAATCCCGTCTCTTGGTTCCTGGAGACGTTCTTATTCTTCCAGGAAAATTTTCATTGCCATGTGATGCTGTTTTGATTGATGGACACTGCGTGGTGAATGAAGGCATGCTCACAGGTATGGAGTTGTTATGAAGCTTCTTCTTCCCTGTCTGACATCTAATCAAATCAGCATACCCTTACCTACCTTGTACCAGACCCTTGCTAAGATATTCAGAGACAGATGAGGGAGACATAGCCAGCCTTTGCATTTATATGGAGACACAATATACACAAACAGAAAATGTTTAAGAATATAAGAATTAAGTCACAATTAATGTGAAACTAAAACAAATGTCTGATATGACATGTGATTAATTGACTGACGAGTGGGGTGAATAAAGTGTTCTGGGTTCAGAGGATACAGTTTGAAATTCAATCTCTTCCTAAATGTGAGAATGGTTTATACACATGTACAAAAGGGACACAACCTTAAAAACCATGATTCCCACAATTAGAAGGGCGTAGAGGTTTTATCCAACCCTGCACTCTACAGATAGAAAATTACTGAGGCCAAGGTTTCACTGGAAAGGAGTTTGAGTTGAGCCTTCTGGCAAAGACAATCTAACAGTTCTGTTATTTAGATTTACTTTCCTGCTGACCTCACTGAGCAGAAACCTAATCTAGTTACAGTTCAGACCGTCCTAGTTCTCTTTTCTACTTTGGTAAGTCTACTTGAATTTGTGTAATTAGTAAGGCACTACTTATAAAATATCCTTTAGGCAAAAAATAAAAATACACAGCACATTGTAATGAGAGAAGAGACTATACAGCCACACAAAAATAGAAACTGTTTGTCTTTTGTGCTCAAAGACTGTTTAGTTTTTCTGTTTCCAAGTGGTGTAGAGACTGGGAAATTTTTTTAACATGACCTAAATGTAGTGAGAGTTCATTCTCTCTCCCTAAATTGTTCAACACTAGCAGCTTTTACGTAAAAATGGGTCTGCTTAATTTAAAATTGAGATAAGGAAATGCAGTAAACATAAATATGTTCAGTATAATTACAAAATGCCCTTTAATGTGTTGAAATCTGTCCTATAATGATAGTGATGAGGATTCGCATACTGATCATCTTTTACCCAGAATGTTGCCATAGTATCCAACCTATAAACCTCAAGCCCAAGAAAAGCCATCCTTCTTACTCCAACACAGCAGCTGTCTCACATCTCTCAGCAGCCTGACAATGAAGAATGGCCTCTCTCATTGGTAACAGAGAGTGTGGCAGTGAGCAAACAGGAGGAGGAAGCACAGAAAGGCTCCCTGCCCTTGGGCTGCCCTCTCTCCTTTCACTGTTGGGAGTGTACAGAACTTGCCTTGATTCTCAGGAAAACTCAGAGAGTTCCAAAGTAGAAATGACAAACAATGCTGCCTTTCAAAAAATATGCAAAATGGACCCCAAATGATCTCAGATGACAAGTGGCTTTTTCTATTTCCCTTCTTGGAAAAATAAAGTCATCACCACTGATATCCATGTAACTTAAATACTGATAGAGGCCAGTTTCAGAGACAGACACATGAAGCAAAAACACATTATTTCTTCTGTGTTAAGTTGTTCAGAAAGATCTAAATCCCAGAATGGTCTAAATACTTGATTGCACAGCCTACATTGATCCTCCCACTCGTGTACATATTTGTGGAAAGGATCTTGATTAAACAATCAGAGGATTAAGGTTAGATTCCTGAAACTGCAAATGTATTCCTAGGGTATTTGTCCACAAATATGACTCGGGTATTTCTTACCTATGTATGCAATAGTCCTAGATAGAAGTCTTATATATGTAAGAATAAAAATATCAAATATTCCTGGCATCTCTATAGCAACTTACATTTTATAAATAACTTTTATATCTCACTTTGTCATGGCATAAAACAACTTAGACTAGGAGCAGTTAGGATACAATTTACAAATGAGGAGAGTGAGGTAAAAAGAACAGACCTGCTCAGTTAGCAAGTAAAAGGATCAGAATCGGAGCTGACATTTGCTCCCAAATAGAAAGGACCATAGACACGAGTAAGATAATTCTAAGCTGGATAAAGCTGCTGCCTTCATCTTCCTGCCTCATCACCTTTTTCTCTCTGCTCGGTGTTCCCATCAGTAGTACCCACTGTTTGGTAAGATCCTCTCCTCCTGTTCTCCTTGGCCCTATGCTATTGTCATAAATTCAGCTGTGCCAGTTTACTTTTATTTTATAACTACACTTAATTTTTATCTTGGCTCCAAATTTTGCCATCCTTGAAAGTGTCCAGTGTGAATATCTAATGTGAGTCAGACAGTTGTCCCCATCAGTTAGAAGGTCTTCTTCACCCCTGTCTGACTGTCCTAAGATGTACAAGACATCAGGGAGAAGGGTCCGACTGAGGGCGGCTCTTCTTCCTGCTGCTCCCACTCCACTCGGGGTCTGGGAAGCTGTCTGAGGCCTATTTACCTGGACAGGGAGGCAGATCCCAGTGCTGTTTGCATTGTTTCCACAACCTTATTGCATGTTCCCATATTCTACTGTGGCGAACGCCTCTTCTTTCCGGGACACATGATATCTAAGTCCCTTTGGATTCTCTTCCATCTCCCAGTATAAGGGCTTTAATTTAGCTAGAAATGCAGTAGAGGAAAGGCATGGTGAGCAGAAAAACTTTGTTCTTACTCTCAGGTAGTCTCTACAATCCATGAACAAACTCATGAAGGACTTATAAAACTCAAAAGCCAGTGATCAACTCCCTGGTGCTTCTATTCTGCCGTCTTTCCTGAAACAATGATCACCTTCAGATCTAGCTTCTCCCAAATGAGAGGAGTCAGGGGACAAAAGGGAATATCATTGGGGGAGATCTAATACTATTTAGAAATTATCTCTTGGCAGGAATCTAACCTTAATCCTCTGATTGTTTAATTAAAGCTTTTTTTTCTTAGTTCTCATATGTATTAGGCATTGTGCTAACATTTTACATCAACTATTTCATTCAATCTACAACTGTATTAGACTGGGCAAATCTGAGGCCCAGAAAGGGTAAGTAATTTGCCTAAGGTTACGCAGCTTAAAAGTGGGACAGCTAAGATTTAAATTTGTTTGTGAATTCACTCATTCTACAGGTATTTATTAGCCCGTACTATGGAGCAGGAATTCTGCTGGTGACATAGCACTGAATAAGGCAGATAAGATTTCTTCTCTTGTGGAGCTGATATTCTAGTGAGGGAGAGCGAAAACATTAAAACATACAAATGACACAAATTTTCAACAGTTCTAAGCTCTAGGAAGAAAATAGAAGATATCTATTGCCTTACTAAATAAATGTAATACCTAAATCCAGGCATTTTGTCCCCAGAACCTATACTTGTAGCCAGGGTTTCCTCATTCTCTTAGGGATAATTATGGCAAAGAGGGGTGGCATACAGTCTGCCACAATCCCCTTCCTTCTTCTCATTAAGTTACTGATTTATTTGAGATGTATGTGGCAGAAGTGTGCAGTGACCCGAGTTGGACATGCAGGGATTTCTCTAAGTGATGATCTCACGTTGATATCCTGTCAGACAAGCTTATCATCAGTTGATAGGACAGATCTTTTTCTCTCTTCCTTTGAGCCTTTCTTCCTCTCTTTTTATCATCCTCCTTCTCCCTTTTCTTTTACTTGTTTACCCATTTATTCAAGAAAAGTGCAGAAATGCCTACTATGTGCCAGACACTGTATTGCATACTGGTGTCACTAAGTTAAATGAGAAATGGTCCCTGGCCCCAAAACATTTACAGTCTAATGGTTCTAGAACTATAAAGTAAAAGGACTTGGAATTTCAAACACTGTCACCATGAGGAAGCACCTTGATCCTTGCGGCCAAGGGAGAGAACCTCCACTTGACAGCACGGAGAGCCAACTGTACTGTTGATGACGAGCGACGATGGTTCTGTCCTCTAAAACTCTCTCCAGCTGCCTTGGACTCCAAGTCTTTTGTAGATGAATCATCTTTTCTTGGGCCCCAAAGAAGGGCCAAAATATGAGACTTCTTATTAATATGCAAATAGCATAAAAGAGACTTGAATACCATCTCTCTAAAATCATCTGGCTGTTATCTCTGGAACAAATTATCTGCAAATGACTTCCATTTCTGACTGATCAATATCTGACTGCTTCCAATTTCATTGGTTCTGTGTGCAGAAAATGGTTTGCTGATGTTAGCTTAAGTATATATTGTGGATTAATATTATCTGATTCAAAAGCAAAAAAGAAAAGGGGGAAATGATCTCGAAGTATCTGCCTCTTACAAAGGCTGATTTCAAAACAGTGTGTTACCATGATTTGGAGACTGTCAAAACATTCTAACCCTTCTATGAAGCCATTTAGAATGTTATTGATAAATCTACACAATGGATGAATGCCATAATCGTTTTAAAGAAAGTGGTATAGGAACAACAGCTTGGCTAAAAGAATTTCTTGAAAAATATTCAAGACCACTTACAACAATTTTATAGCTTCAAAACAGTATGTTATCATGATTTGGAGACAAGAGCAAACCAAATGATTGGTTTTTGAAAACCCAATCATAGAAAAACTTGGGTGTTTTTATTTAATTCATCTGTGCATTTGAAAAAACTATGTATTTAGATGTCACTAGGAAAAATGAAGAGTATACAAACTTATATATGCCAAAGTTCTTGTTCCCAGTTATTACCTAGACAGATGAGACCTACCTTGGTATAACTATGATTGATATAATACCATTTCCAAATTAGAAATATGACACATTATCTTGCTAATTGAACATTTAGTAAAAGACTAATGGAATTTTAAATTTATTCTAGTACTCTTTAAATCTGAGAGCCAAAAAGTATTATTAACATCTTTATTTTGTCTCTAAAATCTATCCTTTTGAACTCTGAGCTAATTTCTTTGTACCTTAAATATTCTGTCTTATAGCCAACAGGGAAAGGAAAGAAAATTGCTACCTGCAAAGAATGGGAGTCAATAAAAGGAAATGCAAGAGGCCACGTTGAACTGGAGCTTGTGTAGGAGAATGACAGGCAATGATGCTTGAATTGTGATAGGCTTTGACAATCTAGCAGTAGAGTTTGGCCTTTATTCAGTAGTGGCAATGGAAAAGCCTAAGAATTTTGAGCAAAAGAATGGGATGATCAAAGTGGGGCTTGAATGGGCTCCATCTGAAAATGATGTGGAGTAACTACTATTTTTTCACCTTCCTCCGTGAGCTTATGAGGGCAAGATTTCTGTCTTTCTTGTTGTTCATTATATTCCTAGAACCTAACACAGTTCCTGGAACAGAATAAGCACCTAAAAATAGTTGAATGAATGGGTGAATGAGTGAACAAATGAATCAATGAATGAATGCAAAGCAAACAGTAATTACTATTCATGTGCTGGAAAGCTCCTTCATTGCCTAAAATAGTGCTGGGTTTAATTAATACTTGGGAGAATGATTAAGTGATAATTCAGCTAAAATAGGCTGCTTTCAAAATTATGTCAATAAACCATCCAGGCCAGGTATAGGATAGATAGGGAGGTCTTACCTAAATATTTGCACTAGAATCAAGTCTACCATTGCTTGCACCACTAGCATCTCTATGAACAGTCATCTGACTCATGGGATGGGCATTAACACCAGACTAGTTGTGGTTTATATAATTTCTTGAAACTAGCATGCACCAGTTCTAACTAACTACCTGAGCTGACACAGATTCAACAAAATACAATCCTCTTTAGGAGAAAGTATACCTGTTACAAAGACACCACTGCCCCAAATGGAGAATACTGCGCCTTGGAAATGTCATAGCTTGGAGGATTACCGGAAACATGTCCTCTTCTGTGGAACAGAAGTTATCCAGGTCAAGCCCTCTGGGCAGGGACCTGTAAGAGCAGTCGTTTTGCAAACAGGTTAGTGGATTCCACTTTTGTGAGTTTAATTCATGCTTGAACATGGGGAGAGTTGGATTAGGAAAATTTTGTTTAGGATTATGGAGTTTGTCACATTCTGGTAGGAACAGAACACTTTTTTCTAAACAGACACTTATTATTCTAAAGTGTCATTGTTTTTAACTGAACGGTTTATTGTTAAAACCCTTCTATGCAATGAAAAGTATGTGTAGGTGAAGTAAAATTTGTCAAAGGTAAAACTATGCTCTTATTTTTGCTTATGACCATATGCTTCTTCTGTCTCCCTTGACACCTCCTCTGAGTGATTATAAAAAGTAAACAAATTCAGCCACTATGACTATGAGGATTTTTTTCCTTTCAAAGAGTCGCTTGCTAGGCTGTATGTCAGACTCACTAGTGAGGAACTCTACCTGGGTGTCCTACAGGCAAAGTCAATGAATTTGAAAGTATTCATCCTCCTGTATTGACTCTCTCTGTTAACGTCATCACCGTCATGCTGGTCTCTTAATAACATCTCTAACTCCTCTTATTTTCCCATACCAAATGTGGCACCAAATCTGCATGATTCTGCAAACACCTCCTGAGGCCCAGTCTTTTACATGACATAACACAAGGAAGGCCTTCTATGACCTGGTCCCAGCTCTCTGTTCTAACCCCTGAGCTGTGTTTCTGCCATCTGACTTATTCACAGATGCAAAATACACTTTACACAGTGATGTCTGTATGCTTTAGTTTGGTTTGTGATTTGGTTGTTCTAGATGATTTTTTAAAATTAAAAATATCTAGTTTTTTTAAACGTTCAAACTAGTTAGCAGGCACTAGACATTAGAGCCTGTTGTCTGCATAGAAGCTCATGGTTACAAATCATGAAAACCACCTGAATACTCATGAAATGATTAGGTAGCGGGTTAGAGAAATCTCTACTCTTTTCCTCAAAGACAGTAAAGCCATTTTTAGGAGACCAAGTGTTCATTAAACAGCCTTACTTGATCTGTGACTATCTTCATGCAGGTTACAATACAGCCAAAGGGGACTTAGTGAGATCCATCCTCTACCCTCGGCCTTTGAACTTCAAACTATACAGCGATGCCTTCAAGTTCATGGTGTTCCTGGCCTGCCTTGGTGTCGTGGGTTTTTTCTATGCCCTAGGGGTATATACATACCACGGAGTAAGTACTGGGGGTAAGGCTTTTCAATAGCATAGCTTCTGCAAAGAGCCTGACCTAACTCAGAAGGTTGGATTAGGTTATGTCTTGATCCTATCATTCTATGAATCAGTATTGTCCAAAAGAGCTTTCTTAGACAGCAGAAATATTCTCATGCCTAGTTTGTCCCCAGTGTTTAGGTAATACCTAAAACACCATGCAACCAGTGGGTTTCCCATGTGTTCTGGTTAGGGTCTGAAATGAAATCAAATTTCTGCTTTTACAGAGCTGGTACCTCACGAGAGATATCTACTTCTCTTTAAGCTACAGAGTGTCAGGTTTCATTTGAATGTCCTTCACCATAGAATGGTGGATGAGGAGGGAAGGGTTGTCACTAAAGACCTCTGAGGTCCTTTCTGGTCCTGAGAGTCTGATTTTTGAACCAGTCAGTCTCTATATAAGAAATGCTGGGATCATAGTAGTATGAGCTGGTAGGGAGGAAAAGAAAATTGTGAATAAAATATCCAAACAGGTGAAAAACTGTGTGAGTGGCCTAATTACAATGTCCAAATTGGTGGCATCAATGTGTGTGTGTGTATGTGTGACAGAGAGAGAGAGAGAGAGAGAGAGAGAGGTGGGGAGTGAATATTGACAGGGAAAGACAGAGTCACAAGAATTTCAAGGCAACGTTCATCGTTCATGCTAAAACTTAACTGCTGAGTAGTTATTTCAATCTGAAATAGCACCCAGGGAGTATTTCTGGGTCAAGGGAGGCCCACAATGGGGCCTGTGAGAGTTAGACAGAATGTCAAGGTCACTGGCGCTGGAATTTGAGGGAGTATGCCAATTTAATCTGAAGAGCAGGAGCACTGAGCAGAAAAGCAGGAAAAGGGCTCATGGAAGCCCTGGCAGTATTTGAGAATGAGGTTTCCTGGGAAGAACTTAACATCCAATACACACTGAAGCAACAAGACTAATAATCCCAGACCCCATCTTCTTGTGGGTCAGAACCTGTGACTCTGATGGCTGCCTCTATCTGCACTAGCTCAGCATTAGACAAGGCTGAGTCCTTAGGATCAGAACTGTTCTGTGTCTGTGGTTGGGGAAAGAAGGGAGTAATGAATTTTGTGATAAATTGAGATTGGGCAAAAGATGTCCCCAGTGGACATTGCTACTGAACTTGAATCCCATGTTTCCAATACTCAGAAGAGTAGTTATGGCTAAAATGATGGTTAATTTAACAAAAACATAGACAAGGTTGTAGAGGGTAGAACAATTAATATCTAGAACCTGTGAGGAAAACAAAACAATCAACCCTGTGATTTGACCTCAGCCCTGACCTTAACTGTGTCAGCCTCCTCTACAGACCTGCTGTATTAGTCTATTCTCATGCTGCTGATAAAGACATACCTAAGACTGGGTAAATTATAAAGGAAAGAGGTTTAATTGACTCACAGTTCCACATGGCTGGGGAGGGCTCACAATCCTGGTGAACGTGAATGAAGACCAAGAGAGCTTGTGTAGAGGAACTCCCCTTTATAAAACCAGCAGATCTCATGAGACTTATTCACTATCATGAGAATAGCACAGGAAAGACCTGCCCTATGATTCAGTTACCTCCCACTTGGTCCCTCTCACAACATGTGAGAATTATGGGAGCTACAATTCAACATGAGATTTGGGTCGGATACAGCCAAACCATATCACCTGCCAGGCATCCTGAGTTCACACAAATTGACTTTATAATAAAACATACTGGTCATGGGTTTGTACCCTGGAATCAGACAGACTAGAGTTCAGATTTTTGTCATTTACCTAGTATGTGGCCCTGGTAAAGTTAGTCACTTGTTAAAGCCTCAGTTTCCTTACCTGTTAAATGGAGAAAATAGCAGTATTTACATCATAAGGTTGTTACAGAAAGCAAGTAAATAATATATGTAGCCTAATACAGTTCCTGCTCCAGAGTTAGTACCCAATGAGAGCAAGCTAATTTTAGTATTGGCTTCCCTGTAGTTAAGAATATATGCTGAGACCATGGCAGCATCTTGGTCTTAGTTTTTAATCATATTGCCATTCATTCAATCTATGTACTGAGCACCTTCTCTGTGCTAAATCCCATGCTAGGCTCTGTATCTAGAGATCAGCAAGGGAGATCCAAAGATGAGTAAGCCATAGCTGCTGCATCCCAAGGAGTTTGTAGCCTAGTGGGGGAGAGAGATTTATAAACCAAAAGTCAAGCTTGGGCAGAGGGAATGGTATGTAGAGGGAAACTGAGCCAGGAAAGGGGATAGTGGACTGAGAGTAGGGATCAAAGGTCTCCTTTGCTCTGCAGTAGGAGATAACATGCTCATTCCTTTGGCACAGTCAAGACAATACTTGGCCTCACCAAGAGAGCCAACTCGCTATTAATATTTGGAGGATGAATCTCTAGAGCTCCTGCGGTATTGCAGGAGAAAGTTTCTCGGAAAGATGCCAGCCTGCTGCACTAGGCTAACCTGTATAAATGTCTCTCCTCTCCCAGATCCCTCCAAAAGACACTGTGACCATAGCCCTGATTCTCCTCACTGTGACTGTCCCTCCAGTGCTGCCGGCTGCCCTGACCATAGGCATCGTGTATGCTCAGAAGAGACTGAAGAAAAAGAAAATCTTCTGTATCTCCCCACAGAGAATCAACATGTGTGGGCAAATAAACCTCGTGTGCTTTGACAAAGTATGATCCAGACTTCCCAGGTTTAACGTTAATCATTTCAAGGCACAGTTGAGCCAGGAAGAACCTCAGAAAATGTCTAGTCCAGTGTTTCCCTTGTACTGATGGGAATGTTAAGGCCAGAGAAGGTCACAGAGTGAGCCAGTGCAAGATGACATTCTAGAAGCCTTCTTTGCTGACCTCTTAATATTAGCAGCTTAGCCACCATGTCATGAATTTTTTTTCTCTGTGATAGTTAATAATTTGTGTGCCTGGTTTGTAGGGGGTTTTTTCCCATCTCTTACTATAGTAACTTCTATAGTAAGAAGTTACTGGCTTTTTTGCCTGACTGGCTTTTTTTCAGGCAAAAAATATGAGGCACATTTCTGTTTCCTGAAATGCTTTACCCAGAACATAAGTGAATGTGTTTCCTCTCCTCCTCTGCTTCTTTTAAGGAAAGGAAGGAAGGAAACAATGACGCTGTCTATACACTCCTGCCCCTTTGCTCCTCCAGGGCTTATGACTCCAGGCTAGGTTGTTTCTGTGCTTAGGGACCTGGAAAGTTGGCAGAGGAGGCACATATGCCACATGGGGAAGACTGCTGTCACCAGGCAGGTCCTGAGACCCACCCCCCTGACATAACTCTCCTATGGGGAACCTGGAGGACTTCAGCATCAGATGCCTGCTGTAAACAGATCCTGCCCTCAACTTGGACAGGCCAATTTAGCTGCTATAAAGCATTGAGCCTGCTGGGTCCCTCTTGTCTTCAGTTCACATGCATTTAAATAATTTATTAGGGCTTTTGCCATTTTTTGGCAGAGAGCCACTGCTGTGTACAGTGCTGGTAGAGAGACCCATAATGAGTCATTCCTAGCCCTTGAGAAGCTTCCAGTCTAACTGAGAAAGTGGGAAAATGGGAGTGTAGATGGCGATCATGCTGTGAGATGTGTGTTTAATAGAGTTCTGAGGAAAGCATGGGGCACAGTTACCTGCCACAGGTTGGAGGCCATCTTTGAGCTGTAGCCTTGGTTGTTAGAATAAGCCCCGGGCTCAGAGGTGAGCAGCTGAGAAGCACAGGGGTAGAAGTGGCCCATGGCATACAGGGAGCAGACAGCTGTGGGGTATGGCTAGAATGTGGGCTGGTAGGTGGAGAATGAAGTTGGGGTGAGGGCAATTATTAAGGGCTTCATATGCCAAGCTAAGGAGTGGGTCCTTGTCTTGAAGCAGAATAGAACACTAGTGACATTTTTATAGATGTTTTATATCCCACCAAGGGCAACTGATGAGAAGGGATAGAAGGGAGATGAGATTGAAGAAAGAGGCCATCTGGGGACAACAGAAGTGATCATTGTTTGTTCCAGACACGGACAAGAATGGAGAGTAGAGGACAAATGGGAGGGACGCCAATGAGTAGACTCGACCAGGCTTGGTCCCCAGGTGAAGAGGGTATAGCTTTTAGATTATGTCAGTTCTCTTTCTGTTTGTGTTTTGTTTGGCAAAGAAAGTTCTCACCACCAGTCAAGAACTAACAAGGTTAACTTCATTTTAGATTTAGAGTCATATAACATCCCCTTGGAACGTTCTCTAATAATAGGGACTCCTGTTACTTCCTCATGAACCTCACTGGTGTGTAGAATACAGGAGGGAGATTTATGAAATATGTTCATTACATATTCATCTGTTTCTTTTTTCTATTTATTATTTATTTATTTATTTTGAGACAGAGTTTTGCTCTTGTTGCCCAGGCTGGAGTGCAATGGTGCAATCTCAGCTCACCTCAACCTCTGCCTCCTGGGTTCAAGCAATTCTCCTGCCTCAGCCTCCCGAATAGCTGGGATTACAGGCATATGCCACCATGCCCAGCTAATTTTGTATTTTTTAGTAGAGATGGGGTTGCTCCAAGTTGATCAGGTTGGTCTCAAACTCCCTACCTCAGGTGATCTGCCCACCTCAGTCTCCCAAAGTGCTGGGATTACAGGCGTGAACCATCACGCCTGGCCTGTTTGTTTCTAAAATTAATTTCCCCCCAGGCTATTCATTTTATTTCCTTTATAAAACCTCTCCCTCCTCATCCTTATGTCCTCATCTGCCAGGATGTCTGAGAGGCTGCTTTTAGGTGTCCTTGGTCAAACTCTGCAGGACCATGATGACATGCAACAGTGCAAAAAACTCTTGATTGAAAATTGGCAAAATGAGAAATCTAACCCAGAATTTGGCACTAAGTCTCTGTGTGACTTTTTAAGAAAAGAAGATTCAACCACAGTCATCTCTGAGTTTCTTTCCAGCTTTTACATTATAAAATTCTGTCACCATCATGTTGGAATAAAGCACTCTGCCATTAATTGACTTTTCATCTAGTGTCATTTTCCATTTCAGAGATATCTATCGCTGGGTTTCTGAGTCCATTTGTTCCCATATATATTTCTGTTTTCTATTGGTTTGTTATGATTTCTGTTAAGACAAGTTCTTTCTTTTTATTCAATTTTGCCCAAGCTTGGGCTTGTATTTATGCAAAGAGATTTTCTCTTTCTGTCTTATTCCCCTTAGAACCTCAATTTTAATGTTGTTTTCTCTCTATCTTGGGTAAGTTTTATTGTTTAGTGGTTATTTTCATCGAGAAACAATATGTTTGTTGCTGCAGTATCATCTCCGTTTCCATGTTCAAAAGATTGATTTTTAAAAACATCATCAGGAAAACATTTTAGTTTGAATTAAGTTGCAAACTCTTGTGAAATGCAACAACTCAAGGGGATTTGGAAATCAACCTTGGTGGGGTCCTTTATAAAGTGCAGAAGAGAAATGAAACAAAGAACCCGTTTTCAAAAAGTGGTTATTTAAGAAATAATTCATTCACGTGTGTTCCTGCCTTCTTTGTGAGGTTCTAATAGATGAATCAAACGAAACTTTCTTAATTCTTTAAACTAGAAACCCAGAAAGAGCTTTGTCTTTCCACATACCCTGCATGATTCACTTAACCTTTTCTAGTTTGGTAGAAGACTCCAGAAGGGCTGGATTCTGGTTCTGCCTTTCCAACCCACAGGCCATTATGACCTCAGGCTCTTCATTTCACCTCTAACCTGCCTCCAACTTGTTAACTCAGTTGTGAAAATGGAAAGCACTGTAAACACTTTGCAGCAAGGTATCATGCTAATGGATGTGCTGTAATGATGGAGGATGCGATAGAAAACTAGAAACTTTGGGCCGGGTGCGTTGGCTCAAGCCTGTAATCCCAGCACTTTGGGAGGCCGAGGTGGGTGGATCACGAGGTCAAGAGATTGAGACTATCCTGGTCAACTTGGTGAAACCCCGTCTCTACTAAAAATACAAAAAATTAGCTGGGCAGGGTGGCGCGTGCCTGTAATCCCAGCTACTCAGGAGGTTGAGGCAGGAGAATTGCCCTGAACCCAGGAGGTGGAGGTTGCGGTGAGCCGAGATCGCGCCATTGCACTCCAGCCTGGGTAACAAGAGCGAAACTCCGTCTCAAACAAACAAAAAAAAAACAAACAAAAAAAGAAAACTAGGAAATTCAGCATCTTCTATAGAGACAGCCTTAAAAAGTAGTGTCAGAAACGTGGGTTTTACTGTAGAAACAGGGTATTCTGCCATGCTTGATAAAGCTCAGGTTGGCCCTGGCAGTGCTGAAGCAGCTGTAGCCAACTCCACTTACTCTGGGTGTTAATCAGGCCTAAGACTCTTAGCCTACTGCATCAAGACACCAGAGTCTGTAATTAATGAATGCGTGTGAAGCAGTGAGGAAATTAAAAGTGCTGTGAGTACTCAGTTCCATTTTTCTTCCTCCGTTACATTATCTGACAAATACTCTCCCATAGTATGGCAAATCAAATCTCTGAGCTATTTTTCCTGTGATCTAACAATAAAACCCATTTTGGGCATTAATTAATATTTATTATCGGCACTTAATTTCTCTCTATAGTCTCAAAGCCCTTTATCAAGATTTCATTATCAATCTGGACACTCACTGTGTCACCCATATTTTTAGAAAATTACCATGAACCAGATGGCAAACTGTGAATTGAACAGTCTTGAAAATAAAGAAAAAAAATTTCTGATCTCTGCTTTGGCAAGATAGCAGGTGCCAACTGAAAGTCAGACTTGAGCTGGTTCTTGTACTGAACCTCTCCCGATTAACATTAGCAAGTCATAGCAATGAACAAACCAAAACAAAACACTTGCATTGTTTTCCTCATAATTAGTAACTGAAATCACCTAATTATCGACATGGTCTTTTGGGGATCATTTATCACCTGCTTAGTTTTTCTTGTGGGTACTCATCTTTGATTTAAAATTTGGTACTTACAAACAAGGTATTTAGACTGCTAGATCTACTATAATCTCTTAAAAGCTTGGGTTTTGCTTAAATTACAATATAATTAAAAGGTTTAAATCTTATGCTAATATTGATTTCAATTTTTACTCAGACTGGTACTCTCACTGAAGATGGGCTAGACCTCTGGGGGACTGTCCCTACTGCTGACAACTGGTAGGCCTCTCATGTGAAGAT
Source organism: Callithrix jacchus (assembly GCF_049354715.1). Lineage (NCBI taxonomy): Eukaryota > Metazoa > Chordata > Mammalia > Primates > Cebidae > Callithrix > Callithrix jacchus. The sequence continues at coordinate 22,230,336 of NC_133516.1, read as the reverse complement.
GGAATGTGTGTTTGGTGGAGTCACCTGGATGATACTCAAATCCATCTTTTGGGTGTTAGTGGATGAATGTCCCATAAAATATACATAATAATTGGGTGGAACTAGTTCATAATATCTAACTTGTTTAATTAAATGAATTCTAATTTCAGAATCAGACAGGGAAAGTAGGTCTTCAAAATCTACATGAAAAATGGAATAGGATGAGGTAGATAACTAAGGAGCTGAATGAATAAGACAGAGAAAGAAGAGTGAAATGAAGACCATGCTTAATTAAAAGCTACCAAGACTTCCTGGGTGGCTAGTGCAGGCAGGTGTGGTGAGAAATCTGGAAATGTAGTTCACAGCCTAGCGGGATAAAAAGGTGCAAATACCATCGCCATGTATGTACCTATGCAACAATCCTGCATGATCTGCACATGTACCCCAGAACCTAAAGCACAACTCAAAAAAAATGTGCAAATTTGCCCAACTCTCATGTACAACGCAGGCCATAAAAGTTGTTACTATTAAGGCAGAAATGTCAGAATGGAGGAGAAATAGAGACTCTTTGATATAACACATAGTCCTGAATTTTATGTAATAACATGGTGGGTAAAGACAAATCAATTTTGAAATTTGGTGAATCAAAGAAAGCTACCTGAAGGAGATGGCACTTCAGATAAATTTTGAGGGACATGCGGCTAGAATTTTTATAGCTATGGACTAAAAGCTGGCACTAGGGAGGAGAGGACAATCCCACAGATATATACTCCAGAAAGAGCTAGAGAGGGGAAGCAGGGCTCCTGGAGGGTATACCTCCTCATGGTATCCACCCCTGACTTTCAGCTTCTTTCTACGGGCTAAGACCTGCCTTCTCAATTTGAGTGGTGATGGCCTCTGCTCTTAAGCCGTGGGCACCCCATTTTGGCTCCAACAGTGGCTGAGGCAGCCATCAGTGACAGAAGACACTTTTCAGGGATGCTCAAGATGATGAAGGGGGCAGGTACAGCATGGTACAAGGTAACAGCAGACAAGCAGTGTGATGTTGCAGAAGGTACCCTGGACTGGGTGGCAGAGAACACCTGAGCTCTAACGCTACTCACATATCTCTGCTCCTGGCTGCTCAGATGTCCAGCCAGCCCTTGGTCCAGACAGGCAAGGAATCTATTGGCCAGAGTAGTGAAAGAGAAAAAAGATGTCCACAGTTCCCACCCCTCCATCGTCCTCTCTTGTCCCTGGTACTCTGAAGCTTTTTGGAGGGTAGAAACAATTAGACACAATCACTGTTCAGCTGTAAGGTGGGAGGAGAGGAAGATACACTATGCCAGTTTGTATTCTCAAAGAGAAAAAGAGGCTTTAGAGGTGGTATGTCCAGGGCGCTTCAGGAAGTAGGGGCAGTCTCTAAAGTGATGAGTAGTGAGAAATGCTTCCACGTCCATGCAGCCTGATTTCCTGCTCCCTAAGTAGCCCTACAGAATTCTTGCCAAGGGTGCGTGACTTTTTGTGGACAGCTCTGCAGAGTTTGCAGGTATGACTCCAAGCTGCCTGCTGATGTGCCTTCCTGTGATACTGCCATTATGTGGGCTGGCTTCAAAATCGCATGACAAAAGTCGCTGCAATTCTATCCAAAGCCTCTGAAACTATGTTATTGATTGGCCAGTGGCAAACTCTGTTGAAAAGAAAATTCATATCCAACTCAAAGAAATGTTTTCATAAAGATTACTCTGTAGGCAAAACACCCTGTTTAAAAATAATGAAACCAAGTGGGTAGGGGCTTCAGCGCAGGGAAGTCCCTGGACAAGCATAGCAGTAGCAAGAAGTTTAATCTGGATCTAGAGTCCAGGGTATAAAGGACGTTAGTAGGAGTGGGCACTGTAAGGTAAGGTAGATGCGAAGTGGACAGGACTTTCAATACCAGGCTAGGGGGCTTGGACTTTATCATATGGAGCATGGGAAGCCATGGGAAGGTTCTGAGCATGAACGTTAAGTGTCTGGAGCTCTACTTTAGTAGGATTTAAGGGATAGAGTATGCAAAATGATTTTATGAAAGACTTTAATGTTACCTTCTCTACCAGCTTCCAGGAAACCCACAGCTTTGCCTTGGGCCAGGCTTTGCCATGGGGCTCACTGTGTGCAGCCATGGCCAGCTGCCACTCTCTGGTTCTCGTCGATGGGACCATCCAGGGAGACCCTCTGGACCTCAAAATGTTTGAGGGCACTGCCTGGGTAAGGTGATAGTTTAATGCAATGATGAGAACATGAAGAAATCTTTACTGGGAGTGCTGAAGCTTTTCTAATTTTTGTTAAAACATGGAGAAGATTCATAATAACGTATGAATGAGTGTGTAATGCTACCAGAATTTCCCAACCTCTGCCCCACAGAACTGTGTTAATGGGTGCAGCAGGAAATAGGCATCCATTATTGAACACACTTGGGAACTGTCGTTTAAACAAAGTTAAACTCATTTCTCGACTGCATGATTTCTTTAATGTACTGTGGTGCTTTGTGGATATTCAAGAGGGGATATGAAATGCAGCATTTACCAAACCTATCTGATCTCAAAAACCTTATTGACACCCATAACCTAGCATGTTCTCCACAACATCATCGTTTTCCAAAACACTATCAAGAGAAACAGTAGTCTGAACGGTGCTCTCCAGTATAGCAGCTACGAGCCATATGTGGCTACTGAGCCCTTGAAGTGTGGCTATGCAACTGAGAAACTGCATTTTGAATCTTATTGAATTTTAAGTAATTTAAATTTATAGAGCCACAAGTGGCTGGTGGCGACTGTATATTGTAAAGCACAAGTCTAGACACCAAACTGGAGGGCTGCATTCCAACTGGTTCAATCTCCTGAGCTGAGTGTGAATGAGAGTGGAAGGGTATAAGCCCACACTGGAGGCTGCAATCGTGGAAAACCTTCATTTCACCACTCTCCAGCTGTGTGACCACAAAGCCAGAGCCCAGCCTGAGTCTGTGACCTCATCTGTACATTAGGGGTAATAATGCCTCATTCACAGACTTGTGAGCACTGAGACTATGAGACTAAAGCGGCATTGAGTACAATGAAGAGCCAAACAGGTAGAGGGTGTTCACTCATTAACCAGTTAGTTAATTGCATCCTGCTGCCCTCCAAAGAACAGCCCGAAGCTACGGACAGTGCTGTATAAAAGACAGAACAGCAGTTAAACATTGCTGCATAAGAATAGAAACGAATGATTACAGGGAAACGAAGCACACCTAACAAACAAGCTAATACAAAGATACATAATAAAGAAATTTTAATTTTCTCGCAGGTAAATCAATGAAAGAGGAAACCTAGTAAAAAGGGAAACCTCTGATATCAGTAAGTTAAAATAGAGCATTTGCTGTGGAAAATATTTTGACATAGTGACCAATTCCCTGCATTTTAATGGAGAGGAATCAGTGTACTTACTGTAAGCAATGTCCTCGCCAGAATCATTGGGACTGACACAGTAATGAGTTGCACAGGATCATTTTATATCTGGCTTTAGTCCTGGACCTAACTACATTCCCCTCTCCATTACAGGAAGGTTGATCTATCTTTACAAATGCCATACTTGTTTGGAAATATAAATCTTTAGTGTTATCTCTGAAAGAACGATCTGTAAGAATAGTTGTATCCATCCTAAACAAAGCATAAAAATGCAGGATTATTCACTGAGTTTAGAGCTGAGTCAGAAGCTGTCTTGAGTCGAATATCTTTTGGTAACTGGGAACCTTCCAATCCACGTACAGAGGAGGGACACTGTTCTTTTAGACTCTCAAGAATGTTAGCATTTGAAAGGATGTCAGAATATTTTTCAGAAGAAATCGATACTAGAAAAATGAAATGACGTCCCCAAGATTGAACAGATAAGTGGCAGAGTGGAAACTAGACTATCTCCTGTTTCCTGACCTCTACTATTTCTATGCATGACTGCCTTTCCCATATTTTAATATTGGTTAATATTGGCTTCTCAGAGGTATTAACTTCTGTGGTAATATCAAAAGAATACAAGCCATTTTCAAACAGGCTTTCTAATTTGCCAGCAGTGAACATTCTAACTCCCTAGTTAACTCAAGTAGGCTACCAGCATAGGTATAGTATGAAGAACTAGTCTCATGTTTGTCTCAGGACCCAATCCCAACTCATCTGACAGCCATGGTGCTCAGCAACATTGGAGAACACAGCTCCACACAATCCCTCCTCCAGTTACTAGCTGTAATCATTTAGAAAGATCCATGGACCTGTAGCTAGCACTTTTTCCATCAATTACTTCTTAAAATGAATTCACAATATTTTTGGCTTTTTTCATTCTAGAATAAGGCCCTTAATATGAATCGACACAACAGAAATTTGACAATGACAATCTTAACATAATTGGGCTGGAAGAGAAAATACGTTAAAAAAAGGGCTTTGAAAAGATTATTGTGCAAATAAGAGGTATTTCTTTCTTACTATTTTTCTTCAAAGAATCTTATAAATGTTTTCATTTTATACAGAAAATGGAAGATTGCAACATAGACTCCTGCAAATTTGGGATGTCAAATTCAAACATCATAAAGCCAGGACTAAAAGCCAGTAAGGTATTATTTCCTTCTTTAAATCACATAGCTCGTTCCGCATAAAACTGGTGAAAGATTTCTGACTTTCACATATTTTTCTTGGTCCTATTATTTTGTCTTATCCCGACACTTTCCATGGTTGGTTTGCTCTTTCTTTCATTCCTGAATTTATCTATTAATTTATTCGGCAAACACAACCTGTGTATGCTAGAGCATCGTGCTATGTACTAGCAGATAAAGAGGTTTCAAAACAAGACACACTTGGCTCTGGATTGGAGGAACACATAGACGGGTAGAAAAATCAATACAAGTGCAAATAAGTGCAACACAATGTGCCAAATTCTATAATCAAGGCTGAAGGAAGAGCTTCAAGAGTCCTGACATGGGAGGGAATACTGTTTCTGGGAGATAAAAACACTACAGAGGAGATGACCTGTGAGCTCGGCCTGAACGGTGATCAGGATTTCTCCAAGGGAAGGTCCTTGCAGACCAGACAACTTGTTGAGCAAGTCGCTTTAAGGCAGCAAATAAATAAATAAATAAAGTGACAAATATAATCCATCAAGATATCTCTGGCCTCGCTGCACAGTAAGTTTTTGTTGGTATGCATTTGGAAATATCTCTTAACCGCCTGTTCAGCTCCCTGTTGTTGATGGGCTTGCAGAGTCCGATAGAAGCCATCACCACCTTGCGCCAGTTTCCATTTTCCTCAAGCCTGCAGAGGATGTCCGTGATTGCTCAGCTAGCTGGGGAAGACCACTTCCACATCTACATGAAGGGTGCCCCAGAAATGGTGGCCAGATTCTGCAGAACTGAAACAGGTACTAACACTTACCTTTTTCAATAAGTAAAATCCTTTTTTTTTTTGAGACAGAGTCTTGCTCTGTCCCTGAGGCTGGAGTGCAGTGGCACAATCTCAGCTCTCTGTAGCCTCCACCTCCTGGGTTCAAGTTGTTCTCCTGCCTCAGCCTCCCAAGTAGCTGGGATTACAGGAGCACACCACCATGCCCAGCTAATTTTTGTATTTTTAGTAGAGACGGGGTTTCACCATGTTGGTCAGTCTGGTCTCGAACTCTGGCCTCAAAGTGATCCACCTACCTCAGCCCCCCGAACTGCTGGGATTACAGGTGTGAGCCATCATGGTCAGCCAAGACAAAATACATAAAGCCAACAAACACAGAAAGCTTTGCAATCAATGAATGTGGAGCTGCTTGTTTCCTGGGTGGGTAGAAAGTAGCCCAGTAGATCCTAGTAAGCAGGGGTGAGAATTTCAAGCCGGTGGGTAGCAAGTAAATATCTGGCAATGGGTGCAGTAAGAAAAGTACAACCACAATGGGGCATCTGGGAAGGAGATGAGATGTGAAGCTTGTATCAGGAGCCAGAAGAGGGAGCTACTGAGGGCCAGAGAACTAGGGGAGGTGTAAATGAGGGAACCGAAGGGAGAGGTCTCCATGCTAGGTACGTTCTGCAGATATGGCTACTGTGTCACCTCCAGGGAGGATCAGATAGATGGATGGGGGAAGACTATAGAAAAGACAAATATCTTATAAATAAAAGTGATTAGAGTAAATTCAATGGTAGTAGAGCAAGATAATCATTTTCACAGCAATTTCATCTTTCTGGGCCAGATTTTGAGCTGATTTTTATTGCTTTTTTGTCTTATAAACATATGTACTCTTTAAGCGGCAGCCAGGATTTTAAGAATATGGTTGCATTCAAATGAGTTCATTTGGATAAAATTGGTCTTTTTTCATCTGATTTTCATGTGACTTTCCTTATGATTGCTGATGGCCATCAACTTGTGCAGAGAATTCTAGATTTGACAAATGATTACTTTAACTTCTCTACTGGGAGTCTTTTTTAACCCTTAGAAGTAGCCACTTTTCTTCTGACTTCGATCTTCAGCACAGCTCTCATTGACTCTGTCCTTCACTAATTACAACATATACTGTGTTTGTTTTGTTTCAGCTGCACAGCTACAATTGAGCATCTTCTTGACATTTAAACTGGTATCTATTGCCTCTGCTCTCTAAGGATTTGGGTCTGTCACTTGGCACTCATTTTTCTGGCAGTGCTTTCAACTCTTCCTGTGGTTCCAACTTCCAATCTTGGACTTATGCTAATACCGTCTTCAGTGATTTCCACCACCACCCTACCCCACTTTTAGAAATAGCAAGCTAAGAACTTTGAAATTAGTTCCCAACCTCCAGAAGTGTTTTAGAATTACAGAAAGTCTGAAATGAATGGAGACAGAGAGATCTGGTAACTTCTCATTTTATGGATGAGAAACTGAGATGCAGAAGAGAGACTTAACATGACTAAGGTCCACATGGAAGTGGAATGGAGAATAGAACTTAGTCTGTTTTCCACCTAAGCTACTGTTCCTCCCATTGTTCTGTGGTTCCCTCTGATACCCTTATAGGTGCGTCATAAATCATAAAGATCTTATAAACATAGTTTTGATTGCCACGCTAAAACATACAAACATTGGCATTGTGTCATCTTTTACCTAAAGCAGGAGTTGGCAAACTTTTCTGTAAAGAGCCAGATAGTTCTTATTTTAGGCTTTGCGAATCACATGGTGTCCATTTCAATTACTCAACACTGTTACTGAAGCCTCAAAGCAGCCATAGATAATGAACAACAAATGGGCATGGCTGTGTGTCAGTAAAACATCATTGATAAAAACAAGCTGTAGACTAGATTTAGCCTGTGCACTAGTTTTTTGACCTCTGATCTAGAAGATCAGCTGTTTCTCTCATTTTATCCAAGTACCCATAGTCCTGAGGTCTGTTCTTAATGAACCTACTTGGTGTATTTGACACCCAGTTTGTCTGAGTCGGCTTATGCTGTTATAACAAAATACCATAGATCGTGTGCTTGAACAACAGAAATTTATTCCTCACGGTGCTGGGAGCTGGAAAGGCCAGGATAGAGGTGTTGCCCAATGTGGTTCCTGGAGAGGGCTTCCTGGTTTGTAGATGGTTGGCTTCTTGCTGTATCCTCACATGGTGGAAAAAGATGTGTTTCCTTAGGGCATCAATCCCATTCATGAGGGCTCCACCCTCATGACCTAATTACCTTCCAAAGGTCACACCTCTAAATACTATTGCATTAGAGATTAGGCTTCAACATATGAATTTTGGAGGGACATATTCAGTCCATAACAAAGTAGATGACCTCCACAGCTTTGGCATTTATTTGCATCAGAATAATAAGAACACACTGATGAAGTTGTCTGTGTCCTTTAGCTGAAGCTCTAAGTTTTCTATTAAAGCACTTTCATGGAATGAAAGTTAAAACAAGGTAAAATGACTGCGTCCTGGAGTCTTGCTTAGACCAACCTTCAACATGACCTTGCACTTACCTGTTTCTTCTACTCTGACAGTGCCCAAGAATTTCCCACAGGAGCTGAGGAATTACACAGTGCAAGGCTTCCGTGTCATTGCTTTTGCCCACAAAGCCTTGAAGATGGGAAATCTTTCAGAAGTGGAGCACATAACCAGGTAAGGAACTCAGAAATTGTCACTAGAGCAGGCTCTGTGTGCATGAAGTGTGAGTCCTGGAGATGAACAGTTCTAATCACCTGGAAGACTCTTAGAGATGAAGAATTAATCTTGCACAGTCCCCTGATTCAGAGATGGACAATTGTAGGTGGTGCTGAAGAGTACTTGCTCAGGTCATAGTGCTGGTTGGTGGCAGAGCAAGGATGGTACTTGAGAGCTCTGACTCGAAGATACCAGTGTGTTATCTCTGCTTGGCACTATGTTATGCCAACTTTAGTCTCAGCTCTCATTCCATCAAAACAACCAACCCTCCTTCAACCTCAGAGCATTATGTGACCAATTGACTTGGGTATCCAATACACAGAGGGGTTGAGAAACGGAAATAGTTGGTACGTTGAAACATTTTCAGAATCCTTCAGACATGTTTTTTTTTCAGTACTCAATACTACAATACCTCCTTTGTATCTGTGAGGTAACAAGTGCAAGGTGAATTACTTATGAGAAATAAAATTCAGTATTCTTAATTACATTTTTACTGGGATAAGTTGTCCTCATTAGAGAATAATTTATAAATTATTTTTTGTTTCAATGTTCTTCAGTTTTTAAAGGCTATTTTAAAATTATCTGTGACAAAGGAGTAAAAAATCCTATGGAAAATTGAATAGAAGACAGTCTATTTATTTCTTACATTGGATTTGTGTTGCTGACAGATGCCTATTTATATACAGCTAGCCACTTCACGTAAAATACTGATATCCTCGGTTTAACATTATTATTTGCAAGCTAAGTCCATTAACTCTAAGTTAATTAGTAAACATAGTCCCTTCCTTACTCTGTGCTTTTTTTGCCATCTATAAAATATGCAATTGGATGATCTCCAAGGAGGCCTTCAGCCATGACATTTTAATATTTGAAACAGGATCACAAAGCTCATTTTGAAATATATGAATGGCATTCTCAGATTTAACATTCCAGGTGTTAGCTATTCTTGAGCAAACATAAAGGTCCAGACCATATAGGATTTGTAATTTTTTAAACACAAATTTGAATAATCAACATTAAGGACATGTGTGAAGAAAAGATCTATGTAGCTAGCGATGGAGTGTAGCCATCACGCAGCTGTCACATACAAATGCAGCTCTGGTGTTCACATATAGGAGCCATTAGTGGGATAGACATTATTATAAATATAACAAAATAAGAAAGTGAAGATAAAATGTGCTAGATTTTCCACCATTCCAGGTTTTTTCAGGGAATATCAGGAGCCTATTATGTTTCTTAGAATTTAGTTACTATTTTCAAACAGGGTAAAAGGAAAGGGTTTTGATTTTTCTTAGAATCAAATTCTATTTAGCCAAGTTTTCAACGAGAAAAATTTAAAACTTCCTAAAAATTGGAGTCATAATGCAGAAGTAGAATAGTTTCTTGAGGTGACTTAAAAAGTCGCCCCAAACTAAAACAACAGGAGAAACACTTCATCAAGGGTCACCCCTTCATTGGTTTAGCAAATTTGTATTGAACTTAACTATGTATGAGTTGCTCAAAGAACTGAGGATTTATTTGGAAGTGAATAAAATAAAATCCTTGCCCTCACGAATCTTATATCCTAGTTGGGGAAATAGATAATAAAATAAACCCATAAAAGATTGTCCCACTAGTGGTTCTTAAATGACCTGAGGGGGGAAAATATAAAGTAAGTTAAGAGGACTTTTTAAAAAAAAGACAGAGAATGTCATTTTGCTTGGGCAGTCAGCAAAGTCCTCAGAGGAGCAACATTGTAACAGACATCTAGTAAAATAAGAGAGCAAGGCATGCAGATATCCAGAGGAAGAGCATTGCAGGGAATAGAAATGGTGGGTACAAAGGCTTTGACATAAGCACTGCTGGGAACGTTGTAGAGTACAAGCAGCCGAAGTGCCTAACATAGTGACCAAGAAGAAGGATCGTAAAATAGAAACAAAGAACATTTATCTGTTTTTGCTTTTGTTGCCTGTGCTTTTGGTGCCATAGCCGTGAAATCTCTGCCAAGACCAATGTCAAGAAGGTTTCTCCCTTTGTTTTCCTCTAGTAGCTTCACAGTTTCAGGTCTGTGTTTAAGTGTATACCATTTTGAGTTGATTTTTATGTTTGGTGTAAGGTAATAGTCCAATTTCATTCTTTTGCTGATGGATATTAAACTGAAAAGCTTTGCATAGCAAAGGGAATAACAAAGTGAAAAAGTAACCTATAAAATGGCAGAAAATATCTGTAAACCATATATCTGATGAGAAATTAATCCAAAATGTATAGAGGACACAATTCAATAGCAAAAATCAATAAATAACCCAATTTAAAAATGAACAAAGGCCCTGAAGGGACATTTCTCCAAAGAAAACATACAAATGGCCAACAGATATATGAAAAAGTGCTCAACTTTACTAATCGTTAGGGAAATGCAAATCAAAACCACAATGAAATATCACCTCATACCCCTAAGGACGGCTATTTGAAACAAAAACAAAAGAAAACAAGTGTTGACAAGGATATAGAGAAATGGAACCTTTGTAAAATGGTACAGTTGCTATGGAAAACAGTGTGGGGGTTCTTTAAAAAGTTAAAAATAGAATGACCATATGATCCAATGAGCCAAAATCCCAATTCTGAGTATATATCCAAAGGAACAGAAATTGGGATCTCAAAAAAAGGTATCTTTACCCTAGAGTTCACTGCAGCATTATTTATAATAGCCAACATATGGAAACAACCTAAATGATCATCAGTGGATAAATGGATTTTTTAAATTTAGTATATACATATAATGGAATATTATTAAGCCTTATAAAAGGAGAAAATCTTGCCATATGAGACAACATGAATGAAACTGAAAGACATCAGTGAAATAAGCCAGTTACAGAAGGACTAATACTGTATTATCCTACTTATCTGAAGCATCTGAAATAGAAGAAGTAGAGAGTAGAATGGTGATTACCAAGGGCTAGGGGGCGCGGGAATAGGAAGTTGTTGTTAATGGGTATAAAGTTTCAGTTATGCAAGATGAATACATCCTAGAAAAGTGATTTTAATGTGCATGCACACACACATGCAAAACAGGGCAGAAGGAAATTATCTGAGGTGATGGATGTTTATTACCTTGATTACGGTAATGGCTTCACAGTGGTATGTATATTGTTCAAATCTATCTCCCTGTAATCTTAACACCATAGTGCACAGAAAAATGAACAATGAAAGATCAAAAAAGAGTTCTTGGCCCCCAAATTCACTTATTAAAAAGCCACCCAAGATTCATTCCATTTCAGAGGACAAGTCCTGTGTAACTAACGTAACCCAGTTAGACTTAAGCCACCAATTTCAAATTCTGAAAACTGTTCAGAGCCCTGTCTGATGTCAATACATATTATTGAAGGTGACAGAAAGAGGCTAAGATGAATGACACCATATTCAACTACTACTGTAGCATCTTGTATGTATGCAGGATGTGCTTACTAAATGCCAAATAAACTGAAACAATTGCAAGCTCAAAAAAGAGAAAGCTCTGAGAAATTAAAAAATAAAATATATTTGATTAACATAATATTTAAAAACCAACAGAAGAGTTGGAAGATAAGCACACTGTTTTTAAAAATAAAGTTGAAAACTGGAAAAAACAGATTTAGAAGTGGTTGCCTCTAGGAAGGAGACAGGCGAGGTTGTGTGGAGACACAGACTATTGGTTTTCATTATAAGCTTTTAAGTTCATTTTGATTTTTAAAATGTGCTGTATTACATTAATAAAACTTATAAAGAAAAATTTAAAAGAAGAAATAAATTGAACTATTGAGGCTACATAGATATACTTTAATATTGATTTTCTCCTGAATCCAAAGAGAAAAAGTGGAGTCAGAGTTAACATTTCTGGGACTTCTCATCATGGAGAATCGCTTGAAAAAAGAAACTAAACCAGTCTTGAAGGAACTAAGTGAGGCCTGTATCAGGACTGTGATGATTACAGGTATGTGTTTGTGTCCAGGGGCCGGGCAAGTTGATTGCATCCCAGGCATAAGAACAAGCTGTGTGAGCCGAGTGAGTTCACGTGACAGAGACAGAGAAAAATGTTCTGTTGTCAAATTTGTTACCCTGTAGTCCCTTACCTGAAAATATGTGCAGCTCCCCTGACAGGACCAGAAGCTTTGGCGGTAGAGACCATATCTCATTCTCTTAATCTAATGACTACCCCTCCTAGCCAGGATCTGTGCAGTACCTATAGGCTCACTGTAAATGAGCGAGAATGGGTATGTTCTCATCAAGAGACCCAATGATCCCTCTGCATAAAGGATTGAGTCTCTCGTTGATGGTCCTCTAGGGCAGGAAGACCAGGCATGGTGTATGACAATCAAACACACGCACAGCCTGACCCTGTGTGTTCTTTGTTGGTTTCTAGATCCCATGGATGGTTTTATGCTAGCAGACTGAGTTCATACTATATTCATCACTATGTGTTGTCTGTCTTCTGAAGATTACTCAGATGTTTAAACATTTTTTTATTTATTCATACATGTTTTAAAATACACAAAGGGGCCAGACATGGTGGCTTATGCTTGTAATCCCAGCACTTTGGGAGGCCAAGGCAGGCAGATTACCTGAGGTCAGGAGTTCGAGATCAGCCTGACCAATATGGTGAAACTCTGTCTCTACTAAAAACACAAAAAAATTAGCCGGGCATTGTGGTGTGCACCTGTAGTCCCAGCTACCTGGGAGGCTGAGACAGGAGAATTGCTTGAACCTAGGAGGCAGAGGTTGCAGTGAGCCAAGATCACACCACTGCACTCTAGCCTGGGCGACAGAGTAAGACTCTGTCAATAAAAAAAAGAAAGAAGAAATACACATTGACAAGATATGATGCTGAATATTGTGAGAGGGAGATGGGAACATAGTGTTTGCCCACTAGGGGCAGTCTACAGCATGGAGGAAAATAAAATAAGGCAGAAAGCAGTAAATGCCACCAAAGAACACTAAGCAAAGTGAGAAAGGGAGACCTCAATTCTTGTTGCTGAGGGGAAGTTTGTACATAAAGCAAGCAAAGTTTCCTTGTCTTCTAGGTGACAACCTAGAAACGGCCATTACCATTGCAAAGAATTCTGAAATGATCCCTCAAGGCAGCCAAGTGATCATTGTTGAAGCCAATGAACCAGAAGAATGTGTTCCTGCCTCTGTGACCTGGCAGCTGGTGGAGAATCAAGAGATTGGACCCGGGAAGAAAGTGAGCAAATGTTAGGAGTCCCCTCTGTGGGCCTAGACTGATGGAATACAATCCTGACACCGCACAGCCTTTTCTCAACTCGAGAAGTCAATCCCTCACATTTGTCCAGAGTTTTACAGTTTGCAAAGAATTTCCACCAGCTCTGGTTGCCTTTAAAATCACCTGGGGGAATTTTTAAGCTTCCTAATGCAGGCTTCACCAGTTAAATCAGAACCCCTGGGTGGGAGCTGGCATCAGGTACTTTTCCTGGCAATTCCAGTGTGTAGTCATGGCTGAGAACTACTGATTTACACTCATATTTTCCACTTGGTCATTAAATAACCCTCTGCCATTGGGCAAACCATTAATTTTACAAATATGAAAACTGAAGCTGAGAGAAGTAAGCTGGCCCAATATAAGAACTGGTGAGTTGCAGAGCAGGAAAGCAGACTTAGGTCTATTTGATTCCACACAGATCCATGGGCATTTAGATTGTACTATACCTATGACATGAAGCTAACAGAGACTGGGCTTCTCTAGATAGAAAGCTCCTGGTGCTCTTGTGACAGAAGAACTCTTTCAGATGATGACAATGGGCTGTAGCCTCACATCCCATCACTAAAGGTAACACCCATGCTTTTGTGTGACTTCAAAGAGATGGCTCTATAGGTGATGAATTACAAAAATACTGCCTTCCTCCAGGCTGACCAGCCTTTCAGATGGTTAAGTATAGAGTGGGCCTTTGTGCAGCCAGAAGTCTTTGTGCAGTACACAAACTGCACAGCTATACAGGGTGGCCCCGCCCCCACCCTGGGAAGAGGTGGGTTAACTTACCTCAAACTCTAATTGCATGCGCTGTGAAAGATGACAGCTCTGTCTCTGCTCTCAGATTTCTGGTGCTTATTTCCTTGTGAACCTACTTGCTTCTGCATCGGTGCATGCTGCCTGCATTTCACTGCATGCTGTAACGCAAGTCATTTGTGAATTTTAGCTAACAGTCCACTCACATTATTCATTCATGAGTTTAACGCCTCTATGGAAGTTTTGGTCCCCACCAGGAGAAGCTGTATCACAGTTTCAGGCCTTCCTCCTCCCTGGATCCCTCCACCATACTTTGTCTTCCCACATTTCTAGTGCAAGCAAAAGGAATTCCTCCCGTTGCCTCAGAAGGGATGCTTTGGAACATGTCTTTTGTTGGTTATTTTGCAAAGGGGGATAGAAAGGGAGGGGTGAGTCATCTTGCCTCTCAATTCAGCACAGCAAAATTTTTTTCTTTCAAATACAGTGCTTTCTCTGAGATGAAGACCTCTGATGAGTAAAATTTTCTCACCTCTTGTATGAACTGAATTTAGAGTCCTAAACACAAATGGAAGGCTCTCTGAGAAATGTGCATGAAACACCATGATTAATGATTGATGTAATTAATGCACAGGCATTTAACAGATGCTTTCTCCCTAACTGGGAGCCAGGTAGGGCTAGAACAAAGCCAGAGAAATACCTTGACAGGTAAAAGATAGGAGGAAAAGGGTCTTGGAAAAGTAGTACTCCTGGTGCTGTGGATGCAGCGTATGGAAGAGAATCTGGGAACCATGATAGAAGGGGTTACCTGTTGAGGTAGGGTCATAACAAAGGTCAGAGGCTGGGTGCTAAAAGGAGTTAGATGCTGAAGAAAGAGTGCCTACTTTACAGGGAAGATAATGAGGGTGATCTTTGAACCAATAAATGCTAAGAGATCTTAGAAAATATACAGTTGCATGAAGAAAAGAAGGAAGAAGAGGGAAGGATTTTCCTGTTCTTCCTTGTAAGAACTAACTGGGACCTAGAAATAGATTTCTTCACTAGACTGACATCATATATATTATCTCCCAAGATAGGATCCAGAGTTCCATACCATCAAGGTATCATATGTTTACTCTTTGGGGGAATGTTTTGGGTGTTTCCTTCCTCTGGGTAGAAGTGCTGTAGACAAATTAAACATTATTTTGTTGCTGACCTTAACACTGTTAGGCAATATGAAAACTCTTCCTTCAATAAAGCATAGGGAAGCAGAGACATTCCTTAAGAGTCAATGTAGGAATGATGCCCTTTTGATTTTAGGAAACCTTCATTAACACTGGAAACAGTTCGATACCTGGTGGGGAAAGAGGAAGTTGCTACCATTTTGCAATGAGTGGGAAATCATTCCAAGTGATATTTCAGCATTTCAGCAGCTTGCTTCCAAAAGTAAGTACTGGAGAGATGAAGCATTTTGTTTTGCTCCTCAAATTAGGGAGGTGAAAGGAGGGGGAGAGTACTGAAATCAGTGATCACAGAGGTTGCCTCACAGTTAGAGAATAAACACCCCCAAAGGAGCACAGCTCCTGATAACATTTTCTGGCCTTTTTTATGCCTACCCAGTCCCATGCAGACCCACAGCCTCCTGTTCAGAGTTTGAGTGCTGGTACCTTCTCTCACTCCTGTGGTCAGTTCAATCTCAGCCTTCCTCCTTCTTTCCCTCCCCACCCAGGAGAATGACAGAGTTCCAAACATGCTGCTTGTTTTGTGGGCCAGCTTCTCTCTGAAACCTACCAGCTCATGACAGCCTAAGCTCTATTCCCCTTCCTGTCTGGATTCTTAAATTACAGCAAGAGGAAACAAAGGCCTCATGGTTTATTTTCAGAATCATTTGTTATCTTGTCCTCTGAGTGTCCTGTTCTAAAATAGTGCTGTGCAGGGTTGCACTGTCAATGCGTGGGAGATTAATGGAGCACAGGGGAGGGCAGCACTGTTAGCAGTGTCTTAAAAATTCTGTCATCCTACCAGCCAAGGATCACAGAATATAGACCCCAAAGGCTTCTAGAAAGCTCTTACTTCAGTTCAGGGAAAGCTGAGACTCAGAGAGGTTAAGCCTCTTATCTAAGGTGTGCACAGCTAGCTAGCACAGCTGAGAAGAGAGCCTTGTTTCTCAACTTCCAGCCTTTCCTCTGTCTGTGCTATGATTATGGAGATGGCGTCTATTAGAAAAGAACTGTGTTTCCTCAAGCATTTTTATTGCAAATGCTCAGCTACTTCTTAGTTACTATAATATTATTGATTAGTGGTCAGCCCATGTTGGAAAAATGGTCTGGGAAAAATGTAATAGAGTTATAATGGAGGACTTAAAGTGAAATTTCAATATTAAAGCATTAAATCTCCATATTTCCCTTCCTGGTATTGGTCTAATGACATACCATCCAATGCTGTATTAAATTAGTAACCAGGAGTGCTTTTTCAGGGCTGTTCTTTTATTTTTTAAAGTTTTATTCCTCCCAATCACATTGCAATGATGGTTTTCTCTTTTTAGATTCTGGTGAATGGAACCGTTTTTGCAAGAATGTCTCCCGGGCAGAAATCAAGCCTTATTGAAGAATTTCAGAAATTAAAGTAGGTGTCGTTGCATGAAAGGAGAGTATGCTCATTAACTATTACTACATAACACATTACTCAAAATCACAGTGGCTTAGAATTGGCTTAGCATAACACCAATTATTGACCTAGTGCTCAATAATCAGGTGTGAGTCAAATGGCTATTATTAAAAAGTCAAAAATAAGAAATGTTGGCAAGGTTGCAGAGAAAGGGGAACACTTAGACACTATTGGTGGGAGTGTAAATTAGTTCAACCATTGTAGAAATCAGTATGGCAATTCCTCAAAGCGCTAAAACCGAACTATCATTTGAACCAGCAATACCATTACTGGGTATATACCCTGAAGAAAATAAATCATTCTACATAAAAACAGATGCAGGTTTTTCTGTCTAACAATCTTTGTCCTCCAATTTCAGCTTTGGGGGAAAAAAAAAAACAAACACATGCAGGTGACTGTTCACTGCAGCACTATTCACAATAGCAAAGACATGGGAATCAACCTAAATGCTCATCAATAGCAGACTGGATAAAAAAAATGTGGCACATATGCACCATGGAATACAATGTAGCCATAAAAAAGAATGAGATTATGACTTCTGCAGGAACACAGATGGAAATGGAGGGTATTATCCTTAGCAAACTAATGCAGGAACAGAAATCAAATAGTATATGTTCTCACTTATAAGTGGAGGCTATGAGAACATATGGACACAAAGAAGAAAAGCACAGATACTGGGGTATCCTTGAGAGCCGAGGGTGGGAGGAGGGAGAGGAGCAGAAAAAATAACTATTGTGTACTGGGCTTAATTCCTGGGTGATGAAATAATCTGTAAAACAAACCTCCATGACACGAGTTCACTCATATAACAAACCTGCACATGTACCCCAAACCTAAAATAAAAGTTAAAAAAGGATCAAAAAAAAATTTCAGGTGTGGCTTAGCTGAGTCTTCTGACTCAGGATATTGCTCAAAGGTGTAATCAGGTGTTGGCCATGACTACAATCAATCGGTGCTAGAGTCGGGCAAAAAATCTCCCAGCAGCCTCATTCACATGTTGAATGCTCAGTGCCTTATGAGCTGTTGGACTGAAGCTCAGTTTTTCACTGGCTAATGGACAGAAGAGAGCTTCAGTTCCTTGTGACAGGGGCCATTTCATAAGGAAGCTCACAGTGTGAAAGTTGACTTCTAACTGAGTTGGTAAGCAAGAACCAGAGATAGAGAGAGCACGCAAAACGGATGTTGCTGTTTTTATATACAAGTCGCAGAAGTGATATTTCATCACCTTTGCTGTATTCCCTTCCTTAGGAGCAAGTCACTAGATCCAGCCCACTTCCAGGGGAGTGGATTACACAAGGGCATGATGCCAGGAGCTGGGAATCACTGAGGGCCATTTGGGAGTTGCCTATCCCAGAGAGCATTTGTTCTGTGGTCCATAAGGCATATATCTTAGAGAACCCTCCCCTGCTTGGATATAGTGGAAATGATGGGGCAGGTTGTATAGCTTAGAATCAGAAAAATGGGGAAGTAGGTGAGTTATATCCTGGAATTATTTTAGGTTGGTCCATAAGACATGTGAATAATTTCTGGTCCTCTTAGCGAGAGGTGGAATAGCATTTTCACTTTATCTGGCTCCGGTAGGGAGAGTCAAGAGAAAGTCCTTTATTATCCCCTTCAAAAATAAAGATAACCAAGTTACATTATAGTGAAATGGTACTTCTTGAAACCAGATCTACCTGTTGCTGGATGGGAATGTTGCAGTTTGGGGCTGCAGTTCTAGAAAGTGAAAAGGAACATAGGCTAGTGAATCTTTAGATGACAGCTGGTAAGTAGTTGTTGGAGACAACTTACTTCAGGAGACAGCCTTTTACTTTCAGTTTTTGTTACTCAAGCATTCACAGGGAAGTCTCAAAAACTGCCTATTAACTTCCAGAATGCCTGAGGCTGGGTAAGTAACCAGTGACTACAATGACTATTTCATTCGCATGAGCATTATATGATATTGCTGAAGAAAGTAATTTTACCTTTTTCAAATGCCTGAGAAATTTCAAATGCCAACTCAAATGCCCAATTTTGAAAAGCTGTATTCCCCTTAAAAAAATCAAGTCAGGAAGAGACCTCCTGAGACCTACTGTCTCAGAATGAGCTGTCTTCTCAATATCCCAACCTTCCTCCTCATGCCTTTTTCATTGGCAATATGCATAAGGCTGCCTGCATTCTCTTTCTGAGTTCAGGCAATACTAGAAGATGTAAGATTCCTGATGTGATATAGAGACTAGAAGTGTGCTTTGAGCCTGAAAAAAAGATCTATTTTTTAACAATTGTGGGTATTCATGACATGGACATATATAGCATGATTTTCTTCTAACAACCCCGTATTGGATTGAACAATAGGGGTCTGTCTACATTGGACTATTTTGACCTGTAAAAGTGGTCATTTCTTATGCATTAACTAATAATAAGGAAATTCTAAGGAAACTTTATTTTTTCTCCTTATTGATTTTATAATTCTGTTTTCAGAAAAATGCTGCTAAGTCTTTAACAGTATTGCCATTTCTTAATACTTATAATGTATTACTTATAATAGAAGGCAGGCAGTGTCTTACATCTGAAACTCCTTCTCTTTGGCAGTTGTATTAATTTTTACTCTTCTATTTTTATCGTGCTTGCACACCAAACTGATATAGATGGAAAGAGTATCTTATTTTTACCCTGAGATAAATCCAAAATATGAGTATATGTCCCTAGTTATATCTATTAAACTATTTTTGAAATTTCTCATCCTAGTATCTGAACTTGAAATGCTCAGCAACAGTCAACCACTAAAACACAGCTGGACTGGGTTATGATCTCTGCATTAGGTTGTGTGGGAAGTGCTCTGCTCATGACTGCTTACTTGCTTGGCCCTGGTGCATGTAATCAAGCAGGACTTCTTTTGAAGTGTGTGATCACTGTTCTGCTGATGTCCTTCGTGATATCGCTGCCATTTCGATGTGATTGAAACGACTTAAATAATACCCATTGTTATTACTTAAGAGACACATACTCAGACATTTCCCTCTGAGCATAGGTCTCTCCAAACCATTTTTCTTCAGCCTCCGTCCCAGTGTGTTCAGGGGACGCACATGTACACACAAATCACATGTGACTTAGTTATGACAGAAAATATTCAAGTGAGGTGTTAACTCTTCTTACCTGCTAATTTTTCTTATCCTGTCTCCTGCAGTTATTATGTGGGCATGTGTGGAGATGGAGCTAATGATTGTGGGGTGAGTAGAAAGGACTTCTGCTAAGGCAGGCAGCTCACTAGTATCCCTCGAGGACCTCATGGTGTCCTGGGGTGTATCTCTTCATCCTTCCACCAGCAACGATTTCATTATTTTGCTGTTTATATCCACCTCTACCTGAGTGTGGGTTGGAAGTGAAGGGGAGTTAAGGGAGAAGAAACACTTCAGATGCTTTCTGGAAACTCCTAGAATAATGAAAACAAGGAAAGGCTACTCAGACTCCCATATTTCAGGTTCCAAAGACGGAACTTTACAAATCTAGCTGGTTTAAATCTTTCCTGTTACCAATAAGGAAATGAGTCTCAGGGAGGTGATTTTTTCCCCTGCTCCCCACCAAGGTCACACAGCTGATAAAGACTCAATGAAAAAAGTTTGAAACTGATGGTTAAAGTTTTGAATTATAAGTAAATTATATTTATTCCTGTCAAACTTTCCTCCTCTGGTTAGTTTTTAAAAGCTTGCTTCACCCAGAACTCTTTCACTCAGTAAAATCCTAGACCAAACTATTTGGTTATTTTATGCTACAGAAAAAATAAAATTATTCTCTGCACATTATTTTTCATCTGCAGTAGAAGAGCAGTGCATGTTTTATATTCTGAGCTTTAAAGACATGCAGGAAACAAATAGTCTACCTTCAAGATTAGGTACCAAGGAACTATTTCAGGAGTTGATTCATGGGACAAGAAATGAGGAAGATTTCTTTGTATTTCCAAAGCTTATTAGAGATTTAAGATCTAAGTATTTGTTTTATTTCTCTCATAAATATTATTTCCAAATTTCTGTAAAATTGTTTATAGCTAGAGATTTATTAAGATTTTATATTTTGCTTTATGCTTAATGAGAAAAAGCTAATTTTTACTCTGTTCTTCCAAATCTAGAATGTGTAATCCTTTCACATTAACTATGTGGCGTTTAGAATAAAACAAAAAAATCAAATGTTAAAAGGGACATAGTCTCTGCCTCCTGAAGAGTCCATTGTCTGATGAAGAAAGAAATCGGGCATAAAACTAACCCTAGCATAAAGTAGATGATCCTAAAGTATATCATAGAGTTACAAAATGCTAACAGAGAAAAGAAGAAGGAAATATTCTAATATTTATTAAACATGGAACTAGTATGTATTGTTCATGGTGCCAGGTAGTCTGTGGAACTACAGATAGATCAAATTTCATTTTATGCCCACACGATTCTTGTAGGATCTGACTAGGAAAAGGTGGGGATTCTACCTTTCACCTTTATTCATGAAGATTCCTGCCAGGTACAAGAACTAAAGTGGTAAAGGTCCCTAACCAAAGTCCATCCAAATTCTGTCATCTTTTTAATTCACTTTTTGAATGAGGGCTTCCATCTCCTTATCACATCTATACTCCCCACAGGCAGGGCCTTGCACACACACACACCCACATCCACACACACATGCCTGTACACACACCATTCTTCTACCTCTGGGTCATTGTTTAGTTAGTGACTGTGTGGATTAGGGGAAAGAGGGACAGGTGGAGGGACAGCATAAACTGAGACCCGAAGATGACAGGGTATAGTGTTAAACCTCTATGATGTGAAGAACAGCTTCTTGGTGTCTTAAGAGGTAAAGCCTAGCCTGAAAAGTCATGGGTGTGACATGGGCTTATCATTCCAGGCTTTGAAAGTGGCTCATGCAGGCATTTCATTGTCAGAGCAGGAAGCATCTGTGGCATCCCCTTTTACCTCTAAAACAGCCAATATCGAGTGTGTGCCTCATCTCATCAGGTAAGTCATTTCTTCCTTTTCCACCCCCACAACCAGTGGGCCCATTGTCTGGCTCTGGAGACAGACAGAATTCAACCTAAAGTAATAAACGCTGCAACAGAAGTATGGGCGAAGTGCTATTGGAGAACTAATGAAGGGGCCATTAGTGTTGCTTGAGAGTGCTGCTAAAAGCCACAGAAAAGTGACTTCCACTGAGCCTTAAAGGATAAGTAGGTATCATGTAAACAGTTGAAAGCTTGATTTGATATTTTAAAACTGATGGTATTTCTTACTTTTTCTCTCCTTTATTTGATATGCGGGATGCTTCCCCTGACATTTCTCTCAGGAGTTTGGGATTGATGAGGAAGCAGAAAGGTATTACTTCATTAGATAGCTTCTCTAAATACTAATACATGTCTCCAAAATGTAAATTAGTAAATATCTAATATCTTTTACATAAAAGATGTTACAGTTGATTGGCAGTGTCAGGGAAGGGGAAGTGATATGGTTTGGCTCTGTGTCCCCACCCACATCTCATCTGGAGTTGTGGTTCCCAACGCGTTGAGAGAGGAACCTGATGGGAGGTGACTGGATCATGGGGGCAGTTTCCCCCATGCTATTTGCATGATAGTGAAGGAGTTCTCCTGACATGTGATGATTCTTAAAGTGGCAGTTTCCCCTGCGTGCTTTCTCTCTCCGGTTGTCTTGTGAAGAAGATGCCCACTTCTCCTTCACCTTCTGCCACTGTAAGTTTCCTGAGGCTTCCCAGCCATGTGGAACTGTGAGTCAATTAAACCTCTTTTGTTTATAAATTACCCTGTCTCAGGTAGTATCTTTATAGCAGTGTGAAAATGGACAAATACAGGAATACATTAAGAGATGTTTATTTTCACAGGACGCCTCCCTCACCTCCACTCCACTCTCACTTCTGATCTCGTGTCTACTTATATTTTAAATGCAGTTAAGACCAAAACACCCAGTTTTATGTTTTATTCATAAATCTCATTTCTCTGTTGTTTCCTATAGCACTTAGGGTTAATTTCTAGGCATTTTCATGGGCAGTGATCTGAAAAACATCACCAGATTTTGATATTCATACAAAAAAGACAACTATGAAGTTCCCCAGCATGTCTTTTGGAACTCAAGCCAGAATAAACAGGTCACTGGCAGGAATCACTGATCTAAATGTAGCAGGTCTAAATTTCCATGCTCCTGGCTGGCTGCATATCAGCAAGACAGTTTTACACAACACCCTGAACACTGGGGATTTGCATCTGTGTCCTTTCACACCCTCAAACATGATCATTTCCCCTGCTTCCAAAGCAGCTCCTCTTCCCAACTCCCATGTCCCCTGCTTCTAAGAACAATCTACTCTTTAGAGTCAGCGTTGAGGTTCAGACCCTTAGACTCTTTCTTCTTCTTCACTCATAACCAAACAAACATTATGTTTTACCGATTTATCTTTGCAGAGTCTCCTAAGCCCTTTGCTTAATATCTCTAGTGTCTTAACCTTGGTTTGTGTCAGGTGAGTACACAATGATAGTGCTCAGAACCCTCACCTTATTTTATGCTTTTCATCATCAGTACAACTCATGGAGCTCTTTACAAATGTGCTTGGAAATGTGGTGAAGCATGAGAGTCCTGCCCTGGAGAACTTACATTCCAGCAAAAAGATACACACACACACACACACACACACCAAATATATACATTATTTATTAAGTGCCTCTCATGCATCAGGCATGTTTTATACACACACACACAATTATATATATGTATATAATGTCTGATATATGAGAGGTGCTCAATAAATTTGCTTGAAATAAATTAATGTCCAAACAATACAGCAAATGTTCTGGCAGTTGAATGTGAGAACTTAAGCCAGGAGGGGAGGTTTCAGTAGGGGAGTTCCAACTTGCAGTGTCAGTTGAACTTCAGATGCTCCTCCTCATGCCTGTGACCCAATGCATTTGTGAGTACAGAATACTGTTACGGAATACAAGTAATGAGGTAAAACTTCTACAGTGGCAGATGGCTCAGTGAGACTCCAGGGTAGAAACTACTTGCTTTTATATTTCATAGATTTATAAAAATTAGATGTGGTTCAGCTCTGTTAGGCCCATTTTACTTTTTCTATCCTTGATGCATGCTTACTCCTGAGAAAGCACTCCAGAGAGGCAATGAAATACAGTTCTGGATGCATGGGTTCAAATCCACAGATTTTCATCTTTGTCTTTTGAAACATGATTTACTTGTTGCTGTAGTTCAAGTCCTTTAGGGCAAGGACTGTGTCTTAGTCATTTTTGATCAAGTATTATGCCTATCACTAAGCTGGGTATGTCAGAGCATTCAGTGAATGTTTGTAGATTGCATAGATAAAGGCATGAGCTACTTAAAATTCACAATCATTAGGAATAGCAGTAGTTTTGGAGGCCCATTTGTCCTTTACTAAGAATGGTTTCTTATACTTTCCTTTGAATCAGGGTGTCTTAATTTTCCTGGAAATATACACGATTGCAGAAAAAAAAGCAATGAAATCACAATGTTTATATCAGACTTGGGAAAAGGATCCATACTTTACATGCTTGCCCCTTCTCATCTTGTCTTCTGCTCCATCTTCAGTATTGAAAACAAACAACAACACCTCACAGCTTGGTAGAAAATATCTTCCCAAAGTATCCTGGTCTGTCTTCCACCCTAGCCTTCTTATTTTGCCTGAGACGAAGTGGTTAGTAGTTTGGCTTTTAGGTTCTTCTTTTCATGTTGACCACATCTTTGAGCAGAGCAGGGGTCCATGTTACTGGGCACTAGAAATGAAGTGGATATGGGTCACTTCCCATGTGGACTGCTTCTGCCCTGACAAGAGAAGGCTGCAGGACAGTTGGTTAGCTGAGGTCCCACTCCCGCGTCAAGTGCTGCTACCTCACATTGTTTTCCTTTAACCTGTCATAATCCACCATTCAGAAAACCTCAGTTACACCATTAACATGTAAGACCGAATTTTTTTAAAGGAGGAATATCTACTTTTTAAGTTGCATTTTTTTTACTGTTGTCTTCATCTCTTGATCTTTATGGCCCACTGAGATTATAACCCTGGGGTCTTCCCATAATATCAAAGCCAGCATAACCCATTTCATCTCAAATACTAGAGTCACATTCCCACTTCCTAAAATGTCAAAGCACCTATCCTTTAACTTTATGTCTCCAAGGACCTCTAAAGCACACACAGTGCAATTCCCAGGAAACACGTATTGTTAAGATGGAATGAGTCACAAGCAAGTCAATGCTTGACATTTTGCACCTTATCATAATGTTGCATTGTGTTTATAATGCACATAGTAATCTTCTCACTTCACTGAAAACTAGTAGGAAATGAAGAGTGTGCCTGATTCATTTTATATCTTGTATGACTCTTAGCATAATGCTGGTACTTCATAAGCCCTAAACAAAAGTGAGTAAATGAACCGATGTGTAACCTAATTATTGAAGTAGAGAGTGAATGAATGAGTGGTTAAATAAAATGAAAGGGTGAATTCGTGATTAAATGAATGTATGTCAGCAGGCTACTGAAAATGTAACTACTTTTAAATATAAAAGAAATTGGGAGACATCTATCATACATAACCAATTATTTTTATTTATTTTTAAACAGAGAAGGCCGAGCTGCTCTGGTTTCATCTTTTGGGGTATTTAAATACTTGACCATGTATGGCATAATCCAGTTTATCGGTACATCACTGCTTTATTGGGTATGAACTAAAATCATTTTGTTTCAATTCTAATTCCATTTATATTGTTAATTTGTTCAGGGTGTAGCTCTTATACAAGATTTAGTGTTTTATAAATAAATGACAATTCTCAATATAGGTGTCTGCAAACTCAGGAACCTAGTATAACTGTGCATGAAATGTGGAACTAGAAATAAGGAGATGTAGATGAGTTTTCTAGAGTGTTGTTTTGCTCTCAATAACCTGAGAGTCTTGACCTCTCCAAACCTGTGTTTCTTATTTTGGAGTATGAAGAGAGCTTCAGAACAACCTAAATATAATTCAACAGGAAATAAATGAGTTTCCAGTTGTGGAATATTTTCAACAAAAGACTAAGAAGAGATAAAAAGGAAGAGAAGTTGTTGAATTTGCTTTTGAAGGACTAGAATGCTAAAGACTTTTTCAAAATGGACCCTTATAACAGAACCTACCTAGAATTCATACAGTTAGACATATTATTAGTAAAGAATTAGGAATTCTTTGAAACTAAAAAAGACTCAAATTTAAATGATGATAATAGCCATTTAAAAATTAATTAGCTGTATGGAAGAACAATGTATAAGCTAAAAATAAACTTCATTAGTCCAACATAGCTTGCACTATGTAAAATGATCCAGCAGGCTCAAGGAACACTTCAGGAGAGATTATTATTTCCTGAGAGGTTTGAGAAGTGAATAAGAGGGCCACAAGATTATACCATCCAGCAGGCTATTGCTTGCAAGGAACATTCACAGAGGGCTCAAAGGCAGCCTGGTGGAGAGAAACAAGAACCAGACTGGGAGTCAGAAAACCTGGATTCAGGTTCTTCCTCCATCCAAAAAACAAATTAGGTCTTGCCTTTGGCCAAAACCTGCTTCTGAGCAGCTGATTTTCAAAGCCCTCCATAGTTCCATGAAAGCTGCTTTTAGAAGAAAAACTAAAGCTCTGGTTGGAAATTTCTTCCTGCTCCACCTCATTCTGAATGTATAGTTTTACCACTCTCAGGTGAAAAGAAGGGAAAAGGATATGAGAAAGAAAAGTAAAGAAGACAGGGGAAGAACTGGACGTTGACAGGGACACTGAGGAACCAATGGCAGCCTTTCAAAAATGTGAAAGCAGAACTTCATTTCTAAAGCCTCCATGGATGAAGATAGAAACCATAGTCCACTCTGAAGTCATTCATTCTTGTGGTCTAGACCTACATAAAGAGTGTCACAGGAGAACCTTAACCTAGTACCTTCTGGGGCTTGGATTGACCCTCTGAGAAGCCAGCCATATTTTTCTTGTGCATAAATCTGGTCTGTAATGTGCTCAGAACCAGTTTATAGTTTAGTGCTTAGTCAACAGATATGAAATAGATAAACAGACCTGGCTGCAAGAGATACTGCAAGGCAAGTTCTTGGAGAGTAACGATTTGACTTTCATGTCTAAATACTTCAGCTCTATAATGTGAACTTGAAGGAAGTTCTCTCTACACAAGCCTTAAAAAGGCAGATGTACCAGACTGAATTCTGCAATGGGCTTGCTTAGAAAAGGAGCCCTTGTTCAGTTTGTGAAAGTCAATGGACTCCAAGAGACCTATGTTGTAAACTCATCCTATGGGTAAGGATGGAGAGCAACACCTGTTGAATGAATTGGGCCTTCACTTCAAATTTTAAGTGTAACATTTCTAAGGGAACTTTCAGGCTTTATTATTTTATGTTGAGAACAACTGTCTAGGCTGAGACTGCAGCTGTCAGGTAATTAATGCACCCAATAGGAGAATGGCTCTCAAATGATTGACTTTTGTCTCTATTATGAAGTAAATTAAATGCAGGGAAAATAGTCCTCTAGCCCTGAGATGCTAATAATTTTAGGTAAGTCATTTTCTGCCTGAAGAGGGGAGCAAAGTAACAGCTGCCTCCTAACTACTTAAAAAGAGTGTAGGGAATAAGAAACAGGCGATGATGGCAGATGCCACATTTATATTTGCTTTTGTTTCTTTTTCAGCAACTGCAACTCTTTGGAAATTACCAGTATCTCATGCAAGATGTAGCCATTACTTTGATGGTCTGTTTGACAAGTAAGCTCTTTAGCAAAGTAAACTGTATTGTTTTTATTTATCTATGAAATTCTAGAAATAGTCACACAAAAAGGAACTTTTGAGAAAAAGGCACCTTTATTTCTAAAACCTCATTATCTATGAATTTTTTAAAAGTGATGTTGGGAATAAGTTGAGAGTTGAAATCCCCAGACTTGGCATTAAAACATTCTGATAACAAATAGGTCTTAGTCTCAAAAAATTGTCAAGGTAGTCGGAGTTCTTTGCAGGTTTATGTCTTGTACGTAGAAAAATGAATAAGAAATCTAGAAAGGGAATGTTTTAAAACCCAAAGGTCACTTTCCATTATTCAGCTATGCTTCACATTGACGTGAAACCAAATTTTTGCCAGGTCTTTGATGTGTGAGAACAAATGCTAACGTTTTATTTTAGTAGAATTCTCCAAAGTCAAGGTGTGGCTTACAACAGCAGCTATTGCTCATTTCCTTCCTTAGAGATGACACTGATAAAGTATTTCCTATCAAGGAACTCAGGGCTTGATGCTAACTCTTCATAAGTGAGAAAGGTGACTGCCTCACCAGAGAGGAAGGAAAAAGAATGGCATTGTCATCCCTTTTTCCTTGCTCAACAATAGGCATGTTATGAAAAATAACAGATAAAACAGGCAATGCAGGATATTAATAACCTGGAGAATTTCATGTAGTATCTTAATACATAAAACTGATATGTCTCATGTATCAACCCAATGACTAAATTTATCAGTATCAGAGATCGAAGCACTATAATATATATTTTGATTGTTAGGGTTGAAATGTCTATTCATAGCTTATTAAACTATTTTTCTACATGTTATTAATATTCTTATGACTGAATAATTTTGAATCAATCAGATAGCTTCTACAGTGTTGAATATTTTAAGCAATTTGCATGATTTGTTTTTGAATGATGCTAAAAAGAGAAAAAAACACTGAGAGATTTCAGGAACCAAGCTTTCAGGCAGCAGTGTGGAGGTGAAGACAATGGCTATTATGGCCTGTTTCCATGAGCTCTGGCAAACTGTCCTCAGAATTGTGGGGATCAGATACAATGAAGCTTGTAGAGTATGCACTACATCGCAAGACACATGGGGCATTCATTACAACCTGAATCATATCACACCACACCTCTCCTCCTTTTCCTCTTTTGAGAAGACTAACTAGCTCTCTGAGCACTTGAAGAGCATTAGAATGTGTACAGGTAGACAGGCGTCATTAGAAACCCCAAAACATGGCTGGTTTTCCTAGTTCTAGTGTTGCCTAAGACTTGCTATATGACATTGAGTAAGTTATCTGGAGCTTTTGCACACTTAATTCTGTGATGTTAGTTATGGATTTGACTCCTGTGGTAGTGGGGCTGCTTAACTCTTTCCTACAGCAATAGCCTGTTAAGCCTCATGCCAGTTGGTAGCCCTGGAAAACTCAGTGTCGCATCTCAGAGTGGGCTCTATGGGAGTGCTGGGATGACTCATAGTGGGACCTTATTACCACTGGGAGAAAAAAGTCTCAGAATAGTGACGATAGACCAGAAGCTTAACATTCTATCAGAATGAGAGCACTTTAATTATTACTCAACAAACTGTAGCTAGTAAATTGGCTAAACTCAGGGGAGACTGGTGAGGGAGAGAGTAGAGGCAGAAACCAGCTACGCTTGTTTGTTTGTTTTTCACCCTCTACCTGCAAATATCCTATTGTTTTCCCATCTCTGCAAGCTTATTCATCCCACAGGCTGATCATTTCCCAGTCAAGTCTAAGTATTAAGATGAGCTTATCCTTAGATATGAAAAGTCCAGATATTATAATTATTATTTCACATTTTCATCCAATTCAAAGTTTTTCCTCCCTTAGATCAAGCCTGACCTATGGGCTTGGGGCAAGCAGTAGATGAGAAGGCCATGGTCTCTTCTTCGCTTCCCTTGAGTCACCTACTCTCCACCCCTGCTTCTGGGGAAGAAGAGCAATGAGAGCAAAGGACTTATTTTTAAGCTCTTTTTGTCTGCTGCAAATTTTATTTTAAGTTCCAGGGTACATGTGCAGGATTTACAGGTTTGTTAATAGGTAAACATGTGCCATGGTGGTTTGCTGCACAGATTAACCCATCACATAGGTATTAGGCCCAGAATCCATTAGCTAGTCTTCCTGTTGCTCTCCTTCCTCCTTGCCCTCCCCAACAGGCCCCAGTGTGTGTTGTCCCCTGGCATGTGTCCATGTGTTCTCATCATTCAGCTCCACTTATAAGTGAGAATATGGAGTGCTTGGTTTTCTGTTCTTGCATTAGTTTACTAAGGAACAAATGGAAAAACACTCCATGCTCACGGATAGGAAGAATCAATATCATGAAAATGTCCTTACGACCCAAAGTAATTTATAGGTTCAATGGTATTCCCATTAAACTATCATTGATATTCTTCATAGAATTAGAAGAAACTATTTTAAAATTCATATGGAACAAAAAAAGATCATGAATGGCCAAGACAATCCAAAGCAAAAAGAACAAAGCTGGAGGCATCATGTTACCTTACTTCAAACTAGACTACAGGGTAACAATAACCAAAATAGCATGGTACTGACGTAAAAGCAGACACAGAGATCAACAGAATAGAGAACTCAGAACTAAGACCACACATGTCATCTGATCTTTGGCAAGTCTGACAAAAACAAACAATGGGGAAAGCATTTCCTATTTAATAAGTGGTGCTGGGAGAACAGGTTAGCCATATGCTGAAAATTGAAACTGGACCCCTTCCTTACACCTTACACAAAAATTAAGTCAAGATGGATTAAAGACGTAAATGTAAAACCCAAAACTATAAAAACTGAGGATGAAAATATAGGCAAAGGACTTTTTACTTAAGTAGGAGTATGTAGTGCTCTCCTGTCAAATGCCTTCAAACATGGCAGGCACCTACATTCAGGCAATAGGCATGGAGTTCATTGGTGAATTCATCAGAGATTCCTTGTCGATTGGTCTGGACTAGACCATGCCCTGACATGGTGGTGCTCTCTCTCTCTGCCTCTCAAGATTCCTTTCTGCAGCTGCCTCCTAATGGCACATACCATGATGCCCTTTTCTACTGCTGGGCCCTCCAACCCCAGTAGGCTGCCACATAGATAAACCCCTTCAGAATAGCTAGTTTTAGCCTGGCTAATTTCCATGGCTTCTGTTTGACCTACCAGACAGTAAACGAGTAGCTTGCCCTCACTGCTGCCTGACCTTTCCCTCTCCTATTATACCATGAAGATGAGTGAGCAAGGCCAGTATATTCTCTTAAAACCACTTCCACTCTCTCCAACAATGGCTACTACGACTTCCCTTCATGGGGTTGCAGTGCAGCTGAGAAGACCACAGTTTATGCTGCTCCTAAAAATTGCCTTTAAAGAATTGCTTGATAGTCTCCATAAGTTTTCTCTTATACAGATTTCATTCAGCAAATGGGGCAGGAACAGGCATGTTTGTAGTTGAATAACCAATATGGATCTCTCTTGCCAGATACTATACAGATATGGCAATAATCTCACTTCACAATAAATTATCACCTTCAATTCATTATCCTCAAATATAAGGCTCAGCAAAATTCTCTAGACAAGAAAAGCCCCATTCAACATTCCCTTATGCAAATGTTGATCTCTCACTATGTATTAGCCACATAGGTTCCTGAGGCATGAGAAGGCTGATTGTTCAAGTTTATAGAGTTTAGTGGGGGATTCACATATATGAACAAATAAGATGCAAGTTGAAAGTAGTGAGTAGCAGAAAACAGCAGATGCTTTGGGAGTTCAGAGAAAGCAGAGATGGTTTGATAATCTGGGGTTCAGGAGGAGATAGCAGTGAAGAATGGAGAAGGAGACTAGGCATGGATGCATGAAAAAAAGAAGCATTCACATCAAAATGGGAAGGATGGATAAGTTTCAAATAACTTTTGCTAAAAGAAGAGCATTTCAAGTAGAAGGAAACAGCATGAACAAGCGAAAGCTGACAAATAGGAGCTATGAGTTTTTACTGTGACCACACTGCAGGGTATGTGAAAGAAACAGGAGGAGATAAAAATTGAAAAAGTGAATTGGGCCAAATCACAGAGAATCTTGATTGCTGATCTGAGAACTGTGGACATTTATCTGCAGCCCTTAAGAGTCATGAACAATTGATGATTAATGTAAAATCACCACTGACCCTGATTTACGATGGTTTGACTTATGGTTTTGGACTTTACAATGGTATGAAAGTGATGTGCATTCAGAAGAAAGTGGCATGATACTCTCTTAGGATGCTGAGCAGGGGCAGCAAGCTGTAGCTCTTCACCAGTGCAGCAATCATGAGGTTAAACAACAGATACTGTCCATTGTACTGTGTAGCCAGATGATTTTGCACAATTGTAGTCTAATTATGTGTTGTGAGCATGTTTGAGGTAGGCTAGGTGCAACTATGGTATTGGGTAGGTTAGGTGTACAGTATAAATACATTTTCAACTTAAAAATGTTTTCAATTGGCTGGGCGCAGCAACTCATGCCTATAATCCCAGGACTTTGGGAGGCTGAGGTGGGTGAATCATGAGGTCAGGAGTTTGAGACCAGCCTGGCCAATATGGTGAAACCCTGTCTCTACTAAAAAATACAAAAATTAGCTGGGTGTGGTGGTGTGCATGTGTAGTCCCATCTACTTGGGAGGGTGAGGCAGCAGAATCGCTAGAACCCAGAAGGCAGAGGTTGCAGTGAGCTGAGATTGCACCACTGCACTCCAGCCTGGGCAACAGGGCAAGACTCTGTCTCAAAAAAAAAAAAATGGTTTCAAATTACAACAGGCTTATCAGAAAAGAACTCAATTGTAAATCAAAAAGCATCTGTATTTTCATCAAGGCTTCTTACATGTCCAAATTTCCAGGTTAAGGTTTTTGGCCTTAACTCTGAATTAGTTCTGGGAAAAGACAATACCATCACATATTTAATTAATTTACTTACTTATCTATACACACCCTCCCTTGTTCCCATAAGGTTTTAAGACAACATACAGAGACAAAATATAACATTACAGAGAAAATCTAAAAGAAAAATAAGATGATATGGAATCAAAAGAGAGCCCGCATAGCCAAGTCAATTCTAAGCTAAAAGAACACAGCGGGGGGCATCACACTACCGGATTTCAAACTATACTACAAGGCTACAGTAATCAAAACAGCATGGTACTGGTACCAAAACAGAGATATAGACCAATGGAACAAAACAGAGGCATCAGAGGCAACACAACATATCTAAAACCATACAATCTTTGACAAACCTGACAAAAACAAGCAATGGGGAAAGGATTCCCTGTTTAACAAATGGTGTTGGGAAAACTGGCTAGCAGAAAGCAGAAACTGGACCCCTTCTTGACACCTTACACTAAAATTAACTCCAGATGGATTAAAGACTTAAACATAAGACCTGGCACCATAAAAACCCTAGAAGGAAATCTAGGCAAAACTATCCAGGACATAGGAGTAGGCAAGGACTTCATGAATAAAACACCAAAAGCATTGGCAACAAAAGCCAAAATAGACAAATGGGACCTAATCAAACTCCACAGCTTCTGCACGGCAAAAGAAACAGTCACTAGAGTGAATCGGCAACCAACAGAATGGGAAAAAATTTTTGCAGTTTACCCATCTGACAAAGGGCTGATATCCAGAATTTACAGAGAACTCAAACAGATTTACAGGAAAAAAAACAAACAAGCCCATTCAAAATTGGGCAAAGGATATGAACAGACACTTTACAAAAGAAGACATACATGAGGCCAAAAATCATATGAAAAAATGCTCATCATCACTGGTCATCAGAGAAATGCAAATCAAAACCACATTGAGATACCATCTCATGCCAGTTAGAATGGCGATCATTAAAAAATCTGGAGACAACACATGCTGGAGAGGATGTGGAGAAAAAGGAACACTTTTACACTGTTGGTGGGAGTGTAAATTAGTTCAACCATTGTGGAAGACAGTGTGGTGATTCCTCAAGGCCTTAGAAATAGAAATTCCATTTGACCCAGCAATCCCATTACTGGGTATATATCCAAAGGACTATAAATCGTTCTACTATAAGGACACATGCACACGGATGTTCATTGCAGCACTGTTTACAATAGCAAAGACCTGGAATCAACCAAAATGCCCATTGATGATAGACTGGATTGGGAAAATGTGGCACATATACACCATGGAATATTATGCAGCAATCAGAAATGATGAGTTCGTGTCGTTTGTAGGGACATGGATGAATCTGGAGAACATCATTCTCAGCAAACTGACACAAGAACAGAAAATGAAATACTGCATATTCTCACTCATAGGTGGGTGATGAAAAATGAGAACACATGGACACAGGGAGGGGAATACTAAACACTGGGGTCTATTGGGGGGAAAACGGGAGGGCCAGCGGGGGTGGGGGGAACTGGGGAGGGATAGCCTGCGGAGAAATGCCAAATGTGGGTGAAGGGGAGAAAGGAAGCAAAACACACTGCCATGTGTGTACCTATGCAACTGTCTTGCATGTTCTGCACATATACCCCAAAACCTAAAATGCAATAAAAAATTTAAAAAAGAAAAATAAGATGGAGTTAGGAGGGGTGTTGATTGGGCAATGCATGTCTGGAAGTCCTATTTGACTCTATTTTGTATAGTGGCATCTTTTTTTTTTTTTTTTGAGACGGAGTTTCGCTCTTGTTACCCAGGCTGGAGTGCAATGGCGCAATCTCGGCTCACCGCAACCTCCACCTCCTGGGTTCAGGCAATTCTCCTGCCTCAGCCTCCCGAGTAGCTGGGATTACAGGCACACACCACCGTGCCCAGCTAATTTTTTGTATTTTTAGTAGAGATGGGGTTTCACCATGTTGACCAGGATGGTCTCGATCTCTCGACCTCGTGATCCACCCGTCTCGGCCTCCCAAAGTGCTGGGATTACAGGCTTGAGCCACCGCGCCCAGCCCTAGTGGCATCTTTAAGGGAGCTTGTTTTGCCACATCTCTATCCTCTTCAGTGAGAGCTCCTCAAAGTAGATCAAGAAAATGGAGGGTTTCTTTAAGAACATAATTCTCAAAAAATCTAAAAGCAGAAACTTGAAAGCACCTGGGTCTGAGGAGGCCTAGAACACTAAAGGTAAAAAGGAGGTCACCTTTTTTATTTCCAGGTGGCCACCTTGTCTCTCTTCTTTCCATTCTTACTGTTTCCATCTGCCTTCCATTTATTCACCTCACAGTTGACCTCATAAGATTATACTAGGACTGAGGCTTTGCAGGCTTTATGCTTGTCCTCCCATAGCTAATGAGCTCAGCCTCTCATTGTCCCATTTGCAAATATTTCGTAAGAAAATTTATCTACCTGACTTGTGTTTGATGGCAACCTCTAGGCCTATCATTTCTCTGACTGAAGGTGGGATCATGAAATTCAGCTCTATTTTGGCCAGTCATTCCAGCTTCTGGGAGAAGGCCATATCCAGAGGAGATGCAGGAGAGACTCATCCATTATATAAGTGCATCTCGTATAGCCCATCTGTGTTTCAATGACTCCAAGGATTTTCAGGGTCTTGGTACCTTTAAAGAATCTGATGGAAAATACAAATCATTTCATCTTATAAATCTCATGATAGACACTCAACACTTTTCATGTAGTTTAGGTGGGTTCATGAACCTCCTGAAATTTGTTTTACATGATTTGCAGTGTTTGGAATACAAACACAACTACAAGATATCCAAATAATGCCAAATAATTGAACACTGTAAGAATAGAATTTGAAACTGTGAAGTCTTCCCATGCAGTTGATACTGTGTTGGGTCTAATAATAAACAGAATGTGGACTGAGACAGGATTTCTTCCTTCAGGGAGCTCACAGTCCATTAAGTGCAGATGTAGACAACTACATCTAATGCAAGACACCCTGCACTATAGCAGCAAGGTAAGTAATGTGTTGTGGGAACTCAGAAGGGAGAATGATAAATTTTGAACACAATACAACACTTCAGAAGTTAGTATTCCTCTGAATGCAATCTGATAGCATATATCATCATCATTTTAAGAAAACCTAGATAATGCAGAAAAGCTTTTTGGGGGGATCCTCATACACAGTACTACTATCCAAGCTTGTATTTCAGGGCTCCTATTTTGCTCTTTTATTTTTTGAGATCCATCATGCTGTAATATGCTATGGAGCAGAGAACACAGGGCTTCACAATCAGACACACGTCAGTTTCCAGTGCGATTCTGTCACTCACTAACTGTGGGTCTTTAAGCAAAGGAAACAACTTTTCTGAGCTTCAGTTTCTTCACTGGTAAAATTTACCTGTTTTTCTTTTTAATTTTTTTATTGCATTTTAGATTTTGGGGTACATGAGCAGAACATGCAAGACAGTTGCGTAGGTACACACATGGCAGTGTGTTTTGCTTCCTTTCTCCCCTTCACCCACATTTGGCATTTCTCCCCAGGCTATCACTCCCCACCTCCCCCTCCCACTGGCCCTCCCCTTTTCCCCCCAATAGACCCCAGTGTTTAGTACTCCCGAAGTAAAAATCATGTTTATAAACACTTAGCACAACCTCTGGACCCTAATAGATGTCTTACAATGGTAGCCATAAAATTGTTTTTATTTAGAATTGCATATGCAGATTCTCTGTCAGAAATATTAAGAGTCTCTAATATGGAAAAAAATAGCATATTCTGTGTAAGGACCCTGTATGTATTAGGTATTGCTGCAATAATCCTGTGTAACAACCCACCCCCAAAACTCAGCAGATTATATTATGAGGCATTTATTCTCCTCATTCATGAGTCTGTAAGTTGATTGTCATTAAGCTGATGTAGGTGGGCTCAGCTGAGCTAGTTCACTGTAGTATGTAGATAAGTTGATCTTGATTCACTTTTGGCTTTGATTCAGGTCTACTCCACATTTCTCATCTGAGGACAGGATGAATGGACAGATTGGATGTATTCTCGTTGTGAGTCACAGAAAGCAGAGACATAGAGCAAGCCCGGCTGTGCAAGCATTATTGAAGTCTATAGTTAACATCTCTTTGGGCAGAGAAAATCACATAGGAAAGCCCAAAATTAAGGGGTGACAAAGTATACACCACCACTATGAAGCCAGCAGTTCAGTCTGCCACAGTTGCTGTGTAAAAGAAAGGCAAGAAACTACAATAGGCATGAGAGAGAACAAAGAGGTAGAATCCAGATGCACAGAGATGCAATTTTACCTCTCTCCACTACCTGCAGCCTCTTATGAACTCTATAGCCACATTCTGCTTTGGATACCGGAATACAGAGAGAACTCCAAGCACTGAAGCTTCTGCCTTCTGTGACCTGAAGGCACAATTTCCTCAGCACTGACCATAGTCTATGTGTGCCCCTTCTTTGTGTACCGAAGCGATGGGTTCTGATACCAACCACCCAGAATTAGGCTAAACTTTGCAGATTAAGGGTACAGCTTCCATAAGAATGCCCTTACTTCAGACACCAGCCACATGTTCGGGGCTGTCTATACCACCTGAACTTCTAATTAGTTGGTTACAAACTTAGAAGTTCCCATCACTCCCTCATGTTCAATAATTTGCTACAATTTACAGAACTCAGGAAAGTGTTACACTTATGATTGCAGTTTTAATACAGCAAAAAAGATATAAATCAGAACCAGTCAAAGGGAGAGACACCTAGGGCAAGGTCTACTGGTCTTAAACAAGAAAGACACTTCCATTGTCCTTTCCCTGTGAAGTCAGGATACCTTACCCTGAAGGGTGGTAATCATCGAAGGGTGACAATATACAGAGTACTACCAACCAGGGAAGCTCTACCGAGCTTTGGCGTCTGGAGTTTTTATTAGGGTTTCATTATGTAGATATGATTGATTGAATCATTGGCTGTAGGGTTGAACTCAGTCTCTAACCCCACTCTACTATCTGGAGGTCAGGCTGATAGCATGTAGATCAAAGCCCCAACCCTCTAATTACACAGATGGTCTTTTGGACATTCACCGGGCCCTTCCTGAGTCATCTTAACACAACCCCCCCTTATTCCCACCATGAGTCACCTTGTTAGCATAAACTCTCAAGGCCCATCATGCATAAAAAAAAATTCCTATCACTCAGGGCATTTCAAAGATTTAGAGGATACATCCCAGGAAAAGCCAGCCAACTTCTTTATTACACAATCTGTATCTTTCACTTCAAACTCTTTGAAGGCAGGTGGGATGTCCTTCTCATCTCTGCATATCCCACAGACTGTAGCCCAGAACGCTGCCAGGAACACATTGATTGGATTGGTATAGGTAAGGACTTATCATAGAGCTCTAGGATAAAAGAGTCGAAAGGGCCTTTGGATACTATGTAGACATTCCAATACACTCATTTTATATGTGAGAAAATGAAGGATCAAGGAGTTTACATGATTACCCCCAGAACACGTATCAAACAAACCAAAGACATACTATAGAGTTTTATCATCCCAGTTGGGCACCAATTCCCCACCACCCTACCTGTACATGCATAAATACAAATTTAAACATACACACTCTACTTTTTCCCTTACATCAAAGGAACCAGTGATAAATTGTGAGAAGGGAAGAGACAGGTATAAGACAGAAACTGAAACATCACTATAATATCAATCTTTAATTCAAATTCCTGTCCTCCTCATGCTTCCATCCTGCTCTGCCTTGAGAAGCAAATACATTTCATTTTCATCAGCATATTAGAATCTGTAGCTACTAAGAAAGATATAGTCATATTTTTAAATTAGTTCTGAGTTTTAATTTCTGTTCATTTGCAAACTCTTTAAACTAAAGAAAAAAGTCCTGGAATCAAAAATACAATATAGTTTAACACTTTCATCTAGAAGCAATATTTTTAATGAGTTCTTTGTCTTAACTTAATGCAATATACATCAGCAGTCCCTCATTCACCTGTGTATCCAGAGAGAAACTTAACACACCTCTAGCATCTATCATAGTGCCTGGCACATTGACATGCTCAGAGAAAGTTGGCTGAATAAATAACAGAGTGAGGTTTTTTTTTTAATTATCCAGCATATGAAGATGAATCTAGCTATATTCCTCCTTCTTCTCCTCATTCTAACTCTCCGCTTTCCTGTTGTCACTGACACATAATACTAGTACTGCTTATCTCATGCGGAAGGCCATTTCCCTCTTTTACACACAATTTCTGGTCAGTCTGGTTATGGAGAAAATATTTGCACCATGTGATATGGTAAATATCTTGATTACGTAACTTTCTAACCCACTATTTTTTACTTCTGAAGTTGAGGACAGCATGGAGAAGATAAAGACTGGTAGAATTGGGTGTGCAACCAGGCAATGTGTTTACCTTAGGTGTAAATCTTCTGTTCATGTTTGCTTATTCTGAATCCCAATGCCAGAGTCAAGATAATATGCGTCTCAACCTTTTATCCTCAATGATAAAATTGTAATGGGGAAAAACGCATTTGTCTTTCAGTGAGTTCAACCCATGCCTACCCAAAGCTGGCTCCGTATAGACCATCAGGACAGCTCCTTTCTCCCCCTTTACTGCTGTCGGTATTTCTGAATTCCTGTTTCTCCTGCATTGTGCAGATCTGTGCATTTCTCTACGTGAAGCAGCAGCCTTGGTATTGTGAGGTCTACCAGTACAGGTAAGTCCATTTTCTTAGTGCTCCTTTCAAAAGGCGACTTAATGAATATCCAATGACATTGCATAACTTGGCTTGAACATATATCCTAAAACTTAATAAAATCGTGTCTCCACACTGCAAAACTCAAATGATAGGACAGATCACAGTTAATCCATGGACTACTGGGGTGGAGTGGGTGGTAAGAGATTTGTCACATTGGTTGTTAGTGTATAGATCTAACAACTGGTTGACTGAATGAATATATGAATTCCCTGGTAGTTTGTATATTTTATAGACCGGGGTTGGCAAACATTTCTTGCAGAGGGCCAGGTAGTAGGCTTTGTGGTCTACATGGCCTCTGTTGCAGCTAGTCAACTCCACTGCTGCAGCACAAAAGCAGCCAGAGGGCTGGGTGTAGTGGCTCGTGCTTGTCATCCCAGCACTTTGGGAGGCTGAAGTGGGTGGATCACAAGGTCAAGAGTTCAAGACCAGCCTGGCCAATATGGTGAAACCCTGTCTCTACTAAAAATACAAAAATTAGCCAGATATTTTGATGTGCACTTTTGGTCCCAGCAACTCGGGAGGCTGAGACTGAAGAACTGCTTGAACCCAGAAGGCAGAGGTTGTAGTGAGTCAAGATGCGCCACTGACTCCAGCCTGGGTGACAGAGCGAGGCTCCATCTTAAAAAAAAAAAAAAAAAAAAAAAGCATCCACAGACAATAGGTAAATAAGTGGGTGTGGTTGTCTAATAAAACGTTATCTACAAAATCAGGTGATGAATCAGATTTGGCCTGTGGGCTGTAGTTTGCAGGCCCCTGATATAGACATACAAGAGAGATTAGCTTATTTTGCTTTTTTCAAATGAATGTTAAAGTTAAAATGTTAATCGATGTTATCATTGTTCTGATCGAGTTGGAACATTAGATTCAGGACAAGTCTCTTTACCTCTCTGGGCTTTAATGTTCTGAGGTAGGCTCTAATGCTGATGGCTCAAGCTTTATTTGACAAAGCCACTCTGCCGGTAAAAGAAAAGGCAGGAAAAGAGCTGCTCTCTTTGAGACAGGACATGTGCAAACTGCCCCTCACTCCACAGAGCACCAGATATCAGTAAAACATAGATTGAAAACTAGCAAATGAGGAGATTGTCATTTAGATTTAAAAATCCAGCAATTCAATTGTAACTAGGAATATAGGATCTCATTATGTTTCAAAACTAAATTTTTTCCAAAACTGGAGCACATATACTCAGAGAACTCAAGTTTTGACTGAACCTAGAAGACAATATGTTGTAGCCAAAGGAGGATGGATGGGAAATCAGGAATCCTAAGAATTCCTGACTCTGTCACTAGATGTGCCGTGCTAGCCTTCAACTTGATTACCTGTAATGTAAGTACATCGGACTAGGTACTCTTTGGTTTTAAACTCTGTATTTCAGGCCATCTAGTCTGTCTGTTCCTCTTTGTGTAAAAATGCCTTGTGACTATAGAACAGCTATTATAGGCCTACCTCAGAGTGGGTTTGGCTCCAGACTACCACAATAAAGTGAATATTGAAATAAAGCAGGTCACATGAAGTTTTGGTTTCCCAGTCCACAAAAAATTATGTTGACACTATACTGTAGTCTATCAGGTGTGCAATAGCATTATGTCTAAAAAAGGACATGCCTTAATTTTAAAATGATTTATTGCTAAAAAATGCTAATGATCATCTGAGCCATCAGCAAGTCATAATCTTTTTACTGGTGGAGAGTCTTACTTCAAGCTGGGTGGCTGCTGATTGACTGAGGTATTGGTTGTTGAAGGTTGGGGTAGCTGTGACAATTTCTTAAAATAAGACAACAATGAAGTTTGCCTCATTGACTGATTTCCTTTCATGAGATATTTCTCTGTAGCAAGTGATGCTGTTTAATAGCATATTATCCCGTCTCAGTGCTTGCAAAATTGGAGTCAGTTCTCACAAACTCTGCTGATGGTTTGTCTACTAAGTTTATATCATATCCTATATCCTTTGTTTGCATTTCAACAATGTTGAAATGATGGAATCTTCACCAGGAGCACATTCCATCTCAAGAAACCACTTTCTTTGGTCAACCGTATGAAGCAACACTTCATCCATTCAAACTTTATCATGAGATTGTAGCAATTCAGTCACATCTTCAGGCTCCACTTCTAATTCTAGTTCTCTTGCTATTTCCACCATATCTACAGTGGAAAATATCCTCCACTAAAGTCTTGAACTCCAAATAGTCATCCATGAGGGTTGAATCAACTTCTTTCAAACTTCTGTTAATGTTGATGTTTTTATCTTCTCTCATGAATCATGAATGTTTTTAATGGCATCTAGAATGGTGAATTCTTTCCAGAAGGTTTTCAATTTGCTTTGCCCAGATCCAATAAAGGAATCATTCTCTATGTCAGCTATAGTCTTACAAAGCATATTTCTTAAAAAATAAGACTTGAAATTTGAAATTACTCTTTGATCCATGGGCTACAGAATAAATGCATATTAGCAGGCATGAAAATATACATTTCCTTATACATCTCCATCAGTGCTCTTGGAGGGTGACCAGGTGTTCTGTCAATAAACAGCAATATTTTGAAAGGAACCTTTTCTTTTTTTCTGAGCAGTAGGTCTGAACCGTGGGTTTAAAATATTCAGGAAACTATGCTATAAACAGATGTGCTGTCATCCAGGCTTTGTTGTTCCATTTCTAGAGCATCAGGCAAAGTAGAGTTAACATAGTTCTTAAGGGCCCTAGGATTTTCAGAATAGCAAAAGAAAAAGACCACTGGCTTCAACTTAAAGTCACCAGATGTATTATCCCCTAATAAGAGAGACAGCTTCTCCTTTGGAGATTTGAAGCCAGTTATTGACTTCTCTCTAGTTAAAAAGTCCTATAAGACATCTTCTTCCAATAGAAGGCTGTTTCATTTCCCCTGAAAACTGTTTAGTATAGTCACCTTCATTAATTGTCTTAGTTAAAACAACTGGGTGACTTGCTGCAGCTGCTACATCAAGACTTGCTGTTTCACCTTGAACTCTTACATATGTAGACACCTTCTTTGTCTGTCTTATGAACCAGTATCTTGCCAGTTTCAAACTTTTCATCGGTAGCTTCCTCACCTCTCTCGGGCTTCAATAATTGAAGGGAGTTGGGGCCTTGCTCTGGATTAGGCTTTGGCTTAAAGGAATGTTGTAGCTGGTTTGATCCACTATCCAGACCACTGAAACTTTCTTCATATCAGCAATGAGACCATGTCACGTCCTTATCATTCATGTATTCACTGGAATGACACTTTGAATTTCCTTCAAGGACTCTTACTTTGCATTTACTGCTTGGCTAACTGTTGGATGCAAGAGATCTAGCTTTTGGCCTATCTTGGCTTTTGACATGCCTTCCTCACTAAGCTTAAATATTTCTAGTTCTTTATTTAAAGAGAGAGACATGAGACTCTTCCTTCCACTTGAACACTTAGAGGCCACTGTGGGGTTATTAACTGAATAGATTTCAATATTATTTTCTCTCAAGAAACAGGGAGGCCCCAGGAGAGGAAGAGAGATATGAAAACAGCAAGTGGGTGAAGCCGTCAGGCACACACATGATTTATTTATTAAATTTGCATTCTTAAGGCACAGTTCATGGCATCTTGGCATCTCAAAACAATTATAATAGAAACACCAAAGATCACTGATCACAGATCACAGTAATAGCGGTAGTAACTATTTCAAAAAGTTTAAAATAATTGCAAGAATTACCAAAATGTGACACAGAGTCAGAGTGAGCACATACTATTAAAAAATGGTGCAAATAGACTTGCTAGATGCAAGGTTGCCATAAACCTTCAATTTGTAAAAAACACAATATCTGGGAAGCACAATAAAGTGAAACACAATAAAACAAGGTATGCCTGTACGTGCAATGCACATTTCTAGACTACAGGGGCCCAGGATAATAAGCACTAAGTCTTGCATTTGAGTTTACAGTTAGAAAATGAATCTTATTTATAAACAGTTGTAATTGCGGTTTAAAAGTTTCCAGCTGAACAAGAATGCTGGTGGAAACTAATTTATAGGTATGATTATTGAAAAGAAAAGAACATTGTAAATAGATCAATCAGGACCAGGAAAGCTCATATCTTAAACAAATGTATTTTTGAGTAAATATGATGTGACCTCACTGTGCTAGGTGCCAAAAATTTATTGTAAATTTGAGTAAAACCAAAAAACAAAACCACAGGAAAAATCCTATATTCTAGGAACTCACATCCCAAAGACATAAAATAAAATTATGTAAATAAGAAATGCAAAGCAATGAGCTTGCAAAAGTAATTGTTTTGCAATTCTTTATTTACATGTGCTGTTGCCTTGAAT
This sequence comes from Callithrix jacchus, assembly GCF_049354715.1. Classification (NCBI taxonomy): domain Eukaryota; kingdom Metazoa; phylum Chordata; class Mammalia; order Primates; family Cebidae; genus Callithrix; species Callithrix jacchus. The sequence continues at coordinate 22,186,848 of NC_133516.1, read as the reverse complement.
TGAGATAACATTTTAAAAATCTTACTTTTGTGGGCACTAGTTCCACCTGCCAGCAAAAGTAAAGGCATTTCAGATGCAGAGATGTTTGAAGGATGGATGTTATACCTCATTAAAGGCAAAAGTACATCCAACCCAACAGGTATGCAAATTGTGATATGTGGGGAACAGGTAATAATCCTATGTTTTGGGGTGTATAGAGTATGAGAGAGGTGACAACGGTTAGACTGAAAAGGTAGATTGAGACAAGGATGCAAAGATCTCATAGGCCAGTTGGAGAAGTTTGAGCTTAATTTATTGGCAAAATAGAGTTGTAGACCCCTTATAAGCAGGAGATTGTCATGCTCAGATTTTTAGAGATCCTTTAGCTATGCGAGGGAAGAAAATTGGAGTGGGAGACTCAAACTCAAAAGCCAAGTTAGGAGTCTTGCTTAGTCCACGAAAGATGAGAGAACAACACACACACACACACACACACACACACACACACACACACTTATTTGACATGGTATATTTACTGTTTGAATTGAGAGGAATTCATAAAAAATTGTCATCCAGGCCCTTTCAAGGTAGATCACTTGTGCTAAATGAAGTGCTGGACAAAAAACAATCTTGACCTCCTGTGAATTTTATTACTGCTTTGTCACAGCAAGAGGTGAACAAAATAGGTCTTGGTAGTTATTGGTTGACATAGTTCGAAAGCTAAAATCCCATGGTGGTGATTAGTTTTTTTCACCTAATGGATAAAAATTGAATAAGATGTTTCATAAACATTGGTGATTCTTTTGTAGTGAGTGTTTTCTGGCCAACCAAAGTAATTTTTCAACAAATGCGAGTTTGGAAAGAAACTGGACTGGAAATGCAACTCTGATTCCTGGCTCAATTTTAAGTTTTGAGAGTACCACACTGTGGCCGATCACCACCATCAACTGTATCACAGTAGCATTTATCTTTTCTAAGGGAAAGCCATTTCGAAAACCCATCTATACAAACTGTAAGTATATAAAGTTTGATTTTTCTTTCTGAATATTTTCCCATTCCTTTTCTCACCCTAGAGTTGCACCTCACTGGTGAAATGATGGGCTGAGAAAGAAACAATTGCACGACTCTGAAATTGTTGAATGCAGTTGTCATAGTTGGTAGAGCCCATGGGAGAAATCTGCTCCTTTGCAGATAAGCACAGACATTATTTAACTGTCACATGAGTCTTGTCCTATTGTAAGTCATCAAGAATCATTTGGACACATACATGTATGTGAAGATATTTTATAAAAGTCTTTCTAACCAATTCAAATGTAAATTGACTTCCTTAGCCTTATAACATTTGGCAAGTTACTCTAACCATTCTATAACCTTATTTCCTCATCTGCAGAATGGGAGGGAGTATCCTTAATTTGTTAAATCCTGAGAGAAGAATAAAGCATTTTATTGAATGGGCCCAGCACAATTTATGTAAAGGGTCTGGCACTTATAAAAGGGAGTCAAAAATTCTTATTTACTTTTCCAGTATAGTAATTTAAGTAGTGTTTAAACACACACACACACACACACACACACACACACCCCTCTTCAAAGCTACAGTTAAGATCCTCAAGCTAAGGCTGGGAATGGTGGATCACTCCTGTAATCCCAGCACTTTGGGAGGTTGAGGTGGGAGGATCACTTGAGCTCAAGAGTTTGTGACCCTATCTCTTAACAAAAAAACTTTTACAAATTAGCTGGGTATGGTGGCTCTTACCTGTAGTCCCAACTACTTGGGGAGGCTGAGGTGAGAGGATTGCTTGAGGCTGGGAGGTTGAAGCTTCAGTGAGCCAGGATCACACCACTACACTCCAGCCTGGGGGACAGAGCAAGACCTTGTCTCAAAAAAAAAAAAAAAATCCTCAAGCCAAAGAAGCCAGAGAATATGCCCCATCTTTATTGACCAGACTGGGACACTCTTTAGGAGTGAAGTGAAATACTACCAATAATTATGCCAGGCTTAAACAGAGAATGTCAAGGCAAACTACATACATGATACTTATCCAGATATTGCATGACAAAGATGGTCACCCTGTGTACCGTGCAATTGGCTTCAGTATTATAAATAATGCCATAAAAATATACTTGTGCAAATAACTTTGACTTAGCCTATTTCATTAGGATAACAAAATTCAATTAACTAAAAATGTCAAAGCCTTGAATACACAATTTAAAGCTGCCTTCTTGAAAATTTGTACTGATTTTCACTCCTATCAGTTGTTTTTGAGAGGGTATGGTTCTTAATAATATATCCATCATGAAGTACTAGTTAAAAAAACAAAATCTGTGCTGATCTGATAAGATTTTAGAAAGTAGCACCTCATTTGGTTTTAGTTTGCATTTTTCTGATCACCAGTGAGGAGAAACATATTTCCATGTTGTTAGCAATTTCTTCTTCTGTGAATTGTGTGTTTACATTTTTAAACTTATCTTTTTCTGTTGGATTCCTGTTACATTTCTCATTTATTTGTATAAGCTATTTATTTTTCATTTTTTTCTATTGTCTTTATGCACAGAAGGATTTTTTCTAATTATAAAATAGAATAGATTATCATGTTTAGTTTTAAAGTTTCTTTTGATGCTACTAAAATCTAATGTTAATTTTGGTGTAAAGTTTGAGGTAGGGATTAAAACAAGTTTCTCCAACTAGCCAACCAGTTTTCCCAGCAGCTTTTGTTGTCTATTTACTTTTTAATATTCATTAAATTACTTTTCCACTGAATATACTATCTTTATCATAACTATCTTCATAAATGAGTTTTTATGTACATCATTTATATTATGTATTCTTTGTATATATATATAGTTTCCAGACTATCTTTTCTGTTTTTAACACATCAGTCTATTTTTTATTTACCTCTACACTTTAAAACTTACAGTTTTATAATGTTTTATTTAAGGAATGGTAAGATCAGTGTGTCCTCATTATTCTTCTTTTTTTAAAATGTGTTTCTTTCTTTCTCATTCATTCTTCAAGATACACTCTAGAATAAATTGCCAGGCTTTTAAAAAGTTCCCTTTGGGATGTTGATACTTTGGGAAGAATTTACATGTGTATATAATTTAGTTTTCCTATTTAGGAATGCGTCATGTCTCCCATTTATTCTTGATTTTTTTTTAATGCCTCTTAGTAAGTATTTGTTGTTTTCTCCATTACAAATCCTGCCTACACATTTATTTAAAAACTAATCCTTTGTATTTTATATTTTTGCTTACATTGTGAATGACTTTCCAATTATATTTTCTGTTTATCACTAATACACAGGAAATGTGTAGTGTTATACATTAATTTTTTTAGTAATAAATGTATTTTACAAGCAGGATATATTTGTTGGCTAGTACTTTAATTTTAATAGTAACTGCGAAGTCCTTTTACATGAATTGAGTGAATTAGAGGTAGATTAGTTACTTCATAATGACTTAAAGCTTATGGGTAAACTCAAACCCCTGTACCAAACATAACTTGATAATTTTAAATGTAAAATATTTCACATTTTAGCATACAGATATGCTAACAAATGAAATATGATAGCAACATATACCCTCTGGTTATAAGTCAAAAAAGCCTTTGGAACTACTATTAAAATATACAAGCAACTTTATTTGGATATAACAGAAAAATCTTTGCTGTTTTTAACAGCCTTTGACAGATGCTCAACTTTATGATGACAAGATATGGAAAAAGTAGAGGCTTAACTTTTCTGGAAACAAGTGTGAACATTTACTAACCTTATCTGAAAATAAAGTATAATGGCTTACACAGGGCTTGCTTTCCTAAAGCACCTGCATTAACAGAGCCCGACTTTCAAACGTTTCCTCAGCAGCAGCAGCAGCAGCTAACCAAGAGCCAACATTCAACTCTTTATTACATCTTTTCAATCAAAGCTGAATTTAAGAAGATGGCCTTATAACTTTGTCTCTATATTGCTCACTTGTGCACAGGAGAGGCCTGCTTTTTAGACCATTAGACACCAATGTGCATACCATGCAGCCCCAGTTGCTAGTGAGATCCAGGCCTTCATAAGAACAGACTTTTCAGGGATCCTCTTCTTCCAAGCTTCTGGGTCCCTGGGACTCCAAATCCATGAAGTAAATGAAAAATCCACTTAGCCATTTCCTGGGATCTTATCACCAGGCCATTTAGATTGCCTTACTTGGAGGGATGTAATTCCTACTTTTCTTCTCTCTGCCTCATACCCTTCCCAAGCACTTCTGAGAGGTGCTACATTTATTTATATACATAAAGTGGGGCATGAATAAATATTGAGGGTGGGTGTAGGTGCTCAAGGATGAAAACAGAACTCTGTTCACTTCAAAAATAGGGTCTGCTATCAAGGGGCAGTTTCCTGAGATTTCTGGTTGATATAGGCCTATAGAGAGTTGGGAGTGGGGAGAGTAGACCACCAACACTGAATAAATGAGGTAGAGAGAGTGTAAGAGAAAACGTAGTTCGTTCATTTATTTATAGCTTCATAGGATTATCAGAATCATTTGTATCATGGCGACACTGATTAAATGCTATTGTTTGGGCCTGAAGGTGATAATTCAATTTAAAAATATCATTTCTAAGGTACCATCTCTAAAGTGCTCTGCTAAATTCTCTGACAGAGGAGTGGGTGAGGTTGAGAATAGGAGCAGTGATGTTGGCACAGTGCATCCTGGGAAGTTTAGTTCCCCAAATTAAAACAGTTTGGGCAGATTGGAAAGAAGGAATGCAATAACAGATGTACGTGCGAATTTCTCATTTACTTTTTCAAGACCGAGTTCCTGAGAACCAGAGAAAAAGCCTCTTTCAAATGGTAACAGTTTAGTTGATACATGACTTAAGATCATGCAAAGCAGAGTATGATACATGCTATGGTAAATAAGGTTTTGTAAGGGAGTATTAGTCTTTGAAAAGGAAGTGGTATTTTAACTGAGTTATTTAAGAAAAATTGGAGTATGACAAGACAGAATATTATGTACACTTGGCATTTTTTTAAAAAAAAGACACAGAGCTGGAAAGTGTTGGGCCTCCATGGAAGCTGGACGTTTTATGGTCTACCTTTCCTATTACCCATGAGGAAAAGTGGTCAGAGATCAGGTTAGAAACGCTGATTGGGACCAGATTGTGGAAGGCTTTGAATGTCATATAGGACCCATGAACTTTAGGCAATGAGGAAGAATTAGATGGTGCCAAGAGGACTGACTGTTTATCCCATGCAGGCACAACTCACTAGACATGCAGTGATAGTACACCAGGGAAACTCCTTTGTGGAGGTTACTGTGAAACATTTCATTAACAGTCTTCTACATCCAGACTTTCAAGGGAGGATTCTAAGATATTACCTTCATTTTATAAGCATTAGAGCATATTTCAAAACATACGAGGATATATCAAAACATCTGAAGATATATCTGGTATTTGCCCAACAAAGATAATTGATTCTGCAATGTGTGCCAAATTATATGAAACATTCTTTTAACATCTAAAAATAATGTTTGGTATTTCCTCAGATATATTTTCATTTCTGCTGCTAGCTGCCTTGGGCCTCACAATTTTCATTCTGTTTTCTGACTTTCAAGTTATATACCATGGAATGGAGGTAAGTGGCATTCATTTGTACATCTGGCATGACTCATGTACATGGACCATATAGTCATTGTAATTCACAAGTCAATTATTACCATATTGTCTTTAATCAGCAAGTACTGTGATGCTATTTCTATATACTAGAAGGGCAAATAACATATATGTATTTCACCTATACTGCCTTCTAATGTTTTTCATATTATTAGTATTATTGGGTGCATTTATCCTTTACATACCTGAAATAGTAGAAATGCTTTATCATGCCATGTTATACTAATACAATAAAATTAATGCAACAATACAGTAATTCTCTAAATTCAATTTTCAAAAAGATAAACCATATGGTAGAATTCCTTTATAATGTAGTTACAAAGGGAAAGAAAAAGTAGACTTATAAGATGGTTATGTTTTGTCAGACATTGACTATATGAAGTTTCATATCAGTGGATAACATTTGATCCAGGATGCCCTGGGTTAAAATCTAATTCATTAAGAGGTTATAGAACTAATTCTTGAACTCAGTATTGTGAGAGAAATAAGAGAGAAGAGTTGGCTCCTGACCTCCAAATCATAGATTTGTTGTGAAGATGAGACATACTTGAGTGCTATCTGAGGCTATCCATACTTGAAGATAGGCTAGATTTTGCTAGGTAGGAGGTAGGGATATTCCCAAAACAAGGACAGCCTAAGAAGCACAGACTACTGAAAGAGTTTCTTTTCTCTTAGAAATGCAAATGAATGTCACGTGGCAGAGACAGAAATCAAAAGCAAGGCTTCCCCAAGCCCTAGAAGACTGGCTAAAACTGAGGCCATGGGCTGTGGAGTATGAACAACAATGAATAATAAAAGAAGGCATGGATGGATGAAGTCAACTAGAGAAGTTTAGACTTTATGCCAAGAGCAACAGGGAGTGAATGAAGCTATCTGAGCAGGCTTCTCAGCAGGGCACTGAGAAAACAGATTAATTAGATGATGGCAGGAAGACTACATGTGAGAGGAGAGAGGAGCAATTAGAAAATGAAAACCCGGGGGATCGATCCAAGATGGCCAACCACTAACAGCTCAGGATTGTAGCTTCCAGTGAAAGCCCAGAGAACGAGACGACGCCACACTTTTAGACGAATTTTCGTCACTCACCGATCAGCTGATTCCCAGTGGAGGAGCCCCACGGGTCGCCAGCGCAACTCTTGTGGCCGCCACAGCGGTTTTGCCGGCATCTTGGCGCAGCAGCTCTTCATGCAGAGCCAACGGGACTGCTTCCCCTACTGACCGGAGTTTGGAGCTCCGGGAAGGCAGAGCCGCTTGTTGCGGACTCGGGAGGGAAGCCAGACCAGAGATTCCTGGGCAGAAGAGCACCATCAGTCTTATTGCTGCTATTTAGGCTGCCACAGTGGGTTGCTCGGATCCCAGCACTGGGAATCAATAAGTTGGACGTTGACTCAGAAACCTAATTAGAAAGGCGGGTCATCTACAATGAAGGGGAAAAAACAGCCTAAGAAGGCCGAGTATACTCAAAATCAGAACCCATCAGCAATGGAATAAGCCCTGATGGAAAAGGACTCATCAGCAATGGAGCAAGCCCTGATGGAAAAGGACTGTGTTCCATTATCTGAAGTAGGCTTTAAAAGGTGGATGATAAGAAACTTCTGGGAGTTAAAGGAACTTGTTCTAACCCAATGTAAAGAAACTAAGAACTTGGAAAAAAGGTTCGATGAAATGTTGAAAAGAATAGACAATATAGAGAGGAATACAAATGAACTTATGGAGTTGAAAAATACAACACGAGAACTTAGTGAAATATGTACAAGCTTAAACAGCTGAATGGATCAAGCAGAAGAAAGGGTATCAGAGATCGAAGACCAACTTAATGAAACAAAACGACAAGACAAGAATAGAGAAAACAGGATAAAAAGGAATGAGCAAAGTCTCCAAGCAATATGGGACTATGTGAAAAGATCTAATATACTCTTGATAGGTGTACCTGAATGTGACGGAGAGAATGAATTCAAGCTGGAAAATACTCTCCAGGACATTATTCAGGAAAATTTTCCTAATTTAGCAAAGCAGGACATTATTCAACCCCAGGCAATACAGAGAACACCACAAAGATATTCCTCAAGAAGACCAACCCCAAGGCACATAATCGTTAGATTCACCAAGATCGAAACAAAGGAGAAAATATTAAGGGCAGCCAGAGAGAAAGATCAAGTTACCCATAAAGGTAAGCCTATTAGGCTTATAGCAGATCTTCAACGGAAACCCTACAAGCTAGAAGAGAGTGGGGGCCAATATTCAATATACTTAATCAACAGAACTTTCAGCCCAGAATTTCATATCCTGCCAATTTAAGCTTTACATTTGAAGGAAAAATAAAATCTTTTAGGAACAAGCAAGTACTCAGAGATTTTATTACCACCAGGCCTGCTTTACAAGAACTTCTAAAAGAAGCATTATACACAGAAAGGAACAACCAGTACGACCCTTTCTAAAAATAGACCAAAAAGTAAAGAGCATTAACATAAAGAAGAATTTTTATCAACGAAAGGGCAAAATAGCCAGTTAATATCAAATGGCAGCAACCCTAAATTTAAATCGTCCAAATCTCCCAATCAAAAGATACAGATAAAATCTAATGGTATATCCAAAGATATACATAGACTCAAAATAAAGGGTTGGAAAAAAAAATGTACCAACCAAATGGAGAGCAAAAATAAATAAATAAAAAGCAGGAGTTGCAATTTTCACATTTGACAAAATAGATTTCAAAGCTACAAGGATACAAGGGTAAAAGGATTAATGTAATAATAAGAGATCTTAACACCCAGATACATAAGACCCATAATGAGATTTAGATTCAACGAGACAGAAAATTGATAACGATATCCGGGACTGGAACTAAGATCCAGAACAAATAAACTCAATAGAGCTCTCCATTTTAAACACACAAAATATACATTATCCACAAAATCTAACGATATATCTAAAGATATACAAAGACTCAAAACAAGGGGATGGAAAAAAACTCACCAACCAAATGGAGAGCAAAAATAAATAAATAAAAAGCAGGAGTAGCAATTCTCACACTTAATAAAATAGATTTCAAAGCTACAAGGATGCAAGGGTAAAAGGATTAATGTAACAATAAGAGATCTTAACACCCAGATACATAAGACACATAATGAGATTTAGATTCAACGAGACAAAAAATTGATAACGATATCCAGGACTTGAACTCAGAGCCAGAACAAATAAACACAATAGAGGTCTCCATTTTAAACACATAAAATATGCATTAACCACTTTAAACACTCAAAATATTGATCGGCCATTATTGAAACCCATTTTAGGAATGAAGTAATATTCCTTTTTCCCTCTTTTTCTTTTTTTACCCCTTCTTTTTCTCTTTTTCCCTAAAAAAAAAAAAAAAACTAAAAAAAAAGAAAAATGTTTACAAACTTCATAAAAAAAAAAAAAGAAAATGAAAACCCAAGTCATCATTTATTTCTCAAACACAAAGCTCCAGAGTGAGTTTGATTGCAGAGTTACAAAGATAAATAGGGTGTGGTCAGTGCTCTCAAGTAGTTTAGAAGCTAGGAGAGAAGACCATTGCATGCATAAATAATTCCAGGATCAGGCACTGTGGCTCACACCTGTGATCCCAGCACTCTAGGAGGCCAAGGTGGATCACTTGAGGTCAGGAGTTGGAGGTCAGCCCGACCAACATGGTGAAACCCCGTCTCTACTAAAAATATAAAAATTAGCTGGGCATGGTGGCGGGTGCCTGTAATCCAAGCTACTTGGAGGCTAAGGAAGGAGAATGGTTTCAACCTGGGGGGCAGAGGTTGCCATGAGCTGAGATCATGCCACTGCACTCCAGCCTGGGAGACAGAACGAGACTCCATCTCAAAATTAAATAAATAAACAAATAATTCAAAATCTAGGCCCTTCCAGGTCAAGGGATGAAGAACAGTTCTCCTGGATCAGAGTGGTGGAAGCTGTGAGAAAAAGAGCCATGTTCTCTGCTAGAATATGACCCAGCTTTTCCAAACAACCCTTTACAGTTTGTGGTATTTCACAACTTGATAAAAATTCTCTCCACTTGAGGGAAAAAAAATGACAAAGTACGATTTTGAAATAACCCGTGTCAGGATAGGGGTGAGAATTAAGGATGAGCATTTAGATACTATGGAGGTTCTGTGGTTTTTGTTCTCAAGGGAGTTCAGCCCCACACATACTCAGCCATAGTCTACTCTTGGATGGGGTCTCAGAAAAAAAGGCTGTGTAACTAGCCTTTTGCTATGGATGCAGCCGTGGGCAGTTGTGACTCTCACACTTCAAATAAGTCTATTTAATGATCAATGTGTACCCTTAAATTTTAAAAACTGGTGAATTTGGACGATTCATTCATATTTCATTTAGCCATCAGATATAGGGCCAGAAGCAACCTGCATCTAGTCTTAATCGAAACATACTTAATTTCTCTGTCCTCCTTAAAGAATAAAATCCAGGTAGGATTTGCTTTGGGAGAATTAGAAGTATTAATATTATCTGATCAATAATTTAATCTTAGCCTTCTCTCTGTCTGAAAAGATAAAAATGAAGACACATAGCCTCCAAAATGTCCTGTCTCTTAGTTGTGACTCAGGGCACATTTCTTAATAGACACCGTTAGGTTGTCAAGGGTACACAGGCCAAGAAATAGTCCATTCTTCTTTGAATTCTGGCTCTGTCATTTACTTACCGGCTTTGGGTCCTTCAGTTGTATTATCTGTAAAGGGACAAAGTAATGCCCACATCTAAGCTCAGAGAATTATTATGAAAATATAAATTAAATAATATGGTCTTTTTCAAAGTGTAAAGTATGTAAAATATAATAATGGTATTTGTTTTTCAACAGTTCATCCCAACCATAACATCATGGAGGGTTTTAATTTTGGTGGTAGCCCTCACCCAATTCTGTGTGGCTTTCTTTGTAGAGGTAAAGTAATCTTTGTATTTTTCTAGGAAGACAAATTAAGAATGTCATTTTCAATAGGTGCTTATTTTCTATAGCAACCACTTTGATCCCTCAAAATGATAGTTATTAAGGGTTTATAAAAATGGTACATATTCTTTGGGTGGAAATTTTGTTGGAGAATGATTTAGAATTATTTCAAATCTGCATAGAAATTCTCTTGATATCTTCTGCACAGAAAGCAAAACATGAATTAACTCTAATTTTCCTTCCATGAATACACTGTATTGCACTTTTCTAATAGTCTCAACAATCTAGTAAAGATTAGACAAGGTGACCTTCCAACCCTAAAACTCAGGAAGACTTTTTAGAGTGAAGAACTGCCTTCTGGAGGGTTTCTCTAAGAAAGAGGAGAAGCCATCGCTCATTCTAGTCAATTCCTATTCTTGAAAGACTTTCCCTTAACAGTGTTTCTTTTCTATTCAGTGTCACTAAATGACTTTATCCACTTGGTAAGAGACTCAAGTGCTATCTTTGTAAAAGGGGAGTTCTTTTTTTAACTCATGTGCTTTAAGACTTTTTGGAAAAAGGATCAACCAAATTTTAAATACATATATACCTCATTGTATACAGTATGTGTAAAATGTCTCATACTCTTTAACTCAGGTATTCCATTTTTGAAACTATATGTTTTAATAACCCAAAAGAAGAGAAAAATACCACAAGTATGAAAGCACTTAGCATAATATTATCTACAGTGGCAAAATATTACATTCAACTTAAGTGTTGTTGAGATACTGTTTGTTTAAATAGCTATATAGCAATTTGAGGAAATGCTAAACAATCACTAAAATGATTATTAATCATATTGTACCTATGTTCTTATCTTAATAATATTTTTAAAAGGCTACAGCTACATAAAAATTGTTTACAACAGAAAGCTTAGTATAAATAAAAGTGGGATTCAAAATTTGACCAATTTCATTACTATAAGTTGATAAAAATTGTGTAGACATGTGAACAAAAGAAAGTTCTCAAAAATGAAAACCAATAACCATTTGACTTCTAGAGTTCAACCATGTATTCAATAAACACTTATTTGGCACCTTCTACATGGCAGGTGGCAGGTAGCAGGGCTAATGGTAACTTTTCTTTTCTTCATTTTGAGCACATTATTATTACCATTGCCAACTGGGGGTAAAATCAGTCTTAAGAAAATCACTAGCCAGAACTTAACCAGGAAATGTGTGGAAAGGAAATACTGGAAGCTTTTGGCAGATTTCTGTGCACACAAGCACCCTCTTGCTTCTTAAGGGAAGAATTCCAGGACTTGGGAAAGGGGAGGTAGACACAGCAGCAATAAGTGCACCTCAGAGGAAGGTCTGGGGAAAGGAAGTGGGCTGCGGTGGCCAGCGGCCTGGCTCCAGGGGGACCTGCACAATGAATTGATTGTTTTTCCCACCTGATCTTTCAGGATGCCATCCTTCAAAATCGTGAGCTCTGGCTGTTGATCAAAAAAAAATTTGGATTTTACTCTAAAAGTCAATATAGGACCTGGCAAAAAAAGCTGGCAGAAGATTCAACCTGGCCTCCCACCAACAGGACAGTTTATTCAGGTGATGGCAAAGATGGATTCTACATCAACAGAGGCTATGAAAGCCATGAAAAGATTCCAGAAAGAAAACTCAAATTGGGAGGCCAACCCACAGAACAGCATTTTTGGACCAGGCTGTAACCAGAAATGTTGTCATACATGCCCAACAGCATTGCCTTCTTTCCTCAAAATTAACACATTGTGGAGAAGTGATGATAGTCTCCCCTTATCTTTCCTCTCTCCATTTAAGGACTCAAAACATATTTTCAGTGCATTAAACCTTGCAGCAAAGAACCTTAGATAGGCTTATTCTGACTGTATCCTTTATCAGTGAGAGAAAAAAATTCATTTCCTGCATTATTATTTCCAATAAACTGTATTCATTTTGCATAGCATTATTTTATTTAAAATGAACAGCTTTCATGTTACTGTAGTCAAATTAATAGTATGAATATCAATGGAAAGAAAAAAAAATTGAGGCAACATTTGCCCTTTGCAAGTTTTACTAATACATTGTCACAGTTTACTTAACGCTTTATTTGTGAAGAACATTTACATATATATCTTTTTTTCCCAAGGTTACAGTTCCTCTTTTTGTTTTTCTTGCATGCTTTTCATAGAGAAACAAGAACTAACATTTACTTCAGAAATTCAGTGAATCCTCATCCCTACCTATGGTAAGCCAGAATTGTGTGGAAGTGGTAGAATGAAGGACGTGTTTGTTAATTCCATATAATCTTGGCATGGGCACAGTTAATATATAAGCAAACTCCACCAAAGTTTGGCATCTCTCTAGGTATAGCATTTTGGGGCCAGTGAATAGGAAAGTTTAGAGTAGATCACAAAGGTAATGAAATTAACTGTAAAAACGTACTTTTACTTAAAGAAACATGGCAACATTATTTACTGTTTGTTACTGACACATGGAAACCTCAAGCTTTTTTTTTTTTTTTTTTTTTTTTTAAGGTGGAGTCTCACTCTGTCACCCAGACTGGAGTGCAGTGGCACAATCTTGGCTCACTGCACCCTCCACTTCCCGGGTTCAAGCGATTCTCCTGCCTCAGCCTCCCAAGTAGCTGGGATTACAGGCATGTGCCACTGCACCCGGCCTCAAGCTCTAACTTTAAAAGTTGTCCAGAACTCAACATACTCATCTTAATAACAATGTTGGAAAAGGGACTCATAATATTTGTAATGGCAGCATGACAATTTCCAGGCTACTAAATAACCGTAAGTTCTAGTTCATCTTGTAATGATCTAAGTCATCTTATTAGGCGCACATTAAATACCACATGAAAGGGTGCATCCTTTACAAATATATTCTGTACACTATTACCTTTAATATATATATCACCCTCACCATAACATTGAGAGAAAATTTATTTCTAGTGAACATTTTAAATAACCTATTAGACTTCCCTTATAACAATAAATCTAATTTTGCTAATTTAACAGATCCATATCATAGGCAATTAGTTAACCAGTCCCATTACATGAGTGCCAATTAAGTGCCTAATACCAGGATGTACAGATTCAATAGATGATAGCCTTGAGCTTATAATTCTGAAATCTTTAGGAATGATAAATGTCTTCAACATGAAATATGCTACTGTAAATCATTAAAAATGTTACACAAACCAGCAGCATAAATGCAAATTCTTATTAAAACAATCCCTCTGTGTTTACATTTTGTTTGCTTTTTAACCTTTTCTTGTGATCACAGCTCTCCGGAGAGTAGTAATTTCTAAAATGTGCATAATTTAGTGGCTACCAGTAACAAGACAAACGTTATAAAAAGAAGAGATTTTTAGCTTATGATTATAAACTATACATCAACCTTAAAGATGGTAGTCCAAATTCCTTGAACTGATATCTGCATTTAGTAATGACTTTTAGAATCAAAAGATTTAATTGATGCACTATATAACATTTACATAGCATAAAAAGATTTTTTTAAAAATAGATTCAATAATTGTATAGGATTTTCCCTCCAGATTTTCCTACAACCTGTAAGGTTTCTAGTGGATGATGATCTTTATTTCATAATTTTTGTTCTTGGAATGTGATAAAGTTGAACTCCATTCCTGACTGCTAAAAATATGCTCAGAGAAAGGTTTAATAGCCTTGAGAAAAATCATTTCATAAAAGCACAATGAGGCCAGGTGTGGTGGCTCACGCTTGTAATCCCAGCACTTTGGGAGGCCGAGATGGGCAGATCATGAGGTCAGGGGTTCAAGACCAGCCTGGCCAACATATTGAAACCCCAACTCTACTAAAAATAAAAATAAAAAATTAGTTGGGTGTGGTGGTGGGCGCCTGTAATCCTAGCTACTGAGGAGGCTGAGGCAAGGAGAATCACTTGAACCTGGGAGGCGGAGGTTGCAGTGAGCCGAGATTGGGCCACTGTACTCCAGCCCCAGAGAGAGTGTGAGACTCTGTCTCAAAAAAGCATAATATCAAATAATCACCTATAGAAAAAACAAGCTGGACAGTCTTAAGCTGGTCATCAAGAGTCATCATTTTTTATGGGAAACTGATGACTAACTTTGTGAACTTACCTCTAATGGTGAAAACTACTGCACCCTCAAACACTATCAATGTGAACCTGACATGTATTCAATTTAAAAGTGCATTTGTGACATTATCTAGCACAGACAGTACTGTCTTCTGGAGTGGAGACATCCAGAGTTCTCTAGAAAGGCTGCACTTGAGGCTCTCAGGAGGTTCTTGATTTCAAATTTTGCTCCTTCTCCCACCGGTGGTTGTAGTAATTCTACCACACCTAATTCTCCTGCTTCAGGTTAAGATTTGCCCTCTGTAGGCATCCTTTATTAAGAAGTAAGCATACCTTGGGAAAGGTGGCACATGCTACTGCCATCTCATCTTAATTTGACAATCCTAGAAAATTGTTTTGGTTGTAATTGTTTAACTATTACTTGGGAAGAGGCATAAAAGGAACAGAGACTTGAATTTAGAGTAAAAATGAAAGCGTAATTTTAGACATTAGTTCATGATAGGAGACACTCACACCTCCCCAGAAGACCAGTGGAAGAAGAGAGTGTTTTGGGGTTACTGGAGATAGAGTTGGTACCATAAGAAAGGGAAGGAATTAGTGAAAAAGAAGGGAAGAGATACAGGGTCTCTGTGGCTCTGAGTGCAGCAGACAACTCCTTCTATTATTATTATTAACCCTGCAATTAGCTTGTTGAGTATTTCTGGCCCTGGAGTAAAATCTAAATCAATTTATTAGGAACAAGACTTTCACTGAGTCTTCTGTTTAGTTACATTAGCTACTGTATTCCTAGTTTTCCCACCACACCATCCCCCTAATATTAACTTCAACATTTATTTAAGGACAAGCTTTTGATGATAGCATAAGATGGATGTCATTGGCTGGTGGTGTGGTTTATGGGGTCATGTTACAATGGCTGATGTAATTCTAGGTTATAGAGAACTGCACTCCACCTTCCCCCATCTGCTGCCACCAAGGATTTCACTGGAACAGCATTAAAATGCAGTTTCTTTAATTCAGCACATAAAAAATGAGAGAATAAAATTATGACACTCCTTGACTTGTAGTAAAAGTCTTAAGAATATGGGATATTGTTTTCCAAATATGGCACTTTAAACAAACATTTAATGATTTCTTGTCAAGGTTGAAAGGTCAAATCCCTGAAATACTTCAAAATCCAAAGGGAATAATATGTAACACTGTAGAAATAACAGCCCACTCTTACTTGTCATGTCCTCCTCACTAGCAAGTAGATTCCACAGAAAACACGGCAACTGGAACCCTGGAGCAAAGAGCCTCTCCTCTTCCCATCTACCCACATCTACACAGGTGCAGGAAGATGAGGGTACATCCCCAAATGGCTTATAAATAAATTAGAGTCCCTTGAACTGCCTAACCAAAATGCTGAATTTCCCAGTTCCTTTTCCAACAAGAAAAGAAATATGAATTTAGATGTCAATCCTAACAATTTGAGGTTCTTAAAATTTCTTTCAAAACCATATATAAATGGTGTTTCATCCCTCTGGCAAAATGGTCACCCTCGGGGAAAAGGAAAATAATATTTATAGTAGAAATAAAATGTGATGTGATTTTGTTAAGATCTTCTGCTGGCTCACTCAAAAGGCTTCCTGTTCAAGCTGCCACAGCAAATCTATGCTAGCAGAGGAAAAGAAAATTTCACTGGTTCAATGATAAGATAATATCAGTAAGTAAGCAATTTATTAAAGAGCCTGCCATCCATTATAGGAATTTGGAACAATAATGATGCACTGTAAATAAGTATTCATCCCAGGTTTTTTCCTCCTCCCAAATTCCTTCAATATCAATATTTCTCCAGTAAATTGTTAATAGTATTTTTCTCTTTGTCGTTTTGGAAACAAGCCCAGGAATGAGAAGGCACCAACAGCAGCTGTCACAAACCCAACGGTACTTATTGCTCGGTTAGCCTATAAGGAAACAAGAAGCAAACAAAAAAAAACACATCATATTCTAAAGACATCTCAGTGTCCTAAATGAAGCTTCAGCTTGTTTTGTAAACTGAAGATCTCTTTCAATGTACAATGGATAAATTTAAAGTTCAATACAAAATTAAAATTCTACATAAAGATGAAGAAATAAATTTATAATTTTTATGTCAGAGATGTAGATACATACACATGGGTATATATTTCTCATATTTTCAAAGCACTCAGAGTTTATGAACTCATTATGAACACAGTTCTTATTAATCATAACAGTACACTGGTGAGAGTGGTTAATATACTACTCCTGTTTGGCAGAACTTGGGGTATCATAAGTAGTTTGCCTGAGATCATACCACCAACATGTTTAAAGATAGGGTGAGTCTTAGAAGACCCCATGTTCTTCCATGCAGCTCCTGTCCCTTAAATGAACACTTTGGGTTGGCTGGGTCTACACCAAGGTAAGTATCGTGTAAGAGAGAGAGACAGAGAGAGAGAGAGAGAGAGAGAGAGCGTGTATGTGTGTGTGTGTGTTTCTCTAAGGAATGTCTATTAGCAAAATAATTCAGGGATGTCATCTGTGCTAAATACCCATAAGCTCTTATTTGGTAAACACAATTTCTCTTCTGATAAACAAACTTCCAAAAAAGCCAATACTGATGTTAACTATCATGTCAAATTTAATTTCTCATGTAGATAAACCACTCTCAAGATCAACTGTCCATAAAGGAATTCAGACATTTATAGCTTTAAGGGTATTAATCATGATGATGATGAGAGAACTAATGAATATTCATGGTTTTCTTGGCACTCAACTAATACAGCCTTCCATTCAAATGGATTTGAGTGCAATTTTATGACTCAAAGGTCACATTCAGACACTTCAGAATTATCAGGTAGGTACTCAGAAAACATTTGTTCTCTCTGAGATTTAAGAATGAGGTCTTTCAAATAAAGCAAAATATTTTTCCCAAATGACTCTGGGGAACCAGTCCAAGAGCTGGAAAGCCTAAACCACGTCATATTTCAGCATGCCCTCTGTCTAACCACAGCCTTCTGCCATGGAGCCTGCCACGCACATATTACTGAAACACAATGCTACCTCGCTAACTACAGCTTCCCTGTTAGGAACAGGCACAAGAGCCAGGGCCAGGAAAGAGGTACCCAACAGGAGCCTTAGCTCCATGTGTTTGCAGCATGTGTTCACGCCACTACACCATCCTGTGGTGGGCAGAGACTAGACCCATAACTGTGACCCACTGTCTGTTCCAACCCCCAGATGCCATGGAGAATGGTAATGGCAAACAACTTGGTACTAGCCTTGACACATCCTGTTTCACTTTATAACTTTTATTTTATTGGATTTGTTTCTTATCTATTTTATTTATATTTTAATTAATCATTACCTAAATTATCTCTTAGGAGATAATCAGAATTCACTGTAACATAGAGCTACCCAAATACCATATTGGATGTAGGGGGGGAAGAGACAGAGAGATGCAGGATATAAGACAAAATCCCAAAGAAGGGGAGAGTCACTAATTAAACAGGGATCAAGCCCAACCCTAGTACAATTCCAGGCAGATAGTGAGATCCCAAGAAGGTCTACTACAGAGAAATAGGGCAGTCAATAAAAAATTATGAAGGTGCAATCAGTGTCTTTAAACAGAAGTGTCAAATGATAGGAGGGTACAGCCCTTGGAAAATGTCAGGATCCTATAGATAGTGTGGCCCCAGCTAGGTGCAGACCTAACTGAGTAGGTATCCTTCAGCCACAAGAAACACAAGATGCTAATGAATGCCCATAAACGTAAGAGGTCTGGTTGGGGCATGGGCAACCTGATCCCAAACCAAAATCCCTAGAGATGACACAGGCCAGATACCATGACCATAAAACCACTTTAAGCAGTGCATACAGCTTCCCCAATGCCAAATGTTCATTTATTTCAAATCTCATTCTAGATCAGGAATCTCATGTAATTGGGACAATCCATTGGAGTTACAAGTGATGGGATGTGACATGCAGGATTACAGCATATCAGGATGTTCTTGGTGAACCAGCATGAACAAGAGCTTTCACTTCACAGCTTATTTTGGATCACCAAATCCAACTCTGCATCTTTTATCCTTTAAAGGACTTTCTGTCCATGGGCCATAATAAAGACCTCATTCTGGGGATCTGTACCTGGCCTAATAAAACATTATCTAAATCTGGAGTGGCTGTGTCTAAACAGTAGTGTAGTGAGGACACAGATGTATGGCAGGTTTATCAAAATGCTCTTTTCTGAGGCACTCCTAAGGCTGTGGTCATACGCACTGAAGCACCATCAGGATATGTTCACGTGCTGCCTCATCCAGGCCTATTGAAAGGTGTGGGCCATCTTCAACAAAGGTAGAGACATTTTAATAATTTGTTTGGTCTATGAGAGTTAAAAATGTTCTTAAAATTTTTGAAAAATACAAAAACTATAAGACAAAAGAGAAAATCTCTCTAAAAGACAAATCTGATGAAGTGTTATTACCTAAAATATACAAAGAACTCTTAAAATTCAACAATAGGAAAATGAACAGCTGAATTAAGAAATAGGCAAAAGATTATCAAGAGACACATCATCAAAGATGGTATGCAAAGAAGCATACAAAAAGATGCTCAACATTATATGTAACTAGGCAACTGCAAATTGAAACAAAATGCCTATTAAAATGGTTAAAATTCAAAATACTGATAACAAATGCTGACAAGGATATGGAGCAACAAGAACTGACTCATTGCTGAGAGTGAGAAATGCAAAATGGTACTTTCCTTCTGGAAGACAGTTTGGCAGTGTCTTATAAAACTAAGCATATTCTAACCATATTATCTAGCAATCATGCTCCTGGGTACTTACCCAAAGGAGCTGAATACTTATGTCCACACAAAAACCTGCACATGGAGGTTTATAGCAGGTTTATTCATTTTTTTCAGAATTTGGAAGCAACCAAAATGTCCTTCACTGGGTGAATAAATAAACTGATTAATCAAGGAAACAGAGTATTATTCAGTGCTAAAAAGAAATGAGCAATCAAGCCACAAAAGTACATAAAGAAACCTTAAATACATATGATTACATGAAACAAGCCAATTGGAAAAGGTTACATACTACATGATTTCAGCTACTTGACATCCTGCAAACTGCACAACTATGGAGAAGGTAAAAATAAGTAAATGGTTGTTAGGGATGTGCAGAGAAGGAAGGATGAATAGGTAGAGCACAGGAGGTTTAGGGCAGGAAAATTATTCTTTATGATACTATAATGGTGGACTGTGTCATTTTAAATTTGTCCAAACTATAGAATTCATGACACAACCAGTGAATCCTAATGTAAACTATGGACTTTGGTTGATAATGATGTGTTAATGTTGGTTCATCGATTTTCACAAAGGTATGGTAATGAGGTGAGATGCTGATGATGGAAAAGACTATATTTGGTGGGGGAGGAGGAGAGAATTCTATACTTTTAGCTCAATTTTGCCATGAAGCTAAAAACTGCTCTAGAAAATTGAATCTATTAATTTTTTCAAATACAGTAAGGCACAAAGAAGAAAAAAAGATGAAAATATAATCTTATCCTTCTCATCTTTTTTATTCATTATTAGTTTTTAAACTTGAAAAATACATTGCCATTCCCTAATAAAACATTTCTAAGCTCAAAGACCCTAAGTTTAAAGGGATTCAAAAAGCTAATCTAATATTAGTTATTATTGGTAGTAATACTATTATTGATAGTAGTAAATAATCCAGTTGCTGTTAAATCAAGATTTTATTGAATTTACTAACAAAGATCTATAAAATTTCTGGACACTATTGTGAAAAGTAATATCCACCATGGGCATGCTATTTATTGGGATGGATAATACATAATACAGTATGCTGAGAAACCTCAAATATCTCCATAATCTTTCAAATGACTTGTATTGATTAGAAGACTGATAAACAGTGGGTCCAAGGACACTCAACTAATAATGGTGAAGATGGGGTTCTCATTTAGGTCCATGAACACCAAAGCTTAGGTAGGCTCTTAAGGCTGTCACTGCATCTTCTTCATCAGAACCTGCCAGAAACAGGTTCTATTATTTGTTGAAGAAAAATTCACTTTTCATGGGTCTTGGGTCTAGAGATGAAAGGTGAAATGATGATGGACTACAAGTTATAGTCAAGTAAGAAGATGGCTCTAACCTCTTTTTATTTAACATTTTTTAAAATATTGCTTATTTTTAACCACTTTATTGAAGAATGACATGCAAAAAGCTGTAGATATTCAGTGTATTCAACTTTATGAACTTGGAGATAAGATACCCCCATGAAACCATCATCACAATCAACGCCATAAACTTATCCATCACCTCCAAAAACTTCCTCCCACTCCCTTTGTTGGTTTTGTTATTTCTTTTGTTGTTGTTGTTTTTCCTTTTGTGCTAAGAATACTTAACACAAGATCTACCCTCTTAGCAAATTTTAAAGTAGGCAACATAGTATCATTAACCATAGGCCCTATGTTGTACAGTACATCTCCAGAATTTGTCTTTCATAACTGAAATTTTCTACCCTTTGACTAACATCTCCTCATTTCCAAAAATAAAGTAAGTAAACAAATAAAAATTGCTTGATTAGTACAGTGATCAACTTTGCCATTAACAAAGAAGAGGAGGAATGGAACCTATTTACTATCTAAACCACTAATTTTCAGTGCAAAAGTGAGCAGGAATTTGTGTGTACCCTCTATGTTCTAGCTCAAAAGCAATTTATTGTTAGGTGTGAACAGAACATTCATTATGTTAATACATTTCCTAATGAGAATGAATTTCCAATTATTTCCTAATGAAAACCAATATAGCCTTTCATTATGTTCTATCTCCCATTTTCCCAAACCTTTTAAAAAATTTTTTTGGTATCTAATTAGCATGCCATATATTTACCTGATTTAGCTTCAATGTTTTTTAGTATATTCATAGATTTGTTCAACAATCACAATTTTGAAACATTTCATCATTCCAAAAAGATACCTCTTACTCTTTAGCAGGCTCCCCTTACTTGCCTCAACCCCCTCAGCCCCAGGCAACCACTAATTAATTTTCTGTCTCTACAGATTTCTCTATTCTAGGCATCTCGTATCAATGAAATAATATAATATGTAGTCTTTTATGACTGGCTAAGTAGGCAACTTGGTATAATGTTTTCAAGGTCCATATTGTAGCATGTAGCAGTACTTCAGTTCTTTTATTGTTGAAAAATATTCCACTGTATGGAAATACCCCATTTTGTCTATCCATGACCCATTAGACGGATATTTAAGTAATTTCTACATTTCATCTATTAGAAATGATACTGCTATAAACATTCATGTGCAGGTTTCTGTGTGGACATATGTTCCATTTATCTTAGATATATATCTAGGATTAGAACAGCTGAGTCATATAGTAATTCTACATTTAATTTTAGAGAAATTGCCAGACTGTTTTCCAAAGCAGTTACATCATTTTACATATCTACCAGAAGTGCATGAGAGTTCAAATTTCTTCACTTCCTTGCCAATACTTGTTATCATCTTTTGTGTTACAGCAATCTTAGAGTGTGAAGCAAAATCTCACTGTGGTTTTGATTGGCATTTCCCTGATGAAAAATATATATTTTATTTCCCTGATGAAAAATATACTTTCCTAGATATGTATCTGAAAAGGGTCAAGTATCCAGAATACATACAGAAAACTTACTACTGAACAATAAAAAGGCAAATAATCCAAGTTAAAAATGGGCAAATAGGCAAGGCACAGTGACTCACGCATGCAATCCCAGCACTTTGGGAGGCTGAGGTGGGCAGATCACAAGGCCAGGAGTTTGAGACTAGCCTGGCCAACATGGTGAAACCCTGTCTCTAACAAAAATACAAAACATTAGCCAGGCATTGTGGTAGACATCTGTAATCCCAGCTACTCAGGCGGGTGAGGCAAGAGAATTGCTTGAACCTAGCAGGCAGACGTTGCAGTGAGCCCAGACTGCACCACTGCACTCTAGCCTGGGCAACAGAGCAAGACTATCTCAAAAACAACAACATCAAATAAAAAAAAAATAGGCAAATAATCTTAATGGGCATTTCTCCAAGGTGATATGCAAATGACCAATAAGCACATAAATTGATGCTCAACATCATCAGCCATCAGGAAAATGAAAATCAAACCCACAATAAATCTGAATCTTGGGTCTAGGGCAGGACAAGTAGGATTTTGAAAAATTAGGCTCAAGAAGTGAAGGGTTTAGATGACACGAGGTTTTGCTAGCCTTCTTATAGATGCCATTTTTCCAAGCTTTTGTGAAAAGAATTATAACCTCATTTCTTAGGATAGAAATGCATAACTGATATATCATTTCGAAATACTGGAAATCTTCAATAAATTTGAATTATTAAACTATTATGGTATTCTTCTTCAAATTTTCAGTTGTCTTTTTAAAAGTTTTCATAGTTAACTAACTGGAGTTTAATCTACTAGATTAGTGTTCATATTTTAATATTTTAAATGAATATTAAATGTATTTTGGATGAAGAGAACTTTCTTTTGATTATAGTTTTATATATCTACTCTCTTCTATCACCTTAATACATCTTTAGTTTACTGGACTGGTGGGACAACAGGTAGGGAAAAGACAATTAAGCATGCCGTTAGTAAGAAATCTGTCATACTACAAAACAGTGGTAGTAACCGTCAGAATTGTAAAGTATTTTAGAAATAAAGTCAATTAATCTATCAAAAGTCATCCAAAAGCTCAGTGAATCAAAGGATCTACTTAAAAGCACAAAATCTCATTGAAATTAGCAACTGCAAGGAAAGAGAAAACATTCACAAACCCACTAAGATATGTCATTAGTTAGCCTCTGTTCACCAATGAAAAAGAATTTAAGAATAATCATCTGTGATATTGGTAAATAAGCTCCCACTCAAAATTAAGTCAACATCCTTTCCATCATATTCTTTTCGGTATATGAGGGCACTGATTTGAGACTACTGTATGGTGATGTAATAGGAAAAAAAGAAAGACTAAACATAGTAAGACCGACAGAATGCTATGGTCTTGATTCTACTTCAAGTCCCTTCTAGCCCAAAATTCATAATACCCGTGTTTGAGTCTCAGTTTGGTTATTAACTCATTGCAGGATCTTGGACAACTAAAGTCCATTCCATGTCCTTCAGTATTCTCATATTTTCTGGTTCTTTTCATTTGGATTGAGACCTAAGAATCTTATCATAGCCAATAGTTATTCTTTTCTCAATGGGAGAATATCTCCTAAAGAAAACTTACCTGCTCTGAAACTCCTTCTCCATAGCGAAGCAATGTCACAAAATGCTCACAGTTGTTGACAAATAAGTTATAGGCCAACTCCTGTCCAATTACAAACTCTGACCGCTTTATGACTTCCTCTACAGGGAGAGGGAGGTAAGTTTCATCATATTTATTGTTTATTCTGTATGTGTCATTTCCCACGACATCCTTCAAGAGCTGCATTTTCACCAAGGCCTTGGTGCTGAATACAGACTTAGCACTTGTAAATGATGCAGGAATGCCATCTATAAAGGAGAATTCTGGTTAGTAAGGTACAGTGACCAAGTCCAATCAACTCAAATGCCATCTAAGGAGTTTGAAAATGTTGGCATTTTAACTTTTGTTTTGGATTCCGAGGGTAGTACGTGTGCAAGTTTGTTACATGGGTATATTTTGTGATGCCGAGATTTGGAGATAGATGATCCCATCACCCAAGTAGTGAGCACAGTATACAATACGCAGCTTTTCAGGTCACACTTTCCTCTCTCCTCCCTCTAATACTCCCAGTGCCTATTGTTCCCATCTCTATGTCCATGTGTACTCAATGTTCAGTTCCTACTTATAAGTGAGGATATGGGGTATTTGGCTTTCTATTCCTTCATCAGTTTCATTAGGATAATAGCCTCCAGTTCTTCCCAAAGGACATGGTTTCCTTTTCATGGCTGCGTAGTATTCCATGGGGATATGCGTGTGTGTGTGTGTGTGTATCACATTTTCTTTATCCAATTCACTACTGATAGGCATTTAGACTGACTCCATGTCCTTCCTATATGAATAGTGCTGCAATGAACATTCAAGTACATGTAGTTTTTGGTAGAATGATTTATTTTCCCTTCGGTATATACCCAGTGATGAGACTGCTGGATCAAATGGCAGTTCTCTTTTAAGCTCTTTGATAAATCTCCAATCTGCTTTTGACAGTGGCTGAACTAATTTACATTCCCACCAACAGTGTATAAACATTCCCTTTTCTCTGCAGCCTGAACAACATCTGCTATTTTTTGACTTTTTAATAATCACCATTCTGACTAATGTGAGATGGTATCTTATTGTGGTTTTGATTTGCATGTCTATGATGATTAGTGATGATGAGCACTGTTTCATATATTTATTGGTTGCCTGAATGCCTTCTTTTCAGAAGTGTCTGTTTCTGTCTTGGCCCATTTTTAAATTTAATTATTGTTTACATGTTGATTTACTTAAATTTCTTATAAATTCTGGACACTAGACTTTTGTCAGATATATGGTTTATGAATATTTTCTCCTTTTCTATAGGCTACTTACTCTGTTGACAATTTATTTTGCTGTGGAGAAGCTATTTTGTTTATTTAGGTTCCACTTGCCAATTTTTGGTTTTGTTGCAATTCATTTTGGAGACTTAGACATAAATTCTTTGCCAAAGCTGATATCAAGAAAGGTTTTTCCTACGTTTTCTTCTAGGATTTTTATAGTTTGAGTTCTTCATGTAAACTTTTTGTCCATCTTAATTTTTTACACATGGTGAAAGGTATGGGTCCACTTTTATTCTTCTGCATATGGCTCACCAGTTATTCCAGCACCATTTATTGAAAAGGAAGCCTTTCCCCATTGCTTATTTTTGTTAAATTTGTCAAAGATCAGATCGTTTCAGGTACTTGAGTTTATTTCTGGGTTCTCTATTCTGTTCCATTGGTCTGTGTGTCTTTTGGTACCAGTACCATGCTGTTTTGGTTACTATAGCCTTCTAGTAGAGTTTGAAGTTGGGTAATGTGCCTCCAACTTTTTTTTTAGTTTTTGCTATTCAGGCTCTTTTGTGGTTCCATATAAACTTTAGAATATTTTTTTCTAATTCTCTGAAGAATGACATTGGTAGTTTGATAGAAATCGTGTTGAAGCTATAGATTGCTTTGGGCAATATGAACATTTTAATGACATTATTTCTTCAAGTCCATGAGCATGGAATGTTTTTCTATTTATTTGCCTCATCTCTGATTTCTTTTAGCAGTGCTCTATAGTTCTCCTTGTAGAGATCTCTTACCTTCCCAGTTAGATATAGTCCTAGGTATTTTATTTATTTGTGGCTATTATAAACGGAATTGTTTTTAATTTGTCTCTCAGCTAGAATGTTGTTATATAAAAATGCTACTGATCTTTTTACACTGATTTTGTATCCAGAAACTTTACTGAAGTTGTTTATCAGTTCCAGGAGCCTTTTGGTGGAGTTTTTAGGGCTTTCTATGTACAGAATCATATATTCAGCAAAAGGAGGTAATTTGACTTATTGTTTTCCTATTTGGATGCCTTTTATTTCTTTCTCTTGCCTCATTGCTCTGGCTAGCATTTCCAGTACAATGCTGAACAGGGATACTTAAAGTGAACATCCTTGTCTTGTTTCAGTTCCAAAGGGGAATGGCCCATTCAGTATGATGTTGGCTGTGGTTGTCGCACAAATGATTCATTATTTTGAGGTATGTTCCAACCCTCTGTTCAGAGTTTTTATCATAAAGCGATGTTGTATTTCATCAAAGGCTTTTTCTGAGTCTATTGAGATGATCATATGGTTTTTGGTTGTCACTCAGTTCACATGGTGAATCATATTTATTGATTTGTGCATGTTGAACTAATCTTGTATCCCAGGAATAAAGTCTACTTGATTATGAATTAACTTTTTGATGTGCTGCTAAATTTTGTTTGCTAGTTTTTTGTTGAGGATTTTTGGATCTATGTTCATCAGGAATATTGGCCTGAAGTTTTCTTTTTTTGTGTGTCTCTGCCCGATTTTGGAATCAGGATGATGCTGGCTTCATAGAATGATTTCAAAAGGAGCCCCCACCTCCTTGAGTTTTTGGAATAGTTTCAGTAGGATTGGTACCAGTTCTTTGTACACCTTGTAGAACTGGCTGTGAATCCATCTGCTCCAGAGCTTTTGCCAGTTGGTAGGTTTTTATTTTTATTATTACTGATTCAATTTTGGAACTTGCTCTTGCTCTGTTCAGGTTTTCACTTTCTTTCTGGCTCAATGTTGAAGGTTGTGTGTTTCAGAAATTTGTCCATTTCCTCTAAACTGTCTAATTTGTGTGCATAGAGGTATTCATCATAGTCTCTATGGACCCTTTGCATTTCTGTAGGACTGGTTATAATGTTATCTTTGTCATTTTTGATTGCACTTATTTGGATATTTCTTGTTATAGATAAGCAGTCTATCATTCATTTATCCTTTCAAGAAACAAATTCTTTGTTTCGTTAATCTTTTATGTGGATTTTTGTATCTCAATTTCTTTCAGTTTTTCTCCAATTTTAGATTTCTTTTGTCCTGCTAGCTTTGGGATTGGTCTGTTTCTTTTTCTTTTTTTTTTTTTTACCTAGCTCCACTACATGCAATGTTAGGTTGCTAAACTGAGATCCTTCTAACTTATTAATGACAGTGTTTAGTGCTATAAACTTTCCTCTTAACAGTGATTTAGCTGCATCCCAAAGATTTTGGTAAGTTGTATCTCTATTTTCATTAATTTCAAAGAACTTCTTGATTTCTGCCTTGATTTCATTTTCCACCTGTATTCTTCAGAGTTCCCTAGAGGGACAGGACTAATAGGATAGATGTATATATAAAAGGGAGTTATTAAGGAGTATTGACTCACAAAAACAAATCACAAAGTGAAGTCCCATAATAGGCCATCTGCAAGTGGAGGAGCAACGAAGCCAGTCTGAGTCCTAAAACCTCAAAAGTAGGTAAGCCAACAGTGTAGCCTTTAGTCTGTGGCCAAAGGCCCAAGGGCCCCTGGCAAACCACATTTGTAGGTCCAAGAGTCCAAAAGCTGAAGAACTTGGAGTCCCATGTTCAAGGGCAGGAAGCGTCCAGCACGGAAGAAAGATGGAGGCCAGAAGCGTTAGTGTAATCATTCCATGTTCCTCTGCCTGCTTTTGTCCTTGCCTCACTTGCAGCTGATAAAATGTTGCCCACCCAGATTGAGAGCAGGTCTGCCTCTCCCAGTCCACTGACTCAAATGTTAATCTCCTTTGGCAACATCCTCACACACACACCTAGGAAGAATACTTTGTATCCTTTAATTCAATCACCTTAACACTCAATATTAAGTATAACACATAGATATTCAGGACCACACGGTTTAATTTCCACATTTTTGTATAGTTTTGAGAAATCTTCTTTATTCATTTCTATTTTTATTATACTGTGGTTCAAGAGGGTGCTTGGTATGATTTCGTTTTTTTAAATTTATTGAGACTTGCTTTATGATTAAGCATGTGGTTAATCTTTTTCAAATAAATATTATATTAAAGCCAACTTCCTGCAATAAAACATGTCCAGATGTAAGACTTTTAACGGCTGTTACAGATGTTGTTATCTTTATCTATCCAACACCAAATCCCACCATTGCCTATTTCTTCCTGGAAACAACTCTGTCTGGGCCAGTCACAGTATTTCATTTTCCTGGGCACAGTGATAGTCCAGCAATGAACATAGGACTCATACTGGAGTCATTAGAGTCTGTCTCCATGATTCTTTAACCGTAACAGGTAGTTACAGTTAGCTCTTTCGTGTTGGTTCTAAATAACCTAAGAGACAGAACCTAAAGCTGCTTATGTCATCAGTTCAGTTTTTTAAAGAGACATAGTCTGGGAAAATGAAGACAGCATACAGACAAAAATACAGATGTGTGACAGGGAGTCTAAATAGTGGTTAAACTCCTAGACATAGGCATCTCTGAGGCCAACACCACCTCTACTCTTTCTGCAGTTTCCCTCAGTGAAGCAATGAAGATTCCTCAGTAAAGAATATTAGATAATGTTATAATTAATAATACTATATAACATTTATATTATGTGGCTAAATCATAATTTATTTAACTTTCTGCTATTGAACTTATGCCATTAGCTACTTTTTAAACCATTATAAATAACATAGAAGTGAATATCCTTGTACAGAAATGTTTGTCTACATCTCTAAATGTTTCCCCAGAATAGATTCCTAAAAGTACAATTACAGGGTCAGAGAATATGAACCCTTTGAAAACTTTCAACACATCCTGTTATATTGTTTTTGTGCAAAACATTCTCAATTTATATTAACATCAACAATACATTTATGTTCATATCACTATATTCTTAACACTGATCGTTATCACTTTTTTTTTTTTTTTTTTTGAGATGGAGTTTCGCTCTTGTTACCCAGGCTAAAGTGCAATGGCGCGATCTCAGCTCACCGCAACCTCCGCCTCCTGGGTTCAGGCAATTCTCCTGCCTCAGCCTCCTGAGTAGCTGGGATTACAGGCATGCGCCACCGTGCCCAGCTAATTTTTTGTATTTTTTTAGTAGAGACGGTGTTTCACCATGTTGACCAGAATGGTCTCGATCTGTTGACCTCGTGATCCACCCGCCTCGGCCTCCCAAAGTGCTGGGATTACAGGCTTGAGCCACCGCGCCCAGCCTGTTATCACTTTTTAACCTTTGCTAATGAGATAGGCATGAAATCTTTCATTGCTTTATTTCACAATTCCTAGGCCAGAAATTTGAAATTTTTCAAAGGGTATATTAGCTTTTGGTTTTCTTCTTTTACAAATTGTTCATAATTCTTTATCCATTTGTTTGTTAAGGTTTCAGTGTTTGCTGCCCCTTGACCTGGGATAATATTTCTCCAGAAAGCATTTGACTGGTTTCTTTACCTCTTTTAAGTTTTTCCTCCAATGTCACTTTCTTATGAAATTTTCCTGACCACTTCACTTAAAATCATAGCACCTCCACCCACCACCACCTGCCGTCAGCACTTGTCATCCTACCTTCTTATTTTTTCTGTATCATTTGTCACAATTTTAATATTTCTATAACTTGCTCATGGTCTGTCCCTCCTTACTAAAATGTAAACTCCACCAGGCAGGGAGATGCCTGTCTCCCCCAGCACTTAGAGTAGCATTCAGAACATACTAGGTAATCTATAAATAGGTGTTGAATGAATCAAAATAACCTATTTGGCTGATACATAAAGACATTTAAATATTTTCTCCAGCTAGTTATTTACTTTTTAATCGTGTTTTTTTAAATTCAGAGGTTTTAAAATTTAATGTGAATTGGCCTTTGTGATTTCTTCAATAGTGCTTTGGTTTTAGAATATCCTTCTCTAAACCTAGATTACTTGTATTTATCTGCTTTCTATATTTTATTTCAAGTTTGTTTTATTATTTCACCCATGATTCCTTCCTGTAACAAGAACACTAAAAATTTGCTCCCAGGAGCCACTGGAAATAAACCTCACCTACAGGAGCTATGTTGATAACGTAACCATCACCCAAGTACAGTGCCCAGTGCTGATAGCCAGGACGGAACACTTCGATCAAGTCTCCTGGGTAGGGGTTGCCAGGGTAGGTCAAACTGAAACAATCCTTAAACGCCATCTGCAATGACAAACACAAAAAAGATCTAGCTGATACAGCTTGCCAAAAGAAAATCAGTTTAAGATATTCATAAATGCAGAATGATACTGAATTTCTTGAGACTACATTCCATATTAAAGACTTAGAATCATGATCCTGTCCTTTTCTTTGAATGATTCCAACACAGAATAATGTGTGCACAAGGGGACAAGTAGAGAAGTAATTTATCTTGTACTACTTAATTTTCTATAGTAATGCTTCTTGATCTGATCAATTTCAGAGCCCCTTTATAATAACAAGCATTCTATAATTTTCTCTTTAAATCTAGAAAAGCATGGATAACATAACTTTCTCAGAATTTTAAAATATCAAGGATTAAATATTAAAATATGCCCTATTTAGGATAAAAAGGAAAAATAGGAAAGCAAATTTATAATATCTGTTTACTAAGTAAATGCTCAGTCCATGACTATACTAAAATATATAAAAAAGGGTTTATATGCTTGGACTTACTTAGCATAAAACAGTTAGAATTTAGGATCAATAAAATCAGATCAGAAGTGTTTCAGCCTTTTATATAGTAGTATAGTAAAATCAAGGAGCAGAGGTATAGGTGGATGCTAATATTTAATATTCTGTGAATACTCAAGCTCTGCAAAAATACCATGTATTACAAAACCCACTCTTTCATTTCATTTAAGCAGAGTTGGGTTCCAGGCTCAGAGAGATGTCCAGCCAAGTGATCAAATTAATGTATGACATGGAATATTTCTTTCTTGTTTAAAACTTTACTGTGTGGTGTAGCAGGTATAGGTACTCTGGCTTGCACCCGCTAAGTATCAGTAAATGTCCTTTGTCATTATAACAATCATAAATGCCACCACAGATTTTCACGCCTCTCCTTCCTGCCCCACTTATTGTCAGATTCCTCACTTACTGGTTCCAGAAGCCATGCTAGGTATTCAACAGCAGAAGCAAGACAACTTGGAAGGTTGGGAAGTTTATCACATTGATGAACATGTTTGAAAATTCTAAGTTTGGTAAGTTTTTTTTTTAAGTCAACACTTTTAGAAAGAACATTTAAGTATCTGACAGTTGATTCTTATGGAAGATTACATTTTATATGTATGGTATAGAAGTAGAATGACTCAGCAAGAGGAGATTATGTACATCTATCAACTGTAGGATTTAAATGCTGTATCTATGTTGAATCTCTAATTGACAACAGGGTGTTCCTCATCATTTCACTCTAATGCAGCTATATATGCTCATTTACAAAATAAAACCAACTGCCAGAAATAAAAATTTCCAAATCATCTAAATTATAATTATAATAGCAGAGACTAAGGACTTGGGAATACAGACTATCACTGTTCTGGCAATCTAAAAGTCTTTTTTATAACAATTAATATTAGAAGGGTGTTTTCCCAAATATTTGTAGGCCATCTGTTGAAAACTTCAATCATCACACTGTCACAGAAATGTGGCCAAATGTAAGCTGTCCATCTGTTGAAAAATAACTATTAAAACAACTTTATGGAAACCATTAAGTCTAACCACCCTCTCAAATATGTTTGTGTCTTATTAATGTGGCAGTTCACAATTTGGCCACATGGGTATTAAAAGGAAAAATAGATAATACACTGTGATATAAACAAACACATTTCCCGTGAATAGGAATCAGCAAGCACACAAAGCTGCCTGCTAGGATTCCCAGATGTAGCCAAAGTGTATGATAGTAACCACCAATTGAACAGGGAGCACTTTCTAGTGTAATTTTTTTCAAATGCACTATCTCAACCCTATTTAATTGAAAAAAACACATACACACACAACTATTTGAGTGTGTTATGTTATTATCCCACTTTACAGATAAAAAGCAAAAGTAGCAAATACCAACTTTTGGAAAATACCAACTGAAACCCTAATATATAAACCACAGAAGAAAAATAACTGGACTATGTATTAAGGATGTGAGCTCTTCTCTTGATTATCTACTTGATACTTGTTAGTTCTGTAACTTTGGGCAGGTCACTGGAACTGAGTCTGTTTCCTCATTTTGAAAATAGGTATGAGCATTTAAGCATGATTTTGTTCAATCGCAAAAAGCTGTTGCAAGTAACCCCTAGGGAGCTGGTAAAAAGCTGCTGCAAGTAACCCTTTGGGAGCTGGTAAAATACTGTTGCAAATTCTATGTGAATTGGCAAGAACTAGACAGGTGGATGATAAGAGAGAGACTGAGATTGGTACATGGTTGATATAGGATTTTAGCTCCTTATGCTCTCTTCCAGGCATAATTCTGTGAAATAAATGATTCAACTGTAAAATTCTAATATATTTAACAAATTTTCAATTTCTGACATATAAATTGACTCATAAACTGTTAATTGATTTTGTAAATTCTATCATATTTATAAAGAGAAATATGATTTCACACGAGTAACCCCTCAATAAACTAACAAAGGAGACTGAAAGCTAATATGCAAGTTGAAAAGTAAGCTATGGTCCTGAACACTTAGAATCACAGTAATGGACTACAGAAACGTACTTCAGGCATTTTCTAATCTAAGGGTCTCCAAACTTGTTTATAGGAGTGGGTACCATGTCACAACACATATCAGATAGAACTATACAAATATAAAACATAAAAAGCAGCACTTTCCTGGATGAAGTCAGGGACAGCATAAGAGTCCTACTCACTCCTCACCCACATAAATGCCCTTAATGAGGCTTCCTGAGACACCAGAATGTCTAGGAATTCAGCTTAAATGATACCCATCTAGTTCTAGTCCAATCTCCTCATTTTTTAGACAAAGGAAATAAAACCAGATAGGTAGTTTAACTAGTCAAGGTCACCCACTATTATATAAAAGATTTTTAACAATTGGTGCTGAAACTATTGGACATCCATAGGCAAACAAACCAACCAACCTTGATCTAAATTTCATACCTTATACAAAAATTATTTCAAAAAGGGTAACAGACTGAAATGTAAAAGTAAAGCTATAAAATATAGAGAAAAACATAGGAGAAAAATTCTTAGTGTCTAAGGTAGACAAAGAGTTCTCAGACTTGATACCAAAAGTATGATCCTTACCAGGAAAAATTGGTAAATTGATAGTCCTTAAGATTAAAAACGTTTACACTACAAAAAATCCTGTTGAGATGAAAAGACAGACTGTACAGAGTGGGAGAAAATATTTGCAAACCACATATCTGTGAAAGAACTAGTATCTAGAACATATAAAGGACTCCCCAAACTCAACAATAAAAAAGCAAACAATACAATTAGAATGTAGGTCGTATGGTTTAGATATTTATCACTGCCAAATCTCATGTTGAAATGTAATCCCCAGTGTGGGACGTGGGGTCTGGTGGGAGGTATTTGGATCATGGGAGTGAATCCGTCATGAATGGCTAGTGTCAACCCCTTGGTGATGAGTGAGTTCACCAGACACCTGGTCGTTTAAAAGACTGTGGTGCCTCCCATCACTCCTTGCTCCCATTCTCACCATGAGTACACCTGGTCCCCCACTGCCTTCCACCATGACTGTAAGCTTCATGACGCCCTCACTAGAAGCAGATACCAGCACCATGCTTCCTGTATACCCTATGGAGCATGAGCCAATTAAATCTCTTTTCTTTATAAATTACCATCTCAAATATTCCTTTATAGCAATGCAAACACTAATATATACAGTAGGCAAAAGAATGAAGACCCATTTCACCAAAGAAGATACACAGATGTCAAGGAAAACACTACTCATTAGGGAAATGCAAATTATATCCGCAATAAGGAAATCTCAGCAAAATGGTGTTATAGGAAGCTATCCTTTCTCCCAAAAACACACTAAGGAAACACCTACACACAGATCTATTCTCTCCAAAAGAAAGGCAGAATCCAGCTGAAAGACTCCTACACCCTAGACAATGAAGAGAATATCCACATCAAAATTGGTAGGAAAAGTAAAGCTACCCACCCTGTGCATAGAGTCTTATAATCAGGAAGGAAACCCCAACTCCTAGCATGGTCCCAAGGAATGAGGGGCTTGTGCCAAACACCTAATGTTCAGCTTTTACCATCACTTTCAAAGGGCTTGGCTCTTAAATCACTGTGTCTGAGAAATCATAGGAACAACGCATTGGGGGATTTCCCTCAAACACAAAAAACAATGGGAGGTTTTAAACCTTGCAAGCTCTGTCAGTTGCTGTAATGCCCAGGATCAACCTAGCTTCCAGTCTCTCTCCCTGGAAAGGGTTTGGCTGAATCCTTTTCCAGTAGTTCAATGTGGTTCTGGCCTCTAATAAAACAGCATCTGGGAGCCTATATAGGAAATAAAGAATAAACCTCTTCAAGCCTAAACAAGGACAACATTCCCACCTTCTTCCTTAGTTTGTTCTAGTGACAATTCCAGCCATACAATTTCTCAAAGGAAAGAGGTTGGAGGCCTCTTCCAGCAAGAGTAGGAAAGATGGTACCACCCTTTCATCATGCTTTCTTGCCTGGTTTCCTCCTGAGATAAATTCCTGCAATCTCTCATGACAGTGAAGCTGTTGTGGTGAATCTCTTCATGCCTGAGAAGCAGAAGGGGCATTCCTGGATCTTTTTTCCTGGATTGCTTCTGTGATAATTCCAGACTAGAAGACTCCCCCTGCAAGAAAGATCTGAGACTTCTTGCTTGACAGGGGACAGGCACTCGTACATTTTCCCCTGCTTGCTCCAGTAACAATCCCAGCCCAGTGATTTCTCTGTTGAAAGAAACTGGAGACCTCTGCCACCAGGAATGGGAAGGATGGCATCCCCACACCTTTTCCCCTGGCTTGCTCTAGAAATAAACTTCTTTAAACTCCAGTTGGAAAAAAGTGAGGGGGCGGGGGTTTCTTCACGTATAAAAGGTAAAGTGGGCCCTCTTTGCCCCTTCCTTTATGGCTTCCTTTAGTAATAACTCTAGACCAGAAGTTTCTCCCTGACAGGAGAGTGTGAGATTTCTGCTTGTTCAAACAGGAGAGCGGTCACTCCCCCCATACCTTTTTCTCTGGTTGTGCCAACAAGAAATCCAGATCTGCAGACTTTCCCTGGAAGTAGTTTCTGCAGACATAGTTTTCATAGCCTTCATGCAAGGGACTGGCTCCTAGTCTGGGAGCTGACAGAGCTCTGCACTTTTGAGTCTCCTAGACTACAAAGAACAAAACGGTGTTTAAAAAAAAAAAAAACTTGAAAACATTCAGCAGCAATCTCTCAGGGTTCAACGTGATCAGTCTATAGAGAGTATAGGCATCCGCCTCAGACATTCTCCTTGGTATAGGGCAGAATGAGTGGGAGAATAAACTCTAGCTCTAAGCTTCTCTGCAAAGAAAAAAGAAACTGGAACATATAACACCTCAGTCTCTCCAGCTGCATTTCAAAGGACTGGCTTCTATACCACCTCTCTCAAGGCAATGACTTGAAACTCTTTAATTTGGGTTGGGGGGCACTAAGAATAAAAATAGCAGATTTTACAAGCACAAAGAAGTTAAAGGCTTCTAAAAATCTTTGACCAGGCTGATTGGAAAGGAATATCTCCTATACAAGACCAGTCTTGCAAGACTAAGAAAGGTGGTTCTTTTATCTAATGTACAGAAAAAAAAAAACACAGAGAATGGAGGAAAATGAAGAATCATAGAAATATGTTCCAAATAAAATAACAAGATAAATATCCAGAAACTGGCTCTAATGAAATGTAAATATGTGATTTATTTGATGGGGAATTCAAAAGGGCAGCCATAACAATGCTTATTGAGGTAGGAAAAGCAATTCATGAAAAAACTGAGAACTTCAACAATGAGACATAAGATATTAAAAAGTACCAAATAAACAATCAAACTGAATTATATAAAAACTAAAGTGAAAATTCCAATAGGGAAGTTCAACAGTAGAATAAATCAGTAAATCAAGCAGAAATAAGAATTAAGAATTAGCAAACTTGAACACAGGTCATTGGTAAATCATAACTTGAAGACTGAAAAGAAAAAAGACTGAAACAGCCTAACAGACTTAGTAGATACCATTAAACAGAATATGTGATTATATATGTACAAGAGAGGGAAGACAGAAAATATATTCAAAGTAACGTAACAACAAAACAACATATCATTTAATGTCATTGATAGGTTCTTGGAAACTGTGACTTTAAGCAAATGACATAAAATCAAAGGAGTTTTTTCTCATCAACATAATTAAATGTCATTTAATAAAATGATATTGAGGAGGACTCACGATGGCGCTGTGAGAACAACCCAGGATTGGAGCACTAATTGTGTCCGCGGAGAGATGAGTCTGAGCTGCATTTCCAGACTGATCTTTGTTGCCCACGGAACGGGGAAATTCCCAAGTGAAGAGGAGACGCGGGACGCCAGGCAGAACCTCTGCCTGGCGAAGTCGGCAGCCGGGGTGGCGGCGGCCGGCCCTACCCAGCGCTCCCCATAGGGCGCGCTTGTCCAGGTGCCCCATTGAACCGGCAACCGGAGACGTGAGAGGGCTGGACTTGAGACTGAGCTAGACTTGGACAGTGGGCCAGCCCAGGGGATTGCAGGGACAGAGCGTTAGGGTTGGCCCAGTGGGACGAACAAAACCGCGATTTCAAACAAGCCCTGTGCAGACGGCCCGAGACGCTCTGAGGGGGAGGGGCGTCCACCATTACCGAGGCAACCCGCCCCAACTGAGATACACGCCCACTGCTGACGCAGCCAGCCGTTGCCGAGGCAACCCGTCTTTACTGAGATACACGCCCACTGCTGACGCAGGCTGCCGTTGCCGAGGCAACCTGCTACAACAGAGAGACTCCGCCGCAGGGCGTGACGGAGAACAGCAGAACAGCAGAGCCAGGGCAAGCCTCACAACAGCAGGGTGGAGCCTCTGCAGGCAAACAGTGGCTAGTCTGCGTCCTAGCTAGGCAGGACCTCAACGGACATCCAAAAATAAAGCCCAAACCCCTCAACACAGAGCATTTGAGAAAAAAAAAAGGGTTTTTTAATAAGCTCTGTTGCAGCAGAATCAAACATAGCAGCCTAACAGCCCTGAATGAACAACAGAGCTCACAGCTCAGCAATTAAGCCCCTATAAAGTACAAACTGTCTCCTCAAGCAGCTCCCTGACCCCTCTATATCCAAAAGACTGACATTAGGCAGGCATCATCCTGGGACAAAGATAGCAGAAAAAGAAGCTGGTAGCATCCCTCGCTGTGCCACAGCTGCTACAGGTGCACCCCAGACAAGCAGGGTCTGGAGCGGACCTCAGCAGTCGTACAGCGAAGGGGCTAGACTGGTAGAAGGAAAACCAAGCAACAGAAATACTTCATCATCAACATTCTGGGTGTCCACTCAGAGACCCAATTGAAAAGTCAGCAATTACGCAGACGACCAGCGGACAAATCCACAAAGATGGGAAGAAACCAGCGCAAAAAGGAGGAAAACACCCGAAACCAGAACACCTCGCCTCCTACAAAGGACCAAAACTCCTCACCAGCAAAGGAACAAAGCTGGACGGAGAATGACTGTGACAAAATGATGGAATTAGACTCCAGAAGATGGATAATGAGAAACCTTTGTGAGCTAAAAGATCATGTATTAAATCAATGCAAAGAAACTAAGAACCTTGAAAAAAGATTCGAGGAAATGATAACAAGAATGGATAACTTAGAGAGGAATATGAATGAATTAAAGGAGCTGAAAAACACAATACGAGAACTTCGCGAAGCAAACACAAGTTTCAATAGCTGACCACATAATTGGAAGTAAAGCACTGCTCAACAAATGCAAAACAACTGAAATCATAACAAACAGCCTCTCAGACCATAGTGCAATCAAGTTAGAACTCAGAACTCAGAAACCGACCCAGAACCGCACAGCTTCATGGAAACTGAACAACTGCCTCTTGAATGTTGACTGGGTAAACAACGAAATGAAGGCAGAAATAAAGAAGTTCTTCGAAACCAATGAGAACGAAGACACAACGTGCCAGAACCTCTGGGACACATTTAAAGCAGTCTCTAGAGGAAAGTATATAGCAATAAGTGCCCATATGAGAAGAATGGAGAGATCCAAAATTGACACCCTATCGTCAAAATTGAAAGAGCTAGAGGAGCAAGATCAAAAAAACTCAAAACCCAGCAAAAGACAAGAAATAACTAAGATCAGAGCTGAGCTGAAGGAGATTGAGACACGAAAAACCCTTCAAAAAATCAATAAATCCAAGAGCTGGGTTTTTGAAAAGATCAACAAAATAGACAGAACACTAGCCAGATTGATTAAAAATAAAAGAGAGAACAACCAAATAGATGCAATAAAAAATGATAAAGGGGAAATCACCACAGATTCCACAGAAATTCAAACCATCATCAGAGAATATTACAAACAACTATATGCACATAAACTAGTAAACCTGGAAGAAATGGATAAATTCCTGGACTCCTGTGTCCTCCCAAGCCTAAACCAGGAGGAAGCTGAAACTATGAATAGACCAATAACAAGGTCTGAAGTTGAGGGAGCAATTAAGAGCCTACCACACAAAAAAAGCCCAGGTCCAGACGGGTTCACAGCCAAATTCTACCAGACACACAAGGAGGAGCTGGTACCATTCCTTCTAAAACTATTTCAAACAATCCAAAAAGAGGGAATCCTTCCCAAATCATTTTATGAGACCAACATCATCCTGATACCAAAACCCGGCAGAGACCCAACAAGAAAAGAAAACTTCAGGCCAATATCCATGATGAACATAGATGCAAAAATCTTCAATAAAATATTGGCAAGCCGATTGCAACAGCAAATCAAAAAACTTATTCATCATGATCAAGTAGGATTCATCCCGGGGATGCAAGGCTGGTTCAACATACGCAAGTCTATCAACGTAATTCACCACATAAACAGAACCAAAAACAAAAACCACGTGATTATCTCAATTGACGCAGAGAAGGCATTTGACAAAATTCAACAGCCCTTTATGCTAAAAACCCTCAATAAACTCGGTATCGATGGAACATATCTCAAAGTAATAAAAGCTATTTATGACAAACCAACAGCCAATATCATACTGAATGGGCAAAAACTGGAAGCATTCCCTTTGAAATCTGGCACTAGACAAGGATGCCCTCTCTCACCACTCCTATTCAATATAGTACTGGAAGTTCTAGCCAGAGCAATCAGGCAAGAAAAAGAAATAAAGGGTATTCAAATAGGAAAGGTGGAAGCCAAATTGTCTCTATTTGCAGACGACATGATAGTATACCTAGAAGACCCCATCGCCTCAGCCCAAAAACTCCTGAAACTGATAAGCAACTTCAACAAAGTCTCAGGATATAAAATCAATGTGCAAAAATCACAAGCATTCCTCTACACCAATAACAGACTTAAAGAAAGCCAAATCAAGAGCGAACCGCCATTCGCAATTGCTACAAAAAGAATAAAATACCTTGGAATACAACTCACAAGGAACGTAAGGGACCTCTTCAAGGAGAACTACAAACCACTGCTCAACGAAATCAGAGAGGACACAAACAGATGGAGAAACATTCCATGTTCATGGTTAGGAAGAATTAATATCGTGAAAATGGCTATACTGCCCAAAGTAATTTACAGAATCAACGCTATCCCCATCAAGCTACCATTGACTTTCTTCACAGAACTGGAAAAAACCACCATGAACTTCATATGGAACCAAAAGAGAGCCCGCATAGCCAGGTCAATTCTAAGCAAAAAGAACACAGCGGGGGGCATCACACTACCAGATTTCAAACTATACTACAAGGCTACAGTAATCAAAACAGCATGGTACTGGTACCAAAACAGAGATATACACCAATGGAACAAAACAGAGGCACCGGAGGCAACACAACATACATACAACTATACAATCTTTGATAAACCTGACAAAAACAAGCAATGGGGAAAGGATTCCATGTTTAACAAATGGTGTTGGGAAAACTGGCTAGCCATGTGCAGAAAGCAGAAACTGGACCCCTTCCTGACACCTTACACTAAAATTAACTCCAGATGGATTAAAGACTTAAACATAAGACCTGGCACCATAAAAACCCTAGAAGGAAATCTAGGCAAAATTATCCAGGACATAGGAGTAGGCAAGGACTTCATGAACAAAACACCAAAAGCATTGGCAACAAAAGCCAAGATAGACAAATGGGACCTAATGAAACTCCACAGCTTCTGCACAGCAAAAGAAACAGTCACTAGAGTGGATCGGCAACCAACAGAATGGGAAAAATTTTCGCAGTCTACCCATCTGACAAAGGGCTGATATCCAGGATTTACAAAGAACTCAAACAGATTTACAGGAAAAAAACAAACAAGCCCATTCAAAAGTGGGCAAAGGATATGAACAGATACTTTACAAAAGAAGACATATATGAGGCCAACAATCATATGAAAAAATGCTCATCGTCACTGGTCATCAGAGAGATGCAAATCAAAACCACATTGAGATACCATCTCACGCCAGTTAGAATGGCGATCATTAAAAAATCTGGAGACAACAGATGCTGGAGAGGATGTGGAGAAAAAGGAACACTTTTACACTGTTGGTGGGAGTGTAAATTAGTTCAACCATTGTGGAAGACAGTGTGGCGATTCCTCAAGGCCTTAGAAATAGAAATTCCATTTGACCCAGCAATCCCATTACTGGGTATATATCCAAAAGTCTATAAATCGTTCTACTATAAGGACACATGTACACAAATGTTCATTGCAGCACTGTTTACAATAGCAAAGACCTGGAATCAACCCAAATGCCCATTGATGATAGACTGGATTGGAAAAATGTGGCACATATACACAATGGAATATTATGCAGCAATCAGAAATGATGAGTTTGTGTCGTTTGTAGGGACATGGATGAATCTGGAGAACGTAATCCTCAGCAAACTGACACAAGAACAGAAAATGAAACACCGCATATTCTCACTCATAGGTGGGTGATGAAAAATGAGAACACATGGACACAGAAAGGGGAGTACTAAACACTGGGGTCTATTGGGGGGAAAAGGGGAGGGCCAGTGGGAGGGGGAGGTGGGGAGGGATAGCCTGGGGAGAAATGCCAAATGTGGGTGAAGGGGAGAAGAAAAGCAAAGCACACTGCCATGTGGGTACCTACGCAACTGTCTTGCATGCTCTGCTCATGTACCCCAAAACCTAAAATCCAATAAAAAATTTAAAAAAAATTAAAAATAAAAAAAAAAATGATATTATTCAAAAACCTGCTCTAAATCATTTTGCTTAAAGTTGTGGTTTCCAAGAACCTATGAACATTGAATGAGAATCTACTGCAATGGCAAAAACCTTCTTAAGTGTGGGGAAGGAAACAAATCCAGATCTAGCTCAACAAACACCTAACAGGATGAACCCAAAGCAAACCACATCAAGATACATTATAATCAATTGTGGCAAGTTTTTTTTTTTTTTTGAGGTGGATTTTCGCTCCTTACCCAGGCTGGAGTGCAATGGCATGATCTCAGCTCACCGCAACCTCTGACTCCTGGGTTCAGGCAATTCTCCTACCTCAGCCTCCCGAGTAGCTGGGACTACAGGCATGTACTACCATGCCCAGCTAATATTTTGTATTTTTAGTAGAGATGGGGTTTCACCATGTTGACCAGGATGGTCTCGATCTGTTGACCTTGTGATCCACCCGCCTCAGCCTCCCAAAGTGCTGGGATTACAGGCTTGAGCCACCACGCCCGGCCAATTGTGGCAAGTTAAAGACAAAGAGAGGATATAAAACCTGTAAGAGAAAAGCAACTTGTTAAATAAAAGGGGACCTCCCCCAATCAGATCTTTCAACAAAAACCCTGAAGGCCAGAAGGGAATAAGATGATATATTAAAAGAGCTAAAAGAAAAAAAAAAGCCTGCAATCCAAAAATACTATACTCAGCAATCCTGTCCTTCAAAAAGGAAGGGAAGAAGGGGAGCTTGAAAAAAAAACTTTTCAGATAAACAAAAGCTGAGGGATATTATCACAACTAGACCTGCCTAATAAGAAATACTAAAAGGGGTACTTCACAGTGAAGAAAATGTCACTAAGTAGCAACATAAAAATATATAAAAATAAAAACTCACCAGTAAAAGTAAGTATATAGTCAAACTCAAGTTTTAATAGAAATGAAGAGAGACATGAACTGCAATACAATAATGTCCCACTTTCAACATTGGACAGATCATCTAGACCAAAACTCAACAAGGAAATATTGGACTTGAACTATACTTTATGCCCAATGAACTTAATGGATATTTACAAAATATTTCATCCAACAACAATAAAATATACATTCTTCTCAAGTTACATGGAGTATTCTCCAGGGTAAATCATATATTAGATCAGAAAGAAAATCTCAACAATTTTAAGAAGACTGAAATCATATCAAGTATTTGTTCTGACCACAATGGCATAAATCTAGAAATCAGTAACAGAAAGAATCTTGGAAAACTCAAAAATATGTGAAAATTAAATAACAGGGCCCTGAACAATCAATGAATCAAAGAAAAAGTTAAAAGAAACATTTAAAAATATCTTGAGACAAAGAAAGAAAAAGAGAAAAAACTCCAACAACATCCAAAATTAAGGAGGAGATATTACAACTGATATTGATGCAGGATTTTTACTCCTTAGCTCAGCTAGGTCTGGCTTCTTGTCTCATGACCAGTAATAATTAGGCAGACACTTGAAGAGTGACTGGAGTAGAATATATTAAGCAAAAGGAAAGTTCTCAGCAAAGAGAGGGGTCCTGAAAGCAGGTTGCTCATTGCCCCCTCACAGTTGAATACAAGGGCTTTATATATTCAACTTTATATATTCAACTGGATGAGGCTGAGCTCCCTATCTCTGTAAGATGTGAATTTCTGGTGGCTCCACTATATTCCCCCAGTGTGCATGCCAGCCTTTAGGCTGCTGTGGGCATGTTTAGGCAATCCCCCTGTACAGGTTCCCTTATCTGCACAAAACATCTGGTATAAACACTTGTGGGGCAGGTCAGAGGTTCTCTGAGGACCCTTCCCTTACTGTCTGCCTAAAGCAAGCTGGCTAACTCCTTTCAATATCCCAGAAATACAAAAGATCATAAAAGATTACTATGAACACCTACACATCAACAAATTGTATAACCCAGAAGAAATGGATGAATTCCTAGAAACATGTAACCCAAGACTGAATCAGGAAGAAACAGAAAATCTGAGTAGACCAGTAATGAAGAAGGAGACTGAATTGTAATAAACAATCTCCCACCAAAGGAAAGCCCAGGACCCAGTGGCTTCACAGGTAAATACCATTAAACATTCTAGAAATAATACCAATCCTTCTCAAGCTCTTCAAAAAAACTATGAAGGAGGAACTACCTCATAACTTATTTAAGGAGGCCAGTATTACCCTGACACAAAAACCAGACAACAACACCCCAAGAAAAGAAAACTTCAGGCCAATATCCCTGCTGAACACAAATGCAAAGGTTAACAAAATACTAGCAAACTACATTCAACAGTAAATTTAAAGGATCACTTGCCAAAATCAAGCGGGATTTATCTTTGGGATGCAAGGATGTTTGAAAATATATAAATCAATAAATATGGGCCAGGTGCAGTGGCTCAAACTTGTAATCCCAGCACTTTGGGAGGCCAAGGCAGGTGGGTATCATGAGCCCAGCAGTTCCAGCCTGAGCAACATGGCTAAACCCCATCTCTACAAAAATACAAAAAGTTAGGCATGGTGGCATGTG
The DNA here is from genome assembly GCF_049354715.1 of Callithrix jacchus. Lineage (NCBI taxonomy): Eukaryota > Metazoa > Chordata > Mammalia > Primates > Cebidae > Callithrix > Callithrix jacchus. Next base: position 22,142,762 of record NC_133516.1, on the reverse strand, counting down.
CCTGTGGTCCCAACTACTTGAGAGGCTGAGGTAAGAAGACAGTTTGAGCCTACTGGGGGTGGAGGTTGCAGTAAACTGAGATCACACCACTGCAGTCCAGCCTGGGTAACAGAGACTCTGTCTCAAAAATGAAAGAAAGATAGAAAGAAAGAAAAGGAAAGAAAGAAAAGAAAGAAGGAAGGAAGGAGGGAGGGAGGGAGGGAGGGAGGGAGGGAGGGAGGGAGGGAGGGAGGGAGGGAAGGAAGGAAGGAAGGAAGGAAGGAAGGAAGGAAGGAAGGAAGGAAAGAAAGAGGGTTTGGGAGGCCGAGGCAGGTGGATCACGAGGTCAGGAGATCAAGACCATCCTGGTCAACATGGTGAAACCCCGTCTCTACTAAAAATACAAACAATAAGCTGGGCATGGTGGCGCGTGTCTGTAATCCCAGCTACTCAGGAGGCTGAGGCAGGAGAATTGCCTAAACCCAGGAGGTGGAGGTTGCGGTGAGCCAAGATCGCGCCATTGCACTCCAGCCTGGGTAACAAGAGCAAAACTCTGTCTCAGAAAAAAAAAAAAAGAAAGAGGGAGGGAGAGAAGGAGGGAAGGAGGGAAGGAGGGAGGGAAGAAAAGAAAGTATACCATATTAACAAAATGTAGAACAAAAACCACACAAGTATCTCAATAGATACAGAAAAATCATTTGACAAAATTCAACACCCATTCATGCTGCAAAACTCTAAAAAATAGACATAGAAAGCATGTACCTTATTACAATAAAGACCATATATGACAAGCCCACAGACACCATCATACTCAACAATAAAAAGTTGAAAGCTTTTCCTTGAAGATTAGAAAAACGATTCCCACTCTCACCACAGCTATTCAACATAGTCTGAAAGTCCTAGCTAGAGCAATGAGGCACAAAAAAGAAATAAAAAGCATTCATACAGGAAAGGAAGAAGTGTATGTCTCTGTTTGATGATGACATTAGGATTCTCCTAGCATATGAATTGGGAGAAAACATTTGCAAACTGCACATTTGATACAGGGCTAATATGCAAAATATATAAGGAATTCATACAACTCAACAGCAAGAAAACAAGTCAATTAATAAATGTGCAAAGTATCTGAACAGACATTTTACAAAAGAAGAGACACAAATGGCTAAACGTTAGATAATACAGAAGTTCAACATCTCCACTCATCAGGGAAATGCAAATGAAAGCAACAATGAGATATCACCTCATGCTTGTTAGAATGGCTCTTATCAAAATGATGAATGATAACAAGTGTTGGTGAGGATGTAGACAAAAGGGAAACCTTGTACACTGTTGGTGGGAATGTAAATTAGTATAGCCATTTTGGAAAAAATATGGCAGTTTCCTAGAAAACTAAAAGTAGCATTACCATATAATCCAAAAATCCTACTTCTGGGTATCTGTTCAAATGAATTGAAGCCAGCATGTTGAAGAGATATCTGCATCCCCATCTTCATTTTAGCATTGTTCATAATAGTCAAGATATGGAAGCAATCTAAGTGTCTGTCAATGGATAAATGAATTTAAAAAGTGGTACATATATACAGTGAAATAACTATACAGTCTTTTAAAAAAAGGAAATTCTGTCATTAGTGACAACATGGATAGAACTGAGGAACACTGTGCTAAGTGAAATAAGCCAAAAGCAGTAAGAGAATTACAATATGATCTCACTTACATGTGAAATCTAAAAACAGTGACCTCATAGAAACAGAGTACAGAATGAGGACACAGAAGATGGAATGAGCAAACAGAAGAAGTGGACCAGAGGGTAACAAGTTTCCATTAGACTGAAGAAAGTTTTAGTGATTTATTGCACTGCATGTTGACCACACATTATAATGTATTGCATATTTCAAGATTGCTGAAACATATTTTTAATATTCTCACCACCACAAAAAATGATAAATTGGTGAGATGATGTATATATGCTTACGGTTTGAATGTCTGTCCCCTCCAAAATGCATGTTGAAACTGAATGCTTAATGTGGTAGTATTGAGAAATGGGGCCTTTAAGAGGTGATTGGATCAGGAGAGCTCTGTCCTCATGAATGGATTAATCTATTCATGGATTACTGGATTAAGGAATTCATGGATTAAAGGGTTATCATGGGAAGGGAACTAGTGGCTTTATTACAGGAAGAGAGACCTAAGCTAGCAAGATAGCATACTCATGCTACCTTGCCATGTGATACTCTATACCACCTTCGTACTCTGCAAAGTTTCCACCAACAAGAAGGCTCTCACAAGAAGTGACCCCTTAACCTTGGATTTCTCAGTCTCCATAACTGTAATAATTAAATTCATTTTCTTCATAAATTACTTAGTTTCAGGAATCCTATTACAAATCTGTTATAACAGAAAATGAACTAATACACTAATTAGTTTGATTATTTCTATGACATATGCATAGATTAAAACACCACATTGTACCCCATAAATATACATCATTACTGTCAATTTTAGAAAACAAAATGAGATATCATTACACATCTATCAGAATAGCTAAAATAAAAAACAGTGACATCAAATGTTGACAATGATGCAGATTAACTGTATTGCTCATTCACTGCTGGTGGGAATGTAAAACAGTATAGCCACTCTAGAAGCAGTCTGGCAACTTCTTTAAAAGTTTAGCTTTTAACTACTATATGATCTAGCAATTGTACTTCTAGGCTTTTATCCCTGAGAATAAAGACAATGAAGACTTACATCCACCCAAAAACCTACACACAAGTTTATAGCAGCTTTACTCATCATACTCCAAAAGTGAAAACAAGCAAGATGACCTTAAAAGGGTGAATGGCTTTTGTTTTTTATTGCATTTTAGGTTTTGGGGTACATGTGAAGAACATGCAAGACAGTTACACAGGTACACACGTGGCTGTGTGATTTGCTGCCTTCCTCCCCTTCACCCATATCTGGCATTTCTCCCCATGCTATCTCTCCCCAACTCCCCTCCCCGCTGTCCCTCCCCTATTCCCGCCAATAGACCCCAGTGTGTAGTGCTCCCTTCCCTGTTAAAAAACAATGACAACAACCTTATGCAGGCCTACCAGGGAATACTATTTAGAAATAAAAGAAAAAAACCATTGACATATGCAACAACCTGAATGAACCTCTAGATAATTATACTCCGTGGAAAAAATTAAAACCCACAATGTCAAACAACTATATGATTCCATTTTTTATAACATTCTTGAAATGTACGATTATTTTAAAAGATAGTGAACATACAGTGGATGCTATGAGTTAAGGAAGTAGAGGAAGCAGTGGCAGCGAAGTCAGTGTGGCTATAAAAGGCCAATATGTGGTATTCTAGTGGTGACAGAGTGTTCTGTCAGACTGTTCAACAACTGAGCACTGATTATTGTGATGATTATTTTACAGATGAGGCAACTGAGACTCAGATGAGTTAAGTCCCAGACCTAAAGTCGCACAGGTAGTAAGCAACATAACTGGAATTCAATTTCAGGTGTATCTTCTTATTCCAGGATTCATGCTCCTTTTTTACACCACTGATTAACATCGTTAACCAAACGAATTTCTTCCAAACATTTAATTTTTCCCCTTCTCAAATACTATGGGATGGAGCAGCTGCAAAAGCATGTAAGTGTATATTTCATATAACATCACAGCAGTTTTAAACATTCATATGCAGAACCAAAAGGTAATGTGAAGTGGAACCTTGCTCCAGAATCCCTGCACCTTGCTGTTAGGAAGTTTCTGGGTGGGGTTAGAGTATCTCTCAGGTACCCAGGCTCAGATTTTAGGCAAATAGCTATAACCTGTCTGATTGGGTAAGTTGATTTACACGGACCACATCTACCAATTTCATTTAGGCAAAGTGTGTAATGTAGCACTTCATAAGTATGAGAAAACACAGAACCAATTAAAGATGCATTTATAAAATCCTCTACCATTCTCTTTAAGGTAAAAAAAAAATGCTTCATTTTAAGAGTCCATATGCAAAGAATTGTATGAATAGTTTATAATAAAGAGTGGCATGAAGCTTAAGTCTGTAATCATTGTAAAAGAAACTTCCCATTTCAGGTGGCCAACTGGTAAAAACAGGCTGCTGTCTTTAAAGCTCTATGTTGGTCTCTGGGGATGCATCAAAAGAAATAAATGTTCCCTGCAGACAGGAACAGGCTGATGAACCACTGCCTACACCTAAGAGGCCACCCACGTTACAGGAATACTAAGAGCACTTTTTAAACAACTATTTGCAAGCATGGAAAGTCTAAAACACAATCATAGGTGATCATAGGCTACCTAGTACAAGTCTTCTAATTCATTTTGCACCCTTTCCCATTCCAGCTGCACTTTTCATTCATAACCCTCCTACACTGAGATGTTTCCATGAAGCCCTGTATTCCCAGATTGGTTAATTCATAGACTCTCATGGCTGCAAAGATCCTTGGTCCAACACTCTCACGCTACAAATGAGAGTTCCACTCCTTGGCCAAATTATCCGCTGCCACGGCACTGTCACACTCTGCTTGGAATCTTCCAGGGCTTCCCACCACTGACTCCCCATCTTGCTTCCCCACCCTAGAATCCTGGCTTCCTTATTAATCCCTACATCCTAGGCAAACCAAACTATTCATTATTCTTCACACTCAGAGTTTTGTTTTGTTTTTGTTAATACTGAAACTTCTACCTGGAATGCCCATTTCCAAGTGTCCCAAATGACTCAAAAAATTTTAAAATCCAGGTCAGATGCCAACTCTTGCCCTTCCCTCCTCCACTCCCCAGGTCGGATTGTCTCCCTCCAATCCGCCTTCTTTTGAGTGTCCACAAGCATTGTATCTAATGGCCCGGCCACTTCCTACACCTGCCTCAGCTACTGGTGTCTGGGGAATTGTCTCTTGTGGGGCAATTCCCCAGACACCAGTAGCTGATAATTATACTAATATATATGGAGGGCTGCTTCTTGTTTTTCTCTATACCACGTGTCCAATATTTTGGCTTCCCTGGGCCGCAGTGGAAGAATTGTCTTGGGCCACACATAAAATACACTAACACTAATGACAGCTGATGAGAAAAACAAAGCACAAAAATAAAATCGCATAATGTTTTCAGAACATTTACAAATTTGTGTTGGGCCGCATTCAAAGCTGTCCTGGGCAGCACGCAGCTGATGGGCCACGGGTTGAACAAGCTTGGTCTATATACCTTCAGTCTCTGGTGTAGTGCCTGGCACAAATAACTGCGGAGCAAATGTTCACTGAATGAAGGAATAAGGAACCCAAGCCCCGAGAAAACAATGGATTACTTTTTCCAGCACAAGTCATAGTAATAGTCCTGAATGCCAAGGGAATCTCACCCTCCAAGTTTCCAAAATCTAATATAATAATAGTTACTTGTACTATTACTCGTGTTCACTTCGGTGAGGACAGTAGGTTTAAAAAGCCTTAAGCAGGCCGGACGTGGTGGCTCAAGCCTATAATCCCAGCACTTTGGGAGGCCGAGGCAGGTGGATCACGAGGTAAAGAGATCGAGACCGTCCTGGCCAACATGGTGAAACCCCGTCTCTACTAAAAATACAAAAATTAGCTGGGTGTGGTGGCATGCACCTGTAGCCCCAGCTACTCGGGAGGCTGAGGCAGGAGAATTGCTTGAACCCGGGAGGCGGAGGCTGCAGAGAGCCGAGATTGTGCCACTGCACTCCAGCCTGGCGCCTGGCGAGAAAGTAAGGCTCTGTCTCAAAAAAAAAAAAAAAAAAAAAAAAAAAAAAAGCCTTACTTAGATTGGGTTTCTAGTCCCAGCTCTGCCACTTAACAGCTGTGTGACCTAGGGAAGCAAGCCCCTTGCCTTGTAGGCTCAGTTCCCCAGTTTGTGAAAAAGAGCAGATTGGATTAAATTAGTTGTTCTCTAAACATTTCAACTTTTCCCGCTTGCCAGTTGGTTGCCGGGGCGCCTCCGCCCAGCACACCTCACTCTTAAGCCGGTGTCTTCTCGCACCAGGAGGCTGCTGCGTGTGTCCTGAGGTGTCCCTTGGCCTCGCAGCTGTCCACTCTGCCGCTGGCGGCCGCGGGACGACTCCAAGTGCACCCGGGAGAGACCCGGGAGGCCGGCGCCGGCCACCACTCAGGGCCATCCTCCAGGGCCAACGCCAGCACCAGCGACGCCACGCGGAAACTGGCCCGGCCGCCCCCCCCGCGGCTGTGGGACGCCCGCACGCCCAGGCGCTGACGCGCGGGTCCCGGCGTCTGGGCGCTGCCCAGGCGGCACGAAGCTCCGACCATCGGGGAGTCGCCCGCTCCGTCCTGGGAGCGGGTCTCGGTCGCCCCGAGCCGCGCTACGCCCTGGGCCCCGCTTCGAGAGCCCGTCTAGGGCCTACCCTTCCGTGCTCCCCGACGCAGCCGCCTCCGCGCGCGCACGCACGCAGCGCACACGCTCAAGCGCCTACGGTCCCACGCAGCGCCTGCTGACCAACTACGCCGCCCCCGGCCCCGCACCGGCCTCATAGACGTTCCCGCAGCCAACTTTTAAGGGACCAGACGCTGTGTTACGCGCTGCGGTTATAAAGCTAATCGGTTTTGTTGAGCTCACGAATGTCCAGGTACACCCATCATGAATACACCCGCTCTAATAGCTCAACACAAATTCCCTAGGACCCAAGGGATCACTGTTACCTGCACCCCAAGAAAGCTTCTCGGTCTTTCAGTCAGCAAAGTTGGGGAGGAAGGACTGGCCCTAAAACACCCTCACTGCTTTTACACACACACACACACACACCTCACTGCTTTTACACACGCACGCAGGCAGGCCAGATCTGTGAGTTTAAAAATAAAGCGGGGGCAGGGAGAGTATCCTTTTTCTCACTGCTAAATAAAGAGAGGCCAGGAATACTAACCAGCTAAATAAGGAACTCTTGGAAGACAAAGTGATCTTTATGGAGCACTGCACAGGATTTTACTTCCACCTAGGCGTAACTTAGATTTTTACTCTGATGTAAATGGAATCGCAGCTAACAGGATTTCTTTCCCCCATTTATTTCAAGGCTAAAATATCTCGGATTTTATGTGTTTTGTCATAATGGGATGCCAACAACCTAAATATGCAACTGTTTTTCATAAAGCTATTGGGTTGTGTTATGAAGGTGAATCAGTGATCTGAAATTCTGGGGCTGGATTGGCACCTTTGGAAACAGTACAGAGAAGAACATTGAAAACAGGTAATTATTGGCAAAGTGGAAACTAGAACATTTGAGAGATTGTAGCTTTTTGTGCATTAATATTTTTCTTACATGTTTCTTACTTAATCTATATTCAGTTATAAACTGAATCAGATATGCCTTTCAGTACCCTTTTAATATCTCAAAGAGAAAGCCATAAACATGCATTTGCTTTATGTTTCTCAACTATTTCAATTGAGTCATCACTGTAGAAAGTGGTTCATGATTTTATACAGGAGAGTTATTGTGAGCATTTATAAAGCAATCCTGCTTATGAGCTAAACTTATTGTGTTTGCTAGGTTAATCTGTTTTCTCTAATCAAACACTTAATCATCCAGTCTCCTCCCTGCGTTATGGATTCATGAATGTGAAGTGAGGAGAGTTGCTCAGTCAAGGTAAAATGATAAATTATCTTTTCATTGTCAGGGTATTTGTGATTAAATGCTTCATAATAGAATTGAAATGAAATAAATCTTGGAATTTTACTTCTGGATTCCTGCCAGGTATAGATAAAATGCATTTGGTTAAGAGCAAATTCAATTCCATGCCTGAATGGAATATATAGGAGAAATGTGGAAAGCATTGTAGGTCAGGAGAGCCCTGAGTTCTCTCTTCATTTCTATGAATTGGAGAGAGAGTTGATCAACTGGTGGTACTCTATGGATGAGCAGCAGATAATTAAAATTTCCATTTAGAAAGAATGAGTACTTAGTTTTGGACAGTAAAAGGCAAAGTGTGTTTGAATCTAGATTTGTAATCTGGGACCTCAGGAGCTCTGATTGAAGCAGATGTTGAATTACAATTAAATAAACAGTTCCTATTATTTTGGCCATTGTAAGTGAAGCCCTGTGTGGCTGGCTTTCTCTGCTACCGCCTAATTACGTTGTAAGAGTTGAAACATATTGAAATAAGCATAATGGAGATGAACTCATTTGTTGTCCTCTTTGTTGTTAAGTGAATAAAGTTCACATTCCAGAAGAAGCCCGACAAGGTAACAAAAAAAATCACAATTTGCCTTTTAACACATGGAAACTAGAATCGATTGGCATTGTGTGATATTAGACAGAAGTCTCAAACAACCCTTTATGTTTTGTGCATTGATTCTGTTATCTCATTTGATCCTCACAGCAAACTTGTGACTCCTCGGTCCTGGCAGTTGATGTGAGGCCTGAGATGTGGATCTCTGTACTTTAGGCTTCCTGGGGTAAAATTGAAGTCCGGCCTCTTAGGCAAAAGCCCGGCCTCTTAGGCAAAAGCTCTTCCTCTACCCAGACTCCCTCTTTTATCAGGCAGCAAAAGGAAAGCCTTTTTTTTTTTTTTTTTTTTTTTTGTAAGTTTTAAAAACCACAGAAATAAAAGAGCTGCACAAATAACTAAATATTTGCCAAGATAGTGCGGACATGATTGGCTACATGAGTTAGTATCCAGGAGTTGAGACAATCATTCCAGTAGTTCCAATCCCAGCCCCCAAAATCTATGCTGTTAAAGTAAAAGCTTTTTTCTTAACTTGAATGTCCAGGTCACCTGTCTGCTCAGACTGGCTATTTTTCTGTACGAATTGCTCAACGCTCTAATTCAATCTACTTTGTATATTTGTGGTCAATATCATTGGAACTAAAAATCTGTTTGCTTACAGATAGTTCATGTAGTGCACATTCAAGCTAGGTCATGTATCTGCGACTGCTTACAGATATTTCATGTAGTGCACATTCAAGCTAGGTAATGTCTCTGCAACTGATGTTTCTTGATGATTATATTCATTTGAAATGACTAAGCTTGGTAAATTGTCTTAGCCTAATTTACCAAGCTTAGTCATTTCAAATGAATATAATTTACCAAGACTGTGGAGCAGTCAAGGGACAAATGAAGAAAAGAAGAATGTCATGGAGGCTACATCAGAAACAAATAAATCTATCAGCATATGGCAAGGCAGGAAGGACAGGGATATGTCTTCTATAGAAGAAGTAGCCTGCGTTCTTCTCAGAAAAAAGGGCAATGGAAAGCAGTGAGTCACGAGTCTTGGGTTCTGAGCCTGGTTCTACCATTTGCTAGCTGTATGACAACAGGCATGTTTCTTAAACCTCTGAGCCTCATCTTATACATGAAACAGGAAAAATAATAATGTAGCCTGCCATCTTTACAGATTTGTGAAAAAGCCTTTTAAATATATAAAACATTTAGTATATATAAGAAAGATAAATTTAAGTTATGGGCATGACACAAAAATATACTTGAAAATTATTCTTAAATTTCACCATATTTAGGAAGAGATGGCTAAATATAAACATAATATTCCTACTTCTGCATGTCCTATTTGTCTCATTGCAGTTGAAATTCAGAGCAAGCTGTCTTATTAATTGTAACAGTTAAATAGTGTACATTTCTGTTATATTGACGATGTAGTTAAACCTTTATTATCTTTTTTTGGTCTAATAAATAAGTGCATGACTAAAGACAGGACACAAATATCAATGATTTCAGAGATTTTGCCCCAAGGGAAAATCATACAATGCGTTTGGAAAAAGGTAATTCTGACTTGTCCTCTACAAAATGCTTAATTTCTGCCCCAAATCTTAAAGCACAAGTGTTTACAGGATTTTGGTGACAAGAAAAGTGATAGTAAATGTGCTTTAGCACTAAAATTCATGTATCCATGGAAACCTGTGAAGTTCTGAAAGCACACACGCACAGCCTACAGTATTTATTGAAGAGCTAAGGCAACAATCAGTGGGTTACTATGCTGTGAAAAGCCGACAGATTGCTGGGAGCTGCTCTGCACAGGCATGGGTGAGGTTGTTTTCCCCTGCTAAAAGTAATTACAGAGAAATTCAGAAATCTCAGACATTATTAAGACAAAAACCTGTTTATTTATTTATATGTACTTGTACCTTTCAGAATCATGTCCTTAAATCAGATTTTTAATCAGAAAAGCTTTGAAAAGTCATCAGCATTTCCCCTTCCCACACATTTGTAGCCATGGTCAAAAACTCTCTAGATTTTCCATGCGTGCAACATTTCTTAAATGTTGGAAGAGAATGCCCCCAGTTTTTGCCAAACTGATTATTCCTGGATATTTAAATATGTTCTTATCAGTGTTTCCGAATGTATAATGACTTTGAGAGCAAAGAGCATAACGATATTTGGGGGAAATAATTGCCTGCAAATATCTGAAGTGTTTATTTAACCAAAAACTGATACTCTAATAAAATAAAGAAGTATGCTATTTCATAAAGGCATATTCATACAGCATTCTTTTATTAAAACATACATCTCATTTACTCCTTACGTAAATCTCAATGAGTATTGTCATGCCCATGTTCTCTTCCATTGCCAAGCCCTGGATTCTTTCTCAAATCTTGTTCTGAATTTTAATAACTTGGAAATGATCTGTGTTTGGGTTGAAATACATTGAAACAGAGGTAAAATTATTGAGTTCTTAAGAATACTTCATGTTTTATCCCCAGTTTTCCTTTAAGTTTAGTCTTCTAAAGGTGAGCTGTTCAATATGATACCCATTAGCCACATGTGATTACTAAACACTTGAAATGTGGCTAGAGGCTCACATGAGATAATATTACAATATAATGGCTTAAATACTAAACCAATTGGTTTAAATACTAAATGCTAATTTTGCCTGTTTAAAAACATTGTTTTAATATGCTTACTAAAATATTTTAAAAAATATATGTGGCTAGCATTATATTTCTTTTTTTTTTTTAATTTTTTATTGGATTATAGGTTTTGGGGTACATGAGCAGAGCATGCAAGACAGTTGCGTAGGTACACACATGGCAGTGTGCTTTGCTTTGCTTCTCCCCTTCACGCACATTTGGCATTTCTCCCCAGGCTATCCCTCCCCACCTCCCCCTCCCACTGGCCCTCCCCTTTTCCCCCCAATAGACCCCAGTGTTTAGTACTCCCCTTTCTGTGTCCATGTGTTCTCATTTTTCATCACCCACCTATGAGTGAGAATATGCGGTGTTTCATTTTCTGTTCTTGTGTCAGTTTGCTGAGGATGATGTTCTCCAGATTCATCCATGTCCCTACAAACGACACGAACTCATCATTTCTGATTGCTGCATAATATTCCATTGTGTATATGTGCCACATTTTTCCAATCCAGTCTATTATCAATGGGCATTTGGGTTGATTCCAGGTCTTTGCTATTGTAAACAGTGCTGCAATGAACATTCGTGTACATGTGTCCTTATAGTAGAACGATTTATAGTCTTTTGGATATATACCCAGTAATGGGATTGCTGGGTCAAATGGAATTTCTATTTCTAAGGCCTTGAGGAATCGCCACACTGTCTTCCACAATGGTTGAACTAATTTACACTCCCACCAACAGTGTAAAAGTGTTCCTTTTTCTCCACATCCTCTCCAGCATCTGTTGTCTCCAGATTTTTTAATGATCGCCATTCTAACTGGCGTGAGATGGTATCTCAATGTGGTTTTGATTTGCATCTCTCTGATGACCAGTGACGATGAGCATTTTTTCATATGATTGTTGGCCTCATATATGTCTTCTTTCGTAAAGTATCTGTTCCTATCCTTTGCCCACTTTTGAATGGGCTTGTTTGTTTTTTTCCTGTAAATCTGTTTGAGTTCTTTGTAAATTCTGGATATCAGCCCTTTGTCAGATGGGTAGACTGCAAAAATTTTTTCCCATTCTGTTGGTTGCCGATCCACTCTAGTGACTGTTTCTTTCGCCGTGCAGAAGCTGTGGAGTTTCATTAGGTCCCATTTGTCTATTTTGGCTTTTGTTGCCAATGCTTTTGGTGTTTTGTTCATGAAGTCCTTGCCTACTCCTATGTCCTGGATAGTTTTGCCTAGATTTCCTTCTAGGGTTTTTATGGTGCCAGGTCTTATGTTTAAGTCTTTAATCCATCTGGAGTTAATTTTAGTGTAAGGTGTCAGGAAGGGGTCCAGTTTCTGCTTTCTGCACATGGCTAGCCAGTTTTCCCAACACCATTTGTTAAACATGGAATCCTTTCCCCATTGCTTGTTTTTGTCAGGTTTATCAAAGATTGTATAGTTGTATGTATGTTGTGTTGCCTCCGGTGCCTCTGTTTTGTTCCATTGGTCTATATCTCTGTTTTGGTACCAGTACCATGCTGTTTTGATTACTGTAGCCTTGTAGTATAGTTTGAAATCCGGTAGTGTGATGCCCCCCTGCTGTGTTCTTTTTGCTTAGTATTGACCTGGCTATGCGGGCTCTCTTTTGGTTCCATATGAAGTTCATGGTGGTTTTTTTCCAGTTCTGTGAAGAAAGTCAATGGTAGCTTGATGGGGATAGCGTTCATTCTGTAAATTACTTTGGGCAGTATAGCCATTTTCACGATATTAATTCTTCCTAACCATGAACATGGAATGTTTCTCCATCTGTTTGTGTCCTCTCTGATTTCGTTGAGCAGTGGTTTGTAGTTCTCCTTGAAGAGGTCCCTTACGTTCCTTGTGAGTTGTATTCCAAGGTATTTTATTCTTTTTGTAGCAATTGCGAATGGCGGTTCGCTCTTGATTTGACTTTCTTTAAGTCTGTTATTGGTGTAGACGAATGCTTGTGATTTTTGCACATTGATTTTATATCCTGAGACTTTGCTGAAGTTGTTTATCAGTTTCAGGAGTTTTTGGACTGAGGCAATGGGGTCTTCTAGGTATACTATCATGTCGTCTGCAAATAGAGACAATTTGGCTTCCACCTTTCCTATTTGAATACCCTTTATTTCTTTTTCTTGCCTGATTGCTCTGGCTAGAACTTCCAGTACTATATTGAATAGGAGTGGTGAGAGAGGGCATCCTTGTCTAGTGCCAGATTTCAAAGGGAATGCTTCCAGTTTTTGCCCATTCAGTATGATATTGGCTGTTGGTCTGTCATAAATAGCTTTTATTACTTTGAGATACGTTCCATCGATACCGAGTTTATTGAGGGTTTTTAGAATAAAGGGCTGTTAAATTTTGTCAAAAGCCTTCTCTGCGTCAATTGAGATAATCATGTGGTTTTTGTTTTTGGTTCTGTTTATGTGGTGAATTACGTTGATAGACTTGCGTATGTTGAACCAGCCTTGCATCCCCGGGATGAATCCTACTTGATCATGATGAATAAGTTTTTTGATTTGCTGTTGCAATCGGCTTGCCAATATTTTATTGAAGATTTTTGCATCTATGTTCATCATGGATATTGGCCTGAAGTTTTCTTTTCTTGTTGGGTCTCTGCCGGGTTTTGGTATCAGGATGATGTTGGTCTCATAAAATGATCTGGGAAGGATTCCCTCTTTTTGGATTGTTTGAAATAGTTTTAGAAGGAATGGTACCAGCTCCTCCTTGTGTGTTTGGTAGAATTCGGCTGTGAACCCGTCTGGACCTGGGCTTTTTTTGTGAGGTAGGCTCTTAATTGCTGCCTCGACTTCAGACCTTGTTATTGGTCTATTCATAGTTTCAGCTTCCTCCTGGTTTAGTCTTGGGAGGACACAGGAGTCCAGGAATTTATCCATTTCTTCCAGGTTTACTAGTTCTTGTGCATATAGTTGTTTGTAATATTCTCTGATGATGGTTTGAATTTCTGTGGAATCTGTGGTGATTTCCCCTTTATCATTTTTTATTGCATCTATTTGGTTGTTCTCTCTTTTATTTTTAATCAATCTGGCTAGTGGTCTGTCTATTTTGTTGATCTTTTCAAAAAACCAGCTCTTGGATTTATTGATTTTTTGAAGGGTTTTTCGTGTCTCAATCTCCTTCAGCTCAGCTCTGATCTTAGTTATTTCTTGTCTTTTGCTGGGTTTTGAGTTTTTTTGATCTTGCTCCTCTAGCTCTTTCAATTTTGACGATAGGGTGTCAATTTTGGATCTCTCCATTCTTCTCATATGGGCACTTATTGCTATATACTTTCCTCTAGAGACTGCTTTAAATGTGTCCCAGAGGTTCTGGCATGTTGTGTCTTCGTTCTCATTGGTTTCGAAGAACTTCTTTATTTCTGCCTTCATTTCGTTGTTTACCCAGTCAACATTCAAGAGCCAGTTGTTCAGTTTCCATGAAGCTGTGCGGTTCTGGGTCGGTTTCTGAGTTCTGAGTTCTAACTTGATTGCACTATGGTCTGAGAGGCTGTTTGTTATGATTTCAGTTGTTTTGCATTTGTTGAGCAGTGCTTTACTTCCAATTATGTGGTCAATTTTAGAGTAGGTGTGATGTGGTGCTGAGAAGAATGTGTATTCTGTGGATTTGGGGTGGAGAGTTCTGTAAATGTCCACCAGGTTTGCTTGCTCCAGGTCTGAGTTCAAGCCCTGGATATCCTTGTTGATTTTCTGTCTGGTTGATCTGTCTCGTGTTGACAGTGGAGTGTTAAAGTCTCCCACTATTATTGTGTAGGAGTCTAAGTCCTTTTGTAAGTCATTAAGAACTTGCCTTATGTATCTGGGTGCTCCTGTGTTGGGTCCATATATGTTTAGGATCGTTAGCTCTTCTTGTTTTATCGATCCTTTTACCATTATGTAGTGGCCTTCTTTGTCTCTTTTGATCTTTGTTGCTTTAAAGTCTATTTTATCAGAGATGAGAATTGCAACTCCTGCTTTTTTTTGCTTTCCATTAGCTTGGTAAATCTTCCTCCATCCCTTTATTTTGAGCCTTTGTGTATCCTTGCATGTGAGATGGGTTTCCTGGATACAGCACACTGATTGGTTTTGGATTTTTATCCAATTTGCCAGTCTGTGTCTTTTGATTGGTGCATTTAGTCCATTTACATTTAGGGTTAATATTGTTATGTGTGAATTTGATACTGCCATTTTGATGCTAAGTGGCTGTTTTGCCTGTTAGTTGTTGTAGATTCTTCATTATGTTGAAGCTCTTTAGCATTCAGTGTGATTTTGGAATGGCTGGTGCTGATTGATCCTTTCTATGTCTAGTGCCTCTTTTAGGAGCTCTTGTAAAGCAGGCCTGGTGGTGACAAAATCTCTGAGTACTTGCTTGTTCGCAAAGGATTTTATTTTTCCTTCACTTCTGAAGCTCAGTTTGGCTGGATATGAAATTCTGGGTTGAAAGTTCTTTTCTTTAAGAATGTTGAATATTGGCCCCCACTCTCTTCTGGCTTGTAGTGTTTCTGCCGAGAGATCTGCTGTGAGTCTGATGGGCTTCCCTTTGTGGGTGACCCGACCTTTCTCTCTGGCTGCCCTTAGTATTCTCTCCTTTATTTCAACCCTGTTGAATCTGACGATTATGTGCCTTGGGGTTGCTCTTCTTGAGGAATATCTTTGTGGTGTTCTCTGTATTTCCTGCAATTGAGTGTTGGCTTGTCTTGCTAGGTGGGGGAATTTTCCTGGATGATGTCCTGAAGAGTATTTTCCAGCTTGGATTCATTCTCTTCGTCCCCTTCTGGTACACCTATCAAACGTAGGTTAGGTCTTTTCACATAGTCCCACATTTCTTCGAGACTTTGTTCATTCCTTTTTGCACTTTTTTCTCTGATCTTGGTTTCTCGTTTTATTTCATTGAGTTGGTCTTCGACTTCAGATATTCTTTCTTCTGCTTGGTCAATTCGGATATTGAAACTTGTGTTTGCTTCGCAAAGTTCTCGTATTGTGTTTTTCAGCTCCTTTAATTCATTCATATTCCTCTCTAAGGTATCCATTCTTGTTATCATTTCCTCGAATCTTTTTTCAAATCTTTTTTCAAGGTTCTTAGTTTCTTTGCATTGATTTAATACATGATCTTTTAGCTCACAAAAGTTTCTCATTATCCATCTTCTGAAGTCTAATTCCGTCATTTCGTCACAGTCACTCTCCGTCCAGCTTTGCTCCCTTGCTGGTGAGGAGTTTTGGTCCTTTGTAGGAGGCGAAGTGTTCTGGTTTCGGGTGTTTTCCTCCTTTTTGCGCTGGTTTCTTCCCATCTTTGTGGATTTGTCCGCTGGTCGTCTGCGTAGTTGCTGACTTTTTGTTTGGGTCTCGTTTGCGGATTCAACGAGAAGAGCTCCAATCCTGGGTTGTTCTCACAGCGCCATCTTGAGTCCTCCGGGCCACTAGCATTATATTTCTATTGGACAGAGCTGCTATTGTCCAGAGCTTTCAATAGGGGTCTCTTTTTTTAAATCATTTAGTATATGCCAGACTTTCTCAGTCTTGCTACTGACTTGCCATACTTTTCACCAGAATAATGAGATTGGTTCACACTGATTGTTTTCACCTGAAAGAAGTGCTTTAAATTCTCTTCTCTTTATGGAACAGGTTTCTCTTCTTTTCTCCCATGCAAAATCCAAGTGGCAAAATCTAATGCCCCTTGGATCCGTGGCAAAATCCAGGTACGCAAATCAACCTCCTTTGTTTTCTTGTTTGTTTTTGTTTGCTTTTAGCTCTCGGGGCCTCAATATTTTATTCTAATGTATTTTAATAATTAAGTAAATGATGTAGATAAACCCTTGTACAAGAGTTTGCAATGATCCAGGACTCTGGTGATTTAGTTTAAACTCATAAGACTGGGGGAAAAAAAGAGAGCACATGAAAAAATAATAGTTAGCTTCCAGTTATATTAGGAATACTTTCACCTGAAAGTAAGAGAAGACCACATAATAGTAGTTTAAACAACAGGGGTTTATTTTTCTCAGATATGAAGAAGTCTGAAGATAGGCCCTTGCTGGATTGATGCATTGCATCCAATCACTCAGAAAAAACTTGATGGTTTAACCTTTAAAATATATCTAGAATCTAACCTCTTTTCCTGCCTTCATCACTTCCACCGGTGTCCAGAAATGCTTCTTTTTATAACATTTTCCTAGCTTGTCTGTCTGTTTTCTTCCTTGTTCTCATTTGATGTTTTCTAAATCCAGCAGCCAAAAAGGTTCTGTTAACATTTTATAGCATGGGCCAGGTGCTGTGTTTCATACCTGTAATCCCAGCATTTTGGGAGGCCAAGGCAGGTGGATCACCTGAGATCAGAAATTTGAGACCAGCCTGACCAACATGGTGAAACCCTGTTTCTACTAAATATGAAAAATTAGCCAAGTATGGTGGTGCATGCCTGCAATCCCAGCTACTCAAGAGGCTGAGACAAGAGAATTGCTTGAACCCAGGAGGCGATGTTGCGGTGAGCCGAGATTGTGCCATTGCACTCCATCCTGGGCAACAGGAACAGAACTCCATCTCAAAAAAAAAAGTATAGCATGTTGCTGCCCTGCTCAAAATCTTCCAATAATTTCTTACATCTTTCAAAATAAAATGTAAAATCATTACTGTAGCTTCCAGTTCTCTAGAAGATCTGGACCTTGGTGAACTCTCTAATCTCATTCCCTTCATTTTTCTGTTGTTCACTCAGTTCTAGCCACTCTGTTCTTCTTGCTACTTTTTGAATAGCTGAGCCACACCTTCCATCAGGGTCTTTGCAGATGCTGTATCCTTTTCCTGGAGCACTCTGCCCACCTCGCCAATATCTGCATGATTTACTCTCTCATTTTCTTAATGTCTCTCAAATGTGATTTTATCAGTTAGACATTCCTTTATAAACCTGTGTAAAATATCACCCCATGACTCTTCAGCTCCCTTATCCTGCTTCATTGTTTTAACCATAGCTCTAACCTCTACCTGATGCATATTTATTATTGGCTCTCTTGCTCTCTATTAAAATATAAGCTCCCTGAAAACAGGGACATTGTTTTTACATTTGAATTCTGAGCACTAATGCAGTGTGTGGAATGTAATAAGCATCCAATAACTAGTTGTTGAATGAATACTTCAGCACCTGGATGGTATCAAGTGCCTCCATCAGTGTCCCATGACCTTCTCCTCCTTGCTTTCAGATGGAAGAAGCTCTTCCGTTCTATTGTACAGTAGGGCAATATGGTTAACAATATTGTATTATATTTTAAAAGTATATTTTAAATATTTTTAATGTATTTTTTAGATGGCTAGAAAAGAGAATTTTGAATGTTCATATCACAAAGAAATGATAAATTACCTGATTTGATTATTGTACAATATATACATGTATTGAAACATCATACTTTCTCCCATAAATATGTACAGTTATTATGTGTCAATCAAAAACAAAAAAAAAATGTTTTTTAAAGAACTGGATCAAGGGCCACCTCTATTTGCAAGAGAGGTTGGGAAAGTATTTTTCTAAACTGTAGAGAAGGAGACAGACAAGCTGAAAGAGTATGATTAATAAAAGCATCATCCCAATAAATGCCATGATTAGGACACCTTGTACATACCACATGGCTGATTAGAGATTTGGTAAACCATGAGATTTAAAGGCACTCAACTGAATGCTTTCACTATAGATTGCTCCTGTTTTTTTTCTACCTTTTACGTCCTGAAAATGTAACCATTTATATGACTTATTTTTCCAATTTAATTACTATTTTGTTAAAGGAAAACGTTTTCAAATAATTATGTGGAAAAATTATGTATATAATTTTAATTAGGGAAGGTTGATAGAAGGGTATATCAGATAGAAGACAGATGAGGAAAAATGGCCAAAGGCATGCATACTTCAGATTGGGACAGAAGGAGAAAGCTGAGAGATGTTTGGCTGAGAGAGCAGTGCAGGTGTGTGGGTAGGAGTGGGGTTGGGAGTGAGAGCAGGCCAGAGGACGTACTGTCATACTTCATTTTATATACCAATTTATGATTTGCAAAAGTGCCAAGACTTGGTTTTTATGTAACATTTGTAAATCAGACACTCAGAGTGTTACCTAGCAATTTATTTTTCCTTTTGAATAATTTACGAAAGCTTGATTCTTGGCAGGTTGATGGTGTGGCCCACAACAGTGTCCTCAAAGTTCTAAGGGAATCTAGAAAAGACACTAAGGTTTAGAGGCCCAAATAGGCTCCCTTCTTCATGTCTTCCATGAGCTATCCACAGCCTAACACCTTAATCACGAGTGAAGACATCTATTTCAGGCTTGACCTGTGGGTTGCTAGGCAAAAAAACAACCTGTTCAGGACTCCAGGGTAGAGAGAGAGGAAGCAAAGAGACCCTCTTACCTTTTCATTTCAAATATTTTGTGTCCTATTATTCCAATTTTCTGGCACAAAAGAAAGTAATAACTCAGAATCCCAGAGTCCTAGAGTCAGAAGATGCGAAACCTGGGACCTCAAGACATGGATGCTTGCACTGCCCGACCGTCAGGTAAGCTCTGCATTGTGTGAGCACATAGATACTGTGTAATGCTACTGTTTTATTCTGTGACTATTTAAAGTGAAAAGAGAGCTTTCACATTTTGTAGTGACATCCATGATGACATATGAGGCAACCACTTTATTTTATTTTTTGAACTTTTCCTTTTGTTTTTTTAACTATACTTTAAGTTCCAGGATACATGTACAGATTGTGCAAGATTGTTACATAGATATACACATGCCATGGTGGTTTGCTGTATCCATTCCCCTGTCACCTACATTAGGCATTTCTCCTAATGTTATCCTTCCCCAATCCCCCAACCCCCTGTTCTCCCTCCCTTATCCCCTACACCCTCCAGCAGTCCCCAGTGTGTGACGTTCCTCTCCCTGTGTCCATGTGTTCTCACTGTTCCACACCCACTTATGAGTGAGAACATGCGGTGTTTGGTTTTCTGTTCTTGTGTCAGTTTGCTGAGAATGATGGTTTCCAGCTTCATCCATGTCCCTGCAAAGGACATGAACTCATCCTTTTATAGAGGCAGCCATTTAAAAATGAATTATATTTGAATAATTAGTCACTCAGCTATCTTTTGCAAAAAAGCATGAATGAGAAACAGGTGAGACAGGATTAATTAAAATCACCACTGGCTGTGAAATCCTTTGTCGAATGCAGCATCTGGGATAGGACACAGGCCTGTTGCCCCAAGTTTACATATAATGCATCGTAGTATTGAGTTGGCAGGTTCTCTAATCCCTTAGAAAATGGCTTCCAGTTCTTTCTGTTAAACTATTAAAAAGGAAGAAGAACTTGACAGTGAAAAGTGAACCCATTTCCCTTGAGATAATTTGATTTTCAACCAAATTATTGTACTTGCCATGGATGAACTCTTGACTGGGGTGTGCCCAGAGCAGTGAGCAGGACTGACTGCCTGGTTTTAATTCCAGCTTGGCCATGTGTAGACGTGTGATGTAGGCAGATTACTTAACCTCTCTGTTCTCCTATTTTCCCACCACCTCCTACGAATTCCTACACCTCTTTAGGGTAATGTGAGGAGTAAACACCTTAGTAAATAATAAATACTTAGAATAATGCCTGGAAAATACTATGTAAGTGTTAGCTATTATTGTTTCTACCAGAAGTAGATATGTGGTCAATGGGTGGAAACGTGGAAGAATTTGGTGGAACTAACTCTTCGACAAAGTAGATTTAAGGACATAGGGAGAACAAATATTTCATTTCTAAGGAAAAAAGAATTGCAACCCTATTAATAAGTTGTAGCATGATATTTATTTCAAAAGATATAAAAGACATTGCCTTGTATAATATGGATCACAGCTGTCCATTTCTCTCTGGCTCCAACTGTACGTCAAACTTGATTCTTCACTGAAATGGCTGAAAAATTTAGCCAGAAACTAACCATTAGATTAAACAAAACAAAACAAAAAAAAAAACAGAGAGAGACAGAAACCAAGTGACCTTTTCTCTGCCCGAACATTGATTCCATTAGGACTGTAGAGCCAGTTGAACCAGTGCCCTCTAGGCTGGCTAGAGCAGCCTCCTCTCTCTCTCTCTCTCTTTTATTTCTTTCTTTTTTTTTTTTTTTTTTTTTGCAGTTAATGAATTTTTACTCTTCCTAGGGCTGCCCCAAGCTCAGTTTCTTAATGTTAAACTTGAATAGTGATGCCATTCCCTGTGGCTTATTGTTATAAGAAATGTCAAGAATCCTTGGGTTACTGATACTCAGTCTCTGCCTATTCTAGCTGACACTTGGAAGCTTAGAAGCCAGAGCCTGAAATTTGTATGTAAAGCACAGTGAGGTTATTGGAGGCAAATTGGCCTGTGATGAACCTAAAGGCAAAGCCATGCCTGGATGTGCTGTGGCTCCATGGCCTGGCTGCAGCACAGCAGCCTCCCCGTGTTTGCATGAGGGACTTTGCAGCGCGCCCCTGGACTCTGGATCAGTTTTAATGACTGTCTAATGGAATTAACATGGTGTCTCATGAATATGCAGGTTGGCCATTTGAGATAACTCCTGGGCTGGTTGGAAATAGTATCAGTAGCTCCAGAGTGCCTGAAAACTACTGAAAAAAAATACGTAAAAGAATAGAAGCAAGTTTAAGGGAGAGGAAATATAAAAAAAGGAAAAGAAAAAAGCCCCACTACAGCAAAGTGTTTATTGTCCTGCTGAGTTACCTTTCCTGCCCACCCCATACCACCCAGCCCATTTCAACCTCCACCAGACCACCAGAAGTTTCCAACACTGATCTGATCATGTTACTCCTCTGATTAAACCCTTCTCTAACACCTACAAGATGAAGTATAAATTTCTCAGCCCTTCATTTTGGCCTGCATATCAGATGCCATTATACCTTGCAGGCTTCATCTCCCACTTCCACCTCCCTGTCTGACCCAACCAGCCCCAGCCCCTATACCATATGTTCTAGCCAAATTGAACTACTTAAATTCCCTGAGCATGACAGATGGCATCTTGTCTCCATGTTCATTATGCCCTTATACCTCCTGTTTCAATGGTAAATGCTCCTAGATTTCAAGGCCTACTTCAGACCACTCCAAAAATGAAGCAGCATTTCCCCCTTCTTTTTTCTCATCGTGTTTCTTTCATAACTTTCGAAAATAATGTTTATCATAGATGCTTTTCTCTTTCCTCTTGTAGACCGTGGACTCCTCAGTATCAAGCCTGGATATTATTCACCTTTGTGTCCATAATACCTAACTTGGGACTGCAGGTGTATGCAGTTATAGAGAAATGAAAAAATGAACAAGCTTGCCTCTCTTTCATTTTCTATCTCCCTTTATTATTGTTCTCACCAAGGAGTCATTTTGCTAATCACAAGTGGCAGTCCTCACTACTCTGATACTGCATCCCTGCAAGACCTCAGATATAAATGAAAGTAAGGTACATCTCAGTGACCCCTCAAGAGTAAGTGAAGGATGATCTATGGAAGCTCCTAACACAAAATTATACACTTATAAAAACAGCTGCCCTGCCTCACCTGCTATCATCAGTGCTGTTCCAGAAGCTGCTAGCAAATTCAGCTTTCTGTTAACTCAGAAGCTATTCAGCAACCTCCCTGCTGATTTGCTTTCTGGTGGGGCTGAATAGAAACCAGCTCATAGTCAGAAGGCCTGAATTCTGGTCTTGGCTCTGTGGTTGAAATTCATATGACTTCCTGTAAGAACTGAGTCTGTTTCCTCGTGTGCAAAATATGAAAATATAATCCTTTTCTCCTGCTCTGCTAAACTTACTGGCTACTTACGAAATTCAGAGGATGTAGAGAACTTGAAATCACTTTATGAAATAGAAAATTTACCAGAGGGGTAGAGGGTTATAATATAATACTGTTTACATCTTAACTCTGCCTGTCTGTTTTCCTCAGGAAGATCAAATTAAATACAATGCCTGAAATATAGGCATTATTCAGCAATATCAAGGTAAGTACAATACCTGAGACATTTTAATAATGCAGGTGAAAGATCAACCTCTACCACCCGTAACCTGGAACCTTTCCTACACTGTCCCTATTCAAAGCACATTGACCAGTTCTCATCATTGGTAGCATTTATTTGTGAGGCCACATGTGTAGACTCAGTTTAGCTACATGGGACCTGGGCATTGACTACAAGGCAAATAAAAGCCATGTCTACAAATATCTGTGCACCTATCAGAGAGGTGACTAACTAACCTGCATGGACAATCCTGGTTATATCCTTTGAGCAATGGTGTGGCTCTATGTTATTAGACATACAAAAGAACATATAGTCTTACTCTGCTTGGAACAGAATGATAAATCTATTTTGGCTGAAGTCTTTAAAAGCTTTTGGTATGAATAACAGGAAAAGCTGCTGTAGAGAGTGATAACAGCTAACTCCTACAGAATGGTCACTTCTAGGCAGAATTATTTTTTTTAAATAAATATGTATATTTTTTTAATGTATATATACATTAATGTATACACACACACACACACACATATATACACACACACACATTAATGCATTTTAGGTTCTGGGGTACATGTGAAGAACATGCAGGATTGTTGCTAAGAATTGTCCTGCATTCTCTTAACCCATACCAATGCTTTGAGTCAGGTTCTCTTGATAGGTGTATTTTACAGTTGAGAAAAATGAAGTCACAATGTTTGACTGTGTAGAGCCTGACTCCACAACCTGGATGCTTAACTCAGTCAGGTCTGGACCTTTGTGAGGTCCACTGGCAGCTAAAATTTCTCTTAGGATTGTTGAGAGAGATATTTAGGTATAAAGTGTCAGGTATACATTTTACTCTGCATGGTTCCTCTGTACACTCAGCTTCAATAGATTGAGGTGGGAGGAAGCAGGGGTATGGATGATTACTTTTCACATTGTTTTTTCAGTGGCTAATTGTCCAAAGAAAAGGCTTTCTCTGCTTCTTTTTCCACTTTTACTTGAACTGGCAAGATGCATATCTGAAGCTTTCATTTACCAGCCTCCTCTAATGCTATGTGTGACTATGTGACTATGTTTTAAGCAATAAGATAAAAATGGAAGCATTACCATAGAATAATTTTATGGTATTGAAATAGGAGAGTTCCCTGATTTTCTCTCACAGGACATGCAATGGGGCTGTGGCTCGCCTGTTTGGGTTATCCCACAGCTCAAACACCTAGGATGCAGAAGGGCAAGTACAGAGGCTGGGATAAGTGCTTTGGGCTCTTAGTGTCTAGGGGTGGGTGCTGCAACCCTAGTGTTACAAAGCTCTTTCAGCTTTGCTATCTTCAGACAGCTTGAGTGTTAATCAGCTCAGTGGACCATCTGCCTTGTTGTAAGGGCAAAGAGCCAGTGTGACAGGCTTCTGTGTTGTGAGCTCTTGCCCAATGTCCCAGAAGAATCAGGTCACACACAGGCTCAAAGGATAAGTGTAATGTTTCATTGAGCGGTGGAGGTGGCTCTCAGTGAGAGAGATGGGGAGCCGGCAGTGGGGATGGAGTGGGATGGTGATCTTCCCCTGGAGTCAGGACGGACACCCAGCAGCTGGACTCTTCTCCAGCCACCCCCAGCTGAACTCCTCTTGGTGTCCTCTTCTCTCTCTTCCACATCGTTCTGCCATTGCTGGTCTACTGATCTGTTGGTCTGCACTGGAGCTAGGGTTTGGAGTTTATATGGGGGCAGGATAAGGGGTGTGGCAGGCCAAAAGGCAACTTTTTGGGCATGAATACAGAAATATCTGTTCTCATTTAGGGCTGCAGGTATTCAGGCTTGAGAGTGGGGCCTTTGCAGGGAAACTGCCTTCTTCCACCCAGTATTTCCCTGTCTCCTGTCTGTATCAGTATTTACAGAAAAGGGAGTTAATACAGCTGGGAGGCACATTCTTCTTTCTCGCTGCTTATTCATTTCTATTACATGACATACAAACATGAAGACAGAGCTCTGGTAGTTATATTGGACCATGAAGTGACCTTGAGAATAGAAAACATATGCAGAGAGACAGAAGGAGCCTGAGTTCCCAATTATTGTTTTGGAGCATTCATGTAAGCACTGCTACCTACTTTACCTTATTTTATGCTAGAAGAATAAATCCTGAGAGTTTAAGTAAATGCTATTTTGTTTTTCCTCTTATAGGCAACTACAACTAATCCTAATTGATATGAAGATTACCTGGCTTTGCCTCTGTTTCATAGACATTTCACTGTGGATTCGCATTTCAACTACAGGGAAGCTGCAAAATTAATCCTATTCACTTTGCTTACTTTTTAATAAAACTGAGAAGAAAAATTTTAGTCAGAAAAAAGGCTGAATTTATTGATTAAAATAAAATCTGGAGGTTCATTTCTTTTTCTAGACCAAATTAAAATAACCAGTCAAGAACTAATTGGATTTGAATCCTACAAAGAGAAAGACAGACAGCCCTTTTCATCTTCACTACTCACATGGTAGTGTTGTAGAAAAGATATGGCTTCTTGTCACACGACCAGGATAACTTAGGCATGTGGACATGTTGTAGGGTGGGCAGAGCAGTGTTTATTGGTTAAAAAAAAGAAGGAAAACAGGAACCCTAAGCAAAGTGAGATAGAGTCTTGCTAGTAGGATTCTCACCTCACAGATTGAATCCCAGGTTGCCACACAGGAACAGAAGAGGCCAAGCTCCTCAACCCTGCAAACAACACAAACTTCCCAAGGCTCCATTCCATCTTCCCAGGGCGTCCTCCCAGTGCACAGGGCTATGAGAAGCTCCAGTGACCTGTTTCCCAATAAAACTTGCAAAAAATTTTTTTTTTAAAAGACAAAACAAACTTTTGGAGCCTCTCTGGAAATGGTCATAAGGGTAAATAGCAAATGAAGTAACATCTATGAACATTTCGTGAGAAAGATGAGAGTCTGTGCTAGCTGAACAAAGACCACTCCTTTCCTTTCCCCTCCAAACTAAGCCAGGTGGATATTTCTGCAACCAAGAATACAGGTCTCTCTCTTCCTTTGGCTCCTAGCTAGAGAGGTTCTTCCAGGGAGAAGCAGGAATTTATTATTCAGCCTTTAGCTGCCCTTTGCTGAGCTTAAATCCCAAGTTGGTGTGATTGAATGGGAGCTCCATTTCTCCACCCATTTCCACTCATGGATCTGAGACCCTACCTTGAGTATGATATGCTCAGAATACTGCATCCCTGAAAGCCCTCTGCTAGTGAGATGCTAGCTTCACACTAAGAGAGTGACAAGCCCAGGGGACCCCAGAGTATGGAGTCTCTTCCCCTTCCACTTAGCTCTCAGCTTCCTAGAGTGAAGCATCACTCGGAGAAGAGCTTGCCATTGTCCCCACCTCCACTTCCAGAGCCCTGGCTCAGAAGTTTTGCCTGGGAGAAGCTGGCCATATAACAGATGACAACCTAATCTCTTCCCCAAAACTGACTTTATAAGCAATGATATGTGGAGTTTAAAAAGTACTGGTAAAGGAAATTAAGAAATTATAAAGAAACCATAAATGCATATTTTAAACCTAAGGCCACTCTGCAGTTAATAGAGGTTGGAGTAATATAAAGTTGGGAGCAGATCCATAGATCTAATGAAGATACAGCGTAGACTGTAAGCCAGCTACTTTGCAGGAGAGAGCCAGGGAATAGGGAACCTGGGAGGAACCCTTCCAGGGTTTGGACAAATATCAGACTTTTACCTCAGAAACTGTTAGGTCAAGGGAACTGAAATTTGATTAGACTGGTTTGAAGAAGATTTTATCCTCAGGCCATTGTTGAAAACAATAGAACTCTCACTGGACAGCTAACAGCTGGGAGTCAGTAGAGATGAACAGCTGGATATGGTCAGGAAAATAGGAGAGTCCTGTAAGTTCCACTCTTATCGGAGGGTAACTGTGAACATAGACCAAGTTCCATCTCCCTGAGTACAAATATCAGAGGCTGAATACTATGGAGCCGACAGGCTAGATTTAACTAAAACAACCTAGTGAGTCACTCAACAGATAAACAAATAAATAATAATTATAAGCCCCAGAGGCCTGGCAGTGCCCAGAACTGCTACAATATATTATCTAAAGTGTCCAGTTTCTAATAAAAAATTACAAGGCATGAAAAGAAACAAAAAAACTATGACACACCTAAATAAAAGAAGACAAGAGAAACTGCCTTTCAGAGTGACCAGATGTTGTAACTGCCCAAGGGGTTCACCTTGCCTGCTGCCTAGACAGAGCTGACTCATCAAGACAGGGGAATCGCAATAGACAAAGAATAATTCACTTAGAGCCGGCTGTGTGGGAGACCAGAGTTTTATTATTACTCAAATCAGTCTCCCTGAAAACTCAAGGATTAGAGTTTTTAAGGATAATTTTGTGGGTAAGGGGCCAGTGAGTCGGGAGTGCTGACTCGTTGGCTTAGGGATGAAATCATAGGGAGTCGAAGCCGTTCTCTTCTGCTGAGTCGGTTCCTGGGTGGGGGCCATAGAACTGGTTGGTTGTTAAGTAGCCGGTTGTTACAAATGCAAAAACCTGAAAAGACATCTCCAAAGGCCGATCTTAGGTTCACGGTAGGGAAGTTACCTTAAAGAGTAACTGGGGAAGTTGCAAATCTTATGACCTCCAGAATTATGGCTGGTAATCTTTAGAATTCCAGTTCCTCTCATCTTGATTTGGTGGCTGCTGGGCTTTCATTTGTTTTGCAAGAACAGTTTAGCCTTTTGGGAAGGGCTGCCATATAAACTAAACACTAAACTTCTTTCCAAAGCTAGTTTGGCCTACGCCCAGGAGTGGACAAGGACAGTTTAGAGGTTAGAAGCAAGATAGGGTCAACTAGGTCTGATATCGTTCACTGTCATAATTTTCTCAGTTATGGTTTTTGCAAAGGTGATTTCAATGTCAGACTAGCAGAAAATGATTTTAAAGTAGTTATCACAAATATATTCACAGAACTAAAGGGAAGCATGATTTAAAAAGTAAAGGAAGACAGGATGACAACATATCAAATAGAGAATACCACTGAAGACATACAAGTTACTAGAAATAACCAAATGAAACTTCTGAGGTTGAAAAGTTCAATAATTGCAATAAAAATAACTAAATTGGGCTCAACAGTAGATTTTATCTGGCAGACAAAGTACTGGTAAAGGAAATTAAGAAATTATAAAAGAAACCATAAATGCATATTTTTCTTCTTTCTTCTGCTAATAGATTTAATAAGGAATTGTATAAAATAATATGTATCAGCTGGGTGCGGTGGCTCACACCTGTAGTCCTAGCACTTTGGGAGGCCGAGGTGGGCAGATCACCTGAGGTCAAGAGTTCAAGACTGTCCTGGCCAACATGTTGAAACTCTGGCCCCACTAAAAATAGAAAAAATTAACTGGGTGTTGTGGCGCACGTCTGTAGTCCCAGGTACTCAGGAGTCTGAGACAGGAGAATTGCTTGAACCTGGGAAGCAGAGGTTGCAATAAGCCAAGCTTTTGCCACTGCACTCCAGCTTGAGTGAGAGAGCAGGACTCTATCTCAAAAAATAAAAAATAAAATAATAATCGAATGTATTGTGGAGAGTATAACAAGCATATAGAAATGTAATGCATGTAATATGTTTGCCAATAAGAGAACAAAGAAGGTGGATGGGAGCAAAGCCATATTGCCTAAGGAAAAATGATAGATGGTAAATTAATAACTATAATAATATATTGTCGGGTTTTGCCCATTGATGATAGACTGGATTGGGAAAATGTGGCACATATACACCATGGAATATTATGCAGCAATCAGAAATGATGAGTTCGTGTCGTTTGTAGGGACATGGATGAATCTGGAGAACATCATTCTCAGCAAACTGACACAAGAACAGAAAATGAAACACCGCATATTCTCACTCATAGGTGGGTGATGAAAAATGAGAACACATGGACACAGAAAGGGGAGTAGTAAACACTGGGGTCTATTGGGGGGAAAAGGGGAGGGCCAGTGGGAGGGGGAGGTGGGGAGAGATAGCCTGGGGAGAAACGCCAAATGTGGGTGAAGGGGAGAAAGCAAACAGAACACACTGCCATGTGTGTACCTATGCAACTGTATTGCATGCTCTGCACATGTACCCCAAAACCTAAAATGCAATAAAAAAATAAGAAAAAAAAATATATTGTCGGGTTTTAAACATTATTAGAGCTGTATGACAATAGCACAAACAAGGAGGAAAAGGGAATAGAGAACTAAGAGAAGTAACATTATGTTACTAGAACTAAGCTAATATAAATCTGAAGCTGATTCCAATAAGTTCAGATACCTGTAGTAAACCTTAGAGCAAAGTGTTTGTGCTATTGTCATACAGCTCTAATAATGTTTAAAACCCGACAATATATTATTATAGTTATTAATTTACCATCTATCATTATTTCCTTAGGCAATATGGCTTTGCTCCCATCCACCTTCTTTGTTCTCTTTGTTCACTTAAAAAAGCCTCAAAATATATGGTAGAAAAAATAATGGAATTAAAATGCTACATTAGGAAACATTCACTCTGTGCAAAAGAAAGCAGTAAGGGAGGAATAGAGAAACAAAAAAGACAAAAGACATGGAAAACAAAGTGTAAAATGGCAGACATATCTAAATATATATTTTTAAAAGTGAATGGATAAATAACCCAATCAAAAGGTAATTCTCACTCATAGGTGGGTGTTGAACAATGAGAACACATAGACACAGGGAGGGGAGCATCACACACTGGGTCTGTCGGGAGGAAATAGGGGAGGGACAGCAGGGGGTGGGGAGTTGGGGAGAGATAGCATGGGGAGAAATGCCAGATATAGGTGATGGGGAGGCAGGCAGCAAATCACACTGCCATGTGTGTACCTATGCAACAATCTTGCATGTTCTTCACATGTACCCCCAAACTTAAAATGCAATTAAAAAAAGGAAAAAAAGGTAGTTGTTTTCAGACTAGATAAAAAGCATAATCCAAAGCATGTCTTATGTAGATGACATATAGCAGATGAGTGTGTCTTATATAGATGACATATAATAGATGATAGTCTACTATATGTCATGTATTATGTGTCATCTACCTAAGACACACTAGTCATATCTAGTAGATGACTATATGTCATCTACATGAGACACACTTTGGGTCCAAAGACACAAAAAGATTAAAAGTGAAGGAAAGGGAAAAGACATATTATGCAAGCAGCAATCTCGAGAAAGCTTGAGTGGCTCTATTAATGTCAGACCAAATATATTTTAGAATACAAAAATCACTAAAGATAGAGACATTTGATGATGATGAAAGGATCAATTCATGAGGAAAATATAGCAATGATAAATGTGTATGTCCCTAATAACAGAGTGCAAAAATACATGAAAAAATTGACAGAAATGAAGGGAAAAGGAGAAAGTTCACCAGTAAGAGTTGGAGACATCAACACCCCACTTTCAATAATGGATAAAGCTACACATAAGGTTAACAAAAATAAAAGGAAACTGTAACTAATTATACCTAGCAGACATCTAATATTTTACAAAACAACATGAGGTGAATTTTTCTCAAGTGCACGTGGAACATTCTGCAGGATCAATCACGGTAAAACCATGAAACAAAGTGTCAGTAAATTTGAAAGAATGTAAATAATGCCAAGCATGTTCTTTTGCCACAGTAAAATACAATTAGATACCAACAATGGAAAATTTGGGGAAACTCACACATATATGGAAATTCAACAACACACTCAAATAATCAATAGGACAAGAAAGAAATTAAAAGAAAAAAGATACTTTGAGATGTATGAAAATGAAGACATAACATATGAAAGCTTATAGGATGCAGCTAAAGCAATGCATCAGTAGCCTAATTTTGCACCTCAAGACACTGAAAAAGTAAGAGCAGACTAAACCTAAAACAAGCAGAATGAAGAAAATAATAAGAATTAAATTAATTAGGTAGAATAGAAAAAAATAGTAAAATCAGTAAAACCAAAAGCTTGTTCTTAGAAAAGATCTACAAAATTGACAAACTTTTACTAGTTTGACTAAAATAGAAAAGAGAGAAAAGACTCAAATTATTAGAATTGAAAATGAAAGAGAGCACATTACCACTGACCTTATAAAAATAAGGATTATAAAGAAATACTATGAACAATTGTATACCAACAAATTAGACAACTTAAATGAAATGGGCCTACTCCTAGAAAAACACAAACTACCAAAACTAACTCAATATAAAATAGTTATTCTGAATACATAATAAGTAAAGAGATTGGATCAGGAATTTTAAAACTATCTACATAAAGGGCCCAGGCCCAGACGGCTTCACTGCTGAATTCTACCAAACATTCCAAAAAGAATTAATACCAATTTTTCACAAATTCTTGAAAAAAATTGAATGAGTAGGAAAACGTTTGAACACTTTCCAAATCATTTTATGTGGCCACTATTACTCTAATACCCAAACTAGAGAAAGGTATTACAAGAAAATTAAAACTGCACAATAACATCTCTTATGAATATGGATTCAAAAATCTTCAGTGGCATACTAGCAAACAAAATCCAGCAACATATAAAAAAATTATACTCTATGACTAAGTGGGAATTATTCTGGGAATTTAAAATTGGTTTAACACCTGAAAATTAATTAATGTAATAAGTCATATCAATAGAGCAAAAAACTCACATGGTCATTTCAATAGGCACAGAAAAAGCATTTGACAAAATCCAACACCTTTTAATAGTTAAAAAAGACACTCAGAAAACTAGGAATAAAAGGAAACTTTCTCATCCTGATAAACACAACAGGATGAGAATCAATCAACAGGGTTGATTTTGTTCCATAGAATAGGACAAAGTACTTGCAAATCATATATCTGATAAGGGGCTTCTATCCAGGATATATAAAGAAATCCTACTAAAAAACTCCTATAATAAAAAGACAACCAAGTTTTAAAATGGGCAAAGGATCTGGATAGGCATTTCTCCAAAAAAGATGTACAAATGGCGAATAAGCATATGAAAAGACGCTTGACACCATCAGTCAGCATCCACTACGATGGCAAGAATAAAAACTAACAAGAAATGTTGGTGAGGATGTGGAAAACTCAGAACTTTCATATAGTCATGGTGGGAATGTAAAATGGTACAGCCACTGTGGAGAGGAATCTGGTAGTTCCTCAAATGTTTAAACCTTGGGTTACTATGTAGCACAGCAATTTCAATTCTAGGTGTGCACCCAAGAAAAGTGAAAACATATGTCCATACAAACAAAAGCTTGTACAGAAATGTTAATAGTAGCATCTTTCAGACTTGCCAAAAGATGGAAACAACCCAAATGTTCATCAGTCAACAAATGGAGAAACAAAAGTGGTGTCCATACAAGGAATATTATTTAACAAGGAATGAAGTACTGATATGTGCTATAACATGGGTAAACCTCAAAAACGGTATGATAACTAAAAGAAATCAGTGGCAAAAGACCATTGATTATATGACTTCATTTATTTATAAGTCCAGAAGGAAGAAATCTATAGAGGCAGAGTATATTAATGGTTGCTTAGGGCCAGGGGTAGTGGAAGAGATGGGAGAATTGTGGAGTGAGATATTTCATTTTAAGGTGGTGAAAATGTTCTAAAGTTGCCCATTATGATAATTGTATGTGTACTAGAAACCATTGAGATGTACACTGTAAATGAAATGTTATAGACTGAATTGTATTTCAATAATGCTATTAAAAAGTTTTTAAATTACTTGTCTAATTTTGTTTCTTTTCTAAATATATATAGACAGATATATCTCTTTATATTTCTGACAAATAAAATAGCCAACTATCACTTAGCTTTCTGTAATATAATATTTACATGAGGAAATGTTTACTTGAAGCAGATTATTTCCTACCACAAACACCAATTCTGTTAAATTCCTAAGCGATATTCAGTTTTCACTGTTACACTTCTTCCTTTTGACTTGGATACAAGAATCTTAGAGCTAAATGACTGTAATGTTCAAATATAGTGAGTCACTCAGTAAGTGTCTAGTGTTGTGACCAGCCATAGTAAGCAGCAAATAAATAACACCTATCATAGTCATCAGGACCAGCATTGGCATCACCTCCACCACCACCCCAAGTTTTTAACATCTAATCTATGCCCTTCTTCTGCTTGGTTTCTGGTATTTTGACCTAAATTTACTTGTAGTTGTTCCATAGTGTGGGTAATATGTATACATATTCATATGCATGTGTGCCTGTGTTTTCATTTATGTATGTGTTCGTGTGTGAATTGAAAACTTTTCAAATTCCTTGAAGAAGAAATTGAATTATAATTCAATAACCTGATTGAGTAATACTACAGAAACCTGTTATTGACTCAAAAAAGGTTTTTCTTTTGGGGAACAAGTGGTGCTTGATTACATGAGTAAGTTCTTTAGTGATGATTTGTGAGATTTTGGTGCCCTCATCACCCGAGCAGTATACACTGCCCCTATATGTAGTCTTTTTTTTTAATTGCATTTTAGGTTTTGGGGTACATGTGCAGATCATGCAAGATAGTTGCATAGGTACACACATGGCAGTGTGTTTTGCTGCCGTCTTCCCCTTCACCCACATTTGACATTTCTCCCCAGGGTATCCCTCTCCCCTTCCCCCCATGCTGTCCCTCCCCTATTTCCCACAGTAGACCCCAGTGTGTAGTACTCCCTTCCCTGTGTCCATGTGTTCTCTTTGTTCATCACCCGACTATGAGCGAGAATATGCGGTATTTCATTTTCTGTTCTTGTGTCAGTTTGCTGAGGATGATGTTCTCCAAATTCCTCCATGCCCCTACAAAGGACACAAACTCATCCTTTTTGATTGCTGCATAATATTCCATGGTGTATATGTGCCACATTTTCCCTATCCAGTCTATCGTGGATGGGCATTTAGGCTGGTTCCAGGTCTTTGCTATTGTAAACAGTGCTGCAATGAACATTCGTGTGCATGTGTCCTTGTAGTAGAATGATTTATAGTTTTTTGGATATATACCTAGTAATGGGATTGCTGGGTCAAACGGAATTTCTATTTCTAAGGCCTTGAGGGATCGCCACACTGTCTTCCACAATGGTTCAACTAATTTACACTCCCACCAGCAGTGTAAAAGTGTTCCTATTCCTCCGCATCCTCTCCAGCATCTGTTGTCTCCAGCTTTTTTAGTGATCACCATTCTAACTGGCGTGAGATGGTATCTCAATGTGGTTTTGATTTGCATCTCTCTAATGACCAGTGTTGATGAGCATTTTTTCATATGATTGTTGGCCTCATGTATGTCTTCTTTTGAAAAGTATCTGTTCATATCCTTTGCCCATTTTTGAATGGGCTTGTTTGTTTTTTTCCTGTAAATTTGTTTGAGTTCTTTGTAAATTCTGGATATCAGGCCTTTGTCAGATGGGTGCACTGCAAAAAATTTTTCCCATTCTGTTGGTTGCCAATTCACTCTAGTGACTGTTTCTTTTGCCGTGCAGAAGCTGTGGAGTTTCATTAGGTCCCATTTGTCTATTTTGGCTTTTGTTGCCAATGCTTTTGGTGTTTTGGTCATGAAGTCCTTGCCTACTCCTATGTCCTGAATTGTTTTGCCTAGATTTTCCTCTAGTGTTTTTATGGTGCCAGGTCTTATATTTAAGTCGTTAATCCATCTGGAGTTAATTATAGTGTAAGGTGTCAGGAAGGGGTCCACTTTCTGCTTTCTGCATATGGTTAGCTAGTTATCCCAACACCATTTATTAAACAGGGAGTCCTTTCCTCATTGCTTGTTTTTGTCAGGTTTATCAAATATTGTATGGTTGTAGATATGCTGCATTGCCTCCGATGCCTTTACTCCTTCCGACCCTTTCCTCCTGTCTCCCCAAAGTCCATTGTGTCGTTCTTACATCTTCTCATCCTCATAGCTTAGCTCCCACTTACGGGTGAGAACATGTGATGTTTGGTTTTCCATTTCTGAGTTACTTCATTTAGAATAATAGTCTCCAATCTCATCCAGGTTTCTGTGAATGCCATTAATTCATTCCTTTCATGGCTGACTAGTATTCTACCATATATAAATATATATATATAATATATAAAAAATATATTTTATATATTGTATAAATATATATTTTTTATATTTTATAAAGTTTTTAATAAATTTTTTATATTTTATATATTTTATAAATATATATATTTAATATATATATTTATATTATATTATATATATTTAATATATATTTATATTATATTTTATATATTATATTATATATATTTTATATATTATATTATATATGTTTTATATATTTATATATATAATGTGTGTATATATATAAAAATATATAATATATATACACATTTTATATATATATACACACATCATATATATATACATACATACATACATACATACATGTCACAGTTTCTTTAATGGGCATTTGGGTTGGTTCCATGACTGTAAAAATTTTGATAATTTTACAAAGAAGTTCTATTATGTTCTCACTTTGTTTTTAGCTGTCAAGTGTGATCGCTTTCTGCTTCGTTTATTCTCATATAATTGTTAGTTGTCTCTGCTAAGCCTTGCAATGAGTTGCAGCTCCCTGTTTAGAGGAGAAAGGTAAAGAATGTGTTTTTCTCCTATTAGATTTGTAACAGGTAAGTTAGGAGTGTCTATTCAAGAATATGGCACATATGAGTTTGCTCACGGTTTACTTAAAACAAAAGATTTTTTAAAAGCCACTAGTTAAGGAAAGCTTAGAATTTCTCAGGACAAAAGATAAATGTTGATCCTCTTTAATCTGTCTCACTTGATAATATGCCCTCTTTCCCTCCACATCCTTCTGATTCTCCAAAACAGACAAACAAAAAGAAATCTGAGTTGAAAATTCCTATCAGTTTGGTTAAGCAAGATTTTGCTGTGCTTGACTGTTATTGTACACCTAATTCAGTCATCTGAATGATTACTTTCTATTAATTGTTGACTAGTTTCACATTTAATTAGTCATTAAAGCAAAGCTCATTAAAATGCTGACATGTGTTTAGGTTGCTTTTGAATAGTAGGAAAAATTAAAATTATTCATCTAAATATTCAAAAAAGAAGGTAAGATAAAAAGACATGAATAAATTCAACCAACCATGTGCCAAGATAAATATCTCTTTTTCCTAAAAGATGTAAACTGACATTTTTTAAAGAAAATGGACACAGTGGTTCATTGTTACAATAGATGCTGTACGTTACTAAGTATAAATAGTGCTCCAAAGGGTAATAGTTGAAAACTATTAGTTGTAGTTATTATTGAAGAGTAATAACAAAGAAGTACCTAAAATTTAAGTCGTAATTTTTACTTCTGTAAAATTTTTCATAAATATTTCTAGTTATATCCTCAATTATTTTTTTCAATTATACTTTAAGTTCTGAGATACATGTATAGAACATACAGGTTGGTTACATAGGTATACACGGGCCATAGTGTTTGCTGCACCCATCAACCCGTCATCTACATTAGGTATTTCTCCTAATGCTATCCCTCTTCCAGCTCCTCACCCCACAACAGGCCCTGGTGTGTGATGTTCCCCTCCCTGTGTCCATGTCTTCTCATTGTTCAACTCCTACTAATGAGTGAGAATATGCAGTGTTTGGTTTTCTGATCTGTGTCAGTTTGCTGAGAAGGATGGTTTCCAGCTTTATCCATGTCCCTGCAAAGGACATGAACTCATCCTTTGTTATGGCTGCATAGTATTCCGGGTGTATATGTGCCACATTTCTTTATCCAGTCTGTCTATCATTGATGGGCATTTGGATTGGTTCCAAGTCTTCATTATTGTGAAAAGTGCTACAATAAACATACATGTGCATATGTCTTCATAGTAGAATGATTTATAATACTTTGAGTATATGCCCAGTAATGGGATTACTGGGTCAAATGGTATTTCTTGTTCTAGATCCTTGAGCAACTACCATACTGTCTTCCACAATGGCTGAACTAATTTACATTCTCTCCAATAGTGTAAAAGCATTTCTATTTCTCCACATCCTCTCTAGCATCTGTTGTTTCCTGACTTTTTAATGATCGCCGTTCTAACTGGTGTGAGATGGTATATTCACTGTAGTTTTAATTTGCATTTCTCTAATGACCAGTGATCATAATCTTTATTTCATGTTTTTTGGCCACATAAATGTCTTCTTTTGAGAAGTGACTATTCATATTGTTTGCCCAATTTTTGTTGGGGTTGTTTATTTTTTTCTTGCAAACTTGTTTATGTTCTTTGTAGTTTCTGGATATTATTCATTTGTCAGATGGATAGACTGCAAAAATGTTCTTCCATTCTGTAGGTTGCCTATTCACTCTAATGATGGCTTCTTTTGCTGTGCAGAAGCTCTTCAGTTTAATTAGGACCTATTTGTCAATTTTGGCTTTTGTTGCCATTGCTTTGGTATTTTAGTCATGAAGTCTTTGCCCATGCCTATGTCCTGAATGGTATTGCCTAGGTTTTCTTCTAGGGTTTTTAAGGTTTTAGGTCTTATGGTTAAGTCTTTAATCCATCTTGAGTTAATTTTTTGTATAAGGTGTAAGAAAGGAGTCCAGTTTCAGTTTTCTGCATATGGCTAGCCAGTTTTCCCAACACTATTTATTAAATAGGTAATCCTTTCCCCATTGCTTGTTTTTGTCAGGTTTGCCAAAGAACAGATCATTGTAGATGTGTGATGTTATTTCTGAGGCCTCTGTTCTGTTCTATTGGTCTATATACCTGTTTTGGTACCAGTACCATGCTGTTTTGGTTACTGCAGCCTTGTAGTATAGTTTGAAATCAGGTAGCATGAAGGCTCCAGATTTGTTCTTTTTGCTATGGTTGTCTTGGCCATATGGGCTCTTTTTTGGTTCCATATGAAATTTAAAGTAGCTTTTTTTCTAATTTTGTGAAGAAAGTCAATGTTATACCCTCAATTCTAAGAAGTGATTAAAAATGACACTATTATCCATTGTTTAGATTCCTTACTGAGATATGGAACTAGAAGTTATGCACTTTTATTCAAACTGAATAGTTAAGTCCTAAACTCTAGACCATCAAGATATTCTCTTGTTAATGGTTTGGCTGTGGATTTGTTTTTCTTGAACAAGTCAATTAAATGTTTGTAATTTGGATTTGTCTCTAAAAGACTGAGAATAGAAATGTTGAACATTCTCTCCAGATTGATTAAAACATTAATGGAAACTTCAATTCATTTTATTATTAATTTTTATTTATAATTGACACAATGTGCACATTAATGGAGCATAGTGTGATGTTTCAGTACATGTATATATTGTATAATGATCAGATCAAGATAGTTACCAAATTAATCACTTTTAACATTTATCTTTTTTTTGTGGTGACAGTGAGAACACCGGAACTTATACCTCCAATCTAACTATAACTTTGCACCCATTGACCAATCTCTTCCCATCCCCTCCTTCTTCTTATCTTCCCCAGCCTTTGGTAATAAATATTCTGCTCTCTAATTCTATGAGATCAACTTTTTAAAATTCCATATATGAGTGAGATCATGTGGTGATTGTCTTTCTGTACCTGGCTTATTTCACTTAATGTAATATCCTCCAGGTTCATCCATGTTGCTCTAAGTGACAGGATTTCATTCTGTTTTATGGCTAAATAGTATTCCATTGTGTTTGTATATACATCACATTTTCTTTATCCATTCATTTGTACATGTGTGTTTAGGTTGATTTCACATCTTGGCTATTGTGAATAATGCTGCAATAAACATTAGGGTGCAGATGTTTCTTCAGCATAGTGATTTCATTTGCTTTGGATATGCAACAAGTAATGGGACTGGTGGATCATATATTAGTTCTATTGCTATTTTTTTGCAGAGCCTCCATACTGTTTTCCATAATGGCTGTACTAATTTACATTGCTACTAATAGTGTATAAAAGTTCCCCTTTTTCTGGATTCTCATTTTTTTAAATAATAGCCATTTTAACTGGGGTGAGATGATTGATCTATCATTGTGGTTTTGATTTGCATTTCCCCAATGAATAGTAGTGCTGAGCATTTTTTCATATATCTGTTAGCCATTTGTATGTCTTCCTTTGAGAAATGTCTATTCAGGCCTTTTGTCCATTTTTTAATCTGTTTTTTTTTTCTTTAAGTTGTTTGACTTCCATTGTGATGGTTAATATTAAGTGCCAACTTGATTGGACTGAAGGATGCAAAGTATTGTTTCTGAGTGAAACAATCGTACACAAAGTATTGTTTCTGTGAGGGTTTTGCCAAAGGAGATTAACATTTGAGTCTATGGACTACCAGAGGGAGGCCCATCTATGTGGATGGGCACCATCTAACCAGCTGAGTGTCTAGAAAAAGCAGGTGGAAGACAGTGTAATAAGCTGGCTTGCTGAATCTTCCAGTTTTGATCTTTCTCCCATGCTGGATGCTTCCTGTCCTTGGACATCAGACTGCAAGTTCTATAGCCTTTAGACTCTTGCACTTGCATCAGTGGTTCACCAGGGGCTCTCCAGCCTGTGGCCACAGCCTGAAGGCTGCACTGTCGGCTTCTCTACTTTTGAGACCTGGGGACTCAGACTGAGCCACTACTGACTTCCTTGCTTCTCAGCTTGCAGACAGTCTATTGTGGGGCTTCATCTTATGATGGTGTAAGTCAATTCTCCTTAATAAACTTCCTTTCATATGTGCATATTTCCTATTAGTTCTGTCCCTCTGGAGAACCCTAATACACAGGATATTTACCTGTTGCCAAATGCAAATTTTATGGATACTTTCTCCCATTCTGTAAGTTGTCTCCTCACTATATTGATGGTCTCCTTAGCTGCACAGAGGCTTTCTAGTTTAATGCAATCCCATTTGTCTATTTTTGCTTTTGTTTCTTATGCTTTTGAGGGCTTATTAAAAGCAATCTGCCCAGTCCAGTTTCATAAAGCCTTTTTTCTACATTTTCTTCTAGTAGTTTCATAGCTTCAGGCCTTATATTTAAGTATTTAATAGATTTAGATTTGATTTTTATGTATGGTAAGAGATAGGGGTCTAAATAAATGGTTTCTTAAATATATAAATATATATACACATGTAAATATATAAAATCCATATTTATACATGTAAATATACAAAATACATATTTATATGTTAATATATAAATATATATTTGTGCTATATGCCATATATGTAAATATATAAATACATAAATGTGTTCTAATTCCTAGCACATTTATATATTTATATATAAATATGGATCTGATATATGTATGTGTGTGTATATTTACACATACACACATACCCACACAATGATTATTCAGCCTTGAAAGTTAAAGAACAGATAAACGTGCAGGATGTTATACTAAGTGAAATAAACCAGTCACAACAGGACAAATACTGTACAATTTCACTTGTATAAGAAAGACAGAGAGTGAACTGGTGGTTGTTAGGGGCACCATCCAATCAGCTGTGCAGCTAGAAAAGGAAGGTGGAAGGTGTAATAAGCTGGCCTTGCTGAGTCTCCTGGTTTTCATCTTTCTCCCATGCTGGATGCCTCTTGCCCTTGGATCAGACTGCAGGTTCTTCAGCCTTTAGATTCTTGGACCAAAGAATCCCTTGGATTCCCTTTAGGGGGAGTTAGGAATGGAGAGTTGGTATTTATTGGGTACAGAGTTTGAGTTGGTGAAGAGGAAAACTTTCTGGAGTTGGATGGTGGTGACGGATGCACAACAATGTGAATGTATTTAATACCACTGATCTCTACAATTTAAAATGGCTAAAATGGTAAATTCTATGTTATATGTATTTCAGCACAATTTTCAAAAGAACGACAATAACTAACATTTATTGAATGTTTGAAATGTGACAGATGTCCTTCTAAGTTCTTTCCAAATATAATCTCATTAAATTCTCACAGCAAACTTGTGAATAATCATCATTATTCCTCTTTCCCAAGTGCATAAACTGTGCAGATAGAGGTGTTGAGGGACAATTTTCAACAGGACTCTCATGTTTCTATATGTTTTGTGAGCAGAGGTTACCCTTTTCCCCAGACTATCTTCTCAAGGATACATGTATAGCAAACAAACTGGGAAAATAAAGCATAGTGCCTTCTTTCACGGCTAAGGCAGGTTTGTTTATTGTCCAGTATAATAAAGATAATGTCTTCCTTCAAGGCAAAGTTCAGGCAGGCTGACTGCCCATTGCAAAATATCTGGGATCCCTATAACAGAGAGTGCTCTCCTGTAAGGCAATCCACTGCCCATAGTGATATCTCCTGCCTTCTTTGCATCACCCTGTAAGAAATGGGGCTCACGGAACTGGCACAAATGCTGATATTTTGGCTATAGATGTTGCCATGAGTAATAAAGTCCTTTGTCTCTGTGCCAAGAGTCTCATGTCTTCTGCCAATATCCATGAAACTGTGGCAGTTAATTTGTTAGCTTACAAGTAGGATGAAATATCAGACTCTTCACAGTTCTAACAAGTTCATCAAGTTTCTCAAGATCATTCAGTCAAAAGTAGTAGAGCTAGGAATTGGACCAGTGCAGTTCTAATTCCTAGTTCATGCACCCCCCATCCATCTTGCTATACTAAAAGAAATGGTGGCCAGAAGACAGAAAATAACACTCAAATATGTTATTTAAAAGTTAATAAAGCTTATGTATTCTTTAGTATGTCAGTCAAGTTTTATTTGATATACATCGCCTCCAATTTAATTATTGTCAATTTACAGGGAATGAAAATGTATCCAAACTGGTTAGTATAATTAATACGTCAGAACTGTCCTTCATTCTGTCCTTATCTTTCCAAATCTATAGTTCTCTGCTTTCATAATTCTTTCAAGATATCATTTAAAATATTATATCTTGCATGAATTCCTTCTAGTCACTCAAAGAAAAATAATGTGACATTTCTCTGAATTCTAGAATATTTTGCATTTCTCTCTAAGGTCAACACTGCAGAGCAACTGAGAACATAGTTTCTGGAGCCAGGTTGCCTTGATTCTAAACTTGGCTTGCCATTTCTTAGCTATGTGACCTTGGGCAATTCACTTAAGCTTATGAGTCTGTTTCCTCTCCTGAAAATGGTGATAATAATGCTGATAGTGGGTCATAGGTACAGCCATGATAAAGCAAAAGCATCTGTGTGTCACTATACCGTCATAGTTTTAGAAGAAGAATGCACATTTTCTGTGGGCACACTTTAGCTTTTTGTGGCTTTGCAGCCAGTTTTATGTTAGGTTTGCAGCCCAACATAAAATGTCCTATGTTATGAGATTAAATGAGTTCATCAATTTAAAGCGCTCTGAAAACCACCTGGCATATCATTAAGTTTTCAATAAATGTCTCCTATCATTATCTATCTCTTACACCCTTTTAAATGCTACCTGGCTCTATGGCTACAGTGTATGTTACTTCCAGTGAGTACAGATGTAGTCCTATCTATTCTGCCAAATATCATTGACTGTGACCTTCTTCCTGATTGTTTTAGAAATATGAAAAGAAAATCACAGTTCCTTCTAAATTATCCTTGAGACTGTTTTCATGTTTCCATAATCAAGTCCTGATTAAACATCATCCCCTCAATCAGCCTGAACTTCAACACTTCCTCAGTGGTGTCACTTGGAGTTGGAGCTCTGTGACACACCAGCAGCACTGCCATTACCTGGGACCTGGTGGAGCTGGAAAGCTGCTACATTCCATGTTGGTAGAATGGGAACAACTCAACCACAGCAATGTCTGCTATCACTCTTATGTAAAAGGGAAACACACTTTCTGTGTGATGCTTGGGCAGATAAGAGATCTTCAACAAGATTGCTTGCATATGCTAAGACTTCAGGTTTCAGGGATATAACAACTCTCTCCGCTGTTTATATACACAAAATGCGGGCAAGATGAGTCTGTTTTCTCTTCCACATGGTTCTCAGGATTTATATTCTCCTCTGATCCTGTTGTTAAGGATGGTTCCCTGTGAAGACTCCATTCTCTGTGATAAATTATTTTCAGTGATTCATTTTGTCTCTCTTTCTCTCTGCAGAGTATCAGGCACATCTGTCTAAATGCAAATGGCAGATGGGATTCAACGTTTTTTCCAAAGTGGCTACCATCCTCTCTGTTAGTCAGGGGGTATAAATGTATACATATGAATGAACACTTTTGTAATGCCTGAAGTTGAAAAAAGATTCAACTTCAAAAGACTGACCAATTTTTGGAAAGGTGTGAAACAACTAGAACTCTCATACATTGCTGATGAGAATAAAAAATAGTACAGCCATTCTGGAAACAGTTTGTCAATTTCTTAAAAAGCTAAACATACAGCTACTATATGACATAGCCAATGCACTACCTGGTATTTGCTCAAGATAAATGAAAGCATGTATCATTTCCACATTTGTGTTTAAATAAGACTTGTATATGAATGTTTATACCTTAATTTATAATAATCAAAAACTGGAAATAACCCCAAATTTCCCAAAACAGATGAATGGATAAACAAGTTCTGGTATATATTTAGTAGAATATTACTTTGCAATGAAACGAAACAAACTATTGATACAAAACAATGTATATGGACCTCAAAATAATGACGCTGAGTGAAAAAAGCCAAGCAAAAAAAAGTACATATAGTATGATTCCATTTATATAGAATCATGAAAATACACCCTAATCCACAGTGACAGAAAGCAGATCACTGTTTTCCTAGGGATTGGGCAGTGGAGCCCAAGAGGAGCTAGAGGGAGGGATTACTAAAGGCACTAGCAAATTTTGTGGGGTGATGGGTATGTTCATCATCTTGACTGTGATGATGGGGTGTCTATATATGTCAGAACTTATCAAATTGTTCCCTTTCGTTATATGTGGTTTATCACATGTCAGTCAAACCTCAATAAAGCTGAGTACAAAGGGAAAATGTGCCACCTTACCTTTTCTCCAGAAGTGACTGAGTGCTTTCTCCTCCTACTGAATCAAAATTCCCTGCTGAATATCCACTAGGAGCGAGCTCGTTGAGGAAAGAAGTGGCTTTACCTACCTTTGTGTTTCCCAGGAACCTTGGCATAATATCTTGCAGGCAACACAGGCACTACATATAAACATAGAAATGAGTGAAGAATAAATTAACTGAGGAATTGAATAATTATCAGTGGTAACAGTTTTTATATTTTGTTATTTGTGTGTAGCTCTACAATTGCTAAGTTCCCTCTCCCTAGGATAAATTATTTATTTTGATAAGCCAATAC
Source organism: Callithrix jacchus (assembly GCF_049354715.1). Taxonomy (NCBI): domain Eukaryota; kingdom Metazoa; phylum Chordata; class Mammalia; order Primates; family Cebidae; genus Callithrix; species Callithrix jacchus. Next base: position 22,098,791 of record NC_133516.1, on the reverse strand, counting down.
TTCTCACTCCAGATTACCAAGCAACAGGCCTTTGTTTAAAGATCTATGAGTATAAATGATGCAATTCATAAAATAAGAGGCAATATTCATTTCTCTTTAAACAGAGCATTGAGGTAGTCTCTTATGTGTCCTTTCAGCACCATTAAGGTTTGGAATTGTAGTTCACTACCTCCTTGATTCAGCTGATAAAGTGCTGCCAACATTCAGGAATCTCAATGTAAATGGAAAAGGATCTGTAAACAGGAGCAAATCTTTAGACTGGGAGACGGGATCCTGGTGTTTCATTCCAGAATCTGCTGCTTACTGACGTTTGAACCTGGATAAATTGCTTCATCATTCTTGGGCTTAGTTTTCCAGTCCTAAAAAAAGATGATGAAGCAAAATTACTCATGGTGCTTTCTTATGCCAACTTTCTGTGATTTTGTGATTCCATAAGGGATCTATTTAGTTAGACTGTACCAGGACGGAAGCATACTCTTCTGGGGAGGAGACAAAATGAGGTAGGCAGTTGAGGGATTAAGTGGAGGAGAAGAGGGTTAAATTTGCAGGATATTTCTAGTCTTGGAAAGTTCTAGCACATGGATGGGGGTATTCAGGCCTCGGTTCTTTATTATTGAACTGTCCTTGGAGTATACCTCTCTTATTCCATTATACCTCTTCTGGGGAATAGAGAGCTTTAGTTATGTGTCCTATCTATTTGCTATGGATGAATTGTACAATGAAAAGAGCATGGCAGCTTTGTTCTGTATGAAGTATGAGCCACTCAATCAGCAACTTTTCCCTGCATGTTTTGTGTTTAGGGACATCAGGCAGAGATTTGGCATAGTCTATGTTCAATCACTGTCAGAGACCAGAATTGCATTTTCTGCCCTGTTTCTACTTGGCAAGAGTCCTTTTTGTGCTGATGCCTAATGGGATGCAGTTTCCAGAAGAGTGATTGATTGCCAGGTGCAGGCATGATTAAGCCAGTGCAACTGTGGGTCACCCCACCCCCATGAAGTAAGAAGCAAAGCACACATTTTCTACAAGGACACTGTAGCTTTTTTTTTTTTTTTTGACTTTGTAGCTCATGACAAACACCCTGGAGTTAAAAATAAATAATAATAACCTATGCATATACTCCGTAAACTAGATTCCTTCATGGAAGCAGAAAGTGAAGAAAATAAATAAATTACTGTAGGACTTGGGGTCAAAACCTAAATATAAAAACTGGAAGCATAATGGTCATTTCAAAGACTGATTTCCTAATGGTGTCATTCCCACACTGTGCTTATTTAGCCAAATTAATGTCATATATATGTAGCCCAGTTATATCTCAATCTTTTGTTCCAAACTTTGTTCCTCTGTCTCAAAGGAAAAAACATCCATTTTTGAAAATCTTGAAAAGTATTTGGCGTATTTTCTGAACACTCTTAGGGAAGACATAAAAGATAATTGAATGCAATGCAGCACAGCATGGCACAACACCTTCTGAGATCTTCTTTACTTATCTATTCTCCAATGTTCCACTCACTTTCCTCCCAAAGGGTGACAACCCAGAGTTCCACCTAGTTGCTGTACCATCTCCAAGTCCAAGATGTCTAGGTGATATGTGGTTCTTTCCATCCCTTCTGGCTATGGCAACTTGCAGTTTGATAAGAGTAGAAAAGACAAATTTCGGCCACTCCACCTCTTATCCCACCACACAGGATGGGTCAAGGAACAGCATCCAAAGAAAGATTCCCCTTCAGAATAAGAAAATAGGGGAACCAGGATTCGCTGGTCCGTGACAAGGATGGAATACTAAAGGATGGGTCTTATGAAGAACTCTTGTTGTATCATGGAGAAAATTTGTAATAAACCTTGGACTCAATGTCTGGGAGAAATTCCCTAGGCTATCGTTTTCTATGGCCCCTAGCTCTCCCATCGAGGAAGCTGGAGGCTCAAAAGTTTTCACTGTCAGGACTTGTACGGTGCAGGCTTGCTGTTTCTGCATTTCCTTCAAAAACATAATGGGCTTCTGATGTGTTTACTGCCAGTCGATTCCATGTGCCAATTACCATACCCAAAGTTATTCTCTAGATAGAGTAAGTGCTCAGGCCTCAGTGTTTGTTTTCTTCCTTACCCTATGCTGAGCTCTCTAAACTTAGGTTTGGGTAGGAAGAGAACATCCTTAATTTGATCTATGCTGCGGTATTTCATTTCTTCGTAAGTCCCTATAGACCTTTTCTTGTTCAAAGTCTTTATATTTCTTGCTGTTTGGATTCTAGGAGCAGTTGGCTTTTCAGACCCAAATTTCTAGATTTCTATCACCTTTTGTTTATGCTTTCAGATCAGCCAATCCTTACAGGTACTTATTTCTTCTTTACAATACCTTGCTAAATACACTCATAGACACAGTACACACACAGATGCACTGGCTTTTTCTTACCTATTCTCCTAGAACTAAATATTTAGAAGGCACTTGTTCTGACTTCCAAGTTACTGAAAGTGACAATATCATCTTTTTTGTTTGTTTGTTTTTGCTATTTTATGCCATGGGTTGTCCTCTTTCTAGCCTCTGAGTATCTGTTTACTTCTCAGCAGATGCCTGACCACCGAGCAGAAGCCACATATTTTTAGTTTTTGTTAAAGCAGAGCCCTTCTTCTATTGTCAATTTCTAGTCAGTTGTTGGGGACATAAAATAATCATGCCAATAAAAAGACCATTCCACACCAATATTGAAGAGAGAAAAAGAACAATGTTACCGGGAAGCGTTAGCAGATTTATGCACATGTAAGGTCATAAAAATGTGACTGCAAAGTCTGTACAGAATTTCACACAGATTTATACAGTAAAGTAGTAGAAAGAGCAATTAAAACTTCCCTTATTTTCTCAAGAGACAAAGATGCTAAAGTGTGTGACAATTTCCGCTCACCTCCTGAGATGCTTGAGCTCATTCCAGAAGTACACTTTTACATGACTAGCTATCTCATGACCTTAGAGACATCTCCATATTGTAGAACCTGAAGACTAGGCTTAATATCTAAAAACATGTATCTTTACTACAAAGGTTAGAATAAAAACTCAGATTTAGTATGGCTCCAAGAAACATTTTAAGGGAGAAAGGGGGAAATGGTCTCTTTTCCCTTTATAAGCAGAGAAAATCACTTTTATTTATGTTTAACTACTTACACCAGTTAAAGTCATGAAAACAAATAGACCTAACATAAATATGGCTCTAACACAGTAAAAGTTTGTTTCTTCTTCACATAATAGTCCAAGATAGGTATTCTTGGTCTGCAGGTCAACTCTCCTCCAAGCAGTTATTCAGGGACCCATGCTGACAATGCATCTGCCATCTTAAGCCTATGACTGGCAAGATCATCCTGGGATTTGCCATCCCAGTGAACCATAAAAGCATGGAGGAGGCTTTCCTCTTTCTTAAAAGCCTTAGCTTAGAAATAATACTTATCACTTTTGCTAACATTCCATCAACTCAGTCCTATGGCCACACTTAATCTGCAAAAGAATCTGGAAAATGTGATCTGACTCTGCCCAGAAAAATTAATTGACAGAGGAAATTAATTTGGTAAACAGCTAGCCAGGTCTACCACAGGAAATTAGACAAAGCAATATGAGAGCAAGATCACTGGACCTGTAGATAAGGCACTGTTTTTCAGAAGTGTTTACTTTTCCAATTGCTGGTGCAGTCTCTAACCCAACTGATTCCCTCCTAGAATTTCAAACTGGCAACACTTCTGACAGCTCTTCTGCAACAGTATCTTTTATGATGCATTCTTCTTGCTCATTTAAAAGTCAGCCTCAGTCAGAATGACCTTTATTCTGAAGAGGTCCATCAGACCACTAGGTCTCCTCTGAATTCCCCAGACCTTATATTCCCTTAGCCAAGCCTCCCTCCATATCAGTTACTGGCTTCAGCACATGGTCAGACACGTTATTTTTTGCCACTTTTTCAGTAGGCTCTCTGGACTTGAAAATGCCAGTTGCTCATTTCCAGGCACTCATTCAATTCTAATGTAAGTGTGTTGAGAGCAGGGACCTTGTTTGTGTTGGCACGTGAAGAAGCTTTTCAGTTACATCTACTAAAGTAGTTTCGTTGGAAGATGTCAATGGCACCAATCTATTCTGTAAGGGTCCATAGCTTTCCCCTTTCTCACTTGTGTTAACCACATCTCCTTATTTTCTGTATTTTGATGCTGTGACATCTGACATCTTGCTCTCTCTGGAAGGCCTACAGCTCCCAAGATTAGCCAGTTCCTAGAGATGGTAAATAACTTGCCCAGGAGCATGCTTTCCAAATGGAAACTAACCATTCCAGAGCGACACCCAACCACTTCCTGCATTGATCCTTCTCACTGCCCTTATCCATTTGTCCTAATCACTCCAGGGCCAATGTATTAGTCAGAATTCTCCAGAAACATAATCAAGAGGATATATGAATACAGATGCTGTTTGACTTCTTATGGAGTTACACCTCAATTAACACATCATAAGTTGACAATACCATGTCAAAAATTCATTTAATATACCTAACCTACTGAACCTCATAGCTCGATCTAGCCTACCTTAAATGTGCTCAGAACATTTATATTCACTGACAACTGGGCAAAATAACCTAACACAAAGTGTTGAATATCTCACATAGTTTAATGAATATAGTACTGAAAGTGAAAAGCAAAATGGTTGTGTGGGTACATTAAATATGGTTTCTACTGAATGCCTATCACGTTTGTGCCGTCGTAAAGTTGAAAAATTATAATCGGAACCATTGTAAGTTGGGGATTGTGTTACATACAGAGTTTTTTAAAAACAGAATTGGTTCATGTGATTGTGGTGGCTTAATAAATCCAAAATCTGCAGGGTAGGACAGCAGCCAGGTGTATTAGCCCATTTTCACACTGTTATAAAGATACCACCTGAGACTGGGTAATTTACAAACAAAGGAGGTTTAATTGACTTACAGCTCCACGTGGCTGGAGAGGCCTGAGGAAACTTACAAACGTGGTGAATGGCAAGGGAAAGCAAGGTATGTCTTACATGGCGGCAGGAGAGAGGAGGAGAGTGAAGGGGGAATTGCCAAACACTTTTAAAACCATCAGCTTTCATAAGAAGTCACTCACTATCATGAGAACAACATGAGGGAAACCATCCCCATGATACAATTACCTGCCACCAGGTCCCTCCCTTAACACATGAAGATGACAGTTCGAGATGAGATTTGGGTGTGGAAACCATATCAGCAGGAGACCCAGGGAAGAGTTGCAGTTCAAGTCCAAAGGCAGTCTGCTACCCTATGTCCTCCTTGTTCAGGGGAGGTCAGTCTTTCTGGTATTAAGACCTTCAGCTGGTTGGATTAGGCCCACCCACATTTTGGAGAGTAATCTACTTTATGCAAAATCCACAAATTTAAATGTTAACTTCATGCATAAAATACCTTCACAAAAGTATTCAGGATAATGTTTGACCAACTATTTGAGCACTATGGCCCAGACAAGTTGACACATAAAATCAGTCATCACAGCCAGGTACCAGATAACTCAGGACAGCTCCTGTACTTCAGAGCCCATGCTTTCCCCTTACTCCCTCTGCCTCCTGACAGACCTTATTGCTTCCCCATGTAAGCCCCTACATTGCATGCCAGGCCTCCTGTTTCTAGGGATCTGTAAGTGTAACAAATTCTTTCTTCATGACAACCATGTCTGTGGGTCTTACCATACTTAATCAAAACAAATCCTGGTTACCCTTAAAACCGCGCTAAATAGGATGTTCCAGGTATTTTTCCTACAGAAGAAATTGTATTCCTGGAGAACTATCTCCAATTCTGGAATTTAAAATCCTCATCATTTTTATCATAGGTTGAATGACTTTTGCCCACTTACTCTGTGTTAACTCTCACCTCTGAGCCTCATATTTTCAGGCTGGCAAAGTAGTGGTATCTGGTATCCCAATTATGAGAGCAAAACCAACCATTGTGAGCTTTTCCTTCCCCAAGAATTAAACTCTGAGGCCTAATTAGCCCTATTCAATCTCAAAGGCATCTTGAAGCCTCCAACACCTGAACCTTTCAAATATAATAAACTAATTAGAGCTCTTTGGGGGTACTGTTCAGATCTTGTCCTCATCACTTTCAAATCCAATGCCTATTTTTTTTGTTTTTATTATTATTATTTTTTTTGATATGGAGTCTCTCACTGTTGCCTGGGCTAGAGTGCAATGGCACTATCTTGGCTCACTGCAGCTTCTGTCTCCCAGGTTCAAGTGATTCTCCTGCCTCAGCCTCCTGAGTAGCTGAGGAAATACAGGTGCCTGCCACTACACCTGGCTAACTTTTGTATTTTTTTTTTTAGTAGAGATGGGGTTTCACCATATTGGCCAGGCTGGTCTCGAACTCCTGACCTCATCATCCACCCACCTTGGCCTCCAAAAGTACTGGGAAGACAGGTGTGAGCCATGGCACCCAGCCTCAAAGCCTATGTTTTTAGTGACCAATGAGTTGGCAGAACAATGTTGGTTGCTGTACATGAACTTAAATAAGTGGCTCTTACCAAATCTAGCCATCAGAGTTTGTATCTCTTCACTCCTTTATGAAAATGCAGGATACATGCTGAAGGCTCTGCTAGTTATTTCTCATTTTCCATACCCACTCCCATATTGATTCTCTGCTCTTCTATGCCCTGTCTCATTTCCCAGGAAGTTTTGACTTCATAACCTAAGCTACCTTGTTCCTGGCTCCTGCTTATGTTCAGCCAGTGGAAACCATTAGCAAACGAGAGAAGGATTGGGTGTGTCTTTCCACATCCCACCTGCTCCGCCAAAAGCATTTCTGACAATTGCTGCATGTCTTCAAAACTCTGGTTTCTGGAAGGCAGCCCCTCCACAAGGGTTCCAGTTCTCACTGATTCCAGTAAAGGTCACGACTACCCTTATTCCACTGGCTCTGGGGAGGGGTAGCAGTGGCAGTGGTAATGGCTTGCCATTGTTGCTGGTCTCTGGGTTCCTCACCTTTACTTTATTGTTTCCCTAATTTGGCCCACATCTCTGGAAATAATCTCTTCATTGAATTCTCCTCATTTGAAACATTAATTCTCCCTGACTCAAACAGGACCTGTGCAACCTACAGTAGTTGTGACAAGACAGGAGAAAGAGGAAAAAGCATCTAACATAAGGGAAGTGGACTAACACAGCTAAACCTCAGTGTTGTGAAAGGAGGTCTGGTGCTCACAGCTACACCATGTGTTCTCTTGTCGGACAAAAACTTTCTAATTGACTGCCAGCATCAGACAAGGTCACTGTGTGACCTTGACGAAGTGAGACTAAGCAGGAACACTTCATAATGCTTGTCTAAGCACAGACAAAGACAAGGTCTTTATGCAAACCACAAAATGTCAAAACTCCCCCTCTCCTGGTGACAGTTGTTTGTCCGCCAGTTACGACTTTAGCCTTGCTTTAGTCTTGCCCTCCTTCTAAATAAGATTTGTTGAGATGCCCAATCATAAGATCCTTCTCACTTTCTAACAGCACTCAATCCTGAGCAAACCCACATTTCCTGGAACCCTCTCCAAAATCGCCTAACCAGCACTTAGAGGTCACTTCTAATATTCATACTGAGGCATAGTTCCCCATGGCGGCAGTCTTGCTCACTTCAACAAGGAATAAAACCACTTTGCTAAACTGCACATGTGTTTCCAGTAGTCTTAGACCAGATTCTACAACCCCTGGAAATGCGCCGGATAGTCTGAGGTCTTTGATTTAAATTCTCCCTTATCTTTGCTCCAACCAAAAGTGATGGGCAGAAACATTGCAAGAGCCCTCAACTGGGAGAGAGCGGAGGCTCCCACACCTAGAGAAATACTTTTTCTAGCAAACTTTGTAGTCATCTAGCCCACCTCAGTCCTAGGAAAGCAAGACAATCCAAACCAGGCCATCACTAATGCATATGCATAACAATGCCTGGTGGAAATTTATAGCCACACAAAGGCAACTGGTCTAGTTGTAACATCTACCAACACATCAGGCCACCAAGCCTCTTCGAAGTCCGAAACAGGATCTTAGGTTCTTCCAGTGGCTCACGGGGCATGCTTCAAAATACTCAAGTGTTTAGAATAGATACCCTTGGATTAGAGATGGCTCAGAGAGGCCTAAAGACCTGCGGCATTTTCTGCCATCTCAAATATCCTGGGATATTATCAGAAAGATATATTTTAAATGCTGGGCTTCCTGATAGCCATGAAATATTCTCAATAGTGTCAAATGTTTTCACCAAATTGGCATATTTTCTAGGTACCAGTATCCCACTGCTTCTCATCTATATCATCCGTAACAACTGTCTTCATCAAAAAGAAGTACTTTCACAGACTACCCAGCTCTCTGATCTTGGTTTCGTGCTTCGAAATTCTTGTTTTGGAAAATGCTCTCTGAGCTTGGGCTTACACGCCCATACCAACCATCACGTACCCCTCCTGGGCCAACAACAACCTGGTGTGGTCAACTGAGCCCTAGAATATTGCAGATAATAGAACTGGCCAATCAACCCAGATGCTTTCCAAGATCTAGGCTTTGCCTGTAGTAGCTTACTCTGCTCCCTACACAGACTGTCCTTTTTCAAAAGCAGCAATTTGTCCACCAAACTCCTTACACCAAAAATCTCACCTCCTCAGTAGCCAGAGTATTTAAGAAGATCTGGAAGACATACTCTCTCTTGCACCCAAGAATAGGGAATGTGTCAGCAGGGAATCTAGGGTAGGAGATAATATGCAAAAAGCCCTTGTATCTGCTGAAAACTGCAGGACAGTGTCATGAGTCTTTCAAGTTAATACACACAGTCAACTCTCGTTTTATAGTTTGCGGCTCCAATCTATTATTTTCTTCATTTTGTTTTCATGACTCTCTGCTCCATCTGGCCTACTAAGGTTCTGTACATCCAGGTTTCAGGATCTAAGATAGGTAACCTAAGAGGGTTGTCAAATGCCTTCTGAACTCTTGCTTAAACTATGTTTCATTTCAGGACTTTCAAGTTCTAGGCAGTGACAGTATATGGGATAGAACATATACTCTGGAATTTGGTGTCTGCACCCCTCTAATGAGTCTGAAGGAAGGTCTGGAAATGGGAGTATCTTCCTCATTTCTGATTCTACGAAAGAGCCAGTCTTCCCACAAATCCTCCTGAGATAGTCACCTCAAGTCTGATGAGAGAGCAATATCCATTTTTGATAAATACCCTGAACTATTTGTTTCATAAGTACCCTGTAAGCAATACATGCTCTGTTTTAAGTCCCCTGTGAATAATATCTGTAAGTATCCTGAACTGTTTTTTTTACTTTTTTTTCAAGCTACTCTCCAACCCTAGATTTAGATATTGATTCTGGCTCACAGTCGATGATACACTTAGACTTCCACCTCTATCATACTGAACTCCACCATCTGACTGAATGATAAGCCTCCCTCCATCTTCTCCTCCTCAGGAGAGAAACTCCTTCCATCCAAGAATCCCAGGAGACTCTGTAGCTCGGGTCAGCACTAGACAGCACTGGGGAAGTTAAATGCTGTGACAGCTTCTATGTGATAACCTCTACTCTTCTGTAGTCTCTTTCATATTCTGATCATCCATCCTTCCATTATCTACCTATCCAAATGTCCAATCAAAAATTTTAAGAATTTGCTATAGGTCGAAGACTATATTAAACTCTTGGAATAAAATCAGTCCATATCATCACCGAGTCTACAACATAATGGTGGAAACTAACTTTTAAAAAAGAAAAACTGCATTAAAAGGGGTATATGTCCTAATAAGCAGTAGGAACAGTATGTGGTGGGAGCTTGATGGTACCCAACTGCCGTTCTACCTCCATTTTCATGACTCCTCTCTGATCCTCTCCCCTCTTCCTCCTTCAGCACCCTTCAACTCCTGAGCCTGCTCTCTGACCACTACTAAAGTGTCTCCTTCTAGCTTCTCATCTTTTCTGTCTTTTCCTTGCATGTGACATGAAGCCCCACAAGAGATGCATTATACTAACATTTGTCACTCATTCCATGGAAGGCATTTAAATGAGATTTCTGCGTGGCTAAGCTCAGTGTGGAAAATTTGTGTTGGGATCATGTATTGACTGTGTGCATATGCTATCTACTGTAGAAGAGCAGATGAAATGAAATGCCTGCTGTAATTGCTATTTTCGGGGAATTATATGAGACATAGGACAAAGTAACATTATGACTATATCAGCCCAGCCCCATGAATTGAAAAATGTTTATGTAAAAATGCTAAAAAGAGATGCATCTTATATTCTTGCACACACGTAAAAGAGACTTGGATCAAAATTCTAGAAAGGGTAATAAAAAGGAAATATAACTTGCCATACAAAAGGGCATTTCGGGTGTGTGTGGGAGCCTCTGGCCAAATCAGGCAAGGTCAGAGCCTTGCACCTTGGGGTGCCCTAGTGCTTTGGTGGCTGCCTCAGCCTCCCTTACAGATATCTTGGCAGGCTGTCCAGAGTGCTGGCCAGTTTCTTTCATTTCATTATTAATTACTTCATTCAACAAATATTTGCAAAGTGCCTACCATGTGCCAGGCCCTCTGCTAGGTTTGAAATACAACTGTGAACCCAAAGGATCCATGCTGTCATGGAGGTTACATTTTAGTACTGGAAGTGGCTGAAACTGGAGGGTAATAGAATGTAACTGTAGTGGTTCTAACACTTAGATGTGCCAGGTAGGAAGTGCTTTACTTATATTAATACTCATCTACCCTAAGGTTAAGATTTTTATTCTCACCTATTTTATTTTTATTAAATTTGTTATCTTCATTTTACAGAGGAAGAAACTGAAATTCAGAGGAATTAAGCAACTTGTCCCAAATCAGTATTGGCCCCTATGATGGTTACTATTGAGTGTCAACCTGATTGGATTGAAAGATGCAAGATATTGTTCCTGGTGTGTCTGCAACGGTGTTGACAAAGGAGTTTAACATTTGAGCCAGCGAACTGAAAGAGGCAGCCCCACCCTCAATGTGAGTGAGCACCATCTAATCAGCTGCTAGCACCACCAGAATAAAGCAGGCAGGATAAGATGGAAGAGCAGACTTTCTGAGTCTTCTGGCCTCCCTTTTTCTCCCGTGCTGGATTCTTCTGCCCTTGAACATCAGATTTCAAGTTCTTCAGGTTTTGGATTCTTGGACATACACTAGCGGTTTGCCAGGGGCTCTCAGGCCTTTGACCACAGGCTGACGGCTGCACTGTTGGCTTCCCTACTTTTGAGGTTTTGGGACTCGGACTGGCTTCCTTGCTCTTCAGCTTGCCGATGGCCTATTGTGGGACTTCACCTCAATATTGTGATTGTGTGAGTTAGCACTCCTCAATAAATTCCCCTTTAATACACATCTATCCTATTAGTCCTGTCCCTCTAGAGAACACTAAGCACCAGACCACACAGTTAGTAAGCGCCCTCTCTGCTGAAGTCTGTATGCTTAGTTACTGTGCTCTTGAAGTTTCCAAACTGAGAAAGCTGAAACCAATCACCCAGCAAGGTGAAAAAATGCTTCTGCCTCCCCTTCTAAGGCTGAGAGTTAAGTGGATAAGGCCTGGAAGGAATGATAGGTGAGTTCCCTTTAAGCCCCATATATAAAGGGGGACATCAAGTCTCTGAATCTTCCTCATGTTTTTTACTGAATCACTTGCCCTGCCCTATGTCATGTGCCACTTTCCAATCTCTTTCTTATCTTCCATGCTTTTAATCTCAAATCTCCTTGCCCCTCAGGCCTGGCCCTTCTGCTGTGTCTCTACCTGCAAGCCCCATCTTCCTGTCTGGACCACCTTCCAGAAGGTGGTCCAGACAGGAAGATGGGGCTTGCAAGAGCTCTAGATGAATGCTTTTTTAAGGTAGCACAGCTGCAGGAGCGACACTCCACAATTCTCCAGGTTCACCTGGCCCCGAGGCAGGAGAATATAGGCATCCCTGTGAGTGTCCATATATCACTTATATAGCTAGATATCATATAGGTGCATTTGAGGCTCATGGGAAAACAATCCTTTGATTTTTTTATTCTTCCGTTTTTCTATAGTCTCAATCAATAATTCAATTAACAATAATGTAAAGCTGTATCAGAAAATCCTTTTTCACTTTGTGCTGAGCTTGGCTTATGGAGAAGTAACATAGCAACTGGATTCTTCTTTCTCTACCTTTGTTAGGAACTGAAATCAGAATGATTTATTTTTTTTTCTTCTAGTTTCATTTAGAGATTTAAACACCTTTTGTTCTGGTTCTCTGCAAACTTCCACTGTATGTTTGGGGAAAAATCTCTCTCCTGCCTTATAATCTTCTGCTATCAGTAGGAAGCAAAGCCAGAATAACATTGCAGGGGAGAAGTCATCACCTGTTCCACTTGACAAGAACTAAAATGTGGGGTTTTGACAGATGACAAATTCATTGTGATTACAGGAATTATTTAAGTCTTGAAGGCCAAACTTGAAGGGTAAGAATTTTTCTGTTTACAGGTGTAAAGTTAAAATGAAACTACAAATTGCTTGATAGCTGTATTTTCAATTGTTTTTTTAAGACACTTCTCTCCTTTCAGCCGAAAAGGTGTTGCTTTATAGACATGATATTCTTACCACTGTTTAGTCAATGTGGTGTTATTCAACAAGATTTACAGAATATAAGAGCTAGGAAGAAACTCTAAAATTCTCTAAAGAACTCATCTTCCTGTTAGAGCAATTGAAGTCAGAGAGGAGGGTCTCTTGGCAGAGGTAACTGAAGAAATACCTCGTGCCTGGGTCTTTGAATGTCACTCAGTCAGGCATCCTAATGTCTGCTACTGCTCTGCTGTTTCTGCGCAATTCCTAGACGTGGCAGTGAGGAGACACCTCCCAATCAGCGGTACCCAGAGCTTTGTATAAGTGTGCTGGAGGAAGAGGATTGCTCTGTAAAACGACCTGAAATAATGTAATTATTAATGGTGAAGAAGAGATCCAGCTGCTGCTGCTGCTGAAGGCTCATCATTTTCACATCTTCAGTGACACCTCATTTCTCAAACGGCATGGTAAGAAGACAACTTCACAGAAAGAAAAATGCCGACTTTATTTTGTAGTGCCTAAAAAATGTCTTTTTTTGGTGGGGGGGGGGAATACCAAAATGAAATATTTGTTTTCCTAGTGTAAAAGTGCACTTCTCCCTGTAAAACTCTCCTGTTTTTCCATGATACATAAAATGTTTACAGGGCTCAACTGCAACCTCACCATTGAAAACATATGTATGTACACTTAGAAATCTCCATATATGTCTTGAGCACTTTCTGAAATGATTTTCTGTAGACGAGTATTAGAAAAAAGAAGGAGAAGCAAAGCTTATTTTCCATCTAAAAATTAATTTAAGAGGTGGTTGCAACCATGCTGGCTTTCTAATTAGGAATATAAATTTTTAATAAAATTAATAAATAGCCTCCACAGAGCACAATTTCCCAAAAAAGTGATCCATTTTCTATTACTCCCACAAGACAATCTATTAAAAATGGATTCTGTGGTCGAATGAATTTGAAAAATGCAGATAATATAGTCCCTTGAAAATTTACAACCCATATCAGCTTTTTATAGCACTGAGGTGTCCCGCTGTCAAGAAAAATGCATTTCTCAAGGTATTTTATAACAGAGCCATTTTGCGTTTTCACAGAACACACTTCTGAAAACAATGCCACAGATAATACTTTTTAAAAGATCAATATGAAATATCTTTAAAATTATGAATACATTGAAAACAGTGGAATGAAAGCAAGAAAGCTAATCTTGGGTTTCTGGCATTGACAGGTCTAGATTCGTATGTTATGTCCATTCTTATATATATATATATATATATATATATATATATATATATATATATATTTTTTTTTTTTTTTTTTTTTTTTTTTTTTTTTTTTTCTTTTTGAGATGGAGTTTCGCTCTCGTTACCCAGGCTGGAGTGTAATGGCGGGATCTCGGCTCACCACAACCTCCGCCTCCTGGTTTCAGGCAATTCTCCTGCCTCAGCCTCTTGAGTAGCTGGGATTACAGGCACGCACCACCATGCCCAGCTAATTTTTTGTATTTTTAGTAGAGACGGGGTTTCACCATGTTGACCAGGATGGTCTAGATCTCTTGACCTCGTGATCCACCCGCCTTGGCCTCCCAAAGTGCTAGGATTACAGGCTTGAGCCACCGCACCCGGCTTATTCTTATATTTTTTAAGCATGATACATCATGATATATATGAAGTAGCTGTGTTTAGATGCTGGACATCAGACATACTCCTAAAGGTATAAAAATGCATTAAGCGAGCCCTAGGGTGATTGGCCTTTAGCCTGGGGCACTGCTTGGTAAGGTGAAGGGAGGTGGAGCTCAAGAAGAGCACCTTCAGCCTTTGACCAGAGATCAGAGTCTGTGGGTGCTGAGCCAACTGGGGCTTGGGGAGCAGGATCTTTGAAAGGAGTGCACAGAGAAGGAGCTTGGAAATCTACATAAAGGCCCTCTTGTCTTTGACCAAATACAATGTCACTTATGCACAGGACAGACTCAGTGAGACCTGGCAGAAAAGTGCTTCTCCTCAAGAGAAGGTCTGAAGGCCCCACAGTGTGTGGCGAGCCATCAAACTCAGACCATTCAGACTCAGAAGACCTTGATGAACCCAGTAGGCCTTCTACCAAGAGCCCCAAAAGACTCTGGCCCTAAGCTAAGGGCTCCACCAGCCCTTACCTAACAAAGCTTACAAACAAGCTTCAAAGGGATCCAGCTGATCTGCCCCCAAATTACTGCCTGTCATAACAAAATTTCACATTTCTTGCAGGAAGAAAAATATTCAGACTTTCAAGAGTGGAGGATTTCAAATATCCAGGATACAATTTTTAAATTACTGGATCTTTATCTTAAGAAAATAAGCCAAAAGATATCACTTTGTAACTCTGCTTATGCTCCTCCAACACTCTTCAAGTCCTGAGCCTGTTTGACCACCACTAATGTGTCCTTCTAGTTTCCCATCTTTTCTCTGTTTTCCTTGCATATGATGTGAAGCTTCATGAAAGGTGGATGGGCATGGGAGTCAATAGGAACAGACCCTGAGATAACCTGGAATTAGCAAGTAAGTGCTTAAAATAGCTCTTATATATATTTATAGATTTAAAAGGAAAGATGGATGTCATGATAGAACAGGTTCTCAAACTGAAAAACACAGTACCTGAAATAAAAACAAAGCCCTGATAAACTTGCAAATACATGTCATTTCTTTTAATACTTTAAAAATGTCTAGCTATTAATTACTTCCTATAATACACTGTTCAGTTTTAGGTTTAGATTCTGTACTAAAATTTTATAGATTTTGGAGATTTAAAAGAAACCTCAGAGCAGTAAAAAAAAAATCTCATAATCTGTGACTGAAAAAGACATGGAGATTAAATCTGAATATAAAAATTAGAACTTGGTGGTTAATGGTGAGTTATGAATGATTCATTAGCTGGTTTAACTGTGGAGAGTCAAAAAGAAGAGTTTCCTTAGTGAGATGCAATGAAAGAAAATATTTCAAAACTAAAATATGAAGCAAAAGCAAGTCATGGACAAATATGGTCACCCACACAAAAAGAGTTTTATACAATTTTATCTTCAGTCCAAGCTGGTTTCTCACATTTTCAGGAGACATTTGTCTCTTTTGATTTTATCCTTTTATATTATGCTGCAAGTCAGCATGACAGAGCACCAGCTTTTGCTGAATATCTTCTGTCAGAAGTCTTATAAGATCCTTTGGATCTTGGGTCAGGAAAGTTGATCAGTACTGCTTAATGGTGCATTGTGGGGTGTAAAGAAGAGTTACATGCTGTAGCCTGTGGATTCTTATTGCAGAAACAAAGATGTCTCTATTCCTTAGCACAGTGAAAAAGCAAGTGGAGAGGGCAGAGCTATAGTCCATCCAGAAGTGGAATGTAATATATCTAATCACTGACATAGGTTAAATCACCAGCACATGGTAATAATGAAAAGTAAATTGACTTCTGATTGGCTTAAAAACTCTCGATAAGGGTTACTTCCATTGTCTCCTTTCCTCCCAATATGCACCACTATCTCAACATTTTGCTAGTTACTTTTATAGGCCATTCTTTCTTCATTTAATTGGGCATTAAAATCATCAGTTGGAATAATGCTCTTACAATCTGTGCTCCAGAGCAGATTTCATTAAGGGACTGAGTTTATCCTAGGAGCTTTAATCGTGTCTTATATTGACCTTTTTTTTAAAAAAATTGTACCTTAAGTTCTGGGGTACATGTGCAGATATTGCAGGATTGTTGCATAGGTACACACATGCCATGATGACTTGCTGCCTCCATCCCCCTGTCACCTACATCAGGCATTTCTCCCAATGTTATCCCTTCCCAACCTCCCCACCCACTGCTGTCCTTCCCCTAGTCCCCCACCCTCCAACAGACCCCAGTGTGTGATGTTCCCCTCCCTGTATCCACATGTTCTCATTGTTCAACACCTGTCTATGAGTAAGAACATGCAGTGTTTGGTTTTCCGTTCATCAGTTTGCTGAGAATGATGGTTTCCAGATTCATCCATATCCCTACAAAGGACATGAATTCATCCTTTTTTATGGGTACATAGTATTCCATGATGTATATGTGCCACATTTCTTTATCCAGTCTATCATTGATGGGCATTTGGGTTGGTTCCAGGTCTTTGCTATTGTAAACAGTGCCACAATGAACATAAGTGTGCATGTGTCCTTATTACAGACCAACTTATAATCCTTTGGGTATATACCCAGTAATGGGATTGCTGGGTCAAATGGAATTTCTAGTTCTAGATCCTTGAGGAATTGCCACACTGTCTTCCACAATGGTTGAACTAATTTACACTCCCACCAACAGTGTGTTCTTTCTGTACATCCTCTGCAGCATCTGTTGTCTACAGATTTTTTAATGATCACCATTCTAACTTGTGTGAGATGGTGTCTCACTGTGGTTTTGATTTGCATTTCTCTAATGACCAGTGATGTTGAGCATTTTTTCATATGTTTCTTGGCCTCGTAAATGTCTTCTTTTGAAAAGTGTCTGTTCATATCCTTTGCCCACTTTTGAATGGGTTTGGTTTTTTTTCCTTGTAAATCTGCTTTAGTTCTTTGTAGATTTTGGATATTAGCCCTTTGTCAGATGGGTAGATTGCAAAAATTTTTTCCCATTGCGTTGATTGCTGGTCACTTTAATGATAGTTTCTTTTGCTGAGCAGAAGCACTTAAGTTTAATTAGATCCCATTTGTTTATTTTGGCTTTTGTTGTGATTGCTTTTTGTGTTTTAGTCGTGAAGTCCTTGCCTATGCTTATGATGGACCTATTTTTAATTGTCCTCAACAGACAAAATGTTCTCATGCATAGAATCTAAGGATGACATAGAAAAATCTGGTAAATTTAACAATGTTACATTTACATAGCAACTACATAATTTTTAGCTTCAAATTTCATTTAAAACTCTTAGTGCTGTTATATCCTTATAGATATAGGCAGATATTATTAATTTCACTTGACACATGATGAAACTAAGGCCCAGAAAGGGAATTGTCTGAAGTTACAAAGCTTATTAGTGACAGTCAGGGGACTGGACTCCACTCTTATATTGCTCAGCTCTGTTTTCTTTCTAGTGAATTCTGCTGCATCACTTGTATGTCTATGCTAGTTAGTTATCCCTTTTAATAAGAGACTATCAAGAAAGATATTTTGTACATTTAGGTATTTGTCTTTAATTTTGCCATTTAAGCAAGAGGAAAGTCAAAACTTGGGAAAGTTAACTAACGTTTTAGGCCAAGGTGCAACTTGCTGTCTTAGGACAGGAAGTTGCATTCTATACCAAGATACAAGGCTTGGCAATGAAACCTGGGAGTGTGTCTGGCATGGATGAAGACTCTGGCCCACCATGAGTAGTCAGCCTTGTGACAGCAGCGGGAAGGTAGGAATATGTGACCTGGAGGAAACTTTGTTCTTCCCAGCCCAGGGGAATAGAGGTAGAAGAAAGGTATCGGGGCAGAGAGGTAGTTGGAGGCTGTGAGAAGGCCCATTGTCATGACTTTTCAGCTCTGGGCTTCAAGCTGCAGAGAAGGAGGTGTTTTAGATAAGCTATGGTGGAGCCTAAGAGCAGAGCAAACACAGCTTGATTCCCATTTCATGCTATGAAAAGAATTCTCCTGCTGAGCTGAATTCCCCATACCAACCATATCAGAATAAATTTGTCAACACAATTAGACAGAAAGAGGCCTTAAATTTAGTTTTCCTGAGCATCTCCAAGTCCTCATTTAGAATACACCAACTTATTTCCATCTAAAAGCTAAGCACCTTGAATTGATCTACAGGCACACACCTGTACTGCCTCTTAGTGGGAGGTCTCAGAAATAACTCACTTGAAATGCAGATGGCTTACCACAGAGCCATCTAGCAATGGAAGAGGAAACCCCACGGTAGAGGCTGGGGCTGAACTGCTTGTGTCAGGGTGCCACACAGCGGTCATGGCAGAGACTCAAGGGTCTAAAATGCTGCTGAGAGTATTTCTTTGGAGGCAACCAGGGAGCGCATCGCCAGCCTGTGATCAACCCCAGAGAGAGACCAGATGACAATACACAGCCACAACCAGTGAGAACAGACAATGCCTCGGAGACCAGAAGAACCAGCAGATGACACAAGGAAGCAAAGTAAATCTGATCATTCTTCTGCCTTTCTCAAAATCATGGTGTTCCATAATCCTCTTCCTTCAGAAGGGAGAGTCGCTTAAACTAGAACATTACCTGAAGCAATTCTTTAAAACATTGCATTGGAGTAGGATTTTTAAATTTTTTTTCCAGGAACATGTGCACTTTATTGAACACAACTGTGGGAAAGTGTGTGAGGGTAAAAGGCTGATACAGGATCGGCTGGGGGCAGGGTGAGGAATGGAAGCTGGAGTACGTGGGAGACAGGTCACGGGCAGAGCCCCTGGCCGGGATGATTCCTCTGATTTACTGATAGGCTTGCAGAATCAGTATTGGGATGATGATCAGCAGAATGGTCGCGATGATACCCAAAATCAGGGCCCAGATGTTCAGGCACTTGGCGGTGGAGGCGTGGGCCTGGGCCCCGGTCAGGTCGCCAACCATCTTCCTGTTTTTAGACTTCACAGAGTAGGCGAACGCTATGAAGCCCAGGAAGCAGGAGTTCATGAAGAGGGTGTTGAACAGGGACCAGACCACGTGGTCGGGCACGGAGGTCTCGCTTCGGATGTGGATCACGGTGGATGTCAGGGGCGCACGGTTGTGGGGCGCCCCCAGCGCAGCCACCTCATGTTCCTCCTTCAGCATCTCATAGTTCAGGGGACGGCTGGTGCTGGCGGCAGTGAAGAAGGTTTGGACCGTGTGGTTCATGGTGTCCAGGGAAGACGGGCTGTGGTCGGGTAGCTGGGATGCTTCGGATTTTTTAATTTTTTAAAAATTCTTACAGCAGGACTGCAAATACAGTATAAAAACTGTACTCCCTTAGAACCATTTGTGACTAACTTGCTGAAATGATACATCTTAAGACCAAAATAAATCAGTGTAACATCTTTTCAAAAAACAAGAAAATTCTGCTCTATGACTACAATACAAATATGAAAATCAGGAATTAATACTGATAAATTGCTATCATTTTATCCTGAGCTCCATACCAACTTCACAAATTGTCACAATACTGTCTTGTATAGCAAAATGATGCAGTTCAGAAGTGCATGATGCGTGTCTTTATTTCCATCAGGAACACTTTCATGGCCTTGACATTTTTGAAGATCAAAGGCTACATTGTACAATATTCCTCCATTTAGAAACCTCAACTGATACTCCTTACAGTTAGATCTAGATTATTTACCTCTGGCAGGAAGATCCCAGAAGTGATGCTGTGTACTTCTCATCGCATCTGATCCAGTGGTGTGTGATTTTCAGTTTGTTTTATTACTGACAATATTCACTTTGATTACTCCATTAAAGACTGCCTTATCCATGGTAAGGTTATTATTTTTCATTTTTTAACTAACAGGCATTTTGTGAGGAGGTACTTTGAAACTATTTAAATATCCTGCTCTTTCCATACATTTAGTTTGATTATAAATTGACTCATATTTCCCTGTGTTTAATGGGTTATAATTCTTTCCTGTCCTAGTGTATTTTGATGCTCTGTGTGTTTTTGATATGCCCCCTTCATTCTTCAAGCACTTCCTTAGTTTTCTGGCAAATGGGTGCTCCAGGCTCTGATCTACCTTTCTCAATTCTACCTAAGGACTTCAGGACTGAATTCTTCAGGAGGGAAGAGAAGGGAAGAGGAAGAGCTGACAAAGTAAATTTCTATCCTCGTTACCTCCCTATCCAATGTATGAGACTTCAAAGGGCTTATCCTCTGCTATTATGAATGGTAGAGTAAGAAAACTTAAAACCTTGCTAAATCTATGTTACCAGGGAGAAGTGTTAGGACACCTGTGTTCACAGCTCATAGACTTGTCGGTTCCCTGGTGTTCATCCCTTTATAGTGCTTAGCAACAAATCTGTGAAATAGCAGTAACATGAATCTGTTTTAGGATCTTCAATAATGGGAGGAAGTGGGAAAATTTTAACACTATTCTAAAGTGAGTTCAGAGGTTGGGCACAAGAAAGAAGGTTCATTGGTAAAATAAGCCCAAATCGCTGGAGTCTGAGAAAATGTCAAAAAAAATGGAGAACACCAGGAGGCTGAGGCAGGAGAATTGCCTGAATCCAGGAGGCGGAGGTTGCGGTGAGCCGAGATCGCACCATTGCACTCCAGCCTGGGTAACAAGCGAAACTCCGTCTCAAAAAAAAAAAAAAAAAAAAAAAAAAAAAAAAAAAAAAAATGGAGAACACTAAAACCTGTCCAGGATTCAAAGGAGACCTGATGGCTTAAGAAGCAGAGGACAGTGCCACGCCAGCAGAACCTCACAGCTTCTCCCAGGGTTCACAGTGCTTCTAGAGATTAGGAACCAGGTGACAACACTAGCAGTTCTACACCCTCCAAGCAACCGCTTTTTCATAGAAAAATACAGTCTACGTATGATAAATTTTTAACAAGGTTTTTGCCGGGCGCGGTGGCTCATGCCTACAATCCCAGCACTTTAGGAAGCCCAGGCAGGTGGATCACGAGGTCAAGAGATAGAGACCATCCTGGTTAACATGGTGAAACCCCGTATCTACTAAAAATACAAAAATTAGCTGGCCATGGTGGTGCATGCCTGTAGTCTCAGCTACTCGGAAGGCTGAGGCAGGAGAACTGCCTGAACCCAGGAGGCAGAGGTTGCATTGAGCCGAGATCACACCACTGCACTATAGCCTGGGTAACAGAGCGAAACTCCGTCTCAAAAACAAACAAACAAAAAACAACAAAAACCCAATATTTTCTCTTTGGGAAATGGCATATTGAAAGATAGTCATTTCCTACGTTTTTACTTTTCTGATATGTTGGGTTTTTTATAAAATATGTATTTTTGTAATCAGAAAAACTACAGATGTAAAAAATAAAAATAGTTAAGTTATGAATAAGGTGCTAAGTGGTTTCTTTAAAATATCATGTTTAGTTGTTTTCTAAGACATAGTGTTACATTTAGTAAAATGTACACATCTTGAATATATAACTGGTTGGATTTTTACCTATGTGTACATTCCAGTAGCCCCCATTTGGATCAAGATAGAGAATATTTATGTCATACAAGACTGTTTTTTTGCACCCCTTCTTAGCCAATCCCCAACCAAGGTAACCATTATTCCAACTTGTATCACATAGGTTAGGTTCAGGAAGCAGGTTCCAGCTCTGCTTTGATCCTTAATGTTCAGTGACAATCTATACAACTCCCTCTTCTTCTGTTGTCTCAGGAAATGGACTAAAAGATCTTTATGAACACTTTCTGTTTTATTAGTCCACGAAAAATATGATAACTGGAGCATTTTCTCCAGGGATCGTTAGTAATTGAGCAGAAAGAATTATCTCCCAACTTCCATACCTGACTCTGTCTACTGAGCCATAGGGCTTTTGTGAAAATTAGTTCCTGAAGCTGAATCAAATAGTTAACTCAAATGAGAAGGTGATGCTTAATTTTGAAATATTAGGTTAATGCTTCATTCATTCATTTATTCTACCAAAACTTTCTATTTATGACTTGCCCAACATTTGTTTGGGAGGAAAAGGGCTTCTCTGGGGAAGTAGTGATAATCACAGCAGTGCCTGCTCCTCGGTTTAGTGGAAGAATGTAAACACAGGTCCAGATGTCTGTAACGGAGGAAAGAAACTATCAAGGTCACAAGAGAGAGACAGATACAGTTCCAAGAGGGGAGAAAACTCCCTTTCAGCAGGAACGGCAACTCAGGTTTCATGGAAAGGAAAGGCAGTGTGACTGAAGAGCTAGACCTTGAATGATAAGCAGTAGCTGGATGCAGAGAAATGGAGTTTATTCAAAAATGTGCTCTTCTTTCATAAGGGTGACATGCTTCAACTACAGGGCTTACACAGGGAATTCTTTCTTCCAGCAAGATTAATGGTTTTGTACTGAGGTCCCAACAGATTCTAC
The DNA here is from genome assembly GCF_049354715.1 of Callithrix jacchus. Taxonomy (NCBI): domain Eukaryota; kingdom Metazoa; phylum Chordata; class Mammalia; order Primates; family Cebidae; genus Callithrix; species Callithrix jacchus. The sequence continues at coordinate 22,076,246 of NC_133516.1, read as the reverse complement.
CTGATTTATACCTGCCAGTCTGAAGGCCATGATTAGGGAGAATTTTTGTGTAACAGATTGACATCAGTGAATCTTTCATATGTCAGATGAAGAAATTAAGACATATAGAGAAGATTTCATGTTCACAGGGCCGCTGTATATTAGTGATTGTGCTCACAACCCTCAAGGCTGTTCTGTGTATACCTGAAGGGCTCCAAAGTTTTCTGGTTGGGCTGAACAGTTAGATGCCTGATCCAATGCCACAGGATTTTCTTTTCTGGAGAAAAATAGTACATTATAAATGTTGTCTTTTGCTTGTATTGCTGGTGTGAGTGCTTCTTTATTGATTTGACATTTGTATTATTGACTCTAAAAACACTGAATGGCCCGAGACCTCACTTCACTGATTTCTCTGTCGAAAAGCATATCCAGAGATCTTCAGATTTGAGCTCTCTCGGGGTGCTCCTCTGCGCTGTCACTGTACATGAAAAAATCTTTTCACGAAGGAAGCGAACCAGGATCCACATGCCTGGACTCTCAAAAGAAAGTTGGGAAAGGGAAAGTCACAGTTATTGATTTTCTTATAGCCATTTATTCATTTTTAATAATATATTTTAAAATGTTTTACCCACAATTTGAATTACCTTATCATAACATTTTATTGAATATCATATTTTTCCTACCAGAAAAAAATTGCACACGGTGGCTCACTCCTGTAATCCCAGCATTTTGGGAGGCCGAGGTGGGCGGATCACAAGGTTAGGAGTTCGAGACCAGCCTGATCAACATAGTGAAACCCCATTTCTATTAAAAGTGGAAAAATTAACCAGGTGTGGTGGCTTATGCCTATAATCCCAGCTACTCAGGAGGCTGAGGCAGGATAATCACTTGAACCCGGGAAATGGAGGTTGCAGTGAGCCAAGATCACACCACTGCACTCCAGCCTGAGTGGCAGAGCAAGACTCCGTCTCAAAAAAAATTTCTTTTGAATAAACATATATTAAGCTCCATTTATGTGCTAGGAGCTGATATTCTATGAAAATGCAGAAGAAAGAACATCATAGTTTCTCAGCATCATGTATCGTAATTCACAACAGTCTCTACGTACAAGTACTTTTCTAGGTGCTGGGGAGGGAGACGGGGCCTCAGAGGTGATCTCCTACAACTCTCCGTTTTTTCAATGTCGAAATTACAGTTCAGAGATATTATGTAATTTAATCAAGGTCACGTGGCTAATACATTTCACAACTAGGACATGACTTTCTTTCCTAGATTAGTAGGCTTTCCATGACGAAAAAAATGTTCTTTTCATAGGAATAAAAGCAAATCTGGCCAATGTTTTCCTGAATTTGACATATTTTGGTAGGCTATGAACTGTTGGCTGAGGAACTTGAATAATCTCTTCTCAATAAAACAGTATAGATTGCACGGGAACCATCATGTTTTTCTTACCAAAGTGTGTTCAAGAGTCAGTTTGCACAGTTTGGAGTGGGAAAGTCATATAACCAGGAGAGAGTACATATTGTCGAGGAAAAGACATTTTGCTGTAGGATTTATTTTGTGAGAATTTATTTATAACAAATAAAATCTAAAAGGACCAGAATACGATTTGTTCTAAAAGGGACAGTTGCTATCCATAGCATTGCAGTGACTGACCAAGCTACCTGTGTAACTAGAGTCAGAAATCATTTCAGGCTAGCAAGTCTATTATTTTCTTATCCTAGCCTCCATCAGTTGAAATGTGACTGCTGCTGTTATTCATGCTCCCTTTACCTCTACTTTCTCCAGTTTGGATCTAATTTGAACAAAAACAGACAGCCCTCCTTTTTCATACACAAGGCTACATAGGCACAGAACCACAGATTACTTTTTTTTAAACTGTGGGTTCAATGTCATTTATTCATTAGCTCATTATTAGATGCATTTAGCAAACTCTTATTGAGCGTCCACAAAGTGGTAAGGTATTAGATTAAGCATTGGGAAAAAGAGGGTGGAAAAGACATTGTCCTCAGTTAAAGAGACAAGTAAGCATGCTATTTCCAGCATCCTATATAACAAACCACCACAAGGATAATCTCAGAATGTTGGAGCATTTAAGAGGTGCCTCCGACCTAGACCTGAAAATCAGGGAAACAATTTACCTATTATTCTGATTATACAACATGACTACAAGGTAGCTGGGATTTTTTCCCTCATTGTCTCTTTCACTTCAGAAAGTTCAAGTGATCTCTTCACTCATTCATTCAACAAACATTCAGCTATGCAACATAGTACCTGTTAAGTGTATGAGGTGCAGTCCTTGACATAGGTGATACAGTAATAAAAACAAAAGATGAAATCCCCGTGGTCAGAAAATTTACATTTCAGTGGGAGAAGAAAGATATAAACAAAAACATGGAACATGTTGGTTGTTAGTTAGTGCTCAAGAGAAAACTAAATCACATTATGACATACAGAGAAAGTGATTGAGCATCCACAAGGTGGTAGGGTATTAGAAGGGTGAAGGCTGCTATTTTACAGATACTAGTCAAGGAAAGCCTTTCCAGTAAGATGACATTTAAACTGAGGCCTGAGTGAAATGAGGAACCGAGTCATTAGGAATAGCATTCTAGTTAGAGGGAGCAGCAAGTGCTATGACCCCAAATATGCTGGAGAACAGCAAAGTGGTCATTATAGCTAAAGTAAAGAAGAAATTGGGAAGTGAATCATGCCAGGCTATATGATCAGAAGCCCTGGACATTGTAAGCAGAGGAATGGATTGTTTCTTTCATTTCTGTCTCAAAAGTCTATTCTGGTTGTTGCATGTAGATAATAACTAATAGGCAAGGGAAGGCAGGGTTTTTGTTCAGAAAGCCATTTAATAGATAGGGTCTATGGAAGATTCAGACCTTGGACCAGGGTAGCAGGGTGGAGGAGCTGGGAAGTGACTTGATTCTGGATATAGTCTGATAATGAAGTCCATAGGATTCGCTAATGGCTTAACTAAGATTTATGGAATCAGGAAAGGGGTCAAAGTAGGTGCTGGAATTACAATGGTGAACAAAACAGACAGGGGCCTGACCTCAGGGAGTGTATCTACTGGTGGAATAGGCAGCCAATAAACAAATAAATGTGACTACAATTTTGTGAAGAGTACTGAAAAGGAGATAGCAGAGGCTATTGCTGCAAAAATAACAAGGGATGCCTGCTTACAGTAGAGTAGCCAGGTGCAGCGTCTCTGAGAAAGAGGTATTTAAGCTGATCCCTGAAGAACCAGAAGGCACCTGCCATGCTAAGATGCAGGGGTTTGGTGATCAGCTGGAGGCTCCAGCAAACATAATAGCCTGGAGGTCTCAGGGCCAAAAAGAAGTCAGGAATTAAACCAGTTTGCCCAGTCTTATCTGTTGTGTTCAACACTTACCTGCTCCAACACAACGGTTTTCAAGATGTGATCTGTGTACCCCAGAGTTCCCTGAGGCCTTTTAAGGGTGGTCTACAAGGTCAAAACTCTTTTCATGCTAATACTGAGACGTTATATTCACTTTTCCTACACATTCTTTCATGAGTATACAGTGTTTTTCAAAGGGTACCAGGCATATAATATCACAAGAGAATTTTTTTTTTTTTTTTTTTTTTGAGACAGAGTTTTGCTCCTGTTGCTCAGGCTGGAGTGCAATGGTGCAACTCGGCTTACTGCAACCTCCGCCTCCCAGGTTCAAGCAATTCTTTTGTCTCAGCCTCCCAAGTATCTGGGATTATAGGCACATGCCACCACACTCGGCTAATTTTCGTGTGTTTGGTAGAGACGAGGTTTCATCATATTGGTCAGGCTGGTATCGAGCTTCTGACCTCAGGTGATCTACCCACCCTGGCCTCCCAAAGTGCAGGATTACAGGTGTGAGCCACAGTGCCCAGCCTTTTTTTTTTTTTTTCTGAGATGGACAGGGTCTCACTCTGTCACCCAGGTTAGAGTGCAGTGGCACAATCATAGCTCACTGCAGCCTTGAACTCCTAGGCTCAAGTGATCCTCGTGCCTCAGCTACCCAAGCAGCTGGGACTACAGGTACATGTCACCATGCCTGACTAATTTTTTTTTTTTAGAGAGATGGGTGTCTCCCTATGTTGCCTAGGATGGTCTTGAAATCCTGGCTTTAAGCCATCCTCCCGCCTTGACCTCCCAAAGTGATCACAAAAGATTGAATGCAAAGCAAATATGAAAATCCAGCCACTGTCTTTAAGCCAGCTTTGAAAGAGATATTGACATATGTAAAACAATGTCACTCTTCTCACCAAATTATTTTTATTTTGTGGAAAAATCATTTTTTATAACATGTCATTTGTGTTAAGAAAGAGGGTTATTAATGTTATTTTTAAACAAACAAATATTTTTAATTGCTCAGTAATGAGTAAGGTAAATATGAATGAATATAGTCCACAAAAATGGAGGTTCTTCGGGTCCTCCATAATTTCTAAGTGTGCAAACATGTTAAGACCACAAATTTGAGAACTGATACTCTAGTACTAATGTTAAAGCTCACTCAAATTTTGTACTTTGTCTCTAGATATAAAATACCCTTTAACACTCAAAACTTTCTGTAACACACAGTTGAAAGAATTACTAGCATTTATTGAGTGTTTGCTGCATTCTAGGCATGTCCTAAGTGTTCCACATATTTTAACTAATTTAATCCTCTCAAACAAGCCATAAATTGGGTAATTTTATTATATCCATTTTGTAAGGGAGCAACCAAGGAACAGAGACATGAAAACTTGTCGCAGGTCACACAACTAGTAAGTAATGGAACCAAGATTTGAACCCAAGCAGTTTTGCTCTTTAGAAAACATTTCTATCCATCAGCAGTAATTTAATACGTATGAAGAAATAAATGAAGATTTAGTTCTAATGCTATGTAAACCTCCCTTGCAGGGGATTATAGTAGCTCCACCTGTCTGGTGGATCCAGGTCAGGCAGAGTGGTGGCCTGAAATATAGTGCGGTAAGAAGCACCAAGGGCAGGCATGAACGCTGGCTAGGAAGCAGTGAACATCGAGCCATGGAAACTCAACTCTGCTATGTCCCACAGGCAAGTATGAATCCGGGTGAGAGTCAATGCCACAAAATCCAAAGCCATGTGGGTGATCCTTTGAGTAGAGAAAGAGCAAGGGCAGGAGTGCAGTTCAGGCTTCTGCACCAACCCAGCGAGACCTCAGTCATCTAAGCTCTCTGCCCCTCTGATTCTCAAAGGAGGACCATAAGAACCATATGCCATGGAATCATAGCTATAGGTGGGAAATATTTCCCACCCCACTTGATGAAGATCACTGAATTAGAAGTTTCCAGAAAAACAATAGGAAAAGGGCTGGAATGCTTAAGACTTGTTTTGATTTATTGAAGAATTCATAGGATCCCTCATAGGTATCCTAAGTGGATCACCTGGTTTAATAGCATCAGGTTATGGAAAACATCCACATCAGACTATATTTTTCAATACAAGTTGAGTACCCCTAATCCAAAATGCCTGAGACCAGAAGTGTTTGGATTTCAAATTTTTGGATTAGGGATGCTCAACCTGTAATGTACATAGTGAACTAAATAATCACACATGGTTTGCAGATTTTAGCTTGAAGAATCTTTTAAGTGACACAAAAATTCCTAAATGCAAATTTGTTAGAATCAGGCATAAAGACCAGAATCAATAGAGAATAAGAATCTAATTATATTCTACTGAGCATAAATATCATTTATAACAGACATTTGAAAATGTCATTTAAAGTTTTTCTGCTTAGTAGAATGAGATACAACTTTCAGTGTAATGCAATTGTAAGACAAAAGGGAAATGTTTGCATATGAGAACTCAGCCTGATTTGTCACAAACTATATACCCTCTTTGCCTCTCCCCTTCACTAAGATGATCATAGCCTCACCAGAGTGTGTATTATGATAGATGAGAAGAAACTCAGAGAAGCCCATTTGGTTTACATTGGAAAGAGATAATATAAAATAGACACACTCCTTAAGAGCTATCTTCAAAGCCCCATTTACGTCCCTCCCATACCATTCCCATCCCTACCTATAAAGATAAACACCACCTTAATAGTCTTACCATATACTTTTTCCTAAAAATAAATTGTTTAGTTTTGCATATTTTGAACGTAGGTAAGTGAAGTCAAATTGTATGTGCTCTTATGCAATGTGCTTTGTACATTGTACTCTCAGCTTCTGAGATTCATCCACGTAGGTGGAGTTTATTCCTTTTCTCTATTGTGCAGAATTCTACTATTGGCCTCATTCACGTTTTCTTTGTTCATTCTCCTTTTGACTGACAATTGAGATGTTTCAGTTTTTTTCTCCATGCACAGTGCTTCTGTAAACTACCTTGTTCACGAATCTTTGTGCATGTCCCTGTGAGTCACTTGAGAACATACGTCTAGGACCAGATTTGCAGAGATGCGGGATGCACGTCTTCGGTTGCATCTTCATGTCATTTGCTTAATCAAGTACTGAAAGAAATAAGCTAAAATAATTTTGGCTTTACAGCTTTAAATTGAGAGATGATTCCCTTCACATTTACTGTAAATTTGTGAATAATATGTGTGACTTTACTTATATTGCTTTATATTGCCTTATTTTTACTTTTTCTGTGAACTTTCTCTCTCTTTTTTTGACTTTTTTTTTTTGAAACAGTTTCACTCTTGTCACCCAGGATGGAGTGCAATGGGGTGATCTCGGCTCACTGCAACCGCTGCCTCCGGGGTCCAAGTTATTCTCCCGCCTCAACCTCCCAAGTAGCTGAAATTACAGGCACCTGCCACCACACCAAGCTAATTTTTGTATTTTTAGTAGAGACTGGGTTTCACCATGTTGGTTAGGCTGGTCTCAAACTCCTGACCTCAGGTGATCTGCCCACCTCAGCCTCCCAAAGTGCTGGGATTACAGGTGTGAGCCACTGATGCTGGCCCTTTTTTTAACTTCTTTTTGATTTATTGGAATTATGATGGATTATCAAAATGAGACACAATCATTTCTCTCCCTGTAAATGGAATCCCTTTGGCAATAAGACTTTGCATTTCCTTCTATCAAGGGGTGAAAGAAGCTATACCAGTCCTAAGTCTATGCCAGGAGTTAGCAAAAGAAAGCCCACAAGCCAAATCTGGCCTGCTGTCTATCTTTTTAAAAAAAGATTGACTGTAACACAGCCACATTCATTCATTTGCACATTGGCAGTGGATGCTTTCTTGCCAAAACAGCAGAGCTGAGTCATTGCAATTGTATGGCCTGCAAAGCCTAAAATATTTACTATCTGGACCTTTACAGAAAATGTTTGCCAATCTCTTATTTAGGCCTCAAGAGAACTTGCATTAATTCTATTGGTACTTGTCCAGTTGACATGTGAACAAGAGCACGCTGGCCTGCTGGAGGATGAGAGGTTACAAGGAAAAGAGATGAGCTACCCTGTATAAGGCCGTCTCTGACTAGCCAGAGGATAGTTCATTCAGTCCAGGGATGAAGCGTGAGTCATTACATAAGTGAGTCTATCCAAGAACAGCTAAATCCAGCCCAAATTAATGAAACAGCCTAGTTAATCTACCAGTTGATGAGCAATAATAAATGATTGCTCTTTTAAGACACTAAGTTTGAGAGTAGTTTTTCTCATTTCATTTTATTCTAGCAGTGAGAATTTATACCCTCTATTACTTCTATTTTTAATTCTATTAGTGCTCATTCTAAAAATTCTAGTATGCAAAGTCTAAAATTAATCATCATCTTTTCCTTTCTCACAAACTATCCGAGAACCTCAGATGACTGACTCTGATCAGCTTCCTCCCAACTTACATACTATTATTGTACAGAATTTTGGTTCTACCTTACATAACTCAACAAATTAGACATTATTACTGTTAATTATTATATTTTACTGTTATGTTGTTTAGATTTACTCATAAATGCATCTGTTTCTTTGCTTATTTCTTCTTGTACACCATCCCTTTCATGTTTTAAGAAGTTTTTCTGTGAGAATTGGTTATTGCCACATTCTTTCAGCTTTTTTTTTTCAAAAAGTATTTTGTTTCACCTTCATTATTAGAAGATATGTTTTACCAAGTATACAATTCTGGATTCATAGTTATTTTCTCTCTCAATAATTTCAATATGTTATTATACTTTTTTCTGACTTTCATATTTATTTTTTTCTGGGAAACCAGCTGTCATTTTAACAATTTTTTTTTTTTAGAAAATTTGTCTATTTTCTTCATACAGTCACCTTATTTTCTCTCTTTTTGTCATTGTGTTCCACTATACTCTATCTACTAGTGTATTTCTCTTTTTCTTACTTATATTCAGAATTTGTTCAGTTTCCCAAAATGAGAACTGGTTTTTCAAATACATTTGAAATGTTTTGGAGTGTTAACGCCTTACATATTGACTCAATTCTATTTTCCCTTTCTCTTCTTTTGTAATTCCAGTTAGGAGTATGTCAGCTTTCTCATTCTCTTTTGCATTACTTACTACCACTGTCATATACATTTTATTACTTTGTCTCTCTGAGAAGCGTGTTTAATAAATTTTTCTATCTTCCAGTTTATTGATCCTTTTCTCATTTATATAAAGTCTGCTATAACATACATTGAAGTTTTATAAAAATTACAATAGAATTTACATACTGTAAAATTTACCCTTTAAAAAAGTGTACAATTGAGAGTTTTTAGTATATTCACAAAGTTGTACATAATCGTCAATGTCTAATTCCAGAACATTTTTATCACCCCAAAAGAAAACTCACACTCATTAACAGTCACTTTCTTTTTCCTCTTTCTCCAGACACTAGCAATCACTAACCAGGTCTGGCTCTATGGATTTGGCTATTCTGGACATTTCATATACGTGGGATCATACGATATGTTGCCTTTTGTGTCTGGCTTCTTTCACATATCATAATGTCTTCAAGATTTATCCATGTTGTAATATGTATCAGTATTTCACTTTTTATTGCTGGATGATATTCTGTTATAGAGCTAGTATCACATTTTATTTATGCATTCATCAGTTGAAAGACAGTTGGGGTGTTTCTACTTTGTAGCTATTATGAGCAACGCTGTTATGAACATTCATGTGAAGTTTTTGTGTGGACATATCTTTTCAGTTCTCTTGAGTATATGCCTAGGAGTGGGAATGATGGGTCTATGGTAACTCCTTGCTTAACTTCTTGGAGAAAGTGTCTGATGTTTTCCATGGTGGCCACGCCATTTTACATTTCTACCAGCATTGAATCAGGATTCCAATTTCTCCATGTCCTTACCAACACTTGTTACTTTCTGCTTAAAAAAAAACAATTTATACACATCCTACTGGTCATAAAGTGGTATCTTATTGTGGTTTTAATTTGTATTTTCCTAATGACTAATAATGTGCACATCTTATTTTATGTTTATTGACCATTTATATAACTTCTTTGGAGAAATGTCTATATAAGTCCTTTGCCCATTTTAACGGGGATTCTTTTGTCTTTTTGTTGTAAGATTTCTTTATATATTCTGGGTACTAAATCTTTATTTTATATACATATGATTTGCAAATATTTTCTCCCATTATGTAGGTTGTCTTGTGCTCTTTATATACAGTTTCCAATTTTGATGAAGTCTACATATTATTTTGTTGTTGTTGCTTGTGCTTTTAGTGTCATAGCTAAATCATTGTCAAATGCAAAGTCACGTAATGTATTCCTAAATTTTTTTCAAAGACTTATATTTTCTGTTCTTAACATTTAGGTCTCTGATTCATTTTGAATCAGTTTTTGTATATGGTGTGAGGTAAGGGTCCAGCTCATTCTTTTGCATGTGGCTATCTGGTTGACCCAACACCATTTGTTAACGAGGCACAAAACCTTTTTAAATTTAATGACATTTACTTTTTCTATTTTTTTCTTTGGTTACTTATGCTGTAGGTGTCTTACTTAAGAAACCATTATCTAATCCAAGATCACAGAAATGTACACCTAATTATAATATAGATGTTAAATTTAAATATCAATTTTTTATCCCTAAATGTTTATTTGATTTTCTCCTAAATCTGCTTAACTTTACAGTCTCTCATTCCTTAGTCAAATTTTTCTTTTCTATTTATTTTATTATGCATAGCAAACATATTATTCTATTTAGGTCTATTAATTCTAATATTTGAAATCTCTAATATCTTATTCAATTGTCTGTTATTTTTTGCTGGCTTTAGTTTGCCTGATTTCCAGTGAGGGCCTTATGGTTTTGACTGCAAGTTTGAAATTTTATCTATGGGAATCTTAGCTTAAAGATGAATTCCTATATAAGGATTTTTAAATTTTTTTTTTCAAAGGCACAGGATTGTAAAAAAAAAATCTAGGTGCACTTTATTTTTATAATTTGGCAGGTGAGGGAGGGTGTTCAGGGTATCTGGGCTGTCATTTTTCTGAAAATGAGTCCTGTAATTAACCTCTACCTAATATTATAGTTACATATATATATGTATATGTGTGTATATGTTTTTAGACTTTCAGCTGCTCTAAAGAATGTCTGATTTTATTTCTTTCTTTCACAGTACCTAGTATTATTCAATGCCTAAAGAAATGCTTTTTAAAATGTTCAATCAATAAATTAGTAAACTAATTTGTGGATAGAAAGTTAATGTTAATTGATAGAAATTATTAGCTGATGAGTTGAGAACCTCTGAAGGCTTTGAGATGTAATAAAAATCTATATGTTAGCCAAGCATAGCTATAGACACAGGTACATTTTACATAATTTACCACGTTAATTATAGTGTGATTAAAGATAAATTATTGTAAACATACGTTTTGCTAAATTCATAAAAATGTGTGGTCTTTACAATTCTCCCAGCCACCAAATAATAAAACTTCAACTATTATCATATCTGAATAATATTTTACAAACAGGTTCTACTCAAAAAGTTGAAAACACTCACATTATCATAGCATGTCCAGATCATTGTTATGGGTGAATTTTAGTAGTCTGCAGATTTCTTGAAAAAATTTAAATCTAAATCTCTTTCTTGGGAATTTACCTCATAGTTTAATAAGTGACTTGTCTATAATATTCTCTTTAGAAAATAATCCTTTTTAATGGTGTGACATGGGCTAGGGAGCTTGTTCGCCAAAGCAGCTGCTGCACTCGGTATCATTTTTGAAGGCACAGCTTCTTCCTCAGTCAGTGTCGCACGTGACTAAGACTGCATTGCCATGGTCAGAGCATAATGTGCCTAAGAATTGTTTTTGTCTTGTCATTTCATATGTCTTTCCCCAAAAAGAGTTATTCAATCATTTGAAAGAACAATTAGTCAATAGAGTAGGGAAGTATTTAACTTTCAGAACATTCATATAAATAAATCAAATGCAATAAAAGATGTGAAATAACTATAAAGACAGAAAAGCACTGTAAAAACAAATGAAATTATTTTTATTATCAAGATATTAATATTGAAATTGATAATATTTAATAGCACAGCACTCGGCTATGCTTTTCTTTTTAAGGACAATTGTAAAAGCTAAGAAAGTAATGATGAATATTTTTAGATAATACTTGCATATTTCTAATTAATGTCCCTTTTTCCATACACAGAGAATGAATTCAGAGAAGATCTCATTTTGTTTTTAACCCTCAGGATAATAGCAAGTTTATATACTATTGAAGAGGCAGGCAGGAGTTCATGTAGTTCATGAAAAGGCAGCATGCATTCGCAACTCAGAACTTGTCCTGTGAAGGAAGAAAACAACACCCCTTAGACCAAAGAATTAAGAGATGACTTATATTTGAAAAACCACCCACGGCTGCACATTGATGTGTAAGTTGCATTGAGTGCTTTTTGGAAGTGACATGGGAAAAATCCCCATTGTCCTTATTAGCCTCTACAGAAGTTTGTTGAAAGCTCTTCTCAAGGAATACTTCTGCACTTTGTCTTTGGGTTCATGCTCAGTGGTGGTAAATGGATTAACACAGCAGTCTCTGATAGTATGATAGATGGAGTTGGAAGAGCAATTTTCTAAACACCATTTCCTTATTTGATGGATGTTTCCATTGCTATCTCTTCCCTCAGGGCTCTTTGTGTGCAAAATCTTTCTTCTGAAAAGAGTTTTCATTGTATGCTATTAGTACTGAGTGGATTTATGGTGTCCTCTCGTGCAAACAGCCTTTCTGCCATTCTGTAGGCATTATAGAATCTGCTCTAGCACTTTATGCAAAATGATGTCCTAGTTTTTTGATCAAAAGGTTTCACTGGGTTAACATTTTCAAGTATGAGACAGAATTTAGTTCCAAAAAACAACACTGATTTTCTTCTAACCACACAGAAGTGCAGCTGAAACTTACCCATCTAGAGAAGCATTTTTCTTCGTAGATATTTAGTTTAACCCTGTGGTACTCCTCTCGTGTTATCAGCACCTCCATCCATAATCTTACTTGGTTCCATCATAAACCTCAGCTGGGGTCAGAGGAGACATCTTGATTACACCAATCAGCATGTACTTCCCCTCTGTGACCTCTCTCATTTGAACCCTGAAGCATGTAGGTCCCTGTGATAGGTGGGGGAAAAGTTGCCAAGACCAATGAACTAAAACACCAAATTTGGGAGGGAAGGGTTTTTGGTAAACAGCAAGGACATAAGTGTGAGGTCTATTTAAAAATTGTTACTATCGGGCCGGGCGCGGGGGCTCAAGCCTGTAATCCCAGAACTTTGGGAGACCAAGGCGGGTGGATCACGAGGTCAAAAGATCGAGACCATTCTGGTCAATATGGTGAAACCCCGTCTCGACTAAAAATACAAAAAATTAGCTGGGCATGGTGGCGCGTGCCTGTAAGGCCAGCTACTCGGGAGGCTGAGGCAGGAGAATTGCCTGAACCCAGGAAGCGGAGGTTGTGATGAGCCGAAATCGTGCCATTGCACTCCAGCCTGGGTAACAAGAGCGAAACTCCAACTCAAAAAAAAAAAAAAAAAAAAAAATTACTATCTATCTGAACGAAATTTTTTCTCTTACTTTCCCCACCTTCTTTGTAAAAGAACAATCTCTAGTAACGGAGTTGAAAAGTAGATTATGTGCTTCAATAATTTGGAAATAAAAATGGTGAACAGGAGGCAAACTCTCTCTTGAAATTTGGGAATTAGAACAAGCTTCCAGCTGAAATTTTTTGAGAACAATTTCCTTTCTGGCAATAGTTCTTGTACCACCTGGACAAGCAGAGAGCAGTTAGGTGACAGAGTAATGAATATGAATAGGAGAGACCTGAAGACAGCTCCCTCCTGAATCTTCCTGGTACCGCACAATCAGTGAGGAAGAGATGCAAAATGTTATTCCCATAAATAGAATGTGAAATTTTTCTGAAGGTGAGAGCCACTACCTGCTAAAAAGTTCTTTAAAAGAAGTGAGAAAACTTACATTGAAAGAGGTGTAATATTTCAGTCACCAACTGAAAAATGTGAAGCTGAAACCTTTTAAACGTCACCCCTGGCACAGAGCCAAGGAAGGAGACGATATTCTTTCCTTGACAGAATAGTCACTGTGCATAACCCAGGGGCAGAAGACAGACATATTATCATTATTATTATTATTATTACTATTATTATTAGCAGCAGCAGCAGACACTATATAGATGCTGTCAGGGACCACAGGCTCACCTTCACCCCTCCTGCCTATCCCTGAGATATAAATCTCCCCTATGGTCAAGCACCATTCCCTGAAGATGGAGAAGACAGTAGAATCTTGAATTGACAATATTTTAATCTATAATGACTTGGACAATTACTAGAGTAGTACAATGCAAAGTAAGAAGATCACATTGAGTTATATGAGTAAAGTTTACCTGAGTCCTTTACATTGTAATAACCATGAAAGTTAAGATGCTAAAATTTATAGGTTTTTCTTTTTCTTTTTGGTTTATGAAGAGTCCAAAAGGATACCAAGATCAAGTAAAATAATTGGTCTTTTTAGGAAAAATGTGAATAATCAATATGGGGATTGGAGGAACAGGGAAGGGAATTACAAGAAAGTTTCTTAAAATGCTTGCCATTTTTAGAGAAATGTTAGTAGTAGCTTTAGGGGAAAAGAAAACCTTGCATTAAAGCCAAAAGGAGCAGAAGTTGAAACTGTTTATCTGTGAAAGTGTTATATTCTGGAAGATTTTTAAAACCAGAGTTCAGGGAAGCAAATTACCATAAATTCCAGGACAATTTTAATCTAAATTAAGCCTAGATTCCCATGAAAGGAAACAACTATTGGCTTTGGAATGGAGAAGAAAGAAAAATGAACTAGTAATGGACTGTAGATTTTTGAAATGCCCAAGTCTACAATTTGCCTCATTTATACTCTCTTTTTTTTTTTAGTAATTTTATTATTATAATTATACTTCAAGTTCTGGGGTACATGTGCAGAGCATGCAGGTTTGTTACATAGGTATACACATGCCATGGTGGTTTGCTGCATCCATCACTCCGTAATCTACAATAGGTATTTCTCCTAATGCTATCCCTCCCCTATGTCCCCACTCCCTGCTGTCCCTCCCCTATCCCCCCACCCACCAACAGACCCCAATGTGTGATGTTCCCCTCCCTGTGTCCACGTGTTCTTGTTGCTCAATACCCACTTATGAGTGAGAACATGTGGTATTTGATTTTCTGTTCTTGTGTCAGTTTGCTGAGAATGATGGTTTCCAGTTCCATCCATATCCCTGCAAAGGATGTGAACTCATCTTTTTTATGGCTGCATAGTATTCCACAGTATATATGTGCCACATTTTCTTTATCCAGTCTATCATTGTTGGACATTTGCGTTGGTTCCTGATCTTCACTATTGTGAACAGTGCTGCAATAAACATATGTATGCATGTGTCTTTATAATAGAATGATTTATAATCCTTTGGGTATATACCCAGTAGTGGAATTGCTGGATCTAATGGTATTTCTAGTTCTAGATCCTTAAGGAAGTGCTACACTGTCTTCTGCAATAGTTGAACTAATTTCTACTCCCACCAACAGTGTAAAAGCATTCCTATTTCTCCACACCCTCTCCAGGTCTGTTGTCTCCTGATTTTTTAATGATCACCATTCTCACTGGCATAAGATGGTATCTAACTGTGATTTTGATTTGCATTTCTCTAATGACTAGTGATGCTGACCTTTTTTCATATGTTTGTTGGCTGCATAATTGTCTTCTTTTGAGAAGTGTCTGTTCATATCCTTTGCCCACTTTTTGATGATGTTGTTTGTTTCTTTCCTGTCAATCTGTTTTAGTTCTTTGTAGATTCTGGATATTAGCCCTTTGTCAAATAGGTAGCTTGCAAAAAATTTTTCCCATTGCATTGACTGCTGGTTCACTCTAATCATAGTTTATTTTGATGTCCAGAAGCTCTGTAGTTTAATTAGATTCCATTTGTCAATATTGGCTTTTGTTGCCATTGCTTTTGGTGTTTTAGTCATGAAGTCCTTGCCCATGCCTATGTCCTGAATGGCATTGCCTAGGTTTTCTTCTAGGGTTTTTATGGTGTTAGGTCCTATGTTTACATTTTTAATCCATCTGAAGTTAATTTTTGTATAAGGTATAAGGAAGGGATCCAGTTTCAGCTTTCTACATATGGCTAGCCAGTTTTCCCAGCACCATTTATTAAATAGGGAATCCTTTTCCCATTGCTTGTTTTTGTCAGGTTTGTCAAAGATCAGATGGTTATAGATGTGTGGCATTATTTCTGAGGCTTCTGTTCTCTTCCATTGGTCTATATACCTGTTTTGGTACCAGAACCATGCTGTTTTGATTACTGTAGCCTAGTAGTATAGTTTGAAGGCAGGGAAAGTGATGCCTCTGGCTTTCTTCCTTTTGCTTTTTTTTTTTTTATTTTTCTTCTTCTTCTTCTTTTTTTTTTTTTTTCCAATTCCATGTGGTTTTTTCCAATTCCATGAAGAAAGTCATGGTAGCTGGATAGGGATAGCAGTAAATCTATAAATTATTTTGAGCAGTATTGCCATTTTCATGATACTGATTCTTCCGAACCATGAGCATGAAATGTTTCTCTATCTGTTTGTGTCCTGTCTTGTTTTGTTTTGTTGAGCAGGAGTTTGTAGTTCTCCTTGAAGAGGTCCTTCACACCTCTTGTTAGCTGTATTCCTAGGTATTTTATTCTTTTGTAGCAATTGTGAATGAGAGTTCACTCATGTCTGGCTCTCTGATTGTCTGTTATTGGTGTATAGGAATGCTTGTGATTTTTGCACATTGATTTTGTATCCTGAGACTTTGCCGTAGTTGCTTATTAGCTTAAGGAGCTTTTGGGCTCAGATGATGGGGTCTTCTAAATATACAATCATGTCGTCTTCATATGCTTCATTTCTTTTTCTTGCCTGATTGCGCTGGCCAGAACTTCCAATACTATGTTGAATAGGAGTGGTAAGAGAAGCCATCTTTGTCTTGTGCTTGTTTTCAAAGAGAATGCTTTCAGTTTTTGCCCATTCAATGTGATATTGGCTATGGGTTTGCCATAAATAGCTGTTATTATTTTGAGATTTATTCCATCGATACCTATTTTATTGAGGGTTTTTAGCAAAAGGGCTGTTGAATTTTGTTGAAGGCCTTCTCTGAATTTATTGAGATAATCATGTGTTTTTGTCTTTGGTTCTGTTTATGTGATGGATTATGTTTACAGATTTGCGTATGTTGAACCAGCCTTGCTTCCCAGGAATGAAGCCGACTTAATCATGGTGGATAAGCTTTTTGATGTGATGTTGACTTTGGTTTGCCAGTATTTTATTGAGGATTTTTGCATCAATGTTCATCATGGATATTGGCTGGCTTGTTTGTTTGTTTTTGAGACAGAGTCTTGCTCTGTCGCCCAGGCTGGAGTTCAATGGTGCAATCTTGCGTCACTGCAACCTTCACCTCCCAGGCTCAAGCAATTCTCCTGCCTCAGCTTCGCAAGTAACTGGGATTACAGGCATATATCACTAAGCCCAGTCAAATTTATTTGTTTTTAGTAGAGACAGGGTTTCACTGCATTGGCCAGTCTGGTCTTGAACGCCTTACCTCAAGTGATCCGCCTTCCAAAGTCTTAGGATTACAGGCGTGAGCCACTCCTCCTGGCCATTTGTACCTTTTTAAGGTAAAACTCTCACACCACAGTTTGCATGCTTCAGATGACCTATTAATAATGCAAGAAAAATGGCAGAAATGTGTCCTATGAACCCAGGCAAATGATAATTGCTGGATGGAAATTACCATTGTAAGATGAAGAATCATCAATGGCAAAGCAAAAGTCTGTTTAGATACTTCTCAGGTTCATGTTTTAGTGACTATCATCATTTCACCTTTGGCGACCAGAACACGTTATGCTTAAGCATATTTCCAGTGGACTATAAAGGCTGAAATGATAATTATTTGAAAATAATTTCAGCTTTGGTTTTAATAGCCAGAGACTCTATTTCTCAACATATTAGACTAGAAGAGCAATCAGATTTTAACAGCTTGTTTTTCTAAAAAAAAATCCTAATTCCAAAATGGAATGCAGCTGGTTGTTTTTTATTATTGTCTTGAATATTCTCCTTTTATTCCTGTATTTCAATACCTTTTGTTTTTTGAAAACTAAGGAATGAACTAAGATAAACTTAATCCAAAAACGTTACCTTAAATGAACTTTAGTTCAAACATTTCCAGCTGGTTAACTCCATCTACTACTAAAAAGTGACATTTACAAAATACTACAAGAAAATTTTAATCCCCATTGCTTCCCTTTCATTAGAAAGCAAGACCCAGTTTCGTGGGTACTATTTTATACGGCAAACTCAAACTTGCTCTTTGGGCAAAAGATTAAAAGCCTTTGTCTCAGGCACATGGACATTTTCGGCCACTGTGCAGAAACCATTGCAAAGTACCATAGAAATTCTTCCCACCTTAGTACTTTGAATAGCATACTCCACTTCCAATTATGCTAGAAATCCAAGGCAGCTTGGTGAAAAATAATAACACTAAATTATCTCAATAACCAACTCTTTCAGATATACTTCATGAGCGTGTGAAAAATTAAAATCACAAAGAAGTTTTCAAAGAAGGAACATCTTTGTCATTTATATTTGTCTTCAGGGCCTTAACATATGGTGAGGGTGCTAAATCAGTCCTGTATTATTGTAGTCAGCAATAACAAATGGAAAATGACGTCCAAAGAAAACTCAAACAGAATGAATCACTGGTAAATGAAAAGGCTTTCAGAGGTAACCGGACATCTTGGCAGACAGAGCAGCGTCAGCTTCACTTCCTGTCCCTTCTCTCTTCCATCCTAATCTCTGCTTTAACCTCCTCTTTCTGGAACAAATAAAGCTGCTCTTAACTGGATTTCCTGTCCCTATGATCTCTTCCTTCTGGTCCATTTTATACTTCATAAGTTTTCCTGAAATATATTTTTATCATTTATTTTAAAAACTATTAATGTATACTTTTTTTAATTTTCAGGGTTCTTCATGGAACTTTCTCCTGCTAAACCTCATTTTATTTTATTTTAATTTTTATTTATTTATTTATTTATTTTTATTGCATTTTAGGTTTTGGGGTACATGTGCGGAACATGCAAGACATTTGCATAGATACACACATGGCAGTGTGTTCTGCTGCCTTCCTCCCCTTCACCCACATTTGGCTTTTCTCCCCAGGCTATCCATCCCCAGCTCCCCCCCCACAGCTCTCTCCCCCTCTTCCCCCCAATAGACCCCAGTGTTTGGTACTCCCTTCCCTGTGTCCATGTGTTCTCATTTTTCATCACCCACCTATGAGGGAGAACATGCGGTATTTCATTTTCTATTCTTGTGTCTGTTCTCCAGATTCATCCATGTCCCTACAAAGGACACAAACTCATCCTTTTTGATTGCTGCCTAATATTCCATGGTGTATATGTGCCACATTTTCCCAGTCCAGTCTATCATCGATGGGCATTTGGGTTGGTTCCAGGTCTTTGCTATTGTAAACAGTGCTGCAATGAACATTCGCGTGCATGTGTCCTTATATTAGAATGATTTATAGTCCTTTGGATATATACCCAGTAATGGAATTGCTGGGTCAATTGGAATTTCTATTTCTAAGGCCTTGAGGAATCGCCACACTGTCTTCCACAATGGTTGAACTAGTTTACACTCCCACCAACAGTGTAAAAGTGTTCCTATTTCTCCACATCCTCTCCGGCATCTGTTGTCTCCAGATTTTTTAATGATCGCCATTCTAACTGGCGTGAGATGGTATCTCAGTGTGGTTTTGATTTGCATCTCTCTAATGACCAGTGATGATGAGCATTTTTTCATGTTTGTTGGCCTCTTGTATGTCTTCTTTTGTAAAGTGTCTGTTCATATCCTTTGTCCATTTTTGAATGGGCTTGTTTGATTTTTTCCTGTAAATTTGTTTGAGTTCTTTGTAAATTCTGGATATCAGCCCTTTGTCAGATGGCTAGACTGCAAAAAATTTTTTCCCATTCTGTTGGTTGCCGATTCAGTCTAGTGACTGTTTCTTTTGCTGTGCAGAAGCTGTGGAGTTTGATTAGGTCCCATTTTTCTATTTTGGCCTTTGTTGCCAATGCTTTTGGTGTTTTGTTCATGAAGTCCTTGCCTACTCCTATGTCCTGAATGGTTTTGCCTAGATTTCCTTCTAGGGTTTTTATGGTGCCAGGTCTTATGTTTAAGTCTTTAATTTATCTGGAGTTAATTTTAGTGTAAAGTGTCAGGAAGGGGTCCAGTTTCTGCCTTCTGCACATGGCTAGCCAGTTTTCCCAACACCATTTATTAAACAGGGAATCCTTTCCCCATTGCTTGTTTTTGTCAGGTTTATCAAAGATTGTATGGTTGTAGATATGTTGTGTTGCCTCTGATGCCTCTGTTCTCTTTCATTGGTCTATATCTCTGTTTTGGTACCAGTACCATGCTCTTTTGATTACTGTAGCCTTGTAGTATAGTTTGAAATCCAGTAGTGTGATGCCCCCCGCTGTGCTCTTTTTGCTTAGAATTGACTTGGCTATGCAGGCTCTCTTTTGGTTCCATATGAAGTTCAAGGTGGTTTTTTTCCAGTTCTGTGAAGAAAGTCAGTGGTAGCTTAATGGGGATAGCATTGATTCTGTAAATTACTTTAAGCAGTATAGCCATTTTCACGATATTGATTATTCCTAACCATGAACATGGAATGTTTCTCCATCTCTTTCTTTCCTCTCTTATCCCGTTGAGCAGTGGTTTGTAGCTTTCCTTGAAGAGGTCCCTTACGTTCCTTGTGAGTTGTATTCCTAGGTATTTTATTCTTTTTGTAGCAATTGTAAATGGCAGTTCATTCTTGATTTGGCTCTCTTTAAGTCTGTTATTAGTTATAGGAGTGCTTGTGATTTTTGCACATTGATTTTATATCCTGAGACGGCTGAAGTTGCTTACCAGTTTCAGTAGTTTTGGGGCTGAGGCAATGGGGTCTTCTAGGTATACTATCATGTTGTCTGCAAATAGTGACAATTTGGCTTCCACCTTTCCTATTTGAATACCCTTTATTTCTTTTTCTTGCCTGATTGCTCTGGCTAGAACTTCCAGTACTATATTGAACAGGAGTGGTGAAAGAGGACATCTTTGTCTAGTGCCGGATTTCAAAGGGAATGCTTCCAGTTTTTGCCCATTAAGTATGATATTGGCTGTTGGTTTGTTGTAAATAGCTTTTATTACTTTGAGATACGTTCCATCGATACCGAGTTTATTGAGGGTTTTTAGCATAAAGGTGGTTGAATTTTGTCAAATGCCTTCTCTGTGTCAATTGAGATAATCATGTGGTTTTTGTTTTTGGTTCTGTTTATGTGGTGAATTACGTTTAAAGACTTGTGTATGTTGAACCAGCCTTGCATCCCTGGGATGAATCCTACTTGATCATGATGGATAAGTTTTTTGATTTGCTGTTGCAATCGGCTTGCCAGTATTTTATTGAAGATTTTTGCATCTATGTTCATCATGGATATTGGCCTGAAGTTTTCTTTTCTTGTTGAGTCTCTGCCAGGTTTTGGTAACAGGATGATGTTGGTCTCAGAAAATGATTTGGGAAGGATTCCCTCTTTTTGGATTATTTGGAATAGTTTCAGAAGGAATGGTACCAGCTCCTCTTTGTGTGTCTGGTAGAATTTGGCTGTGAACCCATCTGGACCTGAATTTTTTTTTGTGTGGTAGGCTCTTAATTGCTGCCTCGACTTCAGACCTTGTTATTGGTCTATTCATAGTTTTGGCTTCCTCCTGGTTTAGGCTTGGGAGGACACAGGTGTCCAGGAATTTACCCATTTCTTCCAGGTTTACTAGTTTATGTGCATAGAGTTGTTTGTAATATTCTCTGATGATGGTTTGAATTTCTGTGGAATCTGTGGTGATTTCCCCTTTATCGTTTTTTATTGCATCTATTTGGTTGTTCTCTCTTTTCTTTTTTACCAGTCTGGCTAGTGTTCTGTCTATTTTGTTGATCTTCAAAAAACCAGCTTTTGGATTTATTGATTTTTTGAAGGGTTTTTCGTGTCTCTATCTCCTTCAGTTCAGCTCTGATCTTAGTTATTTCTTGTCTTCTGCTAGGTTTTGAGTTTTTTCTATCTTACTCCTCTAGCTCTTTCAATTTTGACGATAGGGTGTCAATTTTGTATCTCTCCACTCTTCTCATGTGGGCACTTATTGCTATATATTTTCCTCTAGAGACTGCTTTAAATGTGTCCCAGAGATTCTGGCATGTTGTGTCTTCATTCTCGTTGGTTTCAAAGAACTTCTTTATTTCTGTCTTCATTTCATTGTTTATCCAATCAACATTCAAGAGCCAGTTGTTCAGTTTCCATGAAGCTGTGCGGTTCTGGGTTAGTTTCTGAATTCTGAGTTCTAACTTGATTGCACTATGGTCTGAGAGACTGTTTGTTATGATTTCTGTTGTTTTGCATTTGCTGAGGAGTGCTTTACTTCCAATTATGTGGTCAATTTTAGAGTAGGTGTGATGTGGTGCTGAGAAGAATGTATATTCTGTGGATTTGGGGTGGAGAGTTCTGTAAATGTCTATCAGGTTTGCTTGTTCCAGGTCTGAGTTCAAGCCCTGGATATCTTAGTTAATTTTCTGTCTGGTTGATCTGTCTAATATTGACAGTGGAGTGTTAAAGTCTCCCACTATTATTGTGTGGGAGTCTAAGTCTCTTTGTAAGTCATTAAGAACTTGCCTTATATATCTGGGTGCTCCTGTATTGGGTCCATATAAATTTAGGATCATTAGTTCTTCTTGTTGTATCAATCCTTTTACCATTATGTAATGTCCTTCTTTGTCTCTTTTGATCTTTGTTGCTTTAAAGTCTATTTTATCAGAGATGAGAATTGCAACTCCTGCTATTTTTTGCTCTCCATTTGCCTGGTAAATCTTCCTCCATCCCTTTATTTTGAGACTTTGTGTATCCTTGCCTGTGAGATGGGTTTCCTGGATACAGCACACTGATGGGTTTTGGTTTTTTATCCATTTTGCCAGTCTGTGTCTTTTGATTGGTGCATTTAGCCCATTTACATTTAGGGTAAATATTGTTATGCGTGAATTTCATACTGCCATTTTGATGCTAGCTGGCTGTTTTGCCCGTTAGTTGATGAAGATTCTTCATTTTGTTGATGCTCTTTAGCATTTAGTGTGTTTTTGGAATGGCTGGTACTGGTTGTTCCTTTCTATGTGTAGTGCCTCTTTCAGGAGCTCTTGTAAAGCAGGCCTGGAGGTGACCAAATCTCTGAGTACTTGCTTTTTCGCAAAGGATTTTATTTTTCCTTCACTTATGAAGCTCAGTTTGGCTGGATATGTAATTCTGGGTTGAAAGTTCTTTTCTTTAAGGATGTTGAATATTGACCCCCACTCTCTTCTTGCTTGTAGTTTCTGCTGAGAGATCTGCTGTGAGTCTGATGGGCTTCTCTTTGTGGGTGACCCGAACTTTCTCTCTGGCTGCCCTTAGTATTTTCTCCTTTATTTCAACCCAGGTGAATCTGACGATTATGTGCCTTGGGGTTGCTCTTCTTGCAGAGTATCTCTGTGGTGTTCTCTGTATTTCCTGGATTTGAGTGTTGGCCTGTCTTGCTAGGTGGGGGAAATTTTCCTGGATAATATCCTGAAGAGTATTTTCCAGCTTGAATTCATTCTCTTCATCCCCTTCTTGTACTCCTATCAAACGTAGGTTAGGTCTCTTCACATAGTCCCACATTTCTTGGAGACTTTGTTCATTCCTTTTTGCGTTTTTTTCTCTAATCTTGGTTTCTCATTTTATTTCATTGAATTGATCTTCAACTTCTGATATTCTTTCTTCTGCTTGGTCAGTTCGGCTGTTGAAACTTGTGCATGCTTCACGAAGTTCTCGTGTTGTGTTTTTCAGCTCCTTCAATTCATTCATATTCCTCTCTAAGTTATCCATTCTTGTTATCATTTCCTCGAATCTTTTTTCACATCTTTTTTCAAGGTTCTTAGTTTCTTTGCATTGATGTAGAACATGATCTTTTAGCTCACAGAAGTTTCTCATTATCCACCTTCTGAAGTCTGATTCCGTCATTTCGTCACAGTCATTCTCCGTCCAGCTTTGTTCCCTTGCTGGTGAGGAGTTTTGGTCCTTTGTAGGAGGCGAGGTGTTCTGGTTTCAGGTGTTTTCCTCCTTTTTGCGCTTAAACCTCATTTTAAACTGTGGCTCAGAGCTGTGAGTTTAAAGGCCTATAACTGCAGTCAGCTACTCCTCTCACCAAGAACTTGAAATGGCCTTCTGTTTTACATTGTATCTGGTGCTGAATTCTTCCTCTCATTCAAGGCTTTCTGTATGCTCATGATTACCCCAAATCTCCAAGTTTATTCTCTATGATCTCAATTCCTACCTTTGATAATAACTTTATTTGACATGATCTCAACACCTATTTCTGACATTCCTACTTTCAGTAGATATACTCTGTTCATTAGCATTCAAATTGTATGCAATTCCATAATCTTTCTAAGTTTCGAGTGACAGCAAATAATTTCTAAAAGTCTACATGGTTTCCTTCATTATTTCAGCTTTTATTTTAGAATCAGAGGATACATGTGCAGGTTTGTTACAAAGGCAGTGCATGATGCTGAGGTCTGGAGTATGACTGAACACAGCACCCAGGTAGTGGGCATAGTACCCAGTTGTACATCCTTCTCCTTCCCTTCCTCTGCTGTTTCTTTCTTAATATTCATATGTACTCAATGTTGAGCTTCCACTTATAAGCATGAATATGTGGTATTTGATTTTTTTTCTGTATTAATTCACTCAGGATGCCAGTCTCCAGCTGCATCCATGATGCTGCAAAGAACATCATTTTTCTCTTTTGATGGCTGCATAGTGTTTTATGGTATATCTGTACCACATTTTCTTTATGCAGTGCACTGTGGATGGACACTGGGGTTGATTCCATGTCTTTACTATTGTGATTAGTGCTGTAATAAACATGCAGGTGCATGTGTCCTCTTGGTAGAACGAATTATTTTCCTTTGTTTCCCTTATTTTCAATGGAAACAACATACACTTACTATGATAATATTAAAATTAGACCTCATGTACTCTTTTCTTAGAGTCCAGGCAAATAATGTCTCACCAAAATGAACTGGTAACTAGAAATATGTTGTATCTGTTGCCCTTTCTGTTCCACAACAGAGAATCCATGTATTTGGAAACTCCATGGGAACTAACTGATTAATGTAATAAAGTTTATTTCAAGACAACAAACATTCAGTATTTACCACATGAAAAAGACTGTGATGACTAAATCGGAGAATACACAGATGGCTAGCATACTGCTTCTATCCTTCAAGAATACAAAATCAAATGGGGAAGAGACACAAACATAATTATTGTTAATATATAAGTTAGAGGGCAAGAGAGATTTTTTTGGCTGAACTGAGCACTTAAGGATTTTTAAAGAAAGAAGGATTTGAGTTGGCCTTAAAAGACTTACAGGATTCTATAAGGCAAGGAAAATCTGGCAGAGGTCAGTTTCAGTTCATTCCTCAGCATCATATTACATCATAATTATTAGGTTGGTACAAAAGTAATTGCAGTTTTTGCTATTAAAAGTGATGAAAAAAAACCATAATTACTTTTATACCAACCTGGTATTTGTTTAAGTGCTTTTCTTCTCCAACTGAAGATTAGCTCCTCTGGGAGTTTCTGCTTTCCCATCTTTGCATCCCCAGAGTCTACTAAACGCCTAGTTACTGGAATTTCTGAGTAAATATTTGTTGAATTAATTAATAGATAGCTATTAGCTCCTAAAAATGGTTAATGCCTCTCAGATCTGTACCTAGTAGTTGC
This sequence comes from Callithrix jacchus, assembly GCF_049354715.1. Taxonomy (NCBI): domain Eukaryota; kingdom Metazoa; phylum Chordata; class Mammalia; order Primates; family Cebidae; genus Callithrix; species Callithrix jacchus. The sequence goes on along the minus strand of NC_133516.1, from coordinate 22,050,978 downwards.
TTAATGAAGTTTCACTAAGGGTATAACAAAAAGCACATTCAAAAAACTACAAATGCAAAGACTCCTCTCATGCATAGCTGTTATGTCTGTAAGAATGGATCTTTCACACAATATTCTCCATGATGGTTCTGTTGATGAAAAGAGTCAAACTGTAAAATATTTTAAGAGATTTATTCTGAGCCAAATATGAGTGATCATGGCCCATGACACAGCTGTCAGGAGGTCCTGAAAGCATATGCCCAATGTCGGGGTACAACTTGGTTTTGTATATTTTAGCGAGGCACGAGACATCAATCAAATACATGTAAGAAATATAGTTTGGTTCAGAAAGGCAGGAAAACTCAAAATCGGGGCTTCCAAGCTACAGGTTAATTTAAACATTTTCTGGTTGACAATTGGTTGAGTTTATCAGAAGACCTGGGATCAATAGCAAATGTTCAGATTCAGATAAAAAGTATGGAGACCAAATTTTATTGTGCAAAGGAAGCTCTCAGCAGACTTCAGAGACAGACAGACAGAGAGAGAGAGAGAGAGAGAGAGAGAGAGAGAGAGAGATAGAGAGAGAGAGAGAGAGAGGGAGCGCAGGTTGTAAAAGCTTCTTATCAGACCTAAAAGGGTGCCTGGCTCTTAGTCTCTTAGTTGATGATCTTCTGGATCTGGAAAGGAAGGAGGCAAAACAAGGGGAAAGAGGATTCTCTGTAGAATATGGATTTTTCCCAGAAGGGACGGCTTTGCATGGCCATTTCTAAACATGATAGAGAAACATGTTTTGGTGTAAAATATTTTGATTTTTCTTCCTTATTATGCCTGAGTCAGATTGGAAAGTAAGTCACTGTATACAGGGTTAAATAAAACCCATTTGATGAGAATTTACATTTTGTAGGGTGTGACTCCCCAGACCCCTTTGATAGGAATTTGAGCAAGATAAAAATAATCAGAGCTTAGTCCTCAGTTCTTATGAAAAGCACTGTACTTGGCGCTAACAGCATAAAACTAATACCAACCAGCACTGTGTAAGAACTGGAAAACTCTCTTTCAGGCCAGAACCAACCCTGTCCTGAGTGTTCTGTTCAGTGAAGAGTCTCATTCCTGCTGATTGAGGGGTTGTGTGAGGAGATGAGAAGTGTTGAATGAGCTGGTGCCCTCTTAGGAATCAGTGAGAGGTTACGGTCATATGTGTGAGGTTAGTGTAGTATTTGTGATTCTCTTACTGCCCTAAATGAAGAAACAACGAAATATTACATCATGATCACCTGCACCTACAGCCTTCCCAAAGAGGAAATCAGATAAGATGAGAAACAAAATACTGCTTTCTTTTTTTTTTTTTTTTTAAATTTTTTATTGGATTATAGGTTTTGGGGTACATGAGCAGAGCATGCAAGACAGCTGCGTAGGTACACACATGGCAGTGTGCTTTGCTTTTCTTCTCCCCTTCACCCACATTTGGCATTTCTCCCCAGGCTATCCCTCCCCACCTCCCCCTCCCACTGGCCCTCCCCTTTTCCCCCCAATAGACCCCAGTGTTTAGTACTCCCCTTTCTGTGTCCATGTGTTCTCATTTTTCATCACCCACCTATGAGTGAGAATATGCGGTGTTTCATTTTCTGTTCTTGTGTCAGTTTGCTGAGGATGATGTTCTCCAGATTCATCCATGTCCCTACAAACGACACAAACTCATCATTTCTGATTGCTGCATAATATTCCATTGTGTATATGTGCCACATTTTTCCAATCCAGTCTATTATCAATGGGCATTTGGGTTGATTCCAGGTCTTTGCTATTGTAAACAGTGCTGCAATGAACATTCGTGTACATGTGTCCTTATAGTAGGACGATTTATAGTCTTTTGGATATATACCCAGTAATGGGATTGCTGGGTCAAATGGAATTTCTATTTCTAAGGCCTTGAGGAATCGCCACACTGTCTTCCACAATGGTTGAACTAATTCACACTCCCACCAACAGTGTAAAAGTGTTCCTTTTTCTCCACATCCTCTCCAGCATCTGTTGTTTCCAGATTTTTTAATGATCGCCATTCTAACTGGCATGAGATGGTATCTCAATGTGGTTTTGATTTGCATCTCTCTGATGACCAGTGACGATGAGCATTTTTTCATATGATTGTTGGCCTCATATATGTCTTCTTTCGAAAAGTATCTGTTCATATCCTTTGCCCACTTTTGAATGGGCTTGTTTGTTTTTTTCCTATGAATCTGTTTGAGTTCTTTGTAAATTCTGGATATCAGCCCTTTGTCAGATGGGTAGACTGCGAAAATTTTTTCCCATTCTGTTGGTTGCCGATCCGCTCTAGTGACTGTTTCTTTTGCCGTGCAGAAGCTGTGGAGTTTGATTAGGTCCCATTTGTCTATTTTGGCTTTTGTTGCCAATGCTTTTGGTGTTTTGTTCATGAAGTCCTTGCCTACTCCTATGTCCTGGATAGTTTTGCCTAGATTTTCTTCTAGGGTTTTTATGGTGCCAGGTCTTATGTTTAAGTCTTTAATCCATCTGGAGTTAATTTTAGTGTAAGGTGTCAGGAAGGGGTCCAGTTTCTGCTTTCTGCACATGGCTAGCCAGTTTTCCCAACACCATTTGTTAAACATGGAATCCTTTCCCCATTGCTTGTTTTTGTCAGGTTTATCAAAGATTGTATAGTTGTATGTATGTTGTGTTGCCTCCGGTGCCTCTGTTTTGTTCCATTGGTCTATATCTCTGTTTTGGTACCAGTACCATGCTGTTTTGATCAAAATACTGCTTTCTAAATAGTTATATAAGAGCTCAGTAACTTCCCATTCAGGGTCTTCTTGTAAGCTGAACTGGATGGAGCACACGGTCTCATGTTGAGAAAAGAATGGTGCTAGTTCTCCGTCTTTACTCTAAATTCTAGGATCAAGGTTCATTTTCAGAAAGAGATCTATGCCAAACAAGCCCTGACATAATTTACCATTCATTTGCACATTTTAGGGAGATGGAAAAGAAGAACAAAACCTGGTTAGGCCTGTTTCAAAGAGGCAAACCCTGTCTACATCTGCAAAAGGAAAAGAAAGAGACTAATAGTTAGAGTTGCTTATCTTTAAGGAATGTTGGTATATGTACCCCAATGTATGTTCTAGATTCTGACCCATGTGTCAACTCTTCTGCCTTCAAGGGACTGAATAAATGCATGGGTGTGGTAACAAGAGACCAACATGTCCATTCCTTTCATAGTACCTATCACGTTCATACACTTGAAAGCATTTTCAATTACACTTGTCTACCAAATACCCATTGAGCAGTATATTTTTATTCACTCGGCATATATTTATCAAGTGTTTTTATCTACTAGGTGCTCTGGTAGACACTAGAGATGCAATGGTAAATGAGAGAATGAAGATTCCTGCCTTAATAGCCTTTGTAGTTTGGTCAGGAATTAAGAGAAACAAGCCATTTTAATGCAATATAAAAGTGCTGTGATAAAGAAAGTACAGGTGGTATAGGAAAAAAAAATAGGGCAAGAAGTGTAGAATTGATGGCATTGAAGTTCACCAGGAAATCTTCACAGTGGAAATAATAGGCAAGCTGAGACCTGAAGGAGAACTTAGGTGTAAAGCATATCAATTAGTTGTGTTCGTTGGTTTTTGCCTGATAAGCATTCATTCCTCCAACTTCTGGCATCAACACCTTGATTTCCCTCTGGGCAAGTACCCCTCCCCAACTTTCCATTCATGATGGTTGGCTAAGGCTGGCATCAACCCCACACTCTTGGAGTCAGAACGCTGTTCAGATCAGTCAACTAGAGTATTTCATTCCTACAGTCCTCATGATTGGTTCAGTTATGTGCATGTTACCTAAGCTAGGCCAGTAAGACTGATTCCAAGGGCATGTGTTAAAACTATTAGACAAGAGGCCTTCTGGTGCACTGAAATTACTTACCTAATGGACTGTAAAGCTGGAGCTTTGTGAAGATAGATAGCACAGCATATTGGTATCTAGATATAAAGCAGGAAACGGGGTGAGGGGACATGAATAATGCCTCCATCTATCTTCTATCAGGAAAGCAAAATCTTTCTCAGAAGCCCCACCGAACACTCTCCTTAGTCTTGCTTCCCAGAACTAGGTCACAAAGTCAACCTTACTTGTAAGAGATGCTAAGAAAACAGGAATAGGATTTTCAGAGTTGGCATAGACTTGTCATGGTCTATAGCCTACTGCTGGGCACAGCGCTGTACTCTCAACAACAACAATAATAATAGTAATAAAAACAAACAAACAAAACCCAAAAAACTCAGATTCTTTTAGTACAGAAAAACAGGAAAATGGGTATTGAGAGGAACCAGCTATGGTAGCCACAATGCATGATGATATTAATATTTCAGATTCTTACTCTTGTATGAGTTCTCTAGGGCTGGCATAAGAGAATACCATAGATTAGGTGACTTAACAAGATAAATTAATTTTCTGGCAATTCTGGAACCTACAAGTTCAAGATCAAGATGGTGGCAGGCTTGGTTTCTGCTGAGGGCTCTCTTCTTCGCTTGCAAGTAGCTGCCTTCTTGCTGTGTGCACGTATGGTCTTTACTCTGTGGGCATGCCCGCTGATATCTCTGAGTGTCCAATTTCCTAAGGACACCAGTCAGATTGGATTAGGGCCCACTCTCAGGCCTCATTTAACTTAATCACCTCTTTAAAGGCCTATCTCCAAATACAGTCACATTCTGACATATTAGGGGTTAGGATTTCAACATATACATTTGATGGGGGGCAGGACACAATTTAGCCCACAATAATTTATAACAGTAATTTGCTTCCAGGAAGTTAATAAAATGTATTATTTTAGCAGTAGGAGTACAACTCTTCTTCTCTTACTACATCTTTTAAAAATTAAGAATTTTCATTTTACAAATCACTTTAACTTTATTAAAGGAAAATATATTGAGTGTTGTAGTGATTTGCAATCCTTTATACCAGCAAACATAAGTGATTTTCAGGTGTATTTTTCTCATATTAATTTCATCTTTTATTATACCAGACATCTCTCAGCCTCCCCTTGGTTCCAACCACAGCTAACACAGAGGACTCCCTTGGCACCCAACGTCTTCTGTGCTCCTGCCCCCAGGGCCTCTCCAACACAGTGGAGAAGGACTTCGGTTGGACTTCACTCTGCAAATAGCTCAGAAGTGCTAGAGAGTTAGCAGTCCCGGATAACTTCTAACCAGTGGGATGTGGAAAACAAAGAGTAGATTCTCAACTGGGTGCGGTGGCTCACACCTATAATCCCAGCACTTTAGGAGGCTGAGGCAGGCGGCTCATGAGGTCAGGAGTTTGAGATCAGCCTGGCCGATATGGTGAAAATCTGTCTCTACTAAAAATACAAAACTTAGCCAGGTGTGGTGGCACACACCTATGGTCCCAGCTACTCGGGAGGCTGAGACAGAAGAATCCCTTGAACCCAGGAGGAAGAGGTTGCAGTGCGCTGAGACTGTGCCACTGCACTTCAGCCTGGGCAACAGAGTGAAACTCCATCTCAACAACAACAACAACAAAAGAATAGATTCTTTTCTCCAACAATCCTTGGGTGGCCAATTCTGAGCGTTCACTGCACTCTTAACCACATCCCAGTGGGACTGAACCTCAGTTGGTGGGTAACTCAATCACATACCTTTGTATTGACTTTTTCTCCACCTCTATTTCAATCTGCTCAGTTCCCCACTTCTGTCTACCTGAGTTCATTCCCTCCCTATCCCAAATAAATTGTTTGCACAAAAGTCCAATTTCAGCCTCTGCTTTCAGAAGCTACAGAATCTGCAAGCTGTTATTTGGTTATGCCTTTTTGGTTTTGTTGTTTTCTCAAAAACATTATTTATCATGAATGTTTTCTATATCAAAGATATTAACCTTTGGAGAAAATGTCAATAGAATTATGAAGGGGGTATATCCCTTGGATTCTATGCCATGCCAAGCCATGTTTGAGATCAAAATTCTTGTATTTGTCTTAATGTTTCAGAAATGCAATGTTTAAGAGTATCTGCTTTGCAGTTAATTTTAGGCAAAAGCCTGAGAAGTGCTGGCAGTGTCCATCTTACGTTGTTGTTTCTGTCATAGTTTTTAATTTAGAAATCGTTTTTATATTTCCGTAAAATTCCACCTGACATAAGATGGTTTCCTCTTTAGGGCTGTTTGTTTTAGCTTTAGAGATAGAGCACCCTTTTGAATTTTCTTGAGAATATAAATAAAATTATTATTATATATTTTTTTGAGATGAAGTCTTGCTCTGTCACCCAAGCTGGAGTGCAATGGCGCTATCTCGGCTCATTGCAACTCCCCCCGCTGTGTTAAAGCGATTCTCCTGCCTCAGCCTCCTGAGTAACTGGGACTACAGGCACATGCCACCATGCCTGGCTAATTTTTTGTATTTTTTGTAGAGATGGGGTTTCACTATGTTGGCCAGGCTGGTCTAGAACTCCTGACCTCGTGATCCACCTGCCTTGGCCTCCCAAAGTGCTGGGATTACAGGCGCGAGCCAATGCACCCAGCCTTAAAATTATTTTTTAATATGTCTCTTTCACTCCATCTGTTTTTGGTGGAGAGCCACTCTCATTCTTCTGTGTGGCCCATTTCCTTTGAATTACGGCTTCAGTTTTGTCCAGGTTCTTTGCTTTTATTGATTGTTCCTCAATAAAGGAGGTCTATACTTTTCCAGAAGTGGCTCCTATTTCAGGAAAGGAGAGGTGCACTCTGTCAAAATCACTGGGGTTTTGCCTAAACCTTTTATATAGGAACCCTCAGGTGAAAATAAGTTCTGAGATTTTTGAAGACATCATCTGGTGGGACTATCAGTCAAGTCTTAAGGTGGAAGTGCTCAGTCATTTCATATCTGATTTAAACCGAGCAGGTCAAAAGAAGTGAGCTAAGACGAGAACAGTCATATATTGGGAGAGCAGAAAGGGAAATAGGAAAGTAAGGCTTGGAGAATTTCTCAGCTGACCAGTACCCAGCCATAGAGACACTGAATATGATTCCTGTGGCATAGGAAAGGTACATGGGGCCGGGGCGGTGGCTCAAGCCTGTAATCCCAGCACTTTGGGAGGCCGAGGCGGGCGGATCACGAGGTGAAGAGATCGAGACCATCCTGGTCAAAATGGTGAAACTCTGTCTCTACTAAAGATACAAAAAGTTAGCTGGGCACAGTGGCGCATGCCTGTAATCCCAGCTACTCAGGAGGCTGAGGTAGGAGAATTGCCTGAACCCAGGAGGCAGAGGTTGCGGTGAGCCGAGATCACGCCATTTCACTCCAGCCTGGGTAACAAGAGCGAAACTCCATCTCAAAAAAAAAAAAAAAGTACATGGTCTGAGGAGGTAGGACTGGATGCAGAGGCAACGATGAGCACTTTAGATGAATTTATTACCCCTCTTGTAAAGTCAAAGGAAGAATAGGCTTATTTTAACCTTTCCAATTATCTTTGTTTAAAACTTGGTCTAGTAAATTTCATTTGAAGATAATTAGCAAACATCTGGTGTTCTACAGCTATTTCCCTCCCCACGATATAGATTCTTCTCACTCGGGTGAGCATCAGTGGCATTCCCTCTCCTTTCTGAGGAGGATTTCAGTAAATAGAAAATCATAGTCGAATTGGGTGCTGTTTTTTACACAGAGTGATGTATTTAGCTCATCTAAAGCTACAGTAGTCAAGTTGTGAGTTCATTTTTCCACTTTAGCTGCCACTGACCATGATAGTCAAGACTATGATTCTGCAAATGTGTTAAATCGTTTTAGGAACACAACAAGAAGGTAATCAGTCTTTTATTCAATTTGTCATTTTATTTTCCTAATCATAACTGTCCTCCTGATTAATGCCTAGAAGTTAGTGTTTTGAGCTGAGGCAGGAGATACTGAATTACAGATCCCAGAGTTATCTGAAAAAGAGCATCTAAAGTCAAGACAAACATTGATACAAAAAGTCCAACTGAAGAATTGATTTGAAAAATCTAAGCAAAGAGGCAGCTTTGAGGCAAGATGTAAGAAGGAATGTAAGTGAGATAATTTCGAATACCTGGTAGAGACTATACCTTGAGAAGTTCCCAGAGGCCCAGGACTGAAGTTTCAGATCCTAGTTGCAGAGTATACAGGGCCTTATACATGAGAGAATCCGGAAATGTTAACAGTACCGTATTAGTTCATTCTCACACTGCTATGAAGAATACTACCTGATACGGGGTAATTGCAAAGGAAAGAAGTTTAATTGACTCCCAGTTTTGCAGGCTTAACAGGAAGCATGACTAGGAGACTTCAGGAAACTTAAAATCACGGTGAAAGGTGAAAAGGAAGCAGACACCTTCTTCACAAGGCAGTAGGAGGGAGTGAGTGCCAGCAGGGGAAATGCCAGACGCTCATAAAACCATCAGATCTCATGAGCCTCATTATCATGAGAGCAGCATGGGGAAAACTGCCCTCATGATCCAATCACCTCCCTCCATTGACACGTGGGGATTACAGGTCTATCCCTCAACACAGGGGAGTTACAATTTGAGTGAGATTTGAATGGGGACACAGAGACAACCCATATCAAGTACCAGTTCCATTCAGATATTTTCCTCACTTCATAAGTCCTTCATTTCCTCTTTTTAAAAGTTTTCAGCATGAAAACTAATTCAAAGTACAATAAATTGTGTATATATATATATCTATATTGATATATATAGATGCAGATAAAGAAGAGAACAGAACTATTAGATATTATTGTTACCTGAAATGTACTTAATAAATTTAATTGAACAAAGAGTTTGTTTAAATTTGTGGGTAACAAAAACAAAAAGGATAATATAACCATTGTTGTTTGGAAGGGATATGAATTTATCTGTTGTGATAGTTCCCTTGCGATTATGTTTACATTTTTTGTGGGAATCTTACATGAACCACTTAGAAACATAATGGAAAATATCATTGTTTTTAATCTGAAGTATTCTATCAATTCCTGAAATCTCCCAAACCATCATCTCATTGTACAACACCTGTTGGTAGCAGGACTCCTGAGTGGTTTAGAATGAGATTTTTCCTTTGTTTCTGCAAAGTACCACAGGGTATTATAAGCTTACACTACCCTTTGATCTAATTTCTTGGCTTGGAAGTGTCCAGAATACAGAGGTAATATAAATTTGAGCCAGAGAAGGTCCCAGTCCCTGGATACTAATGTTTAGGACAGGATTATTTCCGCCCACAACCAAGCCTGAAACAGACACAGCTTTCTTGTCATTGAGCTGGGGAGAGTATTCCAGTCCACAATTTGACGAAGGAAACAGTAATGTCAGGCAGTGGTTGAAATTTTGGGATCTAGCAGGGAGCAGTTGTCATTCTGGAGTTCTCTACATTCACAGTATTAAGATTTCTCTGCCCTCAACAGCAGAAGTAGGTTACAGAAGCAAGCTCCAGCACTCAGATGTATTACCTTATTTGAGTCTTGGAGTGAGTACTCAAAAAAAAAAAAAACCCTGAACACTTAATTTTGTTATACCTTTCAACTGTTTGTTTCAACTCACCATCCACTCTACTGGCTCATCTGCTTCAGATTATCTTGACTTCTGGTACCTTGAATAATTTCTTGCACATGGTTTTGCTTCATGCCTCAATCCTGATACTTGTTTCTGCTGCTGTTACTCTGAGTTCTGGATTATTTTCTTGATTGCAATTTACATTTGCCAATTTAGCTAAATACAACATCCAGTTCAACACAGTCCCTAAGACCCTACACACAGCTATAGGTCCTTAGGTTTATCATTCCTATCTAATTCACTTGCAGAATCAGGGAAGGGACTCAGTCTATGCCTGGCAGGATGTGTGTCTTAGTGTGCTCTTGCTGCTATAGCAAAATGCCTTAGACTGGTTAACTCGTAAATAGCAGAAATTTATTTCTCACAGTTCTGGATGCTGGAAAGTCCAAGAGTAAAGCATCAGCAGCTTTGGTGTCTGGTAAGTTCTCCTTCTCTACTTCCAGATGATGCCTTATTGATGCATCCTGCAGAAGGAACAAATACTGTGTGTCCACATGTGGCAGAAGGGATGGAAGAGCAAAAGGCACTAGGATGCTCTTTTTTCTAAGGTCGCATCTCTTAATACGTTAGGGTTTAAGTTCTATCATATGAATTTTGAAGGGACACATACATTCAAACCATAACAGTGGGGTTCCAGTCTTAGAGGAAAATGTAAGGAAGGTTTTCAGAAACTTAAGTGACTAAAACTTTAGTTCTGCTTTTCTCTTTTCTAGCCAAAATTAAAACATCTTATTGACATAAGTTAAAAAAAATAAACTATAATCTTGTTATGGAGGACTGATTATAAAGATGTGATTATCTCAAAATTGGTTTATATTTTAATATCTATAAAAGTTCTTATAGGAATTTTTATAGAACTTGATAATCTAATTCCATATTTGTCAGAGAATAGTGAATGAACAATAGCTATTAAAATAGTAAAGAAGAACATGGTACAGGAAATGCCCTAACCAAGATCAAGATTTATTATAAAGTTTTTATACTTAAGAAACATGATATTAATGCAAAGTTAGAAAAACAGACTCTTGGAACAGAATAGAGACCTCCTAAAATAATGAGGACACTCAAAAATTTGATTTGTGAGAGTCTGAGTATTGAAGACCAGTGGCTAAGGGATAAGATACTCTATAATTAACCTCAGAAAACTCAATTATCAGTATAGAACACAATCAATTCCATATAAAAACCTAAATGAGACAGACAACTATAAAAATAATTTTCATATAGTTAAATTTTTTTAAATAAGGTTTAGAAACAATCATAAAAGCTTGATAAAACTGACTGTAGTAAATTTGAATTTTTAGTGAAATGAAAAGACAACATATTTTAAAATAGCAAACTACAGCGTTGTAGAAGATATTTGCCATAGCTAAGATTTAAAAATTTATTCTAAAAATATTTAACATTTAGTTATTGAAAGAAACCTGGACCTGTGGATGGAATCAATGCTGGAGAGCCGTAGAAAAAGGTAAAGAAGTTGAAATCGGAGTGTGCAAGGATGCCCCTGGATTGTTCCTGGGAATAGCAGATTCTGCCATAAAAGAAACAGATAAAAGCAGGGGCACACTAATCATGTCTGGCCTTCTACATACTAGGCTTGTGGAAACTGATAATTCCAAGTTTCATCAAAAGGAAGTTAGACCATATGATTCAGCAGTTCCATTTCTGGGTATACATCTAAAAGAAATGAGGACAGGGGGTTGAATACCTCTTTGTACATCCATGTTCACAGCAGCATTCTTCATTCTTCACAATTGCCAAAAAGCAGAAGCAACCCAAGTGTCCATTAATAGAAAAAAGGATAAACAGTATGTGGTATATGCATACAATGGAATATTGTTCAGACTTAAGGAAATTCTGACACTTCATATAACATGGATGAACCTTGAAGACATTATGCTGATATGACAATCACAAAAAAAATTAATGTATGATTCTACTTATATGAGGTACCTAGAGTAGTCATATTCAGAGACAGAAATCTATACCCATTATACAATACCTTCTGTTCTTCTCTGCTTCAGCCAGGAGGGATATTGTACAATGGGTACAGAGTTTCATTTGGGGAAGGTGAAAAAGTTCTGGAGATGGATAGTAGTGATTGATGGTTGTACAACAATATAATTGTACTTAGTACCACTGAACTGTACACTTAAAAATGGTTGAAATGGTAAATGTTAAGTGATTTTATCATAATAAAAAAAGAAAGAAATGAGTTTGGGATCAGTGGGTTTGTGGGTGGAGTGAACGGTAGAGATACTAACATATTTTATGCTTCCTATGAGAAAATATCATTGAGGCCATTATTTAATCTAGTTGTGAGGGGTGGAAGCAGACAAAGTTGGAAAAAGTAAGCAGGATTTAATTTCTTATAAATGTGGGCTTTCAAGGCCAGAAACAGGTGATTGAGTTCTATCAATAATCTAAAGTTGTATCAGTTCGGAGAACCCTCATATTTTTAAATGTCTGCTAACGTTCACAATTAGGTGGCATTCTCCAGAGAAACAGAACCAGTAGAATATATATACAGATATAATATATAAGAAAGCATTTATTGTGGGGATTAGCCCACCGAAAGCCCCATAATATGCCTTCGGCAAACTGAAGAGCCAGGAAAGCTGCTGTGGTGTTGTTTGGTTGGAGACCAGTGGCCAGGAGGGTTGTGGGGGAGGCAGTGTTGATGTCAGTTTCAGAGTCTGAAAGCACAAGAACCTGGAGCTCGGGGCAGGAGAAGATAGATACTCTAGCTCTGAAAGAGAGAGCAATTTTGCCCTTTCTCTGCCATTTTGTTCTATCTGGGCCCTTAAGTGATTGCCTGCCCACACTGGCTGATCTTTTCTGCTTAGCCTACTGATTCAAAAGCTAATCTCTCCCAGAAACACCCTCAGAGATATACACAGAAATAATGTTTGCCAGCTATCTGGGTATAACTTAACCCGGTCAAGTTGACACAAAAAATTTTCCACTACACATGCTTCACACATACACACATTACATGGGCACTGCTCTTTGCATGGTTGTATACTCCTACAATCAATTTAGCCTTCTGAATTTGCACTCAGCAAGCTCTTGGCTCAGTTACCCTAGTCCTTAGGGTTCCCTACTGAATGCCCTCATGTATGATGAATGAGCAAGTGGGCCAGTGAATGCCAGTGAGTGCCAGTGCCAGAAGCAGCACTAAGAGCTCTCAAGAGTGGACAGCACTTACAGAAGTTCATAGGAATTTGGCTTCAAAAGGCTTCTTCAGCTCATGGTCAGTGGCTTACAAATGGGCAATCACCCACATATGGCTTTAATCTTGGAATTTCCTGTGTTTGGTCTTTGGCTTGGCTGCAGCCTCAGCCTTTGAAAGGTCAGATGGCAAAATGCGTAAGTGCAATATTATTCTGGCATTCCTGAAATTATGGGTGATTAACGATCATGAAATGGCATGTTACTCTCATAGCTAACCAATGTATCAATATCAGCAATAAAAATAGATCATTTGGATGTGTTGTTATTGCATAATATTCACTTTCAAATGTGGATAAGGATTTCAGATATAGGTAGGATTAAAATCTCCTTGTATGCATTAGTTTTTGAGATTCTGTCACTTGAAGTATGAATACATATTTTTAAATTCAGAGTAAAACGCTGCAATAATTAACATTAATTGCAAAAGCAATTATAATTTTATACATAAAAGTTAGATTTTTTAAACAATTAAATAGATAGAGAAATATTTGGTTTTGGGGATTGCCTCCGTGAAATTGCGCCATCATCATTGACTAAATTATCAAGCCCAGGAGTTGTTGAGGAAGTAAGTTTTCACTTCCGTTATCACTATAAGAAAATACAGAAAGCTTAACATCCTGATTGCAGCTCCACCTTGAACAGTTACCTATATTGGCAATGTTAGACGAAAAGATCTTATTTCTCCACTGACCTCAGTTGAAGGTAAATATCTGTTCCCATCCCCAATGTGCAGTTGAATTATTAAACGTGCAGCTAATTGTACTGAGAAATTCTTGTTCTTTTACTAGGTCAAACTTTCCAATTCTGACTCCTGAAAATTTTAGCAACTAACATTTTTATAATATGTCAGATTTTTTCTATCCAGATATCCATTCCGTGGTAGTTAGAGTGACCCTGTCTTCCTTAAATACATTTCCTTTTTTCTCTAGTCTTGACTTGTTGTTCTCTAGCCTTGCTCAAATCTGTTATTTTGGGATCTCTTTTTATCACGATTTTGAAATTGGCCTTTGATTCTCCCATATATGGCTCCTGTTTCCTGAGGCCAATGTCTTCCTCTTTCACAGTTACATTCCCATTTTGCTAGAACAAATATTCCAGTAACGTTGTAGGGAAGGTAATATTTTTGAGGTCTTACACGTCTGAAGATATCTTTATTTTTCTTCTTACCCTTGATGGTTTAGCTGCATACAAATTTTAGTTTCCCTCCCAATTTAAAAGCCATTGTTATATTTTCTTTTACTTCCCAGTTTGTTTTTGAGATATTTAATGCTATTCCAATTCCTGAGCTTTTCATGAGCTCAGCCTCCATATATATATATATACATAAGTGTATGTATATATGTATGCATAGTGCTGGGAACTCAGAAGACTCCAATCTGCAAATTTGCATCCTTCCTTTTGGAAAATTCATGGCCTGGTAGGCTTCACTATGAGGTGATCAGGCAGGAATTTTGTCATTTTGTTTGAAACCCTGAATGCCAGAATGTGTAGTCTCTTCTTTTAGGCCAATCCACTAACCTACAACGATCTTCCCATTTTTTTCTACCTAGAGATGTAAGTAGGGTTGCTGTTCATGATATATTCAATGGTATGGCCATTGTAGTTTTCAAAATATTGACACGCATAACAGAAGCCCCAAGGCCCTCATTTCATCACTATCTAGCAATAGCAAGTATAGCTGGGAACCATTAGGTCCACTGGAACCCTGCTCTAGTGCTATTACCAGCATCAGTGAGTATTATGCACTGATCGCCTATTCCATATCGTAAGCCACTTCTCCATCTTCTAGAAAGCGGATGGATGTTCACAGACACTGTGCCTACTCTCCCTTCATGCTCTTATTTAAAGTGTACCCTCTCACACTTGTCTTTTGTTATGCCTGGTGTCTCTAAGCCTAGAGACTGTATGTTTTATCATCTTTCAAAGGAAAACCTCCAGTATTCTGACAAGGAAGGGTAAGTATACATTGATTTCTATGTATCCCTTAGAAATGCTTTCAACCAGTCTTTTTCTAGCCCAAATCTGTACCTCTGTCTTCAAAAATTCCTAGGATCTCTCACAATGGAAACTTCTTAGAGTTTTGCAGTGTGAGTAGACCAGCTTCCTGTTCATTTACTCAACTCCTGTTGATTTATGTTTCAGCTTTTTCTGCCTTTCTAAGTCAGAAACTCATCCTTGTGCTTTCTAAATTCTTCAAATTTAGTTTTGATTGCCTTCTTTCCAATCCTATTTGTCTGTTTAGTTTTAAACTTTTTAAGTTTTCTTCTTTGCTGTCCTTTTATATTAAATTGGGTTTCAAGAAAGTGGAGATAGATGAGTGTGTTCAATGCACTACTGTAACTGTAAATTTTGACCAATAAGTTTCACCAACTGGTTCATAAATCAGCCATCTGTTAAACTTATATATGAGAAATACTGCATGGCCAAAATCTAAAAATAATGATCATGGCTCTTTCTGCTTAAAAAGAATGACTTTTATACACATATACACATATGCATATATTCATTTTAACTCCAAGGAAGAAATAGATTTTCATGTCAACCTATAGCTACGCCCAGGGTTCTCTTTTGAAGAGATTTAATCATCAGCTTGATTCTAAACAGATTTCAGGGAATTGAACAAAGAAGGACATGTTCTGATGTTTTATGGCTTGTTTGAGAGCATGAAATGCCTGCTATTCTAAGCAATTTCTTTCTATAATTTTTATTAATTTTTTTATATTTGTACCATTTGTTGCAAGATAACTACAATTCAAAGAAAAGGGGATTATCTATGTGGTAGATATTTGTTTAGTTCTTGATGCCCTGTCAATTTTATCTGCTTGATTTTTCCCTTCCTTTTTAGCAAGCATGGATTTTTCTGACCGATTTAACTAAGTATAAACAAGTCCCTTTGAACCAAAAACTAAAATAAAGCTTATTGGGTTGGAAACTGAACTTACCAGTCTTAGGAGCATGCTGGCTGCTCAGAAAAAAAAAAAAAAAAAAAAGGCTTTGAATGGACTTTTAAGAATTGTATAAGAATAATTTTGAACTTCATAAACTTTTTTTAGAGACCTGAAATAAATTTTAAAAAGTAATGGCCTTTAAAACACATGGCCGTGACGGAGTTTGAAAAAATATATTATTAGGAAAACTCAAGAAGTGCCATATACAAAAAATGTCACATTTTTGGCTAACCAGCATATTAACTCCTCCAACCCCATGATTTGGGGAATCCCTACCTCATAAATTTTGAAGGGAAGCAGAGCCACCCTTTGACTATATAAACCAACAAGGCCATATTATAAATTTCCCAGCCTCTTTTACAGCTAGAATATGAACACACAATCTAGGTTGGCCAATCATATTCACCCATATAAGAATTTGAATCAGGAGCCAGTGATGCAAGAATGTAGGACCTGGAGAGAATTCATTTTATTGGCAGCAGTAGAGGGTGGTTAGGGGGGCTGTAGGGGGGCTGTATCCAAAATCTTGTAACCACAGTGAGGATGGTGTACAGTGTCATCTGTGGCCATCATGGCAGCATGGCAGCAGCATCCTCATCAGACTAGGTCCTCCTTCCATTATCAATCTCTCTCTCTCTCTCTCTCTCTCTCTATATATATATATATATATATACACACACACACACACACACACACACACACACACTCCTTTTCCGCTGAAATCAGACTGATTCTGTTTCTTCTGCTTAAAACCAAAAACACTGATGAATACTAAAACACTGACTAAACTCTAACAATTCTTTTAAATTACAAACAACATTCTCATTGGAAAGACTGGAATTACTCAAAAAGACGTGGAGCGAGCTATATTAGAAACTGAACTTGGGGGATTTTTAACGGGTTGGCATATGTTTCCCTTCCTTTTGTTCTTTAGCATAAAACTCTGGATTCTTAATGTTCAAATTCTCTTTGTCTCAGAGTACATTACAGTCTCCATTTAGAGGGTCTAGTTAGAAGTGCTTTAGCATTTTTTATAATACTGGGGTTTGCTGGACATGAGTGAAGCCATCCATACATCTTTGGCTTCAATATAGAAAAACCAGGAAGATTCATTAAAGATTTTTTTGAGGATATGATGCCAAACAACCACAAGAAGATTCACGAATCAAAATGAGACCCCCAAAGACAGCAATCTTCAAACTGGCCATCCCTTAAGGTTGCATTCACAGGCTTGCTCTTTCTCCTTTCTGTGTCCTCAGCTGCTTGTCAAGAGATGTAGATGATTATGGTGAATAGAATAAAACACACTGGAAAGGAATACAAACAATATTAAAACATAGGCAATGGCTTCCATAAATCGCTGTGAAAGCTTGCTCCTTAGAGCTGTGCCTGAGACTGAACTGCCTACCCCCCTGATGCTCAGTCGGCACTCTAAAATTAATAAAATCTCCTAAGACCATACAAACTAACTAGTCACTGGTACTCAGGGAGTTGACAACTCAACTTATTGTCTAACTGTGTCATGAGAACAAAGTTTAGCATGTTGGCCAAGTGCATAGGCTTCAGAACCAGGCATCTCGCTCATTCCTAGTTTGCCTCCTGCCAGCTATCTGACCCTAAATAAGTCACCAATCTCTCTGAACTACAGTTTTCTCATCTATAAAAATGTCCTTAAAAATAATCAGTTTATAGTATTTGAGGATTAAAAGAAAAAATAGTTATGCCACTCTAAACATGCCTAACACATATTAATAGTAAGTGTATACTAAATTACAGCAATTACTATTATGATCAACAGACTCACTGTTGGTCCCTAACCTTCAGCATCTTCTATTGGGTAGGTCTCTGGCTGGCTCTCCTTATGAGTCAGCTGCAGGAATCTGTCATGCCTTATGTTTTGTGTTTTGGCAATGACTTCACTTTACTACTTGGCTCTGTCCTCTACCACTGGTACACATGCTCCCTTCATTCTTAAACACATCCAACCCCACATGGCCAGTTTCCATTTCTATGTCAAGTATAATCTAAGTGTTATGACAGTCTGCATTAATGAAAACAACAAGCTAAAACATGTCATCCCTGTCACTGTGCAGTGGTGACAACCCTTTACTTGTATAGCTTCTTACAAATGTCATTCATCCGATTTCAGCAAAGCCAGAGAACCAATAGAAGTCCAGCCTGGATAGGGTCAGGCCCCATCCATGCCCTCTTTGCTTCTGGCCCATTGAACCAATCCACTTACTCAAGCATCTCAAAACTTTACATATCCAAGGTACACTGTAAATAACAGCCGATATGCAAATCAGTTGCTCAGGGTGCCCTCTTGTTTATTCCCAGCTGCTTTTGTTTTGATATTACCTTCACCCAGCCTCAGGCTTGGCATCCTTGGCCCCTTTGGATTTGTTTTCTCTAATGTTTAGTTCTCAGATTTCTTGTGTTGATTTTATTTTGGCCCACTCTCCTGGCCCTAAGCATTTCTATTAGGTAAAATTCTTCTGTTTTAGTTTAGGCTTCATAGAAAACATAATCCCTATTTTAAGTCATGGAGTGTGTGGCAGTAAAGAATACGATTCTAGAAATTCACTTATCTAGGTTCAGCCCTTTTTTTTTTTTTTTATTTTCCAGCTATGCAGCCTTGGTCAAGTGCCTTAACCCATCAGAATCTCCATATTTCATTAAAAATCGGTGTTTATATTGCTAAAACTATCATGTGAGGATCAAATGAGAAACATAAAATTTTTTAAAAGTGCTTTCTAAACTGCAAGGGCATTGTTAACTACTCAACACTAAAATAAAAGAGAGCTCATAAAAGGTCAGCAGGTAATAAAAGGAGCTATAATCTCCCTTGTCCAAAATAAAGATCCATTTTTCTTAAGATACGTTTCTTGAGTTAAAACCCTAAAGCCAACACCTTAAAGCACACAGAAATAACAATCTGCAGGCTCAGAAAAATCAAAGCATTTGCCACGTTCTTCTTCACATTATTTATTATGAGCTTTTTAGCTTTTACAACTTAAAAAATATTTATTAACGTGAAAATTGTAAATTACCTCTTGAAAAATTAGGCTGGTGAAGATGTAAAATTTTTGTTATATTTCTGCATATAAAACACGTTTTCATAATAAGAAGAAAACGTGTTTTACATTAGTCTTCCTGTTGTCATAACCCTGATGACACAAAGCAGAGTGGTTTCCTTCATACAGCTTGAGTACTGGGCAACTGCATTTCCCATGAAATGTGAGATTGCTTGCTGTTGATAAAATACCACATTGGACACCTCCCGCCTGACAAACTTACACTAGGACTGAATAAAAGAAATGCTCCTCCATTTGCATATAAGGATGTTTGAGATGTGACGGTCAACTTGTGTTCGTTTAGAACTCCTATCTGACACCTGGATTTCCAAGGAAAGACCTGTGGCGCACTTACAGAATGAAACGAAACCCTTCCTTCAGGAACTAAGAAAGAAAATATTTCAATATTAACTTCTGAGGTTCCCTGTAAGACACAATTTTCAAAGCCTAAGGAAAGAATTGATTCAACTGAAAATCAAAATGTCTTCTAATTATCCTGTTTGATAGAAAAACATAGAGTAATTAAGGGATTGATCCAGTTATGTGATGTACACACACCCACCAGTTACACAGCTAACCTGACATTCGCTGCTCAGTCCCAGAGCCTTTGTTCTCTCCAAAACCCTTTTCCACATCTCTTCAGGCAATTTGATTTATCTTAAACTGTGCTGTTGCCAACATTCCCTGAACATTTGCTTTTGTTCCACTATGAAATTAACTCAGACGTAACAGATGAAAGCTTGAACCAGCTCCGTATATGTGTGTTGACTGCGAAATGGTTCTGTCACTGCTGGATGTCATCTCTATGTGCTATGCTTCTATCTTTGTGTCCTCAATCTGGACAATGGAGGAGAGAGTGTGGGATCCTTTGGTCACAGGTCTTAGAGGCTTAACAGGGATGGCCAATCGGCTTTATCT
Organism: Callithrix jacchus; assembly: GCF_049354715.1. Lineage (NCBI taxonomy): Eukaryota > Metazoa > Chordata > Mammalia > Primates > Cebidae > Callithrix > Callithrix jacchus. Next base: position 22,031,282 of record NC_133516.1, on the reverse strand, counting down.
TCCATGCCAACTCCGACAATTGATGGTAGCTGCTGGAATGTTATGGGAGGGATTTTGAGATTGGGTCCAGACTTGGAAACACTTCAGTGACTGATTAGCCATGGTGACTGTGGGCTGAGGAATAAGGGAAACTGCCCCTGTGCCATGTATTTACCTTTCCTAGGAGGACTCAGAGCCTTGAGTGTTGCAAACTCATCTGCCTATGGAAGCAGCATAATAATCCCTTGTGGCAGAAGGCTCAAGATAGAAGAGGATAGGGTTTAGAACGTGGGGCATTTATATAGCACTTCACCCTTTACAAAGTGTTTTCCCCACATAAGATATTATTTAATTCCTCCCATCCCTACCCATGGGGCAGATGTCAATTTTATCTTCATTTTGCAGCAGAGGGATTAAAAGCTAAGGGAAGAAAAATGGCTACCCTCAGGTCCCACATGGGTCATAAATGTCAGACTCAATACCTAAACCAGACTTCCTGCTTCTAAGTCCTGTGCTGGAGGGTGGTGAGTCAATCAAGCACTACGTTTCCCTAGAGTCAAAGGATGAGGCCGAACGTTTGGAAACAGATTCGTGTAGCCTCTGAAGCACATCTGGATTTCAACACAGAAGCACAGCACACACACTCAAATCAAGTAAGGGCACGCTCATCCTTTTTTATTCCTTTTCAGGCAGGCTTCTTTGTGAAAGCATTACAATGATTGTCATCACACAGACACAGAAGAGGCAAAGAGTTGTTGCTAAATAAAATATAATGCACCTGATTTAAAATGGCTTATCCTGCTTTATTTGTAAATTGATGTTAATCCGACCACTCAGTCTGATATCCTTACACAACATTAATGCCTTTGCTACCTATCTTCTGCAGCATAAAAAATGAGGTGGCTGTTTTGGAAAGAATTAACTTCTTGAGGGCAAAAGGCTAAATTCTTTCCAATGATTCTAATTAGGACACACAGATATACCTAATGCAAGTAAAGTCAGGGACCACAGAAATTTAATGATTTGGGGAAAAGTCTGGGTACTATAAACTCCCTTCACAATTTTGTACCAATGTCACCCAAAACTCTTGCTCATTTGAAGTAAAGAAGATACTAAGAATTTCCCTGTTTCTAAAGCTTAGAATCATATACAGGAGAATGGTTAAAACTTACATGAGCAATTTATAATGTCCACAGTGATTCTGTCTGTATTAAATCTCAGCATCAGAACCGTCTATGAGATAAATATCATTTTTTTCTCACTTTTCAGGTAAGTAAATCAATGTACACAGAAGCAAAGGAGTGACTTGTCCTACTAAAAATTGTCAATTTAAAATTCAAATCTGGCATTCTTCATGGCTTACCTTCTGTTGCTTCACTTATAGCAAGCCCACCATAGAGGTAAATACTACCTTCATGTGTATAGCACTTCATAGTTTATAAATTCTTTTCATTCAAATATTTTGGATTCATGGATTTGCTACTTTAATTCAAATGTTTATTAACCACCTACAATGTGCCTGCCAGGCATTTTAGGTACAAGTGGCATAAGGTCTCTGCTGTATTAGTGTTTATATTATCAGTCGGAGGGAGACAGGTGAAGAACAAATAAGCAAATAAAACACTGAAATAAATTCAAATAGTGATAACTAGTACCAAGGAAATAAAACAGGATAATGTGATGGTCTATGACCAGTTGGGTGGTAGGAATGAAATGTACCAGTGTGAAACATTTGGTGGGATGAATAGAAAAAGCTTCTTTGAATAAAAGATGTCACATGAGCTGAGAGCAAGATGGCAAAGAGAAAGAAGAGGGTGTTGGGGGGAAAGCATTTCAATCTTGATGTGGGAGAGAGGTTGATATTTGAGCAATAGAAAGAAGGCCTGTGTAACACAAACTGAATGAGGAAAGGGACAGAAACAGACAGGTGATTGAAGAGATAAGCACAGGCTATGACAGAAGGGTCTTTAGGTCATTTGCTAGTATTGCACTCCAATTGTTTTTTGTTTTTTTTTTTTTTTTTTTTTTTGAGACAGAGTTCTTGCTCTATCGCCCAGGCTGCAGTGCAGTGGTACGATCTTGGCTCACTGCAGCTTCTGCCTCCTGGGTTCAAGTGATTCTCCTGCCTCAGCCTCCCAAGTAGCTGTGACTACAGACACCTGCCACCATGCCCAGCTAATTTTTTGTATTTTTAGCAGAGACGGGGTTTCACAGTGTTAGCCAGAATGGTACCCATCTCCTGACCTCGTGATCCACCCGCCTCAGCCTCCCAAAGTGCTGGATCACAGGCCTGAGCCACCACGCCCAGCCGCACTCCAATTTTTATGGAATGACTTTGCAGGGTTTTTAGAAAATTTAATTCCCACAATAATCTGTGTTATGAGTGCTTAACAAATTAGAAAACTTGGAGATTTACCTAGGGATACACAACTAATAAAGAGCAAGCCACCAGCCTAGGATCCTAAACTAGGCTTACTTCCTTATATGCTAAAGGGAAAAATAGAAACAAACTCGCACAGGAGGAATACAGTACGACATCATGTGACCATCCCATGGGCATAATGGATGGATTTCCTAGGGCAGGCAGAGGGCTCACTTATTACAGGAAGTCTTACAACTGTTTGGCTCCAGCTGGAAGGAGATACTAAATTTCTGATGGACTTCTGGCTCAAATTTGTGACAAATATTTTATTAGAGTTACTATTGAATATTTAGCATTATTGAATTTCTCCTAAAGTCTAATTTGTTTGCCAGATTGCTTTGGGTATGTAACCAGTGAATGCCCAAGGCTAGGAAATGAAGACCGGTCAGAATCATGAAGCAACAAATGTTGCATTACTTCTCTTTCCACCTTTGCCTCCCACTCCACGCTGCTGATGAATGGATGGTAACCCACGCATGTGGCTAAGATGGAAATAGACCTTCCAACACATAAGGTGAATTCTAGCTCATTCATTCATCACCCATAATGTCATTACAGCCCACCTTTCCCTCTGCCTCTCTAAGGCAAATTGCATGAGATCATTCATTCATTCAGTGTCTACTGTGCTATGGACTGAGTCCTTGTGAGGTGTTGGGTATGTTAATGTCATGCAGTCTGAGACCTGATGGCTTTCACAATCCTGTGGTTGTGAAAAGTAAGTCTCAGACTTACCACCTCTTATGACTTCTTTTGTTCTCATTGTTCCCTTTAACTTAAGCCCACCTGCACAAAAGTTATTGCGGTTGAAGAAAAAAGTTGCTTTGTACATTATTCTTCTAAGTCTATTACTAGCTGCCACTCAGGTTTTATGACCCTCATAGGCGTCAAGGAAAGAATACAAATACGTTCCCTTTATTGTCTAATTTCTGTGTGCTAAGGAACAGTCTGTACTTATTATCTTCCATTATTTTTGGCTAATACCCCCCATCGTCATTTTCAAAAATCTCTCCTCTAAAATTGGTTTCCCTTCTTCGTCTTGCCTAACCTACTTCCCAGCACCCTCTGTGGCTTTTGTCCAGAATAGGGCGAGATCACCTTTGCTACTTAGAATTAATCTTGCTCTTTTCTTTCTTTTTGCAATTAAATATGATTGATTGGTCTCTTGGTTGCTTAGCTTTCTCTCCTGAATGAGAAAGTCAAAGTCCTTGATATTTCTCCAACAAAATTTATACTATGGGTATTTGTATTATGTTATGTGATTTCTAAGAGGACTAGCAAGAAGCTCTAAAATGGCTAAAAATGAGTTATAGCTGAATGGAGAAACCTGTGAACAGTTAGGACTGATGATCACTGTTACCTTTCCCATGCTCATGTGATTATGTTTTGCTAATACACAGACTCTTAGAATGTTATATTTCAAGGAATCTTAGAAATTTTCTGGAAATGTCATCATGCTGTGTTAGGAAACTGAGGCATAGAGCAGAAATAACTTACCTGCTAGAATTACTATGATTTTAAACTGCAGAAAAAAAGAGAATCATTCCATATACAAAAAAATTATTTAATGAGGGGATGCTTGTAAGAATATTACCTGGGCTCATCATTCTCAGCAAACAAAAACAGGAACAGAAAACCAAACACTGCATGTTCTCACTCAGAAGTGGGAGTTGAACAATGAGAACACATGGCCACAGGGAGGGGAACAGCACACACTGGGGCCTCTGGCGGGGTAGGGAACAAAGGGAAGAGAGAGCATTAAGACAAATACATCATGCAAGCAGGGCTTAAAACCTAGATGATGTGTTGATAGGTGCAGCAAACCATCATGGCACATGTATACCTATGTAACAAACTTACACGTTCTGCACACGTATCCCAGAAATTGAAGTGAAATTTAAAAAATAAAAGAAAGAAGCATGAATCTTTCCACTCATCATGATGGAAGAGAAAAGAATCTTACCTGGGCTTTTCTTGCCATCACAAGTTTTATCAATCATTTCCCCCGAATCATCTTTTATCTAGAGTGATAACTCCCCTACTCTGTCTCCTTTACCTAGACCTTATGAAAATGGGGAGGTTCCACACCATTTGTACTCCACTTCCACACTGAGAATAGCACTGGCCCTGACCCATAGCCCACTTGGCTGGAGGCCTAAAAATCTACTTAGTCCTCACTATCCACAGGGGCCAGGGCACGTCAAAGGAAGTACTCTGCTAGGATCTGGCTTCAAACACATCCTGTTCCCTAGAATCACAAATAAACATCCCTAACCCCCATTATGAGCAAAGCATATCACCTGCAGGTTAGATGTTTTGGTTAACAAAACAAGTCCCAATTATACACAAGTTTGTCACATTCAATGTTATATTCAAATTCCTGGCCAGAACCTCTCTTCCCTAAGGAGTAGCAACCCTCAGGCGGCAGGCGGATCGCTGGAGCCCAGGAATTGGAGGCTAGCCTGGGAAACATTGTGAGACCCCCATCTCTACCAAAAACAAAAAAAATTAACCAAGCATGGTGGCATGCACCTGTGGTCCCAGCTACACAGGAGGCTGAGGTGGGAGGATCACCTGAGCCTGGGAGTTCAAGGCTGAAGTGAGGCATGACTACGCCACTACACTCCAGCCTGTGTGACAAAGTGCGACCCTGTCTCTCAAAAACAAAATCAAACAAACAAAAAACTGATGATCAAGACTCATGATGACTCATTAAATTTTAATCTCAGAGTATGGAGCTGGGCATTGGCATCGCTTAAAACTTCCCTAGGAGTTTCAGATTTTGAGCCAGGGTTGAGAACCACTATCTGGTTAAAGGCTGTTTAGAGTTTGGGGCACTGTGAATACTGAGTGGATAACATTTCTTTGGGAAGGGCTCTTTTTCCGGTACTTCAAAAATCATACCATACAAACTATTACATACTTTGCCCGTATTCTAAACAAGTTTTCCTGAGAGCCTGTAAGTCAACATAAGAGACTTCCTAATTTCTTTCTCAGGAGTTTCTGAAAAGGTAATTAAGCTCATAGTCTGGGGAGGAAGCGTAAAGTATTCCACCCCTTGGCTGCGGCCAAGAGCTAAGAAGAACTGAAACAAATAGAAGCAGAAGTAGAAATCTCTAAGAAGGAGCCAGACATCATGTTTAAAGAGAAGTGGACTATAATCCTGCTTGGTTCTGAGGTGTGAGGCAATGACTAGGGGAAGTTTTGCTTATGGGAAGAGGACAGGGATACAAGATGAATACAATAGGAGCATAGGGCCGAAGAGTCATTCAAGGACCCTGAGAGAGGTCATGATGGGAACTGGGTCTCAGGTGACAAGGGAAGCTCTGACAACTGGCTTAGGTATAGGATAGACAAATATTTTAGGCCTGAGTTTGGAGAAAATAGGGAAAACACAGGTACACAGGAGATTAGAACAGAAAAGTACATACGAATTTCAGGGGGCTGGGGAGGTTTCTACGTTGCCGTGTTACTGCACTGGCATGCTGAGATGAATTCCCACTCCACCAATTCATAGGAAGGTCACTGATACACCAAACCATAGGAGAAAGGTTATTGCTATCCTCTAGTTAGTCCCAGAAGAGGGGAGAGAATAGCCAGCTGAGAGACTGGAGTTTGTCATCAAGTGCTGAAATGGTGTGAGTTTTGATGCCAAAGACTGACAGTGTAGAACTTCAAGGATATCACTGGCCATGAAATATATTGAGCTTGCCACAGCGTGCTGGATAGGAGCTGAAGCCTTTTAATTTGAAAATTGGGAAATTGACAACAGAGACTAAAAAATTTGAGAATACGTGGGGACAAATATCTCGGTAACAGGTCATTAATAATGTTTAGACATTGGCAGGTTGTGGTGGCTCATGCCTGAAATCCCAGCGCTTTGGCAGACCAAGACAGGTGAATCACAAGGTCAGCGGTTTGAGACCAGCCTGGCCCACATGGTGAAACCCTGTCTCTCCTAAAATTACCAAAAAAAATTCACCAGGCATGGTGGCAGGTGCCTGTAATCCCAGCCACTCGGGAGGCTGAGAAGTAGAATGACTTGAACCTGGGAGGTGGAGGTTGCAGTGAGCCAAGATCACACCACTGCACACCAGCCCTGGCAACAAAGTGATACTTCGTCTCAAAAAACAAAACAAAAAAGTTTAATTATTAAGAATAAATGAAAAGCATTTTATAGTGGAACAGCCAAATGTTACTATAACAGAGAGTGAGTCAGTTCCCTGTCACTAGAGGTGTTTTGGTTAAAGCTGAAAGACAGACGATGGGCTCTCCTTTCCAGGACACCACCATTCAGTGACTACAGGGGGTTCTTCAGCCAAACAAGGGAAGAATGCTGACAAGAAAGAAAAAGGAAGACTTAAAAATCAGGAGCTGGACAGGGAGATGACCAGGAGGTCAGCTGTATAGCAGGCTAGAAGGCAAACAGTCCCAATGGCGGAGGAAGAGGAGTCTCCAGGGAAAAGCAGGTGAGTGTGTCGGCGGGAGGGGACACTCAGTATAGAATAGTGTCAGATCTGGTGATGTGCTTGAAAAAAATTGGCACTCAGAGTCAAAAGGGAAGTAGTCGTAGTGATTTATTTTAATCATACCCAAGATAAACCGCGTTAGGAAGGTGAAAGTGGCAGGACATAGAGGGTTTATAAGAAACTAAACCCTCATTTACGTAAGAGAAAGTCAAAAGGAAAGGGTAGAAACAATTCCTTTTGGGAGTATTGAACCTGTGGAGTAGGGAGCCAACTATTTTTTATAAAAAACACATTTCAGCATTATATTATTTTTGTTCTAACGGGGTGTTTGAAAGACTTAGGTAAAAAATAAAATTGAATAATTATAATTCATTTTTTTAAAAAGAAGAAATAATAGACCATTTGGTAATGGAGATATTGAAGAGGAAATTCTATGGTTGCCTGCACCAGATAATAAGGTTGCCTTCTATCTCCAATTTAAAAATGCCCGTGTTGCTAGATCCTCTCTCCTTTCCTTAGTGTGCTCCATTCAGCACGTGTGTGGGCTGTAGATGCGAGGGTGCAGGTGGTCAGCATAAGTCAGGCTGGAGGCACAGGAGGTTGGAGTAAGGTATCTTGCTCCTGATTGTAAGGTTTATTGCCGAGTTAAATGAGGAGACGGAGACCAGGGTAAAAAAGTAAAAGCCAATTTATTCAGCTCCCAGGCGAGGTTCTATGGTCCGGGAAAGGGCCCAGAGAAGTCGTGCTTCTCTTCCTAGGGCATGGGGTTGTATAGGGAGTGGAGGTGGTTGATTGGCCGCGGGGGAACAAAGCGGAGGGAGTCTCATTGGTTATGAAGGGACTGGGCACGGACGAGGCGAGCCGCCATTGGCAGCCGGGCGGGGCTGCTGGCAAGTGGGCTGGCTGAGGACGTATGGGGCAAGCTGCCATGGGGCAGGTCTTGGCGGGATTTTTTAAATTTCAGTGGGGCTAAGTGCCTAGTTTGCTGATGAGTGCAGGACTGAGATTGGAATGTGGAAATGGGTGTGGGGAGCCCGCGTGGAGAGGCCAGATGCTGAGTAATGTGCTCAGAATGATGACGTAGTTTTCAGGTACAGAGAGGAATGGGTGTGTCCATTTGGCCCTCGTCAAGGCAACCGGCCTTACATTGATCACCTCAGTTCTCATACTGAAATCCAAATCTAGGTGTCCAAGCAATGTAGACCACGAACCCTGAAATTCTTGTGTTTCTGGAAGGCATTATGAGAAAATGTCCCACAGGTGATTTGGTGATGGCCCACTTCTAGCATTATGAGGTCAATTTTGACGGCGTATGGATCATTTAAAAGCCTTTGTTTTCAGAGGAGTGCCTTTGTGTGTTTAACATCTGCACTACTGCCACAGAGACTTGAATCCAATAACCTAATAAGCCATAGACAGGTCAGTGGTCATCCCATGGCTTGTGTGTCTGATCCTAAGTCCAGGTATGGAAGCACTGCCAGGGACTTCCATACCTGGACTTAGCATCAGACACACCTGCATTTGAGTCCTAGCCCTGACAATGATTTTCTGTGTGGCCGTGGACATTTTACTTGATCTCTGTGAGCCTGGTTTCCTCAGCTGCAAAAGGACAGTAACAATCATTCATTTCATTGAGACTTCGGGAAGAACAAAACAAGATAACTCACATATGTTTATGCAGTGCTCATAAATGTTAGTAGTAAGTACTAGCTTCCTATGAGTCCAGTTCCTCGTTCCTCTCCATGTCTCGCTCAGTTAGGTGGCCACTGAGCAGGCAGGGCACTCTTCCAGCTTCCTCACACACATCGCTGCTTTTCAATACATGCTGATTATTATGATGACCAGCCAATTGTCTCCTCTCTGGCAGTGAGGCACTGTCATGAAAAAAGCAACGAAAGCATCTCTATCGCCCTCTGCATTAACTGTAGTGCTGAGCAGAATAGCACTTCCATAATCCTTCTAGAACCCTGACCCTCCAACGGCAAATAGAAATGCTGATATCGCTGAAGTTGCCAGCCATGAAAATACTTTCTGGCTTGATGAGGCTGAAATGCATGCTGCATGAGAAAGAAAAACCTTTGTTGGCTTTGGGACTGTTAATGATGTGATGCCCCATGTGCTTCGCAAAAGGAAAGAGAGCAAAACGAGGAATAAGCTGCCTCCAGTGTTGCCGAATACTTGAAATGTGCCCAAAGAAAGAAATTCTCATTATATTCATATACCGCATGCTTCACTTCTCCAGAATGTCATGAATACAAATATTAGCTCCATATGCATATGTCAACCAAAAAGACAATGCTTTGCCTGAAAACCATGGAGATCCTGCATTTTCATCTGGTTCTGTATCTCTTTTCCATTTCTCCTTCTCTGGTTCTTCAGAGCTCTCTCCTGAGCATTAGAGGTTTCTCTAATGTCCCTGAACTTTTGTGGACACGCATTCCCAGGGTGGCTTAGCAGTCTTCCCTGTTACAGCAAGGCAAGTCTTCCTGCTTTTCTCCTTTCTGTCTGCTAAGGCAGCTGACTTGGGAGGAATTAGGTCACCAAAGTGTCTCCCGCCTGCCCTAGCCCTCCCAGAAGTATATTTTGTTTCTAGTCTTCCATATCCTCAGAACATTCCCATGGCAAATATTACTTGCATATGACATGAGTAATATTGAGTCATCTCTTTCTTGTGTATGACATGAATAATCTTGAATCATCTCTTTGAGGGATTTTATGTCATTTTATTTCTGTTATAAATTATGTATCTGCCACTGAATATCTCCAAGCTCTCCAGCTTTCTGGTGCCACCCTCTTCTTTTATATTAAACTAGAAATGCTCAACCCTTGTTCCATTTGTTCTGAAAGCCCAGGACATCCCACTAACATTCTTGTTTACGTTCCTCTTAGTGTTCCTGGAAGACTTTGTCTCCCCGCATCTCTTCTGATTTGTTTCCACTAAACTCTCTATTCTTAATCTTATCTCTCCCTTGTAATTACTGTTTGTACCACTTTGCCACATCTAGGCAACAACCTTCTTCCTCTATTCCCTTACATGATCACAAATCAAGCTGTTAATATCTATCACATTTTTACTGAAATTTTGAGGTAACCTAAGATATGTGTGGCAAACACAAAATAAGTCAACTCAGAAAAGGTTTGACTGCACTAAAATTACTTTTTACTCCTTCACTCAGATGCTTTTTTTCTCTAGACAAGATACTCTGAAACGGTGGTTCATGGAACACAGCCCAAAAGACTGAGTAGTTAAATTAGTTTAATTAGTATCCAACATTTTTTTTTTATGTTGGTCAGGCTGGTCTCAAACTCCTAACCTTGTGACTGCCCACCTCCGCCTGCCGACATGCTGGAATTACAGCCATGAGCCACCATGCTGGCCATATTTATTTATTTTTTTGAGACGGAGTCTCGCTCTGTCGCCAGGCTGGAGTGCAGTGGTGCAATCTCGGCTTACTTCAACCTCTGCCTCCCGGGTTCAAACAATCTCCTGCCTCAGTCTCCCGAGTAGCTGGGACTACAGGCATGTGCCACCACCCCAGCTAATTTTTTATGTTTAGTAAACACGGGTTTCTCCATGTTGGTCAGGCTGGGATTACAGGCACCCGCCTCCACACTTGGCTGTTTCCAACATTTTTTTAAATGGCATCTTTTTTTTTTTTTTCAGATTTTGACTTTTCTTGAAAGACTGGGAGATCTGACAGTGGCTGGATCTCCACCTATGCATGGCAATGACAAGCTGGAGCAGAGCAGCACTGTTCTTGGCCAGGCCTTGCCTTCTGAGGCACTATCGAGACTGCCTTCCTCAGCTCCCAACTGTGTTGTGGCATGAGCCCTGCTCGGCTTGTAAGTTTTGCTCTACACCATTTCCTTCTACCTTTTCCCAAGGGTTCAGTTTCTTGCTCTAAGCACCAACAAATAATTCTGGCATCCCTATCTTTTATGTAGACAAAACATTTGCCTCTGCTAGGGCTAAATGTTTATGTCCCCTGAATGTTTGCCCCCAAAAGTCATATGTGGAAATCCTCACCCCAAGGTGAGGTAGGGGCTTTTGAAAGGTGATTAAGTCATAGGGACAAAGAATTAGTGCTCTTACCAAAGAGACCCCAGAGGGCTAGACTTTTCCACCTTGTGAGCACACAGCCAGAAGGCACTACCTATGAACCGCAAAACAGGCCTCTATCAGACACTGAATCTGCTAGTACATAGATCTTGAACTTCTCAGACTCCAGAACTGTCAGAAATAAATTTCTCATGTTCATAAGTGACCCATTTTATGCTATTTTGTTATAGCAGCCCAAACAGACTAAGATGGCCTCTCTGGGGCAACCCTGCTTCATCTAAACTGGGACAGATCAATCCATCCTTTTATAATCAGAAAGGCCAAGTGAGATCTTCAGAGTGTTTACCTCCATGGAATGTATTCTTCCTGATATGAATTTTGCCCCTCTAATAGAAGGCAGAAATAATTAGCTATAGATGTTCCATTTATGAAGTGCTCCCAAATCGTGTGGCTAATAAGTGGCAAAGCCTAGATTCAAATCCAGCCCTCTTGAGTCCCAGTCCAGTACCTCCTCACCACCATTAACATACCTGATGCATTCTGTAAACTGGGCAGGCTTTGTTCTGGGAAGCAGATTTAGAGAGGAGGTGAGAGGGAGGCACCTGCCAGCTGATGGGTGTTTATCTGCCTGTGAATCTGCTCCCTGTCAGCAAGTAAGGGGTGAATACTGCTCCTCCCTTCTACATAGTCTTTGGCTTTTTACGGATGACTTTTTAAATCAGGAAGCATTCCAGTTGCCTAGGAATCCCAGACACCACCTAGCTCAACAATCTAATTTTAAAAATAAGGAAATTGAGGTCACTCACCCCTCAAAGCTGCCTCAGATGTTCTTTTTAAGCAGAATTGCTCACTTTGCACGTATACACACTACTGGACAAGGTACGGTGGGTGATTTCTCATAAATCTTTAGTAGGGAATTTTCGCTATGCATTTGAATAATTGTGAAAAACACAGAAGAACAACTTAGGTGACAATAACAATAAGGTGCACTAGAAACAATTTTATTTTTTAGTCAACTATGGAGAAAGTACTTTGCATCCCTTAAAGTGCTGCTAGGTATTAACTCTTTAATCCCCAAAGTGGAACAGATACCTTACTCAGAAATACCTCCTCTTCTAAAGTCACTGATGGCCAAAGAGAAAAAAAAAATACTATCACTGTGAATATTTCGATTTCAAAAATAACGAGGTAGATTAGCCTAACAGCGTTGATGGGTTTAACCCACATAGGTGGTAGAACAAATGACTGAAACAGAGAAACAGAGAAAGCTAGCTAGGATCTAATGTCCACCTACGGTCTCCAGAGTTAGAAAATAAAGATACAGACTACAGGCCACCCGGTGTTAAACTTGCATTTCAGGTAACCAAACAAATATGCCTTGGCCGGGAGCCGTGGCTCACACTTGTAATCCCAGCACTTTGGGAGGCCAAGGTGGGCAGATCACTTGAGGTCAGGAGTTTGAGGTCAGCCTGGTCAACATGGTGAAACCCTATCTGTACTAAAAACACAAAAAATTAGCCAGGTATGGTGGCAGGTGCCTGTAATCCCAGCTACTTGGGAGGCCAAGGCAGGAGAATTGTTTGAACTCGAGAGGTGAAGGTTGCGGTGAGCAGAGCTCATGCCATTGCACTCCAGCCTTTGTGACAGCGAGAGATCCCATCTCAAAAAAAAAAAAAAAAAATCTAATAAAATATTTGGGACATGGTTCTGTTACTGAATACAGGTTCAGCCGCTGGCCACTGGGAAAATCAAATAACAAACACGAGGGTGGTAAAAAGAAATGACTTTATTCTAGAGCTTAGCAATGGGAAAGGGCTAGATTTGTATGTAAGGAGCCACTTAGCTTTCTGGACAGCAAGCAGGGTTTAAGAAGAAAAATCTTGGTATGCAGCATATGCAGAAGGGGCACAGAGGTGCAGAGGACTATGTAACTTGCTTGACGACTTAACTGGGATAATGGGTCATTCAGTAGTCAGGCAGCTTCATTGTCAGGTTGTAAATTAACCAGTGACTGAAGACAGTTTCCCAGTGAAGATGAATTCCAGAGAGTGCCTGGTTTGACTTTAGAACTTGGTCCCTGGAACTTCTTTCTGTTGTTGTTTTGTGTTTTGTTTTTGTTTTTTTTTTTTTTTGAGATGGAGACTCTCGCTCTATCGCCAGGCTGGTGTGCAGTGGAGCTCACTGCAACCTCCACCTCTCAGATTCAAGCGATTCTCCTGCCTCAGACTCTCGAGTAGCTGGGACTGCAAGCGTGCACGCACTCCCATCTAATTTTTGTATTTTTAGTAGAGATGGGGTTTCGCCTTTGTTGGCCAGGATGGTCTCGATCTCTTGACCTCATGATCTGCCCGCCTCAGCCTCGCAAAGCGCTGGCATTACAGGCATGAGCCACCGCACTCAGCCTGATCCCTGGAACTTCTAAGCAAACATATAGCTAGCAATGCTTTCTTTCTGGCCAGCGGAAAGAAAGGAGAGTGAATGTTACATTAGCATTCCTAAGAAGCTAAAGGAACACACAAGGGAAAAGAGAAAAGGTAAAGATAATGTTGGGCTGGGCATGGTTGCTCACACCTGTAATACCAGCACTTTGGGAGGCCAAGGTGGGCAGACTGCCTGAGATCAGGAGTTCACAACCAGCCTGGGTAACATGGTGAAACCCAGTCTCTACTAAAAACACAAAAATTAGCCAGGCGTGGAGGTGTGCACCTGTAGTCACAGCTACTCGGGAGGCTGAGGCAGGAGAATTGCTTGAATCCGGGACACAGAGGTTGCAGTGAGCCGAGCTCATGCCACTGCACTCCAGCCTGGGTGTCTAAGCAAGACTCCATCTCAAAATCATCATAATATTAATAATACTATTTTTTAGGAAAATGAGCTACTTGGTTATGGTTCTACCAAGTATCTAGTGCTGCCTGCAATTAGAACATCCTGCATTTTACCTGGCAATCCTATTCCCTTCCTAGTCCATCACAGAGCAATACCTGAAACATTGAAGTGACTGTGCATGACCAGAAGCAGTTCATGCTACAGGTGACACCTGAGTTGGACAACTGGTCTACATCTTCTTTACTGAAATGAGTCCCTATGAGTCTGCTGGTCACATGAATGAGTGTCAGGAGAATGTCGAATTGCTATAAAAATTTCTAAATGTGTACTCTTGATTTCTGTACTTATCACATTGACAACCAGTGAAAAATACTTTGTGGACTGGCATTAGTCAGTGCAGCATTTTGAGTAGCAGTGGGCAGGAAAGGAGGAAGCGCCATCTGATTCCAGCTCCACCTCTTACCAGGTGAGCAAGCCTGGTTAGGGGCTACATCTTCCCCAGTGTCTGATTATAATTGCCTGATGTAAGATTACCCCACATGTAGACTCAAGTGCTTATCTACTTGAGACAATAGTCATGAAAGAATGTCTTCACATCCTCTGAAACACCAAAGAAATAAATAAAAATTTAAATATTGTATTTATAGAGAAACATTAATATAGTGATTATGATAAAATTTGGAACTTGTTAGCCTGTTCTATACCTATCATACTGATAAAGAATGGCTGGGCTCCTGGCTAAACCCCACCCTTAAGTCTGGACCTGCAGCCCTAAGTGAAAGAGCTGACCCCATTTTTCTGCTCAAATGTTGCCTTTTTGGCCTACCATGTCCCTATCCTGTGCTCATAAAAAGACTTCAGCTGGCAGAGCAACACAGGCAGCTGATGCAAGTGGTCAGAGATACAAGCTACTAAGTGTTGGGGATGAAAGCAGCTGAGAGTCTGAGACTACAGATAGACACGGCTAACTTCAGACACTGTGACTTCAGGGAAAGATCACTTTTTTCCCACACCATCCGCTTTCCAACTCCTATCTTGTTGACAGCCACCACTCAATAAAATTCTCCACATAGACCAGGCGCGTTGGCTCACGCCCGTAATCCCAACACTCTGGGAGGCCAAGGAGGGCAGATCATTTGAGGTCAGGAGTTCAAGATCAGCCTGGCCAACATCCGTGTCTATTAAAAGTACAAAAATTGTCTGGGCGCAGTGGCTCACAGCTGTAATCCCAGCACTTTGGGAGGCCGAGGCAGGCGGATCACCTGAGGTCAGGAGAGCAAAACCAGCCTGGCCAACATGGCGAAACCCCATCTCTACTAAAAATACAAAAATTAGCTGGGTACAGTGGTGGGCACCTGTAATCCCAGCTACTAAGGAGGCTGAGGCAGCAGAATTGCTTGAACCCAGGAGGTAGTGGTTGCTGTGAGCTGAGATCACACCACTGCTCTCCAGCCTGGGCAACCGAGCAAGACTCTCTCTCAAAAAAAAAAAAAAAAATCCTCCACATACACCACCTACAATCCATTCATGTGACCTGATTTTTCCTGGATGCCAGACAAGAACCTGAGTGCCAAGAGGGCAGGAACTTGGATGCCACTGCTTGGCCTGCACACAGCCTACTCCCATCAGAAAGGAGCAACCTGCTGGTTCCAGTGTTCATTCCCTCCGGTTTCCACACTGCCTTCCTTGCACATTCCCTCTTTCGAGGATTGGCCAGTGGTGGACTGAGTGACAGGATTACTCCAGTTCCCATTCGTGAAGGGAGTCAAAGTCAAGGGAAGGATCCCATCTCAATACTATTTAAAAATGTTTTCATACTGAAGACCACATTAGGATAAGACAAAAGAATTAATATCTTAATCTTTGACAACTCAGCAATTTTAAAGATCTTAAACTGGCCCTGATTATGTTTCTCACTTACTTTGCATGATTGTTTTAAGATATATGTACATACACATATATAAGAAATGTTAAATGATTCATTAGTGTTCTTTTAGTCACAATGTTAAAGTAGTTAAAATTTGGCTTTTAAATGAAAAAAGATAAATGCCAATTTTATATAGTAATACATATATATATATGTAATTCCTGAAACTGGTGAGATTGCAAGCATCTGTGCATGCTTGCACCCTTGTACAACTGTATGTGCTAAAAGGCACTGATTAAGAATTCAGCCTCTGGACTTATGAGGCAGTTCAATTTGGTTCTGTCCTATAATATTATAATTGTGTGACCTTGGAAAACTTTCTTAACATTTTAGAGTTTCAGTTTTCTCATATGCAAAATAGAGATAATGTTAGTACTTCTCATGAAATTAGTGTGAAAGATTAACTGAAATAACTCATGTAAACCATTTAAAATATTACCTGCTTCTGTCAGTTTGTCAAACTCATTCTCCATCCAGTTTTGTTCCCTGCTGGCAAGGAGTTGTGATCCGTTGGAAGAGAAGAGGCATTTTGGTTTTGGGAATTTTCAGTCTTTTGCACTGTTTTCTCCTCATTTTTGTGGTTTTATCTATCTTTGGTCTTTGACATCAGTGAGCTTTGGATGGAGTTTTCATATAGATGACCTTTTTTCTGATATTGATGCTATTTCTTCTGTTAGTTTTCCTTCTGACAGTCAGGGCCCTCTGCTGCAAGTCTGCTGGACTTTGCTGAAGGTCCACTCCAGACCCTGTTTTCCTGGGTATCACCAGAAGAGGCTGCAGAACAGCAAAGATTGCTGCCTGTCCCTTCCTCTGGAAGCTTCATCCCAGAGGGGCACCAGTCAAATGCCAGTTGGAACTCTCCTGTATGAGGTGTCTGTCGACCCCTGCTGGGAGGTGTCATCTCCCAGTGAGGAGGCACAGGGGTCAGGGACCCACTTGAGGAAGAAGTCTGTCCCTTAGCAGAGCTCAAGCACTGTGCTGGGAGAGCCACTGCTCTCTTCAGAGCTAGCAGGCAGGAATGTTTAAGTCTGCTGAAGCTATGCCCACAGCTGCACCTTCCCCCAGGTGCTCTGTCCCAGGGAGATGGGAGTTTTAAGCCCCTTGACTGGGGCTCCTGTCTTTCTTTCAGAGATAGTCTGCTTAGAGAGGAGGAATCTAGAGAGGCCATCTTGTTTTGCAGAGCTGTGGTGGGCTCCACCTTGTTTGAGATTCCTGGTGGCTTTGTTACACTGAGGGGAAATGTGCCCATTCAAGCCTCAGTAATGGCAGATGCCCATCCCCCCACCAAGCTCGAGTGTCCCAGGTCAACTTCAGACTGCTATGCTGGCAGTGAAAATTTCAAGCCAGTGGATCTTTGCCTGCTGGGCTCCATGGGGGTAGGATCCTCTGAGCTAGACCACTTGGCTCCCTGGCTTTAGCCCCCTTTCCAGGGGAGTGAACAGCTCTGTCTCACTGGTGTTCCAGGTGCCTCTGGGGTATGAAAAACAACTCCTGCAGCTAGCTTGGTGTGTGCCCAAGCACCCACCCAGTTTTGTGCTTGAAACCTGGGGCCCTGGTGTATAGGCACCTGAGGGAATATCCTGGTCTGTGGGTTGCGAAGACTCTGGGAAAAGTGTAGTATCTGGGCCATAATGCACTGTTCCTCATGGTTTCCCTTGGCTAAGGGAGGGAGTTCCCTGACCCCTTGTGCTTCCGGGGTGAGGCGATGCCCCATCCTGCTTCAGCTCACCCTCCGTGGGCTGCACTCTCTGTCTAAACCATCTCAATGAGCCAGGCACCTCAGTTGGAAATGCAGAAATCACCTGCCTTCTGCATTTATCTCACTGGAAGCTGCAGCCCAGAGTTGTTCCTATTTGGCCATCTTGCCAGCCACCTCCAAACTAGTAGGTTTTTTTTAATAACAAGTAATTGTTACTGTGGCAAATCCACATGGATCTGGAGCAACCTCAATTCTTGCTTCCTGAGAATGCAGAATTCAACTGAGGGGCACAAGGCAGAAGGAGAGACCAAGACAAGTTTTAGAGCAGGAGTGAAATTTATTAAAAAGCTTTAGAGCAGGAATGAAAGTAAAGCACACTTGGAAGAGGGTCAAGTGGGTGACTTTAGGGATCAGGTGCCAGTTTGACCTGACTTAGGGTCTTGTATGTTGGCATACTTTTGGGGTCTTGCATTTCTTCTCCTCTGATTCTTTCTTTTGGGCAGGCTAGCCACATATGCAGTAGCCTGCCAGCACTTGGGAAGGGCTGCATGCGCAGTGTGTTTACTGGAGTTGTACACATGCTCCCTTGAGACATTTTTTCCCTTATCAGTCCAGCGTTCCCAGAAGAAGGTCATCCATTTTTCCTTTTAGTGTGCATGCTTGAGCCCACCTGGTGAACTCCTGAGATCTTATGTGGAAGCTGCTGACCACCAGGTTCACACGGTTCTATCTACTGGGAGACTGCCTTTCCCTAGCACTGGCTGCAACCAATTATTATTTTAGAGAGACAGTGTAACAACTGCCTGACCATCACCCGATAGTTGCCTGGCATTTCCGGTAGTGGGCAGAAAGGGGTGTTGGGACCAGAGGTCTCCTGCCCTGCTCTGACTTGCTGCCTACTATAACATAGTGAGTTAATCATTGCTATATATTATGAAGGGTAGTATTGAAGCACATAACTAAAGCATCAAAATGTACATGCCAAAAATTGACAACACAGATAACCATTGCTGTGTTTTTTTACAATAGCTATAGTTAGGAAGAGCTCGTGGGGACTAAGGGAGAGCTTTCCCCTTGGGCCTCTGAAGGTTCACTGAGAAGTCAACTCTCAAAAGGCAGATTAATAGGACAAATATAAATTCATTTCATGTGTATACATGGAAACTTTCAGAATAATGATCCAATTTCCCAATGAGTTCCAGAAGCTTATATACGATCCTGAGGTTACAGAAAGAATGGGGACTTGGATCCTGGCACAACAGGTTATGGGAGGCAGGTGGAGAAGAATTCTATTGAGGCGCAATAAGTAATTATTAGAAAGAATGAATAGATGGAAAACAGGGATTAGGTTGCAATTGGACTTTAAATGATCCTTAGGGACAAGTCATCGTACTTGTAAAAGGGTCTGCTCAGGTGTGGTCACATCTTGGTCTTCTTTTAGATAAGAGGGAGGAGAAGAAAACACAATTGTTCTGGATGGGTCTGGATCTTAGGCAGATAAAGGAAATTCACCTCCTATGGGAGAGACAGTGGACGTGCAGGAGGTCAGAGAATTTGAACCTTCTTCAGTTTGGTGTATCAAAAATGCCATATTTTGGGGTATTAATTTCCGAATCTCAACAAACTCAAATGCCCAATATGAGTTTCTTTCGATAAATTATGTATGCACACATACAATTGGAAGCATAATGTTTTAGAAATTTCTTTTTGGGACAGGGTCTCACTTGCTCTACCACTCAGGCTGAGGTGCAGTGGTGTGATAATGGCTCACTACATCCTTGACCTCCCTGATTCAGTCAAGCCTTTCACCTCAGCCTCCCAACTAGCTGGGAATACAAGTGTATGCCACCAGACTCAATTAATTTTTGTATTTATTTATTTATTTTGTGTAGACACTATGTTATCGCCAAAACTGGTCTCAAATTTCTGGGCTCAAGCAATTTACCCACCTCAGCCTCCCAAAGTGCTGGGATTACAGGCATGAGCCACCACACCTGGCCAGCATAATTAAAATTTAAGATAATGTACAAAAAAATTAAATCTTCATCTTAACTTTGGTTTTCTATATAGAATAATTTTTTGTTTTTCTATTTTTTCTACAGTGATAATATAATACATGGGTAGTAAAATTTTTAGAAGATGCTGTGGAGTCCTGACAAGATAAATAAGCAACAATGAGGAAGGGGCCCCAAGTAGGGGAGAACAATTTTTCTGAGAGACAGCTAATCACAAACCACCTGCTGGCACAGCATCCTGCTCCCAAATACCTCCTTCCATACATAGCCTCTCCAGCATGACCTTATAAAAATTCCTTCCGGCTCTTGACTCTTTGCAGACAGATCCTTCTCTGCTGTGCTACCCATTACACCCTTGCAACATAACTTTGTGCTTTCTCTAATAAATCTGCCTTTATTTACCTACAACTGTCTTGGCAAATTTCCTTACCACCTGCAATGCCAGCCCCAGCCTGTCACACCTGTGACAGTGTTAAAATTGTGGCTTCTTTTTATTCTACCCCTGGATTTGTTTTCCAGGGTCGTTCTCCCCTCTGCCAGTAGCCCACTATTACCATGTCTATGATGATACTCCATTTCCCTAGGTCTCACTTCCCTTCTGTCAATCAAAATCTGCTACCTGAAAAGGATCTGTGAAACTTTTTTTAGTCCACGTGTCTAGAACCTATTAAGCTGAGAAAGCAAATAGAATCTCTGGACTCCAAACTCACTACGCCAAAGAGAAAGTTAAGCTTGGGAACTAATTCACACAATATTGCTTTCCTTTTGTTCCCAAACAGGTATCAACAATTTCCCAACCTTGTGTCATATTCTCATCCATAAGCCAGGTTCTCACAATGATAAAATGTTATCTCCCCAGATAATCTCCCTCACAAATTGCTCACAAGGAAATTCCTTGTGAACCCCTAAATCTTTCAGCATCTATATCCCCCCTTATAAACTAGCTCTAAAACTGAGTTCTGTTGAATTTCACCCTAACAATGTCAGTTATTAGCTTATCTTCACAGATAAAGAACAAAGACAAGATCAGAAATTATCCCTTCACCTACCCTTCAGATACAAAATTATCTTTTCCCTCTACTCCCTCTTTTCACACATTTTCTTTATCTTATGTACAATATAGATTTACTGAGCATGAGACAATGCATAACTGACTTTTTCCTTTACGTTTTTACAAATACAATGTAAACTTTCTGAGGCTAATCAGAGCCTCACAGGAATGTAAGCATGTGCCTCAGTCACTTCTCAGTTAACAACGTCAAATTTGGAAGGAGCATTTGGGTATTTTTGTACCAGGGGCAGGTTAAAGAATGGTCTTATTACAGTTTTCTGAAGATGGATGACAGCGAGAAGACAAAATCATGACACAGCAGCAAGAGAGTGAATCAAACTCTACGAAACAGACAAAGGCTTAACGGAAGTAACAAAGTCAGCCAGCTGTTAGGAGAAACAGCCTGTAGCAAGGGTCAAATCAAGGAGGTCATGGCTTGTGGATGAAACGTGTGTCATGAGGAATCTCTTTTTTGTGGCTCCATGCACAAAATGGAAGGCAAGCACAAGAGCTGCTAGCAGCATATTTTGCTGGATAATAAGTGGGAATGATTGAAACTATATTGAGATAACATCTTGAAATAAATCAAGGTGCTTTTTCTTTTGCATTTCTTCATATAAAACCTTCCCCTTATTCATCCAGAGGCACCCATTGCTGGGGGGAAGAATGGTATAATTGTAATATAAACACAAAGAGAGTTGGTGCTCAGATTTTGAGTTCCAAGAAAAGTTCTTGATGCCCACTTCAGAGACAAAAAAAATTATAAAAGCTGAAGCTTGAAGCTTTTTGTTTCAAAGGGAAAGAGGGTTTTTTTGTAAATCAAAAGGCAAAGCCCTAAAGGAGCTAAGCACAAAATACATCCAGCAAAAGATGGGAAAAAGAATAGAGGTGGCAACAGTTTCCTATAATAAGGAAGACTGGGTTATTGAGGATCTCTTTCCTGCTAAAAGCATATAAAAATGTTATATAAATTTAAATGTTTAAAATACATAGCTGAATTACAAAAACAAGTTCCCTTTTCAGCATTCAGAAACAAAGAGAAAACTTAAAATCATATGAGTGTCAAAGACAAAATGCGCCTGACAATTAAGAAGAAGATTTTATTGAGGCTATTGCAGTAGAGAGAATGTTGATTAATGAGAAGCATCTTAAAGGAAAGGAAGGGAACTGGAGGATTTATAGAGGCAGTAAACAAAGGAGTCATTGCCAAGTGACTCTGTTATGTGTTGCTGCAACGGAATATCTGAGAATGGTAATTTATAAAGAACAGAAATTTATTCTCTCATAGTTCTGGAGACTGGGAAGTCCAAAAGCAAGGCACTGACAGTGATATGGCCTTCTTACTCCATCCTCACATAGGGGAAGGCAGAAGAGCAAGAGAGGACAAAAGATGTGTCACCACATGGCAGGGTAGCAAGAAAGAGCCCACTCCCACATGCCTTTTTATAGCAGCATTATTCTATTCATGAGGACAGAGCTCTCATTATCTAAACACCTCCCATGAAGCCCCACCTCCCAACACTGTTGCATTAGAAATGAAGTTTCCAATACATGAATACTGAGAGACACATTCAAACCATAGCTCTGAGTCTTATGTGGATCATGAAGAAGGCTGGAGGCTGGTCTTATGTAAGTCATTAAGGAAAGAGGAAGGTGGCCCTTCTCTTGAAATATGCCAGCAGCTGCTAGCCTTTTGTTGTTAGCTAGTTAGGGTTAGCCTTTTTCTCAGGTATGACCAAGGATTTTAACTATTATTGTTTTCTGGGAGCACAGGGCTGAAGTGCAGTTCAATATCGTCACTATTACCTTTTGAACAACTCAGAAGCCATCATAAACTTTCAGATTGGCTGAAGTATAGTCTAAGAAATAGTCTCCGATTATTGGTGTTGCTCCTGCAGATCGGCCGAAACAGCTGTTGAGAGGAAATAGCAAAGATCAGTTGTTTTAGGGTCCTGGCCATAAGGCCTTTTAGAACATGCCTCAAATAGAAAGAAGAAATATTAATATAAAGGGTTATTTTAAATAAAGAGCCAGGAGTTGAACCCTGAGAGGAATCTGTTCAAAGGATTTCAAAAAGTCAGTGGTAGAGAATCTTTCAGTTTTGCAGCAGCACTTACGGAGCTTCCTGAAGCTCCTAAGCTAGGATGGCCATGCTCTTGGTGATTATGTCCACAGTCTTAGTTACCTCTTTTATAAGAGCATTGAAAGAAACCAAAATATTTCACCCCAAAATACACTTCTTTACATATTTTTAGATGGCTGCTCAGAGTGCCTGCAAACAAGAGTAGCCTTGCAAAGCTGTCTTTTGTGGAGGTGATTTTCATCTGTAGAGAATGGGCATTGATACAAGAAGAAGCCCTCCATTGTCCGATTTGGGAAAGCTTAACTGACAGTCTGACACCTTTAAAGATTTGAAAGAAAATTTACCATCTATCGTCTCTGGGGCTACAACCTATTCGATTTTGTCTACGTAACAAGAGGACCTTTGCTAGCCAGGCCTTCTCTTCTCTCCCTTCTATAACCTGTCCTGCCACGTAACTTGCTTTACCACCATAACCTATATTTGGTCCTGCTCCAAATACTCATTCTTTCTGTTACTTCAAGATACTTTATAAGTTTCTGAACCCCATTTGGGGTTGGGGTTATCACTCTGTGGTTCTCCCCCCATGCATGTTAATAAATCTGCATACCTTCTATTCTGTGAATCTGCCTCATGTCAGTTGATTTTCAGTGAACCTTCAGAATGCAAATTGGAAGTTTTCCTTGGCCCCTGCAGCACGCATGACCCAACCATTTCACTAGACTTCCTTCATGGCCAAGATAGTGGCTTGTTCAGGGATACTCATGGCTCATACATGGTCTGTGTCAATAGTGAGGTTTGCATCAAGTCATTGGGCTTCAGCTCACAGGGCTCCTTCAGATCCTGGAGAAAAGAGCTGGCTGGCTGTAAGGCCACTTACAGTCTCAGGAGGAAATCTGGGCAGCCAGATTTTAGTCCTTGTCCCCAGTGTCCCCACTGAGTCAAAAGAGAGAAATTGGAAATGTTAGTGGGGAGAATGGTGCATAATCAGGTATTCATATCAGACATTGAAGGAAACTGGAAGAATTGAAAATTTGGTGAGGATTAACAATTTTAGCAAGGTAATAGGATCTATTCCAATTTTTATGTAAGATAAAAACTTTTTTTCCACAGCGTGGGAGGGAGGATAAATTTTTTTCAGATAAAATGACAAGATAGTTTACTTATCCGTCAGTTACTACAATTTCAGAAAAGGTGCAAAATAACTCAAAGACAATGAATAGTGCCAGAATTTAACTAGCTGCAAAATTATGCTATAGTCAATGCTATAGACAAAAACTATTCAGTGAAATACAAAATTCCTTTCTACAGCCACATCTCTTTTGCTCAGAAATAATGTGGAGAAAAGGTATTATTCTTTATCACAAAATAAGACTGTTCTAATTTTATTTGGCTTCATTATTTACGTAGAGGCAGCAAGAATGGTAATTTACCACATAGGTCTTCTTAAATTTGCTTTGCTGGAAGTTTTCATATAGGAATATCAGATTGGAATTTCAAAAGCACTGAAGCCCCTTGATACTAGAAAGTCAAGTCAATACCTCATCATCAGATTTCACGTAGGATTTCAAATTCCTCTCGTCATGAAGTCCTTAAAGTATTTTAAGAGTCTTAGGCCTTGCAGGAAATGACCTTCCTTACTCACGTTTAAGTCTGGTAACTTCGTGAATCAAGTAATAGGTCAATTTTCCCAAGCGCTTTGTGAGCATTGAGTTCATAGTGTTGACCTTAGTTTCTTAAAGGTATCTGCTTATGTCAGACGAAATGAACATCATTCTCAAATATGATATTCCTGGCAAGATTTTGGTTACAAAACTAATATCTCCAATCATATCTGCTAACAATAAAGATTCCTTTATGGAACATATGCAAATAACTAAATTGCTGTGAAAAAATAAAAGAGCTTTCAAATTCTAGAGAGATCAAGACAGGAGAAAAGATAACATTTACAAATGTTTCTTTTCCACTTACAAAAGTATAATGTACTTAATTTTTATCAATTTTACTTTATGAGAAAAGAGAATTCCTTCTATATCCAGAAAACAGAACATTAAAATATGAACACTATCCCAAGCAAAAATCACAGTCATTTTTCATTACTTTATTGATGTATAATTTAATTATTGTTCTGCTTCATCTTGGGTTGGCAGTCTCATGAACCCACCTGCTTCTCAGTTAAAGTTCTAAAACCCATGACTCAGTCCACCAGTGTGTTCTCAAAGTTGCTTAAGAAGGATGGGCTCCAAAACACCTGACATAGTCCTTTTGCATGAGACTCTGAGACAGTCCCTCTTTATTGAAGACAAAGCATTCTGGCCTGTAGCTGGTTGCAAGTATTTTCAGGAAAGGATCAGAGTAAAACAAGAACTGTCTACAGTTATCAACAGACAAAATGGCTAGAGTTAACTGATTATTGATAAGTTTCAAAAGTGAAACATCTGGTGAATGTTCATCACAAGAATAATGTAACTGGCAAAGTTGGTTGTTTTCATTTTATACAAAAGAAGATAATAAAATCAAGCCCAAAGATTAGGCAAAATGTCTATAAACATAATTATTAACCATATTTTCAAAGAAGAGTGAATGTTACATCTAACTCACAAAAATGAATGAATATAATATTTCACAAAGTAATATATCTTCAGGTATATAATAATCCTGAGATATATCATGGATATACCGAGGCTATAGTTAGAACATACCAAGAATATGTCAACAACTTCAAGTCTAGAGTAGGTCCTAAGCATCTATATTGATAAAATTCCACAGGGAAGTTGGTGAATCCTCAGTTCAAAACTACTGTCCTGGCTAGATTCAAATGAAAGGAGTAAAAGTGCAATCTGGTTAACACTTTAAAAAGCAACTGAAGTTATGATTGATGGTACTACACTGTGGTAGGCTGACATCAAGGAAAGCAGCACCAGGACTCTGATGAAGAGAAACAGACCATGGACTGAGGGCACTGACAAATCTTCAAGAACCTCTCCTGCAACATAGAATTTCTAAAATATTCATATGAATAATATTTTTTCATACAACTGTAATCCAGAGAGGGCTAAACCTCTCTCCTG
Organism: Callithrix jacchus; assembly: GCF_049354715.1. NCBI lineage: Eukaryota > Metazoa > Chordata > Mammalia > Primates > Cebidae > Callithrix > Callithrix jacchus. The sequence goes on along the minus strand of NC_133516.1, from coordinate 22,005,686 downwards.
ATTTAAAAACTTCTTGCAACTCATCAATAATATGTCAAATAAATCTAATTATTTATAGCACCTTTCCTTTTATAAATCGGAAGAATAAATCCTTTGTGATTTTCCAGGTGCCTTCAAGGAAATCTTAAAGATTTAGGTGTTTTAGATGAAAAAGATATTAGTTAGATTTCAATTTTAAGGGCAAAATATTGAAATTATCAGGAAATTTAAACTTGATTAAGATAGGAGCATGGATTACTGAGAAATGATACTTAGCAACCTATTAAACCAAGTGACAATAAATGATTTTGAAAGTAAACACAGGAGATAAAATGACTGTTAAAAAATCTTAATTATTTTATAAGTAATTTTTTTGTTTTTTTAAAAATAAGGACATAATAAATTCAACATAGATTGTAGCGGTTATTGTGGCAAGACACAGAATCTTTGGTATATAGGCAGATTAAAAAGGGATGAAGAATAACCTTTTACAACCTCTTAGTAAGAACACAACACTACACTAGTGGAAAAGTTTGCTGTAAAAGAGAAGAAAAAAAATTATATCATTGCATCAATATAATATTTGAGATTTTTTTTAATCTTATAAATAAACCCATCAAAGCTTAGCTTTCATGGATTTTTTTTTTCATTTCATGGCTTTTATGAAAAAGACAGGGAATAATGTATGCTGGTGAGGATGTGGAGAAAGGGGAACCACAAAAAATTATCTTTTCATGAACTTTCTGTTACTTTTCTATAATTATACATATCTTTTATAGAACAACTTCTCAGAATGGCAAAATAAATACTTTTCATAACAGATTAAAATATATATAGCCTATTTATATTATATAAAAATAAGAAGGAGAAAGTATAAGCTTAAAATTCCATTTAAGAATTAATGTTTCCATATTCTGTCTTACTCAGAAATAATCTATGTATCTAATGAATATCAATTACTTATCTCAATTTAGTTTCAGTCCAAGATTTTAAATTACCTAAAGAGCTTGGAAATTATCTTCAAGCTATATACTATAAAACCTAATTACTCTTGAAATAAAGTTTCTCAGAATAATGATTCAATTTGATAAACACTAGTTTACGTTTTACATAATTTATACATTAAGTAGAAGTGATGCTAGCTTATTAGACCAGTAAACATGAGTAAGTTTAAGAAAAGCAGAGGAAGTAGAATAAAATCTATGTATATACTATATTTAACACTGATAAATGAGAAGAGATATGGTGTTTTAAAAATTAAATAAAAAATTTTAAACTGGTTTTATTTGACAAACTTTCCCAAAATTATGTGATCTTGTTAAAACATTTGTGTTAGTTTCTATAAAATGTTTTTAGCACATTTTACTAGCAATTTAATTTCCTTAATATCTGGGAATTTTAGGTGTATTCAGTTTATATAAGCACTTAATGTCTAAGCCAATTAACACAGAGCTCTTTTAAGAGATGCTGTAATCTAATTTATTAATACCATCCAGATAAGGAAAAATACTGCACGCACAATGAGAGAGGCATAGGAACTTCTGAACTTGTCATATAAACATGCAGATAGACTCAGATAGAGTGCATATAGCTTCAATTCTAAAATTGTAGCCTTGGATCAAGAAAAAAGACATTGAAAATATTCATCATTTCATGCCTTTTATGAAAAAGACAGGGAATAATGTATGCTGGTAAGGATGTGGAGAAAGGGGAACACCAGTACACTGTTGATGGGAATGTAAATTAGTACAGCCTCTATGGAAAACTGTATAGAGTTTCCTCAGAAAACTAAAAATAGAACTGCCATATGATCCAGCAATTCCACTACTGGTTATATAATCAAAGAAAGAAAATCAATGTATTAAAGAGATGTCTGCACTCCCATGTTTATTGCAGCACTATTCCCAGTAGCCAAAATATGGAACCAACCAAAGGGTCTATTAACAGATGAATTGATAAAGAAAATGTGGTGTATATATACACAATGGAATATTATTCCGCCGTAAAAAGCAGTAAAAATCTGTCATTTGCAGCAACATGGATGGAGATTATTAGGTTAAGTGAAATAAGCCAAGCACAGAAAGCTAAGTAGCACATGTTCTCACTTATTTTTGGAAGCTAACAAAGTGGATCTGAGAAAGATAGAAAATAGACTGGTGTTTACCAAAGGTTGGGAAGAGTACAGAGGAAGGGAAAAAGAGAGATTGATTGGTTGGTACAAATATACTATACATTTAATAAGAGAATTATGACCTAGTTTGTTGTTGTTGTTGTTTGAGACAGAGTTTTGCTCTCTTGCCCAGGCTGGAGTACAGTGGCAGTGGCATGATCTCAGTTCACTGAGATCAACCTCCATCTCCAGGTTCAAGCAATTCTCCTTCCTCAGCCTCCCAAGTAACTGAGATTACAGGCTCGTGCCACCACATCCAGGTAATTTTTGCATTTTTAGTAGAGATGAGGTTTTACCACGTTGGCCAGGTCGGTCTGGATCTCTTGGCCTCAAGTGATCCACCCATCTTGGCCTCCCAAAGTGCTTGGATTATAGGCATGAGCCACCGTCCCTGGCCTAAGACCTAGTTTTTGATAGATAAGTAGGGTGACTATAATTTACAGTAATCTATTGTATATTTCAAAAGAGCTAGAAGGGAATAATTAAAATGCTTCTTAGCACAAACGAAAGACAAATATTTGAGGTGATGAATATGCCAGTTACACTGATTTGATCTTTATAGATCATAGGAATGTATTAAATTATCACATGTACCTTGAAAATATATCAATAAAAAGTCACCATTTCATATCAAAGAGCTCTACTTTCTGAATGGGTATAAATTCTTAATTGATTTGAGTTCAAAATAGACAAACAAAAGAGATTAACACTCTTCTGTTAATATTTTGTTGTCCTTTACTCAATGAAAACAAGATCTTCATAAACCATAAATCAATTTATAGAAATCACCAAAAGTTCAGACCATCAAGTCAAAAAGAGCAGCACCATAAATCAAGTGCATACTCAAATATAATCAAAATCAAATCTTTATCATGCTACCAATAGACAATAACCCAGAACACAGGACCAGGAATCATGAACACTGTTGGTCACCAGATCAAGGGCACAGAGCACAAAGCTCATTGAGGGGCCCAATTTTGGGGATGGAGTTAACAGGGATCTGATGATGAGGTTCCATCCTTCTGAGTCACAGCACCAAAGTATTAAAGACAAAATTTACCAGACAGTTAAGAAAAACATTTTATTCAGGCTATTGCAATTGAGAGAGCATTCACAATAAGGAACATAAAAAAGAAAATAAAGGGGACATAGGAAGTGGCAGGTTAACAAGGAAATTATCCACAAGTCTTATAAGAATCATGAGGGAAGATGAAGAAGGGTCTTATCTGAGTCATTGAGAAAAGGTAGAGGTGGGCCTCATTTTGAAATATGGGAGAACTGAAAATATGGGATGTCCTTTGTGGATACTCATTTCTCAGAAAATAAAAGAATGGGGATTTCTTAATCATTGCTATTTTCCCAAGGCACAAGACTCAGGTGAAGTTCAACATAATCAGAGGTCAGTTTGTGAGCTGTAACTACCAGTCAAATCTCAATTTAAGTTGTTATTGATTGGGACTAGGTTTTTCATGCTTATTGTAGAGAAAGCAACATGACTTGCATAAGATAGCGAGCTGAAGTTAAGAGCCAATTGAGAGAGCACTGTAGGTGGCTTCCTTCTCAGTGAAATGAGAACTGAAAAATCTCCATGCACTATTCCAGGAAGCAATAAGTAAGCTCAACTATGTTTGAAGCTGTGAAAGGAAAAGATCTCCCGTGACTAGTCAGAACTCATTAGTTAGGTATGTATATGGAGTCTTAATCTATACTACCTGTGTGGTGTGTGAATCTCCAAGCTGTTAATAAAAGAGTAATATAAAATCTGAACCATGACAAACAAAACCCTGCAGAGCCTAGTGAAGCAAATTCAAACTCAAACAAACAAACAACAGCAACAAAAATACTCTGCAGAAGAGCTTGCAATATTTTTTTAATGCAAGAGAAAACTGCTTACCACGAAAGACAGAATTAGCAGACACAGACTTAGTTTGTTTGTTTTGTTTTTGTTTTTGAGTTGGAGTCTTGCTCTGTCACCAGGCTGGAGTGTAGTGGTGCGATTTCAGCTCACTGCAACCTCCACCTCCCAGGTTCAAGCGATTCTCCTCCCTCAGCCTCCTGGGTCACTGAGACTACAGGTGTGCACCACCACACCTGGCTAATTTTTATATTTGTAGTAGAGATGGGGTTTCACCATGTTGGCCAAGATGGTCTTTATCTCTGGACCTCATAATATACCCACCTCAACCTCCCAAAGTGCTGGGTTTACTGGCGGGAGCCACCACACCCAGCTAAGACTTTGATGTAATAGAAAAATGAGGGAAAGACTATAGAATATATATGCTTTAAATTATTTAAAAGCTAACTGAAGAACCATAAGCAATAATAAAATAATAGGCTATTGCAAAAAAATTACAAATTTTAAAAAGCTTCTAAAATTAATAAAAAGTAATTGAATACTTAAAATTTTCATACTTTAAACACAGATTAAGAAATAAGTTAGTGTACCAGAAGACAGGTCTGAAGAAATACCCAAACTGCACCATAAAAAGATTGTTTGAATATAAAAAAGCTAGACAACTATCATGCATAGAACAGAAAATTCACAAAAGAGAAAACTTAAATGACCAGCATATTTAAGAAAAGATGCTTGACCTACTAGTAATCAGGAAAATGAAAATAAAAATAAAAATAAGATAGTATATGATAACCTATCTGATTAGAAAGTTGATATACTTTATAACATAAAATATTGGTGAGAACATGGAGGAATAAGAACTCTAAACATGGCTGGTTAGGATATAAATCAATACAATTTTAGAAAATAATTTTAATTTGGCAACATCTAATTATGATAATAAACTCCTAATTTTGCAATTAGGAATTTACTATCACCTGGCAATTTGATACCTAATAAGTATTTTAGAGAAATTTTGGCACATGTTCACAAGGATATTCGTTGCAATGTGTTTGAATAGCACAAAGAAAAAAGTCAGTAACCTCTTTTTTAACATATGGGAATAGGATAAATCAGTTGTAGCATATTCTACTCTAGTTTTCACTGTGTGCTGTTCACCAATAACTTCCAGCTCTGTACACCTTACAGGAATATACTAAAATTGTAGTTCTCATCCTTATGACTTGCTTTTGCCCAGAAAAAGGAAAACAAAAGTGATGGTTGTCATTTCTAGGTTGAAGTTTTAAAGCCAACTCAGAATGTGCCATACTCCTTTTCTACTATAAAAAGGCCATGGAAACATGTGATAAAATGAAGCCTCTATTAACCTAAGTCCTTAAAAGACTATAATGAGCAAAACCATCATGATGATTAGCAGTGGACATATACATGTAATGTGATTGAATCATAACACTTGTTGATTATTTTTTCTTAAAGTAATGTTTGATTCTCGAAGAGACACTTGAGAAGCTAGACAGAGATTTTTAAAGGACTGTTAGGTCTACAAGTACAAAAGCCTAAGTTTAAGGACCACAAAGGATGGAGATCCTGAACAAATTCAGGAAATACTGAGAACCTCAGTAAGATACTTCACAAGGGCCAGGCGCAGTGGCTCAAGCCTGTAATCCCAGTGCTTTGGGAGGCTGAGGCAGGTGGATCATGAGGTCAAGAGATCAAGACCATCCTGGCCAACATGGTGAAATCCCGTGTCTACTAAAAATACAAAAAATTATCTGGGCATGGTTGCATGTGCCTGTAGTCCCAGCTACTCGGAAGGCTGAGGCAGGAGAATTGCTTGAACCCAGGAGGTAGAGGTTGCAGCAAGCCAAGATTGTGCCACTGCACTCCAGCCTGGAGCCTGGTGACAAAGTGAGACTCTGTCTCAAAAAAAAAAAAAAAATACTTCACAAGAAGATTATACCCAAGATGCATAATCATCAGATTCTCCAAAGTCAAAATGAAAGAAGAAATGCTAATGGCAGCTAGTGAGAAAGGTCAGATCACCTACAAAGGGAAGTCCAACAGTGGACTTCTCAGCAGAAACTCTACAAGCCAGAAGAGATTAAGGAACAATATTCAACATTCTTATAGAAAAAAATTCCAACCCAGGATTTTATATCTGGCCAAACTGAGCTTCAAACATGAAGGAGAACTAAGACTGTATTCAGACAAACAAATGCTGAGGAAACTTATTACCACCAGACTTTTCTTACAAAAGCTCCTGAAGGAAGCTTTTGACCCAGGAATGGAAATATGGAATGGAAAGCCTGTTACCAGCCACTATAAAAGCACACTGAAGTACACAGATCAGTGACACTCTAAAGCAAACACACAAACAAATCTGCATAGTAACCAGCAAATATCATGATTACAGGATCAAATCCAAACATATCAATACTAACCATGAGTATAAATGGGGTAAATGCCCCAATTAAAAGGTACAGAGTGCAAGCTGGATAAAGAACCAAGACCCATTGGCATGCTGTCTTCAAGAGACTGATTTCACATGCAATGACACCCAGAGGCTCAAAATAAAGGGATGGAGAAAATTCTACCAGGCAAATAAGAAACATAAAAAAGCATGGGTTGTGATCGCAATTTCAGACAAAACACACTTTAAACCAACAAATATATTAAAGGACAAATAAGGGCATTACATAATGGTAAAGGATTCAATTCAACAAGAAGACCTAACTATCCTAAACATATACACACCCAACACAGGAGCACCCTGATTAATAAATCCAGTCCTTAGAGACCTTCAAAGAGGCTTAGACTCTCATACAATGATAGTAGAGACAGTATTAGATGATCATGGCAAAAATGAAGATATTCAGAATCTGAACTCAGCACTGGATGGATGGACCTAAGAGACATCTAAAGAATTTTCTACCCAAAAGCAACAGAATATACTTTCTTCTCATCACTACACGGCACATACTCTAAAATCAACCACATAATCAGACAAAAAAACACTCCTTAGCAAATGCAAAACAACTGAAATTATAACAATCACTCTTTCAGACCACAGAAAAATGAAATTAGAAATCAAGACTAAGAAATTTGTTCAAAACCATACAATTAAATGGAAATTAAATAACCTGATCCTGAATGACTTTTGTGTAAACAGTGAAATTAAGGCAGAAGTCAAGAAGTTCTTTGAAACTAATTAGAACAAAGATACAACACATCAGAATTTCTAGGACATAGCTAAGGCACTGTTAAGACAGAAATTTATAGCACTAAATGCAATGCTCACATTAAAAGGTTAGAAAGATCTCAATTTAACAACCTAACATCACAACTGAAAGAATTACAGAACTAAGAGCAAACCAACCCCAAAGCTAGCAGAAGACAAAAATTAACCAAATCAGAGCCGAACTGAAAAAGATTGAAACACTAGAAACCATTCAAGACATCAACAAATCCAAGAGTTTCTCCTGTGAAAAAATTAATATAGCAGATAAACTGCTAGCTAGACTAATAAAGAAGAAAAGAGATAAGATCCAAACACAATTACAAATGACAAAGGGGATATTACCACTGACCCCACAGAAATACAAATAAATGTCAGAGACTATTATGAACACTTCTATGCACATAAACTAGAAAACCTAGAAGATATGGATAAAGTCCTGGACACATATACCCTCCCAAGACTGAACTAGGAAGAAATGGAATCTCTGAACAGACCAACAATGAGTCTGAAATGGAATCCTTAATTGCCAACCAAAAAAAGCTCAGGACCAGATGGACTTATAGCTGAACTCTACCAGATGTACAAAAAAAAATGTTGGTACCATTCCTACTGAAACTATTCCAAAAAGTTGAAGAGGAGGGAATCTTTCCTTACCCATCCTATGAGGGCAGCATCATCCTTACAATAAAACCTGGCAGAGACACAACAAAAGCAGGCCAATATCCTTGATGCATATTGATGCAAGAATTCTCAACCAAATACTGGCAAACTGAATTCAGCATCACGTCAAGAAGCTAATCCACCATGGTCAAGTTGGCTTTATCCCTGGGATGCAAGTTTGGTTCAACATACACAAATGAATAAGTGCTATTCATCACATAAAACTAAAGACCAACACCACATGATTATATCAATAAATGCAGAAAATACTTTCAGTAAAATTCAATACCCCTTCATGTTAAAAACTCTCAATAAACTAGGTATAGTAGAAACCTACCTCAAAATCATAAGAGCCATCTATGACAAACCCACAGTCAACAGTATACTGAATGGGGCAAAAGCTAGAAGCATTCTTTTTGAAAACCAGCACAGGACAAGGATGTCCTCTCTCACCACTCTTATTCAACAGAGTATTGGAAGTCTTGGCCAGGGCAATCAGGCAAAAGAATGAAATAAAGGGCATTCAAACAGGAAGAGAGAAAGTCAACAATTCCTGTTTGCAGATGACATAATCCCATATCTGGAAAACCCCATAGTCTCAGTCCAGAAGCTCCTTAAGCTGATAAACAACTTCAGCAAAGTCTTCAATGTGCAAAAATTACTAACATTCCTATTCAACAAGAGCAATCAAGCTGAGAGCCAAATCAGGACACAATTCCATTTACAATTGCCAAAATAATAATAATGACTAGAAATACAGCTAACCAAGAAAGTGAAAGATTTCTACAAAAAGAACTATAAAACATTGCTTAAAGAAATCAGCTGGGCACGGTGGCTCATGCCTGTAATCCCAGCAATTTGGAAGGCCAAGGCAGGTGGACCACAATGTCAAGAGATGGAGACTATTCTGGCTAACATAGTGAAACCCTATCTCTACCAAAAATACAAAAAATTAACTGAGCATGGTGGCACACACCTGAAGTTCCAGCTACTTGGGAGACTGAGGCAGGAGAATCTCTTGAACCTGGGAGGCGGAGGTTGCAGTGAGCTGAGATCACACCACTGCACTCCAGCCTGGGTGACAGAGCGAGACTCCATGTAAAAAAAAAAAAAAAAAAGAGAGAGAGAGAGAGAGAGAGAGAGAAAGAAATCAAAGATGACACAAACAAATGGAAAAACATTCTATGCTCATGAATAGCAAGAAGAATCAATATTGTTAAAATGGCCATACTCCCAAAAACAATTTATAGATCCAGTTCTATTTCTACTAACCTACCATTGACATTCTTCACAGACTAGAAACAACCATTTAGAAATATACATGGAACCAAAAAGAACCCAAAGAGTAAAGGCAATTCAAAGCAAAATCAACCAAGCTGGAGGCATCATGATGCTTGACTTCAAACTATACTACAGGGCTGTGGTAATCAAAACATCATGAAACTGATACAAAAAATAGATGCATAGACCAATGGAACAGAAGAGAAAACTAAGAAATAAGTCCACACACCTACAACTATTTTACTTTCAACAAACGTGACTAAAACAAGCCATGGGAAAAGTATTCCCTATTGAATAAATGGTTCCAGGGTAACTGGCTAGCCATACGCAGAAAATTGAAACTGGGCCCCTTCCTTAAGCCATATACAAAAATTAACTCAAGATGGATTGAAAACTTAAACATAAAACCCAAAACTTTAAAAACTCTCGAAGACAACCTAGGCAATACCATTCTGGATATAGGAACAGGCAAAAATTTCATGATAAAAATGCCAAAAGCAATAGCAACAAAAGCATATATTGAGAAATGGGATCTAATTAAACTAAAAAACGTCTTCACAGCAATAGAAACTATCATCAGAATAAACAGACAACCTACAGAATGGGAAAATATACTTGTAAACTATGCCTAGCAAAGGTCTAGTATCTAACATATATAAAGAACTTAAAATTAAACAAGAGACAAAAGAAAAACAACCCCATTAAAAAGTGGCCAAAGGACATGAATAGACACTTTTCAAAAGAAGACATACATGCCACCAACAATGATATGACAAAAGCTCATCTCTGATCATTAGAGAAATGCAACTCAAAACCACAATGAGATACCATCTCACACCATTCAGAATGGCTGTATATTAAAAAGCCAAAAAATAACAGATGTTGGCAAGGTTGCAGAGAAAAAAGAAACCATTATACACTGTTAATGATATTGTAAATTAGTTCAACCATTGTGGAAAGCAATGTGGCAATCTCTCAGAAACCTAAAGACAGAAATACTATTTGATACAGCAATCCCATTACAGGGTGCATATCCAATGGAAAATAAATTTTTCTATTATAAAGACACATGTACATGTATGTTCATTGCAGAATTATTTACAATAACAAAGATGTGGAATCAACCTAACTGCCCAACAATGGGAGACTGGATGAAAACATGTGGTACATATACACTGTATTAGACCATTCTCATGCAGTTTGTAAAGACATACCTGAGACTGTGTAATTTATAAAGCAAAGAGGTTTTATTGACTCACAGTTCAGCATGGGTGGGAAGGCCTCAGGAAATTTACCATCATAGTGGAAAGCAAAGGGAAGCAAGGCACCTTATTTCCAAGGTGGCAGGAAGGACAAGTGCAAGCAGGAGAAGTGCCAGATGCTTACAAAACCATCAGATCTCATGAGACTCACTCATTATCATGAGAACGGCATGAAGGAAACCATCCCCATGATTCAATATCCTCCACCTGGTACTGCCCTTGACATGTGAGGATTGTTACATTTCAAGGTGAGACTTGGATGGAGACACAGAGCCAAACCATTCATTCTATCCCTGATCCCTCCAACATCTCATGTTCTCACATGTCAAAACACAATCATGCCCTTCCAATGGTTCCCCAAAGACTTAACTCATTTCAACATTAACCCAAAAGTTCAACTCCAAAGTCTCATCTGAGAAAAGGCAAATCCCTTCCACCTATGAGCCTGTAAAATCAAAAACAAGTTAGTTACTTCCTAAATACAATGGGTGTGCAGACATTGAGTAAACATAACCATTCCAAATGGGAGAAATTGGCCAAAACAAAGGGACTACAGGCCCCAAGCAGGTCTGAAATCCAACAGGGTAGTCATTAAAACTTAAAGTTCTAAAATTATCTCTTTGACTCCATGTCTCACATCCAGGTCATGCTAATGCAAGGAGTAGGTTCCCATGGCCTTGGGCAGCTGCAACCCTGTGGCTTTGCAGGGTACAGCCTTCCTCCCAGCTGCTTTCATGGGCTGGCATTGAGTGACTGCAGCTTTTTCAGGCACACAATATAAGTTGCTGGTGGATCTACCATTCTGGGGTCTGGAGCACAGTGGTCTTCTTCTCACAGCATCAGTAGGCAGTGCCCCAGTGGGGACCCTGCATGGGGGCTCCAACCCCACACCTCCTCTCCACACTGCCCTGCAGAGGTTCTTTTTGAGGACCCCACTCCTGCAGCAAACATCTGCCTGGATATCCAGGCATTTCCATACATCCTTTCAAATCTAGATGGAGGTTCCTAAACCTCAATTTTTGACTTCTGTGCATCTGCAGGCCCAACACTAATGTAAACTGCCAAGGCTTGGGCTTGCACCCTCTCAAGCAACAGACTGAGCTGTATGTTGGCCCCTTTTAGCCATGGCTAGAATGCAGGGCACCAAGTCCCAAGACTGCACAAAGCAGCAAGGCCCTGGACCTGGCCCACAAAACCATTTTTTCCTCCTAGTTCTCTGGGCCTGTGATGAAAGGGGCTACCATGAAAACCTCCGACATGCCCTTGAGACAGTTCCCCATTATCTTGCCGATTAACATTTGACTCCTCATTACTTATTCAAATCTGGAACTACTTTAATTTCTCCTTAGAAAATGGGCTTTTCTTTGTTTGTTCTCACTGCCTATGAGTGAGAACATGTGGTGTTTGGTTTTCTGTTCTTTTGTCAGTTTGCTGAGAATGATGGTTTCCAGGTTCATCCATGTCCCTACAAAGGACATGAACTCATCGTTTTGTATGGCTGCATAGAATTCCATGGTGTATATGTGCCACATTTTTCCAGTTCAGTCTATCACCAATGGGCATTTGCACTGGTTCCAAGTCTTTGCTATTGTAAACAGTGCTGCAATGAACATTCGTGTGCATGTGTCCTTATAATAGAAAGATTTATAATCCTTTGGATATATACCTAGTAATGAGATTGCTGGGTCAAATGGAATTTCTATTTCTAGATCCTTGAGGAATTCCAAACTCTCTCTTTGTGAATGCATAAAACTGAATGCTTTTAAGAGCACCCAAGTCACGTCTTGAATGCTTTGCTGCTTAGAAATTTCTTTGGCCGGGTATCCTAAATCATCTCTCTCAAGTTCAATGTTCCACAGATCTCAAGGGCAGAGGCAAAATGCCATCAGTCTCTTTGCTAAAGCATAGTAAGTGTCACCTTTATTCCAATTCCCAATAAGTGCCTCATCTCTATCTAAGAACACATCAGCCTGGACTTCATTGTCCATATCACTATCAGCATTTTTGTCAAACCTATTTAACAAATCTCTAGAAAGTTCCAAACGTTCCCACATCTTCCTATCTTCTTCTCATCTCTCCAAACTGTTTCAACCTCTGCCTGTTAACTAGTTCCCAAGTCACTTCCACATTTTCAAGTATCTTTACAGCAGTGCCTTACTACCTCTGTACCAATTTATTGTATTTGTATTAGTCCATTCTCACACTGCTAATGAAGACATACCTGAGACTGGGTAATTTTTAAAGGAAAGAGGGTTTAATCATAATTCAGCATGACTGGGGAGGTCTCAGGAAATTTACCATCATGGCAGAAGGGGAAGTAAGGCATCTTCTTCACATGGTGGCAGGAAGGAGAAGTGCAAGGAGGGGAAATGCCAGATGCTTATAAAACCATCAGATCTCATGAAACTCACTCATTGTTATGAGACTAGCATGGGGGAACCACTCCCTTATTCAATTACCTCCACCTGGTTCCTCCTTTGGCATATGGGGATTATTACAATTTAAGGTGAAATTTGGGTAGGGACACAGAGCCATACTATATCATAAACTATTGAATACTATGCAGTCATAAAAAAGTATGAAGTCATGTCCACTACAGGACCATGAATGGAACTGGAGGCTATTATCCTTAGCAAACTAACACAGGAACAGAAAACCAAACACTGCACGTTCTCACTTATGAGTGGGAGCTAAATGATGAGAACACATGGACACATAGAGGGGAAAAACACACATCAGGGCCTATCAGATGGTGGAGGGTGAAAAGACAGAGAAGATCAGGAAGACTAACAGGTACTAGACTTAATACCTGGGTGACAAAATAATCTGTACAACAAATCCCCACAACACAAGTTTACCTATATAACAGACTTGCACGTGTACACCTGAACTTAAAATAAAAGTTAAATAATTTTTTAAAAACAAAAGTACTAAGAATATACCCAAAGCCTTCACTTTTAGGTAGAAATTATAAGAGAGTGCTAAAGGACATCCAAACTGTGCTGAGAGACCAACGCTAATAGTCACATAAAATCATTGCTATAAAGAAAATACACAGAGAATGACCAAATGTTTCCTCTCATCATCTCTTCTACAGCTAGAGTAGACTCAGTAATGCGTTGTTGTGGAGCATTGTAAAATTAGCAGCATCCCTTCCCTGGACACTACCTATGAGATGCCAATAACAGCAGCCCCTTATTATGACAGTAAAAATTGTCTTCAGATATAGCTTGAGAGTGGCCAGAGTGGAGAGCTCACAGAAGCCGCCTGTCTAGTGGGTAGGTGGATGGTCTTATCAAAGTGAAAGAAGAGAAGAGGAAGAAAGGAGAGACTGGAGCAGAATCCTGGCATTGATAAAATCCAGGCAAAATTATTCCCAGTTGAGAACCACTAATTAGAGGAAAGATCCAAGAGAATTAAGGAAGAATCCCAAGGATTCTAAATACATTTAAAGAATGTGAAAAGGAGAGTGAAAAATAAACATTTTTGACAATTTACTTAGCCTACCACAAACCACAGCCTAGCCTAGAGGAAGAATGATAACAAATTAATAGCCCTTTAAACCCTAGCTGGGGTAAGGGGTGGTGTTGCCAATGAAAGGCATAGGTGTTGCCAATGAAAGATATAGATGGATATCTATGCAAGTCTGGTAGAGCTAATACTATAAGTATTCTTAATAGTTAAAGAACATTCCAAATTAAAGAAAGAGCAGGGCCGGGCACAGTGGCTGATGCCTATAATCCCAGCACTTTGGGAAGCCGACACGGGTGGATCACGAGGTCAAGAGATCGAGACCATCTTGGTCAACATGGTGAAACCCCATCTCTACTAAAAAATACAAAAATTAGCTGGGCATGGTGGCACGTGCCTGTAGTCCCGGCTACTCAGGAGGCTGAGGCAGGAGAATTGCCTGAACCCAGGAGGCAGAGGTTGCGGTGAGCCGAGATCGCGCCATTGCACTCCAGCCTGGGTAACAAGAGTGAAACTCTGTCTCAAAAAAAAAAAAAGAAAGAAAGAAAGAGCAAATCAGAAGAAGGTGATAACCTTAGAAATAAAGCTAAGGACAAATTATAATAAGGATTTTCTTCTCAGAAATAACCTTTTCAATGACAGGCCAATTTGTATTGCCTAATTATCATATTTACTGTGAAATTTTCAAAGAAGAGAATCTGACTTTACAGATGTTGTGGTTTAAACAAAGAAAAGCATCTAATAGCCCAAGAGTTATCTCCTGGACTCTTATAGGATACTTCTGTGCTATTATCTGCAAATACTTCTTGTGGAATTTGATTACACTGTAAGTTGTATCATCAATTCAACTCAGTTCCACGGGCCTCTACCAGGGCCTGGGTGGGATAAAGAGGTGCTCAAAGAAGTCTATTTGCCCTCAGCGAACTTGCTATCTGGTAATAGACAGGAACACTCTGCAATAAATTATGTTAACTTCAGTCCCAATAAAAATTAATTTATTAAGTTCCAAACAAGAAGTAGAAATGGCCTTGGAAAGCCAAGGAAGGAGGCACATAATTTCATCTGAGTGTGATTAAGGAATGGGGATTATTTGGTGTAGATCTGGGAGTAGGCCTTAAAATAGGAACAATTCAACAGTTACGAATGGAGGGTGTACACAAATGATGTTATAGTTGGAAGGAACAAAAATGGCAAAGGCCAAGAGGTCAGAGGCATAGGCTGTGAGTGTGGAATGAGGAGTTAATCTTTTATGACTGGAGTGTGAAGTATGTGGAAACATGGGAGAGGTTACTTGAAAGTGAGATTGTTGCCAGCTGTGGAGGGCTCAGAATCAGGGTAAGGTATACATGATGATGATTTCAAGTTTCTGCCTTATTACTTTGTATATTATGTAATTGCTTCCATCTCCAGACATACTGATTACAAATGAAGAGTAAATTGTTAATAAATTAATGTAAATAAGCTTTTCAAAGGCATAAATATGTCTGAGATGACTAACTGGTAGCAGCTCCAGAATTTATGTCATAACCAAGTGGCTTTTTAGTCTTAGTCTTCATGCTGAATTTACATGGCAAATATAGTGTTTCTACTAGAATTATAAGACCATATGGAGTGGTACTGAGGAAGACGGTGGAGTTACTGGAGAGGCTAAAATTTTCCAAAAATCTCATTTGGAGAATTTAAAACCTCTGAAAATCTGTTTGGAACTGGGCTTCATTAAATAAGAAGCTAGTAGGTTAAGGATTAAAGAAAAATACATTTGTGCTCTATATCCAAGGATAAAGCAAGACATTAGGTAACAAAATACAAAACATTTATATATGCAGAAAGAAGTAGAAAAGTGCTCCTTGAATGTTATTGACAATCTTCTGGAAAATGCCTATTGAATCATAGGATCAGAAAACTCAAATACTTTATGTTATTAGATACTGTGCACCTTTTAAATAAGTAAGCATCCTTATGTTATTCAAAAAACAATTTATCTGCCCCCAGAAAGTTTTACCCTATGGAGTTAGGAATGAAGGTTGCAACATGTCAAATTGATGTCAAACAGAAACTCACAGTTGTATCGGTAAACTTTCCCATTGAGGGGCTCACCTTTGAAAATGCTGTTGTCAAGAGAGTTTGACCTATCCCAAAATAATCTGAGTAATCACTCTTCTAGGAAAACAAAAATGCCTTTGTGAAAGGTGCCATTTAAATATAGCTATGTAAATTTCATTATCATTGTCCTTGCTCTAGCTGCTAACAGTGTATTTCTGAGACACGTCATTTATGCAAACTCTAGACAGGAGGTTAAGGTCTACTTGAATTATTGAATAGAAAATAGTATGTCATCCTAAGGTCACAATTTTTAAGTGCCTGGACCAAGCTGCTTGAAGAATGTTATTTTAATTATGAAAACATCCCTCTATTTTTAAAATTTGTCATTCAAATCCTTCTGTGCCTTCTGCTAAATGAGGATTAAAATATTATTCCTTATTGCAGGATACTGAGTGTCCCATATCCACCAATCTTGTAATCTCATTGTATCTATATGTATCTTTGTAATATTTTGATTATAAGCTGCCTTGTAAAGTATCTACTACAGCATCTACCTTACAGAAGCTAGTAACATTAATTTTACCTTTAAATGAGTGAGAACTCATTGAAAATCAGTGAAGTAAATTCCAGCCTATCTTTATTAACTACACAGGAAAATCCTCCTTGGGGCTGCCTATTTGTACTCAGAAAGTAGGTTTACCTTCATAGTGGAAATAATTCTAGGTCATGATTCTTTCTTCCCTCTTTCCAGCCTACTCTTATTCACCCAGTGTGGTTATTTGGTTAGTGACCTGCGACATACAAAGCGTAAACCTCCAAGAGAAACATTTTGATGTTATAAAAATCCAATAAACTCTGGAGACCAATGGATTTGGGGTGGAATTCTGGCTCTGCTACTTACTTTTTCTCCTGAAGGAAGTTTTGTAACTTCTGAGTTTTTGTTTTCTGGTTTATGCAATGGCTATAATAAGTGTGTACCTCACAGTGTTGTTTTGAGATTTGGAGGGAATGAACACATTGATCTGGTCCATGCCCCATGCTCAGGCTGTAGTAGCTGCTGCTGCTGTTGTCATTGTTAGGGCTTAGCTAGAACTGACCTGTAACATGTCAGCAACGACAGATCTGAACTAGATGTTCTGGTACCCAGGAGCAGCTGAGAGCAACAGAGAAGTAGAGAGCTCTCAGAAACCACTCTCTACAGGTGAATACAGTTGTCAGCATGGAGGCAGGAGAAGAGAAGAAAGGAGAGGCTAGTGCTGAATCCCTGAGCTGACAGGAATGGAAATGTAGGCGTAAGAGAGAACATCAACACCAAGAATGGAATTGGGTCAGGCAGTGGGCAACTGAGAAACACATTTAAAAGAACATTTTTCCTTAGCAGAATCAGAAACTAGAAAATACAGAAAATCAGGAAAGTGGACAATAATACTAACATTTACATGGGAACATTTTACACAGCCCATTCACATTCCTGAGTTTATAGTGAGATAGACCCATTATGAAGCCCATTTAATAGCTTTCAGATTTGCTGTTTAGAAACTTGAAAAACCTTAAAACCTCACTGATATAAATTAATAACCTGCATATTTTACAAACCACCTCACTATACTTCTAACTATATATTAGAATAGAGAAGCATATATTCACCTAAACTTCCACCTTGTGGGAAATGTCTCACAATAAATATCTTACTCATGTTCTCTAAAGAGCCTAGAAGTAATAAGCCCCTCTGCTAAGCAAATCTGCACCCTCAGCCTGGTCACTCATCAACGCCTGAGCAATCATGCACCTGAATGCTGGCTGGCTATCTGCTGGACCAGGGCCACCAGGCAGTGCCGGAGAGGTTAATACAGTGTGCCAAGATGTACTTCCTGAAGGCCATAAATGCTGACTCTTCACTGGTTGCTATGGGAGAAATAGCCTCTTCTCTGCCAAGCAGGCTTCATCTGGGAAAATTGAGCTCTTGGTCATCCAGGCATTTTAATGGACTCTATGAATCACTGATCAGCCAAGAAAGAATGTGAAAGAGCCCAGGGTCGTAAGCCTGCTGATTGGCTTTTTTAACAAAGACAAATGGAGACTCGGTCATTCTCAATGAAGCAGACCACAAAAGAGATGCTTTCTACTAACTCCGGCCTCTCCTATTTCTGTCCCTGGAGGACCATGAAGGTAAAAACTACCATAAACCCCAATTCCTTGCAGACAGCAAAAGAGAGTAGAGGAAACAAAGATGGATTGAATCACACTGTATCCTTCAAAGAGTCTCAGCCTTGGTTCACAGCAAGAAAGAGACGTGAGTTGCCTGGAGCACTCCTTTTTCTTTTTCTTTTTTTTTTTTTTAATTTTTTATTGCATTTTAGGTTTGGGGGTACATGTGCAGAACATGCAAGACAGTTGCATAGGTACACACATGGCAGTGTGTTTTGCTTCCTTTCTCCCCTTCACCCACATTTGGCATTTCTCCCCAGGCTATCCCTCCCCTTCTCCCCCTCCCACTGGCCCTCCCCTTTTCCACCCAATAGACCCCAGTGTTTAATACTCCCCTCCCTGTGTCTATGTGTTCTTATTTTTCATCACCCGCCTATGAGTGAGAATATGAGGTGTTTCATTTTCTGTACTTGTGTCAGTTTGCTGAGAATGGTGTTCTCCAGATTCATCCATGTCCCTACAAACGACACAAAATCATCCTTTCTGAAACTGCTGCATAATATTCCACAGTGTATATGTGCCACATTTTCCCAATCCAGTCTATCATCAATGGGCATTTTGGTTGATTCCAGGTCTTTGCTATTGTAAACAGTGCTGCAATGAACATTCGGGTGCATGTGTCCTTATAGTAGAACGATTTATAGTCCTTTGGATATATACCCAGTAATGGGATTGCTGGGTCAAATGGAATTTCTATTTCTAAGGCCTTGAGGAATCGCCACACTGTCTTCCACAATGGTTGAACTAATTTACACTCCCACCAACAGTGTAAAAGTGTTCCTTTTTCTCCACATCCTCTCCAGCATCTGTTGTCTCCAGATTTTTTAACGATCGCCATTCTAACTGGCTTGAGATGGTATCTCAATGTGGTTTTGATTTGCATCTCTCTGATCACCAGTGACGATAAGCATTTTTTCATATGTTTGTTGGCCTCATATATTTCTTCTTTCATAAAGTGTCTGTTCATACCCTTTGCCCAATTTTGAATGGGCTTGTTTGTTTTTTTCCTGTAAATCTGTTTGAGTTCTTTGTAAATTCTGGATATCAGCCCTTTGTCAGATGGGTAAACTGCAAACATTTTTTCCCATTCTGTTGGTTGCTGATTCACTGTAGTGACTGTTTCTTTTGCTGTGCAGAAGCTGTGGAGTTTGATTAGGTCCCATTTGTCTATTTTGGCCTTTGTTGCCAATGCTTTTGGTGTTTTGTTCATGAAGTCCTTGCCTACTCCTATGTCTTGGATGGTTTTGCCTAGATTTTCCTCTAGGGTTTTTATGGTGCCAGGTCTTATGTTTAAGTCTTTAATCCATCTGGAGTTAATTTTGGTGTAAGGTGTCAGGAAGGGGTCCAGTTTCTGCTTTCTGCACATGGCTAGCCAGTTTTCCCAACACCATTTGTTGAACAGGGAATCCTTTCCCCATTGCTTGTTTTTGTCAGGTTTATCAAAGATTGTATGGTTGTAGATATGTCGTGTTGCCTCTGATGCCTCTGTTCTGTTCCATTGGTCTATATCTCTGTTTTGGTACCAGTACCATGCTGTTTTGATTACTGTAGCCTTATAGTATAGTTTGAAATCCGGTAGTGTGATGCCCCCCACTGTGTTCTTTTTGCTTAGAATTGACTTGGCTATGCGGGCTCTCTTTTGGTTCCATATGAAGTTCATGGTGGTTTTTTCCAGTTCTGTGAAGAAAGTCAATGGTAGCTTGATGGGGATAGCATTGATTCTGTAAATTACTTTGGGCAGTATAGCCATTTTTACGATATTAATTCTTCCTAACCATAAACATGGAATGTTTCTCCATCTGTTTGTGTCCTCTCTGATTTCGTTGAGCAGTGGCTTGTAGTTTTCCTTGAAGAGGTCCCTTACATTCCTTGTGAGTTGTATTCCAAGGTATTTTATTCTTTTTGTAGCAATTGTGAATGGCAGTTTGTTCTTGATTTGGCTTTCTTTAAGTCTGTTATTGGTGTAGAGGAAGGCTTGTGATTTCTGCACATTGATTTTATATCCTGAGACTTTGCTGAAGTTGCTTATCAGTTTCAGGAGTTTTTGGGCTGAGGCAATGGGGTCTTCTAGGTATACTATCATGTTGTCTGCAAATAGAGACAATTTGGCTTCCACCTTTCCTATTTGAATGCACTTTATTTCTTTTTCTTGACTGATTGCTGTGGCTGGAACTTACAGTACTATATTTAATAGGAGTGGTGAGAGAGGGCATCCTTGTCTAGTGCCTGATTTCAAAGGGAATGCTTCCAGTTTTTGCCCATTCAGTATGATATTGGCTGTTGGTTTGTCATAAATAGCTTTTATTACTTTGAGATACGTTCCATCGATACTGAGTTTATTGAGGGTTTTTAGCATAAAGGGCTGTTGAATTTTGTCAAATGCCTTCTCTGCGTCAATGGAGATAATCATGTGGTTTTTGTTTTTCGTTCTGTTTATGTGGTGAATTACGTTTATAGACTTGTGTATGTTGAACCAGCCTTGCATCCCCGGGATGAATCCTACTTGATCATGATGGATAAGTTTTTTGATTTGCTGTTGCAATCGGCTTGCCAGTATTTTATTGAAGAATTTTGCATCGATGTTCATCATGGATATTGGCCTGAAGTTTTCTTTTCTCGTTGGGTCTCTGCCGGGTTTTGGTATCAGGATGATATTGGTCTCATAGAATGATTTGGGAAGGATTCCCTCTTTTTGGATTATTTGGAATAGTTTCAGAAGGAATGGTACCAGCTCCTCTTTGTGTGTCTGGTAGAATTTGGCTGTGAACCCGTCTGGACCTGGGCTTTTTTTGTGTGGTAGGTTCTTAATTGCTGCCTCGACTTCTGCCCTTGTTATTGGTCTATTCATAGTTTCAGCTTCCTCCTGGTTTAGGCTTGGGAGGACACAGGAGTCCAGGAGTTTACCCATTTCTTCCAGGTTTACTAGTTTATGTGCATAGAGTTGTTTGTAATATTCTCTGATGTTGGTTTGAATTTCTGTGGAAATTGTGGTGATTTCCCTTTTATCATTTTTTATTGCATCTATTTGGTTGTTTTCTCTTTTCTTTTTTATCAGTCTGGCTAGTGGTCTGTCTATTTTGTTGATCTTTTCAAAAAACCAGCTCTTGGATTTATTGATTTTTTGAAGGGTTTTTTTGTGTCTCAATCTCCTTCAGTTCAGCTCTGATCTTAGTTATTTCTTGTCTTCTGCTGGGTTTTGAGTTTTTTTGATCTTGCTCCTCTAGCTCTTTCAATTTTGACCATACGGTGTCAATTTTGGATCTCTCCATTCTTCTCATATGGACACTTATTGCTATATACTTTCCTCTAGAGACTGCTTTAAATGTGCTCCAGAGATTCTGGCATGTTGTGGCTTCGTTCTCATTGGTTTTGAAGAACTACTTTATTTCTGCCTTCATTTCATTGTTTACCCAGTCAACATTCAAGAGCCAGTTGTTCAGTTTCCATGAAGCTGTGCGGTTCTGGGTTGGTTTCTGAATTCTGAGTTCTAACTTGATTGCACTCTGGTCTGAGAGGCTGTTTGTTATGATTTTAGTTGTTTTGCATTTGCTGAGCAGTGCTTTACTTCCAATTATGTGGTCAATTTTAGAGTAGGTGTGATGTGGTGCTGAGAAGAATGTATATTCTGTGGATTTGGGGTGGAGAGTTCTGTAAATGTCTATCAGGTTTGCTTGCTCCAGGTCTGAGTTCAAGCCCTGGATAACCTTGTTGATTTTCTGTCTGGTTGATCTGTCTAATATTGACAGTGGAGTGTTAAAGTCTCCCACTATTATTGTGTGGGAGTATAAGTCTCTTTGTAAGTCGTTAAGAATTTGCCTTATGTATCTGGGTGCTCCTGCATTGGGTCCATATATGTTTAGGATTGTTAGCTCTTCTCGCTGTATCGATCCTTTTACCATTATGTAGTGGCCTTCTTTGTCTCTTTTGATCTTTGTTGCTTTAAAGTCTATTTTATCAGAGATGAGAATTGCAACTCCTGCTTTCTTTTGCTCTCCATTTGCTTGGTAAATCTTCCTCCATCCCTTTATTTTGAGCCTTTGTGTATCCTTGCATGTGAGATGGGTTTCCTGGATACAGCACACTGATGGGTTTTGGATTTTTATCCAATTTGCCAGTCTGTGTCTTTTGATTGGTGCATTTAGCCCATTTACATTTAGGGTTAATATTGTTATGTGTGCATTTGATACTGCCATTTTGATGCTACCTGGCTGTTTTGCCCATTAGTTGTTGTAGATTCTTCATTATATTGATGCTTTTTAGCATTTAGTGTGAGTTTGGAATGGCTGGTACTGGTTGTTCCTTTCTATGTTTAGTGCCTCTTTCAGGAGCTCTTATAAAGCAGGCCTGGTGGTGACAAAATCTCTGAGTACTTGCTTGTTCACAAAGGATTTTATTTTTCCTTTACTTCTGAAGCTCAGTTTGGCTGGATATGAAATTCTGGGTTGAAAGTTTTTTTCTTAAAGGATGTTGAATATTGGCCCCCACTCTCTTCTGGCTTGTAGAGTTTCTGCCGAGAGATCTGCTGTGAGTCTGATGGGCTTCGCTTTGTGGGTGACCCGACCTTTCTCCCTGGCTGCCCTTAGTATTTTCTCCTTTATTTCAACCTTGTTGAATCTGACGATTATGTGCCTTGGGGTTGCTCTTCTTGCGGAATATCCTTGTGGTGTTCTCTGTATTTCCTGCATTTGAGTGTTGGCCTGTCTTACTAGGTGGGGGAAATTTTCCTGGATAATGTCCTGAAGAGTATTTTCCAGCTTGGATTCATTCTCTTCGTCACATTCTGGTACACCTATCAAACGTAGGTTAGGTCTCTTCACATAGTCCCACATTTCTTGGAGACTTTGTTCATTCCTTTTTGCACTTTTTTCTCTGATCTTGGTTTCTTGTTTTATTTCATTGAGTTGATCTTCGACTTCTGATATTCTTTCTTCTGCTTGGTCAATTCGGCTATTGAAACTTGTGCATGCTTTGCGAAGTTCTCGTATTGTGTTTTTCAGCTCCTTTAATTCATTCATATTCCTCTCTAAGTTATCCATTCTTGTTATCATTTCCTCAAATCTTTTTTCAAGGTTCTTAGTTTCTTTGCATTGATTTAAAACATGTTCTTTTAGCTCACAAAAGTTTCTCATTATCCACCTTCTGAAGTCTAATTCCGTCATTTCATCACAGTCATTCTCCATCCAGCTTTGTTCCCTTGCTGGTGAGGAGTTTTAATCCTTTCTAGGAGGCGAGGTGTTGTGGTTTCGGGTGTTTTCCTCCTTTTTGTGCTGGTTTCTTCCCATCTTTGTGGATTTATCCACCTGTCGTCTGTGTAGTTGCTGACTTTTCCATTGGGTCTCTGAGTGGACACCCAGATTGTTGATGATGAAGTATTTCTGTTACTTGGTTTTTCTTCTACCTGTCTAGCCCCTTCACTGTATGACTGCTGAGGTCCACTCCAGGCCCTGCTTGTCTGGGGTGCACCTATAGCAGCTGCGGAACAGTGAGAGATGCTACCAGTTTCTTTTTCTGTTATCTTTGTCCCAGAATGATGCCTGCCAAATGTCAGTCTTTTGGATATAGAGGGGTCAGGGAGCTGCTTGAGGAGACAGTCCGTACTTTGTAGGAGCTCAAGTGCTGAGCTGTGAGCTCTGTTGTTCATTCAGGGCTGTTATGCTGCTATGTTTAATTCTGCTGCAACATAACTCATAAAAAAAACCCTTTTTTTTCTCAGATGCTCTTTCTGGGGGGGGTTGGGGCTTTCCTTGTGAGTGTCCACCTCGCTGTCCTGCCCAGCTAGGAGGCAGTCTAGTCACTATTTGCCTGCCAAGGCTCCGCCCTGCTGGTGTGAGGTTCGTCCTGTTGCTGCAGGCTCTGCCCTTCTGCTGTGGTCTCCGCCCTGCTGCCACAGGCTACGCCCTGCGGTGGAGTCTCTCTGTTGTAGCAGGTTGCCTCGGCAACAGCAGGCTGCGTCAGCAATGGGCATGTACCTCAGTAGGGGCGGTTTGCCTCGGTAATGGCGGGCACCTCTCCCCCACGGAGCTGCGGCCTCAGGGAACCCCTCCACTGGGAGCGTTTGGAATCGCTGTTTTGTTTGTCCCACTGTGCTACCCGAAACGCTGTCACCCTGGAATCTCCTGGGCTGGCTCACTGTCCAAGTCCCATTCAGTCTCAAGTTCAGCCCTCCCAAGTCTCAGGTTGCCGGCCCAACAGGGCACCCAGACGAGCGTGCTTTGTCCGGACCGCTGTGTAGCACCACCACAGCGCGGGCCACCGCTGCACCGGCTGCCGGCTGCGCCAGCCAAAACCTCTGCCTGACGTCCCGCATCTCTTCTATACCTAGGAATTTCCCCGTTCTGTGGGCAACAAAGATACGTCTGGAAATGCGGCCCTGACTCACCCCTTTTGCACATTGATCACGAGCTTCAATCCTGGGTTGTTCTCACAGTGCCATCTTGAGTCCTCCACCCGGAGCCCTCCTTTTTCACAAGCAACATTGAAATGATTGAGACGTGACACAAATTAGAAATAAAGGATCTTAGTTCTGGAAAGGAAATTAAAGGTCATTACTCTATTCACCTCAAACCATTTTATAAATGGGAACTTCGAGGCTGAGAAAGGCAAAGAAATTCGTCCAAGGTCAGAATATATACTAAAGGCAGCACTGGAACTAGAACCTGTGACTCCATCTGCTCAGTCCAGTGTTGTTTGAGTAGACCATACCTCTGTGTGGGGTGTACTGGACAAAAAGCAGAAGGCATACCCTTTTATGAACAGCATATGATGAGTCACATCACAGAGCTTCTAGATATTGATGCCTTCACAGATATTTAAACCAGAATGGGGGCTTGTATAACAGCGTGACTTTCAACCAAACTGTGCTATATTGAGGAGTCCCAAAGATGAAAACTGTCATTTTCTTGCTTAACTGAGACCCAGTTGGGAATTCAGAAAAGATAGAAGTCTTATCCAAGGCATACTGAGGGAACATTCGCTGTCAACCAAAATGAAATAATAGGAACCAGTTTTTCTCTCTCCTAAAGCAAAGAAAAAGAGAGAAAGAGAGAGAGAGCACAATGGTGTTCACATAAATGGGAAATAAACATCTGGCAACCAAGGACAGTGATTTCTGAAAAAGAAAAACAAATCAAATGAGACCTGTGACTGCGCCCAGACTGTAATTTCCAGGCTACAACACAGGTTGGGGAACGTGAGTAAAGCCTCATAAACTCCCTAAGCTGGGGTTCTAGGGAGGCCAATGTGGTTGGAGTATACAAAGCAGAATACTGAAGTGGAGAGAGCTGCAGGGAAAAGGACTTTAGAGACTTTCAGAGAGTGTCCTGGGAGTGTTCACCTGAGAGTATTGAACAGCGAAGCGTGTGAGGAAACTGGTGAATAGATAAGTGATGGTATTATACCCATACAACAGCATGCTACTCCATATACAAAGAAACCAATTGGGCCAGGCGCAGTGGCTTACGCCTGTAATCCCAGCACTTTGGGAGGCCAAGATAGGCAGATCACTTGAGCTCAGGAGTTCAAGAATAGCCTGGGCAACATGGTGAAATCCTGTCACTGAAAAAAAAGAAAGAAAGAAAAGAAAAGAAAAAGAAATTAAAATTAGCCTGGCATGGTGATATGCACCTATGGTACCAGCTACTTGGGAGGCTGAGGTGGGAGGATCACTTCAGTCCAGGAGGTCAAGGCTGCCGTGAGCCATGATCTCATGACTGCAGTCCAGCCTTGGTAACAGAGCTAGACTCTGTCTCAAAAATTAAAACAAAACAAAACAAATTTATTAACATATGGAACATTGATGCATCTTAAATAATTATTATGATTAAAAGAAGCCAAATAAATATTATGTATAGATTGATTTCATTCATGTGAAACTCTAGAGAACACAAACTAGTCTATGGCAGAAATACCAATGATTGTCTAAGGAGAAGTGGGGGGACAGGTAGTGGCATAAGGAAGAAAATAGAAAAGGACACAAGGAAACTTAGAGGATCCGGTGTATGTTCATTACCTTGATCATAGTAACTGATTATGGAGTTACCTGGCAAAATTTATCACTGGAATCATACAAAGTATACTATTCTGCATCGAGCTTCTTTGGTGCAACATGTTTCTTAGATTCACCTGTGTTGTGGGGTATATCAGTAGTTTATTCCTTTCTATTGCTGAATAGCATGCCATTGTATGAATATACCACAATTTAAAAATATTTTTAAAATGTTTGCGGGTACATAGTAAATGTATATATTTATGGGATACATGAGATATTTTGATACAGGCATACAATGAATAATAATTACATCAGGATAAATGGGCTCAAGAATTTTTTCTTTGTGTAGAAAAATTCCAATTATACTATTTTAGTTAGTTTTAAATGTACAATAAGTTGTTTACTGTACTCACCCTATTGTGCTATCAAATGCTGTATCTATTTATTCTATATGACTATATTTTTGTACCCATTAACCATCCCCACTTCCCCTACCCCACGACCCTTCTCAGCTTCTGGTAATCATTCTTCTACTCTCTATCTCTATGATTTCAATTGTTTTACATTTTAGTTCCCACAAATAAGTGAGAAAAGTTTGTCTTACTGTGCCTGACTTATTTCATTTGACTTAATGACCTCCAGTTTCAACCATGTTGTTGCAAATGACAAGATCTCAATATTATTATTAATTATTATTATTATTATTTTTGAGATGGAGTCTCATTCTGCCACCCAGGCTGGAGTATAGTGGCGCGATCTCTGCTCACTGCAACCTCTGCCTCTTGGGTTCAAGCAATTCTCCTACCTCAGCTTCCTGAGAAGCTGGGATTACAGGCTTGCACCACCAGGCCTAGCTAATTTTTGTATTTTTGGTAGAGATGGGGTTTCACTGTGTTGATCAGGCTGGTCTCTATAGAGCTCCTGACCTCAAGTGATCCTCCCACCTCAGCTTCCTGAATTGCTGGAATTACAAGTGTGAGCCACCATGCCAGGCCAGATCTCATTTTTTATGGATGAATAGAACTCTGTTGTCTACATGTACCACATTTTCTTTATCCATTCATCTGTTGATGAACACCCACATTGCTTCTGAATCTTGGCTATTGTGAATAGTAGTACTACAATAAATACAGAGAGTGTGGATACCTCTTTGATGTAGTGATTTTCTTTTTGGGGGCATAGACCTAGCAATAGGATTGCTGGATCATATGGTAGCTCTATTTTTAGTTATTTAAGGAACCTCCAAACTCTTCTCTCTAATGGGTTGTACATTCCCACCAGCAGTGTACTAAGGTTCCCTTTTCTCCACATCCTCGCCTGGATTTGTTATTGCCTGTCTTCTGGATAAAAGCCATTTCAACTGGGGTGGGATGATATCTCATTGTAGTTTTTATTTTCATTTCTCTGATGATCAATGATGTTGAACTTCTTTCCATACACCTGTTTGACATTTGTGCATCTTCTTCTGAGGATTGTCTATTTAGATCACTTGCCTGTTTTTTAATCCGAGTATTAGATATTTTTCCTATAGAGTTGCTTGAGCTTCTTATGTATCAATCTTGTCCGATTGGTAGTTTGAAAATATTTTCTCTCATTCTGTGGGTTTTCTCTTCACTTTGTTGATAGCTTCCTTTGCTATGCAGAAGCTTTTTAACTTGATATGATGCCATTTGTTTGTTTTTGCTTTGGTTGCCTGCACTTGTGGGGTACTACTCAAGATTGACCACTCCAGTGACTTGTAGAGTTCCCCAGTGTTTTATTTTAGTGATTTCACAGATTGAGGTCTTAGACTTAAGTCTTTAATCCAATTTGATTTGATTTTTGTGCATGGCAAGGGATGTGGTCTAGGTTTATTCTTCTGCATGTAAGATATCCAGTTTTCCCAGCACCATTTATTGAAGGAACTATCCTTTTCCTAACATATGTTCTTGGCACCTTTGTTAGAAATGAGTCATATACACCATGGAATATTACGCAGCAATCAGAAATGACGAGTTCGTGTCGTTTGTAGGGACATGGATGAATCTGGAGAACATCATTCTCAGCAAACTGACACAAGAACAGAAAATGAAACACCGCATATTCTCACTCATAGGCGGGTGATGAAAAATGGGAACACATGGACACAGAGAGGGGAGTACTAAACACTGGGGTCTATAGGGGGTAAAAGGGGAGGGCCAGTGGGAGGGGAAGGTGGGGAGGGATTGCCTGGGGAGAAACGCCAAACGTGGGTGAAGGGGAAAAAGCAAACAAAGCACACCGCCATGTGTGTACCTATGCAACTGTATTGCATGCTCTGCACATGTACCCCAAAACCTAAAATGCAATAAAAATATATTAAAAAAAAAAAAAAGAAATGAGTTCCCTGTATATGTATGGATTTACTCCTGTTCCATTGGTACATGTGTCTGTTATTATGCAAGCTCCGTGCTGTTTTGGTTACTATAACTCTCGAGTAACTGGAAGTCTGGAATGTGACTCCTCCAGTTACTTTTTTTTCCTCAGAAAAGCTTTGGCTCTTCTGGGCCTTTTGTAGTTCTATTTAAATATTAGAATTTTTTTTTCTATTTCTGCGAAGAATGTCTTTGGTATTTTGATAGGGTTTGCACTGAATCTGTAGATTGCTTGGAGCAGTATGAACATCTTAACAATATTAATTCTTCCAATTCATAAACATAAAATATGTTTCCATTTTTGTTGATTTCCTCTTCAATTTCTTGCATCCATGTTTTATAGTTTTAATTGTAGAGATCATTCATTTCTTTGGTTAAGTGCATTCCTAGTTATTTTGTTTTGTTTGTAGCTATTGTAAAAGAGATTAAGTTCTTGATTTCTATTTTAGATTGTTCACTGATGGCATATAGAAATGGTGCTGATTTTTGGTATGTCGATTTTGTATCCAGCAACTTTACTGGATTTGTTGATAGGTTCCAGTAGTTTTTCAGTAGAATTTTTAGTTCTTTTCAAAATATGAGATCATATCACCTACAAACTAGGATAATTTGACTCCTTCCTTTCCAATTTGGATGCCTTTCATTTCTTTCTCTTGTCTGCTCTCAACTAGGACTTCCAGTACTATGTTGAATAATAGTAGTGAATGCGGGCATTCTTGTCATGGTTCAGATCTTAGAGAGAAGACTCTCAGTTTTTCCTCATTCGCTATAATACTAGCTATGGGTCTGTTGTATATGGCTTTTGTTTTGTTGAGGTATGTTCTTTCTATTGTTTCTGTGTATCCTTCTATACCCAGTTTTTTGAGGGTTTTTATTACAAAGGGACATTAAATTGTACCAAATGCTTTTTCTCCATCATTGAAATGATCATATGGTTTTTGTCCCTCATTCTGTTGATATGATGTATCACACTGATTGATTTACATATGTTGCACAATCCTTGCATCCCTTGGATAAATCCCATTTGGTCGGGATGGTCTTTTTAATGTGTTGTTGAATTCAGTTTGCCAGTACTTTGTTGAGGTTTTGCATCAATGCTCATCAGGGATATTGGCCTGTAGTTTTCTTTTATTCATGTGTCTCTTTCTGGTTTTGATATCATAGTAATACTGGCCTTGTAGAATGAGTGTTTATTTCATTTACATACAGTGTTATTACTGGTAAGTAAAGACTTACTCTTGCTATTTTGCTATTCATTTTCTGGTTGTTTTGTGTGCCTTGCTTCACATTAAACTCCCCGGGGGAGTTTTTTTTTCCTTTGCTTCTACCACCCAAAATTCTGATTTTGTTGAGTTGAGATGGAGCCTGGTCGTTATTGTTTTTAAAATGCTACCCTGATTATTTTAATATTCAGTCAGAATTGATAACTACCGCAATAGTGGGGAAAATGAGATTATTAGAAAAGCTTTATCTATCTAATCTCAATAAGGCAGTTACAGAAAACTTACTTTTCAGTGGTGTGTTAGAGCTGACTTACAATCGCTTATGAAAGCTGATTGCTAAAATTTCAGAAATTGCGTTAACCCATTGGTGGTGTTTTGGTCAATGAAAAGTAGATGTGTGGGATGATTTACACATTGGTGAATGGTACAAATCAGTGTCTCCCCCTCCCAGCTGATTGCAAAGCACTTACCAGTACAACGCTGCTCTAGTCTTTAGCTCATTTTCCTTCACCTTTCTTGTCCTTGAATCAGAAACTACATGTAACTAGAGGCACTCTCCTTTTAATGAAGTTCAGATGAAAGTCTTTTCCCCTATAGTTCACCATAAAATTGTTCTGCATCCTCTTCTCTTGAATAGAAATGGCTGCCACAGTAGCCTAGGGTGAAGTCGATAAATACTTTCATAAATATGAACTGACAGAGTGGGGAAGTCTCCACTTTCTATGCAGGTCTATTTTTCTCATTAGTCTGATAATTTATAATTATTGATCTAATTTTCATGGCTCTCCAGACCCACAGCCGTCCTTCCAGTTCTACAGCACATGAGTTATTTTTCATGTATTTTATTGCAAGTGTATAAAATAAAATAAAACTTATCCTAGACAGATGTGATATCAAGGAATACCAGAGAAGAAAACAGCCTTATAAGTCATCTAGTCCAAGCCGTTCACTTTTAAAATAGTGCAATAGGCCCAGAGAGTTTAGGTGACACCCCATGGTTATAGCACCAGTTAAAGGCAGGGCAGAATCATATATAACTCAAGTCTCTTCACTTCTAAGCTACTTTGCTCTTTTCTGTGCCCTTGCATCTCAAAGTGTAGCCTCCCCCACAGTCTCACGGCCAGCACCTGAGTGCTTTTTACAAACACAGAATCTCTGTTATTACTCTTATCAAATAAGAGTTTGTGTCTCCGCAAGGTTTTAAGTTTATTTGTATGTGCATTAAAGATTAGGAAGCATAAATCTACCCAGAAATTCCACTTGTAGGTATATACCCAAAAGAATTAAAGGCAAGATCTCAATGAGACATTTGTACGCCTGTGTTCATAGTAGTATAATTCACAATAGCTAAAAGATAGAAATAACCCAAGTG
Organism: Callithrix jacchus; assembly: GCF_049354715.1. Lineage (NCBI taxonomy): Eukaryota > Metazoa > Chordata > Mammalia > Primates > Cebidae > Callithrix > Callithrix jacchus. The sequence goes on along the minus strand of NC_133516.1, from coordinate 21,974,544 downwards.
TTCGTTTGTGGATAAATGGATAAACAAAATATGGTGGATATATGTGTGCGTGTATATGTGTGTGTGTGTGTATATGTATATGTGTGTGTGTATAGACATACACTATTATACATACACTATATATACATATATATGGGACTATTATTCAGCCAAAAGGAAAGAAAAAAATTCTGACACATGATACGACATGGATGAATCTTGAAGACATGAAAAGCGAAATAATCCAATCACAAAAGACAAATAATGCATTATTTCACTTATATGAAGTACCTAACATCAAATTCATAGAGACAGAAAGTAGAATGGTGGTTCCTAGAGGGAAGGGGGAGAGGGGAGTGGGAAGTTGTGTTTTTTTTCTTTTTTTTTGAGACAGAGTCTTACTGTATCACCCAGGCTGGAGTGCAGTGACAAGATCTCAGCTCACAGCAACCTCCGCCTCCCGGGTTTAAGCTACTCTCCTGCATCAGCCTCCTGAGTAGCTGGGACTACAGGTATGTGCCACCATGCCCGGCTAATTTTTGTATTATTAGTAGAGACAGGGTTTCACCATTTTGACCAGACTGGTCATGAACTCCTAACCTTGTTATCCGCCCACCTCAGCCTCCCAAAATGCTGGGATTACAGGCTTGAGCCACCGCGCCCGGCCAGGAAGTCGTTGTTTAATGGGTGTAGAGGTTCAGCTTTGCACGATAGAAAGAGTTCCAGATATTGGTTGCACAGCAATGTGAATGTACTCAACACTGCCATACTGTGCATTTTCAAATGGCCAAAATTATAAATTTTATGTTCTGTACATTTTGCCACAACTTAAAAACTTTTTTTTAAATCTTCATTGAAAAACTCATACTGATATGATTCTGGTCTTCTGGAAGGTTTAATTCACCAACTGAAGCAGATGTCAGGTGGAGAAAAAAGCAAGCAGAAAGACTGTGAAAGTGAATTGAATAAAACCAGTTTTCATTTGTTTAAAACTTATTTTTACTAGGCTTTCTATTATTGGCTCAGAATCGTCACCACAACCTGGAGATAGCTATCATTTAATACTTCATGGGTTGTTTTGTTTGTTTTTGAGATGGAATTTCATTCTCGTTGCCCAGTCTGCAGTGCAATGGCACGATCTCAGCTCACCACAACCTCTGCCTCCTGGGTTCAAGTGATTTCCTGCCTCAGCCTCCAACGTAGCTGGGATTAAAGGTATGTGTCACCATGCCTGGCTAATTTTGTATTTTAAGTAGAGACAGGGTTTCTCCATGTTAGTCACGGTGGTCTCTAACCCCGACCTCAGATGATCCACCTGCGTTGGCCTCCCAAAGTGCTGGGATTGCAGACATGAGCCGCTGCATCCGGCCAATGCTTCATGTTTTTAATAGGGTAACCAACTTGTCCGTTTGCCTGGGACTCCAATTTTTCACACAGAAAGCCTCATGTCCTAGGAAATCTCTCAATCCCGGGCAAACCAGGACAATTGATCACCCTATTTATTAATCTTAGAATCTTGTAAAGGCTCTGCAGCAGCTCAGTTGAGCCAACACTCAGCCACAGACCCGACTGACAAAATAACCAAAAGAACTCCAATTAAATAAAAATTTAAAAGAGGGGAGTGAACACAAAACCTCTCTGCCAATGTCATTGTACCATAGTAAGGTAATATTATTATAATATCTTTCACTACAGTTTGGATTTGTATTTAAAAGAAATTTAATCTGGCATGTCAAATATTCTAAACTACCTAGTTTCTCTGCCCCCATTAAAGATGCCATTATGACCACTGAAATTCTGGGAAGTTTGAAGGATTCTTCCCTTCTAAAGCAAAGGCAAATCTCTGACTTTTGTGTTGTGTTTAGAATGACTGTGGAGCACAGGGAAGAAGCAACAGGCAATGACTGGCCCCAGGCAGGGAGTATCATCATGGCTGCGATCAGTTTTCACCCAAAGTCTTCTTAACAAAGGACTTTAGGGAGAAAGTCTAGGCTTGAAAAGTCACTGCCGACCCCCACCCCACCCCATCACCAAAAATCACTGTAACCTCTGGCAGTGTTCAAAGCATAAGCTGACAATTGGACAATCAAAGATGTTGGATTACAGTCTGTGATTAACCATATTGAATTTTTTCTGGATTTACCGGAGACATGGCAGGAATAATCAGGATGAACAATAAAGCCAAAAGATTGAGCTTCACCTGGGGTCCCCATTATCCACTGGAGCTAAGAAATCTCAGACAATTCACGCATCTGTCCTACATCTGTCTTTTTCAGTCTTGGGTGCTAAAGAGAAGGACTGTTAAAAGAAAGGGTTGGGCTGGGCACAGTGGCTCATGTCTGTAATCCCAACACTTTGGGAGGCCAAGGTGGGCAGATCACCTGAGGTCAGGAGTTTGAGACCAGCCTGACCAATCTGGTGGAACCCCATCTCTACTAAAAATACAAAATTAACCAGGTGTGGTGGCACATGCCTGTAATCCCAACTACTTGGGAGGCTGAGACAGGAGAATCGCTTGAACCCAGAAGACAGAGGTTGTAGTGAGCCAAGATCATGCCATTGCATTCCAGACTGGGCAACAAGAGTGAAACTCCATCTGAAAAGAAAAGAAAAGAAAAGAGTGCTGAAAGAACAATGGTTGGAGAGGGGAAGCCCCACTCTGAGGGAAAAAAAGAATCAGAGTACTGGCCAGAAATCATTAAAATGGAGAAACTGCCTAAGTTGCCAGGGATATTTTAGAATAAGACAGGAAAGTGCTTCTTTATATTTTATTGTATCTCAGAGAATGACTACTATTATGATGCTATCCGTCCTGAGGTAATGTTGCCACTGCCTACATTGCTTTGTTTTTCATTCTCATTACCTATGGAAGTGAATTTAAGAAACCCTAAGTCGTGAGCAGAGGGAGAAAATCTAGTGAGACTTCTGCTCCACAGTCATCTCTAGATTTGGGAAAGAGGAAGGTTGAGAGAGAAATCTCTAGTAGGATCTGTAAAAAGAAGACAATAGAATGCTAGCTTCCTTGAACATCTATAAAGGGAAAGTGTCATTCTTAGACCTGGCTTTGAGTGAAAAAACAAAGAAACAGCCTAGAACCAAAGCGTTCCCATTGTAGGTCCACTGAGAAATGTTCTTGTCCATTCAGAGACAAATCCTTCAGAAATGAGTGGAACCGAATTAGTTACTGAATAGAACTGCTCTCAACCTTTTTATTCTACAACACAATTGACAAATGATGTCCCCATGCCTGGTAAACTCCCGGGGCTGCCCCGAAGGTTACTCCCCTCTGCCTATTTAATTTCTGAAAATTCATTTTTTTCACCCTTGCTAACAGGTTGGAAGTGAGTGATACTTACAGGAATACTTGTTTATTTCCCTGAAATGTATTATATGACAACCAAAAAAAAGCCAACTTAGCTACAAACCTCAATTTTTTAACTATCAAGTCAAAAATGACTTGTTCTCATATATACACTCATACATACATGTTCATGACAGCATTATTCTCAATAGCCAAAAAGTGGAAGCAACCCAAATGTCCAACAACTGATGAACAGGTAAACAAAATGTGATATATCCTTGAATACTATTCAGTAATACAAAGGAAAAAAGTACTATGACGTGGATAAACCTCAAAAACATTAAGCTAAGTGAAAGAAGGCAAACAAAATTACTTATATTACATTATTTCATTCACATGAAATGTCAAGAAAAGGCACATAAATCAAGACAGAAAGTAGATTAGTGGTTGCCTGGGGCTGGGAGTGGGAATAGAAAGTAACATTTCTTTTTAGGGTGCTGGAAATGTTCTAAAATTACATTTTGGGGATGGTTGTACAACTCTCTAAATATACGGAGTTTCACTGAAGTGTACCCCTAAAAATATGTGAATTTATGGCACATATACTATATCTCAATAACGTTTTTAAAAGGAAAAAATTTACTTGAAATTAGAAAAAGAATGGTTGGTGGCGTTGCTCATAATTAGTTTGTAGAAACTTGCCTTGGATGTCTACCCAAATCTTCTATGTCCAAAGCTCTTCTCTGGCATCACCTGGAAGTTCAGGATTTAAAACATCTTCTCTGTGTCCTGCTTTGCTGTTAGATTGTGACCCATCCCTCTGGTACATTATCACATCTCTAAAAATACAGTCAACACCTTTACACTTGCAGGATTACTTGAGTCTAGCAATCTACCCTAGCAACAGAGGAACCAGGAGGTGCTGTGCACAGGTTACTGAGAACAAAATATAGGAAACAATATGTAAAATGTGTTGCCATAAGTTACCTGTTGTGTCTCCTTGGTGCATTTTCCCTGCTGGGACAAAAGGGGGGAATGCTAATGCTTTCTGGTCATTAGGAGTTGTTTATAATAAAAGAAAATATTCTGCATGTGTGAAATGGGAATTTAAAGGTGACATTTCTTATTGACACTTAATGTTAATGATTTTGTATTGCCACGACTTGAAAACTCACAGTTTTAACAAATGTCTGCTGCTATATAGAGATCTGAAAAAAAGTGTGATAAACAAATTATAAGTTTATTCTAACAGTTAAGGTGGTACAATGCTATAAAACAAAGTTTAGCATGTTTAAATTTTTCTTAAGTCACATATCTAACTATTATAAAATTGAAAATACAAAAGCTAGATGAAAACTAAAATATCACCTAGCCAATCTCTTTAGCATAGAGAATGAAGGACTATTAAATGCAACTTGTTCCAGATCTTCTCACAGAATAGTGAAGACAATTCGGGACTTAGAACCTAAGTCTCCCAACTCATTATTATATGTTATTTCTATTATATCTATAGCTCATAGAGTATACATGAAAAGGTTACACATTGGATTAATAAGAACAGGAGAGAAGCTTCCCCTGAAGGAAACCTGAGATTTCCAGAGAAACTGATACATATATATACATTTCTTTCTCTCTTTCTCTCTCTCTCTCTCATTGTCTACACACACACACACACAAACACACACATAAACACACACACACACACACACACACAGAATAAAACCTGGGTCTCCACATCCCCTTATCTTAATCCAGATATTTATTTTTATTGAATTCAGGTTTTTAGATAATAACTCTTTGAACAAATTGCCAATTAGAAAATTCTTGACCATCTTTGGATGGGACATCTTGAAGTCCCCACTTCAACTTGTCCCCCCTTTCCAGACCAAACCAGTATACATCTTAAATGTAGTGATCAATGTCTTATTTCTCCCTAAAATGTATAAAATCACGCTTTAGCCTGACCACCTTGGATACATGTCCTCCTAGGATCTCCTAGGGCTGTGTCACGAGTCATGGCCCTCATATTTGGCTCAGAATATACTTTTCAAATGTTATATGGAGTCTTATACCAGGTGCAGGATGCAAGCTTCTGGTGAATCTACCATCCTAGGGTCTGGAAGGTGCCAGCTATCTTCCCACAGCTCTACTAGACAGTTCCCTGGTGGAGACTCTGCGTAGGGCCTCTAAGCCCAAAGTTCCCCTCTGCACTTCCCTAGTAGTGATTCCTTGTAAGGAGTCTGCCCTTGCAGCAGTCTTCTGTCTGGCTTTTCCACATATCCTCTGAAATCTGGGTAGAGATCCCAAGCCTTCTTCACTTTTGTATTCTGAGAACCTACAGGTCTAACATCAGGTGGAAGCCTCCAAAGTCTATAGCTTGTGCCCACTGGGGCCATGGCAAGAATTGTATCTCGGCCCCTTTGACTCAAAGCTGGAGCTGAGGTAGACTAGATGCAGAGAGCAATGTCTCAAGGATGCACAGGGCACTAGGGCCCTGGGCCTGACCCACAAGACCATTCTTTCCTCCTAGGCCTCTAGGTCTGTGATGGAAGAAGCTGCCCCAAAGAGCTCTAAAATGCCTCCTAGGCCTTTTCCCCCACTGTGTTGGTTATTAGCAGGTGATTCCTTTTTAGTCAGCATGATATCTTTATCAAGTGGTTGCTCCAGAGCCCCCTTGAATTCCTCTGCAGACTGCTTTTTCTTTCTGTGCCACATGGCCAGGCTGCACATTTTTCTAAACTTTTATGCTCTACTTCCCCTTTAAATGTAACTTCCAACTTTAAGTCATTTCTTTGCTACCACATCTGAATGAAGGTTGTTAGAAGTGGCCAGAACACATTTCAAATGCACTGCTGCTTAGAAATTTTTTTCACTGCATACCCTAAGTCACCACTCTTAAGTTGACACTTCCATAGATCCCTAAGGCATGGACACAATAAAGCCAAGTTCTCTGCTAAGGTCTAAGAAGGGTGACTTTTGCTCCAGTTTTCAATAAGCTCCTAATTTTCATCTAAGACCTCATCAACCTGGACTTCATTGTACATATTGCTATCAGCGTTTTGCTCACAACTATTTAGTCTCTATGAAATTCCAAACCTTCCCTCATCTTCTTGTCTTCTTTTTGGCCCTCCAAAATTTTCTTACCTCTGCCTGTTACTCAGTTCCAAAATCACTTCCACGTTTTCAGGTATCTTTACAGCAATATCCCACTCCTGGTACCAGTTTTCTGTATTAAGCCATTGCTTACATTGCTTAAAGAAATACCTGAGACTGGGTGATTTATAAAGAAAAGAGGTTGAATTCGTTCATGGTTCTGTAGGTTGTACAGGAAGCAAGGCACCTGCATCTGCTCAGCTTCTGGGGAGGCTTCAGTGAGCTTTTACTCATGGCAGAAGGTGAAGTGGGAGCAGGAACATCACATGGTGAGAGTGAGAGCAAGAGAGAGGGAGAGAGAGGAGGAAGATGCCACGCAGCCAGATCTCATGAGAACTCGCTCACTGTTATGAGGACAGCCCAAGTGGGTGGTGCTAAACCATTCATGAGAAACCTATCCCCATGATCCAATCACCTCCCACCAGGCCCCACCTCCATCATTGGGGATTACAGTTCAACATGAGATTTAGAGGGGACAACAAACTGTATCACTCCTTTCTCTACCTTTTTTTTTTTTTTTAATTTTTTATTGGATTATAGGTTTTGGGGTACATGAGCAGAGCATGCAAGACAGTTGCGTAGGTACACACATGGCAGTGTGCTTTGCTTTTCTTCTCCCCTTCACCCACATTTGGCATTTCTCCCCAGGCTAACCCTCCCCACCTCCCCCTCCCACCGGCCCTCCCCTTTTCCCCCCAATAGACCCCAGTGTTTAGTACTCCCCTTTCTGTGTCCATGTGTTCTCATTTTTCATCACCCACCTATGAGTGAGAATATGCGGTGTTTCATTTTCTGCTCTTGTGTCAGTTTGCTGAGGATGATGTTTTCCAGATTCATCCATGTCCCTACAAACGACACGAACTCATCATTTCTGATTGCTGCATAATATTCCATGGTGTATATGTGCCACATTTTTCCAATCCAGTCTATTATCAATGGGCATTTGGGTTGATTCCAGGTCTTTGCTATTGTAAACAGTGCTGCAATGAACATTCGTGTACATGTGTCCTTATAGTAGAACGATTTATAGTCTTTTGGATAGATACCCAGAAATGGGATTGCTGGGTCAAATAGAATTTCTATTTCTAAGGCCTTAAGGAATCGCCACACTGTCTTCCACAATGGTTGAACTAATTTACACTCCCACCAACAGTGTAAAAGTGTTCCTTTTTCTCCACATCCTCTCCAGCATCTGTTGTCTCCAGATTTTTTAATGATCGCCATTCTAACTGGCGTGAGATGGTATCTCAATGTGGTTTTGATTTGCATCTCTCTGATGACCAGTGATGATGAGCATTTTTTCATATGATTGTTGGCCTCATATATGTCTTCTTTTGTAAAGTATCTGTTCATATCCTTTGCCCACTTTTGAATGGGCTTGTTTGTTTTTTTCCTGTAAATCTGCTTGAGTTGTTTGTAAATTCTGGATATCAGCCCTTTGTCAGATGGGTAGACTGCGAAAATTTTTTCCCATTCTGTTGGTTGCCGATCCACTCTAGTGACTGTTTCTTTTGCCGTGCAGAAGCTGTGGAGTTTCATTAGGTCCCATTTGTCTATTTTGGCTTTTGTTGCCAATGCTCTTGGTGTTTTGTTCATGAAGTCCTTGCCTACTCCTATGTCCTGGATAGTTTTGCCTAGATTTCCTTCTAGGGTTTTTATGGTGCCAGGTCTTATGTTTAAGTCTTTAATCCATCTGGAGTTAATTTTAGTGTAAGGTGTCAGGAAGGGGTCCAGTTTCTGCTTTCTGCACATGGCTAGCCAGTTTTCCCAACACCATTTGTTAAACATGGAATCCTTGCTCCATTGCTTGTTTTTGTCAGGTTTATCAAAGATTGTATAGTTGTATGTATGTTGTGTTGCCTCCGGTGCCTCTGTTTTGTTCCATTGGTCTATATCTCTGTTTTGGTACCAGTACCATGCTGTTTTGATTACTGTAGCCTTGTAGTATAGTTTGAAATCCGGTAGTGTGATGCCCCCCGCTGTGTTCTTTTTGCTTAGAATTGACTTGGCTATGCGGGCTCTCTTTTGGTTCCATATGAAGTTCATGGTGGTTTTTTCCAGTTCTGTGAAGAAAGTCAATGGTAGCTTGATGGGGATAGCGTTGATTCTGTAAATTACTTTGGGCAGTATAGCCATTTTCACGATATTAATTCTTCCTAACCATGAACATGGAATGTTTCTCCATCTGTTTGTGTCCTCTCTGATTTTGTTGAGCAGTGGTTTGTAGTTCTCCTTGAAGAGGTCCCTTACGTTCCTTGTGAGTTGTATTCCAAGGTATTTTATTCTTTTTGTAGCAATTGTGAATGGCAGTTTGTTCTTGATTTGGCTTTCTTTAAGTCTGTTATTGGTGTAGACGAATGCTTGTGATTTTTGCACATTGATTTTATATCCTGAGACTTTGCTGAAGTTGTTTATCAGTTTCAGGAGTTTTTGGGCTGAGGCGATGGGGTCTTCTAGGTATACTATCATGTCGTCTGCAAATAGAGACAATTTGGCTTCCACCTTTCCTATTTGAATACCCTTTATTTCTTTTTCTTGCCTGATTGCTCTGGCTAGAACTTCCAGTACTATATTGAATAGGAGTGGTGAGAGAGGGCATCCTTGTCTAGTACCAGATTTCAAAGGGAATGCTTCCAGTTTTTGCCCATTCAGTATGATATTGGCTGTTGGTTTGTCATAAATAGCTTTTATTACTTTGAGATACGTTCCATCGATACCGAGTTTATTGAGGGTTTTTAGCATAAAGGGCTGTTGAATTTTGTCAAATGCCTTCTCTGCGTCAATTGAGATAATCATGTGGTTTTTGTTTTTGGTTCTGTTTATGTGGTGAATTACGTTGATAGACTTGCGTATGTTGAACCAGCCTTGCATCCCCGGGATGAATCCTACTTGATCATGATGAATAAGTTTTTTGATTTGCTGTTGCAATCGGCTTGCCAATATTTTATTGAAGATTTTTGCATCTATGTTCATCATGGATATTGGCCTGAAGTTTTCTTTTCTCGTTGGGTCTCTGCCGGGTTTTGGTATCAGGATGATGTTGGTCTCATAAAATGATTTGGGAAGGATTCCCTCTTTTTGGATTGTTTGAAATAGTTTTAGAAGGAATGGTACCAGCTCCTCCTTGTGTGTCTGGTAGAATTCGGCTGTGAACCCGTCTGGACCTGGGCTTTTTTTGTGAGGTAGGCTCTTAATTGCTGCCTCAACTTCAGACCTTGTTATTGGTCTATTCATAGTTTCAGCTTCCTCCTGGTTTAGGCTTGGGAGGACACAGGAGTCCAGGAATTTATCCATTTCTTCCAGGTTTACTAGTTTATGTGCATAGAGTTGTTTGTAATATTCTCTGATGATGGTTTGAATTTCTGTGGAATCTGTGGTGATTTCCCCTTTATCATTTTTTAATGCATCTATTTGGTTGTTCTCTCTTTTCTTTTTAATCAATCTGGCTAGTGGTCTGTCTATTTTGTTGATCTTTTCAAAAATCCAGCTCTTGGATTTATTGATTTTTCGAAGGGTTTTTCGTGTCTCAATCTCCTTCAGCTCAGCTCTGATCTTAGTAATTTCTTGTCTTCTGCTGGGTTTTGAGTTTTTTTGATCTTGCTCCTCTAGCTCTTTCAATTTTGACGATAGGGTGTCAATTTTGGATCTCTCCATTCTCCTCATATGGGCACTTATTGCTATATACTTTCCTCTAGAGACTGCTTTAAATGTGTCCCAGAGGTTCTGGCATGTTGTGTCTTCGTTCTCATTGGTTTCGAAGAACTTCTTTATTTCTGCCTTCATTTCGTTGTTTACCCAGTCAACATTCAAGAGCCAGTTGTTCAGTTTCCATGAAGCTGTGCGGTTCTGGGTCGGTTTCTGAATTCTGAGTTCTAACTTGATTGCACTCTGGTCTGAGAGGCTGTTTGTTATGATTTCAGTTGTTTTGCATTTGTTGAGCAGTGCTTTACTTCCAATTATGTGGTCGATTTTAGAGTAGGTGTGATGTGGTGCTGAGAAGAATGTGTATTCTGTGGATTTGGGGTGGAGAGTTCTGTAAATGTCCACCAGGTTTGCTTGCTCCAGGTCTGAGTTCAAGCCCTGGGTATCCTTGTTGATTTTCTGTCTGGTTGATCTGTCTAGTATTGACAGTGGAGTGTTAAAGCCTCCCACTATTATTGTGTGGGAGTCTAAGTCCTTCTGTAAGTCATTAAGAACTTGCCTTATGTATCTGGGTGCTCCTGTGTTGGGTCCATATATGTTTAGGATCGTTAGCTCTTCTTGTTGTATCGATCCTTTTACCATTATGTAATGGCCTTCTTTGTCTCTTTTGATCTTTGTTGCTTTAAAGTCTATTTTATCAGAGATGAGAATTGCAACTCCTGCTTTTTTTTGCTTTCCATTAGCTTGGTAAATCTTCCTCTATCCCTTTATTTTGAGCCTTTGTGTATCCTCGCATGTGAGATGGGTTTCCTGGATACAGCACACTGATGGGTTTTGGATTTTTATCCAATTTGCCAGTCTGTGTCTTTTGATTGGTGCATTTAGTCCATTTACATTTAGGGTTAATATTGTTATGTGTGAATTTGATACTGCCATTTTGATGCTAAGTGGCTGTTTTGCCTGTTAGTTGTTGTAGATTCTTCATTATGTTGAAGCTCTTTAGCATTCAGTGTGATTTTGGAATGGCTGGTACTGATTGATCCTTTCTATGTGTAGTGCCTCTTTTAGGAGCTCTTGTAAAGCAGGCCTGGTGGTGACAAAATCTCTGAGTACTTGCTTGTTCGCAAAGGATTTTATTCTTCCTTCACTTCTGAAGCTCAGTTTGGCTGGATATGAAATCTGGGTTGAAAGTTCTTTTCTTTAAGAATGTTGAATATTGGCCCCCACTCTCTTCTGGCTTGTAGTGTTTCTGCCGAGAGATCTGCTGTGAGTCTGATGGGCTTCCCTTTGTGGGTGACCCGACCTTTCTCTCTGGCTGCCCTTAGTATTCTCTCCTTTATTTCAACCCTGTTGAATCTGACGATTATGTGCCTTGGGGTTGCTCTTCTTGCGGAATATCTTTGTGGTGTTCTCTGTATTTCCTGCAATTGAGTGTTGGCTTGTCTTGCTAGGTGGGGGAAATTTTCCTGGATGATGTCCTGAAGAGTATTTTCCAGCTGGGATTCATTCTCTTCGTCCCCTTCTGGTACACCTATCAAACGTAGGTTAGGTCTTTTCACATAGTCCCACATTTCTTGGAGACTTTGTTCATTCCTTTTTGCGCTTTTTTCTCTGATCTTGGTTTCTCGTTTTATTTCATTGAGTTGGTCTTCGACTTCAGATATTCTTTCTTCTGCTTGGTCAATTCGGCTAAAGAAACTTGCGTTTGCTTCGCGAAGTTCTCGTATTGTGTTTTTCAGCTCCTTTAATTCATTCATATTCCTCTCTAAGGTATCCATTCTTGTTATCATTTCCTCGAATCTTTTTTCAAATCTTTTTTCAAGGTTCTTAGTTTCTTTGCATTGATTTAATACATGATCTTTTAGCTCACTAAAGTTTCTCATTATCCATCTTCTGAAGTCTAATTCCGTCATTTCGTCACAGTCATTCTCCGTCCAGCTTTGTTCCCTTGCTGGTGAGGAGTTTTGGTCCTTTCTAGGAGGTGATGTGTTCTGGTTTCGGGTGTTTTCCTCCTTTTTGCGCTGGTTTCTTCCCATCTTTGTGGATTTGTCCGCTGGTCGTCTGCGTAGTTGCTGACTTTTCGTTTGGGTCTCTGAGTGGACACCCAGAATGTTGATGATGAAGTATTTCTGTTGCTTGGTTTTCCTTCTACCAGTCTAGCCCCTTCGCTGTACGACTGTTGAGGTCCGCTCCAGACCCTGCTTGTCTGGGGTGCACCTCTAGTAGCCGTGGCACGGCGAGGGATGCTACCAGTTTCTTTTTCTGCTCTCTTTGTCCCAGGATGATGCCTGCCTAATGACAGTCTTTTGGATATAGAGGAGTCAGGGAGCTGCTTGAGGAGACAGTTTGTACTTTATAGGGGTTTAATTGCTGAGCTGTGCACTCTGTTGTTCATTCAGGGCTGTTAGGCTGCTATGTTTGATTCTGCTGCAACACAGCTCATTAAACAACCCTTTTTTTTTTCTCAAATGCTCTGTGTTGGGGGGTTTGGGCTTTATTTTTGGATGTCCGATCAGGTGTCCTGCCCAGCTCGAAGGCAGACTAGCCACTGTTTGGCTGCCGAGGCTCCGCCCTGCTGTTGTGTGATTCGCGCTGTTCCTGCCGGCTCTGCTGTGGTCTCCGCCACGCCCTGCGGCGGAGTCTCTTCGTTGTAGCGTGTTGCCTCAGCAACGGCAGGCTGCGTCAGCAGTGGGCGTGTATCTCAGTAGGGACGTGTTGCCTCGGCAACGGCTGGCTGCGTCAGCAGTGGACGTGTATCTCAGTTGGGGCGGGTTGCCTCGGCACCGGCTGGCTGCCTCAGCAGTGGGCGTGTATATCAGTTGGGGCAGGTTGCCTCCATAGTGGTGGACGCCCCTCCCCCACAGAGCGTCTCGGACCGTCTGCCCGGGATAGTTTGAAATCGCGGTTTTGTTCATCCCACTGGGTATCCCAAACGATCTGTCCCTGCAATCCCCTGGGCTGGGCTACTGTGCAAGTCTCGTTCAGTCTCAGGTCCAGCCCTCTCAAGTCTCAGGCTGCCGGTTCAACAAGGCACCCGGACAAGCGCGCCCTGTGGGGATTGCTGGGTAGGGCCGGCCGCCGCTGCCCCGGCTGCCGGCTTCGCCAGGCAGACCTACTGCCTGGCGTCCCGTGTCTTTTTATACTTGGGAGTTTCCCCGTTCTGTTGCGGATTCAACGCGGGCTCCAATCCTGGGTTGTTCTCACAGCGCCATCTTGAGTCCCCTCCCCTTTCTCTACCTTTGATTCTATTCAGGCTCTCAGCAGATTAAATGATGATCACATACATCATCTAATAGGAAAAGGCAATCTACTTTAATGAGTCCACTGATTCCAATGCTAATCTCATCCAGGAATACTGTTACAGCCACAGTGAGAAATAATGCTTCATCTGGGCACCCTTTGGGATAGTCAAGTTGACACATAGACTTAACCATCGGAATACCTCAGAAAGCATTAAGGTGAAAGTCAAACTGTTATTCTGAAGACTAAGTCCAGCCTACAAAGAGATTTGCTTGACCAACATAAACTTTACAAATGTACATTAGTGTCAACTTTTAAACATTCAGAAATTTTATATATGAACTCAGATTTCCAGCTTTTTAAGAAACGTGGAGTTTTTGTAACAGGGTGAGCTAGTGTTCTTCTATGATAGCAGTCACTGGAGGTGAATGGTAGCTGCCCTGTTTGGAAGGTGTTTCGCTCTCCTTTATGCAGGCATTTGAGTTTGTGATACTGAATAAGGGATCTGAGAATATTGACTCATAGGTTACATATATTAAGGTGAAACTTCTGGGACAAAAGTGTGGAATATAGAGGTTGGCTCAGTTCTAGCCTCTCTGATTGGGTATAATTTATGCAAAGGACAACTGCGGGGAATATATATCCACGATAGACTTATTATGGATACCCTGAGAGTAACTTAGGAATTGGGGTTTTTTTCAAAGAAAGGGTACTGGATATCCTGGAACATGTTTGCTCTCAATATTTGTGCAGCTTAGGGTGGGAGTACAAATAAAGTCCTATGTAAATATTTTGAATTGTAAATATAAACTAACAAACTATTAATAAAAATAAAGTTCTATATTCCATTGAAAGATGCACCTAAATAACATTTAAGGCCAGGGTGTTTGTTCATTTGTTTGTTTTTGAAACAGCGTCTCACTCTGTCACCCAGGTTGGAATGCAGTGGTGCAGTCATGACTTACTGCAGCCTGAACCTCCTGAGACTCAAGGGATGCTCCAGCTTAGCCTCCCAAGTAGCTGGGACTACAGGTCCATGCCACTGTGCATAACTAGTTTTTTGTATTTTTTGTACAGATAGGGGTCTCACTTTGTTCCCCAGGCTGGTCTCAAACTCCTGGACTCAAGCTATCTTTTTGCTTAGGCCTCCCGAAATGCTGGAATTACAGGTATGAGCCACTGCACCTGTCCTAAAGCCAGTTTTAAATTTAAAATTCTCAGACATCTTGGAATTCCAGACCAGAAGAAGGCAGCATGAATGTTAGCCACAGGATACTTCCTCACAGTTCATCTCCATCTCTTCCTACTCTATCTTCATCCTCTACCAGTCAAGCCTTTTGAGGAATAAGCTGATGAAGAATCCAGTACAGGCCCTAGAAGCGAGCTATGTGTCATTTAAGCATAATATTCTTTGGAACATAGGGCAAAGTCTAGAAGCATGTTTTGAACACTAGGAGGGCACATTCCCTTTGCTGCAAGGACTAACCATGAAATAACCAGATGGGGATCATTTCCAGTAGGGATCAGTAACTATAGTCGGCAGGCCAAATCCAGCCCACAGCTTGTTTTTGTATATTCTTTGAATGGTTTGACGTTTTTAAAGAGTTGTAAAAACAAACAAAAAACAAAGCAATGAAGAAGAGATGACAGACATCCCAAGTGATCCACAAAACCCAAAATATCTACTATCTTTCCCTTTACAGAAAAAGTTTCCATAACCCTATTTTAAGACTCACATGAAACTTCCCTCTCACTTGAGTCTAGGGGCAGTATATCCTAGGATCCCAGATTCATCTAAAACTACCACGAAGCCAGTTCAAAGGCTACGTGTCTTCTCCAAAATCCCTCAGTGACCCTGCAACCTGTCTTTTAATCCCACCTTTTGTGAACTCTTTCAAATCAAAGAAGTTCTGGATGGGGTTAGGGGTAGAAACTATAAAGTAACATATAGTGAACTGGTACTTTGAGTCAACCACTGTGCTAGATTTTTAGGTACATTATCCTATTCAATGCTCTTGGGCCATCTTCAATCAAGAGTAGAAACCTAAATCATACAAATAATCCTAGTAAGACCAAAGGTAATGAAAAAGACTAATACTTCCTGTTTTTGCTGAAATTAGTACTGTCATCAACATCATCATTTTAGTTTAACTCAGTGATGTTGATGAGTGAGAGAATCAACCATCTTTTAAAAAGATCCAGTTTCAGTTAAGTGCAGAAATGACTCTTCTTCTCACAGCAAAGAAATGCAGGCTTTTAGCTGAATCTCAGCAAGTTGGGAGTTCCATAGCCTAGAGACCTTGGTGATTAAATTCCACCTTTGCTTTTCCTCTGTGTCTCTCTAAGGAGAGACAGATGGTGTGTCAGGTGAAAGCAGATCATGTGGAGATGAATGTCTCTGACACTGGCTCAAAGGCAGTTTTATATGAGGCCGGTGGCCTTGAATGGAATCAAATACTTATATTAAAAGAGAAGGGGGCTGCCACATTGTAAGCTGCAGCGTCTTACCTCACACAACCTAACTGAGGTTCTGTCATCTGCTGTTTCCTCATAGCACACAAAGCAGTGCTTTCCCAGAGGAAAACAGGCTCTTCCTTCTCAGGGAAAGAAAGGTGTCAATTTAAATCCCTGAACTGACCTAAGAACAAAGAAACCTCAGATAAAGTCACTCATGACCTTTAAAGTTGATCTGATTTTCTTATTCACAGCAATAAAGGTGGCTTTTATTTTATTTTTTTATGAGCAAAGGCAAAAGCCCCATTGTAATTGAATGGGTCAAAAGAGTAGGAGGTTGATTTTTACAGGATTTCTTCAATAAGAAATAGCTTTATTGATAATGTTGAAAATCTTGCTGCAATCTAGTAGAGAATAGGCTGTAAAATTACAAAATTGGAAAACTACAGAGAACCATATAGTAAAGGCAGACATACCCACATTCAGGTGGGATAAGGTTTTGTCATAATTGCTTCAGATGTTTTTAAAATATAAAATAAATATTATTTTCACATTGAATGCTCTTCTTTTGCCAAACTTTTCCCATAGTTCCATTAAACCTATAAATATGATAAATTACATTAATAGCTCCATAATGCTGAATTAATGCTTTAGGATAAATGTTATTTGTTCAAATTTTTATATATGTAGTACTATGCTCAATTCTAATTGGTCTTACATTACTTAGCATTTGTGCATCTCTGTTTGTTAGTAATGCTGGACTATAATTGTAGCCTTAAAAAATGAGTTATGTAACTTACTTATTTTTTTCTATTTTCTGAACTTTTACATGTAAAAGGAATTATCTTTTCCATTTAGATTTGAAGGAATGCACCTATAAAACTGCTGGAGAAACTTTTTACTATTAATTCAAATTTTTAAAGTTTTCAATCTGTCAATATAAAAAAATTCTTTTTTTTTCAGTTTTATCATTTATGTGTTTTATATTTTGTACCTTATCCAAATCTTTAAATTTATTAGCAAAAGTTGTTCATGGTATCCTCTATATACATCCTAAATTAAATTGTACTTGTAATGTTTTTCTTCTCATATTCCTTTTGGTATTTATTTGGGATTGCTCTCCTTTACTCAATTAATTTTTTTCACATATGTCTGTTTTATTAATTATTCAAATAATCAGCTTTTTACATTTGATCATTTCTTCTCTTTCATTTTTTATTTCATTAATTTCTGAGTTTACGTTTCTTTTACATTCTTTCTGTTTGTGCTTTTTAATTATTTGGCTTTTTGACTTGAAACCTTATTTTATTTATTTATCATATTTGTAAAACAAATGCATCACACGACTTTTATACTTTTTTGTTTAAAACTATTTTATATTTTATAATATGATTATTTCTTTACTTACAAGTTGTTAAATGTTGCTTTGCTTTTAAATAAATTTGTTTTCAAGTGTCAATTAATTTCTTATTTATTTTCTTGATTTTAACAATTGACTATGTTCTGTGTGATATCAACTCTTGGGGATCTATTGGGATGACCATTGTGCTCTTATAGAATGTCAACTCAAGAGAATCTTTCATTTGTGTAGGCTTGAACATAACTGAGACCCTTTATTGTTTGATGCTAAATTCCATAAAGGTGCTAAGTCAAGCTAATGAAATGCATCATTTATATTATTACAGTCCTGCTGTGTTTTTTTTTTTTTTTTTTTGAGACGGAGTTTCCCTCTTTTCACCCAGGCTGGAGTGCAATGGTTGCAATCTCAACTCACTGCAACCTCCGCCTCCTGGGTTCAGGCAATTCTCCTGCCTCAGCCTCCTGAGTAGCTGGGATTACAGGCACGCGCCACCGTGCCCAGCTAATTTTTTGTATTTTTTAGTAGAGACGGTGTTTCACCATGTTGACCAGAATGGTCTCGATCTCTTGACCTCGTGATCCACCCGCCTCAGCCTCCCAAAGTGCTGGGATTACAGGCTTGAGCCACCGCGCCCGGCCCCTTGCTATGTTTTTTGCTGCAAGAGTTATCAGTTTCTGAAAACATTCTATTTAAATCCTCCTCCGTGAGTCTATTGATGTGAAAAATAATATTGATTAATTTCATATTGTTAAACATCCCTTTCATTCCTACTAAGTAATGATTATCTTTTTTTATTCATTGTATTCAGTTGGCTAATGATTTGTTTAAGATACTTGTTTCTTTGTTCATAAGAGAGATTAGCCTGTAAATTTCCATTCTTCTAATATCATGGCAACAAAACGAGTTTGGAAGCATGCTTTATTTTTCTTTTCTTTGAAATGTATCGTGTAGGATTGTTATCACTTTTTTTTATCAGAGCCTGTAGTTTTCTTTGTGTATTTTCTTCAGATTATGAATGCTGTTTTTACTATCATTTCAACGTCTTTAGGATTTATAGCCATGTTCTCATTTTTATTCCTAATGTCAGTAATGAGATTTTCATTTTAAAGCACAAGTTATTTTAAAGTGTGTAACCTGATTTCCAATAAATTGGAAAATCTTTTCTTATTGATTTATAGTTTAATTCTACTGTCATCTGAGAATATATTCTACATGATTTTAATCCTTTGAAATTTTATTAGACTTGATTTATGGCACAGCATACACTCCCTTTTTGGTAAAAATTTCATGGCATCTGGAAAAAATGTATTTTCATCAGTTTCTACAAATGTCAGTTTGGCCAAATTAAATGACCATGTTGTTCAAATCTTTTCTATCCTTAAAGTTTTTTTAAAATTTGCTTGTTCTATTAGTTGCTAAGAAAAATGTGTTAAAAGCATCAACTGTAATTGTGTATCTGTCCACAGTGTCAAGTTTTCCGTTGTGTATGAGGCTTTGTTGTTATTGTTTTTGTTTTGTCTTGTTTGAGGGTAAAGTTTCAATAATAAATTACATTTCTTTTATAGATACAGAAGCATTCAGGTTTATTATTTTGGTGGTCAAATTTGGCGAGTTGTATTTATCAAAGAATTTGTTTATTTTATGTTTATTTTTAAATATTCTTATAAACTTTCTCATAATATCTTTTTATTATCCTTTTAAACTCTGTAGCATTGATAGCTATGCCCTTCTTGCCTCACTAAATTATCAATAAAATAATATCAATTATTATTTTGTTGATAATTTCATGTATTCCTTCAATTTTTTTTATTAGTTTCACTCATGGATTGTTGATGGTATGATTAATCTTTGCAAAGGATAAAAGTTTGGCTCAAATTATCTTCTCTATTATATGTGTGTTTTCTACTTTATTTCTATTCTTATCTTTAATACTTCCTTCTTTTTTTTTTCCTTTGGGTTAAATTGTCTTCATTTTGTTTCCAAGTCTCTTAAGACAAAGGCTTAGGCTAGGCATCGTGGCACATGCCTGTAGTCCTAGCTACTTGGGACGCTGAGGCAGGAGAATGTCTTGAGCCCACGAATCGGAGGTTATAGTGAGCTATGATCATACCACTGCACTCCAGGTGAGATGACAGTTGAGACCCTATCTCTAAAAAAAAAAAAAAAAGCTTAGAATGATTTTGAGACTTTCTTTCAAATATATGCATTTAATCCTGTATACATGTCTCTTAGCACTGTTTTAGCCATGTCACATAAGTATCACATACACGTCTTTATGTTTTTCAGCTAAAAAGTTCTTATTTCCTCTTTTTCCCACAAATTACTTAACAGTATCTTATTTAAGAACCAAGCAGGGGATTTCAAATTACCTTTTTGTGATCAAATTGTAGTTTAATTCAATTATGGTCAAAGAAATTTTTTTGAACGACATAAATCATTGAAATTTCTTGAAGTTTATTTTGTGAAAGAACATAAATTTAGGTAAATGTGTACCCAAAAAAATGACTATTCTGTCGTTGTGCACAGTGTTCTACATATGTTAACTGGGTCAGTTTTGTGATTATTTTAGAATCTATACTTATAGTGAGTTTATTTTTGTTTGCTTGTTCTTTGTACATAGAAAGAAATGTGTTAAATCGTTACGACTATAAATTTATCTGCTTATTTTAATCTTATTAATTTCTGCCTATATATTTTGAAGCTAAACATTGGGTACATTAACGTTTAAATTGTTATAACTTATTGATTAACATACCTTTGTCTTTGTGAAATGTTGGTCATTATCTCTAATAATGTTTTTGCCCTTAAAAATGTACTTTATATTGCATTAGTACTGTCACATCAGCTTTTTTTGGTTTGTCTGTACATGGTATCTTTTTTTCATTCTTTTCTTGGAAGGTAAGTTCTTGTCTTTAAAGTGTTCATTTTGTAAATAGCATAAAGCTATACGGTTTTTCAATCTGCTCTAAAAATGTTGTCTTAATAGAAGTATGTAGCCTATTTACATTTAGTACAATTACTGATGTTTGTTTATTTAGACAATTACTTTTTGTTCTATTTAACACATTTATATTCCTTTTTTTCTTTCTTGCCTTATTTTTTGACTAATCAAAAAATTTTATTATTCTATGACTTTCCTCCCAATAAGTGGTGAGGCTTTGGCTCTGTGTCCCAATCGAAATCTCATCTTGAATTATAAGCTCCCACATGTTGAGGGAGGGACCTGATAGGAGGTGATCGGATTATGGAGGCAGTTTCCCCCATGTTGTTCTTGAGATAGTGAAGGAATTTTCATGAGATCTGATGGTTTAAAAGTAACAATTTCCCCTGCACACACACTGTCTCTCTCTCCTGCCACCCTGTAAAATATGCCTTGCTTCCCCTTTCACCATGATTGTAAGTTTCGTGAGGTTTCTCCAGCCGTGTGTAACAGCAAGTCGATTAAATCTCTTTTATTCATAACTTACCCAGTTTTAGGTAGTATCGTTACAGTAGTGTGAAAATGGATTAAAACAGTTCGTTATATTTTTTCTTATCCTTTTAGTAGTTTCACTACAGATCACTGTGTACATCCTTAACTCATTGTAGGTTAATACAATTTATTAATTTTTACTACTTCTCCAGTATCACTGGAATCCTAGAACATGATGACTTCATTAATTTTTCTCTTGTCTTTTGTATTACATGCTTTATGAGTTTTAACTCTACATATATATTTTTAAATTCCATGCAAAATTTTTTTTAAATTATACTTTGAGTTCTGGGATACAAGTGCAGAACATGCAGGTTTGTTACATAGGTATACACGTGCCATGATGGATTGCTGCACCCATCAGCCTATCATCTACTTTAGGTATTTCTACTAATGTTATCCCTCCCCTAACTCCCCACCCCCCAGCAGGCCCTAGTGTATGATGTTCCCCTCCCTGTGTCCATGTGTTCTCATTGTTCAACTCCCACTTATGAGTGAGAACATGTGGTGTTTGGTTTTCTATTCCTGTGTTAGTTTGCTGAAGATGATGGTTTCCAGCTCCATCCATGTCCCTGAAAAGGACATAAACTTTTCCTTTTTTATGGCTGCATTGTATTCCATGGTGTATATGTGCCACATTTTCTTTATCCAGTTTATCACTGATGGGCACTTGAGTTGGTTCCAAGTCTTTGCTATTGTGAACAGTGCTGCAATAAACATATGTGTGCGTGTGTCTCTATAGTAGAATGACTTACAATCCTTTGGGTATATAACCAGAAATGAGATTGCTGGGTCAACTGATATTTCTGGTTCTAGATCCTTGAGGAATCACCACACTGTCCTCTACAATGCTTAAACTAATTTATACTCTCACCAACAGTGTAAAATCGTTCCTGTTTCTTCACATCCTCTCCAGCATCTGTTGTTTCCTGACCCTTTAATGATCAGCATTCTAACTGGCATGAGGTGGTATCTCATTGTGGTTTTGATTCGCATTTCCCTAATAACAGTGATGATGAGCCTTTTTCATATGTTTACTGGCGGCATAAATGTCTTATTTTGAGAATGTACATATCCTTTGCCCACTTTTTGATGTGGTTATTTGGTTTTTTCCTTGTAAATTTAGTTAAGTTTCTTGTAGTTTCTGGATATTCACCCTCTGTCACATGGATAGATTGTAAAATTTTTTCTCATTCTGTAGGTCATCTTCTTCCTATGTGTTTACGTGGCAGTTCCTTAGTGCTTGCACGTGGACAGCAATTGAGTCTCTTTTTCTTCCTATGAGGCTACTAATCTCATCAGGAGGGCTCAACCTCATCATCTAATCTCTCTCTAACTACATTTCAAAGGCCCAGTCTCCAAATACCATTATATTGAAGGTTGGAGCTTCAGCATTTAAATTTGAGAGAGGCATAGACATTCAGTTGATAACATGCCCAACCCAATGAGACTGCCAGAATCTCTGCTTCGAATTTTCGTCCTTGTGTAGCTATGTTGTGCTAGGCCTTTTTCCCTATACACATGAAAGTGAAGAATATCAAATGCGTCAGTGGAAATCATGTGTAGATGTTGGGCTTACTTCTCTAAAGGTTTTTTTATTCGTTGTCATGATCCTTCACATTATAGCTGCTTTAGTTGCTGCTTGGTGATTTCAACATCTGTGTTGTCCGTTGTATTCAGCTTTTATAGTTATTTTCAGCAGAAGTTTAGTCCGATATAAACTACTCCTTTTAATCTAAAAGCAGTGGTACACACTTGGCTTTCTAAATGGCATGAGCGAGGAGGAGAAATTCTTTCTAGCAATAAGATTATACAATTAGGAGAACTTCTCTTGTGTTCTCTAGGAATTTATAATGCAGATAGCGTTGATGTCTCTCTCATTCACTCTTCCTTTACTTCCAGTTTACAAATTAATTTTATGAGGAAACAATCTGACAAAAAACTGTACATTTACTCTTTGAATCTATTTTGGTCAATGTCATGTAAACAAGAAAAGGGGGTTCAAAAATAAGTTGGTACTAAAATGGCAAAGAATGTTTGGTACATCCACCTTGTGTAGTTATTATGAAATAAGAAATAATTTGAAAGTAAGTCAGCTGTGAGTGGCAAGACCATAGCTCTTGGAAGCAAACGTCTTATTGTACTTAGCACTTTCCTGTTTCCACAACATTCAAGGCTCTGTTCTAAGACAGATGACAGATGACAGATAGATACATATAGAGAGATAGATATAAAGAATGTAAGGAGAGATATAAAACGGAAGCATAAAAGGAATAATATTTAAATTTCTACTCATTATTTTATCAAGAATGAAAATTTACAAAATTTTAAAGATAATATCTTTATTTGCCAATTAAGCATATTAATTTGATGTCAAATCACTTTCAGTGTATTTTCAGAAAGTTTGAACATAAATATCCAATTCAAATATTCAATCTGTCAGGAATGGGCCATGATGCTTATTCCTGTTACATGTCACTTTCATGTGTTTACTGTGCTAAATTTCTCACCAGACTTCAACAAATTACTGTCACCTACAGAGCATTAAGATAATTTCTCATTGAAGATAAGAAGCAAAAGCAAAACTACTTAGCACTTGGCTAGTGCTTTACATAGATTAATCCATACTCTGCAAGTATTATCTTGTTCTCATTTTAACAATTGGGATACAAGAACGAAGAAAGATTAACTCTGTAGAATAGAATGAGCAGCATTTGTTTAAATAAGAACTGTGCATGGATAATCATCCTACTTATAGGATGTACTCCCTAAGCCAAAACTAAAGCAAATCATCAAGCCAAAACAACTAACCAAGTAAATGAATTAAATAACTCATGTTTAACAGGGTCATACATTTTTTTTTTAACTCTTCACAGTAAGAATCTGGAAAAAATGTTATTTAAAGATACACACTACTTTTGTGTCTCAGGGATAGAAACTTGAACTTTCTGGAAATAATCACCTTACTTGTGGGGAGGAATATGTGAAGAATCTACTAGAAGGATCAAGTAAGTATCTATTTACTGTTTTGGGGGAAGACTTTTTCTGTGCAGTATAATAACCCAAGTAATGGTGCTTTGGGTTGAGAAGTTAAAATTTTCATTTTAAATTACAAGAGTCTTTTTTCAGACTTACATTCTGATTAGGCTAATGCTAGAGTCAAAGATGTTTCCTTTCTTTGAAAACATATTTCACTTACTTTCAATGAATGGCAAAAGTTATTAGCTGTTAGTCTTTGCACATGTTTACTTTAACAGACTAATTAATACATGTATACTTTTGACTGACACTAATTTTGCATGCTTATTTAAGCCAGTGTTTTTCAAAATTCCAATAATTTAGGATTTTGTCAAGATAACATAAGGTACACATTAAGAATACAGGGTGGCTGCAGTGACTCACGCCTGTAATCCCAGCACTATGGAAGGCATAGTCGGGTGGATCACCTGAGGTCGGGAGTTTGAGATCAGCCTGACCAACATGGAGAAATCCTGTCTTTTCTAAAAATAAAAAATTAGCCAGGCATGGTGGCGCATGCTGTAATCCTAGCTACTCAGGAGGCTAAGGCTGGAGAAGTGCTTGAACCTGGGAAGCAGAGGTTGCAGTGAGCCGAGATCGCACCATTGCACTCCAGCCTGGGCAACAAGAGTGAAACTCCGTCTCAAGAGAAAAAAAAAGAATATAGTTTCCTAGGTCATATCCCTGAAATTCTGATTTAGAAGGGCTAGTCTAGGACTCAGAAGTTTGCATTTCAGTATTTCCTTTGTGTTTATTGTATCAATAATGTTTGAGAATCACTGCCAGAGGTTTCTCCAAATGTTGTACATTTATCCCTTTACAAATTCACTTAAAAAGTGAGCTTCTTCACTCACTGTAGATGCTCAGAACTAAAACACTAGAAGTTTTTTTTTTTAATGTAAATACAAAATTGAAACCTGAAAACATGCAAAGAGAATCAGATTTTTTACCAGTGCAGTAAAACTACTTGAATTCCTATTGAAATGCTGGTTATTGTGAAGTTTTAGCCTCATTTTTATGGCATTGTAATATCACTTGAGATAAAGACTTACGTAGCTTCTGTCACTTCCCATGCTCCTATCACTGGCTCAGACCTCCTGCCACCGTGCCATCTTTCAAAGAAGTCCAAAAGAGGTGCCAAAGAGGTGAAATTAAGAATTTCTCCACTTTGTGCGAATCCCAAGAACTGATGACGCTTCTTTATCCTTCCCTCTCCTCTGATCCACTGGCCACACTAGCTGTACTCACACCACGGGATGATAGTTTTTCTCTTAGACCTGGAATTTCCAGCCAGTCAATAAGATTTATTACATATATTTTTTGAGACAGGGTTTCACTCACTTTGTCACCCGAGCTGCAGTACAGTGGTGTGAACATGGCTTACTATAAACTTTAAACTCCTAGGTTCAAGCAATCTTCCCACCTCAACCTCCTGAGTAGCTGGGAGTACAGGCACATGCCACCATGCCCGACTAAGTTATTTATTTATTTTTTGTAGAGACAGGGTCTCATTATGTCGGTCTTAAACTCCTGGGCTCAAGTGATCATCCTGCTTTGGCCTCCCAAAGTTCTGGGATTATAGGCACGAGCCACTGCACTCAGCCCAGTAACACTTACCAATTACTGATTACCACTCTTATTTTACTGTGATGTTTGACTCACATCTGTTATCACACTAGATTCACATTATCACTCTCAGATTTTGTTCTCAATTCTCAGTACACATTCTGTGTTAGTATCTTTCAGATGGCATCTACCATGACTTAGCCTGACTTCACTATTTATGTACACATCCTTTTTCTTCCTCCTTCCTATGTTTGCTGATTCTTCCTCTCTCCCTCCCTCCCTCCCTTCTTTCCTCTGGTCACTCTTCTCTTCTCCTTTCATTTCCTTTCTCTTTTCCTTAGAGGATTCTCTGAGGAGGCATACAAACTTTCTTAACACTGCCCAGAGTTTGTCCATCAGAGCATTAACTCCTGTCACTTGTGCATTTTGAGTATGTGGGCATTGAATGTGGAAAGTGAGAGACACAGGGAGGGGTGTGAGACAAGTCACTGTCACAATGCACATGCATGAAGCTGGTCAAAGTCCTTACAGAGTGTCTGCAGTAATCCGAATAAGAGACAAATGAGGCTGAGAGATTTTGAAGTGCTGCACGAGAGATGTCTGAAACAGATGGCTTTGAAAAGATGAATAAGAGTTGACAGGTAGACAAATCATAGAAAGTTGAGGGACTCCAAGTAGAGAGACTGACATATGGAAAGATATCAAGGCATGAAACGTGTTGTGTACAGGGACCCATAGGCAGCTCTATTTTGGCAGAACACAAAATTTAAGAAGGTAATGACAAGAGAAGAGGCTAAAGAGATGATAAAGAAGCTCCTACAAACTTCTAGATTTCTTTGTAATCCTTTATGGAATTAAAAACTGTTGTGTTATTTGTTTAGTTTTATGTACATAGAGTTTCTCTTATTATTTGTTCAATTTTATGAGGCATTTTATGTCCTATAAAGGCAAGAACATCTCCATCTTCTCCGCTGTGTTTGGCATAATGTAGGCTTTTTAAATAAAGAGGGATACAGATTGCTAAGGGCCTTTCACATTATTCTAGGAATCTCCATTCACTCTCTAAGGTGCTTGAGGGCACCTGTCACATCTAGCCCTTCTCACTGCCTCGTGAAGAGCTTTCTATATAGTAAGTACACAGAGACTGTTTTACTGAAAGAATATCGGGTTATTTAATTATCAAATTACTTGGATTTACTGGAAAGTTATGAAAAGAGTAGGCATGCTAGGAAAGACTGCTTCCTTGTAAAAGAGATGTCAAGAAAGTATGATTTGCATAATCTGAAGGAAGATTGAAGAGCTTTTTGACATCTCTCTATTTTTCAAACTAACTTAACTAATCAAATCATTCATAACACTTAAACTAATTTATGCTATTAGAACTAGCCTCTCTAGATTCTGGCATGTGAATTTTCCAAGACATCAGCATAAGCACTTGCTATTACTGTGTGTGTGTGTGTGTGTGTGTGTGTGTGTGTGTGTGTGTATCCATAATACTGAACAGCTATCCAGATGTTAACAGGTTAGTGTGGTTTTAGAATATAACTGCATTTAGGAACATTAATTGCTCAATGACATCCACTTTTGGATATAGTACACTCAATGTAAGTGTGGAGAAGTGAATATGTGTAAGTCTCGACAAATTAATAATTCTTGTGTTAAAGCCACCAGACATTTCCAGCTGCATAGCTACAGTTGTGACATCCCTCTCAAACACCCAAAGAAAACATGAGGTCAGAATAAGTGATTCCATTTCGGTTTACTTATTCTTTTCAAAATCTCACTTGGCAGTCTCGATGAATAGATCTAGCCTAGAAAACACACCAAATGTGAAGATGAAAATCTGTGAGTGACTCCATGAAGATGCTTGAGATATAGCCAAGTTTTTACGCGGTTACACTTATCAGTTGTTCTCTGTAGATATCTTTCTTTTCCCAAAAATAGCTTGCAATGTATTGTTTAAATGTGACTTGATAATTTTAGTAAAATAAGCAACCTCTGGCAGAAAATACAGAAGAATTCTTGCTCACTATATTAAATTGCTAACTGAATATGTACCAGCACAATCTGAGGTCAAATGGTACCTTAAAGATCATGTACATTGTCTGGCTCATCTAGGAACTGATGACCTATGGAACTGAATCTGACCTACAGATGGTTTTTTTGTGTTTTTTTTTTTTTTTGACTTACACTTGATTTTGACCAAAAAAAAAAAAATGAAGTTGCAGCCATTTAAAACTCAAGATGTTTCTCACAAGTGTCTAGACTTGCAACTTTTCTTCTTCTGTGACAATATCCAGGCTTTATCTTTATGGGGAAACCATAACCTGGAGCTGGCAACCATTGTTTCTATATATACATATGTATATGTGTATATATACATGTATTTTATTCCGTTATAAGTTTTGGGGCACATGTGAACAACATGCAGGATTGTTGCATAGTTACATACATGGCAATGTGGTTTACTGCCTTCCTCCCTATCACCTATATCTGGCATTTCTCCCCATGTTATCCCTCCCCAGCTCCACAGCACCCCCTGTTCCTCCCCTAGCTCCCCACCACAGACAACAAACATGAAAAAATGCTCATCATCACTGGTCGTTTAGAGAAATGCAAATCAAAACTACATTGAGATACCATCTCACGCCAGTTAGAATGGAGATCATTTAAAAATCTGGAGACAACAGATGCTGGAGAGGATGTGGAGAAATAGGAACACTTTTACACCGTTGTTCCCATTAGTGAGGAAGGCCCTACCTCTCTGCATGGTATTCTACCCATCATCTCCTGTAAGAATTTAGGTTTCTGGCCTGACCTCTGTAGACACTCGAATTTCTGGCTCCCGCACTTGAATAATGCTAAGGGATATTTTAGCTCTCATATCTTAAATCCCTGAAGTTGACTAATATATGCTGTACTTTTATCTGGTTGACATGGATAATTTTTCTTCAGTATGGCATTATCTGACAATATACATATTATAATTTGTTTAACATGTTACAGTCTTAAACTAATTAGGGATTTACTTCTATCTAATGAAATATGCTTATAGCAGTTTAATGTTATCTTGTTAGTACAGATTGAAAAGGCCTAATTCTTTTTTTAAATCTTCTTCTTTAAAGTCAACTGAAATATACAGGCATTAGACCAGGGAAAGCCTCATTCAACAATATGGGCTATATATAGACATATCCAATATGTTTATAATCTCAGATTAATTTTTGTTCTGAATGTTTATCAAACTATAATACACAACTTGAATTAGGATTAATTTTAGAGAGGCAATGAACATTATTCTGTATAATTGGGACTCCAAAGCTCACTGACAGTATAATTTGGCCTACTTCTCTGATTATTTATTTAGCAAATGTTTATCATATCTCAAAACCTTTGTGCAAAGGGCAATTAAGAAATATAAAGGTGAATGAAACGTGGTGTCTGCCCTCCAAATAATTTACATTCTAGTCAGGGATACAAATACATAAATAATTCAAGGCACCAGAGCAGGGGAGTGCAAAATAGATGGCAGGCGGAAGCGAACAGTCTCGACAGCCTCAAGGTTGGAACTAGGGTAAAGGGCTATGTGGGGGAGGACTGGAGGGTTATTTTAATATTCTCACTAGTGATCTGGATGCTATTAGGAGAGTCCATTCAGAATTGTAGCCCAAATAGATGCTAAATGCTGCCCAATAAAAAGAAGTAAATTTCAGGACCAGTCCTCTCAGTAAGATAATTTTTTCATCAGCTTATATAGCTTCCTAAAAATGCCACTTGGAGAGTTAAAGGTTGGCCTCAAAAAAGTGAGAATACTAGTATAGAGAACAAAAGATTAACTACAGCCTGTCTTTCCAATTGGAGTTTTTTGACTTGTTTTTCATAGGGATTGGTGTACATAATCCAGGCTGGTGTGGATTTGATGGTGGTCATAATATTTGCAAAGAAGACAGACAGGTAATATCCTCCCACATAACACTGAAATACTTGGTCTATTAAGTGACCGTTCTATAATAAGTTTATTCTACAGGTAAAATCAGACAAATATACTGTTTGCTATCATAGTGTTTTTTTTTTTTATGGTAGTAACTATTGGGCTGAAGCTTTCCCTTTTCAAATTCTTTTGCAAATTCTTTTTGGATCATCTGATGACATTAGGAGATCTCACCAAATGACTAATACTCATTCAGTACCTCAAGAGAACGAGGTGGGAATTACGAGAGGTATGGGGTATCACTGGTAAATGTGGCAGAGTGTATGCTTCAAATTGCTGTGCTGCTATAAAATATCATTTCTAATTATGTAGCATTAGTGTGCTCTCAGTAATACCAGCTGGCCAAACACAGACAGGAAAAAAGTATTGATAACCTACACTCATTTGGAATTAATAATTTGATGAACCCGTCTTTTCCATCTGCATAAATCCTTCCATTTGCCCTTCCTTCCTAATTGTCTTTTATCAACAGTGGTTGGAGCAATGTTTTCTCTCTTTTTCTTTCTTCTCCTTCTTTCTATTTTTCATTTCTGGCTCTTTCCTAAGCACAATCAGCAAACTATTCACCCAAGCGTATATTTGTTGGGCATAACTGGAACAAAGCACTAGAATAGATACCATCCAGGACATGGTGGACAAGCACCATGCAGTCCCTGCCTACAATACGTCTGCAGTGTGGGAGTGGAGGAGAGAGGAGGAGGAGGGGACGGTACTTTGTTAAAAACCTGTAATGCTGTAAGCCTCACAAGTCATTAAGTTTGCCCGAATATTTATAAGGGTGATTACAGAGAGATCAAATAAATTACCTGAGCTTGAAAATGGTGCATGTGCCCCCCACACACATACCCTCAATCCAGAAGCTTTTGTTTGTGCCTTGTTTATTGCACTGGTTGACTTTTGCCTTCTCATGTGGTTAACTGTGTACATCTGTGAGACATATTTCCATAACTCTAGCTCCTGGCCTAGGGTCTGGCTCATAACAACCACTCAGTGAATGCTTATTGAATTAGTTGAATTTTCATAACTAAAACCAAAATAGTAGTGGGGAACTCATACTTACTGTTCATAAGCTCTGATACACATTTGCAGCAAACTAACACAAGAACAGAAAATCAAACACCGCATGTCCTTACTCATAAGTGGGAGTTGAACAATGAGAACACATAGACACAGGGAGGGGAGCATCACACACCGGGGCCTGTCAGAGTCTGGGAAGTTAGGGGAGGGAGAGCATTAGGAGAGAAATACCTAATGTAGATAATGGGTTGATGGGGGCAGCAAACCACCATGGCGCGTGTATGCCTATGTAATAAACTTAAAGTATAATAATAATAATTTTTTTTAAAAAGCTCTGATGCAACGTTTGTTCACCACAGGGTTGGAGCACTTCCTTGGAGGAGAAAGAATACCCTTTCCTTAGTCACCGAGCAATTTTCCAGAACATCAGTTTCCCTCAAGTAAATAAGAAAAGTGCAGGTTACTACAGCTTCACTTACTTACTGGAGAAACTGAATGGTCCAAGTGTATGAGTGTACACCACTTTAGGAAAACCTAATGTGAAACAGCTGAACATTAAAAAGGTTTTAAGGAATGGAAATCTCATGAATTGGATTTCTAGTGTGCTACAGGCAGCCCACTAGCTCCACTGGTTGCCTCTGCCATGCTCAGCGTAGGGGTACTATGATAAGACAGATCAGCGCATCTGTGACTCTGGAGACCCAAGATGAGAAATGGTTAGGTTCTTAGCAGCCTCACTGGGGTCCACACTGGTGTTCTGACTATCCACTTTCACCTCAGCTCAGGATTTCATACGCTCTGTTGACTAAGCACATTCTCACCAACATAAACTTTAGCAAATTTGCATTTGATCTCTGAAATCCTGTGAAAAATGAACCAATGCCTACACTGTGTTTGAGAATCAAGTCTCAAATCACTCAAAGACTTCTTCCCACTGTCTTTTGAAAAATCTCCAGAATCCTCTATGTTCCGCTTCTACTGGACCCCTTGCTCCCAGTTCTACCTCACTCTCCTCAAGAGTAGACATGGTGCAGAAATGAAGGGGTCAAGATCAGGGTCATTTATCAGGTCCTGTGCTAACCAAGATAGTCTCTTTCTCCCTCAACACATTTCTTTCTATCTCTCTCTCTCTCTCTCTCTCTCTCTCTCTCTGTGTGTGTGTGTGTGTGTGTATGTGTGTATGTGTGTGTGTGTATTTCCCCTCTTGGTAGGGTCTCTCTCTTCATTTTTAAAGCTATCAAGGTAAGACAGGCCTAGGATTCATCCCATGTGAGCTCTCTCCCAGGCCTACTTAGTACAGAGTGCTCCTATTAGACCCACTGATATGGCCTGCTAAGGGCTGAGAGTGAGGGTGGTCTGCCCCAGGTATAAAAAATAAAGGTGTGAATTGTCTGTAAATAATTTAAAAGCAATAACAGAACAACTAAAAATCTGTTTGTTATCAACATGCACCAATAATTCTAAACAATGTCTGTGATCGAACACTCCTCCTGTCCTGAGAGAGGCAGGCTGACCATTCCTTGTGCCCTGCCCTTCATACACCTCTTGCCAGCCCTGCTGTGGGTCATAGAGAGAAATTCCTTTTCTTTGGCTTGCGTTTCTCAGACTTAACTTTCCTTCCGGTGGAGGAATGGTAAGCACAGTGAACTTAAGGCAGAACAACATGTGGTCCTCGGACCATTATTAGCAGCCTCTCTTGTTTTGTTTTTGTTTGTTTGTTTGTTCATTTTGAGACAGAGTCTCTCTCTACCACCAGGCCAGAGTGCAGTGGTGCGATCTCTCACTGGAGGTGAACTCCACCTCCCGAGTTCACGCGATTCTCCTGCCTCAGCCTCCTGAATAGCTGCAACTACAGGCTCACGCCACCATGTCCAGCTAATTTTTGTATTTTTAGTAGAGATGGGGTTTCACCATGTTGGTCAGGATGGTCTTGATCTCTTGATCTCATGATATGCCCACCTAGGCCTCCCAAAGTGCTGGGATTACAGGTGTCAGCCACCACACTCGGCTGCCTCTCTTACTTAGATCTATTAAGCTGTCAGTTTAAAGAGAGAGAGAAAGATGAAGCAGTATACTTTTCATAAATTTGAAGTTATTTTTCTTGTAAATATCATTATATAAGGTTTAGGAATATAATTTGAAGAATGAACTATATTCTCCAAATTATATTCCTAAACTTTATACAAGGTACTGTAATGACTAAATTGGATGTTCTTTTTTTTTTTTTTTTAAACAGGATCTCTCTCTGTCATCCAGATTAGAATGCAGTGTGCACAATCATACCTCACTGCAGCCACAACCTTCCAGGATCAATGGATCCTCTCACCTCAGTCTCCCAAGTACCTGGGACTACGAGTGTGCACCACCACACCCTGCTAATTTTTCAATTTTTTTGTAGAGGCGGGTGTCTCAATATGTTGCCCAGGCTGCTCTCAAACTCCTGGCCTCCAGTGATCCTCTTGCCTTGGCCTTGAAAAGTTCTGGGATTACAGGCATGAGCCACCATGCCCAGCCTGGTAAACCAATCACAATGTTTTGGAATGAGCAAAAAAGAAAATGTTTCACATAGAAAATTAACTAATTTGTTATTTAAATGAGAAATGAGACAATATGACTCACGCATCTAAACTATTCAGGCATCAAAATAAGTAATTGTCAATACGTAGAGCAAAAATAGGCATAAATCACTCTATTTCCCAAAAGTCTGTAAAACCAAAAACAACGTCATTGATAATATTTTATTTGGAGAGAAAGAAGAATGAGTTATTGGTAAACTTATCTAATGACATCTTTTTGATGTTACATTCTGCCAATGGCATAGGATGTGACTGAGCAATTGGCATCCCACAGGCATGCTGCCCTTTACAGTGAGATCAAAGCATTTTTTAATGCAGAGTGTGGATCAGCTTTTGGCAAATGTACTTTGAATAAGAAAAAGTGCCCAATGACTTCTTAGTTTGCTTATCCTTAAAAACATACACTACAGGAGAGAGATTTCTCATTTAGGTACCACCTGTTTTAACGAGCCAAGAGTTAAGCTGGAAATGGCACGTTGGGGTCAGAACCAAAGGTGCACCAGCTATGTGTGCGGTAAGAGAACACTTTACCACAGGGATAACGGGGGCTGCTCTTGAATGCCAGTGCACACACTGCTTATTCTCAGAGAACAGGTCACCAATTGGAAGTCACCAATATATCTTCTGATCTTAATTTAGTGTTGAAAGAAATTATAAAACCTATGACTCTGATTCAATTGTAGAGCCTGGAGGTATGCCTTCTCCTCCTGCTGTTCAAAGAAATAAGCAGCAAGTATATGACTGTCACAATATTTAAGTTGGCTAACTGTTGAAGGGAAAGGTGCTTGCATTGCTTGAATATGAAATGAAATGAAAGATTTTTTTCATGGCACTGTTAAAATCAGTAAAGACCATCTCTACGATTCAGTCAGTATCTGAATGGTTTAAATCTATCATCTTAGAGGTAAAATATAATATTTAATGTTTAGAAAAATATATCAAAATATATTTAAAAGACTGAATTATGGTAAAGGCAGCTTTTTCATCAAGAATTTGGATCTTTCTCAGAATGTGATAATTTTTTCCTTCCATCAGAAAAATCAATGATCAACTAAACACTTTTTAAAAATGCATACAAATGTCACAGCAAAATATAAATACTTTAAGAATTAAAGCAACTGAAAGTGGATAATTAATTCATTTTCTTCTTTCTCCCAAGTTAAATATCCAGACTTCCAGCTTTGGACATGATATTCCAAATTAGTATGTGAGAGAATGTTGAAGTAACCTTCAATGAAATCTCTCTCCATCTTTCCAGGCTCTTCACTGATCTCAATGTCTATAATTATCTGACAAGTCAGTGGGTGCAGTGGGTGGATCACTTGAGTCCTAGAGTTCGAGACCAGCCTGTACAACATGGTGAAATCCCATCTCTACTAAAAACACAAAACTAGGTGGGCATGGTGACAGGCACCTGTAATCCCAGCTACTCAGGAAGCTGAGGCAAGAGAATTGCTTGAATTCGGGAGGTGGAGGTTGCAGTGAGCCAAGATCACACCATTTTCACTCCAGCCTGGGTGACAGAGCAAGACTCCATCTCAAAAAAAAAAAAATATCTGACAAGTCACCAAACACTTACTCCCATTTCTGATGACTTACAATTGCACATTTGATTTTTTGGTTTTTGGTTTTTGGGTTTTGAGTCTTTTTTTTTTTTTTTTGAGACGAAGTCGCTCTGTCACCCAAGTTGGAGTACAGTGGCACAATCTTGGCTCACTGTAGCCTCAACCTCCTGGGTTTGAGTGATTCTCATACCTCAGCCTTTCAAGTGGCTAGGACTACAGGTGTGCTCTGTGGTGTCTGGCTAATTTTTGTATATTTTTAGGTATAGATGGGGTTTCACCATGTTGCCCAGGCTGGTCTTGAACTCTTGAGCTCAGGTGACCCACCCACCTCAGCCTCCCAAAGTTCTGGAATTATAGACATGAGCCACCATGCCTGCCAACATTAGGATTTTCTATTTTCATGTTGTAAAAGGTTAAAATAAACCAAGTGGATGTGAAACATGACTGGCAGTTCAGTGTGTATTCATTACGAAGTCTGGTCTTGAGGTATCAACACTTTGGTGAAATAAAACTATATTGTCTATT
Source organism: Callithrix jacchus (assembly GCF_049354715.1). Classification (NCBI taxonomy): domain Eukaryota; kingdom Metazoa; phylum Chordata; class Mammalia; order Primates; family Cebidae; genus Callithrix; species Callithrix jacchus. The sequence continues at coordinate 21,939,685 of NC_133516.1, read as the reverse complement.
AAACCTATATAAAACAAGAACTATTAACATTTAAATGTTGTATATTGTTTACCTTATCTAAAAGATGTTTATAGAGTGCAATGTATGAACTGACAATCATAAAAAGCTTGCTGTTGCTAAGAAAAAAAAAAGCCATAGATTCATTTTATTTCAAGTCTAAATAAACAAAATTGCTAGAGGTTACACTGAGGTTTGGAATAAAACACTCCTTGCAATAAAACAAGTGACCTTGTCTTCTGCCTACAGATCCCTGGAAATCTCATCAGAGAGGGTGGAGAAGATGGGGGAGAGGTCTTGCAGGATGTCAGGATTTGAGCATCTCAGGTTTCTGGCTACTTTCCTTTCCTTCATGTTCTCACAATTTATTGGGATTATTTACATTTTTGCATATAAATATCAATATCATTTTGAAAAAAACTGTTATATAGAAGATTTTTGTAGCATTTATGCTAGCTTAATTGAAATGTTTTTGCTCTCATCTTTTAATATCTAATGTAATTGTTTATTGCAATTTAAATAATGACAATGTTTATGTTTCCTATTCTCATTTTCTATTGAAACTTGGAATTTCATAATCATGCAGTCATAGTCGTACACTGATAATAATTGTTATGCATCTGTGTGTTCCAATGCAGAAAATTTTTATTGCATATGTCTTCATTTCAGTAATGCAATGGTAAGCATTTGTTTCCAATACAATTGCAAGCTGTTCTTAATGTAAACATCATATTCCATCAGCCTCACAAATCCACAAGCAACCGCACTTCAGTAAGCATCTGCATTCTTATCTCCATTTCTCCAGGGAATACATTTTCACTTTGGTAATTTTGCCTGTACTTTTAGGATTAAATGTATGCCTCTCACACTGGAGTGAGGAGGGGCATACTAATTAATCACTAAGTAGGCAGTTCATCTCCTAACACTTAGAAAGAAAAGAAGAGAAAAGTTAAAAAAAAAAAAAGACTCCACTGTCTTTTATCACTGATTTCTTATGAGAGTTTTCCAAGTATTCTGGATGAACCCAAGAGAAATCATATTATCTCTGTCCATGGTAGCGTGTACTAGCCTGTATGCATTTTAGGTGGTAAAACAAATGCAAGAAGAAGAAAGGTATTTGTTTTTCCTACCAAATGGCCAGTCTATTTTGTGGTCCTACCATTATTTTAGTAATGGTAGGACCATTACTAAATACTTAATTAGCATTAAGATGTTAATTTCAAGACTAGGGTAGCCATCGAAGGAATTGGTCAGGATAGGCAGTGCCAGGTAAATTAGAGTAAAAGCCACTTGCTTTCTTCTCCCCGCTCCATTTAAACATTTGAGCCTAATGCTCTTTGCCAGCAAATTGTGTTACTGATACTACGAGTCTCTAACAGTAATTAATGATAAGTATAATTTAATACGTGCATGTTCTATGCAAATAAGTGTGCTAATTTCATATATTTCTTCATTTAAAACAGTTACGATCCCATGAGACACATATGACTTCCTCCAGTGTACAGATAAGGCCATTGAAGCTCATAGAGTTCAGTAACTTGCCTGAGGCAATGTGGCAACTAAATGTGGAGCTGCCATTTGAGCACATGTCTTTGAGACTCCAAAGCCTTTACTTAAGTTATAAGATAGACCACTTTCCTAAGGCTTTATATCATTCTGTTCTACCAAAAATTATTGTGAATCCTTCAAGAAGAAAAGCTATGCACTTTCCTTCAACCATCATTAACTAAACAAGTTATTTTATTATGCTCTCTAGGAAATGTATATGTAAGAATATGAACTATTTCCCCAAAAGAACTTGAGATCTAAGCATAAAGATTATACAAATGCAAGAGTAATCATAACACAACAAAAAGTGGTAAGTATCATGAAAGAAGCACAGGTGGGTTTTGTTTGATAGAGAATTAGGTTCCAGCTGAGGATACCAGAGAATCTTCATGAACACAGGCCAGAGATAGCCTAATATGGAAATGTAAAAATGGAGATACGTATTAACAGGCAAACATTGATACCCACACACAGCCACATGTTTTAGGAGGTTCTCACACCTGCATCATTCACAGGGCTGGTGGATGCTATAGGCCCTTCAGCAAATTATATTCTCTCTTTGACCCTATCTCCTATAAATTGAAGGGAATGGCTTGTAGGATCAATAGTCTATATCTCTATGTTCATATTTTGATTAAGTTTGGAGCCAAAGGGGAAAAAAATCCAAGGGGGGGAAGAGAAATATATCATATACTCCTGAGGAATGGTTGCAGAGGAAAGTAAAGGTGGGCATTGCAGAGATAAGAGAATATGGAAGTTCTTCTACAAGCCCAGAGGCCTGGTCCTGGGAAGAACCTTTCTATCTTCTATGGCCACAAGAAGATAATGCTTGATGTCCATCTTGTCCCCACCCTTTGGAGAACTGTACTCTTGTCTCCTCTTTGACTTATACGGCTGACATGGTAAGACAGGATGCTGGCTGGTCTTCAAATTCAGGCTGCTTCTGTCGGCTGGCTGGTAGACTGCCGGGACTCAGATGAGCTTCGCAGATCAGATTTCTAAAAGAAATTCTTATAGTGCTACAATTCAGGAAACATAGATTAAATACAAAGTATAACACTGGTTTGGTATGTAGGTGTCCAGTAAATGTCTACCAAAAACCAGGAAGGACGTGCTTGAAACAAGCCAACGGTAGTTTTCCAAATGACCTAGCTCTTCTTTGTCTGATGGTAAGTCAGGGGGTCTTGCTTGAGATTTGAGAATTTCCCTCCCATTAGCTACCCTTTTTATATTTTATTGGCCAAAAGTAACAGTATAATTTTCAAAGAAAAGTATGTCACAAAAATAGACATTGAATCAATGGACAATTAAGCATCCATTAATAAAAATATGCCGACTATGTTCTTAAGAAAGTGTAAATGAAGTAGCATTAAGTGAAAATGTCAAATAAAAATTATTATATATATGCTATAATTATTATAATGGTTATATGTGGAAAGATTTAAAATAAGCCAAGAAAAGATGAAAATAGTTGCTTAAATAAAAAGAATATATTTCTTTGAGAATCTTATTTAATAATTTTTTATGAAAAAAATTATCATATTTCTTCTCATCGTTGTTAAATATCCAAACCGTGCCGAGAACATAAAATTCTTTATATGATCTCATCTCCTTCCCCACTCCCAAGGGGTAACCACTTGTAACAAGCTGCTGGAATACTTCCAGACTTCTAATGAATATACAACCATACTCACACGTATTTCTTCATAAATGAGACCATATTCTGCATTCTGTTTTATAACCAGATTTTAAAATTTTATATATAGTTTGTTATGATAGTGGAGACAATGTAAGCTTATAAATTAAAGAATAAATAATCAATTAGAGACAAGTCTAGAGATTCAAATACAGATGACAAGGTATAGTGTTTTCTTTATTGCCATCAAGATTCCAATCCGGTGAGGCTCAACATTTCCTCAATGCCGCAGCCTAGTAACAAGTTCTCGTCCTCCAACATTGGAAGGGAGGGCAATAGAGTAATTCTGATGGTTTGGGGGAGGAGGATTGTGACTTCAGCCCCATCTGTCATGTTGTGCCTGGCCTGTCAAAACAAAACCCAATGGACCTCTCCACAATAAGGAAAAAAGAAAAAGTTGCCTCTTTTATTATAATAGATGTGGAGCCCAGGGAGTCCATAAGTGAGCCACAGAGACGTGGCTGGTGAAAAGCTGCCTCATATGTGCCAGCAAAGCCCACAGGCTTGGTTTCGATTTTCTGAGTTTACACTCTACTTTCCATGGAGAACAGCAATCTATATCCTCTGGGTCTCCAGTCTATGTGCCTTCTCTCCCAAGGGACACTTCTCAGCTAAAGGAGGTTATTATTCATTATCCTTATGTCATTCTAGCTAATAGGACTGAGATTTTCCTGAGGTCACATGGCAGTGTTACTCCACCTTAGAACCAGGCAGGCTGGAAAAAAAAATGCCTTTTCCTTCTGCTCTGTAACTATCAGAGTAATGAAGTTACAGAGCAGCTTAGCCTATGACATTTTCTTGGAGAGCAGAGTCTTAGAAATGGAGGCCTGGAAAGTTAGTTTTAAGGTTGAACGGCTTCACTGAAGCCTCTCAGAGACATTGGGGACCTATGAAGACTGGCCAGCTCTAAACATTTGCAAATGTCCGATATAAGCGTCTAATGCTTGCATTAGATCTTTAAAGGAATTTGTGATGCTCTAAAATGTGACGAACTCTTACATTATTGTTCCTAGACCTAGCAGGTATTGTTGGTGCTCTGGCCAGATTCCCCTTGGATTTTCGTTTCTTTGTTTTTGTTGTTGCTGTTTGCTATTTCAGCATACTCTTCCTCCAATTCCAGTGGGCTTTTGGCTTTAAAGGCTCACAGCCATGACCGTCTTCAGAAGAGCTTTGTTTCCCTGTGCAGAAAGCCGAATATCTGGGAAATATATCCTCTTGGGGTTGCCTTTAGCCAACGACGGACTAGTGAAGAAGTATGAAAGCCCCGCTCCCTTGCCTCAGTGGGTATAGGCTGATGTGTATTTTACATTCCAGCACACCCTGTGGAATCAAACTGAAACTGGAGCTTTGCAAGAAATTGCTGAACTTCTTTGCATTCCGTGTCGTGTTTCCCTCACCACCTTGCTGGGTTCTCCTGGGGGCACTTTCTTAATAACTCACACACACACACACATCCTTCTTTCAGGGTCTTTTTCTGGGAAATCTTTCTTAGGACAACTGCCTACAGAATGCCAGCCAGATGGGGTCAACAGCCTCTTTGCTACTGAACCTCTTAAAAAACAACTGATGATACCCCAGAAATGAGTTGTCACTAGCAAGCTGGAGGTGTGATTACAGACAAAGAAAGAATATAAAGCAGATGGATGAGCATAAAAGTAAGGCAGAAAAAAAAACGGAAAGAGGAAGAAGAATTGTGAGAAATTATAAGACAGTCATTCATTTATTCATCCACTTGTTACGTGTTATTTTTATTCATGTTACACTGAAAAAAGTTTTAAATAAGAATGAAAGTCTCTGGGTTTTTGTTCAGACTCCATAAATTATTAGTTGTTTGGTCTTAGACAAGTCACTCAGATTCTCTGAGCTTCAGTTTTCTTATCTGTAAGTCAGGGTTCACTGTACCTAATTCATAAGATTAACAGGAGGATCAAACAAAACAACAGAAGTAAAAGCACCTTAATGTTGTCATGCATAATGAAATGCTGTCTTTAATAAGCATTTTGTGTGCCTAACTATTTAGACTACATTAGTAATTAACTGGTATAAAAAGCATTTAAGATATGATACTATCCTATACGAGGTTTCAATCTAGGAATACAAAACAAGCACAAAGGAAATGGCTAAATAACAAATAAGTGTGTATCTATATGCAAAAATATGTAGACAGCAAGAGCAGAAAAGATTTCATAAGTGGTGAGGTCACAGTTGCCCTGACATAAAAACTCATGTATTATAGCACGTTGTTTCCCTGTTAGATGTACTGTTTTTTGGTGTCTTTTTGTTTTTGTTTTCATTTTTGATTGATGGAATCTCGCTCTGTCTCCAGGCTGGAGTGCAATGGCACGATCTCAGCCAACTGCAACCTCCACTTCTTGGATTCAAGCAATTCTCCTGCTTTAGCCTCCCAAGTAGCTGGGACTACAGGCAGGCACCACCATGCCAGGCTAAGTGTGTGTGTGTGTGTGTGTGTATGTGTTTAGTAAATACAGGGTTTGAGTGTGTTAGCCAGGATGGTCTCAATCTCCTGACCTTGTGATCCGCCTGCCTCAGCCTCTAAAAGTGCTGGGATTATAGGCATGAGCCACTGCACTAGCCCCTACTTTCTTGCTGAAACACTCCTTATGTCATTGGTAATTAGCAGTTTAATGCCATGCTGCTCCATCAGATTGTAGGGTATAGATCATACCTGAATTATTCTCCTAGGAATCTCCAGCACATAGCATGTAGTTTGTGAACATTAAGTATTTCTTAATGAATGAGTAATATGAGGTGAACTGTTTAAGGTAAATAGCATTTGTGAAGCAATTTGAAGATATGTTGTCATTAAAAGTAGGAACAATGTAAAAAGCTATCTTGACTCAAACAGGGTGGATGCTGAGCATACCAGGAGAAAAATTTTAAGAGCTAGGCTAAGAGTCACATTATAAAAAGGTTTTGACTGCCAATGTGATGGTTAGACTTTTGCCCAATTGGGAGTTGCTGAAGATTTTTCAGCAGAATAACGTGATGGAATCAGTGCACTTGGAAGATCTTTCTGGCAACAGTGTGTGGAATGTATTATGGGGATATGTCAGTGGGACGGATACCAGTTAGAGAGCGGATGCAGTAACCACTAGGTGTGAGATGGTGAGGAGTTAAAGAGCGAGTTTTCTAGAGGATCAAATCACTGCCATAGGTCATCTATCCTTGTCCAGCTTCCCTTTCATAATTAGGGACTAAACTTTTATGTTTAAAAATATATGGCATCAATTTTTCACAAACTTCTAACAAATGAGTTGGCAAAGAATAGATTTATATAAAATTGGAAGGTAAAGTGTAACTACCCAACTGATGGATTTATCTACAGATTTTCTTCTAGGTAGCATTTGTCCTATAATTTACCATCTCTGCTACCTTCTAAGGTAGTCTGTTCCACACTGGCATTACTGCCATTATTAAAATACAGGGCACACTGGCATGACTGACCATTTGTTTCAAGAAACTCCAGAAAAATTATCCTGCCCCTTGGCATGGGACTAGCAGTCAGACAACCTAGATTCTATTTCCAAATTTGTCATTGAGTTTCTGTGTGATATTGGGCAAGTTGTTTTTTCTAATTTTACTTTGGTTTTCTCATCTTCAAAATGAAGAAGTATTATTTTGCCTGAGCTTAATTTTTTTTAATGATGAAGTATGACTAGATCTTCAAACCTGAATGATCACTGCCATTACCTAGTGTACTTGTTAAAACTATGCCAAACCTACTGAAGCAGAATTTTGGGGAACTCGGTTCAGGAATCAGATTATTAACAAGCTCTCAAGTTATCTGATGAAGCCAGCATGGATCTGGTCCAAGTTTAAGTATTTGGGAAATGGACTAGATGATCTCTAGGGTCTTCTCCAGACCTTAAAATTCTATTTAAGAAATTTGTTCTGCAAGTCAGGCATGGTGGTGTGTACCTATAGTCCCAAATACTGAGGAGTCCTAAGCAGGAGGATCACTTGAACTGAAAAATGTGCGGCTGTTATCACACCTGTGAATGAGAATGATCACTGCACTCCAGCCTGGGCAACATACCAAGACTTTGTCTAAAAAAAAATTTTTTTTTTTGCGGTGATTCTTATATTAGTAATTATACAACTAGTCATATAGATGCAATCTTTTTTATCAGAGTTTATCAGCCTAGATTTAGAAAGGGGGAGGGATAAAACTAACAGAGTTAAAAAAAAATCCTCTAACTCTACCCTTTCCTGCTATTGCAGACTCTTCAAATCCCCACCTCCCCAGAATTTTGGGAGTTCACTGGGGATGTACACCAATAAACATTCTCTTTCCATTGTAGTGCCTTTCTGCTTTCCTCTTCTGCTCAGGTTCTGGATCTGATGTGCACTCAGATCAGTGGGTGGACTGGGAGAAGCAAACCTTCAACCCGGGAGGGCACCATTTAATCAGCTGCTTCTTCTTCTAATGAGTAATATGTATGTCATCTCTGAAATTCAATATTTTCTCCCAAAAATCTTGGTGTAGCTGTTGCCACTACATCCTATTGATGCCAGTTATACTGTGCTGTGCCAGAGGTACCACCATGAGCCACTCCACTCAGCCTTCTGAGACTCTTGATGAGAAGGACCATAGGTGTCACTTAATTGTAAGTAGAGCAAATATGTTTCCTCTCACATGCTAATTCAGACCAATTGCTGTTGGGAATTCTGAGGCTGCACGAGGTTGGTGGAAAATGCCATAATCCATCAATTATGACTGTTATTTATGGGTGCAAAATGAAGAATGATAGTATGCCAAGGATTTGCCATCTCACCCAAATCCTTTCTTTTCTTTTTGGCTATTTGTTTTGTTTTGTTTTGTTTTGCAAATGAGAATACTACAGCCCAGAGAAAGACTTACTCAAATTTGCACAAATATTGCAGAGACACCAATTGTATTAGGATTCTCCAGAGGGACAGAATTAAGAGGACAAATGTATATATGAAGGGGAGTTTATTAAGGAGTACTGACTCACTCAATCACGAAGTGAAGTCCCACAATAGTCCATCTGCAAGCTGAGGAACAAGGAAGCCAGTCTGAGTCCCAAAACTTCAAAAGTAGGAAAGCTGAAAGCGCAGCCTTCAATCTATATCCAAAAGCCCGAGAGCCTCTGGAAAAATCACTGGTGTAAATCCAAGAGTCCAAACGCTGAAGAACTTGGAGCCTGAAGTTCAAGGGCAGGAAGCACCCAGTGTGGGGAAAAAAAATGAAGGCTGGAAGACTCACTAAGTCTAGTCCTTCCAACTTCTGCCTGCTCTATTCTAGCCAACTGATTAGATGGTGCCCACCCAGAGCGAGGGTGGGGCTGCCTCTCCCAGTCCACTGACTCAAATGTTAATCTCCTTTGTCAACACCCTCACAGATACACCTAGAAACAATATTTTGCATCCTTCAACACAATCCAATTGACACTCAATATTAACCATCACCAATTATCCCAGGCAGACTTTTGGTTAGAGGCAACTAGCCCATGTACAGAACTTTAGGCGTATTGTGTTCTCTCTCTTTCCATGTGTGTGTGTGTGTGTTTCTTTAAGAATCTAGACAATATTCCCTAATGCAATGCCATGCCTCGTATACACAGTCCATGTGGGCTTCTGAGATATTTATCTGTCCTTTTGAACATTTTTTTTTTCATTAAAAAAACTCTATAGAATTTATTCAGGCAGGATTATCTCAGGACAACTACTTAGTACATTTTCTAACATTTGCTATTTCCCCTTCGTTAAAGAGCCAGCTGTAAAATAACGCTTTCTTTACAGAAAGCTTGTGCCACTGGACAGATTAGATAACTCAGGGGATTTGCAGCAGGTGGTGGAGACTTTAACCCACAGGTCACCCTTTCATCTCTCACCCAGATTAGGCCTGACAGTTGTTCAGGATCCTCCTCAGAAGGGAGTGCCCAGCCACTTGCCTCAAGACAGTTGGCATCAAACTACGGAACGTTTTTGAAAGTCTTGAAATATATTTTGTCATTCCTTTTAGTCCAGTTGTCTGTCATTTCACAAATCATGAGAGTACTGGATGAAGTTTAGTTAGCACAGAGCAAAGAGGCTCTGACCACTGACACAGATGCTGATGACTGGCCCCAAAGCTCTATCCAAAAGCCACAGGTAAAAAAAGATTTTCAACACATGTAATCCAGGGTCTGTGATAGGTGCTAAACAGACATTGCTTCTTGAAGAAGAGTCTCTCTGGCTGCTTTTCTATAGAGTTCTTTATTCTATCTGATCTTCGCTTTCCCAGCGTGAGTTCCAAAGCAGCTGCAGTATATCTTGCAAGTAGAAGCTGGTTGAGTTCAACTCACTCACAACTAGAAAACTTAATTTACCTCAGAAAATATTCATTTTTATTGTGATTGTTGGGATGGGTGGTTTTATAATAGGAATGGAGAGTAGAAAAGAATGGGATTTTTAATATCATTGACCTATAGCAATAATACCCAATTTTCAACTAAAGAGCACCTCGTATGTTCAGAACCATGCCCCACCCAGCAACACACACATTCATAGCTGTGGCCATATTTTTTATATTCCTGGAATGACAAAATATTTATACCTCAAGATTTCTGGAACTCTTGTCTCCCCAGTTTTCCTTTCCCTCCTCCAGATGAGGAGCCTCTGCCTAGGTCCATGCATGCATTCTCACAGGTCGGCATATCTATTGACATACCCAGTAGAGTCTCATAAAGGAGTCTCCATGCTTCGTCTTCCTAAAGGTACAACAATAAGAATGTGCTGTAACGTAAAAAACTCAGGACAATTTTCATCCCGGGTTACTATTTATTCATTCATTTATTTTTGTATGAAACTTAAACTTTCTTTTTTTAACTTTTAAGTTCAGGAGTACATGTGCAGGTTTGTTATATAGGTGAACTCGTGTCACAGCGATTTGTTGTACAGATTATTTTGTCACCCAGGTGTTAAGCTTAGTACCCATTAGTCATTTTTCCTGATCCTCTCCCTCCTCTTATCCTCCACCCTCAGGTAGGCCCCAGTGTCTGTTGTTCCCCTCTGTGTGTCCATGTATTCTCATCATTTAGTTCCCACTTATAAGTGAGAATGTGCAACATTTAATTTTCTGTTCCTGTGTTAGTTTGCTAAGGATAGTGGTCTCCTTTGTATGGCTGCCTAGTATTCCATGGTGTGTATGCACCACATTTTCTTTATCCGGTCTACCACTGATGGACATTTAGGTTATTCCATGTCTTTGCTGTAGGAAATAGTGCTGCAATGAACATACACATGCATGTGTCTTTATAATAGCATGACTTACATTCTGTTGGGTATATACCCAGTAACGGGATTGCTGGCTCTGTTTTTAGCTCTCTGAGGAACAAGTTACTATATATTTATATTTGTTTTTATCCCAAATCTTTCAATTTGAGACTAAGCTTAAATGATCTGCATGAAACATATTACTGCTGCTGTTGTGATTATTATTATTTCTTCTACTTTCATAGATATCATGAATAAATTGTTGGGGATAATTAAAGAGTGTTGTTTTCTTCATGTATTCTAATTTAATAATACTTCATTATTAAAGGAAGATATTTTAATATTTATTTATTTTTGAGACAGGGCCTCGCTCTATTGCCCAGACTGGAGTGCAGTGGCAATGATCATGGCTTACTGCAGCCTCAACCACCCAGGCTCAAGTGATCCTCCCACCTTAGCCTCCTAAGTAGCTGAGGCTACGGGTGTGCACCAGCACGACTGGCTAGTTGTTTTATTTTTTGTAGAGACAGGATTTTGCCATGTTACCCAGGTTGATCTCAAACTTGTGCACTCAAGTGATCATCCACCCTTGGCCTGCCAAAGTGCTGGGATTACAGGTGTGAGCCACCACACCCAGCCTGAAGGAAGGTATTTTAAAGAACTGTGGTATAATGAAAAGATTCTAATTATTAGGCTATTTGCCCATATGACTTAATTCTCCTAAGCCTCAATTGATAGACATATGAATTCCAAAACATTATTCCTGTTCCCGCTTCACAGCATTGCTGTAGCGACCAAATATATTAATATATTTGAAAGAACTTGTAAGCTTTTTAAAAAGTATTTTGTGCTGCCTATAAATTATTTTCTACCTATAGGAGTAATGGTAGTTTATTATGGAAAACTGGAAAATGCAATAAAGTAGAAAGTAAATTAATATGACTCATAATCTCACAATTCAGAAATAGCAACTGTTAAAATTTCGACATGTAAACTCCTACACCATTTGTCTTCTGTATACGTGTGTATGTTTTTGAAAATCGAAGTCACATTATAAAGATGGCTTTTATGACATACATTTTTCACTTAAGTATCTCAAGTGGTATGGACTGAATTGTGTTCCCTCCAAATTCCTACGTGGAAGTCCTAACTCCCAATATGACTGCATTTGGAGAAAGGGCCTTTAAGGAGGTAACTGAAGTGGCCAGGCACAGTGGCTTATGCCTGTAATCCCAGCACTTTGGAAGGCCGAGATGGGCGGATCACCTGAGGTCAGGAGTTCGAGACCAGCCTGACCAACATGGAGAAACTTCATCTCTACTTAAAATACAAAAAAAATTAGCTGGGTGTGGTGGAGCATGCTGTAATCCTAGCTACTCGGGAGGCTGAGCCAGGAGACCCCTTGAACCCGGGAGGCAGAGGAAGTGGTAACTACAGTTAAATGAGGTCATAAGGGTGAAGCCATCCTCCAATATGGCTGGCGTCCTTATAAGAAAAGGGAAAGACAATAAGAATGTACACACACACAGAAAAGACCATGTGAAAACACAGCAAGAAGGAAGCCATTTGCAAGCCAAGGAGAGCGGCCTCAGGAGACAGCAATGCTGCTGGTACCTTGATCTTGGACTTCCATTCTTCAGAACTGTGATTAAATAACTTTTTGTTGTTTATGTCGCATGGTCTGTGGTATTTTATTATGGCAGCACCATGAAAATAATATACTGAGCATTTCCTTGTAAATATTTTTAAATAATTTTATTTTTAATGGCTGAAGATTCATCATTTTGATATAATTATGTAGCTAATCCTCTTTTTTGAAGTATTTAGGCCATTCCCAATTTTCACTATCATAAGTAATGCTTTTAATATCCTTGCATGTTGGTAAATCATTTTTTAGATGCAAAATGCCCTCCAAAAAGACTATAGTATAAATTCATGGGAATAAATTATGGGAATTCTTTGTACTACTTCTCCAACTTTTCTGAGTTAAAAATTACTTCAACATAAAAGTGAGAGAGAAGCCAGGTTGTGTGACTCAGGCCTGTAATCCTAGCACTTTGGGAGGCCAAGGTGGGTGGATCAACCGAGGTCAGGAGTTCGAGAGTAGCCTTACCAACATAGTGAAACCCATCTCTACTAAAAATACAAAAAGTAGTCGAGCATGGTGGCGGGACCTTGTAATCCCAGCTATTTGAGAGGCTGAAGCAGGAGAATCACTTGAACCCAGAAGGTGGAGGTTGCAGTGAGTCAGGACGGCACCATTTGCACTCCAGCCTGGGCAACAAGAGCGAAACTCAGTCTTGGGGGAAAAAAATGGAGAGAGAAATCTTATAACAAGACTAGAATAGCACTAGAATATTTCCGTGAGTATTATCCTGCAGCCAGCATTGTATAGGCACAGGACCAGAAAAACCTTCTTGGAGGTCAATACTCTGCAAATACTGTCAATCCAACAGGGAACCCTAAGAGGAATGCTTTCTCTTGGCAGGAATTTGACAATTCGGTGCACAGCTAAGGATGGGGAGGGAAGGAAATTTAGAAACATCTTTCTAAAAATTCTTGCTCCTGCACAGAGAAGAACAAATGTGAGAATGGAGGTGGGATTCCTACTTTTGCTGGTCTCTCCTTGATTTTATAAGTAATGACCATGGTCACACAGCTCCCTTATGCTTTCCATTTTAGTAAAAGATTTACCCTAGCTCTTTATCATCAAGTGGTGCTTCACAGGCTTTTCTATGGGAATTCACTCACAGTCAAATATTTACTGAACACTTATGCAGAGTTTTGTTGGGGTTATAGGAATTAATGAGGATCGTTCTCTGCCTTCTGGGTGGACACACTAGTGAGACAGACTCATAGAAAGGAAAACAATAAGCTACCATAAAAACTGAAGGAAATAAGCCTCACTATGGCTGGGAAGGCACCGAATATGCATTAAGGAGATGGGGGAAGCATTATTAGAGGAGGTAGCATTTAAGGATGAACAGGATATTGCTAAGCAGAGTTAAGTGGAAAAGCTGCTAAAAATACCTGACATCTGAAAAAGAACGACCAGGGTGCATGGGGCAAGTCATGGGAGATGAGGCTGGGTATAGGAGCCAGTGCTGTGGATTTTGAATTATTAAAAGGCCACCAATTTGCATTCTAAGATGACTGAGGAACTGTTAAGGATAAAAGAGTAGAATGTGTATCTTTTATGGTTCAAGGGTGACAGAGAAGGGTTTGCTCTACCCCCGCTCCACCCCCATCTCCTAAAATTCGGTTTAGGAGGACGCTGTTGCACTCTGCAGACCCAGAAAGAGAGTTACGTATTAGTCACAAACTATAACACAAAGCCGTGATATGATGTGATGTGATCAGACAAAAGACTCCACACATTTCTGCTGAGTGCATGACCAGCATGTTTAGTATTTGTCAGTGCATGAAATAATGGTCCACTCTTTGTTTGTGTTAAAACATAATGTATGTTCACTTGTGTTAAGGTTTAAGTATGCATCTGCCCATCACTGTGTGACCTCCTGGAAGTGACATACCCTCTGAAAACCTCAGTTTCTTTTTCTGTCAAATGTGGGTAATAAAAATTACCTCATAAGGATTTTGTGAGCATTAAATGAGATAAATGCATATGAAAGTGTTTGCTAGCTATAAAGCATGATATAAATGTTATTGTTACTAGAATAATGTGTACATGTGTGTGCGTGTATGCAAGTGTGTGCAAAAGTGACCTGGAGAGAAATATTCTGTACTATTTTACCAGAAGGTGGCAGCATTTTGTTTGCTAGGTATATCCTGTCTGTGTTAACGCTAGTAGGTATTTTCCAGAGACTTCTTCAGACAACCAAGGAAATCTCATGGGGAGGTATATGAGTTGAAGACCGTTATTCTTTTTTGTCTATTTTGTTTCGAACTACAGGGAGATTAATATATAGAAAAGTTATGGGGAACAAAGTCTTCTTAGAAGCTCAATTAAGGGGAAATCATTTGCTCTCCTGCCCCACCTCTGCAGTATAAGAGGTGGGGCAGCATCGATGATAGACTGGACAGGGAAAATGTGGCACATATACACCATGGAATATTATGCAGTCAGCAAAAACGATGAGTTTGTGTCCTTGGTAGGGACATGGATGAACCTGGAAACCATCATTCTCGGCAAACTGACACAAGAACAGAAAATCAAACACCACGTGTTCTCACTCATAGGTGGGTGTTGAACAATGAAAACACACGGACACAGGGAGGGGAGCATCACACACTGGGGTCTGTCGGGGGGGAAATAGGGGAGGAACAGCTGGGGGTGGGGAGTCGGGGAGAGATAGCATGGGGAGAAATGCCAGATATAGGTGATGGCGAGGAAGGCAGCAAAACACACTGCCACGTGTGTACCTATGCAACAATCTTGCATGTTCTTCACATGTACCCCAAAACCGAAAATGCAATTTAAAAAAAAGAGGTGGGGCAGGAGAGCAAATGATTTTACCCTTCCTTTAGCCTCCCATTTGCTGGAGGCTTTTAAAATGCCTTTATTGTTGCCTGGTGTTTGAAGCAGAGACACACATCTTGGATTTGATTAATGTTTTTATTGGATTGTCTTTGTGTCTCCTACATGTTAATCCATACCACCATATTCAAACACGTGCATTAACTGAACACTTTCGGCTGCAGAGATGCTGGATAAAATTGCAAACGTGCTCATATTTTTCAGGAACCTTACAGTAAGTCTTGTCGAGAAGATCAAGTATGAAAGAACTTGAAAATGGTTACAAAATAATGTATCAACGTGAATAAGCAATAATACCACCAACTGGATTGGGGGTCCTGAAAATGCAAAAAAAAAAAAAAAAGATCAGAGTGAGAGAAGGTATCAAAATTTGTGATATTTCATCACCTATCCACACGCACAACTCAACACACCCTATACCTCACCACTTTTAAATGGCTTATTTATGTATATTTATTAAAATAATGTTTGAGTTTGTCCAAATATGTTATGTCCTGTTACTTCTTATAGCAATATGACAGTCTTCTGGATATATTGCAAAACTAAGGTTTCAGTGATATGGATGAAAATGAATATGGTGATATGGATTAACATGTAGGAGACTACATCTATCTAAATATCTTCACAGTGTGTCTAGTAAAACTAAATAGGCTTGTGGCAAGTCATTTTAACCACCTTTTTTTTAAAAAAAAAAATTACTTTCCAATGCTCTACTTGGGTAACCAAAGTGTTCCCTAGACTTGGTTTTGCTTTCCATCTTGACAGTGAGGATAATAAAATAATGCTGTGCTGTGAGGAAACCTGTCAGCTGTGAAGTAGAGTTTTATCACATGTTGGGACAATAAAGTAAGATTTTTTAATTTAAGGGATTATTATTTACATGGTAACAAAAGGCTGTGAATTCAAAATGGCAACATATCAGATTTGGTTTCACCAAGAAAAACACCAGGACTCCACTTGGGATTCAATCTCTATGATCATCGCCTCCCTGATAGGAGCTGGGACAGTATTTAGGTCTACAAAATTTCCCCTGAAGCCCATGCAATTGACAATTACCAAGGCCACCATTTTCATTTCCAAATTTGTTTTAAAGTTGATCTGAATTTTGCCCAATATTGACCAATAGCCACTTAAGTGGCCTGCTATCTCAGAATAAGAAGCAAAGACTTATATAGCTAACCCTTTTGTCTGTGAGACCGAACAAATAATTAAACCAGATTAAAATAAGGTAGTTCTAGACCTCCTGAGATATTTAGTAATGCATAACATGACTTGTGAAAGACATTTTTCCCCTGAATCTCATTTTACCCCTCTATTAAAAGGGTGGGGGGTGGGGAGGGAGCGAAGATGGAGGCACAGATTAGCTCTAAGGACCCTACCAACTTTGACCTTCTGTGATTCTAAAAGAGGTCAAGTTCTGGTAATTGCCTGGGATTCATTATCAGGCCTTTGGAAGGATCATCAAGAGTATTTTAATGAAATTCATTTTGCTGTATGTATTTATAACTGCACTTGAATTGAGCTGATTGCGCATTGGTCAATAATGGGCCCTAATATGAAAACTATCACCAGATCAATCCTTTCCCCTCCACTTAGGAAGCATCATTTACTACCATTCAGGTAGTGAAAACACCATTTCAGAGCTGCCCAGGGTCTCCAACAAAGGTGGAAAATATGAGCACTGCCCCTGATGACGAATGCCACAGATCTAGGGAAAGTATTATCCATGAATCAGCAAAAAGCGCATTTGCCCTAACTCATAGAACTTAAATTTAAGGCCTAGCTCTGGACCTAGCTCTGACTCTAACTTGGTTTGAGTCTCAAAGCCAAACTTCAGTTTAAAATATTTAAAACTTAAGAATAACATCTAACAGCATGGCTGCAGTGTTACTCAGCTGACATAATAAATGGGAAGTTTTATAAAGATGTATCAATCAACATTAATTGAGAATCCACAATATGAAAGTTACATGGTCTTCAAGGAAATTTCAGGGTTTTGTGTGTGTGTGTGTGTGTGTGTGTGTGTGTGTGTAGACAAGGCGGAAGGCAGATATGCAAACAAGTACCATTTTAGAAGAATAAAACTGGTAAGCCAGTAAGAGGAGTATAAATGGCATGAGCAGAAACTTCATTCATGCAATTCACCACATTAACTGAAAAAAAAAAGTTAAACCATAGGTAATCTCAATAGGTGCCAAAATTAGTGCAGGAAAAAAGATTTGATAAACTTTAACAGCTATTCCTGATTGATTAAAAGCCATCAGAAAATTCCCATACTAGAAAAAGGCCATGTACCAAGAGCCTAAAATCAATGTCGTAATAACATTAGAACCATTCCCAGTTAGATATAAAATGGGTTAAAAGTGCCCCCTACAATCATCCTAGGGATCTTATCCAATAACAAGACAAAATAAAGGAACAAACAAATCTATTGGTTATGAGAAAAAAGGTGAGATTTTTTTCAGTTAATATGATCACTTATCTAGAAAATCCACAAGAATCCATTTTTAAAAGTATGAAGATCAGGAGTTCAGCAACGTGGCTAGATTCGAGTCCAATAGCTTTTTTACACATTAGCAAAGCCAATTAGAAAATACAAAATAAAAATCACAATCACAACAGCAACCAAAACTATAAAATTTCTAGAAATGTAAGAACTACGCCGGGCGCGGTGGCTCACGCCTGTAATCCCAGCACTTTGGGAGGCCGAGGCGGGTGGATCACGAGGTCAAGAGATCGAGACCATCCTGGTCAACATGGTGAAACCCCGTCTCTACTAAAAAAATTACAAAAAAAAAAAAAAAAAAAAATTAGCTGGGCATGGTGGCACGTGCCTGTAATCCCAGCTACTCAGGAGGCTGAGGCAGGAGAATTGCCTGAACCCAGGAGGCGGAGGTTGCGGTGAGCCGAGATCGCGACATTGCACTCCAGCCTGGGTAACAAGAGCGAATCTCCGTCTCAAAAAACAAACAAACAAAAGAACTACATTACTTATGAAAACGCATAAACCAAGACCTGAATAAATGGAAAGACAAGTAGTATTTCAGGAAGGGAAGACTCACTGTAAATAAGCAGTGCCAGGTGAACAATTAAAACACCAAGGCAGCTTCAGGCATGCTGACATGCCAAGATTTTCTGGATGTTTTATTAAGTGGGGGGAAAATGTAACAGAATAATATAAAAAGAAATTATTTATTTTTCTAAAAAACAACAAAACCATGTACAGTTGATTTTTGAACACTGCAGGAGTTAGGGGTGCTGTCCCCTGCACCGTTGAGAAGCCATGTATGATGTGTTACTCCCTATAAACATAACAACTAATAGCCTGCTGGTAATGGAAGCCTTACTGATGTCTCAACAGTTGATTAACACATATGCTGTGTGTCATATGAATTATATACTTCATTCTTACAACAAAGTAAGCTAGAGAAAAGAAAACATTATTAACACAATTATAAGGAAGGGGAAATAGTTTTTTTTTTTTTTTTTTTGAGACGGAGTTTCACTCTTGTTACCCAGGCTGGAGTGCAATGGTGCGATCTCGGCTCACCGCAACCTCCGCCTCCTGGGTTCAGGCAATTCTCCTGCCTCAGCCTCCTGAGTAGCTGGGATTACAGGCACGCGCCACCACGCCCAGCTAATTTTTTGTATTTTTAGTAGAGACGGGGTTTCACCATGTTGACCAGGATGGTCTCGACCTCTTGACCTCGTGATCCACCCGCCTCGGTCTCCCAAACTGCTGGGATTACAGGCTTGAGCTACCGCGCCCGGCCCGGGAAATAGTTTTATAGAAGTGTACTGTATTTATAGACATGTATATCTGTTTACAAACTGAATCATCTGTCTGAAATGGTGGGCAACCGCAGCTGCAGACCCCAATCGTACCAACCAAGTTGACTTTTTCTTCTAAAGGCCTGACTTTTCTCTGCTTCTTGGGAGTGCTACTACCATCACTAGCGGCAATTCACATATGTCCCTTGGTGTTATTCAAACTTTACTACATTGCACTACATATGATGGGAAATACCTGAGAACCACCCCGAGATCACTTTTTGCTGCAAACATGCAATTTACTGAAGAGAGGAACTGCTCACGTGGAGACCCATGTCCCTGGGTGTTTTAAGTGAATATTTGCTATACTTCTCACTACATAACATGAGGGGTCTGCCAACTTATTACAGTACAGTGCTACAGTATGTACCACAGTTAACTTTACACAGTCATGGTTTAATACCGCCTCTTTACTTTTGTTTACAATTCTCTTGATTGCTAATGGTGCCGTGCACGGTAAGTAAAGGTTGATGTGTGTAAGTTTTGACAAATTTTAACTTTTTATAATAGATTTATACCTATTTCATAGTAGTACATGATAAAACAGACTCATACCTACATATATTTTATGCATTTATGACATTCTTTTTAAAATGTTTTCAATATTTCTTTTTTTAATTATACTTTAAGTTCTAGGGTACATGTGCAGAATATGCAGGTTTGTTACATATACATGCCATGGTACACACATGCCATAGCGGTTTGCTGCATCCATCACCCCGTCATCTACATTAGGTATTTCTCCTAATGCTATCCCTCCCCTAACCCTACTCCACAACAGGCCCCTGTGTGTGATGTTCCCCTCCCTGTGTTCAACTCTAAGTTCTAGGGTACATCTGCTAGAAATATCAATATTTCTATGCTAAGAGATTCATCTGTGAGTTTTTTCAAATTGTCAACAGTCTCCAAAAAAAACTGTCCTATATGTTCATTGAAAATCTTCTGTGTACAAGTGGACTATAACAATTCAAACTCATGTTGTCTGAGGCAACTGTATTTCTATGCATTGTATTCAAGTGAATGCTTAGCAAAAGGTAATGTTTCGGGGCTGGGATAGGGCACAGGAAGAAAGAATTCAGCCTTTTTTGTAGTCTTAGGATTTCTGCTAGCAATATATATTAGTGCTTCCCTTTTGAGAGGTATTAACACCAATGAGGAAAATGAGGGAAGAATGGGGGAAGAGGACTTTTGTAGAGCAGGCTTTTGCAAGATGAGGAGGAGGTTTTCAACAGGTTGTGATAGCGGCATACATTCCAGAATGGAGGAAAAGCCAGGAGGAAAAAAAATGGCAGCGTAAACCTGAAAGAGACATCAGCTTTGCATTGTGCGTTATAATTTACAAAGCACTAGAGCATTTAATGTAAGTACTGCTGTAGTGTAGATGGTTGAAATCATCCATTCTGGATTTGAATCCCAGCTCTGCTAGTAGCTAGCTGTGTGGCTTTGGACAAGTAACCCAAACTCTTTGAACTTCCGTTTTCTCATCTCTAAAGTTGAGCAAATATTGGAACCTAATTTATAGTAATGTCTTAACTATAAACCAAAAAGCAGAGAAAAACCTGAAGCATGGGTGCCCACTTAGGGCATGCTCACCTGTGCTAACCTACTCTGAAATTTTGAATAATTTTTTTTCACATAAAACACCATATTTTTCAATTTTCTATCATAAAAATCATGACTATTTTTATCTAAGTAATGTCTTTGCCGTGCTCTTTCCCCAAGACGCCATGTGGTAAAATGGTAAGGAACCAAGAATGTCTTGAAGTCTGCACTAGACAAGCACATACATTGCATCAAGCAGGGACATTTCTCTAATGCACAGGGGACTGGTCAAGGAAGATCATTATGAAGCTTTTAACACACAGCCTTTTCTTTTCCTTTCTGGTTTGCCATAGATGGTGCTTTTCCTCTCCTAAGTGAAGGAAATGGGGAAAATAACAGATGAAAATTCACAGGGCAAGTCAGCTACTAAAGAGAAAATCATGCTCAGAAAAGAAGACAGACTTTCTCCCAGTGTGTCTGCAGATGAGACTGAAGTCAGTCATGGTGTTTAATATTTTAACAAGAATGTGGGCATAAATAACATCATTACAAAATGTGATTCCATAAACCTGAAAGGTTATGCCTGTGAGTTTTTGCATGATTAGGCTTTGGGAGAATGAAGAAGGAAAGGGATAGAAATGTCATCAGAATTTGATTTTTATCATCTCAGAATTACAGGAAACAAATGGTGAGTCAGTAGAGCATAAGAATTAGTGTTTCAATATCCCAAGGGGTGTTTTATGTTTAGAAAAAACCATATACATTGTATACAATTAAGGAAGTACCTTACATGAATTATGCATGTAGAAACTGAATCTTCCAAAATCTAAATGGAAGATTTACTGATCCATAAGACTATGGGTTAAGTTTTGAGTTAGCATCGATTTATTTTTGCCATTACTGTTCACGTACATTCTGCGATATCCACTCCTCAGTTCAGGCAAAAGTTCTGTGTTATCAACAGCTCCTTTTTGTCTAAAAATCTCTTTAAGGACCTGTGTAGCCAATTACAAATAAATTGATCAATTTGCAAAGATATTAATTAAAAATATTAAATGAGAGGCTTAGTATTTCTCTGCTTAAAATCTCTCAAGTATGTATACATATTGACACAAAGCTACTTTGCTAAAGTTGTATCTCAAGCTCTTATAAAATATTTATATTATAAATTTATTTATGCACCACATACACTAGCCTGTCCTTGCACCCCTGCCCTGAGACATTCTTTCCCACTTCTACTATTCCTGTATTTACAAACCCAGGAGCTTCCTCAAGAGTCTCAGGTGTCTAGCTGGGCACAGTGGCTCACGCCTGTAATCCCAGCACTTTGGGAGGCTGAGGCAGGGGAATCACTTGTGCCCAGGAGTTCGAGACCAGCCTGGGCAACATGGTAAAACCTCATCTCTACTCCAAATACAAAAATTAGCCAGCCCTAATGGTGCACACCTGTAGTCCCAGCTACTTGGGGGCTGAGATAGGAGAATCACTTGAACCTGGGAGGCTGGGGCACTGCAGTGAACTGAGATCGTGCCACTGCCCTCCAGCCTGGGCAACAGAGCAAGACTTTGTCTCACAAAAAGAGTCTCAGGTTTCTCAGTGGTACTAGATTCCAAGGGAGGCTGGAGAATTCTTTTAGTCTGTGTCTCCTTAGCATCCTTGATTTCTGGCTTTACCTGTCACAAGACCCTCTCCATTGCAGGGCCAAAGCATAAAAGCTCCTAGAGCAATGGTTACATTATACATGACACTTAGTGACTAATAGGTCCTGCTGTCATTATCAAAAGCATCTTTGAACATCTCCTGCCAGAGGAGGTATATAACACAGAGTGTTTGCTCTATTGGTCTGTGTTTCAGTGGCTGGCCTGGGAAATTTTTCTGGAGCAGTAGAGTCCTTGAAAGAATTGTAAGTTCATAGTTTGACTAGGTCTGGGTATCACCAAGTTGTCTTGTGTGATCAATCCTAAATCAAGGCATATTGTGAAGTAGCTGGTCCAGGACCTATCAGAATCTAGACCCCACATGATCCAGGACCCAATCTGATCTCATTGGAATCAGAAAAGTCCTGCGCAAACTCAGCCACACATGATAGCCACAGGTCTAGCTGATCGTTTTAGATGCTTATTCTTGTTTGTGATGGGTATACCTCGACAGCATATGCGTGTCTTTATAGAATCACGTTCCTCCTGGGTACAAAAGCAGATGCACTCACAGAACATGCTCTAACAATAATGAGAAAAAATATGCACTTAGGGAGAAAAGATTGGAGTTCGAATTTAGTCTCCTTATTCACCTGCATATATCTTGGGCAAAACTATTAATCAATGTGAACTTCAGTTGCTTCAACTGTAAAATGAAGATAATGCCACCTGCCTACATTTTAAGTTTATGGAAAAGCTCAAATTTGGTAATAATTGTGGAAATGTTTTGTAATACACACAAATACACACATGTATATATTTGGAATGACTCGTGTCTTAGTATTATTATTTTCCATGCTGATAAGCATACTAGAGCATCTTAAATGTCATTTAGTACAGTCCTCCTAAAACATATGTGCATGAAAATCACCTGGTGATTCTGCTAAAATGCAGATTCTGACTTAGTAGATCTGGCAAGGGACCCCAGAGTCTGTATTTCTAATAAGCTCCCAAGTGATAACAATACTGCTGGTGTGGAGACTCCAATCTATGGAGCAAGGACTGAATACAACTTAGGACCCTTAAAAATGATAACTGTATAAAATGGCTCCATATATGACTCTGAGAGGAAGAATCGGAACTTCTTAGGTTATTTATTTTATTTTGAACATAAAGGCAGCTTTTACTTTGCATTGATTGCATATGCAGAGGGCACAGGAGTCTGTTAGATAACCTCAGTTACAGACTATTGGATTCTGCTACCATAAACAATAAATGCAATCAAGCAATATTGATGAATGTCTTCTATACGTTTCTTTCCCTTTAGAGATTTCACCCTGCCTAAATACTCAGCCACCCTTTAGAGAAAATTCAGTTTGGCAACTCATTCTTGGCAGTCCTGAGAAATTATTTCCTGCAGAGAAGAGTTATGACTGGATGGCCTGAGAGAGGGCCTTACCTTACACATGTCCGCCAGACCCAGCAGCTTCTCAGCAGCTGTGCTCACTGTGAAATTCATCTTTGTCACAAATAGCAAATCACATGCTATGGAATATCACAATCTCATTATGGGATGTCATCTCACAGCACAAATACATTATTTTCACCAGATTTACAGACAGTGCAGCCCACATCACAGCATGTGATGGATGGGCTCTATCTGGATGTATTTGGGTGTGTGATTTATAGATGGCAGGACCCTGACAGACGGGGACTGCAGCCAGCCCCACAAGGGCTCTGAAGAAGGTTTCTCCTTCACGGTCTCTTAAACACAAAACCCAGTGTTTGGAAAATGTTGTGGCACCTACATTAAGAGAAAGAAATAGGGACAACCCCAACCACTTCCCTGTCACACTTCCTTTCCTTCTTCTGTATTGGAATTTAGACTACAAGGAAACTGGTAAAATTCACACTCAACCTCACGGGATGGGCCCACAGCAAAATATCCGGTATTAAATTCCATTCTACAGAAAAACTATCATTTAACAGGCATTGTATCTTGCACGAGAAGAAGCACCTTGCTGTAGTATTTTGGATTTTTTTTCTACTTTTGAGATGGAATCTCACTTTGTCATCCAGGCTGGAGTGCAATGGCAGTCTCAGCTCACTGCAACCTCGCCCTCCTGGGTTCAAGCAATTCTTTTGCCTCAGCCTCCCAAGTAGCTAGGATTACAGGTGCATGCCACCATGCCCAGCTAATTTTTTTTTGGTGGGGGGTTGGGGGGGTGGAGTTTCATTCTTGTTGCCCAGGCTGGAGTGCAATGACACAGTCTCAGCTCACTGCAACCTCGCCCTCCTGGGTTCAAGCAATTCTCCTGCCTCAGCCTCCCGAGTAGCTGGGATTACAGGTGCTCACCACCATTCCTGGCTTTTGTGTGTTTGTGTATTTTTAGTAGAGAGAGTTTCACCGTGTTGGCCAAGCTGGTCTTGAACTCCTGATCTCATGTGATTGGCCTACCTCGGCCTCCCAAAGTGCTAGGATTACAGGCATGAGCTACTGCGTCCAGCCCAACCCAGATAATTTTTGTATTTTTAATAGAGAAGGGATTTCCCCATATTGGCTAGGCTGGTCTTGAACTCCTGACCTCAGGTGATCCTCTTGCCTCAGCCTCCCAATGTGTTGGGACTACAGGCATGAGCCACTGTGCCCGGCCTAATTTTGGAATTTCTATGGTGAGTAAATAATCTTACCTGGCTAATAAGATATAAAATAATTACATGTCATTTTACTTACTGCCAGTTTATAGTCTTAAAAAGAGAGAACCAAATATTCCAGAGAAATGAAACAGCATAATATCACAATGAAAAATATTCATTTAAAGGGGCTCTAGAAGACCCTCATATCTTTCATTAAATGCTTTAGTCAATTCCTTACATTATGGTTGGCTAGTCTCTTCTTGAAAACCTGAGGTATTGGGAAGATCATCAGCTTCAGAAAAAAATATTTTAACTTCTGAAAGATTCGAACTATAAGAAACTTCTTATACATATTGAGTCTGTGTCTTTCATTCCCTACTGATACTAGTTTCACGTCTCAGGGGCTCACAAACTAACTATTTCATCATCTTCCTAGCCTTCCACTGCTCTGAATTCTACTTCCACCAGCAATATCTCTGATGCTCTATTGGTGAATGAAATGTTGCAGGGTGCAGTGAAAAAAAAAGAATTTTATGAAGGAGTAGCATTATGATCATGTTTAATTTTTAATTTTTTTCAAATTTGTGCTTATCAGAGAGAGAGAAAGAGAATAGCAAACAAGAACAACGAGCAAGAGAAAAAGCAGTAGTAACATCCCAAACAATGTTGATGGTTCTGCCTACCATTTTCCCCAGTGAGTGTACACACCAGCGTAAGATGAGGATCTAGTGCCTCTGTTGGCTCAGTTCCCAGGTGTCTCCCACAGTATAGACAGCTTACCACACTGAATGCGATTTCAGTGTTTTAGACGATTTTTCGTATAAAACATGGCACCTAAGCATGAGCCAACGACTTTATTTGGCTATCCACTAAGAAATAGCAATCATTTCCATCTTTGGAGAAAAACTCACTGTATTAAACCTATTGAGAGGTGATATATTGGCCTCCAGCATAGACTCTTTCTAGAAAATAATCAAAGAAAATTTTGGCTCCGTGTGAGTGGCGTATTGTGCCACACTGAATTTAGAATCTATGCTTTGTGTCTTTTTCCACATGCATGGAAGTTACTCCAGGGAGTACATTATGGCTAACCTCTCAAATTCTCTTTTTAAGAGGAAATACACAGGTCTTTCTCGCTTCGGACTGGTATTTTGTGGTTTTTTATAATTTGTATTGCATGGCAGGAAAGCATGTATGATCAAAGGCTATTTGACCTTAGAAGGTGCCACAAGAGGAGTAATATTGGCTTCTCCAGTTTCTTAAGGAGGGCAGCAATTCGTTACATTTTGGGAAGAGAGAAGCAAACCAAAGCCTCATTCCATAGCCAAGGTAAACACAGACCTTTAGGAGAAGGAACCCAGCTGTTTCCTATGAGTTTACCTATTAGTAACACAGAAATTAAGTGCCCACTTTCATTTCTGTAGCAAATGACAATCTTTACACTATCTTTTTACATCCAGGAGTCTTACTAGTGACTAGAGTTGAATACGGTTTTATCAGACTAAGCAGATATTCTAAGCTAAGTATGTTAGTTTTCTATTGCTGCTACAACAAATTACCCAAACTGATTGACTTAAAACAACATGACTTTATTATTTCATAGTTCAGGAATGTCAGGAGTCCAAAAACAGGTATTATAGACTAAAGTCAGGGTATCAGCTGAGCTGTGTTCCCTCAGAAGGCTTTAGAATGTTGTTTTTCCCATCTTCTAAAGGTTGTCTACATTCCCTGATTTACGACCTCCTTTCAAGAATAGCATCATGTGCCCCTGGGCCTCTGTCTCCACATCTCCCTCTCTGACTCTCCTGCCTCATTCTTATAAAGACCCTTATGATTACACTGCTCCCACCAGTTAATTCAGGATCATCCCACCCGTTCAAGATCCTTAATCTGATCATGCCCACAAAGTCCATTTTGCCATATGAGACAACTCGTTCGCAGGTTGTTTGGGGATTTGAATGTGAGCTTCTTTGGGGTGTGGGGGCAGCGCATTATACAGCCATCACACTAAGTTAAAGCAGGTGGACTTCTGCATTTTCTAATGAAAGTGTGTATTTCCTAATCCATAAGGCATGGTAGGGAGAGAAACGCATACTTGACGCAGAGTCTGATGTTAGCATTTATCGTCCCACCGCCTAGCTGTGTGATTTGGGGCAAGCCATTTTCAGGCCCAGGACTAAAGTGAGATGAGATATCTAGGGCACACGACTTAAGGTAGAACCCCCACTCAGGTGCTAACATGTATTCGCACAACCCTGAAAGTGAGTGCCTCCTTAAATTTCAAGCTCTGGGAACCTTTCATGCCTCATCCTATGCCCTGAGTCGCTTTATCTGTTTATGCCTTGGTTTTCTCATCTGTAAAATTAGGGTACAAAGTTAATAATCACTGCTCCTTTTTATCTTGCTTTTCTTGTTTTACTTTATAAAAAAATAAACGAATGAATTAGTGGATGTTAAAGCATTTTAATAGCACAATGTCAGGCATAAATTAATAACAACTAAGATTTTGTTTAAAGCATGAGGATAGATAAGTGATACTTTCCATTTTTCACCCAATTAATGTAATAGTTAATTTACGTAAAACAAAAAAGTATGAATGAATATGTTTATAAAGATAAATTAGGAATGTAGGGATGTATTCATTTAGGAACTATGTTCACTCAGGACAATGGTTTTTCAGTCTTAGCAATACATCGTCATCACCTGGGGAGCTTTACAAAGTGCTGATGCCTGGGTCTTATCCCCAGAGCATTTCATTTAATTGGTGTGGGGTACAGCCTGGGCATTGAAATTTTTAAAATTCCCCAGCTGAATCTAACGTGCAGACAAGGTTGAGAACCACTGGTTAATGACTACTTTTAGAAGCCTCCGAAATGTGTTTTGAATTGATTTAAATTTTATGGAGGGTATAGCACACACATTTGCTGCCTACAGAGTGTATTCCATAGAATCAAAGTGACAGGCAAAATTCAGAAGATTATATTCTGATTCAAACATAAAACCTTTCTGTTAACAATAGGAGAGATCTAAATATCAAAATTCAAGTAAATTCTTGTTTTTAACAACAACAAAAAACTACTGTGGGCAGGTAAAAAAAAAGAGAACAGCCAAATAAAGTGTCTCCTGTATAGATTAAATCCTGTCTAATACAGTGTTTTTTTTTTTTTTAATCTTGACCAAGTCAACGGTTCGAGATCTTGACTGACCATTAGAATCATCAGGGGAGCTTTTAAAATTCTAGTATCCTAGCTGCATCTCAGATTGATCAAGTTGAAATCTCTGCAGGTGAGACCCAGCATCAGAAATTTTTTAAGCCTCCCCAGGTGACTTCCATGTGCCAGCAAAGTCAGAACCCATAGCCTAATTAACTTAAACTCAGAATCAATCCAACCAACATTTATTGAGAACAGGATTGCAAGAAGATGCTCTCTACCTCAAAAGGTACTGAGTCTAACACTGGAGAACAAACGTGGTGACACAGTTAATAAAGGTAAGAGCAGGATGCAGTGGGAGCACAGAGGAAAACGAGCATGCAGCAACTCCTTGGACAAAGCGCAGGAGAGAGGAATAAACCAGACAACTAAAAGGATCAGCAAGAGATTCTGTGAAGCTAAGATGTGAACTGGGTTGCTGTGAGATGGGAACTTGTAGGAGAACACCTAGCATGTGCAAAGCACAGAGGCCTACATGAAACAAATTGACTATGTCACATAGGATTACTGATTTTCTAAGTTAGAATAGGATTATTTAAACAGTGCCTTATTGCATAAAGAGCATTTTAGCATTCATCAGGTCATTTAAACACAATTCTTGAAATACTACTCAGCAATAAAAAGGACCAAACTTATCAATACACATAAACAAGTAAGAAAGATAAATCTCAAGGAAATCATTCTGAGTAGGAAAGGCCAATCTCAAAACTATATATTGTGTGAAATCATCTATATAACATTCTCGAAATAACAGAATTCTAGTGATAGAACAGATCAAAGGTTTCTAGGAGTTAAAGATGAGGAAAGGAGCTGGCTGTGGTGGCTCACGCCTGTAATGCCAAGACTTTGGGAGGCTGAGGCGGGTGGATCACCTGAGGTGAGGGGTTCAAGACCAGCCTGGCCAACACGGTGAAACCCTGTCTCTACTAAAAATACAAAAAGTTAGTCAGGCATGGTGGCAGGCCCCGGTAATCCCAGCTACTCAGGAGGCTGAGGCAGGAGAATCACTTGAACCCAGGAGGCAGAGGTTGCAGTGAGCCAATATCACTCTATTGCACTCAGCCTGGGCAACAAGAGTAAAACTCTGTCTCAAAAAAAAAAAAATTTAAAAAATAGGATGAGGAAAAGAGGAGAGTTGTGAGTATAAAAGGGTAGAAAAAAGGGGGTAATTGTAGTGATGGATTACTTCTGTATCTTAATTCCAGTGGATATATCGATCTACATGTGAAAAAAAGGGTGTACAGCTGTACACTCACATTGTGCCAATGTCAATTTCCTAGTTTCAATGTTGCGTTATAGTTAAATAGGATGAAACCAATGGTGAAAACTGAGGGAAGGACACACTAGACTTCTGTGTACTACGTTTGCAACTTTGTGTAACTCTATAATTATTTCAAAATAAAGTTTTTCTTTAAAAGAGACCTAATAAAATAAAATAAGATGAAATGGATTATAAAAAAAAAGCCTTACAATTCTAATATTACTATATGACTCAAAAAGTAGTTTAGGACCTAGAAAAGAGAAAAAAATCTGATTTTCTATTCTTCTTTTTCTTTTTAAAAAATTTATTTATTCTCTTCTTATTTCTCTTTCTCATTTTCTCTGTATCTTTTGTTTTCCTTCCATTCTCTTGCTTTCTCTTTTTTCTCCTCCAATATTAATCTCTTCCTCAAAATTACAGCTTAAATAGTACATTTATTATTTATTTATAAATAATAATAAAAGGCCTAAGTGATGAAGAAAAACTAGTGATGTTCCCATAAGTCTCTACTGTTACTAGGCTACAGGCCCATTCTGAAAATTTAGCTTACAATTTACACAGCAGGAGACTCATATGCTGTTTTATTAATATGCTAACTTAAGGCTAAAATAAGAGCCAAATAACATCTCAGTGACAACCACTTTGAGTTGCTTTAGTCTAATGGTGATATACTGGCAACAAAGAACTAAGCTTTGGAATGAGGATGGAAAATGCAGCTTAGCTTTTAGAGATTAGACAGTTTCTATCTTTACAGACTGATTTTTTAAATTATGTTTTGCTTACAATTTGTTCATATAACAATAATAAGATGGTCCTCTATGGTGAGAATTTCTGTATTAGCCTCAATAATATATCTAATACATTTAAGTACTTCTGTTGGAGCTAAATGCTCTTGAGAAATTAGCTACTTTTAAAAAAATTACAATTTTTTTGATTTTCATTTTAATAGCAAAAATAAGTTTGCTCTAGCAGTTCTTGCCAACCCCAATGCATAATGAGAAGTGGGTTGGTTAGGAGATCCTCCAAAGACAGGCAGCCAGGCTCAGGCTGCCATCTGAACTCAGGCCTGAGTAAAGATTCCCTGCTCTTTCCATTCAATGACTGGTTCTTGACAATAGACAGAGGCTGAAATTCAAAGCCCTCAGCACCTTCTCAGTGAGACACCAGTGCTGTAAATAAATCATTTCTTGATCTTTAAATGCCATTTGTACTTCCAAGTAAGAAACATACACCTAAAATTATTAAGAAGGATAAATGGAATTTGTTCAAGCAACAAAAATAAATGGAGCTTTGTTCTTTTATAAAGCAAATTACATACTTCGGAAAAGCTAAAAACACCTTTATTTGGAGAGAATATGAATATCCCTTAAGGAAAAAGAAGTAGCTAATTGTACTAAGAAATTTAATGAGATTATCACATACCTTAATGGTTCTGGAGACACCATGGCCTTTCTTTCTTAACTGTTAGAGAAAGGTGTACATTTGCTAACTTACACAAAGTGGATAATGCACCATAATGGGTTTTTGAAAAGCTACTCTATTAAGTTCTTCCAACACAAAGTGACCAAATAAAATCAAATCACAACAAATCTAGGAAAGTAACTTGTGAATTTAAAGAGAGGCCTAGCCTTCTTGAAAGTGAAATCTAAAATAGATGTGCTAAGAGCTACTTTCAAAATATAAAACCCTAGACCAAGTTTCAAATCCTAGGATGTGTGGAGCAGTCCTTAATGCATGCATGCGTATCTTTTTTTATTATTATTATTTTATTTTGAGATGGAGTCTCACTCTGTCACTCAGGGTGGAGTGCAGTGGCATGATCTCTGCTCACTGCAACCTCCGCCTCCTGGGTTCAAGTGATTCTCCTGCCTCAGCCTCAAGTAGTTGGGATTACAGGCATGTGCCACCACACCTGGCTCATTTTTTCGTATTTTTAGTCGAGACACGGTTTCACTGCATTAGCCAGTATGGTCTTGATCTCCTGACCTCACAATCCACCCACCTCTGCCTCCCAAAGTGCTGGGATCATAGGTGTGACCCTCCGTGGCCAGCCTCATGCATGAGTTTCTTGCTGGTGGCAATATAATACTATTTGATGTGGAACCAAACTAGAGAGCTTGGGGGACACAGAAGATAAACTCATTGTAGAACTGAAACCTGACAGGGACTTCAGTCTTTCTCCTGTCATCTGCTTTCCAGCTCTTCTTACTCAGTTACCCTCGATTCTCTCTGGTCCTCACCCAGTGTTCTTCTGTGTCTGGACCTCTCTCTCTCGTTCTCCCTTTCACACAGATGTGCACACACACAAACACACACCTCACAACCCAGATAGAAAGAGGACCTAACAATGTGGGTAAAATCATGAATAGATAGACACATATCCTAAAAAAAATAGCTGACTTCAAAGACCCATCTCCCTCACCATCACATCCTGAGAGATAATGCCTCTGCATGATACCACTCAATAAATGAAAACCTTCAGGTATAATGAAGTGAAAAGTAAACTGAGTCAGGATTTTCTGTGGCCACGATTTAATGAACATGGAAATGAAGATGTGTCCTCCAGGAAGAAGGAGAGAGAAAAAAAGAGTGTGTCTTTTTGGTTTGGAGTTCTTTGTTTTGTTTTAGAGGTTTTTTTACATTGCCTTTCATTTAGTGTGTGACAGTTCTTTGAAGTGAAAATAAGATATTGTATCTGCTGCACTGATTCCAGCTAGTTTATCAGGACAATTATTATGGGGGGCTGGGAGTAGGACTTCTCTCCTGTCCTTCCGTGAGGAGAAGTCTTCAGGACCATGGAAGCCCTGTCCCACCTCCACTCTTTACTTACTCCTCCCTATGGGGAAAAGGGCTGTGTCTGATTGGTTGGAACTAAGAAATGAATCTGCATAACCTTGGTCCTTTATATGTATTTTTCACTTGGAGATCTGATCTTTCTGTAGGAAGCATGCACCTGCTCTGTTTCTCAATGCCTTGAGTTTTACAAAGGCAGGTACAGAGCAGGGGTGCTGTGATTAAGTCTTGCTACTTCTGAGATTCAGTATTAGTAAGCCACCTAGCCTACAAATAGAAACTGCATTTTCCAACATCAACTTCATTGGTAAGAAAAATAGTATGTTGGCTCCCAACCTACATTACTCTTAAGTCTTATTTTCCTTTTGGTTCAGAATCCAAGTGCACAAGAAGGGTACTATTTATTAGACCCTGTCAAATCTCAACAACCATGCATGGAATGGCAGGGAAACAGCCCTCTGGTCAAATTGAGTTTGGTGTTGATGACTTGGGACCTTGTAGGAGCATGCTACTTGACACCAAGAATTATTCAAGTCAGAAGACAATCAGCATTTTATTTTTGCTTTTCTTGAATAAATATTATAGAAATAAATAGACTGCTATTAATAAAGATTTGTGTGCACTTAATATAATTAAATATTTTTATTGCAATGAAAACAAATTATCCCACCTGGATGGGTTTAAGTCTGAGAAAAATGTCAGTTTTTCCATCAAGTCAGCCTTGCTGGCACCTGCAAGATATGCTTCCTTCTGCCTCGATTCCTAAAACGCTTCTTTCGTATCACTCAAGTTACTCACCACAACAGCATGCTACGGCAGCTGCGAATACATCTTCTCCCCCATTTCCAGTGTTGTTAGCTCCTGCAGCCAGGAACCTTATCTTATTCATGGCTGTGTGCTTCACAGTATCTATTATAGAGGCATGCAATTTGTAGATAGCAAGGAAATGCAATTTTAAAATGTTTAAAAGCAAGCAGATCATAAACCAAAGGGCTTAGAGTTGATGGCAAATAATATCAGGTGCTTTTCCTCTGCCTAGACATTTAATTACATATTTAAAAATAAATGGACATCAAGGGCAGCCTTGAAAAGAAGAAGTTCCTAAGAAGCATCCTTGGGAAGATGAGAAAGGTAGAAAGAGGGAGGAACGGTGACTTTTACCCTGTGTTATCTCATGTTGTTCATTATTTCTCCTAACCTTGATAACCTATATGTCTCAGGCTTTCAGAAGCCTTTAGCATAATGCAGGAATCCACATCCCTACAAAATTCTCTCCTCCCCATCACCATCTACAAAGAGTTGACTTAGCTGAACCTGTACATTTCTATCAATGTAGTTTCCTGCCTAGAAAACCTCTTGAGGTACCTGGCTCAGCCATTCTAGCTGCCTTGATCCTTGACTGAGGCTTCTAACCCCTTTCTCACAGGCTCCTAAAGTTACATTCTCAAGCTGCCAGATGGCCTTGGGATAATGGGTCCTCACAGAGACTGAGGAAACTGCACCACATCACTTGACTTCAAAGAAAGGATATGCTTGTTTATTGTCTCTTACAGAACTTTAAGAAACCGTTTCTTCACCTTCTGCCTGGCCTCTCATCCTTTCTCCTTATCCTTTCTTCCACTAGATACCCTGCAAACCTCTTCCACATTCAGAAGAAACCATCATGAAAATCTATGCTTGGAGATTTCACTTAGACCTCACCTGTGTCCCCAACGCCCTCAAACATGAACTCTTGCCACGCCAGCTATTCATTGCTTCAGACCCTGCCTTATCCTACACATATTGGCTTAAGAAGCAGTGTGCTTGGCCAGGCGCGGTGGCTCACGCCTGTAATCCCAGCACTTTGGGAGGCCAAGGCGGGTGGATCATGAGGTCAAGAGATTGAGACCATCCTGGTCAACATGGTGAAACCCCGTCTCTACTAAAAATACAAAAAAATTAGCTGGGCATGGTGGTACATGCCTGTAATCCCAGCTACTCAGGAGGCTAAGGCAGGAGAATTGCTTGAACCCAGGAGGCGGAGGTTGCCCTGAGCCAAGATCATGCCATTGCACTCCAGCCTGAGCAACAAAAGTGAGACTCCAACTCAAAAAAAAAAAAAAAGGAAAAAGAAGAGGAAGAGGAGGAGGAGGAGGAACAAGAAGAAGAGGAGAAGCAGCGTGGAGTCTCAGAAGTTCCGGAGAAATCATCCACAATTAACCACACAGTTCGTCCAGCTCTGAGCCTGGGGCTGAGACATTTGCCACTTCCTGTCCCATTGGCGCTCCTATAAGCATGTCACTGCCCAGTTTCACAGCTCAGACTCCACTGCAGTGGAGTAGAACTTGACGAGTGAGCGTGAGGGTAGAGACAAGAGCCCTGGGGTGAATGTGAACTCCATGGTCTCTCACTCTAGTTTCAGTTCTGCTGCTATTTCCTCGCGGCCTTGGAAAAGTAAGTAAACTTCCTCCACTTGTTCCTCGGCTTTTCCCATTTATACATAAGGTGTTTAGATCTGGTAATCCCTTTGACGTGCTAAAAGTAAATGACGGCTTATATAATAAAAATACTAAATACTAAGTTTGGGGCCCTGGTTACATCTCATTTGATCATTTCTAATATCATATTCATTCCTTTATAATCCCATGTTTGTTCATGCATTCAAAGCTTGGGTCCCTTTAAGATTACACAATCCAAGAAATGCTAATATCAGAAGTCCTGATCCTATGTTTTTAAAGACAAGAAAATAACTACTCGTTGCACGCTCACGTGCTGTAGAGTAACAAAGCCAGAGGCTGACAATGAACTAAGTGGGACCAATATTTACTATTCCTGGTAGAACAACCAATCCAACGGCGAAAATTCAGTAGCCAAGGAACTGTTTCTGGTTTGGTGTCAGCTATGCTTTTTGCCTTGGCTGAGGAAATATACCAAAGCACTGGGTTTTATCTGACACTCAGAGAACTCAGAACTGGAGTTGGCATTGCAAAGTAGCAAAAATCATTCATCAACTTGAGCTGCAGGAGGCCTATCTATTGTGCAGGCCACACGTGAGAAATTGCACCCCTTCTCTCCGTGAGAAGCTGGACTCAAATTCATTGCATTAATTTTATTGATCTACGGTCTGTGCAAGGTAAAAGTCCTGTGATTGCATGGCTAACCCTGGTAATACTCTATGCTCCTTGACAGGTTTTCTGATAGGTCTAAGAGTTCTTTCCCCCCACAGGCCACACTTAAAGAGCCAACTTGAGCATTTTCATAGGAGCCAGGAATGCAAGAGATCTAAGGAGTTTCCTGTGTTAACTCTCTTTCCCCAGTACAAGGATTCATATATTCTTAAAACTTCTCTAAGCGTCATCCAACTTAGAGGAACATATTTAAGTGGCAAGAAACTCATGATTCTTGAGTCCATCTTTTCCATTTTGGGCTAGCTTCAATGGTTAGAAAGTTCCAAAGAATCATAAGTCCAACTGTCTTCCTACCTTAGGTTACCTTAACTTATAAACTCTTAGCCCAGCTCCTCACATGTAGTACTTGATAAGCCTTAGTTATAGCACAGGTATCATACTGAAACAATTCCCTATAGTATATTAAGACCATGGATGTTGAAGGCAGGCATGCCTAAAGAAAAGGCTAACTTTGGGCAAGGTATTCATTAACCTTTAATTTCCTTATTCATAATGTGTAATGATAACTCCAACCTTACATATATTACCTATTAAATGAGATAATGCAAGTCAAATACTTAGTACAGTTGACTGACAGTAAGCACTCAAAATATTTAGCTATTATTAATATTCCCATCAGTAATTATTTCTGGCAATGTTTTCTTCAATGGAAAAATTATCAGGCACGTACACTGGAGGGAGAAGAATGAAATATGTTGAAATAGATAGCAATAGAAAACCTCTGCCTGATGGCAGAAACTCTTTCTTAGTCCATCTCTCAAGCTCTTGTGCATAACACACTACGTGGTGTAGGCTACCTAAATATTTTTCAAGTTGAACTGAACTAAACTTTCCATTAATGAGGACACACCAAATGTAACATCAAAATATGTTTTCATAGACATTCACATTCTCCTATTAAGCTTTATTTAGAAAATAGCTATGGAAAATGAATCAATTAACTGTTAAATCCTCTTTACATAAATCCATTTTTACCCTTCTGTATTAGTCAGGGTTCTCCAGAGGAACAGGACTAATAGGATAGATGTATATATAAAAGGAAGTTTATTAAGCAGTATTGACTCCCACAATCACAAAGTGAAGTCCCACAATAGGCCATTTGCAAGCCGAGGAGCAAGGAGCTAGTCCAAGTCCCCAAACCTCCAAAGTAGGTAAGCCGACGGTGCAGCCTGTAGTCTGTAGCTGAAGGCCTGAGAGCCCCTGGAACACCACTAGCATAGGTCCAAGAGTCCAAAAGCTGGAGAACTTGGAGTCTGATGTTCGAGGGCAGGAAGCATCCAGCATGGGAGGAAGATGAAGACTGAAAGACAGCCAGTCTAGTCCTTCCACGTTCCTCTGCCTGCTTTTATCCTAGCTGTGCTGGCAACTGATTAGATGACCACCCAGAATGAGGGTGGGTCTGCTTCTCCCAGTCCACTGACACAAATGTTAATCTCCTTGGGCGACATGGTCACAGACACACCCAGAACAGTACTTCAAATCCTTCAATCAAGTTGACACTCAATATTATCTATCACCTTCCTTTATCTTTTCTACATCATTTGAGTTATTGGATCTCCTTTTGCTATTGCTTATGTAGATGGATATCACAATCTAGCATTTCTTTTTTTTTCTGAGATGGAGTCTCACTCTGTCACCCAGGCTGGAGTGTGATGGTGCAA
Organism: Callithrix jacchus; assembly: GCF_049354715.1. Lineage (NCBI taxonomy): Eukaryota > Metazoa > Chordata > Mammalia > Primates > Cebidae > Callithrix > Callithrix jacchus. The sequence continues at coordinate 21,902,966 of NC_133516.1, read as the reverse complement.
TCTCAGCTCACTGCAACCTCCACCTTCTGGGTTCAAGTGATTCTCCTACCTTAGCCTCCTGAGTAGCTGGGACTACAGGCATGTGCCACCATGCCCAGCTAATTTTGTGTTTTTAGTAAAAACGGGGTTTTACCATATTGGTCAGGCTGGTGTCGAACTCCTGACCTTGTGATCAGCCCACCTCAGCCTTCCCAAGTTCTGGGATTACATGCATGAGCCACTGTGCCCAGCCTATAGTCTAACATTTCTATCAGTCAATAATCATAGACTTGGAAGAGGCCTCGAAGATTAAGTTCATCCTATATATTTTACATATATTGAAACTAAGACCTAGTGAGAAGAAGCAACATGTCCAAAGTTACCCAGGTTTTTAATAGTAGAATTAGCACCAGAAGGCCTGGCGCGGCGGCTCATGCCTGTAATCTCAGCACTTTGGGTCATGAGGTCAAGAGATCAAGACCATCCTGGCCAACATGGTGAAACCTCTTCTCTACTAAAAAGACAAAAATTAGCTTGGTATGGTGGTGTGTACCTGTAGTCCCAGCTACTTGGGAGGCTGAGGCAGGAGAATCACTTGAACCCGCGAGGCAGAGGTTACAGGGAGCTGAGATCGTGCCCTTGCACTCCAGCCTGGCAACAGAGCAAGATACTGTCTCAAAAAAAAAAATAAAAAAGAACTAGCACCAGAAAATTATTTCTGACTCCCAAGTTAGAATTCCCTTTGCTCTACCATACTGTTAGCAAATAACGAGACTCACCAGTATACATCATCGTTGGCATTCTGAGCTCTGTTCTGTGAGGGTAATTAGATGTATAGCCTCCCTTTATATTTGTTAGAGGCATTTAGAGATATTGACTGTTCTTTCCCCTCCACCTCCCTCTCTCTGGCTATTTCCAGATTTTCAACTGATTACATTATAAAAATCATATCATTTATATGAATCAAGCTTACTTGGATGTGGGTGACAGAAAGCCAACTCAAACTAATTTACGCAAAGAAAAAGTATTGGGAAAGACTGTGACATGTCTAGTAGTAAAGAAAGTGAAATCGTGAAGGACTTTCTAAAGAAAAGAATGTTGGGATTCATGAATCTTCTCTGTACTGCCATTACTAATGACATCCCATCTCTGTCTCTTTTGTTTTTAGTTTTAAATGAGAGAGAGAGAGAGAAAGAAAGAGAATAGATCACCCCAGCTAAGGTCCAGCATCCAGTTAGCTATGGTGAGAGCTGGAAGTTTACCCACATAGGACAGCTCCACTACAGATCTCACTTTTCTGAGTATCAGGGGCTGTCCCTAAAGGGAATCATTGTGAACAGAGAAGCAACCCCGAAAGATATGTATTATATTTCACTGTATATCTCCCCAAGTAGATTGTGAGTTTCCAGAAGGCAAGGATCTTATACAATATTTTCAGACATTTTCCTTGCCTTCTGTGTAATAAACACCTAATGCACATTTGTAGATTTGAATGGTGTTAGAGCCACTGTTCCTTTTTATCCAGGCTTACTGAACTAAGCTAAGAAAGCTACAGTATGCCACTAATAAGAAAGAGGATTTTGCATTGTTTTTGGTTATTGGGGAAACCTCAAACCTAAGCCAATATTATGTCCTCACTCCAGTGAAAAACATCTAACCACGTTTCCCTCCCCAGTTTCATGTAGAGACAGAGTTCCTCTTTCTCAGGCAGCTTCTCTACTGGAAGTGTCTCTTCCTGACCTCCTGGAGCTTCCCCACAGCTAAGTCTTCAGTGGTTCAAATAGAGCCCTGCTGTGCTCAGGTCATTAGGATTCTTGTCTTTCCTCTTCATATGACAGACATCCAGATAACATATTCTCTTCTCTTGAGGAAAAGCTCCAATTAAATATGCTCATTAAGCCCTGTGATTCTCCTGCTTCCTTCAAATGCACAACGAAAATGAGTCACGTTATGCTGACCCGAAACCTGGCCAGGGAGTGCCTGCCCAGGCCAGGTGTGGGCTGACTGCCAGGCCCTTGTGAGATGTACTAGGCAGTTTCACTGTCAAATGCCAGATTCTGCTGCTGCCTTCCAGCTGGTTATTGGAGCTGGCAGGCAACCTCATAAAGAACCGTGAACAAAATATCACAGTTTACCCAGAATCAAAAGGATAATAAATGAAGGGGAAAACAAAGCCAAATCTGCCCCATTCTGCCCCTAATTGGTCTGACTTACCCATTCATGGTTCAAGTATAGGCTCTGATGCATTGTGGTAGGAAGGGCACAAGACCGGAAGTCAGGACACCTGAGTCCTGCTACTTTCCCATGGGCCCTGCTACTTTCAGCTTCAAGTACCTCATGTGAAAAGAGAATACCATTAAAATCTTGCAGGTCACAGACTTTATTTTAACGTATGGTCCCAATAAACTTTACTACCACTGATACAACCACCGCTATTAGCTAATATTTATTAGTAAAATATTTATTCTGGGTCAGACACTGTTTTGTGCTTAATAACTATGGATTCATTTATTTGATCTTTATAACAACCCTTTGAAGGAGCCTAGCATTGTTATTTTTCCCATTTTTCAGATGAATAAACTGAGATTTAGAGAGTGAAATAACTTGCTTAAGGTTATAACAGCCAATAAATTACAGAGCTTGATAACCCGTGTTTTTTACAGCTGCAGTAGAACTCCAATAACATCTCAGTTGCCAAAACTGTATAGTGATGCTAAGCTTCCTCCTTGGCCTCCTTCTGCCCCAAACACTTGGTTTCTGGTCTTGAGTACACGGTACTATCTCCTTCAAATTGGTTCACTATTTCTATACTGACCGATCACTCTGGAGGTCTTATTCCACTTAAAAACCAGCCCATTTCTGCCTTTTAAAACCCATCGTCTACAATCCTCATTTGGCAATCCATGTGTTGCCTCATTAAGTCATTTCTTTTATTATCATCAGTTATCTTGTGACCATTATGTCCTGTCTCTCCAGCCAGATTTTTGAATATATGAAAGACCAGGACATGGATCACACATCTTTGAACTACGCTTAGTCCCTGGCACAATGTCTTTTTGCCAAACAGTAAATGTTAATTGGGTTTAGTGTAGCTTCTCCCTAAGCTTTAGCATAAACTATACTCCTTATTAGTGTCTACATGGTTATATGTGCTCTTTTTGGAAACTATGGGATTAGCATTGTCAGCCAGAAGCCTGGCAGCCCCCTCTGGGAAACATCCAGCTTTCACTGTGCAGGCAGAAGTGGGAAAGGGCACCCTGACCTATTCCTATGCTCCTCTGTTAACCTAGGTGAGTTACTTACACCAGAGCTTTACCATGTCTACACACCACCATGTGTTTGATAGGCTCAGGACAAGCTTTCCTGGTGATGCCAGCCAAGAAAAAACAGCTGGCAAATGTGAAAAGGAAGTTACCAGGCACCTGGCCCACTTAGATCAGCATTCTGTGCCAGCTTTGCATTTTGCTTCAAGGTCTATGGTGAGAGCAGGGGATGACTACACCTTCTCTCCTCTCCAAAAGCTGGCCTGTAGGTGCCAAGTTCATAATGGTCATCTGTTGGGCTGTCTGTCCATAGCATCTGCAGTTCAAACAACTAAGTCCAGAAGTTGCCAAGACCTTGGCACTCCCAGGGTAGAATGGCCATGCCAAGAACTGAGGGGGTGACAAGTGTCCAAATTGTCTCATTACCTCGTCTTGGAAGTTCCAACACCCAAATGCTGAAGGAAATATGAAAGTGATTCCAGGTGCATTGTATTTTAGAAACATCATGTATTTTAGCAAATAGAGGAGATGTAAAATGTTCAGAAAACTGTGAGGAGCTTGGTGATTTTCGGGAGGGATGATGTCCTTTCATTGCTTCCACAGTACTGAGTAATAAACAACCCTCAATGTGCTTTTAATAGCCAGCTGATCCCCAGTTTCACTGACAGCAAAGCAAGATAACCCAACTTTGGCTACAGCAAGAAGAGAAAGTTCTAACCCTTGTTTTTAAATTGTACTCCTGCTGGGCGTGGTGGCTCACGCCTGTCATCCCAGCACTTTGGGAGGCCAAGGTGGGTGAATCACTTGAGATCAGGAGTTCAAGACCAGCCTGGCCAACATGGTGAAACCCTGTACAAAAAATTGTCCAGGTATAGTGGCACATGCCTGTAATCCCAGCTACTCAGGAGGCTAAGGCACAAGAATCGCTTGAACCTGGGAGGCAGAGGTGAGAGTGAGCCAAGATAGTGCCACTGCACTCCAGCCTGGGTGACAGAGCAAGACTCCGTCTCAAAAAGAAGTAAGTAAATAAATAACTAATGAATAAATTGTACTCCTAAGACTGCTTTGAAGGAGGTAGTGAGGAGGAAAGGTCCTTAGCAGGGGAAACGGCAACAACAGGAGAAAATACAAAAACATTTTTATCATTGTTTAAGTCTGTAAAGATAATTGACTTTTTAAAACAAAATTACTCCTGTAATCCCAGCACTTTGGGAGGCCGAGGCGGGTGGATCACGAGGTCAAGAGATCGAGACCATCCTGGTCAACATGGTGAAACCCCGTCTCTACTAAAAATACAAAAAATTAGCCGAGCATAGTGGCGCGTGCCTGTAATCCCAGCTACTCAGGAGGCTGAGGCAGGAGAATTGCCTGAATCCAGGAGGCGGAGGTTGCGGTGAGCCGAGATCGAGCGATTGCACTCCAGCCTGGGTAAACAAGAGCGAAACTCCGTCTCAAAAAATAAAATAAAACAAAATTACTAACAATGTATTGTGGGGTTTATAGCATATATAGAAGTTAACTATGCAATAACAGCACAAAGGCCAAGAGGGGAGAAACACAGGTATACTCTTGCAAGGTCTGAATACTTGATGTGACATGGGATATCACGTGAAAAAAAACTGGAATAAAGCGAAGGTGAATACAACAACCCAAAAGCAGCCATTAAAATAAAACAAAAAGCAGTAACAGCTAATTTGCCAACAAAAATCATAATAAAATTAATTCTTTTTAAAAATCGTGTAATCCAAAAAAAGGCAGGAAAAAATGGGGATAGAACAAAGAATAGATGGGACAAATAGAAATAAAATAGCAAAATAGTACATTTAAACCCAATCATACCAATAATCACATTTGATGTAAATAATCTAAATACCCCAATTAAAAGACAGACATGTTCGGACTATAATAGAAAAACAAGTCTTAACCACATGCTGCCTAAAAGAAATCAGTTTAAATATAAAAGTATAAACTGGTTAAAAGTCAAAATGTAAAACAGATATTCCATGCTAACATTAAAGATAAAAGCTAAAGTATCTTGATTAGTAGCAGCCCAGGAAAATTTTAGGGCAAAGAATAGAGTATTACCAAAGATGAAGAGGATCATTTCACAGTGATAAATGGGCCAATTCATCAAGTAGAGATATGGGCAATCCTAAATGCTTATGCACTTAAGAGTAGAGATGAAAACCTGACAAAACCACAGGAAGAAATAGACAAGGCCTCACTTATAATTTTTTCCCATAATTTCTCATTTTTTTATTTCCATAGGTACATAGTAGGTATGTATATTCATGGAGTACATGAGTTGTTCTGATACATGCATAATAATCACTTCATGGAACATGGGGTATCATTTACCTCATGCATTTATCCTTTGTCCACACTTATAGTTTAAGATTTCAGCAACCCTCTCTCAATAATTACTAGAACAAGTAAAGAGAAAATCAGTAAGGATATAGAAGATTTTTAAAAAAACATTGACTACCTAGACTTAATTTACATTTTTAGGATACTGCACCCAACAAGAGCAGAATATACATTTTTCTCAAGCACAAAAGAAACATTTACCAAAACAGACCATAGTCTTGATCATGAAGAAAGTGTCAATAAATTTTAAAGGACTCAAGTCATAGAAAGTGTTTTTTCTGCTTGCATTACAATTTAATTAGAAATTAATGACAGAAAACTGGAAATTCTCCAAATATTTGAAAATAAATAACACACTTCCAAATAGCTCATGAATCAAGAAGAAATCAAACTAGAAGGTAGAAAATGATTTGAACTAAGAAAAGGAAAACTCAGCTATCAAAATGGGTGAGATGCAGGTAAAGCAATAATAAGAGGAAAACTTATAGCAGTGAACATAACAGAAAAAAAAAAAGAGTCTCAAATCAGTGACCTCAGCTTCCACCTTAAGAAACTAGAAAAACAAAAGCAAATAAAAACCAAAAAGAGCAGAATAAAGAAAACAAAGATTAGTACAGAAATCAATAGACTAGAAAACAGAAGCATAATAAAGAAATTCAAGGAAGTCAAAAGTTGGTTCTTTTAAAAGGTTAATGGCTACACCTCTAGCTGGAAGGGGCTATAAGGATCAAAAAGAGCTTCCTGGATTAAGGGTATATCCTCAATAGCTGCAAGGAACTATACCTTACCTGCCAGAACATGCTTGATCTCACACTAATGTCTCTCCCCTCCACTTCACAAGCAATCATTCACTGGCTGTCTTAGTTAAGGGTGTTCTTACCAGGAGTCCATGAGCAGTCAGGGTTGGCAATTCTGAAGGAAATGCCAACAAGCATAACTTCAGGCATATTTAAAGCATTCTGATGACTGCATTTTCTAATAGCTTTGTGTTTTTCCACAGTTTGCAGATCTTCTTTGCCTTCTAAAAAATTACAGCACTGAGACAAAGCTAGCAGAACCCTGGGGAAGGGAAACTCCTCAGTGTCGCTGTGAATATGGGACTTTACTAACCCTCCTTGAATCTTTGACTCTTGCCATAGGAAACTGGCTTTCTCTTAAAACCTGAAGGTGAAATGCCTCACCTGGGCCAATGCTACTTGGGTAAGAACACTGAAGGTGGGGTAAGAGGTAAGCAAGAAGCCTGGATTCATTAAGTACAAAAAAAGAGATGCAAACTGAAAAATAAAATGTACACCCAAAAATGTACAAACAACTAGCAGCAGTTCGGTTTCAGACAAATCCTGAAAATGGCATCGGGGAACATGAATGTTCGCTCCACCTCGGGACCTGACTGTGTGATGCTCTACAGGTTATTTCTCCTTCCTCACCAAATGTGCCCCTCTGGAACAAAAAATCAGAAATGGTTTAAATGATGTCTCAGGCGCTCTCTGTTTCCGTTATTCCTATGAGACTCCTACATTCTTCCTATGGGAAAGTGACAAAGTCAGTGTTAGGGAGTCTTTGACCACAGTTGCTTAATCTCCACGTTGACTCCTGTGAGGAATTGGGTTTAGGACTCTCCTGCCCTCCTTTAATCTAGTATTTGATCAAGGTGCTTATTTACAGAAGGGGAATAAGGGAAACCTGCAACAGATTTAAGTAAGAAAAAGGAGCCTACTGAAGGGATTGTGGGCAGCTCAGAGAGTCACAAGAAGACTGGAGAAGCAGGAAAGAAAGAGATGTCTGGGGCCAGCCAGAATCACAGCCATCATGTTCTCAATCTGGGGCCTGAAGGACCCTAATTCCCTTCAGGATCACAGGATGCCATGCTGGTACCCTGTCCCCTTCAGCCTTGACAGACACAGGAGATCACAGCTGGCAGCGCTATGTGCTGTAGCAGCTGCTGCCAACACCTGCCTCTGGAATGGGCTCTTGGCTGCCCCTGCTTTTTGGGTCACAAGCTTCCAACTCAGTCTTGGCAGCTGGGTCTGATGACCCTAGCTCCTGTCAACCTCATTCCAGGCACAGGAAAAACAGGAGAGTGAATATTTGAGGTTTTCGGCATCTATAGTGAAGACAAGTTCTATCTCCCACTAAAACTTATGTAGTGAAAAGTTCTTCCACAGATGAAAGGGTTCAGTTATGCCACAGCCACAAGAAAACACAAATGTTTTAAACATCTGACTAACTTCAGTGGGAAAAGAACATGCCTTCATTTGTTGCTCTGTTTCATAAAGAACTCCAGGTTCTAAAATCTGGATGTGGAAAATAGACTGCTGGCCACCTAATCTAGCCCTTTCATTTTACAGATGGGAAAATACATTTAAAGACAGATGATAACCAGCTTGTCGGCTGGACCAGAACTTAAGTTTCCTGCCTTTGGGCCCATTATCTCACTACATCCTGCTGCCTTCTAAGACCTGGTACCCTGTCCACTTCAGCCTTGACAGACACAGGAGTTCACAACTGACAGCACTGTGTGCTATAGCACACACAGAAGAATCCCTTCTTCGTCAAATGAAGATACCAAATGTTCATAAAACATATTTGTTTTTGCAATTTAGCTTGTTCTGATTTATTGTGAAGGTTTTGGTATTAAACACATTAGATCTGGTCCCCTCCAGATTGAGACTCAATTAGTATGTATTAACCACCTGCTGTAATGGCAGACATTGCACTGGTGTTCTCCTTAATGCAGCAGGAGGTGCAGGGATCTGTTTGCATCTGACGAACAACTGGTAATGGGGACTAGAGCAGTGTGGAGCTTCTCTCACCATCTATTACCTTTTCTTTCTTCTGATCATTGTTTTATACTCCCTTTTTGATATGTACCTCTGCATCGGGTCCTCCTGGCTGAGCAGTTGCAGCAGCTGTGGGAAGATGTGTTAGTGTCAATAGATGGCTCAGTTCTTTTAGCCCCAGTACCAAAACCTCAAGGTAGAAGCAATTGGCCCAGAGTCCTCATCCCTGGCCAAGCAACTGTAACTAGGGGGTCAGAATTACACAGCGCCTGGCTGCTTCCAGAATACCTCCCACAGTAACTAAAGGAAACAGAGGGCAGTTCAAGAAAAGCTTGGAAATGCTCAGAGAAAACATCGATTCCATTACACAGACATGAATTAATTTAATGCTTTAGCCCCATTTACTTAGCAAATACTTATTTAATGCTACTGCATTTTAGGCCCTGCTTTAGATAATAGAAATATAGCCGTGAACACAATAAACACAGAAGATAGGAAAAAAATAAACAAGGAAGTATGTTTTGTGTCTGAGGGTGGTAAGTACTATGGAAAATTAAAGCAGGGTTAAGAATGAGGGTGGGAGTGGGTATATGTGCACACATGCACCACTCAATGTAGAGTATATAAAGAAGGCCTCATTGAGAAGAGGATGTTTTAGCTGAAATATAAAAGAAGTGAATTAGTCATGAGGCTATGAGGTAGAAACATTTCCAGAAGAAAAACAGGAAATGCAAAGACCCTGCGGCTGGAAAGTGCTTTGTGTGTTGGAGAAATAGCAAAGAAGTTGAAATGCATCTAACAGAGCTTGAAATGAAGGATGTCAGGAGATGCCGTCACAAAGGTAGTTGGGTTGTAGAAACCACTGTAAGGACTTGCCTTTTACTCCAAGTGAAATAAGAAGGCATTCAAAGATTTTAAGAAAAACAACATTTCACACACGTGTATTGTGTTGCGAGCAGACTGCAAGTATATAAGGGTGCAAGCAGGGAGATGAGCTGAAAGACTATTATGACCATTCAACCAACAGATGATGGTGGTTTAAAACAGTGATAGTGAGAAGGTGGTCAAATTTTAGATTTATTTGAAGGTGGAACTGACTGGATTAGACCAACTGATTGGATGTGAAATATAAGAAAAACAGGAGAATCAATGATGAGTTTTGACCTGAGCAACTGGAAAGATGAGGGTCACTGATGCCTTTCAAAGTTGTTGGGGTTTGTTTGATTTTGTTTTGGTTTGTTTTCAGTGAGGTGGTGGGAACAAAAGTCAAGCACAGTGAGTACAAAAGAGAAAGTGAGGAGAGAGAAATCAGAAACAGCTAGTCCAGACAGCTCTTCAGAAAATTTTGATAAAAGAATGAACAGAGAAATGGGATGGTAGGTGGAGGTGAGGCAATGTTTATTCATTTTTAAGATGAGAGTGTTGAAGCATCTCTGTATGCTTATGTGAATGATCCAGTAAAGAGGAAAAAACTATTGGTATGGGGGAGGGGAGAGAAATACTAAAGAGATGTCCCTGGGTAGGTGAGAAATGGTAGAATGTAGGACAGTAGGCTGACAATTGGCCTTAGATAAGAAGAGAGAAAATTCAGCCTCTGTAACTGGAGAAAAGTGGAGCACAAAGGCAGGTGGAGTACAAAGGCAGGTGAGGTGTTAGACGTAGTAGGAAAAACATAAGGAAGTGCTTTCTTTTCCCAAGTGCATTTCTCTTACCAAAGTGAAGTAAAAAGTAAGGTCATCAACTGAGAGTGAGAATAGAGGAAGAAAATCTTTGAAATTTGAGGAGATAGGAAAGAGTGTAAACATAAACAAATGGGAGACTGGATAGATGAGGGGGTGTTACTGTATTTCCAAGCAGCAGTAAAGGCCCTGTTGAGGTTAGTGATCATGAATGTAAGGTGAGACGAAGGAGTCCTACCTAGAGCAATAAGGCAAGAGGAGGAAATAAAGGGCATTCACGGAAAAGAAAAAGTAAAAATATCTCTCTTTGCTGACGATATGATTATATACCTAGAAAACCCTGAAAGTTCTGCCAAAAGGCTCCTGGAACTGATAAACAATTTCAGTAAAGGACCAGGATACAAAATCGATGTGAAAAAATCAGTAGCATTTCTGTATACCAATAACATTCAAGCTGAGAACCAAATCAAGAACAAAATCTTATATAAACAAAGCCTCTAAGAAATCTGGGATTATGTTAAATGACCATAAAGCAGGAGTGGCCACCAGAAATAGACCTCTCGGACACTGAACTAGAAAAGGAAGGGGTTTTATTGTTACGGGCTGGGAGCAAAGCTTTATGTTTTGTCCAAATGGTCAAGCTCCCCTAACAAAGAGAAGCTCTGCCTTTATATAGGCTTACACTCTAGATATTACACATGAAAGGATCTTAGGTTTATAGCCTTAGAAATTACAAGTGAAAGGGTCTTGGGTTTACAGTTTTAGAAATCACATATGAAAGGGTTTTAGGTTTACAGTTTTAGGAATTACATGTGAAAGGGTTTCTGGTCTCTGGATGGAGGAGTGGGATGGGGGTTTGATCTTGTTTAAGTAAAAACAGTATCCTCGGGAGAGATTCCCCCATATCATGCCTGCTATTTACAGGAAGGTGATTTAGGCGGCACCAGTCGGCCAGCCTTTTCTTCTATTGAAATACAGTGTGGAAGTCCAAGGGGAGGTGATTCTAAATGCCTGGGTCTCCTTCCTCAATCAAACCTGAGAATAATTGTATTCCTGAGGAAGAAGAGCATTCTAAAAGCTTGGAAAACGTATTTGGGGGAATAATCAAGGAAAACTTTCCCGGCCTTCCTAGAGACCTAGACATCCAAATACAAGAAGCAGGAAGAACACCTGGGAAATTTATTGTGAAAAGATCATTGCCTAGGCACATTGTCATCAGGTTATACAAAGTTAGACAAAGGAAATAATCTTAAGAGCTGTGAGACAGAAGTTCCAGGTGACCTATAAAGGAAAACCTATTAGATTAACAGCAGATTTCTCAGCAGAAACCCTACAAGCTAGAAGGGATTTGGACCCTATCTTCAGCTCCTAAAACAAAACAATTATCAGCCAGGAATTTTGTTTCCAGCGAAACTAAGCATCATATATGAAGGAAAGTTATAGTCATTTTTAGACAAACAAATACTGAGAGAATTCACCACTACCAAAGCCATCACTACAAAAACTGATAAAAGGAGCTCAAAATCTTGAAACAAATCATGTAAACACATCAAAACAGACCTCTTTAAAACATAAATCATACAGGACCTATAAAACAAAAATATGGCCAGGCCTGGTGGCTCAAGCCTGTAATCCCACCACTTTGGGAGGCCGAGGTGGGTGGATCACGAGGTCAAGAGATCGAGACCATCCTGGTCAACATGGTGAAACCCCGTCTCTACTAAAAATACAAAAAGTTAGCTGGGTATGGTGGCACGTGCCTGTAATCCCAGCTACTTAGGAGGCTGAGGCAGGAGAATTCCCTAAACCCAGGAGGCAGAGGTTGTGGTGAGCCGAGATCGCGCCATTGCACTCCAGCCTGGGTAACAAGAGCGAAACTCTGTCTCAAAAAAAAAAAAAAAATATATATATATATGTTAAAAAGCAAAACAAAAAAACAAACAAAAAAAACAATGTACATAGGCAACAAACATACAATGAATGCAATTGTACCTCACATCTCAATACTAACATTGAATGTAAACGGCCTAATTGCTCCACTTAAAAGGTACAGAACTTAGCTTCTAGGACTTCTGAAAAAAAAAAAGTTACAGAACTGCAGAATGGATAGGAACTCACCAACTAGCTATGTGCTTCCTTCAGGCTACTTACCTAACATATAAGGCTCACATAAACTTAAAGTAAAGGGTTGGAAAAAGGCATATCATGTAAATGGAAACCAAAAGCCAGCAGGGGTAGCTATTCTTATATCAGACAAAGCGAACTTTAAACCAATAGCAGTTAAAAAGAGACAAATGGGGCTATTATATAATGGTAAAAGGCCTTGTCCAACAGGAAAATATCACAATCCTAAACATATATGCACCTAACACTGGAGCTCCCAAAATTATAAAACAATTACTAATAGACCTAGGAAATGAGATAGACAGCAACACAATAATAGTGGAGGAATTTCAATACTCCACTTACAGCACTAGACAGGTCATCAAGTCAGAAAGCCAACAAAGAAACAATGGATTTAAACTATACCTTGAAACAAATGGACTTAACAGATACATACAGAACACTTCATCCAACAACTGCAGAATACACATTCTATTCAACAGCACATGGAACTTTCTCTAAGATAGGCCATATGATAGGCCATAAAACAAGCCTCAATAAATTTAAGAAAACTGAAATTATATCAAGCACTCACTCAGACCACAGTAAAATAAAACTGGAAATCAACTCCAAAAGGAATCTTCAAAACCATGCAAACAAACAGAAATTAAATAAACTGCTCCTGATTGAACACTGGGTTAAAAATGAAATGAAGATAGAAAGTAAAAAATTCTTCCAACTGACCAGCAATAATAACACAACCTATCAAAACCTCTGGGATACAGCAAAGGCAGTATTAAGAGGAAAATTCATAGCCCTAAATGCCCACATCAAAAAGACTGAAAGAGCACAAACTGACATTCTAAAGTCGTATTTCAAGGAACTAGAAAAACAAGAACAAACCAAACAAACACAGTAGAAGAAAGGAAATAACCAAGATCAGAGCAGAACTAAATAAAATTGAAACAAACAAACAAAATACAAAAGATAAATGAAACTAACAGCCGGTTCTCTGAAAAGATAAAATTGATAAACCATTAACAAGATTAACCAAGAAAAGAAGAGAGAAAATCCAACTAACCTCATTTAAGAAATGAAACAGGAGATATTGCAACTGACACCACGGAAATACAAAAGATTATTCAAAGCCATTGAAAACACCTTTACACACAAAAATTAGAAAATCTAGAAGAAATGGATAAATTCTTGGAAAAATACAATGCTCTTAGCTTAAATCAGGAAGAACTAGATACCCTGAACAGACCAATAACAAACAGTGAGATTGAAATTGTAATTTTAAAATTACCAACAAAAAAAAGTCAGGACCAGACAGATTCACAGCAGAATTCTACCAGATATTCAAAGAAGAATTGGTATCAATCCTTGTGACACTATTCCACAAGATAGAGAAAGAAGAAACCCTCCCTAATTCATTCCATGAAACCAGTATACCCTAATACCAAAACCAGGAAAGTACATAACCAAAAAAGAAAACTACAGACCAATATCCTTGATAAACATAGATGCTAAAGTTCTTAACAAAGTGCGAGCTAACTGAATCCAACAACATATCAAAAATAGAATCCATCATAATCATACCAGGGATGCAGGGATGGTTTAATATACACAGGGTAATAAATGTGATACACCATATAAACAGAATTAAAAACAAAAATCCCACGATCATCTCTATAGATGCAGAAAAAGTATTTGACAAAATCCAACATACCTTTATGATTAAAACTCTCAGCAAAATTGGCATACAAGGGACATACCTTAATTTAATAAAGGCCATCTATGACACGCCCACAGCCAACATAATACTGAATGGGGAAAAGGTGAACGCATTCCCTCTGAGAACTGGAAGACAAGGATGCCTACTCTGACCACTCGTCTTCAATATAATACTGGAAGTCCTAGCCAGAGCAATCAAACAAGAGAAAGAAATAAAGGGCATCCAAATCACTAAAGAAGTCAAACTGTCACTGTTTGCTGCCTATATGATCGTTTACCTTGAAAATCCTAAAGACTTCTCCAGAAAGCTCCTAGAACTGGTAAAAGAATTCAGCAAAGATTCCAGATACAAGATTAATGCACACAAATCAGTAGCTTTTCTATACACCAACCAACAGCAACCAAGTGGAGAATCAAATCAGGAACTCAACTCCTTTTACAATAGTGGGACAAAAGTATTTAGGAATATAGCCAACCAAGGAAGTGAAAGACCTCTACAAAAAAACCTGCAAAACACTGCTGAAAGAAATCATAGACAACACAAACAAATGGAAACACATCCCATGCTCATGGATGGGTAGAATCAATATTATGAAAATGACCATATTGTCAAAAGCAATCCACAAATTTAATGCATTCCCCATCAAAATATCAACATCATTCTTCACAGAATTAGAAAAAACAATTCTAAAATCCATATGGAACCAAAAGGGAGCCCATATAGCCAAAGCAAGACTAAGCAGAAAGAACAAATCTGGAGGCATCACACTACCTGATTTCAAACTGTACTACAAAGCCATAGTCACCAAAACAGCATGGTTCTGGTATAAAAATAGGCCTATAGACCAATGGAACAGAATAGATAATCCAGAAATAAACCCAAATACTAACAGCCAACTGATCTTTAACAAAGCAAACAAAAATGTAAAGTGGAGAAAGGACACTCTTTTCAAAAATGGTGCTTGGATAATTGGCTAGCCACATGTAGGAGAATGAAAGTGGATCCTCATCTCTCACCTTATACAAAAATTAACTCAAGATGAATCTAAGGCCTAAAACTGTAAAAATTCTAGAAGATAACATTGGAAAAACGTTTCAAGACTTTGGCTTAGGCAAGAATTTCATGACCAAGAACCCAAAAGCAAATGCAATAAAAACAAAGATAAATAGCTGGGACTTAATTAAACTAGAATTTTTGCATGGCAAAGGGAACAGCTAGCAGAGTAAAGGGAAAACCCACAGAGTGGAGAAAATCTTCACAATCTATACATCTGAAAAAGGACTAATATCCATAATCTACAATAAACTCAAACAAATCAGTAAGAAAAAAACAATCCCATCAAAAAGTTTGCTAAGGACATGAATAGACAGTTATTTTTTTATATAAATAACCAGCAAATATATAAAAAAATGCTCAACATCATTAATGATGAGGGAAATGCAAATTAAAACCACAATGTGATATCACCTTACTCCTGCAAGAATGGCCATATTAAAAAATCAAAAAATGGATGTTGGCATGGATGCACTGATTAGGAAACACTTCTGTCCTGCTGGGAATGTAAACTAGTATGCCACTATAGAAAACAGTGTGGAGGTTCCTTAAAGAACTAAAGGTAGAACCTACCATTTAATCCAGCAATCTCACTACTAGGTATCTACCCAGAGGAAAAAAAGTCATTACACTAAAAAGATACCTGCACATTCATGTTTATAGCAGCACAAGTCACAATTGCAAAGTCATAAAACCAACCCAAATGCTCATCAATCAACAAGTGGGTAAAGAAACTGTTGCATATTTATATGATGGAATACTACTCAGCCATAAAAAGGAATAAATTAACAGCATTTGCAGAGACCTGGATGAGATTGGAGACTATTATTCTAAGTGAAGTAACTCAGGAATGGAAAACCAAACATCGTTATGTTCTCACTGATATGTGGGAGCTAAGCTATGAGGACACAAAGGCATAAGAAAATTACAATGGACTTTGGGGGCTTGTGGGGAAGAATGAGATAGGGGCGAGGGATAAAAGACTACAAATAGGATGCTGTGTATACTGCTCGGGTGATGGGTGCACCAAAATTTCACAAATCACCACTGAAGTACTTACTCATGTAACCAAATATCACCTGTACCCCAATAACTTATGGAAACATTTTTTTAAAATAAATAAATATCCTGGTGCTACTCTCAAAACCTTAAAACACACACACACACACACAATCTTATTTATGATAGCCACACACACAAAAGTAAAATACCTAGGAATATATCTAAGCAAGGAGATGAAAGATCTCTATAAGGAAACTATAGAACTCTGCTGAAAGAAATCACAGATAATACAAATAAATATAAAAAAATATTCCATGCTCATGAATAAAAAGAATCAATACCATACTTGGTATAGATTAAAATTAAATCAACTTAATCATTAATGGCCATACTGTCCAAAGCAATCTACAGATTCAATGCTATTCCCATTAAGCTACCAACATCGTTTTTCATAGAACTAGGAAAAAACTATCCTAAAATTCATATGAAACTAAAAAGGCACCTGAATAGCCAAGTCAATCCCAAGCGAAAAAAGCCAAGTGGGAGGCATCACGCTACCCAACTTCAAACTATATTATAGGCTACAGTAACCAAAACAGCATGGTATTGGTACCAATACAGACACATAGACCAATGCAACAGAATAGAGAACCAAGAAAGAAAGGCACATACCTACCACTGTCTGACCTTCAACAAGCCTGACAAAAACTAGCAATGAGGAAAGTATTCCCTGTTCAATAATTGGTGGTGGGACAGCTAGCTAGCCATATGCAGAAAAATAAAACTGGACCCCTACCTTTCACCACAAACAAAAATTAACTCAAGATGGATTAATTTAAATGTAAGATCTCTTGAACGGATCCAAGATGGCTGATCGCTAACATCTCGGGACTGCAGCTCTCAGTGAAGGCACGGAGAACTAGAGGACGCCACACTTTCAGACAAATTCTGGTTGCTCACAGAGCAGAAGATCCCCCAGTGGAGGAAACACACGGGTCGCCAGTGCAACTCTCGTGGCCGGAGCAGCGGTTCCGCGTGCACCTCGGCACGGCAGCTCTCGGAACAGAGTAAACAGGTTCAGAGGACCCACAAGGGCCCCCAGCAGGACACCAGAGCCTGGTGCATTGGCAGCGCAGAGTAAACAGGACCGGTTCCCCTTCTGACCGAGATTTGGAGCCCGGGGAAGGCAGAGTCGCCTACTGCGGACACAAGAAGGAAGCCAGACAGGAGAATCCTGGGCAGAAAAGCACCATCAGTTTTAACGCTGCTGGTCTGGCCCTGGGAACTAACAACCTGGACGCCCGCTCAAGAGATCTAATCTGAAAGTTGGTAAATTTAAAGACGGCAGGAGGATAAATTTACAATGACGGGAAGAAACCAGCGTAAAAAAGCTGAGAATACTCAAAGTCAAAACGCCTCTCCCTCTAAAGATGATCACAGTTCCACATCAACAATGGAACAAGGCTTGACGGAGAATGAGCGCATCCCGATGACAGAATCACTCTTCAAGGAATGGATAATAACAAACTTTGGTGAGTTAAAAGACCATGTTGTAGCTCAACGTAAAGAAACTAGGAACTTTGAAAAAAGGTTTGATGAAATCCTATTGAAAATAGACAACTTAGAGAGGAGTATGAGTGAATTAACGGAACTGAAGAATACAATACAGGAACTCCGAGAAGTATGCACAGGTTTAAACACTCGAATTGTTCAAGCAGAAGAAGGGATATCAGAGGTCAAAGTCCAACTTAATGAAATAAAACGTGAAGAAAAGATTAGAGAAAAAAGGATAAAAAGGAATGAGCAAAGTCTCCAAGAAATGTGGGACTATGTGAAAAGACCAAATTTACGTTTGATAGGTGTACCTGAATGCGACGGAGAGAATGAATCCAAGCTGGAAAATACCCTTCAGGATATTATTCAGGAAAATTTTCCTAAACTAGCAAAGCAGGTCAACATTCAACCCCAGGTAATACAGAGAACACCACAAAGAAATTCCTCAAGAAGAGCAACCCCAAGGCACATAATCATTAGATTCACCAGGGTTGAAACGAAGGAGAAATTACTAAGGGCAGCCAGAGAGAAAGGTCAGGTTACCTACAAAGGCAAGCCTATCAGACTTACAGCAGATCTCTCAGCAGAAACTCTACAAGCCAGAAGAGAGTGGGGGCCCATATTCAACATCCTCAAAGAACAGAACCTTCAGCCCAGAATTTCATATCCAGCCAAAATAAGCTTCACAACTGAAGGAAAAATAAAATCTTTTATGAACAAGCAAGAACTCAGACATTTTATTACCACCAGGCCTGCTTTACAAGAGCTTCTGAAAGAAGCATTACACACAGAAAGAAACAACCAGTATTAGCCTTTCTAAAAATACACCAAGAAGTAAAGAGCACCAACATAAAGAAGAATTTACACCAACGAATGGATAAAACAGCCAGTTAACATCAAATGGCAGTAACCCTAAATTTAAATTGACTAAATCCCCCAATCAAAAGACACAGCCAAAACCCAACGGCATGTTACATCCACACCTGTTTCACATGCAAGGATACACAAAGACTCAAAACAAAGGGATGGAGAAAGATTTACCAACCAAATGGAGAGCAAAAATAAATAATAAATAAATAAAAAGCAGGAGTTGCAATTCTCGTATCGGATAAAATAGATTTTAAAGCAACAAAGATATAGTGGTAAAAGGATCAATGCAACAACAAGAGCTAATGATCCTAACACCCAGATACATAGAGACTTAGACTCAATGAGACAGAAAATTAATAAGGATATCAAGGTCTCAAACTCAGATCCGGAACAAGTAAACTTAATAAATATTTATAGAGCTCTCCACTTCAAATACACAAAATATACATTCTTGTCAATACCACATTACACCTACCCATAGGTTTAAATGAAACATTGATTGGCCATTATTAATACCCAATTTTTTTCAGAATAAAGCACTATTTCCATTTACTCTCCCTCTTTCTCTTCCTCTTTCTTCCTCTCCTTTACTTATTTTTTTTTTCTTTTCTTCTCTCAAAAAAAAGAAATCAACGTGTAAACCTCTAGATCCAGGTCGGCAATGTCTCTCTCATTGCTTGATTTCCTTCCTTCCCTTCCCTCCCTCCCTCCCTTCCCTCTTCCTCCCTTCCTTTCTTCCTTCCTTCATCCCTGCCTTCCTCCCTACCGTCCTCCTTCCCTCCCTTCCTGCCTTCCCCCCACAAAAAATAAATAAATAAATGTAAGATCTCAAACTATAAGAATCCTAGAAGACAGGAGGCTGAGGCAGGAGAATTGCTTGAACCTGGGAGGCGGAGGTTGTGGTGAGCTAAGATCAAGCCATTGCACTACTGCCTGGGCAACAAGAGCGAAACTCCATCTCAAAAAAAAAAAAAAACACAATCCTAGAAGAAAGCCTAGGATACACCATCTGGACATCAGCCTTGGGAAAAAATTTGTAACTAAGTCCTCAAAAGCAATGGTTATAAAAACAAAAATGGATAAATGGGACTTAATGAAACTGAAAACTTCTGAACAGTAAAAGAAATTATCAACAGAGTAAACAGACAACTTACATAATGAGAGAAAATATTTGCAAACTATGCATCTGACAAGGCCTAATATTCAGAATCTGTAAGGAATTTAAACAATTGAACAAATAAAAAAACAAATAACCCCATTAAAAATGGGCAAAAGACTAGCCGGTGCAGTGGCTCAGGCCTGTAATCCCAGCACTTTAGGAGGCCCAGGCGGGCAGATCATGAGGTCAGGAGATTGAGACTATCCTGGCTAACACAGTTAAACGCCATCTCTACTAAAAATACGAAAAATTGGCTGGGTGTGGTGGCACATGCCTGTAGTCCCAGCTACTCAGGAGGCTGAGGCAGGAGAATCGCTTGAACCTAGGAGGCAGAGGTTGCAGTGAGCTCAGATCACGCCACTGCACTCCAGCCTGGGCTAAGCTGAGTAAGGTGGGAGGAGAAAACATAACGGGGTACCAAAATAGCAGAAAGGTGGAGGCTCAATGATTGTTGCTCTTAATGGGGCCGAAAAATTGTTAGAGAGGAGGTATAAGAAGGAGTGGCCTGCAAATCTGTAAAATTGAATTAGAGAGTGGAATGCTTGAAATTGAGAAGACAGAGAGATTGCAGTTATTGGTAATGACCAAAATATGATGAGAGACAGATTCAGATGTGGGGGAGAGGGGAGTAAAAATACTACAAGAATGGGGACTATAAAACTCAAAGGAGGAATGACCTATGAGATGTTGAAATCAAGAATTGTGATTGGGAATAGTTCTAAGTTGTTGACCTGAGATGTGGTGAGTGGAAGAGCTAGCTTCCAGTCCAGGTCTACATGGTTGCAATGCCTTGGCCATCATCAGTATTCTCCTGGCATAGCCACCAGTGCTGACAACTTCTTCTTCTGGCCTTCCTTGTCCCTTCAATTCTCCCCTTTTCTCCTAATTTCCTCACCATAGAACATTTCCTGCATGCACAACAGACTATCAAGCCTCAGAGAGGGTAAAAAACTGCCTAAAATTAAACAGCTCCAAAATGGACTCATTTGCTACCCAGGAGGGAGGATGAGATGTGTGGCAAACGGTTGAATGACTGAACCAAGAAAAAAGTACTTCCTGTGAAGGAAATAACAGGGATAAAGGATTCAGACCAAGAAGAGCGAGTTTTCATGGCAGCCCTGACGCTTCAGAGGCGTTTTCAGTTTCTACTCATTTGCTTCCTAAATGTTTACATGATAAGGGATGAGCAGAGGGGAAGCGTTTAAAGATTTAATAACGATGTTGTAAAGGTCATTACAAACTTCTTATGATTGCTTATCTTTATCTTTTAATTCCTATTTTGAGAAACAGGAAGACAAATAAACAGGAAAGTCCCTAACAGGATCTAATTGAATAAAAATAGCACTGACAGGAAACAAACATCTTAAAACTTAAAAGAAGGAACAGTGGACTGTATGGATTGGTAAAATCCTGCAGTACTGATGACTTGTAATTGATACTGAAAATCATCAGTTACTGTTAAATAGAACAGTGACCAACATTTGGACAACAGTTTAATGCTACCGGCAACCCCTTTCTGCCATGTCAGACATTTCCCAAAACTGCTACCTGCCAAAATGGGAATCAGAACTGGCAGTGCCTCTGTGCTAGTGGTCAAGTAATACCACCATATATTGGCCTAAGAGGCAACTGCCTAAAAATAATAGCTAGCATTTACTGAGTGTCATTATGTGTTAGACACTGGGCTATGGGTTTTACACGCAAGATTTTAAAGGAGCTAGAAAAAAATCACTATACCTAAAAAGTTTATCCCAAACATTTCTACTTCATCAATTCTAAGCCTCCGTTAGCTTTTTTAGTGCTTTGAATGTAAATTAATTTATCAAACTACCCAGAGTTTGTTTAGTGAACATTTATAGAACACTGTTGTATGTAGGTGTCACAGGGCAAATTTCAGAACTGGGGTTCAGCCCAGGAGGCCACTTGGGTTCTTGGCTTTTTGGCTTTGCACACGCAGGAATTCAAGCCAATAGAGTGAAGTGAAAGCAGGTTTATTAAGAAAGTACAGGAATCAAGTGATGGCTACTCCACAGGCAGAGCATCGCAGAGGGCTGCTGGTTAGCTATTTTTATGGTTACTTCTGGATTATATGCTAAACAAGGGGTGGATTATTCATGAGTTTTCCAGAAAAGGGCAGGGAATTCTCAGAACCAAGGGTTCCTCCCTTTTTTAGACTATATAGGGTAACTTCTAAAAATTGCCATGGTATCTGTAAACCGCCATGGGGCTGGTGGGAGTGTCTCTTAGCATGCTAATGAATTATAATTAGCATATAACGAGTAGTGAGGACGACCAGAGGTCACTTTCATTGTCATCTTGGGTTTGTTGGGTTTTGCATTCTTGACCACATTCTGTTTTCTTAGCTGGGTCTCTGTGACCTGTACCTTTTGAAACCAGTCCTGCCAAACTCCTATCTCATGGACATTCAGATGCTCACTGTGAATAAAGAGATAGACAAGACATAGCCCTTCGGGAGCTAATAATCTAGTTAAATATTAAAATCAGAATCTGTCAAATCTGTTGTTTCTGGCTATCATGTGTTTCTTAGTTAAAAAGGACACTTGATTAGAAATCAGGAGAGTTTTCCTACTCCCTCTGCCACCAACTTAATCAATTGTCAAGACTGCAGGTAAATAATTGTCCTTTGAAACCATTTGCATCTCTTAAAAGAAATCCTTTGCATCATGGTTCCTACATTCCCTTCCAGGGCTGCCAATCTATGAATTTACTGCTACTTTATTTTTATTGATTTAATCCGTATATCACTGTGTGTCAAATACTATTTTAGACACTTTACGAATATTAACCTACTTACTACTTGTTATAATCCTACTATGTAAATACTGTCATTATCCCTAATATTTATATCAAAACTATTATTATTCCCTTTACAGATGATGAAACTGAGGCACAAAGTCATTTGAAACACCTAAGATTATAGGGACATGAATGAATCTAGAAACTATCATTCTCAGCAAACTGACACAAGAACAGAAAATCAAACACTGCATGTTCTCACTCATAGGCAAGTGGTGAACACATGGACACAGGTAGGGGAGTATCACACACTGGGGTCTGTTGGGGGAATAGGGGAGGGACAGCAGTGGGTGGGGAGGTTGGGGAGGGATAATATGGTGAGAAATGCCAGATGTAGGTGATGAGGGGATGGAGGCAGCAAACCACATTGCCATGTATGTACCTATGCAACAGTCCTGCATGATCTGCACATGTACCCTAGAACCTAAAGTACAATAAAAAAAAATATATATATATGATATATTTTACTCTTGAGACTTACTTTGCTTTGCTGAGTGATATATAAGCAGCCTTTGAAATTTCATAATAGGTAGAGTTAGGTTATTAGTCTGTAGAATCCGTTTTTTACTTGGGTAGGTAGAACAAAAATCTCAGAAAAAGCTGTAGTCATTCACCCAGGATGGTGAAACAATAAGTCTGTCACGGTCACAAACATACACACAGCAGCCACAGCACTTACCCCTGACCAACCAGTGGGAATTCTTGGGAACCCTTTTTGTTTTTTCTGTTCCCCAATTCCTATATTGTCTCCTTCCCCCTCATTAATGAGAGAAGGTATGTGAAAGTGCCTAACACAGAAATGGGATCATTTTATTGATTAATTGGTCGATTGATTGTTTGGTTGGTTGAGACAGGGTCTTACTCTGTCACTCAGTTTGGAGTGCTACTGTCACTCACGGTAGCCTCAAACTCCCAGGCTCAAGTGATCCTCCCACCTCAGCCTCCCGACGAGCTGGAACTACCACCACACCCAGCTAATTTTTAAAATTTTAATAGGGAAACTCCTGGGCTCAAGCAATCCTCCTACCCCAGCTTCCCAAATTGCTAGCATTGCAGGTGTGAGCCACGTCACCCAGCCACAACTAGCTCATCTTACTCTCCAAAAAAATTGCCTTTCCTCCTTCTCTTGCTCTTTTTCCCTCCATCCATCTTTCCTTTCTCCCTCACACTCAGCCTTTCAATCTTACTCTTTCATAGTGATGTTTTCTGCCTTTCTAGCCACTTTCTAACCAAATGTAATCACATTTGGTAGAAATCTCTATCCCAAAAGTGTCTATGGATTTCTGCAACATGTTGCAGAATTCCTTTTGGCTTCCCCTTCCATCTACGTCAGGGTTCATTTGTCTGTTCTACCGTTGTACACCCTGCAGTTGGATCCTCCCCCACAGCCCTACAACCTCGTCCCCTGCACTTCCCTTTGCTGCCACACCTTCCATGTCCCTGAAATTCCAACTTTCTGTGTTGCCCTGTGCCTTAAAGCTTCTCTGAAAGCACCAGGTTTGGCCCGACCTTATCCATCTTGGCACTCCACCTATTTGACAACACAAACTGAAATTTGAACAATGCATAATTCATTGATTATATTACCAAATGGTGGTCAAAGGACACCAGTTTTAGACTTAGCAGCATATGTAGAACAACAGATTTTTATAACTCACTTGGTATTAATAATAGATCTTTAACTTTTGTTTTTAATTGACAAAAAGCTATATATATTTATCACGTACAACGTGATGTTTTGAAATATGTATACATTGTGGATTGGTGAAATCAAGCTAATTAACATGAGTCTTATTCCACATACCAATTTTTTTGTGGTGAGAACATTTAAAATCTACTCTTAGAAAAGATCAAGAGTACAATACACTGTTATTAACTATATTCACCATGTCGCACAATAGCTCTCTTGAATTTATTCCTCCTGTCTAACTGAAATGTTGCACCCTTTGACCACATATTCTCAAAACTGCCCCATCTTCCCCACCAGCCCCTGTTAACCACAATTCCACTGTCCACTTCTGTGAGTTTAACTTCTTTAGATTCCACATGTAAGTGAGATTATGCAATATTTTTCTCTCTGTATTTGGCTTATTTTACTTAACATAATGTCCTTTAGGTTTCAGCCATGTTGTTGCAAATGACAGGATTCCCTTCTTTTCTTATGGCTGAAAACTATTCCATTGTATGTATATACCCTCACTCTACACTGCTGCTCATCTGCCTGCCTCTCTTGCTAGACTAGACCATGAGCTCCAGAGAGAGGGCTGTGTTCTTTTATCCCTGCACCTCCACTTCTGTTCTGTCAGTGTCTATCACATGCGAATGCTTAAGAATATTGCCCAGGCCGGGCATGGTGTCTCATATCTGTAATCCCAGCACTTTGGGAGGCCGAGGCAGGAGGATCACTTGAGTCCAGGAGTTGAAGACCAGCCTGCGCAAAACAATGAAACTCCATCTCTACAAAAAAATACAAAAATTAACCCAGTGTCATCGTGGTGCATGCCTGTAGTCCCAGCTACTCCAGAGGCTGAAGCAGGAGAATTGTTTGAACCCAGGAGGCAGAGATTGCAGCCAGTAGAGATCATACCACTGCACTCAATCCTGGGACCCAGAGAAAGAATCCCTCTCAAAAAGAAAAAAGAATGTTGCTTGAACAAAAAAGGAGGAAAGAATGAAAGTATCCCACACTGGTTTTCTTCATCTATCCGTCCATTGACAGACAGACATTCAGGTTGATTCCATATCTTGGCCATTGTGAATAACGCTGCAATGAACATTAGAAGATAGATATCCCTTCAACATACTAATTTCATTTTCTTTGGACATATACACAGTAGTGGGATTGCTGGATCATACTGATACCGATAGTATTTCAAGTACATTTGCAAATTTTTTTTCTTCTTTTTTTTTTCACTGTCACCCAGGCTGGAGTGCAGTGGTATGATCTCAGCTCACTGCAACCTCCACCTCCCAGGTTCAAGCAATTCTCCTGCCTCAGCCTCCCGAGTAGCTGGAACTACAGCTGCATGCCACCACTCTCGGCTAATTTTTTGTATTTTTAGTAGAGAAAGAGAGACAGGGTTTCATGGTATTATCCAGTATGGTCTCGGTCTCCTGAATTCGTGATCTACCCACCCAGGCCTCCCAAAGTGCTGGGATTGCAGGCGTGAGCCACCGTGCCTGACCGATATTCCCAACTTTTAAAAAATTTAAAAAGTAAGGTGATCCTTATATTAGTGTGACTTTCATGCATCGTGACGTCATCCTGAGTGGTAGCTACAGAAAAGATGCTGCGAGGTTCTCTCCAGCAATGGGCAACCCCTACCTCTGCCCATGGGAGAACCTCATTCAGGTGAACTGCATCTATCAAATGTGTCATAATGAGGGAAACGTTTCAAACTACTGGGGAAGGGAAAAGGGCATGGATTTTGAGTCAAAAGACATGAGATTAGATCCAAGCTTTTCATTTACTTTCAGTTTAACTCTGGCCAATTTACTGCTTCCATTTAGCTCTTGGCTTTTTGTCTATAAAAGGGAGAATTTAGTATATTAATCCCGGAGGTCCCTAATACTTTCAAGTTCTAATATTGCGAGATTCTAAGCTTACTGTCCAAATTGTTCAAATGTTCTATTTTGTTAAATTGCTTATAACAGCAGCAATTTCTAAACTCACTATTAAGTGGCATTAAGTAATGATTAGCATTGTGCTACGTAAGGTTTGAGGATGCAAAGGAAAATATAAAGCATGGTTCTTACTCTCACTGAGTCTTCGTCTATTTGTGGAGAGAAAATTTAATAAGGCTAATTAGCATGAAGAAGTAGGAAATAAAATTATTCTAATTCTAGTTACACCTAAAACTCAGAAGAAAATTCAAAATAGATAACTAGTGTGATCATGATATTGACTCTAAGCTAGGCTTTACAGCATGGGCAGATTTTGATGGTAGACAAAGGAAAAGATCTTTACGTAGAAAGGAAGCAAATAGTGAGTATTTGAAAGAATATATGGGAAGTATGATTGGATAGTAAGAGTAGAACTATATTATCAAAAGTTTAGAGAGAGGTAAGCAGAAAATTTCAGATTTGTTTCCATGAATAATTAGAGGCATTAAAGGATTTTTGAGCCAATAAATAATATGACAAGTGCACAAACCAAATGACAAGTTAAAGGAAAAAAAGATCTTAAATATGGCAGGTTTCAAATCCAAGGGCATGTTATAAGTTTTAAAAATAAAATCATTTTAAAATAAGGAAGAAGAAAAAAGAACGAAAACCTCCTGCCTCTCGTTTCCTGGTACCACAATCTGGGGACTATTAGCTGGAACAGTGGAGAGTTTTAATTGCCTCTTAATTGACACTGCATGGGGAGGGAACCAATTGCTAAGGTAACCAGGTCCCAAGCCATATGGGGCTTTGCAGAGTCATTCCAACACCTTGAGCTACCCTTGGAAATGAACAGGCAGTCCTGTTAAGCTGCTCAGTCCCTGGCCAAGCACCTGCTTCTAACATCCACCCAAAAGAAGGCAGGACAGTGATCTGGGCCAGCTGACATTTCTAGGTGATTTTGAAAGAGAAGTTCGATGCCAAAATTTTGTCAGAAAATGTGAAAAGATCAATTTCTCCCATTGGGCTCCAATCTCTCTGCCAAAATGATTTTAAGTGGAACATCCTAAAAATTTTTCAGCAGGACTTCGTAGCCACAGGGTGTTAAAGTTGGAATTATCCTTTTGCCAATTGGGGAAATAAACCCAGGGTAGAGAAGGAAAATTTTCAAGGTCAAATTTTAATTAACAACAAACCTGGCATTAGACCCCAGATTTTTCCAGTCCCTAGACAAGTGGTTTCTCCAATTCATCAAATGGCCTGTCACAATATTGCTTGTTGAATTAGAGTAGGAATTCCAGGCAGTCTTCAAGATCAGTGTGGTGGACAGCAGGCTGAAGGTGGGGTGGGAGTGGAGCTTCTTAAAATTCCCAAGCATGTAGGATACTATCTATGGAAAAGACCCTCCACAACTAAAAACTAAGAAAATACCTTAAATCTGGTTATCCTGTAAGCAAAGTCTAGATTAATACTTGACAAATCAACTTCTAGATCTCTGGATATTGTGATAAAATCACCCTCTTTTAAATGCAATTTCAGGCTGGGGGCGGAGGCTCACACCTGTAATCCCAGCACTTTGGGAGGCCAAGGCAGGTGGATCACCTGAGGTCAGGAGTTTGTGACCAACCTGGCCAACATGGTGAAATCCTGTCTCTACTAAAAATACATGGGGGTGCATTCCTTGCAATGTCAGCTACTTGAAACAGAGTTTGCTCTATTGCGTCTTTCTTCTCATTTTTCTCACTTTGTGTTCTCACACTCTAATCGTATTAGACTTCTCCCCACTCTCAGATCATTAAGTTGTACTTACACTGTTCCTTTTTCCGTGTCTCTGTTCAAGTTCTCTGTGATTGAAATGGCTTCTTTCTCCTAGTCCCCTAATTATATATATACATATTTTTTGTTGTTGTTGTTGTTGTTGCTTTCTGAGACAGAGTCTCGCTCTGTTGCTCAGACTGGAGTGCAGTGGCGCAATCTCAGCTCACCACAACCTCCACCTCCAGGTTCAAGAGATTTTCTTGCCTCAGCCTCCCAAGTAGTTGGGATTGCAGGCACGTGCCACCATGCCCAGCTGTACTTTGTAAAAATTAGATTTAGGGGCCAAGCGTAGAGGAGCATGCCTGTAATCCCAGCTACTTGGGAGGCTGGGGCAGGAGAATCGCTTGAACCTGGGAGATGGAGGTTGTGGTGAGCTGAGATGGTGCCATTGTACTCCAGCCTCAGCAACAAAAGTGAAAAAAATTCTGTCTCAAAAAAATAATAATAATAATAAAGTCCTATCCATTGATCAAGGCCTAACTTCATCTTTTCTCTTCCAAATCCTCCCCAAGTCCCTTTGGCAGATGTCTGAAGAGGACATCTATAGTTTTTGCCTTGCTAGTATCCTTTCTTTCTTATTATGTTATCAACAAACCCTCTTTTCAAATTGTCATGTTGGGACTATCAAATATAGTGCACAATTTTTTTCTTTGTGCATCCAAATTCACCATCACCGTCACCATCACACACTAGTACAGAATTGCCCATGTGATCTAAACCAAGCAAAAAGCCTCTCTATTAAATTATGGAGTCGATTCACAGACAGAGGGCCATCTTGTTGGGAGTTCTTGAGTCTTGGGTGATTTCAGTAGCAGTATGCATGACCTCAGGCCACTGAGTTCATAAGGGTTACCTTTCTGGACCTGTCTTTTCAAAATCTTGTTATCCACCCTTCCTTCAATTCTAAGAACTATTGGGTTTCCTTCAATAAATTATTCGTTTTATTGATTAAAGTTTCTGATGTAAGCAATCAAGAAAGCTGAATGGTCACATTCTCTCTAATATTTCAGGAGTTCTTTCTTGGTCACTCTATCCCATTCCTCACCTTTCTTAGATCCCCCCGCAAAAAATAGAAATGTTCAGGTGTGCGTCTGCCTCTCCCATTGAACTACAGGCTCCTAACCAAGTACTCTATCCTCCTCACTTCCTCTATTGTCGATTTTCATACCATGGGTCCTCAGAAAAATGTTATTGGAATTGAAATTGAGAAAACACGTTTTCTTTCCATTTCACACTAATTAACATCCTCATATAATAGTTCTAGAAGAGAACATTTCTCAAATGCTTGGAATAATTGAATCTTAGGACTGGAAGAGACCTTTAAGTTCCAGAGCTACGATCTGATCCTTATATCCTTATGATATAATTCCTGTGATATCATGGGAATACAAATAGATATCAATGGAATGTCTGTCATGGGCAACATGATTGTCACCCAGCTCTAGAAGAGTTACTCTCTGTCTCATTCCCTTTTCCAGTGTTGAAGGGCAAAACCAGAGGCAGGTTTGGTGTAAGGAAAAAAAAACAGAGAGAGGACAGGGTTAGGAACTCGCAGTTTTTAAAAGAAGCAAGATAGACTAACAGAAAAAACTGGGGGATTGGGCACAAGCAGCAATATTTTACTTTTCTGGTAAGGCTTTTGCTCCCATATATGCTTGGAGGTCTTCAAAAGCGCATCTTAGCAGTGTGTAAGGGAAAATACAGAGCAGAGCTGACTGCTTCAAAGGGCATACAGAGCCTGGCTCCTCAGAGAGGTCTCTAGTCCTGGCAAAGCCTGTCCTGCTCTGTGTCACGGTGGAAAGTAGGACTAATGTCAGGCTCTGATGGGATTTCTCCATCTTTTGTGTTTGCTTATTCTTTCAATCTTATTTCACTTCAAGCTTCGATTATCAAGGGTGATGTCTGTTTTATTTTTCTTGGATTTGCCGTTCTCTTGATTTATAAAATCCCAGATAAAGTCAATGTATACTTTTCCAACACGCCATTGAAACTGAGTTGCAGGACAGCAAGATGGGCACTGTGCCGGGCTCAGTGGAGTGGGCTCTACTCCTCAATTAGGAAAAATGAGATAGGATCGAGAGACTTTCCTCCCTTTAACGCCTTGTCACTGCACTTTGGGTATCCAAAATAAAGGACAGAATGTATGACTTCATTACTAAATTAAAATATCATCTGAAATCATTAACAAAAGAAGGACATACGTGGGGTTTCTTGGGTGTTTGATCAACACAAGTCAACCCCCTGAATCAAATCACTGTTGCTTAAATGTATTGAAAAAGAAATTATCCGTGGGTGTAGCTGAGGATCAGATGCAGGCCAAAGGCGGGGCTGATGACCACACATTAAAGCTGCCTTGTGCACCGCCTTCACCCCAATGGTAATGTTTCAATTTATGCACCCACCAAACAACTTCTGTCCACCCCAACTAATACAATGTATTTTCAAAATTTTTGATCTTTGCTTTTTTCATAGTTTAAAATTTATATTTTGTTATATTTTCAAATTGCCTGTTCTTTATAAAAGTACTAGGAAAAACCAAGGTGAGCTTCATATAAAAGATAATTTTGACAGCCTGACCAACATAGTGAAACCCTGTCTCTGGTAAAAATACAAAAATTAGCCAGGCATGGTGGTGGGTGCCTGTAGTCCCAGCTACTGGGGAGGCTGAGTCAAGAGAATTGCTTGAACTTGGGAAGAGAGATTGCAGTGAGCCAAGATTATGCCACAGCACTCCAGCCTGGGCGACAGAGTGAGACTCAGTCTCAAATAATAATAATAATAATAATTTTGAGACAGGTAAGATCTTTTCAAGAATGACACAAAATCAGAATTATAAAAAAGTGAGAAATTTAAGTATATAAAAATTGAAATTTCCAGATGTTAAAAATAATACAAACAAAGTCAAAATAAATGACAAGGGAAGAAATTAGCAGAACATTTAAAATACAAAAGGCTAATTGTATTAACTCATCAAACTTTTATTATTATAAATTTAATCAATTTATTATTGAATTAATTGAACTATTAACTTTTATGGGTGCATAGTGGGTATATCCATTTATAGTGTACATGAAATATTTTGATACAGGCATACCATGAGTAATAATCACATCAGCATAAATGGGGTATTCATCACCTCAAGCATTTACTGTTTCTTTGTGTTATAAATATTCCAATTAAATTATTTTAGTTGTTTTTAAATATACAAAGGTTTTATAATTTTATTATTGTAATTTACAAATTGACATACATTTAGCTTTTTTTTTTTTTTTTTTTTTTTTTGCGACAGAGTTTTGCTCTTGTTGCTCAGGCTGGTGTGATCTCGGCTCACACAACCTCCACCTCCTGGGTTCAAGCAATTCTCCTGCCTCAGCCTCTCAAGTATCTGGGATTACAAGCATGTGACACCATGCCTGGCTAATTTTTCTTTTTTTAGTAGAGACGGGGTTTATCCACATTGAGCAGGCTGATCTCAAACGCCCGACCTCAGGTGATTCACCAGCCTCAGCCTCCCAAAGTGCTGGGATTACAGGTGTGAGCCACAGTGCCTGGCCAAATTTAGCTTTTGTATATTTATAATTATAAATTATATTAATTTATTTTAAAAGGTTGTATAAATTAATAGGAAAGACTAAATTTTAACACGGGAAAAATGAAGTAAAATATTTATAAGCATAAACTCTGTTTCTCCTCCTTTTACACTCTCATTTCACACATTTGGAATCAAAATCCAAATCCTTCTGAGGCTTATCATCCGAGGCATTATCTGGCTCCCCTCCACCTCTTTAATTTCATTTCTTGCCATTATTCCCCTCATTTTCCTATTCCAAATAAACTGGCCTTCTTCCAATTTCTTGATTTCCTCATGCATTCTCTCCCCTTGAAACACATCCCCCTCCTTAAAAAGTAAAAATAAAATAAAACCCTTATCTTTTACAGACATTCAAATCTTACCTCAGATGACACTTTCACAGAGAAGTCTTTCTTGACTATTGAAACCCCCTACCCTGTGGTAAATGAAGTCCCCTGTTATTCGTTCTCATCTTCCCTCCCTTTTCCCTTCATTACACTTTACAGTTTATTATATACATATATGTGTTGATCCATTTATTTCTTCGACACTAGATGGTAAACATACCAAGCAGCTCACTCTATCTCCAGGACTTAGTTAATTGCCTGGCACAAAAGATAGTTAAAGAAGTGTTATCTAAATTCAAGCTTGTTTTAGATTTTCTTATGCCTCGATCAGACTTGAAAGCATTCTTCGTAACTTCTTCCTGTATTATTGCATTGTCTCAAACACTAGGTGTCAAAGTACGGTCCTTGAATCAGCAGCAGCAGCAGCATCTCAGAACTCGTTAGAAAAGCAGATTCCTGAGCCCCAACCCAAACCTCCTGAATCAGAATCTCTGGGTATAGGGTCCAACGATCTGTGTTTTAACAAGTTCTCAGGTGATTTTTGGTGAGAACCACTGCTGTAGGATATTACTAGCATTAGTAATCTACAAACTCAAATGTCACATGGCTTAATCACTGTAATTTATTTCTCACTCATGTAACAGTCCAACATGGGTGCTCCATGAGGTTATTTAGAGACCTTGGCCAGGGACCTCAGCTGACAGAGGCTATGCCAACTGAGACATGTGACTTCCAGGGTTTTGCCCCGGACTTTGATATCTAGTGGAGGAACACAGTAGAGAGAATCGGGATAGTATGCCGGCTTATTAAGCGCCGCAGCCCAGAGATGACAGGTAATAACTCCACCCACATCCCACTGGGCATAACCAGTCATATGGCCCCATTTTTTAAAAAAAATTTTTAATTGTTATGGCTATATAGTAGGTATATACATTGTTGGGTAAATGAGACATTTTAATACAGGCATATGATGAGTAATAATTACATCAGGGTAAATGGTGTATCCATCACCTCAAGCGCTTATCATTTCTTTGTGCTACAAACATTCCAATCATACCCTTTGAGATGTTTTTAAAATACAAAAATTATTGTTGCGTATAATCACCCTGTTATGCTATCAAATATTTTATCTTATTTATTCTATCTAACTATATGCTTTTGTCTTTTAACAACATTCATTTACCTACCCCCTACCCTTCCCAGCCTCTGGTAATCCTTATTCTACTCTATATCCCTGTGAGTTCAATTGTTTTAATGTTGAGCTCCCACAGATAAGTGAGAACATGCAAAATTTGTCTTTCTGCACCTGACTTATTTCATTTAACATAATATTCTCTAGTTCCAACCATGTTGTTGTAAATGACAGGATTTCATTCCTTTTAATGGTTAATACTCCGTTGTGTAATGTACCATATTTTCTTTATCCATTTGTCTGCTGATGGACACTTAGATTGCTTCCAAATTTTGGTTATTGTCAATAGTGCTGTAATTGAACTATGTTCAATAACAGTGGTGACAGTGAGCATTCTTACCTTTTTCCATATCTTAGAGGAAAGGCTTTCAGTTTCGCTCCATTCAGTGGAATTCTAGCTGTGGGTCTGCTGCTTAAGGCTTTTATTGTGATGAGGGGTGTTCCTCCTATGCCCAGGTTTTTTTTTAGGCTTTTTAATCATAAAAGGATGTTGAATTTTATCAAATACCTTTTCAGCAATAAATTGAAATGATCACATGGTTTTTGTTCTTCATTCTGATAAATACAGTGTATCACATTGATTGGTGTGTGTTGTACAATCCTTGCACCCTTGGGATAAATCCCACTTGGTCGTGATGAATGATCGTATTGATGTATAGTCAAATTTGGTTTACTAGCATTTTATTGAGGATTTTTGCATCAGTGTTGGCCTGTATTTGTTTGTTTTGTTTTTTTTGAATGATTTTGGAAGTATTCCCTCCTCCTTCAATATTCAGCATAGTTTGATTAACATATTCTGTAAATGTTTGGGAGAATTCAGCAGTGAAACCATCAGGTCCTGGGCTTTTCTTTGCAGGGAGACTTTATTATAGCTTCAATCTCACCACTTGTTTTTGGTCTGTTCAGGTTTTGGATTCATTCACAGTTCAGTCTTGGTAGATTGTATGTGTGTAGAAATGTATCCATTTCTTCTAGGTTTTCCAATTTATTGGCATATAGTTGCTCATGGTATTCTCTAATAATCCTTTGGATTTCTGTGGTAGCAGTTGTAATGTCTCTTCTTCTCATCTCTGATATTATCTACTTGGGTTTTTTCTCTTTTTTTTTTTTTCTTAGTCTGGCTAAGGGTTTGTCCATTTTATCCTTTTGAAAAATTGACTTTTCATTTTGTTGGTCTTTTGTTTTGTTTTGTTTAATTTCAATTGTATTTATGTTTACTCTGATCTTCATTATTTCTTATCTTCTACTAATTTTGGGTTCTGTTTGCTCTTGCTTTTTTAATTCCTTAAGATGCATCACTAGGTTGTTATTTGACCTTTTTTTTTTTGGAAACAGAGTCTTGCTCTGTCACCCAGGCTGGAGTGCAGTGGCACAATCTTGACTCACTGCAACCTCTGCCTCCTGAGGTCAAGTGATTCTCCTTCCTCAGCCTCCTGAGTTGCTGGCACTACAAGTGTATGCCACCATGCCTGGCTAATTTTATTTTTGTATTTTTAGTAGAGACGGGTTTCACCATGTTAGCCAGGATGGTCTCAATCTTCTGACCTTGTGATCCACCCACCTTAGCCTCCCAAAGTTCTGGGATTACAGGTGTGAGCCACCATGCCCAGTCGTATTTGAAAGTTTTCTACTTTTTTGTTGTAGGAGCTTATTGCTATAAACTCTCCTCTTATTACTGCTTTTGCTGTACTCAATGGTTTTGGGGTGTTCTGAGTCCATTTTCCTTTGTTCTAAGAAAATTTTAAATTTCCTTCTTAATTTCTTCATCGACCCACTGGTTATTCAGAAGCATATTGTTTAATTTCCATGTGTTTGTATAGTTTCAAAACTTTCCCTTCATATTAGTTTTTAGTTTTATTCCATTGTGGAGAGAGAACATATTTTATATAATTTTAATTTTTGAATATTTTACAACTTGTTTTGTGGCCTAACCGATGGTCTAACCTTGAGAATGATCCATGTACTAAGAAGTTTGTGTATTCTGGAGACATTGAATAAAATGTTCCGTAAGTATCTATTAGGTTCATTTGGTCTATAGTGCAGATTAAGTGCAATGTTCCTTTGCTGATTTTCTGTCCAGATCATCTGTCTAATGTTGAAAGTGGGATGTTGAAGTCTCTAGCTAGTATTGTATTAGAATCTCCCTCTCATTAGCTCTGATAATATTTCGTTTCTATATTTGGGTGCTCCAGTGTTGGGTGCATGTATATTTATAATTGTTTTATCTTCTTACATAATTGACCCCTTTATCATTATATAATTACCTTATTTGTCTCTTTTCATAGCTTCTGTCTTGAAATCTATTTTTTCTGATATTAGTATTGTCACCTCTGCTCTTTTGGGGTTTCCATTTGCAGGGAATATCTTTTTCCATCCCTTTATGTTGAGTCTGTATGTTTCTTTATAGGTGAAGTGTGTTTCTTGTAGGCAACAGATTGTTGGGTTTTGTTTTTTATCCATTTAGCTGCTGTGTTTTGACTGGAAAGTTTATTCTATTTACAATGTCATTATTGATGAGTAAGGACTTAGTCCTGCCATTTTGTTATTTGTTTTCTTGTTGTTTTGTGGTCTTCCTTCCTTCACTCTTTCCTTCCTTTTAGTGAAGGCAATATTTTCTGATAATATAGTATATTTTAATATAATATATTTCTTTTATTTTCTTTTTTGTGTATCTGCTATAGGTTTTTTTATTTGAGGTTGTCATGAGGCTTGCAAATAACATCTTGTAACCCATTGTTTTAAATGGATTTCAACATGGCCAGGTGTGGTGGCTGACGCCTGCAATCCCAGCACTTTGGGAGCCTGAGGTGGGAGGATAAGGTGAGGCCAGGAGTTCAAGACCAGGCTGGCCAATATGGTGAAACCTTGTCTATACTAAAAATACAAAATTTTTTTATTTTTCTCTCTGCCTAATAAATCACTTTCTGCAAAACTCTTTGGGTACAATATTTACTTGAACGAGCTCACTGCACCTCCAGGGCCTCTTCCCCCATTCCTGGGGCAGGGGAGGCCATACTAAAAATACAAAAATTAGCTGGGTGTGGTTGCACACATGTGTAATCCCAGCTACTTGGGAGGCTGAGGAAGAAGAATTGCTTGAACTCAAGAGGTAAAGGCTGCGGTGAGCCGAGATCGCAGCACTGCACTCCAACCTGGGCAACAGATTGAGACTTCGTCTCAATAAATAAATAAATAAGCTGATGACAACATTGATTGAAAAAAAATAACAAGTAAGCAAAGAGAAAACTAATAAAAGCTCTAAACTTTAACTTCATCCTCGCACTTTTTAACTTTTTGTGTTTTGTATTTATATCTTACTAAGCAGTTTATATCTTGAAAAGTTGTTGTACTTATTATTTTGGGTAGGTTTACCTTTTAGTCTTTCTACTCAAGGTATGAGTAGTTTATACACCACAATTAGTGCTACAATATGTAAACGTGTTTGTCTGTATCCTATTACCAGAGAGTTTTGTACCTCCAAAGGATTTCTTATCGCTCATTAATGTCCTTTTCTTTCAGTTAAAGAACTCCCTTTAGCATTTATTGGAGGACAAGTCTGGTGTTAATGAAATCCTTCAGCTTTTGTTTATCTGGGAAAGTCTGTCTTTCTCCTTCATATTTGAAGGTTATTTTCAGTTGTTACACTATTCTAAAATACAAGTTTTTTCCTTCAACACTTCAAATATGTCATGCCACTCTCTCCCTGCCTATAAGGTTTCCATTGAGAAGTCTGCTGCCAGACTATTGGAGCTCCTTTGCATGTCATTTGTTTTTTCTCTCTCACTGCTCTTGAGGGACTGTGTTAAATTCTCTTCCCAAGTCCACAAGGGGTGTGGTTTCAAAGGCAGACATTTCCTAGCCACATGCCTGACCTGCCTTCATTCACGTCTCCATCCAGGAACTAGAGTTCTTTGTCTAACTTTCGTGCCCACAGGCTAGGTAGACTGCCCTGGTGAGCTTTAGAAAGCCCGCCAAAAGCCTTGGAAGGAGGAGCTCTATTGCGAGCCAGGCAGCCAATCCTATATCAAAATTGAAGATCAATCACTCCAGGAAAGTTTGGACAAGCTCCTCTCAATGGACAAGAACTTGAATGGGTGGCAGTAACTCCAGAGTTAAAATCCCCTCTACTCCTTTACCTATACAGACTCTATCTCTGGATCCCCTCCCGTGACAGCATGGGAACTCTCTCTCTGTCTCTCTCTCTGCCTAATAAATCACTTTCTGCAAAACTCTTTGGGTACAATATTTACTTGAACGAGCTCACTGCACCTCCAGGGCCTCTTCACCCATTCCTGGGGCAGGGGAGGCCAAGAACCTGGGACACCCAGTTACATTCTTAGCATTCTTTCTTTGTCCTTTACCTTTGAGAGTTTTATTATTATTATTATTACTTTTTTTTTTTTGAGATGGAGTCTCTCTCTTTCACCCAGGCTGGAGTGCAGTGGCATGATCACTGCTCACTGCAATCTCTGCCTCCTGGGCTCCAGCAATTCTCCTGCCTCAGCCTCCAGAGTAGCTGGAACTATAGGCGTTTGTCACCACATCCAGCTAATTTTTGTATTTTTAGTAGAGACAGGGTTTTACCATGTTGTCAAGGCTGGTCTCAAACTCCTGAGCTCAAGCAATTTGCCCATGTTGCCCTCCCAAAGTGCTGAGATTACAGGCATGAGCCACTGCACCTGGCCCTGAGTTTGATTATTAAATTTCTTGAGATAGTCTTATTTGAGTCAAATCTGCTTGATGGTCTACAACCTTCTTGTAATTGAATATTGATATATTTCTCTAGGTTTGGAGAGTTCTCTGTCATTACCACTTTGAGTAAATTTTCTACCCTGATCTCTCTCTCCCTACCTTTGGTGTTTCTGCAGGAGGATGATGGTTGCAGTGGTCTACTCAGCCATCTTGCTCTGCCTCCTGCCCCTCCCCCATGCGACACTATTTAGATGGAAACAGACTGAGAAATGTAGTCCTCATTGGACAGCCGCTTCTCAGCAACAGTTGTATACCATGGAGGAGAATACAAATTTCTGATGCACAGCTGGCCATCTCCGTCACAGTTACATCATGGAAAATGCCACTTTTGAAACTTACCTTTATATAACTAGAATTTTTTAAGGGCACATCAGTAACTCGCTGTCTCAGCAAAAATCTCTAGAAGGCAGGCTCTAAGTCTCTCATTCTGGCTCCCATGATGTGACTCGCATGGGCAAAAAAGAGTCCACGCCATACTCTTTATCCATTCGGTAGAATTTGTTTCATTATTTTACATTTGTCCTGACAATAGCTTCAGTTTCTAATGTTCCTCATGCCATCAGGCAATCTGAGTTTGTCACAGCCATTCTGTCATTGCATTCTCATAGACATCAGCCTGGCTGACAGAGTGGGGCCCTCCAAGACTCTGCTGATTCCTTCGCCCCTGGGGAGGAAGAAAATGTCCCATCCTGGTTGGGTTGGGGCAGCAAACAGGACACATATCTCCTGCCCCTTCACCCTCCTCATTCATTAATAACACTCCACCATGCAGAAGTGTCTTTGGTGGTTAGGTTTATCATCTTGAATTTTTATTTGTTTATTGTTTCATTTAGTAATTACCTAAGTTCTGACATACATGCCCTAGGCACTAGGTTGAAAGATAATCTCAATGATCTGTCTTTTACACTTTGAATCATTTTTCTCACATCAAGCTAGTGTGCCTGTCTTTCCTCCTTTCTAGGCAGGCTTGTTCCTGCTCAGGTGTTCTGTCAACAGCTGGTGGGATAGGACAAGGAATGCAGGCAGAGGCCTGTTAACCTTTGGTGACGATTTGACTTTGGCTCTGGCCTGCTTAGTCTTCGTTCACCTAAAAATCTCCTTAATCCATCCTTGTTTACCCCGAAAGTCTTCTTAATCTTTCATTTAAAGTTACCCATAGCACATATGTGTACGTGCAACTAAAGCCCTGTGCTGGGACAACTGTAGATCCATATGCAAAAGAATAAATTTGGACCCCTTCCTTATGCCATATACAAAAATTAATTCAAAATGGATCAACAATCTAAATATAAGAGGTAAAACCATAAGATTCTTAGAAAAAAATTAAGATAAATCTTCATGACCTTGAATTTGGCAAGCTACAACACCAAAAGCATTAGCAACAAAAGAAGAAAACGAAAATCTTTTTACATCAAAGAACATTATCAAGAAAGTGAACAAACTCTTATAGAATGGGAGAAGATATTTGCAAATCATAGTCTGTAAGGGTCTAATATCCAGAACATGTAAAGAACTCATAATTCCACAACAAAACATACAAACCCAACAACAACAACAAAAGGGCAAAAGACTTGAATTGACAGTTCTCAAAAGAAGATACACAAATAGTCCACATGTCCTTGAAAAGATGTTCAACATCATTAGTCCCAGAAATTTTAAGTTGAAGTCCATAATGAGATACCACTTCACACTCACAAGGATGGTTATAATTAAAAATATAACAATATTGATAAAAAGAAGTATTGGCAAGGTAAAGAAACTGGAACCCTCAAACACTGCTGGTGAGAATGTAAAATGATTCAGCTCCTATAGAAAACAGTTTGGTGGTTTCTGAAAAAATTAAATATAGAATTGTCTATGAGCCATATATATATGTATGGATATATCATGGATAGGTATATATCCAAAAGAACTAAAAACATGTGCTGCAGCAAATACATGTACATGAATATTCATAACAGCATTATTTACAATAGCCAAAAGGTAAAAATGACTCAGATATTCATCAACAGATAAATGTATAAACAAATGATTGTATATATACACAAAGGAATGGGGCACATTTATACATTCTACAATATGAATGAACCTACAAACATTAAGCTAAGCGAAAGAAGCAAGACATAATATCTTATTATCTAAAAATAATATCTTATTATCCATTTATGTAAAATTTTCAGAGTAGGTAATTCCATGCAGACAGAAAGTAGATTAGTGTTTACCAAGAGCTGGATAGATGAAAGAATGTGGAGTAACTGCCTAATGGGGACAAGGTTCCTTTCAGGGTAATGAAAATGTTTTGATGGTGGTTGCATAATTATGTGAGGGTATTAAGTATCATTGAACTATTCATTTAAAAATGATTACTTTTATGTTAGGTAAATTTCAACTCAATTTTTAAAGAAAATTAACAACTTAAGCCCTCACCCTAAAATCCCAACTACATTTTTAAGAGTCTCTAATTAATCATTGATTTTTTAAAAGAAACAACAAGTCAAAACAAAAAACCCACATCATTTTAACTGGTGCTGTGATCTTGGCTGTTCCACATAGAGATTTTGGCACTAAAGAATATTAGAAATATTTTCAAACCAAAATAAACTACATTACTAAATTTGGATTTTAAATCACAGGTTTAAAAAAATCTCCTTTCATCTTAGTAAATTCTGTATAAAGTATACAGGAATAAACTTGCATCCTCCTATGAGATACTGAGATATATTGAGACCCTATTTATCATTTTGACACTAATTACTAGAAAACTATGAATAAGAAAAATCTATGACAACAGAGGGTTATGACTCTGTGTCCCCACCCAAATCTCACCTTGAATTGTAATAATCCACAGATGACAAGGGCGGGGCAGGGTGGAGATTATTGGATCATGGGGGCAGTTTCCCTCAATAAGTCTCAGGAGATCTGATGGCTTTATAAATGGGAGTTTCCCTGCACAAGCTCTGTTGCCTGCCACCATATAAGACATGTTTTGCTTCTCCTTTGCTTTCCATCATGACTGTGAGGCCTCCCCTGCCATGCGTAACTGTGAGCCCATTAAACCTCCTTCCTGACTTCCTCTTTCCCTCGGAGTGGGCGGCCGCCTGTGCAGCAATGGCCAAGATCGAGGCTTGAGACCTTCGCGAGAAGAAGCAGGAGGAGCTGCTGAAACAGCTGGAAGACCTGAAAGTGGAGCTGTCCCAGCTGCGCGTCGCCAAAGTGACAGGCGGCGCGGCCTCCAAGCTCTCTAAGTTCCGAGTTGCCGGTGTTCTCACGGTTATTAACCAGACTCAGAAAGAAAACCTCAGAAAATTCTACAAGGGCAAGAAGTGCAAGCCCCTGGACCTGCGGCCGAAGAAGAAGCGCCCCAGGCGCCGCTGGCTCAGCAAACACAAGGAGACCAAGAAGAAGCAGCGGAAGAAGCAGCTGCTGCCGCTGCAGATGGACACAGTCAAGGCCTGAGTGGCGCGCTGTCAATAAAGCACCGCCGGCTTGAGGAAAGAAAGAAAACACCTCTTTATAAATTACGCAGTCTCAAGTATGTCTTTATCAGCAGCGGGAAAACAGACTATTACAGATGGAGTAGGGCCATTTTAGTGTAGCAGAAGTCTATTATAAACACAATAAAAGACCCGAATTAATGGAGGAATTTTAGATGTCCTAGAAGTGTGTTTGAAGTGTATCAAAGTCTAAGACTGTACTTTGAAAAGCAGTTGTGCACCTGAGCAGGGTAAGTGACAAATCAGTCTGTTACGTAGATAACAGCTAGTTCTCAGCTACAACTGGGCTGGTGCTTGATCAGACATAATAACGCCCACTGATTCGAGCTCAAAAGGATGAAGCTTGCTGAAGATTGATATTCTACCTCAAATCCTTACTTAATGTCAGTGGGGACACAATTCATTTAACCTCAGAAGAATTGGTAATTTATTATAACATTATTCAAAGCATTTTGCAGGGCAGTCTCGCTTCCTCCATTTATTTTTGATCGTAGACAGACAGGATCTTTTTCTCTATCTTCATTTCCTCCCAGGTTCATTCTGCCTTTTCTTTCTCTTCCCTTTTGTTCTGAACAGACAGTTTTGATGTCAAGAGCTGGAGATGGATATGTACTGGTTGTTACCCACTACTCAAAAATCAGAGCTGAATAGGTAGTCAGGACATTTCTTAAGCAATATGAAATGAAATTTGTTTTTCCCACTAAGTTTAAGCTAATATTTTCCTATGACTAACAGAGGGACACTGATAAAGAAAACCCAAAAGTTACCACCAGAATTCATCTTGAGATCTCATTTTGATGCCCACTTTCCCAAATGTTAAAGGGTTGAATTTTAGAGTTTGACTCTTTGTAACATCTGTGAGAAATATAAATGAGGTGTGAAATGAAAACAGAGAAAAAAATAAGGTCTTGAACTAGACGAAAACAGATTAATCACCTTCTAAAAGACTCAGAATGAACACGTTTGAGCTCCTACCTTGAGCCAGGCAATGAGATAGGCACCTAATATAGGTGAGACAGTGGATACCAAAAAGAATAAAGACTCATAAGTTGTGGCCACTCCCTTCCAAGATAGAATTTGATCTGGGACTCGAAATATTTGGTTTTGACAGTTAGCAAAGTGAAGCGTGGTCAGTCACACCAAAGCAGTAGTATGCATATTACACCTGATGCAATAGACTCAAAAATGTAACTTCGACTCTTGCTCAATTAGAGGCTGATTACCTAGACAGATTTATACTTTTTAGTCATCCTTGAATGTAAGCTTTTCTTTCACTGTGACAGATTTTCATCATTTCAGGTTTGTACATATTTTGGAAATTTTGTGTAATCTTGAGTACTTTGCTTATTACCGCTAAAACTGGTTCTCCCAGCCAAAGTAATTTCCTCCCTCCTCTGTGCTTCCACAGAACTCTGTTCACACCTTTATAGAGCATAGATTACACTGTATATTAATTATCTGTTCTTTTCTGGCTCCTTCACCAGAGTGAGAACTCCTTGCAGAAAGTGATTATGTTCTCTTGAGATAGGAAAACATTTTGGTCAGGCATTGGACTCTCCATTCCTTCTTCCCAAGTTCGAATTTTTATTTCCTGTCTTGCCGTATAACCTTAGGCAAGTTATTTGTTAACCTCTCTCTGTTTCAGTTTCTTCCCTTGCATAATAATAAATCTACCTCATGGGGATGTATTGTGAACATTAGATTAGATATATACGGTACTTTCTACAGAGCTCAGCACATGTGAAGGATCAATAAATGCAGGCTGTCATCCTGTAGCCCACAGTGCCTACCATATGGTAAGTATTTAATACAAGTTCATAGAAATATTAAGTTAACAAATCATTTTACAAGAGCTGCCTAGGTTGGGGAATAGTTTTAGTCTACTTCTCCTGCCAAAATGTCCTTTAGATAAAAAGAGAAACCCCTTTCAGACATTCCGTGACGCTGGAGTGAGTCACTCATTTCCCTTTGGCTTGGTGGGGAAATGATGGTAACTGTTTCTTCCTCATCTTGTCCAGAAACTGCTAGACCCAGCTGAGAACTGAAGACAGGGAGTGATAGTCCAGGTGCAGCTGAAAGGGTCCCTGGCCTTGCAGTTCTCTGGGGGCTGTGAGCACATTTTACATGCTGGCGCTTTACTGAACACTTCACATGTATTAACTCATTTAATCCATACAACAAATCCTTGAGGTTAGTGTTACGAGCTTCATTTCCCAAGTGAGGAAATTGCAACACAGAGAGTTGAAGTAACCAGCTCCAGATCACACAGCTACTAAATGGCAGAGCTGGGAAGAGAACAAAGGCTGTTAACAGAGTTTGTGCTTAAGATCAGCACCCAAGACTGCTTCCCTGATTACCTTGATGTCACCATTTCCCTGCTGTGTGGAAATCCTGTCACGGCAGGTTTTCTTATCTTCCTCTCCAACCAAACTGTGGGCCTCTTGTTGGTATGGCCCACATACCCCCTGATTCCCCAGCTCCTGTCATTGTGCCTGGCACACAGTGTGTATTTAATACAATTGAGGAAATGGACGAATTATTGCACACATTGAAAGCAGAGCTTTAGGCAGAAGATATTTTGTTGGATTTATGTGAAGAGATGGAAAGCAGAGAATCATGCCTGCATCCATTTCCTCTAACTGATTGAGCTCCCAGCACAAGATGCCTCACCTCTTCTAAATCCAATGGCTCTGTGATGATGAAACTGGAGTCTTCCTTTCCATAACTCTCATCAAAACGTTTCGAACAAATCACCAAATGGGAATCGCTTAGCTTGCCTTTCCCCACGTTGGTTTCAGAATTCCATAAGCGCTTTCATTTCAGATTCTCAACAGCCCCTTTGCCCATTTGTTCCCTCCTGGCTTGGTTTAATTTTCCCAAACTTTACCCTCCATGGTAACTGAGGCCCCATACATCTGCAGAACTCTCAAAAGAAACAGTCCTCCACAGTGGGACATATATTACGTCTAAGGATTGAGCTTGTGAAAGTCTACCAAAAGAACCCCTTCATGCACAAGTCTTCACAGCACATTTAAATCAGGAACTGAGGTGCTTTTCCTGCCTTGAGTGACTTCCCTCCACACGTCTGAGAGCAGAATTGGACTCTCTACTGAGCTACACTGTTGCCTAAAGATATCATTAAGAATTTAATGGGCCAGGTGTGGTGGCCCATGCCTGTAATCCCAGCACTTTGGGAGGCCCAGGCGGGCAGATCATGAGGTCAGGAGTTTGAGACCAGCCTGGCCAACATGGCGAAACCCTGTCTCTACTAAAAATACAAAAATTAGCTGGGCCTGGTAGTGCATGCCTGTAATCCCACCTACTAGGTAGGCCGAGGCAGGAGAATGGCTTGAACCCAGGAGGCGGAGGTTGCAGTGAGCCAAGATAGCACCACTGCACTCCAGCCTGGGTGAGAGAGGAAGACTCTGTCTCAAAAAAAAAATAAAAAGAATTGAATAAAGGACCAAACATGGTGGCTCACTCTGTAACCCCAACACTTTGGGAGGCCAAGGCAGGTAGATCACTTGAGTCCAAGAGTTCAAGACCAGCCTGGGCAACATGGCA
This sequence comes from Callithrix jacchus, assembly GCF_049354715.1. Taxonomy (NCBI): domain Eukaryota; kingdom Metazoa; phylum Chordata; class Mammalia; order Primates; family Cebidae; genus Callithrix; species Callithrix jacchus. The sequence continues at coordinate 21,858,264 of NC_133516.1, read as the reverse complement.
AAATTCTGTCTCTATAAACAATTAGCCAGGTGTGATGGTGCATGCCTGTGGCTGAGGTGGGAGAATCACTTAAGCCCAGGAGGCAGAGGTTTCAGTGAGCCGAGATTGCATCACTGCACTCCAGCCTGGTGATAGAGTAAGACCCTATGTCCAAAAAAGAAGGAAGGAAGGAAGGAAGGAAGGAAGGAAGGAAGGAAGGAAGGAAGGAAGGAAGGAAAGAAAAATGAATAAGGATTAAAGATTGATTGCCAGACATTTTTCTAAAGAATAAAGTTCAGTTTATAGCCAGGAATTAGAGTGCTTACAATAGGTTTTCTGTGGGCTCAAATTACATTTTCTCAATAATCTCTGTCACTTCATCTGAGAAATCATCTGAGACATCCCTGCTCAGGTTAAGGTTTTATTTCTTTCCAACTTCCTATGACCACACAAGTGTGACACAGAATTCTCTCTAAACAACATACACATGCACATTTACACATACAGACACACATACTTCACACAGACAAAAACATGCACACTTATACACACACACACACACACACACATACACACAGACTGTCATCTGTTCCAAAACTAGATCTAGGGCTCACTCAAGTAATTTTCATACACTTGAACAGAAAGCAAAGAAATCTGCACCATTTAGTAGTGCGTGCATTCTTTGGGGCACTATATAAACCATTTCTATAATCAGCCTTCATAAAATTGAGTTGTTTTAATGCAACATTAAGAAAGTAAGTCATTGTTACTTAATTTATGAAAAATACCAATTCCCTTTTTTTCTTAAATTCCCCGACTCCTGTATGGCTTACTGACAGTAAAAAATGAAAATGACCTGACCCATTCCTTTCTCCTGGTATCATCAGCCTTCTTTTGCTCATCAAATATTTATTGACCCTCAATGTGCAGAGCACAGTATACTGTAATACTTCTTACCTATTATTCTGAACAGCCAACTTGGAAATAGAACTAAAAGTGAATCATATTAATAATGAATTAAAACTAATATTCAGGGAGAGGTTGTACCCTAACAGGAAAATTCAGAAAAACTCATGGGACTATCTATTCCAGTGGTTTTCTAACATTTTCTTAACTTCAAAAACTCTTCACCTAAAATTTTAATTGGGAGCTCACTGTATCAAATGAAGGTCATATTCTAATTGAAGTGGCTGAACTTGAGAGAGAAGTTGAGATTGGCCAGCATATTCAAACCGCTTCATGGAGTGCAGTCAAGTCTAGTCCTCTTATCCATACCCATAAGAAGTTGTGCTCACTTGCTCAATTGCAGGTTCCCTTGTTGTAATAAACTGTTTTACACTCCCATCAATAGTCTATAGACTTCAAAGCTTGGAATCCTGAATCCTTGTTCTTGGTCCCATTTGCCAACAAAATGTCTAATTAGGACAAACACTATTCTCAGAATTTAGAGCATAGTGAGGCTGGGTGTGGTGGCTCATGCCTGTAATCCCAGCACTTTGGGAGGCAAAGGCCAGCAGGTCACTTAAGCTCAAGAGTTTCAGACCAGCCTAGGCAACATGGTGAAACCCCATTTCTACAGAAAATACAAGAATTAGCTGGGCATGGTGGCATGTACCTATAGTCCCAGCTACTTGGGAGGCCAAGGCAGGAGGATCATCTGAGCCCGGGAGGCAGAGGTTGCAGTGAGCTGTGACTGCACCACTGTCCTCCAGCCTGGGTGATAGAGTGAGAGCCTGTCTTAAAAAAAAAATTAGAGCATGTGTCTATGAATCATGATATTTTCATGAACTTAGTGGAAAATGTCTAGATCCCGAAGCATTTTAAATGGGACTGGATGAGAAAAACAAGCAGTTCAATATCTGGAACTGGGATAGCTGCCTAGCCACATGCAGAAAAATGAAACTGGACCCCAACCTTTCACTATATATGAAAAATAACTCAAGACAGATTAAAGACTTAAATAAGAATTTTTATTCGAACTATAAGAATACTAGAAGAAAACCTAGGAAACACCATTTGGGACATCGATTTTGGGAAATAATTTGTGACTAAGTCCTCTAAAGCAATGGCAATGAAAGCAAAATTGACAAATGGAAATTAATGAAACTAAGGCGCTTCTGTACAGAAAAAGAAACTATCAACAGAGTATATAGACAACTTGCAGAATGGGGGAAAATATTTGCAAACTATGCATCTGACAAAGGTCTAATGTCCAGAATTTATAAGAAAATTAAACAATTCAACAAGCAAAAACCAATAACCACATTTAAAAGTAGGCAAAGACATGAAAAGACACTTATTAAGAGAAGACATACAAGTGTCCCACAAAACATACTGAAAAATGTTCAACGTCACTCATCATCAGAAAAATGAGAATCAAAGTCACAATGAAATACCATCTTACACCAGTCAAAGTGGCTATTACTAAAAAATAAAAAAGCAGCAGATGCTGGAAAGGCTGAAGAGAAAAGTAAATGCTTATACATTGTTGGCGGGAATGTAAATTAGTTCAACTACTATGAAAAGCAGACTGAAGATTCTCAAAAACTTAGAACTGCCATTTGACCCAGCAATCTTTTAATGGTTATATATTCATAAGAAATTATTCTACCAAAAAGACACACGCACTTTTATGCTCATCGCAGCACCCTTCACAATAGCAAAGACATGGAATCAACCTGAATGCCAATTCACGGTGGATTGGATAAATCAAATGTGGTACATATACACCATGGAATACTATGCAATCATAAAAAGAGAATGAAATCACGTTCTTTGCATCAGTGTGGATGCAGCTGGATGCCATTATCCTAAGAGAATTAATACAGTAACTGAAAACAAATACTGCATGTTCTTACCTATAAGTGGGAGCTAAGCACGAATACTCATGGGCGTAAAGAGGGCAATAATAGACACTGGAGACTATTATCAAAGGGAGGGAGAGGAGGGAGCGAGAGTTGGAAAGCTATTGAGTACTATGCTCATCACCTGGGTGATGAGATCAATCATGCCCCAAACCTCAGTATCACACAATCTACCCATGTAACAAACCTGCACATGTATCCCCTGAATCTAAAATAAAAGGCTTAAATTATAAAATAAAAATAAAGCAATGTGATTGGAGTGGAGTACAGGTGCAAGAGTGAAGAGCCTATTTCACTCTTGAGAAATGGTACTGAGAAAATGGAAATATTAATATTATATGAAGAAATGTAAAAGTGTTGCCCTGCCTTGTACCTTATCTAAACATAGGCTTTAGGTGGATTAAGGACCTAAATCTTAAAGATAAAACTAAAAGGTCGTCAGAAGAAAACGCAGGATAGCTTTGTGAAAGAGAGGAAGAAAAGAAAGGAAGATAAGACTGATTCCTGACAAGGAGATGAGAAGACGGGAACAATCGGCTGCTGCTGGTTTTGAGTGTAAAACACACAGCCTTTGTGGGAAGAAACCTGGCAAATATTTAACAACATTAAGAATGGTTGTACCTTATGACCCAACAATCCCAACAATGGGTATACTCAGAACATTTCTCCTATGAGTTCACTAAGAAACAAATACAAGATAAAGCTATGCACAGTGGCACACACCTGTAGTCCCAGCTATTCAGGAGGCTGAGGAAGGAGGATCACTCGTGCCCAGGAGTTTGAGTCCAACCTGGACAACATAAAGAGACCCCATATTTAAACAAAAGAACTTAATTGTGGCAGCATTGTTTGTGGTATCAAATACAGAAGTATCCACCAGAGGAGAATAGATAAGTAAAATGGGGTAAGTTAATAGCCTGGAATCCTAAGCCATGGTCAGAGTAAATTAACATATAGCCACATGGATGGACCTAAAAGCACAGTATTGAATGAAAATTTCTAGCAGAATACATTGAAGTAAATAAAAATCCATAGACAAAACAGTATTTTCATACTTAAGGACATATCAAATATAGTAGAATAAGTGTCTAAGAGGGAGAAAGATCTGGGGGTGACAATTTAGAATGGAGAAAAAAATATATAATATTAATACATGAAAGAGTCTTGGTATGCATTAATGGTGATAGTATTCTAAGAACCAAAGTAATTAAATAAACTCGGCAAACTTGGGGCTAAAAAGTATAACAGAAAAAAACAGAGAGATGTTGTTGGAGAGATGATGTGATATAGGAAAAATTAACCTGTCCTGCAGGCAGGAGACCTGGGTTTCCATCTTGATGCTGTCTCTTGCCTGTTGAATAACACGTGCCTGGTACTTTCTTCTCTAGATTTCCGTTATCCTCTTTGATATGATAACAATATTAGGCTAAATTTCTAAGATCTATTCCAGCTTTGTGCTTCAAGTATTCTGTTCTTCCTTTCCCATCAATAACCTCTATAATGCTATTCATAAGCAGCAATAAAACCATATCAGCCATTTCAGAACGTTTTTAATTCACAGTGAAAGATAATCTAACTTATAAGAAATGTCTTTGCTGAAGGTGTGTTTTTATACATCTGGCTGACAGAGTGATGTCTCTTGTTAAAATGTGCATCCTTTATCATCTTAAAGCAATAGTTTCCCTTTTCATGGATCTATGAATAAGGAGAAAAAGCAAAAATAGCTTAAATAATATTCAATATGATCAGAGGTGCTATAGAACCAAAGAGCCTTTCTTGGATAATCAGAGCCTGGTTGATGATAGTGATGATGAATGATGATGAATGTGATATAAATGGAATTTTGTAGTTATAACCTTTTCAGACCAGCCTCTTCCACTCACTATAATGTCTTCGAACTTCATCCTGTTGCTGCATCTAACAACAGGATGATGATGATGGCGATGACAATAATGACAAGCAAACTAAAAAACCATAAACCCAGGGAAAATTCAGCTTGTCTCTACACATCTAGCCCATAGAGGCCACCAGACCTTTCTAGGTTTCATTGGCTCCTACTTTAATTTACTTTAAAACACATCCTTGAGATGAGAGATGGAAAGCATTATGAAATGAAGAAAGACCTGTGGACTCCATTTGCAAATTAAAATAACAAAATAGAAAAATACACACTATCATGGAAAATCCATTCCGCGTTGTACTAGAAGAATCCTTTTGCCCTTTTAAGGGCTCATTAAAATGCAACAGTGCTCATTTCAACCAATTACCATTTTGGCTATGAATAGAAAAATACGTGTGAATGACCAGCCCAGTACAAATGAAAACATTTGCATAACGTCAGCTCTTTCTTTTGTTGCATAATTAATCATTTGGAATTACGTATTTGTAAACATAATTTTTCAGTGTCAGAAGAAATCATATTTTACTTATTGAACCACTCTAAATCATAATTACAGCTATCATTTATTGAGCACTCACTGAGTACCAGACATTATACACACGTTAATGGTTATGCTCATCACAGTATAATAAAGTGACTATTACTATCACTGTTCTTGGATTAGGAAACTGAAGTTCACAGAGTGATTAACGATCCAAGATGATAAGCAATTCAAAGCTAAGTATGACTGTTTATTAAAGCTTTTGTTCCTTATTACCATAACATTCAGCCTCCTCTAAAGATTTGTCTTCTGAAAATAATGACCCCATATTAACAAGTAAATTTACTGTGTATTCACTAATATGCCACTGTATATGCAACTATACATGCATTGCCTCATATAATTCACCAAACATCCCTATGAGATGTGGATACTCCTATTATACACATTTTAGGTCATGAGAAAACTGAGGCTTAAGGAAAGTAGTATCTGGTCCAATACAGCATAGCTAGAAAGTAATGTTACCTGGATTCAAGGTCTTGATAGTTATTAGTTCCTTTATTAAATTTTATGTTTCTTAATTTTATATAATACGATTGGCCTCCCTGATGTAGAGTTCTAAGAATTTTAATGCATGTGTAGATTCATGCAACCATCACCACAATCAGTATACAAGTCAGTTCCTCACTTTACCCTTTTGTAATCACACCTTCCTTCCATGCTTACCGCTGGAACTCAGTGATCTGGTCTCTGTCACACAGTTGTTTCCTTCGTGAGAATGGGATATAAATGGAATTTTGTAGTTATAACCTTTTCAGACCAGCCTCTTCCACTCAGTATAATGTCTTTGAACTTCATCCTGTTGCTGCATCTAACAATAGTCTCTTCCTTTTTGTTTCTGAGTAGTTGTCCATGATACAGATGCATCACATTTATTTATCCATTCATCTGTTGAAAGAAATGTGGGTTGTTTCCAGTTTTTGGAGATCATGAATAAAGCTGCTATAAACATTTACATATAAGTTTTTGTGTGAAGGTAATTTTTGGGGGGGGTAAATACCTAGGAGTGTGGTTGTTGGGTCACATGGGAAGCATGTGTTTAACCTTATAATAAACCATAACCTTTTCCAGAATGATTGTTATCTTGACTTTTCCACATCCTTATCAGCACTTGGTATTGTCAGTTGTTAATTTGTTTTTTCCAGCCTTTTTTTTTTTTTTTTTTGAGGCGGAGTTTCGCTCTTGTTGCCCAGGCTGGAGTGCAGTGGGGCATTATCGGCTCACTGCAAATTCTGCCTCTGGGGTTCAAATAATTCTCCTGTCTCAGCCTCCCAAGTAGCTGGGATTACAATCATGTGCCACCATGCCCAGCTAATTTTGTATTCTTAGTAGACATGAGGTTTCTCCATGTTGGTCAGGCTGGTCTCAAACTGCTAACCTCAGGTGATCCACCTGTCTCAGCCTCCCAAAGTGCTGGGATTACAGGCATAAGCCACCGTGCCTGGCCTAATTTCAGCCTTTCTAGTGAGTATTTAATAGTATCTCATGGTGATTTAATTTGCCTTTTTTGCTATTTGAACTTCTTACGTGCTTATTAAAGAGATGATAAGCATAGCTTTCTGTGCTAACTTGCCATCTGTATTTCCTCTTTAGCAAAGTGTCTATCCAAGATATTTGCCCATTTAAAAAATTTGTTTTTCTTATTATTGAGTTTTAAGAATTTTTTACTTATTCTAAATATGAGTACTTTGTTAGAAATATGATTCAAAACTATTTGCATCAATCAGTTCATAGCTTGTATTTTCATTATCTTAATAATGTATTTTACAAAGCAAACTTAAAATTGTTATGGGGTCCAATTTATCAACTTTTCCTTTTAATGGATCATGCTTTTGGTGTCCTGTTTAAGAACTCTTTGACAAGAGGGTCCTGGTCAGAGAGAAAGAGAAAGTGATTGGAAGACACTACAGTACTGGCTTTGGTGATGGAGAAAGGGGCCATAAGCCAAGGAACGCAGGCCTCCCCAGAAGCTGAAAAAGACAGAGAAATAGTTTCTCCCCTAGAATTTCCAGAAGGATTTCAGCCCTGCTGATATATTGATTTTAACTTAACAAAACCCATTGAAGACTTACCTCCAGAAGTGTATGATAATACATTTGTAATAAATAAATATTTTTAAGTCACTTAAAAAAATAAATGAATAAAAAAATCTCTCTGTCTAATTTCAGGTCAAAGACATTTTGGTATTATTTCTTCAAAAGATTTTATAGGGCTGAGCATGGTGGCTCATGCCTGTAATCCCAACACTTTGGGAGGCCAAGGCAGGCAGATTGCTTGTACCCAGCAGTGTAAGACCAATCTGGGCAACATGGTGAAACCCTGTCTTTACAAAAAATAAAAATAAAAATTTATCCGGGCATAATGACATTCACCTGTAGTCCCAGCTACTCAGGAGGCTGAGATAGAAAGATCCCGTGAGCCCAGAAGCCCCAGGCTGCAGTGAGCTGTGTTCTTGCCACTGCACTCCAGCCTAGACGATCCTGTCTCAAAAAGAAAAAGAAAAACAATAAAAATAAAAACTACCGAAAAAGGTTGTATAGTTTCACATTTTACATTTAGCTCTATGATTCATTTTGAACTCTTTTTGTATAAAGTTTGAGGTTTGGGTCAGAGTTCTTGGTTTTGCATATGGACGACCAATTGTTTCATCATCATCCTTTGTTGACTAGACAAATCCTGCCTTTAATTAATTGCCTTTGAAAGCTTGCCAAAAATCAATTGGCCATATTTCTATGGATGTCTCTGTGCTCTCCATTCTGTTCCATTGGTCAATATGGTATTGGTGATTTCTAACACCAATACTGCCTTGATTACTGTAGCTTTATAGTAAGTCTTTAAATCTGATAACCTGTGTATGATTCTTCAAGTAGTTAATATTCTGAACCAACAAACTATACGGCACAGATAGATCAGCTCAGTGTCCTCTTTTCTTTTTACCACCTGGAGGGTGTTAATAATATGGTTTTTTTTTTTTTTTTTTGATGTACAAAGGGGTGGAAAAGCAATGGGTCTGGCCTACTTTTCAGCTCAAGAGAGAAAAGTACGGCTGTCATTTGCAGCTTTTGCTCTTTCTGAACCACCTGGAAACCCCTGTTATCCTAACATTCACTGTGCATTCATACATATTTATGCAACATACTTATTGAGTGTGTCTCTGTGCTGGGCACTATTACAGAATTTAGGGAAGTACAGAAGAACAGGGCACACAAGGTTCTCCCTCCTTCAAAGATTATGTCAAACACTAAACAATGTCTAAATAAAGAACACAAAACCAGATGGCTATTCTTCAGAGAACCAAAACTGGGTAAGGTGAAAGAGTGACTCACGTATCTTAGATTGCATGGCCAGAGAATTCTTCTCTAAGGAGGTGACATTTACACTGAGATTTGAAAGACAAGAAGAAACCAAATGGGTGAACAGGGAGAGGAAGAGTATTCTGGGTTGTTAGTTTAAAAAGCCTTAGATGAAAACAAGTTTAGCATGTTTGAGAAACAGACGACGAAAAATGTCTGAGTTAGCTGGAAAGTGAAGAGCCAAGGAGAAAGGTATGAGGCAAGTTCCCGGAGTTGAGCAGGCGGAGGATGCAGGAAGGTTTTGCCATCAGGACAAGAAGTTGGGTTTAACTCTTAAGTGCTATGGGAGGCCATTAGAGAGTTTAAACCAAGATGGGTCACACGACCAAACACAGACCTGGGCTTCCAGATAAACAAATGAGAATAGGGAGTATAATGAACCTCCCAATCCCCAATCCCATGGAAAAATGTTCTTTGCTCACATTAAGCTTTTCTCTGCACAAAAAAATGATGTGCATGAATTCTAACAAAGCCAAGTTCAGGACGTCATGTCTCATAACTTGCGTATCATTTCTTCCTAGTCTGGACTCCAAGAGACTGAGGAGAGGAAAGGGAAGAGGAGAGAGAAGGAGAGAAGAGAAGTCATTTTCAGTCTTTTGCTGTGTGCTGGGTGCTGCTGAGGGTGCACTACGGAGGAGGTTGAGCGCTGAGTATGGGACAAAGCAGCCCCTAACAGAGGAGCCCATCATCTCACCGCCCCGTGAAAAGCAGAAGCAGAGACGTCTGTTTGCAGATAGAGTGAGTTGTTTCATCACAGCCACTTCTCCATGGTTTCCAAACTTCATAAACAATGACTTAAAGGAAACTGGGTTAAAATTACAGTATAAAGAAAAGTCTTGCACAGAAGGACTTTCCAGCTCTGAGGAGTTATAAGCGCTGGACTGTATCTCTGAGCAGAGGGAAAAGAGTGTATTTATTCTGTTTATTTAAACTCCGCTTTGGATAAATAACTCCCTCTGTGGAAATGTAAACACAGCACCTCTTCCTCATTATATAGTCACAATTTCCAACTCTATGTCATCTCCTCTATCATCACTGAGTATATGTAATTTTTATGGAGATACAATCCCTGTGATGCTTGCTTCCTACCATTCTGTTTTTGCTCAACATTTTACATATATTTTCTACATAGCAGCACAGTCTAAATATTTGCTATTTTACAGAGCTACACAGTGATACAGTATAATAAGAATGGCTCACGCTTACATAGTAATTACGACTCATCAGGCACTGTTCTAACCGCTTTCCCCATTTTTACTTATTAAATGTTTCCTCACTAAAGCCCTCTGAGGTGGGTGCCATCTCTCTAGTCTGGCTTCAAAGTAAAGCAAAGCGTGAAGCAAAGGATTCCATACACTACTTTATTCAAGGTGCAATTCCAGGGAGGCAAGAGTGAAGGAAAAGCAGTGTGAGGCAGGGAATGGGGAAAAATCCATAAGAGGCTATGTGATTAATCTAGTCATACCGAGTGTCTTAGATAGATCCATCTATCAAAGACTGTCTTTCCAGGAGACAATTCTCCAAAAGGCTGCATCAGCTACATTTTCAACAGTCCTATAGGGGAAGGGAGAAGGAAGTTTGTCCACCTCTTCCCATCTGCTCCATGAAATATTTTATCCACCCACCACTACCCTGAGACACACACACACACTCACACACACACACACACACACACACACTTCTGGGCGGGTGCACGTCACACCTCTGTTATCAACAGGGAAGCCTCAGGCTAGGCAGAAAAGGCAGGCATGAGGACTTGAAGCTAGCTAAGAACTCTGCAGTGTCCCTGCACAACTTCATGAAGTCAGTCAGAGCCAACATAAAACCTGGTTGTGGCAGCAATGGCTGGAATATACGAGAGATTCTATTATTGCACCATTTTAGGGGTGAAACACAAACAGAATTAAGTGCCTGCCTTAAACCACTCAGCTAGTGACTGATGGAGTCACAATTTGAGTCCAGGAAGCCAGGCTCTTCACAATTTTTTTAAACTATCTCTTTCATTTGGGGAGATGTGGATCGTTTTCCATTTTTCACCAAAGTGCTCCAGAGCAGAATGAAAGTATTACTGAACAAGACTCTTGTATTCTGACCTGGCTCAGACCCTTGGAAAGTCATTTCTTCATGTGTCTCAATTTGTTTATCTGTTTTGGAAAAGTTTAGACCATGCAATCTTAGAGTTCTTAAACATAGAATTATACTGTGCTAAAAATCTGAGCAAGTAATTTTTTAAATGTATAAAACTTTAGGATGTAAATCCAAAAACTAGATCACTCAGTCATAGGATAGGACCCTTTGTATAAGTCATGGTTTAAATGAGCAGATTGCCTTTGAAAACAATCATACTAATTTAATGCATTTATAATAGCTTCCATAAATGAGATTGCCTCTTTTTTTGCAACCTGATCATCACTGGGATTAAATAAACTTAGATATAAAATATTAATGTTTGATGATTTGATAGGAATCTCAGAATGGTCTTTTGTTCTATTTCTTCAGTAACTGAGCAAATCAAACATCTCTCCAAGTGTTCTTCATATGATTTCCTCATGTGTAAATTTACTTTTAGCAAGTTATTTCCCCTCTCTAGGAGCTCAGCTTTGTTATCCCTAAAATGAAAAGGGAGACTAAAATCTCTACAGCTGTTTCAAGCGTGAAATGAGACAACCCAGAAGCAGTGCCGACAGCAGTGCTATCTCAAGTCAGTAAATAGTTAAGTAAGAGCTGTTCCATTTTTAGCATTTCTATGAATTTAAGAAACTGCCAGCATGTCCCCAGACCAGAGACTTTTAAGAAATGCCTGGACTGGGCGTGGTGGCTCACGTCTGTAATCATAGCATTTCGGGAGGCCAAGGCGGGTAGATCACCTGAGGTCAGGAGTTCAAGACCAGCCTGGTCAACATAGTGAAACCCTGTTTCTACTAAACACACACACACACAATTAAGCAGGTTTGGTGGCACATTCCTGTGGTCCCACTCAGGAGGCTGAGACAGGAGAATCGCTTGAACGTGGGAGGTGGAGGTTGCAGTGAGCCGAGATTGCACCACTATACTCCAGCCTGAGCAACAGAGTGAGGCTCTGTCTCAAAAAAAAGGAGAGAGAGAGAAAGAATTGTCTGGTCAGCCAAGTTCTGTCCTTCTTAGATGGTGCATACTGCAATCATTCCTGAAAGACAGAGAGATGAACTTGAATGACCTACATGTTTTTCCCCCATCCAGTCAGTCTGTAATATTATTATATGATGAGAGACACATTATCAAATGCCTCTCCCAAGGTGGTGCTTATCTTGGTTGACTAACACTTCTAGTTTTGCTGTAAGGCTGGGAGCTTCTGAAACATTTGACGCATTTGTTCTAAACTTATGGTGACCTACTTATTCTAAGTTTCAATCTTTTAGCAGATAAAATTAAAAATGGCCAAAGCAATGATGTCATCATTGTCAGTCTTTGGAGATTTAAGAGAAATAGGACAGCACTCTCAAACACCAGGGTGGAGTTAGGGGGCTGGGAAACTGGGAATTTGCAAACAGATTATCATGTTTCCATTCTGGGACAGAGATTTTTAAAAAGCAGGGACTAATCCTTGGAGAGCGCCAGCCTCCTTTTTCTAAGCCTCTTTCTTTATTCCACGGTGTTCCTCTTTATTTTTACTCTCCTCTGAAAATCTGTGTTCAGAACTGGACTAGGAGGTGGGAGAGATAAGTGCAAGCCCAGTTCTGCCACTTTAAAGCTCTGCGAATTTTAGTAAGTAACTTCATGTCATTGAGTCTGTTTCCTCATCTGTTTCCATGATTACAGCCCCTTCCACTAATTGTCCGTAGTCTTCACTAATGTGTCTGTAAGATTCTGAATTAGCAGCAATGCCTTGTTTATATTTGTGCCCTCCACAAAGGCCCACTATGTAATTTGTCATTTTAAAAACACTCTCTTTCCTCTTTAGTATAATAAGGGTTTTTGTTTGGTTGGTTTTTTGAGTCAGAATCTTGCTCTGTCACCCAGGCTAGAATGCAGTGGCATGATCTGGCATGATCTGGGCTCACTGCAACCTCTGCCGCCTGGGTTCAAGCAATTCTCCAGCCTCAGCCTCCCGAGTAGCTGGGATTACAGATGCCCACCACTGCACCCAGCTAATTTTTGTATTTTTAGGAGAGACAGATTTCACCATGTTGGCCAGGCTGGTCTCGAACTCCTGACCTGGTGATCCACCTGCCTCGGCTTCCTAAAGTGCTAGGATTATAGGTGTGAGGCACTACACCCAGCCAGTGTAAGAAGTTTTAATGAATCTCTCCTTGTCCCTGAAGGTAGCCACCATCATTTGCTCTTTCTAAGGTTGTTCAGGTGTATTAGTTTTCTAGAGCTGCTGTAACAGATTACCAAAAAGTTGGTGGCTTAAAACAACAGAAATGTATTCTCGCACAGTTCTGGAGGCAGTAAGTCCAAAATCAAGGTGTCCAAGGAGCCATGCTGTTCTCTGAAAGTTCTAGGAAGTAATCATTCCTTGCCTCTTTCTAGCTACTTACAGTTTCTGGCCATCTTTGGTGTTGCTCGGTTTATAGCTGCATCACTGCTCTCTCTGCCTCCATCCTAACGTAGCACTCCTCCCTGTGTGTGTGTATCTTCCTTCTCTCCCCTTATAAAAGCACCAAATCACTCTCTCCTTATAAGGGCATCAATTATTAAATTGGGTCCCAACCTAATCACCTAACCCCGTATGACCTTGTTTAATTAAATTTGCAAAGACCCTATTTCCAAAAAAAAAAAAAAAGGTCACATTCACAGGTTCCAAGAGGACATGAATTTAGGGAGATACTATTCAATGCAATATACCAGGATATTTCTATATCTTTACTCCTCATATCATATAGCCTTGGACCTGTCTCTTGCCTTCCTCTTGAATAATCCTTTCCTTTGGGTGACTTTCCTTCACTGGAGTCAAAATTATCAGTCTCATTGTTCTCCTTGACAACAGGCTCCTCCTCCTGTAACCCATGTTTCACGGGAGCCTGCTATCAAGCTAATCTCATAAAAAAAGAACAGCTTGGATGTTTTTACTCCCCTACTGAAAAAAAATTTTGATGGCCTATTTCTTCCTCAGAAAGACATTCACAGACTTTACCATGTGATGCCAACACACCTCTCCTGACTCCCTCCACGCACACCTCACATTGTCTTTAAATCCCTGGTCTGCCCTTTTCCTTCTCCATCATGGTTTTTCCCTCCATCTGAAAAGCCATTGTTTCTAACACAGCATGGATTATTCCCACCTCTCTTAAAAAGCCACCTGCTTTCCAAAGTCTACCAAGACCCCTACCCCACACCAAGCCAAAATAGTCCCTCCCACTACAAACTCCCATAGTATTTTATGCTTCACTTGACATTTTTCTTCCTGAAATTGTGATCATGCTGTCTCTCTTTTGATTAAAACATGAGCTCTTAAGAGCAGGGACCCTTTCTCACTCCCCAGTTTCTGGTCCTTAGAAGATGTTTGGTACATATTTCAAAGGGAGAGAGTGACTGAGGGAGAGAGAGAAAGAGGGAGAGAGGGAGTGAAGGAAAGAAAGAAAGGAAGGAAGAAAAGAAAGAAGGAAGGAAGAAGAAAAAGAAAGAAAGAAAGAAAGGAAAGAAGGAAGAGAAGGAAGGATGGATTCTAAAGTAAAGATTTTCAGAAGGTACTTCAAGGGATGTGAAATTATTTTGTATTTCATTAATAGTCAAGCTGGTAAAAAAAATAAAATGTTATCTTTTCTTCTAATTTTAAATATTGATATTTACAAAAATGGTTTAATTTTTATAAGAAACTATAATAATTTAGATTTACCAAGTAAATGTATATTAATAAAGTGTATTTCTTTTTTTTTTTTTAAAGACAGGGTTTCACCATGTTGGTCAGGCTGGTCTTGAACTCCGACCTCAGGTGATCCACCCGCCTTGGCCTCCAAAGTGTTTGGATTACAGGAGTGAGCCACCACACCCGGTCCTAAAGTGTATTTCTATCTTAAAAATAGGAAGATAAGATTTTGGCCGGGCACAGTGGCTCACACCTGTAATCCTAGCACTTTGGAAGATTGAGATAGGGGGATCGCTTGAGCCCAGGAGTTTGAGACCATCCTGGGTAACATGGTGAAACCCCATCTCTACCAAAAATACAAAAATTAGCTGGGTGTGGTGCCCACAATTGTAGTCCCAGCTACTCTGGAGGGTGATGTGTTAGGATTAACGGAGCCCAGCAGTTTGAGGCTGTAGTGAGCCATGATTGCACACCTGCACTCCAGCCTAGGTGAGAAGAAAAATAAATGAATAAATTCAGGCCGGGAGCGGTGGCTCATGCCTGTAATCCCAGCACTTTGGGAGGTCGAGGAGGGTGGATCACGAGGGCAAGAGATTGAGACCATCCTGGTCAACATGGTGAAACCCTGTCTCTACTAAAAATACAAAAAGTTAGCTGGGCATGGTGGCACGTGCTTGTAATCCTAGCTACTCGGGAGGCTGAGGCAGGAGAATTGCCTGAACCCAGGAGGCGGAGGTTGCGGTGAGCCGAGATCGCACCATTGCACTCCAGCCTGGGTAACAAGAGCGAAACTCCGTCTCAAAATAAATAAATAAATAAATAAATTCAAAAAGAAGAAGAAAAGAAAGATAAAATTTCTACTATGGCAAGATATCTACCTGTAGAAATCTGGGTAAGCTTTAATTACATTTCAAAAATTGCATAAGCCACTATAGCAGCGAGGTCACATATTGCCCCGGCAGATAAAGTTTTCACATTTCCTTTTATACTCTCCTAATCCCAGGAGACATAAGGTGCTCGGGAGTTTTTAGTGTATGTGTGAGATTAAAGGAAAGAGATGCTATAAAGCCAAGAAGCTGAGCAGAAAGGTAAAAGACTTCAGAGTTACAAAGACTGTGGCAACATTTATTAAGTGTATTAAGTATGTGATTTGGGAGAAATCACTGAACTTCTCAAAACCAGTTTCTTTCTTGAGATTAGCTTTAATTTATAAGGTTGTTGAGAGGATTACATAATATCCTTTAAATGACTAACATATGAGATACATACTAAATGAGTCTACCTCAATTACAAGGGTTAGTTCTGGTGAGAGGTGCCGTTTCTTTGACTCCCCTTGGTGAATTACAGCTGTAATTCTAACAGATGCTGAGAAAGTGGATGAGTAGGGCCTTAACCTCTAAATTGCCCGGAGGAAAAGCTAGCTAATGAAAAGCCACAGAGTGAATTATCTGCAGAATGCACTCTTTTGCTGAGGTACAAAATTACTTTTGTATAGATATCCAGTTTGCTAATTATCTTTTAAAAATCCAAGATTGAAGGAAAAGTAACTGATTTTACCCAAGATTCAAGGGAAACACATTTGGAAATAAAATAAGTATCTGAACGCATATTGCTTGATATGACCCTGGAATAGGTATTATTTTCCCATCTGTGGTCCTTCCTCTCCAAGATTTGGCTTAATTTTTTTTTTTTTTTGAGAGATGACTAAGAAATAGAAAAATTCACTTCCTGAACTAAACTGGATTTTTAAGAGAAAAGCAGTGACAGAATTTTTCTCTTACCAGTTGGGTTTCACATCATCTTTTTCTTCTTTCATGAGACTGTTCTTCTGGACACTGGTGTGCACTGGTTTTCAGAGTCAAGAGTACTGCAGGAGGACATGCCACACTTAGGGGCTCATTCTAGGTTTAACTCATTTGATCTAAAGCATTTTACCCACAGCTGGCAATATCCACGTGTCCATGGATGTATTTTCAGTTTTGTGGCCCAGAGTTTCAAGGACAGGCATTCATGGTCATATAGGGCCCATCAGGAACCCCCTCCCCTAAATGTAACTTTCTAAAATTAAATTAAACGGGCATTTCTCAGACCTAAGATCTTTATCTTCATTACTTAGATCTCAAAGAACTTAACTGACTGTCTTTTCACTTCTAAATATTAGCTCTACTTCTTTTTTTTTTTTCTGAGATGGAGTCTTGCTCTGCTGCCAGGCTGAAGTGCAGGGGCACGACCTCAGCTCACTGCATCTCTGCCTCCCTGGTTCAAGTGATTCTCCTGCCTCAGTCTCCCGAGTAGCTGGGATTACAGGTGCAGGCCACCACACCCAGCTAATTTTTACATTTTTAGTAGAGACAGGTTTGACCACATTGGCCAAGATGGTCTCGATCTCCTGACCTCGTGATCCACCCGCTTCGGCCTCCCAAAGTGCTGGGATTACTTTGGCCTCCCAAAGTGCCTGAGCCACTACGCCCGACAATATTAGCTCTACTTCTCACTCCATCCCTTGAACAAGTATCAGGGCACATATTTTACGAGGTTTACCACCAATCAGAAAAAAGAAGAGACATTATCACCAAAGATAACTGTTATGGAAAAGATGGAAAGTTTCTAGCATCTTACAAAGTAACTAGAGCCAGTGCCCAGAGCTAATGTTTCCACTGACATTAGGGATGTTTCAAATAAAAGTTTGAAAAGCAGCACTTTCCACAATATAATGTATTTGATGATACTTGGAATATTCAGTGATGTTGGGAGTCATTGGCTGTAACTCAGAAATGGATATCTTTCAAACTGATTTCTAAAGGATTCTGAGAGCAAAGGAGAGTGATTGGTTTCACTTTTTTAATTCTCTCAAAAGTATCAGTTCTTTCAGAGTCCCTCAAGTTTTCATGCCATACCAAAATTGCTCTGTTTTCTCTTTCACAGCTCTTGATCATATAGATGTATTCAGCTTTCCATCTTTTCCATAAAATTTATCTTTGGTAATAATGTCTCTTTGCTTATTTTCAATTACCCAGACCCAAAGAGTTGAAAAACCATGCAAGAATCTACACCATTTCCTATATGTCTCCAAGTCAATCTCTCTACTCTTCATCCTATGAATCAGGCAAAGACGACATTTTCTTAGGAGACTCAGCGGAGAAGCTGAGCTGGTGAAAACAAAATGTCTGTTAAAACTTGACAAGACGGACTAAAAGTAATCTGAAGAACTCTCACATATTATTAAATTCCGTTTCATTTATATTTGAGTTAAATTTTTAGCCATGCAATCAGGAACTTGTTACGCACCTCTCTCAATCTCATTTCTCTCATGTGTAAAAAGTGTAGATATTTAACTGAATGAGATAACCCGCTAGCTCTGGCCCTCTCAGATTCTACCACTTAAAAGCATTCATATATGTTAACAAAGCTAAGAACAATGTGAAAATACACCGGCTGAACTCACCACCAGCAGAGGCCCTCAGCTGTTATTTTGGGTTGTGAGGATAACATTATTTTTTAATATTCTTCTGGATATTTGCTTTATTCATGGCAGGTTTTAAGTTCTTTTGCAAAGATGATTCATCCATAATATCCAATAAATGCAAAAGCAAGGCAAGTATTGAAAGTGCTAATAAGAAGAGGCCTGTGATAATAATGTAAACAGGGTAGGGGATATTTAAATTTTTTAAGTGGCATAATTCACTAGTCTTCAAGGAAATTTCTGTAGACAAAAAGTTATTCATGAAGCAGGTGCAAGGATCTGTCTACACCTTTGCAATCGGTAATAATCATCGGGAGCAAAAAAAAGTGATTGATAAGTCAGAACACAATTAGCGTGTGTGATTCTAGCATTAGCATCAATATGTTCATTCAAGAGAAGGCTATGAGTTTGGTTAAAATTAAAAGTGAAGGTGTGGTGCTTTGTTGATGAAACCTGTCATAAGCCATGAATAGTTTGTGGTTTAAGACTCTTAGTGAAGAGGGAGTGAGTGCAAGTACAGTAACTACTAAAGTGTACCCCAAGGCTGGGCACAGTGGCTCACGCCTGTAATCCCAGCACTTTGGGAGGCCAAGACGGGAGGATCACTTGAGGTTAGGAGTCAGAAACCAGCCTGGCCAACATGGTGAAACCCAGTCTCTACTAACAATACAAAACTTAGCCAGGCATGGTAGCGTGTGTGTATAATCCCAGCTATTCAGGAGGCTGAGGCAGGAGACTCACTTGAATTCAGGAGGTGGAGGTTGCTGTAAACCAAGATGGCACCACTACACTTCAGCCTGGGAGACAGAGCCAGACTCTGTATCAAAAATAAATAAATAAATAAACATAAAAATAAAGTGCTCCCCTTACTTCTTAGGGGAATTAGCAAGGAGGGAGGTGACTTGCCTCAGTGGATTTCCAGCACATGAAATAAATGGGTTATTTTTGGAAAAGATCCTGGATGAAAGGCATAGCTGTAAGGATATGTGAATCCTTGGTTTTAAAGTTTTGATGGTCTCTGATAACAATTCTATGTGATGGAAATGAGTGTGTGGATGATACGATTAAATTCTTCTGTATTTGCTAAGGTAAGACTCTAGTTCCCAGCTGGGCATGGTGGCTCATGCCTGTAATCCCAGCACTTTGGAAGGCCAAGACAAGTGGATCACCTGATGTCAGGAATTCAAGACCAGCTTGGCCAATGTGGGAAAACTACGTCTCTAAAACATGCAAAATTTAGCTGGTCCTGGTAGCAGGTGGCTGTAATCCCAGCTACTCGGGAGGCTGAGGCAGGGAGAATTGCTTGAACCCAGGAAATGGAGGTTGCAGTGAGCTGAGAACATGCCACTGCACTCCAGCCTGGGCGACAGAGCAAGACTCTGTCTCAAAAAAAAAAAAAAAAGACTCTGGTTCCCATAGGCTTAACACAAGGAAAGTTTACATCTGACTCATCTGGGAATTCAGTTAGGATAATACTTGTCGGGTGATAATTTATGTAGTTCTTCAGGGAATCAAGAACTCTGTCTTGTGGCTCACCCCTCCTGCAGGAAGGATCCTAGGAGTCCTCCCCATTCACCTAAAGACATACAGAGGAGCTGTGATGAAGACATACTTACATCCTCACTATTCCACCCAAAAGTAACTGACTCCCATTACTTCCTCTCTCTTCCCATTGGCAAGAATTAGCCATACAACTTCCACCCAAGATGCAGGGGAGCAGGAGCGTTAAATATCCTCTAGTTGGGCATCACCTTCTTACAACAACCTACACTATGAAGGAGTTTTTGGTGGTCAGCTATCCATCTCTGCTACTGTGCTAAGCTGTTCTTCCACTGCGCTGCATTGATGTAAAGGAATACCTGAGACAGGGTAATTTATAAAGACAAGAGGTTTACATAGCCAGGCGTGGTGGCTCACACCTGTAATCCCAGCACTCTGGGAGGCAGAGGTGGGTGGATCACCTGAGGTCAGGAGTTCAAGACCAGCCTGGCCAACATGGTGAAACCTCGTCTCTACTAAAAATACAAAAATTAGCTGGGCATGGTGGTGCATGCTTGTAATCCCAACTACTGGGGAGGCTGAGGCAGGAGAACTGCTTGAACCCAGGAGGCGGAGGTTGCAATAAACTGAGATTATGCCATTGCTCTCCAGCCTGAGCAACAAGAGCAAGACTCCTTCTCAAATAAATAAGTAAATAAATAAAATAAAAGAGGTTTAATTGGCTCATTATTCTATAGGCTGCACAAAAAGCATGGTGCCTGGCATTTGTTCAGCTTCTGATGAGGTCTCAGGAAGCCTCAGGCTCATCACAGGGCCAAAGCAAGAGCAAGAGAGAGAGCGGAGGAGAGGTGCCACACTTTACAACCACCAGATCTCACGAGAACTCTCTCACTATTGTGAGAACAGCACCAAGCCACGAGGGACCCATCCCCCTGACCTAAACACCTCTCACCAGAGCTCACCTCCAACACTGGGGATTACAATTAAACATAAGATTTGGGCAGGGACAAATATCCAAACTATATCAGCTACACCTTCTTTTTTAGAAAATGTTTTATTTTTATTTATTATGGGTACATACTTGCTGTATACATTTATGGGGTACATATGATAATATAGGTAAAATCAGAGTAACTGGAGTATTCATCACCTCAAGCATTTATCATTTCCCTGTATTAGAAACAGTCCAATTCCACAGTTTTAATTATTTTAAAATATACAGTGAGTTATAATCCCAGCTACTGTGAAGCTGAGGCAGGAAAATTGCTTGAGGCCAGGGGTTCAAAACCAGCCTGGGCAACATAGAATTTGTCTCCACATAATATTTAAAAATCAGGCAGGAGTGGTGACATGTGCCTGTAGCCCTCGCTAGTCAAGAGGCTCAGGTAAGAGGATTGCTTGAGCCCAGGAGTTTGAGACCAGCCTGGGTGATGTTGCTTGACCCTGTCTCAAATATATATGTAAACACACACACACACACACACACACACACAAAATTGTTGTTAATTTAAAAGTAAAGGGTCAGCCAGGCACGGTGGCTCAAACCTGTAATCCCAGCACTTTGGGAGGCCTAGGCGGGTGGATCACGAGGTCAAGAGATCAAGACCATCCTTGTCAACATGGTGAAACCCCGTCTCTACTAAAAATACAAAAAATTAGCTGGGCACGGTGGCGCGTGCCTGTAATCCCAGCTACTCAGGAGGCTGAGGCAGGAGAATTGCCTGAAACCAGGAGGCGGAGGTTGCGGTGAGCCGAGATCGCGCCATTGCACTCCAGCCTGGGTAACAAGAGTGAAACTCCGTCTCAAAAATAAAAAAATTAAATTAAATTAAATTAAAAGTAAAGGGTCCTAACTATAGTCACCCAATCGTGCTACTGAATACTAGGTCTTATTTATTTACTCATTTTTTTTCTAAATGTATTTTTGAGTTCATTAACCATCCTCACTTTATCCTCCCACCCCACAACTTTCTGATTTCAGTTATGAACAGAAGGATTTATAACTAACTTCTCAGAGCCTATTCTGTTTGCTTGTAGAGAAATAGAGAAACTTCTGTGGTAGATACTCAAAAATAGGAACCACGACTCAGAGCATTGCTTGTCTATAAAATGAGTGCATAAATGCAATTTTTAAAGGAATATACTACCGTTTTATCAAAAAAAAAAAAGGGAGAGAGAGAGATTTTCTATCCTAGATCGTAAATGTGTTAAAGTCAAACTTAGGTAATGCACGTGTGTGTGTGTGTGTGTGTGTGTTGGCCTAGTATCTCTTCTTTTGAGAAACTACTCCATACTCCTGTAAATATCTTAAATTATGTGGTTAAAGAAAGTGGAGAATGCTGGGAGTGGTGGCTCACACTTATAATCCCAGGACTTTGGGAGGCCAAGATGGGTGGATCACAAGGTCAGGAGTTCAAGACCAGCCTGGCCAACATAGTGAAACCCTGTCTCTACTAAAAATACAAAAATTAGCTGGGTGTGGTGGCAGGCACCTGTAATCTCAGGTACTCGGGAGGCTAATGCAGGAGAATCGCTTGAACGCAGGAGAATTGCTTGAACCCAGGAGGCAGAGTTTGCAGTGTGCTGAGATGCTGCCATTGCACTCCAGCCTAGGCAACAAGCTAGACTCCGCCTCAAAAAAAAAAGAAGATGGAGAAGGACTGACAAGGTCACCTCCTTACCTCAACATTTGCATATGACCTGGTACTGACCAATCAAATGTCTTCACTCCACTGGCCACAGTGGGTTTTCAGGTATGGAAACGTAAGCTGGCCAATCAGAACTCCTTATGACGCCTTTTCCAAAGACTCTTACTCTGAGCTCATAACCTCTAAACCCCTTGTAAACTGGAGCTATCTGCAGGCATCTTACATCTGCATGGAGACAGGCTAAGAATGAAGCCAGAGAACTGGTGGACATTATTTGAATGCCTGAACAGTTATGGTCAAAGCCCGCTGCATGAACTTTCTAGTTACATAAGCCCATTCATTTCTCCACTTACACTTTGTATTTATGCTTACATTTGATTGGAATTATTTCTGAAAAGAAAACCTTCAAAATCAAAGGGCTCTAACTATGACACCTATTTAGATTTTTCACCTTTTCATCACGGTTACTATTCTGCTCTAAAACCTTTAATGCGGTCGGGTGAGGTGGTTCACACCTGTAATCCCAGCACATTGGGAGGCCAAGGCAGGCAGATCGCTTAGCCCAAAAGGTCAAGATCAGCCTGAGCAACATGGCAAAACCCTGTCTCTACAAAAAAAAGAAAGAAACTGAGCTAGGCGCAGTGGCTCATGCCTGTAATCCCAGCACTTTGGGAGACAGTGGCAGGCAGATCACTTGAGGCCAGGAGTTCGAGACCACCCTGGCCAATATGGTGAAACCCTGTCTCTACTAAAAATACAAAAATAGCCAAGCGTGGTGGCACATGCCTATAGTCTCAGCTACCAACGAGGCTGACTCATGAGAAGCACATGAACCCAGGACACTGAGGTGGAGGCTGCAGTGAGCTGAGATCATGGCACTGCACTCCAGGGTGACAGAGTGAGACTCTGACTAAAAAAAAAAAAAATTAGCCAAGCATGATGGTGTTCACCAGTAGTCCCAGCTACTCCAGGCAGCTAAGGCAGGAGAATCACCTAAGCCCAGGGACGTGGAGGCTGCAGTGAGCTGTGAGTGTGCCACTGCACTCCAGCCTGGGAGACAGAGTGACATTGTTTCTTAAAAGTAAATAAATAAATAAATAACAATTTTAATTAGCTTATTAATTGCCTACAAAGCCAAATTAAAGCTCCTCTGCCTCCCTTTCAGAGCCTTCCACAATAAGGGTTCACTTTTCTTAATCTAAGAACATAAACCTTAGAACGTCCAAATACTTATTTCTTTCGTTGACATCTGGTTTTAGTCCATTTCTATGTTGACCTTTTTCAACTTATAAAATTCCACGTTAGGACAGTTCCCATGGAAATTATTACTGCTTTGAGGGTAGGGACCATGTCTTTCACACCATGTGCCTGTAGCCCTAACCAACTGGGACAGGAGGCTGAGGTGGGAGTATTGCTTGAGCCCAGGAGTTGGAAACCAGCCTGTGCAATACAGCCAGACTCTGTATCCAAAAATATATACACACACGGAGAGAATAACTGATTGTTAATTTAATTAATTAAATTGTTGATTTAAATGATTGTTAATTGTAATAGTATTTAACTTACCATCCACCTCTGTACCCCTTGTGGTAGTTCAATTCTTATCATGGTTTATAAACCATAAAACACTCTGCAAATACTTGTTGAATTACATTGCCACTGTGATATTTCTTTGAGAAGTAGACTTTAATTTTGAACAGGCTACATTTTTCTTTTTTTTTCTGAGAGGGGAAAACTATCTAAGTAGACAATTTGGGGAGTAAATTTACAGCTTGCAAAAGGTGCTGAGTTGGCCAAAGACTTCTTGGAGGGCAGCATTAAGGTCACCTTTTCCTTTATTTCATTTCCAACACAGTTATAGCTCAGGTAGCAACTCAGAGAGGGTTTCTCAGTAACTGACGGAAGTGGTAATCTCTTTGAGATGTGAAAAAGAAATCAAGTGCTTCACTGATCAGCTATCCAGAAGCTGTCAAATATCTGTTCTTCCTTATTCCTGGCACACTATGGTTTATGATATTTGTTGAAAAAAATAAATGATTTTCCCCTTCCCTTGGGGGGAAATCATTTCCTCCACCTCTAGGCCTCATCAATTCCAGCAATATTAGGAAGACATAAAATTGAGATGTAACAATTCCTCATATATTTACAGAATTTTTACAGTTTTTATTCACATTCCATCTTTTCATTTGCCCTCCACAACAACTTTGTAGCTAGGAGGAAAAAATAGTGTACATTTTGCAGAGGAGGAAAACTGACACTCAGGGAAGCCAGGGTACCTAAAGATCATAGAGCTGGCAAAGGACAAACCCAAGGTGTTAGGCCTCCTAACACAGCTGTATGCCTTTTCCCGTGGTACCCTACCCACCTGCTCTGGGAAGTGACCAGAAAGCAGGATACACAGTGCAGTGGTCAAGACCATAGGCTTGGATTCAAGCAGATAGTGGTGAAAGTCCTGGTTTGCTGCTTACTATGTAGCCTTGGACAGACTACATCATCTACTAAAATCTCAGTTTCCTACTCAGAAAATGGCAATGATGCTACAACTTCTAAGGAAATTGTGAAGATTGACAGACACTGAGACTGGGATGTTATGAGTACTTGGAAAATATCAGCTATTAAAATTGAAATTGTTGAGGGAATGGGAAACTAGCCGGGTGGTTACCACAGGTCTAAAAACTGGGCTTGAGATCTCCTTTCAGATGACTTAAGTCTTGTCTATGTGATATACTATGAAAGACCCACTGTGGGAAATACCTACTCTTTGAACATACCAAGAAGAGAGAGCTGGAGTCCCGGAGTGGTGGCTCACACCTGTAATCCAAGCTGGAGTCCAGGCGTGGCAGCTCACACCTGTAATCCAAGCACTTTGGGAGGCCAAGGTGGGTGGATCACCTGTGATCAGGAGTTCAAGACCAGCCTGACCAACATACGAAACCCATCTCTACTAAAATTAGCCGGGTGTGATGGTGTGCACCTGTAATCCCAGCCACTTGAGAGGCAGAGGCAGGAGAATTGCCTGAACCAGGAAGGCAGAGGTTTCAGTGAAATGAGATCGCACCACAGTGCTCCAGCCTAAGCAACAGAGAGACTCCATCTCAAAAAAAAAAAAGAAGGAGGAAGAGAGAACTGCATTCAGCCCTCAGAGTTTATCATTGAAATGAACTGAGTCATTGTCTTTAGATGAATACATGAGACGACAACATGTCTGAGTAAATGCTGACTAAGCTCTCCCAAGGAGTGCAAGTGCAGCATTAAAATTCTGGAATGGAGGGGCTAGATCTCCACCAATCACATGCCACTTGAAATTTCCTATTCTTGAAGACATTTCTTGCTAAAGTACTTGTTGCACTCTTCCCAGGTGACAGCATGCTCTCCTTTAACAATCAGGAGACACGTGGAGCTTTTCCTGCTACAGTCTGTGGTAGGATCAAGCCCTGGAAGACACAGATGTTCAACCTGCCGACCACAGCCCAGGCATTCCACAGCCGGCCTCCCAGGAGCCTTGCCAGTCTGGAAGTGATTTTTGACTTTCAACATTCTTCAAAATCTAATTCTGAACAAACAAAGCTTCTTTTCTACTGTCTCAAATTTGCCTTAGGTACTTTTCTGACCCCACCCTCCCACCTCCCCACCCACTGCCTTGATTGTCTCTGAGGATGCTTTTTTTTTTTTTTGGCAGACAGTCTTGCTCTTATAGCTCAGGATGGAGGGCAGTGGCGTGATCTCAGCTCACTGCAACCTCCACATCCCGGGTTCAAGCAATTCTCCTGCCTCAGCCTCCCAAGTAGCTGGGATTACAAGTGCCTGCCACCACGCCCAGCTAAGTTTTTATGTTTTCAGTGGAGACGGGGTTTCACCATGTTGGGCAAGCTGGTCTCAAACTCCTGATCTCAGGTGATCTGCCTGCCTCGGTTTCCCAAAGTGCGGAGATTAGAGGCATGACCCACCCTGCCTGGCCAGATGCCACTTCTTTTTGTTGTTGTTGTTTTCTAACCCGTCACGTCCACAGGACGGACGCGACTTTTTTTAAGGGAAGACTCTGCTCTCTATCCAAAGGGATGTGACCTTGTCCTCAGACTAGAGTGAAACACGATAAACTAAACCTTGTTATAACAGATTGACACCTACCCTGGGAGGGGAAGTTTTCTTAGGAAGGCCATTAGCTAGTTGGCATGAATACCATTTATTCATGCTCCTTATCTATCTCTCCACAGCTGCCCTCCTGAGGCACGCAAAGACGTCCTTCTAGACGCACTCTTCCTACCCAGGTGTTATTGATGTTCTGTAGAGGGTAAACTCTGCCCTCCAAAATGTGATTCAACGGTCTGAGAATCTGTGGCTTGACTGTCCCACAGGATTATTGTGGGGATTAACATTAAAATGAGATCATATGCAATAAATCTAATGCATTATGTAAATGTAAGGTAATATTATGATTCTAAGCCTCTAGATATTTCCCATCTTTGGAAAATAATAGAAGAATGTCACCACAAGACAAATGTTCAGCTGTTCACCGAGGAAGTTGAACTCTGATCCCCCTTGAACATTCCACACATCTGTTAACATCCATTCCTCCATGATGTCCATTTATTTAATACCTCTGATCAATAACCTCATTTCTCCCTAGTCTCTCTTTTACTAGCCTCTTTGATAGATTTAATTAAAGTAATGCACTTTATGGGGATTTGAAATCAGGTACTTGAGTATGTCACTTCCTGGTACAGGCCCTCAGCTTCCCTTTTATAAAGCGGAAATTAGGAGGGGGAAAGAGAAAGAAAGGGTACAGTTTGCTTCTGCTCAATTCACAGTGGCATGAAGCCGAATAAAGACTGGTCCAGAAAGTGTTTGGAATCCTATAATTCCTGTAATTATCTTATTTTAAAAAAAAAGTTATATTAACCTCAAAACCAGTCACATTCTTTTGAGTGCCATAAAACCATTAATTTTCAGAACAAATCCATGGCTGGTTAGTTCACCAATAGAAAACATGAATTCCTAGGCAGGCAAAAAGATGACTGAGTTTAATGCAGGAATGGGAGATGCTGGTTGTGGAGAAAGTAAGGCACGTATCCTGTTTTCTTAATAGTAATGTGCTAAACCAGCAGCTATTCTTTGAGATGGGAGAGGGGCTAATGTGCTAAACCAGCAGCTATTCTTTGAGATGTGAGAGGGGCTAATGTGCTAAACCAGCAGCTATTCTTTGAGATGTGAGAGGGGCTTGGGGCATGGAAAGAAGATGCCTAA
This sequence comes from Callithrix jacchus, assembly GCF_049354715.1. Classification (NCBI taxonomy): domain Eukaryota; kingdom Metazoa; phylum Chordata; class Mammalia; order Primates; family Cebidae; genus Callithrix; species Callithrix jacchus. The sequence goes on along the minus strand of NC_133516.1, from coordinate 21,830,984 downwards.
GAGGAACTGTAATAGAATTACAGGAATTTATAAATTATTAAAAAATTACAGGAATTTATAAATTCCTGTAATAAAAGGAATTTACAAGGCACAAAACTGAAATAATAAGAGTCCTAGATTAATTTTACTTTCTTGAGAACCTTGTGACCCCTATAAATATTTTCTCTGACTGGCATGGTGGCTCACGCCTGTAATCCCAGCACTTTGGGAGACTGAGGTGGGTGGATCAGGAGGTCAGGAGTTCGAGACCAGCCTGGCCAACATGGCGAAACCTCCGTCTCTACTAAAAATACAAAATTAGTTGGGCGTGGTGACACATGCCTGTAATCCCAGCTACTCTTGAGGCTGAAGCAGGAGAATCACGAGAACCTGGGAGGCGGAGGTTGCAGTGAGCTGAGACTGTGCCACTGCACTCCAGCCTGGCAACAAGGGTGAAACTCTGTCTCAGAAAAAAAAAAAATCTCTATGCGCCATTGACCACAGCAATTTAAGTATTGTGCGCCCCCCCCAAAAAAAAACCCAAACAACAGAAACAAAAAACAAGAAATACCCTTGACTGATGGTAAAAGCAGTAAGATCTTAATTTTGTGATATATAAATCTCCGAACATATTATTTGGTGCATCGATACCTATATGTTCATTAAAAGTTAGGGCCTAATACATTTCTTCCATTTATTGAAGAAATAGTGGCTTTTTCAAAGAGAGTTAAACTGAAAAACAGAGATAAAGCATTCTTATTTCTCAAGGATAACAAAACTTGTTTTGAAGAATCAGCAGTATCTAGATTCGAAAAGAAAATGGCATCAACTTGTGTGTGTCATGCCCTCAAGGTTTTCTGTGTGATTTTGGATGAACCTCTCGATCTCCCTGTTTCATCTGCAAACCTGCAAATAGCTTTGGAATGAGTACTTAAACAAGCATGGAGTAATCATTGGTTAAATAAAAGAGGTTTTGATGAATGATCTGTATTGCCAGGCAAACTGAACCACTCAATGTTTCTATAAAGATCACGCATTTTCCTGACTCCACACTTTTTCTTATGCCATTTCTCTCACTAAGAATGCCATGGTCCTGTCTTGTTCTAATTTTACCTATTCTCCAAGGACAAGGTCAACTGACTTTCGTGTTTTCAGCTTTTCCGGCGTCTTTACCTGGAAGTACTATTGCTTCTCCCAAACCTGCTTTAAAAACAGCATTTGTTCTCTATCTCTTATAGATTTGTAGAGTAATATTTTTAATATATTTAATTAAACGACTTATGCCCTTCCTTTAGAGGGCAGGGATTGTATGTGATTTATCTTAGAACTTGGCATGTGATAGGCACTTAATAAATATTTATTGGGTGGATGGCATGACAGTTAGTTTTATGTGTCAACTTGGCGAGGCTCTTAGTACACAGTCATTTAATCAAACACTAATCTAGGTGTTCCTGTGAATGTAATTTATAGATTTGGTTAACATCTACAGTCAGTTGACTTTAAGTAAAGGAGATTACCCTAGATATTGTGGATGAGACTTCTCCAATCAGTTGAAAATTCCTTAAAAGCAAAAACTGAAGTTTGTAGAAGAAATTCTCCAACATAAACTCCTGCAAGCCTGCCTTATGCTTTTCAACTTGCCTGCCTGACAGATTTTGAACTCATCAGTCCTCACAGTTGTATAAATCAGTTTCTAAAAATAAATCTTTAGGACTCCCGGAGGACGAAATGTTTGCTTTGTTCACTGCTGTATCCCCACTATCAAGAACAGTGCCTGACACATAATAAGGATACAACAAATATTTTTTCAGTGAATGAAGACATAAAAGACAATTTTATGAAAAATTCCATATTAACTAGTTTTGGACATATACTAGGCTATTTACTAGGTTTTTGGTAAATTTGGCTATTTATCATTTTGCAACCTATAGCTACGGACTGTAACATGTAGAAATTTATTGATAATTGATGCACAGGTTTTCACATTTGTTGGCTCTTGTGCTGACACTTCTGGCTCAAAGAAATTCCAGTCCTGCCATTCTGTGTGTTCCCATAGGCAAATCACTTCTGTTCTCTTCACCCTATCTTGTTCAACTGTGTTATTAGGATTTTGATATGATGATAGAATTTGAAACTCCCTTCCACCCTTCTTTAAGATCTGTGATTTTTATGCATGGCTCTCTCCTTAATTTTATATATAATTTTGTCATCAGACATACTTGAATGTTATTTATTGCCTAAAGGTTGTTATTTCTTTTTATTACTATCACCAATTACTATCTGAAATTCATAAAGTTGCTCATCTCCAAGATACTTACAGAAAACTGCAGCCCAGAATCCTAGGACTAGATTTCTTCCATATCTTGGTTGTGAAGAAATACAAAGACTCCTGAATGCTTTTTTTGCCAAAACCACAATTTCTTGTGTCAAGTTCTTTATAAACCTGGTTATAAAGTTCTGTACACATGTTCCTCTCACACCTGGGCTTCAGAACATCATCCTTTGCTTCTAATTTTAGGGCCAGAAAATCATTTATAACTATTTTGCAGCCTCTTGTAAATATGTCCTGGGGTACTTTCTTTGAATATGTTTTGTTTCTGCTCACCCTGTGGAGAGAGAGATTTCTGGAGTCTGACAAACCTGCTGGGCCCGGCTGAGCCCTAAGAACCCAGAGGCCATATAGCCACGCCCTAGGGCCCAGCTGCTGAGTGAATTTCATCTGCAGGCTTTGCTTCATCCCCCACCAGCAGAGAATAAGAGGCCATTAGCCAAGATGTATCAAGGAGGGGGTCTTAATGCACTCATAGATTTTCTTCTCTTTTGATTTCAGGCTAATTCTTTTAGAGCAAAGACCCTTACAAAAAAAAAATATAACATTCAACTATGGAATGTCAAGCTGTGCAAGGATAGACTGGGGGAAAATAAACAAACACATTGTGTTAAGAATTTGTAGGGAGCACAAGAATGCCTTATTTGTCTTCTCATGTTAGAGCTGTAGCCTCAGAATGTCACGCCTGGATGACACCTTATTTATCCATTTACGCATGAGGAAGAGGAGATTTGGAGAAAAGAAGATTTTTCTCTAATCATGAAACCAATGGCCAAAGCTGAACCAGAACAGAAATCTCCTGATTTTCAGCTTTTGTCTGAATTTATTTATTTACAATGTATATCTGATATATTCCTACCTATCCCCCTCTAAAAAATTTAAGGCAGGCTGGGTGCGGTGGCTCACACCTGTAATCCCAGCACTTTGGGAGGCCAAGGCGACGGATCACTTGAGGTCAGGAGTTTGAGACCAACCTGGCCAACATGGTGAAACCCGGTCTTTACTAAAAATATAAAAATTAGCCAGGCGTGGTGGCGTGAACCTGTAGTCTCAACTTCTTTGGAAGGCTGAGGCATGAGAATCACTTGAACTTGGAGGTGAAGGTTGCAGTGAGCTGAGATCGTACCACTGCACTCCAGCCTGGGTGACAGAGCGAGACTCTATCTAAAAAAAAAAAAAAATTAAGGCAAATCTCAATACAATGCGTGCACTCATATCAAGATAGTTTAAATAGACAAGAACAATCAGAAATTAAATAGAATAAGGGAGCTGTGTTTTCTTTTAGTCTATCTTCTTTTTTTCTCTCATTTTTTTCTATTAGACTACACAGAACCATTGGAGAATGTAACGGGTGTGAGGGTATTTTTTTCTGCTGCTTAGAAAGTCCTAACAGAGTAAGCAGAATTTGAAAACATGGTCCAGGAAGTATATTTATAGCTGTGTGTGTGATAATATTGTCAGAGCTGAAGGAACATCAGCATTTTCCTCAAATCCTCTCTCTCTCTCTCTTTCCAGGTTTTACAACTTGGAATTTAAAATGACCTTTGAAAAAAAAAATAAATAAATAAAAAATAAATAAAATGACCTTTGGACCGCAACTCAACACACCAGGTCTCAGATCAGGAGAAACAATTTCTGCTGTCCTTGTACTGCACTGAGCATGGTCAGAGGGGAAAAAAGAAAAGAAAAGAAAAAAGAAAGCCCCATTTTCTCAATGACTTCTTATGGGGTAGAGTTTATAGAGTTTTTTTTCTTTATGACAAAGTCTAAAACACAAAACAGGCATTTTAACAATTCCTTTGTCAATGGTATAGGCTTGCTCAGAGAACTGGCTTCTATCATTAAACAATGAGTATGTAAATTAATGTTAAAGGAAGAAACTTTCTTTTCACAGAGAACTTCTCCAAATATGAATTTGGGTTACACAGTATGCGTGTGATGTCTGTGGCGTGTTTCTGTATCACAGAACTTCTTTGTATCGGGTGGAATGAAATAACCTGCTAGATTTGAATGGTAAGAAAGCCAGAAACAAGGAAACATTTATTTTTAAGCCTAGAAAAATAAAAGACACAATCCTTGATCTTCGTTGGGCCTTACATGAAAACAGATATCAAACACCTTGTGTTTAGTGCAGAACATAGCTCTGTCATGGAGTGTATCCTTGTAGGAACCAAGTTTCCGTTTTTCTGTTAACTGAAAATGGATCATAGAGTCAAAGCTTCTCAGGGCTGAAAGGCATTTCAGAGGCCATAGTCTAAGCTCTTTACTAACTCAGGAACCTTCTCTAGCAAACTGTAATGGATGCCTAAAACAGCTCTGAATACCTTCTGTAATGGGGAGTTTACTAATTCATAATGCAGCCTATTCTGGGCAGAGTGGCTCTCATTGTGAGAAGTGCTTCCACATCCTCAGCCAAAGTTTGTATGTCTGTAGCCACAATCCCTCCTGGTTCCACCCTCTGGAGCCACACAGAAAACAAAAACAAAAACAAAAAAAACCCAAAGTTAATTTCTCCTTAGTTAATTGACGACAGCAAAACAAGCCAAACAGCTCCACTTATCTCATGACAGAGGATTATGGTCTACCCTTGGCACATGATCCAGTACGCAGGCTATAAGTGAAGTAGGATGTGGATGGGTTGGTGTGGAGAACCCAGAACATGGCCTTTTGCCAAGATATCAAGGGATTGGGGATTGGTTGGTTATGAGGGTCCTACCGTTTCCCCAGAACAGCTGATGGGGTTAAGATATTCATAATATGCAAAGAGGATTTCTAGAGTTATTTAATATTACCTGAAATTGGAGAATCGCTTGAACCCAGGAGTCGGAGGTTGCAGTGAGCTGAGATCACACCATTGCACTCCACTCTGGGTGACAGAGACTCTGTTTAAAAACAAAAAAAATTACCTGCAATTATTACTATGCCCTTTTTCACCTGATGTGTAGAGTTTAAGTTAAATGGGTTTTCCCAAAAGAGAGAAGAATTGAAAATACAAATTCAATTTTTAAAGTTATTTTGTCATACATTTTATTGCGCAAAGGGATTGAGCTTAGATTGTAAGGTAGAGAGAAGAGGAATTAAAGGCTTTGTTTACAATAAAGGAACTTGAATCAAAATTTGGTACCAGATTGTGTATGTGAAATGCTGATAAAGTGTACCCAGTCTCTAAAATATGGAGATTATTGGTGTTTTTCCGTATACTCAATGGTTGCTAACAGCAGAGTTGATGGAAAGAACTTGGATCGTATATCAAGGGATGCATATTTGGGATTTGAGCCTGCCATCTTGTTCATGCATTTAATTTTTTTTTTTTTTTTTTTTTTTTTTGAGAGGGAGTCTCACTCTGTTGCCAAGGCTGGAGTGCAGTGGCGCAATCTCGGCTCACTGCAACCTCCACCTCCCAGGTTCAAGCGATTCTTCTGCTTCAGGCTCCTGAGTAGCTGGGATTACAGCACGCATTGCACATCTGGCTAATTTTTTTGTATTTTTAGTAGAGATGGGGTTTCACCATATTGGTCAGGCTGGTCCCGAACTCCTGACCTCGTGATCTGCCCTCCTCGGATTCTCAAAGTGCTGGGATTACAGGTGTGAACCACCGCACCCGGCCCACGTATTTTTTTTTTTTTGGAGACGGAGTTTCGCTCTTGTTACCCAGGCTGGAGTGCAATGGCGCAATCTCAGCTCACCGCAACCTCAGCCTCCCGAGTAGCTAGGACTACAGGTGTGCACCACCATGCCCAGCTAATTTTTGTATTTTTAGTAGAGACAGGGTTTCACCATGTTGACCAGGATGGTCTCGATCTCTTGACCTCATGATCCACCCACCTCGGCCTCCCAAAGTGCTGGGATTATAGGCCTGAGCCACCGCGCCCAGCTGTATTTACTTTTTAAGCAAACATTTATTGAATATCTACTGTGTTCTGTATCCTGTGAAATGTACTGGTGATACATCTGTGGTCAAGACAGACACTGTTGCATACATTTCTCTGAGGGAAACGGGTAAGTTTATCAGGCAGATATAAGGAAGTGTGAGAATGAGCAGTGACAGAAGTCCAAAGGCAAGGGGAGTCTAAAAGGACTTTACCTGACCTAGACCTGGGTGTGTGGGGGTGGAGGAGATCCAGAAAACACTGTTTTCAAGGCAATGACATCTAAATAGAGAGTTGAAAGATGACAATTAGTCACAAACTTCACTATGTCTCTGAGCTTTAGTTATTTCCAAAATGCAAAAAAATAATAAAATAATAATTAGTCCTCACTAACCTGCTTGAGTCGGAGGCTGTGAGGAACTGATAAATGAATTTTGTGATGAGTGCTTTGTTGAACTGTAAAGTGCTCTATTATCATAAGGAATCAATAACTGCTATCAGATATTGTTATTTCCATCCCTAGAGTTCATTTCCTTTTTTTTTTACATGCACAGATTTTGCTCCCCTGAGTATAGGAGGAGTAGAGAATAAAACAAGGGACTGGGTGGAGAGATTTATATTTGCTGTACTTTTCTCCATAGCTAGATCACTCATGCCTTCAAGATTATTAGGGTGCAGGGTCGCGGGGAGAGAGAGAGAGCAGAGAATAAAATGAGAGATTGGGGTGGAGAGATTTATATTGCTTTACTTTTCTCTACAGCTAGATCACTCACACCCTCAAGGTTATTAGGGTACAGGGTTGGGGGAGAAGCTGGGACTAGGCCCTCTGAACCACATGAACACATCAGAGTGGGTGGGGTTTACGTGGGCCTCACTTTATTAGGACCGAACAGTCTGAATATAGAGGGCTACTTATACTGTTCTGGGGACCTCACTAATATTTCAACAGCCTAATCTCATCAGAAGTAAAACTGCCCAATTTGCCCCAAGCAGGGAAATGTGCACCTTTGTTTATGAATACCAAAGAGATTTAGCTCTAGTTCTGATTGGCTACCTATTGTCAGGAAAAATCAGTAGGTAAGTAATTCCAAATGTCAGCATCAGCAATTTCTGGTGTATTTTTGTTGTTGTTGTTGTTTTTGAGACAAAGTCGTACTCTGTCACCCCGGCTGGAGTGCAGTGACTTGATACTGGCTCACTGCAACTCCACCTCCTGGGTTTAAGCCATTCTCCTGCCTCAGCCTCCCAAGTAGCTGGGATTACAGGCATGCACCACCATGCCTGGCTAATTTTTGTATTTTGGTAGAGACGGGGTTTTGCTATGTTGGCAGGGTGGTCTCAAACCCTTGACCTCAGGTGATCCACCCGCCTCAGCCTCCCAAAGTGCTGGGATTACAGGCGTGAGCCACCACACAAGGCTGGTTTTAGATTTAACTTCCAAGTGCAATGGGTGCATTTTGCCCAAGGGCCACTCTCTTTTTTTTGTAACCATAATTTTGATCAAATTTCATGGTATTTTTCATGTTCCTTCTGGCAGCCTGGAAACACAATAATAAATGTTTAGTAAATTTAAAGTTAATATGAAAAATAGAAACAGAATTGTCTCTACTATTTAGTCAAGTCTCCTTTCTCTCTCTGTGCCCTCATTCTCCCATCTGCTAAATAAGGGTAGTAGATGGAATTTATCATCTAAGTCCCTTCTACTGTCAACATTCCACATGTCTGTGATGTTTGCCTCTCTTTTTCCTGCCTGTATCTTCAAATCATAAAAAACCCAGGCCACTTCTATTTGTTAGACTTTCATTGAAAATCCAGCTGCCCAAGAAGGCCAGATCTTGTAGCCTAGGCTGCTATTTAAATCTCCGTCAGACCAGAGAATCTTTGTTTAAAATTATATTTTGTTAATCCATCATGTGGATGTGGAGCTTGCTATTTTTAATGCATGCTCTGCACAGCCCAGTTATTCATGGCTGAGAGTTTGCCACAGAACTTCAGAGCTGTATTTAACAACAAACAGCTCCAGAGAAGCAAGATGAAGACTTATTTCACATGCTAATAAAATTCTGGAGTTGGGAGTAGAGGGGCAAATTCTACCTCTAAGTGTGACGGCAGTTTGGAAATGCAGGCTGTTACCCTGTTCTGTTTGATGTTTCAAGAGCCAGCAAAGGAAAAGCTGATCTTAATGCTTATTTAGATGGTAGACTCCACTGACCTTTGTTCATCTGTCAAAATCCTAGAGAGATGCATTTTTATTTCAAGGCTCACTCTTTAACATCTTCTGATAATTGTTTTCTTTCTCTCTTCACCTTCCTCTGTATCTCCCTTCCATTGTGTCGTATAACATACACAGAGGGAAAAAGGCATAAAAATAGGGGCATTTAATTAAATGCATGCGGAAATATTTACATTTATAACACCTAAGTAAACACTAGGTAGCCATAGATAGCTCACATTGAGATAGGTAAATTGTAGCAAAAATTACCTAAATTCTGACTTTCTGGACTTTGAGAGATGGTATTAGTTCATTCATTCTTTTATATATTCATTTGAACATATTAATTAAGGTCATAAGATGGGTCAGGAAGTAAATTAAATGCATTGTTTACACAGGTGAAGACACAGAGTACTTGCCCTAGAGAAGCTCATGGTCTACTAGAGCCCAGAGGTTAAAAAGTTTCCCAATCAATCAATTCAGAAAATTATGTTTTTAAAAATCTTTTTTCTATATTCTTCTAATTCAACAAGAGATATTTACAGAGTCTTATCAGCGTTCTATTAGAGCCTAGGAAGGTGCTAGTTTACCATCCAACTACATTATCTGGATATGCAGGCTCACTGAGGGTACATAATTCATAGAATTCTGATCTGTTTGATGGGAAGGAGAATAGACAACGAAGAACATCAGAGAGACCACTCACGCATCTAAAACACCCAAGGCCCTGCATTAGGGCACAGTAGGAATACTTCCTGGTAACTACCTGTTGTCTCTTTATGAATACAGCTATCACAAGAAAAGGTAAAAATAAGGGAAGAGTAGTGATGTCTTATTCATATGTTTGGAAATTAATAAAGAGAAGCATTTTGATTTTGTTGTCTGAAGTATTTCTAACTGTACTACATGGTTTGGAGAACTGGAACCACTCTCTGGTATGACTGCCTCAGCCAGCTGCCTCACAGGTGTCTGTCATTGATCACTAGCAAAGCACCGACAGATGGGGGTGGATCAATTTGTGCTGGAGTTCCAAACACTTGTGCGGCTTGAAGCACCGACAGATGGGGGTGGATCAATTTGTGCTGGAGTTCCAAACACTTGTGCGGCTTCTACTACTGCCCAAGTAATGTTAATATCCTCTCAGGATGAGAAGTCAGGGCAGCATAGCAGAGTTGCAAAAGCCAGAGCTTTTAAATCACTTCCTCATCAGTCCACTCGCATTTATCTAGGCGTAGATCCTCTCTCTTTCAAACCGAGTGGGTGAGGAAGTGTGAAAGAGAAGGGAACAAAAAGTAAGAGAAATTAACTGGTTATGCTATAAGTTCTTCACTTATGACTTGACTCAATAAACATAGAGGACCCTCCTGTAGGACCATATGCTGCAGGAAATACAAAGATGAGTAAGATGTAGTCCTCATCCCCAAGAATCTTTCCGTCTAAAATTTGTACTAACAATGATGAAGTGGTCAGCTGTGATAGCTCATACCTGTGATCCCAACATTTTAAGAGACCTAGATGTGAGGACCACTTGAGCCCAGGAGGGTGAGGTTGCTGTGGGCCATGACTGTGCCACTGCACTCTGGCCTGAGCTACAGACAAAGACCTGTCTCAAAAACAAACAAATACACACACACAAAACCCTAAAACAAAAAACAGTGATGAAGCAAGGACAAAATTCATCAGCATCATATGAAAGCTGCTGAGAATAGCTTCTGAGGGATGGTGTGAGTTAATTCATCCTTTTTTTTTTAAGGACAGGGTTTCACCATGTTGACCAGGCTGGTCTTGAACTCCTGACCTCAGGTGATCCGCCCGCCTCAGCCTCCCAAAGTGTTGAGATTACAGGCATGAGCCACCACGCCCAGCTAATTCATTCTTTTACATAATTATTTGAACATATTAATTAAGATCATAAGGTCATAATTAATTAAGGTCTGAGGAAGGAAAACAAACTTGAGGGGAAGGTCTCCGGAAAGCTTTAAGAAAAAGGCAGACACGGAATTTGGTTTCGGTGTAAAGGGAGTAAAGAGGAGAGGAATTCCAAGGGGATGTCAGTGGTCAGATCTTTGTTTTCTAAAAATCACTCTGGCAACTAGCTGAGACTAGACTAAGGAAAAGTGAAAGAATTAAATTAATAATAATAATAGAATAATAATAATAGACAACAGAAGCTGCTAATAGCTAAGTACTTACATCAGTCCTTGTACTAAGTGCTTGACCTGCTTTATCTCATGTAATAATTCCTGTGAGACAAGAATTATTATTATTACCATTTTATAGGAGAAGGTCTGGAAAAGCCTGTACTTCCTTCCATGTCTAACAAAACAATTTGTATTCTTGGCCATGAGAACTCAGGTAAGAAAGTGAAAAAGACCTGATGTAAATCAGGGACGATGGGAAGAGAGATTTCGGAGAACTAGGGCGGAAGATAACCTTTGTTTCTCAGAGCAAATGGGCCAAGTGTTAGTGATATACCCCATAAACACTAAAACCACCTCTGAGACTCTATACTGCTTAAAGGACTATGACTTAGATTGAACTTGCCTTGTCATGTAAGTCTAACTCCATTGCTGGAGCCATGTCTTTTGGCTATCGCTGTCACATGCTGTCACTCCATCTGGCAAATAGTGGGTACTCAACTTTTAACTGTTAAACAAGAAAATTTTCACGTTGTCATTCAACATTCCTTGGAACCTGGGGCAATTCATTGTTTCCCCTCTCCCACGCCCACACCTTAGTTTCCCTATCTTTATATTGGAGTAGGTTGAACCTCATTAATTCATTATATGTTAAAATAAATAAGGTGCTATTCAGGTAATTAATTACCTTGGGCAAAGGTAGGGATAATCTAGGGGTGACAGTGTCAATTCTGGGTTAGGTGTGCACCCTGTTTTTTGATACGCTCAATCCTATCGTCTTGTCAATTCAAGAGGAAAAGGGAAGAAAGTAGGTTTCATATTCCTTAAGGCAGTTTCCTTTACTATTTAAAGGTACTGGAGTTCTTGGGATAGAGGGTGAAACGCGCACAGAGATGTCTTCCCCCAGGATACCGCCCTTAAAATCAAACGGAGGAAGACTTTCCTCTTGAATGCGCTTGGCAAACCCTGCCGGGAAAGGGGACAGGGGGACGGCCGTGGAGGTGAAGAAAGAATGCATCTACACCTCGCGCGTCTTCCCAAGAACGGGTTGGCAAGTGACACAGGCGCGCAGACCTCTGTCACTTATTTATTTTCCTTTCCACTGGGTGCGCTGTCCCTTTAAATGGAGACGCTGGTGCTGGCTCCGTAACACTGGAGCCGGCAGCTTGTTGATTTCAGAGCTGGTGAATTTCACATTGTTTCCACTTCACTTTCCTCGCCCGGAGGGTGGCTCCGGTTGGCTCCACGACCACTGTCGTGGCTGCCGGCGAGGGCCAGGGCAGGGACGCGCAGCATCGGGGCGGGCGTGGGGCCGGAGAAAAGGGTGTCGGGGCCACACACGCACCCTCGCTGCAGTCCAGCTCCTCCCGAAGCTCGCACGCCCAGAGCGCGAGGAGCGGAGGACCGCCCGCCCAGACGCCCGCCCGCCAACCCGCCCACGGGCCGGGGCCGAAGCCTGGGAGCCGGCGAGGGGAGGAGGCCCAGGGGGGCGGGGTGGGGGGCGGGGGTGGGTGCTGCGCTGCCGCGGAGCTGCTACTCGGCGCGTTTTGCATGAAGATGGCGGCTCCCACCGCCTGCAAGGCAGCCTCCCTGGGCTGTAACAACAAGCCTACGTTCCCGGAGCTGGATTTCAGGTCGGGAGCTCGGGTGGAGGAATTGAACAAACTCATCCAAGAATTTACGAAACACGACCAGCGGGAATACGACGACCAGAGAGCGCTGGAGATTCACACAGCCAAGGATTTCATCTTTTCCATGCTGGGTAAGGAGGAAAAAGGGGGAGGCGTATGTGTGTTCTGAGAAGCGGAGTAGAGAACCCATTCCCCCTTCTCGGTTTCGTTCCCGAGCCGGTGCCTGGGGTATGAGCCATCTCGGTTCCGCCTCTGCCTTCCTTCTCCGCCGAAAGCCGAGCTGCCTGCCCTCCCCTCCTTACTATGCTTTACGCCGGGTTTCCCTTTCCCCCCCTGCTCGCTTGCTCTTTTGTTAATTTATCCGCCACCGGGGCTTGGCAGGCAGGTGAGGCGTTCGCGGTTGAAACGCTGCACCGTTGGGGGAAGCCCCGGGAAGCGAGTGCGGTCCAGGTGAGCCCCTGAGGTGCCGTCAGTTGAGGGATTTGGCTGCCGGAGGCAGGGACCTGCGCCTTCCCGACGCCGGCTCCCCAAGGCTTGGGAGCGGAGACAGCTCAGGGCTCTGGCTTGGTGCCCGAGCGACAAGTTGCCTCTCTCGTCTCGTGGCGCGGCGCTGTCACGCCGAGCCCCCGGTGGCCAAACTTGTTGGGTGTTCCCGAGTAACCGGCTGAAGTAGTCTGGGCGTCCGGAGTTCCTGCAACTTTGATTTGCAAATCGACTTCCCTTCGGGGAGGTCGGAAGCATTTCCGGTGCTTCTCCCGGCTGGTCGCTGAGCTCGGAATTCCTAATTCCCAGCTCCTGTGTGACCGGGCGCGGAGCCCTGGCCGCGGAGGAGCGCCGTGCCCTGCTCTTTGTGTATTTGTCTTAGCGCTGGCCGACAGAGGTGCCCAGAGTTTCCAACCCCGGAGACCTCGGGGGCTGGAAAATATGCCGCCCACTCCCACCTGCAGCCCCTCACTTACGGCTCCTGAAATGGTTGAATGCTGTGTGGAGGAACGTAATGGAGCCGGGCCGGGGAGAGCGAGCCCACCCTCTCCAGGTGTCCTGCTTTGGGGATTATTGCGACTGAGGTTTAGGGTGCGTTTGCCAGGCGCCTCGGTTGTAGCTTGCGGCTCTGCCAGTGGATCCGTGGCTGTCGGGCGGTGCGTGGCCCGCGGTCAGCATTCCGCAGAACTGGTACTCCGGGGTAGCGCTGCTCTAACGCTTATCTGTGGGTGCGCTCTACACATATATCAGCCAATTTTCCAGGTGCTGAAAAATTTGGGAAAGGTCTTTTGGTCACAGAGGAAGACAGGGCTTTTGACTTTCCCCTGCAGTCTACCTGGATTTCGGCCGGCTTTTGCTGCTTCTATCCTGGGATACCTTCTTCCTTCCAGGTTTTCTTCTTCCTCACTGCCCAAGGAGAGAGTAATAGAGACTGAACGTGTGTCCGCTGATAGTTGTTCACGCGTTGGGAAGTTGGATGGAACAGATTAAAACTCTAGACTGGTTTTTACCTTTTGTGCCACACTCTCCAAGTGTGTCTTACTTTACTTATGGGGTTGAAAAACTCTTTATTGAGAAATTTGATCGTTCAACTATTTCGATGAATTAAATGTATATATGTGTATGTGTGTGTGTGCGTATATATATATATAAATTCATAATATGGTAGGAGTGAGCTTCCAGAAGGAAGCCCAAAATGCTTACAAAGCCAAAAGCAAACACAGTGATTGTCAGGAAGGTGGAGACACACACAGAAGGTTGAGGGCGATTATTTAAGTTGTTTAATTAATCATAGCGGTTCTCTGTGACACATATAATGGAAGTCTGTCATCGTGTTAATACAGCCCCCAGATCAGTTCTGATGTCTCTTGGCGTAGGTCATTAACTAGAAGAAGGTCATCACCAGTTAGGATAGTCATAGGTCAGGAAATGGGAGAATGTAGAGAGGGGTAAGTTTAAGTGCCTGGCTCATTAGGCATTTCTCTGCTTAACCCCACAGCTACACACTGAATCAGCAAAGCTTTTATCCAAGTATAAAAAAGTAAATTATTCTAGGGTGCTTAATTTTTTGCATGTGTTTAATGTCATGGGTGGCATTGTATTGACAGTTAAACTAGATTTGCTTCTATTCCTTTTTACCCAGTTGACCTTGCAGGCAGTCTTTCTTGCCCCCTGGGAATTTAGCATTTCCACCTACAGGAGAGAAAATTCAGGAGAGTGTCATTTAAGCTTTTGGCCCCTCTGGACACTAGAAGGCAGATGGCGAAATGAGCTTGCCTGTGTGTGGTACTGCATTCATTTGCGAGTTCCTTGCTTTCCTTTAATGAGTTGCTGGCTGCTCTAGACAAGTGAAGGTTTGGCGACAGCAAGGGTCCCTATGTGGATTTACTTTTTCTAACGCAGATTTTGGCTTGGCTTAAACAAAATCATTTTTTTTGTACACTTTGTTTCACTTGCCACAGCTTTGGTTCTTTAATGAATATGCAAATGAGGTCTCTTAATGACCCCTAGCTTGTTAAGGTGTCACTTGGGTGGCACCAGATCCTCATTTCAGGGAGGTGTGTGTGTGTGTGTGTGTGTGTGTGCGCGCGCGCGTGCGTGGGGTTTGAGGGGGAGTCCTCTTGGCTTTGTTCTGTATCCGAGCTGCACCTGAGGATTGTTAACAGCTTACAAATATTATTCCCTCACAAGAATGAGGTGGCTAACCACAAATTGGGTGCAAGCCTCTTTAGTGGCACTGAGAATAATACTGCCCTGGGTTTCAGGCAGTTGGTGGGGTGAGGCATGTTACTCTCTTTACGTGTAAGATTGTTAGCCAAGCCTGAAGCCCCTCCAGCTTTGTAGATCCTTTTCATTTTGTCTAGTTTGGAGGAATTTTACACCGAAGAGCAAGGAGGTGGTAGACAGTTGTCATAATCGATGACCTGTCAGCACCAAGACACTCTAATGTCTTATCAAAGCGGGGTTCTGCGCAGGCTGTGGGGTTGATCTGAACCTGCTGGTGGTCACTGTGGGCTCTGGGATCTGTCCTGCTGCTCCCTGTTTGTACAAAGATTCTGATTTTTTTTGAAGGCAGGTGTTAACTGCAGTTGTCTACATTCACTTCTTATTTCTCTGTACCTTGGTCCTGTAGGAGAATGATTGCTCCTATTATCTAGTTAATATTTGAGAGCCCAGACTGTGCAAGAGGCTGGCAGTGCATAATAAACACCATTTATCAAAATTCAGGGAATTGCCAGAGTTCATTAATGTTTTAATAATATTTGGTATTTGCATAATGTCTCTGCCAGCTCTATTGTTATCTTCATTCCCTGGTGAGGTTTGATGGAGATTGGTTTGTGTCCCCATTGAACAGATGCAGAACAGGGGGTATGCAGATGCTGGAGGAGGCAGGAAAGAGACAAGCTGTCACATAACCTACAGACCAAGTGGTCGGTTCCATGGTACAATTTTTATGATAGCTAATCGTTTAATAATTGTCTTCTCAGGGCCAAGGACTACACATAGACTTTTGAGTAGATATTGCTTTCCCATTACATAGATGAAGATACTGTTACTTAGTGGGGTTAAGAAACTGGATATCCAGGTTCACATAGCTAATAAATGGTAGAGATGTTACTAAAACTCAGATCATCCTTTCTCTAAAACATGTCCCTCTTCTCCTGCTTGAGCCTATTAAGAATAGATGCATATTGGGAGAAATACCTAATGTAGATGACGGGGCGAGGGATGCAGCAAACTACCTCCATGCCACATGTATACCTATGTAACAAACCTGCATGATCTGCACATGTACCCCAGAACTTAAAGTATCATAAATAAAGTAAAAAAAAAAAAAAAAGAATTCAACTCCTTTGAGTAAATATTAAGGAGTATGATTGCTACATTGTATGGTAATGATATGTTTAGTTTTGGAAGAAACCACTAAAATGTCCTAAAAGTGGCTGAATCATTTTGCATTCCCACCAGTGATAAATTACAGTTTCTCTTGCTCTAAAAAAAAAAAAAAAAAACAGATACATAAAATTCAGAGGAGAGGCTTTGTTTTAAAAAACCACTTCTTTTAGGATTTTGTTTCTGATTTTAGCTATAAGTTTTAGCATAATATAAGTAGATTCCTGGAACAGTCTGAGTTCAGGTTTTCTATAATAAGATCTCCTATTTGAATTTTTGATTGAGAAAATCATAGTCATTATAAAATGTTAAAATCTATAATTCCATTCCTAGTTTGTCTCTTGTTGGCTGTGTGGTCTTAGTTTTTTTCTCTCTTTGAGATAGGATCTTGCTCTGTTGCTTAGCCTGGAGTGCAATAGTATGATGATGGTTTGCTGCAGCCTCAAATTCCTAGGCTTAAGCAATCTTCCTGCCTCACCCTCCCTATTGGTAGGAGTAGAGATGTGTACCACCATTCCCAGCTAATTTTTAATTTTTAAAAAATTTTTGTATAGGTGGGGTCTTGTTATGTTGCCCAGGCTGGGTCTTGAAATTCTGGCCTCAAGTGATCCTCCCACCTTGGTCTCCCAAATTGCTGGGATTACAGGCATGAGCCACCATGCTTGGCCAGTTTTTTTCATTTATTAAACATGGGTAACAGTAATGCATTGTTTTTCAGAATTGTTATGTCTGAATGTGAAATTACTTTGCTAACTAAAAAGTAATATGTACATGAGTTTATTACTTAAAGAAATGTTTATTTATTTATTTGAGACAGGGTCTTGCTCCGTCACCTGCTGGAGTACAGGGGTGTGATCTCAGCTTACTGTAACCTCCACTTCCCAGGGTCAAGTGTTCCTCCCACCTCCACCTCCCAAGTAGCTAGGACTACAGGCACATAACACCATGCCTGGCTGACTGTTTGTATTTTTGGTAGAGACAAGGTTTCGCCATGTTGCCCAGGCTGGTTTCAAACTCCTGAGTTCAAGCAATCCACCCTCTTTGACCTCCCAGAGTGCTGGGATTACAGGCATGAGACATTGTACCCAGCCTTAAAAAAATTTTTTTTTTTCTTAGAAAATCCAGTGAACTTAAATTGGAATTATTTCTGCAGCTGACATCTGCAAGAAGTCTGGAGTACAATTAGGGTAGCCCAGTAGAATATGGGCTCTGGCTGTAGATGGCATGATCAATTGCAACATTCGTTGCCATTTGGTCAGCTCATGCTATGTGCTGACCACGGTGCTAGCTACTTTGCCTAAATCCATTAGATCATGTCATCTTTTTCCACAGCTTTGTAAGGATAAGTATCATGCCTATTTTGGAAGCGAAATAGGTGGTATTACCCCCTTTTAAAGATGAAATGTTGAGGTTCAAAGAAGTCAAGAACTAATGCTAAGATCATGCAGAGTTTGAGAATGAATCTAGTTATTTCTATAAATGACTCAGAAGCTCATGTTCCTTTCGCTGTACTAGCAACCAGTTTCCATTGCTTTTGAGTGAGACAACCAAAAGGTCTCACTTCCAGAGTGATACTACACTCAGTAGCCTGCCTAGCCTGCAGGAGCAGAGATAATTTTTTCCTTTCTTTTCCTCTTCCTTTCCCTTCCCCTTCACTTTTCTTTCCTCTTCCTTTCTGTTCTCCTTCCCCTTCCCCTTCCCCTTCCTTTTGCTTTCCTTTCCTCTTTCTTTCGGCTTTCACTCTTTTGCCAAAATTGGAGTGCAGGGGCGCTATCTCAGCTCACTGCAACCTCTGCCTCTTATCCTGCCTCTGCCTCCTGAGTAGCTGGGATTACAGGTGCTTGCTACCACGACTGGCCAATTTTTGTATTTTTAGTAGAGATGGGGTTTCACCATGTTGGGCAGGCTGGTCTAGAACTCCTGACCTCCAGTGATCCACCCGCCTAGGCCTCCCAAAGTGCTGGGATTACAGGTGTGAGCCACTGTGCCTGGCCTGAGATAATTTCTTTTTGTCTTCGTCTCTGTCCCTCTTTCTCTCCCTCTGTTTTTTTTTTTCTAGGTATTTGACAAATACTTAGTTAATGTAATAGTGTTTGCCAATCAACATGCAGGGTTCTGAGGATAAAGTGGCGAGCAAAAAGTTTGAGAAATTTATGAGGGCCTTTACGGACCCTTCCTCCATTTCCTTTGCCCACCAACTCTAGCAGGATATTTTGATGGCTATTTCTTCTCCCAGGCCGATAAATGCCATGTGGCCATTTCAAATATGTAAATGTGTGGTGTGGTGCTCCTGGACCTACCTTTTTTTTTTTGAGACGAAGTCTTGCTGTTGCCCAGGCTGGAGTGCAGTGGGGCAATCTTGGCTCACTGCAGCCTCTGCCTCCCAGGTTCAAGTGATTCTCCTGCCTCAAGCCTCTGGAGTAGCTGAAACTACAGGTGCATGTACCACCAGGCCCTGCTAATTTTTTGTGTTTTCAGTAGAGATGAGGTTTCACCGTGTTATCCAGGATGGTCTTAATATCCTGACCTCATGATCTGCTTGCCTCAGTCTCCCAAAGTGCTGGGATTATAAGCGTGAGCCACTGTGCCTGGCCAACATATTTTTAGGCACTTTCTGCATCTCTAGAGTGGGTCATTTTGAAGCCCTACCTTTCCAGTGTTTGAATGCGTTTTCTCTTAATTGACCCAGCAGAATTTGCTGTGGGATTTTATTGTGCATTGGTGTTTTGTGGGCCTCCGAGTGCTTGATAAGCTTCCAAGGGTTGTGTTCACTAGTGTGCTATATCTGTTTAGCGGACAGGATAATCTCGGAAGTTTGTTCTCTCTCTCTGAGAACATTAGGTATACCGGGCAGAGAATCCCTCTAAACATTTATTTGTGTGCTAGTTTGGATTGGTTTCTATTCCCCCTCCATGGTTCTGGGCAGTGGCTGCCCTTCATCCCTGACAAAAGAGCCCTGGAACTGTTGACAGTCCTAGGTCTTCCTGTCATTCCTTGTCGTGCCACCTGTTGGCTGATGCATTGCTGGCAGTTAGGCTGAGCCCCTTTTTAATTCACAGAAATGCTGGATTTGAACAATTCAGAATCTCTGGTCTCATTCAGACCTATTGAATCAGAATCCCTAGAGATCCCCAAACTAGCTCCTCAGCCTTTTAAGATCCTGTCTTGTATTAGGCCTGATGTTTGGCATTCTCTGTCGTTGGTACAGTGAACATGAGCCCAGTTGACTTTTGAGACTAGAACCAAGCTGCTGAGCCTAATGAGGAGATAATGTCTGTCTTCTTCTGGAAAGTAGTAATGGAGTTCTTCCACCTGGGACAGAGGCAAGGCGGCATAGTGATTGAGACAAGGGTGTTTACTTTGTCACAGGTTTGAATAGGGCTTTACCTTATTGTATCATTTAATCATCACCATTACACTTTGAAGTTAAAAAAAAATTGTGGTGAGCCCTAGAATTAGAAAAATACAGGAATTCATCCAAGTTTATCAGCAAGGAGTGGAATAGGTGGGACTTAACTGGGGTCAGGATGAATACTGAGCCCTGGCTTTTAACAAGGACAATATTCTGCTCTCAAGGGGGCCCAGAGACCTGAATTTTACCTCTGAATCTCCGGTTATTAATATTTGCTGTGTGACTTTGGACAACTCACTCGGACTTTAAACCTCAGTTTGTAAATATATGAGTTGGGGTTAATTATAGGCACTTCATGTGTTCAGGTGCATTCAGTTCTGAATCTGAAAGATTTTATAGAGTATGAGAAAAGGAAATTGCTGAGTTCCTGTACCAGCTGTTTTGTACCATGTGCTATGTGTTTTACCCTAAGTCTCCTAACCTATGTTGGGCCTAATTTTGCCCATTTTCCAATGATAGAAAATGCAAACAATAAAGTAAAATCACTCCTAAACTTTAATCACTATTCATATTTTGATTTCTAAACATCTACGTTTATACATGTGCTTATATCCAGACATGCGTACATTTACATAATGGGGATGGTGTGGGATCCATGCTCTTTTATTAATACTACATTTTTCAATACACTGTCATCTACTCTGTTTTAAAAAAGGAGCTATATGTTGAAACCTGTAGAATGATGTTTTCCTAGCTTCTTTCATTCATCTCTTTTTATTCCAAAAGAAGATGCATTTCTAGAACTTAGAGCACATTCTACTGTGTGTGTGTGTGTGTGTGTGTGTGTGTGTGTGTGTATATACACACATATATATAAATGACAGATCTCACTCTGTTGCCCAGGCTGGAGTGCAATGGCGCCATCATGACTCACTGTAGCCTCGATTTCTTGGGCTCAAGTGATCTTCCTCCTCAGCTTCCCAAGTACCTGGGACCACAGGAAAGCACAGCCATGCCTGGTTAATTAAAAAAAATTTTTTTTTTTGGTAGAGATGGGGGTTTCACTATGTTGCCCAGGCTGGTCTTGAACTCTTGGGCTCAATTGATTCTCCCACCTTGGCCTCCTGAAGTGTTGGGATTACAGGTATGAGCTACCATGCTCCACCTCTATTCTGTGATTTAATAATTGGGAGTAGTGAATCCTCACATTGGTGGCTTCTGAGGATTTTACCTACTTTTCCATGCCATCTCCTGTGTGCACGTTCTACATTGTCAAATGACACCCTCCACCCATAGTTCTCACTTTCTTTGCTTAGGCTCTTCTCTCTCTCTCTCTCTTTTTTTTTTTTTTTTTTTTGAGAGAGAGCATTGCTCTGTCATACAGGTTGGAGAGCAGTGGCTGATCTCAATCTTGGCTCACTGCAACCTCTGCCTCTCGGGTTCAAATGATTCTCCTGCTTCAGCCTCTAGAGTAACTGGGATTATAGGCATGCGCCATCATGCCCGACTAATGTTTTGTATTTTTAGTAGAGATGGGGTTTCGCCATGTTGGCCAGGCTGGTCTTGAACTCCTGACCTCAAGTGATCTGCCCGCCTCAATCTCCCAAATTGCTGGGATTATAGGTGTGAGCCTCTGTGCCTGGGCGAGGCTCTTTTCTCTACCAGAATTCCCTAACCTGGGTCCATGGAAACAGCATGGAGCCTGTGAACTTGAGTGTGGGAGAAAAAAGGACATTTGTGTTAACGTCAAACTTAAATACAGCATTTTCTTTCATTGTAAATGTAGGTGGGAAACCATAGTGTTATTAGTGGTACATATGATTTTGTTGCCAGTAGAAACCCCAGGCATTTTTATTTCACATTGCAGTTGTTGCAGATATCTCAAAAAAACGTTGCCTGCTGTTTTGAAATTATGGTGGATATTAGCCTTGCTGCTAGGTTTTATTATTTAAGGTGCTAATAATCACATATGATACTGTATCACCAATTTGCCTTAAAAATACATTTCGTATTTTAATACTGATTTTCTTGGAAATCCTGAGTGATGTTATCTTATTCATTTATATGCTATTCTCTGCAGGGATCTACAGGCTTCTACAGTCTGTCAAGAGGATCCATGTCACAGAATCAAGTCTATGTCCCAGCTTCTACAGATGGCCTGTGACACCTTATCTCTGCTTTATTTTTCCCTCCCAGCTCAAATGCCAGTTGACTCATGAAGCCTTCCTATCTCTCTTGGAGAAGAACAAAATTTACCTTTCCTGTGTTTCCTCCTAATGCCTGGTCCCTTTTGTGGCCCTTAGCCTATTCTTTCCCATGCTCTAAAGAATCCTTGGCTTATTTATCTTTGCAGTCTGTGTGGGGAGGCGGTCATGCACATAGTAGGTGCTCACTGAGTGTGATGTGACTTGAGTTAGTCTTTAAAAGAGCTCTTCCCAGTGAAGCTTTGATTTCAGTCTCTGAGAAATTAGCACTTTCTAACCTTTATGTCTCTTTATGATTTTTTAAAATCCATTGAGTTATGCCATATCATCTTTTCTGGAGTCAAGAAAATCTTGATCTTATCTCCTTATGTGGCAGAGGGATGTAGGGCAAGTTTTTCTGCATTTCTTAAGACCTATCCTCAGCAATGTAAGAAATGTCCATAGTGATTGCTGTGGCTCGTTGACTGGGAACAGCAAACTGCCACTCATGACTCATAGGAATGTTCAGGGACCCCAGTGTTTCTTCACAGAGATGTTAGGGTACTTCTGGACCTCTGGCATGCCCATACGCAGGGCTTTCCAGAATGCAGAGTGGGAATGCGTTATCTTTCTCGTTATGTTGTTCATTGTGCTTATCAGTCATCTTCCAAGTATTTGGATGGTTAATCTGGAATGCAAGTTGTAGGAATTGTTTATTATTATAAACTGTTATTTGCCATCCATAATTTACCTTTGGACAATGCTTTATAGAGTACAATAAATATTCACATCTGGTATGGTGTTATCCTTAGGTCAGGCCTTTGAGAAAGGTTGTATAGGAACTATTAACCCCCATTTCTAGATGGGAGTACTGAGACTCTGGGAGGTGATGCGACTGAGTTCTAGGTCACAGAGTTAGTTGTAGATCAAGATGCCACCCAGCTATTGGGTGTCTTCTGCTGCAGTCAGTATACCACCTGCAAAGAGCTTATAGACTTTTCCCACCTTAGCATCTTTCGTGGGTTGGTGGGGTTGATTCTATAGTCGCAGACAAGGGAACGACAGTAGGTTTCATTCCCCTTTGGACCTCTCTGCTCTCCACCTGAGCCAAAGGTATATAGGGGGTGAATCTGACTGAGAGTGGAATGAGTAAGTACAAGCCCTGTAGACATTCATTCTCCAGGTCTGATCTTTAGGCCTTGTCCAACTCGTCCTTAGGGCTTGTGACAGTGTTTACAATGGATCTGGGCAAGTACTTGCCCACTGAGTGATCTCCTTAAGAACCATTCCTAGTTATGCCCTTCTTTGAGGCATCGGTTCCAGGAAACAGCTATCTGTTTTTCATCCACTGAAGTGCCTTTTCATGAATTCACTCTGCTCAGGATAAAGAAATAACTAGGGACAGTGCTGCTATGAATAAAGCTGGCATAGGGAACTGTTCAATTTGTTTATTTTTTATATTTCTTCCTTAACACAAGAAGACTTGTGAGTTAAGTCAGTAGTGGGAGTTGGCATAAGTCTTGTTTAGGTTTTTGTCTCTTCCAGCTAGTATTTGAATATCTACAATGTGTGTAGAATGGTGTTAAGCATTCATTCATTCATTCATGAATTCATTCAACATATATTGGCATGCCTACCATGTGCTGGTGTAATTATTGGTGTGATTGCTATATAAGTGCACAGAGTAGTGAATAAGAGAACCAAGACCACTCCCTCTGTAGATCTTCTGTTCTTTGGAGGATTTAACAAAATTAGGCATGCAAGTAAACAGGGGTGTGCGCTGTAAAAAAACAAGAAGCAAAGAATATGATGATGGTGGGCAGCTGGGTAGGATACAGTGAAGAATGGTGGAGAAGCCTTATGTTTGAAACTCACGATGAAGAAGAAGCCAAGCCTCTGAAGACTGGGTGGAAGTGTATTCCAGGTAGACAGACGCAGGTAGAAAGGCCCTGAGGTGAGAAGTAAACTTGAAAGGAGATTTCTTTGGTCTTTATAAGATGGAATGGTCTATGTTCAGATGAGGCCTATGATGGGTGGGGCTGCCTACCACATTTAGTGAACTTCTTGTGGGTAAAGGTTTTTCCAGGTGGGACCACACTTTTGCTAGACTCTTGCTAATGGCATTCAGGGGGCCAGGTGTGGTGGCTTATACCTGTAATCCCAGCACTTTGGGAGGCCAAGGTGGGCGGATCACGAGGTTACGAGATCGAGACCATCCTGGCCAACATGGTGAAACCCTGTCTCTACTGAAAATACAAAAATTAGCTGGGTGTGGTGGTGTGCTCCTGGAGTCCTAGCTACTTCGGAGGCTGAGGCAGGAGAATCGTTTGAACCTGGGAGGCAGAGGTTGTAGTGAGCTGAGACCACTGCTGATTATATTCCAGCCTGGTGACTCTGTCTCAAAACAAACAGACGAACAAAAACAAAACAAATAGCATTCAGGAACGGGGTGGGGTGGGGTAGGAGGAATGTAGAAAAGTTGGATTACAAGTCCTTAAAAGGCCCTCTGTAGCTATGTGATTCTTAAATTTCACCTCTGATAGTCCTAGGCCAGAAACAGTGACTCTTATATTTGATGATTTGTGGTTCAAAGTGCAGCTTTCATTGGATGATGCTGATATGCCTCTATTTTTATCTAGTCCTCCACAGTTTACAAAATACTTTCATATGTATAATCTGATTTGATTTATTCCTCACAGCAACCCTAGGAAGTAAATATTATTACTGTACCTATTTTAACACAGGAAAGAACCATTATCAAGAGAAGTAACACATTCAAGGTCACTCGATGGTTGAGGTGGGATCAGACTTGAATCATTTGAAACTCACCTCATTCTTCATGCTACAATAATTTTCTTTTCTTTCTCCTTTTTTTTTTTTTTTTTTTCTTTTTGAGACATGGCTTGCTTGCTCTGTCACCCAGGCTGGAGTGCGGTGGCGTGGTCTTGGCTCACTGCAGCCTCAACCTACTGGGCTGAAGCAATTTTTACACCTCAGATTCCTGAGTATAGGAATCAGCAGTATAGGCACACACCTCCACGCCTGGCTAAGTTTTAAATTTTTTGCAGAGAGAGGGTCTTCCCATGTTGCCCAAGCTGGCAATAATTTAAAAACAAAAAGAAACCTTTTCTACTCCATCCCACCTTGTCACAAGGAATGGAAAGGGGATGATTTCTGGTCTGGAGAAAGGCCCTGAGTGAGGCTCAGGAGGAAGAGCTAAGCCGGGAGGCTGCAAGTCTGCCTGTGCCTGATGGGTATAACTGTGAGCACTGTTTTAGGCTGCTTCAAGAGCACCCTTTTAGCAGCCGCAGCTGTTCTTAATAGCAGCTGCTTGTGCGGATTGTGTTGTGATTAATAAAGGAAACTCAACAGTTTGTTCTTTCAACTGTGCCCTTGGTGTGCACAGCCTGCTTTTCATACCGTTTTGATTTGGAACAACACAATCCTACAGGCATATGGTGCCTGCGGACTCATTACCCTGTGAGAAGAGATGGTCTACCTAGGTGAGAGCTGCTGCGCCCCAGGCCTCCCAGGGACTGGATGGTAAGGAAGATGAGTGTGGTGGGTGGCTCAGTAAATGCCGACTCCTCAGTAGGAGTCGGATGCCAGGGAGGCAGGGTGCGTTGGTAAATGGAGATCACCTCTTGTCCCTTTTGTCTGATGGGGGCCGCTGCTCTTCAACACCTGCTTGTAGTTCCTCCACTGTAGTGGTTCTGGAACTTCAGTGTTTATCAGTGTCCTGCTTGTTGAAAAACAGATGGCCAGGACCCACTTCCACGGTTTCCGGTTCTGTAGCTCTGGGATGGGGCCTGAGAATTTGCATTTCTAATGAGCTTCCAGCTGATGCAGCGGCTGCTGGTTGAGGGACCTCACCTTAAGAACCACAGCCAAGGGTCCAGGGCTGAGGGTCTGGGCTGATAGAACTTTAGATGTTTTGGATTTTTTATGAGAAATCTCCAGATTTTAAGTATTGAGAATAAATCATATTTTAAAGAAACACCATGGGGTTTAAAACTGCAGGTCAAACAGAAGACTGCCTCTCAATTGATCACCTCTGATCTGAATACTTTCAGGAAAGTTACTGTGCAGCCTGCTCTGAAAACTGAGACCCAGAGAAGGATGGCAGTTCATCCGCAGCATGCAGCTAATTTGGGGTAGAATCATGACTAGAACCCAGGTTTCCTGCTTTGAGTGTGTTTGTCCTTGCACACTCTATTCTGAATACATTTTCTCTTTAAATGGGAAAACTATGTAACGTTGAAAATAATAATAACCACACTAAAATATTGCTAACTATGTTCCAGGTGTGGTTCTAAGTACTTTATGCAGATTAGCTAAATCAATCCTAATACCAATACTGAGGAATGTACTGTATTAGGCTGTTCTTGCATTTCTATAAAGAAATACCTGAGACTGGTAATTTTAAAAAAAAGGTTTAGGCCAGGCGTAGTGGCTCATGCCTATAATCCCAGCACTTTGGGAGGCCAAGGCGGGTGGGTCACGAGGTCAAGAGATCGAGACCATCTTGGTCAACAAGATGAAACCCTGTCTCTACTAAAAATACAAAAATTAGCTGGGCATGGTGGTGCGTACCTGTAGTCCCAGCTACTCGGGAGGCTGAGGCAGGAGAATTGCTTGAACCCAGGAGGCGGAGGTTGTGGTGAGCTGAGATTGTGCCATTGCACTCCAGTCTGGGTAACAACAGTGAAACTCTGTCTCACACACACACACAAAAAGGTTTAATTGGCTCACAGTTCTCCAGGGTTTACAGTAAGCAGAGTGTTGGCATCTGCTCAGCTTCTGGTGAAGCCTCAGATAGTTTTCCTTTTCTTTTTTTTTTTAAATGGAGTTTTGCTCTTGTTGCCCAGGCCAGAGTGCAGTGGCACAATCTCAGCTCACCGCAACCTTTGCCTCCTGGGTTCAAGAGATTCTCCTCCCTCATGGACTCCTGAGTAGCTGGGATAACAGGTGCCCACCACCATACCTGGGTAATTTTTGTATTTTTTTTCTTTTAAATAGAGATGAGGTTTCATCACGTTGGCCAGGCTGGTCTCAAACTCCTGACCTCAGGTGATCTGACCATCTTGGCCTCCCAAAGTACTGGGATTACAGGCATGAGGCACCGCACCCATCCTGCCTCAGAGAGTTTTCGATCATGACAGAAGGAAAGTGGCAGCAGGTACTTCACATAGCAAATGTGGGAGCCAGTGAAAGTGCAGTCTTTTAAATGACGCCCCCCGCCCCCCACATACTTTTAAATGACCAGATCTTGCAAGAGCTCAGCATGAGAGCTCACTTATCACCAAGGAGATGGCCCAAGCCATTCATGAGGGATCAGCCCCCATGATCTAAACACCTCCCACCGGGCTCTGCCTCTAACGCTGGGGATTACATTTCAACATGAGACATGGGTTGTTGGGGGAGCAAACTATCAGTACTATTACCCTTATTTTACCGATGGGAAATCTGAAACACAGGTTAAGTAATTTGGCCAAAGTCACAGAGCTACTAGTAGAGTGAGGATTTGACCCAAGAAGTCTAGCTTCAGGCAGAGAAGGGCAAGTAACTGAACTTTTTTTCAAAACTTCATTTAAAAAAGTAAAATAAAACTTCTTCCCATGCAAATATAAATCATTGACAGATTCCTACAATTTTAATGCTGCCAGGAAACTTGAAAATTAGGTAGTTGGCTTGACTTCCTCTCTCTTCCATGTTACAGACATGGAAACTGAGGGGCAAAAAGAAAAGGGGACTTGATCGTCCTAAACACTACCTTTACTTTTGGGCAGAATGGAGGTTAAGTAAATGCTGGATAAGTAATGCTTTTTTATTTTTTACTTATTTTTTTTGAGACAGAGTTTCGTTCTTGTTGCCCAGGCTAGAGTGCAATGGCATGATCCCGGCCCATTACAACCTCTGCCTTCTGAGTTCAAGGGATTCTCCTGGCTTAGCCTCCCGAGTAGCTGGGATTACAGGCATGTGCCACCATGCCCAGCTAATTTTGTGTTTTTAGTAGAGATGGGGTATCTTCATGTTGGTTAGGCTAATCTCGAACTCCTGACCTCAGGTGGTCCGCCTGCCTTGGCTTCCTAAAGTGCTGGGATTACAGGTGTGAGCCACAGCGCCTGGCCAGGTAAGTAATGCTTTCTAAGAAAGATACTTGTACCTGAGACAGTTGGCTCCATAGCATTTGCACCCAAGGGAAGATTCTGCTGACTTTGAAGATGAAGGGAAGTCACTTCCACAGGGCTGTGCTTCAAGGTAGGGAAAATTTCCCCTGTTACAAAGCCATCTTGTAGTTTGAAGTTCTTTTAATTGCTGTTAGAGGAAGGATGCTAAATAAATAGCCTCATAGGCAAGGTGTATTTTTGGTCTGTCGTGTTTGCTTTGGTCTTTTGATTTGTTCCTCGTCTCTGTCTCTCTGGTTTCTTTCCTCTGAAGTATGACCTTTTTCTTATGCCTGTGCTGTTTCCACAGCTTGGAATAGCATGATGAATATTTTGATCTCTGAATAATTAATATCTATAATAAGGAAGGCTGTTGGGCTGGACTCTGGACTGTAGGACCAGCCTGTGGCTGGGAGGAGTTGCAGCTGCCTGGGCTGAGACACCTCCTTAGGACCTGAAAGAGCCAGCATAACCTTCACTCCCTGTTGCTGGTCTTGGAGCTTAGGAGGATTTACGGTGTTGTAATTGGATTCAAAGAATTAAGAGTAGAGAGGAGTTAAGCTAGTGGGAATCTTCCTGAGATCAGCTCATCCAACCCCATCATTTTACTGGTAGAGAAAACCCCTGATGAAGTGACTTGCTCAAGGTCAGACAGAGATGGTAGTGATGATAATGATGAAATTGAGAAACTCCTCCCCACTCTTTGCTAGGCAATGTTCCAAGTACTTATAATTTTTAATCCATTTAATCCTCACGACAATCCTATAAGGAGAGTGCTGTTACCCTTCTGCACTTTATAAATAAACCTAGGCCAGGCGCGGTGGCTCAAGCCTGTAATCCAAGCACTTTGGGAGGCCGAGGCAGGTGGATCACGAGGTCAAGAGATTGAGACCATCCTGGTCAACATGGTGAAACCCCGTCTCTACTAAAAATACAAAAAAATTAGCTGAGCATGGTGGCTCGTGCCTGTAATCCCAGCTACTCGGGAGGCTGAGGCAGGAGAATTGCCTGAACCCAGGAGGCGGAGGTTGCAGTGAGCTGAGATCGCGCCATTGCACTCCAGCCTGGGTAACAAGAGTGAAACTCCGTCTCAAAAAAAAAAAAAAAAAGAAACCTAAAGCTGGGAAATCACTTTGCTCAAGTTAGTGATAGAGGCTAGATTTCAAACATCGGCAGCAGTCTGGCTCCTCCCCTTTTTGCACCTTCACTGAACTGACTACGCCGGGCTCTGTGTGGTTGCAGGTGTACAGATGTGGGGTGGTGCCACACCCTGAATGAAAGAATGCAAGTGAGGGGATAGTGGGCAGAGTGGAGAATTTAATGGTTTGCCTTCCTGAAAGCCAGTTGCCAATATGGCTCTGGCTCCTGGTCCAGAGTCTTTTTTACTCTGTCAGGTGGCCTTCCTTGGCGGCTCTCAGGACAAACATTCTTTTGATGCTTGTGATTTTGTTTATTGAAAAGTCCTTGGTATGAAATCTCATCCTATCCACAGCCTCCTCATTTTGAAAGTAAGAAGGTGTGTCCCAGCTAATGGATTGATTTAAAGATGTATAAAGGTCAATTGGGCCCTCGACAATAAGTAAATTAGGGCAGCCTTATGAAGATGCAGGCTTTCCCCCACACTCCCCCAGTGGGTTTACTTTCCGATTTAGAACATTTAATTAGGACATAGTTAATGTAGTCTGTCATTATGGGGATAATGGGGAAGCAGATCTATTTTTCAGGGAAAGGCAGATGCCAAATGTATTTTTAGGAAGCTGACTTTGAGGTCAAAATTTATAAATTGTGTTGGGTTTTATGTGAACTAAGGGATTGGCCTCTTTAGTGCCATGAGTGACTCTTATAGTGACTAAAAAGTGACTAATTGTTAATATAAATAACCCGTCCAGCTTCCCTGCTTTCCAAGGGCATATGTTTGTACATTGACTTGTCTTAAAGCATTGAAACATATTTCATTGGATGCTACAAAATTAGTTGTTGGGATGAAATAACTTCTTGAGATCCTGGTGCTCATGATGCAGAGGATTGGAATTGAAATTCTCAGAGAAGCCTCATTCCCAGCCTACTTATTCATGGTTTTCTGGCAATAAAGTCTTAATAGGAATGGAAACTTTTATTTCTCCATGGAATACTGAACCATCTGCACAGTACAGAACCTCATGGCAAACAATTTTAAAATCTCTGGTTCCTGGGGAAGAGGACTGATGGGAAAAGAGCCACAAAATGTCTTGTTGTTATCCAAGACCAGCCAACCCTGGATCCATCCTCTCTGCCATCTTGGGCCCTTCCCCTGAGTATTATTGCTGACTTCTCCATATGTGGTTCTTTTTCAGTACTGATTCCTTCCTAAAGCATTCACACATCCACCCTTCGTAAATTTCTTCAACAACAAGTTGTGCAGCAAGTGTTAGGAATACAATAGGGAACAAATCTTTATGTTACTTATTCAATCTTAGGAGGAGATGGACAAATTAAAAAAAAAAAAGCTTTGCAGAGTGCGATCAATATCCTAAAGGAAAATACAGCCAACCAAACCAGAAGATGGTGCTGTGACTTGGCGTTCTTCTCCAGCTTGACCCCATTGACCATTCTCTTCCCTACATGCTGTCCTCCCTTGGCTTTCATGACCACACATTCTTTCTGGTTTTTTCCTTTTTCTCCATCCCTGTGTAAAGGATGGATTTGTCCAACCCTTGGTGACTGATTTTCTCTTTTCTCCCCTCAGCACTTGTGATCTATCTTAAAGGGCCAGTTTCCATCTCGCAAGCCTGTGTTCCAGCTTAGACCCCTTGACTGCCTCATTGACAGTTCTACTTGGATGACCTGAAGGTGACATAAAGTTAGTGTTTGAAGTGAATTTATCTGTGCCCCAAACCCGTGTCTTCTCAGTCAGCTACACTGCCACACATAAGGAGCCCAAGACACGAACTTGGCAGCCATCCTGGGACTCTCCCTAGACGGAAACCGAAGAGGAAATGAGGCCTGTTAAGTCTGCTATTTTTTTTAGACTGCGGTTTCTTCTCTCTCCATGCCATCACCATGGACCAGGCCACTACCGTCTGTTTCATGGATTGTTGCAGTAATCTCACTGTGATTTTGCTTCCAGTCTTGCATCCTTTCAAGCCCTTCTCCATGCTGAGTCATCCTTTAAGTATGTGTAAACCCATTACGGGCATCCCATCATTCTTTTTATTTATTCGTTTATTTATTTTTGAGACGGAGTCTTGCCCTATCATCCAGGCTGGAGTGCAATGGTGCAGTCTCAGCTCACTGCAACCTCCACCTCCTGGGTTCAAGTGATTCTCCTGCCTCAGCCTCCCTGCTAGCTGGGATTACAAGCACCTACCACCACGCTCTGCTAATTATTGTATTTTTAGTAGAGATGAGGTTTCACCATGTTCGTCAGGCTGGTCTCGAACTCCTGACCTCAAGTGATCCACCCACTTCAGCCTCCCAAAGTGCTGGGAGTACAGGCGTGAGCCACTGTGCCTGGCTGTTCAAACTCCTTAGCCCGTTTTCAGGCAACGTCTCTAGCTTCTTCTCCTGTAACCACTTCAGTTTTACTGTGTATTTCTTGTATGCCTGCTATGAGAATAGGCACCATGTGATGTACTGGCCTTGTATTCTGTGTTAAGGAAAGACACAAACATTCTGAACATGTTTAGAAAAGGGCCTCAGTGCTCTTTCTCCTGTTGCCTCTTCAGCCTCATACTGAAAACTCAGAAGCTCCTACTGTCATTTCAACCACATTGGCCTTTCAGTTCTTTGAAAATGCCACATCCCCCTGCCCACAGAGGTTTTGGCTGGAATGCCCCATCCCTCTCATCACATTGTACACATCTCATTAACTCTTACTGATCCATGAGATCTCAGCTCTGTTAAATCACCACTTCTTGGGGAGGCCTTTCAGGCTAGCGTAGACCAGGTCGAGTTTTTCCTCTGGCCTTCTAGCTTCATAAGTTTCATAGTTGCACCAATCAGTTACGGATTTGCAATTGTTTGTGCTTAATGTCTGATATTTTACACTGCCATAGAAACTCAGTGACGGCCTTTTGTGTATCTGTTTTTGTCTTTTTCTAACGCGCCTGAAAAGCAGATCAGCAAATATTTGCTGGTATTGTTGGCGATTTTACCTTCGTTCTTGAACTTGGGTGATAGGGTGATATAGCATTCATGATGAGGCACTAAGATGGCTATGTGTGTTCTCAGCTTTAAGTATATACCTTGATGTGTTTGGGAACTTCCCTTTCCTTCCTAGTCTCCCACTTCTGTGTAGCATATAATCATGAAATTATAAGACTGCCATCTTTTGAAATGGGCTAGTCCAGTTATTCCTAACCTTTTCTAAGTAGGAGAATTTCTTTTTTTCTGGTTAAGAAAGTTATGAGATGGTGATGCACACCTGTAGTCCTGGCTGCTTGGGCAGCTGAGGCAGGAGGATCACTTAAGTTTAGGAGTTTAAGACCAGCCTGGGCAATATAGTGACGCCCCCATCTCCAAAAAAAAAACATGAGGTTCAAATTGTAGTGGTTGTATTTTTGCTGTCAGTTTTTTTGGGAAAAATAAATAGTTATAAAATGCTACTGTGAATTTAATTATGTAAATTACTTTAAAATTTGTCCTTTTTTTTTGAGATGGAGTCTTGCTTTGTCTCCTGGGTGGAGTGCAGTGGCACTATCTTGGCTCACTGCAACCTCTGTCTCCTGGGTTCAAGTGATTCTCCTGCCTCAGCCTCCTGAGTAGCTGGGATTATAGGTGCATACCACCACACCCGGCTAATTTTTCTATTTTTAGGAGAGAAAGGGTGGTCTTGGTCTCTTGACCTCGTGATCCGCCCTCAGCCTCCCAGGTGTTGGGATTACAGGCATGAACCACCGAGCCCAGCCCTTTTTTTTTTTGAGATGGAGTCTCACTCTGTTGCTCAGGCTGGAGTGCAGTGGCGTGATCTCGGCTCACTGCAACCCCCACCTCCCAAGTTCAAGCAATTCTTCAGCCTCAGCCTCCTATGTAGCTGGGACTCCAGGTGCGTGCCACCACACTTGGCTAATTTTTTGTGTTTTTATTAGAGACGGGGATTTTACCGTGTTAGCCAGAATGGTCTCAGTCTGCTGACCTCGTTATCTACCCACCTCACCCTCCCAAAGTGCTGAGATTGCAGGCGTGAGCCACCACGCCCGGCCTAAATTTTGTCTTAATAGCATCTACGTATACTTGAAAAATAGCATATTTGCATGAGAGATAATAATGTGTATATGGATGTATAGCATCAATAACTCCATGCTGTATGGTCTCTCAGTCAGGAACCAGCTATTAGTATTGGTCCTTTATTTAAAAAAATCGTTTTTATTGAGAAAGGGTCTTGCTCGGTCGCCCAGGTTGGAGTGCAAGATCATAGCTCCTGGGCTCAAGTGCTCCTCCCACCATCTCCCCTCCCAGTAGCTGGGACTACATGCCCTCCTGGCTAATTTTTGTATTTTTAGTAGAGATGGGGTTTCATGATGTTGGCCAGGCTAGTCTCAAACTCCTGGGCTCAAGTGATCTTCCCGCCTTGGCCTCCCAAAGTGCTAGGTTTATAGGTGTGAACCTCCACGCCTGGCCTTCGGGCTTTTATTTTACTTACATCAGATTTAGAACATGTTACCTGTGACCTCATTTCCTCATTGCTTCCCCATATATGTGTTTGATTTGATCGGCATGCCTGTTAAAAAATTTTGGAGCAAATATTTAAAAGCTGGGAGATTTTCTTTAAAAAGTAGAACTAGGCCTGAGTTCCTGTATGGCCATAATCACCCAGACTGAATACCAGCTGCCTCTGCTAGACATGCCATGTTTTCTTCGGTTTGTCACAGTCCTCACTAATCTCTATCATATGGCAAGTTTCTGGTAAAATGGGAACTCAAAACCTAATGACCTGCTGGCCAGGTGTGGTGGCTCACACCTGTAATCCCAGCACTTTGGAAGGCTGAGGCGGGCAGATCATGAGGTTAGGAGATCAAGACCATCCTGGCCAACATGATGAAACCCCATCTCTACTAAAAATACAAAAATTAGCTGGGCGTCATGGTACGCATCTGTAGTCCTAGCTACTCGGGAGGCTGAGGCAGGAGAATCATTTGAACCAGGGAGTTGGAGGTAGCAGTGAGCCAAGATCACACCACTTCACTCCAGCCTGGGCAACAGAGCAAGACTACACACACACACACACACACACACACACACCCTAATAGACAACACACACACATACCCTAATAGACTCCACACACACACCCACACCCTAATAGACAACACACACACACACCCTATTAGACAACACACACACACACACACACCCTATTAGACAACACACACACATACCCTAATAGACTACACACACACCCCCAATAGACTATACACACACACCCCCAATAGACTATACACACACACACACCCTAATAGACTACACACACACATACCCTAATAGACTCAACCTCCCCCCAATGCCGAGCTAATTTTTGTATTTTTAGTAGAGATGGGGTTTCACCATGTTGGCCAGCTGGTCTTGATCTCCTGACCTTGTGATCCACTGGCCTCATCCTCCCAAAGTGCTGGGATTACAGGTGTGAGCCCTCGTGCCCCTCCAGACTGTCTGCCTTTAAGTGTTCTCAGGTTTGTTTCTCCAGTTACCTGTTGCCTCCTGATTAAAATAAGAGATAAAGACTTCTCAGGTGAAGATAGTCCCTGTGCTTGCCTTCAAGGGAAGCCAGGTACAAGATTGAGCAAAAAGCTGCAGAAACCATGTTCTACTCAAAATTCTGTTAAGAGTCCAGGTGTGGTGGCTCACTCCTGTAATCCTAACACTTTGGGAGGCTGAGGTGGGTGGATCACTTGAGGTCAGGAGTTCGAAACCAGCCTGACCAACATGGTGGAACCCCGTCTCTACTAAAAATACAAAAAAAATTATCCAGGTGTGGTGGTGGGCTTCTGTGATCCCAGCTACTCGTGAGGCTGAGGCAGGAGAATGGCTTGAACACAGGAGGCGGAGGTCGTTGTGAGTCCAGATTGTGCCACTGCACTCCAGCCTGGGTGACAGAGTGAGACTCTGTCACGAAAACAACAAAAATTCAGTGGGGAGAGAAGAGCTTGAATAGGGAACAGAATGGGAAAAGGAGGGTGGCTCTTTAAATAATTATTCTTTTTTTTGAGACAGAGTCTTGCTCTGTTGCCTAGGTTAGAGTGCTGTGGCACAATCATAGTTCACTGCAGTCTCTAACACTGGGGGTCAAACAATTCTCTTGCCTCAGCCTCCGGAGGAGCTTGGACTACAGCCACAGACCGGTATACCTAGCTCATTTTTATTTATTTATTTTTTGAAACACGTCTCGCTCTCTTGCCCAAGCTAGAGTGCAGTGGTGCAATCTCGGCTCACTGCAACCTCTGCCTCCTGAGTTCAAGCAGTTCTCCTGCCTCAGGCTCCCAAGTAGCTGGGATTACAGGCATGTGCCACCATGCCGGCTAATTTTGTATTTTTAGTAGAGACGGTGTTTCACCATGTTGATCAGGCTGGTCTCGAACTCCCGACCTTGTGATCTTCCCACCTCAGCCTCCCAAAGTGCTGGGATTACAGGCATTAGCCACTGCATCCAGCCTGTACCCGCTAATTTTGTTTGTTTGTTTTTTGAGACGGAATCTCACTCTGTCACCATACCCAACTAATTTTTAAATATGAAGTAGAGACAGGGTTTCCCTATGTTGCCTAGACTGTTTTCAAACTCCTGGCCTCAAGTGATTCTCCCATTGTAGGCTCCCAAAGTGCTGAGATTGCAGACACGAGCCACTTCCCAGCCAAGAGTGGCTCTCTAAAGATGTGGGGGGTGGAAATCAGACATTGGTTTTGAAAGAGAGAAAAGTGTTTGGATATGGAGGAATGCCTGGACTGGACCCTGAGAAATGGCAGTGAGGTTCAACTGAGGCTAAGTGCTAAGAATTGTTAAGGACGTTTCCCACCTGTTTCAGGAAATGCAATGTTTTCCCATACAATCAAGGGGTGTTGGCAGCCTTCCTCTGTCACTTACTGTGTCTTCTTCAGCCAGTCACTTCCCGTCTCTGGCCCTTACTTTCCCCAAGTATAAAAATGAGGAAATTAGGCTTCCTTTCCTAGTCTGCGATTTTAGGACTCCATAAGTAGAGTCGTCTCTTACTGATATCAAAACCTGTGTTGGGTAGCTGTACTTCTGAAATGATGGGTTAGATGTAGAGATTTGCAGTGGTGGTCGGTTTGCGAGCAGTGATTTATATTTCAAGGAAATGTTTGGAGAGTCGTTTCTGTTCTCATTCGAAGAAGTAAAGACGTCATGTCACTTGACACATGAGGAAGCCCACATCCCTGCCTGTGGCTCTCGGAAGGGTGACTCATTAAACCCCAGGGGCCCTTTGATCTGTGTTGGGAGGTTGGTCACTTGGCCCCTGCTGCCTTGGTGGTGTGAAAGCTCCGGTCAGCTGGCTGGGCTGAATGTAACTGCGCCTTGGAAGGCACCGAGAAGGCCCTGAGCAGTTTACATTGACTGTGGAAGCCAAATACTGTCGTGCAAATTAAGTAGGACAACCAGAAGGGAAATTTGTCTTAATCTTCTTTAAATACTTACTGCTCATTTGCCAAGGTTCAAGGTAATACAATTTCAAAGATTCAGGGGTGTCTAATACAATTTTCCCCCCTTTGTATATAATTCTATGCCCTTTGTGTAATTCTATTAGAAACATTAGGGTAATTATAGAGCTACGTTCTGCTTTTCAGTTGCTATAATATTAGCCCTGAATCTGCTCATACCAGCTATATTAATAAGCAGTGATTATGGCTGGGTGCCGTGGCTCACGCCTGTAATCCTAGCACTTTGGGAGGCCGAGGTGGGCAGATCACCTGAAGTCAGGAGTTTGAGACCAGCCTGGCCAACATGGTGAAACCCTGTCTCTACAAAATACAAAAAATAGCTGGCTGTGGTGGCAGGTGGCTGTAATTTCAGCTACTCGGGAGGCTGAAGCAGGAGAATCTCTTGAACCTGGTCTTCAGTGTATTACAGATACATGATTGAATTAGATGGCAATGTTTGTAAAAATTCAGGTGACCACATACAAATCTGGATTTATGGTTTCTCATTAAAACTTGCATAATGCACCTACCGGTTTGAGATAAAATGACTCACCCAATTAATTTGACTGGAAAACTTCTATAAGAACTTTGTACAAGTCAAAAGATGATGTGCATTTTATAATTTAAGTAAGTCTTCCCCTGAGTGGTATTCCTTTTCTTTGAGATAAGCTGTTAAGAAATGATGAAAATGACCTCTAAAAATACAGTTTTAGACTTGGATAGAAGATGTTGCCATCATTTTTGCCCCACTCAAGATAAACTGAGTTTTTATTGTAGTATTTAAAATCATCATTCTTTCTTTCTCTCCCCATTTCTCTGCTTGGATGTAGTATTTAGGGACTCTTGAGAAGAATGTACATCTTGTATCAATAACTCCCTGCTGTGCAGGATGTGAGGATGATCGTTATGAGGTAATGCCATAGCCTTACAGCATGTATCATTTTTGCTGAAGTGCGCTTGTCTCAAAGCACATCACTTGGCTTCATGGCTTTCAGGATTTATGAGTTTGTACCTGTGCAGTCAGGAGGGGGGTGGTATGCCAACTGTTAACTTTATAGGTAGGACTTTTTTTCAGGTAATCATTGCTTACAGAACAGATTGTGTCATACGTTTTCTATACCCAGAAAGTTATCATGCAGGAAGTTCAGGTTTACCTTTTGTCATGATACTTCATCAGACATTAAAAGCTAAGCCTGCCCCCCCTTCTAAAACCCAGGCTTTCTTTGAAGGACAACTATAAGCTCTATTTTTTTTGGTGTCTTGAGTTTCCAAGATTTGCTCAAATTATGATTTTCCTAAGTATATAGCATTGAAAACACCAGGAAAAAATCTTCTTAGTCTTTTTATTTATGTTGGGAATTGCCCCTGACATCTGTGATGTGTGCAAATAGATCATCTACACAATGATGAGAAATTTCATTTGCATATCACTATTAACAAACTAGTATTATATACTAAAAATGATCCTACATACCTATTCTGTGAGGGAAGAGGAACATGCTCCACTGTTTATTTCAAGGAGATATTTTTCCAGAAATACCAGAAAGATGTCAAGAAAAGGTTGCTCTTGATTCTTGTTTCTGTTATTCTGGGAATAAATAAAAGTAAAAAGAATTGTTTTTTTCTGACTAGCTGTAGTTTCAGAAATGGCATTAGACATTTCTTATTTCTGAAATCTGTCCTTCACAGTGAAGTCATTTCTGATGTCTACTTTGGATTTTTTTTTCTTTCCCCTAACTGACTGAGCAACATTTCTGTTATTTTGTTAAACTAAGTGTTGACTCTGGATGTGGGTGTTCAGGACCTTAATTCTTTTCTTTCTTTCTTTCTTTCTTTCTTTTTTTTTTTTTCCCAGAGATGGAGGCTTGCTCTGCCGCCCAGGCTGGAGTGCAGTGGCACAATCTTGGCTCACTGCAACCTCTGCCTCCTGGGTTCAAGTGATTCTCCTGCCTCAGCCTCCTGAGTAGCTGGAATTATTGGAGGTCATTGGACTGAGTTTAATCCTAGGAATGACAAGAGTTAATAATGTTTTATTGTTATGTTGCGCGCTTTGCAAATAATTCACAAGACAGTTTTCACATCTTTATACTCTGTATGCATGGATTTTTCTTCTTTGTTAGGTATTTTGGCTTGGACTTGAGAGTCACCTTGGACCAAGTCTCTTGAAATTGTATTTGTACATTAAAAAAAAAATCTTACTGTGATAAACTCTAGGGCCAGGATAGCTAGGACCTGCCCTGGGTAATTGTCTTGTTGTAATTTCCCGACAGGGATGCAGCCTCAAGGAAATGCTGCTGGAACTGGGTACAATGAGACTTTTTAAAAAGAATTAACACTATCAAGTAAAAATTAAGTATTAATTGCAAAGTTGCAAAGTTACAGCTTCAGCGCAGACAACTTCCTGTAATAACCAGCCCATTGAATTCTTTTCTCCCAGGAGCTCCCGCTGTCTGGGTCTGTGCATTCCAGCCATTCCAAGCTACTCACTAGTCTGTTCTCACATGCTTCAGTGTCTTAGTTCATTTTTTCCCTTTTTTATGTGTTGTAAGTACTTGTCTTTGAAGGTCCAACCCCAAAACCATCTCAATAGAGAACTCCTTAACCTTTTTTTTCAGAAGGATTTCTTCTGTCTGCCTGAACTAAGTATATATGTGTGTGGATCTGTTTTTTGAATAAATCATAAATATATTTTATTTTTTCTGCTTGGTGACCTTTCCATTGGATTGCGTGCTTGCTGAAGGCAGGGACTTGTGTGGGTTCCTTTCCATGCCCTTCCCAGTGGCTGGCTCCCTGTCATGCTGATGTGATCCACAAGGGGCATGATTTGAGCTGGTAGAGATGGTACAGTCCCTTAGACTGTAGATAGCTTGGGCCTGGAGTGCACAGATCAAAGAGGGTAGCATCTTCTCTCTCTCTCTCTTTTTTTTTCCCAAGATGGAGCCTCACTCTTGTCACCCAGGCTGGAGTGCAATGGCATGATCTCGGCTCACTGCAACCCCTGCCTCTCAGGTTCAAGTGATTCTCCTGCCTCTGCCTCCTAAGTAGCTGGGACTACAGGCACCTGCCACCATATTTGGCTAATTTTTGTATTTTAGTAGAGATGGGGTTTCACCATGTTGGCCAGGATGGTCTCGATCTCCTGACCTCGTGATCCACCTGCCTCGGCCTCCTAAAGTGCTGAGATTACAGGCGTGAGCCACTGTGCCAGGCCAGCACGTTTTTCTTTACATGATTATGCTGAAAGAAACTAAGAATTAACATTTTAGGAAAAATACTTGTGAAGAGGGGAGGGATTAGTGAGTAAAGACTCAATAAAATATCTTAGTGACAGGTATTTTAGATGAAATAGGTCATATAAATGCTTCATGCTCACCTCAGAAGCACAACAAATGGGAGCTGTATGATCATATGGTAAGAGCTTAAGAACCGTCAGTGATAATCCCTGTCCTCTGGGCATTCATAGTCTAGCAGATAATAGAGCATTTCTCTGAGGACAGAAGACTTCGGTTAAGTCAGCCTGACAACCATAAAACATTAGAGGATATAACTGTATTTTGCTGATAAGATTTTCTATGGGTAGAAATTCCTTTTTTTTTTTGATTCTTCCAAGATGTGGATGGTTGCTTAGGAGCATGCATGCTTAAATGAATGTTATGTCTTCATTTAATGGGATTTGCTAGAGTTTCCAAAATATTTTGCATCTAATCTTCTTTCAGGCTATTAATGGTTCTCAGCTCTTGCCTGGGCCTCTGCAGTTTGGCCTCTAGATGTGTTTCTTTGGCTTAGTCGTTACTTAATAGATTGAGGAGCAGAATTTTTCAGGGCATTAGATTTTCATGGCTAGTTAAGGAGTTTTGATGTGTAAGGCTTGTCCTGAAGAAATAAAGCCAGGAGGTTTTTGTATGATGCCTTCCGTGTTAGTGGTTCTCACTAAGTGAATAGTGATGCCTGGTGCTGGGGTGCAAAGCAGCTGGGAGACTTTTTCCCAGAACGGAGGAGCAGTGTTGGTGCCCTTCTAGCCCACAGATATGCAATTTAAATAAAGCATTGCTGGATTCTCCCTTTGCAGATGCTTAGAGCTTTGGGTCTCCTTTTGCCTTGCTCTTCAGTATCGGACCTAGTGAACCAGCACCAGCACCTGGGAGCTTGTTTGAAGTGCAGCATTTCAGGCCTCACGCAAGCCTCACTGAAGAGAAACTGCATTTCCACAAGGTCCCAAGGTGATTCAGATACACATCCAAGTTTGAGAAGCAGTGTTCATTCTAGAACTGCAAAAGGTAAAGCAGGTCTTAGAGCTGTGAGTATTCAAAAAATGGAATGTTTTTTATTTTTACTTAAAAGCAAAGCAACCTGTTAGTAAAGTGAAAATATTTTGGGTTTGGCTAAGCCATTATTTAAAACTTTATTTTGGAACTTCAAACATATAAAAGTAGAGACAAGTATCATGAACCCCCATGTACCTATCAATGATCTTTAATAGTTATCAATTCAAAGCCAATTTTTGTTTTATCTGTAACCTCCATCCCACCATGGATTGATTTAGATCAAACCTAGACATACAGTCTGTCCCTAAATATATCTTTTTCCTTTTTTGAATATTGTGGTAAAATACACATAGCGTAAAATTACGATCTTAACAATTTCCTAAGTGTGCAGTTTAGTAGTGTTAAGTACATCCACATTCTTGTGCAATCAATCTCAAGAACTCTTTTCATCTTGCAAAATTGAAGCTCTATAAATATTAAGCAATATCCTTTTCCTTTTGAACATACCACTATCAGTTCTCAAGAAAAGTTAACAATAGTTAGGGGTGGTGGTGTGTTCCTGTAGTCCCATAGGCTGAGATAGGAGGATTGCTTGAACCCAGCAGTTCTAGGCTGCAGTGAGCTATGATCAGATCACTGCATGTCACCCTGGGCAACAGAACGAGACTTTGTCTCTTAAAAAGTAAAATCCATTGATATCGTCAAATGTCTAGTCAGTATTCACATTTCTCAGATTGGATAAAGAAACCAAAGAATTTAGTTCAGCATCTGATTGACATGAATGGGTAGCCCTGTTTGTATAGTGAAGAATCGAGGGACAGTGGTGAAAGTGGGGATTTTTTTTTTTCCCCTTTCCTTAAACTTACAGCTTGACAGGATTTTTAAATGAAGACTTTGTAAAAAAAAAATTTCCAGGCCGGACGCTGTGGCTCACGCCTGTAATCCCAGCACTTTGGGAGGCTGAGGCGGGTGGATCACGAGATCAAGAGATCGAGACCATCCTGGTCAACATGGTAAAACCCCGTCTCTACTAGAAATACAAAAAATTAGCTGGGCATGGTGGCGCGTGCCTGTAGTCCCAGCTACTCAGGAGGCTGAGGCAGGAGAATTGCCTGAACCCAGGAGGCGGAGGTTGCGGTGAGCCGAGATCACGCCATTGCACTCCAGCTTGGGTAACAAGAGGAAAACTCCGTCTCAAAAAAAAAAAAAAATTTCCAGTCTTCTAATTTCAGAAAACAGAGTTTTACAGTAGAAGAACATGGACTTTTGGATGAGAACCAAATCTGAATTAGTCATTGTGTCTTAGAATCAGGCAAGATATTTACTCTTGTATTATTTTAGGTAAAAAGTTACTGTGAAAATTGAATTAAATTGGAATTAACAAACTAGAGTTGCATTTCCAACAAAGATAAAATTTAAAAAGGTAAGGCATAGAAAAGCAAGTCGTAGAGTGACTGGTACATGATACCATTTATTACATGTTAAACAATACTATGAATTGTTTATGAATGCACGCATGTGGTAAAAGTATGAAATGTGCTTTAGAGTGATACACTCTAAGGATAGTAGTCATCTGTCGAAATGGCAGGAGAGTGGAATGGAATAACTGTATCTGTAGCTTTTTAAAAATTACTATTATTTAAAAGCCTGAAGGAAATGTAGCGAAGTGTCAAGATTTGCTAACAGTGTCTGATGGATGAATGAGTTCTCGTGATATTATTTCTGTTACGTGTTTGGAAATACTACGAAACAAATGCCTCAAGAAAACTGGTCAATGTATGTGAACATATTTTGTAAATTCAAGTACTCAAGAATGTTAGCAAATGTAATTTTTATTTATACTCCCACCTCATCACAAAACAATTGAGACTGTAAAAAAATTATAAAAATAGGCCAGGTGTGGTGGCTCACGCCTGTAATCCCAACACTTTGGGAGGCCGAGGTGGGTGGATCACAAGGTCAGGAGTTCAAGTCCAGCTGGCCAAGATGGTGAAACCTCATCTCTACTAAAAATAAAAAAATTAGCTGGGTGTTGTGGTGGGCGCCTGTAATCCCAGCTACTTGGGAGCCTGAGAATTGCCTGAACCCGGGAGGTGGAGGTTTCAGTGAGCCAAGATCATGCCACAGCACTTCAGCCTGGGCGACAGAGTGAGACTCCATCTCAAAAAAAAAAAAACCTATATATATAAGCGAACCTAGTGGGGTTGAAAGATATAAGGAAAATAATTAAAAAGAGCCATTTGTGACGGGTGTGGGGTTGTCCAAAATTTGAACAAGACTTCAGTTCATCACTTTAGACTCAGGTGAAATTCCAAAGAGTTAATAATGGTGGGGCCATGGTCGTTTTTGTTTTTATTGGAATTTATAGTTCTGCTGCTTCCAAGGAAGATTTGAGGTGGCAGAATCCAAGCTTGCTGTGGCCTTGTGGTCCTGAAAACTGTCTTCTACTCAGAGAGCCTGCACGTTGCCCTGTCATTTGTGCCTGTCCCACCTCTAGGCAGCACTACTTCAGAACCATCTGAGACAAATGGTGCTTTTAAAGATGACCGAGAAGGAGATTCTTGGGGCTTCGTAGAGGACTGTTGTGTGTTTAATTACCTTTCCCTGTAGGCTGGCCTTCCTCACTTCGGGGTTTTCCTGCTGTGCACGTGGAGGCAACTGATCAGTGTTCTCATTATAATAATCCTTGCCTAGAGGGTGTGATAAAGGTCACAAATCTGATATTTATTCATGAGTAGAGAACTGAAACCAATCACTGTGGATGTTCTTTCTGGCAATAGAGAAGATTGGGGATTTTAAATCAAAGTGCACGTCCTGGGAGTGGAGAGCAGAAATACTGTTAATTAAGCCACTTTGACAAAAATGATAGAATATATCTTGCCAAGAGTTTAAATAATGTGCAGTTTATGCAGGTTGTCTATATCAAGATCTCTTAGCTGTGGATGTTTTATTGTTAGTAATTAAATTGGGATTACAATGTAGTCACATCCGGTATCTGAAGACAGCTTGAAGTCTGTCTTTAGTCTAACCCTTGCTACTATGATTTTATTTCCCTCACAGAACCAGCTTTTTTATCCTCTTACTCATATTTATTGCTCTTACCTCAACTCTCAAATATCTCTAATCTTCCAGAAACATATATAATTATCTTTTAAGGGTGAATCGTGCCAGATGTAGCAGAAGAATTGCTTCCTGGCTCCTGCATGACATTAAATCTTTTTGTATCAGACTTTACCTCTGATACAAAATAGAATAGGAGTGATCATCTGTCCTTTTCTATCTGGGTGATTCATGGATTTGTCCACGTATTCAGATACTTACTGGGCTCCTCTTATGTGTAGGGTGCTGTGGTGGATGTCATGAGGAAGACAGGTGTGGAAAGGGTAGAAATGTACACATGTATGCATGTGCCGGAAGAAAAAGAGGCTCCGTTCAGCCTCAGAATTTTTGTTTGACGTTGATCAGGGTGGAACAGCAAGACATGCACATCTACCTGCCCGAGTCTCCAGCAGTTGATGGTTACTTCGATTCAGTTGCCATAGAGTTAAAAGGGAGAAGGGATTAGTGTAAAATTAAAGAATGATTTATAGTATTTGAATGGTGAAGAAGTTAGGAATGGTAGGTGTAGAATGTAAACAATAGCAAAGAAGGAAATGCAGTAAAATGCAGTTTTACATCGCTGCATGAACACTGGGTCCTAACTTTGAAAGGTAAGGGTCTGTCTCATCTGATGTATGCCCAGGCCAAGGGCTTTGGACATGGCTTAAGTGATTTGGACTCAAGTTTGCCTACTTTGCTGAGACAAGGAGTCTCAGATGCTGAGAGTCAACAGTAGAAACAGACCAAGCTTGAGAGCCTTGTGAGATTTTATCATATTTGATTGTTG
This sequence comes from Callithrix jacchus, assembly GCF_049354715.1. Classification (NCBI taxonomy): domain Eukaryota; kingdom Metazoa; phylum Chordata; class Mammalia; order Primates; family Cebidae; genus Callithrix; species Callithrix jacchus. The sequence goes on along the minus strand of NC_133516.1, from coordinate 21,786,474 downwards.
CCTTCAGGCAGCAATACCGCTATTAATATAACGTATTTTTTTTTAAATTGAATGAAAGACTCCCCTGTTTCTGGCAGTGAGATGTCTCTAAAGGGGACTCAAGGAAGCAAGAATGGAAGTGATTTAAGCTTCGAATCAGGGAACTATTTAATAATTATCTATCTGGAGCTAGAAACTGGCATTCAGAGAGAAGTGACTCTCCTGGTATTACAAAGGTATTCCTGGGACTGGAATTCTGGGCTTTTGGTCACTGATCTCACTGAACTCTAACGAAGATATGACTACAGTACTGGATCTTGTTTCCAGGTACCTTCTAATGTGCTTCCTTTTCCCCATTCTTTTAGAGTATGGTCAAGGATTTATATTCCTGACATTAAACACAAACGTAGTTATAAACTAAGCTAAAAGCCAATTTTTAAATTCCCTGCACTTCAGAAGGTATCAATAGCTCTCTTCCGCGCTACCATTGTTAACCTAAAATATAAATGTTTAGGTACATGTCTTGCTCTCATGCTGTGCTACAAACTAGACTTTCTTCTTACACTTTTCTTGTCAATATGTAATTTTAAAAAAGTTTTAAATATGACTCTCATGCAAATATAAAATGAGTACACAGCAAAGATATATTTAACCCATCAGTGAGGGAACCAGTAGGAAGCTAAAGCTGGTTCAAAGAGCATTTGAGGAGCTGTGTAGTAAAGGCCTTGAAGAATACTGGAACAAGATTGCTGGGTTAGATATGAAACTGCTTAGGCTAGGGGCAGCGGCTTATACCTGTAAGCCCAGCACTTTGGGAGGCCAAGGCAGGTGGATTACCTGAGACCAGCCTAGCAAAATGGTAAAACCCCATCTCCACTAAAAATACAAAAATTAGCTGGGCATGGTGGCAGGCACCTGTAGTCCCAACTACTCGAGAGGCCGAGACAGAATCGCTTGAACCTAGGAGTCGAAGGTTGCACTGAGCCTAGATCATGCCATTGTACTCCATCCTGGGTGCTGGGTGACAGAAGTGAAACTCTATCTAAAAAAAAAAGAAAGGAAACTGGTTATTTCCCTATAAGGCAATAAACCAATAGCCTTTGGGAATCTTATTTCTACCAGGCAGAGAAATCACATACATCTGTAATGAATAAAAATCTCCAAGTAACATGTAACTTCATAAAGTCTGAACCGTAACCAATGGTAAACAGTCAGTGGAAACAGATACATCATCTCCTAGAGAATCAGGTAAGCCTTGGGTGCACCTGTGAGACAGTACAAAAGTATGGCATCGAAAGGACATGCTGCCTTCCTTTTGCCTTATTTCCAAGTGTGGCATAGTGTTTTCTCATATCCTTAGTGTCACTGCATTTATCCAAGGAGCATATACATTCATTCATTTGGCCATTTTATTTAGTAATTACTGGATGTCAGTTTTGTGCCAAGTCTTAGGGTAGGCACTAGACATATATAACTGAATGAGACAGACAACCCTTGCTCTCAAGGAGTTCAAAGGCTATTCCATCCTACAAAGGAAGTAGCCAGGCAAGAATGCTCTTTAGGAAATCAGTTTTATTGTGGGATAAGCAAGAGAAATTATCCTTTGTGGCTCACAGTTTCTTTGGATCCCAGTGTTTATAAGACTAGGATAAAATGCAAATATCACAGAGAATGACAGCCAGAGCCCAATACTTTGAGGACAAGAACAGATATGGGTACCACTTCATTTTGTTCATGTGGCATTTATAGTTCCCTAGGGGTACAATTTCACAGGACCAAGTGTTGGCCATCTGACGTGATAGGCCCTCTTTGGCCAGTGCTGCCCTGTTTCTCCAGAGGCCTTCCTTTGTCGGCCTCCACAGGTGCCAAGGAGCTTATTTCTCTTGGTTTCGCCAGTTTGTGACATAAGCTTCTGGAGCTTCTATGACAAAAATGTGCCAGTGAAACTGCTGTTTCCCCAGAGGGTTTTGGTAACTGGTAGACAGCTCAAACTTCATAGCTCTCAGTACAATTTTTTTTTTATAGCAAAGCATACGTTTAGGGTGTTTTGTGTATTTGTCAGTTACATTTAGCTTCTCGTTACAAAAAATAAAGGGGAGGGAGCATGGCTGACATTTGTTTTAGAACCATAGAACATTGAGCTGGAAGGAGCCATAGAGATCTTCTGGCTTCCCTCTGCCCCAGAAACTGAGCTGCAGGGCACCCCGTCACTGTCCTTTGTTCTTCTGGTGATTCACTGTTGCATCCAAGACTTTGTCTAGTTCTGGGGTCCTTCCTCTGTAATGGTGGTTCTCAGCTAGATTCATGGGTGGGATATAGAGGTCCTCCAGCGGGGATAAAGGATGCTTTTGTTTTAAGCTTACATCTTTGTTTCTGTTTACAAAGACAGATAACTTGCTACCAAAAAATGCAATTAATACTGAAAGATATTAAGATGAAAGCAAAATCTTTCTGAAATCATAGCACCTAGAGATAATTACTGTGAACAATTTTGGGAACATCCAGACCATCTAGTACATTTAATTGTTTATGACATTAATCAATGAAAGTTATAAATATGTACATCTATATACAGATACACATGTGTTCTCTGTGACATATGTATGTGTGTGTGTGTATTCTTATAATTTTCAGTAAATGGGAAGAGCAAAATGTTCTTGCAATTCATTTTTCTATAATCTGAAAAATGATTGTCATCTTAACCACTAATGAAAATATTTCCTGTAGGCTGGGTGCGGTGGCTCACACGTGTAATCCCAGCACTTTGGGTGGTCGAGGCGGGTGGATCATGAGGTAAAGAGATCGAGATCATCCTGACCAACATGGTGAAACCCCGTCTCTACTGAAAATATAAAATTAGTCAGGTGTGGTGGCGCACGCCTGTAATCCCAGCTACTTGGGAGGCTGAGGCTGGAGGATCGCTTGAACCGTGGAGGCAGAGTTTGCAGTGAGCTGAGATCATGCCACTGCACTCCAGCCTGGCGACAGTGAGACTCTGTCTCAAAAAAAAAAAAAAACCAATTTCCTATTGGTTTGTATTTTATTCATATTAGTAAATTCCCAGTAACATAACTTAAACTTTTAATCTAACTCTAAAGGCAGGTTAAGTCTTTGGAACAGGTGGATGTGCTAACCGCAGGGATGCCACCCCGGCTCCCTTTGACGGAGGGGGCTTGCTGACAGTTGCAGGTAGTATACTCTGCAGACAGCCTCCTGCTAGCTGTCACTTCATGAGGGTTCATCACCTCCAAGAGCTGCTCACTCTAGGCCATGCTATTCCTGGGGGACTCACATCTGGAGACATCAGGTGACAGGCAAGGTTGGAGTATGAAGGCTCACTTGACACCACACCCCCCGGTAAGGCTTTGGTGGGTTGCTTTCTCTGCTTTGTCCTGCTTCCTCTTCCTTCTTCCTTTAAAAGGCTAGTCTTCTAATAAATATCTTGAACTCCAAACTCTGTCTCAGCAAATGCTTCTGAAGAATCCAACCCGCAGCAGTGGATTTTATTGTTTGTTTCTGAAGCCGTTTAGTAGCCACTGCTGAGGCAGGGCACCCTGCCGTTTCTCTTGCGGGAGTGGTCCTGGGAGCTGGCAGAATCCTGGGATGCTGAGGATCTGCCAGTCCTTTTCTCTGAGTGAGCTCATCCTTCCTTGTCTACTCCTTGTCAGAAGTTTGGCATTTGAGGAATTTGGCCTTGGGCAAGGTGCTGAAGCTGACTGCTTTGTGGTTTTAAGGGAAGGCTTAAAAGGTTTTCTTGCTATGGGTATTCTCTGCAATAAAAATCCATTTTAATTGTTTATGACATTAATCAATGAAAGATTTATCCGCTTTGGGAGAGATTTCTCTAGAACAGTTGAAAGCTTCTGCCTAAAAGTTGATTAAGAAAGATTTTTCTTTCATGGCTTCCAACAGATACCTCCTTCTCTGCCCCTCTCTGCTTCCAACCTGCCACCTGACGAGTGGTGTCTTCCATGAAGCCCTCTGTTTGTACCACCTCTGCAAGCACCTTTTAATTTCCAGGGGAAATTGTGATCTCACTGTCACTTAGAAAGGAATGTAGAGATGGGAGTACGAAGGATGCAGTTCAGGCCTTGAGGTCCAGCGGGGGTTTGTTCTGGTCACTTCATTTGCTCACATGCTTTGTGCCCTTGGTTCATGCCAGGAGTATTGATGGATCCGGCCTCTCCATCTTCTCAGTCCCCTTGGAGACCTTCACCCATCACTTCAAGGCTGTGTGTGCTGCCCAGCTCTGGTGCTGGTGACATCGGCGTAAAGAGAGCCAGGTGCTCCCTGGTCCCTTGGAATCTCTTCTCTTTATTATAAAGTACCACTGGAGGCAGAGAAAGAGATTTCTGATCTTCACTTCTAGCCCACAAAGCTCAGTTTAATTTGGAGCTTTTAACCTTCAGCCTTACCCAGTCCCTGCTGTGTGGATTTTAGAATCAGTGTGAATTCTAGGGAGAGAAGGAAGGCCTGCAGAAGTTTGACCATTGCTTCTTGAGCACCTCTTTCTTTTTCTTTTTGAGGAGTGTGGGGCTCCTTTACAATTATGCTGACAGGGAGATTCTTTTCTTTTCTTTCTTTCTTCCTTTCTTTTCCTCTCCCTCCCTTATCTTCTTTCTCTCTCTCTCCTCTCTCTCTCTCTCTCTCTCCCCCGCCCTCTCTTTCTCTTTCTCTCTTTTTCTCCTGTCCCCTCCCCTCTCCTCTTTTTTTTTTTGACACAGAATGTCCCTCTATAGCCGAGGCTGGAGTGTAGTGGCACAGTTCTGACTCACTGCAAACTCTGCCTCCCAGGTTCGAGCGATTCTCCTGCCTCAGCCTCCTGAGTAGCCCGGATTACAAGTGCCCACCACGCCTGGCTAATTTTTGTATTTTTAGTAGAGACCAGGTTTTACCGAATTGGCCAGGCTGATCTTTAACTCTTGACCTCAAGCGATCTGCTCACTTTGGCCTCCCAAAGTGCTGGGATTATAGGCGTGAGCCACCACAACCTGCTTCTCAGCACAAGGTGCCCATCCCATGGTTAGCATGCTGGTGAGGACTGAAAAGTAGAATTAGGATCTTCACAGTCAGGTCTGCAAGACATAGTTTATAGAAATGCCGACACGTTCAAAGGCCTCCCTTGCTTAATGGATGTTTTTTTTAAGGCTATAAAAAAAGTTAATTTTTCATGAAAGGGCAAACTAGACCAGAAGATGCTGCTGAATAAGTCTTTATTCTATTGAAAGTAATAGGCAAAAATCTAATACGATAGAAAGTGTTAAGCTTTTTATTTCTTCTCCAATTTTCTCTCTAAGGGGAGAGAGGTCTATAAAGGCATTCATCTGTGTCCACTTTTTAAATGACTTAGTCCTGCCACTGAATTTGCCTGGGGGAAGAGAACTCGTAAGTAGATAATATACCACGGAGTCAAAAAGCCTTTTGAAGTCATTTTTGTCGCTCTCTCCCCTTTTGGGTGTTGAGGTGAGGATAAGAGGCGGCATTGCTTGAAGACATTTTGTAGGGGCAGTTTCTGCCTAGGATGTGGCTTCTCCCACCATTGCTGCCTCTCAGTGTTTCTTTTTTTTCTTTTTCAATAACCGGTTCATATAAAGGAGGGTAGTGATTTATTTAGGAACCCCAAATCCCTAACCTCTTGTATCTTTGGTCCTTTCAAGCTCTGACAACAGAAGTGCCCCTCAGAATTTAGACGTGGCAGCTTCTGGAGACAAAGGTGTGCAGAACACAGGTATCAGTCTGCAGTACTTGCATGTGAGTTTGCTACACCCTCAGCCCCCAATCTGAGTCATTTGGTGTCAGTAAGCTATTACTTATTCATAGAGACACATAGGCTAGGAGTCTGAACTAGATTCCTTGAGCAAACAGCTGAAAAACTACAGATAAATGTTGTACAGCATATATGTCAAATGTACCATGAATATACAAGAGACCACAGGGACTTGTGGGTGGGTGGTGAGATAACTGTAGTGTCACTGACACTGGTGGCCAAAGAGGCCTTTGTGGATGAGTTGATCCTTGCGACGGGCAGAGCTCATAGTAGAGAAGTGGGACTGGCGTGAGCAAAATGTCAGATACCGTTAAAGGATATGCATGACCTGTGTGGTGAAGGGTAACTCGTTTGAAATGGTTCTGAACACTCAGAATGATTGTCACATTTTACTGCTTTGAAAGTTTAACTTCCTATTTTTGTCAGATTATAGCCTAGATAGTTATGAGGGTTTTTGTTTGTTTGTTTGTTTGTTTTAATGAGCTCAGAATTATCTTGAATGATTTGAGAGGCTAATGCAGTTTAAATACAACATAGGAGATGATAACCTCCAGGAATTTCTTCCATCTTTTGTTAATTAAACTAGGAAAATACGTGTTTAGCCAAGGTTTCTGTGGAATCCTGCAGGCGCTGGCTAACACAGATCTTGTAGTAGGTGGTCTTGGGATTGCTTAGAAATCCATTGCTTTTCTTTCATTCCTTTCTTACTGTTTCTCTCCTTCTCTTTCATACATTCTCCCATAAACATATATTAATTACTCACTGTGGGCAGACACTGATCTTGAATCTGAAAATAGACTTGAGGACAGAGGGTGGCTCATCATTTCACTCAACAAGCAGACTATTAGAATTCTGGGTAGGAAGTAGCAGGTGCCATGGCAGCATACAGGGGAGCACCTCACTCACTTTGGAGCCCTAAGGAAGTTTTTAGAGAAAGCTGGAGCCTGAAGGACCAGGAGTAGGAGGTAATCAGACCAAAAGGGAGGAAGAAATGGGAAAGAAAGAGCAATGTAGCCAGAGAACATATTATGTTCAAAGGCCATGAGCCCTAGGAAAACATGACCCCTGGGTGTGGGGGTGGGGCACAGGAAGCTTAGTATAACTAGTGGAGTGGCAAGAAGTGAGAGGGAGCAGGGGCTAGATCATAAGGCGCCTCCAGCATCAGCCTCAGGATGTAGGCACTATCCTAAGGGCAACGTCTATTGCAGCATCTTAAGTGGGGAAATGAAATGCACTTTAGGAAGACCAACCACTGTGGCTACAACGTTGAGAATGAATGGAATGGACTAACAAGAAAGACTAGTTAGGAATGTGTTGCAATAGTCCAGGAGAAAGATTGCTGCAATAATCCAGGGAGCCCGAACTGGAGTAAGAACAGCAATTATGGTGAAAGCTAGACAGATTCAAGAGAGAATTAGAAGGCAAAATGAGCAGAGTTGGTGTTTTGATGTGGGTCGTAAGGACAAAGCCAGAAATAAATTCAAGACAACAGCCATGGTTCTGTCTTGGATGCAAGAAGACGTGGTGAAGTCATTGTCGGAAAAGGACTCCGCAGAGCACAAAGGAGCAAGTTTCAGGATGAGCTAGAGTTTGACATTGGGCCTGCTGAGCTGGCAGTCTCTGGCGGAACATCCAAGGAATTTTATTGACTTTCTACCGTTGCCATTGGATGTCTTAACGCTAGAAGTAGTCAGCATAAAGTGTCAGAACTGTAGGGTCTTGTGGTTTGGCCAGGGACCTTTAAATTACACGTGAGCAAAGTGGAGTCCAGAAGAACCTTGCTTAGGGGCACATAGCTGCGTACTGGTTGATCTGGGACAAGGACCTCAGTCTTCAGCCTCTGTCTACGAGTACTTCCACTTCTGGTGTTGGATAACTGGCCTCTGGAAAACATGTAGAGCTGAGTTTATATAGCCATGTTGTCCCTTGCTTGGGAAGAACTGCTGACAGTAAAAATGTGGGCCATAAATCCAAGTGATCTCATTTGATTCCATCTGCCCTGTCTTAACATAGTTATGGCAACTTTGTTGGGCAAGTGTTTGCTTAACACCGTGGAAAGTCTTAATTTCTCTTCAATAGCTATGTACAGAGGGAAAGTCAATGTTAATATTTAATCATGTGGTTGTCTCTAAAAAAATTAGTATTCCATTTGTGCATCCATTAAACATATAATGCATATTTGCTACATTTCCATTTTCATTCCAGATTTCAGTGACACAAAATATTTTTTTAGAGTATTATTGCTATATAAACATAGCAAATTTAATGAAAAATTAAAACTTAAAAATCCACCTACAGTCTTTTCTAAAACAACAAGAAGAAGAAAAAATCAAGCTTCATGTTCTTTTACTCCTTTTCTCTACACATCCATATGGCAATCCTGATTTACATTCTCTTTTCTAACTTTTTTCTTTCACCATTTATATATATATTTTTGAGATGGAGTTCTCGCTCTGTTACCCAGGCTGGAGTGCAGTGGTGCGATCTCGACTCACTGCAACCTCCACCTCCTGGCTTCATGCAATTCTCCTGCCTCAGCCTCCTAAGTAGTTGGGATTACAGACACCCACCACCATTGCCAGGCTAATTTTTGTATATTTTTTTTAGTAGAGACATGGTTTCGCCATGTTGGTCAGGCTGGTCTCGAAACTCCTGACCTCAGGTAATCCGCCTGCTTCAGCCTCCCAAAGTGCTGGGTTTACAGGCGTGAGCCACCGTGCCTGGCCTCACCATATATTTTACCATGCTGTTTATTCATCCATTCATTTGTCCATTCAGTAAACAGCGGAGTATCTTCTAGATGCCAGGTAATCTGAAGAATATTAAGGTCTATAGTAGTGTCGGTCCTCAGGAAGTTGACATTTGTAGAGTACGGGAATGACTTAATGCATAACACATTAAGTAATAAATAATGTCTAATAAAAATTGCAATGGAGGCAGTAAACATGTTGCAGTATGATCTTTCCATGTAGATGTAGCATAATAACTGCTTTCCTTTTGTTAAACATTGTATCATTCGGGGGTCTCAGTAGAAGGCAGGTGGCACTTCCAAATTAGGATAAATAGAAAAGGGTTTTTTTTTGTTTTGTGTTATTTTGTTTTAAATAGGGACAGTTTACAAAGGTGTTGTTGGGGTGAAAGGAAACCACCAGGACCGTGCATCTTCAGTGCAGTGACTGTAAAGCACTCCTAGGCCTAACAGCCAGGGGAGGGAGAAATTTCTGAGACTGAAGAAGATCATTTGGTAGAATGGATGCATGCAGAGATTAGTTGAGGAAAGCAGCCATCCCAGTTGACCTTGCAGTGGAGTTAGGAAAATAAATGCTCCAAGCTTACATTCCTGTCTTCCTCTAATCTTTATCTGTTTTTCTGCTGAGCTCCCCACTGGCTAGACTCTACTAGAAGCCAGCAAGTAATAGAATCTGAATGCAGTCCATAAAGGTCACTTTTCCAGGGCAAGGAGCTGAGGGGAAGTGACTATGAAGGGGCAAACAGGATATCCAGCACAGACAGTCCATATAAAGTTGTTATTATTATTAGTTTTGAGATGGAGTCTCACTCTTTCACCAGGCTGGAGTGCAGTGGCACGTCTTGGCTCACTGCAACTTCCACCTCCTGGGTTCAAGTGATTCCCCTGCCTCAGCCCCCCAAGTAGCGGGGATCACAGGCATGCGCCACCACGCCCAGCTAATTTTTGTATTTTTAGTAGAGATGGGGTTTCGCCATGTTAGCCAGGATGGTCTCAATCTCTTGACCTTGTGATCTGCCCACCTCAGCCTCCCAAAGTGCTGGGATTATAGGCATGCACCACCGCGCCTGGCCTCATATAAAGTTATTTTTAAGAGTATTTTGACAGGAAACACTGGATAGGCAACTACACATACAGGATAATAAAGTAAGTGGTGCAGGGATAGGTCTGGAATTGGGAAACTGGGATTTAGTGAGATCATTTAGATACATTTTGATGTTTGTGCGTGCGTTTGTTTATTTTTAAACATATGATAGTGTGCGATGTTATTAGCATATTAGCTTAAGTTGTATGATGTATCCTAGTCATCGTTAATGATAGAGCTTTGGGAAATGGACCTGGATTCTAGCTGTGGTTCTGATTCATTTGTTCATTTGTTCAGCCATTCCTTCAACAAATGCTTTTTCTTCTTTCTTACTGAGGTACAACTTTTGCTTGGTAAATGGCAAAATTTTTGTGTACAGCCCAGTAAGTTTTTACGTGGTATATACTTCTGTAACTACTGCGACCCTGGTCTATGGAGAGAAATTGCTGGACCCCTGGATGCTTCTTTGTGCCTTTCCCATTGACTTTCTGTCATACCCATCTTTGGTCTTTGAGTAGACACTACCACTCATTTCCATTGGGAATCAGTGGGAATCAACAGACTTTTTTGTTTTGTTTTGGTTTTTGAGATGGAGTCTCGCTCTGTTGCCCAGGCTGGAGTGTGGTGGCGTGATCTTGGCTCACTGCAACCTCTGCCTCCTGGGTTCAAGCAATTCTTCTGCCTCAGCCTCCCGAGTAGCTGGGATTACAGGTGCCCACCACCATCTTGGCTAATTTTTGTACTTTTAGTAGAGTCGGGTTTCACCATGTTGGCCAGGCTGGTTTCAAACTCCTGACCTTGTGATCCGTCCACTTCAACCTCCCAAAGTGCTGTGATTACAGGCCTGAGCTGCTGCGCTCAGCCTCAACAGACATTTTTAAAAATACCTTCAGTGTGCTAGACAAGCATTGTGCTCACTGCTTAAGTGAAGAGAATAAATGCACAAAGGCCCAGCACTTTGGCAGGCCAAGGCGGGTGGATCACCTGAGGTTAGGAGTTCAATTCCCGCCTGGCGAATGGTGAAACCCCGTCTCTATTAAAAATACAAAAATTAGCCAGTCGCGGCGGTGCTCATGTGGAGGCTGAGGCAGGAGGATTGCTTGAACCTGAGAGGCAGAGGTTGCAGTGAGCTAACTTCTCACCACTGCACTCCAGCTTGGCTGACAGACTGAAACTCTGACTCAAAAAAAAAAGAAAGAAAGAAATGCCCTAAGGAAGTCTTTTGTTTCCAGTAAGAGAAGCTCCCAGACTAGGACAGCAGGTCAGAGAGTGGCAGAGGAGGTATAACATGAGAGGGGCCCAACAGAGGCTGCTTGGTTTCTCCAGTGGTGAGATGGGCTGAGTGGTGGCAGTGAGAAGAAGGTAAGGTTGCATTGAACTCATTTGTTCCTTAGGCAGAGCCTTTCAGTGTGGCGTAGGAATGGGATGTACGTAGAGAGGAGGAATGGGCATGGAGACCCCCTGCAACTGTTTACTTCTGGTCCTGAGAAGCCTCTTCCCCTTCACCTTAGTGTCATATAAATATTATAAATGACATTATCACTCTCTGTGTGCTGTGATGAAGTTGGGAAGTTTCCAGGGGATCGTGCAGTTGAGTACTGTCATTCTAGAAATGCTCCCTGGAATATATGAAGTGACACACTTGGGTATTACTAACTATCACTCAACTCTAATGTAATCATACTAATAGTCACTGGGTATACAGCGGTCGTTCTATTATAGCCCTTGTTAAGGTGTGGGGAGGCAGATGGAGCCAGGGGTGGGAAAGGGTTTCATTTTAGAGACAGTGGAGAGGGCAGCACACGAGCAGTCTCCATGCTGATTGGTGAGGAGGACAAGAGTGTGTAGGCAGAGGGCACAGCATTTTGAGTTGCTCTCTTCGGGGATTGTGTCTTCTAAACTTATGAATTTTATGTTTATTGTTTTGCTGAGTATCACTAAATTTGGAATCTGTTGTGTATAGCTACTGCGGATCTAACGAATCACTTACTTTGAGCTTCCAAAGGGAAGCAGGAACAGAGGTCAAGATCTAATGGCATCTTGTGTGTGAATGAAACCTTGGCTGTGGACCCTGTTTTTAAAGACATAGGGTGGGGACTTCACTTCTATCAATTTATTAATTATTATTATTATTTTTTTGAGATGGAGTCTTGTTTTGTCACCCAGGCTGGAGTGAAGAGGTGCAATCTTGGGTCACTGCAACCTCCGCCTCCCAGGTTCAAGCAGTTCTCCTGCCTCAGCCTCCTGAGTGGCTGGGATTACAGGCACCTGCTGCCATGCCTGGCTAATTTTTTTTTTTTTTTTTAATTACAGCCAGGGCTTCACTGTGTTGCCCAGGCTTGTCTGTGACTCCTGAGCTCAGGCAGTCTGCCCATCACGGCCTCCCAAAGTGCTAGGATTACAGGCGTGAGCCACCTCACCTGGCTGAGTTATTAATTTCCATTGTTTTGTTCTGTTTTGCTTTCCTGATGGGAGAGGGGCTTGTCCAAAGATGAACCCAGAGAAAACTTAGAACCTGATTCTGTTTTGTAATTTTAGCCATTCCCTTAGGAATGTTACCCTCATCCATGATTGTTTTCTCTGTATTAAAATATTTAGCCATAAAGTCAGAGCTTTGCAACTTTTGATCCTTAGGCCCTAGGGGGCTGGTGTAGCAGGCAAACAGTGAGCTCCCTTACCTTGTGATACATTCGGTTGGTTTGTCTCTCTTTGCTGTTTTTATTGTCAACGACCTCAAATCCTTTTTGGAAACAGGTGGGGTTTTGACTAATAAATGAATGACCTTTTCTTTATCCAAATCCAAACAGCCAGAAAGCTAGGTAAGGATTATTTCCACACCTCAGTTTTACGAGAGACAAACTTGGATCATGATTATATATTTTTTTAAAGTGAATGAAATGCTTAGGATATGTCATAGGTTAGTTCAACTCTACCTCCATCTACTGCACCGGTTGTTTCTCTATTTTAGTACCATGTAATGTCCCTGTCTAGTACCCAAGGGTGTTTCTAGTTACTGGAGGGCCTTTCGAACCTGGGAGAGTCCAAGTAATTTCCCCTCACCCTCTGCTCCAAACAGTGTTGTCCCCATCATGCCACTCTTCTGCGTCACACCTTCCATGGTTCCCACTATAGTTAACTTAAAAAGCGTCTGTATTAACCTGTCTTAAGAGCCGCCTGGCTTCTCCCCATCTCTATAGCCCATCTTTGGCCTCCACTCTCATCATTGTCTTGTCTCTGAGTTCCTTTGAGGCTTCGGACCTTGGAACAAGCTCTGCCTGCCTTGTTCTTTGGTCTTCTACCCTGACTCTGCAAACGAGCCTAGGTTTTTGTTGTACTCCCATGCCTGCACCTCTAATATCTATTTGTTGTAAAATATCAGCCTTCTTTATAGAATGTAATCCCCCATGAGGACACACTCTGTGTTATTTTGTGTTCTACTGTATCCCTCTCAGTGTCTGGTAGACAGTACATGCTCAAGAGAGATTTGCTGAAAAATTGAAATATATACTGGAGCCACATTTTTGACATAAGTAATCTATATTTAGTAGGTCCCATCAACTTCTAAATAACGTTATTTTTCATAAGTTAGTATCCTTCCTTTTAAGCTTGGGTACCTTCAGTCTGCAAGTATTTGTAACTTTTCATGTCAGTTGATTGTCAACAAAACATAGGTGGGTGGAAAATGGATTGAGAATAGACGGACTCAGCTCCTGCCTTCATGAATATGCTCATGACCCATGTGAGCTGAAGCTTCACAGGTGGAAACTTTCACTTTCATAATCTCCATTGATGGCCTTATAATAACGTCTGAACTTGGCAGAGCAGATGTCTTGATCCCCAGCTTACAACTAAGATACATTTGTGATGACACAACAATGTCTGGTTGAGAAGCTGCATTGAACATTTGCTCTGAGGGTGGTAATGACCAACTACCCTCGCCAAAATTAGCCACAGGAAACCATTCCCAGTTGGTTGTAATATATTTTGGCCTTAACGAGACATATGATGAGAAACTGTCTGCTTGTTTCAACATGGGTTTTGCATATTTTTTAACTCCTCCAACTTGTTAGTCTTTGCAATTTTTCTTCTCTCTCTCTCTCTCTCTTTTTTTTGAGATGGAGTCGTCAGGCTGGAGTGCAGTGGCACAATCTCAGCTTACTACAACCTTTACCTTCCAGGTTCAAGTGATTCTCTTGCCTCAGGCTGAGATTACAGGCTTGTGCCACCACGCCCAGCTGGGATTACAGGCTTGCGCCATCATGCCTGGCTAATTTTTGTATTTTTAGTAGAGGTGGGGTTTCACCATGTTGGCCAGGCTGGTCTCAAACTCCTGACCTAAAGCGATCGGCTCACCTTGGCCTCCCAAGTGCTGGAATTATAGGCATAAACCACTGTGCCTGGCCAGCCTTTGCATTTTTAAGAACAAGGGTAAGCAAGACAGAAATACCCAGCAGATCCAATGTGCTCCCTCATCGTGCTCACTAGTCTTGGGCCATAAGTGTTTCTGGCTTATTTAATTCTTTTACGGATGAGAAGCTGAGGGTCAAGGGATGCCATTTACCAGGGAGACACAGCCAGGAATCCTGACTAGGTTTCCTGACCCGTGTTATGGATTTGTGTTAGAGAAGTCCTCCCCGTGGATTAGGAAAGATGGGGGCAGTCCTGATTGTGTGGTTTTGATGTTATTGTGTGTCTAAGCAGTTGTGGCGCAAGAGCATCAGTGTTTGGTTATATGAAGTATTTCATGATGATAATTATTAGCCTTTTTCTTCAGCTAGCCTTTCTGATAAGTCTCAGGACCTTGCTCCACTCTTAAGCGTCATTCATCCAAGTACTATTGATACGAAATTCATTTTTTTTCTTGGAACTGCTCTGCATGGCTCCAGTATAATTTGAAGGCTGAAGCTCCCTTATTTCCTGCTGTTTGAGGAGCTTTCCTAGCTCAGTGCAGCAGGTTACAGACAGCGCTGATGGCTGCCCAAAGAGCAGTGATGTTTTTCATTATTGGTAATGTCAGTGGCAGGTTTGTTGCTATGTCCTGTGCAGGCTGGAATAGGCTCACTGATGGCAGACACACTTCCTTCCTGCAGAACTGGACATGGCCCCAAGTGCAAGGTGAGGTCAAGTGACCTTTTAGCGGGAGGAAAATGTGGGGTTTTCAGAGCAGAGGCCAGTAGGAATATGGGTGATTGGCAGGTTTTACTTTCCTTTGGCAAAGCCAGGAAACCAGCTGTGACTAGAAGCTCGGCTGAGTCAGACACATACTGCATGACTGGATAGTTGTGCTTGGGGTTTGTTCCAGTGATTGGGAGGCGGGTGGTTACAGAATCAGACCTCAGCTGGAGCCAGCTTTCAGGTTTTGGATTGTTTTATTTACTATGTCAGTCTCTTCCACTGCTCAAGCCTATCACATGATTCCTCTTCCTCTTATTTCTTTTTCTTTTCTTTTCTTTTTTTTTTTTTTTGAGATGGAGTCTTGCTCTGTCACCTCGGCAGGAGTGCGGTGGCTCCACCTCAGCTCACTGGCGCCTCCACCTCCCTGGCTCAAGCAATTCTTCTGCCTCATCCTACTAAGTAACTGGGATTACAGGTGTGCGCTACCACACCCAGCTACTTTTTGTACTTTTAGTAGAGATGGGATTTTACCATGTTGTCCAGGCTGATCTCAAACTCCTGCTATCAAGTGATCCTCACTCTTCCACTTATTTCATACTAAATGAGGTATATTTCTTTTAACAACTGCTCTGTGGCTTACCTAATAACTTAATGTGTTATTCCCAGTTCCAGTTAGTAGCATAGTCCCCAAACTTACCATTTCATTGGCCACATCATTTCCCACTGTCCTTTGTATGATAGTTTGCTTAGCCACTAACATCAATCTGTTGGGTTATCTTATTTTTCACGATTACATGTGGCAGTGAATTGTATGAGAGTTGGACTTATAGAATCCTAAGGATATGAGATATCCTTCTGTTGCATAGCACAGGCCAACCTTTTCATTTTATGAACCACAAAATGGAGCCTTGATATATTTAAAAATTCTTCTCCTATATGTCTTTTCCCCCCTTTAAGATGATTCCTTACTTTGCCACGGATGACGGGTTATTTAGGAATGGAAAAAATCAAGGGCATGGGAAACTCCTCTTTCCATTAACCAGCAGGAGTGTCAGCAGCAGCAAAGTTCAAAAAGACAAAACTTAATACAAACTCGCTTAAGCAAAATAGTAATGTATTAACTGTCAGTGAAAAGTTCATGGGTAGTGCTGGCTTGATCAAAGGGGTCAAATGATGTCACTAGTCCTTGTTTCTTTCCTTTCCTTGGCTCTGTCTCCCATGGCATTTTCAAAGGGATTCTCTCCCCTCCTGCTCCAGCTGCCTCTTCCGTTTCAAGTTCAGTGGGGAGATGGAGTCTGAAGAGTCAGATGATAAAGAGTTCAAATAAGCATGGACCTATGCCTTCTAACTTTTACATATGGCTGCCATCGTGAGATAGGGCTAAGAGGCGGAGGACCACTGGCACACATGAAGGTCACAGAATCAGAGTTGTTAGGCCTAAAAGGGCGTTTATAGGTCCCTGTATCGGTTACTGATTGCTAAATAAATCTACCCCAAAACCTAGTGGCTTAAGATAATCCCTTATTATATCCGGTGAATCTTTGAGTCAGAAATTCAGACAGGGTACAAAGTAGATGGCCTGCAATTGCTCTATGGTTTCTGGACCTCCGCTGATAGCTGACCAAACATTTCTCCCCTTCCCTCATTCCAGTCTTTCTTCCTCCCCACCCCCAGCCTTTTTGTGTGATTAGCTTGGCCTTTCTCACAGCACGACAGCTCCAGTCTAAGTCAGCCTCCTTATGTGGAAGTTCCGGGCTCCCAGAGAGAACATTCCAAGAGATACGAAGTGGAAGCTGCCACTTTTTTAAGGCCTGATGCCGAAAACTAGCAAACCCTCACTTCCGTCTTTTTTGTCAAGCAGTCACAGAGCCCTGTGGATTCAAGGGCGCAGGACCTGGCCCCTACCTCTTGATGGTGATGGGAGAGTGTCAAAGAATATGCATGCAGCGGTCTTCATCCGCCATGGCCTTTGAGTCATGTAGCCTTTTCTCAGATTAAAAACCTGAGGCCTGACAGGAGCAGCAATTAGTCTAATTTCTCTAAGCCCTCTTTTTGGAAATAAAATAAGAATAAACAACAACCAGGACAGAAACCCATACCCTGCCCAGCCAGAGTACCTGTAATCACCACTTTATTTATTTATTTATTTTGAGATGGAGTCTCGCATTGTCACCTGGGTTGCAGTGCAATGGCACGATCTCGGCTCACTTCATCCTCTGCCCCCTGGGTTCACGAAATTCTCCTGCCTCAGCCTCCCAAGTAGCTGTAATTACAGGTGCACATCACTACACCTGGCTAATTTTTTTGTATTTTTAGTAGAGACTGGGTTTCACTATGTTGGCCAGACTGGTCTTGAACTTCTGACCTCGTGATCCACCCGCCTTGGCCTCCTAAAGTGCTGGGATTACATGTACTCACCACTTTTTGCCACCATCTCCTTTTGCTCCATGTCACTGAGCCATGGGGGTACACAGGGGGGTAACAGCCAGTGTATATTGTTTTTTCTTTGCAAATAAGATGCCGGCAAAATGCTGCTTGTCAGTGTCCAGGGAGCTGCTTTGCATCAGCCTCAGACTCCTTGGCTCTGCTGGGATCTAGGACACCTTTCTCAGCCAGAGAGAGAGTGAGGCAGAGCCTTTCTTGATTGGGCTGTAGAGGGCATCTTTGCTTGCTGCACTTTTACTCCCAGTGCGGGGTGTGGAGGTTGGGGTACAAAGGACTAAGGATTACAGTTCCTTGTTGGGCAACCTTTTCTTCCACTCTACCCAAAACTCCTCCCATTAATCAGTGGGCCACTGATGCATGCCTGTTGGAAAGTCATTTTATAACCTAATATTGCAATATTTTCTGGGTTCATTATCTCCCTCCAACCTGCGGCTTCACACCATCTGGTGTGCATGCATGCACACAAGGAAGAGAGCAGAGAGGGACGGCAAACAGCTTTCCCCATTCCTTCTCCCTTCTGGGAGGAAGAAAAATTTACATTTTTTCCTCACGTAGGACTTGATGTCTGTTTCTAGGTGTCTGAAGCAGGAGGGGAGAGATGGTCAGAGTACGTGATCATGGAGGGTATTTTAGCAGTTGGTCAGAAATCCAATTAAGTCTCCTAAAGATGGGAACTTTCTTCTCTCCTGAGTTATCTTTTACCAAGTGTGAGGACAATTATTATTTTTTAATATTCTTACATTTCTTGTATTGTGCCTCAAAAACAGGCAGTCTTCATGGATAGGCAAGACAGTTACGTTAATTTAGAATTTGTTTATGACCTAGGGGACCTGAGAAAGAATAAATTAACAATTCAGAATTAAATGTGATGTGTCTGTGCATGTCTACATACGCATGCACGCATGCATGCTGAGATGCAGTGTATCTTCAACATTACAAATCAGGTTAAAAGAAATCTCAAAAGCAAACATATTGGGCTGGGGAGTAGGTTGAGGTGAAGAAATTAATTAAATGTAACGTTCTTTGATTTCCTTACATCAACTCCCTTATAAATCAGAGAAAGAGAGATCTTCTAACCAGAAGATGCAATCTAATTGATGTTCTTTTGTTTTATAATCCTAGCAAATTAAAGAGACTTTGCCAGTGATGTTTTTATTTTTAGTTCCTTCAGGAAGAATGTGATTCCTGCTCAACACCTGTAAAGTGTAATTTTAGTATATATTTAAAGTTTGCCGTTGTTTTCCTAACCTGAGCATTTGGGGGAAATTCTGAGCGTTGGAGATGAACAATAAGTTTGAAATAATTATATTTAAGAAGAAAAATCTGTTGGTACACAAGGGTCAGTGGCTCTAGTCTCAGTATCTGATAGGTTGATTTCATCATTACCTTTGGAATCAGAAACTTTTTTTTTTTTTTTTAAAGACAGGGTCTTTCTCTGTTGCCCAGGCCAGAGTTGTGGTGCACTGGTGCAATCATGGCTCACTGCAGCCTCAGCGACCTCCCAGGCCCCAGCAATCCTCCCGCCTCAGCAGTGGCTGGTACTACAGGCATAAGCCATCACACCCAGCTACGTTTTTGTTTTTTGGAGAGACAGAGTCTTACTATGTTCCCTAGGCTGTTCTCAACCTCCTGGGCTCTAGGGATCTTCCCGCCTTCAGCCTCCCAAAGTGCTGAGATTACAGGTAGGGATCAGCAACTTCTTAAAGGTGGCTGATATGGACAATCGTATGTTGAGCACAGAAGGATGGTGAGGGTGGGTGGGGGTTGGGGAAGATTGGGAGGGGGCCTGGTAGAACATATCTGCTCTCCAAGCTTCACAGCCACAGGCATCTTACAACTTCAATTCTCACTTTATCCTTAACTCTTAGGACTTCCAAATTCAGAATGCATAGGTGTGGTTATTTTGATCATGTTTCTGAAGTGTCTTTTACTTGTAAGATGAAGCCAAGCAGTGCTTGCTCTTTTTGCCCTTCCAGTGGAATGTTTGTGCATGCACTTTGAATAATTTCTACACACCCCTGCTGCACCATTTCCCCAATATACAATCCTAAAAGCCCTTCTACATGCTTCATGTGAAAATCAAGCAAAACTAAGCAAGGCGACAGCATCCTGGGAGCAGGAGACCGAGGTCTAATCTTGGGCCATCCTTTACCTTGCAGTTTACCTAACCACTGAGCCTCCTTCTAGCCTCATCCGTGTTGATTAGATCCCTGGGTTGCTGTGAGAATAAAGCTCAGGGACACATGAGAGTATTGTGGAAGGGTAGAAAGCTCCACACACAAGAGGTTACGTAATTATGTTCTAAGATCACTCACAGCTGTCAAGTGTGGCACACTGACATCCTCATGCTCCTTCACTGTTGAGAAGCAGCTGTTACTTTCATTTCAGCCTCTCCATTCTCCATATGCCGGATTGAGGATAAATGAATGAATTAAAAATCTGTTGGGGGTGGGGAAAACCATCTGAGGTATCTTCTGTCTGGTTTTTTATCTGTGAGTATTTCAAGTTGCAATATTCCTATTGAAACTGCAAGATGGGTATATAAGCAGTGTAGGAGGAAGAATATGGAACTGGAGTCACTCTGAAAATGAAACAGTAGAAGTAACAGTGCTGTGGGTGAGACAGTAGTCACTGACTATAACTCTTAAAAATGGGGCCAGATGTGGTGGGCCACACCAGTAATGACAGCACTTTGAGAGGCTGAGGCGGGCAGATCATCTGAGGTCAGGAGTTCGAGAGCAGCCTGGCCAACTTGGTGAAACCCCATCTCTACTAAAAATACAAAAATTAGCTGGGTGTGGTGGCAGGTGCCTATAATCCCTGCTACTTGGGAGGCTGAGGCAGGAGAATTGCTTGAACCTGGGAGGCAGAGGTTGCAGTCAGCCAAGATTCTGCTATTGCACTCCAGCCTGGGTGACAAGAGTGTGACAAGTGTCATAAGAAAAAAAAAAAAAAAAGTTGGAGTTGGGGCCAGGCATGGTAGTTCACACTTGTAATCCCAGTTCTTTAAGAGGGCAAGGCTGGAGGATCGCTTGAGGCCAGTAGTTCAAGAGCAGCCTGGACAACACAGCAAGAACCCATTTCTACAATAACAATAATGATAATAACATTAAAAAGAAAACTGTCCAAGCACCTGTGGGGTTTCCTGGACTAGTTCACACAAGCTGAGGTGCTTTAGCACAGCTCTTGAGGTTTATTTCTTGTTCTTCCCTCCTAATAGCCCATATTTATCTGTGTCTGGAAGTCAGGCCAGGGCCTTTTGACATGCCTAGAAAGTACTTCCCTACCTTGCTCACCTGGAGCACACCTACTTTTTAAAGATCTAGCACAAATGTGAACTTTACAAAAAGTCTTCCCGGATACCCACTGCTACAGAGGATTATTCTTTACTTCTGTTACCTCTGTAAGTGCCTCTGTCACAGCATCTGCTGCTGAGGTAAAGACAGCTGTCATGTTTTCACATTTTCTTGGTGGGGAGTGTCTTAGTCCATTCAGGTTGCTATAACGAAGTATCATAGACTGGATGGGTTATAAACTACAGAAATTAATTTCTCACAGTTCTAGAGTCTGGAAGGGTTAATTAAGATCATGGGTTATAAACTACAGAAATTAATTTCTCACAGTTCTAGAGTCTGGAAGGGTTAATTAAGATCAAGGCTCTGGCAGATTTGGTGTCTGGTGAGGCTTCCTTTCCTGGTTCATAGACAGCTGTCGTTTCACTGTGTCCTCTTATGATGGAAGAGAAAGGGGACTGTCTGAAGTCTCAAGCGCAGAAATCCCATTCACAAGGGCTCTGCTTTTATGACCTAGACACTTCCCGGAGGCTCCATCGCCTAATGATCATCACCTTGTTGATTAGGGTTTCAATATGAATTTTGGGGGGACAGAAACATTCAGACTGTGTAGTAGACAGTGAGCTCTTGGAGGACAGGAATCACGTCCTCTTCATCCTTGTCTTCTTAGGGCACTGCAGAAGTTTCGTCACATATTAAATACTCAGTAAATGTTTGATAAGTATATGAATGAGCTAAAAAGAAAAAACTAAACTTACATCGTGTGCTATTGTTCCTTTTGATTCAAGAATTAATGTTAGTGCCCCATCATATTTCCCACTTGGAAAACAACTGTTAGTCCTGTAGATATAAGACAGAATGTCACCGAGTTGGGCATCAGTGTATGCATTAGCTTTCTAGGGCTGCTGTAACAAATTGCCACCAATTGGGTGGCCTAAAACAAATGTATTATCTCTCAGTTCTGGAGTCTAGAAGACTGAACTCAAGGAGCTGGCAGGCCAGTGCTGCCTCTGAAGCCTTTAGGGGAGGGTTTTCCTTGCCTCTTCCTAGCTTCTGGAGGCTTCTGGCAGTCCTTGGTGTTCCTTGTCTTGCAGCTGTAACACTTCAGTTTCTGCCTCTATAACCACTGCTCTGGTCTGAAATGTTTGTGTCCCCTCGAAATTCATATATTGAAAGCTCATCCCCAGTGCAATCGTATTAAAAGATGGGGCCTTCAGGAGGTGATTAGTTCGTGAGGGCTCTGCCCTTGTCAGTGGGATTAGTGCCCTTATAAAAGAGGCCTCAAGGAGCCTGTTCTCCCCTCTGCTATGGGAGTATGCAGCAACAAGGCACCATTTTTTGAATCAGAGAGCAAGCCCTCCCCAGGCACAGAATCTGCCAGTGCCTCGACCTTGGACTTCCCAGCCCTAAGAACTATGAACGATACATTTACATTGTTTGTAAATTACCAGTTTGAGATATTTGGTCGTAGCAGCCCAAATGGAACCACAACAGCCATCTCCCGTCTGTGTATGTCCACGTCCAGATTTCCTTTTTCTCTTAAGTGTACGAGTCATTGGATTCAGGGCTCACCCTAATTCAGCGTGACCATGTATTAACACGATTACTTCCACAAAGACTCTATTACCAAATAAGGTCACAGTTGAAGGAGCAGGGAGAGTTAGGACTTGAACATATCTGTTTTGCAGGACACGATTCAACGGACAATAGTACATCAGTCTTATCATGGAGTCTTGACACTTTAGCTCCTCAGTCTCTTCTCCAAATGGTCGCCCAGCCTTTGTTTCAGCACCCTGAGGAAGTTACTTCTTCTAGAGGCTAACTTCCATGTTTGGGCAGCAGCTTCCTGAGAATTATTATTATGATTGAACCCAAATTCATCTCCCTGCTGTCCTATTATTCTGCAGTTAGAATCAATATGGAATGCAATCTTCTTCAAGTTTCAGAGAGAGAGCTTTAAGTTTTTAAGATGCCGTTCTTGGCCTCCTCTCTGAATATTCCCAGTTCCTTCAAATCTTCATCCAGTCTCAGTTTCTTTACCACGCTTCCCCCACACTGACGGAACTTTCAGGGTGTTGGTTGAAACAGGTGTGGTAAGAGCAGCACAGATCAGAGCAGATACATTTCCTTCCAGAGAGTCTACTTCTGTTCCTGCAGCTTTAGTCACACAGTCTTGGCTGCCAAAGCACACTCTTGGAACATTTGAATTTACTGTTGGTTTCATGTCATGTTGCTGCTAAACCGTATTCCTCTTATCGAGCATTTTGACCCCAAGACCAGGGCTTGGCTCTTGTATGATTATAGTTTACTCTGCTGTATGTGGCCTGTTGCCCCAGTTTGTGGAAACCTTTTATCAGAATGTTGTCATTGCACTTTGTACGATAATGGATTGTGGTGGTGGGAGAGTAGAGGCGTGGTTTATGGTTGAGATGGGTCTGTGTTAAAGGTCACCATGCTGCTTCATTCCCAGACACCTTATCAGACCAGAACCCAGATCTGTTTTGGGGATGGCTATGGAAAAGGCTTTAGGATTTTGTACTGTTACTCTAGACAACTGAGGAGGATGCAGTCTCTCATACCATTTAGCAGGTATGAGATTCCCAGGGGCCTTTTTTTTTTTTGGATCAAAAGGGGCATAGGAATGAGGGATACCATTAAGCAACAGATACCTCCTTCCCTTTGTAAGTAGTATTTTTATACTTCTTCCTCACCTCTCAGGCTTTAGATGTGAAATCCCCAGAATGGAAGGGGGTGGGGATTTTTTCTGTTCCTCCCTGCAGTGGGTGAGGGTGGGACAAAGTTATGTATTTAAAGAAAAATAAATGTAATACCAAGTTTCTCTAAAAAAAAAAAAAATTAGTACCCAAGTGTTAGTAGGGTCTCCTCTGACACTTGAGTACTAACTAGATGCATGTAGATGCTGGCAATCCCAGCCCCTTTCTATTTGAATGAATGCATAG
Source organism: Callithrix jacchus (assembly GCF_049354715.1). NCBI lineage: Eukaryota > Metazoa > Chordata > Mammalia > Primates > Cebidae > Callithrix > Callithrix jacchus. The sequence goes on along the minus strand of NC_133516.1, from coordinate 21,763,082 downwards.
ACGGTCAGAACCAGAACCACAGGAGACTTGGAGATGGTAACTTGAAGGATTGAGAACACGAGCCCCAGAGGTCAGACAGATTTGTATACGTGGCTCCATCTCTTGTGAGTGACTTTGGAGAAAGTATTTTGTAAACTTGGGTTAATAATAGTATCAACTCGTAGAGTTGTTAGAGTGATTCCCGTTTAATTTTAGCTAAGATGCAGTCAGCAAGGGAAGCTGAGACCCGAAGAAGTCCATTGATTTGCCTGAGGTCACTTGCGTGTCCACCTAAATCATGAACGATGTTACGCCTTGTAGTTTCTAGTTTAATGCTCTTTCTGTTTGTTTGTTTTTTGTTTTGAGATGGAGTTTCGCTCTTGTTGCCCAGACTGCAATGGTGCGATCTCGGCTCACTGTAACCTCTACCTCCTAAGTTCAAGTGATTCTCCTGTCTCAGCCTTCTGAGTAGCTGGGATTATAGGCACCTGCCACTACACCTGGCTGAGATTTGGTATTTTTAATGGAGACACAGTTTCACCATGTTGGCCAGGCTGGTCTCAAACTCCTGACCTCAGGTGATCTGCCCTCCATGGACTCCCAAAGTGTTGGGATTACAGGCGTGTGCCACCACACATGGTCAATGCTCTTTCTTTTAAACTAGTCTAGCACTTTAGAAATCATCAGATTATATTATTATTTTTTATCATTCTGCTTTTGTTTACTGAATAAAGGAAGATAAATACATAGACTTGGTATTTAAAACCTTTCTCACTAAAATATTGATTGAGTTCCTCTGTGGTGTTTATGGGTTTGTTTCAGCTGTGTCTGGATTACCTGTGCCTGGATTGTTGCCCTCTGAGACAGGGACATAAGGGGACGTTGCCCCAGACCTTGCTTTTTCTCAAGACTTGATAGTCTCCCACTTCTGCTGGCAGAGCGGGCTCCCGGGGCGGGCTGGCAGCATGTGCAGACTCTCTCTGCATATTCAGCAACTGCTTGCATCCTGAAGCCACACTATCTCCATTTAATTTGCAATGTGGACTATATTTTCTCTCAATTTCTGTGAATTGGAGAGGTGCATTGTGCCAGCTTTCTTAAATTGCCACAATCAATATTCTACTGCCTTTATTTTTTATGCATGCTAATGATTTTTCTCCTTTTGAAATATACTGTTTCCCAGATCAGTCTCTGCAACACTGAAGTAAATAAATAAATAAAATAGTCCCCCTGTTTTAAAAAGAGCCTTCTGTGTCAGGGTAAATTTCTGCCCAGCAATTTGTGGCATGAATCTGAACCGGAGGTAGAAAATAACTGCTCTGCTGTGTGGAGACCCTGGTTGGCTTTTCTGGATTGGTCAGCGCATGGCCAAGAGTGAAGAGGGAGGGAGGCTTTTGGCTCAGAAAACTACTCTGCCATGTGGGGAAGGCCAGTTTGGAGGCCCGTGCTGTAATCATTGGCTTTCAGGAATCATCTTCCACCCCACCCCTAGCTGAATGGCTTTCTAACTGGGCCTGTGTAATTTTGGGGACACCAAAGTGGTCTCCTGAGAGTGAGTGGTGGCCCTCCACCCTTGTTTATACACTTTGCATGCTTTGGGCTTCATTTTGCATCCTTTTTGCTTTAGTTTCATTTGTGCATCTTACATTTCCAACAAAGGAACCCCTCACTGGTGTTATTCCAGCCCCACCCTTCCCCTATCTAAATACTTTTCCATATTGTTTCTTCCACCTGGGATGTTTAACTGTGGTCCCAGTTCTTGTCAATGTCTATTTTTTCTGAACACCATCCATTTAAAGGTGATTTCAAATGGTGTCATCTTCACAAAGCCTCCTCTAATTTCTGTTTTCATTCATTTATTCATTCTTTTCAAAAGGTATTTTATTGAGTACCTGATATGTCCGAGGCTCTGTGCTTGGTGCTGTGGTTAAAGGGCTGAAGAAAACACACAGATCATTGCCCAGAGCCCTTACTTTACTCAGGGGAGAGAGAAAAAAATGCGCATGTAGGATGTTAGAGGGTAGGGCAGGGATGGGGGCTATAATTTTAAATAGGGTATTTCAAGAGGGAGGTCTTACTGGGAAGGTGAAATTTGAATTTAGGATCTGACAGCAAAAGTGCTGTCTTCTTCCCCCACTCCTCATCTGGCACTGCCTCAGATCTATTGTGGGCAGCAGCCATGTGAGGGAGGGGAGATTGAGAGACAGTGAAAGATAAGAGAGAGTATGCATGTATCGGTATGTGTATACTCTTCAAATGCTATCTAGCATTTTTCCTCATGGGGCTCAGTAATTATTCTGGAGTGAACATTTTTGATCAGGCTTGTTTTGCTGCTGTTCTCAGTGAGGTGAAACAAGACTTACTCTGTGTTGTGCGGTACTGCTTAGGGATGGATAGGGATCCCTCTGGTCCCTGCGCTTTGTGGTGACGCTGCTGGAGTCGGCCAGCATAGCTTTGCTGAGGAAGTTGCTCTGTGAGCCCAGCACACATGAAACCCTTCCAAAGCCTTAGTTTTCTCAACCTTAAAATCAGAAAGTTGAATAACTGATTCCTAAGAACTTTCCTAGCGCTAGGGTGATAAAATTCTCACCATGCGCAGAAATCCTTTGTGGATGGTACCAGCTCACAGATTGTTCCATGGTTTGTGCTGATGGTTTGTACCCTGTAAACAGAGTCTGTTTCGTAATACCTGTATGTTTGTAAATAGAGGCGTATTGTCTTTGACACGGTCTTCTTCCCGGGATGATATCGTCTCCAACTAGATTGTGGGTAGTTAAATGACAGGCCTGGGAACATACCTTGTGCCCTTTATAACCTGCAGCAGACTGTGCATTCAGGGCTGGTTGATTTGTAGCTCCATCTGTCTGTCCATTTGTTAAATTGAGTGCCTAGAAAGCATGATAGGCATTCAGTATTAAATACTAGAAATACTGAGGGGGAATTGTGAATCCTGATCTGCAGAAGTTTACAACATGTCAAAGGAATAACATTATTGGTAAAATACTTTGTTGTTTGCATAGTGCGTTCACCTTGGTTTTGATGTGTTGATATTGACATCCCTGGGATTCAGACAGGACTTATAGTATGAAGTTATATTTTATGTCCTTTACAGTACAGGAATATGACTTGGAAAAAATTGAGGGAGTGAGAACAATGGAAATGGTGATGGTGATGTGGGGACATGAGGCAGTGCTGAGGGGTAGGGGTAGCTCGTGGGAGACAAAAGTCTGTTCTCTTTTCTCTCTCTTTTGGCCTCAGGTCCCATATGTCTCTTATGACATATGCATTAAAACATGCCAACCCTACCTTTTCAGTGAATTTACAAGTTTCCAAGGCCATTTTTTTTTGAATATTGTTTTGTTTTTTGTTTTAGTTGGAGTTTGGCTCTTGTTGTCCCTGCTGGATTGCAGTGGCACAATCTTGGCTCACCACAGCCTCCACTTCGGGGTTCAAGTGATTCTCCTACCTCAGCCTCCCTAGTGGCTGGGATTGCAGGCATGGACCACCATGCCTGGCTAATTTTTGTATTTTTAGTAGAGATAGGGTTTCTCCAGGTTGGTCAGGCTGGTCTCAAACTCCTGACCTCAGGTGATCCACTCTCCTCAGCCTCTCAAAGTGCTGGGATTACAGGCGTGAGCAACCGTGCCCCGCCTAAGGCCACTTTTATCATATGCGATTTTACCACATCCATTGACTTATGAACCGAATTCCTTGTGCAGTGTGTTTTCACCTTTGTCCCATGTCACAGATGAGATGGTCTCAGAAGGAGGATTCTTGAAGAATCTTCCTCCCTGACTGCATGGAAGACAGAGTCAGGATTGATCATACACCTTCCTAGCCCACAACCAGGGATTTTTTCTCTTTAGCCTCATTTCCGTAACTCCACAGGGATTATGTACATGTGGACTAGTAATGCCTATGGGAGGAACTGGGTGCAGAAGTTGGGCAAGTGTGGATGCTTAAAGGGATAAAAGAGTGGTTTCTCTTTGAGTCTCCAGCAGCTCTAGGCTGCCCTTGGCTCCTTCTGCCCTGGATTGGAGATGCCTGGTTAGAAATCTGTAGCTGTTTCTCCTCTGGCATCTAATGAATTCTGGCTGACTTTGAATGTTCCCTTGACTCGACTGCAGTTCTTTAAAGCCCATCTTCCACATGGAATTGGCAGGTTCATTTAATCGTTTGGGAGCCAGATAAAAATGCTTTGTTCTTTATTCTTACATTATGCCATTTCAGAATATCTCTTCTCCCACAAATCGCCTAGACTGTTCAATTTGAGCCTTCAATTGCTTCTCTCTGAGCAGATCTTTCAATTTATTTTGCAAGGCCTGTTGTTTTTGATTAAATACTTAGAATATCAGCTGGGTTTCTTAATCTATTTATTCATGTTTCTGTTTGTCTTTCTTTTTTCTACCTTTAAGTCTCTCTTAATATGAAAACTTACAGTCACAGCAGCTGTAATGAAGTGAAGTCCTTTTTTATTTTCTTGTTCGCTGACCGTAGTATGTGATCTTTTCTTCCTTTGCTTATGTTTTAGGGTGATGATAATGTCATCATCATTGTTATTATTTTTCTTTTTAAATCATTTCCTATGCTTAGATCTCAAATAGACAGAAGATAATTAGTAGATAAGAGAAAAACCAAAAATGCTATGATTTGGCCAGGCACAGTGGCTCACACCTGTAATCCCAACACTTTTGGAGGCCCAGATGGACAGATTGTTTGAGTCCAGAAGTTCAAGAACAGCCTGGGCAATGTGGCGAAACCCCACCTCTACAAAAAATACAAAAATTAGCTGGGCCCTGTAATCCCAGCTACTCAGGAGGCTGAGGCAGGAGAATTGCCTGAACCCAGGAGGCGGAGGTTGCAGTGAGCCGAGATCGCGCCATTGCACTCCAGCCTGGGTAACAAGAGTGAAACTCCGTCTCAAAAAAAAAAAAAAAATTAGCTGGGCTTGGTAGGGTGCACCTGTAGTCCAGCTACTTGAGAGGTAGGAGGATCACCTGGGCCTGGGAGGCAGAGGTTGCAGTGAGCTGAGATCACGCCACTGCACTCCAGCCTGGGTGAAAGAATAAGACTGTCTCAAGAGAAGAAAACCAAAAACACCTTGTGATTCAGATTTCAGAAAACATGCCAAGGGCAATGCCAGGTGCTGAGGAAGAGCCGTGAGAAAGAGTAGCTGGGTCTCTTCCTCATGGTGCTTATTGCCTGCTTCCCCTCTTTCCTTATTTCTCGCTATAGAATCTGGTAGGGTAGACACTGTAATTCTCACTTAACCCATGGGAAAACTGAAATTTAGAGTAGTGAACTGATCTGCTCAAGATTGCATAGTTGAAAAGAATAACAGCTGGACTTTTTTTTTTTTTTTTTTTGAGATGGAGTTTCGCTCTTGTTACCCAGGCCGGAGTGCGATGGCGCGATCTCGGCTCACTGCAACCTCTGTCTCCTGGGTTCAGGCAGTTCTCCTGCCTCAACCTCCTGAGTAGCTGGGATTACAGGCACGCGCTGCCATGCCCAGCTAATTTTTTGTATTTTTAGTAGAGTTGGGGTTTCACCATGTTGACGAGGATGGTCTCGATCTCTTGACCTCGTGTTCCACCCTCCATGGCCTCCCAAAGTGCTAGGATTACAGGCGTGAGCCACTGTGCCCAGCTAATTTTGTATTTTTAATAGAGATGGAGTTTCGCCATGTTGGCCAGGCTGGTCTCAAACTCCTGACCTCATACCTGTAATTCCAACACTTTGGGAGGCTCAGATGGGCAGATTGCTTGAGCCCTGAAGTTCAAGAACAGCCTGGGCAACATGCTGAAACCCACCTCTACAAAAAATACGAAAACTAGCTGGGCTTGGTGGAGGGCACCTCTAGACCAGCTATTTGGGAGACTGAGGTAGGAGGATCTCTTGAGCCTGTAATCCCAAAGTGTTGGGATTATAGGCATGAGCCACCATGCTCAGCCTGTCTTGCTTTATAACTTCTTTGAAGCTTCATCTTCTATTCTATAAATGGAGGAGGTAGAAAAGGAGGAGCAGGAAACTGGAGAGAAGGTTAATCATCAGGAGAATAGGTTCTGGAGTAAATGGACCTAGTACTGAATCCTGGCACTTCTGTGTTTTGACTCTATGATTTTACAAACTGGAACCTCAGTTTCCTTGTTTGTAAAATGGATATGATACTGCATAGAGGCATACCTCAGAGATATTGTGGGTTCAGTTCCACACCATCACTAGAAAGTGAATATTGCAATAAAATGAATTGCACAAATTTTTTGTTTCCCAGTGCATATAAAAGTTATGTTTACCCTATACTGTTGTCTATTAAGTGTACAATAATACTTTGTCTAAAAACGTACATATCTTAATTTAAAAATGGCTTATTGGCTGCCTGGGTGCGGTAGCTTACTCCTGTAATCTCAGCACTTTGTGGGGCCAAGGCAGGCGGATTATGAGGTCAGGAGTTTGAGACCAGCCTGGTCAACATGGTGAAACCCCATCTCTACTAAAAATACAAAAGTTAGCTGGGTATCGTGGTGCGCCTGTAATCCCAGCTACTCAGAGGCTGAGGCAGGGGAATTGCTTGAACCTGGGAGGTGGAGGTTGCAGTGAGCTGAGATCATGCCATTGCACTCCAGCTCTGGGTGACAGAGCAAGACTGTCTTGGGAGAGCAGGGGAATACTTGCTAAAAAAAAAAATGCTGATAATCATCTGGGCCTTCAAATTTACTTCATAATTACTCATTGCTACATGACTTGCAGAACAGATGTTGTATCAGCAGACCATGAAAACAGCATTAGTTTTTGGTACATCTCCATCAGAGTTCTTGAGTGACCAAGTACATTGTCAATGAGCAGAAATATTTTGAAAGGAATATTTTTCTCTGAGCAGTGGGTCTCAACTGTGGGCTTAAAATATTCAGTAAGCCATGCTGTAAACAGATGTGTTGTCATCTAGCCTTTGTTTTTCCATTTATAGAGCACAGGCAGAGTAGATTTAGCATAATTCTTAAAGACCTGAGGATTTTTGGAATGGTAAATGGGCATTGGCTTACGTTTAAAGTCACCAGCTGCATTAGCTCCTGACAAGAGTCAGCCTGCCCTTTGAAGCTTTGAAGGCAGGCATTAACCAGTCTCTCAAACAATGGAAGTTGTATTGATGTCTTCTCCTAATACAAGACCATTTCATCTCCATTGAAAAGCTGTCGTTTACTATTGCCACTTTCATCAGCTATCTTAGCTGGAGCCTCTGGATAACTTGCTGCAGATTCCACTCAGCACTGGTGGCTTCACTTTATGCTTTTATGTTATGGGGATGACTTATTTCCTTAAATCTCATGAACCAGCTTCTTCCACCTTCAAACATTTCTTGTACAGCTTCATCACCTCTGTCAGCTCTCAGAGAATTGAAGAGAGGGTCTTGCTCTGGATTGGACTTTGGCTTTTGGTATTCTGTCTAGGCCACTATTTTTCTCCTTGTTAACAACAGTGCTATTTAACTTTGCTGTCATTCATGTGTTCACTGGAGTAGCACTTTTAATTTCCTTCAAGAACTTTTCCTTTGCATTCGCAACTTGGCTAACTGTTAGGCACAAGAGGCCTACTTTCAGCTCATCTCAGCTTTTGACATGCCTTCCTCAGTAAGCCTAACCATTTCTATTATTCATCTTAGGGTGAAGGACATGTGACTCTTCCACTCACTTGAACTCTTAGAGATCACTGTAGGATTATTCATTGGCCTAACTTCAAAGTTGTTATGTCTCAAGGAATAGGGAAGCCAACGGGAAGGGAGAGAGCTGGAGTAACGGCTGACTGTGGAGCAGTCAGAACACACTATGGGTATGATTCATGGTGCCCCAAGACAATTACAGAAGTAACATCAAAGATCACAGATCACCATAAAGTGTAATAACAGTAAAAACATTTGAAAGATTAAGAGAATTACCATACTGTGACCGAGAGACACGTGTGAACCATGCGGTTGGAAAAATGGTGCTCATTTCCTTGACACGGGATTGCCACAGACCTTCCATTTGTAAAAAACACAATTATCTGAGAAGCACAATAAAGCAATGTACCCTCAAACAAGGTGCACCTGTACCTGTAAGTCTTTTGAGAATTAAAAAAAAAAAAAAACCAAAACTCAGAAATGTATGTGAAATATTTAGTATAGTACAAAATAAATATATTCAGCATTTTTCTGTTGAGTTCATTCATTTATGTATTCAGTGTGCATTCATTGAGTGACACCTAGGTGGGAACACCACCGCTATTATTTTGGCCCATTATGAGTACTTAGAGGTACAATAAGGCATTATATATAAGACATGGTTAAATCTGCAGTGAGCCAAAACTCCATAGGTGTGTCCAGTGATAAAAGTTACCTTATATTAAATGCTACCTTAGTATGAAAAACCATTTGTCACAAAAGTGCTTCCTAAAGAAAGGAGTGTTAAATTCTGATGGGGTCATCATGGAATTGAATGATTACTGGCTGATGTAGAGAGATGGAGTGAGGGGTCCTGAAGTGGGAGAAGACCCTAGAGGGGTGATGTGGTTGGTGGGTGTGGTTGGTCTCAAAGGCCAAGTTAAGGAGTTTAGGCTTGATTCATTCATTTGTTCATTTATAATGCTGGGACTATGTGGAAGATGGATCAAAAAGTCAATATACTAAATATAAACCAGGTCAAAGGCAATGAAAATGGTCTCAGAGGGAGAGAGAACTGAAAACTGGATTTAGGGCAGTGATAAGGAGAAAGAAGCATGGCTAACAGAAACTAAAGATGATGGGATATTTTAAAAGCACTTTAAAGAATCTGGATTTCCAAGTGGTCCTGAAAGTAGGAAAAGGAAAACCTGGAGTAATTTGGAAATGCATTGAGAATGCTGCAGACAGAGAATGACAGGCATCTCGGTTAAAGTGACCGGAAGGTAGGGGGGGTCAGTGGTGGGGAGCTCATTCTGAAAATTCTAGGGCGAAATTTGAGATTTGACAGTCAGCTGGTCTTCACCGGCTTCTGGAATCCATCCATGTCTCGATTGTGTTAACCGTACTAACAAGTGGACATTGGTTTCTATTTTGCACTCATTGTTTTACATTTCCTATATTTATTACTTTTGGATTTGAAAAGGTACAAGAAACAGAATCTTGTTTTTATTTTTTTTTTGAGATGGAGTTTCTCTCCTGTTGCCCAGGCTGGAGTGCAGTGGCGTGATCTCGGCTCACTGCAACCTCTGCCTCCTGGTTTCAAGCAATTCCCCTGCCTCAACCTCCTGAGTAGCTGGGATTACAGTCATGAGCCACTGCACGCAGCCTGTTTTTTCTTTTCACTACGAAATGGACTATTTTGCTTGTTTGAAGCAATTGCTTATTTCTCCCTCTTCTGTTTTCCCTCCTTTAAAATTTTCTGCTATGAAATGACCTCTAGAACCCGTATATGAAAGAGGTTGCAAGGGTAGCTCAGCTGAGGGCTAGAATATATTTAAAAATTCTTTACTGACTGCCAGTTCAAGCAAAAGACAAAGCAAGCAAAAACCTGCTGCTTTGAAATAAGGGCTGTTTGTTTCCTATGGCCTTCTTTCTCCTCACAGCCTTTCTTTCCAGTTCATTCACTTTTGTAGCAATTACATCGATGGAAGAGTGACCATACAAATAGATCTGGTCTGCACTTTGGAAGTGGATGCTGTGCATGCTGAATGGTGTCTCCGAATATGAATCCTGGTTGAAAGGATGAAGGAGGTGTCTCGCTCCCTGTTTGCTCTCCCTAAACTGGTCTGAGTTCTGCTTTCTCATCATTTTCCCTGTTGGCAGAACCTACCCTTGACCCTCAGCCACAGTGAATCAGTATACACTGGCATGACTCCAGATGCCTGGGGGATAAAACTTTGCCCAAGTTTGCCAGTCATTCCTCGAAGCCGCCCGGTTGTTCTAGTCTTCGGTGATGTTTCCTAGAAAATGTTGGCTCCACATTTGTCATTGGTTACTTAGTTTATTTGACAGCATGTCTTGCTTTGTGTTGGATACTTTAGAGGATACAGCCATAAGACTTGGCACTGTCTTGGAGTAGTTCATAGAGGAGGAAGATATATAATAGTAAGCTTTTAAAAATAGGCCAGGCACGGTGGCTCACGACTGTAATCCCAGCACTTTGGAAGCCAAGGAAGGCAGATCACTTGAGGTCTGGAGTTTGAGACCAGCCTGGCGAACATGGTAAAATCCTGTCTCTACAAAAAAATACAAAAATTAGCGGGGTGTGGTGGTGCATCCCTTTAATCCCAGCTACTCTGGAGGCTGAGGCAGGAGAATTTGCTTAAGTCCAAGAGACAGAGGTTGCAGTGAGCCGAGATCGTGCCACTGCACTCCAGCCTGGGCAACAGAGTAAGACTCTGTATTAAAAAAAAAAAAAAGAAAACAAAAAAACCCATACCCATTAGCAGTCACCCGCCCCCGCCAACCCTTCACACCCACCCAACAGCCCTTGGCGGTCAAAAATCCCCCTTCTGAATCTATGGATTTGCCTGTGCTGGATATTTCATAAAAATGGAATTTTATAATAGGTGACCTTTTGTGTCTGGCTTTTTTGACTTAGCATAATGTTTTTAAGGTTATCCATGTAACAGTACTTTATTTCTTTTTATAGCTTAATCATAGTCTGCTGCGTGGATACACCACATTTTGTTTATAGGAGTAATATCTGGAATGTGTTCTGTGTTTATCATTCCATGAGCTTTACCTTTTAAATTCATTTATCTTCTCAATTACTCTACTTCTTAGGTACAATTACTGTTGCCATTTTGCCGGTAAGGAAGAAGGCACAGGTAAGTTACACAGTGAATAATTGGCAGAGCAAGCTTGGTTTAACTGCAGAGTCTGTGCGCTTAACTATACTATTCACTCCACACACCGTGAGTCACAGGATAGAAGACATATTTAAAAATGACTATAAACGTGGGAGGAAATTACAAAGATCTTAAACTACTGTGGGGTTTGGTAGCTTCGGGTTGGGGGTGGCCTGTGGTTTGGGGTGGCTGATACAGTGTGCTGTAGTTTGAGTCATTCATACTGCTCTTTGGATTATGGTTCACAGTGGATTTAGAGCAGCGCAAGTGATCTAGGCTACAGGGAGACAGGGTGGGGCTCCCAGTCCACTGACAGGCTTGGTCAGGGCTGACTCGGCAGCATGCAGGGCTGAGCCTGAGGCCAAAGGTTTTCAGACGTGTATGTGTATCTGGGTGGGGCCTGGCCTGTTCAGGTAGGGACTTGATCGCAAGCACGTCTTTGCTGTGGAATGTGGAGAAGTATCAGCAAGTCTAATCCTGCTGCCCAGCTCACCACACATGCGATGAATGATGGAATGAATGAGAGATACGGTGGGTGGGTACTAGATTGGAGAGCCTTGAACCTCAGATTGAAGAGACCCTGCAATGGCCTGCTTTGCGAGGTGTACAGTCTGTCCGCATCTGCTTGAGCTTGCTGTCTAGCTTCTACCAGGTCATAGCACCCAGGTTCTTTCCTATGGTGTCGAGTGTATCTCCTGGGAGATGAGAATTCCCAGCTTAGTCTTTTCTTAGTGGAGCCCTAGAAAATTGTCCTGAGATAATATTTCTGTCTCTCACAGTTCAGTTATTCACTGCCCTTTGAAGCTTTGAAGCCAGGCATTAATTTCTCTTAAACTATGAAAGTTGTACTGACATCTTCTCTGAATAAACCCACCTGTCACAGTTTTATACACTAGCCTCCAGAATCTACACACTATACACATGTGTCTCTGCTTTGCAAAGTATACACACAAGGCAGGCAAATGATTAAGTACTCATTTCTAAATCTTCCTAGAACGAATCTGGTCATGTACAGGTCTGGGATCTTTTTTGTTCTAGGAAGATCTAAGAGTCTGTCGCTCTGTGCCAGGAGTTGTTCTAGGCACTTAGGACATATGAGTGAGCAAAATAGTGAAGGACTTTGGCTGTCTTGGAACTTAACTATTCTGCCTGGGCAAAGAGAATAATCAGCAACAGACATAAATAAATATAGTTTTATTTTGTTTTTTATTTGATAAAATAAGTGTTAATGAAAAAACAGTTGAGGTAGAGCAAAGTAAAAAGGGATGTAAAGTGGTTGAAATATTAAGTAAGGCCAAGCGTGGTGGCTCACACCTGTAATCCCAGCACTTTGGGAGGCTGAAGTAGGCAGATCACGAGGTCAGGAGATTGAGACCATCCTGGCCAACATGGTGAAACCCCGTCTCTACTAAAAATACAAAAATTAGCAGGCATCATGGAGCACACCTGTAGTCCCAGCTACTTGGGAGGCTGAGGCAGGGTAATTACTTGAAACTGGGAGGCGGAGGTTGCAGTGAGCTGAGATTGCACCATTGCACTCCGGCTTGGTGACAGAGTGAGACTGTCTCAAAAAAAAAGAAAAAGAAAAAGAAATATTAAGTATGACGGTGACATTTGAGCGAAAACACGCACTTGAAGATGGTTGAAGAATTAACTATGAGAACATCGGGGGAAGAGTCTTACATGCAGAATTCTGAAGTTGCAAGTAACAGCAAGGAGGCAGGTGTGAGGATGGGCACGAGGAATGGTGGGAAGCCAGCTTGTCACTCACTCCACTGGCTCGCCAGAGCATCTTGGTCTGTCCTCATAGTGGAATGCCAGACATTTCAGGACTGAGCAGAGGGCTGCTGTATGTATACATGTGCTTTAACATTCTCAATGGGCTGCCTCGTTGAGAATCTTGTAATGAAACTGAATTTGCGATATGTTAACACAATTAGAATAGACAGATTAACTCAGGAAATAAACATTTCCTGTGGTGGGTTTAGAACTTGGGGAATTCCAGTTACTCTGTCAAGTTCCCAGGGGCTCCCCGAATGCATTTGTTTTCTTCTCTTCAGTCCGTCAGAACCGCAAGGGGAAGTGAACACTTTCTATAGTGAAAGCTTAGCCATGCCGTCATTTTGCTGGATGGGTTTTTCTGCTACTGGCTGTACGTGACCAGATCTTGGGTCTTACTTGTTCTAGGAGGATTTAGAAATTAGTATAACATGTAGATTCTAGAGGCTAGTATATAAAACTGGACAGCTTGGCTTATTTCACAAGGTTTTCTTCAGGTTAGAAATATGGCCTCAGCCGTATACTGTTAGTCTGAAAATAGTGGGTCTGTTACACAATCCCAAGTTACTATGTTGGGAATAGGAGATGGGTCATGTGATAGTCAGATTATCTCCCATATGAATGGGTAGTCTCTTGTGGCATGCATATATAATAGTACAGTATTATAAAAGTGCTGATGTCACGTATTTTATCTGGCTTGATTTGGAGCCTTACCTGGGGGCCAGAGTTTTTTGAAGATGCCCCCAGAGTATAACATGTATGTTATATTTGTTGTACTCCTTTTTTCCCTCCCCATTAGAGATTTGTGGAACAGCTCTCTGGCAAAATGTCAGTGCAAATGTTTGTAGAAGTGGGTGAATGAATTAAAAAGCAGAGTAGGCATTTAACTGGCAGGCTGAAAGAAAAATGTCAGTTTCCGTGGGTTAAGCAGGATCTTTGCAGCATATTTAGCACTTGACTTCTTCCAGATTTGCCTACATGAAGTAACCTCTCTGTTTTCACACATGAAATATTTAAATAACTTTAAAATATGTGTGTAATGCCGGGTATGTGACCAGATGGAAGAACACTTCTTGGCCGAAAATGTAAACAAGCTGCCACCAATGTTAATGTTACAGCTGTAGACAGAAATGTATTTTGGTTGGTTATATTTTATTTTTGAGCATGTACAGTTCATCAAAGTTAGGCCCAAATTTAATTCTGTTTGAATTTTTTTGATGGTCCTTCATATTTACATTGATTGTATCTGCCGTGATTTTCTAGGATATTTTTACCCCATGTAAAATGGATGCAACTGTTTATGTTTTTCAGATCATGTCCAAATAATCATTTCCCCAGGGAAAAGCATACACAAACAGCTTTAGGAGGTTTTAGCCAGTTAATAAAGTAAGTTTTCAGGTAGGCTGAGGAGTTACAGAGTTTGTAAAGAGTCTGAACAACGGATCCGCTGCTGTGTTGAACTGGAAATTGTTGTGCATCTTGCAAGCACTTTGATTTTGGTGTATTATGGTGAATGGTGTTTCATTGTTATAACTGTAGAACAAAGGAAGTTAAAGCATTTACTGCATGTCACAAGCCATCTCATTTAATCCTAATGTTTCATGTGAATTGATCTTATTTTATAATGAGGAAAATTTGCCTTTTGACGGACACCATTTCCATGATCCCTAACTGCTAGTTAGTGCCACAGCTAAAGTAAGGACCCAGTTCCAACCTACTGAAAAGCCCCATTATCTTCTCTGGTTGATTTTAGGAGAGGGAATGAGGTGATATTTGTCAAGCATATCCCAAGTGATTGGGTCTGACAGATTTAGTGTTTCTTAATCTCTAGATCATTACCTGGAGAAACTGTGCCTTTACATGTTTATAAATTTATTATCAACATCTAATCAGCAAAGTAATGTTGGGTCTCTGAGACCCAGTCATCTGAATCTTGTTTGACAAATATTCATGTGAGTGGGGGATTAATGAAGGCCTAGATTCCTTACAGCTCCCTTGACCTCGAGACCATGAAGACTCAGGAATGACTCTTTCAAAGGTATTTCCACAGCCTCTGTTTCCACATGGTGATGAGTCTTCCCCAACTGGGCTCTAAATGCTATCTGTAAATAAACGAGTCCAGGGAACCTTCAAATGAGACCACTTGGGAGATATTTAATTAATTGGCATTTAATCAAAATGTTTGCAGGGATGAAGGTCCCCATGCATGTAACTGCCCGAGTTTGTGCTTACACCTTGCATCTTGAAACACAGACTCAAAATGTGTGCTATGAGGAGCGAGAACGATCAAAGCGGTCCTTGGCTTTGTTTATTCTAGGGAGTGCTTTTCAGTAGTGAGTGTTCCGAATATGGCTTGGTCAAATGATGGCCGTTTCTCTGATTCTAAATGAAACAGCTTGGCTTTCTTGTTCAGGGTATTTTTGGGATGTTTTAGAAAGAGATATTTCTGAGATCCCAAATCTTTTAAGTTCCGTAAGAGGTGATGCTATGAGTGGGCTAGGAGTCGGAATTATCTTGCCAGTGACCCTGTGAGGTGGATTTGTTTACATACATGTGAACATATTGAGCCAAGGGTATGGTTTGTGGCATTGGGGCAGGAGAGAAAGGAAGAACAGGAGAGCAGGTAATTAAATATAAAAACAAAATACCAAAACAACCTACCTCATAGGATTGTTATGAAGATTCATTGAAATAATATATATGAAGGGCTTCAAGGGGGGCATATAGTAAGTACTCAATAAATACTGTTTTTAATGTTATTACTCTTGTTTTTATTACTGTTATTTTATGTATCTCAGATGTGCATGGGAGAAAGGCTTATATGAGATATGCTATGTAAGTTTTATAACATTTAACTAAAAGATTAGATAATGACTGTGATCAGAGTCTAAACCAGACAGAAGACTGGGCATCCAATCAGAATATTATAGTGATTGGGCTAAAGGCATTCTAATTTTATTTTATAGATGTAGGTTTGAGACACGGTCTCAGGCAGGAATGCAGTGGCATGATCATGGCTCACTGCATCCTTAACCTCCAGGGGTTCAAGTGATTCTCCCACCCCAGCCTCCCAAGCAGCTGGGACTATAGGTGTGTGCCACTAATGTCTGGCTAATTTATTTTTTATTTTTTGTAGAGACAGGGTCTCACTATGTTGTCCAGGCTGGTCTCATACTCATGGGTTTAAGCCCCTACCTCAGTCTCGCAAAGTACTGGGACTACAGGCATGAGCATCCGCACTTGGCTCCCAGCTGGCCCCTGGCCCCTGGCATGATTTTAGAGAATAAAATAATGTGGACTCCTGTGTACCACTCTTTCTGAGCGTCTGGTAGAGGGAAATGAAGTAGACCAAAGTGATATTTGACATTTCAGTCTCTGTATTATCCTTCCCTTAAGGCCTGTCTGAGCACTTTGGTGGGGAAGGCAGAGATTATCAACCTGTCTTAGGATGTGGAAACTTTCAGAGCCGAGGCGAGAACTGTGGGCTAAGGAGCAGAGCTGCAGGATTTCCTCACCTTTGTGACCCTTTGGTCTTGTGATAGGAATTTATAATTGGCGTGTAGGAGCATAGATGAGGATGCTCAGTAAGTCAGGGAGTGGAGGTGAAACATTTTCTTCGTGGCAACTGTGATTCATAGCTGCAAAATGTTCTCTACCACGAAGCTTAACCTTGACTCCATGGTGAAATGAGAAGCTTTGGGGATGCCAAAGGGAGTTGCATGAGTTAGGAATGGTATATTGTTCTTCCTGTGACATGTAGCTGATGAAAGTGGCTGGAGTTACTCTTACCCTTGCTCTTAATTATAAAGGGGGAAAATAAACCTTACTTAGTAATTTATGTCATTTGAAGAACATGTGCTGATCACCCTATAATCCTTCTCTTACTATTCTGTAGGTTTCTTCATCACTTAGTCTGTGACTTCCGAGTTTCCCAAGGAAATGGGACAATGAATACATGTTTCTTTTACTTTTGAATCAAATGTACTTAGTAGCCAAATCTATAGTGAGTAGAGGATCACTCTTGTTTAAGAGGCTGTTAATCACCAGTTGTAAAAGTTCCAAGTGGGAAGGAAAGGGGCAGAGTTTAATCATGTTGGCCTTCCTTTGGAGGAAAAAAGAGAAAGAGGCTGTCAGCCACCTGGCCAAGAAGAGATGGGAGGCTTGGAAACGGACTTTCTCCTGCACATCAATGGAGGGCTCTTTGCTTATTCAGGTTTCTCTTTTTCAGGCAAAATATGATAGTACGTAAATGGTGTCCTTGTGAAGGGACAGGCTGGAATCAAGCCGTAAGAGTTAATGTGAAGAAGGGGCCACGTTGACGGGAAAGGATGTTGTATTTCCTCTCACTTTGGAGTCTCCAGCCATCAGAATTTGGGAGCTCTGTTTTAGAGGTGTCCCAGGCTCCACCTAATCTCTCTCAAGAGGTTGTGCTGGCTCCATCTGCCAGAGGAGAGAGGTGTCAGGAGACGTGTGCTTGTAAACAGAAGTGGATGGGTGGTCTTTGGATTGCACTTTTAGCTTTGGCATCTGCTCGTTTACTTACCAGTTGGTGAAAGGAAGGGATGGGGAAACTAGAGAACACTGCAGTGGGGAGAGGGAACAAGAGTTTGGCTGAGGTTTTAGAGAAGAGATACTTCTGCCTCTGAAACGACCACATTAGTGGGAGCATCCATCTCATGGCAGGGTGATGAAGATAGGGACATTTAATTTACATGAGCACCAACTAACATGCAGGGCAGCCAAAGCTGTCTATGCTGCTTGCCTACAAAAAGCATGAAAGTACAGGCTGGGTACAGTGGCTCACGCCTGTAATCCCAGAAATTTGGGAGGCTGAGGTGGGCAGATCACAAGGTTAAGAGATTGAAACCATCCTGGCTAACACGATGAAATTCCATCTCTACTAAAAATACTATATATATATATATATATATATATATATATATATATATATATATATATATATATTAGCTTGGCATGGTATTCCCAGTTACTTGGGAGGCTGAGGCAGGAGAATTGCTTGAACCCAGGAGGCGGAGGTTGCAGTGAGCCGAGATTGTGCCACTACACTCCAGCCTGGGCAACAGAGCAACACCGTCTCAAAAAAAGAAGAAAGTAAAACAAAGATAAACTCGAATGTTAATGGGACATTATTTGTACAGGCTCCACCATCACAGAGGTAAGGACAATGTAAGTGAAAGTGCCTGGCTGCATTCGATACCCCCTGGGCTGGTGTGGCTGCAGCATGGGGGGATTCAGGTGGGATCGGGCTGGGTTTCTAGCCAAGAGAGGCAGAACTAGAAAGAAAAAGGTTGAGCAGAAATCAAAATCTGGACAAAAATAGCACATTTCATAATCGGCAGATGAAGTAAGCATTGGTAGGAGAGGAGGAGTGGGAGTTCTGGAGCTGGGAGGACAGGTGCTCTGGCCCGTCTGGTAGTGTGGGACTCATCTACAAATGGAGAATAAGTTCCAGGAGGCTCCTTGTCTGATTGTGCATGGAGGGTTGCCATGGTTGCTTATGAGTCTGGGCTGGGGACTGTGTAGGTACTTCTCTCCTGCGGTCTTTTTGACAGGTTGGCAAGGAAGAGGATATTTATTTCTGTTTTACAATTTGGGTAAACAAGGCTCCAGGAAGTGAAATAACCTTCAGGTTACATGGCTAAGTGAGAAAGCCTGGATGTGAATATAGGTTTTCTGTTACAATTTTTGGGGTGGAGAGGGACTCTCTCTTCCCTCATCCAGCAGTCTTGCTATTTATATGTATATACTGTATACAGACGCCACTGTTTCCCAAGTAGAGATATGTTTATATTTCTGTGAATTTTTCATGTCCAACTTTCGTGAACAAATGTCCCTACCTCTACTGCTTTTTAATATAAAAGGATGCTTGCTGAGCATCACTGTGGTCCCAGTACAGTATGATGTTAGCAGGACTGGCCTGTAAGCTGTGATGACAGTTTCCTCGTCTGATCATAGCAAGCAGAGAAGCACAGGTCGTTCAAGCTGGGTTCTTAGCACGTGTTCCTCATAAGAAAGCTGATCAGCATTCCACTGTGACATGTCAAAGACAGGAAGGAGCTTTCTTTCCGCTCTTGTCTTTTGTAGTTCCACTGACAGAACTAACTTAGTGACAGAGGATCCTTTAGCGAGCTACCAATGTGGGTGATTGAGCCTCTTCCTGTCCAGGGTTGAATCATGTTATTCCCTTAATAAATCTGGATGCTACCCCAGATCTAATCGTTAGGCTGTGTGACTTGAGTCAGTAGCTTTAACTTTCTCAGCCTCAGTTTTCCTAACTACAAAACAAGTGTAGGCTAAAAGACCAAAAGACCTCCCACGTATACTAAGCTAGCTGGGCACTAACCTTGCACGTCTGGGAAGGAATGGCCACACGTGCTCTTTTCGCCCCAAGGACATGTTACTTCTCTTCTTCCAGCCTCTTTTTTTTTTTTTTGAAGACAGAGTCTCGCTCCGTCGCCAGGCGCCAGGTTGGAGTGCAGTGGCAGGATCTCAGCTCACTGCAACCTCCACCTCCCAGGTTCAAGAAATTCTCCTGCCTCAGCCTCCCAAGTAACTGGGACTACAGGTGCGCGCCACCATGCCCAGCTAATTTTTGTATTTTTAGTAGAGACGGGGTTTCATCATGTTGGCCGGATGATCTCGATCGCTTGACCTTGTGATCTGCCCCCGCTTTGCCTCCCAAAATGCTGGGTTTACAGGCATGAGCCACCACACCTGGCCTTTTTTTTTTTTTTTAAGTTGGAGTCTCCCTCTGTTGCCCAGGCTAGAATGCAATGGCGCAATCTTGGCTCACTGCAAACTCTGTCTCCCAGGTTCAAGCAATTCTCCTGCCTCAGCCTCCTGAGCAGCTGGGACTACAGGCATGTGCCACCGTGCCCGGCTAATTTTTGTTTATTAGTAGAGATGGGGTTTCACCATGTTGGCCGGGCTGGTCTCAACTCCTGACCTCAAGTTATCTGCCCGCCTCAGCCTCCCAAAGTGCTGGGATTACAGGTATGAAGCAACATGCCCGGCCTTCTTCCTCCAGTCTCTTAGATTTCTGTTAGTCAAAGACACAGTTTGCCAAAAGCTACGGCCCTTTTATCAGTTTTCCTGCCGTAGTTTCCCCTAGAATGGCCCTAATTGCACTTAACATGCACAGTGGGTATGACAACCTCGGAGTAATTCGGCAGTGTCTACCTCTCAAAGAACCAAAAAATCCCTGGATCTAAATGTTCTTTGAATATCCATTGATGATTTTTCTTTTGTTACATAGGATGACTTGATGAGATTGATAATACTAATATTATTCTTCAGGCCTTTCCTCCCCAGACCTGTCACTGTTATAAAGGATTATTTTTTGAATTTTCTCAGTATTACTTCCATGTGTCCTCTTTTATTATTGTTATTAGTTGACTTCATTTTGTTAAAGATAGTGTAATTTGGAGTCAGTGCTTGCGGTCGAGTTGATTTAGGAGGAAATGAAGCTTACAGATTTACTATAATTTTGTGTCTATAACATCTACAATATTTATGACATTAATTTTGTAGTGCAATGCATTGTGTACCAGAACAGCATGTTATATGCATGAATGGTGATGCCTCGACTGAAAAATGTGTCCTGTGGTAGCTTTGTCCTCAGGCATGTGACTAAATATGCACCCAGATTAAGTGACCAAGTGAGTGTTCAGAAACCTCGGGCTCTGACAGGCAGCTGTGGCAGGCCAGTGTTCAACATGGTAGACCATGTGCCTGCTGTACTTCCATTCATCTCTTCAACATTCCAACTTCAGCTGTGCCCCAGTTCAGCTGTTTATTTCCCCCACTGGGTCATTACAGAAGGCTCCTGTTTGACCTCTCTGCCTCTGAGTTTACATGCTATTTCATCTTTTGTATGCCCCCAAGTGGCGACTCACACTCCTGGTTACTGCCCAGTCATTCTCTTGCTCAGTGATCCTACTTGGGCTCCATGGCCTGTATCAAGTGTAGACACTCTGGGCTGCCAACCCTCGCTCTTGACTCACTGCCCATGGAGCTTGTCTGAAACCCTCCCACCCCTCTGCCTAGCTCACTTCTACTCATGTCTACAGCACATTCGACTCTACCACTTCTTACAAACTCGTCCTTCCTTCAAAACCTGTTCTTCTGACAAAGAATCCCAAAGAAATTCAGGGATTTCTTCTTTCAAACCCTAGCGACTCCTAGCACAGCCCAACTGATGATTAGTCACCTATTGCTGTGTAACAGATTACTCCATACTGTGAAACAGCAAATGCGTATTATCTCCCATAATTTCTGAGGGTCAGGAATCTGAGAGTGGCTTAGCAGGTGGCTTTGGCTCAGAGTTGCTCTCGAGGTTGTGGTCAAGCTGTCAGCCACAGCTGCAGTCTTTGGAACTATTGACTGGGCTGGAGGATCCACTTCCAAGCTCGCCTGTGAGGCTCTTGGTAAGACATCTCACTTCTCCACTCCGTCCTCTCCATGGGGCTGCTCAGCATCATGTCAGCTGGATTTTCTAGAGTGAGCAATGAAAGACAGACAGACAGACAGACAGACAGAAGACTAAGATTGAAGCTACAGTACCTTTTATAACCCGATCTGGGATGTAAAAACCATCACTCCTATTTGTCACACCGACTGCTACCTTTGATACAAGGTGGGAGGTAAGGTGTGAATACCAGAAGGTGGGGTTGTTAGGAGCTGTGTGGGAGGCTGGCTGCTGCACCTGCCTTATTATTATTATTTTGCATGCATGTGTTCTGTTTTGCCAGCTAGCCTGGTAGTGTTTAAGTTTGCAGCTGGTCCCATTGACTGTTGTGGCTCCCTTACTTCAGTCAAAGTGCTTTTCATGAAGATACTTACTTGTCTTCAAAATAATCTCTTGTCCTTCCCTCCTTTTTTAAGAGATAGAGGTATCTGGGGCCCAGAAGGGTTGGTTATCTCAGTAGTCAGCTACTATGTGACAGAGCATGTGAATTCACTCCTAGGTCTTTAAATCTAAAACCTATGTTCTTTCCATTATACAAATGGTATGCTGATTTTTGCTTTTTTTTTTTTTTTATTGTACTTTAAGTTCTGGGGTACACGTGCAGATCTTGCAGGATTGTTGCATAGGCTCACACATGCCATGGTGGTTTGCTGTCTCCATCCCCCTCATCACCTACATTTGGCATTTCTCCCAGTGTTATCCCTCCCCAACCTCCCTGCCCCCCGATTTTGCTTTCCATAACATATTTTCTGCATCCCACCTCTTGTCTTTCAGCTTTGGTGTTAATTAAAAGGAACAACTTGTAAGCTCCCAATGATTGCAGGGAAGTATTTGTATATAACAGTTTTAAGATGGGAAAAGTTTCTGAGAAATTGTCCTAACCAACTAAAACCTCATCTTCTTGACCTTCATCTGTTTAGCAGTTGCCATCCAAAGCCTCTGATTTATTTGACTGTTCTATTGATAAAGGGAGCTTAAGAGGTCCGTACGAGTACCATGTTGTAGCAGTTTTTTTCTTATTAAGTCACCTGGGGAGATTCAGCTGGTCACTTCCCACCACAAGAAACTCTCCACCGTAGGGCCTTGCTCATCTGTTTCTAACACGGGATGCTCTTGCAAACAGTCTTTGGGTTTCCTAGGCTTGTTGGGGTTGGGCTGTAAACTAAATTGGAAACTCTCCCAATCACATGCTCTGGATACTGTGGCTTAGCTTCAGAGGGAAGTTCTAGGAAAAAGAAACAGAGAGAAAAAAGTCTTTGCTGTACTCCCAGGCACAAAGTTATGGTGGTTGAATTCAATAAAGGAGCTTTGATTTTCTTTTTCATTTTGAACAAAATACTGTTCCCTTTGGTTGACTTTGAAAATGTGTAATGTGTATGTTTCTAATTTCAGTTATTCGCCCTTTCTTTTCTACAAAAAGGGGAGCACTGGAGGTGGCTTTCTAAAACTTGAACGCCTCGAGTTTTTGTGTTCCCTCTCATGATCATCTTTTATATCTGCAGGGGACATTAGACTTATTCTTGTAATGATCTTTAGATTTTTGGCTTATTGGCTAAAGATATAACTTTTTGAAATCATTTTACTCAAGTATGTCTTCTAGCCCCCAGTGGTTGGAGGAATTTTGAGTATTGTTTTCCAAGCTCTTTTTCTTATCCCTGCATAGAGATGCTTTTTATTTTTTACCTGCAGTGACTGTGGGGTGGTTTAATGTTACATGCTTCTCCGCAATGAGTTTCCCTAAAACAGAATTTTTTGGATCTCTTTAAAGAGTCTGAACATACTGGGAGGAAATGAGAAAGGGATTTGAAAAAGAATTGAGAATGATCTTTCTCAAATACTTTTATGCTCCTAGGTGTTAGAAGGTTGTTTTCTGTATAGATTAACGTTGTCTTTAGTGGCTATACTCTGAATCAGAGTCCTTCCTCTGGAGCCCTGGGAAAACTCCCATTCTGGCAACAGTAGAATTCTGTCTTGCTAGTTTGTTTTTACATGTATCTAGATCCAGACTTAGGTAAATAACACACACACACACACACACACACACACACACGTAGAAATAGCTACAAATACAAAATATTTCTAGAAACTTCTATATTTGTGTGCAATTCCTTCTTTACTCTCATCTTCACTATAAATGGACATTTGAACATTTAGGGAGCAGTTAACTGGAAGTCGTCAAGAGGAGTTACTTGATCAGGTGTTTTTGGGCACCTGTTTTAAGTACATTTTACAGGGCCCATCTCATTGTAATTGCCAGGAACACCACAGGTAGGACAGGTTTCGCAGAAAGAAAACATAGTTTGGAGCAGGGAGATGAGGGCCCCTGAGAGAAACAGAAGTCTGTTTTGCTCCAAGAAGGAAGGTACACAAATCTGGAATGGGTACTTGCGAAAGGCATTAAGATGGCCCGTGGGTATTGGCCTCTTCACCTTCCGATATGTATATTTTTGCTTATAAAAAGCATGCCAGTAATCATAATTGTTAATATGTATAGCACTCAGCTATTTTTTCAGCACAGTCGTGCATTTTATCTTCTTTAGCCCTCACAAATCCTTGCCTCCCACCCCCTCACCACCATGAAGTCATACGTAATTTTCATTTTGTGAAAGAAAAAGGTAGACGTTTAGTGGCTAAGTGATGTACGTAGCTAAAAGTGGGAAACTGGGGTCTCAACCCCAGGCCTTTTTGACTTCTAATTCAGTACATTATGTGACTCTGCTCCTAACCTAAGTGGGCATTCACTAGTTTGACTTAAAAAAAAGGAAGATAATACTTTGGATACTTCAGTTCCCTCTTTGATCCCTGCTCCCAGATTCCATGAAGGCAGAGTCAAAATCCTGTATGTGTTTTTGCATCTCCAATTTCTACTTCATTCTTGGCATGACAGAAACATTGGAAAATATGCTGGTTTAAAATATGTCCAAAAATTATTTGATAGTTCACTTCCAAAGATGGAGCTCATTTTTCTCTTGAATGTGGGTTGGACCCAGTAACTTGCTTCTAATGCATGGGAAAAAGTGGAAGTGATAGTGTGCAACTTTATAGACTAGTTGTTAAAGGCACTGTGGCTTCCTCGTTGCTCTCTCTTGGATGACTTCCTGTGGGGGAAATTAGCTGCTATCATGAGGACGCTTAAGATGTCTTACATAGATAGATCCCATGTGTTAAAGAACCAGTGCCTTCTGCCAGCAGTCAGTGAAGAACTGAGTCCTCTCTGGCCAAGGACTTGGAAATAGATTTTCAGCCCCAGTCAAGCCTTCAAATGGCCGCAGCTCCAGCCATGAGTGATGTCACTGCAGCTTCGTGAGTGCTCCTGTGCAGATGTGTAGCCCTGCTGCTCCTGGATTGTCAGCTTAGAGAAACTAAAAGATAAGACATGTTTATTGCTATAAATCCCTAAGTTTGGGGCTGTTCTGTCACGTAATATAGAAAACTAACGTAGAAATAGACACGTGGTGACTCAGACCGCACCAGGTTTGCGATGTCTCTGATAGTGACTTGATGTGAACTGTGATTTGTTGCCAGTGGCTATTTCTTAGTTGTTTTGTTTTCTTTCAACTATAAAAAAAAATGTGTGGCAGTTTTGTGTGTTTCTCAAATAAGACAGTCACCTGGGGGTCATTTAAAAATACAGAATCCACAGCCCCAGACTCATGACATGGAATGTCCTAGGAGGGCATTTTGGAATCTATATTTTTTTGGAAAACCTTTTGAGATGATTCAGATGCAGACAGCGCAGACTCATCCCAGGAATGTCATTTGGAAATCGATGAACGAGAGCCCTTTCCCTTGATTCGGGTCTGACAGTCAAGGTTTGCTACAGGATTCCTCCATTTCAGTTCTGTCTCAGGAGCTCATTCTCATGCCTCTGCTGAGGGGGTCTTGTCTTGGAATGATGAACGGTTATAGACCCTGTTCTCCCCTTGAGCTGCGTCCCATGCTTGGTGGGAAGCCCATGTCGGATGGGGATGGAAGACTGCCTGTTCAGGCCTTCGATGTGACCAGAAGCTGAGGAGGAGACCTGTTCCAGTGCTAATGCCGATATGTGGTATTACTCTTAACAATAGGCATGTTTATGTGGGAATGTCTCTCCGTATTTACAGACTTCACAAGGCCCCTTTGGGAAAGAAAACCACTGAGAGGAGAGTAAGTAGCTGTGGAGAGCTCTGTCAGGAGGAAACTTGTTGGCCGCCTGGGGGGTGAAAGAAAGTCCTAATTACTCTGATCAACAGATGCTGACCTAGTTTTGGGTTCAAACAGGGCATGTTTTAAACGTGTATTTTTAAGTTAATGTCATAATCCTACTTTAAAATTGGTTCTCCAAGCATTATGACTGCACCCTGGGTATGGTCTTTGATGTATGCCGTTTGGATGTCTCTGCCAAGTGTTTTGGTGTTTTGTTGTATCATCTGCATTTTTTTAAAAAGGAAAAAAAGTACTGATGGCTGAGGGTACCTGTTTCTCCCCATGAGCCCTGTTCTAGTACCTCTTCTGACACGAAGTAACTGTGTGACCTGGGGAAAATTAGTTACCAGCATGAAGATGAAAGTCTTTTCTTTAGAGAAAGGAGAAACATAGGCAGGATGATTGATTCATCTAAACAGTTAAATCTGTTCAGTGTTGTATTAGCTTGCTAAGTCTGCCATAACAAAGTACCACAGACAGGGTGGCTTAAACAGCAGAAATTTGTTTTCTCACAGTTCTGGAGGCTGGAAGTCTATGTTCAAGGTGTCATAGGTGTGGTTTCTCCTGAGGCCCCTTTCCCTGGCTTACAGATGGCCGCCTGCCTGCTGTGTCCTCACATGGCCTCATTCTGTGTCTGTGTCCCTGTGTGCATCCAGGTAGCTCTTCTTATAAGGCCACCAGTCAGATTGAATTAGGACTCACTCTAACAGCCTCATTTTAATCTAATCACACCTTTAAAGGCTCTATTACCAAATACAGTAATATTCTGAGGTTACTGGGGGTTAGGGCTTCAACATAAGAATTTGTGAGTCCGCAACTTAGCCTGTAACAAGCACCCAGGTTGCATTTGTGTGAAGCAATGGCTTGGGGTGGGTGCCGGCACCCTTGGGTTTCTGTAGCAGAAGTAAAATCCAGTGAACTCCCAAAAGGCATTTGGTCCATTTCCTGCTTTTTCAGAAACATGCTCTGAGATTACCTCTGTGTTAGGGAGTCACAGAATGCTACCTTCAAGGAATGCCCCCTATTTAGTATTAAAGGAAGCTGAAATCCAGAAAGGGATAGAGCTCTGTGTATAATTAGATCTCTTGATTTATAACCCAGTTCCATCCACTCAGAAACAAACCAGAGCATATAACCATTCTCTCTGACCTCACTATTGCCTCACTCCAACACCTCAGAGACACCCAGCTTAGGAGTGGTAGGACTTTTTTTTCAGCTCCGGAGAGGGAGGATATAATGGTGCTTCATTGGGAATGTGCTAGGAACATTCTGAAAATAGTGGCATCCTGTAATCAAAAGCTTTTTGTCTGAGAGAAGGCTTTTTTTTTCAAACCTTTCTTCTTGATCTTCCAAAGGAGGTCGGGTTCGTAGCCATGAGTTCTAGGATCAAGGATAGTAAGTCTGTAAGTTGGCAGAGTTTTGTTATAGTTAAACAGAGGTAGAACAGAGACAGTAGTAGAAGTGATTCATCTAATTTTTTTAGTTTAATTCCAAACTTAAGATTAAAAATGATTCTTGATGTCTAAATAACAGTTTTAGACCAATAGACTATTAAAATGTTTTAAGAAATTAGATCAAATTGTCATCTTTTTTTTTCTGGAATGTGTAAGTGACTTGGGTATCAGAAATGTGGCCTAGCATTTTTTGGGGATTAAATGGAATAAAATTTGCAAATGTGGTTCGTTGTATGTTTTAAGACTTTTTTTTAAAGAGACTTTCTAAAGATCCATGGGCAAATAAAATGTTAACAGTTGGCTGGGCACGGTGGCTCATGCCTGTGATTCCAGCACTTTAGGAGGCCAAGACAGGCGGATCATGAGGTCAAGAGATCGAGACCATCCTGGCCAACATGGTGAAACCTCGTCTCTACTAAAAATACAAAAATTAGCTGGGCATGGTAGTGCGCACCTGTAGTCCCAGCTCCTCGGGAGGCTGGGCAGGAGAATCACTTGAACCTGGGAGGCGGAGGTTGCAGTGAGCTGAGATCACACCACTGCACTCCAGCCTAGTGATAGAGCAAGATTCTGTCTAAAAAAAAAAAAAGTAATTAACTAAAAATATGAACAGTCCTCTCAAATTTTCGTACCTGTGGTAGAAAACAATTGTCTGCACAATCCAAGGAACATTGCAGTCCATCCTGGGAAAGAAATTTGCCTAGCATTGCATTGATGTTCCCAGTTTCTCTTGCTCTCACGGCAAAATAGCTGGCACTTCCTTGTCGTGTTTGGCTTCCTTGTTGTTCCTTGGCTGAGATGTGAAGGACTTGTGAGAGGCTAAGAAATCTTGGGAAGGTCAAAAAAGCAGTGGCGCAAGACACAGAAAGTAGTGATCCCACAGGAGAAACAGCAAGTGCAAAGAGGAGGCATGATGGAAAAGCAGTGGATTGGGGATGAGAAAATCTGGGTTTTTGTTATCTTTTTTCTTTTTTTTTTTTTTTTTGATGTAACTTTGGAGAAAACTACTTCCTCAGTCCTCTTGTCCTTATTTGCATCATAATTGGATTTTTTTTTTTTTTTTTGAGATGGAGTTTTGCTTTGTCATCCTGGCTAGGGTACAGTGGTGCAATCTTGGCTCACTGCAACCTCCATCCCCCTGGTTCAAGCAATTCTCCTGCCTCAACCTCCCGAGTAGCTGGGACTACAGGCGTGCACCACCACGGCCAGCTAATTTTTCTACCTTTGGTAGAAATGGGGTTTCAGCATGTTGGCCATTCTGGTCTTGAACTCCTGACCTCAAGTGATCTGCCCATCTTGGCCTCCCAAAGTGCTGGATTACAGGCATGAGCTACCATGCCCTGCCTCATCACTGGATTTGAATCAGAGAATCTGAGGGAACTCAGTGCGCTGAACTCGATTCATTCATTTACACTAATTAGCTGAGTACCTGCCATGTACCATGTGCCTGCAGTGTGTGCAATTCAAAGATGAATGAACTGGGATTTTTGACCTCAAGCAGCTTGGTTCAGTAGCAGAGACAGATATATGAGACAACCAATTGTGATGCCATGTTGCGAGTGTCGTGGGACTACAGACGGGGATGGGATTACCCTTGATGGAAAGAGAGGGAAGTCTGGAGGGCTCCACAGAGGAATGGACCTGTCCCCAGAAGGAGAGGGTGAAGTTAGCCTGGGCAGCCAGGCTGGTATGAGAAGAATCATGGAGACTGAAAAAATTCATTGGAACAGCCATGAGCAAAAGTATTCCATGCTCTAAAGTATTAACAACTTAGTCATGTCCTTTTGAGACACTACATGCACCCAGAGCTCTAGCGTTGATTTGAAGGTTGATTATGGAAACCCTTGCCATGTGTCTCCTTGCTCTGTAAGGCTGGAAAAGCATAGAAACTATTTCTGTGCTCTGACTTCCTTGCCCATCTGTCAGAAAATGCCCTTTTCACCGCAGGGTTCTAGCGACTTAATTATTGTTTGGGGAATATTTAGAAGTTTAGATCAAGGATGAATTTCTGTTGTGGAACTAAAGGCACACAAGTGAGATGTTTAAAGATGACGTGGAAGTTTTTTGTTTTGTTTTGGCAGAAAAAGATTTTAATGGCTTGAACGTGCTGCCATAGTTGGGTCAGATGGTCAGAAAATTATATTGTACACGGGAGAGAGAAAAGGAGGGCCTTTTGAGGAGCTGCTCTAAAATTATTTTTTGTTTAGTCTCTTAACTCTTTGACATGAATGAGTCATAGACTTTCCTTGCCAAGATAGGGGTAGCGTTTCTTTGGTGTTTTACAAGCAGGCCAAGGGATTGCCATGAGGGGAGACAACCAGAGCCACTGGAGGAAGAATTGCTAGAAATCGTGCTGCAGTTGTTTAGTCTGAATGTGATTAGAAACAAAAACAACCTAACATGATTGATTTTAAAATTTGCTTTCTGCCTACTTTCAAAAAAAAATACGTCTAAGGAAAAAAGATTTAAGTATAGTGTGTCCATTATAACAAAGGGCAAAGCTAAACTCCCACAGGAAGGTTTATGCAGCAGAAAATGTCATATTTGACATAGGTAGGTATCTATTGTTCGTGCTATTATTGTTTGAAGCCATACATTTTAGATAAAAGATTCCTCGCAGTCTGCAAAAAAGGAAAATATGGTTGCCTAGCAACTTTTATTGATTGATGTAAAAGAGACAGGTCTGTCAGGAGACAGTCTCTTTCATATACTTACTATGCAGATTTTTAAATATTATAAACATTGAATAGTATAGTTTGCCATCATTTAAGTACGTTTTCCAGCTGATGACAAACTTTAGTTGGTAAGATAAGTTTTTTGTATTGGCCTTCAGTAAACTGTTACACTTAGTTGACAGCATTTTTATATGGGGAGGGGACATAAGTAAGGCAATCTAGGTTTGTGATTTTCTATTCCAATGAAAAAATATCAGTAAGTGTGTGGATATTACCTTGTTTAGATCAGTGTTTTCAAACGCGTATGTTCCTACGAACTGCCTGAGGCCCTTGTTAAAATACAGATTCCAATGCCAGCTGCACATTTACTGAATCAAAGTCTCTAGGCAAGAGGCCTGGGTGTATATTTACCAAAGGCACCAAGTGATTTCTTATGCTCAAATAAGTTTAAGGAACACTGCCATAGATGGTTTTCCTTGACATTCTTTCCCTCTCAGCTGGGCTTTGTAGCAGTCCTTTTAAAAGAGTATACATTGTGATAGAAGCCTGAGGCAATAGCATTAAAAGTGAGTTTGCAAAGCCCAGCAGAGCCAGTTTAATTAGCTAGTTTGGATAACTGTAATGTCATTTCCCCTTCTCAAGCTGTGGTGCTTCAGGACGCTGCCCATCCAGTTCCTTCCAGGTGTCTTTTCATCTGTTATTCCACTGATCCTTGCAACATCTCTGTGTAGTGGGTAGAACAAGTATAATAACTGTATTTCATTGACTTTTTAAGATGCTCCCTTTTCTCATAATTTTACATCCCTAATATCAGTATGTATCTTAGAATTGATTGTCTGAATTTGAATATTCTTCTCTATTCTAGTGATTTGTAAAATAATGCTGCATCTTATATTCAACAGTGTCAAAGGGTTGAAGAACTGCCATGGCTCCCTTTGCAGATGGGAGCTTGCTACTAGTTGCTACTAGTTGAGAAAACCCAATCTCAGATCCAGCTTTCTGTTCTTGTACTAGTTTTCTACTGCTGAGTAAGCAATTATTCCAAACCCGAGTGACTCAAAACAACATGAAGCATTTATGATCACACAGTTTCTTTGAGTCAGGCATCTGGGAATGGTACTTGAGTAGTTCTGGTTTGTGGTCTCTCATGAGGTTTGAGAACTGAAATCTAAAATTTGACTGGGGCTAAAGTTTCCACCAGACTCACTCACATGGCTTGCAAATTGTTGCTGGCGTTGGGAGGCCTCAGCTCACCCCCAGGTGGGTCTCTCCACAAGGTTCCTTGGAAGTGCTACTGCAGCATATAGTAACTGGCTTCCACCCAAGCATGTGACCTAGGGAACCAAGGCAAGGAAAAGGTTGCAGTGTCTTTATGACCTAGCTTCAGAAGTCTCATACTTCTGAGACTTCACAGACCAACCCTGATTCAGTGTTTGAGGGGACCACACAAGGGTATGAGTATCAGGAGGTGAGGATCATTGGCTGTGTGCTGTTTCCTTCAGACCACACAGCCTTTTTGACATAGTTTTGTCCTTATTAGCTTGGCCATCTGATACCCATAGGTCAGTTCTTTTTTTTTTTTTTTTTTGAGATGGGGTCTTGCTCTGTCGCCAGGCTGGAATGCAGTGGTGCCATCTAGGCTCACTGTAACCTCCTTCTACCAGATTCAAGCGATTTTCCTGTCTCAGCTTCCTGAGTAGCTGGGACTACAGGCGTGCGCCACCACACCCAGCTAATTCATGTATTTTTAGTAGAGGGTTTCATCATGTTGCCCAGGATTGTCTTGATCTCTTGACCTCGTGATCTGCCTGCCTCGGCCTCCCAAAGTGCTGGGATTACAGGCATGAGCCACCACGCCCGGCCCAGATCAGTTTTTAAATTGAATAAATGGAAACTCCCTGTGATTTATGTTCCTTTCTAGCACTTCTAGAACTTTCACATGCCTAAAAATCCACTGAATCTTCTGTTAAAATACAGATTCTCATTCATTAGGTCTCAAATGCAGGCTGAGATTCTTCATTCTAGTAAGCACATGATGCCTTTGCTCTTAGGCCATGAATAACACTTGGAGTGGCAAAATGAACAGACGGGCAGGCTCCCAACAGCACTATCTCTAGGGCTACTCTGCAACCAAAACTCCTTTCTTCTTCTCAAGGTGTACTTGCCTCTTGATTTTCTTTTGCAGAGAAATAACTGGTTTGGGGAGAAGTAACTAGAGAAACAGAGGAGCCTGCCTCGTGAAGTTGGTTAACAGAAAGGGATGTATGAAGCAGATAAGAGCCATGCATTATTAGGTAGGCAGATTACTGCAGCTGTGTCTGTTCATAGTGAAGGTCAGATTTCAGACAGCAACAGCTTGGTGCTCAAAATGGTGAGGTAATTAGCTTCCAGGTGGTGGGGATACAGAATGGAACCCAAACAGTGCTTAAAATGAAACGTGTCAATGCATTATTCAGAACTCAGAGCTCAGATGTCCATCCGTGGATTCTCATCTTTTTTCTACATACACACATGCACACGTGTGTGCATGCACACACACACATCTTTGAAGCATTAACATACTGACAGACAGGAAAACTCTATCCATAATATATTTTTGGAATAAAATGAAGAATGTAGCCTGGTGTGGTGGCTCACAGCCGTAATCTTTGCTCTCTGGCAGGCTGAGATGGGAAGATTGCTTGAGGCCAGGAGTTTGAGACCAGCCTGAGCAACATAGCAAGACCCCATTTCTTCAAAAAGCAAAAAAAATACAAAACATTATCTGGGTATTGTGGCATGCGCCTGTAGTCCTACCTACTTGGGAGGCTGAAGCTGGAGGACCCCTTGAACCCAAGAATTCAAGACCAGCCTGAGCAACTTAGCAAGACCCCTGTCTCTACAATAAATAAATAAATTAACCACTGCACTCCAGGCTGGGAAACAGAGCAAGATCCTGTCTTAACACTTACAGACACACCATACATACATACAGACAGACAGACATAAACATAAAGAGAAGAATGTTCCAGAAGAGTGCACACATGAGGCATTGATTTGTCAAAGGAACAACAGTCATTATCTGAGGCTGTCCATTAATTATCATCCAGTCCATACATGGCTGGTGGGAATGCAAAATTATACAGGCACTTTGGAAAATAATGTCACTTTACAAGAAAGTCAAATACACACCCACACTTAAAAAATGGAACAGCGATTGCACTTCCAAGTATTCATCTGAGAGAAATGGAATTTATTTCTATACAAAGGCCTGTACACAAATGTTTATAACAATATTCATATTAGCAAAAGCCCAGAAACTGGCGAATGGATAAATAGTCACATCTATACAAAAAGAAGCAAGACGTTGATGAATCAACAAAATGGATGAACTTTAAAAGCATCATGCTAAGTGAAAGAGCTGATCATAAGAGGCTGCATACTGTGTCATTTATATGTCATTCAAGAAATAGTAAAACTACAGGCATAAATCAGAACAGAGATTGCCTGGGGCCTGGGAAGGGGATTAACTGCAAAGGGGAGTGAGAAAACTTTTTGTGGTGATGGAAATATTTTGTCTTAATTGTGGTGGTGGTTATACAAGTTTATACCTTTGTCAAACTTAACCAACTGCATCTTTAAAAGGGGGTGAGTTTTATTGTATACAAAACTTAATAAGTATGACTTAAAAAAATACATACCTTAATAAGTATGACTTAAAAAAAAATACATCAGCCTATTCAAATCTACCATTTTCCAAATGAGAAAACAGGCCCCAGATAAGGAAATGACTTGCTAGCTCTTAAGAGTCAGGGACACAGGCATCTTGGGCCCCACTCCTGCCTCAGAGGTGCCCTGCATCTTTGGCCTCTTGTCCTGTCCAGAGAATATTCCAGGTAGAACTCAAGTGCTGATCTTCACTTCTCCATGTGGCACTGTGTGTGGCTTTTTGAAACCCATACTTTCCTGTACTGCCCTTTGGGCTGTTGACTTACAGTTTGGCTGGAGGGCTTCTAATTAGAAAAACAAAACAAACAAACTTGCATTCACCCAGAATCCAAAGAACACTGGATTAGTCCATTTTCATGCTGCTGATAAAGACATACCCAAGACTGGATAATTTATAAAGGAAGAAGAGGTTTAATGGACTCATAGTTCCACATGGTTGGGGAGGTCTCACAATCATGGTGGAAGGCAAAAGGTACGTCTTACATGGCGGCAGACAAGAGAGAACGAGAACCAAGTGAAAGGGGTTTCCCCACATGAAACCATCAAATCTCATGAGACTTACTCACTATGGCGAGAACAGTATGGGGGAAACCAAGCCCATGAGTCAGTTATCTCCCACTAGGTCCCTCTTACAACACATGGGAACTATGGGAGCTAAAATTCAAGATGAGATTTGGGTGGGGACACAGCCAAACCATATCAGACATAAAGCTACAGCAATGAACTTCTCTGTACATATTTCATTCTACTCTTACGGTGGGGAGGGGGAAGCAATACCATCAATTTATTGAGAGGAGTGCCCTGTAGGACACTGACACCAAGTCAGTCTAGAAAGAACAGAATGTTGTAGAGACAAACACCAACATCATCTTGCAGAAAGTAGGTTAAGATTTGGAATGAGCCAGACCTGGTTTTAGTTTTTGACTCTACTTTCCAGCTTTATGCCCCTGAGTAGCCACTTAACCTCTCAGTCTGGGAAATAGTGACCATAATTCCTACGTCACAGGGCTTCTGTGAGGTTTAAATAAGAAATTAGGAAATAGAGTACCTCTCCAGCTTCAATAGACTTCTTTAGTGTCGGCACTCGGCTATGTGCTCCACACGCATCATCTTAAACCCTAACAATCGTTGTCCCCGTCGTGGAGGTGAGCCAGCCCAGGGAACACAATCTGCCAGTGATTATACCACCTGACCAGACCAGTGGTCACGAGTAGATTTCAGTAAACGATTGTGGATCTGAACTAACTTCTATTTATAAGTTAATAGGTTGGGGAGCTTGGAAAGGAGTGAATTTCTGCTGCTTCATTTGAGAGGAAGCCTTTTTTTTTTTATAGTTTTTGCTTTTTAAGAACGAGAGGGAAAACAATCGAAGCCAAAATTGGGATGCTGAGTGAGCGCCAAACTTCAGCTGAAAGGAGGCTGTCCTCCCCAATCTCATCTGCACTCAGCCTCCTCTATGTTTGTCCAGAAAAAAATGCTCCAACCACTGGGAGACCTTGTGCTGTTTAGGGTCCAGCTAATGCCAGAGAGGCAGTGACACTTTCTCTGACAGCATTCACTGTCATTTTAAACTCAGCTGCCTTCTGAGATTAAGAGGCCAGTTTAACACTAACTGACGTGAGATCAACTAGGCTTAGGGTTCACTTTTATTAAAAATTTATTTTTTCCCTTTTATAATCACAATGACATATAAGTAGGTTTTCTGTCTTTACTTGAAAATAATTTCTTATTCTATCACACAGCCAGGCTAAATTGACAAAACACCAACTAGTTATAATAGCCCAAGACAACTGGCAAAATACCAACTGGCAAACATACTGAAGACAGAATTGCTTTCTGTTCTATATATGTTAAAAATCCCTCCATCATTTGCTATGTGTGCCTTGACTCAATTTTCCTTTCCTGACTGCTGTCAGCCAGCATTAAGTAGTCAGTTAAACTTACATTCCTGCACGTCCTGTGTACCATTTTGTGTTATGGATGTTATACTCAAAGAGCATAATTTGGTCTGAAAGTAAGTATGCAAGGTTCTAGTATACAGAGAATATGATAAATGTTAAACCTCTGTATGGGGAGAAAAAAACACATAGCGTTTTAAGTGTGAGACATTTCTCTACTGCCCAGGGCAGAATTGTTATCCTCGTGAGTAGTTTAGGAATCTGAGGACCAGAAAACCTGGAGTCAAGAGTAGTGGCCAAAGTGGGAGACATAGACAGTTTCCCAGCACCAGCCCAGAGCTGTTTCTGCTAGACCACACGACAGCCCCCTTGTGTAGGTTATTTAATAAATTCATTTTACAACCCATAGAGCACAGTAGGAAACAATGCAATTACTGAACCATTGGAACACAGCTGCCAACATCTTGTTTATTCAGAATTGTCCAAACACTTCCATGTGGGGGCGGGACTGATGTAATTTGCTGGTTCAACAGTTGACATTGATAAATTGGAGTTTCATTTCCTCTGCCTTCTGTTGGAGGTGCTAATGAGCATTGAAAGGCTGGAGAAACACAGAAGGGAGAGAAGGGAGAACCTTGCCTCATCTACATGCTAAGTAATTGAGCCTGGAAGATGTAGACTTGACACCATTAGGTAATAGGTGGACACATTCGAAGTCATTAATAAGGGCCAAATGCAATTAGTGTTGTGAAAATTTTAATTATTTAAATTCCACTTGCAGATTGTGTGGGCTGGAAGCTTCATTTAATAGGGGAGAATGTTTGCTTTTCCTAATATTCTTTTATGTTTTCTGATTTTTTTTTTTTGTAATTTCATGGGCACTATGCCAAGATTCCTTGGCTTCTGGAAAATGAGGGAATTGGACTAGATGATCTCTGAGGCCTCTTCCATACTCCATTGTTTGACTCGCTCTGGCATGAGAATTTGCCTGAAATGAACTGCATTCCTCTATGCGCACATTTATCCAGGCCTCTGTTTCCAAACCATTCATTTTCTCATTCATTCAGCAAGCTTACCATATGCCAATTACTGTGTTAGGAACTAGAAGGAAAGTAGCATCCAG
The DNA here is from genome assembly GCF_049354715.1 of Callithrix jacchus. Classification (NCBI taxonomy): domain Eukaryota; kingdom Metazoa; phylum Chordata; class Mammalia; order Primates; family Cebidae; genus Callithrix; species Callithrix jacchus. The sequence continues at coordinate 21,726,969 of NC_133516.1, read as the reverse complement.
GCCGTAGTGAGCCAAGATAGCACCACTGCACTCCAGCCTGAGTGACAGAGTGAGACCCTGTCTCAAAAAAATAGAGTAGGTAAGTGGCCTATTTTCAAGAGCTGGCTTTCTAAATGGGAGACAGGAAAATAGAATATATTGGGGATATTCTAGAGTAGAGTACATGGCAGAACACAAGCATGTAAGAGGACCCCTAAGTGAGACAATCAAGCACAGCTACTCAGAGTATGTAGTGTTTTAGGCAAATTTTTTATATAAGGTAAAGATTGGGAGGAAGCAGCATTTGGATAGATGTTGTTTTGTGTACCTTTCAGGACTTTCTGAATACCTTTTCTGTATGTGGCATAGAAGAGGATTATGGCAATTTCATTTAAAAAAAAAAAGGTTTGCTTGGTGTGGGAACATAAAGTGAAAATAAATTTTTGGAGAATAAATGGCGAAGGGGTAACACTCGAGGTGACATTATAAAAAGGCTAATAATTTTCAATGTAAATCTTAAATGCATATATCTTATAATTGCCTGCTTAAATACAGGCAATATCTAAAACCAAATTTTTAGAGTTGAAAATACTTCAAAGGGTTTTTTATACTCATAATTTCACACAAGGCAATTGATGCCCAGAAACTAACTCCTTCCCCCTTCCTTCCTTCCTTCCTTCCTTCCTTCCTTCCTTCCTTCCTTCCTTCCTTCCTTCCTTCCATCAGACCATGTAATGGGTAAGCCGTTGCCCCACTTCTCTGAATCCCTTTTTTCTTTGAAGTGTCAACTCAAGATGTTACCTCTTCTAGAAGCTTTCTCCCATAATCCATCATCTCCCCTTATATTCTACAAAATAAGTCGACTTGGAGAAATGTGTTCTGGGAAGCTGTGAGTAGTTGCAGTTAGAAATTCTCTAGCTGCAAGTCATTATAGAGATTATTAGACATTTACTCAATGTTTTTAAAGCAAATTAGATTTTTTATGACATTAAAATTAAACCTAAACATTTTTTTTTGCTGGTAATTTTGATTTTATTTTAAATGTGTTTGGTTAACGTGACCTGTAAATAAGCTAGTACATAAACAATTTTAAACTTTCCATCATTGAAAAAATTTAAAAATACGTGAATGTTTTGCCACATTATTTGAGGTCTTATTACATCTCCCAACCTACTTTAGCAAATTATTTTTTCTTTGATTCAACAGATCGAACTTTTACTATGAGGGCCTTAGACACTGGGGTGTGACATTGTTCCTGTCCTCAGAAAGAGGCTTTTGGTCCATATGGGAAGATGGATAACATGGTTTTAAGAGGTGAAGTCTTAAATTCTTCCTTCAGAATTTACATCCCTCAGTGCTCTGACATCTCACTATTAGTGTTCTCACGATACAGCTGGATGTATTACAAAACTAGACATTGCCACTTGTACTCACTGAGGTCTCTCAAATACAAATTCCTGAAATGCAGTGATTTTCACTGTCTCTTCCTCAAAGGTTGTTAGGCCATCTGGATGTCCTCAGAAAGAAGTATTTCTCCTACGTTTTGGCATAGGAAACAATTATGCCATAGTTTTACATTTTTTTTTTTTTACTCTTTTAATCTGTCAGTTTTATTCAAAAACAAGTTTGTTTGAATAAAACAGGTTAACATGAGTACTGGAGTTCTGAATTAACCTTTTACATACATGAATATGTGTCCCACAGGCCAAGCTAGCCATAAATATTCGTTCTCCTGTCTATTAAGCTCTCAGCTATGAGAGTAGACTTACTCAGAACATATTTGGAGAAATAACGTTTTGTGAAGCCGCGAGCAGATGCAGTAAGGAGTTCTCTAGCTACAAGCCATTATAGAGATTATCAGACATTTACTCTTACGTTTTTAAGTCAAATTGGATTCATAATTGTATGACACTAATTAAACCTAAACAATTTCTTTGCAGGTAATCTTGATTTTATTTTAAATGTGTTTGGTTAACGCTACCGGTAAATAAACTAAAACATAGGACCTTTGGTGTGAAAATAATTCAGGTATGTATTTAAAATATAAATTTAGCTTTAAATGAATATTATACTGGCTTATAAATGTATCAGGTATAGCATATTTTATTATATTTTATCATATCCGTTTAGTAGAAACTGCAGAAATTGAATGTCAACTGAATGTTGCCATTAGGGTGATAGCCAGACTGTCCTGTAAGGAGATAGGTTTACTCATTTTTAGTTCATCTTCTTACCTCTATATCAATACTTGACTGATGCCAGCATATCGGAGTGCTAGTTTAAGAATCAGGAGACCTTGCTCTAGTCTTAGTTCTGACACTGACTAGCTGCGTGGACTCTTAACTGCCAGCAGTCCCTCTTTGGCATCAAGGAAGCAGTTGGATTAGATGTTCTAAAGGCCTGTGCAGTTATAAGGTGAATGAATGTGATCAGTGGCATGTTTCTGTTTTGCACACGGCAAAGCAAAAGCCATAAAGGATAAAGTGACCTGACCATGGCCCTGGGGAGAATCTCTGGCTCCTCAGGAATAAGTCAGACTCTTAAAGTTTTGGCCTTCATGCTTCTTCATGGTCCCCCAGAAGCACTTCCCCACAGTGGACCTTATTCTTTACAATGCCAGTCATTTGCATGTGCTCTTACATCTGTTAGGAGAACTCCTATATGGATATTTAAAAGGGATGGGAGGAATAAATTGTGAGTTCCCATATTATTAATGAAGTCTCTACCTTCCTGCCTGTTGAGAGTGCTATCTGAGATGAACTCCTGTTACCTTTTCTGTTGAATCTTATTTTGGGGAGAAACCAATAATTGAAGTGAAACAGTGTAAGCAACTCTCCAGTGTATCACAGGCTCTCTTCAACTCAATTTAGAAACATCTATTAGGAATGAAAACTTTAAGCAGATGCCCCATTCCAAACCCCCACCCCCAACCCACCTTTTTCTTTTGGACTCTTATGCTTGTTTGTGGCACATTTAATTAACTTCTCTGGGACTTACTGTGAATAATATCTCCCTCACATTTAGAAATGTGATAGGTATAAATTTGTTTAGAATCAGATCACGTATTCCCATGTAAAGACATTTCAAATAATGCATGGGTTCATACACATGCCATTTTAACTCAGCTTGCAACTGAAGTGCAGTACTCATCCTATTATCTTGGGTGTGGGGAGTAGGAGGAGGGGAGGGAAAGGAAAAGGAAGAGAAAAACATTTATCGTGGTGTTGAAATTGACAAGCATTTCCTGGGTGCTGCCCCTTGCTGCTTCCCTGTCTTATTTCAGTCCATAAGGCCTTCCAGGACCCCTGCTGCTCACAATGGTACTTTGTAAACCTCCAAATCAGTCAGTCAACTGAATCAAACTCCCATTGTGGCAGGCAAGGTGTTCTCTGCTGTGTTAAGAATGTCGTTCTCCAATTCCACACATTTAAACCAAAGAGTAAATGTTAATTAGCGCCTTAACTTCCGGGAAGCAATTTCTGGTTTCTTTTTTAATTGTGACAGTGAACCTGACTGGTAGAATTAGGCAAGAAGAGAGGGAAGGGGCAGAAAATTCTGGACTGAGAACGTGTCTCTAGGTTTGGTGCTCCTCACTTGTGCCTGGATCTCCCAGCTTCCTTCATTTCTAGATGCCCTAGTGTTTGAAAGCTTCAGTTGCTTTGCCGCCTCCCAGGGCAATAGTGAGGTTGTGAGATGAGGTCGATGAATGAGGTGGGGAGCAGATGTGGACAGTTCACGCTACTTACCTGGATGAGATGTTTGTGAGTTAACTCCACCTTTGGAGTCAGACACCTTGGTTTGGCTATCAGATCCACTGACTCTGTAACTTCGAGCACTTATTTAACCTCAAGGCCTTCATCATAAGAGGGCAATATGAAGATTAATAACAATTCACAGAAAAACTTTTGGCCCAGAGTCGGTGCTCAGTAAATGAGTGATGTTATGATGAGTCCAGGTGTCGGTGGTGGAGAGTGACATTAACAATATCTGGAAGGCAGCAGCATTATTAAAATAAATGAGGTGTTCATTGTTATTTGGGGGGTACATAATGTCAGAGACTATTCTATTTGTTTGTTTAAAATAGATTTGTGAGGGATGGGTGTGGAGGATGGCTTGAGTCTAGGAGTTTGGGACCAGCCTGAGCAACATACCGTGACTATGTCTCTACAAAAAAATAATAATTAAAAAACGCTGGGTGTGGCGCCACCACCTGTAGTCCTGGTTACTCAAAAGGCTGAGGTGAGAGGATTGCCTGAGCCCAAGAGTTTGAGGCTGCAGTGAGCTGTGATCACACTGTTGCATTTCAGTCTGGGTGACAGAGCAAGCCCCTGTGTCAGAAAATAAGATTTTCTGGAAAAACAGGTGGTGGAAAGCTGGGAGATAGGTAGTCAGAAGTTGTACCTCCAAATGCTTGCTGAACGAGGCCAACAGAGCGTCTCTGAGGAGGCTGGGCCTTTGCAGAGAGAGAGCCTGGGGCGGGACGCTGGAGGAGTGTTTCACACAGCCTGAGCAACCACTGCACAGGCACTTTTGTCAGCACTCCTTCGTCTGGCGAGAATCAATAACAGAAGAAGAAGGTGACAGATCATTCATTGCCTGGAGACTGGCTGTAAATCCAGTGCCTGTTATTTTCTTTCTAATCCCTTTAACGAAACTCTTATACACGTCCTTTCCCTGCAGCACGGAACCTCATCCCTGGACTTTGAAAGGCCTTTGGAAAGATATGAAATGATCTTTTTGTATTATCCGAAGTTGTTACCTCCAGGGAGTTAAAGGTCTACTTAGTTCTTTTGTGCTTAAGTTAAATCAGCATTCATAATGCCATTGTTTTCTTTTTTACTGTCTGTTTCATGATCCTCACACATTTTAGAGAAATTTGTCTAAAGAATCTACATTTGCCTCTGTGTGTTTCTGGGGGGCGTGTATATTTATACGTCTTGGTTCCGACTTGCTATTACACAGACCCTCTCTTGATACCCCTTCTCCCTCTCCTTTCTCTCCCCACAGAGACACAAACACACTTTTTTATAGATTCTCAAAAGTCAGAAAGGACATTAAAAAACCATGTAATCCCCCCAGCTTACTTGGTAGCCAAGGAAACAGAGGCCTAGGGAGAGGAGGTGATCCCCCTGCCCTCTTGTAGGACACACTAGGCCCTGGGTGTGTCCAGCTTCAGGTTCAGAGCTTGGGATGCAGAGCTTGTTCTGAGAGCAGGAGCTGCAGGGCCTCCTCTCCAGGCTGCCTGCACTTCCACAGGTGGATGTTAGGTGCCTCCCAAGCTGGAATATCTGGAAATGGATAAAAATAGTTGAACAAGTGAGTACAATTGCTGAAAAGTAAAGTCTTTTTGGACAGCTGTGGAATGATTAGAGAAGGGTTGTGGGGACTCCCCCCAACAGTGGTCTGCATAGAGATCATCTTTTGTAAGCACTGATTTATTTTTCTTCTGAGGGGCCAGCCTCAGGCAGAATCGGGAAACAGGCAGCTTGATATGATGCAGTGATTTTCTAACCCTTTCCCCATCTCCCTTTTAAAACTGTAGGATTTTTCCTTTAAATGGAAGCATAAGAGGAAGCCCAGTATGTAAAACCAATCGAAGTGGTTGAAGTGGGGGGTGGGAGGCCCAGGTTCTGCTCACTTGACTCTCAAATTCTTTCCTTGCCCCTCATCTGCCGCCTCCACCCTCCACTCATTACAGGGCTCCCCTGGAGGCCCAGCCCTTGCGCTCAGTTTGGAAACCACCATTGCAGTGAAAAGCCAGTGCTTTGGATTCAGGAACCCTGTGTTAGTCACCATGGGCAAACCCCTTCACCACTGAGCCTGACTTTCTTTTCTTGTAAATTGAGGATTCTCAAACAAAGGTTTTTGCATGTAAATCTTAATATATAATATAACTGGGCCTTAGCAGATACTCTGTAAACATTGATTCCTAACTCTTTTCTTCATCTCCCTTCCCTTTTGCCCCCAGATGTCCTCTCCCTCTTCAGGAGCCCTGAGACCTAGCATTCTTCAGCCATGCTCAGCTCTCCAGGAAAACTATGAGTCACTTAGATTCCAGTGCCAGGTCAGGGCAGTCTGTCTTCCTCAAGAGCATTTCCATTGGCAGTTCCAGATTCTAGCAAAAAAGCTCAATTCCTGCCTCTCGGATATTCAGTTAGTTGAGAGCTGGCTCAAACAAATGACATTCAAGGGAACTGTATTGAGGTACCTTGTAATCATTCATTTAATTATTTATGAAGACCAGCAGTTGGCCTTCCATCTCCAGTTAAGTTGACCACGGCTCTAGACGCTTATACAACAATACAGTATATATATTCCTTAAAATCCTCATATTCTGCACAGTTGCATTCAAAAAACAAGCATGACTTATAGGAAAAGCAGAGTTATGAGCATGCCACCAAAAACCTATTTGATTTTGTAACCAGGACATTAACAAAAGCAAATACTAAAAGGTAAAGAAAGATCACTCTAAAAAGGACATAACCTTTAAAAATGGTTGAGGACGGCCTGATGAAAAGGATTGTAAGGAAAAGATCAAGTTGTTGAATTTTGGAGACAAGGATGCAGTGGACTAAGATCATAGGCAGCGATATAAAAACAAAAGCCACGTGCTTTCTGAACCAAGAACCACATGTCCGTCTGAGCTGCGAACTCTGTGAGTTGCTGTGTTCTGTGTTTGAGTGCATTTTATTTAGCTGCTAGTTCTTGATCGTACAAAATAGTAGCGTTCTAGGAAAATTGCATGTGGAAGCGATACAGCTTTTAACTGTGCTGAGATCATTTTCCTGTTTGCCAGTCCTGTACAAGCAGTTCGTGTTACAGTGACATACTCTGTAGCAGGTCAGACTGTTTCTAGATCTCAATGGCTTAAATCCCAGACGTAGAACACAGGGGGATGCAGGTGAATTAGGCTCCATTCCTGTCCTCAGAAAACTCACGGTCTTGTGTGTGAGACATGAGAAAATGAACTCAAATAGCTGTAGTACAAATGCTGTGTGATGGGGGAAAGGAAATAATGTGTAAGATTGTGGGGGGTTAGGAGGCAAAAGCTTTTAGGTGGGTAGAATTGGCAGGAATTCACCAGGCAAGGAGAGAGGGCAAACAGAACAAGTAGAGGCCTAGGGACTAGAAAGCGCTCGGGGGATTAGCATATTGTGGGGGTATCCACCTGGGGGTTGGAGCCAATTCATAACGTAAGGGAGCAGTTCAGACAGGGACGAAAACAGAGGTTGGCCTCAGAGTGTGGGAGACCTTGGCTACAGAGATAGGGGCTCTATAGAAGGATTTTGAGCAGGCGAATGATGTGATCAGAGCCCATCTTTCCAGAAGCTCCTTCTGGCAGGCCGTGCTGGATGCAGTGGTGGGAGTGGAGTGCAGTTTGGGGGTATTGCAGCCGTCCCTGTGGGAAGTGTGAGGACCCTGGCTGCACTGTCACAGTGACACACAGTGGCATGGGGTGTGCAGGGAGGACACTACACCACAAATATTTTGGGGACAGAATCTGAAGTATTTGTCAGCTGAATGATGGTGCAGGGCTCTGGTGGTACCTGTTTAATGATGATGAATTGACTGTTTGCAGTAATGACAGCTGTCATCACTGAATATTGTAAAAGATGATACTAAGCTAAAACTAACTGTAAAAGTCAGTATATCTGTTACTCTACCTTCCTTTCTCTCTCTCTCTCCCTCGCTCTCTCCTATCTACCAGGCGCTTTGTGTTAACTTTTCAAAGTGTTTTCTGTCCCTTCCAAAGCTGACAGAGTTTGTCAGGAGGTTTCACCCATTCAACCCACATTACTTGACACACTGTTACTTGCATTACAAAGCACTGCATGAGGAGCTCTTGGTAAAGAGGTGATCAAACACAGATCCTCCCCTCCAGAGTCACGTCTGTGCTATTGAATATCGAACCACATGACTACATTACTTATTAAAAACTAAAAAGGAGGGAGGTGGTAGAATAGGTAGAAAAAATACTGGAATGTTTCTTTTTAAAAATTTAAAAATTATAATTATACTTTAAGTTCTGGGGTACATGTGCAGAATGTGTGGGTTTGTTCCATAGAATATTTCTTTTTAAAAGTCTCATGCCCTAATAACAGGATAGACTAGTGTTATTCATTAACCTACAGAAGTATGAACAGAATGTGATTTTAGACACAATTACATTTTCTCAGTATTGCAAAGTTCCAGAAACTACTTGGAGCTTTATGTAACATTTCCATCAAGAGTCACAAGAACCTTGTGAGAAAGATGGTATTACCCTCATTTTTTTTTTAATGAGGAAACTGAATTTTCAGAAAGTCACATAACTAATCCAGATGTCACACAGCTAATGAATCATGAAGCTAAGGTCCACATTCAAGTTTGCCTGTATTCTAAATTAATACTCTGTCTCCACATGATCTCTTCTGGCGTCTTTCTTTTCCGTCTTCCTTGTTCACCTTGAAGCTATCAGTCTTACCAACAGCGGGTGTGACATCCCATCATGACAGTAGAATTGCGGCAAACAGCATGTGGGCATTTGAAATTCACCAGCAAGAAGCACTGTGTTCTGACTCACTTTGAAAGCATACCAATAAAATCAGGTATTAATTTCAAAAACTTGTGTTCAACCTCAGGCCTTACTTTTTGGTTGGAACCAGTCCAACAACTAAAGAAAAATTAGGAAGGCATGACCTCTAGTGGAAAGACAGAAAACTTCGCGTGATTTTGCTGGAGAGTTTCTCCTCAAACCACCTCGTTTTAGACTGGCATTATGGGATTTTTCATCTGAAAGTTACTCTCATCACAAGACGTGGGTCTGTGTTCAAAATGTCATTTTTGTCACTATCTTAAAAGTGGAATTTTTGCATCTCACAATCATAGCACACCTGGGTTTGAGTCCTTTACTGACCTTTCTCAAGTAGGCACCATCTTTTAAAAGATTCATCCTCTAGTCTTTTTGCCATTTCACTCTAAAACCCAAATTGGACTTTTGGAAGGGAGACAGTATGAATACAGGTGTCTGTATTTAATGGTCTCTAAATTCAACTCTGGGACAATAGATAGCTTTGGAAATTGTACACCTCTATTCAAACTGTTCAAACTGTGTGATCTTTGGTTTTAAGAACTGAGCTGTAATTGTGCCCATCGCTGCAGGTTTATTGCTTGGCTGCCAAGTCAGATCCACACTTGATACTCACTGACACCCCGTGTATGTGCCCCCAGCCAAAGTGTGGTCTGTGCGCCAGTTGTCCTTAAGGATTCGGCTGGTGATGCATTCACTTTGTCTATACTTGAGATTGAATAGAGGACAAAAATCAGTCCCTATCTGTTGGGTAGAGGGAGATGAGGGCCCTGAAAAAAATAGCAGAAATCTAGCACAAACACATCATTTTCTTTCAAAGTAAATGGATACTTGGGTGGTTAGAGATGAATGAATTCCCCAGTTGTGAAGAATGAGACTGGCCACATCCCTCCTGAATCTCAATTACTGTCATGTTTCCAAAAGCCCGCCAAAGTTGTCTTTCCTGATTTGAAGAGTAGCCAGTCTCAGCCCTTCAAGATCTTAGAGAATTACCGAGACAGTAAATTCCTCTCTCTATCTTGACAGCTTTGCCTTTCCCGATTTCATGCAGTTAAACTCTTTGCTTTGAAATTGAGAGAGAGGCAGTCTCCATTTTTAAAAGCATTTCACCATTGCTAGTTTAAAACACATGTCTCCTTGGAGATGATGCTTCCATCCTTCTGGGGTGAGACATGGGAACCTGCATTTTTAACAAGCCTCTTGGTTTGAGACCCACACATGAAGTAGGGAGTTCTAGATTGACAGTCAAGGCCTTTGGGTTCTTTCTGGCACCTGTACCAGATGCAGTGCTGTGTCACCTTTGCTTTCTGGGCCTTAGCCGTGTCTTATGTACCATGGCAGTTGGAATAAATAACCTCGAAGTCAGTTCTGGCTCCAGTAACCTCCAATTTATTTATTCTTTGTGTGGAGAACACATATACAACTTAAACTTCAGTCTCCGGAGTCTAAGACTTAGTGTTGTAACTGATTCAAACAACATCCTTTAATGCTATGTAATTAAAGAAACTCTTATTTCTCCCTTAGTAGCCATCTTTTGGTTAATAATTTCTGGCTGGAATGTTTGAATGCCACTGATCATTCACTGACTTGCCCCATTTTTAGATGGTTGGGGAAAGTAGACGAAAGAAGCCATCTTTCAAAATACAGCTTTCCCACTTCAGCTTTATGGGATTCGTCTTGGACTTTGTCGAAGACTTTTCTTTTTTTATTGAGCGAGCATGGATTTAAAAACGTGGCAGCTTTGCCCTCTTTGAAATGATCTACCCATGCTTTTAAACTGCAAATTTCAACTTCTGCAGATAGCTTTGGCTGGGTATTTTAAGTCTGACTTCTTTTGATCTAAATGTTTTCAAGCTCAACAATAAAAGTATGTTTTTACCTAGTTACTGAAAGCAATTATCGGGTAGGCAGTTTTGTCTCAGAAATAGATTCAGCTCTTTATTAGTCTGTCAGGCTGTCAGTATCTTTTTTTTTTTTTTTTTCATGTTTGTTTTCCTTGGAAAAACTCATTTGATCCCTTAGCCCTTTCTTAAATTACAAAGATAAGTGTAGCTGTACTAATCTGAACTTCTGGATGTATGGAACATTCCAGCTTTATATGATGGAAAACTAAGGCTTACTAACTCATTGTTTTTCAAAATAGCATGTTTTTAGGATATTACTTATCTATTATTTGAAAACTATATTGAGGAAATTAGTATTTGAAATAACATTTACTTATCTAAATGGAGGTGAAAACAATAGAAGCAGGAGGTCATTGTTAATAAGCCATGTGGAATATTGATTAACAGCTATTAAGCACTTGGTTATTGACACTTATAAAGTTATTTTTAGCAAGGATGTGTGTTTATTTTGCTGGCATAGGTAAGGAAAGAAGGGTATCTTATCAGTAACCCAGGCAGTCTAGATATAAGCATCATAGATTCCTCCCAATAGAGCAGCCTTTACATTTCCAGCCCTTTCTCCTACCTTGCAGCAGGTTGACAACTTGATGGGGAAAAAAACAAATGATACCTCCATCTGTCCTTCAAATAATCGTGGGTGGTCAGATAAGTTTTAGTCTAGATTAGGCCAAAGAACTGCGTGGATACTTTGTGTACTCATCTTGACTAGTTACTTAGGGCCAGGAGCCTCAGCTTCCACATCCCTACATTGAGAACTCTAGAGCTCTTCACCAAGTAATTATAGGGAACAAATGGGAAAATGATTGTGGCCATTTTCTGGAAACTGCAAAGCATCATACAATATATGTATTGCTTATTTTGACAATGTATTGATTGAAGGTAGGTTAAAAAATTTTCATTTTATTAATCATCTGAGCTCCTAAGATCTTCAGTATATTTATTCATTTGTACAGAATGAAATTGTCTTGAAGGAAGAGTAGGGTCTTAACCTCATAACATCAATGACTGTTTCCTGTGACTTCTTTTTCTTTTATTCCTGGAACCTGAGGCTTTATTCATTCATTCATTAAAAAAAAAAAAAAAAAATCAGCTGCAGTAAGTGCAAGCACTCTGTGCCTTCCAATGAGGTCTTGAATATGCATTGGGAACTCATTGTCAGGCATGATTCTTGCCAAGACCAAGCATTTTTCAGTCTTGGCTCAATCTAGATGATCCCTTTAGCTCCTAAATTATCAGGAGGATTTTTGCAGGGGAACCAAACGGAAAACTTGTAAGTCACTGGGTGGAACCTCAAAGTAAATAGGACTGGAACTGATGCTTTTAATGTAGTCTTATCACATCTTTAGCCCCTTGATGAGCTGTTTCCCAAAGATTTTATACTAGGATTTTTAGATCTCAGTGCCCAGCTAGAAAACTCTTAGTAAATGAGTAGAGTCTGGATGCCATCTCCTGGCAGTTACTGGGAATGGCTTAGTAAGAAGGAGTCCATTTATTTGTAGGTTCCCACTTACATATCAAAGGAAAAAAATACGTGGTTATAATGTTTTCAGAAATCAGGTATTAGACTTTGATCGTAGATGTTTACAGTAACTTTTCTCCTACTTTTCTGATGGCGTTGTAGACTAAAAATTGGTGCTTTGGAGAATGTCCTAGAACTAAACTACTCTCGAAGAACAGGAGGAGATGTGTCTTTGTAGCTACAGTATCATTAACAAGCCCCTAGCTTCTCCTTCATCTCTTCTGAGCATGTGATATGATTCCCTTGCTTGCAGATACAGAGGCTCTGGAGTCTGTCCTTATGTCTCACAATGACAGTGTTATCAGTCTATCATCTGACATTGTCATCTTCTATAATGATAGAGTTTATTTCAGTAAACTCTGTCATTAGGCTACACCATCTATTGATTTAGCTTACTCTGCTGAACTCCTGTCTCAGGGTGGGAGATACACAGGTCATCAGAGGGATACTTGACAGGTAAACACATAATTGATAATTGGTGTAAACACTACAGTAAAGAAAGTATGGGCCAGGCACAGTGGCTCATGCCTGTAATCCCAGTACTTTGGGAGGCCAAGGCGGGTGGATCATTTGAGGTCAGGAGTTGGAGACCAGCCTGACCAACCTGGTGAAACCCTGTCTCTACTAAAAATACAAAAATTAGCCGGGTGTGGTGGCACGCACCTGAGTCCCAGCTACTCGGGAGGCTGAGGCAGGAGTTGGTTGAACCTGGGAGGTGGAGGTTGCAGTAAGCCAAAATTGTGCCACCTCACTCCAGCCTGGGCAATAGAGTGGGACTCCCATCTCCACGGGAAAAAAAAGTAAAGAAAGTACAGACAAAATGTGATTGAATGAATAGACTAAACATATCATTTAGAATTTCTGTACAATTTAAATTTGCCTTGAGGGTTTTATGTATGAGTAAAGTGAGTCCATTTGAGCAAAGCTCCACCCTGAAGGTTGGTTCCTGGAGTAAGCTCTTTTTTTATGCACTCTCCCCAACTTAATCCCCATTGTTCTCTTTGGAAGTTAAGGAAGAAATGCCTGTATCCGAAGAATATATGGATTTTCACCTCGCCACAGCTTTCCAGAGATCTTAACATGTCTGCTGAGAAGTGGCAAGAATTGAAATAACAGAGCAAGAAATAATAGGGAAGTTGCTAACTGTAAATGCACAGAAAAGCAAGCTTGCTAATCCGAGAAGGCTAATGAACTCTTTTCGAGAATTGTTCTCAGATCTAGTTTTAATACGACATATCATGGATCTATAACTGATTGTGGGAAAGAACGAGTAATGCATTGTCATTAGCTTACACTTCCAGGTTCATGGCCAGTTGTACATATGAAATATTGTAATTTCATCAAGAATTATTAACAGACACGAGCCTGTCTGTCCCTGCTTTACACCCCCCTCCACCTACTACAGTTCTAGAAACAAGGATTACTTTGCCATGGGAGTTTACTTGGGAGGTAGTACTAAGAAACAGGAGTGAGGGAATAGAGCAATTCAGACAGGCGAGAAAAGCCAATAAAGGTCCTGTCCATTCATAAGCTATTGAATGGGTTAATCTGAGAAGTTGTGTAGAACCCAATGTAGAATCGCCCACAGAGTCTGGGGAAGCTAGGGCATTTATCTACTGATTCTGCCCCACTGGTTGACAGTTGCCCCCTTCCCACCCCCATATCAGTTCTCTTGCATTAACTCCCCCGTACTTCCTGGCAGTGGCTGGAGAGGGGTATAGTCAGTGGCCCTTGAGGAGAGGGTCTGGCAACATCTGGTGGACTGCCTGTCACAGCTTCAAGTGAATCCAGGGGTGGGCTGGGGACACAGGGCAGGATGCACAAAGTCACACACACACACACACACACACTAGGAAAAATGTAAATTAAAGTGCAGTCTGTGATAATAAGGAACTATTACTTTTGTTTAGATATGAGGATGGTGGTTATACTTAAAAATCTTTAGACAGATGTCTTTAGACAAATGTCTTTGTCTAACTGAGAAAGTATTGTTTATGAGTAAAATTATAGATTGGGATTTACCTTATCTTGCAAAAAAATTGGGATAAATGAAATAAGAATGGCAAACGTAATTGTTGAAGTTTGGTGATGGATACATAGGAATTCATTATACCATTATCTCTACTATTGTGTATGTTTGAAAATTTCTGAATTAAACAGTAAAACAAGTTAGTAAACTTGTCTGAAGTAAGACAGGGTCTTCTTTGACTAGCCAATAATAGTTTGTAAGTTCTTTAGAGGAGGCTTCTTTATCTAAATTGGGATCATTTTTAAGCTAATTTAGCAAATTCGAATGTGTAGTATAGATCCCCAATCCCGGTCTCTTTTAAATGGATACTGACACATTTTTTTAGGGTGCTGGTCACAGGAGCATTATCTCTTATGACAGTTTGATGGATACCAGTTTTTGTTTGTTTTTAGAGAAGACACAGAATTCTTTGTTTCTTTCTCTGTATTTCAATGTGCCTGATACGGGTTTTGTACAGAGACAAAATGTGACTGTAATAGATACTGCTGTGTCTGAAAAGGGAAAAGACTTTCTTGCTTCAGAGTTCAATACGAGTTTCTAGCTTTGTGGTCAGTATGTTTTTGGCTATCATGTTGCTGGCTGCCTCCACCTGTCTCCTTAACCTAGTAGTAGAAACTTAGGGGATATGACCTTCAAATTAAGGCTCTGATGTTGGGTTAAAATAACAAATCAGACTGTGCGTCTGAATATGTGGTAATATTTTCAGAGTTTGTCCTGGAGGCCTGAAAGAATTTCAAGGATGCTGTTGTGATTAAAACACTTGTGGAATGTTCTTTGAAAATTGTGCAAGAGCTAAGTATGCAACACATATGCACATGCACACATGTGCTGCACCTAGCTGTATGTCATGGCACTAAGTACCTTTTTGTAATGTCATTTATAATCATGTCTTTCCTATGATCCTTTACCCATTTGCTCATATACTTTATTCCCCAGAGATGACTACAGTCAGTTTTTAGTCTGCTTTAGAATCTGTTTACACCAAAATAGAATTTGTTTCATTTTTGGATGGAGAAATAAATTTCTACTTCCTGTTTTCTGTACTGTCTATGTGGAAATTTTAAAGTCCCAAGGTATTACATTGTTTATTCTCTCCTAGAAAAGCCCATTTCATGCAGAAAAGCAGCATAGGATCAACCTGAATTTGGATCCCAGGTCAGCTATCATGGCCATAAACAATTTATTTGGCTGCTATTTTTGAAAAAATTTCCTTATCTGTAAAATGGGGACACTATTTCTCACTTGAAAAGGCTAAGAAGATTGAATGAGATGACACAGGTAAGGCATTCGGCCTGTGCGTTAGCGCATGGTAGTGGCATGGATTATTTGTGCCCTTCACAGAGAGCCCTTGTCATGATATGTATGTGCCTCAAACATGTACTATCAGTTCAGCTCTTCTTTTGCTCTTAGGTGTGTCATTGCTAGTATTAGTTATCTCTTTGTAAATTGGTAAAGTCAGCTGGAGGATGTGACAGCAGTGGAGGTGTAGGTTACAAATGACACAGAGTAGGCCAGATGAGAAGGAAGGGCAGCATCCAGCATTTGGACTTAATGCTCAGATTTGATCTTCTTACAGCCACTGTTACTGGACCCATACTGGATGGTCATAGGTGGCTATAGAAGTCTGCTTTATAGTTGTCTGTCTTCGGTAGTAGGTTCTTGTGATGGGCA
The DNA here is from genome assembly GCF_049354715.1 of Callithrix jacchus. Classification (NCBI taxonomy): domain Eukaryota; kingdom Metazoa; phylum Chordata; class Mammalia; order Primates; family Cebidae; genus Callithrix; species Callithrix jacchus. The sequence continues at coordinate 21,711,298 of NC_133516.1, read as the reverse complement.
GCCAACTTGGAAGACGTCTATACCGAGCCTCCATCCCTGCTGAAAGTTCTGATTGATCTTCTCTTGGGATAGGCAAGGTACTGCCTCCACAGCCAACATTGTTAGAAAATTCTACCTGATGGATGAGTTTACAACATGACACAGAAAACTTCTCTCTGTGTTCCACTTAGCAAAACCATGTAGGTAAATTCCACTTCTCCTTTACTAGCACAACTTAGCAAATATTGGAAGATGGCTCTCATAGCCTTTTTGAATTTTCTATTCTTCAGGCTAAACAATTTTTACTCCTCCACTTCCTCTTCTGCATTTTGGCTAGGACCACATTCATTTCCTTTAGTGGTATTATCTCAGCTTATAATCACGTTATTCACGTGTAATTATCTGATTGGCACGGGAGCTATTCACGCTGCATATCACAGATTCCCATCTCTCCCAGCATATGGTAGAATTGTGCTATCTTCCATGGCTTGGGTGGGACCATGTGACCAGTTTTGACCGATGATTTGTTCATAAAAATTATGTATGTCATTTCCACGCCAGAGCATATAACTGCGGAAAAGAGAACCTCCAGAGCCGTCTTTGCCTCCACTGGAGTGACTGTGAAGTTCTTTCCTGACAAGGCTTGCTCTATCCATCTGGGTCTTCAATTAAGGAAAGAAAAGCACCCCCGTCTCTCCTGCCCCACTCACCCTGATGGTCATTTAGTGTGAATAAAAAATAAAACTGTGTTGTTCTGAATCACTGAGATTAGCTTTGTTACTCAGCCTAACTTCATCTATCCTGACTGGTACAGTTAACGTTTGGCTTTCTCACTGAATAATCAGCATTATACAGTGAGGACAGTGTCTGTTTCTCTTCACCTTTGTGACTTCAGTGCCTAGCCCATTACTAGCTCATAGGAGACGCTCATACTTACTGTGTGAATAAATAGAATCTGAGTTTTGAATCCTATCTTCATCCTTGTTACAGTATCTTGGACTTGGCCTACTTCATTATTTTTCTTCTGAAACGTAGACTTTCCCTCCCATTCTCCTCCCCAGTTAAACACAGCTTTCCAGTTTTGGAGTAATTAAGTAGTTTACATGTGCATCCCAAAGTGAGAAACGAATGGAAACTGGACCCAGCTGGGTCACAGGCAAAGAGTCAGTGAAGGGGTACAGTTGACTTAATTCTGAACATCTCCATCGCAAGCTTATGGGTTCTTGTGAAGATCAGGAGAGCATTAATGTGTTCATCTGATATATTTCTGTATCCTTATGTAGCTGTTTGACACCATATTGGCATTACTCTTGCTTTTCACTTACTTTTTGTTTTTTTGGACTTTCAAAAATGAGCCTTCTAAAGTAAACACTCTTATAAATTGTCAATCTGTAACATTTGTACCCTATTGTGACTTTGGGAAGCTGCTAGGTAGGGCGTATAAGACTCTCTTTTGAGTCTTGCCTGTAAGTTCTGAATGGCAAAAACCATGGGTTGTTAAACTATCCTAAGTACTGAAAAGAAAGAAAGGGCAGGACTTATTTGATGGGAAAGAATATATTGATAATATATTGATATGTATATGCATGTGCCAACAAACCCTGTTTACCGATTGCCAGCTAAGCACAAAATTACACACTAAGTAATTTGTTGTGCATTTTCTCATTTTATTCCCATGGCCACCCAATGAACTTGTCATTGTTCTACAGTCTCATTTAAGGAAGCCAAGACCCACAGTGGTTGATGTTGGTCATGAGTGGATTAGACTTGAGTCCAGGTCTAACTCATGTTCACTGTTTAAAATCGCTAAGTAGACTTTGACAAAGCCCACCAATTTTTAAGAACTCCAGTTTTAATTTTTAAGAAGGAAAATAATAGAAGATTGGAGAGGGATTCTTTTCTTCCTGTCATTTAGATTATTACTAAACACTTTTATACATACATGTTGACAGGATTTCATATTGTGTGGCAAATTCCATTATCCTCGGTTGTGCTTAATGAGGTATTCAAGTTGATTGAAAGCAGTGGTACACACAAAAAGCAGGTGCCTTTTTATCTAAAGTCTGTACTAGCAATGCAGTAAATAAACCTTGACCACAGGGAGGTTATAAATGTCATCTAAGACAGGATCTTTCATTTGCTACGCTTTTTCATGAGTTACAGTGCCAAATGCTTTACAGTTGACCCTTGAACAACAGACGTTTGAACTTCACAGGTCCACTTGTAGGTGGGTATTTTTCAATCAAATGCAGATTGAAAATACACTATTTGCAGAATATGAAACCCACTTAGACAGAGGACCAACTTGTTGTATAAGTGGATTCCACAAGGTCAACTATGGGACTTTTGAGTATGCCCGCATTTTGGTCTCTGTAGGGGTTCCTGGAACCAAGGGACAATTGTGTATTGTTATCTTGTTTAGGAGGAAGGATACACCATGAACACAGCCCACAATGACAGTAGGTGTCAAAAGTGCTGACTTAGGAGTCCAGGTCAAGACCCTCCACTAGGATGGACAGGTTGTTCATTCCATGGGGAACCCGGGTGAGAGGACTAGAAAGGGCGAGAATCCAGCCTGCCATCTGCCTGCCACCCTGTGTGTTGTGCCACATGATGGCATCCACTCAGAGGAAGCAGCAGTGGCTAGCAGCAGTCTTGGTATAGCCAGGGGAGAGAATACTTCATTCGTTTCCCTTCATCTAACATGTTTTGTGTGCCTTGCATGTGCTAGAGGCTTTAAATAGATTATCTTGATTGCATCTTTAAAATAACTCTGTGGAATCTGTGTTATTTCTCTTCCAGTTTTATGTGTGGTAGGAAAAAGGAAGAACATATGGAGAAAATGAACTAAATATCTACTATGTGCTTAGACATTTCATAGCAATCCTGTAAGGGTGGGTTTTTATATACATTTGTTTACTTTTCATCAATTTGTTTTTAATGGATAAGAAATTGGAAGCTCAGGTTAATTTGTCAATCTCACTTAAATGATAAATGGCAAGCCCAGGACCCAAGCCCAAGCCTGTCCTGAGTCCAGTTTTCTTGCATACATATCAGTATCAAAATGGGGAAATACCAAGAAAGATTCCTTTGGAGAGACATCTTTTATATCAGTCCTAATATATATATATATATATATTCTGGTCAATAGGGCATTGCCATTACCATACATGAATGAATCAGTTTTCTAAAAAAATAAAATTATATGCAGTTGTCTCAGATTATGCAAAGTAAAACAGACTCTTTGACATACAAAACATATTATCATAATTGTGAGTACTAATAACTCAGAATATATTGAAACACTGGAGAGCTCCATTTTTGTCTTCTGTATTTCCAGGGTCTTACAGTCTATTTGGGAATACTAATGGCTCTATCAAGGCAGATCAGGCCTGTTCTTCCTTATGATAAATGTGGATGGTCAGACATGTTCTGCCACTTGTCCAAGGTTACCAAGTACCAGCTCAGTCAGGAGACCCCCACCCAGGTGGCGCTAAAGGCAGTGAGAGGCCAGACACCCAGAGAGAATGGCCAAGTGGGTCTATCTGGGAGGCTAGCAGCCTATTGAGCTGACAGCCTCAGGGGCTGACAGCACCCCAGGCTGAAGGCCCCAAGCAGATTCTGATCCACATATTTATTGTCTCTTGACAGGTGATTCTTATTAATAAATGGGTGTTCTGTATTTACTCATAACTCAAAGTATATACCAAGTAGGCAGCTGTGAACTGCTTACCACTAATTGCACACTAAAAGGTATTCTCCACTAGGGAGCCATGGGGGCAGGGTAAACTTAATGTTTCTCAGCACAAGGTCCCACTAAAGATTTGACCAATGAAAATGTAAAGCTGGCACATTGCTATGCCCTGAGACCTCGGCTACTTCCCTCTTAAGCCATTCTGCACTCACGTCAAGTCAGATCGTTTTCAGTGGGAGATCCGTATGTATGTGCCATTCCAATCTTTGCAGCAAATGTTGCAATGCAGCAATGCTGATAATCTGTCACTAAGGCTGTATGACCCCAAATGAGTGATTTCTCCTCTTGGAACCAGTTTTTTCTTCAGATAGATGATTTCTGGGCATAAATGAGGAAAGGGCTAAAACCTTTTCCACCTGGGGTCACTAAGAATTCCATATATTAGTGACTTTCATAGGAAAAGGTCACCATGGCCACATCTCAGATGTTTCTCAGAATGTCAAGTAAGCTTGACAGAAATACTTCCTCCCTTGAAACATAAACCATAATATTTTTATAGGAAGGTTTTATATTGTTTATTGTCAACTGAGGAGACTTACCCTAGGGGATGCATCAAAATCAAAGAAGGACTTTGTCAACGTCATCCCACCTGCCTCCCATTAAAACCCACTGCCAGAATAAGGCACCGTTCATTATTGGTATGTGCTGCACAAGTTGGAGCCATTGTTTTTATATGAAACATTGAATATTGCTGAGATATTCAGGCATATATAGATATACTCGAAGGTATATAAAAAGGTCAAATTTATCTAATTTTGTAATTTTATAAGACATAAAAAATTATACTTCTTTTATAAATTTTTCTCCCTTCAACGTGTGTGTGTGTATGTGTGTGTGTGTGTGTGTGTGTGTGTGTGTGTATTTTAAAGAAATCTATACAAATACTATTTTGACTTATCTACTTAGTATTTCTTGAACTCTCCATTTGCGTTTTCATAGACTTACTGGGATGGGGTTCTGAAGACGGCCAGAAATGATACTTACTTTTTGTGCTCTAGTATTAACAATCTGGCATTATATGTTTGAATAATGAAGGTTTACAATTTCAATTTATGGAATATGATATAGTTTTATTCAATAGAACATGAAGTCAGGGACAGAGTTCCATTTTTCACTTGATATTCTAAAGGTAATCAGCAGATAGCTAAAAGGATGACATGAAACACATTCCTTAAACTTAGGACCCAGGTATCTATATAAAAGGGTGTTGTTAAGATATTCTTAAGTAGGCTGGGCGCAGTGGCTCGTGCCTGTAATCCCAGCACTTTGGGAGGCTGAAGCGGGTGGATCACGAGGCCAAGAGATCAAGACCAGCCTGGCCAACATGGTGAAACCTTGTCTCTACTAAAGATACAAAAATTAGTTGGGTGTGGTGGCACGTGCCTATAGTTCCAGCTACTTGGCAGGAGAATTGCTTGAACCAGGGAGGCGGAGGTTGCAGTGAGTCAAGATCATGTCACTGCGCTCCAGCCTGGCGACAGAGAGACTCTGTCTCCAAAAAAAAGAAAAGATATTCTTTAGTAAAAACTATGAAATATATCAAAACCAAGGAGTGGAGAATTATAGGAAAGGAGGTTGAGTGGCAGTTTTACTTAAGAGCAAGCATATGCCAGTGCTTCCATGAAAAGAAGAGACCCACCCAAGGGAATAAGTTATTCTCTATCCTTCCTTTTCATTTTTGCTGCTAACAAGCTCAGTAGTATATGTGCATCTTCCTTTTGTTCCCACTCACAGCTTTGGATAATCTAAAGCTAAACAGCCATAGTCACTAGATCTAACCTCCTGTAATTATACAAAAAAACCTTAGATCAGTTCAGAGATGGCCCTTGTTGGAACTGATCCCTATAGCCAAAGTGTGCAGTTGAAAATTTTTCCTCCTCTGTCTTTTTCCCTTCCAGCCCTGTCTGTATTTTGGTTGCATGGCAACCCATCTGCCATGATAGCTGATGTCAGCTCATTTTCACTTAAACTTAGCCCAGGAAAGTTTTCAAGGAAGACATTTTTGGGCTTGTGTAACGCTGGAGAAGGCTCCGGTTGTGTTACCGTATCATTTGTAAAACTGCAGACTAATGGGCTCAGGGAGGCTAAATGGAAATGTGGATGTCCGAAGGGATTAGCTTCTGGAACAGTGTGGCCTCAGGGACTTTGTTTAACTTCCAGGAGCTTAGTAAATGAATGTCTGCAATATTCTCTCTGCTGCTAAAGGTCTTTCTTCACTTTAGAAGGAATAAGAAATGTTCAAAATTATCCTACCTCCTGAATATTAGAATTTAGCCAAATACTTCATATTGGCTCCCTTGGATAAAGGGTCAACATTTTAACGAGATGGAAAAGCATCAGTTGGGAGGAAAGAGAATGTGTTTTTCATGGGCAGGAGTTTTGTAGTATCTATATTGACAAGTGAAAACAGGTTAAAACTTCTTAAATCCAGCAGAGGGCAGAAGGGAGTTTCAGCTATGGCTTACCTAAAACTATGAACAAAATTGTGACAATCCCAGGCAAAATTGAGTGGCATTTTTGTATAGAAATTATCTCTAGGTTGTTAAGGCACAAATTACCTTGATTATACAGGCAAGTCTTAGCTGGTGTGCCCAAAGCCAGTTTTCTTCTGTCCAGGACAAAAGGATATATAGGATTTTGAGTTAGTTATGCCTAAGAGGAGACAGCAGTGTGGTATTCAATAACAATATCACTTTAATTGATTCAGATATTATTAACTAACCACAACACAGCATTTCACAGTATTTCTCATGTGTATTTATGGCATTCTGAATGCTAGAGTGAAAGAATGTTTGAAATAAGGACTAAACTATTTCATTATCAAATGTATCTCACTGAAAGTGACTGTTTCAACATGAGTCCAAAAATAATGAAAATGATTTTCACTAATCTGGAATCTGAGAAATCAATTTTATCCTTTAAGGCAATAACCAAAACATGGGGTGGTAGTATTTCTTTACATGGAAAGGTAAGGTTAATATTAAAACATGACATTTGATAAATGGATCTTTGTCTTGGTGTTTATAAGAACTTTCCAGATTAAGTTTGGCTTTAAAAAGCCACTTTTAAAAGGAAAAACGTATTTTCCATGCTGAATTTTTAGTGTTTTCGCTTGGGTAGTATGTAGTACTTTCTGTTTTGCTTGGATCGTATTTAGTGTAGTATGTTGGGTTTCTCAGGAAGCAGCCTCTGAAATGGAGTTAGGATGTAGGTGAGGCAGCACCCTTGGGATCTACAGCTGTGGAAGAGAGGAAGAGGCAGGTTCAAGTAGGAGAGGCTGTTTCTCTGCAGGCACGTCATTCGCCACAGCCAACCCCACTGGGAACTCAGCATTTGAACAGCCCTTGGGAATATCCTGAGCTGGGACCCTCGCACACTGATCAGTTACTGCACTGATCAGTGCACCTGCAACCCCCATCAGCCACAGGACCTGACCTTGGTTAAGACGGCCTTTTGCAGCTGAGACAATCCTTAAGGGATAGCATTGAATCGGCTTGGATAAGCCCTTTATTGAAAAGGGACCTGGAAGCCATATCACAGTGCAGATAGTGTGAGAAACAGCCAAGAAGTCAGGTGTGCTGGATGTTCTTTTTGATGAATTGTTGACACTATAATGTTGGCTAACTTGTTGTTTTTAAAAGAAAATAACTTGCCATATTTCTGTGTGTAAGGAAATGGTACTAAATAAGTTACATTTTCTTGGTTAATTTGATTAAAAAAATAGAATTTTAAAGAGTGAAAAAGAGCACATTTTAATAAATGAGCATTAAATTTTAAAGTATAACTCTCTTAGTTCATTCAGGCTGTTATGTCAAAGTACCTAGACGGAGTAGCTTATTAACAACAAGGATTTATTTCTCACCATTCTGGAGGTCAAGAAAGTCAATATCAAGGTGCCTGCAGATTCATTGTCCGGCGAGGGATGGCTTCTTGGTTTACAGATGGCTGTCTTTTCGCTGTGTCCTCACACAGCAGAAGGGGTGAGGAAGTTCTCTCAGGTTTCTTTTATAAGGGTAGCGGTCTCACACATGCCTAATCACTTACCAAGGCCCCAACTCCTAATACTGTCACATTGGAAGTTGGGATTTCAACATGTGGTTGGGGACACAAACATTCAGAGTATAACAATAATGGTAACAAAACACATGTACATGGTTTTATTTGATTTGGGATTGTCCTGTGAACAGCAAACCATGAATTATAATGAATACTGGAATATTATAATAGTTGGTGGTAGGTCTTTATGATCTTTGGGGAAACACTGTTAAATAAATCACAGGATGACGCTGGTAGTTTGTTAGATAATCAAGCATAAGCAAGTATATAATAAAGGAGAGAATGTATATATCGTTTGTGGAACAATCATTTAAGTCTAGCCTTTAAGTATTTATGTTAATTACATCTATCATTCTGTCTACCTATTAGTTTCATGCATTCGTTCCTTTATCATTTACTCATAGCTTCAATTAAGTGCCTACTGCATGCATGGAGTCTTCTGTGCCTGTTTAATGCATGAGACATGGTTCTCTCAAAGGACTCACAATCTCGTCAAAAATCACATTTGTTAATATCACCACGAATTTAATCAGAAACGTATACAGTTCAGGAAGATGTTAACGCTCATGGTGAAGAGTTTTCTGAAGTTAATTTTCTCTTAGAAGTTTCAGTTTTATCATCAGCAATAAATATTGTCAGTAGTTTCCCTGAAGCCAGGCTCATTTTGTTCATCTTTGAAGAGAATGTCTGCCAAATACCCAAGATTAAATAGCCACAGTTTTCAGTTGTTCTTTAAAGTAAAAATGGTGTTTCATGAGCAAAGAAGCTGGTTCAGCTCACAACTCAGTTACGTGAGTGCTTTTCCTGAAGACAGATTTCCTATTTCAGTATGAGGAAGAGAGATTTTATGGTTACTTCCATTTCATCACACAGACTATTAGGAACATACTCTTTCTTTTTTTTTTTTTTGAGACGGAGTTTCGCTCTTGTTACCCAGGCTGGAGTGCAATGGCGCAATCTCGGCTCACCGCAACCTCCGCCTCCTGGGTTCAGGCAATTCTCCTGCCTCAGCCTCCCAGGTAGCTGGGATTACAGGCTCGTGCCACCGTGCCCAGCTAATTTTTTGTATTTTTTTAGTAGAGACGGGGTTTCACCATTTTGACCAGGATGGTCTCGATCTCATGACCTTGTGATCCACCTGCCTCGGCCTCCCAAAGTGCTGGGATTACAGGCTTGAGCCACCGTGCCCGGCCAGGAAGATACTCTTTCTAATGGCTCAAAGATTGAGATTTAATAAAATAACTTACTTTCCTTCTCCATCCAGGATTTTCTCAAGTAAAACTGGATTTAAAAAAAATATACTAATACGTGTCATTGGTAAAGAACCCACTGACTGCTTTGGCATCAACATCTTGGCTGCTATTAAGTCACCGGCAGTTTTATCCTCCATTGTTTTGCACCATTAGTACACATGTCAACACAGTAAAAAACTCAAACAAGACTGGGCATGGTGGCTCATGCCTGTAATGCCAGCACTTTGGAAGCCAAGGTGGGAGAATTGCTTGAGGCCAGGAATTTGAGACCAGCCTGGGCAATATAGCAAGACCCTGTCTCTTAAAAAAAAAAAAAAAAAAGTCAAACAATGTGTTAGTATTATTATAAAGAGAGTTATAACCTCACTACCCCTTCAAAGTGTCTGCAGCCCACATTGAGAACAGCTGGTACAATGAAAAGTGTAAGTGCAAAGAGCCTGGGAGGAAAACTGCTTTGGCAAGAGGTAAAAAAGGCCTATCCTCATATGATGGCAGGAGATATGGAGAACAGGGAAGGCAGTGAGAAACCCTGGCAGGGGTTCCATGGAAAAGATTTGGCAGTAGAAGGGCAGCGAGGAGTTGACATTTACTGAGGTTTTTTGGTCTGGATAACTGGGTGGATGGCAATTGCATTAACAGAGGTGATGACTGGGGGTGGAGGGGCCCTGGTTTATTGAAAATGATACTGCTTTTCACTGAGAGAGAAAAATCTATCATAATTCCTTCACTTGGAAAAGGGCAGATTCTAGCACTAGTGAGTAAGTACTATCGGCCAGGTCTGTCAGGCAGCCTGAGATCTGGTTTTGTTATGATGAATGAATTTTGGTTCTTGGAACATCAGAGCATTCTGTATTCATGCATAAGACTCTTATGTCGGTGCTTCCCATAATGGTGTTTTTTTTTTTTTTTTTTTCTTTTTTCTTCTAGGAATGGTGCAGAAGCTGGACCAAAAACTTCCAGTGGCAAATGAGTACCTGCTGCTCTCTGGAGGTGTCCGGGAAGGCGTGGTCGACCTGGACTTAGATGAGCTTAATGTCTACGCCCGGGGGACCGACTATGACATGGACTTTACCCTCTTGGTGCCAGCCCTCAAGCTGCATGACCGTAATCAGCCCGTGACACTCGACATGCGCCACTCAGCCTTGTGCCACTCTTGGCTGAGTCTTCGGCTCTTTGATGAGGGGACAATCAGTAAATGGAAAGACTGCTGCACCATCGTAGATCACATCAATGGTGCCACCAATTACTTCTTCTCACCTACCAAAGTGGCCGACTGGTTCTATGATTCTATCAGCGTTGTCCTATCAGAAATACAGAAGAAACCCCAGCGAGGGATGCCAAAGGTGGAAAAGGTAGAAAAAAATGGGACCATCATCTCCATCATTCTGGGTGTAGGGAGTAGTCGCATGTTGTACGATATTGTCCCTGTGGTATCTTTCAAAGGTTGGCCTGCAGTGGCCCAGAGCTGGCTCATGGAGAACCACTTTTGGGATGGGAAGATCACTGAGGAAGAGGTCATCAGTGGGTTTTACTTGGTACCTGCTTGCTCCTACAAGGGTAAGAAGGACAATGAATGGCGGCTGTCCTTTGCCAGGAGCGAGGTGCAGTTGAAGAAGTGCATCTCCAGCAGCCTCATGCAGGCTTATCAGGCCTGCAAAGCCATCATCATTAAACTGCTGTCCCGGCCCAAGGCTATCAGCCCCTATCACCTGCGGAGCATGATGCTCTGGGCTTGCGACAGACTTCCAGCCAACTACTTGGCCCAAGAGGACTATGCAGCCCACTTTTTGCTGGGCCTCATTGATGACCTGCAACACTGTCTGGTCAACAAGATGTGCCCCAATTACTTCATCCCTCAGTGCAACATGCTGGAACACCTGTCTGAGGAGACAGTCATGCTCCACGCCCGGAAGCTGTCCTCTGTGCGCTCAGACCCGGCAGAGCACTTGCGCACCGCCATTGAGCATGTCAAGGCAGCCAACCGGCTGACACTGGAGCTCCAGAGGCGAGGTAGCACCACCAGCATCCCCTCCCCACAATCTGACGGTGGGGACCCCAACCAGCCTGATGACCGTTTGGCTAAAAAACTGCAGCAGCTAGTGACTGAGAACCCAGGGAAGTCAATCTCTGTCTTTATCAACCCTGACGATGTCACAAGGCCCCATTTCAGAATTGACGACAAATTTTTCTGAGTGTTAGCTGACTTTTTTTTTTCCTGGTTCTTAGACTCTGATAATGTGTCGTGTGGTTTGTGTTGCTATCTTTCTGTTTTTTACACATCCAGCCTAGATTGGATTTGTTAAGAACAAATTTTGAGTTTCCTGGTTCTGCAGGATGGTGCAGGCTCTGAAACAGTATATTACTATTTCATATTCTGCCTCTGATTTCGTTGTTTACTTTTTGTAGTTATTGTCATGCTGCTTCGTTTGTAGGATCTTTTTTTTCTTTTTAAGGAGATCTTGAGCCATAGATGAAAATGCCCATGAGTCCTCTTGCTTTTTTCTGTTTCATACTTGATGCAAATTTGTTAATGGGTATGGGGAAACAAATCTCTTTCTTACACTTAAAGATTCTGTTGTATTATTTTTATTAATTTGTCTTTTTTTTTTAATGAGCTTTCACTACTACTGATATTTGAGAACCATACAAACCTGGGAACTACCTGGCATGTTAGCTGGATTTATTTATTTTGACCAGTGACCAGAGTAGTTTCCCCTTTTTCCACTGAGCAATGTAAACTTTGAAAGGGATAATACTACAAATGATGTTTTGGAGCAACTTCATTGAATGTAACTGTCCTCAAATCAGAGAACACTGGGTGGTTTGAAGAATGTGTTTGACAGTTTTCCAAACAGAATTAAGGTTTCCAAATGTTAGTTTTAGCATATGTAATTATTTGAAGCCTTATTTAAATCCTATTAAAGAACATACCATTATAATTATTATTTGCACTAATGAACTGTTTGCCATTGTCAGAATTGAAAAGTGTGTTTCAATATAAATTAACCATTCTTGAAATTCTATTTTTTTTTCATTTTGCCCATTTCTGTCTATCAGTGGAAGGATTGTTTGCATTTGCTTAGTTCTCCTTCAGTTGTGGGGTCCTGTTTTGCCCTCTTTGATATTCCTGGCTCCTGTCTTACTGAGAGAAGTTTTGAAAGCTTTATACATGTTGACTCCATGTAAACTGGGGAAAATACATACTTGATAAAGTGGGTGTCTTTGTATGTATTCCTTTTGGGGTCATAGAGATAAGCTTTTTTGTAAAGTCTCTACTCTTCCTGAGATTTTTAGGAAAACCAGTCGGAAGAACTTACAGTCCCCAAATAGAAGATCTCATGTCTGTTCAAAAATAGGTATTGCTATGGAGCAGGAACCAGGAAATATCGTGTCCTGTCTTCATTAATGAAGTTACTTGCCTGATTTAGGTGCTGCAGAGCATTGGCTCCCTGTTTTGGTATGGACTCATGGCAAACTGGTGTTTAAGAGGTCAGGAGGCCTACTGATCTTTCAGAGGACACCCATGATGTCTACTAATGGAAAGGTCAAGCAACGTTTTCATTTTGGTCTTGAATGTCCAAACTTATGGGTTGGATTTTGGCCAATTGAAATCAGACATTTGCGATCTTGGGTTTTTGCATGGAAATTATTGTAATGCTTATAAATGAAAATGAAATCATTCAACCATTTAAGTCAAACACAAAAATAATAAAAAGAAACATGCTGGCCTTGAAATTTTGTTGTTGTTAGTTTGTAATCTGGGAATTATTTTCTTAATAGTATTATACTAACAGCAATTTCCAATAAATACAGCTGTGGGCTTTCTACTGTCTTTCAGACCAGTTGTCCACATAGCGAACAACCAAGATTCAGCCTTCCTCTTTCCTCAGTTTTACTACTAGTGTCTACCCTCCACATAATTCTTGTCCCACTCAGGAAATGATTCCATCCCCAGCACTGGAAATGGATTGTAATTGGAAAAGCCAATCTGCACAAACCATTTCCCTGGCCACAAACATTAACAGGGGAGGCAGGAGGTATCACAGGATGCATGTCCCCGTCCGGGACATGCTCAACATTCCAAGCTGGAATGCCGAGAGAGAAACATGCACTCCCTCTGGATATGAAGGAGAAAGCATTTGGATTCTTTTGCTACCGACAAGTATCACACAATCATGGCTAGAGCTAGCTTTAGGATGAAGCCGACATTGGATGGCATTATGGAGAGCTGGGAATTAAAACATGACCCATCACATTCTCCAAGTCTGAGACCTCTCCTCCACTAGACTTTCTAGTTGAACGAGTCAACACTTAAGTTATTTTAGCCTGTGTGAATTTGGCTCAAGCCATCAAAATATTTAAACTGGTGTGCCAAACTACCTCAGTATATTTAAACTATTGTGTGGGTGTGTGTTCCCTTTCTTTCTGGGGATGGATATTAGGGTTATCCATATATTCTATCTAAGAGCTGGTTTATGCTATCTGATTTGATTAATTCAAAAAAATAGCCTCTGTAATAACTATGTTTCTGCTAAAGTCTGTTAGAAATATATCATTGTTTGACCATTACATTACACTTTGTAAATTAAAATAGTTATAAACCATCAAAGTAGTAAGCATATTCCAAATCTGGTGCTTTAAACTATAAACTACCTTAACTGTTCTCTGAACTGGTGTCTCAAATACACTTAGTAATATTTCTAATATTTTAAATGCTGTGTTTTCAGACAAAATTCCATTACAGATATAAAGAGAAACATAGTTTCAGTGATCCTCTTGGCCTTGTTTTGTTTTGGCCACTTCTAGTCCTAATGAATTCTTGGTTAAACTTCTCTAAAAAGGTCTAGAGAACCCTGGGCTCTAGTAATTTAAAAATCCTTAAAAAAAATTCCTGGAATTTCCTGTTGGTACCATAACCCAGGCTGGCTCAGATGTTGAGGGTAGGTAGAAATGGGATGTAATCTGATACCTTTTATTTGAAATTGAAGCAAATCATTGAATTACCAGTCTGTCCTTCTGAAGTTCAGAAGACTGGCTAAAATCACTTCTATTTCCAGCACAGAATAAAATGCCTTAAGGCTGGAGTCATAATTTTAACATTACTTATAGCTGACTTTTTGATCGGTGGGAGAGGGGTGGGTGATTTATAAGCTATTACTCAACAGGCCTTCAGTTCTCCAGTGAGGGCTGGTTTAACCTATTTTGAAAGGTTATTCTCGGCGCTCTGGGTTTCTCTTCTGAAATGCAAGGTCCAAAGATGCAAGTAAAAGTTGGTTTTGAGTAGATACAGCCGATTAGCACTTGACATTTAAAAAATATTTCTGAAATTACAGAATTATTTCAGAGAAAGTAAGAGGCAGGCATATGTGGCTAATCTTACTTCTGGGTGGTGAGGTGGGGGAAGTGAAAAGGAGGATAAGAGCCCCTGGTCACTTCACCACAGGCACACGCACACACGAGTGTGAGCACACGTTTTCATAACGCCCATTGGAGGTTTATTTGGGGTGACTTTTATAATGCACTTCCTTGAAGAATTAAGCCCCCTAGTCATGACTAAACGGTGGTTTGGAATCAGATCACTGCCTTGCTGAGAGGAGTTTTCTGACTTGGTGACTTGGAGTTCATTCTTTGCTGGTAATACTGGGAAGGAAAAGGAGGCATGTGTTGAGTAGGGGTGCTGGTCTCCTAGGGTCTGGGGGCTTCCCGTGGCTTCAGAGTTCAGCAGTGGTCTTTAGAGAAGGTGCCTCAAGTTCTGTCCCGGTAAGCTCTTTCCAGAACCTCTTTCCCCAAGCCACTGAGGGGCTGTTTGTGTAACTGTTTCAGGTAGGAATCTGGGAAAGGCTTACTTCACTCTCCCATAGGCTTGCCTAGAGGATAACCCTTTCTGTAATTAAATGGACTACTAGCTACTACTTACATTAAAGGAAAGAAAGGGATCGTTGTCTGTTGCTGTTTCTTTATTAATGTCAAGTAAATACAAATACTTTTTTTAAGAAAATACATTTTTTGAGAAAAGCAGTTAATTTTTAAAATGCATCCCTTATGCTGTAATTTCTTCAACAGGTAAAGAATGTATAATCTAAACACTGTTTAGAATAAATATTCACCAATGGAGAATTACTTACATATCTAAAATTCTACCTTATGTTAATTTACCTGGAAAAATGTCTTTCTTTTTTTAAGGACTGATGCTGTAATAATTTACAATAATTGTGTTTCTCTAGCACCAATTCCAGTGCTATTCTATTAGCGATGAGTTCAAAAGCAGCATGTTTCATAAACCATTTCTTACATCATGCTGAAATTTTATATTGATTTAGTGTGACCCGATTTTTCTGAGTTTGAATTCACAGTTTTTCTTTGCGGTTGGGTCTCAACATTCAGTGAACATCAGAGAGATTGTATGACTGGGTTTGTGTGGTTAAGAATAAGCAAGAAATCTCAGAAAAGTCTAATATTAACCATCATGTAAATATACTGGTGTTCAAAGATGTATAAAGACATATGTAGTCTTCATTTGGTATGCCAGCTAAGATGAGAATGTTTGCATTCTGGACCAGTTTCCCTCTCTTTTCAGGATGAATGGACTCTTAATGTGACCTTGGTGAGGGTGCATTGATACATTTTTCACTTGCCATTTTCTGCCTCACTAATTAATCATGGATGATAAAAGGGGCGAACTTTGGATAGAGTTGAAAATGTATTTCTTTGCTTTTATATCCTTATTTGTAAAATGTGGATTGGAGTAGCTGTTCTCTTCTAGCTTTTAGTAAAAGTGCCTCAGTTTCCAAAATCTCAACTTTAGATCTACAAATATATTTACACACTTGGAGTATTCATTTTGACAGAATATTATTTTTAAAAATCATATTAAGTTGCATCAACACCTGCAGTGGGGCACAGGAAACATTTATTGATCACCTGCCTGTACAGTGTTTGTTAGGAGCTTTATTTTCATGAACCTATATAAGTATCACAACAACTCTAAACACAGTAAGTCTAAACCTCAAGACTCAGGAATTAGGTAACTTGTTCAAAGTTATATTGATAATTAAGTGGTAGGGCAGAATTAGTGTTTTAACCCATTTGATTGTCTGTTTCACAGTTAAGAACTTTCGTCTGGCCAGGCATGGTGGCTCACGTCTGTAATCCCAGCACTTTGGGAGGCCGAGGTGGGTGGATCACTTGAGGTTAGGAGTTCGAAACCAGCCTGTCCAACATGGTGAAACCCCATCTCTACTAAAATTACAAAATTAGCTGGGCATGGTGATGCATGCCTGTAATCCCAGCTACTTGGGAGGCTGAGGCAGGAGAATCACTTGAACCCGGGAGGTAGAGGTTGTAGTGAGCCAAGATCATGCCACTGCACTCCAGCCTAGACAAAAAGAGCAAACTCCATCTCAAAAAAAAAAAAAACTTTCTTCTGTGTCATCCTGCTTCTGGTATTAGAATCTATTTTTATTATTTAGGATAAATTTTATTATGTGCCTACATAGGGAGGCCTGCATTCAGATAACAGGTAAAACCTTGGACTGTGTTCTGATAACAGAACCCATAGTATTTCCAGAGCTTTCATCAGCAGAATAGATGGATCATTTAGAGAATGCTAGGAGATGATAAATGACCATTTATAGGGAATTTTCTGTTTAAGGCAAGGAAATGAACCAAATATCTCTATCATTTTAATTTCTGAGCTCAGGAGTAGACGGTAGAACTGTTAATATTAGCAAAATACTACTCTTTTTAAAGATATGGGGAGAGAGGTATTTATGAATTAGCTACAAATGAAAGGTAACCAAGAATGTTAATGGATCTTTCAGCTGCCCTTGATGTAAAAATGAAATACGTGTAAATAGACTACCTGCATTTTTAGAACAGCATTTCTGTAATTTGGAGGGGGTTTTTGAATATTTTATGAATATGATACCTTTTAAAAATTCTGAGCATTTGTAGACTTTGGTAGACTAAACCCACTATAAAATCTTACTAACATTTTAGAAATCTATAATTTACCATTTACATTAATACTTTTTCAATAGAAATTGGAATCTCAAACTAATTTTCACAGACTATCACCAAACTGAAGACTGTGAGGTGTGGTTTGAATGATGCTCTAGGTGATCAACCCAAGAGACAAGACAGCATTCCATGGTTATGATAGTTGAAGCTACCTTGAGGTAAACAGAAGCTGCTTTTCTGATTCTTGTTTCTTCCAGCCTCAACACAGCCTATGCTTGGAGGACCAAAGAAAATATCTGTTATCATGAGCCAAACTCTTCCTCATTTATGGCAATTAATATATCTAAAGGAGCTTCCCATCTCACAGGTAATAAGAACGATTAAAAATAACATCAGACTCAACTTTTGTGGTGATGGACAGGTACTTTCTATAATGATTGTTGAAATTTTCGAAATGACTGTCCTCTGAAGAGGAACCTATTGAAGGAAGAATGTTCTGTCGTGGGTAGGAAAGGTCAGTCTGAGGCAACATGTGGACCAATAGTGAGTGTGTAGACAAGGGATGCAGATTGTTCTGACATTAGCTATGATACTTTGGGCAAACTTACCTTCTCTGGGTTTTGTTTGTGCTCATCATTTGTAAACTGAGGCTGAGATGTGTGGACTCTCTTTAGAGCTGTCATGAAGAGCTGGTAGCTGTAAAAGAACAAACATCAAGACAACCACTATACACAAAGATTAAGCAGTGATAAGCTATGATGGGTAAATGGGATTTGCAGATCCAGGCTGGGGCTGTAGATAAACCAAGATGGGAAGAAGTGACAGAGAATGCTCAGATAGGTTGGAATAAAAGAGGACATTGCTTCTGCTTGTCTTGTTCTTTAAACGAGGGCGGTATTACTGTTCTGAGAGCTCTCCAAGGCCAGTCTTATGGTCAGGCACAGCTCTCTCTGTGCCCTCTGCACAGCTGTGATTGTGACATCTTATAAAGCTATTGTTTACAAACGAATTTTACTGGAAAACTGAAACTATTTTTGGCTCTCAGGTCCTTAAATATAGCTCAAGCATTGACCTTCCCTAATTCACACATCAGTTTTGTTTAGCTTTTTTTATATGAGAATCCTAAAAGTAAGCCATCTGGGGGTTTGCATGACAAGAAGGTAAGTCTAGGTTGGGTATATAATCTGCTTAAATTGGATCGCCACCTACCACATGTTCTCCACGTGGTAGTAACCTTTGGGGACAGTGTCTCCCATCAGAATCCTGTGACTCTGACAAGATCACAGCATGACTCCAGCCCGTGGAGTCACTCCTTGCTGTCACATTGACCTTGCAGTCATCTTGTGTTTTTCTATGCTAATGGTGTGGAGAAGAAACTAACAAAATATAAGAGCCTAGCAAAATAACAGATAGGCTAAGAATGGCCTCCTTAACAGTGGAGGTCCTGGCCTAGAAGGTGTCTGAATTTTGGCATCACCTGCCTGTTTGTTTCACATAGTTCTATGCCCAGACCCAATCTTTTTATATTGTTAATAATGGTTATAGCGAGTATTAAGTGGGTAAAGAGACCCCACCCAAGTTCCTACATGAATTTCTGTTTTCAGATTTCTGTTGTTAGATATCCTGCTTATCTTTGTGTTTATCTTTTGATAAACACAAAAACCTCATGCTTCAACCTATCCTTAATTCTTTTGAACATTCCTTTTTCACTTTCCTGTTACTTGTTAGAGAATCACTATCTTCTAAGTATTCCCACTAGACAGCCGGAAATATTTTGACAAGCTTTCTGAGGTTTGTACTATAAAAACTGTAGGTATTGGGATTTTTAAATTAAATTTAGAGACTGTGCTTTTTCAAGCTACACATACTCCTAATTCTAAAACATGATTATGCAATAGCCCTCCCCCACCCCCATTAAGAATAATTTATCTATATGGAAGGACAAGTGGATGTCGAAGGGCTTTTCTAAATTTCCTCTGCCTAACTGGATCTCATAGAAGAACCTACCTCACTAGAAAGAATAATTTAAAAAGAAATGTCTCTGTAGCTTATTAATCTAGCATGCTGTTCAAATCTTGAATCTCCTATGGTGGGTAGGGACTAGTGGAGTTTTATTCTAGTGAAATGGAGGTGAACATGAAGGGAAAAATCGGCTCTAGAAAATAGAGGTTCTAAATACACATACACACACATCTTTATATAAAGCATAGTGTGATATTAGTTTAAAAAAACAAAAAGAAACTTTGTTCTGCACCTGTGTTTCAGCCTATGATTAGAGCAGCTTCTGTTGGTGGCCTGTCTACCATTACTGGCCATGTGACTTTATTCTGGTTTCTTTTTCTTTCTGCTTCAGTTTTCCCAAGGGCTATGTGAGTGTGTTAGATTTTGAATGCCCACCTTACCTTGATGTGCTGGTGGTTGGGCTCCAAATTCCTCATCTTTCACTCAGTGGAGCAGCTCTAGGATTATTTGCCTTCTGAACTAGGATTTCCTCTAGGAAGTTATTTGAAAAAAAAAAAGTGTCACTGCTTTAAGTATTAAAAAGCATGAGATGAGATTATCTCTAAATGCCTTTCTGGCTTTCTAAGGAGTCAGTAGTTCTAGAAAGCAAATCCTAATGTGTTGGGGAGTGAAGGACAAGTGGAAAACACTTCAGTCCTTTCACTCAACAAATATTTATTGAGCACTGAGGCTCAACAAACCTAGAAAAACAAAACAACAACAACAACAAAAAAGTAGGAGAACCACTTTCCAGCTTCCTGGAGTTTTTAGTCTAGTGAAATGGGGATGAATATGGGGGAGAACATCCACCCTAGAAGCTCAGATATAGAAATAGTTATATAAAAATTCGGTTATTTAAAAGTTGAAAACAAATATTGAAATCTATTTTCACATGTATCAGCCCACATTGGCACAGTAAATTAAGGTTTCTCAAGCTTAGTACTGTTGACAATTTGGGGCCAGATAACTTCTTGTTATGGGAGGCTGCCTTGAGTATTGTGGGAACCTTTTGCAGCATCTCTTGCCTTGCTCACTACATGCCAGTAGAATCCTGTACCTCCAGTTTTGACAAATGTCTTCAGATATTGCCAAATGTTCTCTGGGGAGCAAAACTGCCTCTAGTTAAGAACCACTGTAGTAAATAATTGTACTTGACCTATTATTTCCTAGGGTATAGACAATTGTACCTTGCCTGTTATTTCCTGGGGATAAAGACAATTATGACTAGCTAAAAGTAACAATTCCTATCAATTGTTGGTTGTATTACATTTTTAAGAGGTGAAGTGCTGATGATGCTTTCTTGAAGTGCTTGCTCAATCAGCTAAACAACCAGCATTTTCCAATGATTCTGGTTACACTCTTCAAGATGGAGCTTTTTTCTTAAGGAACTGACAGTGTATACAGGAAGATATTGATTGTGTAGGTGGAAGTATAACAAGTAGCAAAAGGAAAGGGTTAAATGAATAGTGAGATAATAGTTATCATAGACATTGAGTGTAGGGAGAAGTCTTGGGCTGGGATATTTAGGGAAGGCTTTGAAGGACGGTAGCTTACAGGGAGACAATTGGAAAAGTGTATAGAATGTAAGGAAAAAATAGAGAATAAGACATGGAAAGGCCATGCCTGGTAAAGAAGGACGAGAAATAGAAGTAATCATATTATTTCATTCATTGAGTTCTGAAAATGCTTCTTTAACTGTAGTTTGAATTCAGGAAACATAGCTACAGCAAATTGGAGTAGAGACAGAACTTCACTTCCGATTTTAACTTTCATCAGCCTGAGAAATATATAAAGGAGCTTGACAGTATATGCGATTCAAATGTTAGTTGTCACTGCAATGACTTCACTACTAAATAAGTTTCACGTATGAACACTGTTCTACCTTGTTATTTTTGGTTGAATTCATTAAGAAACATTATCAAGTCTTTAGCAACAACCAATTGCCAAAGCCAGTCAAGGTTTATTAATAGCCATTGAAGGAAGTTCTTTTCATTCCAATAAAGTTCAATCTCAGCCAGTGTCCCAAAATGTCACACACACACACACAATGTTTTTGCCATTGCTGTTATTGACCTTCTTGTAGTTGGTCAATTAAGAATATTCCACTTCTATTTCTCAACAAAAATATTCAGAACGGCGAATAGTTAAGTATACAAGAGCATATGAAGTTGACTGTTGATGTGACAGGTTCAGAACATATAATCAAATATGGTGCTTGAAGTACCTGTGGATGTACAATGGAAGTACAATGAATAATAGTAGAATTAAGCAGTTCATCTTAATACATTTTGGTAAGTTTATCCAACTAAAATTTTTTTCTGCTCCACCGATATTTTTATTATTATTAGTTGTCATGTTTTTGCAGATTCCACTTCAGATTGTACAGAATTAGTATTTTTCTCAATTTCTTTGTATGTTCTCACCCATAATTGCTCCACATAGACTACTAGAGGCTAATTCTTTAGTCATATCCAACTCTGCATTGATTCCTCAAATAAACAAAACTGAGCAATATTAATAATACCTGTGAACTCATCAAGAGCCAAGGAAAAACACTTAAAATTATTTGTCTTGGCCAGGCATGGTGGCTCACGCCTATAATCCCAGCACTTATGGGAGGCCAAGGTGGGTGGATCACGAGGTGAAGAGATCGAGACCATCCTGGTCAACATGGTGAAACCCTGTCTCTACTAAAAATAGAAAAGTTAGCTGGGCATGGTGGCACATGCCTGTAGTCCCAGCTACTCAGGAGGCTGAGGCAGGTGAATTGCTTGAACCCAGGAGGCGGAGGTTTATGTGCATAGAGTTGTTTGTAGTAATATCTGATAGTAGTTTGTATTTCTGTGGAATCAGTCGTGATATCCCCTTTATTGTTTTTTATTGCATCGATTTGATTCTTCTCTCTTTTCTTTTATATTGATCTGGCTGGTGGACTGTTTTGTTGATCTTTTCAAAAAACCAGCTCCTGGATTTATTGATTTTTTTGAAGGGCTTTTGTGTCTCTATCTCCTTTAGTTCCCCTCTGATCTTAGTTATTTCTTGTCTTCTGCTAGCTTTTAAGTTTTTTTTATCTTGCTCCTCTAGCTCTTTCAATTTTGATGATAGGCTGTCTATTTTAGATCTTTCCGTCTTCTCATGTGGGCATTTATTGCTATAAATTTCCCTCTAGACACTGCTTTAAATGTGTCCCAGAGATTCTGGAATGTTGTGTTTTCATTCTCCTTGGTTTCAAAGAACATCTTTATTTCTGCCTTCATTTCATTGTTTATCCAGTCAACATTCAAGAGCCAGTTGTTCAGTTTCCATGAAATTGTGCAGTTCTGAGTTTCTTAATCCTGAGTTCTAACTTGATTGTACTGTGGTCTGAGAGACTGTTATGATTTCCATTCTTTTGCACTGGCTGAGGAGTGATTTACTTCCAATTATGTGGTCAATTTTAGAGTAGGTGCGATGTGCTGAGAAGATTATATATTTTGTGGATTTGAAGTGGAGAGTTCTGTAGATGTCTATTAGGTTTTCTTGGTTCAGATCTGAGTTCAAGTCCTGGACATCCTTGTTAATTTTCTATCTCATTGATCTGTCTAATATTGACAGTGGAGCGTAAAGTTTCCCACTATTATTATGTGGGAGTCTAAGTCTCTTTGTGGGTCGTTAAGAACTTGCTTTATGTATCTGGGTGCTCCTGTATTGGATGTGTATATATTTAGGATTGTTAGCTCTTCTTGTTGCATTGATCCTTTTACCATTACGTAATGCCCTTCTTTATTTCTTTGTTGGTTTAAAGTCTATTTTATCAGAGACTAGGATTGTAACTCCTGCTTTTTTTGCTCTCCATTTGCATGGGAAATCTTCCTCCATCCCTTTATTTTGAGCCTATGTGTGTCCTTGCACATGAGATGGGTTTCCTGGATACAGCACACTGATGGGTTTTGGCTTTTTATCCAATTTGCCAGTCTGGGTCTTTTGATTGGGGCATTTAGCCCATTTACATTTAAGGTTAATATTGTTATGTGTGAAGTTGATTCTGCCATTTTGATGCTAGCTGGTTGTTTTGTCCATTAGTTGACACAGTTCTTCATTATGTCTATGCTCTTTACCATTTGGTACGTTTTTGGAGTGGCTGGTAATGGTTGTTCCTTTCTATGTTTAGTGCTTCTTTCAGGAGCTCTTGTAAGGCAGGCCTGGTGGTTACAAAATCTCTGAGCAATTGCTTGTTTATAAAGGATTTTATTTCTCCTTCACTTGCGAAGCTTAGTTTGGCTGGATATGAAATTCTAGGTTGAAAGTTCTTTTCTTTAAGGATGTTGAATATTGGCTCCCACTCTCTTCTGGCTTATAGGGTTTCTGCCAAGGGGAAATTCTTAAAGATGGCTTCTATGTCCTCTTGAATTGATCCTCATCACTCTTTTAGCACTTCCTTATGCACAACAAGATGTTCTGGGTTCATCTTCTTTGGTATTTTCCCTGCCCTGCCATGCCCAGGGTCTGCAACCATTCATTTTTCCAATCATTCATTTATTTTTATTTTATTTTTGGTAGATAATGATATTTAGAAATGAAAAACCAGGTGCTAGGTATGCTAACTGCCATTAGTGTGTTAATTCTGTAAGGCCCTCTTAATGGAGAGAACTAGGGTGCATGTGTGCATGTACACACACACACACACACACACACATATCAGTATTAACTCTAATCTACCTTTGAAGGGCTCATTTTAGTTTCCTTCATTTTCATTTTATTTTTTTATGGTGTATGTTTATTTTCTGAGGAAACTGACTTTGATACATTTATGTACTTGATCAATCTCTGTGTGTAATTAATATCCTATTCCTGCTGCCACCTCTTTGCCACCCACCTCGCAATGTGGATCCCTTCTCATCCTACTTGATCTCTAACATGGACCCTGGGCTGCTGCCCTCCCCCTTGACACTCTCCTTAACTGGTAATGGACCTTCTCTGGGGTAAATGCCCACTCCCCCAAACCCCCAACAAACAGGCATCATTCACGTAAATGACTACTACACTTGGACTGAATTGTTTGAGGAGAGGGACATTTTTTCTTTCTTAATTATTGTTAGATATCTCTGAGTTCTTGTTTCATTTCTTCCTAAAAATATAGTTCCTAACTTTTCACTTGTGAGATTTTCAATCGCAGATTTGTGCTATTTCTTTAAATGTTCAATCATTTTCTTCAGGTATCATAGTTCGTTTTTATCTGCTTCATGAACAGATTTTTCTGTGTTACAGTCAGATATGATAGGGCTTATTTTAATACTTTTTTCTCATAATTTGTTTTTAAGGGGTTCAATTGAATTCACTTTTTGTTCCCCATATTTAAATAAGGTGAATTTTTCTGGGCTATAAAAAGGAGTTTCCTATTGGGTGGAAGGAAGGAAGTAGGGTTTCTTTCTCAGCTTGAGAGCTCAATAACTCTTTTCTCTGTTATCGCCATGAAAAACTTAAGATATGGCCTCCCTGTATAGCCAAGTTGGACTCAGTAACATTTCCTGCCTCTAGCTTTGTGTGCTGTAGCCTCAACCTGTTTGGGCCTTGGTTGGTGCACTCTGCTTTAGACTTTGTTTTGCTGTTAGAGTACTTCCTTCCTTGAATCCGCCTCCTCAAAGAATTCCGTCCCCTAACGATAGAACCTTCTCTCTCTTCTTTACCATCGGTGGCTCTGCTCTGCTCAATTTGATTTTTGTTTCCAGTATTTTTTCCCGCAGTATGGGACTTTATCCTTCTGGAAGAGAATGCTTGATGATTATGTAATTTTCAAAGGCCCAGACTTACTGCAGCACTTTTAAATCTATTTGTATTTACAATTCACACTCTTTGAGGGTCTTTGTTTAATGAATATTTTTCAGAACAGTCTGTACTCGTTTTCAATCCTAATGGTGTTTTCTCTTCTTGTGGATGAGCATTCATTGATATTTTTTAGTTTCAATAGCTTTTAGGGTACAGTAGTGAACTTCCACAACACAACAGTTGTTTCATGCAAGTCCTGCTGCTACTGATGGCTTGAGGACAAATGGTTTTAGGAGAATATTGTTGAAGATGTTGTTCATGTCTTTTTCTCCCTGTACTAATGGATGTGTTTTCTATTCAGAAAATTTTGGTAAAATTAAAACTACATCATGTTGTGCCGGCCCACGGCAGGTGCTCCTGGTTTTTCAATGAAGTGACTTCTTCCTGGGCCAGTTATTTGCAACAGGAGAGTGTGGAAGGGTCAGGAATTCTCTCTGCCTCAGAATGAAGTCCCACATGAAGCAGGGTTTGTGATTGCAAGGGGTTAAGTCCTATTCATGTTGACTAAGAACAGCAGAGCTTTTTGCCCATCACAGATGTTCTCCCACCCTTCCACATGGTAGCAAATGTGGCATCTCAGAAGCTTGCTTTCTGTTGCTCCTTTCCTCATTTGTCCTCAATTCTTTGGCTTCTCTGTGGTGTTAAAAGCAGTTCAATGAGGCTCCGAGGAGCTACTTCCTCATCTCCAAACAAAAGATCATTGCTTTTGCCCATCTTTTTTTTTTTTGAGATGGAGTTTCACTCTTGTTGTCCAAGCTGGAGTCCAATGGCGCATTCTCGGCTCACTGCAACCTCCGCCTCCTGGGTTCAAATGATTCTCCTGTCTCAGCCTCCCAAGTAGCTGGGATTACAGGCATGTGCCACTATGCCCGGCTATTTTTTTGTATTTAGTAGAGACAGGGTTTCACCATGTTTGCCAGGATGGTCTCGATCTCTTGACTTCGTGATCCACCCGCCTCGGCCTCCCAAAGTGCTGGGATTACAGGCATGAGCCACCGTGCTTGGCGCTTTTGCCCTTCTTAATGTGCCTGATATTTTGGAGGCAGCTGAAGCCAGCCTCTGCTACTCGAGATCTGTAGAGGGTATGATCTCTCCCCATCCACCTTCCCCTGGTCCAATTTTCACCACCCTTGACACCTTTTGTTCAAATATATATGACTTAGGGGCAGGGGTGTTTCCTAGTGTGGTCTCAGAGAAAGACGTTTTGTTTTTTCTTACTTCAATTGCTGCTGTTAATTAATCACTAAAAGAAGTAAGCAAAGATCATTTTGCTTCACCATCTTTACTCACATCTTGTTTTTTCATGTAGAAATGTATTGAGATTTTTTAAAAATATAAAAATTACCAAATATTTTTTATTTGTGATTACTGATTTAAAAACTGTTCTTAGAAAGGCCTTTGATTTTATAAATATTCATATATGTTTTTGTTTTATTTTACACATTTTAAAAATATTTAATTCCTTAATCCCACTGGAGTGTGTTTTTGTGTAAGGTTTACCTTAGATATCTAATTCCTTATTTTTATAAATGGTTGGCCTGTTTTCCCCCAGCCATTTGTTAATACCTGTCCTCTCTCCACTGGTATGCATTGCTACAAAATGTACTGAATTCCAGTGTAGACTTTCTGTAGCATCTGTAATCATCTGTCATTCTGTTTCTAATTCAAATGGATAGTGGTTTAATTATTGTGTCTTGAATATATGTTTTATTGCATGAAAGAATAAATTTCTATCTCTTTTATATTTTTCCAAATTTTATTTTAGCTATTCCATATATTTTTGAGGTATTTTGTTAAATTGATTAATTGATATTTTTGTGCTCTTGAAGTCCCTTTCTGAAACATGAATTCATTTCCAGTGTCAATATATCAGTAAATGTTCTAGTTTACTTTGCAACTGCCGTACTGCAATTGTGATTTCCACTCTTATCCATTATATATTTTCTCAATAGTTATGATAGCTATAGAAAAAATTTAGTATTGGCTGGGAATGTTGGCTCATGCCTGTAATCCCAGCACTTTGGCAGGCCAAGGGGTATGGATCTCTTGAGCCCAGGAGTCTGAGATCAGCCTGGGCATCATGATGAAGTCCCGTCTCTACAAAAAATACAAAAATTAGCTGGGCATGGTGGTGTGTGCCTGTAGTCCCAGCTACTGGGGAGGCTGAGGTGGCAGGATTGCTTGAGACCTGGAGGTCGAGGGTTGAGGCTGCAGTCGTCTGTTATTGTGCCACTGCACTCCAGCCCAGGTGACAGAGCAAGACCCTGTCTCAAATTAAAAAAAAAAAATTAGTATCAAGGTAAGGCTGGCTTGTGAATTTAACTGAAAAGATGGCCATCAAAAATTAATTTTAAGAATTTAAATATGAAGAATGATCTATGTCTGATTATTTAAATGAATTTCTATTAAAACCAACTAGGACTGATGCCATGTTGTGGGAGGCTTGCATTTGCATTTTTGAAAAGAGTTTTCAATAGTTTTTTTAGATCATAAGAAAGACAAAACCATCTACCTAATTCAGTTATTTACTAACACATCATGTGTCAACACTGTGCAGTGTTGGGGATACTGAAGTAAGACATATTCTTTGCTTCTCAGGAATTTATTTTAACAAATTAAACTGGCAAATATGCTGATGTTAAATAATAACTAAACTGGCAAAATAACCTGAGCTTAATTTCTTTTGACCAATCTTTCTTTTGATATTTTCACTACTTAAACTAATCCTGGTAGGATGAGTGCTATAATCTTCAGATGGATTATTGATTAGCTTTCTATTTGAGTCCCCTTCATAACGTCTAAAGCAGTATTTTTCAATCTTATCTCTATCCTAACCCAGCCTTCCCAAGGAATATTATGCAATACTATTAATGCCAGTAATTCATTGGGTTTGTGTTAGAATAGTTTAAAGAAACTGCATGTTGGTCACCCACCACCCACCTCACACATGTGAATTACCTGTCTAGAGCTTATAGTAACTCAACAAATCCCTTACATATGTTTACCCTTTTGTTAAGTATAAGATGAAGTCACAAGTAACAATTACTTTTCACTTGCTTATCATAATCTTTGCCCTAACTATCCCATAGATTTATTTTCCATTTTACAACTGACAGACAAGGCTAAGGCTTAAATAAAATGACATGGATTCCAGCCTCCTCACTTTAAATGCTAGGTCTTTCTTCTGGACTATGCTAAGGGCAGTGTCACTTTGAACCTCTTTTAAGAGCTGTGAAGAAGGTAGCTTTTAATTTACATAACTTCTACTACATATAGTGCTGATTTGGTTGCTTGGTGCCTAAATTTCCTTTTCAGTTATCTTATAACTAGATAATTCTTCCCTTCTATGTCTGACAATGGTTCTTAGCCTTTCTTCATAAAGATGAGCTTGAATGAGCTATGTGATGACAACCTTCCAACTCAGTATTTGGGGACTGATAAAAAGTATAGAAGTTACTTCTTTATGAAGACATCTCATCTTATCTTGCTCATGTTCCACCTTTGCTCAGTGTTATACCAATTTGTTATTCAGAAGGAACTGTAATTTTTTTATGTTGAATACGAGAGAGAAGGTTTAGACCGTGAAATGAAGATAGTAAGGAAAAATTACTGAGATGTAATTTTCTAGTTTACATTTCATAATGAAAGGAGAGCCATAAAATTATTTCATACCTCTGAGAGGATAGTTTTTTAAGTGAGTGAGATAATACTCCTAAGAGTAAGCATACAGTTATGGGCAGACCGTGAAAATACAGCTCCTTCAGTGTTTTCACACAGTCTTTATTGTGAAATATGCCATTCAGTAAGATACAAACAAATATAATATTCAGCTTCAGTTTTACAAATTTTTGTAAATGTAATTACCCATTTAATCACCACCCAGGTCAGGAAACAGAACGCTTCCAGCCCTCAGAGCATATCTGTACTTCTTCCCGATTCCAACCTTCTTTTTCCCTAACAAATGTAACTGCCAAATTTTATGATAGTCTCTTCTTTTTCTTTTCTTTATGGTTTTCCATAACCCTCTGCATTTTTAGATGATATAGTTTAGTTTGACTGTGTTTTAACATTTTGTATAAATGGAATCATTCTTTCATGTTTGGTTTCTCTCACTCAACTTTATATTTGTGAGATTCATCTATGGTGTTTCAGGAAGCTGTCGTTCATTAATTTCCAATGCTGTCTGATATTTCATTACATAAACGCACCACTATTTATTTCACTATTTGCTGTTGATGGATATTTAACTCGTTCCCAGTATTTACTTATTAATAATACTACTATGGACATTTTCATCCACGTCTCCTAGTACTCATACCTTCAAACCTTTTGAACACAAACCCAAAGTAGATTGTTACTCATGAATGTTTCAAAAATTACTCCCATTCTGTGACTTACCTTTTGATTCTCTTTTTTATTAAAATAAAATTGAGACCTCTGTTTATGTTTTGAAAAGCAGAGGTCTTAATATTAATTTAAGGTAAAATATATAAATCATTTCATTCTATTTTTTTTTTTCTTGAGACAGAGTCTCACTCTGTTGCCCAGGCTAGAGTGCAGTGGCACAATCTCGGCTCACTACAACCTCTGCCTCCTGGGTTCAAGCGATTCTCCTGCCTCAGCCTCCCAAGTAGCTGGGACTACAGGTGCATGCCACCACACTCATCTAATTTTTATATTTTTAGGAGAGATGGGTTTCACCATGTTGGCCAATATGATCTCAATCTCTTGACTTCATGATCTGCCTGCCTCGACATCCCAAAGTGCTGGGATTACAGGCGTGAACCACCACACCTGGCCCTTTTCACACTATTTATGTATCCCAGAACTTAAAGTAAAATAAAATAAATTAAAAATAAATAAAGGATATTTATTCCTGACTTGAGAGTTGAAGCCATTCTTCTATATTATTTTTTAAATTCTTTATAATTTTTTTTTTTACATTTGTGTGTAAAATCCATCTGGGGACATTAGGATTGTTTCCAGCTTTTGGCTGTTTTTGGCAGTTTTTTATGGTTAGGAATAAAGCTGGCCTGTACATTTCATACATTTCTTTATTAGACATATGCCATTGTTCCTTTCAGGTATATATCTAGAAATATAATTTTTGATTCAGAGGATAGTAGGTCATTTCAGTTATCTAAAGCCTTGTATCACTTTATATTTCTACCAGCAATATATGAGATTTCCAGTTGTCTCACATTCTTACCAACATATTGTATTGATAGTTTTTTTAAGAAAAAAATTGTAGTCACTTTGGTGGGTACATACAGGTGTTTCATTGTAGTTCTAATTTGCATTTTCTTTTTTTGTAGAGACAGGGTTTCACCATGTGGGCCAGGATGGTCTCAATCTGTTGCCTTGTGATCTGCCTGACTTGGCCTCCTAAAGTGTTGGGATTAAAGGCATGAGACACCACACCCAGCCCTAAATTGCATATCCTAATAATGATGATGTTTAATAGATTGTCTTACACTGAGGATATTTGTATACCTCTGTTGGTAAATTGCCTGTTCAAGTAATTTGCCCATTTTTGAAATTGTTTTTTTTCCTTATTAATATATAGTTACTCTCTATATGTGTTTCACAAACAAGCCTTTTATCTATAAATATATTTTAAACATCTTTCTCTGTCTAGATATTGTGTTTTTACCCTCCTAATGATGTCTTTGATGAACAGAAGCTTTTAATTATAACAAAGTCCAAAAATTCTCTTCTTTTATGATTATTGTTACTTGTGTTCTGTTAAAAATTCTTTACCTGACAAATATGTCCTGAAAATATTCTCTCCTTTGTTTCTTCTAGAAGGTTTATTGTTTTACCTATTACTATGTAGATTTATAATTTACCTGAAATTAGATTTTATGTATGATGTAAGGTCGGGGGTTAAAGTTATTTTTCTTTTTTATATGGATATCCAATTGACCCAGTACAATTTATTAAGAGATCATCTTATCTTCTCTGAGTTGCATTTAGTTAAAAACTAAATGACCCCCCCAACACACACACACACACACACACACACACACACACTTCTGTTTTGTGGTTGATTTCTCTCTGTTTATGTCAATGCCACACTTTTAATTACTGTGGCTTTAAATTTCTGAACTCTAGGGGTGTAAGTCCTTTCTCAAGACAGTCTTGGCTATTGTAGGTTGTGTGTGTGTGTGCTCATATAAATTTAAGAATCAGCTTTTATCAATATTCACAGATACACAAAGCATGCCAGAACTGATTGTGATGGTGTTGAATCTATAGATGAATTTGGGGAGTGAAACATTTAATAATTTATAGAAAAGACATGATCAGGCCAGGCATGGTGGCTTGCACCTGTAATCCCAGCACTTTGGGAGGCCAAGGTGGGTGGGTCATGAGGTTAGGAGTTTGAGAGTAGCCTGGCCAACATAGTGAAACCCTGTCTCTACTAAAAACACAAAAAATTAGCCAAGCATGCTGGCAGGCACCTGTACTCCCAGGTACTCAGGAGGCTGAGGCAGAAGAATCACTTGAACCCAGGAGATGGAGGTTGCAGTGAGCTGATATTGAGCTATTGCACTCCAGCCCAGGCAACAGTGTGAGACCATGTTTTAAAAAAGAGAAAAGAAAGAAGAAAGAGGGAAAGAGAGAAAGAAGAAGAAGGAAGGAAGAAAGGAAAGAAAGAAAGAAAAAGAGAAAAGATGCAATCTTCCAATTACAATTGGGAGACTATATCTTCCAGTCTATGAACATAGTCTAGTTTTTCATTTATAAGATCTTTAATTTCTTTCAGATATGTTTTATATACTACTATATATATATATATATATATATATATATATTTTTTTTTTTTTTTTTTTTTTTTTTTTGAGATGGAGTCTTGCTCTGGCACCCAGGCTAGAGTGCATGGTGTGATCTCAGCTCATTGCAACCTCTGTCTCCTGGGTTCAAGTAATTCTCCTGCCTCAGCCTCCTGAGTAACTGGGATTACAGGCATGTGCCAACACATCCGGCTAATTTTCTAATGATTTTTTAAAAATTTAATTGTGGCCAGGCACAGTGGCTCACACCTGTAATCCCAGCACTTTGGGAGGCTAGGGAGGGCGGATCATGAGGTCAGGAGATTGAGACTGTCCTGGCCATAGTGAAACCTCATTTCTACTAAAATGCAAAAAAAGGTTGGGCATGGTGGCACGTACCTGTAGTCCCACCTACTCAGGAGGCCGAGGCAGGGGTATCACTTGAATCCAGAAGACAGAGGTTGCAGTAAGCCAAGATCATGCCACTACACTCCAGCCTGGTAAAAGAGCAAGACTCCATCTCAAAAAAAAAAATCTAATTGTATTAGTCCATTAGATTTAAGGAAGACATACCATAGACTAGGGGGAAAAAAGAGATCTAATTGGACTTATGATTCCACATGGCTGGGGAGGTCTCAGAATCATGGTGGGAGATCAAAGGCACTTCTTACATAGTGACAGCAAGAGAAAATGAGGAGGAAGTAAAAGTGAAAACTCATAATAAACTCATCAGATCTCATGAGACTTACTATCATGAGAATAGCATGGGGAAAACTCAGCCCCCATTATTGAATTACTTCACCCGGGTTACTCCCACAATATGTGAGAATTCTGGTAGATATAATTCAAGTTGAGATTTGGGTGAGGACACAGCCAAACCATATCATTCTTCTCTTGGCCCCTCCAAATATCATATCCTCACATTTCAAAACCAATCATGGCTTCCCAACAGTCTCCCAAAGTCTAACTCATTTCAGTATTAATGCAAAAGTCTACAGTCCAAAGTCTCTTCTGAGACAGGCAAGTACCTTTCACCTAAGAGCCTATAAAATCAAAAGCAAGCTAGTTATTTCCTAGATACAATGATGGTATAGGTATTGGGTAAACACAACCATTCCAAATGTGAAAAATTGGTCAAAATGAAGGGGTTACAGGGCTGATACAAGTCCAAAATCTAGCAAGGCAGTCAAATGTTAAAGTTCCAAAATGATCTCCTTGACTCCAGGTCTCATATCCAGGTAATGCTGATACAAAAGGTGCATTGTCATGGTCTTGGGCAGCTCCACTCATGTGGCTTTGCAGGGCACAGCCCCTCTTCTGGCTGCTTTCATGAGCTCAATGTTGAGTGTCTGCAGGTTTTTCAGGTGCATGGTGCAAGCAGTTGGTGGATCTACCATTCTGGGGGCTGGAGGATGAAGGCCGTCTTTTCATACCTCCACTATTCAGTGCCCAAGTAGGGACTCTGTGTGGGGGCTCCAATCCTACATTTCCCTTCCACACTGCCCTAGCAGAGATTCTCCATGAGGGCCTCACTCCTGCAGCAAGCTTTCACCTGGGCATCCAGGCATTTCCATGCATCTTCTCAAATCTAGGTAGAGGTTCCCAAAAGCTCAATTCTTGACTTATTTGCACCTGCAGGCTCAACACCACATGGAAGCTACCAAGTCTTGGGGCTTCCACCCTCTGAAGTCATAGCCTGAGCTCCACGTTGTCCCCTTTCAGCCATAGCTGGAGCAGCTAGGACACAGGGCAACAAGTCCCTAAGTTGCACACAGCATGGGGACCCTAGGACTGGCTCATGAAACGATGTTTTCCTCCTGGGCCTCCAGGCCTGTTATGGGAGGGGCTGCTATGAAAGTCTCTGACATGGCCTGGACACATTTTCCCCACGGTCTTGGAGATTAACATTAGGCTCTTTGGTACTTATGCAAATTTCTGAAGCCAGCTTGAATTTCTCCTCAAGAAATGGGTTTTTCTTTTCTACTGCATTATCAAGCTGCACATTTTCTGAAGTTTTATGCCCTGTTTCCCTTTTAAAACTGAATGCTTTTGACAGCACCCAAGTTATTATTTGAATGTTTTGCTGCTTAGAAATTTCTTCTGCCAGATACCCTAAGTCATCTCTCTCAAGTTCAAAGTTTCACAGATCTCTAGGGCAGGGGAAAATGCTGCCAGTCTCTTAGCTACAAGATAACAAAAGTCACCTCTTCCCAGGTCCCAACAAGTGCCTCATCTTCATCTGATACCACCTCAGCCTGGACCTTATTGTTCATATCACTATCAGCATTTTTGTCAAAGCCATTCAACAAGTCTCTAGGAGGTTCCACACTTCCCACATTTTTGTATCTCCTTCTGAGCCCTCAAAACTGTTCCAACCTCAGCCCGTTACCTACTTCCAAAGTTGCTTCCACATTTTTGGGTAAATTTTCAGCAATACCCCACTTCTGGTACCAATTTACTGTATTTAATCTGTTTTCACACTACTGATAGAGACATACCTGAGACTGGGAAGAAAAAGAGGTTTAATTGGATTTACAGTTTCATATGGCTGTGGAGGCCTCAGAATCATGGTGGCAGGTGAAAGGCACCTCTTACATGGCAGCAGCAAGAGAAAATGAGGAGGAAGCAAAAGCAGAAACCCCTGATAAACCATCAGATCTCATAAGATGTATTCACTATCACTAAAATAGCACAGGAAAAAAAGGCTCCATTATTCAGTTACCTTCCCCTGG
The DNA here is from genome assembly GCF_049354715.1 of Callithrix jacchus. NCBI lineage: Eukaryota > Metazoa > Chordata > Mammalia > Primates > Cebidae > Callithrix > Callithrix jacchus. Next base: position 21,676,983 of record NC_133516.1, on the reverse strand, counting down.
GTCCCTCCCACAACATGTGGGAATTTTGGGAGATACAATTTAAGTTGAGATTTGGGTGGGGACACAGCCAAACCATATGACTAATTGTCCAGTTGTGATTTTCTTACTGTGTTTTTAGTTAAATCTTTTCCTTTGGGTACTTTCAAATATACTGTTTATTATAAAATGATTTTATCTTTTCCAATATTTTCTAGGCTCATTCCATTTCTGTTTTACATTTGTCCTCTTTCTTCGTATATTTATCTTCTGTGTTTTTAAATTCCTGATTTGAAATTCTTTCTCATGCCTCCAAATTCTTGTTTAATTATTTTTAATTCATGCTGGAGTGTTTTGTTACAGTTTCTTTTTTCTTTTTTTTATTGCATTTTAGGTTTTGGGGTACATGTGCAGAACATGCAAGATAGTTGCACAGGTACACACGTGGCAGTGTGATTTGCTGCCTTCCTCCCCTTCACCGACATCTGGCATTTCTCCCCAGGCTATCCCTCCCCAATCCCCCCCACTGTCCGTCCCCTATTCCCCCCAATAGACCCCAGTGTGTAGTGCTCCCCTCCCTGTGCCCATGTGTTCTCATTGTTCATCACCCACCTATGAGTGAGAATATGCAGTATTTCATTTTCTGTTCTTGTGTCAGTTTGCTGAGAATGATGTTCTCCAGATTCATCCATGTCCCTACAAAGGACACAAACTCATCGTTTTTGATTGCTGCATAATATTCCATGGTGTAATGTGCCACATTTTCCCGTCAAGTCTATCATCAATGGGCATTTGGGTTGGTTCCAGGTCTTTGCTATTGTAAACAGTGCTGCAATGAACATTCGTGTGCATGTGTCCTTATAGTAGAACGATTTATAGTCCTTTGGATACATACCCAATAATGGGATTGCTGGGTCAAATGGAATTTCTATTTCTAGGTCCTTGAGGAATCACCACACTGTCTTCCACAATGGTTGAACTAGTTTACACTCCCACCAACAGTGTAAAAGTGTTCCTATTTCTCCACATCCTCTCCAGCATCTGCTGTCTCCAGATTTTTTAATGATCCTCATTCTAACTGGCATGAGATGATATCTCAATGTAGTTTTGATTTGCATTTCTCTAATGACCAGTGATGATGAGCATTTTTTCATATGTTTGTTGGCCTCATGTACGTCTTCTTTTGTAAAGTGTCTGTTCATATCCTTTGTCTATTTTTGAATGGGCTTGTTTGTTTTTTTCTTGTAAATCTGTTTTAGTTCCTTGTAAATTCTGGATATCTGCCCTTTGTCAGATGGGTAAACTGCAAAAATTTTTTCCCATTCTATTGGTTGCTGATTCACTCTAATGACGGTTTCTTTTGCCATGCAGAAGCTGTGGAGTTTGATTAGGTCCCATTTGTCTATTTTGGCTTTTGTTGCCAATGCTTTTGGTGTTTTGTTCGTGAAGTCCTTGCCTACTCTTATGTCCTGAATGGTTTTGCCTAGATTTTCTTCTAGGGTTTTTATGGTGCCAGGTCTCATGTTTAAGTCTTTAATCTATCTGGAGTTAATTTTAGTGTAAGGTGTCATGAAGGGGTCCAGTTTGTGCTTTCTGCACATGGCTAGCCAGTTTTCCCAACACCATTTATTAAACAGGGAATCCTTTCCCCATTGCTTGTTTTTGTCAGGTTTATCCAAGATTGTATGGTTGTAGATATGTTGTGTGGCCTCCGATACCTCTGTTCTGTTCCATTGGTCTATATCTCTGTTTTGGTACCAGTACCATGCTGTTTTGATTACTGTAGCCTTGTAGTATAGTTTGAAGTCCAGTAGTGTGATGCCCCCCGCTGTGTTCTTTTTGCTTAGAATTGACTTGGCTATGCGGGCTCTCTTTTGGTTCCATATGAAGTTCATGGTGGTTTTTTCCAGTTCTGTGAAGAAAGTCAATGGTAGCTTGATGGGGATAGTGTTGAGTCTATAAATTACTTTGGGCAGTATGGCCATTTTCATGATATTGATTCTTCCTAACCATGAACATGGAATGTTTCTTCATCTGTTTGTGTCCTCTCTGATTTCGTTGAGCAGTGGTTTGTAGTTTTTCTTGAAGAGGTCCCTTACATTCCTTGTAAGTTGTATTCCTAGGTATTTTATTTTTTTTGTAGCAATTGTGAATGGCAGTTCGTTCTTGACTTGGCTCTCTTTAAGTCTGTTATTGGTGTAGAGGAATGCTTGTGATTTTTGCACATTGATTTTATATCCTGAGACTTTGCTGAAGTTGCTTATCAGTTTCAGGAGATTTTGGGCTGAGACGATGGGGTCTTCTAGATATACTATCATGTCACCTGCAAATAGAGACAATGTGGCTTCCACCTTTCCTATTTGAATACCCTTTATTTCTTTTTCTTGCCTGATTGCTCTGGCTAGAACTTCCAGTACTATATTGAATAGGAGTGGTGAGAGAGGGCATCCTTATCTAGTGCCAGATTTTCAAGGGAATGCTTCCAGTTTTTGCCCATTCAGTATGATATTGGCTGTTGGTTTGCCATAAATAGCTTTTATTATTTTGAGATACATTCCATCAATACCGAGTTTATTGAGGGTTTTTAGCATAAAGGGCTGTTGAATATTGTCAAAGGCCTTCTCTGCATCAATTGAGATAATCATGTGTTTTTTGTTTTTGGTTCTGTTTATGTGGTGAATTACATTTATAGACTTGCGTATGTTGAACCAGCCTTGCATCCCTGGGATGAATCCTACTTCATCATGATGGATAAGTTTTTTGATGTGCTGTTGCAATCGGCTTGCCAGTATTTTATTGAAGATTTTTGCATCTATGTTCATCATGGATATTGGCCTGAAGTTTTCTTTTCTTGTTGAGTCTCTGCTGGGTTTTGGTATCAGCATAATGTTGGTTTCATAAAATGATTTGGGAAGGATTCCCTCTTTTTGGATTATTTGGAATAGTTTCAGAAGGAATAGTAACAGTTCCTCTTTGTGTGTCTGTAGAATTTGGCTGTGAACCCATCTGGACCTGGACTTTTTTTGTGTGGTAGGCTCTTAATTGCTGCCTCGACTTCAGACCTTGTTATTGGTCTATTCATAGTTTTGGCTTCCTCCTGGTTTAGGCTTGGGAGGACACAAGTGTCCAGGGACTTATCCATTTTTTCCAGGTTTACTAGTTCTTGTGCATAGAGTTGTTTGTAATATTCTCTGATGATGGTTTGAATTTCTGTGGAATCTGTGGTGATTTCCCCTTTATTGTTTTTTATTGTATCTATTTGGTTATTCGCTCTTTTCTTTTTTATCAATCTGGCTAGTGGTCAGTCTATTTTGTTGATCTCTTCAAAAAACCAGCTCTTGGATTTATTGATTTTTTGAAGGGTTTTTTGTGTCTCTATCTCCTTCAGTTCTTCTCTGATCTTAGTTATTTCTTGTCTTCTGCTAGGTTTTGAGTTTTCTTGATCTTGCCCCTCTAGCTTTTTCAATTTTGATGATAGGATGTCAATTTTGGATCTCTCCACTCTTCTCATGCGGGCACTTATTGCTATATATTTTCCTCTAGAGGCTGCTTTAAATGTGTCCCAGAGATTCTGGTATGTTGTGTCTTTGTTCTTGTTGGTTTCGAAGAACTTCTTTATTTCTGCCTTCATTTCATTGTTTATCCAGTCAACATTCAATAGCCAGTTGTTCAGTTTCCATGAAGCTGTGTGGTTCTGAGTTAGTTTCTGAATTCTGAGTTCTAACTTGATTGCACTGTGGCCTGAGAGACTGTTTGTTATAATTTCCATTGTTTTGCATTTGCTGAGGAGTGCTTTACTTCCAATTATGTGGTCAATTTTAGAGTAGGTGTGATGTGGTGCTGAGAAGAATGTATATTCTGTGGATTTGGGGTGGACAGTTCTGTAAATGTCTATCAGGTTTGCTTGCTCAGGTCTGAGTTCAAGCCCTGGATATCCTTGTTAATTTTCTGTCTGGTTGATCTAATATTGACAGTGGAGTGTAAAGTCTCCCAGTATTATTGTGTGGGAGTCTAAGTCTCTTTGTAAGTCATTAAGAACTTGCCTTATATATCTGGGTGCTCCTGTACTGGGTCCATATATATTTAGGATCGTTAGCTCTTCTTGTTGTATCGATCCTTTTACCATTATGTAATATCCTTCTTTGTCTCTTTTGATCTTTGTTGCTTTGAAGTCTATTTTATGAGAGACAAGAATTGAAACTCCTGCTTTTTTTTTTTTTGCTCTCCATTTGCTTGGTAAATCTTCCTCCATCCCTTTATTTTGAGCCTTTGTGTATCCTTGCATGTGAGATGGGTTTCCTGGATACAGCACACTTATGGGTTTTGGTTTCTTATCCAATTTGCCAGTCTGTGTCTTTTGATTGGTGCATTTAGCCCATTTACATTTAGGGTTAATATTGTTATGTGTGAAGTTGATTCTGCCATTTTGATTCTAGCTGGCTGTTTTGCTCATTAGTTGATGCAGATTCTTCATTTTGTTGATGCTTTTTAGCATTTGGTGTGTTTTTGGAGTTGTTCCTCTCTATGTGTAGTGCCTCTTTCAGGAGCTCTTGTAAAGCAGGCCTGGTGGTGGCAAAATCTCTGAGTACTTGCTTGTTCGCAAAGGATTTTATTTTTCCTTCACTTATGAAGCTCAGTTTGGCTGGATATGAGATTCTGGGTTGAAAGTTCTTTTCTTTAAGGATGTTGAATATTGGCCCCCACTCTCTTCTGGGTTGTAGGGTTTCTGCCAAGAGATCTGCTGTGAGTCTGATGGGTCTCCCTTTGTGGGTAACCCGACCTTTCTCTCTGGCTGCCTGTGGCATTTTCTCCTTCATTTCAACCCTGGTCAATCTGACGATTATGTGCCTTGGGGTTGCTCTTCTTGCGGAATATCTTTGTGGTGTTCTCTGTATTTCCTGGATTTGAATATTGGCCTGCCTTGCTAGGTTGGGGAAATTTTCCTGGATAATGTCCTGAAGAGTATTTTCCAGCTTGGATTCATTCTCTTCATCACATTCAGGTACATCTATCAAACGTAGATTAGGTCTCTTCACATAGTCCCACGTTTCTTGGAGACTTTGTTCATTCCTTTTTGCACTTTTTTCTCTAGTCTTGACTTCTCATTTTATTTCATTGAGTTGATCTTTGACCTCTGATATCCTTTCTTCTGCTTGATCAATTCAGCTGTTGTAACTTGTGCATGCTTTGCGAAGTTCTCATGTTGTGTTTTTCAGCCCCATCAGTTCATTCATATTCCTCTCTAAGTTGTCCATTCTTGTTATCATTTCTTCAAATCTTTTTTCAAGAATTTTAGTTTCTTTGCATTGAGTTAGAACATGTTCTTTTAGCTCACGGAAGTTTCCCATTACCCATCTTCTGAAGTCTGATTTTGTCATTTCATCACACTCATTCTTTGTCCGGCTTTATTCCCTTGCTGGTGAGGAGTTGTGATCCTTCGTAGGAGGTGAGGTGTTCTGGTTTTGGGTGTTTTCCTCCTGTTTGTGCTAGTTTCTTTCCAACTTTGTGGATTTATCCACCTGTTGTCTGTGTAGTTGCTGATTTTCAGATTGGGTCTCTGAGTGGATGTCCAGATTGTTGATGATGAAGTTATTTCTGTTTCTTAGTTTTCCTTGTAACAGTCTGGCCCCTCTGCTTTAGTACTACTGAAGTCCACTCCAGGCCCTGCTAGCCTGGGGGTCACCTGCAGCAGCTGCAGAACAGTAAGGGTTGCTACCAGTTTCTTCTTCTGCTATCTTTGTCCCAGAATGATGCCTGCCAAATGTCAGTCTGATCAGTCCTTAGTGAGGTGACTCTTTGGATATACAGGGATCAGGGAGTTGCTTGGGGAGACAGTCTGTTCTTTATAGGAGCTCAAGTGCTGAGCTGTGAGCTCCGTGGTTCATTCAAAGCTGCTAGGCGGGTACATTTAAGTCTGCTGCAGCAGAACTCATAAACCCCCTTTTTTTCCCCAGGTGCTCTGTCCCAGGGAGTTAGGGCTTTAATTATGAGTATTCATTGCATTGCTGCCTTTTTTTTTTTTCCAGGGCTGTCCTGCCCAGCAAGGAGGCAGCCTAGTCACTGCCTGCAGAGGCTTTGCTGAAGCTTTGCAGAGGCTTTGTGGGTTCTGCCCTACTGCTGGCTCCACCCTGCTGCCGTGTGTATTTCCCTGCAGTCCTGTTTGTATGGGTGTGGTTAGAACTGCCTCGGTAATGTTGGCCCGCCTCTGTAATGGCGTACTCTCTTTGTTATGGCGGGTTGCCTCGGCAACAGCAGGCTGTGTCAGCAATGGCAGACTACCTCTGTAGGGGTGGAGTGCCTCAGTAGTGGCTCCTCCCCCTCAGAGCTGGGCCGTCCTGGTTTTAGCTGTGCTTGCCATGAAACTCTCAACCCCAAGCGTTTCCAATTGCTGTTTTTGTTTCTTTGTTTGTTTTTGTGGGAGTGGGACCTGCCAAGCCTGATCACCTGGCTCCCTGCCTCAGAACCCTTTTTTTTTAAGTTGAATAGTTGACTCTCTCGCAGGTGTTCCAGTCGCCTGCTGAAAGGGTGCTGGGAGCTATGTGATTTCCCGTGTGGCGACCCACTGCACCGGCTGAAACAACGTCACTGCCCAGGAATCTCCTGGCCTGGCTTTATGTTTCAGTCCTGTTTAATCAGATGAGCGGGCTAATCTGCCTTCCTGGATCTCCAATTGCCAGCTTAACCAGACCAGTGTATTTTGTATGGAGAGCTGCTGCGCTGCTGCGCTGGCCAAAACAGCTGTGCTGCCCACCCATGGGGCTCCTCCACCTGGGAATCTCCTCGTCTGTGGGCAATAAAGAACCGTCTGGAAATGCAGCATCTGCTCACCCTCTGTAGCTGCAATCCTGAGCTGCTCCTACAGTGCCATCTTGAATCACCTCCCCTGTTACAGTTTCTTTTACTTTGTGATTTCTGTTTGGTAGATCCTTTTCATTGGCTAAATATTTGTGTTCTTATTTCCTATTTTGTTCCTACAATAGTTTTGTATTAATGTGGCCAAACTCTTTTCATTTTTAAATTTCTTGGCTATTCCTTTCCAAGATATGATACTATTTTGGTGAAGGAGACTATTTCATGTGAAGTCTTCAGGTGTTCAAAATAATATTATCATTATTATTTCTTATTTTAAACATGATCTCTTATGTCAGTTTAGTAAAATGTAGTTTTATTAATAGATGGCATCCTTTGGGGATAAGAGGTGGTTAATATGAGTTCTGATGTTGTAATATTCTTATTTTAGTAGAACATAACATAATCTTGGATTTTACCTATGATTTCAGAATGTGTTCTTCTTCTACATATGTTTTCTTCAGTGACTGCCACTTGTACTCATTCAAAATTTAGATATCAAATTTAGGAGTAAACCTTTTCCCAGATCTGGAATTTTAAATATTATAAAAACCTATACCACGTATTTCTCTGCAGGCTTTATTGTGAATTTTTTGTGACATATAAATGTTTCTCCTCTCTATTCTATTCCTTGATTTCTGTTCCTTCTGTAACAGTTGTTAAAAGATTTATTTTAAGGTCCTAGTCCCTATAATAGTAATATAGAAAAGCTTTTGTATTGTACAGTAGTTCCTTTTATTAGAGAGTTTGAGAGCACTTTATAAGCATTGTCTGGTAGAGAACATTTTTAGAAAAGATAATTAAAATTCTTCTATATAAACATTTGGCTTTTCTAGGCTAACAGGAAAAGGAAAAAGAAATAAATGTCTTATGAAGACTGAAAAACTAGTGTTTTCTCATTTAGGCTTTTCGTCAAGCATTTGGAGAAATTATTTGAAAATGTTGAAGAATAACCAGAAGGGAAATGTCCAGATAGTAAGGAAGTTCAAATGGACATCAATTTATTTTGATACCTTCTACATAGTTTTTGAAAGGCTTAGAGTTTAACTCCATGAGCAGAGACAGTTTCAACCCCAAGGTTTAACTTACTATTATATCTATTGCTTACAACTGTTCCCGGAGACAAACATCATTCTGTTCTCCTAGGTCCATGTGTTACTGCCCGAATGCTTCTCCAATGAGGTTTCTGACATCACCAACCGCACAATGTCTGTGTTGACTGTGGTCCTCTTGGGGGCAGCAGAGCAGCAGTTGCTGTCACTGGCAGTTATTGAGGAGTCGGAGAAGTCCTGGAATTGAAGGAAGCCTCCAGCCGGAGAAGAAGACCAGAAGGCAATAGTGGAAGTGTCAGGGTCAAGAAAAGATAAAAATGTTTACAGCTATGCTCTCGAGGCAGATGTAAGCTGGTGGTTAAATAGGGAGAAGGTAATATTTGCTTTCTTAACAAATGTTTCCTCAGTCCTTAATTTGGGACAGATCTTTGAGGGATATAATAAGTTCTCTGCCCATTGTAGTATTGAGACATACAAACAAGTACCACGAACTAAGTGCAATGAAGATAAGCAAAAGGTGCTGTGTGAATTCCAAAACAGTGACTGTGGGAGTGGGGAGGTGATAGATGGTGGAGGTGGCAGTGTGGAGGGCTTCATATGTGGATGACATTCATGGCAGGTCTTAGAAAATAAGTTGCCAGAGAAAGAACAGGGAGAGGTTAGGGTATATACTGCATGCCTTGGCAATGGTGAGCTGTTCAGCTGAGCTGTAATGTAATGTCACCATGAGGAAGTGGGGAAGACAAGGCGATCAACTTTGCCATCTGTGTGCCTCCCCTCTAAGCAAATACCTCCTTTAATATACTCTGAGGATAAAGTCCATGAGCCTTCTTCATTAATACTCCTGATCTCCATGGCTCTTTGGGGTTCTTCCTTATGAGGATGAAGAATAGTTTGTTTTACAGAAGAAAATTCAGAAGTTTTGTTATCTGTTTAAAATCAGAAATCCCCAAGGGAGATATGAACTATGAGCCCTCACTCTGCTACAACAGTGCAAGAGAAGGACATGGGATAGGGAAAAGGGACTTTGCCAGAAAGATAAAATGTGCCAATGTATCATTTAACCTTTACTCATTGTTCTCCTTGGGTCCTCTTTGTGAGCTCTAGGCATCTCCAGATTCTCTGGACTTAAATTTTAAAGGATCCAGGATTTTTAGACATCTTGGCACCTTGATCCTTCCCCTTCACTCAGCATCAATGAATCAAAAAATATCCAGAAAAGCATAACCTTAGAAATCAATTAGGAGAGCAGTAGCACACATCCTATAAAAAATTACTGCAGGTTGTCACATTAGCTTGTCTAATATTTGATGGGATGTGGAGCAGGGGTAGTAACATTATTTTATTTTTGAGTTAAGACCCAAGACTGCCAGTGTCTAAAGGAAGGACCCCAGAATCTCTCCCCAGTTCCTTTGAAACATTTTTAGACTCACATTAGTGTCTGACACAGAACAGACAGTCAATAACAATCAGATGAACCCATTAATCAATTGGTTGGTCTAAGGAAACCAAAGACATTTATGAAGATTATTATCCCTGAATTGGCTGCTCTCGCTCTCGCCTGAACAAACTGGAGACCACTGACACTTGTAAAAGAAAGTCATAGAGATGTGCTGACAAGTCACTGTATTCACTAAAGCAAAGTTTTCCAATCTATGTGCTGCTTACAGTCTAATGCTTGTACTTTGAGAGACTGAACAATTCTGTGCTTGGACTGGTAAACAGGCTCTGCTGCAGGTAAGACTCCTAAGCCTGTTGCCTCAGGTCTTTATAGTCTCATCTGAGACTCCTTAGAAGGCAGCATGATTAGGGAAGAATCTGAGAGTATGCTCCATGGTATCCACAAATTTGTAGAGTGAAAACTCACATTCTCTGCTTTGGCAAGCAACTCTGAGGTCTTGTTCAAGGAGATGCTCCCCCACCTGGATTTCTACCTCAACTGCCAATCACCAAGTGCAGCTGCCTGTTTCAGACAAGAGAATGAAGACATTCATGTTCCAATTGATCAAAAAGCATGGCAGAATATCCAAGGTGCAGCCAGTTAGGGTTTGTAGGAGACTGGCTGTGGGCCTCTTGTGGTACAGTTCTCAAATCCATCAGCCCTGATATCTAATACTTTTGTCATTTTTGTCACTGAGGTACCCATTTATTGGAGTCTGAGTGACCTCCAATATGACTGCTGTAATAATGTAAGTACCATTTGCAGAATATTTTCAGATAGTGCAAATTAAGGCATTATCACCATTTTGAAATGTTTAATATAAAAAATGTTTTGCATTCAAACCCACTTACAAATCACAGGAAAATGTGCTATTTATTTTGTTAATGAAAGTTAGGAAAAAGTTGTTAGATTCTTTAAGTGTAATTTGAACTACAGATAGTCCCCCACTTAGAATGTTTCATCATGATTCTGCAACTTCACGATATGTGTACAGGGGTACTAAGTGCATTTTTGTTATTTTCCACCTATGATGCATTCATCAGGATGTAGCTCCATTATAAGTCAAGGAGCACCTGTATTTTAAATATTTAGATGGTTATTTTAAAAAGTAGCTTCATCACCTACTTTTGGGAATGGTGTCTCCTCAATGATGACTATCAAGAATTTGAAGAGTTCATCATTAGAAACTCTTGTCACGAATTGTGTGTGAATCACAAAATGTGAATTAAAAATGCTATGTTCATTGACAAAACTTTAACTTTGTTATCAATTTTTTTGTAATATTTTTATTTTGTAGAAGTGGGATCTCACGATGTTGCCCAGGCTGGTGTCAAACTTCTGGTCTCAAGTGATCCTCCCACCTCTGCCTCCCAGAGTGCTAGGATTACAGGTGTAAGCCACCATGCCGTGCCACAAATTTTTGCAAATATTTTATTTAGAAATTTTATCACATCTGATATTTTTCCTAATATTTTATTTTACTTATATATTAAAAAGAAAAGCAAACATTTTTCACCAAAGGATTGATGGAGTATTCAAAATAACCTATTTTCTGTCACGCAAATATTATTGCTTATTGTAGAGTACCATGATGTCTACATTAAGCACTGCCCCCTAGCCTAAAAAAAGGACATGTTCTAAGTCTTTGAGACAAGTTAGGACACTTGCCTTGACTTTTTTTTTTTTTGGCCTACTATAGAGCTGCCTTTGGGTCTTAAGATTTAATTCATAAAAAGATCATTAATCTGCTGCATTTTTGGTGTTGTAGATATTGTTTATTAGAATATCCAAATTGCATGTGATAGGAGCCTTTTTGAATGCCTTTCTCTCTTGATGGGCTTAGTATGATCTGATATGAATTTGCTTTATTACCCAGTATGAACTCATCAACCTATTGGATTTCCTTCTTGCACTGGCTTCCAGGACAGTAGTTCCATTCTCAGTTGTACTAACGGTATTGCTAAGACATATTAGAAATATTGAAGTTCAATATTAAGGTGGAACAAATTATGCAGATGAACAGCCAAGAGTTATAATCCCCCATTAATTGCAAAGAACCTGATATTAATTGAAGATGGGAAGCTTTATCACCAAGATGGATCTACATATATGGTATTTTCTTCTTTTTTTTTTCTTTTCTTCCTAGTTTTAGCAATAATGTCTTTGCTGATACCCATACATCACTCTGGCCTGTATAACCCTTGATGGGAATATATACCACTCTCCTAAGCCCCATGCATATAAAAGTCAGGCAATTTAAGATCTGTACAAACCAAGGTGCTAAGTATGATACATGAAAGCAACAATGGTTGAAAATATCAGAATCCGACTTAGTGTTGTTACTTACAAAAAAGACCAAGCCCTGAAAAGTAAGGACATCAAAAATTTTGCCTCCTGCTATATTAAAAAAAATTTTTTAATGACTTTTATAAAGGTAGGTCAAATTACATATCAAAGACATGCTAAAAGTGTCACACAGTCACATTGTTTCTTCCACACAGTCCCTCACTATAGGACCATAACAATATTTCCTAAGTAACTGTGAGACAGACTGCTTTCTCTAGGTTGCCCTCAGAACCACTAACATCTCACATCTGTTTCCTTCTACACTGCATCAGATATATCTGTCCTTTTCTGTGTGTTGTATTTGTAAAAACAGTCTTTTAGACAGGCACAATGGCACACTCCTGTGATCCCAGCAATTTGAGAGACCAAGGCAGGTGGATCACCTGAGGTCAGGAGTTCAAGACCAACCTGGCCAACGTGGTGAAACTCTGTCTCTACTAAAAATACAAAAAGTCACTCAGGCGTCGTGGTAGGCACCTGTAATCCCAGCTACTTGGGAGGCTGAGGCAGGAGAATCGCTTGAGTCCGGGAGGCAGAGGTTGCAATGAGCTGAGATTGCGCCATTGCACTCCAGCTTGGGCAACAAGAGCAAAACTCCATGTGAAAAAACAAAACAAGTCTTTCATTTTTTAAAAGGGTTAGAAATTGGTGATGCTTATATAAATGTAATTCTTAGGATTATGTTTATTTTAGATAATTGCACCATTGTTTTCTTCTGTTGCTTTCCTGCATTTTTTTTTTTTTTTTTTTTTTTGAGACGGAGTTTCACTCTTGTTACCCAGGCTGGAGTGCAATGGCGCGACCTTGGCTCACTGCAACCTCCGCGTCCTGGGTTCAGGCGATTCTCCTGCCTCACCCTCCCGAGTAGCTGGGATTACAGGCACGCGCCACCGTGCTCAGCTAATTTTTTGTATTTTTAGTAGAGACAGGGTTTCACCATGTTGACCAGGATGGTCTCGATCTCTTGAGCTCGTGATCCACCTGCCTCGGCCTCCCAAAGTGCTGGGATTACAGGCGTGAGCCACTGCGCCCGGCCCCACTTTCCTGCATTTTTTACATGTATTTACCTGAGCTCTCCTGTTACATTACATTCTCTTTGAGAACAGTGCTTACATGTTTTTTTTTAAAAAATCTAGCACTCAATGAGTTCCATATATTCGGTTGAAAATAATAGGTACCTAATTTCCTCAGCTCTGATTTGCCTAGTTGGAAACATGACTTTAAAAGAAGTTTGGGCAAATCAGTAGTCAGAGGTCAGGAAATCAGGAAAGCGCTGAGTTTTCAAGACTAACTTCAGTGCTAATTTGTTCAGTTTTTTTTTTGGTGGATTTTTTTTCAGCATTGCTTTTCTTGTCTATTATATTAAGGGATTTGGGATAGATTTTCTCTAAAATTTCTATCATCATATAATTCTGTAGAAATAAGTTAGCATAAACCTTGAACTATCTTTGATTTAGCCCTGATTAAAATGAAAATTGAAGTCTGAGGCTATAAAGTATTTTGTATTGTTTTGTTTTGGTTTTTAAAAGCAGGAACTTTGAGAGCCTGATAAGCTGTTGACACAAGTGCTTTTGAGAATAGCAGGTAGAATAATTACTAGCTTATATTTAAATAGACAAAGAAGGAGATTAGTAAATGTTTTCATATCTTCATTTACCACAAAATGTAAGTAAATCTGTACTTACTTGCATATAATTATTACGGATATGGAGTTTATATCTCAATTAGTTAACCAAAAGGGGAGATACACTTTCCTCAAATGTTAACATTTTTATTTTAATCTTAGTTCCAAGGGTTATTGTCTTATACCCTTGAAATCATATTTATTATAATTACATACATTTGAGAAAAATGCTTTTTATAGAAAACAATCTGAAGTTAGAAACTGTTCACCATGGAAGGTTGTACCTGCTTAGAAACTGTGAAAATTAACCTGTGATGACCTCACCAGTTTTGCTTTAATTAACTCAACCAGCATCAACACTATAGTTTCTCTTAAAATGAAAACACATATAAAATGCTCTTCTCAGTAAACAGTCATTTTGCAAGTAAAATATATATCTCTGACTAATTAAAACATAAGATCAAATATTAATTTTTTACAGCAGATACTAAGAAATCTAAGTTAACATATTGTTGAAAATTCAGAACCTAATGCTTTCCCTTTTTGATAAAAAGTCACATAGAATATCTTTAATAAATTTATTGCATTTCCAGGAAAGTAAAACCAATTTCATGTTTGTTTATGTTAATTCAGAACAACTGATAAATACTCATGACATCAACCTCCTGTTTCAACACTCCACCTCCAGGGAAAAAATTTTGTTGTGACTCTTGGTGCAAGTGTTAGTCTTCTCATCTCCTCTGCAGACTATTCCAACAGTTAGTTCGTGACTATTCCAACCCACACAACTCAGGAAAAGGGTTAGATATTATTGGAGTGTGGCTGTTCAGGTAACAGGAACAAACACATACCCTCCTGCTGTCATGGATTGTTAGTTTACCTTCAGCTGTGTAGGGGAAATGAAGCTGAGAACAGTAAGAGAAAGCTTAGCTAAACTGTGAAGGAATATATGAAATATGTAGTTAGGAATTTTTCTACGTTGTCCATAGTTACAAATTAAAAATGTATTGCTACAATGTAGTGATTACAATACACTGAATATATCATAGAAAAGGTTAAATTAGGCTGGGTGCAGTGGGTCACACCTGTAATCCCAGCACTCTGGGAGGCTGAGGGGGGTGAATTACAAGGTCAAGAGATTGAGATCATCCTGGCCAACATGGCGAAACACCATCTCTACTAAAAATATAAAAATTAGCTGAACACGGTGGTGCACACCTGTAGTCCCAGCTACTTGGGAGGCTGAGGCAGGAGAGTCACTTGAGCCTGGGAGGCAGAGGTTGCAGTGAGCCGAGATCACACCACTGCACTCCAGTGTGGTGTCAGAGTGAGACTTCATCTCAATTAAAAAAAAAAACAAAAGCGGGGGTTAAATTGGTGACAGTCTCCATAGTCTCCATAGCATATGGGCATATAAAATATGAGTAGAAATGTATCTGGAGTTGTACTTCTAACCAGACTGTCAATTTTCCCACTTTAGCATTATCCCAAGCTCACTATAATCTTTCAATGATTTGATGAAAAATATCTTTCCTTTTGATCGCAAATACCAGTGTTATATGCACGGAACCCAGAATTTACTGATGGAGTGAAAACCTACAGATTGTCTGCTAAGAGCTCCTTTCCTCATCAGTTTGCTTATCAAGAGAATTATTACATTAGTGACGTGTAATCCTCACCACTGAACCTAGTTGTTTGGTTCAGGAATGGAGACACAACTAAACCAGGTGAGTCACTTCTCTCTGAGATTTCTGGTCTTCGAGCTGAGAACTGTGTAGGTATCTCTCGATAGGCTGCAAGGTTAGCATGCAAAACATTATTGGTGTTGGCAGCTATGTTTCCCAAAGTGTAGCAAGAACTGTTATAGTAAGAGAGAAAGGAGCCATTCCTAGAGAGAAGCAGAGAAGAGAGGTGGGGGTGGCACAGGGCAGGGGATCCTGAAGACTCTCAAGTCCCCTATTCTAGCTCTTCCTGAAGCCTGCTATTGCTTTGCTATTCAAATATTTTGTAATATATTTTCATAAGATTCATTCTGGCTCTAATATTCTATGATTCAATCATTTTGATGCATAAAATTATTATACAATGTTTACATATATCTATTGAAATTCTTAACAAAGAGAAAGAAAAAACTGAGAGAGAGAGGAGGAAAACCTAGGCCAGAAGGACAAAAAAACCCTGAAGAGACACAAATTAAGACTGATTTATGTGTTGGCAATTTACAAATTGAATTATTGAAGTCTTTTTAGGAGTTGTCTCTCCATTTACATCTGGCTTACACACAAAATTTTACTATTTACTTCTTTTTAAATTTTACTCTAAGTTTGGGATCCATGTGCAGAATGTGCAGGTTTCTTACATAGGTATGCATGTGCCATGGTGGTTTGCTGCACCTATCAACCTGTCATCTAGGTTTTAAGCCCCACATGTGTTAGGTATTTCTCCTACTGCTCTCCCTCCCCATGCTCCCCACCCACTAATAGGCCCTTGTGTGTGATGTTCCCCTCCCTGTTTCCATGTGTTCTCGTTGTTCAACTCCCACTTATGAGTGAGAACATGCAGTGTGTGGTTTCTTGTTTCTGTGTTAGTTTGATGAAAATGATGGCCTCCAGCTTCATCCATGTCCCTGAAAAGGATATGAAGTCATTCATTTTTATGGCTGCATAGTATTCCATGGTGTATATGTGCCATATTTTCTTTCTTTCTTTCTTTTTTTTTTTGAGACAGAGTCTCACTCTGTCACCAGGCACCAGGCTGGAGTGCAGTGGCGCGACCTCGGCTTACTGCAACCTCCGCCTCCCAGGTTCAAGCAATTCTACTGCCTCAGCCTCCCAAGTAGCTGGGACTACAGGTATGCATCACCACGCCCAGCTAATTTTTTTTGTATTTTTAGTAGAGACAGGGTTTCACCATGTTGGCCAGCATGGTCTTGATCTCTTGACCTTGTGATCCACCTGCCTCGGCCTCCCAAAGTGCTGGGATTACAGGCGTGAGCCACCGCACCCGGCTGCCACATTTTCTTCATCCAGTCTATCATCGATGGACATTTGGGTTCGGTCCAAGTCTTTGCTATTGTAAATAGTGCTTCAATAAACATATGTGTACATGTGTCTTTATAATAGAATGATTTATAATCCTTTGGGTATATACCCAGTAATGGTATTTCTGGGTCAAATGGTATTTCTGGTTCTAGATCCTTAAGGAATCACCACACTGTCTTCTACAATGGTTGAACTAATTTACACTCCCACCAACAGTGTAAAAGCATTCCTATTTCTCCACAGTCTTGCCAGCATCTATTGTTTCCTGACATTTTAATAATCACCATTCTAACTGGTGTGAGATGGTATATCCTTGTGGTTTTGATTTGCATTTCTCTAATGACCAGTGATGATGAGCCTTTCTTTTTCTTTTTTTTTTTTGAGATGGAGTTTCACTCTTGTTACCCAGGCTGCAGTGCAATGGCGCAATCTCGGCTCACTGCAACCTCCGCCTCGTGGGTTCAGGCAATTCTCCTGCCTCAGCCTCCTGAGTAGCTGGGATTACAGGCACGCACCACCATGCCCAGCTAAGTTTTTGTATTTTCAGTAGAGATGGGGTTTCACCATGTTGACCAGGATGGTCTTGATCTCTTGACCTTGTGATCCACCTGCTCGGCCTCCCAAAGTGCTAGGATTACAGGCTTGAGCCACCGCGCCCGGCCCGAGCCTTTTTAAATAAGTTTTTTTTTTGGCTGCATAAATATTTTCTTTTGAGAAGTCTCTGCTCAGATCCCTGACTCACTTTTAGATGTTTTTTTTTTTTTCCCTGTAAATTTGTTTAAGTTCCTTGTAGATTCTGGATATGCCTTTTGTCAGATGAGTAGTTTGCGGAATTTTTCTCCCATTCTGTAGGTTGCCTGTTTATTCTGATGATAGTTTCTTTTCCTGTGCTGAAGCTCTTTAGTTTGATTAAATCCCATTTGTCAATTTTGGCTTTTGTTGTCATTGCTTTATGTATTTTAGTCATGAAGTCTTTGCCCATGCCTATGTCCTGAATGATATTGCTCAGGTTTTCTTCTAGGGTTTTTATGGTTTTGGGTTTTACATTTAAGTCTTTAATCCATCTTGAGTTAATTTTTGTATAAGGTGTTATTAAGGGGTCCAGTTTCTGTTTTCTGAATATGGCTAGCCAGTTTTCCCACACCATTTATTAAACAGAGAATCCTTTCCCCATTGCTTGTTTTGTCAGATTTGTTGAAGATCAGATGGTCATAGATGTGTGGGTATTTCTGGGGTCTCTGTTCTGTTCCCTTGGTGTGTGTGTGTGTGTGTGTGTGTGTGTATACATACACATATATCTGTTTTGGTACCAGTAGCATACTGTTTTGGTTACTGTAGCCTTGTAGTATAGTTTGAAGTCAAGTAGTGTGATGCCTCCAGCATTGTTCTTTTTGCTTAGGATTGTCTTGGCTATATGGGGTCTTTTTTAGTTCCATATAAAATTTAAAGTAGTTTTTTTCTAATTCTGTGAAGAAAGTCACTGGTAGCTTGATGGGAATAGCATAGAATCTATAAATTACTTTGGGCAGTGTGGCAATTTTCACGATATTGATTCTTCCTATCCATGAGCATGGAATTTTTTTTTTCCATTTGTTTGTGTCCTTTCTTATTTCCTTGAGCAGTGGTTTGTAGTTATCCTTGAAGAGGTCCTTCATGTCCCTTGTAAGTTGTATTCCTAGGTATTTTATTCTCTTTGTAGGTATTGTGAATGGGAGTTAACTCATGATTTGACTCTCTACTTGTCTTTTGTTTGTGTATAGGAATGCTTCTGATTTTTGCACATTAATTTTGTATTCCTAAGTATTTTATTCTCTTTGTAGGTATTGTGAATGGGAGTTCACTCATGATTTGATTCTCTACTTGTCATTTGTTTGTGCATAGGAATGCTTCTGATTTTTGCACATTAATTTTGTATCCTGAGAATTTGCTGAAGTTGCTTATCAGCTTAAGGAATTTTGGGGCTGATGTGATGGGTTTTCTAAATATACAATCATGTCATCTGCAAACAGAGACAATCTGACTTCCTCTCTTCCTATTTGAATACGATTTATTTCTTTCTCTAGCCTGATTTCCCTGGCCAGAACTTCCATTCTATGTTAAATAGGAGTGGTGAGAGAGGGCAGCCTTGTATCATACTGGATTTTAAAGGGAATGCTTCCAACTTTTGCCCATTCAGCATGATATTGGCTATGGGTTTGTCATAAATGGCTCTTATTATTTTGAGATAAACCTAGTTTATTAAGAGTTTTTAGCATAAAGGAATGTTGAATTTTATTAAAGGCCTTTTCTGCATCTATTGAGATAATCATGTGATTTTTGTCATTGGTTCTTTTTATGTGATAGATTACGTTTATCTATTTGTATATATTGAGTCAGCCTTGCATCCCAAGGATGAAGACTTCTTGATTGTGGTGGATAAACCTTTTGATGTGCTGCTGGATTCCATTTGTCAGTATTTTATTGAGAATTTTCACATCAATGTTCATCAGGAGTGTTGGCCTGAGATTTTCTTTTTTTGCTGTGTTTCTGCCAGGTTTTGGTATCAGGATGATTCTGGCCTCATAAAATGAGTTAGGGAGGATTCCCTCTTTTTCTATTGTTCAGAATACTTACAGAAGGAATGGTATCAGCTCCTCTTTGTACCTCTGGTAGAATTCAGCTGTGTATCTGTCTGGTCCTGGGCTTTTTTTGGTTGGTAGGCTATTAATTACTGCCTCAATTTCAGAACTTGTTATTTGTTTCAGGGATTCAACTTCTTCCTGGTTTAGTCTTGCAAGGGTGTATATGTCCAGGAATTTATCAATTTCTTCTAGATATTCTAGTTTATTTGCATAGATGTATTTATAATATTCTCTGATGGTAATTTGTATTTCTGTAAAATTAGTGGTGATATCCCCTTTATCATTTTTATTGTGTCTATTTGCTTCTTCTTCTTCTTTTTTTCTTTTTTTAGTGTAGCTAATGGTCCATCTATTTTGTGAATCTTCAGAAAACTAGCTACTGGATTCATTGATTTTTTTGGAGGGTTTAAGTCTCTATCTCCTTCAGTTCTGCTCTGATCTTAGTTATTTCTTGTCTTCTGCTGGCTTTTGTGATGTTAGGATGTCAATTTTTGATCTTTCCTGCTTTCTGTTGTGGGCATTTAGTGTTATAAATTTCCATCTTAACACTTCTTTAGCTGTGTCCCAGAGATTCTGGTACATCATGTCTTTGTTCTCATTGGTTTCAAAAGATCTTTATTTCTGCCTTAATTTTGTTATTTACCCAGTAGTCATTCAGGAGAAGGTTGTTCAATTTCCATGTAGTTGTGCAGTTTTGAATGAGTTTCTTAGTCCTGAGTTCTAATTTCATTGCACTGTGCTATGAGAGATTGTTTGTTATGATTTCTGTTGTTTTGCATTTGTTGAGGAGTGTGTTACTTCCAATTAAGTGGTCAATTTTAGAATACATGCTATGTGGTGCTGAGAAGAATGTATATTCTGTTGATTGGGATAGAGAGTTCTGTAGATGTCTATTAGGTTCCCTTGGTCCAGAGCTGAGTTCAAGTCCTAAATATCCTTGTTAAATTTCTGTCTCATTGATCTGTCTAATATTGACAATGGGGTATTAAAGTCTCCCACTATTATTGTGTGGGAGGCCAAGTCTCTTTGTAGGTCTCTAAGAACATGCTTTCGGGGTCCAAAGTGGCTCTGGCCAGAGGTCATGGCACTTGTGAAGGCGAGGTCATGAGTTCAAGGCTAACCTGAGCAACCTTATAAGCTCAAACTGATTGGCAAAAAAAAAAAAAAAAAAAAAAAAAAGAACATGCTTTATGAATCTGGGTGCTGCTGTATTGGGTGTGTATATATTTAGGATCGTTAGCTCTTCTTGTTGCATTGATCCCTTTACCATTATGTAATGCCCTTCTTTGTCTTTTTTTATCTCTGTTGGTTTAAAGTCTGTTTTATCAGAGACTAGGATTGCAACCCCTGCTTTTTTTTGCTCTCCATTTTCTTGGTAAATATTCCTCCATCCCTTTATTTTGAGGGTGAGTGTGTCCTTGCACATGAGATGGGTCTCCTGAGTACAGCACAATGGGTCTTGACTCTTTATCCAGTTTGTCAGTCTGTGTCTTTTAATTGGGGCATTTAGCCCATTTACATTTAAGGTTCATATTGTTATGTGTGAATGTGATCCTGTTATCATGATGCTAGCTGGTTATTTTGCACATTAGTTGATGCAGTTTCTTCATGGTGTCATTTGTCTTTATATTTTGGTGTGTTTTTGCAGTGACTGGTATCAGTTTTCCCTTTCCATACTTATTGCTTCTTTCAGGAACTCTCATAAGGCAAGCTTGATGGTGACAAAATCCCTCAGCATTTGCCTGTCTGTAAAGGATTTTATTTCTTCTTTGCTTATGAAGCTTAGTGTGGCTGGATATGAAATTCTGGGTTGAAAATTCTTTTCTTTAAGAATGTTGAATATTGGTCCCCACTCTCATCTGGATTGTAGGGTTTCTGCAGAGAGATCCCCTGTTAGTCTGATGGGCTTCCCTTTGTAGGTAACCTGACCCTTTTCTCTGGCTGCCCTTAACATTTTTTCCTTCATTCAACCTTGGAGAATCTGATGATTATGTATCTTGGGATTGCTCTTCTTGAAGAGTATGTTAGTAGCATTCTCTGTATATTTACTGAATTTGAATTTTGGCCTGTCTTGCTAGGTTGGAGAACTTCTCCTTGGATAATATCCTGAAGTGTGTTTTCCAACTTGGTTTCATTCACTCTGTTACTTTCAGGTATACCAATCAATCATAGGTTGATCTTTTCACATAGTCCCATATTTCTTGGGGGCTTTGTTTGTTCTTTTTCATTCTTCTTTTTCTAATCTTGTCTTCACTCCATATTTCACTAAGTTAATCTTCACTTTTTGACTGTCTTTCTTCTACTTGATTGATTCAGCTATGGATACTTGTATATGCTTTACAAAGTTCTCATGCTGTGTTTTTCAGCTCCATCAGGTCATTTATATTCCTCTCTAAACTGGTTATTCTAATTAGCAGTTCCTATAACCTTTTATCAAGGTTCTTAGCTTCCTCACTTTGGTTATAACATGCTCCGTTAGCTCAGAGGAGTGTATGACCCACCTTCTGAAGCCTACTTCTGTCAATTTATCAATATCATTCTCCATCCAATTTTGTGCCCTTGCTGGAGAGGAGTTGCAATCATTTGGAGGAGAAGAGGCATTCTGATTTCTGAAATTTTCAGTGTTTTTGCATTGGTTTTTCCTCATTTTCATCAATTTATCTACCTTTGATCTTTGAGTCTGATGACCTTTGGACAGGGTTTTCGTTGGGGGATCCTTTATGTTGAAGTTGATGTTGTTGCTTTCTGTTTGTTAGTTTTCCTTCTAACAGCCAGGCCCCCTTTTCTTCAGGTCTGCTTCAGTTTGCTGGCAGTCTACTCCAGACCCTGTTCACTGGGTATCACCAGTGGAGGCTGCAGAACAGCAAAGTTTGCTGCCTGCACCTTCCTCTAAAAGCTTTATCCCAGAGGGGCACTGGCCCGAAGCCAGCTGGAGTTCTCCTGTATAAGGTGTCTGTCGACCCCTGTTGGGAAATTTCTCTCAAGAGGCATAGGAGTCAGGGACCCACTTGAGGAAGCCCTCTGTCCTTTAACAGAGCTGGTGTGCTGTGCTGGGAGAATTCCTCTTGTCAGGATCTGCTGCTGTCTTCAGAGATGGCAGGCAGGAATGATTAAATCTGCTGATGCTGTGCCCCCAGGTTCCCTGTCCCAGGTAGATGAGGGTTTTGTCTGTAAGCTCCTGACTGGGGCTATTACCTTTCATTCAGAGATGCCCTACCCAGTGAGGAGGAATCTAGAGAAGCAGTCTGACCACAGCTGCTTTGCCTTGCCCAGCCCAGACCTCCCAGCCCACTTAGTACTGTCAGGGGGAACCTGCCTACTAAAGCCTCAGTAGTGGAGATGCCTCTCCCCCCACCAAGCTCTATCCTTCCAGGTTGACTGCCGACTAATGTGCTGGCAGTGAAAATTTCAAGCCAGTGGTTCTTAGCTTGCTGGCCAGATGACTTGGTTCCCTGACTTCAGCCCCCTTTCCAGGGGAGTGAACAGTTCTGTCTTGCTGGGGTTCCAGGTGCCACTGGAGTACAGAAAAATACTCCTGTAGCTAGCTTGGTGTCTGCCCAAACAGTTGCCCAGTTTGTGCTTGAAACCCAGGGCCCTGGTGGGGTAGGCACATGAAAGAATATCCTGATCTGCAGATTGCAAAAACCACAGGAAAATCATAGTAACCCAGCCAGGTAGCATGGTCTCTCATGGCTTCCCTTTGCTGGGGGAGATAGGTCCTTGGCTTCTTGTACTTCCTGGGTAAAGCAACACCTCACCCTGCTTCTGCTTACCCTCCACGGGTTGGACCCACAGCCTAACCAGTTCCAGTGAGATGAACTGGGTACCTCAGTTGGAAATGCAGAAATCACCCATCTTCTGTGCTGGTCTTGCTGGGAGCTACAGATGGGAGCTGTTCCTATTCAGCCGCCTTGGCCCCTCCTCACTATTTACTTTTTTACTTTTAGTCTAAGCACAATGTTTTTCAATTAAGAATACATCAGAATCAGATTCAGGGAATAATTCAGTGAAGAACACTTACAACCTTGGCCTGGAGGATGAAATGTGTTATATTTTAAAAGGCTTAGCTATAATGATACTATCAAATTTATCATATCTTAAAGCAAGTTACAAGGAGAATATTAACAATAACATGTATCTGGGTAATGTAGAAATTTCCATAACATTTTAAGATGGACAAATTCAAACACAGTTGTTTTACAAAAAAATTGTGGCTTGAATCTAGATACCACTACTTATTATCTGTGTATCCTTGGCAAGTTACCAAACCTTTCTAAGCTGCAACTTCCTTTTTTTTTTTTTTGTAAAATGAAGATACTATTTATAACTAATTCAAGAATTATTGTATGTATTTAATGAGATAATGTGTGTAAAGGACTTACCATGGTGCTTTGCATGTAGTAAGTGTTCAGTAGCTGCTCCTATTAGTAGGTCCTAATGAAGTATGGCATTTATACTAGAGATAACTCTGATAAAGAAGAACACCTTCAGGCAAGGTGGACTCCAGATTTCTGTTGGCATTCCCATAACTAAGAAATCTTATTAAATCACAGACATGAAACTTTAATGATGAACTGGAAAATTTTAACCCAAACATATTTTACCTGACTAAAAGTGGTATTTAAGGCAGGGCACAGTGACTCACACCTCACACCTGTAATTCCAGCACTGTGGGAGGCCATGGTGGGTAGATCACCTGAAGTCAAGAGTTTGAGACCCGCCTGGGCAACATGGTGAAAACCCATCTCTACTAAAAATACAAAAAATTAGCTAGTGTGGTGGCTTATGCTTATGGTCCCAGCTACTCGTGAGGTTGAGGTGGGAAGATTGCTTGGGTCTGGGAAGCAGAGGTTGCAGTGAGCCTGAGCAATAGAGCCAGACTTTGTCTCCAAAAAAAAGTGACATGTATTATTTATATAAATTGACATTTATTATTTATACATAAATAAAAGTGTGTGTATATATGTGGGTGTATGTATCATGTTGAATTATTTCCATTCACCAAATAACCATATTACTAACTCCATTCTTTTTAAATTTTTTTATTTTAAATTTTTTGTGGGTACATAGTGGGCATATATATTTACAGGATACATGAGGTATTTTGATACAGGTATGCAATGCATAATAATCACATCATGGATAATTGAGTATCCATCCCCCAAGCATTTATCCTTTGTGTTATGAACAGTCCAATTATACTCTTTTAGTTATTTTAAAATGTATGATTATTATTGACAATAGTCATCCTGTTGTGCTACCAAATAATAGGTATTATTCATTCTTTGAACTTTTCTTTTTGTACCTATTAACCATCCTCCCCTCCCCCCACCATACTCCTCCCTCCCAGTTTCTAGTAACCATCCTTCTACCCTCTATGTTCATGAATACAATTATTTTGATTTTTTAGATCCCAGAAATAAGTGAGAACATGTGATGCTTGTCTTTCTGTGCCTGGCTTATTTCACTTAACATAATAATCTCCAGTTCCATCCATGCTGTTGCAAATTACAAGATATCATTATTTTTTGTGGCAGAATAGTATTCTATTGTGTATATGTACCACATTTTCTTTATTTATTCATCTGTCCATGGATATTTAGGTTGATTCAAAATCTTGGCTCTTGTAAACAGTGCTGCAGCAAACATGGGAGTACAAATCTCTTCAATAGACAGATTTCCTTTCTTTTGGGTGTATCCCCAGTAGTGGAATTGCTGGATCAATAGCTCTATTTTTAGTTTTCGAGGAACCTCCGAACTGTTCTCCATAGTAGTTGCACTAATTTACATTCCCACAAACAGTGTACAAGGGTTCCCTTTTTTCTACATCCTCATCAGCATTTGTTACTTCCTTTCTTTTGGATATAACCCATGTTAATTTACTAGGGTGAGATGATATCTCATTATAGTTTTGATTTGGATTTCTCTGATGACCAGTGATGTTGAGTACCTTTTCATATGTCTGTTAACTCCATTATTAGATAAACTGTTTTAGAGGTTTGATGTTTACATAGCTAATCACTGTTGGAACTATCATCTAAACTCAGGACTTGGCCCAGTTCTCTATTTAGTTAATGTTTATTGAGCATTTATTGGGAACAAAGCACTATGATGGGCACTAAGAGGAATATATTCTAGTACACACTTTTTAAAAATTTTGCTCACCTAGCACTTTATCCTAGAACCATCCCTTTGTAGGAACTTCCCACAGTTGTCAGAACTGCTGCTACCCACCAAACTCACACCATAGGGTGACTGAGAGAGCTTCCATATCAGTCTCACCCCAGCTATCATAAGCAGCAAAGGAAGAACTTGCTGCAAATATGGGAGATTCAGAAATCCTTTAATAGAATCTGCACAAAGTTTCATGGAATAGAGAGAGAGAATATGAATGTGTGTGTGTGTGTGTGTTTGTTTTACTTTGAGTAAAGTGGACACTTGATACATTCAAAGGCAATTTGAATCCTTCCCTGAGAATTTGGACTTAGAAAAGAACGTTATCTGTATATATGAACTGAAATATGTAGCACTTGGGAAATTGCAGCAGCTGCTGAGGAGAGGAGAAAGCCTGTCTGAGGTGCAACAGAAAAGCCAAATCAATATTCAGAAGCCCATTAAGATGTGAAACAGAAAAAATCTGGAAAGTGACTTTTTTATTGTTCTTGAGCCCAACTCCAGTCTTTCTTAGTGTTTCATGATCAATTCCAGTGTTCTCACATTTTTTTTGGTTGTTAAAGTAGTAGGATTATATTTTTAACCTATGCAACAAAAATTTATAATTAATTAAAAAATGAAGATTAAAGACATGATTTCTGCTTCTATGAGCAAGAAACAACATTGTATTTCCCAAATGACAAATATTAGGCTAATTGCCTAAAGAGCATTGCAGAGTTTGTTAAAATGGAGATTCTAGGGCATCTTTACCCGCAGGATCTGGTATAGGATGGGTGCAATTTAGCCTAGACATCTGTGTTTTTAATAAGCTTTTCAAGTGAGTCTGATGCACAGCAAGAATTGGAAACCTCCGGCAGAAATACTTCTGTAAATATTTTGAGAACATGGCAATGTGACTTCAAGATGGTGCAGGACATGTCAATTATGATACATCAGCTATATTTCAGTTTGGGTACTGATTAGATGGTAAAATTAAACATTTCCTCTTGTGGGGCTGTTATGCCTTTGATGTGTGAAGAGAGAAAGCAATGTAATCAGACTTGGGGATTAGGGGTTTGGTGAAATAACAGGGAAAAATTAAAGATCAGAATTGGAGAAAAACTTAAGAATTGGAGATGGTATGTAGGAAATTGGTAATACATTGTGGGTGGTCAGAGGGAATGGGGTCACTTCTCTACTTGACTCAGAAACAATTACAGTGTTAGGCATCCAACCAGGGGAAAAGTAAAAGCAGAACGAAAGCTCTTTTGATGGAAGACGCCACTGTCATGTCTCTGTGTCTCTTTTCCTGACCTGACTGCTCTGGGAAGGTAGTTTATAGATTTAGTGGATGATATTTGCCTAATCTTTGCCTCCTGACCTCATGGGATATTGCCAGATGGGCATTTTGGGAAGAATTATTTCCTATCCACAAATTGACCCTGAGATAATTTGCATTTACCTCAGCATCCTTCAGAAGCGCAGGCCATCAGCAATGCATGAAGCAGTTCTAACCACAATCAAGTTACAAGGACACTCATGAGAAGCTTTTTCCATCTGAGAAACACAAAGAGCTCCATCGATTTTGCTAACACCCCAGAGGTAAGTGTGAGTGCAACACAAATTGTCTTGGCGGTAGAGTAGGGAGAAGGGATGGCATAAATGATTCTTGAGTTGTTTCCTAGCCTTGCCAGAAAGCATTACTGGGAAATAGAAACTGGGTGTGATTAAATTCCCAGCACCTTAGAAAGTCATTGCAGGAGGGAAACTTAGGAGATTATCCAAGGCATAACTCTCTTTACAGTCTAGAAACTGAGCTCCAGAGAAAGGAAGTGACATGTCCCGATTCACACTTCTAGTTGGTAGCAGAGAGTCAAGTTTAGAATTTAGATCTCCCAACACCAAGCTTAGTGTTCGATAAACGTAACCATGAGTAAGACCTCTGACTGTGGTTAGGGCATGTGAATATAGCCAGTCTGAGAAGCAAAATTGTAACAACAATTGTATTAGTCAGCTCAGGCTGCTATAACAGAATACCACAGACTGGGTGGTTTAAACAACATACATTTATTTCCCACAGTTCTGGAGTCTGCAAAGTCCAAGAGCAGGGTGCTTGCTGGTGCCTTCTGAGGGCTTTCTTCCTTGCAGATGGTAAAATGTGGCTTTACAAGATATGTGGGAGGGAGCAAAGGGGAGGGAGAGTGCACACATGTACACAAGAACACTCTGGTATCTCTTCTGATAAGGACACTAATATCATCAGATCAGGAACCCACCTTTATGAACTCATTAACTAAACCCAAATTACCATCTTATAGGCCCTATGTCCAAATACAGTCAAATCAGTGGTTAGCGCTTCAACATATGACTTTGGGTTGGGTGCACAATTCAGTCTATAGCAATCACCATCTTCAGTCTTGCCTGCATCCTTCTGTCCTTGGTCACATTGATGATTTAACTAGAGGCAGGTACTTGCTCTCACTCCCAGCAACAAAGACGCTGCTTTTGAAAGGAAGAGGAAGCAAACATACTTATCAATAATGACACCTTTTTTAAAAAAATTTTAAGTCCTGGAATACATGTGCAGAACATGAAGGTTTGTTACATAAGTATACATGTGCTATGATGGTTTGCTGCACCTATCAACCCATCATCTAGGTTTTAAGCCCCACCTGAATTAGGTATTTTTCTTAATGCTCTCCCTCCCCTTGCCTCTCACTTCTAACATGCCCTGGTTTGTGATGTTCCCCTCCCTGTGTCCATGTGTTCTCATTGTTCAACTCCCATTTATGAGTGAGAACATGCGACACCTTTTTATATTTTTCTGAGATGGGATCTCACTCTGTCACCCAGCTTGGAGTGCAGTGGCACAGTCTTGGCTCACTGCAACCTCTACCTCCTAGGCACAAGTGATCCTCCCATCTCAGCTCCTGAGCAGCCGGGACCACAGGCACACACCACCATGCCTGGCTAATTTTTTGTAATTAATGACCCCTTTTCTCTCTTTTATTATCTGTGGTGTTTCATTATGAATACATAAAAGGCCATAGGAAAATCAACTCAGTGCCAGTCAACTAACATTGGTGATTGTCTTCTAAGAGAGTTATACAAATTGAGTAGTTGTACGGATCTACAATCCCTTATCAATAATTCTGGAGTCCAAAATGCTCTGAAATTTGACAGTTTTTCTGTAAATGTATAGCAAACACTCTATGGCAAAATTTGTCCTGTCCACATATGAAGTTGTTTATATTCTTTACTTAGCTCAATATTCATGAGCCAGGCATGGTGGCTCACGCCTGTAATCCCAGCACTTTGGGATGCCAAGGGGGGGGGGGCAGATCACCTGAGGTTGGGAGTTTGAGACCAGCCTGACCAACATGAAGAAACCCTGTCTCTACTAAAAATACAAAATTAGCTGGGCATGGTGGTACTTGTCTGTAATCCCAGCTACTCAGGGCGCTGAGGCAGGAAAATCGCTTGAACCCAGGAGATGGAGGTTGCGGTAAGTCAAGATCACGCCATTGCACTCCAGCCTGGGCAAGAAGCAAAACTCAGTCTCAAAAACAAAACAAAACAAAAAACCCAACAATATTTGTTTTTCTGAAGAAATATTAAAGCTTTCATTGATGGGTTCCCGCCCCAGATCCTGCTGGGGTGTTTTTAATATATTAAGACAGAAACTGAACTGTCTTTCTAAAATTCAAATAAGTATAAATTCTTGAAACACATATGGCCCCAAAAGGTTTTAGACAAGAAAGTTTGAGTTTGTACTAAAGTGAATATTCTATTTCAAGGACTAAAATTACATGTGATATGGTAGTGGGAAAAATAGCAAGGCTAAGCAGAAGTGATTGTTCCATTGAAGTCCCTAGGAAATGAGCTGATGTTGAGGCCATCAGAACAGAGCAGGTGAGAAGGTAACTGAGTCATGTGGAATTGTGGAATTGTGGAATTGCCAATCCTGCCTCCGCATGACTTCGGTGACTGTAAGTGGAGTCATGGAATTCTTCCAATAAAATGTTTAAGTCAGAACATTTGAATTTGTATTATATAGAGTTCTGAGGAGGAGAGCCATGGTGATTTGGAAAAATAATAATATGCACTTGTTTTTAGGAATTTGGCAATGCTGTCTCATTCAGCAGACTGACCTCCAGGGAGAAGCTGACTTTCTGCTGTTTTCTTCTTATGCATGTTTTCTTGTCAGAAATTAGCCAAATCATTTGACCTGCATGACTCCTCTTTTTTTCTTTTCCATTTAAGTGGGTGCAAATAGCTCACTTTACCATATTCTTAATCAAGACATAAATTATCATTTTAAAAAGACTTGTAGTCCCACATAGGCCTTGTTTGCAAGGTTACATGATAGTACAGCCTCTGCTTCTAGTAGGGTGACTTCAGGGCTGGGTGTTAAGAGCTATGGCTCTAGTTTCAACCTCAATATTAATTTCTAGTGTGACCTTGAACATGTCATTTCCCCTCTCTAGACCTATTTCCTTATTTAGAAATCAGGAGGCTTGGAAATAATGATCTTTGAGGTCTGTTTTGTGATTAATAGTGAATCTACAAATAACAAGATGATGATGATTATACTAGGACCCTCTAGTTTGTTTAGCAATTTATGTTTATAGACAACTTCACATCCATTAAGTTACAACAAATCTGTTAATATATGTTAAGCAAGTATAAAACTGGAAGTATTATATGGTACATGCTGAGCAAGAATACTGAGATGTATTATTCTTTTCAAACAAGTTCACAGAAAAGGGACACTACACGACCAAAATCACAGAGCGAACTATTGTCCAATGAAAAAAGGGACAGACCGTGTCTCCTGACTTCCTAACTACCCCACCCCCATGTTCTTTCCACTGTGACTCACTACTTCACTAGTTTCAGAGATGACTTGCTTCATGGCATTCCCCAAGAAAACACACTTGTGACCCTAGTGTGGACCTAAGTGATAGCATTTTTTTTTTTTTTTTTTTTTTTTACATTTGACAGTATTGTATTTGGACAGAAAGTAGCCAGATCATGTTTTAGCTTTTTTTTGATCAAGACATTAGTTTTCCTTATTAGCTGAGAAGATATTTGCAGAGGCAATTTTAAAACTGTATAAAAAAGAAAGACAATGAGTTCTATCCCTGGACCCCAGTTTCCCTGTCTGGAAATGAACCTGGCACTCAAGGCCCTGTGCCATCCGGCTCTGACCTTCTCCAACACCACTCCTCTCTATACGATACTCTAAGAACCCAGTTCCTCTGTTGCCCATGAGATAACCTCACTCTGCTTTTGCTTCCGTAATTATCTCTTCCCTCATTTATCTTCACTATTCCAATTCTCCTTTTTTTAGGCTAGCACAAACACCATGAAGCTTTCTTTGAACTCCTCTATTGGAAGCTAGTGTTTCTTCCTCACTGGCCAGTCTCCTATTTGACTTGTAAATGATGCTTAACAATTTCCCTTTCATATTCTAGTCATTTGTTACCTGTTCTGTGTTATTACCTGACAGATTCTCCATGAGAGATACATCTCTGGGTCCTGTCTCTTCTCCAGGAATGTGGGCCTCATGAAGTATGAAATTAATAAATATCTGAACAAACCAAGAATGGATAAGATTTGAGGTCTTTTCTAACACAAACTCTGTGATTTTAGAGTAACATCATACTCATCCTGAAGAATTCATTTAGAAGTAAGATACTTTGTGCAAAGTTATTATAGAGACTTGTCTAATCAAAAACTAAATGATCTTGACTGAATTCTCCTTCTTTAAGAATAAATCCATTCAAAGGTAGATCCCTTGTAGTAGAAAAAAATTCTACCTGGGTGTGTGTTTCTTTGTTTGTTTTTGGTGTGGGAAAAGTTAAATTTGAGATACCATTCTATTTCTTACTAGCTGTGTGACATTGGACAAATCGTGTCACTTTTCTGAGTCCATTTTTTTCAAAGAGCAGGTAATGATATCTTCACAGGGTTGGGAAGAGTTAAAGTGATAATGGATGTGAAAGTGAGTTGCAAACTAAATAAAGGACCCCACAGGAAAGAGGGTTATTATTATCATTACCATTGTTATTATTTTAAAAGTCATTTCAATGGGAAGGTAAATGCAGTCTTTACAGCTCCTCTGAGCCTTTAAGTGTATAGACTATATTTACAAGTTTATAAGACTCCCAATATGGAGTTGAATAACAGCCAATCAATGCTAATAGCCCTGGATCCTTATTTACAGATTGCCTTTCTTCTGAGATCAAGAGCTGTTAAAAGCTGAATCCATCAAACTTTAATTTCCATTCTGTAGATTGTCCAACAAATATTTACTGTATGCCTACTATGTGTCAGGCAGCATTTTAGACAGTGGGTGGGTCATTAATATTGCTAATGAACTGCTTACCTTATGGGAAACTGCAGATCCACAGTATGTGCAGACAAGGTCAGGGGCAGGGATACAGTCCAGAGCTTAAGGTGGGTAGTGGCCTACATTGTGCTAAGAATAATTGTTTCATGAGCTGAAGCTGGGTACCTTTGGTAAGAGTCACGTATCTTTATCCACGGAAAACTGGGCCTTTTCCTTATTTGCCCATAATGAGAAATGATGTCAGTGGCTGAAAGACACATTGTGTGACCCAAGTTGCAGGGGTTAGGTTTCTGGGCTGCTTTGGTCATCTCCATTTCAGACACTTTGGAATGGAAAGTTTAAACGTAGCTATTGATTGAGAGAGATTTGAGTCTGTCCCGGAGCTGACTCCTGCAGAGCCTGCACCTGGCTGCAAACACATTTCACAGAGGTGCAATTTCACTTTTATCCTCTAGAGAGAACAGATTCTTTTCCAAGTGGAGGATTTTTAAGATGCTGGATCAAAGTTCCTCTTTCATGTGTGGTTGACTCAGAGAGCTGGGAGTCAGCAGGGATATGATGAGCCAGCTCAAGGTGCTACAGGAACTTTAGGGATGTTTCCCATTTCTAGCTACACTCCAGGCTAGGAATGGGAAACATCCCTAAAGTTCCTCTCAGACATTTTCTACCAAAGGGTTTCGAGTAGGCCTCCACAGCTTTGGAACATCCCTAGCAGGCTTATCCAGAACAGGAAAATCACATAGACAATTTGTATCGTCTTCAACGGCAGGATTGCTGACAGTCATGTGACACATTTTCTGAGGTATTATCACCTTTGAGAAAGACCCAGAGATGACAGGGCCACCTCCCTCCAAAAGCTCACTATAGGATGATTAAGAATATAAATAATTAGAAGAGACCACTCATTCAACAAATAGTTCTTGATAGAGTTATTTTTTTTAACCCAAATTACACTCTTCAAAGAATAAAAAGGATCTGATGAAATCAGAAAGTATTTTTTGTTTTATTTCTGTAATGTGATATTTGAGATACTTTTGTAGCTAACTTTGAACAATTTTGGAAAAAACAAAAACAAACAAAGATGGTTTGGGAATGCATGCATTCCAGAGGTGAGCAATGTCTTAGAGGCAGGGAAGTGGAAGCTGATCCTGAGCACCAGACATGGTCCTGTGAGGATTGATTGGAGAGTACAATAGACAAGAACTGGAAAAATAGTTTCTGTGGGTCACCTTGGCAACCAGTTTAACTCTGTGAAGGCACTACTGTGAAACTCTGAGAGTGCTATTTGGAGGCATTTACTGATTTCCCATGTACAACCTAACTCACTAGTCTACAGTTACTATTTCACAATTCACCCAGTCTCTTATATGTAATAGATTTCTCTGAGCATCTGGAAAGCCAGCCTCTCCTCCAATGACAACTGCTCTTGTAAGTCGTGATGAATAAAGGCTCAGATTTACTATGATGATTTTTCCAAACACTTGGGATTTGATGTATACGTCATTAATAATTGTCTTGCTTTTGGCAAAATGGCCCTAGAAAAGTAGTAATCATACTGAATCTTTCATTTTATTTTGGTACGTAATATATTGGCTTGGATGAGAAAAAAAAGAAACCCTCCTATCTTAGTTTGGATTCTATCTTTTGGATCACAGGCTCACCTTTCTCCCTGGTTTAAATATAAGAAGCCATCTCATTTTTGGAAGTAGTTACTTCTTGTTCTTCACTTGATTGTTATAAATTCTTAATGATTTGGGAATTAGCATATTTACCTAGTTGTCTAAGTAAGTATTCATCAAAGTAATAAACTCGCTTCTAGGTTTAAGTGTTTCTATTTAAAATTCTTTAAGAAATTCATCAAATGTGTGTGTGTGCGCACACACGCACGTGCGTGTTTTTATGACACTACTCTTTAAAAATACCCAAAGCCCCCAGCTGGCAACAATGAGAGAAGTGTAGAATAGTGGTTACAACCTGGCCTTGGAAGGCAAGAGGAATGGATTCTACAGGGTCTCTGCCATTTACCAGCTTTGTGATGTTGGACAAGTCACATACCTGTTCTGAGTCTTGATTTTTCTTCAAGACAAATTCTCACCCTTTCCTGCCTCCAACTAATACGGTAATTCTCCTTTACCTGTGAAGGAAGGTAAGACCCCCAGTGGGTGCCTGAAACTGCAGCTAGTCCTCAAACCTATATATGCTATATCTTTTTGATCTGAAAACAGAGATGACCACTAAGTGATTAATGAGCAGGTAGTGTATACAGCATGGATATGCTCGCCAAAGGGATGATTCATGTTCTGGGCAGAATGGAGTGGGACAGTAGGAGATTTCATCACACTACTCAGTGCTGGGTGCAACTTAAAACTTATGAATTGTTTCTTTCTGGAATTTTCCATTTAATATTTTTGGACCCTGGTTGACTGTGGGTAACTAAAAACTTGGAATCTGAAACCAGGGATAAGCGGGGGAAACTACTATATTTATTGACTGTAGGGTGTGGCACACTGCTCACACAATTATGGGTGCTTCTCTCTCAAAGCTTAAAGCCTATTAGGGTGGGGGACAAATGTTCTCCAGCAGTTTAAGTCATGCTCAAGGAATGTTCAGGATTCTATGAGAGCCCAGGTGAGAGCATCAAATCATATTAGAGGATATGAGAAAGCTTCCTAAAGGAGCCTGACATTTGTACTGAAGTTTGAGTGAAGTAGAAAAAGAAGGGGGCATGATATTTTTCCAAGCAGGGAGAGCAGCATGGATGAACACAGAGGCCTGGCACAGCTTGCTGTATCTGGCAGAATAATAGGAGGCTCTCAGTAGGAGGTGGGAGAGAGGATAAGCATGGGAAAGTTGGGATCTGGGGCTGCAGTGGTGAAGCCTCTTTTTGGCTAAGCTGGCAATACCACTGCTGCTAATAATAACTACCTTTTGTGGACTGAATTGAAAATACAAGTTAAGCTGATTTTTAGATTTCAAAAATTGATAAAATTAGCATTGCAGAGAATTTCTAATATGCATTATACAACTTCTCAAATGTAAACAAGTATTAACCAGATCTGCTGACTTAACTGAGATTAATTAACAGTATCAAGAGCTGAAGGATTATGGAAATGATGATGCCTTTTTGTGACATAAAATTTTACAACTGTTCATTTAAATATTCACCCAAGTGCTTTGACAAACTGATCCAAATCTTAGCATATTATTGAGGATAATAAGGGTTTACTAGGTAGTATTTATCCTATTTTAGTTCTCTTGAGCATAGACCTTCAGTAGATTTTTTATTTCTTGGCACAATTTTATAAGCATTCAAATTAAAACTATTTTTCATGTTTATTGTAGTAGTAACATATGAAAAGTTAAACAGGAAAATAAAATAAAACCTTAAATTCAAAATTGCAATGAGAGAAAAGTGCTGACATTCAGTCCACCAATAATTACTGAATCCAGCAACATGTTAAATTCAACCATTTTTTTAAGCTCTATTTACTTGGTTTATTTAACCTTATGAACTTAGGAATAATCATTTACCAACTCGACAATAATACAGTCAGCCCTCCATATCTATGGGTTCTACATCCATAGATTCAACCAACTGGATAAAAAATATTTCAAAAAAATTGCATCTGCATTGAACATGCAGTGAACATTGAACTTTTTTCTTATTGTTATTTCCTAAGCAATACAGTAGGACAACTATTTACATTGTATTAGATGTTACAAGTAATATAGAGATGATAAAGTAAGTGTACATATATGCAAATACTATACCATTTTATATCAGGGACTTGAGCATCTGTGGATTTTGGTATCTAAAGGCGATCCTGCAGCCAATACCCCATAGACACCAAGATTCAACTGTATAGACGAAGGACATAGTATATAGTATATAGAATGAGTGGTTAATAAATTGTACATAGCATTTACCAGACTTTGTGGCAAGCTCTTTCTTGACCTCACCTCCAGGGCAGAGCAGTTGGAAGACGTGAGCCAACAGAATTTCTCTGAGAGCAGAGGTCCCAAGAGAGGTAGAGCTGGAAGGGCTGTTATCCGGAAGGTTGTTCAAGAACTCATGGAATTAAGGAAGAGAGATAAAAAAGCACATTGGAAGTTGGATCTGGTATCATGCTGACTAGGGAAGAGACGTCTTTAACACACATCAGATGCAAACCCGGTGGCTAAGTAAAAAGAATCTAGGAGGAAATTGCTGAGTAGGTGGAGTCAACGGATGATGATCTAAATTTGCATGTGGTCCATATATATATATATTTTTTTTGCAGTTTCAACAGCTTGGAAAGTCAAGGCTGGACCCTTAAAGGAGCTGCACTGGGAAGGGAAGATCTGGGGGAAAACACATGCAAGATTCAGTCTTTGCAGGCAAGGAGCTAATTCTGATATGACAGGTAAACAGGAAAACAGTCAAAACTTCAGGTATGATAAACTCTGTGTTCAACTAGAATCCTGGGTGTGTTACGGCTTCCTCCTCAATCCACATCTAACCAAACTTTTCTCATCTTCTCCCACTGCAGGAAACACCCAGTTACTTACTTTCCCCCAACTCACCCTACACTCTCTATGGAGCCTTTTAATGCTGAAACCTCTATCAGAATGGCTTTCCCTACTTCATGGAAAAGGCTTTTCAATGTTCCCTGCTCCTTTCCTGACTGGGAAAGTAATGAACTCTCTCTCTTTTGGATTTCTGTAGCGGAAGTTTATATAAACACTAGTGGCGGAAGATGTCTCACCTACCAAGTATATGTCTTTGAGGCATGTGCAAGGTCAAGAATTTAAAGTGTTCGGTTGTATTTTTGTCTCTACTGCTCACTTGCTGCATATTTTGGGCAAATAAACCTTGGAGCTTGTCAGTGCTGTTATGGGGATTTAGTAATACAGTAGATATAAAATATCAGTCATAATGTTAGCAAAATTTAGGAGGTTTGGTTTGTCAAATTCAATGTTTGAAATTCATAATATAAATGAACATGAGTGTAAACTAATTATGTACCTTATAATGGATTTTAGGAGCTACCTTGGGCTTAAGAAAGAAGTTTGATTTCTTAAATTATTACACTGCCTTTTTGATAAATTCTTTGATGCCTCACAAGGACAAGCCATTTTCTTCTCTTGGAAGTCTTACTATTTTATCACCATTATAACAATAAAATGGGAACATTTTAATTGTATTCAATATATAATCCACAAAGTTATTTAAGTCAATTTCATAAGCGTATTTGATTTTCTCAATGTTAATTTCTTGATTCTGATTTTCAGTTTATCATTGCGATGGATGAACATCCTGTTTCTCTCTCTCTCTCTCTCTCTCTCTCTCTCTCTCTCTCTCTCTCCCCCCTCTCATTCCTTCCAGCTTAGTTGCATTCAGATTCCAATGGTTCTCCATTCAGGGCCTAAGTGATACATGTTGCATGAGCTCTATGCTTTAAAACAATTAAAAAACAACAACAACAAAAAATCCAAGTGAAGAAAAGGCACCATTTCTGTTGGCAATTCTCCCACCTCCATCTGTGCTGCCCAAAAGTGTCTGCTTTCCTGTACTTACAAGACATTAGTCTTTTGGCACTATCATCCAGAGCAAATAGTGCTGAATGTAATAATAGCAAGTGATTTGGCATGTGCATCAATGTGAAAATAGAGTTTACAAATGCGCAGTAATGTATCCTGCAAGAATACATCATCTTTTTAAATGTGGTTCTTGAGCATACTTATATTCAGTGAGAAAAACCACATCCATTATTAGAAAGGTAGAGTATCTCTTCATATTCGGGGAAAATTCTTGATTAGATGATTGCTATATTTAGCCATGGAAGCTAACACCTCCCTTAAGGGGAGAATGCCCTCTGTTCAGGGAGAAAACCAAGAATTGAAGTGTGTTAAGTTCCCTGCTTAAAAGGAGAAATAATTGGGAGGAAACCAAAGGAAGTGGGTAAAAGAATCAAACAGTAATATTCAGCTGCATTCAGAGCTTGAAACTGCAAAATAAAAACCAATAGAATATTTATCATTCATGCTTTTCTTTTTCTAAAGCATTCCTTCTTTCCTTGACCAAGCCAGGATACTGGCTCAGCTAATGGAGGTCTATGGAACCAAGCAAAGAGATTATTAATGAGGATTGTGTGTGTGCTGCTGCTGCTGGTGGTGGGAAGGTGGATGTTTCAGGAGATTGAAAATCCAAGACCAGAGGGAGAAAAAATAAGACTAAAAAAGGCTGAAGTCTAAGAAGCCAGAAGTGGAGGCCTTTTTTTTTTCTTTAACCTGGAGATTCAGGGAGAAAAGAGCAGGAATAAAGCAGGTTTATGGGAAACACTGACAGTGTTGGTAATACACCCAATATAGAACAAGCATTGCTATTCAAAGTTCATTTTCATTTACTCCTGGGGCATAATAGAGTGAATCAACGGAATTGAAAGGTCCAGGAACATTTTCAAACTTCATTCATTTAGTCATTCATCGACTGCTTCACTAATGACTTCAGAATATAATTACTCTATGCCTACTACATGCTGGGTGCAATGCTATATGGTAGGAATATTCTACCTGTCTTAGCCTGTTCAGGATTCTATAACAGAATAGCACAAACTTGATGACTTATAAACAACATAAATTTATTTATCATAGTTCTGAAGGTTGGGAAGTCCAAAATTAAGGTTGCTGGTCGATTTGGTGTCTAGTGAGTGCTCATTTCTGTGTCCACAGAAAGCAGTCTTCTGGCTGCAATTTCACATGGCAGAAAAGGCAAGAAGCTCTCTGAGGTTTCTTTTATAATGGCTCTAATTGTATTCATAATTGTTTTGCCCTCATGACCTAATCACTGCTCAGAGTCTCCACATCCAAACAATATTACTTTGGGAATTAAGTTTCAATATATAAATTTTGGGTGAACACAAACATTCAGTCTATAGCACTGCCTTATAGCAAGACAGATATATAAATAAATGGCAGACATAAATAAAAACATCAAAAATGTTATGGAGATTATGAGAAGGTTTATCATGAAATACTTTAACTGGATTTTGAAGGATAAATGAGTTTCCTAAGCTAAAAAAAAGTGAGCCCAAACTTTTTATCCAATCTCATAGCTCTGTGAGATTGCATTTATCCCTTCTTTTTTATCGCAGCTCAATCATCTGCCAGCTTGACTTGTTGGCATGATGTAGGCAATAAAAATGAGATTAAACAAGTAAAAAGATATAAGGGAGGGGGGCAATGAGGCAGGCAGGTGAAGATCATCTTGATGGGGTTTGTATTTCTCATTCAGTAGTTTAGTGGAATTAGTGAGGCCTAGTAGAATACTATTTCTTTACTTCAACCTATTTTCTATTTTTTACTTAAATACACTTCATCAACATGTGGAAGTAAAGTATAGTAAAGGTAGTAAAGTGACAATAGAAGATAATGGCTAAACCTATTGACTTTAAAAGAAGTTCTAAGTTCAGATTCAAAAGTCTGCCCCACTCTAGGCCTCAGGTGCCTCCTCTATAAACTAAAGGAGTTTAGCTTATCCATTGCACCCCACGTGCACTGACCCCGGCAATTTTCCCACATGTGGGAAACTAGATTGCATAATTTGTGGTAGTGGGGGACTGTGATCCCACTTTGCCTTGGTTTAAAAAAAGGAAAATCTTGAAGTTTGTTTCGGATAAGAGCAATCACTGTCTAGGAGTTAAGCTTGGAGAAGAATGGAAAGATCTTGAATGTCAGAGTACAAATTTTGCATTAAATTTAATTTGTTTTCTATTTAATAAAGCATCTGGGCTCTTAAATTACGGATAAAAATAGTGAAAATTTATGAGCTAGAA
Organism: Callithrix jacchus; assembly: GCF_049354715.1. NCBI lineage: Eukaryota > Metazoa > Chordata > Mammalia > Primates > Cebidae > Callithrix > Callithrix jacchus. The sequence goes on along the minus strand of NC_133516.1, from coordinate 21,637,711 downwards.
GGTTCCCTCTGTTCTTATTCACTGTAGATAATGGTAAGGCAGTGATATGAAAAATCATTCTGGAGTAGATGACTTGCCTGTGCCTTTGAGATATGACACTTGAGGTTCTGAGCCCAGTTCTGGATCACCATGTGACTCCTCCCATGCCTTTAGTTTCTCCATTTGTAAAAGAATAAATATGAAGAGTACACAGAGATGTATTCTAAAGGTATCTCCTATTCTAAAACTTTTGAGAAGGAATGGGGTGCAGTATTAAGAGCAGAAATTATTCATCTCAATGAAATAGACTATTATTCTTAAGGAGCAACACTACTCCCACCTTTAGCCTACTTCCTAAGCTTATTCAACATTGAAAAGAAATTTTGCGATTTTTCCAAACATTTACTTTGGCATACAAATGGAGAGCCTAAAACTTGGTAGGCCCTAGGTTGTGGCCTCTGCAATTCCATACTCCTCAGTACTGAGTGGATCCAGGCATTGCTCGCCCACAGCAGTCAATGTCTGGATGAACCATCCCCGGTTAATATTTGTAATCATGGCCCTAAGGCATTGGAAAATCAAAGGCTGCCCTCTGAATCACCAGAAAAAGACTGAATTAGAGATAACTTCAGGTTTCTTGTTGGGAGTACATTTTATTGTATTTCAGCGTTTGGAAAATTGGGACTAGAAGCCTACTATGGAAAGATGTTTGTGTAAACTCGAGTATGGGACTAATCTGCACATCTCCTTCCTTATACATTCCAGGTAACAGAGTTTTCTGGACTTGTTTTTTATGCTGGAGAATAAGATTATTATTCTCATGGAGAGAGAATCATCTCAGGAAAATTTGGACTATTGAAAAAAAAAGGTAGTAAATGCAACACAATTTTTCCTATTAAACATTTAATATATAAACTAAATACAGTGTGGACTTTTAAAAAATGTATGAAAGTAGCACTTGAAGAGATTTTTGGCTTTGCATCTTTCTCTAGAGCTCTGTACAAGAAAAATACTCTATTCCTGCAACTTCACAAAAATGATGATGTGTTGCATTTGGAAGTACTTATCAATAAGGGACTTCCCCACCTTTGGGGACTTCTTGCAGGTTGTTGGAAAAAAGCTAAAAGGAGTACCTCAAAATGTCTTCGGTGTCTTTGCTTAGAGAACTTTAGAAGCCTTGGAGCCTGTTCATGGAACAGTTTTGAGGTGGAGGCAGGCAGGAAAACACTGAGTTTGAGTAACAAAGAAGCGGGAGAATATTAACCTTTGACAGTTCCATAACTACTCTCACCCCACTCCCCAAACAAACAAAAAAAAAAACACATACAGGAATGTAACAAGCAATGTGAAGTCGGTGGGGAGAAGAGAGGGAAGCAGACAGCTGGGAAGTTACTGCAGCAAGTAGAAAGAGAAACCCAAATTGTGAACATTAAAAACGGTTCGTATATCTCTCCTCTCTGCCTTCTGAATAAAACCATACCTTGCCTAGAGACCCTAGCCTCCTCGAAGACTTCAGTAATCCGTCCTGGAAAATCGCGTGGGACTGATACACACAGTACCAGTCCAATCCATTTTCTGGTTTGCAGAGGAAAATCCGGTCCGGAGTTTATTTTTAGCAGCGCTTCCCCGTGACCGAATGCTACAGCTCCTCAGCTGGGATCACTGAGGACCGAATTGGGGAGCGAGGCGAAGGGGGCGGGGGAGCGGGAGGCGGTGAAAAAGGGAGGGGGGGACACCCTGCGCATGCGTGCCAGCGCCCATGCAAATCTGTACATCCAGAGAGCAAAGTGGGATGATCTGTCACTACACCTGCAGCACCACGCTCGGAGGACAGCTCCTGCCTGCAGCTTCCAGCCCCAGGTAAAAAAAAAAAAAAAAAAAAAAAAAAAAAAAAATCGGAGCGGGCACGGTGCATGCATTTCCGTATCAGATGCGCGTCGCAACGTATCCCCTGTAGAGGCAATCTGCTGCTGCTCCTAAGTGTCCTTTGGTGGCTGATTGCAGCTTCAAGGTTTAAGAAATCCCATCTTTCAGGAAGCCTGAGGGGAAGGAAGGAAGTACGGGCGAAATCATCAGATTGGCTTCCCAGATTTGGGAATCTGAAGCGGGCCCACATCTTCCGGCCAACTTCCATTGAACTTCCCAGCACTCGAAAGGGACGGAAATGGAGAGCAAAGGTATGTGGTTGTCCCTTTCGGGGGACTTCCCGTTGCATGTGCGTGTGGCCAAGGCAGTCCTCGGCGAGGGGACTGCAGTGCTTGGGGAGCGAGCATCATACTAGGTCGATAGAGGAGGAGATGCTATGTCCGTTGCAGCACCGGGGAAGTGTGGCAGGAAGGCGACTTCTTTTTAACTCCCACAGCTTGGAAGACTGTGTTTAATACTCCATCAGTTGCGTAGTGAAGTGTGATGAGTTTTTTTGGGGGGGGAGGTGGGGGGAGTCCCCCCAAAATGGAGGAGGAGGAGGTATGTGTTAGTAAAGCAATATCTTTTCTATATAATGGATGGACTCAAATAAATCTATTTCAGTTGCTTTAGAATTGCTGACGGGCACGTTTGTATCTGATATCCAATAATGCATTGCTAAAAAAAATGTTTGAATTTCTCCACCCCCACCTCATGAAGATGGTATTTCTGGGTGTGTATGACCACATCCTACTGCATTTTGAATACATATCAGCAGAGAAATTGGGTCTATTTGAAACAGCATGCGTTAGAACTGACCTCTAAGAAGAACAGTGTATCGGAGAACTGCTTGGCTTCCAAGCATAATGCATTTACTAGTTCTGGACATGTATACATTAATGTTCTCCTCATAAGCAAATCTGCATAATGTATACATACCAACTGAAAAATGAACTGTAAAAATCCACTTCTGAATGGCATATTGAACACACATAAACACAATAACTGTTACAATCACAAGATTAGATATCTTTTGGCTTTAACCCCATCTATGCAGGTCTGTTTCTCCTTCTCCTTAAAACGCCCACCAGATTGTGAGGGCCTTTAGTGATATGGTGGTCAGATATCCAGGAGGCATACTGGATGTATTTAATTCTGGCGAAATCAGAAGAAATGATGTCAACTTCTATGAAACTATATTCATTACCCAGAACTCGGGAAGCTATATTTGAAACAAGATTTTATTTTTAAACCAGGGATGTCAGTCACTGTGGTAATGTACTTAGGATCAGGGAGTGGTGGTGAGTTACCTATTTCTGGACTGATTAATGAAACTGGAGTGTTGAATAATAGCAGTTCTATGTTCAATAAAGTATTCTGAGTATTTAATTGGTAGATTTAAAGTATTTGAATCTAGGTAAGCATTTATAGTGTAAAAAGAGCTGAATCAACATGGATTAAGACTAGCTGGCAATTTTCTGTTCAAGCAAATTATTCTTATAATACATTGATGGGCAACTCCATGTCTCACAATGATGTACCTATGTGAGAGAATTCATGCCTGTAAATATACATGAGGCATATATTATTACCTCTATTATAGAATCCATTTTAAAATAAAAAGCCAGTCCTTCTTAACACATAAAGACCAATAATATTTTAGTTGATTAAGTATTTCTGGAACATAAGGTTAACAACAGAAAGAGTATCATTTTACTACAAAACAGTTTTTCTTGCTTAAATGACACCTGGTATTTGGTCATTAAATTTTGTTATTTGACAAGGGCTCTTGGTAAGTTTTGCCTCCAATGTATATACCAATTCCTGGCCTATCATAAAAAGAGGCTATATCCCTCAGCAATAATCTTTTATTTTCCTTAATTGCCCATAAAACATGCTACATGTCACTCAGCATTCCAGGCGGTTTAATTATCAGATTGCTAACCGTAGTGTTCTAGTTATTCAGTCTTTTGAGTTCGGAAAGGAGAAAGAATCTCAGAAATATATCTGGGAAGAATAAGTTCAGAAGTTCTATATCAAACAAAATAGCAATGATATAGTGAATCACAGCACTGATCCAAAGGCAATGAAGACTTTTGCCATAAGCCAACATTGTGGACATTTTGCAGAGGTCCCATAATTACCTCTGACAGAAAAATATGATGAAAGTCTTTATGCATGTTAGTTCCTGGACTTTCTTAATGAAGCTGAGTTAGCCACTTGGTAATCAGATTAAGAATGGCTAATTACTTACACATTGGCCTCACTTTCTAAGTTGATGCAAATGGCACAGTGAACGATGGTAGCTAACTTGAAATTTTTATTCCAGCCAAAAAGAGTGTATCAAGAGAAATGTGTATCCGTGTTTCATTCTAATTGGTGCACCTTTCACATTTTCTGCTGCCATGTACAAACTTCTTTCCCCAACAGATTCAAATCTAATTCTAGGAAGACATTCTCAAATATATGTATATATAATACTTTTCTATTAGAAACACTTTAAAGATAGAGTCAGAGTCATATTGCATGATTCAGTTGAGGGTTCAAGAGAGTTACCCATCCCATATGCTAATCTAATGGCCCGTCGAATCTTGAATCCCATGGCCAACACTTGACAACCTTCACATTACCTCTAGCATTTGTAAACCTTTCTTAGAGCATTTGTTCAGTGTCCAGATAGTTGAACTTCAGCTATTTAAAAATAAGATCATTTATTTTTGCTTCCTTATTTACAACTTTGCATCACTCCCTGTCATACAGGGTAAAGAAGAGAGGAAAATAAATCAATTGACCTAAAGTTTAATTTATGATCTAATTTCAGTGGTTTTTGTGCACCATGTATTTAACATTGTCCCAAAGATTTGGGTTGGTACACAGTCTGAGCGGCTCTGACAGAATTTGTGCCTTGCATATCTTAAGGACCTGAGATTCTTCAATGAGAGAAAGTGTTTAGTATTTAGACCAGTGTTTCACAAAGTTTGCTGCACATTAGAATCACCTGACATACTTTCTAAACACTCATCCTGGGGTGGCACCCCATACCAACAAAATTAGAAGATTGGGGTGGAAGAAAAAAGCATAGGTGTTTTCTTTAGAGGTCCCTAGGTACAGCAGTGTTTGGAAATCACTGATTTAGACCCTTAATTGTCAAAATGTGGTTTGCAGACAAAGTTTTTAGAACTTCAAAATCTCCATCTTTACTCCAGGTCTATTGAATGAGAATTTGAATTTTGACAAAATACCTAGGTAATTTGCATGCACGTTAATGTTTGAAAAGCATGATTTAGAGTGAGGAAAGAGGCAGCCTGCCTTCCTGCCTTCCTTCCCTCCCTTCCCTCTCCCTCCCTTCCTCTCCTCCCCTCTTCTCTCACATCCTTTTCTATTCCTTTCACTCTCCTCTCCTCCCCTCTCCTCTCCTCCCTGCTTCTATCCTCTCCTTTTCTATCCCTTCCCTTCTCTTTCCCTCCCCTCTCCTCCCCTCCCCTCCCCTCCTCTTCCTTCCCTTCCCCCTCCTGTCTTTTCCTCTCCTCTCTCTCTCTCTCTCTCTCTCTCTCTCTCTCTCTCTCTCTCACACACACACACACACACACCCCACTCACCTCTCCCTGACCCCCACCTATATCATGACTTTCTTTGTCTAGGTAGATTTCTGGCCTCAAGCTGGCATATTATCTGTAGAAACACCTGTAGAGCTTTTCAAATGTAAAGATGCTTAGGCCATACACTTAATGATTTGGGTTTAATTAGTTCTGGAGTGGAATCTGGGCATAAGTTTTTGTTTGTTTTGTTTTGTGTGTGTGTGTGTGTGTGTGTGTGTTTTCTTTTCTTTTTTTTTGAGATGGAGTTTTGCTATTGTTGCCCAGGCTGGAGGGCAGTGGAGCAATCTCGGCTCACTGCGACCTCTGCCTCCCAGGTTCAAGCAATTCTCCTGCCTCAGCCTCCCAAGTAACTGGGATTACAGGCACCCACCACCAAGCCCAGCTAATTTTTTGTGTTTTTAGTAGAGATGGGGTTTCACTATGTTGGCCAGGTTGGTCTCGAACCCCTGACCTTAGGTAATCCCCCCATCTCAGCCTCCCAAAGTGCTGGGATTATAGGCGTGAGCCACCACACCCTGGCGTAAGTATTTTTAAATGGCTCCCAAGTGATGCTAATGGATGGCCAGAGTTAGCCACTGATGTGGGGCATTACTACTGGTGGTCCACAAACCAGCAGCATTTGCATCACCTGAGAACTTCTTAGAAATGCAGAATCTCAGTCCCTACCCCAGATCTACCAAATCAAATCTGGATTTCAACAAAATCTAATGGTCGTTTTTATGCACTTTAAAATTTGAGAAGCACTGATGTAGATCGCAGAGAACTGATTGTAACTAAGAATGGATGACACCACTCCAGGCACCTCAGTAGAGAAGATTTGGTATTATCTGACTAGTCAATATGGAGGCTCATGGATATGTGATTATGTTCTAGGTCTTTCGGTTGTTTTTGGGAACAACAGAAATGAAATGAAAAAGAAACTGCGTGCCTCATAGTGAGATCAGAAAATAAATTCACTTTTAAATACCCTCGCTGCTCATCCTCCAATCACTTACTTTCCACCCCCAATTATCCTTAAATATTTATTCTCTACATTCCTTTTAAACTCCTGAAACAAAGTCTGCCGTTAACTCATGGTAATGTGATAATATTTGACTACTTGAATCAAGGCACTTCTAAACAGAGTGAATCTAGCTTTATCTTCTTCTATTGTCATACATCTCTGTTCAACCCTTTTGAGATTCCTTTGACGTGTCCCTTGCCACATTCAATTAATATTTTATTGGTATAATTTGTATGACCTAAGTACTTGTTTGTCCCCCACATACTGCATTTCTTGCAATCAACATAATTTTTATGCTTTTTATTTAAACAAATATTTATTGAGCACCTGATATGTACCGAATGTGCTGAGTTCTGAGCATATGAAAGAAAACTAAGATGCAGTCTCTGATCTTGACGATTTCACTCTTCTATATCTTCGCTAAGGTATTAACCTTCTTGTGGGCATAATATGAGCCTCTAACATTCCAACAAACACCTAGGTGTCTACCTCAGGTAGAACATTTTAGTTCGCATAGTAGGGATTCAGATTATATGCATTGGATAGTCTTAATTAGTTTCTTATGTCAACTTCCTGCATCCAGAGATTGTAAATTGGGAGAGTGGGAAATTTAGCTACCAGAAGGGCTCCCGGAAACATCAGTGTGATTCCAGAACATGGAAGGGAATAACTTGACCTGCTTTCTCAATAGAGACCTGCACATGTATTCCCAAGGAAGACTCGATTCTCTGTTGTAGATTTCACACCAGCCATCAGAATTCAGTCAGGGGCATGGACCAACACATTTAAGGTATAGAACAGTCATTTCTCTGAAGCCAGAAAGATTTACTCTGCAGGGGAGAAAGGAAATGTCTATTAGTATATCAAAACTGGAAAGTGATTTTAAGAAGAGCTACTTTGTGGTTAAACAATAACAACAATAACAATGAAAGACTGAGCCAGTATATATAGTGAGATAAGTAAAATATAATTCAGGAAAATCATGATATATAGTCACTGGGCATAGGAAACCCAGGTTCTTACCCCAGCTCCCATGGTGTAAATTTGGACAGATCTTTTCCTCTCTGGGTCTCAAGATTCTTAAATATCAAAGGGGGTCCATTTCATTTAATTTAAAATATCGAGTTGCCACATTGTTCCAGGCACATTTTTAAATTCGGGGGAAAGAATTTATTGACTTGCCCTCTAAAAGCTTACAGTGTAGGGATACATGAACAGGATTAAGAAATGTTATTTCTAATATTTGATGTGTCTTCTCCATTCATCTTTCAGAGTTCTAGTAGGTTAGCTGGGAAGCTAGGCTACAAAGTCTTACAGTGATTAATAAGCTCCAAAGAAGCACGTAATTGTCCACAGAAATAATTCCTGGCTTTTGTTTCCCCTTGGGTTTATTTAAACAAAATTATTGTGTGGGAGAACATTTGAATTCAAGCTATGTATCTGCTATAAAAGGTATTCCATCCAACTAGCTACCTGCCTAACCTGTTTCCTGCCTTAGGTTATTATAAGGCTTGTTAGCCTCAGTAATGAGTCTAGGGGAGGCCAACCTACTTGCCATGCCATTCCTTTATCTCTGTTCTTTTATGCTTTTAAGTTTTTGATGTACAAACCTTAGTTGGTTTGGTGTTTTGTGGCTACTGAGTGACCAATAATTGTTTATTGCATCTGTTAATATTGAGTTTCCTGATTTGTCACGTATTTACAGCATCAATAACATTCATGAGACACTTTGTACTTTTTCAAAAGGCTTTTAATACGCGTGATCTCCCTTAAAACCCTGTCATTGGGCATTTTGACTTTATTTTATAGATAACAAAACAAAGGCTCATAAAGACTGAAGGATTTAGGCAATTCATCTTACCTCTGTTTCTCTGTAAAACAGGAATTATTATACCCACCACAAGCTCCACACCATAATGTCATGATTATGAAATAAAACTTATGCTAATAAAGTAGTTAGAACTCTTTGGAATTATGATCTGACTTTCCTAATTTTTTAGCTGTGTTCCTCTTTTCTCTAGGCTCTGAGATCCTGGATGGTAGAAATTGGTCCTCTGCCATCTTTGCAGTTTTAGCAGCAAGTATACTGCATAGGCACTCAATAAATCATCTGCATTAACTTCCACAAAAGTTGTAATTTACCAAAAGAGATTTCTTTTGTGCTTATTCTACAGTTTTAATAGTAACTTCCCCAACACCTGAATTTGTCTCTATTTTGCTAGGGCTTTGTTTTGAGGCAGTTATATAACATCGTATGGGTTTGGGGATGAATTACACCTTGGATGGGTTTAAAACATAAACTGTGTAAATTCGGGCCACTAACCGTGGTTCGGTCAGGGGTGCATCTCAGAACTACTGGACATCCTGTACTACTTGGAACTCAGATATTTAAGAAGCACTCAGGTGATGAGGATGTACATCCTCAATTATGAATCCATAGATAATTTCCAAGGTGGTTACTATGAAACTAACACATACATGTGTTCTTTATCAGGAACACTTTAGGACTCCTACTGCCTGGGCCTTGTCTTTTATTATCACCCTCTTTAGTGTTAAGAGAGTATGTGTAGAAGGGAGACTTCATTTCTGTAGTACAGACTTGGGATTGAAAATAGATATGCAAAATAGATGGCAAGGGTTTGAGGCTAAGATGACATGCCATTTTCCCCAGCATCTTCTTCCTCATCTCCTTATTTGCATGCTTGCATGCAGAGCACGGTAGGATTTTTTTGGGATCTATGTCAATAGTTCTAATTTTAGCTTTCTCATCTCTCCAGTTACTTTTTGAAATAGTCCCTGTCTCCTCATCTTCGGGAATGTGAGACTCCCACCCAGGGAGGCCGTGGTATTTAACTGCTGCGATGCCGCTGATGGCACCTATGCAGAAGTCCCAAAGGACACCTGTTGCCCCTTCACAGATCTTTTCTTTTTTCTCTAGCACATACTCTGCCTGGCTTTTTACCTGAAACAAGCCCCACTAATGATTCAAAAAGCACACATAATTAAAATTGGGCTTTAAACTATGTGAAAGAAGTAAAGGGAAGCTGCCATTCTGTGGTTTCTCTTTTGTTTGTGGATTGGCCATTAGCCTGAGAAGCAGCCCCAAGGGACTAGACTGCAGAAAAGGAATCCAGAAACTTTCAGAGGCCATTCCGAAGATAACTAAACGCACCAAAGATTCCTTTAACAAGCAGGTAGGAGGAGGCAGCAATGCCAATTTCTCCCTTCCTCATTCATTTCTACAGTTATCACTCATGTGAAACAATCGGGTTTTCCTTGAATCCTCAGGTACTGATGCCACTAAAACAGATTGGACAAACCTCAACACAGGCACACTGGGAAATTTCTTTTCAGATAATTAGAAACTGAAAAATCTAGATATGCTTCCTGTTTCAAAATGTGTGTTTTTTTTCTTTTTGCTGTTAGTCTCTTTCACATATTATAATAAATTGGGTTTAGATACTCTACAAACAAGACTATTATATAAGATTTATTATACTATCATTCTAATTGTTTAAATCTGGAAAGTTCAAAATTAGATATTTACACATTGCATCTAAAGGCTCTTCCTTCATTTCAAAATATTTTCAACTATTCCAGCACTGTTTAAAATTGAATTTGACTTCTTTCTTCTGGGATTTAAAGGAGAAATATTTGCTATGTATCAAGATAAAGGTTTCCATGTAAATCATTCTTTATTTGCAAGCCTACAGATAATTTAAAATGAGGTGAAATGGGTACTTTTAACTATGGACGTTGATTCACATTAGCATAAAAGGCAAACAGATGATGCATATATATAGTAAAACCCTCAATAACATGAACGTGAGGGAGGCACCTAAGGCAATAGCATGGACCACTCAGTGTCAGCCTTTTAAAATAAGACCATTGATTCAACACACAGTATTTCCTTAGAATCTGCTATTGCTGAGCTTTTTCCAACTGGAGTATGCATACTGTGGGATTATGATTCTGTATACCCTGGTGATACACTGAGGCATAAAATAAAAATGGTGCAGGCTCACATAAAATATAACTAAGATTCTAATATATTAATCTAACAGACTACTGAGATTATTCTAATTTAATCTATTAAATGCTAGAAGATCTGGGTTCAGTTCTGGTTCTTCTATTCTATGGATAAAACTTGCAAAAATGTCTTCTCCTCTCTGAAGCTTGATGTACTAAATCTCTCGCTCTCTCTTTTTAAAGTCAGTTTGCCCATTATTTTCTTATTACAAAGAAATTGTTATTTTAAGCTTGTTTGTATTCTTCCTTGATTCTCTTTAGGCTTAACTTCTGTAGAAAATAAAACGGGGTGATCATAATTACCACACATCAAATTTTAAGGACTCAGTGTGGGTTTGAGCTAGCTTTTTAATGCTGTGAACTGTGCAACTGAAGTTGTTGGGTTTGTAAGTCTATTGGGCGATTAATTAAATTCTGAGTGAGCAAGCACTAAGACAGAGGAAAAAGTCTACTTGGCTAAAGTTTGTATATAGCATGATTGTGGTCACATAGGTCACAGGAATTATGTCTGAATTGATGGATGGCTGCAGTGGCCTTGTGGAAAAGACCCTGTCTTGGGAATCCGGAGACCTGGATTTGAATCTTAATTCCCACCCCATCTTCAGTTTGAGCTGGTCACTTTCTTTCAATGGCTTTGTTCTTCATCTGCAAAACAAGAGTGGATTAGAGGCAAGATTCTTTTCACTTCTGGGATTGAAAGAACCGGCATTTGGGCCGGGCGCGGTGGCTCAAGCCTGTAATCCCAGCACTTTGGGAGGCCTAGGCGGGTGGATCACGAGGTCAAGAGATCGAGACCATCCTGGTCAACATGGTGAAAACCCGTCTCTACTAAAAATACAAAAAATTAGCTGGGCATGGTCGCGCGTGCCTGTAATCCCAGCTACTCGGGAGGCTGAGGCAGGAGAATTGCCTGAACCCAGGAGGCGGAGGTTGCGGTGAGCCGAGATTGCGCCATTGCACTCCAGCCTGGGTAACAAGAGCGAAACTCCGTCTCAAAAAAAAAAAAGAAAAAAAAAGAAGAACCAGCATTTGTGAAGTGTCTGTATGGGAACTATAGTGGATACGTGCTGTTTAAAGATTTATGATTGGTGGCCAGATGCGGCGGCTCACGCCTGTAATCCCAGCACTTTGGGAGATCGAGGTGGGATTATCACGAGGTCAGCAGTTTGAGACCAGCCTGACCAACATGGTGAAACTCCGTCTCTACTAAAAATACAAAAAATAGCCGTGTGTGGTGCTGCGCTCCTGTAATTCCAGCTACTCGGGAGGCTGAGGCAGGAGTATCGCTTGAACCTGGGAGGTGGAAGTTGCAGGGAGCCAAGATTGCGCCACTGCACTTCAGCCTGGGCGACAGAGTGAGACTCTGTCTCAAAAAAAAAAAAAAAAAAAAAGATTTATGATTGGCTGCTTGTTCTCTCCTATCTCTTTTGGCAAGCTTGATGATACTTTTGCTTAGCAGATTGTGCATTATGTTTTTATAACGTCTTTTTTTCAACCTCGTATATGTCCTCTTTACAATTAAGATGAGTTTATTTATACATCAGTCATATGTGAAATTGATTCGGTGGATATTGTTTTCTTCTCTCTGCCAGCCCTAACCAGCACCTTCTTGCTAAAAAAAAAAAAAAAAAAACAAGAAAGAAAGAAAAAGAAAAGAAAAAAGAAAGATTAGCTAGCTGGGCATGGTGGTGCGTGCCTGTAATCCCAGCTACTCAGGAGGCTGAGGCAGGAGAATTGCCTGAACCCAAGAGGTGGAGGTTGCGGTGAGCCGAGATCGCGCCATTGCACTCCAGCCTGGGTAACAAGAGTGAAACTTCGTCTCAAAAAAAGAAAGAAAGAAAGACTAACAGAATAATGACAAGCAATCCAAGTGCTGAGTGTTTTACTGACATTATTGATAGAAAATTTGATTTTCTTTAGTCCTCAATCATTAGTAATATGTTATTCAAAAACAGTTGCACTCAGTCCTTCATTGCCTTCAAACAATTTAAAAACCAATAATTATCTCTTCCAAAGTTTGATTGGCTACTGATCATTTTAGACAGAAGAAGCATTTTTTGCTACCAGATTAAAGTTATCCAAGGTTAAGGGTTTCATGGTTAATAAACTAAACTTTTAAAGTATGCACAGAATAAAAGAAAGGGAAATATTTAACAGCTATTAACATGTTTATGAACATGAGTTGTAATCAGAAGGGTTTATGACATAATGGTAATTATAAAAACAGTAATGTGGCTACATGCACTGATTATAATGTAAAATTTGTTTGGTCATTGACAAATAGTAGATTGTAATATGCAAAAGATGGCAATACTTGGATAATGATGATTGAATTATGAGTGGACTTTTATACTTTTCCAAATATTTTATTAATATTTTATTACAGTTTTTTTTCCCAAAAAGCAGATTTTTTTCCCTATGCTTTATTGGAAGAAAACTGTAATAGGTGTTGGGCTCAGTTATAAACTTAAACAAATCCAGATAAACTTAAAAATGCTCTTCATTCTTCATGCTTTATTCATGTCAAACATTGGAAGGACATTTGAAAATACAACGGAATTTTCTGAAATAATGCTTATGCAGCGTTTACTATGTTTAGGCACCGTGCTTTACATATATTAACTTACTTAAGCCTCATAAAAACCCAATGAGGCAGGCACTATTGTCATCCCTATTTTAGGGATTAGAAAAGTCAGAGATGTTAAGTAATTTGCCCGGGTCACACAGCTAGTAAGTTGCAGACTGGCTTCAGAGTCTATGAGCTTAACCACTACTTAACACTTAAGGCATACTTTACTATAGTCTTTTAAGCTAATCAACCTTCTTTTGTTACTGAAAAACTAGTCCCACTGTATATGCACGGATTTTATTAACCTTCAGAATACCCAATCTCTGCAGGCTTAGTCTTACTCAAGCCCTGGGCCTATGAGATACAGGCTTGAGGAATCACTGGGACTCCCTGCCTATTATCAGGTGGGTTGAAGAGAGAATCCAAGGCTCTTCTGTACCTTATACTGGCTTCCACCCCTAAGGACTTAATTAAGCATCGGTTTGCAGCTTCTTTTTCTAACCCTCGAAATGAATAACTGTTCTGCTTATCGAGGAAGCTCAGTGGTGTGGTAGAAAGATCCTAAGACTTAAAACCAAACATACGACTACCAACTTTTTTAGTCTCTGTAACTTGGGTAAGAGCTATTTCTGTATCCTTGCTTCCTAATTTGTACAATAACTCTCTTTCAAGATTAATGAGACAAATGAGGAAAATATATATTAAGAACCAAACCTAAAATTAGTACTCAATAATTACAGTTGCTACTGTTATGCTTGTTGTTAGCATTTGACGCTTCAGCTTACTACTTCCTCTGCTTCTACATGGGGCTGAATTATTGTCTTAAAATCTTTAAGATTCCTCTTCATCTTGCCTGGTTTTATTTTAATCATTTTTACCTGTTTGGAACCATAGAGTGCCATGCAGCTGTGGTATGCAGTTCAAAACAATGTAGTTAAGAAATACTCATTTTAAATTATGCTATAAAAACTGCATGGCAGTGATATCAATTCATTATATTGATTTCTAAAATCATATTTTCCCCCATTGTCTGGCTTAAAATGAAGTTTAATTTCTTCTGAACAAAGAACTTGACTGTTTTAACAGGGATATTGACGTCATTGGTTGGGTCCAGGGAACATTGCATTGTTCATGTCAGAAGAGTGAAGACAAGTTTCTGACCAGTTTTCAAACTTAAGTGTATACCAAAACACAGATCACTGGGCCCCACCCCTAGAGTTTCTGATTTAGTGAGCCTGGGGTGAACCAGAGAGTTTGCTTTCCTACCAGTTCCCAGAAGGTGCTGATGCTGCTAGTCTAGATCTTTGAGAGTCCCTGGTGTAGACAATTTAGTCTAAGATTCTCTTGTGCTTGGGAATTTAATCTAGAAATAGATGTATATTTTGCTGATAATTCAGAAATACCAGAATAAGGGATCAGGGATAGCATTCTAATGAGGGAATTCTGTAGCTTAAAAGAGTAAATGAGATCACGTATAGACAATTACCCCAGCATTACCCGCAACCACACTGGTTAATTAATTAATACAAAGATCGATGCTTGGATGTATCCATTTATCTGTGCCAGGCACATTGCTTGTCACTTGGGCTAGACATGAAAAACCACACAGTTTTTGACCTCAAGAACACCTCACAAATTAGCTTTTGAAGATATGCATAAACAGAAACCTAGGAAGAACTGACAGCTGGCAATGCATGTGAAAATTTAGATTAAATTTACTTTTACCATCATATTGTCTGTGTGGATTGCTCTGGCTAGGTGTTACAGGCCAGGAACCAATGACTAAAGATAAGGTTTAAACTATCCCCTATTACACTAGATATCCAAATATAATCTTCTGGGAATTTAGAGAGGAATTCCAAATCTAGGAAGGAGTTGCCATTTGAACTCACTCTTGCAGAAGGGTTAAAACGAAAACATTGGAAAATCAGTCTAGGCTGATGAAATGTTAACAAAGGTAGAGAGACATTTATATACATGTAGTAACTAGGAAAAGATTAATGGATTGGTTAGTTCATTCATCTAGTGTGCATTTATTGTGCTAGACACTGTTTTAGGTGCTGAATATAGTACTGACACTCTTTCCTCATGAACTCTGCAGGGTTGGGGGCAGGATACAGTAGATGATGGATCATATAAGAAAGGAAGAATGGTTGGAAGCAAATTGTGGAAGCCTGTTACAAATTATGTAATGTAGGTGATGATTTCATAAAGCACTGACTATTCTCACCATCTTTAAAAAATCAGATTCTTAGGGCTTATAGAATACAATTCTACTTACAAAGCTTTAATTATTCACTAGTTTTCAAGAACACATCTACTGTGCAAAGCAAGGCACACTTAGAAGTACACTGTCAGGTACAGAAGAAATGCTGTGACCCAGTATTTCACTCTGATTTCTGCCAACCTCTGCTGCTAACACACTTCTCTTGCTTAATGGAACAATAAGTTTCATTTGTTTACTTTTGGCTCTCAACTTTCTAAAATTCTAGCATTTAAACTTACAGACTAGTATTCTAGGAGAAAGGTCCTTTTGAAAAGAACCTTTTGGAAAGTATCAGGCTTAAAAATTATTTTCTTAAGATATGTAAATTATTATGTCTCATAATTATAAAAGAGTAAAAACTACACAAGTACTAACATACATGCATTTTGCAACTGTGTTATATGAATTTTCTCAAACTCTTCTATGCTTAAATATATAAAGACTCAGGTCAGAAATATGTTTGTTTCCAAACTCACCCTTCATTCTTTCAGTGGAATATTTTTGATATTCTGATGTCCTTTCTTTAGAGAAGGCAGAGATGCTAAAAGAACAGTTTCTGAATCCAATTTTGGTCTTGAATTTTGTTTGCCTAATTCCTAGCTGAAGACATTGGGCAAGGGCCCTAATCTCCATAATCCCGAATTTCCTTATCTACATAATGGAGGTAATAACAGTAGCTATTTATAGAGTTGTCTTGACTATTAAATGAGATAATATAAGTATTTACCACACTACCTGGCATTTAATGTAGATATTATTATTTTAAGTATCTCCAAACTGTCTCATTATAGCTTCTGGTACAAAATCAAAGGGGTTTTGCTGAGTTTGATGGATTCAGGTTTGCTTAATTGTTTAAATGAAGCACTACACTTCCAATGTGTGCCTTCAGTTGTAGTTCAGCTGTAAAGTATGGCAGCTCCACAAAGATTTTGCTTTTGAATCAAACTCTTAAAACTGTTCCAGTAAGGGCTGGGGGCAGTGACTCTCCTCTAATCTCAGCACTTTGAAAGGCCAAGGTGGGTGGATCACAAGGTCAGGATGGTGAAACCCCGTCTCTACTAAGAATACAAAAATTAGCTGGGTGTGGCAGCGTATGCCTGTAATCCCAGCTACTTGGGAGGCTGAGGCAGGAGAATCTCTTCTCCGGAGGCAGAGGTTGCAGTGAGCCTGGATTGTGCCACTGCACTCCAGCCTGGTGACAGAGCTAGATAGACTCCGTCTCAAAAACAAACGAACAAAAAACGGTTCCAGGAAGATACGTCATACCAAACTGGATCACCACAATCAGTGGTCGAAATCTAGAAAGCACCTTGTATAGGGTAGGTCTCAGCTTGAGTGGTAAAAGATTTATGAACAAGATTTTGAAGATGAAGGTCAGTAGATGATTTTCGTCTAATAACCATAAGGTGCGGTTAGACAGATGGCAACGACAGCCTTGTCTTTTCTGTAAGCAACCTCTTTTAATCTCAACTGACCCCATTGAATCATGTCTTAGTAAAGATGGGAGAATGTTGGGGAACACACTTGCAATCTGCTGTGATACTCAATTCCATCAGAAATGCTTTTAGAGCAAAAGCAGTATAAAAACAATCTCTCATGCATAAAATTTGAGGTGATTTCTTCTTTCTTTTTCTGTTTTTAGGTGCTATTTTTGTCACAGTTATAGAAAGTATATTGTGAAATATAATAGTTTCTTGCCCCCTCTCCCATTTTTATTTCTACAATCACTTTCAACTCTTGTTGATATTTACCTCCATATGTGAAACAATATTCTCTTCTTATACCTCTTAATTTCTCAGCTCTTTTTATTGATGTAAGGAAATAGCTTTCAACTCTCTCCTTTATCACATTCTTTACCACAACGTGCATCTTTTCCATCTCACCATCTTTCCAAGGCTGTTACATTGTTATTTTTGTTAGATCAGTATTTAGTAGTTGCATGATTATGATTATGTAAATACTTTCATGACTAAGACAAATTAAGCTATGATTACTCCTCCTTTTGTCATAAGATTTTGTTTTTTTTCTATGGTTGATAACTGTCTTGTTTTTATGTGCCCAGCTTTCTACATACTTTGTACTATATTTAAATTCAAGTTCGTGCCAGTTGTCTGAATCTCATCTTAAGGCACTCAGAGGCACAGATATTCTGTCAATTTCATCTTGAAGTAATAGTCCTCAGAACCTGATGACTGAGTGCTATGTGCACGCTTTTCTCTGTGCATTGCTTTTGTCCAGAGACCTCTTTTTCCATCACCCTAGAAAATTTCTGCAGATGTTTGCTTGGATCCCTTGTTCTCCTGTATCCTCTGCATTATTCTTTCTTAGTTCACTCTATTATTTTGGTGGAATACATCCTCCAATAGCTTCCTGAAAAAAAGATACATAGTAAAATTTCTGGGCCTTCTCATTCTGGAAAATTTCTGCATTTCTCCTCATATTTGAACAATAATTTGGTTAGGTATAGAATTCTAGGTTTAAAATAATTTTTTTCCAGAATTTAAATTACACGATTATAACATCTTTTTTTCTGCCAGTTTTGTTGTTCTGGTTTGATGTCATTCTGATTTCTTATTTTTTGTACATGCTTGCCTGATATTTTTTCTCTCTGAAAACTTGTAATGTCTATTCTTTTTTCTCAGTGTTTTGAAAATTGATAGCAAGTTGTCTTCTTACAGTTTTTTTTCCACTCATTATGCTGTGTATTTACTGTGGAAACTCTTCTTCAATACTAGAATTTTTTCTTTAATCTCTAGAAAATTGAAAATAATTTAGCTTTTTAGACGATTTTCTTCATATTCTCCTACTCTATGCTTTTTTCTCGTTATTGCTATTCTGGAAATCTTACTTAAATGTTTATATCTTGGATAATGTTTCATAGGTTTCTATTTTTGGTATGTTTTGTTTCCTATTCTCTACCTCTTTTATCTTTTCTCTGTCTTCTAGATTATAAGCTCAAGTCTATCTTTTAATCTTTTTCTTAGATTTTGTCTTTAATTTCTGGTATCAGATTTTTAATTTCCAAGAGGCTTATTTGTCAGTTTTCTTTGATTGTTTCATTTTATATTAGGCTGTCTTATTTCACAGATGTGATAGTTTCTAATACTTTGCTGAGAATATTTATGATTTATGTTTTTAGAGAAGTTTTAATCTCCCTCCATAACCTTTGTTTCCAGTAAGCTTTTTGCTTGTTTTTATTTCTTTCATGTTAGAGATTTTCTGCAGATGTTTTTATATTTGGTTGCCTGTTCATATTTAAAAGTGGGTGTAGGGGGCTAAAAAGGTGACTGGAAGCTCTATGTACAATGGGTGGGGCTTTTTGTCAGTGATCTTAGTGGTAGAGTGATGTTGGTGGGTTTTTCATTGTGGAGCTCCTGAGGTCCATATCTTTAGGTCTTTACCTCTTATGTTTATAAGATTCCTCAGACAGACTCTTCCATTCTTCTGCCTAAATAGGAAAGACCTGGTTGTGAGGGTCCTGTGGATTTTGGCAATTGTATAATGCTCACTTAATCTCCTAATTTTCAGTGTGGTATTTACTCTGCCCACTATGCAGAGAGTTTCCATTCTATTCACTACAAAGAATAAATATCTATTCTTCTACTGAGATTGCAGAGGGCAGTTGCCTAGATGCTCAATGTTTGGGAGAGGATTTGAGGTTATAACACTGTCCTAAAAAGAAAGTTTCCACCATTTTTACATAATTTACCTTTTTCTCCTTCTCCTCACTTCTAGACAAACGTGGTACTATCACTGTCTAAACTTCTGAAGATTTTTGCAATCTAAGTTAGGTTGTCTATTGGCTCTCTCCATTGCTGACTTAGGGTTCAGCTTTCTCAGATATATCTTCACCATCTGGTTTTAAAGTTCTAAATTTCTGTTGTTGTTGTCTTCTCTCTTGTTCTGTCTTTAAAGATTTATGCAAAACATATAAACGCACACACATCCATTTCTTGTACTTTTAATTATGTTTCTAGTAGGAATTAAAGTAAAAGCCAGTATTCAATATTTTATCCTTACTTGGAAGTCTCTTTACATTCCAAAAATACTAAATAACCCCATGGAAATATACTCTCAACTCAGAAGTACTTGATGTAGCATTTTGGGGAGTTCTCAGCAGTACCCTGGCCAGCTCCATTAGTTTATCCAATATACTATATGTTATCAGACATAAGGGTCATTAAGATATTCTTTCCTTGAGAAAACACCATGCATATAGCTTCTTAAAAGTTACAGGCTTAAGAAAATTACCAAGATCATCTCCAGACAGGTTTTTAACCTTTGACATTCTCATTCATCTATTCTTCTACTTGTCAAGCATACATTGGACACATACCCCAAGTCATGCATATTGCCATGCATTGGCAAAACAGCATAATGAATAAGAGACACTTTCTGAACTCATGAACCTTCCATGCTATCATGGAAGACAGACACCAATGTTCAAGATGCAATATGGTAAATGCCATAATAGAGATATTAACAAGTGCTAGTGGCTACAGTGGGTGGGAGTGATTAAGTCTATCTTCAAAATTCATGATTGGAAATGTGTCTTAACTCTCACTATTCAAGCAATAATTTTCCAGAACAATCCTCTTGCCAATTTGTAACTGGCAAACTTAATAATTTCCCAGCATCATTATAGAGTCTTAATTTGGTCAGAAGAGAATTTGGAAGTCATTTTCAGCTTCCTCATTTTATCTGTAAAAACTGAAGCTCAGAGAAAAACTGACTCAATCCTGGTGAAGTCAAGACTCAAACTTAGCTTTCTTGAGTCTCACAATAATATACTTTCCACTAAATTATATTGAGCCCCCACCCAAAAGCCCAATTATTTTTTGGTATGACTGAAATTTTAATCAGCAGCTCTGAGTCTCATAGATCTGGAAGTACTGATTTTAAAAACCTCTAAGAAGTTCTTTAAAGCAGTAACTTAAATGAAGGAACTCTACTTTG
This sequence comes from Callithrix jacchus, assembly GCF_049354715.1. NCBI lineage: Eukaryota > Metazoa > Chordata > Mammalia > Primates > Cebidae > Callithrix > Callithrix jacchus. Next base: position 21,617,405 of record NC_133516.1, on the reverse strand, counting down.
GATATAGATACAAGACTCCAAGCCCTTTCATGTGATACCATAAAAGGAGAATGGCTTGGAGTTCTCATTGCTTCTTTTGAAAGCAGGGTTACCATTCTTAAACTAGAAGAACAGCACTCTTTTTATTTGTACAGGTTAGTATTGATTGATTTTAAAATCAGGCAGCAAATTCAGGGTACAGTTGCCCAGATGAAGCTTTGGTATGTCATTTTGCAATATATTTTTGAGACATTTTTGTGTTTACATTGTCTTGAAAACACACAATATATGTATAAATATATAATATAAACATTTTGGAGAGGCAGACCGTGTTGTCTTCAGTGAACACTTAAGAATGTAATGTATTCTGTTAAATATATGGTTTCATGACTTAACTAATGATTAGCAAATGCTATATTATGGGGAAGCCAAGAACTATAAAAATATATTGTTCAAGTGTCAGTTCTTTATCAGTAATATAATATTAGCAATAATTACATCACTCATTAAATGCAAAATACAACTTGAAAGTTATATTATAATATCTTCCCAATATATTAACTTTTTATTTCCACAGATGCTTAGATTGTAATTTTCTCAATACAGTTTTTCTTGATGCTCTTCTGCTAAGAAGTCCTTCTTTCCCTGGTCCTTTGAATCTCTCCTGTAGTATTGACGTCTTTTTATGCTATACTATAGTTCCATGGGTCATAGTTTGTTTTCTAGGTTGTGAATTTCATGAAGGCAAGAACTATGTCTTCTTTGTAATTTCAGTGACTTGCCACATGTTAAGTATACAATAGAAGGTAAGCTGAGTGAATACTATAAAGTCCTCAATATATTAACATAACATCTTTGTTTATGTAATTTTTATAGCACTTTTCATTATATCCAAGGCAAAAAGTAGCTAAAGTCTCAGGGATGATATACATGTAGCACATATGCTTCAAGTTTTTCTTCTTTCACTTTAGAAATATCTCTCATCTCTCACCCCAGGCTGTTAGAGCCTTCTGAATAATGAATCCTATTCTTTATGACTTAACTTCCTGTTGTGCATGGAAGAGAATTATTAATCTTCATCCCTGGAAAATCTGACTAGGCACAAAAACTTTCTCCTCTACCTTGGTGGAAGCAATTCCTGTGCTGTTTCTAAAAATGAGAAACAAAACATTCTCTGTTGTTCTCATTCTTGAACAATGAGAAACAGCATGATTCTTCATTACTGTTTATGCATCTGTGTTGTGACCGGTCTTCTGGTTCTCTTTCTTCTTCACAGGCTGGTTGTGCTGTTCTCTGTCAGCTCCCATGAAGCCAGCTCTGAACACCACCTTGTATTCTAAGTACAGTCTTGTCTGTAGTTACACCCCTGGCATTAGTGACTGAGATTGTACTTCTCAGGACCTTTTGTCAGTCCCAACAAAGAGGCTTCTTCATCAGTTCAAAGGGTGGCATTTCTGGAGCTACAACTATTATAACCTCTGTTGTTTAAGATAACCTGGGATTTCTGCTTTCTGAGGTCTGAGGTTAGAGGTGTTTCAGATTCCTCAATTCAAAAGTGGAAACTGAAATGGGTAATGAAGGCCTTTCTTGTCCTTTATGTGTGAATCCCTTTTCTGGACATGCATATCAGTGACTGTCTTGTCTTTTCCCTCAACAATTCATCTCTTCTTTTTGCATGGGTTATTCATCTGGTTAGTGTTAACATTCTTTTGAAATAATCTTCTATATTAGTAAACACTTCCCAAATTACCTGGTGAAGTCCCTTTAGAATCTTGGCTTATAGGATGCAAATAAGGGTTATAGTGAACAATTCTTTTTCTTTGATTCTATCTCTATAACAAAAATCGCTGTGGATTTACGTAAAGAGAACAAGATGTGTTGTAAAAAATCAGGGTTCAAGTTTAGCTCTGTGACTTTGGATGTTTCATTCTATCTTTCTAGGCCTTAGGGTATTGTAAGTGGAGGTAAATATCTTGCATCTGGGGTTCTTGAGGCAGGGATTCAAGGAGATAAAGTATTTGGGAAGTGCTTCGTAAACGATATTGTACTATATGACAAGCAGGTTGTTATTAATAGAGGCCTGACTATTCCCAATTGTTTCTGCTTGGTCAGTTAGTTCTATATGAATAAATTGGAGAGGACAGGGAGGAAGGAAATGGCACCGGGCTGGGAGTCGGGTGATCTGGAATCCATCCGGGTGCTGTTCGGCAGTCAGTCGGTGACTTGATGTGACCTTGGCAAAGTCGCTTCACCTCATGTGCTTCTGTTACGTCATTGGTAATATGAGGTGGGTGAAAGAAAAGATGATCCAGAGACTTTCTTCCAGTTTATAAAGACATGTGACTTTTAGCCTTTAAATCATGAGCATATTATTTATTTAAGGATATCATTGAGCTTAGATTATTAAATCAGAGGTCTCACCAATTGTGGGTCCAAATAATATACATATTTTGAATATATAATTTTAAGGGATTATTTTGAAGAAAATGCCAAAACTTCACCTTTTAACCACTGAAAAGGAACTAATTGAATCTCCTATTCACTACATTTTTCTATTGCATTTGGGAGGAATGTATGTATTTAGAGGGAGGCTAAGGATTAACAGATGAAATTCTGTATGAGAAAGCAATTATGTTTATAGCACCTAAAGCACATTTTGTTGTGACACATTCTCTAATAAATTTGAATTTGTTTGTTTTCCTTCATTTAACCATAAAATGAATAATTGTTAAGAATCAGGCACCATGCTAATCACTGTAGAAGCAAAATTAAGAGAATTCCTATTATAAGATGTGGTTGATATAGTGTAGAAAACAGCACAGCCTAAAATGTGACATCATTTTAGGGACACCTCATGTAATTGTACTTTGCAGATGTCACATTTTGGTAATTCTTGCAATTTTTTTTTTTTTTTTTGAGATCAAACCTCACTCTGTCACCAGGCTGGAATGCAGTGATGTGATCTCATCTCACTTCAACCTCTGCCTCCCGGGTTCAAGTGATTCTCCTGCCTTAGCCTCCCAAGTAGCTGGGACTATAGGCACGTGACACCACACCCAGCTAACTTTTGTATTTTTAGTAGAGACGGGGTTTCAGCACATTGGCAATGGTCTCGATCTCTTGATCTTGTGATCCGCCTGCCATGGCCTCCCAAAGTGCTGGGATTACAGGCATAAGCCACTGCGCCTGGCCTCTTGCAATCTTTTAAGTCGTTCTATTATTATAACTTTCATGGTGATCTGTAATATTTGATGTTATTGTAATTGTTTTGGGAGTGCCACAAGCCATGCCCACATAAGACAACAACTTAATCAATAAATGTATATGTTCTGACTGCTGAAGGAAAAGAAACAAATTTAAAGTTACCAGACAATATATCATACCAAAATCTGTTTTCAGTGTTGTAGACATAATTGACTTCTCAAAAAGAATTTCACTTGTTAATTCTTGTGTGTGTTTTGACTGACTGGCTGCTCCCCAGTGTTTCTCCCTGTTCTCAGGCCTATTACGTGAGACACAAAAATACTGAAATTAAGCCAATTAGTCACCCAATCATGGCCTCTTAAATATTCAAGTGAAAGGAAGAGTCACATGTCTCTCACTTAAAATCAAAAGTTAGTTTAGTGAGGAAGGCATATTGAGGGATGAAATACACTGAAAGCTAGGCCACTTGCCCTAAACAGTTAGCCAAGTGGCATATATAAAGGAAAAATTATTGAAGGAAATTAAAAGTGCTACTCCAGTGAACACAGGAATGATAAGGAAACAAAACAACCTTATTGCTGATGAGAAAATTGTAGTAATCTGCATAGCAGATCAAATCAGTCACAACATTTCCTTAAGCCAAAGCCTAATACAGAGCAAGGCTTTCTCTTCAATCCTATGCAGGCTGGGAGAGATGAGGAAGCTGCACAATAAAAGTTAGAAAATAGCAGAGAGTAGTTCATGAGGTTTAAGGAAGGAAGCCATCTCTGTAACATAATGTACAAGGAAAAGCTGCAAGTGCTAATGTAGAAGCTGCAGCAAGTTATCCAAAAATATCTAGCTAAGATAATTGACAAAGGCAGCTATATTAAACAACAGATTTTCAATGGAGATTAAATAGTCTTCCATTGAAGAAAGTACCAACTTCAACTTTCCATAGTAAGAAAGAAGTCAATGTCTGGCTTCAAAGCTTCAAAGAACAGGCTCACTTCTCTTTGGTAGGGGCTAATGCACCTGGTGACTTTAAATGGAAGCCAATGCTCATTCATCATTCTGAAAATACTAGGGGCCCTTAAGAATTATGTTAAATATACTCTGCCTGTGTTCTATAAATGGAACAATAAATCCTTGATGAAGCCCATTTGTTTATAGCATAGCTTACTGAATATTTCAAGCCTGTTGTTGAGACCTACTGCCCAGAAAAAGAAATATTTCTTTTAAAATATTATGGTACATTTACAATACACCTGGTCATCCAAGAGTTCTCATGGAGAAATACAAGGAGATCAATGCTGTTTTCATGCCTGCTAACAAAACAGCCATTCTTCAGCCACGTATCAAACAATTATGATCCATGAATGATCAACAGCCATTCTAGAGCTATGGATCAAAGAATATTTTTGACTTTCAAGATGTATTATTTAAGAATATATTTCACAAGGCCTAGTTGCTGTAGATAGTGATTCCTCTGATGCATCTGGGCAAAGTAAATTAAACATTTTCTGGAAAGGATTCATAATTTGAAATGATATTAAGAATATTTATGGTTCATAAGAGTAGGCCAATATATGTACATTAACAGTAGTTTGGAAGAAGTTGATTACAATCCTCATGAATAACTTTGAAGGTTTCAAGACTGGCTGATGTCTATAATACCAGTGCTTTGGGAGGCAGAGACAAGAGGATTGCTTCAGTCCAGGAGTTTGAGACCAGCCTGGGCAACACAGTGAGATCCCGTCTCTACAAAATTGTATTTAAAAATTAGCTGGGTGTGGTCATGCACTCCTGTAGGAGGAACTATTGTCAAACTATTACAAAATTATCAGATCTTCTGAGAACGCTCTCACTCTAACAATAACAGCATGGGGGGAAAACTGCCCCATGATCCAATCATATTCCACTAGGTTTCTCCCTTGACATGTGGGGATTATGGGGATTAAAATTACAGATGAGATTTTGGTGGGGACAGAGAACCAAACCATTTCACAAGGTTTGAGAACATTTATTCCAGTTTTGAAAGACGTTCTACTATGGGTAAAATGCTAACAGTATCACATTCTATAAAAAAACTTTTGTGAAAGGGAGAGTCAATCAATGTGACAAACTTGAGTGTTGTCTTATTTTAAGGAATTGTCACAGCCATCCTAATCTTCAGCAACTACCATCATGATCAACCAGCAGCCATGAACATCAAGGCCAGATTCTTCACCAGCAAAAAGATTACGAATTGCTGAAGGCTCAGATGATGGTTAGCAATTTTTTAGCAATGATATATTTTCAAATTAGGGTATATACATTATTTTTTAGACATAATGCTCTTACACACTTAATAGACTGTAGTATTCAAGTAAATATGACTTTTTTATGCACTGGGAGCCAAATAACTTGTGTCACTTGTTTTATTGCAATATTCACTTTATTGTGGTGGTTTGGAACCCAGCCCACTATATCTTTGCATAAGAAAGATAAAACAGAATTCCAGAATTATAGAAAAAGATTAATTTTTCTGAAAAGATAGAGGGGATATAAAAAACAGCATGTTTAAAATGCTTTATAGATTATAAGTGTTTCTTATGTTTTATTTAAATATTACACAGACTTTGTCAGGTATAGAACAAAATACCATCTTTTGGAAATTAGTTTGAAAGCTCTTGCAACTCTCAAAGCCTGAGCAATGTGGAGAAAATGGTAATAATGTATATTGTCATTTAAATAATTATTTATAAGCTATATGTAATCAATTTTTTCAAATTTTGAAATTTTTGCCTAACATGACTTAGTTTTTCTTTCTTTTTTTTTTTTGACAGTCTTGCTCTGTTGCCCAGGCTAGAGTACAGTGGCATGATCTTGGCTCACTGCAACCTCCTCCTCCAGAGTTCAAATTATCCTGCCATCTCAGTCTCCTGAGTAGCTAGGACCACAGGTGCATGCCACTGTACTTGGCTAATTTTTGTATCTTTTTTTTTTTAAGCTGGGGTTTTGCCATGTTGCCCAGGCTGGTCTTAAACTCCTGAACTCAAGCAATCTATCTGCCTCATTCTCCCAAAGTGCTGGGATTACAGGCGTGATCCACTGTGCCTGGACTTGGACTGGCCTTTTTACAAGTAGGCATGAATATTACCATATTAGTCATTCTCTTTTTAAATAAGAAGGCTATAAGAAAGTTTTCAACTTATATAATGTAGGTATTTAATTCTGTATATATTTTCAAAGTGAATTTCTCTAATACTTACAACACATTGGCTTGTGATCACAAAACTAGGAGAAATCTTAATTCCATTACCTAACTTTAGCATTATTCACAATACACAAGATATGGAAACAACCTAAGGGCCCATAGAAAGATAACTGGATAAAGAAACTGTTGTATACATACAATAAAGTACTACTCAGCCTTTAATAAAGGAGAGCTGCCATTTGTGACAACATGGATGAACTTGGAGGTCATCCCGTTAAGTGAAATAAGCCAGACATAGAAAGGAAAATATTGCATTATCTCACTTATATGTGAAATATTTTTTAAAAGTCAAATATATAGAAACACAGAGTAGAATGGTGGTTACCAGGTTACCAAAGTTGTGGTGGGAGGTGCTAAGGGAGGGAGGGTAAAAAAGTTGCAGTTATATAGGATGAAGCAGTCTGAAGATCTAATGTACAGAATGAGGACAATTGTTAATAACATTGTATTGTTGTTGTATTGTATATAAACACCGGAAATTTACTAAGAGTACATTTTAGGTGCTCTTACAAAAAAAAGTGCTGAGATGATGGTGGTAATTGGCTTGACTATAGTAATCATTTTACTCTTTACATAGCAAAACATCATATCGAATACTTTATATATATAATTTTTAAAAAATCATCTAACTTTACAGATAATGAATATAATATGCCCTTTTTCATAAAATAAAGTTATTTTTATAAAAGACATGTCTTGCTCAATCACAAAATCAGGACTATAATTATGGTCTCTGAGACCCGTTTTCTTGCCATTATACCACAGCCAGAGTAAAGATTGCAACAAGTAGAGCTTCATTTGATATGGGAGGTGCCTAACATTCTCTTGGTTGCTGTTTTTCAGCACAATATTTTTACATGAATTATTTTAAAAATAATTAATGCTGTCTTTAAAATTACTACTGCTTGTTGATGAAAAGAGTCACACTCTGTAAAATATTTGATGAGATTTAGTCCGAGCCAAATAGGAGGACCATAACCCATGACATAGCCCCAGGAGATACCAAGAACGTGTGCCCAGAGTGGTTGGGCTACAGCCTAGTTTTATACATTTTAGGGAGACAGGTCATCCTTCAATACATGTAAGATGTGTATTGGTTCTATCTGGAAAGGCAGGACAACCCCAAGGTGCAAGACTCCTAGGTCACAGGTGAATTCAAAGATTTTCTGATTGACAAATGGTTGAAACACTTATTATAAAGATCTGGAATCAATAGAAAGAAATGTCGAGGTTAAGTTAAAGAGTTGTGCACACCAAGGTTTTATCATGCAAATGAAAGCTCCAGGTACCAGGCTTCTGAGTTTTTATCAGACCTAAAAAGGTGCCAGACTCCTCTTAGTTAATTGTCTCCTGGATCAGGGAAAAGATCTGGAAAGGGAGGAGGATTCTTTACATAATGTAGATTTTCTTACAAGAGACAGCTTTACAGGGCCATCTCAAAGTATGTCAAATAAACATATTTTGGAGCAAAATACTTCAGTTTCTTTCAGGGCCTGCTACCAGTCGCGTTGGAATCCTACTGCTACAAAGAGCCTGTTTTGCCAGTCTTAAGATCTCTGAATGTTTATGCTGGTCTGTTGTGCCTGAATTCCCAAGGAGGAATGTATAATGAGGCATGTCCAACCTCCCTCTTTCCAGCATGGCCTAAACGAGAGTTTCAGGTTTATTTGGAATGCTTTTAGCCAAGACAGGTTCCATAAGTTGTTGGGGGCCGTAGAATTTTATTTTTGGTTTTCGAATTGTACAATACTAACATTTCAAGGAAGTTTGACTCTTTTGTGGCCTCGAATACCACATGTTAAGTAGTCAAACATAAAACAAGAAGATATGGTGGTCAGAGTTATTGCTCCCATCTTTGCCTAATTTTCAGTGACGAATCTTTAAACATGAAATATGTATTTTTATTAAGATGTGACAGGACTTTACTTGGATTTGTTTTATTGCTAAGTAAAATTCGAATTTTACTTTATTTGAACACATTAAATATAGTGAATCTTAAAATTCAGTAACTGCGGCTACAATTTAATTTTTTTTTAAAGCACAATTTTCCAGTTTCATGAATGTGATCTTTGTTTATATTTTATATTATTTGGATATTGTTAAAGCATTGTGTCCATTTCTGGACTGCAGTTTAGAAGAAGCTCATAAAAATAGTGTGTATATAAAATGAGCACTTTAATGACAGGTTAAGAGAATTGATGTTGCTTAACCTGAAAAAGAAATCTCAGGAAATGTGCCAATTATCACCCTCAGGCAACTGAAGTGATTTTATGGGAAGTACTGTAGTTTTTCTTTCCACTTAGAAAGGAAAGATTTGGGTCTTGTGTTAGAGATGATGGAGCATATCAGGGATTCAGCAAGGGAGACTGCAGTCTTTATCTGTAAATATCTCTTAAGAGAAGAATACATTTAAGGTGTACAATGAAAAGATTGAAATAACTTACGCAAGCATGTGGCATTGTCTCACCATGCCTTCATCCTAAAGTGATCAACTAGAAGCTCAGAGAGAGAGAATGCTGGAGAGAGAACTGACATCAAGATCTTGCATCAAGCCTAACATCATGGCTTTTACATGTCTCTGCACTACTTCTGAATACTCTGCCACTTCTGACTGGCATAATATTTCATTAGAGTTGACTACACAAAATTAATTGGAATGGGAGGTCAAGCTCAGGATAAATTGAGAAATGCACCTCTTTCCAAGTGTTGTAGGTGATGGCTTATTTTGTTAGAGTGGTGATTTTCTGCCAGTGTGGCTAAAGAGGAATAGATGTATATTTTGATTGACTTGCAATTAGAAATTATGAAATATTTGTAATGTGTCCCAGATAATTGTGCTTTTCTTTTATAAACCAGAAATAAGTTTGTAGGAGTGGATATATTGTATCCCACCATGACTGAATAGTTTGTACTCAGAATTTTTCACACACAGCAGTGGTGCTAATGTGTCATCAGGTATAGCGTTTTGAGAGCCATGATTACCACTGACTCATTCCTTTTCTATGACTTGAAATTATGTAGGAAAGCCAAGGAGTGAAAATGTTTAAAGAGATTTCCTTTTTGCAGAAAACACTAAGGTATAACAAAATGAAAGAGTTGTAAATGGCATGGATGCTGTTTTCCCCAAACCCTCGTCTGAGAGATGTAAAACTTGAAGCCAGTAAAAAGACATGGCTGGTATTTGGAGACAGGTGAGAACTAGAAACAAGGAATCAGAAGGAAAAACAAAATTGAAAGCTGCAAATGTGTTATAAGGATTGATAGGGAAACGCTGATGGCAGGTTTTTAGTGACTAAGACAGTTATCATATGTATCTTTAGACAGAAAGAGGAAAGACAATTCTCTCATGACACATAACTCTCCTTAAAGCATTAACATAAAGAACTTTTCTAAAAGGAACAAAGCGACTCATATTGAAAAAGGAAGTGAACAATGTGACGAGCACTCTGAAAGGCTGACCAACTGACAACTAAGGTCTTCTCACTGATATTTTGTTGTTTCTCTTTGAAAAATGGAGGTGATCGTCACTTTCTGGGAGAAGATATGTTGCTATTAGAATATCATTGGCAAGTATCTAGCTGTTTCACATCTCCAAAGAACCAAAAGTAAATTATAAAGCTGACAAATATTAAAATTCATCATTTTTGCTCAATGCAGGAATTCGTACTAATATTTAACCCTTCATTAAATTTTTGTATTTTTGTCTTCTTCCTACTGTCAGTAAGTTTTAATGGAATTAAAGTTTTTTTAATTCCCTTTAATTTACTCCCTTTTATGGCTTCTATGCCCTCAGGATAAAGTCTGACACATATTAACACTCAGTAAATATTTTTATTATTGTTGTGTATAAGGCCATTGCTATTCTTATTTTTAGTATTATATGGTATTGGTGTTTAGAAGGGACTTAGCTAGGAAAGGGGCCTGTATAAACTTATACAGCTACATAAACAGAACTTGGCTATACTGGCTTTGTTTATCTCCCAGTCCAGAACAATACAGTTTTGAGTAAACAACTTTGTTAGAGGAGGTCATATATGGTATGTCGTTTTGATGACCATCCACATTATCTGAGATTTGATTCTTTAATAACCCTCTTATTAATTGCTTAGTTAATTCATTAAATATTGATTTGTTTATTCACCAATGTTTCTTGAGACCTATTGTGTGCTTAGCACCGGTTTACATAGAGCAGTGAACAAAACCAGTAGAGTTCTCTGAGTTTATGAAGTTTACCTTCTGTGATGGGGGAGAGACTATCAAATAAATAAAACATTTTATGTCAGATGTTGAAAGTATCATTAAAAAAAAAAAGACCAGGCAGCGGGACAGGGGATTTTAGGAGACATTAGGGGATTGATTTAGAATTTTCATTAGGTAGGTCATGAAAGACTTCACTGAAGAAGCAACATTTGAAGAAGCCCTTGAATTAGGCAAGGGAGCAAGCAATGGCCTGTTTGGGAGAGCAGCATTTCAGATGGAGGAAACAGCAAATGCAAGTCCACTAAGGAGTCGTGTGCTTGGCATATTTGCAGAGCCTCAAGGAAGCTAGCGAAGTCGGTGGAAGTGAGAATGTTGGAGGTGAGCTTTGGTAAGGCCACAGTACATCTCCATCTTCATGCCCCATGTCTTCTGACTAGTGGCTTCTGTCACAGCCAGATCTCAGATATGCAAGGCAACACTCCTGGGACTAGGCAGTCCACCTTCTCCCTATTATAGGGTGCTTTCTGCCACAACAAGCTCCTTTAGGCAAGTAACATCTGAGCCTTCTGCCAGGTTTAAATAATGAGTTCCTCCAGAATACTGAACTTGGGCTGTGAGTTAACCTTCAGTGAATGTCCTTGTATATCAAAAATTTGGGACAGTATCAATAATTTCCCCTTAAGAGAACGTGCATATCTCTTCTGATGCAAGAGCCTCAGATTGCTGATGGGAGAGACAGAAATGCAAAGTAGTTTGCAAGAAGTGAAATTATTTCTATTCTGTTTCCAAAAGCAGTGCAAGTATAATGTATACCTTCAAAGAGTTGTAGATTCAGACCATGTTTCATTTAAGGGAGCTGTGTGTTCTTCTACAAGTTTCCTCAGAGCCCCTCTAGTAACCTTTGGGGAATCATTGCATTGCTTAATCACTACATTAGCCTGCTGCCTTCTGGAAAATGCTGATCCCATTGCTTCTGTCAGCAGGAGAAGTCAGCCCTTGGGCTGGAACCAACCATACTGAGAACTAACTGAGAGGTGGGGGAGGGTCGGGAAGTCCTTCAAAAGAAGTTCAGATCTTCAGGGTAGTGTAGGGGGCAAACAATCCTAGGAACTGCTGTACTAAATAGAGAGCATCTGTATTTGTTATTGCTATTCATAAAATAGCTTTTTAAAAATGCATTACAGTTTATAAAGCTTTTCCCTATCCCTTGCCTCATTTAGTATCCTCTTCAATACAGAGTGGCCTTGTTATATAAAATGATACAAACCAGCACATCTGCATCACCTGAAGCTTGTTAGAAATGTCCCATGCAGACCTACTGAGCTAGCATTCACATTTAACAAGACCACTCGCCCCTTAAAGTTTGAGAACATTGCTATAAAGGCTATAGAACAATAATTTCTTCTGATTACAGTAAGGAAATAGAGAATCAGCATGATTGGGTGACTGAGCCAAGGTCACCCATTTAGTAAGCAGTGAAGTAAGCTCGGGTCTCATACCCAAGGCTTGTGCCTCCCGGTCCAGCAGTCTCTTGGCTGCAGTCACTTCCCACTCCACAATCCCTTCATAACATGCCTGCAATGTACTAGCTATTGAAAGAAAAACAACCCTTTTTCTCTGAACCCAGACTATCACCTGCTCTTATTTTCTCCACCAGCTGTTCTGGGCTCCTCCCTCATCTGCTTGCTGATTCTAGAAATGCAAACACCCTGAAAAGCTCTGCAGCATTGCCCACATGGTGCCCTCAATTAGAGAATCTGATAAGAATTGCTAGCATCAGTCACTTGCTCAGGGCTTCTCTGCAAAAGCCTTCTGGCCTCACTTAGAGGAAAGGGTACAAATTCAGAACATGACAACTGAGATAATGCAGCTGGAACATGCTGGTGGGTACAAATGGATTTTTCCACTATTGCTTACTGTTAGGAAATAACAACGACAAACAACAAAGCTGAGCTTAGCATCACAGAAAAACACATGTGCAGAGAGCTTCACAGCCCACCATTCAACAGAATCTTGCTCGGTCACCTATGTTGGAGTGCAATAGCGAGATCTCAGCTCAATACAACCTCTGTCTCCTGGTTTCAAGTGATTCTCCTTCCTCAGCCTCCCAAGTAGCTGGGATCACAGGTGTGCACCACCATGCCTGGCTAATTTTTGTATTTTTAGTCGAGATGGGGTTTCACCATGTTGGCCAGGCTGGTCTTGAACTCCTGACCTTAAGTGATCCACCCTCTGCAGCCTCCCAAAGCGCTGGGATTATAGGCATTGGCCACTGGCAGCCAGCCTTTAAGGATATAAAACTAGGCCTAGATGTCACTTAGATGACACTCAGAAAGTGAGTACCTCTTTCTCACCAACTAATTGACCCAACAAGTAGGAAAACTTAGTCTGCTGAGTAAACAACCTCTCATCTATAGGAATTATACTTTGGGTGAGGAAAAATTCTAATAGAATTTTAAATATTTGATTCATAGTTTCTGAACAGAATTCCTTAAGTAAAAAAGATTCATTAAACTCAGACTGAATTCTCACATTTTATTAGTCAGTTTGTTAACTGAAAAAAGTGACATAAGATATTTCCTGTGAACCTACTATGTACATGAAGGTCATCATAGTAGGTGATAGGAAAGGTTCTGGTATGAGTGATATATTTCCTAAGAGCCTGCAGTTTAATAGAATTCGCATATATGTACATGTCAAATGATAATGGAAAACAAAGGGACATTTCTCCCTTAACCTCAAAGGATGGAGTCGCAATCTAGGAGTTGGTATTTGAATTATTTATAAACAGAAGGTAAGTTTGGGACATCCAGAGTCTGCAGAGTAGAGAAAGTCATGGGCGAGGTGGGAGGAACAATGTGAATAAGACACAATGAAAAATGCTAGGTTTGTATTTGGAATAGCAAATAATGTGTTGAATATGACTTGTAATCTATCAACTCAGAGACAAAAGAAATATGCTTTTCTTTTTTTCTTATTATATATGTAAGTTTATATATATATGTATATGATGTTTTGATATACATAGATACAGTGAAATGATTACTACAGTCAAGCCAATTAACACACCTATCATCTCACATAGTTATCTAATTCTGTTCAGAAACTATGAATCAAATATTTAAAGTTATTTTAAGAACACTTAAAATCTCCTCCCCTAGCAAATTTTTAGTATGTGTACAAATGTATTCACAATAGTCCTTATGCTGTACACTAGATCTCTATTTATCCTACACAGCTGCAGCTTTTTACCCTTTGATCTTCCCCTCCCCCTTTCTCCCCACTCTCTGACTTTGGTAACCAGCATTCCTCTCTCTGTTTCTATGTATTTGACTGTTTTTTAGATTCCATGTATAAGAGAGATGCAGTATATGACTCTCTGTGCCTGGCTTATTTCACTTAGCATAATGTTTTCCAGGTTCATCTGTGTTGTTGCAAATAACAGGATCTCCTTTTTTGAAGGCTGCATAGTATTTTAGTGTGTGTGTGTGTGTGTGTATTTATTGTGTGTGTGTGTTATTGAGCTGTGAGTTCCTTGTCTATTTTGGATATTAACCACTTATCAGATATATGGTTCATATATACACAATAAAACCTAGAAGGTGGTATTTAAAATGAGCACCTTTTCACATACCTGTTTTATATTTTTATATCCTCCTTGGAGAAATGTCTATTCACATCTCTAGCCTATTTTAAAACTGAGTTATTTGATTTTTGTTGTTCAGTTGTGAGTTCCTTATATATTTTGGATATTAACCCCTTATCATGTTATATGTGCTTGTGACATATATATACGTACATATGTATCACAATTTCTTTTCCATTCATCTGTTGCTGAACATGAAGATTGTTTCCATTATCTTGGCTATTGTGAATAATGCTAAAGTGAACATGGGAATGTAGGTATCTTGATAAAGTACTGATTTCATTTCCTTTGGGGATACACCCAGAAGAGGGATTACTAGGACATGTGGTAACTGTATTTTTAATTTCTTTGAGGAACTTCCATATTGTTTGTCATAATAGCTACACCAATTTACATTCTCACTAACAAAGTATAAGTATTTTCCTTTCTCATCACCCTTGGCAGTATCTGTTATGTCTTGTCCTTTTGACAACAACTATCCTAACAGATGTGAGGTGATATATTTGATTTGCATTTCCGTGACTAATAACATTGAGCATCTTTTCACATACCTGTTTTATATTTTTATGTCCTCCTTGGAGAAAGGTCTATTCAAGTCTCTTGACCATTTTAAAACTGAGTTATTTGATTGTTGTTACTGAGTTGTGAGTTCCTTATATATTTTGGATATTAACCCCTTATCAGATACATGGTTCATAAACATTTTCTCCCAATCTTTAGTCTGTTTTTCATTTTCTTTATTGTTTCCTTTGCTGGGCAGAAGATTTTTAGTTTAATATACTTCCACTTGTTTATTTATTTATTTATTTTGTTGCTCATGCTTGATGTTACAGCCAGAAAACAACAAAAAAATCACTGCAAAGGAAAATGGTAATAAGCTTTTCTCACATGTATTCTTCTAGAAGTTTTATGGCTCTATGTTTATGTCTTTAATTCATATTGAGTTGATCATTTTGTAGTGTAAGATAAGGTTCTAATTTTATTGTTTTGATGAGAATATACAGATTTCCCAACATCATTTATTGAAGACACTCGCCTTTCTTCATTATATCTTCTTCCTTCGTCAGAAATTAGTTAACTTGGGTTTATTTCTGGAGTCTCTACTCTGTTCCATTGGTCTATGTGTCATTTTTCATGGTAGATATTATTTTTATCTTGGTAATATAACCTGAAATCAGGAAGTGTGATGCTTCCAACTTTGTTTTTCGTTTACAGGACTGCTTTGGCTATTCAGGTACTTTTGTTGTTCCATAAAAATTTTAGAATTAATTTTCCAATTTTCATGAAATTGAAATTATTAAAAGGATTGTGTTGAATCTGTATATTGCTTTGAGTATAAAGTTAACATTATTAATATTTAAATCTATGAACAAGAGATATATATTATTTGTATCTCCTTCAATTTATTTCATCTTATGATTTTTCAGGTGCACGGATATTTTACATCATTGGTTGAATTTATTTCTAAGTGTTGTATTTTTTTTAATGCTATTGTAAATTGATTTATTTTCTTGATTTCTTTTTTGGACAGGTAATATTTAGTGTAAAGATATATAATTGATATTTGTATTTTTTAAATTCTGCAACTTTACTAAATTCGTTTATTAGTTCTAAGAGTTTGTTGTGAAATCTTTAGGTTTTTCTACATAAAGGATCATGTCACCTGCAAATAGAATAGTTTTTATTTGGCTATCTTTTATATTTTTTCTTGTCTGGTTATTCTTGCTGGTACTTCCAATACTATGTTGAATAGAAGTGGTGAGAGTAGGCATCCTTGCCCTAAGCCAGATGCTAGAGAAAAGCTTCTAGTTTTCTCCCATTGGTTTTAATGTAGACTATTCATAAGTGGCCTATAATATGTTGAGTAATTTCCTTCTACACCTAATTTTTTTGGTGAGTTTTTATCATGAAGAGATAAAAACTCTCTCAAATGCTTTCCCTGAATTTACTGAAATATATATATGTTTGTTTTTCTTAGACAGGGTCTGCTGGCTCTGTCACCCAGGCTGCTGGAGTATAGTGGTGTGATCTTAGCTCACTGCAACTTCCACCCTGCTGGTTCAAGTGAGCCTCCCTACTCAGCCTCCCAAAGAGCCAGGATCACAGGTGCCACACCAACACACCTGGCTAATTTTTGTATTTTGGTAGAGACAGGCTTTCACCACGTTGCCCAGGCTGGTCTTGAATGCCTGAGCTCAAGTGATCTGCCCACCTTGGTCTTCCAAAATGCTGGGAATACAGGCATGAGCCACTGCATCTGGCTTGATCATATGGTTTTTATTTTTCATATTGTTATTGTGGTGTATCATGTTGATTAATTTGCCTATGTTGAACCAACCTTGCACCCAACGGATAATCTCACTTAGTCACGATGTATAACTTTTTAGATGAGTTGTAAAATTTGGTTTACTAGTATTTTATTAAAGATTTTTGCATCTATGTTCATCAGAGGTATTAGCCTATAGTTTTCCTTTCCTGTGGTATCTTTTTACTGGCTTTCATATCAGGATAATATTGGCCTCATAAAATGAGTTTGTATGCATTTTCTCTAATTCTATTTCTGAAATAGATGAATAGGATGGTTATTAATTTTCTCTGTATGTTTGGGAGAATTCAGCCATCAATGCATCTGGTCCTGGGCTTTATTTTGTTGGGAGGTTTTGAATTACTACATAATCCCTTTATGTTAATAAGCTTTGTATGTTTATGATTTCTATTTCTTCTTGATTCAATCTTGGTAGGTTGTATGTTTCTAAAAACTTATTCATTTCTCTTAGGCTATCAAACTTGTTTACAGATCATTTTTCATAATAGTCCCTCATGTCCTTTTTATTTCTGAGGCATTTATTGTAATGTTTCCACTTTCATTTTTTATCTTATTTGTATATTTTTAAAAATTCTTAGTGATTCAAGCTAAAAGTTTGTTAATTTTATTTTTTCAAAAACTAATCTCTTGAGTTTTGATTTTTAAATAGTTCTAGTTTATTTGATTTATTTCTGATGTAAGCTTTACTACTTTTTTTCTTCTGTTAACTTTGGATTTAGTTTCTTTTTCTAGTTTTTTGAGGTATAAAGTTAGGTTGTTTATTTGAGATCTTTCTTCTTTTACTGTAGGCATTCACTGCTGCCAACATCCTCCTTAAGGGTGCTTTTACAGCATCCGTAGTTTTTAGTGTGTTGTATTTCCATTTTTGTTTGTTTCAAGAGATTTTAAATTTTAACCTTTGATTTTTTTCTTTGTTTAGAAGCATGTACTTTAATTTCCACATATTTGTGAATTTTCTAGATTTTCCCCTTTTATTAATTTCTAGTTTCATACCATTGTGGTTGGAACAGATACTTGATATGATTTCAATATTCTTACATTTGCACAGCCTTGTTTTATGGCCTAACATTTAATCTATATTCGACAATGTTCCATGAGCCCTTAAGAAGAATATGTCTTCTGTTGCTGATGGATGAAATGTTCTGTAAATGTCTGTTAGGCTCATTTGTACTGAAGAGTAGTTCAAGTCTAATATTTTCTAATTACTTTTTTTTGTCTAATCTATCCATTGTTGAAAGTGGGTATTGACACCCACTTCTATTATTGTATTGCTGTTTATTTCCCTCTGTGGATCTGTTAACATTTGCTTTATATGTTTTGGTGTTCTTATTTTGAGTATCTATATATTTATAATTCTTGGAGAATTTTGATGCATTGACCCCATCATCAGCATTATATAATAACCTTCTTTGTTCCTGATTACAGTGTTTGGCTTTAAGTCTAGCTTTTCTAATATAAATGTAGCTTCCTCTGCTCTCTTTAAGTTTCCATTTGCACAAAATATCTTAAGTCTGTATATTTTCTTAAAGATGAAATGAGTCTATGTAGGCAGCATATATTTGGGTCTTGTCTTTTTTAAATACATTTATCTGCTCTATGTCTTTTGATTGACAAATTTAGCCTACTTACATTTAAAGTAATTATTAATAAATAAGAATTTACTATTGACAGTTTGTTAATCATTTTTTGAATGTTTTGTAGAGCCTTCCTTCTTCTCTTGCTGTCTTACTTTGTAATTTAGTGTTTTTTTTTTGTAGTGTTGTAGTTTGATTTCTTTCTTATCTTTTGTGTATCTACTATAAGTTTTTGCTTTGTAGTTGTCATGAAGCTTATATAAAACGTTTTATAGTTATACCTGCATGTCTCCTTTAAGCTGATACTCATTTTGATCACAGACAAAAGCTTTATGGTTTTACCTTTCCTCACATTTTATGTTGTTGATGTCACAGTTTATTTCTTTTTTTCTTTTTTTTTTTTTTTTTGAGACGGAGTTTCGCTCTTGTTACCCAGGCTGGAGGGCAATGGCGTGATTTCGGCTCACCACAACCTCCGCCTCCTGGGTTCAGGCAATTCTCCTGCCTCAGCCTCCCGAGTAGCTGGGATTACAGGCACGCATCACCGTGCCCAGCTAATTTTTTGTATTTTTAGTAGAGACGTGGTTTCACCATGTTGACCAGGATGGTCTCGATCTCTCGGCCTCGTGATCCACCCATCTTGGCCTCCCAAAGTGCTGGGATTACAGGCTTGAGCCACTGCGCCCAGCCAGTTTATTTCTTTTTATGTTGTATATTCATTAACAAGTTAATGTAGCTGTAATTATTTCAAATACTTTTTTCCTTTCAATCTTTATACTGGCATTATAAGCAATTTACACACCACCATTTCAGTATTATGGTATTCTGATTGTGACTATGTATTTACTTTTTCAGTGAGTTTTATGCTTTCATATGTTTTCATGTTATTAATTAGTAGCTTTGTTTCATCCCAAATAACTCTCTTTAGCATTTCTTGTAAAGAAATTATAATGGTGATGAACTCCCTCTGCTTTTGTTTGTCTGCGAATGTCTTTTTTCTCCCTTATTTTGGAACTATAGCATTGCTATGTAATGTATCTTTGGTTGGTAGTTTTATTTCTTTCCACATTTTGAATACATTATCACTCTCACTTGGCTTGCAAAGTTTCTACTAAGAAATCTATAATGGTCTTATTGGCATTCACTTGTAAGTGATTTGCTTTTTATTTTCTTCCTGCTTTTACAATTCTTTCTTACATATTGATTTTTTATTGTAATGTATCTTGGTGAAACTCTTCTTTGGGTTGAGTTTGGTTGGATTTCTTTGAGCTTCATGTACCTGCATATTCGTTTCTTTCCCTAAATGGGAAGTTTTTAGCCATTAATTCTTTAAATAATGGTTTTGTGTCCCTTTTTCTTTCTGTTTTTCTGAAGTTTCTATTATGCAAAAATTAATTCTCTTGATGATGTCTTATATATCACATAAACTTTTTTGATCCTTTTATTTTTTCTACTCCGACTATATGATATAAAGCAATCTGTCTTCTAGTTTGCTTATTATTTTTTCTGCATGATCTATTCTTCTTCAAGGTCTCTATTACATTTTATCATTCAGTCATTGTATTATTTAGCTCCAAAATTTGTTTGATTCTTTTTTAATGTTTTCTATCATTTTGTTGAGTTTCTAAATCTGTTCTTGTATTGTTTCCTAATTTTGTAGAACTGCTTTTTTGTGTGTGTGCTCTCTTGTTTGCTGAGCTTCTTTTTTATTTGAAACATATTTGTACATGTTTGTGAGGTACCTGTGATATTTTGTTACATACATAGAATGTGTAATAATCAAGTCAGGATATTTACGGTATATGCCACCTACGTATTTGTCATTTCTGTGTTTTGGGGATATTTTAAATTCTCCCTTCCAGCTATTTTGAAATATACAATACACTGTTGTTACCTGTAGTCACGTTACTCTACTATCAAACGTTAGAATGTATTCCTACTATCTAACTATGTGTTTTTATCTATTAACCAACCTTACTTTGTTTGTTAATTCATATACACTTTCTATCTTTTGGTATCTATCATTGTACTCTCTATATCCTGGACATTGACTTGTTAGCTCTCACATATGAATGAGAACATATGTCTTTCTGTGCTTGACTTATTTCACTTAACATGACCTACATCCAATTCCGTCCATGTTGCTGCAAATGACATAACTTTAGTTTTTAATGGATACATAGTATTTCATTACGTACATATCCCACATTTTCTTTATCCATGATGAACACTTGGGTTGATTCCATGTCTTTGCTACTGTGAATAGTGCTGCAGTAAATATGGGGGTACATGTATTTCTTTAATATACTGATTTCCTTTTCTTTGAATAAATATTCATTAGTGAAAATGCTGGATTATATAGTAGTAGTATTTTTAGTTTTTTCAGAAATCCCTATACTTCTTTTTCCTGGGATTCTTTAAAGTAATTATTTTGAATTTTTTATCATAAATTTCATGAATCTCTAACTCTTATGATATCAGATAGAATCGGGCATATTCAGGGTGGTGTGGCCATAGACAATGTCCAGTTCTTTAAGGTCACTTATTAGAAGTTTGTTGTATTTTTTTGGTGTCGTGTTTCTCTGATTCTTCATAATTCTTATAGCTTTACAGAGGAGTGTCTGTGCATTTGATGCATGCATGCCTTTTCCAAACTTTATGGACTTGTTTTGGTAAGAGAAAAACCTCACCTGTAGCAGAAGTGGGGGGATTAGAGAGGCATGCATGCTGGGGCATGCTATGGCACCAGCTGTTGTGATGTGGGACACCAAGAATGGAAGTATACAGTAGCTCCAGGTCCAGGGGTAGACATGGTGTTTCATTGGCTCAGTAAGCTAGCAGTCCATGACACTGTCAATTAGGTGGTTCTTGGTGGCAAGACCTGTGGGAGATCTGCTGTGGCTGTGAGGGTCCTCAGCAGTGTCTCTGAGTTCAGTGGCAAGAGGCTGGGGAAGGATGTGGTAGGGACCAGAGTCAGTGGTGTGCATGTGCTCAGCTCTGGAGGTTGGCTACAGGCATGTGTGTGGCAACAAAGGTCAGCTGCAAGCTTGTGCATCGTGGCAAAAGCTGGCACCAGAGGCAGGGGCTAGAACTGAATGCATGTGCACATGTTGTAGCAGAGGTTGGCAGTGTATACCTCTATGATAACAGGTGTCATCTGCAGGCTGGAACAGGGGTTAGGCTGGATGCATGTGTGTAGGCACTAGTGGGCCTGAGCTGGAGATGTGCACACCCAGCCCGTTGCGGGGTCCAGTTCTGGGTACGAGAATAGGGGTGAAGGCAGGAGCTAGGGGGTGGGGCCAGCTACTCACACATGCACAGCTACTTAGAGATGCACAGCTGCAGGGCAGGGTTGGATGCATGGCCTAGTCTGCTGCAGGGGACAGCCTTGGGTGTGGACATTGTGGTGATGGCTGGGTCCCTGGGCTTAGAGACAGAAGTTGTTCTTTATTTCCTTGAAATTAGGCCAACCCAATTCTGGCTTTGACTACCTTTCCTTGGTGGTGAATTATTTGTCAGTCACTATTGGGCCTTATCCTACCTACCAGGCAGAGTCAAAGTTCTGCCTGGATCTTATGAACCTTAACCAATTTGTGGTCATTGGCCACCGTTGTGGAGTATGTGCCATGTGAGGTCATGAGAGTCTTCACTGCTACCAAGAACTGCCCTTTGCCTGGGGTTCAGCTCCCCAGGCAAGTCACATGGTCATCACTCCCCAGAATGCTGCTGACTGTCTCTACCCTGCTTCCTCTCAATACCCCTGTGTATTTGTTTTTAGTCCCAGGGAAAATATTTTCCTCATCTAGATATTTTTCAGAGATCTCTTTCCCACATAAACCTCCATCCCCAAGCCTTACACAGTCTCCTTACTGAGTATAGTCTTTTCTGAGCTCTGTGATCTCCAAGTAACTTTTGTTTTTCTTATTGAAAAAGTACCTGAGGCATGGAAATACTACCTTAAGTAACCTCCTTCAAATAGCACAGGAAAAAGAGAAGAACAAATATAAGTTAACATCTTCATAAACAACTGCACCACATTCAGAACAACTGGGGCATGAGATTGGTGAGATAGAATAGTGGGTGCTCAGACTGGATGCTTTTTGGGGTTGTGGCGATGGGGAGTGGTATGGGGCATCTTCCACTGGCTTCAGTGACTCTCCTCACTAAGATCATATGAGCCTACATTTCAGTCTCAGTTCCAACTTTCTGACCCTTTTTGTCATTTGTAAACTTGCCTCTATGCCTGTCTTTCCCCTTTCCTTGTTTAGAGCAAGAGTTGGCTCTCCTTTCATTTTAAGCCAGTCAACGTTTTCCCTAGATCCTGTCACCTCCTGTGTCTGGTGGGATGCTGTATCAGCACCTACTTCTAAGGCACTGATATTTTCATCCTCTCTACTGACTTCTCAGCTTATTGACATGCTCACATCTATCCTATATGAATACAAAATCAGCACATGAAAAGCCCTTCTTTTCACCTTCCAACTCTTTCTAGCTCCTTTCTCCATTCTTCACAAAATCCCTGACTGTGCCACATTGACTTTTGCTTGCAGGGCTCAGGAGTGCCTGAGAAACAGCCTGTTCAGTGTCAGTCATGGAGGCAGATGGGCTCTGCCACTTAGAGTATATCCTCCTGGAGCAATGTACTGTAAGCTTTTCTAAGTCCCATTTTCTTGACTTTAAAAGTGATAACAGTGAGGACAACCTTGAAATACTATTGTCAGGATTCGAAAGCAAAGTAAGTAAATCTTTTTATCACAGTCTTTATATATAATAGGTAGGAAAGATTTGGAAGTCTTATTTTTCTTAAATATTGCACTCTTAGACTGAAGTCCTACTCTCTCCTTCTCCCATCCTTCCAGTTTTCCTGAGAAGTTTCTGCTAATCTATTTACACTCTCCTCTATGCTGGTACCTGCTATTACCTTCTTTTCTACCTTTCCCCTTGTCTGATGTGTCCCCACTACCCTCTCATGATACCTAAGAAATTGTCTTACGGTTATTTGATTTTTTTTCCTCTCCCTCTCAATACTGCTTTGCGAGCTTTTGGAGAACAGGAACTGGGGTGTAAATCTTGTATCCCCGTGCCTTTGTTGTGTTGTTGTGAGCACTCAAATGCTTGTTGAATTTAATTTTATTTCACAAATTTTATTTTATTTGTATTCATATAGGATAGATGTGAGCATGTCAATAACCTGAGAATTCAGTAGAGAGGATGAAAATTTATAGTGCTTACTATGTTCTAAACTCTTTAGAAATATTAACTTTGTAATTGTTACAACAAAACTAGGATGTGGATACTATTATCTTTATTCTATAGATGAGGAAACTGAGGTACAAGGAGGTAAAGTTGCCCAAGGCCACATAAGAAGTAAATAGGGGAGTTGATATTAGAACAACAAGGCCAGTCTTCCTCACCGTTATTGTGTTTAATACTATCTGCCTGGGGTAATATTGTTAAATATTCCTTGCCTGCTTGAAGCATTGTAATGAAGACTATGATATGAATGAACTTTGTCGACTGCAAAATATTGAATGAATAAAGGAAAAGTGTTATATAAATATATGTCACGACAATTAAAAAGAGAGCATTACAAACATAACACTTTATAGAAATTTGATGATCATCATCGACATACTCTTTTAAACCCTGATTTTGAATCACTGAAAAGAGAGACTGCTATTCTTATATTCTTTTCAAAGGTAAGCAAAAACTGCAAAATAGTTTAACATATGTCACCTCTGGAGTGTATTCCCACAGTCGGTTTTCTGCAAGGATCAATTCTACTTGAGAACAGCTGTTTAGAGCAGATGAACTTCCTAAAATGGCCCTGGAGAGAAAAAAAGCAAACGGGCAGCTGCTTGACCTTTTTCCAAATGAAAAAAACAAACCCTGATCAGTTGGTCTTGATTGGCATGTTCAGAGTCAAGGAGCTTTAGATCTGTTTTTATAACAAATCACTCGTGACGATTACTCAGTGCTCACTAACATTATATCACAGATCTTCTGGTGGGTCTGATGCGTATTTCCATTTTAACCATGAATTAACACAGGCAGCTTGGACAGCGTGTGCCATCTCAGTGGTGACCTGTGGGGAAAAGCAATAGAAAGTGTTTCTGCAGATCGCCTGTGTCAGAATTACCTGGAAGGGTTGAACCATGCAGGTTAATGGTATTAAACTTAAAACTACGATTCGTAACCTTTGGGAGAGGATTCTAAGATGCTGCATCAAGAGTAAGCACTCCCAAGATGACTGTTAGGAATACAGGGACTGGGTACCATGGAGGGGAGACACTGGTCTCTTACAGTGTCAGACAGGATGGGAACGATTCTAGAACGTAAGTTGACAGTTTCCAAAAGAATTCCAGATTTTCTTTTTTCTGCTGATTATGATCAATTAATAGATGTTTATTATTGTGCAGGAGATTGAGTTGCAGCTGAACAAAAAGACATTCCTAAATCTGTTTTGGCTCAGTTTACATTAGTGATTTCAATTCTGTTCCCTATGCCTTTAGGAAGAAAAAAAAGAAACAAATTTTCTGGATGACCAGCCGTTGAATTTCTTGAGAGAGATAAAAATAAGCCCCACAGAGTAGCATTTAAAGAGATGATATATTAGGCAGGCTTTAGTCAACACCTGAATAATGATGGCTGCCCCCTAGAAAAAAATTTGTTTTAAACTTTGTAACAGCTGCTTACTATAGCAGGGAAATATTTCGGTTTTAAGCCCTGTTAGAAGGTGCTGGTACAGATGAATGTGTCCTCTTTGACATTTTGAAACAGGTTAAAGGCACAATCCCCAGCAAGATTGCATTGACTTCAGATGCCGTCTGCAAGTTCCAGTTCCTCAGGCCACTTTCACCTCTCCCCACTGACTACAAATCGGAGGGGGATTTGCCATGACCCTCTCAGCTTAGATAATTCACTAAAACAATTCATAAAATCCAGTAAAGTGTTATACTTAGGATTATACTTCTATTATTAGGGATACAATTCAGAAGCAGCCAAATGAAGAGACACATAGAGTGAGGTCTTTCTGAGTTTCAAATATTGAGCTCCTATGCCCTCTCCCCATCAGAGCATGTCACCCTTCTGGCACATTGATATGTTCCCCAACAACGAAGCTCACTGGAGGCTCAAGATCCAGAGGTTTTATTACATAGCCATGACTGATTGAGTCACTGACCACAGGAATGAAGTCAACCTCCAACTTCCCTCTCCTGACCTGTGGTTCAAAGTTCCGACCCTCTAATCACATGTTTGGTCTTTCTGGCAGGACAAGTACCCTCCCTCCTCCCGCCATCCAGAGATATCTCCTTAACTCAAACTCAGGTGTGGTTCATGGGCCCAGCGTGAATCACAGACACTCTGATTATCTTGGAAATTTCAAAGTTTTAGAGCCTCCATCCCAGAAGCCTATGACAATGGCCAAATTCTTTATTGTAAAACACTGTAATTCTCAGAGGATGACATTTCATATTAAATAAGTGTTATCTACTGGGACCTTGTACAATGTTTAGGAGGAATGACTCTTAGAAATGATTTAGTGTAAATCTCTCACTTGACAGAGGAGAAAACAGGTTCAGAGGTGAAGGTAATGTCCCATGTTAGTTACTAGTAAATAGCAGAGGTGGAGCTGGAGTCAGAGTTAGGTTTAGGTTTTCTTATCTCAGGACCTCAGATTTGGGATGTGGATAGAAATTGGCATACAAAGTTTATGTGGGAAACAATGGAGATTGGAGGAAACATGCATGACTGTGTATGCACAAGCTGTGTGTGTTGAGGGGCTCATAGTAGAGAATATTGGGTGTTTGCTGTTTACCCTGCTTGTACCAGGGCTGTCATATGGTTAATAAGGGCTCTTTAGACCACTGCTGTGGGAATTACTGAAACAAAACTTGGGATGTGTGTCACCATTTCTTTCAGTCTCAGGAAACTTGTTATAAAAGAGAAATCAAGAGCCCAGATTCTGACTGCCTGACTCAGTCAACACATTGAGAAAATGATGGGAAAACTGTTTTACCTGCTGCTGTCATAACTTCTCCATTTTTATAAAAAGGGTGGGCAGAGAAGAATAGCATCACAATCTATAAATATAATAGCATCACATATACAGCATCACAATCTACAAATATAAACACAATGTCTATAAAACATTGTGTGTGTTTTTTTTTCTTGAGGCACAAATTTTTTAAAATGAAAAAAAAAAATGCAGTCATCCTATGGTGACCCTCAGTGTGTTCCCTTTCCTCTTTTTCCGGATGTAGGGGTTGGCTGACTCGATGATTTTTATGACCGCAGCCAGCTTCTAGAGTAAATATCTTGGTGGTCATCATTGTTTTCTGTATGCCCATCTGTAAAGCAAGAATAAAGATATTTGCTTTTAAAAAGGAGGATTTGGCTGGGCGTGGCGGCTCACACCTGTAATCCAAGCACTTTGGGAGATGGAGGTGGGAGGATTGCCTGAGGTTAGGAGTTCGAGACCAGTCTGGCTAACATGGTGAAACCCCATCTCTAGTAAAAATAAAAGAAAATTATCTGGGTATGGTGGTGTGTGCCTGTAATCCCAGCTACTTGGGAGGCTGAGGCAGGGGAATTGTTTGAACCAGGGAGGTGGACGTTGCAGTGAGCCAAGATCGCACCACTGCACTCCTGCCTGGGCGATAGAGCAAGACTCCATCTCAAATAAAATTAAAAAAAAAAAAAAAGGAGGATTTGGGTAATACTCGAGAAAGGAAAAAAAAAACCTAAAAAAATGCCTTTCAATTAGCTGACTTATTCTCTTTCGTGCACTTTCTTTATTTATTTCTAAATTTCTCTGGTCTCAGGGATTTTCAGAGATGGGTAGAAGCAAGACAGAGGCCTCAGTCTAGCTGGTCTCTCTTGAAGCTATCATCTACTCCTTGTCTTCACCTGCTGCCTAGCTCCTTATGACTTGTACTCTTTCAGTCTAGAACTTTCTCCTGGACTTCAGAACCAAAACACCTCAAACTCCACTAACTCCATTTGAGCTCCTTCCTTGTCTTCTCCTCAGTCACTCCCTGCTCTCTGTTTTTCTCACCTTGCCAAATGATACCACAGTCTACTTAGGCACTCAGAGTGGACACTTAGCCATCCCTAAGGCAGCCCTTTCCTCACCCAGTCTGGCTTTATGTCACCCCATTTAGCGTCTCTAGTTTACACTGTCATATCCCTTTGCTTCTGCTGTCTCCGTGCATACTCCTTACTTCTTATCTTCTGCAGTGGAGGCCTAACTAACCTCCCTTATTCTGACCCTCTATCATTTATAAGAAGACATGAATTCTATGCTCTGTGTTATATTGAGCCGGGTGGTTTATAGTCAGAAACAGTACTATTGAATAAATAAAATGTTTACAAGTATATTCTTGAGCTGCCTGTGTTGTTGAACAACTGAACAACCTGAAGGCTTGTTCAGCTGAGCCTAGCACAGGATCTTACTACATGTCTTCATATAAATACATTATTTAGTCTCATTTAGAGTAGTTTCCAAGTATTCCCATTCTGTGGTCCTGGAAGCTCATGAGCCTGGGTGTTATAGGTAGGGACAATTTGTTTGCTATTATGAGTCTAGCATCTAATGACCTGGCAAACAGTAAGTGCTTAAGTTCTTGTGGGCTGAATGAATGCAAGAATATGCTTCCTAATGGACTTGGGAGCTAGGAGCGTCCTTAGAGAGAACTTAATAGAATCTATTCATTTATAAATGTAGATGCTATGGTTAAAAGAGAGGAAGCAAGTCACATTGCGAACCAGAGCTTGTCTGGATGGGCTGTTCTTATGCCTCTCACGTTTTCGATTGGGTTTCCTGCTGTGCAATCGCTGTTTTTTTTCGTTGTGGAGAGTTTTCTTCTGTCTGCACCAGACCTCGCCTCACAGTCTGACCTCTTTGGCTTTCACCATGTAATGACCTGAATAACCCCTGAATAACTCCTTTCTTCATAACCTCCCCTGACCATCTCCCAACCAAAGGCCACCACACCCAGCTTTCCTGCCTGAGTCCATGGGTTTATATCTCCTCCAGTTCCTTGAACCGCTTCACCCTGTGCCCTGGGTGTAGTCCCTTGTCCCCTTTGCACCATTTCCTTCTGCAGCAGTCATCTTGTTTTTTACCTGGTTGTGACATTCATCTTCTAATCGTTTTTCTAGTCCTTTGTTCAAAATAAGGTTTGGAACAGCGGTGTTTACTTCCAGATTTTTCTGAGGACCCAAGAAAATTCCTCCCTTGACCCTACTATGTCATTTCTGACATTTATAAACTGGTTTCTTCACATTGAGGCAATGAAAAACATGGGACAAGCTATTTTTCTAGTAAAGGAAAAAAGCCCTTAGTATAGAAATCCTTTACCAACATGGGAACCAGAGAAAATGTTTATTTTTGTTATTTCCATCTTTTAAAATGCGATGTTTTATTATCAGGCATGCACCTGGTGGCAGGGCGTGGGAGAGAGGATTTTATGCTCCTCCAGCTCAGGAAGAATTACTCTTTCCTGCCCTGCCACTGAAATGCAAAGGCCTTGGTTCCCAAGCCTGAAGCCCCATGGCCTGTTTACCTGAATCCAATGATCATGTGCAGCTGTTTGGAGAAGCCACAAGAAGCAGCCATCATGATTTAGAAGCTTTAGAATAATAAGGTGTTTGGCCTTTGGGTGTGATCCCTGGTTGGTAATGGTGGTTGGGCTCTGAGGCCTCCCTGTATGAGAAGATGAATCTAGATTTCTATGAATGAGTTTTGTTTTTTTTAGTTGGCAGGCTGGGGTGGGGGACAGTGAGGGAAAAGGGACCTGCTCTATAACCCAGGCTAGAGTACAGTGGCACAATCACAGCTGACTTCAGCCTCAAACTCCAGGGCTCAAGCCATTCTCCCCACTCAGCCTCCTACTTAGCTGGGATTACAGGCAGGCGCCACCATACCCAGCTAAATTTTGTATTCATAGTAGGGATGGGCTTTTAACATGTTGTCCAGGCTGGTCTTGAACTCCTGGGCTCAAATGATCCACCCACCTTGGCCTGCCAAAGTGCTGAGATTACAGGCTTGAACCACTGTGCCTGGCGAGATCTGTTTGTGATCTGAAGATGGAGTAGAGCTGCTTATCTTTTGTGTCAGCTCCACATTTTCGGCCTTTCGATACTCCACTTTGTACATTCTTGCATCGCAGGCGTACCCTGCTACTTCTGTTTCCCATCTAAATCTGACCTTCTATGCTTCTTCTACTTGCTTCATACCCTTACTCCATCAAGGAGCTTCTTATTTATTTCTTTCTCACTTAAAATATTTACTATTCTCCAAAGCTGGGATCCAGAGCAGAGATTCCCAAAATTGTGGCCCCCAAATCTCCACCATTAACCTCACCAGGGAACTTGTTAAGAATGAAAATTCTTGGCCTCACCTACATACCCCCTGAATCAGAAACTCTGGAGTAGGTCCAGCAAGGTCTTCAGGGGATACTGAAGCATACTGAAGATCAAGAACCACTGCTCTAATGTAAATTCCAGATCTTCCACATTTCCCGGTGAGCACTAAGGACCCATTGTAACCGACCGTATGAAAGATAACCTGGGCCTGGGCTGGCTCTCAGGAAGGCCCTGGGTTCTGTACCATGTTATGCACTGACCCTGTTTTCATTTATCCCATAAATGTTTACGGAGAACTTCTTACTAAATGCAAGGGAATATGGTGGGCTTCAGGGAAACTGCAGAAATAACTCAGCTATAAATTTTGCACATATATAAGCTGCGGGGAAAGGAGGGAGGTTTAAAGATATATAAATAACTACCAGGCAGAAATTGTCAAATCATCTATGAGAAACTGAGAAAGTTGAGTGGAGGGAGAGAATGTGTCCTGGTTAGGGCATGAAGACATGAATGAGTGTGAGTCATTTAACAACAGTCATTAAATGCAGGTGGCAGAGCTGAGAAGGGGATCCTCACTGACTTCCAAAGAGTTCACAGTCGGGGAGAAAGAAGTGACAGTAATGGTGGCTCTCAGTGTGAGAAGCAGACTAGGATAGTGGTTTATAAGCATGAGCTCTGCAACCAGCTGGGCTTCACACTCTGCATCTGCCATTTATTAGCTGTGTGAATTTGAGTAATTTACTTAACCATGTATTTACCTGTGTTCCTTCCTCATCTGTGAGGTGGGAATAATAAGAGCGCCTACCTCACAAGGGTTTTGTAAAAACTAGCACACAATAATAAGTGTAAAAGAATTTGGCACATTTAGCCTGTCACATAGTAAGGGCCCATAGTAACTAGAGGTTAATTATTTTGTCGTTAAGTATTATGACAGCAAATTGTTTAACTGAAAACTCAAAAGTGAGTACTATATTGTATAACTATTCTTATGACGTTTTACTCATGATGGAGTAGCTTTAGAAAGCATTTAGACAGGATGTCCAGCTAGGCTTACTCTCTACCAAAACAATTACCTTGCATTCATAGAGAACATAGTACCGGGACTTAATGTGGAAATGACTCCAGTGTTTTTGAGTGAATGGGTTCTCAGTCAGCCAGCCTGCCCCAGACTTATGGATTAGGACTGCCAAATTCAGAATCTCTAATGCCAGGCAGTCCACTTAGGACAACCTCTGTGTGAGATGGAAGACATGCCAGGAGCTGTCTTTTGCATCACCACATGTCTCTGGGTGGGGCAGCTTGCATTGAAAAATATTAGAAAAGGGTGAGATCACATTGCATCCATTGGTCCCAAAGCATTCTGCTCAGGCACAGAATATGTGGCTATTTTTAGAGTTTCCGATTCTTTGGAGCCTTTTGTATCTTTTTGTTAGGAAAAAAAACATAATATATTGAAGTAGCTAGTAAAATTACTAGAAAATATTTGTATTGAAACAATTGGAAATTCTGTTCAAAGAGAAAAAGAGTCTCTCTGTGTATACATATGAATTGCTCTGGGCCAGAACCCTGAGAGCATCACAGTACATCCTGGAATTTGCCTGACACAACCTCAGGAGTTTCCCTCTGGCCTACTCATCTGTATAGGTGAGATCAGGAATAGCGGGGAAGGGTGCGGTCATCTCAACCCTGAAGTTCACCAGTTACTATAAATGGGGGGCTCACTTTTGCCTACAGAACTAGGCCCAGTCAACACTTAGTGTGGGACTTTGGGGAGGTAATAGTTCAGAGGTGAGGAGGGAGTAAGGTCACTGTTTGGCAGGTCATCTTTATTGTATGTGTTGAGGTATAGACTTTTCATGGTACAGAAAGTCAAGCCATCTTTGTGGCACATGTTCAGGCTGGGGTCAGGACCATAGTCACTACAGAGTGAGCAAATCCAGACTACAGATGAGCAACTTATTAGACACTGGAGGAGCACTGTGCCTCTATTTCAAACTTACCAAATTCATTTTCTAGGGCTACTGTAACAAAGTACCACAAACGGAGTGGCTTTGATAACAGAAATATATTTTCTCACCATTCTGGAGGCTGGAAGTCTAAGGCTGAGGTATCAGCAAGGTTGGTTCCTTCTGAGAAATATTAGGGGGTAGTCTGTTTAATTCCATGCCTCTTCCTTAGCTTGAAGGTTTGTCGACAATCTTTGCCATTCCTTGGCCCCGTAGCTGCCTTCTTCCTTCCATAGTGTTCTCCCTGTGTGTATATTTGCATGTAAATATCCATTTTTTGAGGATGTCAATCACACTGGATTAAAGCCCACCCTAATGACCTCTTTTTAACTTGATTACCTTTGTAAGGGCCCTATCTCAAAATATGGTTAAATTTTCAGCTACTGTAGGTGAGGACTTCAACATATGAATTTTGGGGAGACATAGTACAATCCACAAACTCACATATAATGAATCCATTCTAATTCACTTACATACATTATTACACGAAAAGAGCTAGAAAGCACTGTGAACCGCAAAACAGGAAGCTTAAGGTCTACCTCTAATTTGCAATGTGACTCAGACACAGATTTTGAAGGCCTCTTTCCATTTCATAAAGAGAGGAGTTGGTGCTGTTCTCTTAAGTTTCTTTCAACTCTGTGCTTCCAGGACTCTGCACCTCGTTCTTTGAAGTTCTCCTGTTCTGTCTGTGAAGTCTGATGTTGGGTGATACTGTCATACTAAACTCTTTTGTCTTGTAATGATGTGAGCTGGACCAGGAGTTGCTCCAACAAATTCTAAGCACTCATCACAAGAGGGGAGGAAGAACTGATTCATGCTTTTATTTGAACTTAATGCTAAATCAAACTAAGAACACTCATACAGTCTTCTGGTTTGGTGGCTATGTGATGGGTTCCCAATAGAGGCTTCATTCTCCTCTGCATTCTCGATTCAGACAGGCTTTGTCAAAAGCGTATCGCTCTAGCTTCACTTTACCTAGGATTTGTCAATCTGAGTGAGTCTGACCACCTGGTGTGGTGTATTGGGTTTAAGACTCTATGGGAGTATAGGCACCAGTGGATTTTACTAAGTGTTCACAGCCAACGCAAATGGTGAGCGACGCCATGCTGACCCCTGTTATTTCCACTGATCTGCTTAGCTATTCCTGAGTAATCGTGAAGCACATCAGGGAATTGTTGATTTGCGCGCATTTTAATAATGTGTTTTGATTCCTAGGTTTTTTTTTGTTTTTGTTTTTTTCTGAGATGGAATTTCGCTCTTGTTACCTAGGCTGGAGTGCAATGGCGCGATCTCGGCTCACTGCAACCTCTGCCTCCTGGGTTCAAGCAATTCTCCTGCCTCAGCCTCCCGAGTAGCTGGGATTACAGCTACTCCCGAGTAGCGCCTCCATGTCCAGCTAATTTTTGTATTTTTAGTAGAGACAGGGTTTCACCATATTGACCAGGATGGTCTCGATCTCTTGACCTCATGATCCACCCGCCTAGGCCTCCCAAAGTGCTGGGATTATAGACGTGAGCCACCGCGCCCGGCCATCCTAGTTTGTTCTTTAATGTTTCCTATGTGTAAGAATCGTTTCAGCATTCTTCAAGCATTGTAAGGTGACCTTTTGTGTTTCTTGGACAAGGCACTTCAGTTCTCTGAGCAGCAGATTCCTCATCTATGAGGCAGGCATTTGCTCCCTTCTTAGGCTACAAAAATGGAGCAGATGAAGTGGTGGATAATGAACACAGGGTTTTACAGATGAGAACCGCGTCTCTGTTTATATCTGTTGTTTTGGGGTGATAATTAATGGCATCCCCTTGTACTCTCAAAATGTCTGAGCATGCATAATAAACTATATAATCCTCTTATATTATAAACCAATGAATGTAAGAATTCTTGGTTTTATAATTTATATCACTATGTAAATTATCTTAAATTTTGGTTTTTTAAATAGACTCACTTGAGAAAAAGGTATGACTTTTTATTTATACCCACACTCATTCACATAATTGATATCACTGGCCACAGTGCACCCCAGGTGGGCCCTGCTGCTGCTGTGTCCTGGGACCATCCAAGTCTAGCCAGTGCTCAGGCCGTCCACAGGCTTCAGTCCCTCAACTGATTTGCTCCTAACACTTACTCTATCCATAAGACTGTCTCCAAAGTGATATTGGTTTCTGCATTTCCCCATTTTCTTTCTGCTCCTAAAGACAAGTATTGAAGCCCAATCTATTTATAGGATAAAAACCATGATCACAGTGGTAGATAGATGATGGTAAAAAGAATAAAAACATGGAAAGGCTGCAAAGCTTAGGAAAGGATATGATCTTGCAAAGGCCTTGGCCTGTCCGTCTCTACACTGCTGCTGTGACAGAAACCGTAAACCCCAGTGGGCTTCTGTCTTCTGCATTTACAGCTAAAGCTGGGACACACACAGTTCTCTCCTACTTTAGAATACATTTTCTCTTTTGGGAAAAAGCATGTCTCTATTAAGTCTTGTTCCTCAACTAAGGCTGAGTAATAGGTTATATTCTTTCCTTGAATGAGCAGTTTTCATCTTTGAGAATTTTTAAGTTGGGGAGTATTCATTTGACAGAAACTTTTATTCATCTAACTGCATATATCTTATTACTATAATAATAATAATAATTATTATTATTATTTTTTACCATGGAAAGCAACTTAGGGATCGCAAAATCTGCTTTCATCTCCCTTGTATAGTGGAAGAAAATGAGTACTCAGATGTTAGAAACTGTCCTTTCATTACAGAGTACGGGCCTTGCTGGTCTCCAGGCTTAGGGTTTCTTTCTGACATACTATTCATACTGCATATATCTTATTACTATAATAATAATATTATTATTATTATTTTTTACCATGGAAAGCAACTTAGGGATCGCAAAATCTGCTTTCATCTCCCTTGTATAGTAGAAGAAAATGAGTACTCAGATGTTAGGAACTGTCCTTTCGTTACAGAGTACGGGCCTTGCTGGTCTCCAGGCTTAGGGTTTCTTTCTGACATACTATTCATAGTCATTTGTTTGTCATTTTGTTTTAATCCAGTGTATTAAACATAAGTGTTTACCAATGAACAATGCAATTATGGATGGACTGTATAGTTTCTAAACACGTGTCATAAAAATTGAGTCTCTGGATAGCATGCCTTTTGCTGCTTTTGTGGATTACAGTGGCCAGACTTTGGCGTCAGTACTTTTCACATTCATGGTGTTTTGATTAGATGCAAAGCAACTGACCCAAATCTATGGCACATAATAATTTGTCACAAGGTTAATAACTACCACATTGGTTGTTATAGAGATTACATGCAATAGGGCACAAAAAATCCTGACTATAAATGCAAATCCTTTGAGTTGCAACACTGGATGTAGGAGGAATCACTCGATGAGAGAGTCTGGTCATAAAGCACTCAGCAATAACTTTTGAATGAATTAGACTCAAGAATTAGATGATTGGAAAAGACGTCTGAGTGTGGTGATTCCTCAAGGATCTAGAACCAGAAATACCATTTGATCCAACAATCCCATTACTGGGTTTATAAGCAAAGGAATATCGATCATTCTATTATAAAGATACATGCACATGCATGTTTATTGCAGCACTATTCACAAAAACAAAGTCTTGAAGAAACTCAAATACCCATTAATGATAGACTGGATAAAGGAAATGCAGTACATATACCATGGAATACTATGCAGCCATAAAAAAGGAATGAGATTATGTCCTTTGCAGGGACATGGATGAAGTTGGAAGCCATAATCCTTAGCAAGCTAACACAGGAACAGAAAACCAAACATCACATGTTCTCACTCATAGGTAGAAGCTGAACACATGGACACAGGGAGGATAACAACACACTCTAGAGCCTGTCAGGAGGGCAGGGGGAGGGAGAGCCTCAAGACTAATGGCTAATGCATGGGGGCCTAATACTTAGGTGATGGGTTGATAGGTACAGCAAACTACCATAGCACACATTTACCTGTGTAACCAAACTGCACCTTCTGTACATGTATCCCAGAACCCAAAATAAAATAAAATTTTTTAAAAAGGAAAAGGTGTCTGGATGTAGTTTCTATGAATGTAGGCAATTGATTGTAATACTCACAGATTTGTCTCTGTATGGTGTCTGGATGTAGTTTCTATGAATGTAGGCCATTGATTGTAATACTCACAGATTTGTCTCTGTATCATAGTGTTCTTTACACTCTTCTTGCCAACTCCACAGGCCTCTCTGTGGTTGCCCCTTTCTGATGCTCCTCAAGACAACCTGCTAATATAAGCAAAGAGTAAGTCAGTGAGGAGAGCACCTCCTCACGTCAGGAAGCCTAGAGAGTTAGATCACCTGGATTTGCTTATTTCCTGGACAAATACTGCCCTTTCAATCCTCAATTCTCTATTAAGGCCTAGTTCAAACATCATCATTTCCAAGAGAGAATCTTCAACTTGAAGTAATCACTCAATCACTAAGAATCTCTAACTTGAAGTGATCGCAAAACCACTGCAGCTGCACCTTTCTTATGCATTTCTTTTATTGTCTTTTGTATTGTACTTTATAGCATATTTTTTTCTCCATTTCAGAGTGTGCCTTGCCCAGAATGTAGCACATAGTAGGAGCTCATAAAATGTCCACTGAAATTCAGTTGATTAAGACAGGTAAGGCAAGGAAGCTCAGTGGATCAAGGCCAGCCCTTGCCAAGAGTTCCAAATTTCATTTTTGTACCAATTTGCTTATTTCCGTGGCCTTGATGAATTCCTTGGCAGCAGAGATGCTCAACAACTGAAACATTTATGGAAATTTAAGCAAATTGGTCAATAAAGAGAACAAAACGAAGCCCACACAGTCTACTCTTGTGTTCTTTTACTTTTAAAGAATTTTGTTTGTGTTATCACTTCAACAGTTTGGTAAATAACTGTGCCTTCTTGCTGATCTGTCCCCTGTGCTTGAAGTGGTAGAATGTGATGATTAGTCATGGGTAAAAGCTGTATGCATCTTTCCAAGCTGTACGGCAATATGCATGCAGGAACTTGAGGTAAATAGAGATGCATTCATGGATATCAACCTAGAATGACAATTTTAATACGTGTTCATCTACTTTGAAATTTCAGGTTTGTCCATACCAAGCTGTTTTTAAAAAAAGAGCATTTTGATACTGTAGTGATTTCTTTATTTATGGCAGGAGGAAAATCTTATTTTTAAGTACTTATAAAAATCCAGAGTTGCCCTCAAAGCATTTGTTCTGGGAGGTATATATCATAGGAATTGCCTTTCTTTATCATCTGCTCCCACCCACTCCAGGCTCTTCTCACAAATATGAGATTCTATGAAACACATAAAGCCTCTGTATTATTTCCTTCCATTGTCATATTACTGGAGTTTATCACAGAGACTAATGGACTGGAAGTCAAGAGAGCTAGGTTCTATTCCAGGCTCCTGGCTTGACTGTTAACTTGCCTGAATGTTGAGTAAGCCAAACTCTCTCTCTCTGGGTCTCAGTTTCTTCATCAGTGAAATAAAGAAATTTGTATGAGCTCCTTGCTATGGTGATCTAAAAGACTGATAGGTTTATTTAAATCCAATTAACTTATTATAGAAAATTATTTATTTTTTTGAGCTTAAATTATAATCACATAATTTTAGCAATGAGCATGGGGTTCAGATTTCGTAGATGGTGTTTGAATGTGTGTGTGTGTGTGTGTGTGTGTGTGTGTGTGTGTGTGTTGGCCAAGAAGCACAAGATGCTTTGTTGAATGCCTCTACTTCACCACAGCCTTCAGCTTCTCACCTAACTAGAGGACTATGTCCAAGGTATAAAAAGTTATCCCATTTATCATCTTATGTGATCTTTACAGAAAGTATGTAAATATCATAAAGGGCATTTCATGTTCATCTTACAGTGGAAGAAAGGGCTGAAGCCTCTGGACTCGCCCCCAAACACACAGCTGGTAAGTGGTTATGAGTATTTCTGCCTTTTTGTCCAATGCATCTACCAAACATTGGGTTAACTTTTGACTGCTAGAAAACCGGTGATTAGAGAACATGACCAATACATGGAATTTCCACTGAAGGCCCCCACAATATTTTGTCTTTAATAATTGATTTCTTTGTATGCCGTTTACCTAAATGGTAAATGGGATATAATCTCTAAATAGTTTCCTAACTATTCACCTGATCTCCTGACCTCCACTCGTTTCCCCTGCAGTACATATTTTACTGTACTACTATAGGTATATTTTTTCTAAAGCACAAAAACACATCACTCTCCTTTAATGTTTCCCTGCTATCTCCCTCAAAGCTCTGCAGGTTCATCTAAATTCCTTTACTTGGTACAGAAAAACATTCATAACCTGGTCTTTGTTTTCCTCAATAGTCCCCTCTCTTTCCATGCCTTCCATTTATTTGTTGAAAACCTATTTTCATACTTATGATATTCCGGTTTTCAGGCTAGGATAGACATGAAAGCTGATAAATAAGATAGATCTAGGTGATTGCCTGAGATTGCCATCTACATACAATCCAGCTGAGCCAAATGTCATGGGTTTGACACTGCTCAGCCAGATAGCTCTTCCATTCTGTCTATCTTCACTGTACCTGGAAAACATCTACTCAGCTTTGCAATTCAATTTTCAGACCCTTCATGAAGCCTTTTCTTGAGTCTCATGGAGATTCGAACTATCCTTCAGGCCCCCATTATACTTTATATATATGTCCATGATAATGCAAATAATGCTTTAACCATTCTTATTGATGTACTAGACTGAAGACTCTTTGAAGGTAGGGGACTCCATAAACATTTATTCAGTGCTTTAACTGTTTGTGAGTCAAAGTACTTGGCAATCAACAAACCAAGTTTTGTAGCTTTTAAATTCTGGGCCGTGCACAATGCACAGCTCCAAAGCAGGTCTCATGATTGCATCTCAGTACGAATTTTACCCTTTGGGGTAGTCAAAGCCCAGGTCCTGCATCTGTGTATCATGCAGACCCTGTGTACCAGCAGAAATTCTGCTTCTGCCCTCAGAGTGGCACATTTCTGGCCACAGACCTAGGAGAATGGGAAGAACTCCTCTATCATCTCTTTGAAGGTGGGCAGTGCAAGCTCAGCTTCTGAGCTTATTAGGAGAGCCTATCTCTGACTCTCCTACTATGCAGGAGTCATATTTGTCCCCCATTGAATATTCCCATTAAGAATCCTGACCCAACATTTCTATCCGTTCCCAGTTCCCTTTAGACTAGTAGCTTTGTCTCCATTTATTGCTGTGGGTTGCCACTCTGTTTCCACCATGCAGAAATGTTTTCATTCTTAGAGTATGCAGTTTTCAGTTATACATAACTGATTTTGTTGCATCTTTTCATTACTTATTATACCAGTTTTTTTTAAGTTCAGAGGGGAAGGGGGAATTTTTGGTATGTGCGTAATCTGCCATTTCTGCCTATTTGTCCATTTTATGAAAGTAGTAACATTTATTAAATCAGTTCCCCATTCTTGGACACTTAGGGTTTTTTTGTTTCTTGTCACTACAAATATCACAATGATGAATATCTTGGCTAAATATTTGCATGTATCCATTATTATATTCATAGACTACATTTTCAGAAATAAAACTAATGACAAATTTTACCTTTTCATTATGTGTGTCTGATAACGTTTTTCTTCCAGCTTAAAATCTTTCCTTGGCTTTTCATTTCCTTCAGGAAAAAGCACTAACAACATAACATTATGTTAAAAATGTCTCAATATCTCACTCTTTCTGACCTCTGGCCTCCTGTGAGTGAGTCTTCTCTACCACACTTGCCATTCTGCAGGTTTACTATACTCTCTCCCTCCTCTGTGTCTTTCACTGTGCTGGCCCCTCTATCAGGTATACTTTCACCTCCATCTCTGCATAGTAATCTCCTACTCTTTGTTGCTGTTGTTGTTAAGGAGCCTAGCTCTGTTGCCTAGGCTGGAGTGCAGTGACAGCGATCTCGGCTCATTGCAACCTATGCCTCCCGAGTTTAAGAGATTCTCCTGCCTCAGCCTCCTGAGTTGCTGGGACTACAGGCAAGAGCTACCACAGTGACTAATTGTTTGTATTTTTAGTAGATATGGAATTTCATCATATTAGCCGGAGCATCTCAATCTCCTGACCTCATGCGATTCACCTGCCTTGGCCTCCCAAAGTGCCAGGGTTACAGGTGTGAGCAACCACACCTGGCTCCTACTCATCCCTTAAAACTCTGCTCATGTGGGCTTTTTGCTGTGAAGCCCTTTGTGACCTTTCCAGAAAGTTTTCTCCCTTCTATGCTATTCTAGATCCTCTATTAAAGCATTGACTACAGTTGTTTTACATGATTATCTCCACCACTAGGTTGGGAAATTCTTAAAAAATTGTTATCTGAATTCTAGCACTTAGTAGAGTGCATTATACCTAGTAGGTACTCACTAAATTTCTAATCAATAAATGAATGATATATAACTTTGCGAATTGCATTGTGTTGAATCATGATTTTTCTCCTTTTACTTCCACATAATAAACTTGTTTGTGGTGAAGATTATATTATGATTTTTTAAATGTCTATCTATACCTATCCGTGTGTCCATCTATCCATCCATCTAAGCTATTGTATTCTTTAATCTCTCATCTACTAACTTAGTATCAATCATATTGTTGGCATACTAAATATTTACTGTTTGATTGACTATTAAACAAAATTACAGTGTTGGTGAGGTTGAAGAGAATTTATAATGAAGTTCTGCTGTGGGTCATCACACGCTAGGCTGTCAGGACATGTGCACTGAATACTCACTTTTGATGAGGCTCTTTCCCTTCTTTCTTGGTTTTCTCATAGATAAAGTCTCTGGACTTGAAGACCTCCAAGGCAATTTCCAGTTGTAATAGTCAGTCTTCTTAGTCATAATTATAATCCTATGCTAAACGCCTAGACTATGGCCCCTGTTCTATAAAAAATAAGTGAGCCCCATGTTTCATAGTGGCACTTGTTTATAGTATATTTGTATTTTGTGGAGTGCTAAAATAGAAGTCATAGCACTTGTATTTATGTTTTAACTTACATCTGGAAAAATGATTACATAAAGTCCTGAGAAGAAGCTTGTAAATCCTTCTGGAAATGTTTTGACTACAAATGAGCGCCCATCCATTTTTCTAGCGAATTTGAAAGTGATAGCAAAAAATGATAAACTGTTTGCTGGTTTGTAGAGAAAGTTCACAGAGTGAAAGCAAATTCTTAAATTAAGCAAAACTGTAGAAAACAGTATAAAACTCAAGAGAGCATCCTTAATTGATTATAGAAAAGAAAGGTATTTAAAATACTCACTTTGGATTAGGCTCTTTCCCTTCTTTCTTGGTTTTCTCAGACATAAAGTCTGAGAACTAAAATGAAATGACCTCCTTTTTAATACTTATTTTATTGTTATCAAATTGAGAGCTATTATTTTGTAGTTTGTTCACTTCCAAAAATCTTTCTTTCTCTCTTCTGCTTCACAGGTAAGCTATATTGGTTTTGTTTTTGTTTTTGTTTTTGTTTTTTTTTTTTAGACAGAGTTTTCGCTCGTTACCCAGGCTGGAGTGCAATGGCGTGATCTCGGCTCACCGCAACCTCCGCCTCCTGGGTTCAGGCAATTCTCCTGCCTCAGCCTCCCGAGTAGCTGGGATTACAGGCACGCGCCACCAAGCCCAGCTAATTTTTTGTATTTTTAGTAGAGACGGGGTTTCACCATATTGACCAGGATGGTCTCGATCTCTTGACCTCGTGATCCACCCGCCTCGGCCTCCCCTAGGGACTATCTCTTAGTGGTATTAAAATTTGATGTATGTACTCAGTCATAACAAACAAAACTGCCAGAAACTTTGATAATTCAATGTCACTGTTACGGATTGTGTCTTCTTAATGGAAGGTCTTCTTTCATGACTAATTGAATTGAATATCCTGAATTCTGTCTTGAGTGCTGATCCCACATGTAAAACGTTAGTTAGGGGACATCCTTTTTTTTTTTACTGGGACATATGTGCAGACGATGCAGGTTTGTTACATGTGCCATGTGGCTTGTATACATGTTCCACGGTGGTTTGCTATACCTATCAATCTGTAATCTAGATTTTGAAGTCCTGGATGCATTAGGTATTTGTCTTAATGCTCTCCCTCCCCTTCCCCGCAACCTTCAATAGGCCCCAGTGTGTGATGTTCCCCTCCCTGTGTCCACGTGTTCTCATTGTTCAACTCCCACTTATAAGAACATGCGGTATTTGGTTTTCTGTTTGCATGTTAGTTTACTGAGAATAACGGCTTCCAGCTTCATCCATGTCCCTGCAAAGGATATGAACTAATTCTTTTTTATGGCTGCATAGTATTCCATGGGGTATATGAAGGCACATTCTTTATTGATTTCAGCTTTATCATTTATGGTAATGACATAGCAATCTTTTCTCTAACTTTGACTTATCTGTGATTCAATCATCATTTTCTGACCTTTTCCTGTAATTGTTCCATGAACTATGATAAAGTTGATTTTTAAAAAATATGTATTTAGGTGAAATTCTATTAAGAGGAACTGTGTCTAATTGATTTTTTACTCTCCACCCACTCTTCTGCCCCATCCTATTGCTAATATGTAGCATGCATTTAAAAAATATTTTCTAACTACCTGCATTTCAATAAAAAGCTCAAGCTCTCTAATACATAAATCTTATTACTCATTACCCTTAGATAAACCATTGTCCTGATTTTGCTGGGTTTTCAGGATTAATGCACTAAAAATCTTACTGAACTCCAGATAGGGTTTCTAAATAATTTATTTTTCTTCTTTTTGCTTTTCTGTGTTTTCTAGTTTTTCCCTACCGGGTAGGTATTACTTAGCTATACAAAAACTAAATGTT
This sequence comes from Callithrix jacchus, assembly GCF_049354715.1. Lineage (NCBI taxonomy): Eukaryota > Metazoa > Chordata > Mammalia > Primates > Cebidae > Callithrix > Callithrix jacchus. The sequence continues at coordinate 21,574,990 of NC_133516.1, read as the reverse complement.
AGTAAAATGCTAGGTAGTAGATATCACTTCGAGTTGTACTGGATTTTTATTCCATGCAGAAGGAATAACAATAAATAATCACACTATTTGGGGCTGGCCTTTTGTTGACCTTTTTTTTTAAAACAGAGTCTCACTCTGTCACCCAGGCTGGAGTGCAGTGGTGAGATCCCAACTCACTGCAACCTCTGCCTCCTGGGTTCAAGCGATTCTCCTCCTCAACCTTCCAAGTAGCTGAGATTACAGGCACGTGCCACCACGCCCAGCTAATTTTTTTGTATTTTTAGTAAAGAATGGGTTTCACCATGTTAGCCAGGCCGATCTCAAACTCCTGACCTCAGGTGATCTGTCTGCTTTGGCCTACCAAGGTGCTGGGATTACAGGTGTGAGCCACTGCTCTGGGCCTTTAATGACTTCTAAAAATCTTCTTTGTATAAATTAAGGAAGTAATCCTGGTGGTAGTTTTAGTGCTCTGATCGAAGACCTCTAAAATCAGAAGGTCCAGGGTCCTACAATAACTGTGGGGGGGGGGTAGTTTCATTTACCTGGCATGTCTATGGCTCATTTAAAACAGGCAGTGCTCACACTCAGTGCTCCTCAGTTGCTACTACTCGTCTAATCCATACAGTGGTAACTTTGTTGGATTATTTTTATTTAATTAAATTAATCAATTAATTAACTAATCATTTTGACATGAGGTCCCACTCTGTCGCCCAGGCTGGAGTGCGGTGTCACGATCTTGGCTCACTACGACCTCCGCCTCCCAGGTTCAAGAGATTCTCCTGCCTCAGCCTCCCGAGTAGCTGGGACTACAGGCGTCTGCCACCATGCCCAGCTAATTTTTGCATTTTTTTAGTAGAGATGGGGTTTCACTATGTTGTCTGGGATTGTCTTGATCTCCTGACATCCTGATCCACCCACCTCGGCTTCCCGAAGTACTGGGATTACAGGCATGAGTCTCTGCACCTGGCCACTTTATTGGATTATCATCTTTCTTGATTTTATTATGAAGGTATCTTTTAATATCTCATAATAGATTCATTTGGTTGACACAAAGTGAAATATTAAGGTATGTTACAGCGAGGAGGACATTGGTTACCTTCACAATTCCAGCTACTTCCTCTTCCACATATCTTGAGAAAGGTATGAACATTTTTGGTCTTCACATCCATAGATCCACAATCAGCTTTATCACTTATTAGTGGTAGGATTGAAGAAGCTTATGTGTACTATGTCCTTCAGAGGCCTCTTATCTAACATGGGGATACTATTACCTGTCTGTCTACCTAATGGGATTATATAACGCATGTGAAAATGCTAGGCTAATTGCAAACACAGAACAGATAGATATTGTCACCATTATTGTAGGATCTCTATGTTTGTGCAAAAGTAACATCCTTGGAGACAAGCTGGAAGATTTTTTTTCTTTAGCATCTCTTCTGCCAAAAACATGTATCTTGATTGCAGCTGAAAGGAAAGCATTCTCAGAGGGAAAATAATGTTGAATAGAAATCAGAGACTGATATTTGACAACTTGAACATGTTTCTTTATGTTTAATGATAATGATAACTTGACTTTTAGTGGCTTCTCTAACATAAGAATCACTAACTCAGGAAAGCTATAAACTGATGAAAAGCTACCCCAGAGAGACGACAGGGAAGGGTAAGTAAAATTGGACCAGTGTGTTTGGCCACAGGTACTCATCTGCCTAAGATTTTACGGGCTTCACAGGAGGCCCGTTCTGTGGCATGTGAAAGACCAGAGAACAAGCCACCTACCAGCTTTGGACCTCATTTATTGAGATTCTTCTATGTGCTTCCCTGTGGAGTAGGTGCTTTGATAATCAAAGTATCACATTTGAACTTCAGAACAATTCTGTGAGGAGAGTACTATTGTACCATTACTATCTGTAGGAAAATTGATACTCAAATATTCCCTAAACTACAATTATCATCAGGTCTTCTAATTCTAAATCTGGCACTCTTTTCATTTTATAGACATCTGCCTAACAACCGCATATAACTGTATTAGTAACTGTGCATTTACAAAGTGCTTCCATAGCAATGACCTTATTTGATTGCTAGTTTTTCTGCCCCCAACTTTTCCAAGTCATGCTTGTGTGTTGTTTCTGTCTCAGTTCTGGTGGGCTGCCTAAAAAGAACATTGAATGGTCATGAACCAGAATTCTGGCATTGTCCCCTTCACCGATTAGCTTTGCTATTTAAATTCCTGAAAGAGAGGGGAGTTGCCACCCCTGTAGCTATTTGGTAGAAGAATCCAGAGGAGAGCTCCAGCTTCTTGAGAACCAGGCCTCCCAATGATCTTTGGAGATAAAAAATACTAAACATACAAGTATTTGTGGATTTGCCAAAGTCATTATTTAATTAAAAAGTATAATTATGATCCACTCCTTCTGGTAATCAATGAGACTCTGACTTATAAAATGCAATAAGGGAAAATGTTGGTAGAAAAAGATTTATCATAAGGGTTGGTCCTTATTTATAATGAAAATGATACTTAGAGACAAAAGAGAAGAAGCTGTTTAAAGCTTGCATTTACTGTAAAAACCCCAGCTTTGGGCACTGAATTTGTAAAAAATGGAGAGAGTTTGGGCTATATTTAAAAGCGCCTGAGTATATCAAGTGCTCTTATTTGTAGAGGACCCAGGTCAGCCTTCCTAGAAGGTGAAAGCCTATAGAAATCGGCTTGTCATAGAAAATGCATATATTGGAGACTGACTCTAACCTAGGGAGCTTTCAAGTAAGTCCACGGGAAAGATCGTTTTAGAAGTTGAATTAATGAGATGGCTAATATGGTTATTGAAGTTACTGGAGGCTATTTATTTGGATTTTTCAATGATTCAGATTTATGAAAATGAATTTGTAGTGAAAATGAATGGTAGAAATAAGCTAATAAAGGAAATGTCTAGCTACCGAAGCAAACCTGTCTTTACAATAAGACAAGGATATTACCTCTGGAAGATGAATAACATATCATCTGAGATATTTTATTTAAGGTTAGCTGTGATCCTCTTTGGAAGGCAGTTGCTATTACTCGAGGGAAAATGACCTTAAGGCTTCTTCCTTCTTTCTCTGATCCTTCCCTTTCCTTTTCTTTCACCACTCCTTTTAGACATGCCCTGGTGAATGAGGACTGTGGAATATGGAGTGAGGAATAAGGAAGCCTACTCAGTCTGAGTCAGATGCAGTAGGAGATCAGTGAAAGGGATTTTTCATTAGGGAGTGGGATGTGTTGATGTGATAAAGCTTCTTGAAGTAGAATTTTATGGCAAGCATGATACAGTTACTTGCCCATATTTATGCAGTTTTAAGTAGTAAAGCTATGATTTGAACTGGGTCTGTTTGTCTTGAATGCAGAAGCCCCAGGTAATTTACCACATCTGGCTGTCACTGATTTTGGATAGCAGAAGGTTGAATCTTCACATGTCCGTCATTTTATTTGCTAGATTGATTACATTTTGTCTGGAGCATGATAATCTCAGACTCTGGTCAGTCTTCAGCTTAGGAAATATTTTCTTGATTATTATTTCTATTCCATTCTTTAAGATTTGTGCTTAGGGATAGAAATTACTTGTAAAGATCAATCTCCAGTCTTTACTATTTTTATTTTCTTCCCTTTCGTATCTTTTACCTTTTCTGATTCTTGGGAGAATTTTCTCTTTACATCAATGATTTATTTATTTATTTATTTTTGAGATGGAGTCTTGCTCTGTCTCCAGGCTGGAGTGCAATGGCATGATCTTGGGTTATTGCAACCTCAACCACCAAGGTTCAAGTGTTTCTCCTGCCTCAGCCTCCCAAGTAGTTGAGATTACAGGCACAGGCAATCATGCCAGGCTGATCTTTGTATTTTTAGTAGAGATGGGGTTTCACTATGTTGGCCAGTCTGGTCTTGAACTCCTAACCTTAAGTGATCCTCCTGCCTTGGCCTCCCAAAGTGCTGGTATTACAGGCATGAGCCACTGCACACGGCTGATTTAATTTTATTATAGGGCCAGTTTTGTTCTTTTCCAATTCCAGTGTAGGATTAATTTGGTTATCGTTACCTTGCTTTTCTCAGCCAGGACCCTTAATAATTTTAAACCATATTTCCATAAATTATCTATTTATCTCATCATTTATCCGTAACCTTAACAAGTGTACTATTTCATGTATTTATTTGAGAGCCCGGAATAGACATTTTCAGTTTTTTTCTTAATATTAAATTCCTTTTTTTTTTTTTTAAAGAACGATGGGTTTCTTTTCTGCACGTTCAGAACAACTTTTCCTTATTTCAGTTTTATAGCATGGGTCCACCTATGTTGTTTTTTTGTCCCCCACCCCACCCCTAAATGTTTACTTTCCCTTGAGCATTAATCTAACCCTGGAGTTTTCCAAAAGTGAGGCTTCTCAGTTTTCCCTTATTCCCCAGAAATTTCTGAGAGTGTAATTGATTTGTACAAAGCTCTTCACTAACTTTTGGGAGGTCTGTTTGTATGGCTCTGCTTCTAATATAGAAGATACTTCTTTGGCTCTGAGGAAGATAATTTCTCACCCCTTGTAAGCCAAAAATTTTCTAGTTTTTGCTTTTCCAGAAACAGAGTATACAATGGTCAGAGTTCTTCCTAGCTTCATTAGTGCCCACTCACCAACTTTATATTACATCCTACTTGGAATTTCTGTACCACTGGGCATTAAAGTCTTCATCTTTTTATAGAAGGGTAATCCACTAATGCTCCTTTAGAGAAAAGGCAAATGCCAGGGGAGAGAAAAAAATCATCTTAGATGGCTTAGTTAACCATTTATTTATTGTATTTCCATATTGCAATATATGTGGGAAGGGGAGATGTAAGATTTCTGATTTCTGCAGGTTTGAGAGGGATCTACGCAGTGAGAGTGACTGGTGGCTTCTGCAACTTTTCTAGCCTGTATATACACATCAGCTGGGGATGAGGCCACATGTTCGTCTTTTACAGATGAGTATTGATTTCTCCCAGGTATTGAAAAACTGTTGTTAGATATTACTAGTTTAGCTTTTATTGCTACAGTGATGTCAGGTCATATTTTTGGGTTTTGTGTATTTTAATGGGATGTAGAGAGAACAAAAAAGAAGTGCCATAAGACGTATCAACACTTTTTTGTATGATATCACACTAATGTGTTGCTACAAACTTACCCTCAGTAGTTACAATTTTCTGGGATCTCTTTAGAATAGATATGTCCATTTTTAAGTTCACGCTTTCCTATTCGTGGAAACCTAGCATCAGCAGCTGAGATCTTCAATTTTGGGGTGACTTTCAAGCCTGATTTGTCCTGTTCCATGATCTACTCAGGGCACATAGGGAAGTAGCTCGGAGTCCTGGCAGGACCACTAAGCCCTGGAAGGCAGGGGCCATGTGACTTATCTTTGCATCCTGAGTACTTTGCAAAGGGCCTGGCACCTGGGTCAAATTATGGTTTATTTTAGAACAAATGAAGAGCCTATAAAATTTCCGGAGAAAAACTCAGTCACCTTTTCAGGAACTGTGTCTTCAGCTCCCAGTGAGAAAGCTATTTTGATATTTAGCAAATGAAGTTTTTAAAAAGTCTTAACTGCAATGGTAATTTCATACTAATTACTGTACTGGACAAATAAATTATTTTCTTTGAAAACCTAAGTTACACAAAACTATGATTTAGAAGAAAGGCCGAGAAGTTTTATCTCTTCTCAGGCTAACTCATTATTTCAAAATAAGCCAAGTGCCATGCTTCCTAGAATAAAGCTAATGCACCCTCAAATTTCATTTACTAGTTAGCATGCTCCAAACTCTGCGTTGTTCTGCTTTCCATGGTGATCTTTGTGCAGAGGCTACAGCTTGCTCAGCTTCACAAAGTCATGGCAGAATGTAATAAAACTGCTGGTAGCAGCATTTAGGTACCCAAGGGAACATTCTCACAAGCCAGCAGCTAATCTTGATTTGCAAGAGGCGAGTGGTAAGCTACAGAAGCAATGCAGCACTCTGACATGCCAAGTTCTGGGTACCTGACCACTGACAGTTTCAATATCAGCTTTCAGCCTGCTAAGGCATGGGTCCAGTTTACCACCTATTTTGTTTATATAAAACTATATAGAAAATCTATTTAAACATGATTTTTTTTAACGGTGGGCTGATTGATTATTTAGCACATTTATCATGGTTTTTCTGTGATTTTTCAAGAATCACTGATGTGTCCTATTGTATTTTGTCCTAAACTTTGCAGCATCTCTGTCAGTGCACTGTTTTGTACCCGCAATTGCAAAGTACTGATAAAGGTCCTTTCTTTTCCGAAGGAGCAATGATAGAGTGGGAAAAAAAACTCCAAATGGTCTTGTGGGCCTCATTGCAGAAATATAGTTTAGCCCAGAATAAGAAAGCCTTTAAAACTTCACGTTATCTTGTCACATTTATTACTTCTGAAAATTTTATTAGTGTTTTGATCCTTTTGCAATTTAAAAATGGGAGCTGCATGTTTAAAAACTAAAAGTATTGTTAGGATTTGTCTAGGAAATGTGGTTTTATTGATAATTTGGGTTTAAGTGTTATGCAGAGCTTGGTAGATACATAATATAACATCCCATTATAATATAGCCAAATATAGGATTTAAAAAATTATTATGATTAAAATACTACCTGTATTTTAATACCACATGAGTCTGAATCTTATAGATTTAACAAATTCAGGTAGTTTGATCTCAGTTGTAAACCAAGAAATAACGCCAAAAGGAATTTGATGCAGACAAAATTGATACCCAGAAGCCTATATAGTCGCAGCTCTTCTTCCTTCTCACCTCCATCCCTTCTCCCTCTGCATTATGGGAGTTTCTTTTAGGAGCTCATTTTAAAGTTCTAGTCATTCTGTTTTTGTTTTGTTTTTAAACAGTTCTCTTTTTTTCTATCCCATAGAAGACTGGAAGCATCTGAATGTAGGCACAGTGGCTCTAGTCAAAAAGAGGCAGAAAAATGATAAAAATCAGACAGAAAAACTCTAAAAGCAGTGGGGCTATCTAGTGAAGTGACAGGAAGCCATGAGCATTTTATTTGCTCTAATACAGGACAGTGTGGATATTCATCATAACTGCCCTGACATGTTAGGAGAAAATTAAACTCTGCTCAATATGGTATATCGAATGAAGTGCAGAAATGCACAGTACATTTCAGGAAGCATTCTGTGCAAGAAAGTTATTATCTTTATGAACATAAAGGAAATAAAACACCTCAACTCACTAGAGAACATAGATATCCAGAATAGCAACCATTTTATGATTACATATTAACCTTCCCATTGTTGATATGTACTGGGTTCCTCTGTTATTTATAAGTGCTGGGACCTTGGCCATGGGATTTTATACTAACACCTATCCCTCAGTAATGTTCTGTAGATTCAATAAGATTTATCTTTATAAAGTTTTTCACATTGTACTTGCCAATTAATGTATATTTAATAACTGCGGCTATGATTCATTTCAAGCTTCCTGTGAATAACAATGACAAAAACACATTGGAAGCTGGGTCATACCAAGAATTATAGACCACACATTACATTTTCATGATCCTACACTGCCAGGTATTTTCTTGTTGGGTACTCTGAAAAATATTACATGAACTAAAAGACTGTCAACATTGGAGAGAATATGCTGTAATTTTGAAGTAGCTGGCATTGTTGCTGGATATGTATGTCTTTGGTTTGGAAGTGGGAGGCTGTCCTGTGCATTGTAGAATGATTGGTTAACAGCATCATTGGCCTCTAACCGAGGATGTCAGCAGCATCCCTCCTCTCACCCTAGTTATGACAATCAGGAATACAGGCATTGCTCAGTGTCCCTGGGGGCCAGATCACCCTGGCTGAGAACCACTGCACTAGAAAAACGAATGTGTAAATATGGAGCATGGAGTTTTAAACAGTGGTCACAAGTTAATGCTGAGTGTGTTTAAATTCTCATTCCTTTGTGCTATGAGGCTTTGACTATATGTATTTGCTTTACTGTAATTCTGTGTGTGTGTGTGTGTGTGTGTGTTTTCGATGTTGTTTAGTGACAGTTTAAGGAGAGTGAGAAAGGATTCAGATGAAGCTGTATGTTTTATCCACTATTTTGAACATAAAAGGCTTCTCCGGTGAGCTTCTATCACTCTTTTTTTGGATAGCTGTACATTAATCAACATACATTTATTGAGTGCAGGACCCTTCTAAAAAGTCCTGTGCCAGGTATTGCAAGGAAAAGAATTTATTTTTCCCGAACTTCTTGGATGAGGAAATTTCTTTTCTGGTGTGTAACATTTCTTTTCTTGGCCCATGTGTCTGGGGGGCTGGTTATTCTTCCCCTCCAGTCCCAAACAGCTTCTTTTCCTATGGCTTCACTGACATTTTGCTCCAAAATCCTCATGCTTATATTCACCCTTCCCCATTCCTCCATCTCTGTTGCAACATTATGCAGGTTTGCAAACATCATCATCTTCTTTCTGGCATGACTCAGACTCCTGATAACGTTCCATTTCTGGTTGCCTTATTTAGGGAAAGTCATCATCTTCTTCTAGCCCATATTAGCACGGGACACTGGTCCATCTATTACTCAGTTCCTCTTTAATTTTAAAATACAGTCCTAATCAAATTTTTTCTAGCTCTTTGTCTTACTCATATTTTGGGGGACTAATCAGTTACTATTAAATTGGTCAACTAGTAACAGAAATCTAAGTAATACTAGTAAACTAAATAGAATTAATGGTGATGTTGTGATTTCATCAGCCTCTCAGTTTTTCTCAGTCCTTCTCTTCTGCCTTCCTATTCTGTAGCTTCCATCTTCAAGGTCAATTCATGGTCAAAAGATGTCTGTCTGTCTATTGCAGCTCCAACCATCACATCTGATTTTAGAAATAGAAATGTAGGAAAAATGAAAGGCCTGTCACTGGAATGGTTTCTCCTTCTCTGAAGTACCTCTTAAAATTTTTAAAATTTTAACACCTATCTATAAGGGCGGCTAGGATATGTAGCTGGACACATTGTTGCTATCAGCAATGTAGAGATTGTGTTAATAAGGAGGAAGTGAGAATAGATATTGGCCAGGCAGCAGATGTCTCTGCACACAGAAAATTTTTCAGAGGAATTTATGTCATTGATGTTATATATACCATATAGAAAATAGGACTTTAAGAAGATGTTTCATAATCTATACAGCAAAATTTACTATGTTAATATTGAGTTATTACTCCTAACATTTGTTCCTTGTGCTCAAGTACAGAATTGGAAGGATTCTTTATTATTGCCTCAGGGAATGAGGGGGAAACTGTCATATTCCTCTGAAAAGTAAAAAATGTGGTCAATCAATCTAGTTGACTAATGTTTCTTTCCCCCTGATGTGTCAGAAGTGACTGATTAGCTATGAGTCTCTATACATAGCTAGCATTTATCAGAGGAATATCAGAAGGACATTCTTTCTCTTGAAAATATGAAAAGTATAAGCAGTTTTTACATGTAAGGGAAGGAGTGGTGCCCAGGTCTGTTAGACTGTGGTGCAGGGCGATGTGAGGAAAGGAACCGACTGTGTTCAAGAAGCTTCTATTCTGCTTTGCCTTGACCATTTCTGACTCTGTCACTTTTCCTCAATCACTGTAAGCCTCTGTTTTTCATCTGCAAAATGGGACTAATCCTTAACTTGGCTATCATTTGTTTCGTCGTTTCTTAAAGATGCATCGAATGCCCATCTGTGGCAAGATACTAGGGTAGGACAGAACTATTGTTAGGCTTAAATAAAGTATCGTGTAGAAAATCATACATATATTCAAAATGCTATTGGGTTGCTGATGTGGAGATTATTTATTTTTTTTATCATTTAGATCCAGATCAGATTTTAGCCATGCTTGGCAACAAATAAACTCTATTTCTCAAAAATTTCTACTCACACCTGTAATCCTAGCACTTTGGGAGGGTGAGGCGGGTGGATCACGTGGTCAAGAGATCGAGACCATCCTGGTCAACATGGTGAAACCCCATCTCTACTAAAAATATAAAAAATTAGCTGGGCATTGTGGCATGTGCCTGTAATCACAGCTACTCAGGAGGCTGAGGCAGGAGAATTGCCTGAACCCAGGAAGCAGAGGTTGTGGCGAGCCGAGATCGCGCCATTGCATTCCAGCCTGGGTAATAAGAGTGAAACTCCATCTCAAAAAAAAAAAAAATTTCTAGTAGCAATCAATTAACTCAAAAAAATTCTGCTGTCCTGTGTGATACTGCAAGTATGTATTACCCATTAATGTTAATTAGGAAGGACCCAGAAAGTGCAGCCAGATAACTTATAGTTTATTCCCAGCCCTCCTACTTGCCACCAACACTAGGTTCCTTTTTGAGTACTTCCAAGCCTAAAATTCTTAGGTAAATTTATTCTTTATTTCTTCATACAATGACAAAATCCTAAAATCCTTCACATATTTGTCAGGCAAAATTAAATATTTGTAAAGTCTGAGTGTCACCCTCACCTTAAGAAGCCTAAAATGAGTCAAGGTGTTGTGCCTCACACCTGTAATCCCAGCACTTTGTGAGGCTGAGATGGGTGGATTACCTGAGGTCATGAGTTCGAGACAAGCCTGGCCAACATGGTCAAACCCCATCTCTACTTAAAAAACAGACATACACAAAAATTAGCCAGGCATCGTGGTAGGTGCCTGTAATCCCAGTTACTCAGGAGGCTGAGGCAGCAGAATCACTTGAACTGGGGAGGCAGAGGTTGCAGTGAGCTGAGATAGTGCCACTACACTCCAGCCTGGGTGACAGAGCATGATTCCATCTCAAAAAAGAAAGAAAGAAAGAAAAAGACTAAAATGAGGAGTATATATTGAAAGAAGAGTTTTATTTATTTTGGTTTAATGAAAATTTGATCTGTTGTATTTTTTAATTTGAAATTATTTGCTTCAAGATTTTCTTACAGAGCATACAGGAACTAATTAGAATATTATTAATATTATAGATCTGTACTGCAGTCTCAGAAGGCTACAGAACTCTGTAAGTGAAAAATAATTATATGGCCTGCATTGTCTAAAACGAGATGGTATCTAGTTGAGGAAAACTGGTGGCATTTGAGCGTGGCTTTGACAGATTTTGATGGGCACAGAAAGTGAGGCTGGCCAAGTATTCCAGGAGGAAACCACAATGTAGGGACCAGAGAAACTCCAGGGGATGATTGGGGAAAAACAAGAAGATTTTTTGGTTATTCTAAAGAAATGGACTAAACTTCTCAAAAACAAGAGTTGTGACTTATTTCCCATCACCACTCTTAGCCTAGTCATAGTATGACATAAAGAGAGCTTGTGATCATTTACCAAATTGAATTGCAACCAGTTTTAAGCCAAACACAAAGACTGTAGAGAAATGGGTGTGCCCACCCTCTCTTCTCTAACTGTCATTTTTGAAGATGACATGGGTGTTCCATAAAGAGCATTTCACAATTTCTATTTCTGCACCATTCAAAATATGATGTTACAGAAGGCTAACAGTAAGCTCTGTGTCACAACAAAAGTTTATTCCAAGGACAGTAGGGCCACAGATGGCATCTACTCAAATTAACAATGGATGCTTAAATCTCCCTTTCAGTAGTCCTAAAAAGTGATGACTCACTGCCTCAGCATAATTCCTAGTTTATTCCCAAATAGTCCATTTTGCAAGCTTCACTGCCCCCTACAGAGTTAGCCTGTAGATTTCAGGAGGGTGTTGGTAATTCTAGGTTAGAACTGATGTCTTTTGTTGTAAGGATATTCAAATGGGCAGAAGTCCTTTAAAGCAGTGGTTCTCAAATTTGAGTGAACATCACAGTCACCTATAGTATTTACTAAAACACAGATTTCTGGGTCCCAGTTTCAGAGCTGATGATTTGGTAAATTTGTGATCCTGGCCTAAGAATTTGTATTTCTCACAAGTTACCAGATAATACCAATGCTGTTAAGTTGGGCACCACACCTGAAGAACCATTCTTAAGGATATTCTGAAGGCAAGAGGAAGTAAACATCCTCTCTGGCAAAGCTTGGAGAATGAAAAACATGGAGAGGATGTTTAACTTTGCTGCCTCAGGGCCGATCTGGCTTTTTCTGAACCAAACGATGCCCATGCAGTCTTCATCTTGCCATACTGGCCGAAAGAACTGCCTTCCTAGGTGAGCTTTGCACTCTCATCCATCTGGGCTGTCATTCCTGCTGTTCTTTCCAGGCTGGCATGCCTTCCTTTCATGTGTTCACCTATTGAAAAACTCCTCCCTCTTCAAGGCCGAGCTAAATGCCAGAGGCTATCTCTGATTTTCGTGAACATGACAAATTGTTCAATGGGCTCCCACAGTTCCTTGCTTATATCTTTATGTCCCACTTGTAACATGTGCCCATGGCATACAATTCATTTTACCCACTTTAATCTCTCTTGGAAGTGTAAGAGCTAGAAGTCCAGAAGGGCAGGGATCGTGTGAGGTTTGATATTCCCTGACATCTAGCAGAGTGTCTGGCATAGAATATGTGCCTGGCAAATCGTTTTTCAATACGTAGATGAACCTTCCAATCCTTCTTTTCTCACTTAGCTACATCCTCTGCATGAATAATATGACTGGAAGGAGGGGTTGCATTGATAGAGAATGAAGCTGAGTTGAATCTAGAGACTGACAATTGAATCTTAGCTCTATATTTATTAGTTGCTGTACCTCAGGCGGTACACTGAACCTTTCTGTTCCATCCTCTGTCTAAATCAAAGGGTTCTCACTCTCAGCGATGTTTCAAAGATTAAACAAGGCATTATACATGAGTGCTTTGGCAAGCAGTAAATCTTATATAAATATCAACATGTTAGTTGTTTAATGTTTCTATGTGTAACAAAAGTATGTACATCTTCTACAATGACCCAAAGTGATAGATAGTAGTTTCAATATGTTTTTTATAATGAACAAGAACAAATGTTTTATTTGTCCACTCATATTAAATGTGTTGCATATAAGAAAAGCATCTTATTTTTGTTTTTAGTTTGTTTTATTTTGTATGTTTTGTCTTCAAAGGTGAGGGGGGAAAATTAGATTGGTGAATTGAGAACAGGTCTCTTATTTGCCATCTACCAATAAATACTGCTTAACCTCCCTCATCATTTACTGTAACTCGAAACAATCCGTAGCTTGAGAGGGTGGGAGACCTGGAAGACTCTAGGTGATATCATCTAGGCCCCTAATTTTACAGAGGGGGAAACTGCAGGTCAGAAAGAAGTCCCCTGCACAGGTTCATATGGCTGGTTTGTACCTAATCCACCCAACCTGAAAATCCCATCCTGAAGCTCGGTGTTCTGTGTGTTTGCTAGTCCTGGGACTAAGGTTCCTGTCAGCCCATTGACCCAAGTAATTAGAATGTTTTGTGTGTTTCAGAAATTCATCTGAATTTGCACATTTAGCTTTCTAGTAGATGTCTGTGACTATGAATACAAAGGACATAGATGTGCAGATTTTATCTAGAAACTATTTTTTGGTGTCTAGATAATCAATATCTTCTTAGCAACTTGAGACATTAAGACAGATATATATTTAACTTAAAAATCTTACTGTTTAGAATTAAATGTTGGTCGTTGAAACCCATCATTTACTTTTTATATTGATGTTATTAATATTTTTCGAGTAAAAAAAATCAACATACTTGTCAGATGATAAAACAGAATATGTAAACTCATAATTGTCTTATTGTACATACATTAATATGTGAAATTATTTTATTTTATATTTTTAAAAATTATTACTCTTTAAGAGATGATATTTCATTCCTTAGGTCATGAACACTTCGGATTTATTCAGAAATTCTTATGGAACATTTTCTGTGTACCAGGAACGGTGCTAACTACTAATAATATGAAGTTGAATGGTATACCAGTCTGGTTTGGAAGAAACTTATAGACTGATTAAAAATGTATTTAAGGACAAATTATGACAGTGAAGTATAATAAACATAACAATGAGATAAATAATAGATATAGGGTTGGCACAAGTACAAGGGAGTGGGTAGTTGTTTGGGTGGCTCAGGGAAGCTCATACAGATGGGACCTGTCTTTCAGAATGAGTAGGAGTTTATCAAAAATGAAAACTAGGAAAAGGATGGCAGTTCCAGTAGTGGAAATAGCAGGTGCAAAGGCATGGAGATGCAAAACAGGATGGCATATTCAAGTGGTTGTAAGTCGGTAGATATCTCTGAAATGCAGGATTTGTGTAGGTTTGTAGTAGAAACTGAGGATGAAAAAGGAGGTAGAGGCAAGTTTCTGAAAGACCTTTGAAGGTCCATTAAAATGTTTAAACTATTCTTCAGGCAAAAAGGAGTTCGGAGTATGTGTAATTTTAGAGACATGTACATGATCAGATATACACTTAGAGGATATTTTCCTGTCTTTGTGGCTTCCCCCATGACTCCCTTTGGTTCTTCTTCCTTGTAGTTTGCAACAAAGTGAAAGACTGTTTCTTACATGAATTCTGCAAGAGAGGGAACAGGTTTGCATGTTGCCAAGTTATCAAAGAAAATACATTTCCTTCAAAACCAACATTTTCCCCTAAAGCTTCTAGTAAGAAAAATATGAGTGAAATATACCACAGAATAAACTTAGGCTGAATTTTAAAAAGTCTACCATCTTATATGAAAAGAATTCATAAGCTAAAATATTAAAATGAAAGGCCAGTTATAGGAACATTTTGAGAGGAAGGGATGGGCAGATCACTTGAGGTCAGGAGTTGGAGACCAGCCTGGTTAACATGGCAAAACTCTGTCTCCACAAAAAAAATAAAAAATAAAAAATATTATCCTGGGATGCGATGGTGCACACCTGTAATTGTGTACCCCTACTTAGGAAACTGAGGTGGGAAGATTGCTTGAACTGGGAGGCAGAGGTCACAGTGAGCCAAGATTGCGCCACTGTACTCCATCCTGGAAGACAGAATGAGACTCTATAAAAAAAGAATTAAAAAAAAAAAAAGAAATAGTTAAAATGAGATTTTAGTATAATTTTCATAACAGACTACTCGAGACATTTTATTACAACTCAAAGTTATAATAATAATAAACTAGATTGTCAGGTTAACATATGAATTAAGAATTAAAACTGTCATTAGTTAAGCAGAACTCTTAAGGAGAAGTTAATGAATAATGAGATTTATTGCATTTTGGAGGGCCTATCTCTCTCTCCCCAGTGAACAGACATTACCATTTAGGTCACTCTACTTACTACAAACGCTTATTATCACAGTGGCTGAGGTTTTGGCTGTGGGGATCAATCCTCTACTGCTGGATGAGGGATAGGTGAAATCACTTCAGAGGTCACATTATTGAATTTTTCACTGTCTGGGACACTATCAATTAAATCATATGATGGCTACGTATAGGTGTATTGATCTGAGAGCTAAGATAACTGCAATTGGATAGGGTGACTCAAAAGCCTTCAACTTTTGACACCTTGCTTATGTTGATTTTTAACACGATAGAGTGATCCCTCAAGATTGCCATTTCCCTTCCTCCACGCTCAACATCTATTCTGTCCCCCAAAGATAAGAGTGACTAGAAATCATTCCAAGAGTGAGTTCCTTGATTTAGGTGAGAATCCATATTAGTGATTAATCAACTCCAAGTTTGATAAACTCCCTAACTGGTTTGTAGCCCCATACTTCAATTTCAGTTTGTATTTGGTTGTTATGCACAGATAACTTATTCTACTTTCTGTAAGCATTGTTTACAAAGTGTTTTTCCCTTCTATTTTTCTATTGTTCCCTTCTAATGCCATTTCTCATTCTTCAAATTTTGTGTAAATTTTGGAGCACAAAGCAAACTAATGAATAAAATACTCTCTATTGAAGCAATGATTATTTGGTTAAGAGATGCTTATCTAGTTGGAGAAGAATAAAAACCAACAAAAGCCAGAAAATTCATGGGTTTCTAAAATAATTTGTTTTTGTTAAAAGAGGAAATACCTACTGATGTGAGAATTTGAAATTCCAAGAGACTAAAAAAAATATATATATATAAATATTCTTTGCTCCTATAAGTCCATGGATAGTTGATAATTGATCATATCCTGGGGGAGACAATCATTTCGTGTATATAGATGTATCTTAGTGCCTTACTTTTCTTTGTGAAATGAACAAAAAACAATGATGAAAATCAGCAAAATCAATTATTTTTTCTAGAATACATTTTCTGGGCCACTAATCGGTTGTTACAGATCATTTCTGTTAAATCTTTTGCCATTATTTACTTTCTATCTGACATTTGTATATGCTTTTATCCCACAATAATAAAAATAACATTAATAATAATAGTAAAAATAATGATAGAATATTATGTCATGTCAGAATGTACTGGACTTGATGTCAGAAGATTTGAGTTGGTGTAAAATTGGATAGGCCACTACTAGAAGTGTGAGTCTGCATACAGTGACTTTAGCTTACCAAGCCTCATTTGACCCTTTGCGAAATGGGGTTGTTCTTTCTGCACTGCTCATTTAACAGAGCAGATGTGAGGATGGCATTTGTTAATAGATATAAGTGGGGACCTATCAAATACTAAAGTATTTTTATTCATCAATATTTTTATCTGCTATTCTTGAGCAGCTTTCCTATTTAGTTTGCTTGGTTATTTATTCATTTATTTACATCTTATTTCCTAAGGAATTTGTTAATTTGATGGAATCTCCATCATATATTCATATGTGTGTGTGCATATATGTATGTATGTATCTATTTTTCTCTCCATATCCATAACAGAAGTGTTAAGCAATGTTCCTCAGGTTGATATGAATTTCAGGTAATTATTCATTTTTTGATCAAATGTCAAGGGAAAGTTGAAAAGCTGATAAGTCTATTTGTTTTTTTAATACTTCCTGAATAGTTGCCATTATAAGGATTCAGCGTCCTGATAAGTCACTAGGTTTCTTAAACTAGAAATATAATACAATTTTAAATTTTACCTTGACAGGCTTCAAAATATTGGATGAATTTAATCCCTCTCTGTCTTCTTACTGAAATAAACTTGTAGGTTAGTGCTGGAAGAATAAATTACGTGCAAAACACCTCCTCCGGTTCATTGATGAATATTTTACGTGAGATAGATCCAACACCTCATTAAAGCCCCAATGTGTTATAACTCTGCTTCATTTTTGATCAATCTTATCATTCAGTACGAAGGATGAGACTTCCTGATTGTACTTTTATAAGGTAGTAAATGGCAACATTTTATAAGACCTATGGATCTTGTCATCTTCATGTATTTGTGAAGGATTACTGAGAGTGTTTTCAGTTTCTTTTCAGGTAAAAAATTAATCTTATGGAACTGAATTTCCAAAGTCTTTGTTAAATACAGACATAACTCATTTAGCCACAAATCATTAACGATGATACTAGTTTTTTAAAAATTAATTCTGGCAAAATCCTATGTAAACAAGCTATCTAGATTTATGTTTGTTAGTGTGTCATGTATCGACACTATCAGAATGCAAGGAGGTATCCCATGACATTTAAAAAGCAGCTTTATTGATCTATAATTTACATACCACAAAGTTTACCCATTTAAAGTATACAATTTAGTGGTTTTCAGTATATTCATAGAGACATACATCTACCACCATTATCAAATTCCAGAACACTTTCAACACTGCGAAAGAGAGCTTGTACCCATCAAGCAATCATTCCCCATTTTCCCCTCTCCCCAGCGCCTGGCTTCCCTTAATCTACTTTGTCTCTAAGGATATGCCAACTATGAACATTTCATATTATTGGAATCATACAATATGTGGCCTTTTGAATCTAGCTTCTTTTTTTAAAAACTGTACTTTAAGCTCTGGGGTACATGTGTACATCCCGCAGGGTTGTTGCACAGGTACATGCCATGGTGGTTTGCAGTCTCCATCCCCCGTTGCCTACATCAGGCATTTCTCCCAGAGTTTTCCCTCCCCAGCCTCCCCACCCCCTGCTGTCCCTCCTCTAGCTCCCCAATGCCAACTTACCCCAGTGTGTGATGTTACCCTCCCTATGCCCATGTGTTCTCATTGTTCAACAGCCGCCTATGAGTGAGAACATGCAGTGCTTGTTTTTTTATTCTTGTGTCAGTTTGCAGAGAAAGATGGTTTCCAGTAAATCTAGCTTCTTCAACTGAACATAGTACTTTCAGGGGTCATCCTTGTTGTAGTATGTATCAGTATTTCATTCCTCTGTATGTCTCAATGGTATTCTCTTGTATGGCTATTTCACATTTTGTTTATTCATTCTATGAGTTCTTTAGTTTCATCAAAGTGTCTTGTGGATTCCTCCTACTTCCCAGAAGAGAACACTTCTGGTGGATAAATTAGCCATAAATAATGACTCATATATTTACGTTAATTGGGAGAAAGGGGCTCATTAGTAGACACAATATTGTTCTGGAAATGATCAAAATCTAGGTTTCTTTTGTACAGTTTACTTCCCTTGCCTCTTTTATTAAATGTTGACTTCCTGCATTCCACACTCTGATGATTGATTATTAATTTGTGTCTCAAGTGATACACCTTCCCTGCATAAATAAATCTCTTTGAACTCACCACTTTCTACCTCTCATCCTGGGTACGTGTGTTATGTCCCAACCACACTGACCTTTTTCAGTATCTTGAATACAAAACTAACCCTTTCTAGTTTTTTGGTCTTCACATATGCTATTCCCTCTAGGGGTGATTTTTACTTAGCTAACCCTTTATCAGGCTTTCATATCAGTTTAAATGTCCGTGTTCAGCGAGGCTCTGACCACCTCCTTCTCCCTAACTCAGTTTAGATTACATGGCCCCTGCTATTCCTTTTCAATATCACTCTATGCTTTTCCTTTCTGGAACTTAACACAAATTTGTTATTGTGGATTTATTTGTATGCCCTAAAGTATAACCTTCACTAGAATGTTGACTCCAAGAAGGCTACTTTTTTTTTTTACCTTGTTTTGTCAACTGCTGTATCCTCAGCATCTAAAACAATTTCTGGCACAGAATAGGCATTCAATAAATATTTGTAGAATAAACATTTGACTTTAATTACTACCTGTACTCTGATGACTGCCTACTTAGCGTCTCTCTCTCCTAGACATATCTGATGCTCCATTCCAGTATAACTGTCATCTTGACATATCTATCTGAATGTTCCACACATACACCAAAGTCAACAGTTCTGAAAATGGACTTTTTATCTTTCTTCACCAACTTTGCTTCTACCCGCCCTGTATAATGGGTTAAAAATTATTCTTATTACCTAAGCCAGAAATCTGAGCATCATCTTAAATTGTTTTCTTTCTTCAGGTAGTAATATCAGACTGGCGATAAGTTACTGTTGATTAAATGTCCTAAACATTTCTTTAGTATGTTTTTATTTCCACCTTCACTAATTACTTCCTTTCTCTCAGTTGTGCTGTTATGATATCCTCCTAACTTGCCTCACCCCACCCCAGTCTTACGTAATTCATATTTCACACCACTGTGAACTTTCTAAATCTAACAGTTGACCATGTCAACTGCTTTGCTTCAAAGCCTTTAGGGATTATTTCTTACAGGTGAGGTCCTGACTTCATTATTTGGCCTGCAAGCCCCAGGCTTCTTCAGCTTCTGCAGGAGCCATGTTTCAGTCACGCCAAACTCCTTTTACTTCCTGAAATAATGCTACTTTTCAAAAACCATGTGTCATTTCCCATAAGGTTTCCTTTATCCACAAAGCCATCTTTCTCCTATTTAACAAACTTATAGCATTCTTTAAGATTCTGCCCAAATGTCACATGTTTCTCAAAGATTTGGCTGACTACCCTCCGAAGAGTTATGATTCCTTCCACCATACTCAGTGATACCTGTACTCATCTGAATAATAGCTTGAACCCTGTGGATTTAATCATCATGATAGCAATCTCTCTCTAACACTAGACATGAGACCCTGAAGGGCAAAAACTCTTCTCTGCTGACCTATGCTTCAGATAATGACAGACTTGGGTTTAAATCCTGATTCTTACTTGCAGTCCCACAGCCTGGGGTGAGACCTTTAACTCTTTAACTGAGAAGATGTGTGTAAAGTGCCTATTATAGTACCTGACATACAGTAAGTATTTACTTAATGGTAATTCTTAGTCGTATCATTTTTGATAATATAAGTAACAATAGTGTCCTAGTTGTAGGACAGCAACTGACATTTGGTAGCATATGTTAAATCAATGACTAAACAAGAATCAATTTTTTTGTTAGTGAATCATGATTAAACCATGATGCAATAAAATAGGAGTGAATATAAACTTTTGAGGTGGTCCACAAAAGAGGGGCACAAATATCTGACAACAGGGGTTTTAGTCTAGAGTGTCTGGAGAGAAGGCTGGGTGACTTGGACTCTGCTTCACCCCAACTGGCTAAAGGCCAGATCTGAAAATCTAAAAGAATTCATACAAGAATCCAGGACTCCAAAGGTATGTCCGGACTATGTTATTTACTGAGGTTATGGTTTGTTCTAAAAATGTATGGTCATGATAACAGGGGCAAAGTAGCAAAATACATATTTACATTTTAACAGTGGACATCACCAGCTTAAAAAATGGTAGGGGAAGCAATACGATCAAATGGAGAATGTGTGGGCATAATAAGCCAGAAGACCCAAGTTTTAGTGCTGGGTAAGGTGCTTTATCTTTTTTAGACCTTCATATTTTATGTGTAGGGCTAGACGTTCAGTCTAGAAGATCCTTTAGGTTTTTTTTTTTTTTTTTTAGCTTTATAAGTTCTGAAGTCATTTGGTTTACTCTTCAAGTAGGGCGTCAGGGATTTAAGAACAAGAACACTTCCAATAAATTTAGAGCCCATTTATTTTGTGAGAACTCATCAAGGTGATTTACTACAGTATATTAATTCAACTTAAAAAAATTTTTTTTGATTGTTTCACCAAAATTCAGATGCCAAAATATTTACCTTACATGATAGTCTTTTATGTGGTTTAAAAATGTGGTCTAGCAACAAAAATATATAAATTACTTATATTTTATATACCCATATATAACAGTAAACATCAGAAGGATGAATGTATAAAAATAAGTGCCACTACAAATGGACCCTAATAAAGTTCATTAAGAATCCAAGGAAGCAGAGCTTTGAAGAGTGGGCAGGATAAGGATTTAAAAATTGAAAGGGAAGGATATTCACATCATTTAAAAAAGCAAGAAAAAATAGTATAATATAACATGGCTGGTTTGGGGGTAGAATGAGAGACAGTAAAATTTGCATGAAGGAGAGCTCATGGTGGTAAGATTAAAATTGTAGGTTGGGGCTAGATTGCAGACACATTTGCTGTATAAATAATTTTTACTTTTGAGATTCTTCTTGGACAAAATCCCCTTTGGTGGTAGTTTCCTCACTGATTAAGACAATTGGACTAGATGATCTGTAATAGTTCATCCAATCATAATTAATTTTTTTAATTCTCCATGCCAGGATCAATAAGTGATATATATTCTAACTAGCTAGCCAGAGATAGATAGATGGATATATATTCTAAATTTATCTATCTATCTGTCTATCTATCTATCTATCCATCCATCCTAAATGATTCCCCACTGTTTTCAGAAGCTTAGAATAGTAAAGAATTTCTCTGACATTTTAACTCTAAGTCTGAATTATTTTTTAAAAAATCATGATTGCCAACAATGTGCAGAATACTCTTTTGTGCAATATCATTTCCTGAAGAAACACTTAGTGATTGGGAATATACAGCCAGGTAAATTGCTACTGGTGAGAAAACATAATTGATAGCTGATCTTACTGTAAGTCATAGCATTTAGGAGTAAAAAGAAATAAAAGGAAATAAATAAAGAGTAGCACTCCAGATGGATTGGGCAGGACTCCCCATCAAGCTCCTCATCAGGTACCTGCCAGTGCTGGCATGGTGACAAAGAGCAGTGATGTGCTTCATCATTTTCTTTGGGCTACAAGTAAATGGCCCATCAAAATGGATTTCATGGCAAGTGCTATGCTGACCTCTGATTAACATTTAATTATAACTTCTCTTTTCCTTTAGAATTGGAACCATGTAAAATCTTTCCTCAGAGAGAGGCAATTCTTACTGGTGGGAGTTGATTTCACTTGGTTGTCTTAGTTTGTCAACTCTTGAACAGCGTGTTTGTTGAATAAGTAACATATGTACATGGCATAAATTTCAAACAAAAGAATAATAAGTCTTTCCTAACTTCTTCTTTGGCCAGAGACAAAAGTTCTTCCTGATTATCTTTCCAGAGATAACCATGCACAGGAAAGAACTGTAATTGTTTTTATAATATTATCCTTTATTATATTTGGGCTTTTCTAATCTCAGCTGTGATTATGTTCTGTCTTTCAGGTGGAGTGCTCTTTGCTTAGGAGCACCTGAGCTCTGTGGTCAGGGCAAGAATCTTTTGTTGACTCAGTGCTCTTAGGAAAGTCTCCTGAATTCTCGAAGCCTGGTTTCCTTCTCTGTAAAGCAGAAATAGTAATTATTCCCGTGGGCACCTCATGTGAGAGATTAATGGAATAACGAATGTGAAAGTGTTTTTTTGTTTTTGTTTTTGTTTTTTTTGAGACGGAGTTTCGCTCTTGTTACCCAGGCTGGAGTGCAATGGCGCGATCTCGGCTCACCACAACCTCCACCTCCTGGGTTCAGGCGATTCTCCTGCCTCAGCCTCCCGAGTAGCTGGGATTACAGGCACGCGCCACCATGCCCAGCTAATTTTTTGTATTTTTAGTAGAGACAGGGTTTCACCATGTTGACCAGGATGGTCTCGATCTCTTGACCTCGTGATCCACCCACCTCGACCTCCCAAAGTGCTGGGATTACAGGCGTGAGGGAAGTGTTTTAAACAGTAAAGACTTATGAAAATATGGTTTGAAAAGGAGGTGTTGATTGTTGAGAAATCAGGAAAAAATTTCAGACATTTGATATCTTTGATGAAACAGTTTGATAAGCCCATAGATGTATAACCAAAACACAGAGGGATATAAATCATGTTCTGTGTATGTCTAATTTATAAATTAAAGATAAACTATTTGCAGACACACATAAACATATTAAACAACTCTTCACATACATCATTTGGAGAAGGAGTCAGCAAATGTTTTCTTTGAAGAATCAGATAGTAAATATTTTAGGCTTTTGAATGCTATGGTCTCACTCTGTCATTGTAGCATGAAGGCTGCTGTAGACAATAAGCAAACAAATGACCATAGCTATGTTTCAATAAAACTCTTTATTTATGAGCATGGAAATTTGAATTTTATTTAATTTTCAGTAATAAAAACCATTTTCTTTTCAACCATATAAAAATCTGAAAGGCTAGACACTGTGGCTCACACCTGAAGTTCCAGCACTTTGAGAGGCTGAGGCAGGTGGATCATTGAGACCATCCTGGGCAACATAGCCTCTGTCTCTTAGCTGAACATGGTGACACGTACCCGTGGCCCCAGCTATTTGGGAGACTGAGGTAGGAGGATCTCTTAAGCCCAGGAGATTGAGGCTGCAGTGAGCCATGATCATGACTGCACTCCAACCTGGGCAACAGAGTAAGATCCTGTCTCAAACGAGCAAACAAACAACAAGTAAAAAAAAAAAAAGTTTTTTAACTTTCAGCCCATACAAAAATGGGCTACAGTCCAAAATAGGCCCATAAGCCACAGTTTGCTGAACATTAATTTAGAGCAAATTGCATACAGAAATTTGAACTTTTACCAACCAAAAATTTTATTAACTTTTTAACACATTTTATGTAAGATTGGGCTGTGTGGACGCGAGCAGGCCATGTTATCCTCTGAACCTCACCTTTCCTCCTGTAAAATACGGAAGTTATCATTCCTCCTATAAAATACGGAAGTTATCATTCCTCCTATAAAATAAGGAAGTTATCATTCCTCCTATAAAATACGGAAGTTATCATTTGATGACCTCTTAGGAGCTTTCCTTTCCTAGTATTTTGTGATTTAGTGACGCTGAATAACCGACCCCTATTGGAGTTCGTCTTTACTTATATGTGATATATAAAATTCACCCGTGAAAACCATTCTCCTGGCAAGCTTTTGGCTTCTATTTCATTGTATTTTATCATTTTAATTTAAAATAAATTTTATTTTCTATATTTAAGGTCTAAAACATGATGTTATGGGATACATACGGATAGTAATATCATTTCTACAGCACAGCATATTAACATATCCATCATCGCACATAGTGACCCATTGTTTTTTGTTGTTTTAATATTAAGAGCAGCTAAAATCTGCCCATTCAACAAATATAGCACATATTTATTAGCTATAGTCCTCATGTCGTACCACGTCCTACAGATCTGCTACCTCGCAACCTATGTCTTACATCCCTCTTTTCCTTCCCATGTTCCCATCCTGTGCCCCTGGTAATCACTGTTTTATTCTCATCTCTGTATATTTCACTCTCTCTCTCTCTCTCTCTCTCTCTCTCTCTTTTTAAAGATTCTACATATAAGTGGATCAGGCAATATTTTTCTGTGTTTAGCCTGTTTTACTCACTGGCCTTCAAGTGTGTCCATGTTGTGGCAAATGGCAGGATCTTTTTCTTTTTGAACTCCCAACCTCAGGTGATCTGCCCGCCTTGGCCTCCAAAGTGCTTGGATTACAGGCGTGAGCCACTACGCCCAGCCAGATCTTTTTCTTTTCTAAGGCTGAATAACACTTCATTGTTTATACAGTGCCGCCGTAGTGCCTATGGGGGATTGGTTCCAGTTCCTCGCAAGAATACCAAACCCCTGACATAGATCTACATCACTTGTAATATCTAATACAAAGTAAATTTTATACAGATTGTTGTTTTTCAGCAGATTATCTTCTTTTATATTGTGTCTTTTTTATGTTGCATGTTGCTTTTGTTATGAGTCTAATTTTTCACTCATTATATGATAGTTCTGATGTTTTATTATTGGGCAGACATATCTTCATTAAGAGTTTTTGGAAAACTCATCAAATTCAATGAATACATTTTCTTTATAACTCATTTGGAATTATTTCTAATAAAATGATAAAATCTGTTTAAAAATCCCTATCTAAATTTCTATTTAGATAGGGAATAATAACAAGAAAAATGTCTGCACATATTCAGTACAGATGCAGTATTTTTTCTCAAATATTTTCCATCTGTGGTTAGTTGAATCCATAGATGTAGAATCCATGGAGGGCAGACTGTGTATACCACCATTTCTTTTATCCATTTCTTGATGATGGACCCTTAGGTTATTTCCATATCTTGGCTGTTGTGAATAATGTTACAATGAATGTGGCATTCAGACGTGTTTACAAGATGGTGAGTTCATTTCATGGGGGATATGCCCAGAGGAGGGATTGCTGGGTCTTGTGGTAGTTCTATTCTTAATTTCTTTAGAAATCTCCATGCTGCTTTCGATAATGGCTACACCAATCCACATTTTCACAAATAGTATAAAAGGATTCTCTTTTCTTCACACCCTTGTCAACGTTTGCTATCTCTTAACTCTTTGGTAATAGCCATCCTCATAGGTGTGAGATGACATCTCATTGTGGTTTTGATTTGCATTTCCCTGATTATTAATGATGCTGAGCACCTTTTTATAGACCTGTTGGTCATTTTTCTGTCTTCTTTGGAGAAATACCTATTCAAGTCCTCTGCCCATTTTTAAATCAGGTCGTTGGTGTTTCTACTATTGAATTGTACGAGTTCTACTATTAAATTGTATGAGTTCTTTATAAACCTTGGATATTGATCCCTTATCAGATGTATGGTTTGCAAATATTTTTTCCCAATTCATAGGTTCCCATTTTATTTTCTGATTGTTTCCTTTGCAGTGCAAAGGCATTAAATGCAGTGAAGACCAGAAGTGAATTTCTACATCTTTTTGGGTTCAGTTTGCATTGGTTCAGAAGTTTCTATTAAATTAGGTGTTTTGGATGTGCATTAATTCTTCAACGCCGTCTGGGTATCATTTGGGACACTGCCATGTTATTACTGCACAGCCTGGTGAATCTGAAAACATTTCAAATCAGTGGGATTTTTTCTATCCGATACTCCCACAGACATGGGCTGTAACTCATACTAAATGAGCACATCTATAAAACAGAGAACTAATACCTACCTTGTGGGCATGTGGTGAAAATTAATTAGTTAATGCTTCTAAAGAACTTTCAAATCCATGGATAAAATGTATTATTCAGTTACTAAGAGCTATCATTGTTTATTATTTCCTCTAGTATTTCCCAGGGAGTGCTTTACTATTAGGGTATAATGGCAATACTTTTGGAACAAGCTTCGTTTGAGTTTGTTTGCAGAGTACATGGAGCTACAGGTAACATTTTAATGAAATCTTTCACCCCTCCCCACAGAGTCATTAGGTACACAGATACTGCCTCTTTCTCTTAAAGCTTTGTACAATTCAGTAATATTTAAGTAACATCATTATTGCTATAAAAAGAATCAAAAGAAAAAATATTTTTCCAACTAAGACCAAGTGATTTTGTAACATAACCCTTGTTTATAATTTTATTGATGCTAAGGCTATGTCTAATGGAAGGAAGAACAATAAGTTGTATTCAATGTGCTAATAGCTATAATTGACCTTGTATGTTAGTCAGCATTATAGTTTAGATAAGAGCCCCTTGAGACAGGCCCTAGGTTACTCTTCTATTATTTATGTATAGACATATATATACACACACATATATATATCTACACACAAACACACACACGTAACTTCGGCGGGGCTTATGATTTTTAGATGTCGTGCCATTTAATGCTCACTTGTAATAATGTGAAAGCCAGCCAGCATGTTATAAAATGAATAGAAAAAACACTGGGCTGGAGGCAAGCCACCTCTTTGGAGACTCAGCTTTTTCCCTTCTTAGCAAGTTTCTTCTCTTTCTGCGTTTCAGGCTTCTTGTTAAATTGGACTATTACACTTGATTTTCAAACTGTGCTTTTTGGAACTTAAGGCTTAGAACAGATCCTTCAAAATTTGTACCAACAGTTAAGTACTTTCCAACAAATATTAAAGATTTATATCCCCAAGAACCCCCATTTATGATTTTTTCTTCTTATATGTATTGTTTCCTTTTACATTTTTACTGAAGATTTTTATTACTTAGGAAAAGAACTCTACTCTGTGACTCAAAAGATCCCTTCCAGCTCTGGCGTCCCTGTAACCTTTTCATCTCAAAGGAAGTGAAACACCACACACACACAGATGCACACACACACACACACAGATATTAGAAAGAATCTTTGAAGATTCCAATTATAGGCTTTGAGACAAGCTTAATTCTTGAGGCTTATGGATTATAGAAGCTCTACTAAATACATAAAATATTCATGAAATAAATTTATTTATTTATTGTAATGCTCCTGTAATGCTTGGCAAATCACCTGCCATAATTTTTCTCAGTGTTTTATCCCCTCCTAAGTATTTGTTGTGGCCAAATTTTCACTTTCAGGGTCTTTGGAATCATTTAGTCACATATAGGTGGCTCAAGTGGGAATGAGCTATAATATGCATGTGTAAGCCGGGAGTGGTGGCTCACTCCTGTAATACCAGCACTTTAGGAAGCTGAGGCAGACGGATCATGAGGTCAGGAGTTCAAGACCAGCCTGGCCAACATGGTGAAATCCCGTCTCTACTAAAAAATACAAAATTAGCTGGGTGTGGTGGCACACACCTGTAGTTCCAGCTACTCGGGCGTCTGAGGCAGGAGAATCACTTGTACCTTGGAGGTAGAGTTTGCAGTGAGCTGAGATTGAGCCACTGCACTCCAGCCTGGGCAACAGCGAGACTCCATCTAAAAAAAAAAATGCCTGCATATGTGCTTAGTGCCCTGTTGCCCTGTGAGTGACTTAAGGAACAGGGCAGAATGGAACTCAATAATTTGTGCTATGTTAGCACTTTCTATTTCACAAAGTAAAGGCTTTTAGAATGCCAGTTCAAAAGTCTGTTGCTCTCTCCCCTATAGTCCCAACCTGATAGTCTCAACCCACAGAAATCGTTTCAGAAGCAAATGTTAAAAATTGGGCTTGCATCTCTCAATTGCCACAGAAAATAAAATGGTAGGCGTGTGCGTGTGTGTGTGTGTGTGCACATGCATTTTAAGGCAGAAATGCTAATTGTCAGTATAACCATGTTATCCTCTAGTAAACAAGATATAAGTGCTCAGAAATGTATGTTGAATTATATTGATGTAATACCAGTTGATCTTGGAAAATGACACCATCCTTCATATTTTGTGTGACACATGAATTTGCCTATCTGAAAGCCAGACCTCTTGGGGTGTTGTAGTCATTACCTGTCATTTAAAAAGACAAATTCACTGAGAGTTTGACAGGGGCATGTCTACATCTGCTATTATTAGTAGGTTTTAACTTTTGAGTTTTTGATATAATAAAGAGAATCCTTTGCCTGACATTTTCCACCATGCAATATCTGTACATCCAAAGGGTCTTGGAAAGGCAGGAGATGAAATGCAAAGCCTGCCACTGAGGAGTGCAGCCTGTAGTCCCTGTTCTGCCACTGACTTGTTTGTGAACTTAGGCAAGTGCTAACCCCTAACTGCATCTCGGTTTCTTCAAATGTAAAATGTGGAGGTTGTGCAAGAAGATAGTCAACATCTTTATTAGCTCTGAAAACCCTATTATCAGGCACATGGAGAACTGAAGCAGTTGGCTTTTATCTGTATTTATGTAACGCCCAAAATAATAATTATTATGAGTATTTACCTTATGATGAACACTGTACTAATAGCCTTTATTTTCATTGTCTTTTTTTTTTTTTTTTTTTTTTTCTGAAACGGAGTTTCGCTTTTGTTGCCCAGGCTGGAGTGAAATGGGGCAATCTCAGCTCACTGCAACTTCTGCTACCCATGGTTCAAGCAATTCTCCTGCCTCAGCCTCCTGAGTAGTTGGGATTACAGGTGCCCACCACCATGCCCACAATTTTTTGTGTTTTTAGTAGAGATGGGGTTTCACCATGTTGGCCAGGCTGGTCTCGAACTCCAGACCTCAGGTGATCCACCCTTGTCGGCCTCCCAAAGGGCTGGGATTACATATATGAGCCATTTTTAAACTTTAGCATAACTTTCTAAAAATAAAGCTCTTAGCACAGAGCCTATGGCCCATTTAACAGAAAGGAAAATGAAGCTGAGAGCAAGGAGGTCTACCTTCTTTCTGAAAGACATAGTTGGTAAGTGGCAGAGGTGAAATTTGAACCCAGGCAAACTGACTTCAGTGCCTCAATGCAATGTCAATGCCATATTGCCTCCAGATGTTTGGGGTACCATGCTAATAACTGTCAGGGGCCACGAATATGACACAAATTTTGTCCTCCCAGAGCTTTTAGTTGTAATTTAAGCTGAAAGTAAATATGAGTGAAAGCACTGAAAGAAATGCCAGGCAGCCTGCACATTGGTGGCCAGAGGAGAGATACAGAAACACGGCTATTATGGGAGTCCTGAGAAGAGGGCAATAGAAACTTGGCATCACTGAAGTGTCATTATAAAACCAGCCAAAAGCATTGTCAGCATTCCGCAAGATTTCCATTGCCTTCTCCAAAGAAATAAGAGCAGGAGAGAGACGCTATAAAAGGAAGAATAAAGGAAACCTCTATTTATCATCTGTGTTTTCAGTCATCCCTCACTTGGCTGAGCTGACAGCCTATGATAATCAGGCTAAGGTGGTTTGTCAGGTAATTCTGCGCAGGCCCATAGGTCTTTGGCTTCCTATCACCTCCCTTCTCCCACCTCCCTAATCAGAAGTAACACTTTCTTCATTGCCTTTGCCCTTCTCCTCTCTCGGCCTTTCTTAATACCCTGTCCACACTGACTGTATCCTAGTTTCCATTTCTGCTTTGAATTTAGTATTACACAAGTATAGTGTTTTGGAATAGTCCCCTCTGATAACAACACCGTTGCTCTCCCGAGTGCCTGAGTCATCAGGGATAAGTTCCCTGAAGTCCCCTCTGCTGACCAGTATGGCTAGGTCACCTCATGGCACAGAAAGATTCAGCATGAGGCAGAGTAGCCAATAGCTATGACTCCTCCCCAAAGTCTGCACCAATTCTGACACATACACATGTACCCACACCCATTTTCAGGGGACTAGACACTATCATATCCCTAATTTAAGGAGAAGAGAAGTAAAGCTGTAGCCTGACACCTCGGAAGAGATTTATGAAACCATTTGTTAAGAGTTGACTTGCAGATTTCAACATGATGAAATGGTGGTAGTTTATATTGGTTGTTGAAATTTGTGTAGAGAACTTCCTGCAGTGATGAAAATGTTCTCTGTCTGGGTTGTCTAACATAGTGGCCACATGTGGCATCTGAACCCATGAAATGTGGGACTTGAAGTAAAAATGAGGAAATAAATTTCAACTTTTATTTAATTTCAAACAAATTTGAATTTTAACAGCCACATTTGACTAGTGGTCACCACACAGAACAGGGTAGCTATGGATCAAAATATCCAAATATTCAGAACTGACAATCTAGGGGGATCTAATGTATCAGTGCTAATACTAGCATGGTGTCTTCCTAGGCATATAAGATACCTTATAAAGTGAGTTTCCATACATGACTGTATTTGAGCAGAAACGTCTGAGTACATCAAGGATTTCTATTATATAAATATTTATTGGAAGTACATATATGCCATTTATCCTCCAGGTCCCTGTCTCAGTCTCAAATCTTCCTCAGTGCAGTGTTTCAGGTAGCTAGTATCAATTGGTTGTATTCGTGAAGAGAGAGACATCTGATTTCTATCTTTGAGGTGCTAGAGACAATATATCTATAGTGCACTTTGATATAAACACCATCTATTAAGACTTAATGACCAAATGATCTTTAAGATCTGATCATCAGATTGTATGATTCCATCAATTGAAAGAGAATCAGTTCTACATCTTATCATCTTATCCCCTTCTTTATAGACCCTCTGAAGAGAAACCACCTTTATAGCACTAAAAGATGCTAAAAGGATGGCCCTCTACTTCCAGTATACTCCCTCCCCACACATAAAAAAGAACAGAAAGAAGAAAATGTACAGCAAGGTTTTAAACTGTCTATTGGATGAAGTAATATTAAATAACTGATTGTTTTCTTTGGTTTCTGGATTAATGTATACACTGCGTCAGGCCAAGTCATAAGCATAATAAAAACTTACTAAGGTCAAGGACTGTTAGGTGCTGGTATGGTACAGAGTTTAATGCCAAGTTATTAAGTATTGTAAAGTGACATAGCAAAACCAAAGAAGCTTTACCAAGTTGTGCTTAAGTCAAACAGTAATGCTGTGTGATAAATACATGTAATAAATATTATATATCTATATATATACAGTAATGCTGTGTGATAAATATTATATATATATATATATATATCAATTCTAGCATCTAAATGTACATGTGTATATGTAGGGATTTCAGTGATTTCGCAGTGGTTTTTTAAACACAATCAGGTTGGCCTAAACCAAGAAGAGTTATGAGTAAAGAGGTACTTGAAAAAAAATTAAAACATTCTAAACACTAAAACAAAGAATAAGTGATTCTAAAATCGTGTTATAGCTCTACCTTTTTAAACTCTAAGAATGTCTTTCAATTATTATGTGATTATAGTAATAGATCATAATATTTTAAAAATCATTCTCATCTCTATTATAAACTTACACTTAAAATCAGTTATTCCTTTTAAACCCTCACAATTCTTTTCTTCTTAAAAAATATAAATTAATTAATTTAGGTAATTAATTTTGAGTAATTTAAGTTTCTATAAAGTCATTTAAATATATGAAGTAATTTATTAATTTGTCAGTGATTTATTGTATACCTTCTTGGAACAAAGCATACTGCAACGTATACTCTTGGGAGATAGTAAGATATGGGGCTTCCTCTCTCAGACTTCAGTTTCTCCTTTTGGAATTAGGTGGGTGTGTATGTGTGTGCATATATGTATATATAGTCATCCCTCAGTATCCATGAGGACACCCTGCAGATACCAAAATCCACGGATGCTCAAATCCTTTATATAAAATGATGTAGTATTTGCATATAGCCTATTCACATCCTCCCTGTATAATTTAAATCATGTCTAGGTTACTTACAATTTCTAATACAATGTAAATGTTATGTAGATATTTATTATACTGTATTAACTTTTAAATTAGTTTTATTTTTATTGTATTACATTTTAATTTTATTTTTTGGATATTTTTGATATGCAGTTGGTTGAATCCATGGATGTAGAACCCATAAATACGAGGGCTGACTGGATGTGTGTGTATATGCACATGTGTATATGAATATACATTTGTAGGCATCATGTATATACAGACAGAAAAAGATAGAAGGAGAATGAACAGGAAAAAGAAAAAGGAAGAAAAAATAAAGTATGATGAAAATTATGTTTTGCTTTGTAGCCTTTGAAGCAAAGAAATAGTGCTATGGTAATTGAGGAGCTAGATTTATATCTGCACTGAGCCTTTAGGAATGAATTTAGATTTAAATGGATTTTGAGTGTGCAGATATGAACTGAGGGGACAGGGATTTCAGGAGAAGCAACAAGGATGCATGGTTATAAAAAGGTAGAGGAGATGAAGGCACCTACCTAGTTCACCTTTGTTAAACATAAAGGTGCATGAAATGTTGAGATGTGAGAGACGTTATTGAAAATGATGTCCAGGTGTCCAGTTTGGGTATCGTGAGTGTGAAACCCTGAACTTCCAGCTGTTGGCTGAAAGGAGTTGAGGCTCCATATAGGATAGTCACAGAGTTAATTCTATGCTGATTATTGTAAATTAAAAGACGTTGAATGAAGCAGGGGCTTTCACAAGGTGATATGGAATGACTCCAGGACTACAGCAGCACATCCTAACTTGTCTGACCTGGGCAGCATAATCTAATAGAAAAATGGAGTGAATTGGATAAGGTTTGAATATACTTTTGTTTTGGTCTTGGCTCCACACTCTATTACTTGTGTGATTTGGGGGAATCTTAACTCTTTCTTAGTGATGCATTGTGTTTTCCCAAATTAATGTCTGCAAAGAACCTAAGGATGTGATCTTGGAAATCGGATCTTAAATTAAGATGAGGCCATACTATCTTAGAGGGGCCCCCAAATCCAATGACTGATATCCTCATAAGAAGAAGAAAGGCCGACACGATGGCTCACACCTGTAATCCCAGCACTAGGGAGGCCGAGGCGGGCAAATCACTTGAGGTCAGTAGTTCAAAACCAGCCTGGCCAACCTGGCAAAACCTCATCTCTACTAAAAATACACAAATTATCTGGGTCTGGTGGTGTGTACCTGAAATCTCAGCTACTCGGGAGGCTGAGGCATGAGAATTGGTTGAACTCAGGAGGTGGAGGTTGCAGTGAGCCAAGATCATGTCACTGCACTCCAGCCTGGGCAACAGAAGAACACCCCACCTTAAAAAAAAAAAAAAAAGAACAAGAACAAGAACAAGAAGAGAGAGAAGGCAGAGAGAAAAATGCCAAAGTGAAGATGAAAGCAGAGACTGAACTGATTCATCTATAAGCCAAGAACACCAAGTATTGCCTCCAACCACCAGAAGTTAGAGAGGCATGGAATAGATTCCCCTTCAGAACCTCTAGAAGAAACCACCCCTGCAGCATGTTGATTTCAGACTTCTGGCTTCCATAACTATGAGAGAGAATACATTTCTGTTGTTTGAAGGTGCCCAATTTGTGCTACTTTGTTATGACAACCTTAGGAAACAAATACACCTTCAAACCTTAATTTACTTTATTGTAAAATAGGGATGATGATTCTTACCTCTGAGGGTTTTGATGAGAATTCAATGAACTGGAATCAAATTAAGAATATATTTGTCAAATTTAAACTGCTCTACAAATATCTGCAAGTTTAAACCTCCATTTTCTAGTGTTGGGAAATATATCTAACTGTTACTAAGCATTAACTATGTGCCAATTGAAGGATTAAGCACATTATGCCTGCTTTCTTGCAATATCTAGTTGTCATTTTACCTGCTTGGCATTTGAAACTTCATGTCAACAAAATTTTATTAAGCGTTTACTTACTAGGGTAAAAAGTGCGTGCATTGGTCAAAGCAAAATGATGAATGCATTGTTACTTTCTGGAGGTGTTTTTCTTTTAGTCAAACTCATTTCCTTTTTTCTACAGATAAGCAAAATTGCTACGGTTTAATAAGTATAACATGTACATCAAGTTAAAATAAAAATTTCAGTGGGTATTGAATTCCATGCTCTTGTTTTCAATTACTACTCACCCTCTCTTAGGAAGGTCACACTTCTCATCTGCTCTGGATTAGATGGGGGGAAGGAGCTCCATGTACCACATAGTAAGTGTAATCTGGAATTCCAGGAGAAAATGTATGTGTAAAGCTATTGATTTCAGACTTCCGTCTTCTGTAACTATGAGTGGGAATACGTTTCTGTTGTTTGAAGGTGCCCAATTTGTGCTAATTTGTTTTGACAACGCTAGGAAACAAATAACTTATATTTATTATTATTTATAACAAACAAAAAAACCCAGAACTATTTAGCTCAGTTCATTTTAAGATGATTTGGTAAATATTGGCTAATTTGTTCGCTTTGCTGTCCTGAGAGAACTTTGAGTTCTGTTCTGTTGTAACACAGAACTTGAAATGGAGCAGTTCAGTGATTTACCAAATGAGTAAAAGGAATAGATGTTGCTGCTGGAGCTGGACTCCTGGATTTTAGGACTCTACTCAGTGATGAGCTTCCTCCACTAGGATGTGAAGACCCCAGGCAGCACCCACAAACTATTCCTGACCATGCTTTAAATGGCCAAGGAATTTTTCTAGGCCTGTATTCTATCATGTATTGCAAAACCCTTTGGTCTCTCTTTAGCCTTGCAGCTTCCATTCCACTGCCTTATATGCAGAAATACAGTGACAAAAATAATGGGGTATGCCCCCTGCCTTCAATGTGTCATATCTAATGGTGAATAGAGGAAGCTAAAGCACGGGGTGTGAAGTGGCTTGCCATTTTTCAGAACTCAAGTTTAACTAGACAAGGCCACTTACTTTCAGCAAGAATGTGGATGAAGTATGTGGACTGAAACATCCTGGTGCTAAACTTGCCCACTGGTGTGGTACAGGGAGTAAGGAAAATTATCCAGGTATGGGTGCAAATGAGGGCTCAATCTGGTGAACAAGTGATGTTAGCAAGATTTTCAGTTATAGTTAAATAGTTGCCATGGGAAAGAAGGAATGCCATACTGGATAAAGTGGCATTATGTTCCAATAGTTGGACTGGATGTAGTGATGGACGCTAGAGGGGTGAAAGGACATGGTAGTCTCAAATATCCAGACACTGGCATCAGGGCAGTAGGACCCAGCAACTAGCCTGAAGTTTAGGGATAGGACTTTTCTCTATGAAAGGGGAACTGAAAAGCAAATTTGGGCCAGCAAGTAGATGGAAGATAAGAACAAAAGCAAGAAAAAAGTAGCAGCAGCTCAGGAACTGAAGAAAGAGATAAGGAATAATCTGCTGGCAAGAAGGACTTGATATCTATGAATTCCAGAATATGGAACTGGAGGTAGTTTAGTAAATTGTGTCATGAGACAAAATTTGGGGGTGGTGGGAAGCCAGGATTAAAAATGCCTGCAGAGGTAAAACATAGCTTTAGCCTCAGCTGTTGCAGGGAAAAAGAGTGAAGAAGTTTGGAACCAGGCTAGGATATAATATAGTTCTTTTGAGAAAAAGAAAAGTGAATTTTTTGATAGCAACAATATGTCACAAAAGGTGAAGAGCACAGGAAGGGTGAAAGAGTTCTAGTTCAGCCTTTGTTAGTTATCAGGTGCATGACCTTAGGGTGGTTTTTTTTTTAGCCCTGATTTCTGTATCTATAAAATGAAAGTGTTTCTTATATTAGTGGTTCCCAAATTATAGGCCATGGGCTGTGTGTTGGCTGTTCTCACATTGCTGTAAAGAAATACCTGAGACTGGTATTTATACCAGTCTCACTGGGAGACTTGGCTCACTGCAACCTCCACCTCCTGAGTTCAACCAATTCTCATGCCTCAGCCTCCCAAGTAGCTGAGATTACAGGTGCACACCACCAAGCCCAGCTAATTTTTGTATTTTTAGTAGACAGACTGGGTAATTTATAAAGAAAAGTGATTTAATCGGCTCACAGTTTTGCAGGCTGTACAGGAAGCATGATGCTGGCATCTGCTTAGCTGCCAGGGAGGCCCCAGGAAACTTACAATAATGGCAGAAGGCAAAGACAGAGCAGGCCCATCACATGGCTAGAGCAGGAGCAAGAGAGGGAGGGCAGGGAGGTACCCCACACAAGTAACCAGATTTCATAACAGTGAGAACCCACTCACTGTCATAAAGACAGCACCAAGGGGATGGTGTGAAACCATTCATGAGAAATCCACCCATGATCCAATCACTTCCCACCAGGCCCCACCTCTGATCCCGGGGATCACAATTCAACAAGTGATTTGGGCTGCAACACATCCAGACTATCTTAGGCTGGCACTAACTTGCTAGCTAGTAAGGATTACCTAGGGAGTGTGCTAAAAATCCATGTTCTTGTATTCTACCCTCACAGATAGTGCTTGAAATAGTCAGGGGTAGATCCCAGAAATCTGTGCTTTGAACAGGAATTCCATGTGGGTCAGAGGTAGGAATGTAGATGAGACTACATTAGCCTAGAGACTGTGAAGTCTCTGCAACATTCTGTTTTTATTATTTTCTCTCCTCATCATTTGCCTTTGTACTTTATTGTGTTGATGAATTGGGATGATGATCAAAGATCCAATAAAGAAGTATATTGGCACACTCTTTCTAGCAGACACTTGATGTTCTGGGAGCCAACTAATACAGGGAAGTTAGTTTTTATTGCTTTCTCAGCCCCAGCAGTACGAACAATCAAAAGTCTAATCTAGAATCTGTTTTCATCTGACTTCTGAGCCCATTTTTGCAGATACAGAAGTTTGCATTCTTGAGATCACTGGCTTCCTTTTTCTATTCTATGAGGATTTTCTGAAGTCTAACTAGTAATATCTCTCCAGCATTTCAAACTCTTTAGAGAAAGAGTTTTCATAAATAAATATTGGATGCAGTCATGCTTGTGATTAAGTGATTTCCACAGTCATGCAGGACAAGGGAAAAACTTTCTGGAGTTTATCTTAGATTGAGTAAGTCCACTTTCTGTGTTCAGTGGGTTACTTTTGGGGGAAATAATATGCTCTAGGGTCCATGTGTTACCTTGTTCTCCAGAAATAGCATTTTCTACTCATTAAGCAAATTAATTATTTTTCTGTTAGAAGATAAATAATTTGTAGATTCTTCCTGGATTTGAAACCTCATAATCAGTCATGATAGTCTGTTTTATCTTATATTCCTGTAAAGTTAAAATTGAAAAGATTATTAGAAACTTTGTAGTTTATAGAAAACATGTTCCAGAGAGAAGAAATGGTTTGCTCAAGATCACACAGTAAATTGGTGGCAAAAACAGTCTCAGCCTCTGGTTCTTAGTTCTACATTCAATGGCCAATAAAAATAAGAAGCATATTCTTCATACTTATATTAGTCAGGTTTCTCCAGAGAAACAGAAGCAAAAGGATTGTATATCTGTGTGTATATATGTATTAATACGTATGTTGAAATAATGGTACTTTCAACACATTTACTTTTGCATCAACATATATATACAGACACACACAAATAGATGTTGGTGCAAATATATATTTATATATGTATATACATGAAACTTTGGTCAGAATGAAAAATTGTATATATACTAATATATATGTGTGTGTGTGTGTGTGTGTGTGTGTGTGCATGTATACACTTTTGGTTGGAATGAAAAATTGTATAACCCCTCTGGAAAAACCGTTTGGCAATTTTTATTTATGTTGTGCTCTTGAGTTTTATTCCAGAAACATGTTCCCACAAGAACCTATATGTGATTGTTCATAGCAGCTTTATCTAAAATAGCTCCAAACTAGAAACAGCCTAAATATCCTTAAACAGGTGAATGGTTTAACAAACTTTGTTACATTTATACCATGAAATAGTACTCAACAATAAAAAGCAACAGACTATTGGTATCTAACGCCATAGATGAATCTCCAGTGAAAAAAGTCAATCAGGAAAGGTTATCTATTGTATAACTACGTTCATATAATATTTTTTACATGACACAATTTTAGAAGTGGAAAACAGATTAGTGGTTTCCAGAGGTTAGAGATGGGTTGGTAGGGTGGGCAAAGGAAAGGAAAGGAGAGGATGGTTATAAAAGGACAATATGAAAGATACGTAAGACAAAACTAATTTTGATTGCGGTGGCCTTCACATGAACGTCTACATATGATAAAATTGTATATAACTCAACACACACGCACAAACACACACACACACACACAAACACACAGTACAAGTCAAAGGTCTGTGAATTATATAAATGTTAATATCTTGGTAGTAAGACTGTAATAGTTTTGCATAATGTTATCACTGGGGGAACTATGTCAACTGTATACAGGTTCTCTCTAGATTATTTCTTACAGTTGCATGGGAACCTACAATTATCTCATAAAAATTTCAAATAGGCTGGGCGCAGCGACTCAGGCCTGTAATCCCAGCACTTTGGGAGGCCAAGGCAGGTGGATCACAAGGTCAGGAGATTGAGACCATCCTGGTCAACATGGTGAAACCCCTGTCTCTACTAAAAATACAAAAAATTAGCTGGGCATGGTGGCATGTGCCTGTAATCCCAGCTACTCGGGAGGCTGAGGCAGGAGAATTGCCTGAACCCAGGAGGCGGAGGTTGCGGTGAGCCGAGATCGCACCATTGCACTCCAGCCTGGGTAACAAGAGCGAAACTCTGTCTCAAAAAAAAAAAAAAAAATTTTTTTCAAATACATGATATCCCTACTAATAAGCGATTAGAAACTGTTAGTATTTTTCTTATGCCTCTAAAGGATATTTTTATGCTTCTATTGTTGGCAAGGACAGAGGAAAATAGACACTTCAATACTGTACTGATAGGAGTAGAAATTGCTGTACTTCAAAAAATAATTTGATATATTGAATTCATTTGGCATAATAATTTGACACCTGTGAAATTGTCCTAGGAAAATAATTGGAAAGATGAATAAAATTTAAATATAAGTATTTTTATTATAGCATATAGTATATTGTATTATGATAGCAATAAAAATAAAAGTAACCTACATAATATAGTATTTTACATGTTTTATTAAAGTTATATTTTCCAACAGTATTTAATTGGAGAAATGCCCCTGAGATAATGTCAAGTAAAAAACATAAGATAAAATGTTATTTATTATATTACAAACAACGTATCGAAATAGATCACATGACTCCTATGCTTACTAGCTTTGTGATCTTGGGTGAATTCCTAAACCTCTCTAGGAACTTCTTATTTGTACAATAGGGATGTAATAGGAATCACTCGTTTTATTTTTTAATTAAATGATTAAAGCGCTTCCAAGCGTATCCTAGCACATAGATTTTTAAGCTGATTTTAAATAGTTGTATTTTGTTAGTAGTAATACTTCTCATATTTTCATTCTTCTGTATTTTAAAAATCTTTAACAATGAGCATGAACATATGATACTTCTGTTTAAAAATAATTACTATAGGCCAGGCCTAGTGCCTGTAATCCCACCACTTTGGGAGGCTGAGGTGAGAGGATTACTTTAGGCTAGGCATTCGACATCAGCTTGGGCAACATAGCTAGACACCATCTCTACCAAATTTTTTTTTTTAAAAAACTAACTGGACATGGTGGAGTACTCCTAGCTACTGGGGAGGCTGAGGTGGGAGGACTGCTTGAGCCCAGGAGTTGGAGGCTGCAGTAAGCTATAATAGCACCATTGCACTTCAGCCTGGGTGCCACAGCAAGGCCCATTCTCAAATAAATAAATAAATAAATAGGCAAGTATATATAATGTTTAATTTATGCCTTCTTACTCTAATCATGGCTAATTTCTGTCGATACTTAATTTGTATCCAAAAATGCCTAAAGTTAATTCATTTCTGAGGGAAAAAGACATGCAAATTTCTACCCAACTGAAATTTTCCTTTTAGATTCTCTTGGAGAGTGACAATCTTTGAATGGAGTATTTAAATTTTGATTTTAACTATGCCCAAATTTAGGGCATACACTTAAGGAATATGATTTGATCCTGAAGAGCAGAAAAAAGTGTTGAAAAATATTTACATTAATTTTGATAGTAGATAATTGGTTGCCTGCCTGGAAAATTAATCATTGCTGAGACCATGAAATAAATAACATATGTTTATTTCACAAGATCGAGATGATATACTGGTGACTGGAATTGAGAACTCAAACCACTTGCTGGGTCAGGTTATAAAGCATTTAATCGTTTACTTATTCTTGATGAACATTTAGTTTGTCTTCAAAATGACAGTCATTATAGCAGCCATCAGAAAATTCTTTAGACTTCATTCATTGCAGCGCTGTCAGAAAAAAAGAGCGATCTGGGGAAATAAGAAGCTACAGACAGCTGAACTTACTAGGTTCTCATTTTTAAATTTTTAATATAGAAAAATTATTTAAAACAGAAAACATTCATGTGACTTTTTTTTTTTTTTTTTTGGACAGAGTCTCTCTCTGTCACCCAGGCTGGAGTGCAGTGACATGATCTCGGTTCACTGCAGCCTCTACCTCCTGGGTTAAAGTACTCCTCCTGCCTCAGCCTTCTGAGTAGCTGGGACTACAGGTGCCCACCACCATGTCCAGCTATTTTTTGTATTTTTAATAGAGACGGAGTTTCACCATGTTGGCCAGGATGGTCTTGATCTCCTGATCTCGTGATCCACCCGCCTTGGCTTCCCAAAATGCTGGGATTACAGGTGTGAGCCAGCATGCCCAGCCTCAAGTGGCTCTTAAACATGTGGAAATATGCTCAATCTCAATCTTAATAAGAAAAAAGCAAACTAAAAATTAAACATTAATATACCGTTTTAAATCCTCCAATTTTCAAAGATGAGAAAGTTTTATAACACCCTCTACTGACTTGACTGCAAGGGGAATAGGCACTGTTAATACAAGTGTGAGAATTGATCCAATATTTATTAAGGACAATTTGGCAGTCACTGTCAAAATTACAGATATACATATTTTGATCTAGCTATTCTACTTCCGGGAATTTATCTCAGATATCCTGGGACATGTGAAAGATGATTATGTGAAGTAATACATTGCAGAATCATCTGTAAAAGCAAAAGATTAGACACAACCTAAGTAGCAAATAACTAAATAAATGATGGCTCATCTATAAAATGCAATCCTATGTATTTGAAATATAACAAAGCTTTTAATGTGCTATGTGGAGTATTTCCCAAGCTATCCTGCTAAGTGGACAGAGCAAAGGTACAGGACCATGACAGTAGTCTGTAGTCTATTTGCTTCTTATTAATATTTCCATGAAGCATCTCTGGAAGAATACATGAAAACATGACAAAATGGTTTCTCTATGGAAGGTTACTGTTAGATGACAAACAGTGATAGAAAGTTTTAAAATATATGGTCTCTTATACCTTTTGGTTATTAAACTGTGTGATTATGCTACCTAATCGAAAAATAAATTAAGTTTATAATCAATGCATGCACATATAACATACAGTAAATGGAAATGTTTAAAAGCAACTTTCTTCTTGCTGGGAAGCTAATTTTTTCTTAATATGGTCCTTTAACAAGAAAGATGCTATATAATTATTTTATAATAATAATGAGAAATGATTTTTTAAGTTTAAAGAGAATAAAGTTTGCAGCATTGAAGTCAGTTTATTACTTGTTTGTGTTCTTCACATGAGAAAAAATATAAACGAACACCTAAATAAGTGACTCACTTTCCCCCTTTTCCTTCCACCTCATCTTCTTCTTGTCTAATTTATCTGTAGTATTGGCTCGTATTGGAAAGATTTTCAAAATATATTCACAAAATATGGGTACATGCATGACAATTGTAACTTAATATTTAGATATTCATCTAAATTATGTTTTTCCATGTTCATATAAATAGAAACAGACCAAACTGCCTTTCTGCACATACCAGCCTTATTTTAATAGGAATTGTATTCATTTTTCATTTAGTTTCACTTGGGATTTTTTTAACTAAGAGATTGTTCCACGTTTGCTACTGGGTTGTATGCCCTAAATGTATTCTATGGAAAGTATTAGCACATATCACTAATTTTGGCTATTATAACTCTAGAGAAAGTATGGAAAAAGGGAACATAAACCACTGATCCTCATAATGTCATCTCAATCTAGTTCATGATATAGCGTGTTTTTACATTTAATTAACCCTCTGTCTAATCCTGTGATAACCTAGTCTTAAAATTTATTATAAACTCAAGCATGTTTTTGGAGGCTTCATAAACTAATTAGTTTTTCAACCATGCAGTTTGGGGAACTAGTCATGATTGCTTCTGACGCTCCTGTAAGGGGCTGTCAAGGAAGGGCTCAGATCTGATGCACCATGAAAAACTCCAACAAGTAATGATAGCAGAGAAAGAGGTGAAATTGGTGAAGTTATTGGACTGCCCTGGTCTCTGGCTACTTTCTTACAGCCTCCTCTCCTGCTGAATCTGCACTAGAGTGACTCATTTATGTTCTTTACACCAAAGGAGGACAGCATTCTACTCTAGGCAAACGTATGAAAGAACCTAATGGAACTCGGGCTTCCTTCATTAATAAGGCCTTGTTCTTTCTACCAAACACTAATACATCTGGATAAAAAAACTGACTACAAAACAAAGTAAACACCAGGCACTATGTACAAAACAAACGAGCAATAACAATTTTGAGAGCATAATATTTAGAGGAATTGTGAAGAAATTCAGCTGACCTTGCGGCACCACATCCAGATCAGTATTAGTAGCACTTTACATTGGGACTCAGCTACCAAGTACCAGAACAGGTAATGTTAGCAAACATTTGAATCCCCTGATCAGAAATTCGATTCAGAGCTGTTAACAAAAAGCATTATTTGGCTTGTTTAAATTGTTTTTCTTTTGTCTGATCAGAAAAAG
Organism: Callithrix jacchus; assembly: GCF_049354715.1. Lineage (NCBI taxonomy): Eukaryota > Metazoa > Chordata > Mammalia > Primates > Cebidae > Callithrix > Callithrix jacchus. The sequence goes on along the minus strand of NC_133516.1, from coordinate 21,531,915 downwards.
GATACCTCCCTCTGTGCTCTTGTATTCGATGTGGTACTTACTTTACTTTTGACTTGTTACTAGCTGTTTCCTTGCCTTCCCTGTTCACTAGAACATGAACAAACTGAGGGCGAAGACTATGTTATTTCTATCTTTATCTACCAGCGGACGTGGCTTAGAGCTGTTACATGGTTGAGGTTTATTTGATTGAATTGAATAATGAGTGACACTTCGATTATTCAAATGTAAACAGGGGGTAAGGAAAGGAGATATGTCAGACTTGAAATCGAAATTGGTTGTATTTCTAATATATTAAGTGTTTTCTGCAAATGTCATATTCCAGAAAGATTGTTTCGTGGTCCCTGGATCTGGGAGAGAAGATGCTACTGACTTGCTTTCCTTGGTTGGCCAGGAAGGTCACCCTAAGAAAACAACAAAACCTTGATTTGTTTAGCCACAGTGTGTGTGCCTGTGAGTGTCTGTAGGTGTGTGTGCATTTGGGTCCTCACCTGATGGAGAAAAGTGACACCTCTGTTTATTTGTGGGTATGAGGTGTTTTACAGTTTATGAAGTGCATCTATGCTTTTCCATGGTCATATTTGATGTTCAAAACAACACGAGAATACTTTGTCTAGTTTATAATTATGTAAACTAAGCTTCAGAACAGTTAAGTGATTTGCCTGAATTCTCCTAGTTAGTAAAGGTTGGAACCAAGACTGCAGTAAACCTGAATTATGTGGAGACCTGTGCTGAACTCCACATTGACTCCCACTGATTGGTGGTCCCTGCTCCCTCCTTTTCCTAGTCACTGTTTGCATGAGAGACTGTTGTATGTCTTGGGTGTCTTAGGGTAGTGTGAAGATTGGAAACATCTGACCCAAGGATTGGACTCCTAGTTTGGTGGTTTCTGCTCAGGGCATTCTACCAATGACTTACCTACCATCTCATCGGTTAGGTGATAACTCTAAAGAACGGCTCCGGGGGAGGTGGAAAGCTGCGCTCCTCAGTGACTCCATTCCAGCATGTCTCTTTGTTTCCCTTTGGACCGCTCCACAGCCTTCCTGTCTCTCGGTTACTACATTTTGCTTGATACCCTTGGGCTGAAGGAGGGCATGCTGTGGAAATGATTACATCTACACGCCAGTTGGCACAGAGAAGCCATGCTGTGTGTATTTATTTGTGCCCATGCCATTTGACAACAGTAAAATTTAGTACTTGGCTTGCATTTATAAAGAAATTGGAAAAGAGGCCTTTTCCTCAGTGGGCCACTTACCAATAATTGTAAAGATCTGAGTTCTCAATCCTGGCTGGCTGCAACTGTCTTCATATACACCTGGCAATGTTTGGCTTCTCGTCACAGAATAAATATTTGGGACAGAAGATATGTACCCATCTCCCTTATTGACCCCAAAGCACTTGCATCGTATCACTTCCAGTAGTGGTACTGGAGCACGGTACCAAGCATCTTGTCAATCTTTCCAGATTTCTTGAGGTCCCTTCTGGTTCTGAGAGCTACAGTTCTTACAGCTGGAGGCAGGAGGGTGTGTGTGTGTGTGTGTGTGTGTGTGTGTGTGTGTTGCTTTTTTTGTTTGTATTTTGCCTAAGATCTTGCCTAAAACCTCATTTAACCCTGCTACTCCCCTAAACAAAATAAAAGACACAATTTTCTCCTCAATAAGAATATCTACTTTGTGACAGGCACTATGCTTCACAAGTTATCTATATTATCTGTACTCTAAAATAGCCCTGCAGAGTGAAAGCTGTTATTCCCAATATACTATGAGGAAAGTGAGGGACTCCATATTTTCACTAAGATCACAGCGGCAGAACTTGGATTCCAAATGGTTCTTGTCAGGCTTCAGAGCCCATGCTTTTACTGGTATGCATTACTGCATAGCTGAACTGAAAAGAAACTTACTTTTACAAATGGTGACAATTAATTTCACACAGTAAATTTTACCCAACCTGCTACCTAAAGGTAAAAATTTTGGACAGTAAAAAGTATTATACAAGAAAAAATTTCTTTCTTCAAATAATTTCTTTGAGGAAATACATTTCTCTATAAAAATTTTTGAGGAAAGAATTTTTTTTAATGAAAATTAACTAGCTAGATGCAGGCAGGGAAAAGTGCATATATCATTTTGGGGGTGGGTGAAAACAAAAGCAATGGTTTTTAATGTGTTTTAAATCAACAATAGATTGCTTGAAGAGAAGGCAAGGTTTAGGGGAGGAGATGTTTGAAATTTTCAAGTCATATAGGATCATATTCCCTTAGTTTACCTGACTAAAAATATATATGTAGTATGTTAGAATCAGATGATGCTGGGAGTTAATTCTCCAACTTTACAGATGGAGGCTTAGTACTTGGGGTTCATACAGGTATATACATAGACCTGGAGCCTGAGCTTCCTGAACTTGAGCCCAGGTCTCTTTTGTGGGTTGCCATGATATACTTTGGTAGGGAAGTAGATATCTCAGCTCTTCTAACTTGCCTCAAAAATGAATCCAGAGCTCACTGCATTGATGTGGGAGCTCAAAGCTGGGTATATGGCATTTCAGACATTTGAGCTTAAGAATATATCTGGGGATAATTCCGAAACCAAATAGACCTCATAAACAAAATAAGAGTGATTCTTACAGACTAATGTTCTTAGTGAATGATAAAGCCAGGGAGGACACAGCACATTAGGTTTCAGAATGTAAAAGCTAAATAATGTGGACTTGATCAGCAGCTTCTTGCCAGGCAAGGAGCCTGGGCAGCAGGTTGGTGGCATGCTGGCTAGCTTAGACAGGGTGGCATTTTTCCTACCATATAGTTTTTATGCGGAGCATACTCCAAGCAAATGATTCTCAGCAGGGAAGGATGCAGATTTTTTCTAGTGTATTACAGCCACTGGGGTAGATGAAATATGCGCCCTGGAAGCCTTTTTGGCAAACTCTCCAATTACTGTAAGGAGTGCTTATAAAAGGAAGAAGAATGTGGGCTTTTTAAAAAGTCTATTGAAACCTTGAAATATTTTCCAGGGATGTGTGTGTGTGTGTGTGTGTGTGTGTGTGTGTGTGTGTGTAATTGATCTTTTTTTGTGAATTCAAAGCCAGAATGTATTTTCACGTCCTTCTCAATGAGGAGGATGAGAATGAGGTGGACAAAAATGGAGTGTTAGCCGAAAGTGGGTGCCAATGGGAATGAACCTGTGTTATGGGGGATCAGAATGAAAGATCCCATAGAACAGAGACACAACCGTAAAAAAAAAAAAAAAAGTCCATTAAGCTCTTCTCACCCATTGAGCACAAATGTCTACAGGATATGCCCGTCTGAAACAATCGATAGGTTTCACAATAGGCATTTTTTTTGTCTTCCCAACCCATCTCAGCTTCCTCTCCCCAAGAGTCAAGGAGAAGCTGTCACCTTGTTGGCTTGAGAACTGATTAAACTCCATTGCTAAAATTCATTCTTCTGCTCCAGCTGAAAATTCGTCCAGCACGAGATGGTTTCCTGATTGAAGATATGGCAAAAGAAAGCAAAGGTCTAACAAATATTCCATTTCTTTTTTCAAAATGTTAAGAATTTATGGTCAAATAAGTTTGGAATAGGGCGATTTATCTCAAATTTCCCACATTATAGGAAAATTGAACAAGCAAAATCAAAGACCTTCCCATAGAGAGTGACAGAACTGGGTTTAGTACTTCGATTCTAAAATCTCATACCTGAGCAGGATGGGGAGGCAGCAGTCCGCAAATTATTCCCAGCCCAAAGTTGCCAATAAAACTTCTGAGGTCAATAAAGGCCATGGGTATGATAGCAAATGCTTCAAAGATGCCAGCATGTTCCTTCCTTGAGGCCCAGCTCTAACGTCACATGTTCTGTAACATCTCTTTCAGATCCCCACCCGTGAGGGGAGGAAGGAGGAATAAATTTCTCTCTCATCTGGTCTCATCTGCCTGATAGAGGTTACAGGCAGCCAATTAAAAAAATCTAATAACTTGCTAACCACTTAAAATAGGACTATTAAAATATATATGTAAATCAGTAAATGTTTACTAATTGAATTAGCCTTTAATTACTTTAATTAGCAAACATTTACAAATCCCTTTTATATACATATTATATATTTTTAAAGCCCTATTTTAAGTGGTTAACATGTTATATGGTTTTTTAATTGGCTGTCTGTAACCTCTATCAGACTATAAGCCAGGTCTTATCTGTGCATTCCCAGTCCCTAGCAAGTGTTTCTCACTTAGTAGGGATTGGCAAACATTTGCTAATTTGAGGCCGATTCTTGGAACTGTTCTCAGCCAAAGAGCAAATCCTCTTACTTTTTTTTTATTTTTAGTGTTTGTGAGATAGTCGAGCTTTGATCTATGAAGGCAGAAGCCACATTTGTAATTGAACAGGGTTATTACTTTTCTTATTCATCTGTGAATCTGATCTGGAAGACTTAGCAGCTAAAAATGAGACTGAAATTAAAATTTTGAAGGCTTCCATTTCTGAGCCAGAGTTTTAAAGAGAATATTTTTGGCTTCAATTCTGAGGAGAAGAATATTCAAATTTATTATTGATATGCTGCCATTCTAATACATTAACTCTTCTCATCTTGTCTATCATACTATGTCTCTTTCCTTCCTTCCTTTCTTTCAACTAGAAATGATAATTAATTTTTAAAAATCCATCTATTTATCATCTTGCCTTACATCAAATGACACTAATCTGCCAAAACCTGATGGAGTCGAATCTGAGGTCATGGGATTCACATTGAGTTTAGAGGTCTCTATCAGTTTGCAATCCAGTTCAACTAGTAGTAGCGCTCTCTGATTAACTTAGCAGACTTTAGAATGTATTTATTTATTTTTAGTTCCTCATGATCTCTCTTTTAAAAAAAATGTATTCTTTTTCACTTTAGAGATTCCATTGTAGAATCAGAAAAGTGGCCAATGAGAAAGGACCTTGGCCATCACTACAGTGAGCCCTCTACTGTTCCTATGATAGAGGCTGCTTATGTTCGTCTTGAATAGTTCCATTCAAAGCAATTTATTATCTTCCAAATTAACACATGTCTTTGTTAGTCAACCTCGAGTCTTCTTTACCATCCTTGGTATACAGATGGAGTCATATTTATATCAATAACCCAAATTTATTTTCCTTTTCTATATATATGTTCTTAAAATACCTAGGATAGCTGGAGTACTCCCAGTGTTTCTGGGTGTGTCTGGATTGTGCATGGAGGGTATTTCCAGAGTATTCATAAACTACCATGTGGGTTTCAGACCCTGTTCAGCTTCTACCCAGTTTTTCCTCTCCCACTTAGCGTTTTCCTTGTCAGTTTCTTCTCATCTCAATAATCTCTACTAAAATTCTACCCGGTGGTTGCTGGACTACCACTATCAAAATTACGTGACAGCTCATTTGAAATGTGGAATCTTGGGCCTCACCTCAGACACACTGAATTGGATCAGCATTTTTTTGCAATATTTTATTTTTTATTAACAAATAATTTTTGCATATTCATGGAGTACATATTTTGATATGTACAATGTATAGTGATCAGATGAGGGTAATGAGCATGTCCATCATCTCAAACATTTATTTCATTTTTTATTATACTTTAAGTTCTGGAGTACATGTGCAGATTGTGCATGTTCTCACTCATAAGTGGGTGTTGAACAATGAGAACACTCAGACACAGAGAAGAGAACATCACATACCGGGGGTAGGGGGCTAGGGGAGGAATAGCAGGGGGTGGGGGGATTGGGGAGGGATAGCATTAGGAGAAATACCTAATGTAAATAATGGGGCAATGGATGCAGCAAACCATCACCATGGCATGTGTATACCTATGTAACAAACCTACATGATCTGGATTAGCATTTTAATAAGATCCTCAGGTTGGTTGTAGTCTCATATAAATTTGAGAGGCATTGTTCTGTCTAAATAATGCCTGTGGCCTTGCCCATTTTTATTATACCAATTCCAGGACTAAAAGAGGTGCTTCTGGTTGATTTCCAAACCAGAATGGCCAAGTTGAAGAAGGTTCTGCACAGAAAGTGGAAGAGTGACTTCTCCAATTTTATGACCCCCTTTATCACTTTGTAGTGTCCTATGCAGCCATATCCTGAACCCCACTCTATCCATGGAGCTTTTCATAATCCTCCAACCTCCCATTTCCCCCAGTTTCCTTCTGAGGGACCCTGGAAATGCTATCTATACCATGATGTTTTTTCCAGTGAATTTTTCAGAGTTCTCTTTAGGCTCTTTAGGTTCCCTTGCCTATTCTTCTTCAGTCTGAAATTTTAAAGCTTACCTAGAAATCAGTTGGAGACCCTTATGGACCCACATACATCACACACATGCAAATAAGTCTGAATTCCTCCTGGATTTAACTGGACCATCTGATATTCATTTATATTGTACTGACATTATACCTTCTGAAAACTCCTTATTTTCGAATTTTTGTCTTCTGAAGCTATGGAAAAATATACTTTGAATCTCTCTTCCATATAACTGTTCTTTAGGTATTTGAAGGTCATTTTTATGTCCCTGTCTCCTAAGCATTCTCATTTCTAGACTGGACATTCTCAGGTCTCTCACATTTTTTCATGTTTGATTTTTCAATTTTTGTCCAGAATGTAGCTTAACTCTCTAAGAGTGAATGATACAAATTGATCACGAAATAAGTTAATGATCATAAGCAGGAGATATCAGAAGTCAGAGAGTGACAACACAGGATATTCTCATATACATGAGGGTGTACATAATGCTGCGGAAGATTTTCTGATGTAACCAAGCAGGAAAAGAACTCTGCTACTTTACTACCTCTCATGCATCAAACAAATGAACTACTCATCTTCTCTTCTCAAAATATCACTGCCCATGTTATTTTTTTTTTCACCAGATTATTTATATTCTAAATTTTAGTTTCTCAGAGGCCTGAGAACTCTTCAAACAACAAAATTCTGGGAGTCTATGCCTCAAAGGCTCTATGCATACAGGGTTACTCACATTTTTGGGTGTTAGCAACAATAGACTTAGAAATCATAATAAATCTGATGTGAGAAATGTGATGGCTGAGGTTTTTATAAGTTGATGAAGTCCATATCTAAATAAACATGAAACTGTCTTAGAATCACAGGCTTCACTGATGGTATTCCATTTCTCAGATTGTAGATCGTAATGCTTTAGAAACATAATTCTTTTACTTGTTTTGATAAAACAAATAAAAATAAATTATAGAAATAATCAGTGATTTTGAAACTTCTCTGAGGCCGTGATAATGTGGCATACCTTCTTTTCTTTGCCAGCGATTACAATAAATACAACTCAAGATCTTTTTTTTTCAGTAAAATTCAGTATATTACACTTGAGGTAATATGTGTTATAGTTTCCGAAAAATTTTTTCTAAGCATAAAACTAATAGTTATCATAGAAGTGTTAATATTATAATTGATTATATTTACAAAAAAATTAAAATAATCCATAATCCTATTACTTGAAGATAAATGTGATACTTTTATGTACTTTTTCATTTTTAATCAATGAAATATATAAACATATACATGAGTATGATTATTGACTTTTTGCAATATTGTTTGTAAATATTGGCATATATTTTCATATTGTTAAATATTCTTTTATTTTACTTCTTGCATAACAAACCAGCACAAGAATATACCATGCTTTGCTTATTTTACCATTATCTTATTGATGAACATTTACATTGCTTTTAACATTTTATTGCTTTCACTGGAATGAATATTCTTGTATATATATATTTTGACCACTTCTGTGATTATTTCCTTATAATGGACTCTGTGAGTTGGAATCGGTGACTTAAAAATTATGGACATGTCATACATATATTTTAAATGTGTAGGTGGTTTAGTTTGTCCATGAATTAAAATGCCGCTTGGGTGGAGTGGATAGTGTGTGTGGGGGCTGGGGGTGGGCAGGTAAGGGGTGAGGAGATGGAGAATTGGAGTTACATATTCTCAGGGAAAGAAAAGGAAAATAATTTGTTAGGAGATGATTCAAGATCTTAGCTATTAAGTAATTCTAAACATTCTAAACATGTAATTTTATAATGAGAAATCTTAATTCTATAATTATAGAAAAGGGAGAATTTCTCATCTTTTCATTTCCCAATAGAATAAAAAGGCACAAACTCATGTTTAAAGTGTGTAATTAGTCGTTTATCTTGGCATAACACTGAGACTGAATAATCTCTTTACATTTTTTTTAAAAGTTTTATACAATTTTCTTTGTGTCACAAAAGGAAAGACACACAAAATCAATACTGTAAACTCCGCGAAGGTAAAAGATGGCAGCTGTGCTAGGAAGTCTGTATCTCAGTCCCCCATAGATCTCTTGACACATGAAAGATATGCATTAGATATCTGGACAGTTTAGAGAATCTTTCCTTGTGACTTCTGGAGTATAAATAGATCTGGTCAAGATAATTATATTTTCATTAAAATTCTTAGAGAGTGATATAATGGAGAAAAAAGAATCCCTATAAACAAACCAAAAAAGTATGTAAACACCATTCTGAAATTGAAGTATTTAGAAGGTTGGAAGTGGTTCTCTATCTAGAGTATGCATGAGATGGGATTTTTTTCTTAACCAGGAAAGTCCAGGAACTCATAGAAAACCTTTCTCTCTCTCACTTTTCAAAGACAAGTTACCTGAAACTCTGTCCCTCTGTTCTTCCCTTGCCTTAGTGCAGCTTCAAGAATACTCAATAACACCTTCAGCAATGTTTCCTTGTAAAATTTAGTCCAATAGGACTGAAAAAAATGGATTATAGTTTTAAAATATCTAAACTCTACCATCTGTAGCAATACAAAGAAAACATTCTATGCTCCTTTAGTGTATACAAGGTAATAAGCAAATTTAAAGGATAATACATAAAAGCTCGATAAATTAATTCGAATGAAATAGTTTCTTTCTTTCTTTTATTTTTAATGGCTCAAGTCCTTTTCCAACTACCACTGAAGTTTTTATGAGTTAAAAAAAATGCATGGAAGAACATAGGTTTCTTCCTTCTTGTCTCCAGTTAAAAGCATTCTGAATACTAAAACTCTAATTTTATTCTCTTCATTTTAGTCTATATATAGAAATATAAGGATGGGTGCACATTTTAGTCTATATATAGAAATATAAGGATGGGTGCACAAAGGATATTTGTAGCAGATTGTTTCAAAAAGGAGGATTTAAAAGAAAAAAAATTAACTTTAACCATAGAAAATGTTGACCCTTAGGGGAAAAAATTAAATGCACTTAAAGAAAAAGAAAGGATGAAGGAAATAAAAATTTAGAAATAAAATTATCTGTGGTAGGGATATACGGAGTGCCATACTGAACACACCTTCTCAACCCCCATACTCCTGGAACAATTATATGTTCAGCAGAGATGAATAACATTGTCTTCAGTGAGAAGCAATGGGGAAGGACACGAAATGCTAGGATGCCCAGGGAGACGTGCCCTTGTGACTTTGATTCAATAAGTAACCCATCCATCATTCCAAGGTTGATCATTTTTACCACTGATAAATGAATAAATTTACATTCATTCCTTTGTTTAATGGCCTTATTACAATTGTAAATTTATAAGTGATGTTTTAGGATCGTATGCATAATTACTGAGAAAAACGTTTGCATTTTTGAGCCTGTACACAGGGTTGGAATTTTAGTAATCAAAAATTTCATTTTGGATGTTTCCAATAATATGAGTATAAGTAGGAATGTGTCTTTGTGGTTCGCTTGGTGTATCTGGGATCATTCACCTCCTACTTCTCTTAACTGGGAAAATTGATCATATCTATTTTTTTCTTTGAACATGCCGAAACTCTTGGCAAATATTTGTAAATTTTTCTAAAATATCTAGAAAATTGTGTTGAAGGTCTACAGGTCAAATAGCATTTGTTCCACAGAAAAGTCCTTTACTGGACGATGTATTCATTACATGTACTCAGAACCCAGATATAATAATCTATTCAGATAAAGGTAAATAAACTAAGTCCTATATTGTTTTGCTTTTAGTCTTCAGGGACATAGTTTTACAGCAAACACTTTCTTATCATACTATTCCAGAAATTAAAACAGAGCAAGATATCTTTGGTATACCTGAGAGGGAGTTGTCTGTTATTTCCTCTATCATAAAAGCCATTAATATAAAAATGATCATAAACAAATTGAGAAAGAGCTTGGGGGCAATCAATAAGGGACAACTTATACAATAAAAGCACTATCTTTTTTTCTGAGAAAATTTTTATCAAATAAATTGTACAAAAAGTCTTCAAGGAATAATTGACTTCAACAAGCTTCCCACTGGTCAGCAAAACTCTTTTTGCTTTGAAGTAAAACAAAACAAAAAATAGATCCGCAAAAAAAAAAGCAGTAAATAATAAGTAATGCTACATTTTCCCATCAAGAAAAATGAGGAGGGAAAGGTCACCAGCTTGTGTTTTCAGGATTATTTGTTTATCTCTCAGTTTGTGGTTCCAAAGTATTTTATCAGCATTAATTAGCATCACTCTTAAAAATTTGGAAACATTCAACTCAGAAGGGTTATGCCAATTTAAATCTCAAAGAAATATGTGGAGAAGGAGCATGTTTCTTGGAATCGGGGGTGTAAAGAAAACTGATTTCTATTTATTTTGTTTCCATTAAAACACCACAAGTTATTGGCTTAAATTTCCCTATTTTTTATGTTTTGAAATTAATACTGTTTCAGCTTAGAAGATTTAATATAAAATAAGTAAAAGATAAAATAAATAGCGTTAATAATGTTATTCAATAGCTATAACTTGTAGGTCTTTTTTATATCATACGTATCCTTGTATCCTCCACCCTCACATTTTTTTCTTACTTTCTGGTGAATATTTTCCCATGACATTTCTCATTCTGCAAAGTATATAGGTTTATCATGATGTACTTAATCAGTCTCCCTTTTAGTAACCATTTATTTATCTATTTATTCTTAATTAAGATGAATATCATCAATTGAATAGGAAGTCAATCATGTGAGCCAAACACAATTCTGAAATTCAGATGCCTGCTCCAGATCCCAGTTTAGCATAATAAAGCAAAACTTGGTTTGTCTCCCTTCCAAGTGATTCATTTGCTTTCAAAAGGCAGACAAAGGAAATAATACACAAACTTGGTCAATTGAGAAATGCAAAAATTGGTCAAAAATGTGAGGAAAATATTTTTAAAATCCAGGTAGGTAGGAGCACCCAAAGTAAAGGTCCATAGAAGCCAGACCAGAGCATACTTCATCCAGTCACTGTAAATGTATTTCAACTAAAGAGCTTCTGCATAGCAAAAGAAATTATCATCATAGTGAACAGGCCACCTAGAGAATGGGAGAAAAATTTTGCAATCTATCCATCTGACAAAGGGCTAATATCCAGAATCCACAAAGAACTTAAACAAATTTACAAAAAGAAAACAACCCCATCAAAAAGTGGATGAAGGATATGAACAGACACTTCTCAAAAGAAAACATTTATGTGGCCAACAAACATATGAAAAAAAGCTCATCATCACTGGTCATTAGAGAAATGCAAATCAAAACCACCATGAGATACCGTCTCACACCAGTTAGAATGGCGATCATTAAAATGTCAAGAAACAATAGATGCTGGAGAGGATGTGGAGAAATAAGAATGCTTTTATCCTGTTGGTGGAAGTGAAAATTAGTTCAACTAGTGTGGAAGACAGTGTGGTGATTCCTCAAGGATCTAGAAAAAGAAATACCATTTGACCCAGGAATCCCATTACTGGGTATATACCCAAAGGATTATAAATCATTTTACCATGAAGACACATGCACACATATGTTTATTGCAGCACTGTTCACTGTAGCAAAGACTTAGAACCAACCTGAATGCCCATGAATGATAGACTGGATGAAGAAAATATGGCACATGTACACTGTGGAATATTATGCAGCCATAAAAAGGATGGGTTCATGTCCTTTGCAGGGACATGGATGAAGCTGGAAACCATCATTCTCAGCAAACTAACACAAGAACAGAAAACCAGACACCACATGTTCTCACTCATAAGTGGGAGTTGAACAATGAGAACACATGGCCGCAGGGAGGGGAACATCACACAGCAGGGCTTGTCAGGGGCGGGGTCTGGGTGAGGAATAGTATTAGGAGAAATACATAATGGAGATTATGGGTTGATGGCTAATGCAGATTATGGATTAATGGGTGCAGCAAACAACCATGGCATGTAGATACCTGTGTAACAAACTTGCATGTTCTGTACATGTATCTCAGAACTTACAGTATAAAAATTATGGATATATGTATATAGCCATTAGTCTACTACTGTGGCTGGTTTGTTTTCATGGCTGAGAACTGGCTTTGGTTGCAATTCTACATGACTAAGATAAATGGGTATATAGAGAGTCATGTGGTGGCATGAAACCCAAGTATGATTATAATCCCAGAGCTTCTGCGGGTCTGTTTAACAGGGTTGAACCCACCAGTGATTCTCCCTAAAATGTCAGCCTCATTTCCCTCAATCCACTTGAGTGCAGAGAGATTCACTAGAACACTGAGTCTCCATGAAAGGAAATGGAGAACAATGATTTCCCAAATTTATTTGAACGCGGGGCTATTTTCTCACCTAAAACAGTTACTAACCTTTCACAGATGACTACTGTCCTTTGGAACCCAGTTTGAGGAACATAGCTCTGACTAGACAGCATTACTCTTTCTCATACTCCTCTAGCACTTACATCTGCTCCTTCAGTGTCCATCCTTTTAATATTATAGCAGGAGTAAAATCTGGAGTGAATATTGTAATTACCTGGGAAGTCCTTAAGAATTCCTCTGTTCTTTGGATTTTCTGAAACCAGGCCCCAGACATTGGTTTTTGTTTTGAGTTTCTTGGGCAATTCTATCATGAAGCTGTGAGAACCACTGTCTGATGGTGCACTTTTTCTTTATGTATATTACAGAATATGTTTAATACAGCTTCAGATATCCTTAAGGCTAATGCAAGGACCTTGTAAAGATAATGGGTTCTCCATAGATATTTGTTGAATGAATGAATACAACCCTAAAACATACTAATGAAAACAGTAACAAACTAAGATCTAAAATCAAAATTAAAAAGGCAATCCCTGAAAACCGCCTCCTTTTAGTATTGCTGTATATGTAGGTTTTAAAAGCTAGAAACAATTCCAATAAGTAGCCATACATATTTTCCAAGGATACTCTGATCTTCCTAGCGGACTAAAGAGTTTTGAATTCTACAAGCAAAGCAGAAAGCACAGCTTCTAGGTATGTAGCTTCTGCGTATAGCATTGCAATGGAGCTTGCCCTCCATCTTTTCTTTCTTCTGTAGCTGATTATTAAGTGATTAATGTGTAATGAACACTATTCCAGGCATTGAGATTATGCTAGTGGACAAAACAGACAAAAATTTTTGCCCCTACAGAAGTTAAAATCTAATTGGGGAGAATAAAGATCATGATAAGGGCTAATAAGGAAAATAAAACAGAAAAGATTATAGAGATTATAAATGAGGCTGTAATTTTTAGATAGGGCGGCTAGCTTAGGCCCTGCTATGAAGGTGTCATTTGAGTAAACAGTGGAATGAGGTGAAGGAATATTTGGGTGACAACATTCTCCAGGCAGTGGGCACAGCAAGAGCAGAGGTTCTGAGACATGAGCGCACACCTGGTATATTGAAGGAACAGCCAGGGTATTAGGAATAAGAGACAGTCAAAGAAGAAATGGGGAAGCCAGACCTTGCAGGACTTTGCAGGTTCTAATATGGATATTGGCTTTAATTCTTAAAGAGAAGCAAAGTCACTGAGGCTTTTGAATAAAAGAGTGAACTGATCTGACGTTTTAACAGGATCACCCTGGTTTTCATGTTCAATAAACTGAAGAGGGTAATGGATGTAGCAAAGAGACCCGGCAGGAAGCAATTGCAATAATCCAGATGAGATGATGTTGATTTGGAACAAGATGTTAACAATGGGAGATAAACAATAGCCAGATTTTATGTGAATCTTCCCTTTGATCTTTCACCTATGGACCAATGTAACAAGACTGGAGAGAACAGACAATTTCCTCCCCGAATAAACATCACCATAACTCTAATGTTCATATTTTCTTGGAGCTCAGTGTAAACTTCTAACGACTTCCTTTTACAATCGCAAACAATGTAAAGTAAGAGGGAAATTTGATTCAGATGCAATAAGCTCTCAGCTTATTTTGCTTGGATTCTGACTGACCAATTTGTGAAGGACCCTGAAGAGGATATTTCGGTACTCGAGTGGAAATAGATGAATCTGAGCATTCTTCCTAATTCTGAGATTCTGTGATACTTAGTTAACTCTGGAAATTGAATGTGAAAAGACTGAAAAGTTATATATAATAGTGGCACCAATTGTCATAATAAATTGGAAGCAAATACTAATGATCACGGACATATTTAAAATATTTTACACCTGTCGTAGCACAGACCAGTCATAACAGATGCCAACTGTAAACAACAGTAACAGCCATTCATCGGGCTGAATATTAGTTGTGCTTATGCTCAGGTATAAATCAAATTATATTTTAGCTGACGCAGTTTGACAAAGATCCACGTCAGTTTGAACCAATTCAACTGAGTGTAGTGAACACAGATGCTGTGCCTAGGTTTGTGCCTGAAATTTTGAGAAAAATATTAAAAGGAGTATAAAATACAGTTGTGACCCTCTGAATGTTTTAATCTGTTTCAGAAGACTACAATTTGCACTCAAAACAAATTAAAAACGTTGTAACATTAAGAGGCCGTAACAACTATTTTACAGGTTCTTGGCTTCCAAGAACCTTGCCGCCAACAGCAGGTTGCTCCCAGCATAGTAACTGTGTCTTTCTTGAGGCTTCAGAGTAGTGTAATGAAAGAACAAGCTTACTTGCAAGATATTAAAAATTGTTGACTTCATGATGCTTGTTGGCATCTTAAGAACAGACACACAACGTCTCAAGCCAGCATTCAACACACTAACTTAGGCAACAGTCATATAAGTCAATATCTCTTCTCCATATTCATGATCCCTCCCTCCCACCCTGGTTTGGATGCTTCCCAGCACTATAAGAACCAACAATCCTAAGCCAAAGTATATCTGGAGAGTGGGAGAAGCAGTCTTGCATATGCATCCTTTTCAAATGCTTCACCCCCAATTTATGATTGGCTTCAGGAAAATCTGTGTCGTATGGCATCTGATCAAGTATGGTCAAGGTCTGGATATGCATCATCTATTCAGCATGTAACACAGGTTAGTAGAGGGAATGAGTACTGTCCAGAATCAACACACCAGGCTTGTATAACAAATATGGAGAGTTTACAGAACTTCAGTTTATTTGACCTTTTGAACCCCTGCCATTAAGAAGAATCTAGAGGAAGAAGAGAATGATCAAAGCTTTATCCAGAAGGAACACAGAATTTCCAAAGTTAGCTAACTACAGATTCTGTCCCTTAAGCTGGATGCCCATTATAGCTCAGCCAAATGCCTTTTTTAGTATCCTCCTCTTTAAGCCTGTCTCACTAAGCTGGTTAAGTGCCAGAATATGTGGAACTGACCATGCACTTCTTCTGCATTAAATCTTTCGAAGCTGGTAAATTTAGAACAACCTAAAGAGCCATGTTATGTCTCTCTCTACTGCTTAGCAAATTGACATATGGGTTAGAGACTTAAAACTGGGAGCAAGATTTTCCCAGAGGGCTGAATTATTTAACTGTCAGCAATTTTGAGGTCCACAGTAAAGTAGAAATAATGAAATCATCTGCTTCTAGATGTAAAAGCATCTTCCCAGAAGGCCAGAAGGAGTTTGCAGCTTTTTCTCTCTGTCGGGTGTTCTGGACCTTGCCTAATACAAAATGTTTATCTGACCTGAAATGTGAGAAGATTCTACCATAGGGAGTAAATTCCATATATATTTAAAAAGGAGGGTCTGCATGTTGCTGATAATGCCTTATAAGTGAATTTTGTGTCAGAATTTGTACATATTCCTCTCCTTTTTTTAATTTTTAATTTTGTGGGTATATTGTAGGAGTAGATATATGGGGTGCATGAGATACAGGCATACAATGCATAATAATCATATCAGGGTAAATGGGGTATCTATCACCTCAAACATTTATAACTTCTTTGTGTTACAAACATTCCAGTTATACTCATTTAGTTATTGTAAATGTTCAATAAATTATTATGACTGTCATCACCCTGCTGGGCTGTCAAAAGCTTGATCTTATTCATTCTATCTAATTATATTTCTGTGCCCATTAACTGTCACCACTTCCCACTGCCCACACTACGCTTCCAACCTGTGGTATTTATCATTCTACCTTCATTCTCTATGAGGTTCGATTGTTTTAATTTTTAGCTCCCACAAATACGTGAGAACATGTGAAGTTTGTCTTTCTGTGCCTGGCTTCTTTCACTTAACATGGCTTCAATGCTGCAGTTTCCTCATCTGTAAAATGGGGACAATAATGGCAACAGCATGTTCCTAATAGTGTTGTTGTGATGCCACATTCAGCCAGAAGGGGACTGGCTCAAAGTAAGTGCTCAGGGAACGTTAACTATTCTTTTTTTTTCTTTTTCTTTTTAGTGTTCTCTGGGTATGTTAACTATTCTTATTTGCTCATGATGAAATGGGGAGAGCTGACAAAAAAATTTCTACCAATGAACTTTTTTTTTGCCAATCAGTTTGAGCTTATAAGGTTGCTCAGGTTAGCCTTGAACTCATGACCTCACCTTCGCAAGCACCACGACCTCCGGCGGGAGCTACTTTGGACCCCCCCAATGAACTTTTTATGTCCTTTTTTTTTTTTTTAATTGTCAAAGTTCTATTGAAATAGGGAACTTAAATAAATTTAAGGAATCATGCATCGGAGTAACAAGAGTAATAATCATCATATTTTTGAAACAGTGGATTAGAAATGAAGAAAATCTTTTATTCCAAAGAAAGAACTGACGTATTTTTGAAAGCGTGCTGTATGTCAGGCATTTGTAATGGCATTGGCATCATATTTAGTCTTCCCTTCGCGCTGGCACTGTTATCAGCATGTAATGAAGAAACTAAAACTCTAGTGAGCAGAAGCTATAGTGGAAAGCAGGTTGAAAACTCAAGTCTGACAGCCCTGAAACTCCTCTTCTTCCACTAACTCAAATACCACTACATTCCTTCTTCCTCCTGATGCCAAGCCTCAGTTTTCTTTCTGTGGTGTTGAAGCACCTTATTTGTGCTCCTCTCTTCTTTGCTCAGCAGAACTGCTTTTTTTAAAAAATTGCATTTTAGGTTTTGGGGTACATGTAAAGAACATGCAAGATTGTTGCATAGGTACACACATGGCAGTGTGATTTGCTGCCTTTCTCCCCATCACCTATATCTGGCATTTCTCCCCATGTTATCTCTCTCCAACTCCCCACCCCACGCTGTCCCTCCCCTATTCCCCCCGACAGACCCCAGTGTGTGATGCTCCCTTCCCTGCGTCCATGTGTTCTCATTGTTCAACACCCACCTATGAGTGAGAACATGTGGTGTTTGATTTTCTGTTCTTGTGTCAGTTTGTTGAGAATGATGGTTTCCAGGTTCATCCATGTCCCCACGAAGGACACAAACTCATCATTTTTGATGGCTGCATAATATTCCATGGTGTATATGTACCACATTTTCCCTGTCCAGTCTATCATCAGTGGGCATCTGGGTTGGTTCCAGGTCTTTGCTATTGTAAACAGTGCTGCAGTGAAGATTCGTGTGCATGTGTCCTTATAGTAGAACAATTTATAATCCTTTGGATATGAATCCAGTAATGGGATTGCTGGGTCAAATGGAATTTCTATTTCTAGGTCCTTGAGGAATCGCCACACAATAGTTGAACTAATTTACACTCCCACCAACAGTGTGAAAGTGTTCCTATTTCTTCACATCCTCTCCAGCATCAAGCAGAACTGCTTTCTGATGCTGCTTCTGAATACATGGGATTTCCCAGAGAGAGTAGATTTCATGGGAACTGCTGCAGGATGTGGCAGCTTGATGCGGTTTTTGTCCAACTTTGCTCAAATAGCAAGCCTCTTATGTCCAAAGTCAATGGCTAATGACTCACGTTGTAGTTATTAGATAAACAACAATGAAAACATTTCAAAAGTTACAGAGAATCAGAGCATAAATGATAAAATTGTGACTGAATGTGTGTGAGTACCTATGTATGTGCATTTGTGTTGTGGGGGGGGGCGGGGTTTGTCCCTGAAGCTGCCTTTGCATTCTTCTGAGGTTCCAGTAATAAACATTCGTATTCACCTGGCTTACTAAACATGCTGCTGCAATTGCTCTAAGATACTTGATGCTGTTGGGAAGAGGGAGGTTTATACCCTTGAGTCATAGGGAAGACTGAAGTTTACTGGGGGTGGTGGGGTGGGGTGGGGTTCCTTGTTGGAAGCTGTTTGATAGCCCAGACTTGAGAATAGAACAGATCCAGGTTAAAATCCTTGCGCTGATTTTAAATAACTGTATGACCTTGGACAGCTTACTTAACACCTTAAGCCTTGTTTCTTCCTGTTACTTTTTTAACCCTTGCCCCACATTTCTTTCTCCTCTTTCTAGTAGTCCTCAATGTCAATTATGGCCATCTATATGTCCATAAGCACTCAATGTTTAGCTCCCACTTATGAGTGAGAGCATGAAGTATTTGGTTTTATGTTTATGCATTAATTTGCTTACAATAATAATATCCAGCTGCATCCATGTTGCTGCAAAGGACATGATTTTGTTCTTTTTTTTGGCTGCATAGTATTCCATGGTGCATATGTACTACATTTTCTTTATCCAGTCCACCACTGATGGACATCTAGGACATCATGTCTTTGCTATTGTATTCACAATTCAGTGCTGTGATGAACACATGAGTGCATATATCTTTTTGGTAGAATAATTTATTTCTTTTTGTATATATACCCCAGAAATGGGATTGCTGGGTTGAATGATAGTTCTCTTTTAAGTTCTTTGAGAAATTCCCAAACTTCTTTCCACGGTCGCTGCACTAATTTACATTCCCATCAACAGTTTATAAGCATTCCCTTTTCTCCACAGCTTGCCAACATCTATTGTGTTTTGATGTTTTAATAATAGCCATTCTGACTGGTGCGAGATGCTATCTTATTTTGGTTTTGATAATCATTTCTCTGATAATTAGTGATGTTGAACATTTTTTCATGTTTGCTAGCTGTTTGTATGCTTTTGAGAAGTGTGTGTTCATGTCTTTTGTACATTTTTTTAATGAAGTTATTTGTATTTCACTTGTTCAATTGTTTAAGTTTCTTATAGATTCCAGATATTAGACCTTTGGTAGATACATAGGTTGTGAATATTTTCTCTCATTCTGTAGGTTATAGATACATAGTTGATAAGATTTTGTTGTTGTTGTTTTGTATGTTTGTTTGTTTTTGCTGTGCAGAAGCTCTTACATTTCATTAGGTTCCACTTGTCAATTATTGTTTTTGTTGCAATTGCTTTTGAGGACTTAGTAACAGATTATTTTCCAAGGCCAGTGTACAGAATGGTGTTTCCTAGGTTTTCTTCTAGGATTCTTATAGTGTGAGCTCTTACACTGAAATCTTTAATTCATCTTGAGTTTTTGTATATAATGAAAATAGGGGACCAGTTTTATTGTGGCTAGCCAGCTATCCTAGCACCATGTATTGAAGGGAATCCTTTCCCTATTGCTTGTTTTTGTTGCCTCTGTTGAAGATCAGATGGTTTTATGTGTGCAGATTTATTTCTGGACTCTTCACTCTGTTCTATTGGTCTATGTCTGCTTTGTAACCATACGATTTTGTTTTACTATAGCCTTATAGCATAGTTTCAAGATGGGTAATGTAATTCCTCTGGCTTTGTTCCTTTTGCTTAGGATTGCTTTTGCTATTCAGGCCCTTTGGTGGTTGCATACGAATTTTAGAATAGTTATTTCTAGTTCTGTAAAAAATGACATTGGTAGCTTGATAGGAATAGCATTGAATCTGTAGATTACTTTGGGCAATGTGGCCATTTTAGCAATATTTGTTCTTCCAATCCATGAGCATGGAATGCTTTTTCATTTGTTTGTGTCATATATGATTTCTTTCCATAGTAGTTTGTAGTTCTCCTTGTAGAAATCCTTCATTTCCTTCATTAGATGTATTCTTATGTATTTCACTTTTTTTGTGGCTATTGTAATGGAATTGTGTTCCTGACTTGGCTCTCAGCTTGAACATTATTGGTATACAGAAATGCTACTGATTTTTGTGCATCGATTTTGTATCCTAAAACTTTACTGAAGTAATCAGTTCCAGGAACCTTTTGGCAGAGTCTTTAAGGTTTTCTAGGTATAGAATCGTATTGTCAGTGAAGATTTATCATTTGACTTCTTATTTTCCTATTTGGATGCCTTTGATTTCTTTCTCTTGCCTGACTGCTCTGGCTAGGACTTCCAGCACTATATTGAATAGGAGTAGTGAGAGTGGACATCGTGTCTCCTTCCAGTTTTCAAGTGGAATGCTTCCAATGTTTACTTATTCATATGATGTCGGCTATAGGTTTGTCATAGAGGCTCTTATTTTCAGACATGTTCTTTTGATGCCTCGTTTCCTGAGGGTTTTTATTGTGAGGAGATGTTAAATTTTACTGAAACCTTTTTCTGTGTTTATTGAGATGATCAAATGGTTTTTGTTAATTCTGTTTAGGGGAGAATCACATTTATTGATTTTCATATGTTGAACCAACCTTGCCTCCTAGGAAAGAAGCCTACTTGATCATGGTAAATTGACTTTTGTGTGCTGCTGTATTTGGTTTGCTAGTATTTTGATGAGGATCTTTGCATTTATGTTAATCAGGGACATTGACCTGTATTTTTCTGTTTTTTTTTGGGGGGGGGGAGGTGCCTTCGTTTACTAATTTAATTAGAAATGCCAGATACTTATAAACGGCAATGTTTTCCTGGTTCACACAGTGGTATCATAGATCTTTTCCTTAACAAGTATCTATTACAATTTTGCTGTTTAGAAACAGTTGCATACACACTGTGATAGCAACTTGTGCACTCCTGAGAGTGAACACTTATCAGTGTAACTCAACTACACTTCACAGCTCTGAGAATATGTGTAATCATCAACGTAGAATTTGAGGGAAAAGGTGGTAGAAGGATTTGCATAGTTGGCTCCTTCTCATCATTCAGGTTTTGCACAAATACCACCTCCTGGGAAGGAACTTCCCTGACCACGATGTCTCAAATACCCATCACCCTACCCATAACTCAGCTAGTTGTAATCCGTCCCCTTTAGTATTATTTGTTTGTTTACTAATTTTTTATTTATTAAATAAGAGACTTAATTTTTGAGCAGTTTTAGGTTCCCAGCAAAATTGAGCAGAAAGTTCCTATATATCCTCTCTCTCTCACCACATACACAATCTCCCCACTGTCAATATCTTAAACCAGAATAAGACATTCGTTACAACTGGTGTACCTACATTGACACATCACTATCATCCAAAATCCACAGTTTACGTTAGGGTTCTCTCTAGGTGTTATACATTCTATCAGGTTAAACAAATGTTTAATGACATGTGTCCACCTTTATAGTAACATGCAGCATACAGTCAGCCCTCCATATTCATGGGTTCTACATCTGTGGATTCAACCAACTGTGAAACAAAAATACTTATTTTTATTTTTATTTTTTTGAGACAGAGTCTCACTCTGTCGCCAGGCGCCAGGCTGGAGTGCAGTGGCGCAATCTCGGCTCACTGCAACCTCTGCCTCCTGGGTTCAAGCAATTCTCCTGCCTTAGCCTCCTGAGTACCTGGGATTACAGGCACGCGCCACCATGCCCAGCTAATTTTTGTATTTTTAGTAGAGACAGGGTTTTACCATGTTGGCCAGGATGGTCTCGATCTCCTAACCTTGTGATCTGCCCGCCTCGGCCTCCCAAAGAGCTGGGATTACAGGTGTGAGCCACCCCGCCCGGCCACAAAAATACTTTTTTAAAAAATGGGCTATACTGAACATGCACAGACTTCTTTTTCTTATTCCCTGAAAAATATTCTATAACAACTATTTACATAGTATTTGCATTATAGTAGGTATTATAAAGAGTCTAGAGATGATCTAAAGTACGTGGGAGAATGTGTACAGGTGATATGCAAATACTACACTATTGTATGTAGATTTTGGTATCCACAGGGGTTCTGGAACCACTCCCCCATTAATATGGAGGGATGACTGTAGTTTCACTGCACTAAAAATCGTCTGTACTTTGCCTATTGATTGCCCCCTCTTCACTATCTACTAGCAACCAGTGATCTGTTTTTTTTTTTTTTCTAAGCTGATCTATAATAATTGTACATATTTGTGGGAGTACATTGTGGTTTTGTAATACATGTAATGTATATGATCAGAGAAGGGTAATTAAGATATCAATTATCTCAAACATTTATCATTTCCTTGTGTTTGGAACATTCAGTATCCTCCTTGTAGCTATTTGAAACTATACAGTATCATTAACTATAATCATAGTACAGTGATATAGAACACTAGAACTTATTCTTCCAATATAGTTGTGATTTTCTATGTTTTAACAAATCTCTCCCAATTTCCCTGTACCCTTACCCTTCCCAGCCTGTGGTATTCTCTGTTCTACTTTTTACTTCTATGAGATCAACTTTTTTAGCTTCTAGATATGAGTGAGAGCTTTAACTTTCTGCTCCTGGCTTATTTCATTTAATGTAATGCTCTCCAGTTCCATCCATGTTGCTGTGAATGACATATTTTATTCATCTTTTATGGCTGAATGGTATTTCATTGTATATTTATATTTTCTTGATCTAGTCATCTGTTGTTGGACACCTAGCTTGACTCCATATTTTGGCTATTGCGAATAGTACTGCAATAAACATGGGTGTAGATGTTTCTTTGATATTGCTAATTTGCCTTCCTTTGGTTAGATGCTCAGTAGTGAGACTGCTGGGTCATACAGTAGTTCTATTTGTAGTTTTTGAGGAACCGCCATACTGTTTTCCACAGTGGTGGTATGAGTTTATATTTTCACCAACAGTGTATAAGAGTAACATTTTCTCTGCACCCCTGCCAGCATTTGTTATGTTCTGTCTTTTTGATTATGGCCATCATAACTGGGGTAAGGTGATACTTCATTGTGGTTTTGATTTGCATTTCCTTGTTGATTAGTGATATTGAGCATTTTTTTTCAGGTATTTTTTGGCCATTTGCATATCTTCTTTTGAGAAATGTCTGTTAAGTTCATTTGGCCATTTTTAAATGGATTGTTTGGTTTTTGCTGTTGAGATGTTTGAGTTTCTTGTATATTCTGGACATTAATCTTCTGTTCTATGAATAGTTTGCAAATATTTTCTTTTATTCTATAGGGTACCTTTTCACTTTGTTGGTTATTTAATACTACCCAAAACAATCTACTAGATTGTTTTGTAGTCCTCAGTGCTAGACTACGATTGGCTCAGAATCATCCTCAAAAAATATGTATTAGTTTAATAAATGAGTAAATGTTCCCCCCATTAAAATTACTCTCCTCCTTCTGCTAACATTAGAAACTGATCATTGGAAATACTTGCACAATGGCAATAATAATACTGGTTGTCATTTTTATTATCTTCCAGATGCCAGGCACTGTGGTATCCATTCTAAGTACATTATTTTATTCAATTCTCAGAACTAGCTTCTGAGATAGGTAACATTTAACAGGCAATATAAGTAGTCTAGACATTTTTCTTTTTTTTTTGAGACAGAATCTCACATTGTCACCCAGGCTGGAGTACAGTGGCCCAATCTCTGCTTACTGCAACCTCCACCTCCCAGGTTCAAACAGTTCTTCCACCTCAGCCTCCTGAGTAGCTGGGATTACAGGTGCATGCCACCACACCCAGCTAATTTTTGTATTTTTCTTAGAGATCGGGTTTTACCATATTGGCCAGGCTGGTCTCAAACTCCTGACCTGATGATCCACCTGCCTCAGTCTCCCAAAGTGCCAGGATTACAGGCTTGAGCCACCATGCCCAGCCAACATTTTTTAGGTACAAAGATGACATTCAGAGAAGTTAACTTACTGAAGATCACATATTTGGTAAATGGCAAAGTTAAGGCCTAAACTCAGGACTGTAGGATTCCAAAGTTGACATTCTTAAACTGTATATTGGATTTAATCCATTCCTCTCTTTGGATTTGAAATATGGTTGCTTAATTTATGTACCTTGATATTTACTCTGGTCCCTTTAATACTTATACATCTACTATTTGCTGTGACATGTGCTCTAGGGTAGCAGCTGACTTTTCTTAGAAATGCAGACTTTCAGCTGTACTCCAGGCCTACTGATGCAGAATCTGCATTTAGACAAAATCCCCAGCAGCTTTGTATAGAACAAGTCAGCCTCTAGCTCCTACACAGTATAAAATATTCTCTTCCAATAATTCGTAGCAAATGCAGTTTTTCTCTTGCCGTGATTCAGTGGTGGTGTGGGCATTTGGTGTCATGTTAGCTTTTCTAACTGTAGTTGAGTAGATTTCTGTAATACCAGTTAGACTGTAGCACATCTGCAATCATGCAGTAATGTACATTTCCAGGGAGCATTGATATTTTACTATAAGTCACAGAAGTGCTACTGTTTTCCAGCAGGGTAGTTGTGTGTGGTCAATCTTATCACAACTTGAGGCTGCTATGTTCTTCCAATAGGGAACAAAGTGTTGACTGTTTTCTAACATCTCTGGTCCGAACAAACTCAACCTTCATTACCCACTTTACAGTTTATGACCATTTGTTTACACAAGGGAAAATGAATTTAGATTCTCCAGGATATGCCATCTATCCTAGCCTGTCTGCATAAAAATGTCAGATTGCCATCTCCAATTGAGGCACACTCTTTTTCTGCTGTAAGTTGTATTTGAGTCTGAGGATGAATTCAGCACTTTAATTGGTGCATTTGTTTTCTGCTTTGTCATACACCATAACTGGCAAGTCTGGCCAGGGCACTGTTTGCAGATGAAATCTGCCTGTGCCTGGAATGCAGAGTAGCCAGTTTCTCTGATGTTTCTTCTCTTTCTCAGTCAAGACAGCCACTCTTTCCATTCGTTCCCAGTTCTGTGCACACTATAATCATGTATATTTCTTTTCATGCCACTTACATTTGTACATTTCTGCATCTAGGGTGAATGCAATTTATCCCATTTTCTTTTTTCCCCCCTTTGTAGCTCAAACAGTTAACTTGTTCTTTCTCATTGATTCCTGCACTGCAAAACAGTCAAATGGAAATACAATATGTTGCACCTGACATACATTTAAATCATCTGCCATGATGCTAATACATGCTGGTGATTTCTTAGTATAGTAGTCAATGGAAAATTGTATTAGTGTTGCAATAATATGCCTGTATTTGCTTTTTCCGGAATATGCTGTGGTTTGGTGCATGAACGATTCAGTAAAATTGTGAGGATTTAGTGGGAATGAGCAATAGCTCTTCACCCAATATGTTCCTTAATGTTCAAATCCGGACAGTCCCAGCATAACCTTTTGCCCTTTCAATAAGTTAGGGTAGGAATGAGCTCTTATTGTGCACTCTCACTACTCAAGGCCCTGGACTAATTTTACAAATATTTTTGCTTAATCCTTATTAGAGATTAAAATTTTAGTATATATATATAATTTATTTTACAGGAAAGGGATTTAACGTTCATAGAATTAAGGTGATTTTTCAAGTATCATCATAGTTTGTCAATGACAGAATGAAGATTTGACTCCAGCATTTACCCACTTTCCACACATCATCTTTCTCTTTTCAAAATTTTAAATTGCAGAAAGTTTAGCAGCCTCCTTGCAATCTGATGCTGATTAATTGGGTGCAATAGAGTCTATATTTTTATCTTATTCAAAGTATTCACTACCAGACTGCTGTGTGTAAATAATTGTGTATGTATGCGTGCTTTTATGTGTGCGTGCGTGTAAAATAGATGCTGTTATTTGTAATATATTATGGGTCCAATTGCATTTTGAGAATCTTTCAGTTTATCCTAAATCCTCATGGCATTTTTAATCTAGTCTTCATTCTGTGTCAGTAAATAATCCTGGTGAGGAAGACTAAAGATCAAGTGCTAGCCCTGGCTTTGCCATATATTTGCTTTGTATCCTAGGGAACAACACACCAACCCTCTAAGTTCTAGCTCATTTATCCGTAAAGTAGAGCAACACACATATCCTATTCACCGCACAGGACTGTTGCATATGTTGAATGAGAGAATGAATATGAAAGGCTTTGGAAACCACAAGAATACACAGAAATGTATCATTGTAAGTCATTAGGTGTTTGCCAGGTCCGTAGCATGAGCCTGTGTTAGACACTGCACTGAGGGGGCTACTGGGACTTCCTTGCCTTCAAGGAAGTTAAAATGTAGACAAACAAAAAATGTAGTCATCGAACTAGGTCTTGACTTTTTAATTAATTTACAGTAATTATTCTTTCTCTTTTTAATATCATCAGCAGTCAGAGTAGGCATCATGAGAAATCCTATTAATTATCTAATATATTGTAATTCACATCTTAAGAGTTTTTATTTTTTATTATATTTATTTTATTTTATTTTTGAGTCAGGGTCTGGCTCTGTCACTCAGGCCCAAAGTACAGTGGTGCAATCTTGGCTCGCTGCAACCTCTGCCTCCCGGACTCGAGCCATCCTTCCCCCTCAGCCTCCCAAGTAGCTGGGACTACAAGCATGCACCACAAGACCCAGATAATTTTTGTATTTTTGATAGAGACAGGGTTTTACCATGTTGCCCAGGCTGTTCTTGAACTTGAGCTCGAGCAATCCATTCACCTCAGCCTCCCAAAGTACTGGGATTATAGGCATGAGCTACTGTGACTGGCTTTAAATTTTTAAAAAAACTCAATCTTACTTTACTATGTCTTGCATTCAATGTATCAAATTGTTACAGTGGAAAATGCCTTGTCATCTACCAAGACCGAGTTCAAATCCTACCAATTACTATAACAACGATTCTCCAAGTATCCTGCACTAGCAACATCATTATCACCTGCGAAATTGTTAGAAATGCAAAATCTTGGCCGGGCCCGGTGGCTCAAGCCTGTAATCCCAGCACTTTGGGAGGCCGAGGCGGGTGGATCACGAGAGATCGAGACCATCCTGGTCAACATGGTGAAACCCCGTCTCTACTAAAAATACAAAAAATTAGCTGGGCACGGTGGTGCGTGCCTGTAATCCCAGCTACTCAGGAGGCTGAGGCAGGAGAATTGCCTGAACCCAGGAGGCGGAGGTTGCAGTGAGCCGAGATCACGCCATTGCACTCCAGCCTGGGTAACAAGAGTGAAACTCTGTCTCAAAAAAAAAAAAAAAAAAAAAATGCAAAATCTTGAGTCTTACCCCAGGCCTATCGAGTCAGATATTCTTGTGTCCAAGCAATCTGTGTTTTAATACGCTTTCCTGGAGATTCTGATACATGTTCAAGAGTAAGAACCACTGCTCTACTAAAACCTCAAGGTATAAATCAGATGTTAAGAACTCAAAGGCTCACCGAATTCAGGAAGAACACATGAATGAGAGGACTGGAAATAAGATTGTCAGGAGTGGGAGGAAGAAATTGTGTTGAATTGGAGAGCTGCCCCTGTTTAATGGGAGTAGCTAGTGATTATGCTAGCCATTGGCTGCCATTTAGGAATGTGAAGCAGGTCCAAATACAATTTTCCAAAAGATGAAAATATGAATGTCTTACAAATATATAGTGAACATGTCAAAGATGAATTTAACTCATAATAAGGATTTACTAAGATGACAGCTGGTTCAAAGAAGAAAATGAGAGGCTGGCATATTTATATAGTCAACAGAAAGAAGAATATTGAAAGAAGACAAAGTAAGTTAAAAAACTGGCTAGTACTCTACAAGGAGACAAAACTGTTATCTGTGGAGTTATTTATTCTATTGTACAAAAATAATTTGCAATCACTCAATCTTCTACAAGCTGGCATCTAACTTTGCAGACTTTTAGCTCTAATCAACAGTACACGGTAAATCTTACAATATTGTATCACTAGGGTCTAGCACCTAGATCGTCTAGGGCCTAGACAATTGTATGAATCTTAGGCAGGTATCTTAGTCAATTTTCTGTTGCTATAACAGAATGTCACAGATTTGAGAATATATAAATAAAAGAAATTTATTTCTTACAGTTCTGGAGACAAGGAAGTCCAAGACTGAGGGGTTGCATCTGTTGAGAACCTCTGCATCATAAACAGGGCAGAGAACGTCACATGGTAAAAGGACAAGAGCAGGTCAGCTCAGGACTCTTGCTCTTCTTATAAAACCACCAATCCCATCATGGGGGCCCAACCCTAGTGATGTTATCTGATCCTAATTATCTCCCAAAGGCCTCATCCCCAAAAGTTATCAACATATGAATTTGAGGATTATGTTTCCGACACATGAAATTTAGGGATCCAAAGCATAGCAGCAGATTTTTTAGATAATGTTCTATTATGATTGAAAGAACATGCAGTAATCCCTTTGTCTTATTTCCAAGGTCTGGATATTTTTTTCTTAACAAGCAAGTGTGGCAGACCTTCTACTTCTTCTTCTTCTTCTTCTTTTTTTCTTTTTTTTTTTTTGAGATAGAGTCTTGCTCTGCAGCCAGGCGCCAGGCTGGAATGCAGTGGCAGGATCTCGGCTCACTGCAACCTCTGCCTCCCGGGTTCAAGCAATTCTCCTGCCTCAGCCTCCTGAGTAACTCAGAATACAGGTGTATGCCACCATGCCCAGCTAATTTTTGTATTTTTAGTAGAGAAGGGGTTTCACCATGTTGGCCAGGATGGTCTTGATCTCTTGACCTCGTGATCCGCCCAAAGTGCTGGGATTACATGCGTAAGCCACCGTGCCTGGCCGTGAACTTCTACTTTTAAAAGAAAACTGAGATCAAGATTTATATGTGAAATGTTTTCTTTAATAAATGTAGGCTAAATAAAGTGTGCTTGAGGACTGGCAACTGTGGATTGCCACCTTGCAAACCAGGTATAAACCATTATTGAATTTGTGCTCTCTAAAAATAGCCTGTTCTTCATTTGATGACACTCATTCTATTCATTTGATCCATTGTGTCCAGTTATGTACTCCATGTTTCACTATTAAAGCCCATTATCCAACTTTTGAAGGCAGAGCTAACACAGCAGTCTCCTGTTCAAATGTCCTTACCAGACATTTCGGGCCTTGGCTCCACTGTGTTCTTCAGAAAATTTTAGCAGGTTTGCTCTTTTTGCATAACTTTACCCTAAAAGACAAGCTGATTACCCTCTTAATATTTAAGCAATTCAAGGCAAGACTAAGAATGTAAGTGTCTAGGCAAAGTAAGACCAAAACCATTTAAATTCTTATTACCATATTCTTAGGCAGAGGAATACAATTTGAAGATTTTTATAAAAAGAGGATGATTTCCCTAGTTTTTCCCTTCTACCAATTGAGCCAGTGTCTTTCAAGCCTCAGAGGGAGGGCAGAAGCAACCCAGAACAAAGAAATCAATGCTCAGCTTTGAACTGAAAAATGAACCTTTAAAAGTGCACAGCAGAGTGCTGTTTCAGGGTGGGGAAGTGATCAACTATTTGCCTTCTGGAGCTCCTTGTGAAAAATTTAAAAAACTTAGCTCAAAAAAAAAAGTGCACAGCAGAAAAAATAGTTTTGAAACTCAATGCAGGCTTCTTGTGAGTTGTATTTATTTATTTTTATTTTTATTTCCAAAGTTTGGTGAACTCCCAATTTAGAGTTCATTCATTTGTTCATCCATTCACTCATCCTACAATTGTTTGTGGAGTATTTATAAAGTGCCAGACACTGGGTATACAGTAGCAAACAAAATAATGTGTTCTCATGGAGTTTATGTTCTGGTGGGTGGAATTGAACGTGGATCAGCACATAAGCAATACTATGTCAGGTGATAATAAGTGCCATGGGAAGAAGAAGCAGAGAGAAGGAGAAGAGGGTCATAGAGGGCGTAGGGTTGCTACTTTATGTATGATCATGAGGGAAGGAGGTCACACAGATGCATGGCAGTCAACTAGACCTGAAGGTAGTGAGGAAAAAGATATCTGGAGTCTAAGCAAGGGGGACGGCTTGTACAAAGACCTGCGGCAAATGGTGGCTAGAGCAGAGTGTTAGAGAGAAGGCAAGAAGGACAGATACTATAGGGCTTCCTGGGTCAATATTACAGCTTTGGATTTTACTAAGAATGCAGGGAAAACCAATGAAGGATTTTGCGGAACAGAAGAGTGATGCTATCTCACTTGCATTTTAAAGGGATCACATGGCTGCTGTTCCAGATATAGATTCTAGAGAACCAGGAGAGGAAGCAGATAGACCAGTGAGGTCACAACAATACAGGTGAAGGATGATGGTGGCTCAGACCATCATCGTAATGGTGGCCAGGTGAGGAATTATCAGCTTCTGTATGTACTTATCGTAGTGAGTCAGAACCATGTGACACCAAAGGAGACAATTTTGTGACTAATGGGCAGGAAATAGCATTGGAGGAGCTATGAGTCGAGCTGAGGTGTACTGTCTCCATGAAATGCTCAACCCCTTTTTCTTTGCTTGAGGCCACGCTTTGGAGATAAAGGGAAGATGGAGACCCTTGGAGAAGTTTGAGGGGATTCTGGAACAGAGATTTTGTTTTTCCTGCTAGGACAAGTATGTGTCCTGTGGAGCATCCTGCATGATCTTAGGATCATAGAGGAGCAACAGCTGGGTGAGGAGCTTGGGAAGATGAACAAGAGGGTTGCGTCTCAAATTCCTACGTATCCCGCATGGTGAACAACTAAACGTTCCCATAACCCTATGAAAGAAACAATGATAGGAGGAAAAGAAGCCAGCAGAAAAGAAGAATCCGTGGCTAGGACAAGGAGGACACAGTTTGCAAATACCAGTTTACCAGGACCTGTGACAAGGCTGGAGATGCTGGTGGCAGTAGACAAATAAGATTGGATTCTAATACCCAGAACCAGGTAGTCTGAAATATGCTCCAGGGGACACCAACAAAGATAGGTGCAAATAACAGAGACATCATCTCCTCTCCAAAATAAGAGGAATTATGCTAAAGGAGCTTTGTAAAATGCATGCAGTCTTCATCAACAAGACAACACTGATAAAACTTCAGACAAAATGTCTGTTTACTCTATCAGGCCCGAGTTGAATGGGGAGCAATTATAATTCTAGAATTTTGAACTAGACAAGAGTATCCAGGTATCCAGGGTTATCTGTCCTAACAGATTTTTTTCCCCTGCCTAATCTATTTTTATCATCTACATAGCCTGCAGCAAAACAGAGTAACAAGAGTAGTCACTTTTAAGTAATTTTTCTTATCATTTTTTTCTGGCTAAACCACTGATATTAGGCACTGTGGCAAAAAAAACAAAATGCTAAAGCTTCCAATTTTACTTGTGGTAGAAATAGTCTAGTCCCAGCTTTCCCTCTACCCATACCCCTCCACCCATCCGTCCCCAAAGTCTTAAGATTCTCCATCTGTAATGTGACAGGCTTGTGAAGAAAATAATTACAATTCCTTTAACTCTCAACATGGTGGACTTTCTATGCCACTTAAGCATTTCCAGCTATACCATTTCCTTTCCTATCACTCACCTCAGTGTCTGGCACAATGTTTTGCTTATGTTAGGTGCTAAATATCTGTTTGCCTTATGAGTAAATGATGCATGAGAAAGGCAACTGCGATCTGAGCCCACCGTAGGACCTTGCTGGAGGTAAAGGGCTTGATGGGCCTTGGTCTGAACCCCACTGGAAAGCAGATTATAAATAAGCCATGACCAGCGTTAGAAAATACGATAAGCACATTTCTCAGTTCTTCTCTTTTCCTTCACTCTTGGCTGTTTTAAGGCACTAAAACTGGGAGCTGAGCATGTCCAGAAGTGAAAGATTCTCTCACGGTGACAAATTTAGTCTCTATTTTAAAAAAATAGGTATGAGAGTGGTTTAACCGGTCATCAAAAGGGCTAATCAGAAGCTTAGAATCCCCAGGAGCACTCAAGTAGAAGACATAGAGAAGACACTTCTTAGAGCAACCCTGCTGCACTGGTCTGATTGTGGAAGGAACTGGATTTTGCCTGGTCTCCATAGATACCACCTTCTTCACTGACTTTATCTTAGACTCACACTACGTGTTTCCAATGCCAGATAGCAAAGCATGTGAATAGAAAATGAAGAGAGGTGATCTGACTGGACTAAGGAAGGCAAGGCCTCTTGAGGAGACATAGGTTGGTGTTTTGTTAGAAAGTAATATGCATGGGAGGGAGTTGGAGAGAAGAAACTGTTGCGAGAACTGTGTGAGCAAGGGGGAGCAGAAGAACAGGGTTTACATCAAGAACAGCAAGTTGTCAGGTCATCACTGTGGCTGTGGCTGAAGCTGGTTTTGTTGTTGTTGTTGCTTTGTTTTTATTGGGACATTAAGTTGATGGTGCCACTTTTAAGAGGTTTAAAATCTAAGGCCAAGAAGTCTGTATTTCACGAAGTCCATAATTTAAGAAAACGCGGCAAAGCACATGTGGTTATCTGCTAGATGTGCGGTACAGAGCAGAGTGAAACATGAGTGACTGTGACCCAAATCTCCATCTTTGGCCTTGAAGCAAAAGGAAGTCATTTATTTTAAAGATGGATAATTTCTGTTGATAATTTTTGTGCAGCACTTGACTTCTATGGGGTTTTTGACTCAGAACAAATACTTATCTATGTTACTTCATTTATTTGTTCTGCTGAAAAAATTGCCTTCCTGCTGAAAAGAAAAGCCTTCAAATGTTTGTAAACCTTTCTGATTATCTGCAGTTCTATTGACATGTTCACAAAAAATAGGGATAAATGAATTAGAAATGTAGGAATTTAATTTGCTCCCAACTATATAGGTTTTCCGAATGAATTAGCTATCTATAAAGTACAGCAGTATGCAAGGCAGTTTAGGCTTTAAATTTTTTTTTTCATGGTTTCAAACTTTTCTCTTGATCTGTGTTCTGATTATATATATTTCCCTGGTTCTATACATATACCGGTTCTAGGATGAATCACTGGAGTGTCTAGTTTCTCACTCATTTATGCATGAATTGGATATCTAAGCTTGAGTTTTAGGTTAAGTACAGTGGTAGGGTGGAAAGAGCAAAGGCCTTAGGAGACAAGAACCAAGGTTGGAATTCCCACTCTGCCACTTTAGAGTCCAGTGGCCTTGGGCAATTTTTTTTTGTTTTGTTTCTGAAGATGGAGTTTCGCTCTTGTTACCCAGGCTGGAGTAGAATGGCACGATCTTGGCTCACCGCAACCTCCGCCTCCTGGGTTCAGGCAATTCTCCTGCCTCAGCCTCCTGAGTAGCTGGGATTACAGGCATGTGCCACCATGCCCAGCTAATTTTTTGTATTTTGAGTAGAGATGGGATTTCAACATGTTGACCAGGATGGTCTCGATCTCTTAACCTCATGATCCACCCACCTCAGCCTCCGAAAGTGCTGGGATTACAGGCTTGAGCCACTATGCCCGGCCGGCCTTGGGCAATTAAAAAAAAATCTTCCAAGATCATTTCTGTGTAGTAGTAAAAACAATCCCAACCTCTATCTTGGTAGAGAAGGGAGATAAGAATTTCTCTCATAGGTGCTGAACAATGACTACTCTTCCCTATTCTCCCTTTGCCATCAAATATATTATTTGCTTGTACAGTGTTTCTCCTAAAAACTGGCATTTTTTTCTGAAAAGTTCACCTACCGTGTGGCCTTAAGAAAGTGATTTCTGCACTGTGAGCATCAGTCACTCTTTATGTAAAGTGAAGGACTGAAGGATGTTGCTAGGGGACCTTACTTCTGTTAGTGTCATTCAGTGAATTTCAGGGATTTCACCTACTTCTTGACTCAGCTCTTCCTGGACTGTCTATTTCCTCCCTCCATCCCATGAATCCTATAATGTTTCAGTGTGACTTACATAATAGGTGTTCTATATCAGACATACCAGACCTGCTGATAAGATTTAAGCTTAGAAATAAGTTGATAGAATTTGCTGAGAGCTACTCATGGAGCAATCAGTGTTTTTCCTCTTGTTAAGTAGTTTTATTTTCCATTTCACAATATTATGATTTGCAAGCCTTTAAGAATTTTATATCTTCTGACTATTTAGCACAACCTGCTTGTATAAAATGGTGTTATACAATCCAGTAGCAATCGTATTCATTTTTACTAGTCAATTCCTAATGCCAATATGTTGACTTACATGTTTTAAACACGGTAATTGTTGTTATTAGCTTGAAAGTAAACCAATAAAGTATGAAATTCTTGACCAGACTGATCCAGGTTTCTAACACCCTCTGTCACGCACACCCCATTAGTCTCAGCACTTGAGTATTCTGGTATTAGTGCTCAAGAAGTGATCATGAATACATACAACAGCTAATACGGTAAGATGATAATATGTTTTATTCTTTTACTCTCAAGAACAAACATTATAATTGCTCATTTACCTCTTACATAAAGAAAAATCCCAAGAATTACAGAGTGCTTTAATGTAGTGGAAGATGAACTCAAGTAAGAAGACCTGGGTATAAATACTGTCTCCCAGTTTCTAGCTGTATAGCCTTGGTGAGTTAATTTGAATTAATTTCCTGAGCTTTAACATCTTCATGTATAAAGTAGGAATAATAGTCCCGTTATGCTAGGATGTTGCATGGATTAAAAGAGTTGATATACATAAAATGACACTGTACAGTCTAAAACACAAAAGTTAGGATTGTTATAAAAGAACTTCTTTCTTGTTCATAATACCATTACTATTAGTGTTTTAATTTTATTTATTTTTTTATCCAGATGCTGAGTTCTTTAGTATGCCACTGTTTTAAAAAAGTGCTGTAAAATCCAAGGAAATTATAGATGCCCAAAGAAAGTCTATAGAGAGATATAATAACTAAATTAGGGAACCAAAAGTGAAGTCAAAAATGAATTTATTATTTGTCTTTTTCACTCATGTACTAAGAAGGTGGCGCTCAAAGTTTTAGAATTTAAAAATTCTTTTTTCTTACATTTTCAGATTTGAGAGAGAGTAATAAACACACACACACACACACACACACACACAATATATATATATATATTGACAGAGAGAGAGAGAGAGAGAGAGAGAGAGAGAGAGAGAGGTCTCCCTCTCTCATCCAGCTGGAGTACAGTGGTGCAATCAGAGCTCACCGAAACTCTGAAGTCCTGGACTCAAGTGATTTTCCTGACTTGGCCTTTCAAGTAGCTAGGGCTACAGGTGTGTGCCACCACCTCTGGCACATTTTTATAAAATTAAAAATACAATGACAGGGTCTCACTATGTTGTCCAGGCTGATCTCAAGTTCCTGGGCTCAACTGTTCCTCCTGCCTCAGCCTCCCAAAGTGCTGGGAATACAAACATGAGCCACCATGCCCAACCTGTGAGAGTATCTTGAGTTGATTTTCAGCATGAAATTATTTATTTGTTATTATATGTAAACATGAGGCTC
This sequence comes from Callithrix jacchus, assembly GCF_049354715.1. Lineage (NCBI taxonomy): Eukaryota > Metazoa > Chordata > Mammalia > Primates > Cebidae > Callithrix > Callithrix jacchus. Next base: position 21,496,363 of record NC_133516.1, on the reverse strand, counting down.
AAATTTAGCTGTCCTGCTTGTTAAAATATTGCAATATACCCAGATTCTGCACCACGACAGTCTCTGTCAGGAGTGCCTGCTCCAACTCTCCACAGCCAACCAATGAAATGGGTCTACTCTTAGAATAAGTGGGGGCCTCTAGAAACTTGCTTGATCACTAAAGGCGTTCATTCTGACTGACCACCCTGCAGAACTGATCAGTAATCATTCTGAGTACCTCTCTTACCAAGTTCTATATTGAGGATTCAGTGGCTGCATTACTACCAGAAAGTAATGTCTTTTCATTCACAGAAGTGCTAGATGGAAAGGTTATGAGCAGCACTTTCCCTTTAAGTGCCTTGCTGGCACTGACCTTAGAGATTTAATTCAATTTGTAAATTGGTTTAAACCTGTAGCTTTTATATACATTATTGTGAGCAGACCCCTGGGGTCAGTGACTCCAAAAAAGTGTAAGAATTATCATATTAGACTCTTTCCAAAATAATACATTATTAGATTTATAGTGTAGAGACCCAGGGGAAATGTGTACAAATGGAAACCGTGGTAACAAGAAGTTGTCAGCAGTTCGTTAGAAATAATTTTAACAAGACTGATTCTTTAAAAAAGTAAAACTGAGTGTGGTCTAATCTGCAGCAGAACATACACACATTTCCAACATAAACAACCGGATCCGTGTGGAGTTACCTAGACTTACATCTGTATTTGCTAAAGCTTCTCTATGGAAATTAGAGGATGAAATTTAGTCTTTGATACCCATGCTGAAGGAAAATAGAACCTTACTTGCTGGCTTCTTCCTCGATATCCAGTTCAGGCGAAGTTATATTACAACAGAGGATGTGTCAGAGGCAATCAAGCTCTTTCTGGAGACACTAATGCCAATTTCCCAAGCTCTATTTTGGTGTGATTTAATACTATTAATATCAACAACAATAGCTAACTACATTTACTCTTTTTCAGGTACTAAACTGAGTTCTATATTTACATTCTTTCACTAAATCTTTGTAACAACCAATGAGATGAATATTTTTATGCCCCATATATAGGTGTGGAAATGGAGGTTCAGAGAAATTAACTTCTGTAAATTTCCAGAGTTCATTAGGTAGCTCATAGGCAGGAATCCACAGCTTTTGTAATCTCATAAGCAGAAATCCAATGTAGGGTGATATACTGTCTGCTTCAGTATTTCAATTGTTCCAGGACTTCAGTTTTAGGAGATCTGATTTCCCTGCTTGTTGCTCATGCTTTGTCTCATCTGTTATATCCCTCCTACCCTGAAAAATCATAAGTGCACAAGAAGCAAAGACTGATACCTTTTAATTCAATTATTTGTATGGTGCCTTTCACATGCACACTTGGTTAATTTTTATGTATAGTAATCATTATAACAATGATTTATTTCTTTTATGGACTATTTCCCACTTTCTAATGTCATTATTTTTTGATAATTTTGTTCAATAAAATATTTTCATATATTATTACTGTTACTACTATATGCTTTCTTCATTAGTTCTTAGACATGTTGCTAGATTTCTAGTAAATGTATGCAAATACATTCAACTAAGTACAAGTAATCGTGAGGTTTCATCAATGAAGCTAAACTCTTAGACATAATATTACGTTGCTGTAAAGACAGTTATCCCCTTCCCCACCTCCATTCAAAGCAATTGACTATTGACTCCAGTCTTCCACCTATAGTTGTTATTTTTCTGGTTGTGGGTGTTGAGGGACTCAGGGAGTTCATGGAGGGCAAGATAAGGCTGAGTAGGAAATGTCAGGCAACCCCTTTTCAGAGAGTGGGAAGAAAAAGACTGGGTCCTGGAGTCCCCAGAGTTCTACAGGCCCTACCTCCTTGGCTCAAGCTGGTGAGATACATAATAACTTGTTAGGTGTCTAGAAGTTTCAACCTATCACCGAGCCTAGAATCCCTTATGGACATTTAAGTGGGAGCAGGAAACTTGTCACCAGGTGGTGCCAAACTACAGCAAAGTGTTGGATTTGGTCTGTTCTGAGATAGATCCCTGAAACCGCTCTCATCCCTCACGTCTGCTTACAGCTGGAAAGAGCCACGAACATAATTTATTATATATTATATAGAGATTTATAGTTGAATAGACCTGGGTTATGTCCTGTTGCTTTCAAGGCTTTTGAGGAGTCTAAAATAAGACAGTGGTCAGTGCAAGCAGGCAGGAAGCACAGTGCCAGCATTTACGAGGCACTCCGTAGTACTGTTTGGACCTAACCTAGAAAGAATCGACTTGGCCTACAGTTTGTTTCTTTAATATTGAATTAACCTATGCTATCGCCACATTACTTTATTGAAAGCAGAGTAACTTTTTCTCACTTGATGTTGAATGTAACAGAATAAGCCTCAAATTTGTTCCTTAAATATTGAATTAACCTATGCTATCGCCACATTACTTTATTGAAAGCAGGGTAACTTTTTCTCACTTGATGTTGAATGCAACAGAATAAGCTTCCAGAATGAGAGTTTTTTATGTATAAATAACTGAACCACATCTTGTCTTTAACCGATTCACTGGCAAGGCATCCAGCTGGGGCCTGGCATACACTATTGAAAAGCAGATGTCATATCCCAGAGATGTCTAGAGATGGGGATGGCATTCTTTGTGGAGGAGCAGCGTTTTGTTGGCAGCTTTACAATAATTCATCAACAGAGGAAAAGCGACATTGCATAAAAGCCCAAGAGAGGCTCAGGACCTGAGGAAGTGTCTTAGCCAAGCAGAGAAGGGAAAGAATATTAGAAGCTAATAACAAGGGAGCTTGGGGATCAGACAATACAGGCTAGCCTGACACAATCCGGAAAGATAGGAGACAGGTGTATCGATTTGTCTCTAAACTGTGGTGATAAGGCCAGGCATGAAGGGTAAATAAATAGAGAAAATGTGGCTGACACTCTAGTATGCAACTAAAAGAGCCAAACGCCCATGTGAAATTGTCTGAAAGAACCTAGGACAGCAGTAGGCAGCACATTCAATGTAGAGAACCTCACACTCTGGACCCATTGCATTCTGCTTCAGAGATACCTCTGACATGAGATAAGGCCTTAGGGTATCTCTGGACTTCTCTAGGCCTCTGTTTTCCCACAGGGATCTCTAATATACCTTCTAGATAAAAATTCTTCTAATTAAGTCATCATGATTAAAAATAAGACTGCAAATAATATTCTTAATTGGTGCAATTTCACAAGGTTGAGGAAAATTGGCATATAGCAAACAAAAGGGCTATGGCCCTCCCACACTTGCAAGTACAGAGGCATGCCCTCAGGAAATGCCCAGTGATTTGAAGGGTTGACAAAGGTATCAAAGAAACAGTAATTACTAAGATTAATCTGCCAGTAATTATGCCTCTCTTTTACTCCTTCTGAAACAGTATAGGCAACATCAGAGGAAATAAAGGTGTGGGATGAAGCTAGTTCCACATCACTTAAAGGCCTTCTTATTGAATTTAGAAACATCTGAATCAAACTCCATGATTCCATGGTAGATCAGTTTGATGTTCCTATATATTTCTAAAGAAGATTATGAGCTCAGATTTTTTTTTAAGTCAGCATAACCCTATTCTTCAGAGCAGCTCAGCAGGCTTTGTAAAGCTAGTCAGGCTGAATCTTTTCCAGGATTTAAATTAACAGAGAAAAAGATAAAACGATTATTTCAGAAGCAGCCTTTTAAGGCCTATGAAACAAGCTAAATTGAAAGTTAGGGTTGGGAGATAGAGCTTTTGTGAAATATGTCTGTAGAGACAGAATTCCAGTTACTAATGTCTCTCCTAGACACCTGTCTGAGTGTGGAAGCACCAGGGGAACAGGTCAGATGGTCAAGACTGTGACATTGCTCTTCAATTATAAGTAGGATAAAGTCAGGGGGCCTGAAAGTTACATTTTTTTTTTTTTCTAATCCATTTTAGAAAGATTCACATTTGGTATTTTGAAACTCAAAACTGCTTCAGTCTGTTTCTGCTGTTATATGTGACTTAATAATCAAGTCTTGAATTTTTGAAACTGTTCTTGTCAATTTGGAAGGGGTGAAAAGTACCACTAAAGCAAATCAAAGATAGGTTCACACTCACTGCCAAAATTATTTTTTTAGGACCTGTAATGGTATTTTCTCTAGAAAAGGAAGAATATCACATTGTGAAGATGCTTGAAAAGTATGCACTATTTTATGCAATAATATCATTAAACAATTTTCATAGCTCATCTGATATCTTATGTATCTTCAATGTTTTCCATACTATACTAGACCCCACGGAGAATATAATAGAGCAAGATGCCAGTGATATTCACCATTGACTTGCAGAGAAAATAAAGGTGTATATTATTTAAGGCAGTGTATAATTAGATAGTAAACTGAATATCATTTAGCAATGCATAAAATAAAGATATGGAAACAGGAGAAGTCAATGAGAACTAAGGATCACTTCATGGAGGAGATGAGAGGTGACCTAGCTCTTGAAGAAAGGGGATGGTCTGGAAAGGTTGAAGACAGATAAAATCTCAATTAGACCAGGTTATATGTGATGAGGGGGAAGGGAAGGAAGAAGAAAATGAGCAAATTACAGAGTCAGGAATGAAAAATGCAGAGTGTGGCTGTTTATTGAGGCTGGGGATGTGAGGAAGGGAAATAGAGTGGGATAAGCCTGGGGAATACCCACTGAGAGCTCAGGTGTGGTAGGGTCAAATGAAGCCGAGAAACGAGGCACAGGCCTTTGAACTACCTCATTCATCTTCACCTCGAACCTGGGTTCATACACAGGATCTTTATATCTAGGTTCATAATGACAGTAGGATAAGGATTTTTTTTTTTTGAACTAGCTGTGGAAACATTTCCTGTTCCATCTTCTAATCACCAGCCACCAGGACTGAGATTCTACTTTGTTCCAAAGCTATTCAAGCTCACATCTCACATGGCATTTGAAGTTTTCTTTTCATTTCTCGCTGTGCTGGACCAGATCTCACAGTGCTTAGTAATTGGAAGGCTTCATCCTTGTCAGAGGTCAGCCTAACCTCTTCATAACTTGATAAACTATGTATTAAGCTTGGAAATAGTAATCCTGGAATCACAATCAGTGAACATAATAAAGATACAAACTCTAAGTAAAAGGACCCCTCCTTTTTAGGCTAACAACTCCCATTTATATTTATAGTATGTGCTTTGGAGGAAGATATAAAATAAAAAATAGAATTGTTTTTTATGCTAACAGTCTACAACAGATTTGCTAGAATCCTTAAAATAACTTTATAGAGATTCTAAATACACAGCCACAATTGTTTTTGAAAACTTAAAACTATTTTTAAAGCTGCTATAATTTAGTAATTCTAAAATAAAATGGCAAGGCTTACTGCAGAGGTGAACCAGGTTAACATCCATACAGTTACAGATATCTGCTTAATAATCAAGAGTTTGGAAAGACTCTTTAGTGGATCTAGAATAATTTTTTTTTCCCACAAATTCTGAACAAGGACTAATGTTGTAGAAATATTGTGAAAGAGAACATTGAGTCTATCAGGACATTTGAGTACCTCGAAGAGCATAAGGCATTCATTGTTTTAAGCATTTTTATATTTATTTATGATCTTTTAGGTAATTAAACATAATAATATTTTAGAGATAAATGTGCTCAGCACATTGAGGAATTAAGAATTCACCGTGCCATATAGATTTGGATGCAGGAAAAATTTGAATTGTAGTGTATTTAGATAAAAAGTCATCGTGCCATTGGTTTGTAAAGGACAGAAAATTTAAAGTGTTCTAGAAGAGTTTTCTCTACATTTTAAAAATCTTCAAAGTCAACAGAGTGATGGGAGTTGAGTATTTCAATGAAAGAGGAGAGAACGTTTGACCTCAATTACAGAGAGCATGACAAAGAAATTTTAGAATGTCCAATTTTTGACATTTTTGTATGTGTTATTCATATATGTGTGTGTGTGTGTATATGTATATATACACATATATATGTGTGTGTGTGTGTGTGTGTGTGTATATATATATATATATATATATATATATATATATATATTAGAGAGATGAGGTCTCATTATGTTGCTTAAGCTACAGTCTCAAACTCCTGGCCTCAAGCCATCCTGCCTCAGCCTCCCAAAGTTCTAGGATTATAGGCATAAGCCACTATACCCGCTGTGTTCCTGTCTTTTTTTTTTTAAAGATGTGTTGTAATATATTTTAACATGCTTTAAGTCTTATAATTCTCTGCCTACTTTATTTATTTGGTAATAAATTGTGTTTATTGGCCCACATCATTGAAAGTCTTCTATATGTTTACAGACAATTATCTATGAAACAATGATTTCATAATTAACCATTTCCTTCTCACTGAATACATTATGTCTAGTTTTTCTCTATTATAAAAATAGAACATTTTAATGGATATTGTATACATATCTGATCATTTTCTCCATCTCAAATTACTGCTCGAATGTATGGACATTTTAAGACTTTTTATATGTACTTCAAATAAATAAATCTATTTCAAATTAAATCCTCACAACATGAATTAGTATCATTAAAACTCTTTATTGAGGCTGGGTGTGATGGTTCATGACTGTCATCCTAGCACTTTGGGAGGCTGAGACAGGCAGATTGCCTGAGGTCAGGAGTTCGAGAACAGCTTGGCCAACATGGAGAAACCTTATCTGTACTAAAAATTAAAAAAAGAGCTGGGTGCGGTGGCACACACCTGTAATCCCAGCTACTTGGGAGGCTGAGACAGCAGAATCGTTGGAACCCATGAGGCAGGGGTTTCAGTGAGCCCAGATCGTGCCACTGCATTCCAGCCTGAGTAATAGAGAGAGACTCTGTCTCAAAAAAAACCAAACAAACAAAAAACATACAAACAAACAAAAAACCTCTTTATTGAGAAGGATTTTTTGAAAAGCCACAAATGTGGTATGTAGACCAATTGCCCTCATCACACATATGTGTAACTATACCTTAGGGTCCAAGTATCTAAATATTACATGTTTCCTTAGCAAGCCCTGCTCCACAATTCGGTGGTGACTAGATGTTTCCTAAAAAAATTACTGAGTTGGATTTCAGGGAGAGCTTGAAGCAGTTTTAATCTCTAATCTTTTTTTTTTTTTTAATAAGGGATTCAGTAACATTTGCAAAAAACAAACAGAAATCTTGACTCCATGATAAATTCCAGTAGCTTATTCAATAGCACACATTGGCTGTCATCTTTGTAGCCTGGGAGATAGCACACTGGAACTTGAAATTGATCACTACATAAGATCTTGCATAAAGTGCCTCACAAAAATAAGTCAGTAAATAAGCAAATAAAGAAGTAGGCTACAACATTGTATGTCTCAGATTTCTTAAAAAAAAAAAAAAAGAAAGAGCAAGCACTGAACTGAAAGTCAAGAAGACCCTAGTCTTCCTCCCTCCCAGATTGTAAGTCCTTTGAGGTCAGGGAGCATGACCTGTCATCACCATTTCTCTCTACTGCTTATGAGAATGCCCAACAAATGGCACTCAGTAAAAGCAGGTTACCTGAATGAATGATTGAATGGTTAAAAGAAATAATGAATGAAGGAATATTGAGCTTGAGGCTCTTAGAAGAATAACATGTAGGGCTGGGAGTGGTGGCTCATGCCACCAAGCATTTTGGGAGGCTGAGGCAGTCAGATCACCTGAAGTCAGAAGTTCGACACCAGCCTGGCCAACATGGAGAAACCCGTCTCTATTAAAAATACAAAAACTAGCTGGGCATGGTGGCACGTGCCTGTAGTCCCAGCCACTTGAGAGGCTGAGGCAGGAAAGTTGCTTGAACTCCAGAGGCATTGAACCCCAGAGGCAGTGGTTGCAGTGAGCCATGATCACGCCACTGCAATGGAGCCTGGATGACAAGAGAGATTCCGTCTCAAAAATAATAATGATAATAACGTGGTTTACAGCAACATGGAAACAGTGCTTGTGTGTCCTGAGCTTACCTATTCTCCAGGGGATATTTTCATGGAGATACAGGAAGTACCTAACCCAACAAATGCCTCCACTCCTTGCTCAGGAACATATATATGCAATTCAGTTTTTACTCTCTTAAATATATCTTGAGAAATTGAAGTTTGAATGGGTATGAGTTGTTAGCACAATTTTGTCTTTTCTTTCTTTGTATGTGTGTGTGTGCGCGTGTGTTTAAGAATTGCTTTTCATAGTGCTGTAATCAAGTCTTGTACCTTGAGAAGAGATAGAGATCTTAATTTTCTTCACTGGAAACAGGCTTATTACCAGGTGCAAGGTAACTAAGCTTTTCACAAATAAAAACATGTTTCCTCAAAATGAAGACACGGTCGTAGATGGAAATAACATCGAAACCCTGTATTTTAAAGATCATTATCTATTTCAGAAAAACGTTAGTGATGAACATCGGGTCTTGAAAGAGAACTAGTGAAAATCATTAAAAGAAAAGGGAAAGAAAAAGAAATTAAAAACTTAAAGGAGTGTTGGAATGAAGATTTGGTGATAGACATTTTACAAACCAAGGCAGCGTGGGAGGTCTTCAATTTGTATTTTTAAATGTGAGCAGATGGGCTGAGCATTCTTATAGAAAGTGGATGTGTGTGTCTATGTGAGGAAAATGTAGTTCATGAAGGCTGTTCCTTTGCAGGTGGGAATAATATGAGCTACTCGCTTTGCAATAATAGGAGAACTAAAATCAAGTCCGCAAATCATTTTACATATGGTGACCCAGTTCTTCTTATTTTCTTATTAATTGTCCAGGGAGTTCTTCTTTCTTTTCATTTGATAATTTGAGTGAAAAAGGTAATATTATCAAAAGAAATCTGAATGGCAAGCAAGTAAAAATTAGACACATCATAGCAGAAGAGTATCTATATACTTGGCTCTAACAGAACTGGGTGTCTCGGAGGTTAAGTGGGGCAAAAATTAAAGACACATTTCCTACTTACAAATTAATCTCATAGGCAATCTACAATGAAATTAAGGAATAAGAGCAGTTAATAAATAGGTTTTGAATATTTGCAAAGGTGTACACATTGTTGTTATTGTTGTTGCTGTTCTGTCTTACAAGACAGTAAAGGGTTAAATATGCAGACTCTGGAGCCACAAGACTTGGGTTTAAATACTGGCTTTATTAAATACTTTCTAGCTGTGTGACCTTGGGCAAATCACTGAATCTTTCTGTGCTTCAGGGCCCTCGCCAGTAAAAAGAAAGGAGCAACTGACAGGAAAGTAAGGAGCCCTAAATTAGTTAATACATAAGTGCTTAGAGCAGTGTCTGGCACATTGTGATTGTTGCATAAACATAGTGTTTTCATTTATTATTACTTACCTGGTATTAATTTGATATTACACAGGTAACTAGAGTTTGAATTTATCTTTCAGACAAATGTACCAAAAATATTTTTGTTGCCATTGAGAACATGATTGTCCTTCATGAAGTGACTGTACAATGTTGCTATTTTTAGATACCCTGCCCCCCCAACCATAACCCCTTTTACCAGACCTTGCTACATGCCTGCAATTTTTTACCCAAATATTTACCCACTTTTACTGCTTGTCCTGAAAAAATAAAGCATTTTCTTTTGTTTTGTTTGAATTGAAGCATCTTTTTAGGGCTTTATTTAAGAACTTCACGTTAGCACTTAAAGATTTCTTGGATAAATTCATATTTATTCAACCTATAGACTACAACTCAATTCAGGCACCTGCTACTTGCCAATACTATGCATATCATTGTGAGATTAGAAAGGTGAATAAAACAGTTATTATTAGGGAGAGTAAAGTACGGTGGGATTCAGATATTCACATATATAATGACAATTTATTTTATGAACCTCAATCATATCACTTTGGTCTCAAGGGATCTCTATTTAAGATTCCTAAATTTTAGTGAATTCCTCTACGCCATATGGCAGAATTTCCTCTTCCTTTGTTCTCTGTCCCAGCTTTTTTCTAAGCCTGTTCCGGCTTCATCTCTCCATCATTGCCAAAATGCCCATAGCATTCCAGGTAAAGTTGGCAGGATCATGTTTCCACTTTGTTACATATACCCTTTGTGAGTGTTTTACTGCTGGAATTGAATACCGAAGTACAATGGGCCAAATATTTAGAAGATATTCACAATGACTCTCAGATCCATTTGTTCATTTCAAAAAGATTCTATTTCTTGTACTAAGGACAATATGCTCATAGTTCAAAAGTAGAAAAGTATAGAAAAGAATAAAGAAACACAAAATCATTTATTGTCTCACCACCAGAAAGAACATGGCCACCATTAGTATGATTTATTTTTCTGCCCTCCCCTGCCACCTTACAGATTTGTGACTAAACTGTTGTACTTTCCCTGCCTTTCAAACTTAATATTAAAATATGAGCATTTTTTCATGCCATTAAGTATTCTTAAATAATGTATCTGATGGATTTAATTTATCATTGATTTAATCATTCTCTTAGTATAAGGAGAGGCCGTAGCATGCAGATAAGACATTGACCTGATTTCTTCTCAGTACCTTTCTAAGACATTACACTGAGTTACACGGTACTTCCTTATCTTCTTTTCCAATCAAATTTTCTTCTTAAACATTTCAGCGTTATGGAAAATGTGCAAGATTTAGAGTCTGTTCTAAAACTAGCTTGAGTGGTATTTGGCAAGTTACTTCATCTGACTTACCTTCAGCTCTTCTTATCTGTATGATGGGGTGGCATTCCCTGCCTTTGTCACAACACAGTTGCTCTGTAGATGAAATCATATGGTGAATATGAAGTAGTTTTACAAATTATAAAGTGAGAAATGGTTCTTTTCATTATTTTTCTTCTTTTGTAAGCAGAAAAAAGGCCGAATAAATGTGCTGAAAAGACTTCATTCAATTGCCTGACCTCCCAAAGGATTTGTTAATGTTTAACCTCAACTCACCCCCTGCCCTCAGTGACCTGATTTATCTGATGATTTAAAGCAAAGGTTATTTGGATGGTGAAATTACAATTCTAAAATGTTCATTGCACATCAAAAATCTACTGATGAGAGAAAACCTTAGTTACTTCTTTTCAAGTACCTTTCTTATACTTATCATAGACTATAACCTTGTAGCAGTAATAATATCAACAGAATAATTATAAGTAAGAAATATTCATAAAGTGGCATCTAGGTACTACAGATATCAGTTTAAAGTTTCTCAACACCCTACAGATTATTTGTTGGGGGGAAAAGTTTATCAATAGACCAGAATCATTTAGAGAAGAGATCCAGAGTAGATCTTAAAAAAAAAAAATCAGTCTTAATTAGAAAGAAATTAGGCTTAAGAGAGAGCAAAACCTAAATGGAAAAAAAGCAACCCTAATGGCTAAGTGGTAACAACAGAAGGAAAAGCGGACGGGGGGTGGGGGGGAAGGAAGGACTCGGATATGGAAGCCCTAGTGAGAGGCAGAGAACAGGAGACTTTCTTCCTCCTCCTCCTCATCTTCCTTCTCCTCCTCTTTCTCCTCCTCCATGTTGGTGTGTTAGCCCTTTTTCTACTGCACTGTGGATATTAGCTAAGTGAATGTCCTTTATTCCAAACCTGAGTACATTAGGACAGGGCCAGTGCCACTGCTTTGATCATCATTTTCAATTGATTTTTATAGCTCTATTGAGGTTTAATTGACATATTACCAACTGCACAATTAAAATGTACAATTTCACAAATTTTGACATGAAACAATTACCACAATAAAAGTAATGAATACAACAATTGCATCCCCAGAGTTTCATTATATGTCTTTGAACTCTTCCTTCCTCTCTTTGCTGCCTCTCCATCCCTAGGCAATCATTACCTGCTTTCCATCATAATTGGCTAGCTTGCCTCTTCTGGCTTACTTCACTCTGTGTAATTATTTGAGATTTTAAAGCATGTAGTCTATACAAATAATTCATCTCTTTTTATTGCTCAACTGTATTCCATTGTATGGCTATACCATAGTTGGTTTATTCATTTATCTGTTCATGGATGTATACATTATCTATTATTGCATTAAAGATTATCCCCAAACTCAGTGGCTTAAAATAACTATTCATTATCTCACAGTTTCTGTGAGCCAGGCATTTGGGAGTGGCTTAGCTGTGTGTTTCTGGTTGAGGGTTTCTCATGAGATTGCTGTTAAGCAGTTGGCCACTTCTGCATGTGCAGTTACCTGAAAGTTTGACTGGGCTGGAGGAGTCACTTCCAAAGATGCATTTTTATCTACTGTCTCAAGTATTGTACCTAGTATACAGTAGGTATTCAACAAATGCGTGTTGCTAGAGTAGGGTAAACTCTGATTATGGAGGTCCTTAAATTTTAGACTAAGCAGTTGAACATTTGCCCTCATCTCCCCTCAGTGATGGAGGGTCAGTGTAGGAGTTTGAATGGGGAATGCTATGATAACCTATGTTTTAGACGTCTGGTTTCATTGACAGGAGGTGGCCCATTTTTGAGTGGGACGACATGAACTATCCAATTGTACAGTGCTAGTCAGAGGTTCAGAGGTTTATTTTCTTGCTTGATCCTTTAAGCAAAAGTTTATATGGTAAAGGGTCAGAAGCATAGCTCCTATGCAGAGCAGACCTTGTAGGTCATGAGGCTCCAATTACACTTTTTTTTTTTAAATTCTTAAATCTTAAAGACATGTTAAGAGTTGAGGCTTCGTTATATAGTAGGCTTTGCAGATGTGCTAATAGTTGCTGTATGGTACAGATAGGACATTTTTCCCCTCTGAAGCTTGGTTTTCTGATATCCAAAATAAACAATATTGACTAGCTAACATCTGTACTTTTTTGAAGTTTTAGGATATGTATTATGAGAAGCAGATTATTAATTGCAGAAAAGTCAGTAAAGGACAATAATCCTGCATGTGATCCCTTCCCAAAGCAGCATCTAGCTTTATAGCTGAAAGATAATGTTTAATCTAGACAGACAAGACACTATACTTCACTCCCAGGATCCTCTGGCTAGGCGGAGGCCCTTGCTTCAAGGGTACCTTAGGGCAAAAGAGGCTGGGAAAGGAGAAAAGTAGGTTAAACCTGTTATTGTACTTTTTTTCCTAACTCAAGTGAAGACTAAATGAAATTTGCTGAATATGTAAGAGGAAGGACATGGATAAGATGGCAATTAAATGTTGCGGACACACCAGCAGTGTTGACATTTTAAAACTCAGACCCCTTTTGAAATGTCTTCTTGCTCTGTTTATTTTTTGCACCCAAATTTGGTTGGGTTTTATTTTTTCTAAGGAGTACTATAAAAGAAATAAGTATTATATTTGAAATCAATAGGAGATCGTTTATTTATTTATTATAAGAAACTGGCTCCTGTGATTATTGAGGCTGGCAAGTCCCAAATCTGCAGAGCCAGTGTCTCAGTTTACGTCTGAAGGCTAGTGGGCTGCTGTAGAACCAGGAAGAGTCGATGCTCCCATTCAAAGGCCCTCGAGTAGGAATTTCTGTCTTAATCAGGGGAAGAGTTAATGTTTTGTTCTATTCAGGCCTTCAGCTGATTAGATGAGGCCCACCTACTATTCGGTTCCTATTACAGAAGTCAATCTGCTTTACTCAGTCTAGTGATTTAAATGTTAATCTCATCCAAAAACAACTTTGCGGCAATACCTAGAATGATATTTGACTATATATCTGGACACTCTTTGGCCAGTCAAGTTGACACATAAAATTGACCATCACAGGTATAAGGTATATTGACTATGCTTTTTTAAAATTTTTTATTATTTTTTTTGCTACACAAGGCACCACCACCATCCCCTTTCCAAAATTCTTCTTAAGGTCAGTTCAGAAGTAGGTTTTATAAGCACTGAGAACCCCTATCCTGTAGGAAGAGAGTAACTTTCCAAAATAACCTTTCCTAGATCTGACCACGAAAAATAGAATGAGACCCTAAACGGTTTTGCTCATTACTTCTGTCCTTTGCTTTCCCAAGTATAAGAGAAAATACCTTTTCTGAATGCTATTTATTTGTTCCTAGAACTATGTCATCATCCTTCTTCCCTCACTTTCTCTCTCCCATTCTCTAACGTTTACTAAATATTTATTTTATATAAAGTAATTCTAAAGGTTGGAAAAACTATGAGGATGACCATGAAATGGTTCCTATTTTTCATTGTAGGCTTTTAAAATGTTCTATACATTGGTATTGTGATGACAGTGAATCCCCTGCATTTAAAATTGTACATCAAAACAGAATTGTTGGTGTAAATTGTGAATGGGCCACTGTGTGCTTTCATAGCTCTGATTAAAATAGTTGAGTATATAATTTCTAAAAACAGTCAAGGGGTGAACTTTTAGCATTGTTACTGTATATTTGGCCCCAATGAGTGGTGTTTGTCTGTGCATACAATTGTGTATATTTAAATCCTTGGATTCAAATTGAAGGTCTTAAATACTGTACATGCCACCTTTGCATTCCTTTGAGTTTTGTTTGTTTTTGTTCTCTTTTTGTCACTACAAAACTTAATGTTGCCCTTATATGACACATTTTTCTTTATTGAGTCCTTTTGATGAATTTTAATGACCATTTGTTCTCTCTTAAATCACCTGCCTGCTCATCAACACCATGAAAGCACAAAAGGTAAATGGGGCTTGACCCTGTGCATGATGGTGTGAATTTTCCCCCGGCTACAACAGTTTTTCAAACGGGCCTAAGGAAGATCAACTGGGTTCTCAAGGGAGAAATCATTAAGTGCTAAATAATCATTTGGAGGAGGCTATCAGTTTCATGCTCTTGGAGGATGGAAGAAGTGAAAGAGCTCGTTTTCTTCAATTAAGTCTCTTTCAAGAAGAAATGAAAAAGAGGAAGGAAAACAGAAGTTGTGTTTATTAGAAGCTTCCATCCAGGATCTGGATTACTCTGAGAAGGTTCGTGATGAGTCCTAGTTTCCTAAGTAAGCCTCAATATTCTTATATATTCATTTGTTAACTAAATTGTCCATCATATACTAGGTACTGTGGATAAGTCAGAAATGTATGAGGATTGCTAAGACTCATATATATATATTCAATCTATCTTGATCTCACAATGTCCATGCCTTCTTGAAGTTTTCCCGTAGGTCAGGAGTCCTTGCCCCTCCTGGGAACTCTCTGAGGGCCCCAGTGGTTCTCAGCACTATTGCTGTTTGAACACCCAGATTGCTACTGGGGCTGCTGCTGAGGCAGCTGGTGATGTGGCTTTGAGTGTGGAAGAAGAAGCTGCTGGTGTTGCTGCTTTGGCATTTGAGGATCTTCCAAAGGCTAAATTGCTGCCCTGGGGAATCAATCTTGACACAGGACTGATTCAAAAGCACAGTCTGAGTATGACAGATTCATATTAATAAGGCCCGAGAACCGCATCAAGATGCTACCTTCTGATAAGACGGATACTGAAAGCTTTTGCTTTCTCGGATGGAAAGTCTGGACCCAGGCAGCGGGTCCCCGTCCGCCCTGCGGCCCCTTCTGCCTGTTGATGCCGCGCTGCTCGCGCGCTCCGCCGCTCTGGCAGCGATCCCGGTACTGCATGAGTCAGTTTTGCACTGAACCTCGGCATAATGGAGGAAGGTGCTATTTTAGGGTAACAGGCATATGATCAGGGATTTTTTTGTTTTGTTTTTGTTTTTTCGGGGGGCAGATTTCACAGACCGCGATGTTCGCAGAAAGAGCGATCCTCCAGAACACCTCCCCTTCTGCCGGAGCACAGAAAACAATTTCACGAAGTCATTGCTGCCTTTCCAGGAGAAACGGTTTCACATTTGACATTGACAGTTCATTAACTGTGTTAACAGCAGTAATTGCTTCAGAGCAGTTTAATGGAAGATGTTTATGTGTGGTTAATAAGGTACACTCTTTTCTTTTTTTTCCAATGGTAGAAATGAAAGCAGACAGGAATTGGAAAGGTGTGGAGAAGCTCTGAAGCGTCAGAAGGTTAATGGAATCATGGAACCGTAAATGAATAGAACTCCCCGTCTGTTTCCCCTCCCTTTTCCATTATTACGTCATTTACTTTCCTAGCCTTCCTAGGATGGAGGCCAAAAAGTGAGCTTCCAGCTTAGAACAGTTATTAAGAAGGGCTATGCTAAGGTTATAATTTTATTTTTTATTTGGTTTCATTTTTTTTCTTACACATATTATTACTGTTACTTACAATAAACTTTTTTTTGGGGGGGGAATAAGCCAAAATCAACAAAAATATTTTATGAAAAAGATAAAAGTGTGTGTGTGTGTGTGTGCACGCGTACACACGTGCATGCTGAATTCTAGAATTGTGAAGTTTGGAGATCTGCATACTACTAGATTTGCTGTAGACAATATGGTGTTACGAATATAGCAGATCTTATTTTTATGTCCACATGATGTACACTCTGGTGTGCTTTTGGTTTCATAAATCCCGCTAACCAAATTTGGGGAAACTTCTGGACTCATTCCTCAATTAGGCTGAGAGATCAAAGGTGACTATCCACCTCCAGGCACATCATAAACCTCTATATTTTATAGTGTTTGCACCAGCCCGTCTCTTTTTTTTCTCTTTGGCAATATCATTAATCACATATTTGGACTACCAGACTTGTATGTTCTTTTCCCCAAGTATTTATCTATAACTAAAATCTTTTTCCATAAATTTAACATACCAATGCCTAAATGTCTGCTGAAGCTCTCTACTTGGATTTCCACAGGAAACGCAAATTCAACATGTTCAAATTTAAACAATCTATCGCCCTTTCCTCCACTGAAAACAAAAGCAAACAAACACAACTAGCCTGATGCTTGTATTATATGCCTTTTGGTTAATGGCATCTCCGTCCTCCTACTTGCTCAAGCCTGGAACTTGTTAATCAAATGCTGTCCTTCTCTACTTTATCTTCACCCTAAATATTCACTTATTTATTAAAACCTATGGGCTCTGGTTCTTAGTTGCCCTTGAAGCTTCTGCTCCTTGTAATCCTCACTGGCACTTTTATGGCACTGGCTCAGTGTAGGGCCTTTCTTTTCCCTTCCAAAAATTGTCATAGAAGTGCCCCTGTCCTCACATTCTTAGTTCCCCAGTCATTGTTTTATACACATATTTCAAAATCATAAATATGAGCTGTGCTCTCCCTATTACAACCTTCCAGTAATTCCCTGTTATCATTAGAATAAAGTCCAAACTCATTTGCATGGCACATGCGTTTCCCAATAAAGAAAGTGTAAGATCTGGAATCAGTCAGATTTGAGCTCAAGTCCTCATTCTGCAACTTACCAGTTGTGTGATTATGACTAACTTCTCTATGTCTCAATTTTCTCTTTCGTAAATGAGAGTAATACTGGTGGCCACCTGCAAAACACCTTCCTTCAGTTTCCCAATACCTGCTTCTCCTCTAATTCTGGACATTATCTTTTGCTGGCCTTTGAAGTTAGGTGCGTACAAATGACTTGCCTGGTCAAGGAAATGTAAGCAGAACAGATACGGGTCACTTCTGTGTATAAACATTCAATTACTTGTACAGAATTCTCCAGACTTTCCTTTGGTGAATGTGAAAACAAGGGAATACGAAGGTTTCCTAGTAATTAAGGTGACAGAATGTTGAGGTTTACACACAGAAGACAACTGTCCTGAGGAATGACTCAAATCTACAGCAGATGAGAAATAAATATTCATTAAATGAAGAAATAAATGAGAAATAAATATTCATTAAATGAAGCAACTTATATTTGAGGGTTGTTTGTTACCTCAGCACAGCTTAACCTACACTGACATCCTACCATAAAGGCTGTCATGAGAAATTATATAACATACAAAGGCCTATGCTATGGTGCTTGGGCCCAAAGCAAGTGTTCAGATAATGATTATCTTTCCAGACAATATATTTTTCTACCTTTCATCGCTGTACTTTATCCAAGGCACTTAACCAGTTGCTTTCACATTTCATTATGTAGACATGGCGATTACTCTGCACGGACTCTTTTATCCTATTTTGCTCAGCTGATAAAATCTATTCAACCTTGGAGAATGAATGTAAGTGTGCCCTTCTTAAGTCGGTCCTTTATGAAGGACACACTTAAGTTGGTTTTCTAAGCTTGGATAAATGTTATGTCATATCTGAGTCTACCCACACCCGAAAGTGGTCACTTGGGCTCTTTGCCCATGTGTGCAGAGGATCTCTCCTTACTGCTTGAATGCTATATCACAGTGATAATGTTTTGTATCTACCTCTCCTGCTGGATTGTGAATTTCCTAAGAGAAGGACTCTGTCTTGCCCATCTCTATCGTCTCAGAATTTATTAAATTTCTGGAATAAGCAGATATTTAATAAAACGCAAAAATCAACAGAAATGCTCTCAAAACTAATGAGGGAGATAACCGATTCTACTATAATATGACAAGTAATTGGCATAAAACGTAAATGCTCTCATTTCTCTGAAGCCCCACTGTTCATTTCCTCTCAGACAGATCATGCTTTTGACTTTGTGACCATTCGCTGGTCTAACTTTCTTACTTTACAGATGAGGAGACAACCCAAGGAGAGGACACAGCAAAATGGTGTCAGATTTTGGAGCGGAGATCAGATATTATTACTCTATAGCCACTAAGCACACAGAAGAATAGGAGTCCATAATAGGTACATGTATGAGCTCCCCACTGGCAGGAGAAAGTACGGTCACAAGAGCATTACAGTGGGTTGATGGTGGCTCTTAAAAGATATCCCCATGTCTTAATCCCTGGTAAATGTACATGTCATCTTATTTGGAAAAGGGATCTTTGCAGATGTAATTCTACAGATGAAATCATTCCAGATTATCTAGGTGGACCATAAATCCAATGACAAGTGTCTTTGTAAAAAACACACACAGAGGGCAAGGCATGGTGGCTCACACCTGTAATCCCAGCATTTTGGGAGGCTGAGGTGGGTGGATCACCTGAGGTCAGGAGTTCAAGACCAGCTTGGCCAACATGATGAAACCTCGTCTTTACTAAAAATACACAAATTAGCCAGTGGTGATGGTGGGCACCTGTAATCCCAGCTCTTCGGGATGCTGAGGCAGGAGCATCGCTTGAACCCGGGAGGCAGAGGTTGCAGTGAGCTGAGATCACGCCACTGCACTACAGGATAGGCAACAGGAGCAAAACTCCATCTCAAATAAAAAAAAAGAGCCGGAGGAGAGAAGAAGAAGAAAAAGAAACACACGCAGAGACACATGGAGGAGACCATGCAAAAATGGAGGCAGAGATTGGAGTTTTGCACTACAAGCCAAGGACGGCCTGGAGTCAACAGAAGCTAAAAAGTCAAGGGAGGATTCTCCCCTAGAGGTTTTGGAAAGAGCATAGCCCTTTGGACGCCTTGATTTTGGACTTTAGACCTCCAGAAGAGTTGTTTAAAACCCCCAAGTTTGCAGAGGTTTTTAAAAGCATCCCTAGAAAATGAATGCAAGCACCATTTGGAGGATACATGCTTTTTCCCCAAGCACATTTCTCTCCACTTAAGCTTTCTATAATAATCTCTAAGGAAATTTTTAGCTTTCGTTATTTAAAAAAAGAAAGCCCTTTTCCCTTTCCTTCTCTTTTCCCTTTTTTTCTCCAACTTTGGTCAGGAATAACTTACAGTCCCAACCCCTTCAAATATTCCCAGTTCTATTAAAAAAACAATTAGATATTTTTCCCACTAAAGTTGAAGGTAGAATATTCCCATTCATACTGCACTTATCCTAGAGCATATCCTAAAAGAAACAGTGACTACGTTTTGATCTTTGTCTCACCTTTGAGCCTCTGAGGTGCTTCTGGTACCTGGAGTAAAACTTGGATCTTTATCCTCCACACAAGGCCTGATCCTTGTCCTGTTGACTTCTCAGAGTGCCGGTAAGAAGTAGACGAGAGAAAGTATCTGTGGGAGTTTTGTAAAGTGTGAGGTGCTGTGTGGAGACATGTTACTAGCATTACAGCTGCTGACTAATATGTATGAACTAATCTGAGTATTCCGTGCCTGGCGCCCTCTAGGCTGCCGGCTCGTGCTGCTTGTACACTGTACTTTGCTGCCATCGTGTGGCCTTTCTGGTCGTTGTCCGTGTTATCGGTTCTTATATTTAATAGTTTCAGCAATAAATTTTACAATTATACACTTTCAGGATAAAAAAAGTAATTTTTATTTTAGAGAAATACTGGTAATGCAACTGTGAAATTGTTCGGTGTCTATGTTCTTGTTTGAGGGTATGTTCTTGTCTAGGAGCGGTTTGGAAACATCATTTGAAATATTATGACAGACAAACCTAGAGATTAAAAGATGGGGGCGGGTCAAAGAGACAACGGACAGTGTTGTAGACTTTAGAGAAACAGAAGCATGAACCCTATCCAGGGGCATCCGTAAAATACAGTTACTGAGATTCTAACACTTCCTGCAAATTTCCCAGGCTCCCACAGGTAGTCACCGAGTCTTTTTAGCTTTCTCCGATTTCTCTTTCATTTATTCTACACTCTCCAGCTTTAAGGCCATTTTGTGTTTCTGGCATTTGTTTCTTTCTGTCTGGATCATTTTAATACCTGGTCTTCCTATCTCCATGATCTTTTATTTCTTCTTTTATCTTGCATGTGCTGCTAGAATTATTTTCATGAAGCACTATAGAAAGAGTACAAAATAGTGATTAAGAGTAAAGTCTGAGGCCAGACTCCTCGAGTCTGAATCCGAGATCCCTCAATTTGGCTCTGACTAGTAGAGCAACTTGGTAACACATGGTGAGTTACTTAAATGCTTTTTATTTCAGTTTGCTTACCTGTGAAATGTACTGATAATACCTGCTTCATATACACAGTCATGCCTCTTTTAACGACAGGGACATATTCTGAGAAATGCACCGTTAGGTAATTTTGTCTTTTTTTTTTTTTTTTTTTTGAGATGGAATCTTGCTCTGTTGCCAGGCTGGAGTGCAGTGGCACGATCTCGGCTCACGGCAACCTCCGACTCCCTGGTTCAAGAGATTCTCCTGCCTCAGCCTCCCCAGTAGCTGGAGTTACAGGCGCTCACCACCACAACCAGCTAGTTTTTGTATTTTTAGTAGAGACAAGGTTTCACCATGTTGGCCAGGATGGTCTCGATCTCCTGACTTCATGATCTGCCCACCTTGGCCTCCCAATGTGCTGAGATTACAGGTGTGAGCCACTGCGCCCGGCCCCCTTAATTTTGTCTTTGTGTGAACATTGTGGAGCATTCTCACACAAACCTAGGTGGTATAACCTGCTATATAACTAGGCCGTATGGTATAGCCTATGGCTCCTAGGCTACAAAACTATGCGTTACTGTACTGAATACTACAAACAATTGTATTTATGTATCAAAACATATGTAAACAAAGAAAAGGTACAGTAAAAATATGGTATTATGATCTTATAGGACCACCATACTATTATGCAGTCCATTGTTGACTGAAACTTTGTGATGTCACGTATAACTTTATTTCTGACACAGTTAAAATGAGCGAATTCACATCAGTGCCTATAATTTAGTGTTCAACTAATGTTTGCTATTATTAGCACTCTCTGATAGAATGCAAATTATCTGGAATACAAGAATTTCATTTGTCTTAGCAACTTCAAGTTCACCTATTTTAAGTTATAGTAATTTGATAAAATTTTTAAACGTTTAGGTGAAAGATCACTAAGCTTTAAGCCAGTTTACTTCTTGGAACTCTCATTATATTACCAAAATATGTTTAAGGTCATCCCATGATTTGTCTATGTACCAGTGTACAGAAAATTTTCAAACATGCTAAATTTACAGTAAACAATGACTAATATTTATTGAGCATTTACCAAGTGAAAAGCTCTGTTCAAAATGTTTTATGTGGATAACCTGGTTTAATACGCACAATAGCGTTGAGATCAGCATTCTTATTTTACGTAGAGGAAACAAAAGTGTGGGAAAGTCCCACAGCCAGTAAATGGAGAGCAGATTAGAACCAATGCAATTTGTCTCAAGAGCTTACATTCTTAAGGGAATTCTATGCTATAAACACATTCTCCTCTAATCTTTGGTTTCAATCCTGAGATGCTGTTTCTGAATACCAAAACACAGAAACACTTAAAAAAAATCCAAATCCAGTGGAATGCCGAATGCCAAGCTCATCCCTACACTGAAGCTGCTTCAGGTCTCAACTTGCCGTAGCCTGTTTTGGGAACAGTGCTCCATGTGATAATGAACTGTGATCACTGGTTTCTGTTGTACTTGGATTTCTTTAACTGTGCAGATGGTGTGGAGACCCCAAAGACAAAGTATTTTAAAGCTTATATGGTAGGAAAGACAGTGATTCAGTTCCAAAAGCAATGCATTAGACATCTCGCATATCGCCTGCTGCCCTGCTGGCTTGTGTTTGGATGTCTTCCTGAGAATACTGTCCCTGAAGCGCAATGTGGACATGAATAAAAACATGTAATCCCGGAGGTAAGTGGAGCATCCTGAACTTCTAGATGTTCCAATAAGACTACACATTGTCTAGTTCTAAGTCTTGGTCCCTGCTAATATAGAGAGAGGTTAATGCTGAAAAATGTAAGGACATTAAATTGTAGTAATTCATTGGTAATAATAGCACATACCTGTGTCTTGCAATACACTGTTCTTAAGCTTGATTTGAATTAATGAATTTAATCCTCATAACAAGTGTATGATATAGGTATTCCTTTATTTTTTTGAGATGAATTCTCAGTCTGTCACCCAGGCTGGAGTGCAGTGGCACAACCTTGGCTCACTGTAACCTCCACCTCCTCCTGGGTTCAAGTGATTCCCCTGCTTCAGCCTCCTGAGTAGCTGGGATTATAGGCATGTGCCACTACGCCTGGCTAAGTTTTGTATTTTTAGTAGAGATGGGGTTTCAACATGTTGGTCAGGCTGGTCTCAAACTCCCTACCTCCTGATTCCCCCACCTCGGCCTCCCAAAGTGCTGGGATTACAGGTGTGAGCCACTACACCTGGCTTGATATAGGTATTCTTATCATCCCTATTTTATCAGCTTGGAGAACTGAGTCACAGAGAGATTAGGATTTCAAATCAGGCAATCTGGATTCCAAGTTCAAGCTTTAACTACTAAGGAATAGTGCTTATCATTATGTTTATCTATTGATAATAGCAGAGTTAAATGTCATTTTATTAATTATGTAGAAACTCTCTCTTTGTTTCAGGACACTCATAATACATCCTTGCTGACAAAGCACTACCCATGCCCACTGTTTGGATGTAATTGTGTTTATACTTTTAAACTCGTCAACTGCCAATCAAAATGTCATTCTCAAATATTGTCCTTCCACTTTAGATTTGATTTTTTTTTGCCTTTAGGGATTAAAACTGAAACTACTCTGGTTCTCCTCAGTCCCCAGTATTAAACCACTGGCAGAAGCTGGTAACAAGCTAGGAGGAAGATGGGATTATGTGTGCAAGTCTTCATTGTTTGAACAAGTGGTGAATGTGTGAGTTGTGAGCTTGGGGGCATAAAGAGCTTGGTGAAATATCTACTCGCAGACCATTAAATCTTGGGATATGAGGGATATTAAAGATCGTATTGTCTGGCCATTCATCAGATGCTTAAAATTTGTGTCTATTTAACTGTTTTCAGTTTATGCAACTTCTTAATAATATTTCATCCATCTTGGATAGATCTAACTTCATTATTTTGAACTGAAATCACTGTACTTTTAATTTCAACAGTAGGTGTCAGTTCGAAAACTCCAGAAATCACATTAAAAAGTGGTCTAATCTTCTTTCAGGGCATATCAAGGCCAGTTATATGTCCAGTATGAGTCTTTACTTCTCAAGGTCCTTGGACTCTTTCTGTCATAGGACTTTGAGTGTCCTTATTACTCTGGTCATACTAATGTGTCAAACGATGTGTCGATGAGGGTGTAAGCCAAACAATACTGGTTTCAGTGTGGGAAATCTGTGTGAATGTTTGGTAGAGAATGCTCAGGATGAGCAATGACAGCATGAATAAGAGAGACAATTGTTTGCGAGAGAAGCTTACTGGATGAAGTAAGTCTCATACAGGTAGGATTGGTATCACCCAGAATTTATCTTCTGTACCCAAATTTGCATACTAGTTGCCATAATGAATAGTATACCGATTTACTGATGAGAAATATGCTTTATTGAAAATAATATAAACTGTCCCATGGTGAACAGACAGCCTATATAATTATTTTATTAATAGATAAGAGCTATATCTAGTATAATTCTACTTCACTGTGGGTTTTCTCAATCAAATTTTAAACTTTACTGAAGAAAATCCCTTCATGTGTTTTTATTATTTACTTCATGCATTTATGAAGTAAAAATACATGCATTCTTGTTCTATTGCCTAATTGAAGTAAAATTTAAATGCAATCAAATGCAGAAATTTTAAATGCATAATTTATTGAGTTTTGGTAAATGTAACTTATGTAACCAACACATTCATCAAGACATGCAACACTCCACTTGGGAAAATTTCCTCACATCCCTTCTAGTCAGTCTCTTCCCCACCCATCCACAACCAATCATCTAGTTTTTGTCATTATAGATGTGTTTGGCTTCATCTTGAATTTCATATAAATGAAAATTTTCAGTATATACAATTTTCAGTATATATACATCTCAAAAAACAGAATTTTTGAGATGTATCGTGTTGTTGTGTATCACTAGTTAATTATTTAAAATTGCGGAGTATAAGATCTATTGTGTAAGTATTCCATGGTGTATTTATTCGTTTTTATTTTGATAGACATTTGGATTATTTTCAGTTTTTTACTAACTTGCTTAAAGCTTCCGGAAGTCTTCATGCAAAGTCTTGTTTGTTGCTGCTGTTGCTTTTCCTGCGTTTTAACTTTTCTGGTATAAAAACCTAGGAGCAGAAGTACAGGGTCATAGGGTAAGCTCTTGTTGAACTTTATAATGAACCTGCAAATGAATTTGCAATCAATTTGACACTGTTTAAGTGACATTTCTAGAAGTGTTATTTTCGGATCGTTTGTAACGTAGTACACTCCCAAGGTATGAGAGTTGCAGTTGGTTCATATGCTCACCAATAAATAGTATTTTCAGTCTTGAAAAATGGAGTTTCTCTGCGTCATTTTAATTTTCATTTCCCTGATGACTAATGACGTTGATAACTTTTCATGTAATTACTGATCATTTGTATGTCCTCTGTTCTTCCGTTCAAATATTTTGCTTATTTTAAAATTTGTGTTGTCTTTTTGTTATTGATATGCAGAATGTGTTATGTATATACGTGTGTGCGTGTGTGTGTGTGTGTGTATGGCATATATATATATATATGTTGGTTACTCCCCACTTCCCCCTTCCCTTATAGATTTTCCTGTTCTGGGTATGTCAACTAAACAGAGTCATATAATATGTGACCTCTTTTGACAGTCTTCTTTCACTTAGCATAATGTTTTCAAGGTTTGCCCATGTAGCATGAGTCAATACTTTATACCTTTTTTGTTTTGTTTTGTTTTGTTTTGTTTTGAGACGGAGTTTCGCTGCTGTTACCCAGGCTGGAGTGCAATGGCGCGATCTCGGCTCACCGCAACCTCCGCCTCCTGGATTCAGGCAATTCTCCTGCCTCAGCCTCCTGAGTAGCTGGGATTACAGGCGTGCGCCACCATGCCCAGCTAATTTTTTGTTTTTTTAGTAGAGACGGGGTTTCACCATATTGACTAGGATGGTCTCGATATCTTGACCTCGGGATCCACCCGCCTCGGCCTCCCAAAGTGCTGGAATTGCAGGCTTGAGCCACCGCGCCCGGCCCCTTTATACCTTTTTATGGCTAAATATTTTATTGTATGCATGGGTATATTTTGTTTATTCTTTTTAATAATTTGCTAGGGTTTGATTTGCTAGAATTTTATTACTTTTCACACCTATGTGTATGAGAATATTAATTTGCATTTTTTTCAGTAATAGGTTTGTTAGATTTGTGACAGGATTTATTTCTTCCTCTAATTTAGGAAAGAGTTTGTTTAAAATTAGCATTCTTCTTTCTTTAATGTTTAATATGTAGTCCAGCCATTAAACAACCAGGCCTCCAGCTTTCTCTATGGGAAAGTTTTAATTTACAAATTAAATTTCTTTACCAGGCAGGATTATATGTATTTTCTTTATTTTTCCTGTCAATTTTTAGTTCATGCTTTTCAAGAAATGTATACTTTTACCTAAATTGAATATACTAACATAAGGGAATGTATAATAAATGCCCATAGAATCTATAATGACATGCCATTTTTTATTCCTAGTATTAGTAATTAGTGTTTTTTTCTTTTTTAATCAATAGCATCTCTGTTAGGGTTTAACAATTTTATTACTTTTTTTTTTTACAAAAACACTTTGGCTTTTAAAATTGTTATATTGTTTGTTTTATATTTTGTTGATATTTGCTCTTTATTACTAATATTATTATTTTTATTTATTTGGGTTTAATTTTCTCTACTTTGTTATCTTCTTACAGTAATCCTGAGATTATTGCTTTTAATTTTTTTAAATATAAGAATTTCAATCTTATTTATTTCTAATACTTAGTCAAACTGGATCATACAAATTTAGAGTGATTTGTTTTCATGAACATACATTTTCAGATATTACCTAATGTCCCCTGTTATTTCTTCTTTTCCTTAGGTGATTTACAAATGTGCCATTTCATTTCAAAATACTGAAGATTTTCTTCATCTTATTAAATTTTAATTCAATACCATTGTGATCAAAGAACATATGTTATAAAATTTCAATACTTTAAATTTACTGATATTTATTATATGGTATATCATGCATGAATCGTAAACATTTTTAGCATTTGAAATGAATGAATGTTCTGCAATTGTTGCAGTAGTATCCTGTAAATATCAATTAGATTAAAATAGTTGAGATAGTGCTCATGTCTTCTACTTACCTACTGATTTTTTAAAAATCATCAGTGAACTTTAGTTTTTAGACAGTTTTACATTCCCAGTAAAACTGAGTGGAAAGTACAGAGAGTTTCTATATACATCCCTGTCCCCAAATATAGACAACCTCCATCACTATCAACATCTCCCAACACAGTGGTACATTGGTTGCAATCTATTGACACATCATCATTAATCCATATTCATAGTTTACATTATGGTTCTCAGAGAGAGTTGTACATTCTATGAGGTTTGAAAAATGTATAAGATATATACACCATCACAGCATCACACAGAATTATTTCACTACCCCAAAAATCCTCTGTGTTCTACATTTATCTCTCTCTATCCCTACTGCTTGATAACCACTCATCTTTTTACCATTCCCATAGTAACATTGAGCCTGTTTTCATATACCTATTGACCACTTATATGTCTTCTTTGGAGAAATGTCTACTCAAGTCCTTTGCAAATCCTTAAAATATTTTAAAAATTGGGTTATCCGTTGTTTTGCTATTGAGCTGAAGAGGTTCTTTATTTATTTTGGAATTAACTCCTCATCAGATATATGATTTGCCAATAATTTTTTCTCATTCTTTAGGTTGGCTTTTGTCTGCTGATTCTTTTCTTTTCAGGGCAGAAGCCTTTTAGTTTGATGTAGTCCCATTTGTCTATTTTTGCTTTTGTTGTCTGTGTTTTCAGTGTCAAATTCATGAAATCCTTGTGAAAAGCGACATTATGAACATGTTCCCCTATGATTTCTTATAAGAATTCTACAGTTTTAAAGTCTTTAATCCATTTTGAGTTTATTTTTGTTTATGGTTTAATATAATGATTCAATTTCATTATTTTGATGTCAATACTCCATTTTCCCAACACCATTTGTTAAAGAGACTATTGTTTCTACATTTTGTAGTCTCGGCACTTATGTCAAAAATCATTTAACCAATATATATGCGGGTTTGTTTCTGAACTCTTTATTTTGTCCCAGGGATCTATATGTCTGTCTTCATGCCAGTACCACATTGCATTGATTCTGTTGCGTTGTAATATGTTGAAGTCAGGAAGTGTGAAGTCTCCAGCTTTATTCTTCTCTCTCAAATCATTTTAGCTATTCAGTGTTTTTGTTGTTGTTGTTTATTTTTTGTTCCATATGAATTTTAGAATTTTTTTTTCATTGCTACAAAAAATGCCAGTGGGATTTTGATAGCAGTTACATTAAATCTTTAGGTCACTTGGGCAGTCTTGACATAGTATTAAGTTTTCCAATCTGTGAACATGGCATGTATTTCCATTAATTTTTGTCTGCTTTAATTTCTTTCAACAAAGTTTTGTAGTTTTTAGTGTACACTTTTTTACCTCTCCAGATAAGTTTATTCCTAAGTATGTTATTATTTTTGATGCTATTGTAAATGGAATTACTTTCTTAATTTCTTTTTCAGATTATTTGGTATTAATGTACAGAAACACAAATGATTTTTGCTTGTTGGTTTTCTATCTTGCAACTTTGCTGAATTTGTTTATTAATTCTGCTTTTTTGTTGGTTTATTCTGATATGCACTCTAAAATTTCCTCTACATACCATCATGTTATTTGAAAACAGAGATAATTTTACTTGATCCTTTCTGATTTTGATGTAATCTATTTATTTTTTCTTACCTTATTACTCTACTTAAGATTTCCAGTACTATCTCAGTTAAATAGAAATGGGAAGACTGTGCATTTTTGCCTTCTTACAGAACTTAGAGAAAACATTTTCAATCTTTTACCATTAAATATTATGTTATCTGTTGGCTTTTTATATATGGTCCTTATTATGTTGAGGTAATTTCCTTCTATTCCTAGTTTGTTAAGTGTTTTTTGTTTGTTTTGTTTTGTTTTTGAGACAGAATTTCCCTCTTGTTACCCAGGCTGGAGTGCAGTGGCATGATCTCAGGTCACTGCAACCTCCGCCTCCTGGGATCAGGCAATTCTCCTGCCTCAGCCTCCCGAGTAGCTGGGATTACAGGCACGCGCCACCATGCCCAGCTGATTTTTTGTATTTGTAGTAGAGACGGGGTTTCACCATGTTGACCAGGATGGTCTCGATCTCTTCACCTCGTGATCCACCCCCCTCAGCCTCCCAAAGTGCTGGGATTACAGGCATGAGTGTTTTTTTTTTTTTTTTAAATGAAAGAGTGTTGAATTTTGTCAAATACTTTTTCTGCATGTATTGAGATGATGCATTTATTACTCTTCATTTTGTTATCATGGTATATCATCTTGATTGATTTTTATAAATTAAACTATCATGGCATCTCAGGGATATATATTACCACCTGGTAATAACATGATTCTTTCAGTGTGCTGTTGAATTTGGATTACTAGCATTTTGTTGAGAATTTTTACATCTGTATTCATCGGGAATATAGGCCTATAATTTTCTTTCTTTTGGTGTTTTTATCTTTGCTAACAGGGTACTGTTGTCCTCATAAAATGAGTGTTAAAGTGTTTCCTTCTCTTCATTTTCTGAAAGAGTTTAAGAAGGATTAATATTGATTCTTCTTTAAATGTTTTGTAAATAGAATTAAAAAATAAAGCCATCTAGTCATGGGCTCATCCTTTTTGGGAGATTTTTTTTATGCTGATTCCATCTCTTTATCTGTTGTTGCTATTGTTTTTGATGTCTGTGGCATCAGTTGTAATGTCACCTCTTTCATATCTTTTTTTAGACTTACCTGTTTTTTTTTTTTTTCAGAGCCTAGCTAAAGGCTTGTTGATTTTCTTTATGTTTTCAAAACACAATTCTTAATTTTGTTGATTTTTTCTATTGTTTTTCTACTGGCATTTTATTTATTTATACTTTAATCTTGATTATTTCCTTTCTTTTGATAACTTTGGGCTTAGTTTGTTATTCTTTTTCTAGGTATTTCAGGTATACCATTAAGGTTTTTATTTGAGGG
Organism: Callithrix jacchus; assembly: GCF_049354715.1. Lineage (NCBI taxonomy): Eukaryota > Metazoa > Chordata > Mammalia > Primates > Cebidae > Callithrix > Callithrix jacchus. Next base: position 21,466,576 of record NC_133516.1, on the reverse strand, counting down.
CTTTTTGTTTGCTTGTTTTTTGTTTTCCTGTTGTAGGCATTCACTAATATAAAATTCCCTCTTAAGACTGCTTGTGATGCATCCCATACATTTTGGTATGTTGTGTTTTCATTTTTATTTGTCTAGCAATATTTTTAAGTTTCCCTTTTGGCTTTCTCTTTGACTCGTTGGTTGTTTATCATTCAAGAGTGTGTTATTTAATTTCCACATATTTGTGGATTTTTAAGTTTTCCTTCTGCTTTTAATTTCTAGTTTCAATCCATTGTGATTGGAAAAGATGCTTTGTATGATTTTAATCTTCTAGGAGCTCAAATAACCCTATAGGAAATAATCTCCTTAAATTTGTTAAAACTTCTGTTGTGACCCAATATGTAATCTATCCTGGAGAATGTTTTGTGAGCACTTGAGAAGAATGTTCATCTTCTGCTACTGGATAGAATGTTTCTTCCATGTCTGTCAGGTCCATTTGATAAATAGAATTGCTCAACTCTTACATCCTTATTGGTCCTTTCTCTGTATGTTTGGTCCGTTATTGAAAGTGGAGTATTGCAATCTCCTACTATTATTGTGTTACAGTCCATTTCTCCCTTCAGTTCTATCAATGTTCGCTTCCTATATTTGGGTGCCTGTATTTTGGGTGCATATATATTTATGATTGTTGTCTCTTCCAGGTAAATCGATACTTCAATCATTATATAATGTTCTTCTTTGTCTCTTATGACAGCTTTTTACTTGAAGTCTATTTTGCCTCAAATAAATATGGTTACCATGATTCTCTTTGCTTATCATTTGCATGGAAAATCTTTTACATCTCTTCACTTTTGGTCTATGTGTGTCCTTAAATCTAAAGCAAGTCTCTTGTTTACATCTTATAGTTGGATTTTTAAAACAAACCCAAAACACACATTCAGCCACTCTGTGTCTGTTTATTGAAGAGTTTAATCGATCTATATTTAAAGTGATTTCTGATAAGGAAGGACTTACTTTTGTTGTTTTATTAGTTGTTTTCTGTCTATCCTGCAGCCTTTTGGTCTTCCTTTCTTATCTTGTTGTCTTCCCTTGTGTTATGTTGATTTTTTTAAATAGCAACATGCTTTGAATTCTTTCTTATTTTCTTTGGTGTATCTTTTATAGATACTTTTTTTGTGTGATTACCATGGTGTTTACATTAGGCATTTTATAGTTTTAACAATCTCTTTTAAATTTCAATTGTACACAAAAATTGCCCTTTACTTCTCTTTCCCATGGCATCAGTGCATCAGCTGTAATGTCTCCCCATGCATACACTATGCTATAGATGTCATAAATTACCTTTTTTTTTTTTTTGATACAGAGTTTTCCTCTTGTCACCCAGGCTGAGGTGCAATGGCATGACCTTGACTCACTGCAATCTCTGCCTCCTGGGTTCAAGTGATTCTCCCACATCAGCCTCCCATAGGTGGGATTACATGTGCCTGCCACCATACCCACCCTTTTTTTTTTTGGTATTTTTTTTAGTAGACACAGGGTTTCACCATGTTGGCCAGACTGATCTCGAACTCCTGATCTCAGGTAATCTGCCTCCCTTGGGCTTCCAAAGTGTTGGGATTACAGGTGTGAACCAATTACATCTTTTTATACTGTATTAAAACAGGTTTTATAGTTATTTTTTATACTTTTATCTTTCAACTTCTATGCCAGAATTAAAAGTAATTAATTTTAATTACTACTTTTATGGTATCACACTGTTCCTTGTTTCTGTCTATTTATCTTTGCCAATTAGCTTTAAACTTTTATATGATTTGGGGTTGTTATCTAGCATCCTTTTATTTCAACTTGAAATATTCCCCTTTGTTTTTCTTGGGGAAAAACTTAAGTTTAGTGGTGATGAATTTCCTTTGTGTTTATTTATCTAAAAAAAGGTCTCTATTTTTCCTTCATATTTGAAGGAAAAATTTGTTGACTGTAGTATGCTGGATTGCCAATATTTTTTTCATTCAGCCCTTTGAATATATCATTCAGGTCTATGTTAGCCTGCAAGGTTTTTCTCCTGACAAATTTTCTGACAGTCTCATTGAGCCTCCCTTGTATGTGACAAGTCACTTACTCTCACTGCTTTCAAAACTTTCTCATTGTCTTTGATTTTTGACAATTTGATTATAATGTGGCTTGTTATAGATATTTCTTGTGTTTAATACTAGTTGAAGTATTTTGGCATTCTTGAATATAGATATTAATTTCACAGATTTGGGAAGTTTGGGGCCATTACTACTTCAAGTAATCTTTCCTTCCCTTTCTCTTTCTCCTCATCTTCTGAGACACTTATATTGCATATTCTGAACAGCTTGATCATATGTCATAAGTTCCTTAGTCTTTCTCTACTCTTTTTCATTCTTTTATTTTTTTTCTACTACTGAATAATTTCAAAGACCTGCCTTTGAGTTCACCAATCTTCGTTCTGCTAGATCAAATATGCAGTTGAACCCCTCTAGAAAAATTTTCACTTTGGTTCTTGAATTCTTTTGTTCTAAACATTTTGGGTGTTTAAAGATATTTTATTTTTGTTGATATTCTCATTTTATTCATGAATCTTTTTTTTCTAAGCTCACTGAGCATCTTTATAGTAGTTATTTTTACATCTATTTCAGGTAATCTACATATCTTTATTTCTTTGGGGTCGGTTTCTGAAGATTTATTTTGTTCTTTTTATTGAGCCATGTTTCTCTGTTTATTATGTGTCTTATAACTTTGTGTTGGGGTCTCTTCATTTGAAAGAAAGCCACCTCAATCAGTTTTTATGGACTGGCTTTACTGGAAAAGATCTTTACCAATCAGCCCAGCTAGAAATTTTAGGGAGCTCAAACTTTTTCTATGGATATATCTTCTCTGGATTTGTGCATATAAATTCATTAGAGAGATTTGCCAATTTGTTTTTTCATAATCTCTTGCTCTCTCTGATGTCTGTTTGTGTTCTTTGCCACAAGAACACAAACTAGCTCTCTTTTGTTCTCAGTGGCTCCCAGACTTCTAGTGAATGCTGGGACACATCAGTGCCCTAAGTCTGAAGACACAGAAACAATTTCCTCCAGAAAGCCCCCTGAAAAGCCAGACTACTAGAGGCATATTCCACTCTTCTCTCCTTGCATCACCAATCACCACAAGAGAGAGACCACCAGATGGCATAGGCCTTTGTCTGTTGTATGTTATCAGTAGCAGCAGCAAGCTGCCCAGCTCTGTTTTGTCCTCTATGCCTTGCAAGTGCATAGAGTATTCCAGGTCCTCCCAACCATGCACCAAGACTGGCAAGACAGAATCTAATCCTTTGGGCAGTCCCCTGAAAAGTCAGAATGTTAGACACACACTTTAACTCTTTCCCTCTCCAGGGATAAGCCAGGAGTTGAAGCACCCCCTGATCCCCCACTCTGTACTGAGCCAGAGGGGAAGAGATAGAATTTTGGTGAGTGAGTGTTAGTTAATCTAAACCATTGCTTTTGTTTTCAGTAGTCCCCAACCTGGCACTTGTTCTTTTCTGTGCTTAGATTCAGACAGGAGATAAACTAGTTCCTTGGGCAGCCCCCCAAAAGTCTGAGTTTTGGATATGTTTTAGTCTTCTCATTCCCTCCCCAGAGAGAAGCCAGGAACTGGGAGGCTTTTCCGGATTGCACAACTCTGAGCCAGTGGGAGGGACTATGGTGTGTGAGTGACACAATTTTCTTACTGGCTTCAATGAAGTTGGCTTCACATTTGCCTGAGGTTCAGGAGCCTTACAACTGGTTTATGGATTTCTAACAAGGGAAATTTTTCATTAAACTGCTGTTCAATGGTGTCCTATGAGGGGAAAGAGGATCTGGGCTTCTTATGTTGCCATCTTGCTCTTTTATTGGCTTTTGAAGCTATGTTGCTTTATTTATTTTTAGTAGTTGTATGGGGATTAAAAATACGTATTCTTAATTTATCACTACCTACTTAGAGCTACCATTGTAGTATTTCATATAAAATGTAAGAAATTTATAATAGTATAATTATATTTATACTCTTTTTCATCTTTGTGATATTGCTGTTATATATTTTTCTCCTACATATGTTATAAACTCTACAATTTAATTTCTCTTATTTATACTTTGACCAGTAAGCTGCATTTTAATGACATTTGTAAAAGAAAAAAAATAGTTTCTTTATATATACTCATATATTTATCACTTTTAGTTTTCTTATTTCTTTCTTGCATATCTGTGCTTCAATCTGCTATCCTACTTCAGTTTGAAGAACTTTTAATAAGAATTTATTATAGTATATTTTTACTGGTGACATATTTTCTCAGTATGCATTTATTTAAAATATTTATTTTATCCTCATTTTTGAAGTATTTCCACTGAATGTAGAATATTGGCTTGACTTTTTAAAAGCTTTCCATACTTTATAGCAGTTGTTTCAAGATCTTCTGGTGTGTAATTTACTTATTTTTTTTCTTGAGACAGAGTCTCACCCTGTCACCCAGGCTGGAGTGCAGTGATACAGTCTCAGCTCACTGTGACCTCTGCCACCCAAGCTCAAGCCATTTTTGTGCCTCAGCCTCTAGAGTAGCTGGGATTACAGGTGCATGCCACCACACCTGCTTAATTTTTCTATTTTTAGTAGAGACGGGGTTTCACCATGTTGGCCAGGCTGGTCTAGAACCCTTGAACTCAGGTGATATGCCCGCCTCAGCCTCCCAAAGTGCTGGGATTACAGATGTGAGCTACCGCACCTGACTGGCCTGTATTTATTTTTCTGATGAGGAGTCCATCATCTTTCATTTTGTTTCCCTTCGTGGAATGGTTGGGGTTTTTTTGGTAGATTTTAATATTTTCTTTTGACCATTATCTTTCAGCAATTTGATTATAATATACTCAGTCAATGTTTTCTATTTATGTGATTTAGGGTTTACTAAATTTCTTGGATCTGGAGGGTAATTTTTAGAACAAATTTTGAATTTTGAATTTTTTTTTGCTTCTTTCTCTCTCTCTACCTTGTTTTCTCTCCTACATTTTCTTCTCCTCCTTCTCTTTTCCTCTTCTTCTGGATTTTCACAAATAGTTGAATTTCCTGAGGTACCAGGTCCCTGCTTGTTCTTCTCAGTCATTTTCTTTTCCTTGTCTTCAGGTTGGTTAATTTGTATTCACATATTTTCAAATTCATTCACCCTTTATTGTAGTGTCTAATCTGCTGTTCAGCCTATCTAGTGAATTTATTCAAGAAAAGAATTTTTTGTTGTTGTTGTTGTTGTTCTAGAATTCTCTTTTGGTCCTATGTTATAGTTTTTCTTTCTCTCCTAAGATTGCTCAACTCAGCATTGTGAGTATATTATTTCTATATTTGTATCTAAGTTGATGTCTATATCTCTACATATATCTCTATATAAATAATAACATATCTACCTATATATGTATAATATATCTATATCTATTATCTATCCAGTTTTAAGGTCTTTATCTCTTTATTCCAACATCTTTATCACTTTGGGATTTGTTTATATCAACTTCTTTTACTTTTGACTATGGATCACATTTTCCCCACTACTTTGCATGTCTAGTAATATTTGACTATATGCTTGACATTATGGATGGTATGTTGTAGAATGGTATGTATTGTGTATGTTGTTTGTCTTTGAAGAGTGTTTAGCTTTATTCTGGCAAGTGGTTAAACCACTGGTGGCTTCTTTTGATTTTTTTAGAATGGGTTTATACTTTATTTCAATTTTATCCTTAGTTCCATGTCATGGCCATTACTTTTGGTCGTGGTTTTTCCTCCTAAGCATGATGATTCCAGCATCTTGACTGAATGCTTGGGTTGTTCAGTGCAGCTTTCTCACTCTGGCTGGGTTAGGACTTTAACATCTACAAGCACAAGTCAATGTCTCCATTCAGATGAGCCCTGAAGGATTTGTCACTGCTGCAGTTGCTCTTTTAAGAGTGTTACAGAATCCTTACCTGAACAAAAGTAGCCCGTCTTTTGGCCAAGGACCTGAGGGCAACCTCTGTGAAGATTTCTTGCTTCCCTTACTCTGTGAAGCTTTCTTTCCTCAGTACTTTGCCATGCAAATTCTAGCTACCTTACCAGCCCCAAACTCTGATCTGTGCCTTCTCCTCTCAGTAAAATTGCCATTCTCTATTTGTCCTCTGCCTCACATGCTACCCCTGGAAAGTGATCCCAGGTAGAGAGCTGGAGTTAACATGGGGTTCATCTCACGTTTTCCTTTCCTCTAATACAAGACAGTCCTGCACCATTTGTTACCCAGTGCTTGAAAATAGTTTAATAGTTCCCCTCCATCCAGTTTTGTAATTGTTTATGATAGAAGGGTAAGCTCAATATAGTTGGACTTTGTCATGACTAGAAGCAGAAGTACTAGAATTTTGTCTGTTTTTATTTAACATGGCATACACAGTCTATTCCTAGGGCTCCTGACCTAAGTGACTCTTTAAACCTGATAGTTGCATGCATTCCAGGGAAAGGAAGCTAAAATAAATGGAGATAATTTTGCTTTTTGTAAAGAGATAGAAAAAAGATGTTCATTTCTTTAAATATTTGAGTACTTTAATGTATTTTTAAAATTTCATTTTAAGTCTTTTATTACAAAACCTTCATTAAGTTGTATTTTTTCTTAGATTAACTCTGAGCTCTTTAGTTATGTATTAGAAATCTTCCCCTATGTACCTCCAATCTACCTTTTTGTGCTTACCTCCTACTTTATCTCACCTGATGCAAGTTGTGTTACACTATTTGTTCTTTTAAAAATATACCCTACCTATGTAATTTTTCTTTGTCTGAAACAGCCCTCTCCCTTTCTTTAAGGCTTAGCAAACTTGACATACTACATTCTTTATTACTTATTTCTGCATTACTCATGGTTCTTCAGAGAAACTGAATCAATAGGTAATATATATCATAATATCATATCTGTGTAATATATAATGTAACATATGTAATATATAATATGTTTATATGTAATTATATTATATACACTATATTATGTATATATGTAATTATATTATATATAATATGTATACATAACATATGTAATTATATATATTATGTATACATATGTATATATATGTATGCACATATATAGGAAGGAAAGGAATATATTACATATGAATACACATATACACATGTATGTGACCTCTCATACACCTCACATCCTATGGCTCACTCAAGTGGACACATAAAATTAACCATCCCAATTTCCTTTTTTCTAGATGTATAATTATACATGCACACACACATACACATATATAAGTGTGTGTATAGATAAACATGTCTGTATATATAATATACATATATATGTATATAAACAGAGGGAGGAGATTTATTATAAGAGATTGGCTCACATGTTTGTGCAGGCTGAAAAGTTTCAAGGTCTGCAGTCTGCAAGCTAGACCTAAGAAAGTTGTTGTGTAGCTTCCATCCAAGTCTGAAGGCCTGAATACCAGGGATGCTGATGGTATAAATTCCAGTCAGAAAGCTGGCAGGCTGAAGACCCAAGAAGAGCTGATATTTCAGTTTGAGTCTGAAGGCTGAAAAAGACCAACATCCAAGCTCATAGCAGACAGACAGAAGGAGTTCCCTCTTACTCAGCCTTTTTGTCTATTCAGATCTTCAACTGATGGATAAGGCCCACCCACACTAGGAAGAGCAATCTGTTTTACTCCATCTACTGATTCAAATGTGAATCTCATCTAGAAACACTCTATAGACATACCCAGAATAATGTTTGGCCAAATTTCTGGGCATTCTGTGGCTCACTCAAGTAGACACATAAAACTGTCATCCCAATTTTCTTTTTCCTATTTTCCAATGTGATTTTTATCCTCCTTTTCATTTGTTCCCACATCTGACACTTCATACACTTTACCATGAATAAGCATTTTTTTCTGCATGAATAATACATGTCTAGTTTTCATTTTGAGCCTCTTTTTCTACTTAGCACAATTCCAGGAGCTTGGACATTATTGCTTCTTCTTCTTAACTTCCACACACAATCAATTACTAAGTTACGTTAATTACATATCCAAATTCTTAAAATCTGTTCTTTTATTTTTATCACTACTGCATTTGTCACAGTTCAGGCCTTTACAATTTGTTGTCAGGTCAACTTGGTCACCTCTATCTCCATAATAGTTCCAGTGTAATCCTTCTGAATCACATATTTGATTACAGCATGCTAGGAGTTAAAATCTTTCAATAGCTTTGATAGGATTTTTTTAAAAATTGAGATTTCTTAGCCTGAGCAACTGTTAGTGTAATTAACTTGCCTTGTATGGGTTAGGAAGCAAAAACTATCACATTCACTTTAATGCCTATTAAGTCATGTAGCAGTGGTTTAGAATAGAGAAGTGGCATAAAAATTTATGAAAGCCTTTTTTGATGGAAGCAACTCAAGCGAAGTTTTTTAATTTTTATCTTTTTTAGGTTATAAGAGACAGGGTCATGTTTTAATAAATTATTGCCACAGGGAAACATTGTAGATTAGTTATACAGTTAGCTTTCCTTTCTAATTGTTAGGTTAATATTGCCAGGGATATAACACTACAACTGGGTAAATACGTAATTGTCTTTCAATCTGTCAGCTCTGGAACACAATGGTGGCATTATTACAGAACAGCTATCACATAATTAATAATAATGTTTAGAATCTGGCTAATACATACCTTGATAAATTAGCTGACCCCATCTTAGGCATGGTAGATGAGCCATTGTAGTGCCACTGAAAATACAGGTGGTAGTCACACAGTTGATATGATCAAATCCAACGAAATCCTTCTGGAAAAGGGATTTAGAAGTGAAAAGGCTTGAAGTCTGCTCCAAGTTGAGTAATTACGTTGTTAGTTTTTCTGAGTGATTCACTTCCCTATGGCTCAGTTTTTTTCCATTTGTAGAGTGAAGGCATTGGACTGTGTAACATCTGAAATTTCTATCAATTCTAATATTGAATTTGAAATTTAAAAAATGTTTTTGATTCATGTTCTATATTTTGAAACATGTGTATCGATGCTTTGGGAATTAAGGCCTTAAAGTTGCTTAATGCTATCTATTGTCACTAATCCAACTGGTAACAGCTCTTAAGTCTCTCTGTGAATTAGACACCAAACATCCTTCTTCTCTCTTCAGCATACCCTGACACTTAAAAAACAGGAAATGTGTATTTCTGGATATTACTCAAATTTACTCACATAGAATTATTTACTCACTTAGAAGAAATACTCTTTTAGAAGTATGCTAAGAAAGGTATTTCCAAATCCTGTAGTAGTTGTAAAGGTTTTTTAAAATATTGGTTTCAATTTTTGGCTTCACTTCTGGTTCTATCATCTACATTCTGAATATACAGAGGCCTCCAGTAAATTTTCTAGCTAATACTTGGGAAGAATTTTTAAGGGAATAGAGTATTACTTCCTAGCACATATTTAAGAAAATGATAAAATAAGCTCTAGAAAAAAATAGTGACAGAAGCTATAGAGAAGAAAATAATAATTTGTATTACAGTGACTGAAAGGTAACCCTGATCAGTGCTATGATGGGAAATAATACTAGTTTCATTGGTTAAGTTCTAGCATTACATACCTAGAACAAACATTTTTAAGAACAGGTTGGAGAACACTTCTTGTTGATTTTGGATTCAGCAAGATGTGTAGAATACAGCATCATTTTTATGTGGCCAATTTTACTGCAACATAAGCTAAACTTTGTATAAATATTGAGATTTGTCCACAAAAATATACCATTGTAAAGATAATAACTGCTTATAAAGAACAATAATCCTTTATTAGAGACAACCTTCCTGAAATAACTTGGTATCAATGAGGGATGAAAGAGAGATATTGGGGAAGTTTTCTGCAGAAATGGAGAATCTGTAAAGAAAACGGTGAACTTGAATGAGTTGAGTACTATGTATAATTTGATTATGAATTGCTCTGTTGTGATCAGACTCAAAAAGACTAATTTATAGAGACTACTTATAAATAAACAAGCATTTAATTAATAAGTCAGATGCTAATGGATGCACTTGCACTGGGAGAGAGATATCACCTGCTCTACTACCAATGGAAATTGTCCTTCAATTTTCTATAAAGGATTCCATGTATGGCTTATAAAAAGCCAAACAGTCATCACAAGGTTTCTTGGGATATGTGAAATTAGTACAGATAGGGTTGGGTAGGTCTAAAGAATATTTGTGGAGGCTCAGCTGAAATCTGGTTTGTCTTGCCCCACTATTGTTTTTTTGCCCCACTCTGCTGCCCAGTATGGAATGCAGTGGTGCAATCTCAGCTCACTGCAGCCTCAACCTCCTGGGCTCAACCAATCCTCCCACAACAGCCTCTGAAGTAGCTAGGACTACAGGTGTGTGCCACTATGCCAGGCTGAGTTTTGTATTTTTAGTAGAGATGGGGTTTTGCTGTGTTTCCCAGGCTGGTCTCAAACCCTTGGGATCAAGGGGTCTGCCCACCTCAGCTTCTCAAAGTGTTGGGAATTACAGGTATAAGCCACCCCACTCAGCCCACACTACTATTTTGTAAATCATCCTGGTTATTAGGGTATTGAGTGGCAACTCTTCTATTCACTCATTTGTCAACAAAAGTTTATTGAGTAGAGACTATGTGATGAAATAGTTCTGGTCTCTAGAAATACTTTGGTAAATCAGATAAAGTTCCTGCCCTCATAAAGCTTACATTCTAGCAGGAAGGAGATAAGCATGGAATCAGATAACTACAATTAAACCCTTATTTTCCAGTTGTGGTTTGGGTGTATTCTTTATCTGTCAAAATATTCTTTTTTTTTTTTTTAAAAAAGAAGCAATTTCTCATGACAAACATGTTATAGAAATTGCAGCCCATTTAAAATTTCTCCTTAATTTATGAATATATGTAAAATTGTCTTTTCCATAGATGATCCTAAAAAGCCAGGATCACTCTGGTTTACACTTAAAGAATTAGTGATTATATGTTTAATTAGTTTAGTTCCAATTGTAAGCCCAGCAGTGCAATAGTCACTTTCTGTATAATACCTCACAGAGTCCTTACAATACTCTATAATGAGGTATTCTTATCTATATTTAGAGGAAACAACTGAGACTCAGAGTGGTCATGTAGATTGTCTAAGTTCACATAATTAACAAATGACAGAACCAAGATTTGAATCAAAGTTAGCCAGGCTGAAAAGTTATGTTCTTTTCCACTATACCACTCTGTCCCTCATTTAGTAGGTCTTTCCTAAGGCAATAATTACAACTAGCTAATTACATTTCATTTAGAGATTGAGAAGTTATGACTTCTTCTTTAGTTTATTTGGGTGGAATCTATTCTGAGCAAAGAGATCCTTATGCCTTTAATCAGTCTGATTGGACCACTTTTCTTCGCAAAATCTCTGAGATCTAATTTGTCTTAGAGAGTGTAGTCAAGTGGTTCAACTTTCTTTGCCCAAAGCTTGAATGTCCTCTAAAAGTGAAAACAAGCTCACTATGAGTAGAGACAGGTAACTCCAACTGTGAGTGGATTTGAGAAATAGAACTTTTTAAAAATATTGAGTCAAGAATTGCCTCCTTAAAATACCAGCATCTACCACACTGAAGAATTACAATATTTTATCCATAAAAGAACCCAATGGACATTATGTGGACAATTTTGTTTTCTTCTGGAAGCTACTTTTTCTAGCACCTACAGTTTCATTCTCTTCACCATGTGTCACTCTCCTCTGGATATGGGCCTTTTGAAACCAGCTATAGTTATGGGATTGAATTCACAGCTTTGCTAGAAGGTAAACATTTCACAGGAGCTATGCACATACTTATGAAGGGTTTTTTGTGGTAGAGAAAGATCAGTGGTTGTGGAGAAAAGCTTGTTCAGAAGTCGTTCAAACATCACTATTCATAGTTGAAGACTGTTCTTTATAATGCTCACTGTCCTTTGTGATACAATTTATCATGTAAATTCACATGGTAAATACCTTGTAGAATTAGTGCCAAGGAAAATATGTTGGTAATGATAAATTTGCACAATTGTTTTGATAATTAGAGCTTATACACAAATAATTGTGGGGGCCAGGGTGCAAGTGTTCGGTTGGTACCTACATGTGGGAGTATCCTTAGTATTTGATTCCTCGGGTAGTTGTAGCTGACGCACAAATCCTCTACAATGTTACACTGGAGAGTGCTGCTTCTCACAGGTGTTCCTGATCATCGTGGGGCTTGTTCCTCTTGGACATGGCTCAGCTGATCTTGTGTGAGTCTTTGTATCAGTTTACTGATAATTCAAGTTCTCCTTAAGCTATCTCATCTGACTTCTCCTCCATCTCCTCTTCCAGGAACAGGAGAAGTCAAAGTCCAGATAAGGTAGTTGTGGCGATTACCGTGAAATAGATGCCTAGCTCTTAAACACACTTACTGACTTACTGACCAAATGGAAATACAAAGGTCTGCTATACTCATGACTATACCCTGAGTCTGCACCCAAGCTTATACAACTGGTGTGGGCTAGACCTGGGATGAGAGTCTAAAAAGTCTAGCTCCAGAACCAGTTCTCTTAAATCCTACAGTATAGTGCTTCACTAATAATACTTTAAAATAATAAAATAAGTGTGAAATCAAGACCCTACTTCTATTTAAGAAATTCTAAAATTTAAAGTGTTGTAGAGAGAAATCTATGTTTTGATATGTGTTAAATAGCTCTTTGGATAACTTTAATACTGAAACAAAATAAATTTGTAGTAACATTCTCAGAAGGATGAGATAATTTACATGAGTCAACTGTCCAGATATCAAAACTTACTCCTTTTAGAATAGAGTCTCTTCTAAAAATTAAAATATCAGAGAGGGAGACAGAGCAAGATGGTCAAATAGAATCCTTTCGCTGATTGTCCTCCCAGCAAGAATAACAAATTGAACAACTATCCACATAAAAAAAGTACCTTCAAAGAATCAAAAATCAGATGAGCAATTACAGTACCTGGTTTTAACTTCATATTTCTGAAAGAGGCACTGAACAGGCTGGAAAAGGCAGCCTTGAATTGTCAACACTAGCCCTCTTTGTCCCCCCAGTGGCAGATGTGTGGCATGGAGAAAAATATCTGTGTGTTTAGAAGAGGGAGAGCACAGTGATTGTGAGACTTTGCATTGGAACTCAGTTCTGCCCTGTCACAGCAGACAGCAACACCAGGCAGAACTTAGCCAAAGCCAACGGAGGGAGCAATAAGACCAGCCATAGCAAAGGAGAGCTGCTCAGAAACAGTGAACATGGAGGGCATGTGACCTAGTGAGAAATCAGCTTGAACGGCCAAGGGATTGCTTGCACTATCTGTCCCCCAACCCCAGGCAGTGAAGCTTGCAGCTCTGGGAGACACTTCTTCCTTCCACCTTAGGAGAGGATAGGGAAGAGTAAAGAGAACTTTACTTGCAACTTGGATACCTGCTCAGCCACAGTAAGATAGGGAACTGGGCAGAGTCCTAAGGCCATCCCATACCTTAATTCCAGCATGACGTTTCTAGACACACCCTGGCCAAAATGGAATCTACTCCCTTGACGAGAAGAATCCAGTCCCAGTGGGAGTCATCATCTGCTGACAAAAGAGCCTTTGGGCCTTAAACAGTCAGCAGTGGCAGCTGGGCAGTACTCATCGTGGGCCTTGGGTGAGACTCGGAGACATGCTGGCTTCAGGTGAGACCCAGCACATTCCCAGCTGTGATGGCTATGGGGAAAGACTCCTTCTGCTTGAGAAAAGGGGAGGAAAGAGTAACGGGGGCTTTGTTCAACAAAATGCTATCTGACTGAATTGGATTCAGCTACTCATTAAAAAGATCACTCATGATGATCAAGTGGGATTTATTCCAGAAATACAAGACTGGTTCAGTATACACAAAATCAATGAGATGCATTATACCAACAGAACAAAATACAAAAACCATGTGATAATTGCAATTGATGCTGAAAATTATTTGATAAAATTTAACATCCTTTCATGATTAAAAAAAAAACCTAAAAAAGTCTGGATATAGAAAGAACTTATCTCAACATAATAAAAGCCATATATGACAGACCTACAGCTAGTATCATAGTGAATGGAGAAAAAGGGAGAGCATTTTTTCTAAGATCTGGAACATGACATGGATGTTCACTTTCATCATTGTTATTCAACATAAAAATGGAAGCGCTAGCTAGAGCAATCAGAAAAGAGAAAGAAATAGAAAGCATCCACATTGGAAAGGACAAAGTCAACTTATCCTTGTTTGCAGATGATATTTTTTTATTTGGAAAAACCTAAAAACTCCACCCAAAACTATTCAAACTGATCAACAAATTCAATAAAGTTGCAGTATACAAAATCAGCATACACAAATCAGTAGCATTTCTATATGCCAACAGCAAATAATCTAAAAAAGAAATCAAGAAAGCAATTCCATTTGTAATCACTACAAATAAAATAAAATATCTAGGAATTAATTTAACAAAAGAAGCAACGGATATCTACAATGAAAACTATAAAATGTTTATAGTTTTAAAGAAATTAAAGAGGAAACCAAAAATGAAAAGATATTCCATGTTCATGGATTGGAAGAATCAATATTGTCAAAATGTTCATATTGCCCAAAGCAATGTACAGAGTAGAAGCAAGCCCTTCAAAATACCAATGACATTCTTTACAGAAATAGAAAAAAAATTCAAAAATGTATATGGAACCACAAAAGATCCAGGAAAAAGCTACAGTTATCCAGCTTACGCTATGCTGTGCAAAAGAATAAAACTAGAGGAATCTCATTACTTGACTTCAAACTGTACTACAGAGCTATAGTAACAAAACAGCATGGTACTGGCATAAAACCAGACAAACAGACTAAAGGAACAGAATGAAGAACTCAGAAGTAAATCTATATATCTACAGTTAACTCATTTTTAACAAAGATACCAGGAACATACATTGGGGAAAGGACAATCTCTTCAATAAATGATGCGATGAAAACTGGATATTCATATGTAGCAGAATGAAACTAGATCCCCTATCTCTTGCTAACCATATACAGAAATCAAATAAAAATGGATTAAAGGCTTAAATCTAAGACCTTACATTATGAAATTACTAAAAGGAAACTTTGGGACCACACTTCAGAACATTATTCTTGGCAAAGATTTTTTGAGTAATACCTGACAAACAGGCAATCAAAGCAAAAGTGGACA
Organism: Callithrix jacchus; assembly: GCF_049354715.1. Taxonomy (NCBI): domain Eukaryota; kingdom Metazoa; phylum Chordata; class Mammalia; order Primates; family Cebidae; genus Callithrix; species Callithrix jacchus. The sequence goes on along the minus strand of NC_133516.1, from coordinate 21,451,400 downwards.
AATGGGATGACATCAAATTAAAAACCTTCCACAAAGTGAAAGATACAATCCTCAAGTGAACAGTCAACCCACAGTATGGGGGAAAATATTTGCAAATTATCCAACAAGGAATCAATAACCAGAATATATAAGAAGCTTGAACAGAATATATAAGAAGCTTTCTATAGGGGAAAAAATCTATTAATCTGACTAAAAAATATATTAAGATCTGAATACATATTTCTCAAAAGAAGATATGCAAATTGGTATATAAAAATATGCTCAACATCATTGATTATCAGAGAAATATAAATAAAAACTAATGATATGTCATCTCACCCCAGTTAAAATGGTTTTTATCCAAAAGACAGAAAATCACAAACACTGGCCAGCATGTGGAGAAAAGGGAACCCTTACATACACTCTTGGTGGGAATGTAAATTAGTACAACCACTATGGAAAATAGTTTGGAAGTTCTTCAAAAAACTAAAAACAGGGCTACCATATAATCCCACAATCCCATTACGAGGTATATACCCAAAAGAAAAGAAATCAGTAAGTATGTCAAAGAGATTTCTACACCCTCATGTTATGGTAACACTATTCCCAATAGCCAAGATTTTGAAGCAACTGAAATGTCCATCAACAGACAAATGGATAAGGAGAATGTAGTACATATACACAATGGTGTACTATTCAGCCATAACAAAAGAATGAGATCCTGTCATTTACAACAACATGAAGAGGACTGGAGGTCATTATGTTAAGTAAAATAAGCCAGGCACAGAAAGATAAACTTCACATATTCTCACTGATTTGTGAGAGCTAAAAATTAAAAAAGTTGAACTCACGGGGATAGACAGTAGAATGGTTTCCAGAGGTTGGGAAGGGCAGTGGCTGGGGGTGAGGATAGTTAATGAGTACAAAAAGGTAGATGGAAAGAATGAATAAGATCTGGTATTTGATACCAGACCAGGATGACTATAGTCAACAATAATTTATTAAATATTTAAAAATAACTAAAAGTATAATTGGATTATTTGTAACACAAAGAAAGGATAAATGCCTGAGGTGACAAAAATCCCATTTACCCTGATGTGACTATTATGCATCATATGCCTGTATCAAAATATCTTATTATCCCATAAATATACTCAGTATGTACACACAAAAATTAAGTTAAAAAATCAAAATATCAAAAGCAAATATCTTATTTTTTACATATTTTTTTCAAATCTCTCAGAAAATTCTAAACATATTTTACAATTTTTGTTGATGTCTCAGGATCATCGTTATTAATTTCGAAAATTGTACTGTAAATTATACTCTTAGAGACTTGTTAACAACTTGTTAGGCTATCTGATGTTATTTTTCTTCACACATGATGGCACCATGTACTGTGACCTTGGAGGGCATGATATTTGTTGGTTTGTTGTTTGCTTACTTTCTGTCATAAAATAGTTATTTCTCATCACATATTTTTAAATCTGTCTATTTCAACTTTTGCTTCTTGATAAGAGGTTAGCAGTTTTTTCTGCTAAGAGCCAGACAGTAAATATATTAGGCTTTATGGACAATATAGCCTTTGCTACAATCACTCAGCTCTAAGGTTGTATCCTGAAACAGCATAGACAACAGAGAAACAAATAGTTAGGGCTGTGTTCTAGTGAAACTTTATTTTCTGAAACAGACAGTTTGCTGGATTTGTTGTGTGGGATGTAGTTCTGGTCTGTTGAGCATGGTGAAATAGCCATGTAGAATCATATGCAAAAAAGTAAATAGAATTTGTAAAAATTGAAACATATATTGCACTAGTACATAATGCAACCCTACAAACAAACTGTGTAAAATTTATTGCTGCAATTTTATGACAGCATTTGTGGGTAGTTAGATGTCTTTCTTTTGTCCCTTCTTTGCAACTTCTTTCAGTTGATGTGGCAGATATTTGGAGTTATTGAATAAATGAGCTCTAGACATTTGGCAGATATTTGGGTTATTGAATAAATGAGCTCTAGAACACTTGCTTCACATGAATACATGTGTTTGTATTTTTATGTATCTCAGATACAGCTAAATTCATTGTACCAATTAATTAAGACCTAGCTAAGATTGATTTTAGCTCCATTCTATGAATTTTAGAGAGTTCAATATTGTCCACCCCAACCGCCACCAAGTTGTATGCAAATTTTCAGTGTAATTATGTTTTCATGGTCTTCTCTGACTCTGAATTCTGCTTCTGTAAAATTCCTTCATTTTAGAGATTGTCCAGCTATCCTTGTTCTTGGAAAAAGTCTCGGCCATTCTACACCTCAGACTCCAGCCTCTTACCATGGTTTTCAGTTTTCCTTAGTCCCTTCTAGATGGCTCACAGGAGCTCCAAATTCTTCGCACTTTGTTCTGCAGATTAATTCCATTTTCTCCAGTCTTACTCTCAAATTTCTTTCTGACTCCTTTGTGGATTTTCTTATCTACCAAGATGCTTTGCTGAAGAAAGAGGACCTGTTCTCCTTAATTAAACTGTCTTCTCAAGAAACTTTTCCCCATGGATATATGGATGAAAGATTGGGTGGATGGATGGCTAGTGAGATATTACACAATACTGTATATTAGGATAGCTACTTCATATAAAGACTAGTACCCAATATGGAAACCTATTTTTGGCTTATTATAGTTGAGTTTGTGATCTAGATATTATTTAGCATTTATCTTCAAATCCTCTGCCATAGCCAAACACACCTTATATATTATTTTTACTATTACCTATAGGAAGCATTTTATTCATTTATTTGTTTCATTTTACAAAATATCCTAATAATGATTTTATTACAAAAGGAGTCAAAAATATCACTGCATATTATAGTCAAATAAATTGTAGAAATAAAATATAAGATTATAAACTGTGTAAGGTAAAACTTCGACTTGAACTCAAAGTATCCACTGAAACTTACAATAGTAAGGTGGTATTTTTATTTGGAGAAATGTCCCCAAATCTCCAATATTAGAAAAATAATAGTTTTTTTTTCTTTTTTTTTGAGATGGAGTCTCTCTCTATTGTCAGACTGAAGTGCAGTAACACAATCCTGGCTCACTGCAACCTTGGCTTCCCGGGTTCAAGTGATTCTCCTGCCTCAGCCTCCCAAGTAGCTGGGATTATAGGCACACACCACCGCGCTCAGCTAATTTTTGTGTTTTTAGAAGAGATGGGGTTTCATGATCTTGGCCAGGCTAGTTGTGAACTCCTGACCTCGTGATCCACCCACTTTGGCCTCTCAAAGTGCTTGGATTACAGGCGTGAGCCAGTACGCCTGGCCGGAAAATAGTTCTTGTATTATTGTTACTACTATTAAATCATTCTAAAATATGTAATATAAAATGATTTTATCCACAATTATTATTATTCAGTCATATAAGAAATTATGTGCTCTTAATTGTCTGCAAAGAGCACTGCAAAGAACATCAAATAAAAAGATACATTTCTAATAGACTAAAGCGCATGGGAGCTGATGCCTGTAATCCCAGTGTTTTGGGAGGCCAAGGTGGGCAGGTCTTCTGAGGTCAGGAGTTCAGTACCAGTCTGGCCAACATTTTGAAACCCTATCTTTTCTAAAAATACAAAAATTAGTCAGGTGTGGTGGCACGCACCTGTAGTCCCAGCTACTTGGGAGGCTGAGACACGAGAATCTCTTGAACCTGGGAGACAGAGGTTGCAGTGAGGTAAGAGCATACCACTGTGCTCCAACCTGGGCGATAGAAACTCCATCTAAAAATAAAACAAAATAAAATAAAAATAAAGAACTTACAATCTGCTCAAGTGATAGAAATATTATTAAAGGATTAGAAAAAATCAGAAGTGTAATGTCTAAGTTAACTTTCTAAAAACTCACATTTCCTGAGCACTCCAGTAACTTAAAACCAGCTTCTGTGAAGTTTTCTCAGTATGCTGAGCTTGAATGGAAAGCTGGTAACTTTACTACTTATGCTTTTTTTCCTTAGAATCATTACAAAATATTTGACCAGAAAAAATACATTCTGAGTAACATTCGTTTTTTAAAAAATCAAACCTGATCCTTTTGTAGTTGATAAGCATGATGGTTGAGTGTTCACATGCATGTGTGAGATATGCGACCCTTAAACCATGTCAGCACATCAGTACATTACCCATCTGATATGAAAAATAAAAACCTGTCATCTTATAAAAATAAATAAAGAGGAACAGAGATGGGACACTGGATGCTTTGGGTTTGCTTTGTCGACATTTATGTTTTCAAGCAGGCTTGCTTCATCCAATTTGTATATTCTTTTGCGAAAAAATACACTGACAGGAATGACAGAGCTGCTCCCTATGGACTTTGTAGCCTACAGAGAGAAGTATACATGCAGACAACAGAGGAAAATGGGCTGCTTCTGACTTCCAGCTTTATGGAAGAGTTGACCTTTGGACTGGCCCATGATCAACTTTATTAAACTAGAAGAGGCACAGAAGGCCTTTTTGGCTAAGGAAAGAAAATGAACAAAGTTTCAAAAGTTCAAAAGTCTATGTCAAAGTAAAGCAAGCACAGGCTTACATTTTACTATCTTTAATTTCTAAATTCAAGAAGCTTTGAAAACCGTTATATGTATGTTGTTTTTCCTTAAGGTACACCCTGACCTGAATTGACAGGAGGCTATTTATAATCTTTATTTATCCCACTTATAAGACTATTTATAGATTTTACCAAAGAAATATCAATGTGTTTCATTACATGTGCAGCCCCAACATACATGGATTTTGCTAATGTGTTATACATTAACTGTATAATTTTTTAAAAAAATACCACCTTCTGGCCGGGCATGGTGGCTCACGCCTGTAATTCCAGCACTTTGGGAGGCCGAGGCGGGTGGATCATGAAGTCAAGACATCGAGACCATCCTGGCCCACATGGTGAAACCCCGTTTCTACTAAAAATACAAAAATTAGCTGGGCATGGTGGTGCGTGCCTGTAATCCCAGCTACTCAGGAGGCTGAGGCAGGAGAATTGCCTGAACCCAGGAGGCGGAGGTTGCGGTGAGCCGAGATCGCGCCATTGCACTCCAGCCTGGGTAACAAGAGCGAAACTCCGTCTCAAAAAAAAAAAAAAAAAAAAAAATAGGGTCAGAGTTTGGATGTTCCCAAATGACTGTGCATTGATAATACAAGAGTTGCTTCATAGAAGAAAAAAATAAGTAAAAAACTATAAAACATAGTAATTTATTTCATATTTGGTTATGTTCCTTGCTAAAAATACCTGAAGGCAAATTCAGATAATTTGTTTATCTTAATAATTTGCTTGTCAGATAACTTGTATATCAGGAACAAAACAGATAATTTGTTTTTGATTAGGTAAATAAAATTAATTGAGAAATTAAAAATGTTATTGTCATTGTGTGTACAGTGTATGTATGTCACTCATAGTGGGTCTTTACACTCTGCCTTTAAAAACAAGCATCAAAAGTTTGATACAAAATCAATATTCACAAGTCAGTAGCACTGCTAAACACCAACAATTAACAAGTTGAGAATCAAATCAAGAACTCAATCCCTTTTAAAACAGCAAATAAATAAATAAATAAATAAAATACATAGGAATATACTTAATCAAGGAGGTGAAAGATCTCTACAAGGAAAACTACAAAACAGTGTTGAAAGAAATCATAGATGACACAAACAAATAGAAAGACAACCCATGCTCATAAATGGGAAGAACTGATATTGTGAAAATGACCGTACTGCTCAAAGCAATTGACAGATTTAGTGCAATCCCCATCAAAATGTCATCAGCATTCTTCACAGAACTAGAAAAAAATTCCTAAAATTTAATACGGAACCAAAAGGGAACCTACACAGCCAAAGCAATACTAAGCAAAAAGAACAAATCTGGAGGTATCACCTTACCCAACTTTAAATTACACTACAAGAACTATAATTACCCAAACAGCATGGTGCTGGTATAAAAATAGGCATGTAGACCAATGGAACAGAGTAAGAACCCAGAAAGTAAGCCAAATACTTACAGCCAATTGATCTTCAACAAAGTCTACAAAAACATAAATCGGGGAAAGGACACCTATTCACTAAATGTTGCTGGGAAAACTAGCAAGCCACATGTAGAAGAATGAAACTGGATCCTCATCTTTCCCCTTATACAAAAATTAACTAAAAATGTGTCACAGACTTGCATCTATGACCTGAAACCATAAAAATTGTGGAAGATAACATTGGAAAAACTCTTCTAGATAAGACATTGGCTTAGGGAAAGAATTCATGACTAAGACCTCAAAAGCAAATGCAACAAAAACAAAAGTAAATAAATGTAATCTAATTAATCTAAAAAGCTTCTGCATAGCAAAATAAATATTCAGGAAAGTAAACAGACAACCCACAGAGTGGGAGGAGAAAATATTCACAAACTATGCACCTGACAAAGGACTAATGTTTAGAATCTACAAGGAACTGAACCAAATTAGCAAGAAAGAAACAAATAATCCCATCCAAAAGTGGGCAAAGGACATGAATAGATAACTCTCAAAATAAGATACATAAACAGTCAATAAACATGGACAAATGCTCAACACCACTAATTTTCAGGGAAAATCCAAAGTAAAATCACAATGAGATACCACCTTACTTCTGCAAGAATGACTATAATTAAGAATCAAAAAACAATAAATGTTGGAATGGATGTGGTAAAAAGGGAATGCTTTTATACTTTTATTCTGTTGATGGGAATGTAAATGGTACAACCTATGGAAAACAGTTTGGAGATTCCTTTAAAAACTAACAGTAGAACTACCATACAATCCAGCAGTCCCACTACTGGATATCTACCAAAAGGAAAAGAAGCCATTATATGAAAAAGACACATGCACACATGTTTGTAGCAGCACAATTCACAATTGCAAAGATGTAGAACCAACCTAAGTGTCCATCAACTAATGAGTGGATAAAGAGCATGTAGTATATATGCACAATGAAAAACTACTCAGCCATAAATAGAAATGAAATAATGTCTTTTGCAGCAACTTGGATGGAGCTGGAGGCCATTATCCTAAATGAAGTGCCTCAGGAATGAAAAGGTCAAATGCTCTATGTTCTCGTGTATAAGTGGGAGCTAAGCTATGAGCATGCAAAGGCATAAGTATGATATAACAAACTCTGGGGATTTGAGGGGAACCGTTTGAAGGAGAGTGCAGGATAAAAGACCATGTACTGGGTACAATGTACATTGCTTGGGTGACAGGTGCATTAAAATCTGGGAAGTTACCACTGAAGAACATATCCATGTAACCAAAACCACCTGTCCCCCAAAAACTACTGAAATAAAAATAGAAGTATATTCACAAAAACATTTGGGAATTAGAAAATTGACTCTAGGAATGTATTCATCTCTGTTTTTCTTTCTTAGACTATCTGCATAGTCAGCTGATTTTACTTTCTGTAAGCTTGTAATAAGTATTTCTGAGACCCCAGGATTAAGAGCACATTTTTTAAAACAGTTTTTGAAATGTCATTCAAAATTTCAAAAAACAAAACAAACAAATGGAAAGACATCCATGCTCATAAATGGAAAGAATCAATATAGTGAAAATGGCCATACTGTCCAAAGCAATGTACAGATTCAGTGCAATCCCCAACAAAATGTCATCAGCATTCTTCCCTGAACTAGAAAAACAAATTCTAAAATTCATATGGAACCAAAAAAGAGCCCATGCAGCCAATTAATACTAAGCAAAAAGAACAAATCTGATGGCATCACCTTATCCAACTTCAACTACAAGACTATAGTTACCACAACAACACGGTGCTGATATAAAAATAGACATGTAGACCAATGGAACAGAATACAGAACCCCAAAATAAAGCCAAATTCTTGCAGCAAACTGATCTGCAACAAAGCATACAGAAACGTAAATTGGGAAAAGAACACCCTATTCAATAAATGTTGAAATATACCAATACATGGTCTGGAAGCCCATGTAGGCATATTTAATAAAACTTGGAATTAATATATATTTCAAGAAGAGTATTTGATATCTGCCTCAGCAAAATCACTTAACCTACTTCGTAGAAGTGGAATTCTAATCCTTGAAAGTCTGTGCATAGAAAATCAGAAAGTTCCATCTAATTCATGGCTTATGGTTTTCCAGAAAAATTCTGCATTTGACTTCAGAAGAACTGAGAATAATAATAATATTTATAAATACTATATACCTCTCACTAGAGCCCAAGGATGAAGAACATGTATTAGGTCATAGAAGTATTTTTTGATACTGTAACCTCAACAATCATATTCTATTTGATGTTCTTAGAAGATTTTTAAAAAATCACTTATAAGAAGATGCTGATATTTTTAAAACAATATTTATTTGATTTAAAAAGTATTCGATAATACTTTTAGAAAATACAATATAGAAATGCAGTAATAAGAATCGCCCTATTGAGATATACATAGGGTGAATTTTATGTATATCTATGTATATCTATCATAGATATTTCTCAGATATCCATAGATATAAATATACATATATGGCAAAATATTGAAAGCATGTACACAAAAATATAACAATAGTTATTTCTCAGTGAAATAAGATCCTTTTGAAAAAGATCTTCTGTAAATGGGGAGTCCACTAAGTGCTAATCTCTATGTTAAGTATTTCCCTTTCTCTTTTTCTTTTTGCCAGAACAAAGCTTCAGGCAGATTATTAGCCTTGGTTTGAAAATGAGGAAAATGAGATTAAAGTTTAGAAATGTGTTAATGAACACACAGCTGGGATTTGAACTCAGCAATGTATAGCTCTCAAGTGTTTCTTATGATATCATCTAAGAGTCTGACAGCCAAACTGATCACAATCTCTAAGACATAGAGTGGACAACTGAAATGAAAACAGGACAGCCCCATCTCTACTAAAAATACAAAAAATTAGCTGGGCATGGTGGCACGTGCCTGTAATCCCAACTACTCAGGAGGCTGAGGCAGGAGAATTGCCTGAACCCAGGAGGTGGAGGTTGTGGTGAGCCGAGATCGCACCATTGCACTCCAGTCTGGGTAACAAGAGCGAAACTCCGTCTCAAAAGAAAAAAAAAGAAAACAGGACAGAAAAAAAACCCCACTCAAATGAAGTGTGTAACTGTAAACCATCTTGCTGGCCTATATTTCTCTTACGGTTTTAAAACATTAAAGTGCAGGGCTGAGCACAGTGGCTCAAACCTGTAATTCCAGCACATTGGGAGGCCAAGGCGAGTGGATCACCTCAGGTCAGGAGTTCCAGACCAGCCTGGGCAACATGATGAAACCTTGTCTCTACTAAAAATACAAAATTAGCTGGGCATGGTGGCACACACCACCTGTAGTCCCAGCTACATGGGAGGTTGAGGCAGGAGAATTGCTTGAACCCAGGAGGTAAAGGTGGCAGTGAGCTGAGATTGTGCCATTGCACTCCAGCCTGGGTGACAGAGCAAGACTCCATCTCAAAAACAAACAAACAAACAAAAACATTAAAATGCAATTCAGACACCATAAAATTTACCCATTTAATGTGTATAGTTCGGTGGTTCTTAGTATATTTACAATGCTATGCAACCATCACCTCACTAATTCCAGAACACTTTCATCACCCTAGAAAAAAATCCCCATACCCATTAGTATTCTTTTCCCTCTCTCCCTTCCTTCCTTCCTTCCTTCCTCCCTCCCTCCCTCCCTCCCTCCCTCCCTCCCTCCTTCCTTTGAAACAGACTTTTGCTCTTGTTGCCCAGGCTAGAGTACAATGGTGTGATCTTGACTCACTGCAACCTCTGCCTCCCAGGTTCAAGTGATTCTCCTACCTTAGCCTCCCAAGTAGCTGGGATTACAGGCATGCACCACCATGCCTGGCTACTTTTGGTATTTTTAGTAGAGACAGGGGTTCTCCATGTTGGTCAGGCTGGTCTTGAACTCCCAACCTCAGGTGATGTTCCTGCCTCGGCTTCCCAAAGTGCTGGGATTAGAGGCGTGAGCCACCTTGCCCAGCCTAGTATTCATTTCTTATATAATTTTAGAGCTTTCTACTAAAAATCCAATTTTCTTAGATTTTTCCTTCAAAGAGAATTCTTAAATATTTTATAGATGCAGGAAAGAAGTTATTAAAATAATCTCAAATAACAAATGAGTGATATTGCTGTTATTGAATATATCTTCCAGGATGAAAGGATGAAAAGGATTATTACTGGTAGCATTTCCCAAAAGTCATAAATGTCAATAAACTTCTCCACCATATCACTACCACAATTTATTAAGCACCTGCTATCTGGCAGGCACCATATTAAGAATATTCTATCTCAATTAATCCTGAGAACAATTCTAAGGAATTATGAATACTCACTCTATTGCACACACAAAAACCATGGAAACTTGGAGCAGTGACCTCATCCAGTAAGTGTGAGAGTTGAGAAATAATCCTAGGTCTGGTTTGATTTCAAACCTCAAGCTCTAACCACTGAGCTCCACCAAGTGAGAGAAAGTGGATCAAAAGAGAATGTAGATTTCAAAATTAAAAAAAAAAAAAACAACGGAGGGAGAAAAAAGGCTGAACAGAAGTGGGTTAAGGGTACTAACATATAATCCAATAGAAGGAATAAATGTAATGGTTGGTAGCAGAGTAGGATGGCCATACTTAACAAAAATGTATTATCCTCAGGTGACGGACACTTTAGATACATTCTCTTATTGCTATGCATTAGATTCATATAACATATAACAACATTTCTCATGTACCTCATTGATATAGTTTGGCTGTGTCCCCACCCAAATCTCATGTTGAATTCTCATATGTTGTGGGAGGGACCGCGTGGGAGGTAGTTGAATCGCAGGGGTGGGTCTTTCCTGTGCTGTTCTTGTGATAGTGAATAAGTCTCATAAGATCTGATGATGATATAAGGGAGAGTTTCCCAGCACCAGCTCTCTTCCCCTGTCTGCTGCCATGTGAGATGTGCCTTTCACCTTGTGAATTGATTGTGACACCTCCCCAGCCATGTAGAACTGTAAGTGCAATTAAACGTTGTTTGTTCCTACTTTCAGGTATATCTTTATCAGTGGCATGAAAATGAACTAATACAGTAAATTGGTACCAGTAGAGTGGGGAGTTGCTGAAAAAATACCCGAAAATTTGGAAGCAACTTTGGAACTGGGTAACAGACAGAGGTTGGAACTGTTGAGAGGGCTCAGAAGTCTGGAAAATGTGGAAAAGTTTGGAACTTCCTAGACACTTGTCAAATGGCTTTGACCAAAATGCTGATAATGATGTGGACAATGAAGTCCAGGCTGAGGTGGTTTCAGATGGAGATGAGGAACTTGTTAGGAACTGGAGCAAAGGTGACTTTTGTTATGTGTTAGCAAAGAGACTCATGGCATTTTGCCCCTGCCCTAGACATTTGTAGAACTTTGAACTTGAGAGATGATTAAGGGTATCTGGCAGAAGAAATTTCTAAGCAACAAAGTATTCAAGAATTGACTTGGGTGCTATTAAAGGCATTCAGTTTTATTAGTGAAACAGAGAATAAAAGTTGGAAAAATTTGCAACCTGACAATGCTATAGAAAAGAAAATCCCATTTTCTGAGGAGAAATTCAAGCTGGCTGCATAAATTAGCATAAGTAATGAGTAACTGAATGCTATACCCCAAGATAATGGAAAAAGTGTCTCCAAGGCATGTTGGGGGTCTTCACAGCAGCCCTTCCCATTACAGGCCTAGTGGACTAGGAGGAAAATGTGGTTTTGTAGGTGGGGCTCAGGTCCCCATGCTATGTGCAGCCTAGAAACTTGGTGCCCCATGCCAAGTGGCCCTTAGCACGACCTGGATGTGAGTCATGGAGTCAAAGGAGATCATTCTGGAACTTTAAGATTTAACTGCCCCACTGGATTTTGGACTTGCATGGGGCATGCAGCCCTTTTGTTCTGGCCAATTTCTCCCAATGCCTGTAGCCCATTGTATCTCAGAAGTAACTACCTTGGTTTATTTTGCAGGCTCATAGGTGGAAGGGACTTGTCTTAGATGAGATTTTGGACTGTGGACTTTTGAATTAATGCTGAAATGACTTACGACTTTGGGGGACTATTGGAAAGGCATGATTGGCTTTGAAAGGTGAGGACATGAGATTTGGGAGGGGCCAGGGTGAGATGATATGATTTGCTGTGTCCTCACCCAAATCTCATCTTGAATTTTCACATGTCGTGGGAGGGATCCAGTAGGAGGTAGTTGAATCATGGAGATGGGTCTGTCCTGTGCTATTCTCATGATAGTGAATAAGTCTCATGAGGTCTGATGATTATATAAGGGGGAGCTTCCCTCCACAGTCTCTCTTCTCTTGTCTGGTGCCATGTGAGACATGCCTTTCACCTTCACTATGATTATGAGGCCTTCCCACCCACACGGGAACTATCAGTCCATTAAACCTCTTTCATTTTCAGATTGCTCAATCTCTGGTATGTCCTTATCAAAAACATGAAAATGGATTAATACACCCATAAATATGTACAAGTAAAAATGAAAATAACAGTTAAGTCCAAATGGATTATTTACATAAGCCCAGGATGCTGTAGATGGCTATCTAGAGCTGGCTCCTAGAAGCATTATCTCAGTGATTTTCACATTTACATACTGAGTGCTTACAATAGACACCTGCATAAAAGTACAGAAAACAGATATTTCTGATTCTTCCATTTTTCATTATTTGTTAATTAATCTATAACACTAGAAATGGCAACAATGGTGAAATCTGGAAGTATACGACCTTTCAGAGTAAAACTGCACCTTTCCTCCCGGGTCTTTGTTGGTTTTCAAGGATCATTATCCTAAACTAGTCATCATCTTAGTTTGTCTTCTGTTGTTATAACAGAATACCACAGACTGTGTACTTTATAAAGAAAATACATTTAATTTTCACAGTCCTGGAGGCAGGGAAGGCTGCTAGCATCTGGTGAGGGCCTTTTTGCTGTGTCATATCACAGCAGAAGGCAAGTGTTTGCTAGCTCAGGTCTCTCTTCCTCTTCTAAAGCCACCAGTCCCATCATGGGGGCCCCATTCTGATGACTTTATCTAATCCTGTTACCTCCCAAAGGCCTCACCTCCAAATTTTATCAATACATGTTTGGGGACTGAGTTTCTAACACGTGAAATTTTTAGCATCGATTTAAGGGTTCCAAAGGCTCCCTTTCTCCTGGCTTGCATTTCTTTTGAATTTTTTCAAGACCTCCTTTATTTTTATCATACTTGAAACCATGTGGTAGGTGTGCCATTGATTTTCAGGAAAGACAGAAGGCATGACGCATGCTGCTTTTGTTGTAACTGAAATGTAAGGTTATAATAAATTTGATTAAGGCTTTATCTTCAGTCAAACCATATGGTTAACTTTAAAGAAACAGAATCATATAACTATTCTGCAACTCTGGGTAAAGTTTTCAATTAAATTCAGGAAATATTTATTGACCCTTTCCTATGTTTGAGTAGCATCTGTATATGGGGAAGGGCAGAAATAGTAACATTTCATGATGAATGACTTTTATGACTTGCCATGAAAGGGGAAAAAAGTGACGCGTGTGTGTGTGTGTGTGTGTGTGCACTTGAGGTAAGAAAATGTATATAAAGCATGTGCCCAAGTAATTGTGACACAAGCTATGATGTGATACGTGCCTCAGCTTTTCCTGCTTCCTCTGGCTAAATCAACACCTCTACCATCTCTTTAGACACTCTAAAATAATGTACTTCTCCTTTCTCGCAGCTGTTACAATTGTAATCATATGTTAGTTTGTATGACCATTTGGCTGAGTTTTCAATAAGTACTTTGCTTTTTTGGAAATCAGAGATTATTGTGTGAAAGTTCTACACTAAGAAACATACACAGGTAAGCTCCAAAGAAGGGCACCTAATCCAGTTGGGGAAGGTTTACTGATGGAAGTGATGATGGATCCAGTTTTTGAAGGGTGGGTATGAACTCACAGGAAGAAGAAGGAAAGCAGGATATTATAAGCAAGTGGAACGGCATGTGCAAAGACGTAGATGTGAACATGAAACAGTGCAAATCAAGGACATGGATGGGGTTAAGTTCAGGTACAGAGATAAAAGAAGACAAGCAAATCGTCAGGGGTTTTATGTACTGAACTTAAATTGTTGATTGAATCTTCAATACTGTGAAAAGTTTTTGAAGAGCCAAGTTTTGGGGTGATTATTTTGGCCATGGGGAGGCTGCATTGAAGGCAGTACAAAGATTTTTTGTAACTCTATTGTAGTTAATTGGGCAAGATGTGATCAGGGCCTGAAGGAAGGCAAAAATAAAGTGATGGGTGTTAGAAACGTTAAACAAATAGTATCTATAATATTCTCTGTCTGATTGATGATACGTTAGCAAGGACAGTCTCGGATGGCTCACAGGGCTTTGAATTTGGAAACTGGTTAGTTAGATGTAGTTATTCATTTAAATATGAAGCTGAAGTTTAGAGGGAAAGATATATGTCCAGTTGTAGTTATGTTTTGGTTTCTTTTTTGTTTGTTTGTTTTTTGAAATACTTGTGGATCCTTTAAGTAGAGATTTACAGAAAAACTTGGAAATGGATGATCAAACCTATAGAGGTATCTTGTCAGCAGACACAGATCCAGGAGTTATCAATAGTGTAGGAATTTTAATGTGTAAGATGCCTAATAACAGTAAAAAGGGAGAAGAGATTGACCTTGGGAAATAATAACATGTAGAGGATGGCAGAAAGAAAACTATGATGATAATAGAGAAGTAGAAGGAAAACCGAGTGAAAAATGGTGTCCCTGAAGATAAGGAGGAACAGTTTCTTGAAATAGAGTAATCAGTAAATTTAACACATATAATTACTGCATCTTTGTATCATTAGGAAAAAATGTGTCCATTATAGCTGAAATAGTCTTGATTATGGTGATTTTATAAAAAGAACTTTGGTGAGGTTGTGTGAGCAAGAGGCAGCGCTCAATGGATTTAAGAAAGAAATGCCGAAGTGAAGGTAGTACATAACAGCCTCTTCTTTAAGATGTTTGTATGTCTGTGGAAGGGAGGAAAGAATAGAAAAATAATGCACAAAGGAGATTTCAAAATTCCACATGTGGCTCTTGCCTAATGTGGCTCTTGCCATGTGAAAGTGGCAACTTTGGCCATAAGCTTTTTCAGCACAGGCACAAAGATACATATATCTTGTGAATGTATATATACTTGTAAATATATTTTTGTGTGTAACAATCACCTTCAAGAGGCTAAAATATTCATTCTTGGCCAGGTATGGTGGCTCTCACTTGTAATCCAAGCACTCTGGGAGGCTGAGGCGGGTGGATCCCGAAGTCAAGAGATTGAGACCATCCTTGCCAATATGGTGAAATGCTGTCTATACTAAAAATACAAAAATTAGCTAGACATGGTGGCATGCGCCTGTATTCCCAGCTATTTGGGAGGCTGAGGCAGGAGAATCACTTGGACCCAGGAGGCAGAGGTTGCAGTGAGCTGGGATTACCTTACTGCACTCCCACCTGGGTAACAGAGCATGACTCCATCTAAAAAAACCCCCAATTCATTCTCCAAATTACTGCATGTCCAACAAGCCTTCAGTATGGATTCTAATGAACATCTCCAGTTAACCCTTTTTCTCTTCCTTTTCCGACTCTGACCATTGCCCCCCAACCACTTGTATTAGAACAGTTAAAGTTTGCCATCAGGAGAGTTAGCCCAAGTCATAAGCTTAAGACTCTTTCCCATGCCCGTTTCTGAAAGTTGACACTAATAGAAAGCTCATAGTTTACTGCAAGGCAATACTTATTTTTATTGGTCAGATCTTTAAATGAATGGCTGCCTTCTGCTTCTAAAAAAAAAAACACCGATAATTTAAAGAGAAAATTCAATTTCTAGGGAAAGAAAAAATGTCCTGAAATCATTTCTATGCATATTATCAAGTAAGTTTGATTGTGATGCTATCAAAACCAGGGTCAGCATCATAGTGTCTTTTAAAGAATATTGCACCAGGAAGTTCTGAGTCACTTAGTTGCAGCCCTGTTGCTGGGAGCCAGGTGACTTTAGAAGTCACCATCCCTTTTTAGTCTTTTGTTGTTGTTCATTTCATATTGAGCCCCTCTTTTGTGAGTTTTGACTAATGAGTGATTGTTTTTTTCCTTGAGATTCATAGGTATTTATTATCTTGAACTAATTAACCTCATATTTTGCCAAATAAACAGCTCATGTTTTACTATGACGATTTAAAATAATTTTCCTTCCATTTAAATAATTTAAATGCATCATTAAAGTTTTCTTGTAGATAATGAGCTCTGTGTTTGTTCAAGACAACTTGTTAGAGTGCTATTAGAAGAGATGGAAAATGTCCAACTGCAGCAGCAAATCCTGGAGGTATCTATTTGAAGATGAGAAAAAAGTTCTCAAATGACAAAATGTTCAAACTCAATCATAATTAGAGATATACAAAGTAAAAATTACAATCAAACTGACATAATTGAAAAAGTAGGACAATAACTTATGTAGGTAAGGTTGTGGGAAAATAGGCACTTACATATTGCTGGCAGGAATCTAAATTCATACAAGCCTTCTGGAGTGAAATTCAGTAATACATAATAAAAATATCTATACACATACTTTCTGACCCAGCATTCCCATTTCTTGGAAGCTACCTGGAGGCACAGAGTGTATTTCTCACAGGAGTATTGGTTAGCAGTGTTTTCTGCATCATGAAAATAGTGCACATAAGGTTACTTATTGCAGCAGTTTATAATAGCACAATACCAGAAACAATCTAAAAGCCACTACATAGAAGAATGTGTGTGCATTTGCACAAAAGAAACACAGGCAAGATAACCTAAAGAAATCAGTTACCTATAGGCAGTGCATGGGAAATAAATAGAAAAAAGAGGGAATAGGAACCGGTGAGAAGGGATGAGGTAATAACACTTATCAAGCTATAATTTTTTTGTAAAGCTTTGACTCTTAGTACCATAGCAATATTTCATGCACCCAAATAGAAATATATAATTTAATTAAATAATTAAAATCAATGTGTGTGGAATATGAGTTTACAAATAAATAACTAAACCACACTGAAGAGGATGGGCAAGTAAAGAAGCAACCTAAGTCACTTTCAAAAGAAAATAATATTTTGATTGGATACTGTAAAGTTCAATACAAAAATAAGTGTTCATAAATACTGCACTCTGGTAATAAGTGTTTCCCACAGGAGTATCAGTGAGCAATTCTGTAACTACCTTAAGTGTATAGGATTTAATAAGTAAGTGAATATATTGTAAATAATGAAAGTCAGGTTTTTCATTGTCAGATAGAAGTTACAAATAAGGAAAAGGGGAAAAATAAAATGAACCTGGTGGTATTGGATTAGGATCTAAGTATTAACTTCATCTATCTTATCTTTATGTCTACATGATATATCTGTATCTATCTAAAAAGATATACTGATAAAATATAGAAATAAATATGATATAGGTGAATGTGTGCATAGATTTCCTAACTCTCTCTGCTGAGAGGGCCTAACAGCAGTAACACCTCAATAAAAATGAGCACACTCAGCACCCAGATCTTGGTTGCTATATATTATTCTCCAAAGAAAGAACCTAGACTCATTTGGAAATCAGTTTATTCCAGGGCTGGGGTAGAGGTGGCAATATAATAAACTTGGAACATCAGATAATGCTAAAAAGTTAAGAAACTGCTAAAAAAACAACTGGGCTATGTCCAAAGGACAGAATAGCAAATCAGAAGGAACTCCCAATGGCTAAATCCAGAACATTTTTGGCCACAAAATAAATAATGATCGTATTGGATTATAATTCTTAGAATAAATATCCATGAGGCCATACTGACATAAATAAATAATTGAATAAGTAAATAAATGCAGGAGAAGGAAAAGCTCTTACAAAAGAATTTCTATTACTTCAGACAGAATAAAGGAAATACAAAAGTCACTATTAGGCAAACAGCACAGTAATAATTGTTGCAAGCAAGATCTGCCAATGGATGCTAAAATCAGTGGACAAAAGTTTGAGGAAAAATAGGACATTAGCAGAGCATCAAAGTTTTTCCTCAACATATTTATCAATTATAAATAAAAAATGTAACTTTACAGTATGGAAACCTAGTAGATATAACCTTAACCAGGCAATCAAGGTTAATATCACTAATTAACATCATGTACCACCCCCTGCCATAATGATATACTAAGAAGGATACAATATCACTTCTATGGCATTCTTGCCAAATGAATAACCTTAGACTAATCATTATAAAACACTGGACAAACCCAAATTGAAAGACATTCCACAAAATATTTGACCAATATTTATTAGAAGTGCCAAGGTACTGAAAGACAGGGAAACCAAGGGACCTTCACAGATTGAAGGAGGTTCAAGTGACATGACAATCAAATGCAATCTGGGTCCTAGTTGTATCTGGTTCAGAAAAAGGACGTGGGGCTGGGGGAGAACTAGTGAAAGCTGAATAAAGTTTGTAGTTTAGTTAATCACAAGGAACTAGTGTAAATGTTCTGGATTTGATATTTGTACACTGGTTATGAAATTCACTAACATTAGAGAAATTGGGTGAAGGACATGTATGAACTCTGTCTTATTTTATAACATTTGGACGAGGGGAAACTTATTTAAAAATAAAAAGGTCTGGAAAAGTATAGAAAGAGATGAAGATGAAGAAGGGGAAGAGGAGGAGAAGGAGAAAGTAGAGGAATAGGAGTAGGAGGAGAGAGGAAGAAAAAAATTAAAAAAAAAAGGAGGAAGAGAAATTTTAAATAACATGTTCAATTTTTAAAAACAGTATCAAGATTATATTTGAAGGTATTGCTAAGATGAGAGCTACAGGCATGGTTTTGTGCCCTTTCAGACTCAATGGGCTATATACATAACGTGGAACAAAAATACTATGTTAGATATCTTACTGATTTTCATCTATTAGATTATATGTGGGTTTCTTTGTGAAAATAAATTTCATATCAATTCAACAGACATTTTGCCATTGTTATTAAAAGTTTTGAGACTTGACACAATTCTTTGTACGTTATTACTGATTCAACATACGTTTCCAAACAGATAAATACACTGATTAATTGCACAGCTGATGCCACAAGTGAACAGATGCCTATGTTTAGTGTTAATAGACAATATCTCAGAGAAGTCACCGTTTAAAAATCTCAGAAATCCCTCACACAATTATCAATTTCTACAAACTCTTAGTAATTAATACTTCTTAAAAAGGAAAAAATTTAGGTACTAGGAATTCAAACATGTTCATCCATCATTATATACCAGAATTCCTAATCCTTCTCAAAAAGTGCTAACTTATTTTATTTTGAAACCATACTGGTCAGTCACTTGCTAGAATTTGTCCAACATGCCTAAGTCAATTAGAAAACAGAAAGAATGACCAACTTTAAAATCTCAATTAGAAACATAGCATAATTTAAAATTTCAGTATTAAAACTATAGTATATCTCAAATTTAAAATTAAAATATGATTGCCAGTAAAATTTTGAGTTTGGCTTATGGAATAATATACAAAAAGGAGAAATGATGAAAGTTTTTGTTCAAACTAAAATACATCACTTTCTTACCCTTCATGTGACCCTGGCTATTTGTTTGGTTTGGTCTTGTTTTTGGATGTTATGATACATATAAAAACTAATTCTGATATATTGCTCAAGATACCTCAGAAAGATTGCACTCTATATTCCTAATTGTGGAAGTAGATGACAATCACATGAGGAGTTGCTTTAAAAAGCTTGCACACTGAAGTCCTGTAAGTGTAAGATCCTTTTTTTTAAACCAAAATATTAGGCATTAAAATTCCGGTGATCAAATCCCTTTTATACTTACAAAGTAGAAACTTACTATTATCAAATGTCCATACTATAGAGTAAGAAAATATTTTTCATTAAAATGTTACATGCTGTCTGAAATCATCTGAGAGCTCAGTAACAACAAAAAAATCTATAAATATAATACTTCAGTTTGTTTTTACAAGTACTGTGATGATCCATTTCCTCTCTGGTCATAAGAATCATGGTGACAGCCATTTAAACAAGACAGTACACCATGTGAATATTAATTGTACTGAGTTGGCTTTTCAGCTCTGCATCCTAAAAGTTTACAATCCTGTTGTGGAGTCAGAAGATTCGAACATAAAGGCTTCCTATAATGACATAATAGAGCCGCCGTATTAGACTTAATAGGCTAACACCTAGAACCCAGGGAAGTTGGTAATAGCACCCTATCTTGCAAAGATAATTAGAATCTTCAAAGCACTTTCACATGTTTTACCTAATTGAATTTTGTCACAACCTTGCCAGGAGGCAGAGAGGGTTATGATAAATATACAAACTGATGCTCAGGAGGTCATATGTGTTTTAAAATCATATATGGACCTGTTTGCTCTGCTCAAGTTCCGTTGAGGGAACCATGGCATTGTCCTGTTCATTTGCTATTTTTCCAGGAACAGCACTTTCCTCAAAGTAAGGAAATAGCTCCAGGCATTGGGTTCCTGAATAGGAGAGCTCTACTGGAAAATTGTGTTCTGCTGCAGGACAAAGGACTATTTTTAGATGTTTTCGTTTTGCTAATTGTCTCTCCCTCTGTGGGGAATTTCTATGGGTAGAATCCCAGATGAGCCAAGTTTCTCACTAATTCTCAAAGAGGCTGGAAAGATGAAGGCCATGGCTCAGGTTGCCCCCGGGCTGAATAACTTCTTCAGTGATATCAGTGCAGTGGTTTTAGCAAGATCTTCAAGGACCTTGGAGCTTAAAGAGCTTTAGTGATACCACTGAACAATAGGACTAAGAGGTGACTAGAAAGAAGGCCTGGGTATATCTTCTTGAGTCTTGGAACCACCCCAAATGACCTTTCCTGGAGCTTGAGCTTTGAAATGAGCTAAAAGGGTGTGAACCCAGTGGTGGGTGTAAGCTCAAGTGGTCCTCCAGATGTTCTGGTTTTTCTTCCACCGCCTCTGAGAGGAAAAAGGAAGAGACTTCTCCCAAACTTCAAATGTCATTTCCTTTTTTTTTTTTTTTCATTTTGCTGTAAGTTCTGGGGTATATGTGCAGATCTTGCAGGATTGTTAAACAGGTATACTCATGCCATGGTGGTTTGCTGCCTCCATCACCCACATTAGGTATTTCTCCTGTTATATCTCTACAATCTCCCCACCCCCTTCCATCCCTCCCCTAGCCCCCTACCTCTCAATAGACCCCAGCGTGTGATGTTACCCTCCCTGTGTACATGTATTCTCATTGTTCAACACCCACATATGTGTGAAAACGTGGTGTTTGGTTTTCTGTTCTTGTATCAGTTTTGCTGAGAATGATGGTTTCCAGATTCATCCATATTCCTTTCAAAGGACATGAACTCATTCTTTTTTATGGCTGCATAGTATTCCATGGTGTATATGTGCCATATTATCTTTTTTTTTTTTCTTGAGGCCTTCAGCCTAAAGCTACAGTTTCTTTATCCAGTCTATCATTGATGGGCATTTGGGTTGTTTCCAAGTCTTTGCTATTGTAAACAGTTTCACAATGAACATATGTGTGCATGTGTCTTTGTAACAGAATGCTTTATAATCCTTTAGGTATATACCCAGTAATGGGATTGCTGGGTGAAATGGTATTTCTATTTCTAGATCCTTGAGGAATCGCCACACTGTCTTCCACAATGTCATTATATAGGCTAAACATTTGCAGAAGAACTCTATATAAGAGAAAGAGCAAAGGTGTGATGCAAACCATTTTTACTCCCTTGCAGGGAAGAAAGAGCTAAACAGTGCTAGGCAGCCTTGAGACAATGGGTGGAACAAAGGTGAAGTCAGTTGTTGGCTCACCCTCAGGGGAAACCTAACCGTTTTTGTGCAATGAATTACCTAGGGAGCTGCTGAGTTCCCTCTCACCAGGACTATTCAAGCAGAAATTCACTGGTATGAACACTGGTATTCATCGAAAAGAGAAAATGAGTCACAACCCTACAAGTGGGGGTTAAATAATAATTGCAAACACTATTATAGCACTTACTTTATGACGCGTGTTTCCTTAACTCTCAAGGAGTGAATGAGACAGATGCTATCTTTAACTTTCTTTCAAAGCGGAGAAAATTGAGGCACAGAGAAGTTAACTAATTTGTTCAAGGTCATACAGCTGGTAGGAATTTGAACTTCGGCTGCTTATCTCTAGTGTCTGTGCTCTTAACCACCTGCTGTATTGCTAAGTGCCCCCTAAGGTCCGCTCTTGCCCTGAGGTTCCACCTAGGGTGGCGTCCTGTCACTTCGACAGCATTCTTCCCATGCTTACTTACTGCACTTCCAAAAGGGCATTGTTGGAATTATGGAAAGAAAACAGAGAAAATAGAAGAGTCAAGGGGGAAAAATCGAGATCCTTAGACTCATCTGGGCGGGCTGGCAGAGGCAGAGCCTCTAGAATACTGGCGCCAAAGCGAAGCGCTCTTTTGTCCTCAGATTTCCCGCCTCACCTACCTCCTCTCCCTCTTTGCCTTCTGGCCCCATTTCCACTGCACCTCTGCTACCCTTTTCTAGGAGGCTGAAAGGCACGGGGACAAACAAGCGCGCCGCTGCCAATCCTCTATCCCACACCCTCTTCCCCACCCGGATTGACGGGGAGACGCCCAGGGTGGTGAGTGGCTTACCCAAGGACACAGAGCCCCGACCAGAAAATCCAGGTGTCCAGACTCCCACATCAGCGCTCTGTCCACGCCTACGCACACCTGACTTTTCGTAGCCAGCACCCAAGAGCTTTCTTTATTCCACGTCCCCGCCTCCCTACCCCACCCCTAGTTCCCTAGAGTCGCTTCTGACGCTCTGCAGCCTCCGGGGTCCAGCCCTCCCTGCGGGTGCTTCTCTTCCGCCGGATTCCCACGCCGGAGTCGCCCTGGGCCGCGCGCAGTCCGCAGGACCGCTGCCTTCCGGGCTGGAGGCCGTGACGGCGGGGACACCGAGGTAGGCGGGCTCCCCTCAGGGTCCGGCGCCGAGGGCAGGAGCAGGGGAGGTGCCGCGGCCCCGGTCCAGAAGGCACCTGCAAGGAAGCACCGACCCGCAGTGACGTCCTCAGCGTCTCCCGCCGACCAGCAGCCGCCTCCAGAAGGTCCCAAGGGGCCGCGTTGGAGCCCACCGAGGGGTGGCGACGCCTCTGGCTCTCAGAGGCACCACTTCCTGGTCCTGCACTTCCTGGTCCCCACCCTCCTGTCCGCCCCTTTCCAGCGCCCGGGCTCCCGCCCGCTCCACGTGCAAACTCCCCTCCACCTGTGCGCGCGCGATGGACTCGGGACCCGGCTTCCGAAGAGAGGCCGCCTGTTGGTTGGACGAGTAGCGGAGGTGGGCGGGGAGTTACCAACCCCGCACGCGCCTCTCCATGAAGATTCTTGAGCTTTCTCTGAAGAAAGGAGTGCATATGCTGCAGTGTCTCTGTGGAAGGAGCCTGAGGTCCAGCGACAGCCCAAGTGGTGAGAAAACGTTCTTTCCCCAGCCCTGAAACACTGCAGAATGCCCCTTTTCTTGCTCCCGGGGCCCTCTCCGCCGCCCTCCTCTGCTGAATTCAGCGCCGTCTGTGGTGGAGGGAAGGCGTTTCTCGACTGGGGAGAGGTCAGGGCCCCTCCGCTGGTTCTGTCTGTGGGTATTTTTTTCTGTTAAATCCCTGAAGTCACCCACGCTTGTAGAGCGAGCGCGTTAGCTTTCGCCGGGCGCGCCTGGGCTGAAACCTGCGGGTCCCTCTCCAAGCGGTTCTGGCTGGGACCCGCGTTCGCACCTTCTCGCGGCTCTCTCGTTGCGATTTGCGGGGCGGCACGCGGCTTGGAGTTGTTCGCTGTCTCTGAGAAGTTGCTCGTGCATTCCACAGGAGAGGGGACTTTTAAACAGATGGCTGGCAAGGTATCTTTCCTTTTTCTTGCTTTGTCTGAAAAGTTGACATCTGGCGGTGGTTAGGGGTAAGTTTCCCGTGGAGGTTTAGCGATATCTGTCCTCGGTGCTGAGGCAGGAGGGTGCCAGTCAGCCTTGGGCTTCAGCCGGGTCCCCTAGGAGGAAAAGAAAGAAAATCAGACCCTTTGAATGAACTGAGATATTGAGAAAGGCTATTAAAATTTTAATTAAAAAAACCCGCACCAAACTAATACCAAATAAGTGTGATTCTTTTCTGCTGAAGTCTTGCAAAATGATGTGCTGTTTCATCTCGTTTCTTCCATTGTCTAATTGTTTAAGGTTCTTTAAAAGATTTAAGTTATCTTCAAAGTGATTTGTTTATTAATCTTGCAAGTGCTAATTCCGTTTCTGTGTCTTTTGATTTTCCTTTTACAAACTGGGAGTGTGGGGTGAGAACAACGATACCCTATTGCATCTAAAGTGTCTTCTGCAAAGAGCTATATGTTTTTGGTCCATAAATTCCAAATAACTTTACTTTTCAAAATTTTAACAACATTATACAAGATTTCGTGATTAAAACTCCAAATGTTATTTTGGAGAGTCTGATTCATTTGGTTATGGCACCTATTTTCACTGTGTTCTCGAGCTATGAAAATTATATTTGGAAAGATTTGAATATATGTAGGTTTCATTCATTCTTTTGGATCTTTGACTTTTTGGTTACTCATCAGTCTAAATGATATATAAAACTGCTTAAAAAGAACTCATTAGAATTAAATAGAAAACTACTTAAAAAGAGCTATTTTATGAAGTTGCAGAACACACTTTCAAAATGAAATCAGCAACGAGATCTCATTTTGTACTTCCGTGTAGTTCGGAAGATTATTATACATTCTTTTTTGCCATTATATTTATAAGTACTAAAAGGCATCATACCACTATATTCTAAACGAAGTGGCTTTATGTTAAAGTTTCATGTTTTGATATACATATTTCAAGAAGCTGGTAGAGATATGTGTTATAATTTCATTTTTTCCTGGTCTATAGTAAATATAATGTGAATAGATTGTAACTTGGATATGTCTCTCAGAGGTGAAAATTTTAGCAGTGACTCACACCTGTAATCACAGCACTTTGGGAGGCCAAGGCGGGTGGATCATGAGGTCAGGAGTTCGAGACCAGCCTGACCAACATGGTGAAACCCAGTCTTTACTCAAAATACAAAAATTAGCTGGGCGTGGTGGTGGGCACCTGTAATCCCAGTGTAATCCCAGCTACTTGGGAGGCTGAGGCAGGAGAATCGTTTGAACCCTGGAGGTGGAGGTTACAGTGAGCCTAGATTGCACCATTGCACTCCAGCCTGGGTGACAGGGAGAGACACTGACTCAAAAAAAAAAAAAAAAAAAAGAAAAGAAAAAGAAAAAATTTAAAACCGTGTAGGATATGTAATGACTACAGGGCAGTTTCTCAAGTCAAATTAGGAAAGATACCCAATTTACCTCCAGAGTCAGTTTCCCAAATAGCAATAGATCCAAATAGAAGGGTTAACTTATGTGATTGGACAGCATACGTTTCTGCAAGTAGGAGACTGTTTTAGTTGTAACATCATCTTAGTAAGTCACTACCCATCTTTGAAACTCATTTTTATCTGAAAACAGTGGAAATGATAGACATAGCATGTATTTTTTTTATATTTGACTATATCCTAGGTTTAACAGTGATTCTGTGAAAACTTGTGTTTTATGTATATATTCAATTTTATTTAGCAGGGTTAATATTTTGTTTATTTGGGGGAACTATCACTCTAGAGGAATTCTTGTAAAATGGTATTGAATTCCAAGTAATGAAGTTTCCTTCCCACCCTTTCCACAGACAGAGGTAATAAATGGTTATGTACCAGGAGACTGTTTCTGGGAACTAAACTACCTTTTAGAAAATTGTGACTCTTTCAAACTTATGATCTTGTGTAATTAACATGACCTCACTTTTTCCTGATTAATGCATAAATGTAAATTACTATAATAATGGTGGCTGGATGCTGTGGCTTACGACTAGTAATCCCAGCACTTTGTGAGGCTGAGGCAGGCAGATCACCTGAGGTTGGGAGTTCGAGACCACCCTGACCAACATGGAGAAACCCTATCTCTACTAAAAATACAAAATTAGCCAGGGATGGTGGCACATGCCTGTAATTCCAGCTACTTGGGAAGTTGAGGCAGGAGAATTGCTTGAACCCAGGAAGCAGAGGTTGCTGTGAGCCGAGATGGTGCCGTTGCATTCCAGCCTAGGCCACAAGAGTGAAACTCTGTTTCAAAATAATAATAATGGTACCTACCTAATAGATTATTATAAACATCAAATGAATTAATAGCAGCTGAAGATTTAGTTGAGCTCTCATGGTATGACAGGCACTGTTCTAAGAACTTTAAGCCTACCATATACCATATACTTAGTATATTTTAGGTATTTTTATTATTGTGTCCTATTTTAAGGCGATATTTTTTCCATGTGGCTTGTGCCATTAGAATGACATCACAGCAGTTTTTCATATAATATTGTCATGCTGAGTGTGCACATGCAAATTGAGATAATGATATCAAAGATTTTTTTTTTCACAGAGAAAATTTTATAAAAAGTAAAGCTCGAATGAACCACTCTAATTTTTAAAACTTATTTAAGGAAAAATTAAGTAATATTTTAAACAATGTCAGCATGGATAACAACATTTTATGCCAGCTGCTTCTTCTTTATTAGTTTACAGGTGAGAGAGGTAAGGTCCACAGAAGGGAAGTGACATAATTTGTTATAGTAGGTGGAGAGGGTCTCACAACAGATTGCCGAATAGTTGGAATTATAAGCATTTTGATATTTTATTTAAGTTTGATTAAACAAATGGTACTACGAAAACACAAACTAATCATTTATTTTGAGCTTTTTAGTATCATTAAAATAGGTTATTGCCCCGTCTTTCCTCTACATTATTAGATATGAATGTCTTGTCTAGTTTGTCCATCATATTAGTTTCTAAGTCGTTTGTAATGCAGCAGGATGGGCATAAGCTATCAAATGGAAGAAAGTCTTAGACAAGGTTGAGTGGATTGTTTAAGGCTAAATTCTGGGTCTCTTATGATCCTTTTTTTTTCATTTCTCAAAATGAAATGTTTTTTAAGTATGTAGAGCCCATCCATTAAATGAAAGATTCAAGGTTTAAGATGCTAAGCAGTCTTGCTTAGTTTAAATAGCACTTGTATTAATCTGTTAAAATATTTAGTTTTTAATTCAAAGGGAAATTAAAGTGAGTTCATCTTTCTCTAGAGATAGAACCTTTAAAAAGAAACAGTCTCACAGAAGAGTAGTGACTAAAACAATAGCTAATGCCTGTTCCCATTCCTCTCAAAATGTAGTTGGGGGAAAAGTAAAAGCAATCCATCGAAGAGCGGTGTTAAGATTGCAGGTTTCTCATCACGTCAGCAGGAAAGACCATTATAATGTTGTAGAAGAGGAATTCCTGTCCTAACAACCAGGCTCCTGAGAAAGCTGGCTTGGGTCTCGACCCGAAAGAGAAGGACAGCCTTTTTTACAGTAGTAGTGGTGTAATAGTAATAGTAGTAGCAGTGTGTGTGGACACACAGTTGCTTCCTTGCTTGACTGTGTTATCACTTGGGCTATCCTAGAAAATCAGCTTCCTTCTGTGTATAGTCATGACTCTTCTGTGTTATTCACTCAGGGGTTTCTCAGCCTGGTAGCCTGAAGGATTTACGGATGCCTAGAGACTGAGCTAAACAATCACATCAAGTAGTCTTGATGTGGAGTTGAAATACTCTAAGCAAAAATAGCTCAACAATCCTATGAAAAACACATACCCCAAATTCTGTCTTTCCTAACCCCTGAAAACCTATGATCTTTTTACTATCTCTATAGTTTAGCATTTTCTAGAATGCCTTATAGTTTGAATAATATAGTGGTGTGTATCATTTTTATATTGACTTCTTTCACTCAGTAATATGAATTTAAGTTTCCTCCAGGTCTTTCATGGTATAATAGCTCATTTCTCTTTAGCACTGAATAATATTCCGTTTCCTGGATCTACCACAATTTATCCATTCACCTACTGAAGAATATCTTGGCTGCTTCAAAACTTGGAAATTATGAAGAATCATGTTGCTATAAACATCCAGGTGCATGCTTTTTAGAGAACATAATTTTCAGCCTATTTGGGTAGATATCATGAAACACAGTTACTGGATTGTATAGTAATAGTGTTCAGTTTTGTAAGACAGTGTCAAACTGTCTTTCAAAGTTACTGTACCATTTTGTTTTCCCACTAGCAATGAATGCAAGTTACTGGTGCTCCACATCCTTGTCAGAGTTGTCAATGTTTTGGATTTTGGATATTCTAAGAGGTGTGGAGTGATTTCTCGTTATTGACTCAATTTACAATTCCCTGATGGCGTATGATATTGAATATCTTTTCATATCCTAGCTTGCCATCTGTGTATTTTCTTTGGTCAGGTGTCTGTTAATGTCTTTTGACCAGTTTTTAATCACGTTGTTCATTTCTTATTGTTGAGTTGTCATTAGCACTTTTCACCCAATATTTTGGATCCTCTTGGGCACATTGTTGGATGGTGTTATCCCATTCACTTGAAGATGGCTGTGGCCATATGACTTGCTCAGGCAAATGAAATGTGAGCAGGAATGACACATGGGAAGCTTTCATAGCCAGAGCATAATTTACCTCAGGTTCTTTGCTGCTGCTGATGTTCAAGGCAGTGGTTACTCCCTTAGCCTGTGTACCTGAGTATCTGTGATGAACAGAGCCCCACCATATGACCCAGGATGGACATTTAATGCAAATAAAAAAATTAAAATCTCTTTTTGTGCCTAACTTTAATTTTTAAGTTAGTGTATTGTCTAACTTGTCTTGATTGCTATAACAAGACATTGCAGCTTAGTAAGATTTAATGGAAAGTTATTGAGCTATGGCGAAGGTTCTTTTCAGTTAAAATGCTCTAATTTCTCTATGATATCATGTGTAGTATATAACAAATAGATGTATTGATTTATATTTGTAGTCTTTTCATAATTAGCTTAGCATACCAAATTATGAGGTTTCATTATTACCCTTCTAGTTGGTGTGCGTCCTGAGGCTAATTGGTGCATTGCTCCTTAAATGATATCTATCCCTTTTCCAAAGATGTAATTAATGCCCACTGATATTTTTCAAGAACTTTGAGATTATTCTTACAAAGTTGCAATTTAGTTGCAAGACTCTGAAAAACTCAATTGTTCCTTTCTACTTACTGTAAAATGTGGAAATTACCCCCTTTGATGCTTCCAATCACATGTAGGAGAGGAGTTATCTCCATTGCCTGAAAAGCAGTGACTATGTGGTAGCTTTCATCACTGCTGCTGCAGTCTTTCCAGGCAATGAAAACTGCAAATAAATGCTCCTTTTCTTCTCCCAACTTACAAACTCAGAGTTGTGTGCATTGGGAAGAATGTCAGGGAAGTACTTTATGGTGAAAGGAGAGGCTCAATTTTCTCATCTGGGTCATGGGACAGCAATCCATTTGCCTGGCCCTGTGGTAAGCACAGCAGAAAAGAGAAGGGAAACCAGACTTTTTCCCAAGCCTGTGATACTTGCACCATGCCAATTAACCCTTCCAAATTGCCAGCCCTCCCTTCTTTCTTTCCCTCTCCATATGAGAGTAGAAAGTTAGAGAAACATGTCTCTTACTTCAGAGATTGCCATTTTCCAATTTAGCAAAAAAAAAAAAAAAAAAAAAAAAAAATCTTCAGGATTGATTGTATACTAGCTTCTGTTTTAGGCAAGAGAGATGTAGCAGGGAGATCTATACCTACAAGCAAAATGTATAATGCAAGGCAGAACATCATAGACGTCAAAGTGAAGTAGTTGGGACTCTCAGTTTGTTTCAGTTCAACAACCCTTACTTGATTTAATGTTTAATGATAAGTATCATCTTAAGGAAGGAATAATTAATTCAGTCTAAGATTCATGATAATCTCCCTGAGCTTGAAAAGCATTTAGGAGTTCACAAAGAAGTGCTGGGGCATGGCACATGAGAGCTTTAATGGAAATGAGTAGTATCTCCGTATATTTTACTGGAAAAATGTGTTTGAATAAAAATAAGATAAAGATATAAAAAGAAGCAATTTTTTACAAAAGGCAGTTAGTTATCCTACAACTGAAGTCTGCTTAGCTTTACCCATATTCAGATATCCTGCAAAGTTATCTGTGTGACATCTCTTCTCTGCTCTTGCTTCAATGTAAGTTTATTTATTCACAGCCATAGATATTAAATACATCGGCTTCTTCGAAAGGTGCAAGTGCTATTCTGTAGTACCAGAGTCGTAAAGGGACATCCATGGAGTACTTATAGATCTACTCTATAAATTTCTGTGGAGTATCTTAAAACAGTAAAATTATTTTTCTTTCTCTGTTTAGTGTATGTAATTATCTTTATGCCATGTTGTTTTCACTGCACAATATTAGGAATGTCCTGTTTGAATATTTCTTCTGATACCATTAAATGTAGGGCATTCGCATGTCATAGGGTGCCAATTAGAAAGATACTGTGATCCTTTCTGAGACAATCTCTCTTGCTGAAATGATCTTTCTTGTTTATACATAAGCTTCTAGTACCGACCTACCCCCTCCACTCATTACTGTTTATAGAAACGATAGCATTGCAGTTGGTGTCACTGATTGCCCACGTTGTTGTTTCAATGAAGCCAGCTGGGATGCGATTGCATAGTCTTTAAATAAAACTTAGTGACACAAAATGAATCTCTTTTTTGAGGGGAGAGGGGTTGTTGCTAGCTGGATCATTTTTGTAAGGCACTAATTATTTGCTTAACTTGGAGGAACTTGAGAAGCAGTGAATCGCCATGTTAGCTCAGCATCTGACCTTGGCAGTAAGATACTTGTGGGTGGATAGCAGAGTTATAGTCATTATGAAGCCATTCTCAGAATGATAGTGATGATCCTTTTACCCTAACTAATTCCAGCGTTCTGCAAATAAACTATTGACTAGAGATAGTGGACGTGCCTCTGGTTCTGGTTCCTCAAAGGCTGAGGCCAGAAGATTAATAGAGATCAGGAATTCTGGGCAGTAATAGCCCTTTCAGCCTGGGACAGTCTTCTGTTCACAAGCACCCTAGGGATTACCTGAAAGTGGTGAAAAGCAGAGTGAAAAGTTGGTGTTGCATTTTCTTAAGCTGCCATGGTATGAAATATGGAGAACATCAGTCTTTACCTTTGACCTTTGGGCTTGCAAACTTTATTGTAAGATAAAGTAAGACAGCATTCCTTTTTAAAGTGGGTAAGGCAAATTGGGAAACTGAGACTTCCTCAGGTGAAGATTTAAGTCTATGTACATTCTTTTATCCTGAAAAATTTAGAAATTTTGAGTAAATTTATATTTATTTAAAATGTCTGTGGCTGTGTGTGTGTGTATGTATGTATTGGCCAAATGCTTTCAAAATTGCTAATGGCAGTATAAATTACAACTAAATGCTAAGCCCCCCAGCTGACCAAATGGACACCGTCACAACCAAGGTGACCCCAGAAAAGCCTCAAAAACTGAGTTCGTGGCCATGACTGGGTGGCAGGTCAGATTTGCCTTGTTATATCCCCTCTGTTTTGCAGTTTAGACACAACAACTGGCCAATATTAATGTTGAAATGGAAATCATAAGGCTGATAGAACAGACTCTTTGTGACCATAAAATAGCAATTAATAAATAGAACCTAAGGCCATCCCAAGCAAGGGTTAAGTTATGCACCCCTACACTTAAACTATGTTGGCCGGGCATGGTGACTCACACCTGTAATCCTAGCACTTTGGGAGGCCTAGGTGGGTGGATTACCTGAGGTTGGGAGTTCAAGACCAGCCTGACCAATGTGGTGAAACCCTGTCTCTACTAAAAATACAAAAAAATTAGCCAGGTGAAGTGGTGTGTGCCTGTGATCCCAGCTATTCTGGAGGCTGAGGCAGGAGAATCACTTGAACCTGGGAGGCGGAGGTTGGGGTGAGCCGACCTCATGCCACTGCACTCCAGCCTGGGCTACGGAGTGATACTTCATATCAAAAAAAAAATAATAATAATAAACTATATTCTAACTGCCACAGATATTTTTTCTTTAGCAGCTAAATAGGCACTGACAATATTGAAGCAATTGCAGCTGCACCAAATCCTAACTAACCCCCAACCTCTTTTCCATAAGTGATAACTGTAGCTTTGATTGGACAGGAGACTGACATCAGTAACTTTCTCCTGATAAGAGACCATTGATCATTCACTGGCTGGCTTATACAAGCTGTGCACTTGAGTGTCTTTGTGTCCCTGCTTCACCTTTGACCCAATGGGCCTAATTGTAATACACTTAATGTTAAGTCTCCATCCCAAAGTGAACATAGGTAGTATGTTAGATGCATATTTGTTCAATATGCATACACCAGGACTACCTTCATGCATATTTATAACTCCTCTTATAATCTGTTGGATATGGATATTTATCCAATCTGTTTAGCATAAAGCCCCCACCCCAACCCCTTCCTTTGAGTGCCTGTCTCTGGTCTGCAAGAGCTACACTTCCCAGTCTTCGGAAATGGCCACCTAGCAGACTGTAACCCTTGATAATAAGTAAAATCTCTTTTCCAGATTTAGAATTCTGTGATTTTTTCAATCAACAGCAGTTACCTTTAGGGAGTTTGACAGCTTAGCAAGAAGACTTGCTTTTTACTTTACATGTATTTATATTATTTAAATGTTTATTAAAAATGTATTTCTTAATGTGGCACCTATACACCATGGAATACTATGCAGCCATAAAAAGGATGAGTTCATGTCCTTTGCAGAGACATGGATGAAGCCGGAAACTGTCATTTGCAGCAAACTGACACAAGAACAGAAAACCAAACACCACATGTTCTCACTCGTAAATGGGTGTTGAACAATGAGAACACATGGACACAGGGAGGGGAACATCACACACCAGGGCTTGTTAGGGGTTGGGGCGGGTAGGGCAGAGATAGCAGGGGATGGGAAGATTGAGGAGGCCTAACATTAGGAGAAATACCTAATGCAGATGACAGTGGGGATGGATGCAGCGAACCACCATGGCATGTGTATACCTATGTAGCGAACCTGCATGTTTTGCACATGTACCCCAGAACTTAAAGTATAATGAAAAAATGTGTTTCTTTTATAATTAAAAGCTAGTGATTATATATATATATATATATATTTTCAGATTATGCAGTTTTCTCATGATAGCAAAAAACTTTGAAAATGTAAAATCTCTGTAGAGTAAGAAAATCTCCTATAAATCTATAACCCCAATATAATCCCTTCCATTCTATGTGCGTGAATTTTTTAAACAAAAGTTATCACACAAATATTAATGTTTTGTTTGTTTCCTTTCTATGGAACTAAACAGTTATTCTAAATATGGAAAGAGGTACATATATTGAAATATTTGCAGCATATATTTCTTCCAATAGGATTTACAAGCAGCTGTTGGTGATGGTTACTTAGAGACTTTTGAAGCAATTAGAAAGAGGCTTTCCCATTTTAGCTTTGTGCATTTCTGTGCTGTTTCTAATGATGTGTACATATTGACGTTATTTAAATATAAATCAGGTTGTATCTAGGTGGGAAATATTGAATTCTTTGTGTTTCCTCTTTTTTTTTTTTACACTTGTCTGTATTTTAAAATACTAATGGATATGCCATTTTAGAAAAGATTCTCCGAAACGTGATTTAAAATTCCCTCAGTGAATGACATTACAGGTCTAGGCCATAATTATCAGTCTACTTAATGTTGTTTGATATTTAGATCGCATTCATTGTTATGAGCCTTTAAATTTTGTTCTGATGAATGTCTTGGTGTAGAAATTTTTGTGTGCTGTTGACTAGGGAAAGGATATCAGTAATAAGTTTTCTTTGTACTCCCTCCTTCATTCTGAGTTCCAGACAATGGAGAAAATAGAGAAACTTGTCAAACAGATGGCTATCCACCTTCTTAGAAGGCTGTTGGAATACTAGATTGGAGATAATCAAAATGCAACTTTCTCTGAAAACTAAATCTTCATATGTCTAACTCACCAGATAGAAGGTTTGGGTCTACAGAGAGAACTCATCTGCTGAGAATTTCCACCTCATCTTTGCTGAATCCCAATAGTAGTGTCAGAGAGATTTGGATTCTACATCTGTCTGTAAAGGCAGGTCCGGGTCCTGACCTGTTAGTGCCTACTCAGCAGCTCAGAATGTGTCCAGCCTGTGGCCAGGCCAGTCCACAGAAAA
Source organism: Callithrix jacchus (assembly GCF_049354715.1). Classification (NCBI taxonomy): domain Eukaryota; kingdom Metazoa; phylum Chordata; class Mammalia; order Primates; family Cebidae; genus Callithrix; species Callithrix jacchus. Next base: position 21,417,162 of record NC_133516.1, on the reverse strand, counting down.
AGAAATAACAGGCTATGCCCCACCTGTTCAATTTTCCTTCTGATCTCACCAAACACACAAAATGTTTTTCTGCCCTGGAAGAGTGAGAAGAATGGATGGAAGTGTGAAGACTCTATTTCCAATAATCTGGGAAAGGTAGAAATGCCTCTTTTGTGGGTCAAGAAGTAAGTGTGGAAAGTGAGAGAGCAAATATTAACTCTTACAGTGTATAACTTTCAAAGGCATAGATATTCTTTTATTTTTTATTTTCACTTTTGTTTTAGGTTTAGGGGTGCACATATAGTTTTCTTATGTAGGTAAATTGTGTGTCGTGGGGATTTGGTGTACAGGTAATTTCATCACCCAGGTGCTAAGCATAGTACCCAATAGAAGTTTTCTAATCTTCACCCTCCTTGCACCCTCCACTCTCAAGTAGGTCCTAGTGTCTGTGGTTCCCCTCTTGTATTTATATGTCGTCTTTATTTGGCTCCCACTTACAAGCGAGAGCATGCAGTATATGGTTTTCTGTTCCTGTATTAGTTTGCTTAGGATAATGGCCTCCAGATCTATCCATGTTGCTGCAAAGGATATCTTGTCATTCTTTTTTGAGTGCATAGTATTCCATGGTGTATGTACCACATTTTCTTTATCCAGTCTACTGCTGATGGACATTTAGATTGATTCCATGTCTTTGCAAAGTGAACAGTGCTGCAATGAGCATATACGTGCCTGTGTCTTCAAAGTGGAATGATTTATATTCCTTTGTGTATATACCCAATAATGGGATCACTGGGTCAAACGGTAATTCTGTTTTAAGCTCTGAGGAATCATAAATAGTCTTAAGAGTGTTGGTATGTCCTCTAGTGATGTACACTCCTGCCAGCCATTGAATACTGTTCTTCAGCTGTTTCTGCCATACCTTTTCTATGCTGTGATACACTATGCCATATGTGTGTGTTTTACATCTTTCTTATGTATTAAAAAATATATTCCTTTGCATTTATTTGACAGCCAATGTGGGTTAAACCTTGTTTCATATTTTTTTTGACCTTTGTTTTTCTTGTTCTCCTTATCTTAGCAGGAAACGTCTTTTTGTTTTCGAGTTTCAAAAGTGTGGAAGACCTTTGTTCTGGAGCTGTGTAGTGACATAGGATTTGAGTCTAGACAGTTCACTATTTTTAAAATTAATTTTTATCAGTTTACTTTCTAACAAGTGCTTCTCTAACCAACTTTTATTTCTTTATTTTTTAGTTGAGCAGGTAGAACTCATGGCTTTCCTTTGCAGCTTTTGTCTGTGTTGGAGGATGTGAAACAATGGCATAATGTGTTCAGTTTTTCAGTCCAATACTTAAAAAGAGAGAGACAAGTACCCACACTTTTTCTTGGTTTCAGTTGTCCAGGCTACCAGTTTCCCATCCCGTGCTTGAAGGATAACCCTATTTTTACCATAAGCTGATGCGCCAACTGCAATGTGTAAAATGTGATCGTTTCTTTTAAAAAAAAGTATGTTTGTGTATGTATGCATTTTTCTAATTATAAAAGTCGTACAAATTCATTCCAGTAATTTGAAAACAATACAGAGAGACAAAAATAATATAAAAATTCTTCGTGGTCTCACCCTAGATAACCACTATTTACATTTGATATAAATTTTCTTATATATTCTATAAATTTTTTTAACCTAACATTATATCAACAGTGTGTTCCATGTTAAAGTACCTTTAAAAATATTTTTAAATCCCAGCACTTTGGGAGGCCAAGGCAGGCAGATCACCTGACGTCAGGAGTTTGACAGCAGCCTGGCCAGCATGGCGAAACCGTCTCTACCAAAATACAAAAGTTAGCTGGGTGCAGTGATGGGCGCCTGTGATCCTAGCTACTTAGGAGGCTGAGGCAGGAGAGTCACTTGAACCTGGAGGCAGAGGTTGCAGTGAGCCAAGAGCGTGCCATTGCCCTCCAGCCTGGGCGACAGACTGAGACTCTTGTCTCAAAAAAAAATAAAAATAAAAAAAATTCATGGCTCTATAGTAGTCACTTATATGTGAGTAGAATAATCAACTCAACACGTTTCTTTGCTTGACATTTAGATTGACATATATAAGTCAATATATATCTCCCTTTATGATCGATCGATCATCCATCTATCTATCATCTATCTATATCTATCTATCTATCTATCATCTATCTCTATCTATCTATCTATCTATCTATCTATCTATCTATCTATCTATCTATCTATAATATCTCCTTAAGGGTGGCACAGCTTTTCTCCCCTTAATTTTATGTCTAGTGTTTAGTGTGGTGCCTGCCACCTGTAAGGAGTACAAAAGTATTTGAGATTAAATGAATGAATTCTGTTTTTTTGGAAAGTTCATTAAAGGTCCAACATGGGGTATTGGTTCCTCACTTTTTGGCTCTGTAGTTTCAGTGTCAGGCTGTCCCTAGTGCCAACCACTGGGGTTGAGCAGCCTTGCAGGGACGGCAGAGAAGGAGAGACAGGGTAGAGAACAACCAAAGCTTCCTTTGGTCTCAGTCAGCTTCTGTGTTATCCTCTCTTTGCCTGTGAAGACCCCAGGAATTGAGCAGTGTGCTACTCCATCCACTGACCACTAGCTCTTGCTCTTCACTATGGAGTATCTCTCACCTCTGTAGAAGAGCATACAATTATGTCGATTCCCTGTTCTCCTTCTTGTATTGAAGTAAGTATAAAGGACATTTTGAGATTTTCGAGATTTTCACTGTTAGATGACACAAGAAATAAATATAATACAAAAGTTCCTGAAAGTGCTCCCTTCTTCTTGTACCCTAAGTTTTTTGGGCTGTATAATTAAAGGTGGAGAGAGGCTACATACAGACAGCAGAAGAGTCTATAGTGGTGAGAAAGAATTGGAAAGGAAGGGCAGAACAAAATTCCAAAGAGTGATGTTTAAAAGATAATTGGAATTTCTAATGCAGTTATTTTGTAAATCATGACACTGTAAGTTATGGATTCCTATGTTTAAATGCCAAAATGAATCATGATGACAAGGAGCATTTCAGAATGCTCCTTTAGAGACGAGGAAAACTGATGTTTAAGAAGGGATAGGAATAAATGAAACCGTTGTTGAGTGATAACATTGGCAGAGACTGAGCGAGGGAGAATTGGTTTAATGGAAAGTTTATGTTTGTTTGTTTTTGTTTTTTGCATGCTAAGTGGAAGTGATGGAAGAATGGAAGAACCTCCTGAGGTCATGTCATTGGTGGCTGGATAAGGCAAAGGTTGAAAATTCGGTACATTGTATTTGAAATTCAAGAGTTAAATTGCTCCTTAATAGGGTATACAACCAATGGAAGTCTGCAAGGCCACCAGTCAGCCCTGGGAGCACACACTTGGAATACGGTGGGAGGCAGAATCTAGAGGTTGAAGAAAGGTGTTGTAGACAAGGCAGGAATTTATATCCTGGCTCTGGCACTCACTGACTGTGTGACTGTGCTAGTCCCCTGGTTTCCCTGCAACTCATACATGAAACGGGGCTTAATGATAATGCTTAGTTTATAGAAATGTTCTGAGGATTGAATGTATTAATGTATGTAAGGTGCTTAGGCTGTGAAATCCAGGACACGTAGTAGGTACTTAGTATTTTCTACTCCTCTTCTTTTTCTTGACACTTATCCTTCCTGGTGTCATAAAATACCAAATGTATGCTGTGAGTGGATGGTTTATCCTAACTTATTCCTTCTCCTAATTTATGGCAAGCAATGTGCATCAATACCAAATCAATGGATATACTGAAAATTGGATCTAGGATGTTGGGCTTTTCCTTATTGTTTAAGACAGTCCTTTATTCTGGTAAAAAGCAGTAGGAGTCTATATCTAGCCTGTTGCATTTGTGAGATTCCTATTTATTTCCATAAAACTAACAATCACCATAATATCCATAGAATTCAGAAAAGAATTTCAATTTGGTTTTCAATGATAAAATTAAATGTAAAATGGTATTGTGGAGTAATCTGGCTATAACATATAACTTGAGTGATACTGTTTTAAGTGCTTTTGGTTTAATGATTTTTCGTGATTCAACATAGTAACATTACTACTGAATAGTCAGTGGTGATCCATTTTCAACCCTTTCTTATGTTGTTAGATTATTCAGAGAATCAGGACAGGAGACAGGCAAAAGTCAATATTAAATTTCAGCAATCTGAATTAGTATAACAAAAAGTTTTTGACCTCATTAACACGTTACTAAAATGTAAATTCACTTTTATTTCTCAAGTCCTGACCGCCAGGCTCATTCAGTAGATTGCCTGTTTTTCATTTTCTTGCTGTGTTTCTGTCACCAAGTAATTTCTAAGAAACACTGACAAGTATTTATACATTTCAGAAATGTATCCTGGTGTATATTTGACATCTCCATCAACTTTCCTCACTCTGAACCACCGAGATGCAAGAACTTTGCCACTCTCCTATTTCAGTCTTAAGAAAAACCAGACTCTGGATCTTTGGAATAATTTGCTGAATCCCTACAGAAAGCAGAAGCATATTCCAGTAAAGGAATGGAAATGTTAAGATAGATAGTAGCTACCACTGCTTCTGCAGCCCTTAGGGCATATCCTTCCCTAGAAGAGTCTCCTGGTCTTCTCTCTTTAATTCCTAGCCTAGATTTGCATAATGGATATTCTTTGTTTCCTCTATCAAGTGGGCACTACTCCCAGTTCCAGAGAGAAAATGAAGTTATTCCTGCTCCCCTTCCAAGGTTAGTTGCTTTTCTTACTGCCAGTTGACTGAAGGTGGAGCATCTCTTTTAGGAGAAACACTTCTACCACAGGCCACGGTCTGACTACTCCTGATACAGAAAAGTAATCACAGTAGTTATCTGTACATTCCATTTTAAATATTGGATGAGAAACACTGAGAATCTGGCCCAAGTAGCATTACACCTTTCCATTATCTATTTTACAGAATAGATTGCAAAGAGATTAGTCTGGCATGCTCTTCTTGGGATGATCTGTTCTCAGACTTTTAGGAAAAATAAGACAGTTCTTCTAAGAATAATAAACAAGGATTTTCAAATAGGACAGCCAAATGCAGAGGAAAAATTTTTAAGTCTGCTTAAACTTGGTTCTGCTTAAAATATATCCAATGTAAATTACTAAACAAAATACTTAACACCTCGTTGGAAGCATCTGTTAAATGGTGGGGGTGGTGGGAGGGGGGATTTCCAAGAACAAAGAATAGGAAATGGACTTAGATTTGTATGATTAGAAGGCTCACAAGGCAGTCCTTCTCAAAACAAAGTAATTTCTAGGACAAGGGAAAATTCTCTATCCTAGTGAGCAAAAATTACTAACATCCCCCAGAATGGTATCTATCTAGTTATAGAAATTTTAATGGTCAGCCTTATTGGTCCCTCTACTGCTTGAAGAGTTGAGTGTTTTAGGTTTGGGAAACAATGGCATTATGAAATACCGCTTCATTTTTATGTTTTCTTCAACCAGGATTACTAAGACTCAGGTCATGTGCCAAGCTATGAGCCTGCATCAATCCTATTTTGAAACAACTCATAGTTTGATACGGGCGATAACATGTGAGCAAAACCGATCCTAATCAAGATATTAATGATATCTAGAGTGTGTCATTCTTAATCAGCATTGTCATTGTTTAGCAGAGACTACTATGTTTGGAGTAGAAATAAATTCTCCCAAATGTTTTTGTTTGTAGGTTATCTTCTCTGGCAATTACAGTTGGCTGCTGTAATTGTTTGCATGTGCTCAGTTCAAGTTCTAGCTTAGTGGATTGGTTGAGTTGTTTTCATCACTCTCAGCTGGAAATATTCTATTTATAGTTACTATTAGGCTACCTAGCCCTAGGTGAGTCATCATTATGATTTTGTTTTCCAAAATGCAATACTTATGGATTCCATGAGTTCCACTGGAAGTGGAGTTCATGCATGACATTGGAATCGGGAAGGCACAGGAAGGACTAGGAGAAAAAAAATATGTAGTTTGTTTTTAAGGTTAAGATACAGAAATGTTTAGAGAATACTGTAACAAACACCTATACACCTAAAACTCAGAAAGAACAGATTTGCTGACTTTATGTTGTATTTATTTCAGGGTTTTTTTTTTAAATGAAGAAGTTAAATATTAGTGATACAATTAAAATTATTAGAACCTTTCCCAGTTCTAGTCTCCAATTCTTTTCTTCTCAGGTCTAACAACTGTAATGATTTGTGTGTTCCTCCAGTCCATGTGTTTATATTCCTAACACATATTATATGAAATGGTTTTGAGTGTTTAAAAAATTTATATATCACACCTGTGATCCCAGCACTTTGGGAGGCCGAGGCGGGTGGATCACGAGGTCAAGCGATCGAGACCATCCTGGTCAACATGGTGAAACCCCATCTCTAGTAAAAATACAAAAAATTAGCTGGGCACGGTGGCGCGTGCCTGTAATCCCAGCTACTCAGGAGGCTGAGGCAGGAGAATTGCCTGAACCCAGGAGGCGGAGGTTGCGGTGAGCCCAGATGGCGCCATTGCACTCCAGCCTGGGTAACAAGAGTGAAACTCTGTCTCAAAAAAAAAAAATTATATAAATGGTATCCAGTGTTACTTATCTCTTTGTATCTTATTTTTCACTCAATTTTGTGTTTTTGAAATGTATCCCTGTTAAAAAAATTTATCAAATTTTGATAGAGGTTGCCTGATGTGAAACAGTCTGCTATATAGGCTGAGAGCATGGACTACGGAGCCACATTGCCTGGGTTTTGCACGGCTCTGAGACGTACCACGTATGTGATCTTGAACAACCTTCACGGTGCCTCAATTTCTCCATTCCTAAAATGGCAATAACGATAGCACCTCTTTATGGGGATTATAGTGAGGAGTAAAAATGAGTTAATACTTGTAAAGCTCCTAGAATAGTGCCTGGCACTTATTAAACACAATGTAGGCATTTATTATCTGTATTTCACTCTGGAATGCGTATGCAGTCATAGTAGGAGGAGCAGTCTTGCTTGGCTAATATTCTGTGATTTCTTACATTCATGTTAACTAGAAAAAATCATTCTGTGTTCAGAGTTGGATTGGTCTCAGAAGCAACTGGGCATTGAATGAGGCAGAAAGAGTAGTAACCGGAGCAGGATAGATTAGGCTGTTGCTCAGTGGACTGGCATCGAGGGCATTTGCAGCATCTGCTGAGAAGTTGCCTGACTATTCTGTGGGGGGTGTTGGGGAGTTGGGTTTATTATATCAGCGATACCACAGGGGCAAACTGAGAATGGTCTGAAATCCTCTTCCAGTTTCTCGACCTTCCCCTCCTCTCTCTCAGGAATTGTAAATAGGTACACTCTTGTCATCTCACCTTTTAAATGGAAAGGCATAGTTCTTGGTTGAGCCGGAACTAGAGTAAGCACTTGAGGCTCAAGCAAATCCCTCCGGGAGTGTAAGAGGAAAAATAAGTGAAAGAGCATGTAGAGCTGGGATTGTCCAGCGACTTCAGATCTGTGTCAGCCCTACTTTCCAAGCCACCTGGGCCTCCGTAGCGGTTCCTTATGATCGGAAACAGCCAGCTGTTTCAGACAGGTGTAAGTGCTTTCTAAGGCAGACATTGACACTGAGGCGGGACTTTGTTTTGATTGATCTTCTCAGGTCATGAATCCTTTAGGCATGACAAAGTTTTACTAATTCTACTGCACCTTGCTGTTATTATTGCAACAAAGATTTTAGGAAGCAAAAATAAAACCTGGGTTGTGACTTTCTAACGAGCGTAAGTGATTTAAACTGCAGATTAATAATGCTCACATGCTAGCAACAATTGGAGGCACTGAATCCACCCTTTTATTTGACAGATGAATAAACTGAGGCCCGGTAAGCTTGAGATGTTTTTTCAAAGCCCCAAGTCTGTGTAAAATAGCTGGATCTTTGAATCCAGAACTCTTACCTCTTAGTACACTTGGGATTTGTAGACTTGTAACCTGGGTTGAAATCTAGTTCTTTTGGTCACTCAGTGCATGACCTTCAGCAAGTTTCTTAACCTCTTTGAGTCTCAAAATTCTGGTCTGTTATAGTGATTATGATCATCCTTGCTTCCATCAAAGCACTGTAAAGTTTAAATGAAATAGTGTATGTGCAAAGCATAAAATATAAAAAGCATGACAGAGATATAGCTTATTTATTACCACTGTTGCTATATTTGGTGCATTCATAACACAAAGGCTCTATCAGGGATAAAAACAAAGCTTCATTTTGTATCATGTTGGAGAGGGATTTAAAGACAGAAGCAAATTATACCAACATGAGCCTTACAGCTTCTTTGGCATAAGAGGTATGTCTTCCAATAGCTATTTTGTCGCACACAAATTTTTCTGACCTATTCTATTATGATGCTGCTTACAGAAGATGCTATCCTCATCAGTTAAATAGAAACTTTTCAGTCTCTGTTGTGGAATGAGATAACTTGATAGAGATTAATGCATTTTGTTGATTTAAACTTGTTTTAATGCTATCACTGGTGACTAGTAACTAGACTCTTACAAAGTGTGTGGTAATGGGCTCCAATATCAGACTTACTTCTGTTATTAAGGGCTGGCATTGCTCTAGTTCTCAGGCAATGGTGAGCAAATATATACTCAATCAGGATTTAATTCCTAGGACCTACATGCATTTTTATGTGTAATGCAGAGAGAACAGTTGAACTAGTTTTAAGTGTGGCAACCACATTAATGAACATCAGCTGTAAATAAAATATAACAGCACAGACAGACGGAAATGGCAAAAGCTCATGTAAGCACTAGCGATTAGACATATTTACACATAATTGGGTTTCTAGTAGGTGCTGGACTTTGGACATACAAAATTAAGTCAACATCTGCCTCAAGAAGTTCATAGTGTGACCAAGGAGCTAATATATAATCAAAAGTACATCTTCAAAAATAGGTGCTAAAGATAAGAATAATTGTCCTCAGGAGCAAACTGAGATGAGAGCAAGTTATCATTGAGGTTGCATTTTTAAAAATAAATAGGCATCCACTTGGCATAGAAGGTGGTGAGAAAGAACATTTTAAGTAAAAGGGAAAATGTGCACCAAGTCATGGGGGCAAGAAATAACATGTGTTTCAGGCTAATGAATTTGCTTTCTTTCATTCTTTCATTCATTTATTGATGGCTTACTCTTTGCCAGGTGCTATTTTAATTACTAGAGGTTCAGTGGTGAGCAAAATAATGTCGATTTTGAAAGCTTATTTTCTAGTGCAGAAGTAAAACAATAAATAAACAACTTGCATGCCTATAATATAATATCAGGTGGTGATAAGCACTATAAAGAGAATACACCCATTAAGGGGATAGAGAGTGAAAGGAAGAACTCTTTGGATAGAGCAGTTTTCTCTGAGGGAATTGCTTTTTAGTAAAGACCAAGGAAGGGAGGAAGCAAGCCTGCAAATACCTAGGGAAGGTGTATCCCAGCTGGAAGGAACAGCAGGTAGAAAAGTCCTGAACCAGGAAAAACCTTGGCATATTTAAAGGGGAGCAAGAAGAGCAGTGTGGCAAGAGCAAAGTGAAGAAGTACAGTAAGAAAGGAGATTATTTGGGGTCTTATGCCGTGACACATATTTTGGCATGAGGATTATGGGAAGTCATGGAAGGGTTTTGGACAACAGTGGCATAAGTCATTTATATTTTAAATGGATCACTCTGGCTGCACTATGAAAACACACTCTAACAGGGACACCGTTTAGCAGGTTATTCAGCATTTCTGGTGGGAGGTTTGGAATAGGGTGATAATGTGTCGGGTAGTGACACATAGTCTGATTTGGAATGTATTTTGAAGGTAGAACTGTCAAGATTTACTATTGATTGACAGTGGGTTTTGAGAGAAAGAGAGGCCTCACAGATGACTCAAGTAATTGGGCCTGAGTAACGAGGCAAAGACTGTCACCTTTTCTTGATTTGAGAAATAGAGTAAATTTGTGTGGTGGGGCGGGAAAATAACGTGTTCCATTTGAATGTATTAAATTTCACATGGAATAGAGAAGAGACATTGAATAGAAAGATAAAATTCTGGAATTTAGGAGAGACTAGGGCTGAGATATGAGTGTGTGATTCACCAGCATATAGATGGTATTTAGGACCACAGAACTGTATTTAGTCATGTAAAGAGTTAGTGTCAATATGGAAGAAAAGAGATGTAAAGACTAAGCCTGCAATGTTCCATATTTAGCCATCAGGAGCTAAATCCTACCAAAAAAACAGAAGGAGTAGCTTGAGAAGTAGAGGAAATTCAGGAGAGTGTGATAACACAGGAATTAAGTGAAGAAAGTGGCAGAAAGGAATGACCAACTTGATGATAGGTACCCATAATCTGCAGACTGGGAATGGATCTTTAGATTGGGAAACGTGGAGGTCATTGGTAACCCTGGTGACTGGTGAGCAGTTTCGATGGAAAAGTGGGTGAGAAAGTCTGATTTGAAAGAGCTCAGGAAACTGGAAGTGAAAAGGTGGAGACAGTGAGTATGGAAAAATCTTTTATAGAAAGAGTTTTGCAGTAAAGTTGTGTGGAGAAGTAAGGGACTGTGATGTCATGAGAACACTGTTTTATGAAAAATATTATTATCGTATTTATATGCTGATGAGATAGATTGACTAGAAGAAGGAAAGCTGACGTTGCAGGAATAGGAGGGAGGATATTGCAACTGTAAAAGCATCTTCCCACAGCTAACAAATGCCAGGCTTGGACCAGTATATCAGAGTCACGTCAAACAGATTGCCTTGTCCTGCACCAGATCTCCTTTGTATCAGAGAGGTTCGTATTTATATTTTAGAAAAGCTCCCGCCAAGATTATATGTTAGAACTAGATTTGGGAACATTTGTTTTAAGCAATGTAAAATGTTGCAGTTGGCAAGAATCCGTTAGCTTCAGGTAGAGAGTTAGATTTTTCATAAATGTTTAATCTTGCTTTGGCTTTTCTTGTTTTTGGATTTCACCTATTAAGAATGATATTGGTATTTGTGACTAGAGGCTGCTAATGGTTTTTGGAGTTCATGTGGTTTCTTTGGGGAATATTTACAGAAGAGTCCAGCTCTATTTGTGATTAGAAAAACTTTAATCATGGATTGTAACAAATGGTTTTCTGTTTTTAAAAGTGAGGATTAGGCTGGGCACGTTACCTCATGCCTGCAAACCCAGAAATTTGGGAAGCCAAGATGGGTGGATTGCTTGAGCCCAGGAGTTCAAGGCCAGGCTGGCCAACCCTGTCTCTAAAAAAATTACATACATACACACATATATATATATATATGTATAATATATATTAGCTATATATATATTAGCCAGGCATGGTGGCACATGCCTGTGGTCCCAACTACTTGGAAGGCTGAGATGGAAGGATCACTTAAGCCTGAGAGGTCAAGCCTGCAGTGAGCCAGTAATTATGCCACTGCACTTTAGCCTGTGCAGCAGAGCATGACCCTGTCTCAAAAAGGTGAGGGACATTGGATCTGGAATACAAAGGCTTGGGTTACAATTTTGCCTCTGTAATTTAAAAACTCTGTGAATTTTGACAAGCTTTGGGTACTATTTGAGAATGAGTGTGCTAATTTCTTCCTTGAGTTTACAGCATCCTGGAGTTTTTGTAAAGATTGAGTGGGTCTAAAACACTTTATGATTGATAGAGACTTACAGATATATGTTTATATATATAATTGTGAATTGTGGAAAACTGCCTTTATAAAAACAATTATATATTGCATGATGTAACTATCTTGGGAAAAAGAATATTCATATTCTACTGCTTGTGATGCAAAGTAAGGCTGATTAAAATGTTTGTGTATGGACACTTTATGTATTCACCTATATATAAGCATACATAGATATAAATGTATATGTTGGTGTAGAGCTTTGTTCATTATAGCTTGTTGTTAGGTTTCCTCAGAGATTAGAATGATTTTTGGATTATGGTTAATGGGATTGTAGAAAATGCAGCCAGGTGCAGTGGCTCACGCTTGTAATCCCAGCACTTTGGGAGGCTGAGGTGGGTGGATCACCAGGTCAGGAGTTTGAGACCAGCCTGGCCAACATGGTGAAACCCATCTCTACTAAAAAAAAAAAAAAATACAAAAATTAGCCAGGCATGGTGGTGTGCGCCTGTAGTCCCAGCTACTCAGGAGGCTGAGGCAGAGGTTGCAGCGAGCTGCTATTGCACCACTGCACTGTCAATCCTGGGCAACAGAGCAAGACTCAATCTCAAAAGAAAAAAAAAAAAAGGAAAGAAAAGAAAATGCATTAGTATAGGCCCCCAAATTTTTCTCACAGCATTTTCAAATACGTAGATAAGCCCTTGAGTTTCACTAGTGTTTCTCTGTACTATACCTGTGTTTTAATCTGTGTCCCACATATTAAATAAATCAGAAATAAGATAGGGAATAGAATGAATGATACAGTAGGTTGTACCATTGTATTTCATGCAAAAATCACAATTATTTGCAGGTGGGATGGAGGAGATTATATCTGGTCTTGGTTATCATGATTTCCATGGAATATTATTATGGTAGAATGCATCTAGGGCATGATGACCAGGGTATTAGTAGGATTTGGAATCATGACTCATAAGGAACAGGTAAAGACTAAAGATATTTAACCCAAAGAAGAGAGATTGAAGTAGAATATGATAGTCTGATGACTCTGAGGAAGTAGAAGTAGGTTTGACAGATTTAGTTTGAAAAGCAGCTCTGTGCCAACAGGAAGTACCATTGTAGAGAACACAATGGATGTTTTGGCTGCTTATCAACTTTGCAGTTACTGTTATTGTACAAGCAGATGCTGGATGACTGTAGGGATATTGCAAAGGGATTTAAACATCTGATATGAAGCAGATATAAATGGCCTATGAAGTGTCTTCTAGCTCCAATATTCTGTGTCAAATCTAAGATGTAATAAGAGGAAGAACTAGTGAATTTTCTGAGCTCTAATGGAGGTTGGTGGGGAAGCTACAGTGGAAGATAGAGATGCAAGGCACGCTTGGTTATGCTAAATGGTAGAAAGACTTCAGAAGGTATCTAGAAACATGAAACTAGCCATTTGATTTCTGACATGTTTAGATAAATCTCTAGGTACATGCCGTTCTGTCTTCTGATCCAAGGAGTCAGAACAGTGTCCTTGGTATATAGCTAGTTCTCTTCTAAATAACAGAAAAAAGTCATCCTCTGGTATGGTTTGGATATGTGTCCCATCCAAATTTCATGTAAATGTAATTCCCAATGCTGGAGGTGGGGCCGGGTGGGAGGTGATTGGATCATGGGGGTGGTTTCTCCTGATTTAATACCATCCCCTGTGCTGTCCTTGCAATAGTGAGTTCTCCTGAGATCTGGTTATTTAAAAGTGTCTGGAACTTCCCCCTTTTCTCTCTCTTCCTCCTGCTCTGGTCATGTGAATTACTTGCTCCCCCTTTGCCTTCTGCCAAGATTTTAAGTTTCCTGAGGCCTCCCCAGAAACTGAGCAGATGCCAGCATCGTGCTTCCTGTACAGTCTGCAGAGCTGTGAACCAATTAAACCACTCTTCTTTATAAATTACCCCATCTCAGCTATTTCTTTATAGAAGTGCAAGACTTGACTAATACATCCTCTGAGGCCTTCTTTTATCTTCCTTCAAGTGATAAAATTTGCTGTAAAATAATAACAATGTTAGCACATAGACTTGGTTAAGTGGCTAAATTGGATGGAAGAAGCAACAATTTAATACATGGGCCACTTAGTTGAGAAGAAGTCCATTTGACATAATTAACAGCTCACTGTGCTTGTAACGCAGAGTTAATGTTTTATACAGATTCATGGATGTTACAGAGAGGAACTTTCAAGACAATTTAGTCCTTTTACAGATGAGGTTTAAGGAAGAAATATGCTAAAGTCACATAGTCTCAGCACCAAGACTGAGACTCTGGGCTCTGCTGTCATTGGTGTGCTGTAACACTTTCTATTTCCATTAGTCTCCTAAATTTGTAATTCCTGTGATTACCCATTGAGATGATTATTTCTGCTTTCCTAAAAATAAGGGTAGATTGCCTAAGCCCAGGAGTTCAGGGTGAGACTGGCCAACATGGTAAAACCCTGTCTCTAAAAAAAATTACAAAAATTATCTGGGCATGGTGGCACATGCCTGTGGTCTCAGCTACTCTGGAAGTATCATCACTTCTTATCCCTACCATCCAGTGTATAAATTGGAAAAATTTTTTGGAACTGACCCAGAGGAAAAACACCATTAAGTAGACTTTTCTCATACTTAATGACATATGAGGAGCAAATATCAAACACAGGAGCCCGAAACTCTAGAAATTCATGCACCTCTTGAATTACTTTGCAATATCAGTGTGCTCCTTTTATCTTCAAATCAGTGCATCTAAAAATCCATTAAGCTTTTGTCCTAGTAATAGTATCTGTAAAATCACAAGTTTAATATGCTGGGTTTTTTTTTTTTTTGAGATGAAGTCTTGCTCTTTCATCAGACCGGAGTGCAGTGGTGCAGTCTCTGCTCACTGCAACCTCCACCTCCCGGGTTCAAGGGATTCTCCTGCCTCAGCCTCCCGAGTAGCTGGGTCTACAGGCGCAAGTCTACAGGTCTACAGGTGCGAGTCACCACACCCAGCTAATTTTTGTAGTTTTAGTAGAGACGGGGTTTTACCATGTTGGCCAGGATGGTCTTGATCTTTTAACCTCATGATCCGCCCACCTCAGCCTCCCAAAGTGCTGAGATTATAGGCATGAGCCACCGCACCTGGCAACCATACTTTTTTTTAAAACAGTTTTATCTGGGTGTCAATTAAGATAATTTTGTATACATACTTTGGAAATGCTGAGGAAATGAGACTATTTCAACAAACTTTCTGCAATGTGTAATAATAGTTTCTTCTTCTCCACCCTTCTCATCTGAATACTAATATCTTGGTAATTTAAGAGAAAAAACATCAATCCCTATCTGTGTGTGTGTGTGTGTGTGTGTGTGTGTGTGTATCATTTTTTAAATTTTTTTCTTTCTCTGTAAGGATTGAAGAAGTAGAGAGGAAAGAATTGGAAACTAATCTGTTAGAAAAATGAATGAATCAGGTTACATTTATATAATAACTAATGATAATCTTTTGACTAGAAAATGTGATTAAGAAAATGTGCAAACTAAGTATTTCCTTCCTGCTCAAATATTGATCAGGTATTTACAAATTTATTCTCGGTAGATATGTAAGATATAAATAAAGTTTTTTGTCCTGTGATGCCACCTAAAGGTCCATACAAACCTAAATAAGCACAGCATTCCAAAGGTTTAGGAGATGTAAGTCTGTAGTGTGCATACTCCTCTATGATGAATAACACTCCTGTTTTGATCCCAATGGTGATTGGAGAAATTTGTCTTGTAGACCTACCTTTGTGTTTGAGCTCAACTTAGCACATGTTTCTTGAAGGAGAGACACAATACCTTGATGGTATTTGAGCCAGAATTTTTAATTTTAATAAATTCATGATTTTCTAGTACTTTTCAGCCAGTGTGCATAATTACCTGTCCTCCAGCTCTAAGAAGCCCTGTTATTTTACTCTAGTGTGTTGTACAATAATTATAATTTTCTAGGTGTGCCATGACATGAAAAAGGCTAGGAAATACTACAGAAGACAATGAAGAACAATGCTTGTAGTTTATATAGTGTTTCAGAGTTTACATAGCACTTACATGCATTAAGTCTCTTGAGATATATAGTGATTCTGTGAGGCAGACATGGTTATCCCCATAATTCAGATGAAGATATTGCAGATCTAAGAGGTAAAGTTTCCTGTATTAATTTCCCCAGCTTAAGGTAGTGCCCAGTGAGGGCTTGCAAATAAATTCATTACATTTTTCATCCAGTGTACCATGAATACTACAGCTACCTTCAGAATTGCGAAACTTCATGATATCAGATTATGAAAACTCGAAAACACAAAAGCACACAAAACAGCTGATTTTTGGTACATATGTTTCATAGAACACTATTTTGAAGTAAAACTCCCTTCAAAGACGATTACTGATCTATCTGGTGCATTGCAGTATGACATGGCAAAGATGAGGTCCTTGCCTTCAGAGAGATCATAGTCTTATGGAGAGAGGAGGTGTTTCCATACACAAACATTGTAATACAAAGCAGCTTAGGATATCTGTTACATGGTAAATGTAGACAAAATACTATGGAGGAATAAGAGAGAAAAAGGTTAAATTGAAATGAAGAAGGAACAAAGGAAGGGTTGCAGAAAAAATGTGTTTATGTTAATGATAATTTTTTGGCATGAGTAAACCTTTTTTTGCTTTGGAAAACAATTTATTTAAATATCACATACAGGGGTCAATTTTATGCAAAAATCAACATTTTTGAGTAAACTCCCATGACTAGAGTAAGTTCCCTAATATTTGAGAATTCTTTATTTCCTAAAGTACAAACATCAGATATCAATATTTGTAAGGATCAATAATGTAATTTATAATAAAATTGCTTTCTCAGCTATTAATGTTAACTATGTCATCTTCATATAAGCTTGTAACTCATTTGTGTTATTCCACTTTCCTCTGTTCCTTTTATTTTCACTTCCCTTGTAATGCTGGTCTCTGTAATGATTTCTGAAGAGTTCACTTATGATTAAAGATGTTAACATTTTGCCTGGAATTGCAAATATGTTTTTTCTCATTCATTTTACTGTGTTTTTTTTTGGTTATACAGAAGTTGTATGTTGAAATAAAATCTTGTTCTGTTTTAAACAAATAAATATCACATACAGAGGAATGCACAAATCATAGATATACAGCATGGTGTAATTTCACAAAGGGAACACAACCATATGACTATGACATAGATAAGAAAACAGAACATTCCCAGCATCTTAGTACCTCTTCTTGTGCCTCCTTCCAGACACTGCCTTCCCCAAGGGCAGCAATTATCTTGCTCTGACACTATCGATTAGGTGCCTGTTTTAAAACTTATATCAATGAAATAATACAGTACATCTTCTTTTGAAGCCAGGTGCTTTGTTTAGTGTTATCTTTGAGATTCTATCCATATTGTTCCATATAGCTATAGTTACAGTTTGGTCATTTTCAGTGCTATAAATATGACACACATTATCCTTTTTACCACTGATGTCCATTTGAGTTGTTTTCAGTTTGAGGTTTTTATGAATAGCGTTTTCTATGATCAATCTCTGTCTTTTTGGTAAACTTATACACACACACACACACATATGTTTATATGTAAGTTTATATACAATATACACATATACATATGTGCATTATAAACATGTATATATGCATTTCTTATTGAAATATTGCTAGGAGTAGACTTACTGAGGCATGAAACACACCTGTACTACCATAACTTTTAATGAAGAAAAATAAAGATGGCAAAATACTTCAGTAATAGAGGTACCATTTACAAAATCCTGTAGTGAACCACAGAGATAATTCAGAGAATCATGAGCAATTTGAGAGCTAAAGTGGGATGTAGATTTAAAGAGAGACACAAAAAACAAGGTGAGACTTTTTTTTTACAAGTCCTGAGATATTTTACAAAAAAAAAAAACAGCAAAACTGTATCACTTAGAAAAGAATTCAGCTGCAAGTCACAGACTTCAGTGTCTTAATCAAATGGGATTGATTTTTCTCAAATACTAAGCCTGAAAGTAGGCATTTTGCTGTATTTCACAAAGAACCTAGTATTTTTTTTAACTTTTAAGTTCAGGGGTACATGTATAGGTTTCTAAAACAGATAAACACATGTCATAGGGGTTTGTTATGCAGATTATTTCATCTCCCAGGTGTTAAGCCTTGTGCCTATTCCTTATTCTTCCCAATCCTCTCCCTCCTCCCAGCCTCTACCCTCTAGTAGGTCCCAGTGTGTGTCCTTCCCCTCTGTGTCTAGGAGCTGTCTTTCTGTGGCATCCTTAGCATGTTGCCATTTATACTCTGACTTGCTTTTTTATTTTCTCAAGATAGCTTTTGCAGTTCCAGATATCAAGCCTAAATTCAAAGCAGCAAGAAGGGTGACAGGGTGATGCCAGCCATCCTAGTCTCTCTCTCTCCTCAGAGGACTAAAAATTTCCCAAACATCCCTGCAAAGCCTCTTTTGAAAGTCTAATTACCAAAAGTAGGTGACTTCTGGCTAGAAGTGAGGCAGGGTATTATTAAGTTTGGCTTACACTGATTATGATTCATTACCTGGGACTAAGCACATTGTTGTCCTGAAGAAAACTGAGACTCCCTTGGCAAAGAAGAAAAATATATGGATTTAGATAGGCAATTAAATAGGTCTTCTATGGCAATGATGGCATTGGAGTAAAGAATAAATTAGGGGAAAGGGTTTGTGTAATGTGCAATTATATTCATATAGAGAATTAGAAAAAAATGGAAATTTGTATAGGGAAAATTAATAAGTATTCCATTTGATGATGGGAAACTCACTAAGTCTTTTTATTTGTAGCATTTTTGTTCTTTTTATTATTGTGATAATAATGATATTGTGAGATTAAAGATAATTAGATACTATATCTTAAAGTTAGTTTGGCCCAGCAAGTCATCAGTTACATAAAGTGACCTTTTATCAGCTTTTCCAGAATAAAGTGAAACCAGAGCTCAGGCAAGCATTGTGAGATGCTGCAATTACAGGCAGTGGTGTAAAGAGATTTCTATGATGCATAAATTAAAACATCCCATCATAAGGCTAACAGATCCAAAATAGCCCCAGTTTGGTCTTTCATGTGACTTTATTTCTATCTCTAACCTGCAGTTGTTGATTTCTGACAAATTAATTTGTCCCAAAATTAGTTGAGTTAGTGCACAGAAAGATAGCACACTTTGATTCAGATGTTATTTCCAAGCAGAAATATTTGTTGCCCTACAAAGAAAAATATGGTCATGAAATTCTTGAGGTTCTTTTTGTTTTAAATAAGTCTTAGAAATCAGGTCAGTCTATAAATTCCATTTCCTGACAATGGATTCCCTGCTAGCAGCAAGACGAGGTTCTCATCCAATTAAGGCTCACAAAACATAACTTTTGTCTTTTATGGTAGTTTGTTATTTTGTTTGTTGATAAGGTGGTAGAATTCATTTGGCAAGAGTTGACGTTTCCTTTCTTGAGTGGAACAAAAGAGAAAGAAAAGAATCACAACTGTGTCATCTCCAATGTGATATTGATAAAGGTGGAGCATAGACTGAGAGATTTTCGTTTTACGCTGAGTCCGATGAATGTCCAAGAAGTCTTGCTCAAGGAGAGGAAGACGAGGAAAAAAATGTGTCTATAATTGGAAGACACAGTTCAGACCTGGGTTAAGCAACATTTAGGTAACTCTATTTTCATCTGTGGTTATTAGTGATGGATGTTGTATCTCCATATCAGGGAATATTCCCCAGATATTTCATAATTATTGTATCCATTGGTATGTTTCAAGACTATGTATTGAACCAATAGAAGTTACTTTTATCAAGAGGTAATGAAGAATTTTTTTATTCTGAGTGATATCATAGATTCATAATATAAATAGCTTAGGAAGACAGCAGACAAGCTGGACGACATAGCTTATATTTAGGTAATTGGTGTTATTTGGAGAAGAAGGTGGTATAGACTGTGCTTCTATTATTTTAGAGGTCTTGTCATGAAGTATGAGCGTGGTTTTCCATTTAGCCCTCTCGTGTGTCCAGAGCACAAATTGTGCTGCATGTCTCATAGCCTGGCATTCATTCACTACTCAACAAAATATGTACTGAGAACTTCCCATGTCCCAGCATTCAGTAACTGGAGTTACTGCAAAGAACAAGTTAAAATTCCTGACCTAATGCACTTACATTCTTTCAGAAGCATACATTTTTTATGATTTTGCCAAACTGCATACTTTCCACGCAGATGACAGTAAAGGGATAAAACTAGAATCAGGCTTCAGTTTATCTCAACCCAAGAGGTTACACAGAAAAGACAATTAGGATTGTACATTCCTTATGTTTACATTTACAATTAAATTATAAATAAATCACTTTAGGCAGCATCTATTTTGCCAATGAAAACACCTTATTTTATATATAGTACCCTGCCCTTCAAAGGATCCAGCAGTGACATGAATAGTAGATGTAAACAGTGCAGAGGTCCTGTGTGAATGTCTTCAGAGACAAGCATGATCGAACAGATGAGCTTGAGACCTGGGATAACGGTTCACAGAACTGAGGCTAAGCACTAGGCTTGGATGAGCAGTGAGATAGAACAAGTTGATGTTTCACACCTAGGTATGGTCTTAGAGAAACTGGGCAAAGCCACCTGGGGCTAATAAGTGAACAAAGATCAGTTCAGAAAAAAAGATCAAGTTGGCATGCTCTTTAGTAAGGTTTTGAAACAGCACTAGGAACAGCTCCCAAGGGCTGTGATTGTTATTAGTTACTATAGTTCCTCTGAGGAAGTTAAAAAAAAAAAAAATGCATCTAGTTATAGCCAACAAGTAAGAAAAGTGAATGAAGTACACTGGTTCTTGAGCAGTAGGAGACCTTAAAGAAATGTGGCAAACATGAAATCATAGCACTTTCCACATGGGGAAATTACCCAGCTGCCACTCAACTCCAGCCAATTGGTTCTAGGCAGGACTGCAGGCTCAATGTTACTGGATCTTCCTGAAAAAAAAAAAATAATAATAATAATGATAAACCAAACAAATCCAAAGATGCTAAAGGAAATCCAGATATTTTAAGTGAAATCTCATGTTTTAATAATTTTGGCAACTCAAAACATAAAACACACTTGTAAACACCGTCTTGGCTCTAGTTCCTTTTAAGGCAGTTTTGCCTCTGAATAAAACAGGCTGTATCCTTGTCCATCTATGAGGGTTCAGTGTTTATTAATGACACATCTAGCCGTCTTACCCACTGTAGCCTGATGTTCTTAAAATATAGACTATATCATGTTTGTGTACTGCTTATACTCCTAAATGTCTTCCCATTCCACTCAGAAACAAGAACACTCTAACATGGCTTTCCCTGAACAGTGCCCCCTGCTGACCTCCGTGACCTCGTCTCATGCTGTTCTTCTTGCTATTTTTGAGCAACAGTATTCTTTTACTTCCTAGGCTACGCCAAACTTTTCCGACACTAAAGGCTTTAAATTTTTTTGTTCCCTCTTCTGCAATATTTCCTCTTGCCATCCATGTTCACCGTTTGTTTACATGGCTCATTCTTTCATCTAGGCGCCATCTGAAGCAATATGCCCTCCAGGAGGCTCCCGCGGATCATTTAATACCAAGTGGTCCTCCCAGTTACTCTCTTTTCCACAGGCCCATTCATAGACTGAATGCAATTTGAATAAAAAAGACTTTGTTTTCATGTTAATTATCTGTCTCACTCATTTGAGTATAAACTCTTTGAGGATAAGAAACATCTAGCTTGATCACTAATATGACTCCAGTGCCTAACACACAGGAGGCATTAAATATGAATGGATGCATCACTGCATAAAAGGACTTGAAAGGTTTGTGTCCTGGATATGTTGGTTTGCTGCTGTATTCTCTGGAGTTACATCTTCTGAAGCAGGGATCCTCAAACTTAGGTAAAGCACTCACTTCTTATAATGAAAAACCATATTAATGGCCATCCACTGTCAATTTAGGTTATTTTTACTACATATTATATATGTATGTTTGTGGTATAAAATTCTCTTTATAGTCCTTACAAAATGATGAAACTAGATAATTTGCAAATTAAATTATAAACAAGTCTATAGAGAAGCAATTCACTCTAAATTATCAATGTTTATTTAATGTTATGGGTGATGTTTTAATGACATAAAATTACCTCAGTTCAGATGCAGTAATATATTTAATGTTTCTATGCTTTTATTTCAATAATACTTATGCAGAGACTCTGCTCACATAAGTATGTGGAATAACATTATATTACAAATTTCTTGGTTTTGTTACTTAAGGATAATTGGACTTAATACTTAACTAAATCTTTGCCTGCTGGAGATCCTAAAATGCTAAATATAATGATATCACTCAAAAAAATTTTGAAGGTAATAAGACAGCCTTAGTGAAAACTACATTAAAATGTTTTATGAACTAATTGGTGGAATTGGGAACAGAGAAATTTCTCATTGAATGTTTGCTATTAATTCTTACCATGAATGAATTATTCTAATAATGGTATGCTGAGAGCTGGAATTTCTAAAAGACATATGCCTGCAAAGTAAAATGTCTTCTTACTGCTGAAGCGTAAATACTTCTGAGTTTTCAAAAGTCTGGTGATTACTCCATTTTCTCAATTTGAGCAACTGCAAACAATTATTTCTTCAGTGCACAGTGATTTCATTCTTACCTTTACTTGAAGTGAAACATATCATGATGAAAAACAGAAACATTCATTTCAAAATTTCGTGGCAATAATTAGTTTCCATAAAGGCAATAAAGTCATTGTCCAGATGCCTTAGAACATGTCTACTAATAAATAATAGATAAATATACATACCTACACATGCGCACCTATGTACAGATATAATACATACAGGTAGATGGATGTTTATGTGTATACATATAAAATTAAAATTTTACCTTTCCATGGATACTTCCTACTCCATTCTTACCTAATTTAAGAAACAGTGAATTAGAGGATCCAATTGTGTTTCAACTCCCAGAAGTCTAGGCATTGATTATGGAGGGTGGGGCTCTAGACCAGTCTTGAAACATGTAGACTTAAAATAAAAATACAAATAAAGAGGGCTGAAACATACAAATACATAAAAATACAAATAAAGAGAGCTTCTAGAAAATGCATTGTTGTCTTTGAACTGAGCTCTGGTCTGGAAAATAGCCAACATGTTGCACAGTTCTGGGAACACCATTCACATGACTTTCTGGGATTGTGTTTCGAGAAACGACATTTCATATACATACAGTGGAAATAGTTCCCTTTGGGCCTATGCAATGTGGGCCTCTTGATTCAGCCTGGGAGAATGTATAAGGTCCACCCACCTTCATGGCAACTGTCCTCTCTCTTCACCCAGAGAAACCTGCTCTTCTTCCACACTACCTCTCACAGCCAATCATTCACTTTGGCAACAGTTTAAATGAGAATTCCCTCATACAGAAATATTCACATCCTAATAGTTAACTCCTGAATATTATGAATATTTTAATAATAGAATAATAAGGTAGAACAACAGGCTGTATTTTGCTTTCTGTGGGGATATATGAGCTGTACTGAGCATGCTTTTATCATGGACTGACTGAAGGCTCTGTGTGGAATTTCAGAGTCTATATTTATATCAGATTTTAGAGCAAGTTCTAGATCATAAAAATTGATGTTTTTTTTTCTTTTAAGGAGAATAGAAGGATCTCCGTTGGATTAAAAGACTGTTGGGTTGTTCTTTTGCATAGAAACCAGAATCTTTGCACCCAGGCGGTGATAATAGAGAGTACTCTCTCAGAAAAAAACTTGTTTTAACAGTATCAACAGTCCCCAAAGTGCCCTTCTCTTTGATTCAAGACAAAAATAGAGTTTGCTCTTTTATGTACTTATCTGGGCCTCTGTGGGTAATTTTCATTGCTATCAAGGATATAATCAGTTCCCCAATCTTTCAGGCTCAAATTCTTGGATTTACCTTTAATATCCTACACTTCAATTTTTTTGATATTGATAAGTCACATATAATTAACGTTTTTTCTTTACAATGTGTATTATGCTACAAGTGACTTCTCAGGAGTGTAATGTCTCCCTTATAGCTACAATATACAACAATACACCCGTTTGATCTTACAACAATTTTTATTTTCTATAGCTATATGGCACGGCTCATGTGATTGTTAGATGGGTTACTTTTCTACCTTTGTCACAAATAAAATGCAGTTTTTTTTTTCTAGGCTACTCCTTATACATTTTTCCTACCTGAAATACCTTTCTGCTTCCTTTTGATGAATCAAAACAGTAACCTTCCTTCAAGCTACACCTCAACCACATTTCTACTTGGCAATTGATGCTGGAATGATCATTCTGTGCTTTGAATTCTTCTCACATTTACACAAATAGCTTATAACACTAATTCTCCTGTACCATAAAGGTTATTTTCTCCTTCTATTATTTTTGTTTATTTATTGAACTGATGTTTACAAAAATATTTGTGAATTGTCTCATTTTAGCATCTTAAGGAATAAAACCGTCGCAGGCTTAATTCTGCTCATAAAGGCTCCACATTTCAGTAAGAGAAATTAGAAATTTTTTTTTACATGTGACTGCTGTATAATATCTTTTCATTTTGTTTGGTTTTGCTTTTAAGAGCAAGCAAGTTACAAATCAAGGGCTGTAGAAGTTTAGAGAATGAAGGATGACAACTAGTAGTAGTATATGAATCCCCATGAAAGAGGTGGCATTTGAACTGGGCTTTAGGACATAGTAGTCCATTAAAAATAGTAAATAATAATAATGTATTAAAAGACATGGGTAGATGTTAGGTAGTCAGAGAAAAAGTATTCTTCAAGAAGGCACAACAAGCGCCAAGATATGTAAGTGGCTAAACATAAGGGATGCTGAGAATGAGGTGTCTAGGAATGCTGGCTGGCAGGCTTACTGGCAAGCAGAATTTGTAAAGATGAGTAGCAGGAGATGAAGCTGGAAACCTATATTGAAGCCAGGTTGTAAGTTGTAGAAGACTATAAATTCTATTCTAAAGTATTTGCAAGTTATTCTTCAGACAATGGAAAGTTAGCAGCCTGGAACAAGGAAGGGAATTGGCGTTTTACCATACACATTTTATCTTTCAAACTAAGTTAAATGCTATTCATTTTGTGGAAATCATATGTGAATAATAAAGATTTTATTAAACTTTTTTATATTATCTAATATCGTCTTAATAGCTTTTGAAAATTTTATTATTTTTTGTTTTATTGCTGAAGGGAGTGCCTCAGAAAGTTGAAGTATCAGCACAGGATCGCAGAGCTGAAAGGCAGAGAGGAATTTAACCGTGTCTTAAGATCCATACTCTCTGCTGTTGTTTTTTTGTTTGGTTTTTGCTTTTTGAAACAGAATCTTATTTTATCACCCAGGCTGGAGTGCAGCGATGTAATCTTGGCTCATTATAACCTCTGCTTCCCAGTTTCAAGTCATTCTCATGCCTCAGCTTCCCGAGTAACTGGGCTTACAAGCATGCACCATCACGCCCAGCTAATTTTTGAATTTTTATTAGAAACAGGTTTTCTCCATGTTGGTCAGGCTGGTCTCGAACTCGACCTCAGGTGATCCACCTGCCTCGGCCTCCTAAAGTGCTAGGATTACCAGTGTGAGACACCGTGCCCGGCTCATGCTGTTTTTTTTTCTTTTTTTTTTTTTGGAGACAGAGTTTCGCTCTTGTTACCCAGGCTGGAGTGCAATTGCGCGATCTCGGCTCACCGCAACCTCCGCCTCCTGGGTTCAGGCAATTCTCCTGCCTCAGCCTCCTGAGTAGCTGGGATTACAGGCATGTGCCACCATGACCAGCTAATTTTTTGTATTTTTAGTAGAGATGGGGTTTCACCATGTTGACCAGGATGGTCTCGATTTCTTGACCTCGTGATCCAACCGCCTCGGCCTCCAAAGTGCTGGGATTACAGGCGTGAGCCACCGCGCCCGGCTTATGCTGTTTTTCTTTACCTGTTCTCGTCTCAGTTGACTTTTTAGTTTTCCAGTAAAAGCTTAGATTATCATTTAATAAAATAATCTTAAATAATATATGAATATGTTTATATATGTTACTTTTCTCATATACATTTTGCTTAGTTCTTTTCAGACTCTAAAACACTAAGGTTGCAATCTCTTCTATGACTGAAGTTCAAAACTCAAATTTGGAAACTCATAGTGATCCCAGTAATGGGGTGCAGTGTTCTTACCATTCTCAGCAGTGATAAGATTGCTTGTGATAATTACATAGTAGCAAACATTGGACCCAGGAGCCACCATCACTTACAACTCCTAAAAATCATCCTACCTTCTTCATATTACCTTTTCATATTTAGACAAATAAAAATATTCTTGAATATCCAGCAGTCTTTAAGATTTAATTTATTATTCTCTGACTATAGGCTCTGTGAAAAATTGAACAACATTCATTGTGTAGCTAAGAATACTTTTAAGCAGCATTTACAGACAATGTGACTCAGCCTGGCTTAAACACCAGGTGATAACTTAATTCATTTTACAGGAAAATCCAGATGTAGACCCAGCTTCAGGGTGGGCTGGTCAAGTGGTACAACTCTTTCGTCAAGAACTTGATTTTTCTTCACTTTTACTCTGCCATTTACAGTGTTACTAGCTTTATTCTTGGATTGGTTCGTTTTGTGTTCACAGACAGGAGACTGCCTGAAGCAAATTTAGACTACTCAAGAGGGTTGGTGTGGATACCACTGAACAAAATTCACAAAATCTCCATGGCCAGAGAATTATTATTAATTGATTGGTATAGACCTAGTTTATCTTAAACAAACAAGATGCGTAGGATTACCTTTATAGATGTGGATTAGTTAGGACCTACCCCTAGTTGAAGACCGTGGTAAATCCTATCAAAAGAAATGACTGCTATTCAGTGGAATCTGAAAAGAAAAGCTAGGGTCCAGTATACATCAGGATAAATGAATTTTTTTTTCTCAGATGAGATGAACACATTTTTTAAACCATCCAAGCTATTTATGCTTTTTTCATTTTTGAAGCATTTTCTTTAAAAATTTTATATTAACATACCTTTATATGAAATGCATTTTGAAGAACGCTGATAAAAGTCATTCCTCAGCAAGCCCTAGAGATCTTAGAAGTGAAATTTCTCTTAAATACAGTGTTCTGAACAAGGCATACAACAAATAAAAAATGTCATCTGTCAGCATCATAGTTACTTCATGTTGACGGGAGGGTACATTCAGCATGCTCTTTTAGAAAAATAAATTACGCTTACAGGGCCTTAACCAGTGCTACTCCTTTCCCTGCCTCCATGTTGTGTCTGGCCAATTATAATGTAGCCTTCTTTGATTTAATTTTAAATGGTTCCTGGAGTAATTAATCTGTGTTAGCTCAGCATGCAGACAAAGAAAACACTTTGATCAATCAATAGTAATGGGTGAATGTCACAAGATAATGCAGTTAAGCTGGCTTGAATTCCATTCTAAGTTTCACAATGAAATGACTTATCATTTTATTTTTAATGTAGAATATATCCTGTGTGGCATAAGACTGTAAGTGACTTTTGCTGTGTCCCATATTGCTGGTGATTGGGACTTTGGACAGAAACTTTTTACATTGCTTCAGTGTAGGGAGCGTTGAAAGAAGTCTCAATGTTTACCCCATAGTGAGATACATGCTTTCTGCATTTAGCAATGACTCTACTCAATGGACAACTTTATTTGTAAAATACCTTTGTTCTTTTATTTGTTTATATACATGGCAGCATTATTTGTCTCAGATTCCTCTTGGAAACAGGACTGTCTTGTCTAGTAATAAACATATCCTCTTCCCACTGGCCAGCAGAGCAATTATATGCCATTTTTGCAACGAGTGACTTCCAAGAATTAGACATGGGCTGTCATACTGAAATTCAATATCTTGTATTTAGGAAGAAGTGAAGGAAGTAAATGTTGTTACTTAAAGGTGATTGTGCCAAGTAAAACATTAGAATCTCATAGTACTGGTGTTGTGGGAGAAAAATAATTTTGTTGGCAAGGGTGAGAAGAATGGTAAGGCTTCTTTGCAAAGTCTTGTGAATACTTTTTTCCTTTTTATTCTGTCTCTATGATTATCAGTGCTTAGCACTGAGATTATTTCAGTTGTCATTAGATTCTGTGATTCCCTTCCTTTGTTTCCACCCCCACAAAAATAATTCTACATGTTGGTGCCAGCCAGATATTCCCAGACCACTGATGTCCTCTCTGTTATTATCTTTTTATCATTTGCATGGCATTCTTCAGCAAATCCTTCTTTCTTCTCTTTCCCAATCCCAATTCTGTCTTTCAAACCCAGGCTGGTTCGCATGTGTGCCACAAACCATTATATTCTTGATTATATGTGCTCTGTAGTGTTTATAGGGTCATCACCACCCATAATCTTATTCTTTAACCTAGCTCATGTCACTCTAATAATTTTATAAATATTATTTTTTTCTTAATATTCTGTTGGATGGGAAATGTAGCTTAAATTGTGCAAACTTCAGAAACTGGGTACAGTGAAGGCACTCAGTTAAAACGGACCAAATGAACCGGGTAGCACTGTCACAAGTGTAAAACAGAATTTTGTTTAACCAGACTAATCTATTCTACTATTTTTCTCCCCCTCTTACTCACACCCATCATTCAGGATCAAGGAATCTCTCTTTATTTTAGTTTGCTGAGGAAGATAGGAGGGTTTGCAGACTTTTTTAGTTCATTTATCATTTTGTTTGGTGAAAAGAGATAATAGGTAATGCTTAAGGTCTCCCAGGTTTTTTGGGTTGGACATCTGAAAGGAAGAAGCTGACTAAATCTATGTCACTAAGATTTCATGTAACTTTCATTGGGTGATATATTTCAATGACACCTGACGCAGATGGAACCTGAGACTTTGGACAGGAGGGCGTCTACTTGGGGACCCATCCTGCTGCTCTATCTCTTGAGATAGCTGCTGTGCTGCCTTCTGAAAGCATGGGGGTATTAGACTCGAAACATAGACTGCACTGATATAGTCTCCTGTGGCCTTGAAGGAGACTTGGAAGTGGAATAATTCCTTTTAAACACTGGTGAGGAGAAAGAGGGAGGCCCAGGCATATTGCCTCTTCAAAAGGGAATGCATTTCCTGTATCCAGAAAAAGAGGAACTAAAAGAAGGAAGAATTTGGCTTTAGATAAGAACACATCTGCATGATATTTCATAGTGTTTTTCAAACAGCATGCCTCTTTTAGGCTTCCATGTTTTGATCAATATGTACAAGCAGAAAATTATTTTGCTTTAGTAATGTCTGTTCTGCAGAAAAGTGGACTGAGCAAGTTCCAAGCAGAGAAAACTTGTGGTAGGAATTAAAATATATAACAATGTCAAGACAACACCATAGTATGTTTCATGCCTACTGGAATATGAGAAAGTACTCCTTTTGAGTTTATGCAAGTCAACAGTTACACTGAAATAGTAACTGAATTCTGAAGACCAATTAAATAAATACTATTTAGAGAAGAAGTGAAGGAAGTTAATGTTGTTACTTCAAGGTGACTGTGCCAAGGAAATGTCAGCATCTCATAGTCCTGGTTTTGTGGGACTGTTTAGAACACTAGTTGAAAGAAAAAGGAGGTTTAGGAAATATAGTTATACAATCATTGGGAATACAGTATCTTATATACTGGTAACAATTTCATCTATCCTACTGTTGTTTCTACTTACTCTTCATTTATCTTAATACAGGTAACTAAAAGTTGTCTGTAAACTATACTGCAATAGAATTTTTCTCATTATTTGGAAGACTCTGAGCCAGGTATCTTTGGTTTGGGCCTCCAGATCCCCTCCACTCTCCTACCTCTGCTTTCTTCCTGGGAAGCTCCTTTACGTGAATTCTTTGAGGGGCTTGAGTATACTACAGCGGCTGGTTGGATTTGTCCAGTGGGAAGCGCTGGCAGGAGATAGAGTGAATAGAGAAAGCAATGCCAGTCTTTATTCCTCCAGTTTCTTCCCTGTGAAGCGACCTCTGACTGGCTGTGGCAGAACGTTGCTGCTCCTTTCTGGATAGTTTGCACTATACAGCTTTCTCCCCTGGGTTTGGGTAGCCCCTCTCTCTTCTTGCTTCATTAAGCTAGTATAGCTCTGCTACTACTAGTCTTGGGTTCCTACCTGCTCCCTCTAGTTTCTTTACACCTTGTTCTTCCCTCTGTAATTACTTCTTTTGTAAATATATCCTCCCCAAAGTATCCTAACTGAAGCATGCCATATCCTTTTGGGATCTGGTCTGATACCGACTTCATCCTCTAAAAGCATTTATCAGATACTTGTTTGTATGTGGCTCCAGTCATGTTACTCCTCCGTTAAGGAGCCACTCCTTGGCTCTCTGTTGCCTTCAGAGTAACGGTCGTTCAAGCTCATTTGCAATTTGGCTATCATCAGTCTTTCTTTACTCCCACTAGTCTTCTCCACACAACCTCTATCCTAGCAAAGCTAGATTGCCAGTCACTTCTCTAGTCCTCAGTGTCTGACTTCGGGGGAGTCACTTTACCTCTTTGTCCTCAGATCCCAAATTTTGAGCTTCTTCCCTGCAATTTTGCATCATGTGGCATTTGTGGAGGTAATTCCCTGAAAGGTCACAGTGGGAATTAATACCAACAAAATAAATAGGGGGCATATTACAGATGGCTGTGAGGCCATTAGACTTAATGCTATTGATCAAGCCATTCATCAGATATTTGTCATATTAAATATCTGATGAATGGCTTGATCAATGGCATTGGAGAAAAGCCTGACTCTCCCCACCGCTCTACATTACCCCTGATGAATTACTCATCATTTTACCACAACATATGGAAAGTAGTGCTATTAGCCTGGGGTTCCTACCTGCTCCCTGTAGGTAGGAACCCAAGGCTAGTGGTACTACATTCCATATGTTGTGGTAATGTGATAAATTACCACAACAAGTTTTCCAATTTGTTAGAGACCTCTGAGCTCCATTTTGTTTTTCTGCTGTAAACAAAAATAACAGTATTTTTCTCATAGGTGAAAAATAAATGGTAGTTACTATATAGAATCATTTAGGTAAATGGATGCAGAAGAAAGCTTCAAGAATGTAGCTATGATTATTTGTGTGTTATTCTTCCCTTTGAAATACAGAGCTCACATGTGATCTTTGAAACTAATGTTTAGGCCGTGTATGGAAAGTCTTTCAGGTGCCATCTCATCTTGAGCTGCAGGCTCTCTTGGGGATTAGGTTATTCTATTTTATGCTGTTTGATGATGGTTTAGGGAATTGATAGTAACATATTTGCTGAATGAGCTAGGATATTTTTCAGAAAGATTCTATCTATATGTTTATTATCTATCTATCTACTATCTACCTATTCATCCTGTCTATCTTTAATGATTTTAGGCTTTAATCAGTGGATGTCTGGAACAATGTTTTCTGGGTGTTAAGTCAGAATCATATATCAGACACACAGAAATTGTGTTCAGTCCCTGTGAATTTCCCACTCACAAGGCCAACTTCTGCAAAGATTTGTAATTCTTTCATTTCTTTGTCATTAAAAAAATTATGATATGAAAAGATCTGGTCTGGAAAACCTGGGCCTCTCCTGAAATACTGGAATCTATAATCACTTAAAGCACTCTGGCTTTTTCTGTTTGGTTTAGCTTTACAACTTTCCCATCAGTGGGTAGAAACGTCTTTGAATTTGTGCTTTCCTTGTATTTTCTATATTTATTTCAGTATTTCTGGAAATATAGTTCTTGGAATAAGCTGGTATTTCTGGTCCTCTAAAGCCTGCAACCATGTGCATCGTGCCCCCTCATGCCCTTCACTGGCACCTACATTAGTTCTATGTTTTGTATGTAAATCACTTTTCTGTGTCTCAGTCATTCAGTTTATAGATTAAGGGGGAAAGGTCTCTGGATGTGGGTGGAAGCTCTGGAAAGGCTCAGGAACAACCTATCCTTAATCCTTATAATTTAGAGCTAGAGGAGGACATAGGGAGAGACTTCTCAGAAGAGGTGATACTTGAACAGAATTTTGAATAGTGGATAGGAATTATTTAGGTAGAATGGACCACTGATTAGGGTTCCCTGACATGCTCCCAAGAGCATCATTCTTTACAACCCAACTTGTTGAAATGGATCCATTGAATGTTTTGCTCTGTTTTGACTTATACACCAGTGGTTGAAACCTACTTTAATTCAAGTTACATTCAATAGTATTTGAGATACAGAAACTCAATTTTAGTTTATTTAGGCAAAGAGGGAATTTTTAGTACCAGGACTGGTCACAGAAAAAAGAGCTACATTAATAAGGTAGAGATGGGATTTCAAGGACTGGGCAAAAGACTCAGGTGCCCTCAAAACATTCTCTCAGTTCTACTACTTTCTTTGTTGACTTTGCTCTATTTTTCTTTCTTTCTTTTTTTTTTTTTTTTGAAATGAGTTTCCCTCTTGTTGCTTAGGCTGGAGTGCAGTGGTACCATCTTGGCTCACTGCAACCTCCTCCTCCTGGGTACAAGTAATTCTCCTGCCTCAGCCTCTCAAATCACTGGAACTACAGGGACATACCACCATGCCTGGCTAATTTTGTATTTTTAGTAGAGACAGGGTTTTACCATGTTGGCCAGGCTGGTCTCGAACTCCTGACCTCAGGTAATCCCCTCCACCTTGACCTCCCAAAATGTTGAGATTACAGACGTGAGCCACCGCGCCTGGCCTCCCTTTTTCTTTATACCTTTTGGGCATGGCTGCATTTTACTATAGCTGTGAACGCATCAAAAAAGGTGGGAGGTTTCTCTAAGCATTTCAGTATATAGAAATTCAAGGAAGGAGTCTATCATCTTAGATTATGTTCCTATCCAAGCACCAATCACTGTGATCGAGGAAATGAGGTGCTGTAATTGGCCAAACCTGGATTATGTGCTTAAACTTGTGGTCTGGAAAGCAGTGTCCTATGATTAAAAGCCTTAGAAGAATTACATGCCTCTAAAATGTGTTGTTACTGGGAGTAGAGGAAGAAATTCTGAACTGACAAAAACAACAGATGTCTAATACACAAAGGGGAGCTAATTTTTTAAGTTTTAATTTCTACATCGTTCAACACAACCTGTTTTACTTTATTGCAATTATATTAATTCAAAATATTTATTTAATACTTTTTAATGTGCCAAGTTATAAAAAGGCAATAGATATTGTTCTTATTTTTACATTTAAAAAATCATTCTTCAATAATTTTCCCTCTGCATAAGGTTTTCTTTTATGTTCTATATAAAGACCAACTGTAAAGCAGAGTGGCTTACAATAAATATTTCATTCGTGCTCATATACTATGAGTGCTGCAGGGCATAAGTCTGGGTCAGTGTAGTTCTGCTCTGTGTTTCTTTGCATTGTGGAACTCATACTGAAAAGGCAGCAAACCCTGCCTGGAGAGGTGATATTCTCATGGTGGAGGGCAAGGACAGAAAAGCTTCAGCCAAACCACACAGTTACAATAAAGGCTTTTGTTTAATCATTGCAAATGTCTCATAGGTCTTTGGTCACATGACCAGTGCACAACACGTGATAGCCAAGCACAGACTCAATGAGGTGAGAATATGGTCCTTTCCCACAGAATGTGTGAAAAGTCAATTGACAATAAATAGAGATGTATAATCCTGTTTTAGACAGGAAACATGATTAAGGAGAATAACCCAAAATACTATACTAACAAAGCAATATTTAATTTTCATTAATTCATTTGTTATGTGTTTGAGAAATGAAATATTGGTATATAATTAATCATTATGTTGAGTTTTCTTTAGAAATTAGATAGTGTAATCAGCTTCCTAATGTTTTTATATTTCCTTTCCTGGATTCACCAGCCACATACACAGCCTTTGATGACCACTATCCCTTTAGTTATCCCATAATAATCATCAACCCGTGATAAGGGATGGCAAGTAATGTCACCTGGTCTAGAAAACTTGTTGGAAGTAGACATGGGAATAAATTAGTGAAAGCACAAAGAAATCAGTGTGTCAGCCATTCTGAAGATTATGTCAAACCTCTGTGGCTTGAGGGGTGAGGTGTGGCTGAGAATTTTTAAGTTACAGTTGGCTCCAAAACATGCCTTGTATCTTTAATTTTCTGTTCGGTCAAACATTTTTCCATAAACTAAACACACCTCAAGAGTTAGAATTACAAAGATGAGTAAACTCATAGGCTCTGCACTGAAAGAAATCACAGCGAGTAGAGTAAAACATATAAATTATACAGGTTTTTTTCAAGTACAGAAAACAGCATAAAAGAGAAAATGACTAAATCTTTCTGGAACCTGCCATGAAGGAGACAGGGAGAGAATTTTCAGAAGAGGTGATACTTCAGCAGAATTTTGAATAATGGATAGGAATTATTTAGGTAGAAATTACATTTATATTTCTCAATACCAATTAATGAGAATAGCAAGTAAGAACTTGAAATTTGAGAGACACAGGCTTTTTCTTTTCTTTTTTCTTTTGGGTTTATAACATCGCTGGTAGGAACGAAGGGTATGTAGTGGGAAGAGGTGATTAGATGGGGCTGAGAAGCCAAGCAGGAAGAGCAAGAGAATTAGAGAAAATGAGACATCCCTCTTCCTGGAGTAGAGTGTTAATGACTCTCCCTCCCTCCTCCTCATTCCTCTGTGGAATAGCTGGATGTTTTTCGTGAGTTCTAGGTTTTTAGCCTTTGGGGAGTTTCTAGGCGGTTGTGATGCTTTAAACTTTTACTTTGGAGGCCTGGGAACGTGGGCTTTGGGGGCCCTTTGGACTTTGGCAGAAGATGGAAATCAGAGGGACAAAAAGCCAGGTGACAGTGTGGATTGGCATCCAGGTACCATGTGAAAGTGAAAGTGTTAGGAAAGGAAATGTTAAGTTTCATTCCAAGTATCTGAAGGAACACAGCGGTGTAGCAGGATGGGAAGACTGGAGAGGCCCGACCCAACACGGACAGTAAGCAGGGGTGGTGTCTACAGATTTAAAAATATTAGTAACATGAAATACAATCTATATGCTTTCTTTTTTTATTGGCATGTGCCGGTACTTCTAAACAGTGTCAGTGATAACATACTCTTCCCCTTAAGAACCTTCTGCTGCAGTTGCTTACAGTTGGGTTTTAAGAATAAATATGTAAGCTCGAAATTCTCACATTTTAGAATCATGTATCTTTGAACACACTGTATTCTATCTATATGAAAGCTAATTTAGAGACTTCCCAGTTACACAGTCAGTTCTCAGTGCATGCAAACTCAGCTACACATGTTCATTTTGTGCATAAATTAGCAATGGCTCAGAATATCCCAGCTCACTTTAAGAGCAACTTATATCTACCAAGTCCTGATTTTAAATAGTAGATTTGAAATAAACAGTAATAACACAGAGTTTGTGAAGATGAAGAATTCATTAATACTTCAGTTCTATGACCACTTGAAGAGCTTTTGTGCCTAATATTTAAATCAGTGAAATAAAATATGGATCATGGTATACATTTTTTCCCTTTTCTAAAAAGGATGTAAATATAATTATTTTACTTCTTCTCCTATTATTTTCATTTTACTGCTGGCTTCATTATATATTGAATTCAATAAAATACAGTTTTCCTTGTTTGCAAATTTCTCTATTATTATGATGATTAAAACAATTTTGTTGCTTATAGGAGAGACATGTTAAAAAGTAATTTGTTCTGGTGTCATATGTACTACTGCTTGGCTCCTAAAGCTAAGAAGAGAGGTAGAGACTCAGAGAAAGCTCCGTCCCAGGGCTGAAAACTGCATCTGGATGAAACATTCCCAAGAAGTACATGTCTGCCAAATTGTGGTCGCTCACGGAGCAGAAGAACCCCAGTGGAGGAGTCACACGGGTCACCAACGCAACTCTTGTGGCTGGCGCAGCAGTTTCGCCCACACCTCAGTGTGGCAGCTCTCGGAGCAGAGTAAACAGGGCTGGCTCCCCTTCCGACCGAGGTTTGGAGGACCCACACGGGTCCCCAGCACGACTCCTGAGGCCGGCGCAGCGGCTGTGATGGCACCTTGGCGCGGCAGCTCTCGGCACAGAGTAAACAAGACTGTTTCCCCTTCTGACCGAGGTTTGGAGCCCCAGGAAGGCGGAATCGCCTAGGACGGACACAAGAAGGAAGCCAGACAGGAGAATCCTGGGCAGAAAAGCACCATCAGTCTTAATGCCGCCGTTCTGGCCCTGGGAACTAACAACTTGGACGTCCACTCAAGAGACCTAATCTGAAAGTTGGTAATTTCAAAGATGACAGGAGGATAAATTTACAACGATAGGAAGAAACCAGCGTAAAAAGGTGAGAATACTCAAAATCAGAATGCCTCTCCCTCTAAAGAAGATCACAATTCCACATCAACAATGGAACAAGGCTTGATGGAGAACGAGCGCATCCCAATAACAGATTCACGCTTCAGGGAATGGATAATAAGAAACTTCTGTGAGTTAAAAGAACACGTTGCAGCCCAATGTAAAGAAACTAAGAACTTTGAAAAAAGGTTTGATGAAATCCTATTGAGAATAGACAACTTAGAGCGGAGTATGAGTGAATTAATGGAACTGAAGAATACAATGCAGGAACTCCGAGAAGTATGCACAGGTTTAAACACTCGAATTGTTCAAGCAGAAGAAAGGATATCAGAGGTCAAAGTCCAACTTAATGAAATAAAACAAGAAGACAAGATTCGAGAAAAAAGGATAAAAAGGAATGAGCAAAGTCTCCAAGAAATGTGGGACTATGTGAAAAGACCAAATTTACATTTGATAAGTGTACCTGAATGCGATGGAGAGAATGAATCCAAGCTGGAAAATACCCTTCAGGATATTATTCAGGAAAATTTTCCTAAACTAGCAAAGCAGGTCAATATTCAACCCCAGGTAATACAGAGAACACCACAAAGATATTCCTCAAGAAGACCAACCCCAAGGCACATAATCCTTAGATTCACCAGGGTTGAAACGAAGGAGAAAATACTAAGGGCAGCCAGAGAGAAAGGTCAGGTTACCCACAAAGGCAAGCCTATCAGACTTACAGCAGATCTCTCAGCAGAAACTCTACAAGCCAGAAGAGAGTGGGGGCCAATATTCAACATCCTCAAAGAACAGAACCTTCAGCCCAGAATTTCATATCCAGCCAAACTAAGCTTCACAACTGAAGGAAAAATAAAATCTTTTATGAACAAGCAAGTACTCCGAGATTTTATTACCACCAGGCCTGCTTTACAAGAGCTTCTGAAAGAAGCATTACACACAGAAAGAAACAACCAGTGTTAGCCTTTCTAAAAATATACCAAAAAGTAAAGAGCACCAACATAAAGAAGAATTTATATCAGCGAATGGATAAAACAGCCAGTTAATATCAAATGGCAGTAACCCTAAATTTAAATTGACTAAATCCCTCAATCAAAAGACACAGCCAAAACCCAACAGCATGTTACATCCAGACCTGTTTCACATGCAAGGATACACAAAGACTCAAAACAAAGGGATGGAGAAAGATTTACCAACCAAACGGAGAGCAAAAATAAATAAATAAATAAAAAGCAGGAGTTGCAATTCTCGTATCGGATAAAATAGATTTTAAAGCAACAAAGATATAGTGGTAAAAGGATCAATGCAACAACAAGAGCTAACGATCCTAACACCCAGATACATAGAGACTTAGACTCAATGAGACAGAAAATTAATAAGGATATCAAGGACTCAAACTCAGATCCGGAACAAGTATATTTATAGAGCTCTCCACTTCAAATACACAAAATATACATTCTTGTCAATACCACATCACACCTACTCATAGGTTTAAATGAAAGATTGATTGGCCATTATTAATACCCATTTTGTTTCAGAATAAAGCAATATTTCCATTCACCCTCCCTTTTTCTCTTCCTCTTTCTTCCTCTCTTTTACTCATTTTTTTTCTTTCCTTCTCTCAAAGAAAAAGAAAAAAAAAAGAAAGAAGAAGTACATGTCTGCAACCTGAGCATGACATGTATGGAGCATCTGGTCTTTGCCTGACATCATTCCTAGTACTGGTAACATCACAGTGAATAGGCCTTGAAGAGACATACATTCGAGTGGGGAGAGAGTGGCAATCGGCGTGTAAAGTAAAATACTTTAAATGAAACAGCCGGTGAAATAACACTGCACTGGGGATAATAAAGGTTGGAGGAGAGGTCATTTCGATAGGCAGTCAGGCTGAATGTCTGGGGAAGGGCCGTTAGAGAAGCTGGACATGTGATACTGTGTAGCAAGAACAGTACAGACAGAAGGGTCAGCCGCAGCACACGCCCAAGGAGGCCAGGCTCCAGTTGTCCAGAAGATGGAGAAAGGACTACAGTGGCTGGCATGAAATGAACATGGAGAATGAAGTGATTAGTTTTCCCTTGTGGAAGAAAAAGCCCAAGGAATAACCAGTGTACTCTGATAATGATGAATTTTCATGACAGTTATAAAGCTCCATTACTAGACAGGGTATGATGGTTCATGCCTGTAATCCCAGAACTTTGGGAGGCTGAGACAGGAGGATTGCTTGAGGTCAGGAGTTCGAGACCAGCCTGGCCAATGTGGTGAAACCCCAGCTCTACTAAAAGTACAAAAATTAGCCAGGCATGGTGCATGGTGGTGGTCACCTGTAATCTCAGATATTCAGGAGGTTGAGGCAGGAGAATCTCTTGAACCTGGGAGGTGGAGGTTACAGTGAGCCAAGATTGCACCATTGCACTCCAGCCTGGGCAGACAGAGTGAGACCCTGTCTCAAAAAAAAAAAAAAAAAAAAAAAAAACTTCATTACTAAAACAATATATTTAATAGATCCAATGTTGGATTTTCAAAGCATCGTAATGCATTTATCCTGTTCTCATGTGCCATTTTGAATTAAAATATCGCCAAGTGCTGCATTTTAAAAAGCCTCTTACCCTTTAGCTTCTGGAGGCCTTGAATGACAATAAATTTAATATGAGGAAAACTTCTATTTTTAAGTTAAAGACTTATTATTGGCCTTTGATTATTTTATTTCCTTCTTACACATTGCCTAGTTTGATTTTTACCTCAAGAGAGGACATTGGAATTAGTTACACTTTCCAGTGCATCACAGGTAATTATCTTGGTTCAATGAAAATGCATTTCTCTTATTTTGCCTTACTCTTTCCCTTTATATCCAGTTTAATTCTGCTTCCCACCATGATATG
Organism: Callithrix jacchus; assembly: GCF_049354715.1. Lineage (NCBI taxonomy): Eukaryota > Metazoa > Chordata > Mammalia > Primates > Cebidae > Callithrix > Callithrix jacchus. Next base: position 21,378,322 of record NC_133516.1, on the reverse strand, counting down.
CAGGATCTGATATGTGCCAGATATATACACACATCTTCGTAAAACAGATCGTTTTTATGTAGGTGTGTGTTTCAAATTTACATGGGTGTTATTATTTATCTCCTGACTTTTCACTCAACAGTTTTTTTGTTTGTTTGTTTTGAGATGGAGTCTCGCTTTGTCGCCAGGCTGGAGTGCAGTGGCGCGATCTTGGCTCACTGCAACATCCTACTCCCTGTTTCAAGCTATTCTCCTGTCTCAGCCTCCCAAGTAGCTGGGATTATAGGCACACACCACTACACCCAGCTAATTTTTGTATTTTTATTAGAGACTGGGTTTCATCATGTTGGCCAGGATGGTCTGAATCTCCTGACCTCGTGATCCACCTGCCTTGGCCTCCCAAAGTGCTGGGATTACAGGTGTGAGCCACTGCGCCCGGCCTCAACACTGTTTTTGAAGTCTATCGTGGTTCGGTTTATTTCACAGTGCCCAGTTTTTGTATTCATTACCTTTCATTCTTCCATTGCCCCAGTGCCGGACACCTAGGTTGTCTTCAGTTCCCACAACTACAAACATTGTGGGGATGGTTATTATACACATTCCTTTATAGACCTTGGGTAAATAGCACAGAACAGATTATCTGGGTCATAAAACATATAATTACTTAATTTCACTTAGCCTAATATGAATCTTACACAATTCTACTTAGTTTGGTGAACATACACACTTGGGAGGGCTGAGTAGCTTATTGTGAAGGACAAGCTCCGCTATTGATCATCCTCCGGGAGCCAGGTTTCTCATCTTTTGAGAAAAAGTAACAAGTAAAGAAGGAATGCTATCGTGAACCCTATGGCATTTGATTGGATTTACAGGTATCAGTAGAAATTCATAGTATTTAATAGACATACAGAGAGAAATACAGATGTGTATATGCAGATGTTAGTAAATGTACATTTTCTAGATCTACTAGCTGAGAAGGTCTAGAAACAGAGGCACTCTGTTTATAATGAACACAGTTAGCAACCGGATCTTAGTTTCATTTCTTTTTTTTTTTTTTTTTTGAGATGGAGTCTTGCTCTGTCACCCAGGCTGGGGTGCAATGGCATGGTCTCAGCTCATTGCAACTTCCGCCTCCTGGGTTCAAGCCGTTCTCCTGTCTCAGCCTCCTGAGTAGCTGGGATTACAGGTGCCCACCACCACACCCAGCTAATTTTCGTATTTTTAGTAGAGACGGAGTTTCACAGTTTCGTTTCTAAATTGCATTCTTTGATAAAAAGAACCAGGAAACCTTAGAGAAGTGCTTGATTCCAGGGCTGGGGAAGGCAAAATACCAGATGAGCCTGGAGCATCTCATGATACTAAAAAACAAGGAAGTGCTTAGACAGGAAAGAGGACTTGTCAACAGAACATAGGAGCCTACCTAAAGGCTCTTGATTCCCAAATTTGGAACAATTTAAGCATGAACATAATGGTAGTATTAGACTTTAATCCATGGGCTAAAAGAAATATCCATGAATCTATACTGGTATAAATAAATAATCAAATAAATAGATGAATGGGGGAGAAGGGACCAGTCTTTGCAGAAAAATTTTTATTAATAAATGTAGAAGGAGAAAGGGAAATAGAAAAATCACTATTTGGCAAACCCCACATTAATAATGACTACAGGTAAGGTGCCTGATGGATGCTCAAATCAGGAGGGAAATTTTTGAGAAGAAATAGATATTTGTATGGGCTCAGAGTCTCTTCCTCGAGATATGCATTAGCTACAGGTGAAAAGACAGTAACTTTCCAGAGAAGAAAGATGTCACCTTAACCAAGTGATCAAAGTGATTATCACCAGTAGTAGACATATTGACATCAGATCCTTCATATGATGTCTGAGAAGGACATGGAATGACTTTTTTGGGGCATCCTTTCAAAAAAAAAAGTAGCCTCAATCTAATCATGTGAAAACAGCAGACAGCCTTAAACTGTGGGACAGTCTACAAAATAACCCATAAATATACTACAGAAGTGTCAAGATTATGAAAGACAAGGAAAGATTGAGAAACCGTTATATGTGACACACTGGAGGAGGTTAAGGAGAAATAACACAATGCAATCTGGACCCTGGATAGGATTCTGAAATAGCAAACAGACATGAGTGGGAAATCTGATAAACTGAGTAAGGCCTATAGTTTAGTTAATATGGTACCAACGTGAATTTGCTGGTTTGGATAATTGTACTGAGGTTGTGTAAGCTGTTAACATTAAGGTAGGTGAAGAATATACAGGAATCCTACTCATTTTTCAAAAAAGGTTGTGATTGAGGCCATAGACAGGGAACCCACTCTTTAGTCATAGAACTCCCCGTCTCTTGTATACTCATACAAAAGGGGGCTGTTTGAATTTCTGTGTCAGCACTTTCCCACTCTCGCTAGTGGGTCGTGGAAACTGGTGTCCTTGGTGAACTCTGGTCCAGGGTCCATGCCCTTTCATCTTCTGCTGAGGAGGGGACTTTTGATAAGCGCAAATAGCAAATATATTTGACATGTGGCCTGTTGTGCTTGGTGCTGGCCACTGGAGAGTTCCTTGAAAGCCTCTTCTAGATGTCAAAGCAAATCTGTTTTCTGAGACAGCTTTGCAACATGTTAAGCGTAGGACATTGGCCTGGGAGTCAGAAGACCTGTCTTTAAGTTTGGGCTCTGCCATTTCCTAGCAGGGAGGCACTGGGTATCAGTAGTTCTATCTTTAAAAGGAACCTTAAGCTTCTGTTTCTAGGAATTCACAATCATGTAGTCCTCTTTTAAATTAAAAGGCAGAGACCTTACTCTCTGTAAATGTAGCTGTGTTTCTTGACACAGCATGTTAGAGGCAGCTAACATGTGAATGTTTCTTTCGTGTTTTTGGTATTTGCAATATAACCAACCTTCCACATTTAATCTTTCACCACAGTGCTCTAGGCGGCCCGCTCATCTGTGTGGCGCACGATCTGGCTAAAGTAGAACTTTGCTGCCATCTTCTGGCCAATTCTGAGTACTGTAGGTCTGAGCAAACAGGCTCAGGAATTTGTAGAATCGTAGACCTCTAAGGAATTCACGTAAACCGATCTCTTTGTTAACAAGGAAATTAATTCCCAGAGAGGGAGGTTGACCTGCCTCGTGCTACTTACCGATCTGTGGGAGAACTAGGAGCAGAACCCAGGCCATTGCAGTAGAAATTAATTTTCCGACATAGGTGGCCACAGGAAAAAAGATTCTAGTACTGTGAAATTTGGCTAACTGGAAAAATTCTAAAACCTTTCCAACAGGGCCTTTCTACATTTGTCTTCTTTGAATTTTACTTTATGCAGATGTTACAAACAATTAGAAAAAAACATAAAATTTATAAATAAGAAGAGCCACTATTATTTGTACAATCTTCCAACAAAATGGATATATTAACCCTAACAAGGCAGAACATAGCTAAAAATATGTGGCAGAATTATGTTACTTTTTCTTCTCATTTCACTGAGGGCTAATGCAACTTCTTTGGTGGTATAAATGTCTGCCTACAAACCACATTTGAGGAAATTACTTAAAATCAGGAGAAGCCAGGGACTCGGGATTTTATTAACTGGGTCTAATTTCGACTCTTCCATATTCTGTGAGTGTGAAGTAGTTTAACCTTGATCAGAGCCCTGACCTTCATCCTGTTGTTCCCCATTTCCTCACCTGTGCTAGTGAATAGCTTCCTCACAGGAAATTTGCCAAGATTAAGAAAATTAAGGTAAAATTGGTTGTAAACTGCAAGCGCAATAAATATGCTTATTATTTTATCATAATTATGGAGTAAATTGAGATGAGGCAAAGAAATTTGTTAATGATATGGAAAGCTCTCAGGAACTCTCTTTCGTCTTCTGCTGAGGAGGCAAACTTTGCCAAATGCAAATAGCAAATACATTTGGGAGGTATATAGCCTGTTGCATTCAGTGCCAGCCACTGCATATGTGTGAATTTATCACACGTTTAACTTGGTCTCTGAGTGCCTGTGTGTGTGTTTCAGTGCTTTCCTGAGGATCTCGAAGACTACCCACACATTCTGTGATTTGCTGGAAATTCTCACAGGATTTAATAGGTACAGTCATGTGAGCCACATAACAGCATTACAGTCAACAAGAGACTGCATGTATGAGGGTAGTCCTGTAGCAATATAAAACCTTATTTTTACTGTGCTTTTTCTGTGTTTAGATATGTTTAGATACACAAATACATACCATTGTTGCAATTGCCTGCAGTTTTAAGTGCAGTAGCATGCTGCACAGGTAGGTAGCCTAGAAGCCGTAGGCCACACCACATACAGTAGGTGTGTAGGAGGCCAAATCTAGATTTGTGTATGTGTACTCCAGGGTGATCGCACAATCATCACAGTAACAATTGCCTGATGACGCATCTCCCAGTCATTAAGCAATGTGTAAGTGTAGTTGCACTATCCACTGAAGTTTACTGCAGGGAAAGGAAACGTAATAGGATCAGCAGGGAAAAAGATAGACAGAGACTAGCGATCCACGTGGAGGCTTCTAATGTTTTCTGTCTCCTCCAAGGGAACACTGAAGGTGCTCCTTTCTTCAGCAGCAAAAAAATGCAGTAACATGTATGCAGGGTTTCTTTCCAGAAAGTTCATTAGAGACTGAGCATGCAAGGAAATTATCTGTTGGGAGGGTGGGGAGAGGGGAGCAGTCACTCAGGCACCCTCTGCCTAGCAGCTATCAAAATTTAAGAAAAGTAGCTATTCTGCATAAATCACACTGTTTGTATAGACCGTCTATGCACAGCAAACCACCTTTATCAGAAAGAGATGGAGAGAACACTGCAACAACCAAGTTTCCAGATGCCAGCCCAAGGCCAACCTTGCAAGCCAGACACTCTAGAGATAGTAGCCTCGGGCCCATTATTTTCTGTACAACAGCCCAGACTGAAATGCCTCATCAAGATAATTTCTACAGATTCTGAGTGTAGCGCAAGTCTTGAGTTTATTTTTATTAATATGATTATAAAAATTCATGTATTCACATGTTAATTCTCAACTTCTACCTGCTTGTATATTTTTGGGAGGTATTTCAGAATTTGGGATTTTGGGAAGAATTTTAAATATTTTACTGTTGTCAGATTGAGTGCTTCTTTGAAAAGCTAAGTTTCCAGTGGACTCAAACATTAGAGAAGTTTTATATTTCCTTCTTAACCAGCTAATTTGCATTTAACTTAAGAAAAAGTTCTGCAATGTAAAAATTCTTCTGTAACTTTTTAACAAATAACTGGGATTTAATCTGTCCCATTTTAGATGCCAGTGAGGAATTTACATTATTATCTACCCACAGAAATATCATTATATAATGTTAAATTGAAGTTGTACTGTGTTATATTAATTATACGTGATCTGTAATAAGAAAGCGCATAATTAAAAATCACTGGATACTTGGGGGGCTTTTCTCATTAACATCAGATCAAAATGAGGCAGGAACTTTTCCTCTACTTTATGCTTCAGCTTTGCTTATTCAGCTCTAGGGCATTTTTCTTCTTGACAGCCAGACCTCTCAGAGCTGGTCTGCACCTGCTGTTTCTACTGTCACCACACCTGCTTTTAACACATTCAGACAGGCCTGCACTACCCTTCCCCAGCCCATCGGAAAGAGCTGTAATCCAGATATGTACAGCAGAGCCCCTTCTCCCAAAGGACTCTTCTGCCATTCGATCCAGCGCTCCTACTACTGGGTATCTACTCAGAGGAAAAGAGGTCATTATGTGAAAAAGACACTTGCACATGCATGTTTATAGCAGTACAATTGGCAACTGCAAAAATATGGAACCAGCCCAAATGCCCATCTATCAATGAGTGCATAAAAAAAATGTTATACACATAGATACACACACACACACACACACACACACACACCACGGAATACTACTCAGTCCTAAAAAGAAATGAAATAATGGCATTCACAGTAACCTGGATGGAACTGGAGACCATTATTCTTAGTGACATAACTCAGGAACAGAAAACAAAACATCCTATGTTTTCACTTATAAGTGGGAACTAAGCTCTTAGGATGCAAAGGCATAAAAATGATACGATGGACTTTGGGGACACAAGGGAAGTGTGGGAGGAGGATGAGGGATAGAATACTACACTTTCGGTACAGTGTACACTGCTTGAGTGATGGGTTCACCAAAATCTCACAAAATCACCGCTAAAGAATTTATCCATGTAATCAAATACTGTGTGTTCCCCCCAAACCTACTGAAATCAAAAACAAGAACAAAACTCACGCTTGAGCCCCACCCAGAGCAGTGTGTTTGGAATCTCTAAAGGTGGACCCAGGTTTTGTATGTTTTAAAAACTTTTCACATGCCTGTAATTTGTAGTCAAGAGTAGAACCACTGACCTAAGGATAGGATTAGAAAAAAGAGGGTAATATGACAAGGTCGGAGAGCTTCACGAGTGAGATGGGTTTGGGTTGGGATCACTGGCAGGAGTCACGTTTGGACGATGACAAAGCATATTATTTTGCAGGTAGCTTTGCTCCTAATTTAAAAAACAAAAATAGAAACCTAGAAAAAAAAAGCAACAAAACAGATGAATAGCAGCTACTCTGATTTAAGTGAGTTAAGGGACTGAATCCCCACCCACAAGCTCTTCATCTTCCATCCTCCTTTCAAGTGATTCCTTATCATGCCTAGAGCCGCTGGAAGCAGAGTTCCACAAGCACCCGTCTAGCAGCAAGCCACTGTGTTGGGCTGGGGAGGTGTTGGATGGTTTCTGGGAATCTAAATGCACTATTGTTAAGTGCAGCTCCTGGGATATGTGATGGTAACTTTTGGAAATGGCCAGGTAAACTTGAAGAGTTCATGCCCAAAAGGTAAAAGCATAACCTGTTGATGGAAACAAGGTTTGTTTTTTATTATAGAATATTTTGGTAATTCCTTAGGATAACAACTCTTCTTCTTCCTCTTCCTCCTCCTCCTCCTCCTTAGGATAACAACTCTTCTTCTTCCTCTTCCTCCTCCTCCTCCTTCTTCTTCTTCTTCTCATTCTTCCTTCTTCCTTCTTCTTCTTCCTTCTTCCTTCGTCTTCGTCTTCGTCTTCTTCTTTATTTGAGACAGAGTTTCACTCTGTCACCCAGGCTGGAGTGTATTGGTGCACTCTCGGCTCACTGAAATCTCTGCCTCCCAGGTTCAAGAAATTCTCTTGCCTCAGCCTCCCAAGAAGCTGGGACTACAGGCATGTGCCACCACACCCAGCTAATTTTTTGTATTTTTAGTAGAGATTGGGTTTTGCCATGTTGGCCAGACTGACCTCTAACTTCTGGCCTCAAGTGATCCATCCACCTTGGACTCCCAAAGTGCTAGGATTATAGGCATGAGCCACCACACCCAGCCAACAACAAAATCTTCCATCATCCCAAGGTAACACGTTTGAACAGCTTGGTCTATTCCTTTCTAATCCCTTTGATATTCTTTCCCCTCCCCTATACTTGAGTACTTATTAAAATTGCAGTTTTCCAGCTTGCTCTTTTCACTTGACACAATAGCATGAGCATGATTTCATATCCCCACAAACTCTTCATACATTATATTTTTAATATCCCTGAAAGCTTTTCATAAACCATTACAGTTGTGTGGCTTCTACAGAGGGCTTCTCTTATATGGCTGGGCATTTAAATTGCTGACTTTATAAATGAGTTATATGTGTAATTAATACATATAAAAATTTGTATATAAAGTTCTTTTTAAAAATTTATTAAATCTACTGTAGGCTTTTAAATAGAAAGTCAGCAGCATTTGTAACTAATGTCCTGTCAATGAACTGTCATATTAAAGAACCTTGGTGATGCCTGCTTAACTGGCCCAAACTTCTTAACCTGCCAAGACCTCTGTGTCAGTCTGTCTTCTGTTGTTCATAACAGACTGCCTAAAACTGGATAATTTATTTAAAAAATAAATTTATTTCTTACACTTACGGAGGTTGAGAAGTCCAAAATGGAAGGGCCGTATTTCGTGAGGATCTTCGTGCTGGTAGGGACTCTCTGCAGAGCCTTGAGGTGGCAAAGGGTAGAACGTGGCCAGGGGGCTAAGCCTCCTGCCATAATAACTCAGGTCTCTCTTCCTCATATGAAGCCGCCAGTTCCCTTCCCGTGATAACCCATTAAATGCATGAATGGATTAATCCCTTAAGACCCAATCACCATTTAAAGGTCTCACCTCTCAGTATTGCCACATTGGAGATGAAGTTTTAACAGGAATTTTCGAGGGCATACTCAAACCCTGGTAATCTCTGTCCAGAACAATTTATGCTCCCACTATTTTATTGACGTTAGGTATTGTTAGTAGTTTCAGTGTTTGTTAATTGTATCATTTTAATGCACATTTCTTTGTCACTAGCGAATTTTAAAAACATATTTTTTTCAACTTCAAAATGAAACAAGCTATGTATTTTATTTGATTCATTTTCTTATCATCTAATAATCATTAAGTAATAATGATTTTTAAAAAGATCTCCTTCACACTCTTGTTTGCACACATACTTCTGTTTAGGGCCTGATAATTGAGAAGTGAATTCAGCTATAATCTCAGTTATATAGCTTGTAGGGACGAGAACATAAAATTTCTTTAAATTAAGGAAAAACACTACATCAGATGAAGATACTGATTAGTATTTGATAGATACTAGTTTGTAATTTACCTTAAAAATGTAATGCAATTCCAGGCAGTATTAATCCTTCACAGGAACTTTTTACTCTTCTTTTATCTCAGAGTATTTAATCTAATTTGGGTATGTTCTGTAGTACTGATCACTTTTTATATCACAGTGCCAGTATCTTCAATTGTCGTTATAAATTAGGCAAATATTTTCCATGAAGATTCTGTTTTTCTTTTTGATGATCTCAAGCCTGAATGTTTTGAGCTGCAGACATGCATGTGCATCATACGTTTGACGTGCCTTTAAGCATGTTCCCCCCAATGTAATTCAAGGTCTATTTGTTACTCAAAAATATAGCAAATATTTACAGTGTTCATTTACAAAAATCCCATTGTTTAAATGATTGCATTTTCTGGGTAAGCTTCAGCCTGAGACAGAATGTGTCCTGTATGTTATATGTGCTATCACATTGAGTAAACATTACTTGAAACAGATCATGGATTATAGATTTTTAAACTGGTCCCCATATAACTGAGCACAAACTGTGAGCTATACCAAGTGCTTAGTGAATGTATGTACTCTGGTTAAAAAGGAAAGGTGCAAACACACAGCAGCACCGTATGGCGGGAAATACATGGGAATTAAAAATGCTTGACTTTTTGCTCCAATTCAGTTAAAGTGATTGTGAAAAATTCATTTTAACTCTCTAAGCCCCATGATTCTTGCCCTAACTAACTTAGACTACTCTTGAAAGTAGCAATTAAATAATATATAGGAAAAATGTTTCTAACTGTAAATCACTATCTAAATGCAAAGTGATGCATTTGAGATGGAGTCTCACTCTGTCACGCAGGTTGGAGTGCAGTGGTACAGTGGAACGATCTGGCATACTGCAACCTCTGCCTCCCAGGTTCAAGCAGTTCTCCTGCTCCAGCCTCCCAAGAAGCTGGGGCTACAGGCGCCTGCCACCACGCCTGGTTAATTTTTGTATTTTTAGTAGAGATGGGGTTTCACCATGTTGACCAAGCTGGTCTCAAACTCCTGACCTCAGGTGATCCGCCTGCCTTGGCCTCCCGAAGTGCTGGGATTACAGGCATGAGACACCACACCCAGCCCAATGTGGATATTTTTTTAAAGGGTTAAAAAAAATGGCACTTTTCAAATGTTCAGAAGCAACAAAAAGAAATCTTTCAATTGCCTCTGCCTTTTAATGTTAGATTCAACAAGCATTTACTGAGCATAGCACTAGTCACTGATAGGAGAAAAATCATAGAGACCTGGAAAGTCAAAGCCCTTGAATGCAACGAGCTCAGAATCTAGTAGTAGATGATTTGACATGCACAGGACTAGTGTTCTTATTGCAGACTCAGTCCTATGGGAGCATTGTAGAGGGGTGACTGTGGAGGTGCAGAGGGGAAATCAGGAGAGCTTCTGTAGCCTGTGCTCGCTGGGTGCAGAGTACTCTGCTTGGGGATATAAGGGCACTTATGTGGCATTTGTTTCAGAGTTGATTCTCAGAGACCTCACACATGAGTCTGATATTCCCATCTTTCCGATATTCAGTTTTAAGTGGACATATAGACCCACGCTGCGTGTTTGCATGCCTTTTGTTATTGAGCAAAACCACCAAAACTCTTTTAATCCAGAAGCTTAAGTTTCTTTTAGTTGATAATCATATCATTATCATCTCCTTGAAAAACAGCCTTCCCTCTCAGTCCAGCTTTCATGGATTCTGTTTTATCACTGGGGTTGCCACATTGGGCCATTTCCTAAGGATTTAAAATACATTCTTGCTACCTTCGTTGCTTGCTCCCAAACAAAACTAGAAAAATGTATATTCTGGGGATCTGTCATGAATTCACTGGGAAATCTACAATTTCCTAGTGAAATTGAGGCTTGTTGTCTCAGTCAACTTTGCTGAAAACCTCATGTCCCAGGATGGGAAATAGAAAACACTGTAAACAGACTACAGTGGTTGAAAGGAAAGAGAACAGGTTCCTTCTCCTGAGAGTGGTTTTACTCAGCAAGGGCTTTTGTGGTTACCGTGCAGAACTTGCCATCTGGGGAAAAGAATTTTGAGAGTGATGCAAGAATGGCAGGAGACAGCGGCCTCATGGAACCCAGGGAGAGGCAAAGATGGTTAGTGTAACAGGGAATGCAGAGCTTATAGTCACAGCTCCACTACCTACATAACTGGTTTTCCTCCCAGCACTCTGCATTTTTAGAACCAGCCATCACTGCTTTGTGCCTTCTTAGGAAGTTGAATGCATTTCATTGTTAGCAATGAAATATATTTTGCAAATATAAGGTAGATGTAAGCCTACCGCAAGGCTTATGTCTGGTTTAGGTAGATGTGTGCTCCTGTCCCTTTAATGGGGATTTTATTTGAAAGTTGTTAAGAGCAAAGTTGTTAAATTCTTGTAGAAACCCGAGGAAAGCTCACTTCTTCAGTGGTCCTTTGTGGTCAATCATGTGCTTAGGGCTGAGCAGTGTACTAGAGTTTTAGCTTTGATGTCAGCAAACATTGATCCTAGTGAACACGACCCCAAGTATGACCTAAACCAGTTCTTACTTTCTCTTGGCCCCTTTTTGCTTATGGGTTATTATGCTTCTGTGTCGAGAGATGAAATCTGCCTCTGCTCTGGAGAAGGCACTGGATGCTGTGGCCCTCTAGGTGGCCAGGCAGGCCTGTGTGTATTTCAACGAACAATCTGAACTTTGTTGTCATTCTTCTAGCTCAGCTCTGAGACTGTGGGCAAAGCTCATACAGAAAACTCAGGCAGGTTTCTGAATTTAGAAAAACTCCCTCTTCCTACCTGAACTTGAGCATGAGTAGGAATAAAATTTGTGTGATCTGCTGGGTGTGGTGGCTCAGGCCTGTAATCCCAGCACTTTGGGAGGCCGAGGAAGGCAGATCACAAGGTCAAGAGATCGAGACCATCCTGGCCAACACAGTGAAACCCCATCTCTACTAAAAATACAAAAATTAGCTGGGTGTGGTGGTGTGTACCTGTAGTCCAGTTACTTGGGAGGCCGAGGCAGAGGTTGTAGTGAGCCAAGATCACACCACTGCACTCTAGACTGGTGATAAAGCGAGACTCTGTCTCAAAAAAAAAAAATGTGTGTGATCCAAGTGGTTAGTTCAGCTGAGTCTTTTGGAAAAGGAAGAAGTTCAGGCAAGTAAGAAAAGGTTGGAGCATGCTTTACATTTTATTTGCCTATTTTGACCGAGATCTAATGCTTCTCTTTCTCATTAGGTCCCTAACATCATCAGAGAGTTCCCTAACTCCCACCTCCCACAAGGTGGAGTTGGTTACCTTTCCTCTCACCTACCAACTCTTCCTTGTTAAGTATTTGCATTGTCACCAGACTGTAAATGTACTTATGTCTGTTTATTCTGCATGACTCAAAGACAAGATTGATCTAGATCATCTGTGTAGCTTAAATGCCTCGCACATCTCACAGTAAATGAAAGGTACTCAATGAAGTTTTTTTGAATGATGTTGAATTTCTCTCTTTTTGTCTCCTCTCTTTCTCTCTCTGTCTCTCTCTCTCTCTCTCTCACACACACACACACACACACACACACACATGCATACACACACACTAAACATACATGCAGTAAAGATTATCTTTTCAGATTACTAAGAATGTTTCTTAAAAGGTTGTACAACTATAACAATGCCATATTATAACCAGTCAGATTAAAGCATATACATCTTCAAAATTATTTTATTTTTCCTTTTGGAAACCATGGAACCATTCTAAATTTGATTCTATGATTAATTAATTTTATTATTTGAATCAATGTATGCAGTGTGCCCAAAGGCAAGGCTCATGCACAATGGTACCTCCTTTTTTTTTTTTTTTTTTGAAGACAGAAAAGATCAAGAGGTATTTGGTTCCCATGGGAAAGAAGCCATAGACATAGAAGCAATAAAATAAGATCACAGTTTCATAATGTTGTTACTACACAGCATTTTCCAAATCCTTTCATTTTAAATGTAGCATTCATAACAAACAGGAGTGAAACAATTTAAGTTGACCAACTTATCCTAAATGCCAGGCAATTCCTTTGAAACAAAAGAGAATCTGATGTAGGAAATGCCAAATTTTGTGGCTGTGTCATTTAGCATTCACAAAAAGAACTGAAGCTCAATTTTTAGATCTGATGAGAAGTTTACTAACTTCTAACTGAGCTGGTAAAATTGAGCAGCCACAGTATTTGATAATTTAATTCTGATTTTTTATGGGATTCCAGGATTTATGCTATAAAAATAGACAAGATGAAGTCTCTGCATGTCTTAGCCCATTTTCACGCTGCTGATAAAGACATACTCAAGACTGGGAAGAAAAAGAGGTTTAATTAGACTCACAGTTCCACATAGCTGGGGAGGCCTCAGATTCATGGTGGGAGGTGAAAGGCACTTCTTACATGGTAGTGACAAGAGAAAATGAGGAAGATGCAAAAGGAGAAGCTCCTGATAATCCCATCAGATCTTGTGAGACTTATTCACTACCACAAGAACAATATGGGAGAAACCGCCCCCATGATTCAAATTATCCCCCACTGGGTCCCTCCCACAACTTGCAGGAATTGTGGGGGGTATAATTCAAGATGATATTTGGGTGTCACAGCCAAACCATATCATTCCACCCCTGGCCCCTCCAAATCTCATGTCCTCAAATTTCAAAACCAGTTGTGCCTTCCCAACAGTCTCCCAAAATCTTAACTCATTTCAGCATTAACCCAAAAGTTCACAGTCCAAAGTCTCATCTGAGACAAGGCAAGTCCCTCCTGCCTATGAGCCTGTAAAATCAAAAGCAAGCCAGTTTCCTCCTAGATACAGTGAAGGTACAGGTAATGGATAAATACAGTCATTCCAAATGGCAAAAATTGGCCAAAACAAAGGGGTTACATGCCCCGTGCGAGTCCGAAAACCAGCGAGGCAGTCAAATTTTAAAGCTCCAGCATGTTCTCCTTTGACTCCAGGTCTCACATCCAGATCACACTGATGCAAGTGGTTGGTTCCCATGGTCTTGGGCAGCTCCGCCCTTGTGGCTTTGCAGGGTACAGCCTCCCTCCTAACTGCTTTCATGGACTAGTGTTGAGTGTCTGCAGCTTTTCCATGAACCCAGTGCAAATGCCATTGTGGGGTCTGGAATAGGGTGGCCTCATCTCACAGCTCCATCAGGTGGTTCCCCAGTAGGTACTCTGTGTGGGGACCCCAACCCCACATTTTCCTTCTGCACTGCCCAAACAGAGATTCCCTATGAGGGCCCCACCCCCGCAGCAAACTTTTGCCTGGGCATCCAGGTGCTTCCATACATCTTCTGAAATCTAGGTGGAGGTTCCCAAACCCCAATGCTTGACTTCTCTGTACCTGCAGACTCAACACCACATGAAAGCTGCCAAGACTTGGGGATTCCACTCTCTGAAGCCACAGCCTGAGCTCTGTGTTGGCCTCTTTCAGCCACAGCTGGAGTGGCTGGGACACAGGGCACCAAGTCCCTAGGCTGCACACAGCACAGGGACCCTGGGCCCAGCCCACACAACCACTTTTTCCTCCTGGGCCTCCTGGCCTGTGATAAGAGGGACTGCTGTGAAGATCTATGGCATGGCCTGGTGACATTGTCCCTGTGGTCTTGGGGATTAATATTAGGCTCCTTGCTACTTAGGTGAATTTCTTCAGTCAGCTTGAATTTATTCTCAGAAAAAGGGGGTTTTCTTTTCTATTGTATCATCAGCCGCAAATTTTCTGAAGTTTTATGCTGTTTCCCTTTTAAAATGAAATGCTTTTAGCAGAAGCCAAGTCACTTTTTGAATGCTTTGATGTTTAGAAATTTCTTGTGCCAGACACCTTGAGTCGTCTTTCTCAAGTTCAACGTTCCACAAATCTCTAGGGCAGGGACAAAATGCCACCAGTCTCTTTGCTAAAACATAACAAGAGTCACCTTTGCTCCAGTTCCCAACAAGTTCCTCATCTCCAACTGAGACCATCTCAGCCTGGACCTTACTGTACATATCACTATCAGCATTTTAGTCAAAACCATTCAACAAATCTCTAGGAGGTTTCAAACTTTCCCACATTTTTCTGTCTTTTTCTGAGCCCAACAAACTGTTCCAGCCTCTGCCTGTTACCCAGTTCCAAAGTCGATTCCACATTTTTGGGTATCTTTTCAGCAATGCCCCACTCTACTGGTACCAATTTACTGTCTTAGCCCATTTTCACATTGCTAATAAAGACATACCTGAGACTGGGAAGAAAAAGGTTTAATTGGACTTCAGTTCCACATGGCTGGAGAGGCCTCAGAATCATTGCGGGAGGTGAAAGGCAGTTCTTAGATGGCAGCAGCAAGAGAATATGAGGAAGATGCAAAAGCAGAAACACCTGTTAAAACCATCAGATCTTGTGAGACTTATTCACTACCACAAGAACAGTATGGGGGAAACCACCCATGATTCAAATTGTCTCCTATTGGGCCTGTCCCACAACATGTGGGAATTATGAGAGTATAATTCAAGACGAGATTTGGGTAGGGACACAGCCAAACCATATCACTGCATGTGTGGATTGTATTTTATAATCTAGAGGAGAGTGCCTAGAGTTTGTACAGGAATCATACATTCTCACAGTACCATCTCTATTCACTGCAGTATAGTTGAACTGAGTCTCCAAGATATTTTCTAAACATCTATATGGCTAAACATTGCAGGGTGTAGTTCTTACCTTGCAGTTCTTATCTGCAAAGAAGTGCATACATAAAATGTTCTAGGTGGTGAGACTTAAGTCATCTCATTTATTATTTTTTTAATTTTTAAATTATTATTTTAAAATTTTGTGTATACATATTAGGTGTATATATTTATGGGGTAAATGAGCTTTTAAAATAACTTAATGTAATCATTTCACTTATTAAAATATAGTTACTAATTTTTTCTACAATAAGCATTTATAATAAGAAAGATTAGTCTTCAGAAAGTATTTCTAATGAGTTGTTCAGAACTATCTAATTGTAATGAGACTCCATTTTCTAGCCGCCTTGATAACAGGGTTTGGGCTAAGATATCTCTAAGTCTCAGATGACCTCTGCCTCTTAATTCCAAGTTTGCTCAGTGGCATAACAAATTTGCTTTTCCAGTTTCTTTTATACGTAATCCTAAAAGTAGAAATGAATTTCTGATAACTGTATAGGTCTACAACACGACAATACATTTCTAATTTTAGAGCACAATTACATTTCAGGTATTTTCTCTTGTATTCTTCATAAATTGTGAAAATGTGATAGATGTTACCATGCTTTTATCATCTCTCACATTTTGTCATATACCCAGAATTATCTGAAAAGGCTTTAGTCAGACCATGCTTATCATATTTTGTCTCATTGTATGAAAAGATATTGATATCTAGTGTATCAATCCATCTTTTCAGAGTTTAGGTAGTGTGAATTAGGTTGAGCTGAAAACATATTATAGATACAACAGACTGACCAGTTACTGGCTTTAGGTGACCACTCTGCAAAGCCCCACTTATTAACCTCCCTGCTTCTGTCTTGAGCGTCCCGTGTGTATGTGGAATTGTGTTTCAGGGACCAGTGGAACTGCTGGACCAGTATCATGGAGGCATGTGGTTATTCTGAACATATTCTTAATGACATCTATTAATATTCTACAGAAAATATTAGAATTATGTATGATAGAAACTTAAATCAAAGTAAGCATAAGCATGAGCAAATCATTGGATATTATTCAGTTATTGATAAAATTATAGAAAGTTTATAACAACATATATGTTTATACATTTAATAGGTAGTTTAAAAATATATATATATTTTATTACACTTTAGGTTCTGGGGTACATGTGAAGAATATGCAGGATTGTTGCATAGGTACATACATGAAAATGTGGTTTGCTGCCTCTATCCCCATCACCTATATGTGGCATTTCTCCCCATGCTCTCTCTCCCCAACTCCCCACCCCCCGCTGTCCTTCCCCTATTCCTCCCCAACAGACCCCAGTGTGTGATGCTCCCCTCCCTGTGTCCATGTGTTCTCATTGTTCAACACCCACCTATGAGTGAGAACATGCGGTGTTTGATTTTCTGTTCTTGTGTCAGTTTGCTGAGAATAATGGTTTCCAGGTTCATCCATGTCCCTACAAAGAACACGAACTCATCGTTTTTTATGACTGCATAGTATTCCATGGTGTATAGGTACCACGTTTTCCCTGTCCAGAAGAAAGTTATAAACCGTTGTCATTGCATTTACTGCCATCAACACAACAGACTGTGTAGAAATTAAAGAGATCGGCCGGGCGCGGTGGCTCAAGCCTGTAATCCCAGCACTTTGGGAGGCCGAGGCGGGTGGATCACGAGGTCAACAGATCGAGACCATCTTGGTCAACATGGTGAAACCCCGTCTCTACTAAAATTACAAAAAATTAGCTGGGCACGGTGGTGTGTGCCTGTAATCCCAGCTGCTCGGGAGGCTGAGGCAGGAGAATTGCCTGAACCCAGGAGGCGGAGATTGCGGTGAGCCGAGATCGCGCCATTGCACTCCAGCCTGGGTAACAAGAGCGAAACTCCGTCTCAAAAAAAAAAAAGAAATTAAAGAGATCATATGAACAGAAGGGGCCAGTCCTGACCATCTCTGACTAAATATATGATGTTATAATTTCTATTCTGCTGTAGGCATACCATATTGATGCTGAGTTTCCTTGCAACCGTTTCTCTTCCCAGATTCCAAACCAGATTTGGTCACAAAGTCTTGTGTACTATCAGTTTCCCCTGATCAAGAGTTTTGATCTTCTTGTCATCACTTCATCTGAGTTAGGAACCAGAGTGACAGAATCATTAGAAACCAAAGAGTCTCAGAGAGCTTTTGACCCCCTTCTTGTCCCCTCTCGGAAACAGTATTTCTCCTCCAAAGAGTTTCTGTGTCCGCATTTTATCTGGTAGAAATTTTCTGTACATCTTATTTTTCTTCTTTTCAACTCTATAGGCATTTAATTTTAGGAAGTAGTTGCCCACTCTTTTCCAAGCAATGAGCCTTATGGCTTAGCTTTGAAGTTAGAAGTTCAATAAAAGTAAATTTCTCACCAGTAAGAGAAAATACATTGAGAATTTGGGAGTTTTTTTTTTTTCAAGGTATCCTTCCCATTTGAAATTAATCATTAAAATAATTATAGAGAAAGTGATACTGGAAATATTATCAAAAACTGAGATGTTCAAGCCCACAGGCATCCAGAATAGATGTTCAGCCTTGTGCTGTCTCCTTTATTGTTGAGCTCACAATCGATTGGTTATGTACTAGGTATCTTCTGAATGTGTCACCTGGCCCTTTCCCTACTGTGACATCTTCCCCTCTGCAAATCTGCAATAATTAACAATCAGTATTATTTTATAATTTTAGTGAAATTCTCACTAATGGTTTTGTGCCCTTCATTGTTTTCTAGAAACTTTCTTTGTTATATAAGCAGGGCTGGAACCATGCCGTCTGATAAATATGTCTTTGACACTTTTCTGTGTTTCTCTCTTGCACCATATTTATCACACTACATGGTTGAAGCCCTTATTAAGTTCATGAAGTAAGCCTTTTATTCCTAAATTTTCGTTTTTTTCTCCTTCTCCTGTGCAATTATTTTAAAAGTATCTCTCTTTCTGAGCGCATAACGTTTTTAGACGGAATTCGTACCAGGCGCTCCCATGTTCATTGTATTCTGCTGATGAAACAGGAACATCTTGGTGTTTTCAACGAGGACTGTGGGAATAGAACATGCAGGCCTTTCTTGTTAAGAGAAATGTAGGTATGTACATGTTTAACTTTTTGCCAAATTTAGATTAGAAGGGAAACAATAGGCCAAGAGTATTGCATGGAGAGGAAGAAATATCTTTGGCACTACATATGTATTATTTACATAGATATTACATTTATTAAAAATACTTCAAGTTTATAAAGAATTGAAGTTTAAACCCAAGTTAGTTAAATTTGATCTAAACAAATCGATTTTGCTAGCTGACTGGTCAAGGCAAGGATCAATATGGGTGTGAGATTGGGAGACTAATCCCCTGGGTTGTCATGCTAAGAGAGCCAAGCCCAAGCCAAGCAAGAGACACCCCCTCGCCCCCCAGCAAAACAGGCAAAGTGATCACAGATCAGCACTAGACTTTAAATCCTGACCAAAAAAAAAAAAAATCAAATATTCTCTGAATGAAAGCAACCAGAATTAATCATTTTCCAATAATACCTTAAAGAATTAGTGTGTTTTTACTTCCATCTTGGAATTCAGTTCCCTAGGAGACAAATAGATCCTCTGAATGTAAAGATATTAGATACAATCGATACAAGCTTGACGTTAAATATTACCAAACCCTCCCAAATAAAAAAAAAAAGAGAAGGGGCATTCTTAATGACCCTCCAAGAACCAAGAACTTCATATATTAGAATCAGTTTCAGAATAATACAGAGCTATGTATAAAATATTTTTAAAATAAAATATATACGTTTAGATGTGGAAGGAACAAACAGTCTTCAAATGTGATCAAATTAGTTTCCAAAAAGAAGCAAATAGAACTTTTAAAAGTGAAAAATATAATTGAAATTAAAAACTCAGTAGATGGTTTGGAAGCATATCAGACACAGCTAAAAGAAAGAATAGATAAAAAGGGAGACATAGATGAAGTGACTACCCAGATCAGAGTGATGCAGAGAAGGAAGGTAGAAAATATGAAAGAAAAGTTAACTGATGTGGAGGGCACAATAAATATCTAAGTTAGATCCAACTGGAGTCCCAGAAGGAGAGGATAAAGGCAGTTGAGAAAACAAGTGACTGAAAATTGTCTGGAATTATAGAAAGATATGCCTCATAGATACACAAAGAAACATGCACATTTGGTAGGTTAATAAAAATATACATACATACACACACACACACACATATATATATACACACTAAAATATTTGAATATCAAAGAAATTTTAGTGAAGTTATAGAACACCAGAGAAAAAGAGATCTTAGGAGCAGCCAGAGAGAAAAGAGTGATCATCTGCAAAGGAACAATAATGAGGTAAAGGGAAGATGTCTCAAAAATGGAAACTAAGGACTGGACCAATACTGTCAACATTCTGATGCAATCACGGACAGGGATGCTGAATCCTGAACAGGATGCTGAGTGTTCCAGGGGGATACAGTTCACATAGGATTTAGTTTGTGAAGTGTTCCCTGGAGTTGGCCAATGCAGCATAAAATCGATTTTTGAATCCAACAAAATTATCTTTCAAGAATGACCTGAATTTTTTCAGGAAGTAGAAGAGGAAGCAATTTCAGCCTCATATCGTGAGACCAATTAACCCTGTTACTAAAACCTGACAAAATTACTTAAGAAAATTTGTACAGACTATAGCACCTAACACAAAGCCACGAAAAATCCATAATAAAACATTGACAAATCAAATCCATCAATGTATAAAAAGTATAATAAATTATAGCTAAGTGGAGTTTATCCTTAGAATTTTGGTTTATCATTAAAAACTCACCAACTTATATAATTCAACATATTAACAGAGTAAGGGTTAAAATTCACATGTTCAACTCAACAAATACAGAAAAAAAATTGAACAAAATTGAACACACATTTCATCACACAAAAATAATCTCCTAGCAACTGAGAAATGTAAGGATCTTTCTCAAGTTGATAGAAAATATGTACAAAAAAACTGTAGCTTACCTCAAAATGAATGGTTAAATATTGATGCTTTTTTACTGCAGTTGGTTATAAAGCAAGGATATCAATTTTCATCACTTCTAACCAATATTACACTGGCGATCCTTACCAAAGCAAAAAGGCAAGGAAAAGAAAAAAATCTATTAATGCTGAAAACGTGAATACTTTATATCTATTCTAATTTGAGGCCAACATTCTGACTAAAACTCTCACACATCACCAGGAGACACATACAAGAATGTTCATAGCAGCATTGCAGTGACGTGCAAAGCAGAGCACAGATCACGATAAGAGAAACACAGATCATTCTGCGGGGCTTCCAGGGATGGAGAAATCCCTTTTCATTTTGTTAGTGGAGACTAGCCAAAGCTTCATGATTGAGGTGATATTGGAAGCGGGCATCACACAAAGGTGCTGAGTCGTGTTGAACATACACAAGAAGCTGTAACCAATGGAAATGCTTTGGAACAAAAAGTTCTGGCAACTGGAATAAGTATAGGATTGACATATAGTTTGGTATTTTTCACCCTACTTTAAATTAGAACATTAGACACGGAGGCTAAATGATCTCTTCACTATCAGAAATTGACCAGCAATGGTGGCCAGCTTGGTAACTGTGAAGGCTTAATCCATGGAACTGTGTTATATTTTTACTCAGATGCTAATATTAGGAGCCAACTTTTCTTTCTATACTAAGTGACTGAGTCTTGACTGTTATGAAGAGTAAAGCATCTTTTTTGTTGAGTTCGGTTTATTTGGATGAGTCATAAAATGAATGCCTGATAACATTGTAATTGTACAGTTTATTTCATCAAAAGTTAGGATGTTAATCTACTCAGTGTCCTGTATTGAGTTTTATTTGGTACCCTATGTCCACTTCTATCTATTTTGAGCATTACCTGTGGCTTCCCAAATTTTCTACATGATTAAAATTGGACATATTGTCAGCCTTCACATTTTGCTCCCTAATAGAGTCTGCAAGCCTATTGCTGTGTAATGGGTAGTCCTGGTATAGCATATAGTATGATATGATGCTTTTGTCGTTCAGTGTCTAAGATAAGAGTTGGAAGGAGGTTGCTATAAAATGACACTGAGATTAATTATTTTATTGCATTCGGTGTTTCTTCTCTTCTTCTCCAATATGTTTTTATTCATGTGAAGAGTATTTTGGTGCAGTAGAAAAAAATGGGATTTTAGATTTAGAAAATCTTGGTTTTGGTCTTGGCTTTGTCTCAGCTACTCTTGGATTTCACCATCTTGAAAGATGATGTATTATTTGGGGTCAACACAGGAGACAGAAACATTCCAGTAATTTGAAAAGTGAGAGTTTAATGTAAGAATTATTAATTGTAACGTGAATTGACATAACAGGAAATTGGCAAGTAGGAATTAAAAAGAATCCTATAGGATGCAGCAATATTATACATAGATATCAGCGGCTGTCATAAGGCTGAGATACAGTGTTGAGGAAGAGCCCTCTAACCCCACCTCAGGCTGAGATCCAGACTCCCTTGGAGAGGGCATGCCCTTGGCTGGTTATGAACTATGGAAAAGTCATCAAAGTGTCTCACTTTTAACACTTGCTGGGAACCTGCCTTCTGGGGCACAGAAAAGCAATCCACAGGGAAGTGTTGCCCTCAAGCCTTGCTGCTAGAGTCAATGCTGGGTCAAGCTGTGCATAGGAGCTTAACCGACAGCAGGGTGGTGTGAAACCTGGGATGCACGGTATCCACACTGAGAGCTCTACGGCAAGATGATCACTGAGCTGGAACTATATTGGCCACAAGCTTGCCAAGGAGCTGCATATTTCAGGCCTGTGAGCACCACTGGATTCCCCTCACAAATTAGCTGCTGACAGCTATCCACTACAAGTAACGAAAAAATCAATATAGAAGGAAACTGGAAACAGGGAAAGAAACCATTTCCTCCAGCGCCCTCTAGTGACAAAGCTTAATATTGTGTTTGCTGCAAAGGAGAGAGAATTGAAGGGTTCAAGGCCATTATTGCAGAGTAGGTAATGAAGGATGGATTTGAACTAAGACACAATAAATTGGTAACTTGCACAGATGAAGGGACATATTCCTGTAGATACTGAACGACTGATTTAGGTTTGAATTTAAAAGCACTTTGTGTACACTAAAACAGAATACAAAAATATACTGTTGCTATAGTTATGATTCTCTGTAATTAAGCATGATACTGACACAAATTTACAGTGCCAGAGTTGGATTGGACAGATTGTGCTATAGCAAGTCTGCTGTTCTTGCTTTTAGGGAATTTATTTGAAGATTATGGTTAGGAAATTTGCACCTGGAATTCAAACTTACTTGGGACTTGTAAGCTAAACTATATGGCATATTGGTGACCACTGGTCGGTATAAAAATAATATTTATTGAATTCTAATGATATGCCAGAATGCATTTACTCATGCTAATATTGCTATTACTAGCCCTGTTTTTAAAATGAGGAGCTGAGGTAAAGTAATTTTCTAAGACTGTACAGAAGGAAATAACCCAGGATTCAGTTCCGGGTTTTTCTGATTCTAAAACCTGTGCTTCCAACTTAGAACCAAAGCATAGTATCACTCAAGCCTAGGATGGTGTCAGAGTGCTGGCACTTGGGCAAAATGTAGAATTACTCTGGACCTGTAAAGTCTATATCCTGCTTACAGTTCTCGTATATTGTTCCCCCTCCTGCCCGATTTTCAGGAGGATGTTTTTCTTTAATATTTAGTTGTTTCTCAATAACATAAATTTGACATCGGAAGTAAATAATAGATAAGCAGAATGGATTTAGAGTTCGTTGTCTAGCTCTAACATCAGAAAATGATTTTTTTGCAGAGTGCAGAACAACTGGGGCATGTTTGAAAGAAAACAGTTTTCCGTGTCATTGGTAGATTTATGCAACCCATTTCATTAAGAGGCATTTTATGACAACAATATGACTAGACTAAACATGGCTGATAACAGGAACTTAATAGCTGCAATGTGGAAATAACCCAAGTGTCCTTCCACAGTGGCTTGGATGGAATAGAGTACATATATATGTGTGCTTCTGTACGTATTCGTATATACACGTATATATAAGAAAATGCTTTGAAGAAATGAAAATGAATAAACTATATATACAAAAGCTTGCATGAATTTCAAAGACATACTATTGGGCAAAAGAAGTCAGGCAAAAAGAGCTATGAAGTTCAGAAACAGGCAAAACTAACTTACGGTGCATAAATCAGAATGCTACTTCCTTCTAGGGTATTGCCTGGGAACGGACATATAGGCGGCTTTGGATGTTGCTGTGTCAAATAGTTGATCTGTGGACTAGCTACGTAAGAGTAGACATTTGTCAGTTTCACAGAGTAGTAAAGATTTAGGTGCTTGATCTATGTAATGTTTGCAATAAAACATTTAAAAATGGGTAAGAACTTAAGTTTTTAAAAATAGGAAAATGATTAGTAAACTGTGATATGGTAAAATGATTTAATGTTAAGTGGTCATGGCATAATTTCACCTAAGAATTTCACAGGATAAGAAAAAAGCACTTAGGTTACAGCATTGAGAGGAAACAGATTAGAGCCCAAGTCTGAATGCGCTGTGTAATTGCTGCTATGTAAACCAAATGTCTAGAAAATTTGGAGAAAGAAATGCATCAAATGTTAGCAGTACTATAGAAATGGGTAATTTCTCTTTTCACTTCACTGAGGTTTTTCAGATTCTCTGCAATAAATGTATAAACACTTTTAATAATCAGCTATAATAGTTATTGAAAAATGGTGAGTATTTGGAGAGTGTCTTCATCTTTAAAGACCCCAAAGTCAGCCAGGCGCAGTGGCTCAAGCCTGTAATCCCAGCCCTTTGGGAGGGCAAGGCGGGTGGATCACGAGGTCAAGAGATTAAGACCATCCTGGTTAACATAGTGAAACCCCGTCTCTACTAAAAATACAAAAAATTAGCTGGGCATGGTGGCACGTGCCTGTAATCCCAGCTACTCAGGAGGCTGAGGCAGGAGAATTGCCTGAACCCAGGAGGCGGAGGTTGCGGTGAGCCGAGATGGCGCCATTGCACCCCAGCCTGGGTAACAAGAGCGAAACTCCTCTCAAAAAACAAACAAACAAACAAAAAAACCCCAAAGTTTCCCATTACCTAATGCTCAAGTACTCTAGAAAACGGCTCCAGTCTGACTCTGTAGCCTGGATTCTCCCTCCTTCTACAAATATTCTCTGTGCCTTGACCAAATTGGGCTTCATTATTTTTTTTCATTTGTTTGTTAATTGTCAAGCATTGGTTATCTGCGAAGCACTCTAGGTACACAGCAACAAATGAAATAACTGTGATTTTCTTTTCCTTGATTACTACTTTCTGTACTGGGGAACATGATACATAAGCGATTGTCTTAAAGACTGATTAAGTTGAAGATGGGAAAAATTTAGGAAAGTTTATTTACAAGGGAGACCACATTCAGTCTAAAGGGGTAGGATTA
Source organism: Callithrix jacchus (assembly GCF_049354715.1). Taxonomy (NCBI): domain Eukaryota; kingdom Metazoa; phylum Chordata; class Mammalia; order Primates; family Cebidae; genus Callithrix; species Callithrix jacchus. The sequence continues at coordinate 21,353,481 of NC_133516.1, read as the reverse complement.
TTGCCGCTAAAATCATTTTGTTTAAGCAAAGACTAAAAAGATGAATAGAAATCTGCCAATTGTAAAAGGACAGGACATGTGATGGTGGACAGATGAGAACAATGGATTAGGGATCTCAGGTGACTGAGGAATTGGTGGAAAGTGGTGGAAGAAAATACTCATAGGACATGAGGGAGGTGAGTCAGAGTTGGATAATTCAGATGAAGATTCCAGAGGTGATATAAGTCCATGTTTGAGTTGGGTGTGGGTTGCGAGACAGGATGGAGGAAAATATTATTCGAGGTGAGGATTGCAGTGGTCTGAGAGCTGGTGCTGGATGGGTTACACATGTAGATGCTAACCTCACTGGAAGGACAATGGAGAAGAGTAGAAAGGAAGGAACATCTCTGCTGACTGCTGTCAGGCAAGGCATCTATTAAGACCCATAGGAAGCAGAACTTATTTTATGAGACCATCTCTGAATTACCCAATTTGCTACATGCTCTCATTCTTTTAATTCCACAGCATCTAATGGTTCATTGCATAAGTTGGTGCTCAACAAGCATTTGCTTAATTTAATACTTCCGTGAGGATCACTATCAGAAACGGATGTGTTGAGCTGAATGAACTGTGTGTTTAACCTGCAACTATTGTTAATGTCTCAACAGTGCAGACAAATGGATTTGCCTATTCTGAAAGCAGTTTTGTTAGGAGAATAACAGTCTGTGTTTTTCACTTGGTATACAGCCATATAGTTTAGAAAGAATTTCCATGCATTTGTGCTAAAAGGGTAAAACAATAGCTTTTTTAAGTAGTCACTTAATGTTTACATTTCTGTTCAGTATCTGGGTATGGTTTCACTTTTCTGTAGATGAACTTGCAACTTCAAATGACAGGCATGAATTCCAGACAGATTTCTCCAGTGTCTGGAATCAAGACAAATTATATCACTTGGCTGTCACAAAGAATGTCTCTTTTGATGTTATGGAGCAATTTGTTTAATGACACAATTGCTAGGCTGTGGACCAGATGACTGTCTCCTTTGTTGCTTAGAATTCCTGGGGCACTGCAGAGAGCAAAGCAGTTGCAAAATGATTGGTGTGTCTGGGTAACTCTGCAGTCACGGTGCCTGAGTGGCAGAGGAGAGAAACAACTCTGTTCTACTGGTGACAGCTGTTCTGCTGCTTTAGGGAGGGTGGGAGCTTTGTTTTCTGGTGGCCATGCTGCAGATCTTTTTGCTTGGCTAATTATTTGAAGCCAGAGGATTCCAAGAACAAATTGGTAAAGAGTTTGGGATGAACTGTTTAAACCTTGCCATGTGCAAAATGCTGCTGCATTTGTTCTGGAAGCCCATATAAAGAGATGAGTGAGAGATCCCCACCTTTCAGAATTTCTCTCTGAAGATATGGATCACTGATGAGCTAAAGTAGGAAAATGCAATGAAATGACTCCTGGATGTTCCTGGGGTGAAGGATTCAGGAAAAGGCATCTGTTTGAATTTTCTAGAATAAATTGGGAACGCTTTCTAGATGAGATGCTCTAGGAAGCAGGGCTATAAAAACTAATAAGAGTGTAATTTGCAAGAACAGTGGCAATTCTATTTCTAAATTGCTTAATTCCTGGATTCAATGAAGAAAGTAGTGGGGTCTCCAATGGAAGTACACAGAGTGCAAAGGAATCGACTAAATGCTAACCCCAAATGCCCATTCCTAGGATTCAGCCCCAGAAATTCTGATTCAGTTGATCTTGGGTAGGGCCTCAGAAATTTCACTTAAAAATAAAATTATAGGTGATTTCAGTGCAAGTGGTTCACAAATCACACTCCTCTGTGAATTGCTGGTGTTAAATATGAAAATGTCACTTGTTTTTGCAAAATGAATAGTAGTTTCAAAGATAGAAGAGATTTCTTCAGGAAAGATTTAATGGAAGAGTAATAATTAAGTGCTCTGCTTTAAAGCATGAGTGAAATTTACTGCTCAGATACTATGTAAATTCTAATTGGAATGCAACCTGCATAATTAGTGTTCTTTTTTCTTTCCTTAAATTTCTGCTACAAATCTTTTATTTAAAGAAGGGAATCTAGGTTGTCCTTCACCTTACATTTTACCTGAGGACAGATTCATTGTACAGATATTTCTCCTGCTACTCAGAGAATCCCTAGGATAGAGAATTCATAAATTCAGGCTTCACTTCACTGACTGGAAGGTGTTCAAACCATTTAAAAATACAATTCTCTTAAACGTGGTCTGAGAGCTAAGCCGAAAAAGGCAGTCCAATTCGCAGAGTAAAGCAATTTCCCTTAAGTCCACAAGGTGGCGCTCGTTCACCATTCCTGGCCTCCTATGCGTAGCAAGCCCGGCTGTGATGCTGTCTAGAAGCAGAGAGAATCTGGGGAGATCCTGTCATCATTATGGCACAGGCTTGTTTGAATTATTCTTAGAACATAGAATGACATATACTCTGCTTTTCCCCCCACTTGTTCCAGTCTTGTCTAATGCTGGAGGTCACATCATCTTGTTCCAGAAACAGTGTCAGGATCAATTGTCTAACTAGAGGAAACAAAGTCTCACAGACAGGCAAGAGAGAAAAAGAAAAGACAAAAGGAAAACGCCAAAGAGGTCTGAGTCCTTCTAATAAACCTACTGAATGGGAAGTGTTGGAAGGTGTGAAGAGAGAAGGAAATGGTGGCAGGTGATGAATTCAGGTTTGAAAAAAGTGAGCTCAGATCTTTCTTTTCCTTTATTCAAGGTCAGCTCTCAAGGGCAGACCGGAGAGAACTGGAGGGGATATGGGTGATGTCACACACTGTGGCATGCTGGTCCTTTGTTTTGGGGCTTGGTTACAGACCTCAAGGCGGCCAGACCGATGGTCATTTTCATATTTCTTCCTCGCAGTCAACTCGTTAAAGTCTATGAAAAGATCTGTGGTTTGGCGAAGGCTTCTTATTTTCTAAGACATGATAGGGACTTCCGGAACTCTGAGAACTGATGCTCCTGACTTGGGAGGAGGTCTGTGAGTCCTGGGATAAGCCCGGTGCCTGACGTTGGGCCAGCATTCCACCCTGCAGGGCCATTGCTTCTCAGCCATTGTGTTTGAGCTCTCTTGTTGCGACCTGCCCCACTTGCTACTCTCCTGGTTTCCATAAGCTATGGAGCCTTGTGCATGAATCATGGGGCAGAATTGACCATGATGGGGAATTTCCATCTTGGCTTATTTTGTGTGAAGCAAATAAATGTGAAAAGGGTAAAGCAAAGTCCAAAGGAAAATGCAAATTTTGCTGAGCTAGAAATCATCTTAAAATTTTTTTTTATTTTCATAACTTATAAGGTATATTGAGTGACATTTTGAACTCAGGTCTTAACCAAAATGTTATTTTAAATATTGAGCCAAAACAAAATTATTAGCAGTAATTTCTGAAGCAGAATGCTTATTATGTTGCAATTGCTTTTTGAAATCTTTAGTGGCCTGAAAGACACAGTTAAATACTAAGCTAGGTATTCAAAGCACTCCAGCAATCTTTCCAATCCTATTTATTACTACTGTCCTGTAATATTTAAGGTATTTATAGTTTGATAAAATACCTATCTTCTGTATTATCATCCACATTTAGCGGTGGCTCACACCTGTAATCCCAGAACTTTGGGAGCCTGAGGCAGGTTGAACACAAGGTCAGGAGATCAAGACCATCCTAGCTAACATGGGGAAACCCCATTTCTACTAAAAATACAAAAATGAACTGGATATGGTGGTGGGTACCTGTAATCTCAGCTACTCAGGAGGCTGAGGCAGGAGAATCACTAGAACCCGGAAGGAGAAGGTTGCAGTAAGCTGAGATTGTGCCACTGCACTCCAGCCTGGGCGACAGAGCGAGACTCCATCTCAAAAAAAAAAAAAAAAAAAAAATTGAGAGAAGAAAAGAATATTCCATTCTCACTATCACAACTCAGTGTTGACTCAAATCTGGATTTAGGAGCTACTGTGACAGAATTGTACAAAGTAGTGAAAACCTCACTTAAGGTTATCCCCGAATACTATGATATACATTTTACAAAGAGGATGGATATGCTTGAAAATATCTGAATTTCTCTGTGTTGTATCAACTGAAATCCAGTCTTCCCAAATAAAATTCATTATTTCAGCTTAATCGAAGGTCTTGTTAGTAAAGATGGAAGACATGTGGCTCCCATTCCTCTGTCTAAAATGATGACAGGTTCTTTAGGTAGGGCAGGGCAGGTTCTCAGGAACCTAGCAGCATTGCTATGGTACCATCTGAATAAAAGAATTCATTTAAACATTGAGATTTTGGATTTACTGAAGGTTAATTTGGAACTGATTACATTACACTGGTGTGATAATCACATTTCTTTATCACCTTCCCTCCAAAGGGAAAAAAAAAATGATTTGTGTAATCTTGATCTCTTTCCTCTGTCACAGGTGGACACATCTGTAGCTTCACTGGGCATTTTCGGATTATTTTCCCTCTGGCACCTTAAACTTATAGCATCAAACTAAACTCACTAACATCTTAGTCTGTCTTGAGCCTACTATCTTATATTTTATAATATTGCTGATTTCAACTAACTCCCTCCTGCATTTATTCAATTAATAATCACTCGATACTTAGACTGTGCCAGGCCCAGTGCTGCACTGGAAGCAGCTTTCGGCCAGGAACCGTTGTTTTTCACTATATAGTCAGTATCTAATGCTGTGTAATAAACACTGGATACATATCAGCCAGATGAATGCACAGAGATACAGAGGTGAGCAAGAGACATGTGTTCCCTGCCCACTGATCGTGAATACAAGGGTGGTGCCGTAGACTTCTTTCAATCTTTCACCTCTGGCAGCCCTTTCTCTACTTGGTTGTCCTGGAGGCAAAAGAAGTCCTCACTCAACAATGCTCTCATTTTGATCTATATAGTTAGTATAAATCAAAATCAGACTTCTAAAATGTGTGTACAGTTGGTGGCACTAAAGCGAGTCAGCAGCAAAAGTTGTTTTATTAATTGTCTTTCTAAGGGAAACTTAAGCTAAAATGAGGTTATCTAACCTAGAGAGCAAGTATGGACCTCGGAACTACAAACAGGAAAATTCTGTAATAGAAATTGTTCACCTGGAAACCAGGCCAGTCTTTGAGAGGTAATTGGTACCTTCCCCTATCTTCCCACAAGATTCTGTCTTTAGAATTGCTAAGGACTCACTTGTTAGACTATTGTGTTTCCAAAAGTGGAATTTCTCTTGTTATCTCTTGAACAAGAAGAAAATAATACAGACAGTCTTAGGGGTGAATCTAAGTGCTGTCATTTCTCATTTGAAGGGTCTTTTCGTACTGGAAATGAACAGTGCTTTCAGTTTATTGCTTCTTTCTTCATCCTCAAATAATTGAGTAAAGAGGTTTCTTTCTGTGGCTCCCTGGCTCTAGGCTGTGAAAATATGTCAGAAAAAAATGTGCAACATCACTGGAAGAGGAGTTACAAGGAAGGAAACTGAGGCACAGAAGGAGAAGAGACTGACCCCAGGTCAGAAAGTCAGTGGCTGAACTGGGGCTAGAACCCTGGTTTCCTGACTACCTAATGCCTTTTCTACTGGCTAAATCCTCTCTCAGATTCCCTCCATCAAAGATTCATTAGTTCATACCTTTATTTATCCAACATTTACTCAGAAAAAGATAAGGAAAGCTGGCCTAGGTTTTGTGATAAATGCTGTTGCTTTAAAATATTAGTATATTTTCACCTAATCTTCAATATTTACAGCTGAGGCAATTGAAGCCCAAGAGAGTGAAATACTTTGCCCAGCTTTACATAGCTAGTAAAGTCCCAATACTGGCATTAGGACTCAAGTCCCAAACATAAGTCTTCTTTTACTATGCCATAAGCAATTGCCAGTGTCCAAAACAGTGTTAGAAATTGGGAAATGTACAGTATTTATTTTTATCAGATTGAAGCACTTTATCCTCGATCATGTTCTACAATGTAAGAGGTGGTTCCTGCTGTCATTGAGCTTGCACTAAACTTGGAGAGAGATTCTATATCCTTTAAAATGTAAGTAAAACTGCGAGTTAACTGTCATCACCAGATTAGTGTATATTATGGGACAGAGAAAAGTTACCAGCTTCACGAGATGCTCACAGGGACTGATGAGTTGGCTGGCAAGTAGGCATCAATTGTTTTACATTCAATTTGTTGAGTGATTAATATGTCTTAGAAGAGTAAAGAGACTTAGATTTTCAAATGTGGCAGATGTTTGACAACCTCTTACCATCTGCAAAACAAAATTTTAAGAGATGTTGGCTGGTATCGTTGTAGCTAGGAAAAAGTAGAGGGTTAGTGAAGGAAAATCTTGAAGCTCAACACATCAAAATTCAAATGTATGATGCTCACAGTACGCCTGTTGGTAGTATCATTTGGTGAATGGTATCAGACTTGACACATTGTTGCTCTTCCCAAATCCCATCTGACTAGTTACTAATGACCCCACTGCCACCACTTCCATCTTGTATCTTCCACCTGAGTTGCTGAAAAATGCTCCCATCCACCCTCCTGAACTAAATGTTCCCTTCACTTGATAATTTCCCAGACTACAGTAACAGTGACTTTTTCAAAATGCTTTTTTTTGTTTTATCTCACTAATTATGTAAAAGCATTCAATAGATTTCCTGTTGCTCTTGTAACAAATACAAATTGTTTTTAGTGATCTACAAAGAAACTTTTTTCCAGGCTTTGAAAAATAATTTCCCCTTACCTCTCACACTCTTTCACATGGCAGTCTTCCTACATGCTCTTCCCCATACCTGAAAAAGTATTCCCGTAGGTACCTCCACTCAGCCCTTGGGCCTCAGTTCACCATTTACTTCTTCCATAAAGCTGCTTGGACTTCCCTCTTCTTATTATTGTTTTTTGATTTTGTTTTTTTGTGATGGAGTCTCGCTCTGTCACCCAGACTGGAGTCACTGCACAATCTCAGCTCACTGCAACCTCTGCCTCTCGGGTTCAAGTGATTCTCCTGCCTCAGCCTCCTGAGTAGGTGGGACTACAGGCACCTGCTACCATGCCCAGCAAAGTTTTGCATTTTAAGTAGAGACGGGGTTTCACCATATTGGCCAGGCTGGTCTCGAATTCCTGACTTTGTGATCCGCCTGCCTTGGCTTCCCAAAGTGCTGGGATTACAGATGTGAGCCACTGCACCCAGCTTCCCTCTCCTTATATTATGGTTTCATAAAACATGTACCTCTCCTGCTTAAAGATGCAATTTCCCATTTAACTTGTATGATTTACTCTCATCTGTCTCTCCCACCATTGGATTGTAAGCTAAGTTGAGGCAAGAACCAGGTCCACTTTTGCTCTTTTTGTTTTGAGACTGAGTCTGGCTCTGTTGACCAGGCTGGAGTACAGCGGTGGGATCTTGGCTCACTGCCACCTCTGCCTCCTGGGTTCAAGCGATTTTCCTGCCTCCTGAGTAGCTGGGACTACAGGCAAGCACGACAACACCCAGCTAATTTTTGTATTTTTAGTAGAGACTGGGTATCACCATATTGGCCAGGATGGTCTCCATCTCTTGATCTCCTGATTTACCCGCCTCAATGTTAGACGTGAGCTACCACACCCAGCCTTGCTTACCATTTTATTCCCAAGGCAGTGAAATGTTCAGCACATAGAAGGGAATAGCTAAATATTTGTTGAATGAGTGATCCAAGAAAAATAGGACGATTCTCATTATAGGAAAGGAAGATTAAGGTGTGGTTTTAAAAGGCTCTTTATAGGAAGTTGCATTACATGGAGAAAAGTTTGATGTTCTTTTCAGCTCCCCTGAGGATGGGTAAAAGAGCTCTGCATTGTGTTGGACATAAAGAAATATCGGGATGAATTACCAGTAGATGCTCTAAAATCTATATAAAGAATGCTGATAGTGTCAGAATGTAGGTTGACAAGAGAGAATAAAGGCAAGGTCAGGGAACTTCTGAAGGGGCCATTGTGGTAAACAAAGTTCCTATTTTAATAAAAGCTTTAGGCAATTTTAAATTCCTGCTTGAGTCTTCGACTTAAATCTGAACCCGATTGCCCTTTATAATATTCCACAAGAATGTGACAAAGGCAGTCAATCCCATGTTGGTGATACAATGTGTTGGATAATTCTCAAAGACCCACTGCAAACTGCAATCCAGGATATGCAACTGGATCAGTGTAGTAAGTGTTGCAGGTCAGGACAAAGTGAGGGCTTACCGACACTCCATACTCCCATGTAGAAGCTCTTGTTTTGCATTCAGTCCTGTAGAGGGGCTTCTTTCAGGCCAACCTGTTCTGTTACAGTTCTTCTGAAACTGGAGGGCTTCGTAAAGCCAGAGAGCATGAGAGACTAAGAGGCTTTGACATGTTGAATCACATCCAAACTGACTTCCTTGGTCACCCCAAAAAATGCTGCTCCTGCTGGTCAAGCATGAACACTTTGACTGGAAATATTCACAAGTCATTGATCTTTGACGTGAATGTTTCCTTCCTTAGTTGTGTCTGCCTGATTCTAGCAGCAAACCTGGTCTCTTGTCTGGGTATTCTTCTCTGGATTTTACCCTTCTGAAGCTGGACCAGAAAGAGGCTTATTAATAAGTGATTTCGCCACACTGGCACCAGGAAATGCAAAGACCAGGAATCTCTGGTTTTGCCTCTGGACTGATACGTGGAGCCAAATCTGTTTTTCTGCATTCCTGAAGATGGCTTCTTCTAGATTGGCTGTAAATTTCCAGGAAGGCTTAACATCAGACCTTTGTATCAGTTTATACCTTCTCCAATTAATTTAAAAGATGCTAAGTGCAAGCCTCGAGTCTCAGTCATGCAAACAATGCATAGTTTTTGTTCTTAATGATTTTAACATCTGGATGAAAGATAAGAGTCTCATTGTAAAGTTAGAGGGATGACGAAGAATCAAAGTGGGGAATAGTATTTAGTTAGAATCAGAGATGATTTTATAGCACATTTGAGATTTTTTTAAAAGGATGATAGGATCTCATCAATGGGTGAAAATGGTTACAACAGTATCCTTCAGTTTCAGGTGCCTATGTGATAACTTGCAAAATACGCCCAAAAGGCAATTGAAAATGAGAGACTCAAGCTCAGTATTTTTGTAGACGTTTGAGAAAAAAGTTGGATTCATCACTACAGAAAGGATTTTTTTAGTCGGTTGAGGGGACACGACTGCCAAAGAAGAACAGAATTCAGAGAACTCGTTTATTCAGGGACAAAAGAAGGAAGAAGAGGCAGGAAATGAAGCTGTACAAGGGAGTGGGCAAAGAGTAGGAGGCAGGCCCTGGAGTCCAAGCAGCTGGAGACTTTAAGTAAGAGGGATTCTCTCTCCAATAAAGCTTCCAGATCACAAAGAGGCTGAAGGAATAGATTTGGAACTGGGAACGGGAGGTTACTTGCAAATAATTTGCTCACTCTCATGCATTCCACTGACTTTCCATGAACAGCATATTTTGTTAGCTCCTTGTATTTGGTGAACTCCCTTAACAAAGACAGTATTTCTATGTTCCTGATGATTTGGGGAGTGGTATTGTTAGTATTTTTCTGCAGTCTTTGCAGTTCTGTCACAAGCACTTCCTCTAGCTGCTAGCCTTTTATTTCCTCCATCTTCCCAGTGTTGCTTCTCCTCCCTCCGCTACTTAACTCTGGCCCTTCTACCCAGCTTCTCTTGCCGAAAGACCTTTTAAGGAATTGCGCACTATTCATTCACAAGATGCAGTTCAGACTATATCACTCTCATCCTTAAAACACCTCCACAGTCTCTAATTTTTAGAAAGAAAAGCCCGAGTTTCTTGGCACAGCATAGAGCGAGCACTCGAGAATTTTTTTTACATAGATAATTTAAGAAATTAATCTTTGTGTCCTTTAATGTCTTCCCAGTTTGAAATGGGTCTCCACCTTTGTGTTCTCTAGCACCAGAGCACAGGCTCTGTTGACTTTGCATATAGTCAGCTACCCCAAAATGTGGGCTGCCTTGTAGCTTTTTCTGGGCATACCACTTGAAGCATAACTTTACCTAGAATTTGAACCTACAGGCAAGAAATCGTTGATCAAACAGGCTACTCAGAGACATGTATAATCTTCAAAGTATCATGAAAATGCAATTATTTTGGGAAAGTGTCATTGTGTAATCTAACCCAGTGGCGTCCAGCCTGGATACCCATTAGATACACTCGGAGAGCTTTGTCAAACTACCAAAGTCAAGGCCTTGTTCCAGACAAGTTTGCTTAGTTCACGATCGTTCCTTTACAATGGAGGTTTTCCAAATGCGAGCCCTATGTCGGTAGCATCAGCAGCACCCGGGAAATTGCTAGTACTACATTCTTTTGAATTGGAAATCTGTAGGTTAGGTCCAGCAATCCATGTTTTAATTTGCCCTCCAGTTGATTCTGCTGTGTATGACTATTTGAGAACCACTAATTGACAGCACTAAGCTCTGACTCTCAGTACCACTGTATCCCAGGGGGCAACGGTAGGCACAGAGGAAGGTGGGTGTTCCTCTTTGGTACTGCTCTACACCAAATATCTAATTTCTGCCCCAGGAGGCTTCTCATCTTTGTTAATTTAAATGGTATCACCATCTATAATGGGAGTGAGCTTCTTGAAGACATGGACTATGAGGATATCATCCCGAGGTCACGTTCTTCTGTTTCCTTCAGAGCCTCAACCTCTAGCACAAGGCCTGGCATAAAGTGAGTGTTCAGTCAAAGACAAGGAGAAAACTTTGCTTGGGCGAATGGAGAGAAGTACACGCATTTGTTGTGTGTGTTGGTTTTCTTAAATTGTGTTGTTTCGAAAAAATATTCTTCAAAATAAATATTCTTTTTAAAAATGCCAGAGAATTGTAAAATCTGGTTAAGCAAATGTTATTTATCATTTGTGCTTCTGAACATGTGATAAGAAGGCTTAGCATGGTAACACATTGAAAATTACTCTGCATGGGGAAACGACAGAAGCAGATTGTATCATCAGAGCCCAAACAGAATAACAGGAGAAGAAATGCTTATTTTGATCTAGGCTTGATGTACTTTATCAGAAAAGCAAAGCTGTTTCGTCCTTCAGAGTAACTTGTCCTTTAGAAAACATAGAATTTCTGAGAGAGAAAGACCTAAGGAAGTTACTAGGTACAGATGAGAAAAGTAAGGCTCAGGAGAGCAATGCTGTTCTGGGACCAGAAATTGGGTTTTCAGTACGTCATCTGTCATATCACATGTTCAAAATGGATCGCCAGCTTCCCAAAACTTGCAAGTACGGGACATTACCAAGCCTGGGGATTATCACAGAGAGCGCTCCTGGGAGTAAGAAGCCAGATGGTCAGGCTCTTACAGAGGCTTTTGCTAAAGTCTCCTGTCTCTTTTAAGTAGTTTTCAATTTCAGAATTAAGGTTTTTCACTGTATTTCCTTTAGCAGTAATTAAAAATTTATTCTTCATTTAGCATTTGAAGAAATAAAGTTAATTTTTTAAAATTAGTGTTTCAGTAAATGAAAGAGATCTGAGATAAGCTCAGAATAATCCCCCAACTTCACAGCCTTGAGTGTTCTTGTAAAGCTTTCTGATTTGTGGTTTAAAGTAGAAAACAGAGACTTTATGCTTTGTAGATCATAGAACATTGAGCAGCTGAATAATCACTTATCCTGTTGAGGAAAATGAGACCAAGGCGGGATAGGAGTTGGAACTGTCTAAAGTGTCAAAGATGAAATAATTGGGAAAATGGGACCTAAAGCCAATTCTCCTAACTTTTTCTTCAGTGCTCTTTAGACCCTTCAGTGGCTAAGACATTACTACTGGGAAACATGCTCATAGATCTGAAAAGCAGTTGGATAAAAGAACTGCTATGCCAGTTAAATGGATAGAGATGCCATCATGAGTTAGTTTATCTTTCTTGTTTTTTTAAATATCCTGATCATAGGGGTTTTAAACTAACAAACAGCATTCTGGGGGAACGCTTTGATACTGACTTTGCAACCACAATAGAGTCAAATTGTATTTTGAGTAGCAACAACTGCTCCTTATGGTACTTAAAAATCAACTCTGTGACCCAATTTTATTCCTATGGACTCTAACTGTGATCAGGTAGAACAAATAAAAACTCAAAAAAGTCAACTCTACAGGAAGACCGATCTTAGAACACTTATTTCCTTTCCACTCTGCCAGATGTATACACAGGCACACACACACTCATATACCTGCACATGTACACATGTGCACATATGCGTGGACACACGTATGCACAGTCTCAAGCTTGTTCCTATGGTAATATGTGTAGCATCCTGGTAAAAAGTGTGAAGGCAGGACTCAGACTTCCTGGGTTCCAGTTTACTTGTATACTTTCCTGTCTAGGAGACTGGGAAGTTATGTAATCTTTCCGTGCCTTATTTTTCTGATTCCACAAAGAGCTTGATTTGTCTCCGCTTTTCAAGGGAAAACTGATGTCCTTCACTTCCACTGAACAGAGCTAATCAAACCACAGCCTCATCCGTTCCTCACTTGCACAGCACCTTCTAAGTCCTGGGAGGGGCTCTCAGAGGGTTTTCACGTGTTTGTTTTTGTTTGTTTGTTTTAATTTGCAAAGTTGAGACATTTTTGACCTCAATTGGTTAAGGTTGCTGTCTTTTTCCACTCAGCCATTCCCTTTGTTAGTTTTTCTCTGTTTAAGGGTGGTAGAGTGGTCATTGCCAGTTTTGGCTCTGGCTAAGAAGAAGTTGAGTTGGGGATACATTCAGCTTGGTTTTGGTAGGATTATCATTTATGTTTACAGTCACTTACTAGTAAATCATTGCCAGCCCTCCTGATGTCAGATGGCCAGAAATACTGCAATTGCCCACTGTGCTGACTCAGCGTGGAGCATGACACAAAAGCGCATGGCAAGAGATTGGATGGTGTTGTGACTATACCCCATGTAGAGAAGAAGTGTATAGGAATTAATCGTGGAAAATTCTTCCACATTTCACAGCTCACAGGTGCAAGAGTTGAGAAATCAAGGAAATTGAGTTTGCTTTTAAATTTACCTGAAATGAGCAATAATGAGTGGTAAAGCTGAATTTAACATTGCTTAAGTTTTCACTATTAAAAATAAGTTAATTGTGTTGGGGGCAAGATTGTTCATCTATTTTATAGAAAATATTGTAACATTTGTGTTATAGGATGAAAACATTTACAGACAAAATTTATAAAGGGAAGGTATTAAAGCTGTGTCTGAATTTTGTGATGTTGGTGGTGGCTTTAATTTTTTAAATGTGCAATTTGGTCTAAATTCTTTCTCTTAGATTTAGCAAATGTTTACTTGGTAAGTAATTTTATATTTTTTATTTTGTATTATTTTCTTATAACAGAGTTTTCCGAATTACATAAGCTTCAGGCCACACAAAACTTGTTTGTCCTTCTGCAATTGACTATTTGTAGGAGGTAAAAAAAGACACTTTGGGTCTATTTTCATCTAAAATGAGGATCCGGACAAGATTACTCCCAAATATCTTTCAGGATCATTCCATAGCTAAAGTTCTGTGATGCTGTCTTCTCAGCACAAGGATTAGGGTGCTAGGGTCCCTGGGGTGCTCTCAAAAAGAATGAATCTAAGAAGAATGAATCAACGCCCTTTCTAGGAATTCCCTGAATAGAACATACGTTATGCGTTGGAGCGAGAGGGTGGGAGGAGATTGATGACAGCTGGATTCTCAGACTGATCATGTTTCATGATCTGAAGGGTCCCATTTTCTAGAAATTGTGTGGGAAATCAGAGCCTTGCTAAAATGATATGGCACCTTCACTGAGTTCACCAGTGCTACAGACCATCCTGGCTCATTTCATTTAGGGGAGGTTTAATAGTTCTTTCATGCTGCATAACAAATTGTTACTTAAAGGAACATATGCTTATATCTCAGTTTCAGTGGGTTAGTAACCTGGACACAGCTTAACTAGGTCCGCCACTCAAGTTCTCGCAAAGCAGCAAAGTGTCTTCCATGGGAGCTCAGATCCTCTTGCAGGTTCATTCAGGCTGCTGGCAGAATTCAATTCCTTGTGGTTGCAAGACTGAGATCCTTTTTTTTTTTTTTTTCTTTTTTTCTTTTTTTCTGCTAGATGTCAGCAATGCTCTCTCAGTTCCTCCAGGCTGCTCTCAGGACCTTGCCTCATGGCTCTTTCCACAGGCAGTTCACAGCCCGGCAATTTCTTCTTCAAGGCCATTAGGACTCTCTCTCTCTGATCTGCTAAGGAGGAGTCTTATACAACGTAATCTCTGGATTTAAAATTGACATTAAATTAGCAATAATGAGTGGTAAAGCTGAATTTAACATTTCTTAAGTTTTCACAATTAAAAATAATCATGTTGGAGGCAAGATTGTTCATCTATTTTATAGAAAATATGGTAACATTTGTGTTATAGGATGAAGACATTTACAGACAAAACTTATAAAGGAAAGGTATTACATTGTATAAGACCCCGCCTTAACAGATCCATAGTCCCACTTATGTCCAAGGGGAGTAGGCTATGCAGGTTACACATACCAGGGGACGAGAATCTTGGAGCCATCTTAGAATTCTGTGCACAACAGAAGGGAAGGGCAATGTTATTTTGAGTACCAACGGTATGCACTTATATTCATTTATTTATTCATTAGAATAATTTTGGGATAGTTGTGATTGTCTCATTTTTCATAAGTAAGGACCTAACATTTGAGAAATCAAGAAATTTGCCCAGAGTTAGAGAAGCTGAGTCTAATTTTGAATCTGTGTCTATTTGACTTGACAGTCTGGTCTTTGCAACATACCACGTGGCCTCAGGAATTGATTGCCTATCTGCACAGAAGAGCTTTTAATGACCTCTCTGACCATATTATGTCACATGAAATATACAATCACCTTGTGATATGTCCTGACTCTCATAAGGGATAGGGTCTTATAAGGTGTACATTTAATCAGTGCAGTTGGTATGACACAGTTTAAATGTTAGGCCTCTTTCTCAGCAAAGTTTCAAGTTGTCCTTCTTTAAAATTTCAATGTAATTCAGGAACTGTTTATTGGGTTTCTCATATGAAAAACACTGGATAAAATGAAAACTAGTCAGGAAGATGTTCTAAACAATCGTTTATATAAGAATCCTCATGGTAGGGTAGACAGATCACTGAATAAGAATCTGGAGACTTGAGAATCAGTGCCTCCATTGACCAATGACTTCAACTGTCTTGCTCTCAGTTTCTCTTGTCTGTAAAACTTGTAAGGACACCTGTGAGGATCAAATGAAATGACTGAGAGACAATATTATAAGCTATAATGATTACAACCTAAGTTGTATAAGCTAGCACAGGGCTATCCAGGGTGCTACAAAAGCACGAGGGAAGTGAAGATTATCTTTGGGAAATTCGAGAGATTTATTGGATGATGTTAATCTTTGAAGGATCCTATTATGGATTCCTAAGGATTGACATTTTCCCCTGGCAGTTTTCCACCTCTAAGTGTATGTTTCATAGTGATGTACCAGAAAGATGCGAATATTGAGCTTATTATTATTACCACTGCCTGTCATCCTTTGATTAGAATAGACATTCTTAAAATTCCATGGAGGCTGGGCATGGTGGCTCACACCTATAATCCCAACACTTTTGGAGGCTGAGGTGGGAAGATTGCTGGAGCCCAGGAGTCCAAGACCAGCCTGGGAAACCTAGGGAGACCCCCATCTCCACAAAAAATTTAAAAATTAGCCATGCATGGTGGCACACACCTGTAGTTCTAGCTACCTGGGAGGCAGAGGAGGGAGGATCACTTGAGCCTGGGAGGTGGAGGTTGCAGTGAGCCAAGATTGCACCCTGAACTCCAGCCAGAGTGACAGAGGGAGACCATGTCTCAAAAACAATAAACAAAAAAACAGTGGTCTAGTAGAAATGTAAAAAATAATGTTATTAATGATTTCTAGCTGCTATAGACCTTACAATATCCCCTCCATACACCACCTACTTTCATACTCACTTGTCCATAAGCTTCTCTGCATAGACGTGCTTTGTCTTCTTAAACACTATTATTTGTTTATCCAAGTGTTATTTATTCTTTAAAAATAATATACATTGTAGAAATGAGTTTCTGGTTATCATTGTAAAGCCTATTTTACAATTATAAAACCTGCATTATAGAAAATGAAAAAAAATACACAAAATTACGAAGAAGGAAATTTCAATCTTCCTTAACTTCACCAAATAGGGAGAAGCACTGTGGATATTTGCAGTTTGCACATCCATCCTTTATATATTTGTATAAGTGCATATTTCCTTTATACACATCTACATAACATACTTCCTATATGTACTCACATAAAAATTCTCATACATATGTACAATATACAAATTTAAATGAAATTGAGATTATATGTATTATATAGTTTTACATTCTGCATTTTCTATTAATAGTATATTCTAGTCCTCTAATTTGTTTTGCTAATATGATTTTTTAAAATGCTCCCTGTTTCTTCATGTAAATAGCATACTTTTTACCACTTCTACTTAAAAATTATTTTGGTTGTTACCTTTTCACAATTTCTCTTACATATTCCAGTATTTCCTTGAAAATAGCTGAACATGTCTTACCTCTCACCTATCATGCATACCTCACTATGTGTAGCCAGTTCTGGTCGTGGCTTTTGAAAACATGGCAAGAGAAAAGCTCATTTTAAGTTGTGTTTTTAGAATGTCTCTTATTCTTTAAGGCCTGGCTTTACTGTCATTCCTTCCTTCATATGAATCAATACTCCCACAACACTTTGAACAAGATCATATATTTGCTTTATTCTGCCCTGTAGTACAGTTACATGTTAGGTTCTGTTATCTCCATTATACTCTCAGCTACTTAAAGGCAAAATTTAAGGCATCATTCATTTTTGTATCTTTGTTAGCACTTAGGACAGCTCCTGGAACATAATTGGTGTCAGAAAACTTTGAAAGATGGTTGTTGAAATAAGTCCCTCGAAGAATGGGAATTAAGAGGGAGATGGCACAGGTAAGCAGACCTGATTTATGTGGTGCTGCCCTGGTGGGCGCTGATAGAATGCCTGGATAAAGGGCTAGCAGTGGGAATAGGAAAAAGATAGCAAAGAGACGTGGGAATAGCATAGTGCACATGTGTATTGATATGTGTGTGCTGTGGTTGGGGTACACGAAGGAGAAGCTATAGTCAGAGAGGATGCCCAGTGTTTCCTATTTAATGACCTGGTGAAGGTTAATGCTGTTATCTGATAAGCGATGGGACAAATTAGGCTGATTTGACATATTGAGTTTAGTATTTCAACAACATTTGTAGATCATAGAAAGCTTATATAAGTCTAAGTCTGCATATAAATCTGTTTACATTTAATGATAATACATCAAAACACACATAAGTATTTTGTAGACTTTACTAAGTCAAAAAATTTTAAGTGATTTTTAAATAGAGTTGGAATTGACTAAGACTCGGGACTAATATATTTAGAGATGACAGAGGTGTTAAAATTGAAAAAGGTTGAAGGCCAGTCATGGTGGCTTATGCCTGTAATCCCAGCACTTTGGGAGGCCAAGGCGGGCAGATCACTTGAGGTCAGGAGTTCAAGGCCAGCCTGGCCAACATGGTGAAACCACATCTTTACTAAAAATATAAAAATTAGCCAGGTGTGGTGGCACATGCCTGTAGTCCCAGTTACTCAGGAGGGTGAGGCAGGAGAATTGCTTGAATCCAGGAAGCAGAGGTTGTGGTGAGCTGAGATCATGCCACTGCACTCCAGCCTGGGCAACAGAGTGAGACTTCATCTCAAAGAAGAAGAATAATAATAAATTAAAATAGGTTGAAAACCAGAACTCATTCAGGTGGAAGACATTGTATTGACTCCGTGAAGAATGGCTGAAGGAGCTAAGGATGTTTTGTCAATAGAGACAAGGAGAAACAGAAAGGAAAATTGCTCTCCGAAAAAATCTGAAAGCCTTTCCTGTGGAAGAGGTACTGGAATGATTCTGAGTGTACCCAAAGGGTGCAGCTAGAGCCAGGTGAGACATTATATCATTTCATATTTGAAGAACATTTTTTTTTATAGTCATAGCTGACCAAAAATGAAGGATAGGCCTCAGAAGGTTTTGACAAGTCATCATTGGAGAAACACTTGGTGCTTGAGGAGTTGGGCAGCTTGACCTTCCAACCCCAGGATTCTGTGATTTTTCTATCAGCATTGTTTTTTGTTGAGCAGGTTTTGTATTTTGAAATGATATTCCACTCTCCCTGTCATTTTTCATTACAGGAAGTAGGATAACCATATAAAAGGAGCCTCTTAGTTTTCTTTAGTTTTCTAGTCACATTGGCAGGAGAAATACAAGAATAAAGTGCTATATGCTTTTTAAATTATCCTTCACACTTTTTCTTTTTAATACAGCTTCACCAACAGGGACTCCATCTATTTTGTTTCTCCCCTTTAGCTAAGATCTAATCAGCTCCTTCTATTTTGATTTCCAAGACAATCAACCTGATTCGAACTTTAAGTTGAAAGGTTTCACCTACAACTGCTTACAGGTACCACTGAAGTTTCTCTTTTCAGAACCCAGCTCCTGTGTAAGGAGGGCGAGCTTATCTCTGAGATTCACTGTGGGTGGTAGAGGCCGTTTTTGCCTTTGTTAGAGTGATCCAAGTAATTTCTCCATTCAGATCTCATTTATGTTGGAGTTCTCAAGATAACTCATATCATCTGTTCCTTCATTCCTTTGGCTTACAAGATAACTTCAAAATAATATCTGATGCTTGGGGGAAGTGGTTGGACTTCATTGTGTCTTGAGGTTCACATGAAACCTCAGCTATCTCTTGAAATAGATAAGTGTTCAGTGGAATTTAAAAACTGTTGATATTGAGCATAGACCCGATTGTTTGAAAAACTCAAAAGGTTGAGAAATTCAGACAACAATTATGCTCCCAATACGCTGGTTATAGTTCAGAAGCAGGTTGTTGTATCAGTAGGAGTTGTGTTTTTCCTTACCTGTGCTAAGACCCATCCAGCACTATCCTCTTGTTGGTGAAATGCGTTTGTTTCCTCATTCCCCCTTTCATCCCAAAGCCAAACTCATTACTTTATATGTAACAGGACCTCAATAAATGAATTGAATGCCTTCTAGTCAGCATGCTTATACTTCGAGAAATAGCTGTACATTGTGAGGTAACTATTTAGAGAGTAGTAATCATAAACTAAATGGCAAGAGTGAGGTTGAAATAATTACAGGCATTTTGTTTCAAACAAGTTCCAATTATATTTTTTTCCTTTTTTATTATACTTTAAGTTCTGGGGTACATATGCAGAATGTGCAGGTTTGTTACATAGATAGCATTAGGAGAAATACCTAATGTAGATGATGGGGTGATGGATGCAGCAACCCACCATGGCACATGTATACCAATTCTTTCTTTTTAATTGAGATAAAACAGATGAACTTTACCATCTTTGCCATTCATAAGTGTACAGTTTAGTTAAGTACAGTGTTGTGCAGTGGAGCTCCAGAACATTTTCATCTTGCAGAACTAAAACTATACCCACCGAACAACAACGTCCTACTTTCCCCTTTCCCAGCTCCTAGAAACCACCACTCTACTTCATTCTTCTTTGGATCTGATGCTTTAAATACTTCGTATAAGAAGCCTAATAAAGTATTTGTCTTCTTGTGGCTAGTTTATTTCATGTGGCATAATGTCTTCAAGTTCTTCCATGGTGTAGCATGCGACAGAATTCCCTTTCTCTTTTAAGGCTGAATAATGTTCCATTGTATGTACATACCACATTTTGTTTATTGATTTATCCGTCAAGGGACATTTGAGTTGCTTCCACTTTTTGACTATTGTGAATATGCTGCTATGAACATGTGCATGCAAAGAGAAGGCCAAATTCTTAAGGTAATTATAATACCTCCAAAATGAGCTTATCTTAAAATTGCTAAGGCTATATAACTAAAATAGAATAGTGACAACAGAGACAATAATTTTATTACTGTTGAAAATCTACTGTGTGGCTTTGAAGAAAGCATCTTGTATATCTATACATAAGTATATTTGTTTGTTGTTGCAAAAAATATCTTAAGGGCCTTTTACCTCATTTTTTCCCTCATTTTTTGATAGTATTTTCTAGCAAAATATACCAGCTGCATTTTTTTTTTCCAGAAGGGCATTAAGAGATATCTTCTCGAATCCAACCCCCATGGAAAGTAACATACATTATGGTTTAAACAAAAATGCATCAATATCTAACGAGCTTTTCTTGTCTCTTATTTTTCATGGTAGCTGTCATGAAGTACACTTGGCCTTTTGGGTAAAAGTGTAGGCACATCGTTCTAGAGAAGGAGTAATGGATATAGAAAGCAGAGAGATTTTGTAATATTTTAAAGCTATGACTATCAATACTTTATGCAAAGGAGAAAGAGGAGAAGCACATAAAGGAAGACTAGGAGAATGAAGAGATAAAGGGGGGAGAGTTAAGAAAAGAAAGAAAGAATTGTGTTTTTCTTGGTCCACTTCTTTTTCGAAAATACTGTAGTATGGAGGACAAGCTCCTCTCTCCATTCTGTCAAAATATAGCTTGTTGTTTGAATAATCCTTCACAAGTCAGTCTTTAAATGGTACCAGTGTGCTTCACCAATTTAAAATTATTAAATTGTGAGGGATGTTATAAACAAGAGTCAGATGTCTTAAGCTTCATGAAGAGATTAAATTGATGATGTCCTCTGCCCTCATCTCTTCCAGTGAACTTATATATTTCAGCTCAATATTAATGTGTGAAAAATTCTTTTTTTCAGACATAGTGCTAGGTGTTTGGGGGTGAGTAGGGTAAACATAGTTTTTGCTCCAAAGAAATTCATGATCTAATTGAGAAAGCCAACATATGTCAGTGTATAAATAAAAGTATATAAAAGTGATCCATGGGTCTTTAAGAAGGATGAATCAATTGACTGGAGGAATGAGAGAAGATTTCAAGGAAAAGACAGCAATGGAGTTGGGTCAAACATAGGAAAAAGAATTCCAGACAGAAGGATTACCATATGCAGACTTATGGAGGTTTCAAAACATATGAAATACTTAAAGGAACAACCTCAGTTCTTCATCTAAAGTTAAGGTGCTGGAATAATTGATTCATAAAATCCTTCCTTCTTGTTTCTTTCTGTTAGTCTGTAAAATAGGCAGGGATGGCTAAAAGTTTTTTTCCTCTCATATTTTACTGTTTCAAAATCTGACATTTTCATCAGTTTGTGGAAGTATGGGATTGGGAGCAGATTTGGACTTCCTTCTACCGTTTTCTGAACCACTGCCCAATTATGAGAACCCAAGAGAAGAGTCACTGTCAAGTTTTAGATCATTTGTATATTAATAACATTCCAAACAGTGTTGTTTTTTTCTTTTTCATTTTTTAAGACCCAAGTACTCTATTTTATTTTTAAAAGGGAACCTTCTCTGAATTATCTGTTTGACAAACCAGGAAGGTACAAATCAACATCATTATTAGAGTGGCTGGCTACTTTCAGTCATGGTAATTTATTTCTCTTGGTTTTCTACATGTGAACTTTTCCCCCTTCCCTTCTTCCTCTCCTGATTCTTCCCTCTAACACACCTCTAATTAGACTGATTGTTTCTAAAATGAGGAAGCTACATTCCCTGCCTTCTAGGAAATCACAGTGCAGTAAAGAAGATAGACACAACTGAGACACAAATAAATGTAATGCAAGGTAGGAAGCTATCTTCGCTATGGCAAAACTGGAAAGTGCTTTTGACATTCAGACTTAGGTTGGGAGGTGCAGGAGACCACAAGAAAGCTGCAATTGAGAAAGATCATGAAGGGCTTGAATAAGGAAAGCATTTTCTACCTGACCCAACTTGCTGCAATATTAACATCCTTTTGGGTTTGGCTGGCAAAGCACAGTTGAGGTTCTAAGACATTCTCAGTGGCGGGTTACCTGAGTGCCTTGAGTCTGCACTCTGATCTAAGCAAACACAAAATCAAGAGGGATATTGTTTCAGATGCTAGCAGGCATGAGAAGAGGCTGTGTCCCCCATACCTACTTCTCTGCTGGTGGCTGCAGTAAGTGGCTGTCTCTTTGTTTCTTGGAAGTCACACAGATGAGTTCTGCTCCCTGCTGCCCAGTCATAGTAACACTGATGCTCTGTCACAACTGTACCAGGAAATGCACTTCAAGAGCCTGTCAGTATCTCCTCTTGAAAAAATGTTCTCTTTACACCTCTTATGAGAAACACATACTATTGGGCACTAAATGAAATGATGTGAGAAACCACTATACCGCTGTTTGTGTTTATTCACCAAATGAAATAAATGTCTATCATAGTGATTAGAATTAACATCAGATTGTCCTATCCAGATGACACAAATTACAAATTAAAATGCTTATGCTAATTTAAAAACTTATCTGTGTTTTATGCTCATTGAGAACCTAGAGTATGTCTGGCATTACTACATACATCATGAGAAAGTGTTAAACTTACTCTCATCTGCTCTTATAATGCGCTACAAATGTTATTGAAAAGTCCCAGGAAAAATAGCTAGCATTTATTCAGCACATACAATGTGCCATAAAACCATGCCAAGTAATTATTATAATGTATTTTTGTAGACCTCAAAATAATCATATCAGCAAGTATTATTATAAGATGACTACCAAACTAAGAGACAGTAAATTAGTAATTGACCTACATTTCTACAGATTTTTTTTTTTTTTGAAATGGAGTCTTGCTCTTTTGCCCAGGCTGGAGTGCAGTGACATGATCTTGGCTCACTGCAACCCCTGCCTCCTGGGTTAAAGCAGTTCTCTTGCCTCAGCCTCCCAAGTAGCTGGGATTACAGGTGTGCACCACCATGCCCCACTAACTTTTTTTTTTCCATATTTTTAGTAAAGACGGGGTTTCACCGTGTTAGCCAGGATGGTGTCAATCTCCAGACTTCGTGATCTGCCCGCCTCAGCCTCCCAAAGTGCTGGGATTACAGGTGTAAACCACCGCGCCCAGCCTTTTCCACAGTTATTTACTTAAATAATTAAAATTTAAAATCAGGATTCTGATTACAAGTCAGATACTCTTGAGACATTTGGTTCTTTTAAATCCTGATACTACTTATGTAAGTGGCTCTCTTTCAAACATAGCTAAGGATAAAAGTAAATGTGCTCACAGTCTCTCTAGCTCTTAATATAGTCACTGGAGTGTCATCATCTTTCTTTTGTATTATGCTTTTTATCTCCTACAACTCTCAAGTAATTTAGGAAGTTGACAAAGAATATTATTATACATACTGATTGCCATCATCTAAAATGGGGTCATCTCTGGGGTAAAATATAACATCTATTTGAATAGCTACACAGATTTCCAAATTTGAAGCCTAATATATTTTCAAAAGTAGCATTAAACATAATGCAGTGTTCCCTTGTAGCTTCCTGCCTCATTTTTCACTTTATACCTCTATTAGTTCATTTTTAGATGAGTAAAGAAAAGGATGTGGTATTTTTCCCTCTGACAGTACTATGGGGCTCACCTCGCTCACCTCTCCCTATCCCTCTGCTTTGCTAAGTGCAGAAACTAGCAGAGGCCATTCCAGAGACCACATTGGAACCACAGACTGTCAGCACTAAACCAGACCACGGAGGGCACCATTTCCCCAGCTCCTTTAATAGATTAGGGGACTGGAGCCTGCCAAAGGGGAGAAAAGCCCAGGATCTGAGGCCAAGTTAATGGTAACAGCAACACCAAATCCAGGTCTTATACTCCTAGTCCCATGCTGTGTGTGATATATAGCCTTGGGAGAGTTTGTGGATATTTATATGGGTTTTTCTAGTTAGGAAAACAGACAGATAACTTTTCAATAACATTTGTAAAGAGCTATAAACTTGACGAGAGGAAGTGTAACTAACATCTATGAACTCGGTCTCTTAGAGCTTCCTCTTATGTGCTATTTATATCCATTTAAGAAAGTTGTAGTAAGACACTTCCATTCCCATATAATTTTACTATATTGAATTTGAGTTTAATATTTAATTTTAATGTAATGAATGAATTTGATTATAACTGTTGTGCCACATTTAAACAAATTACATTCATTAAAAGCTATAATGAATAGTATGTAACTTTATAGATTAAATTTGATTATGGTCCTCTTAAACTTTCAATAGCTCTCTGTTGCCTTCGAGATGAGGCACAAATTCCATAGCAATGCATTCTATTCGCTAGTGATTTGTTATGATTTCTATCATATGCCTCCACACATCTATTTTCTCAACCCAATAACCTGTTAACACTCTCCAAATGCTGTTCATTTATTTATCGTTTTGTTTGATTGGTTAATTTTATTAATCACGAGTCTGAAACAGGAGAAATGATAGTAAGACACATAGGGTTGCTGCCCTAGAGGACCTCCGCATCCTGATATAACCCTGATGTTGATACCTTTGTGCTTTTCCTCTCCTGTCTGTTTAGAAGGCCTTTCTTAGACTTGCTCCTGAGACACTGCACCCCGCTTTTTGTTAAGTGGGCAGTTCTCATGTCACTCCATGGTGAAACCTTGTAAGGACCCTTCTAATTGAGAAGAGTGTTCTTCTCTCCTTAATATCCCAGCACAGAGCCCACCTTTCATTTTCATGTGCTTCATTTTGTTATTACATAAAACATCAGGTCCATCCATTAGACGGTAAGTTCTCAGGAGAGAAATTACATTTTATTTCCTCATGTCTCCCATGTGATAAGCAGTTTGCTATGCAGTAAGTGCCCAATGACTGAGGGATGGAGGGATGGAAGTAAAAGGAAAGGTACATAAATGCTTTGGTAGAAAAAGTTAGCAAGAGACCACTTTTCTTCCTCCCCTTCACTACTTCTTGTTACCTTAGCATTTTATACACACATATATGCAGTATACATATAAAACAAATATGTATATACATGACAACTCACCTTGTATGCATTTTGTATGTATGTATCATATTGTATGCATATATAAGTATATTTTATATGCATCAAATTCTAAAATGCTGAGGAAGAAGACTGGTGAAGGGATAAAAAAAGATGGTCTATTGCAAAGTTTTATTATTGGTAAATAAAGGACCTGATAAGATGTAAAGATGTGTGTGTGTGTGTGTGTGTGTGTGTGTATGTGTATGTGTGTGTGTGATTGTGTGTGTGTCTGAGGTGAATCATTGCCAAGAACAAACACTGTTGTTTATAGACTCTCCTCCCTTGGCATGTGATTCAAATTATATATATTCAGGACAAAGGCGAATTCATTTCTTTATGAAAATTTCCCTAGACTATAGTAGTTTTAAAAGGTAACTTGCAGGTTAATGAATACTCTAGCACTGAGTTGCAAGTTTTGTGTTTAATTGAATTTTTGAAGCCAAGATGCACAAAAAATGAACTAATTAAAGAGATTAGTTATGTGACTATCAGATGCTGCAACATCTAATACATATATTAAAGGCAATGCCTGTCTTGAAATTACCTGGTGGAGAAGATCCTGAGGCAAAATTTGCATCCTGCCTTTCAGCTCCTATGTATTTTTGGTGTGGAGCACCAGATGTTTTGCAAACAGCACTGCCTGGTGAAGAAAAATTCTCATTAGCATTACAAAAAATTCTGTATTTTGATAATACTTCTATGGTTACAAAAAGAATTATGAGTCTCTTATCCTGTGCAATAAACCAGTGAGAGAAATTCCTGCTGTTCTCGAGAATCCTGTTTTATTTGAAAACAGATGTCAGATGAACAGGATCGGGGAAGTGGCCAGTGAAGAAATGCTTAGCTTATATGCTAATTGGTGACATTTTGGGGAAAGCACTAATAGTCTCTTTTATTTTATTTTTTTGAAGGTTTTATAATTCACTTGATCTTACCCGAAACAAATTTAAAGAGGGCAGGGTGAAAAAAAAGTCTGAAGAAAAAAATAAATTTCAAATTTAGAAGATCAGAGCTAGAGTGCTAATACCACCTTGGGCACTTCCTCGGTTCAGGACACTTCCTGAACTTCTGTTTATGCATCTTTAGCCATATAATGAATATTGACAGTAATAAGTAACTATCTTACTTAGTGGTTCTGAGGCTTGAATGGGAAGCATCTATAAACCGTGTCATTTTGTACATACTAGCTTTTGTTAGAACTTTAAAAAAAGCATAAAATATAGTCTTTAATAAAATAATTAAAACTTATACCAGAGAAACCAGTGATTGTAGAATCAGGAGGGCTAGGCTGTATTTCTACCAAGAATGGAGTGATCTAAAGCATGTCACTTCAGTTCATGCTTTCTCAGTCTTCAATTTCATAATCTTTAAAATGAGGACATAAGCCTGAATAATTCTTAAAATTCTTTTCATTCCAGTTATTGTATGTGGTGATTCCATATCTAAATCTTTACATCCA
The DNA here is from genome assembly GCF_049354715.1 of Callithrix jacchus. Taxonomy (NCBI): domain Eukaryota; kingdom Metazoa; phylum Chordata; class Mammalia; order Primates; family Cebidae; genus Callithrix; species Callithrix jacchus. The sequence continues at coordinate 21,327,113 of NC_133516.1, read as the reverse complement.
AATCTTTGTCATGAAAGTCTACTGTGTTCACTTTGGAAATTATCTTAAGAAATAAAAAGTTTAAGCTGTTTGCCTAGGCTCTCTCAATAGGCTAATAGCAGTTACATTAGAATGAAAAACCTGAGAATTTAGTGACTTAATGCTGTTAAGTTGCTCTTCTAGATACATACTTATAAAATGGCTCCCTAAGATTGAATACTTCGAAAAGAAAATCAGAGGTTGGTATTTTATACATGTTGCCAATTATAATTTCTAAAAAACTCACACATTTTAATGGCTCTAGAATTGGTTAGCAAAACTATACATACTTTAATTACACAAATTGCACAACAGGGGGCTCTCTAACAAAGAAGAAAATTAGTGAGGCACACATTTAGGCCTGATTCTGCTTCAGAAACAGGGTTAAATCTGACCCACAGTTTTCAGGGAAGTAGAAGTGAGATGCTACATTGTTACAGGGCTCAGTTAGGATTCAAAACTCATGGAGCTGTCAATATCAAGGCTTTCTTAAAAGATTTTCAGATATTTGGAAGGGGAAAGCATGGGCTTGCTCCCAACCTATTGTAGGTGAGAGCATTCTTCACATCAGGTTTCCTTACCCTGCCCAGCCCCTTGTTTTCTTTTCATGTAGAACAAAAAAGAAGAGCTGTCATAGACATCACGAGCACCAGAACTAGCGCCCTTCTTCTCGCACTGCACTGGGACCACATAACTGGAAGGTGATTCATCTATTAATAAGAGGCTGAACCTAAACTTGCTGAGTTCAAATCACAGTCATTCCCTTTGATAGGTGCATAACCTTAGCTAAGTTACTTTTTTTGTTCCTCTGCTTACATGTTGACAATACCAATTTCATAGGGTTGTTGTGATAATAAGTTGATATATATAAAGTGCTTAGACCAGTTCCTGGTAAATAATAAGCACTCAAAAAACGTTTGGTTTAGTTATTATTGCCTTTATCCAGAGTTATAGAGAAGTGCTCTGTGGTACAAGGTAACAAGTCAGGTTTAGTTCTCCTGGGGACTGAGGGAATCTAGCCAGAGGCCTAGGGAATGAAGGATAACCAATGCTCTTTCCATTTTAGTTAACTACTCTGACGTTACAGTGGAAGGTAAGAGAAAATGCTTCCTGCTTTTTTTTTTTTGTATACGTAATATGATGTTGGTGAGCATTATATTTAGCGTCATAGAAGTTTAGAGTAGAAAGAGACCTTAGCAATCATCTGGTTAATCTCATTTTAAGAATAAGGAAATAGAGACCAAGAGAAGAGGAATAATTTGTCCAAGGTTCCATACTGAGTAAGTCACATCAGAACAAAAATTCAGCTCAGGCTAGGAACAAATCCATTAGAATGTATTTCCTCTGTTGACTCTCCTCACTGTAGAACTATCTCTTTTATCTGAATTATTACAAAACGATTCATTAACAGTTATCTAAGATTTCTTCTTTATATAGAAATTGTACACAAGAAAAAAAAGCCAAAAAAAAATGAAAGCAAAAACCTTTCATGTTCAACTAGGAGAGGAACAGCTTTCTGTTGTTTGGGGCCATCTCCACAGTTAACAGACTTCTCTGTATTTCTTTCCTTCACCACCACCACCAGCAACACCACCAGCAACACCACCAGCACTTACTCAGAGGAATTCGGTTTGAACTAAAATTGGGAGAAGTTAGCAGCTTCAGGAGAGTTTCATTGAGATGAGTCATTTATTCTTATGACAATCTTTGCTACAGCTACTAGAGCCATTTTTTTAAGTAACCTGTCACATTGAAAATATGTGAATACTTTAGACTGTATACACTTTTTTCTTACTGTTTAGAATCCCTAAAGCTGAGTGTCATACCTGATTCCAGAACCCTTCCAAAAGTAATCTTCATTGAAGGACTGAAATCATAAAGATCACCAGTTATTCTTTTAACGATTTCTCATCTTATGGATGAGTAAATTGATGTACAGAGGTTAAGAGACGCAACTTTCTCACCTATCGGTGGAACACATGCTTACTTTCTAATTTGAAAGATAATACTGGGTATGGAGTAATTTAAACATGGTCAAATAGGAAATGGGATGGTTGCCTTTGAAAGCTCCTAACTTCATGCATCTAGTAGCCACTGTCGATTCTCGTTTACTATCTCTCCATTCCCTTCATTGTGTTTTGTAGCATTTCATTGATAAAACATTCTGCCAGAATATTTTTTCAGTTTGTAGCCAGTTTTATCTAATTGATTTTGAGTTTTCTGAATTGTGGTTCTCTTCCTAAAAAATGAAATCAAAAATACTATATGATGAGCTTAGATTTAAGCATTTCTTTCTTTTTACAAATAAGTGAGTGTAGTCGTCCATTTTGTGTTGCTATAAGCAAATACCTGAGTATGGGCATTTATAAAGAAAGACGTTTATTTGGCTTGTGGTTCTGTTGAATGTATAAGAAGCATGTTACCAGCATCTGTCTCCAAGCATGGTAGCTGGTGGGAGCTTCAGGAAGCTTTCACTCACAGCAGAAGGCAAAGGGGGAGCAGACATTGTCACATGGCAAGAGAGGGAGCAAGACAGAGAGGGGTTACATCCCAGACTCTTTTTAACACTTAACTTTCACATGAACTAATTAGAGTGAGAACTCACTCATTACCATGGAGAGAGCACTAAGCCATTTATGAGGAATCTGCCCCCCATGACCCACACACCTCCCACCAGGCCCTGCCTCCAATGTTGGTGATCATATTTCAACATAATATTTGGAGTGGAGGAACATCCAGAGTATATCATTGAGTCTCCAGATTTCTCTGTGATTACTTTGAGTGGAATTGGTGGATCTTGTGGCAAACAACCGTGACTACAGGCCAAAGTAAGTATTTCTTTTTCACATTATCTCATACGAGCCTAACACTTAACCTGCAGAAGGCCCGATGTGAGGGAACCATAGCGGACCTCTTAATAGCCCTATATTCCCATCCCTCACTAACCATTTTCCTTTCATTCTGTGCTCACCCTTAAGCTCATCAGCTTTTGATTATTTTGAGGTCCCTTACTCCAAACTGGGATCTTTCCTACACAGAAATCCAAAAGCCTCAATGACCGTCTTCCACAGAATCCACCCTAGTTTTGACTAATAACTGAGTAGCTTTTTACCCTGGCATTTCCAGGGGAGCTTTCCTCACATACAACTTAATAAGTTAATAGGTTTTCTTTTTTTATTCTCAAGTGCCACAAGTCAGAGGAACATTATCATTTACGTTTTCAACTGTTTGTTAAAAATCCACTTATGTAGTCAGCTATGCCAGGCTTTACGATACACATTTGATGCCATATAGAAGTGTTTAGCCCTGAGCTTTCTTTCAGGGTTAGTAAAGATATGCTTTCCATGACTATCTCCTTGAATCTTCCATCCTTCTGTCATTTCCCCTACACCCCCAGCAGTTTAATTATTCACTCATAATTCCTTATTTTCTCCTTTTTACATCCTTTAAAATGAACAGAAGTTTTCCCAAGTATTGCCTTGGATGTAGCCTGTAATGATTTTGATTTACTCTCCACCCCCAGCAATGCTGACCTTAATCATTTTGTAGAATACCTGTCTGATTTCTTGGAATCCACTTCCCATGGTATTGCTCCTGATTGAGTGGAAAGTCTCTGATGATGGAGAAACCACTTCCCCATTTTGTGATGCAATGTGTTCCATGGGTGGAATAGAAACATCCAAGTTTGCCTCTCCACACACAGGATATCTAGTTCTTAGTGTGAATCTCCTGCACACACAGGATATTCAAGTTCTTCAGACACTTGAACATAGACCTCACTTTCCTCAGTTTCTCTTTCCCAAGCTCTGTTTGTTAACTAGTATTTCAAAATGGGCCATGATCACCATTGGACTTAGATTGTAAGTGGCCTTAAATGATAAGTTATCTTAACTTTTTTTGAACACTTCAGGAATATAATTTATCCTCATAAGTTCGTTTTGTAGATTCATCATCTTTTAAAAAGTCACCATGAGAGCTTTGGATTTAGAGAGAGCTAAACTGGATTTGAATTCTGGACCTGACCCATATTTCAGACAATTAACCTTTCTATGACTTTTCGTTTTCCCATTGTAACACGAGAATAACAATGTTGGCCTTGCCAGGGTTGTTGTGAGGATTAGACAAAATAACCTGTGTAGAGCCCTGGACTGTACATGGTGTGTGGAAGGTGTCTAATATATCTTAATGTCTGTATTAGCCTTTTCTCGCATTGCTATGAAGAACTGCCTGAGACTGGATAATTTATAGGGAAACCAGGTTGAATTGGCTCACAGTTCTGCAGGCTGTACAGGAAGCATAGCTTGGGAGACCTCAGGAAACTTAAGATCATGGTGGAAGGCGAAGAGGAAAGAGTCACATCTTACATGGCTGGAGCAGGAGGAAGAGAATGAGGGGGGATGTACCATACACTGTTAAAGAGTCAGATCTCGAGAGAGCTCACTGTCACAAGGACAGCAAGAGAAAGTTTGCCCCCGTGATGCAGTCAACTCCAACCAGGCCCCTCCTCAAACACTGGGATTGCAATTCAACATGAGATTTGGGCAGGGACACAGAGTCAAACCATATAAATGTCCCTTCTATTCCCTCTACTATCCTTCCCGTCCCTCAAATAGGAATTGGAATGCAGAGGTTTTTAACCTGTAATTGGAATGCAGAGGTGTTGTTTTTTTTTTTTTTGACATTTTTCTGTGGTTCAGAGGAAGAGGAATAAGATTTGCCTGAAATTATGTAAGGATTTGGTAAGGAAAATCCAATGATGCCTTGAATGAAATCGTACTGTTAATTCTCCATAGTTCGTATTGAAGGACAGCATCTTGTAGTGAGGACTAACTCACCCCAGAGATACAGCTTGGAGGCTCTCATTAATTATGTTTGTTATTTCCATGGTGCCATGTAGTATGTAGCTCCTAGCCTACAAATTAACATATTAACTTTTTAATTATTAATTATGGGCAGCAAAGGAGAGACTGAGCAGGTAAATCAATATGACTTTATTGAAAGCCATTGTGTAACAAAAGAAAATTACAACATAAAGGGTAATTTGCATCTAACATCTACATAACTTGATATGGTTCACTCTTCAGAATCCACAACTCCAGAATAATATCTTAAAATAATCCATATGAGATTGTTATCCTGTGCAGTTCCTGGCCTGATTCTACTTGGTAGAGGATCTCTTCCTTTGTCTGTTAGCATGACCATAAACATGGGCAAATTATTCAAAATTCAGGCACAAAAGAACAAGGCACATCCTCTTTTTTGAGTTTAAATGCACCTTCCAAGGCTCAGGTCTCTTAGCTGTTGCCTGAAACTATGATATTTCCCTCACTTAGGGCATAACCATTCCCTTCCCTAGAGGGGTGTGGGTTTACTTTAGGGTTTTATCAGGGTTGCATCATCAGAAAACAGGAGTTCAGTGTCTGCTAGATGAACAGAGGGGATAAAGGAAACTCTCTTCACAGATAAAAACCATGTGTTTTCTACCATAGTTACCTAACATTTATTTCTTGTTTTAATAGCCACAACTCAACTGATGCTATCAGACACTAAAGGTGATGTGCCACTATTAATAAAAGCATGCCTAAGGTTTTGCTTAAGGTGACATTTAAGATTATTCTTATCCATCCTGAACATTTATGATTTTTAAGTCAAAGTTAAAAATCAACGCATGCTTACAGAGGACACTCTACATTCAAAACGCTATACAAGGTTCTTATAGGAACAAAAAGTTTAAGTCACATTCTTACCCCAAATTCTATGTCTACTCTCAAACCCAGATAATTTTTAGAATTTTTTTTTTTTTTTTTTGGTAATGAAGTCTACTTATCTTGGCATGAAGTTAACATTCTTTCCCTGCCTTTTGTCCTTACAAAATAATAAACGCTTTTGGTTACTTATCTTTTAAAGGCCAGTTATGGCTATTTCCTTGTCATGGCCTTTTATAAAAATGAGAGAAGGAACTGTCAGAATGCAATGAGGATCATGCTGCTTTTCCATTGCCATAACATTAGTATGCTTGACCAATCAGCAGACAAATTCTAGCCTACTTTTAAATAAATCTCTCTTAAACTGTCTCTGGCTGACTACGATGTGTATACATTATCTGAAATAGGCTGATGACCTCATGAGATCCCTTCCAGTTAACACTCCAAATCTAAATATAAATATTCTGTCCAAAACATTGGAAAAAATATTGTTTCTTCTTGCTGCAAATACTGTTTAAAGAAATGTTCTTATGCATTACCTTACCCTTGCTTTTCTGGGTAGCTGAGCACTGAAATGCATACCTATCTGTATCTATCTATCTATCTGTGGGTTTTGGCTATAGACTTGATAGACGCAGCCATCTACATCAATGTCCCCTTGATATCATGTGGCAGATTGGATCAGTAGCTAATATTGGTCACAGGGAAATATTCTTTTATGTAAAAATGACTTTTAAGTGAATGACAGGTTTTTTATTACATGCTTTCATGTACTATTCTAGAATTCTTGAGTGTTTTTTTATCTGCAAAGAAGATCCCCAAATCTTGTTAAATTTTTATTGGGAGCAGTTTTGCTTAGCCTAACAATGCTAATGTAGGGATATTTAAATGAAATATACTATATTTCATCCATACAAACATTCATCCACTTATTTGCTTATCTGTTTATTTATTCATCCATACTTTTCATCATTTCACAAATTAGCACCATAATTTCAGCCTATTATTTTCACCAATTTAGGTTCTGTATGTAGTTGTTTCACAGGCATATAAACTTCAACCCAGGCAGACTAAGTAGCTTTATGTAAGGACAAATTATCTACTCTAAATGGCATACTCTTTCTACTTAACATTTTAGTTTTAGAGAATTCTAAAAAATTAGGACCAGAAATGACCTATTGGTCACCTTGTCTAAACTTCCATTTGATCCTCTGACAGTTTTTTCTAATCAGTATATTTCCGTTATCTCCAATAAAATCTTCCTCAACATCAAATACCTGTGAACACAGGATCAGTGAGATCTCTTATTAGTTGTCTGTTATTTCACAGTGTCTGGTACTGTGTGCATGCAGAGAACAAAAATATGAATTTATTATGGTTTTAATAGTATATTTTGAGTGTCAGTCATGGGCTGGGTGCTGTAAGAGACTGCTATTTCAACAAGATCCATTCCCTGAAAATTTGGAATCTAAATTTAGAAATGAGAGCAACTAGGAATGGCCCGTGGAGAAAGAAGCTCAGTGAACATGGGTGCCAGTATGAATGTGAGGATTATTAAACCATTTTAAGGTCATTTTAGTCATATTCTGAGACTTAAAGTTGCCTACTCATTTTACCTGATGTCTGTGGTTCTCTGTTTGCCTTAGTATATTCATTTTCTTCTGTGAACATGAGTGTGTGTGTGTGTGTGTGTGTGTGTGTGTGTGTGAGAGAGAGAGAGAGAGAGAGAAATATCAGAACTGAAAATGTAGGCCCAAATGTGGGCATGGGGGTTGAACAGAGCAGAAACCTAGGTACCATGTACCCTCTGAGGATATCAGATTTTAATAGAAAAATTGGATTTAGACAGAGAATTTTAGGGAGTGTTGGTAAAACAAAACAATCAAATTTGGAAATGTGGAAGCTAGCCTTGAGTTACCTGAGCTTATTTCCTGATACAAAGAGTGAATACCCCATTCTTCACTTTGGGATGACCCATGCATTTATTTGACTCAAAAATCTGAATGGATGGATGGATGAATTACTTCATTTATTTGAGTATTTTCTTTGAGTGTATGGCTCTGTGCGAAAGACTATTTTAAGCACTAGAGATAAGAAAGTAAACAAACTAGACAATGCCCCCATCCTTATGGGTTTTACATTCAAGTCGGGATCTTCTAGCTAAGTTTCTCTTTGAATGGGAAAAGGTGCCACTGGGTTAGTCATAGTGGAACTTAGAGTAGGGCTAAAATGATGGGCAGTCTATTGTGGCAGGTCTTTCAGCATCCTTAACCCAGCTTTGAAGGAAAATAATGAAGTGCCAACCATCTCCTAGGTGGTATAAGCCAAACCAATGTACATTTTAAAGCAATGAGAATGGAGGAAATTTACATGTATCCCTTTAAAAGCTTCTTTAATTTCTGTTTTAACTAAGTTTCCTTACAATTTTCTTATAAAGTGCAACTTGAATTATCAAGAAAGAGAGTGTTTTAAGACTACTCTCCTAGAACCAAAGAAAACATAGTACCCTATCTTGGCCAAGAACAGTAAAACCAAGAGTAGCTCCCTCATCTAGACAAAGGTAAAAGCTTCAAGGGGAGAGACTTTGGGATACTTGGTTCCCCTCCCTTCCAACACAAAATGATCTCTTCAAGGTCATTAAAGATGTGAAACCAAGTTAGAAGTTAGTGAATGAAAGTACATTTGGCATTCTCACTTTTTCCTGTCTATGTTACATTAGTTAGAGCGGTAGTCACATTGAGGTTAGAAGGCCTGGATTAAACTCGTAGATCTTCATTCATTGATTATATGACCTTGGGAGATCACATCACTTATTGGAGTCTCAGTTTGTGAAACTGAATTATTATTTTCCCTTTAACTTCGATTGTAAGCTTGTCGAAGACTCTCAGTGAGATAATACATGGAAAGACAATTTTTAATCAGTAAAGAGTTACATAAATGTATATGATTTGCATTTTATTTTATTGACTTTATTACATGACTGCACTTATTCATGGTGTTATGTTTTTGTTGTCATAAGTATAACACAGAAGTAAAAGGGAAGCTCTGGCAACAAATTGTATGGGTGTGAATCTGAGCTCTGTCAATTCTTAGCTGTGCCACCTTGGTTAAACAGCTTAACCTCTCTGTCCTGGCTTCTTCATTCATAAAATGGCGATATGACAGAACTACCTCATAGAGTTGTTGTAAGGATTCAATGCATCAATAATTGTAATGCACTTATAAGTGTGCAGGGCACTTGTCATTGGCTCACATTAATTTTATCTATGTTTCTTATCAAAACTGCTATTCTCCAAAACATTGAAAATTTCCCATTTGGGCAATGGGGATACCACCCTTCATCTGTGTCATAAAGAGGAATTAAATCTCTTCTCTTTTCTGTTTTGGAAGATGACCAAAACCAGACGGACATATAACATGTAGCAATTCAGTTGCCAAATTGTTGAATAAAGCACCATGAATACATTTGCCATATAAAGGAATTCACAAATTATTAGAAAGTAGTTTATATTGCCTTTGTCAGCCTATTGTAACTCACAATATGTCAGAGGAAAGCAAATGGATATATGGCTACTGTAAAGGATAAAATTCATGGAGAAACGGTCTTCTTCCATTTGCTGTGGCAGAGCCCAATGAGCTCATATTCACCCAGCTTTGAGTCAGGGGCCTGATCTCAGAGCAAGATGATGTATGAGCAGAGCTAGGCTTCTTTGTGTTCTCAAGACAAGGACATTGACAATATTCCACTAATGAAAATTCTGTTTGCCGTTACAATGTCAAGGTTAATCTTTCATTTCAAGTAAACTTTCAGCCTTCGTTAAATATATTCCAAGAGTGAACGATGATGTCTATGAATCATAAGGTATGTTTTCCTGTTTTAAGAAATCTCTATTTTATGGCAGGGACTTAATTTAAATGGAAATTTTAACAACGGCGTGGTCATTCTCATACTTTACATTATTATGACATCTTCTTTGAGTGTTGCAAGAGCCTCATTAGTTAGGTACTGCTAGTATTATTATTTACCTATTTTGCAGATGTGGTTTAGAGAGGTTAAATAATGTGTCCAGCAGCATACAACTCATGGGCGATTAAAACAAGAGCCAAGAAGATAATAATGTCATGAACTGGAAGCTTGTTAAGGGCAGAGACAATGTGGAGGTATATGGAATTCCACGGTAACTGACAGAGCCCTGGTTGCAATCCGTGCTCCACACAATGTTTAAAATGAATATGTAAATTAATCCTGACAGGAGATTTGGAATTTGGAAGACTTGGTCTATGAATAAGCAAAAGACCAAAAAGCCTCTGTTTTTCCTTTTTAAATATGGAGATAATTAAGATTGTCCATGTTTTTATTTGTTCAGCTAGGCCAAAAGCACAGATTATATATATAACTAAATATAATTAAATAATTATCATTTTGATGTGTATTTGACAACTTTCTTCAACTTAATTAAAACTTTTGGGCTGGGCGCAGTGACTCATGCCTGTAATCCCAGCACTTTGGGAGGCCAAGCTGGGCAGATCACAAAGTCAGGAGTTCGAGACCAGCCTGGTCAACATGTTGAAACTCCGTCTTTACTAAAAATACACAAATTAGCTGGGTGTTGTGGTGGGCACCTGTAATGCCAGCTACTTGGAGGCTGAGGCAGGAGAACTGTTTGAACCCTGGAGGCAGAGGTTGTGGTGAGCTGAGATCATGCCACTGCACTCCAGCCTGGGCAACAGGGCGAGACTCCATCTCAAAACAAACAAACAAACAAATGAAAAAACCAAACTTATTTCACTCCTTCAATCATCCATAATGGGAAGAAAAAATTCTTAAGTTGTTCAAACAAGGCATAAAAATCAAAGTATTGGTATCCCTGAGATATAACACTTTAAAATATCTGGTGGTTTAATTTAACCTAAATCATCAGTAGGTTGGCTTAATGTCATTCCTGATCCCAAAATGCAAAGATACTGGAAATGTACAAGTAACTTTGGAGGAAGACTTATGAGATTTAGTGGCTCAGGTAGGAAATCTAGATATAAAATAAACTGATTTAAGTATTGCTTCTGAGCTCAATATCTATGTATTTAGGTCCTAGCTCACCTCTTAAATTTCTTTATACTCACCTCTTTTCACTGGGGAAATGGAGTAAGTGATGCTGATGATGACTTAAAAAGCCAAAAAGCATTCTGACAATAGTAGCAGGAGTGCATGGAAAAAAGTAGTCCTTGTTGTCTGATTGAATCCAAAACACTACATTCTTTTAATAGCGATCTAAACACAGAAATAATGTTGCACTCAGAAAGCTGACATTGATTGTTTTTGTTCTGTTCTTTAAATGCCTAACTTGATGTTGTTATGTTAAGATAGAGAGAACTTCAAACAGCAACTGTTATCTGCTTTTTCATCTTTCCTCATAACTTCCTTCTCTGCTGTGCCTCTGTATTTATTACCTTCTGCATCAGCACACCCTCATACCTTATAAACCTACAGAAAAAAATCAGCAACACAAAGGTTAAAGAATACACATCCTCTTCCTTTTGTAGCGGGAGTCAGGACGGTGCACAGTACTGCAATTCTGGAGAAATGTGCCATATTTTACTTCTGTGTTTTGGCATTATTTGTGTTGCAAACATACATTAACCCCCAAAACTTTGACACCTGGAGAAATTGTTAAGAATTCAGATTCCTAGGATCCATCCATACAGACTTCTGCTTTGAGTTTTTGAGAGACCATCAGGAATCTGCATGTTATCAAGCATTTCAGGTGAATCTCATGTATTTTCTTTTAAAAAAAAATCCAGTCATCATTTTATTCATTCATTTGGCATTTTCCAGTTTTCAGAATGCTTGCACATGCATATTCAGTTCTGCGAGGTAGATGAGAATGATTATCCCCATTTTGAGGATATAAAAGAGACTCCAAATTTAGCAATAATTTCCTCAAGGCCTCATTATACACCCCATCTTGCCTATTTCTCTGGTTACTCCCCTTAGCTGACCTTTGTCTGTTTGGGTGTTTAATTTCAAGGGCAGGGAGCCCCCAAAGCCCACAGTACTATCTGTGTCTGCCTTGCTCAAGAATGAGGCAAGTCTTCTGGCAGCCAAGAAAGGAAAATAATTTTATTTGTGGACTGTGAAAATTTTCCTAACTGATAGAATTACCAGTTAATTTTAAGTAATGTCCCTCACCCCATCCAGATGTACATACTGGAAATGTATTCAGCCTTACTTTTGGACACAAGGTGTATGTGCATGTGTCTTTTTCACGTGTCTTGTTCTATTTTGCTAGAATTCCAAGGATAAATCCACTGTCTTCATGCAGCCACACTGAACTACTGCAGGGGATGTGTGCTCCCCAAATGACAGCTGGGATTTTCCCTTTCCTCAGGATGCCTTGCCTATTTAATTCTTCTCCCAGCTGTTTGTACCATGAGCCCCTATCTGCCAGCCTCTGCTTTGCCCAGCTGGCAGCCTGGAAGGTCCAGGCCCCCGGGGAATTGTAGGGTGTTAGACTCCTGCTTGATCTGAACTTCGTCACAGATCTCAATCCTTCTCACCACCCAAGTCAATCTTGGCTAGGTCCACAGGTTTGTGCTCATATCTAGAGAGCTCCTGGGGTCCCTCTGGGTCCCACATCCATTTTCAGTAGCTTCCAGGGCCTGCATTTTCCTTGCCTTCCATTAGGATGTTTCCAACATATATCTGGCTTTGCTTGGAAATCATACATTTAATCCTTCCACACCACCCTAGATGCTTAATGAAGTGTCTGAAGGAGAGAAATTAGGGATATTTGAATAGAGATTATAAGTAGAAAGCAATAGCCACTCCCAGACTTAGCAAGAATGGAAGGAGATAATGCTTCATGCTGCATTTTAACTTGGAGAACTCCTCTGCCCAGTGTCTCCAACATCAGATGCCATCACACGCACGTCTGGAGACCTGATTGCACTTCACAGCTTGTTGTTGACTGTCCTTGTCCACATCCCTCTCTCGCCCCACCTGGAGTCATCCTCTGTGCAGTTTGCTCATTTGGGCTCTTTTTTTTTTTAATGGACTGAGCCTGCTTTGCAGCTTTCCAGACAGAACCAAGAAATCTGGGTTCCAAGAAGGAGGGAAACACTTTTTCCTGTTCCAAAATGAGCCATAGGTGGGGGCCCCACATATGGTCCAAGAGGTCATTGTTACTTCCTCCAGTGTTCACTTTCTTCCTCACTAAACAGAGAATTCTACATGCTCAAGCTTATTGGAGAGAGGGTGAACTGCATTTTCTCACCTCCCCCATCCATCACCCCTCCTTGCGCACCTAGGGTCCTTCAACCCCCTCTGTGGTTGTGTTTCTCTTGTGGGAGGGACGGGACGGAGAGGACCCGGGCTGCAGTTCCCTTGCTCTGCCTCTGAGAATTTCTCATCCAAACCTCAATCACGTAGGATTGCGTAGAGAGGAGAAAAGGGGAGAGACAGAAGACACAGAGAGGAGGGAGAGGGGTTGCAGGAGGGAGGGAGGAAAGAAGGAAGTCTGGGAGCGGAGGGCGCAAGGAAAGGGAACCTGGAGCGCGCTGTGCTTCCCAGCGCTCCAGGAGCCCGGCCCCCAGCTCGGCCCCACCTGGGCGCTCTTCCGCTCTTCTGTGGGTCGGTGGGCGGTGCGAGAGGAATTCTGGCTGTTTTCGGCTCTGCATCCCACCCGTCATCTCGGTGGCTGTCGCCCCAGCCCGGAGTTTCCTGCGGAGCTAGCACTCCAGCTGAGCCATCCGGTGGGGCGGCGGCAGCTCCGCGCCCAGAGCCTCAGCCCATGAATGGGACTCCGCCCTGAGCGCCCCCTCCCGGGCCTGGGGAGGTGGCGGCGGCGGCGGTGGCACGGTGGCTGGGGGCGCCCCGCAAGCCCGCGGCTCTGAGGGCCACCCGCGCAGCAAGTTGGGCGAGTTGGCAGCCGTACGCACCTGCCTCCTGGCCCCGGCCCCTGAGTCCGCCTCCGGCCCCAAGCGCCCGGGTCGCGCGCTCGGCTGCCTCCCGTGGTCGCTCGAGGAGGCCTAGGGGCCCCGCCTGCGCCCTCGGCGCGGACCATGGTGGGCAGCTCCAACCCGGAGCCGCAGCAGCCGCCGCGAGCCGACGTCGCCTGCAGCCAGCCCCCGCCCCACCCGAGCGGACGCGCGGGTGTTCGCAGCGCGCGGGTCACTTCCTTCCTCGGCCGGGATGGGCTGCGCGGGACTGAGTGATCGGCCTTGCGTCGGGCGGGTAATCCCCATCTGATCTGCTGCCTGCGAGCTGCCTGCTGCCGGGGCACGCGAGCCTGGGGGGCGCGGGCAAAGCGGCGATGACCTGATCCCGAGCCCGCCAGGGCGCCCCTTCCTTCCCTCCCTTCCCTCGCTCCCTCGGAGCCTGTGCGGAGACCGGCTCAGTGCGGCGGCCCCGGGTGGACCATGGCGGGGAGCTCCAGTTAAAGGCGTGTGGGCGCCGAGCTGGAGAGGACACCTTCGGCATCGCTGCCTTTTGAGGGGGCTTATTTAAACTACTGAGTCATTCCAGATTTAGGATTCCCTAAATAATCACCAACTGTGCCCGTCTCGTGCCGGAAAGCCAGCTGAAAGAGAAAGAGCGCCCACTCTTGGGACCCCGCAGATCGCCTCTCGCAGGTTTCTCCCCGAGGGGTGCTTGGCCCTCGAGGATCTCTCTCCCACCCTCCCTCGAGCCCTCCCTCCCCCCTCGCTGGCCTCCCGCTGTCTTCGAAGTGCTAGTGGCCGGGAGTCCCGCTCGCAGCAGCTGGAAACAGCTGCCCCCGCCCAGCGCCCTCCCCAGACTCCAGGCAACCGCTCCCACTTCGCGCCTCTCGGAATTCAGAACTCGGGCGGCCGGCCCCTGGAAAGCCGCAGCCGGTGCGATGCTTTCTGTAGACCTCACGCTGCCGGGACGGACCTCCTAATCTTCAGAACTGCGGGCCGCAGGGAGTTAAATAGCTGCCTTCTCCTTCTCTCGTGCGGTTGGTGGATTGTTTTCTAAAGGAACGTTTTATTCACTTTTTAGTATTTTCTACCGGGGGCGCGCTACCCGCCTGAGTCCAGACTCTGCTTTGTAAACGGGTTTTATATGGATGTATGTGTAGATATACTTTGGACACCTTGCAACGCTTGCGCCTCTCCAACGGAGGCACGGCTTGTTATTTTGGACCTCGTTCTTCCCCTTCCACTTGGTACCCCGAACGCAGTGTGACTAAACTCCCCACTGCCCCTTGGAGGCCGATCGCCTTGGGGTGCAAGTTTGGGGTGCAAACGTCTACTTCGCCAGAGGGCCTGGGACCGCCCCGCCCCCGCCGCCAGAGGTTGGGGAAGTTTACATCTGGATTTTCACACATTTTGTCGTCACTGCCCAGACTTTGACTAACCTTGTGAGCACCGGGTTTTCGGTACTGCAGCCTCCTCAAATTTTAGCACTGCCTCCCCGCGACTGCCCTGTCCCTGGCCGCCGAGGTCCTGCCCTTGCCCCGGCGCAGCGCGATCCCGAGGGCGCAGTAGAGCCTGGGGCCTGGGGCCCTCGCTGAGCAGCTATGGCTGCAGCGATAGCGAGCTCCTTGATCCGGCAGAAGCGGCAGGCGAGGGAGTCCAACAGCGACCGGGTGTCGGCCTCCAAGCGCCGCTCCAGCCCCAGCAAAGACGGGCGCTCCCTGTGCGAGAGGCACGTCCTCGGGGTGTTCAGCAAAGTGCGCTTCTGCAGCGGCCGCAAGAGGCCGGTGAGGCGGAGACCAGGTCAGTAGAAGCTTGGAGAGTGGGCTCCCCAGAGGCGGACACCCTCTCTCCCCTTCCTCAAAGCACCTCGCGACGCCTGTGGAAGGGAACCAGGATTCCTCCTTAACATTCTGACCCCACTTCTCTCATTTCCAGACTTGTCTGTTTCAACCACTCTGTCAGTTAATAGCTTCTTGTCCCATATTCAGCAATACACTTTATACTTTGATCAATCCAGGGTTTGACTAGGAGAAGAATTACATGTATAGATAGATGCACTCATTCCAAAAGAGCCTGTAGAGTCCTTGAGGGCAGTGACCATCGCATTCATTCACTTATTCATTCATCCTCTCTCTTTCGCTCCCTCCTGCTCTCTCATCCAGTCATCCATGCATCCATTCATCTGTAGAGTACAGTGCTTCTGCTGCCCACTGAGGACCTAAAGATTAATACAGCTCTTCCTTTATCCCTCCATAATCCATGATAGATGCCTAGTAGATACCAGATTGACTTAATTTTATTATTTTTCCAACTCTTCCTCCAGCAACACCTGGTGTTGTATCTTTCAGACGCCCTTGTCAATTTCTCACCTCTTCATTTTTCCCTCATGCCCTTTCACTTCCTTTACACAGTCTTCGTTTTCCTATTATTTTCTTCCAACCAGTCTCATGGTTTCCTAGAACTCCAACTTTTTCTGTCCTTCCCATACTTAGCACACGCACACTTTTGGGACATTAAGGGAAGAAGACAGTATTCACAGTTTGGCCTCAGGGTGTGTAAAGAAAACTTCAGCTTGATCAGAGATTTTGATGGCATGGGCTTTTTGAAGCTAACTCTCTTCTGCAGCCCTGACCTCAGTTGATTGCTTTTTGATATGTCTCTGCTTGCAAAGGGAAATTGAATACCCAAAGTTTCCACATGATGATTCCTAGCTCAAGCCAGGCCAGTGTTCCCAGCTTGAGAGAATGAAAGTAGAATTGTGGAGAGATCTGTGCTTCCATCAGACTTGGTCCTCTGGGTTGTGGCTGCTGAGCCATTTGCATTCTGCAGATACTCTACCCCTATTGTGGTCAACTGAACTGAAATACTGTCTAGAAAGGGAGCCTGCTCTGTAATGAGTTGGCTAGTTTGCCTCTTTGCAACTCTGACTATGGTATGCTTTTAGTTTCCAGCCGTTAGGCACATGGTTGGGTCCGTTGGATTAAGGAAGACACTTGGTACGTCTGGACAAGTGGGGCTCAGAAATTTGGGATTAAGCCTTGTGAAGAAGCCACCGTGTTTCATTTTCCATTGGGTTTTCATACTCCGTACTAGGGTCATTTTCTTACTTTGTGATGATGATGATGAAGTAGATTTCAGGAGTAAACAAAAATAATTATGATCCTGAGACGGGAGCTACCAGTCTCTATTATTTTATCTTCAATTAGTATAGCATGTTCATTTTATAAAGTGAAGATTTGTGCAGTGGTTTGAATTAACTCTACAAAGTAATTCATCTAGTGGAAAATATAATAACCTTTTCTGTACGGAGGGATAAGTTCGAGGCCTTATTTTCTTAGGGCTTATGTGGTCTACAGAGAGCTTCAAGGTTCTGAACTCAATGTGACTTTTATATCTCAATCTCTGAAGTACGGGCTTGCACTCTACTTGGGATAATTATATGACGTCTTTGAGTTGATCCTACTCAGCCTCTTCTGCTAAAAAAACAAGTTAATAAGAATGATAGGTGGATATATATGAATAAATAAGATAAACTGATTCTGAGAGTTGATTTGGAGATGAGCAATGGCTTACTTTTGCATGGCTTAATTTTGCAAAGGAAGGAATGACTGTCTTTGCTGCTTCCTGTAGTCTTTTCCTTAGAATCTCATTAGATAGCAGAGATTTGAGGCAATTTTGAGTTTATTGTTTTCTTCAGTATTCATTTAATTTGCCTCTCTTTTTCTTCTACATAGTGTTCATCTCATCAGAGAGAATCCTGACCTCATCAGAGGTGACTTCCTTTAGCTAAAGTGTCACAATAACAATCTGGCAGAGAGATGGCAGGACCTATTAAGACATTCCCAATGCAAGGGCAACCTGTGTATATTTGTATACCATTTCAGTTTGTTCTGAAGCTTAGCTTAGAAGAATGGGTGTGTGGTGTGTGGAAAAGCTTTTTGGGGAGGTGATAGCATGCTATTATCTTTACTAACAAAAGCCAAATAATTAATCTGTTGATTTGCTGTCAGCAAGCATGATTCACATAGCATGGAATAAGCCTATTTATAGAGAGATAGCACCCTCCACATATCAGTTTCAGAGAGGAATCTTTAGCTGGATTGGGAGGAAGTTGCTGAACACCAAAAAGAAAAACTGAATCTCTTTTATAATCACTTTGATGTTGTATTCATCTAATATTTGAATTATTCTTGAAACCACTAGCCTTCCTAAGCCATATCATTGTAAACTCACAAAGTAACTCACATATGGTAAAGTGGTGAAGTGGAATAACTTGTTCTGATAAAGAATTTCCACTCTAAATTTCTGTCACTGAGACACATGTTCCATTGACCAGACTTTCTTGGGGAGGGAGGCTTAGGAAGTGAATCTAAAGCAAGTGTTTGATGGGAAAGTCCACGGTTGTATTTCTGATTTCAGGGCTGACACATTGAGTATCTCTCCTCCTTTTTCTTAGCTAACCAAGTTCTGATATGTACAGTATTGAAGCTTTCTAAATACTTTGGGGATCCAGAAATTATGATAAAGGGCTCAGATTTAAAATAACATTAACACAGAATGAGAACATGGGAAGTGACTGGGTCTGACCTCACATCATAGTTTCAGGGCCATGATGCACATTGGATCCTTTTTGTGCAGCAAAATCTCTGTCTTTATAGATGAGAAATCCTGGAGCCATTACAAGTTTGTAATTTATCTAAGGTTACACAACTAGGTTTTGACAAAATTGAGACTAGAACTAGATTCAGTTGACTTTTTTCCTGCCTTCTTTGCAACACAGCACAAAGTAATGTCAAATAGTGTGAAGAACTGGGTCTTCTGTCAAAGGGCGAAGGTATTTTTTTTAAACCATTGGTATCATTATTATTATTTTGATCATTATTTATAATTAGAGATAGGATAAGGGTAGAAGAGGAAATTTGTAGAAGAAGGCATAGGCTAAGGAGGACTTTGGACTTCAGAAATGACTACCCTATAGCATTATTGAAGACCTATACGCAGCATAGGGTTCGTGAGCCCCTTAGACACTGTGTGGGCTGTAGCTCTTCGAAAATGAAATGTTGGAGGCCCTGAACTGGAAAGTTGGATGAGGTCATTGAACCATGAAAAAGCCTTTAGGAGATTTCTGTTTGTGCACTGTCTAATGAGAAATGAGTGTTCTTATAGTCATAATTTGAGTCCTTATTTATGTGTGAAAAGGCTGTAGTAGTCAGGCACACCAGAATATTTGTCTACATGTTGATGCTACTTAATTTGCTGCATCCAGACTATGAGTACATCCATATGAATTACATGGCTTATTCACGTTC
The DNA here is from genome assembly GCF_049354715.1 of Callithrix jacchus. Classification (NCBI taxonomy): domain Eukaryota; kingdom Metazoa; phylum Chordata; class Mammalia; order Primates; family Cebidae; genus Callithrix; species Callithrix jacchus. The sequence goes on along the minus strand of NC_133516.1, from coordinate 21,308,146 downwards.
AGCATTTTGCTTTATTTTGAATAGATGCTAATACAAATGATTAGCTATAAAATGATGTATGTTTTGACTCAGAAGGTATTGCAGACAAAGGCTAACATTCACAATCAAGGAGAGAAAGGTGTTTGTAGAAACTCTGAATGTCTGAGTGGCCACAAATCTTGGAGGTCATCAATATTACTCCTTCATTTTTCAAATGAGACCCTCTCTGGAAGGAGCACCATAATTGGATAAGCCCAAATCTAGATATTTTAAGTGAAGTGCATGCTTTTATATTTCCATATAACTTAGTTTCTTGCCTTGAACCAGAGCATTAAAAGAATAATCAATCAGGAAAAATCTGTCACCTAAAGATCTTCAAAATTTTTTTATAATTTAAAGATTTGATTTCATGTACCCATTCCTTTAAAAAGTCATGAAGTGGAATTACACTACATAGTAAAATAAATAGAAGTAGTAATCGTAATTTACCAAGTTTTATTGATTTTCATTTACCTTTCGGAGTCTCTGTTTCTGCTGTTATAAAAATTGGGGCTATTCAAATTACTTCAGTATTCTTTTAAGTTGTTTAGGTAAGTGGACAGTATTTAACAGTATATTCATTCAACATTTTTATTATAAAACATATCCTTTTGCATAGAGGAAGAAAACATCATAGGAAATAGAAACTTCAAGAAGGAAACTGACAGCAAAGGTGAAATAATGTTTAATCATGTGATTTATGAAATATAAATTAGATTTTATAAACAAATAATTTTGGCCAATATATGGGTCAATAATAGGTTTATATGACAGGTGACATTTTACATTTATAGCAAGTGCTTTTACATTTATAGCAAGTATTTTCTCTTTTAAAAGTATGACTCATATCTGAACTATAAAATCAACCTAATTAAACAATATTTGGCTTGATGTTTGCTAAAAATAACAAACAATAAAAGCTTTAACTTTTCAGAAACCCACCTTAGGGTTTAAACTGATATTTTATACATGTTTTTTTAAATTCTGTTTTTTTATGGTAGTGCATTCTCATCAACAAATTATGTTTCCATCGTAAGAACATTTTAAAATAGCAGTTATTGTGATCTCTTGATTTTTTTTGATCCCATAGAGATCTCATCAAGCCATAACTTGAGATTAAGTCGTTAAAGTTTTAATGAATTGTTATTCTTAAATGGAATTAGAAAACCAATTTATAGGAAACGAGGCAGTCTCTGCATTTGAGGGAGCAATAGGAATATTTTGGAATATCTTTAGAAATGTAAGCTTTTTCTCATAAAATTGTATTTTAAAAAGTTATGGGCTTGCTCATATAAAACCACATTACTTTTATTTTTGGTGAGAGAATAAATTTGCTTTGGAAAATCTGTAGATTTGTTTTGGAAAATTTGTTAATGGTGATTAATTTTTCCTTATCTCTTCTTTGAATGCAAATGTCATCATGTATGTTTGCTTTTGACATATAGAATTATTATAGATTTTATGATGATAGTACAAAACAGACTTGCTAGACATAGGGGACACACTTGATGTACTACATTTTGGATTTTATCTTCTGGCTTGCCCATAGAATTACAGAACTTTTTCTAATTTCTAAAGAAACTTTTTCTATTGTCTAAAAGGAAAGAAATAAAAATATTTTCTATTTTCTAAAGCCTATTTTTCACGTCTAAAGGGCTCTGATTCCAACACTACCTTCTAAGCTTCTGTGAGTAGAAGAAGCCTTAGATGCAAAATGCCTATAAATTCACATATAATAATACATTTTAATAATAAAAACTTGACTTCCAGATTTGTAGAATTTCTTTATAATTTTGCTTTTTTTTACTTTTTATAGCAGTCTGCTGAGATAGTCCCATCTTAGAAAAAAGAAAACTAAGCCTCTAGTGGCAACAAGACTTGTTCAGATTCATGGAATCAGAAGATGACTAAGTGTCACATGGCCCCAGTCCCACAGTGCAGATAATTTGCCTTTATCTCCCACCACACTGAGGGTTAGAAAGCCCTGTATCTGAATAACTTAATGTGACTTGAAGCCAGGAAACTATTGTTGGGGGGAATCTGATGAAAAGTTCAAGAAATGTGGAACATGATTACATGGTTTGTTTTGCTGTGTGTGTGATCTATAGTCCCCAGGGTGGAGGAGAGAGGTGGAAAACTGATGGAGATCTTCAGGTCAGGACTGAAGAAGCAGTCCCAGGGCTATGTTGTTATGTGCTGGGCTTAAGCTTCTGGCTCAGATGTTCCTGTCTGAATGCCAGGAGCCTCAATGATATCAAGGGATGCCACATGGGATACCTAAGAACCCTCTGGGAGACTTGGGCCCAGAGGGCCAGACTCTCTTAACCATAAACATAAACAATTGCTTCAGGTATTTTGGAGAGTAAAGAGTTTAATACCAAGTTAAAGAGAGCCCAGTAAGGTTTAATCTTTTTGTTTGTTTGTTTAACTTAAGCGATAGCATCGCAGAATGATTAAGTACATGGACTTTGGAGTGGGATGTGAATTCAAATTATTGACTTATTATTTGTAAGAACATTAGGCAAGTTTCTTAATCTCTTTGCACCTCAGTTTGCTGATTTGTAAAAAGAAGACATTATCTCTAGCTTTTGGCCAAGAAATGCCTGTTTGAGAAAGAATCACTTAAGCTGAGCTCCAAAAGATGAGACAGGCAAACAGGGTTGGAAGAACATTCAAGGCAGAAAAAAACAGCTTGCATGAAGATTGACGTGAGAGGGAGCTCAGTGCTTTTGAAGCAATTCAAGTATAGCTGGAGCAATGAGAACAAGCAGAGGGAATACTGATGATGTTGGAAAGCTTGGCAAGAACTGCAGGGCCTTGAGAACCCTAAAATGAATTTTGCATTCTAGGGTTCAAAGAAAGATCAGCAGTAGGGGGTGACATCATGCGCCTTGTATTTTAAATTGGGCACTTTGGTTTTGGAGAAGAGAATTAATTACAACGGAGTCAGAGTAGAAGCAAAGGAACTGGAAGGGGGCTAGGGCATCAGTCAGGACCAGCAGTTCTCAAAGTACAGCAAAGAGGCCCTAGGAGATCCCTGAAAATCTTTCAGTGGATGCACAAGGTCAAAATGATTTTCACAAAAATATTTCATAATATCACTAGTTATTGGCCTTTTTCACTCATGCTGTCACGAGTGTCCAGTGGAATTTTCCAGAGACTGTGTGATATATCCACAATCATCTGCAAAAGGTACTAAAAGTTTCCTCCCTTTTCAACCATGTTTCTGTGTGAGGCCAGATTATCCTTATGTGCTTATTCACAATAAGATATCAAAAGAGATTGAATGCAGAAGCAGACTTGAGAACAAACTGACTTTTATTAAGCCAGACATTACAAAGATTTACAAACAAGTTTATAAACTAGTCTTTTCTTTAGTTTCTGTTTGTAGGTTTTGGAAAATACAGATATGTTTTATTAAATCGTGTTATTTGTGTTAACAATGGAGCTTATTGTTTTAATAAATAAATAATTGAAAAATGTTCTTGTACTTTCTAAATATGGTAAATATTGAGAGATATAAACTACATAAGCACAAAGCTCTTTGGGTTACTCAGTAATTTCTAGGAGCGCAAAGGATCCTGAAAAAAAGTTAGAGAACTATTGGTCTAGGCTATAGATAATGTTGAAACGAAGCTGGTGGCTGTGAATATGAAGAGTGGGTAGAGGTAGACTATGAGTGGAGAGTGGAAGATGCTGAATGATTCCTGGGTGAACACTTTCATAGTGAATTGTGCATTTGTGGAGATGGAGGAATGCTGGAAAGGATCAGGGTTGATAGAGGTTAAATAATGTAATTGCCAAATTACAAAACACTATAGAATGTGAAGGTGGGGGCCAGGCACGGTGGCTCATGCCTGTAATCTCAGTACTTTGGGAGGCTGAGGCAGGTGGATCATGAGGTCAGGAGTTCGGTACCAGCCTGGCCAACATAGTGAAACCTCATCTCTACTAAAAATCCGAAAGTTAGTTGGGCCTGGTGGCAGGTGCCTGTAATCCCAGCTACTCGGGAGGCTGGGGCCGGAGAATCATTTGAACCCAGGAGGCGAAGGTTGCAGTGAGCCGAGATTGCATCGTTGCACTCCAGCCTGGGTGACAGGGCAAGACTCCGTGTCAAAAACAAAACAAAACAAAACAAACAAAAAAAAAACCAACTAAACAAATAGAAACAAAGACTGTGAAGGTGGAAGATTGGGTTTTATTTATTGTTTAATAGTTTTATAATACCCATATATAATGCTGTTTACTTTATTCTTCAACTCTCAACGAAACACTCATTGGCCTTTGAATAGTCAATACTTTATAAATACAAGTTTTTAAAGTTCTATTTTTCTACCTATTGTTAGTTATTTGATTTGTTTGTAGTATTTATAGGCCTCCCAGATTCCCTGCTTCTAACCACACTTTTGTTAATACCTCATAATTGAAACTTGAACTGATGGTTTTGCATCTGAAGATTCAACCCAACCATGAATGGAAATATTCAAGAAGAAAACCACAGTACAAGCATGCTATGCAAATACTATGCCATTGTGGGTAAAGGACTTGAGGATGCTCTGGTTGGGTATCCCGAGGGTGAGGGTCCCGTAACAACACCCCTCACCTGAAGACAGGGAGGGATGACTGTACTCTGTATAGTGTTTTCTTCGTTAGTTTTCAGGAGTCAATAGAGAGGGCCCTACGGCCTAAGACCAAAGTTGGTTCCCTAGAAGTAAAGAATGACATGGGATAAATAGGATCTGTATGTTGAATCACAAAATGTTAGTGCTTAGAGCTTATATAAGCCAGTGGTTCTCATCCCCAGCTGCAAACTGAAATCAACTGAGAGTTTTAAAAATGTACTAATGCCAAACACCTAGAATGTCTGATTTACTGTGTTCACTCTGGGACCCAGACATCAGCCATCAGTTTTGTTTGCTTGTTTTTAACCCCCTAGGTAATGCTAATATGCAGCCAGGGTTGAGAGTTCCCAACCTATCCCAGTTCCTTTATTTCATAACTTGTGGCCCTTACCCAAAATCAGTTATTTTGTTAATGTCTTTAGGAACACATCCATGATGCCTAGAAGTTTTGTATGCTAATATAATTGATAATGATGTTCTCTTCTGTCTCAGTCCATTCTGGTTGTTATAACATACTAGACACAGGTGGCTTAAACAACAGAAATGTATTTTTCACAGTTTGAGAGGGGGGCATTCCCAAGATCCAGGTGCCACAAGATTCAGTGTCTGTGAGGGCTTGATTACTGGGTCATAGGTGGCAGTCTTTGCTTCTTTTTCACATGGCAGAAGGGGCAAGGGAGCTCTGGGGTCTCTTTTGTAAGACCACTATTCCCCTTCATGAGGGCAGAGCCTTTATGACCTAATCACTTCCCTAGGGCTTCCACTTCCTAATATCATCTTGGAGGTTAGGATTTCAGCACTGAGCAGGGGGAGGGGCACATAAACATTCAGTCCAAGGCATCATTTTTTTTGGTTTACATTTGAAGTTTTCCTGTGTTTAATGATCTCCCAAAACTGAGCTGCATCATCATATGGAATGCTTACCTGCCTAGTCTTCTTGATGAGAACTTCAGTTTCTAAGGACTGAACCTGGTCAGCACTAGATTTCTCAGCAATTAGCATACTGCCTGTGGCACTGCAGTTCTTCAGTTGCTGTTAAATCAATGAGGAAATGACATCCTGACTCATTGAGCAAGTCTCAGAGGAAGAAGGATTCTGAAGTTAGCATCTCCACTTTCCACCTAAGGATGCTGAGGTCCTGCAAGCCTTGGGTTTTTCAGTTTCACAGGGTTAGTTAGATTCTGGATTTGAACTCAGGTTTGTTTTTCCTAATCTAGTTTTCTTTCCACTCTGCCAGCCCTGGAAATTGACCTCAGTTTCATTCTTTGAAAAACAAAGGAGCTATATTTAAGAATATATAAGGGCTAGCTGGGTGCAGTAGCTCATGCCTGTAATTCCAGCACTTTGGGAGGCTGAGGTGGGCAGATCACTTGAGGTCAGGAGTTCGAGACCAGTCTGGCCAACATGGTGAAACCTTGTCTCTACTAAAAATACAAAAGTTAGTCAAGTGTGGTGGTGCACGCCTGTAATCCCACCTCCTTGGGACACTGGGGCAGGAAAATAGCTTGAACCCGGGAGGTGGAGGTTCCACTGAGCAGAGATCCCATTACTGCTCTCCAATCTGGGTGACAGAGGGAGACTCTGTCTCAAAAAAAAAAAGAAGAAAGAAAGTAAAAAATAATATAATATAAGGACTTCTTTAGCCTGAAAAGCCATTAACTGTATCTTCTCTCACCCCAGGAGAAACATTCGTGACTAAGATTTCCATGAAACACAAATCTTTTCTTTTCCCTGCTTCTTACTTGAGGGGCAAAACCATTTCCTTAGTGTACTGTTTTAGATGTTCCTAACTGCATTCCATGGTTTAATTACTAATAAAGAAATCTGTCTAAAATATCAGTCTTTCTCCTGATATCAGTTTAGGCTTATTTTGTCTCTTCAAGGATTAATCAATCAGTGTGCTGTGTACAGTGTTTCAGATTTTTTTTTAAAGCAGGTTCAAAGTGAAGAGTGAGATTCATGAGAGAAGAACTATAAACCTGTGTAAGTTGTATAAGTTAGTATAAAGAGGAAATAAAGTAAAAAGTTCTAGAAGAGTGTTTTTAATTGCACTGGTGATTTAAATGTTGTATTTTAATTTTGGGAACTCAAAAGATGATCCGGATCACCTTCACAGTGTCCTAGATTCAGATAATGCTTCAAATCATTAAGAAACACAGGCAGAATTTAAATAAATGCCCAAAGTAGGGATCTGTAGTCAAATTTCCTGGTTAGAATAGGTGTCAGATTCTGTTTTCAGCCAAATAGCTCTAGCTGTCTACACAATATACCTTCTACATACGATATTACATTTGAGAAAGGACAGTCATCCAAAATCACCCATAGAGGCTGCAATAGAAAAGGTTCAACCATATCTGAGTAATTAATAGAAAATGATGGAAAATATAGAAGATCTCAAATTCTAAGGAAACGCAGTTTCTCACTGGGGAGCAAGTCACATATGTGTTGCTGTCATGCTTTGTTGCTTCAAAGGATACTGTAGTGAGTTTTTGCAACCCGAGTGTAGCTAGGAGAAGAGATGGCATATGAGGTGATGGTTCAGAAGCCCAGAATTCTAGGAAAGGAAGTCACAAACACATACCCTCTGTAGTCTTCTTGACTTCCTCTGAGAAACTAGAGATTTACTTTCTTTTTAGAAAAGTAGAAAGGATTCCTGATTGCCTCCTTGCCTCACCTGTCTTTCCCTGACAATCCCTGGGCCATTATCCTCTGCAGCTTTTGCTCAGGAAAGGAGTTGGCAGCATTGTGGCCAGGCCGCCTCCACATTCTGCAGCTCTGGTTTCCCAGGCATTCTATCTACTCCTCCATCTCCACCTACAGGTCATGAGAAAAGCAGGACCAAGAAGGAAACTTGCTTTGAAATTATGCTTTTCCTGGTGTTGCCACAAACTCCCTTCTTTGAAGTGTTCCCAGAAATGCATTTTCTGGGTTACCACATGGCTTTATGAGTTAGAGTTCCATTCATTATGATTCTGCTAATGGAACTGCTGTCTTGGTTGGGAGCCTGCCCCTTCACAGTAAGTTTTGGTCTGGTGAAGATGGAGGTTCCTTGGTTCTAACTCTTGTTCTTTTTCACTGAAATTGCTGTCCTGCCTGCTGTCTTTTTCATGCTCAGCAATTACATTCAGTCTGAAGCTGGTTTTCTTTGAGATTACGTGGACACCTGTGAGGGCTGAAGAGCAGCAGGCTTTATGTGCTTGGATTCATTATTTGAATCCAGGTAAATGTTTGAAATTCTGATTAATAAGTCTGGTTGAATTGGCACTTTGATTAAGACTTTTGTCTCAGGCCATTATATATCTTGCACTTGGGGATGAGAATCTGTGACATTACCCTTGAGATGTCCACCTGGTAGGGTATATATGAAAAGTGTTGGTGGGTTTGAATTGGAAAGCAGAGCTCATTACAATACACCTTCTCACTTCATGGAAGGAAGCAATGAGACTCATAGTGGGTGTTAGGTCCTACAAATATCAAAGACAGAGCAAGGACTGAGGTGTACAATAAGCCGGTGCCTTACTGCTATACCACAGCTCCCTCCTTTTGGAGACCATTGCCCATTGCTGGTACCAAGAGCTATCCACCTGTTCTGTGTTTTGAGCAATATAAATGTTGGGTAGCTGCATTTAAATAACTATAGTCAAGTTATATTACTAGATGCCTTTGAGTATTTGTGTGTCACGTGCTTGGGAATGGTATATAGAAATAATGAGAAAGTCCTTGCCTTCTTTTGTACATGACAGTATATAATTAAGATTTGTTAACTCTTACCAGATTTGTGTTACTGTGTTCCAAGTTATAGTTTTGCTGTATTATTTTGGACTGTTTCTCCTTTAATGCCTATATTTCAAGAAAAATAGTAATTTCTTAATTTAAAAAATTAGCCACAATCTGACTTTTAAAAATACATGTGTGGGTTCAATGCCTGGTTAAGTGCATACAGTTTATTATTATATCATCAATATGAATAGATTACACAATCAAGGTTCTCCACCATTCCCCACATTATACTCTAGCTGACCCAAACCTACTTGACATTCATAGAACATTTACTGCATCTATCCATTTCAGTTATTTTAGTTTATAGATGTTTTTATTTCTCCACGAGGGATGCCATTAACCTCCACATCTATCCTTCACTTACCCAGAGACAACCCCTCATTTATCCACTCTGCTGCAGTCCTGCCCATTATTCAAAGCCCAGCTCAACTCCCATCTCTTCTGCCAGATCTTCTCAGATCCTTCCAGGTAGAATAAATCACTGCCAGCCCCAGGCTTTGTACCCTGCACTATTGTCTGCAGTTAGTCTGTCTTGTTTTATAATTACTAAATAAGAACCTGTCTGTCTCTGCCACTGGGGAGTGAGTTCCTGGAGGGAAGGGACCCTGTCATTTCAATGCTTTCTACATAGTAGGTCATCAGAAATAACTCATCAAAACACAATTAATTCCATTGATGACTAATGTGCTCATGGCATCAGTACTAGTCAGGCTCTGAGGGAATTTCTGCACAAATATGAAAATGTTGGGAAAGGAAATAAATCAGTATTTTTGGTTAATACTAATTTCTCTTCATTTGATATTAAATTCCAAAAATATCCTTATTCCAGTTTAATTTGATATATGGCTGTTATGAATACTTAAGAACTTTTCTTCTTCTGCAACCCAACTCCTAATGTCCATCCCTTCTGATATTTAGTATTTACTTTGCCTAACACCTTCAAACTTTACCTCTTTCTTATCAGAGTACCCACTGATGCAGGGGACAGTTTCTATGGGAATGCTAAAAGAAGGAGCATCTTTATATTAATTTATGTCTTTGCCCCAGAAACCTAGAGGGAGTGGGTGGTGCCGCCAATTTGGAAAAGGGCCTATTTCTATTTTGACTGCCTTAGATTTCTTAACATTAGGTTAATGAGGAATCACCTTTGCCATTGATTTCAGATTGAGATGTGTCTGGTCCTTACATTTACAGTTGAGACCAACAAGTCATTTTAGTGTTAAATACCCTTGAGGGAACATATTCACTCTGGTTTCACTTTCTTTGGTGAAGTGCTAAGTGATGGGGAAATACAATATCGATTGGGTTTAATGAAAAAGGTTCTTTCTGTCAACTCTTGATTACCTCATTGGTTTTTCTTCTTTTTTCTTACTTTTAAAGCTATTGATAGAGGCATTAAATAAGTCTTCCGTATATGCTACAGTTCTCTGTATTTATTCTTTGCTTGGTTTGAAACCCAACCTTTTTAAAAAGAAGATATAAATAAAAGAGGCTCTTGATTCAGTCTAAGGTAAAGTGATGTCACAGAAATAATACTGGACTGAGAGTCAGAGTCCTTGTGATCTTAGGGAAGTTGTTTTTCTTCTCTTCAGCTTAGTTTCCTTATTTTCAGCATAAAAGGATTACTATCAATGATTTCTGAAATTCCTTTCAGCTTCATCATTCTTGATGTATATTTATGGTGCTAATACTCATAGAGAACAAGTGTGTGTATTCTGAGATATCTGTATGCCAGATAGAAGAAAATGTCTTAAAGCTGTGTTTGACATGAAGTTCTAGAAGATTTGATATATACAGTAAATGGAATATCACAAATTTAACAAGTATATTTTTATTAGCTTCTCTGTTGTATATTATTTATTTGTTCTTAGATTCATTCAATTGGACACAAATTGACTGTATTTCTAAATTTTCCTTGTTTTAGTTTTTAGCATTTTGACAGGCCTTCAAGATAGACTATTACATAAGTTTGGACCTCAACCCTGGAGGAATTTAATAAAATAGTGGAACTAGTTTTTGTTTTAATAGATAGGTAACAGTAACATGTAGTCTCAATAGTAACAGTCGTAACAATAGTAAATGTAGTAACAATAGTAAATGTCTCAAAGGTAATAGATAACAGACTAGTAATGTAGTCTCCAAAATAATATAACAATAAAAAAGAACAGACAGGAAGAGAGCCATGTGATTTTGAGTGAAAGTTGAAGACTTATTTCTGACTAGGTTAATGTGTAATGTCATATTGCAGGACAATTTTAAGCAATAGAAATGTGGTAAAGTATAGGATGCCATAGGAATTGATTAGAATAGTTGTGGAGAGGCAAGTCATGTCTTAATTATTAAGTTTTTAGATTTCCCAGACCTTGGGATATATCTTTTAGGTATGTTTTCCACCAAGACTTTATCACTTAAGGAAATTAAAAGAAATTTACTAAATATCATCCTTGACATTCTCTTAGAATCATGACATTTAATATTATGGACAGTTTCTGAAATTAACTTATGCTCATAAGTGATACTAGTAGAAGATTTGGTAAGGAAGGATGTGATTAAAATATATTCTAAAATGATATCTCAGATTTTCTGTGAGTTTTATTTATGTTAATTATCCCACATTTTCTATTTCCATAGGTGTTATTGGTATTTAACCTTTTTCTCTTTTTTTTTTGTCATTTCCTTTATCTGTGCAGGATTATTACAATATACACAGAAAAATTCAGTTTCATCTTTTGTAGCACTGATCACATTACTTCACCAAAAAATAAGCTTGGTCTCCTCCCTGAATTTGAAGTATAATAGAAAATCAGTTTTGACCATTCCATGAGAAGGGATTTTTCTTATTTTTGAAGAAAATGTCATAACAATCAGTTAGAGGCCACCTCATAGTCTGTATCAAACATGAGGAAACTTTTACAAAAACAATTTGGAGAGCTCCCATAAGAGTATTTCTCCCTATATACATGTGAGTTGAGAGTGAATGTAGGATTCTACTAAATCACTGGCTGGTTTACTGTTTGATTAGACTAGGGTGCTAATAAAATCATTTCTTGAGGTTAGTTGTTACATAGAACACGGTAAAGAACAAAGCCTTGCATATTGCTTGACACGTAGCTGTCACATAGAATATATTTGTTGGGTGAGTCATCTTACCAGTGACATAGACTTAACAAAACACGGTAAATGCAAATTATTACTCCTAGTGGAGAGGGAGAGTGAAAGGCACTCAGTAGTGCTCTATGAATACTCCTAAGTAGAGCCATCTTCATATACACTATGAACCCTTGGGAAATTTGAGTTTATTGGGTGAAATGTTTTGATTCTGCTCTATCCTGCATACAGGTAGAATTAAAAAGCAAACCTATACCCCAGTAACGTTGTAATCATAGTCTTATTATAGAAAACTTTGAAGGTCATTTAACTTCGTATTTGAGCCCCACTGACTCCATCGCCACTGTACATTCCTTTACATCTTCAATTATTTGACAAACATCTATTGTCTACTTATAATCTATATAGTACTGAAGTATGAGTCAGTGGAGAAAAAAAAAGGTCTTTTTTTAATCTTAAAGACGTTGTGGGTTAGAGGAGATACAGAACACCAAAAATTACATGCGTAGCCCAGCTTTCTACTTGAATCTTATGATCTTCAATAGATTACATGTTGTCAACTCTGATTATTAAATGATTTTTCCACAATATTAATTCAAAATCTGTCTTTTGGAAGCTTCTTAATTCAAGTCTTCTGGGAAACAAAAATAAAAACATAGGAAAAAAGCTCTAATCCCTTCTCTTTTTGATAGTTCTTCAGATCAGCACTTGTCAAACTTGTTAAATGCAGATTCTGATTCAGCAAGTCTGATCTGGCTTTGGAATTCTCTCCCAGGTGATACCATTGCTGCTGGCCTGGTGACCACACATTGGGTAGCAAGTCTTTAGTAAACGTAAATCTTTGATTATGCAATACCTTCTCTCTCTCACTCCTCAATCTGTGTCTTACCACTTCCAAGCTAAGTCTTACTTAGTTTCTTAGTTCTTATTCAATGTGGCTTTAAGCTCATCTATAGAAGTAATAGGACATACTGAAAAACTGACAAACTTTAAGTTCAGAGAGACATGGGCAGGTCATTGAACCTTTCTGATCCTCACTTTTCTTGCTTGAGAATCAGGACAGCAAACTTACCTGTCCTAAATTTGGAAAGAATTTATTTGAAATGAAGGATTTACAGCTCCCATTATAAAACTATATTTCTTATAGGAGATTTGTTCACCTCCAGTTTATCAGAATCATTGTAGAGGGTGTTGCTTGGAATAGAATATAATAATCCAGATTTGGTCTGATAAACCCAGAGTAAAATGCCTTCAGTCTAGATTAGAATTTCTGTGAGGGCTTTAAGAGATCATTTTATCCCTCTGCACAGTAATATTTGGTTAATAATCCTTGCAACTGCTGTTTATAATGTGCTTTGAGAAAAGAACTTTATAATTTCACAGTAGGGATTTTATTATTTTTTAATGTTAACCAAACTCTTAAGACTTTCATAAGAGGTTTTTGCCTGCATTCTAAATTAAGTCTCCAGTTGGGCTGGACCTCATCTGAACTGATTCAGGCACTTTCACAGGTAGATTTCACAGCATGTAAACTATATGCTCAAAGGCATCACTGTGTTTAAGAGTTCTGAGCAGATTGTTGTTCACAATTTCACTGTTACAGTCTGAAAACTATCATAATGAAGAGATAATACATTTTGCTGATCCCAAAACAGTAGATCTCTTTGTCTTCCTTGTGCTCCTGCTTTTCTTTTTGCTCAGCTATGGTTTCTTCTTGGATAAGCTCATTTCTCTTGACTTCATCTGTCTGCTCTATATTTTTGACCCACAGATTAACATCTGAGCTCCTCATCCAAATTTTTAACTGCATGCTAGATACCTCCTGTAGTTGTTCCACTGGTAACTCAAATGTAATTTGCTTTAATTTGAATGTATTATCTTCCTCCAGAACTGAATCCGCTTTGTGTCTTGAGTTTCCCACTTTAGCGAATGGCACTACTAATGATACCTAGTAGACAGTTAGCAAATATTGGTAGTTTTCTGACACTGACCTTGTTTGCCAAGTTGGGGACCCCACTTATCTGTGACTCATCTCCTCATATCAGTCACCCGCCTCATTGGCTCTATCTCTGTAATGTTTTATTCTGTTGTTTATTCATCAGGTACTAACTGAGGACTTTCTGGGAACTATGAAGGATAGTAAGATGAATTAACACAGTCATGGCCATTACATAGCTGACAGCTTTTGTTTCACATTACCTTTTCTTCATCCCTCCTGCCATAATTTAGGGGCCTGTTGTTTCAACCAGAAATGTAAAATCTCCTACCTGGTGTCTCAGCCTCCCTTTTCTTGAATCCCTGATTATTCTTTACACAGAATTTTAAAAAACATATTTAACGTCACATTACTTTTCCATAAAAACCTTTGCAAAGGTTCCCAGCTCCTTACAAGAGCACCTTTAAATGGCTTTAAAATGACTGTTCTTTCATGAGATCTTATCTCATCCAATCTCTTTATCCTCTCTCTTAGCTGTACCCACAGCCCCCACACTCTGAGTATGGCATTTGAGCCAGGCCAGGGAAGATGAGAAGAATTTCAATAGGCAGTAAGTGTGGGCGGTAAACACATTAACAAATAAATGGAGATGGGAAACTGTATGGCTGCATGTCTCAGCAGTTACTGAAACTCAGAAATTCACAACACAGAAGAGCTTTCCCTCATTCCTCCATTTTGATATTTCTCACGTAGTGTGCAAGAATCCAAGCAGCCATTTTGTATGTGTTCTAAGGAAGGAAAACCCATGGACATTGGAACGTTTTTCATAAACTAAGTGAACTAAGTCAGTGATTATGAGTCAGCATACAGGACCGCTCTTTCTTTATATACCTGGGTTACCATAGTGCCATTCTTGCTTTAGATTAAACATTTTAAAATTGAAAAGAGAAACTTAGAACATGATAGTTAAGTAAAGGAAGTTCTTTTTGTTGTCTAGATATTATGGGTGTTGGTCTTAATCTGACATATAATATATATTTCACCATTTGTTCCTTGGATTGATTTTTGGGCCATCATTTAGTCTAATTGTAGTTTATATTTGATTCTTGTGATTTATCAACTCTGGTAGAAATTACACATTTTGAAAGGTGGATCTAATAATAACTCATAAGAGTGCCTTTTTATGAACATTTTATATCAAATAAAAATTTTAAAGTAATTTTAAGTAGAATGAAAAGAAAGTTGAGTTGATCTAAATTTTTGTTTGCTTTTTGCTTCTTTTTATTTTGCTGTATTAAACACTAAAGATTAGGAATGTTTAGTTCCCTTTTTAAAACCTAGAAGAGGTAAATGGAAATGCTCATGCTGAAAGGATAGCACTAAAATGAATGTATGCTGTTCCTAGCCTTCCCCTGGAGGAAGTGTTCAATCTAGATTGTCCCAGACCTCAGGGGAAGATTGTGGAATATGTTGTGTTGTTGTTCTTTTTGAGATGGTGTCTCATTCTGTAGCCAGGCTGGAATGCAATGGTGTGATCTTCTCTGCTCACTGCAACCTCCACCTCCCGGGTTCAAGCTATTCTCCTGCCTCAGCCTCCAGAGTAGCTGGAACTATAGGCATGTACCACTGTGCACGGCTCATTTTTGTATTTTAATAAGAGACAGGGTTTCACCATGTTGCCCAGGCTGGTCTGGAACTCCTGACCTCAGGTAATCCGCCCACCTCAACCTCCCAAAATGCTGGGATTACAGGCATGAGCCACCACACCTGGCCATGTGTTGTTAATCTAAGTCTTTTCACATTGGTTAGCCATTAATTATGTTTCATAGTAAGATTATCCTTTTATTTTTTCTTGGTTACCTTTGTTTCTTATTTTTTAGCTTCTTTTTTTTGGTAATTTGTTACCACAGACATCAGTGTCAGGAAATAAGTGACAAAATTTTGGCACCACTTTATATTTCGTAAGACATAGTGAAAGCTTTTGCTTATTTTGTTATTCTTCTTTTCCATATGTTTCATCTTTTAAAAAAATTGAATACCTTTTAAAATCTATTTTTCAAACTTGAATACTTATTTATAGAATTCCACAGTCTGGCATAATATAGCAAGTTGCTTCAAAAAAATGTGAAGTGTTTTTAAAATATAATTTATGATGATTTTAACTTAAAAATGACATTAATTTTTAAGTTTTGATTTTACCTTCTATACTATGTCTTCAACTCTTATTCCATGTATTACTGTATTGAATTTTATGATTATAAGTTATATTTCTTTCTTTATCTGAATGCTTTTAGGGCATGATTCGTATATGAGTTCTAATGGTTATATCTACAACATCTGACAAAATATCTAGCACATAGTTATATTTCTGTAGACAAAAAGATAAGCAAAAAGCACCTAATATATGTTAACCTCTGTAACTGCACACATTTTAAATAAAATGCAATATACATTATGGTCCAATATAATGACTGTAGCTGAGATTACATTATATTATAATAGTTTGGATTGTCTTTGTCTTTACTTATTTTTTATAAACACTTAAATTTTATGTATTACTGTTATGTTTTTAGATAGGGTCTTGCTCCATCATCCAGGCTGGTGTGCAGCAATGTGATTGACCTCCTGGGCTCAAGTGATCCTCCTGCCTCAACCTCCCAAGTAGCTGGGACTACAGGCACATGCCAACATGCCTGGCTATTTTGTTTAATTTTTTTGTACAGATGAGGGCCTCTTTATGTTGCCTGTACTGATCTTGAACCCTTGGAATCAAGCAGTCCTCCTACCTTGACCTCCCAGAATGTTGGGATTCAGGTATGAACCACCCTGCCTGGTCTTATGTATTTTTTTTTAAATTTATTTATTATACTTTAAGTTATGGGTTATATAGAATAACTAAGGTAGCTATAATCAAACTTCAAAGTCATGACATTTCTGTTTTGTTACTTCTTTACTTTTGGAGACGGTGTCTCACTGTGTCACCCAAGCTGGAGTGCAGTGGCATGATCATGCCTCACTGCAGCCTCAACCCTCTGGTCTCAGGTGGTCTTTCATAAGTCTCCTGAGTAGCTTACATAAGTCTCCTGAGTAGCTGGGACCACAGGCACACACCGCCACAATCAGATACTTTTTATATACATTTTTTTTTTTTTGTAGAAATGGGGTTTTGCCATATTGCCCAGGCTGATCTTCAACTCCTGGGCTCAAGCATCTTCCCACCTTGGCCTCCTAAAGTGCTGGGATTACAGGTGCAAGCTGCCACATCCAAACTGTTTTGTTATTGTTTTATTGAAATTAACTATACTGATTTATTGAAAGAATGAAATAAGTAATAATAAGAGATCTATGTTTAGACATTTGTTAAAAATTATTGAAGCATATTTGGCTTTTTGAGTTATTTTATTAATAAGCCATTTTATTTCTCCTAACTTAAAAAACAGAAGACAGATTTGGATGTCTATCCTATAACTAGATGGATAGATAAACCTTACATTTTGAGCTCCTGAATAGCCCCTAACTGGTCTTAGACTTGTCACATCTATTCTGTGAAATCATAAAAGGGCCATCTATGAGGTGTTATTTGAATCCTTCCTGTGAGATATAATAGAATATTAACTAGCTCCTCAATGGGTGTTTCTAGATGCAGGCATGCCAGGGACATTGTGATTTAGATGGTAATGGGATCCGATTTTGATCCTAGGACTTGCCATGCACTGAGACAGGAACACCATGGTTATTTCTCTATACTCTTTCTCAAATACAATGCACAGCCTGCTAGCAATTGCCCCTTTTTGTATTCATATTACTGCTATTTATACTGTAAAATTTATAGAGATATTCATATTATAGGTAAGGGAGCAACAGACAGGTGAAATGTCAGCTGTATCGAAGGTTTGATACTTTTAACAATAAAGTATATAAAGGCACTAGCCCTGTACCTGAAACATCGTAAGTGTTCTGTGAATTTTAGTTTCTTTTTTGCCGCCCCAGATTTTGACTCTAATTCCAGAGGTTACCTCTCCCAATTGCCTCTTTATTGGGTAAATCAGAAATAGTTTGATTTCTGCATCTACTCAATTCATCATTTTCAATTTGTGTTCTTTAGAGATGTCTCTGTTTCTATTCATGCATTGCCTTGTATGTAGAAGGAAAAAATAGAAAAATAAAAATCGCATAAATTAAATGATTAAATTACTCAAATGATTTTATCTGAGCGTTTCTTTGACTTTCATATTCATATTTAGTCTTCTGGATTCCAGTTGGGAGGCAGAACTTTATATCTACAATAATTTTTTTAAACGAAAAAAGTAATTTTTGATGGAATTTCAATGCTATTTTGAATGGTGAGGTTTATAAGCATTGCATTCCTGAGTTAGGAAGTTAGGACAGATGAAATTTGTGTGGGGGAAATCAAATAATGAAATGAGACTTAATGATTTCTGCAAATCATACTTAAGACTGTTCCCCAGATAACCTGCAGCTAGCATATAGTGTGTGTGTATGAGTGCATGTGCACATGTATAATTACACACTGACATAGACGTAAATGTCTGAGTGAATGAGCTATCAAGAAGAATATTCAAGACCATGAGAAACTAGCATAGCAATATGTTTTGATGTCAGCCTGGAACTGTGGAATTAGCTCTGGAGAGAGAAAGAGAAGACTGTGATCACATCATTAGAGACAATGTCACTAATTACGTGCATGTCATTTTTTCCTCATTTATTCACCCCATATTGAAAACTTACCAAAGTCTAGTAATTGGGCTACGTAACAGTTGTTAACCTTTCTGAGCCCCTGTTACCTTCATGTTAAAATAGTTTAATGAGAATACTGATGACTGCTTTAATTCTTAGGCAGATTCCTTTGTCCAGGACTCTGCTAGGGCTTCCTCCAGGCATGTCCACATCCGTGGCGGCAGGGAGTCCATGGGAATAAGGGGACATGTTTACCCAGAGCCTGTGCTTTCTCATTCTGTACCACACTCTGGAATCCCAGAAGTTCCTACCCAAATATCACTGAGTCTGCTTTCAGGAGCTCTGTGGTCCTCCTCCTTGGCTGAATTTCCAAGGGTAAATTGCATTGCAGGGAATATACTCCCCTGGCCTGAAGGATCACCAAGGCTGTTAGATGAAGGTGTGGATGTTGCTTGGACGTATAAACTATCGTGTCTATGTAAATCCCTATGGGTCCCTGGCAGTGTCAGTTGGCTGAAGCCCAGAGTGGTGAGAGAAGAGGTCTGAACTATGAGCTGGGGGGTGAATTCTCTCAGTCTTGCTTTATTTGGTGAAAGTTCAGATCTGAGGAGCCCAAGAGACCTGTTGGAATTAGAAAAACATAATTTTCAAGTAGCAAAACGAAATACCCTTTACTTGACAGTTGTCTTGATTTATAAATTTAAATATTAAACATACGATAAGAGGTGTCCATTTGTTCTCTTGCTTTAAACCCTACAGATATTAGGACTGAGTTTGAATAGTACTTTAAAAGTGTGTGTTGTGGAACAAACAAAATATGTATGTTAAAATTCATTTAAATTAGAAAAAATCTTCATAAATTCAGGATACGTCATAATATATCATTTTTATATATAAATACACACTGATGGAGCTCCATGTTAATGAGATACTTGATACCTCACATAGAGCCTTAGCACAGAGTGCCCAGGATATTGTAGGCACTCACTGCCCAGCCTCACTGAAATTCATTTAAATATGACAAGAGATTTCATAACTTAGCCTATGCACATGCTTCCTGAAAAGCCATTTTGTCTTTCTTTCCCCTCAAATCTATCTATCTATCTATATATATTTATATCTGTATATCTACCTATCTACCTATCTGTTGCTACTGTATATACCTGAGGCCATTGTAAAAACAGGTGTCTCCCAAATGAGAGTGACAGAGTTAGGAACTGAGCCAAGTCCTCCTGACCCTCCAAACAGTCCCTTTTCACCCTCTCTCTGACTAAGGAGCACAGAGTAACTGACCATCCAGTGTATCTGTGCAGATGGTATTCTACATAATTCTTGGGATGTGTCATTCACACAAACATCTGTGAATGTCACCCCTGGAGCCTGAAAGTGGGAAACCTGTTGTGGCTCAGGAAAAAAGCCATCTTCAGCAGATCTTCAGTGGAGTCTGAGAGAGATTGTGTCTGTGTGTGTATAAGTATTTTTTTTCTTCTTTAAGAATTTTCATATATGTATTAAAAATCTTGAGTGAGAACTACCTGCTGTAAAGAGAAGCCACGACATTTGGGAGCTCCTTAACACTTTTGCATCTGAATAAGCAAATTGACATCTGTTCTATCCTTTCCTTGTGTTGGAATGAAGATGTTATTTCTCCTAGCTAATACCAATCTCCTGTGTTCTAAATCTCATCTCCTCTCACCTTCGTAGGGAAGATGCATTACCTTTCATCCCCTGTCTGCTAGCTTCTTGCTGTTTTCAGCTTAATATGCTTAAATCTTTATAAAATACCAAATAGTCCCCAGTCCTTTTTCAGGACTGAAAGAGTGCCTACATTTCTTCTTTAATTTTTAACCTTTTAACAAATTTCGTATATTCACTGTTGGCTCTTCTTTGCTTCTCACTTCTACCTCATCTTTTTCTAATCCGGCATTTCCACTCAGCACTAACACTAACAATACTGTTCTTGCCACCGTTACTAATGATGTCTAATTTACCACATCAGTGGATACCTTTTAGCCCTAATTTATGTGACTTCTTGACAGAACTCAACACTGCTGGTTAATTCCTGTTTTTGAAATATTCTTTACTCCCATCTTTCTGGTTTCTCTTTAGCCTCCTTAAGCAGTTTACAGTCTTCTGTTCCATCTTTAGATGGCCAAGGCTGAGTCCTGGATCTTAAACACTCACATTATACTCTCTTGACTTTATCACACATCAACTGCTGCCACATTTATATCTTCAGGCAAGACCTCTCTCCTGAGTTCTAAACCTATAAATCTAACTCACTGCCTCTAACTGAAAATATTCTAAACCTAATTTGTAGGTATATTTCTAAATATGTTTCTTCTCTGATATATCCCTCCTCAAACAATGTGGTTATCCTATGTCTTTTTGTTTAAATCAGAATCCTTGGATCCATATCATGTTGAGGGAGGTCTGACCTCAAAGGTTTATCTGGGTTCGAAGACATCCGAGACTAACTTGTTTTATGTAAGACGGCCTTTTCCCCCTTAGGTTTACTGTCACACCAGAACATGAGCAGTATAAAGGCTACACAAGAACAAGGATACAAGTTACTGTAGCATGCAGCTTCCCCATTGGCTCCTTAATAGCTCACAGAGGCACCCCGAGCTCAGTAGTCAATGCAGCTCATAAGGAGAGAAGTATGTGCATTAGCTCAGAGAAGTGTAAACACTGGCTTTTGTCTTCCATACCATGCTGGGGAAATAGCACATACCATACCATATGTGTTAGTTTGGGGGAAATAGGCCAGTGAAGGATCTACCTTGCTGTCTTCTAAGAAAATTCTGTCTGTGCCACAATTACATACTTCCACTTTTGATTTTTACTGCGCTCCCACCCATTTCCCTTTCTGCCCACGTGCAATTAATAGCTAAGTCAAGACAATTCTACATCTTCACAAACACTCCTTACTCCAGGTCATTGGCATCTCTTGTGTGGCCTAGTGTCGTTACTTTCTCACTTGTCTCCATGCTCATCCTCCTGTCTGTTCTCTCATTAACAATCTCTACTGAGTTTTTAAAGTACAGATTAGATATTATTCTCATCTTAGAACTTCTCAGTGACTTGCCATTACTCTTTATAGAAGTCAAAAGTTTAAAATATAGGCATTCCTTTACAGGGCAATATACATTCAGATTTAATAATTCTATATTTTGGAGTAATAAAATTTATTTAAGGAAAATGATGAATATATCTTACATAATTGTGAAGTATAACTGTTACACAATATTAATTCATTTAGAACCAATCTCTTTTGTTTGATTACTTGCTCTAAGTTATAGCCAAGGAAGGAAAAGACATGGTATTGCTTGGGTAAACCAGCTGTTTTGTGTGAATGACTTTTTTTTTATAACAATGTATTTTTTTTTATTGATTTAGGTAATAGAGAAGACATACTAATAACTGGTAAGCAAAGAAAAGCCATTATGCTTGGACAAAGGTAGATAAAATCAAAGGCTAGATTTGTGTAATGCTGTTTAGGTTTTATGCCTATACATTTGAGGTTCTACACCATTGGCAAAGTGGGTATAGGGTGATCAGCCTGAGTGTAGATGGACTATAGTGTAGCATTTAGTTGATAGACAAGCTCAGTAAAAAGTGTTATGCTAGGCTGGGTGCAGTGGATCATGCCTGTAATACCAGCACTTTGGGAGGCTGAGGTGGATGGATCATGAGGTCAGGAGAGCGAGACCATCCTGGTTAACACGGTGAAACCCCATCTCTACTAAAAATACACACACACACACACACACACACACACACACACCCGGGTGTGCTATCACACGCCTGTAGTTTCAGCAACTTGGATGCTGAGGCAGAAGAATCGGTTGAACCCGGGAGGCGAAGGTTGCAGTGAGCTGAGATTGTGCCACTGCACTCCAGTCTGGGTGACAGAGCAAGACTCCATTCCTACCCCAACTCCAAAAAAATTAGAAAACACTTTCTTTTTTTTTTTTTTTTGAGGCGGAGTTTCGCTTTTGTTACCCAGGCTGGAGTGCAATGGCGCGATCTCGGCTCACCGCAACCTCCACCTCCTGGGTTCAGGCAATTCTCCTGCCTCAGCCTCCTGAGTAGCTGGGATTACAGGCACGCGCCACCATGCCCAGCTAATTTTTTGTATCTTTAGTAGAGACGGGTTTCACCATTTTGACCAGGATGGCCTTGATTTCTTGACCTAGTGATCCACCCGCCTCGGCCTCCCAAAGTGCTGGGATTACAGGCTTGAGCCACCGCGCCCGGCCTTAGAAAACACTTTCTATGTGTCCTGTGCGTCTTTGACTTTTTCCATTCAGAATTTCCCAAATGACCCTTGCTTTCACGCTGCTTCTTCCTCTGTGGTCTAGAACATCCTGAATGATCTGAACTCTTGGGCCACTGTCCAGACTCTTGTTCTCTAAACTCCAGCCACACTTTCAATTGTTTAAATTCACCAAAGATCCTTTTTGACCTTGAACCTTTTTTTTTTATGGAAAGGTCCTTTTGTGGAATGTCATTATTTTTTACTCTTTTTTTTTTTTTTTTTCTGACACGTATTCACTCCATCTAGCTAATTCCTTCTCTTTCTTTCCACTCATCTTCAATGTTATATCCTGAGGGAAGCCGTTTTTGACTCCCTAGCTATTAGGTAAGGTTAATCCTCCATAGCAACCAGGACTCCTTCAGAACACTTCTCAGATTTGTAATTATAATAACTGATGGTGGAATTATTTATTTAGTTTCTTTCTTTCTGACGAGGGTCAATTTCATGAGAACACTGGCCATACTGCCTTTTTCATAGTTGTGTTCCTTGGCATGGTATCAAGGCCAGGGTATTGGTGGAAGGAAAGATCAAGGTTAGGAGGGAAGGAACGAAGGAAGGCAGGCAGTCAATTTAGGCTAGAATTTTTGCCTGCACCTTATTTGATATATATTTTTCAGAATGTACATGGTTTTTGATTACCTGTACCTTGTTGTTATCAGTATTAACAAGGTCATCAAGATCAGTGTTGCTTTGTTATTATACGAATGGTCAGGTGCTGTTTGGAGAAGTGTTTCCGTCAAGATGCTCAACCATCTAGGGCTGTGCTGTACAATACGGTAGCCACTAGCAACATGTGGCTTTTGAGCATTTGAAAAAAGTGGCTAGTTCAAACTGAGATATAATGTGCTTGTAAAACATACAGTATGTTTTAAAGATATAGCATAAAGAAAATGAATGTAAGATATCACAATAATTTCTATATTGACTACTAATTTGGGATACATTATGTGAAATAGAATATGTCATTAAAATACTTTCACCTACATATTGTGCTTACTTAAATATGAGTACTAGAAAAGTTTTAAAATACTTATGTGGGGTTTGCATTATATTGCTATTGGATAGCACTGGCCTAGGCATAAAACTCAGCATTCTTTTCAGACCCCAAGGGAGAGAAAAGCCATTCTGGTGAAATGAGATAATTTGTATTTTCAACAATGTACTATGAAATATAAGAAGTTGTACTCTACTTTTTAGTGGACAATCAGGGGTAGATTTTCCTGAGTTAGTCTTACTATCTTGCTATCAGAAATTAGAATTTCTGTACATGAACACTGTTTTTGAAATAACATAATTGTTAACACTTGATAGTGTTTTATGGTATAGAGTACCTATTTATAGTTAGATAATTTTTTCTCTCTCATGAATTTCTACTCTGTTAGCCATCATCTATACTTTCTTTGCTAGATTCTAGAATGTAGTTTGTTATGTTTTCATTTAGGCAAATGAAAGTTGATAAGGTTTCAAGCTTTGAAATAAACCTGAAATTTTCCCAATGTGATAGAAAGTGTTGAAATCAACCATAAATTATCTCACAACCAATATTAAGCCTAGAACTCTGAATTTTAAGAAGATACCAATCCATTAAGCAAACAGATGAAATACACTTTGCCTAAAGGTTTATCTGCAGTGCAGTCAGTTGTAATTCTTAGTAATGAGACAGGGAAGGGAAGCTTGGACACGTGGAACTGAAACTGTACATCACCCACTTAATGATTACTGGATGTTAATTATTATTGCCTAAAGTTGCATCTGATTTAGTGTTCTTAGAGATTTCTGGCATAGCCTTTAATTTAAATCTTGTTATTAATTTCTGGTTATTTCTTTCCCCAAGGAATGAGCCATAAAAAGTATGTTATATACCACTGTGGTATTTGAATGTGTTCAAATCTGGGTACTTTATGGTATCCAATAACTAAAACATAATAAAATCATAAGTCATAGTCTTATCATGACTGTCTTTATTGCTTTAAAGCCATATAACAAAAGAGCTAAAAAAGAATTTGATGATCCAGCTCCTTTAGAAAGTTGAATAATGCAGACAATGGCAAAGATGGGACTGGGGCTTAAGCCACTTGAATCCTAGAGCAGTATTCTTTCTACTGATTTCTCCTGAGGGTATATTGGTTGCAATGTGTGGTGACTTATTATTGTTAAATTGAGTAAATAAGGCAGTATCCTTAGGTATGTTAAACTTAATAAAAATCCACAATTATCTATTTGTGTGTGAATGCATGTGTTTGCTTGTGTGCATACACATATATGTGAAGTTTTGATGGCATTCTAGAAAAAAGACACTTTGTAAATATTGCTTTGTTAAAGATTCCCCAAAAGACTGAGAGCTCTTTTAATGTCCCTCGTGTCTTTATATTTTTTTCCTTTTATTGTCGAAGATAACAAAGTAGAAAAAGACATTAAAAAAACAGACTTAGGCCAGGCGCGGTGGCTCACGCCTGTAATCCCAGCACTTTGGGAGGCCGAGGCGGGTGGATCATGAGGTCAAGAGATCGAGACCATCCTGGTCAACATGGTGAACCCCCGTCTCTACTAAAAATACAAAAAATTAGCTGGGTATGGTGGTGTGTGCCTGTAATCCCAGCTACTCAGGAGGCTGAGGCAGGAGAATTGCCTGAACCCAGGAGGCAGAGGTTGCGGTGAGCCGAGATCACGCCATTGCACTCCAGCCTGGGTAACAAGAGCGAAAAACTCCGTCTCAAAAAAAAAAAAAAAAGACTTGTTTTTAGAGTAGTTTCAGGTTCACTGCAAAATTGAGTGGAAAGTATAGGTATATCCTATGTATCCCTTGCCCCATATAAAATGACATTTTGCTAGATTAGCCCCAGAATATATTATTTCATTTGTATTTATTAATGTTTTTATTAAATAGTCATATATACATGTATTTACTACAAAGTCATTTGGGAAACGTAGGTATGAATTATGGAAACCAAATAAGTGCTTTTGCAGTTCACAATAGCAAGGACATACAATTGACCTAAATACCCATTAGTGGTGGATTGGATAAAGCAAATGTGGTACATATACACTGTGGAATACTATGCGGCCATAAAAAATGAAATCATGTCTTTTGCAAGAACATTGATGGAGCTGGAGGCTATTATCCTTGGCAAACTAATGCAGGAACAGAAAACCAAATACCACATGTTCTTACTTATAAGTGGGAGCTAAATGATGAGAAATCATGGACACAAAGAAAGGAACAACAGACAGTAGGACCTACTGGAGGGTGGGAGGAGGGAGAAGAGCATAAAAAATATTGGGAACTAGGCTTAGTACCTGGGTGATAAAATCATCCCTACAACAGCCCCCCATGACACAAGTTTACCTATATAAAAATCCTGCATATGTATCTCTAAAAAGAAAAGGTGTTTTTAATTCTTGGAATTTTGATAAAAAATATTAAAATAAAACAAGAAACAACAAAGAAATGTGATTTTAAAAAATCAGAATGTAAACTTATACCAAAGAATATTCTTAAAGAGCTGTTTGCTGAAATGAAGAAAATGAATCCCTGCTCTGTTACTTTTGAAAATCTTAAATTTAAGTTTACTAAAATTATGTTTATGAATAATCTAGGGTTTACCTATTTAAATTTCCAGTAACAAAAGTAGTTATGTTTATATATTTGCATTTTTGGAAAAGCCATTTTAATAGAAGAGACCAGGCATAGTGGCTCACACCTGTAATCCCAGCACTTTGGGAGTCTGAGGCAGGCAAATGGCTTGAGCCCAGGAGTTCAAGACCGGCCTGGGCAACATGGTAAAAATCCTGTCTCAAATAAAAAAATTAGCTAGGCATGGTAGCGTGTTCCTGTAGTCCCAACTACTCAGGAGGCTAAGGTAGGAGAGTTGTCTGAGCTCAGGAGTTTGAGGCTGCCGTGAACTGTGATCTCACCCCTGTACTCCAGCCTGGGTGACAGAGTGAGACCCTGTCAAAAAAAAAAAAAAAAAAAAAAGAGAATTGAAAGAAAGGGATTTCATCTAATTTTGATCAGTGTGTAATATCAGATAAGTCATTTATTCCTGCACTGGGGCTTTATTTCTTCTCTTGTAAGGAGCGGGAATAAGAACAGCTTTTCCAACTAGTGATTTGCAATCCTCTAGGGAAAACATCTGTTCAAATATATTGTTCTCCTCAAAACAATATAATAAACTATTTAAAAATTATTTTTTCTTTAAGATTTAAAATTTGGGAACATAAACTAATGAGCTCCCTATTGTATCCCAAGCTCCTTGCATAGTGTCTGGCCCTGGGAGATGCTCAATGACTGAATACCTGGCACTTAGAAGGGATCAGGCAGATGTGTTCATGACTCAGTCATTCAGAGTGTTTTTATGTCCTGTTTGCACAGTTCTAACTACAGTGATAATTTTGATTATTACACAGTTTTAATGTTACCCCCATAATGTACCACTCGTTAGAGGCGTAATAAACATTGATGCTAAAATAAAACTTTCACCATTATAATCTGAGCTGTATCAAAAGGACTCTGCCTCCTATTTAAAATAGGTGAATTGGCTGGAGAAAATATAACAATAAAAATTAAAGTACATAGTTGAGGTCAGAATCCAAAAGGGGAAATCTCTACGTGCCAGAAAAGAAGAGGGAATTCATATTTATGGAGATGAGCAGGTTAAATTGATTAAAATTGATTTAATCAGTTCCTGCTCATCTCCATAAATATGTGATTACTAGAAGCACATAGGCATCAACAGGTGAGCATGGGTTTAACCTTTATGTGGGCACAGGATACTGGGCGTCAGACCTGTGTTAGGTAGGCAGGGATCTATACAGAAACATCTCAGAAAGCTCCTTCTGAAAGATGGTAATCTAGAAAAAATTTTTACCTGCCAAGGAAAACTAAAAGGAACTTGATGTGTTCACCTAAGGCAATGGGTGGAAAGTGTTGTCTGTGAGGAATTAGAAACCCAAACTGGGACCACTTCCTGGGTGAGGTTCAATATCAAACCTTCCTTGTTAAGTTGGAATTCTAGTCTTAGAAGTTAACATAAGAACTTCTCTCTTGCTGGGGAAATCTGCAAAGTACTACAAGAGGCCAATACAAAATCTTTCAATGGTACAGTTCAGGGAAGCACAAAACAACTTCCTCTGAGGAAAATCTCAATCTGATAATTGAAATCATATAAGGATATAAACTATCAAAAAGAAGAGTAAAGCACAATACATTGAATAATTCATACCCTGAGTTCTAGATATTAAGATGAATCTGAAATAAATTTTAAAAAATAATATTTTTAATGCTTATTAATTAAATGAAGCAGAAACCACAAGGCAAGAAAAGGGCAGTACAGAAAAAAAGGTAGATTTTAAAGAAAATAATTATATAGCAATTATAAAAGTAAGAAGGGAAATCTATGCATGTGTTCAAAAATAGGCTTTAAATAATAGAAGATAAAATGATTGAATTGGAAATGAAAGCAGACAAATCACTCAGAATGCTTCTGAGAGATTAATAGATGGAAGACGTTGAATGAGATTTTAAGACACAGGAAGTACATGGAGAGAAGCTCCAACCTGCATTTCAAAGGAGTTCTGAAAAGGAGAAAAGATACAATGCCAGATCATCTGTAATCAAAGAAATTAAGACAGAGAATTTGCAGAACAGAAAAATTCATATGGGTTTTTTCCATCATGTGGATTCTTAAAACAGTTCACACTTGGGAATATCATAGTAAAATCACATTATGATGAAGACACAATATCTTAAAAGAAATCAGAGAGAAAAGACAGATTAACTACAAATGAAAGATTGATTGCAGACTTGTCATCAGCAATAATAGTTGCTAGAATATGATGAGATTATTTTTTCAGAATGCTGAGGGAAAATAAGCACCACTTTGATGTTATGTATCCAGTCAATTACTATCAAACAGAGAGAGAAAGAAATAAAAAAATATAACGGCAAACACTGAGACATGTTTACACTTTAATAGATTGGTTCCTTATTGGTTCACAAAAAAAGGGGGTTGAGTCTGGGGGGGAAGGAGGGGGTCACAATGGTGAGTGAAAAAGATGGTAAACTTGTTTGTAAATCTTTCAAAATTAATGAAAAAAAATCTTATGATGAGCACTTCATGGGTTTACTTACTAAAATAGTAAGCAGTGGTAGAAATGGGTGGATTTGACATTTTGGCCATTTGCATTATTTGGTAAAAGCTTAATAATTAACAATTAAACTTGGATTTTGTTAAACTACAAATTTATGTTAGATAGGTAAGGATAACTACTAAAATAATAGAAACAGAACTGTAATTTCCAGTTCAAGATAAAGGGAAAAATTGGAGGGAGTATAAGTCGATCTAACTGAAGGAACATAAGGATAAAATAAAGAAGCAAAGAAATGCATAATAAATAAAAACCACAAACTAAGATGACATAAATAAAAACAGCTAAATCAGAAAATTTAAAGCAAAATGACTATAGTCATCTGTTACAGAAATTTCAAATCTGATGAAAATTCAAAATCCAATATGTATGGTGTTAATACAATGTTGAACCAGATAATCAAATTGCTGGATAATATACATGGCATATCTTTATGTTAAAATGTACACACAGAAAACTGCAGTAGGCACTTTTTGTGAATATTTACAGAGGGAGTACAGGCACAGCTATGTGAATAGGAAGCCTACCTCCCAAATTCAGAAAATATGGTTGAATCTCGTTAGCAAAGTGATGGAGTGGAATTAAAGAGATGAGTGTAATGGTTTAATTCTGTGAAATGATCTGAAGCAATGATGGAAAATGCTAGTATTTATTAAATATGGATGATGAGTACATGGATATTTGAGAGGCAGTGAGAATGATAATCTGTTCTGTGGGTTCTGGATCCAGACTGCCTGGGCTCAAATCTTCACAGCCCTTCTACTTATGACATGTGGGTGAGCCATTGATCAGTCCCTTCACTTGTGCCTTAGTATTAGTATCTATAAAATGAGAGAGAAAAAATAATACTAATCTCATACAGCGAATGCAAAGATGGAATGAGTAAGTACTAGGCATATAAAAATCATTTGAGTCCCTAGTTTATGATAAGCACTATTAAAGGTTATTATTATTTTTCTGTTTTCTGCATGTTTGAAATATTTCATGCTGAAAAGATACCTCAAATTAATAAAACTGTTAATGGATAGGTAAAATTATAATACATCTTGAAATCATAAGATAATCTTCACCAAAACAAAATCAGTGATAAAAATTCTTACATGGTACATATAGATGTTTTTAGAGCCCTAATATCAGATTTAAAGAAGAAAGTCTTATGAATATTGTATCTAATTTGTTTTTCCATTTGTGACTACAGAGGTGATCCATGGACAGAATACATTATGTATGGATACATACTTGGGAAGAGCTTCAATTTTTTAATTTCATTTGGACACTAGAAAGAAAACACAGAGATTCTAAAATTAAACCAGTTTTTATAAAACAAAGTGCAGGATTTTCAAGCAAGTATCAAATAAAAAAATGTATTTATATTTTTGATTCTGTTATACATAGACAAAATTCAACATACACTTTAATGTTTAACAAACATTTGCCCTTTAAAAATTATTTGTTGACAAATCATGCCTTTTCTTAATATAACATGTCACATGTGAATGGGAAACTGTTCTTAATTTTTAAAATAGGTTATGGGTGTTGAAGTCAAGCTGGCCTTCTTTATAAGGTTAGAGAGAATGCTTAGCTGTGGGTAGATCAATCCTTGCTGTATTGAATCCGGAGTATACTTCTTGGAGTTGGTTATGAGAATTGTAGGCTTTGGTAATGTGTATCTACAATCAGATCAGCCACTCTTCAAAGTATTGTCCTGGCACTTTGTCTGAAAGCACTGGTTCATTTCTTTATTGATGGGATTGTAGCATCTATATCACAGTCCCTCATTATCAGTCACAGTGGTAGCTTCTTGTACCTGTGTTTCACTTCTCCCTAAGAACCTCCCAAAATGGAGTTTCAGTTGTAGCACACAACCCCTGATTATATATTTACAGTGCTTGTGTTATCCACATTTGATAAATATTTTCTGTCCTCTTATGTGATATAATATCAAGTAATAAATTATATTAATATAGTTTGTATAGATTATGATTTAATTGAAATTTTAAGAATCTTAATTGATTTACAGTGGTAAGAGATATCTATTAAAAGTATTTTCTCCATTTTAAATTCTAATTTATGAAAAATAATTTGTAAGGATCTATCTTGACCTGAGACTCCCTTGGGTTTCTAGGACCTGGACTTGGAGCCACCAAACTCTTCAATTCCGTAGTTTTATAGATGAAATCTGAAGCCCAGAGCAAAGAAACT
Source organism: Callithrix jacchus (assembly GCF_049354715.1). Taxonomy (NCBI): domain Eukaryota; kingdom Metazoa; phylum Chordata; class Mammalia; order Primates; family Cebidae; genus Callithrix; species Callithrix jacchus. Next base: position 21,277,314 of record NC_133516.1, on the reverse strand, counting down.
AGGTCACTGAAAAAAAAAAAATTTGCTTTCTATGTGTTAAACAGGCACTATGCTAAGAACTAGGTATTCTGTAATAAAAAGTTTCATGGCCTCACCCTCAGGGAGTCTACAGTCTAGAGTGGGAGATTGATATTAAACAACAAAGAGAAATAGATATCTAATTACAAACTGAACTATGTGAAATGAAGGGAGGAAAATAAACACTGCTGTGCTGCCAGATTGTATCTGTACAAATGTGGAGGCAAATTTAGGTTGGAGGCCTAGACAAGACCTCTGTGAAATTGCATTTATGCAGTGATGTGAAGTTATTTCAGGAAGAAATCAATCCACGCAGAGGGAAATGTTTGTGCAAAAATCCCTAGGTCTGAATAGAAGGGCGGTGCATGTGCCTAGAGCTTAGTGAGCCAGGGAGAGAGTAAAATGAGACGATGATGAAACTGTAGGCAGGAGCCAGATGGTGCAAAGCTCTCCCGGCCATGCTAAGGGTCTGATGTTTTATTGTAAGTGAAATGGGAAGCTGTTAAAGAGTTTAAGCAGATGAGTGGCATGATCCAATTTATATTGTAAAATATTAGCTTGACTGTAGTGTGGTTTGGAAGGGAAAGAGGGTAAGAGTGTTAGTGAGGAGGCTATAGAGGAATCTAGCCCAGAGCACTTAATGGTCTGAACAAAGATGGAGGCAGTGGGGATGGAGAGGAGCAAACAATTGGAATTAGGCCCTAAATGTCTGGCTCCCTCTGAACTGCACATCCCCCTGCACCACCCTGCCTGAACTTACCAGGGTCAAGGCTGGTGGATGTGCTCTTGGAGCTCTCAACTACTCTTTTGCCAAAAATATTATTATCCCTAGAGCTCACTCTCGTTGACTCTGCAATGACAAAGCTTTTCTTTTCTTTTTTTTTTTTTTTGTGTGGTGTGTGTGTGTGTTTGTGTGTATGGTATGAAAAAATGAAAGACAAAAATCACATTTAACAACAATAATATTATCCCTGCAGGTAATTTACATTTGGGGTGCATGAGGGAATTCCTCAGGCTTGCCAACCTGGATAAACAGACCTCTGATATCCAAGGCAGTTTCAGGACAAGTCCAACATTTGTGCAGCTCCCCTGATGTCAGGGAACTGTCATGCCTGTGCTCGCCCAAATAATGTGTCCTGTTCATTTATTTCTGGTGCCAAAAGATGTGTCTGTGAAAAAAGAGACAAAGAAGATTTTTCTGTGCCAAATGAGGATGCTTTTATTACAGAAGACTTTCTGTGTACATAGAAGTGTCTACATCCCCGCCACTTTTTTTGTACCAGGAGGCCAAAAGCTATGTTCTCAACTCCAGTTTAGTGTTTGCTTTTTATTCCTGGTCGCTGGCTTTATAGATTTCCACAGGTTTTGTAGGCTGATCCCAGTTAAAGCGGTATTAGCATTTTAGAGTTCTTTAAAAGACAATCGATGATTAGCAATGAGAAGGTGTAAAGCAAAAAGCTTCCACCTTGGCACTGGCATGGGTTAACTCTGTAATTTAGCACTAGTGATTTAGCCTCTATAAGCCTCAGTTAGTTCATATATATAATATAATATAATATATATATTATATATTATATATAATATATATATGTATGTATCTATATATATATGTATGTATGTATGTATCTATCTATCTATATATATATGGCCCAATGATAGCACCTGCTTTAAATTATTTCAATGGAAATTCAGAGATAATCCACATAAAGTGTCTGGCATTTGTTAAGTGCTTGGCATTTTCTATCTGTGCATGAAACTCAGGAGAATTTGCCCATTGCTTCTGCTAACTAACCATGGGTTTTCCTATCTATGTTAATTCTGTCTGAAAGTTCAATCTTCCATATAAGCTTGGTTTCCTAGTCATATAGCACACTGTAATATGTATTCCTAATTTCTTAGAACAGCCTTTAGAAGTGGATCTCAGTCATCTAAACAATTTCATGAGAAGCAAAGTATGCCTATGCATGAGGAAATGAAATAGCTTTCTGGATACCATGCAGCTAGTTTGGGGTAAGATCAGGAAACCTCTGGGAGGCAAAGAACTGAAAAATCCTGGAATACTAAAGAGCTCTGACTCCAGGGATTGGGAGATGTGCTGCCATGAGAATTTCCCCTCTCCCTGTGTTTTGTTTCTTCATCTGTAACATGAGCCTTGAATTAGATTGTCCTGAATGGCTTTTTCTGGCTCTGAAATCTTAAGATTTTAGAATTATCTTCATGTTTGAAGTGTCTTGTGATCTGCAGTCTCCAGCAGTCATTTTTAAGCTGCCTGGAAAGCCATGTTCATTCCAGGTCTACTTCTCTGGATGGTCATTTGAGAAAGATCGAGGAGTTTTGACCCAATGAGATTGACCAGTATCAAACTCCCCTCCATGAACAAAATCCCCTCCAAGATTCTTAAAGGGCAAGAAGGTATTAGGCTTCATGAGACTGCCTGCATTAAGCTTTCTTCACCCACACCTTCATTAATATTCTACATTTAAATAGGACTCCCTTAGGAAGGTGATGATTGACTGCATTCGGATTTGGGATTTGGATTTACAACTGAAATGAGACTTTCATCCTTAAGGTGGCTGGAGCATTAGCACACCAAGCACAGTCAGTCCTCTGGCTCACAGCGTTTTGCATCTCCATTGCCAGTGCCTATCTAGGGCCCTTATTATCTGGAATAGCTCCCTACTGGCTCCCATGACCACAGTATCACCCATTTTAACTCCGCCTTCACTATTGTTCTTCAGTTTGACTTTCTAAAATACTACCCTCATAATTTTAGCCCCTGACTTAAAATCCTTCCAAGTTTTCCCATTGCTTAATGCATTGGCCTCTGAAGTATGTGGGACCTGACAGCCTTTGGCATATGAAAAAAAATACTATTACAACTTTTTTTTTAAAATACAAGTTCTCATCTGTCTCCCAGGCTGGAGTACAATGATGCAGTCATAGTTCACTGCAGCCTTGTACTTCCGGGCTCAAGCAGTCCTCCCACCTCAGCCTCCTTGAACAGTTAGGAATGCAGGTATGTACCACTATGTCTGTCAATTAAAAAGTTTGTTTGTGCTTATCATTGATCTCATTTAAAAATTCCTATTTTGATTTATATTATACACATAATTTACAGAGTGGTACATACACTTGACACATTATAAAGGGACTTATTTGGAGGCTGCAGATTTAAAATAATTTACTGATAGGGATGTATAATTAGAAAAGTTTGGAGATGATTCATTTAAAGCATAAAGTAAAACTTGTTAATAGCTTTGCTTAAGGACTCTCAAGTGTCCTGTACCCTGTTTCTTTTCTGCTGTCACCTCTAGCCTCTGCATACACCCCTGTATTTCCTTCACCCTGGCCACACCCATCTACATACCTGGTCCCTTCACATGCTAAGCACATGCATCCGTCTGTAACCTTGCTTCTGCTGGTGATGTTCAAAGCAAAGTCCTCCTGCCTATTCTGGGCTAACTATAAAATGATGCTTCATCTTCAAAGCCTTTTGTAACTGTTTCTTGTCCCAGAACCTGCCATCCCAGGTAAAATTAGCATCCCCATTCTGTGATTTCATGGCATTTTGTTTGTTCGTTTATGACAGCACTTTTCATGTTCACTGCTATAATGATTGGTTGTGTATGTGTCTCCCTGATGAGGCCGTGGGTGCTTTCAAGGCAGGAATTGCATCTTACTCATCTTTGTACCCAGCACCTAGTGCATGTCGGAAGTCAATAAATGGTGCTGGAGTTATTTTAAATTTTCATGAGCATATTACAAAGAAGACTCTAGGAGGAAGGGGGCTAATGCTATGAGGAATAAAATTGGCTCAGTACAAAAACCTTGTCCCTGTTGGTGTTTCACATCTTAGCCCAGGTTTCCTGCCCTCTGTCTCATGTCTTCTGTAGCTCGGACTGCTTTGGTGAAGAGGAAACTCCAGAAATGCAGGTTTTTTTCCTTTGGATTTAGCTTTGAGACAGTATGAAGGTTAAGGATTGCCTGTCTCAAGGTCACTCCATTTCCGTTGAAGTGTGAGGCAACTCAGGGCTTTGGAGACTGTTTATGGGGGAGGCTGCTGTGCTTGTCAGACTGATCAGCGTTCAGGACAAAATATAAAGAAACGCACTAGAGGCCAGAGGCATTATATTAAACGGCTATAAACAGCTCTTTATACAAATGAGAAGCTCCTTTGAAAGTCACAGGTGACAAAGGAAAATGCCAAGTATAACTTATTACTTTCATTCCTTCAGCATACAAACACTCCTTCCCTACCCTGTGCCTGGCAGTGTGTTAGGTGCTGGTATAGAGTTGACGAATAAGCTCTCTGCCCTGAGAAGTTCATAGTTCAGCAGCAGAGACAGAGGTGTAAGCCAGCAGCTCTAAAAGAGCCCACAGCTCTCCTAACCCATGCACAATAGAGCTCTGAAGAGGGAGTGATTAATTTTGCCTCAGGGTGACAGGGAAGACCTTGTGGAAGAAAGCTGTGCTTAGAAGGCGCTGGAGGACTCCTAGGCAGAGGAGGAAGGCAGGGGTTGTGCATTTCAGGCAGAGGGAACTACAGAAGCAAGTAGAGAAAGGGCTGGCAGACTCTCCTTAAAGGGTCTGTTTTAGTAAAGATTTCAGGCTTTGCAGGGTTTAGGGTATCTGTTGCAACTACTCACCTTTGTTTTAGCATGAAAGCAGCCAGATGCAATGCATGAGTGAATGGGCATGGCCATGCTCTAATAAAACTTTATTAACAACACTGGCAGCCACAGGGCTGTAGTTGGTGGACTCTTGGCATAGAGGAAGGATCTTCAGAGAGCCTCTCACCTGTTGGTTCTTAATCTTGTCAGGTATTAGGATTGCTTTACACCTGCTACTCCCTGCTCCTGGAATGCATTTCTGTTAGATACCCTTAATGGTTTCCTTCCTCTCTTCGTTTAGGCTTCTGTGATGTTATCTTCTATTCGGTGTGTCCACCATAACACATCCATCCCTTGCATGCTCTATCTTTTTTTTATTGCTTTCATTTTTATCAGAGCACTTATACTAACCTTCTATTATATATTGTTTATATGTCTATTTTCTGTCTCCCTACTAGAATGCACACTTTATGTTTTATCCTCTATTATATTCAGTGTTGAGCTGGAGCTGATGGTGCTCACCTCTTTTCAGCTTCGTATTTATGTTCAGTGATGTCAAGTAGTAGTTTTACAGTCATACATGAGGTAGTTGCATAGTTGAAGTCATCTCATAGAAGTCCAGTTTTGGGTTTTCTTTTCTGCTCTGTCTTTTTGGCAGGGGAGGGAGGTGGGGGAAAGCTGGTTTACTAGCAGCACGCAGTTGATTATCCCTTGTGCTCAGAAGAATATCTGTTGCAAAGGCTGCTGCTTAATAAATATTCATTTTTTTAAAAATAAAATGTGCCAATGGTATCTGTTGATGAAGTAAATAGATATGCATTTAGCAACGGAATTGCCTTGGGATGTTAGCATTTTGTGGAGAGAGTCATGGCCTCAGGTAGGTAACTGCTGATGGTGTCTATCATCTTCATTTGATCGGTGGGGAGATTGAAGATGAGGGATGGGACAGGACTCATTTTACTCCACAGAGCAGATTTCTGCCAGGCTTACAGTGGCACATCTTCAGCCTTATCTTTTCATTTCAGGAAGGTGTTCCTCTAGGTCTGTTTGTTGCAGTGTCTTGAGTGAATAAGGGGCCTCAGGCCTGCTTCTCTTTTACTAAATAGCATAAATTTTTAATGAATCCCTATAACTCAATGTAGTTGCAATTTTTTGATGTATTGAGAAGTCCAGACAAGTTCCATCCTTTTTCAAATGCTTACTGTAGATTATTTCTGATTTGTCTGGGTCTTTGGTTTATGGTATGTAAATATGCCATAGTCTATACCCCTTAGTTATGATTGGTCAGAAATGTATTTGCTTATGAACATTGTTTAGCCCTAATAGTCTAATTTTGAAGTCTGCATCAGTGTAATGCCCCAGAACCACTTGTCAAGAATTACATTTAACAGCTTCTTCAATCTCAGTTCCTTTAAGTGGACAACATTAAATGTTAATACCAAAGGCCCATTTGTAAACCCAAAGAGACTGATTAAAAGAACCCATCAAACTACTCCACAATCCATGTTTACCATTTATAAAGAAGAGTGCATTTTCCGGATGCCTGGTAAACAGTCTTTTTAATTCCCTGTCTCAAGCACCAACTAAGGAAACAGAAAAGTGGAATTGTATTGAGTGGACCATCTGGCTTGTCCCAAAGCGTTTCAGGACATCAGGGTAGAAAGAACCTTTCATTCTCACTCACATAGTCTGAGTCTTTGGAGACATCCGTGTCCTTTACAGCTGCTCAGATCTGTAGTTTTTCTGCTTCTTCCTGTTTCTGTTTATGACTGAAAACTCACTCTTTCCTTAGGCAACCTGTTCTCTCTTTGAATACAATTAACGGAAAGATCTTTTAAGTCTGCATTCCTGTAACTTTCACCCATTGGCCCTAGGTCTATCTCTACGGAGAACAAATTGGCTGTTTACTTCTTGGGATTTTCAAGAATGTGGAGACAGCTCTCCAAATCCTCCCTTTTCTAGGCTGCACATGTGACAGTCATATATTCCCTCTTTATTTGGCCCCCTTTCCTCTGGACATGTTCCAGTTTTGCCAATATTCTTTTAAAAGTGACCGAACAGTGTTAGAGAGTGGCTGTCACAATAGACTGTTAAGCTAGACCTGCCTCTTCGTTTTTAGCTCTGTAACCTTGGGCAAAAGCAATGCAGCTTCCTTGAATCTCAACAACAATTGAAAAATGAGAATAGAGTACCTCATACAGTCAGTTGTTTTGCATAATAAATAAAACCACAGTAAAATTATCGGAAGAATGCCTTCCATGAAGGAGATGGGTTCAAATATGGTCATTGTTATTAAAAGTAGTATTAATTCTCTAGATATGCCCTCCATGACACAACTTTCATTACTATTATAATAGTTTTCATTTTAGATTGGAGTTTATATGTCGACACTTTCTTTAAAGTTTGGATATATGTGATTATGCTGGCCCTAGACGATTTTAGTATCAAAGGTTTTATATTTGTATTTATATATAAATATGTAAATATATATTTTATATAAATATAAAACCTTTGATACTAAAATATGTATATTATATATATATTTCTTGCACAGTTTTCTGTAACTGCTTCTCTTTATCAACCCATACTCTAATAACTGATGTACAACTAGATATCTCCCCTCCTTCTTTTCTCCTCTCTTCTCCCTTCTTGCTCCCCAAACCCTCAGCTTTAATATGGTAAGAATTATGTCTTGGCTGCTCTTTGGAAAGGAAAGGATGATGTCCATTCAGTATATAGGAACTGAGTTCTTGTCTGAACTCATCAATGTGTTAGCTGTGTGACCTTGGAAAAGACACTGTCTCTCTGAGCCAGAGTTTTGTTATTCTGTGTTTTACCTTTGAAGTTAATGAAGGAAAGTGTCTATCCTTTCCATGTCTAAATTCACCCTATTTCCTATAACTGAATATTCATCCTGAGATGTGTTGTCAGGGCCCCTTGGCTCTGTCTCTGTTCTGGATTTCCATTGTGTACCTACGAAATGCTCCATAGCATTAGATGGTCAAGCCAGCAGGAACGTCTGGATAGCTCCCGCATGTGTCAGTTCTTCTGAGTGGCTCTGAATTCAAACCTTCTGCTGAAACTGCCATGTCATCCTGAAGGGAAGTGGTATCCTATCCACTTACCTATCCTTTACCTTCTTTATCATTCAGCCTCTTTGAGGAAAACATTTTTTACTTGCTTTTTTGGCTGTACTTAGTATTTTTAATAAACCTATTTTAGAATGTTTTTAAATTTGTGGAGATGTGAAGATAGTACAGAGTTCCCATATACCCTACATACAATTTCCCATAGTAACAGCTTACGTTAGTGTGAGACATTTGTCACAATTAAGAATCTATCATAACAGTATGTTTAACTAAAATCCATATTTTATTCAGCTTTCCTTCATTTTTACATAATGCTCTTTTTCAGCTCTAGGATCTCATTCAGAATGCCCCGTTACATATAGTTGTCATGTTTTTTTAGACTCCTTTTATTTATGACTTTTTCCTAGACACTCATTTTCTTCAGTGACATTGATAAGGTTTTCTTAAAAAAATTAATTTTTAACCTTTTATGGGTACATGGTAGGTGTATATATTTGTGGAGTACATGAAATATTTTGATACAGGCATATGATGTATAGTAATCACATCATGGCAAATAGATTATCTCTCACCTCAAGTATTTATCCCTTCTTTGTGTTATGAACAATCCATTTGGAGGAGTAATGGTCAAGTATTTTGTAGAATATTCTTTAATTGGCATTTGTCTATTCTTTTTCATGATTAGACTGAGGTTGTGGGTTTTTTGGAGGAAGATCACAGAGGTAAAGTGCTGTGCTCATCACATAATCTCAAGAGTACATAATATCAGCATGTTTTATAATTGATGATATTAACCTTGATCACCTGACTGAGATGGTGCTTTGTTTGTTAGGTTTCTCTACCATAATATTACTTACTCCTTCCCTTTCCATATTGTATATTTTGGAAGGAAGTTCAAAGCACATTGTGCATAGCCAATGGAAATTTATTTCTTATTCATTTCACTGTTCAAGGTAGCTATTTCCATGGCTGTCATCTTTTCTTTACCTGTTATTCAGGGACCCAACATTCTTCCATTCTGTTGCTTCTGTAGCCCCTAGGGCTATGTTCTCTTAATCTGGCCGGTGTTAAGGAAAAGAGAATGTGGAGGAGAATGTTTGCTTTTAAAAACCTTGGCCTGAAAATGGCACACATCATTTCCACTTACATTCCATATGACACTCATTCATCTGCCAAACCTAACTGCAAGGGAGGCTAGGACATATGGTCTAGCTGGGTGCCCAGAAAAAAAGAGGAAATGGATTTCAGTGAAATGCTAGCAGTGTTTGCCACACCACTTTAGAGCACAAAAGGGAACAAACCAACCCTTCCTCCCCACCATCTAATAATATAGCCATCATTTCATTAAAAAAAGAAAAACAGTAATGGAAGAGCATAATCTTAAAATCCAGGAGTCATATAAACTGAGAAAAAAAATAGCTTCATGGAAAACGTATTCCATTGACCCTGTTTGTCTTAGAGTCACCGTTGTGCTATGAACATTCGTTGAGAACAGGCACTTACTTGTGTGTCTGCATTTGAGAACCCTTTTTCTCTATCCTGTCTTTATCAGACTGCATCATTCCCAGAGTTGCCATGTTTTGTGTGGAATGTCCTTCCTCTGGTTTCCTTGCCTATGACAATCCTGCACATTCCAGTGTACATACAATGTGTAGGATTGTCATAGGCAAGGAAACCAGAGGAAGGACATTCCACACAATGAAGTGCCTTATCCCAACCTTCAGACAGAACTGGTCCCTTGCTCCTTGGTGCCATCACACCACTGTGCTTCACTTCCTCCTTTATCAGCTCTCCCCACACTAGTATTATACATAAATATGTTTCATGCATCAGACCGGGTGCTCCCTGAGGACAGCAAAGATTTTATTCATATCTTGGGTCCCCAAGCATAGTCTAACAAATAAATGTGTGTTAGTTGAATGTACCCAGGATGCTGGATGTGCTGAAAAGTGGTCTCATTTTGTACCTCCTTTCTTTAAAATAGAGCAAAACATGTTCTGGTTTTCCCCATTATAAAAGAGATCTCACTTATGATAGCCAAGACTTCATGGAGGAGGTTAAAAGAGATCTCACTTATGATAGCCAAGACTTCATGGAGGAGGTGATGTTGAGCTGAACTTGGAAAGGTTGGTAGGACTTGATGGTAATAGACATATAAAATGCCATTCAGGATACACAGCTTTCTGTGACACATCTATGTTCAGGGTATTTTTTTCAATAGATGGTCAAGTCTCCTTGAAACTTCTATAATGCAGGATGTTCATTTTCACATATCACAACATAATTAAAACACAGACTCTTGGGCCTGTTCTGGTACTACTCTCAGAGGTGCGTGCTCAGAGTCTGATACTCATTATCCTGAGCAAGAGTTACCAACCCAAATCCCCGGGGCTCCAACAGAGGGATGGCTCCACCAAAGCAAAAGAAGTGTTTAATTACAGGTACAGAAAGAGGAACACGAAGAAAACAAACAATCATTTACAGGCACTATTGACTAAGCTGTCATGCTTCTCATTACAAATAAAACCATGACTTCTTAAAGTGACTTTATCAAGCTTATTAGAAGTAAAATATAAATTGTGAGACAGTTACCCTCTTTCTCTTCTATCATTTTCTGTCCTCTACTTTTAGCCCACTGTTTACTCTAGTGGCTTTACAAGCTCAGTTAATATTTTACTAAAGCAGAAGCTAGAGACATACTCTTTTCTCAGAATTCTTCTTTTACCTCCCTTATACCGTGTCCTTGATTTTCATAGTTGAAACATTAGACTTTGATTAGGATGTATATTTTATGGGTTTTCTAGTTCATACTCTCTCATTATTCATGTGAAATTTGTAATAATCATGGTTAGGGTAGGACTGTTTTTTATCTTACTATATAGATTAAAAAAAAACTTGAGATTCAGATGTTAGATGAGTTGCTCAGGGCTACACAGCATTTTTGGTTCAAATCTATGGGTGATTCTGTCACATTAGAAGCTACCTGTCAGCCAGGTAGCCAAAGGCGGAGGCACACAGAATGTTGTTTGCAGCGACCTTAGTCACGTGTTTCCCCGACTTGTCCATAGTTGTGGGATTGGATGAGCCTATGGAGGGTGTGCATTGAAGACAAATCCATTCTTCTATTTCTGCCACCACTCAAGGCAGAGGATTCTAATATGCTCAAAGTGAACAGAAACTCATATGAGGGAACAGTCATTCAGTTTAACTTCCAGATTTTTATTGATGAAGACATTGAGACCCACAAATTTAAAAAATTGAATTTATTGGCCAGGCGCGAAGGTTCACACCTGTAATCCTAGCACTTTGGGAGGACAAGGCAGGCAGATCATGAGGTAAGGAGTTCGAGACCATCCTGACCAACATGGTGAAATCCCGTCTCTACTAAAAATACAAAAATTAGTTAGTTGTAGTGGTGTGCACCTGTAATCCCAGCTACTCAGGAAGCTGAAACAGGAGAATTGCTTGAACCCAGGAGGCAGAGGTTGCCATGAGCCGAGATTGTGCCAGTGCACTCCAGTCTGGGCAACAGAGTGAGACTCTGTCATAAAAAAAATGAATTTATTTAACCCATAAAGTCAGTACAAACCTATTAGTTAGAATGCCTAATTTCCAATAGCTCTTTTTTCATTAGCCTGCTCCCTCATTCCTGATTTTCTTGACATCTCTTTTGCTTCTTAGGACTGCTTTGAAAAAGATGTGTTATCAGAGGCAGTTCCCCATATTCCCAAATAACGTGAATGTGATCAAGTCACATGTGCAAAAGTCCCAACTGTAGATACTTGTTATAGTGTGTAGGCCAATTCCCAAAGAAATGATCACATTAAATGCTTAACTAGAATTCTCCTTTAGACATAAACATCGATACATGCATTCATTGTAACACACAGTGCCTACCAGATTGTTTGGCTAAAAAAAGACAGTCTTGGTAAACATTAGTTGAATAAATGGATGAAAGATGAAGTTGACTAGCTTAAATTCAGCAATTGTCCTTCTGAGGATACCATGTTGCTACTTCAGCAATCATACGATTTCCATCTTTGCCTCAATTTTTATCACCAGAAGCAGCATTTTTCTTTTTCTCCTCATTTTAATGAAATAATTAGGGCTATAAGTGCACTAGAATAATTCATTTCTGCTCAACAATAGAGACAAAAATGGTGATGCAGTGGAAACTAGATTGTTGCTGGCAGCCAGCACTGCAATGAGAAAGCTTTGTATATTTATATTAGCTGATGCACAAAAATTCAAATGTGTTATACAAAGGTTAGTTTGAAGGTATTTGTGTTTAGAGAGTTTTTAAAAGTTGAGCAATCCTGGCTGGAATACTTAGAGAAAGGCCGGGTGTGGTGGCTCACGCCTGTAATCCTAGCACTTTGGGAGGCTGAGGTGGGTGGATCACCTGAGGTCAGGAGTTCAAGACCAGCCTGGCCATCATGGTGAAACCCCATCTTAAAAAAAAAAAAAATGAAAAACTTAGAGAAATATTTATGACTTGACTTTTTTTTTTTTTTTACTAGAGAAATGACCTTTGGAATACTGAGGCTCCTCTCTGGTGAAGTATTTAGTGAAGATGAAATTTACATTTTCACATATTTCCCAGTGACATCTCATGGCCACGGGAGTTTTGCTATTGCCTGTGGTTCTCATCCAAACTATTCTCTCTGGTTGAACTTGATTACAAATTCAAAACCCAGGATCTTCTGATGGACAGCTGACACCCTGCAGAAATAGAAATCTTATGGACCTGATTATGACACTAGAAACTTTAGTAATTGCAGAGGCATTTTGGCCTAAACAGTCATTTCTCGAATGGGGCTATAAACTTGGTGAAATCTTGTAGTCAGACACCAGATGCACAAGGGAGCAAAATAATTCACTTTTTAGCATGTCTCTGTATTTTCCTAATCATAATTAGCCTTTATTTATTTGCATTTAGTTTACTGCTAAAAGTGTTATGGCTCTACCTCTAGAAGGAAGAAAAAAGCATAGATATGTTACTGAAATACTCAACTCCCAAACAGGTAATTCAATATTGAAGCTATTGGCATTTATGTATTTACTTACAGGATTTTTTTTTAACAATTTGTAAGTGTGCATTTTTATAAGCCAAGTAAAAATTTGAATAATTATTTTGTTTTGCAGAACCCCAGCTGAAAGGGATTGTGACAAGGTTATTTAGCCAGCAGGGATATTTCCTGCAGATGCACCCAGATGGTACCATTGATGGGACCAAGGACGAAAACAGCGACTACAGTAAGAAACATTCGCTTCTTACAATCTGATTACAAATCAAATGTATGGCCCAGTGTATCTTGTACTTAAAGCATGGCTAGGCTGCCTTACCAAACTATGCCTTTCAAAGTATTTAACTAGGAATAAGCTAATGTCTTTTCCTTTATCCTACTTGCAGTGATTTCCTACAGCAAAGACGCAGTTTATGAGAGAGGTTATGCACTTAAGAGAAGATAAGAGGCTTAAAGGTATTCCATTTGGTCAGTGGGCAAGAATATACTCCCATCACAGTGTTTTTAGGCAAGATGATAATAAACACTCATAGGAACAATACAAGCATATCTTCTAACACAAGATGGTATTTAAATCCCAGAACCAAGTGATGAGCAAGTTATAGTTCAATAATGAACAAGTTATATATTTCTCAGAACACAATTTCTGACAGACAAAAATTACCTGTTAAGGTAAACACTGAGTATATGCATATATATATGTATAAATAACATTTATATATGTTATTTTATATTAAAGGCAAAATTGCTGATTTTAAAAGAAAAATATATTTGAATATTGTGAACATATATAGTATATATAATAAATATATATAATATAAGAAGATAATGAACACTGATAGACCTGAAATGGAATTAAACAATTTTTGGGAGGAAATAAAAATGCTGAGCATTCAAAGATTAATAACAATATCTCTGGAAATAGTTTTTAAGTAATCTAACTGTAGAGTTGACAAGTTCACAAACTAAATGCAATCATCAAGGTATGACAAAATGAATTTGCAGTCTAGAAAAATTTCAAATTTGGCCGGGTGCGGTGGCTCAAGCCTGTAATCCCAGCACTTTGGGAGGCCGAGACGGGTGGATCACGAAGTCAAGAGATCCAGACCATCTTGGTCAACATGGTGAAACCCCGTCTCTACTAAAAATACAAAAAAAAATTATCTGGCCATGGTGGCGCGTGCCTGTAATCCCAGCTACTCAGGAGGCTGAGGCAGGAGAATTGCCTGAACCCAGGAGGCGGAGGTTGCAGTGAGCCGAGATCGCGCCATTGCACTCCAGCCTGGGTAACAAGAGCGAAACTCCGTCTCAAAAAAAAAAAAAAAAAAAATTTCAAATTCAAGCTCCAGAAGCGAGAATGATAGCTCTCGTATCTCTTTCAAATTTTGCATAATCATATACGGATAACTGAAGGTAAATTTATGTCATTCTTAAATTATGTACAGTGCCATATTGTTTTTCTAACATTTGTCTGTCTTTGCTGCTAGATCTTTGGCATTGAGCACACAATAAATGCTCACTGATATCTGTCCAAACAAGTTGTGATTCTGATGGATGTGATTTTTGTGATCAGGCTAATAAGCTACCAAATGCATAAAGTAATTTAGGAAGCCAGATGTTTTATAATGAAATATCTTTTAAATTAATATGAAATATTTGAAGAAAACTTCAAAATCCCTAATGAATGAAAATGTTCTTGTCCTCCCTTTCTAAGTTATTAACTGTTCAATTAATATTACACATATAAAATATGATTTACAATAAAGAAAAGACCTTATTACAAAGAATTTCATTTCAGTTTTCTTGCCCTCATTTTGTTTTTGTTTTTGTTTTTGTTTTTTTTTGCTAAGTTGTTGATTGACTGATTTTGGTTTGAATTGTCAGTTTGTGTTTCTGTGAAAGCATTTTTTAAATGATTAAAGTTTTCAATTAAGTAGAGAAGAATCAGGATGCTTTCTCTCTGTATATTCTCACTTCTTGCATCTGTACATCAATGTAGATTTAGTGAGGCTACAAATATAGATGAAATAGTCAGGGAACCGCTTAGTTGTGTCACTTATCTGCATTAAGTCCAAGATATTACCAGTTCTTCGGGTTTTTTTTTTTTTTTCCTATAAAATGAGATGGCTGGGGCCGGGTGCGGTGGCTCACGCCTGTAATCTCAGCACTTTGGGAGGCCGAGGCGGGTGGATCACGAGGTCAAGAGATCGAGACCATCCTGGTCAACATGGTGAGACCCCCGTCTCTACTAAAAATACAAAAAATTAGCTGGGCATGGTGGCGCGTGCCTGTAATCCCAGCTACTCAGGAGGCTGAGGCCAGAGAATTGCCTGAACCCAGGAGGTGGAGGTTGTGGTGAGCTGAGATCGCGCCATTGCACTCCAGCCTGGGTAACAAGAGCGAAACTCCGTTTCAAAAAAAAAAGATGAGATGACTGGAGATGATGATGATATATCAACATCCCTGTCAATACCGTCTATATAACTTTTTAAAAAATTGAAAAAATTATAAATTGATGAAGATAGAATCGACCCCCAAGAAACCAATTAGCCACATATATTCTACAAAAGGCTACCTTAACCCAGCCAACTATTTTGGAATTGTATGACATTTATCATGGGGCAGAGAGACAGAAGGGTGGAAGTGCAAGTGTGGAGTCAAACTAGGACAAATCCTTCCTTCACTCTTTCTAGGAAAATAATTGACAATGCTTGTTCTGCTGATGCTGGGTCAACTGCTAGTGTTAAGTCTACACCTAGGCATACATTTGTACCTTCCTCCATACATATATATCTTAGCATAATGTCATTATGCATACCACACACAAACACACACATACACACACACACCAGAGAGCATGCATTGTGTCAAATATGTACTTTAAAAAATTTTCTGAACTCATAAATTTAAACTAATATTTTGTTAAGATAAACTACTGAACATACTTTTTAATAAATTTTTAAAAAATTATTTAGGTGTACAAAATATAAAAATTAACACAAGTTTATCTGGATACTTAGCACTAGCTTTAAAATTAATTTAAAATATCAATATATTTGAACCTCCTTGTTGTGATATCCCTGATAGAATATTGCTTTCCTTCATTATCAGATATAATAACTCCCTGGAATTCTGTATATCTCATATACATGCAATTTAAGAAAAAAATTTAATTCATAATATTGTTTTGCATATTTTAAAATATTTTGTTAGAATATTATCATAAATATATTTCGTGTACTCTAATTCCCAATATTATGGTTGTGAGGTTTGTATTTGGTAATATATTTGCTTTATTTCTTTCAATTTTGTAAAATATTCCTCTGTCTGAATGTACACAGACATATTTATTCACTTTCCTTTTGGTGTATAATTCTTGTTTCTATTTTAAGGCCATTACAAATAGTGCTGCTAACATCTATCTTATAAATGTTGAAGATGCCTTCTTAACAGTCCTTTAAAAATTACACTTCTCAACTTGGAACTCTCTATTTGCATATACCGCTTTCTGAAATACGTATTGTTGCTGTTTATTTATTTTTGATCTTCTTTCCCAGAAGAATGTATGTTCCATGAGTGAAAAGATTTTGATTGATGCCTCATGCATCATTAGACCCTAGAATGAATGGTCTCCAATATATTGTTAGCACTCAGTACAAAGTGAGTGAATGAATGACTAGATGAATGAATGTCTCTATCAATATGTACAAAAGTTTGTATACGTCATTGGCTAAAATACTGTTAAACACATATTTTTTAAGTTAAAAAATCATTTAAGACTTCAGAAAAATTACAAAGTAATAAAACTGAGTTCCACTTTTTACCCAGCTTCCCCCAATGGTACTATTTTATATAATAACATAATAATCAACATCAGAAAATTAACACTAGTCAGTACTATTTACAGAGAGCTACAGCTTTTATTAAAATTTGACCAGGTTTTCAACTAATGTGCTTTCTTCTGACCCTCTCCCCACATATTTTAACGAAGAATATCAAATAAAAACAAATAGTTTTACACTTTGTCAGAGTGGGGGTTAGAAGCAAAAATATCAGAGAAGGATTTAAATTCTACTCATGTCTTTTATAGAAAAATTATAAGCCTCTAAGTTGTTAAAATGTCTTTTCTTTCTCTACTTTGTGTGTGTAGGAGTAGAAGCAGTTGATTGTTTGAAAAAAGAATCTTGTTACTATGAACATCTGTCAGAAATGTGTTGTTTGGTTCACTAGATATCATTAGGTCTAACCAACCTTACCATAGTATCTTGCACGGAATTGATCAAGACACCTGTTCTTTTGTTCATGAAGAAAAGACTAATTATATGTGATTGAGTACAAAACACAAATGGATTTGTCGGCAGTAACAGATAGTAATCTCTGCAAATGTAATGATAAAAAATGCAAAACTGTGTTGGAACACTAGACCAAAAAAAAAGACAATGGCAGTTTGGAGGGTATTAATAGGAATATTTTACATAAAATTAAAAAGCTAATTATTTTGTTTCCTGAGTTACCATAGAACAAGAGGTCAAAAAATGCTAGGAAGAAAACAATGGCGATATTATAACCAAATGTATTGTTCTCTTTACCTCTGAACAATAAAATATTAAGAGCCATTTGACTATGGAATGGGCTGCCTGACAAGTTAGTACAATGGTGAGACTGGAGATATTCAGGCAGATGCCATTCTGGCACTTGAGGCAAAGGGAGGGGTTTATAAGAAAACCCCCTTGGTGTGGGAGGAGGAATCCAGTTTCAGAACTCAGTGACTATTAAGGTCTCCTTTAGTCCTGATATTCTTTTAACAATTATTTTGAATAGATAAGATAAGTGCATGGTACAAAATTGCAAAGACACAAAAGGGTGTATAGTTGAGAAATAGCAAAACAGTCTCTGAGAGCCAGAAGGTGCCTTGGCACTCCCGAGAAGACTTGGTCTCCTTCTGTTGAATATAGACAACTTCACAACATTTGAAATTAGACAAAGCCACTGAGACATGATGGGTCAAGATAAAAGCAAACTTTTTAATCATGTCTGACCACAGACAAAAACAAAAATGTTTTCTAAACTACAAAATGACCAAATATGTCTCTGTCCTAGATTATGTGAGTGGCTGCTGCTTCTTTACCAAACACAGCTTTGACTTTGCTGTCCTTCTTGTCTTCTAGAAAAGAATTACTAAGATAGTAGCCATAGAATTACACCCACATCCTTAGAGCATCCAATCTGGGGCAGATCCACATTTCTTTGAGCCCTCCTTAAAACCACTTGACACACATCCAAATCCTATAAATCTTTCTTTACATTCTCTTGCTAAGACACCCCAGTTCTGCTCTGGTGTGTATTTTTCCTCCTTGCTGCGAGTTGGTTAAAACAAACTTTGTTCAACCATGAGTGTGTTTCTGATATTCATTAGAAGTCATTGACACAGTCCAAAGCAATTTTCTTTCACACCCCTCCATTGCCAACTGGGCACATTCTTGGTATTTTCCTGATACAGTCTGTGTACTTATCAACATGTACAATATCTATCCATCCATCCTTCTGTCTGTATCTATATTGATCTATCTATTCAGCACTTTCTTTTAACTTAAAATGTATATCTGCAAGATTTTTCCATATTAATACATATTTAAATAGATAATTTAAATAACTAATTTCCTATAGGTATTTTGCTAATACAAACAATGCTATAAAGAATATCCTCCTATATAAGTAATTTTTCATATATGTAAATACACTTATAGGATTTTTACTTAGAAGCAGAATTGCTGGGCCAATGGTATGTGCCTTCTTCATTTTGAAAAATATTACCTAATGGTTCTCCCTTGTGCAAATTTACTCTAAGACTGTCTGTTTCTTATCATCTAGTCAACAAAATGTATTATCAAACTTTAGGTTCTAGCTAGTTGCAGTGGCTGACACCTGTAATCCCAACGCTTTGGGAGGCAGAGGTGGGCAGACCACCTGACAGTCGGGAGTTCTAGACCAGCCATGGCCAACATGGTGAAACTCCATCTCTACTAAAAATACAAAAATTAGCTGGCTATGTTGGCACATGCCCATAATCCCAGCTACTCAGGAGGCTGAGGCATGAGAGTTGCTTGAACCAGGGAGGTAGAGGTTGCAGTGAGCAGAGTTTGTGCCACTGTACTCCAGCCTGGGTGACAGAGTGATACTCTGTCTAAAACAAAACAAAACAAAACTTGATTCTTTGTTACCTTAACATATAAATTTTAATTTCTTTTTTTAAATTATGAGTTTGGTTGAACACTTATTTAAGGCTGATGTGCACTTCCTTTCCTATGAACTGTCTGCCTATATCTGATTCTATGAAATGTCCTTTTTTATTTTAAAAAAATCTGTATTTAAAAAATCAGTTCTTTGTTGTTATTTACCTTTTATATTTTGCTAATTCTGTTGCCTTTGTTTTTTCTTTTTTGCCATGCTTTATTATTTTTTGTTTTATTTAAATATACTTTCCTGCCCTCAGCATTTCCTTCCGATTTAAAAAGGCTGTATTTATCCAAAATTATTAAAAAAGTCTCCTATGTTTTGTTTTAGTAATGTATTCTTTCTTTTTTTATATATTTGATATTTAGTTAATCTGGGATTTACTTCTTCAGATTCTCTCAGTCTAGACTTCTAATACTTATGTTCTTATCAATTATGAATACAAATACAGTTTCTTTAGATTTTATGAATGTGTTAAATTCACTATGAGTTTAGCATCAACAAACATTTTAAAATGGTCTGTGTCTGATTTTCAGAAAACCAATTGGAAATGTAAAAGTTTAGTCATTCAGTTATGTTTTCTATACAATACCAAACATATGATGTTTTAATACCACCAGCCACAAGTATATAGACACAGCCAAAGTCAGCAGAAGCTTTTATTGCTAAACTATGAACAGAAGTATGATCCAAATGGTGAGTTGGGGGAAGTTATGAATGAAATCTTGTATTTCTTATTATAACAGCATGCAGATACTACAGAATATTATACAAATGTTCTAAATTTGCTAGAAATGTGTTTTCGTTGACTGTGTTTTAATTTTAAATATAGTGCCTCCAAATAATATTTGTGGAAAATTTGACCAAACACTAATTATTTTCTCGAATGGCTTACCCCCTTACATAAACTCATAAGGGGATAACACCTCCAGATTTTTTAGCCTCAATTCCTCACTTTCTTCTTGACCTTATATATATTTTTGATCATAAGACTTCTGTTCCCGTGTATCTTTCTGGTCAGTAAAGCAAAACATGAGTAATTTGAAATCATATTCTTTTCTATTTGCTCTATGACTTTTTATGGGCATACTTCTAGGTAGAATGCATAGTAGTTAAGAATCTTATTTGAGCTACTTAACTAAGTGTATTCCTAGAAAGAGCTGAGGACTGAGGTTGTCTTTGATCTGTTTTTGGCTCTATGTGATGACTGGTGCTTTAGCTTTGAGCAAGTAATGTAAACTTTCTTTGATTGATACAAATTCAGATAGCACAAAATTACAAGAGCCAAGAATCGCTAACCTTTTGATAGTCTTTTATTTACTTCTGATATAGAAGTAAAAGTACACTCAGAAAAACTGATTGACAGCTTCCATTTCCCTCAATACCCTTTGTTCTGAAAGGTATGTTGCCAGCAGGAAGGAAATCATCAGTTTGCAAATCCCTGTGTGATATTCTCAGGGTGTGTTTAAAGATCTAGAGTTGCACACATAAATGGTAGAATCAGAATTTGAGTCCAGGTGATCTGACTTGAGATTTTTTGCCTTTGGATTAGTTATTTAACCCCTCTCAGTCTTAAATTTCTCAGTTGTTAAATCACAATAATAGTATTTAGATCACAGGACTGTTGTGTAGAATAAATGGGTGATTCCTGAAAAATGCTTCAAGCAGTACCTAGAACACAGTAATTCTTAATAAATATCATCTGCTGTCATTATTTTAATCACTAGGGATGAAAGACCCCTTGTTTGCGAAGAGCTCATCCACAGTGACGATTTTAACAGAAATAGAATTCTTAGCAGTGGCAGCTATTGTTATATGGAAAAATTTGAAGGTGTTTACACTGGTGGATATTGAAGTACAAGCCAGTAATCACATAAAATGTCTCGTTCCTAGACCAGCAGCATCAATGTATCTGAGAACTTGTTAGAAATACACATTTTCCAGCATCACTCCAGACATGCTGAATCAGAAACTGTGAGGCTGGGGCCCAGAAATCTGTGTTTTGACAAGCCATCCAGATTATTTGGATGCACTGCAGCAAGTACAACTGGCATCTTTCCTCTGCCCCCAGGATTTGAAGTGCTCACATTTGCTAATGAAGGGAATCTCTGTTCTGGGACTGCGAAGCCTATTTCTATGGGGATCTGACTCCTAATTTAATAGGGAAAGTAGAGGTCTGTAGGCACTGAAATTCAAACTTGTTATTATCTTAAACATGTGTGAAATCTGTTACATTTTGATTTATTATCTGAAGAGAGCCAAGGCTCAATTCTGGACAGATGCATGATCAAATATAAGTTTGGAGAATTATGAAAAAGAAGAAAAATATATGTAGTGATATAGGTCAGCCCGTATCACAGAGTTGGATATCTTGGAGCTTTTACATATATAAATTTCTTTCACTTGCAATGTCTTTGCCAATCTTATCCACCTGGCAAGCCACTCTCACCCTTCAGAACCCTCCTCAACTCTTGCTTCTTTTGTCCATGTGCGGTCTTCTTTAGCCATCTTGTCTCAACTGCTGCCCCCATACAAAACCCCACACTCACTCACTTTACTGTACTGTATTTGAGGCTTATGCATATGTTTACAGCTGCACGAGTAGCATTATACTGCAATTCCTTATCTGCTTTTGTGTTTTCCCTATTAGTGTATGACTTCCTTATTTGCCCTTCTGCCTAGCTGAGCAATGGAGATTTTCCAAAATCCCAAGAGCTTCAAATGTGTTACATTTAGCTGGCATGCTTGGGGAGCGGGGAATGATTATATTTAAGAAATAGATTCATCTACTTTTCTCCCACATTTTCTTCCTACCTGCCTAGGCCCTGAAGATTTTTGTGTTTGGGATACCTGTGGCTTTTACCCAATGTTTGTTAAATCAAAATAACAGAACACTACTTTAAAGGAACAGCATAAATCCCTTAAATATCACCAATTGTAAGACAAAGTGGTTTGGGCTGTGAGTCAGACAGCCTGGTTTCCAGTCCAGGTTCTTTCTCTAAATAGCTGAGTGAACTTATTTAAGTCCCACAAACTTTCTGTTCCTTGGTTTACTTCCCCCCATCCCCCTACCCGGCCCCGCCACCACCATTTCTCCTCTGAGGAATGAATCCTTTGTTTTCTACTCTGTAAAATGAGGTGTTTAGAAAAGATAATAACGAATATCTTTGATAGATCTGAAATTTTGCAAGCGTTCCTTGGTTTATGCCCCCCCCCATTTCTCCTCCGAGGAATGAATTCTTTGTTTTCTACTCTGTAAAACGAGATGTTTTGAAAATGTTAATAACCAACATCTCTGATAGATCTGATATTTTGCAAGCCTATGAGCTGACAATGATTTTTGTTCACCTTCAAAAAATAGGAAACTTTTTATTTTTAAACACATTACAAAGGAGGGCAAAATTGTAAGAGCAAATATATAGTGTTTTTTCCCCCGAATTGGAAAGTAGCAGTGAATTCACCTCTACTTTTAATGTGCATGTATACAGATTTCAAGCACATCTCAATACCCTGTTGCCACTCTCTAGTCCAAATACTCTCCTCTTTCCGTGGACTTTTGCAATAGCTCTCTAACTGGTTTCTTTACTTAAGGCTTTCCCCCTTCAGCCTATTTTCCATTACAGAAGCCAGAGTGACCCAGTTAAAAGATAAAATGAAATAAACTCACTTCTTTGCTCAATCCCTTTCATCAGGTATTACTCGGAGTAAAAGTCGATGTCCTTTTTCCTATGACCGATAACATTTTATATAATCTCACCCATTGCTTCCTTACTTCATCCCTCCTGTTATCTTTCCTCTTTCTTTCCACTGGCCTTCTTGCTGTTCCTCAAACACACCAACCATGTGCCTTCCTGAAGGCATTGGGACCAGCTATCCCCCTCTTTCTGGAATGTTCTTCCAAAGGTCTAAACAGCTGAATCCCTCATAGTCTTTACACCTCACTAAAAAGAGAAGCCTTCCAGCCTGGCCAACATGGTGAAACCCCATCTCTACTAAAAATACAAAAATTAGCTGGGCGTGGTGGAAATCGTGCCACTGCACTCCAGCCTGGGTGACAGAGTGAGATGCTGTCTCAAAAGAAAAGGAAGCCTTTTTCTCAAAAATATCTTTTTCTGAATAATCTATATACATTTCAATCCCTATCCTCAATATTTCGGTCTCCTTTGGCTACTTGAATTTTCTTTTCTTCTTTAGAATTCTTACCACGATCTAATGTACCTGTTTTTTTATGTCTTCTTACTGCTAAAATATTACTTACATATACCACACAGTTTTTTCATTCTGTCCTATACTTGCTTTTGTTATTTCTTCCACTAATTATGTCATCCTCTAAAAGCCTTTTGTCTTTGAAACCCATTTCTGATTTAACTGTACATTCTACTGTTTTCTCTGAACAAACTGCACATCTCTTATACTTTAATGCTGTTTCATCTGTATGTATTTATTGGGTATATGACTGGCTGACTTCTTTTTGGTTATGAACTACTTAAGGGCATTGATTATACCTGCTTTAACTCATTGTTGGCCTGAGTTCATTTATAGTAGCAGTAGTATAATCGTTATACCATTGAAATGGAAAGACTTAATTAGAATGTAATCTTCATGGGGGCAATAGGCTTTGTCTGCATTTTGCACTGTTATGTCTCCAGCACCTACAAGAATACCTGGCACATATTAGGTATTCAATATTTGTTGAATAAATGAGTGAAAGTCAATTCACAGAACAATGCCATCAAAAATGAATATGACTTCGTGTGACAATGCCCAGCTTGAAAAATTAATGCTAATTGGATCATGCTTCCATTTTGTTTTGAGAATGACATATAATTTAAGAGAATTCAAGGGTTGAATTAGGAAGTCATTGTCCATTATGGAAATAAGAAGAAAATTGAGTATGCTTAGTCTGGAAAAGTGAATTCTATAGCAATAGAAGATGTTTTCACAGTGTTACAAATATTCTCAAAATGTTACATGAATATATATATTCATGGTGATAATTATAGAGACATCATTTTCTGAAAATATGTAAATTGTATATTTGCCCATAAGAGAGAGAGTCATTGCTTTTATTATTCATCCATGGGCAGCAGTGTAAATTTAAACATGTTTTAGGAAAAAGAAACAGGTGTTTCAAGCATAAGCAACTAAAAACAGAGGGTTTCTTGAAGTAGTGCAAAAGGGTATTAAAGTTTTGATGTGTGAGAATTAGAGATTATTTTAAAATTTCTCAAATCATTACCTTACTCTGAGGCTCTAAAATGAGAGTTGATTTGCTCCACGTAGAGTAAGTAGAATTCAGTTCTACTATACCATATCCTGTGCTCTGTCTTCAACATAAGTTATTGATTGCAAGGTTGTATAGATTTGTCTGTATTCTTAGTGAATTACAGTGGAGTTTCTTATATGTCCCTGGTTTGATTAAGCACTATTTTTAGCCACTGACTAAATAAGGTATAAATTATAAATGAATGCTCATATAGGTTAGCATTTTTCACGGCATACTACCGTGAAGCATAAAGAAGAACGACATATTTGGAATGGAGGATTTGGAAAACAAAATGGTCACGTATGTATCAAGCATTACTTCTTAATCTTTGACTTGGGGGCATCAGATAATAATAACCAATGTTTACGGAACACTTTCTAAATGGTTAGTACAGGTCTGAAAATTTTTGAAATTGTACTAAGTTCTTATAATAACCCTACAAAAGGTACTATAATCATTTCTATTTTGAAGATGAGTAAACTGAGGCACTGGAAGTCTAAATCATTAGTTCATGGCTACACAGATATTAAATAATAAACCCAGGATTTGAATTCAGCAAGTTTAGTTCCAGTGTTAGTACCTTCATCTAGTTTACACTGTATCTTGAATTTATGTTTCTTGGTTAATATTTCTCAGTGGATAATAAACAATCTCTTAAATCGTACCTCTGCATTCTTCAGACAACACTTTTAAGAGACATTAAGAAAGGAACATGGTTTAGTTCTAAAATATTATGGTGGTTTACTTTAGATAGGCTAAACAGTGAACTTGCAAGGATTTTTCTTTAATGTTTGATGTATTTAAAATGTAAATGAAAACATTTTTTAGAGATAGTAAACCATCATACATTAATTTTAAAGATCTTAAATAACCTGGTTGCATATTTCATATATCTGATACGATGTGTGTGTTTGTATGTGGATATATATTTTCATGTATTATTCAACAGCCTAGATAGAGTGGTACTGAACGGACATCTAGCCAAGATCCAGTGAGGTTGCACTTAGTACATCTATTTCCCTTGATACTGAATTCGAATGTAGAACACATACCTATGTCAAACTATGTACAGCACTATTAAGCCCACTCCATAGTATTATAATTGAATTTTTAAAAATATCCTAAAGAAAATTCCTTGCTCCTTGATTAGGTATAAGCAGAAAACATTACTGTTATTGTTTCTACAGTATATACCAGGGCTCATTTTCCATGCTTGAGGAAGCAGAACAGTGTTATGAATAGCCCATAGGATTTTAGGGACAGACAATCATGGATATTAATAAGGGTATCTCCACTTACAGGTGGATAAACTTGGGCAGTTAGTTTAACACTTTAAAACCAGAGTTTCTCATCTGGAAAATGGGAATAATATGTAGGAGATTTAAGTTAATAATATCAAAATGTACCAATATGGTAGGAGGTGCCTTGGAAAGTCTCAGCAGGACATATCAATGCTAACTGAAGAGTGATCAAGAGCAATTTCAGGAAAAATTAAGGACTTGAGTAGAGCTTTGACAAATTGGGTAGGAAGCCATTTTTGAACCACTTCTGTAGTTTTAGCACTCTTTTAGGCCCTAGACCAACCTTCTCTTCTTTGGGAGAATTGATCGAAGTCTAACTTAGATAAGATTAACCTCCAGTGCACTTGAAGTTTCCCTCTGAAAGAGTTAGAATGTACAATTACATATGGTTTCTTTACAATCTTTGACACTACTGATGATCTGAGCAGAAAAGTCCTACTGAGATGCAAAGGAAGACAGCAGCCTCTCCTCAAACATCCAAGTTCTCTAGAACAATGGCTCTGAAATCTTTGTTTTTGAATCAGTATGTCTGGAGTGGGGCCTACACTTTGAGAACCAAGCACACAGCACTTCTCAAACTTTAAATGCATTGTAATTGTGTTAAAATGCAAATTTTGATTCATTAATTCTTGGATGCAGCCTGAGTTTCTGCCTTTCCAACAAGCTCCAGATGATGAAGATGCTGTTCATACTTTGAGCAGCAAGGTTTGGTTCGTTGACTGGTAACATTTGGGAAGAATCAGTATCGCCTCTGAGCTTGCTAGAACTATGCCAGGCTATTGAATATTAAATTGTTTTTCAACAATGAAATATATTGGAATAATCTGAGGAGTTATAAAGTACTTGTCTTCAATTCCAGGGATTATTATTTAATTATTAGGAGTGTGGTCTGGACATCAGAATTTTTAAACCTTTCAGAAGGTTGTAATATGCAGCAAAGTCTGTGAACCATTAAGCTAAATTATCTCTGGAGAGTTGTTTATTCTTTCTTCAATTTTTAAAGTTTGCATTCCAAATTTACACTATTATAACTTTGAGCCGCCAAAGTTATACAATAAGATACTGGTTTTAAAATAAAGTGCCAATCATTGCTGTTCTTTTATGGAATATTTTATGCTACTTTATTATAAAAGGAAGCCCTCAAGTAGGAGATGACCAACCAATGGCTCAAGTGCCCCATCCTGTGTCCACAGCAGACATCATTAAATTCTCACAACAATCATTGTG
Organism: Callithrix jacchus; assembly: GCF_049354715.1. NCBI lineage: Eukaryota > Metazoa > Chordata > Mammalia > Primates > Cebidae > Callithrix > Callithrix jacchus. Next base: position 21,250,542 of record NC_133516.1, on the reverse strand, counting down.
GCGTGGCTTCAAATGTCTCCTTAAGACATTGTTTCAAGCAGCTACAACCAAATGATTGGGTTTTCACATACACCTGCCATAGGCATGCTTTATTTTCATTAATACCAACACAGTGAAGGCCGACTGCATTCTAGTTACTGGGTTAAATGAATCTGATATAATTCCTGCCTTCTAGCTGTTCCCAGAGCATAAGAGGTTTTACATTTTAATGTAAAATAAAACAATGCACAGTGTCACAGGTACTACCAAGTGATTAGAAGAATTGCCAGATTTCAGAGATCTAACACATCCTCAAAAGCCGTGGTGATCAACAAAGGTTGGTTTAAAATCAATTCTTGAAGAATAGGAACAAAATAAATAAATTAAGATGAGGACAGTTGCATTTCCAGTAAGGAGGCATGAAATCAGGGAGTGGAGAAAGCTCCTGTCATGTCGGGGAAAAGTTAACCCACCAGTTTGCATGAAGCATAGAAATTATTTGGAAGTATCATGGGGCTATATTTTAGAGTGCCTTAACTGACACTTAGGGGAGTTTCAGCTTTATATTGTAGAAAATGGGGAACAAATGAAAGTTATTGAACAACGAGTGAAATGCAGTTCTTTAGAAAAATTTTCTAACTGGAGATTATAGTAGACATGGGTGGATTGAGAGATTTTGAAGCAGAGAATAGTGAGGAAATTTTTCATTTTATTTTTCAAGTCCTTTTTTATCCCTTCATTTCTAAAAACCAATCTTTCCACATTATGTTAATTTCTAGAGATCACTTAATATTTTTGGAATGAGGCAGTCATATTTTCTTATTTAGGGATTAATGACAACAAAGCACACAGCTTTACTTGAGCATATCAAAATCAACTCAAATAAGTTTGCTTGTATTGTGTGTGTGTAATTTTATCTACGAAAAACTAAAGATTTTGTACCTTCTGAATAGGATGGTTCTACTTGGTTAAAAAATTCCTGGTAAGGTTTTCACATTTTCTTATTATAGTCTATTTTTCCCACTTTCTTCACAACTACTTGAATTGTGATCATTAGAATTTTATTTTATATCTTAAGAGCAACAATATTTTATAGTTTTATAGCCACCAGAACCTAGGTTCACATCTTAGCTTTTTCACTAGCTGACTTTATAACCTTGGGAAAACAACATCTTTGAGCCTCAGTTCCCTGGTCTGTAAAGACAGATACATAGTACACATGTGGTTACTTTTATCTATTTTAGACCTTAACTAACATGATGGCAGGTACCACTTCTGTCTTCCTACCATTCTATTACAAGTGCCTGGTACAATGTCTGGAATATATGTGATGAATTAATGCATAAACCTATAGGCCATAATACTGATTTTGGCAACATAGTGTTTGATGAAAGATTTGTAGAAGATGCAAATCTAAAAGCTTCAAAACATGCAAAGATTTCTTGGAGTATGTTTTTGCCCATGGATCTTATGGACCGTCCGTCACCTGTGGTGTTCACTGAATTCTTCAGATGGGCTCTGAGACAAGTCTAAGATAAATGGCAGCAGAGAATGAGTAATGACAGGCATTTGCTTTCATTATCGATAGTGCTATGCCTCATTTTTCATCTTAATGAAAAAAGAATCACGTTGAATTGACTTGTTAATTATGCAAATTTTTGAAGATCTTTGAAGTGTCATAGGAAAGGTTATATAGTATCATCAGGATTAAAAGCCAGTGGCAGGACTTCTACCAGAGCTAAGGCAAACATTTCTACTACCTTTTATCAAAGAAAGAGATCATAATGCTGTTCATTTTTATTATGCTGAAAACTCGCAGCATATGCTGTCAGCCAATGCTTAGAAGAAAAATTTTAGTCTCTGAAGTCCCAAACCACTAGTCAGCTCTGTAAGTCAATAAATTCAGTGGGAAAATAACTTAGTCAGTTGGACTATTTGGTCAGTTGTTTATAAAACAGTGAATCAGTATAGCTTAAAGTATGTTGATGTTTACATTTTTAACAATGTTTTAACTACATAGTTGATTTTGCTTACAAGATCTTCCATGTAAGATAAAATACATGCTTTTTTTCTCCCATAACTTTTTAAAAAGTTTATGTTGAAATATGGAATAATGATCACCCAGCCGTGTTCCTCCTAATATGAAAACTCCAGATTTGGAGATCTAAAAACAACAGTGACAGCAAAACCACTAACAACACTGATAGTCATGCTTCATATCTTTTATGGTTTACAAAGTGGTTTGTTTTTATTACCTCATTGATGTTCGTAACTATCCAGTGAAGGATTCAGAGCCCAGAAATGCTCAAAGTGGTTAAATCATTTATGCCTAGTGTTCCATTATTGGAACGCTAAGCATGTGAGAGTTATTTATATCCTCCTGCTCAAGGTCATCGCCAAAATCTGATTGCAAAAATTCAAATAATTGCAACCTCATTAAACTACCTGGAGTCACTAAGACCACAATGCCGTTAAATTTTAGAACTAGGTCTCATGAACTAAAGCTACGACTTCTACGTAGCTTACATTTAGTCCTCATTCGAGTCTTGTTTCCTTGACTTAAAAGCTAAAAGAATAGGGCAAGTTACACTTTTCCTTTAATTTCTGTAAGAAGTGCGGTTTTAGAGGATTAACAACAATTGTTTCAGCTTTATTTTGAAATGCAATGTGGATGCAAAACAAAAACATATATCATACTTGAAGAATTCCTAGTTTTCAGGGAACCTCAGACAAACATATAAATATGAATAATCACTGTGATAAGTGCTGTGTATGGAATGCTGTGGAATTAGGGTAAGGGAATGAAAAATTAATTTGCCTGGGTGAACATTCCATTGTACCATAATTTATATAACCATTTTTGTATTGGAAGATTTAAGAGCTCAGAATATGACCTATTTTGCTGGATATTCAATAATAGCATTTTCCTACTGAGAATGGAGAGAGTGAATAATTGATTTAAGTAAATTCTAAATCACAGAAATAAATATTAATTTCATAACTAGGGAAGAACCAATTGAGTGGCCTGCAAATATTATAAGTATTATAATTACAGACATTATTGTGAGAGACTATAGGATTTATTATAGGAGAAAATAACCTGGTAGTAACTTAATTTAAGATTTTGTAGGATATGATCTTATTCACCTTCTAATAAAATATCTTGGTTGAGAACATTTTGAGATGTGGGAAATGATACGGAATTTTCAAGAAAATCTAACATTGAAAATGCACCAATTATAAACCCAAATATCCCCATTCTGTCTCAGTATGTTCCACTTGGGTTTTTAATGGGTTATAGAATGAGTCTTTTTTATTGCCCATTTGACAAAATAGACCTAGAATTTATTTTATTTTATTTTGTTTTTGAGATGGAATCTCGCCCAGGCTGGAGTGCAATGATGCGATCTCTGCTCACTGCAACCTTTGCATCCTGGGTTCAAGTGTTCTCCTGCCTCAGCCTCCCATGTAGCCAGACTATAGGCACACACCACCACACCCAGCTAATTTTTGTATTTTTAGTAAAGACAGGGTTTCGACATGTTGGTCAGGCTGGTCTTGAACCTGTCCTCCTCATCTGCCTTCTTTGGCCTCCCAAAGTGCTGGGATTACAGGCATGAGCCACCGCACCCATCCTAGACCTAAAATTTCTAAATACAACTTTACTTTTTTATACCTTTCTTCATTACAAGCAATAACGAGTCTGTCCTCAGAAGTTACTTGGAAAGATACTGGATTTAGATGTTCCAAATATAGTTTGTAATGAGCTTTCTTCCTCCCTTTTTCTCTCTTTCCTTCCTCCCTCTCTCCCTCTCTTCCTCTTCTCTTTCTTTGCAACTTCATTTGTTGTCACATTGTTTTCTTATGTGTTTTGGATTGATTGTTATCTTTTTCTTACTAGAATAATATGGTGTGGATAATATACAGGTAGAAATTAAGTTGAGTAGAATATAGCACTTTTACAAAGTACATGTTTTGGTCCAATATCATTGGACAGGATGTTTATTTTTTATTTTGTTGGGACAGTTTTGCTCTGTTACACAGGCGAGAGTGGAGTGGTGAAATCATGACTTGCTGCAGCCTCGGCTTTCCAGGTTTTGGCTATTCTCTGACCTCAGCCTCCCAAGTAGCTGGGACCACAGGCACACATACCACACTTGACTAATTTTTCATCATCTTTATTTTTGCAGAGATGGAGTCTCTCTGTGTTGTCCAGACTAGTCTCAAATACCTGTGCTCAAGTGATCCTCTTGCCTCAGTCTCCCAAAATGTTAAGATTACAGACATGAGCCATTATGCCTTGACAACAAGATGTTTAATATCTCAATTGTAACACATTCCCCCATCTCTTTCCTACCTCTTAATTCCCCCCAACCTTCCATCACTCTACACACATACATACTTTTACCCTCACCAGGTCCATGCATCCCATGGTTCTGCCCTCGCAGACTTTGTAGCATGTAGGTTTTTTGGCTTTCCTTTTAGAGTCCATATTTGAATATAATCTATGTGTAATACATATTATCTTCAATTTTTTCTTAAATAATTATAAAAATATGTTTTAGAAAATTTACAGATAAACATGCATAAGGAAAAACTACTCCTGATCCATGTATTTATTCAGCAAATATTGAATAACAGCTTCTAAAATCAAGATATCATTTCTAGTCATTGGAGATTATAATAAAATTTCTGGTACCTTCAACTTGCCCTTAAAATAGTGGAAGCCTCAGGAAGATTCACAGATAAAGGTCTGTTCACTGTTGATCACACCTGTTATGTATAGCACTCTTTTTTTTTTAACCTAAGCAATACATTTGGCATATAGTAAGTGCTCAACAAATATTTATGATAAGAGTAAATGACTGCTAAGTCAGGTTTTTACAATTCTGTATGCAAGTTCAACTTACTAAGGCCAAGGTCCTACTCCAAAGGTTAGGACGGTACTTTATGTTTTCTCAATTTTTTTCACTTTGTACTCCTCAAAGAAATTAGGACTTTTATATGCTATTAGAAGAAGCTATTTTAAGTAGTCAATAATGAGTTAATAATAAAATGACATTTTGCGTATCAAAATGCCTAGCAGGAAGTCTGAAAAAAAGTAGACATTCAATGAATATTAGTTTTTCTTTTGTCATTTGCTACTTTCTCTCATTTTCTCCCTCCACTTAAATTTCAACCTGAGGATGACTTAGGTTTTGTAAGTCCTAAAGCTTATCTTATGTGGGATACTCCCTTGAAAAAAATAAATAGAATGAAATATAAATTATATGCAAAATTGAGTAAGGTGAGAAAATAAATCACAAAAGTTTAAATTTTGAAAAGCTGGGAACTATCAAAGGTGATAAAAAAAAAAAAGCCCTCAGGAAAACAATAAAATATTTTGATTACTTGCCTGATAGCATAAGTATGTAAATTTCCTTTCCATTATTATGGATATATAATTTTTGAATGTCCTTTCAAATGACAACAATTTTATAATATATTTCTTATAGAGATAAATATAAAGATAATTCAGTCATTTCTGTAGCATGATTAATCAAAGTGATCCTTTAATATTTGATATAACTTGGAAATGTTTATTTTAGGTTCACAGCTCATAATGATCTGATGATTCATGATGTTGAGTATCTTTTCATATACCTGTTGGCCATTTGTATGTTGTTCTAGAGCAATGTCTATTCAAGCCCTCTGTTCATTTTTTAATTGGTTTATTCGTTTTGTTTTGTTTTTCCGATTGAGTCATAGGAGTTTCTTATCACTCTGGATGTTGAACCCCTACCAGATATACAATTTGCAAATATTTTCTCCCATTCCATAGGTTGCTTTTTCACTCTGTTAATTGTTTGCTTTGCTTTGCAGGAGCTTTTTAGTTTGATGTGATCCTACTTGTCTATTTTTTGCTTTCCTTGGCCTGTGCGTTTCGTGTCATATCTAAGAAATCAATCATTGCCAAGGCCAATGTCCCCTTGTTCCCCTCTGCTTTTTTTTTTCTGGGGATTTTACAGTTTTAGGTCTCACATTTAATTATTTAATCCATTTTGAGTGAATTTTGTGTATGGTATAAGATAAGGGTCCAATTTCATTTGTTCATACGTGAATACCCAGTTTTCTCAACACCATTTGTTGAAGAGACTGTACTTTTCCTTCATTACCTTTTTCCCATACCTTTTTTCCTTGAGGTTTTATGATTGAGCTTGGTTTATGGGAGCCAAAAAGTACCAACTTCATTATTTCATTTTTTAAAATAAAAGAGTCAACTTTACAAAAACATTTAGAACAAGATACCCCCTTTTGGAAAGGACAAGTTTAAGAGATCCTCTTAAATGTCAGATTAAGTACTTGGACTCGATATTGCATATAATTGTAGTATTTAGCACTTTTTTACTGGAATTGTTAATATATGCATAATATATACTACCCTGCATATTCTCTCTCTGTCTCTCTCTCTCTTCCTTTCCTCACATTATACAAGTGTAGTTTTGATGTGTGTTTTGCTTTGGAGAGCTTACAATCTTCTTGTGATTGGGAGAGGAAACAGATTTTTTTAGAGGAATAAAACTATAAATTGTGATAAATATAGTCTGGATCCAGGAATAGGGCAGCTAAGAAGTGAAAGAAAGCACTTGGCATTTGGTGTGTCATTTCATGTCAGGGATTTCAGTGTGAAGATACAGGGAGAGTGACATTCCAAGGAGAGGGTACTAAGTTAGCAAAAAGATGGAGTTTAGAAGGCAGGAGGAGGAAGATCAAATTACTAGAAGCACTCAATATTGGAGTGAAAGTGCCATGTATCAGAAATGTATGTTGTAGATGTAACCTGAAATATCAGACTGAGATGGTTTAAGTTTTTAATTTCATTTTTACCTTAAAAAGAATTTTCATTCTAACAAGAAAACCCAAATTCCTGGAAATAATGTGTTTTCTCATAACCCATATAGTAACATTCATTTAATAAAGCTATGCACATGGAACTGGGCTAGACATTACAGCAACTACCCTCAAGAGTCTTGCATTGTAGGGATGGAGACAGAGATATAAACAAAGAACTCTAAAACCATGTTCTAAATATCATTACAGAAATACCCACAAGAAATAAGCCATCTGGAAAAGGGAAGTATTATTTCTGAAGGGTTTTGGGCAAGACTCATGGGGGAGTTCATTCAACAAGGTAGGCCTTAAATGATGAAAAGAACTGGCCAAATTTAGATGTGGGAAGATAGGCTTTCCAAAAAGAGATAGAGGACAAAAGAGGACAAACTCCAGCCTAGTTAAAGATCGAGGGGGAACTTAGGAAATGGCAAAAAGCTCTGTGAAGCCGGTTACAGCAGATGGAAGGGGTGACAGGTGATAAGCTGGAAATGTGGGTTGGAGCCAGGTTGTAAAGGACACTGGAGACAGGGAGGAATCACTGCAGGTTGTAAGCAGGAAAATGGCATAAGAGGATGCAAGGAACTTAAAGAGTGGGTGGAGTCAAGTAGCCCAGTTACTACTAGTTAGGGCAGTGGCATTGAGAAGCATGGAAAGGAGTGGTGAAGGGCTCCTGTGAGCTGGAGCCAGAGTATGCTACTCTAAAGATAATTAATAGATAAGGGTAAGTCATTTGCCACCTTTTGGGATTTTAGGAGGCAGACAAAGACCTTTCCCGAGAAATCGTGTTTAGCTTTTACCCGTAAAGTCTCATGTCAAATCATTTACTGATTTTTTAAAATGGGCTTGGTAAGTCTCTCAAAGGAAATCAGCTAAAAGCCATTATTATCTTGTGGTTCATATAAAACTTTGAGACAGGTTTCTTGTTTTTGTCCCTGCCTAGCATCAGCAGTTTTCTCTCATTCTTCACGTAGGAAAAACTTTATAGTTACTTTTCCTTCTATGGTCAGCTACATAAACCAGTGTTCTTAGCATTTATCCTGGGAAGTCTTTTCTCCTCCTCATACTAATTGTCACTGAACTTAGTGTTTTCCAGTATCTACTCTTATTTAAAATGTGTAAGTACCTTACATCTAGTTCATATCTTGCATATTAATTCTGCTTTCATTAGCATCTCTATCAGTTAGGATTAGGGTTGGCTCTGCATTGCACAGACTAAAATAACAAGGACTTATTTTCTCACATAAAAGCCAGACCTGGGTAATTGAATATTGGACTTGTGCCACTGCTCCACAAAGCTCTCAGGGACCCAGCTCCTTCAGCTCACCTGTCAACACCCATTGGAGTGTCCTTGTTTTTATGGTTTGAGATGATGCAGATACCATATCCCCATTCAAACAGCAATAGCAAAGGTTGAAAAGGGAGCAAAGGACACCTCTAAGTTGTCTTTAAGGAAGGATTTCTCAAGCTTATAATGATGTGATGACTTACCTCTCATTGGCCAGTAGTGAGTACATAGGAACTACATCTGGATGCAGGCTATGTAAGATGTAGCTGAATAATCTATTTATTTGCAAGAAAGAAAGAAGGGATATCAGAGGAAATTAAAAGAACAAAAAAATGAAATATGATTTTTTTCGACAGGTAACCACATTAGAGAGCCTGAAAAACCTTTGTTTAGATGCATTTTCCCCTGGGTTAATGCTAAATCATTTTGTACTTCTAAAAATTAAGGTAATCATTCTGCCCTAAATTCTTCATATTGTTTATAGTTGAGGATCAAATACAATTAATAAATACATTGGCATTTTGAAAATTAAGGTGGCACAAATATAAAGTATTATATTTTATTATTATTATTTTTTTTAAAGACGGGGTTTCACCACGTTGGTCAGGCTGGTCTTGAACTCCCGACCTCAGGTGATCCACCTACGTTGACCTCCAAAGTGCTTGGATTACAGGCCTGCACCACTATGCCCGGCCGAGTATTATATTGTAAAGCACTAAAGCAAGTTGCTGAATCTAAACTAAAAAATATTACTGAGGTAATATGTTGGTTTTTTACAACAGCCTTATGGTAACTTTATCTGACAAACAGAAGAATTAGGTATTCATGAAAAATAGCTCATAGAGAGGAGACATCTCTGTTTATGAATCACTTTCAGAAACATGACAATGCATTTGGTTCTATCAACTTTGTGCAGTAAGGATTACCACGGGCATTTTACAGATAGGAAAACTAAGGCAGAGGTTAAGTGAATAGCTCAAAGCCATGTAACTGAGTGGAGGGTTTAGAAACTATGTGTCTGCAAATCTCATACTCATCATCTGTGTTGCTGCTCTAGTTTTTGTATGTCACACATCTTGTTGCCCCTTTGGTGAAGTCTAGATCTCTAAGATTAGAGTGACAGACTCAGTTACTTATCCTTATTTTATTTACGTGGCTGTTTCTCATTCCCTCCAATATAAATCAGATCCTCCAGTCTGCCAGTCCCTTTCTGCTTACACACATTACTCTGCAAAACCACCTAACTTCCTGCCTCACTAAAGTGTTTTCTGTTCTTGGCTTTCTCAACTTCTGCCTCCTCTTTACGTGTCAACTCAGGTTCCATTTTCTGTGTAAGGCATTCCATGAATACTTCAGGCCACACAGATCTTCCATTTTCCTGAACTTCTGTAACATAGAGAATATATATAGAATGCATATATTACATTTAATTATAGAAGGAAATTATACACTGTATCATATTATTCCATATGTCTTAGCTTTTTCTCCCCAGCTAGACCTTGTCTAGTTCTTGTATTTCTTAAGTTATTTCAGTAACACAAGGACACTGGTAAGAATATAGCAAGAACTAAAACTAGTTCACATCTAAATTGAGCAAACAATTAATCTATAAGAAACTACTTATAGTTTCTTATCTCATCTAATTTTCGTGACAAATGTGGAAATGGGTTCAAAGAAGCAAAAAAACTGATCCAGTGTCAACAGCTGAGAATGGAATCCTGCTCTACTAAACTTGTGGCTAAGGCTTTATCCTCTACAACTCTCAATTCAACATTTGACTGAAAGACAAATACTGCGAGTGTGTGTCTCTGTATGTACGTGTGTTTAGCTCAGTATTGTAGGTTGAGAGAAGCCCAGAAAAATAGAGGCATCCCTAAATAATGGTATCCCTTGGGTTAATTTATGTATATCCTGTATTAAAAACTAAGAAGACAAGACCTGATAGAAATTTTATCAATAGAAAAGGTGGATGCAATCTTCTAATTAAGTCAGGATATGAACTGAACTACAGAGATATTATCTTATGCATATGGTCATGAGATATTTAAATATCCATGTTGCCCTCTATAGAACCTAACTATATGATCACTTTTCTTCCATATGCAATGTGAATTGTTTCAGGGTAGGGGCAATGTTTTCTGCTTATGCTTATTTTGTAATCTCAGAAGGAACTGAACTAGTGCCAAGGATACAAATATATTCATGGAAATATATTGTTGGAAGAAAAATAGAAGGTTCTCTTAGGTATTTTTTTTCTGATCTATGAATTCCTTCTCCAAGTGGACATATAGACTGTTGAGTATTTTGAATGATGAGTAACTCAAGTATGTAAAGACTGCAAGCATGTTTCCATTTCATCTTAGGATACTGAATTATTTCCATCAAATAAACTCTTAATGGTTTTGAATATATATATATATATATTTTTTTTCCAACCTGGATATAAAATATATCCATTATAGCTTAAGCTATCTATCAGTCATCTACCCATCTGTTTATCTCCCTTTATTTGCATGTAAAAAATTGAGATATCAAGAGAAAAGTTTTGTTCGAATGTTATCACCAATAGGTCAGTAATTTTTGTGTTCTTCTTCTGTGTTCAATACAATATTCAGAACCCACAAGGAAAGGGCTAAAAATAAGAAGCTTTGGCCTGTTTTAAAGATAATATTTAATATTTCTTATGACTACAGATATGTTTTCTACTTTTGAGAATTTTTTGGTTTATATTATTAGTTTGTTAGAAAAAAAATATCTTATATTACACTGTTCGAGTATCTGTTCCTTTTAAGGATCAAGGATCCTGGGATCTCAGATCCTGTTGGGCCTTTAGAGACCTTCTAATCCAACCCCTTTACCACAGAGTTTATGTAACTTACCTGAAGTTACATAGGTAATTAATGCTGGTGCAGGGTCAAGAAGTCAATTCTCATTTTTAGACCTCTCTTTATTTCTTTTTCTCTCCATTTTTCCACCAATTTCAATTAATAGGTTTTAATTCTCCAAATAATTATTATAAGAAAAACACTTATTTATTCAAAAAGTCACTGATCTTTTCCTCCCTCTTTTCTTCCCCTCTAGCTCTCTTCAATCTAATTCCTGTGGGCCTGCGTGTGGTGGCCATCCAAGGAGTGAAGGCCAGCCTCTACGTGGCCATGAATGGTGAAGGCTATCTCTACAGTTCAGTAAGTACACTGTAGTGTGTGTGTGTGTGTGTGTGTGTGTGTATTTGTGTATATGTGTGTGAACTACCACTGAGAGGTAATGGAGTAACCATCATGTTGGCCAAGAAAATTGGAAGTTGAAGTCATTTTATATTTTGTGATCTCGTTTTTCAGGGTTGTTTTGAGGATTTTATAATTTATAGTGTTAAAGTCCATGTCTTGTTGAATTAGTATGTTGCAGTTACTCTTGATGCAATATCAATTCTTTGCCTCTACCTTTCATTTTGCAGAACATTCTCCGTTTTGAATTTTACCTTTCTGTTTAGTTCAGATTAAGGCATTTTTCTTTTCTCTTATTACCTCTCGTTCAAGCAGAGAGGATGGCTTAGGAAGGAAAATTCTTCAATTTGTCTGGAAATAGTCTCTGTCCTACTATGGAGAAAAAAATCTTTCATAATAGATTGTGGCTTTGTTTGTATTTAGTAAGTGTAAATTTTATCCAGTATGTCAGGTTCTCAGAATAACTTTAATTCAAAGGCAGTATGAATTTATGGAATGAACTCTGGATTATGAGCAAGGATATTTGGTTTTATTTGCATTTCATTTACTATCTTGATATCCCTTTGGGCAAATCATCTTCCTTCTTTGGCTTAATTTTAGACCGTTCAATTGAGCATGTTGGACACCATGTTGTGCCATGTCTTCTTTCAAATCCCTAACTGGCAGAATTAGGTAGCGTCAGTGGCTACATTATCAACACTGACATATTTTAAAGTAACCAACACAATTCTGATGCTTGTCTCACTCTCAAGATAATAATTTATGCATTGAAAATGTGACTGTACTGAATGGTGTGTCTGTGTGTGTGTGTATTTCTGCTTTCTTGTAAGAGAGTTGGCTATTTGTAGTTCCTGAAAAAAATTCCTTGAAAATGATGATTACAGATTTCCACCCTTACTTTCTATGATCTCAGTAAATAGCACAAGGTTATTTTGGAAGTTCCCATATGTCTTCTGGATTCTAAATTAGTTATTGACTAGTTTTCATTAGGCTCTTCAAATATTCAATTAAACAAATCTCTGGCATGTTGGAGCTCAGAAACTGATACCATCAAATATGGTGTTTTTACATGCTGTACAGAAGCAGCAGCCTCAGAGTCTCTCTGAACTCCCTCTGCCTACTGTGTCTTAATCCTGTCTCTCCCAAAGCACAGGATGAAGTTGTTCTCTGGAGTTCCCTTATCTGCCTAAGTTCGAACCTGCTAAAAAAGAAAACAGTTCCCTCTGGTCTGTTCCCTGAGTTTTCATTAACTGAACTCATGTCACAGGAGTAAAGACTGAAGTTCATCAATACACTTAGACAGCCTTTTGTCACAAACCATGGTCTACTCACACCCAAAACACTTGGTCCGGGGTCATTACGTGTTCTTTAAGTTCACTGAATTCACCCCAAAATCATTTGCTGTCTCCTAAAATCATCCACACCTCCTCGTCTCCCTTTCCTTTAAAAAGAAGGGCATGTACCCATGTATACCACATTTTGCAAGGTTGGGTAATCACCCTGTGATTCTCCCCAGTGCAAGTTAATAAATTTGTGTTTCTTTTATCCTGTTAATCAACCTTTATCCATCAATTTTCACTTAATCTACAGAGGACGAAGGTAAAATTTTCCATTGGCTCCAACAGGTACATTATACTTACCTATTAGTAATACATGTGTCGTTTGTATTAAGATTATTGAAGTTAATATTTTACTCCTGATAATATTCAAATCAAAATATACACTTTTATGCTGTATGTGTACCTATACATTTTTTCAACAGTTTCTGCTCAAAATGATACTTAAATACATTTTCAGTCAAAATAATGGGCTCTCTTAGAATGTCATAGCTCTAAGAATTCTTAATGTCTAGTTATTGTGAGTCCATTTTAAATGTAAGAATTAAAATGGGAAAAAAAGGCAGTATTTTAAAAAATATTTCTAGTTAGTCTTACTTTAAAGATTTAATCAGTCATTAAGCAGCTAAATGTAGACTATACTATGTATATTTAAAAGGTCATAATTCAGGTTGTAATTCCACAGAAGCTGTAAAGTTCAGTTCATTAGGCTAAAGTTGATTTCCAGAGGTCCAGGAAGAAGAAAAACACGAAGTTTGGCAGCAGTATTGCAAGCAGGAGACAATTGTATAAGAGAAGGAGGGAGTTTGGAGGGATTGCTGTTTTGTGGTTTCATCCTCTGAAGCTTTTCAGAGATGCATTCCTTCTGTCCTCCTTGCTTAGATATGTTAAGAGAGGATGGGATCTTGAGCCACAAGAGGGGGTTATAAGGTACTCTTTTGTAATGGAGCTGATCCCTTTGTAAAACCTATTGGGGTATCTAGATTTTCAGTTCTTTCCACTTAAGTGAAACTTGCCTCACACCTAGGATCACAATACTTTCTCTTGGTGAGTCAAAAATCAGCCGTTAACTTTGGCTTTCCTGAGATGTTTCTGGTATGCATTAAGACTAGAATTTCTTTGAAAAGCAATTTTCTGTGTGGTGGGCAACACTGTGGTTGGTCAACCAGTAAGGGTCATAACTGCAGTTTATGGAGAGAGAGTAGAGGGCTGAAGCAAACTAAGAGGACCTAGATAGGCTAACTTAGACCCGAAAGATTCACAAGCAGTATCATTTAGCTAGTGTCATTCACTTGGCTTCTATTTATTTTTAAGGTATGAATCAATTCACTCGTTACTTTTGATTTCTTTTTCTTTACCAGGAAGCAGGAGGAGGGAGAGGTAAAGATGGAGTGACTGTTAGGCAGCATAGAGCTATAGTTTTAAGAGCTGCTCTGAAATTTTGTGGTTTCTTAGGTGAGTTTAATCCATATATATCTGATGAGATTTTTGATGTATATTGATATGTTTTTACCACAGTAGTTTGTATTTTTTAAATGTACTTTTGTTTCCCTTTTCTTTTTTTAAAAAAAAATTCTGTTGCTTTATTTATATATATATATTTTTCTATTTTATTAACTCCTTCTGCAACTTTGTAAACTTAGGCCATATTTTTATTCCTTTAGTGGTTAGACTTAATTTTTAATTATACATGAATAACAACATACTTTGCTAAATATTTTTAGTGTTTCTGTCTTTTTTTGCAACAGCTAATGGATGTTAGGATGTTTTCTTGCTAGTAAATACTGTAACCTTTCTGGCCGCCAATTTGATTAGTTGCACTTTAAAGTCATATGCACGATTATTTTATTGCTAATCATTAAATTAACAAATATTTTGAATAATTTCTTTGCATAGAATTTTTGTCTGTGTGTGCATATATCAAATTTAATCTCTGAGTTCACTTTTCTTCTCAACTAAACCTTTAATTGTTTTGCCTGTGAGGGTATGTGGATGGTGAACTCACTTTTGAAACCCATAAAAATGTGTTCCTTTTACTTTCATTCTTGAATTGCCATTCAGGCAGTTATAAAATTCTGAGTAGACCAATATTTTTCTCAGCATTTGGAGTATAACATTACATTGGTTTCTGGTATCTCCTGTTGCCTATGAGAAGTTTGTTATCAGTTTAATATTTTTTCCCTTGTAGATAATCTGTATGGAAACTTATCTTTATATTTCATGTTCTGCAAACTCACTATAGTGTCTAGTTGTGAATCTGTTGTGTTAGGAATTTAGAATGTGCTTTTAATTCAAAGAATCATATTTCTCTCCAGTCATCTGGTGGTTTATAAAACAGAATAATATCTCTTCAATTCAGGAAAATTTAACTCTTACCCTCTATATATTTTATTTCTCTATCATGTTTTCTAGTCTCTTATGCTGACAATACTTACATAACTTAGAAACTTTCAAATTCATCTAGTCTAGAATTTATGCCATCTATTTTGTGATTTCAATCACTGTGGCTATCATTTTTGGATGTCTAATAGTGTCTTTTTAATATTTACCCATTGTTAATTTATTTCTCCCGGTCTTCAGTATCTGGCTTCCTCCCACACCTTTTACAGAAAGTCATGAATTCATTTATTTCTCTTAACATACTTGGTCAGGCTTTTGCATAAACTTCATTTCTTTTGTAACAGATTCATGTTTTAATCATTAATTTTGTCAGCTGAACATTTTTAGAATTAGATTTAGATTAGATTTTAGGATTTAGAGTTCTTGAGGTGTTTAGCATTTTGGACTACAGGCACTTTTCTCTCTTTCCCACTCCCCTCTCTGCTTCTTCCTCTGAGATATGACTTTCTAGTGATGTTTTGGTTACCTCTATCCAGCCTCCAGCAACCTTAGTTTAGAATAAGTTTTTAAAAGAGTTATTTCAAGTCTCCTGATTCTTCCCTTGGGGTGGGCTGTCCACACGCATGGTGGCTTACCAGCACTTAGTGGGGGGCGCATGCAGTGTGTTTGCCGAAATAGTGCACGTGCTCACTGGAGGCATTCCCTTGCCAGTCTTATTCCTAGAGGAAGGTTTGCCATTTTGCCTCTTAATGCTCATGCTCCAGCCCACTCACCCAACTCCTGAGACCTTATTGGGAAGCTGCTGATCACCAGTTTCAGGTTCTTCTATCTATTGAGAGACTGCCTTTCCCTGGCACTGGCTGGGGCCGGTTATTATTTTAGAGAGACACTTAACAACTGCCTGGCCATCACTTGATGGTCACCTGACATTCCTGGCATGTATATGGGCAGGGGCAGGGGGTGTGGGGGGAGCCCTCGCCTGCTCTGCCATGTCTGACTAGCCTACCTACTGTAATATTACTGCATGTTGCTTAAAGATAGTAGTAACATTTTTAATTTCAGCCTTCTTAGAGTTAGAGCAGGAAAACTCTATCCCAGATCCTGATGTTAGCAGGTAGTCCAACTTTGGTCTCTCATTTTGCATGGATGCCACTTATTTCCCTAGACCAACTGGAGTAGAACTCTGGGCCATACCGCCTCCTTCAGGACTGGAAGCCTTGCAGTCCTGTAGCTGAAACCTGCACAGTGCTTTGTGTTTCTATTCCGCAGGGATGCCCGGCTTGCTTTGATACTTGCTTTGTTAGATTTAGGCCTCAATATTTTTACATTTTGTTCATCATTGTTATTTGGGCAGAATAGGTGCATCATAGTTTGAACTCACAGTGCCTTTCTTCCCTCTTTTTTTTTAAATTTTGATAAGAAATGTAACATAAAATTTACCATCTGAATTTTAAATCTACATTGTAGTAGTGTTAGCCATATGCACATTATTGTGCAACAAATCTCTAGAACTTTTATATTCTGTAAAACTAAAATTCTTTATGTCCATTGAACAGCAGCTCTCTTTCCTTTCTTCCCCCAGCCCCTAGCAACCACCATTTTTGACTTCAGTTACAAAGAGTTTGACTATTTTAGATATCTCACACAGGTGGAAGAATGCAGTATTTGTGCTTTTTGTAGCTGGCTTATTTCACTTAGCATAATGTGTTCCACATTCATCTGTATTGTAGAATATGACAGGATGTCATTCTTTTTAACGTTCAAAGATGTTCTATTGTATGTTATTTGCATTCTCCATTCTGTTTATCTATTCATCTATTGATGGACATTTAGGTTGCTTTGGCTTCTTGGGTATGAGATTGCTGCTGCAATGAACATGAGTGTACCGTTGTCTTCTCAAGATAGGATTGTATGGTAATTTGGTTTTTATTTTATTTTATTTTTTTAGAGAACACCATACTGTTTTCCATATCAGCAGTGTCATTTTACATTCCCACCAATAGTACACAGAAGTTCCGGTTTCTTCACATCCTTGCTACCACTTGATGCGTTTGTTTCTTTTGATAGTGGCCATCCTAACGGGTGTGAGATGATATCTCATTTTGTTTTTGATTTGCATTTCTCTAATAACTAGTAGTAATGGGCATCTTTTAATTACCTGCTAGTCATTTATACATCCTCTTTGGAGACATGTCTATTCATTCCTTTTCCTACTTTTTAATTGAGTTGTTCTGTGTTGTTGTTACTGACTTGTAGGAGTTCTTTCTAGATTATGGCTATTAAGCTCTTAACAGATATATGATTTGCAAATATTTTCTCCCTTTCTCTAGGCTTCCTTCTCACTGTTAGTTGTTTCTGTTGATATCCAGAATTTTAAAAGTTAGATAGAGTCCCATTTGTCTATTTTTTCTTTTGCTGCCTGTTCTTTTGGTGTCATGTCCAAGATATAGTTGCCAATTTCTACTATATTCTAGGAGTTCTATAGTTTCAGGTCTTATGTATAAATTTGTAATCCATTTTGAATTAATTTTACATGTGGTAGAAGGTAAGGGTCCAATTTCATTCTTTTGCATGTGAATATACATTTTTTTCCAACACCACTTATTGAGAGACTAACCTTTCTCCATTGTGTAATATTGTTGAAGATGATTTGACACATAGTAGAGAGTTTATTTCTGGGGTCTCTATTGTGTTTCATTGGTGTTTATGTCTCTTTGTACCAGTATCATACAGTTCGATTATCATAGTTTTTTGCTATGTTTTAAAGTCAGAAAGTGTGAGACATACAGCTTTATTTGTTAATTTTTTCTTAAGATTGTTTTGGCTATTTGGGTTCCTTGACATTTTATATAAATTTTAGAATGGAGTTTTCTATTACTACAAAAAATGACATTGAGATTCTGATAGGAATTGTATTGAATATGTGGATTGTTTTCAGTAGTATGGACATTTGAAGAATATTAGGTTTTTAATTTATAAGCATGGGGCTTCTTTTGATAATGTTGAGTAATTTTCAGTATATAAGCTTTTCAACTCCTTGATTAAACTTAAACTCACAGTGCCTTTTAGAAAGGAAGACCAAAATAATTTTAATGGCATTAAGTAACACTTTTTAAAAAATAGAGTAAATAAAAAGTTCTGTAAGGCATCTCTTTCTCAAACAAAAGAAACCTAAGTATGCTGGAAACATGTTTCTGAAATACCTTTTTCAATAGTTCAGGAAATACCATTCTGTGTTACAATCTGTTGAAACAGATTTTTCTGCAAAATTTACCTTATACACAGACAGTGCCTTTAAAAAATGCTGTTTATCCAGTTTTGATTTAAAATGTAATATCCTTTGATTTTTTTTTTGAGTTTTAAGTTTTTAAAAAACTTGTAAGAACACCTAAATTTTCTCAAATGATCACAGTGCTTAAAGGCACTTCAGTTGGAGTAGGGAAGGAGAAGTATATTTTCATTTTGTACAAAAAAAGACAAAACACAAGTTAGTCCTCTACCATCTTCCATAAATTTACTCACATCTTTTTATATTTGAGTAGTTTGAACTGAACCTTGTAAAAATAAAACAAATGTAGTAAACACCATTTGGTATGACATTATAAAGCTAGATTTTCAAATTGTGGTTATAAGATTAGTGATACAATATTTTAGGTAACTATTGATAGAATGACATGTGTAATAATATAGGTAAAGAATAAAAATAATATTTACTTAAATGGTGTCATTGATATTGTTATATCTGCCTTTTTCTCTTCTGTACCTCTGTAATTCCTAATTTTCCTTAAAGCTCAGCTCATATCTTACCTGTAACGTCACGTGTCTCCATAGTCCATCCTCAGTGGGAATTAGATGCTACTTCTGCTGTAATATAAGAGCGCTTGACTTTTATTTTGCTGGTGGGCAGGAATTACATCATATTTATCTTTGCTATCTGGGCCATGTGGGCTACATATTTTCCCCAACCACAGTATTAAATACATTCCCTGGTAAAGGAAGATTCTCAATAGAGACTTGTTGAATTTTAAAGAATTGCCTTTTTCAAGTATAGATGGAACAAATTTCATGCAATTGTTGCACAATTAACTATGATTACATTGATCAAAGTTTAATTGGTAGTCTTACAGACCACTGCACAAATGCCGGTTTGTGCTCAAAGTAATCTCAGTAAACCTAAAATTTATACAATACATATAGATTGAAACTCTACCACATATCAGGCACCAGACTGCATACTGAGCATATAAAGGTGGATGAAACAGATACAGTTCTTATCCTGTTTTAGTTTGCTCTATAATTTGTTAGCAGTTGTAAGTGCGAAGTTAGAGGACATAGTCCTCAGGACCGCCCTCACTTCTGGCAGCAACTGTCAGCATGGGGGTTCACAGAATCATCTCAGGATTGGTAACTTTCCAGAAGGACTGACAGAACTCACTAAAACCCATGGTTATACTCATGGTTGCACTTTATTATTGGGAGAGGGTACAGATTAAAATCAGCCATGGGAAGAAATACCCAAGGCAGGATGCAGTAGAAGTACCAAATAGTGAGCTGCTGCTGTCCTCTTCCTATAGAGGCAGGGCATGTCACTCTTCAGGTACCGACGTGTGATAATACCCATGGAGTCTCACCAACCAGGAAGTTCATCTAAGCTTCTGTGTCAAGAGATTTTGCTGGTGTCTGTTATGTAGGCAGGATTCATTCATTGCCCATGTGCTTGATCCCAGCCTCTGAGTCTACAGATACTGTGTGACCCAAAGCCCTTACCCATAGTGTTATTCTCTATTTAGCCACAGGCTCCCAGGCAAACACAAATAACCTTCCAGAAACCAAGGGCAATGGCTGTACCTCTTTTGGGGCAAGTTCTTTCTCTGTCCAATGTCCAAGTGAAGTGAATGCCATACTGCATAAATATGCACCTATGAATCTGCCTCCAGTCCCACCCCCTCACTATTCTGCCTACCATCTATTTCCTTACCCCAGCTTAGAGGAAGAAAATGATGAAATAAAATAAATGTATGGGTATAATAACTGGCATATCAACACTTGGGAAACAAAAATATAACTTATTGCTTTGTATAACTTGGGAGGCTTGACATTTGCATCTAAGAAAAAGGTACTAAAAAATAATGCAGTTTGAACCTCGACAACAAGGTGAGGCTCTCTCTCTACAAAAAAAATAAAAAATTAGCTGGATATGGTAGCATGCACTTGTGTTACAGGTGGATCACGAGGCCAAGAGATCGAGACCATCCTGGTCAACATGGTGAAACCCCGCCTCTACCAAAAATACAAAAAATTAGCTGGGCATGGTGGCATGTGCCTGTAATCCCAGCTACTCAGAAGGCTGGGGCAGGAGAATTGCCTGAATCCAGGAGGCGGAGGTTGCGGTGAGCCGCGATCGCGCCATTGCACTCCAGCCTGGGTAACAAGAGCAAAACTCCGTCTCAAAACAAAACAAAACAAAACAAAAAAATACCCCAATTTGTATAATTTCAGACACATCTAGAAATTATAACTAGACAAACATTGGACCTTTGTAAATGAATACTTTGATGTGCTTAGCACACATACCACTGGCATTTCACTGGTTAATATTGGTTAAAATGTTTTTAAAAGGTTTTATTTTTTCTAACTACAGCCACGATTTACATACTTTTTATAAACTTAGACTATTTATTACCCAAAGCTGAATTAGGTAGATGAGAATTTTTTAAACTGAAGGATAGACTAAAGTCAAATTATATAAACACAGTTTTTTATTTGAACAGGACCTTAAACTGTACCAATTATATTTGAAGCTAAATCAGTGATAAAGATGCTTATTTTGGTCTATATCCTAATAATAATTAATATTATAAGTTCTAATCAGAGTAGCTGTAACAATGAAAGCCATAGTAACAATATTAATGGCTGGGCTAGTGCAAATAATACACTGTATTTTTAGTTTTTGTTGTTTCTAAAAGGCTTTTAGATTTGTATTTAATTTTCACAGCAACTCTGTGAGGAGTGATAGAAATGAACTATTCAATATTGGTGAAGAGCTGAGGCTGAGCAAGGTCCTTGACTTAAATAAGCCCATTCTGGGGAGTAATGGAACTGGAGCTGAAATTTAGGTCTCAACTTCAAAAACATGAGCTTTTCATAATCCCATACTGCTCATGGCTTTATGTGTAATGAAACCTTTCCACTGGAATGTTTCTCATATTTTCCCCTGTGCTTTCATATAAACTGTCTCATTTGAGCCTTGCAAGAACTCTGATATCACTGATGACAAAAGGTATTCCTGGGAAACAGAGAAGTTAAGTGACTAAAACAAGGTCATTCAGCTTAGTGAGGCAGGTTAAGAAAAAAGCAACTTCTAGTTCAATATTCATTTCTTTAATCAATATTGCTTCTCTTATTTGCGGTTGCAATTAAGGATGTGCCACTCTGTAGCGTTTCAACATAATATAAAAAGCATAATTCTTTGAAAACCAGGGCAGCCTATCACCTTGTTTGTGATGGCTTTATTACAGTGATGACACCAACAACAAAAATAAGAGACTGTTTGATTGACGCATGTCCTTTGCACAATTTAGAATTCCTCTCTTAAATGTGTTTCCTCAGTGAGAGCAGACAGTGTCAAGATTGTGAGATGACGATACTGATTTTATATGACAAAGCTGAGTCAGGAGTTGCTGAGAGACTTGAGTTGAGGGTGGTGATCTCTGAGGATGAAAAATGAAAGGGCCACTGTCCGTAACTATAAAGAGAAGACTATCTTATGTCCACAAGGTGGATGATAGGAGAAAGTGATTGTTAATTTCCTCCTCTAATTTCTTTTACTTCCCCACCATCAGGGATATCTGAATTTCTCGCATCATTTAGGACCCAGTAAAAAATTTTCCAATTTCTTCAGCCCCAAATAACTTCCAAATTTTGGACTTTGATGGGACATTTATCTGTGTATTTCCTTTCTTCCCTTTGTTAGAAATTGTTCTTAGTGCTTTTTATATCCTATCAGATGCAAACTCCGTGAGGTTAGGGATAATATAATATAGATTAGTATCTCTCATAGCACTGAAAACTGTAATTCCATTGTTCAAACATCTGCTGAAGTCTTGTTGAACCGGTTGATAGAGTTATCATACAGTTTTGATTTTGATAGTAATTCATTGGCCCTCTGGTCTTAATGGGCTTTATAATAATTTTTCTGAGTATGACCCTACACACTTTCCAGTTCAGTGACTAGTTCACTTATGAGTAGTCCGTTCCTATTCTGCTGAAACATGTCAAGTTTACTAGAGGACTGTTACTGTTCATGCTTCTCCTATATTGAGGCTGATATGGTGCTGTAGTTTTAAGAGCTGATACTGCCATGTTTTTCTTTCCATACTAAATACTGTTTATAAAAGGTGAGGGAGAGGTAAAGATTAGCCATGATATCTTCCTGGGAAACCATCTGGTTTTTACAGTTAATCTCTCAGTGAAAGACTTCTGTTCCATTCTAAAAAGATAAGCAAACTTTTTAAAACAAGCATCTCTGAAATAGAGGTACAATGCAGTTACCCATTCTGGAATTTGAGCTTCTTTACCAACTTACTTTCTCATGGAAAGTTCTGAAATCTAAGGCATATTCATAGCTCTTTCTTGGGACAGCAAGTGTGTGGCATCTCTGAAAAGTGAAAGATGAGAGAGAGAGAGAGAGAGAGAGAGAGAGAGAGAGAAACAAGAACCTTAACTATTAATACCAAATGAATAATAGAATTTGAAGTTAATGATGCCTAAATAGAGAAAAGTCAAAGGCCTATTCAACAAGTAGATTGTTAAATATTCAGTTTAGATCATTTACATAATTTTTTCTTCTCACATACTTGTGATTTGCTAGACCTTTGTTACATTCCTTTTCTTTTTTTTTTTTTTAATTTTGGGCATTGCACCTAGAAAAGAATTACCTATTTTCACCATTTCTTTTTTCACCCCATATATATTTATTTATTGAATAAACTGGACTTTGTTTTCAGCTAAAAAAAAAAAAAAGAAAGAAAGAAAATATGGATTTCCATCAACCCAAGAATCTGGCAATTATTGCTTGCAAACATGTGACATGGATTGTTTCTTGTTGGGATTAGGTTATCTTTTTTCAGAATCAACAGATTATTAGTTATACTTTCAGTAAGGATTAACAGTAAGCATCCATTTTTAACTTACAATGTATTCATAATTAATAGTGTGGGTTTTATTCTAAGAGTTTATAACTTATGGAAAATGTTAATACTTAGCTCCAGGGTTAGCCTTAATTGGAAAATTAGCATATATGTTTCTAGTAATATTTTTCAGTAGAAAATAAAAGCAAGACTCAGCTTTTGAGAGCAGCACTAATGAGGACCTTTGGTTAAGTTATTTGAATACGGTGCCAAATTTTATTATTTTCTTTTCCATCTTGCCATTAGCCACATTAGGCCAACAAGTAGTGATAGTTCCAAAAATTTCTAGATTGTATTTCTTTAGTCATCAGTGAATCAGGGAATACTAAATAGTAATTTAAAACGTAAGCTTTAGAAATAAAACTGTGTTTGAATCATATCCCTGTAACTTACTTGCTCTGCAAAAAAACTGGAATGTATTTAACTTTTTAGATTGTTTTCTTATGTGTAAAATGGGGATAATAATGACAATATGAGCTTTAAAGAATTATGTAAGGATTAAATGGAAAGATACATTTAAATCCCTCCTGCAGTGTATATTATATGGTCAACACTCAGTGTTAACCATAAGCAGTAACTGTAGTAGCAGTAGATAAACTGCTTTTGCACCCTCAAGCAGCTCCTTAGCATTAATCCATAAAGTTTTTGTAGGATTAATCTCACTGCTAGTTTTAATGCTGGTTTCTGCTTTGCCTAATCTAATATCTTTAGGCGCTCTGGTCTTGGGGAATGACTGGAAGAGTATTTCTAATCTAATTAGGGCAAATTAGCTTCAGGCTTAAGACTTAATCTGTTGAAGGAGAGTTGCCTTTTATTATTATTATTCTAATTTTTGTGGGTACATGGTAGGTATCTATATTTATGGGGTACATGAGATTTTTTTTATTTATTAATTTTTTTGAGATGGAGTATCGCTCTGTCACCCAGGCTGGAGTCAAGTGGCATGATCTCAGCCCACTGCAACCTCTGCCTCCCCAGGTTCAAGCAGTTCTCCAGCCTCAGCCTCCCAAGTAGCTGGGACTACAGGTGCACAATGCCATGCATGGCTAATTTTTTGTACTTTAGTAGAGACAGTATTTCACTGTGTTGCTCAGGCTGGTCTCAAACTCCTGAGCTCAGGCAATCCGCCTGCCTTCACTTCCCAAAGTGCTAGGATTACAGGCGTGAGCCACCATGCCCGGCCACATGAGATATTTTAACACAGGCATATAATGATGAATTGCATCAGAGCAATTGGAGTATCCATTACATCAAACACTTATCCTTTCTTTATGTTACAAACAATTCAATTATACTCTTTTAGTTAATTTAAAATGTAAATTAGCCTATTGTTCACTGTACTGTGCTATCAAATATTTGATCTTAAAGATTCTATCTAACTACATTTTTGTACCCATCAACCATCCCTACTCCCCACGTTCCCCTTTCCTGGCCTCTGGTAAGCATCATTCTACTTTCTATCTCTATGTGTGCAATTGTTTTGATTTTTAACTCCCACAAATAAGAACATATGAAGCTTATCTTTCGGTGCCTTCTTTGTTTCACTTAACATAATGTCTTCCAGTTCTATCAATGTTGCAAATGACAGGATCTCATTCTTTTTTATGGCTGAATAATATTCCATTGGGTAGATATATCATATTTTCTTTATCTATTCAACTATTGATGGATAGGTTGTTTCCAAATCATCACTATTGTGAATCGTGATGTGGTAAACACAGGAGTGCAAATATCTTTTTGATATATTTATTTCCTTTCTTTTGGATATACCTAGCAGTGAGATTGCTGGATCATATTGCAATTCTGTTTTTAGTTTTTTGAAGAATCTCCATACAGTTTCCCATAGTTGCACTAATTCACAGTCCTGAAGTTTTTTCTTTCTTCACATCCTTGCCAGCCTTTGAGGTTGACTGCCATTTAGATAAAAGCCATTTTCACTAGGGTGAGGTGATAACCTCATCATAGCTTTGATTTGCATTTCTCTGATGATCAGTGATGATGAGCACCTTTTTATATACCTGTCTGCCATTTGTAAGTCTTCTTTTGAGAAATGCCTATTCAGATCATTTGCCAGATTTCAGTAGTTTCATAGTTTGAGGTGTTAGATTGAAGTCTTTCATCTATTTTGATTTGATTTTTATACATGACAAGAGATACAGACTTAGTTTTATTCTTCGGCATGTGGATATCCAGTTTTCCAAGTGCCATTTATCAAAGAGACTCCTTTCCCCAATGTATGTTTTTGGAAACGCTGTCAAAAATGAGTTCATTGTAGAGGTATGAATTTATTTCTGGGCTCTGTATTCTGTTGACACATTGGTCAGTGTATCTGTTTTTATGCCACTACCATGTTGTTTTGGTGTCTATGGCTCTACAGTATAAAATCGAAGTCAGGTAATGAGATTCTCTCAGTTTTTAAAATTTTTGCTAAGGATAGCTTTGGCTATTCTGGGGTGTGTGTGTGTGTGTGTGTGTGTGAGCGTGCACATGCATGCGTGGTTTCATATACATTTTAAGATTTTTTTTTCTATTTCTATAAAGAGTGTCATTAGTATTATGATAAAGATTGCATTGTTTCTCTAGATTCCTTTGGGTAGTATGGGCGTTTTAACAACATTGATTCTTCCAATCCATGAGGGAATCTTTTTGCATTTTTTTGTGTTGTCTTTATTGAATCAATATTTTAATATTTTTATTGTAGAACCCTTTCACTTCTTTGGTTAATGCAGTTACTAGGTATTACATTTTATTTCTTGCTATTGTAAATGGATTTTAAAAATTTCTTTTTCAGATTGTTCACTGTTGACATATAGAATGCTGCTGACTTTTTTATGTTGATTTTGTATCATGAAACTTCACTGAATTTGTTTATCAGTTCCAAGTTTTTTTTTTTAATTATTCTTCAGGCTTTTCCAAATATACAATCATATCATCTACAAACAAAGATAATTTAACTTTTTCCATTCTAATTTGGATGCTCTTTATTTTTTTCTTTTTTCTGGTTGGTCTAGCTAGGACTTCTGGGATTATATTGAATAACAGCAGTGAAAGTGGGCATCCTTGTCTTGTTCCCTAATCTTAGAGGACAGATATTTTGCTTTTCCCTGTTCAGTATGATAACCAGCTGTGGGCTTTTATTTTCCTAAGGTATGATCCTTCTATGTCCATCATTTTTACGGTTTTTATCATGGAAGGATGCTGAATGTTATCATATGATTTTTCAGCCTAAGTTGCAATGACTGTATGATTTTTCTTCTTCATTTTGCTGATAGGATCTATCACATTGGTTGATTTATGAATGTTGAACCATTCTTGCATATCTGGGATAAATTCCACTTGTTTATGATAAATGGTTCTTTAATGTGTTGTGGAATTTGGTTGGCTAGTATTTTGTTGTGTATTTTTGCATCAGTATTCAACAATAGCCTATAGGATTTTTTTTTTTAATGTCTTTATCTGATTTTGGTGTCAGGGTAGTAATGGCCTCATAGAATGGATTGGTATTCATTCTTCATTAAGTGTTTAATAAAATTATTCAGCAGTGAATCCACTAAATCCTGGACTTTTCTTTTTTGGGAGACTTTTTGTTACAACTTCTATCTCATTACTTGTTGGTCTGTTCAGGTTTTGGACTCCTTCGGGGTCCAATCATGGTATGTTGTATGTGTCTGAGAATTTGTCTTTGTCTTCTAGGTTTTCCAGTGTAATTGGTGTGTAGTTGCTTATAGTAGCTACTAGTGATCCTTCGAATTTCTCTGGTATCAGTTGTAATGTTTCTTTTTTCATCTCTGATTTTATTTGGGTCTTCTTTTTTTTGTTCTTCATTAGTCTGGCTAAAGGTGTGTTGATTTTGCTTATCTCTTCAAAAAAAAAACCCATCATTTTATTTCATTGGTTTTTGTTTTGAATCTATTTAAGCACTCTGTCTTTTGATTGGAGAGTCATTTCATTTGCATTCTGTGTTGTTATTGATATGGAAGGAATTCTGTTCCGACCATTTCGTTGTTTAATGGTTGTTTTGTTGTCTTCTCTTCCTATTTTCCTTCCTTCCTATCTTTCTTTTAGTGGAGATGATTTTCTTTGGATTGTATGTTTTAATTTCTTGCTATTTATTTATTTATTTATTTATTTATTTTTTGTGACGGAGTTTCGCTCTTGTTACCCAGGCTGGAGTGCAATGGCGCGATCTCGGCTCACCGCAACCTCTGCCTCCTGGGATCAGGCAATTCTCCTGCCTCAGCCTCCCGAGTAGCTGGGATTACAGGCACGCGCCACCATGCCCAGCTAATTTTTTGTATTTTTAGTAGAGACGGGGTTTCACCATGTTGACCAGGATGGTCTCAATCTCTTCACCTCATGATCCACCCGCCTCGGCCTCCCAAAGTGCTGGGATTGCAGGCGTGAGCCACTGCGCCCGGCCGCTATTTATTTTTTGTGTATCTTTTGTATTATTTTTGTGTTGAGATTGCAATGAGAGTTGCAAATAATATAATTCATCATTTCAAACTGATGACAACACAGGTTGCATAAACTAAGAAGCAAACAGAAAACTAATAAAACTACACTCTAGATTCATCCCCTTGCCTTTAAACTTTTTCTGTTCTTCGTATACTATCTTTGTCTTGAAAAGTTGTTGTAGTTACTTTATTTATTTGTTTGTTTATTAAGAGACAGAGTTTCACTCTGTCACCCAGACTAGAGTGCAGTGGTGCCATCTTCACTCACTACAACCTTTGCCTCCCAGATTCAAGGGATTCTTGTGCCTCAGTCTCAGAGTAGCTGAGATTACAGGCCCCCGCCACCACACCCAGCTAATTTTTTTTTGTTTTTAGTAGAGGTGGGGTTTCACCATGTTGGCTAGGCTGGTCTCCAATTCCTGACCTAAAGTGATCTGCCTTCCTTGGCCTCCCAAAGTGCTGGGATTATAGGCATGAGCCACCTCACCCGGCCCCAAAGTTATTATTTTGTTTTGACTAAATTTATTTTAAAAATGAAAGATAAATTTTTTCTGGGATACATGTGCAGAACGTACAGGTTTGTTACATAGGTATACACATGCCATGGTGGTTTGCTGTACCCATCAACCTGTCATCTGCATTAGATATATCTCTTAATGTTATCGCTTCCGTAGTTCCCCAACTCCTGACAGACCCTGGTATGTGATGTTCCCTTCCCTCTGTCCATGTGTTCTCATTGTTCAACTCCCACTTATGAGTGAGAACATGCTGTGTTTGGTTTTCTGTTCCTGTGTTAGTTTGCTGAGAATGATGGTTTCCAGCTTCATCCATGTCCCAAGGACATGAACTCATCCTTTTTCATGGCTGCTTATTATTCCATAGTGTAATGTGTTTTTGATAGGTTCATGTTTTAGTCTTCCTTTCTAGGATATGGGTAGTTTATAAACCACAATTACAGTATTATAATGTTCTGTATTTTTCTTTGTATTTACTATTATCAGTGAGTATTGTGCCTTCAGATGGTTTCTTATCACTCATTAACATTGTTTTCTTTCAGATTGAATAACTCCCTGTAGCATTTCTTGTAGGACAGGTCTTATGTTGATGTAAATATAATCCCTCAGCTTTTGTTTGTCTGAGAATGGCTTTTTTTTTTTCCTGTATGTAGGATATTTTCCCTGAATATTCTATTCTAGGATACAAGTTTTGTTTTGTTTTCCCTTCAAGGATTTAAATATGTCATGTCATTCCCTCCTGGCCTGTAAGGTTTCTGCTGAGAAGTCTGCTGCCAGATGTATTGGAGCTCCATTGTTTATTTGTTTTTGTTTCCTTTTGTTGCCTTTACGATCCTTTCTTTATCTTAACCTTTAATTTTAATTATTAAATGCCTTGAGATAGTCTTTTTTGGGTTAAATCTGCTTGATGCTTTATAACCTTCTTATGCTTGAATATTGGCATCTTTGTCTAGGTTTGTGAAGTTCTCTGTTATTATCCTTTTGAACAAACTTTCTACTCTGATCTCTCTCTTTACTTCCCCTTTAACACCAACAACTCTTAGATTTCTACTTTTTAGATTATTTTCTAGATCTTGTAGGGGTGCTTCATTTTTTAAATTGTTTCTATTGTCTCCTCTGACCATGTATTTTCAAATAGCCTGTCTTCAAGCTCTCCAAGTCTTTATTCTGCTTGATTAATTCTACTGTTAAGAGATTTTAATGCATTCTTCAGTATGTCAGTTACATTTTTCAGCTCTAGAACTTATGCTTGATTCTTTTAAATTATTTCAGTCTCTTCATTTATCTGATAGGATTCTCAATTATTTGTCTGTGTTATCTTGAATTTTGTTGAGCTTCCTCAAAACAACTACTTTGAATTCTCTTTCTGTCTCTCTGGGATTGGTCCCTGGGGGTCTTATTTAGTTCATTTGTTGAGGCCAGGTTTTCCTGGATGGTCTTGATGCTTGTGGATGTTCATCAGTGTTAAGTATTGACAAGTTAAATATTTGTTGCAGTCTTTGCAATCTGAGCTTGTTTTACCTGTCCTTCTTGGGAAGACTTTGCAAGCATTCAAAAGGACTTAGGTGTTATAGTCTAAGTTTTTGGCTATTGCAGCCATACCTGCATTAGGGGGCACCCCAAGCCTAGTAATACTGTGCGTCTTGTAGACTCATAGAGCTTACTGTCTTGGTGTTTTGGGATAAGAGTGGGAGAATTTCACTCAATGCCCAAGGGCTCTTCAATCAGCTCGTGGTGAATGTTGCCAGGGCTGGGTCTCTGTTGTTAGGACAGTGGGCTCATTTCTGGCCCAAGACCTGGAGCTGGGGACCTTGGGAACCTGCTTGATGCTCTACCCCACGGTGGTCAAGGTGATGCCTAAGCTACAAGAGAAGTCCCCCTTACTCTTTCCTCTCCTTTCCTCAAGCAGAAGGAGTCTCTTGCTGTAGCCACTACATGTAGGAATGTGCTGGGACACCCTTGAAGCCAGCATAGCTCTAAGTCTCACCTGAGGCCCGTGACTTCCACTGCTAATTATTCAGAGTCCAAGGGCTCCTTAGTCAGCCAGGGATGGATCCTGCCAGAACTGGGTCCTTCCCTTCAAGGCATTGGGTTCCTTTCTGACCCAGGTGTGCCTACAAATTTCATCCGGGAGCTAGCATCTGGAATGTAGGCCTCACAACTCTCTGGTCTGTTCTATAGTGGTTGAGCTGGTATCCTAGTTATAAGGGAGTTTTCTTTATTCTCCCCTCTTCTTTCCTTAAGCAGAAGGAAGAAGTCTCTCCTATAACTGGTAGCTACATTGCCTGGGGTTGGGGGAAGGGTCATGCAAGCATCCCCTAAGCCACCTGGGCTGGTGTCTCAGTAGGTCACATGCACCATAAGTTAACTGGCTCAGAGCCCAGCACCAGGAATTGTCCAGGAATTGCAGGTTTTGTTATCTAGGCTGCCTTTCAAGTTCATTTAGGACCTCAGTGGCAAAGGCTTGCCAGAATTCAAGTTCTGACCATTGGGAAAGACAATTTGCCTCAGGCTAGGGCTGGTCTAGGTGTCCCCTATCAGGGCACCAGGGAGTTCTTCACTTTGCTATTTTCCATTTTAACAGGAGAGTACTGAGTTCTAATGCAGAGTCCTACAACCGCTGTGCTCTCCTTCCCCGAAACACACAGATTCTCTTTCCGAGACATGCAGCCACTAATGGGGATGGAAAAGTGGTGGTTTAGGGGATTCATGACTGTCTTTCCTACCCTCTTCAGTGCTTCTTTTAGTGATATGGAGTTAAAACTAGATGCTGTGATAATTCATCTGATTTTTGGTTAGTATGAAGGGTTTTTCTTTGTGTGTGTAGGTAGTTGTTCAATTTTGTGTTTTAGCAGGGAGGACAACGGCTGGAGTGTTCTATTTGCCATCTTGCTCCACCTCAATAATCTATTATTATTTTTTAAACTGGTTTTGGAACGGAAAAGATAAAAGGACTACAGCCATCTTAATACCACAGGGGGAGATCCTTTCTGAGAATGATTCCAGCATTCAGAGGACAGGAGGTCTGGTTCAAAACATGGGGAGCAAGAAGTTCTCATTCTCATCCTTTGAAGTTGTATGTGGAGACACACTTGAAGCCAGCCTTACCTCCAAAACTCTCAGTTACCTGAGCCGATAATTGTCCTTTTTACGTAAGTCAGTTTGGGTTACATTTTTATGATCTGTTGAACTGATAAAGCAGTGAACCAGTTTTCGAGAGAGTAGTAAGATGTTCTGAAAAAGCTGAAGCTCCATTTAGTCCATGTCCTTGTTGTTCCTTCCGGAGGGTCACACAATGGCCTTCTGGAGAGTTAATGGCCTTGCTGTAGCTTTCTGGTCTACCATGATTTCCAAGAGATTTCCTGTTTTTGTTACTTCTACCTTCTCTTGCCTGTTCGATATCCTGGGCTGCAAAATGTAAAAAAAAAAAATCAGTAGTTTTTATATTTGAATGTTTATTGGGTTTTTAACAAGGAAATCCTAAAAAAGTATTGGTCACTTATTTTTTTTTCCCTAGGATGAGCTGGTTTTCCAACTTCTGGGGACTTTCCTTCTTTGAACTATTTCCTTATGCAACTCACTTGGAAGGAACTATATGACATAAAATAAAGCTATAGTCCAGACTTTCACAGAACTCAGGGAGAGGGAAAGAAAAGGAATTTATATATCCTAAATACAAGGAAGGGGGGGGTCTGTGGATTTTTCAGTAGAAATTTTAGTGGAATAGAGGTGTAGCAAAGGAGAGAAGCAGCAACACGGCATTCTTATGAACAAGTCTGTAGAGAAGTTGGCTCTTTGAACAAATAGCACTGAAAAAAAAAAAACATAAAACAACAACAAAATAATTTTTTTGACATGGAGTCTTGCTCTGTTGCCAGCGGGAGTGCAGTGGCGCTGTCTCAGCTCACTGCAACCTTCGCCTTCTGGGTTCAAGCGATTCTTCCGCCTCAGCCTCCCGAGTAGCTGGGACGACAGGCGTGTGCCACCACGCCCAGCTAATTTTTGTATTTTTAGTAGAGACAGGGTTTCACCACATTGGCCAGGATGGTCTCAATCTCTTGACCTCGTGATCTGCCCGCCTCGGCCTCCCAAAGTGCTGGGATTACAGGCGTGAGCCACCACACCCAGCCAACAAAACAAATTTTTAAAACCTGTGATAGGGGTCAAATAAGAACAATGCTAGACAAGAGATAGATGACAGAGTGAGGCACGTTCCCCAAGCTCACAGTCTGTTGTATTTACTGTGTACCTACTGGTTATTTCTCACCAGACAAAAAATTTAGTAGTTATGTTAGGGGAATATATAGAATTCAAGTGACATACCTTTCAGCTAGCTACAGCTGAAAAGAAAGAACTTTATTTTGAGGCCACTGTGAACACCATTCACCTATGGGGTAACTCTATGTCCTGATTCATCCAGAAGAGTTCTAGTTTATGCCTGGTATCTTGGTGTAATTATTGATTGCACCTATTTAACCTTCTAAAGAATCCTGGATTCAGATTTTGGCAATAATTATGCAGTCACTTTGCACATGCCTTCCACGTAATTCTACATATAACTCAGTGGGTAATTGGAGGTGTCAATATATGCACAAAACCTTACTAAGAGGAAAGTTTCCTCTTCTGATTTTATTTCCTCAGACTGATTCTTAATAACAATTTTTTTATGTTTGCTTTGCTGTATCAATGAGGAATTGAGTCTCGCTGTGAAGAAAGTGATGCTCATAACATTTATTTAAAGGGATCAGAGGTTTAGGTTTCCTCATACGCCCAGAAGTCTAATGATAGACATTTACTGGTATTGGTTCATTGATTGACCCAACAGGCCCATTATGTCCAACATCTTTATATTTGCTTGGCCTTTTTCTCCTGGGGTGGATGGCTCTTAAACTCCCAGATAACATGTGAGCTTTCTAGGCAGTAGAAAAGGGCGCAAAGGAATAGATAGTACTTTATCAGGAAAGCTAACACCTTGCCAGAAGTTCCAGTAATGTTCATTTATGAATCCTTGGATAGAACTGTATTGCACGGTGAACCCTAGGTTAAAAAAAAAAGGAAAGATAATGCCTCTTTTAGTTTTTTAGTTTTTATTTTTTGCTTTTTAAAATGTTTATTTTTCATTTTAAGCAACATACTTTACCATGTGTATCAAACCAGAGTTGTCTTAGTTTGTTTGGGCTGCTTTGACAAATTATCACAGACTGGTTGGCTTAAGTAATGGACATTCATTTTTCACAGTTCTGGAGGCTGGCAAGCCCAAGATTAGGGGGGCCGCATGGCCGGTTTCTTATAAGGGCTCTCTTCCTGTTTGCAGTTGGCCATCTTCTTGCTGTGTACTCACATGGTGTCGGGCAGAGAAAGAGGAGACACACTCTTCTCTGTCTCTTCTTACAAGGACACCGATCCTATTTATGAAGGCTTTACTCTTATGACCTGATTACTTCTCTAAGTCCCCACTTCCAGATAGCATTGAAATTAGGTTTCAACATATGAATTTGGGGATAATAAAGACTTATAGTCCATAGCATCTGGCAGCAGCCACACCTCTCTAGACCAAAAACTTAACTGTATATAGTAAAAGACTCTAGGACAAGAAAGAGAGAGAGAAAAAGGGAGTAGACTGAGGCATAAATATGCATACAAAATCTCTTCGTTAGGTTGCATATTATGTTTCAAATCACTGTAACTATTATTTGACAAGTTTATGAACTTCTGGGAAACTAAATATTGAACTGTAGAGACTACAGGAAAGAAAGATTACCTGTAATTTTATTCAGGTCTAAATAAATTAGAACGCATCTGGGATTTAGAAGCAGAAGCTTACTGCCTGATGAGTGTTCATTGCAGATTGCTGGATATTACCTCTAAAATTTCTATAGTGAGGGCAAGGATGAATAAGCATTACTACCTTTATTCTTCTATTTCAATAGTTGGGAAAAGGTTCTCCCTGCAGGGAAATGTTAAAGGTTGTGTGGGAACTGAGAGCCACCATGGAGAAGGACATAGCAATGACTGTGCAGTCATATTTGCCTGTGGTTTCAATATAGCTGTTCCTCAAAATCCAGGGATCGGCAGGTTGTCTATGATCCCATTTATTCTATCACTTACTACCTATTTATTTAAAATTGTTAATGTGTGACAAATCGTCTTAGGCATTGGAAGTAAAATGAAAAACATTCCATCTCCCATATTGGGAAAGCACAATAACATGTAAACAAATAAATATGTACATTTACTATTTAGGATTAGTGCTGTGAAAAAATGAAATGTATTTCCGTAATAGAGAATAATAGAGGAAACCAATTTAGACAGGATTTCTCTGGAAATTTCTTTAATGAGATGCTACTTAAGCTAAAGCATAAAGGATGAAAAGGAGAGAAAATTATCCATCAAAGCAGGGGAAAAGTGCCAGTTCTAGAATTCATTCATTTTAATTTGTTCACCTGTTCAATTTTGAATATTTCTCCTTATCATGTACCAAGTTATATAACAGATACTTTAATCATGGTATAAGACAAAGGCAAACACTATACTTTCATACTATAATAAAATATTTAAACTGCTAAGTGCCATAAGAGAGAGAAGCAGAGTTATGGAAACATTATATATTTTACATCTTCACATAAAATTTTAATTTTTCAGTAGCTCCCATGAATTTCCTTGATTTGTATTTGTATTATCTTTGCATTTTGACTCATTATATGTATAATCCAAGAATAAGATGTTTAATTTCTAAAAGTTTACGTGCTACTTATTGAAATGCTTTTTCCTCATTGTTTATATGCTTATGGGATTTCCACAAACTTTCTTAGTTATTTCAGTGAAAAGATCTTCTTGCCATTGTCTGAAGACCTTAACTAATCTGATTGGTAGCATGCTGCAAAAATAATTTTTAAATGCTAATTTTTCACATGACATGTGGAAAAGTAATGCAAAATGGATCAGACCTAAATGGAAAAGCAGCCAAAAATGGGTCAGAGACCTAAAACCATAAAACATGGAAGAAAGCATAGGAGTAAATCTTCATGGCCTTGGAGTAAGCAGTGATTTCATGGCTATAACATCTAAAGCACAACAAACAGAAGATAAAAATAGTTAAGTTGGATTTCATCATAATTAAAAAATTTTGTGCTTCAAAGGACACAATCAAGAAGTGAAAAATCAATCCACAGAATGGGAGGAAATGTTGAAAACCACATATCTGATAAGAAACTTGTATCTAGAATAGGTAAAAAACTCTTACAACTCAATAATAAAAAGTCAGATAACCTAATAAAAAGTATGCAACAGACCTGAAAACAGATGGATGGATGGATAGATAATAGATAGTCAATAGCAAAGTGAAATGATACCCAACACCGTTAGTCATCAAGGAAATGCAAATTAAAATCACAAGGAGATACCACCTCCCACCCGCTGCAAAGGCTATATTAAAAAAGACAGATAATAATGCATGTAGGTGAGAAATTGGAACTCTTATAAGCTGCTAGTGAGAATGTAAAATGGTGCAGGCATTTTGTAAGACCGTCTGGCAGTTTCTCAAAAGATTAAACATAGACTTATTATATGACCCAGCGGTTCCACTGCTAGGTGTGTACCCCCCAAAATTTACAACATATGTCGACACAAAAAACTCTTGTACATGCATACCCATAGTAGCATTATTCATAACAGCCTAAAAGTAGAAACAATTCAGATGTCCATCAACTGATGAATGGGTAAAGTTTGGTATAATTATACAATGGAATGTTATTTGTAAATAAAAAGAGTAAAGTACTGATACATGCTACAATAAAGATGAAGCACGGAAGGACTATGTGATGTGAAAGAAGCCAGGTGCAAAAGACATACTTTATCATTTTATTTGTATAAAATATCCAGAAAAAGCAACTCTTGAGACAAAGTAGTTGTGTAGTGCTGAATGGGGAGAGGTTCAGGGCTAAAGGGTGTGAGGTTGCTTTGTGAGGTGAAAATATTCTAAAATTAATTGGGGTGATGGTTTTACAACTCTTTGAATGTATTAAATACCATTGAATTGTACACTTCGAATGATATGGGAACTGTATGATATGGGAACTATGGCTTAGTAAGTTCTGTTATTTAGAAAGATAATTTGTCCAAAAAAAGCTAAAATATCAATTTAATTATTATTTACTTGAGGTTAAAAAGGAAATAAAATGATTGTTCTTTATGTATTCAATACACATTAATTGAATTACATTTTTATTTGTTTAAAGTAACTCAGAGGCATGAATTTCTTCACAATTGGAGAGGTGAGAACATTTTAACTCTGGTGTTGGATCAAAAAAGTGGAAAAAGTCATGGAAACTGAGTGGAATCCATGTTTCAATTGTGAAGCTGTGTCTTACAACTGTAAACACAATGATTTTGACCACAAAATACTACTATGCAAGAAGAGTTTTCCTGATAAGGTCAATATTTCCTAGGACTGGTATTTAACTTTACTTACTGAGCTCGGGCTTCCAAATTATTATTGTCAGCACTTAAAAAATTTATGCATATCTTTTAGTGTGTTGGTACATTTGGATAGATATTAAATTGCAAAATATCTTTTTGCTTTCTCTCCTTAGTCAATGTAAAAAATGTATTGTGAGTCATAATATTTTGTACCTTAAAATGACACCTTTGAGTTATTTAATGAAAAACAGATACAGAAATATATGTGTCCATTTAGCAATACACATTTTGGTGCCTTGCATCAGAGAGAACATTACTTCCTGTTAAGTATTTGGAAATTTCAATTCATGGTGCAGTTTTAAATATAAATATTTTAAGCAGGCTTTAACTGAAGTTTGAAGCCCACTAGAATCATTATAAAAAGATACATAAAGATATGCTTTCTATAATTAAATATTTATCCTGAGTTTATATATTTTATGATAAATCACGTAATAATTATCTCTAAGATAGCAAAATAGCACACGGTTGAGGAGCAACATG
This sequence comes from Callithrix jacchus, assembly GCF_049354715.1. Taxonomy (NCBI): domain Eukaryota; kingdom Metazoa; phylum Chordata; class Mammalia; order Primates; family Cebidae; genus Callithrix; species Callithrix jacchus. The sequence goes on along the minus strand of NC_133516.1, from coordinate 21,213,382 downwards.
TGTCTTCCACTCTCAGTTTAGTTTGTTTCACCTTGTTCATCGTTAGACATAATAAGTACATCTAAAGTCCCTATAGATGTCTATTTTGTGAAGTGTGACTCTCGATCCAAGTTGTATCTCTTGGCATTGTGACAGTTACATTACCAACACTTTTTTGTGTTTATTACGCCATTCTTATGTCTGTTACTCAAGGTCAGTGGCTGGGTTAATCAATATTACTTTCACTCATTGAATCAGATGAGATTTTATGCTCAATAATTTACCATTTTAAATATTCTGTATCTAGTTCACCTTGTGTAGTTTACTTCAGGCCGTCTCTTAAAAAAAGAAGAAAAAAGAATAAATGAAGAAGTACTCTAAAATAAATACTGGGAAGTACAGAGTTTTAAGGAAGGTGAAAGATTTTCAACATAATTTAGCCTAGAATAACATTTTCTGATGGGTTCCCTCTAGATCTATTTAGTCTCTGCTTGATCACCTTGAGGCCTGTGGGGAGATGCAACCCCCAAAAATGTCTTGTGCTGTGTTCCAACAGTTTGGTATAGTGTAAAGAACAGTGTTTGGAAGCAGACATACTGAGTCATAACTTCACTTTTGCTTCTGGTTGTTTGGGTGATTACTTAATCCTTCTGAGTCCTTCCTTATCATTTATTTTTGTTTTTATTAATTTTTTTCAGAGGTGGGGGGCTTTCTCTGTTGCAGCCTCGAACTCCCAGGCTCAAGCAATCTTCCTGCCTCAGCCTCCTGAGTAATTGGTACTATGGGCCTGTGACCCCATGCCTGACATCATTGTTGAATTGGATTATTCTATCTAGCTTTTAAGTTTGGTGGAAGAGTTTTGAATAATAAAATATGTTCAGATCAATAATTAACACCTAATAAATATAGTTCTTTCTTCCTACCCTCTATAAATGTCAAAACACTTGGCAGGATGAAAAATATCTCAGTGTAGTGTGTATGCTTTGCATGCAAAAAAATTCTTATTCACCTATTTTGATTAAGTGAAAATGAAGTGATTCTTTTCCTTTTGTTCATCCTTCCTGTTAGCTTCTGTATTACCTCTGTTCTCTGTTCTCTTTTTTCTCTCAAATCCCCAGTCTTGCCAGCTCGGGACGAGTGACTGTGTTTTTGCCCCCACTATTTTGTATTTCATCGTCTTAAAGGTGACTAGACACTTATTGTATCTAAAACCTTCAATGAATTGTAGGAACTTATATATAAAATCCAAAATTCTTTGGTTGGCCTTCTAAGTTAACAGTTTGACCCCAGTATAACTCTCTGGCTTCATCTCCATTTTCATTATTTTTATGACATGTTTTCCTTTCTTTCAGTCATTTCATATATCTCAACCTTCCCTGCACTCAGTGCTAATGTCTTTTCCTGTCATTGTTATTTATCAATGTCCTGTTTCTTCTTTGAGAACCAGTATACCTCCACCATGAAATCCTCCTTGTGCTTCCTGTTGAAACTGAAGTAGCCTTTCCTTATCTTCCATAGATTTTTCTTGTATCTCTCTCCCATCTTAGGTTGAATTTGTACTTTTGTCTCCAGAACTGAATCATCAGCATCTTGAAGGCAAAGCCTGTGTCTGATTTATCCTCTATTTCCCATCTACCAGTTTCCTGCAAACTCTCTCACCCCATCACCCACCAAACAATAAACAATACCTCCACGGAGATGACGGAGTTGTCTCTTGCCACCGTTTCTTCAAATATATGGAAAAGCTTTGTGTCCTCACTGTAGTCACCTAGGAAACCATAGCAGACTGGATATTTGGGAATTTAATCTTAATGAGACTGACACAAGCTATGGTTTCTGCTTTGGTTTTCCCTGGATGGTGTAAATCAAAGAAGCAGCCTTTCTTTCCATTAGTGTCTGTATTGTGCTTTTCATTTTATTCCCTTCCTTTGCACTCTACCTATTATTTGTTATAGTCTATTTGGCATGTGTATGGTTACATCTTTGCTTAAAAATGATGTGATAGCCAGAAATGGAGTTGTTCCTACATGATAAATTGAGAGTGATTCTTTAATTTACAGAAAGCAAGTAATATTTCTATAAAAGAGATACAATATTTAAATTGTATTTTATATTTTACATTGTGTATTTATAAAGCATGTTTGTACTTACTGTTTTATTGGAAAGGTAAGTGGGTGCAGACCTTGAACTAATTTTTCAATGCTTACTTTAAGACAATTTCTGTTGCATAATTCTAGAATATTTAACATTCACATAATTTAATTTTTAAAAACAACTTATCTTTCCCTGATCCAATGCTCCATCAAGTAAAATAGATTGCTTTAAACCATAATAGATTAATGGTTTAAAGGATCTTATTTGGTTTGGACTTTTCTTTGATATTTAAAATTTTAAATATTGTTTGATATTTTGTTTGTTTTGCCATTAGATCTGCGAATGTCACTTGCCCTCCAATGCGGTTTAACATCCTATACGTTTTCAGTGCTCTAGTGATATCTGAGGTTAAATGTGATTGGGACAGTTGCAAATTGGATTCTGGTAATTTCAGCATCTACTTGTATGTTCTTTTAATGTCTGGTTTTTCATGTGGATATTGTTGGAGAGTAGTTTTCATTCTTAAAAGTTTCTAATGGTCTCTGCTAATTTATCATCTCAACAGTGATTTTTTTCATTATTATTATAATTTAAAATATAAATATGGAGCATGGAGCAGTAGATTATTGTAGCAAAAATTCACTTCTTTAGATTCCTAAAGTGTGTTTCTTGGTCCTTATTCTCAAATCTATATTTACGAACAGACTATATTTTTGGTGTCTTATTCTTCACGAAATGAAGTCCTTACTATCTAAGATATATTGTGTGAAAATTTAAAATGGAGTTGTACAGCCTAAGTTTCAGATGAAAAATGCAGAGGGAAGTAATTGGCCACCTTCCAAACTCTTCTGAGAGACTGATCCAGTAGTCCAAAATGGGAAATGACGTTTCAGAAAAAGCATTCCCCAAAGAAGCATGATTCATCTTGCGTGGCAGTAAATATAACTCTTTGAGCACTGTTATTTATTTGACCACTCCGCTGGGGTCCAGGCTTGCTTATCTCTGCAAATCAGCCTCTTGGTAAACTCTTAAAGGCCAGTCTCAGTGCTTCCCCTAACAATAAACTGTTGTTGTTGTTTGGTTTGTTTTTAAAAAAAATTCTGCCTGTAGAATTGAGATATCTTCCAAATATGACTGTTCTCTCTCTGCTATCTAGCATTGTGCCCACTCTAGCTTCATTTTTTTTTTAACTTCCAGTTGATAAAAACGATCATAGAGGTTGGCTAAACGAAATCAGTGGCTTTTTTCCCCTAATATTCATCACAATTAGAATCCATTCGTTGCTGCTATCTCCAGTATTAGGGCTATATTACCTAAAGCATACACTGGAAGGTGATGATAAGGATCGTTTCTATTTATTGTGCCTTTTTTTAGTCCTAGTTTTACAATCTGGCATCATAGAAAATATATGTTAATTACTTAACACATGCTTGGCACGTGGTTAATGTTCTAAAGCTGCTGGTTGTTGTCATGATTAAATGAATTTTTCTGTCTCTATCTCCATTTTATTTCTTATCTAATCATTACCCATATCCATGTCTAGCTACATATTTGTCTTTCATCAGATAAAATGATGCCTAAGACGCAGTAAGGGATGTAAAACTTTGCAAAAATTATTGTTATTTTTCATATAACACATTTTCAACTATTTGTTGATCACATTTAAATACTATATGATGTGTGATTATAGTTTCCATGAGAATATTGACCAAATCTAATTTTTAACAGGTACTTTTCTCTTTTTAAGGACATAAATATTTTTAAATAAATAAATGAACAAGTAAACAATAATATTATTAAATTTTGGAAGTGGAAGGAAACATAAATTATTGGGTTCAACCCCTTTTTATCAGATTAGAAAGTTGAAATGGATAGCCTGGACTTTTAAAATCCTTTCGTTATCCAGAGATCACTCTCATTTATATTACCTCTTCCAAAATGTTGTGTTGTGTAATCTGAGTGAGCAATATTTTATTGGTTTCTGTCCTGGGTAAGCCCTTGATGACAAACCATTGTTGACTCTCTGGGGCCACCAGAAGACCATTCATGGTCAGTATACATAGGTCAGCAATACAGGTTGAGAACTAGAATTCATTCATTTGCCCCTTAGAAATATATGTTCAGAAACTCTCGTTAAGTTACCAAGGCTGATTTTGAACTCCTGGCCTCAAGAGATCCTCCTGCTTCAGCCTCCCAAAACTCTGAGATTACAAGTTTAAGCCACCATGCCCAGCTTCTTTGACCATGTTTCTGATAGTCATTATGATGCAACCCAGAAAAATGATGCCGCTTCTTGTTTTCTTAGAGTATTCCATCATTGGAAAATCATATCCTCCAACTCACCTAAATTGGGGGTTAAGGCATGTTTTTATATATACCTGGTTGCAGTAGAGGGAATTAGTGGCTTAGAACTTCCATAATGGATGGATTTGTGTAAGAATTTCCAACTTACATTTTCCCCAAACATATAATTGAGATCATATAAACAATATGTATTCAGAAAAGGTATGTGTGTTATTGTGTACATTTTTAAAATTTATGTTTGAGAAATTTTCATATTTGTAATCACAAACATGAAAACTTTTTCCAAAAAAACAGAAAACCCAGAGAGATGTATCAAACAGTGTCACTACTGCTTTATTAGAAATATAGTATGTTTCTCAAGGGAAGTAGGTTCACTAATATCAGTGTCAGACACAAAGACTAAGCCTTTTAACTCCAGATCTAGGAGTCTCTTCACAGTGTTTCATAAGATATATATATACTTATTTGTTTCTAAGCCTCCTTTTCCTCCTATATTTGAAAAGTGAATGTTCTCTCATGTGCAGGAATTTAGAATTTCTATTTAGAACTTTTATTTCTTGGTTTATCTTTCACTGGAGACCAGAATATTGGCTGGGGTGTGTGTCTGGAAGAGTGACGTTGGTGATTTAAGGACGTGAGAGCTGGGGACTTGGACAAACTGACGTGTAGAATCTGGCTGGGAGGCAGAGAAGGAGTGGGAGGTATAAAGAGAAAGGCCAGCTCAACATGTATTTCTGGGAAGAAGAGTAAAACACAAACAAAGATATTATAGCTCTGTTTAAAAATTTGTTTCTTTTATTTTACATCTAGCTTTTTGAATTTGTATGAAAATTAAGCCTGTTAAAATTCCATTTATTTTGACACCCTGTAGTGGCATCAGTCTTCCTAAGGACTAAGAGGTGATGTCCAAGAGTGGCAATGAGAAACAGCGTTATACTTTATCTGAAAAGTGGTCTAAGACTTGTATTGAAAGAAGTCAAACATCCTTGAGATAGCTGCCCATGCATTTAAAACAATTTAGTTTCCTTCCTTCTGTTTATATCTTTTCTTTCTCCTTCCCTCCTTCCCCTCTTTTCTTTCTCTGTTTATCTCTTGTTTTTCTTCCATTCCCAAGGCCCTCCTTTTCTTTTTTGATTTTGGTAGTGTTTCTTTAATAGACATCTGTTAAGCATGAACTGCTGTGTACAAAGTGAGTTAGATGCTTTGGGTGCCTGTACTATAAACCATCATATAAAACTTCTGCTCTCAAAGGAGCTTATAGTACAGCAAGAAAGGTAAACAGCACAAAAATTAAGACATTCAAAGTGGGATCTACTAAAGTTATGAGGATGGGATAAGCATTATGAAACAGAGAGGATATTTAAAAATTTTAGCTTAAAAGTGTAGTTCGTGTCAGTAAGTCTTACTGATTTGGGTTCAGGAATACTGGCCATTGTGATTTGTTCTAAACTGTATAACAGATTCATCTATAATAACATGCAAAGTATGGTATATGTGATAATTATATGATACCTTTTAATGTTAATATTAAATATTAATGCAACCAAGTGGAGTTGAGTGAGAATTGAGAAACTGACTATTGTAAATTCTTTAAAAGAGTTTCCTGTTCTCTCTTTTCAATGCAGGAGAGCATATTGGTAATAAGATAAAAAGTAGATACTTTATATAAACAGGCCTATAAGGAACTATATGCTTGGCAGCACTACTTAATCAAATATACCATGGACCATCCCAAATTTTTAGTTATGTGTACAGCAGGAGAATGGTAATTTCATGGAATGAAGAGGTCATCAGCAGGAGACAGCAAAAGCAGTGTTCAAAGCCCAACAGAGGAAGTAGATGTCTTGGGAATAACCTCTAGCATGCATGAATGTGTTTAAAAAAAATTTGTAGAGAGTTCAGAGAATTTTATGCAAGATCCGCTGGATACATGTGTTTTGGGTTCTATAGCATATTGCTTTGGGGGTCACTTAGCAGGAATAAGAACTCTCTCCAATTTATTAGCCCCTCAAGTTCTCACACCATTAACTGATGGAATGATAATAATTGTTAGTTAACATTTTTGAGTGCTTACTACATATTTGAACTTTATGAGTGTAATCATCCAGTCTTCACAGCAAGTTCCTGAATCATGTCCTAGCATTCTTTTTCTTGGGCAGGTGAGGAAATAAAGGTGAAATGGCTTACTGGAGATAACTCAGATGGGAGCTGAAGCTATTAGCTATATTAAATACTGTTTCTCTAATAGTAAGAAAACGTCAGTTAATATTGATTTACATGATGCTTGGCAGTTTCAAAGGGCTTTGATATCTGCAATATTTTGTGATTAACACAGCACTGCTGCAAGGTATGTTAGGTCAGACAATGTATCTATCTTATTTTAAGAGATAAAAAAATTAAAACTCAGGGAAACTATCATGCCAAAGAACATATGAGCATTAAGTGAGAAAACTAATAGTCACCTTCAGGTCTCTTTACTCTAAAATCTAAGCATAATCCACCACAGTCTGATACCAGTTCATAATTTAAACACACAGACCTCTAATTTTAGGCAAATTTCCAATCATGCTGTTGAAATTCTAATAGTCTCTGGTGCATGGGAATGTAAATTTCAGTCTCTTAGCAATTATCTTATATACTATACAGTCTTCACTGGAGTTGCCAGATAAATGAGATGTCATTGCACTTAACAGCAAGGATCACTGCTGCTGGCTTTTGATTGGCTCCATCTGTTGCTAGGAGGAGTTGCTATCTCTCAGCAGCTGCCAACCAAGCAGACACTTCTGAGTGGAGCTGAGTTTAGGTTGACAGTACGTAGAAAAGGAACGTGTCTTAACCTGGCAAGGACATTCTTCACGTCGATGTTTTTGTCTTCTAGTGTGACAAAATGTCTGATTTTGATGCATTTCCTTGCTTTTTGTGGAGCCCATTTCTGTTTTTTTTTCTCATACTTAAATTTGTTTAATGGCTGACAGACCATATTTATGCACCTTACAGAAGAATAAGTAAATTGCAATTAACATATGAAATGCAGAATTTGGTTCCAGCTCTATTGAAAAAGTGATATGTTGTTTGATTAAAAAAATAAAGACTGCTTTTTCTAAATAAGGATTCTGGGCACACCTCATTTTCCTAGCAATTACAAAAGAGATTTAAAAATGTTCCCTTTAGGATTTTGATAAAAGAATGAGAATTGTCTGATTTGGATGGCTTCCCATGTTTAAAATCCTGTTTATCTGCAATGTTACTGAAATAGATGCTGGGGAAGGAAAAGAATTATGTTCATGCTTCCCTTCTTGCCTTTACTGATCATAGTCTGTCTGCCTGGAATGTTCTTCACCTTGTTTAACTAACTCCTCTTCACTCCTTAAGATCAGGCTTAAACACAAGACTTGTGATAAAACTTTCCACGTGTATCTCTCCCATTAACACTTCCTTCCTTCTTAGTGTCCTTACAGTTCTTCCTTTGTATGTCTAGGTTGATACTTAGAGCAGCTAACTCTTTTTTTTTTATTGCATTTTAGGTTTTGGGGTACATGTGCAGAAAATGCAAGACATTTGCATGGGTACACACATGGCAGTGTGTTTTGCTGCCTTCCTCCCCTTCACCCACATTTGGCATTTCTCCCCAGGCTATCCCTCCCCAGCTCTCCCCCCCAGATGTCCCTCCCCTCTTCCCCCCAATAGACCCCAGTGTTTGGTACTCCCTTCCCTGTGTCCATGTGTTCTCATTTTTCATCACCCACCTATGAGTGAGAATATGCGATATTTCATTTTCTGTTCTTGTGTCAGTTTGCTGAGAATGATGTTCTCCAGATTCATCCATGTCCCTACAAAGGACACGAACTCATCATTTCTGATTGCTGCATAATATTTCATGGTGTATATGTGCCACATTTTCCCAATCCAGTCTATCATCATGGGCATTTAGGTTGGTTTCAGGTCTTTGCTATTGTAAACAGTGCTGCAATGAACATTCGTGTGCATGTGTCCTTATAGTAGAACAACTTATAGTCCTTTGGATATATACCCAGTAATGGGACTGCTGGGTCAATTGGAATTTCTATTTCTAAGGCCTTGAGGAATCGCCACACTGTCTTCCACAATAGTTGAACTAATTTACACTCCCAAGAACAGTGTAAAAGTATTCCTTTTTCTCCACATCCTCTCCAGCATCTGTTGTCTCCAGATTTTTTTAATGATCACCATTCTAACTGGCGTGAGATGGTATCTCAATGTGGTTTTGATTTGCATCTCTCTAATGACCAGTGATGATGAGCATTTTTTCATATGTTTGTTGGCCTCATGTATGTCTTCTTTTGTAAAGTGTCTGTTCATATCCTTTGCCCATTTTTGAATGGGCTTGTTTTTTTCCTGTAAATCTGTTTGAGTTCTTTGTAAATTCTGGATATCAGCCCTTTGTCAGATGGGTAGACTGCAAAAATTTTTTCCCATTCTGTTGGTTGCCAATTCACTCTAGTGACTGTTTCTTTTGCCGTGCAGAAGCTGTGGAGTTTGATTAGGTCCCATTTATCTATTTTGGCTTTTGTTGCCAATGCTTTTGGTGTTTTGTTCATGAAGTCCTTGCCTACTCCTATGTCCTGGATGGTTTTGCCTAGATTTTCTTCTAGGGTTTTTATGGTGCCAGGTCTTATGTTTAAGTCTTTAATCCATCTGGAGTTACTTTTGGTGTAAGGTGTCAGGAAGGGGTCCAGTTTCTGCTTTCTGCACATGGCTAGCCAGTTTTCCCAACACCATTTATTAAACAGGGAACTCTTTATGCTCACTATTTTCTACATGGCCCCTTCCATTTTGAGCCCATTGAATGTCTAAAGTGCAAGGACCACGTTTTAGGTACTTTGGAATTTCTAGCACCTAGTCCTGTGCCTAGCCTCAAGAAACACCCCTCCTTAAAGCCCCAACATCAACCTCTAGACATTTAGTGAATTAGTATGTGCGTATTATGGTATGTTAATCTCCTTAATCTCTGAACAGCTCAATTCAGGCTCAGGTTTATCAAAAGTGACACTTAAAAGGGGGAGAAATCCCACCTCAACAACAAAATTTTAATTATATGTCTGATCTCTTAAATATGTTGACTGCCTCCAATCATATACAAACACAGATGTATTTGAGCATTTTCTAATGACAGTCTAAAAAATGGAGCACAGTCTGTTTAACCTGGAAGGAACTTCACAAAGTCAGTTGCCTACAAGCTCTATGACAGATGTGAAAGGAAGGCTCCCAGAGGAGACCTGACCTGCCTAAGGCCACCCAGAGGGCTGGTGGCTCTACTTCAACACCTAGCAGGCATTCTATTTGATTTTTTTCTGCCTCTCACTCGATTGTTCTGCAGAGGAAGTGTTGTGCTCACTTGTATATGCTCCATAGCACCGTCTTAGTTGTACATGTTGGATTCTCAGTAAATACTGAAATGAAATAGGGCTTCTCTTTTTCTTTTCATCATATTATTTTCATTGCAAAAGGTATAAAAGAGAAAAGATAGCTCTGATTTGGAGAATAAATGAAAGAAGAGGTGGTTCCTCAGCCTCTAGTCATACCAAGGATTAGAAGGTAAAAGTTTGCCTCTTTCTCCTTATTTCCCTGCTCCCTTACTTACCTGACTTCTACCCCTATACTCTCTTTTCTTCTTCTCAAGGTGGAGAATCTACCCAATTTCTACAGTGTGTTGAAGAGTATAATAATTCCAAATACTAAGCAGCAGTACCCTCTTTTCCTACATGCTCCTCGCTCCATCTGGAGCACCCTCCCTCTACTCTGCCTGGCCAATTTGTGCTCATCTTTGGGCCAGAGCTTCAATTTCACTGGCTACCAAACTGTAAATGCCTTTGTTGCCACCATACTCTTTCCCCCCATAGAGCTTATCATAATTTTTGTGTGTTCTTACTCACTCAATTAATGCCTGTCTCTCCGAGTCCACTGTAAGTTTAACAAGGTCAAAGACCATTTCTGTTGTTTCTATACCATTGGATATCTGTCATCTAGCATGTGGTACCTGGTACATAATAAGTGCTCAATACATTTTTACATTTACTTTAATTGAGTAACTAAACAATAATTAGTAGTTCTTGGCTATTTCTGCTAAGTGACTATTTAGTGGGTCCCTGTTTCTTTTAAGACCCTACTTGCAAGATAAAGAGAGCATTCAGGTTTCTCCCTGATGCTTGTCTTGGAATAATTTCTCCATGCCCAATGATTAATTAATCTTTATCTAGTCCTAATCTGTTCCCTTCCTGATATTGCAAACTCCCTTCTATTGCCTGTTTTTTTTTTTTTTTTTTTCACAATAATATTTTAGGTCCATGTTCCTTTGGACTTTCAGTACCTCACTGTATTTTCCTTATGGAAAGTGACCTCTCTACTCTACTTTCTCCCATGCATTTGCTATGCTTGCACATTAACTGATTTCTGGACAACCTTTAGGGAATTTTGTTTTTCTTTGAGATGGAATCTCACTCTGTCACTCAGGCTGGAGTGCAGTGTGCGATCTTGGCTCCCTCCCAGGTTCAAGCAATTGTCATGTCTCAAACTCCCAATTAATTGGAATAACAGGCATGTGCCACCACACCTAGCAAATTTTTGTATTTTTTAGCAGAGATGGGGTTTCGCCATGTTGGCAAGGGTGGTCTCAAGCTCTTAGTTGCGAGTGTGCAGCCCATCCTTGGCTTCCCAAAGTGCTGGGATTACAGATGTGAGCCACTGCGTTAGGTCAGCCTTAAGGGATTCTTAATGGTTTTGTGTCATGGATCACCTTGGCATTTTTGTGAAGCCTATGGATTCCATTTTCAGAATAATACTTTTAAATTTATAAAAATAGAAACTATATGAGATTTCAGAAAAATGGATTATAGTTATTTACAACTCTTGACTCTTACTTCTCATGACTGCCCCTAAGAAAGACCTGACTTGACCAAAATTGGCACCTACCACACTGCCCCCAGGCTCTGGCCCCAGGCAGTTGGAAGGTAATAGATTGGTTATCCAGGATTATAATGTTGGTCTGTCTCTGTTTAAGCTAAAAATTAAGGAAAACTGTTAGATCCCTTCTGGACAGCCACATTCTTAAGTTTTATATAGCCTTTAATAATCAGCCTTAATGACAGATATGTCCAGCAAATATCCAAATTGGTTTTAAAGTCAGTTGCACCATCATTTACTGATATTTAAAGTAGATCATTATAATTTAATAAGTACTACTGGTGGCTAACTCTGGGAGGAGGGCTGCCAGGTGACAGAGTAGGTGAGACTTTCCAACCCTGGACGCCTGGCAAGTGCTATTTAGCAACAATACCATTGTCCTCCTGAGCATGCCCTAGGGGTGGCAGAGGGGATTGCCTGTGTTCCCCTAGGTTTTGCCGGAGTTTCTGTTGGCTTTTGTGGGAGATGAACACAATCCATAGAGAAAACAGAACCCAGTGGGACAGGTGGAGCAATGCACACAGGGAAGAAAAATAAAATGCATAAATACCTGAGGCAGCTTTGTAATTTCAATACGGAAATGAAGTCCTTCTAATGAAGAAATATCTAACAGAATCATTGTATCTTGCAAAGACTATCTTAGGCTGCGATCTGGAAGACATGAGTTTAATTACTGGCTCAGTGTTTTGTGCCTTACTCATTGCACAGAGAGCACATCGACAACTTCATGTGACATTCCAGTGGTTCTCATAGTCTGGAGTCACTCCTCTTCCCTTCAAGCAGTAAACTCATCAGGGAATATTTAATTAACAAGAATTTCTGGAGCATTTTTAGTGTATCGGCACCGTTAAAACATTCTTTTGGAAACCACATCATATCCTGCATAATGCCTAGAGCAAAATTAAGCATAAAATATGTATTTGAGGAGTTTCTGTAGACTTATTACATGTTTCCATATAAGTAATTATGGTGTACTGTGTCATAGAAGTCTTTCAGCCTGTTATTCAAAAGAGACCTACAATTTCTCATTTTTAAAATACAATATACATTAGGAGAGGAAACAGTCTGAGGAATATTTCAGACATATGAAAGAATAAGTCATGTCCTCAAACACTATAGAAGTACGCATTTACATACAACCAATTTGTATGGTAATCACAGGCCAATCTCATCCAGAATTTCTCAGCAACACAAATCAAGTTTGAATTTACAGAGTGTAGTCAAAAGTGATATAATTTCAGCTACAAATTTCTCCAAATTGGTGGGAGCAGGAAAGCTATTTCTACTTCTTGGCCTTCCCTCAATCTGAGACATTCTTCTCCAATTTCTTCTGCCTATCAAAATCATGCAAAACCCAAGTAAAACTACATCTTTTGTGAAGTATTATATTGACTCCTCACTGATACAGTTTGAATATTTGTCCTGTCTAAAATCACACGTTGAAATTTGATCCCCAGTGTTGGAGGTGGGACCTGGTGGGAGGTGTTTGGGTCATGAGAGCACATCCTTTATGAATGGGTTGGTGTCATTCTTGAGGAATTGAATGAGTTCTCACTCTTAGTTCCCATGAGATCTGTCTGTTAAAAAGAATCTGGCATGTCCTCTTGCTCCCCCTCTCACCAGGTGATATGCAGACTCCACGTCCCACGTCCCCTTCCGCCATGACCAAAAGTTTCCTGAGGCCTCACCAGAAGCAGAGGCTGGTGCCATGTTTCTTGTAGAACCATCAGTAAAATAAACCTCTTTTTTTTTTCCTTTGAGACAGAGACTTGCTTGTCACCCAGACTGGATGGAGTGCAATGGCATGGTTTCAGCTCACTGCAGCCTCCACCTCCTGGGTTCAAGTGATTCTCCTGCCTCAGCCTGCCGAGCAGCTGGGATTACAGGCATGCACCACACCTGGCTAATTTTTATATTTTTAGTAGAAATGGAGTTTCACCATGTTGGCCAGGCTGGTCTGGAACTCCTCACCTCAAGTGATCTATCTACCTCGGCCTCCCAAAGTGCTAGGATATTACAGGCATGAGCCACTGTGCCTGGCCAAAATAAAACTCTTTTTAAAATTAATTACCCAGCCTCAGAAATTCCTTTATAGCAACACAAAATGGACTAAGACACTCACCAAATAGAAATATTTCTTCCTTCTTTTGTGTTTCTACCCTACTGCTCTTCTACATTGTTTTTAATCATCCTTATTTTTCACTTACCTATCTATCTGTAGTTAATTATAAACTCCGTGAGATCAAGGGACAGATGACATTTTTCTCCTCTTCTTGCTAAATAATCCAGTGCTTTGCAGATAGCAGTTCAACAAATGATGATTGTCTGATTAAATGAATGAACAAATGAATACATGAGTTAATGAAGCTGAGAGAACCTTAGTTTTATTCAGTATAGATATTTGGGATGACTACTGATTGCTGTGTGCCATGCGCTGTGTTCAGTCTTGGGTATACAGTGGTGAACTTGTGCTTACCACAACAGCATGAATGGTCTAATATTTTAACAACAGTTACAAATGCTTTCTCAATGTTAAAGAATATATATTCAGAAATGCAGACATTTTACCATTTTTGAGAATGTATGGAAAAATCTGTGGCTCTTAAAAACTGAACACACATTGGAGTACAGAAGGGAGCTTTCAAGAAATATAGTGAGCATAAAGAAAGCTGTGGGTTTAGCTATCAGCGCCTAAAAAGTATTAAACATGTCAACCATGTCAAAACAGCACTGCTAACTCTGGAGATGTTAGAGATTCTATTTCAGCTCAAAACAGTATTACTTTTTGATCTTATCCAAACCATTTCTCGCTTAAAATCCTCAGTTTTATAATCAAGTATTCATTCCCCTGACAAATGAGTATTCTGTGGATTAATTATTGTAAAGCACTTTGCAAATGAAAGGCCTCTATAAATTCTAAGTGGTATTGTTATGTTGTGGGTGATGTGCCAGTGAAATATTGACAAAAGCCCTTATTTACTAAAGCCTGCATTGATGTATTAAACCCTTGCTGTAGAACAGTGCCTTTGGGAGTCTTATATATTCTTTTCTTTAGATATGTGAATTGGCAATTAAAAATAATTATATTGCAGTAGTCTGTCATGCCAGTCCAGAAATCTGCATTGAACAACATAGGATGCAGTCTTTAAGTTCCAATTACCAAACAGTATCCTTTTCTCTTCCTTTTTCAAACAAAGTATTGCATGTGAACCAGTCTAGCAAACCTGGAGACTTTTTAAATTTTTAAAATTTTTGCTTCATAGCATATTTGCAGAAAAGTGAATGAATCAGTCTTGTTTGTGGGCTAGGACTCAAATTGTGAGAAATTCTAGCCAAATAGGTTTCTCCCTCTGTATTAACTTTTTGAAACAGGCATACCTATATATTGACCCTAGTACTTTGATTGTTCTTGACATGTGTTGGTAAAAGGGATAGTAAAGGGTGAGCAATAACCATGCTGTGCCAAAAAGAAGTCTAGATAATGAAACTTGAATAAAGCAATTTGAAAGAAGTTAGGTTCTCATTTGGGAGCACTTTGCTGACTAGCTGGATTTTATTCCATTTGTGAACTTGCATGTAAGCCTCTCTTCTCTGAGTTTGGACTGAAATGTGTTCAGGCATCATGTTATCAGTGCAAATGACAGAAGAGAGTTAGACTGCACAACCTAAGTACTCCACATGTTTTCTTCTGAAATCTAAAGTTTGGCCCTTAAGAGTATTTTATTTCTAAATTTAACAATATCAAGTTTGCAGGACATTTCTTGAGGGATTGTGAGAGTTTCATAGAGACTTATAGATTACTGATGAGCAGTAAACTTGTAAAGAGCAATCTTTGATTTCTTCTGAAGCTCTAATAATGTTCTTTGTAAAGAACTATAGAATATGTAAAGATGATAAATATTAATATGTTTTCAGATGTTGTATTTTCTTATTTAATCAGACAACTTTTAAAGATTTGGTTTACAAATAAAACAAGGCTGGGCATGATGTCTCACACATGTAATCCCACCACTTTTAGAGACCAAGGCAGGAGTATCACTTGAGCTCAGGAATTCGAGACCAGCCTGGGCAACATGGCAAAACCAGAACTTTACAAAAAATATGAAAATAAGCTGAGCATGATGGTGTATGCCTGTGGTCCCAGTTACTGGGAAGGCTGAGGTGGGAGGACCACTTGAGCCTGGGAGGTCAAGGCTGCAGTGAGCCGTGATAGTGCCACTGCACTCCAGTCTGGGTGACAGAATGAGACCGTGTCTCAAAAATAAATAAATAAGATAAAATACATTGTAGGCCAGGCGTGGTGGCTCAGACCTGTAATCCCAGCACTTTGGGAGGCCAACTCAGGAGGATTGCTTGAGGTCAGGAATTTAAGACCAGCCTGGGCAACATGGAGAAACCCTGTCTCCACCAAAAAAAAAAAAAGGAAACAAAAAAAATTAGCTGCTGTGGTGGTGTGCACCTGTGGTTCCAGCTACTTGGGAGACTGAGGTGGGAGGATTGCTTGAGCCTGGAAGATGGAGTTTTCAGTGAGCTGTGATCCTGCCACTGCACTCCACCCTGGGCAAGAGAGCAAGACTCTGTCTCAAAAAATAATAATAATAATAATAATAATAATAAATTAATTATTTGTGTCGCAGTTTCAAAATCAGAGTTGTATTGGAATCACTGTCAAAAATTCAAGTGTTTGTGATAAAAATAGTCCATACCAACTTGATTTTGACAAATATTTCAGGGAAGAGATTATGTGATTTTATATGAGATTCACTATTCTTTAAAGAGAAAGTCTAGATTTATGTTTAAGATAGTCTATCAGAACAATCATTCTAGATTAATATATTTTGATATTGCTTCCTGTTGAAACATTTTATTAGTATTTCTGCTGTGATTATATTAAGCTCTTATTCACTGGATAGAAAATTAGGAGAGAAATATAGACATTAATTTGATATCTCCACACTTGGATATTCTGTCTTTGAATTCTTCTTAAATATAAAACATTATTTTGAGGCTTTATATGTGTTGTATAATTATCTAGGAGAGGTGGCATCTGAAGTCCATACTGCTATGGGCAGTGACTCTACTGGGATGGGCATGAGGTGATCCCTGGTATATAATTAGTGCCAGCGGCATGATGGCATAGTAGTGTAAATATCTTCAAAATTAACATGCTGTTTTGTAGTGGATAGACAAGTGAACTGGGAGTGAGGAAATCCAATTACTACTTCCAGTCCTGCCATTGACCCACACCAACAAGTACTGTGCCTTGCCAGAAGGCTCTAGGCAGTTCTCTTAGACAGGTCTCTTTCTGTAAGCCAGAGAGAGTAGGAGGTGGGAGGTAACTGAATGCTATGACTGAATGCTAGTAAGAGAATGAGGCAAGATTCATACTGTTTCTTCTCCATCACTCTGAGTCTTAAAACCTCATTTTTTTTTTTGTCACTAGAAACAATATGTTTATATCTGCATAGAACCTCTGTCTTTGATTGGTAGGATAATTGCTAGAGTCCATTGGTATTATTCTAAGATAGGGTCTGAAGGCCAAAATTCTAAGAGTTTGTGTCTCAAGAAACCAAACCTTTTGATGACTTCCTAGTTTTATTTGCTAAAGAGAGCTCTCTTAATGGTAAACAATATATCTTTATAGAAAGATATTATTTTTTTTCTGAAAGTAGTTACCTAGTCTAATTAGGGTTTATTTACCTCTATCAATTTAGAAGATTACTGTTGCTTACCTTTTATTTTATGTTATAGTTGCAACATTTTTCTCTATCACCCAAAATATGTTAGAAGATCTGGAAGAAAGGAAAGAAAGCAAAAACAGCATTTTAAACTTTAAAAACACAAACTGTGATATCTTTCTATACAATCTCATGTACTTTACTTGTAAGTGTAGCAGTTATTCTGCTTTTATACGATCCAATAGCTGTGCTTCACCAACCTAGGTTGTTTCGATTCTTTGCCTAAGGAGACAGGAAGCTACACTTAAAAAGGAGAAAAAGAAAAGAGTGATAGTGGTGACAAGAAACAGTACTATGACCAGAATGTTTGGTCATATGTTGAAATCCTAACTCCTAAGGTGGTAGTTTTAGGAAATGGGGCCTTTGGGAGGAGATTAAGTCAGAAGGGCTCTCATGAACGGCATAAGTGTTCTTATAAAAGAGACCCTGGAGAGCTAGTTAGCCCCTTCCTCCAAGTAAGCCGTCAGTGAAATGGTGTGTTAGTCTGTTTCACGCTGCTGATAAAGACATACCTGAGACTGGGAAGGAAAAAAAAGGTTTAATAGACTCACAGTTCCGCGTGGCTGGGCAGGCCTCATGATCATGATGGAAGGCAATGAGGAACAAGTCCCGTTTTAAAGGGATGGCAGCAGGCAAAGAGAGAACAAGAGAGAAGCAAAAGCGGAAACCCTGTATAAAATCATCAGCTCTCATGAGATATATTCAGTACTATGAGAACAGTATGGGAGAAACCACCCCCATGATTCAATTATCTCCTACCAGTTCCTACAACTTGTGTGAATTATGGGAGTAAAATTCAAGATGAGATTTGGGTAGGGACAGAGACAGCAGACATCATCTATTAACCAGAAGAACAAGCACTTACCAGACACTAAATCTGCCATCACCTGGATATTCAACTTCCCAGCCTCTGGATCTGTAAGAAATATATTTATAGTGTTATAGTCTGGTACAGCCACCCAAACAGATGAAGATAAGCAAGAACTAGGAGAAACAACCCTGAATCAAAAGAATCTTGACCTCGTGATCCTCCTGCCTCGGCCTCCCAAAGTGCTGGGATTACAGGCATGAGCCACTGCACATTGTGAAATTATTATTATTTGCCTTCCTATGTCTACTAAAATGACATTAAATTGTCATGTCCCAAGCAATTCTCCCACCTCAGCTTCCTGAGTAGCTGGAACCACAGGTGTGCATCACTACACCTAGCTAATTTTGTTTATTTTTTATGGAGACGTGATCTCACTATGCTGCCCAGGTTGGTCTCAAACTCCTGGGCTCAAGTGATCCTTCTGCCTTGGCCTCTCAAAGTGTGGGGATTACAAGTATGAGCTGCCTTGCCTGGCCTGTAGTGATTCTTTTTTAAAAAGTGACATCTGTAAGATTCTTAAACTGTTATGTCCACAGAATAATTAATAAATTAAAAGTGTTTTATAAAAATATATACCCATATATCAGATATTCTTATTATCCAGGAAGCTGTCCTACTCAATGGTAGTAACTCACCAGATGATAATAAGAAAAGCAGTTTATTCATGCACGAATACATGTACAGTCCATGAGCTGGAGACATGACAATTTAATGTTTAATAGACAAGGAATAGTGACATTGTATATGTAGATAGATAAATAACTACACACATATATGCAGAGGTAAGAAATACACACATGTAAAGATGTTTTTAGATGTATATGTGTATATACATGTATGTTATATACATTTTTTATATGTTTACTTTTTTTTGACATAAATAACTTTATAGCTTACCAGACCAGAATTGATTCTGACTCCTACATTGTTATTAACAAGGATACAACCTTCATGTAACTGGGTAGGGTGTACGTTTTAACTTTAATACAATATAATTTAAAAACTTGTCTTTTCTGTGTAGCAAGTGGAATTTTGCAGCTAGTTACATGAAGAAGTGAGTATGATGAAGACCTGGGAACTTGAGAGGTGAAGTCCTGGCCCTGCTACTCATTGGCAGCACAGCTTGGGCAAATGAATACTCTGTGTCAGGTAGTATGCTATGTGTTTCACATGCTTTATCTTACTTAATCATTAGCCCATGTAGATGCTGCAAATACTGATAAAACATATTAGCGGCATATTTACATAGAAGCTGAATTTCTGAGAGGAAATTCATCTGGAGTTGCATTGCTAATAAATGGCACGCGAAAGGGGTGGGCTTAGCTGGCTTCAGTAGGCTTGCCATTAACCACTGCAACTAGGAATTGTACCCTATAGACAGATATAACTCCTACAAGTTCCCCTTCTTCACTACTTCATGGAAAACTCCTACACCTTTATCTGAAGCCATGATTTAAGTGTTACTTAGAGATATGATCAGTAGGCAGTGTAGAGCAGCCAAATCTTTTTTCAATTATTGTTATTTTTAATTGAGAAATCCTAATTGTACACATTTATGGGGTACAGACTGTTGTTTTGATATGTATGTACAAAGTGGAATGATTAAGTCAAGCTAATTAACATAGTTATCATCTCCCTTATAATTTCCTGTGGTAAGAAATTTGAAATTTACTATCTTAGTAATTTTACATTACACAATATATTATTATTGATTATAATCACCCTGCTATGCAATAGATATCGGAACTTATTCCTCTCGTCTAACTAAAACTAAAACTTTGTACCCTTTGACCAACAACTTCTTTGCCTTTACTCCATCCCCAGCCAAGAGGAGATATTAGCTGAGTGTGACTCCAAGCTCCCATGCAGAGAAATCATCTTGCAAATGTCACCTGATCTCTTTGAGCTTCCGTTTTCTCATCCATAAGGGAAAGATGATAAAACCCTTTCTGAAGGGTTACTGGAAGGTTGAATGAGGCACTGTGAGCTGTGTTATAAAATAAATTATTTTAACTGGGCCTGATCTCTCTCTATAATCCCTATTTTGTAAATTCTGCTTATTCCCCTGGTAAGGAGATAACTGGCATTTATTGGACATCTAATCGTACCAAGAGCTGTTTACACTAATTAATATTAACTACAAACTTAGAAATTTGATGGTGTTACTCCAATTTTGTAGTCAATAGGCAAAAGTTAAAAGTGGTTAACTCTCCCACATAATGAAAATAAGAAGAGATACAGCCAATAATCCTACTCTGGGCTGTTTGTTCTTCTTTTCTACAGGCTGGAGCCACGTCTGTGCTGTACCCAGCAAGCTTCCAGTCTGTTCCTCACACCTGTTGTCTTAGAATGGTCGTTATATTTTCCTCTTTGAATCATTTTTTTTTTTCATATATTCCAGTGGCTGTTCTTTCTTGTTTTATTCTTTCTTTCATTTTGGCACAAAAGCTGAGATGCTATTGTGTTGCGCCAAATCACCAGTCACGTTATCTATTTGGTTTTTATTGTAACACTTGTCACTGTCTATTGATGTGTTTAGCTAGTTACTAATGAAGTCTTTCAATAGAATGTAAGTTCCAGGAGACCAAGGATCTTGTCTATCTTGTCTGGTCCTGCATCCCAGCACTTAGAATAGAGCCTGGCATTGTAAATACATAATTAATAACTCTTGAATAAATAAATGAAGGATGCTCAGCTATTTCCCCAAATCTATTTTCTATCATTTGAGACTGATCAAATCATTTTAAATATAACCTTCAGTTTGCTGCATGATGATCAGTGTTTTCCTTGAATGTCAACTAATTTCCTGGAAAGGTTTCTTGGTGGTAATAGACTTGAGTATCAGCGAGAGCCATAGCAGGATGTCAAAGCACTCGGACATGGGGTCTCTTTTGGTATCGTGAATGGCAGTTCTATGATAAAAGTTACACATGAGAGCTTCGGAAATATTGAAGACATTTAAAATGCAAATAGACTGTTTATATCTTGAGTTCACAGTGTGCAGCCAGTCTTTAAAGTGCCATTCCAAATAAAAAAATGGATTTAGAACAAGGGTCCATGTGCCTTGGTAACCAGCACAAGCTAGTTTTGGGATAGAGTAAAATTTTGTCTACTTTGATAGTGAAAAGCCATTAAATAAGAATTAATTTGAGCTCTTTTGCTTGAGTCCATTTATCATTGCCCAAATCCTAATTATGAACACTTTATAGTTGATGATTCAAGAAAATAGGATGGCTATGGATGAACTTCCAGGCTTTCAATTGAAAATGTGGAATCATAAATTAAAAATATCATTTGGATTTTAAATATAAATTACATCTGGATATCAGCTATGACAAAAAAGCATACTATAATTTAGTTAAAATTTTAAAAATTAAGCACAGGCAAAAAAATCTAATTTTGTAGGACTATTCATGAATCCTTTGGGAAATAGATACAATGTTTTGTCTTTTGCTTAAATGATACCTAGATGGTTTATGTAATTGTGCTTCAGCTTTGACAGTATTTCTTGATGTCTGTGTTAAGTGTATTCTGCATTAACTGCTATTAATTGCCCTGTTTCCTGCTGTGAATTTGTTTTTTCTGTTAGGTAATTGTATTTTGTGAATGGTGCATCTTTGTCACACAGAGTAGCATTGTGGTTCACAAACTAATTTTTTCCCTGGCCAGAGATTGCTTGAAAACTTGTCACTTCTATTAAAAGTTATGCCTATAATGAACATCCCAAGTCCTGAAGCAATTTTGGAAGATATTTTTTATTCTAAAGCCTTTCCTTCAACTTATTTCTAGGAGTGATTAATGCCTTATTAAAGAGTAACTGACAATAACTACATTTTCTTGATAACTGAGTTTGTCAAGGAAAGTTACTATACCAGGAAACCCTTTTTTGGCTTAGGCTGGGTTAAGGAAGTATCTTTTGTCTGTGCTTATGCTCTAAGGTGCTTATATTTGTTGTAGCATTTTCCACTTTAAAAAAAATAAGGTAATGTATCCCTTTCCACTAGTAGATGGTAAGCATCTCAAAAGCAGATGATCCAGATGCCATGTCAACCTTTGTAAATTCAAATTATGGCATAGTTCTTGGCACACAATAAGTATTAAATAAATAGTTGTTGAACTTGAAACCTAGGTGATTTTAATTTATACTCTCAGAGACATTTAAGGTTTTGCAGTTATCTGCCCGTCCACTGAAGGACCCCAGTCTACTTTGGGGTTAGTGGTCTTACTGTTTTGGCTAGCTTTTTAAATGTAATCTATTCTCACCTGCACTGGCTTTCTGAGCTTTTCTCATGATTGCAGATTCTAGTCTTTGATGCAGCAGACCTGATAACTAAACACACTGAAACACTAAGCTAAATTTCACAGATTGTTAATCTCTGAGCTGAATAAAGCTATATGCTTAGCGTTGTGTTAAGTATCATGATGATACAAAGAAAATACAAGACACAGTTCCTCCCTGATTTATTTGGAGAGACAGTATTCAAAAAGAGAATACAAGTGGAGAATGAGATAGTATAATCAGCAGTGACTTGTGAAGTGTAGATGAGGGTAAAGAAGTGACACTAACGGAATTGGTAAATAAAGTAAGGTTCATAAATTATTATGATAGGCTACATGATTGGTTCTAAACCGTGAAAGTTAAGCAAAAACAAACAGGGTGATTGACAAGATTTATTTGGAGAAAAAGATTTAGTATAGTCAAATGCTGTATTTTTCTCATTTTAGGCCTGGTAGTCTTTAATTTATTCTGAGTCATTCAGAGAATTCCATTTATGTTTTATCATTATTTCAGCTTTTATTTCAAGTTTGTAAATTGTCTTATCATTTTAGAAGTGGATAAATGTTTTCTGAAGAAAACATTTTGAACGGAAAACGTATTTTACGGCAACACTTCTGTACATTGTAAGTGTGCATGCCATGGCTCAGCAGCAGACATATAATGTCTTAAAGTTTCCCATAAGTTATCAAAACCCTCCTCTGCTATCATGGAACTTTGTAGTATTTGATCACTTGTTGATAAAAATGAAGATAATTAAACAAAAATCAATCTCAAGTGTATACTCAGAACAACAATAAACCATTATCTTAAAAGTTTTATAAATATTAATCAGCATAATCGATCAAATAATTTCTTTCTGCATTCAGTATGAATCAATTTATTCCATTCTCTCTTTTGTGCCTTTTTTGGAAACCATTTAACATTTCCTTGTTGAAAACCTCTGTATCTTCCAATTGTGAGCGTATGTAAAACAACCAAAACTGGTCATGATCCCAGAAATCAATCAATTCAGTCAGATTGCAGATCTTTCTGAGCAACTGAAAAAAAAGGGTAGCAGATTTCTGCCTGTTTTAAATTCTCCACAACTCAGTAACACCACCTTACTCAGCACTTAGTAACGCTGAATGGAAATAGTGAATGAGAACTCTTCCAAACAGAGTCTACCATTGATGCATATTAGAGTTAGAGGGTTTTTTGATTTGGTAAGGACCTTTGGGAGGCTTAATAACTCCATCAGAAAAGTAACCTCTCTCTGATGGGTGCCAACAGCACATGTAATAGAAAATTTAACCAAAACTCTGATGATATACAATTCAGAGCTGTAGGACTCATCATTTTACTCCTTAGCTTTTTAAAGTTCATATTGTAGCAAAAGTATATCTGTTACTTCAATATTCAGTTATCATCTCCTTATTGAAATTTTCACTTGCTTCAGAGAAATGAATGGCTGCCTTTTTCTAAGCCTGCCATTCTTTGCTTATATAAGTTTGATATATTTTTGTTTAATTGAATGTGTATCCATTGCTCCTAAACTGCAGTCTCCTCAGGGACAGGCACCAGGTTATGCTAATTTTTGTATCTCCAGCACATTGTAAATACTCAAACATTTGCTGTCATAGTTAATGAACACACTATTAGTTGACTTGATTATCTTTGGTTATTTCCACCAAAACAAGATAACCTTGGAATAGTCTAGAATACTCTCACAGTAGGATGGTATTTATTTTACTTCATGCAAGAAGTTTTAATTACTAAAGGCAGCCATGAAAATAATTTTAGCTAGACCTAAAACGTGGTTCACGGCAGAAACACCAAAAATGAAAGTATAATTAGTTTTTTGGACATTTCAATTTCATTAGAGAGGATAGGAAGTACACAAGAGCTTCAAAAGTGAAAAGAATGTCAGGTTATAATGAGAAAATGAATGACAGTAACTGAACTATGACAGATTCTTAGAAAAATGCTTATTTACATAGGCCAGTTTTGAAAAAACAATGATATTTAATTTACTTATGTTGCATTCCCTGTAATAAGCTGATATTCTTCATAAGTCATTGATCTGGAAAAATCAGTTCTTGACATGAAGGTATTTTCTTGAGATTGTAGTGAAAAGGGCATGAGGTTTAGACCCAGGAGCCTTGAATTTTAGTATTGGCTTAGCCCATTAGAAATAATGTGGTTATGGCCAAGTTCCTTTATTTATTTGAGGCTTATATATTTCATCTGTAAAATGGAGATAATAATTCTGCTCTGACAGGTATTAATTGCTTATCAACTACTAAGGGTAATGGGAATTAAATTGGCAGGAGATCATTTATATTACATTTCACGTCATAGGGCATCAGTGTACTCAAGGCTTGAACATCTGAATGTGTCCGGTCATAGTAAATCCCAAATAGTACTTAGTATACAATAGCTTGTTATATGTCTCTGTAATGTGTCTTTGAATAAAGGCTATGTCTCCACTTGTACATCGGTGGAACCTAACTAGAGTAGCTCCTGGGCAGTCCATTCAGCTTGTTGAATGTAAATCCCAGTAACATACATAACTTCAGAGTCACCAGCAAACTGATATGAGCCCAGTGTTTGCTGCATAACACCAGGGCCAATGAGTTAAAAGTCCAGCTTCCCCAATAGTTTTCTAGGTGACTCCAGGAACTCATTTCAAGACTTCCAGCCTGATGATTCTATGACTTTATGAAAGCCAATATATTACATTAGAGCCTGCCTAGATTTCATTATTTTCTGAGTTATTGGGAACTTGAGATTAGGAGTTTTGTTTTCTTTATTCTCTAACTCTATTGATTTGCCTTGAGAATCATGACAAACATTACTCTCTCCCTGTGGTATGGTAGATAAAAGGCAGCTCTGCAGTGTGACCTGCTTCTCAAAAATCAAATCGATCAATACATTTTGTTCTTCCTTTTTTTTTAAAATCTCCTTTCTCCTCTGTCACCATCTCCTGCATTTAGCTAGAGTCTCATATCATTGGGAAGCCAAATTGCAAAGGTAATATTATGTTTTTTTACATTGTTGTCTGAAACTTCTGCTGTAAAGATTATTTGAAGACAGAATGAGATATAGCAGCAATTGGGGCATATTTTAGCAGCTATCTCAAATAATTTTATTAGCCAGATTTCCATTTAAGAATATTAATTGAGCCAGGCATGGTGGCTCACATCTGTAATCCCAGCACTTTGGGAGGCTGAGGTGGGCAGATCATGAGGTCAGGAGATGAAGACCATCCCTGCCAACATGGTGAATCCCATATCTACTAATACAAAAATTAGCTGAGCGTGGTAGTGCACGTCTGTGGTCCCAGCTACTCGGGAGGCTGAGGCAAGAGAATTGCTTGAACCAGGGAGGCAGAAGTTGCAGTGAGCTGAGATTGTGCCACTGCACTCCAGCCTGACAACAGAGTGAGACTCCGTCTCAAAAAAATATATATATTAATTGAACGTCCACAATGGGCAGGGTGCCTGTGCCCTGTGATCATCAGCATGTCACCAAAAGCAAAATGCAAATATTCCATGATCCTCCTCATCAAGAACTTTGCAGTGTAAAAAGGATGTTGAGGTTTAGAGTAATGATTTTCTAGGTTCCAACTAGTAGAAAATAGGGACAAGAGTGTAAATTGGGATCAAAGTACAGTTTTATTATTAGCGGTAAGTGTCTAGCAGCTGGAAAAGCTGCAATGCAGAATTCAGTGTTGCTCTAAGACAGACATGAAGGATTATTTCTGAGTCTCTGAATTAGACCTCAGCGTCTACCTGTGGAGAAAGCTGTGTCTGTAAGTAATCCCAAATGCTCTTATGCATTCAGCTTCCTGGAGTTCGTCTGGTAGAGCGGGAAAGAAGGAGAATTTCAGGCTTTTATGCATGCAGTAAGATGAGAGAACCTGGGCTCTGTTTTAGAAGTACTGAGCACATGGGAATAGGAGGGAAAATTATTTGTGGCTATGCAAGTAGTGATATAAGATAGCGTTTCTCCCACCAACCACTCTCTCACCACCTTTGAACCTATATGGCCCTGTTCATATTTTACATGGCCCAGTGAACATCAAGGTTTGACCAGTGAGATTACTTACATCTCAAATGGAATAAAGATGTAGGGGGAGTGACTGAAAATTGGTTTCTCTGTTGGTGGCAAAGGAAGTGGTGAAAATTTACCTTTCTTTTTTTTTTTTTAGACGGAGTCTCACTCTGTCACCCAGGCTGGAGTGCATTGGTGCTATCTCGGCTCACTGCAACCTCCGCTTCCTGGGTTCAAACTATTCTCCTGCCTCAGCTTCCTGAGTAGCTAGGATTACAGGCACGCGCCACCAAGCCTGGCAAATTTTTGTGTTTTTCTAGTAGAGACGGGGTTTCACCATCTTGGTCGGACTCTTAACTTCGTGATCTGCCTGCCTCAGCCTCCCAAAGTGCTGGGATTACAGGTGTGAGCCACCGCAGCAGCTGAAAATTCTCTCCCAACCAGGAGTGATAACATCTGTTCACAAATAACTGTTGTAACTACAATCTCCTAAAAATCAAAGTCCTATAGCTATTTAATTATATGTGTGTAGAAATTTTTAATCCTTTCGTGAATAGAGCTGAATATAAATGATCAAATAAATGCGTATGCTCAACCTCATCCTTTAATGAAGAGTTTAGTTGCCTCTCTGATGTCAAAAATTTAATAAAGATAATATTTGTTTTGTTTGGAAAGAAAACAAGTTGAATCACAACTGAAAAAGAACTTTTCATACATTTATTACTATTATAAATAACATAAATGATAATAGTTCCTATATACTGTGGTTCCATATATGCTGGCGCCACACTAGGTGTTTTACGGTGGTTGTTTATCTAGTATTTTAGATAACATTCAAAAATACGTTTTATGCCATGTTATGAAAATTGTTTCATACTTGTTGTACCTTTACATTGTTTTTCAAGGGCCAGTCCAAGAGCCACCTCCTCTGGGAAGTCTCTCTTAGTTTTCCCTCACATACATCATTTCTTAATTCTAGGAAACACTATAATACTGCTTGCAAAACATGGTCATCCCTTTTTCAACAGCCCAAGGCATCCATTTTATCTGTTCATATCTTTCATGTCCCACTTACCTCATGGGCAGAAATTAAGATCTTCATGTCTTTTCACTCTCCCTGAGCAATCACATCTAGTGCCTTCTGTACAGTATATACTCCTTATGTAATTTCTGTAGACGTGAAACTATTCAAAAGAATGAACTTATTTATTTATTTGAGATAAGAGTCTTGCTCTGTTACCCAGGCTAGATTGCAGTGATGTGATCTCGGCTTACTGCAACTTCTGCCTCCCAGATTTTAAGTGATTCTCCTGCCTCAGCCTCCCAAGTAGCTGGGATTATGGGTGCTTGCCACTACACCTGGCTATTTTTTTTCCTGCATTTTTAGTAGAGACGAGGTTTCACCATCTTGGCCAGGCTGGTCTTGAACTCCTGACCTCATGATCCACCCGCCTCAGCCTCCCAAAGTGCTGAGATTACAGTCGTGAGCCACTGCTCCCGGTCAAGAATGAACTTCTTAATGTGGGAAATCATATTGTTATATATGTGTTTATATATAAATATACATATACATATATTTATATTTATATATAATGGGTGAGGCATGTATTTGTTATGTTTTAGGTAAGCCCTGGATACATTATACTCAGAGGACTACCCCTAATCCCTTGACCTCAGTCCTTTGGGATATCTGAAAACTATTTGCCCATTTGTTGCTAAGTGCCCAGGCTGAGGTCACAGTGCTACCTTCAGCCGCATGGAGACACCTGTGAAGTCATTACACAGATTATGTGTCTAATATAGGGCCTCTCAGAGGTGTATATCAATCTCAACTTAATGCCAGGCCACAATATCTTCACACATGAATAGTGTCCCCCAAATTCATGTCTACTTGGAATCTCAGAATGTGACCTTATTTGGAAATAGCACTCTACATATATAATTAATTAAAGACCTTGAGATGATGTCCTACTTGATTCAGAGTGGGCCCTAAATCCAGTGACTAGTGTCCCTGTAGGAGAGTCGCAGAGATACATAAGGAGAAGGCCGTGTGAAGACAGACGCAGAGGGTGAAGTAATGAGGCTACAAACCAAAAAACACCAAAGATTTTCATTAACCCTCCAAAGCTAGGAAAAGGCAAAGTAGGATTCTTCCCTAGAGAATTCAGAGGGAAGATGGCCTTGCTGACATTTTGGTTTCAGAATTGTGAGATAATACGTTTCTGTTGTGTAAGCTACCCAGTTTGTGGTAATTGTAGTGACAGCCCCAGGAAAGGAATATACCCTACACACTGAATGTGAGAGGCTGTAGAAGGTGTTATGGGAAACGCACCACAAACTTCTGGGGCCTCATCATTCAGTGTGGTGAGTAAGCGGAAACCAGCACTTCTCTTGTCAAATCCTTTTTGTAATACAACAGAATTTTAAACAATAAATAAGGCTTCAAAAAAGGCCTCGAGTTTACATTTTTAAGACAGGCTTTCTGTGGAAATATATCTAAGGCATCATGTCAAAGTATCGAACATTTAAACTAAAAATTAGAATATTTTAGCATATATTATTATCCTTTATCCTGTTTCTGGTTTTGTTTTGCACCTATCAACAGTCTATTGTCAGATCCTAGCACTCCAGCTAACTGATTAACTTTGGCAAGTTACTCTTTCTGCCTCAGTTTCCTCATTTGTCAAATGAGCATGATAGTGTCTAGATACAGATTTGTTGTGAGAAAAAATAAAACCATAATTGTAAGGCATTTGGAGCAGTATTTGGTACATAGGAAGTGCCTAAATCTTGTCAGATGGTATAAAAGTTTCTACTCAGTGACTTGAGATTTGCTTTGGAGAGGCACAACTATTGATTTTATAATAGCAAAAGACTTATGTGACAAGAAATGAGATTGTGCAAAATATTTTGTAATCACAGATAATTTTAATGTATGGAGAGAAAGTAAAATATTGAGTTATTTTCTAATTTGGTAGCTAGTAAGTAAGGAGACCAAATACCATGTTTCATATTTTAAACTGTGAATTCTTGTTACATTTCTTATTTAATGCTAAGCTATGACAAGGAAATAAATGTGTTATCTGCTCCATTAACTAAAATTTGTTTGGAAAAAAACCTCATTACATTTGCAAAGTAGGATTCAAAAAACAAGCTGCCAAAACAGCTGTGCAGTTCTAAAAATAATAATAATGAATCTATGTATAACCCCATCACACTCTCTTTAAAAGCACACACACACATTTCGGCTTCTTTGATCTTTGAAA
Source organism: Callithrix jacchus (assembly GCF_049354715.1). NCBI lineage: Eukaryota > Metazoa > Chordata > Mammalia > Primates > Cebidae > Callithrix > Callithrix jacchus. The sequence continues at coordinate 21,183,880 of NC_133516.1, read as the reverse complement.
TTGTCTTTCATTTTCATCCACTTGAAATGTTATAAAAAATATTTTTTGATTGCATGTTAAGATAGAATTTTTCAAAAGAGTATCTCTTATGTAAATGTAAATTTTAAAAATGTTTCATCAGCCCTACAGCAAGGGTAAATTGTTTACATAATTTAATATGCATTAGCTGCCCACCAACACATATTCTTTTAGAGCTGGAAATCAAATTCAAATCTGGAAGGGACCCTGGAGACTCTAAAGTCCATTTACTTAATTTAATCGACATGGAAACTCAAGCCCAGAAAATGCAATTTATTCACCCCATGCCACACAGCAAGGTAGTTAGTGACAGACCTGTTGTGCTGCCCTCCTTCCTTTTTTAACTTTTTGTTTTATTGTTTGTGATACAGCTGAGTCCTCACGAATTGATCTAGGGGAAATCTCATTCAGAATTGCTGGTATAGATTATGACTTTGTGGTTCACTCCCTATCTCTATGTCACGTGCCTAGTACATAGTACTGTAGGCTCTGAAGCCCAACTGTAATTGTTGACCATATCACTTGCTGGCTGCGAACTTTAATACCTCTATGCCTCTGTTTCTGCATCTATAAAATGGGGAATATAATAGTGACTACTTCATAGGGTTGTTATGAGAATTAAATGAAGTAAGGGCCAGGCGTGGTGGCTCATGCCTGTAATCCCAGCACTTTGGGAGGCCGAGACAGGTGGATCACGAGGTCAAGAGATCGAGATCATCCTGGTCAACATGGTGAAACCCTGTCTTTACTAAAAATACAAAAAATTAGCTGGGCATGGTGGCACGTGCCTATAATCCCAGCTTTTGTAATCCCAGGAGGCTGAGGCAGGAGAATTGCCTGAACCCAGGAGGCGAAGGTTTCGGTGAGCCGAGATGGCGCCATTGCACTCCAGCCTGGGTAACAAGAGCGAAACTCCGTCTCAAAAAAAAAAAAAAAAAGGTATATAAAATGCTTAGAAAAATGGCATGTATTCATTCAATTCAAGCAAGCTATTGATTGTCTTAAATGGTCTCTCTTAGACTCAGTTTCTTTAGCTATGAAATAAGAGATGTATTTATCTCACAGAGAGTCTGTCTAGGTTAAATAAAGTTATCTGTGGGACTGTATATTGTGCGTGTGTGTGTATATATATATGTATGAACTGATACATTAACCAAGCATGGCTTATAAGGTAAAATCAACATACATATTGATTGTTTACCTTCACTGTCCTTTAAAAACTTATACAAAAGGAAAATTTTCCCATGTCCATGGATGAAACTTAATCATTTTTCTTCAAGTTGTAAAACACTTATTCACTTAATAAGTAAATTTCCCAGACTAGCATAACATAAACACTTCCTTTGTTATTTAAATGTTATTCATTCCATGCTCTCATGCACAATCAGGCCCTAACTGTGACATTCTTGCAAGAAGGCCACCAAAAATTTTAGTCACCTCCACTGTCTGCACCAACTGCTATGATTGATATCATTAGGACTAGTTAGAATATGGAGACAGAGGAGCAGGAAGGGAACCAGAGAATTGTTACTTGATTGGTACTTCAATAAGAATGTATTTCAGGGTAGCTCGTCCCTACTATAGTTTTAATGGGTTTTTTAGAGACTTGCCTCTCTAGGCTCTCCAACTGAAACTCTGTCAAGTCAGTGATGATTTCTTACCTTCAAACCATGTTTCCATCATCTCTCGGTTTTCCACTTTTTTACTAATGTAGGCTTTCTCTATTAAAGACTCATTTCCTCTTACCCTGTTCTCTTGGATTGGAGTTTTAAAAGACTCTATGCTGGTTCCTTTTTACCATGTGGCCCATATCTGTTCCTGGAAGTATTATACACTCAGTCTGCTCTGTCTTGACCAGCTTTGGGAATGCCAGTCAGTCAAAATATAGGATGAGCTCTTCGCCCTTGCTTTCTACGTTCGTAGGTAGGACTATATTTTGACTTTGGTGTACTGTGCTTCTCAGTACCGTGGGAAGAAGATACAAAGCTCTCCATGGTCCTATCGAAGCCCTTTCTCTAGGTTTGAGATGAAGGAATTATCAGGCCCTACTCTTAAACTTTCTATGTCTTCCTTGTAGAATTTAGAGCCGTATAATCAATTTCTGTGTTACCTATTTTCAGATTTTTTTATTTTATGGAATAAAATTTTGGAATTCGTATTTATTATTCCCTGATGTTTTAGTCAAGGTTTGTCATTTAAAAAATCCTGTTACATGCGTAATGTCTATCCATCAATATATGTTAACATGGTGACGATTTTCAGTCTTTAATATAGATAAACCAACTGATTGGTAACAGTATCAGACCTTTAAAGGGGAAATGTACGTGTACGGGATGGGAGTTGCGGGGACTGTGACAGCCAGGTCCTCATACAGATGCCAGGTAGTGGACTTCACTGCTCTGAATACATGCAAGGAGGAAAGAATGTTCCCTGTAAAGACCCATGCAAACAGTAGTGAGCACTGCAACACGGTCATAGCTTCTGCAAGCAATGCTCATAGTTACCCAGATAGTAAGAGATTTGCCTCTTTTGGACCAAAAGCTTCAAGTGAAAACCCTATAGAGATCGATCGAAAAGCTGCCCACACTGTAGACCAAGTATCATTCTTTGTTTTCTCTTGAAAACCATCTTTACTGTCTCTTGGTTTTGCAATCACAGTAGTTATGCATATGGACAGAAACAGGTACAGAATGCTTTCTCATTCAGCCAAATAAACGTAATAAGTGGTTTATGACTGACCCTCACATTTGGCTCCCCTTACCAACTTGTGGCTTCTCCCTCCTGGCCTAGGCATATCTCTAATATCTGAATAAACTTGAGGCAATATTTTCACTTAGAAACAGTCTATTCTTTGATAAGAACAGCAGTGAATCATTTTATCAATGAATGGAGAGTATCCAGGCCAAGAGAAAAATGTTCCTCTTCTGCCTTAACGTTCACTGAAAATTATTGACGAGGCAGATTAAGAGGAAAAAGGCGTATACATTTATTTGATCATAGTTTTATATGACATAGAGACTTTCAGAATGAAGACCCAAAGAAGCAGGGGAGTAATTTGTCCCTTTTTATTGTTAGGTTTAGCAAAGTATGGACAGTATCCTGTAGAAATATGATTGGACAAAATGAGTATGATTTAATGCTAATAGACTGAGTAGGGAAACTCACTAAGTCCTGTCTGTCCAGATTTTTCTTGACCTTTCTGAGTACATATTCCTTTGTTCTGAGTGTGGTGAGACCCTATCTGGAAAGGGACTCTAATGACCTGCAGTTAAACAAGGCAGGTCAGATAATTTTTCATAGCCAGTTTTTATACGGAAAGGTGGTAGGGGGCAAGTTAGAGTAGTATTTTGAGGTTTTTGGCTGACTTCAGGGAAAAGGGATTCTGGTTTCTATCACCCACATTGGGAAAGAAGGGTCTAGTTTCTATGGCTAACCTCAGCAAGAAATGGGACTGAGGCAGGAGGACAGGAAAAGGACAGAAAAAGGTGGGTTTCTGAGGCCTTCAGTTGGGGGTAGGGTTTTCTAAGTCACAACAAGAACATTAAAATAAGAATCATTTTCTCATAAAGCACCTTAGTTTGCTGTAAGTTTATGAGAAAACATTAATCTTGAAATAAACTAGAACCAAAAAATTAGTGAATCTACACTCTAAAACTTTGTCAGAACACATTCAAAACATTGTGATTGGTTCTGGATGACGACTTAAACAAACTTGTCTGTTTTACTCAGCACTAAATTTCTGGAATTCGTCTAGGTTGTGTCGGCCTGGGATGTATTCATTTTCCCCATTCATGACCTCTTGAAGTTTGCTCTTGTGAGGGAAAAGAAACTTTAGTGCTTACACATGCTCTATATTGTCTGCAGTGACTGTACAACTGGTGAATCAGCTCTCTTGTCAATGGGGATTTGTTTCCACGTCTGCTTTTTGAATACTGCATATATGAGCCTCTTTAACTCCAAGTCTTATTGATTGTTAATGAATTGCTGACTGTTAACATTGGTAATCTAGAAAACTAAGGGACGTTATTGCATCTCTTGTCAGTAGGTGCTGGTTTTATGTGGAGTGTGATTGTACATACAAGATGCTCCTGGTAATATAATTTCTGTTAGTTTCAGATTCCAGGGAAGGGGATTCTAATCCATCCCAGTGAGGTGATAGTGAGGCAACATCCTTAGCTGGGAGGTTGGGATGTGGAGTGATCTGAACAATGTGGTCAAGCCAATCACGTGATTTCTAACTGGTTATAATATCCTGGAGAGCAAAACATCAAGTCCAAATTCCTTGGCTTGACAGTCATATTTCTTCATATTTTATCCCAAAGTACATTTTTAGTTGTTTATCTTATTTATACTTTACTTAACTAAAAGGGATATCTTACTGTTCCTTGAGCAAACTCTCTCTGTTATTTTTTTTATTGCATTTTCCTGTATTGTTTCCACCAATCTTTTTCGTTCCCACTTAGAAAACATCACCTTCGCAAAACTTCTTTAGTTCTCACAGGTAGATATAATTCAAAAGACAAAATTACAACAGATTTTAGTTTAAAGATCCTATTTTTTTTTTTTTTTTTACCATTCTGGAATCAAGCAATTTCTCGTTCCATAAAATAGAATGACTATATCAATGAGCTGAGCAGAGGAGTTTGGTTTTACAAACAGAAAAGGGTAGAGGAAAACAGAAACAGAGAACAAATAGAAAATTGCTTATTTCAAAGTTACTTTCCTTGCAAAGATTAATGCAGGAGGAACTTTCTCATAATGATAGCTAAAACTGGCCTGTTTGGGGATGTGACTTCTTTCCTGATTGCTTAAAAGGTCAGATAAACAACTTAATTTTGGCTTGGTGGTGCGAGGTTTCAGCCTGAGTGACTCCATGTTGGTTTGTTCTGTTGGGTCTGGTGCAAGAGCTCAGTCTGAACCAATGGTTTCTCTCTCTCTCTCCTTTCTCCTCTCTCCTCCTCTTTCTCTTTCTTGCCAAATTCTTAAATCCTGACTACCCTGGTTTATACCAAATACTTTTTTTGATTAGCCATCGGTGTAACCACATTCCTATTTTTATTACTATGTATAAAATTTCTCAAGTGGGTGATTTTCTCAAGTGGGTTAACAGGTATAGTTTTTGTGAAGCAGGTAAACAGTAGGCAAACATGGAATTTTTGAAGAGCTTTCTCTGTTACTTATTTTTGGTATGGCTTATTCTACACATTTTATATACATAAATACTTGTCACTGAATTTCTTACTGTAGTATTTCGGTAAGTGTGCATACTAAATATGTTATTTTACAAAGGTTCTTGTATTGGGGAATTTTTACTGTGCTCTACCTTGATAGGTAATAATGTAATAGGAAGATTTATTCTAGAATTTCAGTGTATCTCTGGATATAGGAAATAATCTCTATTAACACTGCTTCCTCTTATTTTTTCTTTAGCAGTACATTTAAAAATAGAGTATAGAGTGTTTATCGGATGTCACAAAAGGTAATTAGGATGTGTTAACCTTGAGGCATCTATTTTAGGTTTTATGTTTGCAACAATCATCTTCAGCCTGTATAATTATCTGGCTGATGGTGATCTATCATTTTGATGCTGATGACAGACATATTTCATTGTTTTTAGTTCTACCTTTTTTTTACTCACTCTCTTGACATCCTGAAGACGGAAATCCTTGAATCAGTCCACTGAGCAGGAAGGACAGGAGCAGCAAGCAGACAAACCAGTCTCTCAGCTTGCTGTCTCAAGGTTGCAAATACAAATTGAATCCTTACATCTATTATTTTTGCAAGCATTTTTTAAAGAAAAAGTTTTTAGGAGTGGAAGTAAATTTTCCAAAGTCATGACTCGCTCAGTGTCAAATATTCATTCATTCATTTAACATTTACTGAGGGTATACCATGCACAAAGCCCTAGGGAAGAATATTTACCACCTTGAGAATGGCTTGCAGTCCAGCCACAGACATGGATGTGCAAACAACCAATAATGCCAAGAGATGCTGCATGACTCCTTGAGCTTAAATCTGAATGCATCATGAGCTATTGGTGAGAGGTATAACTCTAAATATGGCCAGCATGCAGGACTATCATAGAGGCTCCACTTTTGTCTGTGCTGATAACCCCGCTTCAGCTACAATGAAACTTAGTCTTTTAAAAAATTTTTTTTAACAAATTTATATTTTGTGAAGTTTTCTTCTTCCTCTATCTGAGTATACTGTATATATTTACCCTTTTCCACTATAATGGAAGCTAAGACAGTAGGAATGGCAGTGTCTCCCAACCTCTTTCATATGTATACATTCAGAGTGCTTCTGTTGGAAGAAGAGAGAGATTTTCATATGAAAGGAGTAAATCCTCTCATAGAGAACTCTTTGCTCAAAACACTTTGCCCAAGTGATAAAACTAACTTGCTCTTAATTATGTGGGAAGTGTGGCTCTGTACACTTCACCTATTCTCTTCCTTCCTTGAAACCAGTCTTGCAAAACTGATCCTCAGAATTTATTCCCACTTTCTTCTCATCTGTCAAGGTTTGAAAAAGAAATGGTGGTTGAGGTAGATGATATATTTTCTTCTGAAACTGGAAGGATTTGTCTGTAAAACAGGTTGTGTCAGTGATGAATGGCTAAGTTTAGCAAATCACAAGTCAAGGAGCATCAGACTGGGAAAGGATCTTTCTTTCTCATTTATGAATGGTTTTACAATGGTTATGATCAGTTGGGCTATTTTGAGGCTCTCCTGGTGATGGAGAGCTCCCTCTCTTTCAACGTGCACATTCTCTGACACACAGGGAAAAATCAAGCAAGTTGGAGCTTTGTGACAAGTGAGCCTCAGTTATCCAGCCTCATCCCTCTGCAGTTTCTTTGTTTTGCTCAAATAGGGAAATATCATTTAAAAGAGAACCAAGCAAATCATATACTCATAGAGCCCCCTTCTTCATTGTTGAGTACTTACATTCATTTAGTGGAGTGTTTTGTCACTTGCTGGTAATTAGGTTCAAGGTTCTGTGCCTGTAATCATGCAGCCATATTTCACTGGTTACATTTTATTTTATTTTAAAAAAGTTTTTAAATAATTTTTTTACCTTCATGAAATAGATTACATTTTCACATAGCAGTTTCACAGAATCAGATAATATGAACACATAAGCTCTGCCCTACTGTTTCTTTGTCTACAAAAGAACAAAGTTACACTTGAAATGAAATGAGTCTTACTTGAAGCATAGTTGCCACAAAAAAGCAGTAACAGTTATTGAAAATTCCTAGAATAAACTGAGTCTGTATGAAATGCTTTTTTTAAAAATTTTGGATTTGTCTCTGAGTGATTATTTCATTTTCAGATGCCTCCAAGGAACTTGGGCCATTAATTTTTTAATGCATCTCTTTGAATTTTGCAAATCAAAACCACATTGAGATACCATCTCACACCAATTAGAATGGCGATCATTAAAAAATCTGGAGACAACAGATGCTGGAGAGGATGTGGAGAAATAGGAACACTTTTACACTGTTGGGAGTGTAAATTAGTTCAACTATTGTGGAAGACAGTGTGGCGATTCCTCAAGGACCTAGAAATAAAAATTCCATTTGACCCAGCAATCCCATTACTTGGTAGGTATATACCCAAAGGATTATAAATTGTTCAATTATAAAGATACATGCACACATATGTTCACTGTGGCACTGTTTACAATAGCAAAGACCTGCAACCAACCCAAATGCCCATCAGTGATAGACTGGATAAAGAAAGTGTGGCACGTATACACCATGGAATACTATGCAGCCTTAAAAAATGATGAGCTCTTGTCCTTTGTAGGGAAATGGATGTATCTGTAAACCATCATTCTCAACAAACTGACACAAGAACAGAAAACCAAACACCACATGTTCTCACTCATAGGCAGGTGTTGAACAATGAGAACACATGGACACAGGGAAGACACTGGGGTCTGTTGCAGGGGAAATAGGGGAGGGACAGCAGGGGGTAGGAGGTTGGGGAGGGATAATATGGGGAGAAATGCCAGATATAGGTGACAGGGGATGGAGGCAGCAAACCGCATTGCCGTATGCAACTATCCTGCATGTTTTGCACATGTACCTCAGAACCAAAAGTTCAATAAAATATGTATTTTTTTAAAAATCTGTGGCAATGTCTAATTGATTGATCTTGGTCCAGTTTTCTAAAGAACCATCCTTACTGCAGGGAATGAGGCCGCCTGCCAATATGCTATCTGAGAAACTCAGAAGGGCAAGAAAAACCTACATATCAATTCAATTTAAATTGAATTTGAGGTGTTTTTGTTGGAATTTTAACATCCTACCTACACCCATTATGTCTCCCTGTTATTCTTCCCATTTGATTAGTGAGTTCTTTTCTTCCCTCCCTCCATCCCCTCTCTCCCTGCCTCCCTCCTTCCCTCCCTTCCATCCTTTCCTTCCTTCCTTCTCACTTTCCTTCCCACGATCTATTTATCTGTCTTTTCTTTTTTTCTTCTTTTTAAAAATTTCAGCATAGCATTGTTTTTTCCTATAATCTGGAGGAATATACAGGTTATATAAGTGTAGAAACATTTGTCAACTTAGTTTACCTTTGCCGAAATTGTGAAGGATACATAAAGTATAAGATATAATAATTTTCTTATTTTTTTGTGACTTGGTTCATCCAGAATTAGTTTGTCAGCTCCTGCAATGCACTTAACATCTTTATTTCTCTCGTGGTACCTTTCATGAGACGTGTTCACAGTAACTTAGATTGACTTTTTTTCCTTTCTTTGCCAAATGATAGAAGGGGAGAAAGGAGGGATTTTATGAAATGTTGATATACTGGGATAGCATGAGTGGAGAATTTCAAGAAAGTCCGGTTCTTTGCTCATGAATTGATTTAACAGTTACCAACTAAGGTGCAGGAAATTAAGTGCCATATTACATGTAGCCTGAGGCTCCTTGGAGAGAAGAAAAATGATTTTGCTTTTCATTGAGCTGTGGGAAATTGTTCCAAGACCATCAGGAAAAGCTTTATTTCTGTGAAAAAGAACTCTGCGGTCATCAGAGCAAAAGGGCCTTGAATTTTATATTGTGAAAGATTTCTACTGAAAACCACTGGGTGTTGACTCCATTGACCTTGAAACGCAGGAGGATGTGGAATACAAAATTGAAATTATGACCTACTAAAGTTATTCCTTTTCAGTAATACTACAGTATTACAAATATTCCGTGTTCATTAATGAAACACCAAGCAACTAACCTGAATGAACGTCAGTGTCGTTTCTCTTTATAACATAGGACTCACTAACAATTTTCAGACTTTCAGCCATTTATTGAACTCGTAGAAATTTGTCTTAATAAAATCATTTCAAAGAAGAAAAAAAAGAACTATATGTCTGAAGATATTCTTTGTAGTATTCGCTGTAATAGTAAAAGATGGAAACAATTTAAATACCAAATGGTATAGAAATTATTAAATGAATTGACATGCCAAGAGGTAAAGAAATATTCTGTGGCCATTAAGAGTTATTGAATAGACTCTGCAACTGCAGAAAATTGGCCCCCAACCTAGGATTATATAGAGGAACTAAATAATGAGTCATAATAACTATAGCATTTTTAGGCTCTTTTACTGTGTGAAACACTTTGAAGCACTTTACATTTATTAAGCCTAACAGTAATATTATTAGGTAGGTACTATTATTATCCCTACTTTACACATAAAGGAACTGAGCAGGATTGCAGGGTTTGGGATTCAAATGTGGAGAGTCTGTCTCCAGAGATCACATTTAACCAATACTGTGTATAAGATTGACAAATGGCTGTATCTATATTGATTACATCTGGTAACACTGAGTGTAGGTAAAAAGCCAGGAGAATATAGAGAAATAAAGTTAGTTATGACTGCTGAAATTTGGAAGAAAGGCATTTTTAAAAAATTTTCTTTAATGCTCTAGTGTGTGATTTTTACTATTTAAAAATGTTTCGGTAGGGCCGGGTGTGGTAGCTCATGCCTGTAATCCCAGCACTTTGGGAGGCCGAGGCAGGCCAGCAGATCACTTGAGGTCAGGAATTCGAGACCACCCTGGCCAACCTGGTGAAACCCTGTCTCTACTAAAAATACCAAAATTAGCCAGGTGTGGTGGCATGTGCCTGTAAACCCAGCTATTAGGGAGACTGAGGCAGGAGAATTGCTTGAACCTGGGAGGCAGAGGCTGCTGCGCACTGAGATTGTGCCACTACCCTCCAGCCTGTGTGACAGAGTGAGACTCCATCTCAAAAATAAATAAATAATTAAAAGAAATAATAAATAAAAATAAAAATGTTGTTGTAATGTTTACCATTTTCATACAAAGTTCAAACTTTGTAATTGTATTATATTGTTCTTCCATTGCTATAAAGAAATACTTGAGACTGGGTAATTTAAAAAGAAAATAGTTTTGATTGGCTCACAGTTCTGCAGGCTTGACAAGAAGCATGGTGCTTGCATCTCCTCAGTTTCTAAGGAGGCCTAAGGAAGCTTAAAATCATGACAGAAGGCAATGGAGGAGCAGGCATGTCATATAGCAAAATCAGGAGCAACACAGGGGAGAAGCCACACACTTTTACACAACCAGATCGCTTGTGAACTCAGAGTTCACTTCTCATCAAGGGGGTAACCCAAGTCACTTATGAGGCATAGGCCCCCATGATTCAAACATCTCCCACCAGACCCCACCTCCAACATTGGAGATTACATTTCAAAATGAGATTTGGGCATGGACAAACATCCAAACTGTATCAGCCATCACATAGTATGAAGGAAAAGAGCTATCTATCCCACAGAGCCTCTTATTCCATTTGAAAACCCACATCTAGAGGTCTGGTGTTAAGTTTAGTTTTAGATAAAGACCACCACAGCACCCCAGATGGTGAAAGAGTAGATGCTTGTAGAATGAGCTCTTTGTGGAAAATTGAAAGCAGCAAAATTTGCTAGTATGCAGGGCAGAGAAGTGCAGTCTAGGTAATCAGTTTATAATCCTCTAGCCCATGATGCAAAAGTGACAAGGAAAATAGCTACATCAGGCATAGGAAATATTTCAGTTAAACATTAGGAAGAACTTCTGAGATTTCACAGTATTGTACTAGGTGGTATATTCTTGTTTTAAAATAAAAGCTTTGTCTTTACAACTGGGATACTCATCCCTTGGGGGAACAAGAACACCCAAATAGAAACAGAAAGGATTCTTACAAATGAAAGTGGGAGGTGAAGCACCTCATAGAATACAGTATGTGATTTGGAAGGAGAACTATGATTTATGTTGAACTTATTAAAGATGCATTGTGAGAAATCTGTGATTTTTGGTGCAAAATTATCTATAACGGGTTTCTATTATTTTGAATAGCACAGAAGTTATATTTTACAATTTAAAATGTTCTATAAAATCTCTAATATTGGAAGTCCATGGATAAGGTTAGGTAAATTATACTGCAAATTTATGTATGTGCATATGAATATTTTCAGGAGGGTATGGATATCCATGGTTTTAATCAAATGTTTATAAATGTCCACAAATTCAAATTTACTACTATAACATCTCCACTGATATGTTACTGGAAAAGAGAGGACTGGATGGTAATTTAAGTAGATAGATGACAGATAGATGATAGGTAGAGAGACAGATATATAAATGTAGTCTCTTGCATAGACTTGGAGAATCTTCTCAGCCTCTTCTAATGTCGTAAATATTCTCATTAAAAAGAGAAGCTATAATCTTCTTATTAAACTCTCATTGGAAATGAAAATAACTAACGTGTTTCTATGGCCACTGAAAAGTGTAATGCATGAGAATTTTAGATGGGGGCTGCAGCTATATTTTGCACATTGTGTTTGGCATAAAGATGGATCATGGCATTGTAATGATATATGGGGGTTCTTCTTGTAGATGCCATGCTGCCAGCTAGTCAAGTATAGTTATCTAAGATGCATTAATCAACTGTGTAACCTGTGATTCCCTCTCAGACAAAATCACCTCTCCAAGGACTAAGACTCAATTAAACCTACATTGCTTACGTTGGTAACATCTGTTCTTTGCATTGTCAGGAAATCTGTTGTCATTATTTAGAAAGCAATCTTTCAAGTTTCATGTAATCGAAGACTACAGGTGCCAAAAATTTAAATTAGCATTAAACATCTGATTCCTTGAGGCATTGGTCCCTTGAAGCAAATAACCAATGAGAAGAGATTTATTTCCCTTTTATAATTCAGGTTTTTATTGCTTTTACTTTTAACTTTAATAAGAGCTTTATTGAGATATAAATTATTTCATAGGTTTTTTTTCCTGAGTTTCTTTTCCTTTTATTAGCTTTTTAACAGTGTATTTGTGCATGTGTGAAGTGGTCGTGTCTGTGTGTGTGTGTATGTTTAAAGGCAGAGCAAATTGACTTTTGATAAGGATGTGGTTAATAAAGCCATTTGGGTTAGTAATACAGGCTGGAGTAAAATTGATGGAACAGCAGAAAAAAAGTGGAATGTATTCAAGGTTTCTAATTAACCTATTCATTTTATTAGCTATGATTTTCTCACTAAATGCCGCTTTTGATTCTGGCGGTTGCTATTGCTCTGACATATTTTAATTTATACCATAAAGCCAAGTGGAATATATGTCTTCATAGGCAAAATATAGCAGGATATAAATTAGACAAAGTCTAATATTTGATACTCATTGGAGAAAGCCTTTCCCTGACATTCCTGTGACTGAAACTCTCAGTTAACATGTTGCCTATTATTTGGGAAGGCAGTAAACCCACTTAAATACCCCCACTTGGTTGTTCATTTTCGCCTTCATTCAGTTTTTCATTTGTTCAGTAAACATTGAATGTCCTCTATGTATAAGGCCCTATCTGTGCTTAACATTATGCAAGTCATAAAATTAATAAGTAATAACTTCTGCACTTAAGAAGGGCCTTAGACATAACCAGAGTACAAGGTAGATCAAGGATCATAATATAACAGGCTGGTCAACAGAACGCTTTGGAAACAGAGGGAGCAACTAATTTAAACTGAACAGTCGTGGAAGATAGCCTGAAAATACAGTATTTTGTTATGCTTTTGAAGGACTGGTACAATTTTGTTCAGAGAGAGAAGAAGAAAGGGTGCTAAGTATTTCCAACTTAAGGAAAACATTAATTTATTAAGTGCTTTTTCATGTGCAAAACAGTCTGCTAAATGAATTCTTTCCTATGAGCCAATTCTTTAGTCCCACAGTACACAGAAGGAAACAGAAGCTTGTAGAGATTTAGTTTATTTTCGGGCCAAAAGAAAGGACAAGTAGCAGAGTCACTGCCATATTTGCCAAGCTGAAAGACATTTATTTTTTTCATTATTGTGTCAGAGAAAGGTTGGCAAACCTTTGCTTAAAGAGCCAGACAGTAAATATTGTATGTTTTTTACACTATACAGTCTCTACCATAATTACTCACCTCTGCCATGGTGCACACCAAACTCCCTGGTGTGTAGCTTAAAAGCAGCTGTATACCATAAGTAAACGAATGAGCATGGCTGTGTCTTTTTAAAAAAAAACTATTTATGGATATTGAAAATTAAATTTTACACAGTGTTCATGTTTCATGAAATATTCTTCTTTTGAATTTTTGAACTATTTAAAAATGTTAAAACTATTCTTTGCTCATGGCTCTAGAGAATCAGGAGGTGGGCTGGATTTGTCCTGTGGGACATACTTTGCTGATCCTTGATGCTTTTTCAATACTTATCATGAAAAATAATGAAGGAAGAAAGAGCCACCTACCTTTTGTATGAGTCCATCACATCACACACCTCCTGGGTCCCCATTTGATTCTTAGTCTCTCTGAAGAGTACTGCCTGCAATTGTGGACTCTGCAGTTTGAGTGACCAGTAAACTCCAACACTGAAGAACGTAACATTGGATATTACTACATCTACACAGATGCATCTGCTGAAAAATAATAGGTTAAAAAATCATCTGAGATAAGACTTGACTCTGTTATTGAACAAAGAAATGTTTCCAGGCCAGCTCTTAAAATGAGCAAAATTATGTCATACTTAAGTAACCTTGTTTGTCAATCTTTAAAGAGCAAGAGCTTTTTATGTTTTCTCTTTTATCTTCAATGGTTCCCTTTTTGATTAAAAAATACGAAAAAAGCCCTGAAGGTTGACTTATTTATAAAGTGAAAATGATGCAAGCCTGATTATATCCTCAGAAAGCATTGATGATATCCTGTATACTTGAATATACCTAGTGAGTTCTAACACACCTGAATAGCCTTGATGTAGACCAGAACACTTAGGAGACAGAGACAAAGCAGTTGGCATCAGACAGGGATCCCAGATACATTTTAAGGTTCACTAGATATTTCTTGTAGGTTTCTATGGCTAGACTTCTGGAATTCCACTCCTGCTGGTTGAGAAGTACAGTCTTGATAGCCAGTAGTATATTAGAGATTCTCATGGAGGTCAGTCTGACTGCAAAGGCTCTGGGAGTTGAATCATTATAAGATTCTACTCAATAAAGTGTGACTTTGCCAACATTATCTATCCTCTCTGTACATCAGTTTCCTCTTCTGGAAAGTGGGGATAATAATACCTACTTCCTTAGGTTGATTAAAGGACTAAATAAGAAAATAAATCATTTTAATTATTTTAATTACCTTCTTTTTGAGTTTTGGTTTACCTTTTTCTCCATGACAGAATTAAAAATAGCATTCATATTTTCTGCATTCCTGATATATCTATTATGAATACAAGCTTTTTTTGCTTAGACTCTTTGGATTCCGCATTTAATGTGAAAAAATCATCTCTTATCTTTGTTCTACCAATATTGTCAAAAAACACAATATACCCAGGCAACTGTATTATTTAGATTTTAGGAAAAAACCTTCCTTTTTGAAAGTCATTTTATTGATGGGGTGAATTAACACAAAATATTAGGTCAATTTAGTTATCATGTGCTTGCAGAATATTTACTCATTCTGGAGATTTCTAGATGTGCTATATAGTTATGGTGATTTATGAAAACAAATCAGAATACTCTGCCAAATTTTTAACAAGAATCTAAGTCATAATGAGATATTAGTTTACTTGATGGGAGGATTGATTCAATTGATTTTTCCAAAGGGGAAACAGTGTTTCAGGCTTTAAAGATGAAATATGACACAACATTTGCTCCTCTTTAGGCTCAGAGAAGAAAGGTTGCTTTAATTTTCAGAACTTTGCTCTGAACCTCAGTTTTAGTCTGCGTACTGACGCTAACTGCTTAAGATGATTTTGAGTCAAAGAGTAAGTAGAGGATGTCTTGTTGGACTGTATTTATGAGCCTTAGAGGGCATGTTTAGACTAATGTGTCTTTCCATGTGACCCTAAAATGTGTAGGGTATTAAGTAATGCCTTCCAGGAGTTTTAATATCCAGTATTAGGAGTTTATTTCCTCTGATTTAATTTCAAAGTTCCATTTCATTTATTTCAATTCAGAGAATTCCAGCATAGCCAGCATGATATCTCATTATTATGTTCAAATCTATGTTTCTCAAGTTGGCTGCACCTGAGAACTACATGGAGCATTAAAAAAGAGACTTCACCCCTAGACTCATATGCATATTTAATTGGTTTGGAGTATGGCCCAGGAAGAGGGTTCCCCCCTCGCTTCTTTGTATTTTAAAACAACACCAGATGATTTTAACAAGTAGTTTTGGTTGAAAACCAGTGATATAAATTAGCACTTCTCAAATCGTAATGCATGTATAAACCACCTGGGAATTTTGTTAAAATGTAGAGTCTGATTTACTTGTAGTTCTGGGATGGAACATTAATGGGGCTAATGCTGCTGAGTCAAAGACAATATTTGCAGTAAGGAAAGTCTAAACTAAGGCCCAATTTAGTTAGAAAACATTTTATCAATCAGTGCCTTGATGCTAAATAATTATTTTAAAATAATATTTACTTAATTACCCAATATGACGTTATACTCAACATTTAAAAATGGACCATTTTTACTGCCATGTTGCTTAATTCAGTCCTACATTTACTGAGGACCTATTATATTCTCACTATTTTGCTAGGCTTGCAAGGAATGTACAGAGTAGAAAAATACATAGCCTATGCTTAAATAGCTCAATTGAGAACTAGGCTAATGACTGTAATTCAAAGCAAAAAGCTGATAAGTAAAATTTTAGATTTTATACTTAATTTTGAGGTATTAAGCTTTTGTGTTAGAGACTTACATTTTGGAAATTCTTCAAATTCAATACCTTTTTTTTTTCTGTCTTTCTCTGCAGGGTGTGTGTGTGTGTGTGTATGGGGGTGTAGTTCTTAGGGGTTTTTGTCTACTTTTTTGATTGGTTTATCCAAAGTACCTATAGGAGCACTTGACTGGAAAAGAAAATTAGTCATGTGTCACTTAATGATTGGGATATGTCTGAGAAATGCATCCTTAGGCAATTTTGTCACTGTACAAACATCATGGAGTATACTTAGATAAACCTAGATGTTATGGCCTCCTACGCACTTAGGCTAAATGGTTTGACTATGGTTCCTAGGCTACAAAGCTGTACAGTACTGTACGGAATACTGTAGGCAGTTGTAACATAGTGGCATTTGTGTATCTAAACATAGAAACTGTAAAAATATAGTATTCTAATCTTATGGGATCATCTTCTTATACGTAGGACACTGTTGACCAAAACATGGTTATGTGACAAATGACTGTATATACCATAGTTACATAATATTTAACTGTCTGCAGTCAGATCTAAAAATCATTTTGAAAACTACTCATATTAGAATACATTTTAGAGCTTACCATGCCATGGAGACATTTTTTATCTTCAAAAAAGAGCTTTTGAATCTCTTTCAAGAAATTTAACAAAGTGATCCACAGCTCAGTTGCCAAAGGAATTAAAAGCAAAGTTTATGCCTCCCCACGGCTAGCTTACTTGTACAAAACAAATGTCAAAAGCTTCACGTGGGAAACTTGGAATGGTTTAATTTATGTGTATGGAGTCAGCACAAAATTCATAGCAGTCTGTCACCAAGGTTTGTTAGCTAATTGCTGGGTTTGAAATAAGTGTGAATTTTAACAGCACTGTTTAAGAGCCTGCTGTCTCCCTTCCTCTTGGCACATCTAGGGGTTCAAGCTATTATCTGAACACATTTTCTAATATTTCAAGTATTAATGCGGCACCTCTGTTGTCTTTGGCAGTCACTCCCCCTCCCTAATAAACTCAGCTAGACACATTCTCAGGAAAACAGGCCATAAGGCAGTATTTTCATGGGCCACTGTTTCTACATTTTTCTTCACACACTTCTTTCCCCGTAAAGCACAAACAATTCAGACTGTCCCACATGCTGCTGGGGATATCACATATTGAGTTTTCCTAGTCTGACTCTACATAAAATTACTTTAGGAAGGGATAATTCATTTTACTAACTAAAAAACTAAACTATTTGTAACCAGTTTGTTCAACATAAGCTTATAATGTAAGCAAAAAAGAATTTCTTTTCTCTCTGTGTCCTCCTTACACTTTATTACAGTGTGGCATAATTTTCATCTGTTCCTGGACATAACCTCTGGCAAAGCCGTGACACCTCTACAGGTCTACAGACACTTTAGATCACAAACACAGTGCCAATTCAGTAATTAGAATGGAGTCCAAGGTATTAATCCAAACTTTAAAACCTGTGTTGTCAACAGTTAATCCTCCCCCAGGTGAGATTTGCTTTAGTGGGGAAGCCTGTGGTTGGGAATGGAAGCATAGTCTTAGCTCCTCTTTCTTAGAGTCTCTTACTACTAGATGCTGCATTAGCCCTACCGGGACCAGGGTGATGTGTAGAGCAGAGGAGGTGTAAAAATAGTACAGTTCTTGTTTATCTGGGTGGCTTCATAAACGCTCAGCCATGACTGATGTTTGAAGTTGAGGTTTTCAGGTAGACCAGGCCAATATGAAAGCCATCTTTTTTTCCTTTCATGAGTGTTTTCATGGAATCTTTAAAGATTCCTTGCTGGATTCTCTCACCCGCAGTTCCCTTAACTGACAATTCTATTGCAGATAATCCCTTTGTGGCTCCTTCCCTAGCCCTGCATACCCTGTGGTGTATGGCCAGTCTTTTTGTGGTGAGATCTCTTTATCCCTGTACCCCAGTTTAGCTTATCTAAAGTGACTCCCCACCCCCATCAGTCTTGGCCTACATCTAATCCAGATAAAACCCTCTACATCCTTGGTTCTCACAACTTCTGGGGGTTGTACCCTATCTGAAAACAGCTGTACTCTCCTATCTGTTTCTGCTATCAAAGCAGTTAGTCAAGCTTTCTCTCTCTGCATATATTTCTCTGGCATGAGTTAGATCCTAGTAAAGTTTAACTTTTGTTTTGTTTTTGAGACAGAGTTTTGCTCTTGTTGCCTGGGCTGGAATGCAATGGCTCAATCTTGGCTCACTGCAACCTCAGCCTCTCGGGTTCAAGTGATTCTCCTGCCTCAGCCTCCCAAGTAGCTGGGACTACAGGCACGCACCACCACGCCCGGATAATTTTATGTATTTAATGGAGACGGGGTTTCACCAGGTTGGTCAGGCTGGTCTCAAACTTCTGACCTCAGGTGATCCACCCACCTCGGACTCCCAAAGTGCTGGGATTACAGGCGTGAGCCATTACGCCAGGCTATAAAGTTTAACTTTTAAAGAAATGAGTCAGGCCCTGTCCTCTGTGTCTTTCCACTGCAGAGTGATAACACCTCTCAGTCGTTCCTCCATAGAAGCAGGAAAGAGGGCATAGGGCACAGCAACAACTTTCTCTGGAGAAATCTGATAACAGGTTTTCTACAGAATTCGATTTCTGACCCTTGGACCTCTATTTATACCTTATGCTAGCTGAAAGGTCCAAGAGTAATGGAATATGTTCTCCTACATCACATGTGCAAATTCTGCCTATGGAGATTTGTGTAATACTCAGGTTGCATTCTGATAGCCCCTGGGTTGGTTCGGCAGTCAAATCTGAGTCAGGAAGAATCCCTGTCCGAGGATCTGTTGCATATTTTAACAAGATGAGGATGAACAGAATTCAGTTTAGTGTGATTTCTTAGCCACTGAATAAACACTATTAGTTAGGCACAGGAAAATTTGGTGGGAGATCAAAGATGTATAAAATATAGCATTTGTCTTCATTGGCAAATGACCTAATTGGCTTTCCCAATGCAGACAAATGCTATATTTTATACATCTTTATATATAGCTAAATATAGATGAATATGCCTGTGATATATACCCTGTAAATAGCTAAATATAGATGAATGTGCCTGTGATATACACTTGTATACACTACCCTGATATGCTATCTTGTAGGTTGGCAGCCAGAAGGTTTAGTATTTGCTCAAGGGAGAACTAGTTTACTAGCATAGGGACGTTTTGACATGACGAATTTGGTTTGGTGATTGGTGATGCTGTTGATTATTATCATAGAGATGCTTCAGGTGGTGGAAGATTGGCTGGGGAAAGAAAAAATATCTAACAGCAAATTATGAACTTAAGCTAAGTCCACATATTTTACTGAGTAATTTCTGTCAGCAAAAGCATCCATAGTGAAGACATTCAAGCGTTAGAGACATATATGAGAATGGCACATATAATCCCACCTGTGAGATCAGCTATTAAGAATTCTGGCATTACTCCTAGGGGTGAATCATTGATCGTGAAACCCCATATTGCATTTATTTTCATTGCTGTGTCCTATGCTTCAGCAAACTTTTCCTTCAACCATTACCTCAAGTTAAACTCTTTCCACTATTTTGTGGTAAGAACATATTTATTGAATTTTTTATCTTATACAAAAGAAGGAATATTTGATAGTTTCTTCTTTGAGGAAATATTTTTAAAACTCCCCTCAATCTACAGATTTCTTTAGCAAAGAAAGTATAAACCAACCCCTATCTCTACTTACAAACATTTCCTAAAACATATTTTCCTCTCATGGGAAAATTGTTGCCATGAATATTTGTGATGAGATGTCAGAGGCTCAGTGCATTTTACTCATGCACTCAGAATCTCCTTGTTCCAGTCTTATGGTTCTGGAGTTTTTAAATAACATAACTGTGCTCAGCTCACTCAATTTGCTTTTTTCTCTATTTTATGGATATATTGTCAGCTGCATTTAATATATAGAAAATTGCTTTACAACCACTGAACCATAGCCTTAACATCTATTATTATTGTAGGTCTTATTCATCACCCCCAAAATAATTTTTATAGTTCCAATACAACCGTTATCTTGTTAGGCAGCATTTTCATTATGAAGATTTCCCTTATTCAGTTTCTTAGCAAAACCTTCTCTGATACTACACCAATCTTTTCCACTTATGATTCTGTTTTGCAGTCATATTAATCAAGCTCAACCCATGACCTTGAAAAAGGATGAAATAGAGGAATTGCTTTTGGGTATAATGAATTGACACAGGAAAAGCCACTTATGATGGATCTTAAATGCAAGCAAGTAATTTGCTTAGATTCTCAAGAGGATGATTTTATATTCTTGATTAGAATGTGTTCAACTGAATAACTGCAGTTACATAAGTAATATTGATGGTAGTGCAGATAAGGGGGACAAATACACATGCAAATGCAAACACACACATCACATACATTTAATAAAATCTGATTCATTAGTGACACATACTTCTTCAATTGCTAAGCATTGATGACAGCATATAATATTCAAAGATTTATACAAACAAGATTTTTCACAAGTTGTTCATTGCTTTCTTTCTATGTCGAACATGAATTTCTTTCATATATCATTACTCCAGGAACGTTTTGTCATCAATCTGCCTATTTTTGTTAATCTGCTTCAGAGTCACCCAAAAGTTTTTATACTTTAGTAGTATAAAAATAAAGTGCCACTTTGGGAGGCCGAGGCGGGTGGATCACGAGGTCAACAGATCGAGACCATCTTGGTCAACATGGTGAAACCCCGTCTCTACTAAAATTACAAAAAATTAGCTGGGCATGGTGGCGCATGCCTGTAATCCCAGCTACTCAGGAGGCTGAGGCAGGAGAATTGCCTGAACCCAGGAGGCGGAGACTGCGGTGAGCCGAGATTGCGCCATTGCACTCCAGCCTGGGTAACAAGAGCGAAACTCCGTCTCAAAAAAAATAAATAAATAAAAATAAAAATAAAATGCTTCAAAAACCTTTAAGTCTTCATATGTATTACAACAGAGCAAAAAATTAAGGTAGCCAATATTAACCTCCTCCAATCTTTTAAAAAATGAATCGACTCCATACTGCTCACACTTTAAATATATTTCTATTGTAAACAAACTATACTGATTAAATCAATTATGTTGACGGCTATTGTTTGTTTGTTTATTTATGAGACAGGGTCTCACTCTGTTACCCAGCTGGTGCAGTGACACAATCTAGGCTCACTGTAGCCTCCACCCTGGGTTCAAGTTATTCTCTTGCCTCAGCCTCCCAAGTAGCTGGGACTGTACCCATGTGCCACCATGCCTGACTAATTTTTGTATTTCTAGTAGAGATGGGTTTTGTCGTATTGGCCAGGGTGATTTTAAACATCTGGCCTCAAGTGACCCACCTGCCTCAGCCTCCCAAAGTGCTGGGATTCCAGGCATGCGTCACTGCACCCAGCCCTTTTTTTAAAAATCATATTTATTATCATGTCTTATATTTTTCCTCATGCAAAATTTTCCTGGTTCCCCTCTCTCCTGCAAACAAACAAACAGAAACAAAAACAACCTTTCCACACAGTTACTTTACAAAGTTTCTGTTTGGTTTTCTCTTCTTCTTATTATTATTATTTTACTTTACCCTACCAATATGGAAGCTTCACTGGTCCTGAATTACACAGGATAAGGGTTGGAATTTAGGCGTTTGATTCTGAAACATTCACTGTGTGTCGGGCACTTTCAGAAGTCAAGATGAAGTTCAAAATTAGAATATTTAATATTGTTTAGGATTTACTCACCCTAATCTTGTATAAAGTGTAAATTCGTACTTCTTGTTATGAAATGTGGAGAAAGTCAATACTTCCTGTAACTGTGAAAAGACTCTTCTAAGGGAGACTTCTGGCAAAGTAATATTTTCATGCTTAAGAGCAATAAACAAACAAACAAACCCTCCCTAGTCAAATAACTAGAACATTTGGTTAACCCAACCAATCAGCAAAATCAGCACCAATTTTTTTTTCATTAAATAGATGAACTACATTTAGCCACCACTGCACCATACACAGAAGTTAAAATGGTTCTGATACAGAAGATGTGGAGAAACCTATTCTCTAAGAAGTCAAAATCCCAAGATAATGATGGATAAGGGTTTCAGAGAAATTACTCAAAAGTCAGGAAGGCACATGATTACAAGCAATATGTGTGCAACTGATACAGGGATTAGCGCTTTATCTGTCACTCTCTGATGTTGATATAGAGATTATTTTGATGATTGACAGGCTATATTTTGATTGCTATTGAATAGGAAGTTGGGTCTAAATAACACAGTGGCAAAACGAGGACGTAAATTGAAAATTCTGGTTCTGTAGCCATATGCTAATGCTGAGATTCTGACAGGCTAATAAAATTAACCCTAAAAGATATGGGAAGGTACTTATTGAATCTGATAAAATGTGCAAAAATTAGAAAAGGCATGTAGCAATAATGGTACTGGTTTAATATTTTGAAGAATAACCAAATCACATTACATTATTTGCACAGATTGCAGTTTTACAAAAACCAAGCACTAGTAGGATCTTACATTTAATCTATGACAGCATAATTACAATTTATGAGCTTACGAAAAATAGCTACTGAAGTGTGAGATTTTCTGAGAAGCGTAATTCTAGAAATCCAGACGTGGAAACTAGAACTTGTGAAAACTAATATTAACTTCCATGTAGTCACTAACCAGATCTAAGCTAATTAAATGAAAGTCCAAAAGCGCAAGAAAACTCAGTTCAAATTGCCTGACTTTAGGAATGCTCATTATTCATGTGTTCTGCTGTCTATCTGTGTATCTAATCTACAAATAATATCAAATAAAACCATACCTGAAATTATTCTCCAATAAGATTTTTTAAATTTGCGTTACTATTTTTATGCCTTTACATAAGGAATCAATTTCATTTTGGTCTAATTAAAATGGTTCAGAGATAGAGCGTTTTTTGGGGAGTAAGATAAACTTGATGTTAAAAAGTGTTTTGACATTAAATGCTTTAAATATATGGCATATGCCATACCAAATAACATGCAAATTAGTATAGAGCATATTATTTTTAAAGAAAGGAAACATTTATATCTTACTCAAAATATATAAATATATAAAAAGTATATGATTTATATTTATAAGTAAATATAAAATATATAAATATCTATCCAGTAATAAGTATGTTGGTTACAGTTATGTTTTTGTATGTGATATGAGTAATGCAGAAGTAGACTTGAATAGAGGGTGCAAATCAATAAGACAGTAAATTATCAAAAGATTAAAAGGAACGATGTATACTTGGTCAGAATATTTAAAGTTTCCATTATTTAATGATTGTAAAATTATGCAAATGTGTAAGTCAGAAGCTGGAAATCAAAGTAAATGACTAATTTGCATGGGAAGTAAGACTCTGTCTCATTGTAGCTAGTTGTAAGAAGTATGACAGAAGATGAGGACAGAACAAGGGCCAACTAGCTGAGTTCACTATTCTTTGGCATGAGGCTGAATATTTATGACAACAAATTCATGATCTCAAATAGCATAACAAGTTAAAGCATAACAGAAGTGACTTGCAGTGTCCCTCCCCACCAGAAACAATGTCACAAAACACTATAAATTTCAGTAATGGGATGTTTTAACTCTTCATTGTGGAAAACCAACCAGAGTCCTGCCAGGTGGGTATATTCATTAAATGCCATATAACTTCAGGGAAGATATTAATGGCCACTGGACGTGTTCCATAAACTTAATAATATCTACGCTTCTAGGAAAATGTACGTACATGGCTATGTTTAGTAATTGTAACATATTTCTTTCATGTTAACAACTGATTAGGAGTCAGACATGAGAAATATATGTGTAAATTTTGGCAAATCCCATATTAAATACTGTTTTAATAAAGTTAGATTTACATTGATCACTAATCAGGCCGAGGCGGGTGGTTCACGAGGTCAAGAGATCGAGACCATCCTGGTCAACATGGTGAAACCCCGTCTCTACTAAAAATACAAAAAATTAACTGGGCGTGGTGGCGCGTGCCTGTAATCTCAGCTACTCAGGAGGCTGAGGCAGGAGAATTGCCTGAACCCAGGAGGCGGAGGTTGTGGTGAGCCGAGATCACGCCATTGCACTCCAGCTTGGGTAACAAGAGCGAAACTCTGTCTCAAGAAAAAAAAAAAAAAAAAAAAGAAAAATAATAGTAGAGGATCAAGTTGTGCTTACGTGTGATATGTAAAACATATATCTAATTTTTGATTATACCAAGCATGAATTGGAATTGATTGGAAAACTTTATGCTATATTTTGACATGATCTCTACTGTGCATTGATAACTGAAACTTTCTAGGTATCTTAACACTTTCTTCCCCTGTAACTCAGATTATGCAGGATGCACTTAATAATGTAAAACTCTGAAGTGTTTTCTTTCTCCAGATAGATTCTAATTTTAATATGTATACCCCTTTCCCGGCTTCATTCATTGGCTTTTGTTAGAACGATTGTAATGGGAAAAGTTCAGCGTTTATAATATTAATAATTTAAACCTTTCTCTAGCAATAATAAATTACCTCTTATTGAGGTCTTATAATGTGCTCAGCTATTTGATACATGCTCTGTGAGCAGTATTTCTATTAATGTTTCCTGTAGCCTTTTATGAGAGAGTTGTGTTGTTAATTTACATTTTACAGATAAGAAAACTGATACATCAGCAATTAAAGTACTTTTCTCAAGGTCTCACAGCTGGTAAACAGTAGAATCACAATTCATACGCTCATCAGTGTGCTTCCGAGTTCAGTCTCTTCTTACAAGTTCATATCCATACCTCTCATCTATCTTGGCTTATGGCATGATATGCATCTAATAGAGTGAACATTTTGAAACTTAGTAAAAATTATATAATGTTACCTACTGTTCCAAATAATTTGAAGGCTTTTTATATGTGTTCACTATAAACTAAATCATAAGAAAGGATCTACCTGTTATATAATCACAATTTTAACTTGTTGTATCTTTTTTTGATTGAATGGTTAAACTTTTTATAGTGCAAAGTGACAGAGAATTTAACTCATTATTTTTATATAAGCAGTTAATATCTTCCCATTGGATCTTTTAATGTTTATATATTAGCTTGAGAATATTGGCTTTTGCCCGGTTGTAGAATCAAATATTTATAATTTAAAGGTAAATTACAGATTATTATTTGTCAGTATCACATTCAATGCAGTTATCCTTTGTACAGTTTTCCAATATAGCTTCTGTGATTATCTTCAATTACAAATTTATCAAATATCCTATACTGTGTGTCAGTATGCAGAGAATGGCTATAATGCAATAGGAAATTGAATACAAACTATTTTATTTATAAAAATGCAACACAATATTAAGATGGCTATCAACATGAATAGATACAGAAAATATAGTATATATGCACAATGAAGTACTCTTCAACCTTAAGAAAGAGGGAAATCCTGTCATAAACAAACCTGGATAATGTTATGTTAAGTGAAATAAGCCAGGCATAGAAAGTCAATACCACATGATCTCACCAAATGTGGAGTCTAAATATTTGAACTCATAGAAGCAGAAAGTAGAATGGTAGTTACCTGGGACTTGGGGAGAGGAAGTGTTGGTGAGATATTGGTCAAAGGATACAAAATTTCAGTTTAATAGGAGGAATAAGTTCAAGAGATCTATTGTACAAGGTGATAACTGTAGTGTATTCTTGAAAATCACTAAGAGTGGATTTAAGGGTTTTCATCACAAAAAATAAGTGTGTGAGATACATATGTTAATGAGTTCCATTTAGCCATTCAATAATGTATATGTATCTTAAAACATCATGCTGTACATGATGTATATATATATATAAATCATATATGTATATTTTATATATATATATAAATTTTTATTTGTCAAGTTAAAGTTAATTAATTTTTAAATACTATGGTGGTTTTACAAATAGCTGTTTTAAACCAGTTATAAATGAATGACAAATCTTACATTAGCAATAATACATGTTTCATTTCTAAGGTGAATAATGTTCATCTACGTCATTCTGTGGGGAAAATTTCCTGCATCGTTTTATGCTGAGAGTCTCAGGAAAACATCAGACTTTCTCTAGATTAATATGAAAGAGCAAGACTCAAAACATAATTTAAGTAACACCATTTCCTCTTCCAAACGACAACCTTTAGCCATATCCAGACTTTTTTTCCAATCTTTTAAAATAATTCTGTAATTCTGGACACATTTTACAGAAAAGCAAGTGAACATCCTAATTTTTACTCAGTTTTCATTTCTTACTGTTATCTAAAACTAAATGAACTTCTTTCATCTTTCTGCTTTTTTCATTATTTCTTACCTTTGGTCTTCCCTTTTCCCCTCCTCCCTCTCTCCCTGTTGCCATATTTTTAATTAAGTATTTATGGAATACACATTACTCTTGCCAGAAGTCATGATTTCTCAATATCATCTTATTTCCTCCTTCCCTTTACCTCTTCTTTAATAGGATTAGTTCCATGTGTAGGAGCAAAAGTCCAACATCAATAAAATGGTCTCTCTGCTCTCAGAAATATTATCTTCTGGAGATTGAAAGGAGGTGACTGAGCACTTTTGTAAAGTATGCAATTCAGAGGGCAATTTCAGATACTAGGAGCTTGGGAAATCAGACCATCTCTCTTCATCCAGAGTCAGAATATATTTTTCCTTCAGTGAAAAGTAGGGCGACCTAATGATTTTTGATATGTTTTATATGCCATTGGACGGAAATAACCTTTGGATCCATTGATCAATTCATAAATATATTTTCAAGGATATGCATTTCAACAGTTTTATTAGACAACTAATGTCATTTAGTTTCTTATTGTCGCTTTCCTTGGCCTTAAGACCAAATTAGTTCTCCCAGGGCATAATGAGAACAAAGTTTAGAAAGGCAATAATGTGAAAAGCACACTCGATATAAATGCTTTTTATTATAATTCATCTTTCTAGTGGCTCTTTATTTTAATATTACTGAGATATACATCTCATGTGAATTAAGTAATATTCTTCCGGATATTTTTTCTGACTATCCAGTAAGTATTTTTCTTTTCTACGATAGCTGACATTAATCAAAGTTAAGGTGATCATTGTATTACTTGATGACAAGTGATTATTTGTGAAAGAGTTGGTAGTAGAAAGCAATTTGACAAGGACATTGGTTCTAGTTAGAAGCAACCAACATAGGAACATACATTTTTATTTCCTTGGGCACTCTAGAGTTAGTAGAGAAGCCATATCCTTTTATTTTTCCCTCCCTCCCTCCCTCATTCCCTTCCTTCCTTCTCTCTCTTTCTTTCCTTTCTCTCCCTTCCTTCCTTCTCTCTCTTTCTTTCCTTTCTCTCCCTCCCTCCCTCCCTCCCTCCCTCCCTCCCTCCCTTCCTTCTTTTTCTTTCTTTCTTTCTCTTTCCTTCCTTCCTTCCCTCCTTCCTTCCTTTCTTTCTCTCTTTCTTTTTTTCTCTTTCTCTCTCTCTCTCTTTTTCTTTTTCTCTCAGTCTCCCTTATTGTCCAGGCTGGAGTGCAGTGGCATCATCTCAGCTCACTGCAACTGCCACCTTCCAGGTTCAAGCAATTCTCCAGCCTCAGCCTCCCAAGTAGCTGGGATTACAGCGTGTGTGTCGCCATGCCTGGCATTTTTTTTTTTTTTTTGTATTTTTAGTAGAGACGGGCTTTGCAATGTTGACCAGGCTGGTCTCGAACTGCTGGTCTCGAACTCCTGGCCTCGTGATCTGCCCTCAGCCTCCCAAAGTGCTGTGATTACAGTCATGAGACCCACTGTGCTGGCTTTTTTTTTTTTTTTTTTTTTTTTTTGAGACAGAGTTTCACTCTATTATCTAGGCTATAGTGCAGGGGCATGATCTAGGCTCACTGCAACCTCCACCTCCTGGGTTCAAGGGATCCTCTATCCTCAGCCTCCCCAGTAGCTAGGATTAAAGGTGCACCACCACCACTCCAGGCTAATTTTTGTATTTTTTAATAGAGACAGGGTTACATCATGTTGGCCAGACTAGTCTGGAACTCCTGAGCTCAAGTGGTCTGCCCACCTGGGCCTCCCGAAGTGCTGGGATTACAGGCCTGAGCCACCATGCCTGGCTGATACTCTTTCTTAAGAGCCTGAATGCTTTCTCATCCAAGAGCATACAAAATTTAGTCAGACAGGTCTCTGACTTTACATAAATCTCAATCTATATTAAAAAGACTTATACACACAAAATTAAACATACAATTACTCTATTATCTTGTTTGCTGGTGTATCACTAGTTCTTATATAAATACTGACCTGCCTAGACCCTTGTAACTTGGACCCCAAGGCGCGACCGAATTAGACCAGACGAAAGAGGAGTTCAGGCTTTATTGGAGAGTCTCCGGGCGGACCGGACTCGTGACGGGGGAAGAGTCAGCAGTCTCGCGCTGGCTTTCTTTGTTCGGCGACTTTTATAGGGGTAGAGGGACTGGGGGAGTGGGAGAGCCGACCTGGCAGGTAGCAATTGCTCAGGTTGGCTGTCGGGCGGGAAGTCTGCCGGGCGGGAGCTTGTTGGGCGAGAGCTGAGGGGGCGGATGGTGATTGGTTCAGTCGGTTGCCGGGTGGGAAGGTTGCTGGAATCGGGCTGAGCCAAGACGGTAGACGGAGTGAGATAAGGGACCTTCCTTGCGAGGGAGGAGGGGCTTTCCTTTTCGGGAAGTTAGGTACTTTCCGTGTGGCTAGGGGGCCCAAGGGTCCTCCACCAGACAAATACCTAACATAATCTAAATCCTCAATAATGATTTGTAGACAAAGTGCTCAAATCTAATGTGTAAAGCTCCTATGTAACCACTATCCAGATATATGGAACCCTCTACCACTCCCAGAAGTTATCCTAATGCCCCTTCACAGACAAAGCTCCCCAGCAAGAATTAATTACCATTTTGTCTTCTACACATATATATTTTTTTCTGTTTTTGAACTTTATATAAATAGGATCCTACAATATGGGCCGACTTGTATCTGGCTTTTTGTTCTCATGCAGCTAAAAATATCTGATTTTCGTCATGCTGTTTTGTACATCTTAGTTCCTTCATTATTTCTGCAATGTAATATTCCTTTGTGTTGTATATACTACAATTTCTTTATCCATTCTCCTGATGATAGACATTTGGGTTATTTTCAATTTGGAGCTATTATGAATAAAGTTGCTAAACATATCCTAGTCATTTTCTTTTGGTGGACATGTACAGTCATTTGTCTTGGGACTTTGTATAAGGATAGAATTGCATAGTCATAGACTAGCCATGTTTAGCTTTAGTGGATAGTGTCAAACATTTCTTGAAAGTTGGACAGTCAACTGATACGCCTGTCATAGCCAAATTTAGGAATATATAATAGCACAATAGGCTTACAGACAGTACACAGCATGACTAAAGCAAAAAAACACAACTCACTCTATACCAGAATCAAAGTGGGTTCTCATCAATGACAACGTTTTTGTGATACGCACGCTGCTCTAGTAAGGAAAAGGTAAGTAGCTGTTTTAGGAGAAGTGTGCTACATGAGTTTGAAGGCCCTGGAATGTTTGATCAATAGACAAAGAGCAAGTTGTGCTGAGACAGAAGAGTTTCCTTAGAGTGACAAATAGGCAAATTTGTGTCCCAGTAGCTCCACTATTGACTCACAATCAACTTAAGATTTTTAACTTTTCTTATCCAAAACCGACAATCATAGGCAATGGCCTATTTTAGCTCAGACTAAATATAATAGCATGTCTCACTTTTGCTCTTTCTGGAGTAATTAAGTATAATCCCCCTGATGTCAGCATTTAGAACTCTGTTCTCTTTCCGAAAGGAAGGTGTTCTTTGGCTTCCAAGAATTTAATCTTCTATGTTTGATTTTCTTTATTTATTTGTTTGTTTATTTATTCATTTATTTATTTTGAGATGGAGTTTCGCTCTTGTTACCCAGGCTGGAGTGCAATGGCGTGATCATGGCTCACCGCAACCTCTGCCTCCTGGGTTCAGGCAATTCTCCTGCCTCAGCCTCCTGAGTATCTGGGATTACAGGCACGTGCCACCGTGCCCAGCTAATTTTTTGTATTTTTAGTAGAGACAGGGCTTCACCATGTTGACCAGGATGGTCTCGATGTCTTGACCTCGTGATCCACCTGCCTCAGCCTTTCTATGTTTGATTTTAAATAAGTGAACATATAAGTTGGATCCTTCCTTTGTAATCTACCAGAAATTTTTTAAAAACCTTCAAAATATAATTATTTGCCCCATAATTTATTGAATTCTTTACAGTGCAAAGAAAGCTTCCATTTTACATTACGTTTTGATTCTCCAGAAAAAGAAGGCTATAGGTAACATTCTCTATTTTTTGTTTGGTAAATTCTTTAAAAGCAGTGTTCTAAGTATGTCGTAATTGTCATTTGAATTATTGTTAGCAGGAATTAGGTAAATAGGGAGAGTATGATCAGAATTTTGTGCCTAAAATAGACTTGAAATATTTAAATTTTATTTTTCAAATATTTGAATATTTATCAAAAAACACTTAGGCTTTTATTGTGGGATAACTTTTCTCAAGGTGTAAATATTAAGTGGTTTATTAAATGTAGAATATTATCTGGTGACCGACTATAAACAGTTGCCCTGTTTTCTTGTGCTGACCATTACTCATGCCAAACTCATCAAAATAATGGCTCTAATTTTTCCCGAGTGTCAACTTAACTAGCTAATGTTTAATGCTATCCCCTAATCAAAAGCATTGTCTCTTAAACTGTTTTTCTTTGGCTAAATATGGCATTTCCAGGACCAGAGAACCAAATTCAAAAGTTATCAGAACAAACAGTAATAGAAAGGCAAATTTAAGCATACCCTAAAATGTTAGGTTAGATGTCAGATTTAATATAAATGTTATTTGAATTCTCAAAGTTTTAGAGTATCCACTTGAGTGCACACTTCGAGTGCTAAGCAGAATACAGCTGACTGTATAAATGAATCGATAATAATGCTGTTTCTAACATGTCTTTTAAAATATCAGAGCAATGGCTTCCATATCTAAAGTATTCTTGTCTTCTAGTTAGACACCAGCCTTTGTCAATAGTTGGTTTTTGTTGTAGTATAGTACTGGTGACAATGCCATTCAATGATTTTTTTTTTTTTTTTTGATGCAAACTATTTGAAAGGAGCCCAAATTGCCTTGGACAGTGTCATACAAAAATTGACAGAAAGTGAGTTTTAATGATTGCCTCATTGTTCAGACAACATTGAGAAGGTCACCTCACATGCTTCTCCCTTTTTTGTAGTCTGACAGTAGGCAAAGTGCCACCAGAGGAAGCGAGGGGTTTGTTCTTTTCATTCTGAAGTTACTATGTGAACAGTCTCAACTCATCAAAAGGACCAGGGCAAATAATGCCTCTACAAGCACCGCGGAAAACAATCAATGTTCCCTAGCAATGAAAACTGGAGTTTTGACAAAGTCATTCTTAAGACCCTGATTCTATGTGTTGAAAAAAGAAACGCCTCTCTTCCTAAGGCCTCTATATTGCATATTGAAAGGTAGCATTCAAGACCCTGCCAACTGTTCATTAAGTGGTAGAAAAATCCTTTTACTGTATTACTATACTTTACATATTCTGTGGAGGCTGAGTCAAGAATTATGTCACAAGTTTGATTCAGAGCAAATGTTGGACCAAACTTAATCTTTTACACACATGTTTTTCGAGTAGTTGCTGCATGCAGTGTTGTATGTACGTATAATCAGCAAGTTTTTAAAACAAAATGCTAGATTCATACCTGAGTTCTCTTTAATAGTATATTATTAATTCAGATGTCATTTAATGAACATGTGCTTTGTGAAAGGCATTCTGCTAGGGACCATGGACGGGAGTTGAATTACATACCTTTCTTCAAAGAACTTGTGATTATCATTATAAAGGTACAGTGTACTGTGTTACATTTACAAAGCCCTTACAATAAAAAGTTGCTACCATATTCATTATGTAATTACTGCAACAGTTTCACTTAAGTCGTGGTTGACTCGTTTATCATGAGTGGCTCTTTTGCATTTGCTAATCTAGTCTCATAGTGAGCCCCAAAATAGTTATTACAATGGAAATATTCAAAACTTCACTAATCCGATCACTAATCACTGATTGTAATGGTAGACAAAAGTGGCAATAGTAAAATACGGCTCATCAAGTAGTTGGATTTGGTGCTAGATCAAATAAATTGTGTTCAGCTAAAATAAATGCTTTCTAAAGAATTAACTCTTAAGATTTTATAAATTTATATATTAATTTTGAGACAAGGTCTCTGTGGCCCAGGGTGGAATGCAGTAGCGTAAACACCACTCACTGCTGCCTGGATCTCCTGGGCAGAAGTCATCCTCCCACCTAAGTCTCCTGAGTAGCTGGGACCACAGGAATGCACCACCATACCTGACTAATTTTTTTGTTTTTATTTTTTGTACAGATGGGGTCTCACTATGTTTCATAGTCCATTCCCAAGGTTTTATAAGTATTATTAGTCCAGAAGACTGTTAGAAATAATTAAAGGGAAACTTTGGGATCATCCAAGAATCTTAACTGTCTGAAATACCCAGGATAGCTTAAAGCGACATTCCAGAGAATGTGATAAGTATATTCAGTGTTAGTAATTGTGCAACATGAATAGTGATACTTCCAAATTCAGATAACTTGAAGATGTCAGGATAGGTGAAAGCAGTTGCATGAAGAACATGAAAAGTGCCATATTGGGCCACATCTATACATCTGAAAATAGCTTCAAAGAACATATTTTCAAGGTTGTTCTCTATGGTAATGTTTCAGTTCAATGTACGCTTCAAATACGTCCAAGTTCCTTAATGGCTGTTTTATTAATTTGCCATTTGTGATTTTTTATCTCAGTTCCTTTGAACATGTATATTATAACCAATGGATGGATGAAATTTGTCCTTGAGGAAGCAGATGTTAATAGTTTGGTTCCATTGATGCCAGATAGTATTATGGAACAAGATAAAAATTGCTGAACCATTTATTCCCCCTTTGGAACTCTCATGGCTGATCATGGAGGATAAAGTAAGAGTCTTGAAGGGTCAGATACCTCAATTTCTTAAGCAGTATATGGACCCCAATTTAAAAAGTCCTAATTTTTTAGACATTACAGTATGTGTTAATACACCATCTGTTTTAACCATATGTCAGGAACACTACTTTCAGAAGCTCAATGTTCCTTATTATTGGTAATAATAATAAGGGATATTTCAATTTCAATATCCCTTATTATTGGTAAAGTCTTATTTAGAGCAAAATTCTACCTCATTTTTTGGCCTTGACCTCTCCTCAAAGCCTCACAGAAGCCATTGACTGTCTTTTCTATAAATCTTCCCCAGACTTAACATGTTCAGTTTTGCATACATTCCTTTATTATATGTGGCAGAACAATAACTATATAATGAAATGATTTATTGAATTTTTGAGCTTGAACTATCACCTTCTGCCAGTGATCTCTAGGTGTGGATTCAGAAAGCTGTCAGTAAAATATGTGACATCATATAGACCCACATAGCTGAAATTCTCTCCTTATGCTCTTTTGACAGAATGAAAGTTGGCTGACCTTTAAATAATACTGTATTCATGCTTGTGAGGTGAGCAGAGTCCATTGAGCCATATCTGATTGCATGCATGGGTAGCTGCAAAATACAGTGACCTTTAAGCTAGTAGAAACTGAATGAATGTTTTTTTAGCCAGGTAGAAGAGCAAATTACTCACCCATTTGATATTTTACAATGAAGAAACAACTCTTCAGTGCTGAAGTCTCTGAGATGGTAGATGAGTACATCTGCTTGTTGACTATTTGGGACTAGACTGCAAGCATGCCTGCAGAATTGGGTTTGTGCTAAGCAAATGTTTCCCATCAACGAGTCAGCACATCACCTGTCTCCTTTCCTTAACATTCTGTTTTGTTTCCTGAGAGCTGCTTTAGGCCTTCCTCCCTTTTTCCCTCCCTCCCTCCCTCCCTCCTTCCCTCCTTCCCTCCTTCCCTTCTTCCCTCCTTCCCTCCGACAGAGTTTCACTCTTGTTGCCCAGACTGGAGTACAGTGGTGTCATCTTGGCTCACTGCAACCTCTGCCTCCCAGGTTCAAGTGATTCTCCTACCTCAGCCTCCCGAGTAGCTGGGATTACAGGTGTCCACCATCATGCCTGGCTAATTTTTTTTGTGTTTACAGTAGAAATGGAGTTTTACCATGTTGGCCAGGCTGATCTTGAACTTCTGACCTCAGGTGATCCATCCATCTCAGCCTCCCAGCATCCCAAAATTCTGGCATTACAGGCGTGAGCCACCGCACCCAACTGTTTTAGGCTTTCTAATCTATTTATTTATTTATTTATTTTGACATGGAGTTTTGTTTTTGTTGTCCAGACTGGAGTGCAATGGTGCAATCTTGGTTCAGTGCAACTTCCGCCTCCTGAGTTCAAGTGATTCTCTTGCCTCAGCCTCCCAAGTAGC
Source organism: Callithrix jacchus (assembly GCF_049354715.1). Classification (NCBI taxonomy): domain Eukaryota; kingdom Metazoa; phylum Chordata; class Mammalia; order Primates; family Cebidae; genus Callithrix; species Callithrix jacchus. Next base: position 21,149,159 of record NC_133516.1, on the reverse strand, counting down.
TGGAACTACAGGCATGCGCCACCACTCCCAGCTAATTCTGTATTTTTAGTAGAGATGAGGTTTCTCCATGTTGGTCAGGCTGATCTCGAACTCCCCACCTCAGGTAATCTGCCCACCTCAGCCTCCCAAAGTGTTGAGATTACAGGCATGAGCCACCATGCCCAGCCTCTTATCACTTTTATATTTGTGTCAATTGGAACCAGGTCATACATGAAAAAGCCCGCATATGAATATGAATGATTAATGTGTTTATTTCCTTTTCTTTTGTTGTTCCTTTACATAAATATTTAATACAGTGATTTGTTTTTCTGAGCACAGCCTCAGCTATATCTCATAGATACTGATGCAAGGTAGTGTTACTATTTGTCTATGAAACTCCAGTAATTTTGGTCTTGATCTCTTTTTCGATTGAAGATATACTTAAGAACATTTGGTTTAGTTATTTGATGTAACTTGAAAGCATTTTTCTTTAATATGTTAATTTAGCCAGTATATATTTCATTCCTTAAATAAATTTTTGCCTGCAGTCATGACCCAGGCAGTGTTCCAGGTGCTAGGGACACAACCATGGACAAAACAAGCAGACATCCTTTCCCTCGTGGAACTATCAATAGGGCAGATATATTTAATTTTAATTCTAGCATAGTTTCAGGTTATGCTTTTCCATCTAAGGCTTTTTGTATTTTGTTTTTGCTTACTTTGGAGTGTGTGTGTGTATGTGTGTGTGTGTGAGAGAGAGAGAGAGAGAGAGGGGCTTCTGGTCATTAGAAAGTTGGTATTCTTGGCCGAGCGCGGTGGCTCAAGCCTGTAATCCCAGCACTTTGGGAGGCCGAGATGGGTGGATCACGAAGTCAAGAGATCAAGACCATCCTGGTCAACATGGTAAACCCCATCTCTAATAAAAATACAAAAAATTAGCTGGGCATGGTGGCGCGTGCCTGTAATCCCAGCTACTCAAGAGGCTGAGGCAGGAGAATTGCCTGAACCCAGGAGGCGGAGGTTGCAGTGAGCCGAGATCAAGCCATTGCGCTCCAGCCTGGGTAACAAGAGCGAAACTCCGTCTCAAAAAAAAAAAAAAAAAAAAGAAAGAAAGTTGGTATTCCTGATCTAGAATAACTTTTATAACCTAAATCCTCTGTTTCTTTAAACTTTATTGGATTCTCCACTATATCCAATGATAGAGTTAGTATATTTGTTTTTCTTTATACTGTCCTTTCCTCTTATCCACTTGATTTTGGCTAATTACATAATCTTTCTAGTGTTTTCCTTTGAGGTATTAAATGTATTTATATTCACATTACTTATTTTGAAGTATTGAAAATATCCTTTAAGTCCTGGTATTACAATTGAGAAAATTGCCATACTTATCACTTTCTCACCCAGGCATGTATCATTTACATTCTCTTCTGTCACCTTAATCATTGCATATGTTTAAATCATTGTTCAACAAATGTATAGATTCAAATTTCAGTACTAATCTTTTTACGTAGTCCTTCCAAAAATATATTTTTGTTCAGTGATATTCTTCTTCAAGAAGAACTCATGGGAATAGTATTCTCTGAATTCTTACATGTTAAAAATTGGGCTTTGTATTTGTACTTGAACATTGCTGGATATTGAAGACTTGGATTGTTTCTTTTTCTTTCCTTGAGTATTTTGTGGGCATTCATTCACCACATTCTAGAATTAAATGTTGCTGCGCAGATACCTAAGGTCAGTTTTATTTTTTTCCCTCCTTGTAATTGACTTGTTCTTATTTCCTGAAAGCTCAAAAGAATCCTTTCCTAAGCCTTTAGGTTAGCTGCTTTAAAAAGGTGTGACTTAAAAAAAAAGATTTGCTTTGTTGTGATGAAGAGCATGATAATATAAAATAGGGAATTACAAATAATACACAAAGTACAGATAAAAGTCTCTGATAAATTGTTGGGGGAGCATGTTTTCTGACAAAATATCAGACCAAGTTTTTTATAGGATTTAAGCTGAGCCTTAAATGATTAGAGCATGAAGACTGGAAAGGAACAGAATACAGCTGGGTGATAATGGGACATTGGGTGATACCATCACTGTGCATTAGGCCATCTGTTTTACCAGATTCTGAGCAGTCTGAAGTCAACAACTACTTCTGATATGTCTTTTCATTTCTTGCAACTAGCACGATCTTTTGCATAAAACAGCTAAGTTTATTTTTATTGTTGCATGTTATCGTTCTTACTGTAGCAGGTAAACACATTTATATTGGTTTTCAGAGAAAAAAAATTTTTTATCAGAAAATCATCTTAAATTCAGTGAAAAGTTGATATTCCCAAAAATATGTAATGTAAATATGTGACGGGGAAATTAGATAAGTCACGGTATTCTTATTATAATGTTGATTTATCTTTTTTGAATGACAATTATTTTCACTAATAGGCTAGAAAAATCCAGAAAGCTCTCCAATACATGGTAATTAGATATGGGATCCATCACTCACTGTGTGCTGTTGAATAACAAATATATGGAAAAATCAAGCACGAATGCACCTGCTTTGTCCTAATTCCTCTGAGCCTTCAGCATACTAATGGATTACCATAAGGGTCCGGTTTTAACTTGCACGACATCTATGAAAAATGTATAAGACAAGTTTCCTAATTGAGTTTTGCTCTTCCAAGAAGGCCATATCTTGGGCTTTCATTCAAAGACTATTATTTCTGAGATCTTCACCCCTGTACCCATAGTGTCTAATATAACTTTTTCTCACCTTTCATTTTACCCTCTTTCACTAAGACCTCAGATATTTACTGGGGCTTTCCAACCTTAAACTTAGTTGTAACTTGAGTTACACCATTAGCAGGATTAGTAGTCTATCGCAATAGTCCCCAACCTTTGTGGCACCAGGAACCAGTTTCATGGAAGAAAATTTTTCCACAGGCTGGTGGGAGGTTGAGAATGGTTTCCAGATAAAACAGTTCCATCTCAGATGATCAGGCAGTAGTTAGATTCTCACAAAGAGCACTCAACCTAGATCCCTCACGTGTGCAGTTCACAATAGGGTTCATGTTCCTATGAGAATCTAATGCCACTGTTGATCTGACAGGAGGCAGAGCTCAGGCGGTAGTGCTCAGTCACCTGCTGCCCAGCTCTGCTGTGTGACCCATTCCTAACAGGCCACAGACCAGTACCAGTCTGTGGCCCAGGAGTTGGGCTATTGCTAGAATAAGCTTCACATAATTAATGGTTGTGTCCCAATGTGGTATTAAAAGAGCAATTTCCCATCTCATTGTGTTCACCAAAATTTAGTGTAAGAGATCAGGGATTTGTTCTTACTTCTTTAATGAAAAAACAGATCCGTTGAAATCAGTAGTTCTAGAAACATCAATGCAAACAAAATGGACCAGTTTCTATGGATTTTTATATTGTTAATTTTGAATAACGTTATGGATGCTATCATTTGTATGTAAGCCAAATAGAGAATAGAAAGGAGCTAGCTTTTTATGTATTCCACAGATATTTGTTGGGCTTAGTTAATATTTTGGGCTATGTACACTTCTAGATACTGTACATAGGTATGTCTTTTCATAAGTATGAAGACTAGGAAAAGCTGTACACTAAGCAAACTCATTGTGGAATTGGAATGTTGATCTGCATTACACTAAAACCTCTGCTTTTATTAGGATGCTGGTCTACTTTCCAAGATGAGTACTGTTTGTGGAAAATGTACTTCCCATCAGATTTAGGAGAACTAGATTAGTATAGACCTGACTCAGCATGAGCTTCAGCCACCCCAGATTCACCATTGATAGGCCTAGCACTGTCCAAAGATTGCCATTGATAATGTCCTCCAGGAGGATTGCATGTGGAATGACCAAAGGAATTTATTGAGTTAGAGTAAACTTTAAACCTATAAGGAACCTTTGAAGCAGCCATAAGATGATGGAAAGAGCAATATATATGTAACACAAAAACCTGAGATTATCAGTTCTGCTCTTTTCCAGAGATAACTCACTTAATTTCTGTGAGCTTCCATTTACAATTCTGTCTAGTGGCACATCAAATAAAATAACTGAAGTCTTTCTGCTTAATAAAACTTTAAAAATTACAGTTCAGTCATTTTATTGTACAGGTAACAAAGCTGAAACTTGGAATAAGGAAACTACCTGGTGGATCCCTATCAGTATGCATCTGCCCATTGCCTCCCCCTGCTGGCACTCTCCAACCACGACCTCCCCCTGCCAGCACGTATCTGCCTCATCCTCCCCCTGCCAGTGCATACCTACCCATAGTCTCTCCCTGCCAGTGCACACCGACCCTCAGCCTTCCTCTGCTGGTGTGTACTCACCTGCAGCCTCCCCCATTGGTGCACATGTGTGTGGAAACCCCCACCACCCCACTGAAGCAATTTTGCCAGCAGCCCCTGCCAGAGTGTTGTTGAAAGTGAAATGAGAACAACCTCAGCCCCTCCAGCACAGCAGGTGCTTAACCTCAAGGGGCCCGAGAGCAAAACTACAGGACTAATCCCAGTCTACCAGGATTAGAGCATGCAGCCCAACAGTGCCAAGCATAAAAGCATTCAGAATTGAAACCAATCCATGAAACCCAATTTATGCCATAGTCAAAACCTCAAGAGTATCAAAGAATAGAAAAGCAAACATCCCTGCCCAAAAGACAGTAGCTCCAAATATCAAAGGAGCATCAGTCTGCACAGATAAGAACTATTGCAAGAACTCTAATGATTCTTAAAGCCAGAGTGTCTTCTTAGATCCAGATGACTGCACTGGCTCCCCAACAATGTTTCTTAACCAGACTGAAATTGCTGAAATGACAGATATAGAATTCAGGAGCTGAATGACAAGGAACCACATATAGTTAACAGGAAAAGGTTAAACCCAATCCTAAGGACACAGTGAAACTGTCCAAGAGTTGAAAGAGTACATAGCCATTTTAAGGAGAAACAAACTGAATGTCTGGAAGTGAAAATTTCACTCCAGGAATTTTAGAATGCAATTAATAACTGAATAGATCAGACTGAGGAAAAAAATCTCAGAACTCAAAGACTGTTTATTTGAATCAATGCAGGCAGAAAAAAAATAAAAAGAATTTGAAAAATGAATAAAAGCTCTGAGAAATATGTGATTATGTAAAGAGACCAAACCTGTAACTCATTGTCATTCTTGAAAGAGATGGAAGGAGAGCAAGCAACTTAGAAAACATATTTGAGAATATTGCTCATGAAAATTTCCCCAACCTTGCCAGAGAGATCAACATGCAAATGCAGGAAATTGAGAGAACCCCTGAAAAATACCATACAAGGTGACCATTCCCAAGACACACAGTTATCAGATTCTCTGAAATAATTGTGAAAGAAAACGATCTTAAAGACAGCTAGAAATAAGGAGCAGGTCATGCACACAGGAAACTCCAATAGGCTATAGTGGACCTTTCAGCAGAAACCTTATGAGCCAGAAGAAATTAGGGGCCTATATTTAGCATCTTTAAAGGAAAGAAATTTCAACCAATAATTTCATATTCAGTAAAACTAAGCTTCATCTGTGGAGGAGAAATAAAACCCTTTCCAGACAAGCAAATGCTAAGGGAATTTGTTACTACCAGACTTGCCTTATAAGGAATCCTTAAGAGAGTGCTAAACATAGACACAGGATATCATTACCTGCCACCACAAAAACACACATATGTACATAGCCCACTGACACTATAAAGCAACTATACAATTAAGTCTACATAATAACCAGCTAACAACATGGTGACAGGATCAAATCCTCACATATCAAAATTGACCTTGAATATAAATCTACTAAATGCCCCTACTTAAAAGACAGAGTGTCATGTTATTTAAAGAAGCAAGACACAACTGTAGATTCATCTCACATGCAGTGACACCCCTATGCTCAAAATAAAGGGATAGAGAAAGATCAAGCAAAGGGAGAGAAAGAAAGAGCAAGTGTGGCTATTATTATTTCAGATAAAACAGACTTTAAGCCAACAATCATCAAAAGGGAAAAATAAGAGAATTTCATAATGATAAAGGGTTTAATTCAGCATGAAAGCTTAACTATACTAAATATGTATGCATCCAAAACTGGAGCACTAAGATTCATAAAAGTTCTTACAGACCTATGAGGAGACTTAGATAACCAAACAATAATAGTGGGAGACTTCAAAACCCTAGTGACAGTATTAGACAGACCATTAAGTCAGAAAGCTAACAAAGATATACCAAATGTAAACTCAACACTTAACAAATGGACTTGACAGACATGTAAAGAATACTATATCCAACAACAATGGAATATACATTATTCTTATCTGCACATGGCGCATACACTAAGACTGGCTACACTCTTGGCCATAAAGCAATTCCCTATAAATGCAAACCAACCAACCAACCAACCAACAAAAACCTGGCATCATACAAACTACACTGTCAGAACACAGCAAAATAAGAATAAAAATCAATAAGAAGAAAATCTCTCAAAACCATGCAATTACATGGAAATTAAACAACCTTCTCCTCAATGACTTTTGTGTAAAGAACGCAATTAAGGCAGACATCAAAATTTTCTTTGAAACTGATGAAAATGAAGATTTTTCAACAAACAGAATCTCTGGGACACAGCTGAAGAAATGCTAAGAGGAAAATTCATAGCGTGAAATGCCTACATCAAGCAGTTAAAAAGATCTGAAATTAACAACCTAACATTACAACTAGAGGAACTAGAAACACCCAACCCCAAACGAACCCCAAAGCTGTCAGAATAAAAGAAATATCCAAAATCAGAGATGAACTAAATGAAATTAAGACATAAAAATACATGCAAAAGATGAACAAACCCAAAAGTTGTTTCTTTGAATGGATAAATAAGACTGATAGACCACTAGATACATTAATAAAAAATGAAAGAAGATCCAAATAAACACAATCAGAAATGACAAAGGTGACATTACTACTGACCCCATAGAAGTATAAAAATCCCCCAGAGACTATTACAAACACCTCTCTGCACACCAACTAAAAAACCTAGAAGAGGCCAGACACGGTGTCTCACGCTTTTAATCCCAGCACTTTGGGAGACCCAGGTGGGGGGGATCATGAGGTTAAGAGATTGAGACCATCCTGGCCAACATGGTGAAACCCCGTCTCTACTAAAAATACAAAAATTAGCTGGGTGTGGTGGTGCGAGCCTGTAGTACCAGCTACTCAGGAGGCTGAGGCAAGAAAATTGCTCAAACCTGGTAGGCAGAGGAGGCAAGATTGCACCACTGCACTCCAGCCTGGCTATAGAGTGAGACTCTGTCTCAAAAACAAACACACACACCTAGGAGAAGTTGATAAATTCCTGAAAACATACAACCTCCCAAGATTGAATCAGGAAGAAAATGAAATCCTGAACAGGCCAATAACAAGTTCTGAAATTGACTCAGTAATAAAAACCATGCAAACTAGAAAAGACCCTGACCAGATGGACTCACAGCCAAATTTTACCAGATGTATCAAGAAGATCTGGTACCAATTTTACTGACATTATAGCACAAAATACAGAAGGAGGGACTCCCACCTAACTCATTCTATGAGGCTAGCATCCTTCTAAAACCAAAACCTGGCAGAGACACAGGGAAAAAGAATACTTCAGGCCAATATTCTTGATGAACATAGATTAAAAAATCTTCAAAAAAATACCAGCAAGCCAAAATCCAGCAGCACATCAAAAAGCTAATCCATCATAATAAAGCAGGCTTTGTTCCTTGGATGTCAGGTTGGTTCATCATACACAAATCAATAAGTGTGATTCATCACATAAACAGAACTGAAGACAAAAATCATGTGATCGTCTTGATAGACACAGAAAGGGCTTTCAATAAAATTCAACATCACATGCCTTCATTTAAAAACACAAAAACTCAACCAACTCACCATCAAAGGAACATACCTCAAAATAATAGCAATCATCTTGACAAACCAATAGCTGACATCATACTGGATGGGAAAAAGCTGAAGCATGCTGCCTGAGAACTGGAAGAAGGCAAAGATGCACACTCTCACCACTCCTATTCAACACTGTACTGGAAGTACTACCCAGAACAATCAGGCTCTAGAAAAAAATAAAATGTATCCAAATAGGAAGAGAGGAAGTCAAATTATCTCTCTTTGTAGATGATATGATTCTATATCTAGAAAACCTCATAGTCTCCACCAAAGGTTTCTAGAACTGACAAACAACTTCAGTATAGTTTCAAGATACAAAATAAATGTACAAAAATTAGTAGCTCAACCATAGCTGGCAGCCAGATCAAGAATTTGATCCCATTTACAATAGCCACAAAAGGAATCAAGTGCCTAGGAAGACAGCTGACCAGGGAGGGGAAAATACTCTGTGAGAATTGCAGAAACTGCTGAAATAAATCAAGAGATGACACAAACAAGAAGAACATTCTATGCTTATGGATAAGAAGAATCAGTACTGCTAAAATGGTCATACTACCCAAAACAGTTTACAAATTCAATACCATTCTTATCAATCAATGTAATTTTTCACAGAGTGAGAAAAAAAATTCTAAAATTCATATGGATCTAAAATAGAACTGGAATAGCCAAAGCAATCCTAAGTAAAGAACAAAGCTAGAGGCATTACACTACCAAACTTCAAACTATATTACAAGGTGACAGTAACAGATACAGTAGTAGGCTACAGTAACAGCATGGTAGTGGTACAAAAATAGACAGCTAGACCAATGTTAGATAACCCAGAAATAAATTCATACACCTACGACCATGTGATCTTTGACAAAGCTGCCAATTAACAATCAATGGGAAAAGGACTTCCTATTCAGTAAATCGTGCTGGGATCACTCACTAGCCGTATGCTGAATACTGAAACCAGACCACTTCCTTTTACCATATACAAAAATCAACTCAAGATTAAAGACTTACATTTAAGACCTCAAATTGTAACTGTCCTAGAAAAAAAATCTAGGAAATACCACTCTGGACATGACCTTGACAAAGATTTCATCACAAAGACTACCAAAGTAATTGCAAGGAAAACAAAACTGGTAAGTGGAATCTAATTAAACTAAAGATCTTCTGCATAGCAAAAGAAGCTATCAACAGCATAAATAGACAACTTACAGAATGGGAGAAAATTGCAAACTATGCATCCAACAAAGGTCTAATGTCCAGAATCTATGAGAAACTTAAACAAATCAATAAGCAAAATCAAACAACCCCATTAAAAAATAGGTAAGAGATACAAAGGGACACTTTTTCAAAGAAGACATTCACATGGCCAAGAAACATATGAAAAATGTTCAACATCACTAACGCTAGAGAAATGCAAATTAAAGCCACAATGAGATACCATTTCACACCACTCAGAATTACTGTTATCAAAAAGTCAAAAAATAACAGATGCTGGTGAGGTTGTGGAGAAAAGGGAATGCTTATGCACTCCTGGTGGCAATGTAAAGTAGTTCACCCATTGTGGAAAGCAACTTGGAGATTTCTCAAAGAACTTAAACCGGAGCTATCATTCAACCCAGCAACCCCTTTACTGAATGTACACACAAAGGAATATAAATTATTCTACCAAAAAGACACACACAGTCGTATGTGTATTGTAGCATTATTCACAATAGCAAAGACATGGAATCAACCTAAATGCCCAGCAACAGTGACTAGATAAAGAAAACATGGCACATGTACATCAAGAATACTATGCAGCTGTAAAAAATAACAAAATCACGTCCTTTGCAGCAACATGGATGGAGCTGCAGGCCATTATGCTAAGCAGGTTAATATAGGAACAGAAAATTAAATACCACATGTTCTCATTTATAAGTGAGAGCTAAACATTGAGTACATGTGGATAGAAAGAATGGAACACTGGGGCCTATTTGAAGGTGGAGGGTAGGAGGAGGGTCAGGGTCAAAAAACTATCAAATACGATGCCAGTACCTGGGTAACAAAACCAAACCCCAACGATGTGCAATTTACTCAGGTAACAAACCTGCGCAGGTACCCCCTGGACCTAAAAGAAAGTGGAAAATAAAATAAAATAAATACACATGCATGGGAGCTCACCATTGATTAATCTTCTTTTGTTAGGGTTGCATATGGAATTATACAAATTATGAGAACTCTTTCCTGATATTGCGCATATACATCAATGAATACGATCTTTTAATACTGAGTTTTTATACCATATTAGAAAAAATAACTTCTGTGTAACTAATTAAGCATTTATGACTTGGCTCCTAGAGAGCAAGAAGCATGATAATTATTCCTTCTTTATTTACTATTTTAAAAAGAAAGGAAGGAAAACGACCTTGTGATACAGATTGATAGAAAACAACAAGGAACACTTTTTAATAGGTGAACTCATTTCCCACTGAAATGTCTTTCACTGAAGTGGGAAAGAGCAACTACACATAGCCTGGGTTTTAATGATGTGACATTGTCAATGGAAAGTTAAAAGAAAAAAAAAAAGTGTGTTTGATTTATTATTGAATTCTGGAAGGATTATGGAGCACTTGTCAGAATTTATTTCAAATGAATATTTGTTGAGAATTAATTATCATTGAGCAAGGAAATGAATCTCGAAATCCATCAGAGGAATTATCCTTGCATCTCCTAAGTAGGAGTCAGCACTGACTTTGGTCTCTGTTTTATACTGGTTAATAATTCACATTGTAGGAGCTGACTAATCTAGTCAATAGTTGGTGCAAAAGTATGGTGTGGTTTTTTTTCTATTGAAAGTAATGACTAAAACCGCAATTACTTTTTTTTGGAGACAAAGCCTCTCTCTGTCTCCCAGGCTGGCGGCTCACTGCAACCTCTGCTTCCTGGGTTCAGGTGATTCTCCTGCCTCAGCCTCTCAGGTAGCTGGGATTACAGGTGCCCACCACCACCCATGGCTAATTTTTGTATTTTTAGTAGAGATGAAGTTTTACCATGTTGGCCAGGCTCGTCTCAAACTCCTGACCTTAAGCAATCCACCTATCTCGGCCTCCCAAAGTACTGGGATTACAGGCATGAGTCATCGTGCCATATTTACTTTTGCACCAACCTAATAGTTTTACATCCATCTGCTCTCATTTTAGCAGTCCTAATTTAAATACATGAAAATACAAATGTGAAGTGTTTGTCTGGAGTTCTACAGAGCACCTCTATCTAACTCAGCCCTTTTTCTCATTGTTATTGATGCGCTGTGATTCCTGATTTTTAAATTTTAGCTTAGTAAAAACAATGGGGGCCTGCCATCTGTCTAAATAGGCATTTTCAGAATTTCCATGTGTTTCAAGGTTTGTTCAGCATGACTGAAACCTGCATCAATAATATATCAACAACATTTTTTTTTTTTGAGACAGAGTTTCACTCTTGTTACCCAGGCTGGAGTGCAATGACGCGATCTCAGCTCACCGAAACTTCCGCCTCCTGGGTTCAGGCAATTCTCCTGCCTCAGCCTCCTGAGTAGCTGAGATTACAGGCACGTGCCACCGTGCCCAGCTAATTTTTTGTATTTTTAGTAGAGACGGGGTTTCATCATGTTGACCAGGATAGTCTCGATCTCTTGACCTCATGATCCAATACAAGGAAGAATTCAGAATTCTGTCAGAGATCATTGCCAAGGTCAGAGAGGACGGTATAGGTTTTCCCTTCACAGATAAAATTAATCAAGGACATTTTTACAGGTAAACTTTTAAGTTTTTCACATTTAATCAAATTTAGCAATGTCTAGAGACTATAAATCTAAACTAATTCAAGTGCTTAAAAATTAGAAAGGTAAATGATTTTCTTAAATAGGTCATCATTTGCTTAAGGTGTTTAATTTTATTAACATTTTCATTTCTTGTTTTGAAAATTCCAAGACTATATCTACCATCTATATTTTTCCAACTTGATTTCCACAACCTGAGAGGTCATAATTGCTGATACACTGTATAAATATGATTTGTCATTTCTTACTTTTCAAGGCTTCCTCCTATTCTATTAAGATTATTCATTGAGACTCTTACCCTATGACAGTAAAAAAGAGATTAAAAAAGAATGATTACTTCCACCTGAAACTCTAGGTTAGTCTGACATAAGATTTCATCAAAATTAAGTGTAGATGTTCAAGAATATTAAATAACAACCTTTTGTTTTTTTTCTATTCTGTGAGTTTTCAGGTGAGTTGACATTAATGTTTCTAAAAATTTCCTACTCTTAGCTGTGTATCCAAAGCATTTTTTTCTCTAATTACTGTCAGATTATAATATTGTGATCACCATTTCTCAAGGCAAGTTACATATTTATCAGGCATTGAGCTAAGAATTTGAAGGCAATCCCTGCACTCCAGAAATGTGCAGTCTAAATACGCTATTGTGATTTGAAAACACGTAAGTCAAGAGTATATGTATATGCAAAAACAGTTATGTAGAGGAATGCTTAATTAGAATATGACAGTAACACCATATATGTATCTGTGTAAATAAGTGCCTGTGGATTTGCTGACGTCTCAAATCACATAATTTGGATACCAAAACAATTTTGAATGATGAGAGTGGATCTTAAAAGCAGGGAAGTTATTGCTTTCCAACTTAACTCTGAGTAAGTCTATTGGCAATATTGTTAAAATGTATATTCTGATTCAGTAGGTGTGGGATGGGGTTTGGGATTCTTTAGGGTCAGTTCACTTCCTAGGAATGTTGATGCCATTGCACTGTGACCACAGCTTAAGCAGCAAGATGTTAGATAGTAAGCTCTGCTATGCTCATGGCACTTTAAAGTTTACAACATTCTTTTACAAATAAGGTGTCGTCCATTTTACAACAATTATGTAAAGCATGCAAAGTAAGATGTTTATTTTACAGATGAGAAAGCTAAAGCAAATGTGACAGTTTCAAGCTTTTCAGGTATATGAACTTCTAATTAGTAAATATAGTGCAAGAGCTTTGCTTTTCAGATTCCATGAATATCTGTCTTCATTTACATAATATTCCAAAACTGTATGGGAATACCGTATACTTCAGTTAGTTTATTTTCCATGACCGTTCAGATTACTTACCATAGCCATTTATAAATTGTTCATATAAATATATATTTACCTCATTTAAACTATTTAACATGGATCTTAGTCTCCAGGAGCTGTAATTAATTTTCAGACTGTTGCATTGTATAACTTAGTAGTGATATTTGACCTCTAAACTGGTAGCGGTACTCTAAAAAACAATTTTAGAGTTTTTGAAAAATAAAAATCTACAATTATCAAGACACACCGGATTAGCCAATAATTTGTTAAGAGGTGGTTAAAAAAAAAAACACTAGGGCCAGAATATTGCATGTACATTTTAGCTCTTCCACTTTTCCTTTGAATGAAAGAAGTCAGTTAAAAAAACAAATGTGAAGGATTCCCACCCACCACTGGAAGAAGATGATCATTTTTCTTTGCTTTTCTCAAATGCTTGTTTTATGCCATTATATAAGTAAACATTATATCAATATGGCTTGGTAAAATGGAAAGACATTCTTGGGTCCACATCTTAATTCTTTCATCTATTCCTTCTCTGTACATACCTCTCCAAGGGTTCGGATTTTTAAAAAATGTTATTCATTTAGATCCATAAAACTTATTGTGCATCAGCCACGTGCCAGAAGTTAGACTACTTAGGCTTGGTATAGGATGTCCTTATTCTCAATGAGCTCCAATTGTGAGGTGGGGAATCTCACAGTATAATAAGCTCTACTATAGCCTGCAATTATTAGATCAACTGTAAACTGAAGATTATGCTACATATGTAACCCAGAAAATTATTGTGAGGATTGAATAGTTAATTAAAAAAAAACATAATTGAACTCTGTGACTGGAAATTTATTGGCACTCATAGTTTCTAGTTTACCTCCATGTTTTTCCTCTCAGGCACAGTATTTAAAAGTTGTACGGAATAATTACTTAAATCCTGTAACTAAAGCGAGAATGTAAATCCATGGAGCAAATGATATTCTTTTATATTCATCTTAATAGTTATATGCCCTAAGGAAACATGACATGTGGATTCCTTGAGAATGTGATGTTCAATTCTTAGCATTGTTTCTTTCCTAAAATAGTGATGATAATTCTATATTTATCTTTAATACTGTAAGAATGCATTCTCATTCTGAGGGAAAAAACACCTGAGGGCATGGTGATTGAGATAAATTTTCCATTATTTTTAATATCTTGTCTGTGTATGCTGTCCAAAGGTGATGAGCCTTGACAAGTTGACTTGGAAAATGCTAAATAGATGAAACACTGTTGTGGTAAGAGCAAAGTTGGTTACATTTAGCCTATTTAATCTTTACATATCACGAATGTCTGTAATGCAATTGTCATGGCTAAATGTGATATGCTTGCTCAACAGAGTAAGATGTCAGGACTCAGGGATGGTGGATTTTTCCACTGTGATGGGAATACCTGCCTCATGTCATCTTTAATCACTTATTTTTTAATTGACAAATAATAATTGTATATATTTAAGGAGTATAATGTAATGTCTTAATAAATTTATGTTGTGGAATAATTAAATTAATTTGCCTGTTCATTATCTCACATACTTATGTTTTTGTGGTGAGAACATTTAAAATCCACTCTTGTAACAATTTTGAATTAAACATTGTTAACAATCGCCACCATGGTGGGCAGTAGATCACTAAAGCTCATTCCTCCTGTCTAATCAAAACTTTGCTGGCTTTGACCAACGTCTCCTCTTTTCTCATCCCCCCCATTACTTATCTTTATTTCTTATAAACAAACAAACTTTTAAAATAATAGGTCCTCTTGTAGAAAATGCGGAAAAGTATAAAAAGGAAACTAAACATTTGTTTGTTTTGAAAAATATTCCCCTTGCTTCAACTATTTGCAATTCTCTTTCAATGCTTCTCAATTCTATTTTTTGCTGAAGTTGCTTCTGTTTTGAGCACAAATAGAAAATAATGACTATGTATCATAGCGTTCAATAAGAAAGAATTGACCTGCATTTGTCAATGACGGTTAGTTGGGAATGAGTTTCCACTCCTAGACTATGTTTTGACTTTCAGTCAATTCTTCCCTTCAATTTGATATGCTTACTAGTTACCTCCTGCTCACTTCCTGTGGTGTGATAGGTTTTATTTTTATTATTATTTTTTAAATTTTACTTTAAGCTGTGAGCACTAAATGGAATTTAAGCTTTACGGGGTAGAAGTAAATGAGTTAAATGTAGCTTTCCATATTCCGTTAGTCAGATAAAGGGACATCTGAGGAAGCAATCAAGGTACATTTTGGATATTGACTGCTTAATAGTCTACTTCTGGAGACAGAATATTGAACTGGCATCCTCATAAAAACAGAGGAAAGGATATCTCATAAACCAAGGAGAGAGGCGCAGGATATGGAGTTAAGGCTAAAATGTCTGTGTATAAGTACAGGTGCTGTGCTTCCTGGGTTTTACTTTTCTTTCTGAGATTGCTGCTGAAATAGTGATTTTGCTGATAGCAGTATGAGGAAACAAGAGTAGTAAGACTTTATAAGATATGATCGTTCATTCCTTTATTGTATATATACGTGTTTTAGTCAGTTTGAGCTGCTGTAACAAAATATCATAAATTTGGTGGCTTGTAAACAACAGAAATTTGTCTGGAAACTGGGAGCCCAAGATTAAGGGGCCAGCAGATTCAGTGTCTGATGGGGGCCCACTTCCTGGGTCTTGAACCGCCCTTTTGTGCTCTCCTCACATGGAAGGAGGGCAAACAAGCTCCTTCAAGTCACCCTTTTTTATCAATATATTCATTGTCTTTTTTTAATTGATACACAATATTGAATATATTTACCAAATACAGCATCATGTTTTGAAGTATATATATTGCAGAGTGACTAAATCTAGCTAAGTAACATATATGATTGCCTCACATGGCTATCACTTTTAACATCCAGTCTGTTGGCATTTGTCTAGTATACAATATGTTGTAATTAACTATATTCACCATGTTGTACATTAGATCTTTGCAACCTCTTTTCTAAGAACACTAATCCCACTCAGGGGTGTTCTGCCCTCATGACCTAATCACCTTGCAAAGATCTCACCTCCTGTTACCATCACCTTAACGGTTAGGATTTAAGCATAAGAATTTGAGAGAAACACAAACCTTAGGACCATAGCAGTATGTGTGCATGTATGTATGTGGGTTTGTATGTGCACTATACATAACTGTGTGCTTATTTATCAATGACTGCGGTAATGGCATTTTATGTTGTCTTTCCAACACACGCAATTCTGCCTTATTCTTATTTTAATGATCTCAGCATGTTCATGTTTGAAATGGAGATTGCTACATACTAAATTTAGGGATACTATGTTTAAAAATATATGTAGTTTGCTTTTTTACTCAGCATTCAGGCATAGAGTACCAATACTATGTGACATATTACAATAATCTCACATGAAACAAAGATAGTCAGAAATGCTTTAAGCCGTGGGAAAATAGTATACCAGGACTTCAAAAGAGAAATGGTTCACCTAGTCTGGGGTACAGGGTATGGGACACATGAAGAGAGGCTATTGAGGAATGGGTCTCACATACCAAGTTAGAAAAGGGTTTTTTTTTGCAGGTGAGAAGCTAGTGGAGACTTCAGAACTGAGATATGCTTCATATAGCATAAAACTCATGTTTTTAAAGTGGGCAATTCAATGTGTTTTAACATATTCAGAAGGTTGTGCATTCATCACCAGTATCTAATTTCAGAGGGTTTTCATCACCCCCAAAATAAATCCCATACCTACTACCAGTCACTTTCTATTCCATCCTTCCCTCAGCCCCTGGCAGCCACTAATTTACTATCTGTCTGTATGGATTTGTCTATTCTGCACATTTCATATAAACAGAATCACACGATATGTAGCCTTTATGGCTGGCTTCTTTTACTTGCCATGTTTTCAAGGTTCATCTATATTATAACATGTGTCAATATTTCCTTCTTTTTATGATAAAAAGTATTTGATTGTATAAAGAGATCACATTTTATTCATTAATTAGTTGATGGACGTTCAGTTGTATTACTTTTTCACTTATGAATAATGCTGCTATGAACATGAACATGTGTTTATACATTTTTGTGTAGATATACATGTTTTTAATTACCTTCTGTATACACCTGGGAGTAGAGTTCTGGTAATATGGTCAATTGTTTAACTTCAGGAATTACCAAACTGTTTTCCAATGTGGCTGCACATTTATATATTTCCATCAACAATATATGATGATTTCAGTGTTTTTACATCCTCATTGGAGGCTTATAAAGAGTTTTAAGATTATAATTATGCATTAAGAATATATATGTGGTAGCAAGAGTAGGATTGATTGGCATGAGGGTGAGCCTGGAGATGGAAGAACCAAAGATGAGATGATTAAACAAGTCAGGCAAGGGATAGTGAGGCAGAAAATGATGATGAGATGGAGGAGAAAGGTGGAAATTATTCAGCATAGAGTGCTGGTGGTGAGGAGGAGGATGGGCATATTGAGATTTTGGGTCATTAAAAGAAGGAATAATAATCTTAAAGTTTAAGTAAAATTCAGCTTGGGATACAGACTTGCTGGCAGAATATCCAGAGGGAGATGCTGAGTGGCTAATGATGCTTTTTTAATGTGAAATTTCAGCCCTGAAGTTGTGGCAAGTCTTCATTTTCTCTGACTTGTATTTGTGTAAGTGTGGCTTGTAGTAAGGATGGGCAAGGCAGGTACTGGTAAGAAATGCTACGTCCTGGGTCCTCTCTTACATGTATTACATCAGAATTCTGGTATGGTATCAGGAATTTCTATTTTAACAAGTAGTTCAGCTGATTCATTTACATTCTAGGGTTTTAAAACTACTGCTGTAATCTACTAGGATAAGAAGAGGTCACTGCAAGAACCTCATTGGCAATGGCAACTTGACCCACTCTGGGGATTATGTACATTGAGAACCAACATTCATGTTCAACTTTGATTGACATTATGCCAGACATGTCACACTTTTTCTTTCTTTTCATTCTAACAAATTTTCTGAGGTAGGATTACTATAATCCCCATTATAAAAATAAGAAAATTGAGACTTGGAGGGCTTTTCTTTTAAGAGCAAGTAAATGGCAGACATAAAAGAATTTTAAGAATAATTTGAGGAAGAAAAAACCAAATAAAAGAAAACGTAGCTATGAACTTATATTACTTGTTAACCATTTCTTTTGCTAGTCCCAAAATAGATTTTTCTAGGAAAAATGGAAGAACTAAGAGATGGCAGAATTGAGACTTGAACACTAAAATGTCTTTTCACTTTATCAAACCATGTTGGCCTAATTTTTATTTACTGTTTAAAACAAGGATTAGCTAGAAAAATGGAAAAAGTAATGTTATCTTCTTCCAGTTATATAAGGAATCCTTCATGTTTGTTTTCAAAAGATTGGAGTAGAAAGCATTTAAAATAAATGGCGTTGTATGTCATTATCATCATCATCAGTAGCACTATCATCATAATACAGAAACAGTTCTTCAGCACCATTTTGCTGTGAGCTGTGAGTGTTTTGCACCTTGCAAATAAAGAAATGCTATATCAGTTTGTCTAGTAGTAATAATGGATTTTGTAATTGGATTTCAGAAAACACTGCTACAGCACTCCAGGTATCTTACAAAATCCCTACCCTGAGGCAATCTCTCAGTGGTAGAATTAGATCTGGGCAGTAGCCAAGGTGACCTTGATTTTGTTGCTAACAAAGCCGCTGAGGGTTTGCTGAATTATCACAACTCACTGTATACACTTGGTCTTTCTTCATTTTATGGGCTATGGGGAAGTGCCTTCTTGGTGTAAATTTATTACATTAGACAGGAGAGTTTGGGGAAAAAAGTATTTTTGTCAATTTACTCATAGTGAATGATATAATACCATGGTATTGTTTAGTAGTAAATATTGTAAAAAATATAGTATGTTACAATTTATATTTTTCAATTAGATTATTCATTTTTATCTCCCCAAGGGCACTGATTTTCCTAGTACAGTTTTATATTTCTCAGTACATTTACACATACCTGTAATAGACAGTTAAGGCGAACATATAATTTGTTATCCAAACCTGGATAATTTTAAAGAAAAATGAGATACTATTAATAATTTTGTCAGAACCATAGGTACAAACTGGAATTATACCAGGCAAACTGTATGTATGGTCACCATCATTAATGAATTCTAACAAGACATGAAATTATTTCTCATATTATCTGAGGAGCCACAGAGTAAGATCTCATGATCTGGATTATAGCTGATAATAGAAACCAGTGCCCTTTATTCACTATTATATCTTTATCTTCTTTTTTCTTTCAAGATCAACTCAGTGGCAAGCATAAAAAGAAATTGAAGAATAATGTGAGGAAGAAAAACTCAAATTAGATGGTAGCTATGCATTGATATTTACTTGTTAACCATTTCTTTTTGCCATTCCCAAAAAAGATTTTCCTAAAATGGCATTCTGCTTCAGTTAGAGGGCTTTGTGTTGTTTTTAAGTGTAGTCACTCTAAGTTTCCTAGGTAACCTGTAATATTCAGTGTTCAGGCGCCTCTGGTAAGTAAAATGTTTTGAAGGTACGCAGCTAAAAGAAAAGAGTTTTAATTTAGGCAGTTGCAAGATCCCTTTAATGTGATTTTATTTCCTCTGGAAATATTAATAATTTTAAATTCACTTTACTAAGTTATATCTAATCTTGGGTAAAGTATGGGCAGAAGTGCAGCATAGAATATATGCAACTGAGGAGGAAGGAAATAAAATGTGGGGGAGATTCTCAACTACATCATAATGGAGATACTGAGTCTTAATTATTCGTTTCTCAGAATTCTAATAAACAGTTGTTTTTGCAGAACAAGTAATGCATGTGTGCTGAGTTTCAGCCTGTATTTACAAAGAGCCAGGATGAGCATGCAGTTTGGTGAAAATCATGGCCATATTGTTTGATGGAATAGATGTACCATTCTCCAGCCTGATGTATTGGGGTGACTTAATACGTATCAGCCAATATATTATTAAGATTAATTTGGAATTTTTCCCTTTTCCACACAAAAAAAGTATCAGGCATTGATACATCCTGTTTCCCGCTCTTGGTATCTTTGAGTGTAGAGGAGAGACATACTTTTACAATTCAATTGGTATCTGCCAACTCAGCTTTCCAAAGATCACCACACTAGAGCAAGGTAAAATCTGACGTGCAAGAACAAATACTAATTATTATTCTTTCCCTTTGAGTTTCCAGATGCTAACATTTTAACATTGAAAAAGTAAATCTGGAATCCAATAATCATGTTTCAGGGGTTTACAGAATTTTTCAGAATAGAAGCAAAGGTGTCTGAAATGGAAACTGATTCTCCTCTGGACATTCTAAGGACATGTTCCAACCAAAGAGGCTTATCTGAGTCTCTTCAGTAGAGTCGACTATTATGAATGCTGTATTACAGGGTTCTTTGTTGAACCTAAGAGAATAAGAAATCTGGCTTTCTTCCATCTCTCTTCACCTACTCAGCATTAAGTACTCATTCCCACATTCATGGCCTTATCAGTGTGATCCCACCAAGTTTTACAGTCTCATCTCCCACTTCTCCCACTCCCATTTACTTGTATTCTTAGAGAGATGTATCTGAATATACATCACACTTGTCATGTTTTCTGTTTCTGTGGTTTCCTCTTCTTACCACACCTTTTCTGGTAAAAATATAATTTGAATTATAAGGCAAATCTCTATCAAATGTTTCTCTATCTCTTTTGCTGAACTATTTTTTCCTTGTTTTTGTTTATGTTTTTCTCCTTCAAATCCTCACACCATGTAGCCTTGATGGTGTTGATATCCTAATTGTTTTATACTTGTTATATTTTACCTTTACACTTCCAGTCATAACTAGAGACAGGATTGTGTCTTAAATGTCTTTGTAATGTTTTCTTCTGTATTTTATAGTTCAGTAAATGTTTGTTGACCTGAATTACATTTTACTTTTAGATTTCCAAGACTTGAACTATATTTCTTTCTTTATATTCTCTTGATTTGCCCAGGTTTAAGCCTTCCCAAGTCACTTCATCCAAAATGCAGGCATTTAAAGGACTATTAATGATGTTCTAAAGGTCCAGGCGGTTAATTATTCATGATGGTTCGTTCGTTCGTTCTTTCTTTCTCTTTCTTTCTTTCTTTCTTTCTTTCTTTCTTTCTTTCTTTCTTTCTTTCTTTCTTTCTTTCTTTTCTTTTTTCTTTTCTTTCTTTTCTTTCTTTCCTTTCTTTCCTTTCTTTTCTTTTCTTTTGAGTCAGAGTTTCACTCTTGTTACCCAGGCTGGAGTGCAATGGCGCGATCTCGGCTCACGGCAACCTCCGCCTCCTGGGTTCAGGCAATTCTCCTGCCTCAGCCTCCTGAGTAGCTGGGATTACAGGCACGCACCACCGTGCCCAGCTAATTTTTTGTATTTTTAGTAGAGACAGGGTTTCACCATGTTGACCAGGATGGTCTCGATTTCTTGACCTCTTGATTCACCCACCTCGGCCTCCCAAAGTGCTGGGATTACAGGCGTGAACCACTACACCCGGCCCATGATGGCTGTTTCTTCCCCCCTCCGGCACCACCGGCGTATATTAATGTGCCTTAATATAAAGATACTGACCACATCCCTGTGCTGTCATGGTACTTACAGACATAATAGTGTCTCATTTGAGTAAGGCCTTATTTAATTCTGATTAGTACTACATAGGCATAGCATTTTAACATAGTTACCATTTTTCCATTGGCTGATCTGTCAGATTAATGGCTTGCATATCAAGAGCCAAAGGGAATGTACAGAATTTATGGCTTTAAGGTGAGAAGCCTCTGGAACATGAAGAACGTTTAAAAGAAAAAGAAATACCAATTATGTATGAATGTGTGTGGGGGGTTAGCCTTGTGAGGCTTTATCAAAAGGAAAAGGTCACCCAACTCTGGCAAAGAGGAAATTGGAAAATTGAGTGTTTTGGATAAAATCCAAGCAGCACCAAAGGTAGGCAAGCTGCCATGTTTGGCAGAGACCCAGACTTATCTCGTTATCAGTACTCTTCCCTTTAAACTATCCTTTTATGGAGTCACACAAGTACATTGATTTGACACTTTGTCATTCACATGTTTGGTGCAAGATGCTCTTAAGATAAAATATCCAGAGGATTTATTTTTGTCTCATTTCATCTAATAGAGAGACTGATGATAAAGGATCTTCCTTGAAGATGGAAAGGAGAAGATTCTCAGATTATCGTCTTCAGTAAACTACTGGAATATTTAACATCATGTTTCCAATTGTTCAAAAATCCTTCAAAGAAACTTTGGAAAACGTATTTATGTTCCTACGTTTCTAAGGCTTTCTTTCAGTCAGCCAATATTTACCAGTCATATAGAGCTTAGCACAGTTTTTATCTCATAGAAGTCAATTATTAGTTTTTTGGTTAACCAACTAGATGGATGATAGTTCCTAATAGACAACTAATATGTTGTCTGTGTGTGCATGTTATCTAAGTCTGTTGAGTGATGTATGAGAGGTGGAATAAAAACCTAAGGTATTACAGAGTAGATAAAAACTACTTTAGATTTGATGGATGAAGGAAGGCTTCAGAAGGACATGGTTTTGCGGACGGTTATAGCATGAGGAGAATTTGGAATTGATGGTAACAGAAGACAGAATTTAGTCGATCCAAGTGGAATGAAAGCATAAATTGAAACATAAAGTTAAAAGTAAATAAGGAGGGCCGGGCGCGGTGGCTCAAGCCTGTAATCCCAGCACTTTGGGAGGCTGAGGTGGGTGGATCACGAGGTCAAGAGATCGAGTCCATCCTGGTCAACATGGTGAAACCCCGTCTCTACTAAAAATACAAAAAAATTAGCTGGGCATGGTGGCGCGTGCCTGTAATCTCAGCTACTCAGGAGGCAGAGGGAGGAGAATTGCCTGAACCGAGTAGGCGGAGGTTGCAGTGAGCTGAGATTATGCCATTGCACTCCAGCCTGGGTAACAAGAGCAAAACTCCGTCTCAAAAAAAAAAGTAAATATGGAGTGGAAAGTTTGGGGGATAGCAAATTATTTAGTGTTTAAAGTTCATAGGGAAGTAGAATGGTGAAGGAGAAATGTAGAAATATGAAGAGAGGCCAGGTCATGGAGGGTCTTTCATGCCAGCTGGAGTAGATTGAATGTATTCAATGGTAAATCATTGAAGAATTCTAAGCTGAATGAGTTTATGACTTGCAATCAGCAAGACAAAACTGTCAACAGTATATAGGAGGAATTGGACTGAATAGATAGTAGAAGCAGGGAAACTAGTTAAGAAACAGATTCAATTGCAAATATTAAGAAGTAACGAGGGCCTGGACTGGAACAATGACAGTAGGACTGTAAGAAAAAATAAAATAAAAAATAGCATGATTGTAATATTCAGAGGGTCAAATTAGCACTGGAAAAGAAAACAATGCTTGAAGCCTGGTTGGTGTCTTTTTGTCATAATCAGAAAGAGGAATTTCCAGAGAAAAATTAGGTCTAGGAGAATGAGAATGAACTTGGTTAGGGGATCTTCAGTTGCAGACACAGCTATAGGTAAGTCACTTAACTGAGTGAAAACAGGCTGCAATAACTAATAGAGATGTGCAGGGTCTGTGTAGTGCAGTGGTTCTCAAACGTGAGTGTGAGTCAGAATCACACACGTTTATGGAACACTTGTTCAAACACAGATTCCCGAGTCTCACCCCAGAATTTCTGATTGTGTAGGTCTTGATAAGGCCTGATAATCTGCATTTCTCACATATTCCAAGGTGATGTTGGTGTTGTTAGTCAACCACTGGGAAAATTTATGCTACTATAACCCAGCTCATTGTAGCATGAGGCATATGAGAATCATCTGAGGAGCTTAAAGGAAGCAAATCAATACCTGAGTTCAAACCACATCTATTATTAAAACATTTCTGGGTTTTTAAAAGTATCTCAGGTGATCTCACTAAGCAGCCATACCAAAAACCACTAGTCAGTTCTTCTGATATTTAAAAATTAACAATTGGCTGCGTGTGAGGGCTTATGCCTGTAATCCCAGTACTTTGGGAGGCTGAGGCAGGTGAATCACTTGAGGTCAGGAGTTTGAGAGTAACCTGGCCAATATGGCAAAACCCCATCTCTACTAAAAATAAAAAAATTAATCGGGCTTGGTGGCACATGCCTGTAATCCCAGCTACTCAGGAGGCTGAGGTGGGAGAATTGCTTGAACCTAGAAGGCGGAGGTTAGAGTGAGCCAAGATCACACCATTGAACTCCAGCCTGGGCAAGAGAGCAAGATTCCATCTCAATTAAAAAATAAACAAAATTAAAAATCGAGATTTTTGTGTAAATGTTTTGAATTTTTATGACATTGCGTTTACCAAATCAACAAAGATGTGGACTTCCAAGTTTGCCAGTCCAGCTACACAACTAGGGCAACATCTAGCTATAGGTCATGATAGGCAGCTGAAAGGTAGGGTCAGGACCTGGAAGATATATTTGTATTGTGGTCGTAGATGTAGGTATACATCTATTACATTTTAAATGTGGAGCAAATCCAGCAATCAAATGGAAATTACAGAGTTTGATATTATCCAAATAAAATCGTTTTTTTTTTTGAAGTGCGTCTTATTTTCCGCCTTTGCCCATTTTTAGTCAAAGTACCTTGTTGTGTATGCAACTATGAATCATATTGTGTTAGTCCATTCTTGCACTGCTATAAAGAAATACCTGAGACTGGGTAATTTATAAAGAAAAAGAGGTTTAATTGGCTTAGAGTTTTGCAGGCTCTATAGGCTTCTGCTGTTGAGGAGGCCTCAGGAAACTTACAATCATGGTGGACGTAGGAAGGGGAAGCAGGCACATCTTATATAGCCAGAGCAGGAGGAGAGAGAGACGGGGGGTGCCACACACTTAAAACAACCAAATCTCATGAGAACTCACTCACTATCATGAGAATAGCACCTAAAGAATAGTACTTAACCATTCATGAGAAACCCACCCCCATGATCCATCACCTCCCAACAAGGCCTTCTTTCAACACTGGGGATTACAATTAGACATGAGATTTGGGTGGGAATGCAGATCTAAGCCATGTCACATATAATCCAGATCAGCTGGCCCTAAGGATGTCAGTATCTCATTTATTTACCACATGCCACAAATGCCCTGCCACAAGGTGAACTCAAATATGTTGTTTCTCTATATAAATTTCATTTTTTAGATCCATTAATACAACTTGATTTCCTGACATAGAATAGTCACAGGAACTAATTAATATGTCACATACCATGAATTACTGATGGCACTGATGAGCCCTTGATCCTTTTAAATTAGGATTTTAAAAGAACTAAATGCATGTGTATGGTTACAAAATTATTTAAAGCAAAGCAGTTCAGAAAAACATCTTCACATTTGATTTTTTAATATTTTTCTTAATAAAATACTAAAACTTAATTCTAAATTATTCATAAAACCACTAGTAACATGTTGGCAAAAAGACTTAGCAGTCATTAAGACCTGCCTTCAGGTGTTTACAGCTCCATGTGGTTTTATTTTGATGTATACATTTCTTTTTTCTCTCTAGTAAAGAGCATTTACCCAGAGTAATAGAGTCAAATTCTTGTGCCCACTTCTTCCCCTGGATTAGACTTCTTTGCTTTGGCTTGAATTTAGTTACTGGCTGGCACCAAGTGAAAAGGGTGGAAATTAAAACTGAATCTGAGAAGAACATGGAAAAAGTAATTCTTTAGTTTAAAAATACAACAACAAAAACAACAGTAGACACTCATGTAGCACTTAAAATGTTGGGCAGTTATATGTGCACTACTCATTTTATCCTCAAAACAAGATTTTGAAGGAGATACTTTAATTATCCCTATTTAAGGGATGAGGAAACTAAGGCCTTGAGTGGATAATGGACTTGCAAAGTATCAGAAAGCTAGTGATTGGCAGGGTAGGGATGTGAAGCCGGATTTATCTGGCTGATAGTGTTCTTAACCATTGTGTTCCTGCATACTGTATGTATAGAAAGTGCCACTCAGTAAACATGGTTTTCTTGCTGCACAGATTATAAATAAAATAAACACATTAGAAACATCATGTTTTCTGCTTCAATTAATTCATCTTCTCACATCCTTAATATTCAATTATTAAGATACTTATCAGTGCAAAGAAAAAAATATTGTGAACTAAAGTAAATAGGGTTGGAAAGCAGTTTAAGTCCATGTTTGCTCCACACTCTCTGTAGATTAAACTGATACTGCATTTCTCTGGGCCTCAGTTTTCTCACCTCAAAATAATGGTTTTAAATATTCTTTTCAGCTCCACAATTTTGTGAATTAAACTTGATTTCTAAGATAAAGCGAGAAAGGGATAAAAGAACTATCTAGAGATTGTTTTCTCCCCATTATTGCCTACCACATGTCAACAATTTTCTTTTTATGAAATTTTTATAGAAGTTTCTGATTATGCAGCATTTTAAAGGTATTATTGATTACACCTTATAATAAATTTTATGTAAAGGGAAATCAAGTTTTTTAATACACATAAATCATATGTATTGCATTTAATGGAACAAGGTGTAAGTTCATTTACTTTTCTTGCAAGAGGGATCTTGTTTTGATTCCAGACTAAGAGCTGGAAAAACAATTTCTTTCTTTTTTGTTAAAGACAACGGCTAGTAAAACTAGATCTGGGTGGCAGGGAATAACCTCCATTACCAGGGTGGTTAGATAACAAATTGCTGGATGTGACAACGTCCAATTTATAAAATACTGGTTAACAGTAATTTAAGAATAGTTCCTTGTGCCTGGAGAAAAAATAAAAGAAATAGTCACTTGGCGAAATGTAAATGAGAGGAGATGAATTACAAATTTTATATAGGAAAAAAATTTTTTTTTCTGTCACCGAATACAAAAATACACCACACTGTCTTTGTAACAATGGTCTGGAAATTGGTTTCAGAGAGGAAAGTGAATTTTCGTAAATTTACTGCGTTATCTAAGCTTCTTGTGAGCTCTATTCCTAGGGTCTAGCAAGGCGACTTGTACCTAATAGAAACTCACGTGCTTGTACAATGAATTAATCATAACTATATTCAACATTTTAATACAGATAAGATAGTGGGATGCATAGAGAGGAGGGCAGCAAAGTGAAGAAGGAGGCGTCTTAGAATTAAGTATTGCAAGGAAGGAGTGATAAAAATCTGGACATCAGATGAGACTTTTAGGAAAACTAGAAAGTTTGTTTTATGTCATTGAAAAATTATATCAAATAAATGGCTTAGTTTTATATGTCTACCACCAGTAAAAGATTGACAGAATTCCCTCTTTCAGGGTAAGAGGTTTTGGAGGAAATAAGAGAGAGCAGTCTACTCTGTACGAAGATGGCTCTGAGCTATTTGGAGAGGCAGTGAGAACTTCCTAACAGTAGACCTGCTAGGAGATTAGATAGATACAGAGTTGACAGGAGTGTTGTGAAAAAGCTGTCAGCCTTAAATAGTCCTGAATTTATAGCTTTTTGGCTTTTAAGACCCGTATAACCATGAGCCAGTGCTCATGGTTAAATTTGGGCCCAGTGCTACAGATGTGTGGTGAGTAAAATCTTAACTGAAGACGCACCATTGCTGCAATGAACAATTGCCATGTGAGGTTCATCTATTATAATGCTAAGCTTTAGCAGCTGGCAGTAATGGTGTGAGGATTAAAAAAGTCTTCAAATTGCTGGATGATGAGTACTAAGTATTTCTCTTCTCTCTTTTCATCATTGGCTCAGAAAAACAGACTCTGAGACAGAGTAGTGTGGAGACTAATGGGCGGGTGGGGGTTATTCGAGAATGAAAGTCATACCAACACCTTCAAGGGAAAGCCTGGAAAGGGAAGACAAGAAAGCAAGATTCAGCAGAGGAAGCTGTGAGTTAGGATGAAGTTTTGATGGGAGGACACAGCCATTCAATCCAGAGAGTTCTGAAGGGCCGATGACAATGTAAGCTTCCTCTGATTTAGGGTGAATAGGATGAGCCTCTATGCCTCCACACTGATTAGTCATTGCAAGGCAGCTGTCTTAAGCAGATTTGGGGGGAGCTGAAAGCATGAAGAATTTCTTCCAGCAGCTGTGGAATAATTCACTGCTGAGGAGGGATCTGGGTTACATGTGAGAGCACCTAAAGCAATTGTTTTAATGTAACTACATTTAATTTGACAAATATTATTATTTACAGAATGAAAGTTCCTAAAATTGTTCTTCTCTAGACATTCTTATGTGATCAAAGATGTCTGTGCTATTTAGCTTCATTCTAATGTTGATATGTAAGACAGCTGTTGGCCTTGGACTAACAATGCTTATGAGTTGACATTTTTAACAAGTTTTAACATGTCAGTTACCAGCTTGCTTCCTCTATGTTGGTTTCTGCTCTTGGGTAAGTTGCTTAATCATAACAACAGAAACTTTGTGGAACACAGGAAAATGTGACTGGTCTGGAAGCCAGTTTGTACCTAGAGCTCCTTTTTTTCTACTGAAACAGATATATATATAGACCTCATTTGGAGTGTCTAATGATGCTGACCCATGTGTCACTTACCACTTCTTATTCCACATCTTCTGTTAGCAAAAACATTTTACAGAACCATTACCTCCTCCAGGAGAACATTTGCAAATAAAAATAAGTAAAACACATCAAGATTCATGGAAGAAATGTTATTGTGCTTACTCAAAGATTCACTGTTCTTTTTATTATTTCTGGCTTTGGTTCTGGGTTCTCTCACTTATTCAATATGAAATATTGAGAAAATGTCTTGCCTTTTCCAGCTCTGAGTTTCCTAAGCAGTAAAATGAGTATAACATTGGTTTCACATGGTTATTGTGAATAAGCAAAAATGAATTAGTAAATGTAAAGCGTGACACACAATCATGTAGGTGCTTGGTAAATGTTACAGTTCCCGTCTCCATCGAAGGGAAGGCATTCTCTAGATTGAGAAATGACCTAATTCATTTTGGCAGTCTAGTAATAAGCATTATAATATTTGTAAATTACACAGACACACAGGGAGGAAAGTAGCAGTTAGAGAAAAAAGCCACTCCCTTTTCTTGACTTGGGTTTTTCATGCCTGATACTCCAGGAAGCTTCCCAACCCTGGGCTCCAAGCTCACTCAGAGTCAACTGGCCACAGCTTCACACTCAGTGAAACTGGAAGCTGCATTGAAATAAATGGGCCATGAAGATCCAATCTATTGAGAGTCAGCACAGCTACATTAAATAGGGAACAGTTTGGCTGAATCGCAGACCTCTGCACAGCTACATTAAATAGGGAACAGTTTGGCTGAATCGCAGACCTCTGAGTAGTGTGAGCTGTGTTCGGTCTGTTGAGCCACAGAGAGAGACAGCTCTTACGGTTCTTGTCATGTTTGATAAAGCAAATCTTTGGAAGAAAAACTCCTGTACTGATAGAAACTGTAACTTCCTTAAATGAGGCAGTTAAAATGAGGTAAAATGAGAGCTAGACTGGACCTAAGACTTAGTCCTGCCCCTTCTAAGCTGGGTGAGGTCAGATGTTAGCTAAGTGACTTGACTTATTTGAAAACTGTATTGTCATCACTATTGTGGAAAAATAATACTCTGAAAATGGCTGTGCAAATGAAATGAGATGCATATTTAAAAACGAGAAAATAAACTGTTATGAGCATGTATCAATTTAAAGAGCTTAATTCATGTCTGGAAGTAGTAATATTGGATTTAGAGTTTCAAAGTAGTGGATGAATTTTAAGTACCCTCTTAAAAGGGTAATTCCTATTATGATCTATTCAGAGCTTCCCACTGACTACAAGAGCAACTTCAAAAAAAAAAAAAAAGAATAGGAGACACACTTTCAGATAACCAGGACTTACAAATAGGCAGATGCTCTCCCTCACCTTCAGCTGCTCGGGCGCTTGCTTGCTGGGACAGTTGTGCTTACAAGGGAGAAGGAAGAATGACAGCACACAGCGTTTTCTTACCCAGAAGCATAAGCATGTTCTGTGTGGAAGCTTCTTGTGCAGTACTTTAGATATTGATAAAGATTGGCACATCATAACCTGACAGGTTTTGCTGCAGAAAGAACATGGGACAAAGACCATTGGTACCGTTGCACTTCTGGGTCTGGCACAAGACAGGTAGTTCTGACAAGGGCAGCTGCCACTGCAGACAGGGTGTTTGATTTTTGTGTGTTTCTCTTTATTGTACTAGACATCACTGATGCCAGCCAGATTGTCCCCACTAAACCTCAAGGACTAGCTTTTGAAACTATCAGTAGAAATTACCAACAGGAAATTCCAGGTTATCTTTTTGTTTCTTTTTTTAAAACCCCCATTTTTGTGACTGTTAATGCTGAGAAGAAAATCTGAAAGAACTTCTCAGTCTCCAGGATGCCACAAAATAAGGCACATTATTTATGACTCTTAAACGACAAATCCTGAAACTGCTTTGAGTCCAGACAGGATAAAAGGTTGATATTAAATGTGACCTTTGAGTTTAATGGTGTCTAGCAGAAACCTTCATTTTGGCTGTGCAAATCTTACTATAAATGCCCGTTTACTGCATTTTCACACAGTGGGGCAGAGGGGACAGGCAGACAGCAGCCTATATATAGATTTCTTGTCACCTACCGTCTTCTAAATAACAAGTTGTTTAAACTTAACCATTCTTTTCCCCACACCATTTTACATAACACATACAAATACAATTCTTTATTCCTGAAACAGCCTAAACTAAATGGGATTGGACGTTTTATGGCAAATCTCTTCCAAACACTGTCCTCAGTTTTCACATCTGTAAAATGACAGTGTTTGTATTCATCAATATATTTGTTTCTAGCTTTAAGTCTTCACTATATAACCTTCCTGTTTTTATTGTCTATGAAAGAGTAACTGTCAATCATGACAACAGCTCAGCAGTTTGCAGCCAAATAAGTGATGCAAAGAGCAGTCAACTTCTCAGAGATTTCAGTATTTAAAGGGAGGCCCTGCTGTGCAAGTCTGTGTCAATGACAGCGTTGCAGCACAGAGAGGATGCATTTGAAGAAGAAGTTAGGCGAAACGAGTGAAACGGCAAATACATGTTGTCCAAGTTGCACGATGGGCTATTTGGGGGAACGCTGTAGGCTGTTTAACAGTTCTGTGTTTAATGTGGGAGAGATTTCACTCTGTAGCAAGAGTCTAAACTTTTGTGTTTTCTCATTTCTTCTAAAATATACAGTCATGTAGGATTTATTATGTTATTTAAAAGGGAAAGCTATTTAGTGTTATGTGTTTTTTAAAGCATTTAAAAATGACCATGCACACATGTATACCTATGTAACAAACCACGTTCTGCACATGTACCCCAGAACTTAAGGTATAATTTAAAAATAAATAAATAATAAAAAATAAATAAAAACTACCATGCAGCAGATCTTTTACTTTCTTTAAAATTTATTGTTAAAATAACAGTATCTTACAATATTTTTATATTTACAAAAAATTAACAGTCGGGCGCAGCGGCTCACGCCTGTAATCCCAGCATTTTGGGAGGCTGAGGTGGGTGGATCGTCTGAGGTTAGGAGTTTGTGACCAACCTGGCTAACATGGTGAAACCCATCTCTAAGACCTAAGACTTAGTCCTGCTCCTTCTAAGCTGGGTGATCAGTGGAAAAATAATATTTACTCTGAAAATGGCTGTGCAAATGAAATGAGATGCATATTTGTCAATGAGAAAATAATATGATATGAGTGTTTATCAATTTAAAGAGTTTAATTCATGTCTGGAATAGTCTTATCGGATTTAGAGTTTCAAAGTAGTAAATTCCCCCTTAAAAGGGCAATTTGTATTCTGATTTATCCAGAGCTCCCCACTGACTACAAAATCAGCTTCAAAAAAAAGAGTAGGAGACACTTTCAGATAACCAGGATATCTAAAATACAAAAAATTACTAAAAATACAAAAAATTAGCTGGGCATGGTAACGGGCACTTGTAATCCCAGCTACTCGGGAGGCTGAGGCAGGAGAATAGCTTGAACCTGGGAGGCGGAGGTTGCAGTGAGCCAAGATTGCACCACTACACTCCAGCCTGGGCAGCAAGAGTGAAACTCCATGTCCAAAAATATGTATGTATACAGTGGTGTCGCACAGCAAACTGCCATTGATTTTCGTGTCCAGAGTTGACCTTCTCCTCTAATATGCTCGGTCCAGTGTGTTCTCCTTCGTCGTTAATGGCCTCTCTACCCTTTCAGTTGCTTAAAAACAAGCCACAAGTCTCAAAAGCATTCCTGATTCCACTCTTTTTTTATAGCTCACATATAATATTTGAACATGATCATGGCTCTGTTTTTTTCAAATATATGCATAATCTGACCCTTTCTCCCCTTGTCCACAATTTCCTCTCAAATCCAAGCTTTCAGTCTTTCTCCTCTGAAGTACTGTCATATCCTCCTGATTGGTCAGAATCCACCATTGCACCCTTCAAATCCAAATCCAAATTAGGATTTCGAGCCTAATCCAAACAACAGGAAGGGTATCCTTTCAAGATATGAGCGATTGTGTCATACCTCTGCTTTCAACCTTGCAATCTCTCCTGTTTTCACAAAAAGGCAAATCTTTACAGTGGCTTTACAGGATCTAACCCCTCAATACATCTCTGGCTTCTCTCCTGTTGTTCTCTTTGCCTCCAGCCGCCTTGGCCTCATCACTGGTCTTTGGTCTCATCTACCTTGATGAATTTCTGAACCTCTTAAAATTGCCAGATTCTTTCTACACTCACAACACCTTGGGACCCCCATTTATATTCTAATAGAACTTATTTCCTCCAATATAATATGTATTACATTATTGTCTCCCTCTTCTACTCTCTGTTAGAATATATGCTTCGTGATGGTAAAGACTTTTATCTCTATTCGTTGCCATATTCGATATGTAGACATTTAATTCTATGATAAATACCAGGGTCAAGCAGAAGTACTGCAATTGTCATTTATGTTCAAGTTCATAAAATCCTAGGTGACGATGTCCCTTTCTTTCATTTCTTTTCTGTGCACTGTATGTTGGCTTTCCTAGAAGTTTACTAATATAGTCCTACCCTTCTTAGAACTCCAGCCAAAGCCCCATATATTACCAGGTCTTTCCATCTTTGTGGGGACATGAACTACTCCTTTGTGTGAGCTCCAAGAATTGCCTGGCTTTTTTCTTTTTTACTGTTTTTTTTCTTTTTCTTTTTTTTTCTCCGATAGCCTTGGGTAGTTTCATGTCACATCTGTGCAGGTCACTATTCATCTAAATAATTTTCTTCATTTTCTGTGATACACTGAACTCCAAATTCTAGCCATCTTGGCTCTCTTGGCTCCCTGAACTCCAGTTTCTGGTTCCTCAACTCAGTGAATCTCCTTGGCTGTTTGTGTTCTTTCTTTCTGTGCTGCTGTCTAGACATTTCCTTCTGGGGCAATGCTCACCGTGTTTGTTTGTTTTTTCTCAAAGATCACTGTTGTACACTGCATGTTTTCCAACATCTGAAAATCACTGTTTCATATGTCGTATAATTTTAGATTGTTTAAAGTGGGAAATTAAATCTAGTCATTGTTAACTGCAGCATGGCAAAAACAAGCCCAGTGGACAACTATGAAAGCTGTTTTTTTTTCTTTAAACTAAGGAACATGTAAGTGAGTCAGGTAATGAATGGCTTACAACATGTGACTAATGTTCATGTGTAGAACCTGCAAGTTATCAATAGGAAACCAACACATTTTAAGTCACGAAGGTTTGGTTTCTGGCTGCACCAATTACAGTTGTTTGACCTTAGGCAGGTCACTCGGCCCTAATTTCATCATCTGTTTGTATGGGAAATGGAAATCCTTCTGCTTTATTACAGATTACTTCAAAGATTAAATTCAGCCATGGATATAAAAAATTCTATCTAAAATTCTGTACTGATATGAAGGGACATTCTTATTTGCAGCATCATTATTTGTGAAGCTAAAAAATTTCAGAATGATGAAACATTTCTCCTTAATTCATCTTGGGTGTGTTTATCCTGATAACTTACATAGACAAGAATACATTGTCTTTTGATATAACCTGTGTCAGGTAAGATTAATCTACACTTTAAACAAAGTAAAAGTGGTTTAAGCAGAGAGAAACTTATTTCTATTACACAAAAGAGATCTGAAGGTCTGCAATCTATAACTAGCACAGGATTCCCAGAGGACACTCGGAACCCAGGTTTCTATTTTTGCTTTTTTTCATCCTCATTGATTGTTTTCATCACCTCTTGATTCAAGATGGCTGCTGGAATTCTAGCCATTACATCCACATTCCATGATGATGATGATGATGATAATGGTGGCAACAGCTGGAAGAAGTAGGGGAGAAGAAAATGTTTTCTTCCAAGTCAAAGCAGCTCATTTAAATCAGCTTTTCTGAAAGTCCCATAATATGCATTCATTTATATCATATTAGCCTTAGTCAGATGACTCCATATAGCTACAAATAAGAATGGTAAATGTCTAATTTATTAAGTAATGTAGCTGAGTATAAAAAGATGTGTTTTATTATCAAAC
Organism: Callithrix jacchus; assembly: GCF_049354715.1. Taxonomy (NCBI): domain Eukaryota; kingdom Metazoa; phylum Chordata; class Mammalia; order Primates; family Cebidae; genus Callithrix; species Callithrix jacchus. Next base: position 21,114,588 of record NC_133516.1, on the reverse strand, counting down.
CCATTAGAAAAGAAGAATGAATAATGAAAGACTATTTTCAGTTTCTGCCACTTTTTTTTTCTTAACAAGGAATTCTCTGAACTAGTTCAGCTAAAGGTGCTATAAGGAACACTGATACTACCCTTTGTGCAGTGAGACACTCATAGGTAGTAGCTAAATTAGATACCTGTCACATGGCAGCTGAGAAGTATTTGGCTCTAACTGAAATTTGTCTATTTTGAAAAAGTAAATTGACTACAAAGAAGTTGTTCCCAGTAAAGATAGTTCAAAGAATGCTCTGAATGCATTCCTCAAAGAGGGTTCCCAAGAGTGTTTATTGTTTGTTTTAAATTTGAGATTATTCTACGTTTATTTGTATTCTGGAAATGACTGTTGATATTAACAATGTATTTTTGTGAAGTATGCATTCACAGGAAAATTCAATATAATGAGATTGAAATAGTTTTTCTCTTATAACTTGGTATATATATAACATCCAAATTAAAACGTGTTTTTTAATCAATGTAGCAAAGGACATAGTTCATCTGATGACAAATTGCAGACAGAAGCACTTAAGGTAAACCTATGCATGAGATTCAGGCTTAAAGACAATAGAAGTTCTCATTCAGAGACTCAACAGCTATATTTCTATTAACCTGACTACTCAGATTGTCACACTTATTCCCAGCAGTGTGTTGAGCTATTGTGACTGAAATTTGTGAAATACACTCTATGGCATATCATAAGAGACATTCTCCTTTTTCTAGTTTCTGTAAATCACATCAAAGTGCTTTTATAAATCAAATTTCTTTTTTCACTGTAAAGCAATAACTTCAAACATTTTATTTTCATCCATGAAGATGTTTTAATAAGAATACTTGAAAGTACATCTTTGAGATTTTCTTGACTTTCTCCGCCTCTATCAAGTAGCTAATGAGCTGTAAAGGGACGGCTAAATGCACTAAGAAACTTGCCATTTAAAGGAACTCTGGGATCCTAAAATGAATCCCTTTGTGAAGAAAAAAAAAAAAATGTTTCTGCAGTGGGAAATAATTACCCTGTAATTTTTCTGGCCCTAAGTAGGATTTTCCTCTGCTGAGCGTTGTGAGTGTGGTTTACACTGAATGTCCTGCAGGCACCTCCACGTCAGTGTGTCTGAAATGGTGGCAGGGAGCCCAGGTAGGAGCTGGGCTGTAAGCCTTGACACGAGGTTCTCTCAACTAACTCATCAGCCACTCTGATGCCAAGGAAATATTTCCTGAAAAACAAATCCACTCATTTCACTGCTCTGCTGAAAACCTCTGCTGGATCCCTGTTGTAGATCTTCATCCTCTGCTGGGTCAATGCCAAGCCCTTTAGCAATGTATTGATAGCCCTTCACATTTTGGCCCTGACCACTCTTCCAGCAACACTTCCTGGTATTCCCCCTACATGCCATATGCTCTAGCCACACTTCACTTCTCCCCTCTCTCCAAATACACTGAACATTTCATACTTCTCTGCATTTGCCTTTGGCTATGCCTGGATTGCTCTATGTCCCACATCTTTTGTACCTGAAGAATCCCTCCATCTGCAAGCCTTAGCTCAAATATCACTGCCCCAGCTTTCAAAGTAAAGTCAGTCATCTGCCTCTTTATTGCCATGGCAATCTGCTCATATCTGAGATAACTCATTACATTTTATTGTGATTATCTTTATCTGTCTCTATAACTAGCCTTTAAGTTTAGGAGGCATGGCATAATCATCTTTTTATGTTGAAGGCTGATATAATTTGGATGTTTACTAAATCCCAGAAACTATATGCTCTATAAATAATATATCATTAAGGACTCTCAATAAAATTAGGAAGTATTATTTTCATTTCACTGATGAATGGATGGATATTCAAAGATGCTCAGGAGCTTTCTCAGGTCTAGACTGTCAATAAAGTCTACAGCTTTGAATTAAACCCATGTCTGATGCCAAATCTAGTTGTTGTTGTTTTTTTTTGTAATATCTTTCCTCCTCAGGACTTAGCACCATGACTGATGTCTATTGAAATACATGAAAAAATGTGTGAAATTGAGTTCTGCCTAACTCTAAAGTTTATGTTCACATCCAGAGAATAAGATTTCCCACTACTGAGGTCAGTGTGAAGGAAGCATCGGGGAAGCTTCCAAGGAGCCCTCCAGGAGGGTTGAGAGCCAGAGCAGTGCTTTAGAGTTGGATACAGCCACGCTTTTAATAAAATGTTAAATTGTTACTTCGTTTTGCTCACTGTTTGTTTCAATGGCAACAAAGCGACTTCTGAAGAAATAAAACTTATAGGTAGGGTCCCCATCATTTACCCTACCTTGTTGAAAATATATATTTTTTTCTTTTTTGAAAAAGTGCCCAAAAATAGGAGTGGGTCTTTTTCAAAATGTGTGATATGGTTTGGAAATTCTCATTTACTAATGTAGATTGAGTGATGTTAAACTGGACTAAAAACCAAAACCAAAGAAGTGCATTCATATATCTTATGCAATTGAGCAGTCTCACCCTGGTGAATGTAAATATGAACATACTGTGCTTTGTTTTGTTCTTCCTGTCACTACTGTTAACTGTACTTTGTCAAATTCCGCTTTCTTGCTTAACAGTGTACTAAGTAGATTCTACTATTCTCTAGCCACTTGGTCCAATTTAGCATAAAACTTTAATATCATATCTGATTTCAGGCTACTGATCTTCCCTTTCCGGGGACTAGAGCTATGATTCTTAGTTGGATGGAGTGCAAAAGAAGAGGGTTCTCTAAGGTTCCTTTTTCTGTTGCTACTTCTGGGCCTAGAGCCTTCAGTTTTTCAGGGAAAGGGAAAAGGATGGAAAGGCAGAGATCTCCTTATAGGCACATGAAGACAGTGGAATGATGTCTATGGCATTGCTCTGGATTGGTCTGGTTCTGTCTACTGCTGAAGTTTCAGGTGATGTAATTGTCTCCATATTAGCAATATGCATGGTTTTCTTGGAGTCATCTTCAACTTCCTGGGACCCTCTGTTGGTGAGGAGCCTCTTAGAGAGGAAGCTGTGTCTCTGATTACCCCATTAATGGTGCATAATAGTAACACCTCCTCTATGTAGAGCACCCCATTCTTTGAACTGCACCTTCAATAAGCAGAGCCATGAGGAATCTAGAGGTCTTTTTCTGTGTCCTTCTGGGGATGTAGAAACTAGAATGGGGTAGCCACCATCCTCATCTGCTTCCGTGCTTACCACACCATTTCAAGGCCTCCTCCACGATCCCATGATCAATTATAGCAGGCAGCCTGATTTCCAAATCTCTTCATCATGAGAAGTAGGCACCATTTTCTATGTTCTCAAAGGCCTAAAACTTCAGGTGGCACAAGTCGCATTTTTACAAGAACTTCTTAATCACTCCCCACTCTAGCTGCTCTAACAGGACTACTATTTATTGAGCATCTAGTCCAAGGATAAGATGTTAGTCTCTTCCTGCTGAGCCCTTCAGTTTTATGCATGATATTCTTGAAACTTTCTTCATTTAGCTTCAGGGAGGAGAGATATTCTCCCTTCCCATAACTAGCCCACAAGGAGGGAAGGGAATTGATGGTTCTCAGAAACACTGCATCTCTCAAAAGACCTAGGTCTCAGAAAACTCTGTCATTTTTCATCCTTTTCTTATGTTAACTTGGGGGTAAGATATGATATGGTAGTTGGCAGTAATTCTTTAATCTCTTAGTAAGTACTATATGAGTATATGGCTCTAATTCTAGGAAGCTTATTTGGAATGTGGTGTGCTTAAGATTGAATATTTTAATCTTGGATTTAGCTACAATTCTGGGACCACACAAAAATCTACTTAGAGACTATTACACGTACAGATTTTCTAAATTAGATTAATCATTTTTTAATGGCTGTCATAATTTATCCTCCCAAAAGATAATAAAGGATACTTCTGCCACTGCACATGCTTAGGGAACATTTATATTAGGAGGTCTGAGCAGTTCAAGCTCTGGAGAGAAGAAAGTCAATAGTGACCAAGTCTAATGAGGAGAAATGCAGAAATAATGAAGCAAAGTTGTGGGTACTTCTTCTAATGAGTGATGGGCAGTCCCAGTGCAAATTATTATTATTATTTTTTAATTTGAGATGAAGTCTCACTCTGTTGCCCAGGCTGGAGTGCAATGGTGTAATCTTAGCTCACTGCAACATCTGCCTCCTGGGTTCAAGAGATTCTCCTGCCTCAGCCTCCCAAGTAGCTGGGACTATAGGCACATGCTACTATGCCCAGCTAATTTTTCTATTTTTGGTAGAGATGGGGTCTCACTGTGTTGGCCAGACTAGTCTCAAAATCCTGACCTCAAGTGATTTGCCCACATTGGTCTCCCAAAGTTCTGGGATTACAGGCATGAACAACTATGCCTGGCTCACAATGCAAATCTAAAGGTGAAATCCTGTTATTATGGGACCTGAATAAAAGGCAGCAATGTGACTTCACAAGTTATTAAAATATAGCATATTTATCTGCCTGGATTGTGGCACTTGCTCCAGGAAAAATGCTGACTAAAATACATAGTGGCACTCTCTAATACAGTAGACACTCAACACATGTGGCTATTTAAAATTTAGCTCCTCAGTCATAATAATCACATTTTGAATGCTCAGGAGTCACATGTGGTATGTATCTACTGTATTAGTATAGAAGTGTACCATTTCCATTATTAGAGAAAGTTCTGCTGTACAGCTTTGCATATTGAGACTCTTGTTTGCTCTGTGATAAAGACAATGTAATTTTCTTTCGTCTTTGTACTCAGCTATGCCTTGTGCAGGGCTAAAATATATGGACTAGATGGACTCCTTTTCAAGGTTGTTTTTTCAATTCAGCTTTTGGGTGACCTTCATCGAATGTCTAGACAAACTGAAAAGTGGAATTTCCCATCTCTCATTGGTTGGATCAAATCATACAACCATAATTAGTAAATTTGACAGATTTGCTTTCTTTTAACTGTTTGATGAATTATTTAAATCAGTTGACTAAAATCATTACTTCTTTTTGGCCATATGAACCACTGGCCTTTATTTATAAAAAGTGCAGTTATTCAGGGAGGCCCCTGACATGTCTAAAATTGAAATCATAGTAAAGAAAGCAATTCTTCTGCCTTAGACTCCCAAAGTGCTAGAATTACAGGCATGCGTCACCATGGGCATCACTGGGCATGGTGATGCATGCCTGTAATTCTAGCACTTTGGGAGTCTAAGGCAGGAGGACTGCTTGAGGTCAGAAGTTGAGACCAGCTTCAGCAACATAGTAAAAACCCTGTTTCTACAAAAGAAAATTTAAAATTTTAGCTGGGCATAATGGCACACATCTATAGTCTCAACTACTTGGAAGGCTGAGATGGGAGGATTAATTGAGCCCAGGAAGTCCAGGCTGCAGTGAGCCATGATTGTGCCATTGCACTCCATCCTGGGTGTCAGAGTGAAACCCTGTTTTTAAAAATAAAAATAAGAATGTAAGCTGACTCATTTATCAGAAACACCTAACCTACTTCAAATGCAACATGTATCCAAGTGCTTAGACATATAGATGTGATATTTACAGAAGGGTTTATCATAGCCTTCCAAATCCTGCTTGTGTTTATACTTTTCAATAATGGTATATACAAATGAATGAAAATAAAGTTTTACCACCCTAGTCAATTTCACGTAATTCTCATTACTTTTAACTAGAGAAGATCTTGTTTAGAAGTATCATTAAGCTAGATCAAGGTAAAAAACAGATTATAAGGCAATATATATGAAAGCTACAACTTACAAGGAAAGAAAATACCAAATTAGTTCTATCTGTCCTCTAGCCTACAGAAGAACATTATTTTAACCTAGTGTGAATGTACACACACACACACACACACACACACACACACACACACACATACATTTAATGCTTTTAAGTATACCGTTTTAAAAAAAATCTAAACCCTTTGACTACTCTTTTCCCCCTAATATTATATATAGACTGACATTTTCGAAAACAAAAATAGCTGAGCCAATGAAATACTTTAGCATTGTATTTTTACCATCAAGCACTATTTAGAAGGCTATATTTCTCACTTTTCTTCATTGATGGAGCAAGCCCTAGAAATATAGAAAATAAAGAGAAAATAATCACAAGTTTTAACCTTATTTTTTTCAGTCTTTATCAGCTTCACATAGAGAGCAGATCACCATGTTACAGTACTTTTTAAGTTGCAAAGCCTTGTCATATACATTATAATTTGTATTCCTCTAAGCAAGTAAAGTAATAATTGGTGGTATGCTCAACTTTCTGGTGATAGGACCCACGGTTCAGAGAGCCTGCTGCTCCAAATTCACATGGGGAGAATAATAGAGTTCCCATCACTACATTCCAACAATGTGGCCTTTCTGCTACTATTCAGGTAGGAGACAAAATTAAATATTTTATTGATTTTTTTCCTTTCAGTTAAAGAAACTGTTGTCAAAAACAAAAACAAAACCTTCCAGAATAGCATTTGCTTCAGTGTTGTATGAAAACAGAAAGTGCTTATTTCAATAAAAAACAGTGTTTTTGCCTATGTTAATTAGAACAGGCACATAGCAAATCTGTGTCTGACACCAAACACAAATGGAGACAAAATTCTTGGGCAGTTATCTGTGGCTTTGCTTATTTGGATATTTGCTATTATGTAGACAAAGCACTCATGACCTTCCAAAGCCTGACATCAAAACTCTATTTAGATCTTTCTTCTAATGCTTTCATTAGAGCTACCGGGCCAACTTCTGTTCTTGGGAACTGTGCCACTTCCTCAATCTGTTTCTTTAGCTGTTTTTTTCAGCTTGCATTCCCTCTGCATTGGAACTTTCTGTTGGATGTCTTACCTTTTTTTCAAGATCCCATCTCAAATGCCACCTCCACTTTAAATATTTATGTATAGAAATAATCTTTGGTGTATTTACTTTTGTCATCTAAATGAGATAAATGCAAATTGGATGCATAAATTATTCAAAGTCAATTAGGTAATTCACATTGAAGCAACATCACTATGTAAGACATTATTAGGAATAAAGCCTTTAAAAGAACGTATTGTTAATAACTGTTAGTTGATTTGTTCTTGGTAAATAGAAGAACATTGTTCTCCAGAGGTTTATGTGTATATTTCATATCTGAAAATCAATGTGCGCAAACATGGGACCGTTATTAGCAAAGTCATTAATTACAGTCCTGCTTGCTCGTCTGTTGTGAGGAATATTCATTCGTTTGCTTTCTCTGACTGACAGGCAGTAATGACTTCAATAAGCTAATGAGACATTTAGTTAAATAAATATGATTTTACATTAATAAAAGCGTAAACATGATTTTAATGAGTTCCTATGCTAATAGTCTCCGTAGTCATGGGCTGATGGTGGTGGTATACATAGAGGGATGAATATAAGATTGGGTTCCTGTTCAAGCTTTGCAGGTTACTAGATAGGTGGCCTGATTGAAGCTATATCAACTCTGTAAACCGTAGTCTCTGTGCTTACTGGATGGAGATGTGGTGAGGATAATGTCAAATCACATGCATTGACATTGCATTTTGTAAAACAGCAAGTGTTAATTAAATGCATAAAAATGAATTTTAAAGACATGTAGAATAGGTGTCCACTCACACCTGCTTAATAAAGCTTTGCCCATGCCTGCCCCTTTCTGAATATTTTCATTTCAGTTGTGTTCCACTTCCATTCACCCATGCATATAATGAAATCTATTGTCCATCCATTATGTGTCAAAATTTGACTTTAGAAAACAGGGCAATGCTGAAGACATCAGTCAAGAAAGCAATGGAAATTACACATTGAGAACATAAAGTACAGCTTAGCACCTTGACTCCTGTGTATACATCATCTCATTCCCTCAGGATCCAGTGTTAACCAGCTAACTCAGTAAGCAGATATATACCAGTGGCCCCCATAGATGACTTTTCACAACTAGCAGAGGGATTATCTGGAGACATCTGAAGCTGTGCCCCCTTTGTGAAAACTTTGTGTGCTTTTATTAGCTTTTTCACCTGGCTGTCAAAACAGGATATTTTTACCATCCCTTAAAATACTGACGTAGCCTACTCACTCATTTTTTTTTTTTAAACACAAAAGCCTGTTTCTTCTGGTTCTAATGGGAACCTATTACTAATCTTCTGACAAATAATATAAAATACACAACCACTTTGGGACATCCATAAACTAAAGGTGCATCCTTGCTAGAGACAACTAAATCTATGGTAAAAGGTCAAAATAGAATCTTGTTGTCCCCATTCCCTCTCCCATTTTAATGACCATGAGAGAGGGCAAGCATGTCTTGTCCAGGATCATGTGGCAAAATACTACTGATAGAGTTTGGTCTACCTCACCAAGCATCCAGTGACACTGCAGTCTACGCTTTGAGGCTTTGATAATCGCTGGCATGTGAAGACGCTTCAGTAATTAGTGTACACGTAGAAGGGAAACAAGGTGGGAGTATATTTGGCTTCCTATGTCAAAGTTTCTTAATTAGTGTATTACATGTTATCTCTTGGATCTAGTGTTTTTCTGGTTTAATCTTGAGAGAAGGAAAAACAGCACATAGCGAGTGTTTTTATTCCTGTTTTATTGGCATTCTCATTTTCATTTTGATTTTAATATCTTCATGTTCCCAAACATGAGTAATTTCTATTTTTGTTGTTTTGTTTTGAGACAGAGTCTCCCTCTGTCACCCAGGCTGGAGTGCGGTGGCATAATCTCAGCTCACTGCAACCTCCACCTACTGGGTTCAAGCAATTCTCCTGCCTTAGCCTCCCGAGTATCTGGGACTACAGGCGCATGCCGCCCTGCCCAGCCAATTTTTCTGTATGTGTGCATTTTAGTAGAGATGGGGTTTCACCATGTTGCCCAGGCTGGTCACAAACTCCTGAGCTCAGGCAATCCACCCATATCAACCTCCGAAAGTACTGGGATTACAGGCGTGAGCCACTATACCAGGCCTTTCTATTGCTTTTTTGATTGACCTCTTTAGCATTGTTCTGTTTCCATAAGTCAGGGAGAAATACCTTTCATCTCAAAGAAATTGACTTGATAATCCCTGAGCAAGTACATGTATATGATTGGCCTTTGATATATGAATCATTCTGGTCATGAACCTAGAAAATACCCTGTATTCCATCTGAATTGTGATGGTTTTATTCTTGAACTGGCATAAGAGTAGTGTATGATACAACCACTTTCATCTTTACTGTTTTCAGAGTGGGAGGAGGAGGGGGCAGGTAGATCTCATAAACAGACTATCTTTTTATTTTTTGCCTTTTCAGATTGGCAAGGAATGTTGTTTATTGCATCTTTTAATACCCACTTACAAGATTTAGCTTTTCTCAGATGGCCAAATAATTTTTCTTTATTCCTAAACTTCATGCACTGGCTCTCAAAGCAAACAAGGCTTAGGTAAGCTTTCTGTATTTCTTGGCCTGCTTGTGAAATAAGGCCACATATACATTTGGCCTCCATTTGTTAGCTGTCTTCATTAAGCTACTTGGTATTTGCAGACAGTGCTGTTTCTTTGTCCTACTCACCTCCTTCCCTCTCAAGAAAGTGAGCACTCTCAGATACAGAGGACATCGGATCTGAACTGGTATGATGTATGTCTTACATGAAATGCTATCCATGAGTGAAATGTTAGGGAGGTTTAGATAAAGATTGAGCAGGAGCACTACTCAATACACTTACTACTCAGTTTTCCTGTTCAGTCTTGTTAGTATTCTGTTTTAGGCTCATAGGCTCTTAGACATAGAACAGATCTTAGAGATTATCTCATCCCTTTTCTCCCCTTGGCCCATTTTACAAATAAGTGAGGCCAAGAGAGATGAAGTGACATATCAGCATGTGCCACTGTAGTTAGTATTGTTACTGACTTCGGCTCCTTCTCATTTGTTTACACATCTTCCACCTGTCTTCCTTGAAACTGTGCTGGGAAGAGCTAAATTAGCTTACTACTAAAGATTATTCGGATAATCTTTTTTTATTCTGATTAACCTAAACAACGTGTGTGTAAAATTTTCCAGAATGAAAAGGTTATATAAGTTTGGTCTTATATATATATATATAAGAGATGGTCTGTTAATGAACTCCTGCCCAGTAATGAAGAAACTACCTTAAGACCCGGTAAGAGATGTATCTCTGGAAGTATCCAAAGAGAAGCTGAGTAAACAACATGAAATTTCCCTTTGACGGTGGACACTAGCATGTTGACCTTGTTTACCTTTTCGTTATAATAAATAGGACTTCTCAAAACATTCCTTAGTTGCTTACATATTTCTAACCAGTTGGGTCATGATATTGGTAATTGTAAGTTTCTGGAATTTGGAGAAGATCAGATTGGTAAGCATTTTTGTACTCCCCAAATCCTAATTTTCACTGAATCTTTTTTTCTGATATCCTCAGCATTCTATTTTAGACTCATAGACACTTATACCTAGAGAACAGATATAGGAATTATCTTGGCCACATCTTTCTCTCACTCCTTTTTCATGGCTGATGTAAGTGACGTCATGAAAGGTAATGTTTTAGCGTTTACAAATTTATTGTTCATTATTTTACGGATTTTAGTTTTTTTTTTCAGTTGCTCAGTGGTTTTCGTTTTTCAGTCTAATGTGCAGATACTTGTTTACTCAGGTTAAAGATTAGAAAACAGATATTAACTAAAGTAATGAAAAAAATATTGTCAGTTTTAAAGGCCATTAATTCCCTAATACCATCAGTGAACATTTGCTTCTAATTTCCAAGTGCCTGAAAACATTTTGGTCATGAAAAGTTAAACATTCTCTCCTGATCCTCTTTATGTGATTCATTTGCTTATCATATATTTTTTTAAACCAGAATATAAAATACTTAGCTCTCTACCTTTAGAATGGCTTGATTGTTCTGTATTCTCTGGGGTCTTTTATTCAAAATTTGTACAAAACTATAAAGTTGAGAGATTTGTTGACAGCAAATTTGTTGATATTGTGACAGAGAAGGTGAAAAAAAAGTTAGCTTTGTAAGTTGGCACTTGGGACCCTCAGAGGACTTTGTAAAGACCGTCACTATTCTTCCTTCTATGAACACCTTTATTCTGTTACCTCACTGGTGAGTTCAGGCACTACAGGGGCCCCTTGAACAGCATGGAAATGTGAAAGCGACACATTTCCCATCACTGTTTCAAATGCAGTGACTTACAGGGTCCTTATGATCTTTATGGTACTTACTCCAGATCATTTTATAAAAGCTAGACAAGAAAGGAAGTATAACAATTTTCAAATGTCATTACCTTCAAAATTAAATTTCATATAATGCAGACTTTGTTTAATCCCCCATATAAAAACCTCACACTGAATATTAAACATCTTTAAAAATTAGTACAGAAGGACACATGGTAAATATTTAAAACTGATTGTCTGATCATAAATTAGTTCAACCATTGTGGAAGACAGTGTCGCAATTCCTCAAGGATCTAGAAATAGAAATACCATTTCACCCAGCAATCCCATTACTGGGTATATAACCAAAGGATTATAAATCATTCTATTATTAAAACACAGGCACATGTATGTTTATTGTGGCACACTGTTCACAATAGCAAAGACTTGGAACCAACCCAAATGCCCATCAATGATAGAGTGGATAAAGAAAATGTGGCACATATACACCATGGAATACAATGCAGCCATAAAAAAGGATGACTTCATGTCCTTTTCAGGGACATGGATGAAACTGGAAACCATCATTCTCAGCAAACTAACGCAATAACAGAAAACCAAACACTGTATGTTTTCAGTCATAAGTGGGTGTTGAACAGTGAGAACACACAGACACAGGGAGGGGAACATCACACACCAGGGGCTAGGGGGTGGGGAGCTAGGGGAGGAATAACAGGAGGTTGGGGGATTGGGGAGGGATAGCATTAAGAAAAATACCTAATGTAGATGACAGGGCAATGAATGCAACAAACCACCACCATGGCACGTGTATACCTATGTAACAAACCTGCACGATCTGCACATGTACCCCAGAACTTAAGGTATAATAAAAAGAAAAAGAAGTTCATAGTAACTGTCTATTGAATTTTATATAGGCACTGAGAATAATACAGAATTTAAAACAAAAATTACTAAAAACACATTTTTCTTCATACTAGGATTTCCTAGAAAGACTTATAGAAAATTACATATGTACTGTCAAAGCAGAGATTGTGGTTGGCCAAATCTAAGCAATCAACAGGAACGGTAATCCATTATTACTTTTAGATAATCAAGTCTATGGGAAATTTCTGAGTGGGCTGTTACCTTTCCTTAGATTTCTGGTAATTGCACATCTTATCTAACAAAAACAGAAACCTCAAGCATCTCATAACTGATCTCATTCTTCAAGGGTCTAGTAAGTAGATACTGGTTTTCTGTCCACTGTCATATTAAGTTATTTTCTCTACTGCTTAGTTGATTTCTTGCTAAAAATAATACTTGCCTTTGCAAATATGGTCTCTGCAAAATGAATCTGTAATTTTACCCTGTATCTTCGTATGTTCAAGACTGTCAAATTGTCACACACAAAAACTAAATAGATTTAAACGGTGGGATAGAATAGTATAAAATGCTGTCAAGTCTGCCTTGATGGTTCACATTTAGAGTTATTTTTGAAGGAAAACTAGACATGTATGCCCTAGAATGTTTTAGTTATTAATTTTATCTGCATTTTACATTATTAACAGCCAAACATGTGGCTAAACAGCGTTATGGGATAGATGAAAATTTTTCGTCTCTCAGGCAATTAAAAAGCTCTACTGCCCCATCAAATATTCTTGTATAATAAGCTCTAAGTATTGGCTAAAAAAGGAAAAGTGGCATTTCACCTCTCTAAGTAATATTTGGAATGGCCTTTTGTGTCTTTTAAAACTGATGGACTCTCTTTTCATTCATACATTGAGGAACACTTAGACTGCTCCCATTGTTTGGTTATTGTGAATAGCGCTGCAGTAAACATGAGAGTGCAGATATCTTTGAAATCATGGATGAAACTAGAGGTTATTACATTAAGTGAAATAAGCTAGACACAGAAAAACAAATACCGCATGACCTCACTCTTGTAGAATGTATAAAATCTAACCTCATAGAACTAGAATATAGAATAATAGTTCCCAAAGGCTGGGTGGTCGGGGGAAGGAGGGAATGGAGAGATGTTGCCCAAAGGATATGTAATACAGTTCGAATGGAGGAGTAAGTTCAAGAGATCTATTGTATGGTTCGGTGACTGTAGTTAATGAAGATATATTGTACTCTTGAAAAATGCAAAGTGAATGATAAGTGGTCTTACCACAAAAATGTTAACTAGGTGATAACAATACATTTGTTACTTAGGTATATTTCATCATTTCACTGTGTGTGTGTGTGTGTGTATTTATATAGTGTGAAATATGTGTGTGTATATATAGTTATACATTGCTTACAATGGTGATACACGCTGGGAAATTTGTCATCATTGCAGGTTCACTGTTGTGTGAGTACTGTAGAGTCTTACAGAAACTTAGATGGAATGGCTTACTCTACACCTACACTATGTGGTACCATCTATTGCTGCTAGGCTACAAACCTGTACATTTGTTGAATAATGTAAGCAATTGTAACATGATGGTAAGTGTTTGTTTATCTAAACATATAAAAGGTACAGTAAAAACTATAGTGTTACAATCTTACTGGACCACCACTTGCACATGTGGTCTGTTCTTTTTTTGAGGTGCATGACTGTACTTCAAAACATCATGTTGTACATGATAAATACATATAATTGTATCTGTCATTATAAATATTTGTAACAAAAATTGATGGACTCTGACTTTTCTCTTTGACCATTTAAATGATAACTACTTTAGTTTAAATGAAACCCTTATGAAAAATAATTTTGTTTTGTTCCCACTTCAAAACGATGGTTCAAGATGCCTTTCTTGAAAGAGGTAAGCAATTGGTGGGCCCTACTGTTTATTTATGGGACTTCCAACCTGTGTCCTAGTTCTGACTCCAAGACAACCACAACGGGAGACAGAATACTTGGTAGGGATGCTTTTCTCCATTAAACTGTAAACGACGTGGGGACAAAGTCCGTCAGAATCCTTCTTTTACTGCAGTCATTTGCACGATATCTCATCCAAAGCAGGTATCTTGTAAATCCTTGCAAGGCGAATTAATTAAACCTTAAAATTTAATATTGGTTGCACTGTATTTTAAATTTTTATTGGTGAGAAATCTGACAAATGTTATATAAACGATCAAGTTTCTTACTAAAAAACATGCACTTAAAAAGTCTCACATTACAGTTAGGGAGAGTGAATAAAGACACCACAATGTTTCAAATATAGTGTTGGTTTTTAGACTGTTAAAAAAGATACATTTCTATGAGTATACCCTCAGGAAAAATGGATGCACTCTGAATACATCAATATGATGGTTATGGATAGAAAGAAAAATTCTACCAGATATACACTATTTTATTTTTAGGTTGTTAAACATCTAAATGTATGAAAATAAGCCCATGTGGAAATACCCTGATGTTTAGCGCTGTGAATGAAAATTTCATCCCGAGTAATATGAATGCATAGCTCTATGGTATTATCAGTGTCAATTAGACTCTAAGCTACACTTTCATTTTATAAGTGGAGAAATGAGAATCTCTGGAATTTTCTAGCTCTCACTGAGCCTGATTCAGTGATTTTAGTTTCCACCTGATTCCTCCAGGCATGCATTATCCTTGCACTGGATGAGAAAATACTAATCTCTGGGTCAGTATGCCAAAGAGGCTCAGCACACTTTGAAGTACAAGCTTTAACAATTTGGGCAGACCACAAGGTAAGCATAATGAGCTAAATCTCTTTTCATACATTTTACAAATATCTGACCTATTCGAATGGATTTCTGCTTAATATAAATCAGCTTCTTGAAGTAATAGAAAGATGTACATTTTATTAAAAAAGTGCCTACATTTAAAAACTCTCAGATTTATTTTTAAACAGTTATGTTAGGATTAGAAATACAGGGCTGTATGAGTTGGAGAAGTGATGCTGTTTTAGCTAGAAAAAAATGCTGCCCTTATTTTTCTACATATTACACATACCTGCTGGCCCAGTACATACCATCTGGTAGAAAGAGAGGTTGAGATAGCCATTTATTCACAGTCAAACTCACACATGAAGATGAGCTGACTGTAATTGCTTTGTAGGACAGGCCAGAAGTATTTCTGAGAGTCACACTGATGGTACGTATATGAATTGTAATGCATTTAGAATAAAAATGTCTTAAAAAAAAAAAAGAAGACAGTGGCTACTTTCTAGTATTTAAAAGTGTTTCAGTAAGGATTGGGGAATCATTCCAAGATAGGTAGATTCATGTTATTGACCAGTTATGTTGAAAATGGAAGATGTCATAGGGTGAGACTATAGAATGTATTCTGGAAATGATACTCAATTTTAACCAAGGAAACTCTTATCATTAATCTTCAAGAGAAGAGGTATGTTTGCTAAGAAAACGTCAAATAAGATCATTATAATGTTAGGGCTGCTGATAAAGGAAGCGGATCATGAGAACCTACTTAAAAAGAAAAGAAACTTGTTTCACTGCTGGGGAGTGGGTCCTTTATTACCTTTAGAAGAAAATGATCACCCTTCTGAGTATTCCATGGAGTCCAGTGTCAGAGTTCGAGGCAGCAATGGAGTGATCGTGGCAGTATCATATCCAAAGCGTAAGAGTTAAAGTTATTCTCTGTCATCTAAGATCAAGTTATATCTAAAGTTGACATTCATTTATTGGAGACATATTTTAACAGGGACATTGGCAATCCAGAACATATCTAGAGCAAGGCAAGCGAGATCAGGAAGTAAGTCAAGACATATCATGGGAATAGTTAAAATATTTAGAATATTTAAGAATACAAACTTTTTCTGATCTCTGAAAGAAGTGAGGCTTGAGAACCCAGACCATCAAGACCCAACTTCTGGTCTACCTGGATCAAATCCTGTCCCGCTCTGTGTTCTTCCTATCTCCCAAAAAGATGATTACAACAACAAAATTTCACTCAGTATAGGTGCTAAATGTATTCTTGACACTGCTACTTAAATGATTATATATTGTCATTAATTTCATTTTTATTGACAGTTCACGATACAAAATAATTCCTATTTAAAATGACAAACATCTCAATGCTGTATTTACACAATGATATAGTATGGACACACTGATATATTATGTGAATAAAAAACCTCTAGAGATTTAAATACCCGTTGAACCTGCGCTGAATACAACAATATAAAATTGAAGACACTTCTTTCAGGGAAAGAATGCATAACAAAAGTGTAGAGAAGAAAAAAAAGTTATTACTAATTATATTCAAAATGTCTTTGAAGTGAGATCTGTCTTGTTTCCTGCCCCCACATGTGTGAGTTTATATATAATTAATATATAATTATATAATTATATATAATTATGCATACATGATTTGAACAAAATGAAATATGAATTTTCTTCTGTGAAAAGTGTTTGTGTAAATGTGTGTATATATATTTTGAATAAAATAAAATAATTATAAATTTTTATAAGCATAAAAGACAATGAGAGAAAGATAAATTCCCTTTCTACCAAAAAGTTCCTAATCAATAGCTAAGTAGTTTCATTTTGCTCAACTTGTAAGAAAGAAGTTGAAATTACTTGTATGAAACTAGGAATAATTTTATTCTTTCTCCATTAAGTGAAAGTTAGGAGAGCAAGCTTCCAGCTCTAATTACTACAGATCTTCATTTAGCATGTTAAAGTTTTTGGATCCACGGAGATTGAAGAATGCTTTCTCTGGGTTTATCCTGAAGGTTTACGCCAGAACACCAAACCTTACCACTGTTGTTTCTCATTGTTTAAAGGCACACAGTGTTATCCTATGCCTATGTGACAAACACATAAAACAAACCTAAAAATTATTTAATGTAATTGTCTTATTTTCTGGGGAACCTTTCCCCTACTCTGTGTATCTCTCTGTATCCCCGCTATTTGTTTAGGGTTTTGTAAATTAGGTTTTTAAAGATCGTTTTTAGAGCAGTTTTAGGCTCACAGAAAAATTGAGACAAAGTTACAAAGTTATCCCATATACTCCCTCAAACACGCATGCACAGCCTCCCCATTATCACCATCATCCACATTAGTGGCACATTTTTATGTGCCAATTTACAAGTTACAATTTATGTGCCAAGTTACAATTTATGACCCCGCATTGACATATAATTATCACCCAAGGTCAACAGTATACATGAGGGTTCATTGTTGGTGTTTTACATTCCGTGAATGTGGACAAATGTATAATGACGTGTATTGGCAATTATAGTTTCACACAGAGTAGTTTCCCTGTCCTAAACATCTTCTTTCTCATGCATTCATCCTGACTTCCCCTGACCCCTGGCCACCAACTGATCTTTCAGATGTTCTCACAGTTTTGTAGAACTTCATTATTTTACTTACGGAAATACTTCTCTATATTATGTCAGGGTAGTCACCAATACTAAAAGTACTGATGAGAAAAATGTACCTTCAAGAAAAATTACAGAGGTGTCATTACAATATCTTGTCTAATTATACAAGATCTACTTTGCTTTCTTTTAGGCTCACGCTTATTATAGCATGAAGAAATTGGCAGAAATGATGAATGCCTTTTAAAGAAGTCATCATTTTTCAGATAAGGAGCATAAATAGTAATCCTTTGCACATATATGATACTTTATAATTTGAAAGAACATTTCACTAGCATTATCGCATTGTTTGTATTCTGATTCTTTTCATGAGGGAGATATTGACCTATTGAGATTCATAAAGAATATCTCAAAAAGAGTATTGGGCTTAGAGATTGTCAGATTTTAGTTATCAAAATATAGTTGGTTTATGTAAAAAGAATATTGTAGCTCTTAAAGAATCCATTAAATCTTCTTTTAAAATGTGGATGCTTCAAAAATATTTTTAATGAATTAATCACTTGCCCTTTAAAATAGTTTTTGAAACACAAGGGATTTTTGAAACATAAAACTTCATACCATTTGCAACTTGTAAAAGGTGTTTTTTTTTGGTATGCTTGTTATGGAAAGATGTATTGTTGTATAATAACTATAAAGCTTTGACTATTGTATTTTATCCTAGAGAAATTCTATTAAAGTGCAAAGTCTACGCAACATAATTTCAAAATAAATTTTTTATGTTTCTTATGACTTCTTTTTTAAAAATTATTTCTTTAGCTTTTGTAAACTATGTACCATAACTTAAGTGTTTCCATGCTTTTTTCAGTCTGTACTGATCCATTAAAAAATGGAAAACTCCTCCTTGACCTTCATTGTTTCACAGTCTTTCCCTCACTCCCCGCGTGCTCCTGAGTGTCAAACACAAAAGTTCTTGAAATGTCCTGCTTGAAGGAAAGAGGAATGGGAGAGGATGGGTAGCCAAACCAGAATCCTCTTTGGTGGGTATATTAGTTTGCTAGGGCTGTCATAACAGAGTACCACAGACAGAATGACTTAAACAACAGAAATTGATTTTCTAGATTATGGAGATCTTGGAAGTTCAAGACCAAAGTGGCAGTGTTGGTTTCTGCTCAGACCGTTCTCTGTGGCTTCTAGATAGCTCCACTCTTGTTGGGTCTTCACACGGCTCTTCTCTGTGTACACCATGCCTGGTGTTTCTGTGCGTGTCCAAGTTTCCTCTTCTGATAAAGACACTAGTCAGCTTGGAAGGAGCTCACTCTTAAAGCTCATTTCACTTAATCTAAAGGTCCTGTTTCCAAGTACAGCCACATTCTGATGTACTGGGAGGATAGGGCTTCAACATAAAAATGTGGGGGTGGGTAGAAAACACAATTTAGTTTGTAACAGAGGGCAAAGGAGGACAGAGGTGGGTAAACTTTACAGTTTTTTAATCTTAATGGATAAATGCATTCAGTCACCAGCTAATTTCTGTTTGAACAGGTCAAATTTCCCTGTCATTTTGGGATTCAAAAGCATGCTTATGTCACAGGAGAGGGTATGACTCCATTAGATTATCCAATTAATATTGTCTTTCTTCAGTGGATTCTTTCAAGTATGAGAAATAAAGGAAGAGGGAACAAAGGAAATCAAAGCAGCCCCTTTTAGATGGCTCAGAGAGGACCGCAGATACCATGAAACTGAGGCTGAGAAAGCCTACAGGCTTCTGGTTGATGTGAAAATAGTCACATAGTTCTTTGACATTGATGTGCCAGAGTCCCAGGCAAGTGTCCCCTTAGTTGGTGTTAGTGCACTCACGTGCAGGCAGGGGAACGTAGGTAATAGAACTCCAACCAATTCTTAGAGAGAAGAGTGAAGATGCAGTGTTGCCTGAACTTCAACTTTTCATACGAAAGTCTATGCAAAATGTTGTGAACTTGGAAAACTTCTTGTGATTAGATCAGGCATGTTTGTGGATCATATCTAGGTGATTACCCATGTTCTTTTCAAAGCACATTGCACCACATGGCTTTATTTGTCTTCCAACAAACTTGTGAAATAAGTATGACGAGTCAAGTGTTAAATGTGAAGGATCTTTCTGCTTTTCATTCAACTAATAAATGGCACGGCCAATATGGAAACTCAGTGTCTGGCATCAAAGCTCTGAGTTTTCATTTGTCTTATTGTATTTCTCAGAAAATGTGATGTCATCCAGGTCTCATATGACACAGTTTCTAAAAACTTTTTCTTGAAGCTTATTTCTCAACTGTCCACTGCAGTTTTTGAGAGAAAAATGAACCAGATATAAGAAGCATGGGATCCTGTAACCTTCCCTTTCTTGGCCCCACCAACTGTAGCCTTCTGGAACCAAGTCACCACCCCGCCACCTAGTGGCGGCATTCTCTAATTGGAGGTTAAATACAACGTCCCGAAAGCGACCTGAAAATTGAAACACAAAAACATGCATAGTTTGAATCTGTAATCCCACTTTAACCTGTAAAGAGGACAGAATAACATTCTCTGAAATGTGCTGGGTTTTAGGGAGCAAAGAGTATGGACATCCTGTGCTTAGAATTCCTGCCATTGGGTCATCTTTTAGTTCAGGCTGTCTCACTAGTATCTCTTTGAATTCTCGATTTAATTCCTCAAATCACATGATTATGAAATTATTAGAATATTATAAATTGATTTTTAGATTCATCTAATAACTCATTAGATGAATAAATACATGAGGACACTACTCTTCTTAGGAAAATTTCCTGGCTCTCTGTTTCATCGGAATGTCTCCACTTTCTAAACCTCACTTGTCTTTCATTTCTCATTTCCTGATGCATAGATCTGCTACAACTTATTTCCATGATATGATAACCACAGCTGACCCCTCCATGTTGAGGGCAATTTACTATTCTTCCTTCCCTTTCCCTTCCCTTCCTTTTTCCTTCCTTTCTTCACCTTCCTTTGCTTTCTTTTTTAAGCTTTCTCTTCTTTTTTCTTCCATCTGTTCTATTTATTTTTTTCCTTTTCTTTCCCTTCCTTTCCCTCTCTTCATTTTACTCCAAGTTCCTACACATTCTTCAAAGGTCAACAAAGCCTCTCTCAGGAAGTTCCCCTTGGTCCTGATTCTTATTCAATAAGGAGGAATTATCACTCAATCATATACCTCTCAGTATGGCAAACTCTTTGACTACAAAAACTGTTTATTAATCTCTATCATTAACCAACAAGAACATGGACAGAATTTAAGTGTTAGCTAAAAGATTACATGAATTACATAATTATTTCAGTGTCTATCGTGTAATTAAATACCAAATATCCTATTTTGTCAACTTCACATTAACCTCTTTTTCTTTCTACCTTGACTAGCTCATTTATAGCTGATTTACATTAAAGATATATATGGAAGTTGGGAATACAGGCAAAAATATGCTTATAGTTTCACTGACCTGTTTATGAACAATTATAAGATACACTTTATAAATTTTTGCTTTTGCTCGAAAAAAGACTATATGTGTCAGAAACTAAACCTCGTTGTCTCTAGCATAATATCTCCTTCACATATTGTTCTGCTCTCCCACACAGTAGTTTTAAATACAGCTTTTCAAAATTGAATGCTGGAAATTTGCATGCTGATTCTATTAGGGAAAATGGTCAGATTCTGTTCATGTTGAATATAAGTTAAATTGATGAGACGCTGTGACCCCTTTGCTACTTGGCTTCAAGTTAAGAGAACAGAATCAGCATCAAGATTGGTTTCCTTTTATAAAATGATGAAATTCAAATTAGAAAAATTCCAAACTTCCTTTCAGCTTCATCTTTACTAATACAGACTTCCACTAAGGAGAAAAGAATTAGAAATGCCAAGCTGCAAAATATCTGAAAAGAGCAGACTGTGTTTGAGTGTGCTGGTACATTTCAGGGGGAACCAAAATCAAATAATAACTGCTTTATCAACAATTGAACCTCAAGCTTCAAAACTGAAGTTGAGGCAGGTAAAAGAATTTAAGGCCAAGAGGAGACAGGACGCATACTAAACAGTATATTTTTCAATTGTTCTTGAAACCGACCCAATTCTTTATTTTATTTTTTGCAGAAGGGCATGAAAATCAAAACAGGAAATGAGTCAAAATTATTTTCCTTTCAAATAAAGTAGCAGGCCACACACACACACACACACACACACACACACACATATGCAAAGTTAAGAGAAAATGAACTAATGGTTTTTGTAGTTGATGATCTGAAAAAAAATTGTTTATTCGTTTGACATTTCCATAAAATAACTTTAATAGAATGGGTCTTTGAAAAAGGAAGTAGGGCGGGGCACTGTGGCTCATGCCTGTAATCCCAGCAGTTTGTTGGTTTGAGGAGGGCGGATCACAAGGTCAGGAATTCGAGACTAACGAGGCCAATATATTGAAACCCCGTCTCTACTAAAAATACAAAAATTAGCTGGGCATGGTGGCACGTGCCTATAGTCCCAGCTACTCAGGAGGCTGAGGCAGAAGAATCACTGGAACCTGGGAGGTGGAGGTTGCAGTGAGTCAAGATCACACCACTGCACTCCAGCCTGAGTGACAGAGCAAGACACTCTGTCTCAAAAAAAAAAAAAAAGAAAAAGGAAGTAGATAGCCTTCTTTCTAGTAAACGTAGTGTATGCAGAATCACATATATGAGACTAAATCATATACATGTCACTAAGTATTCATCAAATAGCACTTTGTCTAAGGCTTTAAGCAAGATGCTGGCACCATGTGGTTATGAACTAAACAGGAACCCTGACCTTCTGGAATGTATCAAAACAATGGATTTACTGTTAAATGATTCACATGTAATTCTCAAAGTATTCTCATCAGAAAGAAGCATTAGCATTTTTCTTATATTCTTCAAGTCCCAGAATACCGTTTGTTTGCTTTGCTTCATACATGTTAATGACATTTATCAAGTTGAAATATATTTGAATTTCTACACAATTGGTTCTCAACTCAAAAAAAAATAGTATCTCTTACACTCAACAGAAAATCACTATTTTTTGTAAACTAACATAGAATGTGAAGAGGAGATTGAATCATGCCTGTGTTTATTCTGTCATATTGTGGGCTTCTTGAGATTGTATGCTTCAGTTTATATTTTTTAAATTTTTTTTCTCCATCTTTCACCAATGAGTGAATATTTTCTGAAAAATCAAATGGCTATTTTTCAGACTACTGATCCATTGACTATTAGCTGTAACTTTTAAGTTTCAATTAAAAAAAATACTTCACGAAAGAAAAAAGAAAATGTAGAGTTGGGTTAAGTTCTGAATTTTGTTAGCTATGTTGATACATAGAAAGTCTCGTGCTGGAAGCTATTTATAATAGGTTTCATAGATAGCTTCATTACAAAGGCTATTTCATCAAACTGCTCTAGACATGGAACAGGCTAGATGCCTCCATTCATTGACTCATGTACAAACAGCTATAGAGGAGCTACTAGGTGCTAGATGTCAGCTACTGTGCAAGTATCTTATTTCAGTGAGAAATAAGACAGAGACTGGGGTCTCAAATAAGTTCTATATAGTAAGGTCATATTGCAAATACACATGATACATAATACAAAGTGATTGTTAAGACAGCCACAGTTAAATAGCTATGATGGGAGTCAGAAGAGAAAGAAGGAATTTTCAGATGACAGGATCAGAGGGGATGTTGTGAAGGGAGTTGAATTTGAACTAGACCTTTAAGAACAGGCAATTACCTGGATTTGCAGATAGAGGCAGGAGGACTTGGCACATGTGAAAGCAGTAGTAAGCACAAATGAAATAACTATAAATGGTAATGAAATCTGTGAGAAGTGATAAAATATATATCCATTAACCTAATACAATGGATGAGCATATATGGGGTGATTTGGCAATCTGTTGGTAAAGACAGAGAATGAAAATTATCCACGTATATCTGAATCCTTCTTTTTATGGACTTGTAGTCAAACAGTAAATGGGAAGATAGGAGGATGAAACACGTGTTTGGAGAACCATTCACCGTTCTACCATTTTTGTAGGGTCTGCAGAGATGCTTGCCATCTTTCAGTGTGTTAGAGAAAATTACTCTAGGATCAAATCGGAAGTTCTGAATCACGAATGAATTGAACTCAAAATGCGCATTAGGTAGGAGTATGGCTGTTGAGTTTCAGAGTTGGATTGGCCGCCCCTGACGTTTCACCCGTTGTTCTCTTTGCCTACAAATGCCAACTCTGCTTTGAAAAATACAGTATTTTCTCCATTCACCATCTCTAGTTAAGACCATCAGTGCAGCTTACTCTGTTTTTATCCTGTTCACATAAAAATTAATCACCCTTTTTGCCTTTGCCATCTCTTATATTGCTAATGTCTGCTTTATGGAATCAAGAGCAAAGTGCTTCCTACCTGCAACCAAAATATCTAAAAGCAGAGAATTCACTCTAATAGGTAAGCAAAGTGCAAACAACTATTATATTAACTGGAGCATATTGGTCATTCATTTCCATTAATCAATGGAAAATATGCCAAATTAAAAGTAAAAGCCTATTTTATGTTTTGAGACAGGGTGTCTCTGTTGCCCAGGCTGGCATACAATGTCAAAATCTTGGCTTACTGTAACCTCTACCTCTCAGGCTCAAGCTATCCTCCCACCTCAGTCTCCTGAAGAGATGGAACTACAGGCACCTGTCACCATACCTGGGTAATTTTTGTATGTTTTTTTCTAGAGACACGGTTTTGCCATGTTGCCTAGGCTAGTCTCAAACTTCTAGGATCAAGTGATCTGCCCACCTCAGCCTCCCAAAGTGTTGACATTACAGGTGTGAGCCACCACGCTTGGCCTATAAAAGCCTATTTTAGCTAGTCATTCTTAATCTACGAATGTGCATAAATCATAAGGAAGGCACTCACTGTGGCAAAGAGAGGGCAGATCCCTGGAGTGGAGACTGGGTTCTAATCTTTATTCTGCTGTTATCTAGCTCCATGGTCTTGACCATGGGTTAATTCCTCCCCCTGCTCAGCTTTGCTTTTTTATCTGTAAAATGAAGAGTCAATTCTAGATTTCAAGGATTCTATGATCATGATGAAGGCAGAGGTTATGAACTTGTTTTTCAGTACCTTTTACAAAATTAAACAATTAAACAATTGAATCTGTGATTTTTTTTGTCCAAATGGTAATATATCCAAAAATATGACACAGGTAAATGATATTCCCAGGACTTTAGAAATAAAGCATAAAGTTAACCAGACCTCTCTTTGTTGGTGAAGGTATTTACTTTGAATTTTCATTCTGAGGACGTATCACGGCAAGAGGCATTGCGGCAAAGATATTAAAAAACACACACACAGCTCCGGTTTTTCAGTGCCATCAGAACTGTTTGTCTAGCAGATTATTCTTGAGGCTGTTGAAATGAAAGTGGCGGGAGTGACAGTACATGCAGGCTTGATTGAGCCTGAGCCAGAAACACCTGTGAGATGTGCCTTTCTAGCTCTGCTAGGGATATGATGTCAGGTCTCAGCCTACTCACTGCTGGATATCTTCATGTCTTTGGGTTTTCTTTGCTTTGCTCTTTAAAAAAAAAATCTTACCTGCTCTCCAGGTTCATAAAAAGGGTTTGGGGTGTCTGCTATATTCACATCAACATCTCAGCAATCCTGCGCCACAGGTGCTCTACAGGCCTGGTGCGTCCCAGTCCACGCTTCTCTTTCATTGACCTAATTATAGTCGCTCCTCACTGAGAAATGTTTCAGTCACTGAGCATTGTCATCACCTGCAGGAAAATCTATGTTTAGATGAAAGTATAATTTAAACCCAACAAGCAAGCAAGTAACACAAACAAATTCTGGGGTTCCTTCCTCTCCATGGCTGTGGGCATAATTTTATGTCATGCCTTACAGGGACATAAGATCCCCAATAAAAGCCCTTTACTGCATATTCACAGGTGAAACGTCATCGTCTTCTGGAGAGCCTACCTCCTTTATTCCAGCTTTGATTAGAAATTTAGGTAGTGTTGGAGGAGAAATTTCAGAGCCCCCTGGATGTTGGGATTGATTCAAATTATGAAAATACTGAAAAATGAAGCAAGTAGAGTTCAAAGAATTGTTTGTTTGCTTTAATATATATCCCTCATACTGAGGTCCAAGGTAATTTTGGTCGTCTAACCAGGACATATAAGATGGGGTAAGTAAACGTATTTATTCTCATCCCCTCCTTCATTCAAGGAGTCCATTTTGAGATTGCCTGTGTAATGGGTTCTTTATTGATTTTCTTCCTTCAGTAATTTTTCAGAAGAAGGGGCCATTCTTTTATATAGGATTAGTGAACCTATGGTATATCCTTATAGTCATCCTTGTTGTCTGAGCCTGGGTAGGTAAATTTGTACTTCAGAATTTATGTTTTATAAGATTTGAAGTAAAACTGTATTAGCAATTGTACCCTATATTGGAGGTCTGTAGTCTACATTTAGCTAGCACATTAATTGTACTCGAACCGGAGATTTTCCCCCTTAATTCATTACTTGAAATAATACACATAGAAAAAGTCTCTCCTTCCTTCCTTCCTTCCTTCCTTCCTTCCTTCCTTCCTTCCTTCCTTCCTTCCTTCCTTCCTTCCCTCCTCCCTCCCTCCCTCCCTTCCTTCCTTCCTTCTCTCTCTCTCTATCTCTGTTTCTGAGATGGAGTCTCGCTCTGTCACCAGGCTGTAGTGCAGTGGTGCATTCTCAGCTCACTGCAACCTCCACCTCCTTGGTTTGAGTGATTCTTCTGCCTTAGCCTCCGGAATAGCTGAGATTACAGGCAGGTGCCACCATGCCCAGCTAATTTTTGTATTTTTAGTAGAGACAGGGTTTCACCATGTTGGCCAGGATAGTCTCGATCTCCTGATCTCATGATTCATCTGCCTCAGCCTCCCAAAATGCTGTATTACAGGCATGAGCCACTGTGCCCAGCCCCAAAAGTCTATTTCTTGTATCTCTGCTTCCCAGCAATCCAGATCCCTTCCGAGGAGCCAACACTATTATCAGCTTCTTGTGTAAGCTTCAAGACATTTTTCAATCATACATAATACACACAAATACCTATTTGTTTATATGTCTCAGTATCCAGCCTATCGTTAATTATTTCCAGTAATATTTTCCCTCAAATATGATTCCTTTCAGTTTGTAGATTTGTATTGGGTTTTAAAAATTATTTATATTTTTATACCAATATTTATAGTGTATTATGTTCTTCTTTTTCACTGAGATATCTTTTCCCTAGAACACATCTATAGTAGCTGTTTTAAAGTTCTCATCTGTTGGCTGAGCATGGTTGCTCACGTCCGTAATCTCAGCACTTTGGGAGGCAGAGGCAGGTGGATCACTTGAGCCCAGGAGTTAGAAACCAGCCTGGGAAACATGGCAAAACCCCGTCTCTACTAAAAATACAAAAATTGGCAGGGTATGGTGGTATAGGCTGTAGTCCCAGCTACTCAGGAGATTGATGCAAGAGAATTGCTTGAGCTGGGGCAGTGGAGGTTACAGGGAGCAGTGATCCTGCTACTGCACTCTAATCTGGGCAACTGGAGTGAAACCATGTCTCAAAAAAAAGTCACTTCTCTTAATTTTAACACCTATGCCACCTTGTGGTCTTTTCTACTGTCTGCTTAATTGATTATGAGTTATATTGTCCTGCTTACATCCATGGTTTGTGACTTTTTTAATGGTATGTTAGACATATGATACAGTGTAGAGTGTATTACATTATCTGCTAATATGGGTGTGTGTTTTGTTCTGCCATTTGGATTGATAACTAATAAATCCTCTTGATCTTGTCATGCTGTGTGTGTGTGTGTGTGTGTGTGTGTGTGTGTGTGTGTGTGTGTGTATGTGTAGGTCTGGTCTTGACTGTTTTGATTCTGTCTTTAGTCTGGGGAGGAGGACAAGCTCACTTAGGGTGTGGTCATTAACTTGAACCTGTGGCCTCTCTGAGGTCTTCACTGAATACCTCCTTTGCTTAGTGAGGTCTCTGCTTTCTGACTTGCCTGGAAGTTTATCATCTCCTAGCCTTGCACAGCCACAGACATCTCCTTTCAGCTCTCAATCCTGGAGTGGCGATTCTATGCTGGGCCTTCAAGAGTCTAATCCTCAGCATGTGCTTGTCTCTCCATAAACCCAGGATCCTCAGGAAATCTGCCTGCAGTCTCCTGCCCCTTGTTCCATCCAGTCCCTTTCACTTAAATCTTGCTCCACAAATTCAAGTCACTTTAGCAGTCTCGGTCTCCAGTTTCTGCCTCCTCTGCTTCACAAAACCACAGTGCTGTCCTTCAGTTTTGCCTTCCCATTTCAGGGTTGGAAAATGCCCCTTGAAGAAAGCCAGAACACCAACACAGAGCCAAGCAAATACATGGTGTTTACCTCATGTATCTGCCTTCTCTCAAAGATCAAACACCCACAGTTCCAGTTGACAAGTACCTGGAAACTGTTGCCTTACCTGGTTTTATAATTGCTTACATTGGGAAATTAAGTTTGATTATCAGTTAGTTTGACTTCATGGGAGTTGACACAAAAGTTTTAAAAATCAGGAAATTTTGGCCTGGTGCAATGGCTCATGCCTGTAATCCCAGCACTCTGGGAGGCCGAGATGGGTGGATCATCTGAGGTCAGGAGTTCAAGACCAGCCTGGCCAACATGGCGAAACCCCATCTCTACTAAAAATACAAAAATTAAGGCTGGGCATGGTGGCTCAAGCCTGTAATCCCAGCACTTTGGGAGGCTGAGGCAGATGGATCACGAGGTCAAGAGATTGAGACCATCCTGGTCAACCTGGTGAAACCCCATCTGTACTAAAAATTCAAAAAATTAGCTGGGCATGGTGGCGTGTGCCTGTAATCCCAGCTACTCAGGAGGCTGAGGCAGGAGAATGGGCTGAACCCAGGAGGGAGAGGTTGTGGTGAGCCGAGATTGCACTCCAGCCTGGGTAACAAGAGCGAAACTCTGTCTCAAAAAAAAAAAAAAAATTAGCTAGGTATGGTGGTGTACACCTGTAACCCCAGCTACTTGGGAGGCTGAGGCAGGAGAATTGCTCCAACCCAGGAGGCAGAGGTTGTAATGAGCCAAGATTGTGCCACTGCACACCAGCATGGGTGGCAGAGTGAGACTGTGTCAAAAAAAATTAGGAAACTTTATGTAAAAAACATGGTTTTTAGCCTTAGTTGATAATTTCTGGTACCTTTTAGTGTATGAAATGTGACTTTCCAAAAAGTAGAAGAACATTTAACTTTAAATATGGGCATTCAACAACACCCCCACTTTCATCCTTATATTAGGAA
Organism: Callithrix jacchus; assembly: GCF_049354715.1. Lineage (NCBI taxonomy): Eukaryota > Metazoa > Chordata > Mammalia > Primates > Cebidae > Callithrix > Callithrix jacchus. Next base: position 21,085,809 of record NC_133516.1, on the reverse strand, counting down.
AGGAAGGCACAGGCCGAGGCAGTAGATGCATATATCTTGTCATGATTTTCAAGTTCAATCATAGTGAGACAAATGGTTGCATATTGTGCACATGCTCACTTGTAAGAACCAAAGGTGTTTTCAATGGAGAATTGTGCTGCTCCTCCAATGTCTGCTCTACATATGTCATCTCTAGAACACTCATGAAAATTATTTTGATGATAACAGTGAATTATAATATAATATATCCCCTCATCCACCTGCCATCTCCTGCCTCACTTCTATACTTACGGTCTTCTGGCTAGAGGCTGAGGCTGAGTCCAATGGTATTGTGGTACAATGCCTCATTAGGAGGTGATAAGAACCTGAAATTACCACGTCACTTATCTCCAATTGACAGCACCAAGTTCCACTACCAGAGAAAGAAAAGTGATCTGATATCTCTGTGTTCTCTATATATAGATGGCCAAATTGAGCCTTAAGCAAGATAGTCTTGATTAAGCTGTCACAGGTAAGAGATCCTTATGACACATTATGTGGAGTCCACAAGTACAGTGACTTTTTTCTTTCTGCTGCTCAGGCTACTGCATTCTCATTTATGATATTAGTTATCACCTGAAATTGTAACCAGGAGTAAGGAAAGTGAGTAATAAGTCAGGTACCATATGCCTGATACACCTTCATTGTCTAGTCTAATAATCACAGTCTGGCCAGATGCAGTGACTCATGCCTGGAATCCCAGAATTTTGAGAGGCCAAGGCAGGCAAATCCCTTGAGGCCAGGAGTCTGAGACCAGGCTGGCCAATATAGTGACACCCTGTCTCTACTAAAAATAAAAAAATTAGTGGGGTATGGTGGCACACACCTGTAATCCAAGCTACTCGGGAGGCTGAGGCACGAGAATCACTTGAACCCGGGAGGCAGATGTTGCAGTGAGTAGAGATTGCACTGCTGCACTCCAGCCTGGGCAACAGAACAAGACCATCTCAAAAAAAAAAAAAAATCAACCTTATAGTGACAATACAATTAACCTTAATTTGCAGATATGAAACTGAGTTTCAGAGAAGTTAAGTAATTTGCTCAAGGTCAAAAATCAGGCATCTGAATATTTTTGTCTGTCTACTTCCAACTCCACATTTCCAACATATCACAGGCCGCATTATTTTATGATGGTATAAATTTACCTTGTTTCCTTGTCAGATGATGCAAAGAATGTGTTAACAAAGAACTTTTATTTTTAGAGGAATCAACTCGGTAGTTTTCCAGTAAAAATTATTTCAAAAGTGTATAAACAAAGGTTTCCATATCTGCAGAGTTTTTTTTTTTAAGTTATAAAATTAGACTTGTTCTAGTCAAAGTAATCCTACTTTTTTTTCAATTTAATTCATTTGAGATAATGTAATTTGGCGTTTTCTTTGCCTCTTGTCAGAATGGATAGCAATAGTTCTCTTGCTTGATTTAGTATCCTATGTCTGACAACACAGTTAACAAAGTAGCAGCTAATATAGCAAGGGTCTTCAAGTTCTCTGCATCCGAAGGCCATCAGTGAAATTAGCAAACCAGAAGCTTCACAGCCAAATATCCAGTGATGATAACCAAAGAGACTGTCTCTGGAGTTGTTGGATGAAAATTGTGTTGAAGGAATCCCCAATTGTTTTTTCTTTCTTTCTTTCTTATACAAATCCACATCAACAAGGTTGCACGGCAAAAAGAGAAGGTGATTATGTACATTAAAAAGAGTTTAGATTTGGGGTTTTAATTGGAAAGGAAAGAACCAAAATCAGAGGCCCTTTTTTATCTGGCATATGCATGAAAATCAATAATTTCTACATACCATATAGAGAATCATTAGTCATAATTACTAATACAGTAGCAAAATCTATTTCTCTGAATAATTTTTCTGTTTGTTTTTTAAATAATAATATATTACCACTATTTCTTTCATAGAAAACCTCTATTTTTGAAGTAACAACCTTTCATATAGGCTCTTTGATTTTAATATTTATTTAATATGAATAATATAGCTATAAAATAAGACAAAAGTGACATTTGAGATTGTGTAACTTGGCATTTCTCTTTCACATTTAGAGAAACTGAGAGCATAGGAAAGAAAGAGGCCTTTCCAACTTGATCACAACTTAGAGATACACAGGAATAAAAGTTCAGATTTTATGATGTCTTTTCAACAAATTATTTTGTTGTAGTCAATTTTTTGTTAATACCCAGAACCATTAAGAATATGAGGGGAATGTGGTAATTGTGGTGGCTACCTTCAAGAAGCTCAAACAAATTCATATATATTTTAATCCCAGAGAGGGTGAAGTTATAAAGGAAAACAAAAGCAAGATCAAGGGTTAGAAAGTGACTGGAAGAAGTGCTAAATTATGTAAGGTAGTCAAGGGAGCCTTCTCTGAGGTAGTTACATTTAAGCAGTAACCTGAACGAAATAAGAGATCAAACCATGTTAATATTGTTACTGAAGAGATGTTCAAGAACAAGGAATATTGATTGTGAAGGATTTGAAATGGGACATGCTTATTGTGTTGCTTGGAGACCAGTGGCTGAGTACAGTGAGTGTTCATTCATTGACTGCACATTCACCCATGGGTTATCTCAGCCAGAGCAGTAAGGTGGAAATAGAGATCTGCAAAGAGCAGGGTGAAGATGAATAATGGTTATGGTATCATGCAATTACATTAACCATACAGTGCTACCTACACAGGTGCTGTATTTCTACTGGATTTGGAAAGCATGCATTTGACAAGTAAAGCTCACAGGAGCAAAAGTGACTGCGAATTAATCACATAACATTCTTTACCTTTGAAGAAATTTATTCAGAGCAGATGTCGTACTAAAATGTAGAAACCTTTAAAGTTACAATATATCGCAGTTGTCTGTGACAATAAATAATCTCAAATAATTATATAGGCCTTTATAGTTATCAAAGAACTTTCATATGTTAAATAATTTGATCATTACAAGCCCCCGAGTCTGTATAGTCAATGTATCTTCAGTGTACAGAGGAGGAAGCTGAGGTTTAGAGAAGTTAACTGACTTGCTAAAGGTCAGGTAGAGAATTGTCAGTGAATGATAAATCAGAAATTTACATAATCTGAATAATTTTCCAGAAAATATTTACTGTTTATTTCTCCATGTGTCCTGGACAATTCCTTTTTTCTATTTTGTTCACTTGATATCTTGTTATAATTATTCTGTAGACCTTTGCAAGTGATTACTTTTAACTCGGGCAGTTTCACAAACACTATTAGTCAATCAAACATGCAAGCATGGGCGTTGTGTAATATAATGGTCTGGAATAGAAAATAAAAAGGAGAATGTGTTCATTGGAGACAGAATGGAACATATGTTTTTTGAGTAAGTTTTGTGATCCACAATGTTATATTTTCATCTTCAACAAAGTTTGCTTGCAACCTATAAGTGAAGGATTGTTATTTGGTATTAAAATTGCCATATATAATCTGTTAGCTAATTATGTAGGAAAAACATGATTTTGAAAGAAGGACGAATATTTGGGGGAAGTAATATTTGTCATTTTACTTCATCTTCAACTTATTTTTAATGTGAGAATTATTGCTTCCAGGTTAATGGGATTGAAAAAAGGATTTTTGAGAAAATTAAGTCGCATGTCCAAGTTCGTACAGGTGAAGGGACTGAGTCAGTACTGTCAATCAGTTCTATCTCATCATGTAATCTTTACTATTTCCCTGACTTAAAATATTGTTATATTTACTAAAACAAGAATAAACAGAGTGCTGAATTGCTGGGATTTATAAAAAGCATCGAAGAGGATTATGTCCCTATGAGCCAGAGCTCACACTGTCTACTATAGGAGCAAGAAAAACCATCGTGATTCAAGATAGAGTACATTAAATGCTAAAAGAAATATCAAACACTATGAGAAGCTAAAGGAAGAAAAGTTTGCTATAACCCAAAGTAACTTGAAAGGGTATCAGTTATGGTCCTGTCTGACAGAGAAATAGAGAGAACAGCTTGAGCAAAGCACAGCTTGAGGGTTAGAAAGTGGGGGCATTGCAAGAAATTAGTGTGTGATGAAAACAATTTTGGCAGTGGGAGTCAAACCTGAAAAGAAGCAGCATTTTAGCTGTAGATTCACTCAAATGTCTAAATTTCTGTCTATGTATCCTTCATGATGTTCACATCATAAGGGGAATTCCATTCCGATTGTGGGCAGGGGGAAAGGGCCAAACTGACAAAGTTAGAGGCTGGCTATAAAGGAAAGGATTTTTCTTAGTGGCGGACCCTAAGAAGCTGGAAACTGTGTAGAAGATCTGTCGTCTAAGTGCAGAGAGAAGAATCAGGAAGAAATTCAGTGTGGGAGAGGAATTAAGATAGAGTGTAAAACTATGAAGGTGGGGTGAGGGAGAATTCTAGGGAGAGTAGGTTGGAATCCCGTGGGACAGGGAGAGACTAAAAGGGGTCCTGATTCTTGGGCTTAAGTAGGCCTAGTTTCAGCATTCATTCATCATCTGGATTAAAATGGGTCGGAGTTTTTAACTTTTGAGGGCAAAGCTAGGATGGATAGGTATTTGGAATATGAAAAAGAATTGGTCAAATATTGGCTTATACAATGATGGAACAAAAACTCAGTTCTGCAGATGCTGATAAAAGAGCGAGCACTCAAAAATAATTTTGGAACACTCTCAAAATATTCATATTCCACTGAAGTGAAAGTCACATAAGTTGAAGAATGGACAGATCTTAAAGTAATAATTATGAAAAACAGACCTGTCGTTTCACATATCTACACATATGATGTGACCATGGAGCTGTTTCTATTTCAACAAATTTCTATAAGCTTTAATATGATACCTACATTGAACTGAGAGCTCAAGATTATAGAAAGAAGCAAAACTCATGAGCTGCAACATAACTACTGGTTAGCCTTACAAAAGAAAAAAAAATCCTTCTTATACTGGTTATTTACTCCTCTTTCTGTTATGTACACTGGATCAAGGTGGTCTAGGATTTTATCACCTTTGACTTCAAGCCTGACTGTTTCCATCATACATTAGATTTGTGGTCAATATGAACGCACATTTTATAACCACAGAATTCTTTCTGAATATTTGTGATTGTCTAAGTCTTTGCCGAAAGCTTTAGATTATTTTTAAAATGTCTACATATTTGTAATCTGCCTTAGCTACTCTTATGGCACAAGGTCCTGGATGTTGGAGCAGATATAAACATGTGTGACAAAAGCAGAATTTAGTGCCTTGTTAAGAGTCATTGTATTTTTCCTGCTATGTGAAAACTCAATAATGATGAGTCGGAGATTTTAAAAATTCTAAACATTTATAACATGCGTCCATATGCGTGATTTTCCTCAAAATTAACTCGATTTACAGTTTAAAATGTGAAATTCGGGGAGTTGTAACCACTTAGCCAAAGTCCCACAGCTAATATATGTGGAGCCAGAAGGAAAACCCTGATTGGTTTTCTTACTCCATGCATAGGGCTCTGATTCCTTATTACAGAAACAGAAAGATAAAATAGCAAATATAATACAAATTCTTTCATGCCTAACTCCATATTGAAATTAAAACTGCTCCTATATTGTAAAGTTTCTACCTAACATGACTGTGGAATCTGGCTCAGTGCCATGAAGGTTTCCCTTCCAGATTATAGGGGAGTCTGCCTGTGTCCACACAAGTGCCTGCAGCAAACTTCTGCCATGTTTCCACCCGGAAATGTCTTGCCCTTGTCAAGTATTAATAGCTGTCTCATTTTCAAAGTCTGACTCTGAGTAGCCCTGCTGGAATGATATTGAATGGAAAACTCCACTTGGCTTTTCATTGCTGATTAGGACCTGGATGCTGTATAAGAAATACCCCATTTGTCAATTTAGTAGTTCAAAGCCCAGCTCCTGCCTAATGCTGTTCCTGGCTCAGGACCCCAGGAATCTAGCTCATGTGCCATCTTTCTGACTTTACTGTTCCAGGAGGGAATTTTAAACAAGTATGAAACAGAAACCCGAGAGTCATTATTTATTAAATGAAAGTGTTATTTTTGTGATGTATAAATGACACTGTAGTAATTATATATCACTGAAATGATTTCTTTCTTTGTTTTTTGTTATATTTTAAGTTCTGGGTTACATGAGCAGAACATGCAGGTTTCTTACATAAGTATACATGTGCCATGGTGGTTTGCTGCATCCATCACCCCGTCATCTACATTAGGTATTTCTCCTAATGTTATCCCTCTCCTTGCCCCTAACCCCCTGTTATCCCTCAACAGGCCCTCGTGTATTATGTTCCCCTCCCTGTGTCCATGTGTTCTCATTGTTCAACACCCACTTATGAGTGAGAACATATGGTATTTGGGTTTCTATTCTTGTGTTGGTTTGCTGAGAATGATGGTTTCCAGCTTCATCCATGTCCCTGCAAAGGACATGAACTCATCTATTTTTATGGCTGTATAGTATTCCATGGTGTATATGTGCCACATTTTCTTTATCCAGCCTGTCTTTGAAGGGCATGGTTTCTGTCATAATGGCTAAGTCTTGCTCAAATCAAGCTTGGCATCAAAAGCAGGATTGTCTATGCAGTAGGAAAGCAATGTGTGGCATTGATAGAAGTGCAGAACCACCAGCGAGGAGCTCACTGTTCTAGCATAGGGTCTGGATAGGCCTCTAACTTTCTATGACAATGGGGACAATTATTTCACTATCATGAGCTTTAGTTACCTTGTTAAATAAAAGTGCCAAATTGTACTATTACTAAGCAGCTTTCTATCTATCTTCACATTTACATGTTTCTGTGATGTACGTTCATAAGGAAGAATATGTTATCACCATCTACATATATGAAGATATATACTTATGCAAAACAGGAATTATTTTTTCCCTAACTCCTTTATAAAGTCTGAAATCTTATACATATAATATATTGCTTGAACTTTGTAGAGTTTCTTAGGGTTAATACTATGTTTGTTAATATTGGACTAGATCTAGAAAAAAAAAAGCTTTGGGATTATTTTAATTAATTTGTTTTTTTTTTAAAGAAAATGAATTAAAATCCATACCTAAATTTAAGCATTTTAAAAATACTTTAACTTAGTCTAGAAGAAAACCAGAACTTAACATTATCATCTAAATTGGATCTGAATTCGTTTTATGCATATACTTGGCAGTGATTAAACTGTCCTGACAATATTGAGACAAGGCCTTGGAAGAGCTGCTTTCCTTCATATGGGTTATCATGTAGCCCTGTGCTGCCAGGCAAGGAAAGTACAATCGTTTCATTCTTTTGCTCACTTTCTTTAGTCACCTTGTTTATCTAATTTTTTTTTTTTTGAGATATCATTTGAATGCCATGTAATTTACTTTTTCTTTTCCACTGAGTTTTGCTCTTGTTACACAGGCTGGAGTACAGCCATGCAATTTTGGTTCACTGTGACCTTTACCTCTCAGGTTCAAGCAATTCTCCTCCCTCAGCCTCCTAAGTAGCTGGGACTACAGGTATGTGCCAGCATTCCCAGCTAATTTTTTGTATTTTAGTAGAGATGGGGTTTCACCATGTTGGCCAGGATGGTGTCGATCTCCTGATCTCATGATCCGCCTGCCTCTGCCTCCCAAAGTGCTGGGATTATAGGCGTGAGCCACAACGCCCAGCTGAGTAATTTACTTTTTTAAAGTGTATTCGTGCTTTAGTGGTTTTTGGTATATTGGGAAAGTTGTGCAGACATCACCAGTATCTAACCCCAGCACACTTTGTCTCTCCAACAAAGCAGTCACTCCACCCTTACCCATCCCACCTCCGTCCCCAATCCTTGATAACCACTACTCTACTTACTATCTCTGGATTTGCTTATTCTGGATATTTCATATAAATAGAATCATACAACATGTGACCTTTGTGTTTGGCTCCTTGCACTTAACATAATGTGTTTGAGGTTCATCCATGTTGCCACATAAATCAGCATTTCATTCTTTTTTTATAATTAAATATTACAATTACATTCTCTAGAAATATCACACTGTATGTATCCATTCATCACTTGATAGATGTTTGGGTTGTTTTCACATTATAAAAAATGTTACTGTGAACATTTGTGCACAAGTTTTGTGTGCACACATGTTTTCATTAATCTTAGAACTGTACCTAAAAGTGGAACTTTTGTATTGCGTGGCAACTGTATGTTTAACCTTTTGAGGAACTGCCAACCTATTTTTCACAGCTTCTGCATCACTGTACATTTCCACAAGCAATGTATGTGACTTGTAGTTTTTCACATCCTCACAAACACTTTATAATGTCCATTTTAAAATTATAGCCATTCGATCATTTAAAAATCTGGTAACAACAGATGCTGGAGAGGATGTGGTGAAATAGGAACACTTTTACACTGCTGGTGGGAGTGTAAATTAGTTCAACCATGGTGGAAGACAGTGTGGCGATTCCTCAAGGACCTAGAAATAGAAATTCCATTTGACCCAGCAATCCCATTACTGGGTATATATCCAAAGGACTATAAATCGTTCTACTATAAGGACACATGCACACGAATGTTCATTGCAGCACTGTTTACAATAGCAAAGACCTGGAATCAACCCAAATGCCCATCGATGATACACTGGACAGGAAAAATGTGGTACATATACACCATGGAATATTATGCAGCAATCAGAAATGATGAGTTCGTGTCATTTGTAGGGACATGGATGAACCTGGAGAACATCATTCTCAGCAAACTGACACTAGAACAGAAAATAAAACACTGCATGTTCTCACTCATAGGCGGGTGTTGAACAATGAGAACACATGGACACTGGGAGGGGAGCACTACACACTGGGGTCTGTTGTGGGGAATAGGGGAGGGACAACAGGGGGTGGGGAGTTGGGAAGAGATAGCATGGGGAGAAATGCCAGATATAGGTGAAGGGGAGGAAGGCAGCAAATCACACTGCCACGTGTGTACCTATGCAACTATCTTGTATGTTCTTCACATGTACCCCAAAACCTAAAATGCAATAAAAAATATATAATAAAAAATAAAATAAAATTATAGCCATTATAGTGAATGCAAACTAATAGGTCATGGTCATTTGTTTCTTTTATTCTTAAACTAGTAGTTCATTTACTTAAAACTGAGAGTACTCTAAGAAATCATATTTCAGGATTGATATAAACATAATATTCATTTATTGCTACTATTCTTATTTTACTGTCTACAGTTTCTACTCCAACTTTCTTTGGGGAGCATTGTTTTGGACTTTTTTGTTTTGAGATAGGTCTTACTCTGTTGCCCAAGCTGGAGTGTGGGGTAGGATCTCTGCTCACTACAACATCCACCTCCCTGGTTCAAGCCATCGTCTGACCTCAGCCTCCTGAGTAGCTAAGAATATAGGTGCATGCCACCACACCTAGCTAAGTTTTACATTTTTAGTAGGGACAGGTTTTCACCATGGTGGCCAGGCTGGTCTTGAACTCCTGACCTCAAATGATCTGCCTACCTCAACCTCCCAAAGTGCTGGCATTACAGATGTAAGCTACCACCCCCAGCCTACTTCAATTTTCTTAGCCTCATTTTCTTTTGTCTATAATGTTAGAACTATTCAAAATCAAACTGGGTGGAGTAGTACACACCTGTAGTTCCAGCTACTTGGGAGGTTGATGTGGGAGGATCCTCTTGGCCCAGGAGTTTGAGGTCAGCCTAGGCAACATAGCAAGATCCCATTTCTCTCTTTTTTTTAAATTTTATTTTTATTTTTAGTAGAGTCAGGGTTTCACTATATTGGCCAGGCTGGTCTCAAAGTCATGACCTCCCGATCCACCTACCTCAGCCTCCCAAAGTGCTGGGATTACAGGCATGAGCCACTGTGCCCAGCCAAGACCCCATCTCTGAAAATAAAAAGAAGAGAGAGAAAGAGAGAGAGCGCACTCTCTACAAATAACGTCAGCAGATTGACATGGGAGTATCACCTATAAGGACATGGTTTCAACCAACTCTATTCCTATATTCATTAAAAACTTAATTCCTGGTTTGCTTGCATTAAATCATGAGGGCCTCAGATTGAAAATTTTCCGTTACGTGGAGAAGAAGATGGTGACTGGTGAATATGTCTGACATATAGGACTCCTGTTTATTTGTACCTGAAGAAGATGCTATATGATTTGTTTTTCTTCTGCTTGTCTCAGAAGGGGAGAAATGTTTGCCTTCCACAAAATACATTTTGTTCATTTGACATGTTAGGATATGATTTTATTGTATTGATTTTTAAATATCATTACAAGTCACTAAAAAAGACTCAGGCAGAAAAGCTGAGCCTAAGAGGCAGTGATTGTGAAGCAATAAATGTGAGCTCTGGCATTGACCCAGTAATTTTTTTAAATGTATATTTGAATTAATCATATAATCTTTCGGTTTTCTCACTTACCAAATATTGGAGTTGAAGTACAGGATCTTCTGGTTTCTTCTGAGACTAAAATTTTCATTCTGTGTTTCACTGAGGTCAATAGTAATAGTAATCACTAATACTATTAGTAATTTTCTTCAGTGTAATAGTAATTTTTTTCCTATTACTCATTCCTGGGCTTTTTGCCTGAGATTTTGATAACTAAGGAAAAAATGTTTTAAGAAAATTAAGGGAGAAGTTACTGACATTAGAAAAGTGGTGATTTTACTGAACAAGCTGTGGCTGTGTAATACATTTTTATATATACAGAATAGTATCTTCAGAAGCATTGTGCGTGCCTATATTTGCTGTGGTTATATTTGATTTTGATTTTGATGATAAATTTATGTTTCTTACTGACAGGTTATGGGCGAGTAAATGAGGAATGGCCAATCACTTTAGTTTACAAAGCATATTGCTAGGATCAAAGCACAGACTTGGTCACGGTCTAAATGCTTTTAACTTAGCTCCGAGCCTGAGCAAGTTGTGTTCTCTGTGGTAAAGGTTGGCTAGAGAGGAAATCATGTTTTTTGATTTTGTGTGATGAATCTTTACAACCAAAGGCTAATAGAAATTATATGTAATTGCCTTTCATTTGTTCTTAACAGAGGTCATGAATTTCAAACTTATTGGATTTAAGCATTCACTGATTCACCTTTAAATCATTTCTCTTTTTTGTGTCCTTTTTTTTTTTTACAGGATGTTTTCACTCCAGAATGCAAATTTAAGGAATCTGTGTTTGAAAACTACTATGTGATCTATTCTTCCACACTGTACCGCCAGCAAGAATCAGGCCGAGCATGGTTTCTGGGACTCAATAAAGAAGGTCAAATTATGAAGGGAAACAGAGTGAAGAAAACCAAGCCCTCATCACATTTCGTACCGAAACCTATTGAAGGTATGAAACCACCTTACTGTCTTTGTTGAACTCTTATTTGCGTGTTGCTGTCAATCTGCTCCTTGCCCTTTTGCTGCACAGGGTTTGCCTGCAATGCAAAGGATCAGAAGAAAGATTCAAAACAAATATTCAGAAAACACAATAGTATCTCTTCCTTTTTCTTTCTTTTTTTCTTTTTTCTTTTCTTTGAGATGGAGCCTTGCTCTGTCACCCAGGCTAAAATGCAATGGTGCGATCTCACCTCACTGCAACCTCCACCTCCCAGGTACAAGCAATTCTCCTACCTCAGCCTCCCGAGTACCTGGAAATCTCTTCCTATTAAAAAAAAGAATAAAAATAGGAAAATTCTATTACAGATACTTGGCACTTAAAAAAATGCCTGACTATAGAAGGTGGAAATTTTTGAAAGTAGAAAAGGAGTGGTAGTTACTATCAGGTATGTAATTTCCTCCTTTTTCAAACCTAATAATTTAATTTCTCAAGATATACTCTTGAAAAACCAATAATACTTTTGTATTTATGGTATTACATTTTATCCTTCTTAGGTTATCCTATAACCTTTCTCTCATCATCATTTAATACTCTGTTCATTTATTTCCAATTGACCATTAGACTAAACTATATATTAGACTAAACTATGTGTGTGTGTGTTTTCCTGAGGAAACAAATATTTGGCAACTAGGTTATGCTTCCTCAGAAGTTCCTTAACTAGGATGACAATATATCATTTGGGCAACCACATTTATTGAATTTAGCCAAGCTTTCTACTACAGGCTAAGTAAGTTTGTTTCTCCTCTGAAAGTAACATTATAATCACTTTAAACATTGGCTCAGCATCCTTGTCTGAGGAAATGAGAAAATTGAGGCAGTGCAACTCTGTGACTTAGTGAAGCTTGCTGTCCCCTGAATAACTCACATGGCATGATCAGTCAACCAGTGTACACAGTGCCTGCTGCATAGTACATAGCACTGTGACTGCAAACATTTAAGTCAATACTGTCTTCCTATGTTCCCAACACTGGATACAATGTGATATCCAAAGCGCCTAGCCCCTCTCAGGTCTCTCTTCACATGCTGTGCCTTCAGCACATGAAATGAACTTTTCTTTCCTGCAGTATCTTTTCACTCTTATTGGCCTCATATTGTTCATCATCCCTGCTCCTTCAGATTTCATCCACTTATCTCATCTGCCTGGAAAATATGCCTATTAGTCTTTGTAAAAAAAAATAATTCAAGAGTCAATACTTCTATGATGCCCTTCCTGACTTTCTTCAAATAGAGTTAAACATTCTATTACCTTGTCATTATATACATTTCTCTCCCATAGAAATTATGGCATTAAATTTGCCCGTTGCCTCTCTGTCTGCTCTTACTCATGGTTAGCTGACTTTTTTTTCTTGTGTTTTTGTTTTTTTTAAGATGGAGTTTTGATCTTGTTGCTCAGGCTATAGTGCAATGGCTTAATCTCAGCTCACTGCAACCTCCGCCTCCCAGTTTCAAACGATTCTCCTGCCTCACCCTACCGAGTAGCTGAGATTACAGGCATGCGCCACCATGCCCGGCTAATTTTGTAGTTTTAGTAGAGATTGGGTTTCTCCATGTTGGTCAGACTGGTCTCGAACTTTCAACCTCAGGTGATCTGTCCACCTCAGCCTCTAAAAGTGCTGAGATTACAGGCATGAGCCACCATGCCCAGCCACCGTGCACGGCTCACTCTATGAATAAACAGAACATGTTTTATTTTTCTTCAGATCTCCCTGTGTTTTCTATAATAACTGGCATATCATAGACAGATATTTGATAATCAGTTGTCCAATAGGTGAACATGTGAATGAATTAATGAATAGAAAAGTATGAAGACAAGGAAGAGTATATATGCTAGAGAACTTTATGATATTTTTAGAGGTTTACTCAGAGCAGTAGTAAAATGTAAAATGTGTTGCATTACATACTGCAGAATTTATACTGAGACTTAAAGACAAGAAGCTATTATTCCACAAAATATAAGATATCATCAAGAAGCTAATATTTAAACTCACCTTCAGGGCTAGGCCAGGTTCCTGCAATTTGACATGAGAGGTGGGGATTAGGCAGACAAAAACATTCCAGGTGCAGTGTGAGTGAAGGAAGGAAAGGTTAAGCAAAGGGTACCTGAGAAGTAAATAATATTTTCACAGGGAAATATATGGATTCTCGAAAATGAAATGTTTGATGAATTATGCTCTTAGTTATTGCATCATTGTAATCTATGCATTTACATTGATCTTCTTCTTATAAAAGTAGTACAAGGTCATTAACAATTTTTGGAAATTTTGGACAATTTGGAAAATTTAGGAAAGTATAAGAAAAATAAATCCAAAACAAAACATTTATCCCCTTCATGGATAATGCCCTTTATGTTGAATCCCACCCTCCTGACCTCACTTAAAAATACACCTATAACCTATCCTCCTAATTATAGCTGCTATCTGTACTTTGGTTAGCCAAGTTTCCTTTTGGGTCTGGATGGTCGTGTACATGTACAACTGGACATTCCTATCTGTATGGGTTAGAATTAAGGTTGTCTTCACACAACACAAACTCATGTGAACAACAGCTTAATCATATAAAGTTTTATTCTCTCACAAAACAAATCTAGAGACCAGTTATCCAAGCTGCTACTGTGCTTTCTCAATTGGTAGGGGTCTTGGCTGCATCTAGCATTTAGTTAGTACCTTTCTCCGCAGTGTGTTGCTATGGGTCATTTACAGCTGTGCACTGCACCATGAACACAGCCACACACACTAGCCCTGGATCTGCCCTTCTGTCTATGATCTAACCAGTATCTTATTCTAGCCAAAGGGCAGAGAAGAGATGAAGAATACAGAAGGAAGACCCAGGGCCAGTTTTCTTTTCAAGTTGTCCCTGGTAACTGCCATATGATACTTATCCCACTGGCCACAACCTAGTCAGGTGGTCACACTTAGGTGTAGAGAAGCTAAGAATGTCATTTTTTTTTTTTGATAGCCATATACCAAATAAATGTTCTGTGACTAGGGGATAATGCGTGAATGGGTACTGAGACCAAAAACTCTGCTTCAGACTTACAGCCTCTTAACTTTAGAATATCTCTGATTTCCTGCTTTTCTGATTGACATCTTTTGGTAGATTACCTTGGTTTTACTTTATGTCATTGAGTAATCCTTTAGAATTATTTTCTTTTTGTTCTGCGGAAAAAAATCCATTCTAAATCAGACTCACTAATACCTCAATTCACTTTCAAGGATTTTTGTCTCTCTAGGAGTGAAGTGTATAGAATATGATGATAACCACTTCCAAAAATGAAAACGAAAAGTTAATTGGTTTTAGATCAAATACCTTCTCATTCCCTATAAATGTCTTCACCTTTTGCCTTAGAGAACTAACTTTATTGAACAATCTTAGGTAACACTTTTATAAATGCTTACTCTGTGTTGGTGCTATTCTAAGTATGTCTCAATTTCTGTCTCATACTTTTCATTCCATTTGTATGAAGTAGGTTCCATTTACAAACATGAAAAATGAAACACAGAGAGATACCAAGTAATTTGTCCTAAATCATGCAGCTAGCAATTGGCAAAGCCAGAACTGAAACCAAAGCGTTTTGATTTGAACAAGTTCTTAAACCCCTTTTAAAACTGGTAAGATAGGCTACGGTTTGAGATTGAAAAAGATGCAGATGTAACTTTAACATAGTGGACCCTAGTAAATGATCTTGAATAAATGTCTCCTAATTGCTTTTCTTTTTAAAAATCTGCAATATATCCCTAACCCTTAGAAATAAAAGTTCTTGCAGATTAATGGAGAGATCATCACGCTCTTATAACTTACACGAAACACATAGAATTGGATGGTTCTTTTCTGCCTCCTATGTGTTTTTATGTCATTATAATACAGAAAATTTGAACAATTACCTGAAGATTCTCCATGTAGTTATACAGTACATCATTAAGTGATTTTGTCAGGTCACCATTATTATCAAAGATATGTACACTTGAGGTTGTATTAGGCATTATTCTACTGGGCATTGAAACCTTTTTCCTCACTGCTGGGATACCTAAATTATTTTTGCTGTCACCGTTACTGCTATTAATTGTCTTACTATTTCTGTATGCAGTTTATTAAATTACAATTTGCTAGTCAGGTTGCATATGTTATCTCAAGCTTCACAATTGTTCTATATTTTTATCCTCATTTTACAGATGAGGAAACTTATATTTACAGTAATGGAGTAATCAGTCCAAGACCACAGGGCTAGATAAATACAGAACTGGGATTGCAGTCCAGGAACCCTAATGTCAATGCCTATGCATGTCACCCCCACACTGCATTGCCCTTCAATCTGAAGTAAGCCTGTGAATATGCAAATACTCAAAAAATTCAGTGATAGCAAAGCAGAAATGTTATACTATGAAGCAATTTGAATAGTAAATTAGTTTTAAACCATGTAAAATTGAGGCAGGTATAGATGATATGATGAGAAATATGCATATTGGTAAGCAATCAGATAAAACAGTTAATGGAATGGCATATTCAAGCTAGGCAAGAAAGAATTAAAAATGCATCACTTCTTTTCTGGTGAATTCTAACAGGTTTTATTTCCAACGCAGTAAAAAAATCAGACCAGATGATTCCTAAAGTTCTTTGACAATGATATTGTATGTCAGTCTTTATAAGCCCGTTACTGTAAAACCACGTTCCTTCATAGAACCTAGCATAGAATTTACATATAAAAATGGTCTAAACATATTTTCTTTATTTAATTATTGAATAAATAAATTACAGCTTTATGAGCTATTTCCATTATTTGTCATTTTTTTTTCAGATGAGGGGATAGAATGAAAGGCATCCTAGCCATAACTCTTATCTTTAAATAGATTTTAGGCCAGACATGGTGGCTCACACCTGTAATCCCAGCAATTCGGGAAATCAGGTTGGGTGAATCACTTGAGGCCAGGAGTTCAAGACCAGCCTGACCAACATGACAAAATCCTGTCACTACTAAAAAATACAAAAGTTAGCCAGGTCTGGTGGTACACACCTGTAATCCCAGCTACTTGAGAGGCTGAGACACAAGAATCACTTGAACCTGGGAGGCGGAGTTTGCCAGGAACTGAGATAGCACCACTGCACTCCAGCCTCGGCAATAGAGAAAGACTCTATCTCAAAAATAAATGAATAAATAAATAGATAGTTTTTTATAATATTCTTCCTCAGGTCAGGTATGAAGCATATAACTAGATGATACTTTTAGAAAACAATTAGAAAATGATAGCTCCATAAGCTATCTTGCTGCTAATGGGTTAACCAAAAACAGTTGTTGACTATTTTATTTATAATGTTTAAAGGAATTTTTGTAACCCTGTAAGCCCAATGCTCATACTGTTAACATCCCAACAGAGTCCAGCACTGCATAATAAATGAGCCCTTCTTTTGTGAAGGGAATTTACCTATTATTATGGAGGATATGTCAAAGTAGGTTTTTGTTTTGTTTTTTTGCTTTGTGTGTGTGGGTTTTTTTTTTGTTTCAATTTATTTTGTTTTTTATTGCTTATTTGTTTTATAAATATGTCTGCCTTTATCCCAATCCTACTGGTGTTTTCTTTTGAACATCAGGATTCCCAAAATTAAGCTCTGCCAGTTTGAGAATGGTTAAGTCCTACACTGATAACATGATAATAATTCTCCACCAGCTCGTTGTTTCCTTCACTCTTTCACTTCTCAGCCTGTGTTTAGAAACAGGAATGTTAATGAGGGCTTTCGGGGGCACCTATTATACATGAGGTGCCCCTGACACTTATAGACGGATTTGATATTTAAGTACATTACTATGCACATTGCACATCAACCTCTACATAATGGGTCCCCTCCCCTGGAATGTTAGACAACAGCACAGGCTTCCTGATTCTCAATCCTGCCCTTTCAGAGTATTGTTCACAGCACAGATAAGTAACTCCCCCAGATTTAAAGTGTCTTAGTGGTGATCTCCCCCTTTAGCATTAGATACAACAGCCAAATACTCTTTGACAAAGAACAAAATACAATCTCTTCTCCTCCTTCCTCCTTCAGGAAGCACATTACTCAGCTGCTGCAGGTGGCTGAGTATTCAGGATTTGGTTCTTTCCCTCTGAAAAAAAAAATTAATAATCTGTGTACTTTGCAAAGATTTAAGCTTCAAGAACTGAGTCCTGGAGAAATAAATATATTTGCAAAGTACGATCACTAAGTATCAATTGAGAGCCATCCATACAGAAGTATTAAACTTGGAATAAAGGAATATTGATTATTTCTACCAATTTATTTTTTAGTGGGGAGACAGCACTAACACGCACACACATAAGCACGCACACACTCACACACACCTGGGCATATACATGTTATCCATTTCCTTTTTTAGAACTGTTGCTTTAAGCTCATAGAGTCTGATTTAAGACTCAGCAGAATGTAACTGCTGTTTCCCAAACATCAGTGTCGAACCATCTGAAGTGTTCTTTGAAGCTAAAAGATTCTCAGACCAAATCTCCAAAGTGATCTGATGTTTTAAACCTGGGTATGCTGTAGGACACTACAGTTTTAAAAACCTGTCCAGTGATTTCTAAGGGCATTGAGTTTGAGATGCAGTGTTCTGCATTTGGTGTTTCTAAGCTCCAGCCATGGATCATTTAAATTTATTCATATTATTGTGATCAATGTATTGAACTAAATCTAATATAATATAAATTGTCTCTCTGACATCATGAAATTAAGTATATTAAATGTTACATTTTTACATTCCCTACTGTTAAGACAGGTATGTTTTAGTGGAGAATTGAATTAATATATGAAGTTAGAGAGGTAATACTAATTATTTTATTAAATTGACCTCTTAAAGCAACCTAATAGAAATCAAGTTACCAAGAATTCAGAAATGTCTAATTATTTGGATTAAAGTTTTGGCAATTATTTGCTAAGTAGTTGTTTTTTTTTTAATGAAAGCAAGTGTATTAGAGAAGTCAAGAAACAGAAGAATGGCTACTTCATAGGCAGAGCAGCCTTGCTAAGTAATTTTGAGATTACATTCTTCAACCTCAGTCAACTCTGAACATAAAGTCTATTATAAATCCCACCTGTGTCAGAGGAATAATATGAAAATTAGACACTGTAGAAAAGTTGGATTTCTCAAGAGAATTTGGTCAGATCAAACATAAAGTGCCTTTTTCATTTTCCCTTAGAAAATGCACATTGTCCTATTGTGTTTTGTATTGGAAAAATGCTGTGAGATGTGGCATTGCATGAGAAATTAAAGGCAATGAAAATTGAATCTGGAAGAAAAATAATTAATAATTCCAAAATTATATAATAAGGCACCAGAGAGCAGAGCAAATCGGGAGTCTTGATGTTATAAAACTTCAACTGGGGCCGGGCGTGGTGGCTCAAGCCTGTAATCCCAGCACTTTGGGAGGCTGAGGCGGTGGATCACTAGGTCAAGAGATCAAGACCATCCTGGTCAAAATGGTGAAACCCCGTCTCTACTAAAGATACAAAAAATTAGCTGGGCATGGTGGCGTGTGCCTGTAATCCCAGCTACTCAGGAGGCTGAGGCAGGAGAATTGCCTGAACCCAGGAGGCGGAGGCTGTGGTGAGCAGAGATCGCGCCATTGCACTCCAGCCTGGGTGACAAAAGCGAAACTCCGTCTCAAAAAAAAAAAAAAAAACAAACTCCAACTGGTAGGACACTAATGCCAAATTTGATATTTTTATGTCAATAAACTGGAAATAGAAATAAATGGCTTGGTTCTCTTTTGGATTCAACCATACTAAAAGACAAAAGCAGAAAGATGGAGCAAGAAAGAACCTCTATGCAAGTAATTGTTTTAATTACAGAATGGATAATAGCTGCAACTCTTTCTTTTGCATTTTGGATCTCTGCCAGCCTGTGATACTTTCCTCCTGCAAACCATTGTAACTTATTCAAAGCAGCTTTTTGCTGGTTTCTGAATTGAGTCTTTAATACAACCCTCCTGCCTTTTGCCTCTTTCGCACACATTCTTTCTCTCTTTCTCTCTCTCTTTCTCTCTCTCACTCTCTCTTATGCAAACACTACTTTTGCTTTCTTTCTAAATGAACATATAAATCTTTTTGTTCACAATGTCTCTTAACTCATTATAGTAAATGTGTACAGCACAATAGAGGCATTTCTATGGCAATACATTTCCTCCAAGCCAGCACTTAAAATTCTCCAGCAGTTCCAAAAGGATTCCATGTAACATTAATGAAGGTGTGAAATTGCTTTATTTAAATTTTCCACACCCTTCTGTGATCTGCTATTAAGACAATTAAATATCTTTAATGGTACATTAACTAACACAGTAATCTAACCTTTTCACTTCTTGAAAATTACAGAGAAGCAAGAAAAATGCAATTAAATTTGCAGTAATAAAATGATTAATCACATTTCCCTTGTCTTTGATGGTAACTGGTACTGGATGGGGGTTCTTTATAAAGTTTATATATATATATTTTTTTCAGGTTTAGTGAAAGTAGAGATAGTTTATTTTCATTAGGTTTGAATTATTAATAATATGCTCCTGTTTGATTCAGATCTTAAAACCATCGCTTTTAAGAGCAAAGTTTTTCAAATGGAAGAGTTCCTCTCAAATGGGTCAAATGTTGGGCTTCCTAGGGAAGAAAACAAAAGTCATTTGCATTATAACAGGGTTTAGCAGGAAGTCACGTATGGCTCAGATTGCTTTCTTTTGGTGGTGTGAACAAAACAAATATTTATTTGAGTTTTATTCAAAACAGAAGTTAAATTGTTTTTATTTGGAAAACAGAATTTGTCAGGAACAACTACAGTGTCCCCACACACAGGTTGTTCAACTCTCCACTACAGAGTAACGTTGACACTTAAAGGTTAATACCTGGTTCTCCTCATTACTACTAGCACTCTGGAGTTTCAGATAATCTGTCAAGAATCCAACAACAATACAAAGTGATATTTAGTAGTAGCTATACTACCTTATGTTCCATTTGCATGGCATACTGTCACTTCAGCATGCTTTCTGAACTAGAGTATCATTTGATAGCCACTAAATCCTTGGGAGTGTGCAGGTTAAGATTTACTATCGCTATTTTAAACACTAGGAAGATGGCATTTCTAGAGGTTAACTCACTTGAGTGTATACAGCTAGAAAGAGGCAAATCTAAAACTGTTACCTTGTAACTTCAGACATCATACTTTTTCTGCTATAAATGTGATGTGTGTGTGTGTAAATGGACTGTCATTCCTTATTCAATTTACTTAGTTGTGTGTGTGTGTGTGTATTTGTGTGTAACTTTTTACGAATTAGAATCTGCAGAGGGAAGACATAAATATGTATTCTTAGAAAACCCAGGTACTTCTCATGGAAGAATTAAGGACATCATCTCTACAAGTTGAGTGTGCATTGGTATCACCTAGAGAGCCTACTAAAGCATTGATTGCTGGGCCCCATTTCCTGAATTTTTAATTTTGTAGATTTGAGTTGGCCAATAATTTGCAATTTCTTAATGTTGCTGCTGGTGGTGGTGGCGGTTAGGGGTCACGCTTCAAGAACTAAGTCTGGGAAATCACTGGATGCAATGATCCTCAGAATCTCTTTCCTTTCTAGACTCTATAATTTATCATGTATATTCATACAAGGAAAGGTAAGAGTGGTCATCAACTTTCTTGGTTTATTTTCTTTTTCGTTGATTTTTTAAAAATTTCTGTGAAAATGAGGCTTATTATTTGATGATTCAAATATCACTAAAGGAGTTTGATAAATGTTGTTTATTGTGTATTATTCCTTGCTCCATTAGTTTTATCTATTTTACCTTTATATTGGTCAGTTTCAGGGAACTTAGCACAAGTTTAGGACTTTACAAGTAGAGATTCACTGACTTTAAAGGTGAAAGAAAAATCAGCTTTACTCCAACCAAAGACTTCTTCAGTAAGTCAATATAGCATAGTAGATAGGAATATTCATTTGGAAAATAACTATGAAACACCTACTAAACGTCTTTCACTGTACTAATGGGAATGCAGTTGTACTCAAGGAAAGACAATTTTGACTTGATAGCATTTATGTCTAAAAATGGGTAAAAAAGAATAAGCAATTAAAAATAAGCATGTATTTTAAAACATCACTAGAGATTAGTTTCATGAAAAAAAAGAACTATTTTAAAAAGGATAATGAAGGTAAATTTCTTAGGGAAGATGAAATAAATGACATTTAAACAGCAATCTAAATGAAATTTAGTAGTAAACCATGCAAAGATGTGGTACAAGGTTTTCTGCAGGCAAAACTGACAGATTTTAAAGGCTTTTATAGAATCCAAGCATTATGTCTAATAATGAGCAAGAAAGCCAATCTGACTGAAATGGATCGATTAAAGTAATAGAAGGACGGAGATGAACTTAGAGGGAAGACCATATAAATTAAGGCCTTGTAACCACCTTCAGGATTTTAGATTTTATGTTTAATATGATGGGGATTCATTAAAGATTTTGAGCAGAATTTCAGAGAAATCAGCCAGGATCTTAGGCAAGATAATAGTAAATTAGACTCTAGGGTTTTATAACTAGAGATAGAGAGAATGGCTTTGAATGTATTTTGAAGTTAGACCTGATAGAGCATACTAATGGATTGGAAATAGGTTGTTAGATAAAGAGAGAAATCAGGGATGACATTTAGGTGTTAGGCATGACCAACTGGGCGAATAATGGATCTGTGTGCTGAAATGTACACACACACACACACACACACACACGCACGCACAAACTACTTAAATATGACATTTTAAAATCACATGTAATCCTCTAGTACTGGCTATTACAACTCAAACACTACGAACATTTTGGGACTTTGGATTGTATAATTCTGTGCATTGGAGAATACTTGGCAGCATCTATAGCCTCTATGTTCAAGAGGCCAACAGCAAATCTTCCTCTATAGTGGTGACAGACAAACATGTCTCAGGCCTTACCAAAGATTCACTGAAGGCAGATTCACCATTGCCTGACAACCACTGACTTAGGTTACATGTCTGCTTTTCGAATGGAGAGACAATCTTGTTCGGAAAAGTTCTTCTACTGTGTAGAACTGTCTTATATTATAGAATATTAGTAATACCACCCTGACCCCCATCACCATAGTTGTGACAAGAAATGGGGATAATACATCCCTGGTTTATTCACACTTCTAAGAAAATGAATGCAGTTGCTGACATACTCCTGGGGAACATTAACTAACATTTATTGGAAAAAGAGACTCCTGCAAAGGAGAATAAAATAGAGTAGGCAGTGATTTAGCAGAAAGAGTAGGCTATTTTGATTGATGTTCAAGAAGCCAGGTGAAAACATCTTGTCAAAAAGGAAGAAATGATTAACCGTATCCCACACTGCTGGAGTGTCTAGTAAGCTGCTAAATGAGAACTGATCATTGCTTTTGTAACTTGTGGTCAGCAGTGAATTGACATGAGTTATTTCGGTGAAAAAGTAGGCAAGAAGTCTGACTGGAATGAATTAAATTATAACAGGAGGCAAAGAAAAGAAGAAGGTAGTATTAAAGTACACTTTTGATAACTTCTGTTATAGAAGGGAAGTAGAGAAATAAGGGAGCTGGTGAGAAGCATGACAGTTACATGGTAGGGTTCTTTGTTTTTAAAGCTATTTCATATATTTAGGTACTGATGGGAACAATCTTAGATAAGCAGAAATTGGCATTGCAGGAGAGACACTGAATAACACTGAGTAAGAGGGCTGTGATCGAGTACACTGTGGTCCTCTAGGTTTAGGAAAGAACTGGACAGTGCAAGCAGGAGCCAGAACATGTGGGGGCAGATATGCATAGGTTGGTAATTTTTGCCATGAACACATTTCGCATCTGATTCTGTTTTCTAAGTGAAATATCAAGTCAGATAATTTATTGTATTGGAAAATAAAGAAAGAAGAATTAGAGAGAGGGAGAGAAAGAAAAAGAAAGAAAGGAGGGAAGGAAGGAAGGAAGGAAAGGGAAGGAAAAGGAAGGAAGGAAGGAGGGAAGGAGGGATAAAGGAAGGAAGGATGGAGGGAAAGAAAAGGAAGGGAAGAAGGGAGGAAGGGAGAGGAAAGAAACAAAGCGTATTGCCTGAGTCTGGGGAGGGGCTGAGATGGTATTGGAATCTTGAGGTGGAAGGAGACGGTGTGAAGTAAGTCACTTGAGAAGAATGAGAGAGGGAATTGACCAGAATGATGTGGTAGAATTCCAGAAAGTGCTCTATACCACCATGAGGTTTGGGGTCAATGTTTTGACTTGAGACCAGTCAACACAGTTTTATGTTTTTCAACATATGTGGACATACTCAACTGTTAAGCTATCAGCTTAGAGTGAGGGCTCCAGGGTTAACGTCACGTGGACTTTAAAGCTGACTGCCCTGTATTACTGTATTACTTTGGACAAGCTACCCTCTTTGTTCTTCAGTTTCCTAAACTGCAAAATAGGCCACTAAAAGTACCTATTTTTTTAGGTCATTTGTAAAACTGTTTATATATATACATGGAAGGCATATAGCAAGTGCTCAGTTAATGTTAGCTATTATGAGAATGACTACTGCTTAATAGGAGAGTACCCTTGGGATGGTACTTGGCACCTGGTTTATTATAGCTGTGTGCTTTATAAATAATAACAGCAGTGCCCAAAACTTCATTTTTTCATACTTTTAAGAAAGTCATTGTGTCACTGTGATTTTTTTCAGAAGGAATTTAAAACTTAAATAAAAGTTATTGTTGAATGTTAAAAGTTGTAAATAGGGAAATCTGAGCCACCACGTTGGCAGGGAAAGCCTGCATATTCAGATAACTGCATTTGCAACACAGGCATCAGTGAAAATAATATAATAGAAAAATATTAAATAGAAAGCCTGCCCTGGAAAAATCCATATCTAATCCTACAAAGAGAAAATGGATTTTAAACAATACTTCAAAGCTCAGTAATATTTTATATTTTTCTTTTCTAAAAGCATAATCATTCACTTTAAAATGAAGCAAGAATTTAAAAAAATAGAACAAATACCATATATCATCACAAAGTCAGTATGTTACGGTCTTGTTCTGACCAAGTGTACCTTTTTGTGTTACCAGAACTGCAAGGCTTTCTATGGATATATAGTCAGTGCATGCTCAGACAGCTGTTAAAATCACAGCCTTCACTATGTCAGGTCACCTGGTAACTAGCGTCTAATCTCACAAGCGCATTCTGCTGACATTCAAGGTTTAAACTGGCCATTCTTAGTAAACACTGTGCTTTAAAGTAGTACATGCTGTGAGCTGTGTTATTAGAAACCCTTGCTTGTCCTTGTGTCTAAAAATAAGGAGGAACACTCTCGCACCAAATCTCTACCTTATTTTCACTCAGAAAGCTGGGTTGAATCCCTCTGTTTCAATCTACAATAGCTCTAGAAAAGTCAAAAGCATGAATAGAAAGAAACATTAAGAAGGAGGAAAATTGAAATGTCAGTTAGAATAGAGGAAAAATAAGAAGAAAACAACTGAAATAAGAGTATGCTTTGATTTGAAGAGAAAATACTGAAGAACCAAACAGAAATGCTTTCTCTTCAAAATATTATCTCATTTTACCATTTGTCCAAAACATGATGATATGCAGGTTAGAGGAACAATGATATTTTATTTCAGAAATATCTTGGGGTGGGGGAAGCAAATGTATATTTTTCCTACTTTATGTACTTGACAAACAAATAGAAAGAGGGCAAGCAGCTTGATCAAGGACAACCCAGAAAACCCAGATGAAAGGGAAATAACATTGTTTATCATGCAGGCCTTACATCTTTAGCACGCTGAACATCCTTGAAATTTGGGTACTGACACTGTGTTGGAAAAATAGTATCAAGCACAATCAGAAAAAAACAAAGTTTAAAATCATTTTATTAAATACTATCTATAACATCATACTTGCTGAAAATAAAATCTGTATCACAAGTGTAGCTCCATGGCCCTGAGTGAGACATGGTTAACCAGTAACATCCCACATTGCCTAAATGAGAGGGTTTGTTTCAGACAGTCACTTCATATACCTTGTACGCAGGACAATTCAGGACAAGTTGTTTGCTTTTTATTTGTGATAAAATATGATAATACATAATTTACCATTTTAATCATTTTTAAGTATACATTTCATTGCTATTAAGTACATCCACATTGTGCAGACATCACCATCATCCATCTCCACAACTTTTTCATCTTCCCCAACGGAAGCTCTGTACCCATTAAACATGAAATCCCTATTCTTCCCATAGCCCCTGGGAAATACGGTTCTATTTTCTGCCTCTACAAACTTGACTAAGTTTATCTCACATAAGTGGAGTCATGCAATATTTGGCCCCTTGTAACTGGCTTATTTCACTTAGCACAATTTCTACAAGATTCATTCTTGTTGAACTGTGTTAGAATTTTGTTTTTAAGGTGGAATACTATTTGATTATATGTATATACCACCTTATTTGTCAGTGGATATTTTGTCAGTGGATATTTTGGTGCTTCCATCTTTGGGCTATGGTAATAATCCCTCTAAGGGCATGGATGTACAGATAGATGCTATAGTCCCTGCTTTAATTTCTTTTGAGTGTACACCCACAGGAAGAATTGCTGGATCATATGATACATCCATATTTATTTTTTTGAGGAATCACCATTTCATTTTCCACAGTGGCTGCACCATTTTACATTTGAAATAGCAATGCATAAGGGTTTCAATTCCTCCACATACTCAACAACACTTGTTACTTTATTTTTTATTTGGGGTATTTTTTTTAAATAACTATGCATTTTCTTTTATTACCATTTCTGAATGACTTTAGGAACATTTAGTGAAGGTAAGGTCAACTTAAGTCTTGATTAACATACAGACATAAGAATTCAAACACCGATATGCCAGTCATTTTACAGTGTTTATTGGATAAACTATGGTATTTCTGATTTTATTCAAAACACTTAACTAGGACCTTGAAACCCTACATATTCATCCTGGCCTTGCCACCACTCACTAGTCTGACTTTATGGAAGTGGCTTAATTTCTTTTATATTTAAAAAATTGGGGGAGCCGGGTGCAGTGGCTCACGCCAGTAATCCCAGCACTTTGGGAGGCCGAGGCGAGTGGATCACGAGGTCAAGAGATCGAGACCATCCTTGTCAACATGGTGAAACCCTGTGTCTACTAAAAATACAAAAAAAAAATTAGCTGGGCACGGTGGCGTGTGTCTGTAATCCCAGCTACTCAGGAGGCTGAGGCAGGAGAATTGCCTGAACCCAGAAGGTGGAGGTTGCGGTAAGCCGAGATTATGCCATTGCACTCCAGCCTGGGTAAGAAGAGCGAAACTCCGTCTCAAAAAAAAAAAAAAAATTGGGGTGATAATTTCTCACCTTCTATATTCATCTGTTACTGTAATTGCCAAATTAATCAATTTTAAATTGCTTTGAATACTCTGAAATGATAGATTTATTCAAGGAATTAATATCATTGTGGCTGCTGTATACATTGTGGTGATTTTTGTTTACATTTTGCCCATATAATACACTTTAGTGAATACTTATGCCTTGTTTTTTTCCCTCAAATTTGTTTTGTTATTTATAATGTACACTCAGAATAGCAGTCATTAAGTGTTAATGCAACTATGGATGGTAGTAAGGCATTTATATTACTGAAGGGAGGTTCTTTTATTTCTTTGCTTTCTAATTGGATTATGGTCTTGTGATTCAGAAATCTGATTGAGACTTATACCCCTTGATCTGTCAGCTTCTTAAATTAGATCTGTTACTGAATCCTAGGTCCTGTCAATAATAATGAAAATTAAAGCTCAAGAAATTAAATTTAATCTGTTGGTTTGACCAAGGTTTTGCTATCTATATTTGTATTTGCATGCAATTTCTTGAATAATTTTAGTTTATTTTCTCTGAACATCCTTTTATTGTGGTTAGCAGAAGTATAGAAATCCGAATACCTGTTTGATTTATTGAGGAGGAGAGCGGTTTTTATCAGTGAACTGGAAAACCTACCTGTTACTTGTCATTTTCTAACTGGGACATGAACTAGTTTTTCAAAACCCTGAATTTTATTACTCCATTTAATGGAAAGATTGGGAAATTAGAAATTGAGTTGCATGAGAAAAAAAGCAAATTTTACATCTTGCTGTGGCACTGGTGAATTTTGGTCTTTTTGAAACACTGTATATTTTCAGATGTCCATTTGTAATACCTCTCAATATCAAGATGGCCAGCAGGGTAACATTACTGTAAAAGTTACCTGCAGCAGTACTATTACAAGTAACATTGTGTGCTGACACAAATGAAGTATTTTACGTGCAAGTGAGAAATAGAAAAAAATAAGAGTCCAAATGAATGTTTTGGGTAAAATCTGTAGCATAACAAAACTAAAAAGGAAATTGCAACTCTAAGAAACTCAGCGTAAAAAAATGATAAAAATATTTACTTTAATGAAAATTAGAAAATTTATTCCTCACGTGTTTCCAGATGAAGCTAAGGAATTTGCAGGTCAAAATACATTATTTTTTTGAAAAGGAGATTTTTGTAAATTCACTGAGATTCTGATGTAGCAATCTGTGGTGAAGCCTGCAAACGTATGATTTGTCAAAGCTTAGTAGGTGACAGAGTTGGGAAGGACTATTTTATGGCATCATATGATTAGCTTTCCAACTGAATCACTTCATTACTTCTTGAGTTCCCCTGTTCATATGTAAATGGTTATATTTTGCACAAATAAAAAACTATGCTTCAATTTTGGAGTTTTAATACATTTTTTAAAAACAGAAAGAGAAGTAAGACCCATTAGACTTAAGAAACTTCAAGATTCCAGCAAGATTTTCCATAGGGATATTCTATTTGCTGAAAAAAAAAAAGACAAACTTGAATGGCTTACTTGTCATTTGAACATTATGTAATCTACTCTCTGAGCTGGTTTCCTCTGTATACTATGTTACTTCAGCCAACAGCATTTAGTCCTTTGGGGATGTTGGAAGAGCCATTCAGTGCGGTAATTGAAATATTTTTAAATCTCATTAAAATATATGTGGCTAATTTGCATAAGGGCCTTACCATACGTATTTTATACATATATTTTGTACTACTCAAAGTGTGGTTTGCATTTTATCAGCATCAGTATCACCTGAGATCTTACTTAAAATGCAGACTCTCAAGCTCACTAGAGTCCTTCTGATTCATAATTTTCATTATAACAATATTCCTAGGTAATTCAAATGTACAGTAACATTTAAGAAGTTCTATAATTCAGTATGTTGGAAGAAATCTGTCTCCTCGTCAGTGAACCTGTCTTAGGAGACTCACTTGTATTCTAAATTCTCTTTTAGTCTAGTTTTGGATTTAGAATACTTTCAGTCAAAATAATTTATTTGTATATTCTCTGAAAATCTGTTATTCAAAATGCTCACAAAGAAATCAGCTTTTTAATTTTCATAAACATTTTTGGCACTTGCCACATGTAAGGCATTTAATCTTCATAAACATGCTATTTTTCATTTATGAAAATATATCCAAATTAACAAGGTAGTAGGCGGCTGAGTCAAGGTGTGGATCCAGGTAGCATGGTTCCCATATTGGTAACCACTCAAAGTTAAAGGGAGGAAGCTATCTGATGTTGGAAGTAACATTCAAATTATTAAATCTTTGTGATGATGATTCAATAGGTGGAGATACCTAACTGTGTTCCTATGCCAAGGATAAAAGTTAACTCCTGATATTTACATGAGACATATCATATACTCTAGTCAGCTTTGCCTATTTCACAACAGTATAATGAAGCTGAATTAACGTGTTCAATATGCTGACAGATTGTGTTTTGTAAGAATAACTATAATTTGAAAAAAACATTGTTCTCTCTAAACAGTTATCTAGGAATAGCCATGATGGCTCACAGATGACTGAACTTTACAGCCAGACAAAACAATAGAGCAGAAAAGGAAATGTACAGATGTGAACTGAAATCTCACGGTTGCATAATCACATGCCCTGTTGATAAATAACTTAAAAGCCATGAACTGTGTTTCTTACTTTAGGTGAAGGAAATCTAGGACAATTGGGGAAATTGTTTCATCTGTTTTCCTTTCCTTTGTAATCACTTATTTTTACATAGGATGCCCTGGAAATTGGCATTAAATAGTTCAGTTTGACACAACATCATATTTCCTATGGTAGGGTAAACAGTAGGAATATGTAAATGAATATTTTTTCCCTACCCAAATTAGATTTCCGATTAAGGAGCAAAAAGCAAAATACTTCCCATGTTTCCTCTGACTCTGGATGAAAATCCTGTTTTCTAGGTTAATAAGCTATAAAGATTCAAGCCTTATCTATAAGAGAACAGAAGCAACTCACATGTCTATAGTTCAAGAAAAGTTGAAAAGGTGTGGCTGAAAGAACTGGAAAAGAATTATGTGTATCCACTAAATATATTATCAAGTTAAAACTCTTTTTTTATAATGGGGAGAAGAGTTTGTGATGAGAGTGAAGAATACTGTAAAAGCAAATTTGCAAAGCTTATTGAATCAAATTTAGGTCCACTATCATAAGTAATTTTTCTGATTTTGCCTTTCAGTGTGTATGTACAGAGAACCATCACTACATGAAATTGGAGAAAAACAAGGGCGTTCAAGGAAAAGTTCTGGAACACCAACCATGAATGGAGGCAAAGTCGTGAATCAAGATTCAACATAGCTGAGAACTCTTCCCTTCTTCCCTCTCTCATCCCTTCCCCTTTTCTTCCCTCCCATTTACCCATTTCCTTCCAGTAAATCCGCCCAAAGGAGAGGAAAATAAAATGACAATGCAAGACCTAGAGGCTAAGATTCTGCACTCAAAATCTTTCTTTGTGTAGGACAAGAAAATTGAACCAAAGCTTGCTTGTTGCAATGTGGTAGAAAATACAAATGCACAAAGATTAGCACACTTAAAAACACAGGAAAAAATGAATCAGGACTCCACAAACATTAAATTAAACTGTATTGTTATGAGTAGAGAGCTAACTGTAATTAAGACATCAATAAAGATGAAATAAAGTTATTACTTTAAAGGAAAGGGTTTTGGAGAATTGAACTCAGAAACTGATGTAGTATACTAAACAGCTTAAACTCATGATAATGCTGCGATGTGTGGTTTTCTTGATTTTGTATTTTATTTGGGCATCTGGAATTGACACACCATTCTATTCTGTTTGCAGGATTTTTTTTTAACCATGAAATTGAACATTTTCAAATTATAAACTATTCAACAGACAGGATTGTGCGACCAGTTTAAAGTAGCAAAAAGTAACTCAGTATACAAGAAGGCAAATAGATAGGTAAGAATACTAAATTGTTTAAAAATATATAGCCAGGAACCATTTATCATCAAGAAAAGTATAAGAAATTATTTTTGAGGATGTAATTTAAGATTGTTTTATGTAAAAGGAAAGTCTTTTATCAAATCTAATAGCCTTAACAAACTTAATTATTTCATAAAAATTATTTCAAATTATCCTAGAGTATAACATTTTTTATCAAAGATATTATTTCAAGAGTTCTTTTTTTTGTAGTAGTAGTAGTAGTTTAGGAAAAAAGTTACTGTTGTAATGCTGAAGGGACTTTTGGGAATTCTTTGCCAGTGTTCAGGTGGTGAGGTGTAAGTCCCTTGCTCTTAGCATGTAGTCTGATTTTTTGCTTTGTGGACACCATTGAGAGTATAAGCGCATGTTTTAGAAAGCTTTTACCCTGTCTTGCAGCAGGGAAGGAAGAAGAGGGGTTTTACATAAGGAAATATGTCCTAGGAAATTAGTCAATGCAAATTGCATTTGCCTTTGTACCTTACCAGGGTCTTAACATCGTTTTTCAAATTCTGCCATGAAATTGGGAGAAATGACTGTGAAATTCCTAACTTACTGTCTTATGAAGCCAGTAGCTAATTTGTTGCTATATGTATATGCTCATTTACAAGTCCAGTTAGCAATTCGTTTGTTTCCTAGAACACAGAAGGGTACCAGTAATACATTAAATGTTGAAAGGGTGTAGAAAAATACTATGGGATTCAACAGCTATGGCTCCGACAGATAGGATTCTGTGAGCAGTTTAAAGTAGTGAAAAAGAACTCAGGATAAGAGAAGGCAACAACAGTTAAGAACAGTTAAGTATTTTTAAAAATCAGGGAAGAAATAAATGTTATGTAATTTGCATTGGAATAAATAGATCTATTTAGTCCTACAAATCAGGAGCAGTGTAGAGACATCAAAATTTAAAGGGAAAAAACACACAAAACAGAATGTGAAAAAAATGTATGCAGATTTGTGGATACTATCAATGAGAAAACATAGCATGTAACTTCTCCTATATCTCTACTGTCCAGCATGTATTGTTCCAAATATGACTCCCTAAAATATATACACTTTGCAGAAGCTCTAGGCCCTCACCTCAAACCTTGCCATTGGTTGCTGTATTTCAAAGTCAGCATAGTTTCCCTCACTTTACACAGTCATTATTCTTCAATAGTGGATCATATTCTTTACCGAGTATCCTGTTTTTATTATCTAGAGGTGAGTAGAAAATGAAATGAAGGAATGTGCTTAAGCAGTTGGGAAGAACAAATGTTATGCATCTAGGCAAAGATTTTGAAGACATATTTGCAAGAGATATTTGTTTAACCAAAATATTTGGAAAGTAACAAAGACATTTAAATTTTCTAAAAATGGACTTGCTCTTATAGGAAAAGAATACCCTTGGGGATAAAATGTAACTAACTGTATTTCCTCCTGTCACTCTTGATTCAACTTGATTATAAATATACCTGTCACTACCGGAACCAAAAAAAAAAAAAAAAAAAAAAAACCCAAACATAAAGCTTATTTTATTTGAAAAAAATAAAAAAGAAACTTCAACACAATGGGACACTGGCTCATTTAGCAATCTCAAAATGACTTGAGATTTTGTGGTAAATAACACAATGGATGAAATAAATAATACATAACACAATG
Source organism: Callithrix jacchus (assembly GCF_049354715.1). Lineage (NCBI taxonomy): Eukaryota > Metazoa > Chordata > Mammalia > Primates > Cebidae > Callithrix > Callithrix jacchus. The sequence continues at coordinate 21,053,453 of NC_133516.1, read as the reverse complement.
GATGAAATGTATAAAAATTACAGTGATCATTTATGACAAAGTATATTTAAGTTGGTTATTAAAAAATAGAGATGAATCACTAACAAAATTCCTCTGTATTTGCCATCTAGACTCACATTTGTCACGATCCTGATAGAATTTCAGAAAGAATTCTAAGCACCCAGTTTGCATATTGTTTTTCTCTGTGTTATGTTAAGCAAATGTTCACTGCAGTAAAATGTTTTGGAAATTAGCTTTGTCTTATTTCCAATTTAGTTCAGAGAATGAATTGGAAATCTCATTTCTTTTACACATGAACCTGACAAAAATTGTAGCTTAGAGCAAAGGGTTAATCTTTGCTTAACTGCTGCTTGCTTTTTAAGTACATAAAAACTTTAATAGAATAAGCCAGTATTCACTGAGTTTTTAAAAATATTACTATATATGAACGTAAAATATCCAACTTCATCCAAAAATATGATTGAATTTATGTACTTTGTTTTTCAGGCTTATTTCAAGTAGAATAATTCTTTAATTTTCATTGTTCGGATTTCTGGGTCTTCAATTCATTCATCACTTACTCTTTTTTAAGTAAAATAAGATTTTTTTAAAAAAATTGCATTGAGATTTTTCCCAGGAAAAATGTGGCTTTTAGCAATGTTTTGCAATTGGTTATGCAGATATAAATTAAGATGTGTTTATTCTGAGTTCTTATTGGAATAAGTTTCAAAATCAATGAGCTTAAGAATGAAAACAAAACTTTTGAGAGTCTCTAAATAGCTCTATGGTCAATATACCTTACTTGATTTTTAAGCTCAATGAGTGAAGTATAGAAACAAATGGTGCTGAAATTCCATTTGCTAATTCAGAGACTTCTGTGCTTCTGCAAATTGGAGGGCAGCAAGCCACCCTATTCTTATAGTAATAGCTTTGGCTTTGAAATTTACATACAAATTTAATAACACATTTTTAGCCATTATGGATTGGCTCAATAGATAGGAATGTAATGCAATGAGGTGCTTTATGGGCCTCACTGTAATTCAGAAAACCTGTTTAAAAGAACTGTTCTGTTTAATAAAATAGGAACAATCTGATATCTAGATTGGTGGTCCTGCATTGCCACTAGTGAGAGATGAGAGTATTAAGACAAGAATAAGAAAAAGAAAAGACTTCAAGGTTGTATATTGGAAAGTCTGGAAGTCCTAATTTGGGACCACTGATTTCTTGGTGAAGAAGTATGACTACATTGCCAGTGATTGCCAGTGATTTTTTTTTTAACATAGACCCAGAAACAGCAAATCTATTTTACCCTCATAGCTTAGTCTACCAGGCCTTGCTCTTGAGAAGATTTTCCATGATGTTGCTTAATTTCATCTGCACAAGATGAGACACAAACATAAAATATTCCCTGCTCATTTTAGTATCATAAAAGGCTGAGGTTATTTCTCTGTCATAAAATTGTAAATAGCATTTTTTAAGTCAAAATTACATTTAAAACAGTGGATTGTTCTACAAATATATATGTGTATATATACATATGCTTCTGAAATAAGGATATATTATATAGAATTTTTATTTGATTTGTGGTCTGTAATCGTAGTTAAAAATAAAGAGATTTGAATGCAAAATTTATACATTAATGTATATTTCTAATGATAGTACAAATTGCCACTTTATAATAAAAAAAAGACAGGTGGGAATAATAATCAAAGCACATGTTCCTTCAGTACTTTGGTGATTTTTAATCCCCCTTGAGATGCACAGGAAATTATTTTTTTAGTTAGAAAAAGTTATCTTAAACATATATACTTCCCAATATGGATTTCATAATAAGTCATATCAGACTGAGAATTTGTGGTTATAGAATAGGAACAGGATGCTAGATGCTGGTTTTTATTTTTCAAGATTTTTCCTGGAGCCCAAGTTAAAAATACAGTATATAAGTCTAAGTTAAGTGAAAATTAATAATGTTCAGAAATGATATATTGAGCTTTAGTAACAGATGGAAGCAAAAAAAGAATATTTAACATTATGATAATAGCCCTAAAATAATGTAATAAACTGCATCATTAAATGTTCTACTAGTTGGAAAGAATGAGCTGATGTTTCTTTGTTTTTGCTCCAAGCACAAGTTAAAGACAGTGACATTCATTTTACTCAAAATTGTTCAAAAAGTCCAAAACATACTTCCATGGCTAGAATTGATATTAGCTCCAATACAAGGTTACATGTTACAATCTTAAGAAATTATTGACACTGAAATGTTTAATAAACATGTTGTATGAGAAACTAAGCAACTTAATGTTTCATTTTTGCATTAAAGCACAGATTCTTCAAATCATTGTTTTCTGAGCTCAGATTTGTAAAATGTTGACATATAACCACCTTCCTGGAGTGAAAAACAATTAAAATCCTGAGATGCTTATGCACGTAGATGAAATACTGGCACATTTTTAAAAAATATTAAACTTCTTTGAGAGGTCTACCTATTTTTAGTGTTTATACTACATTGCTGAAAAAGTGCTGGGTCTTCGTAAGAAAAAGATCAAAAATTGATTTATGGATGGAAAAGAAGTCCAACTGTATTCAGAGTCAAAGAAAAGTAAATATTTCTTTGTAATTATGTAGCGACTGTGACAACCTGACATCTTGCTTTCAAGGGTTAAGAACTAAAGTACGTGTATTATTTGATTCATAACAGACCAGCTAGAGGCACGGTTGAGTTTAGGCAACATAAACTAAATTGCAATCTCAAAAGAAAAACAAGAAAGGTAAACATATAAATATATAATGTAATACCTAAAATTATGTGCTATGATAGATGCAAAAAAAGATTTCATATACCACTGAGGATGCGACAAAGGCATCATCAGAGATTAGAGGCAAGACAGCGATTGAAAAAGAATAGATATTTGCTGAGTGATAAGAGATGACAAAGGCCTCTCAAGGAGCAAAGAATCATTTGAATCAAAGATATGGATACTTGCAAATCAGGGCTTCCTTGGGAAGAATGTTCAGAAAAGGAGGTGGAACAAAAACTGAGTTGAGATCAATAAGTTACTGAACTGAGTTACTCAAAGGTTTTTCAATACAGCCTTTGTATTTGAACATCTGTACCTGCTAGGACATTTCTGGCTGCTCAGACAGAATCCCCAAACCAAACTGGCACTTCATCTAGAATATCTATGTACACAGCATCAGCATCGAGGCTTAATTTGTCTGTAGTTCTCTCAGCTCTGTCCACCTCCATGTCTCATTTCCCACTTGAAAGCAGAAATTCCTTTAGAGTTTCAGAACCTGCATGCTTATATCATTTATTCTCTATTATAATCCCCTATACAACATCTTACATTTCATTGACCTGACTTAGATCATGTGTCCATGCTTTAATGACTGACCATGGCCAGAAAATTGAGATATGTTAAGTAGTTTAAGTCAACCAAGACCTGGAGGCTGTATTGTCCCCCAAGATACAAGTCTGCATGGTTGAGTGATAAATATTTGAATGAAATTCAGAGCCCTTTTATCAAGAGGAAATGGAAATGAAGAGCAAAAATTAGGAAATCTCTATTACCAATAAATATATATATATTTTATATCACAGATCATTGGATAGTCTAAAAACCAGCAGAGAAATTCAAGTATTGATTAATTAAATCTACTGCCATAAACCATAAGAACAAAGAAAAGCATTGAAAATTCAGTTTCCTTTGCATTAAGTGACTGCTATGAAGAAGGCACTGTGCAGGTCACTGATGAAGAGATAAATAGCTGCAAATTTTTTTTTTAGTGGTACAATTTGACAATAACTCAATAAATCTGACATGTTCAATGCTTTTAGATGACTCTCATTGAGGGGATTAGAAAATGGAGCTTGCTTATTCTAGATCAGAGGTTCATATCATATCTTTATTCATACCCATGAAAGCACTGCTGATTTTGAAATGTTGCATTTCAAAATCACCTGCAAAAACCCTGCATGTCTTTCTTGAATCTCCTCTACAGGACATAGCATGTTTTTTGAACACTTTGGATGACACTAAGGGTATTAACAATCCAAACCACCTTATGCGATTTGTGAGAAGTATTGGTTTTATATTTATATGGGCATCAAAACCTTCGGTTATCATCTTCCAAAAAAGTCTTGATTTTCCACTGACTTTCAGGTTTGTTTTTGTGAGAGGATCAAATACATTTTATTTAAAATAATGTGCATCTTTTGAGCACATTCTTTCAAAATTATTTTTCTTATGAGAATAAAATAGTATTACTGTTGTCATATTATTTTTCTAATTCTTTTTGACAAGCTTATCTGAAAGACAACATATCTTAATTCCTGTGCTATGTCTCTTATATATTATACTTACTTGTTGTGTATTAATCCTGCCTACCCATTGCAATTTGCTAGCTTGAAAAATACATCCCTGACCCAGAGAGGCACACAAAGACATACACAGGAAGAACACTGCAGGAGGAGGTATTAAAATAAGAATTGCATACCAGTCATGCCGTGGCTTGTCTCTAACATCATTTTCCTTGCCTGTTTTATCTTTTTGTTTCTTATATGCATTTTCATATTGTAACATTGCTTCATTGACTAACTTAACTCTGAACTTGTTTATGTATTTTTACCTAGTGTTTTGAGTAATTATTTTCCATGTTAACAGCTTCACCTCATAAACCTACCCTCATAATAGATCTGATTGGTACTTTACCTTCACAACCAAGAAAATAGTGGCAAAATTAAATTAGAAAGTTGTGGGTTTGTTTGCTCTTTTTTCTGGAATGATAAGCCTGAATACAGATATTGCATATGTTATTTGGACCATTCAAAGACATCAGGACGAAAGTTTCTGCAATTCAATGTACTTTTTCTTCAAAGGACCATTTATTCACAGTCCGAAATGGCTGCTCTGGTTGTGGGTGTCATGTTCACATTTAGGACATGGGAGAAAGGAAAACAGGGATGTAGAAAGATGTGGTACCCGTGCCATGGAAGCATCATTTCCAGAACCCCCCAGCACATATCTCACTGGCCAGAACTGGAATTTCATAGGTAAGGAAGAAAAGGAAATTGAAATTAAGGAATTAGACATGCCTATCACAAACTGTGAACTACCCTGAGGTTTGTCCTGGGCACATCCACAGTCTCTTCCATTGTCTAGTACATCCTCCTGCTGAAGGTTCTGACTTCACGGATAATAACACCAACAGGCTATTAGGTCTACCTTGAGAATGGTGGTGTTCTCCAGGATACTTGTTTCTCTGGCAAGCTGAGCCACTGGCATTTCTGATCTCCTGTATGACAAGAAAGTAACTAACCTACATGCTGTCTGGGTGTTCTCTTTAAGAAATCCATGAGAGGCACACTGGATGTATCAGGAGATGAGTTCTTTCTTTCAATGCTATGGATTAGAATAGCAATATTCTCTAAATTGTGTACCAAGAAATCTTGGTCACATCACCCTAAAATGACATAGCATAGATTCTATTGGTTCACCATATCTAGTTCACTAGGAGAATGATCATCACAAAACCCCAACTTGAGGTCTCACTGAATTATGAACTTGCCCATATTATTAGCAGATGACCTATGCTGGGACATCTCAGCCCAAATGTGAACTAATCATGGAATTATGGACAGGAGTGACATGAATTTCCTTTACTATTCACTCTCCCTCTGAAATGCTAAAGCTATTTCTGACCTGGCTCCAAACAAGTGACTGTTACCTGTTAGAATATAGCCAGCATAATTGTCCATGGACTTGCAGATGACCATCCACTTCTCTGATATAGAGTATATAGTTATCTAGAACTTGGTTCTAAAAGCAGGAATTGAACAAATTAGCTCTTCCTACTTCCTCACTGTTTATCCCATCCAAAACCCAACACATCACTGCTTCTATAGTTAAGGCCTAGGTTCTGGTCAAGTGTATGTATCTTTCTTCCAGACGGAGGAGTCTAAGAAGTATATCATCAAGAATGCATAAAATGATTTCATCTTCATGATGTTGTTTCTTTAAGGAAACAAAAATAATTGATTATTTCAGTATCTATGTAGTTATGATATATTGTTACTATTTAGATTTTATTACTATTCTTAGGAAATATTCATTGGTTTGTAACCTCAACTGCATGTTAGCATTACCTGACAACTTCTAAAAAATATAGTGAGGCCCCACCCTTAGAAATCCTGATGAAATCAGTTTGGAGTAAATACAGATGATTCTTTCCTGCAGATTTGAAAATCGCTCCACCAAATGAAGCCCTAATAAACCATAGTTAACATTTATTAAGTGCCTAGTCCAGGCTGGTTGAAGTTGACTTTCCAGAGAAATTTTAAGTTGTAAATGTGCATGAGAGTTAGGAGTAAAATACTCTCTTTATGACAAGGTTTAGACGATTTGAATAGCAGACGATATTAGATGCTAAGCTTCTGCAAGTCCCTGCCACATTCCAGCATCATGCCTAATCTACTAGAAGTGGTAGTGGTATATTTAAAGATTTCTTGATATGGAGCTTGGCCATATATTAAGCTGATGCTCGAATATTTAGAGTTGATTCAAGGACAACATCTTCTGTCTGAATGCAGAGAAATACTTGTTTAATCAGTCCCATAATTTGAGTGCTTACTTTATGAACAAAATATTTGGATCTGAATTATCTTGAATTATCTTAATGTATGTGGCTGCTGTCTTGAAATATCCACCCCCCAAATTATAAAGAGCATGCATTTAAACTCTGGACCTTTACAAAAAAAAACAGTCATGTTTTTATGTGTTTTGCTTCTGCTGTAATGGTTCACAATGCTACTTTATTTAGCAGTGTGAACATGTTAAGACAGAGTTCTCTGTTACTTGGAAAGGAGTTCACTTTCCCCTGACAATACAGTCCTGGCTGTGAATGTCTCTTAGCCTATGAGTAATCATACCTATTCTCTTGGATCAGAGCACTCGTTCTCAGGACAAAATTAAGTTACAATAGCTTTTTCACACTTTTACTCAGAGCACACTGTCTCCTGCAACCAAAACTGTCACACTTGTGTTTTTTATTTCTCTGCCCAGCACTACACTCTAGAAATCAAGAGGTAACATATGACTCTTCCTCAATTACATGTACACTGACTGAACCCATCATAAGGAAGAAAACAAATCTGTGTCTCCTCCAGAAAGCTAGAGAGCTAGGTAATTCAATTGTTTTTGTTTCTGTATTTTACTGTTTAAGTCCATGTATCCTATATTTCTCTAGTCCTTGCCCTTATTTTTTCCAGCATTCACACAACTTGTCTCATAAAATTCTTTGACTTGCTCCAAAAATAAAGGAGGGAAAGTCAGAAATTTACTATAGGTTGCTCTGAGTTTCATTGCTTAGAACCTGCTGAATGCAAAGAGTATACATCAAAAGAATATACCTCGTTACAAGGCCACTTTCTCTGCCTTGTCAGAATGCAAGCAACCCTCCTCAGGGAAAACCTAGAAAAACTTACTTCACACTTCCTTTTTTTTTTTTCCCCCAAAAAGCATGCTGGAAATTGGGTCAGATCTAGTATTATGGTCAATTTTACGTGTCAACCCAACTACGCCACAGGGTTCCCATATATAAACATTCTTTCTGTGTGTGTCTGTGAGGGTGTTTCCAGATGAGATTAGCATTTGAATTAGCAGTCAGTAGATTGTCCTCTTCAGTGTGGGTGTCCACCGTCCACTGTTGAAAGCTTGAATGGAACACAAAATTGGAGGATGGAGAAATTTACCCATTTTGGCTTCCTGCCTATCTCCTTGAGCTGGGACACAGGTCTTCTCTTCTCCTGACTGGGATTTGCAGCATCAAAAGCTCTCTGGCCTTTGAACTTGGATTGGAATTACACTGTCGGTTTTCCTGGATCTCTAGGTGGAAGATGGCAGATCATGACTTTTCAGCCTCCACAATTGTATGAGCCAATTTCTCATAATAAATCGCCCCTCTCCTCGGTGTGTGTGTGTGTATCCTATTGGTTCTATTTCTTTGAAGAATCCTGACTGATAAACCCAGTATGATTCCTATGGGGCTGATGCCACTTTAGCCATTATCGACCTTCTTCCTATATGATGGTGGGCTTTTTCAGTGGCTTTCCTAGTAACACGCTCCTCTGGCACAGGGTCAGGACCCTCGTGACATTAAACTCTGAATTCAGTTTTGACAGAATGCAATCTAGCTGTTCCCACTCTCTTATTACTGATCTCAGCAATACCCTAGAGAGCTAGGACAGGGTATTTTCTAAAGAAGCAGAAAGCAATTATCTAAGAAGTTAGAAAAACTGTCCTCTAAATCCGGTTGCTGTAAGATCTTGAACGATTTATTTCTCCTCTAAATCTCTGTAGTTTTCTCATTGTAAGACAGAGACAGTTTTCAAAGCAGGGATTAATTTGATGGTCTAATATTCCTTATTCACCCTAAAAGTCTGTGCCTTTTACTAGAGGGGTTTTGACTATTGCATTTGATGTAATTATTGATATGTTTGGATTTAGGTTTACTGTTTCATTATTTGTTTTCTGTTAGTTATTTCTGGTTTTCATTTCTCTGTTTCCTGACTTCTTCTTGGATATTTCACCAAGGATTATAATATACATGCTTAACTTTTTACATTCTACTTAGAATTAATATTGTACCACTTTTGGTTGGCTGTAGAAAGCTTACCACCATATAGATCACTTTAACTTCTTGTTTATGTCATGATTACATACTTCTTGTTTATGTCATGATTACATACATACTTTGAAATCTCATTAGACAGTGTTATAATTTCTGCTTTCAACTCCCCAAACAATTTAGAAAAAAAAATCTATTATATTTACTCAAACATTTGGCATTTTTTGGTGCCCTTTCTTTCTCTTTCTTCTTTCTTTCTTTTTTCTTTCCTTCTCTTCTTCTTTATTCTTTCTTTCTTTCTCTCTCTCTTTTTCTTTCAGAGACAGAGTCTGGCGCTGCTCTGTTGCAGTACAGTGGCACAGTCTCAACTCACTGCAATCTCTGCCCACCAGGTTCAAGTGATTCTCGTGCCTCAGCCTCCTGAGTATCTGGGATTACAGGTGCATGCCACCATGTTTGGTTAATTTTTCTATTTGAGACGGGGTTTCACCATGTTGGTCAGGCCGATCTTGGACTCCTGACCTCAAGTGATCCACCTGCCTCGGCTTCCCAAAGTGCCAAAGTGCTGGGATTACAGGTGTGAGGAACTGTGCTTAGCCTCTTTCATTCTTAATGTTTCAGGTTTCCTTCTTATATTAATTCCCTTCACCTTTAGGGTGAAGGGAAAAAAAGTCCTAAAGGACTTTATTTTAAAAGCAATGCCTTTAGATCAGGTCTGCAAGGCAATAAATTCCCTTAGTTTTTCTTCATCTGAGAGTGTTTTTAGTTCATCTTAATTCCTGAAAGATATGTTCACTGGGTATAGAATTCTGAGTTGAAAGGTATTTCTTTCAACACTTCCTTCTGAGCTTCATCACTGTTCGAATATTGGTAATGAACATTTTATTTAATTTTTTTCTGGGTGCCTTCTGGGTTTTTTTCTTTGTCTTTAATTTTTAGTAGTTTGATTATGGTGCTTCTGGGTATGGATTTTTGTTTACTTTCATCATGTTTGGCATTCACTGAGCTTTCAGAATCTTTATGTCCAGTTCTTTTGCCAGTTTGGGGATTTTTCTATCCATTGCTTCTTTAATTTTTTTTCTGCACTACACTTTTTCTTTACATATATATAAAATATATATTTTTATATTACATATATAATATATATTTTTATATTAAATATATAATATATACACACTATATATAAAATGCAATAATATATACTATATATAATAAAATGCAATTATATATATCTATATAGATAGATAGATAGATATCTAAATATATATATTATTGCATTTTAGGTTTTGGGGTACATGTGAAGAACAAGCAAGATTGTTGCACTGCACTTTTTCTTCTGTTCAGGGACTCAAATGACAAAAACATTAGTTGTCTTTTTGTTATTATCCTGTTCACCTTTTCATTTTTAAAAAAATTTCTGTTTTTCTGATTAAATCATTTTTATTGATTTTTCTTCAAGTTTATTGATTCTTTCCTTTGTCATCTCTATTCTCCTACTGAGCCTCCAGTTTTAAATTTTGTTTTGTCTGTTTGTTTGTTTTGGTGTGAAGTTGTTATTGTTATTATTTTTGTTTTAGTTATTATTTTTATAGTTCTAAAATCTTCATTTGGTACTTCTTGAAAGCTTCTATTTATTTTGTGTACTTTCTGTTTTACCTTTGGTTTCAAGAATCAGATAATTCCAACATCTTTGTTACCTTATATTTATATCTGTTTATTGTCTTTCTCCATGAAAGTTGAAATTTTCTTGGTAGTTTATATATCAAAAATTTTTTCATTGTATCCTGGACATTTTGAATATTATTTTATGTTTTGAGACTCTGGGACTTCTTTAAATCCTATGGAGAATGCTGACATTTTTATTTTAGTAAAAGTCAGACTGGTTAGGTTCAGTCTTAAGTTCCAACCCGCCTCTCCTGTGTGCTATGGTTGCAATGCAAGTAAAGTATTCAAAGCTCTTTGGAAACTATCTTTCCCCAGTACGATTTGGATCAGTCCAGTTCAGGTACCACCTAGAGGGCAGTCTCAGACATTGGATAGTGGTGTGCCTGTTGGGTTCTCAGTCTTTTGTATGTTAAATAGCATCAGATCCACATGTGCAAGCTTGAGAATGAGTCCCAAGTTGACAAACAATTATTTGGAATTGACTTCCTGAGTTCCTTTTTCTCCATAACTTCCATACTTTCTGGTTCCCTGGGGTTATTTTACATCTAGGAAGCTAGGGTGTTAGTATCCCACTCTGAGGTGCACTTTTGAAGTGTGCTGGCATCCAGGTCCAAACAACGAAAGGACAATATAGATGGATGACAATGGTGGTTCAGCCTCACTCTCCTGGAACTGAAGAGGAGAGGAGTCCCCTTTTATCCGTGGTTTTGCTCTTGGCAGTTTCAGTTACCCATGGCCATTCAAAGCCTGAAAATAGGGGTATACATGACAATGAGATATTTTGAGAGACTACATTCTCATAGCTTTTATTGTAGTGTATTGTTACAGTTGTCCTGCTTTATTATTAGTTATTGTTTTTAATCTCTCACTGTACCTAATTTTTAAATTAAACTTTATCATGGGTTTGTATAAGAAAAAAAAACATATGGGGTTTGGTACTATTGGTAGTTTTAGGCATGCATTGGTAATCTTTGAACATATTCCCCACAGATAAGGGGGGGACCACTCTAATAGAAACTTTCCCCACCTAGAATTTTGGCTCCATCAGGTTGCATAGAAACTAGGCCATGGGAAAGCAGAAAAAAAGAAATAAAATAAAACAGGAGATTTCTATACTCTTTGTGAATATTGTAAGTTCCCTTTCTTGCTTCTTGATCCTGAACTAAAGAGAGCTTCTTAGGAGAAGGCAGAGTTAGGCTGACTCCTTTGTGCTTACTGCTGTGTTGGCTGTGGGTATTAGAAGAAAAAACATGATAAATTCATCAGTATTTGAATTCTGGGCTACATAAAAGTTTGCCTTCTGTTTATCAGAGTCCTGGAAGAGCTGTTCTGTTGCATCTGTCTAGGTTTTATTCAGTACAGAAGACTGAGTGACCAGTGTTTACTCCATATTGTCCAGACAGGACCCCTGATATTCTTTAAAACTCAAAAAATGTAATGACATTTATTTATAGTTCAATTATTTTATCTCGTCAGTTTTCTGAATGAAAATCTCCTCTTTTCTCCCCCAGACTTCACTTAACGCATGAAAATATAAAACCCAGGAGAAATGGACCTAAAATATCAACTATTCAAATCCTCTACCAATCCTGTGTGATTTGGGGAAAAGTGAAATATCCCCATCCAATCCAGTTGACACCTGGACATATAAAATGGGATACTGTATGACTTTCAAGTTATAGTTTTTGAGATAATATTTTAAAAAGTAAAGAAGATGTGAAAAACTCACTTAGCCTGTTTAATCCATTGATCCATATTTAGAAATTTGGCCAAAATATATCCCTCACCATAGAGCCATCCTACAGCTTTAGTTACAGCTTAGTGCTTCAGAAGAAATATAGAAGTTGGCTACCCATAGAAAATGCCTACAGTAAAAATGCCTGACCCTTTCCTCCCCAGCAACATCTATAGCATGACAGAGTAAATGGGGCACTAAGGGGAAAGTCCACTGTGACTGTTATTCTTGGTACATTTCCTCTGTAAATAAACAAATGCACTTTATACATGATTATGTCAGAGACACATTGACTAGGAAGTCTGCAAATGTATTAACAGAACACTTAAAGAGATTGGGAAACATTACTTTTCTAACATCTACGTAATAATCATCAGGTATAAAATGCCAATAACATCTATAAACTGTCTTATTTTGACAGATCCTTCAAATAATATATTTCATTGAAATTAAGGGTCGGTTTTCCAAATTTTGGTTATGTGAGACAATGAAATGTAGCTAAACGTTTTCTGGACTATATATAGTCAACTTTTTAAGAATAGACACAGTTTTATTAGGTAATAAAACTAATTTAGTTCCTCTCAGAATCATGTTACATTTGTGCCTAGATGTAATTTGATTCTTCAACTTTTCACACTATTTTATTTCTTGTGCACCAATCCTTCTATCAGACTGTAAGCGTTCGAAGGCCTCAAATGAAGTTTGTTCAGCTAGATTGACACAAAACTGAATTTAATAAATGCTCATCAAATTGTTTTAAATATGAAAAAGATCAATCAGAAAATTACAATAAAAAGTAATGGGTTTTTAAGCTGGCCATATCAAAGAAAAATATCCTGGTAAAACATATTTTAAACAGCATTCATGAAAAATTCATTTTCTGCAAAACCATTCTTGCAAATTAACTATACAGTATGGGCCATTCACTGTACTACTGCTTGATTTTTTTCTTCCTTTATTCAAAGTTACTTTACTGGTAGAAAAATGTAAGCCAGTATTCTAAGTGGTGTGTGGATGTGTGGGAGTCTTCTCTGAGCACATATCTTGTTAATATATAGCGGAATATGTACATATATCTTAACACCCACATAATCTTCTAAACTGCTCTGCTGAAGTCTATACAGCTTATAATCATGTTAAATGGCTTTCTGCCTGGGACTCCAGTTGAAATCATCTCAAGGCTAAATGTCTCCTTCTGTTGGGTTCAGATTTAATAAGAAGAACATTTTATTTATCAAAATCTTCGCTCTAGATGAATCTTCGCCATTCTATTGTTTCCCAGGAAATTAATAATATAGAACAATGTTGCCCGATGAATACGTATTGGGAGCCATCTATGCGATTTAAAATTTTCTCATAAGCACACTAAAAAGGTATAAAGAAATAGGCAAAATTGTTACAATGCAGCGTATTTAAGCCAATATATCCAAAAATTATAATTTCAACATATAACCAATATACAGTTGTTAATAAGATATTTTTCAGTCTTTTTATACTATGGTTTCACAATCTGGTGTTTATTTTTTTATTTACAGCATTTCTCAATTCAAACTATCCACATTATAAGAGTTCAATAGCCACATGTAGCTTATTAGAAGCACAGATTTAGAAAAAACCCACAGAATGAAAAGGCAGGAAGACAGCACTGAAGTATTCATTTAGCTGCTTGAATAATATTTGAATATTCCCTTAATACCCATAAGGACTTTTCTGTAATCCAAAATGCTTTCCAAGTCTCAGAACCCTACTTGGTTTGGCACCCTTCCTGCTTCTCTGAGCTTCCTGCAAATGCCACTCTCTTTGTTCTAGCCTTATGGTACACCTTTCCATCATTGGCTCTCTACTTGGATATTTCTACTCAGGTCTGTGGTGTTCATCGTTTTCCTCTATACAGAATACAATTCATTTTTGCCATCCTCAATTTAAATATTATCTCACTTCCCTGGTTTTCTGACTAACCAACTCCTTTCAGGTTTCAAATTAAATTTATCTTTCTCAAGGAATGTCCCTGAGTCTCCACGAGTTTTCTGAGAGCAAAGGTTGTCCATCATATGAACTGCTATCTTTACCACACTTACATGATGTTCTCCTTCTAATAAAGAAACATACATATCAGGTGATAGAGTCATAAACTAAGTACATGGTAGGTGCTCAATTAAATAATATTGCTTGAATGAATGAATGGCTGTAAATGAATGAAAGAAAGATCAGAAAGAAGAAATGAGCTGCTGAAAGTCTCATGGCCAATAAAGGACAGGTCCTGGACAGTACTCCAATTGCACTCACACAATTCAAACATTTAAAGGGATTACAGTTAAAAAGAAACATAGTCATTACAGGGTGAAGAGTAGAATTTGAAATTATCATACATACATTCAAGAATTTGGGGTCATGGCAAGGTTACTATTTCTAAAGACAACCTAAAATACACACTGCTGATGGTTGTGTGTGCTGGTATGGCTGTTCTTAAAAACAATAGGATTGTCAGTACCTAGAGCATACTAATGATCCGGTCAGGCCACGTGTGGATATACATCTCACATTCTAATAAAAATGCCTAAAGAAAAAGGCTTGAGGATGTTCATTGCAACATTGCTTATGTTGGCAAAGAATTGTAGACAGTGTAGGTATCCTTCACTAGGGCAGACGGAGGGGTAGATGGGTAAAATATGGTGGATACACTCAAGTGAATACTACACCACAGTTAGAAACCATAGACTTAATGTGTACACAGCAACAATAGAAGATCTCAAAAACACAGCACTAGTAAAAATAATAAGGAAGAAAACAAGCTATTCATGTAAGGCATCATTCATATAATTTAATAATACATATTCATACAAAGGAAATAAACACATTTTAAATATGTATATATAAATAAGAATACACAAAAAACATCAAAATAACAAAATGATTATATATAAAGGAAGGTTATAATGGTAGTGGGGAATTAGGAAAAAATAAAATAAACAAATGTCTTATACAGATAATGTATCATTAACTGAAAAGTATAATTAACTCTTAGAGATTGAAATCCAAACCAAGAAGCAAAATTCAAAAGGAAGAAAAAAAATTTAAAAAGGCCGAGCGCGGTGGCTCACGCCTCTAATCCCAGCACTTTGGGAGACCGAGGCGGGTGGATCACAAGGTCGAGAGATCGAGACCATACTGGTCTATGAGGTGAAACCCTGTCTCTACTAAAAATACAAAAAATTAGCTGGGCATAGTGGCACGTGCCTGTAATCCCAGCTACTCAGGATGCTGAGGCAGGAGAATTGCTTGAACCCAGGAGGCGGAGGTTGCAGTGAGCCGAGATCATGCCATTGCACTCCAGCCTGGGTAACAAGAGCAAAACTCTGTCTCAAAAAAAAAAGGAAAAAAATTAAAATATTATATATGTTTAAAATATTTACCTTGTATAACTCATTTATACTCTTTTTAGTTGTACTTCTTTTAAAACATGTCTATTTTTATCCTTTCATTCTTCATCACCTTTTCTCCCCTCCTCCTCCTCTCCTCCCTTCCCTTCTTTTGCTTTCTCTATCCTTCACTTCCTTATCCTCCACCAACACTGTCTCTCTTTGCTTTCTCTTTTCATCTTGAACTCATTTACAGTGGTCATTTTAGACCTAAACAACTGTTTTACAAGTTCAAGAGGGCTCTATATTATATTGCTAATCATCCAGTTTATGAAACAGCTTGTTAAGTGGACACGTCAGCCATGTTGCCTACATAAATAATTTGACCAAATTATCTCCTAACAAAAACAGTGATTATGCCTCCCTTAGCTACTCATTCTTCTTAACTCAACGCTCAGTGCTGTATTATCGATGTGTTTTTCAAGTGTTTACTTAATCTTACTTTGTTAGATGCTCTGGATAAAATCATTTTTTGAATATATGTAGATAGTTCCCCTCCTAGGTGATGCACATATAAAGATTGATATAGCAATATAATTCCAAAATTCTAAAAAATTTTATTTTAAGGAAGAGGCATATAACAAGGAATTTTATCATAAACTAAGATTTATAGGGTTGGTTAGAGAATACTCTACTACAGTTATTTTTATATTAGTATTTTTGACCATGTATATATATATATATATGTATAAAATCCTAATAAAAATACTAACAAAATCCTATATTAACAAAAATACTAATAAAAAAATTTATAGGGCAAAGGATATGGTCATTTGTACAGCGCTTGGTATGTAGTACCATATTGTGTTTCCAAAGGGTTGTATCTATTTAAAATGCCATCTGAAAGAAATGCATTAAAAATTTCCTTCTAAATGTTTTTTAAATCAAAAGTGCTAGGTAGTTTTAATCTTCAGTAAAGTTAAAAATAATTATTGTCTCTTTTTAAAAAATGAAGAGTATGGAATAGATGGTCTCACAGATAACTAATGTTTAAAGGAGTTAAGCAACACATCCCAACTATGGGGATATATAGGGTGTTTGCAGGTAGCTGGGTGTTATTCTAAGAAAAACGCATCTTGGTTTCTCAGGGGCTGACATTCTGCTTAACTGGGTCACTATCCTGTGTTTGAGAGCTGGGTACGACCACATTCTGGAACCTAGGTGCCCTGTTTACAAGGCTTGAAGCTGCTTTTGCTATGAGCTTGGCTTAGCATGGGTGAACAAGGAGGGGGTCTATGGGCTTGCCTTGCTATGACCCTAACAATAAGGACATAACACATCGAATATATAAAGAACTCAGTACTAAAAGACTAATAACCCAATAAAAAACTGGTCAGATATTTCAATAGATATTTTTCCAAAGAAAATAAGACAAAAATGGCCGATAAGCACATGAAAAGATGCGCCGCATTACTACCCATTAGGGAAAAACCATGATGAGATACTATTTTACACTTACTAGGATAGTTGCAATAAAGCAAATAAACAATAACAAGTGTTGGTGAGGATGTGGAAAAATTGGAACCCTTATACATTGCTGGTGGAATTGTAAACTAGGACAGTCACCTTCAGGTCTGGGGAGAGGGACAAATGAATACCGACTGCTAATGGGTACAGGTTTCCTTTCAGGATAATGGAAATGTTCTGAACTTAGATAATGGTGCTTTACACAGCTTTTGGAATAACAAACGTAAGTGAATTGTGTACTTTTAAAAGGTGAATATTATAGCTCAATAAAAAAAGAAATCGTTGAGTCGATAGATGTTAAGGTATTTGACAAACGTCCCAAATACTTGAAATAAGAGCTAAAATCAGTCTATACAATCTAAGAAATAATGAAAATATCTAAATAAAACTTTCATGCAAACAGTGAATCTAACCTGGGAAGTCACACTGTGGAAGCAGAGTTGATAAACAAACCTTATAATTTAGGATCTCTGTCAAATGCTTCCTTTGAAAAGGAAATAAACCCACAATTCATCCGCTTGGCAGGCAGTCTCAATTAACTAAAATTGGCATAGGAATGGTCTATTGATCTCATATTGCATGTTTATTATTTTATAATGGATCTTTGGCAAACAAATCATGAACTTAATTTTAACTAAAGCCAAATAAGAAGTAAATGTTTAGTCTAATTTTCAAATTCACTCACATTGGAAAGATTGAGCTGAATAATACAAATCATATCAGATCTTGACCAATTGAATTTTTAAGGCTCTCTGCAAAGATATATTTACAGTAATTGCTGATGTGTTCTGCAGAAATTTAATGTTTGTAATGTAGTAAATTAGCTGTGGCATAACGGTCTTGTAGCAATTGTGCTGGATTTTTCAATATGCTCATGGGGTTAATTAGGGCTAACAGTACTCAGAGACACAAACCAGATTCTGACATTATAAGAAGCTTGAAATGTTTTTTACAGCAGTCCCCGTGACTTACCTTTATAACTATTCAACTTCCAACTAGCATCTGAGTTTTCTTGCTAAAATACAAATATGATCATTTCAGAGTTAGTATGGAATAGATTAATTCCAACAATTATCAACTGTATTGTTTTTCAGTTCTTATATGGTATGTAGCTGCACTAGGAGACCTGGGCTCCTAGTGAACAGACCTCTCCTCTCTCGGATGGGTTTCTCTCCTCACCCTGTATTCATCCAGGCTTGAGGCTCACTCACTGGCCTGCAAAGCCCAGAGGGAATTGTGTCAGTCTGCTCAACGCTGTGCTGTGGGCAGAAGACCTAACTTTAGGTTTTCTATAGCTCTCTCTTGTATTCCTCTAGTGAAAGCAGAAATGGTATTTTATCTCATTGAGTTGGCAAATTCTAATATTGTAGTTTGAATGTATTGGGAAGAAAGATGATTCGTCTCCTTGGTCAGATAAAGGAACCACTCAGGGTGTGTGATACAGGACAACTTAATAGAGTCCCCCAGAATGGAGTAAAGCCTTCATCAATCAGAAAGTGCGCATGTAGTGTTCTTTGTTTCCTTGTGCATTTCTTTCCTTCAGGGACTGTGAGAGAAAAAAGAGTCCTATGGATAAGAGCCGTATTCCTAGCACTTCTTCCCTAATAGTATTTAAATACTTGTGATCATTGTAATTTCCTGTTCTAATTTTACTCTGCCTTTGCCTCTTGCCCTTTATAAATGCTGTGTTGGAATATTCTTCCTCCTCTTTGTCCAACTGGAAAACCCCTTCTTCTTTAAGCATTAAATTAGATGTAACTTTCTCTGGGAAGTCTTTCAGGAAAAATCAGTGGTTCCTCAGCTGCCTGATACAAACCGACATTTTAGCTTTTATTAATTTATATTTGAACTCTTTGCTTACACGGCTCTCTGTCCCACATAACTGCAGGTCCTTCAAAGAAGGGAGCCATATTATATACATCCCTGTGTTCTCATAACCTAACTTAGAGCTCTTCACAGAATTCTTAACAAATGGCCAGATTCTAAATAATTCTGAACATTACAGTGGAAATCTAAAGAAAGAACAAATGAGTCGATTGAATGCTTAAGTGAAATTTATTGTGCCCAATTGAAGAATGGCATTGCAATCAGTGAGACTGAGAAATGCAAGAGAGAGACTTCATAGACTCCAAACTCTGGTCTGCTTGTAAAGATCCTGTTTAATTTTAAAGACTGTCTCTCATGACTCCTTTATATAAAATCCATATGAAAATATCTTCTTTTTCTATACATGCCCTAAAGTTTGCATCTGTAGGCTTGCTCACACTTTCCTTTAAAATGTTTTTCTCAAATCTGATGCACATATAGGGAATCTCCAAAGCCCTCTCTCCATTATTTTCTAGATCCCCTCAACTCCATAACCAGCAAATGAATATCATTTACATCACAGACAAAAAGCATACTGTTTGTAACTTCTGGAAAAAGTTCTCATTTATAAATCAATAGTATTAAATTAAAATATCTTCAATGACTTTTCAGACTCTAGTCTTTTAGATCTTAAATATTTTCTTTCAACTGTACAAAATATCGTACTTTTAAAAAATTTTTCATTCTGAAATTGGAGTATTAGTTTACTGTCTCCATATTATCTGAAAGAGTCATTGTGGTTGTTTAAACTTTCTTTTCTTTCTTTTTTTTTTTTTTGAGATGGAGTTTCGCTCTTGTTACCCAGGCTGGAGTGCAGTGGCGCGATCTCGGCTCACCGCAACCTCCGCCTCCTGGGTTCAGGCAATTCTCCTGCCTCAGCCTCCTGAGTATCTGGGATTACAGGCACGCGCCACCATGCCCAGCCAATTTTTTATTGTTTTAGTAGAGACAGGGTTTCACCATGTTGACCAGGATGGTCTGGATCTCTTGAGCTCGTGATCCACCCGCCTCGGCCTCCCAAAGTGCTGGGATTACAGGTGTGAGCCACCGCGCCCGGTCCTAAACTTTATTTTCAAGTGGCAAATAATAATTGTGTATATTAACAAATAAGTGGATAATGACAATATGGTGTATATATATATATATACACACACCATATACATACACACACTATATGTACATATATATATAAATAAAATACCATATATACATATATATTGCCATGGTTCGAACGTGTCCCCTCAAATTCATGTATTGAAACAAGTGCCAGTTTATTGGTCTTAAAAGGTGGAGTATTTCAGAAGTGATTAGGTCATAAGGATACTGCTGTCATGACTGAGATTAATTCAGTTACATTATAAAGGAGACATAAAGAGCTACCACCCTATCTGCCCTTCCCCGCTGCTGTCATGTGAGGATGCCCCCATGAGAAGACAACATCGATGGAACAGCCCTCAGCAAACACTGAGCTTACTGGAGCCTTGATATTGAACTTCTTGACTTCCAAAATTGGGATAAACAAGTTTCTAATTATTGTAAATTACCCAGTCTAATAAATAAATTTCAAATATTTATAGATTGTCCAGTCCCACAGTATTTTATGATAGCGGGAAGAACAGACTAAGAAATGTATACAAGGGAATACTATTCAGCCTTTAAGAAACAGAAATCTTGTCATGTGCCTGGAGAACATTATGTTAAGTGGAATAAACCAGGCACAGTAAGACAAGTACCTCATAATATCATTTATATGTGGAATCTAAAAAAGTGGAACCTGTAGAAGTGAAGAGTGAAATGATTGTCACCAGAGGCTGAAGGAAGGGAGCCGTTGGGAAAAGGGAGGAAGTTAATCAAAGAAGAGCAATAATCATTGTTTTCTTTTCCCTCGTGTGGATTTGCCTTACAAATATAAATGGCTATTTTTAACACTCCGTTATAAATAAGAACCTTGAAAAGATGTACAGCAGTAATTAATAAGAATATGGAGGCGAAACTAAAATAAATAAGCAAAATCAGATTACTTCTGTGAATGGCTATGATAATAATGTTTGCAGAAAAAAGAAAAAAGAAAGTGGACTTTTAAAAACATTCCCTTTGTTTTCATTGGCACAATTGGTTAATGACTTCTTGCTTTAGTATTTTAAAAAAATCCTTATTTTTCAATGAAGGAGAGAAACAGGAAAGTTTGCTCAGCACATGAGTCCTGGAACGATAGAAGGATTCACAGATCAATTATTTTAGATTGTTTTTTAAATGTTCCCTCTGTGTTTATTGGAATGATTGGTTAATGACTTTTGGCTTTAGTATTTTTTAAAAATCTTCATTTTTCACTGAAGGAGAGAAATTGGAAATTTGCTCAGCATATGAGTCCTGGAATGATAGAAGGAGTCACAAATCAATTATTTTGGTCCTATCTTTGTTACTGAGTCGGTCTGTGATATTGAGAACATGTTTCCAATATCCTGATTAGTTCATTTGTACAATGGATAACATTTGCTATTCTTACAGTCCCTGAATATTAGATTTAGTTATGTTATGCAAAGAGGATTAAAACATCAAGATGGAAAAATTCTTTTTAAAAAGTCCTATTAATTTAGAAGAGTATTCAGCTTCTAAATAAATTTGCTTTTTGTTTTTCTGAGCAGCGTTTTGTTATTTGAGCAGCGTTAGCAAGATGTGAACAGATTCCTATCACTGCCATTTCCATGCTCTTCAGTCTGCGTTTTCACACTTCCTTTTGAAAATTATGTTTACCAGCTCTGGCCTTTGCCATCTCCTAAATGCATCTGAAGAAATGAATCGTTTTTACTTTTACTGTATCTTTGATGGTCTTTTAGTCTGTGGTAATAGATGTCTGCTGCTTTAGCGAATTCACTAAAAAATATAAAGATTAGTAGAGACCTTTTCTTAAGTCTACTGTTTTCTCATTTAGCTGGGGGAGTTAGAGTGGGAACTGAATACCTGTTTGCTGAAATGAATCATATTTACATTAATGCATTTAAATCCTGGAAGCTTTTAATTAATAGGAAGGCAGATTCCTCTTCAAGTGCTCAGTTAGCTGATGAGGCAAACAAGCTCATTTGATATTCATAAAAGCTTGAGAACCACCACTCGTAAATCACCCAAGTCAGCTGAAGTAAAAAATCCCCTCAGATTTATTCGTGTCTGCAAATAGAAGATGGAGCAAGTAGGACAGGGTCAGAAAAACCATTTATCTTTAAAATTGAAAAAAGTGAAAATAAAGAGAAAGGAATCCTGAGGACTACTAAAACAGAAACCAATTATCAGATAGTTATTAGTGATTCACTTTTTGGGTGCATTAAATAACTATTTCTCAAAATGTGGCACGAGCAGCATAAGCTCCCCCAAATCTATTGAATCAGATGTTGGGACTAGGGCCCAGAAATCTTGTTTTAACAAGCCCATCAGGTGACTCTGATGCATGTTAACATTTGAGAAACACTGTCTTAAATCATAAAGGTAACTAATGACAGGATTTGAAGTTGAATCTAGACACACAAGGTCAGCAAATTTAAATAGGACAAAAAAATATTCTATGTAATGTATCATTTGAGCTTGTGCTCTTTAACTGGTACCTAGCCATAAGGCATTCCTGGAGACAAGCATTTTAAACATACCGTACAGAAAGACTAATATGCTAGTATCTGTGACCAGTGTGCTATTGGGAAAGTGACTTAAATTTTTATCAGATTAAATTATTGGCTGCATTCTCTGTGCCTTCTTCATCTATGCCCAGAGGTTGGCCTCATTGTGAAAAAAGTATTTTTCTGCCCACTTGAAGGTTGCTTTAACTACATGACTTGTCCTTCTGCCTCTGCCATTGTTGTGAGAACATACTCAGTAAGCTGGCTGATTAAACAAGATGCATGGAACAGAGTTGCTGAGCTAACCCACTTATAGTAATAAGCAGAGCAATGCTACTTGACACAGCCACACTTCAGCCATTCTAGAGATACGAATGTTATGTGCCACTAGGATTGCGTGTTTATTATAGAGAAAACAGCCAATGAGTCCAGTTAGAGAGATTAGATGGACAGCCAAATGACGATTTTTAATACCTCTCAGTACTAACTCTTGACTATGAATTTTTTTTTTTTCAGTCTCCCTCTGTCACCCAGGCTGGAGTGCAGTGGCCCAATCTCGGCTTACTGAAGCATCTGTCTCCCCAGTTCAAGTGATTCTCCTGTCTCAGTCTCCTGAGTAGCTGGGACTCCAGGCACACACCACCACATCCAGCTAATTTTTCTAGATACACAGATACTTCACTTAATCCTCTGACAAGATTATTTTAGTGAAAAGACTTGTTATTGTTTTGGAATAACATTCATAGAATGTGAATAAAGTTTAGATGTAAATTTATTAATATTTATTTTGTTTTTAAGAATGGCTCATTGCTATCTATGCACACGACTAGAGGCATACACTTATAACACAGCAACAGCTACGGGCAAGGCAGATTAGGTCAATGGTGACCACTTCTCTCCTTGATACTACTGTCTCAGATCCCGGAAATGTTCGCCTTAACTTTGATGCCACATGTCAGCGTTTTCTTCTGTTTGATTTACCATCAGCAGATTTCTTCTCACCAGTAACATCTCTATTTTGCCATTAGTTTTAATCCTTGCATGAAAATTGTAATACTTTCTTTTTTAAATTTTCCAAATTTCTCAGCTGATATTTCCTGGGGCACAGGATTTTAAAAACATGTAAGTTTCCTTAGGAACACTGATAAGAAATTTCTGCATGGAAATATTATCCTGACACAGTTTAAGAGCTGTTTTCTTTGCAAAGAAGAGAAGACACAAGACATTTTCTCTTAATTATGTACTTCTTGATGACTTACCAGAAACAGCTGTTACTGTGTAATAAAACTAACACAGAGACTGGATGAAGAAAAAAGATAAAGAATCTGATTCCTTGATGATCTTTTAAAAATGTGTCAACTGTATCAGTCCACTTCTTGATTTCCAGATATGTGAACTTATTTGTTAGCTCTTACTGCATAATGAACTTCCCCCAAACTCAATGGTTTAAAATTGAAACCATGTATTCAGTTTAAAGTTCTATTTCAGTTTGGTGGTTCTGGTTTCAGTTTGGTGGTTCTGGTTTCAGTTAGCAGTCACCTATTGTCAGTAGTGACTCGGATGTTGCTGATATTCACTAACCTCTCTCTCATTCTTGAAACCTTGGCTAAGACAAATGCAATGATTTGGCTCTCGTCCACATAGTCTCTTGTCCTCCCAGGGTCTTGTCCAAACCTGTTCACATGGCAGAGGCAAAATTCCCAAAATGCAAGCAGAAGTTTTCAATACCTCTTGAGGCCTGTGCTTCAAACTGGCACAATTTCATTTGTGCTACATGATGTTGGCCAATGCAAGTTTGATTCAAGGGGTAAGGAAACATATTTCACTTACCTTCGGGAGGAACTACAAAGTCAAATTGCAAGGGGCATAGATAGAGACTATGAAATAATAGTGTCTGTTTTTGCAAGCTAGGTACACCACAGTGAAATAATAAATTCCCTTACAGTTTAAGCAAGTTTGAACCAGGAGTTGTATTATTTGCTGCACAAAAAATCCTAACTGATCTGGTTACTATCAGTTTTGGTGCATAATTTTCTTTGATAATATTAAAATAATGTTAAAATTGAGAATAAAATAGAGATTTTCCCCTGAATCAACTCAAATATGAATTTCCCAAAAAAGTTTAGAATCAGTGAATTGATAATTCAAAAGCTAGATACTGATACTTTTCTACTTCGTTTCCATATTCCTTATTTTGAGTTTACTAAAAGTTCTCATTGAAAACAAAATGTTATTTTAAGGCATTATTTTTACACTTGAACAGGTTTTAGAATGAACCGTTTACCATAAAGACACATTTTACAAATGGTCCAGAAGAAAAACTACAACAGCTCATTATCTTTATGAAATTATAGTTGTTTGCTGTAAGACCTATCAGACTTCTAGAACATAATAAATCAGAAATAATTCCCAGTCCTCTTCAAAAAATAGAATACATTACTATCAGAAAATAATGATCTTCTAATGTAATCTTATAAAATCAAAATACCACCAATTAGAAGGTAAATCGCTTACATAAGACATTAAAAAGTCAAACAAAATGGCATTGTGCTATTTCAAAGATCTGCAAAACAGGCAGTATTTTTGAGAGTTTGCTAATATTATAATTACCATTAACTGGTTGATCATTTTTCTGACCACCTACTTTCAGACAATATGGAGGAACATAATGCTTTATAATCTCTGCCATAACATGAAAATAATAAAGATAACCTGTTTTACGATCCCATCAGAAGATTAAGTGAAGTATCTGTGAAAAGACTTTGTAAAGGGTGGCAATTTTACATTCTTTTTCAAAGTTCATTCTATTCAGTCACAGAGAGCAAAAATAATAAATCTGTGTTCCCAGATCTTCTTCCTTCACTTACAGCGCTCTCTTCCCATTTCTCTTTCTCTGTCAAAAAATGACCTATTCTGACACTTTTCCTGTGTTAGATAATAGGGTCGTTGCGACTGGAGAATCTATCTGTAGTTTCACTGAGACATAAAAGACATGCTTAAATTCCCATCACTTGAAAGATCACCTAACTCATGCCTATTGTCTTTGAACTAAGAACACAGCTTTATTATTTTTATAGGCTAAAATGAAAAGGAAGTCCTTAAGAGTCCTCCATTCTTAAGATTTAAAAACTGGACCAGCAAGACCTCAGAGAACTTAGATTCTGGGTCTATAATGAACTCTATAATTATTAATAAAGAATAGGGGGGAAAAAGCATAAAAAATGATGATACCCTTGGGAGATTTTCTAAAATTTTATAATTTCTCCATCCACTCAGGATTAACACTCATTATAAAAATGACTGTTAAAGTTCTACTATGCACTAGTCATAAAGATGTATACAAAGATAAATTTAGCCTAGTCCACACCACTAGGGAGCTTTCAGTTAGGTGGGGATGGGATCAAGGCAAAATATATTTACATAATTAACTACAACCACACTTTTGAAATAACTTCACTACAAGGAAGAATTAAATATATGGTGTAATTGGGGATAGAAATCATGAGGTTATTAATGAGAAAGCTCTGTGGATTCCTGGAGTTACAAATAGAATAGAGCTAATTTAATTCCCAAGTGTCTAAGCATCAGACCACTGGGGTTTGAGATGGTCCTGGGTTTCCTTACCTAACTCAGGTCACTCCACATTTGAGTTTTCTAAGGCAGCACTAAACTTAGTACAGTTCTATTATTCATTGTGCAATAAATGTAACAATAATGATGATATAAGATTTATAAATATAATGATGATTAATAACTATTAATTTCTGAGAAAGTTACAGGCATTGTGCTGAGCATTTTATGCTTCTCGTTTCTCAAAATAGCTCTTGGAGATAGTTATTAATATTATCATTTCAAATTTATAGAGGATAAAATGAGGTCTAGGGAGGCTAAATCACTTACCAAAATTAAACAAGAGCAAAAGGTGTGGCAGGAATGTATCTGAGGCAGTCAGCTTCTAGAATTCCCATCTTACCCAAAGCCAGTCTTTTCTATTATTATACCCTAGCATATGGCTCTCACATTCATTATGGAGACCCTCTTCCACATTCCCATTTTCTCCACACCTCCCTCTTTATTCTGTTAAGGCAGCTTATAGTACTGATAATCGTATGCACATTGAAGATGAATATCCTTGCGCCTAAGTTATCTACTACGTCATGCAGCCTAGTCATTTTCTTTTTTAAAAATTTGAGTGATGGAAATAAATTATTTTTATTTCACCTATTGTTGTGAGGGTTAGTAAGATAATATATAAAATTGACTTGTAACCAAAAAGACTGCATAAGCTCTGTTTCCTGAATATGGTACTTGGCCTTCTCCAATTTTAGGTCCTTTCTTACCTTTTTTGGCCTAAATTACCTTTCCAATTAAATAATTTCTCAAAGTATTCTTAATGCAGAAAACATTTTAAATTATGCAATTCCTAACCATCCTTCAAATTGCAACTTATGTTTCACTGCCTCAGTGACCCCATGATTTTTTGCCTTGACACTGAAGAATAAACCTCCATCATGAATCCCGTGAAAACTATTACAGATGCCCCCGATTTAGGGTGGGATTACAGCCTGATAAGTTCATCATAACTTTAAAACATCACAAGTCAAAAATGCATTTATTACATCTAACCCAACAAATATCATAGTTTAACCTAGCCTACCTTAAACATGCTTAGAACACTTACATTAGCCTACAGTTGGGCAAAATCATCTGGCAACACAGTACACTGTAGGGTATTGGTTGTTTACCTTGTGATCATGTGGTTAACTGGGAGCTGCAACTTGCTGCCACTGCTCAGCATCCTGGGCAAGCATATCGGATGCTTTCCACTGAATGCTATTGCTTTTGCACCAGCATAAAGTCAAATAATTGTAAATCAAACCATCTTAAGTCTGGGACTGACTGTATTAGCACTTATGCATGGTTTGCCTTGTATGAAATGTATGAGTTTCTCAACAGTGTCCCCCTTGCTCTCTCCATTAGAGGCTAGAATGGCAATTGACTTAGAATAGATGCTCCATAAAGGCTTATTGAAGCTAGTTGTATAGTCTTAAAAGTGGAAGATAGTGATTCAAAGCAAGTAGATATGGATCAGATGTTCTTATCCCCTGCAGAGACTCACTGACAGAATCAGTTGTTAGAAGACAGCTTTTATTCTGCTGTCTTTCTTACTTTGTGGACTTTAACAGTATTGAGGAATATCGTCTACATTATATTATGATCTGTCTTTATAGTTTGTATAGAGAGAAGAAGACAAATCAACAATAAGGTTATTTTTTATTTTATTTTTTTTTTGAGACGAAGTTTCGCTCTTGTTACCCAGGCTGGAGTGCAATGGTGCGTTCTTGGCTCACCGCAACCTCCGCCTCCTGGCTTCAGGCAATTCTCCTGCCTCAGCCTCCCGAGTAGCTGGGATTACAGGTGTGTGCCACCATGCCCAGCTAATTTTTCGTATTTTTAGTAGAGACGGGGTTTCACCATGTTGACCAGGTTGGTCTCGATCTCTTGACCTCGTGATCCACCCGCCTCGGCCTCAATAAGGTTATTTTTACAGAATAGGGTGAAAGTTACTCCTGACTTACTAACTCAATGATTATTCTGAGTTCTTAACAGTCATCTTACTTCTTCACATTTTGTTGACTGTTGTCTTTATAATATCATTTGCATTAGCAATATTTGTTAAACAATGCTATTACATGTTTACCTTGAAATCTGTGTGTGTGTGTGTGTGTGTGCATGTGTATTTTCTTTTGTACAACGCTGACCCATTTGCTACATTTTCTATGAAATATGAGAATGGCAATACATTCATCTAGACTAAAAAAAAAGTGTGTGTGTGTGTGTGTGTGTGTGTGTGTGTGTATTTGTACATGCCTGTGGGGTAACCTGATAATTTTTGCGTATTTATAAGACATGTAATATTTGGCCAGGCATAGTGGCTCATGCCTGTAATCTCATCACTTTGGGAGGCTGAGGCAGGCAGATTGTGAGATTAAGAGATCAAAACCATCCCAGCCAACATGGTGAAACCCTGTGTCTACTAAAAAAACACAAAAAGTAGCTGGGCATGGTGGCACATGCCTGTAGTCCCAGCTACTAGGGAGGCTGAGGCAAGAGAATCACTTGAACCCAGGAGGCAGAGGTTGCAGTGAGCTGAGATTGCCCAATTTCACTCCAGCCTGGGTGACAGAGTGAAATTCTGTCTCAAAAAAAAAAAAAAGACCTCTAATATTTAATAAGAGTTAAAGTCTACTTAATATTGTGAAGGTTATGTGGCTGGGAATCACATAACAACCTGCTTAAAAATCTGTAGAGAAAACCATCTGATACTTAAGAGATAGCTTTAATTAAGCAGTCTTTGACACAGATTGACAGATAAGGTCTTCCACACTCTGATCTTTGTCTATATTTTCAGCCCCATTTCTCAGTGTTTCCTCACATTAACTTCATAGTCCTAGTCAGTCTTAACTGCCAGTTTTTCTGCCTCCCAGCACTTGAACATAAATTCTAGAATGACTGCACCTGTTAAAAATAAACATCTTCTGGCCAAGTCCGATTGCTACCTTTTAAATCACTCAATAGCAATTACTATATATTGTTTCACTCCTCTCCTCATAGTACTTTAAATCTCCCATGTTATATCTCTCATAATAATAATTGTAATGCTCTAAGCACTGTTAATCAATTTTCTCATTTAATGCTTGCATTGACCCTAAAAGAAATGTACTAGTATTTTGTTTATTTGCAATGAGGACACTAAGGAACTTTCCCAGTAACACCAACTTGTAATTGGTATGTTTGACAAACCTGCACCTGTAGAGACCACATCGTTAACACTATGTTGTACTAATACCCTTACAGTGAGTGTTATTGTTGTCATTGGTATATTTGATCCTTGCTACTAGGCTTTGTGTTGCTCTGAAGCAGACTTGTATTTTATTTACTCTTCTTGATATTTAAGTAACTTGTGTTCTTAATTTATAGATAATATGTGCTCTCCAAACTGAGCCGTGACTCTATTCACATGTCCACTTGCCTCTAAAAGCCTGCAGGGGGAAATAGGGACAAGCTAAAGAAAATGTTCATGAATTAAACCATTAGCTCATAGACAGAACATGAACTCTCCTACAATTGTTAAAGGGAAACCTAGTTATTGCTATTCATTTTTATAATACATTTCTATTATCATAATTAAAAATTGAATTTTCCAAAATGATTAAAAACAAAAAGAGATTCAGAGTATACTAGCTAACCCTTCTGGTAACAAAATGTTACTCAAATGGGTACTGATATTAAAAATATTCAAATATCATACTTACAATATTCTACAAATACTCAAATAATTTACTAATATTTTATTCAACACTTTAATTTCAAAATGATGAAAAATAAACACTTTAAATTGGCAAATAATAGAAGAATATCACTATTGTCTAAGATGTTGATTTTTTAAAATCATGTACCTATGCAACAATCTTGCATGTTCTTCACAGGTACCCCAAAACCTAAAATGCAGTAAAAAAATAATGAATCAACATCTTAGAAAATAGTGATATTCTTCTATTATTATTATAGTGTATATGTTGGCATAAACAACTTGAAGAGTTTTATCAAAGGACATAAGTAAAAGAAATATTAAATGAGAAAAAGTAAACAAGAATCGATGCTAACAGAAACCAACCAATGTCCTAAGCTACAAAGCATCAACTGAGTATCCTGGTGTACTGTGCAAAAATATGAACACTGAAAGCTAGCCTGATTTTCAGTACAAAAGAGGTATCTTACCATTGCTTCAAGAAAGATTAAAAATGTACTAGAACTAAATACTAATGTACATTTTTTCATTTGGTATGTTATATAATAGATTTTTTGAGAGTAAAAATGCTCAACTACAAATTCACAACAAATGCAAAATCTAATTTATACTAATGTTTTTGATAATGAAGAATATGTTCAAAATATCACAGTGGGAGTAATTCTACAAGAAATGTGATCTGAAGAGAAGAAATTCATGGGTTCTAAATATATAACTATATACGGTTTTATCATATAATTTGAATCAAGTTAAAAACTTTGAAGGTATAGAGCATATCGAAACACCTCTGATCCACAGGTAAAAACCGGTTTGCTTCTCCTCTCCTATTTGGTTATATATATTAATGATAATCATTTTGGTAATTACATTAATGTCAGTTTCCCTAAAATGGTCTATAAACTCAGGGACATGCAATACATTTTGTTCACTTTCAAGGGTTGTTTTATATATAGAATGTATGCATAAATGCACATAGAATAAATGAATCCATGTCAACTTATTAATATTTAAACAAATTACATTATTAAAGAAGACTGGATATAATGTTAATCTGTGAAAGTAAATTTTAGGTGAAATCAAATAGTTCCATAAAATGGGTACAGTATAGGCATTTGCTAATAAACTGAGAAGGCCAACTCATTTCTTGTAATATTTCACTCAATAATGTCTATTGAATTCCTGTTATTTACTGAGCACTATACTTTGAGGAATCCCCAGGCAACACCAGAATGCAGCACAGGGGAAGAATAATCTTACAATTTACCAGATATAGGAAAAAATGGTTAATACAGTTTGCTGATTATCTATTCTAATCATCAACCTGATAAAGAAATCTTTTTTAAAAAACTATTTCTAAACAATCAAAAATATTATACTATCTACTATACTCTGAAGTTTGTTAAAGGGGGATCTCTATGGAATGACTATATGCATTCCAAAATGAAAACAGTTGAGAATCCAAAGGTTTATACAGACAGACTTTTAGAAATAAGCTGAATCTCCAGTCACCCCAAGTTCTTGACTGTAAGCCCTACAGGGAAGGCAAAACAAAGAGAATGAAATTAGGGGACAGGTAGAGAGAATTTCTTTACGTTGCTTGAAAATGCTTGTTTATCTGTCTAGTTATTCTTTTTGCCTTGCTGCCATTACCTTTTAGAACCAATTCTCTTCTGAGTCAATCTCTGAAATAGCCATTTTATTTGTAGCTTGTCATTCTCCTTCCCAAGGGTCAGAATTTACACAAGGCAGGACTAAATTCTCTTATTTATTTTTAAAACTTTTTTAAAATTATACTTTAAGTTCTGGGGTACATGTGCAGAACAGGCAGGTTTGTTACATAGGTATACATGTGCCATGGTGGTTTGCTGCATCCATCCCCCGGTCATCTACATTAGGTATTTCTCCTAATGTTAGCCATCCCTAATCCCTGGGTGTTGGGGGATTAGAGGAAGGCTGCATAAGATGCTATCCCACCCCTAACTCTCCCACCCTCTGACAGGCCCCAGTGTGTGATGTTCCCCTCCCTGTGTCCATGTGTTCTCATTGTTCAATACTCACTTATGAGTGAGAACATCCAGTGTTTGGTTTTCTGTTCATATGTCAGTTTGATGAGAATGATGGTTTCCAGATTCATCCATGTACCTGCAAAGGACATGAACTCACACTTTTTTATGGCTACATAGTATTCCATGGTGTATATGTCCCACCTTTTCTTTATCCAGTCTATCTTTGATGGGCATTTGAGTTGGTTCCAAGTCTTTGCTATTTTGAAGAGTGCTATAATAAACCTACATATGCATGTGTCTTCATAGTTGAATGTTTTATAATCTTTTGAGTATATACTCAGTAATGGGATTGCTGGTTCAAATAGTATTTCTAGTTCTAGATCCTTAACGAATTGCCACACTATCTTCCACAATGGTTGAACTAATTTACACTCCCAACAGTGTAAAAGTGTTCCTATTTCTCTACATCCTTTCCAATATCTGTTGTCTCCTGATTTTTTAATGATCACCATTCTAACTGGGATGGGATGGTATCTCAATGTGGTTTTGATTTGCATTTCTCTCATGACCAGTGATGATGAGCCTTTTTTCACATGTTTGTTAGCTGTATAAATGTCTTCTTTTCAAAAGTGTCTGTTCATATCATTTGACCACTTTTGATGGCATTGTTTTTTCTTTTAAATTTGTTTAAGTTCTTTGTAGATTCTGGTTATTAGCCTTTTCTCAGATGGGTAGATTGCAAATTTTTTCCCATTCTGTTGGTTGCCAGTTTATTCTAATGATAGTTTCTTTTGTTGTGCAGAAGCTCTTAAGTTTAATTAGATCCCATTTGTCTGTTTTGGGTTTGTTACCATTGCTGTTGGTGTTTTAGTCATGAAGTCTTTGCCCATGCCTATGTTCTGAATGGTGTTGCCTAGGTTTTCTTCTAGAGTTTTTAGGTCTTATTTTTAAAACTTTAATCTATCTCGAGTTAATTTTGGTATAAGGTGTAAGGAAGGGATTCAGTTTCAGCTTTGTGCATACGGCTAGCCAGTTTTCCTATCATTTATTAAATAGGGAATCCTTTCCCCATTGCTTGTTTTTGTTAGGCTTGTCAAAGATCAGATGGTTGTAGGTGTGTCCTGTTAATTCTGAGGACTCTGTTCTGTTCCTTTGGTCTATAGCTCTGTTTTGGTACCAGTAACATGCTGTTTTGATTACTGTAGCCTTGTAGTATAGTTTGAAGTCAGGTAGTGTGATGCCTCCAGGTTTTTTTTTTTTTTTTTTTTTTGCTTAGGATTGTCTTGGCTATGTGAGCCCTCTTTTTGTTCCATATGAAGTTTAAAGTGGTTTTTTCCCAATTTTGTAAAGAAAGCTAATGGTAGCTTGATGGGGATAGCATTGAATCTATAAATTACTTTGGGCAGTATGGCCATTTTCATGAAATTGGTTCTTCCTAACCATGAGCAGGAAATGTTTTTCTATCTGTTTGTGTCCTCTCCTATTTCCTTGAGCAGTGTAGTTCTCCTTGAAGAGGTCCTTCACATCCCTTGTTAGTTGTATTCCTAGGTATTTTATTCTCTTTGCAGTAATTGTGAATGAGAGTTCACTCATGATTTGGCTCTCTGTTGTTATTAGTGTAAATGCTTGAGATTTTTTACATTGATTTTATAACCTGAAACTTTGCTGAAATTTCTTGTTAGCTTAAGGCTGAGATGATGGGGTCTTCTAAATATAGAATATGTTGTCTATAAATAGAGACAATTTGACTTCCTCCTTTCCTAATTGAATACCCTTTTAAAGGGCAGGACTAAATTCTAGTTCCTAAAGAGTAGTAAGTTTTACCTCTCACCTTCCCTATGAGCTGTCTTGATGATTAGGAATTAGTTAACTTCTTTGAAGGAGGCAAAGCACAATTTAGAAATGTGTGCTATTTGCACACAGCACATGCTCCAAGTATGTTTTAATGTATGGGAGCTTGAGGGACAAGATGAAGAAAGGTATTTCCTCAGATTACTCTGAAGATCATATATAAAAAGATACTACTTAGACTATTTAGAGGCTCTCTTCAATAAAATGGTTGGAGTTGGCATTTTAATATTTATGTTTGAAGATTAATTCTAGAAATAGAACTTAATAACAAAGAGAATTATATCAATATAATTGTTTTTAGAAGCACTGCAGATAATTGCATACAAAATATAAAGAAATTTTAAAATTTTTCATTACTTATTCTTTAATTAGATTTAGAATATAACTATTATAGCTAATAAACTGCTATAGAGGTCATGTGAGATGTCAACATATTGCCAGATTCCAGGTGAACATAAAATCTTGTATATATGTATATCTCGTGACTACTTCTACGTGTACTTCAGATCACTTCAAACGTATATATGACAAGCTACAAATAAAATGGCCATTTCAATCTCTGAAATATATATACCCTAATATAAATAAATAGTTCTTACAGAAAAAGAAGCCAGAAATCAGTGTCTATAATACAGAAGTCAGTACAGACAAATGTTTAAATTTATACTTTTTATACAATTCTAGAATGTCATGATGGAAGGGAAGTTTTGGCTCTCTTTTCCAAATATTTATAGTCAAAATGGATAATGTGAGGCCTGGTCTGGAAAAGGCTGAATGTCACTCAATTCTCAGGTTCAGCTTTAATGCTTTATGCAGTGTATCAATCTTGCCACTACTGGCCTTCCCAAACTCTTCTCACCGTATGAATTATTTTGTATTTTTTTTTTTTTTGAGACAGAGTTTCACTCTTGTTACCCAGGCTGGAGTGCAATGGTGCGATCTCGGCTCACTGCAATCTCCGCCTCCTGGGTTCAGGCAATTCTCCTGCCTCAGCCTCCTGAGTAGCTGGGATTACAGGCACGTGCCACCATGCCCAGCTAATTTTTTGTATTTTTAGTAGAGACGGGGTTTCACCATGTTGACCAAGATGGTCTCCATCTATTGACCTCGTGATCCACCCGCCTTGGCCTCCCAAAGTGCTGGGATTACAGGCTTGAGCCACCGTGCCTGGCCATTATTTTGTATTTTATTTATTTGTATAACTTCTTTCATTTATTCCCCAAATCATTTTTGAGTGAAAAAAACCCTCAAAATATCTAAGTTATATAATTTAAAGGTATTTTAATTTATAAATGTGTTCGAATTACCAGATGCTTATGCCTATAATTAAAGGTAATAAATAGCTCCACTAGTCTTAATCTTATGGTGAAAATGCCTATGAAAGAGTCACTATGCTTTTGTTTCATCCACATGTGATCTGAATGCACTTGCCAGACTAAACTTTCCTCTTCTCCCCACACCTACCCTGACTTCCATATCCTATCAAATGTCAA
The DNA here is from genome assembly GCF_049354715.1 of Callithrix jacchus. Lineage (NCBI taxonomy): Eukaryota > Metazoa > Chordata > Mammalia > Primates > Cebidae > Callithrix > Callithrix jacchus. The sequence continues at coordinate 21,018,427 of NC_133516.1, read as the reverse complement.
AGGAAATTGTGAAAGCAAGTGTTTCCTCTGTTATCTTGAAGCCAAGCTGTTAACAGTTCTGTGTTCCTTTTCCCTCAGCTGTGTACTATCCTGAGAAACAGAAGTAATAAATAAACAGAGAAGAGGGTTATGTACGATCATTAGAATTTTCACATATGTTTCAGTCCTACGGTGACAATGCTCTGAAAAGCAAGACAGTTCCAAAAGTAGCAGCAGGCTATAGCACCTTCCTTTGCTTCCAAAAAATGTACTGACTAAAATTCTACAGGATTTTGTTTGAAATTTGTAGAAGGCTTTTCAGTCAATAATGAATGTCTGTAACTGAAGATCAAATCTGGAGCTAGAGGATCCACACTACATGTTTTACTACAAATAGAAGTCCCTGTTGCTGAAATGAATAAGCTGTATTTATTTATACCTTGGCCATGAACATTTTGAAAGCTGTATATTCAGCAGTGACATATGGTACATTGAAGGCCTAAAAATCTATTTGTTTTTAACAGAGATGTTCCTTGGCTTTTTCTCACTGTTCATGTTACTAGAGGCTGCTGTGATAAGACTATTTTTATAGAAACTCAGAATAAAATTCTGATAAAATACTACACTCTTTAGGACTTCCTTTAATAACATAATCAGTCTACTGCTTCTAGAAATGTGATTCAAATACACACATACATGGTTAATATATACCACTCTCTTGATGTTAAATAAATTTAAATTCCAGAATTATTTCCTAGTCTTTGCAACTTTTGCCTTAATTCTTCTCCATAGAAACACTAATTCTGAAATAACTATTTCATACAGTTTTCAGATTATCAGAGGGTCAAATCTGGACTGCTAATATTGCTATTAATCTTCCTCTCTCAGTAACAGCATTCCTTCTGGCAACCTCATAATCTTACAGATGTTTGTAGCTCAGTCACTCAACAGGAGTTCCAAATTTAAAGATAGGTTTAAAAAAAAAAGATGCATTGGGGAAAAAGTACTGTAATTTAGAGTGAAGGAGTGTAAGCCATTTTCTAAAAAGTCATTTCAAATGGAAATAACTTTTAAAAGTGTGAAGCCTTTTTTTCAGCTCAAAGAAACACTTTTATTTTCATGGATAGAGTAACACAACATATTTTCCTTGTCTATTTAGTAAGCTTTATTACAATTATGAAAAGCAGCAGCAAGTCACCCTGAATTTAGAGGAAACATACTTTATTAGTTAAGAATACTACTCTGTCTCAAAGTCTTTGGTAATCTCTTCCCTCTGTATTTTTTTTTTATTTAGCTCTTTATTTTATTTTAAAGGGATTTTCATAGCACTGTAGCATATTAGACTGGAAAAGAACATTGAGCACATCAAGCTGCACACGAGGAAAGTTAAACAGAGAGACTTGGAGTGATTTAGGCAAGGGCAGACCGAGAAATAATGGCAGAGATTAACTTTCTTCTGGGTGTCTTATCATTAAACAACCTAACATACATGTCTCTATTGTTTATGAGGTCATTAAATGATATAACATTTACCTCTCTCATTAAACAATATAACATATATGACTCTGCACAAAATAAGTTTTAGGTTTTAAACAACAATAAAACTTATATTTTGACAAACACAAGTACTTAAACATCTTCAAGCCATTTTGTTTTCTAGATGTTATGCCCTATATTATAAACTTAATCCTATATGTTTAATACTTTATAAAATTTTGGCAGTTTGTGCTCAATGTCTTTCTTGAATTTCAAAAATTATTCTTTTTGGATTTTAATATCCAGAACAAATAAAACTACGTTTCTCTTTCTCTCTCATTTTCTAGGGAAAAAGCCAGAAATATTTAGTAATAGACTACTGTGTTAGGAATGATGATATCTGTGTTTCAATCCTAGTTAAACCACTTTCTAGCAATCTCTGAAATGGGACATGGAACAATATAAAAACAATAACTTGGAAGAAATTATTTCAATTATCACTACTCATTATTCAAATTCTAGATCAGTAAATATGCAAAAACTTCATGGTCCTTTGTTGACATGAAATATTTTTAAAATGAGAATAATGGTAACACTTTCACCAAATTTTAAATAGTAAAGGAATTAGTTAATTGGAAAATATCTGGAAATTATAGATATGTCCATATTTCTATTTCAAAGCCTATATTCTGAAATGTGAGTTAAGATTTTCACATAATTTCTGGAGAAATAGGAATGTTTTTACACTGTTGGTGGGAGTGTAAATTAGTTCAACCATTGTGGAAGACAGTTTGGGGATTTCTCAAGGTCCTAGAACTAAAAATACCATTTGACCCAGCAATCCTATTACTGGGTGTATATTCAAAGGATTATAAATCATTCTGTTATAAAGACACATGTACACGTATGTTTATTGCAGCACTATTTACAATAGCAAAGACTTGGGACCAACCCAAATGTCCATCAATGATAGACTGGGTAAAGAAAATGTGGCACATATACCCCATGGAATACTTTCTAGCCATAAAAAAGGATGAGTTCACGTCCTTTGCAGGGACATGGATGAAGCCGGAAACCATCATTCTCAGCAAAGTAACACAAGAACAGAAAACCAAACACCACATATTATCACTCGTAAGTGACAGTTAAACAACAAGAACACATGGACACAGGGAGGGGAACATCACATACTGGGGCCTGTCAGGGGTGGGGGGATAGGGGAGGGATAGGATTAGAAGAAATACCTAATGTAGATGATGGGGTGATGGATGCAGCAAACCACCATGGCATGTGTATATATATGCAACCTGCACGTTCTGCACATGTACCCCAGAAATTAAAGTATATTTAACAAAGAAGAATTTCACATAATCTCTAGAGTTTCTATATCATTTTATTTTTAAGAAAATGTATTTTAATACCTAAATCTCAGGCATCATACTAATGAGTTAGGATAAAAATTAAATATAACATAGTTTCTACTCTTAAAAAAGTATAACCTAGGCCGGGCTCGGTGGCTCAAGCCTGTAATCCCAGCACTTTGGGAGGCCGAGACGGGTGAATCACGAGGTCGAGAGATTGAGACCATCCTAGTCAACATGGTGAAACGCTGTCTCTACTAAAAATACAAAAAATTAGCTGAGCATGGTGGCGCACGCCTGTAATCCCAGCTACTCGGGAGGCTGAGGCAGGAGAATTGCCTGAACCCAGGAGGCGGAGGTTGCGGTGAGCCGAGATCGCACCATTGCACTCCAGCCTGGGTAACAAGAGCGAAACTCCATCTCAAAAAAAAAAAAAAAAAGTATAACCTACAACTCTAAATGAGAAACAAATAAGAGTGAAATGTTAAGTGAATGATGACGCTAGCAAAATGCTACAAAAGGAAGATTTTATAATCAAAGTCTAGTGAGTAAACAATGAGACTGCGATGTGGGCTACGTGAAGAAGTTTTGTAGACAGAAAACTCCAGAAATATTAATAATACTAAGATGTATTCTATACTTTCTACATGCTAGATACTATGCTAAGCATTTGGTAGGTATTTTCTGATAAAAATAATGTTTCCAATTTCACAAAAGAAGAAAGAAAAAAATAACTGTGTGTTATTTAGCTCACACAGAGACATGATAGAACTTATCCAAGATCATACAACTGGTATACGCCAGAGGTGGGACTGAGAGGAGCATTGCCTTATTCAAATCCTGCATAAACAAATATGTTTAGTGAAAAAATACCACTGTGGCATGTTGCCAGAAGGTGTTCATTGAATCCAATCTTAAGAAATTTGAAATTTGTTCTGTAGTCAAAGCAACAGAACGTAATCTAGCATATCATTTATTTGTTATATCACCAACTTTAGGTTCAAATTTTGGAAATCCGGGATTGTTGCATAAAGAATTTTCTGTTTCAGCTCATATTTAAAAGCAAGAAATAATGTCAAAAGTAATGAAACGATTAATAAAATGTACACTCAATGAAATATTTTTTCATGCTAATTATGGATTCATTTTGTAATATTGTTTTCCTACAATTTTTATCAAAATAATGTGACATTGCTCCAATATTTAATTTTTGCAAATTCTAATCAACGTAATTAACCTGAATGATTTTTAAATTCAAGTATTATAAAGGATTTATAATAAAGCTACAGTCCACTGTCTGACCATATATTTCTACCAGTTATGCTTCTCTGAGGCAACCAGTGAGCCTAAATAATATACAGTCTCATTCTACCACTTATTGACTTGATATTTTAGGCCTTGTCTCTCCATGTTGTGCTAAGAGGTAAGAATTTAGCTTATAAATACTACCTCTCTATTTATTTAAATCCAGTAATTATGTCATTATTCTAATTTCTATTCACCTCAACACTCAGACATTCCTAAACCCCATGTTTTTCATGTCATAATCCATAGACTCCCTATTTTGCCTCTTCATTCATAGGCTACTAAATGGCTCTCCATTCAGTAAGCAACCCAAGTTCCACTTCTAATGCCTGTTTTTTCTTTCTTTCTTTCTATGAAGTCTCACTCTGTCATCAGGCTGGAATGCAGTGGTGTGATCTTGGCTGACTTCAACCTCTGTCTCTTGGGTTCAAGTGATTCTCCTGCCTCAGCCTCCCAAGTAACTGGGATTACAGGCATGTGCCACAATGTCCAGCTAATTTTTGTATTTTCAGTAGAGACAGGATTTCACCATGTTGGCCAGGTTGGTCTCAATTTCCTGACCTTGTGATCCGCCTGCCTTGACCTCACAAAATGTTAGGATTACAGGTGTTAGCCACCACACCCAATGTCTTTCTTTTCTTTTTTTTTTTCCAGGAGGGGCAGCCTGTTTATTAAACAGAGGAAGCATTTATTAAACAGAGGAAGCAAATGTCTTTCTTTTATGCATTACTTTTACATTTTTAACGTGACTGATATTCACATTCTCAAGAGGTTAAGACCAGCCCAGCCAATATGGTGAAATTTTGTATTTTTAGTCTCTGCTAAAAATACAAAAATTAATTGGGTGTGATGGTGTGTGCCTGTAGCCCCAGGTCCTCAGAAGGCTGAGGCAGGAGAATTGCTTGAACCTAGGAAGCAATGGTTGCAGTGAGCTGATATCGCACCACAGCACTACAACTTGGTTGACAGAGCGAGACTCCATCTCCAAAATAAATAAATAAATAGATAGATTAATATTTACATTCAAATTTGAAACCATTGCTATATTCATTATTTGACTACAGATCAACTAAAAACATTCATAAACATATCACATTTTTTACATTTTATGGTAATATAAATGTTGTTCACTACAAAGTCAAGAATTCTGCTAAAATTATCTATAGTTTCTTTGCATCCATATCCATAAATCTTCTGCTTCTCACTAGTACATGTTTTAACCACCAAATTTTATAAGACTCTTCTGATTCATACCTCCTCAGTTCCCTAGAACTCATTCCCAAGTTTTCTCAAGCCAGCTCAAAGTTGTTCTAAGTGGGTATCAGAAAGGGAGAAGGAAAATAGACTTTGCTGTTCTAAGACTTTCTATTAAACCACATAACTTTATTGTCACTTGTTACCACAATTATCTGATTCCTTTGTCCTCTCTGAATCCAGAGCCTCGTTAATGTTCAATGAATCAGATTGATTCTCTCTCAGCCTTCAGTTCTCTTTGGGGATTGTTGGTCTTTCAAAATTCTCTGCTACTCATCCATCAGCATTCTTCCGTTTTCATTTTGTGTAATAAAATATGTATTAAAATGTTGTATTTACCTTTTGAAAAATTTTCTATTATTTGAAGGCAAGAGGAATAAAATGTGCATTTTGTTCAGCATAATGAATTAAAATTGGTGTTAATATTTTGATTAATTGATGATACCCTCCTCATTCTAGCTCTTTTCATCTAATCTTCCCTGTCTTTTACTTATTCCATAGTTGAAATTTCTTACAATAATTAATACAGAATGTCAGGATTAATGCAAACACTGGTGCTGTAAATAAATTTTAAAAATGGCTGCAGTTTTCTGATGCTTCCCACTGAGAAATAGTACTCTCATTTCCTCCCATTCATCTTTTCTTTTCTCTACCATCAGAGGAAGAGTTACTTGGGTCATAAAGACTTATTTTTATTTTCCTGAAAATATACTCTTTTAACATGCACTGAGGAAAAGACAGTGTCTTCAATATATGGTGATGGGAAAACTGGATAGTCATATGCAAAAGTATGAAACTAGATCCCTATCTCTCACCATATAGAAAAATCATATTGAAATGGATTAAGGACTTAAATCTAAGACCTCACACTATGAAACTACTACAAGAGAAGTTTGGAGAAAATTTCCAGGATATTGGGCTAGGCAAACATTTCTTGAGCAATACCCCACAGGCACAAACAACCAAGACAAAAAAGGACAAATAGGATCACATCAAGTTAAAAAGCTTCTTCACAGGGCCGGGCGCGGTGGCTCAAGCCTGTAATCCCAGCACTTTGGGAGGCCGAGGCGGGTGGATCACAAGGTCAAGAGATCGAGACCATCCTGGTCAACATGGTGAAACCCCGTCTCTACTAAAAAATATACAAAAAATTAGCTGGGCATGGTGGCGTGTGCCTGTAATCCCAGCTACTCAGGAGGCTGAGGCAGGAGAATTGCCTGAACCCAGGAGGCGGAGGTTGCTGTGAGCCGAGATCGCGCCATTGCACTCCAGGCTGGGTAACAAGCGCGAAACTCCGTCTCAAAAAAAAAAAAAAAAAAAAAAAAGCTTCTTCACAGCAAAGGAAACAGCCAACAAAATGAAGAGACAACTCACAGAATGAGAGAAAATATTTGCAAACTATCTGCCAACCGAGTAATAACCAGAGTATACAAGGCACTCAAACAAATCTGTATGAACAGAAATCTAATAATTTCATCAAAAAATGGGAAAAAGACTTGAACAGACATTGTTCAAAAGAAGATCTATACATCAAATGGCAGTTAACATCAAATGGCAGTAACCCTAAATTTAAATCGACTAAATCCCCCAATCAAAAGATACAGCCAAAACCTAACGGTATATCCAAAGATACACAAAGACTCAAAACAAAGGGCTGGAGAAAAATTTACCAACCAAATGGAGAGCAAAAATAAATAAATAAATAAACAAAAAGCAGGAGTTGCAATTCTCACATTTGATAAAATAGATTTCAAAGCAACAAAGATACAGTGGTAAAAGGATCAATGCAACAATAAGAGATCTTAATACCCAGATACATAAGACCCATAACGGGATTTAGACTCAATGAGACAGAAAATTAATAAGGATATCCAGGACTTCAACTCAGATCCGAAGCAAGTAAACTCAATAAATATTTATAGAGTTCTCCATTTTAAATACACAAAATATCGATCGGCCATTATTAATACTCATTTTTAGAATGAAGCAATATTCCTGTTCTCTCTCCCTCTTTTTCTTCCTCTTTCTTCCTCTCCTTCTCTCCTTTTTTTACTTTTCAACATCCTAGTTCCGCACCTCTACTCAATACATTCCTCTGAACACCTGATTCATTGTGATTCTCCCATCCCACTGAAACCTCCAATCCATAAAAAAAATCTATAAATGGCAAAAAAGCATATGAGAAGGTACTCAACATCACTGATCATCAGAGACATCCAAATCAAAACTACAGTAAGATATTATCTCACCCAGTTAAATGGCTTATATCCAAAAGGCAGTCAATACAAAATGCTGGTGAGGATGCAGAAAAAGGGGAACCCTCACACACTGTTGGTGGGAATGTAAATTAGTACAACCACTATGGAGAACAGTTCGGCAGTTCCTTACAAAAACTAAAAATAGAGTTACCATATGATCCAGCAATTCTGCTGATGGGTATATACCCTAGAGAAATAAAGTCAGAAGGCTGAAGAGATAGCTGCACACCCTTGTTTGTGGCAGCAAACAAAAAAAAGATAGTCAAGATTTGGTAGCAACCTAATGTCCATCAACAGATGAATGAAGAAAGAAAATTTGGTACATATACACAAGGGAGTACTATTCAGCCATGAAAAATAATGAGATTCAGTCATTTGCAATAACATCGATAGAACTGCAGATAATTATATTAAGTGAAATAAGTCAGGTACAGAAAGGCAAACATCACATGTTTTCCTTATTTGTGGAATCTAAAAATAAAAAAATTGAACTCATGGAGGTGGAGAGTATAAAGATAATTACCACAGGCTGGCAAGAGACTGGGGGACTGTGGGAGACGTGGGGATGATTAATGGTTACAAAAGCATTCTTAGAAAGAATGAATAAGACCTACTGTTTAATAGCACAACAGGCTGACTATAGTCAATAATAACATAATTGTACATTTTATAAAAACTAAAATAATGTAATTGGATTGTTTGTGACACTAAGGATAATTGGATGAGGGGATGGATACCCCATTCTCCATGATGTGATTATTTCACATTGCAGGCCTGTATCAAAACATCTTATGTACTCCCTTCATTTATACAATACCCAGAAAATTAAAAAAATTAAAAATTGCCTCTTATTTTAACTGTAGTTGTAAGCCCACAGAAAAACTGAGCAGAAGTACAGAATTTTCACAAGCTCCTTGATCCACATGCATCCAGCCTCTTCCACTAGAAACATCCCATGCCAAAGTGGTACATTTGTTATCATCCATGAACCTCCATGGACACATCATTGTCATCCCAAATTCTTAGCTTACATTAAGGTTCTCACTTGGTGTTGTACATCGGATGGATTTTGACAACTGTATAATGATGTACATCCACCATAACAGTATCATACAAAATAGCTTCACTGCCCTACAAAAATCTTCTCTTGCTTTAACTATTCATGCTTCCCTCTCTGTATTCACAGTTTTGCCTTTTCCAGAATGTCATGTAGTTGGAATTACATAGTGTGTAGCATTGTCATATTGACTCCTTTCACTTAGTAATATACATTTAAATTTATTCCATGTATTTTCGTGGCTTAATAGCTAATTTCTTTTTAGCACTGAAAAGCAATTCCATTTTCTAATATAACATAGTAGATTTATCCATTCATCTATGAAAAATATCTTAATTGCTTCCAAGTTTTGGCAATTATGAACAAAGCTGCTATAAATATCCATGTGAAGGCTTGTAATTATAATTTTTCTTTGATAAAAGTCAGTTAATATGTGAACATTTATTTGTGATGGAAAATACATCAAGTCTTCAAAAATACAAACCAATAATGCTAAGTATATCTGCTTAAAAAGTCCATCATAAGCAATGTAGATATTTTCAAACTCAAGATATTCTCAAGTCCCTTTTTATGAAGTTTTGACAGTTTTCTCAAGGAGAATCTGGCAAGGGAGTTCAAAGTGGTATGTACAAACCATTGGAAAACAATCACCAGTAGTTGTATTCTTGCAGGAAAAAACAAAACCAAACCAGGGTAGTCTCAATTGGATAAAAAGTTTAAAATTTTAATTTGTAGATTAGAAACTCAAGGCCATGTAATCTCTCTTTCAAGGTCTTCCTGAGTGAAATGGTAGCTACTCAGACATTTGATCAATGCTTCAGCTACAGACTGACAATTCTATTTCACTCTTTCATCCATCATCCTCGCTATATTTCCTCTGGGTTTTGAGACCCTCACAAAAAGTCATGTAACTAAGAGGGGCATTCCATCCCCTGGTTGCTGGTCTGAGCAAATGATTTGCTTCCATTATGCTGCCACTGTGAATACACAATTTGTATTAATTTCATATTTGCTTTTGTATAACATACTTAAAAGACACTTGAATCTAAAATTTAGCATCTAACTCTTATGCTTAAATTTTTCAAGATAGTGGCACAATAGTGCTCCTCTGTCTTACGGGAATATTTACAACTCTAATTGGTTATGTCAGTTTACCTTACCCCCTGTAGCTCTTCCAGAATAATTTGTTCCTGAAAATGCTGCTAGTTAGTCTCCATATCTCTCTCAAATGTAGAAGACCTAAGTCCTTAATCTTATACCTAATTCTGGTTCTTTGTTGGCCAATAATTGGTGTTAGAGTTCTTTTCATAAAAATCTCACATTTCTGCACATGCTTTAGCTAAAAGAGATATATCGATATTTGATAGGAAAAGAAAATGATAACCTCTGTCCTCAGTTTCTTTTGATTACACTTAGCCTCTGTCAAACAGTTATCGAAGTCAGGCTAGAAGACCTTGCGGTCACAGAGGTTCCTTTCTGCTCAAGAAAAATGTATAACCTAATTGAGACAGCAAGTTTGCAGACAAAGTCAAACCATGTTTTTCTGAATGGAATTCTACTCCTCATTTGTACTTTTCAGAAAGGTCTTCTGAATCTCTCACAGCTGAGTATACATAATTCTGTAATACCAAAAGATTAGGGTGCTGGTATCTGTTCAAGCAAAACAAAATAGTTGGAAAATTCTACCAGGAACAATGGAGAAAGGAAGCTAGTTTATAAGCATAAATAAAGAAAACATTTTAATAAGCATAAACACAATTCCTAAGAGTAGAATATATTTGTCTCCAGTTTTAACATCACTCTGCAACATGTTTTTCTTTCTTCCCGACTATTGATAGAAAACACACTTGTGTATGAGAGTTACTGCCATCCAAAAAGGCGATTATTACATTCAATGTTTTCATACTATTCTTGTCTTCATTGATCTTCAAGTGCATTGCAATTACCTTATTACTAATGATTAAGTACATATTTAGGAATAATTTCTAAAAGATTCAAATTATCCCTATGATAATTGTATTCTGCTTGCATTCCAATCTGCTTTACTTGAGTGAGGAACAGAAGAATGAAATCACTTATAACTTTACACAACTTTTGAAATGATTAGAACTGAGCACATCCTACAACCTAGGTGACAGTCAGTAGTAAATGACTGCAATCACGCATTTTATTGTGATTTGTTTTTCTTCAAAACTACCTTCATTTTTGTCATCAAATTTTGAATATACCAGTGGAAATATTCCCTGTGTGCAGCCATGTTTTCTAGCATCTCTTTGCCTTCCTTTGATTCAGCATGTCACTTTCTTGTACTTTCTAAGGAACTCATTCTAAAACTCTTTATCCTCTCAAATGAATGTTGGTAAGTGTGGAAATATGGTTAAGTCCCTCCTATTAAAAGAAAAATAAAGTCTCACAACCATAATGAAAAAATCTTCCTTTAAATCTATGTCTTCTCTCTTTCTCTCTCTCTCTCTCTCTCTCTCTCTCTGTCTCTCTTTCCCCTTATTCTTACTACTCTCTCTTCAGTATTTTTGGACAACCTCATTTTTTCATTTACATTTTACTCTTTATACTTCACCTCCCTCTCACTGGTCAAACATTCCAGCCTTGCTTCCATCCCAAACAGATCTTTCTAGGCCTACGAAGGATCATATGCCACTGAACAAAGTGGACGTTGCTGAGTCCATGTGTAATATAATCCTTGGTGGGAGGTACTAACTCCCTCATTCTAAGAACTGTCTTTTTTTCTAAGCTTCCATGGCCCTGCACACTCCCGAATTAGCCCTGTCTTTTTGGTTATATCCATTCTTTCTCATGTGTTCAACCTGCCCATTAAATATTTGGAATTCCTCAATTGATTCGTAGATTCTTTTCTTTTTCTCATACTAAATATTTTCACTGGGAAACACCATTTGGTTACTACATATTGCTAATGATTTTCAAATTGATGTCTCCATTCTAGACCTCTTCATAAGCTTGTTATCTCCAATTAGATATCTTTGAAACAAAAATTATAATATTGTCCCCTGTCTACCACCTACTGGTCATATTCTGTTCTTTCCCTCCACAATGGAGGGCCCCACTATGCAAATCAGTCATGACTTGACTGATGGTCAAGTCCAACCAGTCATGCAAGCTGGAAACCCTGACATCCCCTTTTGCTTCACCATCACACCCCACTTCCAATTCATTATAAACTGCTATATTTACCTTAGAAGGCTCTGTTAAATCTATCCTCTATTCCTGATTTCCAAGGTCACCTTTCTAACCTAAGTCACTCTTTTCCCTGCAAAACAATCCCTGGCTGATTTTTCTGCTATCAGCTTTAGTTAGTCCTCACCTAGGGAATTTTCCTCACTGCAGACAGATTTCAGTTTACATCCTGAATCTTGTCATCTTACCCTTATTCTTAAAATAACTTAGTATCTCTTTACTACATTTGGAATAAAAGACAAACTTTACGGTATCTGTAGGGTGATGCCTTTTTTGGCCTTTGCCTACATTTTCAGTCCTGTCCTATATCTTTTGGCCCTTTGGCAGCTATATTGCACACAGTACATTTAAAAAAATAATCTTTAAAAGATTCAAATTATCCCTATAATAATTGTATTCTATTTGCATTCCAATCTGCTTTATTTGAGTGAAGAATAGAGGAATGAAGTTAGTTACAACTTTACACAACTTTTGAAATGATTAGAACTCTTTTCTGGGAATGCTGATTTATATAATCTTCCTTGTTTTCCCGCCTAGATAATAAAGCCATTCCACATTTTATTGTAATGATCCATACTGTGTTGTACACAGATGGCAGAAATTTTTTTGTCTTTACCTGTTGAGATTGATCACTGAGTAATTTACTTTTTTTTTTTTAGATCTCCACATGGTGTTTATGTAGTCAGCTGGATTTTGGCATCATTCATTGGTTTTTAAACCCATAGATTAAATAGGCATTGATTAAATGCCAATCAGAATGATTTTGAAGTTTTGACATCAGGAGAAGTAAGTCACGAGTTGGATCAGGCTGGGAACTTGATCTTGTGAATGAGTTGGTGATGAGGAAGGCATAATGTGGCACCACCATTCTCCGTGTTCTGTTTATGTCACGGACTAAATGCTCTCACATACTAAGCAAAAGACTCTCACTTTCAGCTTGCTTCCTCTATCATGTTACCATCAGACTTCACCATCATAAATTAACACAATATCTTTAAAAACTTTGTAATGTGTCACTTTTGGAGAACGTGATTGAAAGGAGTGTTTTCTTTTTCCACACGAGCCACACTGCAAACATTGGAGCCAACTTAAAGCATAAACAAAATAACATCTCTGCCTTAAAGCATTCACATTCTATGATAAATTCAGGTCTTTTAAAAACCATGCTGAAAGCTCACTGATTACACTTTAGGAATGTTTTTTACAGCTTTCTGATTTTCTTACTGATTTAGCGACACTACCCTTTTCCAAGTCCATATTGTATCTCACCTGCATCTTAACTCCAATTTGTTCCCTTGGCCTATAGTCTTTCCTCTTCATTGGATCCTGCACACCGATGTTATCAGCATTATCTCACTCTATGTCTAATAAAAGATACACTCTTCTTGCCCTGTTTTCTCAGTATATCATGTCTTTTCACAAACTGTTACCTCTGAACACAATGTTCCCTCTGTCAGAATACTCTCCTTCCTCTTTCCTCTTCACTTGTCAAACTCCTACCCATTCTTCAAGACTGAGCCCAAATGTCACCACTTGTGTGATGCCTTCCCTATATCCCTCAGGCAGGATTACTCATTCTTTCGTGATGTTCCCAGAGGATATCATTATTTCTTATGCATAGTACTGCCATTGAGCTTTTAGTGCTCTTTCACTAGGCTGTGAGCTCTTTAAAGAAAAGAACTATATCTTATTCATCATCATGGGGTAAGTACCCTACCTTGCACATAGTAGGTACTCTATCTATATACATTGATTCAATGCAAAATGGGATATAACAATATCACATATAATATGACACATTAAAAATTTATCTAACTTTCCCAAAAAAGAAAAGGATTCTCTCTAAAGCAGAAAATAACAACAAAAATTTCAGATAAAAAGTGCAAAATATCCATCTGCAGAGAGCTTATACCAGTGCTCATTATTGGGAAACTGAAGAAGAAATATCACGTATAGGTACTACTTGTGGGAATGTGACTGGTTGAGAAGACACATGCCAAAATGTCTTAGCCAGGTTTCCATCGTGGGAAAATGAAAAGTAAATTTTATCAGGCTCAATTTCAGACAGTCATTTGAGCCTTGAATAATATAGCTGACCTGTACACCAATTTGTCATTTTTTTACTAGCAATTTTAAGTTTTCTTTTAAAAGATGACCAATTTAACCAGATAGTGTCACATCTATTCAATTAATGAAGAACATATTTCCTGCGACAAATATGGCATAGTCCTCAGTGAATAGAACTACATCCACACTGAAATATGTACACCTAGTAACGTGGTAATACAAACTTACAAAATGGGATAGCATTATACACAATGATTTCATACTGAAAGTTCCCTTTATGAGTGGGAAAAGAATGTCAAAGTGTTTTGTTGAAGGCCTCTTTTCTAGTCAGGACTAGAAGTCGGTGCTTTTAATTTTAAGCACAGGGCTTCTTTTGATGTTTATAGTGGGTCCCCAAACACGGAACACTTATGTTGCAATGACTGGAATTAAAATATCATTTCTAACTAATAATTTTTTAAAATACAGAAAGGCTGACAATATATAAATAACATTTCTTATAAACTATGAGTTTTCATTTGTCATAAACTACTTAAAAGTTTCATTTTGTGGATATTACTTATAAGTGTATAAAACCCTTTTTATAAAAGCAGCAGATATAATTTAACTTAGTAAGAATATTATAAAGGGACTTGTTCTAAAAATTTTTCCTAATGAAGCATACAGCCTTTTAATAAAAAGCATTATTCCTTCCATTTATTATGTTTCCAGTGATCATTCTTTTGTTTGGCTCCAACACAAACATTAGGGTTATTTTGGGAAAAATTAGAATAATAGCTCTGAGTTGAACAAACACATAGGCATTCATTTGATGTTTGTACCTTGAAGGCTAGCTTCCTTTTCCTTTATCTTTTTCTGGCCCTGTCATAGGAAATTATTAGACCAATAACATCCCTTGTTTCCCAAATCATCTAGAGATCACAGATTTTTACTTTACTTAGTTTTGCTTTCTGAAGAAGACAGTCCTGTATGAACAAATATGAGTGTAAATTAATTATATAAGTTTGGTGTCTAAAAGATAGAATTATTCACCTTTGAAGCTATCCACATTTGCAGTGTTCTAGAAAGTTAGACATTCTATTGAATCTGTTATCTCCTCAGAGCAAAGTAAACTGGTTGACTAGAAGATGTGCTGATTCTCCTCTATTCAAAATGAATCCATGCACTCTCAGCTGACGGAAAATATTTTTGTGGTTTCTATCTTCTAAACCAAATTCTTCTCTCCATTGACAATACTGTGAGTTTTCTCTTTTCTGTACACAATAGTAATAACATTAAAGCTGTTTCTCAAGGGTACATGGAGATAGTTTTTATTTATATAAACCAGAATACATCCTATTATTTATTGCTGGAAAGCACGAATTAGTTATCCACATGACTCCTTGATGATTTGCTTTCTTTTCAGTTTCTTCTCTAGCTAATTCATCACAGATCTTCTAAAATGTTACTTTGCACATGTTACACCCAGCCACAAAAACTTTATGCGACACTCATTGTATATTAATCAAGATAAATATGTCAGTTTGGCTTTCAGGCTCTACAATATGCATGGTTTATTGTATATTTCTCTATGTTTATCTGAATTCCTAGGGATAGAAATGGCAAATTTAAAATATGGCCACTATTATTCATGCAGATATGTTTAAATTAAGAATCTGTACTTCATGCCAGGCTCAGTGACTTACTCCTATAATCCCAGCATTTTGGGAGGCTGAGGCAGACAGACCACCTGAGGTCAGGAGTTTCAGACCAGGTTTGTCAACATGTGAAACCCCATTTCTACTAAAAATACAAAAATTAGCTGGGTTTAGTGGTGCGCGCCTATAATCCCAGCTACTCAGGAGGCTGACACAGGAGAATTGCTGGAACCTGTGAAATGGAGGCTGCAGTGAGCCAACATCGCGCCACTGCACTCTAGCCTGGGCAACAAAGGGAGACTCCATTTCAAAAAAAAATAATAATAATAATAATAAGAAGAAGAAGAAGAAGAAGAAGAAAATAAAGAAACTGTACTACAGATAGCAACACTCTTCATTTAGTGTTTGCATATAAACAAAATCACACCTTCTCTCAAGCAATGATGGTGCTTAACAGATTAGATACAATGATTATTCTGAGCAATTTAAGACACCAATCATTTAGCCCAGATTAGACTTGACTGTTCTTTAGAACCAGCTATTAGCAAAGAAATGGCCAAGGATACAATCTGATTGTATAAATGTTCATTTTGTGCTTTAAAAGTGTAGTGCTACCATGTAGTACCATGCTTTTCGTCTATTGTCTAATGAACATCCTTCATATATATTTGAGGAATGTGGCTTCCTTTGGAGTGGTGTGATTAGTTATCTACGCACATGTTTCTAGTAGTCTCTATATTCTGGTCATGTGAAGTGTCTAATGTATATTCATTAAGTACATTCTGTTCATCATAATGTTAATAATTTCAGTAACTTTACTGGGATTTTTGTTTAATTGCTTTATTAATTACTGACAAAGATGTGTAAAACTCTCCACCATGATTTGTCTATTTTTTTCTGTAATTTTGTCAATTTGGGCTTATTTATTTTTGAAGCTATATTATTAAGAGCTTACGAATTTTAAACTTGTTTCTTTCTGGTAAATGAAGTGTTTATAATTATGAATTGATCCTCCTTGCCTTTAACTAACTGGTTTTTGTTCAAGTATATTTCATTCATTATTAACATTGCCTGTGAGCTTTATCTTAGTTATTATTTACATGGTAAGATATTCCTCACCTTTTACTTTCAGTCCTTCAGCAACTTATATGATACATAACTTTGTTATAACCAAAATTTAGAGTTTGAATTTATTTTCGGTCCAATTTAAAAATTTCTTACTTTTAAATAAAATTCTTTTCCCTTCCACT
This sequence comes from Callithrix jacchus, assembly GCF_049354715.1. Taxonomy (NCBI): domain Eukaryota; kingdom Metazoa; phylum Chordata; class Mammalia; order Primates; family Cebidae; genus Callithrix; species Callithrix jacchus. The sequence goes on along the minus strand of NC_133516.1, from coordinate 21,001,570 downwards.
TACTGTAATGCCTAATATATTTAGGTCCATATCTACGTTATTCTGCTTCTTGTGTATAGTGCTTTACATTTCCTTCCTTGATTTTTCATCTTCCTTATGTTTTCCAGGTGTATCATTTCACCATTACTGCCCCACTTTTTAATCATTGTTTAGAATTTATTTATTTGCTAATCATTCAATGATACTTTAGCAATTACTACATATATAATTGATTTCCTTGACTAATATGACAACTTGGGGCACTTTCATTCCATTTACCCTCACTCCTGACCTACTACTGTGAATTTTAGTGCTGAATTTTTTTTTTTTCTTTTGCAGAAAGTGAATTATTTTAGGTAAAGAGAATAAAGGAGAAGAGAGGAAATTTCCACACGGGGGGTGGGGGGAGGGGATATAAACATGGAGTCCAATGCTGCAATTTTAAACATGTAAAACAACATTGTTTTGTGTAGTTAATGCACATATTGTTTAGCCCACATATTTAGAATGTACTTAAATTGTATTTTCTCTTACCTCTCGGATCCATTTTATGGGACTACTTTCTTAACACCAAAAGAGCATCTGTTAACATTTTATATAGTGGGAAGATTCTTCAGTTTTTGTTTTTCTGAAAATATCTTTATTTCACCTTCAATATTGAAGGAGTGATTCTTAAGATATATAATCCTAATTTAGTAATTATTTTCTTTCAGACTCTTGGAAATTTTATTTTGCTGTATTCTGGCTTCCAACTATTAGTGTTATGAAATAAGTTCTAAACTGAATTGTGATCCTTTCCAGAAAATTATTCTGCTATGACTGATTTAAGAGCTCCTTTTTGTATACGGTATTTTGAAATTTAATTATCATATGTCTAGGTGTGGATAATTATGTTCTACATAGAATTGGCCAGAATTCTTGAATCTGTAAATTATATTCTTTTATCCGGTCTTGAAAATTCAGCCATAATCTTTATTCTCTGTTACATTCTCTATCTTATTTCCTACTGAAATGTGAATAAAAATATTTTAGAGCATTTCAGTCTTAATCTCCTACTTTCTTCATTTTATTGCTGTCTATATTGACACAATTAACTAATTCCTTCTTTGACCATGCCTACTCTCCTATTTTGTACCTTCTATGGAGTTTTTATTTGGGATTTTTGAAGTTTTTGTTTCTGGAAATTTTAGTGACTTGATAAATATTTAAGAATTTTCTGGGGCTCAACTTTGTAATCCCAGCACTTTGGGAGGTAGAGGCAGGTGGATCTTGTAAGGCCAGGAGTTGGAGACCAGCCTGGCCAACATGATGAAACCCCATCTCTCCTGAAAAAATACAAAAATTAGTCGGGCGTGGTGGCACATGCCTGTAATCCAAACTACTCAGGAAGCTGAGGCAGAAGGATCGCTTGAACCCAGGAGGCAGAGGTTGTAGTGAGCCAAGATCATGTCACTGCACTCTAGCCTGGGCAACAGGCAATAAGAGTAAAACTACGTCTCAAAAATAAAAATCTATAAATTAATTATCACTTTTATGTGTTTAAATTCAGTAAACAAATTTATATAATCATTGGTGCGTAACTATGTGAAACATATTTGGGTCTGTTTCTGCTTATTTTATTTATGGTGTATGTTTTCCCTGTGTTTATTTTGAGCTTCATATTTTTCTTCAGTATATTTATGAGACTACCTATAAGCATAGCAAGTTTCAGGGCTCATTTGGGTTTGCTTATTCAAGTGGCTAGAGCCACTAACAGTTTCTCCTTCACCTTAAACAGATTTTTTTCTTGGACCTTGCAGGTAATGCTAATTTGAGTTGCAATTCAGCCTGTTGGCTGACTTGTATGTGCCATATCCCGGAGATAGGCTTATTTGTTTTATTCTTTCTCTTTGCTTCATTGAGTGTCAAGGCAATTTTTCTTGCATTTTGTTATGACTTGGGCAGAGGGAGGGTGATAGTCAACTGCTATTATAGCTTTTGGAGTCCCAACTTTACATAACAAGTGTCCATAAGGGCTTTCCATGTTGAGATAACCACCCAAAGAATTAAGTATACACTCTTCAGTGAAAGTTTATTCAGTGTTCTCTCTACCTTTACCTTTATATCTTTACTTATTTTTGTCCCTTATAATTCTTTTATTTACTTATTTATTTATATATTTATTTTTTGAGATGAAGTCTTGCTCTGTTGACTAGACTGGATTGCATTGGTGCAATCTCAGCTCACTGCACCCTCCACCTCCCAAGTTCAAGCAATTCTTCTGCTTCAGCCTCCCTAGTAGCTGGGACTACAGACATGCCCAACTATGCCCAACTATGCCCAACTAATATATATATTTTTTGTAGAGGTGGAGTTTTACCATGTTAGCCAGGCTGGTCTCGAACTAGTGACCTCAAGTGATCCACCCGCCTCAGTCTCCCAAATAATTCTTATACTAACTTAGAGTATTTTCCCATCTGAAAAGACTGTAATTCCATATTTAACTGTGAATTCTATTATGAACTTCTACCTTTTAAAGGTGTGGGAACTTGGGCTCAAAGAACTGAAGAGGACATTGCAGTTCTTTGAGAAGAATGACAATTTTACATTTTTACATTTTTTGATGTTCTAGTTAGACATGTCTTAATTCTCCACATAGTCATAAAGGACCTCATGGTGAAAGGTTTTTTCTTAAATCTCTGTTCTACTCAGGAGACAGCCTAGTGCCTAGCACATTTGTATTTTCCTTTATTAAAATTTGGCAGTCTTCATTTCCTAAAGATATATTTCCATTCCTCGAGAAAGTGAAAAGACCAGAGTTAATTTCAAAAACCTCAAATATGTCTCAATTAGTTTTTAGGAAGTTTGCTTCAATTAGCAAAAAATGCAAAAATGACTTGACATTTACTTTAATCAGAGAAAATGATACACTATTAACATCGGTTCTGAATTTTTCTCTAATACTTGGAAAGGATTCATCCAAATCTTTCTTAATTTCCACTTTGTGAGTGCAGCCCATGCTTATATTTATGCATCCCTCCTATATGTATCCCACTACATCATGCAATGTAACCCAACACACACACACACACACACACCAGACTATTTTCTGATTAAAATCAGAAGAATCCTATTTGGACCAAATTTGTTGTTTCAGAGATCTTAAAAGTTTCTGGAATGTGAAAATTTAGGTAAAAGACAGCAAATGTGGATAAAGACAGCATTTCCTAAATTAGAATTTAAGGACTTAAAATTTTAATGACAGTTATTTATGTCTTCTAAGATAAATGACTAGTCTATTAGCAGGGAATTGAAATACCAAGGGGTGTTTTAGGAATAATGAAGAAAAATTGGCAAGTTATTTTTGCAATTATTCTATAAACACCAAAATATATAGATCATCTGAATAATATACTTAATATATATGCCATCATATGTCCTAAATACTCTTTAAATTAATTTATAATTTTTGTTTTCTGGACAACTAAAATGTGATAAAAATTGCCACTGGATACACAGCCTACTTCAGAAGAGTCTCATAATAGAGAACATCCGTGAAAATTACCAGGTTGAATTGTCATCCGTGAAAATTACCAGGTTGAATTGTATTAACTTTCAGAAGTTGGGAGAAAAGTCTGACCTTTCAAGAACTTATCCTGGTACAATATTTAGAGGGATGCTCCATGGGGTTCAGTACAAATCAATACCAAACTCCATTGCAGTTCCTTTTTTCCCCAGTGGCAACCTATTTCTAAATGTGAGAGAAAGATACAATAATTTAGTTACCCAGTGATTGCACTGTTCTCAATTCTCAAGAAACACTCAAATATTTTTTTAAACCCTGCTTTAGAGCTTTTTAATCCATCTTGAGTACTAGTGATGCTTAATGCAGTGTAAGAGAATGCAACATCTTGGCTTCTTGGTACCTAAAAGTTGCTAGTAAACTTAGTCTCTAAAATAAGATTGTTCATATTTATGGGTATAACCTGTATTTATACAAAGTAAAAAAGGTCAATTTAACTTATTTAAAATTTAATTAGATATATTTAACTTATGTGTGCTATCATTTTTTTGTTAAATGTTTTATTTTGGGGAAATCAAAGAAAAGTAACAATAAGTAGTCTTAAAATCATATAATCATAATAATCATCAGATCCTCAGATAATGGATTAGTGATGAGAGTATGTGAACTCTATTATTCTGAATGCAAGTTTAGAACTTGTAGGTATATTATTGTTTCCTTTCTCTTTTTTTCTTTTTAATTTTCAGCCAGATTAGTTCAATAATCAAAGAACCTGGGTCAGTCAAATGTCTAACTTTATTCCCCACCTAGATTCAATAAAGCAAATGTGCGTGGTCTTGTATAAACCACTGGGAGGAAGGCTTAGACAAATCTTAACCTTGAGGAACTTCAAGTATAGTAGAAAGAAAGGATATGGTTACAATGACTTACACAGGTCAAAAAGTGATCATGACTGCACAAAAGGTTCTGCAAATGGGAGTTTAGAGATGATGGCATGTGTCTAGGGATGTCATCCAGGTGGTTTCAAACATTTAAAAGCAAACCAGAAAGACAGAATAGAAAATTCTCTGTAAGTAGAATAAGTAACATGAAAAATTCACAGAACCGGAAGAATGCAGTTTGGAAAGGCCATGCATGTGCTCTGGTTTTGAGTGGAAGGTGGTGCAGATAACACCATAAAATGGTGAAATAACAAGCCAAAACAGGAAATTTCATACTACTCTTATTAGTTGATGAATGTTATTTCTCTTCCTTCAAATTCCAGTTCTGAATTTTTAAAGAAGTAATGCCTATGGACTGCAACTCATTAAAAGCTAAGATGGCAGTCGTCATAGGTTTACTCTTTTTCATTGTTTTAAGGGTAGCCTTGATGAAGAATATAATCCATTTTTTTACTTTTCAAGACTGTCTTCACAAAAACTAGGGGAGTGCTTATTTTAGTATCAATGAAAACATTAGAAATAGTCAGTATTGTAGAGCTCAGGAATATCCCATGAGAAAACCATTAGAAAGTGAAAGAACCCACGAATGTCTGCTGTAAGTTTCAAGTTAGGCATTGGCATCAAAGAGAGGAAGATTTGTAAATGCCCTGCACAGGGCAGATTTTTCAGGGAAATCCTGTGCTTGGGGGATGACAACGTTAAAACTGGCCTGTTTTTACTCTGCAACAACCTGAGACAGTCTGAGAAACCAGTGTCTGTTATGTCCTATATGGGAAAGTGTAACAATATGCAGGGTTTATCTGTATTGCAAAGCACAAAGAGACGGTGAGAAGCTTACTGGTAGGTAACTGCCAAAAACAAACTTCACACAAATATTGTGAGTATAACGAAAAGGAAATCATACTTGGATTGAAAACCAACATGCCTGTAAATGGCAATCTGTTTAAGTTTGGATGACAGGTCTGTCCTTAGCTATGTAACCTTGAGCAAACTCTGAATCTTCTTGGCTTCCGTTTCCTTCTCTTTCAAATAGGGATAATAATGTCTGCCAAATCTATTTCAAAGGTATTGTGAGGGTCACAAAAGATAGTGGATGTAGGATGGTTCGAAAGTCATAACTTGCTAAAATTAATAATTATGTTACAATTATTTCAATGGGGTCTTAATATATGAATCTACAGAATTATTTGACCTGTATTATTGTGATGTAGGCAAATTTCTTAAATTATCATTCTTCAGTTTCCTTATCTGAAAAATTAGAATATTATCTACCTCTAAGGTTGTTATGAGAATTATGTGAATTAAAAATTATACAATGCTTGAAAAATACTTTGAGTATAATATGCTTCATTTAAGTGTCTGTTTAATTAATTATTTAATTATCAACCTACCAGTATTTTGAACAGGATTTCAAATACTGAAATAACCTAATAAACTAGAAAAAAACAATGTTTAAAATACAGATTCAGCTCTTGGATGAGAAACACCTGGGGTATTTTTGCCTCATGCATATTTCCAGGAATGACCACAGACCACGTAAGCCAAGATACCTTGAGGCTAGGTCCTCAAGAATCTGCATTTTGTTTCATTTCTTGGGTGGTTCTTATTCCCAGCAAAGTTCTAGAACCATTGAGCTAGAATTCATTTTGAATGGTTATCCACCAACAATTGCCATGGTTTGAATGTGTGTCCCTACCAAATCTCATGTGGAATTGTAATGCCTGGTGTTGAAGGTGGAACCTACTGGGATCTGATCATGGGGACAGTTTCTCATGAATGGTTTAGCATTATTGCCATGGTGCTGTTCTTGTGATAGTGAGTGAGTGAGTAAGTGAGTGAGTGAGTTATCACGAAATCTGTTATTTTTAAAGTGTGTAGTATCTCCCCCTTTTCTTTCTCCTGCTCACAGCCATATGAGGTGCTTGCTTCCCCTTCGCCTTCTGCTGTGATTCTAAGTTTTCTAAGCTCTCCCCAGAAGTCAAGCAGATGCCAGCATCATGCTTCCTATACAACCTGCAGAACCATGAGCCAATTAAAATTCTTTTCTTTTAAATTACCCAGTCTTGGGTATTTCCTTATATAGTGTGAGAATGTACTAACACAACAAATATGTATTTTTTCCTGCTGAAAATGCATTGAGACTATTAATTGCTTAATTTGACAAATATTTAAAATGTACAGATTATATGGCAAGCATGATTCTAAATGCTTTTGATATGTTGATTTATTCTTTGACTTGTCAGTTATGCTGTCATGCCGTAAGTAATTAGAATATATGAAAGAGTGACAGCCTCTGTACAGAGTCCAGTGTAGGTGTACTAGAGGCAGAAGAAACAGAATGAGAGGCAAATTTGAGCTGAGGAGTAAAAGTGATATAAAAAGGAACAACGCAATGGTTTGCAGGTAAACAGGCTCTTCAAAAACAAACTCCTGATCTGCTGTGCTTTCCACTTTCCATATATAAATACACCCAGCACAGCCAGTTTTAGCTACTCAAAGTTTTTCAACTAACTGGTAAATTCCTGAACGTTTAGCAATTGTCTCTTACTACTTAGTCTCTGGCTTCACTGAATGTTCCTTCATGAATAAAAATGTACCATTATAAAGACTAAGAACAAGAATAACTATTGCAAGGGGTATTATTTTAAAATGTAAGGGACATGGATGAATCTGGAGAACATCATTCTCAGCAAACTGACACAAGAACAGAAAATGAAATACCGCATATTCTCACTCATAGGTGGGTGAGGAAAAATGAGAACACATGGACACAGGGAAGGGAGTACTAAACACTGGGGTCTATTGGGGGGAATAGGGGAGGGACAGCGGAGAGGGGGGAGCTGGGGAGGGATAGCCTGGGGAGAAATGCCAAATGTGGGTGAAGGGGAGGAAGGCAGCAAAACACACTGCCACGTATGTACCTATGCAACTATCTTGCATGTTCTGCACATGTACCCCAAAACCTAAAATGCAATAATAAAAACAAAAACAAAAACTAAGATACCAACACACACACGAGCCTAGGCCAGCACAGGGTCAGGATCCTCAATGTCACTGTCTGTCGCCTCCACATGGTGTCCTGCACGGTCTTCAGGGGCAATAACAGCTGTCATCTGTCTTCAGGGGCAATAACAGCTGTCATCTCCCACCATAACAATGCCTTTGGATACCTCCTGAAGGAGCTGCCTGAGGTTATTTTACAGTTAACTCTTTTTGTATAAAAAGAGGCATACACTCTAAGATAGTAATAAAAAGTTTAGTATACTAAATATATAAACCAGTAACAGTCATTTATGATCAAGTATTATGTAATGTACATAACTGTACGTACTTTACTTTTATATGACATAACTGTATGTACTTTAGTTTTATATGTTTGTTTGCACGAACATCACCACAAATATATGAGTAAGCTGTTGTGCTATGACATTACAAGTGACGTCGCTAGGCCATAAGAATTTTTCACCTCCGTTATAATCTTATGGGACAGTTGTATATGTGGTGCATCCATGACGGAAACATCATTATGTGACTAAATAATAAACAAATATTTTCCAACTCATAAAAATAATGTCAGGAGGGTGTAGGAGAAAGAACTTTCAGTTATAATTGAGGTGTTCCCAGGACAAGATAGGAAGGAAGCCCAGGATTTGCCTCTATTATTTCTGGGCTTTCCTCTGTAGCTTAATTTTACCTCTTTATCTTCATTACTCTCATTCCTTTCATTTCGTCTTTATATTTATTAATTTTTCAGGCTTCTGTTTCGTTTTGGGTTTTGGGGTTTTCCTGCATTTAATGGAGGTGACCACATTGAGATTATGGACTATAAGAGCATATTTTAGTTCAGTAACAGTACATCCAGTAGGTCTTTAATAACCAAAGTGATTCAACATTTCATTTGATTAGATTCACTGTAAATTTCTTCTGGATACACTCACCAGTATTTACAGAAAGAAAATGCCCCTGATATCAAGCATTTCTGTGCTCTCATATGATTCTGCTCTCTTTCATGTTAAAATGCAAGATAAGAGCCACCTTCACAGCCAGTTCATACAAAATAAGGCCATACAAAGGTTTCACTGAATTCCCATCACATCACCAAAACTAAGCAGTGTCTACAGCACCATGTTCACAAAACTAGTCAAATTTCTCAGTAAGAGAAATTCAAGACATATTACTACTTATTTCCCACGTTTGCAATGCCCTGTAAGAGTATGTGTTCACATGTATTGCATACCTAAAAATAAGGTAAAATACATATTTCATTTGATCTTTTAGACTTAAAGAATAATCTCATTTCCTCCCCTATTATCTTACTATGCTCTGGGTGACAAAGTATGTGCGTACTAAAATCAATACTTTGAGTCCTGAAGACTGATTTCCAATTAGAATGTTTTGTATTTTAAATCTGGTAAATATGAGGGAAACGAGAAAATACAAAGACATTTCGATTCTGAAATCCTCCGTTTTAAAGCATCAACAATGCTGTGAATTTTAAATCAGTGTTCCAGGCAAATTCTCTTCACATTTTCATAACAAATATTTTTTAAGGCCTTTGGAAAACTTCCAGCCCATCTGTTTCTACTCAGTTTTTATCAGTCATGATTTCCTGTAAAATGTATCATAAGCCTGACTGTCTATCTGAAAGGGGCACATTTGATGTAAATACCATATAATATAGAATTTAATGAATTTAGTTGTCTTTATAGTTTATAAAAAATGACTTAATGTCTCATTTATCAACATAAGCAACATCTTGATTTCTCTATTTTTTAGAATTCTTCATTAGATATTAGAAACCTGTACTACTGAGATGTAGCATGATTCAGAAAATAAGCTCACATTTTGGTGTGATTGGATGTACAATAGTGACCCTTTCAGCCTAATACTCAGATGCTTAACGTCTTAGTCAGAAACCATAGTTTAATAACTTGTACTGAATACCACAACAAGATTTAATAAAACAGTAGAAACAAAGATCATAAAGTAAAATTGTTCATAATATTTCCCTAATTAATCTGGTTCTCTCTCCATTGTTCCTACCTGTCCTCTCATTTAAGCTTCAATTGTTTTCATGTCAATGATTGTGACTACTTCCTACAGATTCTCTGTTTTCCATAGTCTCCTCCCCTTAATGCCACATAACACCCCCATGCTAGGTTAAACATAGCTTTTGGTCACATTTTTCCAGGTACAAATGACCTCAAACTCTTCCATTTGGCAATAGAGCAAGGTTCTATCTCTCTGACCTGATTCTAGCATCACTGCTTTATTATTGTAGACTGGACTATTTACAATTTTGTAAACATTTCCTTTACTTAATAGTTTTTAGTGCCTTTTCTCAATTAGAAATGCTTGCTCCTAATCTCTCTTACCTTCTCAACTCCTCCATATTTACATAGTGAAATCCTATCTAATTTGCAAGTGATTATTCCCATGCTTCCATAACACCTTCGTAGATGCTTCTCCATTCCTTACAACATATGTTATAGTTTACCTTACATTATATCAACTCTATTTTTACTTCTCTCACACTATGTAGTCTTTTGTGTTGTGGTTATTTGTGTTGTAAACTATGAAACTCTGGAGGACAGAAATGTACCTTGTTTTTGTATAAACAATACCATGAAGCATAATGTTCGTTTATGTATTTTTCTGTTAAAGGTGAGTTGAGAACTTTCAGAGTCAGCTATAGTGCCAGGTCATGGGAGTAGAAAGGGCAAGTTGCCTATGTAATAAGAATTCAGGCCGGGCACGGTGGCTCAAGTCTGTAATCCCAGCACTTTGGGAGGCCGAGGCAGGTGGATCACGAGGTCGAGAGATCAAGACCATCCTGGTCAACATGGTGAAACCCCGTCTCTACTAAAAATACAAAAAATTAGCTGGGCATGGTGGCACCTGCCTGTAATCCCAGCTACTCAGGAGGCTGAAGCAGGAGAATTGCCTGAACCCAGGAGGCGGAGGTTGCGGTGAGCTGAGATCGTGCCATTGCACTCCAGCCTGGGTAACAAGAGCGAAACACCGTCTCAAAAAAAAAAAAAAGAAAAGAAAAAAAAAGAATTCATAAGCTCTGTAATCATCTAGTCATGGCCTAAAATTCTGATTCTGCTGCTTACTGTCTATTTGTTTTAGGCCTCCCTCTTTGAGCATTTTGATGGGAGTTTGGAACGACAGCAATCTCAAAAGTTCCAAATGTATTGAAATATTCAGTTTAAGAATTTCTAGTATGTACTATTTGATAACTACACATAAGCTATTTTTTCATTGTTCCTTTTCTAAATCTATTTGGATTTTATTCATCCTGTCAGTGAAGGCAAAGACAAAGACAAAGCTAGAAAAGTGAGAACTGCCGTAAGAGCCGTAGGTACAACCTGATTTGAAATCAGAAAATTAAATTTTTTCATTCTGACCTGGAAGAGTGAAAGTTTCACACTGAGTTACACATAAGCCATATAATAGAATTAGAAGTTTACAAGACACTTAAGCTAAGTTCATGACATGAATAGAAGGTAGGGTGGAGACTTAACATTCAAGCTCAAGGAAAAACTTGAACAAGCTAATGTCGAAATAATAAGGACATTTTGGAGGACCGGAATGAATTCCTTACATCTAGAATAGAATTCAAGAACTCAGATGCATGGGAAAGGCTCAGAGAATAGAATAGCCAGGCCATGGAAGATAAGGACCAGCACTTCATAAGCATCTGTTTGCTTGGGGGATAAGTTCCTTTTTGCACACTTTCTTATTTATTTTAAATTACAAATGAAAATCAAAATTCAAACACAACAAAATATAGAATGAAAACTGAGTTAACATCTCATGCACAGACTGCTCAGAAGTAACCACTATTATCAATGAAATATGTTTTTGTTGTTGTTGTTGTTGTTTTGAGACGGAGGCTTGCTCTGCTGCCCAGGCTGGAGTGCAGTTGTGCAATCATTGCTCACTATGACCTCTGCCTCCCAGGTTCAAGCCATTCTCCTGCCATGGCCTCCCAAGTAGCTGGGATGACGGGTGCCTGCCACCATACCTAGCTAATTTTTGTATTTTTTAGTAGAGATGGGGTTTTACCTTGTTGATCAGGCTGGTCTCGGACTCCTGACCTCAAACGATCTGCCCACCTCTGCCTCCCAAAGTGCTGAGAATACAGGTGTGTGCCACTGCACCTGGCCATCAATGTAATATGTTTAATACCAAAACTTTACTAAGTGTGTGTGTGTGTGCATGTGTGTGTGTACATGTGTTTTTATGTGTGTGTGTGTGTGTGTATAATACATAGTACATATGAGATTATTTTTCTCCCACTTGGTTTGTTAAAAAAGAATGTGAATATAATGAAATAGTAATTTTCCAGCTCATTTTTGTCAAAGTATCATAGAGATAATCTGTATTAGCACATTTCTTAAAAACGACCTCATTCTTTCTAAATAATTTTGTATTATTTTATATTATACATATATAATAACCTAATAATTTCTTATCTGTCAACTTTTAGGATATATAAAATTTTTCACTATTACCAAGTGCTTTAATATCAATTTATATGTATGTATGCACCAACAGAGCCGTCTTTGCACTCATGTCAGTATTTTTGTAACAGGCATTTCAAGATTTGGGTGGTCAAAGTTTATTGTATTAATGTAGCTGGATATAACTGATAAAGCTAAAATGCTCTCTGAAGTATTATTTGCATGCGATCTACTATCTGTGCCTATTTTCATACATTTGGGCTTAATTTTACATTTTCCATTTAATTGCGAGTTCAACGTTTTCTCTTCTCTAATACATTTTAAAAATTGATCCATATCCTATGAAAACTTTCATGTTAAATTGTCTCTTTGTTTTTTCCTCACTGACTTTGGTATAACTTTATAAAGACCTTGTCTGCTCTAATATATATTTTTACCCTACCTCCCTTTGGTCCTTCAAATTTTATTATTGTTTCATTTACTTATGTGACTTCTGCTTTTCCTTTCTCCACAAAGAGAAATCTGTCAAAATTTAGCCTTATATTTTCTGAGTTTCATATATTGTTTAAGATTTTTCCAACTTTATTCACTCTTTTTTTTTTTGAGATGGAGTTTCGTACTTGTTATCCAGGCTGGAGTGCAATGGCGTGATCTCGGCTCACCGCATCCTCCGCCTCTTGGGTTCAGGCAATTTTCCTGCCTCAGCCTCCTGAGTAGCTGGGATTATAGGCACGCACCACCATGCCCAGCTAATTTTTTGTATTTTTAGTAGAGACGGGGTTTCACCATGTTGACCAGGATGGTCTCGATCTCTTGACCTCGTGATTCACCCGCCTCGGCCTCCCAAAGTGCTGGGATTACAGACTTGAGCCACCGCGCCTGGCCTGTTTCACTCTTTCTTACTGAAATAACTGAATAGACAAAAAGTATAATACACAGAGTAAAAGTACAATTTTCAATGACATTAGCAAATCTTTACTCCTTCTAACTACAAACTGCAATGGAAGATTTTCAAATACAGTGAATATGGGACCAATGAAAAGGAAGAGATAAAGAATAGAGATACTAGATAAAGAACGGGTGTGAAAATCCCAAGGGCCATGTTCTACATTGAGGATTGGCAGAGAAGGCACTATAAGCTAAACTGCTCTGACAAGCAGTTTTGGTAAACTGGCAGAATTAATTGTGACAGTGAAGAGGGAAAACAATGAATTCGATTAGCTTTGCTGTTACCAATGACAGTCAACTCAAGAGAAACACATAATAAATCAAATTAAAAAGCTGACATATGGGCTGTGATGGTTAACTGTAGGTGTCAACTTGATTGGATTGAAGAATGCCTACATAGATGGTAAAGTATTGTTTCTGGGTGTCTCTGTGAGGGTATTGACAGAGGAGAATCAAATTAACATTTGATCCAATGGACTGGGAGAAGAAGAACCACCCTTAGTATGGGTGGGCACCATGCCACAGCTGCCAGCTTGGCATGAACAAGGTAGTTGGAAGAAAGTGGGATAAGCTTTGCCTGCTGAGTCTTCTGGCTTTCATCTTCCTCTCATGATGTTTTCTTCCACTCCTCCTGCCCTTGGGCATCAGACTCTAGGTTCTTTGGCCTTTGGACTCTTGGAATTACACCAGTGATTTGCTGGGGGCTCTCAGGCCTTTGGCCACAGACTGAAGGCTGCACTGTCGGCTGCCCTGCTTTTGAGGTTTTTGGCCTCAGACTAAGCCACTACTGTCTTCTTTCTTCTCCAGCTCACAGACATCCTATAATGGGACTTAGCCTTGTGATCATATGAGTCAATTCTCCCTAATAAACTCCTTTTCATATATATATATGTATCCTGTTAGTTCTGTCCCTCTGGAGACCCCTGACTAATACATACGCCTTATAAGAAGAGAAGAATCCTATTTACCTAAAAGGTGGGAATATTAAATACTGATACATTAAGCAAAGACAAAAACATTGATAGGATTGTGAGAGAATAGATGGACAGGATAAGCAGCTCCCATTAAAAGATGAGAAGTAATCATTAATGAAAAAACATGGCACTAATTCATATTGACTCTAAAAATATAAAATGAAATAACAAAATCGTAAGTAACAATAGCTTGAATAATCAAGCTACCATATGGAGAAATTAAAGTAAAAGACACAAAAGAAACAAAAAAGACCCTTTCTGAAAAAAGAGCTCAGAAAATAGATACAAAGAAAACTAATGTAAGAGCTTCATAGTTTGAGTATTGTCTTTTGAGTCTTCCCTAGATGAATTTATGTAGAATCAAAATGAGCAATTCTGTGAACATTCAGAGAAACCATGTGAACACTGCATGTGATTTTGCACAAGGATTTTAAACCATTTTTTCACTCAAATTTTTATGTCAGTTCCATGATTTAAATTTTAAGTTTTTCTATTTTACTAATATTTTAAAATTCATTACAAAAATATTGTGATTTTTTTTAAAAAAAAGATTGTAAAGGTATAATTAACATAACTGCATATTGTTAAAGAATACAATTTGCTAATTTTATCAAATGGTCATTCGATTTTTTTCTTATGTCAATGTGATCAATTAATTTCTAAGAGTTCTTTTAATTTCACTGATATTTTAAAACGTATTGCAAGAAATTTGATGTTTTTTCAAAAAAACAAACAGATTTTAAGGTATAAGTGACACATAATAAACTGCACATTTTTAAAGCATAAAATTTGATATTTTTTGACATACATATTAGTAAATAAAACTATTACCACAATCAAGATAATGAATATATCCATCACCTCAAAAGATTTCTTAGGCCCCTTAGTAACAGTTTCTTTTCTGTCCCTCCTGGTAGTATCCCTTTTCCAAGCAACTACTGACCTGCTTTTTGACATTAGAGATCATTCTGAACTTTTTAAAATTTTATATAAATGGAATAATATATAATCTTTTTTGCAGTGACTTCTAATCAGAACAATCATCCATATTATAGTATGGATGTATCAATAATACATTCCTTTGGTTTGTTTATCTGTTTGGCTGAATATAATACAATTTGTTAAGACAGTAAATTTCTTTTTTTAGATTGGCATTTAGTTTTATATTTATTTATTTGTTATATTTTAAGTTCTGGGGTATATGTGCAGATTGTTCAGGATTGGTACATGTATGCCATGGAATACTATGCAGCCATAAAAAAGGATGAGTTCATGTCCTTTGCAGGGACATGGATGAAGCTGGAAACCATCATTCTCAGCAAACTGGCACAAGAACAGAAAACCAAACACCACATGTTCTAACCCAGTAAACTTTTGTGGACATTTTTTTTGTTTCAGTTTAGGGCTGTTTATAAACAAAACTGTTAGGCATAAATCTTTGTATGTACATAAACTTTCATTTCTCCTAGGGAAGTATTTAGAAGTGGAACAGCAGGATCAAATGACAGTTATATACTTAACTTTTAAAAAAACTTTCAAACTGTTTTCCAAAATGCATCATTTACAGTGTTGAAGCAGAGCATGAGAATTCCAGCTCCCTTCTAGTCTTTTCAATATTTTGTAAAATCAGTCTTTCTAATTTTAAACATTCTAACAACAATATAGGGATAATTTGTTGTGGTTTTAGTATGCATTTCCCCAAAGGCTAATGTCAAGCATATTTCATGTGCTTATTTGTCTCCATATATCATTTTTGTCCATTTTTGATTGCATTGCTTAATAAGTACTGAGTTTGGAGAGTCCTATTATAGGTAAAGTCCTTCAGGTATATGTTCTCTGAAAAGGTGGCTGTAAGCACTGACCTGCTAGATGGCTACTTGGGGGATTGGCTTGGGAACTTGCCTTTGTTTTGCCCACCTCAATGCTTTCTCATGGATGGGGTAGGCTCCTAGGTGACAGTAGAGAAAATATTTAAAGAAAAATACCCTGTACTAGTTGTAGCCACCTGAGGCAAGCAACAAGCAAACCAAAAATCTGCAAGCAGAATTCTGGGAAAGGAGATGCATAAGAGAACAAAGGCTTTGAGAAACTGCACGTATACCAGGAAGTCTATAAGGCAATGTGAATGTCATGGGCTGGACACACATTCAGAGATAACTGAGAAGACCCTAAGCTTTCATTTCTGGCTGACCTTCCAGCTCTGTGCAAGCAGGAGGTGAAGGCTGAAGAAGGGTTGTAACTGACCTGAATATGCCTTGAAGGGGCGCCCCAATACAAAGCCAGTCTGCAAAGACAAAGTGTGTTTTTCCCCCCATGTCTCCAGACATTTAAAGAAATCTCTGCCAGATGACTAGCTGACCATTAAGCTCAAAGAACAAAGATATCAGTGGCCACAGATAGACAAAACAAAAGATACAGTCTTTACAAAACTGATTTAGGAAAGTCACTAGAGAAATAAACACCTTTCTCTGGTGTCTCATTAAGTAGCTTAATAATCAACCTTCTGAGTTCTTCATCTGGCAATTTAGAGATTTATTCTTGGCTTGGATTCATTGCTGGGGAGCTAGTGTAATATTTTGAGGATGTTAGGGAGCCCTAATTTGTCATATTACCAGAATTACTTTTCTGGTTCCTTCTCATTTGGATAGAGTATTTGTTCAAAGTGTTCTTTATTTTTGTTCAACTGGACTCTTTGTCTTTTAATTTCTCTTTTTTACCCTTTGAGGATGTAACTTTAATATTTCTATGGGAAAACCAGCTGTGAACCTGGCAGATTTTCCTTTATAGTTTACTTGATGCTTTTGTCTCACGGGTCCTAAGATTCTTTTCTTTGTCTTGACTTTAGATAACCTGATCAATATGTGCCTACATGATGATCTTTTTGCAATGAATTTCCCAAGAGTACTTTGAGATTTTTGTATTTAAATCCCAAATCTCTAGATGAGAGAATTTGAAAACATAATTTGAAGACATATAATCAAAATGAAACACACAAAACTAAATGACTTAAAAACTGAATAGATGATTCATGAACAGTTGGAAAAACTTCAAGCAGCAAAGTATAAGGGCAACTCAAGTCTCCAAAGGGGAGCGGGTCAGAAAATATTTAAAGAAAAAAATATTTTAAAAGCTAATGGCCAAAACATTTTAAAATACAGCAAAATCTATAAAACCACAGATTCAGTAAGTTTAATAATCCCGTGTCTTAATAAATGTGAGGAAAATGACACCAGGAGTTCAGAAAATAAAATTGTTTCAAAATGCTAAGGAAAACATATTTTAAAAGTGAGAGAGAAAAACAAATGGCATACAGAGAAGTCAAAAATTGTTTTTCTGTAATATATATATATATAAAACATAATATATATACATCTGTAATAATATATCAGATTATATATTAGGCATTGTGGGTGAGGTGGGCAGATCACTTGAGTCTAGGAGTTTGAGACCAGCCTGGGCAACATGACAAAAACCCATCTCTACAAAAAATACAAAAATTAGCTGGGTGTGGTGATGCACAACTGTAGTTCCAGCTACTGGAAAGGTGGAAGTAGGAGAATCACTTGAGCCTGGAAGGTGGAGGTTGCAATGAACCAAGATTATGTCAGCCTAGTTGACAGTGAGACCCTGTCTCAAAATATATATACATGCACACACATACAGATAATATAAAAATAAATATAAATTTATATTTTCTAATTTTATAAAAATGTATTATTTTAATTATTTTTATACATATGTGTGTGTGTATGTGTGTGTATATATATGGATATATATATATATATGAAGAGACAGAGAGAGCCCTTGGGGGGGTCATACAGTCTGTCACATTTACTCAACTCTGCCAATGTACTACAAAAGCAACCATAGATAATATGTAAATGAATGGCTGTGGCTGTGTTTCAATAAAACTTTATTTAAAAACCACAGAATATAGTTTGTAGACATCTGATGTAGAGAAACAAAATATATGAGAACAAATATACAAGATAGTATATTTCTTATCAGAAACAATGAAAAATAGAAGATAGTGGAACAACATCTTCAAAGGACTAAAAGAATGAAACTTTTAACCTAGAATTTTTTACCAGATTAAAATACCTTTTATAAAAGGAGGAATAAAACTATTTCAGATATACAGAAGCTGAGTGAATTTATGATCAGTATATTCATACTGTAAGAAGTATTAAAAGAAGTTCTTTAGGCAGAATGAAAATAATATCAGAATAAAACCTGGATGTATACTTTTTCTTTCACTATGCTTTTCCTGTTGATTTTTCTACTATTCCTTCCTTCCTTCCTTCCTTCCTTCCTTCCTTCCTTCCTTCCTTCCTTCCTTCCTTCCTTCCTTCCCTTTCTTTTTTCTTTCTTTCTTTCTTTCCCCTCTCCCTCTCCCTCTCCCTCTCCCTCTCCCTCTCTCTCTCTTTCTTTCTTTCTTTTTTTTTTTTTTTTTACAGAGTTTCACTCTTGTTGCCCAGGCTGGAGTGCAATGGTGCAATCTCGGCTCACTGCAACCTCCACCTCCTGGGTTCAGGCAATTTTCCTGCCTTAGCCTCCAGAGTAGCTGGGACTACAGATGTGCGCCACCATGCCCAGCTAATTTTTTTGTATTTTTAGTAGAGACGGGGTTTCACCATGTTGACCAGGATAGTCTTGATCTCTTGACCTCATGATCCACCCGCCTTTTGTATTAGCTGAGATATAATAAAGAATTTTCAGTTTATTTCTTTTATATAAACATTTACAACAATCCATTTGCTTCGAAGAATCTCTTTCTCTGCATCTATAAGCTTTCCTCTGGTATGCTTTTATTGTGTATTTTATTATTATTGTTTTAAGTAATTTAAAGTTTTCCTTAAGTTTTTTCATCAATGAGTTGATCTCAATAATCAATGAGTTGCTAAATGCAGTGTCTTTTATAAATTTCTAAATGTATTGCAATTTACAAATATTTTCGTTATTTATTCTAACAATGATGTTGTGTTCAGAGATAACATTCTATACCAAAAGTCAGCAAATTGTAGTTTCTGAGTCAAATACTGCCTGCCAGGTATTTTTCTAATAAACTTTGATTGAAACACATCTAAGCTCATTTATTTAAATGTTTTCTATTAATGTTTTTAAGTTACAATGGCAAAAGTAAGTGGTTATATTACAGAATGTATGCTGTGCAAAGCCTATTTAGGCCTTTTACACTAACAAATTTGCTAAGGGCTATCCTACAAGAAAGCTGTTTTTAAGCAATTTGTTGACACTGATTTACACCGTGATAAAGAATAGACTTGTATCAGTTTTCTGCATGTGCTTGAGACTAATACATACCGTCTAAATTTCATATATAATACCTTGTTCAAATCTTCATTGAAGTGCAATTTTATAAAAATCTGCTTGGGATGTTTCTTTGATGCCTAGTCTGTTGAGGATTTTTAGACTTTTATCATGAAGGGGTGGTAAATTTTAATGAGGTATTTTCTCCATCTATTGAGATTATCATATAATTTTTACCTTTAATTCTATTTACATGTTGAATCAAATTTATTGAGCCAGCTTTGCATCCCAGAAATAAAACCTACTTGATTGTGGTCTGTTCACTTTTTGATGTGCTGCTGGAATTGGTTTGCCAGTATTTCACTGAGGATTTTTGCATTTATGTTCATCAGAGATATTGGCCTGAAGTTTACTTATTTGTTTTTTTTTTTCAAAATAATAAAAGCATCTATGACAAACCTATGGTAAACATCATACGGAATGGCCAAAAGGTAGAACCATTCCCCTTGATTACTGAAACAAGATAAGGATGTCCACTCTCACCACTCGTATGCAACATAGTACTGGAAGTTCTAGCCTAGCAACCAAGCAACAGAAAGACATAAAAGGCATCCAAATAGGAAAATTAAAAATCATACAATATCTTTCTTCACTGACGATGTAATTCTATAACTAGGAAAGTGTAAAGACTCTGCCAAAAGACTCCTATAACTAATAAATGATTTCAGGATACAAAAGCAATGAATGAAAATTAGTAGCATTTCTATACACAAACAACATCTAAGCTGAGAGTGAAATCAAGAACACAATCCCACTTACAATAGCCACACACACAAAAAATGAAGTTCCTGGGAATACAGATAACCAAGGATGTTAAAGAGCTCCACCAGGAGAAAACACTACTGAAAGAAACACAACTGAAAGAAATCAGATGCGATGCAAATAATAGAAAAACTGTCTATGCTCATGGACTAAAAGAATCAACATCATTAAAATGGCCATATTTCCCAAAGCAATCTACAGACGAAGTGCTACGCCTATAAATCTACCCATGTCATTCCTCACAGAGTTAAAATAAAAAACTATTCTAAAATTCATATAAAACCAAAAAGAACCTGAATAGGCAAAGCAACTCTAAGCAAGAAGAACAAAGCTGGACACATCACATTACCCAACTTCAAACTATATTGGTTACTAACAATAACCAATATACCATGATACTGGTACAAAAACAGACACATGGGCGAATGAAATAGAAGAGAAAACTCAGAAACGAAGTCTTACATGTCCAATCATCTGATCTTCGACAAGGCCAACAAAAACAAGCAATGGGGAAAGGACTCCCATTTAATAAATCATGCTGGGATAAATGACTAGCCATAAGTAGAAGAATAAAACTTGGCCCCTACATTTCACCATATACAAAAATTAACTCATGATGAATTAAAGATTTAAATGTAAGACTTCAAACGATAAAAATCCTAGAAGAAAACCTAGGACATACCCTCCTGATATCAGCTGTGGCAAAGAATTTTTGGCTTAGTCAACAAAAGCAATTGCAGTAAAACCAAAATTTGACAAGTATTGCCTAATGAAACTAAAGAGCTTCTGCACAGCAAAATAAACTGTCAGCAGATTAAACAGACAACCTATACAATGGGAGAAAATATTTTCAAACTATACATCTGAAAAAGGTTTAATATCCAGAATCTGTAAGGAACTTAATAAACAAAAACAACACCATTAAAAATGGGCAAAGGACATGAACAAACATTTCTCAAAAGACATAGGAGTAGTCAAAAAGTATTAAAAATGTTCAGCACCTGAGAAGATGTGGAGAAATAGGAATACTTTTACATGGCTGGTGAGAGTGTAAATTAGTTCAACCATTGTGGAAGACAGTGTGGCAATTCCTCAAGGACCTAGAAATAGAAATTCCATTTTATCCAGCAATCCCATTACTGGGTATATGTCCAAAGGACTATAAATAGTTCTAATATAAGGACACATGCACACGAATGTTCATTGCAGCACTGTTTACAATAGCAAAGACCTGGAATCAACCCAAATGCCCATCGATGATAGACTGGACAGGGAAAATGTGGCACATATACACCATGGAATATTATGCAGCAATCAAAAACGATGAGTTTTTGTCCTTTGTAGGGACATGGATGAATCTGGAGAACATCATTCTCAGCAAACTGACACAAGAACAAAAAATGAAATACCGCATATTCTCACTCATAGGTGGGTGATGAACAATGAGAACACATGGACACAGGGAGGGGAGCACTACACACTGGGGTCTGTTGGGGGGAATAAGGGAGAGACAGTGGGGGATGGGGAGTTGGGAAGAGATAGCATGGGGAGAAATGCCAGATATAGGTGAATGGGAGGAAGGCAGCAAATCACACTGCCACGTGTGTACCTATGCAACTATCTTGCTTGTCCTTCACATGTACCCCAAAACGTAAAATGCAATTTAAAAAAAGTTCAGCACCACTAATTATTAGAGAAATGCAAATCAAAGTGACAATGAGGTGGCATCTCACATCAGCCAGAATGGCTATTATTAAAAATCCAAAAAAACAACAGATATACTGGTGAGACTGTGGAGAAAAGGGAACACTTACACACTGTTGGTGGGAATGTAAATTAGTCAACCACTGTGGAAAGCAGTTTGGAGCTTTCTCAAATAGCTAAAAATGGAGCTACCATTCAATCCAGTGGCACCATTACTGGGTATACACCCAAAGGAAAATAGATCATTATACCAAAAAGACATATGCACTTACATGCTCATCACCACACTATTCACAATAGTAAAGATAGAATCAGCCTAGTTGTCTAAAAATGTGGTACATGTTCACCATGGTATACTATACAGTCATAACAAATAATAAAATCATGACCTTTGCACCAACATGGATGAGGCTGGAGGCCATTATCCTAAGTGAACTAAGACAGGAGCAGAAAACCAAATTTTGCATGCTCTCACTTATAAGGAGGAGTTAAACTTTGAGCACACATGGACATATAAACATGGGAACAAAAGAGACCACAGACAACTAGAGAGGGGATGGAGGGAGAGAAGGGTGGATTGAAAAATTAACTGTTGGGTACTATGCTCACTACCTGAATGCAGTATACTCATGTAGAAAACCTGCATATGTACTCCCTATATCTAAAATGAAAGTTGATTAAAAAAAAAAGAAATCTACAGGGTAGAAAACCAAAATATGTAATAAACATATGGTACCAAAAAATCTGCTTGGTGCTTCAGTAGTTCAGAAAAAGTGTTTTGAGTTTTGATGATGTGTGGTAAATTCATCTAATTTTCTTGTAAATCTATTAATATTTCAAGTTATTTTATTGAGTAATTAGGTTTTTAAAATTATCATTAATGTTCTGATAATTAGATTCTTATAAAAATAAAGTGGCACTGTCTATCTCTAATTTTATTCTTCTTTCAGTCATTATTGTCTGCTATTGATACAGTCACACCATCTCCATTGTGTACTATTCTTCTAATACATGTTTTTAATACTCTTTCAACATTTTCAAAGCATTGTACCTTAAACTTTTTAAAAAGTCCATATAGGTAGTTTTCAAAATTCAGTCTCAAATTGCTTTTTGTAGTCAGTTGATTTCATTTATGCATATCCTGATAATATATTTATACCTTTTTTATTGCATTTTAGGTTTTGGGGTACATGTGCAGAACATGCAAGATAGTTGCATAGGTACACACATGGCAGTGTGTTTTGCTGCCTTCCTCCCCTTCACCCACATTTGGCATTTCTCCCCAGGCTATCCCTCCCCAGCTCCACCTCCCCCGCTGTCCCTCCCCTATTCCCCCTGATAGACCCCAGTGTGTAGTACTCCCTTCCCTGTGTCCATGTGTTCTCATTGTTCATCACCCGTCTATGAGTGAGAATATGCGGTAATTCATTTCTGTTCTTGTGTCAGTGTGCTAAGAATGATGTTCTCCAGATTCATCCATGTCCCTGCAAAGGACGCGAACTCATCATTTTTGATTGCTGCATAATATTCCATGGTGTTTATGTGCCATATTTTCCCAGTCCAGTCTATCATCGATGGGCATTTGGGTTGGTTCCAGGTCTTTGCTATTGTAAACAGTGCTGCAATGAACATTCGTGTGCATGTGTCCTTATAGTAGAACGATTTATAGTCCTTTGGATATATACCCTATAATGGGATTGCTGGGTCAAATGGAATTTCTATTTCTAAGTCCCTGAGGAATCGCCACACTGTCTTCCACAGTGGTTGAACTAATTTACACTCCCACCAGCAATGTAAGAGTGTTCCTATTTCTCCACATCCCCTCTAGCATCTGTTGTCTCCAGATTTTTTAATGATCACCATCCTAACTGGCATGAGATGTTATCTCAATGTGGTTTTGATTTGCATCTCTCTAATGACCAGTGATGATGAGCATTTTCTCATGTTTGTTGGCCTCATGTATGTCTTCTTTTGTAAAGTGTCTGTTCATATCCTTTGCTCATTTTTGAATGGCCTTGTTTTTTTTCTTGTAAATCTGTTTGAGTTCTCTGTAAATTCTGGATATCAGTCCTTTGTCAGATGGGTAAACTGCAAAGATTCTTTCCCATTCTGTCAGTTGCCGATTCACTTTAGTGACGGTTTCTTTTGCCGTGCAGAAGCTGGAAGCTGTGGAGTTTGATTAGGTCCCATTTGTCTATTTTGGCTTTTGTTGCCAATGCTATTTGTGTTTTGGTCATGAAGTCCTTGCCTACTCCTATGTACTGAATGGTTTTGCCTAGATTTTCTTCTAGGGTTTTTATGGTGCCAGGTCTTATTTTTAAGTCTTTAAGTCACCTGGAGTTGGTTTTAGTGTAAGGTGTCAAGAAGGGGTCCAGTTTCTGCTTTCTGCACATGGCTAGCCAGTTTTCCCAACACCATTTATTAAACAGGCAGTCCTTTCCCCATTGCTTGTTTTTGTCAGGTTTATCAAAGATTGTATGGTTGTAGATATGTTGTGTTGTCTCCGATGCCTCTGTTCTGTTCCATTGGTTTATATCTGTGTTTTGGTACAAGTACCATGCTGTTTTGATTACTGTAGCCTTGTAGTATAGTTTGAAGTCCAGTAGTGTGATACCTCCTGCTGTGTTCTTTTTGTTTAGAATTGACTTGGCTATGCGGGTTTTCTTTTGGTTCCATATGAAGTTCAAGGTGTTTTTTTCCAGTTCTGTGAAGAAAGTCAATGGTAGATTGATGGGAATAGCATTGAATCTGTAAATTACTCTTGGCAGTATAGCCATTTTCATGATATTGATTCTTCCTAACCATGAAAATGGAATGTTTCTCCATCTGTTTGTGTCCTCTCTTATTTCGTTGAGCAGTAGTTTGTAGTTTTCCTTGAAGAGGTCCCTTACATTCCTTGTAAGTTGTATTCCTAGGTATTTTATTCTCTGTGTAGCAATTGTGAATGGCAGTTCGTTCTTGATTTGGCTCTCTTTCGGTCTGTTATTGGTGTAGAGTAATGCTTGTGATTTTTGCACATTGATTTTATATCCTCAGACTTTGCTGAAGTTGCTTATCAGCTTCAGGAGATTTTGGGCTGAGACGATGGGGTCTTCTAGATATACTATCATGTTGTCTGCAAATAGAAACAATTTGGCTTCCACCTTTCCTATTTGAATACCCTTTATTTCTTTTTCTTGCCTGATTGCTCTGGCTAGAACTTCCAGTACTATATTGAATAGGAGTGGTGAAAGAGAGCATCCTTGTGTAGTGCCGGATTTCAAAGGGAATGCTTCCAGTTTTTGCCCATTGAGTATGATATTAGCTGTTTGTTTTTCATAAATAGCTTTTATTATTTTGAGATACGTTCCATCAATACCGAGTTTATTGTGGGTTTTTAACATAAAGGGCTGTTGAATTTTGTCAAAGGCCTTCTCTTTGTCAATTGAGATAATCATGTGGTTTTTGTTTTTGGTTCTGTTTATGTGGTGAATTACATTTATAGACTTGCATATGTTGAAACAGCCTTGCATCCCTGGGATGTATCCTACTTGATCATGATGGATAAGCTTTTTGATGTGCTGTTGCAATCGGCTTGCCAGTATTTTATTGAAGATTTTTGCAACTAGATTCATCATGGATATTGGCCTGAAGTTTTCTTTTCTTGTTGAGTCTCTGCCTGGTTTTGGTATCAGAATGATATTGGTCTCATAAAATGATTTGGGAAGGATTCTCTCTTTTTGGATTATTTGGAATAGTTTCAGAAGGAATGGTACCAGCTCCTCTTTTTGTGTCTGGTATAATTTGGCTGTGAATCCATCTGGACCTGGGCTTTTTTTGTGTGATAGGCTCTTAATTGCTGCCTCGACTTCAGACCTTGTTATTGGTCTATTCATAGTGTTGGCTTCCTCCTGGTTTAGGCTTGGGAGGACATAGGAGTCCAGGAATTTATCCATTTATTCCAGGTTTACTAGTTTATGTGCATAGAGTTGTTGGTAATAATCTCTAATGATATCTTGAATTTCTCTGGAATCTGTGGTGATTTCCCTTTATCATTTTTTATTGCATCTATTTGGTTGTTCTCTCTTTTCTTTTTTATCAATCTGACTATGGTCTGTCTATTTTGATGATCTTTTCAAAAAACCAGCTCCTACATTTATTGATTTTTTGAAGGGTTTTTCGTGTCTCTATCTCCTTCAGTTCTGCTCTGATCTTAGTTATTTCTTGTCTTCTGCTAGGTTTTGAGTTTTTTTTGATCTTGCTCTTCTAGCTCTTTCAATTTTGATGATAGGGTGTCAATTTTGGATCTCTCCACTCTTCTCATATGGGCACTTATTGCTATATATTTTCCTCCAGAGACTGCTTTAAATGTGTCCCAGAGATTCTGGTATGTTGTGTCTTCGTTCTTGTTTGTTTTGGAGAACTTCTTTATTTCTGCCTTCATTTCATTGTTTATCCAGTCAACCTTCAAGAGCCAGTTGTTCAGTTTCCATGAAGCTGTGCGGTTCTGAGTTAGTTTCTGAATTCTGAGTTCTAACTTGATTGCACTATGGTCTGAGAGACTGTTTGTTATAATTTCAGCTGTTTTGCATTTGATGAGGAGCGCTTTACTTCCAATTATGTGGTCAATTTTAGAGTAGGTGTGATGTGGTGCTGAGAAGAATATATATTCTGTGGATTTGGGGTGGAGAGATCTGTAAATGTCTATCAGGTTTGCTTGTTCCAGGTTTGAGTTCAAGCCCTGGATATCCTTGTTGATTTTCTGTCTGGTTGGTCTGTCTAATATTGACAGTGGAGTGTTAAAGTCTCCCACTATTATTGTGTGGGAGTCTAAGTCTCTTTGTAAGTCATTAAGAACTTGCCTTATATATCTGGGTGCTCCTGTATTGGGTCCATATATATTTAGGATCGTTAGCTCTTCTTGTTGTATCAATCCTTTTACCATTATATGATGTCCTTCTTTGTCTCTTTTGATCTTTGTTGCTTTAAAGTCTATTTTATCAGAGACGAGAATTGCAACTCCTGCTTTTTTTTTTTTTGCTCTCCATTTGCTTGGTAAATCTTCCTCCATCCCTTTATTTTGAGCCTTTGTGTATCCTTTCATGTGAGATGGGTTTCCCAGATATAGCACACCGATGGGTTTTGGATTTTTATCCAATTTGCCAGTCTGTGTCTTTTGATTGGTGCATTTAGTCCATTTACATTTAGGGTTAATATTGTTATGCGTGAATTTGATACTGCCATTTTGATGCTAGCTGGGTGTTTTGCTCATTAGTTGATGCAGATTTTTCATTTGGTTGATGCTTTTTAGCATTTGGTATGATTTTGGAATGGCTGGTACTGGTTTTCCTTTCTATGTGTAGTGCCTCTTTCAGTTCTTGTAAAGCAGGCCTGGTGGTGACAAAATCTCTGCGTACTTGCTTGTTTGCAAAGGATTTTATTTTTCCTTCACTTCTGAAGCTCAGTTTGGCTGGATATGAAATTCTGGGTTGAAAGTTCTTTTCTTTAAGGATGTTGAATATTGGCCCCCACTTTCTTCTGGCTTGTAGAGTTTCTGCGAAGAGATCTGCTGTGAGTCTGATGGGCTTCCCTTTGTGGGTGACCTGACCTTTCTCTCTGGCTGCCCTTAGCATTTTCTCCTTCATTTCAACCTTGTTGAATCTGACAATTATGTGCTTTGGGGTTGCTCTTCTTGCTGAATATCTTTGTGGTGTTCTCTGTATGTCCTGGACTTGGATATTGGCCTGCCTTGCTAGGTTGGGGAAATTTTTCTGGATAATATCCTGAATAGTATTTTCCAGCTTGGATTCATTCTCTTTGTCACATTAAGGTACACCTATCAAACGTAGATTAGGTCTCTTCACATAGTCCCACATTTCTTGGAGACTTTGTTCATTCCTTTTTGTGCTTTTTTCTCTAATCTTGGTTTCCCATTTTATTTCATTGAGTTGATCTTCGACTTCTGATATTCTTTCTTCTGCTTGGTCAATTCAGCTGTTTAAACTTGTTCATGCTTCGTGAAGTTCTCGTGTTGTGGTTTTCAGCTCCTTCAATTCATTCATATTCCTCTCTAAGTTGTCCATTCTTGTTACCATTTTTTCAAATCTTTTTTCAAGGTTCTTAGTTTCTTTGCATTGATTTAGAACATGTTCTTTCAGCTCAAGGAAGTTTCTCATTACCCACCTTCTGAAATCTGATTCTGTCATTTCATCACAGTCATTCTCTGTCCAGCTTTGTTCCCTTGCTGGTGAGGAGTTTTGGTCCTTTGTAGGAGGCAAGGTGTTCTGGTTTCGGGTGTTTTCCTTCTTTTTGCACTGGTTTCTTCCCATCTTTGTGGATTTATCCACCTGTCGTCTGAGTAGTTGCTGACTTTTCGATTGGGTCTCTGAGTGGATGCCCAGATTGTTGATGATGAAGGATTTCTGTTTCTTAGTTTTCCTTCTAACAATCTAGCCCCTCTGCTGTAAGAGTGCTGAGGTCCATTCCAGGCCCTGCTTGTCTGGGGTACACCTATAGCAGCTGTGGAACAGTTAGAGATGCTACCTGTTTCTTCTTCTGCTATCTTTGTCCCAGAATGATGCCTGCCAAATGTCGGTCTGATCAGTCCTTTGTGATGTAACTCTTTGGGTACACGGGGGTCAGGGAGCTGCTTGAGGACTTGGTCTGTACTTTATAGGAGCTCAAGTGCTGAGCTGTGAGCTCCGTTTTTCATTCAGGGCTACTAGGCAGGTATGTTTAAGTCTGCTGCAGCAGAACTCATAAATCCCCATTTTTTTCCTCAGATGCTCTGTCACGGGGCATTAGGGCTTAATTTATGAGTATCTGTTGCACTGTCCTGCCCAGCTAGGAGGCAGTCTAGTCACTATCTGCCTGCTGAGGCTCTGCCCTGCCTCCGTGAGGTCTGCCCTGTTGCCATGGGCTCCGCCTTGTTGCCGTGGGCTCTGCCTTGCTGCCAAGTGTAGTTCCCTGTAGTCCTATTTATATGGATGTGGTTAGGAATGCCGTGGTGATGATGGCCCCTCTCTGTATTGGCGGACTCTCTTTGTTATGGTGTGTTGCCTCGGCAACGGCAGGCTGCATCAGCAATGGGAGATTACCTCAGTAGGGGAGGAATGCCTCAGTAATGGCGGACACCCCTCCCCCACCGAGCTGCACCATCCTGGGTTCAGCTGTGCCCACCGTAAAACTCTCAACCCCAAGCATTTCCAATCGCCGTTTTGTTTGTCCCTGTGGGGGTGGAACCCACCAAGCCTGATCACCTGTCTCCCTGCCTCAGAGTCCTTTTGTTTTTGTTGTTGTTGTTGTTTTTTAAGTTGAACAGTTGATTCTCTCCCAGGTGTTTCAGTTGCCTGCTGAAAGGGCACTAGGATCTGTGTGATTTCCCGTGTAGAGACCCACTGTGCTGGCTCAAACATTTCTTCCCGGGAATCTCCTGGCCTGGGTCACTGTCCAAGTCCTGTTTAATTAGATGAATATGCTAATCTGCCCTCCCAAATCTCAAATTACCAGTTTAACAGGGCACCCAGACCAGTGCATTTTGTGCAGGGTGCCGCTGCGCTGCGGCGCCGGCTGAAACGGCCATGCCAGCTGAAACAGCTGCGCTGGCATCCCGTGCCACTCCTACACCTGGGAATTTCCCGGTCTGTTGGTAACAAAGAACTGTCTGGAAATGCGGCGTGCACTCACCCTCTGCACCTTCACTGAGGGCTGCAATCCCGAGTTGCTCCTACAGCGCCATCTTCCCCTCCAACATCCACCTTTTATTTTTCTTTATATTTTTATGATTTTTCCTTCTTTCTTGCCTTCCATGTCGAATTTGGAGAGTTGAGTATCTTCATTTAATAATTTTCCATTTGTTCCAATTTCATTCTGCTTATTTCTTGATCATCTCAACAAAGACTTGTCTATTTGGTTAGCCTTTCCAAAGAATGGTATTTCTATTATTTTAGTAACTTACTATAAAGTTTTAGTATTATTATAATTTAAATATTAACTATATCTGAAACTGCATATTCACACAATAAAATCATTTAGATTTATGGGCTCAAGTTTTTTTTTTTTTTGGTATTTTAGTTTTGTCCAGAGTTGCTAGAAAAATACAGGCCTAACAGTTAAATTTGAATTTCAAATAAGCAACATATAATTGTACAATATAATGTTGACCAGAGCAGTATTTAGCACATATTTATGCTAAAAATTTGTGTTGTTTTCCAAAGATTGAAATGTAACAGAATGTCCTATATTTTAACTTTTATTTATTTACTTTTTAAAGTGAAAGCAAGTTAACTAGAGAAGTAAAGAAACAAAAGAATGCCTACTCCATAGACAGAGCAGCCTACCGTATACTTTTAATCCTAAATTTGGCAACCCTTTAATGTAAAAACATTTAAATCAAAGATAAAAATTTATTCTCAGCTGTTTTTAGATACTATTCCACTGGTTTATTGCTTTCATTAATATTGAAGAAAAGTCTGATGCCATTCTAAATGTCATTCTAGTGTAGGTCAAGGTTTGGCAAATTCCCTTGGTCCAAATTGTGCCTGTGTTGTTTTTGTACCGCTCATGAGCTAAGAATATCTTTCACACTTTTAAGGAGTTGTACAAAATAACAAAGAAGTACATGTGACAGAAACCATATAAAGCCTGCAAAGTCCAAAACATGATATTTTTTTTACAGCATAGTTATAAATCCCTATTGTAGGCTACCTGTCTTTTCAAAATGGCTAATTATGAGATCTTGTATTTAGTTCAATATTC
The DNA here is from genome assembly GCF_049354715.1 of Callithrix jacchus. Lineage (NCBI taxonomy): Eukaryota > Metazoa > Chordata > Mammalia > Primates > Cebidae > Callithrix > Callithrix jacchus. The sequence goes on along the minus strand of NC_133516.1, from coordinate 20,971,227 downwards.
TGTTACTTTTATTGTTACATTTGTTGCAAATAGCTTTTGTTGCTATTAACATACTTTCTTATGTTTACCTACCTGTTACTTTTCTAAAGTAAAAAAGTTAGTACTTACATACTTACATTTTTTCCGGCCAACATACAATGTATACTTATTAATTTTACCATTTTAACTAGTTTTCTAGGCATAAACTATCAGCAGAACAGTGAGATACTTTTTGTATTTTCTTTTCCAATATATTTGCCCCATTATATAATCTTGGAATGGTTCCCAATTATTTTTCCTATTAGCAATTATAATTAGCATGTTGAGTCTATGGGCTCATTCATTATCTACTAGTTTCTCCTATTCTCTGAAATTTCTCTTAATGCTTTTGCCCATTTTTTGCTTTATTTTTTATTGTTGTTCATTGTTTATATTTACATCATATAATCTAAACACTAATTATTTCCTGAGTTTACATGTTGAAAATATATTCTCCTAATTTGTGTCTTGGTGCCAGTATCTTTTTTTTTTTACCCTTTTTCCTTCCTTCGTTCCTTCCTTTTCTTTCTTTTTTCTTCCTTCTCTCCCTCCCTCCCTCTCTCTCTCTCCCTTCCTTCCTTCCTTCTTTTCTTCTTTCCTTCCTTCTTTCTTTCTTTCTCTCTCTCTCTCTCTCTTTTTTCTTTTTACAGGTTCTTGCTCTGTCACTCAGGTTGGAGTATAGTGGCATGATATGGGCTTAGCTCACTGAAGTCTTGACCTCCTGGACTAAAGTGGTCCTCTCACCTCAGCCTTAGGAGGAGCTGAGACCACAGGTATATGCCACCATTCCCGCTAAGTTTTGTATTTTTTTCGTAGAGATGGGGTTTTGCCATATTGCCCCCACTGGTCTTGAACAGCTGGGCTCCAGTCATCTGCCCAATTTGGCCTCCCAAAGCACTGGCATTACAACATGCACCACTGCACCCTGCCAATGTCCACAATCTTTAGTTTTTGGATTAAAATTTTGTAACTGTAACATGTTTATTGTCAATATTCTCTTTTATGATTTAAGTATTTTTGGGTTTTGCTTTCTATACCATTATAAGATATTCTACATGAGTTTTTAAAATATTTAGTTTTAGCTTTCACATTTAGAAATTTAGTATAAATAACATTGATTTTTCAATAAACTGTCAGATAATTATTTAAAGTTCAATTTTGGATGAGGACTTAAGATGGCGCTGTGAGAACAACCCAGGATTGGAGCTCTCCTTGAATTCACAGAGAGGTGAGTCAGAGCTGCATTTCCAGACTGATCTTTGTTGCCCATAGAACGGGGAAATTCCCAAGTATAACGGAGACTCAGGATGCCAGGCAGTACTCCTGCCTGGCGAAGCCGGCAGCCACAGTGGCGGCGGCCGGCCCTACCCAGCGCTTCCCACAGGGCGTGCTTGTCCAGGTGCCCTGTTGAACCGGCAACCTGAGACTTGAGAGGGCTGGACTTGAGACTGAACGAGACTTGGACAGTGGGCCAGCCCAGGGGATGGCAGGGACAGAGCGTCAGGGGTAGCCCAGTGGGATGAACAAAACCGCGATTTCAAACAATCCCCGTGCAGATGGTCCGAGACGCTCTGTGGGGGAGGGGCATCCACCATTACCGAGGCAACCCGCCCCAACTGAGATACACGCCCACTGCTGACGTGGCCAGCTGTTGCCGAGGCAACCCGTCCCTACTGAGATACACGCCCACTGCTGACGCAGCCTGCCGTTGCCGAGGCAGCCCGCTACAACAGAGAGACTCCACCACAGGGCGTGGCGGAGACCACAGCAGAACAGCAGAGCCTGCAGCAACAGGGTGAACCACACAACAGCAGGGCAGAGCCTCGGCAGGCAAACAGTGGCTAGTCTGCCTCCTAGCTGGGCAGGACACGTCAATGGACATCCAAAAATAAAGCCCGAACTCCCCACCACAGAGCATTTGAGAAAAAAAGGGGTTTTATAATGAGCTCTGTTGCAGCAGAATCAAACATAGCAGCCTAACAGCCCTGAATGAACAACAGAGCTCACAGCTCAGCAATTGAGTTCCTATAAAGTACAGACTGTCTCCTCAAGCAGCTCCCTGACCCCTCTATATCCAAAAGGCTTACATTTGGCAGGCATCATCCTGGGACAAAGATAGCAGAAAAAGAAACTGGTAGCATCCCTTACTGTGCCACAGCTGCTAGAGGTGCACCCCAGACAAGCAGGGTCGGAAGTGGACCTCAGCAGTCATACAACGAAGGGGCTAGACTGGTAGAAGGAAAACCAAGTAACAGAAATACTTCATCATCAACAATCTGGGTGTCCACTCAGAGATCCAATCGAAAAGTCAGCAACTACGCAGATGACAAGCGGATAAATCCACAAAGATGGGAAGAAACCAGCGAAAAAAGGAAGAAAACACCCGAAACCAGAACACCTCGCCTCCTACAAAGGACCAAAACTCCTAACAAGCAAGGGAACAAAGCTGGACAGAGAATGACTGTGACGAAATGACGGAATTAGACTTCAGAAGGTGGATAATGAGAAACTTTTGTGAGCTAAAAGAACATGTATTAAATCAATGCAAAGAAACTAAGGAACTTGAAAAAAAGATATGTGGAAATGTTAACAAGAATGGATAAATTAGAGAGGAATATGAATGAATTAAAGGAGCTGAAAAACACAATACGAGAACTTCACGAAGCATGCACAAGTTTCAATAGCCAAATTGACCAAGCAGAAGAAAGAATATCTGAAGTTAAAGACCAACTCAATGAAATAAAACGAGAAACCCAGATTAGAGAAAAAAGCGCAAAAAGGAATGAACAAAGTCTCCAAGAAATGTGGGACCACATGAAAAGACCTAACCTACATTTGATAGGTGTACCAGAAGGGGATGAAGAGAAAGAATCCAAGCTGGAAAATACTATTCAGGACATCATCCAAGAAAATTTTCCCCACCTAGCAAGACAGGCCAACACTCAAATGCAGGAAATGCAGAGAACACCACAAAGATATTCCACAAGAAGAGCAACCCCAAGGTACATAATCGTCAGATTCAACAAGGTTGAAATAAAGGAGAAAATACTAAGGGCAGCCAGAGAGAAAGGTCGGGTCACCCACAAAGGGAAGCCCATCAGACTCACAGCAGATCTCTCGGCAGAAACACTACAAGCCAGAAGAGAGTGGGGGCCAATATTCAACATTCTTAAAGATAAGAACTTTCAACCCAGAATTTCATATCCAGCCAAACTGAGCTTCATAAGCGAAGGAAAAATAAAATCCTTTGCGAACAAGCAAGTACTCAGAGATTTTGTCACCACCAGACCTGCTTTACAAGAGCTCCTAAAAGAGGCACTACACATAGAAAGGAACAACCAGTATCAGCCACTCCAAAATCACACTAAATGCTAAAGAACATCAACATAATGAAGAATCTACAACAACTAACAGGCAAAACAGCCACTTAGCATCAAAATGGCAGTATCAAATTCACACATAACAATATTAACCCTAAATGTAAATGGACTCAATGCACCAATCAAAAGACACAGACTGGCAAATTGGATAAAAATCCAAAACCCATCAATGTGCTGTATCCGGGAAACCCATCTCACATGCAAGGATACACAAAGGCTCAAAATAAAGGGATGGAGGAAGATTTACCAAGCTAATGGAAAGCAAAAAAAAGCAGGAGTTGCAATTCTCATCTCTGATAAAATAGACTTTAAAGCAACAAAGATCAAAAGAGACAAAGAAGGCCATTACATAATGGTAAAAGGATCGATACAACAAGAAGAGCTAACGATCCTGAACATATATGGACCCAATGCAGGAGCACCCAGATACATAAGGCAAGTTCTTAATGACTTACAAAGAGACTTAGACTCCCACACAATAATAGTGGGAGACTTTAACACTCCACTGTCAATATTAGACAGATCAACCAGACAGAAAATCAACAAGGATATCCAGGGCTCGAACTCAGACATGGAGCAAGCAAACCTGATAGACATTTACAGAACTCTCCACCCCAAATCCACAGAATACACATTCTTCTCAGCACCACATCACACCTACTCTAAAATTGACCACAAAATTGGAAGTAAAGCACTGCTCAACAAATGCAAAACAACTGAAATCATAACAAACAGCCTCTCTGACCATAGTGCAATCAAGTTAGAACTCAGAATTCAGAAACCGACCCAGAACCGCACAGCTTCATGGAAACTGAACAACTGGCTCTTGAATGTTGACTGGGTAAACAAGGAAATGAAGACAGAAATAAAGAAGTACTTCGAAACCAATGAGAACGAAGACAAAACATGCCAGAACCTCTGGGACACATTTAAAGCAGTCTCTAGAGGAAAGTATATAGCAATAAGTGCCCATATGAGGAGAATGGAGAGATCCAAAATTGACACCTTATCATCAAAATTGAAAGAGCTAGAGGAGCAAGATCAAAAAAAACTCAAAACCCAGCAGAAGACAAGAAATAACTAAGATCAGAGCTGAACTGAAGGAGATAGAGACACGAAAAACCCTTCAAAAAATCAATAAATCCAAGAGCTGGTTTTTTGAAAAGATCAACACAATAGACAGACGATTAGCCAGATTGATTAAAAATAAAAGAGAGAACAACCAAATAGATGCAATAAAAAATGATAAAGGGGAAATCACCACAGATTCCACAGAAATTCAAACCATAATCAGAGAATATTACAAACAACTTTATGCACATAATCTAGTAAACCTTGAAGAAATGGACAAATTCCTGAACTCCTGTGTCCTCCCAAGCCTAAACCAGGAGGAAGATGAAACTATGAATAGACCAATAACAAGGTCAGAAGTCAAGGCAGCAATTAAGAGCCTACCACTCAAAAAAAGCCCAGGTCCAGACGGATTCACAGCCAAATTCTACCAGACACACAAAGAGGAGCTGGTACCATTCCTTCTAAAACTATTTCAAACAATCCAAAAAGAGGGAAGCCTTCCCAAATCATTTTATGAGAGCAACATCATTCTGATACCAAAACCCAGCAGAGACCCAACAAGAAAAGAAAACTTCAGGCCAATATCCATGATGAACATAGATGCAAAAATCTTCAATAAAATACTGGCAAGCCGATTGCAACAGCAAATCAAAAAACTTATTCATCATGATCAAGTAGGGTTCATCCCGGGGATGCAAGGCTGGTTCAACATACGCAAGTCTATCAACATAATTCACCACATAAACAGAACCAAGGACAAAAACCACATGATTATCTCAATTGATGAAGAGAAGGCATTTGACAAAATTCAAGAGCCCTTTATGCTAAAAACCCTCAATAAACGTGGTATCGATGGAATGTATCTCAAAGTAATAAAAGCTATTTATGACAAACCAACAGCTAATATCATACTCAATGGGCAAAAACTGGAAGCATTCCCTTTGAAATGTGGCACTAGACAAGGATGCCCTCTTTCACCACTCCTATTCAATATAGTACTGGAAGTTCTAGCCAGAGCAATCAGGCAAGAAAAAGAAATAAAGGGTATTCAAATAGGAAAGGTGGAAGCCAAATTGTCTCTATTTGCAGACGACATGATAGTATACCTAGAAGACCACATCGCCTCAGCCCAAAAACTCCTGAAACTTATAAGCAACTTCAGCAAAGTCTCAGGATATAAAATCAATGTGGAAAAATCACAAGCATTCGTCTACACCAATAACAGACTTAAAGAAAGCCAAATCAAGAACAAACTGCCATTCACAATTGCTACAAAAAGAATAAAATACCTTGGAATACAACTCACAAGGAACGTAAGGGACCTCTTCAAGGAGAACTACAAACCACTGCTCAACGAAATCAGAGAGGACATAAACAGATGGAGAAACATTCCATGTTCATGGTTAGGAAGAATTAATATCGTGAAAATGGCTATACTGCCCAAAGTAATTTACAGAATCAACGCTATCCCCATCAAGTTACCATTGACTTTCTTCACAGAACTGGAGAAAACCACCATGAACTTCATATGGAACTAAAAGAGAGCCCGTATAGCCAAGTGAATTCTAAGCAAAAAGAACACAGCGGGGGGCATCACACTACCGGATTTCAAACTATACTACAAGGCTACAGTAATCAAAACAGCATGGTACTTGTACCAAAACAGAGATATAGACGAATGGAACAGAACAGAGGCACCGGAGGCAACACAACATATCTACAACTATACAATCTTTGATAAACCTGACAAAAACAAGCAATGGGGAAAGGATTCCCTGTTTAACAAATGGTGTTGGGAAAACTGGCTAGCCATGTGCAGAAAGCAGAAACTGGACCCCTTCCTGACACCTTACACTAAAATTAACTCCAGATGGATTAAAGACTTAATCATAAGACCTGGCACGATAAAAACCCTAGAAGGAAATCTAGGCAAAACTATCCAGGACATAGGAGTAGGCAAGGACTTCATGAACAAAACACCAAAAGCATTGGCAACAAAAGCCAAAATAGACAAATGGGACCTAATCAAACTCCACAGCTTCTGCACGGCAAAAGAAACAGTCACTAGAGTGAATTGGCAACCAACAGAATGGGAAAAAATTTTTGCAGTTTACCCATCTGACAAAGGGCTGATATCCAGAATTTACAAATAACTCAAACAGATTTACAGGAAAAAAACAAACAAGCTCATTCAAAAGTGGGCAAAGGATATGAACAGACACTTTACGAAAGAAGACATATATGAGGCCAACAATCATATGAAGAAATGCTCATTGTCACTGGTCATCAGAGAGATGCAAATCAAAACCACATTGAGATACCATCTCATGCCAGTTAGAATGGCGATCATTAAAAAATCTGGAGACAACAGATGCTGGAGAGGATGTGGAGAAAAAGTAACACTTTTACACTGTTTGTCGGAGTGTAAATTAGTTCAACCATTGTGGAAGACAGTGTGGCGATTTCTCAAGGCCTTAGAAATAGAAATTCCATTTGACCCAGCAATCCCATTACTGGGTATATATCCAAAAGACTATAAATCGTTCTACTATAAGGGCACATGTACACGAATGTTGATTGCAGCACTGTTTACAATAGCAAAGACCTGGAATCAACCCAAATGCCCATTGATGATTGACTGTATTGGAAAAATGTGGCACATATACACCATAGAATTTTATGCAGCAATCAGAAATGATGAGTTTGTGTCGTTTGTAGGGACATGGATGAATCTGGAGAACATCATCCTCAGCAAACTGACACAAGAACAGAAAATGAAACACCGCATATTCTCACTCATAGGCGGGTGATGAAAAATGAGAACACATGGACACAGAAAGGGGAGTACTAAACACTGGGGTCTATTGGGGGGAAAAGGGGAGGGCCAGTGGGAGGGAAAGGTGGGGAGGGATAGCCTGGGGAGAAATGCCAAATGTGGGTAAAGGGGAGAAGGAAAGCAAAGCAGATGGCCATGTGTGTACCTACGCAACTGTCTTGCATGCTCTGCTCATGTACCCCAAAACCTAAAATCCAATAAAAAATTAAAAAAATATAAAGTTCAATTTTGTCTTTGCATATGGATAACAAATATTCTCATACCAATTCTCAAATTCAATTTTACTCCAAAGATCTTTAAAATCACCTCTATGATATCAAGTGCCATGTTTATGCAGGTCTATCTCTGTACTTTTCTGACCCATTGGTCTGAGTATCTAAACCTAGGCTAATATAGGTCTTAAGTACTATAGTTTTATAGTAAGTAGTGAAAAATGTGTTATTCATGGTGCTTCAGTTTAGATTCGGTTTCTTTGGTTCCACCAAGTCTCCTGTTGAAATCTGATCTTTAGTGTTGGAAGCGGGCCTGGTGGGAGGTGTTGGGTCATGGGAGTGGATCCATCATGAATGACTTGGTGCCATCATTGATATTAGTTCCAGCAAGAGTTTCCTCAAGAGCTAGTTGCTACAAAGAGTCTGGCACCTCCTCTCTCACTCTTGCTTCCTCTCTTGCCACATGATCTGCATATGCTGCCTCCCCTTCTCCTTCTGCTATGAGTGGAAGTTTTTTGAGTCCCCTACCAGAAGCAGATGCTGGTGCTATGCTTCCTGCACAGCCAGCAGGATCATGAGCCAAATAAACCTCTTTTCTTCATAAATTATCAGCCTCAAGCATTCCTTTATAGCAACACAAATGAGCTAAGACACGTGATTATTTTGATTATTTATATTCTCTATCATTTTTCAAAAACTTTGCTAAATTATACTGAATATAGAAATCATTCTGGAGTAAATAGTTGCCTTGTGAAGTTGAATGTATGACAAGTTGAATGTATCTTTCTATTTATGCATGTGTGTGTGTGTATTGCGACAAAATTTTATAATTTACTGTATGAAATATTCTTTATGGAAAGTTTTCTAGGTACTTTATATTCTTATGTTATTTTAACTAGTATATTTTAATTTTAAATTTATAACTGTTTATTTTTCTTCCACAGAAATAAAATTATTTTTACAGTAATCCTATTGCAAAAAATTCCTCAATAATTTTTCCTGATTGGTATATATAATAGACTATTTTTGGAATAGTTTTAGATTTTTGCAGAAAAAAAATTGAGCAACTAGTATAGTGAGTTCCCATAGCCACCTCCTGACACAGAGTTTCCCTTCTTATTAACATTTTGCATCAATGTGGTGCATTTGTTACAACTAATTAACAAATACATTATCAACTGAAGTTCATAATTTACATTAATGCTCTTTGTGTTGTACAGTTGTATGGATTTTGACAAGTGTATATGGTCATATATTCACTGTTACAGTATTATACAGAATAGTTTTATCATCCTAAAAATCTCTTGTGCCTCACCTCTTTATTTCTCCTCTCTTTTCCCCAAATTTTATTAACCACTGCTCTTTTTACTATCTATAGTTTTGGCTTTTAAAATAATTCCACATAGTTGAAATCACACAGTATGTAACCTTTTCGGCTGGCTTCTTTCAAAAAGCAGCATGCATTTAAGTTTCCTCCATGTCTTTTCGTGCCTTGATAATTCACTCTTTTTTTAAAAAAAAAAAAGAAAACTGAGTAATACCTTCTTATATAGACACAACAAAATAAATCTAGTTTTAGCTCTGACATGGAAGAACTGGGAAGCTGTCACTTTCATTATCACAAGGAAAAAAAAAAATGCTGAACAAACTGAAAATCAACAACTTATTTTAGATTCAAGAATTGAGGTCACAGGAAAAATCACCACTCCAAAATTTTGAAACAGGCAAACCACAGAGAACTGCAGTCAAGATAAGCTTACTTGAAACAAAAACTGCCAGAACCAGTTACTGGTAGGAGTACTTAAAGAGTAATGTTGACGAACTGATGGAGGCTGAGTATAAACTAAATTCCTGGAATCTTAGATGTCTCCAACTCTATCATAGTTTCTGCACCAAATTCTCACAGTGAAGATCAGAGAAAGATGCTCTCTGTTTTAGGCATAGGTGGAAAGTAACCATGTTGAAATACACAAAGAACATTCTCCATGACAAACAGAATTTCTTTCTGTCTCAAGTAATAGGAGAAAAATAGAGGGTAAGAAACATTTCCAATATATATTTGTACTTACATCAGGAGCTATGGAAATGCATGTAAATTACAGAAATATATTTGGTGGTTTGAAGACATTAAAACATAAGGAATTCACATAAGGAGATCATATAGAGAGAGCAGGGAGATAGAGAACTCTAAGAAGGACCAATAGCTAAAGAACAGTCCAAAGAAGACAAAACAGCAAAAGATAGGAGAGTATGGAAACAGACAGTTGTATATCTCAAATACATTCTTGTTGCTAAAGTAAGATCCTAAGAGTTGACAGTTATTACTTTATTTGGGGAAGAAGGGTGTGGAAAACACTTGTGTTAAGACATAATTGACACATAATAAATAGCACATATTTAAAGCGTACAATTTGATGAGTGTTGATGTATGTGCATACCTGTGAAATCACCATAATCAAGATAGTAAACATATGTATCACCCCCAAACTTTCATCACATGCCTCTGTAACTTCTCCATCCCACCACTTCTGATCCTCTGATTCCCCAGGTAATCACTGATCTGCTTTCTGTCATTATTAACTGGCTTGTTTTTAATTGGCTAGAATTTTATATACATGGAATCAAACTGTATGTAGTCTTTACAGGCTGCCTTCTTCTACTTAACATAATTATCTTGAGATTTATCTATCTTGTTGCATAAATAAATAACACTTCTCTTTTACTGTGAAGCAATATTCCATGGTATTTATATAGCTATAATTTGTTCATTCACTGACCTGTTGACCAGACAAGATCCCTAATACATTATATGATTTTAATCAACCGATGTTTTAACTTCGACTATGGCCACATACTGTGCTAAGCACTAAGCTGGGGTAGTGGATAAGACAGACAAGCTTTTTACTCTTTTGGAGTTAAAACTTAAAAGCGTATGTCCATATGAAGACTTACGTACAAATGTTCATAGAAGCTTTATTGGTAGAAAGTTGTAATTGATATTATTGTTTACCAACAAGGAATGAAATGACTGAATCGTATGTTAGGTTTATACTTAGATTTTCTAAAGGAACTGCCAAACTGTTTTTGAAAGTAGCTGTACCATTTTACATGCCCAGCAGCAGTGTATGACAATACCAGCTCTATCACATCTTCACTAGCATTTGGTATAGTTGGTAATTTTAATTTTAGCCATTCTAGTAGATGTGTAGTGATATTTCATTATGGCTTTCATTCATCTTTCTCAATGATTAATCATGAGTATCTTTTCATGCACTTATTTGCCATCTACAGACCTTATTTGGTGAAAGATCTGTTAATTTTGTTTACTGGTAATTCCAGTATCTATTCCAGGTCAGTGTTCATTTTTATTGATTGATTGTTTTTCCCTCTTTATGAATTGTGTTTTCCTTCTTTTGCTATTCTGATAATTTTTAATGGATGTCAGACTCTGAATTTTACCTAGCTGAGTGTTGAAGAATTCTGAATTCTTTTTTTTTTTTTTTTTTACTTTTTAAATGCTTTTAATTCTCTTCAGGTGGTGAGAGGTTGTTGCGATGGTCAGAGGCTGTGCTGGTGGCCAGGAGCATCTCATGCCTGCCCCACACACCCCTTCCTCCAGGAGATACTTGAAAGGGCCCATGCCCCATCTCGTGTAGAAGAATGTCATCTCCAGGGTCTGCCGCCACCACCTCACCAAGTCTCCCACAGGCACAGAAGGGGTGCTTCCAGCGTCTCCTAGGAGCTGATGACATGTCCGGACCAAGTCTCATGCTTGGTGCCCGGTGCCAGGTGGGTGATGACAACCTCCACAGCCTGCAGCTTCTCATTCTTGGGCGGGATGGAGCACATCTTATAGGTGACCTCGTCGCCTTCCACTGGGACATACTCCCCTTCCACATCAGAGATGTGCAGGAAGATGTCAGGGCCGCCGTCAGCTGGGGTAATGAAGCCATGGCCCTTGGATCGGCAGAAACATTTGCAGACTCCTTTGTAGACGGGGCCCTGTGAAGCCCGCACGGTCGCTGAGAAGGTCCTTGTCCGGCGAGTGGGCAGTGGGCTTGGGACCACGTTGCCCCGCAGAGGGGATGGTGAGCGCTCTCGGGTCCGAGGGGTGTCCAGCAGCCCAGCTGAAGCCTGATGGGTGGGGGGCTGTGGTGGAGGCGGAGGCTCAGATGACATGGCTGACCTTGAGATCCGCTCTGCTCCGCCCGCCGCTTCGCTCTCGAATTCTGAATTCTTACAAAAATTTTTGAGCTTTGTTCTGAGGTGCTGTTCAGATACTTAACAATGTCTTGATTCTTTAGACTCTTGCTTTTCTGGTTTGTCAGTTGGATTCTGAGAAATACTTAGTCTAAGGCTTAATTCCCACTACTGCCGCAGGACTATCTGAGTGCTCTACCCAATATCGCATCAATGATATTTTTTTCTTCCAGTGTGGCTTATAAAAACAGACACTAGTTCTGAGCCTGTTTGATCTACAGTACTGTTGCCTCTAAATCTTTCAGTCAGTTCTTTCTCAGTCCTAGCTAGTTTTCTCACCCACATGTGGATATTGTTACTCTATTGAATTATTGAAGGGAACTCTACAGATCTCAAAGGTCTGTCTCTAAACACATTGCCACTGTTAACTTTACCCTGAACCCCTCTAGTGCCCCCTTGATTTCCCCAGACTCTATCACCTCAAATCAGATATTCTGTAGGCTCTCCCGTGGATCCCCCTTCCTGTTCTACAGCCTGAAAACTTTCTGAATACAGTCAACAGAGAGAAATCATAGGCTATTTCAGAAATTACAACCTATAATCACCTGATGTTCAGTGTCTTTAAAATAGTTGTTTCAGGCCAGGTATGGTGGCTTACTCCCATAATCCCAGCATTTTGGGAGGCCAATGCAAGTGGATCACCTGAGGTCAGGAGTTTGAGACCAGCCTGGCCAACATGGTGAAATCCTGCCTCTACTAAAAATACAAAAAATTAGCTGGGCATGGTGGTGGGTGCCTGTAATCCCAGCTACTAAGGTGGCTGAGGCAGGAGAATCAATGGAACCCGGGAGGTGGAGGTTGCAGTGAGCCAAAATTGCACCATTGCACTCCAGTCTGGTCAACAAGAGTGAAACTCCTCAAAAAAAAAAAAAAGGTTGGTTTATATATTTGGCTTTTCTTTAGATTGTTTCAGTTGGGAAAGTAAGTAAGCTTCCTGTTTCGACTCAGTTTTTAAATTGCTACTACTGTTCTACTTTTTTTTTTTTTTTAAATTTGACTTTAGTTTATATCTCTTTTCATGTCTTAGAAAATTGGTTATGCCTATTTCTTTATATCTATAAATATTCCAACTAAGTGTTATTTTCAAGTCACCAATGGTCAACTATTTGAGACATGTTAACATTTTCATCATCAGAAAGCAATTAGCGAGCTACTCATCTCAATTTACAAGTAAAATTATAATCCATTAAGATGTCTTGCGGACCCATCTAATACCAGCAGCACTAAAATTATTTCATATGTGTTAATCTTCAACTATAGGTTATTTTTGGACAATGTGCCAGGTAGATACTTGCTTTAATTGATTAATACAGTAACAAAATGATCAAATCTGTGTAAACAATCCTACATATGAGACTCAATAAATCCAACAGCACTTTATACTTAAATAGTAAGCTAGCTTTCTAGGTTATGTGACCAGGGAATTTTGTAGATTTCTTATTCCCATCCTATTAAAATGCATATCACAGAAACAAAAGAAAGTAAATATAGCAACAGGAATATAAACTAAATATGGATGAAGAAATACACCCAAATCCAGAGAGACTTTACCCTGATTACATCAATTATGAGGAAAAGTTTAGAAACACTGTAAAAAACTAGTAACCATATGCTCCATCTTCTGATGGAAAATAGTATGAACAGTATCAAAGAAGTATTAAATCCTGTTGTTGCTAGAACTCTGGGATGTAGAAGCTTCACTAACCTGAGAAATAAACTGTAATTATCTACTTGAACAGGAACTTTCTAGAACACTAAAAATAACCAGGGCATCTCATTTTCCCTTATTTCCCCATACATGCCATTATCCTTTTCTTTCGAAATCCCAGTAAGTGTTTCAACCAGTCACACAATGTTGAATATAAAAGTATTCTTAAGGTGGCATCTTGGGTCCTTCTTGGGGAACAGAAATCAGGAAAAAGCAAAACTATTATTATTATTTTTTTTTAGACAGAGTCTCACTCTTGTCACTCAGGCTGGAATTCAATGGTGTGGCTTTGGCTTACTGCAACCTCTGCTTCCTGGGTTCAAGCAATTCTCTTGCCTCAGGCTCCCAAGTAGCTGGAATTACAAGCCTCCACCATCAAGCCCAGCTAATTTTTGTAATTTTAGTAGAGACAGAGTTTCACCATGTTGGCCATGCTGATCTTGAACTCTTGCCCTCAGGTGATCCATCCACCTTGGCCTCCCAAAGTGCTGAGATTACAGGTATGAGCCACCGCACCTAGCCAACAAAACCTCTTAAATGAGGTCATTGACAGGAAAATTTCCAGAAGAAAGTCCTACCAAGAAATAAAGATGAGTGTCTTGACTCTACATTCCAAATGTCTGTTTTCTCATCTCATCTACATTTAGAAGCTCTGTGTGTATCATATTTCTTAACTTTTCTCTGTTTCTCATTTAATAAGATTAAATAAAGCATGAGTTTAACACATGAAGTAATACATGGTACACATTCAGTGTTAACTATAGTCATTATCATCATTACATTAACTCTCAACATCAATATTATTATCATTTCTTTACATTGTTGTACAGAAAAATTAATAGTAAGAATTTAGCTTAGTATGAGAAAGAATGTGATCCAAGCCTAACATCTAAGATACTAGATTCAAAATCCTACCTAATAATACAGAATGTACAATAGAAGAGAAATTATAGTTAATATTAATGTATTATATATTTTAAAATAGCTAGAAGTGGGGAGAGAGATCAAAGATGGCTGATGGCTAACAGCTCGGGATTGTAGCTCCCAGTGAAAGTGCAGAGAACAAGAGGATGCCACATTTTCAGATAAATTTTTGTCGCTCATGGACCAGAAGATTCCCAGTGGAGGAGCCCCACGGGTCGCCAACATAACTCTTGTGGCCAGCGTGGTGGTTTTGCCAGCACTGTGGCACGGTGGCTCTTGGTGCAGAGTAAATGGGACTGGTTACCCTTCTGACCAATGTTTGGAGCTCCAGGAAGGCAGAGTCACCTATTACAGACTCAAGAAGGAAGCCAGACTGGAGATTCCCAGGCAGAAGAGCACCATCAGTCTTCACGCTGCCGTTTTGGCCAGAGCAGTGGGTTGCTCAGATTCCAGTGCTGGGAATCAATAAATTGGACGTCCACTCAGAAACCTAATTAGAAAGGCGGTAATTGTAAAGATGATAGATGGATAATAGAGAGGAATATAGATGAATTAATGAAGTTGAAAAACACAACATGAGAACTTAGCAAAATATGCACAAGTTTGAATAGCCAAATTGATCAAGCAGAAGAAAGGATATCAGAGGTCGAAGACCTACTTAATGAAATAAAACAAGAAGACAAGATTAGAGAAAAAAGAATAAAAAGTAATGAGCAAAGTCTCCAAGAAATATGGGACTGTGTAAAGACCTAATTTACGTTTGATCGGTGTACTGAATACAACAAAGAGAATGAATCCAAGCTGGAAAATACTCTTCAGGATATTGTTCAGGAAAACTTTCCCAACCTAGCAAAGCAGGACAATATTCAACCCCAGGTAATACAGAGAACACCACAAAGATATTCCTCAAGAAGAGCAACCCCAAGGCACATAATCATTAGATTCACCAGGGTTGAAATGAAGGAGAAAATACTAAGGGCAGCCAAAGAGAAAGGTCAGGTTACCCACAAAGGGAAGCCTAACAGACTTACAGCAGATCTCTCAGCAGAAACCCTACAAGACAGAAGAGAGTGGGGGCCGATATTCAAAATCCTTAAAGAAAAGAACTTTCAACCCAGAATTTCATATCCAGCCAAACTAAACTTCACAACTGAAGGAAAAATAAAATCTTTTATGAACAAGCAAGTACGCAGAGATTTTACTACCACCAGGCCTGCTTTACAAGAGCTTCTGAAAGAAGCATTACACATAGAAAGGAACAACCAGTATTAACCTTTCTTAAAATTTACCAAAAAGTAAAGAGCATCAACATAATGAAGAATTTCAATCAACGAATGGACAAAACAGCCAGTTATCATCAAATGACAGTAATCCTAAATTTAAATTGACTAAATCCCCCAATCAAAATATACAGCCAAAACCCAAAGAATACACAAAGACTTAAAACAAAGGGATGGAGAAAGATTTACCAACCAAATGGAGAGCAAAAATAAATAAATAAAAAGCAGGAGTTGCAATTCTCACCTCTGATAAAATAGATTTTAAAGCAACAAAGATATAGTGGTAAAAGGATCAATGCAACAATAAGAGCTAATGATCCTAACACCCAGTTACATAAGACCTATAAAGAGACTTAGACTCCCTAGACTCCCACACAATAATAGTGGGAGACTTCAACATCAATATTAGATAGATCAATGAGACAGAAAATTAATAAGGATATCCAGGACTTGAACTCAGATATGGAACAAGTAAACTTAATAAACATTTATAGAGCTCTCCACTTTAAATACATAAAATATACATTCTTGTCAGTACCACATCACACCTACTCATAGGTTTAAATGAAATATTGATCGGCCATTATTAAGCACAATTACTGGCATAAAAGAGGTTTTAAATACCCATTTTTAGAATAAAGCAACATTCCTGTTCTCTCTCCCTCTTTTTCTTCCTCTTTCTTCCTCTCCTTCACTCCTTTTTTTTCTTTCTTTCCTTCTCTCCTTTCTAAAAAAAAAATAGCTAGAAGGGAATAATTGTAATGTTCCTAATACAAAGAAAAGATAAATGTTTAAGGTGCTTTTCAGTCCAATTACTCTGATTTAATAATTACAGATTTTATACATGTATTAAAATCGCAAATGTTCCCTTCAAATATGTACCACTATGATATAGAAGTTTAAAATATGCAAAATGTACAATTACCTGGACTGTTTGTTTTGCTTACTTTCCTCAATTGTACACACATAGTCCTCCAAAAAGATACTGGAGAAAGAAATTGACATTTCTAACAATATCAGAAAGAATTTAATAACATTTAATAATGATTCCTCATTAAAATGCTGAGAAATTGGGTATTTTTCATGTGATAAAAAACGTCTGTTATTCTGAAATCAAGTAGCAAATATTTTAACAGAGAATCACTGGTTTGTTCCAACCCTTCAGTTTGGAACAAACAAAAAATAAGACAAATTAATAAGAGCTACCGGTGAGAGAGACACTATTATCATTTGCCAATGACAATTTCTTTTTCATCCAAACTCTAGAATTTCTGCTGAATAGCTCTTGGCATTAATGAGGGGGCATAAATAATATGATAACTTAGACAAAAATAAATTCCTGATGAATTTAATTTCAAACATAGAATGGCTTAACTGAAATAAAATTTTTAGACTAATGTTTTTTAGGATAAGGAATTACATGCTAAACATAATTCCAGTCAGAGAAGTCACCAAAGATAAGATCCAAACATTTTATTACATTGCAAATTTTAAAATGTGTATGTTCAAACAAAAAACAAAATGAAAAATTGTAAAGTAGGAAAAACATTTGCAAAAAATATTATATAAAAACAGCTAAATTTCTTGGTAATTAGAGTTAACACAAATTCATGAGGATACAAATATTCCTTTATGTCAATGACATAGTCATGGCTTTCCAATTTATAAAAATATATAGTTAATGCATATATGAAAACAAATGGTAATTAAAGTAAAGAAACATAAACTAAAAATATAATTTTTACCTCAGATACTAGTAAGCATTCCATAAAATATACAAATTATTCCTCTCAATAGTATGCTGTTAGTACAGCACACTCATATATTGTTACTGATATTTATTAGTTATTAAATCTTTTGCATACAGTATATTTATGTAAATTATGTTACTTCATTAAATATTCACAGCATCCTTATGAAGTAAGAACTATATTTGCATCACTTTACAAACATAAAAAAATAGACACAGAGCAATTAAAAACTTGCCCAAGTAGGCAGTTAGCCGAAAGTAAATTGGGGCTTTAAATCATGTGGTCTGATTAAAGATTCTACCTCGTTAATCACTGAACTACCCTAATAAAAAGCACAAACTTTTCTGAAAAGGAATTAAGTGTAAAATCAAAGATTTAAAAAAAAATTGTTTAATACCTTACTTTAATTTCTTGATCTTATAACCTGAGCATACAAAAATATAAAGGAAGCCTCATGCCTAGAAATGAATAACAGCATGATAGATTGATTCATTCATTGATTTTTTTTTTTTGAGATGGAGTCTTGCTCTGTCACCCAGGCTGGAGTGCAGTGGCGCGATCTCAGCTCACTGCAACCTCTGTCTCTTGGGTTCAAATGATTCTCTTGCCTCAGCCTCTCGAGTAGCTGGGACTACAGGCACATGCCACCACACCAGGTTAATCTTTTGTATTGTTAGTAGAGACGGGGTTTCACTGTGATAGCCAGGATCATCTCAATCTCCTGAACTTGTGACCCACCTGACTCAGCTTCCCAAAGTGCTGGGATTACAGGCATGAGCCCAGCCAGCATTATTTATTTTTAAAAGTGAAAACAAACCAAATGTCTAATATTGAATAGTTTAATAAATAATCATATATAATTCATGAAATATTATTCAATAATCAGGGTGCATTTATAGAAATTTTTACTATTACAAAAAATGTGATAAATATGTGACAATATAAAAATAATTCAATAAAGCAAAGGGTTAATGAATATGAAATTCAGAATAATTGTTAACTCTTGGCGTTAAAGAATTTAATGTTCAATATAAATTAAACATTGGGCACAAGTGTATTATTTATACCTTTCACCTATGTTAAATGAAAATAGGAATGTAAAAAATATTCATTTGTGTGTATTAAATGTTTTATAAAACAGTATAAAGACAATAATGTAATATAAAGTGATCAATATGAAAAAAATATAAATACCTTGGTAAAAATTGACAAAATAACCCAAAACTTTCATGGACTTGTTCTTAATAGTAACAGTATAGTGCTTTTCAATTGCTATATTACTCAGTGTATCAATTATTTATATTGAATGTATCAAATTTCCCATTTCTGATAGTGGCAACTCACCTATCATTAAAAACAACAGAAAGTAACAAAAAAGCCACAAAGCACTGAAAATACTGGAAACAATTGTAAGACGAGAGCCTAAGAGAAAAGGAAAAAATAAAGGAGTATATTGGGCTAGAAGTTGTTTTTGCACTACAGTGGCTTAATAGGAATTTGAAGTTTAACAATTTTTCATTTAGATATGTTGTCCCCTATGTTGCCCAAGCTAGACTGTGATCACAGTGCACGGTAGCCTGGAACTTCTGGCTATAAGGGATCCTCCACCTCAGCCTCATGAAAGCTGGGACTACAGGTCTTCAATCCATGTCCTAGCTAGGAAACTAAGCTTTGCAGTGAGAAAGACAGCAAGCTTCAAATTGAATTGGAAAAAAATTATTCAATCAATCTAAGCAACTACATAACACTGTCCAAGGTTGCTCCGACTCCCATCCATCCCCTTAGTCCTAGAAAGGTAAAGTGACTTTTTCAATGTAAAGGATCTAATCAAGAGGAAAACTGGGCCTTGAACGTAACTCTTTGTTATTAAATTCTAATGCAGTTTGTGCTAAGCACAATTGTAGGGGAAAAAAGTATTTTTTGAATTTTTATTTTTTGTTTCAAATCAGCTATAGGGGGTGGAATCCCCCCTTTATTTATATTTCATATGAATATAAATAAAGTACAGTGCTAAAATATCTTCAGAAAACATAACCGAATACCTCAAACATAGTAATGACTGGGGTGTTACTAATCCTAGTGCTACCTATTTCCTGTCCCTGGCAAAGAGGATTTTGGAAATATTTTAAAGCTAAAATATTTCCTTCCAAACCAGGATAAGTGTTATACGCAATGAGTTCCCAGTAGCATTTCCCCAGCCATTTCCAGCTATCAAAATTTCAGGGTCAATGAAAATTATATTTCCTCATAATGATAGACAAAGTATTTTCAAATTTAAAAAAAGGTAAGATAACATACCTGCAGAGACTTGTGTGCAATGTATTTAGAAAGACTAAAACTTAAATTTTTAAGGGCATTAAAAAAATGGTCATGGAGATACAGGAATGCCTGTATTCTGTGGCTACCTGATCACAAAGCCATGGTTGAAAGCTTTCTCCATTTGGGTTAATGATTCTCAACCAGGGGATGGGGGAGATTTTGCTCCTTGAAGGAAATTTGGCAATGTATAGAAACTTTGGAGTATCAAAACTGTAGATGTGATATAGCCTTGGCATTTAGAGGCCAACGGTATTGCTCAACATCCTACAGTACACGAAAGTTCTCCCCATATAGAAGAATTATCTGCCTAATGGGGTGGCTTGTGCCTGTAACCTCAGCTGCTTAAGAGGCTAAGCTAGGAGTTCAAAGCTGCAGTGAGCTGTGATCACACCACTATGCTCCAGCCTGGGTGACAGAGAGTGACTTCATCTCTGAAAAAAAATTATCTGGCCAAATATTTTATTAGCTCTTAGGCTGGAAAACCCTGCTTTAGGCTGAATTTGTCACTAAGTATTTCCTACAGACTTAAGTTAAATATAAGTCATTCAGGATGATTTTAATGATTTTCCATTTATTTCAAGCCTTCATGTTTTCCTGTGGAAGAACTTTCCTGGAATAATCTTTTGGTCAAACCTTGGTCTCTTTCCTACTTTTTCTCTGTTCCTGGCAAGAGGAGAGGTAACTTTCTGATTAGCAAATTTGGAAAGAGGAACTAGACATGCTCAGTCAAACTCCAGCGTTCCTGCTTTTTCAGAGGTATATTGCCCACAAAACATACATTCTAGGCATTCTCCACTTCTCCATAGCTACTACAAAGGCATCCATATTAGGGAGGCCTACAATTATCCAGCCAAATTGTTTAATTACAGTGAAACAAGACAATTGGCTACAGTCTGGCTAAACCAAAAACAAACAAACAAACAAACAAACAAACAAACAACAACAACAAAAAAAAACAGCCATTAAGCTGATTTATTTACCTACAGCTTTTGGATTTCCATGTCCTATTTAACAACTGATTGGTTCAGAACTCAGGTAAAGAAGAGGGTTTTAATCATTGTATCCTCTTTAATCTGTATAATCCCTACAAGTCTTTTAACAATTTAGTCTTCTCTATAGTTAGATTGTTTCCTTGACGGTTTTGTTCATCACTGTCTTCTTTTCTGAACTAGCACAATCACCCAGTAAGTCTCTGCCTCTATTCCTCTTGATCTTTATGGTTCCTCCAAATTATCTTTTCATGCCACAGTTCTGATTTGGAGAGTCTTTTGTTCCATCGTCTTCAAACATTTCTCTTCAATTCTGTTCATAAAAATACCCAAATTTCTTAGTATTTATTTCAAGTACCCTTTCAACCTGTTCTAACCTACACCTCAAATCTACATTCCAATAAAATTGGAGCAGTCATTATTCCTATTACATGCTCTACAGATGACCATCACCAGAGTGACAATAGTGTCAATTTAGTTTCTAATGGGATCATAGGCAAGTGATGTAATCTCTGTGCCTCTATTTTCTCATAATACAAAGGGTTAAATATCTCTATCTTCTTTTAACAGAATAATGAGGATGATTTTTAAAATTCATAAATGTGCTGTTAACTTATATGCAAATGTAGAAAGCTAATATAACACTAACACTAAAGAAATGTGCATAGCTCAAACACATATAGACAGAATTTTGACTGTAATTGTCAAAGATTGGCAGGAGTCCTAATTATAATTTCTTATGTTTAATTTGCAGAAAATTGATACTAAAGATTTGAATTCTAGCATTTCATAATCATGTTATAAATTTTGCACTAGGGCTACTTTTTGTCTTTGCTTTTCCTTTTAACCGAAAAGTGAAAAGTTATAAATTGTCAGTGTTTATTAAGTATGCATTTATAGGGTTTATGTAGATTTTGAAGTTAATATTTCTGTTAAGATGGATGTGTCTAGAGCCTTGAGCATTCACACATCAGTGCAGTGAATAATGTTTTCTAATTACTGAATGCTTTTCAGAGAGCTCAAAGTACCCTGTATATTACAAAACCATGCAAATTAAAACCTATGTATAAACTCAGAAACTAAATACAATCAAGCAAAAATGTTAACCTAAAAAAGAAAGTAACTCTGACAAAAATGTTGTAAATTTTCCAATGATAATGATAACAAACAATTATAAACTTACTTATATGAGCAATGAATTACTCTTTTTTGATGAGAGGAGTCTCAATTCTTCCAAATACCCATGGAAATTAATTATTGTTATCCCTTTTATCTCTATTCACATATAAATGGGCTAAAAATGTGAGAGGCTGTGTAATATGTTGAAAGCCTCTATCTGCTATATAGTAAGGTTAGAATTCATATGTATAAATGAATACTCCATAGCCCATGTGTCCATAGTCCTACTAAATCTCTAAGATTACACATGCAATTTTCCAAAGCTATCGCTAAAATGGGCGCAAAGTGTCATTCTGCTTTGAAACTGAAAGCTTCAACAACATTTCAGCAAATATCTCCATAGACCAGAGAGAAGGGTTGAAATTCAGAAAGGTCGGGTGGTTAGTCACTGTCAAGAACCATATTTGCAGTAGGGCAAATACTACAACCAAAGTATTCTGAGTCCCAGACAAGTGATTTTTTTTTTTTTTGGCACTCTGGTGAAGAAAAAATTATTTTCTACCTAGATACAGATATAACTTGTATGTGGTGAACACAGATCAACTAAAATTAAAATCCCATCGAGGCTGGAAGGAGGAAGGTAAAATGCAGCATTTCCTGAATGTGAGCAACCAGGGAAGAGTGGGACCCTCAGCTAAGGTGAGACTGCATTTGGTGAAGGAAGGAAAAAAGGAAGAAGACAGGGAAAGAAGAGGAAATATAATAGATAAAAAGGACTTTACCTCAACGGAGGCAATCTTTCTGGTAACACTCAATCCAAAACATACTGTTTCCTCCCTCAAGCTTCTTATCCAAGAAAAATTCATTTCCTTGTATAACTATGGCATCCCTTTGTAAAGCCCTCATCAGAGGATGGTTGCTGAGCTTCTTGGCTTGGTAAGCATATTCACATTTGAGAAAACATCTTCTGTACTTGCAGCATTTGGATAGACTTGTTCAATAGCTAATGACAAGAAGAAACAATTGGATTGATATAAATGCAGCTGATGAGATCTTATATTTAAGGTAGAAAGATATTTTTACTAAAGAATTTTGATTAAATTCTAACCAAAGCCTTGAGAACTCTCTATAACTAGTGAATCATGTAAGAATGTTACTAGTCTGATGTGAGATTATGTGATAAATAAGAACCTAAAGGAAATATAAACCAAAGGAGAATGCAAACAACAACCATGAGAAATCATCACTTTAACAAACCTAGGCACAGAGTTTTAATTGTACTCTGAGATTGGACTGATTTTCAACAGTAAAACCACTATGTAGTTATGATTGAGTATAATTTATAATTCAGTCTGCTATAACTGCATGTGTGCAGTTAATTGCTAGAAAATTTTCTGTAGTCAATTCCTGTTCGCCTAAACAGCTTGACATATAACAGCACATTTAAATTTTTTTTCAAACAGAAACTTGTACCTGAGTATTTACTACAGCATTATTCACCATAGCCCAAAAGTAGAAACAACCTAAACATCCATCAGCTGATTAGTAAACACTATGTGGCATATCAAACAATAAACTATTCAGCCAGAAAAAGGAATCATCAAGTTTTGAGAGACATGCTACAACCTAGAGGAATCACAAAACCATCATGCATGCCACGTTTAAAAAGCCAGACTCAAAAGGTCACATATTCTATGACTCCTTCAACATGAAATATCCAAAATAGGTACATCCACAGACACAGAGAGCAGATTAGTGGTTGCCAGAAGATCAGGGAGAGGGGTGTGGGGAGTTAGAGGTTAATAACCTGGGTTTCCTTTTCAGTACAATAAAAAATGTTTTGGAAGAGTTAATTTTATGTTATTTGAATTTTACCTCAATTAAATCCAGGGCCAGACACAGTGGTTATGCATGTAGCACCTTTAAATTTTTAAGAAGAGAAAGCAGAGAGTATGCAAACTTACATATTTAATGTAAACCACAGTACCTAGATGAAGCTGGCTTTAGCAGCTGTAACTCAGTCACAGGTTGGGTTCTCTGAACACAGATCCTAAGTCAGAGTTTCGGATGCAAGGTGTTTTGAAGATCAACAAGTGTGAAAGAAGGTGGGATAAACAAAATTGGGCAGAGGAAGAAGTTGAACTGAGGTGTACATGAGATAAAGCCTGGCCAATCTGGCAGAAAATTCTGAAGAGAGTAGTGCGTCAGAATTTTCTCTGCTAAGGCCAAAATACCTGGGCCTTTCTATCTCTGCCTCCTTCAATTATGCACGTGGGCATTCTGGCAAAGGTGGACCTCAGGAAGGGAGGAATCCACAGTTAAGGCAGACACTAAAGATGTTGACAGTTGGCCTCTTACAACTGGGCAGCCAGTCTTTGCTTAAAGAACTTTCTTGTAGTGCCATACAGAACTATATTAGAACCTAAAGCAGAAAGAAATCTCCATAGTATTTATCCCATCTTTATTCTAATATTAATAGTTGGTATTTAATGCATTTTGTATAACTTTTTAATTGTAAAAATATTGCATTAAAAATATTTATCGGCCGGGTGCGGTGGCTCAAGCCTGTAGTCCCAGCACTTTGGGAGGCCGAGGCAGGTGGATCACGAGGTCAAGAGATCGAGACCATCCTGGTCAACGTGGTGAAACCCTGTCTCTACTAAAAATAAAAAAAATTAGCTGGGCATGGTGGCGTGTGCCTGTAATCCCAGCTACTCAGGAGGCTGAGGCAGGAGAATTGCTTGAACCCAGGAGGCGGAGGTTGTGGTGAGCCGAGATCGTGCCATTGCACTCCAGCCTGGGTAACAAGAGCAAAACTCCGCCTGAAAAAAAAAATATTTATCATGGTTGCTGAGTTTTGGGATTGCTCCTTAAATTCTGCAGCTCTACTCCCAGCACCACCTTTTTGTCTATGACATTTCTCAGAGAAAAAGAAGGAAAAGACCTGTCTCATTCCATGTGCTCTCTCTTCCAGAAGGCACATTGTCTTCTGGGAGTATTTAATCCAGTAGAGATATAATGACAGTCTCTTATAACAGAAAACAATGTTGAACAGACACTCAGAAAAAAAGACTTTATACCCCATTTCTACAAACTATGTAGAATAAATCATCCCACTTTCTATGTAGATCTCCTGTGATACCTATACCCTAGTAGTCTTAGCATTCGAGATAATTTAAAAGAGGTACATGCCATATGGCTTTAAAAATATTAGAGAATTTTATTGGCCCCATAACATCTACCATATAAATGGATATCAGGCAAAATGCTGACTGAGCCTGACTGAGAAATAAAAATATTCACAAAGAGTTTAGAAGTACCAATATTACAATATTCTCCAGATGCTTTCAAATTCCATTCAATCCATCATCAAGCCAACTCACATAATGAAAGTAGCAAGAGCAGAATTTTCTAGTGTGTCATTTTCTCAGGAGGCTTTTTTCCTTTAATACATCATGGTGTTTAAAGTCATAATAAATTTAACTTTATATTCTAAAACACAACAGATATTATTTCCTATGAGTAAAATAGATATTTGAGATAAGATAATTTTGAAATATTTATGTATCAGATTCCCTTATAAAGAAGGCCATCTTTTTCTCTTGTACCCTAGTCTGTGCAATCAATGGCTTAGCTGTAAGGCTTGAGTCAGAAAAAATATTGCCTGGAAAAAGCAACACCTGGGCTGTCTCACCAATGGATTAAGAAAAACTTTGCATATGCAAAAAGAGAAAAGCTTAGTAGAAACACATATACCTTCTGCCTAAGAGATTGTGGGAGAATAAAGGACTCATTGAGCCAACAAAGCAGAGGGTAGGACAATTCTGCCCATCCACCATTTCCAGATCAAAGTGCCAGGAGAGAGGTGTGTTGGAGATGCTGAGAGGGATATGAAGGCAGAGGAGACTCTGAAAGACCACTGTGTATCAGTACCAGGCCAGCCTGGAGCAGCCCCAGCCAAGTGTACCTTGCAGTATGGAACTATTAGGCAAAGAGAAGACTTCTTGGCTATTCCTACTGGATGAGCAACTGTCCTGGTTTTCAGAGAAGTATCCCAGTTTTATCATTGAAATTCTTGCTTCCTTGGAAACCTCTCAAGCTTAGGCAAGCCAAAACAGTTAGTTCTGCATCTTATTTCCCAAGCCATATTTACTTTATGTACAACAGACTCAAGAATCCTGTGATTTTACGTGGGCCTGCTGTACACGTTTCAGCAGTTTTAATAGCATTTGTCCTTCCAAAGAAGATACCATCTTAGCACAGAATGAGGAAACCTCATGGTAATGTGTTTTCATGGACAGCTTAGGCCAGAAACAATATGGGGCATGTGGTAGATGACAGACAGAAGTTATGTAGCACCAACAAGAATCCAGATGACACCAAGGCAGTTAGGTAGGCTGGGTGCGGTGATTCCCAGCACTTTAGGGGCCAAGGTGGGTGGATCACCTGAGGTCAGGATTTCGAGACCAGTCTGGTCAACATGGGGAGATCCCTTTCTACTAAAAATACAAAAAATAAAAAATAAAAAAAAGAAAAATTTATCCAGGTGTGGTGTACCTGTAATCCCAGCTACTCCACAGGCTGAGGCAGGGGAATCACTAGAACATGGGAAGCGGAGGTTGCGGTGAGCCAAGATTGCACCATTGCACTCCAGCCTGGAGAACAGAAGAAACCTCTGTATGTGTATATATATATACACACATATATATATATATATATATGTCAAAAAGTCAAATAGATAGCAACACCAGGTTCTGCCTAAGACAAAAGAGAATGAATCAGAAATTGAAGAATACCCATAGTTAAAATAATCTAGAAGATTCTATGCATATTTGAAGACCTCTATATTTCTTTCTTCAAGCACATGGAAAACTCTCTCATGCACCTAACTATCACTTTGGGGGGAAAATGTGAATATTTTTGTGAGGGGTGAAATGTTTGAAAGACTGAATATTCATCAAAAGAGATTGAGTCTTGCAACCCTCATAAAATAACTTATTAATGCAAAGATCAACTGCGAACACTGAAACTACTAAGTGAAATGATGACAGAGAGCAGGATAATTGTATGGTTGTAAAATATCAACCCATAAAATATATCTGGTTGCAAAGGGAAATGCAACTATGCAAACTCTTTTTTTTAGAATATCTCATTTATTGGGAAAATAATAATTAAAACTTCAATTGCTTATTCTACAACTTACAGAACAGTAATTTGATATATAAAAATGAGTTCATTTTCATTATGTAAGTACAAATGGTAAAAAATTGTAATAATCCATCTGATGTATCAAATAGATGCCATTCAGAGAAACATATCTTTGTTGCATGTTTTACATCAGACATTTTAAATCAGTTTCAAAAACAAACAAACAAAACAACACAGATTTTTAACTATGTTGCTTGCAGTTGCAATCTACCAGAAGCTGTGTCTATATGATACAACCAAGGTAGGCCTGAGATGAAAAACAAAACAAAACAGAAAACAAGCCATTTCTTCTTATTTTTAGTGCGGTTTTAATAGCACTTCTGTGATGGGAATGGCCCTTGTAATGCTTCACTACACAACCTAATCAAGACTATCAGTCATGATGAATCAGACTCAGTCCATCTTTCAACCCAGCCTTCTGCTTTGGTTCTAAACATATAGACACAAAACAGTGCAGATTTATTTATTAATATAGCATTTTCCTACATCCTCACCCTGTAGGAATTTTAAAAGAGAAAACTTCATCTAAACATTTTACTGCTTAAGAAGGCCTTACCACTGCAACAAATTTTGGCTGTGAAGCAATCATTTACTAAATGGCATGTAAAGTCAACGTGAAGCTTAGCAAAAACAATGAATTATTCAGGGTATTAATTTTAACTTCTCACAAATGATATATATTTAGGAAGCTATTTTGTTTCTTTAAATAAGTGAAGGCTCGACAAAAATTTTTTGTTTTGCATTTCTTTTTAGAATTTTGGTTGCTGATAGTTTTTCCCAATCTCCCTCTCTTCTCTTCAGCCCTTAATAGATCCAGTCCATTCTATCTGTAAATAACAAAAACTTGATCAGATTATAAAATCTTGGAGGCGTTTTCATTTTTACTTTATAAAATGATAAGTTTCATGTGCATATTGTCTTATGAATATAGCTGTTATGGACAGATACAAGGATAGTGAAAAGAAACATGTCAACTCAGAAAAAGTGTATATAAAAGTTAATATGAGATTCTAACACAATATTTTCTCCCAAATTATTGTAGCATTTTCTACAGTTTAATAATATGAAAACTGCTAAAAAAAAAAAAAATAGGTTGGAAGTAGCCTGAAGAAACAGTTTCTTCCTCGGGAGTCCATCTCGGCAGTCTTCTCTTGCTCTCCTCCCCAACCACGTGGATGTGGAACTGGCCGGGCTTGGCGCCACCCCGGGGGTCGTCTCCGTCCTTTGGGTAGCAGCCGCAGAAGAAAGGACAGCCAATTAGGGTTAATTGTAGCCACCCACTTGAAGCCGCAGGCTCAGTGATAGCTGTGATGTGACAATAGGTTGGTGTGAAGGTTGAAGGTATGGGTACACTTCACGGGGTTAATCACCAGGGAGATGATTACCAAGGAGGCCTCCGACTCAGTCTTAGGAGGAGTAGCATGGAGGCTGCACAGAGGGCAAAGAAGGTGAGGATGAAACAGGTCACCAGCACGATACAGTCACAGAAGAGCATGGCAGTGGCTGCTCTTCCTCCTTCGTACTCCGTGAGGCTCTGACAGCCATCGTGGTGGCACCTGCTGCCGCCATCCTGGGCTTTGTGATGATGGTGAAGGTGATAGAGCTGAGCGCGGAAAAGGGCAGGGTCCTGCAGCCGCGCAGCAGGCCCCACAGTGGCGGCATGGAACACACGAGCACTGCTCGGAGAGGTTGCGCAAACTCTGTAACACAGTGATGGACATCACTAACAGTGGGAAAACTAGAAGTCACCTGCCTTCTAACACAATGCAGTATGAAGCACCCAGCATCACCTACAAAGTATTCTCTCTAAAAGAATTTAACCCAAATGTTGGGTTATTCCACAGGATAATCCACCTGGTGGCTTCAGCCAGTCAATGATAAATCAAAAGAAACATGTATCCAGGCAGGGTGGCTCACGCCTGTAATCCCAGCACTTTGGGAGGCTGAGGCAGGAGGATCACCTGAGATCAGGAGTTCAATACCAGCCTGGCCAACATGGTGAAACCCTGCCTCTACTAAAAACACAAAAATTAGGCGGGCATGGTGGCATGCACCTGTAATTCCAGCTTCTCGGGAGGCTGAGGCAGGAGAATCGCTTGAACCTGAGAAGTGGAGGTTGCAGTGAGCTGAGATTGAGCCATTGCATTCCAACCTGGGTGACAGAATGAGACTCCATCTCAATAAAAATAAAAAGTAAAAAGAAACATGTAGGACACTTCTAAATTTCAAAAAACCTTACAGGCTTAACAAAATTCAGTTGATATCTTTGATTTGATTCTGCTTTGAACAAACTCATATGAACACACATTGGGGACAACTAGAAAATTTGAAAAATAGGCTGCAGATTAAATGGCATTAAAATATTGTTACTTTTTAAGATACAATAGTCAGACAACATGGAAGGGAAAACAATCTGATTTTTAGAGATGCATATAAAATATTTAGAGGTAAAATGTACTGATGTTTGTGATTAAGTTTCTAAAAATAGAGTGAGCAAACATAGAAAAGCTCACTTGACAAAATGCTAATGATTATTAATTGTATGTGATTAGTAATTAGGGTTTATATGGTTTCTTTTACTTTTTTCTTAATTTTGAAAAGTAATGTACATCGAGATCATTCAGATAATAGAGATGGTTTAAGATGAGTTTACTTATTTGTATATTTGTTTTGCTAACACTTCGGGTGAGGGCTAATAAGAAAGATCAGTTACACACAAAAAATAAAGAGCTGACTTATTTTGAA
Source organism: Callithrix jacchus (assembly GCF_049354715.1). NCBI lineage: Eukaryota > Metazoa > Chordata > Mammalia > Primates > Cebidae > Callithrix > Callithrix jacchus. The sequence goes on along the minus strand of NC_133516.1, from coordinate 20,941,404 downwards.
TGAGTGTGAGTTCTGCAACTTACAGAATTAATGGTGATGAAAAAATGAAGACAAACACACAAGATATGATATATAGACACTAATTTAGCCCCACGCTTCTTAAGACTCCTGTGTCTCTTGAGAAGAACCTCCTCCTAGCATCCTCTCTGATTTATTCTGCATTATTCACTTCATCTGCACTCCCTATAAATATCTCAATAGGATGCCCCTTGACTCAACTTTACATTCCCAACATTGTGCTAAGCATTTTCAGAGAAGAGTCTACAACTCCTGTTAGTGCTTCCCACAGGGCTTTGTGCAGAGCGCTTTTCAAGTAAATATCTATTAAATGATTAAGTAAGTATATGAGTCACATGTCAAATAGGAACAAAGGAAATTACTGAGAAATATTAAATAAGCCACATTTTTTAACATTTTTATGATATGCTTGTCACTATGAAGTCACAACATCAATCTGTAGATATGTAGGACAGTTTGATATTGAAAAACAAAACAACAACAACAAAAAAGGCAGAAATGGGATTTTTTTTTTTTGAGACGGTCTTGATCTGTCACCCAGGCTGGAATGCAGTGGTGTGATCTTGGCTCACTGCAACCTCCACCTGCCCTGCCTCAGCCTCCCAAGTAGTGGGGCTACAGGCATGTGCCACCCCACACAGCCAGGATTTTAAAGATCAACCTGAGGCATATTGGGAGTCAAGAAATTAAGAGCTTTTCTTAAAGAAACATAAACATGAGCCGGTGTATAAACAGAGCATCATAAAATGGGGGAATGCGTTTTAGGATTTGGGATAGTTTCTTGTTCCAATTTAAACTACCAGCATATCGTTCTAAGGAAAATTGGATTTAGGATCAAGATCAAATGCCCCATTTTTTTCTGTCTTCCATGCAGATGAGTCATGCAGAAGCAGAATGAACCCGTGAATCTGTTTGGTATATGGGCAAGCTTGCTTTATTTATTCAACACATATTTTTGGAACAGCCATTATGTTACAGAAACTGTACTAAACTCCAAGAATAAATGGTGACCAAAACAGACAATTTTCCTGCCTCAAGGAGCAACAGTCCAATGGGAGAGACTAACATCGCACAAGAAAACAAAGAAAAGGGCAGTGACAGGGTGACACGATACAAGGGAGCTAATATACCAGAGGATTCATTCAGGCCACGTTAGGTAGAGCTGTCAAACAGGCTTTTCTGAAAAGCTGATATTCAAGCTAAAATCATGCAAAATGAGTTGTTAACCATGTCGAAGAATGAGTGAAGGCCCAGGTGAAGGAAATAATCTGCCAGTTTTTAAAAATAACTAGTTCAATAAAACTGGAACTAATTCTGTTTCCAGACGAGTGAAGGGAGATGAGACTAGTGAGTTAGATAGGAGAAAGATTAGGAAAGATTGTGCTCAACTAAGGAACATGGAATTTATTTGCTGACATTGAGAAGCTATCAAATAAATTTTAGGCAAGAAATACATGTTCATATCTACATTTCAATACAATCACCCATCAGTCAGGTGAAGAATACACTGGACATGAGACACTGTATTACCTGAGAGAGAACTACAATAATTAAGAAGTAGTTTAAAAAAGGGAGAAAAGAAGACTCCATAAGAATAAGAACTAAGATATTGACGAGGTACTTGGAAAAGTTTAAGGAAGAGATGATGAGACACCTAGCAACGCTTTGTTTATGTCTCCTTTATAGCAATTATTAAATTATTCTGGGGTCATTTTGTTTCTTGCCTATCTTCTCCATGAGAACATTGACCCTTTGGGGTATTATACTTATCTCATGATATGGGTCTGTTTTTTTTTTTTTTTTTTTTTGAGAAGGAGTCTTGCCCTGTCACCTAGGCTGGAGTGCAGTGGCGCCATCTCAGCTCACTGCAACCTCTGCCTCCCAGGTTCAAGCGATTATCCTGCCTCAACTTCCCAAGTAGCTGGGAGTACAGGCACAGGCAACAATTCCCAGCTAATTTTTTCTATTTTTAGTAGAGACGGGGTTTCACTATATTAGCCAGGATGGTCTTGATCTCCTGACCTCGTGGTCTGCCGACCTCAGCCTCCCAAAGTGCTGGGATTATAGGCATGAGCCATCGCGCCTGTCCCATGTGTCTGTTTTTAAAGTACTTGCCACATAGTACTTTACATTTTATCCAAAAAAAATCAGTTTTATGATAAAGGGATTAATGCATAAAATAATTTTATGTGGAAACACATTTTTACTCTGTATTTTTATACTCAGTGCCTCTCGTAATATGTAGAACTACTCCATTTATCAGATGGGGAAAATGAGGCTCACATGAGGAGTGGACAGTCTCTTTCTTTCCCTTTACATGCCTTTTTTTCTTTCCTCATAACCAAAATAATTTACAGGAAAGGCAGGAACATTCCAGCAATGATGTACATTCACAGTTCACAGTGATTCCTCAGTTCCTCCCATTTTCATTAAGATAACTTAAAGATAGGATTATTACATATGTTTGACTTTCCAAAGTATGACTGTCATTTTCACAGAATTTTAAAATGTAAAACAGAACAATGGTAGATTGAATTGCCATTTCAGTTTATTTTGGGCTTAAGTAGAATTGAGATACTTCAACAAATATTTTCTTTTGAACTAAAGGTCACATTAAACTGGAGGCTTTCTTAAGTTATTCAGTGACATGAACACTGGCATTGCAAAAGTAGAATTTTGTACATCAATTGTTGAAAGTGCAAGGTCTGAGAATTTATAATATGAAAACAAAACCTGTAAGTATTGAGAGTTTACTCTGTGCCAGGGTTTCTTACAGAAAACCATTATTTAATTCAAAAAGACAGGATAGCATATGAAAGCAAAAATTCATGGCAACATAGGATCCAAAGAAAAGAATTTCAAGGAGCATTGATCATCAATGACAAATACAGACAACAGGTCAAGTAAACTAAAAATAGCTGTTGGTTAGAGAAACATAGAGATCTTTCCTAATGACTTTTAATTGTGGCAGAACACATAAAGTTAGAATTGTTTGTTGAGGGAAGGAGGGAGGGATGGAGGAGGAAGGGAAGAGATGACAGTGAAAGACAGAGAGTCTAGAATACTTGCATGTTTTTTATCAACAGTACAAAAATTTTTGACAAAATATGTATAGTGGTCCATATGGTTGCTGATTTAAAAAAAATAAAATTCTGTGAACAAAGCTTAGGAGAATATTATTATACTCTCTTAAGCTCAATTCTTCCCATTTATTAATAAAGCTATTACATGACTACTCATAGTACTGTTACGTATATTAAATTTAACAATCCAAATAAAATACAGAGCATATAGCTTGAGGCATAAAAGTCACTTAATACATGCTGGCTGTAATTATTTTGTATGATCATTATTATTGTTTGATAGCATTTTTCTTTCCTTGTTTCTATCTCTTCATCAGAAATATCAATTATCTGTAGGCTTCTGGCTTACTCCCTGGTCATATTAATCAATGGTGTCTTTCATCTGTTATAGAAATATGCCTTTTTTTCTCTCATCCTGAAGGAGTTTCAAGTTTATGAGCTATATCATTGATAATTCCAATGAAGATTCATATTCTGCTATTTAGTTTTCAGTTTTCTTTACATATTTGTTTATCTCTTCCATCTCCATTTTGATCAAAGTAAAATTTCCCCTTATGACTTTCATACCCATTTTCATAGAAGCCACATCCTCTTTAATTTTAATGAAGATCTTAAGACAGTTTGCTGTGGTTTCCTTTGGGATTCAGCAGTAGAGCATTTTCTGAAGTTATGCAATTCCTTTGAGTCTTCTGGATGCTGTATTTACTCTCATATTCTATAGAATTTTCCCTTAAAATATATGTTGATTTTTTAAATGCTTTTCTTACTTTTAATTTAAAAAATTAACTAAATTTAACTGAGTTTATTTTTTTCTTGCTTATCTTAATTTAAAAAAAAAAACAAGTCTTGTCACTGGATAACACTTGGAATTTCCCTGGGTCCACTTGGGACATGGTGTAACCCTTCTTAAACCTTTAGCTGAGGAGGTTGACATAGGTGCACACCTCTGCCTCTAAAGCTGAACTCACTTTTAACTAATGAACTATTGCAGGTAGCATCTTCCTCTGTCTGGTTCCTAATTAATTTAAATTGATGTAATCCATAAAAAGCACAATTGAGTGCCAACATGGATACTTGTGGCTGCCCACTTTTGTTGACTTCTGTGGTACTTTTCTTGGGAGGATTATCCCTCTCAATTGCTACATGTCACTGCCAGATCCCAATTCTTATGAAAGACTGAATATGCAAGTACACCATAGCCAAGTCCATATAGAATTCTAACCACAAACTGCAGAAATCAGCCCGGGAAGCCAGCCAACTACCTACAATACCAATGCAAGAAGCCTACCTACTATTTACAGTAAGTAATTCAGGAAGTCAGTACCAGTCCAGGAAGCCAAACAATAACCCCTGTACCAATAGATCCCAAACAGCTGAGGATTGGTAACTAACAGCCTTCTGTACCTTTACTCCTGCTTCCAACTTAGGATCAACCAAAGAAAACCAAATATATACCCTAAACCAATCTCACAGGATGCTCTGCTTCTAGTTATCCTGCCTTCAACATTTCCATGCCAACAGTCTCTACTCAGGGCATATATGAAACATTCTTTCTCTTGCTTTACAAACTTCCCCATTTCTCTGTCTGCCTTTGAATCTCTGTAAAGCATACATGGTGGTAGGGTGGTAGCTACCTTCCTTGCTGTAGCAAGCTCTGAATAGCTTTTGCTTGTTCTCATTTGAGTGATCTTCATTTATTTCCTTACTAACTGCCATGTTGAATTCTGGCTATAGAGCTTCTGTCTAGGTACATAAAGATGAATCAACTTATATTTTAGGTAACATTGCATTTTAAAAAGAAAAGCAAGATAGATCATAAGGTAAACTTTGAATAATTTTATTCATTTGCATCTGCCTCATAATTATGGTACTAGTTTTTCATCACTTTTAATTTTCTATTTTTTTTGTCTTCATAGTTGTTTTTGTGGAAAGTTACAAGAGGGTGCTAAGTGCGGCATCTTATACCGGGAGTATCTATATTACTTTTTACAGGTACGTACTATTATGATACAAGTTTTAACACAAAAAAGATTAATATGTTTCTATGGCTAGCAACCTTGACTCTCTCTCCACACAGAGGTAGACACACACAGAAACACACACACACACAATCTTCCAGTGATTAATACATCTTATTATCCAGATCTTTTTCTACTTTTAAAAATTTCCCCTCAAATATATTCACATTTTAGATAACGTATTATTTGCCCAGAATTAACCATAAGGTAATTCATGGAAACACCTGGCAGTCTAATAAATTTTCCAATTAATGGGATGGCTTCTAATTAACAAAAATGTTTATGTCCCACATAATACTGTTAATAGCTTTGTAGTTTTATGAATAAATGAGGACCTAGGACTCATATATCTCATTAAAGGAAGGAAAGCATCAGGCCATTAAAAAGCAATGAACAAATCTTTTTTTATTCAGTTCTTTCTCATCAACTGAGAAAAGTTACACTTCACAACTTGTGGTTGCTGTGTGGATAGAGTAGTCGGGTTTTCTTTCATCTGCTTTTCACCTCTGCACACAACCTTGTGTCCTTGAGACACAAAGTAATTTAGAGTGGCTCTTTGCTATTCCTGGTAATTCGGCTTTGTTTTTCCATTGCACACTCCAAAGCGCAGTGTGAAACATTTATCCTACTTAATCATGACAATGTAGATGCCAGAAGGAAACAGCAGTGCAGAGAGGAGCTGGCCCTGAGTGAGGGGAATCCTGGCTCCTTCCTCCTTTGTAATTTCCATTGCTGTGTACTCCTTTCAATATTTTAGTAATATTTTCTTCATCTATGATTATTGCCTTAAGTTATCAATTTGCATTCTGCTCCAATTGAAAATTATTTTTCTTTTTAGTCACATCTCACAAATTTGTTACATATGTGACGAAGTTTACAGGATAATTTCTACGTCTCCAGTATAGATAGGTGAATTCTTTATCATTTATTTAAATCAATTTGATATCGCCAATATGTTCTACACTGCATTTAACTTGAAGGATTCCATTGAGATATATCTTCTTATTTGAGTTGACATTCACACTGACTCAGAGAATAGTCATTTTTAAAGTACATAGCAAGCTTGAAGTCAGCTAGTTTAACATCAGGCTAGGTCCTCTATCATTTGATTCCTTCCTCAATATTCCTGAATCTACCAAACAAGTATACAAAACAGAAGTACATATTTTATACTAAGCAGCAACGGTTGAATCACTTGAGTGATATTAGTCAACAAAATTACTGCCAGTGCAAGTTGTAGTAGCAATTACTGTCAAGTGGTTGCTTTGTGCTAGGCACTGCGCTAGCGAGTTATATCTCACAGCAACCGCATGATACAATCAGCATTCTTGTCTCCATTTAACCGAAGAAAAAGCTGACTCTTCCACTGCATAAGAATTTTTCTCCAGCCACACGACGTTCAGTCCGCATTCTTACTTTGAATGGGTTATCTCATTAGCAGTTCATGTTAAATTTTTTCATAAAAGCAAGCAAAAATCTCATGCAGATAGTTTTGTAAAGGAAAAAGTAAAACCTTAAGCCCCTTGCTGAATAAATGAGCCCTCTCTTGGCTGAGCGGACCCCAAAGAAACCTTAAAAATTGAGTTCCCAGCCATAATGGGAAGGAAAGTTGGACACTCTTCATTATACTACCTCCTTTTGGAGTGTAGGCACAGCAACTGACCAGCATCAATGTTCCAACAGGGATCCTGACGCTGCCAGAACAGACTCTTTGTGGCAATAAGACAACAAATTATAAACAAAACCTAAGGCCATGCAAGGCAAGTGTTAAGTCATGCCTACAGGGCATTAATCTTGCTGAACAGGTCATATAGTAACTGACTGACAACACATCTTTATTTTAATTTAAACATTCCTTACTGCTAACTCCAAAGTTTTAGACAAAGTTTTGTCCCTTAATTATTTGCAGATTAAAGAGTCTCTGAATCCACTTATGATTGGGTGGAATTAATGTATACCTTCCATATATTGATTTATGTCTTTGCCTGTATCTCCTGCCTCCCTGAAATGTATAAAACCAAACTGTAATCCAAGCTCTTAAGGCATGTTTTCTCAGGTCTCTTTGAGGCAGTTTCTGTGAGCTGTAGTCAGTCATATTGGCTCAGAATAAGCCTCTTTAAAATATTTTACAAAATTTGTTTTTTTCATTAACAATTTAAACTTTACTTCCTAATGCCAGTATTAAAAATAAAGTGAAAAATAGTGATAGGAGGGGGAGATGGCATTGCATTCACATACTAGCTTTTTTTAAAAGATCTTTTTAATTTACCACATAGTATTTCTTTGTAGAAAGGACTGAAACAGTTAATCATAAAACACGTCCAGTTCAAATGAAGCCAGCTTAGGAATCAAGGTTGACTGCCTCCAGAATATTCTATCTTAAAACTTTATTTTGCCTCCCCAACATGTTAACTCTGTACTTCTTATCTTTGTTGCCTGATGTAAGTTTCTTAGATTCCATGAGGCTCAGCTTCTTCACCTGTAAAATGGAGATCTCTGAAGATTTGTTGTGAAGATTAAATAAAATCATGTTTCTCAAGTGCTTAGCAAAGCACCCAGCATCTACTAAGGCTTCTATAAATAGTAGTTATGAGCTTTGAGATTTTGCTTCCATTGTTAGCCCATTTCTTTCCTTGCTTTGATTTATTCTCTATGACAATTTTATTGGGGGTATAAAGATAAGATTTTGTGTTAACATGTAGCATGGTACAACATAAGGAACACAGGGAGGAGGGAGACTGGACCTCACTCCTGTTTCAGGTTTTTCACTAACACATTACAACACTGAGGACATCACTAAACTTTCCCTGTGCTCAGATTCACCCTTATGGAAAAATAATGTGGGGATAATGAGTTCTGACAACAAATACTCAAAATTAAGCCAGACTTCACTGGCTTTCGCCACAATCTGCCACACTAATGCCCTCACTTCAGACATCAGACACAAGTGGAGGAGTCTTCAGGCCACCCTCAGATCAGCTGGCTACAATTTCAGGGCTTCCATTGTTCTCTAGGTTTGATGACATGCTAGAAGGATTCACAGAACTCAGGAGAGCACTATTTTTATGATTTCCATTTTATCATATCAAAAATGATACAAATCTAAATTGGCGAAAGAGAGAGATGCATACGGTAAGGTGTGGGAAGCTTTCGGTTGCAAAGCAAGGGTGCATTACTTTTCCAGCACATCAACGTGTGACAGTATAGAAAGTATTGCCAACCGAGGACACCCACCTCAGCTTTGATACGGAAAGTTTTTATTGAGGTTTCATTAAATGAGTATGACTTACTCAATCATAGGTCACACCGTTGAACCCAGTCTCCACAGAGGTCAAACTGATATCTCATGGCTCAAAGCCTCAAACATGGAATGACTTGGTTGGTTTTTCTTTTGTGTCCAGACCCCCATCCTGAGTCATTTCCTTAGCATAAGCTATGTAGGGGCCCCTGCTGTGAGTCACCTCATTAGCATAAACTATCAGATGTGGTCCCACTGTGAATCACGAAGACACTGAAAAATTCCTAGGATTTAGAATTTACCTCCTAGGAAGTGGGAACACAGCCTGGCCAAATTCTTTATTACACAGTAGGTGATCTAAAATACGCTCTCCAGGAGCATGCTCATTCTATTTTCATGCACATCATCTTAAAATACAGATTCCAGGAATATTTTTTAAATGAAATAATCATAAAAAGAAAAAGCAAAAAAGTATGTGACAGGGATGTTCTTTCTTCCATAATTATCTTCCACAATGTAGGCACAGAATGGAGAGACGACAGGCATCAGAAACACATTCTGGCTGAAAAATAAAGGTAGCTGGATAGCTGGAAAAGGTGGCAGTGAATAAATTATGCCCAATCGTATATTCATCTATTATCTAAAGCTTCAACCTCATGCTATTATTAATACCTGAATCAGTCATATTTATCGACCTATATCCTGGTGGCCTTTGAACTGTGCACCAAAAGCCTTATAATTATATTAGGTTGTGGGACTTGATTTCTCGCATCTCTCATTCTTAAATCTTGTGATCCGTCCCTTTTCCTATACAAATATTATTGGGCAGTAATAGGATTTTCCACCTATCAGACCATAAAAACTGCCAACACAACACAAAATTTTGATGTACTGTTTGGCTTTTTAACTCCTTCTAAAAAAAAAAAAAAAGGAACCTGTTTCAGGAAAGTATTTTAAGCATATCATAAGGACTTAAATAACTTATTACCGTAAACAGTCATATACTAAATCATTCACAGCATAGCTACTCTTTATCCTCAAAAGACGTCTTCTCTGTCTTCCCAAGCTTGTAAGTAGAATATCACCCTGTTTTAGTCGTGTGTGTGTACGTACATGTATGTAGAGGTGCATTCTTTGTGATAGGAAGTGATTAATATTGCAAAGACAATTGATGTCATCCTTCATTGAGATGATTAATTAAAATGCAATGCTTTCACACATGTACTTTTGTTTGTAAAGAGCTGCAAGAACTTAAAAAAGCATTCTCTGTGTAATTTCTTATGCAAAATGCTCTTAGATATGATATACTCAGAAGTTTTAAAATACGAATTGGCAGTGTAATGTACTATTCGTATGGAGAAAATGTTTCTAAGATGTATATAGAACCAAATGAGAATAAATGATTGGACTTTTTTTCCAGTCATCTTTTTTTTTTTTTTTGAGACGGAGTTTCACTCTTGTTACCCAGGCTGGAGTGCAATGGTGCAATCTTGGCACACTGCAACCTCTGCCTCCTGAGCTCAGGCAATTCTCCTGCCTCAGTCTCCTGAGTAACTGGGATTACAGGCACGTGCCACCATGCCCAGCTAATTTTTTGTGTTTTTAGTAGAGACGGGGTTTCACCATGTTGACCTGGATGGTCTAAATCTCTTGACCTTGTGATCCACCCGCCTTGGCCTCCCAAAGTGCTGGGATTACAGGAGTGAGCCACCGCGCCTGGCCTTTTTTTTTTTTTTTAAATTGAGATGGAGTCTTGCTCTGTCACCCAGGCTAGAGTTACAGTGATGTGATCTTGGCACACCGCAATCTGCACTGCCCAGGTTCAAGCAATTCTCTTATCTCAGCCTCCCGAGTAGCTGGGACTACAGGCACATGCCACCATGCCTGGCAAATTTTTGTATTTTAGTAGAGATGGGGTTTCACCATGTTGGTCAGGCTGATCTCAAACTCCTGATCTCAGGTGATCCACCCTTCTTGGCCTTTCAAAGCACTGGGATTACAGGCGTGAGCCACAGTGTACGACCTCATCTTTTAAGCCAGTATGTAGCCAGGCTAAACTAGGCTAGGTCCTAGCAACAAAGAGATATAGATAGAATGTCTTGTTCACCTGAGACTCATCTTCTGTTGAAGAGGTGGACATGTTTGATTATTTATTCCAATCAGTTTAATGATGGTAACCTGTTCTATGAAGCAATAGATCTTAAGAATCCCATTCAGCTATACCTCCTTATTGAATTTCTTATGAAGTTGACACAAATATATGTGTTATTGAGGTACATGACATAGAATGTTCTAAGAGTTTGGGGTGAACTAAGAGACTTATTATTCCTAGGTGCTCTCAGAAAATCCTTCAAAAATGAGTGTTATTGGAGATGAATCTTGAAGATGAGCAGCTGCTGCCTAAGCCAAGCAAGGGATGAAGGATATTTCAGTGAGGGGTAGCTTGTGAGCAGCATGAACATAAGACATAAAAGAATGAACTTCCAGGTAATGTAGGAAGTGGAGAAATTTAACATAACCAGGAATGAAGATAGATTGAGTTTAGATAAATGCTGCCTGAGGAAGCAGAGGAATATGAAGAAGGACACTGGTGATTTAGAGAAGTCTCTGTTTCTAATTTGCTGCCAGAAATATACAGCTGGAAGCTCCCTGCTTCCACCTGTCATCTGAAGGTTCAGGAACCTTCCATGAGCTGTTTCTGGAGCCTTTTTGTGTGTGATCTACAAAAGCCACACGATGAATTGGTTTATGGTAACAGGAAATGAAACAACATACAGGAGCCATTCTTCATTCTATGTCTCTCAATTTCTTCCTGTTTTGCAGCTGCAACCAATTACTTTCTCTGTCTCCAAGCTTACTGGGAACTTTTCTGTTCCTGGACACACTTCCTGCCTGAAATACTCTGCTCACCTTCTGCCTCAGGGGTCAACTCTCCAAACACTGCCTCTCTTTAAAGCCTTTCCAAAACACACAAACTAAAATTAATCATTTTTTGTTCATATTCGTCGAAGTAGATGCCATTTGTGCAACTATTTCAACAGATCACTCTCAGTCTTGTGTCACAGTAAGTGCTTGCTTCATCAGTAAGAAACCTTTCAGGGGAGTTCACCATGTTTAAATCTCCAGTGGTCCCCACAACCATGCACAGCACATAATGGATATACGAGATACATCTGGTCAATAAAAATTAAGCTGCTGGCAAAACACACTGCCATGTGTGTACCTATGCAACTATCTTGCACGTTCTGCACATGTACCCCAAAACCTAAATTAAGCTGCTATAAAAAAATTAAGCTGCTGAAAATGCTTAATAAATTGTCAAAGCAGAAATCATGCCTCTATAATAATTTGACTTTTTTGGACACGTAAGGCAGCTTTTTATGCTATATATTAAGCTTTATTCTAGGCTTCTACTAAAAAGAGAGACATACTATCAGTTAATTGGGCACAGAATATCCAGGTACAGGCTTATCTTTTTTGACACTTCAAACTATAAATTCATTTTCCATTTTCAAAGCGATAAATCATGTTCTTTGATAGTTGGTCCAACCAGAAGGTTTTACTATGTAATTTTATACTCCCTTTGTTGATGCACCTAGATAACTTACTGCTTTATGAGCTATAGCCTATTATCAGACATTTATATTGAGCAACTTCTTTTGAATAAAACATTTCTGGGGAAATACAGATACTGCCATGTTATTATTAAAGCACTAAGGAAATGTATCATTTTCTGTCAAAAGAAAAATCTCACACTAAACATATCCTTTTTACTTCTAATGTAAGATGCTTTTTAACCAGTTAGTAGCTGTTGATGTTTTCCTCTCTGTTTTGTTAAAATTATCCACAATCCTAGTATTGTCTTTCTTACTTTGCCCTAGAAAGTTCAAAAGCAAACTTGGGTTTTCTATTTTCAGTCCTTTTACTTAATCTAATAATGAGTTGTCCTTACTATTTGCTTCAGTGGTTGATATATTTGTTGTTTAACTCAAAATGTGAGCATCAATGAGATGAAAATCCACCAAATTAAATTCTCTTTATAATGATGAGTAGCCTCAATATGGTTTTAGAAACCGGTGTTTTTACCTTCTCATAGCAATGCTTGAGATTATCTCCAAAGAACCCCAATGTGGCAAAGAGAAGAAAAAAAATCATTGAGCAAAGTCAAGAGCTTGATACGTTTGTTTAGGACTCATTTGTGCCAAATTAATTTTCCTCCCTTTGATTTAATTTCCTTATGTTGAAAATGAAGTCACACTTGATATTTAGGGTTATTTTCTGCTAGAATATACTATGACTTTAGGAGACTGCTCTTCTTTAGTCCATTTAAATATACATCATTTTAGATAAACCTAGTTTTCAGGCATCCACCTGATTCTCAATGCTTTTCTAATAAATTAGCCAATAATTTTATATAACTAGGAACCTAAGTGCATTAAAATAGCTGGATATATTAATCTTACATATTACAGACAAAATTTATTTTTCAGATCATCTGATCTATTTGATCTGGCCTAAGGACTAATCTTGTAGCAGAGAAGAAAACAAATAGATACTTAGTAATTGAGTAGTGTGGTCTGCTCATTTTCTGGAATCATCCTTAAATAGGGACTCTAAGAAACTTGGTTCATTTTTTTTTTTGGGGGGGCGGGGAGGAAGGCAGGAAGGGAGGGAAGAAGGACGGTAGGGAGGAAGGAAGGGATGAAGGAAGGAAGGAAGGGAGGAAGCGGGGAGGGAGGGAAGAAGGACGGTAGGGAGGAAGGAAGGGATGAAGGAAGGAAGGAAGGAAGGGAGGAAGCGGGGAGGGAGGGAAGGAGGGAGGGAAGGGAAGGAAGGAAATCAAGCGATGAGAGAGACATTGCCAACCTGGATCTAGAGGTTTACAAGTTGATTTCTTTTTTTTTGAGAGAAGGAAAGAAAAAAAAAATAAGTAAAGGAGAGGAAGAAAGAGGAAGAGAAAGAGGGAGAGTAAATGGAAATATTGCTTTATTTTGAAAAAAATTGAGTATTAATAATGGCCAATCAATGTTTCATTTAAACTTATGGGTAGGTGTGATGTGGTATTGACAAGAATGTATATTTTGTGTATTTGAAGTGGAGAGCTCTATGAATATTTATTAAGTTTACTTGTTCCGGATCTGAGTTCGAGTCCTTGATATCTTTATTAATTTTCGTCTCATTGAATCTAAGTCTCGTATCTGGGTGTTAGGATCGTTAGCTCTTGTTGTTGCATTGATCCTTTTACCACTATATCTTTGTTGCTTTAAAATCTATTTTCTCCGATATGAGAATTGCAACTCCTGCTTTTTATTTATTTATTATTTATTTTTGCTCTCCATTTGGTTGGTAAATCTTTCTCCATCCCTTTGTTTTGAGTCTTTGTGTATCCTTGCATGTGAAACAGGTCTGGATGTAAAATGCCATTGGGTTTTGGCTGTGTCTTTTGATTGGGGGATTTAGTCAATTTAAATTTAGGGTTACTGCCATTTGATGTTGACTGGCTGTTTTATCCATTCGTTGGTGTAAATTCTTCTTTATGTTGGTGCTCTTTACTTTTTGGTATATTTTTAGAAAGGCTAATACTGGTTGTTTCTTTCTGTGTGTAATGCTTCTTTCAGAAGCTCTTGTAAAGCAGGCCTGGTGGTAAGAAAATCTCCGAGTTCTTGCTTGTTCATAAAAGATTTTATTTTTCCTTCAGTTGTGAAGCTTAGTTTGGCTGGATATGAAATTCTGGGCTGAAGGTTCTGTTCTTTGAGAATGTTGAATATTGGCCCCCACTCTCTTCTGGCTTGTAGAGTTTTTGCTGAGAGATCTGCTGTAAGTCTGATTGGCTTGCCTTTGTGGGTAACATGACCTTTCTCTCTGGCTGCCCTTAGTATTTTCTCCTTCGTTTCAACCCTGGTGAATCTAACGATTATGTGCCTTGGGGTTGCTCTTCTTGAGGAATATCTTTGTGGTGTTCTCTGTATTACCTGGGGTTGAATGTTGACCTGCTTTGCTAGTTTAGGAAAATTTTCCTGAATAATATCCTGAAGGGTATTTTCCAGCTTGGATTCATTCTCTCCGTCGCATTCAGGTACACCTATCAAACGTAAATTTGGTCTTTTCACATAGTCCCACATTTCTTGGAGACTTTGCTCATTCCTTTTTATCCGTTTTTCTCTAATCTTTTCTTCACGTTTTATTTCATTAAGTTGGACTTTGACCTCTGATATCCCTTCTTCTGCTTGAACAATTCGAGTGTTTAAACCTGTGCATACTTCTCGGAGTTCCTGTATTGTATTCTTCAGTTCCATTAATTCACTCATACTCCGCTCTAAGTTGTCTATTCTCAATAGGATTTCATCAAACCTTTTTTCAAAGTTCCTAGTTTCTTTACGTTGGGCTACAACATGGTCTTTTAACTCACCGAAGTTTCTTATTATCCATTCCTTGAAGAGTGATTCTGTCATTGGGATGCGCTCATTCTCCATCAAGCCTTGTTCCATTGTTGATGTGGAACTGTGATCATCTTTAGAGGGAGAGGCGTTCTGACTTTGAGTATTCTCAGCTTTTTTATGCTGGTTTCTTCCCGTCATTGTAAATTTATCCTCCTGTCTCTTTGAAATTACCAACTTTCAGATTAGGTCTCTTGAGTGGACGTCCAGGTTGTTAGTTCCCAGGGCCAGAGCAGCGGCGCTAAAACTGATGGTGCTTTTCTACCCAGGATTCTCCTGTCGGGCTTCCTTCTTGTGTCGGTAGTAGGCGACTCTGCCTTCCTGGGGCTCCAAACCTCGGTCAGAAGGGAAACCGGTCCTGTTTACTCTGCGCCGAGCGCTCCCGCGCCGAGGTGCCGTCACAGCCGCTGCCGGGCTCTGGTGTCCTGCTGGGGACCCGGGCCGGTCCTCCAAACCTGTTTACTTTGCTCCGAGAGCTGCTGCGCCAAGGTGCCAGCGGAACCGCTGCACCGGCCACGAGGGTCGCGCTGGCCACCGTGTGTTTCCTCCACTGGGGGATCTCCTGCTCTGTGAGCGACCAGAATTTGTCTGAAAGTGTGGCGTCCTCTAGTTCTCTGCGCCTTCCCTGAGTGCTGCAATCCCGGGATGTTAGCGATCGGCCATCTTGGATCGTCCTTGGTTCATTTTTTAAAAAACCTCTGACAGTTTCAAAAACTCTCTCCATTTTAGTATAGTAGAAAAATTCCACAATATCCAGCTGACTCGTCTGTCCTTGCTTTATCTGTATTTGTACTGTTGAACAACACTGGCTAGACCCCCAGCCTATAGATTTTAAAGAATTTTCATATTCATCAACAGAACACAATCCCAGTATTTTTCTCCTATACATCCCCTGTGAATAATGCTGCAATGAACATGGGGTGCAGATACCTACCTCTTCACCATACTGATTTCATTTATTTTGGATATATTCCCAGAGTGGGTTACTAGATCCTATTGTAGTTCTATTCTTAACTTTTTCATGGACCTCCATACAATTGTCCATAACAGCTATACTAGTTTACATTCCCAACAACAATGTATGAAGGTTACTTTTCCTCCACAGCCTCACCAGAATTTGTTATTTTCTTCTCAATAATAACCATACTAACAGGTGTGGGGTACAATTTCCTTATAGTTTTAATTTTAATCTAATTATTAGTAATGTTGACTTTTTTTTGTATATCTGTGAGCCATTCATATAAATTTTGAGAACAAAAGTCTATTCAGATATTTTGTCTAGTTTTTGAGTTTTTAGTTTTCTTACTATTGAGTTCCTTTTATTTTGATATTAACTTCTTATCAGATATGTGATTTGAAAATATTTTCTTCCATTCCATAGGTTGTCTCTTCATCTGTTCTAATATTTTTTCTTTCTTTCCTTTAGTTCCCTCCCTCCCTCCCTCCCTCCCTCCCTTCCTTCCTCCCCCTTTCTTTCTTTCTTTTCTTTCCTTCTTGCCTGGGGCAAGTTCTCAGCCCTGCTTGCCAACTGCCTGGAAACAAACTTGGTGGTGATGAAGGGGGGCACAGTGGGAGTGAGAGTGGCCCTTTGGGTGTGTGGAAGTTGGGTGAGGCCTGTTACTTCTGGCTTTCACCTATGTCCCTGACAACTTGCATGACAATTGACCTGGGAACCACACACCCATCCCTCACAGCAGCTGCAGCAAGAGCTTCCCAAGGAGAGCCTGAGCATAAACATGCCTAGCCCTGCTCCCACCTAATGGTCCTTCCCTACCCACTCTGGTAGCAGAAGACAAACGGCATATACTCTTAGGGTTTTTAAGTCCACAGCCACGACTTCTTCCTCCCCATACTACCACAACAGATGTCTTGAAAGCGCCGCCTTCTGGCAGAAGGCCAACCAGGACAAAAAGTGGATTTACCAACCAAAGTTAAGGACCCTCACAGAATTCACTTCACTCCCCTGCCACCTCCACTGGAGCAGGCACTGGCCATGGCTGAGAGACCCACAGACACTTCACATCACAGGACTCTGTGCAGACAACCCCCAGTACCAGTCTGGAGACTGGTAGACCTGCTGATTGGCTAGATTCCAAAGAAAAAATAACAATCACTACAGTTCTGTTCTCAGAAAGCTGCATCTCTAGGAAAAGCAGGAGAGTACTACTTACATCAAGGTACACTCATGGGACAAAATAATGTGAACAACAGCCTTGAGCCCTAGACCTTTTCTCTGACACAGCCTACTCAAAAGAGAACCAACCAGGAAACCAATGATGGTAATATGGCCAAACAAGTTTTCTTAAATCCCCCAATAAATCACATGAGCTCACCAGCAATGGATACAAACCAAGAAGAAATTCCTGATTTACCTGAGAGAGAATTAAGGTTAGTTATTAAGCTTATCAGGGGGGTACCAGAGAAAGGCAAAGCCCAATTTAAGGAAATCCAAAAAATAATACAAGAAATGAGGAGATAAATTTTCAATAAGATAGACTGCACAAATAAGAGCAATCAAAACTTCAGGAAACAATGAATGCACTTATAGAAATGCAACATATTCTGGAAAGTCCCACCAATAGAATCAAACAAGCGAAGGAAACAACTTCGGAGCTTGAAGACAAGGTTTTCAAATTAACCCAATCAAAGGCAAAGAAAAAGGAAGTAGAAAATATGAACAAAGCCACCAAGAAGTCAAGGACTATGTTTAATGACCAAACTTAGGAATAATCAGCGTTCCTAAGGATGAAGAGAAATCTAAAAGTGTGGAAAACATATTTGTGGGAATAATTGAGGAAAACTTCCCTGGTCTTGCTAGAGACCTAGATATCCAAATACAAGAAGCTCAGAGAACACCTGGGAAATTCATCACAAAGCAGTCATTGTCTAGGCACATTGGCATCAGGTTATCTGATAAAGGAAGGAAGCTTAAGAGTTGTGAGGCAAAAGCACCAGGTAACCTATAAAGGAAATCCTATCAAATTAACAGCAGATTTCTCAGCAGAAACCTTACAAGCTAGAAGGGGTTGGGGTCCTATCTTCAGCCTCCTCACACAAAACAATTATCAGCCAATAATTTTGTATCCAGCAAAACTAGCTTCATAAATGAAGGAAAGCTGAAGTCTTTTTCGGACAAACAAATGTTTGTTGGAGAGAATTCTCTACTACCAAGCCAGCATTACAAAAACTACTAAAAGGAGCTCTAAATCTTGAAACAAATCCTGGAAGCACATCAAAACAGAACCTCTTTAAAACATAAATTTCACAGGACCTATAAAACAAAAACACAATGTGAAAAAAAACAAGGTATGCTGGTAACAAATATCACAATGAATGGAATGGTACCTCACATCTCAATACTAACACTGAATGTAAATGACCTAAATGCTCTACTTAAAAGATATGCAATTGTAGAATGAATAATAATTCACCAAACAACTATCTGCTGCCTTCAAGAGACTCACCTACCACATATGGACTCACATAAACTTAAGGTAAAGAGGTGGGAAAAGACATTACATGCAAATGGATTCCAAAATCAAGCAGGAGTAGCTATTGTTATATCTGACAAAGAAAACTTTAAAGCAACAGCAGTTAAAAAAGACAAAGAGGTACATTATATAATAATAAAAGGCCATGTCCTACAGGAATCCTAACTATATATGCACATGACATGGAGTTCCAAAATTTATGTAACAATGACAATACTAAATATATATATATATATATATACACCTAACACTGGAGCTCCCAAATTTATAAAACAATTACTAATAAACCTAAGAAATAGGACAGACAGCAACACAATAATGGTGAGGGACTTCAATACTCCACTGACAGCACTAGACAGGTCATCAAGACAGAAAGTCAACAAAGAAACAATGGATTTAAACTATACTGTGGAACAAATGGACCTAATAGGTATTTACAGAACATTATACCCATTTACAGAACATTCTACACAACAACCACAGAATATACATTCTATTTATCAAATGGAATTTTCTCCAAGATAGACCATATGGTCAAACACAAAACAAGCCTCAATACATTTAAGAAAATTGAAATTATATCAAGCCTTCTCTCAGAACACAATGGAATAAAACTGAAATCAACTACAAAAGGAACCTTCAAAACCATGCGAGTACATGGAAATTAAATAATATGCTCTTGAATGATCATTGGGTCAAAAATGAAATTAAAATGAAAATTTAAAAATTCCTTGAACTGAATAACAATAGTGACACAACCTATCAAGATTTCGGGGATACAGGGAAGATGGCGCTAAAGGAATGTTCATAGGCCTAATGCCTACATTAAAAACTCTGACAGGGAATAAGCAGACCATCTAAGGTCACACCTCAAGGAACAGGAAAAACAGGAACAAACCAAAACCAAAACCAGCAGAAGGAAGGAAATAACCAAGATCAGAGCAGAACTAAATGAAAGTGAAACAAAAAGGAAATACAAAAGATAAATGAAATAAAAAGCTGGTTCTTTGAAAAGATAAGTAAAATTGATAAACCATTAGCAAGATTAACCAAGAAAAGAAAGAAATTCCAAATAAGCTCAATTAGAAGTGAAATGGGAGACATTACAACTGACAGCACAGAAATACAAAAGAGCATTCAAAGCTGCTATGAACATTTTTGCATGCATAAACTAGAAAACCTAGAGGACATGGATAAATTCCTGGAAAGATACAAGTCTCCTAGCTTAAATCAGGAAGAATTAGATATCCTGAAATGACCAATAACAAGCAACGAGATTAAAATTGTGATAAAAAGAATTACCAACAAAGAAACATACAGGACTAGATGGAGTACCAGATGGATTCACGACAGAATTCTACTAGACATTCAAAGAAGAACTGGTACCAATCCTATTGACACTATTCCACAAGACAGAGAAAGAGGGAATCCTCCCTAAATCATTCTATAAAGCCAGCCTCACCCTAATACCAAAGCCAGGACAGAACATAACTAAAAAAGAAAACTACAGACCAATATCCCTGATGAACACAGATGCGAAAATCCCTAACAAAATATCAGCCAAATCCAATAGCATATCAAAATCTACCATGATCAAGTGGGTTACATATTAGGGATGCAGAGATGGTTTAACATATGCAAGTCAATAAATGTGATACACCACATAAATAGAATTAAAAACAAAAGTCATATGATAATCTCAATAGATGCAGAAAAAAAGCATTTGACAAAATCCAGCATCCCTTTATGATTAAAACTCTCAATAAGAAAAACGATCCAAGATGGCCGATCGCTAACATCCCGGGATTGCAGCTCTCAGGGAAGGTGCGGAGAACTAAAGGACGCCACACTTTCAGACAAATTCTGGTCGCTCACAGAGCAGGAGATCCCCCAGTGGAGGAAACACACGGGTGGCCAGCGCGACCCTCGTGGCCGGTGCAGCGGTTCCGCTGGCACCTTGGCGCAGCAGCTCTCGGAGCAAAGTAAACAGGTTTGGAGGACCGGCCCGGGTCCCCAGCAGGACACCAGAGCCCGGCAGCGGCTGTGACGGCACCTCGGCGCGGGAGCGCTCGGCGCAGAGTAAACAGGACCGGTTTCCCTTCTGACCGAGGTTTGGAGCCCCAGGAAGGCAGAGTCGCCTACTACCGACACAAGAAGGAAGCCCGACAGGAGAATCCTGGGTAGAAAAGCACCATCAGTTTTAGCGCCGCTGCTCTGGCCCTGGGAACTAACAACCTGGACGTCCACTCAAGAGACCTAATCTGAAAGTTGGTAATTTCAAAGAGACAGGAGGATAAATTTACAATGACGGGAAGAAACCAGCATAAAAAAGCTGAGAATACTCAAAGTCAGAACGCCTCTCCCTCTAAAGATGATCACAGTTCCACATCAACAATGGAACAAGGCTTGATGGAGAATGAGCGCATCCCAATGACAGAATCACTCTTCAAGGAATGGATAATAAGAAACTTCGGTGAGTTAAAAGACCATGTTGTAGCCCAACGTAAAGAAACTAGGAACTTTGAAAAAAGGTTTGATGAAATCCTATTGAGAATAGACAACTTAGAGCGGAGTATGAGTGAATTAATGGAACTGAAGAATACAATACAGGAACTCCGAGAAGTATGCACAGGTTTAAACACTCGAATTGTTCAAGCAGAAGAAGGGATATCAGAGGTCAAAGTCCAACTTAATGAAATAAAACGTGAAGAAAAGATTAGAGAAAAACGGATAAAAAGGAATGAGCAAAGTCTCCAAGAAATGTGGGACTATGTGAAAAGACCAAATTTACGTTTGATAGGTGTACCTGAATGCGACGGAGAGAATGAATCCAAGCTGGAAAATACCCTTCAGGATATTATTCAGGAAAATTTTCCTAAACTAGCAAAGCAGGTCAACATTCAACCCCAGGTAATACAGAGAACACCACAAAGATATTCCTCAAGAAGAGCAACCCCAAGGCACATAATCGTTAGATTCACCAGGGTTGAAACGAAGGAGAAAATACTAAGGGCAGCCAGAGAGAAAGGTCATGTTACCCACAAAGGCAAGCCAATCAGACTTACAGCAGATCTCTCAGCAAAAACTCTACAAGCCAGAAGAGAGTGGGGGCCAATATTCAACATTCTCAAAGAACAGAACCTTCAGCCCAGAATTTCATATCCAGCCAAACTAAGCTTCACAACTGAAGGAAAAATAAAATCTTTTATGAACAAGCAAGAACTCGGAGATTTTCTTACCACCAGGCCTGCTTTACAAGAGCTTCTGAAAGAAGCATTACACACAGAAAGAAACAACCAGTATTAGCCTTTCTAAAAATATACCAAAAAGTAAAGAGCACCAACATAAAGAAGAATTTACACCAACGAATGGATAAAACAGCCAGTCAACATCAAATGGCAGTAACCCTAAATTTAAATTGACTAAATCCCCCAATCAAAAGACACAGCCAAAACCCAATGGCATTTTACATCCAGACCTGTTTCACATGCAAGGATACACAAAGACTCAAAACAAAGGGATGGAGAAAGATTTACCAACCAAATGGAGAGCAAAAATAAATAATAAATAAATAAAAAGCAGGAGTTGCAATTCTCGTATCGGAGAAAATAGATTTTAAAGCAACAAAGATATAGTGGTAAAAGGATCAATGCAACAACAAGAGCTAACGATCCTAACACCCAGATACGAGACTTAGATTCAATGAGACGAAAATTAATAAAGATATCAAGGACTCGAACTCAGATCCGGAACAAGTAAACTTAATAAATATTCATAGAGCTCTCCACTTCAAATACACAAAATATACATTCTTGTCAATACCACATCACACCTACCCATAAGTTTAAATGAAACATTGATTGGCCATTATTAATACTCAATTTTTTCAAAATAAAGCAATATTTCCATTTACTCTCCCTCTTTCTCTTCCTCTTTCTTCCTCTCCTTTACTTATTTTTTTTTTCTTTCCTTCTCTCAAAAAAAAAAAAAGAAATCAACTTGTAAACCTCTAGATCCAGGTTGGCAATGTCTCTCTCATTGCTTGATTTCCTTCCTTCCCTTCCCTCTCTCCCTCCCTCCCTCCCTCCCCACTTCCTCCCTTCCTTCCTTCATCCCTTCCTTCCTCCCTACCGTCCTTCTTCCCTCCCTCCCCGCTTCCTCCCTTCCTTCCTTCCTTCATCCCTTCCTTCCTCCCTACTGTCTTTCTTCCCTCCCTTCCTGCCTTCCTCCCCCCCCCCAAAAAAAACCTCTCAATAAAACCAGTGTACAAGGGACATACCTCAATGCAATAAAAGCCATCTATGACAACTCCACAGCAACATTATATCTTCTCATTCACAAGTGGGAAATAAGATATGAGGATGCAAAAGCATAAGAATGACATAATGGACTTTGAGGACTCAGGGAGAAAGGGCAGGAAGTGGGTGAGGGATAAAAGACTACAAATTGGGTGCAGTGTATACTGCTTGGATGATGGGTGCACCAGAATCTCACAAATCACCACTGAAGAACTTACTCCTGTAAGCAAATACCACCAGTTCCCAAATAATCCATGGAAATAAAATTTTTTTGAAACACAATTTTACTACATTGTATCTTTCTCCTTCAACCATGCTTAGCACTGTATGCATTTTTTTCTGAGGTTTCTTCAAAACTTCCTCCTCTTTATTTTCATGTAGATGAATGTTGTCTCTTTATATCTTTCATATTTTTTGTCTAACTTTACATCTTTGTTTAAATAATTCTCTACAAGTTTTACTTGAAATTTTCTCCAGTTCTACTGTTAACTTTAAAATATTTGGCCAATATTTTAAAATTTACATCAACTCTTCCTTTTTGATGATTTCTCCTTTCTAAAAGGAGCATGTTGGTTTGTTTAATAACAACAACAACAAAAACTTTGGATTGCCGTAAGCATTCAAATGAAATGCATTTAAAGTTATGTTTCCTTCCGTGAAGTTTATTGGTTTATCCAGAGCCAGTTGTTTTTTTCTTTTCTTTTTTTTCCTGTTTTCATTATCTTTTATTTGTGTTGCTAGCATTGATTAAATCGTTGCCATTTGACCTATTTTTCTTATTCATACATTTCTAAATAAAAAAGTGGGTTAACCTGCTTAGGTAGGTGGGTTTTCTCTTCTTTCTTTATTATCTATTCAGAGTGAGAGTCTTTACTATAAGAACAGAAGGTATTAGTAGGTGTTCTATTTTGGATGTTTGTTTCCTCCAAATCCCATGTTGAAATTTGGTCCCAATGTTCGAGGTGGGGTCTCATGAGGGTTTGGGTCCTGGGAACTGATTCCTCATGCATAGATCAATGTCTTCCCTGGATGGGGTGTGGAGTTGGTGAGTGAGTTCCCACGCCATTAGTTCCCACTGGAGCTGTTTCTTCTGTTTCTTAGAAAGAGCCCAGCACTTTGTCTGCTGCTCTCTTGTTTTCTTTCACCATGTGATCTCTACAAACCAGCTCCACTTCACCTTCCACAATGAGTGGAAGCAGCCTGAGGCTTTCACTAGAAGCAAATGCCAGTGCCATGTTTCTTGTTTACTCTGCAGAATGAGCCACATAAATGTCTTTTCATTGTCAGATATTCCTTTATAGCAACACTGAATGGAATAAGACAGTGGCATAAATACAATGCCAGGCTTTATTTCATAGAGGTGTGATGCAAACAAAGTAGACCGACCCGTCTCCACTCACCCTCAATGCCAAATATAAAAGGTATTTCCATTCCATAAGACATAGTCTATCCCAAACAGATCTATTCATCTTTTTACAGACTCTCTTTCTTCAGCAAAAAGAAAAATGGCCAAAAAAGAAATCAGTGCACCAAAATCTTATTAATAATTTTTGTTGTTTCTACTGAAATATATTGCCTTTCCTTCAATGAACAAATAAATTGAAAAATGAAGTGGATATTGCATATCCAATTTTCTAAAGACTTAAACTTATGAAAACAAAATTCTCACTTCTACAAGCAAATCTGAGCACCAGAATGAATAATTCTTTTTGTTCATATAGATAGATTGTAAGTGCATAGCTGTTTGTGGCAGGAAGGAAAGAAATAATAAAAAAGAGAAAAGTAAAAGTATCACATGAATCCATTGTGTTACTATTCTGTAGTTGATTCATGAGGCAGAACCTTCTCGAAAATAGCAGGAGCCTCTCAGGCTACTGTACATTCCTTTAGCACATGGTCCCCAATCAAAAATGTAAACAAGGTAGAATGCCTGAAATTTGAACAAACTATTGATAAACGCCTACGCCACCAGGGAAAATCTTAGACCAGTCTACTCTCCCAGTCCAGTTTCACAATTTGCTGAGTATGCCTATTGAAATCTGTAATCTTACTGACCAAAACATGTTGAGATAATATGATTATATAGATATGTTGAAAAAAGTGTCATAGATCTGCTGGGCCCAACTTCTATGAGACAATTCCAACAATTTCTTACATTTATTCAGTGCTTGAGCCTCACAATAGTCCTGTAAAGTATAAAATATTGAGATTATAATATTTGTCCTATTATAAAGTAGAAGGGATGAGTAGAGAAACTAAGTAATTTGGCCAAATTCACAGAGCTAGGGAATGTTGAAGCCATAATTCTAACCCCCAGTTCTACGGATTTCTGTTCCAACATTCTTCTCTCAACAACACAGGGAAGGACAGTTTAATAAGCTCCCAAATATATACAGCAATAGAGTGAAAATAATCAATAATGGCCGGGCGCAGTGGCTCAAGCCTGTAATCCCAGCATTTTGAGAGGCCGAGGCGGGTCAAGAGAACAAGATCATCCTGGTCAACATGGTGAAACCCTGTCTCTACTAAAAATACAAAAATTAGCTGGGCATGGTGGCGCGTGCCTGTAATCCCAGCTCCTCAGGAGGCTGAGGCAGGAGAACTGCCTGAACCCAGGAGGTGGAGGTTGTGGTGAGCCGAGCTCGCGCCATTGCACTCCAGCCTGGGTAACAAGAGCGAAACTCCGTCTCAAAAAAGAAAAAAAAAAATCATATAAAATCTTAAAATGTTTGGTTTCTTTATCAAGTGTTTCTGTGACCACAATAAGCCTAAATTCATTTATATATTTTTTCTCCTATCCCACTTGCCTGCCCTAAAAATGTGCAGCTTTCAGAAGAGAACTAAGACATTCCCAAGATATAGCTGTGATATATTCATCCTAGAGCTTGTACCTGAGCGACAGGAACCAAGACTCTTTCAGTAAAACAGCATGTGCCATCTTTCATCTCACTCTACTTGTCTGAAAGTCTAGGAACTAGAGCTCAAGAATAAAAGGAACAATGAAATGTAATCTCTCCTGCTATTTTCCCTCACCCTTTGATACAGTTTTCTGATTTGTTTCAATGTGTTTGAAGTACATAAAGGAAACTTCAACAAGACACACAACAGCAGTAGTAGATCAGCAGGCACTTTTAAGCTTTAGGATTTGTGCTAGCTTGGCATTTCCAAAAGGCATTCCTTTGGGGATCAAAATACTGACCGCAAAGCCTGTATGCTCTGCAGGGAAACCTGATGCCTGGGCAAAGTCAAGCCATTTCAAAGGTTCATAGTATCACTTTGGGAAAATCAAAAGGTTTTTTTTTGTTTTGTTTTGTTTTTTTAACTCTAAATCTAGAGGTTAGCACTTTTGACGAATCATTCAAACCTTACATTATAAAGGAAGGCCCCTCTGGAATTGCAACTGCAATTGGTTTTAACAATTCAGGGTAAACAAAATGCTATCCTACAACATGGAAGTAGCAAATTGCCATTTTGAAAACCACTCTTTGTCAATCAAGCTGAAGCTTCATGAAGATTGTTTTCTCTTTGCTTATTCACCATGTGACAAACTCAATCACGAAACCACAGTTCTCAAAGGTAGAAAAAGCAGAATTGTAGATATTCAAATATTCAACCCCAAATACCTTCATGAATTCCAGTTTACTGACTCCATCCTGAGGCCATTTCTTTGATCAAGAAAACCAGTCCAAAAATGTTCTCCCAAAACAGTAACATTAATATATAAAAGCAAGAGAGTGAGTGTTATCTAATTCACTCTTTAACATTGTAAAGTATTGTAAGGTGCTGTTTCAATATATGGAATACCTATATATTATTTAAGGCCCAAATGAAGAAGTAGAGCTTGAACATTTAGAAAGGAGGAAGGGAGGCCGGGCACGGTGGCTCACGCCTATAATCCCAGCACTTTGGGAGGCCAAGGCGGTTGGATCACGAGGTCAAGAGATCGGGACCATCCTGGTCAACATGGTGAAACCCATCTCTACTAAAAATCCAAAAATTAGCTGGGCATGGTGGTGTGCGCCTGTAATCCCAGCTACTCGGGAGGCTGAGGCAGAAGAATTGCTTGAACCCAGAAGGCGGAGGTTGCGGTGAGCCGAGATCGTGCCATTGCACTCCAGTCTGGGTAACAAGAGTGAAACTCTGTCTTAAAAAAAAAAAAGAAAGGAGGGAAGGAAAAGCAATACAGCTTAAGGCTGATGGTGTAAGTCAGGGTGCCTGAAGATAGTAAAAGTACAGCTTTGTGTCAAAAATGGGGACTAGTCCCATGCAGTATAAATGTAATGCTAAGTGTAATGAAGTGGTAAACAAAATAAGTTAGTTTCTGATCATGGAAGTCCTCAGAAGTTGTAGTAATCTCAACCAATTCCCTACTTTTATATTGTTAAGCTCCAGGCTCCCTTTCCAGGGCATGAGATGCTTGTCTTTTTGTAAAAGGCTCAGGGAATCTACTGCTCAAGACAGCTGTTTACATAACTCATTTGAATCCACTGTAGAATAACAGTATTCAGATCTTGTATTTTTTTCTGTAACAAAAAGAAGGCTACAGATAAGAGTCCTAATATCTCAAGCAAGTACAAGGATCACACATTTTCTTTTTTTTCCTTTTTTAACGAAGAAGTTATCCAAAACTCAGCTACTTAATTTAGCCACACTATAGAAATAATGTAAGTTATAAGTAATTAACACTATTAAAACCTATATGTCTAAATAACTTTGCTAGATGATGAATGGCTAATATGAACATTTATTTTTGCACACCAAACTGAGATAGCTCTCCAAAAGAGCCAAATGTTGTATCTAGAACTTACACACATTAATATCTACTAAATATTAGTATATTTGAAAAGAAAGTAGAAAATGTTTTTGGCAAACACTTAAATATTGAAATGTTATTAATAAAGGTTAATAGGTATTAAGCAAGTATTTATAATTCACTTTGTAGGGGTAAGACAGACAAGAAAGCCTTTTGAAGCATTTAAAATTTTAAAGACAAACTACTATATTTTCAAATAAAAATTATTTTGTAGGTAGAGTAATAGAAAAAATCTTAACATTTTATTATATAAAATTATAGTATCAAATTAGTTTTTTTTTTTAAATTAAATAGCAATTGGTATCATTGTAAGAAGAAAAAAAGATATTGCCTGTTCTTGGGTATAGGAAAATAAAATTAGCCAGCTTGGCCAACGTGGCAAAACCCTTTCTCTACTAAAAATATGGAAGAAGAAAATTAGCCAGGCGTGGTGGCTCACACTTGCAATTCCATTACTTGGGAGGCTGAGGTGGGAAAATCGCTTGATCCCAAGAGGTGGAGGTTGCAGTGAGCTGAAACCATGTAATTGCACCCCAGACCCTGGACAACTGAGCAAGACTCTGTCTCTAAATAAATATAAACAAATAAATAAATAAATAAGATGAGACAAAAAATAATTTCAAGTGGGATGATGGATTTTGATTTTCACATTGCAGTAAAAAATGATCTGATATGTTTCTACAGATAATGATCTTCAAATTAAACAAATCACTTTATTAATTCTAGATTAATATTAAGAAAATCCTACAAATATTTTAACAAAGTGAAATACATTGTGTAGTTTTCAATAGCAAATCTTTCAAATTAGAATTCCCAGTTTTTAATAGCACCAAATGTAAAACAAGATAAAAACTTCATTCATATTAAATGACATAAGATGCAGTCTCATATTTGTGATGAAAAATATCAGCATGAAACATTATATTAAAAGGAAAATTAATTGATAACTGTTTGCAACATATTTTATTGATAATTTGAATAAAATAATTGAATCCATATATTGTGATATAGATTATAGTTAATATATAATGCTATTTTAATTTGCTATAAATTTTCTTAATCCTCATTTAAATTCTGCAAGTGTACTTCCAAAAAGTTGAACATTTGAATGTAACTATATTAAGATGTATCCTGCTGTTGAGTTTTAGTAAGACGCACTGCCAGACTAAGCTGTAACCATTATTGGAAAATATTCTGGGCTGGGCGTGGTGGATGATGCTTGTAATCCCAGCCTTTGGGAGGCCAACGTGGGTGCCTTGCTTGAGGTCAGGAGTTTGACACCAGCCTAGCCAACATGCCGAAACCCTGTCTCTACCAGAAAAATACAAAAATTAGCCAGGCATGTTGTCGTGTGCCTGTAATCCCAACTACTGGAGAGGCTGAGGCATGAGAATTGCTTGAACCTGGGAGGCTGAGGTTGCAGTGATTCAAGATCGCTCCATCTCAAAAAAAAATTTTTTATATTAGTAAGAATTGGCTAGTCCAAGCTGTGGAAAGAAACTGAAATCCCACTGACTTTACACAGAAAAGTTTATTTGTTATTGATTCAAAGTCCTCTGAAGTCTCTCCCCTAGGCAGCTCCCTTCCATTGGTGACTATCATAGAGATATAACCTACTTCTAACTTGTGTCTCCAACATGCCACATAGTTTCTAGGATGTCACAGTAAGGGAAAAGAGAGCTAGAGGATTATGTGGAGTGGTCTGCTTCCACAGTTCATAAGTGATACATGGTATTTCTCTTCACTGCCCATTAGCCAGATATGGCCGCATGACACCACCAAAACAAAGGGCTGGAAGGTATAGTCTTCTGTTTGACCAGGACAGAGAAGAATGAAAGAATTAAGGATACTGGTTATATGAAACACATCTCCCACTACACTCATTTTTTTTGTTTATATCATCTTTGGTGTTTTCTATTCCCTACTGTTACCCAAAGAAATGCTCTCTTGCTTCAGGATAATATCCCAAATTTCTGTCTTCTTCAGTACTCAGAATGGCAATATGAGAATATGAGGTGCTATAACTAAATTCCCCTACACCAATAAATACTGACACATGCTTTTCTGTATGATAAATTATATTAATCCTGACAGCTTGTTTTTTCTCTTTATTGAGTACATATCAAATGCCAAATGTTCTGTTCCTTAATCTATAATGCCAACTTGTGACACAGATATTTTATTCCTGTTTTGATAATCAAAAATTGACATACACAGAAGTAAATCAACTGATGTAACATAGCCAATATGTTGCCAAACTGATCAATTCACTCGAGTCTATATGACACCAAAAACTATACTTTTTGTGATATAATACATTGCCCATGCTTTCACACTCCTCTCATGTCCTTTCTCCCCTTATCAAATGGATATGAAGTATGCATTCCTCTGGAAATTTGACAAATTCAACCAAGTCATCAAAAATCAACGATTAAGAGACTAATTTTAGGATGCAAGGCTAAAAGCAAGGAATACTTGAACTTGACATAACAAGGACAACCCATAAAAGAAAAAATTGATAAGTAAGATTTCATCAAATTTTTAAACTATTGTTGTATAGATGACCATGTAAGGGGCAGAGTGCAGTGGCTCATGCCTGTAATCCCAGAATTTTGGGAGGCCAAGGCAGGCAGATCACCTGAGGTCAGGAGGTTGAGAACAGCCTGACCAACCTGGAGATACCCAGTCTCTACTAAAAATATGAAACAGCTGGGCATGGTGGCCCACGCCTCTAATCCCAGCTATTTGGGAGGCTAAGGCAGGAGAATTGCTTGAATCAGGGAGGCAGAGGTTGCAGTGAACTGAGATTGCACCATTGCACACTCCAGCCTGAGCAACAAGGTCTCAAAAAAATAAAATAAAATAAAAAAAGACCATGTGAGGAAAGTCTGGAAAAAATAGACTGGAAAAAAATATTTGGAAATCATGTATCCAATAATAATAATAATAAAACTAGTAGGTAGAATATATAAAGCATTCATGTAATTCAACATCTTATAATAAATTAGGCAAAAGACATGAACAGACATCATATCAAAGAGTATAAGCAGATGTCAAATAAGCACATGAAAGGTTGTCCGACATTGTTTGTCATTAGGGAAATGTAGAGTAAAATTACGTTGAGATCACTACACACCTATCAGAATGGCTAAAACAAAAAATAGTGAAAACACGAAATTTTGGTGAGAAGTAAGAAAATTAGGTCACCCAGAAAACAATTTGGTGGTTTCTAAAAAAAAAAAAACAGAAAAAGAAAAATACAAACAAAATAAACATCCAACTATCATATAACAAACAATTGCATTTGCGAACAGTTACTCCAGAGAAACAAAAATATGGCATCCTATAAAAATTTATATTAGAAGATTCACAGGAGCTTTAAATGGAAGCAACGCAAATGTCTTTCAATGCATTAATGTTTAAACAAACTATGATACATCCAGCGATAGGATCAGAGGTAGAGCTCTACCAATTAATTGCCAATGGCCAAAGTTTTCACCCAATGGGCAGTCACATGGAAGGAATAAAATTGGATAATTATTGACAAAGAAGATTGAGAGATATGAGGCAAAAGTGAGAATATTTATATCTTACGTAAATACTCACCAAAAGGATTCCTCTGTAGTAGAGTTATAAAAATGTAAAAATTCTATTGTAGTCATAGTCTCTTTCTTCAAGTACTTTAGTATTTGCCCAAAGGGCTAATGAATACAGTCAACAAGGTAAGTTATATATAGCCTCAACAACATGGATTTCACCTCACTATGGTGAGGGCAATATGGACTGTGTCTAATCTACCAGAATCAGATAAAAATGCTAAAATCCACAAGCGGGGGCAATACCTAACCATGAATTTCTGAGCATAATCAGTTATTAACATCAACTGATGAAAATCCTGTTTTGCTACAGCATTCCCTTGGCATCACTCCTGGACCAGTGTTCCCTAGGCATATGGTTCCTAGATATTTAACATTTAAGCCTGGTGCCCTTGGCCTATACAGATTTCCTTGTGCTACCAATAAGCTTCAAATGAATAACTTTCTACTGAAACTATTGGAGCGAATTTTGTTGTTTGCAACTAAGAATGCTCAATGATACATCTCAAATGGCAAACTATCATACATAGTGGCAATTTATGGAAGGAGGGTGTTTTTTATTTTTTTGAGCAGTGGAATTTTCTATTAATTTTATAGTCAAATTTGGTAAGAGTAAAATCCAAGTCATTAAAGTCAACGAAAAGAGATGAGAAGCCAAAGACCACTCTTTTCTCAAGCAAAAACAATTCGAGAGGTAGTGTTCACTTTCCTCATGACTGCCAAATATGTTCTTTTCAGTTTTCTTAGTAACCTCTTACAATCTCTCCTTCCATTTGCCTTCCAGTTTAAAAATTGCTTGGCCCCTGGACCAAGGCTGCTATAAAATCAAGTAGGTTTTTTTTTTTTAACTCAAGTAGGTTTTGTCAGAAATCAATTCACTGAGATACCACATATGCTTTGAGTCCAAGCTTTTTATTTTGTTTTCATTCGTATGATGTTATAAAGAAAAGAACTTTAAGGATGGCTACTTCAATGTCTTCAAATCACAGAAAAACTGGAACCTAGACAGCGAATGTGAATTGCTTATGGTCAGTAATGTTTGGTAAAGCTTAGCTCAGAACCCCACTTCTTTGTCTTCAAACTCAGACTGCTCAATGTTTCTCTTAAGGTAGAGGTTCTCTGCCATAATAGTCATTGCTCTTTCATTATCCAAATATGTACCTCATATTATGATTCATATTCTTCCCAAGGTGCAGAACCTAAGATTAATAATAATGCAAAGTTAAATACTATACTTGAAAAGTATCATCAAATTATTGTCAAACTAGAACTTCCTCAAAAGATTTACCTTATTTGGACTCAGGTTGTGATTATTCTGGATCCTGAATTTCTCTCACCTTTTTAATTTCCCCCTTCAAGTACCATTTTCTTTGTATTCTCATTGTCACAATTAAATGTATTTTGTTAATATGAAGAAGAAGCTTTTCACTAAGTTAGTCTCTTTAATATGTTTTTAAAATATATGTAATTTATTCCTGGGAATGACTTTGGTTATCCTTTGTAGACAAACATCAAGGTCTATCATGCATAGATAATTCCAGAGATACATTAATTATCTCACTTAAGTAGCAGGCTGAGATACGTCATTTTCCTTTTCTCAAAAAAGTGCTGCTTTCATGGAAGTAAGTTATGAATATGCTTTTCTCAGAACAAAAATTCCTACCCTGGTCTTATGCATTGGTAATTAAGTGATATGACAAAATGTATTTAAATATTATTCAGTAATAGATGTGATAGATCTAACCATATTTAAATGACCTTTGGAATAACAATAAAAAGTCTTTTATCTAGAGATTCATTGGTGTGTACCCAGTCCAATTGTATCTTCTTTGCCCCCCAAATGCTTGTCTTTTATATACAAAACACTGTCTTCAAATAAAAATATACTGCAAATCCCAGTATAAAAAAAGAGATAAAAGTAGAATTGCTCTGATGGACGGAAGTGTCTGCGTGACCATAATCCTCACCTCGGCTCACACACAGGACTCTGATAGTGCTGGGAGGAAAACAGAGAACTCTGAAAAGCACAATTAAAGGTACAAGGGATTTGGGACTGAAAGTCATCTTAGAGATAATCCTGTTTATAACTCTCCAAAAATGAATGCCTTTTTGCTTGGATTAGGGTAAATGTAGAAGGACAAAGAAAAACAAATTCACTGCCATCAGTGAGAATAGCAGCCCCTCCTGGTACCCTCCCTGACATTGAAGACATTTCTGATGACATTTTTCAGGCTAATTCCGTTTTATTAATGACTGCCTTAAACATTTGGATACTTGCTGTCGCATATTTGGTATTTATATTCAAACATTGATAATCTGGGACTTCACCTAATGATTCCTCTAATAAGTATTTACTGAGAAGTAGAGTGAGACTTTAATTAGGGAAACTCACAGAGTGAGATTTAATGGGATTTTAATTCCAACTGCATTGCTGCCAAGCACTCGTTGCTTTTTGGATGGACGCTAAACACCAGAAAGAATCCCTGGAACTTTTAAAACTACATACTTTTGTAGTCATATGAACGGCCATTCTATTATGTTTTAAAAGTGTTGCCCAGTTGATAATTTCAACTGAAATTTTCCGGTTACTTTAGTGAAGCAAGTTTTTTTTGACCATTTTGGTAACCTTCAATTTCAACGTTATGGCAAACTGACTGTTTAGGATTCCTGTTACCACAGTTACATTAAAGCCCAAAGTGTCTATTGTTTCTTCACAGTTCATCTTGCCTTCTCACTCAGGTGCAGCTACTTAACCCTCCACTTTAGGATTAGTTCTGTCCAGATGTAGTTAACAATCCAGTCTTTAAAGCAACATAGAAATGTTCGACTCAGTATTAAAGAGACTCATAATCAAGCCGTCTTGACTGGTTTATATGTTCCAACTCTAGTAAAAGAGCCATTCCCATTTTTAGATAACTCAGATAACTGGACCCTTTATTTGTTTTCTTGGGCCTGGGTCCCTGTGATAAGCTGTCTCTTTCCACAATGCCAGCTTAGATGTTTGGATCCCATGTCTAGCTTCCATTGCGTGCCAAGTATTGGGACTGTTTCCTGTAATAAAAGAGCTAGACAATACTTTGAAGGAAAATCCTGAGCATCAAATTCTTACAAATAAATAACGGACATGACGCTCTGCTGAGAGAGAACTTCAACAAAAGTCCTGTCTTCTACTCAGCATAGTAATTCAACAAGTATTTGCTGAACAATTATTATATGTCAGGCATTGTTCTAGGCACTGGAGACACAGAAGCAACTAAGTCTCTATCCTCATGAAACTAACATTTAAATGAGATAGACAAACAACAAACAAATGTAAAATATAAAGAATAATGTAAGGTAATAAGATGAGCTATAAAGGAAAATAATGCAGGATAATGGGATAAAAAAGATAACTCCTCTTTTGTTAGAAAAGTATTTCTGAGGAGATGGCATTTGAACAGAAATTTGATTTAGCTAAACTTATCTCTCTTTTTAACTAAGATTTAGAAAAATGGAGCCGAATAAGAGACAAACATGCCAAACCATGCCCCAAGAACTGCTCAAAATGGGTCTAAATGGTCTGTTCCCCCCAAGGTGCAAAAATTGTGTGCTAAAAAGAGAATTTAAGATTTCTCTTAAATTTGGTTTCAACAATATAGGAGGAATTTTCTAGATCTAACATGCCCTCCTTGGTAGGCCAGAAATATGCTTTTAGATGGTTTTCATACTTTCTCCAAGAGTTAATGGTTTGGTCTCATAAATGTGAAACTAGAGAACCTGGACTATGGCCCACGGGAGAACCAAGATGAAGAGAATAAATATCCGTGGCTTAGACACAATTAAAGGAGACCTCCACCTCCAATCATCTTCTCTACCAGTAGCAGCCTCAACACCCTTATTACTGGCTCCCAGGATTTTAGATGCCAGTTGCAGTGTCTCTGAGGTTTTAAATAAATCCGGAGCCAAGCTGTTCTCCATTCCTTTCAGGAGTAACTTCAGTTTGATATCTGGAATTATTATGAACCATAGTCTTTTAAATACGAGAGAAAAAAAAGATATCGACCAAAGAATATCAACTTTTGGTTATAAGACAAATAGTCTGTAGATCTAATGTACAGCATGATGATTATAGTTAATATAGCAATGTGCTCTGTATTTGAAATTTGCTAAAGAAGTAAATCTCAAGTGTTCTCATCACTCCTCCCCCCGCCCCTTGCCACAAGATGAATAGGCAAGTTGTTGGATATGTTAGCCCAATTGTGGTAGTCATTCCATAATGTATACATTTATCAAAAATATCATGTTGTACATCTAAAAATATACAATTTATATGCATTAATCATACCTCCATAAAGCTAAGAACAAAGTGTTGATAAATATATAATGTCCTATTTTTCCTCCTGTTCTTCTATTTCTCACACTGCAGCTATACTGATCATTCCAAAAGGAATGTTTGATCCAGTCTCAATAAGATATTAAATGACAAAATTCCTTATATCTTGAATTTTGGGTGGGAATGAATCAATATAATCACAATCTGAAGAAAGTTTTAGATACACTAATGCAGGACTTGTTACAGCAGAGAATGAAACAACTGTTAGAAATGAAATATCTATTTTATAAGAGACTAACATATTTTTAATAGTAATATATTCTAATACTAATCACAGCCTTCCCTAAGGGAAATCTAAGAGAGGGGTACCATCAACCTCTCAAGCCAAATGAGGGAAATGCTAAGGAAAATAAAACATCTAGGAGGTTGAGTTGCTTGCAAAAGTTAGGGACTGCCATTTTACTTTGCTCCTGAATGTTTCCTAAAAATTACTAAGATGTACATGCAGATTACCAGACTAAAGAAATATGAAGACATTTGGGGAGAGCTTGAGATAGTCCCCTTAGAGAGAGAGAAAGGGTCGATGTGTAGATTACTGAGCAACTCATAACTGCATATCAGTGGGAGGATTCTGAAGGTTAGAGGCCAGCTGGAGCAGTACTGGAGACTAGGGCAAGGAGAGAGGGGATGGCTTGGCAAGGCTGCCTTCCTGCTACTTGGTGTGATAAGCATGATGAATTTTCTATTGGTCAAATGGAAGCCATAAAAGTAGCTTTTTAAAGAGAACTCACTTAGTAGGGCATCTGGTGAGATAAAGAGACATCAAGTGTGAATGTGGTTAACTATCCACATAGCAGCGGGAGGAGGAAGCATTTGCAAAAGTCCTGTCAGAAGATATATTTCCTAGAAGTGCAGAAACCGTCATTTGGGGGTTTCTGTGAGGTCTCCAAAGAATCCAAAAATGCAACTCATGAGAGAGTTTTTGCAAATATCAAGGGCATCAAACCAAAGAGTACAAATAACACAGCAAAATCATCTAAAGATCCATACATCCATCACTTCCCTCTAGCTTCCATTCCCCTGCTCCAGCCTCTAAAGAGTCTAAGGCTTGAGAGATTAGGATAATTTAGAGAGACAGAGGAAGAGTGAGAGAACAGACTATGACTTCTTTCCCACTGCAGGTCCCTGAGCCATGAGCAAGGCATCCATTCCAAAGAGGAGAAAGGCATAGAAATGAATATGAGATTGGCATTTTGTTGTTGGAGTGGACTATATCTTTAATATCTTAAAGTAAGTTGTAGTTATAAAAATAAGACTTTTATAACTGAGTTTTACCAACAAGACACTTCTGCTTTTAGCCATGATGGTGAAACAGGGACTGGATTTACACTTACAATGGAAATTATAAACAAAACCAGGGCCGGGCACGATGGCTCACACCTATAATCCCAGCACTTTGGGAGGCCGAGGCGAGTGGATCACAAGGTCAAGAGATTGAAACCATCCTGGTCAACAAGGTGAAACCCCGTCTCTACAAAAAATACAAAAATTAGCTGGGGATGATGGCGTGCGCCTGTAATCCCAGCTACTCGGGAGACTGAGGCAGGAGACTTGCTTGAACCCAGGAGGCAGAGGTTGCGGTGAGCCGAGATCGTGCCATTGCACTCCAGCGTGGGTAACAAAAGTGAAACTCCGTCTCAAAAACAAAACAAAACCAGATAAAATATAAGAAACACAATTTTTAGATGTTGGATATTAGGCAGCACAGGACAGTGATTCCTGATTGAGGAGAGAAAAAATAAAGTAATTTGTGCAATAGTCCCCAGCTTAAAATCTATAGAGTATACAGGTCACTGTGCAGGAAGAAGAACCTGAAAAAAGCCCAGCAGTCCCGCTAAATTAAGACAGACTGTAGGGTCCAGCGATGTCATGGTGTCTAGCTTTTTCTAGAGGGAATACTGCAAAGAAAAGAGCTTAGTAAAGAGAGAGTTCTAGATACCTATGGAAAGGCAGAGAGAGGAATCTATAAAAGCCCAGTGGTTTCCTTAATTTAAGTCTGACTGGAGGGTCCAGGGATGTCAAGTTGTCCAGCCATCTCCAGACAGAATACTAGAGAAGAAAGAGCTGAGCAAACAGAGAGTTCTAGATAGCTGTAGAGAGGTTCCTCAAGTCTTCAGCTGAGTACTGACAACAGAAGTATGTGAGGAAAGGCGAATCTTCATGAGCAGGTGAATGGATAAACAAACAATGAAATGCTCCTGGCCTATAAAAAAGGGATGAACTATTGATAAATGCAATGGCATGGATGAATCTCAAAATAATTATACTAAGTAAAAGGAGATAAAGAGAAAGAGCACATCCTGTATTCTTTCACTTAAACACAGTTCTAGAATATGAAAACTAATTTATAGTGACAGAAAGCAGATTGGGGCTGGTGATTTTAGGGTTGAGTAGGGGGTGAGAAAGGGAGTATGACACAGAAGATGAGAAAACATTAAAGAGTGACGCATATGTTCATTGTCTTGATTGTGATGATGGATTCATGCGCATGTAAATATGTCGAAATATATTAAATTGCACAATTTAAATTTGTATATAGTTTTAAATTGAGTTATGACTCAATAAAGCAGTTTTAAATATTGGAGGGTGAGAGATCTTACTAGAATGTTGTCAAAGAAGAGAGAAAGAAGGGTAGACATACTTCAGTTAAAGGTAGTCATTGGGGAAATTACAGCCATATTCTCTTGGTAGCTTCTTTGAGTTCGATTTATTCTATCAATTATTCATAGCTACAAGTGGCTTAACAACATGCTTAAAATAAAATTCTGAGTTCATAACATATTTTACAGAGTTCCCCATTATACGAACACACCGGTATCTCTCGTCCTTTTACACACACTACCCAGCAGCCCTATGGTGTTTTCATTCAGTGCTTTTTACACTTCTGAACTTGATATACTATTTCTCACCTTTGGTTCTTCCATAATGATGTGCTCTGCCCAAATATACTTCTCCCAGCAGATGCATCGCTATGCCCCATTATTCTAAGAGGTCTTTGCTAACAGCCTACTCTAGGTTGAGTACCCACGACAAGTGTTCTCAAAGCACACTACTTGATTGCACCTCCCAACACTCACCAAAATTATATTACTTGTTTTATTATCATTTTTAGACTGTAAGCTCTCTGATATGCTTAATGCTATATCCCCAAGAATATAGCACAAAAATCAGTTTATGAATGGCACTCAACAAACATTTGTTAAATGACTGAATATGGAAGAACACAAACTTATTGGTTTCATTTTTAACCATTTGACTCTTCCTCTTCTACATCTTGCCTCTACCCATTTACAACACTAAATCTGCAAGCTTCACAAGTGAAGCACTTTGTCCATTGTATTCACCAATGTATCCTTGCACATGGTACATGTTTAATAAATTTTGCTTGGTGATTGACACTCTCCTAGGCTTTAAGAAATTCTCTTACATTTTTGTTTAAATTTCAACCTCCAAGTTATAAATCTATAATCATAGCTTGCTTATTGTTCTTTTGCCTACTCTAAAAAGCGTTTAATAATTGCATAAAATTCAATTAAGCATTCTCCTAAAACTAAATCTGAACATGTTTACAATGACCTTCCTCTAGTCTGTCTTTTCCAAATTTCTGTATTACAGGAAGTCCCCATCACTCCTAGGCTCACAACTGTGAGTCATCTTTGGTTTCTTTGTCTTCTTCATCCCTGTACCAAACTGAACACCAAGTTCTGCCAAGCCTTCCTCTAATACATTATGCAACAAGTCTTGATTGTCTGTCTGTGACCTATAAAGTACTGCAAGAAGCACTGATACATAAATGACCTCTAATCCCTGAAGGCTTACCACCTCTTAAGGAGAATGTTGTCAATAAACGACATAATATTGCTATAAAATAAAGGGATTTCTATGCAAACATGCATACACCATGTGCTCACACAGAATAAACTTTTCTGTTGTAGAAGCCCAAAGGAGAGTATGTCTATTTTCAATTATACAAAAATGTGTTGTGGAGAAAGACATTAGCAAATGTAGGTAGAGATAAAGATGTAATGAGATGTAAAATAATGGTTATGAAATGGTATGTGACCACAACTTGGGCAGTGTAGACTGAAGTTACTGAGCAAAGGATATTATGTGGTCCTCTGGATGAGGTAGTGCCAAACACTTTTTCAGATACCGTGATGACTCTCATCATGACTTGCCTACTTTACATGTAATTTTCAACGTGAACTTCTCATCTATATGGGGCACTAAAGAACAAAAAATTTGCAACCAGGAGGCCTAGACTTTAGTTCTGGGTCTCACACATTGTAATAAGGTATCTTTAGGCAGATTACTTCTCTGATCCTTATCCTCTCATCTATAAAGGTATATTTTTCAAGACCTTACAGGATTGTTATGAAGATTAATGAGAGATTACCTTTGATGTTAAATATTATGTAAACTGGAAAAGTTACACAAAATAAAGTATTTCCTCATCAGAGGTATTATTATTATTATTATTATTGTTAAAATAGGGTCTGGCTATGTTGCCCAGGCTGGAGTGCAGTGATGCAAACTCAGTCCTCTGTAACTTCTGCCTCCTGAGCTCAATCAATTCTGCCACCTTCACCTCCTGAGGTCAAGCTATCCTCCCACCTCAGTCTCTTGAGTAGCTGGGATTACAGGCATGCACCACAAGGCCAGTGTAATTTTTGTAGTTTTTATTTTGAAGATGGGGTTTCTCCATGTTGCTCAGGCTACGCTTGAACTCCTAGACTCAAGCGATCCACCCGCCTTCACTTCCCAAGATGCTGGGATTATAGGCATGAGCCACCATCCCCAGCCATACTTTACCCAAAACTCTTAAGGTTTTTATCAATCCTCAGGGCTCTAAATTTTGATAAAATACATCCTTTTTGTAAATATTCATCATAATACTGTATATTCAATATAAATAAGTAAATAAATGCTCCTTTTCTTCAAGGAACAGTTGCAGTTTCAAGCACATCCTCCCTGAGCCCTGCCCCCCACCTTGCTGAGGAATTTCTGGGCATCACCTAAACCTACAAGTTGACATTCTTTTTTTTTTTTTATTGGATTTTAGGTTTGGGGGTACATGAGCAGAGCATGCAAGACAGTTGCGTAGGAACACACATGGCAGTGTGCTTTTCTTTCCTTCTCCCCTTCACCCACATTTGGCGTTTCTCCCCAGGCTATCCCTCCCCACCTCCCCCTCCCACTGGCCCTCCCCTTTTCCCCCCAATAGACCCCAGTGTTTAGTACTCCCCTTTCTGTGTCCATGTGTTCTCATTAATTCTTAAACACAAACAAAGCATTTACTTTGGAGTAAGAGCTGTGTCCTACAAGTATACTTTCCAATGAAGCAGGTTCCAGAAGGTCTACACTGTTAATATCTTAATTGATCACTGTCAGCATAAATCATTTAAATAGCCTCCTTATTCTAACCTTCCCCTGTTTGGGATTTTGAATTTTAAGAAGACCATATTTTACAAAGCAGTTTTCACACACATAGTCAATGTGAGGAGACTACTTGGCTGCTTTGGTTTTCAATCCTTATTTTCCTATAGGCATTACATTATTTGGAGAAAATGTTTTCAATTTAAGAATAAGCGATGATAATTATATTTCATCAATATTCAATTATTTTTATAATACCTACTTAACATTTAAATTGTTACCATAATTTTAACAGCATGAAAATCTATTAATAGATTTTCTCATGAGCTCTTTATAAAGAAATACATTTATTAAGGCTAGGATGGTAAAATATGTGAAGAATGAATTTTTATTTTTCTATCTTAGGGATAGAGCCATGAAAACCTAAGGCTGTGAGAGTTTTTACTGGTTACTAATCTATTTCAAACTTCTCACCAATATTGAAATGACTTTTATTGCATCTCAAACTAGGCTATGTATTGCTTCTTGAATACTCCCTGGGAGGGAGTAGTTGTGTACAATGCTTATCAAAGTAGTCTATTATTTGAGAGATGGATCAAATTACTTCATTCAAATATTGAGCATCCTCTATTACAAAGCTAGATAGGTAATGGGACACATTACGAGTCAAACCTCAAGATATCAAGACATTTACTGCCTGTGAAGTGTCAAAGGCTCATTTGGTACTTATTTCTATTACAGTCCTAACCACACTCTACTATATATGTATGACACTGTGTTTTACTCGAGATAGAGCATAACTTCATCACAGCAGAGCCCATGTTTTATTAATTTTCATATGTTTCATAACATTTATTTTCAAAATAAATAAATGGTACTTAATAAATAATAAATGAATATGAGGCCCAATAATAATATAATATCTCTATATATTAATCTATATATATTTATATATATCTTTCATATTAAAGCAAAATAAATTATGCTGTAACGTGCATGTCCCTAGAATAGTTTTTTCTTTTGATATTTCCCCATGTAAGCATTTTGCATCTAAGGACAGCCTAGTGATCTTAACCAGCTTTTAACATACTACCTTCTTTAAACCACTCACTCTGTCTTTTCATATGTTTTCTATGCATGATGATTGGCTAATTCCTTATCATATTGGCTATCCTTTTCTAGTCACACTTTATCAAGAAATAAAGTAGAAATGTGTGAGTATTAAAACATTTCTCTCTATACAGAAAGAATGCTTTCTCATCAAACTTAACTATGTCTTTTTATCTGGGAAAGCAACCTGAAAATGGGAAATAAAAAGAAATATTAACTGTAGGGAAAAAGTGAGTTGGAGGACCTAGGTATTCTCCCTGGCTTTGACAAAGATTATTTATCCTTCCCACTATTTTTTATTATATTTAAGTTCTCGGGTATGTGTGCAGATGGTGCAGGATTGTTACATAGGTATACACATGCCATGGTGGTTTGCTGCATCCATTCCCCCGTCACCTATATTAGGTATTTCTCCTAATGTTATCCTTCCCCTAACCCCCCACCACCTAACAAGCCCTGGTGCGTGATGTTCGCTTCCCTATGTCCACGTGTTCTCATTGTTCAACACCCACTTTTGAGTGTTTGGTTTTCAGTTCTTTTGTCAGTTTGATGAGAATGATGGTTTCCAGCTTCACCCATGTCCCTGCAAAGGACATGAACTCATACTTTGTTATGGCTGCATAGTATTCCATGGTGCACATGTGTCACATTTTCTTTATTCAGTCTATCATTGATGAGCATTTGGGTTGGTTCCAAGTTTTTGATATTGTAAACAGTGCTGTAATGAACATACCTGTGCATGTGTCTTTATAATAGAATGATTTATAATCCTTTGGGTATATATCCAGTAATGGGATTGCTGGGTCAAATGGAATTTCTATTTCTAGATCCTTGAGGAATCACCACACTGTCTTCCACAATGGTTGAACTAATTTATACTCCCACGAACAGTGTAAAAGTTTTCCTATTTCTCTACATCCTTTCCAGCATCTGTTGTGTCCTGATTTTTTAAAGATCGCCATTCTAACTGGCATGAGATGGTATCTCAATGTGGTTTTGATTTGCATTTCTCTCATGACCAGTGACGATGAGCTTTTTTTAATATGCTTGTTGGCTGCATAAACGTCTTCTTTTGAAAAGTGTCTGTTCATATCCTTTGACCACTTTATGATGGGGTTTTTTCTTTTAAATTTGTTTAAGTTCTTTGCAGATTCTGGATATTAGCCCTTTGTTAGATGGGTAGGCTGCAAAAATTTTTTCCCATTCTGTTGGTTACCGGTTCACTCTAATCATAGTTTCTTTTGCTGTGCAGAAGCTCTTAAATTTAATTATATCCCATTTGTCTATTTCGGCTTTTGTT
The DNA here is from genome assembly GCF_049354715.1 of Callithrix jacchus. Taxonomy (NCBI): domain Eukaryota; kingdom Metazoa; phylum Chordata; class Mammalia; order Primates; family Cebidae; genus Callithrix; species Callithrix jacchus. The sequence goes on along the minus strand of NC_133516.1, from coordinate 20,898,254 downwards.
GCCATTGCTCTTTGTGTTCCAGTCATGAAGTCCTTGCCTATGCTTATGTCCTGAATGGCATCGCCTAGGTTTTCTAGAGTTTTTATGATGTTAGTTCTTGTGTTTAAATCCTTAATCCATATAGAGTTAATTTTTGTATAAGGTGTAAGGAAGGGGTCCAGTTTCAGCTTTCTACATATGGCTAGCCAGTTTTCCCAACACCATTTATTAAATAGGTAATCCTTCTCCATTGCTTGTTTTTGTCAGGTTTGTCAAAGATCAGATGGTTGTAAATGTGTGGTGTTACTTCCAAGGCCTCTGTTCTGTTTTGTTGGTCTATATCTCTGTATTGGTATCAGTATCATGCTGTTTTGATTACTGTAGCATTGTAGTAGAGTTTGAAGTCGGGTAGAGTGATGCCACCAGCTTTTTGGTTTTTTTTCCACTTAGAATTGTCTTGGCTATGCAGGCTCTTTTTTGGTTCCATATGAAGTTTAAGGTGGTTTCTTGCCAGTTCTGTGAAGAAGGTCATCAGTAGCTTGATGAGGATAGCACTGAATCTATAAATTACTTTGGACAGTATGGCCATTTTCATGATATTGACTCTTCCTAACCATGAGCATGGAATGTTTTTCCATCTGTTTGTGTCCTCTCTTATTTCCTTGAGCAGTGGTTTATAGTTCTCCTTAAAGTAGTCCTTCACATTCCTTGTTAGCTATTTCTAGGTATTTTATTCTCTTTGTAGCCATTGTGAAAGGGAGTTTGCTCTTGATTTGGCTCTCTATCTGTCATTGGTGTACAGGAATGCTTGTGATTTTTGCACATTGATTTTGTATCCTGAGACTTTGCTGAAGTTGCTTATTAGCTTAAGGAGATTTTGGGCTGAGACGATGAGGTCTTCTAAGTATACCATTATGTCATCTGCAAATAGAGACAATTTGACTTCCTCCTTTCCTAATTGAATACCTTTTATTTCTTTTTCCTCCCTGATTGCTCTGGCCAGAACTTCCAATACTGTGTTGAGTAGGAGTGGTGACAGAGGGCACCCTTGTCTATTGCCAGTTTTCAAATGGAATGCTTCCAATTTTTGACCATTCAGTATGATATTGGCTGTGGGTTTGTCATAAATAGCTTTTATTATTTTGAGATAGGTTCCATTGATACCTAGTTTATTGAAAGTTTTTAGCATAAACGACTGTTGAATTTTGTCAAAGGCCTTTTCTTTATCTATTGAGATAATCGTGTGGTTTTTGTCTCTGTTTTTGTTTCTGTTTATGTGATGGATTAGGTTTATAGATTTGCATATGTTGAACCATCCTTACATCCCAGGGTTCAACCTGACTTGATCAGATGGATAAACGTTTTAATGTGCTATTGTATTTGGCTTTACAGTATTTTACTGAAGATTTTTGCATGTTCATCATGAATATTGGCCTAAATTTTGTTTTTTAGTTGTGTCTCTGCCAGATTTGCTATCCGGATGATGTTGGTCTCATAAAATGAGTTAGAGAGAATTCCCTCTTTCTGCATTGTTTGGAATGTTTCAGAAGGAATGGTAACTGCTTTTCTTTGTGCTTCCAGTAAAATAAGGCTGTGAACCTGTCTGGCCCTGGACTTTTTTTGGTTGGTAGGCTACTAATTGCTGCCTCAACTTCAGACCTTGTTATTGGTCTATTCAGGGATTCAGCTTCTTCCTGGTTTAGTCTTGGGAGGGTGTAAGTCCAGGAATTTATTATTTCTTCTAAATTTACTTGTTTATGTGCATAGAGGTGTTTGTAGTAAACTCTGATGGTAGTTTGTATTTCTATGGAATTGGTGGTGATATCCCCTTTATCATTTTTTATTGCATCTATTCGATTCCTCTGTCTTTCTTTATTGTTAGTCTGGCTAATGGTCTATTTTGTTGATCTTTTCAAAAAAACAGCTCCTGGATTTATTGATTTTTGAAGGGTTTTTTTTGTGTCTCTATCTCCTTCAGTTCTGCCCTGATTTCAGTTATTTCTTGTCTTCTGCTAGTTTTTGAATTTGTTTGATCTTGCTCCTTTAGTTCTTTTAATTGTCATGTTAGGGTGTTGATTTTAGATCTTTTCTTGCTCCTCATGGGGGCATTTAGCGCTACAAGTTTCCCTCTAAACATTGCTTTAAATGTGTCCCAGAGATTCTCGTATGTTGTCTCTTCATTCTCATTCGTTTCAAATAACATCTATGTTTCTGCCTTCAGGAACAGGTCGTTCAGTTTCCATGTAGTTGTGCAGTTTTGAGTGAGTTTATTAATCCTGAGTTCTAATTTTATTGCACCCTGGTCTGAGAGATTGTTTGTTGTGATTTCCATTCTTTTGCATTTGCTAAGGGGTGATTGACTTCCAATTATGTGGTCAATTATAGAATAAATGTGATGTGGTGCTGAGAAGAATATATGTTTTGTGAATTTGGGGTGGAGAGTTCTGTAGATGTCTATTAGGTCTGCTTGGTCCAGATCTGCATTAAAATCCTGGATATCCTCGTTAATTTTCTGTCTTGTTGATCTGTCTAATATTGACAGTGGAGTGTTAAAGTCTCCCACTATTACTGTGTGGGAGTCTAAGTCTCTTTGCAGGTCATTAAGAACTTGCTTTATATATCTGGGTGCTTCTGTATTGTGTGCATATATATTTAGGATCATTAGCTCTTCTTACTCCACTGATCCCTTTACCATTATGTAATGTCCTTCTTTATCTCTTTTGAGCTTTGTTGGTTTAAAGTTTGTTTTACCAGAGACTAGGATTGCAACACCTGCTTTTTTTTCTCTCTCTCCATTTGCTTGGTAAGTCTTCCTCCATCCCTTTATTTCGACCCTGTGTAATTCTTTGCATGTGAGATGGGTCTCCTGAATATAGCACATTAATGGGTCTTGACTCTTTTATCCAATTTGCCAGTCTGTATCTTTTGACTGGGGCATTTAGCCTATTTACATTTAAGGTTAATATTGTTATGTGTGAATTTCATCCTGCCATTTAAATGCTAGCTGATTGTTTTGCCCATTATTTGAGGCAGTTTCATCACTGTGTCAATGGTCTTCACAATTTGGTATGTTTTTGCAGTGACTGGCACTGGTTGTTCCTTTCCATGTTTAGTACTTCCTCAGGAGCTCTTGTAAGGCAGGTCTGGTGGTGACAAAATCTCTCAGCAATTGCTTGTCTGTAAAGGATTTTATTTCTCCTTCAGTTATGAAGCTTAGTTTGGCTGGATATGAAATTCTGGATTAAAAATTCTTTTATTTAAGGATATTGATTATTGGCCACCACTCTCTTCTGGCCTGCAGCATTTCTGCAAAGAGATCTGCTGTGAGTCTGATGGAGCTTCCCTTCCTGGGTAACCTGACCTTTCTCTCTGGTTGTCCTTAGCATTTTTTCCTTCACTTCAACCCTGGTGAATCTGATGATTACATGCCTTGGGGTTGCTCTACTTCAGAAATATCTTTGTGGTGTTCTTTGTATTTCCTGAATCTGAATGTTGGCCTGCCTTGCTAGGTTGGGAAAATTCTCCTGGATAATATTCTGAAGAGTGTTTTCCAACTTGGTTTTATTCTCCCTGTCATATTCAGGCACACTGATCAAATGTAGATTTGATCTTTTCACATAATCCCATATTCTTGAAGGTTTTGTTCATTTCTTTTCACTCTTTTTCTCTAATTTTGCCTTCTCATTTTATTTCATTGAGTTGATCTTCAATCTGATATCCTTTCTTCTGCTTGATCAATTGAGCTATTAAAACATGTATGCTTTGCAAAGTTCTCCTGCTGTGTTTTTCAGCTCCATTAAGTTGTTTATGTTTCTCTCTAAGCTGGTTATTCTAGTGAGCATTTTGTCTAACCTTTTTTCAAGGATCTTAGTTTCTTTGCATTGGATTAGAACATGCTCTTTTAGCTCAGAGAAGTTTGTTATTACCCACCTAATGAAGCCTGCTTCTGTCAATTTGTCAAACTCATTCTCCATCTAATTTTATTTCCTTGCTGGTGAGGACTTGTGATCCCTTGAAGGAGAAGAAGCTTTCTGGTTTTTGGCAATTTCAGCCTTTTTGCACTGGTTTCTTCCCATCTTTGTGGATTTATCTATGTTTGGTCTTTGAAGATGGTGACTTTCAGATGGGGTCTCCGAGTGGACATACTTTCTGCTGATGTTGAAGCTATTTCTGTTTCTTAATTTTCCTCCTAGCAGTCAGATCTCTCTGCTGCGGGACTGCTGGAGGTTCCCTCCAGACCCTGTGTGCCTGGAAATCACCTGTGGGGGCTGAAGAACAGCAAGGATTGCTACCTGTTCCTTCCTCTGGTAGTTTCATCCCAGAAGGGTACCTGCCAGATGGCAGCCAGAGCTCTCCTGTATGAGGTGTCTCAGGATATGTGGGTGTCAGGGAGCCACGTGAAGAGGCAGTCTGTCCCTTATCAGAGCTCAATGCTGTGTTGGGAGCTCTCTTGCTCCCTTCACAACAGCTGGGCAGGAGCATTTAAGTCTGCTGAAGTGAAACTCACAACCACCCTTTTCCCCAGGTGCTCTGTCCTGGGAAAGTGGGGTTTATTTATAAGTCCCTGATGGACTGCTGTCTTTTCACAGATGCCCTGCCCAGCAAGAAGGGAGTCTAGTCACAGTCTACCTGCAGAGGCTTCACTGAACTGCTGTGGGCTCTGCTCAGCTGCTTGTAAACTGTCCTGCAATTTTGTTTACACAGGCAAGGTTAGAACTGTCTCAGTAATGGTGGACACCCCTCCTACACAGAGCTCAACCATTCCAGATTGAGCTCAGAATGCTGTGCCAGCTGAGAGAATTTCAAGTCAGTGGGTCTCAGCTTGCTGGTCTTTGTTGGGGTGAGACCCGCCGAGTCAGATCACTTGTTGCCCTGGCTTCAGCCCCCTTTTCTTCAGGGGAATGAGTAGTTCTGTCTCGCTGGTGTTCCAGGCGCTGACTAAAATGGCTGCTTGGTTTTGTGCTGGAAACCTTGTGTGGTGGTAGTGTAGGCACCTGTGAGAATCTCCTGGTCTATGGGTTGTAAAGACTGTGGGAAAAGCACGGTATCTGAACCGAGTGCTGGAGTGTCTGGAAAAGTCCCTAATGGCTTCCCTTGGCTAGGAGGGGGAGTTCTCCAGCCCCTTGCACCTCCCCAGTGGGGCAACACCCCACCCTGCTTCAGTTTGCCCTCCTTGGGCTATGCCCACTATCTAACCAGTCCCATTGAGATGAACCTAGTACCTCAGTTGGAAATGTGGGGATCACTTGCCTTCTGCATCACTCTCACTGGGAACGATGCTCCAGAGCTGTTCCTAGTTGGCCATCTTGGTGGGCCCTCCAGACTTTTGATTTGTTTGTTTACACAGTCTACACAGCCTGCAAATGTAGTTCCATGTATTTATCTTCATTTAGTCAAGAGAAGGGTACTTAAAATGGTTGAGTTTCTATAAATGTAGTGGCTTCAGATTCTTGGCTTCAGATTCCATTAATTTATGAAAACGAATGTTTGTTTTCTCAGGGTCAGAAGAGTTTTGTGGTGTCTTTGTCTGCTTTCTATTGGTATGACAGAATATCTGAATCTGAGTAGTGTACAAAAAAATAAATTTATTTATATCATGGTTCCAGAGACTGAGAAGTCCCAGGGCATGACAGCAAGCTCTAGAAAGGGCTTTTGTATTGTTGTAACATGGCAGAGGGCATCACATGGCAAGAGGGTAAGGATATGCCGGCTTAGGTCTCTCTTCCTCTTTTTGTAAAGCTACAAGTCCCATCATGGGGGCCCCAATATGATGATCTAATCTAATCCAAATTGCCTCCCAAAGCCCCACCTCCAATCAACACATGAATTAAGGAATAGTTTCGAACATGTTAAATTTGGAGGACACATTCCAACCATAGTATGTAATATTTCAATGTAAGACTTTAATGAAACAAAGGCATTACTGTTTACAAATATATTCTAACCAAAGACATAGCAACACCATAAATGTGCAGCCATTGAACCCGATACTAGAAATCTAATAAGCAAAGATCATTTCATTCTCCTACCCAATAGCTCCACTTTCTCCGATACTGAGCCTTCCTTCATTTTAGTCTATATTATCTATGTCCTACTTCATAAAGTCTCTTCTCATCTCCACTCAAAGATAATGGTTTTTCCTTTTGCATATGGCCTCTCCATAAGATAAATTCTCAAACTTATTGATTGGCATATAACAAAAAAATTCACAACTTTTTTTTCTTATGATTTGCAATATAATAGAAGAAAATAATTTGGTATGTTTTTATCTTGGTAGAGAAAAAGATCATGCAAGTGCCAATCAATACCAACACTTGGAAAAGACTGGTGATGTCAATCAAGGTTGTGGAGTTTTGTTGTTGTTGTCTTACTATGAAATCTACAATTTCTTATGCTTTCTCTGTTGTTGAGGAGAAACTGGAAAGATGGGATGAACACATTTTATTGTCATTTTCATTACAGCATTATGAGCTGAAGAGTAAATATATTTAAAATATTTATGAATGTTTAAAATTCTGTTTTATAAATGTTTTATTTATTTATTCTATGTTTCTTATTTAGTTGCCACAGTAAATAATAATTTCAAAAAAGATAAACTTTATTTAATGGACCACAAGTGTTTGATATTTACAAAGGTGGAAATGTGGTTTAATAGATCCTTGCCTATCATTCTGAAAAATAAGTGTGACTTACTGGGAAATGCAAAATGAAAATAAGAAATGTGATAAATTTATAATATATTTTCAAGTAAAGAAAATTATTATTAATTCAAAATCAAACAAAATTTTTAAATTGAGACTTTAAAAGCATAAAGGACCAGTATGGAGAATCCCATTGTTTACATAAAGTTTCTCACAACAACAAATATTAAGAAATAGAATTCAAACTCATATGCACACTTCCTTCCGAGAATTAATCAGTAGATGTAACAGAAGATCTGAGCTACTAAATCTGATTTTCCATCCTAGATATTATTATTAAAAATTAGGTTAACATTCATAAATTTATTTTTTAAGACTTATTGGTAAAAGGTATATTAATAGTTGTTTGTGTCACAAAGGTTCCAGGAAAGAATTATTCCCTGCTGATACCCAGCTTTAATCAAGACAGGGAACTCTAATTAACATCCCTCATAGCTAGTCCTAGTCAAAATATGAGATGTATTGCCTACTATCTCTGCTTTCTTCATAGTGTATCCTTTCAATTCCCTCTACCTACCAATAGTTAAATAGCTATGGAATGTTAAAGAATCAAAGTGCTGGCAGGTTAATCTATATTGATCTTACCTCCTCCATTCATTAAATAAGAAATTTAAGGCAAATCTTTTTCTGCCTTAATTACTTTATCTATTATCTCCCTTGTTCAATTGGATAAATATTGGAAATATGGATAAATAAATATGGAAAAGGATAAATTTATGCATATAAATCACTTAAGTTCTAAGTATCAAAATTTTCAACTTATTGTGATATTTTCTCTGGACTCTATCCATATGATAGCAGTTGATAATCTGTTAATTGGCATGTTAGCCTCCTCTGTCACTCTCCCTAAGAGTTTATTCTTCAGACCACCATCAGATTGAAATTCTCTCAAGACAGTTTTATTTATATTATTACCTTTTGTTGGTACCACTATTTACTAATTAAAATTAACTGAAAATAAAGGTGCTATCTGAAACATTTTACGTTCATTCCACCTAATAATGTCTTATTTGATGGTAGTCAGTGACAGTATTTGGTAAAGAGAGACTCTATCTCTGCATGTCAGTACCCAGTTTTCCCAATGCTATATTGAAGAAACTATCTTTTCATCCATTCTGTGCACTTGGCAACTTTGTGAGATATGTTGATTGCAGATGTGTGGATTTATTTCTTGGTGCTCTGTTATGTTCCATTGGTCTGCATGTCTTTTTTTAATGCCAGTGCCATACTCTTTTGATTACAATAGCTCTTTAGTATATCTTAAAATCAATAAATGTGATGCCTCTAGCTTTGTTCTTCCTGTTCAAGATTGTTCTAGCTACTTGGAATCTGTGGTTCTATGAGAATTTGGGGACTTTTGTTTATATTTCTCTAAAGCATACCCTTGGGATTTTAATATATTTCATTGACTCTGTAGATCAGTTAGAGTAGTATAAATATGTTAACAATATTTCAGTCCATAAACACAGAATGTCTTTCCATTTTTATGTAGGTATTGCATTATAGAATATGCGATCAATATTTTATCATTTTCAGTACACAACTTTCATCTCTTTTACTGTTTATTCCTAAGTATTATATTATTTTGCTGCTGTTGTGAGTAGGATTGTTATCATAATTTTCTTTCTAGGTAGTTTATTCTTTGTATATAGAAACATAACTGATTTTGATATTTTGATTTTGTGTCCAGCAACTTTAGTGAATTCCTTTATTAGTTCTAACAGTTTTTTGTTGTTTTTGAGTCTATATGCGTTTCTAAGTATATGATAATGTCATTTGCAAGCCAATAGTTTTACTTCTTCATTCCTTTCTTTCCATTTCCTTCATGTGAATATCTTTCATTTCTTTTATTTGTCTAATTTCTCTGGCTAGGACTTCCAGTACTATATTGGATGGAAATGACAAAAGTGGATATCTTTTTGCCTTCTACCAGGCCATAGAGGAAAACATTTAAGTTTTCCCCTATATATGGTGATATTAGCTGTGGGCTTTTGGTATATGAGCTTTATTGTGTTGAGGTAAGTTCCTTTTATACCTGTTTTGTAAGATTTCCATTATAAATGAATGTTGAGTTTTGACAAATGTTTTCTGCATCTATTGAGATAACCATGTGTTTTGTTTTCTTTCATCCTGTTAATGTGGTTGACTGATTTGCATATGTTGATGCATCCTTGCATATAAGAGATAACTCTCACTTAATCATGGCATGTGATGCTTTTAATGTGCTGTTGAATGTGGTTTGCTAGTATCTTATAAATGAGGCCATTATCTCATACTATATTCAAAAATCAACTAAAAACATGATAAAGACTTAAACACCAGACATGAATCCACAAAACTAGGGAAAAAGTTAAATAAACATGGGGAAAAGTAAATAAACATAGGGAAGAAGTTCCCTGACATTGGGCTGGGCAACAATTTTTTTTGGATATAACAGCAAAAACACAGGCAACAAAATAAAAAATAGACAAAAGGAATTGCATCTAAGAAGATTCTGCACAAAGGGAACAATCAACACAGTGAAAAAGCAGCCTACAGAATGAAATAAAATACTGATAACCGTAGATAAGGGACTAACATCCAAAATATATAAGGAATGTATGCACCTGAGTAGCACAACCAAAATGAAACAGACAAACAAATAAAAAAAAACCTGATTAAAAAATGGGTAAAGGATCTGAACAGACATTTCTTAAAGAATGCAGATTTTAGCATAAGTTAGCTCCAGTAGTTTTCTGTTTCTTACAATTAAACAATCCATCTGATATAGCTATCATTTATAAACAACATATAACCGATTTAGCTAGGAAAAGAGTCTTATAGATACAACATATGCTAACTATTTAGAGTATCAGTACTACACTAGTAAGGTGACACTGTTTTTCAGTAATATTGATAGAAAAGGATAAGGTCACAATTATTAAAAAAAATCCTCTGGCTCAACGCAACTTAAAAAATATCAGCATTCAACTCTAAATATAAGAAGGATGAAATCACTGAAGACTGACTGAACTGTACAGCTCCCTGGAAGACATAACAGATGTCTGTCACTGACCCTATTGCAATCTCTTTTATTTCTATCCAAGAGAATTCTCGTCTGTTGATTCACAAATCATGAATCTGTCTGAAAACTAATGAATTAGCTTCTGGAAATAGAGCCTCCTCCCTCTGCAGTTACCTTGACAAATTCTTCCATATAGATTCCCCCAAACACAATTCTGCAAACTGAAGTGTGTTCTGTGGAGGTCAAAATAATTCATATCCAAAGAGTGTAATAAAAAAAGTTATTTAAGGGAAAGAAGTAAGCTTATTAGGCAAATTATATAAAACTTTCTCAAACTACTGGTGCAAATTTTTCACATGAAAAGTAGAGTGGAATTGTTTGATTTTGAGAACTATAAGCACTCAAAAGATATTCAAAGTGAAGTTCCATAGTTCCCTAATTCTAATTTTTCTTAAGTTTTTTCCAGAATCCCTTGGATTCAAGTTCTACGGATTTAAGATTTGGAAATGTTTCCAGACTCTCAGACTTGCCAAGACAAAGCAGCAGGGAAAAAACAAAGAATCTAGAGACAGAACCCCCTGAATTTCATCTTCATGTCTTCTGTCTCTCTCTCCAAAGATGAATGTCCCTTTTAATCAAGTTAGCCAATGTTCATTCTGCTTGTCCTGCTGGGCATTTATTAACAGTGGGAGATAGTGAATGACTTTACAACTACCTTTATTATCAGTGCTAGGAGAGTTCTTTATATAGCACAGAAAGGCTCAAGTATACCACTGTTCTGCACCCAAATTTTGTTCTGCAATTGTTTTACTGCCTAAATTTTTCTTTTTAAATGAAAATTCCACTGATAATATTCTGGGCATTTTGTAGCAGAATATGGGTCAAGCCATGCATTTCAACAATCCAAATGGAACGTAAGGAAAAACAAGGTGGAAATGTAACAGAGGAAATTTGTCCTAATCCTAAAAATAGAAAAAAAAAAGTAAACTAGATAATTTTTTAAAAACATGAATTACTGAAAATATGAAGAAATACTGTATTTAGATTATCAGACATTCACTCAAATCAGTAAGAAAAGCAAGATCTTTCTAAAGTCCAAAATGCAAAATTTCTGTGGGGATATATATACAAATGGGCTATATATAAGATCCAGTCTGGATTACAAAGGCTGGAGCATACAGACTATTATAAGTTTTTAGAAATCCTTATAGCATATTTACATTTTAGAGCTATATGAACTTAGGAATATGATCCGTAACCATTTAACAGTGTGAAATAAAAGTAAATATCAAAATGTTATATAATTAGAATTTATACAACTTTCATTAAACTGATACCAAAGGGAGTACAAATGGTACTTGAGTCTTAGGCCCCCATACCATCTTCAGATGGAAGAAGAAAATAAACAGGGAAAAAACTGGAGCAATAGGACATCAATAACAACAAGTTATACAAATTATCACAGATTCTTGTGGGAGGTTCATGAGCCATTTTAACATGGATAGGGAGAGGTTGCTATACTAATAACATTTCTATTATGGATAATTACCAAACAGTGCTTCCCTGGGAATCAGCAACTTTTCACACTACAGCCTCCCAAGAATGGCCATTTTGACTGATCTGACACCTACAGTTTCATGTATATGAAACAGATACATGTTAGCAGTAAGATGTGGAAAAAAAAGTTTGGAGCTGCATACTAAAAGTGGATTAAAATTTTTGCTTTACAGACATACTAATCTTTTAAATGTGTGAGTAGCAAGGCTCCTTTCCCTCTCTGTCAGATCCTTAAAGGTGGTTGGAGACCTAAACTAGGTATTAATGCTCTGCGTATATTGAACCTCCACAAGGGTATCTATGGAAAAATCTGAGTGATTTTGGAATCAATTTTAATTCCATGAATATGCGTGCCTCTGTTAGATGTAGGACACTCTTTGATATTAGTGCCCTTGAGGTTTAGTAATTGAAAATGTGTTATCATTTTTTCTTTTCTGCTTTTTGTTCCATGCCTTTTTCCTTTTAGAATTTATTTCCCGCTTTGTTTGCTGTTTTCCTTTTTGGGGAGTATCTAAATCCTTGTTCCAAAGGGTGACCTGAAATAACACTACAGTATATTTGAGCAAGCACAAAGATTGTTCTAAGGCATTCCCCGTGAGAAATCTCAATGCTATCTCATCTTTTCAAAGGTATGATCAGATGAGACCCTGAACAGATTTCTGAATCCAACTAAAGATCTAATTAAGTAACTCTAAGAAAATTTCCCATTCAGAGATTCTATGCCTTTATGAACTTCCTCCTAATCATCTCCTAGAAGGTAAACAAAATTCACCTTTTTTCTACATTTGCTAACTAGCAACAATGTGTATGACCTTGACCGCAATAAAGAGTTCAATATTGCCAGGACTTGGAAAATAATTGACAGTGCATAGCCTATTGAAGCTGAAGGGGCAGTGTCATTTCTGTCGGTGAGGGCAAGCACATTAAAACATAAAGGCTAATCCTTGTACTCACAGAGCCCCACTAATCCTTGCAAACCATAAGCTGCTTTACAAATTTTATCATGAACTCACAAAGCTTGTTTGCAACTCTAAAAATCACAGAATTACTGAAACATTTGGTTGGAGGACCCAGTAAGGTCATTTACTAGCAACATTCATTAACTGATCTCTAGTCAGCTTTCCTTAAAGCTTCTCTAACAGTGAAGATTCTCTTAGTCTCAGATTTCTCAGGGAAAGACACTGCTTAACCTCTTTTGCATTCCCTCCCTATTCTAAAACACCTCAATGTATAGATATTTTTATTATTAACTTATCCTCTTTTTTAAAAATAAATGAACCTCTTAAAAATAAAACAAGGCAACAGTCCACTGGGTTAGAAGAAAAATAAATTCGATAAAGAAAAGTAATTCCAAAAAATGTATTGAACCATATTCACACCTTTTCCTAAACTCCTGTTTTAAACATTCAATGATAGGCTGTGATAGAATTCATCCATACAACATATAAAGTTGTTTGTCATTTGGTCTCTGCCTATTTTAACAGCTTTATCTACCCTACCCTGCTTTTCTTCCATACCAGCTAATATCAGTTGTATTGATGGTACCTGAAGTTATCATTTTTATTTTCTCAATCTTTAAAAGTAACGTAGATATTTAAGATACATTTTCTCCATTGTGAAGCTTCCCTTACCTCACTTCAATCCTCTCTGTGTATATTATTTATAAACAGCATTCATATATGTATATATATACATATATGTGAATATGTATATATATACATATTTACATAGAACAGAACATATCACAATATATGATTAAATCATACATATTTCTCTATATTAGGTACACTCCCCTTAAAATTAGGAATTTGGTTTTATTTTCTATAATTAGTGGAAGGCAAATCATTGTCCTAAATAACACTGGATAAATTGTATGAGTTGTGGACCTTGTATTTATGAAGACAAAAATGTACTATTTTTCATTGGATGTGTTATAAACATTTTTCCAAGAAATCTGAATATCATTCACATTGCCTTAGTGCATTTAGAATCAGAGCTAATGCCATGATAAGAATCATTTTAAAGATGAGAACAGAGCACCAGTAAAGAAATTTTGAATTATCTTCTTTCTGATAGACAGAAAAACAGTTGGTAGATAGACTGAAAAGGGCAATTAACATTAAGTGATTAAAAGTATTCTACAGTTAAAAATACAATAATTAATGTTGGCATGACATGTCAAAGTTTACACCTAGAGAAAACTCTTACTATATATGTTCTATTAATTATAAATGTAAAATGTTACAAAAGGAAACATTATTTTTTTAATCCTGAACAATATTTTATTCTATGTCCAGGATAAAAATATCCTGAACACCTGAATATATTTTATCCCATATGTATTTATCCTATATATATTAAATCTTACCTATATTTTATCCTGTATTCAAAATGTGTAAGAATCAGAAGAAGGCAAGGGAATGTCTCCTGCAAGCATCAACTATAAAATGTCATTTATATCATCCAATCTTAGAGATCTAGGACTCCAGAGCCCAGTATGCTTTGATATATAAATTACTAAGAATAACTTATTTAAATTTTTAGAAATTAAAATTACCACAGAACTTCAAATTTAACACTAAGTTCATAAATATTTGGTAATATTATTTTATACTATTCTAGAGTTTAGACTTTTTTAACCAAAGAGAAGGTCTTCTGTTAAGATTTATCTAAAGCAATAACCAATCTAGGCAAATATTAGTAGATTTAGAGACAGGAAACTGAGGCTCAGAGAGAGGTTCACAGATCACTCTGATAGTTCATAATACTGTGCTTTGGAGTGAGACTTCCTAACACAGTGCCTCACACACATACCACCATGTGTCATAGCTATGGCTACAGCTGGGATGCAAGGTCAGGGTTTAATTTCTAAAAAAGAGAAATAAGTCTAAACTTCTAGTTTCAGCTCTGATATACAAAATGTTTGGAAATCCTTTCTCCTACCCTTATACAAGAAACAGCTAGACAAAGTAAAAAATCAATGACATTGCTTGGACATATTAGAGAAGTGAGGTCAAAGGGCATCATTACAAAACCTGAAGACACGCACATCCAGAGAGACACAGTCAAGATGTATTTTTCTGGAGCAAAACAAACTGGCCCATCAACTTCTAGTAACAGTTAAATGGTAAATTTTTTTTTTTTTTTCTTTTTTTTTTTTTGAGACGGAGTTTCGCTCTGTTTATCCAGGGTGGAGTGCAATGGCGCGATCTCGGCTCACCGCAACCTCCGCCTCCTGGGTTCAGGCAATTCTCCTGCCTCAGCCTCCTGAGTAGCTGGGATTACAAGCATGCGCCACCATGCCCAGCTAAATTTTTGTATTTTTAGTAGAGACGGGGTTTTACCATGTTGACCAGAATGGTCTTGATCTCTTGACCTCGTGATCCACCTGCTTCGGCCTCTCAAAGTACTGGGATTACAGGCATGAGCCACCGCGCCTGGCGGTAATTTTTATCAATTTCTGGAGGCTGAATGAAGACTAACTTGAAAGTGAGAAACTCTTAAAGGCCATAATATTAGTGAAGCCCCCATATTTATATGGGTTTTACTTCTAGGAACCCTACGAAATTCTCAAAATGAGCCAAGAAAATTCCACTGACAGGTCTGTCAGGGCAAGAGGGGAACTAACAATTATGAAGTATATATAAAGGTTCTTCATAGTGAAGACTTGCTCTCCGATAGAAACGACTACTGGGGTTCTAAATGACCTAAGGTAGGATCAACTCCAGCCTTTTCTGTCTTTATGTGTCATCTACAGGGGAACAAAAAGGCCAAGAAACACTTGTGAAGATTATAGTTCAGAAACGAAGACTCTCTAAAAGACTGATATTGAATCAAAAGATTATAGAATGTTTTCACTCTCTTATTGTTTAACAATATATCAAAAGGTTTCCAATATAATAATAACAGATTACAACTAAAAGAACATCAAGACACAAACTCTATTTGGGAAAGAGTTTTTAGCTAATCCTCACATCACCCCAAAAAGGATAGACAAAACAAGGACGACAGGGAAAATGGAAACGTTTGGCAGCTATTGCTACAGCAAATATTAAACATAGGCCAGCTCCTAGCCAGGTAAATGCATAATCTCACACTATAGAACTATTTACAACATCCTCTACTACATAATATGTCATTCCTAACTTTCAACAAAAAGTATAAAGCATGCTAAAAAAAAAAAAGAAAGCACATTATCTGCAGAGATAAACCAAGTATCAGATTGATCTTCAAATAAGAGCAAGGTGGTAGGATTTTTTTTAATGTTATCAGGATTCAGAATTACACCTCTAGAAGCAATTATAACAAGAGTATTTCAACTCAATATAAGGAAGAACATTAAGTTATCACTACCCAATAATAGAATAAACTACATCAGAACATGGTAGGCTTCCTCATCCCCAGAGAGATTCAAGAGGAAATTGGTGGCTAAAAGATAAACAGAATGGGAGTTATATGCAATATTTTATCTTATTTACCTTTACTTTTTGTAGAATCAGAGTTGCACTATGTTGCTCTGGTGGTCTCAACTCCTGGCCTCAAGTGATCTTCCTGCGTCAGCTTACCAAAGTGTTGGGATTACAGGTGTGAGCTGCAGGGCTCAGTCTGTGTGTGTTTTTATAATTGGAAGAACATGATATCTTTCATAAAATATGAAAATGCACATTGAGGAAGGAGGGAGTGCAAATATGTCTAAAAGTAGTGTCTTGACCCATTAACTGTGCATATCAAAATCCATACTAGTTTTAGATTCACAGAACACTATGTCTTTTAAAAAATCTATTTAAAAATTACTTATGGTATTTTTTAGAAAATGCACAGGAACCCCTGTTAAGAAATAAAATATACCTAACAGAGTTGAAGGCCACCCACAACCTTGTCATTTCACATGCCTATTTCACTGTCCTTCCCAATCAGAATAATCATTATGAACTTGCTGTTTATAATACCCATATATTTTATACCATTTCTTTCCAGGCACTTTTGTGACATTTAGAAACTTTTAGTTATATTTAATAAATGCATACTGAAACAGATATAGTTCTATGATGTATTTACTGTTCAACAACAAGAGACATCAATTGTACACTGCAGTAGAAAACCATGGACTAGAATTCAGAGGCTTAGTTCAAAATTAATATGAGATTCATAGGTTCAGGACCTGACATTAATTAGACTGAGAAGGAGAAGTTCTGGCTCTTCCTTAACCAGCAAGTTTCTTATCAATACACCTTATTTTCTTAATGTTTACAATGAAGGGGTGAAACTAGATTAGTAATTTCAAATTTTTTACCAAAACAACGTGCTTTTTTTTTTTTCCAATGTATGTTCTGTGATTTGTGACACTAGTAAAAGTACCTGGTTTACATTTTCTAGTTCATAAATTGTTACAAAGTCATCAACAGATTTTCTGGTCTGTGTAAGGCACTCAATGTTGTTCCTCTGAGTAACTTTAATTCTAATGTAGATGGAAAAAAATGCCATTTTAATATACCTGTGGTACATTCTTACACTGGGTATATAGAGTCTCTCTGTGTAGGGGGGGCGGTGGTGGGGGGCAATATCTGAAGGATGATCCTTAAGTATCTAGAGTAAATTGAGTCAGAAGTCTATTTTGAATTCAGGTGACAGCTTCAACTTCAAAAAGATCTTTTTACAGGTCTTTCTATGCTTTGCCATCAATAATTCAACTAAACACACAATCCTGGAATCATTCTCATCTTTTGAGAGAATGATAGGTATGCATCCCAGCTACATGATAAACACAGACTTGTATTACATTTATTTATATTTGAAGTTTGACTATCAGTTGCAGTAGTCTACATAACTAAGAGTCTCTATTACTCACTCTAAACACCCATATTTTCAGATGTTGGTTTTCATATTCAGTATTTCAAGACTGAAGGTACAAGTGCTGAAGGTACAAGTGAAATTATTATCAAAATTTGGTCTATGCACACCTGCATTAGAATCACCCATAATACTTGTTAAATTCTGAGTTTTGGAGAACTTACTCAGACCTAATGCATTAGAAAGTAGGGCATGAAGATCTTGTCGTAGAATAAATAATGGCAAAGAATTGCATTTTAGTTAAGTTTCTTAGCTGATTCTTTTTTTCACAACTTCTCTCTAGCACAAGAGCCCAGTTCTCCTCTCCAGTTCCATTACAGCCTCTGGGATCTGTTCCACCCATCAGAATAACAACAATACCAATAATGATAATACAATATTCTAGAACTTGAATTGACATAAATTCTCAGGCCTTCATTAGAAAAATAATCTAATTTGTGACATAAATGACACTTAGTATTTATAGGGACCCAGATCGCTACTTATAAGAGTCTGAGTCTAGGAAGTACTTAACATAGTCAGAATCACTTTAGTAGTTATAAGAAAGCTTCCATAAAGTTAGTTGTTAGTGTGCAGAAGAGATTTGAGAATAAGCATAATTACCAAATTGGAAATATAAAAACTCATCCCAGAAGCAATATGCTAATTAACTTACTTAAAAACATGTTGTCTTTACGTTTTGACTTTGATGACAGCCAAGTGAAGTTGGTGTGTGGGTGGGGTACAGGTAGAGGGGCAAGGGATGGGGTGAATAAAATATCTTCCAGCTCTTTGGCTGTGAGGCAGAGACCAGCTGTCAAAATTAATATGAGATTCATAGGTTCAGGACCTGACATAAATTAGACTGAGAGGAAGGAGAAATGTTAATGGAACTTGAAAATAAATGCCATAGCACCTGTACAGGATTTTTAAAAAATATGGTGATTATTCCCAGGTGCATCATTATAATGGCTTTCTAAAGAGTGAACTTAGCATCCTGAGGTCCTTTTGTGGGGAGAGAGAAAAGGCAAGTTGGGACAAAGCATCATATTTTTACTGACAGGAGACCAAAACAGACAATTTTTTAAAATCACTAAATTATATAAAAAGTAACACAATAAAATTTATTTAATTTTAAATGCAAATAAAGTATTGAAAGTGTTAACTAAAATTATTCTAAAGGCTTATTTTTATTGGATGTTAACTGGAGAAAAACATTTAAATTTTATCTTTAAAATAAAACATTGATTGGGTGCTCTTAATCATGTCTGTATGCTCCAGGGAGACTACCTGTGTGACCATGTCTCCATGGGAATTCCCACAATTCATTAGGTCCTTGCTAATCAAAATGTGGTGCTTGAACCCGCAGCATCAGCATCTCCTGGGAACTTGAAAGAAATAATAGGATCTCAGGCCCCAACCCAGACTTGCTGAATCACAATCTGCATCATCAAATCTCAGTTGATTCAACTGAACATGAATGTTTTAAAACACTGATTTACGCTATTAAATAAACTGCCTCTTTTTAATTAGTTTGAAAAAGAAATACTTTAAAAATAAGATTTTATTTTGCTAGGGCCCTAGACAATTGAACAACCTACTATTCCACAACATAAAATGATTTTAGACCTGGAGGGGTTTTGAAACTATTTTATCCAATCCTTCGTTTTACAGATTAGGAATCTAAGAGCTCAAAAGACAGAATGATAGGCCCAAGTTCATACAGCTATTGATTAGAGAACTGAAATGCAAGCTTGGGATGTTTTGGTTTCCAATTCAAACATGGTAAGAAAGCAAGACTGAAAATAATCAGTGACACTTCAATTATTTTTACAGCTATTTCATACCAAAAAGAAAAAGAAATACACTTATCTTCACTTTTGCCTCACAAACGTATATATACAATTAATTGTTTTCTTGATTTATACAATAACTGGGGCAAGCTGTCATCTACTTACAGACACACTTTAAAATTAGATTTCTTTTTACACTAGGACCTCTTTTCTGCTAGCTCTGCTCATCTGGACCACTAGTATTCTCCTCTGCTAGTCATTTTAATGCTGTTGTTTTTATCTCTGATGACAGATGAGCTCACTAAATAGGCACACTCTTGTGAAAACAATTTATTACCAGGGATCCAGGGAGAAAGGCTCTTTTCAAGACAGAAGAGCAGGAGAGAGAGTGGATGGGGTGTTTCTTTTTCAATGGTGGGTAACTAGTCCTTGTTGAGTCAAGGAAATAGTGCTGAGTCAAAGGAAAACCACCAAGCCCAGAACCCATCACAGCAGGTAAAGCCGTGTCCTGTTAAGAGAAAGCCACTTCACCAACACTAAGACGTCACAACACCAGTGTGCTGCTGAGGCGGTTCAGATTATGACATACATGCCGCTTAAATGCTAATCTTTACAAAACATTGACCAAGCAATACATGGAGCATACGATGAATAAAGAGTTGTAGAGGGCTACAGGTTGAGAAATTAAGAAAATATTTTTTAAAATTTATTTTTATTTGATGTTTATTTGCCAGTATAAAAATAGATAAAAATCTATAAAATTATTAAAATGTATTATGTTAGAATTCTGAATTTTCTTTGACACCTATATCACATATTAACATTCAGTTAGGCTGTGAAAAAGATGATTAAGCAGCCCCCTAACATCTACTTGAGTTATACCATATCTTCTCCGGAATTTTATCTCTGATCAACTTGATCACCTTACCTCCTGTGAAATTTTGATATTGGAGGATATATAGCTGAGAGACAGAGAAAAAGAAAAGGAGAGAGAGAGAAAGAGAGAGAGTAGTGAGGAGGGGAGGAGTAAAATGAAGCCAGAAGATGTAACCTAATGTGTTTAAACTTGAATAAATATGCAAATATACAGTTAGATTACATATTTATTTTCCCATTGTTCTTCTAAAATTAAATTTTTAACTGATGTATCATACTCTATGCATTTTAGAAATGATTTCTAAGTATTCTCTTTCTGAGCACTCCTTTGAATATGGAAAACCTACAAGAAAAGATAGGCAAAATTGCTGCAAAGTATGTATGGAGCTCAGCACTATAGAACACATTTGTTAGGAAATATATCTACTGCAAATAAACAATGAAAATTCCTAGGTAACCTTAATGTGCAACATGCATATAACATACTGCCAACTATTTTTTAAGTAAGGATATAGGTGTTTCAGGCATGCCAGTCTCCTGACTGTCCTTAGGTTCCTCTGTATGCACAAAATCTTATAAATTGACATAAATTCCCTCTCTATTCTACATCAGTTAAAATAGTACTTCTTTCATCCCCCTCACTTTGTAGTCTGGGAGGCTATCAGCTCGTGAGTGGCAGCTGCTCACTGAATGGAGCTATGGCTGAAACACAAAATGCATAGTAATGTCAACCACATACAATCTCTCTCCAATACACCTAGAAAGAGGAAGTATAAAACCTTCCCATGGGCATTATTTTGTTATTTTTCTTATTTTTGTTGTTGCTGTTTGTCCCTGGGCCAGATTGTTTTTCATTCTCTAGAATAGAGATGACTTTTTTTTTTTTTCTCTAGGATGTAGAGATGACAATGTGGTTTTTAGAATTGAGCTACAGAACATAAATGAAACTAAATGAGTGCTGAAGACTTCTTGTTCTAGGAATGTGGAAGAAAAAAGAGAAATGCTCAGCAAATAATCTAGAAATGTAGTATGAGAAATTACAAACATCCTTTTAGCTGAATTTGCAAAAAAGAGAAATCCCAGCTGATAAGAAATGAAAGGACAGACCGGGTGCCATGTCTCATGCCTGTAATCCCAGCACTTTGGGAGGCTGAGGTGGGCAGATCACCTGAGGTTAGGATTTTGAGACCAGCCTGACAAACTTGGTAAAAATTAGCTGGGCATGGTGGTGGGCTCCTGTAATTCCAGCTAGTCAGGAGGCTGAGGCAAGGATAATTGCTTGAACCTGGGAGACAGAGATTACAGTAAGCTGAGATCATGCCATTACACTCCAGTATGGGCACCAGGAGTGAAACTCGAAGGAAGGAAGAAAGGAAGGAAGGAAGGAAGGAAGGGAGGGAGGGAGGGAGGGAGGGAAGAAAGGAGAGAGGGAGAAGGAAGGAACGAGAGAGGGAGAAGGAAGGAAGGAGAGAGAGAGGAAGGAGGGAAGGAAGGGAGGAGAGAGGAAGGAAGGGAGGGAAGGAGGGAGGGAGGGAGGGGAGGGAGAGAAATGCAAGGACAAAACACAACACAAAGCAGAAATGCGAGGAAAACATACAACACAAAACAGTGTAAACAGAAGCTAACCTTGCCATCAGATACGGTGGGCTTTATATTTCTAGGGCTTCTTCTCTGTTGCCCACATGTAGAAAGCAGAGGAGGCCTTTTATACTCACATACAATGAAGAATTGGAATTGAGATCCCTACATAATGTCTGAACTCATACACGGTTCATTTTGCAGAAGAGTTATCTAGCAACAGTTGCTTGTCTCTGACTGGCTTGGAGTGATGAAAACATCTCTTAAGATTCTGTAACTTGCTGGAAAGAGGTCTCTGCTTTATGTTTCCTTAACATACACACACAGGAATGATCAGTTCAATCTAATGATTACTTCAACAAAAGAAAGAGAAAGACAAGGTGAAAAATTAATTGTTTCTATGCCTTTAAAAATGTCTTAAAACCATTATTAGTTAAAGAGGGAGGTAAAGAGTACTTCAGGCAAAAAGGAAGACATATGCAAAGGTCCTGGGTTGGAGAAAATAGGGCACATTTGAAGAAT
This sequence comes from Callithrix jacchus, assembly GCF_049354715.1. Classification (NCBI taxonomy): domain Eukaryota; kingdom Metazoa; phylum Chordata; class Mammalia; order Primates; family Cebidae; genus Callithrix; species Callithrix jacchus. The sequence continues at coordinate 20,876,415 of NC_133516.1, read as the reverse complement.
CAAATGAGGTCTCATGAAAAAAGAAGTGAGACAGAAAGAGATACTAGAGTTGGAGTGGCTGAAGACAGACAAAGTATGAAACTGCATGTACAAACAGCCAAAATAAGCAGAGTTGCATAAAGTGAACAAAATTTGCAAATTGACACATTTGTCCATGACTAATTATTAAAGGCAAACGTTTTGATGAGTGACTGCATATCACAAAATGAGAGATCATCTTATTATTTTAGACACGTCTGTGGCAAAGGAGTACATGAAAGACATGGTCATTTTTTGAATCCAAACCCTAGGTCCTTGAGCTAGAACTTACAATACTATACATTAGTTCCTGGACAACTTTCTAGACTTACTCTTGCCTTGAACAGATCGGGTACTCCCCTAAATATGCCCGTTTTTTAGTCAACAAAATCTATGATTATATTTCCTTACATGCCAAAAGGGACTTTGCAGATGGGATTAAATTAAGGATCTTGTCTTGAACTCCTGACCTCAGGTGATCCACCCACCTCGGCCTCCCAAAGTGCTAGGATTACAGGCATGAGCCACTGCGCCCGGCCCTAAATTAAGAATCTTGTGATGGTAGGTTGTCTTGGGTTAACCAGGTAAGCCCAGCATAATCACCAAGGTTTTTTTTTTTAATTGTACTTTAGGTTCTGGGGTACATGTGCAGATCACGCAGGATTGTTGCATAGGTACATACATGGCAAGGTAGTTTGCTGCTTCCATCCCCCCAACACCTATATCTGGCATTTCTTCCCATGTTATCCCCCCAACCTCCTCAACCCCCGCTGTGCCTCCTTTATGCCCCGCAACAGACCCCAGTGTGTGATGCTCCCCTCCCTGTGTCCATGTGTTCTCATTGTTCAATATCCACCTGTGAGTGAGAACATGTGGTGTTTGATTTTCTGCTCTTGTGTCAGTTTGCTGAGAATGATGGTTTCCAGATTCATCCATGTCCCAAATGGAAAAAAACACCTTAAACTTCATATGGAACCAAAAGAGAGCCCACATAGCCAAGACAATCCTAAGCAAAAAGAACAAAGCTGGAGGCATCACACTCCCTGACTTCAAACTATACTACAATGCTACAGTAATCAAAACAGCATGGTACTGGTACCAAATCACCAAGGTTTTTATGAGAGGAGAGCATTTGAGACAGAGTCAGAGGAGACATGGCAATGGGAGAAGAGATTAGAGTGATGCTTCCACAAACTAAAAAAAAAAAAGGCAGCTTCTGGAAACAGAAAAAGGCAAGAAACTGATTCTCTCCTATAGCCCTCAGGAGGAATACAGCCTTGCTGACTGATTTTAGATTTCTGACCTCCAAAACTGTAAGATAATAAAGTTGGGTTGCTTAAAGTCACTAAATTTGAGGTGATCTGCTAAAAAGAAAAGAGACATTGGAAACTAATGCAGATACTTAGCATAAGTTGAATGAAGGGATAAGGGTAAGTTAATTGCAAAGATTTTTTAATAGCTAATTTGGATAAACACATCCAAGTCCACAGTTACACAATTCAACAATACAGATGTGTGCTGTCTAATACAGTAGCCACTAGCGACATGTGGCTGTTGAGGACTTGAAGTGTGACTTGCTCTAATTGAGACAGGCTTAAAGGGTAAAATACATAGTGTTTTTATTATATGCAGTATGAAAAAAATGTAAACTAGCTCAGTAATGAATTTATAGCAGTTACATGTTGAAATGGTAATATTTTGGATAGATTGAGCTTAATTAAATATATTGTTGAAATGGATTTCACCAATTCTTTTTACTTTTTTTTAAACGTGGTTATTAGTATATTTAAAATTATCTATGTAGGAAGTGGAGCAGGATAGCCAACTAGAAGCCTCCATCAATTGTCCTCCTTGCAGAAATACCAAATTCATCAGCTATCCACACAAAAGCACCTTCATAAGAACCAAAAGTCAGCTTATATACCAGCTTGACCACAGTAAGGGAAAACACCGAGCAGGCTTTGGAGGTCCCCAGTTTAGGCCTTGGCTCTAGAACAACATTTCTGGACCTGCCCTGGGCCAGTGAGGCGTCCACTACCCTAAAGGCAGTGTCCTAAGCCTGGCAGCTGTTACCACAGGTTAACTGAAGAGCTCTTGGTCATTGAATAAACATTGGTTGTAGGCAGGCAGTATTCACTGTGGGCATGGAATGATGGTGGCCATGAAGAGTGATCGCTCTGTTTATGGAAAAGGGAGACAAGAATGGGAGGAACTATGATTTGTGGTTTTGATACCAGCTCAGCCACATTGGAATAGAGAATCAGGTAGATTCCTAAGGGTTCCAATTCTAGGCTCTGGTTCTAAGACAGCACGTGCCCAAGAAGAGAGGGAGCTCAAAGGCATGAAGAAAATGACTCAAGCCTGGCTAGATTCATCACCTGCTGATTGTAGAACCCTAGGGCCTTGAACAAACATAGGTGGTAATCAGGCAGTGGTTACCAGGGGCCATCAGCAAGACCCAGTGCTGGGCTGGCTTCAGATCTGTGGCAACCACAGGGGTATTTGTGTGTGTCACTCCCTCCCCTAGCACCAGGTAGTTCAGGACAGAGAAAGAGAGAGAGAGTCTGTTTTGGAGAAAGTATGGGAAGAGAACAAAAGTCTCTGCTTGGTGCTCCAGAGAATTATTCCAGATTTTACCCAAGTTCAACAAGGTGATACCTCTATGAGTCAGCAAGAGCCACATGATTACTGGGCTTGCAGTGTTTGCTAATGCAGATACAGCTACTGTGACTGAAAAGTTAGACCACAATACCCAAGTCCCTTTGAATACCTGGAAAGCCTTCCCAGAAAGGATAATACGAAGAAGCCCAGACCATCATGACTAAAATAAATTCAAAACTCTTCAATGCCCAGACACCAGTGAACATCTATATGCATCAAGAACATCCAGGAAAATATGACCTCACCAAACCAACTAAGTAAGGTACCAGTGGTCTATCCAGGAAAGGCAGAGACTGAAGAACCTTTCAGATGAAGACTTCAAAACAGCAGTTTTGAAGAAACAAAAAAATCAGGATAACACAGAGAAAGAACTCAGAATCCTATTATATAAATTTAACAAAGACATCAAATTAATTTTAAAGAATCAGGCAGAAATTCTGGAGCTGAAAAATGCAGTCGATATACTGAACAATACATCAGAGTCGCTTAGCAGCGGAATTGATCAAGTAAAGGAAAATACTATTCGCGCCTCCATTTTCCCAGGAGAGAGCAGGAGACCGAGAGAACCGGACCAGCTGCTGGCAGGAAAACTGTCTTCCTCTTCTCCAAGATGTACAGAACCAAACTGGGCGTGAAGGACTGCCAGCAGCTCTACAAGCTGATAATTAGCCAGCTGCTGTATGACAGCCACGTCAGCATCGCCAATGGCCTGATCAATGAAATCAAGCCTCAGTCTGTCTGTGCACCCGCGGAGCAGCTCCTGCATCTCATCAAACTAGGAATGGAAAATGATGACACCACAGTGCAGTATGCAATTGGTCGTTCAGATACTGTTGCCCCTGGCAAAGGAATTGACCTGGAATTTGATGCAGAGGTCCAGACTATGTCCCCAGAGGCTTCTGAGTATGAAACATGCTATGTCACATCACATAAGGGACCATGCCATGTAGATACCTATAGTAGAGATGGACAGTTAATAGCTACTGGGTCTGTTGATGCTTCGATAAAGATACTTGACACAGAGAGGATCTTAGCCAAAAGTGCCATGCCAATAGAGGTCATGATGAATGAGACCGCACAACAAAATATGGAAAACCGCCCAGTGATTCGAACTCTTTGTGACCATGTGGATGAAGTCACATGCCTCGCTTTCCACCCAACAGAACAGATTCTGGCTTCTGGTTCAAGGGATTATACTCTTAAATTATTTGATTATTCCAAACCATCAGCAAAAAGAGCCTTCAAATACATTCAGGAAGCTGAAATGTTACGCTCCATCTCTTTTCATCCTTCTGGAGACTTTATACTTGTTGGAACTCAGCATCCTACTCTTCGTCTATATGATATCAACACCTTTCAATGCTTTGTCTCTTGCAATCCTCAAGATCAATACACTGATGCTATATGTTCCGTTAATTACAATTCTAGAGCCAATATGTATATAACTGGAAGCAAGGATGGCTGCATCAAATTATGGGATCAAAGTTGTGATGTTTCAAATCGATGCATCACAACTGTTTTTTATTTTTTTATTGTTTTAAAAACTGTATTTTCACGATTTTTGTTAGGCTCAGCGATTATCAATGTTTTTAAATGGACAGCTATGTTTTTTCTGTTACTTGTCTGTTCCTGAGCTCTATCCATTTTCTTTTTTTTTTTTTTTTAATTTTTTATTGGATTATAGGTTTTGGGGTACATGAGCAGAGCATGCAAGACAGTTGCGTAGGTACACACATGGCAGTGTGCTTTGTTTTCTTCTCCCCTTCACCCACATTTGGCATTTCTCCCCAGGCAATCCCTCCCCACCTCCCCCTCCCACTGGCCCTCCCCTTTTCCCCCCAATAGACCCCAGTGTTTAGAACTCCCCTTTCTGTGTCCATGTGTTCTCATTTTTCGTCACCCACCTATGAGTGAGAATATGCGGTGTTTCATTTTCTGTTCTTGTGTCAGTTTGCTGAGGATGATGTTCTCCAGATTCATCCATGTCCCTACAAACGACAGGAACTCATCATTTCTGATTGCTGCATAATATTCCATGGTGTATATGTGCCACATTTTTCCAATCCAGTCCATTATCAATGGGCATTTGGGTTGATTCTAGGTCTTTGCTATTGTAAACAGTGCTGCAATGAACATTCGTGTACATGTGTCCTTATAGTAGAACAATTTATAGTCTTTTGGATATATACCCAGTAATGGGATTGCTGGGTCAAATGGAATTTCTATTTCTAAGGCCTTGAGGAATCGCCACACTGTCTTCCACAATGGTTGAACTAATTTACACTCCCACCAACAGTGTAAAAGTGTTCCTTTTTCTCCACATCCTCTCCAGCATCTGTTGTCTCCAGATTTTTTAATGATCGCCATTCTAACTGGCGTGAGATGGTATCTCAATGTGGTTTTGATTTGCATCTCTCTGATGACCAGTGATGATGAGCATTTTTTCATATGATTGTTGGCCTCATATATGTCTTCTTTCGTAAAGTGTCTGTTCATATCCTTTGCCCACTTTTGAATGGGCTTGTTTGTTTTTTTCCTGTAAAACTGCTTGAGTTCTTTGTAAATTCTGGATATCAGCCCTTTGTCAGATGGGTAGACTGCGAAAATATTTTCCCATTCTGTTGGTTGCTGATCCACTCTAGTGACTGTTTCTTTTGCCGTGCAGAAGCTGTGGAGTTTGATTAGGTCCCATTTGTCTATTTTGGCTTTTGTTGCCAATGTTTTTGGTGTTTTGTTCATGAAGTCCTTGCCTACTCCTATGTCCTGGATAGTTTTGCCTAGATTTCCTTCTAGGGTTTTTATGGTGCCAGGTCTTATGTTTAAGTCTTTAATCCATCTGGAGTTAATTTTAGTGTAAGGTGTCAGGAAGGGGTCCAGTTTCTGCTTTCTGCACATGGCTAGCCAGTTTTCCCAACACCATTTGTTAAACATGGAATCCTTGCCCCATTGCTTGTTTTTGTCAGGTTTATCAAAGATTGTATAGGTGTATGTATGTTGTGTTCCCTCCGGTGCCTCTGTTTTGTTCCATTGGTCTATATCTCTGTTTTGGTACCAGTACCATGCTGTTTTGATTACTGTAGCCTTGTAGTATAGTTTGAAATCCGGTAGTGTGATGCCCCCCGCTGTGTTCTTTTTGCTTAGAACTGACTTGGCTATGCGGGCTCTCTTTTGGTTCCATATGAAGTTCATGGTGTTTTTTTCCAGTTCTGTGAAGAAAGTCAATGGTAGCTTAATGGGGATAGCGTTGATTCTGTAAATTACTTTGGGCAGTATAGCCATTTTCACGATGTTAATTCTTCCTAACCATGGACATGGAACGTTTCTCCATCTGTTTGTGTCCTCTCTGATTTCGTTGAGCAGTGGTTTGTAGTTCTCCTTGAAGAGGTCCCTTACGTTCCTTGTGAGTTGTATTCCAAGGTATTTTATTCTTTTTGTAGCAATTGCAAATGGCAGTTCGCTCTTGATTTGGCTTTCTTTAAGTCTGTTATTGGTGTAGACGAATGCTTGTGATTTTTGCACATTGATTTTATATCCTGAGACTTTGCTGAAGTTGTTTATCAGTTTCAGGAGTTTTTGGGCTGAGGCAATGGGGTCTTCTAGGTATACTATCATGTCGTCTGCAAATAGAGACAATTTGGCTTCCACCTTTCCTATTTGAATACCCTTTATTTCTTTTTCTTGCCTGATTGCTCTGGCTAGAACTTCCAGTACTATATTGAATAGGAGTGGTGAGAGAGGGCATCCTTGTCTAGTGCCAGATTTCAAAGGGAATGCTTCCAGTTTTTGCCCATTCAGTATGATATTGGCTGTTGGTTTGTCATAAATAGCTTTTATTACTTTGAGATACGTTCCATCGATACCGAGTTTATTGAGGGTTTTTAGCATAAAGGGCTGTTGAATTTTGTCAAATGCCTTCTCTGCATCAATTGAGATAATCATGTGGTTTTTGTTTTTGGTTCTGTTTATGTGGTGAATTACGTTGATAGACTTGCGTATGTTGAACCAGCCTTGCATCCCCAGGATGAATCCTACTTGATCATGATGAATAAGTTTTTTGATTTGCTGTTGCAATCGGCTTGCCAATATTTTATTGAAGATTTTTGCATCTATATTCATCATGGATATTGGCCTGAAGTTTTCTTTTCTCGTTGGGTCTCTGCCGGGTTTCGGTATCAGGATGATGTTGGTCTCATAAAATGATTTGGGAAGGATTCCCTCTTTTTGGATTGTTTGAAATAGTTTTAGAAGGAATGGTACCAGCTCCTCCTTGTGTGTCTGGTAGAATTCGGCTGTGAACCCGTCTGGACCTGGGCTTTTTTTGTGAGGTAGGCTCTTAATTGCTGCCTCGACTTCAGACCTTGTTATTGGTCTATTCATAGTTTCAGCTTCCTCCTGGTTTAGGCTTGGGAGGACACAGGAATCCAGGAATTTATCCATTTCTTCCAGGTTTACTAGTTTATGCGCATATAGTTGTTTGTAATATTCTCTGATGATGGTTTGAATTTCTGTGGAATCTGTGGTAATTTCCCCTTTATCATTTTTTATTGCATCTATTTGGTTGTTCTCTCTTTTATTTTTAATCAATCTGGCTAGTGGTCTGTCTATTTTGTTGATCTTTTCAAAAAACCAGCTCTTGGATTTATTGATTTTTTGAAGGGTTTTTCGTGTCTCAATCTCCTTCAGCTCAGCTCTGATCTTAGTAATTTCTTGTCTTCTGCTGGGTTTTGAGTTTTTTTTTATCTTGCTCTTCTAGCTCTTTCAATTTTGATGATAGGGTGTCAATTTTGTATCTCTCCACTCTTCTCATATGGGCACTTATTGCTATATATTTTCCTCCAGAGACTGCTTTAAATGTGTCCCAGAGATTCTGGCATGTTGTGTCTTCATTCTTGTTTGTTTCGGAGAACTTCTTTATTTCTGCCTTCATTTCATTGTTTATCCAGTCAACCTTCAAGAGCCAGTTGTTCAGTTTCCATGAAGCTGTGAGGTTCTGAGTTAGTTTCTGAATTCTGAGTTCTAACTTGATTGCACTATGGTCTGAGAGGCTGTTTGTTATAATTTCAGCTGTTCTGCATTTGATAAGGAGCGCTTTACTTCCAATTATGTGGTCAATTTTAGAGTAGGTGTGATGTGGTGCTGAGAAGAATGTATATTCTGTGGATTCGGGATGGAAATTTCTGTAAATGTCTATCATGTTTGCTTGCTCCAGGTCTGAGTTCAAGCCCTGGATATCCTTGTTGATTTTCTGTCTGGTTGATCTGTCTAGTATTGACAGTGGAGTGTTAAAGTCTCCCACTATTATTGTGTGGGAGTCTAAGTCCTTTTGTAAGTCATTAAGAACTTGCCTTATGTATCTTGGTGCTCCTGTGTTGGGTCCATATATGTTTAGGATCGTTAGCTCTTCTTGTTGTATCGATCCTTTTACCGTTATGTAATGGCCTTCTTTGTCTCTTTTGATCTTTGTTGCTTTAAAGTCTATTTTATCAGAGATGAGAATTGCAACTCCTGCTTTTTTTTGCTTTCCATTAGCTTGGTAAATCTTCCTCCATCCGTTTATTTTGAGCCTTTGTGTATCCTTGCATGTGAGATGGGTTTCCTGGATACAGCACACTGATGGGTTTTGGATTTTTTATCCAATTTGCCAGTCTGTGTCTTTTGATTGGTGCATTGAGTCCATTTACATTTAGGGTTAATATTGTTATGTGTGAATTTGATACTGCCATTTTGATGCTAAGTGGCTGTTTTGCCTGTTAGTTGTTGTAGATTCTTCATTATGTTGAAGCTCTTTAGCATTCAGTGTGATTTTGGAATGGCTGGTACTGATTGATCCTTTCTATGTGTAGTGCCTCTTTTAGGAGCTCCTGTAAAGCAGGCCTGGTGGTGACAAAATCTCTGAGTACTTGCTTGTTCGCAAAGGATTTTATTCTTCCTTCACTTCTGAAGCTCAGTTTGGCTGGATATGAAATTCTGGGTTGAAAGTTCTTTTCTTTAAGAATGTTGAATATTGGCCCCCACTCTCTTCTGGCTTGTAGTGTTTCTGCCGAGAGATCTGCTGTGAGTCTGATGGGCTTCCCTTTGTGGGTGACCCGACCTTTCTCTCTGGCTGCCCTTAGTATTCTCTCCTTTATTTCAACCCTGTTGAATCTGACGATTATGTGCCTTGGGGTTGCTCTTCTTGCGGAATATCTTTGTGGTGTTCTCTGTATTTCCTGCAATTGAGTGTTGGCTTGTCTTGCTAGGTGGGGGAAATTTTCCTGGATGATGTCCTGAAGAGTATTTTCCAGCTTGGATTCATTCTCTTCGTCCCCTTCTGGTACACCTATCAAACGTAGCTTAGGTCTTTTCACATAGTCCCACATTTCTTGGAGATTTTGTTCATCCCTTTTTGCGCTTTTTTCTCTGATCTTGGTTTCTCGTTTTATTTCATTGAGTTGGTCTTCGACTTCAGATATTCTTTCTTCTGCTTGGTCAATTCAGCTATTGAAACTTGCCTAATGTCAGTCTTTTGGATATAGAGGGGTCAGGGAGCTGCTTGAGGAGACAGTTTGTACTTTATAGGGGTTTAATTGCTGAGCTGTGCACTCTGTTGTTCATTCAGGGCTGTTAGGCTGCTAAGTTTTATTCTGCTGCAACACAGCTCATTAAAAAACCCTTTTTTTTTTCTCTCAAATGCTCTGTGTTGAGGGGTTTGGGCTTTATTTTTGGATGTCCGATCAGGTGTCCTGCCCAGCTAGAAGGCAGACTAGCCACTGTTTGGCTGCCGAGGCTCCGCCCTGCTGTTGTGTGATTCGCGCTGTTCCTGCCGGCTCCGCTGTGGTCTCCGCCACGCCCTGCGGCGGAGTCTCTTTGTTGTAGTGTGTTGCCTCAGCAATGGCAGGCTGCGTCAGCAGTGGGCGTGTATCTCAGTAGGGATGGGTTGCCTCGGCAACGGCTGGCTGCGTCAGCAATGGGCGTGTATCTCAGTTGGGGCGGGTTGCCTCGGCAACGGCTGGCTGCATCAGCACTGGGCGTGTATCTCAGTTGGGGCGGGTTGCCTCGGTAGTGGTGGACGCCCCTCCCCCACAGAGCGTCTCGGACCGTCTGCTCGGGATAGTTTGAAATCGCGGTTTTGTTCGTCCCACTGGGTATCCCAATCCCTGCAATCCCCTGGGCTGGTCTACTGTCCAAGTCTCATTCAGTCTCAAGTCCAGCCCTCTCAAGTCTCAGGTTGCCGGTTCAACAGGGCACCCGGACAAGCACGCCCTGTGGGGATGCTGGGTAGAGCCGGCCGCCGCCGCCCCGGCTGCCGGCTTCGCCAGGCAGACCTACTGCCTGGCGTCCCGTGTCTTTTTTATACTTGGGAGTTTCCCCATTCTGTGGGCAACAAAGATCAGTCTGGAAATGCCGCTCTGACTCACCGTTTGCGGATTCAACGAGAAGAGCTCCAATCCTGGGTTGTTCTCACAGCGCCATCTTGAGTCCTCCTCGCATCACAACTTTTGAAAAAGTACATGATGGGGCTGAAGTTTGGTCTGCCATTTTTTTCAAAAATTCTAAATACATTCTCTCAAGTGGAAAAGACTCTGTAGCTAAACTTTGGGAAAAATCAATGGGACGAACACTGGTCAGATACACGGGTACGGGTCTGAGTGGACGCCAGGTGCACCGGACACAGGCTGTGTTTGCCCACACCGAGGACTATGTGTTGCTGCCCGATGAGAGGACGATCAGTCTCTGCTGCTGGGACTTGAGGACAGCCAAGCGGAGAAACCTGCTTTCTTTGGGGCACAACAACATTGTATGCTGCATAGTGCACTCGCCCACCAACCCCATGTTCATGACGTGCAGCGATGACTTCAGAGCGCGATATTGGTACCGGTGATCCACCACCGACTGACCCACCCTCTCCACAGGGGGCTTTCTCGAGAACTCTGCCCTCCTCCCCCATGTCCTGTCTCCAGCTGTGGTTGTAAGTCAGTGCACCATCTTTGACAATTGTGCTGGCACCTCTGTCCACATCCTTCTTGGATTTGTATAAAAGAATCTTTTTTTACCTTGATGTAGAATCTTGGTGGGAAAAGTTGGAAACACGGACCCGTGCAGTTCTACTGTTCACTGATTATTACAGTGTGATTTTCATCAGTTTTGTAAATACAGGCCTTGCCATTTCTTTCGATCTCTTGATTGAAGAAGGATAGGGTATTAAAGTGATTTTGTCATGAGGAAAAAAAAAAGGAAAATACTACTGAGCTTAAAGATGGGCTATTTGAAAATACACAGGAAATAAAAGAAAAAAATAAAGAATGGCTACAAGGTCTGGAAAATAGCCTCATAAGGGCAAATCTAAGAATTATTGGCCTTGAAGAGGAAGTAGAGAGAGTGATTAGGTTAGAAAGTTTGTTCAGTTAATAACAGAGAATTGCACAAACATAGAGAAAGATGTTAACATTCAAGTAGAAGAGGGTTATAGAAAACCAAGAGATTTAATTCAAACGGGACTACCACAAGACACTGAATAACCAAACTCTCAAATGGCAGAGATAAAAAAAGAAAAGAAAAAAAAGGAAAAACAAGCTGAGGTATTTCACCAACATCAGGCCTGTCCTACAAGAAACGCCTTCAGAAGTCTTCCCAAGGTACAAAACTCACTGGTAATAGCAGGTCCACAGAATAATAGAATATTTTAAGACCATGACTGTGATGTATAAACTACTTAAATGTTGAGTGGAAAGATTAACAAATGAACCAATCAAAATTATAAGTATAACAAGTTTTCAAGACTCAGATATTATAAACAAACAGAAATAACGAAGTTAAAAAGTAGAGAAAAGTTGTTAAGTGTACATTTTCTATTAGTTTTCCATTTGCCTGTTTGTTTATGCAATCAGGGTTAAATTGTCATCAGGTTAAAACAATAGGTAATAGGATATTATTTGTAAGCCTCATGGTAGTTTCAGAAAACATACAACAGGTACAGAAAAAATAAAAAAATCCCGTCAGAGAAAATCACCTTCGCTAAATGGAAGACAGAAAAAATGAAAAAAAAAAAAGATTAAAAATCAGAAAATAACCAGAAAACAAATAACAAAATGGCAGGTATAAGTTCTTACTTATCAAAAATAAAACAATGTAAAGGAACTAAACTTTCCAATCAAAAGACACTAAATAGCTGAGTGGATTTAAAAAAAAGTCCCAATGGTCTGTTGACAACAACAACAACAAACCACACTTCACCTGTAAAGACACACACACTGAAAATATAGAGATAAATAAAGACAGTTAATGCCAATGGAAACAAAAAAGAGCAGCAGTAGTTATTCTTATGTCAAAGAAATGAGATTTCAAAACAAAAACTATAAAATAGACAAAGAAGTTCATTATCTATAATGATAAAAGAGCCAATTCAGCAAGAGAAAATAATAGTTGTAAATATTGGAGCGCCCAGATATATAAACCATATATTATTAGAGCTAAAGAGAGAGAGAGACCCCAATATCATAATAACTAAAGACTTTAACACTCCACTTTCAGCATTGGACAGATCATCTAGACACAATATCAGCAGAGAAATCAGATTTCATCTGCACTGTAAACCAACGGGACCTAATAGATATTTACAAAACATTTCATTCCATGGTTACAGAATGTACATTATTCTCCTCAGCATGAAAATTATTCTCAAGGATAGACCATATTTTGGGCCACAAAAGTCTTTACAAATTAAAATAATTGATATTGTAACAAGTATCTTCCATGATCACAACAGAATAAAACTAGAAATCAGTAACAAGAAGAATGGAGAGAACTATAAAAATATATGGAAATTAAACAAAATGCTCTGGAATGATTAGTGGGTCAGTGAAGAAATTAAGAAGAAAATTTAAGGGCCAGGAATAGTGGCTCATGTCTGTAATTCCAGCACTTTGGGAGGCCAAGGCCAGTGGATCACTTGATCTCAGGAGTTCTAGACCAGCCTGGGCAACACAGTGAAACCTTGTCTCTACAAAAATCAGCCAGATATTGTGACACATGCCTGTAGTCCCAGCTACTTTAGAGGCTGAGGTGGAAGGATCTCTTGAGTCTGGGAGACAGAGGTTGCAGTGAACTGAACCATAATAAAAAGCCTCCCTGGACCCCCCCGCCCCGCCCAAAAAAAGGACTAGGACTCAATGGCCTCACTACTGAATTTTACTAAGCATTTCTTAAAGAATTAATACCAGTCCTACTGAAACTATTCTGATAAATAGAAGAGAAGTTTCCTTCCAAACTGATTATTTTAAACCAGAATTACACAGATATCAAAAAAAGACAGATACAAGAGAAAAATAAAATTGTAAGTCAAAATCCATAAAAAAAAGTTGATGTAAAATACTCAAGAAAATACTAGCAAATTGAATTCAACAACACATAAAAAAGTTTATTCATTATGACCAACTGGGATTTACCCAGGGATGAAAGGATGGTTCAACATATGCAAATCAATTGATGTGATACAGTGTGTCTACAGAATGAAAAAAAACCCACAAAATCATTTCAACCGATGCTGAAAAAAACATTTGATTAAATTCAACATTCCTTAATGATACAAACCCTTAAAAATTTGGATATAGAAGAGACACACTTCAACAAAATGAAAGCCATATATGACAAACTCACAGCCAGTATCATACTGAATGGGAAAAAACAGAAAGCCTTTCCTCTAAGATCTGAAACAAGACAAGGATACCCACTTTCACCACTTCTTTTCAACCTAGTGCTCGAAGTACTTACTAGAGCAATCAGAGAAGAGAAAAAGATAAAGGGCATCAGAATTGGAAAGAAAAAACTCAAATTACCCTTGTTTGCAGAGGTATGATCTTATATAAGGAAAATCCTAAGGACTCCACCAAAAAAATGATTAGAACTGATAAACTATTCAGTAAGGTTGCAGAATACAAAATCAGTTTACACAAGTCAGTAACATTTCTATATGCCAACAGCAAATAATCTGAAAAAGAAATTAAAAATGTGATCCTATTTACAATAGCTGCAAACAAAATGGAACACCTAGGAATTAATTTAACAAAAAAGTAAAAGATCTCTACATTCAAAACTGTAAAACATTGATGTTTCAATGTAAAAAATTGAAGAGGACAGAAAAATATGAAATGATAGCCCATATTCACGGATTGGAAGAATCAATATTGTTAAAATGTCCATTCTACCTAAAGAAATCTACAGATTTATTTTAATCCTTATCAAAATACCAATGAAAGTCTTCAGAGAAATAGAAAAAAAAAAACAATTCTTCAATTTATATGGAACCACAAAAGACCTCAAAAAGCCAACGTTACCGTGGGCAAAAGAGCAAACCTGCAGAAATCAGATTACCTGACTTCAAATTACACTATCAAGCTTTAGTAACCAAAACAGCATGATACTGGCATAAAAACAGTCACATAGACCAAAGCAACAGAATAGAGAGCCCATAAATGAGTCTACACGTCTACAAGGCAACTCATTTTCAACAAGTGTGCCAAGAACATACATTGGGGAAAGGATGGTCCCTTCAATAAATAGTAGTGGTGAAACTGAATATCTACATGTAGAAGAATGAAACTAGAGCCCTCTCTTGCCAAATACAAAAAATAAATAAAAATAGATTAAAGACTTATTTTTTTTTGATGATTTATAGGATTCCTGCTGTCATTCATTTCAAAATAATCTTGAATTCCTTCTGTAATCCAAATGTTATTTGGATGTTTTAATCTTTTCTGTTTTTTCTTCTTTTTTTTTTTTAGAGGGAAGAAGAGAAAAAGAAGGGGAAAAAAAGAAAATGAGGGAAAAAGGAATATTACTTCATTCCTAAAATGGGTTTCAATAATGGCCGATCAATATTTTGAGTATTTAAAGTGGTTAATGCATATTTTATGTGTTTAAAATGGAGACCTCTATTGTGTTTATTTGTTCTGGCTCTGAGTTCAAGTCCTGGATATCATTATCAATTTGTTGTCTCGTTGAATCTAAATCTCATTATGTGTCTTATGTATCTGGGTGTTAAGATCTCTTATTGTTACATTAATCCTTTTACCCTTGCATCCTTGTAGCTTTGAAATCTATTTTATTAAGTGTGAGAATTGCAACTCCTGCTTTTTATTTATTTATTTTTTTCTCTCCATTTGGTTGGTGAGTGTTTTTCCATCCCCTTGTTTTGAGTCTTTGTATATCTTTAGATATATCATTAGATTTTGTGGATAATGTATATTTTGTGTGTTTAAAATGGAGAGCTCTATTGAGTTTATTTGTTCTGGATCTTAGTTCCAGTCCCGGATATCGTTATCAATTTTCTGTCTCGTTGAATCTAAATCTCATTATGGGTCTTATGTATCTGGGTGTTAAGATCTCTTATTATTACATTAATCCTTTTACCCTTGTATCCTTGTAGCTTTGAAATCTATTTTGTCAAATGTGAAAATTGCAACTCCTGCTTTTTATTTATTTATTTTTGCTCTCCATTTGGTTGGTACGTTTTTTTTTTCCAACCCTTTATTTTGAGTCTATGTATATCTTTGGATATACCGTTAGATTTTGTCTGTATCTTTTGATTGGGAGATTTGGTCGGTTTAAATTTAGGGTTGCTGCCATTTGATATTAACTGGCTATTTTGTCCTTTCGTTGATAAAAATTCTTCTTTATGTTAATGCTCTTTACTTTTTGGTGTATTTTTAGAAAGGGTCATACTGGTTGTTCCTTTCTGTGTATAATGCTTCTTTTAGAAGTTCTTGTAAAGCAGGCCTGGTGGTAATAAAATCTCTGAGTACTTGCTTGTTCCTAAAATATTTTATTTTTCCTTCAAATGTAAAGCTTAAATTGGCAGGATATGAAATTCTGGGCTGAAAGTTCTGTTGATTAAATAAACTGAATATTGGCCCCCACTCTCTTCTAGCTTGTAGGGTTTCCGTTGAGAGATCTGCTGTAAGCCTAATAGGCTTACCTTTATGGGTAACTTGATCTTTCTCTCTGGCTGCCCTTAATATTTTCTCCTTCATTTTGATCTTGGTGAATCTAACGATTATGTGCCTTGGGGTTGGTCTTCTTGAGGAATATCTTCGTGGTGTTCTCTGTATTGCCTGGGGTTGAAAAGTGTCCTGCTTTGCTAGATTAGGAAAATTTTCCTGGATAATGTCCTGGAGAGTATTTTTCAGCTTGAATTCATTCTCTCCGTTACATTCAGGTACACCAATCAAGCGTATATTAGGTCTTTTCACATAGTCCCATATTGCTTGGAGACTTTGCTCATTCCTTTTTATCCTTTTTTCTCTATTCTTGTCTTGTCATTTTGTTTCATTAAGTTGGTCTTCGACCTCTGATACCCTTTCTTCTGCTTGATCCATTCGGCTGTTGAAGCTTGTACATATTTCACTAAGTTCTCGTGTTGTATTTTTCAACTCCATAAGGTCATTTGTATTCCTCTCTATATTGTCTATTCTTTTCAACATTTCATCTAACCTTTTTTCCAAGTTCTTAGTTTCTTTACATTGGGTTAGAACAAGTTCCTTTAACTCCCAGAAGTTTCTTATCATCCACCTTTTAAAGCCTACTTCAGATAATGGAACACAGTCCTTTTCCATCAGGGCTTGTTCCGTTACTGATGAGTCCTTTTCCATCAGGGCTTGTTCCATTACTGATGAGTCCTTTTCCATCAGGGCTTGTTCCGTTGCTGATGGGTTCTGATTTTGAGTATACTCGGCCTTCTTAGGCTGTTTTTTTCCCTTCATTGTGGATGCACCACCTTTCTAATTAGGTTTCTGAGTCGACGTCCGACTTATTGATTCCCAGTGCTGGGATCCGAGCAACCCACTGTGGCGGCCTAAACAGCAGCGATAAGACTGATGGTGCTCTTCTGCCTGGGAATCTCTGGTCTGGCTTCCCTCTTGAGTCTGCAACAAGCGGCTCTGACTTCCCGGAGCTCCAAACTCCGGTCAGTAGGGGAAGCAGTCCCGTTGGCTCTGCATGAAGAGCTGCTGCGCCGAGACGCCGGCAAAACCGCTGCGGTGGCCACAAGAGTTGCGCTGGCGACCCGTGGGGCTCCTCCACTGGGAATTGGCTAATCAGTGAGTGACGAAAATTCGTCTAAAGATGTGGCGTCATCTCGTTCTCTGAGCTTTCACTGAGAGCTACAATCCTGAGCTGTTAGTGGTTGGCCATCTTTGATCAGATCTCTAGATTAAAGAATTAAATATGAAACCTCAAATTATGAAACTACTGCAAGAAAACATTGGGGAAATTATCCAGGACATTGGACTGGGTAAAGATTTCTTGAGTAATACCCCACAAGTACAGGTAACCAAAGCAAGAATGGATAAATGGGATCACATCAACTTAAAAAGCTTCTGAACAGCACAGGAATCAACAAAGTGAAGAGACAACCCACAGAATTTGAGAAAATATTTGCAAACTGCCCATCTGACAGATGATTAATAATCAAAATATAAAAGGAGTTCAAACAACTCGAGTAGAAAAAAATCTAAGAATACAATTAAACAATAGGCAAAAGATATAAATAGACATTTCTCCAAAGAAGACATATAAATGGCAAACAGATAACTAAGAATGTAATTCATTTGCTTATAACATAAAGAAAGAATAAAGTGATGGATATCCCATTTACACTGATGTGATTATTATGCATTGTATGACTATATCAAAATATCTCATATGTCCCATAAATATATAATAAACAGTAGGTATGATATAGTCATACCTACTAGGCACACATAAAAATTGAAAATAAATAAGATTAAAAACTAACCATGTGACTAGTATCAGTTTTCTATTATATAGTACTGATATAAACATTTCCACAATAGCTCCATACTTCAGACATCTTTACAGATTTAGAAATTCTATAAACTCAGCGTTAACCTCAAAATGAGATAGTATAGACATTTAGGAAATGCTGTGAAACAAGTAAGCTCATGTATAATACATAAATATATTCTAGCTCGGAGTATACATATGGGTATTTTTACATACATTGAAATCACTAAAATAACCATTTTTCTGTGACATTTCAGTCATTATCAATTTTAAATTCTAGTGCTATTTGAAATTTTTGATATAAATATTGACTTTTCAATCTCTTGTTTTGCTTCTCTGGATATGGCATTATTTTTCTCTTTTCCAGGCTAAACAAACCTCTGCTGAATTAGAATAATGCATCTGAGAGAATAAAGAATGGTTTTGTTCATCTTGGCAAATACTTTGCATTGATTTAACAATGTTCACTGTTGCATATATGGCAAGAGAATAAACTGAATACTAACATAAATCAATAAAATAAATCTGTTAACTGAATACTAGAAATATTAGGAAATATAAATTTTAGCAAGTCCCTTTATATTCTGAGCTTTTGAATCTCAGTTGAAATATTTCTTGTTATATTTCATGATTATGTAAAGCTCATTAAAATCAGCCTAAGTTATTCTTGCTTCTTAGTAAATTGTTTTTGTTTTACTTAATTAAATACTAAAAGTCCTACCATATTTTACAATAATGTGTAACTATGTAATATTTAGGGTGGATCATAAAGAATAAATAAAATGGTATCAGAGAAGAAATAGTAAGTTATAGTTGCAATCAAATCATAGTTTGGACCTTGAATAAATGAGAGGTGCGTTTGAAAGTCATTTCCATGGCAGCCCATTTGTCGATTAAATTTATCTCATCATGAAAATATAGAGCCACAATTGTCATTATTTATGTAATGTATGGGAATTCATTCCAAGTGTCACATCTGTCTCTGTCTCCCATCTGCATTTATTCCAAATGCATTTAAAGGACAATTTTTCCAAAAGGATAACTTAAAAATCAGCTTTCAAGTTTTAATTTTATTTGGAAAATCAGATAGGAATTCGAATATTTTTGTCCACAAAATAAGTCCAGCAAAGATGATTTTATCACATTCAAAGTGTCTAAGTCTTAATTGAAATTATTATAAACTTTTATCCTATTCAAGGTTTATGAATATAAACCTTTCATGTATATTAAAGGTGTTAAATATTTTGGATTGCCTCTGTTACAACCACCCACATTCACTACAAAGCAAACTTGGTACACAGACCAAAAGAAGATTTTTGAATTGCCAGAGAGTTTTGCTTCTGTTTTTAAATTTGTTTTCACTAGGAAAGCAAGCAATAAATTATAACTTTTATATGCACTCCAGTGACTAGTAAGTAAGAAATTAAAGTGCATTGGTAAAATAAGAATTCATATATTGAGGATAAAGGCTAATGGATGAATGTTGGGTTATCATGGTTTTAAAGGAATGTCAGAAAGACAGGTGTACATACAGGAAGGTAAGGGAAAAAGGAGCATAAAGAGTACAAAGAAGCCCAGAGAAAAAGGATCGTGTCACAGAAAACAAAAGCATAGCAGTGTAACTTTGGGTTACATATCACAAAGCCATCAAGTAAGATAAGGACTTTAAAAGGTCTATTAGATACAGAAATTTGAAGCTATATAGTGACATTTTATTGGCTGAATGACATTTTTGTTGGAAATGCAAAGCAAGGAAGTCAGATTATGATTAGTAGATATAGACTCTAGAAAGCTATAAATACATCTATACCATGTGTATTTATATAAGGTTCATTACGTTAGTTTTCAAAAGTACAGCAGACAAAAAAAATATAATTATTGGTATTATTTTACCACCTGCTTCTATCCCATTTTTCTTGCAGAAACTATTTCTGAAAAAAAAAATGTTATTGAGTTAGCAACGTCTCAATATGTTACAATGTATTTTAGACTCCCTTTCTCTTTTTCTTATTAACCTCCCCCATGTAAGAGAGCAATAGAGAATTTGGCATGGGAGAGTTAAGTTGACACTACATTGAGACATGTGTCACTTTGTGGAAATCTCTTTCTAAGGGAAATGTAGGTTTTTAATAGTTTTATGAAAACTCAGTAACAGGCTTCTATCAGTTATGAAAATTTCTGTAATATTAAATTAAAATTGAAAATATTTATTTGGAACTAATTGTGTTTTAAAATATATTTTATTTTATCCACCAAAAGAATCTGGAAACAAAGGCATCAATAGCAACAAGCACATCTATAGACAGATCTTGGTTTTTAAATATCATTATCTGTATAAAGGAACCAAAAATTCTTGAAGACTTTATGTCTGGTCAGGCATATTAGGTGACACTGGGGCATCTTATTTTGCCAGAAAGAAAATGGATATCCAAAACTAACTGAAATGTATCAAGATGATACAGAAGCCAGCTCGAATAGGTTTCTTTTGTGAACATTTTGAGAGTTGAATATCAAAAACATGGACTCGGCCAGGCATGCTGGCTCAGGCCTGTAATCCCAGCACTTTGGGAGGCTGAAGTGGGCAAATCACCTGAAGTCAGGAGTTCAAGACCAGCCTGGTCCACACAGTGAAACCCTGTCTCTACTAAAAATACAAAAATTGGCTGGGCCTGGTGGGGGCGCACGTCTGTAATCCCAGCTACTCAGAAGGCTGAGGCAGGAGAATAGCTAGAACCCAAGAGGCAGAGGTTGCAGTGATCATGCCACTGCACTCCAGCCTGGGCAACCAAGTGAAACTTCATCTCAAAAAAAATATATATATATACAGACTGTAATTGATTTTAAAATATTGAGTAAACAAAAATCCAAGAATGAATAAAAAATGAGAAGGCAAAGAAACAAATTTATCATCATTAGAGTAGAGTATCGCACCAGGGCTTTACTCTGAAAATTTGATAAGTAAATTTATCTACCTAGTTTTTATATAAAGAAATTAGTTTCTTGTTTGATGAAGAAAATCTCTTTATAGAAGAAGGCCAGCAAATATACTGTATTAGTCTATTCTTGCACTGCTACAAAGAAGTAACTGAGACTGAGCAATTTATAAAGAAAAGAGGTTTAATTGGCTCATGGTTCTGCAGGTTGTACAAGAAGCATAGAGGTAGCGGCATTTGCTTCTGGGGAGGCCTCAGGAAGCTTCCAATTATGGTGGAAGACAAATAGGGAGAAGCACTGCACATGGCCAGAGAAGGTGCAAAACAGAATGAATGGGGAGGTGCTGCACACTTTTAAAAAACCTCATCTTAGGAAAACTCACTATCATGGGAATAGTACTAAGCAGGGATGGCACTAAACTGTTCATGAGAAATCCACCCCCATGATCCAGTCACCTGCCACCAAGCCCTATCCAACACTGGGGATTACAATTCAACATGAGATTTGGTAGGGCCACAGATCCAAAGCATATCATATACATTATACATAATCTTACAATTTGGAAAAAAAAAACCCAGAGTTTTGCAATTCACAGTAAAGTAACTGATTCAGGCAAAGATCATCAATTGCTACAACTATTAGGAACAAAAAGTTGCTGGAAAAGAATGCAAAAATGCACAATGCAAAAAAAATACCTCTTTCTATACCAGGCATACACATTTTTAAACCTGTGGAGTGTGTGCATGTGTGTGTGTGTGCGTAAATGTGTACTTGTATCTTTATAATGAAAGTGTGTGTGTGTGTGTGTGTATCTTTATCTTTATCTTTATAATGAAAATGTAAGTTCATATAATCCCCTTAGAGGTATGACCAAATTTAGCACCACTAGTAGTCTTGACAAATGTGCTTAACCCAAACAGATTTAAGGCATTAGACCTAATTTTGAGTTTATTAAAAATAAAGGTAACACAAAAAAATATTATGACATGATGCAGAAACAGTTAGACATACCTGAAATGTGAAATACTCAACAAAAGTACTAATCTGGTCATGTAGAAGAGCCAATTTCATTGCAAAAATGTGAAGGAACTCTTTCCAATTATGAAATATGTAATAACCAAGTGCAATATTTGAACCTTGACTATATTGTGATTTGGAGGAAGAAAAGGTAATAAAACATGTTATTAATTTATGATTATACATTTGAGATAATTGGAGAAGACAAGATGGTCTTACTAAAGGTTTATTGAATAATATCATAAATATTGTTTATGGTATTAAATACTACTGAGAAGTTATTTTTCTTAGATATGCCACTGACATTATAATTAATGTGGTGGAATACCCTGTTCGAAACACTTTGGGATGAAGTATCCTAATATTTCTAATAACTTTTTAATATTAGAATTGTTTTTATATTAAAACATTTTATAGGCTGGGCGTGGTGGCTCAAGCCTGTAATCCCAGTACTTTGGGAGGCCAAGGCTGGTAGATCACAAGGTCAAGAGATTGAGACCATCCTGGTCAACATGGTGAAACCCCGTCTCTACTAAAAATACAGAAAATTAGCTGGGCATGGTGGTGCGTGCCTGTAATCCCAGCTACTCAGGAGGCTGAGGCAGGAGAATTGCCTGAACCCAGGAGGCGGAGGTTGTGGTGAGCCAAGATTGCGCCATTGCACTCCAACCTGGGTAACAAGAGCAAAACTCCGTCTCAAAAAAAAAATTTATAATAAAGCTGGGGAAATCATTTTTAAATAACTGCTGAAAATTCTTAAGTATATATGCGCAGTCCAAATTACTCTCTCTACTTCAGATGCACATTATCAACTGCCTTTACAAAATCTCAACTTAGTGAATAAACATTTCCAACTGTCCATGGCCAAACATGAACTCCTGATCTTTCATTCCAAAAGATACCTACCTGCAGTCTTTCACATCTCAGATGATTGGAATGCTTTCATTCCAGTTCCTCATGCTAAAATCTTAGAAAATACCCTTCATATCACATTTCTGAAACTCCATTTCCAATATCAGGAAATCTTGTGGGACCTAAAGTCAAAATGCATTCAGAATCTCATTGTGTCCACTGTTACCACTCTTGTCCAACCCATTGTCTCAAACTCTTACTCAAATTCCTGGAAGAGCCTCCTAAATCCCTCATTTCCTTCCTTGCCAATTTAGAGTCTATTCTTAACCCAACATCCAGAGATATCCGTGTCATGGTTCAGTGGCCCAGGGTGAGCAGTGATGTTCTGCCAGGTAAAACATAAGACTTTACAGTAGTTATATTTGTTGCCATTGCATAGCCAATGAAGACAGAGAGGAAGTCCAGTAAAGGGATCTTTTATGAAATGACCTAATAATTTCATACATTAATTCTTTTCCTATACCATTGGCCAAAATTGGTCACATGGTGACAGTTAGCTATAGAAGCGACAAAGAGACACAGTTGTGTTGTTGGATGATAATGGGTCTAGCTAAATATCAATCCATTTCTAAAAGAAGGCATGGTAAACCACAAACTAGGAGCAGTAAGAATAACCCTCAATTCACCATTCTTGCCATGTAAGCATCCATGCAGTTATTACAACCAGCCCTCAATCCAGGATTTTGTGATGTGCAATCTTATCATGTCTGAATTTGGCTTTTCAAAACCAAGCAATCTATTGCCTGCATGGTAAGATATCTTCTCCTCTAACTTCTAATTGAAGATTCATATTGATAGACTAGAAACAAAATAACTATAATAAAGTATGCATTCAAAAAAAGGAAAGTAAGGGAAACACAATGTAGTCAATGTTCCACAGCATTTATGAAAACCTGATAAAAAGAAGTCACAATGACTCCCTACCTTGGCTCTGAAGTAGATTCCTTGGTTCATCCATCATGGTCCCCATTATTTCTGCTTTCTGGTCATAGTTCTTTAATCCATTGTTCACCATGCCCTCTGCTCCAACCCCTTGTGACATCCTTCTTCTTCATCATATATGATCAAAACTGACATAAGATGAGTTGGAGAATGTTCCCTCTTTGGGACTGGGCAGTTTTCATAGCCCACTTTTTCCCAGTGAAGGTTTGAAGACTCAAAGTGTTGTTCAGGGATATCACAAACTTTTCGTGTCAGTTTCCTTTCTGTAGCCATTTGCTAAACATGTAAGGAGTAGCCCGTATACAGAATCATTCTGAATTTTGTCAACTAATTTCCTCAGAGCTACAATCTCAGGAGCACATGATCTGCCTTCCATGCTATGTCAACACCAGTTTTACTAAACATTTTGCCATAGCATTACATTCTCCAGTTTCCCAACTCACATATTTGTGAATTTTCCATCTGCAACTTTATCCATGTTACCCATAATCATTTTCTCATAGTAGCATCCTATTACAGGAATCATTCTTTATTTTCAGGAAATGGCTAACAATTTGAGATTCAATAAAAATACCCACCCCCTCCCCCACCAAAAAAGTGTTGTTTTTTAATAAGAAAAACATTTTTGTCTCTAATAGTTTAGAAATGAGCAATCCAAGATTGCTTGAGAGGTTTTTGATCATATTCAGATAGCAGCGAAGAGAAAATAGAGTCTAGAATGCCCATGAAATTGTACACATCATTGCTTACACTCACTTAGTACTGATATAGATTTAGTCACATGGGCACACATGATGCAATTATGCAACAACAACAGTAAAAACAATGGTAGCAGGGTGCTCACATACTCACCTAAAATGCTTGATTTCCATTATCAAAAGATGAGAGGGAAACAGTTAATTGATCTTTATCACAATTAACTTTGTGCCTGTTACTCTACTAGACAATGGAGATAAAATAGACAAAAATTGAGCAATACGTAATTTCTACCACTATGGAGATACTAAACTTCAGGGGAGGCAGTATATAATGTCAGGGATGCTCAAGGGAGCACCTCCATATTTTAATAATTGAATAAAACATTAGCTGTTAAGTAAAGTCATTGTCCATCTTTTAAAAGAGAGATGGATTTTTCCTGTTAATAAGTGGAGAAGTAAGTAGGCTTTGGGCAAAAAAGTGGAGAGAAACAGAAGATTGCTAGAAGAGAAGCAAAGGAGAACAGAAAAGAAGAAACATTTAACTGAGGACAAATTAATAAGTGAACAGACATATCTTCACGCCTAGAAGAAATAAATAATTACAAAGGTGCAGTGGACATTGGGTGAATTTATATCCAGGTATCAAAGAAAGATAAATTAAAATGAGAGTGCTACTGGGTATTTTGTTATTAGGCCAAACTGGCTTTGCCTTTTCCAGTAGATTCTTGTTATCCCATCCAGATCTCTCCTTCAGAATCCAGGCATACAATGCTACAGCTGATGAGAAAGTTGATCACGGGTGGCTCCCAGGTGTGTCCCCTTCCAGACTGTCCCCATTTAAGGGTGCTGCCTCAGTTAAATTTACAAGCCCTGCTTAAGGGCTTTGAATAACTTGGAGAATGTCACAATACAAAGGCCAAACTCTTTGACAAAATTTGAGACTAAGGAACCATCCTCGCCGCAAAGATTACACCCACACACTGAGAATAGGATGAGATCTCCATTTTAATTACATCACAACTTAAATTCTCCCTTTAACCAATCAGTCCTGCTTGTCCCAGTCCTTTAGAGTTGTTGTTCCTGAATACACTCTCCTATTAACTTCCGGCATATAAAACTCCAATTTAGATTCTGTTTCCATGGAGCATGACCTAAGAGAACTTTGAGCTTCCCATCAGTCACTGAACTGATGTAGGATAACTCATAAGAACTGAGCTCTACCTGCCTCAATTTGAAAACAGGAATTCCTTTCACATATTATGAAGCCCTAAAAATGGGTAAGCTTTCAGGTGACAATGCAGTAATATTTTTCCGTTGGGATCTCGCATTGTTTCATAGTCATTTTCAAGGCCGTAGTAACCACCAAATTCGGATCTGGCAATAACTGCGTAAGTCTTCATCAGGTTGCAAGAAGTTACAGAATTCTAGAGTGTTACATTTGCAACATACCATGGCAATCATCTAAATTATACTGTGACAAATTAAGACCCTTAGTTCAGGTGTGTAGCAGCTCAGTACACATCACTTACTGGCTTAGCTTTCCTCTCTCTGCCTTCTTCTGAAAGTCGGGGGTCATGTCTGAGTCATTGCCATCATCCCAGTTTCTATTCAGTACTTTGCATGCAACACTTTCTTAAAACTGCTTTTGGAGCTTAGAGAATCCGGAGGAGGGAGAAGAAAAGTGAACAAATAAAAATTGGTGAGCCATTCGAGACTCTAGCTATCTCTCATATTAAATTAGTGATTTGCATTTTAAATCCTAAGGCCTACATGCCTCGGTAATTTGAACGCACTTCTCCCTTTACATTTCTACTGCTTTGGTAAGGATGTTTATAATTTTACAATAAAAATATTAAAATAGCCTTGTAAGTGTTCTTCATGACATCATTTTTTAAAATTCAATTTGCTTCATCTTTCACAATGTGGCTAGAAAGATCATTCTAAAATAAGTAAATAAATGAGCAAAGAAATAAATAAGAAGATGTAATGGCCCCACTGTATGTGCTTAGTATAAAAAAGCCAAGCTTCTTGCTTAATCATTAAGTCCTAAATATAGTGAGCTCTGCCTGCATCTCCACTATGCCCTCTATCTTGCCCTCTCTTGCACCTGTATCAGAGTCATGCCAACTACTTTCAACCCAAATGTACCTTCCCTTTTTCTTAGAATTCCCCTTGTTTTTCATTTTCTTTTTTATTTGCTTACTTCCTATTTATCCTAAAACTAAATTCTCATCTATTTCAAGGGGTATTTTCTGATTTTTTTTCTTTTGAAATACAGAATTTTAAAATATCTTCCATAATACTGTAGCTTCTTGAAAGATGAAATCATATGCTTCATAGTTCAATATGAGCAATACTCTCAAATTTGGAAAACAGAAAAACAAAGATAAGAGTAAACCTCTCTGCTTCAGGTAGAGGTACTTTTGCTTATTGGAAGGCTGAGGAAGAGGATGGGGATTATGAATGTTGAATGAACCACAGACGGAACTTGGCAATTTAAGAACAAAATGTGAACACATACACAACAAATAAATGTGCTTGGTGTAGGACGACAGATACTATGGACAACAAATTAGTTTTTGACCTCCCTCTATTTATATATATGTAGTCAGTTCTCATTATTCACAGTAGTTCTGTTCTGTTGCTGCTGTAGTTGCAGTAAAGACTGAATTAGTAAATACTAAACCATTGCTCCTAGGGAAAATATAGAGTTAAGTTTTTGTGAGCCTCTGGTCACAGCATTTTTATTAACCAATAAACACATAACCTTGTTTTATATTTGTTTCTGTTTAAAAACAAGATAGTATATATTGTTGATTTAGTAATGTTGAATTCATGGTTAAGAATTGTAACTCAGGCTTGAATTAAGCTTATCTAATACATGTTTGTTCTTCTTTGGACATATCACATCCTTCTTGCCCATAGGAACACTAGACAGTACTTCAGCACTACACTCGGGAGCCATTTTCAACAGTGAAAACACAAACAAAAAGAACAAAGAATGAAAATGAGAAATATGTGGTACTGAACAGACCACAGAAAGGACAGGATCTTTCCCCACATCCTCACTGGATTCCCTGTTCAGCATTTAGTCTAGCAGAGCCAAAGCCCACATGCTATTAACCAGATGTTTTGCAGAGGCCTGTAAACCCTAAAATAATGGACAGCCAGACTGCATTAGAAGGAAGCAGTCAGGCACACTGATTTGCTGTTTGCTTTAAACCCTGGTAGCATGAGGTAATTTTTGCCTGTCATCTCCTTTCCGAGTAGGAGGAATTATTCACATGTTATCAATGAAGGCACAATATAATGTAAAGGGTTTTCTTCTGTTCTCCAGCTTTTTTGTTTAAGTTTCTGGCATCCTCTGAAGAGAAAAGGCAATGCCTAACAGAAAAACTGGCATAAAATGAATACTCCAGAAATGTCAGTGGTAGTAGAGACAGTATCCGAGGAAGAAAAGGATGAAGGGAAGTAACAAAGGAGGGAGGAGAGGAAATACAGGAGCAGGAAGGTCAGTAGTGTTAAATATTGGAAAAAAGTGAGGACAACAAGGACTCAAAAAGCAAGATCTTTGATATGACAATTAAGTTATTCATAAAAAAGGAACAATTGTTGGATTGAGAGCCAGTAGCTAGACCATACGTTTTGAAAGAAAATGGGGTGATTCAGGAAATATGGTGAATTAACAACATGGATTAATTTCACTGCCTGGTGAAATCCAAAAAAAACTGAAGTCCCACTGAAATATCAAGTAATATTTAACGCATAAATCTACAAATATGGGGGGAATAGGAGCAGGTAAATCAATAAACTAAAAATTTTGAATGCTAGAACATAGCTGACTAGAAGTTATCTAGAAGGTAACTGATGTAGCAGCACAGAGAGAGCCAAACCCTAGGACTTCTATGGGAAGAGCCAGGGACCGACTTGAGGAACAGATAGCACTAGGTAACTCTGGGAGTGGTTGGTGAAATAAAATGGTGTGTGTGTGTGTGTGTTTAGAGAAATTATCTCCTTTCTAATCACACGAGTTCCATCTAGGAAAACAACTCCTAAAATTTCTTGCAAAGACCTCTTCTATTTTAGCATGCCTCTGAGCAGACAATGGCAGGTTCATACTCTGGAGACATTAAAGCTGAGAATCTACCAAGGTTCAGACAGAGAAGCAGGGTGACTATGAGTGTCATGCAATTAGGTGTGTGACATGGCAACTAGACTTTACACAGCTGTTGAAGACACTGGAGAATCAGAGAAATAACCACCTATTAAATCCAAGAAGCCATATATGTCCAACAGTGAATTGGGATTGCAGAGAGGAAGATCAGGGAAAGGTTTAGGGGGTGCTCTTGCCTCTTACCTCTATAGAGCTTCAGCAAAGCAACTGACTGCGGGCCTGAGGCCCCTGTTGCCAGCATGGCAAACACTTTGCAAGAAGCACTGAATGTGAAGTTCAAGAGAGAGAGGACAAATGGGAACCTGACAAACTCTTAATGTGTGTCTGACCTATTTTCCCATGAAGAGAGCTTCACAGTGTATTGAGTGATGCTTTACTTTTTTCTTTTGAATTTTATTAAAGTTTTTTTTTGGGCCACTCTAACATAGAAGAATACAGGAAAAGCGAGTCTAGAAAACATATTTCTCAGTAACCAAGTTGACAGAAGAGAATCTCTGGACTAACGGACTGCAGAGACAGTCTGGGGCTGATATCATTTATGCAAACAGAGATCAAATAAGTTGATGCATATAAAAGGCTGATCACTCTGTCTTCTTTTCCCACCCTCAAAATATTAGCACCTAGGCCTTGACTCTCCAGACTAGAGATCAGAAGGGTCTTATGAAATCTGACTTTCAATAAAAGAAAAGCCTACATATTTGGACTTCGCATGTTCTCTAACAAATGACTTAGCCCAATCTTGTTACAGCGAAGTGATGTGTCAGCAAGACTCATCCACACACTCAGAGTTTCTAGCTAACCTTTTAGCCCACAAGACTCTGAAATATGAAGAGACAACCAGGATCACTAGGTAACTTTGGAAAGCCTCTAACACAGATGAGGGAGTCCAAAGCAATAGACAGAAGAAAACAACTTGCAGAAAATTGAAACTATGCAAAGAAAAGATGCAAAGAAAAGGACACTTTTTAAAAATTATTACTGATATTTTCAAAGAAATCAGATATTATATTACATTTATTAAACAACTTTAGATATTATGGAAAAGAACTATTCATGAAACAAAAATACATCTT
Organism: Callithrix jacchus; assembly: GCF_049354715.1. Taxonomy (NCBI): domain Eukaryota; kingdom Metazoa; phylum Chordata; class Mammalia; order Primates; family Cebidae; genus Callithrix; species Callithrix jacchus. The sequence goes on along the minus strand of NC_133516.1, from coordinate 20,847,208 downwards.
ATAAAAATTAAAACTTGAGGGAAAAAACTCAATATAATCTTCATAGGATAAAGCTGAAGACATTTCTTCATCCAAAAAGATGAAGAAAGCAGAGGAAAAAAACAGAGGAATCACTTAAAAAAAACCTCCAAGACTGAATATTGTTCTAATCAAAATCATAATAAATTTCTTTTGGGAGAATGATAATATGGAAGTTTGCACAGATCTGTGGAGATACAGAGTGGGAAGAAACTAAATTCTCATCTGTCATAGTGGATAGTCAATAGTGTCAAATCTGAAAAAAAATCTATATATACACACACACATACATATATATGTATACATATATAGTGGGAAATAAGAAAATAGTGGGCCAGGTGTCGTGGCTCATGACTGTAATCCCTGAACTTTGGGAGGCTGAGGTGGGCAGATCACTTGAGGTCAGGAGTTTGAGACCAGCCTGTCCAACATGGTGAAAACCCGTCTTTACTAATACAAAAAATAGCCAGGCTTGTTGGTGGGCACCTGTAATTCCAGCTACTCAGAAAGCAGAGGCAGTAGACTCGCTTGAACTGGGGAGGTAGAGGTTGCAGTGAGCCGAGATGGTGCCACTGCACTGCAGCCTGGGCAGCAGAGTGAAACTGCGTCTCAGAAAAAAAAAAAAAAAAAAGAAAGAAAAGGAAAAAAAGGTAATACGACCATGCTATTTAGAGATATTAACGCACATACACAAAGAGTAGCTGAAAGTGATGGTCTCTGGAAAAGAGGAAATAATGAAAAGGTCTGTTAATCATTTTTTGTCATAACAAGTCTGGTAGAATGAGTGGCTCTTTGAACTGCATAAATACTTAGAAATGCTGAGCCGAAAAAAGTGAATAGGCAGTGAGGAAGTAGATGCAGCCAGTTAGACTGAGTTTGATGTAAATAGGAAAAATGAGAGAATGATAATGAGACAGCCAGGTGGGTAGGGCTTCCTGGCAAAACTCCAATGGACCCGTGCACTGGGAGGAGCATGCACTGGGTGGAGCCATAGAAGTTCGCACCATTCGCAGCGGGTAGGAGCCTGGCCCTTCCTCTTCCTGTGTAGAATGTGAGATTTTAAAACTGCTAGGTGGGAAGCACACCAGCAGGGGCTCTGGCTTTTAGCCTTTTTCCCCCCAATAAATCCCATTATTCTCGCCCTTCAAATAGTCTACAAGCCTAACTTTTTGTGGCCGTGTGTTAAGGACCTGGCTCTCAGTTGAACTAAGGAAAAAGTCCCACAACAACAAGGTATCGATAGGTGCCGTGTGACAAGGAAGGGCGTGTGGGGAACTGTGAGAGTAAGAGGGAAAATATGTGAATATTACTAGGCTACAAGGCAGCAACCAATAGAGGTGAAGGGAATGGTTATATAGGAGAAGTGATAGTTACTAGATGGATGTACTTAAGAATTTCGGGGGAAAATCAAAGCACATTAGAAAAAGCTTACCTTGGTGAGGTGTAAGAATCACAATTGCTTGAGAAAAAAGTTAAAGAACAGAAAGGTCAAATACAAACCTGACATAAAGAAGTAGGTCTTGCTCAAGAAAGACACTGAAACAGCCACGCAAAAGGGTAAAGGAACACTTTGTTGGTGATGGAGGCACAGATGTCATTCGATTACTTTAATCGCAGGGCTCATATTGCCACACATTGTGCCTCAATAATTTAAAATAGACATAAATTTTCAAAAGAACATTTCCTTATATGATGTATCCTTAAAAATTAATATAAGAATATGTCTGATTCATCTTCCTTCCATTGCTCTCTTTTTTTTTTATGTCCTTCAACTTTGTCTAGGTCTCAACTGAACATATACACTGTTCAATATAATAACAGGAATAAATCATTCTGAAAAAGTTAAATGAGAATTAGCTGGCTACACGGGAAGCCTCTGTTTCTAATTAGGTAATTACATTCATGCCTATTAATCTTCAGTGTTAATCAGTCTAGGAAAAACCACTAGATCAATAAACAACAGAGAACAAAATCTTAAAATACATGGGTCACTAAAATCATTTTGTAAATGTTATATATCGTAACAGAATTCCATAGAAGATAAAAATGGACACTGGAGATTTTATTATTAGAAATGTTAATTTTTAAAAATTAGCTTTTTTGAAATATGCCTTTTTAAAAAGCTATTAATTCAGAAAAAACTCTTATTCTCTGAAGCAAATGTTTATAGAATATACATGTGAATTATACTAGTTATGTGTTTATTTGTACCTGAATGCAAAGAGAGCATGAATAATCTTATAAATGTGGCAGGTTCCCACAAACCCCAGAAACTACATTAGTCAAATAGCTAGAGCACAGTAGGCATTCTAACATAACAGTTTGCCTCAAGGAAGGTCAGAGTGACCTTGTCAATTGCTGAGTGTGTAAAGAAGTAATTGCCAGATTAACAAAGCAAAAGGACAGTCTGTTTAGGTTCAAAATAAAACTGGCACAAAATAAAATCTGTTCTTTGCCCATGTACTCATTCCCTCCTGACAGCATTCCCTAAGCTACCAACATTTTAAGCAGAGGCAAGAAGAAAATGACCATTGTTTGCTGAACGCCTACTCTGTGTCTGGCACTTTTACACATATAATTGCAGAGTCTTGTGTCTGATCAATACTAAATAAAATGGATATTTCTCCTAAGAAGACATTATTCACAAGCATTATAATTAACATGTGTATTTGTAATGAGGAGGAAATGCATGCTGCATGCAGAACTATGCAGAATGAGAGGCTGATGCACTGAGAAGGCCACACATCTATGTCCCAGTGTACCAAAGAAGGAGTTGCACTCATTACAAAAAAAATGCCCTCTACTTCCCTCCAGGTTTGCATACATGAAGTAATGAGTAACTTGTTGTAGACAGATCCATTGTAAGGCATAGCCAATGGAATAGGAACACCAGACACACACTCAAACACAGACACACACACACACACACACATGCATACACTCCTACCATATTATGTTTGAATCACTAAAAAATAAAATACATAAATTTTGAAGGCAGACTAAAAAAATTATACATGGCCGGGCGCAGTGGCTCAAGCCTGTAATCCCAGCACTTTGGGAGGCCGAGGCGGGTGGATCACGAGGTCAAGAGATCGAGACCATCCTGGTCAACATGGTGAAACCCCATCTCTACTAAAAATACAAAAAAATTAGCTGGGTGTGGTGGCGCGCACCTGTAATCTCAGCTACTCGGGAGGCTGAGCAGTAGAATTGCCTGAACCCAGGAGGCGGAGGTAGCAGTGTGCCGAGATAGCACCATTGCACTCCAGCCTGGGTAATGAGAGTGAAACTCTGTCTCAAAAAAAAAAAAAAAAAATTATACATTACCCACACATGAGCAACAAAGATTGCAATGATAGTAGACTTCTTTTTCAGAAATCATGCAAACTAGAAAATAATAGATTCACATCTTTAAAATATTAAAGAAAAATAATCTATTATTTAATGCCAGAAAAATAATCTATTAAACCAGAGTTCTATTCTAGACAAAATTATTTTACAAGAATAAAGAAGAAATGTTTTTTTTCTGGAAAAACAAAAACTCTGAGAATTTATTGCCAGTAAACATAATTCATAAGGTATGAAAGAGAAATTTATTCAGATAGAAAGAATATGACATCAGACAAGAAGTTGGTGTCACAAAGAGATAAGGAGAACTAAATATAAAATAAATTAAGGTAATATAAATTTTTTCTCCTTTTAAATTACTTTAAAATATAACTGACTTGAAAGCAAATATTGTAGCAATCTATTTAGTATTTATAGCGTACATAAAAGTTAAAAGCATAAAAACAGTATTACAAAGGATAGGAGAGAAACAATGAGAATGTATACTTACAAAACATGGAACATTGTAATATTATTTGAAGAAAAGCTCTAATTAATTTTAAATATACATAATATATATTTAAGTTATATATATATATATATATGGGAGAGTGTATATCCCTTAGGACAATCACTAACCAAACTTTATAAAAAGGAGATATAAATATTAAGTCAGCAGATGATATTAAATGAGATAAAAATTCACTCAAGTAACACAAGGTAAGGTATGAAAACAAAAAACAGAAATAATAGATAAAATAAATAGAAAATATTTGTTATTAATTCAATCCTATTAATAATAACATTAAATAGGAATCATATACACACTCCAGTTAAAAAATAATGGTTATTAGAGTGAATAAAAAAGCAAAATCAAACTACTTACTATACACAAAAAATTAGATTAATATAAAAATAGATAGATTGAAAGTAAAGGAATGAAGAAAGATATTCCGTGCTTATACTTATCAAAAGAATGCTGAGGTAACTACATGAATGAGACAAATTATGCTTAAGAATAAAGATTATTATCAAAGTTAAACTGCAGCATTCCCTTTTAAAAGAGGGGTCAATTATCCAAGAGTAGATAATACTCCTAAATGTGTATGTATTTAGGAAGAATACATGAAGTAAAATACATGAAGTAAAACTGATAGAACTCAAAGCAGATGTCCATATGCAAAAAGAATTCATACAAATTTTATAACTTTTACAAAAATTATTTTATTTTATTATTATTTTTTTCATAGAAGCTGAAAGTGAAGGAAGAAGAGGAGACAGTCATGGGTTGGAAGAAGTATCCCCATATCTGCTTACAAATGCCTCTTCAAAATCTTGGCTTCTTTTTTTTAAATTTAATTTAATTTTATTTTATTTAATTATATTTTTTTGAAAGGAGAGAAGGAAAGAATAAAAAGGAGTGAAGGAGAGGAAGAAAGAGGAAAAAGAGGGAGAGAGAACAGAAATGTTACTTTATTCTAAAAATGGGTATTAATAATGGCCGATCAATATTTCATTTAAACCTATGAGTAGGTGTGATGCCGTATTGACAAGAATGTATATTTTGTATATTTAAAGTGGAGAGCTCTATAAATATTTGTTAAGTTTACTTGTTCCAGATCTGAGTTCAAGTCCTGGATATCCTTACTAATTTTCTGTATCATAGAGTCTAAATCTATTTATAGTTATGTATCTGGGTGTTAGGATCATTAGTTCTTATTGCTGCATTGATCCTTTTGCACTATATCTTTTGCTTTAAAATCTTTTTTATCAGATGTGAGAATTGCAACTCCTGCTATTTATTTATTTATGCTCTCCATTTAGTTGGTTAATCTTTCTCCATCCCTTTGTTTTGAGTCTTTGTGTATCTTTGCATGTGAAATGGGTCGAATGTAGCACACTGTTGGGTTTTGGCTGTATCTTTTGATTGGGGGATTTCATCAATTTAAATTTAGGATTACTGCCATTTGATGTTAACTGGCTGTTTTGTCCATTCATTGATGTACATTCTTCTTTATCTTGATGCTCTTGACTTTTTGGTATATTTTTAGAAAGGCTAATACTGGTTGTTCCTTTCTACGTGTAATGCTTCTTTCAGAAGCTCTTGTAAAGCAGGCCTGGTAGTAGTAAAATCTCTGAGTACTTGCTTGTTCATAAAAGATTTTATTTTTCCTTCAGTTGTGAAGCTTAGTTTGGCTGGATATGAAATTCTGGGCTGAAAGTTCTGTTCTTTAAAGCTGTTGAATATCAGCCCCCACTCTCTTCTGGCTTGTAGGATTTCTGCTGAGAGATCTGCTGTAAGTCTGATAGGCTTCCCTTTGTGGGTATCCTGACCTTTCTCTTTGGCTGCCCTTGGTATTTTTCCCCTTCATTTCAACCCTGGTGAATCTAACGATTATGTGCCTTGGGGTTGCTCTTCTTGAGGAATATCTTTGTGGTGTTCTCTGTATTACCTGGGGTTGAATATTGTCCTGCTTTGCTAGGTTGGGAAAGTTTTCCTGAATAATATCCTGAAGAGTATTTTCCAGCTTGGATTCATTCTCTCTGTCGCATTCAGGTACACCTATCAAACGTAAATTTGGTCTTTTCACATAGTCCCATATTTCTTGGAGACTGCTCATTCCATTTTATCCTTTTTTCTCTAATCTTGTCTTCTCGTTTTACCTCATTAAGTTGGACTTCGACCTCTGATATCCTTTCTTCTGCTTGAACAATTGGACTGTTTAAACCTGGGAATACTTCTCAGAGTTCCCGTATTGTATTCTTCAGTTCCATTCATTCACTTATATTCCTCTCTAAGTTGTTTATTCTCATTAGGATTTCATCAAACCTTTGTTCAAAGTTCTTAGTTTCTTTACATTGGGCTACAACAGGTTCTTTTAACTCACAGAAGTTTCTTATTATCCATCTTCTGAAGCCTGATTCTGTTAATGGGATGCACTCATTCTCCATCAAGCCTTGTTCCTTTGTTGATGAGGTACTGTGATCCTCTTTAGAGGGAGATGCATTCTGATTTTGAGTATTCTCAGCCTTTTTACACTGATTTCTTTCCATCATTGTAAATTTATCCACCTGTCATCTTTGTAATTACCAACTTTCAAATGAGGTCTCTGAGTGGACGTCCAAGCTGTTAATTCCCAGGGCCGAAATATGAGCAACCCACTGCGCCGGCCAAAACAGCGGCATTAAGACTGATGGTGCTTTTCTGCCCAGGAATCTCCAGTCTGGCTTCCTTCTTGAGTCCATAATAGGCGACTCTGCCTTCCCTGAGTTCCAAACGTTGGTCAGAAAGGGAACCAGTCCCATTTACTCTGCACCAAGACCTGCCGCGCCAAGGTGCTTGCAAAATCGCTGCGCTGGCAAGAAGAGTCATGCTGGCAACCTGTGGGGCTCCTCTACTGGGAATTTTCAGGTCTGTGAGCGACAAAAATTTGTCTGAAAGTGTGGCATCCTCTCGTTCTCTGCACTTTCACTGGGAGCTGCAATCCCGAGATGTTAGTGATCAGCCATCTTGGATCATTCCAAAAATTATTTTTAATAGATCATAGATCATAATTACTTAAAAAATATTTTAAATATGTTGTATATCATAAAGATAAAATATAATACTATAAAACTTTAGATAGAAGTAGGAGAAAAACTGCATGACCTTGGTTTGGCAACTTTTTAAAGATATAATGCCAAAGCATAATTTATAAGAGAAAAAAATAACAAATGATATCCTGCCAAAATTTAAAACTTTTGCACCAAAAAAGATACTACTAAGGTAAGTAAAAGCCACAGATGAAAAGAATATCTAAAATATATAAAAATTCTAAGAATATCTAAAAAAGGGGAAAAAAAGCAAAAGTTCTCAACAAAATAAAGAAAATATACAAATAAAAAATAAACATATGAGGAGATATTTCAAACTCATTAGTCATTAGAAAAACATAAATCAAAGTTACTACAAAATGTCACTACCCAGACCTATTTGAACATCAAAAATTTAATTTCTTAAAGAAAGGCAGTGTCAGGTGCTGGCAAGAATGTAGAGATGCCACTCTCATACACTGTTGGTGGGAATACAAAATAGTGCAGTCACTTTGGGCAAGTGGCAGCTTAAAATACACATACCACTGGGTGCGGTGGTACATGCCTGTAATCCCAGCACTTTGGGAGGGCGAGGTAGACAGATCATGAAGTCAGAATATCAAGACCATCCTGGCTAACACAGTGAAACCTTGTCGCTACTAAAAATACAAAATACTAGCCAGGCACGGTGGCACATGCCTCGAGTCCCAGCTACTTGGGAGGCTGAGGCAGGAGTATCACTTGAGGCCAGGAGGCAGTAGTTGCAGTGAACCAAGATTGGGCCACTGTACTACAGCCTGGGTGACAGAGCAAGGCACTGTCTCTAAAAAACAACAAACAAAAACCACATACCACATAACCCAGTGATTCCATCCTAAGTATTTACTCAAGTGAAATGAAAACCCAAATACTCAAAAACTTATGCATAAATGTCCATAGCATCTTTGTTCACAACTCCAAAATCTATAAAGAACTCAAATGCCTTTCAACAAGTCACTAGATAAATTGGGGCATATCCATACAATGGAATAATCTTTGGAAGTAAAGATGGAACAATCTATTGATTCATACAACAACAATCTGAATCTTAATGTCTGAATCTTAAAGGCATTTGTCTAACTCAAAGAGCCAAACCCAAGTTTGCAGTTTTCCATTTATATGGCATTTTGGAGAAGCCAACATTATAGAAATGTTAAAAAGAGTGGCATTGTTAGGGGTTAGTAGGAAGGGGTTGAGTGTATAAGAGGAGCATAAAGGAGTAATTGAGATGTTCAAACTTTCTGTTGAGAGTGGGTACACAATTGCATGCATTTTTCAAAGACTGTAGAACTCTACATTACAAACTTACTTCTACAGCATTCAAATTCAAATTTTGTTTTCAAAAAAATTTGTTTATAAAAAATAAACAAGTATTTGGAGGAAATCAAGAAACTGAAAATAGAATACCTATTGTGACCATTCTCACTGCAATATAAATAAAGGACACAAGCACATCAAAGAGGTAGGGAAGAAAGGATCTAATCTAAGTATCTTTGGACAACAGTGTTTAAACTGAATACTGGAAGGCTACCGACAAAAGGAACTGTACATAAACATTGTACTCTAGTTGGGTAAGTTAGTTTCTCAAAGGGGTATGAATTAGCAATTCTGAAACTGCCGTTGTTTACCCAAAGGGTGAACTAATAATATTTGCTATATGATGAGAGCCAGTTTTTTCATCATTAAGAAAGAATTTAAAATAAAAAGGAGATAAGAGAGAAGAAAAAATGGAGAATGCTAGAAGAAGCCCTGTGTGGTTGGATTTGAATTGGAGGTATCTGTATAAATTTGTTGATATGGTTTGGCTGTGTCCCCATGCAAATCTCATCTTGAACTGTAGTGTTCATAATCTCCACATGTTGTGGGAAGGACACAGCAGGAAGTAATTGAATCATAGGGGCAGTTACCTCCATGTTGTTCTCATCATAGTGAGTGAGTTCTCACAAGATCTGATGCTTTTATAAGGGACTTTCTGGGACTTCACTCTGCACTTCTCTTTGCTGCCACCATGTGAAGGAGGATGTGTTTGTTTCCTCTTTCACCAGGATTGTAAAGTTTCCTGAGTCCTGCCAGCCATGCTGTCCTGTGAGTAAGTTAAACCTCTTTCCTTTATAAATAACCCAGTCTTTGGTATGTCTTGATTATGAGTGTAAGAATAGACTAATACACTGGAGTTTTACTTTTTGGTTTTTAAACTATATATGTATGTTAATATGTATAGACATAAATATACATGTATGTACACATGGGTTACTATGCATGCATTTATTTACTAGCTCTGACATCTGAGGAGTCCTAGAAGCAGTGATATCCTATTAACAATGATAACACCTTACACACATATTTTGGTTTCTTAATATCGTTTTCCAATTAAAAAACAAGCAAGCTTCTTGGGGAAGAGCTTGATATCAGGGATAAAGCAGTTAAAATATAAGTTAAGCGTGGGGCATCTTATGGTGCCAGAAAACACAAATTAATGAACTAAATAAATAAAGAATTGAGGCATGTAGAATCTATACAGGAGCTAACCAGGAAGAGTTCACAAAGGTCAAATGAGGTCCAATTTAAGAAACAGAATAACTAACTATAATATTGGATTATAACCCAAAGAGTAAAATGTGTATCCATGATTTCACCCTGATACAGGCAAATGATTAAATAAATACAAAAGGAGAAAAAGAATTGCACTGCATCTCTTTCTTACAGAATTCCCATTAATATAGAATACAAAAGAAACATTTTTTAAATCACTGTTTAAACATCACAGTTACAATTGTTGCAGGCAAGTTCCTTGAATACTAAAAGTAGTCAGTTAAATTTTAAGTAAAACAATATTTGTATGTTTGATATACCACCCCTACATATTTGTTATTTACAAAATGAAGAAATAGCAATTTATAGTGCAGAAATCTGGCTGACACGATCTTAACCAAGTTGTCAATGCCAATATCACAAGCAATAAAATATATTGGTGCACTAAGAAGGGCACACTAAATGTGTATGGTATATTTCTCCAATCAATTTAATCTTGAGAAAACATCAGATAATCCCAAATTGGGGACATTCTCCAAAATATCTAACCAGAATTCTTCAAAAGTGTTAAAGTCATGAAAGACAAGGAAAGACTGAGGAAGCGTCACAGACTGGAGACAACCGAGGTAAGACATAACTACAAAACACTACATAGACTCTTGGATTCTATTTTAGAACGGAAAGAGACACCGTGGAAGAGCTGGTGTTCAAATAAAGTCTGTAACTTAATTAATGGTACTGAATAATGTTAACTTCTTAGCTTTGATTGATCATTGTTCTATAATTAATAAAATGTTAACATTATCTGAAACTAGCTGAAGGGTAATGGATACTGTGCTATTTTTGTAACTTTTATATAAGTATAAAATTATCAATATTTTAAAATATAAATAATTTTTAAGTGCCTGTCATTTTTAGATTCTATTGTTAGATATTTGGGCACCAATATTTTCAAAAGCTACTCTAAAAATCCTAATATCAGGTTTTAAGAACACTGCTCTCAAGGGGTAAAAGAATCAAGAGAAAGTGAGAGTAATAGTAAAATCATCAAGAATTAATTTATGGAATAAATTGTAATTTGCTTATATTTGCCAGAAATTTTATGAATACAAAATACATTCTTATATAAACCCAAAAAACTGGCTTATATATTTGTTTAATCAGTCATTTAAATAGTCAATGTAAAAAAAAAAAAGTCAAAAGAGAACATAACAAAATAATTGCTATGAGTAATTACATATAGAAAAGGTATTTCTCTGTTTCTTTGTATCTTTTACCTCTTTCAAAAAAAGATTTACAATTGCTAATTTTATTATCAGGATAAATAAATGTAAAGACCACAAAGAAAAACATGTCTTGTAAATGATTCTAATGCACTTTCAGTTTTGATGACCTCTGCCCTGGAGCAATTTCCTCACCCGCCCTCTGGACAGCAGAGGTATATCTCTGCGCAGCTCATGGATTGAATAACTGAGATTATCCTAACCTCTGTTTCACTTCTGAACTCTCTAGTCCTCAAACTTTAATATGTCCAACTAGCAACTGCTTTAGCACTCTCCAGAAGTGGATGTCTTTGGACAACTCGTTCACTTTTGGACTGGGTAAGTTATTGAAAACGACCCATTCAAAGTCCATGCCACGTCTTCTTCTCTGTTTCCATCTACTTGACCCCTGTATTCAGGCCTTGAAATATCTCAATTTAAATTAGCTGTCACTTAGAAAATGGAGGACAAGAGTGGATACAAAGAAAATTGGGGTCAGTATCTGCCTCTTTTATTGATCCAGTCACCCAAGGACCTCAAGTATAACTGTATAGAAGTGTGAATTTGAAACTTACATAAAATAAATTCAGAATCTTCTCATCCACCTCCCCAGATTCCAAATTAGCACAATAAACACTCCTTAGACTTGCCAAAGCCACTAAATAAAAGTGTTCTGGTTTGAAGAAAATGAACCAGTATTTTTAAGTGGCTAATTTCTGAGGATAAAGCAGATATCCAGCATCTCTTAACCCACTATGCCCAAGGGCAAAGCTCAGCCTGATAAAACAAGTCGTTTTTCACCTTCTAAACCAACCCCTGCCACTTTGCATTAGGGACATTTTATTTCAATTCACATTACTTGTCTGGTCTCTATAACTAAATGAGTTTTTAATACCTGACTGTGTCTTTAGGAGTGAATATTCCTTGCTGATAAAAATGGTGCATTATCTTTAAAAAGGAAAAAAAATGGACTAGGCTAATTAATATGATCTTAGGATGGATTCGTTCAGAGAAATGAATGAGAAGAGAGCTAACAATCTTCGAACACCAAAATATACCAAGGGATTGTGCTAAGTACATTAAATATTTCATTTCATTTTCTATTTGCAATGATATTATACATAGGTATTATTAACCCACTTCAAAGATGAGAAGAAACTAAGTCTCAGAGGGAAGAGAGAGCACATGTTCACTGCAGCAGATGGAAAGATGGCAGTTCCTCATTCTCTACTTAGTCAGTCACTGACTTGGCCAGTGAGAGAAAAATAGGGAATCAGATAGAATGCCCTTTAGCTGCCACATGCTGGCACATCTCCTTGTTATAGAAGTTAGAATGTTTTGATCTCAAATTTATGGCCTTTTTATCAGAATATCCAGCAATATGCCTGCATTTTGAAAGAGTTAGCACACTCCAACCTAAACCTAAAATGTTTATTGGAGATGTGTAATCATATGATATCAAAGTTGGGAGGAATTTGGGTTAGTGGTTTCCAAACCTTTTACGTTTTAAAGGAGAGCGCCCTGTCTGTAAGCCAAATTTTACTAAAAAGCACTTCCTAACAACCAGATAAAAATAGGGCTGCACTAGCTGCAGTGACATGTGGTCTGAAACCAATACTGCTCATTGTCCTTCCCCATATCCTGCTCTCACCAGTGAGGCTGCTAATGTGCTTCCCCAGAACCTAGAGGGTCAGGTCTATGGAGGAGGAGGAGGCAAGCCATGGGGAAGAAAAATTTCTCTTTCATTTCCCGGAAAGGGAACCTAAAGTCCAAGATCATATAGACATTCAGTGATTACATTGGAAAACAGAAGGGCTTGGGCTAAATTGACACATTACATCAGCATAAAAGACAGAAAAAATAGTGACCTGTTCCCATCAGATACTCAGCTTTAGCCCATAGCTAGCGATAGTACTTTAGAAAATGCTACAGCTGAAAAATGATTTTTCCCTTCCATATTCAATTTTATTTAGAAGATGAACCACAGGACTGAGTGGCAAGGGAGAAAGAGCAAATAATGAACTCATGGTCAAAGAACAATTATAGTTTTACAATCATTCTTGATCCTAGGTCCTTTATCTGCATAACAGGGCTAATAATCTCTACCCTGTTAGCCTCAAAGGTGAGACATAAGACAGTATTTTTAACATTTAAAGTTTAAGAACAAAAAAAATCACCTTACTATTTTTTTAATGACTCAATTGTACAGCTAGAGAATGCATTTTTGCATCACATTGTAGTGTGCCAAACCTGATTTACAAATATTATTTCATCATCTCTATTATTTTAATTTTCAACTTGCATGCTTAGCGGTTGGTTACCTTTTCAAAAGCTAATAATAAAGTTAAGTAATCAGAATGCTTGACATGCCATGTTATTCTTTCAGAGGCTCCACTGTTTGTGCCACCTTGAAAAACATGTTTAAGTCTCCAAAAAACCTTGCCTGGTCAATTCTTCCCGTCTTTTCTTATAACACTGTAGGTACTCCATGGAGCTGTTTGATGCACCCAGCTGTAGCCTGGCTCTTCACAGAAGAGAGGTGCGTGTCAGCCTCTCACTCCACTTGGCTCTGCTCCAGTGAGCCATTTCTCTCCACTACCCTCTCCACTTCCTGGCAGCTGGATGAGGAGGCTGGAAGCCAGTGGCAAACTGTGGCTCCTGACTGTTTGGTCTGTCACTAATGACAGCCCCTGCTGAATCATGACTCAATAGCAATACTTTTTCTTCAAAAGGTTTCAAGTGAGAGAAAAGAAAAGGCTGCTCTGACCTCTGGCCCACCTTCCCCTGGTGCAGAACGCTCCTGTTGTCTATTTTCCTACGTTTCATAGGTGGAAGCAGACTGAAAGTGTAGAAGGAGGTTAGCGAACTTCTTCTAGCCTGTTCATCTGACCTTTGCATTTAGAAAGCAACTGTGCTACTCTGCAGAAGGTAAGGAGAAGGTGAAGAAAAAGGTTTGCTTGATTGCTGCAAAATTACATAATGTGCATATCATCTGAACTCCTTAAGAAAAAAGAAAGAAAGAAAAGGAATGCTAGGACCATCCAGCAACATTATCATGCTGCAGCCTTCATCTCTGGCTATTTCTCAGTGGTGATTTGACCTCTTCCCTTCCCATTTCCTCCTGTGACTTTGTCCTCCATGGCAACTACTTGAAAACCACTAATACCACCACACTGGTTAGGGTGGATATGGAGGCAAGTGCTCCAAGTGACTGGTTGTCCTGAGGCAGCCGGCTTCAACCCAACAGGTGGCACTTGGGGCAGCAGAAAAGCTTCCAGATCTAAATGCTAGAAGCTGGAAGCAAGTAGGGGAATCACAGCCAGCTTTTCTTGCTTTTTGGGCTCTGAGGATTACGACCACCTTTAGGTTCATTGCCTTTTGAGAGTGCTAACAGCTTTTAGATAGTTGGTGCTTTCCTTTCCACCTTCTATGGCCACTCATATTGTTTGTCCTTTTTTATTTTCACTCTCACGCTATTTGTTCGCTAAATACTTTCTTAGTTTACCTCTACCCTTCCCTTTGTTCGCACTTGTTTTTCATTCCTTACTTTTCCCTGTTGCTTGCCAAAATCATCTACTTAGGTGCTTCTTCCTTTCATTATCTTCATTATCTTATTTACAAACATTTTAGTTCTTCATTTGTTTCTCATCAGAACTTATTCAATCTTTTTTTTTTGTTGAGATGGAGTCTCACTCTGCAGCCCAGGCCAGAGTGCAGTAGCACCATCTCCGCTCACTGCAACCTCTGCCTCTGGGGTTCTGATTCAAGCAATTCTCCTGCCTCAGCCTCCAGAGTAACTGGGATTACAGGCACGTGCCACCATGCCCAGCTAATTTTTGTATTTTTAGTAGAGACAGGGTTTCACCATGTTGGCCAAGCTGGTCTTGAACTCCTGACCTTGTGATCCACCCACCTCAGCCTCCCAAAGTGCTGGGATTACAGGCGTGAGCCACCATGCCCAGCCACTTATTCAATTTTTTTTTTCCTTAAGTGTTTGCTTTTTATGGCTCCATATTTTACTTTTGTCTCCAAAAGGAATGTGCACAAGTACCATTAGATTGAGAAATACAAAGCACAGTACCAATTGTTTCACAATGCTAAAAAATAGCTTGTCCTAGATGGTTAATAAAAGCTTCAGGAGTGGCAGTCCTGCTGGTAGCATTAACTTTGCATCCTAATTTTTTTCTGATAAGCATGCCTTCCAGGAAGATAAGAGAAATCAAAGGCTGCTTTTACAACCTTGTAGTTTGATGTATGCTAGTGCAGTTTCTGGTAGATACCATTTTAACTCCCTTTCAGATGAAAAATCTGAGCCTCAAAATCAAATATTTTCTCAGTATTCCCTCAGGCTCCCTTGTCAAACCTTCTGACTGATCGAAAACACAAAGCTTCAGATCCTGAAACAAAATCTTTCAAACATAGAAAAATCAATGAACATTTTACCTGGAGGACAGGTGTGGTTTTGTGGATTTGAGCAACTAACATGGTTAATGTAGCTTGACTTTATTTTATGGACTAAGTGTGTTCCCTTCAAAATATTAATAGACATATATATTTATGGAGGGAATCATATTTTGTCATAGGGATGCACTGTAACTATAAAGGTCTTATAAGAAACTGAAAACAGATTATAGACCCAATTTAAATACCATCACATATAATTCAAAAAGGCTGGCTTTTTTAATGTGCGATCAACATATATTTATTTCTCTCACATGAGAGTCCACAAAAAGCAATCATAAACAGTCCACATTATCTTTGGGCATTCATTAAAAGACACATACTGAAATTAATCATTCTGTTTCTTGCTACTTCATCAAGGACTCATTCTAGCTCCAGGAAACAATGATAACTAGTAACTTACATAATAATTCTTGGAAGTTCAATAGATTATCGAATATGTAATATGAATATTCTACATCACATATTTAGAAGAACATTGAATCCTAAAGCTATGAATAGTTAAGGCAATCACCTAAATGCCCTAATTTCAAAACAGGTTTTCTCATGAGACTCTGGAAGACAATCACATGATTTATATCTTGGCAAAGAACTTTGGGAAATAGTATTTCTAAGAATACACGTGGGAGATAAGCAGCTTAAGTGTAGCAATAGAACCAAAGCAGGAAGCAAACAGCTTAATTGATATTGTCTTTTTAATCATCACTTTTCTTTTCCTCGCAAATAACCTCAGGACCATCAGATTTATTACACAGGCCTTAAAAAAAAGTTTGTAATGTCTTTAAAGTTCTACTCTTTTCTAAGCAAGTAACACATTAATTAATATATTTATTAATATGCAACAGGTAGAGATGGAGCTAGTTAGGATACTTCAGATAGTCTGAGACAGTGGTCCCCAACCTTTCTGGCACCAGGGACTGGTTTCGTGGAAGACAATTTTTCCACAGACAGTGTGGGGAGTAGTTTTGGGATGATTTAAGTGCATTGCATTTACTGTGCACTTTATTTCTATGATTATTACACTGTAATATATAATTAAATAATTATACCACTCACCATAATTTAGAATCAGCAGGGACCCTGAGCTTATTTTTCTGCAACTACATGGTACCACCTGGGGGTGATGCGAGACAGTCAGACCATAAGCGTGTTGCTTATGTCCAGTCTATTCCGTAATCTTGTTTTGGTTGCTGTCCCTGCAAAAATCCCTGATTCACAAAGATAGGTTTCTGGAAATCGAGGCAGGCTTTTTAGTGCTTTGGTGGCAATCACCAGATATTACCCCTTGACTTTAATCCTAAACATATGGAGATGTGAAGTTGTCTCAAACATACTTTTAAGTCCACCGTCATTTGCGATCTCAAGCAATCAATCCCGTTGTAGAACAAAGTCAATTCACCTGGCTTACTCACAGATGGGTCATGGATCCATTTCTTCTCAGTTCCGGGGTCTTCTGTGGTTGTAATGCCCAAATTCTTTTGAAAGCATAAATAGGTGATTTGCACTAGCTGGGAGAAAGAAGCCCCTCTCTCTTTCAAAATCTCTGCTGAAGTTTCAAGGTGTCAAAAATTCCAATGTGCACCCATCGCCTTCCTAATTCCAATTTGCCATTGAATGCACCCACTTTATTTGCTGACTTGAACACAGTTGTTGTGCTCCCCCGAAGTGACAGATTGAGTTCATTGAGCAGATTGAAAATGTCACACAAGTAAGCAAGTTTTGTGACCTATTCTGTGTCATGGAAATGTCCTGTCAGTGGTGGCATTTTCTTTTCTTTTTTTTTTTTTTGAGACGGAGTTTCGCTTGTTACCCAGGCTGGAGTGCAATGGCGTGATTTCGGCTCACCGCAACCTCCGCCTCCTGGGTTCAGGCAATTCTCCTGCCTCAGCCTCCTGAGGAGCTGGGATTACAGGCACGCGCCACCATGCCCAGCTAATTTTTTTGTATTTTTAGTAGAGACGGGGTTTCACCTTGTTGACCAGGATGGTCTCGATCTTTTGACCTCATGATCCACCCGCCTCGGCCTCCCAAAGTGCTGTGATTACAGGCATGAGCCACCACGCCTGGCCGGCATTTTCTAAAAGAAATGTCTGGAGTGGCTCTCATAACTCAGAAACTCTGGCCAATCATCTACCTTTAAAGAGCCATCTCACTTCTGTGTATAAGAGAAGACATATGTGCTTTGTGTCCACCTCCTCACAGAGCTACATGAACAGATAGATGTGTGTTAAGTGCATGCACTTTAATGTGGTTGATAATTTTAATCACATCCTGCAAATCATTAAGTTCAGGTGACATGTTTCAGCTAGCCAGCATTCCTCTATTGATGGTACAGTGTGTAGACTAACATTCAGAAGTGACTTCAGTGACCTGAGTAGAACAGAAAGCTGTCCAGTCATGACAGACACTCTATTTGTGCCTATACTGATACAAAATGACCGATTTAGTTTTCCTGTTATATAATCATTCAAAGACTGGAATAGTTCTGCAGCTATGGTTTTTGTTTACAATGCCAGTGCACATTACATATCTTTATGAACATCCTCCTGAAAAATATATTGCACAAAAGCAAGCATTGTTGCCTTGTTGTCAACATCAGTAGATTTGTCAATCTGGATTGTGTAACACTGTGACTCATTCATTCTCTCTAACAATTGTGCCTTAATATCTTCTGCTGCTTCATCAGTTTGTCTAGTTACAGTGTCAGCCAAAAGAGGAACATGTGCCACTTATTGAACTGCAGCCTCTCAGGTCTACAGCCTGCATATGATCAGGCATTAGGTTCTCATAAGGAGTGCACAACCTACATCCTTCACATGCTCAGTTCACAATGGGGATTGCACTCCTATGAGCATCTAATGCCACCACTAATCTGACAGGAGGTGGAGCTCAAGCAGTAATGCAAGTAGGGGGAGTGGCTGAAAAAAAAAGCTTCTGCTGGCTCACAGCTACTCACCTCAGATTGTGTGGTCTGGTTCCTAACAGGTACTGACCTGTGTCCCAGGGGTTGGGGATCCCTAGTCTCAGAGAACATGATGAAATGAGGAGAATTGCAGCAAACATCAAAATTGAGACAGAAATAACTTAGAAAAAAATTGGAGTGAAATTAGAACTTGGTGATACATGTGTCACTAAGGAATATAAAAAAGAGGAGAATGACTTCTCAAGTCTAAGTTAGATTCTTAGATGAATGACATTTACAAAAGTTGATAACCTTACTTTTAAATGAACCTTTTGTTTTAGAACAGTGTTAGACTTACAGAAAATTTTAAAGAAAATACAGAGAGTTCTCACATACCCACTCCCAGTTTCCCCTATTATTAATGTCTTATATGAGTGTGGTATTAAACTAATATACATACATTATTATTAACCATAATTGATACTATTTAGATTCCCTGGTTTGTACTTTAACCTCCCTTTTCTGTTTCAGGAGCCCATATGTGACACAATATTACAATTAGTTGTCAAGTCTCCTTAGGCTTTGTTTGGCTGTGAAAGTTGCTCAGTCTTTCCTTGTTTTTGATTACCTTGACAGTTTTAATTTGTGCCATTATCAAGAATTTTATAGAATATTCCTCAGCTGGGGATGGTTCTTATGAATAGACTGCGGTTTTGGACTTTTGAGAGGATGATCCCTTAGGTAAAGCACCATTTGTATTATATTACATTCAGAGTACATACTATGCACATGATTTATTAATGTTGATGATAAACCTGATTACGTGATGTGGCAGCATTTGTCTGGTTTCTATTTCATCAATTTGTCTAGTTCCTATGTTACTCTTTCCTACTCTCCCCTTTCCATATTGCATTCTTTAGAAGGAAGTCACTATGTGTAGGCTACACCTGAGGTTTGGGGACTTAGGCTCTAGCCGTCTAAGTATGGACTTCTATATAAATTATTTGAAGTTCTGAATGGAAGATTTATCTATTTTCCCACATTCATTTACTTTTACCCAATCATTTATTTATATCAGTATGGAATCATTGACATTAATTTCACACTTTGGGTAAGAAACTAATAAATACTACTTAATGTTGTTGCTCAAAGTTTTCTAACTTTGGTCATCAGCAGTGAGTTCAGTTGTTTCTTATGTCTTTTTGGCAAGCCACTATCATCGTATTGTTTTTTCATTTTGTTTTTGAGTACTATCTTCCTTTCTGAGACTACAGGATTCTCCAGGTCCATCTTGTATATTCCCTGCCCAATCCTAGAATCAATCATTTATCTAAAGAGCCTTAGAAACCAGAGTCAGGGCGCTAGTGTGCTCGTGGCTACAGGGACACTCATTGCTACTTTCAGCTAATACAGGTTACAGTGTATACTCTAACTCTGTGCACATATCTACAAATATTTCTATATTTAAACACATATGTCTACATTACACTAAAAATGAGTTTATACTGATGGTTCTGACTGATTGTTACCACTGGATCATTTTAGCCTCCTCTTACTGCTTATCTGTAGCCTTCCAATCCTATAGTGAAAAATCTGATTCTCACCATTCTCCATACATTTGCTTAATTGTCCATTTCAAATATATATATAGACATTTCAGAATTGTTAATTCATACTCCCATGGGAAACAGTTTTATTAATTAGAGTCCAGAGCTTATGTTCAGTTTCTTTTGCTTTTAGTCTTATAGACTGCATTCAGTTCCAAATTTCTTAAGGTCAGCATCTTTTTCCCCTCAAACCTTTCAGTGAGATTGGTTCATGAATTTGCAATGCAGGTAAATTGTTTTGTTACATTCTTTATTGCATCCTGGGGTCTTCCAATATACTATTTTTTTTAATATTTCTGTATATTAAGATTCATTGTTAATCTTATACATTTCTATGAGTTTGGACAAATGCAGTGTCATGCATCAACCATTACAGTATTATACAGAATAGCTCCACCACTGCCCAAATTATCCTGAGCTACACTTGTTCAATTCTTTTCACTTTCTCTCAAACCCCAGGCAATCACTAATCTTTTTATAATCTCCACTGTTTTGTTTTCTTCCAGTATGTCATATGGTTGTAATCATGAAGTTGTAGACATTTTAGGCTGACTTCTTAAAACTCAGCTAGACACATTATGATTCACCTATGTCTTTTCTTGGTATGTTAACTTATTTATGTTTTTGTTAATGAGAAGTGCACTTTAATTATTTTTCATGTTTCTTTATAGATAAGGTGTTTTTTTCCATTTCTTATCCTCAGCTTCTTTTGAGATTTTTTTTCATTTTCTTTAGTTTGAATAGGATATGAATAAATGTAGATTTGTCACATTTATTTTGTGTAGTGTTCTCTAATCTAGTTGGACTGTGCTTTGGTGTCTGTTGCTAACTCTAGAAAGTTTTTGGCTGTTATTTATTTCAAATATTTTATGTGACATTCTTTATTTCTTTGGTTATTCCAATTAACATATGTTATTTTTTTAAATTGTTACATGCACAGTTCTTGGAGGTTCTGTTCTGTTTTTTTTCTTTTTTTTCATTTTCTTTTCTCTTTACATTTCAGTTTTGGAAGTTTCTACTGATGTGTTTTTCAATACATTAATTCTTTCCTTAGCAATGTCAAGTCTTGTAATTACTATATCAAAGTCATTTTTAAAATTTCTATGACAGTGTTTTTCACTTGTAGTATTTCTTTTTGATTATTTCTTAGGGTTACCAATTTTCTCCACTTAAAAGTATGTATCTGTTCTTTTACATTTTCTACTTTTTCCATCATAGCACCAAACATATTGACCATATCTATATTATATTCCCTGTCTCATAATTCCAACATCTCTCTCTTATTTAGGTCTCATTTTAATAATTGCATTGTCTCTTCAGACTGTGTTTTGTCTTTTGGAATGACTTACAATATGTTGTGAAAAGCTGAGTTTGTGGTGTTGGGTAACAGACAAACAGGCTTTAGTGTTAGAATTCCCATTAATCTGGCTAGAAACTGGGCTGTGTTTAATGTTTGCTGAAGCTACAGTTGTCAGAGGTTTTAAATGTCTTTATTGTCCTTACCTCTGTCTCCCTCTTGACTCAGACTTCCCTATGCACTCCTCAGAGTCAGCATCTTAAAACTCGGTTGTAATTTACCATTGACATACTGGAACTCTCTTTGGTGGTGGTAAGATGTAAGGGAGGGAAAATCATTCTATAATCTTAGGATAAAATCTTAGTGGAAATTTAATCCTAAAATTTTGGGGATTTCTGAGGCTGTGACCATCATAAGTGCCAAACTAGTGGCATAGATATTTGCCCTTAGAAAAAACAAGAAAGCTAGAAGAGAATAGAAAGAGGAGAGTGTTTTTACTTCAGGTGGGTAGAGTCTGGTAAAATCTTTATTCCTGGAGGGTAGGTCTTTGTTATGAAAAAATGCTCTAGACCTATATCACAATGATTATTCATTTTTTCCCATTTCCAGATAAATTCACCTTAAAAATTTTCTGGGGTACCTGGATATAAAGTCCTTGAATATACTCTCTACTAATACTGTCCATAGGAGGTTCTCATTCTCATATTAGTCCATATTCAATCTCCAGCAACCTGCCAAAGTTAAGTGTTCTTGGCATTTTATGGCACCAACATGTTCTATCACATGTAAATAGATCTTGGCTGTTACTTTTTGGATTGTCTCATCACTCCAGATTTTTTTAGTGGGAATTTGCCCCGCAGTCTTTGTTTTCTAATGAGTTCTAGAAAAGACATTTGTTTTCAGGATTTGTTCAGCTTTTTCTTGTAAGAATGTGAGCAATGACTTTCATCCTTTTTACAAGTCAGAGCTTAAATGAAAAGTTAATATGCTTAATTTTAATGTATTAATGCTAATATATTTAAAGATATAATCTATTTAATATATTAAATTTGAGATTAATAAAAAAATTGATATTTTACTAGCAGAAGTGAAGTTTCTTTCTTTGTCTTGTCAAACTCCTGCCTAGAATTACAGAATTCTTAAGAGACAGTAGGCCATTTGATCTTGTATTTGCATAGCAGAAGAGAAAACATTGTCAAAATATTAAAGAATTGGGTCACTTTATTGATTCAGTTCTAATATGCATGCAAGTTGATGTGGTTAGTTTTGGTTAATAAGTTTGTAAATTTATGTGGGATGAGTCACAGCAGTGAGCCTTTCACACACTTGTCTCAATTTTTAATGAATTGGAAAAAAGATCTAATACCATAGAAGTGTTATTAAACATTTTGCTGGCCTGGCTAACTCATGTATTCGATTGTATTAATAAATGGGGTTATACTTTATAGTTTCTTAGACTATGTGAATAGTCCACCAGCTTCAGAAAAGTAAGTTTGTACTTCTATATATGCCTGCTACTCTACCACAAAGTCCTCTTTTCACATCCATAACCCTCAACATTTTCCTTCTTAAGAAACTTTTCTCCTTCATTAATTTATTTCTTCTGACATAAATTTAAAAAAAATTATTCTCTTGAAGATAAAGAAACCATTCACATACAACCACACACACTCATCCACATACACATATCTCCTAACACAACTACCAATCTGAGTCATTTTCCCCTTATAATTAGATTTTTCAAACTACTGACCTCCACTAGTTCATTCAATGTCTTAAATCATTGTACCTCCTTACTCACTATGAGATATGTTCTAAGTCAAACTACTCCTCTAAAACATTGTCTTTAATAATCTACGATGAGAACAAGCATGATATGGAGAAGAGAGCACTAGGTGAGATGCTCATTCTGAATTCTAGTTCTGATTTGAACACTTAATTTGTATGACTATAGCAAGTTAATTCCTATGAAATTTGATATCTGTAAAAAGAGAACTTACCTATAAAACTTGGAGTACTATATCAGAATTTTTAAAAGGCTATTGGAGAGTAATGGAGAAAAATTAACATCTATTGAACACAATATAGGACAATTTAATCCTTATAATCACGCTTTGATGTAAATAATATTATGAATAGAAAGTTGAGCTTCAAAAAGAACACTTTTTTCTAAGGTCATAGGGTTAGAAAGTAAGATTTAAAGACAAATCTTTATGACTTCACAAAAACATGGCTCCTCTAAAGCCAAATAAACATTACTATAATTTCTACCAAATTCCTTAAATTGGTCTTTTAGTTTATGGAGACACTGAGCCAGTCTGAATAATTTCTTTTTCTCCTCCATGAGAACAAACCTTATGAAAGGTCACATTAGAACTATAGCAGGATTTCTGAAACCATTCCAATTTTATTATTGATGGTAGAGGGTTTTTCCCCCCCGAAAAGCTTTATTCTCCAGTTACTGGAATGGTATTTTTCATGAGAGAAAGCGAATGACTTAACAGAAAATTATGCCCTTTGCGACTGAACAAACTATGTAGAACAACTATTTTCTAAAATTGGAAAGCACTGGGCTGTGACCCCTTTAAAAAAGAGAAACAAATAAATGAGGTGAGCTTTGCAATTAACTAAGTTTCATGCCTGTAGCTAATTCCTGGAATGCAGAAAAAACTATAATCAGAGTTCAGTGTATACAAAGTGATTAAATATTTGGGACAGAATGCCTGTGAGAAAGGAGCTAAAAAGAGGGGAAAAAAACTCAAAGAAATTCACATAGAGAATTGCTTGAGTCTTTGAATACCCAATTCATGCTTAAATAGAGTAAAACACAATGAGATTGGATACAAATAACTTTTGAAAAAAGAAAAATGATTTAAGAGATAAAATGAACAATTAGAACAGCTCACACCGAATAGGAAACAGTTAAAGCTCCCTCCAGCTAGAGTGAAGACACCCGTGAAACCCAAGCAGCATTCAGTAAAGACCCAAACATGTAATAGCTTATGTATGAAGATAAATAGGTATTAGATTAAAGGTGACTCTAGGCCCAATCTAAAAACTTAGAAGAAAACCTAAAAATCATCAAACTGACACCTGAGTACCTTAACTAACCACCAGAAAATTCTAATACTTTTCAAAAGAATATAACACAGAGAGCACTGTCAAATTAATAATGTGTATCAACAAACCAAAAAACCGTAAGCATATGAAAAAGTGGAAAAATGTGACCCATTTGTAAGAAAAAACTCAGTCAATAGAAATAGACCCAAAAATGACAGATATGAGATTATTAACAGAAATGTACATTCAAATGCTATAATAAATACACCCCATATGCTCAAGGAGCTAACAGAAAAAATGAAGATGAGAAAAATGTAAGACATATTTTTAAAAACTAAACAAAACTTACACAAATGAGAAATACAGTATCTGAAAAAAGAAATATTGAATAATATTGAACGTAAATTAGACACTGCAAAAGAAATTTTTAAAATACAAAATAAATATTTTGAGGGAAATGAGAAATAAAAAGAGAGAAAAGAGAGAGAAAAGGCTGAAAAAAGTAAACAAAAACTCAATGACTTATGGACAAAATCAAATGGGCTGAGATATATGTAAACTGGAATTTTGGAATATTCAAAGAGAGAGAATGAAACATATTTAAAGATATAACCACCAATTTTTTTCCAAAATTGATAAAAACCATAAACTCAGAAATCCAAGAACTCCCCTCCCACCCTGTCAAGAAAATAACCACAAAGAAAGTCAACCCAAATAATATTTTAATCAAATTGATTAAAAAAACAAACAAAACAGTGCCAAAGAGAAAATATTTAAAACAGCTGGAAAAAATGCATCAAGTACAGAGGAACAAAGATAATAATTACAACAGAAATCTTATTTTAAAGAAACTATAGGTCACCACTGAGGCCAGTGTGAGCATGCATGCACAGTAATGCTGCTGCCCCACTACCACATTGCTTCACCCCAGTAGATGTGCATACATCTCACTGTGCTGCTGCAGCTGCTGGCACACATTAATGAGCACAGATTCCACTGCCACCATCCCAACAAACTGCTTTGGCTAGCACTCCCCTTCAGAGTGTCATGGCTAGTGAACAAGGAACACTTCAGTACCTCCAGCACAGCAGCTTCCTAACATACAGGGGGCAGAAAACAAAACAAGGGTCCTAGTGCCAGAACACCAGAGTTAGAGCTCATAAGCCCAGGAGTAATGAGCTGAGCCTTGACCCCTAATAATCTTCTAAAAGTGAAGCCAGTCAACTGAACCTATCTTACATCACAATCAAACTCCCAAGGGCATCAAAGAAGATAAAAGGAAGAAAAAAAGAAAAAAGAAAACATCCATAGGATAGCATCTTAAAAGACTGAAGGAACATCAGCCCACACAGACAAGAAAGAACCAGTGCAAGAACTCTGGCAATTCAGAAAGCCAGCTAGTCTTCTTACATTCACACAACCTCACAAGTTCTGCAAATAAGAAGAGAGTATGTGAAACTATCTCTATTTGCAGATGATATGATTCCATACCTAGAAAACCTCATACTCTCTGCCCAAAAGTTTCTAGGTGTGATAAACAAAATCAAAAATTCCAGGATACAAAATCAATGTACAATAGTCAGTATCCTTTCCTTTCCCTTCCTCCCTCCCTCCCTCCCTCCCTCCCTTCTTTCTCTTTTTCTTTTTCTTTCTTTTCTTTCTTTTTTTTTTTGGTGGAGTCTTGCTCTTGTCACCCAGGCTGGAGTGCAGTGGGATGAACTCTGCTCACTGCAACCTCTGCCTCCCAGGTTCAAGTGATTCTCCTGCCTCAGCCTCCTGAGTAACTGGGATTGCAGGCACCTACCACCATGTCCAGCTAATTTTTATACTTTTAGTAGAGATGGGGTTTCACCATGTTGGCCAGGCTGGTCTGAACTCCTGACCTCAGGTGATCCGCCCGTGTTGGCCTCCCAAAGTGCTGACAGAGCCACCCTGTCCAGCCAATAGTCAGTATCATTTCTATACACCAACACCCAAGCTGAGAGCCAAACCAAGACTGTAATCCTGGGAGCAAGGTGGCAGAATAAAGTTCCATGAATTATTTTCCCTGCAAGGTCACCAAGTTAACAACTATCTACATGGAAAAAACACCATCATGAAAACCAAAAATCAGGTTACCAGTCACATTACCTGGTTAACTTCACATTGCTGAAGAAGAACTAAAGAGATAGAAAAAACATTCCTAAATCACCAATGCCGCTGCTCCCCCACTCCAGGCAGTGGCTCTCTGGGCACTGGGGAGAACACAGCAATTGTGAGGCTTTGAAATGTATGCTGTCCTGTTAGAATAGATTGGAAATCAGAGAAAACTCAATGGGTACCTGCTCACAGAGGGAACATTTAAACCAGTCTTAGCCATGGTAGAAATCACCCATCCCAATGGTCCATCCAAATTTGAGTACCGGCAAACCTCACCATTAGGGGTCATAGTACTGTGGGTCTCTAAGTAAATTTGAAAGGCAGTCTAGGCCATGGGGACTACAACTCATAGGTAAGCCCTAGGGCTGAACTAGGTCCAGTGACAGTGGACTTGGGAAGCAAGCAACATACTGAGACACCAGCTGGGTCAGCTAATGGAGTGCTGGAATCACCCCTCACTAACTCCAGACTATACAGGTCATGGCTCCAAAAGAGACCCCTTACTTCCATGTGAGGAGAGGAGAGGGAAGAGTGGGGAGGACTTTGTCTTACATCTTGGATACAAGCTCAGCCACAGCAGGATAGGCACCAGTCAGTCATAAGGCCCTTATTCCAGGCCCTAGCTCCCAGATGATGTTTTTAGACATTCCCTGGACCAGAAAGGAGACCTCTGCTTTGAAGGAAAGGACCCAGTTCTGCTAGCATTCATTACCTGATAACTGAAGGGCCCTTGGGCCCTGACTAACTAGCAGCAATACCCAGGTACTACATTGATGGCATTGGGTGAGCCTCTGAGACTAGCTGGATTCAAGTGAGACATGATATGTTACCAGCTGTGATGGCTACAAGGCAAAATTTCTAAGTGATAAAAGCAGAGAGAAAAGTGAAAAGGACTTTGTCTTATACCTTATGCCACAGGGGGTTAGAGCACCAAGTGGGCTCTTGGGGTCCACGATTTCAGTACTTGACTCTTGAACAGCATTTATAGACCTGTCCTGGGCCAGAGGGAGCCCACTTCTCCAAAAGCAGCATTAACCACAAACTGACTTAGTAGATTTTGGGCCTTAAAGGAACATTGGTAGTAGTCTCACAGTACTCCTCATGGTCAGGGGTAGCTGTGGCTATGGGGTGAGGCTCCTTTGCCTTGGGGAGGGGGAAGAAAGAGGGGATAAATTGCATCTTGTGGTTTGTGTGCCAGCTCAGTCACAATGCAATAGAACACCAGGTAGACTTGTAAGAAATTTGACTCTAATCTCTGACGGCCAGACCACACTTCTGGAGCTACCCAGGGCCTGGGGGGGCCTCACTATCCTAAAGCGAAGGACACAAACTTGCCTGGCTTTGCCACGTACTGATCGTAGAGCCCCAGGGCCTTGAGGAACATAGTCAATGGCCCAGGAGTGGTTGCAGCAGGCCTTGTGCAAGACCCAGTACTATGATGGCTTCAGGTCTGACTCAGTACAATAATAGTGGTGGCAGCCAAACGGGTTTTTGTGTCATTCTGTCTCCAGCTTTAGGTGGCTCAGAACAAAGACAGGCACTCTGTATGTTTGGGAGAATATAGGGAAATAGGACAAGAGTCTCTGCCTGGTAATCTGGTTAATTCTCCAGGATATTGTCTAAGAGCCCCAAGGCAGTTTCTCTACAGTTTTGCAAGAATGATAGCATTACTTGCTTAGATTGCCACCTAAAACAGAAATAAAGGGATGGAGAAAAGCATCCCTTTGTTTCTCTCCATCCCTTGGTTACAACACCCAAGTCCTTTCAAGTAAATGAAAAGCCTTCCCTAGAAGGACAGCTACAAATATGCCCAGATAGCGAAGACTACAACACATACCTCTCTTAATGCTCAGACACCAAAGAACATCAACTAGCATCAACACCACTCAGGAAAATATGACCTCACCAAAATAACTAAATAAGGCACCAGGGACCAATCCTGGAGAAACAGAGATACGTGACTTTTCAGACAGAGAATTCAAAAGAGCTATGTCGAATGTGAAGGTGATCTAGCTGTAACATCTGTCACCTCATTGATGGCCAGAGAAGGAACTCAAAATTCTATCAGATAAATGTAACAAACAGATTGAAATATTTTAAAAGATTCAAGCAGAAATTCTTGAGCTGAAAAAAATGCAAATGGCATAATAAAGGATCCATCAGAGTCATTTAATAACAAAATGGATCAAGCAGAAGAAATAATTAGTGAGTTTGAAGACAGCCTATTTGAAAATACATGGTCAGAGGGGATTAAAAAATATATTGAAAAAAGAATGACACACACCTAGAGGACCTAAAAAAGGCAAATCTAAGACTTCAAAGAGGCAAATCTAAAAGTTATCAGCCTTAAAGAAAAGGTAGAGAAAGAGATGGGGTAGAAATTTTATTTAAAGAGATAATAATGGAAAACTTTCCAAACCTAGAGAAAGCTATTAATATCCAAGTACCAAAAGGTTAGAGAGCACCAAGCAGATTTAATACAAATGATACTATCTCAAAGCATCTAATAATTAAACTCCCAAAGATCAAGGATAAAGAAAGAATCCTATAAGCAGCAAGAAAAAAAAAATAAATAATACAAAATGGAGCTTCAATACATCTGGCAGCAGACTTTTCAGTGGAAACCTTAGAGGCCAGGAGAGAGTGGCATGACATATTTAAAGTGCTGAAGGAAAATAACCTTTACCATAGAATAGTATATCTGGCTGAAAATATCCTTCAAACATGAAGAAGAAATAGTTTCCCTGACAAACAAAAGCTGAGGGATTTCATCAATACTAGACCCATCCTACAAGAAATGCTATAGGGGCTACCTCTCCAAAAATAAAAGGACATCAATGAACAATAAATAATCACCTGAAGGTACAAAACTTATTGGCAAGAGTAAGCATATAGCAAAACACAGCATATTACCACACTATAACTGTGGTATGTTAATTACTCTTATCCTAAGTAGAAAGACTATATGATGAACCAATAAAAAAAAAAGCTGCAACAACTTTGCAAGACATAGACTGTAAAATAACATAGAAAGGAAACAAAAAAAGTTAAAAAGTGGGGGGATGAAGTTAAGGAGAGTTTTTATTAGTTTTCTTACTGCTTGTTTATGTAGAGTGTTGTTTTCAGGTTAAAATAATGTGTTATAAGATAGTGTTTGCAACCTCATGGTAACCTCAGACCTGAAAACATAAAATGGATACACAGAAACTAAAAAGCAAAAAACTAAACAATATCACCAGAGAAAATTATCTTCACTAGAGGAAAAGAGGAATGAATGAAAGAAGGAAGATAATACTAAAAAAAACTAGAAAACAAATAGCAAAATGCCAGGTGTAAGTCCGTAATTATCAACTATAACATTAAGCATAAAGGACTAAACTCTTCAATGAAAAGACATAGACTAGGTAAATGGATTTAAAATAAAAAAAAGCAACACCCATTGAAACATTTCACTTACAAAGAAGCACAAAGACTGAAAATAAAGTGATGAAAAAACATATTCCATGCAGATGGAAATCAAAAACAGCAGGAATAGCTATGCTTACATCAGAGAAAATAGATTTAAAAACAAAAACTATAAGAAGAGACAAAGAAGATCTCTATATAATGACAAAAGTGTCGATTCAGCAAGAGCATATAACAATTTTAAATATCCATACACCCAACGCAGGAGCACTCAGATATATAAAGGAAATATTCTTAGAGCTAAAGATGCAGGTACCCCCAGTACAATAATAGCTGGAGACATTTCACTGTAAGCATTGTACAAATTTTTTCACACAGAAAATTAACAAAGAAACATCTGCAATATAGACCAAATGGATCTACTAGATTATGTACAGAATATTTCATTCAAGAGCAGCAGAATACACATTCTTTTTCTTAGCACATGGATCATTCTCAAAAATAGACCATATATTAGACCAAAACAAGCCTAAAAACATTCAAAAACTTGAAATAGTAATGATATCAATCATCTTCTTGGACCACAATTGAATAAAACTAGAAATTAATAATGAGAAATTTTGGAAATTCCTCTTGGTATTAAATACACAAATTACACAAATATATGAAAATTAAATATACACTTGAATGACCAGTGGGTCAATGAAGAAATTAAGAAAATTGAAAAATTTCTTGAAACAAATGATAATGGAAAAACAAAACACCTAAACATGGGATACAGCAAAAGCAGTACTCAGAAGGAAGTTTATAGCTGTAAGTGCCTATCAAAAAAGAGAAAAAAACTTCAAATTAAAAAAAAATCTAACAATGCATCTGAAATAACCAGAAAAGCAAGAACAAACCAAAACTAAAATTAGAAGAAAAGAAATAATAACAATCAGAGCAGAAATAAATGAAATTGAAGTAAAAAAATACAAAAGATCAATGAAAGAAAAAGTTGTTTTTTGAAAAGTTAAACAAAATTTCCAAAACTCTAGCCAAACTAATGGAGAAAAAAAATAGAATCTAAATAAATAAAATCATAAATGAAAAGAAAGGCATTACAACTGATACTGCATAAATTCAAAGGATCATTAATAACTATTATTGACAAGTATATGCCAGTAAATTGGAAAATCTAGAAGACATGGACAAATTCCTAGATACATACAACCTACCATGATTGAGCCAGAAAGAAATCCAAAACCTGAACAGACCAATAATAATTAATGAGATCAAAGATGTAATAAAAATCTCCTATTAAGGAAAAGCCCATGATCTGATTGCTTCACTGTTGAATTCTACCAAATATTTAAAGAAGGACTATTACTGATTCTACTTAAACTATTTTGAAAAATAGAGGAAGGAATACTTCCAAACTCATTCTGTGAGGCCAGTATTATATTGATACCAAAACAGGACAAAGACACATTGAAAAAAAAAAATCTACTGACCAATATCTCATAAATATTGATGAAAAAAATCTCAACAAAATACAAGTCAACCAAATTCAACAATATATTTAGAAAGATTATTCATCATGATGAAGTGGAATTTATCTCTGTGATGCAAGGATGGTTCAACATACACAAATCAACACCATACATCATATCAACAGAATGAAGGAAAACCAAACACCACAGGTTCCCAGTCATGAGTGGGTGTTGAACAATGAGATCACATGGACACAGGAAGGGGAACATCACACACGGGACCTTTTGAGGGTTGGGAAGCAAGGGGAGGGAGAGCATTAAAACAAATACCTAATCCATGCAGAGGTTAAAACCTAGAAGACAGCCAGGCGCAGTGGCTCACACCTGTAATCCTAGCACTTTGGGAGGCCAAAGTGTGTGGATTGCCTGAGCTCAGGGTTTGAGATCAGCCTGGGTAACATGGTAAAACCCTGTTCCTACTAAAAAATAAAAAATAAAAACAAATAGCAGGACATGGCAGCATGTGCCTGTATTCCCAGCTATTCAAAAGGCTGAGGCAGGAAAATGGCTTAAACCTGGGAGACAGAACTTGCAGTGAGCTGAGATCATACCATTGCACTCCAGCCTGGGTGACAGAGCCAGACTCCATGTCCAAAAAAAAAAAAAAAAAAGAAAAATCCTAGAAGACTAGAATACATGCTGCAAAGCAACATGGCACATGTATAGCTATGTAACAAAACTGTACATTCTGCACATGTCTTACAAAACTTAAAATTAAAAAAAAGCTTCTGCATAGTAAAGGATACAATCAACAAAGTAAAAATGCAACTCATAGAATGGGAGAAAATATTTGCAAACTACCTCTCACAGGATACTAATAATCCAAATGTATAAGGAGGTCAAACAACTCTATCAGAAAAAATCTAATAATCTGATCAAAAAATAGTCAAAATACTTGAATAGACATTTCCCAAAAGAAGACCTACACACAGCATACAGCATATGAAAAATGTGTTTAACATCACTAATCATCAGAGAAATGTGAATCAAATGTACAATGAGATATCATCTCACTCCAGTTAAAAAGGCTGGTATCCAGACAGGCATGGCAGCTCATGACTGTAATCCTAGCACTTTGGGAGGCCAAGGAGGCCAGATCACTTAAGGTTAGGAATTTGAGACCAGCCTGGCCAACATAGGGGAAACCCTGTCTCTACTGAAAATACAAAAATTAGCTGGGTGTGGTGTCATGCTTCTGTAATCCCAGCTACTCTGGAGGCTGAAACAAGAATCCCTTGAACCCAGAAGGCAGAGGTTGCAGTGGGCCAAGATTGCACTACTGCACTGCAGTCTGGGAAACAGAGTGAGACTCTGTCTAAAAAAAAAAAAAAAAAAAAGGCTTATATCCAAAATAGAGACAATAGCAAATGCTGGTGTGAATGTGAAGAAAGGAGAGTACTTGAATGCTGTTGGTGGGAATGTAAATTAGTACAACCACTAAGAAGAAATATTTGGAGATTCCTCATAAAACTAAAAATTGAGCTGCAACATGATCCAGTAATCTCAGTGCTGAGTACATACCACAAAAAAGGATATCAGTATATTGAATATGTATCTGCACACCTATGTTTGTGGCAGTACTGTTTCCAATAGCTAAGATTTGGAAGCAAACTAAATGTTCATCAACAGATGAATGGATAAAGAAAATTCAGTGTGTATATATACACACACACACACACACACACACACACATATATATACACACACACATACATACATTTCATTGCATGTATATATCTATAATGGAGTATTTTTCAGCTAAAAAAATGAGATCCAGTGATTTGCCTATATATACATATATATATATATGTGTATATGTATACAATGGAGTATTATTCAGCTAAAAAAATGAGATCCAAAAGGAAGACTGACTCAAGATGGCGCAGTGAGTACAACCCAGGATTGAAGCTCTTGGTGAATGCATGGAGGGTGAGTCAGGGCCGCATTTCCAGACGAATCTTTGTTGCCCACAGAACGGGGAAATTCCCAGATATAAGAGAGACATGGGATGCCAGGGCAGCAGTTTTGGCTGGTGTAGCCAGTGACTGGTACAGCTGGCGGCCAGCGCACAGTGCAGCGGCACTACACAGCACTCTGCACAAAGCACACTGGTCCAGGTGCCATGTTGAACCGGCAATCTGAGAGTTGAGAGGGCAGATTGTCATATCCATCTGATTGAAGTGGTCTTGGACAGTGAGCCAGGCCAGGAGATTCCAGGGAAACGGCGTTTGGCCCAGCGCAGTGGGACAAACAAAACAGCGATTCCAAATGCTCCAGGTGGAGAGTTTCACTGCGGGCACCGCCTAACCCAGGACGGTGCAGCTCAGTGGGGGAGGGGCATCCACCATTACTGAGGCCATCTGCCCCTACAGAGGTAAACACCCATTGCTGACACAGCCTGCAATTGCCAAGGCAACCTGCCACAAGAGAGACTCCGCCGCAGGGCGTAGCCCATGGCAGCAGGGCGGAGACCTCAGCAAGAAGGCAGAGCCTGCAGCAATAAGGTGGACCTCACACCAGCAGGGTGAAGGCTCAGCAGGCAAATAGTGACTAGACTGCCTCCTAGCTGGGCACAACAGCGCAATGGACACTCATAAAGAAAGCCCCATGCCCCAAGACAGAGCATCTGAGAAAAAAAGGAGTTTCTTATAAGTTCTGCTGCAGCAGAATTAAACATAGCATGCCAACAGACCTGAATGAACAACAGAGATCACACCTCAGCACTTGAGCTCCTATAAAGTACAGACTGTCTCCTCAAGCAGCTCCCAGACTGCACTATATCCAGAAGATGGACATTTGGCAGGCATCATTCTGGGACAAAGATAGCAGAAGAAGAAACTGGTAGCATCTCTCACTGTTCCGCAGCTGCTATAGGTGCACCCCAGACAAGCAGGGCATGGAGTGGACCTCAGTAGTAGTACAGTGGAGGGGCTAGACTGGTAGAAGGAAAACCAAGTAACAGAAATACTTCATCATCAACAATCTGGGTGTCCATGCAAACACCCAATCGAAAAGTCAGCAACTACTCAGAGGACAGGTGGATAAATCCACAAAGATGGGAAGAAACCAGTGCAAAAAAGAGGAAAACACCCGAAACCAGAACACCTTGCCTCCTACAAAGGACCAAAACTCCTCACCAGCAAGGGAACAAAGCTGGACAAAGAATGATGGTGAGAAAATGACAGAATTAAACTTCAGAAGGTGGATAATGAGAAACTTTTGTGAGCTAAAAGAACATGTTTTAAATCAATGCAAAGAAACGAAGAACCTTGAAAAAAGATTTGAAAAAAGATTTGAGGAAATGATAACAAGAATGGATAACTTAGAGAAGAATATGAATAAATTGAAGGAGCTGAAAAACACAATACGAGAACTTCGCAAAGCATGCACAAGTATCAACAGCTGAATTGACCAAGCAGAAGGAAGAATATCAGAAGTTGAAAATCAACTCAATGAAATAAAACGAGAAACGAAGATTAGAGTAAAAAGCACAAAAAGGAATGAACAAAGTCTCCAAGAAATTTGGGACTATGTGAAGAGACCTAAGCTACGTTTGATAGGTATACCAGAATGTGATGAAGAGAATGAATCCAAGTTGGAAAATACTCTTCAGGACATTATCCAGGAAAATTTCCCCCACCTAGCAAGGCAGGCCAACACTCAAATGCAGGAAATACAGAGAACACCACAAAGATATTCTGCAAGAAGAGCAACCCCAAGGCACATAATCGTCAGATTCACCAGGGTTGAAATAAAGGAGAAAATACTAAGGGAAGCCAGAGGGAAAGGTCGGGTCACCCTCAAAAGGAAGCCCATCAGACTCACAGCAGATCTCTCAGCAGAAACACTACAAGCCAGAAGAGAGTGGAGGCCAATATTCAACATCCTTAGAGAAAAGAACTTTCAACCCAGAATTTCATATCCAGCCAAATTGAGCTTCAAAAGTGAAGGAAAAATAAAATCCTTTGCAAACAAGTAAGTACTCAGAGATTTTGTCACCACCAGGCCTGCTTTACAAGAGCTCCTGAAAGCGGCACTACACATAGGAAGGAACAACCAGTACCAGCCATTCCAAAATCACACTAAATGCTAAAGAGCATCAACATAATGAATAATCTACATCAGCTAACAAGCAAAACAGCCAGCTAGCATCAAAGTGACAGTATCAAATTCATATATAACAATATTAACCCTAAATGTAAATGGACTAAATGCACCAATCAAAAGACACAGACTGGCAAATTGGATAATAAAACAAAACCCATCAGTGTGCAGTATCCAGAAAACCCATCTCACATGCAAGAATACACAAAGGCTCAAAATAAAGGGATGGAGGAAGATTTACCAAGCAAATGGAGAGCAAAAAAAAGCAGGAGTTTCAATTCAATCTCTGATAAAATAGACTTTAAAGCAACAAAGATCAAAAGACACAAAGAAGGTCATTACATAATGGTAAAATGATCGATACAACAAGAAGAGCTAACGATCCTAAACATATATGGACCCAATACAGGAGCACCCAGATACATAAGGCAAGTTCTTAATGACTTACAAAGAGACTTAGACTCCCACACAATAATAGCCGAAGACTTTGACACTCCACTGTCAATATTAGACAGATAAACCAGACAGAAAATTAACAAGGATATCCAGGGCTTGAACTCAGACCTGGAGCAAGCAAACCTGATAGACATCTACAGAACTCTCCACCCCAAATCCACAGAATATACATTTTTCCCAGCACCACATCACACATACTCTAAAATTGACCACATAATTGGAAGTAAAGCACTCCTCAGCAAATGCAAAACAACTGAAATCATAGCAGTCTCTCAGGCCATAGTGCAATCAAGTTAGAACTCAGAATTCAGAAACAAACCCAGAACTGCACAGCTTCATGGAAACTGAACAACTGGCTCTTGAATGTTGACTGGATAAACAAAGAAATGAAGGCAGAAATAAAGAAGTTCTTTGAAACCAAAGAGAACAAAGACACAACATGCCAGAATCTCTGGGACACATTTAAAGCAGTCTCTAGAGGAAAA
The DNA here is from genome assembly GCF_049354715.1 of Callithrix jacchus. Taxonomy (NCBI): domain Eukaryota; kingdom Metazoa; phylum Chordata; class Mammalia; order Primates; family Cebidae; genus Callithrix; species Callithrix jacchus. Next base: position 20,811,009 of record NC_133516.1, on the reverse strand, counting down.
TATATAGCAATAAGTGCACATATGAGAAGAATGGAGAGATCCAAAATTGACACCCTATCATTAAAATTGAAAAAAGCTAGAGGAGCAAGATAAAAAAAACTCAAAACCCAGCAGAAGACAAGAAATAACTAAGATCAGAGCTGAACTGAAGGAGATAGAGACATGAAAAACCCTTCAAAAAATCAATAAATCCAAGAGCTGGTTTTTTGAAAAGATCAACAAAATAGACAAACCATTAGCCAGATTGATAAAAAAGAAAAGAGAGAACAAACAAATAGATGCAATAAAAAATGATAAAGGGGAAATCACCACAGATTCCACAGAAATTCAAACCATCATCAGAGAATATTACAAACAACTCTATGCACATAAACTAGTAAACCTGGAATAAATGGATAAATTCCTGGACTCCTGTGTCCTCCCAAGCCTAAACCAGGAGGAAGCCAACACTATGAATAGACCAATAACAAGGTCAGAAGTCGAGGCAGCAATAAGAGCCTACCACACAAAAAAAGCCCAGGTCCAGATGGGTTCACAGCCAAATTCTACGAGACACACAAAGAGGAGCTGGTACCATTCCTTCTGAAACTATTCCAAATAATCCATAAAGAGGGAATCCTCACAAATCATTTTATGAGACCAACATCATCCTGATACCAAAACCCGGCAGAGACCCAACAAGAAAAGAAAACTTCAGGCCAATATCCATGATGAACATGATGCAAAAATCTTCAATAAAATATTGGCAAGCCGATTGCAACAGCAAATCAAAAAACATATCCATCATGATCAAGTAGGATTCATCCCATGGATGCAAGGCTGGTTCAACATATGCAAGTCTATAAACGTAATTCACCACATCAACAGAACCAAAAACAAAAACCACATGATTATGTCAATTGACGCAGAAAAGGCATTTGACAAAATTCAACAGGCCTTTATGCTAAAAACCCTCAATAAAATCGGTATAAATGAAACGTATCTCAAAGTAATAAAAGCTATTTACGACAAAGCAACAGCCAATATCGTACTGAATGGGCAAAATCTGGAAGCATTCCCTTTGAAATCCGGCACTAGACAACGATGCCCTCTTTCACCACTCCTATTCAATATAGTACTGGAAGTTCTAGCCAGAGCAATCAGGCAAGAAAAAGAAATAAAGGGTATTCAAATAGGAAAGGTGGAAGCCAAACTGCCTCTATTTGCAGACGACATGATAGTATACCTAGAAGACCCCATTGCCTCAGCCCAAAAACTCCTGAAACCGATAAGCAACTTCAGCAAAGTCTCAGGATATAAAATCAATGTGCAAAAATCACAAGCATTACTATACACCAATAACAGACTTAAAGAAAGCCAAATCAAGAATGAACTGCCATTCACAATTGCTACAAAAAGAATAAAATACCTAGGAATACAACTCACAAGGAATGTAAGGGACCTCTTCAAGGAAAACTACAAACTACTGCTCAACGAAATAAGAGAGGACACAAACAGATGGAGAAACATTCCATGTTCATTGTTAGGAAGAATTAATATCGTGAAAATGGCTATACTGCCCAAAGTAATTTACAGAATCAATGCTATCCCCATCAAGTTACCATTGGCTTTCTTCACAGAACTAGAAAAAACCACCATGAACTTCATATGGAACCAAAAGAGAGCCTGCATAGCCAAGTCAATTCTAAGCAAAAAGAACACAGTAGGGGCATCACACTACAAGATTTCAAACTATACTACAAGGCTACAGTAATCAAAACAGCATGGTATTGGTACAAAAACAGAGATATAGACCAATGGAACAAAACAGAGGCCCCGGAGGCAACACAACATATCTACAACCATACAATCTTTGATAAACCTGACAAAAACAAGCAATGCGGAAAGGATTCCCTGATTAATAAATGGTGTTGGGAAAACTGGCTAGCCATGTGCAGAAAGCAGAAACTGGACCCCTTCCTGACACCTTACACTAAAATTAACTCCAGATGGATTAAAGACTTAAACATAAGACCTGGCACCATAAAAATCCTAGAAGGAAATCTAGGCAAAACCATCCAGGACATAGGAGTAGGCAAAAACTTCATGAACAAAACACCAAAAGCATTGGCAACAAAAGCCAAAATATACAAATGGGACCTAATCAAACTCCACAGCTTCTGCACAGCAAAAGAAACGGTCACTAGAGTGAATCAGCCATCAACAGAATGGGAAAAAATTGTTGCAGTTTACCCATCTGACAAAGGGCTGATATCCAGAATTTACAAAGAACTCAAACAGATTTATGGGAAAAAAACCAACAAGCCCATTCAAAAATGGGCAAAGGATATGGACAGACACTTTACAAAAGAAGACATATATGAGGCCAACAATCATATGAAAAAATGCTCATCATCACGGGTCATTAGAGAGATGTAAATCAAAACCACATTGAGGTACCCTCTCACGCCAGTCAGAATGGCAATCATTAAAAAATCTGGAGACAACAGATGCTGGAGAGGATGTGGTGACATAGGAACACTTTTACACTGTTGGTGGGAGTGTAAATTAGTTCAACCATTGTGGAAGACAATGTGGCGATTCCTCAAGGCCTTAGAAATAGAAATTTCATTTGACCCAGCAATCCCATTACTGGGTATATATCCAAAGGACTATAAATCATTCTACTATAAGGACACATGCACACGAATGTTCATTGCAGCACTGTTTACAATAGCAAGGACCTGGAACCAACCCAAATGCCCATTGATGATAGACTGGATAGGGAAAATGTGGCACATATACACCATGGAATATTATGCAGCAATCAGAGATGATGAGTTTGTGTCGTTTGTAGGGACATGGATGAATCTGGAGAACATTATTCTCAGCAAACTGACACAAGAACAGAAAATGAAATACCACATATTCTCACTCATAGGTGGGTGATGAAAAATGAGAACACATGGACACAGGGAGGGGAGTACTAAACACTGGGGTCTATTGTGGGGAAAATGGGAGGGTCAGCAGAGAGTGGGGAGCTGGGGAGGGATAGCCTGGGGAGAAATGCCAAATGCGGGTGAAGGGGAGAAAGGAAGCAAAACACACTGCCATGTGTGTACCCATGCAACTGTCTTGCATGTTCTGCACATGTACCCCAAAACCTAAAATGCAATAAAAAATTTAAAAAAAGAAAGAAAGAAAGAAAGATAGATAGATCCAGTTGGCTTTTATTAGCAATTGTAGAACTGGGCAATGTCTCCTCTAGAAAACAGCATGGGTATTCTGATAAGCTGAGCAGAGGGAGTTGGCTTGATGGTCAGAAAAGGGCTGAAGAAAGCAGAAATAAAGAACAAAAAGTGGAAAAAAATGAGATCCATTTATTTGCAACAACACTAATGGAACTGAAGATTATTCTGTTAAGTGAAATAAGCCAGAATAAGCCAGGCACAGAAAGACAAGCATCACATGTTCTCACTATTTACAGGATCTAAAAATCAAAACAATTCAACTCATGGACATAGAAGAAGGATGGTTATCAGAGGCTGGGAAGAATGGGGATGGTTAATGGGTACGAAACAAATGGAAAGAATAAATAAGACCTACTATTTGATAACACGATAGTCAATAATAACTTAATTGTATATTTTAACTTAAAGAATATAATTAGGGCTGGGCACTGTGGCTTACACCTGTAATCCCAGAATTTTGGGAGACCAAGGTGGGTAGATCACAAGGTCTAGAGTTTGAGACAAGACTGGCCAAAATCTCTACCCCATCTCTACTAAGAATACAAAAAATAGCTGGGTGTGGTAATGGGTGCCTGTAATCCCAGCTACTCAGAAGGCTGAGGCAAAAGAATTGCTTGAACCTGGGAGACGGAGGTTGCAGCAAGCTGAGATCACACCACTGCACTCTAGCCTGGGCGACAGAGCAAGACTTCATCTCAGAAAAAAAAAAAAAAAAAAAAATATATATATATATATATATATATATATACACACACACATATACACATACATGCAGACACACACATATATATACACACACATACAAACACACACACACACACACATATATATATATTTAGATTCTTGGTAACACAAAAGATAAATGCTTAAGAATATGAATATCTCATTCTCCATTATGCACTTATTTCACATTGCATGCCTGTATCAAAACATCTCACGTACCCCATATATATATATGCAGCTACTATTGTAACCAGGTTTTTTCTTGGGTGCTGGTGAGGCACAGGTCTCCTGAGAGGATGCCGTGAGTTCTTGGTCTCCAATCGCTTAAAGAATAAGCAATGGGACCACTGCGGGTGCACTGTATGCTTGTAAAAGTAAATATTGGACCCAAGAAGTGTTGCAGAAAGGTGATTTTATTTAGATAGAGAAAAGAGAAGAAGAGAACGACTTCCACCAAGAGTGTAGAAGGGGATTCCAGAGGGGAAATCCCAGAGGGGAAAGGGAGCTCCCACCATGTGGGAGAGAATTCCAGAGAGCTGGAAATGGTATGAGTGAAGGAGCAGGGGAATTTATCCTGGGAGAAACCCCCACCTTCTCCAAGACCTTGGGCCAATGAAAGGAGTTCCTTAGAACTTCCACTGGAGTGATTGACTTTTAGTTTCTTTCCATGCCTGTAAAATTCAAACATAAACCATTAAATCTTCTGGATGGAGAGAGATGGGAGAGCGGCATAGTGCTGGGAAATTCTTGCCCTTAAAACTACACCCCCTTGTGGACCCGGAAAGAGAACACATTCCCTCACTACGTACACACAACTTTTTAAAATTAATTTTTAAATGTTTTAAAAAAGACCACGATCCCATTTACAATAGCCACAAAAAGAATAAAATGCCCAGGAATATAGCTAACCAGGTTCTGAAAAGATATCTACAATGAAAATTCCAAAACACTGCTGAAAGAAATCAGAGCTAACACAAACAAATTTTAAAAATTCCATTCTCATGTATATAAAAAATCAATTTTGTTAAAATGGCCATACTGCCCAAAGCAATTTAAAATTCAGTACTATGCCCACAAAACTACTAATTACATTATTCACATAAGTAGAAACTATTCTAAAATTTATATCTCACCAAAAAATAACCTGAATAGCCAATTCAATTATGCAAACAAATAAATAACTTGAGTCATCACATTATGCTACTTCAAACTATACTATAAGGCTATAGTAATCAAAACAGCCTGAGAACAGTGACACATAGACAACTATAGCAGGATAGCCTGGAAATAAAACCACACAACTATAACCATCTAATATTTGACAAAGTTGATGAAAATAAGCAATGGGGAAAGGAGTCCCTATTTAATAAATAGTGCTGTGATAATGCTCTATAGATTTGAGAAGATTGAAAATGGTACCCTTCCTTATATCACATAAAAAATTCAACTTGAGATACATTAAATAATTAAAGGTAAAATCTAAAACTATAACTATCCTCGAAGATAACCTAGGAAACACTAATTGCTGAACATGGGTGGGCCCTGGCAAAGATTTCATGAGAAAGACACTAAAAGCAATTGCAACATAAATGAAAATTGACAAACGGTACTTAATTAAAGTAATAAGCTTCTGCACAAAAAAAAAAACTATCAAGAGAGTAAACGGACAACCTAGAGAATGGGCAAAAATATTTGCCAACTATCCATCTGACAAAGGTATAATATTCAGAATCTATAAGGAACTTAAACAAATTTACAAGTAAAAAACATTTAAAAGGTAAGCAAAAGACAGGAAGAGACACTCTTCAAAAGAAGACATATGCATGGCCAAAAAGCATATGAAGAAATGTTCAATCATTAGTGAAATACAAGTCAAAACTACAATAAGATACCATCCCACACTGTTTTTAGCATGGCTATGATTAAAAAGAAAAATAACAGATATTGGCAAGGTTGTAGAGAAAAGGGAATGCTTATACCCTGCTGACAGGAACCTAATAGTTCAGCCACTGTGGAAAGCCATCTGGCAATTTCTTAAAGAACTTAAAACAGAAATATCATTCAACCCAGCAATTCCATTATTAAGTATGTGCTCAAAGGAATATAAATTAATTCTACCAAAAATTGTTCTCATATGTTCATCACAGTGCTATTCATAACAGCAAAGACATGGAATCAACCTAGATGCCCATCAGTGGTGAACTGGATAAAGAAAATGTGGTACATATACACTATGGGATACTATACAGCCATAAGAAAAAATGAGAATATGTCCATTGCAGCAACATGTAAGAATCTGGAGGTCATTATATTAAGTGAACTAACACAGAAACAGAAAACCAAATACCACATGTTCTCACTTATAAGTAGAAGCTAAACATTGACTACATGTGGACACAAAGAAGGGAACAACAGACACTAGGACCTACTTGACGTCGAAGATGAGTGGAAGTTAAGGATGGAAAAACTACCCATATTACCTAGATGACAAAATAATCTCTATACCAAACTCTCATGACACGCAATATGACTACATAACAAACCTGCACATGTACCCCTAAATCTGAAATAAAAATGAACAAAAAAGTAAAAAATTAAAAACTTGCTCTACAAGCCAGAGATAGAGAAATATTCAGAAAGTACTGTAGGAAAAAATGCTGTCAACTTACAATTCTACACAGAGCAAAAACATCATTCAAAAAAAGAAGTTGGAATAAAGACAGATTTAGATCAATAAAAGCTGAGATCATTCACTGCTGACAATCTTGCTCTAGTAGAAATTTATAGATATATAAATATATATAGTAGTATCATACATATATAGCTCTAGTAGAAAATTATATATATATAATTATATGTAAAAAAATATATATTTGGATACAGGGACTTGCTCTGTTGCCCAGGTTGGAGTGTAATGGCACGATCATTCCTCACTGTAAGCTCAAACTCCTGAAGTCGAGCTATCCTCCTACATGGTTCTCCTCAGTGACTAGGACTATAGGCATAAGATACCATGTCCAGCCACTGTTTTTATTTTTTGTAGAGGCAGTGTCTTGATATGTTGTCCAGGTTGGTCTTAAACTCCTGGCCTCAACCAATGCTTCCATCTCAGCCTCCTAAAGTGCTGGGATTTACAAGCATGAGCTACTACACCTGGCCAGGAAGAAACATTAAAGGAAGTTCTCAGGCAGAGGAACAATGATAACAGAAGAAAATGTTGATCTGTGCAAATTAATGAAGAGCATTTGGAGATGGTGCACGTGTGGCTAAGCATAAAAAACAGTTTTCTCAAATTTTATCTTCTTAAAAGTTTAAAAGATTACATTAAGCAATATTTGCATTAAAATTCCAATTAATAGTTGAAAATTGTTGGAATAAAAAAGAAAGCAGAACCAAACTATATACTGTCTTAAAAATATTTTTAGCAACAAATACATGGATAAAGTAATAGGGAGGTACAGATACAGTGTTCGAACATCAAACCTAAGAAAATTGAAGTTGCCATGTTAACATCAGACAATATAAAGTATAAGAAATTGTAAAGAGGCATTTGATAATAACAAAGAAGTCAATTCATCAGTAAGACAATAAAAACCTAAATACGTATACACCTAAAAGCCTCAAAATACATTTTAAAAATTGAATTTAGGCTAGGTATGGTGACTTAACCCATAATGCCAGCACTTTGGGAAGGTGTGGCAGGAAGATTGCTTGAGGCCAGAAGTTTGAGACTAGTCTGGGTAACATAGCAAGATCCTATTTCCAGAAAACAAGATTTAAAAGTATCTGTGTGTGGTGGTACACACTTGTGGTCAACAAACTCAAGAGGTTGAGACATCAGGATCCTCTGAGTCAAAAAGTTTGAGGTTACAGTGAGCTATGATCATGCCACAGCATTCCAGCTTGGGTAGCAGAGTGAGACCCTGTCTCTGATAAAATACAATTGAATTTAAAGAAGAAATTGCTAAGTTTAAATTAAATTTGGAAGTTTTGACACTTCTTTTTCAATAAATTAGAAATAAGTAAATTATACTCAATATGCAGGCATATATTGAAAGAATAGCATATCATATCAATAAAGGCAGACAGGACACTGACAAAATGCAATATCATTTCTTGATATTTCAAAAAAATTTCTCACCAGTGGTGTAGAATGGAACTAACTCAAACTATCTCTTTCATAAAAGGCTTCTACCAAAACAAAAAAACAATTACAGTGAGTATCATATTGTTAGTGGTTAAAAAAAAAATACTAGGCTGGGCGCAGTGGCTCACACCTATAATCCCAGCACTTTGGAGGCCGAGGCGGGTGGATCACATGGTCAAGGATCGAGACCATCCTGGTCAACATGGTGAACCCTGTCTCTACTAAAAATACAAAAATTAGCTGGGCACGGTGGCGCACGCCTGTAGCCCCAGCTACTTGGGAGGCTGAGGCAGGAGAATTGCTTGAACCCAGGAGGCGGAGGTTGCGGTGAGCCGAGATCGTGTCATTGCACTCCAGTCTGGGTAACAACAGCGAAACTCCGTCTCAAAAAAAAAAAAAAAATACTAAATGACTTCATCTTAACTTCAGGATGAAGGCAGGAATGTCTTCCACCACTTCTATTCCAGCGATAGCTACTGCAATAAATTGAGAAAAAGAAGTAGGAGAAAAACATATTGGAAGTAAAATCTTTTGTATCCAAAACTGTTACGGTTTTCGTTGTTGTACAGCATAAGTTATTTAAAAATCTGCTAGCATAGATAGTGATTTTAGTAAACTCATAGTATATAAGGTCAATAAACAAAATTTAAGTATATATCAGCATAAGCACAATAAATTATAATTAAGATACCGATATCATTTACAATAGCATCAAAAACACAAAACACTCAAGGTTAATTTAATAAAATCTCTGTAAGACATGTATGCTAAAACTATGTACCTTGCTCAGAGAAATTAAAGGCCAACATAAATGGAGAATATAATATGTGACGGATCTGAATACTCAATATTGTTAAGCCAGTAATTCTTCCCATATTTATCTGTATATTCAGTGCAATCCCAATCAAAATCTCAGTAGACTTTTTTGGACAAACTGGTAAATTGATTCCTACATTTATTTAAAAAAATGTAAATACTCCCAGGTAGCCAAAATAATGGTAAAACATTAAGAGACTTGTACTACTTTATTATGAGGCTTACTATAAAGCTATAGTTGTCAAGCCAGTGCTAAGTCTGAGAAAAGATAAACTCACAGATCAATTGAACGATACAGAGTGCTGTTCAACTTCTACTGTCAAGAGAAGTTAAACAAAGGTCAGGAGGCACTTAAAATGATGCCTTATTGTTAATCATTATGAAAATGCAAAGCAAAACTTCAGTGTGCTAGAACTACACATCCACTAGAATGGTAAAGTGACTGACAACACCAAATGTTACTAAAGATGTAGAGAACTGGAACTCTGAAACAGTACTCTAAGGAATGCAAAATCCTACAGCCACTTTGAAAAACAGTTGGGAAGTTTTTCATAAAATGAACCGTACAGTTACTATGTAACTCAGTGATTCCACTCATGGGTATTTAATCAAGAAAAAATGAAATCACATGCCCTCAGGAAGACTTATATTCAATTGTTTAAAGCAGCTTTACTCACGATAGCCAAATCCTGAAAATGAATGAAATGTACATCAACAAGTAAATGAACAGAAAAATGATGGTATAGCCACACTCAGCAATAAAAAGTAACCAACAGCTGATACGGACAAATATCATAATCATGTTAAGTGAGAGAAACCAGACTCAAAGGGCTACATACTGTATGATTCCATGTATGTGACATTCTGGAAAAGACAAAACCTTACCATTGCCAACTGCTGAAATTTGGGATGAAGAATGCCAAAAAAGAGGCATAAGTTATAACTGAATCTTGACTGTGGTAGTACTTACACTATTGTGTATATACATCAAAAGTCATGATATCATACAGATAAAATGGGTAAATTTTATTGTATGGAAATTAGACCTAAAGATGATTTTTAAACTATGGGATAATACGTTCAGATTTCTTATTTTACTTTTTAGCAAAAATGCATGATGTGACAGAAAGAACAATGGGTTCACAGCCACAGAGGGAAAGAAGAGAATATAATAGAAAGTTGAATAACAATGTATACAAAACCCCTTCTATATGTAAGACAATTATCAGATTTTTAAATGTGTTTTTTATTAATTTTTCACAATATATTTTTCTATAAATGAAGAAACATTTGCTAGCTTTTGGCTTAATTTAAATAAAACCATTTAGTCAGTAAAGTGTTTGAGTACAAGATCTGATGTGTATCTTCAATTCGTGTACTGGCCAGTATCCCCATGCTGTTTACCCTGCAGAACAGATTTCTGGACCCATCTCTAAACCTTACTTTCTGTACAAATTTTTACATGTTACATAATCTCTCCAAACCTGTTTTATTGCTTGTACAATGAAGTAAAGATTTACTAAATTTACAAGATTGTAAGAAGCAAATAAACCCATGTGTGTGGTAGTATTTTGTAACCATAAGGTATTAAGTAATGCAATTGCTATTTTTCATTTTCTAACTATAATGTATTGTGAGAATTTAAATTCTGAACCTCATTATTCACTAAATCAATAAGTGCTCAGGTCACTGGCTATGTCAGAAAATGCTGTCAAGATTCAACATTTTAACATGGTCAAAGAACACCCCTACCATATTAAACAACTGCTATTTAGCAACTCTGAGTTCTACCACTGCAATAAAAATTCAAGACCATTGAAAAAAGGATTGAGAAGGTCAAATAGCTTCCCCACAGAAGCGTGAAACAAGGACCCAGGAAAAATTAAGCTGTCCAGAGGCAGGTGACTCTGCAAGGATAATAGTCTATGCAGCAATAGTCTCTGGCAACAATGTCTGAAGAAATTTATCAACGCAGTGTTCTACTCTTATTTTATTTGCTTGAATTCAGGGGCAAAGTCTGCATACATTTTTTATGACATAAGTTCATCTGGACACATACATCAATAAATCTCGAAATAAAAACTCACTGCAAAAGTTCTTGTCATTGTTATTGTTTAAGCATTTGCCTATAATTAGTTATGCATTTACCACTCCAATACCAAAAATAAATTCCAAAAGTTGCTACTACATTTTCAGCATATAGTAGTAATTTCAGAATATAGTAGCAGTGAATTTCAACATCTAGTAGCAATGAATTTCAGCTTATAGTAGAAACGATGCTGAATGTCACTCAGCAGGCAATAGAAAGAGAAAAATAAGGTAGATTTGTGACTACTAATTTAGCTGTCTGTTTTTCCCTATGGAATTTTACCATCTTGACAAACATTGACCAAGGCATCCTTAGATTGACTGAACTTTAGACAGGCTTCTTTCTGACTATAGGCCACCAAAGTTCCTTTATTTATTCTTTTTTTTTAAATTTTTTATTGGATTTTAGGTTTTGGGGTACATGTGCAGAACATGCAAGACAGTTGCATGGGTACACACATGGCAGTATGTTTTGCTACCTTTCTCCCCTTCACCCACATTTGGTATTTCTCTCCAGGCTATCCCTCCCCAGCTCCCCCACCCCCACTGGCCCTCCCCTTTTCCCCCCAATAGACCCCAGTGTTTAGTACTCCCCTCCCTGTGTCCATGTGTTCTCATTTTTCATCACCCGCCTGTGAGTGAGAATATGCGGTATTTCATTTTCTGTTCTTGTGTCAGTTTGCTGAGAATGAGGTTCTCTAGATTCATCCATGTCCCTACAAACGACACAAACTCATCATTTCTGATTGCTGCATAATATTCTATGGTGTATATGTGCCACATTTTCCCAATCCAGTCTATCATCAATGGGCATTTGGGTTGATTCCAGGTCTTTGCTATTGTAAACAGTGCTGCAATGAACATTCATGTGCATGTTTCCTTACAGTAGAATGATTTATAGTCCTTTGGATATATACCCAGTAATGGGATTGCTGGGTCAAATGGAATTTCTATTTCTAAGGCCTTGAGGAATCGCCACACTGTCTTCCACAATGGTTGAACTAATTTACACTCCCACCAACAGTGTAAAAGTGTTCCTTTTTCTCCACATCCTCTCCAGCATCTGTTGTCTCCAGATTTTTTAATGATCGCCATTCTAACTGGTGTGAGATGGTATCTCAAGGTGGTTTTGATTTGCATCTCTCTGATGACCAGTGATGATGAGCATTTGTTCATATGATTGTTGGCCTCATATATGTCTTCTTTTGCAAAGTGTCTATTCATATCCTTTGCCCATTTTTGAATAGGCTTGTTTGTTTTTTTCCCGTAAATCTGTTTGAGTTCTTTGTAAATTCTGGATATCAGCCCTTTGTCAGATGGGTAAACTGCAAAAATTATTTCCCATTCTGTTGGTTGCCGATTCACTCTAGTGACTGTTTCTTTTGCCGTGCAGAAGCTGTGGAGTTTGAGTAGGTCCCATTTGTCTATTTTGGCTTTTGTTACCAATGCTTTTTTGTGTTTTGTTCATGAAGTCCTTGCCTACTCCTATGTCCTGAATGGTTTTGCCTAGATATCATTATAGGGTTTTTATGGTGCCAGGTCTTATGTTTAAGTCTTTAATCCATCTGGAGTTAATTTTAGTGTAAGGTGTCAGGAAGGGTCCAATTTCTGCTTTCTGCACATGGCTAGCCAGTTTTCCCAACACCATTTATTAAACAGGGAATCCTTTCCCCATTGCTTGTTTTTGTCAGGTTTATCAAAGATTGTATGGTTGTAGATAGGTTGCATTGCCTCCGATGCCTCTGTTTTGTTCCATTGGTCTATATCTCGGTTTGGTACCAGTACCATGCTGTTTTGATTACTGTAGCCTTGTTTGAAATCCGGTAGTGTGATGCCCCCTACTGTGTTCTTTTTGCTTAGAATTGACTTGGTTATGCGAGCTCTCTTTTGGTTCCATATGAAGTTCATGGTGGATTTTTCCAGTTCTGTGAAGAAAGTCAGTGGTAGCTTGATGGGGATAGCACTGATTCTGTAAATTACTTTGGGCAGTATAGCCATTTTCACGATATTAATTCTTCCTAACCATGAACATGGAATGTTTCTCCATCTGTTTGTGTTCTCTCTGATTTCGTTGAGCAGTGGTTTGTAGTTTTCCTTGAAGAGGTCCCTTACGTTCCTTGTGAGCTGTATTCCTAGGTATTTTATTCTTTTTGTAGCAATTGTCAATGGCAGTTTGTTCATGATTTGGCTTTCTTTAAGTCTGTTATTGGTGTGGAGGAATGCTTGTGATTTTTGCACATTGATTTTATATCCTGAGACTTTGCTGAAGCTGCTTATGAGTTTCAGGAGTTTTTGAGCTGAGGCGATGGGGTCTTCTAGGTATACTGTCATGTCGTCTGCAAATAGAGACAATTTGGCTTCCACCTATCCTATTTGAATTTGCTTTTTTTCATTTCTTGCCTGATTGCTCTGGCTAGAACTTCCAGTACTATATTGAATAGGAGTGGTGAAAGAGGGCATCGTTGTCTAGTGCTGGGTTTCAAAGGGAATGCTTCTAGTTTTTGCCCATTCAGTATGATATTGGCTGTTGGTTTGTCATAAATAGCTTTTATTACTTTGAGATACGTTCCATCGATACCGAGTTTATTGAGGGTTTTTAGCATAAAGGGCTGTTGAATTTTGTTGAATGCCTTCTCTGTGTCAATTGAGATAATCATGTGGTTTTTGTTTTTGGTTCTGTTGATGTGGTGAATTACGTTTATAGACTTGCATATGTTGAACCAGCCTTGCATCCACGGGATGAATCCTACTTGATCATGATGGATAAGTTTTTTGATTTGCTGTTGCAATCGGCTTGCCAATATTTTATTGAAGATTTTTGCATCTATGTTCATCATGGATATTGGCCTGAAGTTTTCTTTTCTTGTTGGGTCTCTGACAGGTGTTGGTATCAGGATGACATCGGTCTCATAAAATGATTTGGGAAGGATTCCCTCTTTTTGGATTATTTGAATAGTTTCAGAAGGAATGGTACCGGCTCCTCTTTGTGTGTCTGGTAGAATTTGGCTGTGAACCCATCTGGACCTGGGCTTTTTTTGTGAGGTAGGCTCTTAATTGCTGCCTCAACTTCAGACCTTGTTATTGGTCTATTCATAGTTTCAGCTTCCTCCTGGTTTAGGCTTGGGAGGACACAGGAGTCCAGGAATTTATCCATTTCTTCCAGGTTTACTAGTTTATGTGCATAGAGTTGTTTGTAATATTCTGTGATGATGGTTTGAATTTCTGTGGAATCTGTGGTGATTTCCCCTTTATCATTTTTTATTGCATCTATTTGGTTGTTCTCTCTTTTCTTTTCTATCAATCTGGCTAATGGTTTGTCTATTTTGTTGATCTTTTCGAAAAACCAGCTCTTCGATTTATTGATTTTTTGAAGGGTTTTTCGTGTCTCAATCTCCTTCAGTTCAGCTCTGATCTTAGTTATTTCTTGTCTTCTGCTAGGTTTTGAGTTTTTTTGTTCTTGCTCCTCTAGCTCTTTCAATTTTGATGATAGAGTGTCAATTTTGGATCTCTCCATTCTTCTCATATGGGTACTTATTGGTATATATTTTCCTCTAGAGACTGCTTTAAATGTGTCCCAGAGATTCTGGCATATTGTGTCTTAGTTCTCATTGGTTTCAAAGAACTTCTTTATTTCTGCCTTCATTTTATTGTTTATCCAGTCAACATTCAAGAGCCAGTTGTTCAGTTTTTATGAAGCTGTGCAGTTCTGGGTTGGTTTCTGAATTCTGAGTTCTAACTTGATTGCACTATGGTCTGAGAAACTGTTTGTTATGATTTCAGTTGTTTTGCATTTGCTGAGGAGTGCTTTACTTCCAATTATGTGGTCAATTTTAGAGTAGGTGTGATGTGGTGCTGAGAAGAATGTGTATTCTGTGGATTCGGGATGGAAAGTTCTGTAAATGTCTATCAGGTTTGCTTGCTCCAGGTCTGCATTCAAGCCCTGAATATCCTTGTTGATTTTCTGTCTGGTTGATCTGTCTAATATTGACAGTGGAGTGTTAAAGTCTCCCACTATTATTGTGTGGGAGTCTAAGTCTCTTTGTAAGTCATTAAGAACTTGCCTTATGTATCTGGGTGCTCCTGTATTGGGTTCATATATGTTTAGGATCGTTAGGGTTTCTTGTTATATCGATCCTTTTGCCATTATGTAGTGGCCTTCTTTGTCTCTTTTGTTCTTTGTTGCTTTAAAGTCTATTTTATCAGAGATGAGAATTGCAACTCTTGCTTTTTTTTGCTCTCCATTTGCTTGGTAAATCTTCCTCCATCCCTTTATTTTGAGCCTTTGTATATTCTTGCATGTGAGATGTGTTTCCTGGATACAGCACACTGATGGGTTTTGTTTTTTTATCCAATTTGCCAGTCTGTGTCTTTTGATTGGTGCATTTAGTCCATTTACATTTAGGGTTAATATTGTTATGTGTGAATTTGATACTGCCATTTTCATGCTAGCTGGCTGTTTTGCTTGTTAGTTGATGTAGATTATTCATTATGTTGATGCTCTTTAGCATTTAGTGTGATTTTGAAATGGCTGGTACTGGTTGTTCCTTTCTATGTGTAGTGCCTCTTTCAGGAGCTCTTGTAAAGCACGACTGGTGGTGAGAAACTCTCTGAGTACTTGCTTGTTCGAAAAGGATTTTATTTCTTCTTCACTTCTGAAGCTCAATTTGGCTGGATATGAAATTCTGGTTGAAAGTTCTTTTCTTTAAGAATGTTCAATATTGGCCCCCACTGTCTTCTGGCTTGTAGTGTTTTTGCCGAGATCTGCTGTGAGTCTGATGGGCTTCCCTTTGTGGCTGACCCGACCTTTCTCTCTGGCTGCTCTTAGTATTTTCTCCTTAATTCAACCCTGGTGAATCTGACGATTATGTACCTTGGGGTTGCTCTTCTTGCGGAATATCTTTGTGGTGTTTTCTGTATTTCCTGCTTTTGAATGTTGGCCTGCCTTGCTAGGTGGGGGAAATTTTCCTGGATAATGTCCTGAAGACTATTTTCCAGCTTGGATTCATTCTCTTCGTCACATTCTGGTACACCTATCAAACGTAGGTTAGGTCTTTTCACATAGTCCCACGTATCTTGGAGACTTTCTTCATTCCTTTTTGCACTTTTTTCTCTGATCTTGGATTCTGATTTTATTTCATTGAGTTGATCTTCGACTTCTGATATTCTTTCTTCTGCTTGTTCAATTCGGCGGATGAAACTGGTGCATGCTTCGTGAAGTTCTCGTATTGTGTTTTTCAGTTCCTTCAATTCATTTATATTCCTCTCTAAGTTATCCATTCTTGTTATCATTTCCTCAAATCTTTTTTCAAATCTCTTTTCAAGGTTCTTAGTTTCTTTGCATTGATTTAACTAATGTTCTTTTAGCTCAGAAAACACGTTCTTTTAGCTCACAAAACTTTCTCATTATCCACCTGCTGAAGTCCAATTCTGTTATTTTGTCACAGCCATTCTTCGTCCAGGTTTGTTCCCTTGCTGGTGAGGAGTTTTGGTCCTTTGTAGGAGGCAAGGTGTTCTGGTTTTGGGTGTTTTCCTCCTTTTTGTGCTTGTTTCTTTCCATCTTTGTGGATTTATCCACCTGTCGTCTGAGTAGTTGCTGACTTTTCGATTGGGTCTCTGAGTGGACGCCCAGATTGTTGATGATGAAGTATTTCTGTTACTTGGTTTTCCTTCTACCAGTCTAGCCCCTCCACTGTACGACTTCTGAGGTCCATTCCAGGCCCTGCTAGTCTGGGGTGCACCTATAGCAGCTGTGGAACAGTGAGGGATGCTACCAGTTTCTTTTTCTGCTTTCTTTATCTCAGAATGATGCCTGCCAAATGTCAGTCTTTTGGATATAGGGAGGTCAGGGAGCTGCTTGAGGAGACAGTCTGTACTTTATAGGAGCTCAAGTGCTGAGCTGTGAGCTCTTTTGTTCATTCAGGGCTGTTAGGCTGCTACATTTAATTCTGCTGCAGCAGAACTCATAAAAAAACCCTTTTTTTCTCAGATGCTCTGTCTTGGGGGATTGGGGCTTTCTTTGTTAGTGTCCATTGTGCTGTCCTGCCCAGCTAGGCAGCAGTCTGGTCACTATTTGCCTCCCGAGGCTCCGCTCTGCTAATGTGAGGTTCGCCCTGTTGCTGCAGGCTCTGCCCTGCTGCCACAGGCTACGCCCTGTGGTGGAGTCTCTCTGTTGTGGCACATTGCCTTTTCAACCGCAAGCTGCATCAGCAATGGGCGTGTGCCTCAGTAGGGGCGGATTGCCTCGGGAATGGTGGACGCCCCATCCCCACCCAGCTGCACTGTCCTGGGTTCATCTGTGCCCGCGGTGAAAGTCTCCACCTGGAGCATTTGGAATCGCTGTTTTGTTTGTCCCTCTGCACTACCCCAAACGCCGTTTCCCTGGAATCTCCAGGCCTGGCTCACTGTCCAAGTCCCGTTCAATCAGATAGATATGCCAATCTGCCCTCTCAAGTCTCAGATTGCTGGTTCAACAGGGCACCCGGACCAGTGCACTTTGTGCAGAGTGCTGTGGAACACCGCTGTGCTACAGCGCTGGCCACTGGCTGCACTGGCTGCCGGCTGCACCAGCCAAAACCTCTGCCTGGTGTCCCATGTCTCTTTTATACCTGGGAATTTCCCTGTTCTGTGGGCAACCTCTGTCTGGAAATGCAGCCCTGACTCCCCCTCCACGTGTTCACTGAGAGTTTCAATCCTGGGTTGTTCTCACTGTGCCATCTTGAATCCCTCTATTTATTCTTAAGAGCATTCACTTTAGAACTCTTCCCATTGTAAAATATTTCTCTGCCTCTGCCTCCTTAAGATGTAAATCTTTTCCCATCCTCTTGCCTTTGAAATGTAATCATCAGGAAAAATGGGCTGGGCCAGGCACAGTGACTCACCTCTAATTCCAGCACTTTGGGAGGCCAAGGCAAGCAAATCACCTGAGGTTAGGAGTTCAAGAACAGCCTGGCCAAAATAGTAAAGCCCCCAAAATCCAAAAATTAACCGGGTTTCGTGGTGGGCACCTGAAATCCCAGCTATTCAGGGGGCTGAGGCAGGAGAATTGCTTGAACCTGGGAGGGAGATGTTGCAATGAGCTGAGATTGTGCTACTGCACTCCAGCCTGGGCAACAGAGTACAACTCCATCACAAAACAAATAAAGATGGGTCTCCATTTCGCAATGTCTGTGGGGAATATGGACATGTAACTTCAATAAGCAACAATTAGGGAACACAGATGGCCTAATCACACTGACCAACCTCTTTCCTAATATACTCCAGTACTTTTCCATTAGCTCACCCAGAATTTAAAATATTCCCACCTTTTGTTTCTGCAGAGTTGAATTAAACCTCTTTTCCACTGCAATAATTTTGACCCCTATTGCAATAGTCTTAAATAGTTTTCCTTGTCATTTTAGTAGGTGTCGAGTACAGTTCTTTTACCACCACACACATACAAACTATATATTTGTTATAATAATGTACAAGCATGCAGTGCATTTCAGTTTACAAAGTGATTTTGACATAGGGTATTATTAAAGCACTTTAAGAAAGAAATAATACCACTGTGCTCAGGAAAATGAGTCTACTTCTCAGATAAATTAATACATTACTAAAGTTGTAATTATTAAGAGGTCTAAAACTTAAACCCAGGGCATTTCCGTCCAAATCTACAGCTCTTCCAACTGCATCTCACTGACAGCATTGCTCTAAGAAACATCTCAACAAAGTTATGTTCTAAAAAAAATGCAGATATTTAACAACACTACTGATTTGTTAAGACTTCCTGAGGGAAAACAAAATTGATTTTGAAATATCCTGAGAGCAAACTCATTTGTTGGTCTAACGTCATGGCTAAAATAAAAATACAGATGGCATTGTGTTCTTGCTACAACAATAGTAAAGCTGAGTTTAACATCCATAATTATTGATGAGATAATATTTTATTACAGTAACGGTAAATATGTTCTATTATGTTTACATTATACACATATTTTTGTAGCCATATGGAGATTCTAGGCAGAAAAGGCCATTGCCCTCAAGTTCAACCATTAAGTAGAGCTAATATGCAATTATGTATGTTTTTCTAAAAATGTTTAGATAGTATATTCCCTCCTTATGCATTACCATCTTTGCTGTTACTTGAATAATGAAAAACACAAAGAGTTTTTAAAAATGCGATTGTCCTTTTTCTATCTCGTCCTCTCCTTTTACTGAATCCTCAAAGTAGAATTAGTTAAAACATGATTTCCTTGAGAATTTCTAATCTTGATAATAAATGACCATAGAACCGCTGAAGCATGGTGTGCTAGTTTTCATTGTGCTCTATGTGAAGTACCAGATCTATTTGAATAATTATGAGATTATCTGACAGATAATGAAGAGGAATAGAAGACAGAAACAGAAGAAAAGTAGGCTACATGATCAGCATCTGTAAGTAAATTGACTGTCACCTGTCTTCTTTCAGGCTTAAATTTTTAGACACTGGAATAATGGAAAGGAAAACCAAAATCTTTATTTTGTTAATTTGAACAGAATCCATGCTGAGAAAAGTACGAACAATGAACTCTTTATAAACAAATGCAAGCATACACATACATAATTAGGTACGCAGAAACATTAAGCTGCCTTCAGGCATACTCCAAGATTTTAATATTGAGTCTAATGAAGTATTCTGATTACTTGAGAGTAACTGCATATGCCAGAGCTAGGGTTTTCATTTTTGATTTGAAAATGTTTGTTTTCTTAGATTTTGAATCACTTTGCATGGTTTTTGTCCATTAGAACCTACTATAAGATTTATTGGTACTGTAGGGTCAATATCCAAAGCATTGGTCATTGTTATGTAAATGTGCAAAATTTGTTACAAGGAATGCATTTACATATAAAAGATGGTTTATGGCATGACTTAGCGTATGTAGTTTTAACTACTGGTAATTCTACTTATTTCAAAGATCATTCTTAAAATCTAAATTAATAAGGCAAATTATATTTACCTGACTTTAATGTTACCTGTTGAAGTCACAGCATAGTCTTTTCAGAAGTTCTGAGGAGGCAGGGAACTTTGTCAGAAAGTTTGACAATTCAGACAGATAGTAGCTTCTTGAAAGCATGGCTCTTATTTTATTTATCTTTTTATTTTCCCACATTGCTTAGCGTGGAGCCTCACACAAAGTAAATAGCCAATAAATGCTAAGATGACAGTGTTAGAAGTTTAAAGACCCATGCATTTTTCATCGAAATATGAGTTGTTGAAATGTTGGGTAAATCTAGTACTAACAGGCACTTGGTTGTTAAAGAATAAAAGCCCATTTGAACTTTATGCAAAAGTCATTGCCCACTTTATTGAAATCCTTCATGCCCTCCAATAGATTCCTTTTCATATACTGACATCATCACAGCAGCAGGGCTTTTATATATCAAAACACTCATAGATTTGAAACTTCATCATGGCAATTACAACAAAGTGTTTAGTACTTTTCTTTGATCCCTCAAATGACAAGAGCAAAACTGAACTTCTGGGCATCATTGCCAAGATACAAACAAGGAGAATGCAGAATTTAAATTTGCAATCCTCTAAATAAAACATTCTCCCTGAGAAAAGCAAGTGCCTCCGCTGTTCACCTTTAGCAATAACTTCTTATTGCTCCATTTCAAAGTCTTCAGAGGCATTGAAATTGAGAATCTTTCTAACATGGGGTTTCTAGGAGCTAAATAGGTTAGAAGCTCCACAATGCATTCCTGCACAGTACGGAGAAAAAGTGATTTAATTTCTCCAGAGGACTACAATATGTACCCATAGCTAGATAAGAGAATTCCTGATGATTATTCACAAGACCTTTAGGCAAATCTTATGTTCTTAGACACCTCTCATAAGAGCACCAAATGTCACTTTAAATCAGTGATTCCATAGGAAATAATCCCCCATTTCTTTCTTGCCTAGGATTTTTGAGTGTAAAATTAAGGGTGAAAAAAAAGGAATCAACTTTTAGGCTGAGTTAGGAGAGTTGGAAAAAAAATGGTGTGATTATTTTTATTTATAAATTTATCTCCTTTATGAACATAACATTAAAATTTTTATGTATTTTAAACCACATAGGGATACACTTATTTTAATTAGTAAATGAACTGACAGATGCTGATATTCTCAGTCCTCAGCTTAAAGGTATTGTTTGGAAGATCAGTTGGAGAAGCCGTAGCTCAATGATGTCCTAGATGATTACTGACTCTCAGGCATGCCAGCTGTGCTAACCAACCTTTTCTTTTGCTGGAACAATTTATTCCCCTCATGCTACCACCTCCTGTAGTTCAAGGGAATGTATACTTTATTTCAAAGGATGAAAAGTGGGAAAAAGACATGCAGATAGATACAGTACTTTCAAATGAACACTTCTTTGGGACAATAATAAATAGGTTACCTAGAAAATCTCAAGTTTATTAATACGTTTACAAGCGAATCATAATAGGAAAGTAAATAATGTAAGGATAAATGTTACCATGTGAAAACTGTTTTAACATCTAGCTTGGAAGACAGACTGAAGTTGGAAAATACAATAAAATATGCACAAACACTAAGTAAACAGCATAAGATAATAGCAACCCGTTGGTATTACTGTCTCATATTTACTGATAAATCAATTTAGAGTTTGATCCATATAATATATATGTAACATTGTCAGGACAGATAATATAAGGTCTTTCTTACCTGTGATGGAATTTACAAGGCATAAAGTGGAGGGAAGTTATTCCTTCCAAATCAGAAATATTCTCTATGAGGTAATCTTAATACTTTTCACTCATCAATGATTGAGATCTTTTCCTCTTTCGCTTACAAAGTATAATTTAAGAGGACACACACACAGACACACACACACACACACACAGCACTCTAGCTAGCACTTTGCAAGCACTGGTAGTAATCCTGACTTGATCCTGCCAGATATGAAAAAGTTTACATTGCAGTAAAGGATAATGTCATGTTACAATGGTAAGAGCCACACTCATATGAATTTTATAAATCAAGTACAGAGGATGACTCATAGAGCAGACCAGTAGATTTCACCTACAATTTATGGTGAGAAAGGATGAAAACTGACACGAAGTGTATTAAGAATGATCTCGGAAGGTGGTTACCAGTGTAAAGCAGAGCCTGCAGCAACAGGGCGAACCTCACACCAGCAGGACGGAGCCTCGGCAGGCAAATAGTGACTAGACTGCCTCCTAACTGGGCAGGACAGTGCAACGGACACTCATAAAGAAAGCCCCAACTCCCCCGAGACAGAGCATCTGAGAAAAAAAGAGTTTTTTTTTATGAGTTCTGCTGCAGCAGAATTAAACATAGCAGCCTAACAGCCCTGAATGAACAAAAGAGCTCACAGCTCAGCACTTGAGCTCCCATAAAGTACAGACTGTCTCCTCAAGCAGCTCCCTGACCCCCCTATATCCAATAGACTGACATTTGTCAGGCATCATTCTGGGACAAAGATAGCAGAAAAAGAAACAGGTAGCATCCCTCACTGTTCCACAGCTGCTATAGGTGCACCCCAGACAACCAGGACCTGGAATGGACCTCAGCAGTTGTACAGTGGAGGAGCTAGACTGGTAGAAGGAAAACCAAGTAACAGAAATACTTCATCATCAACAATCTGGGTGTCCACTCAGAGACCCAATCGAAAAGTCAGCAACTACTCAGACGACAGGTGGATAAATCAACAAAGATAGAGAGAAACCAGCACAAAAAGGAGGAAAACACCTGAAACCAGAACACCTCGCCTCCTACAAAGGACCAAAACTCCTCACCATCAAGGGAACAAACCTGGACGAAGAACGGCTGTGACAAAATAACAGAATTAGACTTCAGCAGGTGGATAATGAGAAACTTTTGTGAGCTAAAAGAACATGTTTTGTGAGCTAAAAGAACATGAAACTCCTCACCAGCAAGGGAACAAAGCTGGATGGACAATGACTGTGATGAAATAACGGAATTAGACTTCAGAAGGTGGACAATGAGAAATTTTTGTGAGCTAAAAGAATATGTTTTAAATCAATGCAAAGAAACTAAGAACCTTGAAAAAAATTTGAAAAAAGATTTGAGGAAATGATAACAAGAATGGATAACTTAGAGAGGAATATAAATGAATTGAAGGAGCTGAAAAACACAATATGAGAACTTCATGAAGCATGCACAAGTTTCAACAGCCAAATTGACCAAGCAGAAGAAAGAGTATCAGAAGTTGAAGATCAACTCAACGAAATAAAACGAGAAACAAAGATTAGAGAAAAAGCGCAAAAAGTAATGAACAAAGTCTCCAAGAAATGTGGGACTATGTGAAGAGACCTAACCTACGTTTGATAGGTGTACCAGAATGTGACAAAGAGAATGAATTCAAGCTGGAAAATACTCTTCAGGATATTATCCAGGAAAATTTCACCCACCTAGCAAGGCAGGCCAAGACTCAAATGCAGGAAATACAGAGAAAACCACAAAGATATTCCACAAGAAGAGCAACCCCAAGGCACATAATTGTCAGATTCACCAGGGTTGAAATAAAGGAGAAAATACTAAGAGCAGCCAGAGAGAAAGGTCGGGTCAGCCACAAAGGGAAGCCCAGCAGACTCACAGCAGATCTCTCGGCAGAAACTCTACAAGACAAAAGAGAGTGGGGGCCAATATTCAACATCCTTAAAGAAAAGAACTTTCCACCCAGAATTTCATATCCAGCCAAACTAAGCTTCATAAGTGAAGGAAAAATAAAATCCTTTGCGAACAAGCAAGTACTCAGAGATTTTGTCACCACCAGGCCTGCTTTACAAGAGCTCCTGAAAGAGGCACTACACATAGAAAGGTACAACCAGTACCAGCCATTCCAAAATCACACTAAATGCTAAAGAGCATCAACATAATGAATAATCTACATCAACTAACAAGCAAAACAGCCAGCTAGCATCAAAATTGCAATATCAAATTCATATATAACAATATTAACCCTAAAGGTAAATGGATTAAATGCACCAGTCAAAAGACACAGACTGGCAAATTGGATAAAAAACCAAAACCCATCAATGTGCTGTATCCAGGAAACCAATCTCACATGCAAGGATACACAAAGTCTCCAAATAGAGGGATGGAGGAAGATTTACCAAGCAAATGGAGAGCAAAGAAAAGCAGGAGTTGCAATTCTCATCTCTGATAAAATAGACTTTAGAGCATCAAAA
Organism: Callithrix jacchus; assembly: GCF_049354715.1. NCBI lineage: Eukaryota > Metazoa > Chordata > Mammalia > Primates > Cebidae > Callithrix > Callithrix jacchus. The sequence goes on along the minus strand of NC_133516.1, from coordinate 20,786,811 downwards.
ATCAAAAGAGACAAAGAAGGCCATTACATAATGGTAAAAGTATCGATACAACAAAAAGAGTTAATGATCCTAAACATATATGGACCCAATACTGGAGCACCCAGATACATAAGGCAAGTTCTTAATGACTTACAAAGAGACTTAGACTCCCACACAATAATAGTGGGAGACTTTAACACTCCACTGTCAATATTAGACAGATCAACCAGACAGAAAATCAACAAGGATATCCAGGGCTTGAACTCAGACCTGGAACAAGCAAACATGATAGATATCTACAGAACTCTCCAACCCAAATTCACAGAATATACATTCTTCTCAGCACCACATCACACCTACTCTAAAACTGACCACATAATCGGAAGTAAAACACTCCCCAGCAAATGCAAAACAACTGAAATCATAACAAACAGTCTCTCAGACCATAGTGCAATCAAGTTAGAACTGAGAATTCAGGAACTAACCCAGAACCATACAGCTTCATGGAAACTGAACAACTGGCTCTTGAATGTTGACTGGATAAACAATGAAATAAAGGCAGAAATAAAGACATTCCTCGAAACCAATGAGAACAAAGATACAACATGCGAGAATCTCTGGGACACATTTAAAGCAGTCTCTAGAGGAACATATACAGTCATAAGTGCCCATATGAGGTGAATGGGGAGATCCAAAATTGATATCCTATTATAAACATTGAAAGAGCTAGAGGATCAAGATAAAAAAATCTCAAAACCCAGCAGAAAACAATAACTAAGATCAGAGCTGAACTGAAGGAGATAGAGACATGAAAAACCCTTCAAAAAATCAATAAATTGAAGAGCTGGTTTTTTGCAAAGATCAACAAAATAGACAGACCACTAGCCAGATTGATAAAAAAGAAAAGAGAGAACAACCAAATAGATGCAATAAAAAATGATAAAGGGGAAATCACCACAGATTCCACAGAAATTCAAACCATCATCAGAGAATATTACAAACAACTCTATGCACATAAACTAGTAAACCTGAAATAAATGAATAAATTCCTGGACTCCTGTGTCCTCCCAAGCCTAAACCAAAAGGAAGCTGAAACTATAAATAGACCAATAACAAGGTCAGAAGTCGAGGCAGCAATTAAGAGCCTACCACACAAAAAAAGCCCAGGTCCAAATGGGTTCAAAGCCGAATTCTACCAGACACACAAAGAGGAGCTGGTGCCATTCCTTCTGAAACTATTCCAAATAATCCAAAAAGAGGGAATCCTTCCCAAATCATTTTATGAGACCAACATCATCCTGATACCAAAGCCCGGCAGAGACCCAACAAGAAAAGAAAACTTCAGGCCAATATCCATGAACATACATGCAAAAATCTTCAATAAAATATTGGCAAGCCGATTGCAACAGCAAATCAAAAAACTTATCCATCATGATCAAGTAGGATTCATCCCGGGGATGCAATGCTGGTTCAACATGTGCAAGTCTATAAACGTAATTCACCACATCAAAGAATGAAAAACAAAAACCATTTGATTATCTCAATTGATGCAGAGAAGGCATTCGACCAAATTCAACAGCCCTTTATGCTAAAAACCCTCAATAAACTCGGTATCAGTGGAACATATCTCAAAGTAATAAAAGCTATTTACGACAAACCAACAGCCAATATCATACTGAATGGGCAAAAACTGGAAGCATTCCCTTTGAAATCCGGCAGTAGACAAGGATGCCCTATTTCACCACTCCTATTCAATATAGTACTGGAAGTTCTAGCCGCAGCAATCAGGCAAGGAAAAAGAAATAAAGGGTATTCAAATAGGAAAGGTGGGAGCCAAATTGTCTCTATTTGCAGACGACATGATAGTATACCTAGAAGACCCCATCGCCTCAGCCCAAAAACTCCTGAAACTCATAAGCAACTTCAGCAAAGTCTCAGGATATAAAATCAATGTGCAAAAATCACAAGCATTCGTCTACACCAATAACAGACTTAAAGAAAGCCAAATCAAGAAGGAACTGCCGTTCACAATTGCTACAAAGAATAAAATACCTAGGAATACAGCTCACAAGGAACGTAAGGGACCTCTTCAAGGAAAACTACAAACCCCTGCTCAATGAAATCAGAGAGGACACAAACAGATGGAGAAACATTCCATGTTCATGGTTAGGAAGAATTAATATCGTGAAAATGGCTATACTGCCCAAAGTAATTTACAGAATCAATGCTATCCCCATCAAGCTACCACTGACTTTCTTCACAGAACTGGAAAAAACCACCATGAACTTCATATGGAACCAAAAGAGAGCCTGCATAGCCAAGTCAATTCTAAGCAAAAAGAACACAGAAGGGGGCATCACACTACCGGATTTCAAACTATACTACAAGGCTACAGTAATCAAAACAGCATGGTACTGGTACCAAAACAGAGATATAGACCAATGGAACAAAACAGAGGCATCGGAGGCAACACACCCTATCTACAACCATACAATCTTTGATAAACCTGACAAAAACAAGCAATGCAGAAAGGATTCCCTGTTTAATAAATGGTGTTGGGAAAACTGTCTAGTCATGTGGAGAAAGCAGAAACTGGATCCCTTCCTGACACCTTACACTAAAATTAACTCCAGATGGATTAAAGACTTAAACATAAGACCTGGCACCCTAAAAAGCCTAGAAGGAAATCTAGGCAAAAACATCCAGGACATAGGAGTAGGCAAGGACTTCATGACCAAAACACCAAAAGCATTGGCAACAAAGGCCAAAATAGACAAATGGGACCTAATCAAACTCCACAGCTTCTGCATGGCAAAATAAACCATCACTAGAGTGAATCGGCAACCAACAGAATGAGAAAAAGTTTTTGCAGTTTACCCATCTGACAAAGGGCTGATATCCAGAATTTACAAAGAACTCAAACAGATTTCCTGGAAAAAAACAAAGAAACCCATTCAAAAATGGGCAAAGGGCTGGGCGCGGTGGCTCAAGCCTGTAATCCCAGCACTTTGGGAGGCCGAGGCAGGTGGATCACGAGGTCAAGAGTTCGAGACCATCTTGGTCAACATGGTGAAACCCCGTGTCTACTAAAAATACAAAAAATTAGCTGGGCACAGTGGTGCATGCCTGTAATTCCAGCTACTCGGGAGGCTGAGGCAGGAGAATTGCCTGAATACAGGAGGCGGAGGTTGCGATGAGCCGATATCGCGCCATTGCACTCCAGCCTGGGTAACAAGAGCAAAACTCCGTCTCAAAAAAAAAAAAAATGGGTGAAGGATATGAACAGACACTTTACAAAAGAAGACATATATGAGGCCAACAATCATATGAACAAATGCTCATCATCACTGGTCATCAGAGAGATGCAAATCAAAACCACATTGAGATACCATCTCACGCCAGTTAGAATGGCGATCATTAAAAAATCTGGACACAACAGATGCTGGAGAGGATGTGGAGAAAAAGGAACACTTTTACACTGTTGGTGGGAGTGTAAATTAGTTCAACCATTGTGGAAGACAGTGTGGCGATTCCTCAAGGCCTTAGAAATAGAAATTCCATTTGACCCAGCAATCTCATTACTGGGTATGTATCCAAAAAACTATAAATCATTCTACTGTAAGGACACATGCACATGAATGTTCAATACAGCACTGTTTACAATAGCAAAGACCTGGAACCAACCCAAATGCCCATTGATTATAGACTGGATTGGGAAAATGTGGCACATATACACCATGGAATATTATGCAGCAATCAGAAATGATGAGTTTGTGTCGTTTGTGGGGACATGGATGAATCTAGAGAACCTCATTCTCAGCAAACTGACACAAGAACAGAAAATGAAATACCGCATATTCTCACTCACAGGCGGGTGATGAAAAATGAGAACACATGGACACAGGGAGGGGAGTACTAAACACTGGGTCTATTGTGGGGAAAAGGGGAGGGCCAGCAGAGAGGGGGGAGCTGGGGAGGGATAGCCTGGGGATAAATGCCAAATGTGGGTGAAGGGGAGAAAGGAAGCAAAACACACTGCCATGTGTGTACCTATGCAACTGTCTTGCATGTTCTGCACATGTACCCCAAAACCTAAAATGCAATAAAAAATTTAAAAATAAATAAACAAACAAATAAATAAATAAAGAAAAAAGTTCTAACTCGATGGGGACAATAAATTCTTATTGCTGTAAGTGACACACATTGTTTGTTTTTTATCTTTTTCCTTAGACTTAGAGGTAATAAAACATGGTCACATCCTCTCTCTCTTTCTAGGGCTATGGAAATGAATGAAATAATTTGAAGTATGTAGTCCATTTGTTTTCAGCATCAATGTTAATTTTTCAAGGGTGCTGTACTTACCTATGTCAGTATTTCAGCTCCCTTTCCACCGTTCCCACTGGGAACCATGCCACATCTGACCAGACTCCAAGCTACCTCCCTGTGAGCCTTTTATCTCTGCATGTGCCATCATCTCTATTTTAATTTTTGAATATCTAGGCTCAAAGTGGGGGAGGCCCTGAGAGATTTAAATTTTTATAATTATGAACAGTAGTGTCAATTTCTTGGGGTTGCCTTAACAAAGTACCATAAACTAGATAGCTTAAGACAATATGAATTTATTTGCTTATAGTTCTGAGAACTAGAAATCTTGGGGGTAGTGTCAGCCTGGCCATGCTCCCTCTGAAATTCTGGATAAAATCCTTCCTTGCTTCTTCCTCGCTTCTGGGGGTACCCATAGATTCTTGGGATTCCTTCAGTTGCAGCTGCATCACTCCAATCTCTGCCAGGTATTAGGTGGTGTTTCCTTATGTGTCTGTGTTATCACATGCCACTTCCTCTTCTTATAGAGACTCTAGTCTTATTGTATTAGGGCCCACCCTGATGACCTCACCTTAACTTGATTGTACGTGCAGAGACCTTATTTCCAAATAAGGCCACATTCACAGGTTCTAGGGATTAGGATTTAAACATACCTTTAGGGAGGATAGAATTCAATTCATAACAAGGAATTTATAATTCAGTTCACAAGGAGGAATTTATAAAGTATAACATTAGCAAATATATTAATAATATTTTTGTATTTTTATCACCCAAACTGCTCAGAATACTGGTTTAAACATAGAGTATTAAAAATGCACACACTGATTTGAACTTAATTTACTATTATCCCCATGGAAACATAAGGTACACTGTAGTTCCCTGATAACACTAAAGAATAAAGTTTGAAGTTAGAAAAATATGTGTACCATGTGATGACTACAACTGTTTAGTGGAACAAAAGAGATTTTCCTGGAAGTCATGGTTAATTTCTTGCTAAATTGTGTATAGTTAGAGGCAGGAGAATTTTAGACTGCATTTCTCTGCGTTTTTCTTTAGCTTCCCAATCACTTTTTCACGCTTGGAGGCTCTATTGATTTTCCTCACTGTATCAGTCTTTGGAAACAACCGTTTGCAGGTTACTTACAAAAGTCACCTAAGTAGCCATCTGGGAAGCTGATAACATAAGTTTTGATCCCATATTGACCAACTATCTAGATGTCTGACTCTGGAGAACTGTCTTCATGAGGATTGTCATGATTTTTCTAACCCTTTCTTTCTTTCCCTCGTTTTTAAAATGAAGGATTTAGAAATCTATAATATAAAATTTTTTTCCAACTCAAAATGAATTTTGTTTTTTATGGCACATCTGTGGCATCTCATAGAGTTGGGTGTGTGGGTTTAACAAGCAAACATTAAGAACATATATTTTACCACTAACTTCAGATATTCTTAAATATTAAATTATTTAAATGCAGGTATAATTATACAAGGAGTGAATGCCAGATCTTATTTTGTTTATCTACCAATACGTGCAATGGAAAGGTTTAATTTTTAGGACTCAATAATGATAATTATATTTATGACTCTGGATGCCCTTGCTGAAAGACTAAATAATTTAATTATATTCTGTAATTTAGGTGTTTGGGCCTAGAATCTTAAAATTCTTATTCCCAGTCCAGGATTTCTTGATAAGGCACCACACTGAGGCTTAATCTAGCTTTAGTTCTAGGTGTATATTTATTATGTCACAATTATTTTAAAAATATACCGGTGTTTACAGATGCTACTTCTCAATCAGCCAGAACAGTCATTCAACATGTACAACCAATCAGCAATTCTTCCACAAAAACAGGAGTTCATCACATTTACTACATGCAAAATCCATAGATTACTAATAAGCTTCTCAAACTCAGGCTCCTGGATTTTGTAAATTTTACTTAATAAACCAATTAAGCTGTATTCATTATAATCCTTGGAGGGTTATCCACCGAGACAATGCTCTTGCAACTAAATTGTCTAATTGAAATATGTTCATTCTGTCTAAAATTGCCATTGAAGCATTTTCCTGTTGCAGACCAGAAAAATTTGGATGGGATTTGGATTCATCTAGCAACTTGGGAGACAGATGGTGTTAAAAAAGATACAGATGTAGCAGCTTCCACTGATTCTTAATATGCCCCGTTTTTGTTGTCTTAAGCATTTTCATCAGTAAATGAAACACTTGTTTTAAGTCAATGATTTGCATTTTAAGTTGGGAGAAAAAAACATAAGGCACTAACTAAAAACTTGGGCTATTACTGCTGCAGGGAGGCAATTTTCCAGAAAGAAAAAAAATCCTTAATTTTTGAAAGACATGACTCTGTCATTATTCATTAATTTACTCACACATTTATCCAACAAACAGTTTTGAGCACCAGTCATGGTAGGTACCATGATAACCCTTGGGGATGGTTATATATATAATGAAACTATGATTTCTGCTCTTAGAGACCCTCTTAAGTAGAAAATGAACCATGAGCAGAAAAATGCCAAACAAGTTAAAAAAAGTTGAAAGTGCCATAAAAGATAAAGTACCATCAAAATTCAGACATGGGAGGACTATTTGTGGCCAAATTTATGAGAAAAAAATACAGTTATGTTAGAACATCTAGGCTGCTTTCAATAAATGGAGATGAAAAAGTGGGCATATGTGGCAGTACTTGAAAAACCAAGAAGACCAGAGAAAACTCAAGACTAATGAAAGGAAAAGAAACTATGTGACTACTATAGATGATTTCCAAGAGATAAAATTGGAAAGATCAGTAGTTTTGAACAACGATTAAAAGGTTTGCACTTTAGTAAGCTATAAGGAACAATTAAAATTTTTTTTTTTAGTAGAGGTAGGTTATGTTTAGTGAGGTTTACTTAGCAATGATGTATAGCATAGTTTAAAGGAACCAAAAGTCTAAGTTCCAGAGGTTCAGTTCCTAAAACTGTTTAGGACAGAACAGTGAGAACGGAAACCAAAATAAAAATGGAGTCAGATTAAGTTTAAAGGAAAAATATATAAGACTTGATGATTGACTGGATAAATAACACATGGTTGAAATGAGAGTACATGATGGAGAAGGACTGTGAGACAGAAATGTCAAAGAAGACCCAGGACTAAACACAAAGGGGATGGGAAAAGGGCTGTTGCTCCATCCAAAATAAATCAGATGGAGACACTGGATTAACAGGGAATGTGGAAAGTCCTATGGATTTTTCAAAAAGCACTGCCCAATCAAAATACAATGTGAACCCATCTTAATTTTAAATTTTCCAGAAGTCGCTTGGCTATTCTAAATTAAAATTTACATAAAACTATAATTTAACAAAAAAAGCAGGTGAAATTAATCTTAACAATATATTTTATATAAGCCAACACATGTAGAATATTGTTATTGCAACATGTAATTAATATAAAAATTATTAGATATTTTACATTAGGTTTTATACTATATTTTAAAATAATATGTATTTTACAATTATAACACATCTCAATTCAGATTTGATACATTTCAAATGGTTAACAGCCACATGTAGTCAGTGACCATTATCTTGGACAGTGCAATTTCAGAAACTCCATGTGAAAATACCCAAGAAGTTAAGTGGAAAGTTTTTGCCATCAGATGGAATAGTTCATGTGTATGTTGGTGGTTGATAAGATAGAAGTAAGAGTATGAAGAGAAATACAAGAAGGAGACAAAAACCATATTCTTAGTAAATATTCATATGTTCATGACAGGAAGGACAAAAGAAGTGAGTGGAGATGAAAAAATATTATTGGAGGTATAGGAGAAAAAAACAACACAGGGAGGCGTCATGGAAAGCAAAGGAAATAGGACACTTGGTAGGGCATGGTGGCTCACGCCTGTAATCCCAGCACTTTGGGAGGCACAGGTGAGTGGATCACCTGAGATCAGAAGTTCAAGACCAGCCTGACCGACATGGTGAAACCCTATCTCTACTAAAAATACAAAAATTAGCTGGGTGTGGTGTCAAGTGCCTGTAATCTCAGCTGCTAGGAAGGCTGAGGCAGGAGAATAGCTTGAACCCAGGAGGCAGAGGTTGCAGTGAGCTGAGATCACACCATTACACTCCAGCCTGGATGATAAGAGTGAGATTCATCTCGAAAAAAGAAAGAAAGAAAGAGAGAGAAAGAAAGAAGAAAAAGAAAAAAAATAAAAACTTGAAAACTGAAAAGTACAGAACATCAACTGTCAAATGGTACACTATGGGTTGGGCGCGGTGGCTCATGCCTCTAATCCCAGCATTTTGGGAGACTGAGGTGGGTGGATCACCTGAGGTCAGAAGTTCAAGACCAGGTTGGCTAACATGGTGAAACCCTGCTTCTGCTAAAAATACAAAGAATTAGCCAGGTGTGGTGGAGTGTGCCTTAATCCCAGCCACTTGGAAGGCTAAGGTAGGAGAATGACTTGAACCAGGGAGGCAGAGGTTGCAGTGGTCAGAGATTGCATCATTGTACTCTGGGTTTGGGCAACAGGAGTGAAACTCTGTCTCAAAAAAATAACAACAACAAAACACTATGAAGATTTTTAGAGAGTTGTTTAACTGTATATTATTGTGCTTGGCAAGAACAAGTCTAGCAGTAATATTCAATCACCTAACAGGAGTGTTTTGAAGAAATATAGACATAGCAAAACATATCATCTGACCTGACTTTCAAAATCTATTCTAGTAATTTACAGCAACAAATAAGAAAACCACATGCACACAAAGTCTTAAGGGAGAGGTCTTGCAGGTAAGAGTTCTTCAACATCTTTCCAAGTTGTTTAGCAGTGAAAATAAAAAGATGCTCTCATAGTGTGAGCATTTGATTATTTAAGATTGTCAGAGACCTGAACATGTCAATAGGCCAAAGGATCATGAGAGGATACAGATACAAGGAAAATGTTCAAATAACAGAAAGAGGATAGCTGGGTCCTGTGCCTCACACTTGTATTCTGAATAATTTGGGAGGCCAAGGCGAGTGGATCACATGAGCCAAGGTGTTCCAGACCAGCCTGGGCACCACGGCAAAAATCCATCTCTGCAAAAAGTACAAAAATTAGCCAGGTGTGGTGGTGTGTGCCTGTGGTCCCAACTACTCAGGGGGCTGAGGTGGAAAGATCACTTGAGACCAGAGATGTAGGCAGCAGTGAGCTGTGATCATATCACTGTACTACAGCCTAGGCAACAGAGTGAGACCCTGTCTCAAAAATAGTAATAATAATAATAGAAGGAAGAAATAATTCTTTTTTTTTTTGAGATGAAGTTTTGCTCTTCTCCCCCGGGCTGGAGTGCAGTGGCACGATCTCGGCTGACTGCAACCTCCGCTTCCCGTGTTCAGGTGATTCTCCTGCCTCAGCCTCCCAAGTAGCTGGGACTACAGGTGCATGCCACCATGCCGAGCTAATTTGTGTGTGTGTGTGTGTGTGTGTGTGTGTGTGTGTGTGTGTGTGTGTTTAAGAGACAGGTTGTCACCATGTTGGCCAAGATGTTCTCGATCTCCTAATGTTGTGATCCATCCACCTCAGTCTCCCAAAGTGCCAGGATTATAAGCGTGAGCCACCATGCCCGGCCTTTTGGAAGAAATAACTCTTAAAGTGTAGGTGCGTTTCTTTTCTCCAGATAGAAAAACAAAAGCTTAGTGGATATAAAAATTGAGGCAAACATATTGAAGAGATGAGGCAATGAAAACAAGTTCTATTTGTTTTGACATTTTCTAAGTATAGAAGAAACAATCATGTATAGAAAAATGTAGTGATAGCAACAAGACCCTTAAGAAGGTAGAAAACTTTTCCATGGACTATAGAGTCAACTGGAGAAAAAAAAAAGGGGGAAGTAACTATAATATAACAGCATGAGTTCACAGTGAACCCAATTAGCAGTTTCAAAAAATGCCTTCATTTGCTCTCAATTATGGATTGAGACATATCTGAGTTTGGGAATTGCCATGGCAGACATTCATGGAAACAAATTATTGATTCATTTATTATTTCACTTTTTTATTTTTAAAACTTGGCACAAATATTCTGGGTACCTACTATGCTCAAGATGTGATGCTGGAATATACTTGCAATACAGCAGTAAACAAAAGACAGTTCCTGCCCTCATGGATCTTATACTCTGATCAGGCAGAATACAAATTAGTAGGCAAATATATTACAGTAAACATTATAATAGAGCATGTACACAGGGTTTGTGACTACACACACAGTATATAAATATAAATATAAGCCCAGAACTTTAAATGTGTATTAATATGTCAGTAGGACAGTGATACTATGAAATACAAATTTGGTCTTAGTCCCCATTTTCTAACATACAACGCCTAAAGCCCTTTGATTCTTCACAACGATGAGTCTCTTGTATATACTAATGATATGACTGGTGGCTGTGGGCACCCTCAGGATGAGGGCCAGTCACCTAAAAGACTAAGACAGGATTAGAGGGTTGAGACTTTCAACCCTAACCCTCTAACCTTTAGGGAGGGGAGAGGGGCTAAAGGTTGAATTAATTACCAATGGCCAACCATACAATCTATCATGCCTATTTAATAAAGGTTCCATAAAAACCAAAAGGACTGCGTTCAGGAGTTTTTGGACTGCTGAACACCTGTGGGTTCCTAAAGGGTGGCACACCCAGAAAGAACATGGAAACTTTGCACTTTCTTCCATACCTCACTCTATGCATCTCTTTCATCTGGCTGTTCATCCCTATCCTTTGTAATGTTCTTTATAATAAACAGGTAAATGTATGTAAAGTGTTTCCCTGAGTTCTGCAGTCACTCTAGAAAATTAAAGGAACCCATGCAAGGGGTTATGGGCACTTTCCATTTATAGCCAGTCGGTCAGAAGTCTAGCTAAAAACCTGCATTTTTGACTGGTTCTGGAGTGAGGGTCAGTCTTGTGAAACTGAGCCCTCAACCTGTGGAATCTGACACTACCTCCAAGTAGATAGTGTTAACACTGAATTGAAAACACAAGGTAGATGGTGTCCACTGCAGAACTTGTTGGTGTGTAGCTAAAAATCCCCACATATCTGATGTCAGAAAGGGATGTGTAGAATGGCTGTATGAAAGTAGGATAGGAGAAACACTGATGTTTTTCTCTTTTCTTTTCCCTCCCTCCCTCCTTTCTTTTTCTTTTTTTCTATTTCTTTCTTTCTCTTTCTCTCCTCCTCTCTTTCTTTTCTTTCTTTTTCTTTCTCTTTCTTCCTTTTTTCCCTTTCCTTTCCTTTCCTTTCCTCCTTTCCTTTCCTTTCCTTTTCTTTCCTTTTCTTTCCTTTTTCCTTTCCTTTCCTTTCCTTTCCCCTTTCCTCTTTCTTTCATCTTTCCTCTTTCCTCTTTCTTTCCTTTCCTTTCCTTTCCTTTTTCCTTTCCTTTCTCTCTTCTTTCTTGTCAGAGCCTTGCTCTGTCACCTAGGCTGGAGTGCAGTGGTACAAGCTTGGCTCACTACAACCTCCACCTTCCAAGTTCAAGAGATTCTCATGCCTCAGCCTCCAGACTAGCTGGGATTACAGGCATGCACTACCACACCTGGCTTTTTTTCTTGCATTTTAGTAGAGACAGGGTTTCACCATGTTAGCCAGGATGATCTTCAACTTCTAGCCTCAAGGGATTCATTCTTTTTGGCCTCCTAAAGTGCTGGGATTACCGGCATGAGCCAGCATGCTTGGCCAACACTAAGTTTTTTCTATCTCCTCCAGAGGGCTCAATGACAGGAACAGCTCAAAGACATTACAGAAATAAAAGAAACTGACAGAAACAGCTCAAAGACCATGAAAATAAAGAAGTAAAGTGAATATGGCAAGAAAGCAAGTCATGTAAAATTTTTTTAATTTCATGGTGCATACAAAATGTATGTTTACACTGTACTATAGCCTATTAAGTGTGCAGTAGTATTGCTTCTCAAAATAAAGCGCATATTTTAATTTAAGGCTACTCTATTGCTAAAAATGCCAACAACCATCTGAGCTTCTAGTGAGTCCTAGTCTTTTGCTGCTAGAGGTTCTTGCCCCCATGTTGATAGCTGCTGACTGATCAGGGTGGTGGTTGCTAAGAGTCAGAGTGTCTTTGGCAATTTCAAAAAATAACACCACAATGAAGTTTGTCATATCAGTTGACTCTTCCTTTCATGAAAGATTTATCTGTAGCAGCTGATTCTGTTTGATAGTCAAACATCTTTCAAAATTGAAGACAATCTTCATAAACCCTACTGCTGCATTATCAATTAAATTTATGTAATATTCAAGGTCCTTTGTTATCATTTAACAATGTTCACAGCATCTTTAACAGGAGTGGATTTCATTTCAAGAAATGACCTTCTCCCTTTATCCACAAACAACAACATCTCATCCATTCAAGTTTTATCACGAGATTTCAAGAATTCAGTCACATCTTCAGGCTTCACTTTTAATTCCAGTTGTCTTTCTATTTATATCACGTTTAGAGTTATTTCCTTCCCTGAAGTTGAAACCCTGAAAGTCATCCATGAAGACTGGAATAAGCTTTTTCCAGATTCATTACTAGAATGTTCTATGTGTCATCTATAATTATGAATCCTTTCTAGAAGGTTTTCAATCTACATTGCACACATCAGAGAAATCACTATCTATGGAAGCTATCACTTCCATAGATATCACTGTATAAAATCTATTTCCTGAATAATAAGATTGGAAAGTTGAAATTACTTCTTGAGCCATGGGCTACAGAATGGATATTGTGATAGCAGGCATGAAAACATTGCTCTCCTTGTACATTTCAATCAAAACTTTTGGCAATGAGGTGCATTCTCAATGAGCAGTAATATTTTGAAAGGATTTTTTTTTTCTGAGCAGTAGGTCTCCACATTAGGCTTAAAATACTTAGTTAACTACGCTGTAAATAAATGTGCTGCCATCCAGGCTTTGTTGTTCCTTTTTTAGACCATAGGAAGAGTAGACCTAGCATGATTCCTTAGGGCCTTAGCATTTTGAGCATGGGCTTCAATTTAAAGTCACTGGCTGCATTATTTCCTAACAAGGGAGTCAGCCTGTCTTCTCAAGCTTTGAATTCAGGCATTGACTTCTGTCTAGCTATGAAAGTCCTAGATGGCATCTTTTCCCAGTATAAGGTTGTTTGACCTACACTGAAAATTTGTTGTTTATCATAGCCATCTTTGTCAATTGTCTTAGCTAAATCTTCTGGATAATCTGATGAAGCTTCTACATCAGCACTTGTGGCTCCACTTCATACTTTTATGTTATGGGGATGACTTTTTTCCTTAAACCCCATGAAATAACCTCTGCTAGCCTCCAACTTTTCTTATGCAGCCTCCTCACCCCTCTTGGCCTTCATGGAATTGAAGAGAGTTAATTTCCTTGCTCTGCATTAGACTTTAGCTTGAGTACATGTTGTAACTGTTCTGATCATTTACCGAGGCTACTATAACTTTCTCCGTAACAATAATAGTTTCACTTTCTTATTAGTTGTGTTTTCACTGGACTTGCACTTTTAATTTCCTTCAAAAACTTTTCCTCTGCATTCACAACTTAGTTAACTGTTTGCTACAAAATGCCTAGCTTTTGGTCTACCTCAGCTTTTGACTTACCTTCCTCACTAAGCTTAATATGCGTATCTTTTGATTTAAAGTGAGAGACATGACAAGAGTTACAGGAAGAAAAACAGGTTTATTCAAAAGCTGACAACTTGAAGAGATGGTGGACTAGTGTCACAAAAACCATCTCAAAATGTTCAGGCTGAGCAAGGGGATTTTAAAGAGAAAGGTATCATGGAAACTAAAGTGCAGGAATGGTGCAAGGCAGAGGTCTACACGTCTTATTCAAATGATTATCGTGAGTAAAGGACCATCTGGAAGCCTGGCTGGTGTCAGCTTCCCCATGACCACGTTGGGGATTAACTGCTAGCCAATCCCTTCTCTGGGAAAAGAATGTCCTGAAATCTTGCCTTCAAACTTGAACAGTTTCCAGACCGGTTCCTGGAAATCTTAAGCAAGTATATAGTTAGTCACGGAAAAGAACAGTGCCAAGTGCCAAGGGAGAAAGGGCAAATATATATGTTTAAAAGAGTAGAAAAAAAGGAGGTAGCTACTTATTTTGGCTACTTGGTTTACCGTAAAGTATGGGTGTGCTTTGTGGCTCCCGAAAACAATTACAACAGCAACATCAAAAGTCATTGGTCATGGATAACCATAACAGATAAAATAATAAGGAGAAAGTTTGAAAAATTGGGAGAATTACCAAAACCTGACCCAGAGACATGAAGTGAGCATATGTTGATGGGAAATAGTGCCCACAGACTTGCCCAGAGCATGGTTGCTACAAACCTTAAATTTGTAAAAAAGCAGTATCTGTGAAGTGCATTAGAGTGAACCACAAAAAAGTTAGGTATGTCTATATTTATCAAGGGCCTACTTTTGGCTTAGCTCTTTATATTATGGCTAATTAATTCTGCTTCTCTTGACTAGAATATTAGCATCTATGCCTTTCAAAATAAAACATCCATTAAATCACAAAGTTATATGTTACTTATGTTATTCAAGCTACATTTTATCAATACCTACCATGACCTACAGATAATGCTTGATAATTTTCAAGTGAAAAATATTTATCCCTGACTTTTCTCTCTCTCTCTATTATACAGCTAGTTCTAAAACATCAGCGAATTCTGTTGAATTTACCTTCAAAATGCATCCAGAATTCAACTACTTTTCATCTCAATTACTGCCATGCTGGCTAGTCATCATCATTTCCCACTTTAATGTAAAACAGATTTTAGCTGGTGTCCATGTTCCTAGCTCTGCCCTCTCTTTAACATACCAACCAGAATGATCGTTTAAAAATATGTCTGCTTTGTCACTCCTCTCTTTAAAATCCTGTAGTGCTGGGCCACTTATAATAGAACTAAACTTTTACAAATTCCTTCAATATTCATTGGATACTGTGCTCCTGATCTGATGTATTTTTCTACTAACATTCTTCCCTTTCCATCTGACCCATCATCAGCCATAATTTCCTTCTTGCAGTTCTATATTTTATTCTAGACATACTGTTTTTTCTGCAAGAAAGACTCTTCTTTCAGATATTCTTTTAGCTAGAACTTACCTCTCCTTCAAGTCTTAGCTTATATATCATCCTATCAATGATGCCTATACTAACTCCCCTTATTAAAAACTACAGACTCCCTACAAAATCTTCCTCAACTCACATACCAGATCCTACTGTCTCATTTTTATGTTTCCCACGTAGTGCTTTATAGCATACTTCATGATTGACCTATTTGTTATTTTATTTAGTGTTGTTTCTCCTCCCTAAATGATAAACTTCATAAAGAAAATTTTGTATCCCACATGCTTAGAAAATTTACTGTTGGCTAGGTGCAGTGGCTCACACCTGTAATCCTACCACTTTGGGAGGCCAAGGTGGGCGGATCACAAGGTCAAGAGATCGAGACCATCCTGGCCAAAATGGTGAAACCCCGTCTCTACTAAAAATACAAAAATTAGCTGGGCGTGGTGGCACCCACCTGTAGCTCCAGCTACTCAGGAGGCTGAGGCAGGAGAATCACTTGAACCTGTGAGGCGGAGGTTGCAGTAAGCTGAGATAGTGCCACTGCACTCCAGCCTGGCACCTGGTGACATGCGAGACTCTGTCTCAAAAAAAAAAAAAATACTGTTAATAGCAGGTGCTCCATAAATATTTATCAAATAAATTAATACTTATTTTAAATTGAATGCAAATCATTTTTCCATAAATGTGAGCACAATTCCAAATTTGTGATGATATCCTGTTGGTACTGAATTATGTACTACTCTGTCTCTGAACACATCAATAATCTTAAGTACTCTAACATTTAGTACAGTTTTAAAATTGTTATATTGAGCGTATAGGAAGGAGGTTGTGATCTTATTTTAATGAACAACAAAACCTGTCTTTACACAGACTACCACAACAAATTATGTTGTAAATAAAATTTAAGTGTGTACAACATTAGGAGTATAAATTTGATTATAATTTGCATATCATGGCTAATTCAGCAAATCCACCCTTTGTATGCCTGGAACCACATTTGGAAATACAAGGATGAAGTGAACAGAATATTACCTCTAACCCTAAAGGAACTTATATTCTGAAAGAAAAGAGAGGAGTTGTCTGATGAGAAGACTCAATGGAAGTAGCAGTAGAAAGAGATTAAGCTAAAAACAGAAAAATCCATTTAAAAACACATATTTGAAAATTACATATCAAGGCTAAGCATCTTAGAAAATTCCTGCTCAATGGGAGTATACTTAGTTTTATTACCCTTGCAAGAAGCAAAGAGATAGGCAAGAAAAGGCCAAATATCCTGTAAATTAGATTTTTGAGTTGAGTGCAACTCAAGCTTAAAATGGGTACATCATACTTTTGTGGCAATTGAAAGGCATGCTCTAGTGAGAGCAACCTCTTTTTTTCTTCCTGGAGATCTTCATCTTCTCTACACTGCAGCCATTCTGTGTACACCCTTATGCCTGCTAACTAAATGGGAATAATAATGACAACAACATGTATCAAAATAATAGTAACGGCAATAATAACACAAATATGATTCATAAACAACTATGGTTTATTTTATCTAGAAAGGGAGTAATTTATGTCATCAATGTCTAATCTTGCAATCTTCATAATACTTTCTATGGTCATTTTCTGTGGCCATCTCTACCATCCCCTTTATGACTTTATTCAGTTTTTCTCTTTAAGTGTTCAAGTACATATTCATTGTTTTTACCAACGTGTATATTCATTTTATCACCTATTGTTTCATATATATATATATATATATATATATATAGTGTTTCAAAATTTACCAAGTGTTTTATCTGTTTAAATCTATGTATGCATATCTATCTAGACATTACAAACCAAACCATCTGGCAAATATTTAATTTATCTCTACTTTAGTTATTATATACAAAGTCTCAGAAGTCCAGAGTCTAAAGATTGCCTGAGTCTCATTCTTTGAGTTTACTAATGGTGAAACAAATACATGGAAAGTTGAGTGACTTATTAAAAATCATTGACTTATGTATGAAGAAGTCACGTTTAGAAAACAATAAAATATATTAGCTATTTTTGGTGTACCTCTAATCTTCATGTAACAGAACTCTCCTTGAGTAACACATAGAAAATTGGATACAAATTTCACAGCATGGAAAATACTTCATTCAAATAATCTAAACTACTTAGTATTTAGGTGGTTTTGCTGTTTTGTTTTTTGCCAGAATTTCACTCCTTTTGTCAAGAATCTTTTTTCTGAGTGTTTAAAGCTAACATAAAGCTATGCTACAATTTTGCAAGAATATTTGATTTTAAAGATACCCATTGTTCCTACGGCAAGAACAGTACAATTCAAAATACTTTAATATGCAAAAATCAACTGTTTACGGTACCTTCTTCATCCCTCTCTTTGTACTTGAATAGATTTCAACAGGCTCTTGAAAAATGTTTCCCTCAATGACAAGAATTTTTCAAACACATTTAAAAAGAGCAACTGATATTCATTCCTTAATATAAGAATTATTTAACTTTTACATTATGAATTCAATTCCTCTTTAACCTTGTTCTTTATCATTTATAACATGCTGGAATAGTATTACACCTTGCGAAAATAAATTTTAAATGGAGGTATCTATCTTGTAAAATATATGACTAAGAAGCAGATAAATGCATATTGCAATATTACAAAATGAAAATACATATGTAAACAGTCTCTTTGCACTACAAAGATCAGATGGTAAACATATGAGATCAAAAAGCTGCGCTTGCCAGCTAAAGTGAATGGTAAATTTTGTGTTGTAACTTGAATCTTAGAGATCTCACATTTAACTGTAGGCAAACACCTCAAAAATTAAGGCCTAGGTCCAGCAGAGGTAAAAGAAGAAAATTTTGTGAATTACAACAATTTGGGAAGAATGGAAATAAAGTGTCTTGGGATCAGGAAACCCATCTACCAACTTTGACTCTGCCTACTCCTTAGCCAGGTAGTCACAGTCAACTCATTCTTTTACTTATCTATTCTATCATGCATTCATAGATCTATTAAATACTTGTTAGCATGGCCAGCTGTGGTGGTGCATGCTTATAGTCTCAGCACTTTTGGAGTCAAAGGCAGGAGAATTGCTGGAAGGCAGACAAGCCTGGACAACAGAGAAAGACCCCGTCTCTACAAGAAATTTAAAAATTAGCTGGGTGTGATGGTGCACACCTGTAGTCCTAGTTACTTGTGAGGCTGAGGCAAGAAGATTACTCTTCAGGAGTTCAAGGTTGCAGTGAGCTGTGATCATACCACTGTACTTCAGCCTGGGTGACAGAGCAAGACTCTGTCTCAAACAAACAAAGAACAAGACTTATTGGCAGGTACTATGTGCCAGGGGCTGTACTAGTGCTAGTAATACAATTCTGAACAAATAAGGAACACATGATGTGGAAGGGCTCTGCCTATGCTCCTAGTAAGCTGTACAGATTTTAAAATACATAAGAAAGGAAATTACTGAAACTTTTCAGAAGGAAAATAACATCATTTGGTTTAT
Source organism: Callithrix jacchus (assembly GCF_049354715.1). Lineage (NCBI taxonomy): Eukaryota > Metazoa > Chordata > Mammalia > Primates > Cebidae > Callithrix > Callithrix jacchus. The sequence continues at coordinate 20,767,921 of NC_133516.1, read as the reverse complement.
GTGTTTTAAAATCACACTATGTTTTTAAAAGATCATCATTTGGTTTATGTTTTTTAAAAATCATACTTTGTTCTATACATAATACATTGTTATGGATACAAGGGCAGAAGCAATTCTGAAACCACATTCACAACAATTACCTCATTGGAACATACCGAAAAGGAAGGGAAGCGACAATCACACCCACTGGTTTACTGGAGGAACTGCAATTTGCCGAGACAGAATGCTCAGTTTATGGATGAACAGTGACAAATGACAGAGCCAAGACTAGGAAAATGTTTATTGGTTCTTCCACGACAACACATTTCAATAGTCAACTACACATACATTCGATCAGCAACCTGGTGTATTAAGCCCTATGTATAATTGATCTCACAAATGTATAAAAATGTTTTACAGTTTTATCTTCAGCAGTAAAGTGAAATAGAGTAATTGGCTCAGAAAGCATCATTTCTCAGTGGTTGGATTTTTACTTGACATATTATTCCTTCTGTTATGTTCTTCAACCAAATTGAAATTAGAGAACCATCTTTGATCCGGGATATCTCTATTCACCCAAATATTATAATTCTATATCTTAAGAATCTCTGGATTTCATCTCCTTTTGTTGTAGACTCAAATTATTAATGTACAATATTATTTTAAATGAATTCTTAATAGCAATAGTTTTAGATATATTTAATATTCATTAGGCAAAAAATGCCACTAGTATATCAAACCTAGAGGCTTAGAAGAATTTTAGCTAAAAATTAAAATCAATGTAAAATTAATTGAATAAAAAATAAATAATGGTATATTTGTCAAATAGGAAAAAATGTGGATGTCATTATTAAATCACTGAAGTCTGCAAAACAGCATCCTAATAGATGGTCCTGGAATATTCACTAGATAACATTTCAAGTGACATTGAGTATATCTTCATAACTTTCTACCTCTGCTCAGGTCATTTCTTCTGACTGGAATGCTGGCTTCCTCCACTCAATTATAACCTCCTCTTCTAACATTTAGTTTAAATCTTTATTATAGCCATTAACATATATTCTATTGTGCGTTAAAATAATGTTTGGTATTGTCATCCTGCAGTGGTGGAAACTAAGTGAGAGGCGGGCTTGTACAGGCTGGATGTATCTCTGATGTTCTCTTCTGAGCAAAAGGCCTGGATTACACTTCCCAACAAGCGAATGAGCATGAAAGTACAATGTAGGTGTGCAGTTACTGTTTCCTGAACTGAACTGATTAGGCTGCTGACAAATCCAACTCCCTCAAGGTCTCCATTGTTAAATGTCACTTCAGACTTAGACAACGATGACAAGCCATAGCTTCTCCAAGACCGTATTTAAAATAAACATCCGTTGCCTGGGAACAGACCAAGTCTGACTGGCAGAGTTCTATGGACTATTTTATCAAATTAGCTCACATCAGCAAGAAATGCCTATGAGTATGCGACAGAAAAAGAGAGAAACAACGAGGGGGAGATCATTATAATCATGATGGCCATTTGAACAGAATTTTATCATTTTCTTACATTTCTTCACCTCAGGTTCATTTCATCCCTGTGACAGATACTGCGGTTACTGTTCTGGCTCCCATATTCTATTGAAATGATACAAATGAAAGTACAGGATTCGATATCAACTGCCTTCTTGCCTTCCTTTCTTCTTTTTTTAGTGGAATCTTACTTTTCAACCTATTCTCTTAACTCACAAATCATAATAATGTTTTAGGTCACATTTTATATGAAGATAAAGATCTTATATATGGATTGAATACTCTCTCTATTCATAAAAATCTTCCCTCATCAGTTAGTTTCTTGGTCTAAACATTGACACAATTTACTAGAAGAAAAAAATAGTGCTTAAAATTATTTTCATGTTAGTTTCACATTTATTGTCCTCATATTTATTTCAATTACACACACATACAAATACAAATCCTTTTAATAAACATATTCACATATGAGCTGGAAAATCATATTAATGACTAAAAACTAATTCTGAGCACTTGACATATATTATTAGTATCTACTTTTAAGAATTTCAAAGCTAGTTACTAAAGAAAATTTCCAGAACATTTTATATGATAGTATGTAATTATTTCTGCTTCTCAGAATAACATAGACGAAGTAAGATTTCATGGGAACAGAAAAAAGTTTCTTCTAGAGCCAAAACAAGAAAGAGGATCCTGAGTCAAAGGGAGAATCCATTAGCTAAAGGAAACTTGCTCAGAAGAAAAACTACTTTTCTTTGTCAGTAACTATGATGAAATAACCTGCAAGGACTGTAGCAGACAAAGTTCAGTCAGGAAAGAAGAACCACTAGGAGTATTATGGAATGAGGACTTTACTATAAGGATTGGCTGTTACTCAACTGTGAAAAGAGATAAGATTAAGTTTTAGAACAGAGGAGCTGGAGGATCAGAGTAGGCTTGCTAAGCTGCCAGTCTGAGGCACTGGCAATGGGAATCTGGGAAGTCTGGCATGTTCATCTGTTGGTATGTGACACCACATGGAGCTGTTCGGAAACTCTATGGAAGGCTGTCACCTCTGCATCTTGTGTTCAGCCCAGGGTTGCAGTTGGTTAGCAGGGCCAAAAGCCAGAAAAAACTAGGCATAAATCAGCGGTAAGTGAGGAATGCTGAACCCCACCAGTATCTTTAGGTCCACCTCTCAATGTTTTAATTGCTATGACTTACGGGAAGGAGTAACTCCTGCTTCACTTCTTCCTTCTATACCTCATGCAAGTATTTATTTTTGTCAACTCTAATTTAGAAGCATCCAGAAAAAAATCTGAAAGAATGAACTTCCCACTTAGCCAAGTTGACTCAGAAAAAAAAAAAAATCACAAAGATTTCTTGTTTGCGTTCAAGTTTCTCTGAAGCATCAGTGAATCAAAGTCATGAAATTAATAGAATGTATGTTCTAGGGAGATTTGATTCTAAAATATTTTGATGGAATTTAATTTCTCAGGCCAGGAGAGATTTTAATTAATCATTGATAATAATTGACAATATTTAGTAATCACAGAGAAAGATTGATGTCAACACTTCACATTTTTATCAACATCATAAGAATCATTAGTAAGTGAGACATTGTGGTTACAGAAAAACAATTATTTGAATTGTATGCAAATATAATATGCTTTCTCAGTTAAAGTGGACTAATCTGTACTGATCTTTCAGTTTAGCCATAACCAAAGACCAGACTTCACCAAGGAGCAGATTTCTCAATTTTCACCATGGAAACTAGAAACAAATGTTCCCTAAAATAGCCAGAATTACAAGACAAAATTTATTCAAAGAGTAAGTGGCAATGTCAATTTATTCGAATTAATACTACACACTAAGCCATTTTCATTCTCACGTATCTTAATTTAGATAAATCAAAGTGTTATTTAAACCAATCTTAAGGGTACTGAATGGAAAAATATTAAATGGACAGTTCAACAAGAGAATTAACAAGAAGTCTCCAAGAACAGTGAACATAAACAGGATGCAGAAAAGGGAGCTTCAGACAACTAGCTTGACAGAAAAGGAGGACAGTAATAATTCCTTTTTCCCATAAAAGGGGAATCAAGAGAATAGCAATAATCCTCAGCTATAGAATACCACACGGAGAAGTCTCTGATCAAATGAAAAATGCTATATACAATATAATGATTTAAAGTGGTTTACTATGGTGTCAACATAATTTTTAAAAATGTGGTTTACAGCTGGGCGCAGTGGCTCAAGCCTGTAATCCCAGCACTTTGGGAGGCTGAGGTGGGTGGATCACGAGGTCAAGAGATCGAGACCATCTTGGTCAACAAGGTGAAACCCCGTCTCTACTAAAGATACAAAAATTAGCTGGGCATGGTGGCGCGTTCCTGTAATCCCAGCTACTCAGGAGGCTGAGGCAGGAGAATTGCCTGAACCCGGGAGGCGGAGGTTGTGGTGAACCAAGATCACGACATTGCAATCCAGCCTGGGTAACAAGAGCAAAACTCTGTCTCAAAAAAAAAAAAAAAAAAAAAAATGTGGATTACATACTTACAATTTCCAGTGTCTTTTTTTTTTTTTTTGAGACAAAGTCTCTCTCTGTTGCCCAAGCCATGGTGGTCTTAGCTCACTACAACCTCTGCCTCCAAGTTAAGGTGATTCTCCCTGCCTCAACTTCCCAAGAATCTGGGATTACAGGTGCTGGCCACCACGCCCAGCCTCCAATATCCCTTTTTTAACCAATGCTTTGATAAGATGTGTCAATCAGTTATAAGTAAAATGGCATTCCTATATCCCCACTGCTGTTACAAACCTATCATGTGTTTTAAATCTAACATGGATCCATGTTTTAAATTCTGTCATTAATATCCTGGCAAGATTTTTCTCTAGCCTATCACTGCAGCTTCAATACTGCCCTTCATGCACATTCTCTCAGTCATAATAAAGTCTCTATTTTTCCTTCCTTCCTTCCTTCCTCCCTCCCTCCCTCCCTCCCTCCCTCCCTCCCTCCCTTCCTTCCTTCCTTCCCTCCCTCCTTCCCTCCCTCCAATTATATGGTAGAAGCTAAGCACGTAATCTAAAAATAATAAAATATAAGCAAAAATAAAGAAGGAAGTAGCTGTAGCACAAATAATCTGATTTATGAGTCCAAAATAGGCACACATCCTACATTCCTGAGCCTACATTGGTGAGAGAATTAGGGTTGTTTCATAGGAGACTAGCATTTGAATCAGAAAAATAGCATTGTAAAGAAGACACCTGGACAATATACATAGCAGCCAGAGGCCAAGGTGTGTGTGGCATGTTTGAAAAATAGTAGAGACTAGGCTGGGCACAATACCTTATTTTTTTAGAGACAGGTTCTCGCTGTTTCTAAGGCTGGTTTCAAAATGCTGGTCTCAAGTGATCCTCCTGGCTTGGCCTCCCAAAGGACTGAGTTTACAAGCATGAGTCACCATGCTTGACCATGTTATTTAATTAAAAGTTCAATACATTGCTTAAAGAATAACCTAAGCAGAAAAACTGGAGTTGATCATCTTTGGGTACAGTTGTAAATTTGGGCTTCATATAACTATGTAGTTGGTTCTACTGACAAACTTCCATCTTCCTCTGGTACTTGACTATATACCTAAACACACTGCTTCTCTTAGAGGATAGTACAACTAGTGCTCAAATAAGAATAAGAATAGCTCAAATAATGGAGTAAGGGCATGGTAGAGGAAAGTTGTATGAATAGTTTGGTTATGAGAAATTTGTTTTGGAATGTTTCTGCAATGATAACTAGTGTTATATAATGCAATTCCTTGTTTCGTGGGCACTACTTCAGTAGGAAAATGCTTTCAGGGTTAAATCAAGAAAGTAGTGCTCTTTAATGTGGAGGAATAACAAAAAGATTTCTATCAAAATATTCCATTATAATGTGTGATATAATATTTAATTACTTATTAATGTTTGATCTACATATTATAGTATATTATATTCCATCAAACCTCATTCTCATCCACAAAACACATCATTTTGGTCCCTGGATAATTAAAATTTCAGGGTTCTCTTTTCCGTTTGAGTCAGGATAGCACATCTTTGAAATCTACCTGAGTAAAAGGCACGGTGTTAGAGTATATATCGTTCTGCTAGCATAGAGATGTTACATAAGTACAGATTGGTTACTAGAGTCACAGACTCAGGACATAAACTGCTAGCTAGTGCTTCTATGAAGCAATGCATACTACAATTGGAAGTGGAGTCTGAAGATGTGACTGAATTGCTACAATCTCATGATCAAACTTGAATGGATGAGGAGTTGCTTCATACGGATGGGCGAAGAAAGTAGTTTTGAGATGGAATCTACTCCTGGTGAAGATACTGCAAATGCTGTTGAAGTAACAACAAAAAATTTAGAGTATTACATAAACAGTTGATAAAGCAGCAGCAGGGTTTAAGGAGATGGATTGCAGTGTTGAAATAAGTTTTACTGTGGGTAAAATGCTATTATATAGCATCACATGCTATAGGGAAATCCTTTGCAAAGAGTCAGTGGATATGAGAGACTTCCCTGTCTTATTTTAAGAAATTTCAGCAGCCACCACCCGGATCAGTCAGCAGCCATTAACATTGAGGCAAGACCCTCAACCAGCACAGATTATGATTTGCTCTAGGCTCGGGTGATCACTAGCATTTTTAGCAATAATTTTTTAAAATTAAGATATGTAAATTGGTTTTTAGACATAATGCTAATGCATACTTAAAGACTGCCATAAAGTGCAAGTATAACTTTTTAGGCATTGGAAAACCAAAAAAATCCTTGTAACTCACTTTATTGCAGTGTTTGCTTTAATGCAGTGGTCTAGAACCAAATCTGCAATATTACCAAGTACCTGTGCTGTAAAGCAAAAAATAGTCCAAAATCACATGGCAATAATTAATTCAGGTTATATCTGTGAAGCAAAAATAGTCTGTTGATTTAAATCAAATGTTTAAAAAATGTCTATAATGGAATTTTTTGTTTCTGTGACTCCAAAATTTTGACAGAATGTCTTACATGGTTGGATCTTTCTTTACTTTCTTCATTTACATTTGCCACACTTATAGGAAAAATCAATTTTGCTATTATGTTCTGTGGAAAACAGTCTATGAGGATTCTCATTTAAATGCTGATAGAACTAATAGATATTTGAAATAAATACTTAAACACTATAATTAATAAGAATAAAAAAATTATGAGTTAAACAACACTTTGGCACATTTAAAGGTGTTTAAATTATGGCTCTGGAAATAAATAGAAATGTTTTCTAGCCTGATAAGAGATACTAGTGATGAGAGTATAAAAAAAGTCTTACCTTTATAATGTCACACATAAATTTACACATTTTGTTCACTTTAGTTTTTCTTTCTTTTTGTTTTTTTACATACCTGGGAACATGCCAAAGGAATGATTATATGACATATTCTATCCTCAAAAGTATAATATTATTTGGAGTAAATATATGCAATCATGGCAAATATTTTTGGCTAATTAAAAATAAAAACCAATTTCATAAATATGATAAAGGAAATCTTTTTTTCTTTTTGAGATGGAATTTTGCTCTTGTTGCCCAGGCTTCAGTGCAATGGCACCATCTCGGCTCACTGCAACCTCAGCCTCCAGGGTTCAAGTGATTCTCCTGCTTCAGCCTCCCAAGTAGCTGGGATTACAGGCACCTGCTGCCACACCCAGCTAATTTTTGTGGTATTTTTAGTAGAGATGGGGTTTGACCATGTTGGCCAGGCTAGTCTCAAATTCCTGACCTCAGGATATCCACCCACCTCGGCCTCTCAAAGTGCTGGGATTACAGATGTGAGCCAACCTGCCAGGGCTGGAAATCTTTAAAATATGTGACAGGTATCATATTAATGGTGAATTTTTTAAAGCTTTTCTTCTGTAACAATAATGTCTGTGATAAACACCACTTTTTTTTTTTTAAACACTTGGCTGGATGTTCTAATGACTACAATCAGAAAAGGAAATAAAAGGCATAAACATAAAAAAAGGAAAATATTGTCATTAAACAGATGACATATTTTGTATGTATAAAATCTAAACAGTCTATAAACTAAGCATTTAAATTAATGAAAAAATTCAGTAAGGTTCCTGGACACAAAAGTCAATTGAAGTTAGTTGCATTTAAATACAGTGGCAAATATATTTTTAAAAATCAAGAAATTTGTACTGTTTATAAAAGGATAAACGTAAGATTTTTACCAGAAAACTACAAAATAGTGGAGACAAAAATTAAAGGGGTCCTAAAAAATAGAGTGAAATATCATGTTCAAGGATTGAAAGACACAATTTACAAAAATATCAAATCCTCACAAATTGATCCACATATTAAAAATGAAATATCATTCAGAAACCTAGAGTCCTAGAAATTAAATTTTAGTTGTGGGGGAGGGTGATTAAAAGTTGATTTTAAAATTTATGTGGAATCATAAATAGCAAAAATTTATAAGGCAATTTTAACATATTTTAATACATTATTATATATTAATTATATTGTATTTATGAATATATTATTTATATTTTAATATATAGATTTACATTAAAATATTATCTATATGAATTATATTAATATATTAATTATATATTGTATATTATATTGTATGTAATATTGCATAGTATATATATGTATTGTAATGTAACTAACATATATATATGGTCACCTGATTTACGACAAAGGTGACACTACAACACAGTGGGAACAGAGAGATTCTTCTTGGCAAATGGTATTGAGAAATTAGATACCCCTTCAAATATTAACTTATAATAGATCTAGATATAAAAGATAGATAATTTAAATATAAAATATAAACAATAAAGCTTTTAGAAAGGAGCAAAAGAATTCTTTGAATTTTTTGATGACTTAAGGTAAGCTTTCATCAACAGGACATACAAAACTTCGTAGTAAAAAAATTAGATGAATGGGATAAATTAAGATTAAGAGCATATGTTCATTCAAATACAGCTCTAAGAGAATGAGAAAGAAAGACACAAGATGTGGAAAACATTTACAATACATATATATGCGACAAAATCTTACGTCTAGACTATATAAAACAAAGCAATGATAAAATGAATAGAAGCTAATAGAAAAATGAGCAAAGACTTGAGAAGGCACCTTACAACAAACAAACAAAGACAAACAAAAAGTTGCTCAACATTTAGTTATAAGAGAAATACAAGCTAAAACTAAAATGCTGTAGCAATCACAACCACCAAAATTAATTAATACAAGGAAAAAAGTACTGAGATTTAGTTAAGTTAGGAACAATGGAAAATCTTATCCACTACCAAGTAGAAGTATACATGTGTATACTTTGAAAAACTCACACCATATAATCCAAGAATTCCATGTCCAGGCATGTATCCAATGTAAATGCATGTTTATGTTAACTTTTAAAATGTACATGAATACTTATTGCAGGGCTCCTTATTGAACTAACCATCTACATTGTTGTATAGATGGAATACTACACAGTGATGAAAACGACAAATCTTAATTACATACACCACATATGGTTCTCACAAAGAAAATGTGAAGCAAAAGCAGCCAAATTTAAAAGAGCACCTACCTAATGCTTTCCTTTACACAGAATGGAAATAGGCATAACTTATCTTTGTTGGGGGTCAGGATAGTTCTTTATTCTGTGTAGTGTAGTCACTGGAAGGAGGGATAAAAGAGGCTTCTCTGGTGGCTATAATATTGTGTGTCTTAATATGGGTGTTCATTATGATTAAATGCCTGTTTTTAGCTTATGGAAAATTAATTGCAGTTTATACTTAAAATTGTTCTGCTTTTCTCAGTTATACTTCAATAGAAGTATAGAATAGAAAATTATCTAGATGCATGAAGTATATATAGCAGAAATGTTATACATTTTACTTTTTGAATTATTTTTTAGGATAAATTACTGATAAAGAATTTCTAGATAGAAAGTGTAAAATATTTGCAGTTTTTACTGCAATATTACCAGAACACTCTCCATGAATAAAGCCAGATTTCTATTAAATTTACATACATAAAAGGCAATTGTATCTTTATAGCCTTAGCTGTATTTGATTTTAACAAGTTTTTCTGTTTTTCAAAGGAGTCTACTCTTTTTAAATTTTGTTTATACCTCAAATATTGACTTACTGTTTGTTTTTTCCTTTTGGAGGAATTATCTATACATATCCTTTCACAATAAGTAGGCCAAGAATTTAGCTCCATGTTAAAATGTCTCTCTGCAAAGATATTCCTGCCTTCAACTTCAAACAGAAAGAGTGATAGAACACACAGTTTTCAGAGAGTCATAAACTAAGAAAGCAGTCTAATAGATCTTGTGCTGGTAATTATGAGTCTCTAACTGCTGAGTCAGAGCTCATTAGAGAAAATATTAGGGGATTAGGGGGCTGCATGTCTCTCACTGATTGTATGTGCAACATCTATGAACTGTAATGGGATTAACGTGGATACAGCCAGGAGCTTTTCAATAGTCAAATTTTAAAATAACCATTTTCTAGCTGCAGTGATACACTGCAGGTTTCTCAGTAATATGGAACTCTTGGGGACCTGATTCATTTAGCCTTTGACTTCATTTAACACAGAATACCCACAGGAAACCTTTATGGTGTTTTAAGTGTGTTTGCTATCTTGTATTATTGCTTATACAAACAGTTATGTTTGCCAGCTCTATTTTTTTTGGCCATAGTATTTTTCAGTTTTTGTCATCAGACTTGCTCTTATGCACTTACTTGAATAGAGAAAAAATGTTTTTACAATTGAAATAAGTCTTAGGTTTGCCATAAATGATTTTTTAAGCAGATGGTTTAAAAAAACATTTAAATGGAAATTTTACATTCAAAAAGCATAACTCTGTTTTCTTCATCAAATCTTTCACTGGCCATCTAATTGCTGGGTCTCTGGAGTTGATTAAGGAGCTGACTATAAAACCTGGGTCCCTAATGCCATTAGAAATAATAGTGGAAAATTGTCTTTCTAGTTTTCAGTGGGACAGTGGGTAAATGTCCAAGAAAATCATGATTGCTATATCCCTTCTCTTGATATTCCAAGTTTTAAGAAACACAAGCCCATTTTTCAGAGAAATAAAACTAATAGTGTTGTACATTTTCAGATTTAGGAATGAATTCATAAAAACACTTGGTAAATGTATAATTATTAAAAGTTCATCCACATTAGGCAGTCATTATGGACTTATAGATTAGTGGTCCTTAAAATTTTTAGTGTGATCAAGATCACCTGTAGGGTTTGTTACAACAAAGATTGTTGGCCCCACCCATAAAGTTTTGATTCATTTGGTTTGTATTGCTAAAAAGGTCCCAGGAGATGCTGATGCCTCTGGTCAGGAGATTTCACTTTGAGAACCACTGATATATATAAAAGCTGTAGTTCAGTGGCCAGGTGGAAAGGCAACTAGAAGCTGTTTCCCTGTAGTTCAGATAACTCCATAGCCTCACTTCCATTCTGAAAACTCTACTGGAATGTAAATTTTTGATTATGTCATGTTAATTTAAGAATAATACTATTTCTATTTTATTTACTGATATGGTTTGGCTGTGTCCCCACCGAAATCTCACCTTGAATTGTATGTCGGGCAGGGACAGATGGAGCTAATTCAATCATGGGTGCAATTTCGACCATACTGTTCTCACAGTGGTCAATAAATCTCACGAGATCTGATGGTTTTATAAATGAGAGTTCCCCTGCACACTCTCTCTTGCCTGCTGCCTGTAAGACATGACTTTGCTCCACCTTTGCCATCCACTATGACTGTAAGGCCCCCCCCCAGCCATGTGCAAATGCAAGCCTATTTAAACCTCTTTCCTTATAAATCACCCCATCTTTTATACATCTTTATTAGCAGTGTGAGAATGGACTAATGCATTTACAAAATGAGTCATTTAGTAAGTATTGTCTTTTATTGGCAACAAAGCTTGTCACATCATAGGTGTGCTTGGGCACAGCAGGTGAGACTGGCTCTCTGAGGGGACAGCTTCTAGTTGTCTCTCGACCCAGCCAGTGCTGCTGTCTTCCTCTGATGCCCCAATCTTAGCCCCACCACACACTTTAGTTATTCCTCTGACCCCTGCCCTTGTCCTCACGTATTCTCTATGAGGAATGTTCTGAAGTTCTGCAAGATCTATCTGCATGCTCCAGAAGCTTCTCTATAGTCTCTTTAGTGATCATTGCCAAACAGTAGGGCAGTCATTTCTGATATATTTATGTTTCAATTATCAAACACTCACCCCATCTCCATACTCCCCCCTTTTTTTTCTTTTCACACAGCATCTTTGTCTTTTGATTATTTGGAAATCTTCAAGTAACAGAAGTTCAGTGAAAGTGCTAGAGATCACTTCACCACAATATCTTTATGAACCTTTTAATGCCATTTTCATGACAGCACCTGGGCAGGGCCTTCTGTAGACGACACAGAAAGCAGGCCAGTCTTTCTTGCATAGCCCACTTAAAACACTCTTTTGCTAAGCACCGCTTGACCTACATTTTCTGACGCGTCCTGGTCATGGCATGGTGTTCGGCATCTCTAAGAAACCAGACAGATGCTCATCGCCCTGTTGAAGGATCTCAACTTACCTTAAATAGCAGAGCAAAGGGAAAGCTCCATCCTGCTCTTGACAGGCAAGATGGCTTAAAATGCCTAGTCAAGCTTGCATCATAGTTCCCAATGCTGGTATTCCATTTAAGCACTAATAATGACTCTCAATTAATAACATAAATTAATGCAGAAGAGTGATTGTATGCTCAGCTACTTGTTGTTTTAATGTAAGAAGGGTTAAAGCATGCCAGCCCAACGTTATTCTGTCCTCTCTGACAATTTGCGTGAATTTTTGCATATGAAGTTAATTTCAAACTGCACTAAACACATTTTGGCTCTCAGAGGGTTGTCTCTAGTTTTAATCTACTTTAATACATTATACATTGTTTCCTTTAGAGTTGTGCAGCTTTATTTACATTTAATGGAGTTTAACTCAATTCAGAAAAGCATCCTATGATATCCTGCTGTTTTCGAATCCTGGAATAGCCTTGCCTCTCCTGCCCCAACCCCACTCTTCTCCATCCATGGAAAGTCTCATCTTTTGAGGCACAGCTCAGATTCCTGCTCCAATTATTTTTTCCATCCTCATGTCCCTTGGTCTGGTCCTCTACTGAGTGATTTTATATCACTTGGCCTTATTTGAGTCATTTTTTTATTCACTATTAGTACTTTGTAAGGTGCTTCCCATATAGAGCAAATCAATAATTTATCTTAATAAAAAATCACTAATTCATTAAGTAGTTACTAAGTATTAATTAAATTTCTGGTCCTATGCTTTCTCAGCTTATTACTATCCAAAAACTATGACAGTTTACATCTTATATTTGAAGATAAAGGCAGAGATATCTTTGTAGCCTGAAAGAGAAAGTGAACATGGTTGCTCTCCCAGAGAAATTCACAGTCTAGGGAAGAACACAGGTATGCAAACCACAAAGTATAAAACAAGGTGACAGTTTTCTAATAGAGGTACTTCCAGAGTGCTCCGACAGCATTAAAAAAGACAGAAATCTTTAATTCTAGGGGATTGGGAAGAAATTTGCATAGGGTGTGACATATGAGCTGAGTCTGAAAATACAAAAATCACTGGATAGCAGAAGAAAGAAAATATCACCTAGAGTGAATGACTTATACAAATGACAAAGCTGTGAATAGACATGGTAGGTTGGGGAAAGAGTAAGTAGTTTATTTCCTGGAGAGTTTCATGCAACAAAGGAAGTTTCAGGAAGTGAATGCATGCTTTCAGTATTAGCCAAATACTTTTGCCTCCTATTTGTGTCTTTGTAAATGCATAATATTCTATAATGGAAGGCAAGGGAGTTAATGAATGTAAAACCACACCTCTATCAGTCAAGAAAGTACTCATTATCTTTGCCATTAGTCTCTCAAGAGTTGCGTCCCCCAAAACAGAAAACTAAATCAGGCTAGTTGAGATTCAAGGCAATAGGTGTATCTTTGTTTTATTCATAAAATTGGCATTTATTGAGAATCAACCATTTACGTGATGCTGGATTGATTACTAGGTACAAACACAATTCAATGAATGTAACAAAGGAAAAGGCAGACATAAGTAACAATATTATACAATACATATTATACAACACTGTACAATATTGTACAATACAATATTTTAAGCATATTCTTATAAAGAGAATATGCTTAGTGTGGGAGTGTAGAGCTGAGAATTATGACTCACAGCAAGAGGAATATGGGAGTGCTTCAAAAGGAAGGTAGCAACTTTGGCCAATTTTCCACTAAGGGTAGCATTTGAAACAGGGGAAAGGAATCTTAGCCAGAGAAATTGGAACAAAAACAGTCAGTGAGTTGTAAATGTGTATAATAAATTTAGTAATCCGGATAGCCCATTTTGATTTGGGGACTTCTTGCCTTACCTCTCAGGGCCAATGCACTAGTAAAAAAAAAAAAAAAAATAGAAACATTGTGTCACTAATTAATTTTACAGAATCTGGAGACTGATGAAATGAAGAGCACCTGAAAGCTTAAATTCAATGTCACTCAACAGAAACAGATTAAATAAGCAGCTTCTTTAAAAAGAAAGAGAAAGAAACAGTTGCTGTGAATTTTTTTAGAGACACACATAAACTATTCTCCTCTGTTGGTGCCATTGACACATAAATTATTTAAAATAAATTATGTAGATTTATCTTAATAAGAATAAATGAGAACATCATTGCAACAAAGCAGGAGCTTCTTCCGTAACTGTCTGCGTCAGCATCATTAAGTTCTGGAGAAGCCATCCTTGGGTAAGCATTAATACGTTATTTATGGTTAAGCTTCCTTAGACTTGGAAGCACTTCGGCAATATGCTGACAACACAGATCAACAGAACACACTGAATAAGCTGACCTTTGCTAATCTTTGGAGTGAAGAATATTTATGAAGCTAAATTTTCTCTTAGAGTTCAAGGCCTAGATCAGAACTGTTGCTCAGGTTCTGTCACGCAATAGAAAGAACAATGGTATGGAATTTGGAGTCAGAAGGTCTGAAGTTGAGTTGTTGTCCCGCCACTTACAAGCTGTTTGACTTTCATCAAGGCCCTCAATCTCTCTGAGACTCATTTTTCCCTTTGAATACAAGAATAATTAATTTATGCATTGTCTACATATTTGCTGTGAGAATGACAAGGTAAAAAAATCAGTGTTTTATAGATTTATAATTGCCCAAATTAATATTATTACTTTTATAGTTAGAGTCTCATAAAGAAGTGTTGCTATAAGTAGGTTGAAATAAACTGAGGATTTTTTCATTTTTCCTTTCTTACTACCTGTTAAAATTATCTGCCCAGAGATCCCATTAGATGTTACTTGTTTATATTCATGTGTTCTTTTTTCTCTTACACTTTCTTCTAAAGAAAAGCAATTTTAAGTGACAGTTTCTCACTCTTAGGCCTTTTGCCATTTCCTCAAATTGCAAAGCTTCTCACATTAGCCCATCTGGTATTTGGAGTAAAACATACACCCCCGTGATGTGCTAATTGTCTTAAGAATGTGGCCTCACAATTGTAATTAGTTCTTTTTACACAATTTCTTCCTGCCATGGATAGTATTTTTGTGAATAATGATAATATGGGATTATCTGTGTCAGAGCAACAGCCCATTGTTTTCTAGAACAAGCCTCTCAGAAGTCAACAGAAGATTTGCCTTCTATAAAGGGCTGCAACTGTCCTTGTCACTCTATTGCTACATCTTCTGTGGAAGTGATCTCAAAATGGACCCTTAGACAAGATTAGGGAGATCAGCTGCTGAGGTAGAAAGCAATTAACATACTAAAACATTCTTTCATTGTACCCCCAAAAGACACAAGCTGAATATAAATACATTATTGAAATACTGATGCAGGCATAATAAGAACTGTAATTTAGCATGTCTGAATATAATTTTTTTAAATCTGGTAATTACCATTAGTATTTATATGCCATATATCTTTATGTAACTCTCAGATGATAAGGAGGTAATTCTGGCAACAAATGTGCTAAGACTTTAGCAATATTTGGGATGGGAAAGAAGATTTGGGAGTTATTTTCCCAGGGATATTGAGAAACTAAGCTCTAATGACAGCTCGAGGCCAAGGCTAAGCAATAAAGGCACTAAAACACAAAACTGCAATACGTTAAACAGTGTGTTATAGACAAACTTCTAGAAAATAAGAAATTGTGAGTTAAGGTGGAGGTGATATAAATGGAGAGAAATATATCAAAGAGAAATTGGGAAAATGAAATTGACAAGTGTGAAGAAATGTTTGTATAAGGGGGTTGAGGGAGAAAAGATTAAATAGTAAAGAATAATTTCCAGGTTTCAGGTTTGAAGTAGTAGGTGATACCAATAATTCATACAAGAATTATGGTGAAAAATTATTTTTCAAAAAGGACAAAAGGTATATTGATAATTTGAACATTCTAACATGGATATGCCTTTGGAGTTCAAGTAGAAATATCCAGTAGGTATTTGAGTTGTTTGAGCTCCCTATATATTTTGGACACTGTGGGAATATAAATTAGTACAGCCATTATGGAAAACAGTATGGAGGTGTCTCAAAAAAATTAAAAATAGAACTACCATATGATCCAGCAACTGGGGGCAGTTGCTATGGTTTTAGTTCTGTGTGTGTGTGTGTGTGTGTGTGTGTACATACATACATTTATTTATTTTATAAAATAAATCAGTATGTTGAAGAGGCGTCTGGCCTCTCATGTTTATTGCAGCACTATTCACAATAGCCAAGATACAGAATCACCCTAAGTGTCCATAATGGATGAGTAAATAGTGAAAATGTGGTATATCTACACAATGGAATACGGTTAGGCCAGAAAACAGCAAAAAATCTGCTCTTTGCAACAACATGGATGAACCTGGAAGACATGTTAAGTGAAATAAGCCAGGCGCAGGAAGACAAATACTATATGATCTCACTCATATGTGAGATCCAAAAATAGTTGATTTTATAGAAAAAGAGAGTGGTAGAATAGTTGGTTATCAAACTGCGGGATGGTATGGGAAGAGGGGGATGTGGGGAAGCTGATCAAAGGATACAAATTTGCAGTTAGCTAGAAGAAATAAGTTCAAGAGAGCTATGGTACAGTATGGTGACTAGAGTTAATGATAATGTACTGTATTCTTGAAAAATGCTGAGTGGCTGCTAAAAATTCTTACCACAAAATGATGTCATTTTGGACACTGGACGTAGATCCTGGCAAAGGTTTCATGGCAAAGACTCCAAAAGCAATTTTGACAAAAATAAAAATTAACAAGCGGTACCTAAGTAATCTAAAGATCTTCTGCACAGCAAAATAAACTATCAACACAGTAAATAGAAAAACTACAGAATGGGCAAAAATATTTGCAAGCTATTCATTCAAAAAAATTCAGATATTCTGTAAGAAAGTTTAAAACAAATTAACATGCAAAAAACAACTTCATTAAAAAATGGTCAAAGGACATGAACAGGCACTTCTCAAAAGCAGCATATGGCCAAGAAACATATGAAAAAAATGCTCAACATCACCAACCATTAGAGAAATGTAAATCAAAATCATAATGAGATATCATCTGATACTAGTCACAACGGCTATTAAAAAGTCAAAAAATAATAGACACTAGCAAGGTGGCTGAGAAAAGGGAATGCTTATACTCTGTTGGTAAGAATGTAAACTAGTTCAGCCAATGTAGAAAACAGTTTGGGGTTTTCTCAAAGAATTTAAAACAAACTACTATTTGACCCAGCAATCCCATTACTGGGTATATACCCAAAGGAATAGAAATTATTCTATCATAAATATACATGTATATATATGTTTATTGCCACACTATTCAGAATAGCAAAGACATGGAATGAATCTAGATAGTCATAAGTAGTAAACTGGATAAAGAAAAATGTGCCACATATACACCATGGAATACTATGCAGCCATAAAAAAGAACATGATTATGTTCTTAACAGCAACATAGATGAAGCAAGAGGCCATTATCCTAAGCAAATTAACAGGAGAACACAAAACCAAATACCACATATTGTCTCTTATAAGTGGGAACTAAACATTGAGTACACATGGACACAAAGAAGGGAACCATAGATACCAAGGACTACTTGAGAGTGGACTATGGGAGGAAGGTGAGGACTGAAAAACTGCCTCTCAAGTGCTATGCTCATTACCTGGCTGATGAAACAATAGTACACAAAACACCAGCAACATGCAATTTACCCTGGTAACAAACCTACACATGTACCCACTAAACCTAAAATAAATATTGGAAAAAAAAGATAATCATGTGAGATAATGCATATATTAATTAGCTAGATTTAACCATATCACAATGTATATATACTTAAAAACGTCATGTTTTACATGACAAAACAATATAAAGATATAAACAATATAAACAATATAAAATAGGCACGTCCTTCTTCTTGGACAACAGAGTAAGGAAGGTAGTTCCACTATAGATAAGTTCGGGATAGTTGGATAGGAAATAAAGGCAGTCTCAATGTGTCTATTCATGTCTAAACAAGCTTTTTTATGCATGCCTATTTATATACACAAAATTGGCTTTGGGAGGAAAATATGCACAAACTATGGTTGATCATATTAAAAAAGAATTGTCTTACTCATCATATTTTTTTAATGCTATTTGTGAACTACATCTAAAGCAGTTTCTTGTCCCAGTATCTAAGACTCAGGGCTTGAATTAAGCAATTCACAAAATTATAGATTATCTTCTTTCCTTCTAAATATTTATGGAATTGTTTTCCTTAACAAATAAAATACTGTGAATTGAAAATCCAATAGTTTCTGGATTAGAAAATCTCTCTATCATGTTCAAATGCTATCAGCAGATAACTTTCTAGAGATAAATGTTAACATTTTCAAAAGGAGTAGAGATGCATTTGTTTTCATATCAAGAAGAATGTCCCTTCAGAGAGGACTATTGATTTCAAAAAGAATAATGGCTGACTAAAAATAACAGTAGCGGTGAGAAATGATACTGCTGTAATTTCTTAGTAAAGTCTCAAAAAAAAAAAAAAGAAATCAGATTAGGCAATTAAGGCCAAATACGTCTAATTCTTGCATGAAGAAACACCTTCTCTAATACATTCAGGACAAAGATTGTACCTTGATCATTTCTAAAGCTCCAGAACCTGGCACAATATCTAGCTAAGTATAGAAGATGTAAAGTATGGAAAAACAGGTAGAAGTAAATAATTTGCATTGAATATAAAATAGAGAAAATAAGTCATAACGAAAGAGAGAAATCATAGAAGGGTTGAATAAATTGTGGTATATGACCGCAAAAGAGCAAGAACTCTTGCCTAATCAGATGTAGTGTCCGGATAAGATGGTTCCTGATGGTCAGACCACATCTGACCATCCATAAGATGGCATACAGTTCCGGATGCCAAAAAGAACCTTACAGAAGAGTAAATAGTCTAGGAGCCATGTCACGGAAGATGAAACAATTATAATTGTGTAATCGGAAAAAGAGAAGAGTAAATACTTATAGAATAATTATATGAAAGATTAAACTAATTCTTGTGATTTCAAAGGGATGTAGAGAATAGGGGTTTGGTTTCTTTTTTGGAAACTGTAACTGCCAAGGGTTGAGCCAATTACATTGGCTACACTTTGTAGCACCTTTCCATCACTGGTTTTTACCATTATTCATCCATTTAATTATACTTATCTGGTTCCTGAATGATGGGCAACAGGATTGCCTCAAATATCTGCCCTTTCTGTCCCTCATACCACCACTACAAATAAGCCATGAAAAACATTTCTCTATGTGTCCCTTTTTGGACCTATGTGAGAATTTATTTGTATGTGTATTGGTCAGGGTTCTTTAGAGAGAGAACCAATAGGATATATCTGTAGCTATGGAGAAAAAGATATAGATATATGAGAAAGGACTTATTAGAGAAATTGCCTCATACAATTATGGAGGCTAAGAAATTTCACAATAGGCTTTGCAAGCTAGAGAACCAGGAAAGTAACCTGGCTTACTCTAAGGCTGAAAGCCATAGAATCACTGAAGCTGATTATATAATTCTCGGTCTGAGGCATAAGGCATGAGAACTCAGGAAGTTGCTGGGGCAAGTCCCTAAGTCCAAGGGCTGGGGATCCAGAAGTTCTGATGCTCAAAGGAAGGAGAAAAAGTGTTCCAGCTTCAAGAAAGAGAGAATGAGAGCAAATTCCCTTTTCCTCTGCTTCTTTGTTCTAGCCAGGCCTTCAGCCAATTAAATGGTTCCCGATCGACTTTGGGTGAGGGTAGATCTTCCTTACTCAGTCCACTAATTCAAATGCCAGGCTTTTCCAGAAACACCATCACAGACATAACCAGAAATAATACTTTACCAGCTATGTGGATATCCCTTAGGTAGACATTTTAAATTAACTGTACAGCATATGTATGCAAAAAAAAAAAAACACAGTTTTGTCAAAAGTTATCCCATTCCTAATTTGCCTATGTGGTACTGGATTAATCACCGGAATACCTGCCCCATTCTCTAATCTTGCCAATAGTGGATGAAGGATGCTCTCCTTCTAGCAATACTGATATTATCCAGCATTCTAATTTTTATCAGTCTAATAGTGGTAAAATGGCATCTTATTTTAGTTTTAATTTGTATTGATGTTGTCACTATTGATTTTCAATATTCTCTTTTTCTGCTTGCTAGTTTTTGTTTATCTGTAAATGGTCAATTTATATCCCTTCAAATGTGTCTATTATAGTTACATTACTTGTAACTATAATATATGGAAATTCCTAGTCAAATTTGGACAGCAAAGAGAGTTTTTCCCATACTAATTTGGTCTAGGGTGTCCTTAGCTGAACCACAAATCTTTATTTCTTTATTTAATTTTTTTTAAGTTTTATTTTAAGTTTAGGGCTGCATGTGCAGATTTGCTATATAGGTAAACTTCTGTCATGAGTGGTTGTTGTTTTTTGTTTTTGTTTTTTGTTTTTTCAGATGGAGTCTCGCTCTGTCACCCAGGCTGGAGTGCAGTGGTGCCATTTCAGCTCACTGTAACCTCCACCTCCTGGGTTCAAGCCATTCTCCTGCCTCGGCCTCCTGACTAGCTGGGACTACAGGCACACACCGCCATGCCTGACTAGTTTTTTGTAATTTAGTAGAGACGGGGTTTGACTGTGTTGCCCAGACTGGTCATGAACTGCTGAGCTTAGGCAATGTGCCCGCCTTAACCTCTCACAGTGCTGGGATTACAGCCTGTCATGAGTGGTTTCTGTTGTTGTTGTTGTTTTTGTACAGATGATTTCATCACACAGGTTTTAAGCCTAGTACCCATTAGTTGTTTCTTCTGATCCCCTCCCTCCTCCAAACCTCTACCCTCTTGTGGGCCCCAGTGTGTATTGCTCCTCTCTATGTATCCATATGTTCTCATTGTTTAGCTCCCACTTATAAGTGAGAACATGTGGCATTTGGTTTTCTGTTCTGCATTAGTTTGCTTAGGATAATGGCCTCAAGCTCCAGCCATATTTCTGCAAAGGACATGACTTAATTTTTTTAATGCCTGCATAGTATTCCATGATGTGTATGTACCATATTTTGTTTATCCAATTTGCCATTCATGGATATTTAGGTTGGTATCATAGTTATTTTTTATGTAATTAATTTCATCATAGTTCTTCTCCATGGGTTATTACTTAATAAAATTTTAAGAAGTCTTTCTTAGTCATTATATCTTGAAGGAAAACTGCTAAGTTTCCTAATACAAATTTATAGTAGAGGAATATTTGCTTTAACATAGAGAAAAGTTTTCTAGGCATTAGAAATCATCCAATTTAAAAAAAAGATTTACCTTGGAGGACACTAAATGTCTCCACCTCTGAAGTATTTGAGGTTGCTGTGAAGGGTCACTGGCAAATAAATTTGACTAGATTGCATGGTTAGGTCTTATAGAGAGAGGTTGAGAATATTTACTGATGATTCTCTGTAATCTGAAAAAATTTGAAAGAAGACAAACTCTACCTAAGTACAAGAATAAGAAACAAATTCTAATTATGCAAGAGAATATTACATAGTAATAAGGTTGAATGATGCACGTAAAAGCAGGAATAAATCTTAGATATAATCTGGAGTGGAAACATGAAATTGCCTACCATACATTATGGTATGAAATTATGTAAATAATTAAAAATTATTAAATGTATAAATTTTACTGTTTACAACTCTGTTTTGGAAATAAACTGTTAGAAAGTTATCAGAAATGATGGTGGAAGAGATAAACAAGGAATGGGGAAAATTTAGCTATATAAGCAATATTTTATTTAAAAGAGAACTTTGAATCAAAGAAGGCAAGATGTTAAAAATTGTTAAATCTGAGAGAGGAACCCATATATGTATCTCTTATACACTATTTTCTATACTTTTTTATAGTTTAAAATATTCCATAATTTAAAAACTTCTACAAAGAAAGCAAATTGAAAAACATCTGACATTTATTTAGTCAATATGTTTCAGAAGTTGGTGGTTATTGAAATGCAACTGAACATGTTTAATGGACTCAGCTGCCTTACTAAGTTCAGCTGCTTGACTCTTTGAAATGAATCTCTGTGTCCAGACATAATAACAGATTCAGCAGAACCCAGGTTGATGATATAGAGATTATATATTCAGACATTCTAAAAATATTCTTTTGGGGCATTTATGAAAGTTAGGTTCATTAACTATAAAGTTAAAAAAAAAACTCAATTAATAGAAACTGCTCTTCAAAAAGCTGCAGGAAGACCTGTAAGACATCACAAGGGGCATCCTGCGATTCCCATTAGGAAGCAATTAAACATATAATTGGATGCTATAAACCGTATAAGTTATCCAAAATGTCAAAAAAAGTTTCTAGTTCTAGAAACCTACAGGCTACAAATGATAGACAGATAGTTTTGCCTCCTTTCATTCCACAAATCCCTGGTCACCTCATTTGCTGTCAAACGCCCAAGTACTTCAGGAACAAAATCCTCAAAATTTATTCTTCAAAATTATCATCACCTCTATCTTCATGATTACCTACCTATGCCTTGACTTGTTGTACACAATTTTCAGCAAATTTCTCTCCTCCCAAACCATTCTATTATATCTTTTGAATTCATGATTTCTAATCAGCGACAGACCTGAATTTCTTTAAATATTCGCCTAATATCACTGTTTTCCATGTAGTTCTTTGGAGAAGGGATTATTTCTTTTCTTTTTTTTTTTTTAATTTTTTATTGCATTTTAGGTTTGGGGGTACATGTGCAGAACACGCAAGACAGTTGCATAGGTACACACGTGGCAGTGTGTTTTGCTTTCTTTCTCCCCTTCACCCACATTTGGCATTTCTCCCCAGGCTATCCCTCCCCACCACCCCCTCCCATTGGCCCTCCCCATTTCCCCCCAATAGACCCCAGTGTTTAGTACTCTTCTCTCTGTGTCCATGCTTTCTCATTTTTCATCACCCTCCTATGAGTGAGAATATGCGGTGTTTCGTTTTCTGTTCTTGTGTCAGTTATATCACATGCCTTGGGGTCTAGAAGAGAATGAGTGTTCTCTTCCTTTCCCTGCCCTACTTCTAAACTGTTTACAAACCCTTTTATCCAAACTTTCAGTCCATTACCACCTGTCACTCTTCATGGTCACTTTCACTTTCTGACCCTCAAGTTATTTCCCTTCATTAACTGAAGACTTTGGTTCCTGAATTATTATCTTCTTTTCTACCACTACACATGACTTCCAGATTTCAATATTTTGTCACTCCAGTCTTAAACTTCCTCATTACGAATTATAGTGTTTTATACCTACCACTGCCATCTTGTCCTTTGGTAGTACCTAACACCTAACACCTTGGAATCAGTTATAACTTCATTACCTAAAAAATCTTCAACTTCCTACCCTCTATCTTGTCACCCACACCTTCTAGGCTTCATTCTTACCTATCTAGAATTTTTACAACGTTTAAAAAATTCCTTTGAGACCTCAGTCGATTGACCCTATCATACCCTCACTCTTGTTCACCCTCCCTTCCTTTTTTAGACTATGTAATACAGAATTACACACACTGTTTTGCCAAGACTTATAACGTTCTCATCTTCCCCTTCCTTTGTTGTAGTAGTCTTGAACTGTAGTTAAACTTAACCATCCATTGCTGCCTGGGAAATTGGACACTGATGAATGGAAAACATAAAACCAAGCTGTCTTGTCTCACTATAAATTCTTGATGACAAATATCAGTCTTCAATGCTGCCTGGCAATTCTGCTACACTTCTCTAACCTTTTTTTCTACTCCTTCAAATAATTATGTTATACCCTGATTCTCTTTTCAAAATTCCAATATGACAACCTCCCTCTGACTAAAACTCAGCTGTTGACCTTGTCACATACTGCATTAAGGACGTAGAAGCCATCCGTTGCTATGGAAGTCTCTCATTTTACCACAACCAATATATATTGCCTTCCTTCTGTTACTAAGATGGAATGTCTCTCCCCTTTTCAAGGGAGCCCTTCATCCTCACATGTTCTAGATCCATTGCTACCACCTAAGTTTAAGCCATAATTATCTCTTGCCTACATTGCTGTGACAAGTTCCTAATAGATTTTCTCTCTGCTTTTCCTTGTTTTCCTTCCTCTTGCCCCATACAATACATTCACTATCTAGCAGCCAATGTTCTTTTAAAACATGTATCATATTTTATCACACTTGCTTAAAAGCATCCAATGGTTTTCCATCACAATTAGTATACAATCTAACATCTACATTGTGACTTAAAAAATATACAGTCCTTGGTTGATATTTCTGCCTCATCTTCTGTTGTTCTCGTTCCCCTTTTCTCTAGCCATGCACTCTAGACTGATTCCTGTTTTAGAGCCCTTATATTTGTTATTACATCTGCCTAGAATGCTTGTCTCCTCCATATTCATAAGGATGGCTCCCCTCTGTCCTTCAGATGTTGGCTTTAAAAATCATCTTTGCAGAAATGACTACCTTCATTATACAGCAATCCAACTTTGATTTCTGTCACTAAGCTGATTTACATGTCTTAATGGAAATACCACTATCTGAAATCTAGAGGAAGAAGACAAGGGAAGTTAATCTACAGCAGGCTGCTGCCTGCTACAGGGTTGCAGAATTCATAGCTCTCACAAAATAAATCAAACAAGAAATAAATCTCTCATTTTTATAACAGCTAGGTATTGGCTGTTTTGTTTTCACAGCAAAGCTGACCAGTAACAGCTTATATTAGTATAACTATCTTGAAAACCACATGAACTAGTTACCTGCTGAAACTCAGCAAGGACTCAGAGTGAGCTTTAAAGAAAAGGCAGCTTGCTCGATGGACAAGTGGGATGTCCTATTCTAAGCAAAGGGATATATGCATTAGCTTGGGGAATAGAAGGTATGTGAAAAGTTTACAACATTCTAAGTTGTTTAGTGAGCTGAAATGTGAAGTAATTGAGGGAAAATTGTGAAACATGAAGAAACAATAAGCTGAGCCACACTGTTGAGGGCCTGAAATGTAACCTGGGACCTCTCTATAGTCCAATAAAGTAAGCTTTAAATTAGGGCTGCTTTGAGCAGAACTGGGTATTAGAAAGTTTATACTCTGGAGGGAGTTTGAAGTACCCAGGAAACAGTGAAAAGGCAGCAAGGAAGTTTACCAAATTAATCTTCGTAAGCTATTTTGAAGTAAGATAATCAGATATTTGATTATTTCTAGAGGAAGAATCTGTGAGACTAGATAAGACTTTTTTCACTTTTCTTCTTTTATTTTAATCTTAGTTACTCAAAGACTCTTTTATTTTCCTATATCTTAGGCAATTAATAAATTACTTATTTACATCTAAACAGGAGAAAAAAATATATACCATCAAGGTAGTGAAAAGGCCAAATGTCCCTACTTTTCCTTGGTACATGATCTCATTCCCTGCCCACACCCCTCTATCTTTTATTTAAACATCACTTTTCTGTAGGTGGCATTGTTTCAAATGATAAAAGGTATCACAGAACATCAAAGGTAATTATAACCCAATCTCTGTTTCTCTGTCTTCTTCCTATTTGCTGTGTGTCACCTTGAATTATTTTGGAACAAGCTGTCATCAACCATGCTGTCAATCACAAACTCATTCATTTTCTCCTTCATACTCTTACTTTATAGTTTCTATAACATGAGCTTTTCATTCGCTTTCTAAAATCTATATCTCTAACTTACATTTCTCCTTTGACCTATGGTTCTAAATACACACACACACATACACACACACACACACACCATTATCCTTAGATACTTTCTAATGTAGTTGGTTCACAGACGTATAGTGATTATTTTTAAACTACCTTGAAGCTGAAATCTGGAAAAAAGTATGGGTATTAATCTGACACGAAAAAACAAGACAAAAGTGTTGCTATTAGATTACTGAAGTAAACTCAACAGTGAACCTTGGCAACCGGTTATGGTAGTTATTGTTTCTCATAATTTAAACACATATAGACATACAATTTGAGCCTCAAAAGAATTCTATAGTTTACATTCATAAAGAGTATCTGAATAAAAAAAATTCTATAGCATAGGCTGGGTATATAAGATCATCCTGATTTTATAAAGGTCCAGGAGTGGTGGCTTAAACCTGTAATCCCAGCATTTTGGGAGGCCTATGAAGGAAAATTGCTTGAGGCCAGGAGTTTAAGACTAGGCTGGGCCACATAACAAAATCCTTGTCTCTAGAAAAATAAATAAATAAATAAATAAATAACCCAGGTGTTGTAACATGTGCTTATAGTCCTAGCTAGTCAGTAGGCTGAGGTGGGAGGATTGCTTGAACCCAGGAGTTCAAGGCTATAGTGAGCTATGACCACACCACTGCAATCCAGCCTGGTCTAAAGAAAGAGACCTTATATCTAATTTTTTTAAAAAAAAGAGAAACATGTCAATATGCAGCAGTGTCAGTTTCAAGAAAACACGACCCGTGCAGTTGCACAGAGCCCTAGAAAAGTCTGTGCTTGATTCAACCCTCTCTGCCATTGCCAACAGAAAGCTTTTGAACGTGAGTCTTAAGTTTTATTTTGCACTGGTCCTATAAATTACGTAGATAATACTGCATTGAAGAGATGAGAATCATGCAAGGATACACAAAAACATAATTCAGGAAAAGAACATCAAGATACCTTACTTGTGATCTAATGACATTTTCCTAACAGTGCTGCCTAAGATCAGATAGGGGATCTACGTCTTCCAAAGTACCTTTTCCAAGTTTTGTCACTCGTAAAGGCACTTTAACTACTGGCCTATGAACACTATACCTAATACATACAAAGCCATGAGACTCAATGTTTATTTTTCTCTTTATTAAAATAATATCAGATCTCAGGCCAAGTGTTTTTGACTGAGAATTAATGGCTGTCAGGAAAACCAATCCTGGGACACACTCATTCTTAGGGAAGACGGTTGTTTTGTTATGAAAACAGATGGAATTCCTGAGCCTGACAGCTTCAGTTTGAAGTAATAAGTCCATTTGGAATAAACGGAGTGCATATGAACATGTAGAACAACAACAAATGTCTTATTTATATAAATAAATATTATAAAGGACATTAGGGGCTCACGCACTGATATTGTATGTCTCTAACTCTACCAGGGATTAACTGAAAACTTGTGTATTGGGAAGATATGAAGGAAAAGATAGCTTGTCTTTAACTTTTCAAATATCCATTTCAGCACATGATACACCTAAATCTTTCAGAGACGTATCATTTTACTACAGTTAAAGAAATTCTCTTCAGGCAATATGTATGAAATGTTTTGAGAAGATCTGTGCACTTTTCAACAACACATATAAGGTGTAGGTAATGAATGTTTTGGCTTTTAGTATGTAGGTACGTATTAACCAAAATAGGGCAAAATAAAAAACACAAAGTTTTTTCCAATTTTCCACTTAGGGCCTTATCAAAAACTCTTCTCAGCTTTTTCTTTTTTTTGAAAAGGCATACCTCATTTTTTTGTGCTTCACTTTATTGCACTTTGCAGATTTATGTTTTTTAGGAAATTGAATTTTTGTGGCCACCCAGTGTTCAGCAGGTGTACTGGCACCATGTTTCCACCAGCATGTGCTCACTTTGTGTCTTGGTGTCACCTTCTGATAATTCTCACAATATTTTAATTTTTTAAATTATTATTATAATTTCTGATATAGTGATCTGGGATCAGAGATATTCGATGTCACTATCGCAATTTAAGGAAGAGGAACACTCACCAGCAACTTGCCCGTAAAAGACTGCAAACTCAAAAGATAAATGCTTTTTTTCTATTCTGACTGCTCTACTCACAGACTGTTCCCCCATTTCATTTCTCTCCCTTTCCTTAGGTCTCCTTATTCCCTGAGACTAAACAATATTGAAGTAAGGCCAGTGAACACCCCTACAATGGCCTGTAAGTGTTCAAGTGAAAGGCAGAGTGGCCCTTCTCTCACTTTAAATTGAAAGCTAGGATGACAAACTCAGTTAGAAAGGCACATTGAAAGCTAAGACAGGCCAACTCTACAACACTTGCATCAAACTGCTTGTGAGTACAAAGGAAAATTTCTTGGAAGAATTTCAATGTGCTACTCTAGTGAACACACAAATGAAATGGAAATGAAACAGTCTTGTTGCTGATACGGAGAAAGTCAGTGATTTAGATAGAAGATCAAACTAGCCAAAAACATGCTTCTAAGCCAAAGCCAAATCCAGAGCAACGTCCTAACTTTCTTCAATTCTACGCAAGCTCGGAGAAGTGAGAAAGCTGTAGAGGAAAATTTGAAACTAGAAGAGATTGTTGCAGGAGACTTAAAAATAGAAGGTGTCCTCATAGCATAAAAGTGCAAGGTGAACCAGCAAGTGAGTTGCTGATGCAGAAAGTTATCAGGAAGATCTAGCTAAGATAATTGATGGAGATAGCTACACTAAATAAGAGATTTTCAGTGTAGACCAAACAGCCTTCTGTTGGAAGAAAATGCCATGTAGGACTTTCATAGCTAGAGATTAGAAGTTAGTGTCCGGCTTCAAAGCTTCAAAGGATAGGCTGCCTCTCTTGTTAGAGATTAATGACTTTAAGGTGATGCCAATGGTCATTTACTAGTCCAAAATCCTGGATCATTAAGAATTATGCTAAATCTACTGTGCCTGAGCTCTGAAAATGGAAAAACAAAGACTGGATGAGAGCATAGCTATTTAAAGTATGGTTTATTGAATATCTAAAGCCCACTCTTGAGACTTATTGCTTAGAAAAATAGATTCCTTTCAAAATATTACTGCTTACCAACAATGCTCCTGGTCACACAACAGCTCTGTAATGAAGATATACAAGAAGATTAATGTTGTTATCATGTCTGCTGACACAATGTACATTCTGCAGCCTGTGGATCAAAATAATAAAAGCTATTTATGACAAACCTACAGCCAATATCATACTGAATGGGCAAAAACTGGAAAACTGGAAATTCCCTTTGAAATCTGGCATTAGACAAGGATGCCCTCTGTCACCACTCCTATTCATTATAGTATTGGAAGTCCTAGCCAGAGCAATTAGGCAAGAAAAAAAAATAAAGAGTATTTAATTAGAAAAAGAGAAAGTCAAATTGCCTCCATTTGAGATGACATGAAGGTGTATTGAGAAGACCCTATCATCTCAGCCCCAAATCTCCTTAAACTGATAAGCAACTTCAGCAAAGTCTTAGGATACAAAATGAATGTGCAGAAATCACAAGCATTTCTATACACCAATAACAGACTAACAGAGAGCCAAATCATGAGCAAACTCCCATTCGCAATTGCTAGAAAGAGAAAAAAAACCTAGGAATACAACTAACAAAGGATGTAAAGGACCTCTTCAAGGAGAACTACAAACCACTGCTCAAGGAAATAAGAGAGGACACAAACAAATGGAGAAACATTCCATGCTCATTGTTAGGTAGAATCAATAACATAAAAATGGCCATACTGCCCAAAGTAATTTATAGATTCAATGCTATCCCCATCAAGCTACCAATAACCTTCTTCACAGAACTGGAAAAGACCACCTTAAACTTCATATGGAACCAAAAGAGAGACCACATAACCAAGATAATCCTAAGCAAAAAGAACAAAGCCAGAGGCATCATGCTACCTGATTGCAAACTGTACTACAAAGCAGCATGATACTGGTACCAAAACAGAGATATAGACCAATGGAAGAGAACAGAAGCCTTGGATGCAGTGCTGCACATCTACAACCATCTGATCTTTGACAAACCTGACAAAAACAAGCAATGGGGAAAGGATTCCCTGATTAATAAATGGTGTTGGGAAAACTGGCTAGCAGTGTGCAGAAAGCAGAAACTGAACCCCTTCCTGACACTTTACACCAAAATTAACTCCAGATGGATTCAAGCCTTAAACATAAGACCTGACACCATAAAAACTCTACAAGAAAACCTAGGCAAAACCATTCAGGACATAGGAGTAGGCAAGGACTTCATGACTAAAACACCAAAAGCATTGGCAACAAAAGCCAAAATAGACAGAAGGGACCTAATTAAACTCCAGAGCTTCTGTACAGCAAAAGAAACGATCATTAGAGTGAACTGGCACCAACAGAATGGGAAAATATTTTTGCAATCTACCAATCTGACAAAGGGCTAATATCCAGAAGCTACAAAGAACTAAAACAGATTAACAAGAAAAAAACAAACAAACCCATCCAAAAATGGGAGAAGGATATGAACATACACTTTTCAAAAGAAGACATTTATGAGGCCAAGAAACATATGAAAAAATGCTCATCATCACTGATCATTAGAGTAATGCAAATCAAAACCACACTGAGATACCATCTCACACCATTTAGAATGGCGACCATTAAAAAATCTGGTGACAACAGATGCTGGAGAGGATGTGGAGAAATAGGAACACTTTTACACTGTTGGTGGGAGTATAAACTAGTTCAACCATTGTGGAAGACAGTGTGGCGATTCCTTAACAATCTAGAAATAGAAATACCATTTGACCCAGCAATCCCATTACTGGGTATATACCCAAAGGATTATAAATCATTCTATTGTGAAGACACATGCACACATATGTTCATAGTGGCACTGTTTACAATAGCAAAGACCTGGAACCAAACCAAATGCCCATTGACAATAAACTGGACAAGGAAAATGTGGCACATATACACCATGGAATACTATGCAGCCATAAAAAACGATGAGTTCCTGTCCTTTGTGGGGACATGGATGAATCTGGAAGCCATCATTCTCAGCAAACTGACACAAGAACAGAAAGCCAAACACCGCACGTTCTTACTCATAGGAGGGTGCTGAGCAATGAGAACATGTGGACACAGGGAGGGGAGCATCACACACTGTGATCTGTTGGAGGGGACAGACTGCCTCGGTAGTGGGGGACGCCCTTCCCCACTCTGAGCTGAACCGTCCTGGGTCCAGCTACACTTGCTGTGAAACTCTCAATCCAGAGTCTTTCAGATTGCTCGTTTTGTGTGGGTGGTATCCGCCAACCCAGATCACCTGGCTTCCTATCTCAGCCCCCTCCCTTTCAGTTGAATGGGCCTCTCTGCCTCCCAGGCATTCCAGGTGCCAGTCGAAATGGCTGCCCAGACTTGTGTGAGTTTCTGTGTGACAACCCGGCACGAGCTGAAAGCACCACACTGAAAACTTGTAGTATTCTTTGGCCTCGGAATCTCCTGCTCTGTGGGCAGTGAAAACTTGTTTGGAAATGAGGTGAACACTCACTCTCTGCGCTGTTCTCACTAGGAACTGCACTGCGAAGATGTTCCTATTTGGCCATCTTGGACCCTCCCCAGAAATCATTTTCAATTAATGTAATAACTGTCAAAATTGGGTTAAAATTTATAATCTATTTGTCCTTTTTTCTTTCTTTCTTCCTTTTTCATCTTTTCAATGTGTAGCTCACCTTTATTATTCCATTTCTGCCCTGTGCTACCTTTTAAATTATACTGTCTTTTAATATTGTTTTAGTGGTAACTTTAGAAATTTGAATATGCATTTCTATTAATACTGTTTGCTTTAAATTTGCACGTTGTCACTTCCTAATCATAAGATTACTACATTTTCACTCTTTTCATTGACTTTATAAATTTTATGTTTTGTTGGCATATATTTTACTCATATATATGTTCAAAATCTCACATATCTTAATTGTTACTATCATTATTGTTTTAAATAGGTAATATTTATTTCTATGTGCCCATATGTTTAACATTTCTGTTACCATTCAATCTTTTACTCAGTTCCATGGTTCACTCTAGAATTGTTTTTCTTTGAGCTTCTTTTAATATTCCTTTTTCTTATTGTGTTTTTGCATTTATCTCATAGTTTGTACTTGTCAGTTTAAAATGAAAGTACTTAAAAATTTTTTCTATATTTTTAATTTTTAATTTTTATGTGTACATAGTATGTATATAGAATTATGGAGTAC
The DNA here is from genome assembly GCF_049354715.1 of Callithrix jacchus. NCBI lineage: Eukaryota > Metazoa > Chordata > Mammalia > Primates > Cebidae > Callithrix > Callithrix jacchus. Next base: position 20,735,895 of record NC_133516.1, on the reverse strand, counting down.
AGGAGATATTTTGATTCAGGCATATAATGTGTAATATCACATTAGGTTAAATGGGGTAGGCATCACCTCAAACATTTATCATTTTGTTGTGCTATGAACATTCCAATTATACTCTTTTAGTTATTTTTAAATGTCCAATAAATTATCGTTGACTAAACTCACTCTGTTGGGTTGTCAAATACTAAATATTTTCCATTCTACCTAACCATGTTTTTGTATCCATTAAAGATTCCTACTTCCCAACCATCCACTACCCTTCCCAGCTTCTGGTAACCATCATTCTACTCTCTTTCTCCATGAGTTCAATTGTTTTAATTTTTGGCTGCCACAAATAAGTGATAACATATGAAGTTTGTCTCTCTGTTATTGGCTAATTCCAGTTAACATAATATCCTCTATTTCCATCCATGTTATTGCAAATGACAGGATCTCATTTGTTTTTTATGGCTGAATAGTACTCCATTGTGTATACGTACCACGTTCTCTTTATTCAGTCATCTGTTGATGGACACTGAGGTTGACTCTCAATCTTGCTCCTGTTGTGAATAGTACTGCAATTAATATGGGAGTGAAGATATCTCTTTGATGTACTGATTTATTTTCTTATGTGATTATATCTAGCAGTGGAATTGCTAGATCACATATAAATTCTTTGTATAGCTTTTTGAGGAATTTTCATACTGTTCTCCACAGTGGCTGTGTTAATTTCCATTCCCACAACAATGTACAAGGGTTCCTCTTTCTCTACATCTTCTCCAGCATTATTTACAGCCCATCTTTTGGATAAAATTCATTTTAACTGGAGTGCAATGATATCTCATTGTAATTTTTATTTTCTTTTCTCTGATAATCAATTATATTGAGCACCTTGGCATATGCCTATTTGCCATTTGTGCATCTTCTCTTGAGAAATGTCTATTCAGATCATCTGCCTATTTTTAATTGAATTGTTAGGTTTTCTTCCATATGGAGTTGTTTGAGCTCCTTATATATTCTCATTATAAATACCTTGTCAGATGAGTAGTTTGCAAATACTTTCTTCCATTCTGTGGGTTGTGTCATCATTTTGTTGATTGTTCCCTTTGCTATACAGAAGCTTTTTAACTTGATGTGACCTCATTTGCCCATTTTTGCTTTAGTTGCCTGTGCTTGTAGAGTATTACTCAAGAAACCTTGCATAGACCAATGTCCTGGAGAGTTTCTCCAGTGTTTTCTCATAGTAACTTTATAGTTATAGGTCTCAAATTTAAGACTAATATTTATTTGAGAGAAGACCATTTGGTAATAAATTGCATGTGCATGTGGGTATGTATTTGTGTACAATACATTTTTATTTTACTTTGAATTTTGAAGAGTATTTTGTTAGATATAGTATCCTAGGTTGTCTTTTTTAATTTGGTACTTTCAATGGTCATTTTTTCTTGATGTGTTAACATTATATTTTGCTTATACTATTCTGACCTTATTTTTAAATTTTCTTTTATTTTAGATTCAGGTATATGTGGGCAGGTTTGTTATACAGGTAGATTGCATAATGCTGAGGTTTGGGCTTCTAGTGAACCCATTTCCCAAATAGTAAACATAATACCCAATAGATACTATTCCAACTGTTCCCCCCTTAGATGTGGTTTTATTGCATTCATTCTGGTTGGGGTTTCTCATGTCCTTGAATGTGTAGGTTAATGTATTTCATCAGATTTGGAAAATACTATAATTTCTTCAAATATTCATTTGTCTTATGTTCTATATCTCTGATGCTCTCTCTCTTCCTTCTGAGATCCCAATTACACAGATGCAAATATTTTAAGTGTCATACATATGTCTTGCACTCTTTTATTCACTTTTTCTTGGACCTGTAATTTCTTTTTTGAAATGGAATTTTGCTCTTGCCATCCAGGCTGGAGTGCAATGGCATGATCTTGAGTTACTGCAATCTCCGCTTCCTGGGAGATTCTCCTGCCTCAGCCTCCTGAGGAGCTGGAATCACAGGTGACTGCCATAACACGTGGCCAATTTTTTGTATTTTTAGTAGAGACAGGGTTTCACCATGTTGGCCACTCTGGTCTTGAACTCCTGACCTCAGGTGATTCACTCACCTCGGCCTCTTGAAGTGCTGAAATTATGTACTGAGCCACCTCGCCCAGCCCAGAACTATGATTAACTTGTCTTCAAGTTTCTATTTCTATCATCTGTTGTTTACAGGTAGCTCTGAATTGTTTCCTTCAGTCTATAGTTTCACTTCTCTGGCAGTTTTTAAAGTTAATTCTGGACATAGTGTATGATATGAACATCTAAGTTATGTGGTCTGTCTCTAAAATATGTGAAGTTTTGTTCTAGAAAACTGTCAGATCATTAGAGGTTACATTAATCTTGTCAGAGCTTGATTTTAGGTTTGTTAGACTATAGGTTTCTTTAGAACTTCCTTTACTCTTACATCTTATCCCTTATTTTTAGGGCAACATACTTAAAACACAGTTTATGTGGTATCTTAACTGAGATCCTGGGTCTCTCCACTCTGGCTAAGTATGGCCTTTCAGATATTGGATTAGCTTTCTGGTCTCTCCACAGATGTTATGTCAAAGCCTTCTCAGAATTTTGCCTTGCTCAAGTGCAGTTTAGCAGTTAGCCAAAGATCCAGGGAGAAATCTCAGCAACTATTTTAGAGTTTTTTCTATGTAATCTTCCTCTAAGCTATCTCGCTTCCTAAATCACACTTAACCTGAGTAGCCCCACACTGTAATTTCTACTTTCTCAATTCATTTAGACCAGTACACTTAGACTCTATATTCCTGTATTACATTTTTTAAATGCCACCAGGGAGAAAGCTGGGTTAAAACTGGGGATCCCTTTGCTTGCTTCCTTTCTCTTAATAATCCCAGTCATACATCTGTTTCTATCCAATGCCTTCAAATCATCATTGTTGCAGGTTAAGCGTGGTACCATTTATTCTCTTGTGAAAGTCCTCTGGATATTTTATTTATCTTTGACCTCAGTAATCTTCCTTTTATATATAAATTGCTATAAAATTACTGAGTTATCGACTTCAGATTTTGTATTTTCCTATTCCGGAACATGCATTGATTGCTTTTTATAAATTCCAGCTCAGCTAATATTTTCTAGCACAACATCTATTTTATTGGTCTTTCATCCATCTTTTATAGCACATCAGTCATAATAATTTTAAAGTTTTCCTCTCCCCCCTTCTTCTTCTATATTATTGAAATATTGTATAGAATTAGCATTATTTTTTCATTAAATATTTTCCAGTGAAACTATCTTAGCTTGGTGCTTTTTTGGGGTATGGAATATTTAAAACTACATGTTCACTTCCTCTAATAAGAATGGAATAATTCTTATTTTTTCTTGTGTGATAATTGATAGTTTGTGATTTTAAGAGGATTTCAATCCACTTAAATTTGTTAAGATTTGTTTATGCAGTCTATCTTTGTGAATGTCCTATGCACATTTAAAAAGAATGCATTTTCTGCTACTGCTGGTAGAATGTTTAGTATATGTCAAATAGATTTTGTTTGTTGATTGTGTTCTTGAGATCATCTGTAACCATATTACTTTTCTGCCTGCTTGTTTTATCAATTATTCAGAGAAGTGTGTTGAAATATTAAACCACAACTGTGGTTTGCCTAGTTGTCTTTTAAGATCAATCATTTACTCTTGCATGCACACTGAAGCTTTGTTTTTAGGTGAATATTCATTTATACTGTTATATTCTCTTGAACAATTGGCCCCGTTATCATTAAGTAATGTCTCTATCTTTCGCTGATAATGTTTCTCATTCTGCAGTCTACTTTGTCTAAAATTAATATAGCTATTCCGGGTTTCTTTCTTTCTTTTCTGTGTTATATCTTTCAATCCTTCTCCATCTTTTTTTTCCAGCAACCTAAACTACTTATATTTAAATCAGGCTTTTGTAGAGAATGTCTAGTTAGGTTTGCTTTACTTAATTTTTTTTTAAAAGTTGATTTGAGGTTTGGGGCATGTGTATAGGTTTGAAAATATAAACTCGTGTCATGGATAGATTATTGTTGTATAGATTACAACAATATAATTTGTTGTATAGATTATTGTTGTATAGATTATTTCAGCAACCAGGTACTAAGCCTAGTACTCATTAGTCATTTTTTCTGATCTTCTCCCTCTTCCCACCCTCTGCCCTCCACCCTCAAAAAGAGATGCTGGATATTGTCACATGCATACTGGAAAAGAATGCATTCTGTTATACTGGTGATGTAATGGGATTGCTGGGGCAAATGGCAGTTCTATTTTTAGCTCTATGAGGAATACCTACACTGCTTTCTACAATGGTAAAACTAATTTATGCACCCAGTAACAGTGTATGTGTTCCTTTTTTGCTGCAACCTTACCAGCATATTATTTTTTGACTTTTTAATAATAGCAATTCTGACTGCTGTGAGATGGTATCTTATTGTGGTTTTAATTCGCATTTATCTAATGATCAGGAATATTAGGCTTTTTTCTTATACTTGTTGGCTTCATGTATATCTTCTTTTGAAAAGTGTCTGTTCATGTCCTTTGTCCACTTTAATGGGTTTTTTTTTTTCTTGTGGATTTGTTTAAGTTCCTTATAGATGGTGGATATTAGACTTTTATCCAATGCATAGTTTGCAAAAATTTACTCCCATTCTGTAGAGTATCTGTTTACTCTGTTGATAGTTTCTTTTGCTGTGCAGAAGTTCTTTAGTTTAATTAGATCCAATTTGTCAATTTTTGGTTTTGTTGCAATGGCTTTTGTAATATTTGTCATAAAATCTTTGCAAGTTCTTTTGTTCAGAATGATAGTGCCCAAGCTGTCTTCCAGATTTTTTACCACCTTAGGTTTTACATTTTTAATCCATCTTGAGTTGATTTTTATATACGGTGTAAGGAGGGAATCCAGTTTTAATCTTCTGCATATGGCTATCCAGTTATCCCAGCACCATTCATTGAGTAGAAAGTCCTTTCCCTATTGCTTGTTTTTGTCAACTTTGTCAAAGATCAGATGGTTATAAGTGTATAATCTTATTTCTGGACTCTCTATTTTGTTCCATTGGTCTATGTGTCTGGTTGTGTACTTTGCTGTTTTAGTGACTGTAGCCCTGTAATATACTTGGAAATCAGGTAATGTGATGCCTCCAGCTTTGTATTTATTTATTTATTGCTTACAATTTCCTTGGCTACTCAAGGTCGTTTTTGGCTCCCTATCACTTTTAAAACAGTTTTTTCTAGCTTTGTAAAAATGTCATTGGTACTTTCATAGGAATAGTGTTGACTCTATAAATTTCCTTGGACAGTATGGACATTTATGATACCGATTCTTTCTACTCATAAGCACGGCATGTTTTCCCATTTCTTTGTGTCATCTATGATTTCTTTAAGCAGTGTTTTATAATTCTTATTGTAGACATCTTTCACTTCCCTAGTTAGATGTATTCCTAAGTATTTTATTCTTTTTTTGGCAATTATGAAGGGACTATATTCCTGATTTGGATCTCAGGTTGCTGTTGTTGGTGTATAGGAATGTTAGTGATTTTTATACATTCATTTAGTATCCTGAAACTTTGCTGAAGTTGTTTATTAGCTGAAGGAGCTTTGGGGCTGAGACTATAGGGTTGTCTAGATATGGAATTATGTCATCTGCAAATAGGTATGGTTTGACTTCCTCTCTTCCTATTTGGATGCCCTTTATTTCTTTCTCTTGCTTGATCGTTCTGGCCAGGACTCCCAATACTATGTTGAATACGAGTGGTAAGAGAGAGCATCCTTGTCTTGTGCCATTTTTCAAAGGGAATGCTTCCAGCTTTTGCCTATTTATTATGATGTTGGCTGTGTGTTTGTCATAGATGACTCTTATTGTTTTGAGATATGTTCCTTTAATACCTATTCTATTGAGTGTTTTTAACATGGAGATGTTGAATTTTATAGAAAGCCTTTTGTGCATCTATTGAGATCATCATGTGGTTTTGGTCTTTAGTTCTGTTTTTGTGATGTATCTTATTTATTGATTTGCACAGGTTGCACCAACCTTGCATCTCAGGGATAAACACTACTTGATCATGGTGGATTATCTTTTTGACATGCCCCTGGATTTGGTTTGCCATTATCTTGTTAAGGAATTTTGCACTAATATCCTTCAAGGATATTGGCCTGAAGTTTTCTCTTTTTTTATTGTGTCTCTGCCAGCTTTGGTTACTAGGATGATGCTGGCTTCATAGAATGAGTTAAGGAGGTGTATCTCCTCCTCAATTTTTTGGAGTAGTTTTATTAAGAATGGAACTAGTTTTTCTTTGTACATCTGGTAGACTTTACCTGTAAATTCATATTATCCTGGGCTTTTCTGGTTGGTAGGCTATTTATTATTGATTTAATTTCAGAGACCATTATTGATCAGTTCTGAAATTACATTTTTTTCCTGGTTCAGACTTTGGGAGGGTGTATGTGTCCAAGAATTTATCCATAACTTAGGTTTTCTAGTTTTTGTACATAGAGGTGTTTATAGTGGTTTCTGATGGTTATTTGTATTTCTGTGGGGTCAGTGATAATATCTCTTTTGTCATTTATCATTGTGTTTATTTGGATCTCATCTCATTTTTTCTTTATTAGTCTAGCTAGTGGACTATAGATCTTATTAATTTTTTCAGTAAACCAACTTCTGAATTAATTGATCTTTTGAACAATTTTCCATGTCTCAATTTTCCTCAGTTCAGCTCTTATTTTGGCTAATATTAATTAATTAATTTTGTCTTCTGCTAGCTTTGAGGTTGTTTTTTTCTTAATTCTCTAGTTATTTTAGTTGTGATTTAGGTTGTTAATTTGAGGTTATTCAAACTTTTTGATGTGGGTGTCTAATGCTATAAATTTTTCTGCTAACACTGAGTTAAACTGTGTCCCAGAGATTCTGGTATGTTGTATCTTTGTTCTCACCAGTTTCAAATAACTTCTTGATTTCTGCCTTAATTTCATTATTTATCCCAAAGTCAGTCAGTAGCAGGTGGTTTAATTTCTGTGTAATTGCATGGTTTGGGGTGATTTTTTTAGTCTTGACTTTTATTTTTATTGCATTATGGTCCAAGAGTGCGATTTGTATGGTTTCAGTTTTTGCATTTGCTGAAGATTATTTTATGTCCAATTATATGGTCTATTTTAGAGCATATGGCATATGGCTATGAGAAGAATGTATATTCTGTTCTTTTGTGGTGGTATTTGTATTTCTGTTTATCAGGTCAATTTGATCCAGTGCTGAGTTCAGGTCCTCAATATTTTTGTTAATTTTCTGCCTTGCTAATCTGTCTAAAACTGTCAGTGTGTTTGTTGAAGTCTCCCACTATTACTGTGTGGAAGTCTAAGTCTCATCGAAGGTTTCTAAGAACTTGCCTTTTGAAACTGGATGCTCCTGTGTTGGGTGCATATATACTTAAGGTAGTTAGGTTTTCTTGTTTAATTGAACCCATTACCACTATGTAATGCCTTTCTTTGTCTTTTTGGATATTTGTTTGTTTAAAATCTGTTTTGTCTGAAATTAGGATTGCAATCTCTGCTCTTTTCTATTTTCCATTTGCTTGGTAGATTTTTCTCCATCCCTTTATTTTAAACCTATGGGTATCAATGCATATGAGATGGGTCTCTTAGAGGTAGCATAACACTGAGTCCTTCTTCTTTATCTAGCTTGCATGAGTTTTCCTTCTTTTTTGCATGGGTCTCTCCAGCTTGCTACCCTGTGCCTTTTAATTGGGTAATTTAGCTCATCTACAGTTGGTTAGTATTGATATGTGTGGCTTTGACCGTGTCATTCTATGTTAGCTGGTTACTATGCAGACTTGCTTGTGTGGTTTCTTTATAGTGTCACTGGTCTGTATATTTAAATATGTTTTTGTAATGGCTGGTAACAGTCTTTCCTTTCCATATTTAGTGCTTCTTTCAGGAGCTCTTATGAGACAGGTCTGGTGGAAATGAATTCCTCCAGCATTTGGTTGTGTAGAAAGGATCTAATTTCTCCTTCATTTATAAAGCTTAGTTTGGCCAGATATAATTTTTTTTGTTAAAATTAATTTTCTTTAAAAATATTGAATATAGCCCTCCCCATCTCTTCTAGCTTGTGAGATTTCGGCTGAGAAGGTCACTGTTAGTCTGATGGGAGTCCCTTTGTAGGTGACTTATCCTTTCTAGCTGCCTTTAACATTTTTTTTTTTATTTCAGCCCACCTATACCTTTAATCAACAAAAATTTAGCATTTCTAGTTCATGACAAGCATTTTATAGTTTATAACAAGGATTTTCCAGCTCTAACAATTTTTAAAATTATGTAGATTATTAACAACTAGATGCAATAAGTGCATTTGTAGCTGAAAAGTAAAAACTTCAAAACATCTAATTTTTGAAGGTACTTATAGCTTATTGGAGCCAATTCTGTGATTTGGAATCAAATTAAATTGGGAGTTCGTACTGATTTTTTTTCTGCTCCTGTTTGGCTCATGTCTGAAGATAAAAGTAATTTACAAAGATCAGTGAATTCTTAGATGTGATTCCAACTGTCTCAGTTTCCATTTACTACTAATTGGCAACCAAGTAGGCTACATATTACTTAAACCAGTAAACTAAATGCCACTTTGTCCTTAAGTTATTCTTCTAGTAATAAGATGAAACAAAACCAACTCAGATTAGAATAACCTTCAGAGCCTCTAAGAAATACTTTTTCTTTCTGTCATGTTATCTCCTATTAAAAGAAAAACTACTAATACTGTGAATTTTAAATTAATATGGTTATGTTTTTCAATGTATGGAGAAGAGTTCTATAATTTTATGAAATTCCAATAGCAAAGATTGAATCAATGTCTGCAGTATATTAAATCTTAATTATGCTTATTTTAATGTGGAAGCCAATTCTCTCAAGAGAGTACTCCATTCATCTGTATTCAATAAACAGTGTAGCAGACTCATATAACACTTATAAACCACATATTCAATTTATCACTTAATTACATAAACAACAGTGAAATTCCACTTATTCAGGAATTATGTGGTCATAACCTGCCATCATTCAGGATGATTGCAATCTAAGGAGTACCAGAGGAAATGCCTGCTAGAGGTTCACTTGGAGAATCTGAAAACAGGGTTAGTCACAATGACATGAAGTGGCACATGGGTGGTTAAAGAAGAGAATAGGTGAATCATAATTGTATTGATTAATGTTATCTGCTCATATACTTCATCAATCTCTCAATAAATGTTTGTAACTACCTTTTATGAATCATACTGTGTGGTGCATGAGAATTAAAAAGTGAATTATGTATCAGCCTTTGCCTAGTAAAGAAGAGGAAATAAACACAGACATGAATGGGTTAAACCAATAGACCATGGTAAGTGCCAAATAATTCTCTGGATACACAAGGGAATATATGAGATATTGTGTCTGAAGGTTAAAGGATAGTTGAACAAAAGAGGATGTATAGTCCTTTTGCATATTGTGGGAAAAATTAGGTATAGTAAAAAAAATGCAAAGGGCAGACACTTAAAACATCATGACATGAGACATTTGCAAGCAATCCCTTATTACAAGGTAGTAGTGTTTGAGGATTCACTGTGACAGAGAGATAAGAACACTAGCAAAGATTAGTCCATCAAAACCTTTATATGCCTCACACCAAGAAGCGTGGATTATATCTCACAGGAAATGATGATCCATTGAAGGCTTTAAGAAAAACCATAACCCAATTTTTATTTTCCAAAGATCTTCGGCTCTCTTGGTGTTCCATAAAAGCAGAGCCTGAGACAAAGACTTGTGATGGGTTGTTTATTTTCAAGATGGTCACAGATAGAGTGGGATTCCTGGGACAGTGAGGCAGGGAATGAGGAAAAAAGAGCATGAAGATTTAATATTGGGGTCACTATTGTAGGCAATGCCAGCTTGCTTCTCTCTAGAACTTTTGAGAATGTACAAATGTTTCCCAGAATTATCTGTCTGAATAATAGGAGGTGTGAATGTTTATTCACTGACTGCTTTTCACAATGGGTCAAGGGTTGCACCTAGGAATTTTAAGTCCCCCATTTCTGAGCTATGTTGCTCTCCCAAAGTAAGCGTCCAGTGACAGCCCTGGGTCAGAAAACAAAGAAGTTTCATGGGCCTTTTGTGAAGCACTGTCAAAAAAGAACTATTTTCTGAAGGATGTGAGTAGGGACAAGAAAGTCATAAAAGATGTATCTTCTCGGAGCACAGATTATTTAATATCAAGCATAGTACATCAAGATATAAATATAAGGAAAAAAATGAGTAGGTATAAGAAAGGAGAGCAGCTTTCCGGATTGTTTGTAATATATCAGGAGACAAGGTTGACTATATTATTAGAAACCTTGGTAAATGTTTGTTCTGGCTAGGTAGCTGGCTTAGGTGCTGCGCATTGCAAATCCCAACAAATGATTTTACTGTGCTCAAGCAAAATCTTAAATATTATTTAATGGGAGGAACCTTAGCACAGTGGCTACTGTGGCTAGTTGGCCACAAGAAATCTGCATTATAAAAGTTTCCATTTAATTTGCATTAGAGCTCAGAACATAATTCTTTGTGTGCTAAAATATTAGCAGCTTTGGAAGCTCCATATATTTGGTGCTTTTGTTCACTTATCATTAGAGTTTTCCAAAGCAACAATGATTTCCAGTGGTTTAATGTTTACATCAGCACTTCTCACCCCTCCGTGCAAGGCTTTTTTATATGACACTTTGATTTATTTATTTCTTATGGCTCATTTCCTTTATTTCACAAACATCAGTATAGACAATCTTTCAAAACCTGCCAGGAAAACATTCAAACACAGAAAAACATATTTGTCTTTTTATGGTGGGTATTTATTTATTTGAGATGAGGTACTGATAAGAATTTTCACTGTGAAGGTATTTAAAATGAAACATAGCCAAGGTAATTGGGAAGTCCCAAAGACAGTGAACTAGCCCTTTAATATTGTAAATATTGGAAACTGGTAGTGCTTGATTCCCCGACCTGAACATAAGTTATCAGAATACTAAAACTTATTAAAACAAGTGGATACTTTAATATTCAATGTGTTACTTTAGTTCCTTCTGCCTTCTTATTTCCTTATGATTGTTTTTAAATTTAGAGTTAGTTTCCGTGTACCTTATCCATGGAAGGATTTTATAAAAATAAGATGTAATATTTTGCTGTGTCATAATTATATCAATTATCTCCAGAGCCCCCTGTTTAGGCAGTGGATCCTGTTTTACTCTCACTGTATCCTACCGAGGATCAAAAATCAGAAATGGCTCTCTAATACTTAGAATTTAAAGAGGTAAATATTCAATGACCATGTGAATGGATGCAGAAATGAACCATAACCTCCTGGCATGTAGTTCAACTGTTGGAAAGAAACACCCATTATTTTAGTTGGCTAAGAAAATGCAGCTGTAAAACCCGGTGCAGTTTTATTCATTACCTTGACAAAAATTTCCTTCATTTTTTGAATTTGTACCATATGCTAAATACTATGTAAATGTTAGAAATTTAAAAGAAAGAAATCAGACAGTGTTCTGCCATCAATTTACTCACAGTCTTGTAGAAGAAACAGTATATATGAAGACCATAAAATAGTCCAATCAAGACCAGCCTGATGTGGAATTAATAAAATAAACAAGAATAACTACTAATGGTCTTGTTCAAAATTGGCTTGAGCTCTGACAGGGAATGTAGATAGGGTATGCTTCTCACACTAAGACCAAAGAACATACTCAATAATCAAATATTTTAATAAAGCTATGAAATACTTTCTTACAGAGTTTCACATCCACAATCATTTCTGGTGACTAAGTGCTAATTAAACCAGGAGGCTAGGACTATACAAATTTTTAAAGAGATCTTAAATTAAAAAAAAAAAAAACCTTAAAATTATTTTCTTGATTTACCAAAGAGCTGTTTAACATGAAGTGTCAGAGTCAAATTCTAGATCTGCTGACTCCTACTAGCAGGGTATCTTTCACAACAAACCTGCAGGAAGACTATTGGATACTCTTTAGTGGCCTGTATTTTTAAGGTTTAATTTTTATGTAAAAGCTATTAGTAATACATTTAATAATACAGTCCATTAAAGAGTATCAAAATAGTCTTATGGCAAAGCATTGGCAACAAAAAACAAAATTGACAAATTGGATATAATTAAAGAGCTTTTGCACAGCAAAAGAAACTATTGGCTTGGCACAGTGGCTCATGCCTGTAATCCCAGCACTTCGGGAGACCAAGGCAGGTGGATCACAAGATCAAGAGATCAAGACCATCCTGGCCAACATGTGAAACCCTGTCTCTACTAAAAATACAAAAATTAGCTGGGCATGCTAGCAGTTGCCTGTAGTCCCAGCTACTCAGGAGGCTGAGGCAGGAGAGTCACTTGAACCCAGGAGGTGGAAGTTGCAGTGAGCTAAGACTGGGCCACTGCACTCCAGCCTGGCAACAGAGCAAGATTCCATCTCAAAAAAGAAGATGACAAAAAAGTATCATCAGAGTGAACAGGTAACCTACATAATGGGAGAAAATTTTTGCAATCTATCCATCTGACAAAGGGCTAATATCCAGAATCTACAAGAAACTTAAATTTACAGGGAAAAAAACAACAAACAAAAAGCAGGTGAAGGATATGAACAGACACTTTTCAAAAGAAGACATTTATGCAGCCAACAAACACATGAAAAGAAGCTCATCATCACTGGTCATTAGAGAAATGCAAATCAAAACCACAATGAGATACCATCTCATGCCAGTTAGAATGGTGATCATTAAAAAGTCAGGAAACAACAGATGCTGGAGAGGATGCAGAGAAATAGGAACACTTTTACACTGTTGGTGAGAGCGTAAATTAGTTCAACCATTGGGGAAGACAGAGAAATACTTAATGTAGATGACAGGTTGATGAGTGCAGCAAACCACCCTGGCATGTGTATACCTATATAACAAGGAAGCCTGCATGTTCTGCACATGTATCCCAGAACTTATATTAATAAAAAATAATAAAAATAAATGTAATACAATGTAGGTAACAAATTATCTGTTGATATTGTTTGAGATAGGCAGATGACTACAATTATTTACCACCCAAAATGTGGAAACATTTAGAAAGAGACATATACTCACTTCATAAAGGGTATTTATCCTATCTGGGAATTCAAGATGGTACCTACATTCAAGTGATTGTTCCCTCTATTATACTACAATTGCAGAGAATTTCATTAGTGTCTACATGTACAGTCTTTTTGTATAACTAGGACTAACAGGACTCTAAACTTTTGTTGAAATACTGTCTGATTAATCATAAAGATTGTAAGCACTTGAAAAAATATAAAGAGGCATTGACTAATTGTAATAAAAATACTTTCCAATAATGACTTGATGATTATGCTGTTGATAACACACTGCCAGCATTCTTTATTGCCTGATTTTGGATAAAAGCCATTTGAACTGGGGTGAGATAATATTTCATTGTAGGTTTGATTTTCATGTATGTAATGATGAATTATGCTGACTATGTTTTCATAGGTATGTGTACTTCTGATCAATGTCCATTCAGATATTTGCCCATCTTAAATCAGATTATTAGATTTTTTTCCTATTGAGTGGTTAAGTTACATAAAATATATTATCTGGTTATTAATCTCTTGTCATAAGAATAGTTTGCAAATATTTTCTCCCATTCCATGGGCTGTCACTTCACTTTGTGGGTTTTCTTTGCTGTGCAGCTTTTAAACTTGATATGATCCCATTGCCCATTTTTGTTTTGCTGCCTGTACTTGAAGGTATTACTGAAGAAGTTTTAACCCAGACCAATGTACTACAGAGTTTCTGTAATGTTTTCTTTTGGTAATTTCATAGTTTGAGGTCTTAAATTTAAGTCTTTATTCCATTTTGATGTGATTTTTGTAGATAGCAAGGGGTAGGGATCTAGTTTCAGTTTTTGCATGTGGATAGCCGGTTTTGCCAGCACCATTTAGTGAAGAGACTATTCTTTCCCCAGCGTATGTTCTTAGCACTGTTGTTAAAAATGAGTTGAATGTAGATGTATGAACTAGTTTATGGGTTCTCCATTCTGTTCCATTGTTCTATGTGTCTGGTTTTATGCCAGTATCATGCTGTTTTGGGGTACAATAACATGGTAGTTTAATTTGAAGTCAGATATTGTGTTTTTTCCAGATTTATTCTTTTTGCTAAAGATAGCTTTAGTTATTTTGCATCATTTGTGGTTCCATATAATTTTTTTTTTTTTTGAGACAGTTTCGCTGTTACTTAGACTGGAGTGCAATGGCACAATCTCAGCTCACCGCAACCTCCGCCTTCTGGGTTCAAGCAATTCTTCTTCCTCAGCCTCCTGAGTAGCTGGGACTACACCATGCCCAGCTAATTTTTGTATTTTTAGTAGAGATGGGGTTTCACCTCGTTGACCAGGATGGTCTCGATTTCTTGACCTCGTGATCCACCCACCTCGGCCTCCCAAAGTGCTGGGATTATAGGCATGAGCCACCGCACCTGGCCCCATATAAACTTTTAAAACATTTTTTCTAGTTCTGTAAAGAATGTCATTGGTATTTTGATAGCAATTATATGGATAGTGTGAACATATTAACTATATTGATTCTTCCAATTCATGAATATGGAATATCTCTTCATTTTTGTGTCTTTTTCCAATTTCTATCATCTGTGTTTTATAGTTTTCATTGTAGAGATCCTTCACTTATTTGGTTAATTCCTAGGTATTGCATTTCAGTTGTAGCTATTGTAGATAAAATTCCCTTTTTTAGATCTCTTTTTCAGATTATTCACTGTTGGTATATAGAACTGCTTTTGACTGTGTAGGCTGATTTTATATCCTACTACATTACTAAATTTGTTAGTCAGTTTTAATAGCTACTTTATGAATTTGTTAGGTTTATCTAAATATAAGATCAGATCATCTGAAAACAAAGATAACTTGACTTCTCCTTTTTGTTATTTGGATTCCCTTTATTTCTTTCTGTCATCTGACTGGTCTAGCTAGGATTCCCAGGAGTATGTTGAGTAACAGTGGTGAAAGTGGGCATCTGTGAGGTGTTCCTGATCTTAGAGAAAAGGCTATCAGTTTTTCACAATTCAGTATCATACTAGCTGTGGGTCTGTTATATATGACCTTTATTATGTTGAAATATGCTCCTTCTATTTTCCAGTTTTTTAAGAATTTTTATTATGAAGTGATGTTGAATTGTATCAAATACTTATTTAGCACTAATTGGAGCAATCATATTGTTTTTGTCCTTTATTCTTTTGATATGATTGAACACATTAGTTGATTTGTATATTTTGAACCATCCTTGCATGCCTGGGATAAATTTCACTCGGTCATGATGAATGAACTTTTTAATGTGTTGTTAAATTCAGTGTGCTAGTATTCTGTTGAAGATTTTTACATTAATATTCCTCAGAGATATTGGCCTGTCATTTTCTTTTTTTAATGTATCTTTGTCGGATTTGGGGATCATGGTAATACTGGCCTCACTGAATGAATTTGGAAGTATTTCATCTTCCTCTGTTTTTTGGAATAGTTTGAGTAGAATTGGTATTACTTTTTTACATGTTTGGTAGAATTCAGCACAGAAGCCATTAGATCTTGGGCTTTTCTTACAAGGGAAACTTTTTAATACATCTTTAATCTCATTACTTATTTTTGGTCGGTTCATGTTTTGGATTCCTTCATGGTTCAATCTTGGTAGGTGGTATATGTCTAGGAATTAATCAATTTCCTTTAGATTTTCCAATTGGTTGACATACAGTCATGCATAGTAACCACTAATGATCCTTTGAATTTCTGCTCCCTCAAATTTAATGTTTCCTTTTTATATCTTTGATTTTACTTAGATCTTCTCTTTTTTTCTTAATCTAGTTAAACATTTTATTTATTTGGATCTTCTCTCTTTTCTCCTTAGTTAATCTGGCTAATGGTTTATCTTTTCAAAAGTCTTTTCGGTTCACTGATCATGTATATAGTTTTATCTAAAATTTATTTATGCTCTGATCTTAATTATCTTGTCTGTCATAATTTTGGATTTGGTTTACTCTTGCTTTTCCAGTTCATTAAGATGCATCATTAGGTTATTTATTTGAAGTTTTTCTTTTCTGATGTAGATACTTAATAGCTATAAATTTTCCCCTTAGTGCTGCTTTGATGTATCATAAATAATTTGGTATGCTGTGTTTCTAATTGTTTCAAAATTTGTCAATTTATTTTTTAATTTCTTCACTGATCCACCTGTCATTCAGATGCACATTGTTTAATTACCATGTGTTGCTATGGTTCTCAAAATTCCTGTTATTGATTTACAGTTTTATTCGATTGTGGTCAGAGAAGATGCTTGATATAAAGTTTTTTAAAAAATCTTTTAAGATTTGTTTTGTGATCCAACATAAAGCCTATCCTTCAGAATGACCATGTGCTCAGGGGAAGAAAGGGTATTCAGGAGCAGTTGAATTAAATGTTCAGTAAATAATCTGTTCTAGGTCCACTTGTTCTATAGTTCAGCCTAAGTCCAATGTTTCTTTGTTGATTTGCTCTCTAGAAGATCTGTCCAATGTTGAAAGTAGGGTGTTGAAATTTCTAGCTATTATTGCATTGGGGCCTATCTTCTCTTTAGCTCTAATAATATTTGTGAAATATATCTTGTTGCTCTAGCACTGAATGCACATATATTTACAACTCATATCCACAAGCTGAATTGATACCTTATCATTATATAATAATCTTCTTTGTTTCTTGTTACAGTTTTTGACTTGAAACCTATTTTGTCTGATATAAGAATAGCCATTCCTGCTCTATTTTGGTTTCTGTTTTCATGGAATATCTTTTTTCCATTCCTTTGTTTTCAGTCTGTATGTATTTTTATAGGTGACATGTATTTCCGTAGGCAACAGATCATTGGTTCTTATTTTTTTATCCCTTCAGCTACTCTATGCTTTTTGATTGGAAAGTTTCATGCATTTACATCCAGTGTTATTATTGATAAGTAAGGGCTTACACTGGCTATGTTGTTATTTGTATTTTGGTTGTTTTGTGGTCTTTTCCTTTCTTCTTATCTTTCTTTTAGAAGGTGAGTTTCTCTGGTTCTATGATTTAATTTCTTGCTGTTTATATTTTTGTGTACTCATTGCATATATATTTTTTAATTTGAGGTCAACATAAAGCTCATGAATACAATCTATTAAATCTTTATTTTAAGCCAATGACAACTTAACACTGATTATGTAAATGAAAAAATAAACAAGTAAAAGAAAATTAATAAAAACCCTACACTTTAACTTTATTCCTCTGCTTTTTATCTTTTTTGTTCTGTTTATGTCTTATTGTACTATCTATATGTTGAAAAGTTATTAGTTACGGTTTTTCATTGATTCTTCATTTAGCCTTTCTATTAAAGAGTAGTTTACACAATGCACTTACAATGTTATAATACTCAGTGGTTTTCTGTGTCTATTATCAGTGAGTTTTGTACTTTCAGATGATTTATTATTGCTCATTAACATCTTTTTTTTAATCAGATTGAAGAACTTCCTTTAGCATTTCTTATAGGGCAGGCCTGGCATTAATGAAATTCCTCAGCTTCATTTCTCTGTGAAGGTCTTTGTTTCTCCTTCAGGCCTGAAGGATATTTTCACAGGATACACTATTCTAGGAAAAGATTTTTTTTTTTTTTCCATCACTACTTTAAGTATGTCATATCTCTCCTGGGCTGCAACGTTTCCATGGAAAAGTCTGCTTCAAGACATACTGGAGCTCCATTGTATGTTGTTTCTTTTATCCTGCTGCTTTAAAAATCCTTTATCTTTGGCCTTTGGGAGTTTGATTAATTGCCTTGATAGTATTTTTTGAGTTAAATCTGCTCAATTTTCTATAACTTTCTTTCACTTGAATGTTGATATCTAGGTTTGGGAATTTCTGATATTATCTCTTTGAATACACTTTCTCACCTTATCTCTCTCTCTTGCTACTTCCTTCTTTAATGCCAATAACACTTAGATTTTCCGTTTTGAGGCTATTTTCTAGATCTTGTAAACATCCTTCTTTTTTTAAATTTTTTTCTTCTTTTGTCTCCTCTGACTGTATATTTTCAAATAGACTGTCTTCAAGCTTATTAATTCTTTCTTCTGCTTGACCAATTCTGCTGGTAAGAAATGGATGCATTCTTTAGTATGTTAATTGAATTTTTCATCTCCAGAAGTTTTGCTTCCTTAATTTTTTCAATATTTTTGTGAAATATATAAAGTATTTTGAATTCCCTACCTGTGTTACCTTAAATTTCATCATGCTTTCTCAAACCAGTTATTTTGAATTCTGTGTTTGAAAGGTCATATATCTCTCTCTGAATTGGTCAGTGGTGCCTTATTTCATTCACTTGGTGAGGCCATGTTTTCCTGGATGTTCTTGATGCTTGTAAATGTTCATCAGTATGTGGGCACTGAAAAGTTGTGTATGTATTATAATTTTCTCAGTCTTAGCTTGTTTGTATCCATCCTTCTTTGGAAGACGTTCCAAGTATTCCAAGGGACTTAGATATTGTAAGCTGTATCTTTTGCCACTGCTGCCATATCTGCATATGTCACTGCTGCATATCTGCACCCCAAGCCCACCAACACTGTGCCTCTTGCAGACTCATAGAGGTACTGCTTTGGTGGTCTTGGTTAAGATGACGGAGAATTCCCTGGATTTCAAGGCAGATACTTTTGCTCTCTTCCCTTAGTTTCTCTGAAACAAATAGAGTCTCTCTCTTAACTGAGCTGACTGGAGCTGGGTGAGAGGTCACATAAGCCCTGTTGTGGCCACCACCACTAGAACTGTACTGGGTCAGATCCAAAGTCAACATAGGACTGAGACTTGCCAAAAGCCCATGGTGACCACTGCCTGGCTATTACCTATGTTTATTTAAGGCCCAAGGACTCTACAATCTGCAGGTAGCACATCCAGCCAGGCTTACATTTTCCCTTAAGAGTGACAAGTTTCCCCTGCCTCAGGTGGGTCCAGAGATGCCATTTGGGAGTCAGGACCTGTAGTTGGGAACCTTGGGACTCTACCTGTGCTTTATTTTACTGCAGCTGAGCTGGCAGCTAGGCCACAAAACAAAGTATTTCCCACTCTTTCCTTCCCTTTTCTCAAGTGGAGGAGTCTTCCTGTGGCTACAGGCCCTTGATGAGTACAGCCTATCTACCACCAATAGTCACTCAAGGCTCAAGAGCTCTTCGGTCAGCTTGTGGTAAATGCTGCCGGGTCTAGGTCTCTCCCTTCATGGCAAGGGCTTCCCTCTGGCCCAGGACAGGTCTTAAAATACCATTCAGGAGCCAAAACCTAGGACTGGGGACCTAGGAGCCTGTAATGCTATTTTCCTCCACTATGGCCAAACTGGTTCCAAGCTGCAGGATATAGTCTCATTTACTCTTCCCTCTCCTTTCCTCAAGCAGAAGGAGTCTTTCTCCATAGACACCACAGATGGGAATATATGGGGTCATATTTGAAGCCAGCATAGCTTGGAGTCTCTCCCAAGGCCCATTGCAAGTATTGCCTGGATACTGCTGCGGATTGTTCAAGGGCTCTTTAGTAAGCAGGTGATAAACCCTGCTAAGATTGGTTCCTACTCTTCAAAATAGTGAGTTCCCTTCTGGCCCAGGGTGTGTCTAGAATGGTCATCTGGGAGCTACAACCTGGAACAGAAGTCACAGAACTCACTTTGTTCCCTATTCTATTGTGACTGGGCTGGTATCCTAGTTGTAAGTTAAAGTTATCTTTACTCACCCCTCTCCTCTCCTCAAACAGGAAAAAGTTTCTCCTGAAGTTGCAGAGCTGCATTGTCTATTGTTAGGATAGCCGTGAAGCAAGCACTCCCTTGGCCACTCCAGCTGATGTCTCACTAAGTTATGTACTGCAGAAGACCACTGACTCCAAGCCCAGCATAGCACCAGGACTTGTCCAGGAATTACAGTCTTTGTGGCCTAGACCACCTTTCTATTTACTGAGGACCCAGAGTACTTTAAGCCACTGTAGTGAGCTCTGATATAAAATTTATTTTTCTAGTGTCAATAGAATTAGTAGAATTTTTCCTTATCTCCTTTGGTTACTATTTGCAAGGAATATACTTCTCCACACTTTTACTTTCAACATATCTGTTTCCTTGGGTCTAAAGCAAGTTCCTTGCAGACAGCATATAGTTGGATTAACTTTATTTCATTTATTCTACCAATCTCAGTCTCTTGATCAGGGAACATTACTCATTTATAATTACTGATAAAAAGAGACTTCTGTTATTTTGATATTTCCTTTCTATATGTTTTACAGATAATTTTGTTCCCCATTTCTTGCACTATAGTCTTAAGATTAGTTCATTTTTTAAAACTAGGGAAATATTTACATTTTCTTCTTACTGCTTTTGGTGTTTATTTTGCAGTAATTTTCTTTGTGATTACCAAAGTGATTCCACATAATATTCTAAAAGGATAACACTATAATTTAAATTTATAGCACACGAACTTTACTACACAGCAAAACAGTACTCCTTTAAAACTGCCTCTACCCCTGTCTTTCCATTAATTTTCTTTTTTTGACATGTGAAACTCAGAATTTTACTGTCAAGTGTTGCATTTCTGTTTTCTTAATTTCAACTTTTATTTTAGATAGGGGAGTGCATGTGCAGGTTTGCTGCATGGGAATATTGAATAATGCTGAGGTTTGGGGCACAAATCCTGTCACCCAGGTCATGAGCATAGTACTCAATAGATAATTTTAAAATCTGCACTCCCTTTTTCCCTTCCCCTGCTAGTAGATCTTACTATTTTTTCCCATATTTATGTCCATGTGTACTCAATATTTAGCTCTCACTTATAGGTCAGAAGACATAGTATTTTGTTTTCTGTTTTTATATTAGTTCGCTTAGAATCATGTCATTCAACTATATGCATGTTGTTGCAAAGGATATGATATCATTCTTTTTATGGATGTATAATATTTCATGGTATATATCAAATTTTCATTAGCTATTCTACCAAAAATGGGCACCTTCGTTGTTTTCATGTAATTGCTATTGTGAATAGCACAGTGATGAACAACCAAGTGCATGCATTTTTTGGTAGAACGATTTATTTTCCTTCTGGTATATATCTAGTAATAGGATCCCTGGGTTGCATTATAGCTCAGTCACATTCTTTGGAAAATCTCCCGACTGCTTTCCACAGTGAATAAGCTAGTTTACATTCACACCAACAGTGTATAAGTGTTTCTTTTTCTCCACAGCCTTGCCAGCATCTTATGATTTTGGACTTTTGAAGAATACCCATTCCGACTGGGATGAGATGGTATCTCATTGTGGTTTTCATTGGCATTTATCTGATGATTAGTGATGCTAAGGATTTTTTATATGTTCACTGACCATTTGTATGGCTTCTTTTGAGAAGTGTCTATTCATGTCATTTGCCCATTTTTAATGGAGTTATTTTACTTTTCTTGAACTGTTTAAGTTTCCTAGAGATTCTGGATGTTAGAACTACATTTGATGCATAGCTTGTGAATAGATTCTCCCATTGTCTACATTGTCTCCCATTGTCTGTCTGTTCTATTGATAGTTTCTCTTAATATGCAGAAACTTTTACATTTAATTAGGTTCCCCTTGTCAATTTTTGTTTTTGTTCTAATTGCTTTTGGAGATAAGCCAAAAATTATTTGCTAATTTCAATGTCAAAAGAGTATTTCTTTGGTTATCTTCCAGGATTTTTACAGTTTGATGTCTTACATTTAAATCCTTAATCCATCTTAATTTTTGTATATGGTGAAACTTAGAGGTCTAGCTTCAGTCTTCAGCATATGGTTAGCCAGTTATCCTAGCACCATTTGTTGAAATGGGAGCCCTTTCCCCATTGCTTGTTTTTGCCAGCATTGTTGAAGTTTAGATGGCCGTAAGCAGAAGGCATCATTTCTTAGTTTTCTCTTCCATTCCATTGTTTTATGTGTTTGGTTTTGCTATCATACTGTTTTAGTTGCTATAGCTTTATAGTATAGTCTAAAGTTGGGTAGTGTGATAACTCTGGCTTTGCTCTTTTTGCTTAGAATTGCTTTGGCTAGTTGAGCTCTTTTTTCCATCCTTATGAATTTTAGAATAATTTGTCTCTCTGTAAAAACAAAATCAGTAGTTTGATAGAAATATAATTGAATCCATAAATTACATTAGGCTGTATGGCCATTTTAATAATATTGATTATTTCAATCCATGAGCATGGACTGTTTTTTCGTTATTTGTTTTTATCTCTGATTTCTTTCAGACATGTTTTGTAGGCCTCCTTATAGACATCTTTCACCTTTTTTGTTAGCTGTATTCCAAGTATTTTATTTTGTTTGTGGTTATTGTAAATGGAATTGTGCTGCTGATTTCACTGTCAGCTTGGATATTGTTGGTGTATGAAAATGCTACTGATTTTGGTACACATTGATACTGAAACTTTACTAAAGTCATTTATCAATTGTAGCAGCCTTTTGCCAAAGTCTATGATTTCCTAAGTAGAAAATCATATCATCAGTGAATGGAGATACTTTAACATCTTTTCCTATTTCGATGTCTTTTATGTCTTTCTTTTGGCTGCTCTGGCTAGGACTTCTAGTACTATGCTGAATAGGAGTGGTGAGAGTGGGCATCCTCACCTTATTCCAGTTCTCAGGGAGGATTATTCATTCTTGTGCCAATTCAGTATGATGTTGGCTGTGGGTTTATAATAGAAGTCTCTTTTTTTTTAGATATGTCCCTATGATGCCTAGTTTCTTGAGGTTTTTATCATGACAGGATTTTAGATTTTATTGAAAACTTTTTCTGTATGTATTGAGATGATTTACACGGTTTTTGCTTTTAATTCTGTTTATGTAGTAC
The DNA here is from genome assembly GCF_049354715.1 of Callithrix jacchus. Classification (NCBI taxonomy): domain Eukaryota; kingdom Metazoa; phylum Chordata; class Mammalia; order Primates; family Cebidae; genus Callithrix; species Callithrix jacchus. The sequence goes on along the minus strand of NC_133516.1, from coordinate 20,712,976 downwards.
ATCTCATTTCTTGATTTGCATAACAAGAAATGTATATAAATCACCCTAGTATCCCAGGTATAGTCTCATTGAGCATGATATATTAGCTTTTTGATGTGTTACTGGATTTGGTTTGCTAATATTTTGTTGAGGATTTCTGCATCTATGTTCACCATGAATTATTGACCTGGTTTTCTTTTATCATTATGTTTCTGCCAGGTTTTGGTATCAGGCTGATGCTTGGTTCATAGAATGAGTTAGGCAGAAACCCTTCATCCTTGGTTTTTTGGAATAGTTTCAGTAGGACTGGTATCAATTTATCTCTATAGGTTATATGGCTGGTAGAATTCAGCTGTGCATCCATCTGGTCCATGACTTTTTTGGTTGTATGTTTTTTATTTCCAATTCAATTTCAGAAGTTTACATTGGTCTATTCAGGGTTTCAGTTTCTTCCAGATTCAATTTTGTGAGATGTTGTGCTTCCAGGAATTTACTCATCTCCTCTAGGTTGTCTAATTTTTGTGCATAAATTTTCCAGAGTTTTCTCTGAGAAACATTTGTATTTCTGTGAAATCAGTTGCCATATTACCTTTGTTGTTGCTGATTGCACTTATATGAATCTTCTTTGTTAATGTAGCCAGTGGTCTATCAATCTCTTTTTGAGGAATCAACTTTGAATTTCACTGATCTTTTGTATGGATTTTGGTATATCAATTTTATTAAGCTCTTCTCTAATTTTAGTTATTTCTTTTCTTCTAGTAGCTTTGGAGTTGGTTTGTATTTATTTTGCCTAATTCATTTGGTTATCGAGTTAGATGGTCAATTTGAGATCTTCCTAACTTTTTGATAAGTCCATTTAGGACTATAAACTTTTGTCTTAACGCTGCTTCACCTGCATCCCAGAAATTTTGGCAAGTGGTGTTTCTATTTTTATTAATTTAAAAGAATGTTTTGATTTCTACCTTAATTTTGATGTTGGCCAGAAGTTATTCAGGAGCTATTTGTTTAATTTTCATGTATTGTGTAGTTGTGAGAGATTTTCTTTATATTTATATTGATTTCTATTTTTATTGCACTGTGGGCCAAGAGTGTGCTGGTATAATTTCATTTTTTTTTAATTTATTGAGACTTGCTTTATGACCAAGCATGTGAGTTCATCTTAAGATATATTCTGTGTGCATATGAGAGGAATGTGTATTCTGTGTTTGTTGAGTGGAGCATTTTGTAGATGTCCAGTAGATCCAGCTGGACAAGTGAAGCACTTAAGTTCAGAGTTCCTTTGTTAGTGTTCTGTCTCTATAATCTTTGTAATGCTGTAAATGCAGTATTGGAGACTCTTATTATTATTGTGTAGCTGTCTGAGTCTTTTGTAAGCCAGAAAGAACTTGCTTTATGAGTCTACATGCTCCAATGTTGAGTATGTACATATTTAGGGTAGTTAAGGCTTCTTGGTGGATTATACTCTTTATGATTATGTAATGACCTTCATTGTCCTCTTATTTTTTTTTCAAATAGGGTCTTACTCTGTTACATAGGCTGGAGTGCCATGGCATGATCACTGCTGCCTCCAACTCCCAGCCTCAAGCAATCTTTTCAGCTCACCCTCCTGGGTAGCTGAGACCAAAGTTTTTTTGTTTTTAGATGAGGCTGATATTGAACTCCTGGGCTCAAGCAATTCTCCAACCTCAGCCTGCCAAAGTGTTGGGATTAAAGGTGTGAGCCACCATGCCTTGCCTTTCTTAATTTTTATTGGTTTTGAATCTGTTTTATCTCATATAAGAATAGTGAGCCCTGCTTTTTTTTGTTTTCTGTTTGCATGGTAAATCTTTTCTATCCTTTTGTTGGGTCTTTAGGTGTTATTACATGTGAGTTAGGTCTCTTGAAGACGACAGGTTGTTGGGTTTGTCTTTTTACCCATTTTGCCATGCTGTGTCTTTTAAGTGAGGCATTTAGCTCATTCACATTCAAGGTTAGTATTGATATGTGGAATTTTGATTCCGTCATGTTATTAGCTGGTTGTTACTTGATTGTGTAGTTGTTTGATAGTGCCTATTTGAAATGTATTCCCTCTGCATTTGCTTTTCTGAGTAAAACTTTATTTCTCCTTCACTTTTTCTTTTGCATTGACCTTGGTAACCCTGATGACTATGTACCTTGGGGATGTTCATTTTGTATAGTATCTGTCTGAATTTCTCTGTATTTCTTGGATTTGCATGTCAACCTCCCTAGTGAGATTAGGACAATTTTTGTAGACTATATTACGTTCACATATTAGTCTGATCCTTTGCACAGAGGTAGCCTACAATAATTGAAAAAAAAAAAGCTCTGAAACAGGAGGAGAATCTGACTTCCAGAATTACCACTCTATTAGTTGCAGATGACTAGTTGGCAACACAAATGTCACAGGGCATACGGCAAAATGGTAAACAACAGCCAATTCAATGGGAAAAAAATCCAGAAACTGTCCCCACAAAAAAAAAAACAACCTGGTAGCAGATCAACTAGACAAAGATTTAAAACAACTTTCTTCAAGATGCTAAAATACTAAAGAAAAATATGGAGAAAGTAAAAAAAAAAAGATGAATGAATAAACTGAAAATTTATATATAAGAATAGAAAATCTGAAAAGAAACTAAAAAGAAATTATGAAACTGTAGTACATGTAAAACGAAATTTAAAAATTCACTGAATTTGAATCTGATGACTTAATTCTTTATCAAATAATTTATTTTATCCCCCTAATATGCTCTATATTTGTGGTACTATAGGTAGTTTCTCTATTTAAAACCAAAAGAGGACAATGCAAGGTCTAAGAAACCCCAATTAAAGGCAAGTTAACAGAAAATGTATTTAGTTATCTTTTTAAAAAAGTTACAGATACTATAGGAGGCCTGTACAGGAAAAAATAAACGCCTCTAAACAGATATCATTAACTATCAATAAACACCAAATAAATGCCTTCTAGTTTTATAAAAGCATGGCAACACTTTTAAATTAAAAAACTAAAATAAAATATATAGCAAATTGTTTAAAATGAGAATTGAAACTAACGGAAAGTAATTCCAAATACAGATTTATAAAAGCTTCCACGTGGTTACTAATTCAGAGGTGAGTAAAAATTAAGCTACAAAGCTTATTAATCTTTCGCAAACACCAATCTGACAAACATGCTGCTCCTCATTATTTTTAATTGCCAGATGTCTTTTGTGTGCTTTGGAAGACCCATTTTCCAATTATTTTAGTTTGTATTCTCATTTGCCCTCTCATTAATTTTGCTAAATCCTATCTTATTATATTACTCAAAAATTTTTGTTTGTTGCTCAAATACCTATCTACTAGAAATATAGGATATTTCTATACCTAGAAATAAGTTTAGAAATACATGTTACTATCTTTAAGCATTATTTCTTTGTTGAATGTCTATTATAAAAATCTGATTTTAATGTTGGCTTTAAAAATATTTTCTATTTATCACCGAAACATATAAAATATTTATTTCAGAATTTTTTAAATATTTGAATCACTAATATTAACTCCCTTAGAGATGAGTAAAAGAAAATCCAAAGTGGAGGCCTGAGCTTTGTTGGTGGGTTCGTTATCTACATTCACATATATTTAGTTGCAAATCACTAGAAAGAAGGTTTTCCCATGTTAAAGTTGTCCATCTTTATACGTGTTTATAGTTATTAGGGAATTGTGTACAGTGGGTAAAAAGTTTTCACAATTTCATATTTTTGTGGGGGGGGGCAAGGAGGTGGTATGATTTAATTTTTTAATTCTCCTCTTTATTCATTTAAGAAAAATATTTGAAGAAATAATTGTTTAAGTAAATAATCTTGAATATATTTTAAAGCTGAATTCTGATTTCCAAGATATCCTTGCCAATGTGATATCAGGACCAGAAAATATTTATATCTAGAAAAGTATAATGAAATATGCATGAAGTTGTCAATAAGTCTTCATAAGCACTATACTAAAAACACATGACTGTTCAAAAAGTCTGTTGCCTAATAAATTAGGGTTTTTTTCCAGCAAACCATGAATACTGGCTGGCTAAATAAAGCAGTAAAAAAGTTATTGTAAGCATAATATTGTAAGAATATTTTTGCTTAATATTCTGGATCTTTTTTGGATGTTTACTCTTCCCCTAGTTTCATCAGAATGCTGACCCTTACTCTAAAATATTAGAAAGCCTATTGCTTATTTGTTTATATATAATATAGGAATAAAAATTTGAGAAATCATTAAAAATAGGCAAATAAATTTGAGTAGGTAAAGAAGGAAGTTGCTACAGTTCTTTCTATAACTGATCCTACAGACAGAACTGGTATTTATTTTTCCATAGACTCTTTTCTACACTTTCTTCCATGTTCCCTTCCTTTAGTCAGGGTAATTTATCTCCACTCTGATGCACCAAATCTTTTCTGAGGAATCTGGCTCTCTGATCACACGAGTAAATATGAAGCAGTTTCTATTAAATTTTACCATTGAGAATGGTATATAAAGGAGTAGTATTAAAGATTAGATACATACCAGCCATACTTTTATTTACCTTCATTTCATGGCTGCAAATCTTTTTCTTTAGAATCATCAGAGTCCATCATTCCAGCTAAAATAAATATACAATCCCTTTTCGTGTCTGATATGGTTTGGCTGTGTCCTGACCCAAATCTCATCTTGAACTGTAGCTCCTACAATTCTCACATGTTGTAGGGACCCAGTGGGAGGTAACTGAATCAAGGGGTGGGTCTCTCTCATGCTGTACTTGGGATAGTAAATCTCATGAGATCTGATGGTTTTATAAAGAGGGGTTCCCCTGCATAAGCTCCTTTCCTTTGCCTGCTGCTATACACATAAGATGTTACTTACTCCTTCATGCCTTTTGCCATAATTGTGAGGCCTCCCCAGCAATGTGGAACTGTGAGTCCGTTAAATCTCTTTCCTTTATAAATTACCCAGTCTTGGGTATATGTTTATCAGCAACCTGAGTACAGACTAATACAGTAAATTGGTACCACTGGAGTGGGTCAAATTGTCTGTTTGCAGATGACATGATTGTATATTTAGAAAGCCCCATGCTCTCAGCCTAAAATCTCCTTAAGCTGATAAGCAACTTCAACAAAGTCTGAGGATACAAAATCAATGTGCAAAAACTACAAGCATTTCTGTACACCAGTAATAGACAAGCAGAGAGCCAAATCATGAGTGAACTCTCATTCACAATTGCTACAAAGAGAATTAAATACCTAGGAATACAACTTACAGGAGATGTGAAGGACCTCTTCAAGGAGAATTACAAACCACTGCTTAAGGAAATAAAAGAGGACACAAACAAATGAAAAATATTCCATGCTCATGGACAGAAAGAATCAATATTGAAAAAATAATTTATAGATTAAATGCTTTGTCCATCAATCTACAATTGACTTTCTTCACAGAATTAGAAAAAACTACTTTAAATTTCATATGAAACCAAAAAAGAGCCTGTATAGCAAAGACAACACTGAGCAAAAAGAACAAAGCTGGAGGCATCACACTACCTGACTTCAAACTATACTACAAGGCTACAGTAATCAAAACAGCATGGTAATGGTACCAAAACAGATGCATAGATCAATGGAACAGAACAGAGGCCTCAGAAATAATGCCACACATGTACTAATATCTATTCTTTGACAAACCTGACAAAAACAAGCAATGGAGAAATGAACCCCTCTTTAATAAATGATGTTGGTAAAACTGGCTAGCCATATGCAGAAAACTGCAACTCAACTCATTCCTCAAACCTCACACAAAACTTAACTCAAAATAGATTAAAGACTTAAATGTAAGACCTAAAACCATAAAACCCTAGAAGAAAACCTAGACAATACCATTCAGGACATAGGCATGGGCAAAGACTTCATGACTAAAACACCAAAAGCAATGGCAACAAAAGCCAAAATTGACAAATGAGGTCTAATTCAACTAAAGAGCTTCTGCACAGCAAAAGAAGAATAAGAGTGAACAGGCAACCTATAGATTGGGAGAAAAATTTTGCAATCTATCCATCTGACAAAGGACTAATATCCAAATATCTACAAAGAACTTAAACAAATTTACAAGTATAAAACAAAGAACCCCATCAAGAAGTGGGCAAAGGATATGAACAAACACTTCTCAAAACAAGACATTTATGCAGCAAACAGACATATGAAGAAATGCTCATCATCACTGGTCAGTAGAGAAATGCAAATCAAAACCACAATGAGACACCATCTCATGCCAGTTAGAATGGTGATCATTAAAAAGTCAGGAAACAGCAGATGCTGGAGAGGATGTGGAGAAATAGGAATGCTTGTACACTGTTGGTGAGAGTGTAAATTAGTTCAACCATTGTGGAAGACAGTGTGGCAATTCCTCAAGGATCCCGAACCAGAAATACCATTTGACCCAGCAATCCTATTTTATACCCAAAGGATTATAAATCATTCTACTATAGAGACGCACACATGTATGTTTATCGCAGCACTGTTCCCAATAGCAAACACTTGGAACCAACCCAAATGCCCATCAATGATAGACTGGAGAAAGAAAATGTGGCACGTATACACCACGGAATACTATTTAGCCATTAAAATGGATTAGAGGCCAGGTGCGGTGGCTCACACTTGTAACCCCAGGACCTTGGGAGGCTGAGGTGGATGGATCATGATGTCAGGAGATTGAGATCATCCTGGCTAATATAGTGAAACCCTGTCTCTACTAAAAATACAAAAAATTAGCCAGGCTTGGTGGCACATGCCTGTATTCCCGGCTACTCAGGAGGCTGAGGCAGGAGAATTGCATGAACCTGGAACACGAAGGTTTCAGTGAGCTGAGATCACACCACTGCACTCCAGCCTGGGTGACATCATGAGACTATGTCTCCAAAAAAAAAAAAAAAAAAGGATGAGTTTATGACCCTTTCAGGGACATAAATGAAGATGAAAACCATCATTCACAGCAAACTAACACAAGAACAGAAAACCAAACAACACCTATTCTCACTCATATGTGGGAGTTTAACAATGAGAACACATGGACACAAGGAGGGAAACATTACACACCGGGGCCTGTTGTGGGGTGGGAGGAATAGGGGAGGGATAGCATTAGGAGAAATACCCAGTGTAGATGATGGGTTGATAGGTGCAGCAAACAACCATGGCACAGGTATACCTATGTAACAAAGCTGCATATTCTGCACATGTATCCCAGAAATTAAATTATAATTTAAAAACATAAAAAAGATTCAAAGAGGAAAGAAACATGAAAAGGTGGCTCACCAGTCAGATCAGATTTATTTTAAAGAAAAGAAACCTGAGAGGTGCCTTCTAGCGGAGTTAGGTCAGAGACATACTCTCTTACAGAGTTAAGAGTTTTTTAGGCTGGGCGCCGTGGCTCAAGCCTGTAATCCCAGCACTTTGGCAGGCTGAGGCGGGTGGATCACGAGGTCCAGAGATCGAGACCATCCTGGTCAACATGGTGAAACCACGTCTCTACTAAAAATACAAAAAATTAGCTGGGCATGGTGGCACGTGCCTGTAATCCCAGCTACTCAGGAGGCTGAGGCAGGAGAATTGCCTGAACCCAGGAGGCGGAGGTTGCGGTGAGCCAAGATCGCACCATTGCACTCCAGCCTGGGTAACAAGAGCGAAACTCCATCTCAAAAAAAAAAAAAAAAAGTTTCTAAGGATTCAGGGTGGGAGAGTTTATCAGAGGCTTGGACTGCTCTGTGTCTTTTTGTTACGCTTATCTTGGAGGGAGAGTTGTGTGTCTGTTTCCATATATATTTTTTGCAGCTACAGGCATATCCCCCGAGTCTGCTTTTAGCTTCCCTCTCTTAGCGCACCTGAAGGGAGAGGAACGTGCCTATTAAAATCCACTATTTTACTGGGCTCATTGTATGAGGGTGAAGTTGGCATTTACCCAGGAGACATTCCCCCCTACTTCCCTCTGTGCCCAAGCTCTCTTATCTGTGTTACAATCTGCTCCTTCTGTCTGCTTGTAGTTAGAAGAGAAGTGATTTCCTTGAAATGTGTGAGGGTAGAAAGGGAGCTGGAATTTAAAGTGGCGGTGTTTGTCCGAGATGACAGTGCTCCCACTCTATTGGTATGTTTCTGGATTAAGGAGAACTGCATTCTGACCTGCATCCTGATTGTGAGATTCTGAACTTGATGGCTGATGCCATGATTGCATGAGACTTCTGGTGATCCCAGATTAGGGGTAGGCATATATTTCATGTTGGAAGAGTATGAAAAATAGTAGTAATAAAATTACAATGATGATCCTAATTCATCATCTCTCCCTGTATCCACATCGTTTGCAATCTAACTTTACTATGCTCTCCCATTATGGATGGGTGACTTGAATTGCCTCCCAACATTAGCCTAACCATGTGTTGCTCTATAGTCAGGGAGTTATTAGCAGATATGACACAAGCTTCTTGCCTCTGCATTGCCATAAGGACATTTCTAGGTGAGTGCACTGGTCCTAAGGAGAGGATGAGAGACACGTGGAGAAGAGTCCACCTTAGATACATAAGTGAGCTTGGCCAAGGTTAGCAGTGCCACCTAGCTAATCCAGACACATAAGCATATTGTTATCTGCCACTGGTGATTTGTGTTGTTTGTAATGGAGCATTGTTGTGGCAACCGATGACTAATACACTACCTAATGTACCTTTTAAAATGTTGTCTAGGATCTGTTCCTAAACCACTAAAATATAAGTCCCATGAGGACACAAATACAAAAAGAAGAAAAAAAATTATACATATTAAAATATGTGACATAATTTTCTAAGGAAACTGGAATACAGTGGAACATTTATCAATATTAGAAAAAAAGGCAAAATAGTAAAATTACTTGGTTCACACAAAAGAAGGAATAAAGAGAATTACGTGAATAAATAAAGAAGGAATAAAGAAATATGTGAGTTGCAGGGATAGAAAATAAAGACAATAAGATAGACTATAGACCACAAAAAAGGAGCCCAAATACATGTATAATCTTAATTTATGTCAGAGACAACATTGCTGTTTGGTAGAAACAAGATAGGTATTTCAGCAAATGCACCGACAAGTGCATATATATATATATATTTAAAAAACGAAAAAATTGGAACACTTGTATTACACAATATGCAAAAGTCAATACCTGATAAATTATAAACTTAAATGTAAGTAGCAAAAGAATAAAATTTATAGATGATAAATATAAGATTTCTATGAACTTATTATGGGAAGGGATCTACTTGTAATAATTAACAAATTATACCATAAAATTTATACTTTCCTTCATTTCTTTCACGATATGATTTTCAGGGTTTCAGATCCTGAACCTGATCTTAGCAAGCTTATGAATCAGAGTCCACAAACGATTCCTTACATAATAGCTATTTTGCCATTGCGTACTATAGAGTGGTAGATTTCTACTGTGGAATAGGAAAAGGAGATATTGCCTCATACAACGTTTTATCCAGAATACCATTTCAAAGCACTCGACATTTCCCAGAGTCTACTACTTGCAACTCACCTTTTATTGTCATTTTCTGTATTATTATATCTTTTCCTTTCAGCAACATAAATTCTGGCTAACTTAGACACCACAGTCAATGATGTTTAATAACAAAATTAAGCCTCAGAAAGGAACAGAACCACAGCTCATCCAAGAGTCTAAATAACAGAAACAGTCTTATATGATCCCATAACCAGAGTAAACAATCCCTAACCACTTTCTCTTTTTTTGACGTATAAAAGTGTATAAAAACTTATCATTTTTAAAAGTTTCAAATTTTATTTTAGATTCAGGTTTACATGTGCAGGCCTGTTACATGGGCATATTGAGAGATGCTGGGGTTTGGGGTACAGTTGATCCTGTCACCAAGGTAGTGAGTATAGTACTCAACAGGCAGTTTTACAGCCCTCATCCCTCTCCCTACCTCCCTTCCTGAGTTTTCTCCAGCGTCTGTTTTCCCCATCTTTATATCTACGTGTACGCAATGTTTAGATCACACTTACAAGTGAGAACATGCAGTATTCAGCTTTCTGTTTTTGTGTAAAACCACTTTTTGTTGCCTTGCATTCCTCTATTCAACATCCAAACTTGTAAGGAGAAATACATCATCAATAAGTTAGACTGCTCTTTCTAAAGGAGGAAGTGCAACAGGGACAACCAAAAATATTAAAAATATCTACTATATGCTTTTTCAGTTCTAGTTTTTTTTTTTTAAGGCTTCACAGTTCCTACTATAATAAAATAACTTGCTATTATAATAAAATACCTTGACTGCACATACACAGTCAATTCTCATTATTCATAGTAGTTATATTCTATAAAGTCATCCCGGTCACTGAATTAGCATTTATTGAACCACTGCTCCTAGGAGAAATACAGAGTTAAGTTCTTGTGCACAATATTTTTTTTATTAATCGATTAACAAATAACCTTGTTTTATCTATCAAGTGAGATGTCCCAAGCTTTTTTGAACTCCATAACATAGAATTTTTACTTTGACTTGATTATTTTCTCAGTAGTGATATATCTCAGTTTTCTTAAAAATCCTCAAGGCCTGTAGGGCCTTATCTTTTTGGAATTCGGACATAAGTTTTATAATACAGTTCCTGAGGTGAGAGCATGCTGAATTTATCTAAAGACCAGGATGAAGCAGAATGAGTTAGAACTAATGAGTGGATAGAAGAGAGGTAGGAGAAATTAGAGTTAGTTGGTATGGTGTTTATTAATAGAGTACTTGCAGCAGAGGAGTTAACACATTTCTTTCGGTTGTTTATGTTTATATGACTTCACGCTTAGAACGAACTTCTTAAAGGCAGAAACTATAATTTCCTTGCCTCTGCCATCCCAGTACCTCTTTTACTTGTACACAATTTATTAAATAAGTATATGAATAAATATGTAAATAAACAGATGGCTTTTCATAAAACTTTGTCTATGTAGATGTGATTCAAAAACAAATGACTCCTTGGTAAAATACCTGTGACATTCATCTCATAATACAGAATACAAAGGATGCTTCTTACAAGATTCATATGTACATATGTATGTGTATGGGTGTGTGTGTGTGTGTGTGTGTATATAAAAAATATATATATAATATAAATATAATATTTTCCAAATGTTAATATCTCACTTAGCTTTGTCAGTGATTTATTTTATTGAATATGTATGTATATATGTGTATTTTATTTACATATTTTATTTATATGTATGTGTGTATATATATACACAAACACATATATACATGTGTGTTTGTGTGTACATACATAAAATAAATATGTATGTATATATTTATATGTATGCATATATGTGTGTATATATGTATATTTTTTATTTTATTTATATGTATGTGTGTATATGTACATTTTATTGTGTATATATATATTTGTATATGGATACATATGTATATATAAAAATGTATACATATATGTATATATTTTATATGTACATATGTATATTTTATGCGTGTATATATACCTGTGTATAAATTATATATTATATAATGTGAGATATTAATATTCTATTTGCTTTCTGAATGTTATTTAACATACAATTGCTTTGTAAAATCTTAAAAATATGTAAACTTTGACAAAGCAGCTATAAAATAAAATTGGTAAACTGAAAATTTTAGCAATAAATTGTGCTCCTGTCTAGAGTGCTAAATGAAGAACCTTTTTAATAGTCCTTTATATTCAATCACTGAAGTCTGGAGTATCTAATCTTTTGGCTTCCCTGGGTCACACTGGAAGAAGAATTGTCTTTGGCCACACATGAAATGTGCTAACACTAACAATAGCTGATGAGCTAAAAAAAATTTTTTTTTAATCTCATAATGTTTTAAGAAAATTTATAAATTTGTGTTGGGCCACATTCAAAGCTGCGCTGGGCTGCTTGTGGCCTATATGCTGCAGGTTGGAGAAGCCCAAGTACTTAGGAGAAAACACTAGGTACTGTACATACATTTCAGTAGAGAAATAGAGACACTAAAGCTTCATAATAATTCACAGAAGATATAAACATTACTGATATGATTCTATCCTTATGAGGTCTTCACTCATACTATGATTGCCTCTGATATAACTGTAAACCAATTAAGCACCAATTATTTCTATCTTCTTCTATGTTATGGATTTTGGCAAATAAACTTCTAAAAGAAAAATAGCAATGCGATTATACTATCATTGGAGTGTTTACAACAGAGAAACTTTTGAAAACCAAGAAGTCTGGATAGTATATGTATTATTAGGTTGGTGTGGAAGTAATTGCAGGTTTTACCCTTACTTTAAAAACAATGGCAAAAACTACAATTACCTTTGCACCAGCCTAATAGTTCCTTCTCAGGCTTCTATGAAGAAATACTTGAAATTGGGTAATTTATAAAGGAAAAGGATTTAATTGACTCACAGTTCCACGTGACTAGGAATGCTTCAGGAAACGTAATCACGGTGGAAGGCGAAGCGGTTGAATTCTTCTTCACAAGGTAGCAAGAGAGACAGAACTGCTGAGGAAAGGGAGAAAAGCGCCTTATAAAACCATGAGATCTCATGAGAACTCACTCACTACCACGAAAATAGCATAAATGTAACTGGCTCCATGATTCAATTAACTCCCACCAGGTGCCTGCTATGACATGTGGGGATTATGAGAACTACAATTCAAGATGAGATTTAGATTGGGATACAGAGCCAAACCATATCATTCTGCCCCTGACGCCTCCCAAATCTCAGGTCTTCACATTTCAAAATACAATTATGCCCTTCCGAAAGTACCCCAAAGACTTAACTCATTCTAGCATTAACTTAAAAGTCCAAGTTTAAAGTTTCATCTGAAACAAGGCAAGTCCTTTCTACCTATGAGCCTGTAAAATCAAACGCAAGCTAGTTACTTCCTAGATGCAATTGGGATATAGGCATTGGGCAAATACACCCATTCCAGATAGGAGAAATTGGCCAAATCAAAGGGGCTACAGGGCCCATGAAAATCTGAAATCCAACAAGTAATTAAATCTTAAAGCTCTGAAAAATCTCCTTTGGCTCCATGTCTCACATCCAGGTCACACTGATACAAAAGGTGGGCTCCCACAGCCTTACGCCGCTCCATCACTGTGGCTTTGCAGGGTACAGCCCCCTTCCAACTGCCTTCATAGGCTGGCATTGACTGCCTGTGACTTTTCCAGATGCATGAATGAAAGCTGTTGGTGGATCTACCATTCTGGGGTCTGGAGGATAATGGCCCTCTTCTCACAGTTCCATCAGGTAAACCCCCAGTGGGGACTCTATGTGGGTGCTCTGACCTCATATTTCCCTTCTGCATTGCCCTAGCAGAGGTTATCCATGAGTGCTTCTCCCCTGCCGCAGACTTCTGCCTGGGCATCTAAGCATTTCCCTACATTCTCTGATATATAGTTGGAGATTCCCTAACCTCAGTTCTTGAGTTCTGTGTACTCACGGGCTAAACACCATGTAGGAACTGCCAAGGCTTGGGCTTGGAACCTCTGAAGCCATGGCCCAAGCTGTACCTTGACCCCTTTTAGCCATAGCAAGAGTAGTTGGGATGTGGGGCATGTCATGATATTTATTCCAAGGTGAAGGACAAATTCCTACATCTGGCCACTAAGAGAAACATGCAACAACTAATGACCTTTAGATTTTGGAATCACAATGCATCTTGTTTGGAAATGCTCTTTATGCTATGATAAGTGGCTAATCCAAAAAGCTGCCTGCTTTGAGTAAGGCCCAGAACAGGAGAAAGCCCTGTAGTAGGTCCAGGCTAATCAAGTCTGAGTCTGCCATAGCATAGATTTAGGTTTTTGGGCACAAGCCACATCATCTTCTATGGACAACTATTCTCCTTTCAAATATAGCTTTAAATAGCTTTTGTCTTACTAGTGGGCTTACCAGAGACAGATACTTACTATGGATCAATTTACTACCATATAATCTGTGATGTGCATCATATGGGTATTTGCTGACCTACCAAGTCATAAAGTTGAGTATGCATAGTGGCATTCCATCACCAAATAGAAGTTACCTATAAGATGGGATTAAATAAGTCTCATGGATAAATGGCAGAGATTGCCATTGCTCAAACTCAGCTAAGGGCCTGCATAAGTGTGTGACCAATTGCATGGGGAAAGAGGGCATGCTGAGCTATTGATTATAACTTCTTTCAGACTGGGCATCAAGTCTAGTGTGGAAAGGTACTTTCCCCAATGAGGCCTGCCAGATAAAGTCTTTGTAATTGCTTACAGGTATTAGGACTTTCCCTCTTGCCTCTTAACTGACATCTATCGCCTCAAGGAGAATTTCTTATGACCAATGACTAAAGAAAAATAAATGTGGGTCTGGCAGTCACCCAGCACTACATTCCTACCAGGGTGTCTCTGAAGGACAGCTGTAGTAGAAAATTTTTCCAGTAGGCATCATTTTTTAAAATAATCAATTGTCATTATTGTAGCAGTTTTTGGTTTACAGAAAATTGAGACAATAGTTCAGAGTTCCCATAGACTTCTCTCCCCCAATTTCTCATTTCCCCACTACAGTTTACCCTATTATTAATATCTTGGATTAGTATAGTATATTTGTTACAGTTGCTAAACCAATATTGATACATCATTATTAACTAAAGTCTATAGTTTACATGAGGGTTCACCATTTGTATTATATATTTCTATGGTTTTGACAAATGTATATTATGTATCCATCATTACAATATTTACAGAAAAGTTTCAGTGTCCTAAAAATTCCCCAAGATCCATCTTGAACCCCTGGAAACAACTAATATTTTACACCAAGAATCCAGTAAGGTGGTCATGGCATAGGCATCTGAGAAAGGGCTCAACTGAGGGCCTGCATAAGGGCATGACCAATTGCATGGGGAAAGAGGGCATGCTGAGGTCTTGATTATAAGTTCTTTCAGACTAGGCATCAAGTTTACTGGGCATCAAGTTTAGTGTGGAAAGGTACTTTCCCCAGTGAGGCCTGCCAGATAGTCTTTGTAATTGCGTACAGGTGTTAGGACTGAAAGATAACACAGCATTTTGGGCTGGAGCTGAAGTCTTCAATGTTCATTTAAAGTTCCTCCACATCTTTTCCTGGCATTATGCTTTATTTCTCTTTTATCATTAAGTAATATTCCACTACATGGATATACCAGAGATTTTTTTGAAAATTATTCATTCACCTTTTAAAGAACATCGGGGTTGCTTTCAGTTTTTAGAAATTGTGAATGCAGCTGTTTTAAACATTCATGTGCAGGTTTCTGCACACACAGAAAGACGATCACTGGATCATGTTAAGATGATGTTTGGCTTATACAACTGCCAAACTAACTGGGTGCACTGGCTCACACCTGTAATCCCAGCACTGTGGGAGCCCAAGGCAGGAGGATCACTTGAGATCACTAGCTTAAGACCGATCTGGGGAACATATTGAGATCCCATCTCTACATAAAAATAAAATAAAATAATTATCTGGATGTGGTGGTGAGCACGTGTAGTCCTAGCTGTTCAAGAGACCAAGATGAGAGGATTGCTTGAGCCCAGGAGTTTGAAGTTACAGTGTTCTGTGATCACATCACTGTGCTCCTACTTGAGCTGGAGCTCACATGTAACAGAGTGAGACCCTGTCTCATAAAAATAAAAATAAAAAAACCTGCCAAAATCTCTTTCAAAGCAGCTGTACCATTCTGTATTTTCACCAACAATGAATGAGTTCTTGTTGATCCACATCTTTGCAAAAGTGGTGGTCATGTTTTCAATTTTAGCCATTTAAAAAGATGTGTAGCAGTCATTGATTTAATTTGCAGTTCCTTAATGCCACATAGTATTTGGCACCTTTTTCATAAAATAATATGCTTTTTCATAGCATAATTTTTCATATATATAGCCTCTTTCATGAGATATCTTCTTAGACCTTTGGCTCATTTTTATCAGTATTTTAAGAATTTTTGCATATTTTAGGTACCAGGCCTTTATCAGATATGTATTTTGCAAGATTTTCTTTAATGTTGTGGCTTGTCTTTCCTTCTAACAGTGTTTCATGCAAAATTGAAATCTAACATATCAATTTTTTTTTATGGATTGTGCTTTTGGTGTTGTATCTAAAAATATATCTCAAAATTCAAAGTCACCTAGATTTTCATTTGTGTTATCTTCCAGAAGTATTATAATTTTATAGTTTACATTTGGTTCTGAGATCTACTTTGAATAAATCTTTGTAAAAGGTGTAAAGTTGGAGGTCAAGATTCTTTTTCTTCCTTCATTGAAAGGCCAATTGTTTCAGCACTACTTATTGGAAAGACTGTCCTGTCTTCATTAAATTGCCTTTATTAGTTTGTCAAAGATCAGTTGATTGTATTCATGTGGTCTATATCTGGACTCTGTTTTTCTCCACTGATCTATTTGTCTGTTCTTTCACCAACACCACATTGTCTTGATTAATATAGCTTTATATTTAAATCTGTAAGTCAGGTGGTAGCAATCCTCTGACTTTGCTTTCCTTCTTTAGTATTGTGTTTTTGATCCGGGTCTTTTGCCTTTAGAATCAGTTTTACAACATCCACAAAATGATATGCTGAGATTTTGAATGTGATTATTCTGAATTCATAGATCAAATTCAGAATAGTAGGCATGATATTGAGCAACAGATATGATTTTGCACTTTGCCCAAAGGCTGGGATACAGATTTATATGGAGTAGATAGGTGGTGGCTAATAGTTTGGGGTTGATGGTCAGAAACTTGGAAGAAGTACAATGGGGAAACTGGTGAAAAGATGTGAGAAAGAAGTATGTAGATGGACCTTTCAGATAGTCACAGATTTTGAAGACATTTGTACCCATGTATTCTCATCAAAAAACAACTTCTGCAGTAGAAGGTAATAAGATGGATATAATTACCCATTCTGTTGACATCTGTCAACCTCTTTTCTTATCTAACCTGTTTAAGATGAGCCCAAGGACTCATGGCAAATGGTTGTCTTGAGAAGATGAAAGTTTTGCCTGGGCTTAGCAATACAGACTTGTACTCATCAAGGCTAATCTAGCTTCAGCCACAACTATGTGTGCCATATGACAACAGCAGAAACCAATTCTTAGCCTCCGATGTGTGACCAGTACCCAGGAAATCAGCCACTCACCTGGAGTCAGATTAATTACATGGCACTACTTCCATCAGGAAATGTGCGGACTTTTGTTCTCACCGGAATACACACTTACTCTGGAATGTGTCTTCCCTGCCCACAATGTTTCTGCCAAAGCTATCATCTGTAGACTCAGGGAATCCCTTATATACAATCATGCTTTTCCATACAGCATTGATTGTAACCAAAAAAGTCACCTAGTAGCAAGTAAAGTGAGATAATGAACTCTTGGTCACACAATTTCCTAGTGCTATTAAATTTCCCATTATCCTCAAGTGGCTGGCCTAACAGAACACTGGAATGACCTTTTGAAGAGTCTGCTTTGTGTGCCAGATACAGCACACTAGTTTAAAGGCTTGGAGCAATCTTCTCCAAGTTGTAGTATGTGGTTTAACTTGGAAACAAATATAGATGTTGTTCTCCCATATCCTGGAATGATTAGTCTAGGGTAGAGATGTCATTGGGTGTGCTCACCAGTACCTTCATGAGGCACTAGCAAGATCTGGCTCTCCCATCACTGCAACTTTTGACTCCACTTGTCTACAAATCATAGTTTTGAAAGGAAAGAAGCTTCATCAAAGGACATAGTAATGCTTTGACCAAGACACATGGCAGTGGTTTCCATAAAGTGGAAGGAGAGAAAGCCATTTGGCCAGTTTATGCTCCTCATCCCAGGGAATCTAGAAGGGAAAAGGGGATACCTGTATCTTCTGGGGCAATTGATCCTGACTACCAAAGGGAGACTGGGTTGCTGCTACACAGTGAGAGTAAGAAGGAAAATATCCGGAATGCAGAAAATTCCCTATATTTCTTATTACTCATATGACCTTGTAACTAAAGTAAACAACCCAATATAGGAGAAAATATTAATGGTCCAGAATTTCTAGGAATAAAGGTTTTGTCATTCCATAAGGCAGGGAACTAAGACTAACCAAGATGCTTGCTAGAGGCAAACGGTATATGACATAGATAGTGGGAAAAAGCACCAGCTTATAAGTAGCCATGTGATGGGCTGTAGGCCTGGAGACTATAATAGTTATATGCATCTATTTCTATTAATATGCGTACATTTAAGCATATATCAACTAGTTTTTCATTTTCTCCTCTCCCACTTCTCTATCATCTGACATAAATATGTTAATGGTATTTAACTTTCTATTTCAGTATTTAAATTATAAAATATCAAAGGGGGAATATGACTCAGAAGAGGAATAAATACCACTCAAAAATAGATAAAAGGATTTTGCATCCTCTGTTGAGGAGAAAGTTGTCTATTTCAGTATTCAAGAATAACTCTATTATGTTTGGCAAAGGGATGATTTTTCTGTTGCCTTTATTTGGAAATTAATTTAACAGTATTTGAAAAAATATGTATGTGGATGCCAAATAGGCAAGGAGCAGCCTGTTGCAGATTTGTATCGGGTCATCTTAACTAAGCTGGAGTTATATTTCCCAGATTTTCTCTTCCTATGTTGTTCTGGCTCAGTGTGGGCCACAAGAGACTATTTGTATGAGTTTTAGAAAGCAAAAGAGCCATAGAAGCTACATTATTTTATGCTCCAAAGGTCAAGACAATAAAAGTGGCCACTGCGGCAGCTCTCACACATTGTTATGGATCTGCAGACTCACTCTGTGGGGTGGGTCAGCAGCTGGTTCACAGCTCCTCTAGTTCCTGGAAGTTGATTGCCCTTCTGCAGACCCCGCCTCTTGGGTCAGGTGACATTCAGCAGCATCAAAGTTGAAGGTTTAGAGGCAGTGTGAGACTAACACATGTTCTGGTTTGCTCCTTTCTCTGAGTTTCCATTTGTCCTTGCACATCTTTACTTAAAAATCTCTCTCCTTCCTGACTGCTTTTCCTTCAGCCCCAGCACAGATGCAGAAACTGCCACTTTGTACAGACTGATTAACCAATTCTTGTAATTGTATGAGGTCAATTTCTTATGTATAATAAATAAGTTGTTTGATGTCATTCTTAGCAGTTGTTTCTTTGAATGAACCATAAGTTATACACCTATCTGCAAATATCTGCTACTGCTATCTCTCTCTCTCTCTCTCTCTCTCTCTCTCTCTCTGTTCCTCTCCCTATCTCATTTGATGTGTATAAAATGATTTATTTATGTTTCAATTTGCATTTCTTGGGTTACTAGTGGACCAAATATCACTGAAGTTCACTGAAGCCCCGATTTAAAATTTACTTATTCTTATAAAAATTCCTGCCTTTCTCTTTTTTGTATAAAGAAGTTTCTTAAATATTTTAGATTTGTATTTCATATTGCTTTACATATTGAAATCTCTTCTCCTTGATTTTTAGCTTTGCTCCGCATGTCCTATAATGAGAAAATGTTCTTAATTCAACTGTGCTTTTTACCCTTTGGTTAATACTTTTGAGATTTTAAAGATGTGTTATCTGCCATCTGAAAGTCAAAAGTATATTCTCCTACTTCTCTTAGAGTTTTACCTCTAATGTTACCACCTACACAACTCCTTCTCCCACTGTTTAGAGGTTCCACCTATTTCTAAGCCTTTAATTGTGTCTGATTGGAATCTTTGTCAGTATCCGTGTCAGGGTCACATTGTTTTTGTTATGATTAATTATAGATATATAGTAATATCTGACAGGGCAAGTAACGTCTTTTTGAAGAACACTGTAGGTTTTAGTAAATTTATATTGCATTTTAAAGACTTGCTCTTCCCTTATTCTACTTTGTCTGATATTAAAGCTATAGCTCTAAATTTAGACTACATACGTATGCAATATAATTTTCCCATTCATATTTTTTCCACTTTCTTATGTTTATTCATTTGATAATCTCTGTTCATCAGTAGGCTTAACTCATTTCCATTTCAGTAAAATTCATTTCTTCCATCTTTTAAAAACATTTCATAGGCATGTAGCAGATGTATATATTGATGGGGTACATGACATTTTTTGATGTGAAATAAGCACATCATGGAGAACAGGGTATCTAATCCCTCACAAATGTATACTTTGAGACACAAAAAATCCAATTATACTCCTTAAGTTATTTTAAAAGACAAAATTAAGTTATTGTTGACTGTATCACCCTATTGTGCTATCAAATAACAGGTCTTATTCATTCTTTGCATTTTTTGTACCCATGAACCATCCCCACCCCCTCCACAGCCCCTCCTGCTACTCTTCCCAGGCTCTAGTAACCATCCTTCTACTCTCTAAGTCCCTGAGTTCAATTGCTTTGATTTTTGATTTCCACAAATAAGTGAGAATATGCAATGTTTGTCTTTCTGTGCCTGGCTTATTTTACTTGACATTATGATCTACAATTCCATTCATGTTGCTACAAATGACAGAATCTCATTATAAATATATATTTGGCTGATAATACTTCATTGTGTGTATGTATTACATCTTTTAAATGCATTCATCTGTTGATGAACGTTTAGGTTGTTTCCAAATCTGAGCTGTTAAGAAAAGTACCGCAACAAACATAGATGTGCAGATATCTTTTCAATATACTGATTTTCTTTCTTTTGGGTATATACCAACAGTGAGATTACTGAATCATATGGTAACTCAACATTTAATTTTTTTTTTGAGTAAACTCCAAAATGTTCTCCATAGTGGCTGTGTTAATTTACATGTACACCAACGGTTTACAAGGGGTCTTTTTTCTTCACATCCTCACCAGCATTTGGTATTGCCTGTCTTCTGGATATAAGCCATTTTAAGTGGATGAAATGATATCTCATGATAGTTTTGATTTCCATTTCTCTGATAGTCAGTGACGTGGAACACCTTTTCTTATGTGTTTTCCATTTGTATGCTGTGCAGTGGCGGCCTCCTCCCCCTCCCCCTCCCCCTCCCCCTCCCCCTCCTCCTCCTCCTCCTCGAGTTTCACTCTTGTTTTCTAGGCTAGAGTGCAATGGTGACATCTCAGTTCACTGCAACCTCTGCCTCCTGGGTTCAAGTGATTCTTCTGCCTCAGCCTCCCAAGTAGCTGGAATTACAAGCATGATTCACCACGCCTGGCTAATTGTATTTTTAGTAGAGACGGGTTTTGCCATGTAGGTCTCAAACTCCTTACCTCAGGTGATCCTCCCGCCTCAGTCTCCCAAGTTGCTGGGATTACAGGCATGAGCCACTACACCTGCCACATTTCTATGTCTTGTTTTGAGAAGTTTCTTTTTAAGTCACTTGCACACCTTTTTGTCAGATTATTCGATTTTTTCCTACAGTTGTTTGAGCTCCTTATATATTCTGGTCATTAGTACCTTATCAGGTGGTTAGTTTGCAAATATTTTCTCCCATTCTTTGGGTTGTCTCTTCATCTTCTAGATTGTATCTTTTGCTGTGCAGAAGCTTTTTAACTTTATGTGATCCTATTTGTCCATTCTTTGCTTTGGTCGCCTGTGCTTGTGGGGTATTGCTCACGAAGTCTTTGCCCAAACCAAGTCTTTGCCCTGGATAGTTTCCCTAACGTTTTCTTACAGTAGTTTCATAGTTTGAGATCTTAGATTTAAGTCTTTATGTCATTGTGATGTGATTTTATATATGATGAGAGATAGCGGTCTAGTTTCATTCTCCTGCATTTGGATATCTAGTTTTCCCAGAATCATTTATTGAGGACTGTCTTTTTTCCAGTGTATGTCCTTGTCACCTTTGTGAAAAATGAGTCCTGTGTTGGCATATGGATTTGTTTCTGAGTTATCCTTTTGCTCCATTGGTGTATGTGTCTATTTTTATGCTAGTACCATTTTGTTTAGGTTACTATAGCTCTGTAGTATAATTTGTATGATTCCTCTGGTTTTATTCTTTTGCTTAGCATATCTTTGGCTATTCTGGGTCTTTGTGGTTCCATATAAATTTTAGGATTATTTTTTCTATTTCTGTGAAAAATGTCATCGGCATTTTGATAGGAATTGCATTTAATGCACAGATTGCTTTGAGTACTATGGATATTTTAAGAAAATTGATTCTTCTAATTTATGAACATGACCTGTTTCTCTATTTTTTTAGTGTCATCTTCAATTTCTTTTTAGCAGTGTTTTGTAGTTTTCAATATAGAGTTCTTTCTGTTCTTTAGTTAAACTAATTTCTAGGCATTTAATTTCATATGTGGGTATTATAAATAAGATTACTTTTCCTTTTTTCTTCTTCTTCACATTGTTCACTGCTGGCATATAGAAATGCTCTGATTTTTCTATTTTGATTTTATATCCTGCAACTTTGCCGAATATCTTTATCAGTTCTGGTTTCTTGTGAAGTCTTTATGTTTTCCAAATATAAGACTATAGCTGCAAAGAAGGATAATTTTAATTATCTCTTTACAATTTAGATGCTGATATGGTTTGGCTCTGTGTCCCCACACAAATCTCATGTCAAATTGCATTTTCCAATGTTGAGGGAGTTACCCATTAGGAGGTTATTGGATCATGGGGGTAGATTTCCCCCTTTCTGTTCTTGTGAGGGTGAATGAGTTCTCACAAGATCTCATTGTTTATAAGTGTGTAGAACTTCACCTTTCACTATCTTCCTTCTGATTTGGCCATGTGAAGACTTGTTTTGCTTCCCCTTCACCTTCCTCAACAATTGTAAGTTTTCTGAGCCCCTCACCTCAGAAATTAAACTCTTTTTTTTATTTCTTTATAAATTTATAATTTATTACCCAGTCTATAGTAGTTCATTATAACAGTGTGAGAACAAACTGATACAGATGCTTTTTACATCTTTTTCTTATATCCTTGTTCTAGCAGGACTTCCAGTACTATGGAGAATAACAGTGCTGACACTAGGCCTCCTTTTCATGTTTCAGATCTGAGAGAAAAGGTCTTGCATTTTCCCTCATTCAGTATGACACTAACTGTGAGTCTGTCATATAAGGCATTTATTATGTTGAGGTATGTATCTTCTATTCCAAGTTTTTTTAGGGTTTTTACATGAAGGATGTTGAATTATATCAAGGGCTTTTTCTGCATCAATTAAAATAATCATACGGTTTTTATCATTCATTCTGTTAATATTATGTATCACATTGATTGATTTGTGAATGTTAAACAATCCCTGCATCACATGGATAAATTCCACTTTTTCATGATGAATGAACTTTCTAATGTTGCTAAACTCGGTTTGCTAGTATTTCGTTGAGAATTTTTGCATCAATATTCATCAGAGATATTGGCCTATAGTTTCTTTGTTTGATGTGTCTTTGTCTAGTTTTATAAATATTCTAAATATTTAGAATATTTATAAACATTTTTAATATTTATATTAAATATTTTAATATTCCACTTGGTGGGAGTTTATAAATATTCACTCCTATTCTATTTTTCAGAATAGTTTGAATAGGATTTGTATTAGTTCATCTTTAAATGTTTAGCAGAACTCAGCAGTGAAGCCATCACATCACAGGTTTTTCTTTTGGGGAGACATTTTATTACAGCTTCAATCTCATTACTTATTGTTGGTCTGTTTGGGTATTGGATATCTTCTTGGTACAATCTTGGCAGATTGTATATATCTAGAAATTTGTTCATTTCATCTAGATTTTCTGATGTATTGGCATATAGTTGCTCAGAGTAGTCACTAATGATTCCTTGAATTTCTGCAGTATGTTGTAATGCCTCTTTTTCATTTCTGATTCAAAGTCCCTCTCTTTAGCTTTAATAATATTATCTTTATCATCTTTTTTCCTTAGTGTAACTAAAGATTTCTCAATTTTTTAACTTTTCAGAAAACCAACTTGGAAAGTCTTTATTTATCCTTCATGTTTGGAGGATCTTTTCACTAGATTTATCATTCTGGGGTAAAAGATTTTTCCTCCCTCCAGCTTTTTAAATATGTCATGCCACTTTCTCCCGGCCTGTAAGACTTCTACTTAAAAATTGGCTGCCCAACATACTGGAGTTCCAGTGTATGTTATTTGTTTATTTTCTCTTCCTGCTTTTAGGATTCTTTATCCTTTACCTTTGCAAATTTGACTATTAAAATCCTTGAGATAGTCTTCTTTGGATGTAATCTGCTTGGTGTTCTGTAACCTTCTTGTAGGTTGTAGAACAACTTATATATTGATATCTTGCTCTATTATCCCTTTGAATATATTTAATCCCTATCTCTTTTTCTACCTTCTTTTTAAGGCCAACAATTAATGGATTTGTCCCTTTGAGACTATATTCTAAGTCCTGGAGGCATGCTTCATTGTTTTTTATTCTTTTTCTGTTTAGTCCTCTGTTTATTTTTAAATAGTCTGTCTTCAGGCTCACTAGAATTTTCTGCTGCTTGATCTGTTCTTCTATTTAAAAACTCTGATGCATTCATCAGTATGCCAATTGCATTTTCAGCTCCAGAATTTTTTCTTGATTCCTTTTAATTATTTCAATCTCTTACTTAAATTTATCTGATAGAATTCTGAATTCTATCTCTGTCTTATCTTTAATTTCACTGAGTTTCCTCAACACACTTATTTTGAATTCTGTATCTAAAAGGTCACATACCTCTGTTTCTCCAAGATTGGTCCCTGGTGGCTTATTTAGTCTATCTGCTGAGGTCACATATTTTTGGATGGTGTTGATGCTAGTAGATGTTCTTCAGGGAATGGGCATTGAAGGGTTAGGTATTCATTGTAGTCTTCATTCTCTGGGCTTATTAGAAGTTTTCCTTCTTGGGAAGGTGTGCCAGGTATTTGAAAGGATTTGAGCATTATGATCTAGGCTGTTTCTGCTTTAGGGATTACCCCCAGCCCAGCAACACTGTGGTTCTTGCTGACTCGTAGAGATATCACCATGACTGTATTGGACAATATCTGGAAGAATTCTCTGGACTACCAGGCAAAGACTCTTATTCTCTTCCCTTACTTTTTCCAAATGTTCGGAGTCTCTGTCTCTGTCCTGAGCCACCTAAAACTGAGAGTAGAATGACTCAGGCACTTCTGTAGCTACCACTATTATGACTGTGCTGATTCAGACCTGGGTCTCCCCAATGCCTGCTGTAACCATGCCCTGGCTACTGCTTTCACTTGCTCAAGGCCCTTGGACCTCTTTGATCAGCAGGTGGCAAAGCCATCCAGGCCTGTGCCCTTCCCTTCAGTGAGGCAATGTCTCCCAGGCCCTAGGTGGGTCTAGAAGTACCACTGGAGATTGAAGAACTAGAGTCAAATATTTTAAAATTCTAGCTGGTGTTCTATTGTACTGTGGCTAAGCTGGCACTCAAAGCACAACATGCAGTCCTTTCCACCCTTTCCTCCCTTTCCAAAGGCAAAGGAGCCTCAACCCATAGCCGCCGCCGCCTCTGGCCACTAGCAGTACTGCCAGACTACCACCAATGTTCCCTTAAGGCACCAGAACTCTTAAATCAGGTTGTGGTGAATGTTGCCTGGGCTAGAATTCACACATCAGAAGCAGTGGGCTTCTCTCTGGCCCAGAGAAGATCTAGAAATGCTGTCCAAGCATCAAGTCCTGAAATCAGAGACCCCAAGAACTCACTTGGTACTCTGCCTTTCTGTGGCCCTGCTGGCACCAAAGGTGCAAGACAAATCTCCCTTTAAGAGAAAAGGCTACAGTCTCTAAGGAAGAAGCAATTCTGTCTCCAGATTGCCTTCAGACTGGAGCTGCAACAGCAACCTTCCCTGGGTCCCTAGATTACTGTCCTGCCCTGTAGGTTTTAGACTTAGTAGCCCCCATAATTGCATGAGTTAATTTCTTAACATAAATTATCCTGTTATAAAGACACATGCACATGTGTGCTTATTACAGCACTATTTACAATAGCAAAGACTTGGAACCAACCCAAATGCCTATCAATGATAGACTGGATAAAGTAAATGTGGCACAAATAAACCATGGAATACTATGCATCCATGGAAAAATAATAAGTCCATGTCCTTTGCAGGGACATGGATGAAGCTGGAAGCCATCATTCTAAACAAACTAACACAGGAACAGAAACCAAACACTGCATGTTCTCACTCATAAGTGGGAGTTGAAAATGAGAACACATGGACACAGGGAGGGGAACATTACATTCCAGCGCAAGTTGGGGACAAGGGGAAGAAAAGCATTAAGACAAATACCTAATGTATGTGAGGCTTAAAAACTAGATGATGGGTTGATAGGTGTGGCAAACCACCATGGCATATGTATAACTATGTAACAAACCTGCACATTCTGCACATGTATCCCAGAACTTTTGTGTCATGTATCTGAGAGCAATTGTGTCAATGACATTACCAATGACAAAAATGTTAAATAACGCTTCATAAAGGTAAAACACAGGTCCAATTATATGAAAGCCATATAAGACTGTTGAATTTCTTGTTGTCTTCTCAAATTTGGGGGAAAAATGTAAAATATAATGTGTAAGTATAAATTAAAACAAAATGTCAAAATGTCAAATTAAAAAATAGTTTATGAAGTACAAATATAGAGTAACTTAAGATAGATTATTTAATTTATAAATAGAAGAAACAATTGTGTGGTTCAAAGAGTATGTGAGTAACAGAGATTTTATATAGTCAGTTGGAAAAATTATACTCAAACTACTTTGCTAAGTTAGACTCCTGTAGGGCAGTAAAACCATATTTTTTAAAGTTATGTTTTCTATAGGACAGAAATTATTGGCATCTCTACCTTTAAAAAAAATTACCAAATACAACTAAGCAGGTAATTTATCCAAATGTTGGTCCTAATAAAAGGGACAGGCCTCTAGATAGATAAACAACTCCTAGAAAGGCTTATTAGACAGTACTCTAGTACTGAAATAAAATGACATGCAATCGTCCTCTGCCTTCTTTCCAAATTTTGGCTAATGTTCTTCAACAAATATAAAATTTTGTATAGTCACATAAATCAGTCACATTCTTCTTCTTTTTATCATTTCCCATTATTTGACATTTTTATGCACATAATTCAAGCATAGACAGTACGAATTTCAAAACAGTAAATACAGCTACTGATTTGTACCTTACAAATCTTAGCAGCTCGATGGAGGGCTTTTTCTAAACCATATATTCTGATCTCATTAAAAGATGTTTGTGAATTAGGCTACTATGAGCAACTATATGCCAATTAAAACATCTAGAAGAAATGGACAAATTGCTAGATACATACACCTTACTAAGATTGAATCAGGAAGATACCCAAAACCTGAACAGACCAATAACAAGTAATGAGATAGAAGCTGTAATAAAAAGTCTCCCAGTAAAGAAATGCCCAGGACATGATGGCTTCACTGCTGAATTCTACCAAACATTTAAAGAAGTAAAACCAATTTTACTCAAACTGTTCGAAAAAATAGAGGAGAAGGTAATATTTCCAAACTTATGCATGAGACCAGTATTACCCTAATACCAAAACCAGAAAAAGACACATCAAAATTAGAAAACTAGGGGCTGATACCTCTGATGAATATTGATGCAAAAATCCTCAACAAAATGCTAGCAAACCAAATTCAATAATACATTAGGCAGTTCATTTATAATGATAAAGTGGGATTTATCCATGTGATACAAGAATTGTTCAACA
Organism: Callithrix jacchus; assembly: GCF_049354715.1. NCBI lineage: Eukaryota > Metazoa > Chordata > Mammalia > Primates > Cebidae > Callithrix > Callithrix jacchus. Next base: position 20,685,331 of record NC_133516.1, on the reverse strand, counting down.
TACACAAACGGTGTGTATGTCAATGTGATACATTATATCAACAGAATGAAGGATTAAAACCATATGATCATTTCAATAAATGCTGAAAAAGCATTTGATAAAATTAACATATCTTTATGATAAAAACCCTCAAAAAACAGGGGATGGAAGAAACATATCTCAACATAATAAAAGCTCTATATGACAACAGTTTCCCCTCATACTGAATGGGAAAAAGCTGAAAGCCTTTCCTCAAAGATCTGGAACATGACTAGGATGTGCACCGTCACTACTGTCATTTAACATAGTACTGGAAGTCCTAGCAAGTGTAATCAGACAAGAAAAATATGTAAAGGACATCCAAATTGGAAAGAGAAAAGTCAAATTATTTGTGTTTGCTAATGATATAATCTTGTATTTGGAAAAACCTAGACTCCACAAGAAAACTATTAGAACTGATAAATTCAGCAAAGGTACAGGATAGAAAATCAATGTACAAAAGTCAGCTGCATTTTTCCTGACGTGAACAGTGTGAAGAAGAAATCAAGAAAGTAATCTCATTTACAATACCCACACATAAAATTAAATACCTAGTAATTAATTATATCTAACCTAATAGATGAAAGATCTCTATATTGAAAACTATACAACATTCATGAAAGAAATTAAAGAAGACACCAAAAAATAGAAACATAGTCCATGTTCATGAATTGGAAGATTCAGTATTGTTAAAATGTCCTTACTATCCAGAGCAATCTACAAATTCAATGCAATTATTCCTATCAAAATAATGATATTCTTCACAGAAATAGAAGAAACAATGCTAAAATTTATATGGAACCACAAAAGACCCACTATAGCAAAGCTACTCTAAGCAAAAGAAGAAAACTGGAGGAGTCTCATTACATGGTTTCAAATTATACTACAGAATGATACTAACCAAAACTGAATGGTACTGGCATAAAAACAGACACATAGCCCAATGGAGAAGAAGGATAACCCAGAATCAAATCTGCAAACCTACAGTGAACTCATTTTTGACAAAGCTGCCAAGAACATACATTGGAGAAGAGACAGTTTCTTCAATAAATGGTGTAGGGAAACCTGGATATCCATAAGCAGAAGAATAAAACTAGATTCCTATCTCTTACCATATACGAAAATCAAATCAAAATGGATTAAAGACTTTGATTTAAGACCTCAAACAATGAAACTATGACAAGAAAACACCAAGGACTCTCCAGGACATTAGTTTTGGCAAAGACTTCTTGAGAAATACTCCTCAAGCACAGGCAACCAAAGCAAAAAATGAACAAGTGGGATTACAAGTTAAAAAGATTGTGCACAGATGAAATGAAACAATCCACCAAGTAAATAATGGAGAAAATATTTGCAATCTACCCATGTGACAAAGGATTAATAACCAGAATATATAAAGAGCTCAAACAACTCTACAGGAAAAAAATCTAATAATCCGATCAAAAGTTGCAAGGATTTGAATAGACGTTATTCAAAAGAAAACATACAAATGGAAAACAGGCATATGAAAAGGTGCTCAATGTCATTGATCATCAGAGAAATGCAAATTGAAACTACAATGGAATATCATCTCACCCCAGTTAAAATGGTTTAAATCCAAAGGACAGTAACAAATGTAGCCAGGATGTGGAGAAAAGGGAACCCTTATTAACTGTTGATGGGAATGAAATTAGTACAATCACTATGGAGAACGGTTTGAAGTTTCCTCAAATAACTAAAAATTGAATTACCATAATATCCATCAATCCTACTGCTGAGTATATACCCAAAAGAAAGGAAATCTGTATATCAAAGAGATATCTGCACCCTTGTGTTTGTTGAAGCACTGTTTACAATAGCTAATATTTGAAAGAAACCTAAGTGTCCATCAAAAGATGAATGCATAAAGAAAATGTAGTACATATACACAATAGAGTACTATTCAGCCATAAAAAAGAATGAAATCCAGTTACTCTGCTCAAAATGGATGGAACTGGAGGTCATTAAGTTAAGTGAAATTAGCCAGGCACAGAAAAACAAACATTACATGTTCTCACTTATTTGTGGGATCTAATAGTTAAATCAATTGAACCCATGGACATAGTAGAAGATAGTTACCTGAGGCTGGGAAGGGTAGTGGGGGGATGAGATGGAGGTGGAGATGGTTAATGTGTACAAAATAATAGTTAGAAAGAATGAATAAAACATACTATTTGATAGGACAATAGGATGACTATAGTCAGTAATAACTTAATTGTACATTTTAGAATAACTTAAAAAGAATAATTGGATTGTTTGGAACTCAAAGGGAAAATTCTTTAGGGGATGGACACCCCATTCTCCATGATGTGCTTTTTTTCACATTGCGTGGCTATATCAAAACATCTCATACCTACTATGTGGGTACATACCTACCATGTGCCCACATAGTATTTGTGTGTACATACCTACAGATTTTTTAAAATTTTGTTTAAAAATTAAGAAAATAGATATTTGTGGACTAAATATTTTTTTCATTCTCATTCTAATGCTCTCTCTTATTTTCTTCCTGAAACTCAGGGCCATAATCCTTGTATAATTTTTGTACTCTTAAGGTAAGTTTTTATTTTTCCCATATTTAGTCAATTTATCTTCTCAAGCATCTTACTAAAAATGTTTTATCTTATTTTCCCTAATATTGCCTCTTTAAAATAAAATGCACAAAAATTTCATTTGCATACTTAATATTTACTTATGATGAGATGCAAATCCAATGCTTTTGGATGTCCATTATTATTAAATGAAAAATTGTCCTCTTTTATGCAATGTTAAATAAATGATTATGATAATGATGATGATGGTGATAATGATGATGATTAACCTCAGTAGGGTACTCAAAGTTTACTGATGCTTTTACTTTCCCTGTTTTATTTAACTCAAATTAGTCTTCCCAAAAATGCTTATACGTAGACTAGGCAAACAGGTGATCTTCCTTATAAGGAAGTAACACTGGGGCTTACAGAGCAAGTGATTCATTACCTTTCTAATACACTCTAGAACCACTAATTAAACTCATATTTCTCTGAATCCAAATTTCAATTCCTTTTCCAGTGTGTCATTGTGTAACAGTACTTTTTGAACTGCAAACCTCTATACAAATGTGCAGGGTTATCCTTACTCTGCTTATTATTTCTGTCCCTTTATTCCCTCTCTGTACTACAGGGCACCTTCATTCATCCAGCAGAAAGGAATTCGGTAAGACATATTTGCATGGGTGAAGCCTGTACAAGGTTAAAACTGAAGCTTCTCTTCTAATTGCTAATCAAATAAATTGGGCATTCCAATTTGTAAAACCATTATAGAAAATGCAAAGTCTGATGCTTTTCCCAATTTTCTGTAGGGAGTCCATGTTTTTAGCAGATGACTCAGCAGAATGCTCTCTGGAAAGACCCTTATGAAACAAGGCTGTTTCCACAGAACAGCATATTCCTCTTTAAAAGATTTGTGGTGGATTATATAACTTCTGAGTAATTTAATAGACTGCATAAAGGATAAATATAAGTGACTTTTGACTATATATGCATATAACTATATATATATAGTTGCATATATAGACTATATACATAGTCTATGTATTAGCTATAGCTTTTGACTATATATATATATGTTAAAAACAAGTAAATGAAAAGCAAAGCCATTCTGAATTGCAGTCAGCATGGTAATCATTGTCATCTTTAATTGAGGGAAGAATTTTGACTCTGATCTAACCTATTTTCCAAACACTGTGTTCTATATCCCATCTTTAGTTTGGCATTTACTGCTGGGATTACCATAGGCAACCAGCTGTTCTCTACTATAAAGAATGAAGCCAAGACTCAGTTGGAAACAATCTAAGGCTAAAATTCTGTCATTTAAGAATAAGTGAGAATCAACGAATTAAAAAGACTTAAAAGAGTTGCTGTGAATCAATAAAATAGACAGTTTTGAATGAGTAACTGGGTTTTGATCTTCCTTAAGACTGTATTTAAATGATATTTAATTTAAAAACTATGCGTTTACATTTATAAAAGTATTGTGTTTAGACATATATAAAAATTATGTGTTTTTTTAGGAAAAATTAAATTCCTGATTTTTCAGGTTTTAAAGTATGGTGTGAACACAATCCAGTTATAGCAAACACATTTTTTACTTCCAAATTATGCTTTGGCTGTCTCACATTTTGTTTTTACTCACTTTCTTCTCTCAACCTCAGTATTCTTACTTAACTTTTTATTGTGACACTGACGACTTTGAGCCTATTAGCAAAACTATAATCCCTAACCTTGGGACAAATGGATAAACACATAAAATTATATAATCACTTTATGAGTCCCTGGAATCCTATCTTTTGAGTTCAGCTGAAGAGCCTTTACTGCACCTGTAATGTTCTTTTATCCTTTGCCTGTTAAACTCCGATTCAGTTTTCAAGATTTAGGTTGAATATGCCACTCCCTAAGTAGTCTTCTCTGTTTCTATCCCTCCATATAAGTTGAGAGTTATTATTCCCTCTAATATGTTTACACCTCCATTAAAACCATTTATTCACTTTCCTTACCTTCCTTCATTCAACATTTCTTAAATAGGCATCATAAAACTAAAATGAATAGAACAATTTCAGCCCTCAAAGAATTCTCAACTCACTGATGAAACTCATAATTTATCAAACTATGTGTTTGATGTGATCATGTGTGATCATGTGAGGTAAGTGCTAATATATGGTACAGGAAATGCAATGGGAGTACAATGAAAAGGATATTCAACATTTCTCATAAAAATAATAAATCTGATTTATAGGTAGTTTTTCAATATACCAAAAAGGCTCCAACAACTAATCCTCATTTAATATTCACAATGTTGCCAGTTGTGTTATTAATAACAATTATACTTTACAGTGGCTAAATTCATCATTAATGAACCTGGGATTCAAAGCAATGTCTTCTAACACCAAAACCAATACTTCTCCCATTACTCTGCTATTTTTCTAGGCTGCTTTAAGTTGCTTTACTCATGTGCCCCCTTCCCACTACATTGTAAGTTCCTTAGGTTAGGATACCACATTTTAAAATTTTTGTATTCTCTCTCTCTGTCTCTTTCTCAATTCCCACCTAAAAAGCTACCATGTATATGGTTGATGCTCAGTAGTATTTTTATTGAGGTTCCATATTGTATATGTCCCAAAGTACTTGGCTAATGCCTAGTTGGGAAAATGGCATGAAATAATTTTATGAAGCTCCTGTAATGCGGTAGGCACTAAACTAGAAAATTAACATATATTATCTTATTTCATTACAATAACTTGAAAAGTAGAGATTTTGATTTTCATTGTAGATAGGGTACCCAACACTGAAAAAGCTAAGTAAATATATTTAAAGGCATAACATTTATAAATAGCTATGTTAGGTAATATATTCCAACTTAAAATCACTTCGTGGATCTTTTCTATGATTCATTGATTAACCAGGTTGATTTCTGGTTGTGAGGAATAATGTAAATATTAGCTAATGAATAATAAAGAATTGCGATTAAATTTATCCAACAAGTCATTCAACATATATATACTGAAAGATACTGTGTGCCAGGCACAGTTCAAGAAAATGTGGATATAGCAATGAGTAAAATGACATAGTCCTTGCCCTTAAAGTGTTTCCATTCTAATTAAGAGAGCAAATAATAAGCAAACCCATAAGTAAATATGTGTGCCACATGGTGACAGTCAATGCAATGCATATAGGGGAAATGGGATATGATACCTAGAAAGTGTGCAGATGAAATGTGCGTGAAACCGAAAGTGAAGAAAATCGCCCATATGTTCATACAAAGAAAAGTGTTCCAGGAAGAGGAAACACCTGCTCACACTCTGAATTGCAAAGAGCCCAAGGTTGCTAGAGCAGAAGGAAAAGTAACAGATGATATGGACCAATGATAGGGTGAAAGACGCCCAAGAACCTTATAGACCATTTTGAGGGCTCTGTTTTTCATGTTGTTGTTTTTGTTTGTTTGTTTTTTAATTTTTCATAGGCTGAAATTAAATATTCTGCTTTTATAATGAATCAAATGTAAGATACATTGTTGTAATCAAATTCAGAAGCCACGGGTTTTCCTCATTGTTAAATAATGAGAGAATTTAACAAGGTACTATATATAAACATTAAACTGAGCTGTTTTGTAGACAGCAGAAATTTATTTCTCACAGTTTTGGAGACCAGCAGCCCAAGATCGGATGCCATATGGTCAGGTCCTCATGAGTACTCTCTTCCTGGCTTGCAGGTGACACCTTCATCTCGTGTCCTCACATGGCAGAGACGCCAAGGTCTTCAGTATCTCTTATTATAAGAACACCAATGTCATCATGAGAGCCATGCCTGGCCAATGAAATAAATTGCTTCAAGAAAAGTGTGACCAATTGTTTCAAATGTTTGTATATATCAAATTTTATAAAGATCATTACATTACTAACAGATGTATTAGCAGTGAACATGACAAGAGCAGTTTCACTGTAAGGAAAATGAAAGGCTTATGTGAATGGCTTCAAGAGAGAACATAAGGAGACAGAATGGAGATAGTGACTTTATCACATTGCAATTTTTGACCTTCAGGCTACTGTAGTACTAAGTGACTAGAAAGCACATTAAGATATGACAGAGTGAGAGACTAAGCTTTTACTACTTTGCTATGTGAAGACAAATTAGTTAGATATTGTTGCCATCTATGACTTAAAATAGAACTCATTGTCATGACCCCTCCCCCCCACAACTTGATTTGGAACTCATTCTACTTATAATTAAAGGTCGTCATTTCACTCTAAGTCATTATATTACATTCTAGACTTACAGATATAAATCAAATAACTGAAAGAAAATAGACACTTAAAAACTAAAGCCAGCTAGAAACTTTTTCACCTCGTCCTTCTCAAGAGTTTACCAAGATACCATCCTGGACTCTGGAGTAGAAATATTTTATTTTACTTGATACGTAATGCTAAAAGTCTTGAATATTTGGTTTTCCAGCTCATAAAGGATTAGAAACGGAATATTTGACTGAAGTTTCTAATAACAGAATAAATAAAATGTGATAATTTGATTGTAAAAGTGTCAAGATAATTGAAAAATTAAGTGGTAGATGTAAGAAATCAAAGAGTAGGAAAATTAGGCCCATTGGGAAGAGGGAAAAACTAGTCTATATTCCTTAGAGTGGCATGACATTCATACTACCAAAGTCATCAGTTACTATGCCAACTCTCAAGGAATCAGAGTGTAGAAAACGGTATTTTCCATGTTAAATAATTTTATACTCAAATGTATTGGCTGGTTTTTTGTTTTTTGTTTTTGTGTGTGTGTGTGAGACGGAGTTTCGCTCTTGTTACCCAGGCTGGAGTGCAATGGCGCGATCTCGGCTCACCACAACCTCCACCTCCTGGGTTCAGGCAATTCTCCTGCCTCAGCCTCCTGAGTAGCTGGGATTACAGGCACGCGCCACTGTGCCCAGCTAATTTTTTGTATTTTTAGTAGAGACGGGGTTTCACCGTGTTGAACAGGATGGTCTCGATCTCTTGACCTCGTGATCCACCTGCCTTGGCCTCCCAAAGTGCTGGAATTACAGGTGTGAGCCATTGCACTTGGCTCACCTTTTAAATACTTAAATGGCTGGCATTTTCTTTCCTTCTTCTTGCATTTCTTTTTAATGTCACTTAGATAAACTTAAGCTACCTACAAAATTGTTTGAAACTCATATTCCAACTGCCTTGAATACTTGAAGAATTAGTGTATTGCTCTTAATAATATAATTACTATTTATGATTTTTAAAAGAATTCATTATCATGTCCCCTCACCCTGCCACACACTGCAGTCACATAATGTAGATATTCACTTTTGCTTTTGCTTGCTTATTTTTTACTGCAAATTCCAACAGGAGGTAATTTGTTTTCACTAAAGTAAAATACATCAGCAGGAGATGTTTCTTGGAGTTTAAAATAAAGTGAGTCAAAGGGATAGAACGTATTTTTCCTTTTTTAGTTAATTGTATCAAAACCTTCAATCTCAAAACCCCTCTCAAGATGAGTATCCCTGAAATAGTCACTCCAGTGAGGATTCTAGGTGCAAGTCATTTGTTAAAGAAGCAATTCCAGAAACAAATGAGTAAGGGAGTTGGGCATGAAATACAAAGAAAAGGTAGGATCCAGCAAGAATGCAATTTTATCCAAAGTACCTACCTCAACTTCTTCCCACTCAAGATATCAGGAAAATAAATTATCCTCTAATGTTTTTCCCAGTTCAACACCAGGAAGCTAAAGTTCTCTACTCTCACACCAGTTATTCTGTATGTCATCTGATATGAACATGCATTTACAGGCATTCAGAGCTTCATGCAAAGAGAAAAGAAAGTACAAAGACATGCAGGTACTGGGGCAAGCATATATGAACCCGGTAAAAGCATTGGAGCAGGTCTCGGCAGAGCACCAGTAGTGTCCGTTAATGTAAACCACAGATCTCTCGCTGCTCTCATTTTCACTGCTCTGAAATCTTATCGTTCATAAGAGGGTATCAGTTTTACCTCGGAAATGCCTTTGCTTTTGAAATTTCCACTGCCAGTGTTGTGGTTTGGAATCTTTTTGCCTCTAACCTGAGTAACTACAGCTGTCTATTATTTTTAGAGGTAGTCTATCATTTTAGAGGTACGTCTACCTGTTTCCAAATTGTTCTCTCCCTAATCACTCCTCTATTTTGCATCAACTTGGATGAATGATTTCCGTAAAGACTAGTTATACAGTTACTTCTCTCTATAAAAGATAGTTTGTGGGGATTTATTTAATCAAAAATTTTTTATTTCTCACCATAGCTGATAGAATGAAGTCCAACTGCCTTGTGAGTCCATGGAAGGTTTTCCAAAATCTAGACTCAACCTACCTTTCTGGTGCAGTATTTCACCATACCAACTGAGCTGCCTATATGTAAACCATTCCCAAGACTCTTCATTCTCTGAAGAAGCCTATGAACAATTATTATCTCCAAGCCTTTATTCATTCTATTTGGTCTCTTTGGTACATTCCCACTTCTACCTTCATCTCTGTGCATTTAAGTTTCACCTATTTTTCATGGTTCAGATGAAATTCCTCTGTGATCCCTTGGTGAATCTCCAGTCAGGACTAACTACTTCCCTCCCCACTGTTCGTATTCCTCCAGTATATTATGTCTACACTGCTAATCATATGTTCTTCTTTTGTTTATAGCATTGTTACATGTAAATCTATTTTACAAACTGTGAATTCCTTACGACAGGTATTATGACTTATTTGCCACAAATCCCTAGCTCCTACAAAGCATTGCTGGACACAAAGTGAGCTCTAATAAATAATTGCAGCATTAAATAAATAAAATATGCTTCCAATAGTTTGTATATATGGATATTATATGCACTTGAAATAAATGATAGTAAGGGAAAAATAAATGTAGGAAACATATCAACAACAGAAAAAGAGTATATATTTAAATTTGTATATAGACATTACTTCCTTTGGTTAAGATAAGTTAATGCATGATTTATGGTTATTTCATATGCATGTTCTCCTAAACCTAACATTATAATATAGATTGCCATATGTTGAATCAGATGTTCTCATGGAAGCAATTTTCAATTTTTGTTGTTGTTGTTGTTGTTGTTGGTAAATGTCCTGAAAAATCATTCTTACACTTCGGTTATTTTGTTGGTAAAGATCTCATCTTGGGTTATTTTGCTCATGTGAGTAAAGCCTTATTCCACTAAAAATATGTATTAAGCAATCAGAAATAGAAAAAGAATCAACTTCTCTTGGAAGCTATACACAACTGTTAAATGGGAAGGTATTTTAGCTTATATTTGATGTTCATTGTTTAAAACCATGGAACCAATGTTTTGAGTATATATTCACTAACAAATGTAAGTAGACAGATATATAAACACATTGATACATAGGTTAAATTCCTTGTGGATACTATGTGTGATAGAATTTTAATGTCTTTGGATATCTACTTAGATTGAAAATAGGAAAAAAGAAAATTCCACATGCTCTGTAGTAAATGTTACTTCTACCTGAACTATATTCCTTCAGAGCAGCCCCACCCTCACAAAGTCCTTCTACAGACCGTACTCCACAAGCTGATGGCTTTTCGTCTAAAGAGTTCTCTGGCCACAAGAATATGCTCGGATAGATATCTGCTAGAGATTTAATGCCCACAGACTAACTCATAGTTATTGAGAGCTAGAAGTTGGTGAGGGATAGAGTTTAAATATTCGTTCCTACCAAAATCTCATGTTGAATTGTAATCCCCAGTGTTGGAGGTGGGGCCTTGTGGGGGATGTTTGGTCATGCAGGTGGATCCCTAATGACTTGGTGCTGTCTGCATGACAGTGAGTTCTTACAAGATCTGGTCTTTTAAAAGTGTGTGGCACCTCCCCTCCCCTCTTTCTTGCTCCTACTCTGGCCATGTGATGTTTCTGCTCCTGCTTTGCCTTCTGCCATGATTGAAGCCTCCTTGAGGCTTCAACCAAAGCTGAGCATGCACCAGCACCATGCTTCCTGTAAAGCCTAAAGAACTGTTAGCAAATTAAATGTCTTTTCAGTATACATTATCCAGTGTCAGGTATTTCTTTATAGCAATGCAAAAATGACCTAATAGAGTGGGCAAACACTGCAGAATATTTGCCCTTCATTGGAAGAGTTCTGACATATGTTTTTACATTCAATGTCTTGTGTATTACTGAGAAAATAAGGCTGGGTCAACTATCATGGTAACTGATACATGACTGTATACTTTGTTGTCTTTCCTGCCTTTTCTGATTAATCTCCATTTTCTTTTAGTGCTTCCTGGGATCACCTTGCACATAAGCTACTTTTACCCAAATCCCTTTGAGGGAATCAATACTTAGACATGTTTCTATAAAATAATACATTTTCTAATGTGGGTAACATATTTTTGAATTTAGTTTTTGGTCTTAAATATGTTTTCCATATATGTTATTTATTTTTGAAGAGTAGTTGTTTTACTCACAAAGTAAATTTCAATGTGTATATAAATTATTACATTTTGCCAAACTGAGCTACACACACACACGTGTGCACACACACACACACACACAAAACATACGCACATACTCAAGTATACATTATACACTTGAATTTAACTTTGAACTAAATTAATAACTTGTTTTATTGATATTTATCTTTCTTTTCATCTTCAGGCTCATAGAAACAACTTTCTTATATTATACACTTTATTATTTTCTGTTTCTTTCTTTTGGATGAAAACATCAAAGCTCTCCTTATAATCACATTTCTTGCACTTTGCTATATTAGTTATCATTTGTAGCTTGAAAGGCATATTTAAGTAGAAAATGTCTCATAATTTTTTGGCTTATTGTTGCTTAATTTCATTAAACTCAAACCATATTTTCTATATGCTCTTTTGATTTTTAGTATAGCATCCTCACTGAATCAGGTATGTAACATTTTATCCAAATATAACTATTATTATTAGATTATTCTCTAATTGTAATGGTTGACCTTTCCCTAAATCTATTTATACAAAATTTGTAATCATGCAAAGAGAGAAAAATGTAGAAGAATATAAAGAAGTGGTTTGAGTCTTAAATGTTTGAATGTTAGAATTGACTATTCGATAAAAGTAATTTTTAATAAAAAAAACTAATAGATTGTTTTGCAGCTTCTTCTATTTCAGCTTAAACTTTTTTCTGGTAATTTTAGAATTTCAGATTAAGATTATACTGAGCATTGATAGAATCCATTTGCTTTTTTTTAATAAAGGAAAATAATTGCTGTCAAAAAATGCATTCAGTTCTTTTCAGTCTTTCTAAATCATTTCTACAGATCAACTCATTTTTATTTTTCCCCTGAAGTTTTGAAATAGATATAAAATCCAATTGGGAGTTTCCTTGAAACACATGTTCTGACACATCCACAACTATCCATGCATTCACTAGTTTCATTCTACATATATTGAGCAAATTTATATACAACTCCTTTTAGCCATGTAAAGAATAATGAAATGTGATTCCTGCTCCTACATAGGTTATGATTCATTAATGATAAACTGGCACATGAAAAGCTAGTCTAAGTACCGCTATGTGCAAACAAAAGAGCCTGAAAATGAAATAAAATAATAAGAATTCTTTTTAACTGGGAAAGAGATAAAAGCGCACAAAAGAACAGGTGCTTGTGATAGCACTAGAAAATCAACAGAATTTCATAAAGTAGAGTGAGTAAGGCGGGCATTCTAAGGAGATAAAAGCAGAAGCCAAGACAGGGAGGTGAAAGGAGACAGCCCAAAAGAAGGGTGAGTAATTTGATGTGGTTTGGGCATGGTTATTTAAATGGAGAGAAGAAATGCAGTAGATGTGACCAAGTGTAGTGTGATATAACATTGGAGATCTTAGAGGACTTTAATTTTAGAATCAATCCATCAAAGTCAGACTACTTACTGAATAGCTTAAATACTTTTCCAGAATGTGAGACAGTTGAAGTAATTCTTGAGATTGCTGGAAAGGTGTGAGATATTACGAATGGGGTGGATGAGATACAGAACGTGGCTGAGCTTGTTTGCTAGCTGAAATTAACCCTTCTATTTTTTGGAGAGAATATGGCAGACCACAGATTTATCCAACATCATTATCATTAAAGTTAGTTAAAACCACTTGTTGTAAAATAATTACAGTCCTCTAGTTGTTCTGTTTGCCTCCTTTGAGTGACCTTAGAGCAATATATATATATATATATATATATATATATATATATATGCACACAGATGTACAGAGATGAACATATATATGCATGTGTGTGTGTTTGTGTGTGTGCATGTGTGTGTCTGTGTGTGTATTTGCCAAAATTCATAATATTGGTTACATTTAGACAGGTCTACTTCATCTTATGAAAAAAGTGATGTAAATTGATTTATTCAATAAAGAGATAGAAATATCATTTTTTTATTTTCAATTTTTAGAAAAAATAATCAAGAAAAAAGATATCTAACAGTTGTTAGTTCACAGCAGGTAGTTGTTTGATGCTGACTAGGGAACCTCAAGTGTGTCCTGCCCCAAATTCTAATATTAGAAAGTATGTCATGACACTCAAAAATGGTGACATCACTCTGGTTAACATCAAGGACTAAAGCATAATTTACTCATCACTGAGACATCCAACAAACGTTAAGAGGCAAAGGAAAAAGGTTCATCAACTAGTATATTACATGTAGTACTGTCACAATTATTTCCCAGTTGTTTTTCCCCACTATATATATTAAAGTATGAGCACTTTACTGAGATTATCTGAGTTCAAATTTCACAAGCATATCCAAATTATCAGTGGCCTAACACAGGAACAGTGCATTTCTTACTCCAATAATAGTCTAATGCTGATAGGCAGAGGGTTGGGAAATCTTTTCTCTATCTTTATTTAGGGACTTAGACTCATTTCATTTATTAACTTTTTTTCCATCCCTTGAATTTTTTAGTTCTCCACTGAATGCTTTCCAATAAGCCAGGAGACGATGGATGAGATAGAGTACACAAAGAATCTCATGAGAATAGTTTCATGAGCTTTAGGCCAGACGTAGAAGTGGATATGTGACTTCCACACATGTTCCAGTGGCCAGAACTGCATTGCATAATTCCACCTAATTGCAGATAAATCAGAAATTTAGTCTAGCCATGAGCCAAGGAGAGAAAAAGGTAATGGGATTTGGTTAACTCTTCGTATCATCTTTGTTTTAAGTGAGACATGGCCGCTGTCATAGAATGCTGAGATCTCAGATATTGGGAATAAGACAAAATTTACTCAATACTGGTCAGAAAGTGGTGTTAAGTTACAGCTAGCCTTCATTAAGGGAGATGGGTTGCTGCAAACCCAGCAAGATAAACTCAGGCCTGAGAAAACTACCAGGGGAGAGAGAAACATACAAAAGTACAACATACACAATGAAAAGTTGAATAGACTGAAGGGTCTTATTGAAAAAAAAAAAAAAGGCTGGAATGGCTATAATGTAAAAAAGAATTAGATTTAATTTATTGGATTTTCAATATAAAATTGTAAACAATGGGAAGACACCTGAATAGGAATAGCTCCGGAGTGCAGTTCTCAGTGAGAGAGATGCAGAAGGTTAGTGATCTCTGCATTTCCAACCAAGGTACCAGGTTCATGTCAATGGGACTAGCTGGACATTGGGTGTAGCCTAAGGAGGGCAAACTGAGGCAGGGTGGGGCACTGCCTCACCCAAGAAGGGCAAGGGGCTGGAGGATGCCCCCTCCTACACAAGGAAGGCCACTGGGGACTCTTCTGGACACTCCAGTACTCTGGCTCAGACACTGCACTGTTCCCACAGTCTTTACAGCCCACAGACCAGGAGATTCCTGCCAGTGCCAACACCACCAGCTCTGCAGGTTTCCAGTACAAAACTGGGTGGCCCTTTTAGCCAGTGCCACGAGTTTCCAGCACAAAACTGGGAGGCCATTTTAGCCCACACCAGGAATGCCTACAAGACAGAACCGCCCATTCCCCTGAAAAAAAGGGGGGCTGAAGGCAGGGAGCCAAGTGATCTGGCTCAGCAGTTCCCACCACCATGAAGACCAGTATACTGAAACCCACTGGCTTGAGATTTGCACAGCGGGCACAGCAGTTCAAGCTGAACCTGGGACTGTCAAACTCGGTGGGGGTAGGGGTGTCCGCCATTACTGAGGCAGTTCTAACCTTGCTTGTGTAAACCAAATTGCAAGGAAGTTTACTCAGCAGCAGGGTGGAGCCCATGGCGGCTCAGCAACCCCTCTGCAGGCACACTGTAACTGGACTTCCTCCTTGCTAGGCAAGGCATCTCTGGGAAATGGCAGCAGCCCATCAGGAACTTTTAAATAAAGCCCCACCATCGCAGGACAGAATACCTGGGAAAAGGGGCAGTTGTGAGTTCCACTGCAGCAGACTTAAATGACCCTGCCCAGCAGCTCTGAACAGAACAACAGAGCTCCCAGCACAGCACTTGAGGTCTGATAAGGAATAGTCTGCCTTGACAAGTGGCTCCCTGACCCCCATATATCCAAAGAGGCACCTGATACAGGAGAGCCCTGGCTGACATCTGACAGGCACCCTTCTGGGGTGAAGCTACCAAAGGAAGAAACAGGCAACAATCCTTGCTGTTCTGCAGTCTCTGCAGGTGATTCCCAGGCAGCACGGTTTGGAGTAGACCTCTAGCAGTCCTGCAGCAGAAGGGCCTGACTGTTAGAAGGAACACTAAAAAGCAGAAAGAAATAGCCTCAACATCAACAGAAAGGACATCCACTCAGTGACCCTGTCCAAAAATCACCAACTTCAAAGACCAAAGGTAAATAAATTCATGAAGATGGGAAGAACCCAGTACAAAAAGGATAAAAATCACCAAAAACCAGAACACCTCTCGTCCTCCATGGGATCACCACTCCTCACCAGCAAGAGAACAAAACTGGATGGAGAATGAGTCTGATGAATTGACAGAAGCAGGCTTCAGAAAGCGTGTAATAACAAACTTCTCTGAGCTAAAGGAACATGTTCTAACACAATGCAAAGAAATTAAGAACCTTGATAAAAGGTTAGATGAAATGCTAATTAGAATAAACAGCTTAGAGAAGAATATAAATGACTTGATGGAGCTGAAAAACATGGCACAAGAACTTCGTGAAGCACACACAAGTTTCAATAGCCAAATAGATCAAGTGGAAGAAAGGATATCAGAGATTGAGGATCAACTCAATTAAATAAAATGAGAAGGCAAGATAAGAGAAAATAGAGTGAAAATAAATGAACAAAACCTCCAAGAAATATGGGATTATGTGAAAAGACCACACCTACGTTTGACTGGTGTGCCTGAATGTGATGGAGAGAATGAATCCAAGCTGGAAAACACTCTCCAGGATATTAACCAGGAGAACTTCCCCAACCTAGCAAGGCAGGACAACATTCAAATCCAGGGAATACAGAGAACACCACAAAGATACTCCTCAACAAGAACAACCCCAAGGCACATAATTGTCAGCTACACCAGAGTTGAAATGAAGAAAAAATGCTAAGGGCAACCAGAGAGGAAGGTCGGGTTACACACAAAGGGAAGCCCCATCAGACTCACAGTGGATCTCTGCAGAAACCCTATAAGCCAGAAGAGAATGGGGCCAATATTCAACATCCTTAAAGAAAATAACTTTCAACCCAACCCAGAATTTCATATCCAGACAAACTAAGCTTCATAAGTGAAGGATAAATAAAATTATTTACAGACAAGCAACTGCTGAGAGATTTCATCACCACCAGGCCTGCCTTATAAGAGTTTCTGAAGGAGGCACTAAACATGGAAAGGAACAACCAGTACCAGCCACTGCAAAAATATACCAAATGGTAAATACCATCTACACAATAAAGAAATTGCATCAACTAATGGGCAAAACAACCATCTAATATCAAAATGGTAGTATCAAATTTACACATAATAATATTAACCTTAAAATTAAATGGGCTAAATGCCCCAATCAAAAGATACAGACTGGCAAATTGGTAAAGAGTCACAACTCATCATTGTGCTATATTCAGGAGACCCATCTCATGTGCAAAGACACACATAGACTCAAAATAAAAGGATGGAGGAAGATTTACCAAGAAAATGAAGAGCAAAAAAAAGCAGCAGTTGCAATCCTAATCTCTGATAAAATGGACTTTAAACCAACAAAGATCAAAAGAGACAAAGAAGGGCATTACATAGTGGCAAAAGGATCAATACAACAAGAAGAGCTAACTATCTTAAATATATTTGCACCCAACACAGGAACACCCAGACACATAAAGCAAGTTCTTAAAGACCTACAAACAGACTTAGAATACCACACAATAATAGTGGGAGACTTTAACACTCTACAGTCAAGATTAGACAGATCAACAAGATAGAAAATTAACAAGGATATCTAGGACTTGAACTCAGATCTGGACCAAGTGGACCTAATAGACATCTACACAACTCTCCACACAAAATCCACAGAATATACATTCTTCTAAGCACCACATCACACTTATTCTAAAATTGACCACATAATTGGAAGTAAATCACTCCTTAGCAAATTCAAAAGAACACAAGTCATAATAACCAGTTTCTAAGACCACAGTGCAATCAAATTAGAAGTCAGGATTAAGAAACTCACTGAAAATCATGCAACTACCTGGAAACTGAACAACCTGCTCCTGAATGACTACTGGATAGATAATGAAGTGAAGGCAGAAATAAAGATATTCTTCAGAACCGATGAGAATGAAGACACAATGTACCAGAATCTCTAGGACACATTTAAAGCAGTGTCTAGAGGAAATTTATAGCACAAGATGCCCACATGAGAAGTGAGGAAAGAACTAAAATCAACACCCTATCATCACAATTAAAAGAACTAGAGGAGTGAGATCAAACAAGTTCAAAAAACTAAGGTCCAAACAGAACTGAAGGAGATAGAGACACAAAAAACCCTTCAAAATGAGTCTAGGAGCTGTTTTTTTTTTAAAGATTAACAAAATAGACCGATAGACTAATAAAAAAGAAAAGAGAGAAGACTCAAATAGATGTAAATAAAAATGATAAAGGGGATATCCCCTGCAATTCCACAGAAATAAAAACTACCATAAGAGAGTTCTTTGAACACCTCTATGCACATAAACCAGTAAATCTAGAAGAAATGGATAAATTCCTGGACATTTATACCCTCCCAAGTCTAAACCAGGAAGAAGCTGAATTCCTGAATAGACCAATAACAAAGTCTGAAGTTGAGGCAGCAATTAATAGTCTACCAACAAAAAAAAAGTCCAGTAGCAGATGGGTTCACAGCTGAATTCTACCATACGCACAAAGAGGAGCTGATACCATTTCTACTGAATTGATTCCAAACATACAAAAAGAAGGAATCCTCCCTAACTCATTTTAATGAGACCAGCATCATCCTGATACCAAAACCTGGCAGAAACAAAACTAAAAAAGAAAACTTCAAGCCAAATCCATGATGAACATTGATGTGAAAATCTTCAAGAAAATACTAGAAAACCAAATCCAATAGCACATCAAAAAGCTTATCCATCACAATCAAGTAGGCTTCAACATGGGGATGCAAGGCTGGTTTGACATATGCAAATCTATAAATGTAACCAATCACACAAACAGAACCAAAGACAAAAACCACATGATATCTCCATAAATGCAGAGAAGGCCTTTGACAAAATTCAACAGCCCTTTATGCTAAAAACTCTCAATAAAATAGGTATCAATGGAATGTATCTCAAAATAATAAAAACTATTTATGATAAACCAATATCATACTGAATGGGAAAAACTGGAAGCATTCCCTTTGATAACCAGCACAGGAAAAGGGTACCCTCTATCACCACTCCTATTCAGCAGAGTATTAGAAGTTAGGGCCAGAGCAATCAGGCAAGAAAAAGAAATAAAGAGTATTCAATTAGAAAAAGAGGAAGTCAAATTGTCTGTTTGCAAAAAACATGATTGTGTAATTAGAAGACCCCATCATCTCAGCCCAAAATCTACTTAAGCTGATGAGCAACTTCAGCGAAGTCTCACAATACAAAATCAATGTGCAAAATCACAAGCATTCCTCTACACCAATAACAGACATAGAGCCAAATTAGTAGTGAACTCTCATTCACAATTGCTACAAAGAGAATTAAATACCTAGGAATATAACTAACAAAGAATGTAAAGGACCTCTTCAAGGAGAACTACAAACACTGCTCAAGGAAATAAGAGAGGACACAAACAGATGGAAAAACATTCCATGCTCATGGTTAGGAAGAATCAGTATCATAAAAATGGCCATACTGCCTAATTTATAGATTCAATGTTATCCCCATCAAGCTACCATTGACCTTCCTCACAGAACTGCAAAAAACCACCTTAAACTTCATATGGAACCAAAAAAGAGCCCACATAGCCAAGACAATCCTAAGGAAAAAGAACAAAGCTGGAGGCATCACACAACCTGACTTCCTATACTATAAGGCTACAGTAATCAAAACAGCATGGTACTGGTACCAAAATAGAGATATAGATAAATGGAACAGAACAGAGGCCTTGGAATTAATAAGACATATCTACAGCCATCTGATCTTTGACAAAGCTGACAAAAACAGGCAATGGGAAAAGGATTCCCTGTTCAATAAATGATGTTGGGAAAACTGGTGAGCCATGTGCAGAAAGCTATAACTGGACCATTTCCTTTCACCTTATACAAAAGTTAACTTTAGATGGATTAAAAATTTAAACCTAAGACCTAACACCATAAAAACCCTCGATGAAAACCTAGGCAATACTATTCACGATATAGCTGTAGGCAAGGACTTCATGACTAAAACACCAAAAGCAATGGCAACAAAAGCCAAAATAGACAAATGGGATCTAATTAAACTTAAGAGCTTCTGCACAGCAAAAGAAACAATCATTAGAATGAACCAGCAACCAACAGAATGGGAAAAAAGTTTTGCAAGCTACCTGTCTGACAAAGGGCTAATACCCAGAATCTACGAAGAGTTAAAACAAAATTTACAGGATAAAAACAAACAACCTCACCAAAAAGTGGACAAAAGATATGAACACACACTTTTCAAAAGAAGACATTTATGCAGCCAACAAACATGACAAAATGCTCATCATCACTGGTCATTAGAGAAATGCAAATCAAAACCACATTGAGATACCATCTCACACCAGTTAGAATGGTGATCATTAAAAAATCTGGAGACAACAGATACTGGAGAGGATGTGGAAAAAAAGGAATGCTTTTACACTGCTGGGTGTGAAAATTAGTTAAACCATTGTGGAAGACAGTGTGGCAATACCTCAAGGATCTACAAATAGAAATACCATTTGATCCAGCAATCCCATTACTGGGTATATACCCAAAGGATTATAAATCATCCTAGAATAAAGACACATGCACATGTATGCTCATTGCAGCACTGTTCACAATAGCAAAGACTTGGAACCAACCTAAATGTCCATTAGTAATAGATTGGATAAAGAAAATGTGGCACATATACACCATATAATACTATGCAGCCATAAAAAACAATGAGTTAGTGTCCTTTGCAGGGACACAGATGAATCTGGAAACCATCATTCTCAGAACAGAAAACCAAACACCACATGTTCTCACTCATAGGCACACGTTGAACAATGAGAACACATGGACACAGGGAGGGGAACATCAAACACTGGGGCCAGTTGGGGGGTGGGAGAACTAGGGGAGGGATAGCAGGGGGTAGGGGCACTAGGGAGGGATAACATCAGGAGAAATACCTAATATAGTGATGGAGGGATGGATGCAGCAACCACCATTGCATGTGTGTACCTATGTAACAATCCTGCACGACCTGCACATATACCCCAGAACTTAAAGTATAATAAAAAAACATAAATAAATTATAAACAATGGATTAAAATTCCAAAAAGATAGATTTAATTTAATCTGGAAAAAATAAAAGATTCACAAAGGGTAAACTACTATTTTGGAGCATATGCAGGTCTAGATTATTACATGTTGAAATTGGCTATCAGTTTATCAGGGTTCTATGGGAAAGATCAGGCAGTAGATGGAAAATTAGACCAGCCATTCTCTTAAGTTTTTTATAGCCCTGAAATTCTAGATTCCGTGCCTGATTTTTAAACTGTGCTTGCTCACTATGAATGTTAACCTAAGAATCTTGCTTCAGCTATCTGCTTCCACTCCATCTTAAATCTGAAAAATATTTAAATGCATATGATCCCCTATATTATGCCATTTATTTAACCTCACCATAAAAGTTCCAATTTTATTTGAAATAATTTATGGTAATTATTAAATGTCAGCCAAATTATTGTTATTTATTTAATTTTGTATTTGTACTCACAAAAGAAAGAATCTGGCTTCTTATAACAATCTTCCTTTGTTTCATTCTGAGAGAAAATTTATTGATGGGCTGGTGGTCAGTAATCTGCACTTTGATACTTAATATTTAGCATCTACAGTATTATTGTAGGGGCTGAGGAACCTAGAATGATCTGGCAACATTGGGGGTTATCAGCCGTTTCAGTAAAATTCTCCTTAATCCAGTAGCTGTCTCTAAAAAATCTTTCTAGTGGTTTTACTTTTCAAGGTTTGATTCCATATCCCCAAATCTTATACTTTGGAAAGTGTCTGAGAAACATGTTTTTTTTTTCTTTCAATGTATTGCATTATCTTTGTGAAACTGAATATTGATCCCTTTTACTTAATTTTGTACTCTGACAATTCTGAGCCCTCAGACCTAGTTTGAAGACACAGCGCATAATCCTACATGTTTTCTTAATTAACTCTCTCAGTGATTTAGTTTTTGCAATTAATATAACTTTTCTGCCGTAAAATATTGAAATTGTGTTACCATATTTGCCATTAGCAAGCAAACTTCTGTGAACCAAATGGTTTCTTAGCAGGCAAATTGTGATGAGTTTGTCTTTTAAACTTCTACTCAGACATTAGAAATTCTTAGACTATGACTGGTTTTCTAATTACAATTAAGTATCTTTAGTCCTGTTTGAGAACTTTAAGTCCTCAAAATCAGAACAAAATGGGCTGTACTGGGGGTACTTTAAGATTACAGCCTTAGTACTACTTTCTGCATTAGTGAACAGAATGCTGTGTTATAAGCTGGTAAGGCACAAGGAGGAAAAATTGCTAAAGTTTACCTTGTAATTATGGTTGAGTTGTGATATTTTTCTGAATTTATATAACCATAAAATTATTGATGTGAAGTGGCCTTGGAGAAAAGTTTCATGTACCTATTGCAGAAAGCCTTCCAACCACACAGTCCATGAAGTAATTTTTCAGTCTATATTCATAACTCTAATAGCAGCAGTCTCACAACTTTCAAGGTAGTTCATTTTCTTCATTACTGTGCCACACAACTAACATTATAGAAGATTATTCTGTATATTCAACCAAATCCTACTTATAATTTTATATACAACTAATAGATTTCTTAGTAATTATAACATTGTAATCAATGTAGGTTATAATATTTTATTTGAAATGGTTATTACATTATGGATTATGACTACTCTATTTAAGTTTTTTGCAGAAATGGAACTTGAAATTATATTTACATGCTAGATGTTGGGGTTGCACCTTCTGTAAACTCTAAAGATGGCTCATAAATTAAATGAATGCATGATGTGACTCTGCTATATTTATACTGAGGAATTAAATAGCAAAATCTAGGTATGACTGTTTATGTAAGATATGGGTTATTTTTCTTTTGTTTTTGAATACACCTTCTTTGTCACTTTACAAATTTACTGTTCTTTCTCATTTTTCTCTTTCATCCCACTTTCTTCTTTCCTTTCTTCTTTCCATTCTTCCTGTTTCCTTCTTTTCTTTTTTCTCTCTGTTTAACCAAACTAATGAGAACCAGAAATGTTACCTCTGCTTTACTCTGAATCAATAAATTTACGGATCAATTACCTGAATCTCATGAAAGTTCTAAACATCAGCTTTGTAGCAAGAGTCCTTTTCATTTTTGTTCTTTTCAGTTTTGTCTCAAGATAGTTTCTTTTTACCCAAATATAAATGTAGTTATGTTGGGTAGTTTAGCAACTCATATACAAAACTTTAATTTGAAGATCACCAACTTATTCTGAATTCCCAGTAACAACAGATCCCCAGTTACTCTAGACGTCCCTCATGATAAGTCACTCGTTGGAAGGCCTTTAGAGCTGAACATTCCCAGAATGTTAAGACTTATATTTCTTGGACACTGGGCACATCCCGCCTTTAGTTCCAGAATCAACTTTTATAACTGGGTCAGGTCATTGCTTGACCACCTAACTCAAATAAGTGCTGATTTTTTTTTTTTTAGGTACTAAATATCATGTTTGATCTCTGTGATGAAAATCATGAATTTATTGTTTATAAAGCTGTTTGAAATATGTGGTGACTCAATTCATCTCAAATCATTTGAATATTATTAATTCTTAGTAAATTTCAAAAGTTAACAACTAACTATGATGAATCTCTTGCAGTATGGTTACTATACTTTTTTGGTATAACTATGTGAGATTTCTTATAGAAAATAAAATCTTCCGTTATAAACTTGCTAACTTTTTTAAAAAGTATTTTCTATATAAAACTTCAGGCAAATATGTTGACATTTGTGCCAATTTGATAATGTTTAGTCTGTGTCTTTTTTGATAGCATTTCACTGATGTATTTATATAAAGTATCTGCTATAACTTTTTATAGCATATTACATGATAATCATATTTGAACCTTCCTTCTGAGGACACTGTCTTTCAAGACGTTTTATACACCCTGTCAACAAGGTTAGGCACTGACATTTCATATTTATTCTGAAGAGTGATACTTCCAATTCTGCTCATTCTACTTGAGAATTTATATAGCATACATGGAACATTTGATTGTCATCAAAGATCTTGCAAAATAATTGATGTGAAAGTTACAGAAAACAACACAGAAAATGATGGGTCAACATGATTGAGAAAGACAGACTATGAAAATAACACCTGTCAAAATACCCAACATCTTCTTTAATACAGAAATTGGAGCTAGTTAAATCTTTTTAGAGCTCTTTTTACCACTCTTGCAAAAAAAAAGTCTTAAAGACAAGATATTATTAAAATTCTAGGCCTAGAATGCAATCCTAAGGCATATTGATCCATTAGTAGCTTAAATTATATAATATTCTTTGTTAGCAGCAAATGCTACAAATAGTTGACTCTTAATATCCCTCAGGAAGATGGGCTTTAGAAGGAAAAAGGTATATTTATATCCAAATACCACAATCAAGGTAGGTCATTGATCAAGAATATTCCTGAGCAAAAAGATCTGGGTGTAGGAATATCTGTCAACTTTTAAGTTTTTAATTGTATATAAGATCTTCCTTATCATTTATGAAAACTATCAAAGATTAAGTGGCTCTCTCGTCTAAAATGCAATTTGAAAGTGCTGATAGTCTTTCCATTTTGACAAATAAGCACAGGCATTCTTAAGATCAAATATGTATCACTTATAATAATATCAATGTTCTTTTTGTAGGTTTTATAACAAAAGTTATAAAATTTTTATTATAAAATTAATTTTTTAGCATTTGGTATGGAAAATCTGAGATGTAAAAGTCAGGCAGAATTATATAAGAATTCCATATATTCATAAGCCAGATCATCAATTATCAACTCTTGGCCAATCTTGCTTTATCACTAGCCCATTTGCCAACTGCTCCATTCACAGTGGCACCTCACTCTGCCAACTGGATTATTTTGAAGGAGATCCTTTCAGGTTGTCTTTTTCTTTTGGTTCCTTGGTGGTGGTGGTGGTGGTGGTGGTAATAGTGGTTGTGGTGGTGGTTTTATATGTTGTTGTTTTTGATTTTTTTGGTAAAGGACATGTTGTTATCCTCTAACAAAGGACACCAGGTAAATAAGTCTGATCACTATGGACTTTTAAAATGTGTGTTTCTTAGGTGTGGAAAAGAAAGAAAGAACAACCTTACATTTGTCTTACAGTAGTTTAACATCTGTCCTGGATTAAGGCCATAGGCCACACATCTGCAACCATTTGATCTTTGACAAACCTGACAAAAACATGCAATGGGGAAAAAAGTTCCCTATTTAATAAAAGGTGCTGAGAAAACTGGCTAGCCATATGCAGAATATTGAAACTGGATCCCTTCCTTATACCTTATATAACAATTACCTCAAGGTGGATTAAAGACTTAAATGTTAAACCCAAAACTACAAAGACCATATAAGAAAATCTAGGCAATACCATTCGGGACATAGGCACAGGAAAAGATTTAATGACAAAAACATCAAAAGCAATTGCAACAAAAGCAAACATTGACAAATGAGACCAAATTAAACTAAAGAGTTTCTGTACACAAAAGCAACTATCATCAGAGCGAATGGACAACCTACAGAATGGGAAAAAATATTTGCAATCTATTCATCTGACAACGTTCTAATATCCAGAATCTACAAGAAATGTAAACAAATTTACAACAAAAGAATAAGACATCAAAGAGTGAGCAAAGGACATGAACAGACACTTCTCAAAAGAAGACATTTATGCAGCCAACAAAAATATGAAAAAAGCTCAACATCACTGGTCATTAGGGAAATACAAATCAAAACCACAATGAGATACACTCTCATGCCATTCAGAATGGCCATTATTAAAAAGTCAAGAAACAATAGATGCTGGTGAAGCTGTGGAAAAATAGGAATGCTTTTTCACTGTTGGTGGGAATGTAAATTAGTTACACCATCATGGACGACAGTGTGGTGATTCCTCAAAGACCTAGAACCAGAAATACCATTTGATCCAGCAATCCCATTACTGGATATATGCCCAAGGGAATATAAATTATTCTATTATAAAGACACATGCATGTGTATATTCACTGCAGCACTGTTCACAATAGCAAAGACAAGGAACCAATTCAAATGCCCATCAGTGATAGACTGGATAAAGAAAATGTTGTATATACACCATGAAATACTATGCAGCCATAAAAAGGAATGAGATTATGTCCTTTGCAGGGACATGGGTGGAGCTGGAAGCCATTATTCTTAGCAAACTAATGCAGGAACAGAAAATCAAACACTGTATGTTGTTACTCTTAAGTGAAAGCTGAACAATGAGAACACATGGACACGGGGGGGGAAAAACACACACTGGGGCCTCAAGGGGGAGGGGAGGGAGAAAATCAGGATGAATATCTAATGCATGTAGGGCTTAATACCTAAGTGATGGGTTGATAGGTGCAGCAAACTACCATGGCACTTGTTTACCTATGTAACAAACCTGCACATCCTGCACAGGTATCCTGGAACTTAAAATAAAAACTAGTCATCAAAATAGCCTCCTGCTAAATGAGTAAGTTAATAAACATATGGCGAATGATAGACATCACTCTCAAACTTGGAGGCCAAATTCATTGGCAAATTAATCAGGAGACTTGAATGCTGGGTATAATGAGAGTCAAAATAGTACAAGTTTAAAAATTAAGATATACTTAGAAAAGTGGGTAAAGATCCCTAAAATCTCTACACTTAATTATGAGAACATGCAGATAAATTACAATTAAGATGTGAATTGTGTTCTTTTAGTAGTAATTTAGTACAGAAACTGGCTGATGCAGCAACTGGGAATTAATGAACCTAGTGGGAATCATAAGCTATGGAATTCTAACCTTTGGGCTTGGATAACCTGCTGTTTTATCTCAAGTCAGGAATGGAGCCTACCTGTTCTTCAATATTCTCTGGAAAAAGAATGATGCTGATTATATATTTATGTACACATAAAATCAATTGTGATAGTACTCTTGGTAATAATTTTTATTATTCTTTATGAATTAAAAATATATTTATTTTATTTTCAGAAATAATATAACATAAGTTCCCCTTTGTGTCTAAGGTAGCTGAGGCTGAGAGATTATATAATTTTCATAAGGTCAACAAGCACAATGGTTGCAGAGCCAGTGCTTGAATTCGTGTCTTCTGATCCCAGTTCCAGGTTTAGGATAACACATCACTGCTGTCTCTACACTGGAGAGAGCAAAGTGATGATTTTTACTTCTAACCCTGCCCCTTCTAACCCATTTTTGTTCAGTTCCATAAGACCAACTTGTTATAAATTTGAAAGTTTTATTATGTCAGCCACATGTACAAGCAGAATCACTCCAACAAAACGAGAAATTCTTCTCTAGATGGTAAAAATAGAATCTCAGCAGGAGGGCAACTATAAAGAAAAAGAAAAAATAGCCTTTAGGCTAAAGGCAGGTTGATAAGTTAAGGTGGCATCTAAGAAACATATTGGAATCTCCTGAGACTTGAGTGTGACTGCGTACTGAAGCATTTAATAGACGCAAGTACTAGATTGCTTAGCCCAGATTTCAGATAAAAAAAGATTTTAAAAGGCCATTACATAAGCCTATGTCTTCATTCACTTTAAAAAAATCTCCTTAAAATGTATAAAATCCAAGTCTATAAAAAATGCCCAGTTTCTGGGTAAGGGATAAGGGTTGGGAACTTGCAAAAAGAAAAATGTTAACATACCCATGTTTCCCATTATATTCTGTTTCTCCTCATCTATCCAAGAAAACTCCATGGTGCTGTGTTCAGCATTTGTATATATAGACAAAACATTCTGTTTATGCAGACAAGATAAAGAATAAGGCACATGAAAGTTTGAGAGACAATAATTAGTGAAGAGAAAATGTTGAGCTAAGATTCCTATTTCAGCACTGGTTCTAGGTATTTCTTTCTTTACTAACTGCATGACTTTGAACTACTCAATGTAATTAATCAAAATTGCTTAGTAACTTAGCTCTATTAGACACTAAAGGGATTAATAACCATGAATAACCATTATCAGAAAAGTGTTATAATTTACTAAGAAAATTAAGAATTGTATACACATTAGTTTATCACAGATAGAATAAGGTAAGTGCACTAGGAGAAGCAGATGGGGCAAGATGACAGAATAAAAAGCTCCCCTGATCCTCCCACTCACTGACACCCCAAGGACACCAAATTAACAACTATCTACACAGAAAACAGACTGTCAACCCCATTAAAAAGTGGATGAAGGACATGAACAGACACTTTTCAAAAGAAGACATTTATGCAGCCAACAAACTTATGAAAAATGCTCATCATCACTGGTCATTAGAGAGATGCAAATCAAAACCACATTCAGATATCATCTCACACCAGTTACAACAGCGATCATTAAAAAATCTGGAGACAACAGATGCTGGAGAGGATGTGGAGAAATAGGAACAGTTTTACACTGTTGGTGGGAGTGTAAATTTGTTCAACCATTGTAGAAGACAGTGTGGCAATTCCTCAAGGACCTAGAAATAGAAATACCATTTGACCCAGCAATCCCATTACTGGGTATATATTCAAAAGGTTATAAATCATCCTATTATAAAGACACATGCTCATGTATGTTCATTGCAGCTCTGTTTACAATAGCAAAGACCTGGACCCAACCCAAATGCCCATAAATGATATAGACTGGACAAGGAAAATGTGGCACATATAAATATATACACACCATGGAATACTATGCAGCCATAAAAAAATGATGAGTTTGTGTCCTTTGTAGGGACATGGATGAATCTGGAAACCATTATTCTCAGCAAACTGACACAAGAACAGAAAATCAAACACCACATGTTCTCATTCATGGACGGGTGTTGAACAATGAGAACATATGGACACAGGGAAGGGAGCATCACACACTGGGGTCTGTTGGGGGGGAATAGGGGAGGGATAGTGGAGGGTAGGGAGGTTGGGGAAGGATAACATGTGGAGAAATACCAGATATACGTGACAGAAGGACAGAACAGAAAAGTGTCTGTTCATGTCCTTCATCCACTTTTGAATGGGGTTGACAGTCTGTTTTATGTGTAGATAGTTGTTAATTTGGTGTCCTTGGGGTGTCAGTGAGTGGGAGGATCAGGGGAGCTTTTTATTCTGTCATCTTGCCCCATCTGCTTCTCCTAGTGCACTTACCTTATTCTATCTGTGATAAACTAATTTGTATACAGGGGGATGAAGAAAGCAAATCACATTGCCATGTATGTACCTGTGCAACAATCCTGCATATTTTGCACATGTACCCCAGAACCTAAAGTGCAATAAAATATATATATAAAGAAAAAAAAAGAAAATAGGCCGTAATATGAATAAAAATAAGGTGAGCATTCATAGTACCTGGTTTTAACTTTATATCACTGAAAGAAGTGCTGAAGAGATAGGAAAAAGATCCTGATTCATGGATGCCACCCGTCCTCTATCCAAGGCATTAGCAGCTGTGGGAGTGGCTCTGGGCACTGGGAGAGGGAGAATACAGCAATTGTGGGGCACTGAACTCAATGCTGTCCTGTTAGAACAGAGAGGAAAACTGGCCCAAATTTAGCTGTGACCCACCCATGTCCACAAAGGGAACATTTAAATTACCCCTAGCCAGAGGGGAACTCACAATCCTAGTAGTCCAAACTTGAGTGCCTTCAAACCTCACCACCATTGCTACAAACACTGTGTGTCTCCACGTGAACCTGAAAGGCAGCCTGTCATAGGGACTACAACTCATAGGTGAGTCCTGTGAGAAAACATCTTAATGGGTCCATTTTCAAGGAATCATAAACCTAAGCACTGGCAGCCAGCCTGCAGATGTAACAAACTGCATGGCTCATGCTTCTAGAAAATCATGATAATGAACTAAATGTAGAGGGGTCAGCCCATTAAAGGGAAGAATGTTTCATTATTAGGAAATTGAAACTTAAGTGGGGAAAAGGACCAAGGTATGACCTTATAAGGGGTATAGTGAAGCTTAGGCAATGTCCAGGAAGATTGTAAACCTGTATTACTTGACCAATGAGGAACTAGGGGAGGAACTTGCACACTTGGAGATAAATCACCTGCTGTAGCTGTCCTGGGTGTGACTGCCTAGCCAGACAACCGATCTTGCAAGACCACTATTAAAAGTTTCACTTTCACTGTTCTTCGTACCTTTGAGTCCATTCTTCAGGTTTGGATAAGTGAACGTGTTTCTCACAAATCTGAGGGCCCATCTGAGATCTCTGTGCCTGCATGGAGTGGGACTCTGGCTGAGAGGAAAGATACATCCCATCTGATTTAGGTAGCCTGCTCTGTCTCGGTGTCCCAGCTCCCTGCATAGCCCATAGACAAACCTGAGATTGTCACTCAGGAGGCAATGGAGATGACACAGGGGAAAAAGCAGGAACCATAGCAACCAGGCAACCTCATGCATGAGCCAACATAAGAAAAGTGGACTATAAGTACTGCCTTAGTAGTTGGGCATTTTCAGAGATTGACTGTGTGTGATTGAGATATATCCAAAATACAAAGCAAATGCAGAGTCCCAATTCACAGTTCTGTTCTCCCATGAGGGAAACAGCTGGAGACATATGAGGCGATTCTTGAGGTGTGCAAGAAACCTCCAGTAGGGGAGGGTTGAGTACAAAGGGAAAACAGGGATTCTTACCTAGGAATAGCTGGGAAACAGGCATTCTAACCTAGGGGACAAAGGAAAGAGGGAGCTAAAGAGACTCCTTCTGACATTCCCCCAGATAGTCCTCTGGGGAGAATGTCGAAGGTTTGGAGGGTTCTTGAACCAAGGACAAGGAAAAGCCAAAGATGATGAAGTATTGCTGTTTTATCTGGCCCAAAGACCCATTTGTAAGCCTTCAATCTTTTGGACTAAGTTTGGCTTATATGAGGATTGGGTGTGCCAATCTTTAATTATCTACGCAAAGAAGAAGAAAAAAAGCCAAGATCCCTTACCTAGTGAAAAGCCTTGGGACCCCCTATCATGCTCACCCCCACCTACATCTCACAAAACAGGAGACAAGATCAAGGGGCAACAGGAAGGTTAGAGGAAGAAAGTCCTGGAGACCAACAGCTCCTTTAGATTCTCATCCAAATTAAAAAAAGAATTAGAACAGTGTAAGAGGGATATTGATAATTTCCCTATCCCTTCCACACAGGAGGCATCTAGCATGTTCCCTCTTAGGGAAGTTCCCATGAAACAAGGAGATATTAGATTTGTAACTATTTCTCTTATAAGTACCAAAGTTAGACATTTCAAGAAGGAAATAAAACCACTCTTAGAAGATCCACTCAGTTTAGTCAACCAGCTGGACCAATTTTTAGGACCTAGTTTTTATACCTGGGCTAAGATAATGTCTATCATAAATATCACGTTCACAGGAGAAGAAAGGGGAATGATTAGGAGAACAGCCATTACCATCTGAAAGAGGCAACACCCTCCTGGGCAAGGAGTTTTGCCAGCTGAACAAAAATTGCCAAATGCCAATCTGGAATGGAATAGTAATGACCCCAGGGACTCGGCCCAAATGCAGGACTTCAAGGAACGAATAATTAAAGGGATCAGAGTCCACTCCTGGGACACAAAATATCTCAAAGGCATTCAAGATTCAACAAGAGAAAGAGGAAACTTCCTCTGCATTTTTTCAGAGACCCAGAGATCAGATGAAAAATACTCTGGATTAGATCTGGAGGACCCAGTAGGGCAAGGCCTTTTGAAGGTTCACTTCATAACTAAGAGCTGGTTTTGCTGGCCAGGGAGTGCAGCTGCAGCCATGGGGACAGCTGGAGCCACAGTGCCAGACCAGACAGTCTAAATAAAGGTGGACTGTGTGAGAGAACTAGTTTAAGTAAACCCCTGACAGGAGAACTAATGTCTCTACTACACAAAGGGAGTCATTGGGGACCTCAGGCTCCGTGTAATGCAATACTTAGGAATTATGGGTATATAGGGATTTATACTCTAGCTAAACAGGTATGTGAAAGTTGTGTAACTTGTCAAAGGATAAACAAACAAAAAAAATGATTAGAAAACAGGCCACAGGAGGAAGACCTCCTGAACAAAGACCATTTCAAAGCATTCAAGTAGATTTCACAGAAATGCCCAAAGTAGGAAGACTAAAGTATTTATTGGGTGATCATAGATCACCTTTTTGGCTGGGTAAAAGCCTTTCCTCTTCCCATAGGCATCACCAGGAATGTGGTCAAAATAATATTGGAACAGACTGTACCTAGATTCAAGCTGGTGGAAAATGCTGATTCAGACAGTGGGAGCCACTTTACCTCAAGGATGTTAAGGGGAATTATTAAAAATTAGATGGTATTATCCTACCCCTTGGCATCCCCCTTCCTCTGGGTAGAAAGAATGAATCAAACTCTCAAAAAACATATTACCAAACTAATCATAGAAACTAAAATATCTTGGACCAAATGTCTCCCAATAGCACTCCATAAGATTAGGACAGTCCCAAGAAAAACCTTGATCTTGTCCCCATATGAGTTATTATATGGGCTCCTGTATTTGGGCAGAGCTACAGATCTCCCTACGATAAACCAAAGACTAATTCTTATGAAATTACATACTGGCTATATCCTCCAGCCTGTCATCCTTCAGGTTAAAAGGACTACACCTCTTGAGTTCACAGTTTACCACTTCCAGCTTGGTGATTTGGTGCTGATTAAGAGTTGGAAAGAAGACAAGCTCCACCCAGGCTGGAAAGGTCTCTATCAAGTGCTCCTGACCACTGAGATGGCCATGCAAACAGCTGAACATGGGTGGGATGCACTATTCTCAAGTCAAGGGACTGGTTAAAGAGACCCCAGAAGGGAGGGAAAAAGACAAGTGAAAAGCACACGGTTCACCTGAGGAACTCTTAATGTTAACTCTGAGAAAAATCTAATAAGAAACATGGACTGGCTCCATTTCTGGAAGTTATATGGCTGAAATAGACTACTATACAAAGAGCCCATGACCTTTGACTATACAAAGGTCAAAATGGAAACTGGCAGGGGACTCCTCCCTATCCAATCAGGTTAATAATTAATGTGACCAAAATGGCAGCATCCCAAACCCTAAGATTTCATGCCTTCCAGGTCTTACCTTATGGGAATTTAAAAATCAGAGACAGTTCTTTCAGGAGGATAAATATCTTTGCCCTGAATCA
The DNA here is from genome assembly GCF_049354715.1 of Callithrix jacchus. NCBI lineage: Eukaryota > Metazoa > Chordata > Mammalia > Primates > Cebidae > Callithrix > Callithrix jacchus. Next base: position 20,652,716 of record NC_133516.1, on the reverse strand, counting down.
GATGCAGGTTACAGTAGGGCATCACCCTACCCCACCTGTGATAATGTATGGTGGACTACTCAACTTCAGGGTTGGACAGTAAACATGGGGTGGGCAACTCCGAGCTGGATACCCTTGAAGGAAAAACTACATTTGTCCAAGGGCTCCCCTCCAAATAACTGCCAAAATTTAAAATGCAATCCTATACTCATCACCATTGACAATCCAGCTGTTCCAGACCAAGAACTAAAGTGGCTCTTGGGTATATGGGTTAAGGGTAGACATCACAGGAAAAAGAGTCCCTAAGGCAATTTATTCTCAAACTAATCAAGAACTCAATTCCCACTTGCCTGGGATGACTCCAAACCCACACCCTAATAAATCACTTTAGTCTCCCAAATAATAACACTACAAGAGTAAAAATAATTGAGGTAAAGGATTTAAAGCAAACCTTAGAAACTAAGACAGGGTGTGGGGATGTGAATGCCTGGGTTGTATGGGTCAGATTTTTGGTACAAGCCCTCAAAACAAGAGTAACTGCTATGCATGTACTGTGGGACAACCTCAGGCACAGGTGGTTATGTTTCCCCTAGGATCGAACACCAATCCTGAAGGAATGTGTTGCATTTTGGCTCTATACCAGGACAAGGATGCATGGGGAAATGAGGCTTGTAGGAGTGTATCATAGCTCTTTCCTGCCTTTTGGAGGTCAGATCCCAGAGAAATCCCCTCGTTCTCTATAAGGAATATGAAGCACTCCTCTTGCCTCTCTAGGCAGCAGGCAGAGTTTAATAAGCCCATGGGAGAACTCTTGACTTGTACCCAAATCCTAAATGTCACGGGTCTGGCAATGGCAATTGCTCAGTTCTCCATATACTGGTGGTATTGTGGGAAAAGGAACCTTCATAACTTGTTACCACCCAATTGGACCAGGACTTGTGGTTTAGTCCAGCTGGTTATTCCCTTCACACTGGTATTCCACAAGATACCCAAAAGTACACATGACCACCAAAACCAGAGAGATTTAACAAATTCTTTTGATCTCAACATATATGTTGACTCTATAGGAGTCCCTACGGGGGGTGCCTAATGAATTTAAGGCCTGAAACCAAATAGCTTCTGGGTTTGAGTCACCACTCTTCTGGTGGTCAACTATTATTAAGAATGTTGATTGGATTAACTACATCTATTACAATCAACACAGATTTATCAATTATACTCAGATCCCGGGGTGGCTAGCCAATTAGATGCCACCAGCTGAATGGCCTGGGAAAATAGGCTTGTGCTCAACTTCCTACTAGCAGTAAAATGGGGTATGTGTGTTACGCTGGGTGGGAAATTGTGTACTTCTGTTCTTAACAATACTGCCCCAGATGGGACAATCACAAAAAGTTTACAAGGACTGACAATTCTAGCCAAGAAACTTGCAGAAAATGCTGGCATTAATAACCCATTTACAGGTTGGCCAGGAGGTTGGTTTGGAAAATGGCAAGGCATGGTAGCTTCAATTCTTACATCGCCTATAATTGTGGCAGGAGTCTTAACAGCAGTGGAGTGTTGTATTATGCCTTGTGTAAAGGAACTAGCACAAAGATTAATTGAAACAGCTATGAATAAACAAATGCCCAAGACTTACCAGCAAAATAAACTGCCACTATTAGAAACCAAATTAAACCCATTCTCCTATGAGAAAGTAAATGACTTCTAGAGCGATTCGAGCACCAAAAGGATTTAAATGAAAATGAGACCAAAGGAAGTAAATAGAAAAGAGGAGGTAATTTGTGAGAAAACATTTTAAATGGTACATTTTCAAGGCATGATAAATCTAAGCACTGGCAGCCAGACTGTGAATGTGATAAACTGCACATCTCATGCTCCTAGAAAGTCATGATAAGTGAACAGAAGGTAGAGGGTCAGCCCATAAAAGGGGAAAAAGTTTCATTGTTGGGAAATCACAACTTAAGCAGAGAAGTGGACCAGGGCATAACCTTATAAGCTGGATAATGAAACTTAGGTGACATCTTGGAAGATTGTAACCCGATAGTACTGGACTAATGAGGAACTGGGGGAGGGACTTGCATGCTAGGAGTTAGATTACCTGCTGTAGCTGCCCTGGGTGTGCCTGCCTACCAGACACTTGATCTTCCAAGGCCACTATTAGAAATCTTACTTTTGCTGTTCTTCATGCCTCGGAGTCCATTCTCTGGGTGTGTACTTGTGAGTGTGCTTCTCACAGTCCTCATGCTGAATTAGGCCCTGAGACAGTAGACTTGGGAGGCATGCAACACACTGAGATGCCAGCAAGGGAGTGCTGGCACCACCCTTCCCCTAACCCCAGGCTGCACAGCTCACAGCTCCAAAAGAGAATCCTTTCCTCCACTTAAGAAGAAGAGAGGGAAGAGTGGTGAGGTTTTGTCTTGCCTCTAGGATACCAGCTCAGCCACAGCAGGATAGGGCACTGGTCAGAGTTGTGCAGCCTCTGTCAGGCATTAGCTCCCAGATAACATTTCTAGACACACCCTAGGCCAGAAGAGAAACTGCCACCTTGAAAAAAAGGACCCAGTCCTGCCAGCATTTATCATCTGTTAACTGAAGAGCCCTTGAGCCCTGAATAACCAGTAGTGATACCCAGGTACTACATCAAGGGCCCTGTTGAGCCTCTGAGACTTGTTGACTTCAAGTGAGACTCCTCACATTAGAGACCAAATTAAACTCACATAGTTGTGGTGGCTATGAGACAGCCAGGATGGAAGGGGTCCCTGGAAAATCTTCAACCAGTCTGCACACTGCTGTCGAGACACATCAGAAGTTTGTGCCATTTGCCATGGTAAGAAGCCTGGCCCCTCCTATTTCTGTGTAAAATTGGATTCAAGCTGCAGGCAGAAACACTCTAGCAGGGATTTTGGCCTTGCAAGAGTTCCTGTTTCCACCTTTTCACACAATAAAACCTTGTCCTACTTACCATTCAAATTGTTTGTGAGCCTGAATTTTCATGGCTATGGGACAAAGAACCCCATCTATACTTGAACTAAGAAAAGGTCCTGAAACAGCTGTGGGACAAAACTTCTGCTTGAGAAAATCAGAGGAGAAAGTAAGGGAAACTTCGTCTTGTACCTTACTTACCAACACAGCCACAGAGGGAAGCACACCAAGTGGTCTCTTGGGGTCTCCAATTTTAGAACTTGACTCTGGAACAGCATTTCTTGACCTGCCCTGACAGATGAGTCCCAAGCCAGGCAACATTAATGACAAGCTGACTTAAGAACACTTAGGCCTACAGGCAACATTGGCAGTAGTCTGCCAATACTCCTAGGGTGTGGTGGCTATCACCCCAGTTAAAATGGCTTATATTCAAAAGAAAGTCAAAAACAAATGCTGGCAAGGATGTGGTGAAAAGGGAACACTTGTATCCTGTTGCTGGGAATGTAAATTAGCACAACTACTATGGAGAACAGTTTGGAGCTTCCTCAAAATACTTAAAATTGAGCTACCATATGATCCAGCAATCCCATTGCTTAATGTATGCCCAAAAGAAAGAAACTCAGTATATCAAAGAGTCATCTGCATACCTATGTTGGTTGCAGCACTGTTTACAATAGCTAAGATTTGGAAGCAACCTAAGATGAATCCATCAACAGATGAATGGATAAAGGAAGTGTGGCACATACATACAGTGGAGTACCATTCAGCCTTAAAAAAAACAATGAGATCCTGTCATTTGCAACAACATTGATGGAACTGGAAATCATTATGTGAAGTGTAATAAGCCAAGCACATAAAGACAAACATCACATGTTCTCACTTATCTGTGGAATCTAAAAAATCAAATCAGTTGAACTCAACATAAAGAATAGAAGGATGGTTACCAAAGGCAGGGAAGGGTAATGGGGAGGGGGAGACTGGGGGAGCAAGTAAGGATGGTTAAGGAAGATAAAAAAAACTATTTAGAAAGGATGAATAAGACTTACTATTTGACAGCACAGTAGGGTGACTGTGGTCAATAACAATGTAATTGTACAGTTTAAAATAACATACAGAGTGTAATTGGATTATTGCAATTCAAAGGATAAATGCTGGAGGTGATAGATACCCCATTCTCAATGATGTGCTTATTTCACATTGTATGCATGTAACCAAACATTTCATGTGCTCCATAAATATAGACACCTACTTTGTACCCACAACTTTTACTTCTTTTCTTTTCTTTTTTAAAAAAGAAGAACTAACAGAGAGAGAGAGAGAGAGAGAGATTGAGAGAGAGAGAGAGAGAGGCACTTTCCAATACAGGTGAGCTCACTTTAAATGGTTTTCAAGAAAGACTGTATAGGCAGAAATTTGAACCCCATAACCTTCAGCTCCAATGTTTTACCTATGAATATGTCATATGACAAAGAATTTTACAGTTATAATTATGGTTACTAATTAAATTAGGGATATTATTTTGGATTATTCAGGTAAACCTGATATAAACACATGAGCTTCTAAAAGCAGAGTTCTCTTAACTGAGAGTAGAAGGGGAAGTCAAGAGATGCAGCAGAGGAGGAAGTCAAAGAGATTTTAAGAGTAAAGGAGACTCAACTCACCATTGCTTGAGGGGCTGCTGAAAATCATAAATATAGGTGGCCTCTAAGACTAAAGAACAGCACCCAGCTGACAGGCAACCGGAAAACGGAAGCTTAGTCCTTACAACTGCAAAAAGATGCATTCTACCAACACGAGCTGGGAAACAAATTCTTCCCCAGACACTACTGAGAACCACAACCCTACTGACATGTTGATTGCAGTCTTGTTAAACCTGGAGCTGAAGACTCAGCTGAGCCCACTTAGATTCCTAACCTCCAGAACAGGATTAAATATTTGCATTTATTTAAGCATCTAAGTCTGTAGTAACTCTTGTTAAAGAAAAACTTAAGCACATTGAAATTTTAAAGAGTTACTTGAGCATTTAGAAAATCTGAGTAGCACCAGACAACGCAGGGAATAGCACTCCACCAGGAGGGGCAACAGGGGAAACTTTTATAAAGTATTAGCAGCAGCAAGGTAAAACAATTTTCTCTATTTATTTATTTATTTATTATCTCATTTATTTTGTTTTTTAGAGACAGAGTCTTGCTTTGTTGCCAGGTGCCAGGCTGGAGTGCAGTGGTGTGATCTCGGCTCAATGCAATCTCCACCTCCCAGGTTCAAGCAATTCTCCTGCCTCAGCCTCCGGAGTAGCTGGGACCACAGGTGCACACAATCACACCCAGCTAATTTTGGTATTTTTTAGTAGAGATGGGGTTTTACCATAGTCTCGATCTCTTGACCCTGTGATCTGCCCGCCTCGGCCTCCCAAAGTGCTGGGATTACAGGCGTGAGCCACCGTGCCCAGCCAGATAAAACAATTTTAATTGGTTAAGGTGGAAATCTTCTAGTGAGAGATTCACTGGTGGTTTCTGATTGATGTGGTTTCTAATTTCAATATACTGTTACTTTGGGCTTTGATTTGTTCATTTAAGAATTTAAAGTTCCAGATCCACCCCAGTGTAATTAATGTACTCCCAATTAACATTTTTTTGGTAATACTTGTTACGGCAGCACAAAAAACTAATATAGACCTCATGAATATAGACACTGACATATGATTAGGATTATGAAAGGAGCCTACTAAGAGGAGGGTAGCCCTGGCAGAGGGTTGAGTATAGGTCACAGCACAAAGGCAGAATAATTTGAGTGTGATGCAGAGGCAATTCAATTGCCCTGTAAGACTGAGTCTCAGCCTCTGTTAGCTCATCTGTAAGCGTGTTGTAAGCCATATTCTTTGGAAGTCTAGTGAGTCGATGCAAGTGCCTCATGGGAAACTGTGAGTGGATCATTAGCAGAAAGAACCTGTTGACTTACCATGTTCCACTCCCCTCCCAACATCCTCACTCTTACACTGCTTTAACAACGAATGAAGGTAGAGGTGTTATGCCATTTGAACAAAAAGTTCTGCTCCTTCAAACACTTAAAAATAACTAAAATTGGTGTTTCCTTCCAGATCAACAATTTATTATTATTTCTCAAGCATGTTATGAGCATCAAGTCAGATAACTGTGAAATGCTGGATTTTCAAATTATCGGTAGTTTTCCTATGGTGATATGCATTGAAATAAATATGACATGAAATCAGTATGAAGTAACGACTACCAGACAGTACTGGCATTGCCATTAGAGGTAAGCATGCTTTAGCAGAAATACAAGGATTTCAACACAAGGGAACATCCCCCTCCTCTTTTGTAACATACTTCAGGGTGGCTGTTTAGGGTCAAAAGGAAGAGGAAATTTTTCTCTTTATTTATTCAAAACCAAGATTATCTGAACTTTTCTGTCTTCACATGTGATTTCTAAGTTCTCTCGAGTAACCGTTATTGTCATCCTGTCTGAAAACCAGAAAAAAAAGGCATGAAAGACCACTTGTGGGAGCTTTTATGATCCATGACAGAAAGTGGCATATATAATGTCTACTCTAATTTCATTAGAAAGTACTGATCTATAAGGCTGAGAAATGTAGTAAAAACAGTAGCTAAATAACTGGTCGCTATGAAAGAAGAGGTAGGGGTGAAGATTTTGACAGATGTTAACTGTCTCTGCCTCAGGGTAATGTGCATATAAAATCCTCCAAGATAAGCAAGAAGTACTTTCATTTTTTATATAGCAAAATTAGAGGTAATTAAAAGCAAGCATGTTCTAGTGAAAGTATAATGAGCTGTTATCTATGGAGCTGTGGGGAAAGTATGTATAGAGGTGGAAGGAGGAGACAGAGTATATTGTTGGTTCAAGGAAGAAGAAAAGAAGATTACAAGAGAAAAGTAGTATGATTTTTCCTCATATTTTATGAAATCTAAGTGTATTCTGTTTGCAATCAGATTTTGTAATATTTTGCAATAACAGAAGTACACAAATATCCAAGTATCCTACATAACCTTCAAGAGCATAGACAGGTACAGATCTCAAAGAACAGGAAACAATATACCGAAATGGGGCTTTATAAAATGAGAGAGAATATCAATATAACCAGTAGGCAGTAGACACACACACACACACACACACACACACACACACACAAACACACACACACGCACACATATTGCATAGGCAATAGGCCCCAAACAGTAAGATCTATCAATTTGCACCATTATGAAGGAAGTAAAAGACACTGAAAGACAGGGAATTCAATATCAAGGAGCAAACAGTCCTATTAAGATCAAAGTACTTTTTAATGTATTCTTACTTTTCAATTAACTTGTAAGTGTAAATCTGTGCCATGAGTGTTTTCATTATGGGTCTCATGCCAGAATAAATTATATAACCCAAATCTAGGACACCTGCATCTTATATCAAACAGTAGAGAGTCTTGAAGTCAATGAAAAATGAAATTGCCAAAGAGTTAACAAACAATATCAGGTATATAGTAAGTTAATGGTAAGTAAAGTGGAAGAGAACATGCAAATTATGTTTTTAAAGAATGTCATCATATAGGAGAGAAGTTAAATGTATTATTTTGACTGTCAGGGATAAAGTCAGCAAGGAAAAGTAGAAACTTAGAAAAGCTAAATATTTTGTTTTAAAAACAACTTTGTTTATACTTCAAAGGTAGACTGGAAAGCCTTGGGAGAAAACTTGAACTCCTCTTAACTGTAGGATTGCAGGAAAGGACTAGTTTATCAATTGGAAGAAATGCTGCAGGGAGAGGAGGTGGATGCTAGGTGATAGTTCTATGTGGTGTTAGGCTAAGAAGACAATACCTCAAAATATGGTGCTTTGATACACTGAACTGATAAAGAAGCCTCAAAGTCCCTCTGAATTACCCCACTCCCCTCTACCCAGTCCCTCGCTCCTGTCTCAATCCTCTGTCCCTCCCAAAGCACAGGAAGAAGTTGTTCTCTGAACTTCTCTTATCTGCCTAAAGTCTGGACCCAAAACAATTATGTCTGGTAGGGACCTCAGTTTTCATTAACTGAACTAATATCACAGGAAGAAAGACTGAGGCCCGTCAACACTCAGGGACAGACTTTCGTCAGAAACCATAGTCTGTTCTTCAGGGCCAAGGCACGTTGTCTTAGACCATTGTATCTTTGTTAGGCCCACTGAATTTCCCTGAAAATCATGTAATACTCCCCCTAAAATCATCCACACTTTCCTATCTTCCTTACCACTAAGAAGTAGAATACATAGCATCTCTATCCCATTGGGATTTTGGTAATCACATGGTGATTTTCCCTGTGCTTGCTAACAAATTTGTATGCTATTTCTCCTGTTAATCTGCCTATTGTCAGTTGAGTTTTTCAATGACATGACAGAGGGCAAAGAAGTTTTTTCTTGGCCCCTACGATGGCTTTTATGTTCCTGCCAATGTTAAAATTGTCACTTCACGACAGAATTGCAGCAAGACAAAATACATCTTTAAAATAATGTAGATATGCTGAGTCATATTTCGTTGTGTGCAACAAGTGTTTTTGTTCTGCTTTATTTTTTCCATGTGTTTGGGACATTTGTGCAAAGGTGATAAAACTCAAACCTACTTTGCATTAGACACAATAAATTTATTGCTCATTCTTACTCCCTAAAAAGAAAAAAAGAGCTACTTCCTATAGAGATATTCCTATAGTCATTTCTTAGTTCCTAAAACTTCCAAGAAATCAAGATAAGAATATATTTATTAATATACCTACTTTATTGATGGAGAACATAAGGTGGAAAACTATGTGCAAAAGGCAAGACAGCAAGGCAGAGGAAGAAGCAGAGAATTACCTGTCTTTTGACTCTTACTTCAGCATTCTGGACCCTCATTGCATCTGTCTCCTAAATATGTGTCTTTCATGCTGATTACTATTACTGTACACTTGTTACTAAGAGTTCAAAATTACTGGCCTGAAGCTTCAAGATAATCAAAACAAACAAGCAAAAATAAAGTCACTTTTCACTCTCAAGTGAGAGAGAAGATTACTAAAGAAAGAAAAAGAGAATGAGACTTGCCAAAAAAATCTTTAATTTATATATCATATGGATATAAGACACTATACTGGTTTGTATTATTCCATCATACTAAAAAGCTTTTTAAATAAAGTTTTTATTCACATTTATTTCAATAGTTCAGAGATCTTGGCTAGTGTTTATATTTTTATGCTACCAGATCTGCTTAAGTTAAATTTTCAATTTCAGTTGCTACTAATTTACTTTAGGCCCTGATATAATCCATGGAGTATTGCAACACCTCTCTTAAAGAAACTCATAAAGTCAATCTGTTTAATGTTCAATCCATGAATGCTACTTGGATAAACATTCTAAATTTTAGACTGAGTTATATCACTATTTGCCCAAGAAAGGCCTTCCACTGAATACAAGGTAGATCTAAATCACTTAGCCCAATATTAAGTTCAACAAGTTGACACCAAAATACTTAAAAAAATCATTATCCAGTAACTTCTCACATACCTTCTTATATCTTCATAATCTAGTCATATTGGGGCATACTTCATACCATTTTAAAAAGTCATATGCTTTCTTGGTTTCAAAAGCCACTTTGACTACCTGCTACAAATTTCAATACCTTCTTAACAAATTTCTTTTCCATGCATCAAGCCCAACTCAAATGTAAAGGCTTCTCATAAGCCTTTTCTGGAATACTAGGTAACCATGAAATCATCTCAATTTCATATATTTCCATTATATCTTAAAATCAATATTATATAACACCTATTATTGATGACTTTACATTATAATTACATATATGAGTTTCTATGACTCTTTATCAGTCAAGGTCCCATAAAGACGATATAATATATACCATTTAATTTAACAGAAAAAATATGTTATTGGATATATAAATATTAGAAGACTGAAATGCAAATTAGGAAACATTGAGATACCAAAAAAATATTTTCTGCAGGAAACAGCTACCACTTCTGAACATGAATCTAAAAATAGGGAAGAGGGAGGTGTTTGTTATTATTACTATTTGAAAGTGGTTCCCTCAGAGAAGCAGCCAGATTTCTTCAGAGGGAAGGCTGACTAGCTGATGCTGTTAGAGAAAAAAACTTATGGAGCTGGGACTCAAACTTTGAGGAGCAGGCACTGTTTGGTGCTATTTCTCAGGGAGTACAATGAGATTGGTTCTGGGAGTGAAGATTAAAAACAGAAAACTCATATCAGCCCTACAGTGAAAGTACTACTATGGTACTAACAAAATATTTGGTCCACAAAGGTGCTCTCTTATTTCTTGAATGAACTTACACAAATCACTAAAGTCTCATTTTACAGATGAGATTCTGAGCTGCAAAGGAAAAATTATTTAATGTTATTTTACTCAGTGTGTTCTGAGGATTTAGGTTTCATTAAAAAGTGAGTTTTTGAATAAAGCCCTGTTATGATTAAAATAGTTAATATTTAAATTCAAATGTACATTACTGAAAAGAGGTAAACTTTCACTTCATGAGTTAATCTTTTCACCATGATAGCAATGATATTCAAATTAGGAGTCGCAACATTATAAAATATTCTGTATAGAGAAAGAGCAATCAGAAAACCACCATTTCTTATTTCTTACTTGATTGCACCAAAGTGAGTCTATTTCAAGGATGGTCTCAGCTTAACCACAGGAGAAATGAGAGTAATAATAAAAAGCTTGTCTGTGTATGTGTTTGAATATATTAGATCAACCTGAACAATGTTGTTTTTTAAAGTCACTTTTCTGACTCACTGGCTACTTTCATTGTTCAGTCTCTTGCTCTAAGGATGTAGTCAAACTCCTAGGTATCACACAGATCCTGTTCAGATTTTATCTTTCATGAAAACATCCTTGATTCTTCTGCAGAAAATGGGTTTATGTTTTTATTAATGCTTACGGTCTTTTAGTTCTCACTTTTGGGGGAGAATATTTCACCAACTGTCTACCATAATAAATAGTTGCACTTGAAGTCCAGGTACAAGACATTTTAATTCCGGAATGTCTTAAATTGTCTTCCAGAAATAAAAGTAAACTATACATGGAGGAAGACAACATCATCCAAAGCCTCAAAGAAGTGTTTTCATTTTATTCTACAGTTTCTGGCATTCTATCAAGAATAAACAGCTATAAATACAAGAATTGACAAAAAAAAAAAAGAAGGAAAGAAAGAAACTAAGTGATAAAAAGAGATACATTAAAAATCAATTTTTAAAAATCAGAATTACACTTTATAGTGCTTAATATGTGATAAATGTTTGGTGAATTAAATAATATGATAAATCATGGGAGGTAAAAGAAAGTATAAAAATAATTATTCAGAAAGTCTAAATTATAACTTAATTAAAATACAGTGATTTAAATTTTATCACATAGTTTTAATAGCATATTAGGCCCAGGTGAAGAAAGAATTTATTAATTGGAAGATAGGTCAGTAGAAAGTATCTGATCTAAAACATGGAGAGACAATAAAAAATAATAGAAAATACAGAACAGATCAAAATATAAGTTGAAAATGGGGAAGAAGTTGCATATCTGTGAAATTACAGTTGAAGAAGAGGAAGAATAAGATAAAGAGCTGAGAGAGAGGGAAGAGAGAGAGAATAGGTCAGAAGTCAATAATTTTTCAAAACTGACCAAAAAAACGTCAAGCCAGAGATGTAAGTAAAGATAAATAAATATAAATAAATTCACACCTAGGTATATTTTGAAAAGACTTTTGAAAACCAAATACAAAAAAGGAAATCTTGAGGCAACCAGAGAGACGATACCTACCATCAAAATAACAGCAAAAGCATAGCAATTATTTTAAAACAAAAACAATAAAAATCATAAGACAATGAAATGGTATAATTTATGGTTAAAAGAAAATACCCACCAAACTATAATTCTTTGCCTTATAAAAACAGTGTTTAAAAAAATGAAGCTGATATTGAAGATATTTCTCAAAAATGAATTGATCATAAAAAAGATGCACTAAAGAAAATAGGAATGCATTTCATAATTTGTTATAAAAATAATGAATTAGTCAATAAATGGCATAATTTGTCATCCAAATAAAAATTGTGCCTTCTACTTCATATCATACAAAGAAATAAATTTTAGATGATTAAAGACCTGATGTGAAAGCAAAACTAATTTTAGCAGCAATATATGATAGAATATCTTTATGACTGCAAGACAAGGAAAGATATCTTAAGCGCAAAGCATAAAAGAAAATGTCTGTTTATAGTAATATCAAAACTTTCCTTAAATACAAATTCCTCATGAACAAGAGTCTACAGTAAAACACATACTGAAAGAAAATATATTACAGACAACAGATAAAAGATCATTTTCTAGAATACATAAATTATTTCTATAAAACAAGAGGAAAAATATACAGACTTCCCCAAAGGAAAATTAAATAGTGAAACTAAAGAGTAAAAGTAAACAAGAAAAGAGAAATTAAAATATGCCCAATCCTATGAAGAATTAAGAAAATTTATTTTACAACGGTAGAGTACCAAGGACTTCTGTTTCTAGCTACGTTGGAGTAACAAGGATTGGATTTACTCTTTCCGATGAAACAACTTTTAAAAAAAGAAGACAAAATATATAAAATCACTGTGTTCAACACAATAAATAAAATCAGTGAAAGACCCAGAATTGCAAGAGATGAGAAACACAGGAGAGACTTAAGAAAGTTTCTAGGTCAGTTGCAGTGAGGTAGAACCTAGACATAGCAGCATAATAATGACCCTCCAAAGATGTACATGTCCTAACCCCCTTTACCTGCGGATATGCTATCCTACATGGGAAAGGGACTTCACAGATGCTGATTAAGAATCTTGATATGGAGAGATAATACTCGATATCTAGATTTAATCACATGAGTCTTTAAAATCAAAGAAACTTTCCCAGCTCAGTTTAGAGTTAGAAGGAGATGTGGCTGTTGAAAAACGATTACAGAGATACAACATGTTGACTTGGAAGATGGAAGAAGAGGACACAAGCCATGGAATTTAGGCATTCTCCCAGTGCTGGATAAGACAAGGAAATGACCTCTCCCCTAGAGCATTCAGAGAGGAACTCAGCCCCACTGACTCCATGGTTTTAGCAGAGCCAGAACCATTCTGCACTTCTCACTAATGGAACTGTAAGTTTATACATTTCTGGTGGTTTAAGCCACTATGTTTGAGGTGATCTGCTACATTAGCAATAAGAAACTAATCTACCATCAGGAGATGGGCTTACTGATGTTCTCAGAAGACCAGTGTGACTAGATTTCCTGGAGAGGAGAAAGTTGCACAAACATAGATTTTCAGAGATATGAAGAAGACCCCTTTACATATTCAGCTGAGAACTGATCAATACATGTATGTAAGGGAAATGCTAAGGAAAGAAACCCCAAAAAGGATTAGAGGTAGCAATACCCAGCACTCAACATGGCTGTGAATAGGGCCTGCTCTAACCAGCAAGAATGGAGAATCTATGACTCATGGAAAACATTAACTGGAGTACATATAAGGGTCTTACTTTACCAATGGAGAATTACTAGCACTAAACTGAGCACTATTTGCAAGTGGTATAATATCATGAGAAATTAGAGGGTGACGAGCTACAGATGTTAAAGATATAAAGATAAGTTAAAGATTTATAATCCTTAAAACATCCATTAATGTAAACGACAAAAAGTAAATAAAGTGGGGAAGAAAAGTGAAAATATAAATAAACATCCAACTGATTGAGAAGAAGGTGAAAAGGAGGAAAGAGGGAAAATAACATGTGGCACAAAAAGGAAACAAATAGCAGTCGACTATTTAAGTGTTATCATACCAATAATCACAATAAATACAAACTGACTAAAAGGCAAAGACTGTCAGATTAGAACAACAAATTAAAACCCAACTTTAAGAAACAAACTTCATATATAAAGACATAAACAGGTTAAAAGGGAAAGGATAGAAAAAGATGTAAGTTGCCAGCACTAACTAAGAGAAAGTTGAGGGGCCATATCAGATAAACTAGGTTACACAGAAAATAACATTTTCAAAACTACAGAAAATTATTCAATAATAATAAATGAATAAATTATCAAACTACAATAAGTCTAAACATTTATAATTAACAAATCTTCCAAATAAATGAAGCAACTCATGACAGAACGGCAAGAAAAAAAGAAATCCACAATCATAGTTGGAGATTTCAATACCTCTCTCTCAGTTATTCATAAAACAAATAGACAAAAATGAGTAACAATATATAAAATTGAAAGAAATACATTACCCAGCTTTACCAAAAATTCTTTATTTTGTATTTTTTCCATATTTTATAAATTTATTTTTATTTGAAATCTGTTGCTGGATAATTACCGTATTACTTTAGAGGGTTCTCGTTCTCAAAGCTTTTCATGTTTCTTTTGTTTTTACTTTATACCTGAACATCTAGTGTAACAGTTGCTTCTTCCAATTTTTTTTGAATTAGCTTTTGTAGGGGAAGGCTTTTTCCTAAATTTGTATTTTGATTTTGGTTGGGTAGGGCATTTTAGCTTTGATTCTGAGTATATACTGTAATATAGTCTCTGTATACATTTTTTTGGCTGTAAAAAAACATTGTTTTTGCAAATTTTTTTGGTGGCTTTTTTGTGGTTATTAGTGGAAGGCTATGTGTGTAGATGCCTGGTGGGGCAGTCCTCAGGCCCCAGTGGTGGCAGTGGTGGACCACACCTGCCCGTTCTTTGACCATGCGGCGGCATATGTGATCATAGCTATTAACATGTTTAAGGAGGCTGATACTTAGACCTACAGGCACCTTGCTCAGGTACCAGCAATGTCAGCAGAGGGCCAGGCAAGTGAGTGACTCATTGTGTTCCTGGAAAGCATGTGTGGTATAAAGAATGATGACTGCAGTGGCAGGACAACCCTTGTGCAGGACAAGGGGAGGACAATCCCTGAAGTGGCATGCACTTGTGTTAGTGGTGGCTGAAGTGAACTGGGCAGGCCAATCCTGAGGACCCTGGGTTGTGCTTGTATCCAGCTACACCAGCTGTGATGGTAACAGTAGGTTTGGTGGGCCTGTCCTCAGGCTTTCAGTAGGAATGCACAGATATTAGCAGTAGTGGAAAAAGTGGGGCAATCCCCAGGTCCCCAATGGCATATTTCGGCACTGGAGGGACAGTGACAGGTTGGGTAAGCCCATCCTCAGGCCCTTCAATTTTGTGTATGGGTACACGCTATAGTGGACTAGGCACGGTGATCTCCAGTGCACTGGCAGAGTGCCTGGGTGACAGCAGCAGTGGTAATGATGATCAGCAGGAGCCCATCCTCCACACACATGCCAGTGTGCTGCAGCCCTGCCTCTGGTGGGAGCAGGGTTGCTGTCTGTGGCAGCTGTCACAGGCAGGCATCTCTTAGGCTCTGGGGAACATGTGCTTTGGCTCCCACTGGCAGCAGGTGAGAGAGCCAGTCCTCATGGTGTGTGCAAGTGTGTGGTTGCCCTGCTGCTGGGAAGCTTAGGGACACTGCCAGTAACATATTTTGGTCCCTGGTAGCACCAACAGCTGCTATGGCTTTCGGTGGGGAGAGCCTGTGTTTAAGGTTTGTACATGCCTGCTGCTGGTGGGGTGGGGTCACTGTCGGTGGCACAAGTTTTGGCCCCCAGTGGTGGCAGCAACTGTGGCCTCAGTTGGAAACAGCCTGTGCTCAAGGCTTGTGCAAGTGCTGTTGCACTGCTGCTGGCTGGGTGGAGTCACTGCCAGTGGCACATGTTTTGGCCCCAAATGGCGGCAGCAGCTGTGGCTGCAGTCACAGAGACCCTGTGCTCAAGGTTCCTGCCAGTGCGGTGCAGCAGTGCTACTGGGGATGAAGTAGGGTGGGGGTGGGATTGCTGCCAGTGGCAGAAGTCCAAGTCAGATCAGTTTCAGCCCTGGGAGCATGCTTTGGTTCCCACAGTCCAGGGTGCAACCTGCCCAGTGCACTGCACCACCTGTTCCCTTGGGTACAGAATACTGTGTGTGCTAGAGTGCCAGATATTCTGTCTCTCTGCTGGATCCAACTGGCAGGGCACCACTGAAACCCTCTGAGCAGAGGCAGGGGATATTAATGTAGAGCCAGGGATATGGAATTGCAGGGGCTGTTGAGCTTCAGGGCAGGATGTAGTCTGGTGGGCCCAGGTTCTCAAAATGGTGCCATGCTGCAGCTGCTTAGGACTTGGGATGTGTGTGGGATCCTGTGTGAGCTCCCTCTAAGAAGCAATGCTGTTGCACAGTCTCCAGGTAGCTTCCTATATTGGATCAGGGCCTGTGAAGGTCAATGGGCCCTCCTGTGGTTAGGTTTGCAAGAGTCTGTAGTGGAAATGTGGAGCACTATGGATCTCCCACTTACCCTTTCCCTAACCTGAGGATGCTCTCCCAGCTTGTAGCTGATCCTGGCCAAGCCATCTGCCTTGCTTACTTCTGAAGTATTTATATGACGCCTGTTTTTAAATCTTTGCTTGGTGATTCTATCATTTCTGTCATCTAGAATAACATCTGTTGGCTGTCTTTCTTTCTACAGAGTGAGATCACTTTTATCCTCAGTATGATGAGTGAATTTCAGTTGAAACCTGGTTATTTGGAGCATAATGTTATGATATCTCAATGTTTCTCCAAACCTTCTGTTTTCACTGGTCCCATCTTATACTGATCCAGCAGGGGAAGGGAAGGCCACACTGCCTTGTTACTGCCAGGTGGAGGTAGAAATCTAAGTCACTACCCTTTCTGACTACCAAAAGGAAAAGGGCTCCTCATTACTGCTACATGCAGGGGGATTTTAGATTAACCACTAGGTCTTCACTGATGCCTCTATGGCTAGCAGGTGTAGGAGTGCCCCAATATGGCTCCCTCCATGGCCTCCACTAACACCACAGGGTGGGGAGCAGCCTCCTTAGTGCCAGGCAGTGAAGAAAGGCCTGACTCTCTACCAAGCTTACAGCTCCCCTGTGTGGATGGGGTGGGTGCTCCATTACTGGAAGGTAAGGTGAAATTTCTGGCTTTCCTGCAGTCTTTACCAATACCTGGGGTGGGAGGGGACTCCTTGCAGCTTAGCTAGGATGAAAGTTTGGATCCTATTGGCCTTCATTGTCACCACCTCACTGGAAGGATTGGGATGTAGTATCTCATAGCCATGTGAGGGCCTGTATAGCTAGGCTTCTTACTTGGTCTTTGCTGGTAGGGTAGTGCCACATGTTTTTCTGAGGTGTTTGGTTAGAGTAGAATAGTTATTGTCTAAGACTGTTCTCTCTTGCTAGATTGCCACTTTCCTGGTACTTTGGCTAAAGTAAGCTGGCTTTTGGTGGAGCACATAGGAGGGTATTTTACTTTCTGCAAACATTGGAAGTTCTGGGTTGCCAAATTCTGAGACATATGAGGCAAAAAAAAAACAAAAAACAAAAAACGAACTCATCATCATGTCATTCCTAAAATTGCAAGGTCACTAGTCATTATCCTTTTTCCTTTTTACCCTTCAAAGTCTTCATATGTTTGTTTTATAGACAATATCCAGCAGTTTCCATTATAATTAGCAGGAAGAATAAGAAAAATGTATCTACTCTATTTCCCCAAAAACAGAAGTTTTGGAGCAGAATTTTTTTTTAATTAATGAAAGAATGTGTGAACCAAAGAATTTATATCCAACCAAGCATGCTTCAGCCCTTTACTATACATACCATTAATCTCATTCAATATTTTTTAATCATAGACATTGCAGTTATCATCTCTAAAAGGTTGATTTAGATATTTTATATTTTTCATGTTTTGACTGAAGATGTTCCTTTTTTTCTCCTCCTCCTTGAACATATGAAATATAATTATAACTATTTGGTGTCTGCAGCTCCCAATTCTTTCATTTGTGTCAGTTTGTTTTCATTTACCTTTCTCTACATAATGGGAAGCATTTACATATCTCTTTCCATGGTTAGTAATTTTTCTTGGATTCTAGCAATAGTCAATCATATATTTTAGATGCTGGATGGTTTCATGTTTTTACAAGTATTAATGGGTTTTGTTCTAAGTCATTCAAATTTATTTTAAAAATGTTTGATCTTATAGGGTCTTTTTTATGTGATATTTTTTGTTATGTGACATTAGAGCAGCCTTTGGTCTAGGTGAATTATTTATTTTCTGAGGCAAAAATTATCTTGCATTCTCTAACTCATCTCCTACGAATGAGAAGGATTTTTGCACTGGCTGGTAAGAAGAGGCAATAATCCTAGTCCTTTCTACACTTCAGAGATTTTTTAAATCCTTTTGAGTGATTCTTTCCATGTCTTTAAATCCACATACACATGCACTGACTTTAATCCACCCATTTCTCAGAGGGAATCCTCTGCAGAACTCCATTAATTTTCTCTGTGCAACTTTCTCCTTGCCAGTCCTCTACTCCACAAATCATATATCATTACAGGAAGTTGTATGAGGAATATAAGTAAATTTTATGTATAATGTTGCAACTTTTTTAGGACTAAAGTTATTTTAAAATAAAAAGTTTAAACATTTAAAAAAGTATATATCGAGCAAAGCATGGACCTATACGTACTGAAATTATGAAGTTATAAGACCTATTCTTACTGAAATTATAAAATACTGCTAAGAGAATTAAAAATGACTTACATTATCAAAGACATATACTCTGTTTATAGATAAAGAATGACTGAATGTAACTATGACTGTAATTATTCCGAAGTTTATCAATCAATTCTACAAAAGTTCAAGCAAAATCCCAGTGTGGTTTCTAAACTTAATATAGAACATTTTAAAAAAAATAATTTTTATTTAAACAGTTCAATTTTAGTAGTCACTGAGTAACACAAAAGCATGTAGCAGTTAGATAACTTGGGTAGAGAAGCCACATCTTATTATCTACATGAGGATAATTACAAATGAGTAATAATGAACTTAAATTCCGGGGTATTTTATTTCATTGTACATTATAAACTATAATCAGGTATAGTTGTTTCTCTCCTCAAAGAATCTTATTTTTTGGTCTTTCAGAGTAATTGAAATTTATTGCTTTGGATTAAGGCATTATATTTCTAGAAGTTGTCAATTTAAAAAAGAAATTGTAGGGAAATATATTCTTACTAGTACCCTAATCTTTTTTCAATAACACAGGTTAGAATTGATTAGGGTTTCCTTCCTTCCTTCCTTTTCTTTGTTCTTTCTTTCTTTCTTCCATTTGTTCTTACTTTCTCTCCTTTTTTCCTTCTTTCCTTCCCTACTTTTCTTCCTTCATTCCCTCTTCCTTTGCCTTCCATTATCTTCCCCTTTCTTGCTTTTTCTTTCTTTCTTTCCTTTTCTTATCTTCTCTCTCTTTCCTTCTTTCTTTCCCTCATTTTCTTCTTTCCTTTCCTCTTCCTTTCCCTCCTTCATTCCCTCTTCCTTTCCCTTCCACTCCTTTCCCTTTTCTTCTTTCTTCTTCCTTTCTCTTTCTTCTTTCTCTTGTTCATTCTTTTTCTTTCTTTCCTTTTTTCTTTCCTCCATCCCTTCATCCTTCCCTTCCTCTCTTCTTCCCTCCCTCCCTCCTTCCTTCCTTCCTTTCTTCTTTCCTTCCTTCCTTCCTTCATAGTAAAAACATTTAACATGGGATCTACCCTCTTAACACATTTTTAAGTACAAAATACAGTATTATTAACTGGAGGAATGCTGTCCTACGCCACATTTCTAGTTTATTCTCCTTGTATAACTGAAACTTTATGCTCTTTGAGAAACAACTCCCCATTCTCCTTCCACCTATTATTATTGTACTCTCCATTTCTATGGGTTTCCCTATATTAGATACTTCATATAAGTGAAATCATGCAGCATTTTCCTTCTGTGACTGGCTTATTTCACTTATTCATTCATGTTGTCACATAAGTCAGATCTTTAAAAGGCTGAATAAAAATATATTGTGTGTGAATTCCACATTTTTCTTATCTGCTTATATGCCAGTGGAAATTGTTTCAATATTTTGACTCTTGTAAATAATGCTGTAATGAACATGGTGGTGTATATATCTCTTCAAGGTCAGCCAAGTAATCTTGAGCAAGAAGGCTGGAGGCATTATATCTCCTGAATTTTAAAATGTATTACAAAGTGATAGTCATTAAAACACTATGGTACTGTTTTAATAGATATAAAAATGGATGGAATAAATAGAGAAACCACAAAGAAACCCTGATCTTCAACAAGAGTCCCCAGAATATGCAATGGGAAAAGAACATTCTCCAGCAAACGGTAATGGGAAAACTGAATAACCACATGAAAAATAATGAATCGAACCATTATCGTATACTATATACAAAAACCAACCCAAAATAGATTGATGGATTGAAGATTTAGACATAAGACCTGGGCCTGTAAGCTGCTAGGGAAAAATATAAAAACTTTATGACTTTGAGGTTGGCAAGGATTTTTTAAATATGACACCAAGAGCACAAGCAACAATAGCAAGAAGACAAATAGAATGACAAACTAAAAAGCTTCTGCACAAAAAAGAAAACGATAAGCAGTGAAAATTAAACCCACAAAATGGAAGAAAATATTTACAAGTCATATATCTAGTAAGAGATTAATATCCAAAATATACAAGGAATGCCTACAAATCAATAGCTAAAGCTCAGGCCTGTAATCCGAGCACTTTGGAAGGCTGAGGCAGGCAGATCATCTGAGGTCAGGAGTTCAAGACCAGCCTGGTCAACATGGTGAAACCCTATCTCTACTAAAACAAAATTAGCTGGGCATGGTGGTGGGCACCTATAATTCTAGCTATTCAGAATGCTGAGGTAGGAGAACTGCTTGAACCTGGGAGGCAGAGGTTGAAGTTAGCTGAGATTGTGCCATTGCACTCCAGCCTGGGCAAAAAGAGCAAAACTCCGTGTCAAAAAAAAAACCAAACAAACAAACAAACAGTAAAAGGACATAAATAGACATTTCTCCAAAGAAGACAGACATACAGCCAGCAAGTATATAAAAAGATGCTCCACATCACTAATTATCAGAGAAATGCAAATCAAAAGTACAATGAAATATCACCTTACATCTATTAGGACTGACCACCAAAAAAAAAAGGGTGGAAACAAGTGTTGGTGAGAATCTGGAGAAATGAGAATTCTGTACATTGTTGATGGGATGTAAAATGATACAGCAACTGTGGAAAACAGTTTATCAGCTCCTCAAAAATTAAACATAAAATTACTAGATTATTTAGGAATTCCATTTCTGGGTGTCTATCCAAAAGAATTGGAACTCAATATTATTTTTTATAAAAATTGATAACCTTATTCTAAATGTATATGGAAAAGCCAAGGACCTAAATTAGCTACTAAAATTTTGAAGACAGAAAAATAAAGGTTAAAAACACACACATACATGCATATATATACACATGCACACACACACATATATATACACATGCACACACACACACACACACACACATATATATATATATATATAGATGTGGGTTTTTTTTTTGGTGATGGAGTCTCACTCTATTGGGGTACAGTGGCACGATCTCAGCTCACTGCAATCGCTGCCTCCCAGGTTCAAGCGATTCTCCTGCCTCAGCCTCCTGAATAGCTGGGATTATAGGCACCCACCACCATGCTTGGCTAATTTTTGTATTTTTAGCAGAGACAGGTTTCACCATGTTGGTCAGGCTGGTCTCCAACTCCTGACCTCAGGTAATCCGCCCACCTCGGCCTCCCAAAGTGCTGGGATTATAGGCGTGAGCCACTGCGCCTGGCTGTTAAACACATATTTTATCTGAGTTTAATATTTATTTCAAAGCTACAGAAACCAAAACAGTTTGCTATTGGTGTGAGGTAAGACATAGCGATCCATAAACAGAATATTGATCCTAGAAATAATTGGACACATTAATTTATTTTCTTCAAATCAATGTGCCATAAATCAAAGGTATGGTAGTTCAATAAAGGAAAATCTTGTGAAAAATTATGCTGGAACACCTATATATCTGTAGGGTTGAGGGCCCCACAGGGTTGTGGGGTGTCCCTTATGCTATGCTGAGGTGCAGGATCTGAGAAATAAAGAGACATGACACAGAAGTACAAGGAAAACACAACTGAGCTTGAGGGGCCACACCACCTATGAGCAGAGTCAGACGAGGCCCTGAATGTCCAGAAGCGTGAGTATTTATTGTGTATAGGTTAGGGGGCAAGGAACTGAGTGAAATCATCTTTAAGGATAGTGATAGGGTCGTAAGCAATAAAACAAGGGGTCCACTCCCATTAGGTCACCTAGGCTAGGAGGTGGACAGTGCACAGTAAGGGGTCCATTTTCATTAGGTCATCAAGGCAAAGGCCATGTGCAGTAAAGGGTCCACTCCCATTCGGTCATCGAGGCTTGAAGGTGGGTGGTGCACAGTGAAGAGGACGCAGTGTGCAATACCTCTATGGGCAAACTAATTCTAAGAAGATTTATGGGGGGATGCTTTAAGTCACACAGTAGTGACAGAAGTGTCAGGGTTACCGCCACCTGCTGGCACCTTCCAATGAGGTCTATAGAGAGATACTTTTCAAACAGCACAGTAACAAGAGCTGATAAAGTTCACAGTTAACAAGGCGCAATTGCCAGTCTGAGGTCAGCCTTCCACAAGAACTGGAACAAGCTCCTACAACTCCTCTATCAGGAGAAGTGGCTCTTGGCCCAAGCCTGCTATACAGCGGGTATCTTTACAATACTGAACTCTGCCACCTGGGCCATGGGTTCTTGTTCTGGTATACCTGTTTTTCCCTTAAATCATGCTCTGCACTGTGTCTGCTCTAGGCATTCCTCTGATTATAAGTTGCTTATATCTTAATTCATGCTCTGTACTGTGTCTATTCTAGGCATTCTTCCGATTATAGACTGAGATAATCTTCAAGCCTTAATTCTATAAACTAATATGTGATTATATAAAGGATTATATAACAGAAAATAACTGAATGGTAACACTATAAACTGAGATATTCTTCAGGCCTTAACTGTGCCAGGGTTTTGCTTAGCTCTTCTTCCTCAGTGTCTATATGGGGGGTTACCCACATACATCAATACAAAAATTAAATGAATCACAACCTTAATCTTACATCAAATAAAAATTAACTTGGTAGTCATAAACATAACCAAATTGATAACACTTTCAGGAGAGAAATAGAGAAAATATTATTAATACTAATGCAAGAAAAAAATGTCTTAGCTAGAACATAATAAGTATGCATTTAACCTCATTAAAATTAAAACTTTTTCTTATAATAGGCATCATTAAGAACATAAAAATCTATGTCACAAACTGTGAAAAAATAATTGGCAATACATGTATGAAAGAGTTTGTATCCACAAGATACAAAGAATTCTTACAAGTCAGTAATAATAGACAAGTAATAAAATATGAGCAAAATGTTCAAGCAGATTTTTTTTTGGAGATGATGATCTCACTCTGTCACCCTGGCCAGAGTGCAGTGGCATGATCTTGACTCACTGCAACCTCCGTCTCTCAGACTCAAATGATCCTCCCAGCTCAGCCTAGACTCAAATGATCCTCCCAGCTCAGCCTCCCGAGAAGCTAGGACCACAGGCCAGCACCACCACACCTGGCTACTTTTTGTATTTTTAGTAGAGATGGGGTCTTGCCATGTTCCCTAGGTTGGTCTTGGAACACCTGACCTCAAGTTATCCACATGCCTCAGCCTCCCAAAGTGCTAAGATTACATGTGTAAGCCACCACACCCAGCCACAGATATTTCTCTATAGAAGATTCACAATAGCTAAATGCATGAAAACATGCTAATTTTTTAATTCAAGGTCATGCAAAGTAAATCCATGATGAGTTAATATTACACAACAATAAGAATGGTTAAATAAAAGACTGAAAACTCCAACTACTCAAATGGAGATGGGACGACTGAAACTCTTGTACATTCCTGGTGGAAACATAAAATGGTATCCTTATTTTAGATAATATTTAGCAGCTTCTTAAAAAGTTAAACATGCGTTTACCATATGACCCAGCAATTCCATGACTGGATAGTTACCCTCAAAAAAATTGAAACCCTCAAAAAAATTGTAGTTACAACTACACAAATTATTAGATATTTTATGAAAGAATTTCACAGTAGCTTTATTCATAACTGTTAAAAATTGGAAACAATCCAAATGTTCTTCGACACATGAATACACCATGGGGCAGTCATATGACAGGATAATTGTCAGAGATAGAGAAGAATAAACTGCATGCACGCAGTAGCAGAATGAATTACAAAATGTTTGTATGAGGAGAAAGCAGCCAAATCAAAAATGTTCATACTGTTTGATTTCATTTATATAAAACCTTAGACCATGCAGAACTATTGCATAGTAACAGAAAGAAGACCAGCTTTTGCCTGAAGCAAGAATGGAAGGGATTATTTCCAAAAGATCTAAGGGGATATTCCAGGATTATGTAGATGTTGATTGGGGTGGTGGCTACATAAATATTTATCAAAACTTTTGTAACTATGTGCTTAACATGGAGACATTTATTATTGCATGCAAATTATACCGTAAAAAAGTTGACAAAATCATAGCACCCCTCTCTGATTTATGCTGTGGGTATATTAGGGAAAGACTTATATCTATTGAATCCTCCCTCAGTGGCCAGAGTAGTGATATCCATATTTGCCAGTGTTAGATACCTGTCATCATTAAAATAAAATTCTCATAACAGTAGAGAATGATAGAGAACTTCATTTTATAAGTTTCAGTTTAATCACCAACTTCTGAATGTCATCTTTGATTATCCCACTTGCTTGCACATAAGGATGCTGAAATGGAAAAAAAGGTAAAAAAAAAAAATCCTTAACTTACATGAGTTAGTACTATGCGATTTGATACTCCTAACAAAAAGCTGAGAAACATGTTGAGAGTGCATAATCTCTCATAAAAATGTGTTCAAGGGTCATCCAGTCTAGTTTATGTTTCATTGAGATATACCGATAGATGATGGGGTACAGCAAGCATTTTGAAGTACCTGTTATATTCTAGACACTGCTGAGCTACAAAGATGAATCAAACAAAAGCTGTACCACAGAAACTGTAAATATAAAGGAGGAAGCAGACATACACAAAAGTAATTCTAACACAAGTGCTTTCCTGCAAAGACGTGGTAATAAAGAAATATCTCGGGAAGCAGCACATTTATGATACTGACATAATTTTAACCGCCATCCTGAAAAGCCACACTTGGCAGGCAAATTAACATGTTAAAAAGACACCATCAATCTAAGCTTTTCAAAACCATAAAATAAAGAGCATTCTCTATGTTGCATTGGCAAATGTATCCTTCCAGTTGAAGCTCAAATAGCATACGGAATTATCTAAAGCGTTCAGTTTAAAATTAGCACTGAAACAGTCCTGAATGCTCAAATAACCACCCTCATCTGAGCTATGAAAGAGTAATTTAGTCCTACCTAAGGGGCAATATATTTTATGAAACCCTTATCATTTTTTAATGATTTACACAACTAGTCTTAAAGGGTTTTGCCTTAAAAGCCTCTTAAAGTCTGCAGCAAAATAACCTAAAATTATAATATCTTCTATTAAACATACTGTGCTGCTATAGGAAGACTGAGCTTCAATACAGTATTTACTAAAATTACAAAGTCTAAGAGGTGCTAACTGCTCTGATCTCTAAATGAGGACACTAAAAGGGGAATGTAGAGCTCTTTCAATAATGGGAGTCATTCTTTATCCGCCAAGTTTTCTGTCTTCCTGGATCGCAGATTCTACACAAGCCAAATTTAGCTCATTTTTTTTTAAGGTTCAGTTTAATCGCCAACTTTTGAATGTTGTCTTTGATTACCCCAGGAAAAGGGAAAAATCTTCCTTTGAATCTCCATACCATTGTGTTCCTCCACTTTTAATAAAATCACTACATTCCAGGCTTCATAGTTATACTGTGTGTCATCTCATTCTGTTGTACTTCAAGTTCTTTGACTCAAGGGTGTGTCTAATACACATTGGCAAATTGGAATCTTCAAGCATCTGATATTGTACCTAATGAAGAATAAATGAAGAAATAATTAAAGTAATATAGCAACCACAAAATAGTCTATTCATGAGAACTAGGTTTGATTTCAAAGTTGTATTCAGCTGGGCGGGGTGGCTCACACCTGTAATCCCAGCACTTTGGGAGGCTGAGGTGGGTAAATCGCCTGAGGTCAGGAGTTCGAGATCAGCCTGACCAAAATGGTGAAACCCCCATCTCTACTAAAAATATAAAAATTAGCTGGGTGCCATGGTGCACGCCTGTAATCCTAGCAACTCAGGAGGCTGAGGTAGGAGAATCGCTTGAATCCAGGAGTCAGAGGTTGCAATGAGTGGAGATCACACCACTGCACTCCAGCTTGGGCAACAGAGTGAGACTCTGTCTCAAAAAAAAAAAGTGCTGTATGTATATAATTTCATTTGAAAGTGAAATTTGTTCCTACTAAAAGGGTAAACATATCTCTTGGTATTCCTGAAAACTTCTGTCCTTATATTGTGATTTTACTTCAGGAACACACAAAAGTAAGTTTGAAAAAAAAAGATGAAGGAAGAAAATAGCAAGGAAAAGAGAAGATAAAACCTGAAAAATAAAACACTGGTAACAAGTAGGTGACAGAGCATGTTTTAATACATGTAAAATAACTCAGATGATTAACAGTTACATCATAAACTTGGCAATGTGAATGTGTGTAACTTCTTTTACACAAATGCTCTGTTCTTACTAAATTTGACATTGACCCAAGATCGAAACTAATAAAGCCACCTCTTTTTTTGGAATATGCGGGGGATTTCCCTTGAACAGTGTGACACTTATTTCCTTCTTTCACTAGAAAGACCAGGCATGTCTCTCAGTCAGATGGTAGGCAAGGGAAAAAGACAGTGATGTAGATAGATTGAGCTGTACACATCTAAGAGGATGATAGAACTTAATTAAAAGTGTGGCCAGAGAGGTGTGTCTCTCAGTTACCCTTTAAGAGGAAATGCTCTAAGGAGCATAAATGATTGAGAGTCCCATTGCCACACCCCTGGCTCCACCCAGATACAAATGTGAAAGCCATGCTTCCTCAGGTTTCTGCTAGCTAATGATTGGGCACAGCGGTGGTAGTACCTGGACCATTTTGGCTGAGTAGCTTAAGGATTCCTTTTGGCCCAACTGAGACAGTGCTGTGTGGAAATCTGAGAAGATTCTCAAGCCTTCCTTTCCCTTTTGTTTCACTAGTGTCAGATCTGTGCCATTTCCTGAAGCCTCTCACTGCCTACCACTGCTCCATTCCCCTTTATGATTAGCAGGCATTTCCTTCAAGAAAGCTGTCAAATTTCTGATTTCCTGTTTTGGCTTCTGCTTCTTAACAGACCTGAATTGAATGAAAAAGATAGCCTTTTATATTTATTTGCCCCACAAGTAGAGACTCAGATTTAAGCCATTTATGTGATTATACTTGGGATTTTTCCCAAGCCCCATGTTCTAACTTGTGATCCACTGTAAGGTGCTTTCTTCAGTGTAGTGTCTAGAGCACTGAATTTCAAATACCTTTTTGAGGATTATTCTCAAGCATGATGTACCTTTTTAAAAAAATACATGGCCCATCACAAGCTCATGAATTATTTGCAAAGTATAAAAAGCAAACAATTGAAAGTCGACAAGAATATATATTTTAACTTGCTTTTCTAGGTTAATTTGGTAAATAACCATTTGTATGAGGTTTCTATTGCTGCATAATGAATTATCACATGGTAGCCTATAAAAACACATTAGGGGAGTACTAAACACTGGGGTCTATTGGGGGGAAAAGGGGAGGGCCAGTGGGAGGGGGAGTTGGGGAGGGATAGCCTGGGGAGAAATGCCAAATGTGGGTGAAGGGGAGAAAGCAAACAAAACACACTGCCATGTGTGTACCTATGCAACTGTATTGCATGCTCTGCACATGTACCCCAAAACCTAAAATGCAATAAAAAAAAAGTTTGCTGCAGGCATGGGGCTCTCATGGAGAACCTCAGCTAGGGCAGTATGGAAATGAAAGAAGAAAAACATTGTGGCTTATGAACTTATCTTTCAAATTCAATTAACTTTATTCTGTTTGTCTTTAATCTTAAATACTGACTTACAGGATGTTGAAATTCCACCTGGATTTATATAAGATAATACTTTTGAATATTCAAGCAGTTGAAAACATTTTTTAAATTATTATATAATTTTATTTAATTTAAATTAGCCAAGTACTATTCAATTTAAGTTAGAAAATAAACTTTGAATAAGTTCTTATTTTATTATTTTAAAGAATTTTCCATGGTGACAAATGCAATTATTTTAAAAGTTATTCTTTTACAATATCTCTCTTTGTTCTGATACCATCTTACTGGTTTTATAAAAGCTTATTATGGTTACTTTTAAAAAATGATTGTTTCTTTACCATAAAATAAAATTTTATGTCTTTTTTACTTTTCTCCTTTGAATTGTTTGTTTATATTAATATTCACTATTACTTGTTTGCTTGTATTTGATATGTTTCTGCTTTCATTTTTAACCTTACCATGTCATACTATTTTAAGCCACATAAGCAAATTATGGTCTTTTGTAGTACAAAAGTTAAAAATGACTTTTCATAGAATATGATTCAGTTCCGTATTGTTTCTTATTTGCTGTGTTTATTTCTTCTCAGGCCAGTTTATATATACATATTATATATACTTATATATAAATAAAGATTTGTTCAGCATACACTTCAATTAATGATTACCTAATTGTTTAACCAGAAAAATAAGTATGATAACTTTTTATAATATCAGGGAGACAATTTGTTTCACAAATCAATTGACTTTACTAGTCAAAAATCTAAGGTTCTATTTCCTATAATTAAAAACAAAAATAAGTCTATATGTATAATCTAATTGCTTCATTTATTGTGATGACATTTTCAGCATTTATTTAAACATATCCCTATTTTTTCACCTGGTTAATTACACACAAAAGGCTTTCCCTTTTCTTTTGTTTTTATTTATTTGATACCACATCTTGTATTCCCAAGATGTATTCATATCTTTCTTTTGTATCCCCACACTTTTTTGTTTTTATTTATTTGATACCACATCTTACTCATCTGGATCATGTTTGAATATTCTTTCAGGAGTAATAAACCTAAACTATATGTTTTTCTAGACCTTACATATACAAAAGTTTATTTTTTTCTTCCTTAAAAATAGAGAAGAAATGTTAGATAAGCTGCATAAATCAAATAAAAGAATTAAACTAAGCTGGAAAATGCAGTTTTCAAAAATATAGAGGTCATATTTTTAATAAGTAAATAATATTAGAATATATCTAGAAGACTCAGTCAAGAAAAAGTACAAATGAACTTTCTCAAGAAAAAGAATGGAACTCTAGAAATATAGTGGACTCTGTAAATATATACTATACAAGAAATTAGTGTTAATGGCAATTGTTTTAAAATGTAATGGCTTTCAAAAATGCAAATTTTTAAAGAAAAAGAAAAGATGAATTTACTTTAAAATAATTAAAATGGCACATATACACCATGGAATATTATGCAGCAATCAGAAATGATGAGTTCGTGTCGTTTGTAGGGACATGGATGAATCTGGAAAACATCATCCTCAGCAAACTGACACAAGAACAGAAAATGAAACACCGCATATTCTCACTCATAGGTGGGTGATGAAAAATGAGAACACATGGACACAGGGAGGGGAGTACTAAACACTGGGGTCTATTGGGGGGAAAAGGGGAGGGCCAGTGGGAGGGGGAGGTGGGGAGGGATAACCTGGGGAGAAATGCCAAATGTGGGTGAAGGGGAGAAGAAAAGCAAAGCACACTGCCATGTGTGTACCTACGCAACTGTCTTGCATGCTCTGCTCATGTACCCCAAAACCTATAATCCAATAAAAAATTAAAAAAAATAAAAAATAAAAAATAAAAAATAAAAAAAATAATAATAATTAAAATGGCAATGGAAACTTTAACAATGAATATGGAGATGATTTATCTTAAGTAAAATATTTCAGCTACTTATTAAAAGTAGTGTGACCCTGTAGTTATTAGAGTACAGTTGATGTCATCAAGACTACATAATGACATTAAAATGCTTATAGAGTCAAGTAAGAAAGTTGAATAAAAGATTTCAAAACTATATAAAAATCAAATGTTATCATGAACCTTAAAGATTAAAAATAATGCCCAAATGTTATCAGTGGCTACACTTGCATGATACAATTATCAGCAGGTTTGTAAGAAAATCTTTCTAAGTATTTTCTGAATATTCTTTGTTACATTTGTTACAGGTATTATTCTAAGTCCAATGCTTACAGCATTAAGAGCAAAAACAAACAAAACCCCACATTCTTCCAGCTTTTAATCTAATCAGGGTGATAATAAACGTGTGTACGAATGTGTGTCTTGAGGCACTGACAATGGCTATGATGAAAAAACAAAGCTGAGATACAAAGCGATGGGAAGATCCACAATAGACACATTTTCTCTGAGGATTTGAAATTTAAGCAGAAAATTTGAATAATGAAAATGCTGTTATGTGAATATTTGGGTATGTCCATTAGTATAAGGGTTTATCAAATGCAAGGACCCTGAGTGTGCTTGGGGGTTCCAGGAAGAGTAAGAAGGCCACTGAGGGTTGAGTGGATAGAGTGAGAAGAGTTACAGGAGATTAGTTTGAGATCACACAGGACCTTAGAAATTATGTAAGAAACTTTGGATTTTATTCTGTATGTAGTGGGAAGATAATTGGATAGCTTTGAGCAGAGAATGATGTGATGTGATGTAATCTGCTTTAAAATGATTACTTTGGCTGCTAAATAGAGACCCATGGCAAATTGGTGTGGTGAGAAAAGAAGAAAATGATGGTGGTTTAGACTGTTTATCTTCTTACAACAAAAACATATGATTCAGGAACTAAAAACTGAAAAAGTTACTTGTTGAATTTAGAAGTGACTGAGGTTATCCAATTAGTGTTATAAAACTTCACACAATTTGATGAGATGAGTACTAAAACCTCAACAGTTAAATTATTAAATGTTAACACAGAGAGAGTATTTTAATTAAACAAATCTGAAGATGTGCATACTCACAAATGATCACAGTTAAGTGAATAAAAATATAACCATTCCAATATAGAAATGTCTAATTATGGTTATTTGTCCTTGTGTATACTTTCGTAGTTTGAGTTAGAGAGGTGCCCAGAATAATTAATCATCATCATTCTATATGCGTGGTCTCAGAATAGGTAACATACTTTTTTGAAACAATACTGTATAAATTTAATAAAATACAGTGAAAGAGTATTCCCATACATTGTTATTTTAGTGTATATTAATCCTATATATGTTTATATTCCTTGACCTAGCAATTTTATGTCTTGCAGCATATCCTATGGAAATAGTTAATTTAGTTAAAAATTGATTCGAGTAAAATTGTGCCAGCAGAATTTATAAAACATAAAACTTAGAAAAGTTAATTTAAACACAAGAATGGAATATTACAAAACTGTTAAAACTGTTAAAAAAAAAAACCTGATTGTCTCATGTAAAAAACTACTTATAGCTAAGTGACAGAGTCAGGTGACAAAATTATATATATAATGTAATTATATTAATGTATTTAAAAGTGCTATGGGCATAAAAACAAACTAGAAAGTAAATGTATATATATAGACATTGGTGATATCTTGCTCAGGTAAATATATGCTTTTATTTTTGGCTTTTCTTAATTTTCAATTTATTTTAATGAGGATATATCACTTAATATAAGTATAGATTTTTTGGATTATGCTGAATTGATTGATTGCATTCCTTAGTAGCTATTACTCAGGTGTGCTTTGTAGAACACAAAGATCTTTATAAAGGGGATAGCAATTAGTTGGTGTGGCACATAGAGGATGGCTGTCAAAGAGAAGCATCTTGGTGATTGAGTGGATGGCTCTGAACAGCTCAGAATGACTGTGAAATTGAGGAGAGAAACCTAGGAAAGGATATCTGTACAAAGTGAGAACATCAAACTATGCATAAAATGTGCTTCAAATCGTAGGCCAACTCCTGAAGTGCACACATGTGAGTCAAGGTCCCAAGGAAGACAGCGCTTGGAAGCCTAAAATAGCCTAGGAGAGATGTGAGCAGGAATGTGGTTCTATGTAAATAGAACAGTAAATTCTAGAACTAAAAGCATTCGATCTTGGACAATCAAAAAACAAAACCAGAACAGATCCACCCTAATAATGTCAAAAGTCATGTGTTCACACGAGCAACATGAACTGCATGTAATGAAAGTGCCTGTTGGAATAAAACTTATAAAACTCAATGCCTTTCATAGAATTCAGAGTCATTACATTGTTTAACTCAGAGCATTCAGTAGATAATTGAAAATTACTAGCCAGGTGAAGAAGAGAAACCCAGAGGAATATGGTCAAATAACTTCCAAACTCATCACATATTATACCTTATTTTTGAAGAATCATAATATATAAAACATCCTTAAAGTTTTGTGAGGTCTACAGAAAAGATATCTGTTTAACTTTGTGTAACCCCTATTTCCCAAACTGATAATGAAAACTTTTTTCATGAAAACATAAAACTCTTAAAATATGAACACCCTGAAAGCAAAGCTCTTACCCGTTGTAATATACAATAGTCATTCTAGTTTAATAATCCAGTTCTAATAAAAGGTGTAAGCTTGTAGTGCCTTTCGAAAAACATTAAAAAATACATCAAGCTGGCAACCTACAGTCTCCCAGAATCATCATATATAAAGGAAGCACCTTATCTTTGGAGTCTCCTATTACAGGCACACCTATACTGGATTACTTCATTAAGTACAATGATTTTCTACATATTTTATATTTTACTTGTCTACTTACAACCCAAAGTTCTTGTTGTATTTATATGATTGAAATTTATTTAAACCTTCAAAGATGTTAAAAACCATACAGTACTGTATTAGAACATATGTATAATCAAATTTAAAACAAAATGGTGTTTAATTTTTAAACATATGCTCCTCAAGAGAGTTCCTGATTGCTCTATTTTGCATTTTTATGCTGAGTCTCATTATTATTTTCTCCTACTCTAGACCTTGGAGAACATTATGTTCTTTAGAAACTTTTCTCTTTGCTATTATTTATAAAACTTTTGAGACCATGCATATAGAATTATGATGATTAATTCTTCTGAGTGCCTCTCTAACTCAAACCACTAAAGTATACAGAAGGACAAATAACCATAATTAGACATTTCTATAAAAGGATAAATTTGAAACTGAGTTTTCGAAGATAAGAAATGTGTTTTGATAGTTCTCATTAAGAAAGGAAGAAATAAAATTATTATTAACTCGATAAACTTCAAAGAGATCGAATAACTTCCTATCTATTTAATTTCAGAGGATATTAAATAGCTTCCTCTCCATTAAAGTTTTGGTTACATGCATTGAGGTTTTTTGGTCTATATTCTTTATGCCGGAATCATGTCTTCCTTCTTCCTGGCATAAAAAACATAGACAAAAAAATTTCAATGCACATAACCAAAAAAAAAATGGGGAGATATTTTAAAGACAAATCTACCTTAGAGGAAATATTCTAAAGTGCTTTACTTTCAGTCTTATTTTGCACACCTGCAGCCTGCCTGCCTACCTCAAATGGAAGCCTATGCGTCACCATGACCTGCAAACTTACACAGAAATCCTCATTAGTCTTTTTATTCAAGGGAGAAATTCTTTGATATAGACATACCATTTTGCAGAAGAAGCAATTTACAAATGATATGGATCAATGACCATGACACGTGGAAAACAAACAGTTTGAAAAGGAACTCAAAGAAACAGACAAACACACTTCTCATTCCTATCTTAGGAAAGACTCGAAAGACAATATTGTTAATTGAAAAAGAAAATAGATTGCTCTAAAAGGACAAGAATCAATTCTAAAATTGATCATCTCTAAAAGTGGCACAACCAGGCATTGTGTTTTCCCTTATGTGACACAATATGAAGTACAAAGTATCGCTCTGAAGTACACTTGCCAAGAATATTAAACCTGAACATAAGCAGGCCTTTATCTCTAACTTCGAATTCACAAGAAACACGACAGACAAAAAAAAAATTTAAGATACACCATAAAGAGGCAATAAGACAAATCCTAAATGTAGGCCTTAGAAGACAAATGATGTGATTTTTTTAAAAACAAGTTAATGAAAGACAAAAACAAAAAAGGGACAGTGAACAAGATTAAAAGATATTTTATTTGAAATTTGTTCAAATATAAAAAGCTACCTTGAGTATAATTTGGAAAAATTGAAAAAGAACTTGGTATTCTAATATACTGATGTATATTTGTGAATTTTGATGGTAAGATAATAGTGCTGTTACTATGTAAGAAAATGTACCTAGATTTTTAGGAATTAAATGAAAGTAGGATTAATGTAGTTAAATTACTAAAATACTTATTAAAATAGAAATGTTTTACAATAATAAGATTCAAAAAGATACAATGAGATGATGATAGTTAAATACAGAAATTATCGAATGTTCATTTTTCTGTTCTCTCCACCTTTATTCAATCTGTATCATCATGCTAGCCAATGCATCACTTAAGAAGGAAAAGAGCTAAAAAATAAAACATGGCACAACACTAATTGCAAATGCATTTCAACTTCAGCAGTTTCAAGAGCTGAAAAGATACCTACCTGTGTGTAGAATCAATAAAATGTGTTATTTTTGTAAATTTCAGTAAAAAAAGAGGACAAAATAAATGTGTTTTTGGAAGTTAACAAATGTATGTGGGTTAGAGGTGGAATAAAGGTCAGAAAAGGGAATAACCTCAAATCTTTTTAAAAGAACTTCCCTGGCAAAAAGGTAACTGTGCCCATTCTTGATGGAGAAGGTAGGTTAAACCAGCCAGTATTATGTTTTGGGTATTCATCTGGGGAACCAAGAGGAAGTGCACCAGGGCCCACATCTCACTACAATGCTTGGTAGGCACTGAGGAATTACTATCCTAGTAAAGCATAATCCAGAGTACCCTAGCTTTTACATTTTTAGGGAGAAAAAGCTCCAGTATAGGAAGTAACTTTCTCTGGAAGGATGCAAAAATTTAGTAGGAGAGGAAGTACATGTAAGAAGGTAATTAAAAACACAAATCCAACTTTTCCTCTGTGCAGTCTCCTCTTTTCTTTCTCCTTTATACCCTTCAAAGCACTCTCTCTTCGTCAAGTCACTCCAAAGCAAAAACAAAGCTTCAAGGAACCAAATTCCTACCCTATATATAAATGCCTATATAACAGTGAAAATCTTGCTTACAGCAAATGTATATATGTATTTCTCCTAACAAGAGCTAGATAAGCCTGGACCTAGAGGGAGAAAGAAGAGTGAAGTAGAGTGTGGCTTCTGTGGATAAATGGAAATTACAGGACAGCCTGGGTGAAGAAGACCAAAGGTGGAAGAAACTCAAAGCTCTTCTTGGGTGTGGGTTTTCTCCACAAAGACCTTGTACTTTTGACCAAGCTGCCATTTGACAGTCCTAGACACTTGTCAGAAGGAGGGAGTCTGGGTTCTCAAATTCTTGGTAGGGCCAGATGATTGTATCTGACTTAAGTCAGAGAAATCTAAAACAGTGTATGAACTGGCCTATGACTTCTTTCCAGGAAATCTTAAGGACATGTCTAACTACATACTTGGGTGGCAGAGCTGGGAGAGTGTGATTGGGTAGAGATTGATCTGCACACCCAGAGGTTGCTGGACAAAGAGTACAGAATCACAGGCTATTCAGAGTTCTGTCCATAGGGATTGTCTGGGGTTTCTAAAGATACAAGCAGAAAGATCTGGAATCATTCCCCGAGGTGTTCCTAGTTGCAGAGGGAACCACTGAAATCTACCAGTGGAAACACAAGAACAGAAAATGAAACACCGCATATTCTCACTCATAGGCGGGTGATGAAAAATGAGAACACATGGACACAGAGAGGGGAGTACGAAACACTGGGGTCTATAGGGGGAAAAGGGGAGGGCCAGTGGGAGGGGGAGGTGGGGAGGGATTGCCAGGGGAGAAATACCAAATGTGGGTGAAGGGGAGAAAGCAAACAAAACACACTGCCCTGTGTGTACCTATGCAACTGTATTGCATGCTCTGCACATGTACCCCCAAACCTAAAATGCAATAAAAAAAAAAAGAAGAAAAAGAAAAAAAAAGCATCAAGGAATTAGAGGCAAAAGAGCTCAGCAAGAAACATGTGAAGAGCTGTTAAAATGCCCCAGTAGAGAAAGAATCGTCTCTAAACATCTGGCATGCCCAAAGAACTCAAAGCTGGCATATTATAGCACAATCAAGTAAGATCTCACCCCTCTGCCTTTTTCCTATATCAGCCTTGGTGGGAAAAGCTAACAGCTTCCAGTGAGTAGGGCAGGAGATGAGCACAAAGAAAGAAGATGCCAGATTCGCCTGATTTCCCCCCACAATCTGCAGTGGCGTAAGTTGAAAAGGGAGGAAGACTGTAAATGAGTGTGGATGTTTGTTGTTTGAGGAGACTGTAGAATTAGTATCTAAAATTAGATAAATTCATAAATTTGCTGGAGTTTTTAATCTAGAGATAGAAGTGCATTATCCCTACTCAATGAAGTTTTACTAGAAGAAGCACACAAAAGTAAAATTGTTTTATTTTGTCTAGAATCATGCTTTTATGTTATATTGCTATATGTGATTACTTTCTTAGTCTGGAGAAAGCTCCAGTCAGCTCTTCTCAGGAGCAGGGCCAGGTGGATACAGGACAACCTAGCTCAATCCAACACTAAGGTGATGAGGTGACTTTCTCCCAAGTGAGTTTACGTTCTCAGGTTGCATTTGCTCGACCACTGAAGTCAATTGGTTTCCTGATGGAGCTAAAAATAAGATTTCTTTATCTACTTTCTTTCCTCAGGTAGTGGGTTCTTGGAACATAATTTTCCCTGATTAATCTGTCATGGGGCAGACAAATTTATTCTCTGGAATAGTTGTGGGATTAATGCCCTGATCTTTTGTATCCCATTAACCAACCCTCAGGCTTTCTGAAAAGTGAAGCACATCAGGGAGTAAGCATTGAGCTAACACAGACTCTGAGACCCTGAAGCTGGTTTAGGCTGAGAGGCAGCCTAAATGTAGCTGTCATGAGGAAAGTCAATAATCCCCAGGCACCAGTCACTCTTATAGATGAGGCTGAGCAAGATAAAGAATTCAAAAGCACTGAAATTCCTTTATATGTTTAATATAGTAAAAAATAATTTTATATTGGAACTTGAACTGTTTTAGATTTTGGTTTCTTTGTCTTTAACTTCCAGAGAATTTTAATCTTCAGGATTTTATTTTCCCTGGGAATTTCATATGCTATTAAAATTGGGGGAAATCTTTGCATTATTGGTTTTTATTGTTGGAATGTCTTCATGAATTAAAAAAGTTATATGAGACATTAAAAATTAATAGTTTTTTCCACATATAGAAGATAGAGGAGGAAAATATTCTGAGTGTTTAATCTTGAATTCTCTTTATTTTGCAGGTTGCTAAAAGATGGGGAGTATATATGAATTTTAAATTTTTAACTAATTACAATCAGTTTTGCACTTTTGAAAAGTTATCTAGAGAGTGGGCAAGGCATTGAAGACAGCCAAACTAGAAACAGGGAAACTTATTGAGAAGCCATTGCAGCCGCTGTGAGATGGAAACAGGAACTGGAGTGAATGGCAATGGAGGGCAGATGGAGGGCAGGAAAGGAGAAGAAAGAGAGAGAGAGACATATTCAGGATTCGGATTTAGTGGTCTTGGTAGTGGGAGATAAAAGATAGGAAAACATAGTGTGATGCTCATATTTCCAGCTTGCAAAGCTGGGTAGATGGTGATGTCATTTACTAAAACAAAGACTATTACACAGATGAGTTTGGGTGGAGGCAGAGGTAATTAGATTATTTTGTGATTGACTGAATTTGAATTGCCTAAAGTATCTGCAACATCTGGGTGTGAAATTCTTATCTGGTTTTGGATATATAAGACAGGTCCTCAAGAGAGATTTATCTTGAACATACAGATTTGGAAATATAAATAATTGAAACCATAGCAATAGATGAGAATGACTCAGTCCGAAAGTATAAAATGATAAAAGGAAGATAGAATTTTGAGGAGACAAATGTTTAAGGGAAGGGCACTGGAAGCTTGTTAAAGGGAACAGGAGGAATGACCAGAAAGAAACATTTTCCTCACGGTGTGATTAAGGCTTCACCCCAGATTTCTCTCCCAGTGTTCCTGCAAAGTCCTGGAGTTATTCCCTAGCCTAAAGAAAAGAATGCTTCAGCTCTCTCATAAAGAATATGAAGCAACCTAAAACATAACTGCTGTGTGTTTCATTTGACCTCTTTTCTGACTAATTTATTCACACTTTCTCCTGCCCACCCCAGTTATAGAGCACTGACTCGGTCTTAATCATCGTCACTGGACCTTTTCTACCTCACAGTTTAGAGTTTATTGCAAAAAGACAGTCTCACTGTCTGATCTGCCACTCCTAAACACCCGTGAGGTAGTCCAAACAGTGATTCAAATTATGTTAAAGCAAATGTTTGTTTAATATGGTAACATAGGAAGCACTGTGCTAAAACTACTGTGGATGCAGAGGTGACTTCCGAGTCAGCTTTAGAGATACTCAATCCCACTGGGGAGTAAGACATGGACATTAGTGGTTATTTTAAAGTCAAAATTGGAACAGTGCTGTGATGAATAGAGTGTTGGCCCCCATTTTATTTTATTTTATTTTATTTTTATGTATTTATTTTTGAGATGCAATCTTGCTTTATCACCCAGGCTGGAGGGCAGTGGCATGATCTCAGCTCACTGCAAACTCTGCCTCCCGGGTTCAAATGATTCTCCTGCCTCAGCCTCCCGAGTAGCTGGGGTTACAGGCGTGCTCTACCACACCTGGCTAATTTTTGTATTTTCAATAGAGATGGGGTTTCACCATGTTGGCCAGGCTGCTCTCAAACTCCTGACCTCAGGTAATCCACCCATCTCAGCCTCCCAAGGTACTGGGATTACAGTCATGAGCCACTGTGCCCTGCTACCCCCAGTTTATATATGAGGAGAGAGGGATTTAGATTCAACAACAGCATCATGTAATGGGCATCTTTCCATATGCATTTCAACTTATGCTCACAATATGCCTGGAAGAAAGCATATTACTATATTTGGTTTATACATATGAGAGAATGAGTAAATGAAATGAGTTCAGGGGAAAAGCCTCATTCAAGATGACAGCTTTAGGA
Source organism: Callithrix jacchus (assembly GCF_049354715.1). NCBI lineage: Eukaryota > Metazoa > Chordata > Mammalia > Primates > Cebidae > Callithrix > Callithrix jacchus. Next base: position 20,613,467 of record NC_133516.1, on the reverse strand, counting down.
GAGAAATTGCCGTGAACTCATTTTGGCTGGCCCCAGATATGCCATATTCTTTCTACTTACACAAAATTCCTACCTTTTCAGATTCTGTGACCTGTTCCAACATTCTGGGCATTTACAAAGCAGTGGTTTATTTAAATGTATGCAGTTTTCTGAAATTGAAACAAGAACTCTACTTAAGCATATTATCTGAACTATGAGCTTTTTCTATTTGACTGTCTTTGAATTAACCGTACATAGTGAGTGGGGTGAATTACTCCAGAAAGGCTGTTTTCTCATTACTGATAAGAATATCATTGTTTGAAAAGTACTTGTATTTTGTTGTATTATGGTAAGTGGATGAGAAGTGGGCTGAAAAGCAGACATGAAGACTTAAATCTTACAAGGAGCAAAACTTATATAAAAGTGAGTCCTGGGCCGGGCGCGGTGGCTCAATCCTGTAATCCCAGCACTTTGGGAGGCCGAGGCGGGTGGATCACGAGGTCAAGAGATCGAGACCATCTTGGTCAACATGGTGAGACCCTGTCTCTACTAAAAATACAAAAAATTAGCTGGGCATGGTGGCGCGTGCCTGTAATCCCAGCTACTCGGGAGGCTGAGGCAGGAGAATTGCCTGAACCCAGGAGGCAGAGGTTGCGGTGAGCCGAGATTGCGCCATTGCACTCCAGCCTGGGTCACGAGAGCGAAACTCCGTCTCAAAAAAAAAAAAAAAAAAAAAAGTGAGTCCTAGTGAGCCTCAAATTTATATTCCAGTACAGTACGTTTCTTGCAGCATCTTTGACTCACACACAGAAGCACAAATTCAAAAACATAAATCCAGATTATGTCAGAATTCTTTTAAAAATCTATGAATTAATATAATAAAAATTATAATGATACAATATCCCTATCGTGTGGACTGACAATATAGTTTTAAAAGCCTAAACATGTAACACAATGGAATAGTCAAAAACCTCTCTACTCGGTGAACTTTAGTGAAGTGAGTATCGCCCCAGCTAATTTGACCAGGTAGGAATGTATGTGTGTTGTTTTTCTATGTGTGTGTGTTTGCTTGCTTTTTATAGAATGTAGGACAATGCTGCACTATAACATATGTCTTCCTTGCTTTATTTTCCTAAACTTCATCAGAGTAGATACAGAAAGGCATATAGAATGTTTCTCAATAGATTACTAAATTTCAAATCAAAAACTACCTACAAGACTCATAGGTTTAAGTTGTGTGTATTCTTAAGATATCAAAAACTGCAAGACAACGCTCCATCTTAACAATAAAGAAAGCCTAATAATCTAAGAAAGTATAATTTTTTTAACCCTTTAGAGAGCTTAGGTTACAAGTCAAACAAGTGAAGTTAATTCCAAAGAGTTAAAAGACCCTTGAGAAAAAAAAGGACAGTGAAAACTTTCACTTTTGGCAGTAGTGGTAGGAAAATGTTGCCAGCATAGAAGCAGGATAGAATCAGTTTGTGAAATATTAGAGAACTCATAAAGGTGTAGCAGTCCCAGAATCAAAGCTCTTTTCTATAAGCCTCCGTTGGGTTTTCAGAAAAAAAATATCTAAGGCAGTGTAGGATTCTGGAGAAAGGCCTGTTTATGTCATAAGCATGCAGAAGGTAATTGGCTGCTGCTGGAGAATAGGCACAGAATAAGACCTGCTTATTAAGTAAAGAAACAAACAAAAAACTTAAAACATAGGAGAAGAGGCATTCAATGTTCTTTCTCCAAGAACAAGACAAAGGTCTACTGCTTCTTGTGGAAGAGTGAAAACAAAATCTGTTGAAGAATAGGGATTCTTCCCATCTACATCCAGGAAATAGGCAAAGGTCCACTACTTCTGAAGGGATTTGTTGAAACACAAGTGCTCCACTCTAGAGAGGAACAGAAAATCACCCCTTGCAAGAATAATGCACTAGCACAACGTTGAAATCGGCACTAGTGATGGAAGAAAAGGAAGCTGTCCCGCCTAAGTCCTGCTGCAAATATAAGGCAGAGTTTGGCTGACAAGGCTGTCAATTTATCAAGAAGGTATTATAATCCAGCATAGCTTCAAAGAGCATTTTTTTAAATGGTAGAAATGAGAAATAGACAAATTCACAATTACAACTGGAATCTTTAATACTCCTCTTTCAGTATTTGATGGGAAAAGTAGACAGAAAATCTTTCAAACTACTAATGACCTGAAACATATTATGAAGATACTTGACATAATAGGCAACTATAGGACATTCTACCTGTCTACAAGTGCAGCATGGAATACTCACAAAGATAGGTGATATTCTGTGTCACAAAAACAAACCACAACAAAGTTTACATGATGGAAGCAAATACAAAATGCCTTTTTTTTTTAACCACAATGTAATTAAACTGACATCAGCTATAAAAAGACATCTGGAAAATATCCAAATATTTGGAAACACTTACCAAAAAAATGCTAACTCTTCAAAAAATTTTCCTAAAATATTAGATAATCGGTAAACTTTTCCAATGAATTTTATGAAGCAAGCATTAGCTCGATTTCCAAACCAGCCAGAGACATTTAAGAAGAGGAAACTGCATACCAATATCCCTCATATACATGGAAATAGAAACCATAATAAGATATTTGTAAGTTAAAGTCAGGCATATATAGACAGAATGATCCATCATGAACAATTAGTGTTATCCAAAAAGTCAAAGTTTAATATAGCATTAAAAAATCAGTAGAATTTACCATGTTAACAGACCAAAAAAGAAGAGTTATATGATCATCTCAAGAAATGCAGAAAAGGAAGTTTTTTGTTTTGTTTTGGTTTGGGGGGAGTGGGGTGAAGCAGTTGCTTCCTTTTTTTTCTCTCTTTTTTAAAATTATACTTTAAGTTCTGTGGTACATGTGCAGAATGTGCAGCTTTGTTACATAGGTATACACATGTCTTTGTGGTATTTTATATCTACTTTTCATTTGTGATTAAAAATCCCAATAAGCTGGCAATAGAAGGGAACATCTTCCATGGCAAGGAGTGTCTATGAAAACTCTGCAACTAATATCATAATTAGTATTGAAACACTAAATACTTTCTCCTAAGAAAGAGAAAAATGCAACAATGCATTATCTGGCTGGGCACAAGGCTCAAGCCTGTATCCTAACACTTTGGGAGGCTGAGGTGGGAGGATCACTTAAGCCTAGGAGTTTGACACCAGCCTGCTCAATATGGAAATACCCCTTTTAACAAACTCTATCTTTGTTAAAAAGTAAATTTAAAAATAGGCTGGGCGCAATGGCTCACACCTGTCATCCCAAATTTGGGAGTCCAAGGCAGGAGGACAGCTTGAGCTCAGGAGCTCAAGACTGGCATGGGAAATATAGAGAACCTGTCTCTACAAAAAGTTAAAAAGCAGTCAGGCATGATGGTTCACTCCTGTGGTTTCAGCTACTTGGGAGGCTTAGGTAGGAGGATTGCTTGAGTCCAGAAAGTTGAGGCTCCCATGAGCTGTGATCACACCAACTGCACTATAGTCTGCATGGGTGACAGAGTGAGACTTTGTCTCAAAAAAAGGAAATAAATAAATTAAGTATCATCTTATCACTTCTATTATCTGGCATCACACTAAAGTCCTACCCAGTGCAATAAGGCAAAAGAAAAGAAAAGGAAACATACACAACTAAACAACAACAAAACGGGGTAAGACAAACAAAGCTATCTTTATTCATATGTTATATGCCTACATAGAAAACTCTAAGGAATCTACAAAAGAAGCAAATGAATCCAATGACTGATCTTAGTAGTTAACAGAATGCAAAGCCAATATACCAAATCTGGTTATTTTCTAATTACTGGAAATAAAAAAATTGAAGATTAAATTTAAAAATATAACTTATGTCAGACACAGTGAATCACATCTGTAATTCCAGTGCTTCAGGAAGCTAAAGCAGGAGGATCATTTGAGGCCAAAAGTTCTAAACAAGACTGGGCAAAACAGTGAGACATCATCTTTACAAATAATTTAAAAATTACCCTGCCATGGTGGCATATACCTGTAGTTGTAGCTACTCAGGTGGCTGAGGCAGTGAGATAACTTGAGCTCAGGATTTCTAGACTGCAGTGAGCTATGATTGTGGCACTGTACTGTAGTTTGGGTGACAGAGTAAAATCCTGTACCCTCAAATATATATAGATATATATACATATACACACACCCACACACATACATATAGATATAAACAGACATATAGTATATATATGTACTGCAATTATATGTAGATATATATAATGTATATATGAGATATATATATACTGCAATTATATATAGTTATCTATATTGTTTACATAGATAGCAGATATTGAAAGAACAATTATATGTAATTGTATATGTATATATAATTGTATATACAATTGTATATTGTATATATTTGTATAATTGTATATTGTATAATATATATTGTATAATTGTATATATGATGGCAGTATACTATGTATAACTGTATACTATATGTACTGCAATTATATACAGATATATACTATAAATTATATGTATTATATATCTATTATCTAGAGATATAGTATATGTATCTATTTAATTACAGTATATATAATTTACAGTAGCATCCCATCTATAAATATTTAATGATAAATATAAGAAAATATGTGAGGCATTTGTGTACTGAAAACTACAAAGCATCAATTAATGACATAAATTAGTGCAAAGATATGCCATGATCAAAGATCAGAAGGCCCATTATTGTTAAAATGTCAATTCCCCTCCATTGATCTATAAATTCAGAAAAATCCCAATCATGATCTCATCTGTTTTTTTGGGGGGAGAAACTGACAAGCTTACTCTAAAATTTATGTGGGAAATCTAATGATCTTGAAAAGGAAAAATCATATTGAAAGAGATGAACACAGCTGGAGAATTTACACTGCCTAATGCCAAAATTAACTGTAGTCACAGCTATAGTCATGAATGTAACATGATCTGACTATGAAAATATTAATATACATCAATGGTACATGATCTTACTGTCAAAATATTAATATACATCAATGGAATATAATAGAGAGTATAAAAATAGACTCATGTATATGTGGTTAATTGGTGTTTGACGGAAGCACAAATCAATTCAATGGAAAAAAGATAACCCTCCAACAAGAAATATCCTGAAAATATTTGACAGCATATCCAACATGTTAATATATTGTTGAATAATTTCTCTTACCATATTAAAAAAATTGAAATGTCATTGATCTAAATACAAGAGTTAAAATTATAAAGTCCTAGAAGAAAATAGAGGAGAAAATGCTTGTGACACAAGGTTAAGCAAAAATTTTGAGGACACAAAAATCATGAATCACAGAAGAAATAGATGAATTGGGCTTCATCAAAAATATAATCTTATATCCTAAGAGACATGTCTCTTAGACATGTAAAGAGAACCTACATATCAAAAGAAAATATTTGCAAGACAAGTATATAGTAAAGAAATACAGACGGGTGGGAGGACTCAAGATGGTGCTGTGAGAACAACCCAGGATTGAAGCTCTTGGTGGATGCGCGGAGAGGGTGAGTCAGAGATGCATTTCCAGACGGATCGTTGTTGCCCACAGAATGGGGAAATTCCCAGGTATAAAAGATACCCAGGACGCCAGGCAGAGGTTTTGGCTAGTGTAGCCGGCAGCCGGTGTGGTGGTGGCCCACGCTGTAGCACAGCGGCGCTCCAGAGCACTCCGCACAAAGCGCACTGGTCCGAGTACCCTGTTGAACTGGCAACCTGAGACTTGAGAGGGCTGAACTTGAGACTGAATGGGACTTGTAAAGTAAGCCAGCCCAGGAGATTCCAGGGACACAGCCTTTGGGGTAGCGCAGTGTGACAAATGAAATGACGATTCCAAACGCTCCCGATGGGGAGGTTCCCTGAAAGTGCAGCTCCGTGGGGGAGGGGCATTCACCATTACCGAGGTAATCAGCCCCTACTGAGGTACATGCCCATTACTGACGCAGCCTGTCATTGCGGAGGCAACCTGCCACAACAGAGAGGCTCTGCCGCAGGGCATAGCCCATGGCAGCAGGGTAGAGACCGCAGCAGAAGGGCAGAACCTGCAGCAACAGGGCAAACCTCACACCAGCAGGGCGGAGCCTTTGCAGGCAAATAGTGACTAGACAGCCTCTTAGCTGGGCAGGACAGTGCAACAGACACTCAGAAATAAAGCCCCAACCCCCACCCAGACAGAGCATCTGAGAAAAAAAGGGTTTTCTTTATGAGTTCGGTTGCAGCAGAATTAAACATAGCAGCCTAACAGCCCTGAATGAACAACAGAGCTCACAGCTCAGCGATTGAGCTCCTATAAAGTACAGACTGTCTCCTCAAGCAGCTCCCTGACCCCTCTATATTCAAAAGACTGACATTTGGCAGGCATCATTCTGGGACAAAGATAGCAGAAAAAGAAACTGGTAGCATCCCTCACTGTGGCACAGCTGCTAGAGGTGCACCCCAGACAAGCAGGGCCTGGAGTGGACCTCAGCAGTCGTACAGCGAAGGGGCTAAACTGGTAGAAGGAAAACCAAGTAACAGAAATACTTCATCATCAACAATCTGGGTGTCCGTTCAGAGACCCAATCGAAAAGTCGGCAACTACACAGACGACAGGTGGATAAATTCACAAAGATGGAAAGAAACCAGCTCAAAAAGGAGGAAAACACGCAAAACCAGAACACCTCGCCTCCTACAAAGGACCAAAACTCCTCATCAGCAAGGGAACAAAGCTGGATGGAGAATGACTGTGACGAAATGACGGAAATAGACTTCAGAAGGTGGATAATGAGAAACTTTTGTGAGCTAAAAGAACATGTTTTAAATCAATGCAAAGAAACTAAGAACCTTGAAAAAAGATATGAAAAAAGATTTGAGGAAATGATAACAAGAATGGATAACTTAGAGAGGAATATGAATGAATTAAAGGAGCTGAAAAACACAATACGAGTAATTCGCGAAGCATGCACAAGCTTCAATCGCCGAATTGACCAAGCAGAAGAAAGAATATCAGAAGTTGAAGATCAACTCAATGAAATAAAATGAGAAACCAAGATCAGAGAAAAAAGCGCAAAAAGGAATGAACAAAGTCTCCAAGAAATGTGGGACTATGTGAAGAGACCTAACCTACATTTGATAGGTGTACCAGAAGGGGATGAAGAGAACAAATCCAAGCTGGAAAATATTCTTCAGGACATTATCCAGGAAAACTTCCCCCACCTAGCAAGACAGGCCAACAATCAAATGCAGGAAATACAGGGAACACCACAAAGATATTCCACAAGAAGAGCAACCCCAAGGCACATAATTGTCAGATTCAACAAGGTTGAAATAAAGAAAAAATACTAAGGGCAGCCAGAGAGAAAGGTCGGGTCACCCACAAATAGAAGCCCATCAGACTCACAGCAGATCTCTCAGCAGAAATACTATAAGCCAGAATAGAGTGGGGGCCAATATTCAACATCCTTAAAGAAAAGAACTTTCAACCCAGAATTTCATATCCAGCCAAACTGAGCTTCAGAAGTGAAGGAAAAATAAAATCCTTTGTGAACAAGCAAGTACTCAGAGATTTTGTCACCACCAGGCCTGCTTTACAAGAGCTCCTAAAAGAGGCACTACGCATAGAAAGGTACAACCAGTACCAGCCATTCCAAAATTGCACTAAATGCTAAAGAGCATCAACATAATAAAGAACCTACAACAACTAATGGGCAAAACAGCCAGCTAGCATCAAAATGGCAGTATCAAATTCACACATAACAATATAAACCCTGAATATAAATGAGCTAAATGCACCAATCAAAAGACACAGACTGGCAAATTGGATAAAAATCCAAAACCCATCAGTGTGCTGTATCCAGGAAACCCATCTCACATGCAAGGATACACAAAGGCTCAAAATAAACGGATGGAGGAAGATTTACCAAGCAAATGGAGAGCAAAAGAAAGCAGGAGTTGCAATTCTCATCTCTGATAAAATAGACTTTAAAGCAACAAAGATCAAAAGAGACAAAGAAGGCCACTACATAATGGTAAAAGGATCGATACAACAAGAAGAGCTAATGATCCTAAACATATATGGATGCAATACAGGAGCACCCAGATACATAAGGCAAGTTCTTAATGACTTACAAAGAGACTTAGACTCCCACACAATAATAGTGGGAGACTTTAACACTCCACTGTCAATATTAGACAGATCAACCAGACAGAAAATCAACAAGGATATCCAGGGCTTAAACTCAGACCTGGAGCAAGCAAACCTGATACACATTTACAGAACTCTCCACCCCAAATTCAGAGAATATACATTCTTCTCAGCACCACATCACACCTACTCTAAAATTGACCACATAATTGAAAGTAAAGCACTCCTCAGCAAATGCAAAACAACTGAAATCATAACAAACGGTCTCTCAGGCCATAGTGCAATCAAGATAGAACTCAGAATTCAGAAACCAACCCAGAACAGCACAGCTTCATGGAAACTGAACAACTGGCTCTTGAATGTTGACTGGGTAAACAACGAAATGAAGGCAGAAATAAAGAAGTTCTTCGAAACCAATGAGAATGAAGACACAACATGCCAGAATCTCTGGGACACATTTAAAGCAGTCTCTAGAGGAAAGTATATAGCAATAAGTGCCCATATGAGGAGAATGGAGAGATCCAAAATTGACACCCTATCATCAAAACTGAAAGAGCTAGAGGAGCAAGATCAAAAAAGCTCAAAACTCAGCAGAAGACAAGAAATAATTAAGATCAGAGATGAACTGAAGGAGATTGAGACACAAAAAGCCCTTCAAAAAATCAATAAATCCAAGAGCTGGTTTTTTGAAAAGATCAACAAAATAGACCACTAGCGAGATTAATTAAAAATAAAAGAGAGAACAACCAAATAGATGCAATAAAAAATGATAAAAAGGAAATCACCACAGATCCCACAGAAATTCAAACCATCATCAGAGAATATTACAGACAACTCTATGCACATAAACTAGTAAACCTGGAAGAAATGGATAAATTCCTGGACTCCTGTGTCCTCCCAAGCCTAAACCAGGAGGAAGCTGAAACTATGAATAGACCAATAACAAGGTCAGAAGTCGAGGCAGCAATTAAGAGCCTACCACACAAAAAAACGCCCAGGTCCAGACGGGTTCACAGCCGAATTCTACCAGACACACAAAGCAGAGCTGGTACCATTTTTTCTGAAACTATTCCAAATAATCCAAAAAGAGGAAATCCTTCCCAAATCATTTTATGAGACCAATATCATCCTGATACCAAAACCCGGCAGAGACCCAACAAGAAAAGAAAACTTCAGGCCAATATTCATGATGAACATAGATGCAAAAATCTTCAATAAAATATTGGCAAGCCAATTGCAACAGCAAATCAAATAACTTATTCATCATGATCAAGTAGGATTCATCCCGGGGATGCAAGCCTGGTTCAACATACGCAAATCTATAAACGTAATTCACCACATCAACAGAACCAAAAACAAAAACCACATGATTATCTCAATTGACACAGAGAAGGCATTTGACAAAATTCAACAGCCCTTTATGCTAAAAACCCTCAATAAACTCGGTATCGATGGAACGTATCTCAAAGTAATAAAAGCTATTTATGACAAACCAACAGCCAATATCATACTGAATGGGCAAAAACTGGAAGCACTCCCCTTGAAATCTGGCAATGACAAGGATGCCCTCTTTTACCACTCCTATTCAATATAGTACTGGAAGTTCTAGCCATAGCAATCAGGCAAGAAAAAGAAATAAAGGGTATTCAAATAGGAAAGGTGGAAGCCAAATTGTCTCTATTTGTAGACGACATGATAGTATACCTAGAAGACCCCATCACCTCAGCCCAGAAACTCCTGAAACTCATGTGCAACTTCAGCAAAGCCTCAGGATATAAAATCAATGTGCAAAAATCACAAGCATTCCTCTACACCAATAACAGACTTAAAGAAAGCCAAATCAAGAACGAACTGCCATTCACAATTGCTACAAAAAGAATAAAATACCTTGGAATACAACTCACAAGGAATGTAAGGGACCTCCTCAAGGAAAACTACAAACCACTGCTCAACGAAATCAGAGAGGACACAAACAGATGGAGAAACATTCCATGTTCATGGTTAGGAAGAATTAATATCGTGAAAATGGCTATACTGCCCAAAGTAATTTACAGAATCAACGCTATCCCCATCAAGCTACCATTGACTTTCTTCACAGGACTGGAAAAAACCACCATGAACTTCATATGGAATCAAAAGAGAGCCCGCATAGCCAAGTCAATTCTAAGCATAAAGAACACAGCGGGGGGCATCACACTACAAGATGTCAAACTATACTACAAGGCTACAGTAACCAAAACAGCATGGTACTGGTCCCAAAACAGAGATATAGACCAATGGAACAGAACAGAGGCATCGGAGGCAACACAACATATCCACAACCATACAATCTTTGATAAACCTGACAAAAACAAGCAATGGGGAAAGGATTCCCTGTTTAATAAATGGTGTTGGGAAAACTGGCTAGCCATGTGCAGAAAGCAGAAACTGGACCCCTTCCTGACCCCTTAAACTAAAATTAATCCAGATGGATTAAAGACTTAAACATAAGACCTGGCACCATAAAAACCCTAGAAGGAAATCTAGGCAAAACCATCCAGGACATAGGAGTAGGCAAAGTCTTCATGAACAAAACACCAAAAGCATTGGCAACAAAAGCCAAAATAGACAAATGGGACCTAATGAAACTCCACAGCTTCTGCACGGCAAAAGAAACAGTCACTAGAGTGAATCGGCAACCAACAGAATGGGAAAAAATTTTTGCAGTTTACCCATCTGACAAAGGGCTGATATCCAAAATTTACAAAGAACTCAAACAGATTTACAGGAAAAAAAAACAAACAAGCCCATTCAAAATTGGGCAAAGAATATGAACAGACACTTTACGAAAGAAGACAGATATGAGGCCAACAATCATATGAAAAAATGCTCATCGTCACTGGTCATCAGGGAGATGCAAATCAAAACCACGTTGAGATCCCATCTCACGCCAGTTAGAATGGCAATCATTAAAAAATCTGGAGACAACAGATGCTGGAGAGGATGTGGAGAAATAGGAACACTTTTACACTGTTGGTGAAAGTGTAAATTAGTTCAACCATTGTGGAAGACAGTGTGGCGATTCCTCAAGGCCTTAGAAATAGAAATTCTATTTGACACAGCAATCCCATTACTGGGTATATATCCAAAGGACTATAAATCGTTCTACTATAAGGACACATGCACACGAATGTTCATTGCAGCACTGTTTACAATAGCAAAGACCTGGAATCAACCCTAATGCTTATTGATGATAGACTGGATTGGGAAAATGTGGCACATATACACCATGGAATATTATGCAGCAATCAGAAATGATGAGTTTGTGTCGTTTGTAGGGACATGGATGAATCTGGAGAACATCATTCTCAGCAAACTGACACAAGAACAGAAAATGAAACACCGCATATTCTCACTCATAGGCAGGTGATGAAAAATGAGAACACATGGACACAGGGAGGGGAGTACTAAACACTGGGGTCTATTGGGGGAAAAGGGGAGGGCCAGTGGGAGGGGGAGGTGGAGAGGGATAGCCTGGGGAGAAATGCCAAAAGTGGGTGAAGGGGAGAAAGCAAGCAAAACACACTGCCATGTGTGTACCTATGCAACTGTCTTGCATGTTCTGCACATGTACCCCAAAACCTAAAATGCAATAAAAAATAAATAAATAAATTTTAAAAAAAGAAATAAAGACAAATCAAAAAGGATCCTTACAACTCGATAACATTGTAAACTATCTAATTAATGAGTAAAGGATTATTATTTGAACAAATATTTTAATAAAGATAAGTATGAATGACAAACACATTTGAAGAGATGCTCAACATAATCAGTCATCAGGGAAATGTAAATTCAATTTAAACTAAAGTGAGATACCTAATAGAATAAATGGAAAAAGAGAAGACAGTACAAAGTGCAGAGCACTTTGACTTTTCATATGTGACTTGTGGAAATAAAACATCTTTGGAAAACTGTTTGGCAGCGGTTTTTTTGTTTTGAATTTTTTGAATTATACCTTATGTGCTGGGGTACGTACAGGTTTGTTACATAGGTATGCACGTGCCATGGTGGTTTGCTGCATCCATCACCCCATCATCTATATTAGGTATTTCTCCTAATGCTATCCCTCCCCTAGTCCCCCATCCCCTGACACGCCTTGGTGTGTGATGTTACTATGAAGCCATAAAATATGATGAGTTCATGTCCTTTGCAGGGAATGGATAAAGCTGGAAACTATCATTCTCAGCAAACTAACACAAGAACAGACAACCAAACACCACATGTTTTCACTCATAAGTGGTTATTGAACAGTAAGAACACATGGTGATTTTTTATAAAGTTAAATCCTAGGATGCAACAATTCTGCTTCTTAGTATGTACTTAGAAGATATGAAAACATATCTTCACACAAAGGGCTGTATAAAATGTTTATAGCAGTTTTATTCAGAATAGCTGAAACTACAGAAACAAAACCAAACAGAGCAAAAACTCAAAAGCTCATCAAGTGATCAACGGATAAATTGAGGAACATGTTTACAATGGAATACCACTTGTTCAAAAAAATTGAATTACTGACACATGCAACACCTTCATTAATATAAAAAAGAATTAAGCTAAATGAAAGAAACTAGATATAAAGGGATACCTATGTGCGAATCCTGTGGCATTTTAAAGAAGGTAAAACTATAAGCATAAAATCAAGATTAGAGATTGCCTAGGGGGGCAAGAGTGGAGAACAGAGCATTGTGGAACTCTCCATCCAGTTATGTAGATATTCTACATCTTGATTGTGGTGGTGGTTACATGACTGTATACAATTGTCAAAATTCTGCACTGAGCACTTAACTGAAAAAGAATGAATGCTAATGTATTTAAGATCTACATCAATACACATGACCTATTTAAAAATGGGGATTTAAGTAGTTTTCTTTTATGTAGCTATCCGACCCTGGGAAATCTATTATTTTTTTTAAGTCTCTGAATCTTAGCTTCAGTAAATAATTGTTTTAAGCTAAGTAAGCCTAAATGTTCCATCTGATAATAGCAATTACATTAACTCTTACTCAGTGAATCAGCTGGATGAATTAACCACACTTCACTGCTTTTTAACTTACTGGTTGAATGTTTTTATCCAAAATTTCCACAGCCCTTGTATTTCAGAGACAATCTGTAAAGGAAGTATCTGGAGCGTACATCCCCAATTGCTCAATTACTGAGAAATACTAGAATAAGAAAAACTCCTATCTTAAAGTCTAGATCCAAAAGCAAACTGGCTTTTCTCTAAAGACTATTGTCAAAGAGATTGAAGCACATCCTTATCATAAGAGAAAGTGCTCAGAGCTTGGCTAAGTTCATATCGTTTTAGTTTGGGGATGTTCCATAAAAATATAGTAAGAGAATGAAAATTATAGATAAAGAAACTAACTAAATTGTTCTTCCTCTGGTTACTAGCAGCAATGAATTTTATTAACATATAAAATTATATTTCATGTCACATAAATGATTCAAAAAATGATAATCGAAAATACTAAAAGTAAGAAAACTTTCAAAGGGGTGCAGACTAATATCTAAGCAATACCATATTTCTGAGGATGAATTTGTATTTTATGATTAGATATGGGTTAAAACATAGCATTTTCTGTGAGGAGCAAAATTATAGCATCTCATAGAAAGTTTTTTTTTAATATAAGAAATCTTCCCTATTTAATCTGGGCAGCAAATCACTATGGCACATATTTATCTATGTAGCAAATCTGGCACATGTAACCCTGACCTAAAATAAAATAAAATAAAAAATCCCTCTTTAAAAATTCATCTTTCTGCTAAAACAAACACTTTGTCATCAGGGATTGTGTATTTATTTCTTCTCTGCCTCCTTAGCACACAGCACAGCGTCTAACATTGTATATACTGTATGTATATACAGTATAGCTTCATATTAATGTTTTTAAGAAATAAATTCTGGACTGTTTAAATAACTTAATCACTTACTAACATCACATTCACCAATCTTAATCATAAAGCAGCTCCTGTGTTTAAAGGCAAATGACAGCAATAAGCTACATTTGTGGGTAAAACTAAAAATGAGTTTTTAATATATAAGAGTTTCAGACAGGACTGTGATGCTTAATTCTGATGAAGGTAATAGTTTCTGAACATTAACTTTGTGCTTAATTGCTTAAAAGATCTGAAACTCTGCCCTGACTTTAAGTTGCTCTGTCGTAATTGTCTTGATTTCTGGAGATACCAAGCTTCTTTTCTCCTGACTGATGATATGAATTTCTAGTTCATGTATTCAATTTGAAGTATAGCAGATGATTTAGCACAGTCATTCACCTCATCTACCAAGATGTCAGTAGGGGACTTACCCTTGTCCCTTCCATCTCCAAATAACTATGTAGCTCTGATTTTATTAACTAAATATCCTATTTCCCAAATCCATTTCCTCCTCTCAGCTCCTATCACCATTCTCACTATTGTTCATATGCTGACTGCAGATGTTCTGAAGGCTTTCAGTCTTGTCCATTTACAGCCATTCACCATATCCCTTCCAAAATCATCTGCCCATGGTCCAGCATTTACTATTTGACTCTACCACTGATTGCTCATTAGTGACTCCAAACTGGCTACAAGTTCAATCTTCAACCCATGTCTAACCATAAAATACAAAAATGTTGTCATATACCTTGTAGGCTCTACCTAATCTGGCCTTGCCTATTGCTAGCCTAATTCCTACCTGCCTGGTGCCTCAAGTGATACACACCAACAGGTGATGATATATTCAATTCTTTGCATGAATTTTGTTTCTTGCCTCTTTGACACAGTTTTTACTATTCTTCCTGAAACAGCTTTCATCTCTAATACATAATCTATGAAATAGTTTGAACTTGTTTAAAATTTTCAAGAATTATCTTCCCCAAAATTCTCTTGCTAGCCATAACCTCCAAGTCTAGATGAGCTATTTGACCATTCTACTTCTATAATATTCTGTGCCTATCTTTACCATTACATTTTCCACAGTGTAGTACAATCATCTTTCTATTATAGTTTCCCTCATTCTGTTTAGGTTGATGGAACCTCAAGGTTATACACTGCATTTTACTTTCCTTATATTCACAGTGCCTAAAATAATATTTGGCATATGACAGGTATTCAATAAATGCTTATAAAACATAGAAATGAATACATGAGTGTTTGAAGTGCCAGTTAACCACTTGGCAAATCAATTTCTTCATATCCTTATGAATTCCTCTTAACTAGGACACATTAAAAAGAGTGACATTTAGTATCTGGAACAACACAATAGAATGTGCTGATTTCTAATTTCTACAATAGCCTCCTACTACAACATAAGGCAGCAATTATATTTAAGTACATATAATAGACTAGAATAACAGCAATAACCTATACTTGTATAAGAAATTTAATTTTTTAATATACTAGATCATCAGCCAGAATTTTAATGCTTGCTTTGGATAAAAATTGTTAATTGACCAAATATTAACTACCTGCTTAATTACCTAAAAGATATGAAACTTTTCCTTGACTTTAAATCAATTGCTATTGTGCTGTATTGTGTTGATCACAAAAAATGGTTTAGTTTTTTCTTTATTTTTGGCAAAGCAAAGCAAACAAACAGAAACGAATTCTGTAGAAATCCAAGATTAAATGTGCTCCTACTTTAGAAGTTTCAGGGCCACTCCCCTAAAATTGTGCTATTCAAGGTTAATTACTAATAAAAAAGAGAATTGTTGCAAGTAATCTTAAATGTAGAATTTGATGTAACATGTACTGTGTTAATTACATCTAAAAATATTCCAAAGATCTTTCCTTTAACACATACACATCTGTTGGCATATGCAAAGATTATCTTGGATTCCACAATAAACTGAATGTTTTCAGTGAAAAAAGATCTGTAATATGACAACAGACTACAAAAGATAATTGTTTTAAAAATGTTAATGTCTGTCAGCAAATTGCTTTGGTATTTATCAAAGCTTCAGCATTTGTATTTTTTTGTCTTGACATCAGTATTCATTCTTATGACCTCTAAATGAAAGATACAGATGATCAATAAAAATTATTTAAAATCTAAATTTAATATCAACCCTGAGCACACACAGTGATCAAAATTATTTTGTGGTGGTAAAGCCTGTTGATCAGATTCTTTCATTATCTGTCTTCTTAATTGCTGTGTATTAAATGTAGTTTACTAAGAAACCATCTATAATATCAGAGCAATAGATTATGGTACAGTCAATCATCACAACATACAATTTACTTGTTCTTCAAACAGCTCCTGTCTATTGCCAGGCACTGTGCTAAACAGGAAAGGAAGATAAATAACTGGAATGTGATCCTTGCTCAAAGAAACGCAGTTTTGCAGACCAATAACTTTAGAAGAAAGAAGTTTGAAGAACATTAATTTTAATTCAGCCAATATAGCCTAAGCATTCAGACAAATTACAATAATAAAGATAACCATATAATAGTAGGTGAAAGAAATAAGCATAAAAATCTATACTTCCATTTATTTTTAGAATGTAAAAATATTTCAAAAGTTTATCATTAACCAAATATGTAACAAAAAATGATCAGTGGTACAGTGTATCAGTTTGGTGGGAGCAACCCTTACTATTTGTGAGGCAGGCATACTTAAATGTAAGTGGAATTGGCATATCTGTGTGGTGCTATTTGAGAAACTCCTAAAAAGGCTTGTCCTCCTTGTGGGACACCCAAAGTCCTGAATTCTAGCCTTAAAGATATATTCCCCTAGGACAAACATTGCTACTTCAACTGAACCTTTGTGAAGTACATACCCAAGAGGGAGAAGGAGAGAAGGAGCATTACAAATTTGTCTTCCAATATATTTTTCTGTTGTATTGAGATGTAAATTTTTCCCTTGTTGCTGAATATAGAGGTTGACCCTACTCCCTGAGAGTAGTTTATTAATGGTAAAAGTAGGAACATACTACCAGTTTTTTACGTACTGATTATTCTACCGCATAGAGAAGAAATAGTATCTTTGTACCATTTGTCGTGTTTCAGTTTTAAGAAACTGTTAATTTAGACAACATATTGAAGCTCTGACAGAAACATTTAAGCTCTTCCAGCCTAGGCTGGCATCATGCAACCTAAATGTGGGGAAATTGTTTATTTCTTCCTTTCTTGTATTTATATGGAAATATTTGAGGAAACTTTGGAAAAGCTGAATTGAGGTTTACTAGGCAGAAATAGTTTTGAACTAAAGGTAACTGATTTGATGTTGTACACTAACAGTTTTATTTATTATTCCATTTATACATATCCTTATGTATTTTTGTCTGCAATTGATAGAGGTGCTGAAAATTCCCACTGATTATTGATGTCTATTTTAATTTTATTTCTGTTCATTTTATGAAGCTATCTTTGTAAGTACATGAAATTTTGAATTATTGTATTTTCTTGGGGGATTTAATCTTCTATCATGTTGCATCCCTGTTAATCTCTGGTAATGCTTCTTTGTTATAGGCTACATTATATATAGTTACACCAGATTTTTAGAGGTCAGTTTTTCTATAATACATCTTTTCTATCTTTTCCCTTTCATTTTTTTTGTTTTTGCTTGTAAGAAACATATAGTGGATAGTTTCAAAATTAATCTGACAGTTGTTTTATTTTAATAGTATGTTCCATTTACATTTAATGCAATTATTGATCTATTTTAATTTGTATTTACCATTTTGTTATTTTTTTACCCCACATATTTTCTGTCTTGCCATCTTTAGAAATGATCAATGTTTGATTTTGGCCTAATTTGTTATTTATATATTCTTTTACTATACATTTAGTGATTATACAAAGAATACCAATATCATCCTTGACTTATCAATGTCCAATAAAAAATAGTAGTGGTTTATAATATTCTTTGCAAACAATGCTAATACCTTAATGTTTACATTTTATTTATGAATTCTCAAATTTCGTGTTATTGTAGTCCGGCAATTTAATTTTATATCTACCTTAAAACACATATGACATGATCATACTTGGGTTTTTAAAAATCTTAATATTTACTTTTGCCTATACTTCTGCATTTCTGTTGTTCATTATGTACTTTCCATATTTCTGTAATGCTACCTGGGGTCACTTTCTATTGTCTGAAATCCTCCCTTTAGTATTTTATTTTAGTGCAGTGTTGCTAGTGACGAATTCTCTTAGTTATTTGCCTAGAAAGGTCTTTAATTTGCCCTCTTCTACAAAACATTATGTTTGCTTAGTATAAAATTCTGGGTTAACAGTTACATTTTCAGCAATTTAAAGATGCCATTCCATTGCATTGTAGCTTCCATTTTTTTTACATTGAGAAGTGAACCATAAGTCTTCTGTGGCTTAAAGTCCTTTTATTTTACCTGCTTCTAATATTTCTCTTTATCTTTAGTCATCAACAGTTTTACTATGATGCACCTAGATATTTTTTTCTTGCTGAAGGTTTATATTATGAAATAATAACTCTGGATTTTGTACATTTGAGAAAATTCTTAGCCGTCATCTATTTAATACTACCACAATCTTCTTCTCTCTTTTCTTTGAAGATATCCAATTATATGGATTTTGACATGTATTTCCTGTCCCATATGTGTCTTATATTATTTTCTGTTTATTTCTCTCTGCATGCATCAATATAGTTATTTTCTATAACTCTACATTCTAAATAAGCACTATCCAATATAAATAAAATGCAAGCAACAACATGTGAGTTCTCTATTAGCTACATTCTAAAAAACAAAAAGGAAAAATTAATTTTAACCATATATTTTATTTAACTCAAAATGGTATAATTTTAATATGTAATCAATATTAAAATAATAATGAGATATTTTACTTTCTTAAACTAAGTTTTTGAACTTCTATCTGTATTTTTCACTGACAGCACATCTTGTTTCAAAATAGCCATTTTCCAAATGCTCAATAGTGTTTACCATTTTCACAGTAATCTCATTAAGTATGCTCTGCTATTTAATTCTTACTTTCAATAATTATATTGTCAAATATGTACTTTTCATTTGATTCTTTTAAAAGCCTTTCGAAATCTTAAGAAAAAATTCCATCTCAACATCTGTTTTCTTAAATAATCACAGCTGCTTAAAAATGCTTATCTGATAACTTACAAAGATCTGTTTCCATTATGCAGTTTGTCTCCATTTGGTTCATTTTCTTGGTATGCCTGTGACTTTTTACTAATTTTCAGACAATGTGTATGAAAATTGCAGAAATTTTCTCCAAAGTAAATTTCTCTTATCTTCTGTAAGGCGGCTAGAACAGAAAAATCTCTTCTCATTGTCATCAGGTTTGGGGTTGCAGTTTATTTTCAGTCTTTAAGATTCTGAAGATGTTGGGTTTATCCGCTACTTTTAATGTATAGCCCTCTGGCAGAGAGTATGGGTGGAGAATTTACCAGGGTCTTCAACTTTGGTAAAACAAGAACTCCAGCTTTTTCTTCTTGGCACTGTAAGTCTTCCAAGAGTTCTTATGAGGTTTCTATTTCTTTGTCTTTACATACGATTGGCCTGTACAGTTTAATAATTCACAGAAATATTGAAGAAAAGTGCAACTCAGAAAATTAGGCTCACCTTTACATGATTCCTTTCTCTCCAAAGTCTTAGTTCTAGCTGCCAATATTAATTTCCATCTCCTTTGTCCCGAATCAGTAAAATCACAAAGTCTCTGCCATTTCCTCTGTCTTATATCGGATTTCCTCTGCCCAACTTTTTAGACTGTCATTCACTATTTATGATTTAACACTTAACCAATGACAAGGAGGCACTGGGATCACGTCAGTGGAATTATCTTCTTACTGAATTCATGGCCTTTCAGTTTCTGAATGCCTTTGAGACTCAGGCTTTCCACACAATTGCTGCTGTTGTTTTTCAGCTGTTCTTAATGTTAGTGCTGGTTTGTTACAAACTACTCTCTCTTAGCTAGAAGCAGACATTCCAAAAATATATTTTTCACTTTGTATTGATTCATATGTTGGGAATTTCAACTAAGTGGATATTTTTCTAAACCACAAGAGAGTAAGCTTTTTGCTGTTTTGATTAAATTATATTATAATTTCTAATATTATTGTATTGTGTTCAGAGAATGTGACCATTACAACTCTTACATCAGGGAATTATCAAGTCATAAAAAATGAAGCCTTTCCATCTTCAGAAAAGGAAAGGAATCAGTTTGTTATTGGTAGAAAATGTACATTTCACGTGTAGTTAGAGATACTCGAGTTCCCACTGGATGGCTTTTATTTTCTGTAGAAAGTGCGAAGCAATAGTATCCTCTACAATAGAGTATCCTCTATTGCTCTGCAGCAAATTATCACAAGCCATTTAAAATATCAAACACATATTATGTTAATGTTTCTCTGAGGCACAAATCTGGCCATGGCTTAGCTGGGCCCTCTACTTCAAAACTCACTAGACTGAAAGCAAGGTATCAGTCAGATTGCCTTTGCATATGGAGACTTGCCTGAGATGCCTCTGCTTCTAAGCTCTTTCAAGTAGCTAGTAAATAAATTTCATTACATTTGTAGTAATTCAATACATTCATTGCACCTTCTTCAAGGCAAGCAGGAAAATTTCTCTGACCTCTACACTCATTTAACAGGCTCACCTGATTAAGTCAGGCTCACTTGGGACAATTGCCCTCTTTCATTAACTTACAGGCAGCTGATTAGGGACTTGATTTACACACTCAAACGGATGCAATTATACAAGTACGTAGGTCATGAGGCTACCTTAGTAGGATTGTGATTACCCACACGCAGAAATTTTGAAACAGGCTCTCCCTTTTTGAATCGGTCACACTGAAGAATGTTAGAGAAAATTAACTATTTAGTATAATTTGAAGGCATCAGTTACAGCTTCAACTAATAAAAAAAACACCCATTTATAACGGCCATTACTATGGTTTTTTGGAAATGGTATAAATTCACCCATGAAGAGATGGGGAAGAAACTATGCCCCTTCACTTGAATCTAGATAAACTTTTGACTTACTTGTAACCAACAAAATTTGGTAGAAGATACTGTGTAACTTCCAAGACTAAGTCAGATTAGATTATGTAGATCCTGCTTTGTTTTCCAGAACATTTATTTCTGGAGTCCTGATCCACTATGTAAAAAAAAATCGAATTTCTCAGAATATTCATGTTATCAGAAAGCTGATGTGGTTTGGCTGTGTCCCCACCCAAATCTCATCTTAAATCATAGCTCCCAGAATTCCCATGGGTTGTGGGAGTGACCTGGTGAGAGACAACTGAATCATGAGACAGTTTCCCCTATACTGTTCTCGTAGTCATTACATCTCAAGAGATCTGATAATTTCATAAGGGGTTTCTTCTTTCACTTGGCTCTCATTTTCTCTTATCTGCCACCATGTAAGTAAGATGTGCCTTTCACCTTCTGCCATGATTGTGAGGTCTGCCCAGACACAGTTCCACTCACAGTGAGTCCATTAAACCTCTTTTTCTTAATAAATTACTGAGTCTCAGGTATGTCTTTATCAGCAGCATGAAAACAGCATAATACAGTAAATTGGTATCAATACAGTGGGTTGCTGCTATAAAGATACCCAAAAATGTGAAAGCGACTTTGAAATTCAGTAATAGCCAGAAGTTGGAACAGTTTGTAGGGCTTAGAAGAAGACAGAAAAATGTGGGAAAGTTTGGAGCTTCCTGGAAACTTGTTGAATGGCTTTGACAAAAATGCTGATAATTGTATGAACAATGAAATCCAGGCTGAGGTAGTCTCAGAGATGAGAAACTTGTTGGGAACTGGAGTAAACGTGACTCTTGCTATGGTTTAGCAAAGACACTGGTGGCATTTTGCTTCTCCCTTAGAGATTTGTGAATCTTTGAACTTGAGGGAGATGATTTATGGTGTCTGGCAGAAGAAATTCCCAAGCAGCAAAGCATTCAAAAGGTGACTTGGTGTTGTTAAAGGCATTTGGTTTTACAAGAGAAAGAGAACATAAAAGTCTGGAAAATTTGCAGCTTGATGATGCAATAGAAAAGTAAAACCCATTTTCTGAGAAGAAATTTAAGCCACCTGCAGAAATTTGCATACATAGGGAGGAACCAAATGTTAGGCACAAAGACAATGGGAAAAATGTCTCCAGGGCATGTCAGAGGCCTTTGCAGCAGCCCCTCCCATTACAGGCCTGGAGGCCTAGGAGGAAGAAATGGTTTCCTGGTTTAGGCCTAGGCACCCCTACTGTGTGCAGCCTAGGGACTCGGTGCCCTGTCTCACAGCCCCTAGCCATGGCTAAAAGGGGACAAGGTACAGCTTGGGCTATGGCTTCAGGATGTGCAAGTCTCAGGCCTTGGCAGCTTCAATGTGGCGTTCACGGGTGCACAGAAGTCAATAACTGAGGTTTGGAACATCCACTTACATGTCAGAAGATGTATGGAAATGCCTAGATGTGGAGGCAGAAGTTTGCTCCAGGGGCAGAGCCCTCATGGATAACCTCTGCTAAGACCATGCAGAAGGAAAATGTGGAGTTGAAGCTCCCACATAGAGTCCCCACTGGGGCACTGCCAAGTGGAGCTGTGAAAAGAGGGCCACCATCCTCCAGATCCCAGAATGGTAGATACACTAACAGCTTGCACAATGTGCCTGGAAAAGTCACAGAAACTCAATGCCAGCCCATGAAAGCAGCCAAGAGGGAGACTACCCTGCAAAACCACAGAGGTGAAGCTGCCCAAAACCATTGGAACCCACCTTTTATATTAGTGTGACCTGGATGTGAGACATAGAGTCAAAGGAGATCATTTTGGAGCATTAAGATTTGACCACACTGCTGGATTTTGGACTTGCATAGGGCCTTTATCCCTTTTGTTTTAGCCAATTTCTTTCTTTTGGAATGGGTATATATACCAATGCCTGTACTCCCATTGTAACTAGGAAGTAACTAACTTCCTTTTGATTTTCAGGCTCATAGGCAGAAGGAACTTGCCTTATCTCAGATGAGACTTTGAACTGGGGCCATTTGAGTTAATACTGAAATTAGTTAATACTTGGAGGGACTGTTGGGAAGTCATAACTTGTTTTGAAATGAGAGGACATGAGATTTGGGAGGGGCCAGGGGCAGAATAAAATCTCATCTCAAATTGTAGCTCCCATAATTTGCACATGTTGTGGGATAGACCCAAAGGGAGATAATTTAATCATGGGGTGGTTTCCCTTATACTGTTGTCATGGTAGTGAATAAGTTTCATGAGATCTGATGATTTTATAAGGCATTCCCCCTTTTACTTGGCTCTCATTCTCTGTCAGCTGCCATGTTAGACATTCCTTTGCTCTCCCTTGCTCTGCCACCATGATTGTGAGGCCTCTCCAGCCAGGTGGAACTGCGAGTCCATTAAACATCTTTTTCTTTCTAAATTACCCAGTCTCGGGTATGTCTTTATCAGCAGCATGAAAATGGACTAACATAGAAGCCCAAATTACATGAAGAAAACATGCATAGGTATGCTGGATGACAATGCCATCCAAGGTCCCAGTCAATAGCCAGCATTAATTACCAAACATCTGAGTGAAAATATCATCAGATGATTCCAGTGCCCAGCAGCCAAATCACCTCTCAGCTGTCAAGTCTCTTCTGCTATGACTCTCTCTATTAAGAGACAGAGACAAACCGTCCCTGCTAGGCGCTGTGTAAGTGTGTGACCCAGAAATTGATGAACATAATAAAGTAGTGGCTTTAAACTCCTGAACTGACATAATCAGATATGCAGCAATAGTAACTTGACTAGGCATCAATTTGAAGATAGTTTGAGTTTCTTCATACTACTCAGGAAGCGTTATCTAGTCAGTACTGAATTGCCCAACACGGAGACTTATTTTTAGAAAAAGCAAGGAAGCATTTATGGGGAAAATCATAATTTTTAGATGTTTTGCATTTATTATTTAAAACTGTACTTTTTAAGTTTTATGTGGTGAAGTATGAGAGTAAGCATTATTATTTCAACGTTAGTACCTCAAAAGACCTTAATCCAATTGAGAGTATATGAGGTGTAAACTCCAAAAATCTGAGACAAATCATCTAGGAAGTTTATTTTGCCAAAGTTAAATTTGCACACCCATGACACAGCCTCAGCAGGTCCAGATGACATGTGCCAAAGGCAATCAGAGCACAGCTTGGTTGCATTCCTTTTAGGGAGACATGAGACATCAATCAACATATGTAAGATGAACATTGGTTCCATCCTGAAAGGTGGGATATCTCAAAGCAAAGGCAGGAAAACTCAAGCAGGGAGTGGACTTCCAAGTCATAGGTAAATAATAGACAAAAGGTTGCATTCTTTTGAGTTTCTGATTAGCCTTTCCAAAGGTGGCAATCAAATATGCATTTATCTCAGTGAGCAGAGGGATGACTTTGAATAGAAGGGAGGCAGGTTTGCCTTAAGCAGTTCCCAGCTTGATGTTTCCCTTTAGCTTAGTGATTTGGGGTTCCCAAGATTTTTATAGAGGTAAGAGAGTGATATCTAGAGTAAATGCATTGCATGTATAGGCAATGGATGAACATGAAGTTGAGGATTTGAGCAAATGAATGACTGAAATGATTGACATGTGATCTAGGCTGACCAATGATCTGCTGACTTAGTCAAACGTGGCAGTTACTAGGTGGTGATAATGAGGATGGGTGGAAGACAGAGGATTTAAGAGATCACAATCCTCAAAGGAACAGGGTTTTCAAGAGAGTAAAATAACAATGCCCTGGAAATACCACTGTGCTGGCAGGAAAAGGCAGCTACCACTTCTTTATCCTGGTTTGCATGGGGTGTCAAAGAAATGAGCAGCATCTGTTTAAGTTAGATGCAGTCGAAATAGTGCCCTTCATGCACATGAATATATATTGAAGCACTGTTTATAATAGCAAAGACTTGGAACCAACCCAAATGCCCACTGATGATAGACTGAACAGGGAAAATGTGGCACATATACACCACGGAATACTATGCAGCCATAAAAAATGATGAGTTCATGTCCTTTATAGGGACATGGATGAACCTGGAAACCATGATTCTCAGCAAACTGACACAAGAACAGAAAATCAAACGCCACATGTTCTCACTCATAGGTGGGTGTTAAACAATGAGAACACATGGACACAGGGAGAGGAGCATCACACTCTGGGGTCTGTTGGAGGAAACTAGGGGAGGCACAGTGGGGGGTAGGTAGTTGGGGAGGGGTAACATGTGGAGAAGTGCCAAATATAGGTGATGGGGAGGAAGGCAGCAAACCACATTGGCATGTATGTACCTATGCAACAATGTTGCATGTTTTTCACATGTACCCCAAAACCTAAATGCAATAAAAATATATTTATTTTTCTTAAAAAAAGAAAGAAATAGTGTCCTTACAAGGCAGCGAATTTTCAGTAAAAGACAAGAGGTAGCAGAGGTAGTTAACATAGTGTCCAGATGATACAATGGAAAGTTTGGAAAATAACAGAATAGTGAGCCAAGAAGTAGCTTGAATATTATGGTGGTAAGAATATATCACAAAAGAAAATCAGTTACAATATGGTGAGTTCAATAGACAGTTGCCAAAATAATCAACATCAGCAAACCACTGTTGACTGAGGACTCTCAGGAGGAGGAAGTCATGGTCTGGATTACTGGTAGTTGCAAGAAGTTCTAAAGTAAGCATGGAGACATCACAGGATAAATATAGTGCCAGGGCTCTGACTGCATGTTAGAATAATATTTGCCTTAGTTGAAAGGTAAGAATTTAGGCTTCTTAAATAAATCTTCATTTCTAATTATATCTTTTATTAATATAAGATGGATATCTTTGTCTTGAGAGTTTTTGCTTTGAATCCTATTAACATCATTATCCTTTGCATTCATTACTAGATTTTAAATAATACCTTTTTTATATATTTCTTGTTCATAAAAGATTAACTGGGACATGTTTCATATAAATAACAAATAATTTTAATCCAATTAGAGTCTTTCAAGGTTAATGTAATTTTCATTTACCTTTTGAAATAAAATGCTTGGTTTTCATTTATGCTATCTTGTTCTCTTATGCGTATCTCTTTACACATTCTTACGACTAGTGATTTTCTCCTTGTTTCCTCTGATGCTTTGGAATGTATGCATCCTGTTTTATAACTACCAAAATTTGATTTAAATAAATCTAAAGGTAAAATTTAAATAATTCTTTTAATAAAATGAGCTAATATATAAAAAGAACAAAGACCAATGACTATCAAATAGCATTAGATATAAATACTAAATATATTTCTTTTTCCCCCCCAAAAATTACATGTTTTTATTTTCTTTTTTTTTTTCCAAATATTTATTTTAGGTACAAGGGGTACATGTGCAGGTTTGTAACATGGATGAATTGCATATTGCAAGAGTTTGTTATACAGATAATTCTGTCACTCAGGTAATCAGCATAATACCTAATAGGAAGTTTTTCAGTCCTTCCCCTTCTCCTACTCCCTCAAGTAGGCTCCAGGGTCTATTTTCTCTTCTTTGTGTCCATGCGTACTCAATGTTTAGTTGGGAACTTATAAGTGAGAACATATGGTATCCTGCATTAATTCATTTATCATACTGATCTCTAGTTCCATCCATGTATCTGCAACAGACATGATTTTGTCCTTTTTTATAGCTGTGTAGTATTCCATGATGCATATGTACCACATCTTATTTATCCAGTTCACCACTGATGGGCATGTAGGTTGATTCTATGTCTTTGCTATTGTGAATAGTGCAGTAATAAACATACAAGCAAAAGTGTCTTTATGGTAGAATAGTTTGTATTTTGGGGGGTTACATACTCATTAATGGGATGGTTGGGTCAAACAGTAGTTCTGTTTTAAGTTCTTTAAGATATCTTCAAACACCTTTTCACAGTAGTTGAACTAACTTACAGTCCTATTAGTAGAGTACAAACATTACCTTTTCTCTACAACCATAGCTGCATCTTATTTTTTTAAAATTTTTGTTAATAACCCTTCTGACTGGTATCAGATGGTATCTCATTGTGGTTTTGATTTGCATTTTCCTAACGACTAGTGATATTGAACATTATTTTTATATGTTCATTGGCTGCCTACATGTCTTCTTCTGAGCAGTATGTGTTTATGTCCTTTGCCTATTTTTTAATGGGCTTGTTTGCTTTTTGTTTGCAGATTTCTTTACAATAGCAAAGACATGGAATCAACCTAAATGTCCATCAGTCAGACTGGATTAAAAAAATGTGGTGCCTATACACCATGGAATACTATGCAGCCATAAAAAACGATGAGTTTGTGTCATTTGTAGGAACACGGATGAACCTGGAAACCATGGTTCTCAGCAAACTGACACAAGAACAGAAAAATAAACACTGCATGTTCTCACTCATAAATGGGAGCTGAACATTGAGAACACGTGGACACAAGGAGAGGAACAACACACTGGGGCTTGTCAAGGGGACAGGGGAAGTGAGAAGATTAGGGAAAAACAGCTCATGCGTACTGGGCTTATTACCTAGCTGATGGCTTGACAGGTGCAGCAAACCACGATAGCACATGTTTATCTATGAAACAAACCTGTACATCCAGCATATGTATCTCAAGGCTAAAAAAAATAAAATAAATTTTGTTTAGCTTATAAATTAAATTATTCTCAGAAGAATTCTGTACTTGTGAATCATTCTTTCTCTTGTTCTGTAGTTTTTAATGGGCCCCTTTAAAAAAATCTTTATCCTCAGAGAATATGGAATCTGTGCAAACGTTCTATTTTTAAATAAATGGAGAAGTGGATTGCTTTTGTCTCACTCTCAGTCTGTTGATATGACCACTAACTGCAGTGTACAGACCTCCAATGGTGAGCAGATTAACATGTACACCTCCAAGTTTCCATCATCCTTCTATCCAGGTTATGTCTGCTCTTCGGTAGTTCTATCTTCCTCTTGTTTTCACAGCATGACTTTCTGTTACCCTGGAATAGCCCTAATTCCTAGTGGTTATTCCTTCCAGGGCTCTTTCTGTTTCTTCCTTTCCCATAGTGCTTGTTCAATACTCAATAAATATTTCACAAATATGTAATTTAATTGTCTACTATATGCCAAGTATTCTGCTTGGTGCCAACATAGAGTGGTGATCAAGATAAACACAGAGCAAATTATACCCATCACCCATGAAGCATATTGATCAAAGAGGTATGCAATGAAATAACCAAACATAGAAACATAAACACGATTAATAAGGCTCTGATGAATGCCATTTAATTATTAATTCATTTAGTCAATGAATATTCATTAAATGCCTTCTTTTTTATTGCATTTTAGGTTTTGGGGTACAGTGCAGAACATGCAAGATAGTTGCATAGGTACACACGTGGCAGTGTGATTTGCTGTCTTCCTCCCCTTCACCCACATGTGGCATTTCTCCCCATCCTATCCCTCCCAAGCTCCCCTCCACTGTCCCTCCCCTAATCCCCCTCAATAGACCCCAGTGTGTAGTGCTTCCCTCCCTGTGTCCATATGTTCTCATTATTCATCACCTACCTATGAGTGAGAATATGCGGTATTTCATTTTCTGTTCTTGTGTCAGTTTGCTGAGAATGATGTTCTCCAGATTCATCCATGTCCCTACAAAGGAAACAAACTCATCATTTTTGATTGCTGCATAATATTCCATGGTGTATATGTGCCACATTTTCCCAGTCCAGCCTATCATTATTGGGCATTTGGGTTGGTTCCAGGTCTTTGCTATTGTAAACAGTGCTGCAATGAACATTCATGTCCATGTGTCCTTATAGTAGAACGATTTATAGACCTTTGGATATATACCCAGTAATGGGATTGCTGGGTCAAATGGAATTTCTATTTCTAGGTCCTTGAGGAATCGCCACACTGTCTTCCACAATGGTTGAACTAATTTACATTCCCACCAGCAGTGTAAAAGTGTTCCTTTTTCTCCACATCCTCTCCAGCATCTGTTGTCTCCAGATTTTTTAATGATCGCCATTCTAACTGGCGTGAGATGGTATCTCAATGTAGTTTTGATTTGCATTTCTCTGATGACCAGTGATGATGAGCATTTTTTCATATGTTTGTTGGCCTCATGTATGTCTGCTTTTGTAAAGTGTCTGTTCATATCCTTTGCCCATTTTCTAGTGGGCTTGTTTGTTTTTTTCTTGTAAATCTGTTTGAGTTCTTTGTAAATTCTGGATATCAGCCCTTTGTCAGAAGGGTAAACTGCAAAAATTTTTCCCATTCTGTTGGTTGCTGATTCACTTTAGTGACTGTTTCTTTTGCTGTGCAGAAGCTGTGGAGTTTGATCAGGTCCCATTTGTCTATTTTGGCTTTTGTTGCCAATGCTTTTGGTATTTTGGTTATGAAGTCCTTGTCTATTCCTATGTCCTGAATGGTTTTGCCTAGATTTTCTTCTAGGGTTTTTATGGTGCCAGGTCTTATGTTTAAGTCTTTAATGTATCAGAAGTTAATTTTAGTGTAAGGTATCAGAAAGGGGTCCAGTTTCTGCTTTCTGCACATGGCTAGCCAGCTTTTCCAACACCATTTATTAAACAGGGAATCCTTTTCCCATTGCTTGTTTTTGTCAGGTTTATCAAAGATTGTATGGTTGTAGATATGTTGTGTTGCCTCCAATGCGTCTGTTTTGTTCCATTGGTCTATATCTCTGTTTTGGTACCAGTACCATGCTGTTTTGATTACTGTAGCCTTGTAATATAGTTTGAAGTGCAGTAGTCTGATGCCTCCGGCTGTGTTCTTTTTGCTTAGAATTGACTTGGCTATGCGGGCTCTCTTTTGGCTCCATATAAAGTTCAAGGTGTTTTTTTTCCAGCTCTGTGAAGAAAGTCAATGGTAGCTTGATGGGGATAGCGTTGTCTGTAAATTACTTTTGGCAGTTTAGCCATTTTCACGATATTGATTCTTCCTAACCATGAACATGGAATGTTTCTCCATCCGTTTGTGTCCTCTCTTATGTAGCTGAACAGTGGTTTGTAGTTCTCCTTGAAGAGTTCCCTTACTTTCCTTGTTAGTTGTATCCCTAGGTATTTTATTCTCTTTGTAGTAATTGTGAATGGCAGTTCATTCTTGATTTGGCTCTCTTTCAGTCTATTAATGTATAGGAATGCTTGTGATTTTTGCACATTGATTTTATATCCTGAGACTTTGCTGAAGTTGCTTATCAGTTTCAGGAGTTTTGGGGCTGAGACGATGGGGTCTTCTAGGTATACTATCATGTCGTCTGCAAATAGAGACAATTTGGCTTCCACCTTTCCTATTTGAATACCTTTATTTCTTTTTCTTGCCTGATTGCTCTGGCTAGAACTTCCAGTATTATACTGAATAGGAGTGGTGAAAGAGGGCATCCTTGTCTTGTGCCAGATTTCAAAGGGAATGCTTCCAGTTTTTGCCCATTCAGTATGATACTGGCTGTTGGTTTGTCATAAATAGCTTTTATTATTTTGAGATAAGTTCCATCAATACCGAGTTTATTGAGGGTTTTCAGCATAAAGGGCTGTTGAATTTTGTCAAAGGCCTTCTCTGCATCAATTGAGATAGTCATGTGGGTTTTGTTTTTGGTTCTGTTTATGTGGTGAATTACGTTTATAGACTTGTCTATGTTGAACCAGCCTTGCATCCCTGGGACGAATCCTACTTGATCATGGTGGATAAGCTTTTTGATGTGCTATTGCAATTGGCTTGCCAGTATTTTATTGAAGATTTTTGCATCTATGTTCATCATAGATATTGGCCTGAAGTTTTCTTTTCTTGTTGAGTCTGCCGGGTTTTGGTATCAGGATAATGTTGGTCTCATAAAATGATTTGGGAAGGATTCCCTCTTTTTGGATTATTTGGAATAGTTTCAGAAGGAATGGTAACAGTTCCTCTTTGTGTGTCTGGTAGAATTCGGCTGTGAACCCATCTGGACCTGGGCTTTTTATTGTGTGGTAGGCTCTTAATTGCTGCCTCAACTTCAGACCTTGTTATTGGTCTATTCATAGTTTTGGCTTCCTCCTGGTTTAGGAGGCTGCGTCAGCAATGGCAGAGTACCTCTGTAGATGTCTGGAAATTCCGCGTCCACTCACCCTCTGCTGTTTCACTAGGAGCTGCAATCCTGAGTTGGTCCTACAGTGCCATCTTCTCCTCCTCTAAATGCCTTCTTTAAGATAACCACTATTCCAGGTGTTGTGGATAGATGACTAAAGAAAGACAGGTTCCATGCTCCCACTATAAATGTTTTCTTCTTAGACTAGCTCATTGTTAAGATAAAATATAAAAATTGATCTGATCTATTTCAGTCCTTAGCAAAGGCTTCTCTTAGAATATGACTTTCATACCTAAATATGAAGAATCAAATCAGTCATCCAATCAATCTGTTAAAAGTGAGTAGGGTAAAGGGAAGAATATTCCAGACAGGAAAACAACAAATGCAAAGGTTTTGAGGGAGGTTGGAGCAGAAAGTTATGTAGCAATATTTTTTTATTCTGAGTTGAAATATCTATTATTTTCTCCCAGATTCAAGAATTAGTTTTCTATAAATCTTTGTTTTTAGTAATGTAAAAAATAGTTATTTATAAATTTTTCAGTAAAACGTTGAGCAAATCTATTAAGGTTCTTCCAGCCAGATGACATTTTAAACACAGATACTAAGCCCTTTTGCAATAGCAATTTTAGTTTCTTCACACTGTTTCTTATCTCATGTGGTTCTCTATTTCTGACTCTCAGCCAGCTGCCTTTTTATCTCAGTCTGTTTTCTCAGATTGTTGTTTTATCTCATCATTGAACTCATTTCATAGATTCTATGTTTATTGAATTATATTGACAGCAAAAACCAGAAGCTGTGTTAAATTGATTTGTTTCCTAATGTAAATCTACAAATAAATGTTCTTGTTTGATCTCCCTTTAGTATTGCATGCATCTCCTTTCTTTTTTTTAGAGAAAAAAGAAAGGAAGAAAAAGAAGAAAGAAAAAGAGAGAAAGAATAAAAGAGAAAAAGAAAGAGGAAGAGAAAGAGAAAGAGGGAGAGAGAATGGGAATCTTGCTCTATTGCTCAGGCTAGAATGCAGGCTAAAAATGGGTATTAAAAACCTCTTTTATGCCAATAAATGTGCTTAACAATGGAGACAGGAAGGAATAAGGGAGGAAAATAACAAACAAGCAGCCAACTAATATTTCATTTAAACCTGTGAAATGCCACGCAATTGCTGAGGAGTGGTTTACTTCCAATTTTGTGGTCACTTTTAGAATAGGTGTGATGTGATACTGAGAAAAATGCATGCTTTGTGGATTTGGGGTGGAGAGTTCTGTAAATGTTTATTAAGTTTACTTATTTCAGGTCTGAGTTCAAGTCCTGGATATGCTTGTTAATTTTCTGTCTCATTGATCTGTCTAATATTGACAATGTGATGTTAAAGTCTCCCACTATTATTATGTGAGAGTCTAAGTCTCTTGGTAAGTCATTAAGAACTTGCCTTATGTACCGGGTGCTCCTGTATTAGGTATATATATATTCAGGATCATTAGCTCTTCTTGTTGCATTGATCCTTTTACCATTATGTAATGTCCTTCTTCATCTCTTTTGTCTTTGTTGCTTTAAAGTCTATTTTATCAGAGATGAGAATTGCAACTCTTATTTTTTTTTTTTTTTTTGCTCTCCATTTGGTTGACAAATCTTCCTCCATCTCTTTGTTTTGAGTCTTTGTGTATCCTTGCATGTGAGATGGGTCTGGATGCAGCATACCGATGGGTTTTGGCTTTTTATCCAATTTGCTTGTCTGTGTCTTTTGATTGGGACATTTAGTCCATTTAAATTTGGGATTAATATTGATATATACGAGTTTAATACCGCCATTTAATGTTAGCTGGCTGTTTTGCCCATTAGTTGATGTAAATTCTTCATTATGGTGATGCTCTTTACCTTTTGGTATGTTTTTGGAATGGCTGATACTAGCTGTTCCTTTCTATGTGTAGTGCTTCTTTCAGAACCTCTTATAAAGCAGGCCTCGTGGTGAAGAAATCTCTGAGTACTTGCTTGTTCACAAAAAAAAAATTTATTTTTCCTTCACTTATGAAGCTAATTTGGCTGGATATAAAATTCAATTCTGGGTTGAAAGGTCTTTTCTTTTCTTTTTTTTTTTTGAGATGGAGTTTTGCTCTTGTTACCCAGGGTGGAGTGCAATGGCGCAATCTCAGCTCACTGCAACCTCCGCCTCCTGGGTTCAGGCAATTCTTCTGCCTCAGCCTCCTGAGTAGCTGGAATTACAGGCACGCACCACCATGCCCAGCTAATTTTTTGTATTTTTAGTAGAGACGGGGTTTCACCATGTTGACCAGGATGGTCTTGATCTCTTGACCTCGTGATCCACCCGCCTCGGCCTCCCAAAGTGCTGGGACTACAGGCTTGAGCCACCGTGCCCGGCTGAAAGGTCTTTTCTTTAAGGATGTTGAATATTGGCCCCCACAAAACTCGTATTGTGTTTTTCAGCTCTATTAATTCACTTATATTCCTCTCTAAATTGTCTCTTATTAGCATTTCATAAAACCTTTTTTCAAGCTTGTAGGGTCTTCTGGCTTGTAGGATTTCTGCTGAGAGATCTGCTGTGAGTCTGATAGGCTTCCCTTTGTGGGTAACCAGACCTTTTTCTCGGGCTGCCCTTAGTATTTTCTTCTTCATTTCAACCCTAGTAAATCTGATGATTACGTGCCTTGGGGTTGCTCTTCTTGAGGAATATCTTTGTGGTGTTCTCTGTATTACCTGAAATTGAGTATTGTCCTGCCTTGCGAGGTTGGGAAAGTTTTCCTGGATAATATCCTGAAGAATATTTTCCAGCTTGGATTCATTCTCTTCATCACATTCAAGTACACCTATCAAACATAGATTTGGTCTTTTCACATAGTCCCATATTTCTTGGAGTCTTTGCTCATTCCTTTTTAGCCTTTTTTCTCTAACCTTGTCTTCTCATTTTATTTCATTAAGTTGGTCTTTGACCTCTGATATCCTTTCTTCTGCTTGATCAATTCGATTGTTAAAACTTGTATATACTTCACAAAGTTCTCGTATTGTGTTTTTCAGCTCTATTAATTCAATTGTATTCCTCTCTAAATTGTCTCTTATTAGCATTTCATAAAATCTTTTTCAATGTTCTTAGTTTCTTTGCATTGGGTTAGAACATATTCTTTAAGATCACAGAAGTTTCTTATTATCCACCTTCTGAAGCCTGATTCTGTCAATTCATCACACTCATTCTCCATCAGGCCTTGTTCCATTGCTGATGAGGAGCTGCGATCCCCTGTAGGAGGAGAGACACTCTGATTTCAGGTATTTTCAGCCATTTTGTGCTGGCTTCTTCCCATCTTTGTGGATTTACCCACCCGTTGTCTTTACAATTGCTGACTTTCAGATTGGGTATCTGAGTGGACATCCAGCTTGTTGGTGATGAAGCTTTTTCTGTTTCTTAGTTTTCCTTTGGCAGAGGCACCTCCCCCACGGAGCTGGACCTTCCCAGGTTAGGCTGTGCTTGCTGTAAAACTCTCAATCTTCAGTGCTTCCAATTGCTGTTTTATTGTGGGGGCACTGTGCTGGCTAAAACATTGGCGTTGAGATTCATGGTGCTTTTCTGCCCAGGAATCTCCCGGTCTGGCTCCCTGCTTCAGTCCCCCTTCAATCAACTGAATGGGTGACTCTTCCTTCCCAGAGCTCCAAACGCCAACTAAAAGGGCACCCAGTCCC
This sequence comes from Callithrix jacchus, assembly GCF_049354715.1. Lineage (NCBI taxonomy): Eukaryota > Metazoa > Chordata > Mammalia > Primates > Cebidae > Callithrix > Callithrix jacchus. Next base: position 20,578,600 of record NC_133516.1, on the reverse strand, counting down.
GTATACTCCATAATGAGAACCGCCACGCTGGCCAAAAGAGTTGCTGGGGCTCCTCTGCTAGGAGTCTCCTGGTCTATGGGCAACAAAAATTCGTCTGGAAGTGTGGCGTCCACGCACTCTCTGCACTTTCCCTGGGAGCTACAATCCTGAGCTGCTGCTAATCGGCCATCTTTGATCTCTCTCTGCATCTCATTCTTTTAGATGGCAGAATATTTTTATAAATAGCTTATCAGTTGTACTAGTTTAATCTCTAGCCATTTAGAAAAACAAATAATTCAACCTGGAATTGAATTATTGAGGACCAGAGAATCAGATCCCTTTGGAATCTGAGTTTAATCTAGTTCTGGATCGCATACCACAAATTAAAGTAAAACAAGCAAATGAGAGGATCTGTATATCCCTTCTGTTGAAGTTGACTGATACACACACACACACACACACACACACACACACACGGAAAAGATTTATGTTTATCTGTCAAGTAGTTATGACAACTCTAGGCACTAGAAAGAGGTACTTAAAATTCATTTGATGTTGCATGTACTAAACCATTTTTAACAAAAACCAAACAACAAATAATATGTATAAATGCACATAACAAAGTATGTGTGCATAATGTATCTATATGGGGACAAGCTTCATTCTTGTTAATCTATCAAACCTAGAAGGACAATTTTCAAGTCCTCCAAATACTCTGATCAACTCTCAAAAAGTGGATATTAAGATGAGTAATCACCTCAAATACCAAATCTTGAATACCAAAATATAACCTTTGAGTCACTGAAAAGTTAATTTTACCATGTATATTTGGCTTCTTTCAATTTCACATAATTATAATTAATGTGAATTAATTTTCAAAAATTGATAGCTTCAGAGGGAGCCCGTAGCAAAATAATCAGCACTGTAAAATTAAAAATAAAACTCTGAGCCACCATGACCTCAGACAACTGCCCCTGAGAGGAAAACCAGACTTGTTCCTTATCATCCCTTTAGCTATAATACCTCTAACCAGAGCCAGCTTAAGCATTCCTAAAATCTGCAGCTTCCAACATATTGACAGCCCTTTAACTCACAAATATCTCTCTCTCTAAAATCACTGTGGTGCTCAAAATGCCACTTTTCAAAACTAATTGATTTTTCTCCCAAGAACCCTCCATTAAAAAAAAAATAGATCTGGAAACATCTTGGTTAATAACTGGAGCACATCCACTCAGTAATTACAATGAGTAATAAGATGCATAACTCAAAATAATTGTCACTCATTATAGAATTTTAGAAATGGTGTAGTAATATTTTAATATATGTCTAAAAATATTTCTTGAATGAATTTTGGGAGAAGTAGCATTTTGGTTCCAAGCCAAAGATATTCAGGCAGAAGAAACAGAATTGATAATTCTCACCTATAAGCAGCTTTTGTTCAAGTAGATAGACTATATGAACTTCTAAATAATCATATTAATGTAGTAAAAACTTACTTTAATAAATTATAATCTGGTGGTTCCTACTTTTATATATTCAGTATTAATTTATAGGTGATGAACAAGTCCTGTTTTCAATCATAAAAGAAATAATATTAGGAAGGGAACTGATTTCTTATAATTCTCCCATCATTGAATCACATTACTATGAAAGTTAAAAGTATACTGTTTACAGATGTCTGTAAATTTTCATTTTATATTTTTCACTGTCATATTCCATCCTATGTATCTTTTATGTCAATAACATTCCACTCCACAATGTAACAAACTTGCAATAAAAACATTAAGTAATTATGTTTATTTTACAACTAAAAATGCTATAAATTAGATTTCCTTAACATTTTGCTCTTTTAGGTCTTTAAAAATATGAATTTTTTTGCTGTAAGAATGATTATTTTGGTTGGATGTTTATAAGAATCTTCTTATATACAAAGAAAACATTTCAGGTTTATATTCATTACATTCTTTCTTTTGAACATTTACAATAATATAAACTTGGCTTTAGAAATCTTTTAATTAATAGAAGTCTAAATTTCAGCGGGGGGTGGGAAGTTGGGGAGAGAGAGCATGGGGAGAAATGCCAGATATAGGTGATGGGGAGGAAGGCAGCAAATTACACTGCCATGTGTGTACCTATGCAACAATCTTGCATGTTCTTCACATGTACCACAAACCCTAAAATGCAATAAAATAAAATAATAAAAAATTCTAAATTTAAAACTGTATACTTTCATTTTCATAATTGAGATACTGAAAAAAAATGTGGTATCTTGTTCTATTTCACAAAGTTTGCAGTAAAAAGGGAAAATATAAGAATGTAGCATCTTATTTTGTTTAACAAGCATGTGATATGTTCAACAAACCCTGCTGATATTCTAAGTCACAAACCTGGGAGCGAGGGACTAAAAGAAAGATGAGGGGATTTCATCAGAGGTAAGAATCTCTCTTCATCACAGCTGTCAGCCTATGTAATCTTTTGAATTCTGTTTAGTAATTCCCTTCTGAAACACCATCACTCCAAATCACTTCAGTAATATTTCTCAACAAGCTGTTTTGCCTTGATGAGATTCTCCTGCAGTGTGAAGTCATCTTGCTGCTACACTACCTGGGGCAGCCACTTCTTTGTCATACTTCAAAGCTGCAGTGAGGAGGGTGTGCTTGGATAGCTGCCCAGGAAACCAAATAGGAATTATGCTTGTTTCTCTCTGAGTCACATTATTACTTGACCCTTAAAGTTGGGCTGGGTTGTGGGTGGGGGAACTATAAAGTCTAAATTTCTAATTACTTGCACAGATATGTAAGAGATTTTAGTCTTTGGTACATCATCAATAAGATGTAAAAAGTAGCTTTTATATTAGATTCCATAGGTTATAACTACTGTATTACTGCTCTGTTTCCGAAAACTTAATAAATAATCAATATGGCCAGCACTTTCATCACTGGTAATCGGCTGCTGAAGACTATACAATATTAATACTTACCTCTTCTCATTTTAATGGTATACTCATTTTACTTGGTACTATTGTCTTGATTGAGCTTGCTTATCACAATCAGCTTTTGAAAATCAAAACAATTAGCCTTAATCCAATAGAACAAACATAGAGTTACACTTTATTAGATGCATACAGTTAGGACAGAATGGCTAATTAAACAAATGAATAAACAAAATAATAAACTGCATACTGAAATGTTAAAAATATATATTACTGATCCATATTCCCCTTACTCTAAACAAATGTACACCACCATTCCTGGTAGTTAAGAATGCATGCTCAGTGCATGTGTGTGTGTACATGTCAGTATTTCTATGCTCCCTAACATTACATCTTAGATGATCGAATGTTTCAGTTCATTGCCTCCATAGGCAGAGGAAGACGTGGAGCTTGAACATTTTCACAAAGAACATCACCAAATGAACTTTTTCAATTCTGGCAAAATAATCAGAGGAAGAATAATAGGACTAGGTTAACTTATTATTATTTTTATTAGCAGTGTATAAGAAAGTTTTTCTGAGTTATTACTACACAAGGTCGCCAATGGTGAACCTTTTATGGAACAAAGAAATATTGTATTTGCATTCTCATAATCACTTCAAATAAAAAATGCTTCTGGCTATAAAGGTCTGCCCATCTCTGACAGCTCCAATTCTTCTGGGTAGATATTACTTTGTCTATCCTAAGTCCCAGCATATTAGCTTCATAAAAAGGAGCAGTGTCCACCAGCCTGACTGGGGATTTATCCACGCTGCCTTTTTGTGCTCTGTGTTGCTAGGAATCTGTTAGTCTTCTTTTAAAAACAAAAAGTCTGTGAAAGTTGCCTCAGTTTTCTTAGCAGCAGAAGTAACAGAAATTTTTTGATGAATTTAATTTAATTTAATGGATCCATTTAATGGAAGCATAACCCTCAAAGTTTGGCGATTTTCTCCCATTAAATTTAAACTGGAACCAAGATCTCCCAATTCATACTATTTCGTTTATACCTTGCAGCACTATATAGAAAAACAAAAAACTTTTGAGTTGGGTATAGAGATCTAACACATTGTGATTCTGATAGCCATAGATTTAAAATCTTAAATCCTGGGATACTCTAAGAGACAGAAATGCTATCATATGGTTAAATGATCAGGGAAATAAGAGCCAACCAAAAGTCTGAACTTCCCACTTATTTATGGCAGATTACTTTATCATTCTCTGAATTTCTTTCCTCACCTATATAATAGAAATTAAAATCTGTGTTTCAGAAGCCTTCAGGATTGCTGAAAGGATTAAAGAAAGTAATCACATAAAGAAATTTTGCACATCTATGAAACACTGTCTAAATATGATGAACTGTTGTCTTGTGGGAAACACTGTAAATAATTAATGGCTGTTTTATTAGCATATTTTTTCTCTGCCTAAAAATAAATCATCTTCATATATTAAAAAAGAAAAAAGTACCTATTGTAAATGAACCTGATGCACCATCCTCCTGTCTAATTCATGATGCTCAAAGGTAATTGTAAACTGATAATACTCTGTTTATCTGCATTGATGTTCTTTTCAGTCTACTGTCCTGCAGTACGTGTTAATATAGTTAATGTATCAATTAACTTTCAGCCCAAAGCTTATTTTTTTGAAAATGTTATTAAAAAGAAACGATCCTTTTTGAAGCTTAATCATGAGGAAATGTCTAATGATTCAGTACAGCCATTATAAAGCAACAGCCATATGCAGATCTGGACCATTAGAAGTAACAGTACAGAGGAAGTCCCTGAATGGCCTATAATTGATGTCTATAATTAAAATAAATTTCTAAAGAACTAAGAAAATAATTCTCCTATTTTTATGGAAAAAATCCCCTGATGTTTCACTTATTTCATGAGATAAAATATATTATCTATAGAATAAGAAATATCTGTATTTTAGTAGCATTTGTTTCCATGAACAATTTTTAAGTATCTCATCCTTTACTGAAATATAGATATGATATTCTGAAATTCAATTTCTGAAGAAAATGAAGCCTCTCTAAGAAAAAAGGGGGAATCACGGAAAATGAGCTTTATGACCAGTGGCAGAGTGATTCTTACCCTGACATACTACCAGCTTGCTATGGGACCTTGAGAAGTCTCTTATTTATGGATATTAGTTGCCTCATTTGTAAAATGGGCAGCTTAAAATGAATGATTTTAAGTTAAGTGAGTTCTAAAGTGAGTTAAAGTTCTAAGTTTTACCTCACGTCTTTTATGATTCTAAAGTATTTGAGGAAGAGTATGCAAAAAACAAAATTATTCTGCATATATTGTGTGAAGTGCAGAAGAAATGCTTTTCCTTCCTCTTTTAAACAACTATCTTGTGGTTTCCATAGTTTCTTTTCAACTGTCAGCATTTAGGTATGAAGATTAATAGTTGCATTATTTTTATGTGCAAGAGCTAATAGCCACTTAATTGTTTTTAATGGGACATTTTAGAAGAGCTCTATGTTTTTTACATTGTAGTATATTTTTTCACCATAGGACCTCTGATTTAACACAGTGCAGCATCAACCAGAAAAAAATTACTTTTAAAATACTGAGCTATTTTAATCAAACAAATGTGTAATTATTTCACCATGTATTAGGTTGGTGCTAACGTAGTGCCAAAAACTGCAACTATGTTTGCACCAACTTAACAACTTTGATTCAACTGTGGATAACATTCAGATTGCAGTTGATAGACTTGTGTTCCTCCCAAAGGGACAGTTTCATACCAGGACTGGAATAAGACTTCTAAATAGGTAGGCCAAAATACTGCTACCTTATTTTTAGTGAATATCCTGCAATGCAGAAAGAAAGGCACTGAAGCCTACTGAAAAGACAGAGCAGATTGGCAAAAAGATCATTTATTTTATGCATTTCTCAACATAAGTAGCCTCTCTATGAATGAGCCACAGCATCAATAAAGACCAGAAAGCATAATGGTAGACCTGGGAAAGCTTTGGTTACCCATAATTAGGATTGTGCTAGAAATAGTACAGAACTGAAAATTAGGTTGCCTCATTTCCATCCCTTTTTCATTTATACAAAGGTTTGTATGGATAATCAACTCCTATATTAAAGCTGTTTCCTCAGCTGGTAAGAAAAATATTGACCTCCTACATCTTACAACTGGTAAGAAAAATATTGACTTCCTACATCTTATCCCATAGTCTTACCATGAGAATCTACTCTCTAGGAAGCATTTAGCATCTAAGTAAACAACCCAACCATGTACAATTACCAGGCATTGCAAGGCCCTATGTCCTGCGACTCTCTATCACCTCCTTGCCATCCACCCTGCCTAGGCCTTGCATTTGTTATTCCAACCTCAGCACCATCATTTTCATGTCTTGAACATCCCAATCTTACTCTTATCTCAGCTTTATCACTTGTTCTTTGTGCTTAGAACACTATTCCCTAGTAGAAAACATCAGTGTCATCTTATTATTATTTTGGTTTTCATTCAAATATCTCTTATTAAAGAAGCTTTTTTAGGATTAAAAAGTTACATGCAGTCATTTATTTAAAAAAAACTATTTGGCCAGGTGCGGTGGCTCACGCCTGTAATCCCAGCACTTTGGGAGGCTGAGGCGGGTGGATCACGAGGTCAAGAGATCGAGACCATCCTGGTCAACATGGTGAAACCCCGTCTCTACTAAACATACAAAAAATTAGCTGGGCATGGTGGTGCGTGCCTGTAATCCCAGCTACTCAGGAGGCTGAGGCAGGAGAATTGCCAGAACCCAAAAGGCGGAGGTTGCGGTGAGCCGAGATCGCGCCATTGCACTCCAGCCTGGGTAACAAGAGCGAAACTCCGCCTCAAAAAAAAAAAAAAAAAAATATTTAGTGTCTCTGCACTCAAAAAGTATAAAGCCCACAGGAACTAGAACTCTTCCTATCTTGTTCACTGCCATATCTCAATATGAAAGAACACTGCCCAACACATAGTAGAAAATCAATAAATATTTTTGATTGTCTAAGGAAGATGAGCTGAGTAATCTGTAAGGTTTTATCTGGATCTCATATTTTATAAGTGCTATATATTTATATACAAAGGGAAAATTATGTAAATGGCAATGCTTTTTCTACACACATCCACTCCTTGGGGTGTCATTCAGTTCTCCAATTCTATAACTGTGAAAAATTGCAATTATTTCTTGGTTGTCTTTTTTATTGTCATTGTGCTTATTTCATTTTATTACTGTTTTAATAGTAAATCCAACAAACACTTAAGTAGAAATTACAGAAAAACCAGGAGGAAGAAAGACCATACAAAGATAAAATGAAGATGGGAATCACTTCCTTTCTGAAGAAGGGAAGGGCATCAGAAAATAAAGTAGAATTCCAGACCATATTAAGATGGCAGCCACTGGTGAAAGGCCTTTAGAGAGTTGATATAATTCTATTAATCCTACAATGGATATGCCTTGGAAGACCAGAGGAAGCTAGGTATGGCTGCTCGCTTTCACAAGGTACAACTGAATCAAAAAAAAAAAAAAAAGTCCAGGGAAACTAAAAGATAGAAGTAAAATTGACTATTTGACTAGAATAAAGCTTCAGGATGCATTCTACCTCTCTCCAAGTCACATCTCAAAAAAAAGTGTCCTGAAGAAAATATATAAATCCTAAACTGTGAATCTAGTGCATCTTAGAACATTATGTGCCATACAAGAAATAAATAAAACTATTTAGGTGAATAGGTTCACAGCCAAAGTTTACCCTGGATTATCATTCTCCATATGAAAACGACATAAAGTTGATGTTTATGACTATTCTGTTCATCAAAAGTATTATGTAATTAAGTGATCACATTCAGAAGTTCAGAAAAAGGGGACAACACCACCTGGCAATGTCCTAGGGAACAGCTTCCTGGAAGGAATGATGAACTATGACTTAGTAAGGACTTAGTAAGCTACCTTGTTAAATCTTAAACAGAATGCAAGTCACAGGCTGCAGGCAGATCCACAGTCAGATCATCAAACACTAATCATAGAGGGCTTTCCTGAGAAAAGAACAAAAATAACAGTTTACTGAGGAGTGAAAAGAAATATGGGTCACATCTTATCCTTTAGGCTTAAGGTTCCATTTTAAGCTTGAGAGCTTTCATGTTCCCACTCACTGTCAAAATGTTCTATGCTTTGTATAGAAACATCTTTGTCATCCAGAGGCTTATATCTTTATAACCCATTAGAGGTCCAGAAACAATTATAATGCTGAATGCTTATATATTTCTCGTATGAACTAACAGTTTCTGAGTTATCCACTCTATATGGATACTCTTTTAAGTATTATACACATATTAACCTATTTAATTTTTTTAAAAAACTCTTATATGCAGGAATATTATTTTCCCCACATTGTGGATGAGAACACTTAAGCTCAAATGTGAACTGCCTATTCTTTACACAGCTCTCTAAAGCTTTCCTCTTAACTATTTAACACTTGTCAGAGTTTCCAGCTCATTTTTATACAAATATATGACAATGTTTTCCCATAATTCTCATAATATTCCTATGAGGGAACCAAAGTGGGTTTGATGCAGAACAGGCAAGACCTAAGACTGGGGCTTAGTCCGGGAGAGTTCTGGGATTCACCCAGGAAAGAATTCAAGGGCAAGCAGTGGTGTTAGTCAGCAACTTTTATTGAAGTGGCTGTATTCACAGCAGCAGAAGTACTGCTCCTTGTGGAGCAGGACTACCCCACAAGCAGTGTGCCCAGAGTAGCAGCTCAGGGGCAGTCTGTACTCATATTTATACCCACTTTTAATTACATGCAAATTAAGAAGTGGATTATGCAAACATTTTTGAAAAAGGGTGGTAAGCTCTGGATTGTTGCCATGGAAAGGGACAGAAACTTTCAGATGTTGCCATGGCAATGGTAAACTGATATGGCACTGTCAGGTCTACCAATGGAAAAGTGCTTTCACCTCTTTCCTGTTTCAGCTAGTCTTCAAAGTGGTCCAGAGTCTGAACCCCACCTCTGGAGTTGAGTGTTATCTCTTACCTTGAGTTTATTCCCATTACACAGCTGAGAAAATAAATTCATATATTGGAGAACAATATTACCTCCTCCTCCCCCGTAGTTACTGGTATAGCTAGAAATCAGAAGTTTTAACCTAATAGTTTAAATTTTCTTTTTCAACTATCTTCAGTTATAATATCTAGAAACCTGCTTTTCCTATTAAGAAAGTCAGCTAGGTCAATGTCATGGAATTCAGTGAGGAAAACTAATAGAGTGTGATTGTAAAATCCCAGAGAATTGCTGAACGATGCAGTCTGCCGTGCTTTCCCTTCCTGGCATGCATTATAGAAATAAATAAATCAGAGAGGCATCCTGTGTTTGTGGAAGGGAGAGGGAGACAGGCAGAAATGGTGATCCATTATGCATTATTTCCCAGAGTGAGACACGGATCAGCCAGCCGTGCCAGAGCCAGAACGTAAATATTCATGAGGATGTGGGTGGCTACCCAGAATAGGTCGCACTCCAGGGAAAGGCATCCCACATCTTCTTGTCACAAGATGCACTATGCAGTGACAGAGAATATAACACCCTCTGAAGGGGAAAACCCTGGGTCTTCTTAGAACAATCTTTGGTAGCTTCTACTCAGGAATAGAGGCAAAGTCTGAGAGAGATGGTCTGATGGAATCTGCAAAGAATTTCCTTTGCAGAAAGCTGGAGAAATAATGGAATTAGTGTTTCACATAAGCTTTATGCCTGTGATTCTCATCATTTGCTTTGCCTCTAAATCTGATACAGCTCTTGCAAAACAGCTTCAGTAATAATGCCAATGTTCATGACAGTTTCCCAACCATAACAATAGAAAATACATTCTGTGATTATTGTGATCTTCTTATTTTTAAAAAGAAATTATATCTCTAAAAAATGCAATTGGATTCAAATAACAATATTTATGATTTCATGGGGGAAAAAATCTTATTATTTTATAGAAACCAGAGAATTCCAATTTTCTCAAGTAAGGTAGATTATTAAACACATATTCTAAATAAATACACATTCTAAGAAATGTAAATAAGATTACAAAATAATCTTATAATATACTATTATTAATAACAGCCCAAAGGCATATTAAATATCTTACATTTGTTTTTACATTTGGTGTGTACAACAAATAGTTTTAGAACATTTAAATCTAAACACACATAGGGTGCCAGAATGTAGGGAATCCATGAGCCCCACACTGAGCACCAGAATGTAGGGAGCCAGCCCTACATTACCCATGTAATGGCTGCATAGTAATCCATGGTGTATATGTGCCACATTTTCTTTATTCAGTCTATCATTGATGGGTTGGTTCCAAGTCTGTGCTATTGTGAATAGTGCTGCAATAAACATACGTGTGCATGTGTCTTAATAGAAGAATGACTTATAATTCTTTGGGTATATACCCAGTAATGAGATTGTTGAGTCAAATGGTATTTCTGGTTCTAGATCCTTGAGGAATAGCCACACTGTCTTCCACAATGGTTGAACTAATTTAAACTCCCACCAACAGTGTAAAATTGTTCCTATTTCTCTACATCCCCTCCAGCATCTGTTGTTTTTAAACTTTTAATAATCGCTATTGTAACTGTCATGAGATGGTATCTCATTGTGGTTTTGACTGGTATTTCTCTAATGACCAGAGATTATGAGTTTTTTTTCATATGTTTGTTGGCTGCGTGTAGAAAACTGAAACTGAATTCCTTCTTTACACCTTATACAAAAATTAACTCAACATGGATTACAGACTTAAATGTAAGACCTAAAGCCATAAAAACCCTAGAAGAAAACCTAGGCAATACCATTCAGGACATAAGCATGGGCAAAGACTTCATGACTAAAACACCAAAAGCAATGGTAACAAAAGCCAAAATTGATAAACAGGGTCTAATTAAACCAAAGAGCTTCTGCACAGCAAAAGCAACTACCATCAGAGTGAACAGGCAACCTACAAAATGGGAGAAAATTTTTGCAATCTATCCATCTGACAAAGGGCTAATATCCAGAATCTACTAGGAGCTTAAACAAATTTACAAGAAAATACCAGACAACCTCATCAAAAAGTGGGCGAAGCATATGCACAGACACTTCTCAAAAGAAGATATTTACACTTTTAAGTATACACCTGACTACCTTTTTAAAAACAATGTAAATTTAAACATAGAAAAATATATACTATGCCAATACTACTCAAAAGCATCCTGGAGTAGCCTGAATAATGTCTACCGAAGTAGACTTTTAAAAAACAATTCATAGGGACAAATTAAATCATTATGAATTGATTAAAGTTTCAATAAATCAGAAAAATATAGTAATTCTAAATTTATGATCACCTAATAACACAGATTCTAAATTTATGATCACCTAACAACACATAAAATAACAATAATTTATGGGTTATATTGAGAAATTTAAAAACCCGGCATTACACTAGTTTAATGGTAGTTATTTCAATAATTTACACCAAACAGAGAGTAATTCAGTAAACAGATTGAAAAAACGAATTAAATTTTGTATAATTCACATATCTAGAATATTACACTGAAATTAGAAATTATGCATTCTCATCAAGCTTATATTAAATATAATAAAGATTGGTCAAATTTTGTTTTAGCCAGCAAACTACAAGAACTTGGTTTCAGATAATCTTTTTTTTTTTTAACCACAATGCAGTTAAGACAGAAATCAATAGCATTAACATAACTAGAGAAAATCTGCATATATTTAGCCAGTCTTATTCATAAGCAGGGAAGCAAAATCCTTTATAAAAATGAACAGACTAAGCCCAACAAGGTACTAAAAAGTTAATACATTAAGACTAGTCTAGATTAATCACAACAGTGCAGAATTGATTGCACATACTATGTCAGTCTAGTAAGTTAATGTAACCATTATATATATAAGCTTATGAAAATGACAGAGTCTCTTAATCATCTCTCTTCTGAGCTGTACAATGGTGATAATAATTTCTGTTCTGTCTCTATCTAAGATAATAAAGATGAGCAAATGAAAATAGGTTCAATGGTTGTAAATATGGTTTGTAATCTTAAAAACACTGTAGTATTTATATGTTATTTATTATGTGCAAAAATTGTTACTAACATTTCCTTTTTACTTTTCAACCCCTGTTATATAGTTAATGAGCTATATAGAACAGAATGGCCTATATAAGGAGTTCAGTGTGTTCTTAAGATAAAATTGTTTTGAATGATGCTACATTTACGCTTGCTGTCCATATCACATTGTGTCTGAATGTACATGTCCAAGAATTTGTCTGGATTTTATACCTAAAATTTAACAATCATGTTGAAAGTTGCCACATTTGAAACATACTAAGAAATCCCCAACCCTTTCCTGAAGTGTTTGTACTTATATATATATATTCCCATTAGTAATGAGTGAGTGTTCTTGTTATACTACATCATCAAAATGGAAGATATCACCCAACTTCTCAATTGTTACTTCGATGGATTTGAAATGGTTTCTTATTGAGGTTTTATTTTGCATTTTATCTACCAATAAGGTTAAGTATATTTTTTGTCATTTGTTTTCTCTTTTGCGAAATTCCTCAATGTCTTCTGCTCATTTTATTTGTAATCATCTATTATTAAAGAAGGTATAATAATTAAGCAATATACCTAAGATATGAAGAATGACAATACGATGAGCACCTCATACTTTTAGAAAATTATCTTTCAATTTGTCCTGTGTCCTGTATATCGTTCCTGATCCCATTCTACTTCCTCACCCAGCAATGTAACCTCAACACTGTGTCCTTTGATTTTTGTTTTTAACTTTGTATTCTTCTGTATTTTTAGAATATTGTTTTACTACATATACGTGAGTAATAAAATTTTATCCCCGCCTTCATGCTTAATAACTCTCCTATTTTCAGTTAGCGTTAGCTGTACTAGTCAGCATTACTCAGGAGAGTGATTAAACAGCATTAAATAAAATGCTGCTACTACTTACCCTTCAGTGAATTACACAGATCTGCAGATGTGAGCAGCAGCTTAATTGCAAATCATTGCCAACAATTCAAAGCACCAGCCCTTTGACTTTCAATTTGGGGGTTATGTTTGAACTGACTAGGTGTTTTATTCTTTCTCCACTTTGTATTTAATGTGGCGTTAATCTTCACATCTATCTTTTGATTAGCATACACTCAGGACTTAGATACAGCTGAACAATCAATATTGAAGCACATATATATTCTCTTCATTTTTTTTCTTTCTTTTCTTTTTTTTTTTTTTTTTGGATGGAGTCTCACTTTGTTGCCAGGTTGAAGTGCAGTGGCACGATCTCCGCTCACTGCAACCCCCACCTCCCAGGTTCAAGCAATTCTCCTGCCTCAGCCTCCCAAGCAGCTGGGACTACAGGTGCGTGCCATCACGCACAGCTAATTTTTTTTATTTTTAGTAGAGGTGGGGTTTCACCATATTGACCAGGCTGGTCTTGAACTCCTGACCTGGTGATTCACCCACCTCAGCCTCCCGAAATGCTGAGATTACAGGTGTGAGCAACCACTCCCAGCTTCTGTTCATGTTTTTCTAATACTAAGGTTGAATATATGCTTTCCATAAATAACACACAATATTGGTTTATTAATTTGTATAATTACAAATTTTCATGAAATACATATTTTATTGTTTATCAAATGTTACTATTTAATAGGTATAAAAGCAGTGTATTTATTTTAAATTTTGCTTTCTATTATATTACTACCACAACCTATTAAGTTTTTAGTTAGTGGACACTTTAAAAATGAAGCTATAAATATTTTTAAAAAGTGATCCACAAGACCTTGAAGGGCATATGAGTTAATAAAAGGCTTTATGCTTTGCATTGTTACTGAACAATTCTCTAAATTATGCCTTTCATTATGAACTCTTATTTATACTCTTGTCAAAATTTGATGATATTCTTGTATATAAATTATTTTATATGTTCTTGTTTGTAATTTATTAGAGGTTTTAGATAGATAGATCAATATATTCCAGTCTATAGACAGATAGATCGATATATATCCCAATCTATTCTACATGTCTGTTAACTTTATTTTCATATTTGAATTTTTATCCAATAATTGGAACACATTTGGTACAATTAGAAAATAACTTTAATCTTTCCCCCTTTCTACTAATCACTTCCACTCTATGGGTTCTAGTATTTCCTCATCCTTTGGTTTCTGTGATCATTCTATGACTGTACTTTCATTATTCTATGATCATTCTGGCTATACTGAGAAGAATTTCTAATTTTCTAAAATTTTTTTCTAGTCATTTCTACACACAAAATAATCTAAATCATGGAATTCAAATGACGATTTCTAGAAGTATCAGATCCACTGTGGCAGAATAAGCTTCCTATAGCCCATGCCTCCTGAAAAGCACAGCTAACACATCGGGAAAAAAAAATAAAACACACACAAAATGGACTCATTGAGGATATGCAAAAATAAACAAAAACAGTTTTACCATATAAGAACAAAATTTGAAGAAGAGACTTGATGAGGAAGATTTCCTGTTTTGTTTCATGATGTTTTTCTCTTATGGCTTTGCCCTGAATTTCAGCCCCACTCCCAGAGCTGTGTAGGGGCACTGGAGGCTAAAACTCAAATAGAAACCTGACAACTTCCTGGCCAGAGGAAACAGAGAAAAGAGTTTTCTTAAGCTAGAGAGTGGGGGAAGAATGCCAGAGGAAAGATGTGTTTTACTACAATTTAATTTGTAATTGTGTTGTTTTAAAGAGGAATTTCATGTACTTTTGAGATGTGAACACCTGAAATTTTAGTAACATACTTACTTTGAAGTATCATGTGTACTTCTGCTGGGCCTTTAATCATTTCATTCATGCAATACTTACGCTCAGTTCTCAGCTTGAGGTTTCTGTAACTATGTGCATACCACATATTTAGACTTCACCCTCACGTGTACTAGAGGTTGTGTGCCACTAGTGATATTGATTCTTTTTCCATCCAAGGCTCTCCTCTCTCTCTCTCTTTTCCTCTCTCCTTCTTCTCATATATTTTTCTTTCCTCCATTCTCTTTCCTTGATTCCAAGCTTTATTTATGTATTTTATGTGATAATTTAGTGCCTACTTCTTGAATGCATTATGTTCTCTCTCCTAGTGGGAAGTAAATAGTTTGAGTTTTTATTGTTGAGTTGTAATCATTCTTTATATATTCTGGATACCAGTTTCTCATTTGATACAGGATTTACAAATATCTTTTCCTTTTCTATGGACTGTCTTTTCCCTTTTTTGATGGTACCATCTGAAGCACAAATGTTTAAAATTTTGGTGTAGCTCAACTTATCTTTTTTAAAAACAAATTTGTACTTTGGAGTCATTTCTAAGAAATTATTGCCCAACCCAGGGTCACAAAAATTTACTGCTGTGTTTTCTTCTAAGAATTTTAGCTCTTACATTTAGGTATATAATCCGTTTAAAGTTCATTTTTTGTATATTGTGTGAGATTAGGGTCTAACTTCATTCTTTTGCAAACAGATGTCCTGTTATCCCAGTACACCATTTGTTAAAAAGACTCTTCTCTCTTCATTGAATTGTCTTGGCACCTTGTAAAAAAGTGATTCTACATAAATGTATGGCTCTATATTTCTGAACTTTGTTTCTTAAATTTAAATTCTATTCCATTGGTCCATATATTTGTCTTTATGTCAGTAACATATAGTGTCAACTACTGTAGCTTTGTAGTAAGTTTTGAAACCAGAAAGTGTAAGTATCTACTTTTGTTCTTCAAGATTCAAGACTGTTTTGACTATTCTGAGTCCATTGCATTTCCATATGAGGTAAGAGGTTAGTGCCTTTTCAGGCCTTTCCTGAACAGATGAACAGCTCTGCTCACTAATGTGGCCTTTTAAAGTCTCAAGAATATGGTAGAGATTTTGAAAGCACCCTAAGGATATCTCTTTCCTCAGTTTGTTTTTTTTCAGTATATTCCGTCAGCCACTTTTTAGCCCCAACGAGCAGCACTACCTCAGGCAGCTGCAATATTAAAATCTTGCTACTGATTGCTTTTGAAAATATTGGCTGGAAATAGGGCTGCTCACTCAGAGTGAGTTCTGAACCAGGTCAAATAAGGAAAAGCTCAGAGAATGAAGCTTTACAGTGAGCTGCCTGAGAGGTCAAATAGTGACATTTCTTTCTCCAGGGGCAAGGCTTTCGGGAATCTTCAAATCTGTTCTTACCCCTCCAGTGGCTGCTTGGCTGCTGGATTCACAGCTACTGTAGTTGTAATGCTGTTTATTTTCAAGGCTGCTGTGGAGCTGGGGAGAGGATAGAGAATTAGGGCAAGTTAAAATGTTACAAAGCTCAATGTTATTACTAAGATCCAGCTGTTCTTCTGAACAACACTCTTTGGATAGTTCCAAGTCTTTGGTTAATTTTCAGAGTTCTAAACAAGTTGATTTGGACAGTTTTTTCCAGTGCTTTTATGGAGAAGCATATTTTCTAAGGTCTTTATTCCATCATTTCAGAAATATTTCTATCCCTGGTAATAGAATTTAAAATCCTCATGCCCAGGTAGCTAGGTCTATATTTAATCTTGATTCCTCATAGGCTCTTTCCCATAGAAAGTAGCATTTATACTTGCTAATCTTATGCTTCTTTATTAGAGATTTTCTTTCATTATTATTATTATTGTACTTCAAGTTCTGGGATACATTGTGCAGAACGTGCAGGTTTGTTACATAGGTAAACATGTGCTGTGATGGTTTACTGCACCCATCAATCCATCATCTACATTCGGTATTTCTCCTAATGCTATCCCTCTCCTAGTGCCCTACCCTGCAACAGGCCCCAGTGTGTGATGTTCCCCTTCCTGTGTCTGTGTGTTCTCATTGTTCAACTCCCACTTCTCAATGAGAACATGTGGTGCTTGATGTTCTGTTCCTGTGTTAGTCTGCTGAGAAAAATGGCTTCCAGCTTCATTCATGTCCGTGAAAAGGACATGAACTCATTTTTTATGACTGCATAGTATTCCATGGTATATATGTGCCACATTTTCCTTATCCAATCTATCACTGATGGGCATTTGAGTTGGTTCCAAGTCTGTGTTATTGTGAATAGTGTTGCAGTAAACATGTGTGCACATGCTTTTATAGTAGAATGATTTACAATCCTTTGGATATACGCTCAGTAATAGGATTGATGAGTCAAATGGTATTTCTCGTTCTAGATCCTTGAGGAATTACCACACTCTCTTCCACAATGGTTGAACTAAATACACTCCCACCAACAGTGTTAAATTGTTCCTATTTCTCTACATCCTCTCCAGCATCTGTTGTTTCCTTTAAAAAGCTATTATTTCCTTTAAAAATCTGTTGCTTTAATGATCACCATTCTAACTGTCATGAGATGGTATCTTACTGTGGTTTTGATTTGCATTTTTCCAATGACCAGTGATGATGAGCTTTTTATTCACATGTTTGTTGGCTGCATAAATGTCTTCTTTTGCAAAGTGTCTGTTCATATCCTTCACCCACTTTTTGATGGGGTTATTTGTTTTTTTCTTGTAAATTTGTTTAAGTTTCTTGTATATTCTGGATATAAGCCCTTTGTCAGATGGATAGATTGAAAAAATAATTTCCCCATTCTGTTGTTTGCCTGTTTATTCTGATGACAGTTTCTTTTGCTGTCTAGAAGCTCTTTAGAACAGGAATCATAACAGTCTTTCAGACCACAGTGTAATCAAAACTCAGGATTAAGAAACTCACTCAAAACCACACGACTATATGGTAACTGAACAATGTGCTCCTGAATGACTACTGGGTAAATAACGAAATTAAGGCAGAAATAAAGAAGTTCTTTGAAACCAATGAGAACAAAGACACAACATACCAGAATCTCTGGGACACAGCTAAGGCAATGCTTAGAGGGAAATTTATAGCACTACATTTCCACAGGAGAAAGAAGGAAATATCTAAAATCAACACGTTAACATCACAACGAAAAGAACTAGATAAGCAAAAGCAAACAAATTTTAGCTAGTAGATTTTCTTTTGTTTGTGTCAAGGTTAAAAATATTAATGTGTATATCACTGTATTTGAGATGTAGTGGGATACATTTTTATGTGACATCTATCCATAATATTAAATAAAATTGTAAAAACACTTTTTTAAGTGATTACCAAGAATCTGGTAAAGTGAGATTATTTAAAGATCAAGAGCAAAAACATAATGTTTACAAAGTAATGGAAAAGAATGGGCTCCATAGTAAAAGTGATAGCATAACACTTAATCATGTAAAAGGCCAACTCTTCTAAATAGAGAGAAATAAGAATACAAATGGTAGAATAACAGAAAGTCAAGTGTTGGTGGGAAAAGCAGTTAAGTAAATTTTTGTCTTATGTCATATTTTCTATATGAATAAAAGGCAGACATTTTTTCTTCTCAGAAAGAGGTTAAAAATGGTAGAATATGTTCTTAGGAAATTGGATACATGTTAAAAGAACAAATGTGGAAGATGGAAAGAGAGACCTAAGGATTCAGAGAATTATTTATGTCCGCTTTGCGAACTTGGTAGATTACAGATTATAAATTGGTAGTGGCAGTAATGTGCAGCATTGTGTGATTTAACATAACACTGGAACTCCGGTAACTGCAGCTCTAGCCATGTGGAATTATTTTCATTTTCATAAATACATCATGTTTTTTCATTCCTTCATTCCTTGTTCAATGCCTCTCTGCAGTTCTTCATAATATAGAGCATCTCATCTCACTTCTTCTTTCATTTGTTTCTCTCCAAGGGAAATATTTGACTTATCTGATTAATGAGTTGAATAATGAGTCACAGCTTATGCATGGCACTACTTTGTTCTATCTATGTCTCAGATGACCCTTCATGCACATAACCCTACTCTGATGGGGTACACTAATGCGGAAAGGCTTTCCCTGACATCTCTGGAAGAAACAGTTCTCTGGCTGTGATGTGTTTGGATATATCAGTTCATTTAGGATAGGTTGATAGTTAAAAAGTCCATCTTTATATCTGATTCACGTTTTATTAATAATTTAAATATTTACCAGTTATGAATAAACAAGTTAACTTCTATTTATTTTATATGTTACTATCTAGTGACTTCTTCAATATAAGTTCTAACATATTATTGATCATCTTTATGAGCATAACTGTTGTTATAAGCTATATTTGTTTTTCGAGACAGAGTTTTACTCATTTTCCAGGCTGGAGTGCAGTGGTGCAATCTGGGCTCACTGCAACCTCTGCCTCCTTGGTTCAACAGCTTCTCCTGCCTCAGCCTCGCAAGTAGCTGGGATTACAGGCATGTGGAACCACACCTGGCTAATTTTGTATTTTTTTAGCAGAGATGGAGTTTCACCATCCTGGTCAGGGTAGTCTCAAACTCCTGACCTCAGGAGATCTACCCATATCTGCCTCCCAAAGTGATGGGATTACAGTTATGAGACACCACACCCAATCATAAGCTACATTTTGACCACCGTGAGTGCAACAAACATAATGGTCACTATTAAATACCTAGTAGTTAACTAAGTGACAAAACATAATAGGTTCACTGTAATTGTTGATTGAAGAAGAGGGCTATCTCCTTATGACAAAAGAAAGAGAATGTAGAGATTTTGGAGACAGACATCCCATTTTGAATTTTTAAAAATATGTTCTCTGTAAGAAACTGCTGAACAAAGCAGTATACTTTGAAAATAAGCTTAAAGGGGAAAAAAAGATACAGCACGAACAACAGATCGCTATAATTTCTTTTCATGACTCTACAGAAAACATAAATGTCTGAGTTTGAAGAGCTCTTAAAATTATGCATTCTAGTTTCAAAAAGAAATAAGGAATAACTTTACATACTTACATGCCATGATCTCTAGGATATATTGAAAGTGAATAAATGAAAGTGGAGAAAATTTGTATAACATGCTAATATTTATATAAGAAGTCAGAAATATGAATATACATAGGCATATTCTTTTAGTAATAATATATGTAATAAGAACTTAGAAGGTAAACATGTAATAATTAGCCTCCAATTATAACTTATAAAGGTGAAATTTTCCTTACCATTTATAATAGATATACCCTTTGGGCATTTTTTTTTCAAGTACCTACTTTTCTTTAAAAAACACTTGAAAAAGTCTCCTTTCTGATCACTTTATTGTCTGCAATGAATGTGTGATGTTGTCTTCAAAGAGTGCACATGTGAGATATGACACTTCTATTACTAGGGTGACAGTCTGCTCCTTGGTAATGGTAAACATAATATTAGAGTAAAAAGATGTGCATATAAACCAGCTACAAAGTTCATTTGAAAAAGAAAATAGTTTGTTCCAATATTGAATGAAACACAGGCAAATCAGAAAATGTGAACTCTCAGACACACGTTTTTCGGCTCAAGTCTACATCTGAGGGAGATTCTCCTATCTCCTTACCCACATTCCTAATGTTCTCTTGCATTTTCCTTCATCCCTCAAATTAAGCTTCCTCCTTCATTTGCTTAAGGTGGAATAATTGTTTACAGTTTCTAAATTGTAACATTTCCTTAAAAATAATTTGCTTCTATTCTAAAAAGGTAAAAGAGAATTCCACCCCTTTTCAATCCAGGACTTTCCAAGAGACACTGACTTGACAGCCCTTAAAGGCTCTTTCCTCAAGCCAGACATTTAGGTCATTGGTCCCATGATATTATTGCATGAATATTACTATCTCAAAATCATTCAAATCAAATTTGGAATATAAATTCTGAAGTTGAGAAAATAAAAATAAGTCAACAAATAAATCAACTACCCCAGTATTTTATATTTATCATTAATGACTAGTCTAAAGATAAACCAGTACTCTCAAAATTCAGTTCTGTCTCTTTAAAATGGGAAAGAACAGTCAGATTCCACCTGAGAGCCAAATCAAGAACAAAACCCATTTAAAATAGCCACACGCAAAAAATAAAATGTCTAGAAATACATTGAATCAAGGAGGTGAAAGTTCTTTCCAAGGAAAACTATAGGACATTGCTGAATGAAGTCATAGATGACAAACAAATAGGAAAACATTCTAAGTTCATTGACTGGAAGAATGAATGTTGTTAAAATGGTCATAATGCTCAATCTACAAGTTCAATGCTATTCCTATCAAACTACTGTCATTTTTCACAGAAGTAGAAAAAAAAACTATTCTAAAATTCATATGGAACCAGAAAAAAGCACAATTAGCCAAAGCAATTCTAAGCAAAAAGAACAAAGCTGGAGGCATCACATTAACCAACTTCAAAATATACTACAAAACTACAATAACTAAAATAGCATAGTACTGTACAAACAAAGACACATGGACCAACAGGTTTGAGAGCCAAGAAATAAAGCAACACACCTACAGCCATCTGATCTTCAACAAAGTTGACAAAAATAAGCAGTGGGGAAAGGATTCTCTATTCAATAAGTGGTGCTCAGAGAGCTGACTAGCTATGTGTAGAAAAATTAAACTGGACTGTTACTTTTCACCATATAAAAAAAGCCAACTCAAGATGAATTAAAATTTTACATGTAAGATCACAAACTGTAAGAATCCTAGAAGAAAACTAGGAAGCACCATTGTCCTTTGCAGCAACATGGATTGACCTGGGCATCATTATCGTAAGCAAACTAACACAGGAACAGAAAACCAAATACTGCATACTTGCTCTTGTAAGTGGGAGCTAAATTTTGACTGTATTCGGACAAAAATAAAGGAACAGTAGACACTGGGGCCTAACTGAGAGTGAAGAGTGGAAGGAGGGTGAGGATCAAAAATATATATATCAGGTACTATGTTTTTTACCTGGGTAAGGAAATAATCACTATACGAAACCCCCATTACATGTATTTTAACTATATAACAAACCTGCACATGTAACACTGAAACTGATATAAAAGTTAAAAAACAAAGAAAGCCAGATAAACTCACTGGCCCTACCACTAATGTTAGATATCCTGTATTTAATACATTTCATGTCCTATTATAAATACCTATTTTCTTTTACAGCGTCATTGCAAGGAATCAGTATTCTCATTCCTGACTATTGAGGAATGATGGTGATATAATAAAGTTCGATGGTATGACTAATGGGCATAAAAACATGTTTCTCCTGCTCAACTCTTACAAAAAGCCGATTTAATCGCATAAATAAAAACTGGCAAAAATGTAAAAATGTGAAAATAACTGCCAGGTTACCTGTTCTACCATCTGCCAGGAGGTCTAGGCGAAATATTTGATTTCTCATCAAGGAAAAGTGCTATTTTTCCATTGATTATAAAGTCTTTTGTAGATAATATATATTAATTTTTTAAATCAGATGACATACGATTAGAAAATGTGATTTAAAAACTATGAAGAAAAGGTATAAAGAGCTTAGAAAATGTATAACAGGGTTTCTACTCCAACATAAAGACGAATTTGAGAAAATTTTCCCTGAGGAAAGTCTATGCAAAATGAGACCTGGAGCAGATAAGAGTAAAGTAAATGAAAAGTGGAACAAAAAAAAAAATCAAACTTCTAAATGAGAATAATGACATGCATGGAAAACTGGGGATAGTAAAGGACTTGGTGTTTATGGGAGTGAGAAGAGGGCTTATGTGGCTGGAACTAGGGGCAGAGGCTGGATCTTACAAGGCCTTTAGGTGAGATAAAGAATTTGGATTCTATTCCACTCTATGCCAGCTGTAATTAGGAATAGGTTGAAAAGCTAGGAAACATTTCAGGCAAAGGGATTGGCCTGTATAAAGATCCAGGGACATCACAAAGCATGACCTAGATGTGAAACTGCACAGTGCAGAAAATTGGAAGGACAGAAGTTAAAGGGAAAAGATGAAGCTGGATGGTAAGAGAGAGCCTGATCATGTAGGGCTTTTAGTCCGTGTTAGAGGATCAAGTTTTTAACTCATAGATAATGAATGGAAAGATTAGTGAATTTCACCATGATCTGTTACGTTAAAATCATCATATCTCATATATTTGTTACTAGATGCAGTGTGCACTGCACATTACGGAAGGAAGAGAGCTGAGGTAAGTAAGCTGAACAAGTTAGGATAATGCAAGAATCTAGGCACATTTTTAAAAGACAGAATGTTTCTTAAGCATTGTTACATGAAATACAGAAACACTGAAGGATTGCCTTTTAATAGGTATACAACCTTTGTTAAAATATTATATTTGAAATAAAATCAAAAGTTGGTTTTTTGAGAAGATAAATAAATTTAATAAACCTTTAACTAGACTAAGAAAAAAAGAGAAGACTCAAATAAAATTGTAATAGAAAGAATAGACACTACAATTGAATATGACAGAAATACAAAGGTTCATAAGAGAATACTATTAAAAATTATAAGCCAACAAATTGGACAAGAAGAAATAGATAAATTCTTAGAAATACATAACAAGACTGTAAGATCACAAACTACAGAAATCCAGGAAGAAAACCTAGGAATCACCATTGTTCTTTGCAGTAGAATTGATGGAACTGGCTGGAGGCCATTATCCTAAGCAAACTAACACAGAAACAGAAAACCAAATAAAAAATCTGTACCCTTCCCACCCTTTCCCTGGGAGCCCCCTAAGTCCCTTGTATCCTTCTTAGGTTGTTGAATTCTAAAGTAACTAAATTCAATTTCTGCATTGAAATTCTGCTCCATGGAGCCATCGGAACTTTCTCAAACTAAAAGTATTTGATCTTTCAAATATGTTTTAATATTGGGTTGGACAAATCACGTTTTAATGATTTTATTCAAAAAGAAATTATTGCAAAGAGTAACTTACCAAATACTAAAACAGAAAATAACTGGGAAAGAGACCAAGTTCATATTATCTAAATGAAAATTTTGTGAGATGAATGAGAGAACTTAAACTATCTAAGAAAGTGGATGTGATTATCACATTATGTGACCTTATAATCGAATTTCTCCATCTGCTACCTCATTTTATTTTTTAAATAATTTCAACTTTTATTTTATATTCAGGGGGTACGCATGAAGGTTTTTAACATGAGCATATTGTGTGATGCTGAGGTTTGGCCTATAAATGATTCCATCACCCAGGTAGTGAGCATAGTATCCAATCAACAGTTTTTCAACCCTTGTTCCCCTATTCGTCATCCATCTAGTAGTTCCTAGTGTCTATTTTTTCTATCTTCACGTTGATGAGTACCCAATGTTCAGCTCCCACTTGTAAGTGAGAACATGTGATATTTGTTTTTCTGTTCCTGTGTTAATTCTCTTAGGATAATGGCCTCCAGCTCCATCCGTATTGCTGCATAGGACATGATGTTGTTCTATTTTATGGGTGCATAGTATTCTATAGTGTATATGTAGCACATTTTCTTTATCCAGTCTGCTGCTGATGGGCATCTAGGTTGAATCCATGCCTTTGTTATTGTGAACAGAACAGCAATAAACATGCACATGTCTGTGTCTTTATGGTAGAATGATTTGTTTTCCTTTCGGCATATACCCAATAATAGGATTGCTAGGAAATGATAGTTTGTTTTAATTAAGAAATCACCAAACTGATTTCCACAGTGACTGGCCTAATTTACACTCACACCAGCAGTGTCTAAGTTCCCTTTTCTGTGCAACCTCACCAGCATCTGTTCTTTTTTGACTTTTTAATAACAGCCAATCTCACTGGTATGACATGATATCTCATGGAGGTTTTAATATACATTTCTCTGATGATTAGTGATGTTGTTGTTATTGAGCATTTTTATATGCTTGTTGGTCACATGTATGTCTTCTTTTGAAATGTGACTGTTGATGTCCTTTGCCCACTTTTAATGGGGTTTTTAGTTTTTTGCTTGTTAATTTACTTAAGTTCCTTACAGATTCTGGTTATTAAACCTTTGGTTGGATGCGAAGTTTGCAAATATTTTCTCCCGTACTTTGGGGTTGTTTATTTACTCTGTTGATAGTTCCTTTTGCTGTGCAGAAGATTATAAGTTTAATTCGATTTGTCAATTTTTGCTTTTGTTGCCGTTGTTTTTGGCTTCTTTGTCATCAAATCTTTATCAGGGCCCACATCCAGAATGGAATTGCATGGGTTTCCTGCAAGGGTTTTTATAATTTGGGGATTTACACTCAGGTCTTTAATCCATCTTGAGTTGACTTTTGTAATTGGTATAAATAGGGGTCCAGTTTCAGTCTTCTGCATGTGCCTAGCCAGTTATCCCAGCACCATTTATTGAATAGGGAGTCCTTTCACCATTGCTTGTCTTTGTTAATTTTGTCAAAGATCAGGTGGTTGTAGATGAGAAGCTTCAATTCTGGGCTCTCTATTCTGTTCTATTGGCCTACATGTCTGTTTTCATACCAGTACCAGGCTGTTTTAATTACTATTGCCTTATAGTATAGTTTTAAGTTGGGTAATGTGATGCCTCCAGTTTTGTTCTTTTGCTTAGGATTGCTTTGGCTAATAGGTCTCTTTTTTGGTTCTATGTAAATTTTAGAATAGTTTTTTTTCTAATTCTGTAAAGAATGTCACTGGTAGTTTTGCAAAGAGTTGTATTAATAACTAGCAATTAAGGAAATAATCAACTAATGAGGAAAAAAGTTTCTGTACTTTTTATCTTGTTATCACAAAAATATACAGTAGGCCAATAAGCCCCAAAATTTGCACACTTGTTTTAAACAGAAACTCAGTGACAAATTAAATGAGCAACATCCCATTTAAGAACCTTGATTGGCTCAGTATTTAGCACATCATTGGAATTCAGTTCTCTCACTTATCTTGAGTCATCTTCTCTCACACAATGTAAAATGATGACGATTTAAATAAAACAGTCCCTCTTTTCATTGTAATTGCATATAAAGTATTGTTGGTAAGGGATTTAAGAAGGAGTAATAAAAAACATTCAGTGTGTTTTTCTTTGAAAGAGCAAAAATCATGTTCAGAAAGTGATGAAAATTAAAATTTTGGTCTCCAGAGCAACTGAATACAATTTTAGCAAACAGTCTTTGTATGAATATCAATTTCTGCTGTACTTTAAGGGTGATCAAATCTGTGGGCTTTTTATGGCCTACATGTAATTGATCTGTGGGCTTTTTATGGCCTACATGTAAAGGATGTGTTAGTATATGCACAGAGCCTTAGGTTTCTTTCATACAAGTGCATGTTTTCTTTTGTAATTTTTTAATGAAAGTTTTGCATATTTGAATGTCTATGCAACAAACATATTCTCTGTGTAAAATGCAAACAGCTATTTCATTTTCAAGGAGAGGATGGCTCTCTCTAGTATCAGTGTTGTTGAAGAGTATGTCTTTTCAATTTTATACAACAAAATTTGCATATTGACATAAATCTTATATTTTGACATTTCATATCTTTATGGATCTTCAAAAAGTCCTCAAGGATTGTTAGATAAGGTACATATTTCTATTTGACAGATGAAGAATCTAAAGCCCAGAGAGACCTGATTTGCAAAAGGTTGTTCTTACAGTATTGAATATAAGGTTGAGCTGTAGTCTTATTTTCTGCTCCTGCATAGAATCTAGCATGAAATACATCTTGAGTTGTATTACAAATTATAAATACGTGCATATATTTTTCAAATAGCACAGATTCTCTTCCATAAAAAGTGTGTGTCTGAGTGTGCCATATTTCAAATAGAACAAACCTTCACTTTCAAACAGTGTGGATCTGGCCAGGCGTGGTGGCTCATACCTGTAATCCCAATACTTTGGGAGGCTGAGGTGGGTGGATCACCTGCGGTCAGGAGTTTGAGACCAGCCTGGCCAACACAGTAAAACCCCATCTCTACTAAAAACACAATAACTAGCCAGGCGTGGTGGTGGGAGCCTGTAGTCCCAGCTACTCAGGAGGCTGAGGATGGAGGATCATTTCAACCTAGGAGGCAGTGGTTGCAGTGAGTCGAGATCACACCATTGCACTTCAGCCTGGGTGACAAAGCGAGCCTCCATCTCAATAAATAAATAAATACAATTAAAAATAAATAAAAATAAAGTGGTGGGGCATTAAAAATCTTGCTTTTGATTGAATCTTGCTTTCTACTGAAATATAAGGGGGGAAATAGTGGTTTGTGGTTAGAACACTTCTTTTCTTTGTACCTTTTTAAAAAGTCAAATGCTTATTTCTCATTCAACTGACATCTTTCATCTATGCTTTACTCTAGCCTATGGTTGTGTTTTATCTCCGACCTTCGAGTTTTGTATTCAGAGATCTGTGCAAAAAGTGCATCTCCCATGTGAGCCCAGTACATTCTTATGACCAAAGACTGAGGGGCAAGAGAGCAGATAGGAAGTTTAAATGCCTTTAAGAGCTTTAATTATCTGTGAAATACACCATGTTTGCTAGTAATCTTAACCAGAGCATGCTACAAGGCTACACTCCATGTCAGTGTATTGGAGATGTAAATTCCTCTCATAGGCACCACCGACAAGTAATGCAGCAATTGGTGAGCAACTATAAACCTCTCACAGAAAAGAAGTTAATGGTTGTAAAAAATAATAGTTGTGACCTACCAAAGACTTCTCTCTTGATCATAAATATTTACATTTCTCTTTTTTTGCATAAAATGTTCTATTTCTTTCCCCAATGAATATACTCCAAAATGTTTTCAATATGTCAAATCCAGTTACAGCTCCTCTTAATCAGAGACCTATATATTAAAAATACAAATTTTGCTTGCCCATATACACTAATATACAAACTAGTTTGACAAGTGAAAAATGGGAATTACCAAGAATAACTTGACCATGAAAGTTCTTAATTTCTTTTGGCTAAATATTAGGCAATTTCTTACCCTAAAGATTGGTAATGTGCATTGATTGAGCCCAAGTTCCACTTCCCATAAGAGGCTCCAATTCATTATTCTCTATGAATTTGTATTTGATTCTTTGAGAGTTCCTTTCTTTTCCATTATTCTTTTCCAAATTTGAAGAGAGCAATGGAGAACATAGCTTCCCTGGGAATTGAGACATTTTCTCAGCCTTATTTACTCCTATAGATATTTGGGAAACCAATTTGTTTCACATCCAGTCGTAGTCTCTTTTAATATAGTATACACCTACATATATATGTCATATATTTCATATAAAATATTTTATGTAGATATACCTTGAATTAAAATATATACATATATAACAATATATATTTAATGCAGTCATCTACATTTGTTATTATCTACACCTATATTTTAAATTCTGCATTTCTCTATACTAAAGAGAGCACTTTTAATCTCTTCTTCTTGAGCCTTTGGGTCCAGCTAAAAAGATTCACTGGGGTCGATATTAATTCATGCAGACATTTTAACGAAAGAAACCATAGCCACATCCTTGATTTTGGTTTATGCCTTGAGACTGAGTATGATTCTTTGAATAGTTTCTCGGTTTTTTCTTTTACATATTGAACATGAGAAGTTGCAAATCTCAGCCCTGAAAGTTTGAGAATTTCCAGATTCCTTACTTTTCCATATTGCCCTGTTTGCAAGTGGGTCAATTATTTTCTGAGCACATGCAGTGGTGTTATCTTGCAGTACTTGCCTGATCTGACTAATAAACAAAAACTCTAAGAAAATTTTGCTTCTCAAAACCTACTCCCCTAGAGCCCACAAGCTTATTAGGTACATAGTTTGCCTATCAAGTTTTTAAAACCTTCGGTGTTTTAAGGTTTACATTTAACCAAATATTTTCCAATGCTTGATATCTAGTGCTATTTTTCCATTCTCCAATAAAATTTTATCACTGCCATGTTACACATTTCCATGATATAGCTTCGGTATTTTATTAGGGCAGCATCTATTTCTGATACTACTTTTTGCATAACAATTAATTTTGCTGTATAAAAAATAGCACTACAACCTGAGTAGTTCTCAATTATTAACTTATTCATGCTACATGTAGGCTGACTCTGGTTACAATGGCTTTATTTATTGCTGCTTCATATGACTTTTCATAGTAGCAAACAGTCTTTAGGAGCAGCATCTATATAGAACATGATCATTCTAATGTTAGAGAGGAAAAGGAAGAGGCGTGGTAGCATTTTAAGCAGAAATGAATTCTCTGTTTGATGATTTGGATATGTTTCCCAAAATGTTGGAAATATATGCCTATGTTGGAGACTTAACACTCTTTGTAACAGTATTAAAAGGTAGAATCTTTAAAAGTTGATTAGGCTCTTCCCTCATGAATGGATTAATGCTGTTATTGCTGGAGTGGGTTTGTTATTGCAAGAGTGGGCTTCTAATAAAATAATAAGTTTGGCCCCATTTCTTTGCCTTACACACTTACTTTTCATGGGATGCCTTCCTCTATTAAATTACCTTCCATGTCATGCTCCTGGACTTCCCAACCTCAAGAACTGTGAGAAATAATTCATTTTCTTTATAAATCACCCAGTCTGTGGTATTCTGTTATAAGAGCAGAAAATAGAGTAAGACAGTTTTCAGGATAGGGTGCCAGGTTTGTTTTGTGGCCAATCTTGTTTTGCTTTAAAAGAACCCCTTGTGGCATTACTCTGAGTGTTCTACTGCTGACAGAAGCTCTACAATAGTGACTGTGTACTTCGTTTTGCTGATATTCATCAAATCTTAGGTTTGTTGGAGTTAGTAGATCTCCAGAGATTAAGTAGGCAACGTTACTATTATGCAAATGAGGACATCAAAGGGTAAAGAGGTAAAGGGCTTTAAAGAGTAATGTCATTATTCAGTATCTAAACAAGGGATAGAATTTGCCTCATCTCACTATTAGTAAAGAGTTTTGTCTACTATTACACTTTATGCTTCTTCAGAAGAAATATAAACTTATTTATTAAAACTATTGGTTTTTTACTGTTATTGCTGTTTGTGTTGTTAATATATAGAATGAGTGACTCCATCTCCTTTTCTTCGATCTCACGCTTATACATAACTGTCTGTCAGCTTAGGGTAAGTTACATAGCATGTCTGTGCCAGTTAATTTAGGTTATGTTATAATTATAAATTATCTCACAATCTGAGACTTAAAACAACAAAGACTTATTTCTCAGTCATGTGCACACGTGTTACAGGGTGTCTGTGGCTCCATGTTTACTCATTCTTCTAGAATGAAGGATAAAA
Organism: Callithrix jacchus; assembly: GCF_049354715.1. Lineage (NCBI taxonomy): Eukaryota > Metazoa > Chordata > Mammalia > Primates > Cebidae > Callithrix > Callithrix jacchus. The sequence continues at coordinate 20,548,558 of NC_133516.1, read as the reverse complement.
AGAAGATTCTATCTGAGCTATAATTGCTTCATGGCAATAAGAAAGTAAGATGTTAGGGCCATGTAATAGCTATAATTTATTTTGCTGGGAGGTCACCCAAATAACTTCTCCCTATGTATTATTGGTGTATTAGTCCATTTTCACACTACTATATGGAACTACTTGAGACTGAGTAATTAATATGGAAAAGAGGGTTAATTGACTCATAGTTCTGCATGGCTTGGGAGGCTTCAGAAAACTTACAATCATGATTGAAGGCTATAGGGAAGCAAGGCACATCTTACATAACAGCAGGAGAGAGCAAGCTATGAGGAAACTATCATGAGAACTCATTAACTATCATAAGAATAGCATGGGGGAAACTACCCCCATCCAATCACCTTCCACCAGGTTCCTTCTCTGACATGTGGGGATTATAGCTGGACATAAGATTTGAGTGGGGACACAGAGCCAAGCCATATCAATTGGCTAAGCCTGATGTCAGTGTAATGGATTCAATTGTCCTTCTATAGGTAAGCGTTCGGCACAGAATAAGGGAGGACAGCAAATATTTTCACTGTAGTACAATTTGCATGTATATACAATTGCTTAGAGAAAATAGCATGTCCATCTTCATTACTTTATTTCACTGGAACAATAGATTTTTAAGAATGTTTGATCAAAAGAGGGCTGAAAATATGTAGAAAATTGAGTTTTTATTGGATTTATCATGCTATATATATGAGGATTTCTGCTTGTACTATAAAGGAGCAAGCTCCTAATAAATTAATCTTCCAACAAATAAGAGCTATTGACTCTTAAAAAAGAACTACCTGAAGGCACTGGACACTGGAGATGGAAGCTAAGTAAGCATTCTTTGAAAGGGAATTGAAACTTGGAGCATGTAACCAGCTTGGAAATTGAAATTTGGAGTGTGTGTGTTATTTTTTAACTGCTTTACACAGAAGGTAATCACAGCAGTGGTATTGGACATGGGGTGGCTATGGCTCTGATAGAAAATGACTCACCCTTTTTTTTGGCAGAAGAATCAAGGAAGAGAGTTAAAATACAAAAACAGCCTCTGCAAAGGAAGAATCCAATCCAGAGGAGAAGAAACCTAACACCTAAAGTGCTGACATCTGATGCATCTATGAATAAGCAAGCTGAAAGCAATCAGGAGTTAAGATTTAAAGAACTAAAGTACACTCTGATCCACTGCCATCACAGATATATACTCTTTAATCTGAGTTTAAGTCACTTTTCTGCTAAACAAAAGCATCAACACTTCTTAAAGTGACATATAAAAAAGCCAGAGCCTAGATTTTTATTCATAATGACATTCATAATGTTCACAATTCAATCAAAAAATCACTTCATATTTAAAGAGCCACAAAACAATGACCCATATTTAAGGGGAAAAATTGACCAAATGTTTGAATTATCAGACACAATCTAAACAGAGTTATAACAATGCTCCATCAGGTAAAGAAATATATACATGGAAGGCATAAAAAAATTAGGAAATACCAGCATAAAAGTAGAAAACATTAAAAAGGCATAAAAGAAATTTTAAAATTGGTAAAACACAAAACCTGAAATATAGATTTCCTGGATAGGCTAAATTATTAAAATAAAGATGCCAAAAGAATCTAAGTAAAACTGAATATAAGTCAATAGAAATCACACAATTCGTAAAAGAGACAAAAAGCTTATAAAAAAATATAAACTGAGCCCCACAGAACAGTGGGACATTTCAAAAGGTCTAGCGCCTTATTAGGTAATTGGAGTCCTAGAAAGAAAGGAAAAAGTTCGAGACAAAAAATGTTTGAAGAAATGAAGACCAAAACTTTCCAAATCTGATGAAAGAACTACATTTATAGACTAAAAGGTCAGCAAACCCCAAATAGGACACATTTGAAAGAATCATCTACCCGGATATAGGTACCTCATAGTCAAACTGCTGAAAGACAAAGGGAACAAGAACATCTTAAAAATATCCAGAAATTAACTTTACCTGTGGTGGAACAATGATTCAAATGATGGTGGATGTGACATCAGAAACCATTAAGAACAGATGACATTGGAACAACATATTTAAAATGCTAAAAGAAAAAGAGAATAATAGTTAACCCAGAATTCTATATTTAGTGAAAATAGAACAGAGTTAAAATAAAGACATTTTCAGACAAAGCAAAATTATGGGAAATGCAAATACAATTATTCAGTCTTGAAGGGGGAATTGATACAGAAAAAGTCAGATTTTAGGAATAAATAAAGTTTAAACAAATAAAGATGAAAAATAATAACTGTATGATTAGGTAACAACATAACAATTTTCTTATAACTTTTTTAATATAGAAGATTAAAACAATATCACATGCATATGATATACTTTCAGCAAGATATAGAAAATAAAATTTTAACAATTTAATATACATTTATCCCCCAAAGATTATAAAATGCTTACATAAAAACTTACAAAATATACACAGGACATTTACAGTATGAAATAGAGAATAAAAAAATTAACAAAAATCTAAATAACAGAAATATTTTTCATGCACTGGAACAATCAATATTATTAAAATATAAATGCTCTTCAAAGTGATCTACAAATTCCATGCAATCTAAACAAAATGTCTATAAAGTTCTTTTACAGAAAGTGACAAGTTGATTTTAAAATGTATGTGTAAACAAAAATGACCTGGAATAGTCAAATCAACGTTATACAAAAGAAAACCTGTAAAAACTACACTACCAGACTTCAAAAATGACAATAACATGGTAGTAATCACAATATTATATTGTCACAAGCATAGATATGTATATTGCTGGAATAGAATACAGTATCTAGAAATAGACTGAAACATAGATGGTGAAATAATTTTTGATGAAAATGCCAAGATAATTCAATAGGGGAAAAGTACTTTCCAAAACATGTACACACGCAGCAAAGATAACAGTACTGAGAAAGAAACAATAATTCTTCTTGGAGGGAAAACACAAGTGATATGTAACAATGATATTAAATTTTGAAACTAAGTTGTATTTTTCCTCACTCAAAAAAAAAAAAAAAAAAAGAGTGGGGAGGGTATTTCTAAGCAGAAACCTTTCAACACTGAGTCCTTCAAAAGGTTTCTGAGAGAGCTTTCATTTCCCAGTACACAGCAGGGGGAAAAGACAAGAGAAGTTCAGGGAGGTACAGAGGAGGTTCTGTGCTTTTCTCTGAAGACGTAATTAATGCTTTTGCTTCCTCAGTTTCTTTCTCATAGTTAACCTGTATTCTTTCGAAAGCAAAGTAAGTCTCAAAAACGATCCTTCTTACTATTTAATAGCTGTCAGGAAAAAAATTTAAATATCAAGAGAATGAGAACCCCTCTTTTAGACCTCTTTGTCTCCAATATCATTCTTCAAAATGAACTAATTTTGTGACAAATATTGTACAGGAAAAATATAATTAGCTGGCTTTAGCCAACCTCTATGCTGACCTTAGGGTCAACAAAAACATGTTTTTATCCTTTTTCTGCTTATGCAAGACTGTGACGGGTTACTTCACCACTGAACTTTTGATTCTGACAATGCCATCATGCTAGCATATCATGCCATTGAATGACATGCTTACAATCGCAGAAGCAGCATTAAAAACTGCATGTTCTCATTCATAAGCGGGAGAATACACGGACACAGGGAAGGGAACATCACACACCTGGGCCTGTTGGGAGATGGGGATTAAGGGAGGCTAGGGGAGGCATAGCATTAGGAGAAATACCTAATGTAGATGACAGGGTGACAGTTGCAGCAAACAACCATGCACATGTATAACTATGTAACAAACCTGCATGTCCTGCACATGTACCCCAGAACTTAAAGTATAATTTAAAAATGGCAATCCATTTACTATATACCATATGACCTTTAATAAAGGTCAATAACATATATTGTGCCTACTCTGTGAAAAGTCTCATGCTAAGCCTTTTGTTGGTGAGTAAGCCTATATAATGTTGCCTGTATCACAATAATTTCTGTGACTCTTAAAACACTGCTGACATTTTCTTGTATTAAACATTAGGAGCGGGTCCAGAGGGAACTGTGCCTCATTATTTTTTCTTTGAATGTTTCCTTCTTTCTTAAACTTCCTCATTAAATTAGCCATTATCTTCCCTGGATGTAAAAGTAGCTGACACAAAAGGGCCACATTAATGGTACAGTGATGAGTTTTACAGAATAAATTTTTAATTTTAAAATAACTAAATTGGAAGGGAGATGAAGCATGCAATTAAAACAAATTAAAACTGATAATGATATCTGTAGAAAAAATTATGTCCTGGCTTTTCCAGTAGTCCATATCTCTTACAAAACTAATTCCAGTCTCATCAAATTTACTTGTTATCGGCAGATTTTTTGTTTGTTTGTTTTTAATATTCTTCTGTAACAGAAAAGCTGAACTTGTTGTCAAAGATCGATTGTGTGATGTGAGTTTTGAGTCATAGGTTATGATTTATTTTTAATTGCATGTTTCCAGAATTTTGTGAAATTTTTACAAGTAATTTCTAAGTGATAGTCACAGACACGTGAATATACATATCCAAACTCAAAAATCCACAAACCACAAATGCATCTGGTAAGGTGTTGTGAAAATTTGTGATTGTTATTTTTTAATGCTTTCAACTCTGTTTAGGTTGTAATTCAAATGTGCTCATACTAAAATCCTAACCTAGTTTTATTTATTTCTTTATTTCCTTTTTTTTAATTGCATTTTAGGTTTTGGGGTACATGTACAGAACATGCAAGACAGTTGCATAGGTGCACACATGGCACTGTGTTTTGCTGCCTTCCTCCCCTTCACCCACATTTGGCATTTCTCCCCAGGCTATCCCTCCCCAGCTTCCCCCCACCGCTGTCCCTCCCCTATTCCCCCCAATAGACCCCAGTATGTAGTATTCCATTCCCTGTGTCCATGTGTTCTCATTTTTCCTCACCCGCCTATGAGTGAGAATATGCGGTATTTCATTTTCTGTTCTTGTGTCAGTTTGCTGAGAATGATGTTCTCCAGATTCATCCATGTCCCTACAGAGGACACGAACTCATCATTTTTGATTGCTGCATAATATTCCACGGTGTATATGTGCCACATTTTCCCAGTCCAGTCTATCATCGATGAGCATTTGGGTTGGCTCCAGGTCTTTGCTATTGTAAACAGTGCTGCAATGAACATTCATGTCCATGTATCCTTATAGTAGAACGATTTATAGTCCTTTTTTTCTCAATTCTTATATTTAATCTAACATAATCATTAGCATTATCCTTAATATCTATCCAATGTAAGTGTTGTTCTTTATCCCAATTTCTATCACTGTAGTCTAAGTCACTAGTATATCTACTTTGATCCCCGTCTTATCTATCATTCCTGACTCTGCTTTCATTGTACTAAATTGCATACCACACACAGAAGGCAAAATAATCCATTTAAAACATAAATCAGATCACGTTGCTTCCTATGTAGGTTTCAATGACATTTCACTGAACTTAGAATAAGATGCAAACAATTATCATGGTCTATGGGAGACTATACAGTCAGACAACTACTCATGACATTGCCTTTCTCTCCTTCCACTCTTTCTCTCATTCATTTGACTTCATGAACACTGGACATGTTGGTGTTCCTTGGAAATAACAATTCTTTTCTGGCTCGGGCCCTTTATGCTTGGTGTTTCCTCATCCTGGACTATCCTTTGCCCACATCTTGGTCTGAATTACTGCCTTTCTTCATCAAGGGATTTGCCTAAACATCTCAACTGAGAGAATATCCCTTAATAATCCTATTTAAAGTGGCATGATAGAAGTAGAAAACGGTTTATTTTGTTTAAAGTGCGACAAAATGTTGAAACTTAATACTTTAGGGAAAAATCACTGAAGATTTTTGTATTGTAGTTTTTCTCATCAGCTAGAAAAGTGGGAGAAAATAAGGTATCTTCATATAGTACAGCAAAAATCTGAGGAAACTGGCTCCTTAGGAAGCCAGGGAAATGGCTCCTTAACTACATAACACAGTAAAGATATAAAATTCCATTTTACTTGTGATTGTAAATAATTGGGGGCAATATTTTTCTGACAGTGCTGATATGGGAAAACCATATATGTAATACCTATATTTGTTTGGTGCCTTGGATTTTACAGTTTCACAAATATTTGTATGGTTTTCTTCAAAATCATCCTGTGACAATAAAAAATAGTACTACTTGTATTATTGTCATTTATACATGAGAAACTGAGGCCCCAAATAGTGAAATGGCTTGCATCCACAGCCTACAAGTGTTAGATGTTGTACCTTATGCCAACTTTTACAACTACAAATTTAGTATTTTTTATAGCAGTATATAACAGAAGATTTAAATGGCAAAGAAAAATATACAAATCCAAATAGTCAATCTAATTAGATCCACGTTGATGAATTATCTATTAATTCTGAGGGTGCTAATACAATATTGAACCATGTCTGCCTATGCAAGGAAAGATACTTTTTCTTTTGCTACAGTTATAAAAGCAAAAAAGAATTTACAATATAATTGTAGAGAGTTAACAGTAGTCTTTAAGTTTCTGAGTTTATGACCTTAAAATTAACTACCTCCATTGCCAATTGACCAGCTGCACAGGACAGCATATATATCTTTATTAATTGGATTAAACAAACTTAATATGTTTTTCCTTCTTTCTAGCAACATGAGCTATATGAAAATCTCCAAAGAGAACGCATTTCTTGACATGATTTATTCCTGACAAGCTGTCACAGCAGCATAAAGCCAAGGCTCCAAGGAATGAATATAAATGAAGATCACCACCCTATGTACAATATGCAAGAAGGTGATTTCTCCAGGTCATAGATCCTAGAGGTGTAGGTTTAAGAGAGCTTTGATCTATTAGAATTCTAGATATGAGAAGCATTGTGTGGCTACTCAAACCTTATTTTACAATTATAGAAGGAGCACCACACTTGAATCATGATGGTTCTAGAATATCACTGTCATGACTACCGCTTTGAACTTTAACATGTTATTATCAGAGAAATTAGCACAGAACACAAGGTATTCAGTTTAAAAATGCATGTCATTGTTTACTGTTTAAATTTGTATTAATTTCTACTATTTTTCAATGTTCTGTGTTAAATTCCAAGTAAGACACAGAGATGGTTATTGATTTTCTGCCCTATCATGGTTATTGTCTAGAGGATGGATGAGACGTTTATGTAGATGACCAGAGGATAAGAAAAAAGTAGTAATTTCTATAAAAGAATATGAAGTTTTAGAGTTTGGGGAAATGCTTATTCTTATCATAGAGTCTGGGTTACAGAGCTGGGTAATTAGCGATTATTTAGTCTATTCTTGTCATTTCAGATATGAGGAAATCTAAGCCCTGGTTGGAAAAATAGGTTTTTTTTTAGTTCATACAGCTACTTAGTAACAGATTCAGGAGCAAAACAAGCTATCTGAGTTCCTAATCTTCTGATACTTAGAGGAATGGATGTACACAATAGTTAAGGATGATAGTTAGCCTTGGAGCTGAGGAGAATTGAACACGCGGATGTATTTTATACCAGGCAGACAACCGGTTGCCACATTCACCATTTAGAATCCTGGCCAGCTTCTCATACCATATCAAACTATGACTTTTCCAATGGGAGCTCTTCAAGGAAATGGCCCAGGGCTTTAAAAAAAAAAAAGAAGGAAATCCTCAGAAAACTGACACAAGAACAGATAATCAAACACCACTTGTTCTCACTCATCGGTGGGTGTTGAACAATGAGAATACGTGGACACAGAGAGGGGAGTATCACACACTGGGGTCTGTTGGGAGGGAATAGGGAAGGGACAGAAAGTGGTGGGGAGGTTGGGGAGGGATAACCCGGGGAGAATGCCAGATATAAGTGATGGGGGGATAGAGGCAGCAAACCACATCGTTATGTATGTACCTATTCAACAATCTTGCATGATCTGCACATGTACCCCAGAACCTAAAGTGCAATAAAATATATACATTAAAAGAATTTAAAAAAGAAAAGAAACAAAAACAACTGTAGCCTTAAGAAATCTGTACAACATCTAACTTAAATTGCTCAAGATTCTGCTTCAACACAACTCTATCTACAACCTTTAACACCGGTGCCTTCAACCAGTGCCATTGACACAATATCCTGACCAGTCTTGGGTTCATACTGCCTATTGGACAGTTGCACCTTAATATCTAAATGGAAATAGAACCGTAATAAAACGTAAATCTCTAAACCTGAGGTCATTACCTGTCTTGCCTTGGTATGTTTCTCCTGTTCTAGGCTCTCTCTCTGTACAATTAAACCTGTGAAATTTAAAATAATTTGTTAATTGTATTTTTTCCAGTCATAAGTCATTTTCTATCCTTGTCTCCTGCTCTGTAAAAGCATCCAGCTTTTCTTTTCTCTGTGCTCTACCACTTACTAGAATTGACAAGTTTCTTAAAATTCCTGGGTGTTAGCATCTGCAATTGTAAAGGAAGGATGGTCATTTCAGTTACCTTAAAGAAGATTATTATGCTGGGATCATGAGGGTTATTGGATGACTTTTTCTGCTTATTTATTTTCTGTGTTACTTTTTACATTTTCCGTAAAGGGCATTTATTTAATAATGGCCAAATAAATGTACAAATTAAAGCAAAATATTATAAGAATTTTCTCGTGCCACTTTTGGATTTTTATTTGAAAATGATACTTTCCTGTCTTAAATTCAAACAGTAACAACTAGTTATACAATAAAAAGTCCCTCTATTTGTGGCAAAAACTGATATCCTAAGCTGTGCCAGTTCAAGACCTTTCTTAACATTGACCTATAGAACCTGGAATAAAGAAGCCGTATCCTTTAAGGGAAGGGGTAGTGTTGCTAAACTGAAAGGAAATAATACTGGAATGGCTAGGGGTCATATCATATTTAAAATATGATGAATGAAGCTAAGCACAGATAAGAAAAGAGACAGATAATATTTTAGCAATTCTGAGTGCATAATTCCTACCCTAGGTGCTTTGTTTTTCTATATCTCTTGCTTTCAACTTGAAGCTACTATTCCCAGCCAGCGAGCTTCTTTTGCATAAGCTAATTTGAGCTGAGTTCTTGCCTTTTGCAACTGAAATAATTCCTACTAATACACACAATAAAGCAGTACATTTACATCCTTCTCTGTTACTTCGCATTCTGATAAACAGAATGTTATTTATCATACACAATGCAAATCTTACTAAATTTCATAAAGAAAGCAGTATTAAATCCACAAATGCCTCCTAAATATTCAAAGAAAGGTATTTTTCAGGACTTGATATAATGTTAATATTAGCATATTTATTTGATTACAATGTATTATTATAAACTGGCAACCCTTTTCTTGATATATAATAGATGAGTCCAAAACCTATTAGCTTCCAACCTTGATGAGTACCTGTTACAGAATTTTACTCTTTGGTATCCCTTGAGGAGTCAAAAGGCTATATTTTGGAGGAGACATTGGACTAAGAGGCAGATGCTTCCATCTGGACATCTAGCCGACCTTCAAAGCTGAGCTAATCTAGAGTAGCTAGTTGTACAATATTGAAGAGATTGTTTTACTTCAGTTTCTTCACCTATCAGAACTTCATTTGAATGACTGCTAGGGTCCCTCCTTGTTCTCACATTCTAATGGATATCAATTTCATAGTAAATTTAACTTCAAAGTAACAAGTCTAATCCTAATCCAGTCCGGTCTATGTTGAATGAATAAAACATTGCTTTATTCTCCTGTTTACATAAAAATGAACTAGACACTTCAGAAACAGATTTTTATTTCTTTTATATAGTCACTATGACTTAGGTGTTTCTGAATAACCTAGATTAATTAAAGCATTATATATCACTTGATATTTCAAAATCGTTAGTAAAAAAATGTTGGGCCGGGCACGGTGGCTCACGCTTGTAATCCGAGCACTTTGGGAGGCCGAAGCGGGTGGATCACGAGGTCAAGAGATCAAGACCATCCTGGTCAACAAGGTGAAACCCTGTCTCTACTAAAAATACAAAAAATTAGCTGGGCACGGTGGCGCGTGCCTGTAATCCCAGCTACTCAGGAGGCTGAGGCAGAAGAATTGCCTGAACCCAGGAGGCGGAGGTTGCGGTGAGCCAAGATCACGCCATTGCACCCCAGCCTGGGTAACAAGAGCGAAACTCCGTCTCAAAAAAAAAAAAAAAAGTTACCTTTCTGGTGGATTGACTATTCTGTGATTATACCAGAGCTATGAAAAATTTTCCTAGATATATTAAATAATTCTATTTTTAGGTTTATTATAAGAGCCGTAGTTCCAAATATCTTTTATTTAAATAAACTCACATTTTCTTTGAGTGGCAGTTAAAGAGATATGGACATCTTTTTAGAAAATAATTAAATCAATGTTTTCTTTGGGCATGCAATTGCTCGGTCTCGATACGGATTTTTAAGTTAGCATGCTAAAACCATGGGATTCTCTTTCTTTTCTTTATTTTTTTATCAAATCAAGAACGCATGAAATGATGTTACTGTAGAAACTACATTTTGCAAATAGAATGGGAGTAACCAATTTTCTACTGTTTTTTTCTGCCACATTAACATGATTCCATTGAGAACATCTACAGAGAATTTCTGATATGCAAGACCATACATCAGATATTGCAGAAGACAAAAGAACTGAAACAGAAGTAACCCTATTCTAAGGTGAATGTCTTGTCCAGCAAAACAAATAAAATGCACACATACAAAATGTGTATCATCATTACATATTCATTAAGCATATTTTGTCTCCAGAAACCTTACATTTTAATGAGAGAGACATACATAAAATAACTTTAAATAGTGCTACGAAGAGATCTAGCCCATTATCACAAAAGTAATTGAAGAGATAATCAAGACTTGAACCTTATTCCGCATTGATTCCCAATCCTTTTTTTATCATTTCCTTATTTTTCAGTTATGGGCATAATTACTTGTCTAAACATATATAATAAAAGTAAAGTTGTATATATGGTGTAAAACGTAATATATGTGTGTGTGTACAATGGGTGTGTAGATAATTAAATCAGCTATTTAACATACATATTACCTCACATATTTAGCATTTTTTGTAATGTGAAAATTGTTGGTCAAAGGACACAAAATTAGTCAAAGGGTACAAAGTTTTAGTGATACAAGATGAATAAGCCCTGGAGATTTACCGTATAACATAGTGCCTATGGTTCATTTCACATTGTATACTTTCAAATTTGCTAAAGGGTATACCTTATGTTATCTCTTCTTATGACAGAATAGTAATAAATAAAGAAGCCAGGAGGAAACGTTTAGAGATAATGGATATGTTTATGGCATTTACTGTGATGATGATTTTCTGGGTGTACACTTATCTCCAAAATCATCAAGTCATATAATATTAAATAGATATAGTATTTTTGTATGGTCAATTATATCTCAATAGTTTAAAAAGTATCTGAGAAAATTCAGGCAACTAAAACATAGTGAGATATGAAGTATATCCAATATAATTTATTTAAATAAAATTTTTAAATATAATATATTTGGATGCCATTAATATCTTACAACTAGAGATGATCTAAGCTAAGCTTTTTTTCTTTAAATAATGTCACACTCCTTCCCTTGCACTCAGATATGATTTCTAAAGAGGCCAAAGAAAAGGACTGAATTTGTAAAATTTCTTGACAGGAAGATATCCATTTATCCGAAATATCACACTCTCCTATCACTCACTCCGGGATTTTTGAAAGTTAGCCTTCATTTTTATCTGAAAGCACAGTGTAAAAATTTGTTGATGCAACTTCCGAATATTTCATACCAAATCCCTAAGTATTGTTTAGGAGTTAGAGAAGAAACTTTAAAATCTTTGTATTTATCTTTACTAGATTAAAGATGATTAAGAAAACAGGACGGGTGCGGTGGCTCTCGCCTGTAATCTCAGCACTTTGGGAGGCAGAGGCAGTTGAATCACCTGAGTCAGGAGTTCAAGAGCAGCCTGGCCAACATGGTGAAAACCCATGTCTACTAAAAATACATGTAATCCTAGCTACTTGGGAGGCTGAGGCAGGAGAATCTCTTGAACTTCGGAGGCAGAGGTTTCAGTCAGTGAGATCATGCCATTGAACTTCAGCCTAGGCAACAAGAGGCAAACTCCGTTTCAAAAAAGAAAGAAAAGGAAAAATGCTTTTAATTAACTTTTAAATATAAAAATATTTGCATGAAAGCACAGCAGGTTAAAAGGTTAACAAAAGGTTAACCCTTTTTAAAAATTTTCTCTTTTAATGTGATTTGCATATGAACAGCTGCCTAATTTTTATATTATTAAATGCAAAATATATCTGTAAATGCTACTAAAATAAAACTCAAAATGGACACACCGCATATACATAATTAGTTAGAATTCAGTGTCTTAGTTGCCTTACCCAAAAAAACCAGTTTGTGTGTGAATCGTCTCAGTCATCACTTAATAATCAGTTATTTTTGGATAGAATGCCTAAGCCCAATACTGGCAATGACATCAGAATTCAATTTAATGAGAATGGCTATTTCTCAGTGAAATGGAGAAAGTGAGAACAAGAACAACATGACCAGTTCCTAAGAATGCATGTAAGTTCCAATTTTGCTGGCTAATGGATCTTTAAAGATTGTCCCAGATATTTCCTTTAATTCCATTGATTTGATTTTCCATTTCTCTCTCCATTCTCTGTCAGATTCATTTTTGTTGTGAGCACTATCATGCCAGCGCTCAAAGCCAAAAATGTTTTCTAGTGAGTTAGGCTAAGCTTGGATTGGTACTGGTTCCAAATACATTTTTTAAAAAAAGAAAACATGAGAGGTATATTAGTGAAATGCAATAGCACCAAATGGGAAAAGGATACACTTGGTGAATATGAAGTAGACACAACTTCTCTCATATTCATATGGCACAACTGTAAATCAGAATTTTAGATTTACCCTTTATCTTCTAATCTTGTTTTGATCTTATTACTACTGTATAACCTTTTAGAATTAGATGATCTCTAAGTTAACATTAGAGATCATCTGGAATCCTTGGACCCAAAGTTGTCCATACATCATTTGAGTTGGATGAAAGCCTTTGTGCACTGGAACCTTCACCTCCTGGGTTCAAGAGATTCTCCTGCTTCAGTCTCCCGAGTAGCTGGGACTACAGGCACATGCCACCATGCCCAACTAATTTTTGTATTTTTAGTAGAGATGAGGTTTCACCATGTTGGGCAGGATGGACTCAATCTCTTGACCTCGTGATCCACCCATCTCAGCCTCCCAAAGTGCTGGGATTATAGGTGTGAGCCACCCCACCCGGCCTGTGCATTTATTTCTATGGAGTGGCTCCTTAGAGGTTTCTGCCCAATACAAAGACATTTCCAGAATCACTCCTAATCTTTCAATGGTTGGGATATTCAGGCCCACCTTAGAATCATGACTCCTCTGCTTTACAAGTTCAGCATCAGCAATTGGAAACCTCATACCCTTAGTCATAGGCTAATGTTTTTTATTTGACATCAGATAATATTTAGTTTTCAACTAAAATTTTTTGTTGCTAATAATCAGATTCTTCAACTTCAATTCAACATGCTTCAATGTCCTGGCACAAGATTTCTGGATGATTTTGGATTAAAAAAAATCTTTTTATTATGAACTCAGTCTGTTTTCTCTCAGCACAGGTTATTTGCTGGAGCTTAGACTACCAGTATTCTGAAATAGTTCTTACAGTTGATACACAACTGTTTATGCTTCTATCAGTAGCAGTCCTTCCACACTTTCCCTGTACCCAGATATCTGTCTACCTAATTATTTAACCACCAATAAACCCGAATATGTACAGTGAAGATGAACTTTGAATGGTCTTGTGATTCTGAATTTAGTGTAAGTGAGGTCCTCACCAGCATAGAAGCTTGTCCTTAACATAACTGCCACAAAAATGTACAATATTAAGCACCCTCTTCTGTCTCTACTTTACTTACCCACTAAGCTCTCCTGTAGATCAAACACAGTCACAAATTACCCCTTCTGATTTATAAGTATCTAACAGTTTTGATTTATCAATCTTAATTAACTTGCTTTAGAAGCACTAACCAGAAAGGAGAAGCAAAGAGAAAGAGATTAGAAAAGAAAAACTTATGTCGACTTTTAAAGAATGCTTTGCTGGGAGGTCAAAGTTAATACTGTATTCCTTTCAAATATGCTATTCCTCATGAGTTTGAAAACACATTAGTAGTTAACACACACTCTCCTCAAGTTTTGAAATAAAAGTTTCAAAAATCAAAATTTGTTTTTAAAGACAGGAAACAACTTTCTAGTGAGCTGGGCTAAGCTTGGGTTGGCACCGGTTGCTCAAATATAAAAAGCAAATGAAAAGATAAGAGGCATATTAGTGAAGGGCAATAGCACCAAATGGGAAAAGGATAGGCATGTTGAATATGAAGGAGACACTAACTTCTCTCACATTCAATTGGCAAAACCGTAAAATTAGAATATTAGATTTACCGTTTAACCTCTAATATTGTTTTGATCTTATTACTGCTGTACAAACTTTTAGAATTAGATGATCTATAAGTTAATTTAGGATAACAAAGTTATCATCTGGGATCCATGGACCCAAAGTAGACCATATGTCATCTGAGTTGGATGAAAACCTTTGTGCATTTATTTCTGTGGTGTAGCTCCTTAGAAGTTTCTGCCCAACACAAAGACATTTCCAGAATCACTTCTAATCTTTCAATGGTTGAGAAATTCAGGCCCACCTAAGAAACATTACTTCTCTACTTCACATGTTGACCATCAGCAATTGGAAACCTCATACCCTTAATCACAGGTTAATATTCTTTATTTGACATCAGACGATATTTAGTCTTTCAACTAAAATTGTTTGTTGATAATACGCAGACTCTTCAACTTCAATTCAACGTGGTTCAATGTCCCAGCACAGGATTTCTGGCAGATTTTAGATTAAAAAAAAAAACAAAAAACGAAAAAAAAAATGCCCTTCTTATTTTTAACTCAGCCTAGACGGTGATGTCTCACACATTGTCCTTGCTGGGTTCAATAAATCTGACACTTGTCCTGCTGAGCTGATGTAATCCACATCTCGCTTCTCCTCAATTTGTTTGTATTCCTTTGATCACAATTGCCATATATTCTGATGCGTTTATTCATAACTAAGAAAAGCATTTTAGATGCTGTCTTTGGCTTTCTTCCAAAAAGCCAACAAGATGACACATTTTAATTCAACAGCCAACCCCTCTGTAGCTTAACCATTTCAAGTGCATTCTAATATTTACTTTTATACATTTTTTTCAGTTGGTAATGATTTTCTACCTTTAAAAAAAGGTACTTTCTTATTGCTTGCAATCAACTTGCCTGTTTTTGCCTATGCTGGAAGTTGTCACTCATCTTTTAATAAAGCAAGTTGGTCTAAAGCCAAGAAAGCCAAAGTTGCACTTCGGTCACACCACATTGACACATGAGATGCATTCCCCCAGAATGTGATTTTCAAAGATCCAGATAGCTCAGGAGAGGTCTTGGGGAAAAAAGGTCTCCTACAACTATTCTGTTCAGGCCACAAGTTTTCTCTTAACTTTGTTCTTAACCTTTTAGATAGATATAGGGCCGTGAGATTCTGTACGTTGTCCAGCTCTTGTTATTTGGAGAAAGATGTTTTCTTCATAAATCTCTCAGATAAACATGGAAGGTTAAGCTGTCAGAACTAGAAATTGTGTGATGCAAGTGATTTCTTGTATGACATTAGGTAAACTTCTTCACTTTTCTTGTTCTCATCTATTTTTGTTTTGTTTTGTTTATGAAGCAAATGGCAATTACATTTAAGTTTTCTGTTCTTTCACAGGACATACGATTGAGACAACATGAGAGAAACAGCTTTGTGGGCTGTTGCATACTACAGTACTGTGATCATTGAAAAGGAAAATGTAAAAAGAACAAGTAGATCCTGAATGGTCTCCAACAGAGGTGCTAAAAAATTTGACTGCAGTAATTGTACAGGCTTTAGCTGAGCATAATGTGTCTGATCATCAGCTTTAATACAAAACATTTGCAGGTTTTCTTAAGTGATGTGACTGCATCAAGGTGAGCACCTCCAATGTTAGCTCACAAAAGTTTTTGTTGGCCGGGAGTAGTCGCTCATGCCTGTAATCTCAGCATTTTGAGAGGTTGAGGCAGATGGATCACCTGAGGTCAGGAGTTCCAGACCAGCCTGGCCAACAGCAAAACCCCGTCTCTACTAAAAAAAAAGTACAAAGCACCAGGTGTGGTGTCAGGCACCTGTAATCCCAGCTACCAGAATGGCTGAGGCAGGAGAATCGCTTAAACCCAGGAGGCAGAGGTTGGAGTGAGCTGAGATAGCACCATTGTACTCTAGCCTGGGTGACAAGAGAAAGACTCTCAAAACAAACAAACAACAAAAAAATAGTTTTCATTAAGCATACAAAATTATTGTTTCTGCCTCAGAAATCATCATGTTCCAGAAAAATAAATAAACCAAGTCTAGATACATTCTAACAAATTTTGATAAGAAATAAGTAGCATCCTTAGTTCTATTATGCAGATATTATTAATCTTATACAATATTTAATGAATAAATAAAGTTATATATGAAGTTTTTGTGCCCTAGCATTTGTAGCATTAATTGTGTTAAAAATCAGGATAATTATTGGTGATAATTATCAAGATAATATGCCAGGAACATTTATACATTTTTTTAGTTTACTTGAAAATAAAGTTGAATAAAGGACAAAATGGCCATTGTCACTGTGAAGAAACTTAATAATGCTTTTCTCCATCTGTAAAACACACTAACATGTGTTTTATTGTACTAATTTCTTTAATTAATTATATAAAAATTATGTAATTTACATTTATATGATAGCACATAATATCTGACTTTGGTTGGTTAAAACAACCTATCCAAAGTCAGACATTACAAGCCATTGTATGTTTTTATCTAACTGTTACTATTTGTGTTGGTTATTCTTAAACACCACATATAGAGTATGCTCAACAATTTAAAAACTAAACATATAAAAAAATACAAGGACACAGGGAGGGGAGTACTAAACACTGGGGTCTATTGGGGGGAAAGGGGGAGGGCCAGCAGTGGGTGGGGGAGCTGGGGAGGGATAGCCTGGGGAGAAATGCCAAATGGGGGTGAAGGGGAGAAAGGAAGCAAAACACACTGCCATGTGTGTACCTATGCAACTGTCTGGCATGTTCTGCACATGTACCCCAAAACCTAAAATGCAATAAAAAATTAAAAAAAAAAAACAGCAAAGAGCCCTTTTCAGAATATATATTAAAATATATATTATTCTAGTAAAAAAAAAAAAAGAAACCAGCAAAGAGCCCTTTTCAGAATATATATTAAGATATATATTATTTTAGGAAAGAAAAAAAAAAAGAAACCAGCAAATATTTCAAAAGTAGTTTTGGAAAATCTATACCGAGTGCCATTATCTTTCAGTAATGAGGGTAAAAGTGTTTTTAGACACACACAAAGTAAAAACATATATACCAATAAACTCTAATTAAGAGAACTTCTAGAGATATTCTTTATTAAAAAAATTAATTACAAAGGAAGACCTAAGGTTCAATAAAAAATACTGAACAGAGAAAATGATATTATATCAGTAAAACTAAAGGCAGAAATTAATTATTTTGGGAGAGTGGCCAAGATGGATGAATAGGAACAGCTCCAGAGTGCAGTACCCAGTGAGAACCATAGAGAGGGTGAATAATCTCTGCATTTCCGACAAAAGTACCAGGTACATCTTAATGGGACAGGTTGGACAGTGGGTGTAGCCTAAGGAGGATGAGCTGATGCAGGGTGGGGTGCTGCCTCACTTGGGAAGTGCAACGAACTGGAGGACTCTCCTATTCTACCAAACAGAGGCCATTGGGGGCTTTTCCAGTCACTCCGGCACTCCAGTTCAGATACTGCACTTCTCCGGTGGTCTTTACAGCCCATAGACCAGGCGTTTGCCACCTGCCAGCCAACAAGCCCTGCGGGTTACCAACCAGCTATTTCAGCCATTGGTACAGGTTTCCAGCACAAAAACCTGCACAATCTGGTCAGTTGTATTAACTGGTGCCTGGAACTCCTGGGAGACAGAGCCACCCATTCACCTGAAAAAGAGGGGGCTGAAAGCAGGGAGCCAGGTGATCTGGCTTGGTGGGTCCCATTTCCACAAAGACTAGCAATCTGAAATGCACTGGCTTGAGAGTTTAGCAGCCAGCACAGCAATTTGAGCTTGACCTGGGACAGTCAAGCTCTGAGGAGGGAAGGTCGTCTGCCGTTACTGAGGCAGTCTGCCATTACCCAGGCAATCTGCCATTACCTAGGCAGTCCTCCATTACTGAGGCAGTCTGCCATTACCAAGGCAGTTCTAACTTTACCTGTGTAAAAAAACTGCAAGGAAGTTTACACAGTGGTCAGGCAGAGCTCACAGCAGCTCAGCAATACCTCTGAAGGCAGACTGCTTCCTTGATGGTCAGTGCATCTCTGAAAAAAGGCAGCAGCACATCATGGACTTACAAATAAAGCCCCACCTTCTCGGGATAAACACCTGGGAAGAGGTGGTTGTGAGTTCTACTGGAGCAGACTTAAACATCCCTGCTCAGCAGCTCTGAATGGAGCAACGGAGCTCCCAGCACAGCACTTGAGCTCTGAAAAGGGACAGACTGCCTCCTCAGGTACCTCGCTGACCTCTGTATAACCAAAAAGATGCCTCATAAAAGAGAGCTCTGGCTGACATCTGGCGGGTACCTTTCTGGGAGGAAGATACCAGAAGAAGGAAAAGGCAGCAACCCTTACTGTTCTGCAGCTCCTGCAGGTGAATCCCAGGCAAGCAGGGTCTGTAGTGGACCTCCAGCAGTGCTGGAGCAGAGGGGCCTGACTGTTAGAAGGAAAACTAAAAAACAGAAAGAAATAGCTTCAATATCAACAGAAAAGATGTTCACTCAGAAACCCTATTCAAAAGTCACCAACTTCAAAGACCAAAGGTAGATACATCAATGAAGATAGGAAGAAACCAGTGCAAAAAGGATGAAATCACCAAAAAACAGCATGCCTCTCCTCCTCCAAGGGATCACCACTCCTCATCAGCAAGGGAACAAAACTGGATGGGGAATGAGTTG
The DNA here is from genome assembly GCF_049354715.1 of Callithrix jacchus. Lineage (NCBI taxonomy): Eukaryota > Metazoa > Chordata > Mammalia > Primates > Cebidae > Callithrix > Callithrix jacchus. The sequence continues at coordinate 20,529,364 of NC_133516.1, read as the reverse complement.
GATGAATTGACAGAAGCAGGTTTCAGAAGGTGGGTAATAACAAACGTCTCTGAACGAAAGGAATATGTTCTAACCCAATGCAAAGAAACCAAGAACCTTGAAAAAAGGTTAAACGAAATGCTAACTAGAATAACCAGCTTAGAGAAGAACACAAATGACATGATGGAGCTGAAAAACACAGCACAAGAACTTCACAAAGCATAAGTGTCAATAGCTGAATTGACCAATCAGAAGAAAGGATATCAGAGATTGAAGCTCAACTCAATGAAAGAAAATGAGAAGGCAAGATTCAAGAAAAAGGAGTCAAAAGAAATTAACAAATCCTCCAAGAAATATGGGATTTTGTGAAAAGACCTAATCTGTGTTTGATTGGTGTACCTGAATGTAATAGGGAGAACAAATCCAAGCTGGAAAACACTCTCCAGGATAATATCCTGGAGAACTTCCCCAACCTAGCAAGGCAGACCAACATTCAAACCCAGGAAATATAGAAAACAACACAAAGATATTCCTCAAGAAGAGCAACCCCAAGGCACATAATTGTCAGATTCACCAGGGTGGAAATGAAGGAAAAAATGCTAAGAGCAGCCAGAAAGAAAAGTTGGGTTACCCACAAAGGGAAGCTCATCAGACTCACAGCAGATCTCTTGGCAGAAACCCTACAAGCCAGAAGAGAGTTGGGGCCAATATTCAATATCCTTAAAGAAAAGAACTTTCAATCTAGAATTTCATATCCAGCCAAGCTAAGCTTCATAAGTGAAGGAGAAATAAAATTCTTTTATGAACAAGCAATTTCTGAGAGATTTCATCACCACCAGGCCTGTCTTGCAAGAGCTCCTGAAGGAAGCACTAAACATGGAAAGGAATAATCAGTACCAGCCACTGCAAAAATATACCAAATGGTAAAGACCATTGACACAATGAAAAAACTGCATCAACTAAGGGGCAAAACAATCAGCTAGTATCAAAATGGCAGGATCAAATTCACACATAACAATATTAACCTTAAATGTAAATGGGCTAAATGCACTAAGCAAAAGACACAGACTTGCAAATTGGATAAAAAGTTAAGACCCATTGGTGTGCTGTATTCAGAAGATGCATCTCACATGCAAAGACACATACAGATTCAAAATAAAGGGATGGAGGAAGGTTTACCAAGCAAATGGAGAGGAAAAAAAAAAGCAGGAGTTGCAATCTTAGTTTCTGATAAAACAAACTTTAAACCAACAATAATCAAAAAAGACAAAGAAGGGCATTATATAATGATAAAAGGATCAATGCAACAAGAAGAGCTAATTATCCTAAACATATACACATGGAATACAGGAGCACCCAGTTACATAAAGCAAGTTCTTAATGACCTACAAGGAGACTTAGACTACCACACAATAATAGTGGGAGACTTTAACACTCTACTTTCAACATTAGACAGATCAACAAGACAGAAAATTAACAAGGATATCCAGGACTTGAACTTGGAATTGGACCAAGCAGACCCAATAGACAGCTACAAAGCTCTCCACTCCAAATCCACAGAATATATATTCTTCTCAGCACCACATCACATTTACTCTACAATTGACCACATAAGTGGAAGTGAATCACTCCTCAGCAAATGCAAAAGAATGGAAATCATAACAAACAGTCTCTCAGACCACAGTGCAATCAAATTAGTACTAAAGATTAAGAAACTCACTCAAAATCACACAACTACATGGAAACTGAGCAACCTGCTCCTGAATGACTATTGGATAAATAATAAAAAGGGAGGCAGAAATAAAGATGTTCTTTGAAACCAATGAGAATGAAGACATAACATAGCCGAATCTCTGGGACACATTTAAAACAGTGTCCAGAGGGAAATTTATAGCAATAAATGTCCATATGAGAAGTGAGGAAAGATCTAAAATCGACACCCTATCATCAAAATTAAAAGAGCTAGAGGAGGAGCAAGAACAAACAAATTTAAAAGTTAGCAGAATACAAGAAATAACTAAGATGAGAGCAGAACTGAAGGAGCTGGAGAAAGAAAAAGCCCTTCAAAAAAAAATCAATAAATCCAGGAGCTGGTTTTTTGAAAAGATCAACAAAATAGGTAGATAACTAGCCAGACTGATAAAAAAGAAAAGAGAGAAGAATCAAATAGATGCAATAAAAAATGATAAAGGGGATATCACCACCAATTCCACAGAAATACAAACTACCATCAGAGATTACTACAAACAACTCGATGCACATAAACCAGTAAATCGAAAAGAAATGGATAAATTCCTGGATACTTACACCATCCTTAGACTAAACTGGGAAGAAGTTGAATCCCTGAATAGGCCAGTAACAAGGTCAAAAATAGAGGCAGCGATTAATAGCCTACCAACCAAAAAAAAGTCCAGATCCACATACACTCACAGCTGAATTCTACCAGACGTACAAAGAGGAGCAGGGACCATTCCTGCTGAATTGATTCCAAACAATAGAAAAGGAAGGAATTCTCCCTAACTCATTTTAGGAGACCAACATCTTCCTGATACCAAAACCTTGCAGAGATACAACTATAAAAGAAAATTTCAGGCCAACATCCATCATGAACATTGATGCAAAAATCTTCAATAAAATACTGGCAAACGGAATGCAACAGCACATCAAAAAGCTTATCCATCACATTCAAGTAGGCTTCATCCAAGGGATGCAAGCCTGATTCAACATACGCAAATCCATAAACATAATCCATCACATAAACAGAACCAAAGACAAAAACCACATGATTATCTCAATAGATCTAGAGAAGGCCTTCAACAAAATTCGACAGCCCTTTATGCTAAAAACTCTTCACAAACTAGGTATTGATGGAATGTATCTCAAAATAATAAAAGCTGTTCATGACAAACCCACAGCCAATATCATACTGAATGGGCAAAAACTGGAAGCATCCCTTTGAAAATTGGCACTAGACAAGAGTACCTTCTCTTGCCATTCCTATTCAACATAGTATTAGAAGTTCTACCCAGAGCAATGAGGCAAAAAAGAAATAAAGCATATTCAAACGGGAAAAGAAGAAGTCAAATTGTCTTTATTTGCAGATGACATGATTGTATATTTAGAAGACCCCATCGTCTCAGCCCATAATCTGCATAAGATGATAAGTAACTTCAGCAAAGTCTCACAATACAAAATCAATATGCAAAAATCACAAGCATTCCTATACACCAATAACAGACAGAGAGCCAAATCATGAGTGAACTCCCATTCACAATTGCTACAAAGAGAATAAAATGCCTAGGAATACAACTAACAAAGGACATTAAGGACCTTTTCAAAGAGAACTACAAACCACTGCTTAAGGAAATAAGGGAAGACACAAACAGATGGCAAAACACTCCATGCTCATGATTAGGAAGAATTAATATCATTAAAACAGCCATACTGCCCAAAGTAACTTATAGATTCAATGCTATCCCCATCAAGCTACCACTGACTTTTTTCACACAATGGGAAAAGACCACCTTAAACTTCATGTGGAACCAAAAGAGAGCCCACATAGCCAAGACAATCCTAAGCAAAAACAGCAAAGCTGGAGGCATCACACTACCTGACTTCAAACTATACTACATGGCTACAGTAATCAAAACAGCATGGTACTGATAGCAAAACAGAAATATAGACCAATGGAACAGATCAGAGGCCTCAGAAGCAACACCATACATCTACAACCATCTGATATTGGACAAACCTGACCAAAACAAGCAATGGGGAAAGGAGTCCCTGTTTAATGGTGTTGGGAAAACTGGCTAGCCATGTGCAGAGAAGCTGAACCTGGACCCCTTCCTTACACCTTACACAAAAATTAACTGTAGATGGATTAAAGATTTAAACATAAGACCTAACACCATAAAAACCCTAGAAGAAAACCTAGGCAATACCATTCAGGACATAGCCATAGGCAAGGACTTCATGACTAAAACACCAAAAGCAATGACAACAAAAGCCAAAATAGACAAACAGGATCTAATTAAACTTAAGAGCTTCTGCACAGAAAAAAAAAAAATCATTAGAGTAAACAGGTAAACAACAGAATGGGAAAAAATTTTTGCAAGCTACCCATCTGACAAAGGGCTAATATCCAGTATCTACAAAGAAGTAAAACAAATTTACAAGAAAAAAACCCATAAAAATGTGAGCAAAAGAAATGAACAGACACTTTTCAAAAGAAGACATTTATGTGGACAATAAACATATGAAAAAATGCTCATCATCACGATGGTCATTAGAGAAATGCAAATCAAAACCACATTCAGATATCATCTCATGCCAGTTAGAATGTTGATCATTAAAAAAATATGGAGAGAACAGATGCTGGAGAGGATGTGGAGAAACAGTAACACTTTTACAATGTTGGTGGGAGCGTAAATTAGTTCAGCCATTGTGGAAGACAGTGTGGTGATTCCTCAAGGATCTAGGAATAGAAATACCATTTGTCCCAGCAACCCCATTACTGGGTATATCCCCAAAGGATTATAAATCGTTCTATTATAAAGACACATGCATACATACGTGTGTTCAATGTGGCACTGTTTACAGTAGCAAAAACCTGGAACCAACCCATCGCCCATCAATGATAGACTGGACAAGGAAAATGTGACACATATACACCATGGAATATTATGCAGACATAAAAAATGGTGAGTTTGTGTCCTTTGTAGGGACATGGATGAATCTGGAATCCATCATTCTCAGCACACTGACAGAAGAATAGAAAACCAACCACACCATGTTCTCACCCATAGGTGGGTGTTGAACAATGAGAACACATGGGCACAGGGAGGGGAGCATCACACACTGGGGTTAGGGGAGGGATAGTGAGGGGGAGTGGGGAGGTTGGGGAGGGACAGCATAGAGAAAAATCCAGATATAGGTGATGGGGGAATGGAGGTGGCAAAACACCTTGCCATGTAAGTACCTATGCAACAACCCTGCATGATCTGCATATGTACCCCTGAACCTAAAGTGCAATTAAAAAAAAAACTATACTTCACCCCCCTATAGATAGCTACTGTTAACTTGTAGTTTTATTACCTATAAGTTTTTTCTTTGGATAGTTAGCAATTTTAAAATATATTTACAACATCACATATTTAATTTTTAAAAAATATCTCCTTACTAAAATGTAATGCATACTCACAGGTGATAAATGAGGATGTACATAAAAGTACTGCAAACATACTTAGAAGTTATAGTTATTGTTAATAATTTTCTATATTTTATTGAAATCATATGATGTAAATATATATTAAAATAAATGAAGTGTAAATACTTATGATTTTGTATTTATTCAATAAATATTAATACATATCATAAACTCCTTTATATGTACAAGATATAATGCTGATTAAGACAGGCCAAGTACCAGACTTTCCTTCTACCTCCTTCCATTTGGAGAAAGAAGTAATAAACAAGAAAAAAAATAAATTTTTGTTTCAGATGGCATGATAGACTTGGTAACTGAACAAACTCTTGTTGAAACCAATTGCAATTGCTAGATAAAATATTCTTACAAACCCATTCCTCTCAGAGTACAGCCAATCTTGCAAGAAAGTTAAAAATTTTTAGATTCTAAAAAACAATTAAAAGTAGAAACCCAGAGTTAAAAAAAAAAGAACTGAAACACGTTGTTACCTGAGGGTGTTTGCCAAACCAAAGAAAGCCAAGCTTAGATTTTAATGACCTCAAGAAGTACAGAGGTCAAGGGAGAAATCTCATATCCAGAATAGGTGGAAATTTCAACAGAAACCTCCAAGGGGAATTTCTCTCTCAACTTGACCTTAGGTAGAAAGAGAAAACATCTTCAATAATTGATAGACATAAATCAAATTTTTAATACAGTTTAAAAAATAAGAAAAGAATATATGACAATGAAAATGACAGAATGTCTTTGAAAAAACACTAAATAAGATTTCTGAAAGTGAAAAGTAAAACAATTTAAGTAATTCAATATATGGAATTATCAGTATTTTTTGGGTTTCTGTATGGAAAATGATCTCCTCTCTCTCATTATATTCTCCTTATGTATAGTCTAGTCTGTTACTTCTGTGAGTCTATCTCTCCTATCACTTTTGCATTGTTTTCCAGAAATTTGTTAAATTAACCCATCCACTATAAGTAATGTCTCCCATTATTTTCATGTGATAGGTTCATTCATTTTATTCCATTAGAATCATTGTAACTTGATTTCTAGCAAAGACTTGGAACCAACCCAATGCCTATGAATGATAGACTGGCTAAGGAAAATGTGGCACATATACACCATGGAATACTATGTAGCTATAAAAAAGGATGAGTTAACGTCCTTTGCAGGGACATTGATGATGCTGGAAACCATCATTCTCAGCAAACTAACACAAGAGCAGAAAACCAAACACTGCATATTCTCACTCATAAAGTGGGAGTTTAACAATGAGAACACATGGACACAGGGAGGGGAACATCACATACCAGGGCCTATAAAGTGTAGCGAACTAGGGGAAGAGATAACATTAGGAGAAGTACCTAATGTAGATGATGGGGTGATGGATGCAGCCAACAACCATGGCACGTGTATACCTATGTAACAAACTTGCACATTCTGTACATGTACCCCAGAACTTAACGTATAATAAAAAAAATTCTATTTGAAAACATTTAATGTTTTTGTGGTATCTGATAATGTGACAAAGAAGGAGATGCTTTATAAACTAATCTTACAGAATAGAGTAACTAAGATTTCCTTTAGTACATCTCAAAAAAATGAAGAAGAAGGAAAATTATTTCATTCACATAAATATCAATTAAAAAATTCAAGGTTAAGATGATACGGTTTTGAGAGATACATAAAAACAACAAAAGCTAGATAAACAAAATAAGTGCAAGATGTGATATAAGGACAGAGAGGAAGGATTATGATTAATATTTTAAACAAGGGAAACATTGTCTCTCAATATTTGTCTCAAATAGTGTGGTTGGCAATGTCTTAACCCCATAAATATCTTACTAGTGCAATGCTAAAGCAATCAAAGATGCAAATAAATTCTAAATCTCAGAGAAATTTCTGAGAAGCTACCAGTGGACCTCTCATAATATACATAATCTGTTTTTGATTAAGTTGGTTGATAGAAATCAACTGATCTAGAGAAGTATATTTTATTATATCTATATGCCTGCTTTCCTGTCTTATGTTCTCCTTGATTAATGCTATTGTGGTTTTTATGCTTTGGAACAAAATAAAAGAAATCTATATTTTATACTTTAAAAGCAGTCATTCTTAAATTGAGTAAAAGTCCCCTTTAGGAATTTAACAAAAGCTTAGACGTTTAGAAATATTTATTCACTCATTTGTTCATTCAATACATATGTTGAATTCCCATTATGCATTAGGTATTATTTGAAGTATTATGAATACAGCAACAAACTGAAAAGACAAGATACCTTAAATTATGGTAACAGAAACGAGACCAGTCAAAAATAAAATTAAAAGATTATTGCAGGTTGTGATAATGTGATGAAAGAAATAAGCAAATTAATCAAAGATGGAGACTAATTGTGGGATAACTGTTGTAGCTAGTGTTTCAAGGGAGGCATCTCTGAGAATTTTACCTTTGAGCGGAAACCTGAAAGGTGAGGAGAACTCCAGGCAGAGGGAAGAACAACCCAGTGGTGAGAAGGACTGGATATATTCAAGAAACAGAAAAGACAACTGCAGCCACACCATAATGAGTAGAAGTACAAGTATGGAGCTCAAGCAGGGAGCATAGTGTTTCAGGCCTTGAAGACAGTAATAAATAACCCAGGATTCCACTGAAGCTTAATGAAGTGTTTCTGACAGTGTATCAGCATAATCCTATTTATATTCCAAAAATATATCTCTCTTTGTTGTGTGGAAGGTCAATAGAAGAAGCAAGAAGAACATTAGGTAAATTATTTTAACCCATCAGAAATGAGAGGATTGTAGCTGGTGGGGGGGTGGTAAGGTGGTGGCTGTAAAAATAAATATAACTGGAAAGATTGAGGATGGCAGAGATAACCAGGGGATTTTCTGGATTAATTTGGAAAATGAGACAAAGGAGTGATCAAGATGATGTCTAGTTTTTCTTCTAGATAAATATGTGATGGTGATGGTAGCTCCATATATAAAGATAAAACAACCTGGCAAAGAGAATCAGGAATTTCTATTCTGCATTCATTGAGACATAGAGATATATAATAACATACAGGTACAAAAAACCCTCAATAAGTCTACAAAACAACTGCTGGAACTGATGAGTGAGAATAAAAGGTTAATATTAAAAATGTTTGTACTTGTATATGCTGGCAGTAAGTAAATAGAAAAATAAAAATTGTTCAAGATCTATTCATGACAGCACTCAAATTCAATACTTAGATAAATGCAACAGAAAAAAACAAAGATATCACACTAAATATTACAAATATTTAATGTGAGAAACTGAAGGTCCAAATAAATGGTATGATATATTACATTCAAGGATTGAAAGTCTCAATATTGTTAAATGTCAATTACCCAAAAATTATCTATACTTTCAATGCAGTTCCAATCAAAATCCTATAGGCTTTTTTTTTTTTGGCAAACTCTACAAACCAGTTCTACAATTTATATGGAAATTCAAAGGACTTAGCGTTACCCTGCTAAGTACTTCCTTTAAAAGAAGAACAAAGTATACAGGAGTACTCAGATACATAAGGCAAGTTCTTAATGACTTACAAAGAGACTTAGACTCCCACATAATAATAGTGGGAGACTTTAACATTACATTGTCAATATTAGACAGATCAACGAGACAGAAAATTAACAAGCATATCTAGGACTTGAACTCAGACCTGAAATAAGTTAACTTAATAAACATTTACAGAACTCTCCACCCCGAATCCACAAAACATACATTTTTCTCAGTATCACATCACATCTATTCTAAAAGTGACCACAAAATTGGAAGTAAATCACTCCTCAGCAATTGCATAGCATTTCATAGGTTTAAATGAAATACTGGTTGGCTGCTTGTTTGTTATTTTCCTCCCTTATTCCTTCCTGTCTCCACTGGTAAGCACATTTATTGGCATAAAAGGTTTTTAATACCCATTTTTAGACCGCATTCTAGCCTTGGCAACAGAGCAAGATTCTTGTTCTCTCTCCCTCTTTCTCTTCCTCTTTCTTTTTCTCTTTTATTCTTTTTTTCTTTCTCTCTTTCTTTCTTCTTATCTTTCTTTTTCTTCCTTTCTTTCTTTTTTCTCTAAAAAAATAAAAAATAAAAGGCAAAATCTAGACCCTGAGAGGCGTTGAGTGAGCATATATTTATAAGGTTTGAAGTCACAGCTGGCATCCATGGCTCACTTTGAGGGCACTAACTGGACATGAAACAAAACTCAAAATATCTGAATCTATACCTAAGCAGTGCCTGGTGGTATTTGGTGATCTGTTGGGCTGTTACGGATTCACTAATCACAGCAAAAGATACAAGGCCCAAGTTTAGTGTGCTTAATCTCTTCTTCATAGTTCGCTTAATCTCTTAGTTTTGCTTAGTTTGCTTAATCTCTTCTTCTTCAAAAAAAAAAACAAAGTTAGAATAATTACTATACTTGATTTCAAGACAAAACAAAGCTTACAGAAATCAAGACCCTTTGTGAGTGGCAAAAGTTTAAAGATATAGAGGGATGAGATCAAAGTCATAAGTTCAGAAATGGACCCACACATATATTATTGATTTTTTTTTACAAAGGCTCTGAGACAATTTAATAGAGAAAGAAAATCATTTTCAATAATTTTTGCTAGAACAACTAAATTTCTTTTTTTTTTTTTTTTGAGATGGAGTTTCGCTCTTGTTACCCAGGCTGGGGTACAATGGCGTGATCTCAGCTCACCGCAACCTCCACCTCCTGGGTTCAGGCAATTCTCCTGCCTCAGCCTCCTGAGCTGGGATTACAGGCACACACCACTATGCCCAGCTAATTTTTTGTATTTTTAGTAGAGACGTGGTTTCACCATGATGACCAGGATGGTCTCGATCTCTTGACCTCATGATCCACCTGCCTCGGCCTCCCAAACTGCTGGGATTACAGGCTTGAGCCACCGCGCCTGGCCGAACAACTAAATTTCTAAATGAAAGTAAGATAAGAAATTTGTATCTCATACCATACACTGAAAATTGATTACTGACTTAGATGTAAATCCTAAAATTATAAAATTTCTAGAGAGGTTAAGAAAAGTTTACTTAGAACACAAATATTATTAACCATTTTAAAAACATTAATAAATTGGTTTAATTAAAATTTTTGACACAGAAATATAAACTATTATTATATTGGGTCTCATGGCACTTTGAAAGTCTGGAAAGTTTTGAGGAAAAAGTAAATAAGCAACATTCCAACCAGTAAATAAAGATGTATAAAGGCATTCCAGATAAAAAAATATATGCAGGAAATGACAAAAAAAAATGAGAAATCAAAGCATGTACAAAAACAATGTCCAACTTTCTAAATGACTGAATACGTCAGGGCAAGTTCACTGAATGAACATGTTGGTTCCACTTTGTGGCATGATTTGAATGCCATTGGTAAACATTTGGAATTTATTCTCTTGATGACGGGAAGCTATTTATGGTTTTGCTTGGGGGAGAAACATTAAACAGCGATCTTAAAATGTGTATTTAATATCAGGCATCTAGTTAAATGTAATATGCATGATCTTGTTTAAATCTTGCAATACATCGGAGAATAAGATTGTAAAATTGAGGAAATAGATTTTCAAAAAGATAAGTAAGATGAAAAGGTAAAACAGCTTGAAAGTGCAAGAAATTGTTTAAAAACAGGTATCCTAATTTGGGTTCAGGGTTTATTCCAGTCCACCTATCTGATTAAATCTGCTATTTAAAACATTTCTTTGGAACCATTATTTATGAGATACTCTAATGAGACCAAAAAAAAAAAAATCCAGTTATGGCATTCATATAGGAATTTTCTTCGAAAAAAAACAAAAGCATGAAATAATGAAGGCCTGAATTAGAATAAGGGATGGAAATAAAAGGACAGATGGGATAGGTTGTGTGAAGTTATTACAAAGACTACTGTACAACTGGGTATTTTCCCTCTGGGCTAGTTTAATTTTGAAGAAGAAAATAAAAACTAAATTGCATTTTATTGTTATTTATTTATTTGGTCAACTAGCTTAAGAGGAGAAAACTTAAAATAGCAGAAAATAAAAGCAAGTGCCAATAAAGACTTTTAAAAGAATGGATACTATGATATCCTGTCTTCTCTTTCTTTTCTGAAAACAAAGGAGAAATAAAGGCTTTCAATGTTTTTAGCTTTTCGAATCCACCCACTTACACTTGTTCAGAAACATCTGTTTTCCTATAAAATGGAAACCAGAAAAAAATCAAAAGTCCAGCTAGTAAAAACATATGGTGAAGAGAAAAACTTTTTTGTTAGTTCAGTTTTGTTTTTGATTTTTAGAATATATATTTAGAACTAAACTGCACATTATTGGTTAGGTATATATATGGGAATCTCCCTCATTATACTTTGGATTCCTGGCACTTCCTTATTTGTTAATGTGGTTAGCGCATCACTTAATTTCAAATGGTTTTAGAGATACATGGGTATTCTGGGTATTTTGTGGTGTTAATTTATTAAGATTTGGATATAGAGAGAGTAAACTCCATTGTCTCCAAATACAATTAAAACTCTTGACATCTTTTATGTTGGAATTGCAATGACCCTAAGCATGTCTAAATTAATTATAATCTAACACAACAAAGAATCTTAGCAGGTAGTGTCTGACTAAAAAGAAGATACATTTGACTTGAGAAATAAACGGAGGAGACAGGGCATACTTAAAATAGGAAAGGGACCATCCCAGACAAAGTCAATACTAAGGGTAAAGATTCTGAAACCAAAACCAGTCTGGAATTTTTAATGGATAGAAAAAAGTCAGCCCAGTGTGTCTGAAGCCAGATCAGATGAAAGAAGCAGTGAAAGATTAGCTTGAAAAGATGGCAGAAACAAGATCAGGCTTGCTTTGGAGGCCATAAAGAAAATATTGTATTTATAATGAGAATTCATTGGAGTGTTTTAATTAAGGATGTAACCGATCCAAATTACACTTTAAAAAGTTTACACTGATGTTTCTGGATAATGAAAGTAGGAGTTCAGGGATTGAAGCAAGAAGCCAAGTTAAACAACTTTAACAATCCCAGATAAGAAATAATTGAAGTCTTGGACTGGAGCATTGGAGATGATGGGAAGTATTCATAGTTGAGATACAGAGTAGAAGAATAACAGATCTGGGTATAAATTAGCATGGAGTTTATTCAATTAGTCTGTGTTGTGTAGAATTTATTTTTAAAAAGGCAAAGAATCTCTGATATTTTTAACAATAATTAAATGAATGAAGCTAAAAACTAGAATTTCTCTATTTGGTACACAATGGTTTTTAGAACCAGACTATTAAGCCATTTTATTTATTTTATTTTATTTTTTGAGACAGGTTCTTACTCTGTCGCCCAGGCTAGAGTACAGTAGCATGAGCACAGTTCACTGCAGCCTTGACTTCCCAGTCGTGAGTCTCCCACCTCAGTAGCTGGGACTATAGGCATGTGCCATCATGCCCAACTAATTTTCATATTATTTGTAGGGATGGGGTTTTGCCATGTTTCCCATGCTGGAATAAAGCCCTTTTGATTCATAAAAGGACATTGACAATATAACATTTATACCAAACACAACTGTTTATTCACATGATTTATTTTGTATAAAACTTCTGAATATCTTACTGTGTCATCTGCTCTTAAACACTTCGAGTTATGTTATTTTAGGAGAGGTTTTATTTAAGGAACATGTCATATGTAAAAATTTCAAAATAGATAATTACACACAGAAATCTTTAAGAGTTAATTTCCAGTGTACATGAGACTTTGGTTTAGGTTTCTCTGCACATAAGTTACATGTAACTGAACCATGGATAGTAAACATGGCCAATACTTCCACATGAAAGCCTAATTTCTACTAGAGAAATGACTATTTCGTTGGAATTGTGTGAACAGTTTACATTTTCTGCTAAAGTGTGTTCAAATTTAAGCAGTGTTTGTAGAGTGAGATAGTCTACCTCAAGCACTAATAATGGTTTGCTGTATGATCGTCACAATAACAATGCGTTGTAATTTATCACACCTGCCATTGAAGGAACTCTAAGAATTTCACAAACAGCCCCTCATTAATCTATTCACTTAGCTCCTTTCCCCTTGAAAGCTTCTAAGCTCTTTAAGAAATTAAGCAGCAACTATAGGAAAAAGGTTTTGGAACAGTCAGTGAAAAAGAAACGACTGAAACAGGGCTTCAGGGTTGCAAAGATGTAAATTCCAAGTGAAAAAATCTGGAGAACTGACACAAGTATATATATATATATATATATATATATATATATAATCAATTTCTGTTTTGTTAAAATGGGAAACACTCTAAAATATTTAGACCAAGTTCTTCATTTTAAAAATTAAGCATCCCTGTCTAGTTTCTTACTCATCTGTTCTCCCTGGCACTTTGGAGCTTACTGAAGACCTGGGGGTCTGTCACGCTAAAAGAAATCACATATTACATCAGTATATATAATTATATAGCTAAAAATTGTTTCCCATAAAACTAAATTTGATGCTATGTTCACGTACTATATACTTGGTATTCTAAAATATTCTGAAATATTATTTATACTGTTTAATAATAAAGCATAAAGTATACACTGAACATCTTAAATAGGTATATGTTCTTGATTGTTTGGCATAAAATGTTAGACTAGTTAGAATGTTAATAGACAACAAATAATAGTTCATTGATTTTATAATCTCTTTAGAGATATACTTATATCATTAGATTATTGATTTTATAAGCACTTACAGAACACCTTCATTTGATAGCTGTTATATAACTTCCCCAAAATGCTAAACGTTAAGCAAGTTTATTTATTTATTTTTTTGAGATGGAATCTCACTGTGTCACCCAAGCTGGAGTGCAGTGGCACAACCTCGGCTCTGTGCAACCTCTGTCTTCCAGGTTCAAGTGATTCTCTGCCTCAGCCTCCCAAGTGGCTGGGACTACAGGAGCCCGCCACCACACCCGGTTAAGTTTTTGCATTTTTAGTCGAAACCGGGTTTCACCCTGTTAGCCAGGATGGTCTAGATCTCCTGACCACGTGATCCACCTGCCTTGGCCTCCCAAAGTGCTGGCATTACAGGCGTGAGCCACATAGGCAAACATTTTTCATAGATAACAAATAACTCTGAAAACATTCTGCTGATAAAATGAGTTAATATTCACTTGAATTTAATGGAAAAGTTTTAGAAAGACAATAAAGAGATATTTTATATTTACAAAGATTAATTTCCATAACAAAAAGATATTTCACTTTATAAAAACATTCACATTAGGATGTGTATAGACAATCACTTTAGATATCCTTGTGTTAACTGTATACTTTATGTTAAAATATTGCTTAAAGCTCATATGATGGGAAATTGTTTACACTGGGAAAATATTTAGGTTCTTAAAAGGTAATAGGTTTGGATGTAGTTGAGAAGCTGCAAAGTTTCGTTAAGAATATAGCAGCAAGCAGACACACCCAATTAATTATATAAATGTTAAATCAAGCATTCATCTATAGGTGAAATAGACTGGTCAAGATAAATGTCTTCTGAATTAGAAAAGGGCAGTCACATTTGCAAGTGGCATATATAGCTATAAATCTCCTATTCATTCGAATGGAATCAGGGTGCCTTGATGAATTTAAAAATAATGTCACTGGCCAGTCGCGGTGGCTCAAGCCTGTAATCCCAGCACTTTGGAAGGCCGAGGTGGGTGGATCACGAGGTCAAGAGATCGAGACCATCCTGGTCAACATGGTGAAACCCCGTCTCTACTAAAAATATAAAAAATAATTAGCTGGGCATGGTGGCGCATGTCTGTAATCCCAGCTACTCGGGAGGCTGAGGCAGGAGAATTGCCTGAACCCAGGAGGCGGAGGTTGCGGTGAGCCGAGATCGCGCCATTGCACTCCAGCCTGGGTAACAAGAGCGAAACTCCGTCTCAAAAATAAATAAATAAATAAAAAATAATGTCACTTAAACCTGTCTCAGCTTTAGCACAAACCATGGCTTCTTTATTTTCTGTATTTTTTTAACTTTTTCTTTTAATTTTTTAATTTTATTGCCTTCTTTATTTTTAATGAAAATCTGAATTACCTGCAGAAGAAAGCCTAAAAAATGACTCAAAATTTAGTAATTATTGGAACTGGTTAGAAACCTGGGGATGCAAACATCCAATGAATTGTAATTGTAGAAAGACTATCACAACGAACACCTATGTAGACACTTTCTCTGATAAAATTCAGCCACTTTATCATCATGTTATCAAAAATAATTTTTAGGTGATACATAATATATAGGTGGTGTTGAAGCTGCTCATGTTCATCTTGCATTCCATGGCCCATCTTAAAAGGTATCAAATATGCTTAATTTTTCATTTGTCAATACCCTTCATGGTTGCATATATTTACCTCCTACATTTGCCCTATTGAGTAGGAACAATATTATTTTGTATGCTTTAGGCTTTATATAAGTGCTATGTCCTATACATATTTTTCTGCAACTTGCTTTTTGCCACGATCTTAACATTCCTTAATATTTATCTTTGTCGATATGTATCATATGGTTGATTCATTTAAAATACCCTTTATTATATTACATTATGGCTCTATTATAATTTATATATATTATATTTGTATAGTATAATTCATTCATCTATTTACCTGTTAATAAACATTCAGATTTTCTTTTATCATAATATAGCAATGTTCTCTTTTGTGTATGTCTTTTTAATCACATGAATGTTTCTCTGAAAATTGTCTTCACATCTTTAATTTTACTACATATCATCAAATTGATCTAATTAGATTTACTATTATCTGCTCCATCAAAGAATAAACATTAGTGGTTTCATTCATAACTGTACATATTATTGCCAGATCTTTAATTTTTATATGATATTGTAATGTATTATTTTACAAAATATAAATGATCCTATTTCCTAGGAAGCATGAGCAACTTTCAATGTTACTTGACCATTGGTCTCCATTTTGTGCTGCTACAACAGAACACTGCAGACTGGGGAATTTATAACAAACAAACAGAAATTTACTGGCTCATGCTTTTAGAGGCTGGAAAGTCAAAGACTGGGGGGCTAGACTCTGGTGAAGGTCTTCTTGCTGCATCATCCCATGGCAGAAGAGCAAAGAAAGAGCAAGAATGAAAGAGAGAGAGAACACAGGCCAAATCTTTTTATGAAAGACCCAATCGCAAGATAAGCAAGCCCAAATTCCATAATAATGGCAATCCATTCATTAGGGCAGAGCTGATATGGTTTGGCTGTGTCCCCACTCAAATCTCATCTTGAATTGTAATCCCCATAATTCCCACGTGTCAAGAGAGGGACCCAGTGGGAGGAGACTGGATCATGGGGGCAGTTTCCCCCATGCTGTTCTCATGACAGTGAGTGAGTTCTCATAAGATTTGATGGTTTTATAAGTGTTTGACAGTTCTTTCTGCAAACATTCTTCTCTTTCCTGCCATCTTCTGAACAATGTGACTGCTTCCCCTTCCACCATGATGGTAAGTTTCCTGAGACCTTCCCAGCCATGCAGAACTGTGAGTCTGTTAAACTTCTTTTCTTTATAAATTACCCAATCTTGGGTATTCTTTATAACCGTGTGAAACAGACTAATACAAGAGTCTTCCTAGCCTTATCACCTCTTAAATGTCCCATGTCCCAACAATGCTGCATTGGGGATCAATCTTATAGCCCATAAACTTTGGGGGACACATGCAAACTAAAGCACCATTGATTTATCCTCTGATATGAATCTTACCCATTTTATTTAAGATTGTTTTCAAATCTTAAAGATGTTTTAGTCAAGGATATGAATAATCACATCATGGGAGAAGATAATTAAATAGTCAAGTCACATGCCAAGAAATATTCATTCTAAAGAATGATCCAGATATAAAACTGATATGCTTGGTATTTGGTAGGAGTGTCTGTTGGGGTTTATTCCTGATTTACACATATTACTGTTAGATTTTTATCTTTTAAATAATCTAAAGGAAATTATTTCCTGTTTAGTGAGCAGAAACATCATTTAATTTTCATAAAGTTAAGAATAATTAATTAATAATAATTTTCATAAGTTAAGAATAATTAATAAGACCTTTCATTGACTTAGGCCTGGAAAAGTCCAACAACTGGCTCGAATTCACCCAGCCAGAAATGAAAAATGTCAGGTTTGAAACTCAGGAGTATGGTTCTATGGTGTTGTTTGTTTAACCATTCTACTATCCTTTCTCTCTAAATAAACTATAGCAAAGTTTTTCTTCTTTTCTAATCCTAATACCTCTTACTTATTTATCTTTTGCTTCTAGACTTGTGAGGATGATATAATGTTAATAGAAGTTCTGGTATTAAGAACATGAAACATTTTTTTAATCTATTCATACCTTTAAATGATACACAATTAACCTATCAGTTTTAGGGATAACAATTGTTTTTAAGTTGATAGAGTAGCTCTACAGCACAGTAATTAAAGACAGTAGGACTAGAGCCAAGCTACCTAAAATGCAAACCCAATTGATATCGTTTGGTAGTGTCCCCACACAAATTTCACCTTGAATTGTAATAATCCTCACATATCAAGGGCAGGGTCAGGGAGAGATAACTGAATCATGGGGGCGGTTTTCCCCTAATGTTCTCCTGGTAGTGAATAAGTCTCACAAGATTTGATGGTTTTATCAATGGAAGTTCCCCTGTGCAAGTTCTCTTACCTGCCATCATAGTAGCAGATATGATAGGAAGAATCAGACTGTTACCCAGGCACTTACCCGCCCTCCATCATTGACAAGAATAAGGTTTTCATTTCTACACTGTGTGCTCTGACCTGGATTTTATTAGCTCACCCTGTAAAATAAAGGGGATGAACTACATAATTTATGAATCCCTCTAAAATGACATGTAGATAGCAATTAATAAATGAAAGAGGTAGAATAACAAGTCAGACAGAAAAGAGTTGCCTAATCAAATACTGATTCCGAATCAACTGGCTCCCCCATGGAAAAAATAATTGCTATTTTACACTGTATACAACATAAATTTCAAAGTAAAATCTTGAAAAACAAAGCCTTAATATTTTAGAGGTAAATATTTTGTATTACCTCAGTATAGAAAAATACATTTAAAAACAGGAATTAGAAAGTACCAAATGTAAAGGAAAAGATAATTAGATTTGACTGTCTTAAAATTAAATACATGAAATACTAAAATATCAACATATAAACATTAAGGTACAATTAAAATATATAAAATGTTAATATATAAATCTACTTATAGCTATTCATAAATATATATTATATAGATACAGACAATGGAAGATATATACACAACAAAGTGAAAAAATATCAGTGATTAGCAGAATATACTAGTATCAGTAAGTTAAAGACAAAAAAAATGAATGCAGAATGGGAGATTTTTGCTAGTTTTTAAAAAGCAACTAGAATTCTCCACATAAAAATTATTTTAGGCCAGCCACAGTGGCTCATGCCTGTAATCCCAGCACTTTGGGGGCTGAGGCAGGAGGATCCCTTGAGCACAGGAGTTTGAGACCAGCCTGGGCAACATGATGAAACCCATCTTTACAAAAAAAAAAAGGCAGGCATGGTGGTACGTGCCTGTAGTCCTAGCTACTTGGGAGGCTGAGATATGTCCAGAAGGTCAAGGTTACAGTAAGCCATGATCATGCCACTGCACTCCAGCCTGGGCATATGTGTCTAAATTATACATTTGTTCTTTACAATTCAAAGATGATAAGCAATTACTCTGTTTAATTTCCTTTTGGGTTTTTTTGAGTGTGCTAAATGCTACTGAACTGTTAACTTTTACATGGTTAATTTTTTTGTTATATAACTTTTACCTTAATAAAATCAAAGACATTAGGTAAACAAAATATTGTTAATTTGATCACAGAACTTAAAATTAAGTTATTGTGATTTTCTTAAATTAAATTATATCATAAAATCAGGGAACAATTTGATATGTCTAAATATAAAATATGGTTATTTTAATGTGCTAAATATGGAATAAAAAATTATGATTCTAAAATCCTGACAATATGAAGGACAAAATAAAGTTAGAACATATCCTCTTTGCCAGATGTCTAGCACAGTAAGCCAAGGTGTTGCTTGATAAAATATTTTGCACACTGCAGAAAATGTTTTGACTTTCACTGAGACTTATCAAACTAGCTTATTCATTCATTATTCTTATTCATGGTTGCATGTTCAAAGTGTAAAAATTATTCCCATTTTCTCTTCTTTCAATTCTTTTCCTTTCCCTTTAACATTAGTTTACCAATTTACAATTCCTAAGCCACAAATAACTACACAGATATTCCCATTATCTCATTTTCACTTCCTCCAGAGGACTAGCTAACAGATATAAAACTGATATAAATCTAAGGAATAAATCTAAGATCAGATTGTTCAGGACAAACTTCATTTAGAGAGTTGGTCTGGGAGTGGAAAACACAATGGTTAGAACACGCTCTCAAGATGCCAGACTCCCTGGCTTTAAATCACAGCTGGCAATTGATGTGGACTCCCCACATCAACTATGTGACCTTGGGGGGGTGACTGAAATCCCATGCACATTAGTTGCCTGACTTGTAAAATTAAAATGAGGATAGTAATAGTACCTACCTCCAAGGCTATCATGATTTTTTTAAAGAGTTAGTATAGAACATTTTAGAACAGTGTCTGTCACATGGCAAGAGCACAGCAAATTTTAGGTATTGTTATGATCATCATTATTAGCACAGCTTAAAAGCAAAGTTTGTTTCCCATTAGGGCATCAAATCCTGCTCATGTGGAGTCTAGCGGTTTCTGAATTATGACTCAATGAGTATTCAAGAGAAGGAACTGCAGCACTAGGAGTTACACACACACTCACTCTTTGATTTTAAGTATTTGATGGTATACAATTGTGGGAGCTGATTAAAAATACATGTATGGCTGCTTCCTTGTGTCTGGTACTGAGGCTGAGCTCAGAAAGGGAAATGAAGCAACAATAGCATGCTCGTTACATGGGGAGGGTTATACACAAGCCCTAGGCACTGTTGCAACTTGCTCACATTGTCACTGATAGCTGGCTTACCTTGTTACCTTGTTATTGTGAGGCAACAGACAGACTGTTACCGAGGTTCCCAACAGATTCTTTTTTAGTTTCTCTGATTTTTGTCACAAGTGCCACTTATCACTCTGATGAAGGACTCCTGCAGAACAACCAAATCATTCAAGTTGGAGGCTTGAACATATTGAGAGATCAATGTGAGTCTCAGTTCATCAGGGATCCAGACATTGATTATGGGTTTGCCCTCACTCTCACCACTTTACACCCATCTTACATATCTGATTGCCTGTTGAGTCAGCAGACCTTTCAAAATTCATGCAAAACACCTTTTGTGTTTCAAGTTTCTTCCAGCAACTTGGAAATCTTCATCATTCTCAGGTAATTCTTAGAAATGTAAGATTTCTAAGAAACTAAAAAAGAATCTGTTGGGAACCCCAGATTTGCTACTGAGAAAACACAAATCCATCACAGTCCACCTCTTTTTAAGCTGGCTTCCACTTACACCTCTTTTTGCCATTCTTCTAAACAAAGAAGTAGCAAACACATACTTTCACCTAACATAATGCAACTATCCCTCACAGAACCAAAAGCATGCTAGCCCTCTCCCCAAAAGAGTATACACATTTTCTTCATCTATTTTAGACTGATGTTCATTTTTCTTCCAGTTGAGTCACATTTTGATATTCTGAAATGTAAGTACTGAGATGTGAAATTGAGCTGCTATTAATTCACTTTATTGTAGACAGTAGGGAAATGGGAGAAGTGAGGAGAAAAAATTGCTACTATGTACACAAATCCATTCATATCAAAGCAAGGAAAGTTTTGCATGACCAATGCAGTGTTCATTTCCACAACTGGTCATATCAACTTAATTGGGATTTATAACTATCTTCATCTACCACCCATTCTATAATCCCTTTACCCTCAGCAAATACCTCAGCTGGTTATGGTTCCTTGCTGTATAGGATGCCCCACATCATCATTCTTGAAGGATCTGGACCATTAGCAGGACTGCTTACTTTAGGCCATTGTAATTTTTCAAATTGACTTTAATCTTGGGATATGTGAGTACTGGGAGGCATTCCAGGGGATCTCCCTAGATTATTACAGAAACATTTGTTCCCTTGATTTTGTATTATATTTTCTATATGTATTATATTAAATACATATATATGTATTTATATTTACATATATATCAAACAGTGTATTTAGTATAGACATTTGACCTAATGCCATTGTGTGAGCCTGGTTAATTAGTCTCTGTGATGCTGTTATATACATTCTAAATTCCATAGACCAGTAAGTATAAAAGGGAAGATGGGTCTGAAGTTGGTAGGTGCTAAGACAAACTAGAACCCACAAACACAAGGTGGAACCCCTGAGGACGAGAGGAACCCACATCAATCTTCACTACCTCCAAGCCTCCAACTTTGATGCTGAAGGTGTTCTGCAAGATATGCTGATGCCTTTCAACATGGAGCTAAAATGTGCCTCCCTGGACGTCCGACAAAGTCAAATGAGGTTTCAGATGAGCTACATTAACTAGGAATTATGCATGGAAGGCAATTCTGGAAAACATACTTTAGCCTACCTAAATTGCTGCAATATGGTACCACAGCACATTCCAAGTCGGTAAAAAAAAAAATCACTCTGCAAGAGCTTTCTAATCTTCTAGAAGTCATCCCCAGTGGTACTTTTTTGTTTTTGTTTTCTAAAAATCAGAGATTAAGCTCTTATGTTAAAAATGAGAAACACTCTCCTAGAATTAATGTTCTACATTGTAGACTTGGTTTTGTAACTCAGTAAGTTTGTGACATTCCAGAATTTGCTTTTCTAAACTAAAGCTTTGCCTCCCCACCTATAATTGGAACAAATAGCCCAGCCTCTTCTTATTCACTGATTTGTTGATATAAACAAATGAAATAATGGGACTGTAGCTTACAAAGAGTAATATACAAACTACTAATAGAATTATTAAATTTGTTTTTGCTTTTGTGAACAGCAAAGACAAATGATGTCATCAACTACGAAGAATATAATCGATCTCGATTCCTTATGTGGCCTCAGCCAAGGTTCTTATGACATTTTTTCAACATTTCAACAAGTAGCCTGCTTTATGTGTGAGGCATTTTCTTTCCATGTGGCCAACAGCAGGAAATGAAATCCATTACAGCCCCATGTAGGTGGTTAATTTGTTTGAACTGTCATTGAGCTGGATCTTCAATATCTTCCTAATGATCTCCCTGGTGCAATGCAGTGCAAATCTTGCATGTTACTTGTCATCAAAGCAGCTGTTTTCAGAGATGCTACTTGCCTTTATTTTATGGATTAGTATCCTTTCTTACTTTAATGAAAAACACATTACTGTATACAGGGCACTTGGCCAGCCACCGCAGATAAAATTTGGGAAGGGGGTAATTGTTGAAATGAAAGAAAACTAAGAGGTACAAATCTTTTTTTTTTTTTTTAGACAAAGTCTCACTCTGTCACCCAGGCTGGAGTACAATGACATGATCTTGGCTCACTGTAACCTCCATCTCCCAGGTTCAAGAAATTCTCTTGCCTCAGCCTCCAGAGTAGCTGGGATTATAGGTGTATGCCACCATGTTCAGCTAATTTTTGTATTTTTTTTTTCTAGAAGAGATTAGTTTTTGCCATGTTGGTCATTCAGGTCTCAAACTCCTGACCTCAGGTGAACCACCTGCCTTGGCCTCCCAAAGTGCTGGGATTACAGGCATGAGTCACTGTACCCAACCACAAATCATTTTTCTACCTTTAAAAAACTCCATCTACTCTAAATGAAAGACACAATACCACAAATAGGATGACAGAGAGAAATTTCTATCAGAGTAAAAAGAATTGGAGTTTGATTCAATTGAGGGCAATTAGAATAATGTCTTAAAGGAATGTACATTGGAACGAGGCCTCAAAGAATATTCCAGATTTCCTTAAGTAGAGAGGGGTATGTGCATGTTGGAGGTACGGCAGAGGGAAAACAAGAAAGAAAAGATTATGTCTGTAAGAAAAACTTGTCATGTTCCAGATAGCAAAGGCCCACCTAATCAGTTAGAACTTAACTAGGAGCAAAAGTGAGACCTGCGAATGGGCTGGTGATACAATCAGAGGAGTACTTAGAGGGTTGCTCTGTATTTCTACCTATAAAAGACTAAATCTGGAGTAAGAGACTGAAGTCTGGGAAAATACTTGGCTTATTTATGTATTAGTGCCTGTATGGAGGAAAAGATTCAATGAGAATAGAGATTTGGTTGGAAAAAAGAAGGGATATGAAATGCAGGCGACATAAAGACATTGTGTTGTATCATATCTCTGTCACTTAAAATTATTATCTTCTCTTCTTTGAAGTGAGACATTTTTACTTCACACAAAAAATTGTGGTATCAGGATTATATAACACAGCAACATATTTTAAAATAATATACTGCTGGGAAAAAATCTTATAGGCAATCATGAGAGAATTAGCATTCTGCAAATTTCTCCGTGACCCTTCACCTCATCATTTCAGCTCTAAAAGATTTGGAGGATCACTTTGGGATACAGAGGTAATAGTTGAATGCAGTCCTGTTCAGGGAATGGCTTTCGATTCTCCATGGGTGAGTTGGGCCATCAGCTCACCTCTACAGTCAACAGTAAACAGGTGGCATATTTGAAAGTGGAATAATTCATATTCCTTCCCCAAACCACAGCATATGAAGATGCATTCACTGATGTGCATCATCAACTTTTCTAACACTGGATGAATGCAGCACAAGAGCTGGCCAAAGGCCAGCTCCCATTTTACCCCATCACTTGCTTCTTCCATCACCTTTATCTTTTTAATTTTTCAAACATACATGTTATTTTAATTATATGCACTTCTATAATTTTGCACATGCCACATGCTTTTCTCTTTGCCTCAAATTCACCCTGTCTGAACACCTATTTCTCTTACTCAGACACTCAAGAAAAAAAATTCACTTCATTCTCTCTCTCTCTGACTGAAAGTGTTTTCAGAAATATTTAGAGTCATTCACCCTTTTATCTGTTAAAATTGAACCATGTGCATACTGCTAGGATTATACTTAATCATATACTGAATTATATCAGTTCATATGCAGTATATTCCTCAGCATATGTACACTGTTCCATTGTCTGTATTTTATGCAGTAACCTATGTATCTAGCTGTATTTTATTGCCCCATCCTTGATTATTCTTCATCATAACTTTCTTACCTACTTCTAACTTATTTTCTAGTATACAAGATTTTACAGATTGTCTTAAGTCATATTTGGTACAAGATGAGGTATCTATAAATGCACAAATGTGTAAATAAACAAAGAATTAATATCTACTCTCCTACTGGCCTGTTCAATCCTTTAGGCATCCACTGTCTTTGGGTGACCTTTGAAATTTCCGAAGGTAACAGAATAAATGGTATATGGCAAGTACTCAATCCAGTTTGCTTAAAGAATCAAATGGTAACTTTTTTTGAGAGCTACTTCTTAACACTTTTAAACAAGTGAATTATTATTTCCATTGTAACTGATACTTTGCTGAAAGAAAATGTGTATTCTTTTAAATGTGAATAAAAGGTTATTCTTGTTATGTGGATTAGTAAGATTTTTTTTCAAGTGTCTTTCTCAGTGGCATCTACAGACCAACTTCAGGCATTTTATATAACAAGTACATTATAGATTCACATGCTAAAGACAGAAAATAAAAAATATCAGAGTCAGTTCATGTAAACTGATCACCTCCTGCTTTAATAACTTACATACATCCTGCTGATCTCATGGCTTCACCTTTTTGACATTAAAAAAAGTACTATATATATTTTCTTTGAAATACATAGAACACTGAAGTTAGATAAAGGATTTTATTTTTTTAACCCACTGCTTGGCTTAACTAGGCTCTATTGTTAGTTTTTTATAACTGGTTTCTTGTGCAAATGTATCTGATGGACTAAACAGTATATACCTGTACGAATGTGTATGGGAACTTTAAGAATGGTGATAGATTAGATGTTCATCATAATGGTTTAGTCGCATTGTATATAGTTTTAAAATAAAATAAGTATCTTAAGGGTCCCATATTTTATGAATTACTTCATGCAACAAATAATTATTGACAACGTGCTTGTGCCAGGAAGTCTTAGACTCTAAGGATAGAACCGCGAACAAGGCAGGTGAAATTCCTGCCTTAATTTAACAAATATTCTAGTGAAGCTGGTGATCTACAAATGAACATGTAATATATAAGTGACAATGATATGATGAAAATAAATTAATGCAAGGGAATTATAATGTTGTGCTCTTGTAGATTTGTTGGCCAAGCAAAAAAGATCTCCTTGAAGAGGTAACACAGGGAACGTCTGGGAGGCAGGCTTTCCTGGTTATAGGAATGGCACTTTTATAATGCTGAACTAAAGATTCTCTACAATCTATCTCAACTCAGTCGTATGGCAAAAATTGTCAAGAGTTGGTTGACGATACAGATAGCCTCCTCGACTTGTCAGAATCTCAATATTCCTGAAAGAAATTCCTGCTTTTTACTAGTTTGTTGTAGTTGTAATTGTTAGTTTCTGTTAAACTAAAACTCCCTAATGAGATTCTTGTTGAGATGAGTAATTTTATATTATTTCTATGAGATTTGAAAATAGCAAATGCTTTTTTTTTTGACATCGTGTTCACTTAGTCAGTTGGCCTCATTTTGAACGAGAATACAGACTAAGGTGAAAGTGTAAATACAGTGACATAATGAAGTATGAAAGAATCAAATGCAATATGATGTAAGATTTAGTGTTAGCCCTAAGCATTGTTTACTGAAAGCTTTGAACGAGCCAGTGTTTACTTAAATGAGAAGTGGAATCAGTGAGTGGAAGTCGGACTATAAGCTATATATCATAATCAAGCCCCTCTGCCAGCCTCCAGACTCTGGCAAACTTCATCTATAGCAATTGATTCTAAAGGGGTCAGTACTAAATAAGGATTTATTATTTGTGACGGTGATTATAAAGTTAAAATAATGGAGAAATTGAAATTTGCTTGCTTGATGGAAAAATATGTGGAATTGCAACTTTAAAAAAACTGCCACCATATTAGAACAAACTGGAATCAAAATCACTTCAGAGGTTGATGACATGTCATTACAGACTTCAAATATCCATCTTATTCCTTTAAATTCACATTTTTATCAGCCACTTAGGCCAGTGACACAATAAAATCTATTAAACTCAGTTTTTTTGCCCTCTAAGTAACATTGGATGGTGCAAGAACAATTTTAAAATTGAATGGATTTCTTTCTGCATTATAAGATATGCTGTTTGACCTTTTATATTTTTAACAGAAATGCTTAGTTATTCTAAAAGTGGTTTGATACATTATTATATTGGCCATAAAATATATCTTCCCGTAATGTCTCTTTTGCCCTTTCTTTCATATTAGCATCTATTTTATTCTTTTAGTTCAATGCCTGAGATCATTTCAATGGAGAAAGACTCCTAGACCATTTGTAAATTGAAATATTACACCCAGGACAAATGCATTGATAAGAAAAACATGTAAAAGCTTGAAACATCTTTTTATTGATCTTTTCTAGGCTCCAGATACAGATATAAATAATAAGAGAGATAGGGAGGAAAAGGTTTTTGAGGTAGAAGAAAAACCTTGCTGAAGGCCCAGTGAGTACAGAGGACAGTGATAACAGAGTCCTGACAGGCACAGCTCGGCTTCAAGGGAAGAGGAAGAGAATGAGGAGGCCAGAGTGGGCAAGGGGCAGGCAACAGGGGCAACTGTCCTTTTGAACTCAGCAGGCCTTCTGCATATGTCTTACCAACTTAGTGATGTCACAGACAAATAAATTGATATGGTTTGGTTCTGTCCCTGCCCAAATCTTATCTTTAATTGTACCTCCCAGAATTCCCTTTTGTTGTGGGAGAAACCTGGTACGAGGTGACTGAATCAAGGGGGTGGGTCTTTCCCATGCTATTCTTGTGATAGTGAATGAGTCTCACAAGATCTGATGGTTTTAAAAATAAAACTTCTCCCTGAACAAGCTCTCTCTTTACCTGCTGCCATCCACGTAAGACATGACTTGCTTTTCCTTGCCTTCCGCCATGATTGTGAGGCCTCCCCAGCCATGTGGAACTGTAAGTCCATTAAAATGGTCTTTCTTCACAGTATTGGGTATGTCTTCATCAGCAGCATGAAAACAGACTAATATAGTAAATTAGTACCAGTAGAGTGAGGATCTGCTGAGAAGATACCCCAAAATATGGAAGCAACTTTGGAACTGGGTAATAGGCAGAGGCTGAAACAGTTTAGAGGGCTTAGAAGAAAACAGGAAAATATGGACAGTTTGGAACTCCTTAGAGACTTGTTGAATGGCTTTGACCAATATGCAGGTAATGATATGAACAATAAGGTAAAGGCTGAAGTGGTCTCAGATGGAGATGAGGAACTTGTTAGGAACTGGAGCAAAAGTGACTCTTACTATGTTTTAGCAAAGTGACTGGTGGCATTTTGCCCCTGCCCTAGAGATCTGTGGAACCTTGAACTTGAGAGAGATTATTTAAGGTATCTGGTAGGAGAAATTTCTAATCAGCAAAGCATTCAAGAGATGACTTGGGTGCTGTTAAAAGCATTTGGTTTTAAACGGGAAACAGAGCATAAAAGTTCAGAAGATTTGCAGCCTGACAATATGATGAAAACTAAAATCTCATTTTCTGAGGAGAAATTCAAGCTGGCTGCAGAAATTTGCATAAGTAACAAGGAGCTGAATGTTAATCCCCAAAATAATGGGGAAAATGTCTCCAGAGCATGTCAGCGGTTTCTACTGCAGCCCTTCCCATCACAGGCCTGGAGGCTTAGGAATAAAGAACGGTTTCTTGGGCCAGGCCCAGAATTCCAAGGCTTTATGTAGTCTAGGGACTTGGTGCCTTGCATCCCAGCAGCTACAGCTGTGACTAAAAGGGGCCAAAGTACAGCTCAGGTTATGGTTTCAGAGGGTGCAAGCCCAAGGCTTGGCAGTTTCCATGTGATATGAAGCCTATGGGTGCACAGAAGTCAAGATTTGAGGTTTGGGAACATTCTCCTAGATTTCCGAGGATGTATAGAAATGTCTGGATGTCCAGGCAGAAGTTTGCTGCAGGGGCAGGGCTCTCATTGAGAATCTCTATTAGGGCAGTGTGGAAGGGAAATGTGGTGTTGGAACCCTCATAAAGAGCTCCTCCTGGGGCACCACCTAGTGGAGCTGTGAGAAGTGGGCCACTGTCCTCCAGACTCCAGAATAGTAGATCCACCAACAGCTTGCACCATGTGCCTGGAAAATACACTCAATGCCACCCTATGAAAGCAGCTGGGAGAGAGGCTGTACCCTGCAAAGCTACAGGGGTCGAGCTGCCCAACACCATGGGACCCCAACTCTTGCATCGGCATGATCTGGAAATGAGACATGAAGTCAAAGGAGATCATTTTGGAGCTTTAAGTTTTGACTACCCTTCTGGATTTCAGACTTGCATGAGGCCTATAGCCCTTTGTTTTGGCCAATGTCTCCCATTTGGAATGGTTGTATTTATACAATGCCTGCACTGCCACTGTATCTAGGAAGTAACTAACTTGCTTTTTTATTTTACAGGCTCATAGGTTGAAGGGACCTGCCTAATCTCAGAGGAAACATTAAACTGTGGATTTTTGAGTTAATGCTGAAATGGGTTAAGACTCTGGGGGACTGTTAGGAAGACATGATTGGCTTTGAAATTTGAGGACATGAGATTTGGAAGGGGTCAGGGGCAGAATGACATGGTTTGGATGTGTCTCAGCCCAAATCTCATCTTGAATTGTACCTCCTACAATTCCCAGGTGTCATGGAAGAAACCTAGTGGGAGATGACTGAATCATGGGGGTGGGTCTTTCCCATGCTATTCTTGTGATAGTGAATGAGTCTCATGAGATCTGATGTTTTTAATGAGTGTTTTCCCTAAACAAGCTCTCTCTTTGTCTGCTGCCATCCATGTAAGACATGACTTGCTTCTTCTTGCCTTCTGCCATGATTGGAAGGCCTCCCCACCCATGTGGAACTGTAAATCCATTAAATCTCTTTTCCTTCCCAGGCTTGGGTATGTCTTTATCAGTAGTAGGAAAACAGACTAATACATAAATGGATAAAGAAAATATGGTATATGTAAGATGAAATATTATTCAGCCTCACAAAAGAAGGAGATTCTGCCATGTGCAACAACATGGATGGACTCTCAGGAGATTATGCTAAGTAAAATAAGCTAAACACAGAAGGAAAAATATCATATTATCTTACTTACATGTGGAATCTAAAATAGTCAAATTCATAGAAGCAGAGAGTGTAATATTAATTGCCAGGGGCTGGGGGAAAGGGAAAAATGGGCCAGTGACAGTTAAAGGGTACAAAGTGTCACTTATACAAGATAAGGTTTGAAGATCTGCTTTACAGCATAATGTCTATAGCTAATGCTATGTTAATAATACACTTACAATTTTCTGAAAAGGTACATTTTATGTTAAGTGTTATTAACATACACACACACACAAATAATAATAATAGAAAGGGTGGAAGGACTTTGGGAGATTATGAATATGCCTAAGGCCTTGAGGGTGGTGATGGTTTCATGTATGCATAGGTATCCCCCAAGTTCATTGAGTTGTATACATTAATGATGTACAGCTTTCTACCTGTCAATCATACCTCAATAAAATGGGTAAATTATTTTTACTAAAAAATAATGGTCAAGGCATCATATTACCTTAAAATATAATTTTTACTGTTTATTTTATGAGAAAATGAAGAATTTTCCTCTATCTCCTCTGTGTCTGCACTTAAAGTTACTTTTTGTGTATTTTTGTTTTTTTATTTTCAATATTTTATTTATTAACATTTTACATATTCATGAAGTACAAAATATGTACATATCAAAATATGTGCAAGATATAGTGATTAGATAAGGGTAATTGGCATGTCTGTCATCTCAAACATTTATTTGGGGGGGGCCTGGTGAGTGGGGGCCTAGGGGAGGAATAGCAAGGGGTGGGGGATTGGGGAGGGACAGCATTAGGAGAAATACCTAACGTAGATGACGGGGCGATGGATGCAGCAAACCACCATGGCACATGTATACCTATGTAACAAACCTACACAATCTGCACATGTATTCCAGAACATAAGTATAATTAAATAAATAAATAAATAAAAGTTACTTTTGAAAGCAGGAGATCAAGTTATGGGCCTTGAAAGCTATCAAATCTGATAAGAAGGGGGGAAATCAGTTTTCAAGAAACAAATGCTAAAGCCCTGAACGAAGGCAAAGGTGAAGGAGAAGAAAAAGGTTAGACTGAAAAGCCTTGGGTACACGTAGATAAAAGCTTTAGAAAAAGCATCAGAAACTGAAGGTTCCACTAGGAGCAGGAATGTCACTTGAAACATGAGGGTGGACAGGTGAACACATTATCTCATCAAAGCCTTCAGCTGACAGTACCATTCAGAGATGGGGCAAAAGAAGACAGAAAACTAACCTTTATTTAAAAACTCCCAATTTTCGTAATGTTGACATTCAAATCAATTTAAAATACCAGGTAGCCAAATTGAAATGGACCTGATGGTCACATATGATTATGTTTTTGACTTCTGAATTAAAGCCATATGAAAACAACTGAATTGCAATGCTCTGCATAACTGTGAATTGACAGCTAACATGAACTGTGCAGGTTAACATAAAGATAACTCAGGAAAGTTGTGAAAAATATTCCAGTATTTGGACTGACTGGCAGAAAAAATTGTGTCCAGTTAATTGGGTGCATTAGATTAATTCAATTCATAACACTTATTCTGAAGAACTTTTTTATATGTGGGAAGATGTTCATAGTGTTTTTATACATATGAACACTGAAATAAATTATATCATTATTTATGTGCAAATAGAGCCAGCATTAAAGCTCATAAAAGAACTAAATCATGTGTGTGTGTGTGTGTGTGTGTGTGTGTAGTATATCTGTTATTGGGAGCATTGAATTAGAAGTTAGAATGCCTGTAATGGAGTAACAATTACATATTTAACAGCTTTCAGTTTTTAAATCATCAATGCACTCAATGAAGAGCGATAACCCCTATTATTGCCTAGCAGAATTACTGCAATAAGGATCAAGCTATATTACTGATTAAACTCTTCTGTCAAATACCATAAAGTGTTAAATCAGCCTCAACATTTAGAAAATACACTCTTTTATTATACAAATTATTCTTGATAAAAAGGGGGAAATATAAGACCTATAACAGCTGGCAAAACTTATTAGCCTTATAGCAACAAACCACAGCAGATAGGACATTGCTATACAACCTAACCCTACCAACTTGTAGATGTGAAAGTTAACTGGTTGTGTTTGCTCACCTGTATCAGTATCATTTGCTTACTGAAATAAACAAACTAAGAGAATTCTCTGATAGGGGCTTGGAACAATTTTGTCTTATGTGATTCAGAAAGAACATCCTACACATTCACTATCCTTTATGTGGGATTCTTAAACATAAAATATAGCCAGCAGCGATGCAATATTACATAATTATCCTAGTTGAATAACCTCCTTCTAAAAGCACAGTAAAGAAAAACTCAGCATGAATTTCTATGATACTTATTATTCAAGGGTGTCAGCTCTGGTTAGCCAGCTCCAGAACATAGCCATAACAGAGAGAAAGCACCGTTAGCCTTGGGCGTCATGGGAATTTGTACTTCCACCTCTTACAATTCATTGGGTGGGACACCATAACAACACTTAAAATTTTATCCACAGCTGTATCACTAATCACTATTGATATTTGATCAGACCTCAGTATTTGCAGATTTCATGCTTTCACAACAAGGATTAAAATGGAATTACCAATTGGGGAATGTCAAGAAAACTGGGTCTTTAATTCCATTAAGACTATCTTTAAACTGTCATGTGAGCTTAGACAATTTAACTCCTACTTTTGTTTCCTTACCCATGACATTAGAAAGTTGGACTAGGTGATCTCTAAGTCCCTATTGAGTTCCAATATCCTACTATTTACATTATTTATTAAATAATTCAATTTGGAATTGATGAACAAAAGCTGATATCAAGTGAATACCATAGTTAGGCACACAGTAAACAATGAGTAAATAATAATTATTATTGTCGTTCTTCTACTTTGGCTTATTGTTTTCTTTCAAGTATTCTCAAATGCTCACTGCTTAAATAATTGTACAACATGAGTTAGATAAGATGTCATTAAAAGTTTAAATGTACTCAGTCATTTTTTTTTACTGGGAAGTAGAAAAATAGTCTACATATTTTTGTCTTTCGTTTAGCCTAGATATGTTTGTATATTCGTTTCAGGGAGAAAAACAACCATCAAAACCTGCAATGCATGTGTGAAAGTGTATCTCTTAGAACTACTTAAGGAAGTTTTCAAATGACAAAGATCTTTGCAATGCCCATGTAGAAATGGCTAAACTTTGTTGAACTGGCTTAACTATACCAAAAATTGCAGAGTTGGCTAATAACTTACAACAACAAAGTGATGCGATTTTTTATTTAATGTGGAACTTCTTCATAAACAATGTCTTAGAGGAAAGCATTGTTTAAAAATAATGAATACCTTATTTGTTTATGTATATATTTCCATATGGAAGAGAATAGACAGCTTGTCAAATAACCTCATAATATATTATTACTCTATGAAACTAAATTTACAGCCACGTTGTTGTACACCTTTCAAAAACAGTTAAGAAATTAAGTTTAAAATCCTACCTATGTTATAGTTAAGGTTACTTATCAGCTACATTTATTGATTGAATATATGTTACCCTTTTAAAAGAATCTGTTTGGTGGGAGGAGTATGAAAGGTAAGACAAGTCCTGTCCCCTTCACGTGCCTGGGAAGACATAGCATTGTACATGTAAGTGTACTCACACACATATACATTTACACATACACACATAGAGAACTACAAAGTGCTAAACACTATGAAATGATTCATTTAGTAAGAAGCTAGAAAAGGAAAATAGTGAAAGATAGTCATCAAGGAAATCTCCTTTGAAACTGGTAGGACATGAAAGATGGCTAGGATTTGGAAAGGCAGAAAAGGGAGTGGAAGGAAATTCTCATTAAATGCAAGGAGGCTATACTTTGACCATCTGGAGACCAGACTTCACAAAGAGTTGAGAAGGAGAGGAACCATCAGGAAAATTGTTTTAAAGCTAAAATATAGTAATGCCATGAAAAATGAGATAACTCTGGAAAACAGGTAGGGGCCAGGAGACCAGTTGGGAGGCTCTTAAAGAAATCTCAGCACAAAGTGAAGAGGGTCCAAAATGAGACTAGAAAAAACTGGCAAAACATGGTATTTAAATGCAGAACTGTTACTCAGAATAAAGTAACAGATTACATACAGAGGTACGTACCTATATTCCAAGGCATGTCCCTGTGACTGAGGAGAAAGGAGCATTACAGAGAGAAAAAGTCTTTAGGGAAAAAAACCAAATTGGGATAGATGTTGAGATAGAGGAAATGAAAGAATTATAAGTTATAAGTTTGAATCTTAATGTAGCCAATATAGAAATGGGGTATAGAACTAAATTTGGGTATAACGAATGTATTTGGAAACTATCAGTGCAGAACCGTGAAAGTAGATATATTTTATCTGAAAATAAGTATAATGGTGGTTTGTAATATTTTTAAAGTTGCAAACATTTGGAAAATACAACAAAAATTATAACTCTTCTCCCAAAGAAAAATAAATATATATACCGATTTACATAATTTTGTACATATTTTCAGAAGGTATCTGGGCTCCATTTACCTTATCTAAATCCCAAAATGGCAAGGCTTATTTTGAATAATCAAAAGCATGAGGAAATGACAGTTGAAAAAAGATAATATCTACTATATATTTGGTATTTATCATATGTCAGCATTGTTTTACTATCTTTCACATGCCATTTTTGTAAAGTATTTATTTTGATCTCTATAATAATCAATGAGGTAGGAAGTCTTTTCTTCTTTTGCAGAAAATGTTCACAAAGGCAGACAGGAAATAAGTGAATGGACGTTTCCTATATCTTGCCTTTAAACATGTTCAGCCTTGTTAGAAAAAAATCATTATGATATTTGTTAAAATGATAAGAAAGATTTTATTCAAGACTACTGCAATAAAGAAGAGACTATTGAAACACAGCAAAGAGATTGACCTCAATTACAAATACAGCAAAGACCAATGGGAATTTATAGCCAACAAGCATAATGAAGAAGTCAAGGATAAAAATTTATTAAGAAAAACTTGATCAAATATCAAGGGCAGGGGGATTCTTGATAAACACAGGACACTATAATCAAACATCAAGAGTGGGAGGATTCTTAATAAACTAGCTTAGCAAGACTCTTGACTAAAATGGTACAGTAGGCCAACAACAGGTCCAAAATATGAGGCATAGTCAAAAAGAGATAGCTCAGAGAAGCTTGACTGAAGTTTGGAAGGAGCCTTTGTTACCCTCTTTACTTTGCACTCCTCTCTTAAAAATATTTATTGAGTTCTAATTATATGACAAGCACTGTGCTCAGTATTCAGAGATCAATCATACAGGTCTGTCTCTGAACTTCTGGAACTTGGATAATTACTACTCCTCCTTTATGTTTCAGTTCAGAGATTTACTCCCTTGTGAAGACCTCCCTCAGTTCACCTCACCTTGATCTACCTCTGCCTTCTTAGGCTTGCCTCTATAGGCTGTAACTTTCTATTTACTTGTCTATGTAACCTGTTATACTACAAGTTCTGTGAGGATGTGGGCTGAGACATCTTCATTCACCCATCTCTGGTTAATTAGCACTAACACTGCCCAAGTAGTAACTCAGCAAATATTTGACAAATTTTGTAGAATAGAGATAATAAAAGTCAGAAGCAGACAAGTGATGCCAAATGGTAGCCAAGAAAGAAGCCAAGGATGCATCATTTCTTAGATACAAGGAATTCAGGAAAAGCCAAATGAGTGAGGAATTGAAAACATGCTATCAAAAGGAGGACTCTAAGAGCCTTTTGAGCTACCCAAGATTTGATGTTCTCAGTGGGTCAAACAGCAAAGAGTATGAGATTTCAGATACAATTCATTAGAGCACAGAATATGGACTTGATCTCACAGCAAATGACTCTTGACCCAGGAAGAAGCTATAATACTTCTAGCTGATAGAAGCTCCCATAGGTCAGTTTAAGTCTTGATTTAGTATATTTCTTTCTGTGGACCTCATTTTCACCATTAGTGAAACATGGGCCGGGGAGTCAGGAAACGAAGAGTGGAATGCCTGAATATTTGGGGCAATATATGTGAGTAATAATTCTAAGAGGCTGTGACTCCATGGCCCATAAGTGTGTTTTTGAGGCAGTAGATGGTTATCAAAGAAGTTCATTAAAGAGACGGTAACATACGGGTCATGGTGATGGTGAATAGGCAGTCTAATTAATAACATACCATATTTCTCTTGTTCAGTCAATTGTAGCGCAACTATTATTTCTTATTTTTAACTGAGTATCAAATTACAAATGAGCTTGAATCAGACAATAAGAATAGCTTGTTTAGTGAACAGCAGTGGATCCTGCAGATCAGAGTGGACTCTGAAGATAAACTGCCTGGACTTGAGTCTGAGCTCTGTCTTCTGTTAGCTAAGTAACTATAGGCAAGTACTTAAACTTTCTATACTCTAGTTTCCTCATGAGATAAATGAGAATGACAATACCTTCCTCACGTAGTTTTTATATATATCACACAAACCTATTCCAGTGAAGGATAAGTTTTACCTGGCACATAATAAAAGCTCCACAGTTGCAGGCTGGGTGCAGTGGCTCACACCTGTGATCCCAGCACTTTGGAAGGATGAGGCAAGGGGATCATGAGGTCAGGAGTTTGAGACCAGCCTGGCCAGTATGGTGAAACCCCGTTTCTACTAAAAAAATAGAAGAATTAGCTGGGCATGCTGGCATGTGCCTGTGGTCCAAGCTACCAGAGAGGTTGACACTGGAGAATCACTGGAACCTGGAAGGCAGAGGTTAAAGTGAGCCAAGATTGTACCACTGTACCCTAGTCTGGACAACAGAGCAAGACTCCATCTAAAAAAGAAATACATTAGGCCACCATCATACTGATACCAAAATATGGCAGAGACACAACTAAAAAAGAAAATCTCAGGCCAATAACCATGATGAACATTGATGAAAAAAATCTTCAGTAAAATACTGGCAAACTGAATGCAATAGCACATCAAAAAGCTTATCCATCACGATCAAGCAGGCTTCATCCCGGGGATGCAAGCCTGGTTCAACATACGCAAATCTATCAATGTAATCCATCACATCAACAGAACCAAAGACAAAAACCACATTATTATCTCAATAAATACAGAGAAGGCCTTTGACAAAATTCAACAGCCCTTTATGCTAAAAACTCTTAACAAACTAGGTGCCAATGGAATGTATATCAAAATAATAAAAGCTATTTATGACAAAACCATAGCCAATATCATACTGAATGGGAAAAACTGGAAACATTCCCTTTGAAAACTGGCACCAGACAAGGGTGCCCTCTCTCACCACTCCTATTCAACATAGTATTGGAAGTTCTAGCCAGAGCAATCAGGCAAGAAAAAGAAATAAAGGGTCTTCAATTAGGAAAAGAAGAAGTCAAATTGTCTCTATTTGCAGATGACATTGTCTAGAAGACCCCATCATCTCAGCCCAAAATCTCCTTAAGATAATAAGCAACTTCAGCAAAGTCTCAGGATACAAAATCAATGTGCAAAAATCACAAGCATTACTATATACCAATAACAGACAAATGGAGAGCCAAACCATGAGTGAACTCCCATTCACAATTGCTAAAAACAGAATAAAATACCTAGGAATACAACTAACAAAGGATGTCAAGGACCTCTTCAAGGAGAACTACAAACCACTGCTCAAGGAAACAAGAGAGAACACAAACAGATGGAAAAACATTCCATGCTTAAGGTTAGGAAGAACCAGTATCATGAAAATGGCCATACTGCCCAAAGTAATTTATAGATTCAATGCTATCCCCATCAAACTACCATTGACCTTCTTCACAACCAACTGGAAAAAACCACCTTAAACTTCATATGGAACCAAAAGAGGTCCCACATAGCCAAGACAATCCTAAGCAAAAGGAACAAAGCTGAAGGCATCATGCTACCTGACTTCAAACTATACTACAAGGATACAGTAATCTAAACAACATGGTACTGATACCAAAACAGAGATACAGACCAATGGAACAGATCAGAGGCCCCACAAGTAATGCCACATATCTACAACAATCTGATCCTTGACAAATCTGACAAAAAAAGCAATGGGAAAAGGAGTCCCTGTTTAATAAATGGTGTTGGGAAAACTGGCTAGCCATATGCAGAGAAGCTGAACCTGGACCCCTTCCTTACACCTTACACAAAAATTAACTCGAGATGGATTAAAGATTTAAACGTAAGACCTAGAACCATAAAAACCCTAGAAGAAAACCTAGGCAATACCATTCAGGACATAGCCATAGGCAAGGACTTTATGACTAAAACACCAAAAGCATTGGCAACAAAAGCCAAAATAGACAAACAGGATCTAATTAAACTTAAGAGCTTCTGCACAGAAAAACAAAAAACAAACAAACAAAAAACAATCATTAGAGTGAACAGGCAACAGAATGGGAAAAAAATTTGCAAGCTATCCATCTGACAAAGGGCTGATATCCAGAATCTACAAACAAGTAAAACAAATTTACAAGGAAAAAAAAACAAACAACCCCATTAAAAAGTGGGCAAAAGTTAAGAACAGAAACTTTTCCAAAGAAGATATTTATATGGCCAACAAATATACGAAAAAATGCTCATCATCACTGGTCATTAGAGAAATGCAAATCAAAACCACATTGAGATACCATCTCACACCAGTTAGAATGGCGATCATTAAAAAATCTAGAGACAACAGATGCTGGAGAGGATGTGGAGAAATAGAAATGCTTTTACACTGTTGGTGGGAGTGTAAATTAGATAAACTTTTGTGGAAGACAGTGTGGTGATTCCTCAAGGATCTAGAAATAAAAATACCATTTGGCCCAGCAATCCCATTACTGGGAATATATCCAAAGGATATAAGGATTATAAATTGATCTATTATAAAGACACATGCACACTTACGTTCATTGTGGCACTATTTACAATAGCAAAGACTTGGAGCCAACCCAAATGCCCACCAATGATAGAGTGTATAAAGAAAATGTGGCACATATACACTATGGAATACCATATAGCCATAAAATAGGATGACTTCATGTCCTTTGCAGGGACATGGATGAATCTGGAAGCCATCATTCTCAGCAAACTGACACAAGAACAGAAAGCCAAACACTGCATGTGCTCACTCATAAGTGGGTGTTGAACAAAGAGAACACATGGATACAGGGAGGGGAATATCACACACTTGGTCGGTTGGGGAGTTGGGGGCAAGGGAAGGGATAGCAGGGGGTGGGGAGATTGTGGAGGGATAACATTAGGAGAAATACCTAATGTAGGTGATGGGGGATGAAGGCAGCAAACCACGATGGCATGTGTATGCCTATGTAACAATCCTGCAAGATCTGTACATGTACCCCAGAACTTAAAGTAGAATAATAAAAAAATTGAAAATAAGATTCCTCAGGGCTCAGATCAAGAGCCTAATTGTGGTTCTCCCTCAGAAGGAACTGATACACACTCATCTTGTGCTCCTGTGAAAAACTGTTGCAAGGAATCTCTCATCACAATATATTCCTTTCAAAATAAACCCAAACTCCTAGGTATATATTTCCACGTGATCATTTTTTTCTTACTTTGATTTCAAAAGAAATATATTTTATTATAAAAAAGTCACTGACGATCCCTGATCCGGAGGACTCAAGATGGCTCTGTGAGAACAACCCAGGATTGGAGCTCTTCTCGTTGAATCCGCAAACGGTGAGTCAGAGCGGCATTTCCAGACTGATCTTTGTTGCCCACAGAACGGGGAAACTCCCAAGTATAAAAAAGACACGGGACGCCAGGCAGTAGGTCTGCCTGGCGAAGCCGGCAGCTGGGGCGGCGGCGGCAGGCCCTACCCAGCAATCCCCACAGAGCGTGCTTGTCCGGGTGCCCTGTTGAACCGGCAACCTGAGACTTGAGAGGGCTGGACTTGAGACTGAACGAGACTTGGACAATAGGCCAGATCTCTCGGCAGAAACACTACAAGCCAGAAGAGAGTGGGGGCCAATATTCAACATTCTTAAAGAAAAGAACTTTCAACCCAGAATTTCATATCCAGCCAAACTGAGCTTCAGAAGTGAAGGAAAAATAAAATACTTTGCGAACAAGCAAGTACTCAGAGATTTTGTCACCACCAGGCCTGCTTTACAAGAGCTCCTAAAAGAGGCACTACACATAGAAAGGATCAATCAGTACCAGCTATTCCAAAATCACACTGAATGCTAAAGAGCTTCAACATAATGAAGAATCTACAACAACTAACAGGCAAAACAGCCACTTAGCATCAAAATGGCAGTATCAAATTCACACATAACAATATTAACCCTAAATGTAAATGGACTAAATGCACCAATGAAAAGACACAGACTGGCAAATTGGATAAAAATCCAAAATCCATCAGTGTGCTGTATCCAGGAAACCCATCTCACATGCAAGGATACACAAAGGCTCAAAATAAACGGATGGAGGAAGATTTACCAAGCTAATGGAAAGCAAAAAAAAAGCAGGAGTTGCAATTCTCATCTCTGATAAAATAGACTTTAAAGCAACAAAGATCAAAAGAGACAAAGAAGGCCATTACGTAATGGTAAAAGGATCGATACAACAAGAAGAGCTAACGATCCTAAACATATATGGACCCAACACAGGAGCACCCAGATATATAAGGCAAGTTCTTAATGACTTAAAAAAGCACTTAGACTCCCACACAATAATAGTGGGAGACTTTAACACTCCACTGTCAATACTAGACAGATCAACCAGACAGAAAATCAACAAGGATATCCAGGGCTTGAACTCAGACCTGGAGCAAGCAAACCTGGTGGACATTTACAGAACTCTCCACCCCAAATCCACAGAATACACATTCTTCTCAGCACCACATCACACCTACTCTAAAATTGACCACATAATTGGAAGTAAAGCACTGCTCAACAAATGCAAAACAACTGAAATCATAACAAACAGCCTCTCAGACCATAGTGCAATCAAGTTAGAACTCAGAATTCAGAAACCGACCCAGAACCGCACAGCTTCATGGAAACTGAACAACTGGCTCTTGAATATTGACTGGGTAAACAACGAAATGAAGGCAGAAATAAAGAAGTTCTTCGAAACCAATGAGAACGAAGACACAACGTGCCAGAACCTCTGGGACACATTTAAAGCAGTCTCTAGAGGAAAGTATATAGCAATAAGTGCCCATATGAGGAGAACGGAGAGATCCAAAATTGACACCCTATCATCAAAATTGAAAGAGCTAGAGGACCAAGATCAAAAAAACTCAAAACCCAGCAGAAGACAAGAAATAACTAAGATCAGAGCTGAGCTGAAGGAGATTGAGACACGAAAAACCCTTCAAAAAATCAATAAATCCAAGAGCTGGTTTTTTGAAAAGATCAACAAAATAGACAGACCACTAGCCAGATTGATTAAAAATAAAAGAGAGAACAACCAAATAGATGCAATAAAAAATGATAAAGGGGAAATCACCACAGATTCCACAGAAATTCAAACCATCATCAGAGAATATTACAAACAACTATATGCGCATAAACTAGTAAACCTGGAAGAAATGGATAAATTCCTGGACACCTGTGTCCTCCCAAGCCTAAACCAGGAGGAAGTTGAAACTATGAATAGACCAATAACAAGGTCTGAAGTCGAGGCAGCAATTAAGAGCCTACCTCACAAAAAAAGCCCAGGTCCAGACGGGTTCACAGCCGAATTCTACCAGACACACAAGGAAGAGCTGGTACCATTCCTTCTAAAACTATTTCAAACAATCCAAAAAGAGGGAATCCTTCCCAAATCATTTTATGAGACCAACATCATCCTGATACCAAAACCCGGCAGAGACCCAATGAGAAAAGAAAACTTCAGGCCAATATCCATGATGAACATAGATGCAAAAATCTTCAATAAAATATTGGCAAGCCGATTGCAACAGCAAATCAAAAAACTTATTCATCATGATCAAGTAGGATTCATCCTGGGGATGCAAGGCTGGTTCAACATACGCAAGTCTATCAACGTAATTCACCACATAAACAGAACCAAAAACAAAAACCACATGATTATCTCAATTGACGCAGAGAAGGCATTCGACAAAATTCAACAGCCCTTTATGCTAAAAACCCTCAATAAACTCGGGATTGATGGAACGTATCTCAAAGTAATAAAAGCTATTTATGACAAACCAACAGCCAATATCATACTGAATGGGCAAAAACTGGAAGCATTCCCTTTGAAATCTGGCACTAGACAAGGATGCCCTCTCTCACCACTCCTATTCAATATAGTACTGGAAGTTCTAGCCAGAGCAATCAGGCAAGAAAAAGAAATAAAGGGTATTCAAATAGGAAAGGTGGAAGCCAAATTGTCTCTATTTGCAGACGACATGATAGTATACCTAGAAGACCCCATTGCCTCAGCCCAAAAACTCCTGAAACTGATAAACAACTTCAGCAAAGTCTCAGGATATAAAATCAATGTGCAAAAATCACAAGCATTCGTCTACACCAATAACAGACTTAAAGAAGCCAAATCAAGAGCGAACTGCCATTCGCAATTGCTACAAAAAGAATAAAATACCTTGGAATACAACTCACAAGGAACGTAAGGGACCTCTTCAAGGAGAACTACAAACCACTGCTCAACGAAATCAGAGAGGACACAAACATGGAGAAACATTCCATGTTCATGGTTAGGAAGAATTAACATCGTGAAAATGGCTATACTGCCCAAAGTAATTTACAGAATCAACGCTATCCCCATCAAGCTACCATTGACTTTCTTCACAGAACTGGAAAAAACCACCATGAACTTCATATGGAACCAAAAGAGAGCCCGCATAGCCAAGTCAATTCTAAGCAAAAAGAACACAGCGGGGGGCATCACACTACCGGATTTCAAACTATACTACAAGGCTACAGTAATCAAAACAGCATGGTACTGGTACCAAAACAGAGATATAGACCAATGGAACAAAACAGAGGCACCGGAGGCAACACAACATACATACAAATATACAATCTTTGATAAACCTGACAAAAACAAGCAATGGGGCAAGGATTCCATGTTTAACAAATGG
The DNA here is from genome assembly GCF_049354715.1 of Callithrix jacchus. Lineage (NCBI taxonomy): Eukaryota > Metazoa > Chordata > Mammalia > Primates > Cebidae > Callithrix > Callithrix jacchus. Next base: position 20,486,706 of record NC_133516.1, on the reverse strand, counting down.
TGTTGGGAAAACTGGCTAGCCATGTGCAGAAAGCAGAAACTGGACCCCTTCCTGACACCTTACACTAAAATTAACTCCAGATGGATTAAAGACTTAAACATAAGACCTGGCACCATAAAAACCCTAGAAGGAAATCTAGGCAAAACTATCCAGGACATAGGAGTAGGCAAGGACTTCATGAACAAAACACCAAAAGCATTGGCAACAAAAGCCAAAATAGACAAATGGGACCTAATGAAACTCCACAGCTTCTGCACGGCAAAAGAAACAGTCACTAGAGTGTATCGGCAACCAACAGAATGGGAAAAAATTTTCTCAGTCTACCCATCTGACAAAGGGCTGATATCCAGAATTTACAAAGAACTCAAACAGATTTACAGGAAAAAAACAAACAAGCCCATTCAAAAGTGGGCAAAGGATATGAACAGATACTTTACGAAAGAAGACATATATGAGGCCAACAATCATATGAGAAAATGCTCATCGTCACTGGTCATCAGAGACATGCAAATCAAAACCACATTGAGATACCATCTCACGCCAGTTAGAATGGCGATCATTAAAAAATCTGGAGACAACAGATGCTGGAGAGGATGTCGAGAAATAGGAACACTTTTACACTGTTGGTGGGAGTGTAAATTAGTTCAACCATTGTGGAAGACAGTGTGGCGATTCCTCAAGGCCTTAGAAATAGAAATTCCATTTGACCCAGCAATCCCATTACTGGGTATATATCCAAAAGACTATAAATCGTTCTACTATAAGGACACATGTACACGAATGTTCATTGCAGCACCGTTTACAATAGCAAAGACCTGGAATCAACCCAAATGCCCATTGATAATAGACTGGATTGGAAAAATGTGGCACATATACACCATGGAATATTATGCAGCAATCAGAAATGATGAGTTCGTGTCATTTGTAGGGACATGGATGAATCTGGAGAACATCATTCTCAGCAAACTGACACAAGAACAGAAAATGAAACACTGCATATTCTCACTCATAGGTGGGTGATGAAAAATGAGAACACATGGACACAGAAAGGGGAGTACTAAACACTGGGGTCTATTGGGGGGAAAAGGGGAGGGCCAGTGGGAGGGGGAGGTGGGGAGGGATAGCCTGGGGAGAAATGCCAAATGTGGGTGAAGGGGAGAAGAAAAGCAAAGCACACTGCCATGTGTGTACCTACGCAACTGTCTTGCATGCTCTGCTCATGTACCACAAAACCTATAATCCAATAAAAAATTAAAAAAAAAAAGTCACTGACATAATTATTCAGAACAAAGAACAAAATATTCCTATAACATTGCCTCCAAAGGATGGTCACAATTAACATTTTAATTAATCCAAATAGGATTCTGTCATACCTACTGTTTAATAAACTACTCTTTAAACATTAAAAAATAAGCTCCACAATTGCTTGATATTACTAAATATGAAGAAACCCAAAATAGCTGCATGATAAGTGTCACACACAATATCAGGCATTTTAACATAAATTATTTGATTCCAGCTATTACAAAATTATATGTCAGAAGTCTAACATTCAAGCCTTTTCTCATATCTCTATATCTGAGTATATCAATGAATCAATTCATCTGAATGTATGTGGCACTGTATTTGATATCATCCCAATTCTGGGTATCAGTAGAATCTTATCATTAGTACTATGAGAAAAGTACCAGGTTAAAAACAAATGAAATTAAGAAGTCTCTTCATCACAAATCTGTATGGTTTTTGTCATGTTTTCTTTTATCTCTGCATTCAATGCTATGGTTGACTTTTCAATACCTAATTGACCTAGTTGAAATCACAACTCAGTACATATGAAGATCAAGAACATGCTTTTACTCCACTTAGAATCTCTGGGAGCCCAGAATGACATCTCAATCTTAAACAGTTTTAATGTTTGATATTAATAATTCTGATTCCCAATGGACTTCCTATTTAGTCTAAGTCCATAAACAACTTAAGACTTATATTTGTAACCTATGTGTTCAGCACAAATAACACAAATTTAACTTTGTTAACCCATGTCTACATAATGACTTTCACTTTTTACTAATAATGATACAATGATATTTCATACCACTAAAATTAAAACCATCATGAGTGGTATAAAAAATAAAATAAGGCTGGTTCAGAATGGAAATTGTTTTTAATTTTTCTCTTATCCCTGATTTCCTCCCAAATGATCATTTTATATTAAGAACTGTTCATCAAATCTTAAACAGAGTTTTAAATACCAGTATCAAGCACCTGCACACTTGAGAGCAATGAATACAGGGAAAAAGGGATTGAACAACATCAGTGTTATTTGTCATCACTCCTAGGGTACTGAATATTAATGTTCCATTAATTGTTGACATTTGTATTACACATTTAAGTTTACAACAAAGTGAAAATATATATTATGTCCTTATACAACCCTATACATAGTTGCCATTTTTCCCCATTTGATATACCATGAAACTGAGATGCACAAAGGAGCATCAATAATAGAACGAGGGTCAAACCTTCCGAGTTCCCTCCCATCTCACCATCCCGCTGCTGGATGATGTTCTCCTAATTCAAATACCACTTTCTTAACACTAGTCTACAGTGATTTTTATAGTTATTTTCTGGGTTTTCAGTGAGAATATTTGTAGCCACACATTAACAATGCAGACCTATAAGGGATCACTGAACTGAAGGGCACTGACTTTCAACAAAATAATGGGATCTTCTCTTCACAGGTATTTATTTTTAAACTGCTTTTACTCCAGAAAAAAAAATCCATTTTATTTCTTCAGTCTAAACCAAAGGCACTAAGCAGCCGGCCCTGTTTGCATTGATACTGCAGGATTTGTGGCCTGATACAAGTTGTTAAATTTCAGTAATTTGACAATGGAATCGTATGTGCACCTGGCTCTTAAACAGTTTTAAAGGCTTAGACTTCCCCTGAAATTATCTCTTCAGCCAGGACAGAAGAGGTTTTTTTTTTTAAAAATCTGAAATAGCTCTAGGTAAGTAATTCTAAACTTTGCTGCATATTAGAATCACCTGAGGAGTTTCTGAAACACACCTACACCCAGGATCCTCCCCTAGAGAGTCTTATTTAATTGACCTTCCATGCTGCCTGAGCACTTGTATTTTTAAAACCTCCCTGAGTGATTCTAATGTGCATTCAGGGTTGGGAAACACCAACTTAAGACATAACCCAGAGCAGTGTTCGCAGCACTGGACATACATTGAAATTTTTTTGGGGGGGTGGGATACTTTTTAAAATACTGATACCAATACCCAGTTAAATCAGAATCTAAGTAGGCTCCAGGCATTGGCGACTTTTAAAGGTCTGTAAGTGATTCTGACATGCAGTCAAGTTTGGAATTTATCTAAAAATAATTACAACTTAGTATGTGGTCTACAAATGAGCAAAGCCAAACAAACAGTCGAGCAAACAATGATAAAAAACAACTGCATCTGAAAACTTACTAGAATTGAAGTTTCAGGCTCCATTCCAGAGGTACTGAGTCAGAATATGCATTTTAACAAGGATTTCAGGTACTGGGCATGCACAATAAAGTATGTTCTTTATATATAAAGCTCTGTTTCAGACTCCTTTTCTAAAGACTTGAGGACGGTATTAACTTTGTCTAGTTCTCCCATTTCTTCTCATTTGATGCTGCTCTCAAGTTCCAGGTGAATATGTTCTAGTGATTAGGACCATTGGGGTAAACTGGTACCACATATCCCTAATTGACACACAGCACAAAAATGATTAATTACAGCTGATTATCACTAATTAGCTATCTACTAAGCTAACTGCTGAGCCTGGAATTCAAGACGCTTCAGAATCTAAACAGATTTCTTTCTTGCCTTTTCCCATTTATTCCCATCTTACACCTACCCAAATACAGAACACTGCTCCAAGCATGATCTACACCTTTCAGCCTCTTTACCTATATATCCATCTCTCCCTAACATGCTTTCCTTCCATGTTCAAGTATATCAGCTAAAGTTCAGTTAATGCTATTGACTATGAAGATTTCTAAGTCCACCCCATATCCAGCTGGTAATAATCTCTCCTAACACAGAATACCCATAGCATTCTATCTGTGCCTCTCTTGTGGCCCATTTAACAATCTTCTTCATGTTTTCTAGACTTATTTTATATCCTCTATCAGATGTTAAGTTATGTTAGAAAAGGATTCATGCTGATACAGTTTGGAGATGTGTCCTCATCCAAATCGTATATTGAAATCTAATCCCCAATGTTGGAGGTAGAGCCTAGTGGGATCATAAGGGTGGGTTTCTCACAAATAGTTTAGCACCACTCTCCTTGGATCTATCCTCACGATAGTGAGTTCTCTTGAGAGCTAGTCATTTAAAAGTATGTAGCACTCCCCTCTTTCTATCTTGCTCCTGCTCTAGCCAGGTGACATACCTGCTCCACTCTTCACCTTCCATGATGATTGTAAGTTTCCTGAGGCCTTCACAGAAGCCAAGCAGATGCCCAACATGCTTCCTGTACAGGCTGCAGAATCATGAGTCAATTAAACCTCTTTACTTTGTAAATTACCCAGTCTCAGGTATTTCTTAATAGCGATGCAAGAATGGACTAACACACATGTGCATTTACTTCCATAATATTCACACAACCCTTCTCAAAGCTCTGTGTATAGTATGTAATTTCTTATGCTTAACCAGTTCAAGTCAGTATTCTTATTATAGCCAGCATGTTCATATTCTGTCTGCTCTAGATAGATTTACATCAGATTTTCACAAACAGTAGTCTTTGCAGAATGTGAATTATGAATCTCTAAAGAAGATATTGTATGAAGAAGTGTGGAAACTTTATACGCCCAACTATCTTTTTTAACGAGCTGCTTACAGGTATCATTTGCTCTGTATGTCACATTTTGAGATTTTTTAATAATAGGGAGTGATAAGTCATCGAGGATATATTTAGGATGATTCAGGCTTTCAATGCCTACCTAGATAAATCATCAACATTTCTTCCTTTTCATTAGGAACGTAAAAGTCCTAGCCAAAAGAGACAGAACACCACAATGGTATTATTCTCAGTCTGGAAAGGTGAAAATTGGGAACCAAACATCATCATAAAAGGAAAAAAACAACAAAAAAACACTGCATGGTTATTGCGAAGGAAACTTCTGTTTCATATGTTAACTAACCAGGGATCTTTAATATGCTTTTTCATATGTTAACTAACCAGGGATCTTTAATATGCTTTCTGTTATGTCTGAGAAATAAGAAAGTACCTATTAAGTTCAAATTATTCTAGGAAAACTTTCATTAGTGATGATTTTGGATGTAGTGTACTCTACTTCTTTGAAAAATACAAAATAAAATGGGGTGAGCAAGTAGAAAAGTACTTTTATTATCTCCTAAAGCTTTAGAAGCTTTTATAATCTTGAGAAACAACAAAGCCACAGAATCCACTGTAACAGATGCTCATGTTAGAATTCATTGAAAACTATGTAAAAGTTGATTGCCTATTTGTGAAAATATTTCCAACCAGTTGTTCTTAAACTATTTCCATAAATATATTGGGACATTTCATATGACTTTATTAATGTTGAAAAATCCAAAAGATTAAGACATGGTCACATGACCACTATTTTCTTATTATTTCCCAGCAATGTCAGTTTTCTATCAAAATGATAAAGCATCCCTCTATTTTGTACTGGCTGACTTTAGAATGGAATGCAGGAGAAAAGTAGTTTAATGTTTATAGCTAAAGACTTAAAAGAAGATGGCAGGTATATTTATTTCATGTACTTCTGACATGCATTTATCTCTGTTGACTCCATATTCCAATCTCTATGACTACATCTTTGATTTTCCACTTCCTACCAAATGATAAAAATATGTTTTTAGAGTATTTCTTTTTTTTTTTTGAGACGGAGTTTCACTCATTACCGAGGCTGGAGTGCAATGGCGCGATCTCGGCTCACCGCAACCTCCACCTCCTGGGTTCAGGCAATTCTCCTGCCTCAGCCTCCTAAGTAGCTGGGATTACAGGCAAGTGCCACCATGCCCAGCTAATTTTTTGTATTTTTAGTAGAGTCGGGGTTTCACCATGTTGACCAGGATGGTCTCGATCGCTTGTCCTCATGATCCACCTGCCTCGGCCTCCCAAAGTGCTGGGATTACAGGCTTGAGCCACCGTGCCCGGCCACTATTTCTTATTGATAGTTTCAGAAATACATGGACTTGAATTTTAGGATCCTTGGTGCAGAAAAGTTTCATAATGACTTAGTTTATGTTTTGTCAAACGTTGTTTAAATAAAATCCCAGTTATGTCTGTATCATTGGTTATAGTGATTGAACAATCTCACCTTTAACACAACTTTCAACAGCCATAAGTTTTATTTTTAAATTATTTAAAATTTTCATAAATGTGTTTGCCAATTAAATTGTCAGATAGTTTGACAACATTTTTGCTATCATTTGGACCAGTGATTTCTCAATGTCGCTATATGCTGAAATTTCCTGGACATTTATTAAAATATTGATGCCTGGGGCCCGCTTTCAGAGATGCATATGTAATTCATCTTGTATGTGGCCTGGGGGATCAGTATTTTTTAAATCTTTCTACATAATTCTAAGATGCAGACAAGGTTGAAAAACAAAAACTTTGACCAAACTTTTCAACAATGGGTTTTAATAACCCTTTTAAACTTAGATGTACTAAAGGCATGAATCCTAGTCTCCACTTTTCCGTTTTATTTCAGATTTTTCTTGTTGGAAACTCTTCAAGTTCACGAAATTCTTCAGAAAATGACACCTCAAATCTGGACACAGATCATCTATTTAAGGAGGCATTGATAAAGAATAGTAAGTGACCTACAAACGCCCTTTCCAGGAAGGGAGGAAAACAGACATGCCCAGTTATCACCATCCAGAGATACTACTCCCATTGCCTCTCATAGCCATCTAAAATGTTGATCCTTTGTTCCCACCCACTATGGATATAGCCCTAATAGCTACACTATTCCTTCATCCAACTCTTCTTATAACATACGAAGATTGAATACACATTTTTCTTTCTTGCCTTTTGTAACTCTATGGAAGTCATAATAATGAATGATTTTAGATAGCTAAATGATAGCTATCTAAAGGCATGAATTTGCAAATCAAATTATAAAACCTGTTTAGAAGACTAAGGCATAAAAACCAATATATAAAAATGTAAATTAATGCAAAAATCAATTAGCTCAATGTCACATTCATGTGTCTTCTCTTTCTGGACTCCATGTTCTCTCCAGTGAAACACTGACTATATTATGTGCAACAAGGAAAATAGCCAAGGTGGATGACCCTGTAAGATATAGTTACATCTGCCAGAAAATAACTCTCAATTTTTGAAAAAAACAGCTCAAAAGGTGAATAAAACCATTTATCTTGGATAGGCTCAATACCAAAAAGGGAACATACTTATGACCTATAGTATTTACTGGTACCTAGATATATCCTCCACTCCCATGCTTAATTATTCCCTCTTTCAAACTGTGGAGATGCCTTTTTGAACTGTCCTCAGCCTATTTGTCATGCCCAAGCCCAAGGTCTTTTGGGAGGTAACAGCAGTTGCTAAAGAAGTTAGAGTTTGGTTAGCTCTCCTCCACAACCTTGTTACCAAGTTACAAAGAGAGCAAATCTCTGACAAATTTTGCCTACACAGTGACATTTATTAATGAAACACTTATTAGCAAATTAGCACAATATAAATTATGCAATCTGTACTAGGGCTTAAAAAATACAGCCTTCTCCTTCTTTCAGCGATTAAAATGCCATCATACAAGAAAAATTCACTGGATATAGCCATATCAAAATTCTAGAAGAAGAATTCTGTTGTCTTAGAGTTGTTACCCCTACAGTTTTCACTGGGTTTGAAGAAATCAGAGTTTACAGCTAGCTATTATTAGATTTGGGGGGATTTCTTTGATTAAGAATGGTGGCTTTGGGCCAGGTGCAGTGGCTCATGCCTATAATCCAAGCACTTTTGGAGGCCTAGGTGGTTGGATCGCCTGAGCTCAGGAGTTCAAGACCAGTCTGACCAACACGGTGAAACCTCATCTCTACTAAAAATACAAAAATTAACTGGGTGTGCTGGCCTGTAATACCAGCTACTTTGGAGGCTGAGGCAGGAGAATCACTTGAACCCAGGAGGTAAAGGTTGCACTAAGCAGAGATCGCACCATTGCACTCCAGTCTGGTGACAGAGTTTGTCTCAAAAAAAAAAAAAAAAAAAGTGAGAATAGCAGTCTTACTAGATACTTAGACATCATGCATGAATGTGTATGAAATCTACTAATCATACTAAGAGTATACCAGATTCACCAGGAAAACTCATTGCTGGCATGCAGCATGAAAACTAGCAAAGCTTTGGTTATACTCCAAAGTCTACATATGGGGTAGAAGGTAGAGGTTAGAGGCTTACTGATGAGAATACTTGTTGCTCCATGTTTGTCCTTGATTAGAATTCTAGATGTAAGTGGGGACTGGTTAATTACAAAAATATTTATTTGCTGTTTATGTATATAAACAAACTAATATATATATAATGTATATATAATGAAAAAAATATATATATATATTATGTATACATAACCATATTGTCTTCACTAAATACTTAGAATTAATTCTAATTCACTAATTACTTATAATTAATACTCATTATAACGATGCTGCTTCTGACTATTCTGGAAGTTGTTTTTATTTTTTGTTTCTTCATTATTTTTTACATGTCGATTACCCTCATAGAATGAAAAACTCCTTGAATACAGAAATATGTTGTATATTTGTCACCTCCACCTCCACATTTTAGCATACTTCACATGAAATATGTTTAATAAGTATTTTGAATAATAAATTATTTTTTAGAAGTTCTAATTGTTGTTCTATGTTTAACATTTCAGCTCTCAACACATCATATTCTTTGAAATGATGTCTTGAGATGTGTATCTGAAATGAAGGGAATCTAGGAAGAAGTGTTTATTTTATTTTAAAAAGAAAGGAATCTGCGCAAAAATAGCTTTGTGGCCATTAGGCTTCGGAAATTAAATTATCACTCTTTGTCATTTTTAGGGGGAAAAAATTGCAAGTGGCCTCACATGACTCAACAACTCAGGAGAGAACACATTTTCCAACCAAGTTCATACAGTTGTCATCACTAACAAACAGCCCCACAGTAATCTCAAATTCCAGCATTTATTCTGTGAGAGAGAAGATAAATTGGAAAGATACAATCATCATTACTCATCTACCTTGCTGGGGTTTCCATCTTTTTTGCTCCAGTTTCTTCCTCCGCAGGCACATTGGAAGATGGATGTTGGACGGTTTGCTAGATTCATTTTGAGAAATCACTGATTGGGAGATTAAAACTGACATTTATTTTTGCTTCTATAATGGCTGAATTTTGAGGTACCTAAGGATTGAAGTACTTTAAGAGTGAGTGGCTCTTAAAAGCCCCTGAAAATTTGTGAGGCTAATTGTATCTCCCATGGTTTTACCCATAATCTGAATTTGGCAGATTTTTCTCTCATCAGAAAGCCTGTTCCTCAGAAACAATATAGATGGGCACAATGGGTAGATCATTAAATTATTCTCCATGATCCTCAGAGCCAGGATTATTACACCAAAGAATGAAGATTCTTGTACTTCATGCTATAGCTACTGCAGTCTCCAGATGCACTCACTGCACCTAAGAAATTGGAGCCGAGAGAGAGATTCAAGATGGTGTGGTAAGAACAACCCAGGATTGTAGCTCTCAGTGAACGTGCAGAGGGTAAGTCAAAGCCGCATTTCCAGACAGATCTTTGTTGCCCACAGAACGGGGAAATTCCCAGGTGTAGGAGAGACACGGGATGCCAGCACAGCTGTTTTGGCTGGTGAGGCTGCTTCAGCTGGCGCCACAGTGCAGCGGCACTCCGCAACACACCGCACAAAACGCACTACTCCAGGTGCCCTGTTAAACCGGCAATCTGAGACTTGGGAGGGCAGATTAGCATATCCATCTGATTAAACAGGATTTGGACACTGAGCCAGACCAGGAGATTCCTGGGAAGCAGCGTTTGAGCCAGCACAGTGGGTCCCTGCATGGGAAATCACACAGATCCCAGTGCCCTAACAGCAGCCAACTGAAATACCTGGGAAAGAGTCAACTATTCAACTTAAAAAAAAAAGGCACTCTGAGGCAGGGAGCCAGGGGAGCAGGCTCGGTGGGTTTCACCCCCACAGGGACAAACAAAACGGTGATTCGAAACACTCTGGGTGGAGAGTTTTACTGCAGGCACAGCTGAACCCAGGATGGTGCAGCTCGGTGGGGGAGGGGTGTCTGCCATTACCGAGGCAATCTGCTCCTACTGAGGTACACTGCCATTGCTGATGCAGTCTGCCATTGTGGCTGATGCAACCCTCTATAACAGAGAAACTCCGCCGCAGAATGGAGCCTGTGGCAGCAGGGCAGAGACCGTGGCAGCAGGGTACAGCCCACAGCAACAGGGTGGACCCCACACCAGCAGGGTGGAGCCTCGGCAGGAAAATAGTGACTAGACTGCCTCCTAGCTGGGTAGGACAGTGCAACAGACACTCATAAAGAAAGCCCCAACCCCCGAAACAGAGCATCTGAGGAAAAAAAAGGTCTTATGAGTTCTGCTGCAGCAGCCTTAAATGTACCTGCCTAACAGCCCTGAATGAACAACAGAGCTCACAGCTCGGCACTTGAGCTCCTGTCTCCTCAAGCAGCTCCCTGACCCCTGTATATCCAAAAAGTCATCACAAAAAAGACTGATCAGACTGACATTTGGTGGGCATCAGTCTGGGACAAAGATAGCAGAAGAAGAAACTGGTAGCATCCCTCACTGTTCTGCAGCTGCTACAGGCATATCCCAGACAAGCAGGGCCTGGAGTGGACCTCAGCAGTCGTACAGCGGAGGGGCTAGACTGGTAGAAGGAAAACCAAGAAACAGAAATACATCATCATCAACAATCTGGGCATCCACTCAGACACCCAATCGAAAAGTCAGCAAGTACTCAGACGACAGGTGGATAAATCCACAAAGATGGGAAGAAACCAGCGCAAAAAGGAGGAAAACACCCAAAAGCAGAACACCTTACCTCCTACAAAGGACCAAAACTCCTCACCAGCAAGGGAACAAAGCTGGAGAAAGAAGGACTGTGACAAAATGACGGAATTAGACTTCAGAAGGTGTAATGAGAACCTTCTGTGAGCTAAAAGAACATGTTTTAAATCAATGCAAAGAAACTAAGAACCTTGAAAAAAGATTTGAAAAAAGATTCGAGGAAATGATAACAAGAATGGATAACTTAGAGAGGAATATGAATGAATTGAAGGAGCTGAAAAACACAACACGAGAACTTCGCGAAGCATGCACAAGTTTCAACAGCTGAATTGACCAAGCAGAAGAAAGAATATCAGAAGCCAAAGATCAACTCAATGAAATAAAGCAAGAAACCAAAATTAGAAAAAAGCACAAAAAGGAATGAACAAAGTCTCCAAGAAATGTGGGACTATGTGAAGAGACCTAACCTACATTTGATAGGTGTACCAGAAGGGGACGAAGAGAATGAACCCAATCTGGAAAATACTCTTCAGGATATTATCTAGGAAAATTTCCCCAACCTAGCAAGGCAGCCAACACTCAAATCCAGAAAATACAGATAACACCACAAAGATATTCCGCAAGAAGAGCAACTCCAAGGCACATAATCTTCGGATTCACCAGGGTTGAAATGAAAGAGGAAATACTAAGGGAAGCCAGAGAGAAAGGTTGGGTCACCCACAAAGGGAAGCCATCAGACTCACAGCATATCTCTTGGCAGAAACTCTACAAGCCAGAAGAGAGTGGGGGCCAATATTCAACATCCTTAAAGAAAAGAACTTTCAACCCAGAATTTCATATCCAGCCAAACTGAGCTTCAGAAGTGAAGGAAAAATAAAATCCTTTGCGAACAAGCAAGTACTCAGAGTTTGTCACCACCAGTCCTGCTTTACAAGAGCTCCTGAAAGAGGCACTACACATAGAAAGGAACAACCAGTACCAGCCATTCCAAAAACACACTAAATGCTAAAGAGCATCAACAAAATGAAGAATCTACATCAACTAACGGGCAAAACAGCCACCTAGCATCAAAATGGCTGTATCAAATTCACACATAACAATATTAACCCTAAATGTAAATGGGCTAAATGCACCAATCAAAAGACACAGATGGCAAATTGGATAAAATACCAAAACCCATCAGTGTGCTGTATCCAGGAAACCCATCTCACATGCAAGGATACACAAAGGCTCAAAATAAAGGGATGGAGGAAGATTTACCAAGCAAATGAAGAGCAAAAAACAGCAGGAGTTGCAATTCTCATCTCTGATAAAATAGACTTTAAAGCAACAAAGATCAAAAAAGACAAAGAAGGTCATTACATAATGATAAAAGGTTCGATACAACAAGAAGAGCAAATGATCCTAAATATATATGGACCCAACACAGGAGCACCCAGATACATAAGGCAAGTTCTTAATGACTTACAAAGAGACTTAGACTCCCACCCAATAATAGTGTGAGACTTTAACACTCCACTGTCAATATTAGACAGATCAACCAGACAGAAAATTCACAAGAATATCCAGGGCTTGAACTCAGACCTGGAACAAGCAAACCTGATAGACATTTACAGAACTCTCCACCCCAAATCCATAGAGTATACATTCTTCTCAGCACCACATCACACCTACTCTAAAATTAACCACATAATTGGAAGTAAATCACTCCTCAGCAAATGCAAAACAACTGAAATCATAACAGTCTCTCAGACCATAGTGCAATCAAGTTAGAACTCAGAACTCAGAAACTAACCCAGAACCACACAGCTTCATGGAAACTGAACAACGGGCTCTTGAATGTTGACTGGATAAACAAGGAAATGAAGGCAGAAATAAAGAAGTTTTCCAAAACAAACGAGAATGAAGACACAACATACCAGAATCTCTGGGACACATTTAAAGCAGTCTCTAGAGGAAAATATATAGCAATAAGTGCCCATATGAGAAGGGTGGAGAGATCTAAAATTGACACCCTATCATCAAAATTGAAAGAGCAAGAGGAGCAAGATCAAAAAAACTCAAAACCTACAAGAATACAAGAAATAACTAAGATGAGAGCTGAACTGAAGGAGATAGAGACATAACAAACCCTTCAAAAAATCAATAAATCCAAGAGCTGGTTTTTTGAAAAGATCAACAAAATAGACAGACCACTAGCCAGATTGATTAAAAAGAAAAGAGAGAACAACCAAATAGATGCAATAAAAAATGATAAAGGGGAAATCACCATAGATTCCATAGAAATGCAAACCATCATCAGAGAATATTACAAACAACTCTATGCACACAAACTAGTAAACCTGGAAGAAATGAATAAATTCCTGGACTCCTGTGTCCACCCAAGCCTAAACCAGGAGGAAACCAAAACTATGAATAGACCAATAACAAGGTCAGAAGTCGAGGCAGCAATTAAGAGCCTACCACACAAAAAAAGCCCAGGTCCAGATGGGTTCACAGCCGAATTCTACCAGACACACAAAGAGGAGCTGGTACGATTCTTTCTGAAACTATTCCAAATAATCCAAAAAGAGGGAATACTTCCCAAATCATTTTATGAAACCAACATCATCTTGTTACCAAAACCCGGCAGAGACCCAACAAGAAAAGAGGGCCAATATTCATGATGAACATAGATGCAAAAATCTTCAATAAAATACTGGCAAGCCGATTGCAATAGCACATCAAAAAACTTATTCACCATGATCAAGTAGGAGTCATCCCGGGGATGCAAGGCTGGTTCAACATACGCAAGCCTATAAACGTAATTCACCACATAAACAGAACCAAAAACAAAAACCACATGATTATCTCAATTGACCCAGAGAAGGCCTTTGACAAAATTCAACAGCGCTTTATGCTAAAAACCCTTAATAAACTCGGGATTGATGGAACGTATCTAAAAGTAACAAAAGCTATTTACGACAAACCAACAGCCAATATCATACTGAATGGGCAAAAACTGGAAGCATTCCCTTTGAAATCCGGCAATGACAAGAATGCCCTCTTTCACCACTCCTATTCAATATAGTACTGGAAGTTCTAGCCATAGCATTCAGGCAAGAAAAAGAAATAAAGGGTATTCAAATAGGAAAGGTGGAAGCCAAATTGTCTCTATTTGCAGACGACATGATAGTATAACTAGAAGACCCCATCACCTCAGCCCAAAAACTCCTGAAACTCATAAGCAACTTCAGCAAAGTCTCAGGATATAAAATCAATGTGCAAAAATCATAAGCATTCCTCTACACCAATAACAGACTTAAAGAGAGCCAAATTAAGAACGAACTGCCATTCACAATTACTACAAAAAGAATAAAATACCTTAGAATACAACTCACAATGAATGTAAGGGACCTCTTCAAGGAAAACTACAAACCACTGCTCAATGAAATAAGAGAGGAAAGAAACAGATGGAGAAACACTCCATGTTCATGGTTAGAAAGAATCAATATCGGGGGGGAGGACTCAAGATGGCACTGTGAGAACAACCCTGGATTGGAGCTCACGTTGAATCTGCAAAGAGGTGAGTCGGAGTTGCATTTCCAGACTTATCTTTGTTGCCCACAGAATGGGGAAACTCCCAAGTGTAAGGGAGACACGGGACGCCAGGCAGTAAGTCTGCCTGGCGAAGCCGGCAGCCGGGGCGGCGGCAGCCGGCCCTACCCAGCAATCCCCACAGGGCACGCTTGTCCGGGTGCCCTGTTGAACCGGCAACCTGAGACTTGAGAGGGCTGGACTTGAGACTGAACGAGACTTGGACAGTAGCCCAGCCCAGGGGATTGCAGGGACAGAGCGTTCGGGGTACCCAGTGGGACGAACAAAACCGTGATTTCAAACTATCCCGAGAAGATGGTCCGAGATGCTCTGTGGGGGAGGGGCGTCCACCACTACCGAGCAGCCAGCCGTTGCCAAGGCAACCCACCCCAACTGAGATACACGCCCACTGCTGATGCAGCCTCCCGTTGCCGAGGCAACCCGTCCCTACTGAGATACATGCCCACTGCTGACGCAGCCTGCCGTTGCTGAGGCAACACGCTACAATGAAGAGACTCCGCCACAGGGTGTGGCAGAGACCACAGCAGAGCCTGCAAGAACAGGGCGAATCACACAACAGCAGGGCGGAGACTCGGCAGGCAAACAGTGGCTAGTCTGCCTCCTAGCTTGGCAGGACACCTCAACAAAAATCGAAAAATAAAGCCCGAACCCCCCAACACAGAGCATTTGAGAAAAAAAGGGTTTTTTTAATGAGCTCTGTTGCAGCAGAATCAAACATAGCAGCCTAACAGCCCTGAATGAACTACAGAGCTCACAGCTCAGAAATTGAGCTCCTAAAAAGAACAGACTGTCTCCTCAAGCAGCTCCCTGACCCCTCTATATCCAAAAGACTGACATTTGGCAGGCATCATCCTGGGAAAAAGATAGCAGAAAAAGAAACAGGTAGCATCCCTCACTGTGCCACAGCTGCTAGAGGTGCACCCCAGACAAGCAGGGCCTGGAGTGGACCTCAGCAGTCGTACAGTGAAGGGGCTAGGCTGGTAGAAGGAAAACCAAGTAACAGAAATACTTCATCATCAACAATCTGGGTGTCCACTCAGAGACCCAATCGAAAAGTCAGCAACTACGCAGACGACAAGCGGATAAACCCACAAAGATGGGAAGAAACCAGTGAAAAAAGGAGGAAAACACCCGAAACCAGAACACCTCACCTCCTAGAAAGGACCAAAACTCCTCACCAGCAAGGGAACAAAGCTGGACGGAGAATGACTGTGACGAAATGACGGAATTAGACTTCAGAAGGTGGATAATGAGAAACTTTTGTGAGCTAAAAGAACATGTATTAAATCAATGCAAAGAAACTAAGGAACTTAAAAAAAGATATGAGGAAATGATAACAAGAATGGATAACTTAGAGAGGAATATAAATGAATTAAAGGAGCTGAAAAACACAATACGAGAACTTCGCGAAGCATGCACAAGTTTCAATAGCTGAATTGACCAAGCAGAAGAAAGAATATCTGAAGTCGAAGACCAACTCAATGAAATTAAACGAGAAACCAAGATTAGAAAAAAAAGCGCAAAAAGGAATGAACAAAGTCTCCAAAAAATGTGGGACTATGTAAAAAGACCTAACTTACGTTTGATAGGTGTACCAGAAGAAGACGAAGAGAATGAATCCAAGCTTGAAAATACTCCTTAGGACATCATCCAGGAAAACTTGCCCCACCTAGCAAGACAGGCCAACACTCAAAAGCAGGAAATACAGAGAACACCACAAAGATATTCTGCAAGAAGAGCAACCCCAAGGCACATAATCGTCAGATTCAACAAGGTTGAAATAAAGGAGAAAATACTAAGGGCAGCCAGAGAGAAAGGTCGAATTACCCACGAAGAAAAGCCCATCAGACTCACAGCAGATCTCTCGGCAGAAACACTACAAGCCAGAAGAGAGTGGGGGCCAATATTCAACATTCTTAGAGAAAAGAACTTTCAACCCAGAATTTCATATCCAGCCAAACTGAGCTTCAGAAGTGAAGGAAAAATAAAATACTTTGCGAACAAGCAAGTACTCAGAGATTTTGTCACCACCAGGCCTGCTTTACAAGAGCTCCTAAAAGAGGCACTACACATAGAAAGGAACAACCAATACCAGCCATTCAAAAATCACACTAAATGCTAAAGAGCATCAACATAATGAAGAATCTACAACAACTAACAGGCAAAACAGCCACTTAGCATCAAAATGGCAGTATCAAATTAACAAATAACAATATTAACCCTAAATGTAAATGGACTCAATGCACCAATCAAAAGACACAGACTGGAAAATTGGATAAAAATCCAAAACCCATCAGTGTGCTGTATCCAGGAAACCCATCTCACATGCAAGGATACACAAAGACTCAAAATAAAGGGATGGAGGAAGATTTACCAAGCAAATGGAGAGCAAAAAAAAGCAGCAGTTGCAATTCTCATCTCCGATAAAATAGACTTTAAAGCAACAAAGATCAAAAGAGACAAAGAAGGCCATTACATAATGGTAAAAGGATCGATACAACAAGAAGAGCTAACGATCCTAAACATATATGGACCCAATGCAGGAGCACCCAGATACATAAGGCAAGTTCTTAATGACTTACAAATAGACTTAGACTCCCACACAATAATAGTGGGAGACTTTAACACTCCACTGTCAATATTAGACAGATCAACCAGACAGATAATCAACAAGGATATCCAGGGCTTGAACTCAGACCTGGACCAAGCAAACCTGATAGACATTTACAGAACTCTCCACCCCAAATCCACAGAATACACATTCTTCTCAGCACCACATCACACCTACTCTAAAATTGACCACAAAATTGGAAGTAAAGCACTGCTCAACAAATGCAAAACAACTGAAATCATAACAAAGAGCCTCTCTGACCATAGTGCAATCAAGTTAGAACTCAGAATACAGAAACCGACCCAGAACCGCACAGCTTCATGGAAACTGAACAACTGGCTCTTGAATGTTGACTGGGTAAACAATGAAATGAAGTCAGAAATAAAGAAGTTCTTCGAAACCAATGAGAACGAAAACACAACATGCCAGAACCTCTGGGACACATTTAAAGCAGTCTCTAGAGGAAAGTATATAGCAATAAGTGCCCATATGAGGAGAATGGAGAGATCCAAAATTGACACCCTATCATCAAAATTAAAAGAGCTAGAGGAGCAAGATCAAAAAAACTCAAAACCCAGCGGAAGACAAGAAATAACTAAGATCAGAGCTGAACTGAAGGAGATTGAGACACGAAAAACCCTTCAAAAAATCAATAAATCCAAGAGCTGGTTTTTTGAAAAGATCAACAAAATAGACAGACCACTAGCCAGATTGATTAAAAAGAAAAGAGAGAACAACCAAATAGACGCAATAAAAAATGATAAAGGGGAAATCACCACAGATTCCACAGAAATTCAAACCATCATCAGAGAATATTACAAACAACTCTATGCACATAAACTAGTAAACCTGGAAGAAATGGATAAATTCCTGGACTCCTGCATCCTCCCAAGCCTAAACCAGGAGGAAGCTGAAACTATGAATAGACCAATAACAAGGTCAGAAGTCGAGGCAGCAATTAAGAGCCTACCACACAAAAAAAGCCCAGGTCCAGACGGGTTCACAGCCGAATTCTACCAGACACACAAAGAGGAGATGGTACCATTTCTTCTAAAACTATTTCAAACAATCCAAAAAGAGGGAATCCTTCCCAAATCATTTTATGAGACCAACATCATCCTGATACCAAAACCCGGCAGAGACCCAACAAGAAAAGAAAACTTCAGGCCAATATCCATGATGAACATAGATGCAAAAATCTTCAATAAAATATTGGCAAGCCGAATGCAACAGCAAATCAAAAAACTTATTCACCATGATCAAGTAGGATTCATCCCGGGGATGCAAGGCTGGTTCAACATACGCAAGTCTATCAACGTAATTCACCACATAAACAGAACCAAAAACAAAAACCACATGATTATCTCAATTGACGCAGAGAAGGCATTTGACAAAATTCAACAGCCCTTTATGCTAAAAACCCTCAATAAACTCGGTATCGATGGAATGTATCTCAAAGTAATAAAAGCTATTTATGACAAACCAACAGCCAATATCATACTGAATGGGCAAAAACTGGAAGCATTCCCTTTGAAATCTGGCACTAGGCAAGGATGCCCTCTTTCACCACTCCTATTCAATATAGTACTGGAAGTTCTAGCCAGAGCAATCAGGCAAGAAAAAGAAATAAAGGGTATTCAAATAGGAAAAGAGGAAGCCAAATTTTCTCTATTTGCAGACGACATGATAGTATACCTAGAAGACCCCATCACCTCAGCCCAAAAACTCCTGAAACTGATAAGCAACTTCAGCAAAGTCTCAGGATATAAAATCAATGTGCAAAAATCACAAGCATTCCTCTACACCAATAACAGACTTAAAGAAAGCCAAATCAAGAACGAACTGCCATTCACAATTGCTACAAAAAGAATAAAATACCTTGGAATACAACTCACAAGGAACGTAAGGAACCTCTTCAAGGAGAACTACAAACCACTGCTCAACGAAATCAGAGAGGACACAAACAGATGGAGAAACATTCCATGTTCATGGTTAGGAAGAATTAACATCGTGAAAATGGCTATACTGCCCAAAGTAATTTACAGAATCAACGCTATCCCCATCAAGCTACCATTGACTTTCTTCACAGAACTGGAAAAAAACACCATGAACTTCATATGGAACCAAAAGAGAGCCCGCATAGCCAAGTCAATTCTAAGCAAAAAGAACACAGCGGGGGGCATCACACTACCGGATTTCAAACTATACTACAAGGCTACAGTAATCAAAACAGCATGGTACTGGTACCAAAACAGAGATATAGACCAATGGAACAAAACAGAGGCACTGGAGGCAACACAACATATCTACAACTACACAATCTTTGATAAACCTGACAAAAACAAGCAAGGGGGAAAGGAATCCCTGTTTAACAAATGGTGTTGGGAAAACTGGCTAGCCATGTGCAGAAAGCAGAAACTGGACCCCTTCCTGACACCTTACACGAAAATTAACTCCAGATGGATTAAAGACTTAAACATAAGACCTGGCACCATAAAAACCCTAGAAGGAAATCTAGGCAAAACTATCCAGGACATAGGAGTAGGCAAGGACTTCATGAACAAAACACCAAAAGCATTGGCAACAAAAGCCAAAATAGACAAATGGGACCTAATCAAACTCCACAGCTTCTGCACGGCAAAAGAAACAGTCACTAGAGTGGATCGGCAACCAACAGAATGGGAAAAAATTTTTACAGTCTACCCATCTGACAAAGGGCTGATATCCAGAATTTACAAAGAACTCAAACAGATTTACAGGAAAAAAACAAACAAGCCCATTCAAAAGTGGGCAGAGGATATGAATAGACACTTTACGAAAGAAGACATATATGAGGCCAACAATCATATGAAAAAATGCTCATCGTCACTGGTCATCAGAGAGATGCAAATCAAAACCACATTGAGATACCATCTCACACCAGTTAGAATGGTGATCATTAAAAAATCTGGAGAGAACAGATGCTGGAGAGGATGTGGAGAAACAGGAACACTTTTACACTGTTGGTGGGAGTGTAAATTAGTTCAACCATTGTGGAAGACAGTGTGGCGATTCCTCAAGGCCTTAGAAATAGAAATTCCATTTGACCCAGCAATCCCATTACTGGGTATATATCCAAAAGACTATAAATCGTTCTACTACAAGGACACATGTACACGAATGTTCATTGCAGCACCGTTTACAATAGCAAAGACCTGGAATCAACCCAAATGCCCATTGATAATAGAATGGATTGGAAAAATGTGGCACATATACACCATGGAATATTATGCAGCAATCAGAAATGATGAGTTTGTGTCGTTTGTAGGGACATGGATGAATCTGGAGAACGTCATCCTCAGCAAACTGACACAAGAACAGAAAATGAAACACCGCATATTCTCACTCATAGGCGGGTGATGAAAAATGAGAACAGATGGACACAGAAAGGGGAGCACTAAACACTGGGGTCTATTGGGGGGAAAAGGGGAGGGCCAGTGGGAGGGGGAGGTGGGGAGGGATAGCCTGGGGAGAAATGCCAAATGTGGGTGAAGGGGAGAAGGAAAGAAAAGCACACTGCCATGTGTGTTCCTGCGCAACTGTCTTGCATGCTCTGCTCATGTACACCAAAATTTAAAATCCAATAAAAATTAAAAAAAAAAAAAAGAAAGAATCAATATCGTAAAAATGGCTATACTGCCCAAAGTAATTTACAGAATCAATGCTATCCCCATCAAGCTACCATTGACTTTCTTCACAGAACTGGAAAAAACCACCATGAACTTCATATGGAACCAAAAGAGAGCCCATATAGCCAAGTCAATTCTAAGCAAAAAGAACACAGCGGGGGGCATCACACTACCGGATTTCAAACTATACTACAAGACTACAGTAATCAAAACAGCATGGTACTGGTACCAAAACAGAGATATAGACCAATGGAACATAACAGAAGCATCAGAGGTAACACAACATATCTACAACCATACAATCTTTGATAAACCTGACAAAAACAAGCAATGGGGAAAGGACTCCCTGTTCAATAAATGGTGTTGGGAAAACTGGCTAGCCACGTGCAGAGAGCAGAAACTGGACCCCTTCCTGACACCTTACACTGAAATTAACTCCAGATGGATTAAAGACTTAAACAGAAGACCTGGCACCATAAAAACCCTAGAAGAAAATCTAGGCAAAACCATTCAGAACATAGGAGTAGGCAAGGACTTCATGACCAAAACACCAAAAGCATTGGCAACAAAAGCCAAAATAGACAAATGGGACCTAATCAAACTCCACAGCTTCTGCACGGCAAAAGAAACAGTCACTAGAGTGAATCGGCAACCAACAGAACGGGAAAAAATTTTTGTAGTTTACCCATCTGACAAAGGGCTTATATCCAGAATTTACAAAGAACTCAAACAGATTTATAGGAAAAAAAAAACAAGCCCATTCAAAAATGGGCAAAGGATATGAACAGACACTTCACAAAAGAAGACATACATGAGGCCAACAAACATATGAAAAAATGCTCATCATCACTGGTCATCAGAGAGATGCAAATCAAAACCACATTGAGATACCATCTCACGCCAGTTAGAATGGCGATCATTAAAAAATCTGGAGACAACAGATGCTGGAGAGGATGTGGAGAAATAGGAACACTTTTACACTGTTGGTGGGAGTGTAAATTAGTTCAACCATTGTGGAAGACAGTGTGGCGATTCCTCAAGGCCTTAGAAATAGAAATTCCATTTGACCCAGCAATCCCATTACTAGGTATATATCCAAAGGACTATAAATTGTTCTATTATAAGGACACATGCACACGAATGTTCATTGCAGCACTGTTTACAATAGCAAAGACCTGGAATCAACCCAAATGCCCATTGATGATAGACTGGATTGGTAAAATGTGGAATATTATGCAGCAATCAGAAATGATGAGTTCGTGTCGTTTGTAGGGACATGGATGAATCTGGAGAACATCATTCTCAGCAAACTGACACAAGAACAGAAAATGAAACCCTGCATATTCTCACTCATAGATGGGTGATGGCAGATGAGAACACATGGACACAGAGAGGGGAGTACTAAACACTGGGGTCTATTGGGGGGAATAGGGGAGGGACAGCTGGGCAGGGGGAGCTGGGGAGAGATAGCCTGAGGAGAAATGCCAAATGTGGGTGAAGGGGAGGAAGGCAGGAAAACACACTGCCATGTGTGTACCTATGCAACTGTCTTGCATGTTCTGCACATGTACCCCAAAACCTAAAATGCAATAAAAAAGAAAAAATAAATAAATAAATAAGAAATTGGAGCCATTTTTTTCAGAGGTGAATTTCAAAGGCACCTTCTCAGGAGATGTACATTGGTTTGTTGTCTGCAAAGAAGAATGCACCAAAAACAGTAAGAAATATCATTTTCTGGCTCAGTTCTTCTATTATTCTATCTTTCCAGGCACCTTGAAATTAGAGTTAACAGGTGTGTCCTTGAAAGCAGAACAAGGCAGAGTTTCCATTGTGATTTAGTAAGTAGACATCTTCAAGGCTGAAGAAGTTAACAAATTTTGTTGAAATTCTAAATTTTTCTGGAGTTTAAAAAAATTATTGCTTTTAACTAAATAGGAATACAGCTCAGTTACATAGAGGGAACAATACATATGCCTGGATGTGAGTCTCTAGTGAATCATCTCACTGATTTACCTTCCACAACAATCTTTCATCTGTTGACTTAAATACTGTAAATATAAAGGGTATTGTGTAAGAGACTGTGAGTGACAAGTGTATAAACCAAATAGGTTTTTCTTTTAGGAAAGTGAATATAAACAAGAGTTGACTGATTTAAGCAATTATTTAGATAGGTGAAAAACACATAAAAAATGAAAATAGGCATTGTAAAAATTTGGAATTGACCAAAGTACATTAAGTATACAGAAAACAACCTCAGATATCATTATAAGAATACAAATTTTTAAAGGAAAATATGTTATCGGATAATCAAAACTCTAAAAAGATAACAGAAAGGAGTTAAGGAACAGAAAATCCTCCTCACTTAGGTCAAATAAAGTTGATCCCTGAAAAATATAAATCAGTAAAACCTCTTTCAACTGCTGAGTCATGGCACATGTTCATGATTTGCATCAGTTGTGGAGTCTATTACAAGTAATCTGGGTACAGTAATAGCTAAAGTGTGAGAGGTTTTTTTTTTAATGGTGTGTCTTTTCTTTAAAAATTGGAACTGATATAAAGCTTCCCTTTTAATAACTTCAGTCACACTTCTTGCCTTTCTGCTTACGATCTTATATGGGAGACAAAGTTAGAGCAACTCCTTAGGTATTGCACAACCTCATCTATCAGATGTTCTAGAGGAAAACGCGAGAAGCAAGCAAACCAATGAACCAACAGGACAGGTTGAGAACTTCTCCATAATCAATATTCACTCAGACAGAGAGACTAGATTTGGCAAATGGTGACTAACAAGTGTTTTATCTACATACCATGTGCTTATAATTCAGGAATCTTATCTCTCCAGAAACCATGTTGGCATTATTTCTTAACTTCTTTGACTTTATAGTGCAGAAATAGATTAATATGGAGAAGTTCACTCTTAAGAGGCTGAAATTTAATGAAAGAGATGATGAGAGCATATGCTGCTACAATTTACTGAGCATTTATTATTTTTCAGATTTGTGCTAACACTTTACGTGTTTTATCTCACACAATCCTCAGAAGAACATATGAGTTTGATATGGTTCTCTCTATTTTATTAATGAGAAATATGAGGCTTAAAGAATTTAATAAAGTTAATCTGATGCTATGTAAATACTGGTCAGAGAATTGGAATTTTATAACAAATCCATCTAACATTAAAGTCAATTATTGCAACACTGTTTACAATAGCAAAGACCTGGAATCAACCCAAATGCCCATTGATAATAGAATGGATTGGAAAAATGTGGCACATATACACCATGGAATATTATGCAGCAATCAGAAATGATGAGTTTGTGTCGTTTGTAGGGACATGGATGAATCTGGAGAACATCATCCTCAGCAAACTGACACAAGAACAGAAAATGAAACACCACATATTCTCACTTATAGGCGGGTGATGAAAAATGAGAACACATGGACACAGAAAGGGGAGTACTAAACACTGGGGTCTATTGGGGGGAAAAGGGGAGGGCCAGTGGGAGGGGGAGGTGGGGAGGGATAGCCTGGGGAGAAATGCCAAATGTGGGTGAAGGGGAGAAGGAAAGCAAAGCACACTGCCATGTGTGTACCTACGCAACTGTCTTGCATGCTCTGCTCATGTACCCCAAAACCTAAAATCCAATTAAAAAAAAGTCAATTATTATTTTATATTGCCTCAAATAACAATAATAGAAACCAGAACATGACAAGTGCCATACCAAGACCGTAAATTAAGAACTGTTGGATTGGGAAAAGAGAGACTTCTCTGACACAGAATCATAGAAAAGCCTTAAAATGTAGGTAGTCTATAAGAAAATTGTTCAGCTGTCCCTCGATATACTCAGGAGACTGGTTCCAGGACCACCTTCATAGACTCAAATCTGCACACACGTGAAGCCCCATAGTCAGCCCTCTGGAACCTGTGTAAATGAAAAGTTGGCCCTCCCTATGCATGAATTTTGCATCCCTAGAATGTAGCATTTTGGATCCGCATTTTGGTTGGAAATACCTCTGCAAATAAGTGGAACCATGCAGTTCAAACCTGTGATGGTTAATATTGAGTGTCAACTTGATTGAATTGAAGGATACAAGGCACTGTTCCTGGGTGTGTCTGTGAGGGTGTCACCAAAGGAGATTAACATTTGAGTCAGTGAACTGGGAGATGCAAACCCACCCTCAATCTGGGTGGGCACCATCTAATCAGCTGCCAGTGCAGCTAAGATAAAAGCAGACAGAGGAACGTGGAAGGACTAGACTGGCTGAGTCTTCTGGCCTCCGTCTTTCTCCTGTGCTGGGTGCTCCCTGACCTCAACCATCAGACTCCAGGTTCTTCAGCTTTTGGACTATTGGACTAAACCAGTGGTTTGCTAGGGGCTCTCGGGCCTTTGGCCACAAACAAGGCTGCACTGTCAGCTTCTCTACTTTTGAGATTTTGGGGCTCAGACTGGCTTCCTTGCTCCTCATCTTGCAGATGGCCTATTTTGGGGCTTCACTTTGTGATTCTGTGAGTTAATAGTCCTTAAAAAACTTTCTTTTATGTATATATCTATCCTATCAGTCCTGTCCCTCTGGAGAACCCTGAGTGATACAAAACCCATATTGTTCAAGGGTCAACTGCATTGGTCATGATTCTCCAGAGAAACAGAACAAATAGGAGATTATGTATGTATCTGTCTGTCTGTCTGTCTGTCTATACACACATACACACACACACAGAGAAGCAGAGGCGGGGGAAGGGAGTGGGGGAGAGAGAGAGAGAGAAATTCATTAGAAGTAATTGATTTATGTGATCATAGTGGCGGAAAAGTTCCACCATCTGCCATCTGCCATCTGCAAGCTGGATACCCAGGAAAGCCAGTATAGTTCCAGTCTGAGTCCAGAGGCCTGAGAACCAGGACTGCTGATTGTGTAAGTCTGAGGGCAAGAGGAGATATCCCAGTTCAGTAGTCACTGAGAGAGTAAATTCTTCTTTCCTCCACCTTTTTTTTCTACCTAGGCCCTCAAAGAATTAATGACACCCACTCATGTTGGTGAGGGTGAGCTGCTTTACATAGTTTTCTGATTCAGATGCTGATCTCACCTGAAATACCCTCACAGACACACCCAGAAATAATATTTAACCAAATATCTAGGAATCCATTGACCAATCAAGTTGGCTAGCAAAATTAACCATCACAGACACGAACCAAACTAGCATAAGGCGTAATTCAGTCCCTGTGTCTTCAGGGGTTTTGTTCAGTCACTTTGGCCTCTCCCTTGTGCTAGGCAGGTTATCAACTGAGTTATGAGTATGGCACTGCCTTTGGGACTTACACAGATTTACCAAGAAGATAAAAACTTAACGGAGGACTTGCTACCCCCTCATTTTCTCCAAGAACTGCAAAAATCTGCAGATTTTATCTGAAACTCAGGAAATCATTTATAATGAGTTGTTTTCCTACTCCTGGGCTTGAAGGAACACTATATTTGCATTATTGATTGAACTGTAATTTAAATTGCCTCTGTTCTAAGGTAGCTTGTAAGTTGAAAATTATTCTTAAAGAATGTCTTGGAAAACATCCATAATGTCCAGGTCTCATTAGCATGATCAAATAACAAGACAGTTAATGTGGCCTAGCCCATCTTCAGGTTATAATATGGTTTGCTCTGGGTTGATGGAATAGGGATAGATAGAGCTCCCAAACCTGTATTCTTTATTAGGGCACCTGGGTAGCCTCAGATGCACACCAAAAATCTTAGAGCTTCTCCAAGCCTGAAGCTATTCCAAAACTCTTATGTTTGTAATGGTTTTCTTTTATATAGAGATTAATATTCATTTAATGAGCAAAGTGAAACCCAATCCTGTTTTCCTTTTATTCGTAGTTGCCACAGGGCAAAGCCATTTTAAAGTTTATTTATTGTATAAACGTAATAATTACATAAAGAAAAACCTACCATAATTTTACTAATTTGATTTTGTCAATCATAGCTGAAGCATTTTCCATGTTGATACATATTCTTCATAATTAACATTTTAATTACTGAGAAATAATTATTGAGTAACTTACTATTGCACATAAATATTTTCTTTAGATTTTTGTCAAAGTAATATAGAATATTCCATTTTGTAATCATTGTATCCCAGGATTTTTAAGTAATTATTATTTTGTTTTATTTTTTGATATGATTTTTAAAATCTGTATTGATATCTATTCATGTTATTTATATGTGCTATTTTAAGTATTCTCAAATTATTCCTGAAAGTATGAGAAACATAGCTAATTAAATGAGATAAGCAAGTGAACATATCCCAAAGATAACATGCTTGGATTTTCTTCTAGGCGCGGGATGAGGAAGGCAGCAGGCAAAAGTGGAGAGGGCTTCAGTGTTTTCACGCTGAAGTCTTCATCTCACTGGTGTTATATCTCATTGTTTTCTCTCCCTCTCAGTTCATCCCAGTGACAAGTCTTAACTTCCAGAATATAGTGCAAAGGACAACAGCTTTTTAAAGGGTTATTTTCTAATCATGAAATTCCCATCAGCTTATTTCATAGAGAAATACTTTTAAAGACTTTCTTCGACCACTGAAATTTGGTTAAAACTTTGTCCGAGTTGCCCTTCTGGCATTTTGGAGTGGGTTGGAAAAGTTTTCACAGTCATGGCATCTTCCAGGTATTTCTCAAATTATAATTCTCAGGTCTGTTTGGCTCTGAGTTTCATCACATTGAGGACACATCCCCACTACAAGATGAAGTGCATGTTCACCCTATTTCGTCCTAGAATTTCCATTGGTTCTATATTATAGCTTTTATTTCTCCAGTGTTATGTCCTATCTTTCATTTATTATGAGTGCATTTTCCTATATCTCACTAAGCATAGTGTATTAATTGCCTTGAAGTATTTATCTGCTTATTCTAACATTTGGGCCATCTCAGATTTAGCTTCCATTGATTATTTATTCTCTTAAAAATGGGTCATATTTATTCTTCAAAAGAATGATAATATTATTCCATGGTAGGTGATTACTTGGTTGGACATAAAATTGCAAACTTTGTCTCCTGAACAGTAGCTCAACTTAACCCAGTTTTTGTTTCTTTTTTGTTTTGTTTTGCCTCAACAGGGCTTAGAATATACTGACACATGTGTGGTTCAGAGGTTGACTAGAAATTTGAGCAAAGTTTATACACTGACTTAGAGGTCCTCCTCTCCATCTTTATATTTTCTGGGATTCTACCCTTGCTATCTAGATTTGTAAGTATGCTGAACTCCGTCCTCTGATTGTTCAGGTCGGAAAGTCTGAAGTTATTGGAGTTGTAGTCTTTACACAGGGAACTGCCTTCAGGTTCAAATACTAGAACACGTACTCTGTGAATACCCCTTTCTCCAAGTTTCAGTTCACCTCATGTTCACTCTCCAGCTCTCTTACAAAGTTACTTTTTGCATTTTGCCCAGAGTTTATAGTTGTTATCTATGTGAAGGTAAGTCGGGTATGAGCTCATTTGGCCATTAGAAGAAGCAGAATCCTGCCTTATACATCTCTTTAAAACAGACAAAGGAAACAAATTTGAATACCCCAAATGAGTCAAAATGGAACCAGTCACATGAAGATCCCTCAAATTATTCTCAACTTGGGCCTGAAGAATTTCTTTATGAATAAAGAGCAAACTCCTTCAAGGAAACTTCATGACATTTCAGGAGCCGCCTACCTGTAGCCTGACCATGCCGAGAGTTCTGGAAAAATACAAATGCAGACCTCATACACGCAAGCTTGAACTTTGCAATTTGCTTTCCAAATTCTCTCTCTTACAGCTTATCTCTCCTTTCAATCTAGGCTGATCATTAGTTTTGAGTATCTCTCTGCTCAAACATTTTACTGATTATTGTTTACTTAATTAATTCTGAAGTTCTTTACCTCATCTTTTTTTTTCCACTTTTCACTTTACAACTGGTAAGTTTTAAAAAACACATACAACATGGACTGGAAAATCAGTGCATAAGTCCACATTGCGTAACATATGTGAGCTCAGATAAGTAATTTCTGTAATGAAGCAGTTAATTCATCTAAGTTGGTTCAAATCCAAGCTTTATCCTTAGTAGTTCTCTAACTATGGATAAGTTTTTTAACCTCTGTAGCTCAGTTCCCTACCAGTAAAGTGGGGTTAATATAATACAACTTCATAGAGTTGTTTTACACATTAAGAGAACTCTTGAAGGCATCTTAAGCTAGTGCCTGGCACATGATGCCTCAGTAACAGTGAGCTGGTATCATTTTCTGTGTCTTGGCTACATTCTCTGTAAATGTGGGACATAAATCGATTTGAAAGATTAATGGTTCACATGCAATGAATGTTAAAAAATTTAAAACACTGTGAAGGCACAGAATTTAGCTTTAGCTGTACAGACCTATTTGTCACTTCTTGCTCTGTATTATATGCAGTTTATACCTTCCTGCATCAAGACGATTTTCATGTGTGAAAAGACCATCTTACATTCTGTCTGTTGAAATTCTTGCCTTTCTTTAGGGTTAAACAAACATAACACCAACTCACCCTAAAATCATGTATGATCTCACCCAACTGATGATCACTTCTTCCTCTAACCTTCCAAAGAGGCACATCTTGCATTTTTTATGTAGTTTTTCAATTCATGCCATATTCTTTCCTCTGGACTGTGGAATACTTGACAGTAGTAACTGCAATTTAACTATTATTGCATCTGTAGCAATCCCTATACATAGTGTCAATACATACCTGTTAAATTTAATTAAAACACAGTATTCAAAAATTACATGAGCACAGGAACACTCAGGTAGGGGAATGTTTGAGTCCAGGAGTTCAACACTAGCCTGGGCAACAAAGTGAGACTTTGTTTCTAGCAAAAATTTAAAATTTAGCCAGCATAATGATTTGCAGCTGTAGTCCTAGCTACTCGGGAGGCTGAGGCTGTCTAGAGGATTACTTAGGCCCAAGACGTCCATTACAATGTGGGCCCATCCCCACCACAAGATGAAGTGTATGTTTATCTTATTTAGTCCTAGAATTTCCATTGGTTCTATTTTATAGCTTCTATTTATGAAGACTTCAGTGAGCCATGTTGCACCACTGCACTCCAGCATGGGTGACAGTGGAAGACCCTGTCTCAGAAAAATAAGAACAATAATAAATTCTATTAGCAAATAAAAAAATAAATTTTTTAAATGTCCATGTTTATGCCAGGAAAAATAGTCATATTTCTTAAGGGATAACCCAAATTAATAATATCTTTTAAAATGAGAAGATTTCTCTTTAGAGCATATTTTAGAACTTTGGTTTACAGGCAGTTGAATGTCATGGTATAAGTACTGACGTTATTTCAAATTCCAAAGTCCAGCCACATAGCCCCTTTGGCTCAATGCAATTCACAGCTAGCAAAAACTGCTTAGTGCTGGATTTTACACCTGGTCCCCTGGGACAGAATGCAAATGCAGTAAATAGTATTGAAAAAGATCATATAGATGCCTAAGAACCATCTGTGCACAGTGGCATAAACGAGAAACCAAAGCATTTCGTCTGTCACCCCCAACGTTAACCTAATACCTAGGGGACTAAGACATAAACAGAAGCAGAGTGTCTCTCTGTGGGTCTGGCAGAAGCCTTGCCTTTCCATCTAACCAAAAGCAAATGCAAAGTGTGCAGGCAAATAAACCCGGCCCCATTACCAAGTGCTTGTTCTTGCTGCAGCGGTGTGATTCTATAAGGCTGTCCTTTCAAGCTGTTTGCTGAGATCCATCTGGAATTGTTTACACAAGGGCAAATCTTATTTGTTTACTTCCAAACATCACTACTTGTCCTCTACCTAGCCTATATACTGCTCTGTAGATACATAAAAGGATACTGATGCATAAGTGCTCCAGATATAGAAAGGGAGACTGCTTTAGTGGGTTGCGAAAAGGAAAATACAGTTTGTATTTATTAAAAAATCCTCAAATGTGAAACTAGAGGTACTCTGAGAGACTGTATATCTCTTTCATTTTGTTTTATAACAACGAAAATTGGATTCTATATCACAATAATGCCAGAAGTACAAAACAATGACAGCCCAACAGTGTGGAATGTATTATCTGGCTCTGCCACCCACCAGCTGGTGACCAGTGGCTTCTTTACATGGCTCAATCTTGGTTTTTTCTGTTAAATAGGCAGATTGCTACATGTTTTCAAAGGGCATTCTAACTCTAATTCCTCAAGTCGAATCACTTGTAAGCTTTTTCAAGATTATTTAGATTGTTTACAGAATTCATTTCCTTGGGGTTTTAGGATTGACGTTCCCATTTTCCTGTTAGTTGTTGGCTATAAACAGCTCTCAGTTCCACAGAGGATGGGAATGGATCAATCCATGCAGATCAGCTTCAGTAGCATCCAGCACGTACTCAGTGTTGAGTAATTTCTTATGCACAATGATGATGCCCTTGTACCAACCACCTTATTTGTTTACCTGGTAAGTTTTTATAGTTTGAAAACTGCATAAATTATGTTCTTAAAAAAGTAACGAAAGTTGTATTTATTCCCTCCCAATTCTCAATCAGATTATTATCTTCAATAGTACATGACTGGATACTTCCATTATAATGTTGAGTTGAAACAGCTATCATAGAAACCTTGTCTTTTTCCTCACTTTAATAATAATCCTCCTAATATTTATCCTTTAATGTAATTTTTGTAAAGATTTCATAGATATATTTTATCAAGTTAAAAAGGTTTCTTCTGTTTTTATTTTATATTATCTCAAGAAAATAATTCACCAGCTTTCCCTCTTTGCTCTCTGAAACTATGACTATAAGATCTATTTCTTGAAGTTTAAAAGAAAGTCATTCATAAAATTATCTAGACTTCATATCTTTTTCCTGGGATACCTTGATAGTATAGTTTTGATTACCAATGAAATTTTTAATATTTTTTTGGCTTAATCCCTTTTACAACTTTTTTCTTGAGTCAATGTTTAAATTATGTTCTCTAGAAGTAATTTTACAGATAAGGTAAAAATAGCCCATGTAGTTTCTGTGTGTTTCTCTTGGGACCCTCACTCAGAAAATTTTGAGCTGCTATTTAAAAAGAAACAGCAATCTTGCGGTCACAATGAAGAGACCATATGAAGAGATCACCTGAAGACTAATGCTTGAGGAACTCCAGATCTTCCAACAAACAGATGTTGGAGTCCTCCCAGCTGTGGTAGCCAGAATTCTAGGACGGCCCCTTCACTGCCTGGTGTATATGCCCTCTGTAAGCTTACCACTACCACCACCACCACCACCACCACCACCACCGCCACCACCACCACCACCACCACCACCGCCAGAGTATTGGCAGCACTATGAATATGATGATTTAACTCCTAGCATTAGATTCTGCTACATGACAAAGGTTAAGGGATTCTACACATGTCAGTAAGGTCTTAAATCAGTTAACTCTGAGTTAGCCAATGGGGAGATTATCCTGCCTAGACTTGACCTAATCAGTTAAACCCTTAAATGGAACAGGACCCTTCCTGAAAGAAGTGGCTGTGACGATGAAAAACTCTACTGCCGACTTGGAAGGAGCAAACTGTCATGTTGCAGAGTAGGCAATGTGGCAAAGTAAAGTGTGCCCTCCTAGAGCTGAGAACAATCTGTAGCTGACAACTAGCAAAAAAAAAGAGAAGAACCCTGTAATAGCAAGGCCCTGAATTCCGACAATGACTGTTGAGCTTGAAAGAGAACAATCCTCAGATAAAATCCCAGCTCTGGCCAACATCTTAACTGCAGCTTTGTGAAAATGAATAGGGAACCCAGCTTGTATTTGCATTTTTATGTATCTTATTTGTGTTTTTTGGCTGTTGTTATATATTTAAACTTCGTGACTCATGTATTTCTTCAATTCTAAATAACTGTTCACCAATATCACACTCTCTTCAAATATTGCTTAATTGACATCCCTTCTATTTTCTTCTTCTAGAATTTCTCTTAGACATAAATTGAATCCTCCCAATCTATCATCCATCACTTTTTTAACATCTTTTTTTATTTAGTTCCACCTTGAATGAACTTATTAGTGCCATAAGAAATAATTAGAACTAAATAATATGCTTATTTAAAAGTAATTTTAAAACTGGCCAAATGCAGTGGCTCACACCTATAATCTGAGCACTTTGGGAGGCCAAGGCAGCAGAATCTCTTTAGCCTGGGAGTTCAAGACCAACCTGGGCAACATGGCAAAACCTCATCTCTACAAAAAATAGAAAATTAGCTGGATGTGGTGGCACATGCCTATAGTCTCAGCTACTCGGGAGGCTAAGGTGGGAGGATCCCATGAGCCCAGGAGGTCAGGGGTGCATGAGCCATGATTGTGTCATTGCACTCCAGCCTGGGTGACAGAATGAGACCCTGTCTTAGAAAAGAAAAAGAAAAAGGAAGGCTTTTTAAAACTGTTAAACAAAATGAATACCTTGTAGAATGAATTAATGATCTAATTGTTGATTTTCTTTGCTGTATTTCTTATCATTAAATACCTTCATGTAAGCAGAATTAGGGATTCCAAGTTCCTTTTAAGGGAGAAGTTTCTTCTTTTCATTTGTCCTCACCTTTCACTGTCTAGCAGTTTCCACTGATATCTTCTAACCCATCAATCTAGAGCCACATTTATAATAAGACTTCCCAAGTCTAACCCTGCAACAATAGAGGAACCCTGCAGATCCAGCCATTCAGTAAGCAAATGATTTGATTCCATTATTATTCTCAACACTATATTTCTTATTCTTCCTTCACCTCTAAAGTTCAAGACTCCATAGAAACTGTGGGCCTGACTGCAACATGTAACTGTTAGATTCAGCCTCCTCAGATAACAAAGAATCTCACAGTCTATTTCCGATACCGAGTAACAAGACTTGCTCCAAGCACTCAACTTACATGGAACTCCCTTACTACTGGTAAACCTGCAAGAGCGAAGCCTTTAGTTACTACCGTTTGCTTTTCAATCCAGAGCACAGAATTCATTATAGCTCTTTTACTGCTACACACTTTATATACCTCTCTGTGTCTCACCCACTGAGATTTCATGCTGTTTTTATTACTCTGGTGATGCTGCATTGTCCTATTTGCTTTATCCTCCTCTATCCATCTAATATATAAAAATTTTTTGCTAAAGATTTGAAACCAAGGGGGTTTGCAATATGAACTTACTGTACCTTTTGACCCAAAGATACCATGATTTTTACACACCCAGAAATTATTAGGAGGAAATTGTATTGTTTGTCCATGTATCCTTTTTGGTAACTTTGTTTCCAAAGCTATCAGCAAATATAGGGTTTATTTGCTCCATTTAGTTTTCATTTTGACAATTCTATGTATCACCCCTAAGAAAGATTTCTATTTGGCCCATTCACAATTTTATTTCTTAAGTCTATTCTCTTTGAAATCTTAATCTTAATTTCTAGATTACCTTTTTTATTCTTTTCTTTGTCAAAATTCACATATACTTCAAGTTTCTATCAGATAAATCCATATTCCCTTCTATCTAGAGAGTAGTTTACCTATTTGTTGTATCCTCTGGCTGTTTCTCACAACTGTGTATGTGGTAGAATTTGTGTCTTTAATATTAAATAGTCATCTCTTTCACCCTGAAGTGTAGTTTTCTAGTGGTCTTTATCCAGGCCTATGGGGCTCACTGGTTACATGGCAATTTTAACTTTTCAATGTTTGTTTCTTTGTTATCAACACTGAATGGTGAGTGAAATTCATACCCTATAGCTTCATTCAGCAAAAACTGAAGGTTTTAAACATGCTCCCTGCCCCAAACAATTATTTTTATACCTAAAGACAGGGCAGGTAACTATGTCCTTAACCTATTTGGCTAAGTTTTTCTAGGATGATGATGACGATGATCTTGCAGATTTCTAGTTTATGAAGGAAGCCTACTTAGAAAGTCACTAGCCAGTATGATCCTGGTCTTTTCATGATCTTTAAAATGCTAAGAGCCATGATGGCTTGGTCTTTGTGTTATATTTGAAATAAGATTACTACTCCTAGTCACTCTGGAGCTATGCTTTCATCTGTAACACCTGAAAATTTCCCTTCCTTTCTTTGCTCACAGTGTTATTTTGAACAGAAGTATAACAGTTGATTTGTATTGCTCATAAGAAGGCAGAGATGGAAAATAGTTAAATGTGAAAGATAACTTTTTAACATTTAAAGCTGTCTAATAGTGAAACAAACCTACACCAGTAGTGAGTTTCCCATTACTATATATGATAAATTACATATAAAATAGAGGACTATCTACTAGGGGTGACTTAGGTGTAATAAGTGTGCCAAGGCTACTTAAACACTTAAGGTTAATGATCTAAAGGTGTAAGTGTTATATTAAGACATTTTATAAAGCTATATAATGTATCCTGAGAGTCTCAGCTTTCCCACCCAAAAGCTGGGTGACTTTGGGCAGGTCATTTTCCTTTAAGGCTTACAGTTTCATCATCTGTAAAACTAGAGATGGACAAAATTCTGCCTGAGCTTTAAAATCCTTAATGAGTTTACTTCTATCATTTTCCTTCAGTTAGATATATATATGGCAGAAGTCTGACTCTTGAACTGCTGACTGAAACACTGTTATGACTTGTCATGCCTATAAAGTACATTAAAGTGCTAGGAGAAACGGCTTTCTCTGACCATGGGATCATATGTCACACTCATTTGAGGCTAATATAAATTCAGAACCTCTACACAGCTCCCCAGCTTGTAAGTTTAGGCTGCTGTTAATCTGTTGGGCATAAAAGCAGACATTTCCTGATACTAATGATCAAGTTACATTGGCAAAAATACATGCAACTCGTGGCTTGAAGGAAGGTGCTTATTACAGGGAAACCACTTAGGTACACCTCTATCACAATGAATTGTAATTATCTGTTTTTTTTTTCTCTGCCTTCTCAAGTAGACTGATAAATTCTTGAAGATGGTCATTGCTGTGTATACATCCCTATACCTGATATAATAAAAATAATAGTTTTGTGCATGATGCTGAGCTTCTTTCATGTATTATCTTATTTAAGATAGTATTGTAAATATTGTTAGGATTATCTAATGATCACCTTTTAAGAAAGATACAAATATCCCAATTTAAGAGATGAGATCATCAAAAAAGAGAGGCTAATTTATTCAAATAATTTAAGTGATAGAGAAAAGATTTTTATTTTATTTTGCTTGAGTCTAAAGCCTGTAGCACGATCTTTTATGGCATTTTACAGTAGATACGATATAGTTACTTTTATTTCTTAGCCTATTAAGTGTACTATCATTTACATTATAATGGGCATAGATCTCTTTAGAATTTCATTCAATTTAATACAAAAAATAATTTTCAGTACCTGCCAGAGGACAGGTATTTTGCTAGGCAATTAAGAAGGTACAGAGAGAAGTAGAAGACAATTTGTGCAGATACAGTTCAGAGTTTGGAAGAAAATAAAAGACTGAACACAAATAACCTTATTATAAGTCAGAGTGATAAAGGGCTGTGAATAAAGCACCAAGTGCTTTGAAGAGTCAAAAAAAGGACAAAGAACAGCCTCACCATAAGAGACTTCACAGAGAGGATGATATTTGAGAAGAGTCTTGAAGACAAGTAAGATTTTGACAAGAAGATAATAATATTCTGATTCGAAGAAATATTATGAGGGCAAGGAATGAAGATGGCATAAAGTCACAGTCAGGGAAAACTATATAAATAAAAGCTTGGGTCAAGGATGGGGTGTCGGCACAAAAGTCAGTGGATGATAACCCTTTACAAAGGTAGCTAAGGGCATCCAGCTTTTATTTTTCTCCTCCTTCCCCTACACAGAACTCTACTGGTGACCATTACTGTTCAGGCAGAAATACTAAACAACATGAGCTGAATTTCTAATTCTAGTTGTACCATATCCAGAATTCAGATGTGATCCTTCTCTAAGAATTAGATGTCATATCCACTGACAAAGCATGGTGTTATAAATTGTATTGTTTTCTGAATTACTGACAAGGAAGAACAATTCTATACTCATCCAGGTACTGCATTTTCTCTTAGACCCATAGACCTATAGAAATAGGAGAGGCCTCAAGTATCATAGATACTCAAAGTTGAAAGGGACCTTGAATGTCTTCCACTAAGTTCCTTTTCCTCATCTTCCAGGAATGTTTTCTATGTCTGAACTAAATGGCTACCTAAGCTATTCTTATATTTCTCCAGAGGAAAAAGGTATCTAAGGCATCTCTAGGCCATATGATTCTTTATTTTAAAGTATGAAATTGGTCCTATTGCCCCAACTTGGAGTCATACGTTAGTGCTTCCCTCTACCAAGAAATGTCAAGTGACACCAAGGATGTCAAGAAGGCTGGGTGGTAACCTTGTGATTTCATGACAAATAGAGCATGTTCTTTAGAATGGTAGAAAATATAAGAGTGAAAGAGAACTTGAGGCCTAAATCTCAAGAAATTTTCTTCTCTTTATGATGGTAGGCCCAAGTTATACAATTGATTAGTGCTTGAATTTTCTCAGTCCCCAAAATGGAAAGACTAGTTTCATATCACAAAATTCTTTGAGACGCTTCCGTAGCTTAAGGCAATAACAAAAATAAAAATTGTACAGCAATAAACTATGACTTGTACATGTAAAATTCTACCATTTTATGTGAATCATAGTTTATGGATTTAGTTCTCACTCTCTGCTTACTTTTCATTCTAATTGGAATCTAAATTCCATGAGGGTGAATTCATAGATCATGGAAGTCTGTCTCCTCCCAGCTTTCCATAGAAGCTTTGGTCTCTCCCCACTAAAAAATAATAATAATAATAAATTACATTTTTTGCACTTTAACTTGTCAGAATTACCATTTAGAAAGCTTTTATCAAATTTGTATTTTATGTGCATTTTCTTTATTACATAATTCACAATGATTACATCATTACTTGGCTATAAGAATCATGATTTAACTATAGAATGTCAAAAATTTTGTCTGCTTGCAAATAACTCATAAACAAAGGATTGTATCCCCAAGATCATTTAGAAATTCACCAGAATCTCAAGTGAAAATAATTATATTAAGACTCTATTTGCACATACACAAGCAATTTATTCCTTACAATTAAATAATGTCTCCTTGAAAACAGGTTGTATAATAAACCAGTGAAAGGCAGTGAGTTAATCTGAAATATTACAAGCACAGCAAATAAAATTGATTTGTAATGTTTAAGTCAAATGTATTTTCCAGGGCACCAAAGGATTTTGGCACTTGAAATCACTACTTTCCCCCTTTTTACCTGCTTATGAGATTATGCATAGTTGTGTTAAATTGTTTTTAAGGTAGAAAAGGAAATTAAACACCTGAATCCCCCTCATTTGTGTGCCCTACTACTATTTCCTTAGTGAAATAATGCCACTGAATATATAATGAAGCCCATGCTTAGCACCCAGATGCGGAAGCCAAATCCCAGAAGACATCCTTTCCCTGCATAGCTAGCCTGGCCTTCTTTAAAGGAATTAGTCATGAACATCCCAAGAAAATTTCTTAAGTAGCAAATTCCTATGAACACTTTCTTTATTGAACTAAAGTCAGAAGAGTGAGCCCAAGTTGTTTAAGCTGCTTGCTTTGTGTTTATGGAGAAGGTTGTCCTTTTTTTTTTATTGTTCTTTATGTTCTGGGATACATGTGTAGATCATGCCAGATTGTTGCATAGGCACATATATGGCAAGGTGGTTTTCTGCCTCCATCCCCCCGGCACCTATATCTGGCATTTTTACCCATGTTATCCCTCCCCAACCTCTTCTCCCACCATCTTTCCCCAGCCCTTCCCCCAACAGACCCCAGTGTGATGCTCCCCTTCAAACAAACAAACCCATCCAAAAGTGGGCAAAGGATATGAACAGACACTTTGCAAAAGAAGACATTTATGAAGCCAACAATCATGTGAAAAAATGCTCATTATCACTGGTCATTAGAGAAATGCAAATCAAAACCACATTCAGATACCATCTCACGCCAGTTAGAATGACGATTATTAAAAAATCTGGAGACAACAGATGCTGGAGAGGATGTGGAGAAACAGTAACACTTTTACACTGTTGGTGAGAGTGTAAATTAGTTCAACTATTGTGGAAGACAGTGTGGCAATTCTTCAAGGATCTAGGAAAAGAAATTCCACTTGACCCAGCAATCCCATTACTGGGTATATACCCAAAGGATTATAAATCATTCTATTATAAAGACACATGCACACATATGTTCATTGTGGCACTGTTTACCATAACAAAGACCTGGAACCAACCCAAATGCCCATGGATGATAGACTGGACAAGTAAAATGTGTCTTTTTTTTTTTAAATGCCTGCTTTTGTATTTACTCTACATGTTATTGGTAATAACAGAATTATTGCTGTGAAACCCCGTCTCTACTAAAAATACAAAAAAAAATTAGCTAGACATGTTGGCGTGTGCCTGTAATCCCAGCTACTCAGGACGCTGAGGCAGGAGAATTGCCGGAACCCAGGAGGCGGAGGTTGTGGTGAGCCGAGATCGCGCCATTGCACTCCAGCCCGGGTAACAAGCGAAACTCCATCGAAAAGAAAGAAAAGAAAAGAAAAGAAAGAGAAAGAAGGAGGAAGGAAGGAAGGAAGGAAGGAAGGAAGGAAGGAAGGAAGGAAGGAAGGAAGGAAGGAAGGAAGGAAAGTTACTTTTATCAAGAATTCTAAATAACTGTATGATTATACACATATGACACATTAATCCGGGAAATGTCACAAGCTCTTGAGGCACCAACTCTCCTCCCTCTATCCTAGATAATGGTTGGAAGTGGGCCAGATGCACAGCAAACTTCACTCAGTCCAGAGGTGATCACTACAAACTGACACAAGTACAGAAAACCAAACACCACATGTTCTCACTCACAGGGGGTGTTGAACAATGAGAACACGTGGACTCAGGGAGAGAAGCATCACACACTGGGGGCAGTTGGAAGCGGCTGGGGGAGGGACAGCAGGGGGTGGGGAGGGATAACATGGGAAGAAATGCTAGATATAGTCAAAGGGGGATTAGAGGCAGCAAACCACCTGGTTACGTATGCACCTGTGCAACAAACCTGCATGACCAGCACATGTACCCCAGAACCTAAAGTAAAATAAAATTAAAAAAAAAAAAGAAAAGAAAGCCCATTTTATTGATATTTTGTCAGCGCGTCCAAAGCGCCAGCAGCACACCAGTGCCGTGTGAACATCCTCTTCATTTATATGTGGCGTACCCCCAAGGAACCAATTGGAATCTTCTGGAAACTCTCAAAAATTCTGTATCACGGCTTTTTGAGCCTGTATGTTCAGGCCTGTTCCCAGACTGTCGAATGTACTTTCATTTTCAATACAACCCTTCATTCCTTTAAAAAAAAAAATAGGGAGTAAGCTTTCAAATAGTGGTCTTTTATTTTACAAGGCCCAAAATATTCTGAGAAATCCCCACCCTGGACGTTTTATAACATCCAATGACATCCAATAAAGGAACTTCACCGAATTACACAGCTGCTAAAATGCCGGGACATTTTTTGGTAATCTGATCTGCAATTAATACAACTCAATGTTGTCAATAGCAATAATCTCTACATGGTAGGATCAAAGATAAACTTCATTTCACTCTTTGTACTTTTTTTCTATTTTAAAGTTCTCAAGAACAACAAAAAAGAGATGAGACCGTTATTATTTTGATGGACAGTAGCATGTAGTGGGGAGGAGTGCGGACACCAGAGCCAGACAACCTGGATTTAATTTTTTGTGTAAGCACTTACCAACTGTGTGACCTTAGGCAAGTGTTTTATCCTTGGTGGGCAGCAGTTTTTTCATTCACTAAGTAAGGATGATGATAATAATAGTAACTAAGTTAAAATAAGTAAAGCAATTAAGATAATGCTGGCATAAAGTGACCACTTCATAAATGATAATAATTATTTTCAATAATAATGCTGTTTGTTTACAGCGTGTCATAGTAATTCTTTCAGCTCTGTGGTGCACTTCAGACCCCAGATTAAAACAAATCTCTACAATGTTGATAATAGATTAAATTATTTTTTAAATTGTCAATGCGGATCTACCTATTTCTAAGGAAAGAACAATGTGAGCACCAGACACAGGATACAAAGTAGAGGCTTCAGACTAATTTGAGCTACCAAAGGTTAATAGGGGAGCATCTTGGATGAGGACACCTCGGTAGTGTCAGTCCTTCTACTAATGGTGTGTGACTTCAGCCACATTCGTTTCTATCTCTGAGCCTTCTCAACTTCATCTGCACTATTGTCTCTTCAGTTCCCTTTTATTTATCTCCTCTCCTTTTATCAGAAGGATGGAGAGAAAAGTACTGACCTGCAGAGTAAACAATAAGCAGTAAAACGTTAAGCACAGTAAAATATTTTAGAGCCCTGCACTATAAGAGCTGAACCTCAAAACATGTCTGTGATGGGCATAATACCTCTCCCCTACCTTAGAAGTTAAATAATAGACACATTGGAAGTCTAAATTGAGATGTCATACAGCTCTAATCAAAGTCAGAGTACAAAGGAGAGCAATTGAGCATCTGTTAAGTGGATATGAAAGTGTGTTGCTCTCTCTCCACAGGGGAATTTAAATGACTCATTGTCTTTGCCTAATAGTCTAACACTATATATTTCTATTTCTACTCCATCATTTCCCCCCTTTTCTAGGAAGGGGAATGTCTAATAATCAATAACAAAAGACAATTGTACCAAGTGTATTATCTTTAATGAATAAATACACATTAATAAAAGGCGGTGGGGGCATTCAAAGATTATCTCACCCTTGAGTCCAGTAAGAGAGGTTAATGGGTACATCAAAGACCAAATTACAAAAGTTGAACGTGGCAAATTCCATATAACCTTCAAGACTCTAGAAACCCTAAATGACTTTAATGAGAAGAAATGACTTTTGCTTCAGTTTACAGAAACTCAAAGTGACTTTGGTTCATTGGTACCATCTCCTAAAACAGTGCTTCTCAAAGGATCTATAGTGAAATAATGAATTCCCACAAAATGAAAGGAAAGAAAACAAAAACCTATCAAAAATTATATAATTACTGTGCTTCCAGGCCAGAAAGCCATGCTGTAGAATGCCAGAGATTCAAGGAATCCAAGTTCGTTATTTCCAACCAAGTTATTTTACACATACAGACCCCGAGAATCACAACATAAAAGGATTTATCCAAGGTCATACAACTTGAACAGACTGGAAACAGAAACTCGGGTGTCTACATTTCTACACAGGAGTTTTGGAGATGTTTCTTGTATCATCTATGTGGCTGGTTTTGTTCTGTATTTTCTCATTCTTCTGGTTAGAGAAATTGATGCTAAAAGATAATCTTTTCAATCTTACCTCCTGTAAAAATTTTCTACCTTAGATAAAATTGAAGTCCTAACTTACTGACAAAATACTCTTTTTTAAGTTGCTTATTATATCCCTTCATTGTGGTCATTTACTTATGTTGGTCCATCTTCCTTTGTACTTTCATATGACTTCTAAAGTGGAATAGATGAGAAAAAATGGAGGAAAGTATCATTTTAATGTTGCAGAATACAGCCATTTCTTACCGATTACCTCTTCAATTATTCACATAAGTTAATACCTATATTCACAGTAATTCTAGCTATAGAAAAATAAAATTGTAGACATGACTTTATCCTCAGAAGATAAATCCTGTTTCTGAACTATATTACCATTCTTTCCTGTTTCCTTGTTTGCCTATTCTTTTGATATTCAGGTCTTAACTTTAATTTAGAAAATGAGTGTGTAACAATTCTTTCATGTCATAGACCAAGGGCATGTCATGTAAGCATTGGAACTAGTATGGTCATTATCACCTGACAATTCTAGTTGATCTAAAATGCAGAATCTTTATAATATTTATATTCTAAGGAAAATAGATTGGGACATCCACTTTTAATCCCAGAGATTCTATTAACTTTTGATGACTTTGTAGCCTATGCATGATTATAATATTCTTAAGATTGTAACAACCCAAAATGAAACTATATTCTTTTAATAAAAAATTTACCCTGATGTCAACTGTTTTCTTAGTTCATTCAGGCTGCAATAACTACCATAAGTTGGGGGCTTATAAACAACAGAAATTCATTACTCACAGTTCTGGAAACTGGAAAGTCTCAGGTCAGGGCACTGGCAGATTCAGCATCTGATGAGGGCCGATCATTCTCTGCTTCATGGATGCCATCTTCTCTGTGATATCTTTTTTTTCTTTAAGACGGAGTTTCGCTGTTGTTACTCAAGCTGGAGTGCAATGGCACAATCCCAGCTCACCGCAACCTCCGCCTCCTGGGTTCAAGCAATTCTCCTGCCTCAGCCTCCTGAGTAGCTGGGACTACAGGCATGCACCACTGTGCCCAGCTAATTTTTTTGCATTTTTAGTAGAGACAGCGTTTCACCATGTTGACCAGGATGGTCTCGAGCTCTTGACCTCGTGATCCACCTGCCTTGGCCTCCTAAAGTGCTGGGATTATAGGTGTGAGCCACCGCGCCCGGCCTCTGTGTGTTCTTACATGGTGAAATGGGGCAAGGGAACTCCCTGAGGCCTCTTTT
Source organism: Callithrix jacchus (assembly GCF_049354715.1). Taxonomy (NCBI): domain Eukaryota; kingdom Metazoa; phylum Chordata; class Mammalia; order Primates; family Cebidae; genus Callithrix; species Callithrix jacchus. Next base: position 20,443,140 of record NC_133516.1, on the reverse strand, counting down.
GTAAGGGTATTGATTCCATTCTTGAGAGTGCTACCCTCATGACCTAATCACCACCCATAGGGCCCACCTTCAGATTCCATCACACTGGAGGTTAGGTTTCAACAAAGGAATTTTAGGGAAACAAACATTCAGTCTATACCACGTGTTATGTCAGCACATTTCTAAAACTTACTGAATAATGTGTTCAACATGGTGGGAGGACAACAGTGAATCTAATCCTTTATAATTTTTTTCAATTCTTTAGATCAAGAAGTCTCAAATTTTTTGAGAAAGTGTTCATTTTCTGGGGCCGGGCAAGGTGGCTCAAGCCTGTAATCCCAGCACTTTGGGAGGCCGAGGCGGGTGGATCACGAGGTCGAGAGATTAAGACCAACCTGGTCAACATGGTGAAACCCCGTCTTTACTAAAATACAAAAAATTAGCTGGGCATGGTGGCGCGTGCTGGTAATCCTGGCTACTCAGGAGGCTGAGGCAGGAGAATTGCTTGAACCCAGGAGGCAGAGGTTGCGGTGAGCCGAGATCGTGCCATTGCACTCTAGCCTGGGTAACAAGAGCGAAACTCCGTCTCAAAAAAAAAAAAAAAGAAAGTGTTCATTTTCTGTCTGTAATGTGCACGTCTATGAGGAAAGCAGAAGGGACCCACTGCTATCAGTTTGATCCTCCTCCTTTAAGAATCTTGAAAAAACCACAGTGAGAGAAGAAAGGAGGATGATGGTAGGGACAGCACAGGGAAATACTGTGTAAGATGTACAGAGAAAACAATGTGAAACTTCTTCCCAAAAACATTTCTTTTTATAAGAAAATATTTGTATATAATAGAGAAGTTAATACTTGACTATTAGGCTAACATTGAGTGCCTAGTATAAAATTAGAATCCCAATAATTTCCACAGATTATATTTATGATCACTAAATGCCATATCCAAGAGAGAACCTCTTAACTTTTAAGCTTTAGAAATAAATGGAGTAAATGTGTTGACTGTTCCTCCCTTTTCTGAACATTAAACCTCTTATTATTTTTAGGTACAGCATGTTTTAAGCTATGGTTCCATTCTCTATATTGCATCATCAATTTACTTCCATTTATACGATATTGACCATTTTCAAACGAACCTGGCAGAAATACACTGAACTATAGCCCCAGAAATAGGTGAAGTGGAATCAATGTTACTAAATCCGCAGGTAGTGATTAGAGATGGAAATACTCCATTGTTGCCATGACAGTGCCATGATGCCTTTGATTTTGTTTCATGGAGTAACAACATATTTTGTATTCATGCTTTGTGTAAATTCTGGAAAATATTTTCAGTTAAGCTTCCTAACTATGCATTTAATTTATATTTAATGAGACAGGAGAAGGTAACATTAATGCGAGTTGGTTAGCTTAAAATAGATATATTGGTGTTTATTAATCTGCAAGTAGGCAATTTTATGATCACCTTCTGAATTTAAACCATCATTGCTAAGCCCCTTTTTAGATGAAGTTAAAGGTAAATGGAAGCATTAACAGATTAAGATGATTCAAGGACTAGCTCTTGCCTGCAATTAAAGTTACAAATATCCCAATTCCTTAAGCAATTTATAGCAACTTATGAAATGGTCCTTAGAGCTCTTTTAGTCCTTCCAATAAATGTGGAACTTTCTTCTACAGCCAAACCAGTAAATGGTTGTACTCAGCCACCTTGATGCAATTTGGGCCAATGTGAACTTGACCTAAAGGTCTATCTGCTAGATCTTTAAGCATTTAAGGCAGCTCTCAGTTTCCTCATAAAATTATTCTTTTGTTGACAAATCAATCCTAGGTACTTGGATAATTCTCATATTACAGCACACCCTTCTAAACCGAGCACCTCTATATATCAGTTTCTTTCTTAAATCCTGAATCTAGTGTTCATAAATGGTAGAAGCAGCCTATACTTTCATGTCTTTGCACTATGTCCCAGACCCTCCCACTCACTCATTCTCCCCAAATTCTAAGAATAGGAACTATGATTAAGTGTTTTGGCATTTTGGTAAATGTTCTATCAAACCAACAGTCTGACTTTTATTAACTGTTTTCGTTTAGGTGCAAGGATTAGGCAATGCTTTCTGACATGGTAGACTTTTGGCAGAACTAGTTATCAGCTAAAACACTGCTGTGGGAAGGCAGTCTTATGGCAATACCATCTGACATTTCAAGAAAGTCCTTTTGAGATAAAATTCAAGGGAAAAAACTCACACGAAATAGAATTCTATCTTCAAAAAATTGCTTACCGAAAAGCAATGGTACTTGCAACTGTAAATGGTCAGGCATACAGTAATGAAGAAGACACAATATGTTGTGAACCCCTCCTACAAGCCTTGGTTCAGATAATTATTTCTTTAAATTTTCTCATGATCACACCCTGAGTAACATCCAAGATTCAAACTCAAGCCTCTGACTTTAAAGCCTGTGCACTTTTTTTTTTTTTTTTGAGACGGAGTTTTGCTCTTGTTACCCAGGCTGGAGTGCAATGGCATGATCTTGGCCCACCGCAACCTCTGCCTCCTGGGTTCAGCCAATTCTCCTGCCTCAGCCTCCCGAGTAGCTGGGATTACAGGCACGCGCCACCATGCCCAGCTCATTTTTTGTATTTTTAGTAGAGACGGGGTTTCACCGTGTTGACCAGGATGGTCTCGATCTCTTGACCTTGTGATCCACCCACCTCAGGCTCCCAAAGTGCTGGGATTACAGGCGTGAGCCACTGTGCCCAGCCCAGCCTGTGCACTTTTTATTATACCCAGCTTCCTTAATACCAAGAACTCCCGAAAGGGGAGAAAAGGCAATGAATTCAACTGCCAGCCAAAGAGTTTCCTCACTGTATTTACCATACAGTTATAGTATTAACTAACCCTGTAATCTGGAGCATAAGGACATATCATAAAGATTGATCAAAGTCTATTCTAAATTATTCACCGAGCAGAGTGTTTCAGGACAGAATGGGACAACAGGAAGTCACCAGGGGACTTTATTTCTGTGGACCTATTATTTTACCCTCAAATTAGCATCGTCTTATGAATTCTCTATTTTTGTGGATATTGCCATCCTTCCCCTTCCATTCTAAATATTCAAAATTGAGTAAGCTGGATTCAGGCCTCCTGATGGCAATTGGTTCACCTGAGCCACTCCCCTTCACAAGCCTCATTCAGCTCCATGGTATTAGCCGACAAAATATTCCATCTGGTGTCATTCTGTCTGTTCTGGATGCTCCATTTCCAGGATATCCTGCCTAGTTTACTAAGTTAATCTATTTAGAATGTGCCTCCAAACATGTCTACTACCTACACATAAGCTTCTGGATCCCCTCTATTACCTATAAGATAGTCATTTGCTTGTCATTTAAAGAGCTGTACAATATTTCTCCTTTCTACTTTTCCAGTTTCATTTCACATAATCCGGCATTTATACCACACACGTCAGCCAAACTGACCTATCTGATTTTCCAAACATGCTGAATTTTCTTAGTTCTAGACCATTACCTTGAGATGATGACTTTCCTAATACAGAGTTATCCTATTTTACTTCAATTGATCATTGAAAGCAGACCACAAATGAATCTGCAGTCCTGAAGCCTGTTCGTGTTTTGCAACCATCACCATATAAAGATTTTAGCCATCTTTAAATTCCTTATAAGATGTTACCTAAAATGTTCTTATTATAGTATATGTTTCTCTCTCTCACTCTCTCTTTCTTCACACACACACACACACACACACACACACACACACATATATATATGGAGAGAGAGAAAGAGAGAGAGAGAGAGAGAGACTTGCCTTGCATAACCCTTCTAGATTCAATTACTCATCTCTCATTCATAGAATGGGGTTTTGATAACAACACATGCTTTTTAAGTCTTGCTTCAAGTAAAGTAACATAAAGCATGCCTTGTAAGAGGTCAAAAAGTTATCTCAATGTTTTCATACCAATATACTTAGAAGTGAGTACTACAGTGCTTTTCTATGATCATAAAATTGCCCAACTTCATTTACTATAAGGTCAGAAATAGGGACCCGCTTGGTACGATAAGTACTTTCACATAATCTTCATTCCCACTCCACCATGCACTGAGGAAACTATTTCTTTTCTAAGTCACAGATGGCATGAGAGAGAAAATGGAAGACCAGCTGGGAGTACCACAAAGGTACCTTCGGCTCTTTCAGAAGCTCAGTTCAAACTGTCCCTATAGCCAGAACAAAGCAGTGAAAGAAACAAAATTGCCCAATATTAAACACTTTATTTCACTTGAATTGCCTCAAATTGCTTCTATCCTCTGCTTATCTTTAACTCAGATGACCTGGGAGGTAGAACTGCAGTATGCGGCCTCCTTGAATAACAGCAGCAAAGGCATTTGTTGAAAGCTGTCAACAGTGATGGCCTATAGTTGTCGCTGGCCAGTCTGCCCATAGATAGGAAGAAACGAGACTGGGATGAAAGAAAGGACGGAAAGTCAGGAATACAAGAGAGCAACTCAGTGGTAAAACGTAACCACATGCTCACTCCTCTATCAAAGAGTCTTATTTGTAAAATGGGCAAAACTCCTTCAAAAATTTAGTAGATGTCCTATTTTAATAGATGTTATAATTTATGTTTCAAGCAGAAGAAAGTAAAATAATGAATATTTAGTGCAGAACATATTTTCTACTTATGTAGCATGTTCACCAGAAAAACAAAGGGTGGCCGGGCACGGTGGCTAACGCCTGTAATCCCAGCACTTTGGGAGGCTGAGGCAGGCTGATCACTTGAGGTCGGGAGTTCAAGACCTGCCTGAGCAACATGGAGAAACCCTGTCTCTACTAAAATTACAAAATTAGCTGGGTGTGGTAGTGCATGCCTGTAATCCCAGCTACTCAGGAGGCTAAGGTGGTAGAATCGCTTCAACCCGGGAGGTGGAGGTTGCAGTGAGCCAAGATCATGCCATTGCACTCCAGCCTGGGTAACAAAAGTGAAGCAAAACTCCATCTCAGAAAAAAAAAAAAAGGTGGCGGGGAGCGGGCGGGGATTGTTTCTGTACCAGATTTGGGGATTGGGTGAATAATTATTTATGTATAATTCTAGGTTAATATATAAACCTGGACTTTTTCTCTTCTTGAAAACCTCTCTAGCTGGAATTTCATTCTTCAAAATGTAACCTCCTACATAACACCCTTACCCAAACCTCCTAGGAAAAAATGTATTTATTTATAAAATGAACATCAAGAGCTTACTATGTACCAAACAGCATTTTAAACACTGTGGATACAACTATCAACAAAAGATGCACAGTCTATGACCTCATCAAGCATATATGTTAGTAATGAGAGCAGAAACAAATGGGTAAATGAGGAGAGAAAAGGAATACATAGATAAACATAAATAAGCCAGATGTTTTAGAGAATGTGAAATGGCCTAAAGAGTATAAAGTGATGTGATAGAGAAGAACTGCCAGGTGTGGATGGGGTGCTGTAATTAAGGTAATCAGAGAAATGTTCTCTGCAAAAGAGATATTTGAACTGTGACCTAAAGGTAAAAATACAAAAATAAACAAATAAGAGGGAGAGGAATAAGGGGAAAAGAGAATAAGAGAAGAGAGAAACTAAGAACCTGGAGCATTCTAAGTGAATGGTCCTTAATGCCAGAAAATTTCTGGTCCAAAGTGTACTAAGGTACAGAGGCCCTAATATAGTTTGGCTGTGACCCCCACCCAAATCCCATCATGAATTGTAGCTCCCATAATTCCCACATGTCATGGGACGGACCCAGTGGGAGGTAATTGAATCATGGGGGTGGTTCTTTCCCATGCTGTTCTTGTGGTAGTGAATGAGTCTCAAAAGAGCTGATGGTTGTATAAATGGGAGTTTGCCCGCACAAAGCTCTCTCTCTTGCTCACCACCATATAAGCAGTCCCCTTCCTCTTCCTTTGTTTTCCACCATGATTGTGAGGCCTCCCCAGCCATGTGGAACTGTGCATCAATTAAACCTCTTTCCTTTATAAATTACCTAATCTCAGGTATGTTCTTATTAGCAACATGAGAACAGACTAATACAGGCCCTAAAGTTGAAATTAATTGGAATAAGCTTGGTTTATTTGCCAAGTGCAAAGAAAGCCACTGTGGTTGGAGCACAGCGAACAAAGTAGAAAGTGCTAAATATGGACAGCTGGAATAGTGGGCAGAGGTCAGCTGTTGTATAGCATTTTTGGCCCTGAAAGAAAGATTGAATTTGATTCTAAGTTCAGTAATAGAAAGGATTACTTTGGAAAACTTTACACAGAGGACTGACATGTTCTAATTTACATTTTAAAAGAATTAATCCTACTTCTGTGAGATAAATGGGCAGTGTACAGCAAGACCAAAGAAGACAAAGGGAAAGTGTAAGAGTTCAAGTGTGAGCCACTGGTGTCTTTGAGTCAGAATAGAAGCAATGCTACCTTCATTACCCTCCTGCAGTACTGAGTGAACCTACAGTATAGGATTATCACACTGAAGGGTACTCTAATTTATATGTGTCTGCTACCTGTACTAGACAATAAACAACTTGAAGACTGAGACTGTATTTTATTCATCTTCATTGCCTCTCTCATTCATGGCGCAATGCAGACCTGACCCTTCATAAATGTTTGTAGCATAAATCAAACTAGAATGGTCTTTTCCTGCGATCCTGAAAAGTGCCATTGATGTATAAGTCAAAAGCCTATGATATCAACCTTAGTCTACTACTTATAGCTCTTTACTTTGGGTAGATTATTTGACCACAACATTCCGAGGCCTCAGTTTCTTCACCCGTCAAGCTCATGGTCTTATTAATAGCAATTTAGAAATGAATGAGAAAGGGCCTTGTAAAATTACATTGCAGAGTCCCAGTGATTGCAAAGCATTATTATCAGTTCTGTTTTCCTCTTCTTAAATATTAGCTTTTCATATTAGAAAGACTTTTTCTTCAAATTAGAACTCACCAGATGTCTCTTTGGAAATTTTAGGAAATTTACTGGCGATTTGGGAATGCAGAATAATCCTTTGATTCTCTCAACCTTCTGTTGTTGTAGGGGGGTTAGAGATCACAGATAATTCCTACTCCTTGTAAATTTCCCAGCCATGCTGATTCTTCTGTCATGCAGAAGATTGGCTTCTATCCATGAATCAAAAGCTGACATATAAATAAATGTGTGGTATAAAGGCAATGTGGTGTAGAGAAAAGATCACAGCACTTACAGCCAGAGGCCTGAAGTCTCTTTTTGGTTTTACCACCTTCTAATGTAGTTTGCAGCATGAATTAGGCATATCACTTACCATAGCCTGTGTCTAAACTTTCTATCATAATGAGGAGACTAGGAAAAGAGTGTTTGTATTTCCAACAACATTCAATTCTCCTATTTACCAACATTAATTGGTGTTCGACAATACAGTTCCATTCTGATACTAACTACCCAGGAGGAACACATATCCCAAAGGTTAAGGGTTCAGTTCTGCAAGGCTGCCCCCATGACAGGCACAATGAGGTCTTTAGGCTACCTGCACTTCTGCCTAACAACTATAAATTTGGAGGTTCTTCACAACCCCCCTTTAGGCTCTATAATTTACTAAAATGACTTATAGAACTCAGGAAATCACTATACTTAACAATTACTGTTTTATTACTACTGTTTACAATTCAGGAACAGCCAAACGAAAGAGGTGTGTAGGGCAGGATATTGAGGGAGAGGAGGCATACAGAGAGTACACCACTCTCCCAGCAAATGGAAATATTCAGCAACATGGTAACTCCCTTAGCAAAGTGCACGCGTGCATGTGTGTGCGTGTGTGTGTGTGTAGAGACAAGGTCTTGCTATGTGTCTAGGCTGTAATGCAGTGACTATTCATGGGCATGATCATGATGCACCAAACTCAAATTTCTATGTTCAAGCAAATTATCTGCCCCAGCCTCTCAAGTAGCTGTGACTATAGGAACGTGCCACTGCAGCTGGTTATGTTTCAAAGTTTTTATGAAACTTTCATTACATAGATATAACTGATTAAAGCACTAATCATTAAACTCTCCAACTTCTTCTCCCCTCCATGAGGTTGGAGATAGGGCTACCAGTTCATTCTTTAACCAGGTGGATGTGTTTTCTTCTAGCAACTAGCCCGCATCCTGAAGCTCTCTAGGTGCACAACAAGTATTACTTCATTAGCATCAGATCAGGAATGTTCCAAAGGGGCTCATTATGAATAATAAAATTCTAAGGGTTGTAGGTGGTTTGTGTCAGGAACTGAGGACAAAGAACAAATATATATATATATATTTTATTATACCACAAATCAATTAGATTATTTCTAATTTTTCTTCCAGTTCTAAACATTCTCCTATTGCTTAATTTGTATTTATACTCCAGATCCTAAAGTCAGTTTTGTACTACTGAGCACAAAACCACACGAGTATCGATGTATGTGGATTATATGAATCTTAACACAATAGTAGGATAAGAAAGGTTAACTCTTCATTCTTTACCACCATCAAAAAAGGAAAATATTCTCAATGCTACTAAAATTTCCCAAGATTAAGAAGAAAGAAAGAGACATATAAACAAAAATAACAATTTGAGAGGTGGAGGAAGAAAACCATTTAATGCAATCATCTCATTAATTCTGACTTCCTTCTAGATTTCATCATATCTTAGACTGCACATAACAACCAATGTTTTTCCACAAACTATTCAAATAAATAGAATAAACTACTTTCTGAGAGGATTGCTTAAAATCAGGTAAGATAGTGCAGTTAAACATCAGAAACATACAGACATATTCATGAACAAAAATATAAATAATAATGAGCTACTCACACCAATTTAGCTAGTCATCAAAGCACAAATTATAAAATTCAAATTAAAAACTAGAGTTAAAAAGAAAGAGAATTGGGAGGCCGAGGCGGGTGGATCACGAGGTCAAGAGATCGAGACCATCCTGGTCAACACGGTGAAACCACGTCTCTACTAAAAATACAAAAAATTAGTTGGGCATGGTGGCGCGTGCCTGTAATCCCAGCTATTTAGGAGGCTGAGGCAGGAGAATTGCCTGAACCCAGGAGGCGGAGGTTGCGGTGAGCCGAGATCGCGCCATTGCACTCCAGCCTGGGTAACAAGAGCAAAACTCCGTCTCATAAAAAAAAGAGAGAGAGAGAGAGAGAGAGAGAGAGAGAGAGAGAGAGAGAGAGAGAGGGGAAAAAAAAATCAAACACAATGAGAATTTTCTGCCCTTGCGTTTTGGTGCCACTACTGTTTTTGTGAGAAATGTCACTGGAGATCTGTCCCTTTGGGATACATAAGCAAGTGTGGTGAGGGTTTTGCTCTCCACCTTCAGATCAAAGTCGATGCCATGTTTTTCTCCCGATCACTTCCTGTACATTCTCTATTCTCTCATGGCCAATAACAAATGATCAGAAAGTCACTGACAAATGCTTTACTGTTAACTGGCAAGAAACCATAATGCAGAGGGTATGGCAAGCTGAACTTCCAATTATTCCAAAAGTAACAAAGGTTGTTTTCAGTCAAGGGAAGTCACATTTACAGCACCTCCTTGTGAAAGAATAAGGATCTGGCTTGCCAAGGTAAGGAGCACAAAGCGCACCTTTCTAACTCATTAAAGCAAATAGTTTAAACACTTAACTTCTTTTTCATTATCTATGTATTCTTTCACAATATATGTGTATGTACATGGACAATACAGTCTGGAAAATTTTTCTACTTATTTTCAATATTTTTATTTCAGTGCAATTATTTTAATATTAATCATCAGAACCACTTAAAGTCTGTATGTATTGTGCCTAAACAAATAAATATGGTATACTCGAGCAAAATATTTATTCTTTTTCTGTATCCCTGTCTTCTCTTCCTTGAACCTCTTTTCTTATAACTCCATCCATATCAAGACACTCCTTTTTTAATAAATTGAAAAAATAAAGACCAGGGAATTCATGTCTAATAGCTTATCATAGGAGGGTATAAATCAGAGCAACATAAATAGTGTGTGTATTATCTAGTATTCTAATCAATATTTATTCTACAAATTAAAAATGGAAAATGCATTGATACTGGCTGCTTATTATTAAGTTGGTTTTCTGAATTTTAAGAATAAGATTCCCAAATGGTTTACTCCTCAAATTGTGCAAACTGTCATTCTAGATATTTTATTTTCCTATTTATTTGCAGTGTGTACAACTACCTAGCCCTGTGGTTCCAGACTTTAGTGTGCATAAGAAACAAGTAGAGTATTTGTCACTCGTTCCCAAATCCTATTCCCAGGCTTTGATTCCAGAGAACTGAAGCGGGAGCCCTCTAATCTGCATTTCAAACAGTTCACAGATCATTCTAAAGCCAGTGATCCATGGTCACACTTTGAGGAATAATGTTCTGATTCTAAACTATCTCATTTTGCCATTTGAATTTGTTGGCCTCTTGTGGGATTCTTAATTTGCGCTTACTTTCCCATTCCCCCTTTAATCAGTTAAGGTTCCTCTTCTACTGTATTTTCCATGTAATATCTTGGCCTTGGATCTAATTCTATTCTATTTTTATATTATTCAATCTTCAGAATTCCTTATTTCAGTCAGACATTGAAAAATAAATCTGTATTATACCCCATAGCAATGCTCCCTCCACTATATAGCAAACAATCTAGGTGTTTTAAAACTAAATAGCCTCATTGCAATTTACTCATTGTTGTTTTCAACTAATGTGCAATTCTGTCCAGGCTACTTTTCTTATAACACTTAGGATTTCTAAGTGCTGATACCTCTCCAGTCCTATTCTATGACCTCCAACCTCCTAAATCTAATTATCTCAAACTTCAAAGTCACCTTGAGTAAAATCTTTAAGCAGAAAGAACAGGCACAGCTGTACTCTAAGCACAGCTCTATTTACAAGAATTGTTTTAACTTTTCTAATTAAAGTTTCTACAGTTAGGCACTTATAGAGTATTTACAGTCATTCTGTTTTCACCACACTAAAGGTAGGTCGTTAGCCTCCACAGTTTGAAGAAAAAATAGGCAGGGGAAAAAAATATATATATACGTATATATATATATGCACACACACATATACACACACATGTAATATGTATGTATACATTGTATATATACTAGTGTGTATATAGTATATATGTTATAAACATATGCAAACATAAAACACACATGTATGTATATAAATAATAGAAAGCCATATGGTGTGGTAGAGAGAACTCTACGGTGGTTATTGAGCAACACCTTGATTCTGCCATTAGCTTTTGCAACATTCTCTTCCTTCTTTGGGCTCAGTCCTCATACTCCAAATCAGGGGTTTGAATTTGATAGTTTGGGTGTCTAAGATTCCTTTCAGATCAAGTGTCATGGAAATCGTAAAGTCGCAGGGTAGTCAAGTTGCTCACTTTCTGAGTGATCAAAGAGGTACAGTTTTAAGGCTAGAAAGTGATTTGTATACAAGAAAGATTGTACCATAATTCTACTTTCAGCCCATTTCTAGTCTGCATTGACAGCTTCTCTTCTGGCAAAGGAAAGTGGGAACGAAGGCAATTGCTTATCTTAATACTCACATTGGATAAGCCTATTCCTTTCATCTCCTACACTCTTCATTCTAGCCTGAGTTTCAAGGTCACTGAAAATCTGTGTTTCCAAAGATGAACTAGTTCATAGACATTATTGTCATCTCTTGGTTTCATAGCAGTCACCACTCTCTTCTTCATTCCTAACAGAAAGGTTTTTTCCTCCCACCTTCAAAAACCCAGCTTGGAACCTTTTACAAAAGCATATTGTGTAAACCTAGAACTGAACTTCCAAAAGTTCCTAAGATTGCTTAAAAAAAAATCTCTGCTACTTACATTCTCTGAGACCTTGAACAAGCTCCTTAATTGTACTGCGCTTCTACAAATGAGGATTATAACACCCACCTCACAAAATTGGTGATGGCATCAAAGATGATAATGTGCGAGGAATCTAGCCCAGACCTAGCCCATTGCAAGTGGCTGGAAACCATTAACATCCTTGAGGCTCTTTGCATTCCTCACATTTCAAAGGAATGTGTGAGAGATTAAACTCTTTATACATCATTTAAAGTCTGTACAAATATAATGTTATTGTCGTTATTTGAGAAACAAAGTTCAGTGCTGTGCAAAGAACATATAGAAAGCTACCCACGCACATCCTGCCACGGTCATTTAGAAAAGAGTTTTAAAAAAATAAAAAGAGCGAATGAAGCTATGCAGCTGTACCTGATTTCTACCTGATTTCTGACTTCATATGTCAGTAAATCTCTTGCCCTGTGTGCATGTCGAGGACCCCATCCGTGAAGTGCAGAGATGGAGCCGTGTGACCTCTAAATGTCCTTCCTGTTCAGAGATTGCAGTGGTACAGTCAGAAAGAGGCTCTGCCATCACAGCCCGGCACCCCGGGCAGGCAGTAAGGCGCTGTGCCAGAACGACTCCCTCCTCCCCTGGGAAGGGTTTCCCTGGCCGCAGCAGCAGCTCCAAGGAGGCTGCAGGCAAGCGGGGGCGGCACTCCCACGCAGCTCCTCAGAGACGAGGCAAGTGCTGCCTTCCAACCATCAATAATGCAGTCTTTTGTCAGCAATAAATTCTGTCCAAAATTAATGAAACAGCCCTTTTAAATTCTCCTGTCACTGCCTCATACAGCAGAAGCTGGGCTAGGCTTCCTGCTCTCTAAATAAATATAAAAGCCATATAAATTGTCTGGAGGCAATATCTCGCTCTCTGGGACACAATCTAATCTTTTCAGCCGCCTACAGAAACAAGGAACGCATAGAAAGCCAGCACCAATGTGTTTGATCTTTATTGCAAAAGGCACTCACTCTATCATGTACACAGGAGCCCACACACCTGGGCAAAAGTTGATGGGCATCCATCTTCCCAGTCACTTCCACTTTGCAGTTTGCGGCAATGTGACCTAGAGGATACCCATAGGAGTGTTAGAGATGAACTTAACTTCAGATATTATCTAGGCACTCTCTCTGCTTTTTACAGGTGAAGAAACTAAAATCCAGAGAAAGAAACAAAGACCTGCAATCTACAGTCTAGGGTCCTAGTGTTCTAAATCGGCTCTTCTCCATTTTCAACGTGCATAAGATTCCGGTCTCAGGTGAGGCCCTATAGAGTGTTCATTTCTAAGAAGCTCCCGAGTGCTGCTGCCGGTGGCATTTCCAGAAGTATAATTTTAGTATCAAGTATCTAGAAAATCATGAGCCCCACTAAGGCAAAGCCAGTTATTTTTTACTGTGTTCCCTGCACGTGACAACATCAATCCAGTAGGTATTTAATAAAGGTTTGTCAAATCATTACTTAGTAGACCTAAGAGGCAGCATTGAATTGTGGCTAGAAACATGGATTCTGGAGCCATTCTATCTAGTTTCACGTCCTGACAATGGCACCAACAAATTGTGTGCCCTGGGCAACGTATTTAGCTGCTCTGTGCCTCCATTTTCTCAACTATAAGATTGCATTACTGATAGCATAAAGTCTTATAGGTTCCTGTGAAGGAGGGAAGTGAGCTAATATAAATAAAGCACTTAGAACAGTATCTGGAAAGTGAGACTTCAGAAATATGTCTTGCTTATTATGTTCACATGGCATCTTAGTGATCTGGGCAATTTGTATTTTTTAACATATTAGTTCAGTATTACCATTCATATCTTTTAACATTTTAGTTCAGGATCATCAAGCAATACCTGGCAGAAGAACATTCTATTTATTTAGTTATGAAGGATGGCATTTCTACCCTACAAACCTTTAGAGATATAAAATATAAATGCAAATCACATAAAAAGACTTTCTCTGATTGAAGATAGCTGATAATTGAACATATGCATTTAAGCCAACCAGTAACTGAGCTCAGGACTTAAACAGCTGAGTTCAAAATCCAAGTTATTCACACCTTAACATTTACAGGTAAACCATTTATTCTCTCAATAGGCATATGAATAAAATGGAGAAATATCTAACTTAGCAAAATGATGTATAGAATAAATGAGATAATGTGTAAACTCAAAATGATAATTGGCATATAAATGGAGAAATATCTGACTTAGCAAAATGATATATAAGATAAATGAGATAATGTGTATAAGGCATATAACACTGTTTTACACACAGAGCTCAAGAAATAATAGCTAGTAATGGTGGTAGTAGTAAAGCCACAAAACATTTATAAGAAGTATAGGTTGGAATAAAGCAACTATCTGTTCCATAGGTATGCGGATTGGCAGATAATTCATACTTCCTCAGCTTTGACATGATATAATACCATAGTTTGTCTCCAAAACTATAGGAAGGTATAACTTGCAACATGGGATAGAGGCTGTTTCAGGCCAGAAGAAAGCCTGATGGAAATATGGTGAGCTATCAGAATAGGACATTCCCAGACACAGAAGTTCTTGGTGGAACCAGACACTAGAGAGAAATGGTGGATGACTATATTACTTTATGAACCTTAAAGACAGTATATTGGAATTTGTTCATTTTAACTTGTGGAAATTGAGACATGGAGAGATTGTTTTCCCTCTGATAACAGTTTAAACATGAATAAGTCAGTAACCTGAATCATCAGTACAATTTGAAGTCCATACCCACCATCAAACAGTAACTCCACCAACCTGTGCCCAAAAATTCAAAACACTATATGAAGAAAAACTTCTGGAATCAGTTTTTGACATGTTAAGAAATTAGAAGCCATCAACAAGAAAAAGTTGGACAAACTTAAACAATGACTTTGCTTGGACTTACCAGACAACTGAGAGTGAATAATTGATTTAAAGACTTCCCATAAAGCCACAGTAGTGAAGCCGACATGGTGTGCTAGCAAAAGAATAGACATTTAGATTAATGAAACTGAATAGAGAAACTAAAAATAGATTCACACATATATAGTCAACTGATTTTGATAAAGGCACAAATGCAATTCAATGAAGTCCTCTCAACAAATAATGGTAGAACAATTGAATATATACATATGCAAGGAGAGAGAGAGCAACAACCTAGACTCAGAGCTAATACACCCCACAAAAATTAACCTAATATAGATCATAAGCCAAAATGTAAAATGTAACACAATAGATCTTTTAATAGGAAAAATGTAGATGACCTTGAGTTTAATGGTGAGATTTTAGGTACAATACCAAAATTGTACCAAACATTGTGATCCATGAAAGAAAAACTTACCAATTTGAATTTTATTACAATTTTAAAACTCTGCTTTGTGAAAGATATTGTTGACTGAAAATACATGCCACAAACTTAGACAAAGTATTTACAAAACACATATCTGATAAACGCCTTGTATCCAGAACATACAAAGAACTCTTAAAACTCAACAGTGAGATAGCAAACAATGCAAAGAAATAAGCAACAGCTCTGAACAGACACTTCAGCAAAGAATATATAGACAAGCTCTGTATCTAGATTCTCTCTCCTCTCGCTCTTTGCATATATATATATATATATATATATATATATATCTCCAATTGTTTCAACACTATTTGTTGAAAGAACTATTTTTTCCTTATTGAATTGCAGTTGTACCTTTTTTGAAATCAGTTGACTGCATATGTGTGGGTCTATTTTCAGCTCCTCTATTTATTTCCATCAAAGAAGATATACACATGTCAAATAAACACGAAAAGATGCACAAATCATATGTCCTCAGTGAAATACGAATTAAAACAGTAAATAGATTTCACCACAATCCTATTAGAATAACTAATACCTAAAAAATAGCAATATCAGTTGCTGAAAAGGATGCAAAGCAACAGTAACTCTCATTCATTGCTGATAGAAATTCAAAGTGGCATGGTCACTTTGGAACACAGCTTGGCAATTTCTTACAAAGCTAAATATACTCTCACCATATCATTCAGCAATTGCACACTTATATATTTACCCAACTGATTTGAAGCCTTATACCCATAGTAGCTTTATTCATAATATCCAAAAACTGGAAGCAACAAAGGTGTTCTTCAAAACGTGACAAGATAACCAAGATGTAGTATATCCATACATTGGAATACTACTCAGTGTTAAAAGGAAATGACCTATCAAGCCATACATAAACATAGATAAATCTTAAATCTATATTTCTAAGTAAAAAAAAGCCAGTCTGAAAAGACTACATTCTGGATGATTCTAAATATATGACACACTGTGAAAGGCAAATCCAGGGAGATAAAAAGATCAGTGTTTGGCAGGGACTCAGGGGGCAGCTGGAGGACTGAATAGGTGAAGGACAGGAGACATTTTTAAAGTGGTGAAACACTTCTGTATTGTACTATAATGATGGCTGGCAGGTGTTTGGGTGGCATGGAATAATTGATAGGTGAAGCAGAAGAATTTTTTAAGGTGGTAAAGATATTCTGCATGAGACTGTAATGGTGGTTACGTGGTGGTTTCATGGAACTATGCATTTGCGATAACACAGAAAAATTTACAGTACAAAGAAAGAATCTTCATGTATGCAATTAAGAAAAAACATTTAGGAGGTTAAAGAGTCCCAGGATAGGGTGTGGAGTATGACTAAAACTTAACTGAGTTGTAAATTTATGCAATAACCTCACTGCTGGGGATGGGGAAAGAAAGTACTGAACTAACTTTGGAATTAGTTAAATTAACTGAAATCAAAAGCAGTTGTACATAAGTACTGTACTCTAATTCAAAAGTTATCTTCCACATGGGTTAGGTTAACAATTCTATAACTACTATACTTATATGCTGCAACTGAGCAATTAAATAAATGGATGACAGATGGCGGGAGCAAGGTGTCTCATTTTTGTAATGGGATAACCAAGATTAGGAGGCTAATCCATGTGGTAATGGATTAGAGTTGGAGACATCAGAATAAACTCATGTTTAACTTAACATATGCATAGATGATTATAGTCATATTTATAAGCATGTGCAATGTGTTAGTATAAAAGTTCATATTTCTTTTCTCTGTCAGGTGAGAGGGCCTAAAATCAATGCTATCCCAGTAGCAGTTAGTCAAACTAGCACCTAGATCTTGGTTTCTAATACCGTTTATCAGTAAGTGACATGAGGACTTTTTTGAGAAATGGTTGTTTCTAGGACTAGAAAAGGGAAATACAAAATGGGCTTGGAGCCTCTGGTATTTCCATAAAATAAAAAAAGTGATCAATAAAACCACATGATAATGAGAATATGTCATATGGACACAGGAACCAATTAAAAGAGAGCCCAATGATTACTGCTGCAACAATTAGAACAACAAAATAAATAAGTAATATTAAATTATACTGTAAATATCTGTAAGTTCATAGTGACATAAATTGATATAAATAAGTGATTGAAAATATAAATAAATGGAAGATAATGGACATCTCTTTTGTGCAGAAGATTTCCAAACAATTTATGTAAATACTTTGATTTGAAGGTGAAGCATAACCCCCATTTCTTAAATATGGGTTGCACATAGTGACTTCCTTCCAAAGAGTGTATGGAAACGCAGAATAACTGTACAGTGGGGAAACCTGACAAACAGTACTTTGACTCGGTATTGAAGCTTGACATCAACAGTGATAAGCCAGTGATAGTATATATCCTTGATATAATGTGATGGGAATAGCATTTGACCTCTATGGTCTTCCTCCCACAAACCTATAACTTCAGTCTAATCATTCAAAAAAATCAGACAAATACCAATTGAGAATCATCTTATAAAATACCTGACCACTAATTCTCAAAACTGTCAAAGCCATTAAAACAAAGAAAGTCAGAGATACTGTCTTAGCCAAGAGGGACCTAAGAAATCATGGCCAAAAAAAAAAAAAAAAATGCAGTGTGTTATCCTGGATGAGCTTCTGCCATATAAAAAAGAAATTAGGTTAAAAACTAAGAAAATCTGAATAAAGTATACATTTTAGTTAATAATAAAATATCAACGTTGGTTAATTATGACAAATGTACCATATCAATGTAAGATGTTTGCAATAGAGAGTAGTGGATGTGGGATATATGGGAGCTCTGTGTAGTATTTTAGAATGTTTCTGTAAATCTGAAATTTTCTAAAATAATAACGTTATGAGAGGTAATCTAAGGTTCTCTTGAATATCTGTGAAAATGCAAATGCTTCCTAGAAGGAGCCTTCTTTTACCTTATCAGTCACTTCACTTTAGTATGCAGAAAAGTATGATCAAATTCTGGTATGAAATTTGCAGAAAAGAGATAAAAGAGATTGGTGGCCCTTGAATCTAAATAGGTAAAAAGAAGTAGGGTGTTTATGAGTGGTGCTGTGGAAGGTGGATCAAAGTATACTTTTTAAGTTTACATTCTGACAATAGAAAACATAGATACTGCTAAATGCCAGGATGCTCTGGGATCGAGTAGAAAGAGCAGAATAATCTTTCTGTATTATTTATGTCAAGTCATTTGCTAGCTTTGGGTGTGTTTTCCCATACACTTAGTAAAGAAATGGAATTATTACTCTCACAGGGTCATTCAGTTCTGGCCTGCTATGATGCCATGATTGTGGTTTTATCATGGGCTAACTGGCAGATTAACAAGGAGTAGAAAGTTTTAAATTAACTCTTTTTACTTTTATAAGTGTCAAATTCATAGTCAAGGAAAATAGTCTACTGCATGCCTTTGTATGACACATTATTGTCTACTTAAAAAAATAAAGGAACCAAATGAAACTTAGTGTCATCTCATTCATCTTTTGGTAATGAAAACTTTGCCTTTTAAATAGAAAATCAGCATTTGACCATAAAGAAAAACTTGGCTTATTCCTTTGGCTTGGTTAAACTTCACAAAAAACAGACTCCTAGGATAATAATATCTATATATCACAGATGCCAGCAATTATTTATGGCATAAAAGAATAGACATATACTGGATAAAGCACATAAAAAGCACAATCTTTTCTTCCTACTACTGATTGCCTCTTCATGAAATCTCTCAGATGTGACATCATCAAACTCATTTCTTTTCCAAAATTTCATAAAAAGATATCAAATTTTAAAAATCAGCTACTTTTAGATTAAAAATAATGACACCAAAGTGTCACAGAGATGTTTTACTTAGTGTAGAAAGCATAATTAATGAAGGAATTAATGAAGAAATAAACTGACAAAAATATTTCAATAATACAAATAATTATTTCAATTCACATACAGTTATCTTAGAGAAGTAGGATACCTATTCAGAATGTAATCTACAATAAAAATGAACAAAAAAAGAAACTCAATTTATAGCAATTTCATTTCAAATTTTCATGACATTTGAGGTGTTCCCGGCAAGAGTCATGGTAACTGATGACCAAACACTTTGCGCCTTTGACTGCTACTACCAAAATAGATTTCGGAGATCATCAGTACAACCATTATATCTTGCAATTGCGAAGCCTGAAACATGAACTAGCTAACCGGGACAAAAATTCCACACCATGAGATTCCCACTTCATTGCACTTCATTGCTGCTTTACCCATAGAACAAAACATAATAGTCAGTGGTGTACCAGAGCAGAACTCATCCTAGCTTCTGGGAGCCAATTTTTAAATATTCAGGAAGTCTGTGACTCAGGTATTAAACCACTGGAGACTTGAAATTGGCAATAGAGGGAGTATTTATTCCACAGAAATAGTCAAACATTACATAGATGGCTTTTCTTTCTTTCTTCCTTTCATTCTTCTTTTCATCATTTTTTTTTTCTTCAGGGATTTGTTTTCCCAACAGACCACTGGTCCCAGCTCTCAGGTTGCAATTATATACAGTAGTTGCCAATTACATATAACAATAAACTTTATACTAAAGATCAGGAATGTTGATATTTTTAAGTTCGTATTTAGCATTTCCAGGAAAATGGTATATTGTACTTATTTGGGAACAACTTAGAAATAATATTCTATATTTCTAAAGATGTGAACATATATGAAATTGATGTTGTATGTCTGATAGAGAACGTCAATCCACAGTACAGAAAATTGAGCATTTCAGTTTATTGTGCTTTTCTTATATTTATGTTTCTACCAAATTAGAAATAGGCATAGCTATTTCACAAAAGCAGAGTTCTTTTTATGGTAATCTTATAGGAATATGATGATTAGTTAACTGAACCAAAAAATAATAGGCATAACCTGGAGAAGAGCATGAATAGGGTGGGAGGCAGTAAGAATCCAAAGGAAAAGTAAAATAAAGAGAACAGATTCCCAAAGAAGCTTCAACCTGGTAACAGGAGTTTTCACTCCCACTGACTGGCTGCTTTAGGTTCTTATATGTCAACTTGTTGCTGTGGCTTTGTGAAAAACAAAATGTTCACTCAATTCTTACTTGTATGACCTAATTTCTTAATAGAAACTGCTAATAGTTAAATAAATATTATGAAATCTAAACCATATTAAGTTCTGTTGAACATTCTTTATAGCTTGGGTGATAAAAACGAAATACTCCATTTTGATTAAGCATAATTTGAGACATTTAGGATATATTTGAATTACGAAAATCAATTAGCAGTTTGACATAAAGGCTTGCAGTAGGGTTTCTAATCTCAGCACTCTTGATATTTGGGATGGGATCATTCTTTGAAGTGTTTGTGTGTGTGTATGTGTGTGTGTGTGTGTGTGTGTGTGTGTGTGAGAGAGAGAGAGAGAGAGAGAGAGAGAGATTGAGAGAGAGATTAGGAGGTGGAGAGCATCCTGTGCCTTGTAGGATGCTTAGCCAATCCCTGGCTTCTACCCATTTGAAGCCAGTAGCCCCTGCCAACCCCAGTAGACCCATCAAAAGTGATTTTCAACATTGCCAAATATTCCCTAGGGGACAAAATTGCTCCAGGTTTACAATCACCCAGTTGACAGTATAGAAAGAAACAAATTTGGAAACCATGTTTTTAGTAATCACTAAACCCTGTTTAATGGTGCCTAAGTAATAGTGAAGATGTCCCAGGAAACATGTTTAAAATAGAAAAACATTAAGGAATCAAAATCAGTGGATAAGGTAGAACTCTTTCTATTATAAATAACAATTACCCAACTCAAAGTAAAGAAATAAGAGAATTTATTGGACCTCTAGAAATGAAGTCCTGAGTAACATTTAAGAAGAAAAAAAAATGTTGAGCCCATGAGGAAGAAAGGACTGGCATTAAACAGAGAAAGAAGCCCTGAAAAAAAAAATAGTGTAACAAAAACCAAGAGATGTTTTACCTTCTCTACCCTACTCTTACCCTGAGTCTCCCAGTCTTTTAAGACTCAGTTCAACATTTGTTTTCTTTGAAATCATTACCGACTCTTCAGTCATTACTAGCATTCTGTCTCTGCTTCTTTTTTTTAGAGACTATGCCAAATAAACTTGCAGTGAAGTATATCCTTTTAATATAATTTGCCGTTGCTTTGCAATTTTTTATTAGAACGTATTTGTTCATATCACATGGATTTACATATGAAGCTATAAGAGGTAAATATAAGCATGTTTTCTCAAAGATTTATCATAAGAAATTTTCTTTCAATGAATGAAAGAGACACAAGCATTTTCGTAAGCACACATTGAGAATATGCTTTTAAAAGATGTTCCTGCCTATAATCCCAGCACTTTAGGAGGCCGAGGCGGGTGGATCACGAGGTCAAGAGATCGAGACCATCCTGGTCAACATGGTGAAACCCCGTCTCTACTAAAAATACAAAAATTAGCTGGGCATGGTGGCACACACCTGTAGTCCCAGCTACTCAGGAGGCTGAGACAGGAGAATTGCGTGAACCCAGGAGGCGGAGGTTGCGATGAGCCAAGATCGCGCCATTGCACTCCAGCCTGGGTAACAAGAGCGAAACTCCGTCTCAAAAAAAAAAAAAACAAAAAACAAAAAAACATGTTTCTTTTTCCACTGGGCCCTATAAGGTCAAGAGAGAAACCCAGCAAGAAAAGGCAATAAAACGTAAGCATACTTACCCCCACGCCTGAGACAGAGTTCTGCTCTTGTCACCCAAGCTGGAGTGCAATGGCATGATCTCCGCTCACTGCAACCTTTGCCTCCTGGGCTCAAGCGATTCTCCTGCCTCAGATTCCTGAGTAGCTGGGATTACAGGTGTGTGCCACCACGCCTGGCTAATTTTTGCATTATTAGTAGAGACGGGGTATCACCATGTTGGCCAGGCTGGTTTCAAACTCCTGAACTCAGGTAATTCGCTCTTCTCGGCCTCCCAAAGTGCTGAGACTACAGGCGTGAGCCACTGCACAGGGCCGAGCATACTTTCTTTAAGATGCATCATCAACTGTTTTATTTCAGTGAATGGAAGAGTTTGATAGAAAAACACCTTTGTTAGTGAACATGGAGAATATGTCATCATAATATTTTTTTCTCTATTGGTTCATATTACATGGGTTTACATATGCACTTATAAAAGGCAAATGTACTTATAAAAGGCAAGTTGATTTTCTCTATTGTTTCATAATACATAGGTTTATGTATAAAGTAAACTTATAAAAGGTAAATTTCTTAAAAATTCATAAGCTGTTTTCTGTCAGTGAATGGAAGAGTTTGGTAGAAAAACACCTTTGCAAATATACATTAACAATATGTTATTAGAACATGTTTCTTTCCTTATTGGGCTTTACAAGGCCAAGTAGAGAAATTCAACAATAAAAGGAAAAGGTAAGCATTTTTTTATTGTTGAAATTCAGAAAGTATCATAAAAATTCAGTTGGAATAGTATCTTCTAGTGCTTATCTTTCTTTTTCTATTTTTTATTTTCATAGATTCGGGGGTTACATGTGCAGGTTTTTTTAATGGATGTATTGTGTAATGGTGACGTTTGGCATTGTAGTTTGCCCATAACCCAAATACTGAATATTGTACACTAGTTAGGCCCTCACCCCCATTCCTACCTTCTCCTTTTTTGGAGTCCCCAGAATGTATTATTTTGCTCTGTATGTCCATGTGAACCCATTTTTTAGCTCCCACTTATAAGTGAGATCATGGAGCATTTTATTTGCTGTTTTCAATTCATTCCACTTACTAGCTCCATTCATGTTATTGCAAAAGACATGATTTCATTCTTTTGTATGGCTACATAGTATTCCATGGTGTATATGCCACATTTTTCTTTATCCAGCCATCCATTGATGGACACAAGTTGATTCCATGACTTTACTGTTGTGAATAGTTATGTGATAAATATATGATTGCAGGTATCTTTTAAATTTTCTACTTTTAATTTTTGTCAGTACGTAGTAGGTGTATATATTTATGAGGTACATGAGGTATTTTGATAGTGGCATTCAGTGAGTAATAATCATATCAGGATAAATGGGGTAGCAATTACCTCAAGCTTTCTTTGTGTTACAAATAATCCAATTATACTCTTTTATCTTTAAATATACAATAAATTACTGTTGATTGCAGTCAACCTGTACTAGATCTTATTCATTATATTTAACTAAATTTTTGTATGCATTAACCATCTCCACTTGCCACACAACACCTCACTACCATCCCCAGCCGCTGATAACTATTGTTCTACTCTTAATCTCCATGAGTTCAATTGTTTTTAATTTTTAGCTCCCACAAATAAGTGAGAACACGTGAGGATTTTCTTTCAGTGCCTGGCTTATTTCACTTAGCATAATAACCTCCAGTTCTATTCATCTTGTTAGAAATGACAGGATATCATTCTTTTTAATGGCTGAATAGTACTCCATTGTTTATATAACCACATTTTGTTTATATATCAATCTGTTGATGGACACTTAGGTTGATCCCAACTGTTGGCTATTGTGAATAGTGCTACAGTAAACATGGGAGTGCAGATATTTCTCCAATACACTAACTTCATTTGGGTATATACCTAGGAGTGATCATACGATAGTTCTATTTTCAGTTTCTTGGGGAACCTCCAAACTGTATTCCACAGTGCCTTTGGTTGCCTGTGCTTCTGGGGTGTGACTCAAGAAACTTTTGCTCATATCAATGTCCTAGAGAGTTTCCCCCAATGTTTTCTTGTACTAGTTTCATAGTTTGAAGTCTTAGACTTAAGTCTTTAAACGATTTTGATTTGATTTTTGTATATGGTGAGAGTAGGAGTCTAGTTTCATTCTTCAGCATATGGATATCCAGTTTTCCCAGCACCATTTATTGAAGAGACTGTCTTTCCCTCAGTTAATATTCTTCATACATTTGTCAAAAATGAGTTCACTGTAGGCATGTGGGTTTGTTTTTGGTTTCTCTGTTCCATTCCATTGGTCTATGTGTGTCTGTTTTTATGCCAGTACTGTGCTATTTGGGTTACTATAACTGTAGTATAATTTTAAGTCAGATAATGTGATTTCTCCAGTTTTGCTCTTTGTGCTCTGGAGAGCTTTGGTTATTCAGCATCTTTCCTAGTTCCATATAAATTTCAGGATTGTTTTTTCGATTTCTGCGGAGAATGTCATTGTTACATTAAGGATTATGTTGAAACTGTAGATTCCTTTAGAAGCATAAACATTTAAAAATATTGATTCTTCCAATCCATGAACATTGAATATCCTTCCATTTTTGTTTCCTCTCCAATTTTTTTCATCAACATTTTAGTTTTCATTGCAGAGATATTTCACTTCTTTGGTTATGTTAATTCCTAGGTACTTTATTTTATTGATAGGTATTATAAATGGGATTATCTTCTTGATTTTTATTTCAGATTGTTTGCTGCTGGCATATATAAATACTACAATTTTCTTGTGTTATTTTGTATCCTGAAACTTTACTGAATGTGTTTATCAGTTCCAACAGTTTTTTGGTGGGGTCTTTAGGTTTTTTTCAAATATAAAAGATGATGTCACCTGCAAGCAAGGATAACTTGACTTCTTTTCCAATTTTGATATCTTTTAGTTCTTTCTCCTGTCTGATTGTTCTAGCTAGGACTTCCAATAATATGTTGAATAACAGTGGTAAAAATGGACATCCTTGCATCACTGTTCTACTTCATGTTCCAAATCTTAGAGAAAGGCTTGCAGTTTTTCCACATTCACTATAATACTAGCTGTGGGTCTGCTGTATATGGCTTTTATTTTGTTGAGTAATGGTCCTTTTATACACAGTTTTTAGATTATGTTTATTATGAAGGGATTGTGAATTTTATCAAATGCTTTTTCAGCATCAACTGAAATTACCATAATGTTGCTGTCCTTTATTCTGTTGACATGATGTGTCACATTGATTGATTTGTATATGTTGCTTCCCTGGGATAAATCCCACTTGGTTATAATGAACAACCTTTTTAATGTGATGTTCAATTCAGTTTGCTAATATTTTGTTGAGAATTTTTTGCATAAATCTTCATCAGGATATTGGCCTGATGTTTTTTGTGTGTTTATTTGTTGTTATCATGTGTCTTTGCATGGTTTTGGTATCAGGGTAACAATTACCTGGTAGAAAGAGTTTGGAGTCATTTATTTCTCCTCTAGCTTTTTGAATGGTTTCAGTAGGATTGATAGTAAATCTTCTTTAAGTGTTTGATAAAATTCAGCTGTGAAGCCATCTGGCCCTTGGCTTTTCTTTGCTGGAATACTTTTTATTACTGTTTAATTCTCATTACAGTTATTTCTCTGTTGACTTTTTAATTTCTTTATGGTACTATCTTGGAAGGTTGTATGTGTCTATAACTTTATCCATTTCTTCTAGATTTTCCCATTTATTGGCTATACTTGTTCAGTGTAGCCTCTAACAATTCTTTGAATTTCTGTGGTATCAGTTGTAATGCCTCCTTTCTCAGCTCTGGTAGTATTTATTTGGGCCTTATCTCTTTTCTTCTTAAATAAAGGTTTGTCACTTTTGTTTGTATTTTCAAAAAAAAAAACAACTTTTCATTTTGCTGATTTTAAAATTTTCTTTGTTTCAATTTTATTTATATCTCTTTGGGTTTTTTTTCTTTCCTACTAATTTTGGTTTTATTTATCTCTTGCTTTTCTAATTCTTTAAGACCTATTATTAGTTGTTTATTTGCAGTACTTTCTCTCCTTTATTGATGTAGATGCTTATAGCTATAAACTTTCCTCCTAGTATTGCTTCTACTGTATCCAGTATGTTTTGGTATGTTGTGCTTTATCATTTGTTATTAGAAATATTTAATTTCCTTATTAATTTCCTCATTGACCCACTGGTCACTGAGGCATATATTATTCAATTTCTATGTTTCTTTATGGTTTTCAAAATCCCTCTTGTAATTAGTTTTTAATTTTATTCCACTGTAGAGAGAAGATACTTGATATAACTTCAAGATTTTTGAATTTTTGAAGACTTGTTTTGTGGCCTATATGGTCTATCCTTGAGAATGGTCCATGTGCTTAGAAGTAGAATATGTATTCTACAGCCATTGAATGAAATGTTCTGTGAATATATATTAAGGCTATTCAGTCTACAGTACTTTTTCAGTCCAATGCATCTTTGTTGATTTTGTCGAACTATCTCAAGTGCTGAAAGTGTGATGTTGAATTCTCCAGCTATTATTGTATTGGGATTAATCTCTCTCTTTAGCTCAATTATAGTTGCTTTATAAATCTGGGTGTTCCAGGGTTGGGTACATTTATATTTACAATTCTTATACCTTCTTGCTGAATTGACTCCTTTATTATCATATCATGATTTCGTGTCTTCCCTTTATTTTCAGTCTATGTCTTGATAGGTGAGGTGTGTTTCTTGTAGGCAACAGATTGTTGGGGCTGTTTGTTTTTAATCCATTCAGCCACTCTATGTTGCATAATTATCTGGATTGCCCAGGCAGAGATTGTCTGGGCAGAGATTGTCTCATCCTTGTCCCTTATTTTCCCCCAAACAAAGGGAGACTCTCTCTCCCTCCCTCTCTCTCTCTCTCTCTCTCTCTCTCTCTCTCTCTCTCTCTCTCTCTCTCTGTCTCTGCTAAGCCACCTGGAGCTGTGGGAGAAGTACAATAGCACTGTTGTGGCCACTACCACTTGAACTGCTCTGGACCAGTCCTGAAAGCAGCATGCTACTAGGTCTCATCCAAGGTCTGTGGTAGTGGCTGTCTGTCTAACACCAATGTTCGATCAATGCCTTAAAGCTGTACAATCAGCAAGTAGGGAAGCCAGATATGGCGTATTCCTTCCTTCAGGACAGAAAGATTTCCCCAGCCCTGGGTAAGTCCAGAAAGTCCACTTGAAATCCAAGGCTGGAGTCAGAAACCTTAGAAAACCTACCTGGTGTTCTATTGTACTCTGGCTGATCAGGTACATAAGCAACAAAACAAAGTCCTTCTTATTCTCCTTTCCCTTTTCCACAAGCAGAGGGGTCTTTCCCAGTGGTCAACACTGCCTCAGGCCCACAGCAAATACCATCAGTATATTACTCCATTTTCATACTGCTGACAGACATATCCCAGACTGGGAAGAAAAAGAGGTTTAATTAGACTTACAGTTCCACATGGCTGGGGAGGCCTCAGAATCATGGCAGGAGGCAAAGGCACTTCTTACATGGTGGCAGCAAGAGAAAATGAGGAAGATGCAAAAGCAGAAACCCCTGATAAAACCATCAGATCTTGTGAGATATATTCACTACCACAAGAACAGTATGGGGGAAACCACCCATGATTCAAATCGTCTCCCACCAGGTCCCTCCCACAACGTGGGAATTATAGGAGTATGACTCAAGCTGAGATTTGGGTGGGGACACTGAGCTGAACCATATCATTTTGCACCTGGCCCCTCCAAATCTCATGTCCTCACATTTCAAAACCATTCATGCCTTCCCAACAGTCCCCCAAAGTCTTAACTCATTTCAGCATTAACCCAAAAGTCGACAGTCTAAAGTCTCATCTGAGACAAGGCAGGTCCCTTCCACCTACAATCCTGTAAAATCAAAAGCAAGCAAGTTACTTCCTAGATACAATGGGCATACAGATATTGGGTAAATACAGTCATTCCAAACTGGAGAAATTGCCCAAAATAAAGAGGTTACAGGGTGCATGCAAGTCCAGAATTCAGCAGAGCAGTCAAATTCTAAAGCTAAAAAATGATCTCCTTTAACTCCTTGTCTCACATTCAGATCACGCTGGTACAAGAGTTAGGTTCCCATAGTCTTGGACACCTCCACCAGTCCTGTGGCTTTGCAGGGTATAGCCCCCCCACCCCACCTGCTTTCATGGGCTGGTGTTGAGTGTCTGTGGCTTTTCCAGGCACACAGTGCAAGTTGTCAGTGGATCTACCATTCTGGGGTCCAGAGGATAGTGACCCTCTTCTCACAGCTCCAACAGGTGGTACCCCAGTAGAGACTCTGTGTGGAGGCTCTGACCCCACATTTCATTTCCACACTGCCCTAGCTGAGGTTCTCCATGAGAGCCCCATGCCTGCAGCAAACTTCTTTTTTATTGCATTTTAGGTTTTGGGGTACATGTGCAGAACATGCAAGACAGTTGCATAGGTACACACATGGCAGTGTGTTTTGCTGCCTTCCTCCCCTTCACCCACATTTGGCATTTCTCCCCAAGCTATCCCTCCCCAGCTCCCCTCCCCCTGCTGTCCCTCCCCTATTCCCCCCAATAGACCCCAGTGTTTAGTACTCCCTTCTCTATGTCCATGTGTTCTCATTTTTCATCACCCGCCTATAAGTGAGAATCCAGGCATTTCCATACATCCTCTGAAATCTAGATGGAGGTTCCCAAACCTCAATTCTTGACTTCTGTGTACCTGCAAGCTCAACATCATGTGGAAGCTGCCAAGGTTTGGGGCTTGCACACCATAAGCCCATGGGCTGAGCTGCAGCTTGGTCCCTTTTAGCAATGGATGGAGAAGCTGGGATGCAGGGCACAAAGTCCCTAGACCACACGCAGCACGGGGACCTTGGGCTGACCCACAAAATCATTTTTTCCTCCTAGGCTTCTGGGTCTTTGATATGAGGAGCTGCCACCTATGACATACCCTGGAGACATTTTCCCCATTGTCTTGGGGATTAACACTTGGCTCATTGTTATGCAAATTTCTGCAGCTGGTTTGTATTTCTCCATAGAAAATGGTATTTTCTTTTCTATCACATTGTCAGGCTGCAAATTTTCCAAACTTTTATGTTCTGTTTCCCTTTTAAAATGGAATGCTTTTAACAGCACCCAAGTCACCTTTTGAATGCTTTGCCACTTAGAAATTTCTACTGCCAGACACCTTAAATTATCTTTCTCAAGTTCAAAGTTCCACAAATCTCTAGGGCAGGGTCAAAATGCAGCCAATCTCTTTGCTAAAATGTAACAAGAGTCACCTTTGCTCTAATTCCCAACAAATTCCTAATCTCCATCTGAGACCACCTCAGCCTGGACCTCATTGTTCTTATCATTATCAGCATTTTTGTCAAAGGCATTCAACAAGTATCTAGGAGGTTCCAAACTTTCCCACGTTTTTCTGTCTTCTTCTGAGTCCTCCAAACTATTCCAACCTCTGCCTACTACCCAGTTCCAAAGTCACTTCCATATTGAGGTATCTTTACAGCAACGTCCCACTCTGCTGGTAACAATTTACTGTATTAGTCCGTTTTCACACTGCTGACACAGACAAACCTGAGATTGGGAAGAAAGAGGTTTAATTGGACTTATAGTTCCACATGGCTGGGGAGGCCTCGGAACCATGGCAGGAGGCAAAGGGCACTTCTTACGTCACAGCAGCAAGAGAAAATGAGGAAGATGCAAAAGTAGAAATCCCTGATAAAACCATCATATCTCCTGAGACTTATTCACTGCCATGAGAATAGTATGGTGGAAACTGTCCCCATGATTCAAATTATCTCCCACTGGGGCCTCCTACATCATGAGGGAATACAGGAGTACAATTCAAGATGAGGTTTTGGTGGGAACATAGAGATGAACCATATCAACCAGCCTACCACTAGTGTTCACTCAAGGGCCAAGTGGTCTTCAGTCAGCTTTTTGTAAATGCTGCCAGGCCTGGGACTTGCTCTACAGGGCAATGGGCTCCCCTGTGACATAATACAAGTCCAGAAATGCCATCCAAGAGCCAAGGTACAGAATTGTGGACCCCAAAAGCCCACTTGGTACTCTATCCCACTGGGGCCAAGCTGATACCCAAGCTGTAAGACAAAGTCCCTTTTACTCTTCTATCATCTTTTATCAAGCAGAAGGAGTTTCTCCCCATAGCCAGCATAGCTGGGAATGCACTAGGTCACACCTGAAGCCAGCACACCTCTGAGTCTCACCCAAAGTCCACAGCAAGTACTTCCTGGCTACCACTGCCAACTATCCAGGGCCCAAGGGCTCGTTAGTCAGCAGATGATGAATCCTGCCAGGACTCAATCCTTCCCTTAAAGGCAGTAGGTTCCCCTCTGGCCCAGCGTATGTCTAGAAATGTCATCTAGGAGTGGGATCCTGAAATGGGACCCTCACAACTCTTCTGGTGTTCTGTCCTACTCTGGCTAAGCTGGTATCCAAGTTTTAAAACAAAGTCCTCTATGCTCTTTCCCTTCCTCTTCTCACAAGGAGGGAAAGAGTCTTTCCTGGAGCTACAAGCTGTGCTGCCTGGAGTTTCAAGTTGTGGTGCAAGCAATCCCTTTGGCCAACCAAGCTGGTATCTCACTAGGTTACTTGTACCCCAAGTCTGCTGGCTCTGAGCCCAGCACAGCAACAGGACATGCACAGAAATTGCAGTCCTTGTGCCCTAGACTGCTTTTAAAGTTTATTCAGAATCCCACAGCACTTTAGGCTTTGGTGGTCAGGCTTGCCAGAACTCAGGTTTTGACTATGGGATGGGCGATTCCCCTCTGGCTAGGTCTAAATGCTCCCTCCATAAGCACCAGCTGAGTTCTGCCTGGTGCTGCTTTCCACTGCGACAGGGCAGCACTGATTTCTAGAGCAAAGTCCCTGTGCTATCATTGTGCTCTTCCTCCCCCAAGTGCACAGATTCTGTCTCTGTGACATGTGGCTGCTGCTGGGGATGGAAGAGGGTGGCACTGGCAATTCAAGATTGTCTGTCCTATTCTCTTTAGTTTCTCCTTCAGTGATATGATGCTAAAACCAGGTACTGTGATTACTCACCTGATTTACGGTTCTTATGAAGGTGGTGTGTGTGGTGTGTGTGGTGTGTGTGTGTGTGTGTGCATGTGTGTGTGAATAGTTCAGTTTAATATTCCTGCAGTCACGATGATTAGTAAAGGCTTCTATTTGGACATCTTGTTTTGCATCCTCTTTCTGCAGGTATCATTTTGATACAATGATTTATTTTCCCTTGGGTAGGTACCCAACAGTGGGATTGATGATTTAATGGTGGTTCTATTTTTAGTTCTTTGAGAAGTCTCCATCCTGCTTTCCATAGAGGTTGTACCAATTTACATTCTCACCAACAGTACATAAGTATTTCATTCTCTCCATATCCTCACCAACAGCTGTTGTCTGTTTTTTGACTTTTTAATAGCCATTCTGACTGGTGTCAGACGGTACTTCGTGTGGCTTAAACTTGCATTTCTCTGATGCAAGTTTAAGTGATGTTGAGCCTTTTTCATATGTCTGTTGGTCATTTGTATGTCTTCTTAGTGATTATGCCCAATAAACTCACAGGCAAGTGTATTTTTTAGTATTATTTGTTGCTTTATTGTATTTTTATCCTTCTTTTTCTAACTAGATTTTAATTTCCTCAAGAATAAGAACCTGTCATGCAGTAGTAGCCCTCTAGAGCCTTTTACTGGACTCAGAGTAGTTAGACAGTAAATAGATGTTTCAGCACTAACTGTTGACTGGTTCCTTCTATTGCCATTTTCGAAGAGCATCATTTTAGTTGACATTAGCGAGTAATTATAGTGAAGCACACATAAGAAAGATAAAGATGCCACATATCAGCCCCAAGTCACTCCTTAACAATGCCCATTTCCATCACTGAGCAATGTGCTAATTACTACTGTTCTAAAAGGGAGGTAAATCTAATTTTTTTCTCCCATAAATCTAATTTAATTTCCCACTTTAATGTTCCAAGATATGCTTATAATTGTTATCCTTTAGCCTGCTCTGTGTTTCCAATAAAAACATGGTATGGAGAGGACTCAAGATGGCGCTGTGAGAACATCCCAGGATTGAAGCTCTCGGTGAATCCACGGAGAGGTGAGTCTAAGCTGCATTTCCAGACTGATCTTTGTTGCCCACAGAACGGGAAAATTCCCAAGTATAAAAGAGACGCGGGACACCAGGCAGAGTTACTGCCTGGCGAAGCCAGCAGCCGGGGTGGCGGTGGCCGGTCCATCCCAGCGCCCCCCACAGGGCGCGCTTGTCCGGGTGCCCTGTTGAGCTGGCAACCTGAGACTTGAGAGGGCTGGACTTGAGACTAAACGGGACTCGGAAAGCGAGCCAGCCAGGGGACTGCAGAAACACAGCCTTTGGGATAGCCCAGTGGGACGAACAAAACCGCGATTCCAAACCCTTCCCAGCAGACGGTCCCAGAGACGCTCTGTGGGGGAGGGCCATCCACCATTACCGAGGCAACTCGCCCCTACTGAGATACACGCCCACTGCTGATGCATCCTACCGTTGCCGAGGCAACCTGCCCCTACTGAGATACACGCCCACTGCTGACACAGCCTGCCATTGCCAAGGCAACCCGCTACAACAGTGAGACTCCGCTGCAGGGCGTAGCCCATGGCAGCAGGGCGGAGACCACAGCAGAAGGGCAGAGCCTGCAGTAACAGGGTGAACCACACAAGAGCAGGGCGGTGCCTCAGCAGGCAAACAGTGACTAGACTGTCTCCTAGCTGGGCAGAACACCTCAACGGACATCCAAAAATAAAGCCCAAACCCCCCAAGACAGAGCATTTGAGAAAAAAAGGGTTTTTTTAATGAGCTCTGTTGCAGCAGAATCAAACATAGCAGCCTAACAGCCCTGAATGAACAACAGAGCTCACAGCTCAGCAATTGAGCTCATATATAGTACAGACTGTCTCCTCAAGCAGCTCCCTGACCCCTCTATATCTAAAAGACTGACATTTGGCAGGCATCATCCTGGGACAAAGATAGCAGAAAAAGAAACTGGTAGTATCCCTCACTGTTCCGCAGCAGCTATAGGTGCACCCCAGACAAGCAGGGCCTGGAGTGGACCTCTGCAGTTGTACAGCAAAGGGGCTAGACTGGTAGAAGGAAAACCAAGTAACAGAAATACTTCATCATCAACAATCTGGGTGTCCACTCAGAGACCCAATCGAAAACTCAGCAACTTCGCAGACGACAAGTGGATAAATCCACAAAGATGGGAAGAAACCAGCACAAAAAGGAGGAAAACACCCGAAACCAGAACACCTCACCTCCTAGAAAGGACCAAAACTCCTTACCAGCAAGGGAACAAAGCTGGACAGAGAATGATTGTAACGAAATGATGGAATTAGACTTCAGAAGGTGGATAATGAGAAACTTTTGTGAGCTAAAAGAACATGTATTAAATCAATGCAAAGAAACTAAGGAACTTGAAAAAAGATATGAGAAAAGATTTGAGGAAATGATAACAAGAATGGACAACTTAGAGATGAATATGAATGAATTAAAGGAGCTGAAAAACACATTACAAGAACTTTGTGAAGCATGCACAAGTTTCAATAGCCGAATTG
Source organism: Callithrix jacchus (assembly GCF_049354715.1). Lineage (NCBI taxonomy): Eukaryota > Metazoa > Chordata > Mammalia > Primates > Cebidae > Callithrix > Callithrix jacchus. Next base: position 20,409,609 of record NC_133516.1, on the reverse strand, counting down.
ACCAAGCAGAAGACAGAATATCAGAAGTCAAAGATCAACTCAATGAAATAAAATGAGAAACCAAGATCAGAGAAAAAAGCGCAAAAAGGAATGAACAAAGTCTCCAAGAAAGGTGGGACTATGTGAAAAGACCTAATCTACATTTGATAGGTGTACCAGAAGGGGATGAAGAGAATGAATCCAAGCTGAAAAATAATCTTCAGGACATCATCCAGGAAAATTTCCCCCACCTAGCAAGACAGGCCAACACTCAATTGCAGGAAATACAGAGAACACCACAAAGATATTCCACAAGAAGAGCAACCCCAAGGCACAAAATCGTCAGATTCAACAAGGTTGAAATAAAGGAGAAAATACTAAGAGCAGCCAGAGAGAAAGGTCGGGTCACCCACAAAGGGAAGCCCATCAGACTCACAGCAGATCTCTTGGCAGAAACACTACAAGCCAGAAGAGAGTGGGGGCCAATATTTAACATTCTTAAAGAAAAGAACTTTCAACCCAGAATTTCATATCCAGCAAAACTGAGCTTCAGAAGTGAAGGAAAAATAAAATACTTTGCGAACAAGCAAGTACTCAGAGATTTTGTCACCACCAGGCCTGCTTTACAAGAGCTCCTAAAAGAGGCACTACACATAGAAAGGAACAACCAGTACCAGCCATTCCAAAATCACACTAAATGCTAAAGAGCATCAGCATAATGAAGAATCTACTACAACTAACAGGCAAAACAGCCACTTAGCATCAAAATGGCGGTAACAAATTCACACATAACAATATTAAACCTAAATGTAAATGGACTAAATGCACCAATCAAAAGACACAGACTGGCAAATTGGATAAAAATTCAAAACCCATCAGTGTGCTGTATCCAGGAAACCCATCTCACATGCAAGGATACACAAAGGCTCAAAATAAAGGGATGGAGGAAGATTTACCAAGCAAATGGAGAGCAAAAGAAAGCAGGAGTTGCAATTCTCATCTCTGATAAAATTGACTTTAAAGCAACAAAGATCAAAAGAGACAAAGAAGGCCATTACATAATGGTAAAAGGATCGATACAACAAGAAGAGCTAACAATCCTAAACATATATGGACCCAATGCAGGAGCACCCAGATACATAAGGCAAGTTCTTAATGACTTACAAAGAGACTTAGACTCCCACACAATAATAGTGGGAGACTTTAACACTCCACTGTCAATATTAGACAGATCAACCAGACAGAAAATCAACAAGGATATTCAGGGCTTGAACTCAGACCTGGAGCAAGCAAACCTGATAGACATTTACAGAACTCTCCACCCAAAATCCACAGAATATACATTCTTCTCAGCACCACATCACACCTACCCTAAAATTGACCACATAATTGGAAGTAAAGCACTGCTCAGCAAATGCAAAACAACTGAAATCATAACAAACAGCCTCTCTGACCATAGTGCAATCAAGTTAGAACTCAGAATTCAGAAACCGACCCAGAACCGCACAGCTTCATGGAAACTGAACAACTGGCTCTTGAATGTTGACTGGGTAAACAATGAAATGAAGACAGAAATAAAGAAGTTTTTTGAAACCAATGAGAACGAAGACACAACATGCCAGAATCTCTGGGACACATTTAAAGTAGTCTCTAGAGGAAAGTATATAGCAATAAGTGCCCATATGAGGAGAATGGAGAGATCCAAAATTGACACCCTATCGTCAAAATTGAAAGAGCTAGAGGAGCAAGATAAAAAAAACTCAAAACCCAGCGGAAGACAAGAAATAACTAAGATCAGAGCTGAACTGAAGGAGATGGAGACACGAAAAACCCTTCAAAAAATCAATAAATCCAAGAGCTGGTTTTTTGAAAAGATCAACAAAATAGACAGACCATTAGCCAAATTGATTAAAAATAAAAGAGAGAACAACCAAATAGATACAATAAAAAATGATAAAGGGGAAATCACTGCAGATTCCAGAGAAATTCAAACCATCATCAGAGAATATTACAAACAACTCTATGCACATAAACTAGTAAACCTGGAAGAAATGGATAAATTCCTGGACACCTGTGTCCTCCCAAGCCTAAACCAGGAGGAAGCTGAAACTATGAATAGACTAATAATAAGGTCAGAAGTCGAGGCAGCAATTAAGAGCCTACCACACAAAAAAAAGCCCAGGTCCAGACGGGTTCACAGCCAAATTCTACCAGACGCACAAAGAGGAGCTGGTACCATTCCTTCTAAAACTATTCCAAATAATCCAAAAAAAGGGAATCCTTCCCAAATCATTTTACGAGACCAACATCATCCTGATACCAAAACCCGGCAGATACCCAACAAGAAAAGAAAACTTCAGGCCAATATCCATGATGAACATAGATGCAAAAATCTTCAATAAAATATTGGCAAGCCGATTGCAACAGCAAATCAAAAAACTTATTCATCATGATCAAGTAGGATTCATCCCGGGGATGCAAGGCTGGTACAACATACACAAGTCTATCAATGTAATTCACCACATAAACAGAACCAAAAACAAAAACCACATGATTATCTCAATTGACGCAGAGAAGGCATTTGACAAAATTCAACAGCCCTTTATGCTAAAAACCCTCAATAAACTCGGTATCCATGGAACGTATCTCAAAGTAATAAAAGCTATTTATGACAAACCAACAGCCAATATCATACTGAATGGGCAAAAACTGGAAGCATTCCCTTTGAAATCCGGCACTAGACAAGGATGCCCTCTTTCACCACTTGTATTCAATATAGTACTGGAAGTTCTAGCCAGAGCAATCAGGCAAGAAAAAGAAATAAAGGGTATTCAAATAGGAAAGGTGGAAGCCAAATTGTCTCTATTTGCAGACGACATGATAGTATACCTAGAAGACCCCATTGCCTCAGCCCAAAAACTCCTGAAACTGATAAGCAACTTCAGCAAAGTCTCAGGATAAAAAATCAATGTGCAAAAATTACAAGCATTCGTCTACACCAATAACAGACTTAAAGAAAGCCAAATCAAGAACGAACTGCCATTCACAATTGCTCCAAAAAGAATTAAATACCTTGGAATATAACTCACAAGGAACATAAGGGACCTCTTCAAGGAGAACCAGAAACCACTGCTCAACGAAATCAGAGAGGACACAAACAGATGGAGAAACATTCCATGTTCATGGTTAGGAAGAATTAATATCGTGAAAATGGCTATACTGCCCAAAGTAATTTACAGAATCAACACCATCCCCATCAAGCTACCATTGACCTACTTCACAGAACTGGAAAATACCACCATGAACTTCATATGGAACTAAAAGAGAGCCCGCATAGCCAAGTCAATTCTAAGCAAAAAGAACACAGCAGGGGGCATCACACTACCGGATTTCAAACTATACTACAAGGCTACAGTAATCAAAACAGCATGGTACTGGTACCAAAACAGAGATATAGACCAATGGAACAAAACAGAGGCACCGGAGGCAACGCCACACATCTACAACCATGTGATCTTTGATAAACCTGACAAAAACAAGCAATGGGGAAAGGATTCCCTGTTTAACAAATGGTGTTGGGAAAACTGGCTAGCCATGTGCAGAAAGCAGAAACTGGACCCCTTCCTGACACCTTACACTAAAATTAACTCCAGATGGATTAAAGACTTAAACATAAGACCTAGCACCATAAAAACCCTAGAAGGAAATCTAGGCAAAACTATCCAGGACATAGGAGTAGGCAAGGACTTCATGAACAAAACACCAAAAGCATTGGCAACAAAAGCCAAAATAGACAAATGGGACCTAATGATACTCCACAGCTTCTGCACGGCAAAAGAAACAGTCACTAGAGTGAATCGGCAACCAACAGAATGGGAAAAAATTTTTGCAGTTTACCCATCTGACAAAGGGCTGATAGAATTTTCAAAGAACTCAAACAGATTTACAGGAAAAAACAAACAAGCCCATTCAAAAGTGGGCAAATGATATGAACAGACACTTTACGAATGAAGATATATATGAGGCCAACAGTTATATGAAAAAATGCTCATCGTCACTGGTCATCAGAGAGATGCAAATCAAAACCACGTTGAGATACCATCTCATGCCAGTTAGAATGGTGATCATTAAAAAATCTGGAGACAACAGATGCTGGAGAGGATGTGGAGAAAAAGGAACACTTTTACACTGTTGGTGGGAGTGTAAATTATTAGTTCAACCATTGTGGAAGACAGTGTGGCGATTCCTCAAGGCCTTAGAAATAGAAATTCCATTTGACCCAGCAATCCCATTACTGGGTATATACCAAAAGACTATAAATCGTTCTACTATAAGGACACATGTACACGAATGTTCATTGCAGCACTGTTTACAATAGCAAAGACCTGGAATCAACTAAAATGCCCATTGATAATAGACTGGATTGGAAAAATGTGGCACATATACACCATGGAATATTATGCAGCAATCAGAAATGATGAGTTCGTGTCATTTGTAGGGACATGGATGAATCTGGAGAACCTCATCCTCAGCAAACTGACACAAGGACAGAAAATGAAACACCACATATTCTCACTCATAGGCGGGTGATGAAAAATGAGAACACATGGACACAGGGAGGGGAGTACTAAACACAGGGGTCTATTGGGGGGAAAAGGGGAGGGCCAGTGGGAGGGGGAGGTGGGGAGGGATAACCTGGGGAGAAATGCCAAATGTGGGTGAAGGGGAGAAAGGAAGCAAAACACACTGCCATGTGTGTACCTATGCAACTGTCTTACATGCTCTGCTCATGTACCCCAAAACCTAAAATGCAATAAAAATATATATATATTAAAAAAAAAAACATGGTATGATACTTAGAAGGAGAGTACTAAATAGGAAAGGAGATTTTTTTCTAGTCTTACTTTACCACTGGATTTCACTGTGAAATTGGGAAATATTGCTCTTTCTGGTCCTCAGTTTCCCACTGTATAAAATGAGGTGGTTTGATATATAATTTTCCCCATCTTAAAAGCATAAAATTTAGTGATTTAGTCAAGTAAGTTATTCTGCTTAATATTTGACCACAGCCTCAGAGAAGTCAAAGGCATTGCAGAAGATAACAATACATACATATATATTTCGATGATTAGAAAAATCTAATTTAGTAAATGCACCAAATAAGTATGCAGCTTTATAATAAGTCATACCAATCAACGACGTCTTCTCCATTTTTTTCCTGCAAAAAAACCTAGTTCTTCTTGGCAATAAGACAGATATGGAGAGACCTATGAATACTATGGCAACTAATTCTGCTTCCAGCTACCTTGAGAAAATGCTGAGGTTAGCAAGACAGTGAGGTGGGCAATAAACTGCTTTTTGAATAGATGGATATATTTTACCTCTATCACAAGACTGCCTAATAAGTGAGTCCCTAGAGCATAATTCAGCATCTATAAAATGTTATTTAATCTTTGTATTTTATCACTTCAATTTAAATAATTCTCCATATTTTACTTTTTTTACAGAGAGCCAAGCTTTTTCATCATAATGCCCTGCTAAAAAGTCAGCCCTTTCTATCTGATAGTTACCTGCTAGATTTGTCTTTTGCTAAAAACAGGAACACTTTGCACATACACTTTATACCTCCTTTCAAATGAGAAATGAAAAGAGGATTTCTACAATTTTCATTGTGCTGGATTCCTAGAAATTAGAACGTGAGCAATGGACACTGAGTTTCACACACAAGTTACTTATATTTTTAGGATACGTATAAATGTCCGAAACCCTCACATTCATAAAATATACCCATCCACAAACTACTTTCATGCATTTCCAACTATTTAATGTGTAATAACAAAAAATATTAAAAATGAAAATATCTCATCTGATATATGTTTATAAATTTTTTGTGGGTAGCATTTCTTTTCAGCCTTTGCTCATGAGCAGACATAATTTACAAAGCTGAAGTCAGCATAGAAATGTAATTTTGCATTTGGCTTTTCTACATGGCATACTAGGGAACATTTTTTTATTCTGCCTCATATTCATTACAATGTGAAATGGCGATTAACATTCTGTTTCTCATGGTCAAACTCGAGCCAAATAGTACTCTTTCACCATTTCTCATATATGGGCCATGATTTTTGACCTCAGAACCTTTGTATGTTTCTGGTTTCTGAGGCTTAAAATCTAGGTCCATCTTCACAGGTCCAAATTCTACTCATTTTCAAGTTTCAGTTCTACAATTAAGACTTCAGTGAAAGTTTTCCTGATAGTCTTTTTCACAATGTACCCCATAAATAAATATAAATATTATTTATTAATTAGAAATAAGAGAGGCCAGGCTTGGTGGCTCGTGCTTTGGGAGGCCCAGATGGGTGGATCACCTAAGGTCAGGAGTTCAAGACCAGCCTGACCAACATGGTGAAACCCTGTCTCTATTAAAAATACAAAAAACAGACAGGCCGTGGTGGCGGGCACCTGTAATGCCAGCTTCTCAGGAAGCTGAGGCAGGGGAATTACTTGAGCCCTGGAGGCGGAGGTTGCAGTGAGCCGAGATAGCACCATTGCACTCTGGTCTGGGTGACAGAGCAAGACTCTGTCTCAACAAAAAAGAGAGAATAAACCCAGTTTAAGTTCCCCATGTTTAAAAATTCTATTCTAATGTTCTTCCTCTTCTACCATACTGATTACCACCCTCACATAAGTACAATCAACCAGTATTGAAAAAATCCAGATAATGACTTATAATAACAAAAATTAATGTATTTTTTAAATTCTCAACAATAATTTTGTCAGTAAATCCATAAATTGTATTGATTCACCTGGTTGTCAGGAATAGGGAATTTGAATTGTCATCTCAGAAGAAAATTCAGCCTAGGACAGTCTAAGCAATAAGGTTTTTATTTATCAGGACCATAACCAATATCTTTCTCTGAGTGTTCTTGAAATAAGTCAAAACACTGAGGATATATGTGACCCTAGAGTACACCAAGCCAGATAACTGTATTAATGAGATAAGTAAAGATTATATTTATTGGCCGGGCATGGTGGCTCACGCCTGTAATCCCAGCACTTTGGGAGGCCAAGACGGGTGGATCACGAGGTCAAGAGATCGAGACCATCCTGGTCAACATGGTGAAACCCCGTCTCTACTAAAAATACAAAAAAGTAGCTGGGCATGGTGGTGCGTGCCTGTAATCCCAGCTACTCGGGAGACTGAGGCAGGAGAATTGCCTGAACCCAGGAGGTGGAGGTTGCAGTGAGCCGAGATCGCGCCATTGCACTCCAGCCTGGGTAACAAGAGTGAAACTCCGTCTCAATTTAAAAAAAAAAAAAAAAAAAGATTACATTTATCACTGCTGCTTACTAAACAAGGAATAAGAAGGCTTGCCTGAGCTCCAGATTTTGGGGGTCAGGTATCCAAATAAACGTATTTCTAAAATTAGATTATTCTGTAGAAGAAAGGCAACAGTCCTAAAACCGAGTAGGTTTCACATGTGATTTTCGCACCTCTGTAGTCCATTCTTACAACACCTAGTAAAAAAGGGGGGTTTTCTTATTCCCAATTTACAGATTAGAAAAACGAGGCTCAGATCATCTTAGAGAGAGGTGTTTAAGAGCTTTTGAAACATAGTTTTTCCTCTGACCAAATTCTTATACTTTTTCCCACAATGTAATATTGCTCTAGAAAAACTTCTTCACATAACTTAAAGTGTCTACATTTATCAAGGATCTACATAAAATACGATGTGTGTCTGTGTGTGTGTGTATTTCTATACTTTTGACTAGTTTTTTTTCCCTCTACTCTCTCTCCTAATTAAGTCCTCAGAGAAATCTCATGAACAAGCTGTTCATCTTTCACATAACATCCACTCCTTTTTCCCATTTTTTTTTCTTTTTTTTTTTTTTTTTGAGACGGAGTTTCGCTCTTGTTACCCAGGCTGGAGTGCAATGGCGTGATCTCGGTTCACCACAGCCTCCGCCTCCTGGGTTCAGGCAATTCTCCTGCCTCAGCCTCCTGAGTAGCTGGGATTACAGGCACGCGCCACCATGCCCAGCTACTTTTTTGTATTTTTAGTAGAGACGGGGTTTCACCATGTTGACCAGGATAGTCTCGATCTCTTGACCTTGTGATCCACCCACCTCGGCCTCCCAATTGCTGGGATTACAGATGTGAGCCACCGCACCCGGCCCCTTTTTCCCATTTTCTAAACCAATTTTATTTTTCTAGGGACAGTCAAATCTGTTGGGCACAACAACTTCCAGTGAGTGGTATACTTTCTCCCAGGCATGAATTGCTTTCATTGAATGCTGCCACTTTTGCTGGGTCCACATCTGCTGCTTCTTGATATCCCCATGTCCATTGCCTAAAGTAGCTGTTTCCACTAGATTCTGCCATGTTTCAGCCACCCTTGTACACTATGTTCACCAACCCCACCATCTCCATCAGGCCCTGTAAGCCAGTCTCATTGCATGCTTTTGTTCAAATCCTGGAAACTTCACTGGATAGAGTTCTGTAATTATTTCTCTTACCCTTATTGAGTTAGCAGTATATCAAATTACCAAAGCAATAAACCCTATACCTTAACTAACCTATAAAAATATCACTGAGAATAATTATGTTGTGTTGTATTTATTTGCTTCCTCTCTTGGATATAGGAACAAGCGTATGATAGACCTCTTCCCTCTGACAGTTAAAACCTCATTGATCAAACGGTCCTGAGTTACTCATTCTCTTCTCTTAGACATTTTCTCCAAACTCCTCAGTCTCCTAGGCAGATATCTGAAAGCCTTATCTTCTCAATGAATTGATCTAAAATATGCCATTACAACAAACAATTAATGGACTGTAAAAAAAAAAAAAAGAGAGAGAGAGAGAATTCACTTGGCCTTGACTTGCAGAAAATTATCTTTAAAGTGACTCAAATGTAATGCTTTAAGATTACATTTCCTTTATTCTACAGATAAAATTTCACTACTTTGTTCTGCAATGAATAATATCTGCCTAACCCTAATAATGTAAATACTGTTGAATTTTATTTTTTTCAAGTTGTAAGCAAAGCACAGAAGTCTCAAATCTGGGCTGAGCGCAATGGCTCACACCTGTATTCCCAGCAATCTGGGAGGCCGAGGCAGGTGAGGATCACCTGAGGTCAGTTCGAGACCAGCCTGGCCAACATATAGTGAAACCTGATTCTACTAAAAAGTTCAAAAATTTGCTGGGCATGGTGGTGCACACCTTCAGTCCCAGTTACTTCAGAAGCTTGAACTTGGGAGGTGGAGATTGCAATAAGCTGAGATCGCACCATTGTACTCCAGCCTGAGTGACAGAGCAAGACTCCATGTCTCCGAAAAAGAAAAAGAGTCTCAAATCTATAAACCATGGAAATGTTTAAAATGATAAAACTCTTATAACGAGGAAATACGAGAGAAAGAGAAATAGAAGTAAGTTTGCATTGTACAAGAGCAAACACTACATCTTTTGTTTTTGGAATCACCTTTTACTATTGCTGAACGCTGATGAATCAAGCAATTGAGAAGCTACATTTATCTCTCAAACTTATGGACAATGGAGTGAGGAGTTGTAGGTACCCACCAGAAAAACATAAATCAGAGAAGGTGAAGTAAGTCATCTCTTGCAGTGGATCTGCAATGAGGAGGTAGAGTGGGAGACTTAATTTTGATTTTATGCTCTGCCTGCCGTCTTATGAGAATATTTAGGGATTAAATCCTTATGTTTGTTTAAATAGACTTTAATAAACTTCTTTTTAATTTTCATATGGAGTTCACCTATTCTAAGTGATACCCTTGAACTACAGATTAAGGAGCATCAGCCTATTATAACACAGAGCGGTGAACCTCAGAAGTTTCTTTCACTCTATGTCTCTCACAGGCAAGAAAGCAAGACAGATCAACCACATGTTGCCATGACGAGACAATGCCTAAAGATCAGAAACTAAACCCTTTTTTAGTTTAAAGAAAAGCTGGAGTGCAGAGGCAAGATCTCGGCTCACTGCAACCTCTGCCTCCCTGGTTCAAGTGATTCTCCTGCCTTAGCCTTCTGAGTAGCTTGGACTACAGGTGCCACCACACCCAGCTAATTTTTGTATTTTTATTGTGATGGGGTTCAACAACTTGATCAGGCTGGTCTTGAACTCCTGACCTCAAATGATCCACCTGTCTTGGCCTCCCAAAGTGCTGGGATTACAGGCGTGGGCCACCGTGCCCAGCCTAGACCCTTGTCTTGCCCTGACTGCTCTGCCATCACCTCCTCTGCCTCCTTATCCATGCTATTTGCTGGAGCCCAAAACCAGGGTCAATGATGGCCTCTTGTGATTTCTAAGCAGTAAAGTTACTCAATTAATTACAAACATGCTTTTACAAAATGCATGGCCAAATCCCATGCTCTCCACAAAAGAAAATTTTGTAATGCAGGTAAGTAGAAACATGACACAAGCTTGACAAAGAAACATGGAAATGCGACATATGAAGAAAGAGTGCCGCCTTCAGTCATTTCCTGGTAACTGGTGTCTGGCTGTCTGACAACTTACCTATGCACTGCTTCACCACTTGGGGGAATGCCATTCATCAGTCAAGCCCTTTGGAGCCACTGTATTCATGTTAATAAAAAGTATACAAAAGAAAACTTGCTTTCTTCCAAAGTTATAAGACAAGTGTCTAACTAATCAGTAGTTGGACAATTTTTATGTCACAACATCTAGGAAGCAGTAGAAAAAGCATTTGTTGACAGAGAAACTAAAAATACATGATCAGAAATGGTCAACTGAATCACTATAGAGATGGAGAGGGTTTTTTTCCTAAGATCACACAAAATGAGGATGGGAAGAAAAGCTATGAGTCACCTTGCATATCAAACTTCTCCCATCCTCTTTGAAGGCAGAACTATAAAAAAATACTTTTTCTGTATCCAAATTACAATCCATATGTGATGACTTAAAAAATAGGATATTTTCTGTATCACAAATACTCAGTCATCAGCTGTTTTTTTTTTTTGGAGAGTGAGAACTAACCAGATTCAATTGTTAATATGATGAGACCTTGGTTTTAGTAGTAGCTTGAGACAATGGATAGCATTTAAATATAATAATCTGTACCTACTCGTGTAACATTAATTATTATGTGAGTCCTTTGGGAAACACTGGGATGATCACATCCTGCCCTCAGAGGACTTTGATCCAAAAGAGCAGAGAAGAGTTGTAGATAAACAATAGGAACACACATGATAAATGCCTTTAATGAGATATAGAAGTAAGGCTAGGGGGATTCCAGAGGATGGAAACATTCAACCCTTCAAGAACATCAAGCAAGTCTATTAGTAGTTGGCATTTCAATAGACTTTGAAGGATGGAGAAGATTTTGCCCCTCTCGACTAGGGGAAAGTATTTAAATATAATAAATATTTAAATATTTAAATCAAATAAAAGTCTGTAATGACTGCTATTTTTCCTTGTGGAAAGAATTTTCTAAATTATCTGGATCATCCAAAGCTTATAAAGTAGCAAACCGTTCTTGTCCTTCGTTTCTTTTATTCTCTGAAGTAATTCTCCAAGCAGTTAGAAAGCATTTGGGCACACTGCTGATTTGTAGCCTGCCATAATTTTGTTTTTATATATAACCAGAAACACTAAATTTTGGACAGCCTATATCGTGCATGATACTGATCTTAAGACAGCAAAGGATTAAGTGAATTTCAAAACTTCAACTCACCAGAAGAAACCCAGAGATTAAATCTACCCATATGTGCTTAAACTGCAAAGTCATTAAAAAAAAAATTGGTACTGTAGCTCCAAGCCTGGAAGTGATCTCTGACCATCTTTGACATTTTCAAAGACAGAAAATTATCTGGCTTTATTTCAAAAGTCACCCCTCTGCAGGTGAAGAATGCACTCATTTAAGAGAGAGCAGGAGGGAACAAACTGTGTTGATACACACCGTCTACAGAACGTTTAATAGACTCAACTACATTGTTGTGAAATAGAATTGGGTGTTTGCTGCATCATATAGAGGCAATGATCAAAAGGAAAGCTCTTACTTAACTCTTCGGAAGCGGTGGGGTGTAGAGGGAAGGATTCTACATTTCTACATTCCACATTAACAGGTAGAATGTAGGATCTGAATCCCAACTTCATCTGTCACTAGTTCTGAGTCTTTGGAAATTCAACTCCTCCCATAGGTCTCTGTTTCCATATCTGTAAAAGGAAAGTTATGAGTAGCTCTTCAGTCATTTCAAAAGCCTTTTATTTCTCAGAAAGTCATGAATGCTTTATTCTCAGTCTCCCCATCATTTATAAAATAGGGCAAAAATTTCATGCCCTGATAATTTCTGAAGCTATGAGAATATAAATGTGAACCCACTTTGAAAATAAAAGGCTACCAACTTTAAGATGTTAGTTTTATTTGTTCATAAATTTCAAAAACATAATATATTGGGAAAGACTATTGTCTCTATTATTCCAAAATATTTATCATTTTATTCTAACCAAGTAATAAATTAAGAAATTTGGCTGTACCCTCATTTGTTTGAACTGGTTGGGCTATTTCTTATTTATTCACTTTATGGACATCTTATCTCTCAGGAACAGACACAGATTTTTTGTTCTGGACAAGAACATGAATAGGTGAGTCTTTGGACCAGTCATCCTCTAAGTCTACAGATGACTAAGTCTGTATTGAAAGCCTGCAGTATAGCCAATGATATAAAGGGAAAATGGCAGGATACAATTACGGTCGTCAGAGTCAGTACCTTTTCTTTTCCCTTTGGAGCAGTATCATACTATTGTCATCTGAGAAATGCAGTGACATTTCATCTCCAGAGGAAAGAAACCTCACAGCAATTCTGAAGCAGCTTCATGCCTTCTTATGTAGGGCTCTTCATTGTTCTGTCCTTCTCCCATTGTTTATGGTTATAAATTTGACATCATCTGAAAGGACTTCTAGACTGACTATTCTTTGTGAAGATATCTCCCCTGTCATTCCTTAGCTGTACAAAATCCTTTCCTACACTCTCTACTGCTACCCTTATCAAACAGAATTTGTCACTATTCATTGTATTGTCCTTTACTTTCCTACTTCCGCTCATGCTGTTCCTCTGGTTGGGCATCCTTTCCCCTAGTCGAGAGGGGCAAAATCTTCTCCATCCTTCAAAGTCTATTGAAATGCCAACTACTAATAGACTTGCTTGATGTTCTTGAAGGGTTGAATGTTTCCATCCTCTGGAATCCCCCTAGCCTTACTTCTATATCTCATTAAAGGCATTTATCATGTGTGTTCCTATTGTTTATCTACAACTCTTCTCTGCTCTTTTGGATCAAAGTCCTCTGAGGGCAGGATGTGATCATCCCAGTGTTTCCCAAAGGACTCACATAATAATTAATGTTACACGAGTAGGTACAGATTATTATATTTAAATGCTATCCATTGTCTCAAGCTACTACTAAAACCAAGGTCTCATCATATTAACAATTGAATCTGGTTAGTTCTCACTCTCCAAACTCTAAAGGAAATTCAGTCCTCTGTAGACAGAGTCCTTTTCACCTAAATATTCATCTCTGTGCTAGCTCTCATGCCTTCCTTCTCTGCAGGTCCATAACTTAGCCATCCTTAAAAACCAGACTAAGTGTTCCTCAAGATGCCATCCCTAAATCATATGATTTAATTATACCCTTCTTTGAACTCTGCTTAGCACTTTAATATGACTAATTTCCCTAGCAGCAGAATTACCTTCCCCTCCACCACCACCACCATACTTCTTCTTCCCTGACTCCCGCCACACCTTCACCTCTCCAAATCCTACGAACACGCACAGTATCTAGGCTCTCTGAGGGCAAAATCCAAGTGTATTTAATCTCTGTATTTCTTTTATTACCTAATACACTAACATTTATACAGCACTTTAACAGTAAACATTTTAAAAGGCACACCAATTGTACAGGTCAAATTCAATGGACCTCCAGAGTTTGTTTTCTAATTGCTCTATCATGATGGTATTATTTGGCAAAAATAGCAATAAAGGATAAAAGCTCCAGTATCCTGACCCAGACCCTTATTAGATGTGTGGTTATATCTTAGTTTCAATATTCTAAACAGCGGAATGTAAATACAGTCAGCCCTCAATATCCATGGGTTCCACATCTATACATCAAATCAATGACATATAAAACATATTTGAAATTTAAAAAGAAGGATTGCATCTGTCCTGAACATATACAGACTTTTTTCTTATCATTATTCCCTAAACAATGCCATATAAAAGGCACTTATAAAGTATTTGCCTTGTATTAGGTATTATAAGTAATTCAGAGATAATTTAAAGTATACAGAGGATGTGCATAAGTTATATGCAAATATTATACTATTTTACAGAAACGACGGAGTATCGTGGATTTGGGTATGTGGTGGTGTGGGGCGGTGGGGCTCCTGGAGCCAAATACAGATAACAGAAACTACTGACATAGTCAAAGCTGGCTACATAACCTGCAGAGCTGGAAGAAAATGCAAACACAGGGCCCTAGGAAGAAGGGAAGGACTGGTTAGTCCCTCTTCCCAAAGACTTTCCACTCAACTCATTACAAGTGACTGGCCCTAAAAGAATTAAAACTTTCACACTGGAATGAATTTTGTTTCTAAATTAGAGGAGGAGAAGCTCTCACTAAGTTATCTGCCCAATGTTCTATGGGCAGAGAGCAACTGTAGAATGTAGACCCTTAAGCAACCTGGCTACCTCCCTGGACAAAAGGTGGCAGTGATCATAAAGGAAAGGTCAGGGAGCCTAGAACCTGTCTTGGGAAGGTGAGGTGATAGGAAGCAGCACAGTACATGTGCCCAGATTTTAATCTCGCACACGTGCTCCACTCTCCTATCAGACTTAGCTTACAAAACACGAATTCAAATACAAAGACAGCAAAGAGCTGTAGAGCATTAAACCCCAAGTGCAGGGTCTCCTGAATACAGGGCCTTGTGCAACTGCAGTGGTTGCAGGCCCAGGAAGGCACACTAAAAATAGTAACAAATTTCTTGCATTGATTGAAAAGCCACCTTTGCATGCACTGAATAGCAAAAGGACACTTAAAATTTTAAGATTTAATTTGCTGTTTATACAGAAATATTGGACATGAGAGTATGAATATGAGCTAGCTACAATATGAATATTCCCCTTTTTTCTTTCCAGAACCCTTAGAAGAAGAAGAAGAAGAAGAAGAAGAAGAAGAAGAAGAAGAAGAAGAAGAAGAAGAAGAAGAAGAAGAAGAAAGGAAAGAAGAATACAAGAAAGCAAGTGAGCAATAGGCAAATTCCATGTTTGCTTAACTAGGAGATTTAAAAATCCACAAATTCAGATGTGTAATCTAAAGCAGATGAAACTGACTTTAGCCCCATGAGACACAATGGCATAGGGAACAGTGGTGCATTATAGAGAGGGCAAGTTTCCAGAAGGATGAAAAGTAGCAGCAAGACAGAACAAAATGCGCATTCCCTGGAGGTCAAGAGCCTTTCGGAAAGGAAATTTGGAGAGCTAAGTCTTTTGAGAAGGGAAAAGATGAAATAGCTTAAGATTGGAAAAAACTTACATATGGGGTAAATGGAAGCGGAGTCAAAGTGTGAGTTACGCCTTTATAAATTCAGAAAGTCCCACGCTTCTGCTGGTGAGAGGATTAGCTGTGTCCCTTCAACAAAAACTGTGTTCCTTTGTTGAATTAACCAACAAGAGAGCTGGAGAACTTGGAACAGGAAGTAGTCCTCTTAGGCCCAGATTAGCTGAGAGAAATTAAGGAGATATATCTTAACGACAGATAGTGAGGCGCTATCTGAAGAAAACAGGTGGTATTGGTTGCAGCAGAGGAGAAAGTGGTTGAGAGAAAAATCCTTGAAGACCACAATATACTTGCTTCTCAATTACCCCTTCCCAGACCTTTACAGGAAACACATAAGGCACATTTAATTCATCCAACCAAATATCATAAGATGGTCTGTTGCAGCCTTGATAAAAGAAACTATAAGATGGTAAAAGAAATTTGAAGAGAAAAAAAGAAACTATAAGAAAGGAAGGTGAAAACAGAGAAACATAACTTACCATCAGTAAAAGATGTACCAGAAAGTATATTGTCATGTAATATATGAAAATTGTATTACATATATTACAATAACATATATTGTAATAACCAAAATTGTAACATTCAATTTAAAATTTAATAAAACAATCATGGCTACAAAAAAATCACAAAATTTAAATACAGAAATTCAGGGAAAGAGGTGACATACAAGTGGAGTTAAAATACGAGCAGACAAGTTGCAAGAAGCACAAAGGAGAATGGATATTGTGAAAAATATAGTAAAAAAATTTCAGAATATAAGTAAAGTTAAATAAAGACATTGAATTAAAACAATTAGTGAAAAATGATAGACATGGAATGCAATGAAAATTGAATAAAGAAAGTAGAGTGAAAATGACAGCTATAGAAGGCTGGGAAACCAGATCAAATATAAACATAAAGTAATTTCTGAAGGAAAAAAGTGATATGAAGAGAGAGCAAATATTTAAAAATATAACTGAAGGAAATTTTTCTGGTATAAAAAGACTTAAATTTACTTTTTGAAAGAGAACATTATATGGCAGGGAAAAGTAACTCAGATCAGTAAACAGTGAGCTATTTCCAATAAAGTTACCATACTTTAAACAAATAATCATTTGAGGGCAGTCAGGAAAATGTTTAAGTCATAATAAAGTGAAAAAATATGTTACCTCAGATTACTACATGGCAACATTCAGTGGCAGAAGATGATGAAAAAATATCTCTTATTAAGGAATAAACTGTAATTTAAGAAATTTCCATCAAGCCATCCTGAGTTCCAAGTATAAAGGAGACAGATTAGCAGCTGATACCCGGAGGCTTTCTGAGAAAAAACAAAAAAAGCAACTAGAAGACAAACTTTAGCCAATAAATAGATAACTAGGGCAATGTAAAATGAATGGCAGTAAAAGAAGTTATTTGATTGTAGAATAAAGACACTTTTAAAAATAATAGTAGATAGCAAAATTGAATATAAATGATATAAATGTTGGTGATCCAGAAAAAAAGTATAATTAATATAAATGAGAGGAGGAAGATGGAAATGAAGCTAAAAGTTAGAATACAGCTGGAAGATGGCCAGTAGTAACTGGGACTCAAAAGATAATATCTAAGGGTCAGTTAAAGTAATAGCCTAGGCATATTTTACACTACAAAATAATATTAAGAAAGTTAACTGTATTGACTAAAATTGGGTGAAAGGAGAAACCATACAAACTTTAGCAGATACTTGGTGGAGACTTAGAGAACTATTAAAAATTAAGAGCTATTAAGGATTGGATCAAAACACACTAAAATAGAAGACTTTCATTCACTTATCCAAAAGAGATCAATCTTGAAAATCTCAATAACATAATCAAAAAGGCATCTGATTAATGCATGTTTAATTCTGTGCCTTGATGATAAAGAATAAACTTCATCCTAAGTTTTGTAGGTTATATTCAAGAAAACTGATGAGGCAAATAAAAAATGTCAACAAATTCTCCAGAATGAAAACAATACAGAACACATTTTCTAATATCAGAATAATAATTATAGAAAATAACAAGAAACAAAATAATTCTTTAAATCACCAGCTTTTATGGTTTGGTAACCAAAGTGCATCTTGAGTTGTAATCCCCATAATCCCTCATGGGAGGGATACTGTGGGAAGTAATTGAATCATGGGGGTGACTTCCTTTATGCTGTTCTCATAATAGTGGGTTCTCAGGAGATCTGATGGTTTTATAAGTTGTGTGGCATTTCTCCTGCCGGCACTCATTCTCTCTCCTGCTGCCCTGTGAAGAGGTGCCTTCTTCCATGATTATAAGTTTTCTGAGACCTCCCCAGATATGCAGAACTGTGAGTCAATTAAATCTCTTAGAAATTATCCAGTCTCAGGTATTTCTTCATTGCTGCATGAGAATTGACTAATACACCAGTGATATGGTTTGGCTCTGTGTCCCCAAACAAAACTCATCTTGAATTGCATTCCGAATTATAATCTCCACGTGTTGGGGAGGGACCTCATGGGAGGTGATTAAATCATGGGGATGGTTCCCAAATGCTGTTCTCACGACAGTGAGTGAGTTCTCACAAGATCTAATGGTTTTAGAAGGGCTTTTTCCCCCTTCACTCTGCACTTCTCTCTCCTGCCTCCCTCTGAAGAAGGATACGTTTGCTTCCCCTTCTGCCATTATTGTAAGCTTCCTGAGGCCTCCCCAGCCATGTGGAATTTTGAGTCAATTAAACCTCTTTCTTTTATAAATTACCCATTCTCAGATATGTCCTTAGAGCAGCATGAAAACAGACTAATAAAACCAGTATATTAAAAATATAACATATTGATATCAAATAGGATTTATTCCAAAATTGCAAAGATGCTTAATTCTTGGTGATTACAATATCATATTAATAAATCCAAGGAGAAATATTATTGGAACTAATTTAAAATCTTTTCATAAAAATACCAAATAAAAGATAAACTGTTGGATA
Organism: Callithrix jacchus; assembly: GCF_049354715.1. Lineage (NCBI taxonomy): Eukaryota > Metazoa > Chordata > Mammalia > Primates > Cebidae > Callithrix > Callithrix jacchus. Next base: position 20,391,088 of record NC_133516.1, on the reverse strand, counting down.
ATAATATAAATAACATAAGTATATATACAACATAATCATGAGACATATATTTCAGCAGAAAGCATAATACTTTAAAGTGACACATTAAGGAATTTGCACTACACCCAGGAGAAAGCAAATACTCGGTAAAGCCATTTTTACTTGTTATTATGCTAACCAACAGTAAGAAGAGAAAGGAATTATAAGACTAAAAGTTGAAAATGAGGATACTGACAAAATTTGTAAGCGGGATAATCATATTTCTTGAAAATGTAAGCAATTAAAGTAATATAATTTAGTAATATAGCAGTGTGTCAAATTATAAATTAAAAATCAGGCCAGGAGAATTCACTCAAGCCTGTAACCTCAGCACTTTAGGAAGATGACGCAGGTGGATTACATGAGGTCAGGAGTTGGAGACAAACCTGGCCAATATGGTGAAACCCTATCTCTTCTAAAAATACTAAAATTAGCCAGGCATGGCGGCACATGCCTATAGTCCCAGTTACCAGGAGGCTGAGGCAAAAGAATTGCTTGAATCTAGGAGGTGAAGGTTGCAGTGAGCTGTGACCACACCACTGCACTCCAGCCTGGGCAACAGGGAGAGATTCCATCTCAAAAAAAAAAAAATATATATATATATATATATCAAAAAAATGCATATATACAGAAAATAAGCTAGAGAATAAAGTGAGGGAAAATTACATTTAAGACAGCAGCAAAACAAGACAAAAAATTTTGTAAAAACTTGAGTGTTTACATTTTATATAAGGGAAGTTTTAGAACACTGCTGAAGGTCTCAAAAGAAGAACTGAACAAATTAAAAGACACTTTTTCTTATTGAATAGAAAAACTCAACACTAGAAGGATGTCAATTTCCATCATTTTTAATAATGTAAGGCAATATTAAAAAATAACTAATATGCCTTTGTTTTTGCATTTTTGTGATGATGGTTTCTTATTTCGTTGTTTATGTATTTTTGTTTGTGCAATGGAACTAGAAAGTTAATTTTGAAGTTCATAAATAAAACTAAACCAGCAAGGCTAGACATAAAAATTTCTTAAAAAGAAAAGCAAAAAAGTAAAGGGTCTCTTTGCTAACAGATATTAAAATATATTACAGATGCTCCTCAACTTACAATAGGGTTATGTCCTGCTAAATCTATCAACAGTCAAAAATATCATTTGTATAAATTATGTTTAATACCCCAATAAGAAAATGAAAGAAATCATAAGTTGGACCATATTTAAGTCAGGAAATATCTGCACATAGCTTCTATGTTTAAAGCACCTTAATATTGGTGCCTGAAGAGACAGACCAATATAACACATGATAGAAAGTCAAGAAATAATTAGCCAGGCATGGTTGTGCATGGCTCTAATCCCAGCTACTTGGAAGGCTGAGGCAGGAGAACCACTTGAAACTGAGTGGCAGAGTTTGCAGTGAGCCAAGATTGTGCCACTTGCACTCCAACCTGGGCAACAGAGCGAGACGCCATCTCACACAAAAAAAGAAAGAAAGAAAAGAAAAGAAGTAAAGCCAGATGTATTAGGAAGTTTACTATCTACATTTCAAATCTGTAGAGAAAAGATGAGATTGCAATAAAGGTTCTAGTATCACTGGCTGGCTGCCTGAAAAGAAAAATGCTGGATACATACTTCATACCTTTGTTAGGAAACGTGACTAAATAAAGGTTTAAAGGCAAATATTAAAATGTAGCCATAAATGAATCAGGAGTAACCATAGGAGAAATATTTTATTTCCTTGGACTAGGAAAGGTCTTCCTATGACTAATCTGGAAGCCATAAAAATAGTGCTAGATTAATGCACATATATAAAATTATACTCTTCTGCTATGGAGAAAATCATAAACAAACTCAAAAAGAAAAAAAAAATTGCAACTCATATCCAGATAGTACTAATCTCTCAGACGTAAGAGTTCCTAGAATCAATGAGAAAAAAACAAACAAAACAGAAATGCGATTAAAAAAAAAGAAAAATCGTCAAGAGTATGAGTAAATAGTTCACTAAATGGAAATATTAATGGTCTTTAAACATAAGAAAAGTTGATAAACATTCATGGTCTTATTATTTGCATTTTAACAGATTTATTGAGATATAATTCATGTATCACACAATTCAGTCATTTAAAGAATGCAATGAAATGTTTTAGCTTATTCACGGATATGTATCACTATCACCATAATTGATTTCAGAATATTCTCATTACCTCAAAAAGCAATTCTAAATATTTTTGCTATTATTCCTATTCCCCTACTCACCAATTCTCACTCCCAGTTCAAAGCAACTACTTATCTACTTTCCGACTCTATAAATTTGGCCATTTTACTTTCCTATGAATGGAATCATATAATATGTGATGTTACCATATAATATTTTGTCTTTTATGACAGGCTTCTTTCATTTAGCATAGTGTTTTCAAGCTTCATTCATGTTTAAGCATGTGTTCAATACTTCATTTTTGTCTAAATAATATTTTATTAGCAGGATATACCACAATTTGTTTATTCATTTGTCCATTCATAGACATTACGTTGTGTCCATCTTTTGGCTATTATATGTAACGATACTATAAACATTTGTGTTCATGTTTTTATTTCTCTTGATTACATAATTATAAACATAATATTAGATTATATGAGAACTCTGTTTATCATTTGAGAAATTGCCATCCTGTTTTCCAAAGTGGCTGCACATTTTCACATTTCCATAAGCAGTACCTGAGGGTTCTAGTTTCTCCACATCTGTGTCAATACTTGTTATTATCTAACTTTCTATTCCAGCCAGCCTAGTGGATATGACGTGGTATCTCACTGTGGTTTTTAATTTGCCTTTCCCTGATGACTATTGTCAGGCATCTTTTCTTTATTGGGGGAGAATTATTTCACCTTTATTTCTCTCATGATACCGGTGATATAGACATTTCATATATAACAATATTAAGTGACACGTGCATGTTCCATGTAAAATGGAAGCAGAATGAAGACTGCACAATGTCTACTTCATTTAAATGCAGGGATATTTCTTTGGTGCCATCATATCCTTCACCAGCTCTTCCTCCTGAGATTCATACAAGCAGTACAAGAGCTCCTTCAGGTCCATAGCTGATGAGTGTTTATCCTTATCACATCTCAGTAATTTTTGTTTTATCTCCAGTGACATCTGGCAGTCAAAAGTGGTTTCCAACTCCTTGGCTCTCTTCTTGTTGGAGAGGCCAAAGAAGAAATGTTCTGCTTGGATCAGGTTGGGGTTCTTGAGTCTTTCTTCTCTAGAATACAGCTGCACAAGGCCAATGATACAGGCAAATCTGTCCCTGTCCTCCTCCTCCTTCTCCTGGACATAGAATAATGCTACCAGAAACTGCTGGAAGGTGAGGTGGAGGAAAGAGTAGCAGCCTTCAGAGCCTCTGTCCTGGCGAAGGATGTCTCTTTCCAGGAAACTACAGGGGTTGGACTCTTGCACCCTGAGCCTATGCAGGTGTTTTCCATCAAACACAGATGTCTGTGCTCACAGGTTCTGCACAGCCAGGAGGCTCAGGGCCCGCAGAGCATCCTGAAGGTGGTCGCCCTGCGAAAACTGGACACAGAGGAAGCACAGGAACAGTACCATGTAGGTGTGGCAGAGGGGAGCCAGGCCCTTCCCCTTCTCCATCTGCAGCTTCAGACTCCTGCACACCCCCCAGTGCTCCACATGCACTGAACCCAGCTGGAATAGGGCCCTGTCGCTTCTCATCAGCTCAAAGGCTGCAGAGCTTGGTCCTCATCTCCAAATCATCTCAGGAAATACCCCCTCCTGTTCTGCTCCAGGAACCCCTCCATCTTTACTTAGAGTGGATGCTCCAACAGGAGCCAGAGCTCCCTCAGGGTCCCAGGCTGCGTGGTGACCAGCAGGGCAGCCTTGGGTACCATCTTCCTCTTCAGCAAACTCCCAAAGAGGATGGGCACCGGCTTCTGCTTCTCCCAGTCCCCGCAGATGTTATGAATCAGCACCCCAGGTGGGATTCTTAGCTCATCAAAGCCATCGACAACTAACAGGATTTCCTGTGCTTGGACTAGGATGTTTGGAGTGTAATCCTGTAAATCAGGCCAGTCCTTGAAAACCAGGTCTGCAAAACTGCAGGGGCCCACATGGCTGAGCTCCTTGCAGCTGAAGTAGAAACCCTATTTGAATATCTGACTGAGGTTGTCCTCCATCCAGTCCAGCATTAACTTCTTTGCAAGGGTGATTTTCCCAAAGCCCATAAGATCGTGCAGCACTACTACTGGGGGGAACAGCCCTGGGAGCACCTTGGGGTTGCAGAATGGAATAAGCATATTGTATCTCTGGGCAACAATGTGGACTCCTTTGCTGTTTCCAGGCCAGCCCTTCCGGGCACTTCTTCTACAGTATACTCCTGTAACTATCCTCTTTACCTGGCTTTTCTCCTTGCAAGACTTCTTTAGCTTCCCCCAGGTTCATGACATCTTTCTCTATTTCTGTAAACTCTAGTGCTTCCTCTTCAAAATGCTCCAGTATTTCTTCCAGGTCTACGGATTTTGGTTCTTCTGTCCACATTATCCCAAATGATAGAGGCTTGTTTTCATAATATGATTTCAAAGCTGCTTCTCTGAGTTCATCCTTTGCTCTCTCAGAAAAATCTGTTTAGTTCATCTTTTCAGGGACCTGGATGGCTGCCATCCCTGCCCAGTAGCTGTGGCAGTGGCTGGGAAGATGTCTGCCTTGTCTACCTCCATGGGGTAACCGTCTGTAAGTCCTTTCCAGGGAGATTGTTCTGATCAGAGACTTGAACTTGTTCAACTCACCCTGGCTGAGCTGCTCCAGAAGACCCCGCAGGTTGAAATCCAGCTGTGCAGAAGATGCTACTTGTCCTATGTGGGAGCTCTCCCTATGCCAGGCCCTACTCTTTGGCTATCACATCTTTCCATCTACTAATAAGTATATGTTTTTATATCTTTTTGGGAGAAATACCAAAAGAGTTTTACTCCTTTTAAAATTGAGTTAATTTTAATTTTTTATTGTTGAGTTGTAAGAGTTCTTTATAATATAGTCTAGTCACAGGTTCCTTATTAGAGATGCAATTTGCAAATATTTGCTCCTATTCTATCTTATCTGTTTAATGATGGTGTCTTTTAAAGCACAAATGTTTTTCATTTTGGTGAAGTCAAGTTTATCTATTTTTTTTCTTGTTGCTTATACTTTTGATGTCATGTCTAAGAATCTTTTCCAAGTCCCAGGTGATAAAGATTTACCTCTATCATTTACCATGAGAATATTATAGTTTTAACTCCTTACGTTCAGGTCTTTGATCTGTGTCAAGTTTATTTTTGTATATGGTGTGAAGTAGAAACCCAACTTACTCTTTTGCATGTAGAAATCTACTTGTCTAAGCACTACTTACTGAAAAGTCTATTCTTATCCCATTGTATGGTCTTGAAACCCTGTTGGAGGTCAGTTGACCACAGATGTACGAGCTTATTTTGGGACTCTGAATTCTGTTTTATTGAGTGATGTGTCTATCCTTGTGCCAGTATGACACTATCTTAATTGCTTGGTATTCAATCATGAAATAGTTTTCAAGATTGTCTTGGCTATACTGGGTCTATGCAATACTAATTGAACTTTATAACTAGTTTTCCCATTTCTACATAAAGTAAGCTGAGATTCTGACACGGATTGTATTGAATCTTAGGTCAGTTTGGGGAGTAGTGCCATCTTAACCATACAAATTAAGTCTTCCAATCTAGAAACATGAGATGCTTTTTACTTATTTAGATCTAATTTTTCTCAATAATATCTTGTAATTTTCAGGGTATAAGTTTTCCTTCTTTGTTAAAATTTATTTTTAGTTATTCTTCTTGATACATTTCTAAAAGGAACTGGTTTAATTTCAATTTTAAATTGTTCATTACAACTCTGTAGAAGTAAAATTATTTTTATGTATTGAGCTTGTATTCTGAAACCTGGATGAACTCATTTAGTAGTTGTAATAGATTTCTAGTGAATTTTTTTAGTATTTCCTGCATACAAGATTATGTCATCTGCTAATACAGAGAGTTTCACTTCCTTTCCAGTCCAGTTGCCTTTCTTTTCTTGTCTGGTTGTTAGGGCTAGCACCAATAATGTAATGTTGTTCAGTCATGCTAAGAGCACATAACATTGAGGTGGTCCTGATTTTAGGACAAAAGCATTCATTTTGCCATTAAATATAATTTTGGCTATGAGTTTTTTTAGTATTTCCTACATACAAGATTATGTTTTCATAGATTACTTTTATCAGATTAAGGAAGCTCTCTTCTATTTCCAGTTGGGAGTATTTATATCATGAAAAGAAGCTGGGTTTTGTCAAATGTTTTTTCTGTGCTTATTGATGTAATTATGTAATTTTTGTTTTTGTTCTATTGATGTGATGGATTATATTAGTTGATTTTCATGTGTTCAACTAACCTTGTCATCCTGGGATAAATCCCACTTGGTCATTGTGTACAATTCTTTTTATATGTTACTGTATTCAGTTTGCTTGTATTTTTCTGGAGGGCATATTTCAGGTTGAGTATAAATTTCTATGTACCTTAGAGAAGGCAATCCTGAAAAATATAAACTACAAGAGCATTTGCTCTTTGACCTGGCTTTTCCACCTCTAGTATTTGTCTTACAGGTATGTCTGCTTGCATAGTATTATTTCTAAGAACAAAATACTTAATATCCTCATTAGGATTTTGAAAACTGCAACCTTGAATTAAACAATGTATAATAAAAACAATTTTATCATAGGCTAACTCACACAAGCAAGAGTGAAATTCCTATGGCATATTTCTGATCACAGCGATATTACCAAAGTTCTAAATAAAGATCAAAATACTTCTAACATTAAACACTGAAATAAATGTGAGCTCTACATACATTTTAAAAAGATTACTAGAAACAAGTAAGATAATTTTTTATCCATTTATTCCAATTCAGGGTTGTGAGTGGCCTGAGCCTATCTGGCAGCTCAGGGTGCCAGGTGGAAACAAATCTTAAACAGGACACCATCCTATCATAGGGTGCACTCACATGTACACATACACTCACCCAGACTGTGAGTATTCAGACACTCCAATTAACTTAACATTTTTGGGATGTAGGAGGAACCTAGAGTACAGAGAAAATCCTTGCAGACGTAGGTAGAACATGCCAGCATGCAAATTCCATACAGATCGTGGTCCCTGTTTGGAATATTTTTTTCCTCATCAATATTATAACAAAATGATGTTGAAAAAATGTTATTTGAGGATCTGCTGTATTGAAAATAAAATAATGCAAGAGGCTAAATAGAGGATGAAGAGTGGCTTACATAGTGATATGATATTTTTCAGTTTAAAAAAAAGGCCCATGCTAACTACTGTGGTAGAAATGGGAGGTGGGCTATAAATTTTATTTGTTTGAATTTTCATTTCCAGAGGAAACTCTGGAAAGATAGTTTAAAAATCAGGAAAAGTTGAAATCACTACAGAACATGGGAGATACAGATGGGAATGAAAGGGAGGTGTTCACAGTGCTTCTTTGATAGTTATACATTTTAAACAACACAAATGTATTACTTGCATTAAATAATTCATATTTCACAAACAATCAAAATATAGGATTTTTACCAAGATAAAGTCCTTGGGTAGGAAGTGGCTCTTGGTATAATCAAGTTCAAATCTTTTTTTGGTGGGGGTCGGAGTCTCACTCTGCCACCCCAAATGGAGTGCAGTGGTACAATCTTGGCTCACTGCCACCTCTGCCTTCTGGGTTCAAGCAATTCTCCTGCCTCAGCCTCCCAAGTAGGTGGGATTACAGGCACCTGCCACCATGCCCAGATAATTTTTTGTATTTTTTAGTAAACATGAGATTTAACCATGTTTACCAGGCTGGTTTTGAATTCCTGACCTCAGGTGATCTACCCACCTTGGCCTTCCAAAGTGCTAGGATTACAGGTTTGAACCACCGCACCTGGCCAAATTCAAATCTTTGAATTGTGATGAAGAAACAAAGGTCAAGCTAGGAAAAAGGATTTGCCCCTGGACACATGGCAAGTTCTTAACAGAACTGGGATAAAGATTCATATGTTCCAATTCAAAATCAGGTCTCTGCCCACTTCTGCATGTCTGCTTTTCACCTTAGAAAATCCTGTATTTTACTTTTACTATGTATTATGGGAAGGGAGCATCATGCTTAAAACTAATATACTCAGTCCTTTCTTCTTAGTGGTGCCCTGGGTCACCTGGAGTATGTGTCCTACTTGGTAGCAGCCTCCACATTATCCTAATGAAGACATGGCAGTTCTACATGCCAGAAACCCTTTATTAAAAATTCACAAAAGTAGGCCACAAATGTTCACATTCTGCAATGTCTTCTTCTTACAACCACTTTAATGTTTTTTTCTTTTCTATGCATCTGTCTACCTTGATGGTAGCACAAGCACTGTAATCTGATTTATATTCTCAGAAACTCTGCAAAAATAGCCTATTGCTCTAGAAATAATGGGGATGGTGGCTAAGTTACCGATTACTACATTAGAGATAACTACAGAGAGCAAGACTTCATTCAGGCAAGTTAAAGCACTTTCTACAGATATTTCTTAATATATTGGCCATAGATCCTTCTCTCAAAATGTATTAAATAGGCATTTTTTTATGCCTAGTCTCTCTTTGTGACTCTCCCCTCCTACCCATTCTCAATCACCAAGTTTCTAAAACTGCTTGCTGACTCCACCAGCTATTGTATTGGGCATGTGATTCAGATGTGACCACAGAGAATATTCTACCCCACTAATCAAGTATTTGGATCAGAGATAGGCACACAACTGAGGCTGGGACAGTGAAAACGTATGGAACTTTGCTGGCACTATCAGGAAATGCCTCACTTTCTGTTGGGTCTGCTAAACTGAATGAGTAAAAGTCTAGAACTTCTAGTAGTCAACTCTGCTCCCACACCCAAAGAGACCAAATGAAAATCCACATAGATAAATCAAAGTCTAGGAGAAAGGCTGTCAAAGACAATGTTTAAGCCCCTGGATCTAGTTATACCTAAAATTTCGTCCCTTGATTCCTCGTTCTATGAAAAAAAAATAGTAGTGTTCTTTGTTTGGTGGCTATTTGGGTTAGATTTGAGTTAATATTATGAGATAATGATATATTTTCTTAGCTATAATGCTTTACCAATTATACAGTATTTTTTAAAATTTTATCCAATATAATCTCCATGAAAATGGAAAGTTTATGTTAAATAAGCAGATGTTTAGCATGGTATGTTTCCTACTTTAATCCTAAATTCTCTGAAGCTCTTAGGTTTTCAATAGATGAATAATATTCTACAGGAAAGAAAAGTGAACACTAAAATAACAATGTTTATAATCCTTCCTTCAAGTTATAAAGCCCTATCATAATGCTACCTCCACCCTCTTACCCCTATAACAAGCTTTTTAGGTGGACAGTGTGTTACAATTACATTTTGAAAATGAACAAAGCAAAGTTTCAAATGCCACAACTTATCCAAAATCACAGAGCTAAGGACGGAAGGAATTGAACACAATAATCTCAAATTTTTCTTTGTGTTTCCATTATGCCACACAGAGTTAGATAAAGACAAACAAAATGCAACTGTTGAACTGAAGCATTTAATCTAAATTGTAACTTTTCATTTTCACATGGGCTTATGAAACCATATGGATTTCCCCTTTCACATTAATCTTTCTGTTCCACTTTCCCTCTCCCAGTCCTATCCAGAAAAATCTGTGCTCACATTTTGCAGAGATACTGATTTTGCTCACTAATTTTAAAAACAATTTTTGAAATGTATTAAAGATTATAAGAGAAAACCTTTTTTGTTCATAAGAATAAACAACACTTACAGAGCAGCCTGAGGCTGCTTAAGGTAATTTAATTTGACTAAAATACAGGATTGATGCACTTGTAAGCCCTGTGAATTATGCAAGACTATTTTAGATAAAGATGAAGAAAGTTATAAACAAGAACAAGGCACAGCCTTATACTGGAGAAGAAAAGGGGGAGAGCAAAGTGGGTAGGGGGATATGGTATATTTCTCACGATTCAGAATAGCAAACCACAAAATTCTTTTTATTTATGGAAAAAAATTCTGCTTCACTCAAAATGTACCTGAGCTGGGAGTCAGGGTTGAAAGATGTGCAACCAAGAGCAAGATTCAGGGGCTACTCCTGCAGACCACGCTGTTTCTGCCAATGGAGACATGTACTGAGGCTGCACCATGTGCTGGATGCCAACATTTCTAACATGGCTGTCCCCCAAAGCCACATTCCTCAGCCACCAGGCTTGCCTGATGCAGCTTCCATGAGGGTGAGTACTTCCTCGCATTATCTCTTCTGAATCAGTTTTCTTTTCTTTTTTTCTTTTTTTTGTAGTATAATCTGAAGTCACGTAGTTTTGTTTGTTTTCATCAGGACTGCTTTGGCTGTTCTAGGTGTGTTGTGGTTCCATATAAGTTTTAGGATAATTTTTTCTACTTCTGTGAAGAATGTCATTGGTATTTGATAGGGATTGCATAAGTCTGTAGATTGCTTCGGGTAGTATGAACATGTAAACAATATTGATTCATCCCATCCATGAACATGTAATATCTTTCCACTGATTTGTGTCTTCTTCAATTTCTTTTTCTCTTTCTTCTCTCCCTCTTTCTCTTCCTTCCTTCCTTCTTTCCTTTCCTGAATCAAAGTTTTCTAAAGATGTTTCTGATTAGGAATATCTAGGTCTCATGCCTCTATCCCTGCTTCAAAAAAGGCTGGGAGGACAAATTTCTGAATTCTGCATTAAGAATAGTGACACAGTAAAATTGAGGAAAATCCTCAAACATAGAAAAGATATTAAAAAGCTTCTGACATTGTCTAAGCTTACACATGTCTACCAGATATGTTAGAGGACATACAAAGGGGAATGAAAGTTTTTATTAGGAAAATTACTTTTTTAAATAGTGAAGATTTTTCTGATGGAAGAAGCAGCCGAGAGAGTTGGAGATAATGGTTTGTCAGAAAGACTATTTTAAGCAGACATAAGGCAGTAAAGGCATACTCCAAGCTCCCCATTATTCTAACTTTTTCACAAGAGGCTCACATTTTCCCTAGCTCTCTACTTCATGGGTAGCCCAGGCAAACTGTTATAATTATGCAGTAAATATAACTTTAGAAGGTTTCAAATCAGTTTCATAGAAAAAAGTAACAGTAAAATATTAAATTGTCCTACTATGGCCTCACACATCAAACTCACAGACATCAGTCTTGCAACCGAATCCAATTATACTGAAAGCATTTTATATATAGAGAGAAAAAATGTAAGAAAAACATCTAAAAATGATGAAGCAAGTGAAGCCTGTTCAAATTCAACCTTTTGAAGGGATTTCCCCAAAGTGCTGAATAATTATAACCCTGAGCGGCATAAAGCTGGTTCTAAAGGAAATCTTTCATTCCTGCTTTAAATGTATGACAGGCATAGCATTAGAGAAATGGACCAGCTTCTACCAAAGGAGAATCATGTTCTATAATTAGAATGTCCACCAGGGAGGTATAACACCAAGCCATAGAACATGATCCCTGGGCAGCACTCACATACCCCAGCCTGTGCCTTCACAAGGAAATAACAAAGGTCCAGAAGACTATTCTTGCAGCCTGCCCCCAGTGTATATTTAACTTTTTCTATTTGCATTTAAGCAAGACAATAGGAAAATAGTTTTTACTCCTGATTTCTAGATGTCAAACATCATCTATACAATAATTCTATTATTTTATGAAATTTATTCCATTAAAAATACTACCAACGGCTGGGCATGGTGGCTCAAGCCTGTAATCCCAGCACTTTGGGAGGCCAAGGCGGGTGAATCACTAGGTCATGAGATCGAGACCATCCTGGTCAAAATGGTGAAACCCCGTCTCTACTAAAGATACAAAAAATTAGCTGGGCATGGTGGTGCGTGCCTGTAATCCCAGCTTCTTGGGAGGCTGAGGCAGGAGAATTGCCTGAACCCAGGAGGCAGAGGTTGCGGTAAGCCAAGATCGTGCCATTGCACTCCAGTCTGGGTAACAAGAATGAAACTCCATCTCAAAAAAAAAAAATACTACCAGCTATTACTATTTACAGTAGAATACTATGTAGGTTATGATTATGTCTGTAGAGAAATGCATGATACTAAATAGCTTTCATGTGATATCAGTTATAATTTTGAATGCATGAAAAAAGAATCTGGAAGGATATGCCAAATTTTAACAATGGTGAGCTTTAGGTGTTTAGATTTCATTTTGGTTTGGTTTTTAACTTTTACTTTCTGTTCATTTATACCATTATCAATGTTTTAAATAATCTATAAAGCATACACACACACACACACACACACACACACACACACACAGTATTTATAATCAGAAAAATAATAATGAAGACTTACTAAGTTGTCAAAGTCACAATTACTGGCGTCCAAAGTAGCATGCCTGAGAACTTATTCATATCTTGAATATAAAAAATCCAAAAGAAAATTATTTTCTAAATAATACTTTTTAAATTAACCATTTAGGATGTTGAACTTTCTAAACTGAACTCCTTCCTTATTGAAAAAGAAATAGCAAGAAAAAAAAGTACTAGTTAACTTCATCTCAAATACTCAAATCAACATCATGAAAATCTACTGTAGATCCCCAAGGGCCTAACATTGTTTACTGCAGTATTTAATGACCTTGGATTGCCTTATTTTTTTAATAAAGTAGTGTTTTGAGCTCTTTTATTTACATATTGACTGTTCATTTGCAGTTTTGCGAGGTTGTGTACCTTTGAACATCATTCTCTAATGCTGACAATGCCTTCTCTTGCCTTTATTTTTGCCATCACTCTCTCCTTATTGGTAGAAAAGTGAGTGGAAAGAGCATACATTTTGTAACACAAAGGCTGCATTCGAATTGATATAGGCAGGTAATCATGTTCATCAGCTAATCATTTAACCTCACTTAGAATCTCAGTTTCCTTATCTCTAAAGTGGGCAGGGAGATAATAATAGTACCCAATATGGCTGTTAAAAAATATGGCTGTTAGGGCCAGGCGCAGTGGCTCAAGTCTGTAATCCCAGCACTTTGGGAGGCCCAGGCGGGTGGATCACAAGGTCAAGAGATCGAGACCATCTGGTCAACATGGTGAAACCCCGTCTCTACTAAAAATACAAAAAATTAGCTGGGCATGGTGGCGTGTGCCTGTAATCCCAGCTACTCGGGAGGCTGAGGCAGGAGAATTGCCTGAACCCAGGAGGCGGAGGTTGCGGTGAGCCGAGATCGCACCATTGCACTCCAACCTGGGTAACAAGAATGAAACTCCATCTCAAAAAAAAAAAAAAATATGGTTGTTAAATTAGTTTCAACATATGAAAGCAGTTTTCAAATTGTAAAGCCATATACAAATAATTTTAATCTTTGCAATTCTAAAGTTCTTTGTTTTGATCAGCTATGGCCTTGAAAGCCAGATAAATATATTAAGCAGTATAATTAAGAGTAAAAATAATATATAGTAAATGAGCTTTAAATGTTGTCAGGGGTCTGAATTGAACCAAAAATAGAAAGTTTTATCTAGTCAAAGACATGCATTTTTCCACAACTTTAACATTTCTAAAACTGGAACATGTTTAAGTGATGTCACCAAGATGGCAGAGTAGACGGTAACCACTCATATTCCTCCACAGCAACTAGAATTCTATACGTCTTTATAGTCAAAAGTCTCTCTTCAGGAGCCTCAGGATTCAAACAGGAATTTGTGAAACCTTATTGTCTTAGGCTTCTTTTGAGTACGCAGACCAACACCCAGGTGGCTGATCTGCCCCACCAAGCTTGTTTCTGGGTTCACAGCCAAGTCTCTGAAGGAGTTTGGCTAAAGCTCCATTTGTTCTTGAGCCTGCAACCAAAACCATCTGCCAAAAGGTCCAGAAGGAATCCTGCACACTAGGGCCCTGGGAAAAAGGCTCACCTGCCTGCTGACATTGGTTTCAGCAGTAATCTGAAAGTTACCTTGTGGTACTGTTCTATCCTTCCTCAGCTGATCTCCTTGCTCCGAGCAAGGACCCAGAGGAAGTCACCCATATCCCCCACCCTGGGAGTCTAAGCCTCACAGATGAGCATGCAAACCTCTATCCCACATCAGGTCCCAAGGGGACCTAGTCTCAGCTTTTGCCTCCCTCACTGCAGTTGGGGAACTATCCCATCTGTGCTGAGACCTGTTGGGAGAAACTTACCTGTCTGAGCCAGTGAGACCAGGATTTTAAGCCTTCTTCCCACAGCAGATCCCAAGGGGATCCAGTCTCAGCTCCAGCACCTCTTGCAGCAGTCAGGGAACTATCTTATCTATTCAAGAACTTGCTGAGTGACACACATTCCTCCAAGCCAAGACTAGGCTTTCCAGCGTCTGTCCCACAACAAACACCAAGGGGACTCACTGTAAGCTTTAGTCCCTCTTGCTGTAGTCAGGAAACTATCTCATCTGTACAGATGGGAGATGCATGCCCATCTAAGTCAATGTAACATGCAAATTAGCTTTCATTCCACAGCAGATCCTGAGGGGGCCCAGTCTCATCTCTGGTCCTGCCTGTTATAGTAATGGAACTACCCTCATTGGGCAAGGACCTGCTGAATGACAGTCACCTCTTTAGGCCAATGAGACAGGCCCATCAGCAGAATCTGAAGGAGCCTAGGCTCAACTCTAGTCAGGGACTCATCCACTTGTGCATATGCCTGCTATGAAAAACATTCACCTGAGACTGGGGACAATCTTCTGAACTCAAACTCCCAGCCAGCATTCCCAGAGAGCCTTAGTGGCTTCCTTAGATCTTCCTCAAGTCCCTCTGGGCTGAAAAGGCACATTAATCTGAGAACTTCTTGCAAGACTCACAGCAAGCCTGGGCTTAGACCTTCCTCTCATGCCACAATGACTGCAGTGATCTCAGGCTTAGGGAACACAAAGTTAGTCAACTTAGAACTACTAGAAGGCCGTCTAAAGAAAGGCAGCTGCAAACAAAGCCAGACTGTGAAAACTAAAATACTTAATCCTTCAACATAAAAACATTGTCAGACATCTGAAAGCATCAGGAACATTCAAGGAAAATATAACACTACAAATGGACAGAATAAGGTACCAGAGAATGACCCTAAAGTGATGGAGATATGTGATCATTCAGGCAAATAATTTAAAATAGCTGTTTCAGGAAGCTCAGCAAACCAGGAAAACACAGAGAATCAATTAAGAAACTTATCAGAGGTATTTAACAGAGAAATCAAAATGGTAATTTTAAAAACTGAACAAATATTGGTGCTTCAAAGTACAGTAAATGAAATGAAAAATGCAATAGATATTGACAGCAGAATTGATCAAATGGAAGAATCAGCAAGCTCCAAGATAGACTATTAAAAATATGCAACCAGAAGAGAAAAAAAAAAATAATACTCAAGAGGTTGAGGTGAGAAGACAGCTTGAGCCAGGAAAGTCAAGGCTACGGTGAGCTGTGATCACACCACTGCATTGCAGCCTGGGTAACAGAATGAGACCTGTCCCCCTTCCAAAAAAGAGCCTATTAGAAAAATAATTATTCTTTCTGAACTTTATACAAATAATCAGGCCAAGAATAATAAATCGAATTGGTCTTACCAATTTGTCTTCAGGAAAAATAGAAGACTGGAGAGATAATAATTATGTTTCGAAAACTATGATATGCCTGTTATAAATTCTAATCTCATTAGTTATTCTTGAGTTCTTTCTGTAATTTAGACTGTCTCTGCTTATTCCTGTGAATCAACTGGTGATCTCTGATTGCAGCTCAGAGGAAACAAGAGGTATGGGTAATATGAAAATCTGGATCAATATTCTAATTCTGCGCACATATTGGATTAGCTAGCATTTCTATGTAAGTAAGCTTGGTTCCAATAGTTTCCTTGTTCATAGAAAGCCTTCTTACTTAGTTTACTTAGGAGAATTTTAATTATTTTGCTTTGCTGTTGTGGAACATATTGCCATTGTACTCTTTATGTAGAAATGCAGGAAAAGCATCCTCAATGTTTTCTTAAACAGTTATTAATCTTCCAGAAATCACCTTTTGTCAGAACTCAAAAATTATGAGTGGCCCTCCACATACTGATGCTTTCTGACTAAGCTCCTCTCTACCCTGAATACATGAAATCCTAGTAGTTAGACAGGAACATCACCCTTATTCAGCCTAAAGAATTTACAGAAGAGGGATCTTTGCCCTTCTACAACTCTTAGGATTAAGGGTTTTCTTGTAAAAGGAAGGAGGGAAATGTCAGAGTCATTGGAACCATAGCAACTTCGTCTTGAATAGGGGCCAGGGAAAATAAGGCTAAGACCTACTGGGCTGCATTCCTAGGAGACACAGGATGACATAGGATGTCAGCACAAGGTTCAAGTCACAAAGACCTTGCTGATAAAACAGGTGGTGGTAAAGAAGTTGGCCAAAACCCACCAAAACCAAGATGATGGTCATCCTCACTGTTTGTTATATGCTAATTATAATGTATTAGCATGCTAAAAGACACTCCTACCAGCACCATGACAGTTTACAAATGCTAATGCTATGGCAACATCAGGAAGTTACCCTATATGGTCTAAAAAGGGGAGGAACACTCACTTCCAGGAACTGCCCACCCCTTTCCCAGAAAACGCATGAATAATCCTCCCGTTGTTTAGCATATAATCAAGAAATGACCATAAAAATGGCCAGCCAGCAGCCCTCAAGGCTGCTCTGCCTATGAAGTAGTCATCCTTCATCCCTTTACCTTATTAATAAACTTACTTTCGCTTAAAAAAAAAGTTCTTGAAACAAGTGAAAATGGAAACACAACATACTAAAACCTGTGGTATACAACAAAAGCAGTACTAGCAGGGAAGTTTTTAGCAATAAATGCCTATATCAAAAAAATAGAAATTTTTCCAATAAACAAGCAATTGTTAAACCTCAAGGAACCAGAAAGGCAAGAACAAACCAAACTCAAAATTAGTAGAAGAAAAGCAGTAATAAAGATCAGAGCAGGGCCAAGCACAGTGGCTCATGCCTATAATCTCAGCAATTTGAGAGGCCAAAGCAGGCAGATCACTTGAGGCCAGGAGTTTGAGACCAGCCTGACCAACACGGTGAAACCCTGACTCTACTAAAAAGTACAAAAACATTAGCTGGGCATGATGGCACATGCCTGTGATCCCAGCTACTCAGGAGGCTGAGGTAGAAGAATCGCTTGAACCTGGGAGGCAGCAGTGAGCCAAGAATATGCCACTACACTCCAGCCTAGGCAACAGAATAAGACTCCATCTAAAAAAAAAAAAAATTAGAACAGAAATAAATAAAAGAGACTAAAAATTATACAAAAGATTAACAAAACAAAATCCTGTTATTTTGAAAAAGATAAACAAAACTGACAAAACTTTAGTGAGACCAACTAAGGAAAAAGTTAGAAAACCCAAATAAGTGAAATCAGAAGTAAAAAAAGAAAACATTAAAACTGATACCACAGAAATACAAAGGATCATTACAGACTACTATGAACAACTTTATACCAACAAATTGGAAATCCTCGAAGAAATTAACAAATTCCTGAATACATATAACCTACCAAGATTGAACCATAAAGAAATAGAAAACCTGGATAGACTAATAATGAAAAAGATTAAAGAAGTATTAAAAATAACCCCATCAAAGAAAGGCACAGGACCTGATGGATTCACTGCTGAATCTTAACAAACATTTGAAGAAGAATTAATACCAATTCCATGTAAATTATCTCCCAAATTTGTAGAAGAGAGAATACTTCCAAACTCATTATATGAGGCCATCATTACCTTGACACCAAAACCAGACAAGGACACAACAACAATGAAAGAAACAGCAGACCAATATCCCTGATTAACATAGATGCAAAAAATCCTCAACAAAATACTAGCACAAAACATTTAACAACACATTAAAAATAGCATTCACTTTAATCAAGTGAGATTTTTCTCAGGAATGTAAAAATGATTCAACAGATGCAAATTAATCAATGTATTACATCTCATCAACAGACTGAAGGACAAAATAAATGATCATTTCAATAGATGCTGAAAAAGCATTTTATAAAATTCAAACATCACTTTATAATTTAAAGAAATCTCAAGAAATGAAAAAATATTACATGCTCATGGATTAGAAGAATTAATATTGTTAAAACTGTCTATACTACCCAAAGCAACCTACAGATTCAATGCAATTTCTAACCAAATACCAATGATATTCTTCACAGATAATAATCCTAAAATTCATATGGAATACAGAAGACATTGAATAGCTAAAGCAATCCTAAGCAAAAAGAACAAAGCTTGAGGCATTACATTACCAGATTTCAAACTGTACCACAAGACTATACTAACCAAAACAATATGGTACTATTTATTATATTGACATAAAAACAGACACACAGAATAATGGAACAGAGTAGAGACATCAGAAGTAAATCTATACACTTACAGCCAACTCATTTTTGGCAAAAGTGACAAGAACGTATATTTGAGAAAAGACACTATCTTTAATAAATGCTGCAGGGAAAATTACGTAACCATGTGCAAAATAATGAAACTAAATTCCCAACTTTCACTATATACAAAAATCAAGTCAAAGTGGATTAAAGACTTACATTTAAGCCCTGAAATTATAAAACTACTAGAAGAAAATATATGGGGAAATATGTTGGGGGAAACAACATAGCACATTGGTCTGAGCAAAAATTTTTTGGGTAAGGCCTCAAAAGCACAGGTAAGAAAAGCAAAAATAAACAAATGGAATTATATTAAGCTAAAAAATTTCTGCAAAACAAAGACTATGGAACGGAAGAAATTTTTTGCCAACTATCCATCTGATAAGGAATTAATAAGCAAAATAGGTAAGTAATTTAAACAACTCAATAGCAGAATGATAATAGTCTTGTATTAAAATATTGGCAAAAGACCTGAACAGACATTTCTCAAAAGAAGACATACAAACAACCAACAAGTAAATGAGAAATGCTCAATATCATTGATCATCTGGGGAATGCAAACCAACGTCACAATGAGATGTCATCTCACCCAATTAGAACAGCTGTCATCAAAACAACAACAGATAACAAATGCTGGTGAGGATACAGAGTAAAGGGAGTGCTTGTACACTGTTGGTAGGAATGTGAAATAATACAGGAATTATGGAAAACAACATAGAAGTTCCTCAAAAAATTAAAAACAGAACTACCACATGATCCAGAAATCCCACTGCTGTGTATATATCCAAAAAAAAAGGAAAGAGTTTATTAAAGAGGTACCTGTACTCCCATGTTTGTTGCAGCACTGTTCATAATAGCAAAGATGTGGAATCAACCTAAGTGTCCATCAACAGATGAGTGAATAAAAAAACTTTGGTATATATACACAATAAAATACTATTCAGTCATAAGAAAGAATAAAATCCTGTCATTTACATGGAACTCTAATTCATTATACAAAGGGAAATAAGCCAGGCATGGAAAGACCAATATCACATGGTCTCACTCATATGCAGGAGCTAAGAAAGTGGAATTCATGGAGGTAGAGAGTACAACAGTGGTTACCAGAGGCTGGGAAGAAAATAGTAAAATGAAGAGAAGTTGCTTAGTATGTACAAAAATATAATTAGTTAGAAAAAAGTAAGTTCTAGCATTTGATAGTATAATAGGAAAATTATAGTTAACAATAATTTATTTTATATTTCAAAATAGCTACAAAAGAAGAATTGTAATTTTCCCCACACAAAGAGAAAAAGATGTTTGAGGAGATATATATCAAAATTACCCTGATTTTATCATTATGTATTATAAATTCCTATATCAAAAAATATATGTGCCCTATTAAAAATATATCAATTAAAAAGTACAACAAAATAAAATTGGAATGTGTCTAAAACTGGTGGTGTCTTATAATTGCTGTGGCCTGGTGGCAGCTGTAATGTCATTGCCTGCTCCATTGCAAATGTCAAAAGCAACATCCTCAAAACTTGCAAAATGGGTATCTGCAGCTCGGAAGAAAGTTCCAGATTAATGAGTGAAGCATTATTTGAAATAATGCTGTGACATCAATTTTCCTAATGGTACAAAGGATGATATTGTGAGAAATGACAGGGATATGGATGGCTATGAGTCCAAACATGATCCAGAAAATGTAAACAATTATTTATGTTCATTTTTAAGGTATGAATAAAATGGACATATAATTTTAAACTGTCAAAAATGACTTATAAAGCTCTGCCAGTATGTATAAAATACAATGCAAACTTATATGAAAACATTATCATTTTATTGGCAGCATTTTTCTCTCTTGTTTATATCAACAATAATAATGTATCTGACAATCAGTGGCATCTTAGAAACAATGAAATAGCTAAATGTCTAGTTGGTTTTGTTTTGTTATCATTTTTTAAAAATCGTGTTATCCTGAATATTTCAGCATACTCTCCTAAAAATAAAGACATTCCCCTATAAAATTGTGATACTCTTTTCATATCTCAAAAGCTGAGCAATACTTCCATAATGTCATCCAACATCCAGCCCATGTTCAAATGCCTCCAATTGTCCAAAAAGGTCTTTCATATGTTTAAACCAATATTCAATCAAGTCTCCTGCATTGTATTTGACTAAAATCGTTCTTATTATTAGCACTGTGTAATAAGGACTCAGTAGAGACAAATTTATTTTACCCCTCCCCTCGAATCTTTCTTCATCTTGCTTATTTTATGGAACTCACTTAAGGTAAGGAATATTTAGCAGCCTTATATTTAAAAAAAAAAAAAAAGGAAGAAGAAGGAAGAAAGAAAAGAAAGAAGAAAGAAGGAAGAAGAGGAAGAAGAAGAAGGAGAAGGACGAGGAGCAGAGAGAGAAGAAGAGAGGAGGAGGAGGAGAAGGAGGAGGAGGAGGAGGTGGAGGAAGAGGAGGAGGAAGAGGAGGAGGAGGAAGAGGAGGAGGAGGGGGAGGAGGAGGGGGAGGATGAGGAGGAGGAGGAAGAGGAGGAGGAGGAGGAAGAGGAGAAGGAGGAGGGGGAGGAGGAGGAGGAGGGGGAGGAGGGGGGAGGAGGAGGAGGAGAAGGAGGAGAAGGAGGAGGGGGAGGAGGAGGAGAAAGAAAGCTCTGCTCATTTGGCATCCATATTTTCTTTTACTGAGTTTTTTAATCCTTCTGAGATAAAATTAAATGAAAGGCCATTTCAAGCAACTTTGGTTTGCAGCAGGACCAGGTTGTTCTTAACGCACCAATTAAATTCCTCTCTGGGGTAAGTACTTATGTACAGGAGAGGTCCCAGATATCTGAACACGGGTTGCCTTTTGATAGTTCAGTATACTATTCTCTGAGCGTTAGGGGTTTGGGTAATTTTGAGTAACCTCCTTACTTTTATGAAATATCCAAATCTTCCTGTTGCCACTTTGAAAATAGCTCCCTCCACATTTCCTTTAGATTGGAGTTGGTGCTTTGAACATGATGTTCATATCTCTGGAAAGAACAGCCTCTCTCGATGAATAAAAATATTCCTCTTCAGAAAAGAACTTGCTGTTCCACTATTATATAAAATGTTTCAGTGCTGGTGTGAAAAGGATGTATAGACTTGTGGGTAGTGTACGGACTAAAAAACAAAACAAATTGCGCGTTCCAGACAGCAAGAAGTGATCCCTGCATATTCTTGTTGTGCTTCTCATTTATCTTAGAGCGAAATAAAATGAGATTGGAGGGCGGGGGTGGTAAAAGGACTTTAAAAGCCATATAGTCTCATTCCTAATATCAGGTATAATAATACTTCATTGAAATTGTCTGGCAACCCTAGCTAAGTGAGTTGTATGTTTCTATTTTAAGTTTTTCAGAATGAGTTGTTTTTTTTTTTTTTTTTGCTTCTAGTTATATGTAGGGCTTTCTATAACATGTCTAAAGAGTAGAATTCTATATGGGTAAAGTTTTACTGCTTATTTTTTTTTACAAAAGAATGGTAACTGTGGCAATAATTTTGTTAATTAGCTCAATTTAATCATTTCACATTTTAAACATATATCAAAACATCACATTGAACCCCATACATATATGCAATTATTATTTGTCAATTAAAAATAAAATTAAGAAAAAAACAATATATTCCTTTTTCAGCTGCTATGAGCAATAAACTAACCAGAAATGTGTAATACAGGGTGCTTTCTGATCATTGATTTAGTATGACACCCCTATTATGAAGATTTACTTATTTTCACAATGAATAAGTCTTAATCTCCACACAACTGACATGTCATTAAATATAATAAAATAACAATCTCTGTTAACCAACATCTCGCCTTTCTTCTGTTTCTACTATACCCCTAAATAGAAAAATATTATTCAAAAATGTGATCTTGAAATAGAAGATTTCTAGATAATATGTCTAAGAGTCATTATCACTGCCAAGCAGGGGCATCTCAATGAATAAGCCAGGTCAAGACCATTTCTATTTTTTCAGGTTTGCAGTGCAGAATTTAAAAAATACCAAAATATGGTTTTGAAACTGATATATGTAAAAGGTTTACATTTAACAAATTCTTGTGTTCTAGAAAATTCAATCATGGGACATGTGACCTATCTTGGAGACAATTTCAAAAATATGTTTTTGAAGCCCAACATTATGAAACACCCTAGACTCTCAACTTCCAGTCTCTTGTAAGCTGTGCTAATCATATATTCACTTCATTAAGTACATGGACCTTTGATACCTATATAATCCTCACCTCCTGTAAACTATTTGTTGTGATTCCCTCATCACGTTTGTATGTAAACATGTGCCATGGTAAAGTATCAAACATTGACATCTACAGCAATAAAAAAAAAATTGAAAAAAAGTGTCAGAATATTGTGCTAAACAACTTTTGCTAGGGACAATAATTTTCTGTGTTAAGCATAGCATTTTAATTCCACAGAGACCATGAAAAATTATGTGCAAATAAATTAAGAGTTTTAAAATCCACAGAAATATTGATATTTCATCTTTTTTTAATTTACAAAGAAGATTTTTCTTTTTTCTTTTTTCTTTCAGTTCTGGGGTACAGATCATGCAGATTTGTTACATAGGTGTACACATGCCATGGTGGTGGTTTGCTGCAGACATCACCCCATCATCTACATTAGGTAAGGGAATAAGTTCACTCAGCTCCCTGATTTTTACCCATCTCTGTCCATCAATAAACATATCTTGATTTCCACTCATTCTTATCATCTCTCTCCAGTCTCACAATAAGGTTTATCTTATCTCAAGTCCCCACATAATCCTTCAACCTGTGCTTTAAATCTTACTCTCTTCTTCCTTAGAGACCTCACAACATCCTCTTCTTTTGGCATTTTCAACAGCTCCCTTTACTACTTTCTTTCCCTTCATATAGAAATAAACATAAATCTCTCTCTCATTTAAAAAAAAAAGCTGTAATTTCGGGGTCTCCCAGCCATCATCTAATTGTTCTGATTTCCCCTTAACTAATTTTTAAATAGGTAATCTACACTTTCTCCTTCTCTTTCTGCTCTCACCCTAGAGCTGTAAAATTTCTATATCTTTCTAGGGAATTTTTTCTCACAGGTTAAGCAGTTACTCGATTATTTCTAATGAAATGAACACTTGTCAGCCTTGATTTTACTTTATGAATATGTAGACATCTGGACCAAATTTTATTGAAATTGTCTCCTGTAAGACTTCCATAATACAATTCTTGCCTGTTTTCCCATCAGTATCTGTGGTCATTTCTCAACCTCCTTCACAGATTCAATTTCTTTCAGTTAAGTGAAGGTATTTCTCAGAGTTTCATCTTTGTCCTTCCTTTCATTTCATCATATTCTGTTTCCCTGGGTGGCACCATCGACTCTTATAATTTCAAATATACTGTACTGATAAAGCACAGATCTATGTTTCTAACCTTGATGGCTAAATGCCCTTTATGCTTTTCTGTCTGCTTATTTCAGGGTGACAAAATCACTCAGTACTTTACTACCATATGTCCTCCTTTATCAATGAGTGGAACCACCTTTCCTAACCCAGAACACAGAAGTTATGCTCAACTCTTCCCAGTCCCTTGTTTTTCACAAATCACTGAGTCCTAATCAGGGCTCACAGAAGGTCTCTTTGTTCTATCAGCTGCTCTTCACCTGCACAGCTCCTGATGCTTCCCAACCCTGCCACTTATATTAGTAACTTAGCTCCTCTCCCTTCCCCCAGCTTCATTGCCTTCAATATTTTCACAAAAATAACAGGTTGATCCTTCTAAAATGCAGAGCCAGTCAAGCTATTTCCCATTTCCTCCCATGCTTAAAACAGGTCATCGAATTCCCCATCTTCAAAATGAAATACCGACTCCTGAGCTTGGCCCTCCACAGTCTGTTACCGCCAATTCCTACAGCCTCATCTTACGAAATTTGCCTTGTAGCCCACATTTTAGTCATACTGAAATGCATATACAGAGTACTGACATTTCAATCAGGTTGAAATGAATGTTTTGAATGAATTTCTGGGGAAAAATATGCTCTTTTAAACATTTGCACTTCTGCACATCCTCCTCATTTGACTCAGCTTGAACATCACCCAGGAAGCTGTGCCTGTTTTCCCTTAAGGGACTGAGAAAATTCTCTGTTTGTATATTCTCATGCAATCACATTGAACTAAATCTCAGCTACAACATCGTTTTATTATTTTATATAGTCAAATATGTGTTCCCTAGACAGTTAGGTTCGATGTTCCTTGAGGTTGTAGAGCATATTTTCTTCTTCCTACTCACATTGTCTTTTGCAATGTCTGGCACATATTTGTACTCTATCAATGCTGAATGAATGAACTCAAGCAGTACTTACTAGTACTCTTTTGTGGTTAGTAATGTGATGAAGCATGTACATGATCTAATTTAAACCTAAAAGTGTTTCACTTTGTATAGACGCATAGAGAGATGTGGAAACAGAAACCAAATCACAAATCTCTTAAGTTGTTCTTCTTATTGTAGACACTAACATCCTTGTCCTTAATTTTGCATGTGTGCCCACACAAACATACGATGTTTCTCATTCTGTAGAAATGCTCTCTTAGGGAGCATCAGGCAAACTAAATTATTTAAAATACTTCTGTGAAGGGGAGAGACTGTTATTGTAATTAGGTACATGTAACTAGAACATGCTAGACAAAAAAGTCTTAGGTAAGAAAACGGTATTCTATTGATATTTTGGGGAGTATAATTCTCTTTAAATAATATTATTTTTAAAAGAAACAATATATAGATAGCTCATTAAGACATTATTTTACTTTTTAAAACATTTATTTTGGATTCAGGGGTACATGCACAGATGTGCTATATAGGTAAACTGCATGTCGCAGGGGTTTAGTGTACAAATTATTTTGTCACTCAGGTAATAAGCATAGTACCTAATAGGTAGTTTTTTGATCCTCACCCTCCCCACACCCTCCACACTCAAGTAAGCCCCAGTGTCCATTGTTCCCTTCTTGGTGTCCATGTATACTCAAGGTTTAGCTTCCACTTATAAGGGGGAATGTGCAGTATTTGATTTTCTCTTCCTGAATTAGTTTGCTAAAGATAATGGCCTCCAGCTCTATCCATGTTCCTGCAAAAGACATGATCTCATTTTTCATGGCTGCATAGTATTCCATGGTATATGTGTACCACATTTTCTTTATTCTATTTCCCGTTGATGGGCAGGCAGGTTGATTCCATGTCTCTGCTATTGTGAATAATGCTGCATTGAACATACATATGCATGTGTCTTTATGATAGAATGATTTATATTCCATTGGGCATATAGCTAGTAATGGTATTGCAGGGTTGAATGGTAATGTTTTAAGTTCTTTGAGAAATCACCAAACTGCCTTCCACAATGGCTGAACTAGGTTATATCCCACTAGCACTGCATAAGTCTTCCCTTCTTTCACAGCCTCTCCAGCATCTGTTATTGTTTTCCCTTTTTAGTGATACACATTATGACTGGTGTGAGATGGTATTTCATTGTTCTTTTGATTGGCATTTCTGTAATTATCAGTGACACTGATATTTTTTTCATATGACTGTCAGCTGCTGATATGTCTTCTTTTGGGAAGTGTCTGCTTATGTCCTTTGCCCACTTTTTAATGTTGTTGTTTGTTTTCTTTCTTGTAAATTTGTTTAAGTTCCTTAGAGATTCTGAATTTTAAACCTTTGTCAAGTACATAGTTTGTCAAAATTTTCTCCGCTTCTGTAGGTTGTCTGTTTACTCTGTTGAGTTTCTTTTGCTGTGCAGAAGCTCTTTAGTATAATTAGGTACCATTTGTCAATTTTCAGTTTTGTTGCAATTGCTTTTGGCATCTTTGTCATGACTTCTTTGCTGGGTCCCACGTCCAGAATGGTATTTCCCAGGTTATCTTCCAGGGATTTTAGAGTAAACCATTATTTTAAATAATCAAATGCATCTTTGAGACTTCAAGGATTATTAAAAATAACATACTTCAACCTCTTTATATATTAAAGGAATTAAGGCTTATAGGGTAAAAACAGCTTGCATAAAACTGTACAGCTTAAAAATGGAAAAGTCAAAAGATGTTGGAACATTGAAAATTAGGTACGGCTCATTCCTTTATTGTAAATGATAGGGTTAATTTAAAATACTCTGGCTTCTAGGATTTTCTCTGCAACTTTAAAGCCTCAGTTAGATATTTAAAACCAAAATGAAGAGCAGTGATTCTATGTAGTACCCCCTAATGACTATTTTATTTGGCAATTCTATTTATTTTATTATCACTTTATATACAAATTTAAAAACAAATGTATCACTCTATTTGAGTGTAACGGGTGTTGCAGGGGCAGTTTACATGTCATCTGCTTTCAGCATTAAGCTCCTGACAAGCAGAATCTCAGGACATACAACTTATGTGCCATTAAAGCGTCAGGGTCTCTTAATGAAGTACAAACCTAAAGCTAGATAAGGCCAACCAGCACCTAATCACTCTGAGGAAAACTAAACCACAAAAGGTAATATCTTGAAAAACTATTCCTACTAATATAGAGATACTATATCTGACACACAGAATCTGGGTCAAGAAATGATTTTTTAAGTGACAGAACTGTCTGTAGTAAGATCATTTCCACTCCTACTGCATTGTTTTTCTTTTCACTAATGCTAATTCAATACAGACAATGCAAATTAACCTTAGATCTCACTTTTAATTATTTTAAATGAGGTATTATATGATGAGCAATAGTTGAGACATTTTAGATGAATTTTACTGACTCAGGTCACTAAGTACTCTTCCTTGTTTCCCTGAAATGTTTTATATTCTAGAAAATATTTGATGTTCATGTTATAATTACTTATTCTTATTCATAAAGATAATGAAAACTCCTACAACTTACATGATGTGACACACAATTCACAAACTGCTTTCATATAGATTTCACACAATCTCTACAATCCTATAGTATTTTTATTTTTTTATTTCACAGAGTGTTAGGAAGCTCAGGGATATTATATTAATTTGGAAGTTCACATAATTATAAGTGGGTAGATCCTGAAGTTGATCTTATATTTTCAGACACCAGGTCCAGTGTTCTGTCCACTACTGAATTTTGTGATGTTGTTGACAGCATAATATTAGAAATGGAGTAATGCAGTTTTTTTTCCAATGAAGTTATTCAAAGCATATCAATTTTGGCTTCTAATTGCATTTTCTTTATCAAAATATGCTTCTATTCTAAGAAAAAAGTTTCCAAATTTTGGATTCACTGAAAAAAAAACAGCATTAAATAACGGATAAATAAACTGCAAAGAAAGAAGAGAAAAGAAAGGAAGGAAGGAAAAAAGGAAGAAAGAAAAAGGAAAGAGGGAAGGAAGGTGGGAGGGGAAAAAGGAAGGAAGGAAGGAAGAAAGGGAGGGAGGAAGAGAAGGAGGGGAAGGGAAGGGAATAAAGAGGAAAGATGGTGGAAGGAAAAGGAAAGAAAGGAAAGAAAAAGGAGAGAAAAAGGGAAACATCAGGCATTTCAATGCCAAGAAAGTTGTACATTAGATATTTAAACAGTCTACCTTTTAAACTCTCTACATCTTCTTAGCAAACCCTATGAAAACTTATTTGTATGTAAATATGTATGGTTTTCTAGGGCAAAGAACATAAAGCTTTCATCCATAATAGTCCATGGTAGTATTACCAAAGGAGACCACTATCTGAAATAAGGAACTATTTGTGCAGGAGATGGAGAAAATAACAGAGCAAATTCTTCTAAGAGTAAAGGAGCAGCTAACTGATCTGTTAGCTGCTTCTTTACTCCTAGAAGCAACTGAGGGTAGAGGGAGGGATCTATGAAACTCATGGAATTTGAACTTAGTCTTGAAAGATGGACTGAATTTCAAGAGGAAGCAGGGAAAAGAGGGCATTTTATGCTAACAGAAAAGCAGGAACAAATAATACAAAAGAAAAATGAATATTTTGGAAAGCAGATATTTCAACATCTGTTGAACGGTTCCGGTGAGTCGGAGTGCTTAACAAGGGGCACTGATCAGAAAGCAAGTCAATTTTCAAGCCCCATTCCTGGTTTCCCACTTTGTAGTTTTTCTTGGTTCTTATATATAAAGGATAGGCCATAGTTCTATTCTGTTATAGAAGGACTGTAACTTCTTGTTAAATTAATCTATGCACACTTCCTACCTCACTGTAATAAACCATTTGGTAATTTCTTCCACTAAAGAAATCAAATTATTTTCCTGTAAGTATATAGCCAGAGCATTTCTCAAAGAATATAATGACAAAAAAAGGATAATCCTTGCCTTTGTTATTGTAGATTCTAATTATAAGCCTTTTTAACAAGCTGAGTTAACATCCCAATCTAGCCCATTCTTGTTTCTCTTTGCATGTGTTTTACTCATTAAGCCACCTGAAACTTTTCCAATTCATAGAATTCAAGAAAACTAGGTTAACAAAAAACATGTGTCAAGAGTAATTTATTTTATCTCTAAATTTATTTAAATGTATTTTTTAATACTGTCTCAGTCCAGCACTTTACAGATTTATAAAGAAAGAATTGACTATTAAGGGGAAGTAACTTTAGAAACAAGGATCATTGGTTACATGAGCTTTAAATTCCTTCTCTAAAAATTCTGCTTTATATGTTCTCAAATTATTTTCTCTTTAGAGGACAATAATTTGTTACATGCTTGGTTCTTTTTAAATTGATTTAATATGTTTGCTAGATTATTAGATGGTTTGTAGTTGCAACTTATGTGGAGATTCAGTTCTAAAATCAGAACTGAATCAGTTCTGAAATAGAAGGTGAAAATCCCATTTACTAATTATCAAATGCCAACTGAAAATAGTCTCTACCAAAGATAAACAAATGGAAACTCATAAATTATAGAATAAAAATGCATTGAGTTACAAATTGCTAATTTAAAGTGCCATTTGATGAAGCTTTATTATATATTTAATTATAGGAATCTCACTGATAGTGTATAAATAGAAAGCATACTAAGAAATTATACTCTTTGTGTCAAAAATTGTTGAAATTGTGCTGATTTATTATCCAGTTTCTCTTACCTCTAAACTCTCTATACTGTGTGATGCTGGGGCTCACAGCAAACTATGATCCCCAGTTGGGGAACTGAATTTCTGCCAGTAGGCAGCATAATGGAGTAACAGTGGGAGACGTGGGGAGAGGGACAAGGAGCTTCCTCCTGTCTTACTTCTTTCCCTTGGAGCTATGCTTCCCCTGGTCAAGCCTGCAACTTCTTTCTGTATTCGCTAAACCAGCCACATAGGTCCTTTGTCTTCACTGTTTCTTCTTTATCCCAGGCTCTTCCTGTACCTACTATTCTAGGTCACCAGTTTTACCTTTCTGCTCTTTCAGCTCATCAGTATCTGTGTCATAATACCCCAAAGCAAATCGACTCTATTTTAAATTCCTAATATGGTTTCCGTTTTCCCATCAGGACTCTGACTTATACTAGAAATGATTTCCAAATGAATGCTAGTCTGACGCTTTGGCATCTTCTACAATAACCACAAAACAAGGTTGAAGAGAAGATTCAGAAAAAGCCAAAGACAGTGTCTCACCCTTTGCAATCAAAAAAGAGTACAGACACAAATATGTACTGAATCCAGTGAGCAAAAAATGTATTCTCTGAAGTTACCCAAGGCAAAACAAAATTGTCTAGATGTCAATCACTCTGAGATGTGGAAGTGAAAGGAGGGCAATTTTATAAGAGAGCTTTCCACTAAACACTAGGCCAAAAGCGAGGGAGGGGGAAGAAGGGCGCAGGCAAGGAGGTAAAGATGAAGAACAATTTTATCTTCTTCACTTTGAGAGCTTTGACATTATTTTATGCTTTTCAGCTTCAAAAATTGCCTTGTTCATAAAAGTTTCATGGGTAATTTAGGTATTTTCTGCAAAAAAAAAAAAATACAGAATATATAATGAGTTTCTGAGTTCAGAAGTTTTCTCCATTAGCAACTAATGTCTAATTCCTCTCAAAAAGGCACCTCAGATATTTTGGTCCCTTTCAGCTACTTGCATTCTCATTCAAGCGAATAGCTAAATGAAAACTGAGCACCATCATTTTAATGTACCCTTGAGAATAAAGGCAATGTTATTTTAAATGTTAAATATTTTAGTTCCAGAAACCAACATGGCACTTGAATTTCTTTTAGAATAAAGAAAATAAATATCTCTACTTGGCCATCCATTAATTGTACTTGGGCCACAATTTCATGGCAACTCCCAGCATAAGCCACTGACAAGTGAGTTGTAACACAGTTGTTCTAAGGATTCCAATAATCACAGTCACAACGAAACCTCACTGAACACTGCTGACACAAGCAACATATAGACAATTAAAAGTAGCCAAAGACTTGGCCGGGCACAGTGGCTCACACCTGTAATCTCGGCATTTTCAGAGGCTGAGGCAGGTAGATCACCTGAGGTCGGGAGTCCGAGGCCAGCCTGACCAACATGGAGAAACCCCATCTCTACTAAAAATACAAAATTAGCCAAGCATGGTGGCGAGTGGCTGTAATCCCAGCTACTTGGGAGGCTGAGGCAGAATTGCTTGAACCCGAGAGGCAGATGTTGTGGTGAGCCGAGATCATGCCATTGCACACTCCAGCCTGGGCAGCAAGAGTGAAGCTCCATCTCCAAAAAAAAAAAAAAAACTAGCCAAGGACCTCTTAAATAGGGAGACATGGATATCCTAAAGATGTTAGAAATAAGCTGAACTTCCCTACTCATCTATAAGTGTGCAGGCAGATCAATTAGTTCTTTATGTTGATATATTTAGTGGCAGATTATTGCAGGAAAATAGTTTGGGCCCTGCTCATTCTGGTTTTTTTTTTCCAAATACAATAATATCATTTCATATTTTTAGAAGAATGTACAAATCCTTTCCACATCTCTTATCTATCTTGATCCACACAGAAGCAATTCTCTGACTTGACAGGCAAATACATACATGCTCTTGGAGGTGAAGCCTCAGGTTTGATCCCACGGATGTTCAACAGGAGTCAGTACTGAGCAGTCAGAATCATCAGCAAGCTGGGAAATGCGGTCATCAGTATTCTCAAACAAAAATGGTATACTCAGGGTTTAAGTTCTAATGTTTCAAGGGAAAAATAAGTTTTACTACATATGTCAGAGGATAAATAATTTCATCCAGACCCAAGCAATTCTTTTGTCCTATATTCACAAGGAAATAAAACTAGATTATCAAGTTACATACACTCCTTTGGAGCCAAAGTCTTTCTTGCAAAGTAGAAAGTCCAAATAATGAGAATTATGATTTGACATGACCTGAAACTCTCCTTGGATTACTCACATGTAACAGATGTTAATGGCATTCTACAAGCTAAAAAGCAATATAAACTAAAGCAGAACTACAGGAGATAAGCATTTTCAAGATCTCAGCATAGTTTAGGCCAGTGGTTTTCAAAACATGGTTCCTATACCAGCAGCATCAGTTTGTTTAGGACCCCGTAAGAAAATACCTAAACTAAGTGGCTTGTAAGCAACAGAAACTTATTTCACTCAGTTCTCAAGGATGAGAAGTTCAAAATTAAGGAGCTGGCAAATTCGGTGTCTAGTGAGGGTCTACTTCCTGGTTCATAGCCAGCTTCTCACCATATCTTCACATAGAGGAAAGAGGAAGGGAACTCTGTTGGACCCCTTTATTATAAAGTCACAATCACATTTGTGAGAGATTCACCCTTATAATCTAGTCACCTCCCAAAAACATGAACATTAGGACTCAATAAATGAATTTAGGGGAAACACATTTTATACATAGTGTTCAGCATCAATTGGATACTTGTTAGTAAAGCAAATTTCTGAGACCTACTGAGTCATTAATTTTGAGGAGGTACCCAGATATTGATATTTTACAAATGCCTCCAGGTAACTGTGATGTATGTTTAAGATTCAGAACCTCTGGGGTAACAGAAAAAAAAATCTCAAGGTCAAATTTGCATTAGTAAACAGACTCAACTGTCTGCTGGGTCACACTGGGTAATTTATCATATTGTAAATTTCTTCTTCAGCAAAATGAAAATAATATTTTCTCTCTGTATTATTTTCAAATTTTAAATAGTCATAACAGCCAGTGTTCCTCTGCTAAAACTCAGCACAGAAGTGCCCCAATGAGAGAAGAGAATCAAACAACCACTCCACAAGAACGTTACTACTAAAATGAAATTACATGGAAACCTGCTTCGACTTGAGCAAATTTTGGGCCATAAAAGTTTAAAAACCACAGAGGTTGCCAAAAGACTCCACACAGAGAGGGCCATTCTGTAAGAGGACCAAGCATGGTTTATGCATTGAGGTAGAACCCAGGCCTCATCCATATTTCATTACTCCTTTGGAGAGTGAATGCACGAGATTTCAGGCCATAAATAATTTACCTAAACACCCACAGATCTTCTAAGTATTAGGGCTGTTCTTTCAAATAGACCAAAACCTGTGAAAATTTGCCAGAGACAGTCAGCCATGCCCAGAAGCAAAAGCCGTTCCTTAATGAGAGCAAGGCCAGCAATGGAATTGTAATAGCATTCCAGGACTAATTTCATTCCTGGAAATGGGATTTTCTCATGCTCTTCCCACAGAGTCTAGAAGGCCTCGGACCCTCACCCTAGGTCTTCCTAATGGCTTCTAGAACAGATCTAATCTTGCTAGTCTCTAGCTTCAGAAATCTAACTTTTCAGAATCTCATCCACACAATTCCAACTGTTTTTTCTGACCTCAGAGGGTTAGATTTAACTCTTTCTTCCTACTACAGTGGAAGGAAGGGACACAGACACTATTCTTGGAGATAGGATCTCCAGGATTGATGATTTCCCCAAAAGGTCCAGTGGCTGATAGAAGGAGCCTCTTTTTCTTTAAGAAAATTTCAGTGTGTCTTTAATTGTGAGCATTTCCCTTCACTTGAAGCCCCAAACCCTAAGATGATTCCTGGCATTAAGATGATTTAGGGGCCAGGTGCAATGGCTTACACCTGTAATCCCAGGACTTAAGGAGGCTGAGGCGGACAGATCATGAAGTCAAGAGATCGAGACCATCCTGGTCAACATGGTGAAACCCCATCTCTACTAAAAATACAAAAATTAGCCAGGCATGGTGGCATGTGCCTGTAATCCCAGCTACTTGGGAGGCTGAGGCAGGAGAACTGCTTGAACTTGGGAGGTGGAGGTTGCCCTGAGCCGAGATCATGCCATTGCTACTTCATTCTGGGTGACAGACACCGTCTCAAAAAAAAAAAAAAAAAAAAAAGAGGACTTAGGGACCAGGCCAGGTGCAGCAGTTAAAACCTGTTATGCCAGCACTTTGGGAGGCTGAAGCTGGCAGATCACTTGAGGTCAGGAGTTCAAGATCAGCTTGGCCAACATGGTAAAACCCCATCCCTACTAATAACACACAAATAAAATAGCTGGGCGTGGTGGCAGGTGTCTATAATCCCAGTTACTTGGAGGCTGAGGCAGGAGAATCATTTGAACCCAGGAGGAGGTTGTAGTCAGCTGAGATCGCACCACTGCACTCCAGCGAGGGTAAGAGAGCCAGACTCTGTCTCAAAAAAACAATAATAATAAAAAGATTTAGGGCTATAGAATTTGCTATGGTATCCACAATGTCCCCAGAATCTGTTCAGCTGCTTAGCAATATATCAGGCGCTCCAAAGTTAAGAAATTCCAAATCATTTGTGAATTCTGATGGAGCCCGGAATTGTTTCTGTAGCTCACAGTAGGTATAGGAACACTCAGTGATTAACCCTAGGTCCTTCTCTGAAGCCCAGGTTGTCCAGAAACCTCACGAGTTTCCTCCTCCATCATGTGAGGGTGTGTGCACCCTGGAGGCAGAATCAGCACCTGAGCTACTTCCAGGTTCAGAGACGGTGCCCAGGCTGCCCCCTAGAGCTGATTGCCCCCAGAAATCTTTTACTTCATCTTCTCATGGAAAAAAATTCCAGGGAGAGTATAGCCCTAACTGCCCCTGGAAGCACTGAAATCCAAGATAGAGATCCTAAAGATTTCTTTAGCTTTTCTGGAGTAAGTAGAATCTGTCACATGGCCTCAGCTTAGAATAAAACCCAGCAGTCATTAGCAATATTCCTATTGAGTTTATAGATGACTGTGAAGATCTCAAAGTTGGCACAAAGATTCACAGATCAACTCTGGGTGGGGTTAAGGCTATCAAGAATTAGGCATAAACCTGCAATTACAGACTGTGTTCTGGCCACATTCAGAGACCCTTAATTCTGAGACCTCTAGAAACGTGTGCTAGTACTTCTCTAGGACAGGGAAAAAGCCCTCTATATACCAACTCCTAGGCTTGAGAAGTTAATAATAATGAAATGGAGAAAGTTTCTAGGGGAATTTGGCCAGCTTCTTGGGAAATGTTGACTTTATGTAAAAAAACACCATATGTCTGAATATTTATCTCAGTGTCAGGTACCTGATGTTAGAGGTTTTTACTACAAAAACAAACAAGAACAACAAAATCTTATAGCTACCCCAAAACCCTATTATTCCCACAGTGAGACATCCAAAGAAGAAATGCCTCAAGGCATACACAGAGGGCTGAATGCTTGTGTCCCTCAAAATTCATATGTTAAAATCCTAGTTCCAAAGTGATATATTTAGAGGTGGGAACTTTAAGAATAATTAGGTCATGAGGGTGGAGTCCTCTTAAGTAGGATTAGTGCCCTTACAGAAGGAACCCTCTTACCCTCTTTCTGCCATGTGAGCCTACAATGAGAAGTCAATAGTCTACAGTGGGAGGAGGGTCCTCGCCAGAACTCTACAGTGCTGGCACCTTGACCTTGGCATTCTAGCCTCCAGAACTGTGAGAAATCAATTTCTGTTGTTAAAAGCTACTCAGTCCATGCATGGTAGTTGGCTACAGCAGCACAAGTTGACTAAGATAGTACAAACCATCCCTTACAGTACAGAGGGCCTTCACTGGATAAGACCCAAATGTCTTCCAAGGACCTGGGAATCTGCCGAGCCATCCTGTAGTCAATCTCACAAAGGTTACTGTTAAGTTTGCATCAGATTTATTACTTCCCTAACAAAGGTCTGCAAAACCAGCTATTTTTTCTTACTTTTACTCAAAAGTAAAATATGTTATAACAATTCTAAAAGAAATACAGTTGTTTATAAAGTAAAACTAGGCCAGGTGCGGTGGCTCAAGCCTGTAATCCCAGCACTTTGGGAGGCCGAGGCGGGTGGATCACGAGGTCAACAGATCGAGACCATCCTGGTCAACATGGTGAAACCCCGTCTCTACTAAAAATATAAAAAAAATTAGCTGGGCATGGTGGCGTGTGCCTGTAATCCCAGCTACTCAGGAGACTGAGGCAGGAGAATTGCCTGAACCCAGGAGGTGGAGGTTGCAGTGAGCCGAGATCGTGCCATTGCACTCCAGCCTGGGTAACAAGAGCGAAACTCCATCTCAAAAATAAATAAATAAATAAATAAATAAATAAATAAATAAATAAAGTAAAACTAGTTTTCTCCCTTCTCCACTTTCTCTAGGAAAATCTGATGTGTATTTTTGTATTATTTTCTATGATATATAAAACATGTAACTAATATATAGAATATTATGTATTTAACAAATTATGTCATAAACATACACACACATATATTCAACTGTTTCCAGGTTCATTTGTTTCACCTTGTTTTAGATCAATGTTTCAGTAGCTATTTTCTACCTTGTCTTTCTCCACCATCACTCTTCCTCCATAATCTTCCTTTTCATTGGTAAGTTAGGTAATCATAGGGAACTTTCACAACAACCCTCCTACCAACAACTATGTTCAGATTCTCTGCCTTCTCTCCTGTTCCTATGGCTGCCAGGACACTGTCTTCTCCTGGTTTTCTTCCTTTACAATGGGTCACTCATTCTCAGTCTGGATTCTGGTTCCTCCTTATATTCCCAAGTTCTGAACTGCAGACTGCCTCCAAGATGCATCCATAGACCTCTTATTTTCTCAAGAGACATCACTCTCTAGTGATCTGGTCCAGTTTTGTGGGTTTCAGTGCCATACCTACACTGATGCTTCCAAATCTCCATATGGAACCTCTTTCCTAAATCTCAGAGTAATGTGTTGATTTGCCCACCTCAAATCTCCACTTGGAGGTCTAACAGGTCTCTCAAAGTTACCATGTCTGATCTCCACTGTCTCCTCTCTCCAGTTGCTACTGTTGTTTTCATCATAGCAGCATCATAGTAAGTTTTACTATCTGGTAATGCAGGAATCCCTCATTGTTATTTGTCAATATTTTCTTCAGGTTCTATTGAAAAATGGCATAAGTGCTCATACTGGGTTCACAAAGATAAAATTTTGAGCAAGTCACTTCCCCTCTCTAGGACGTATTTGGAAAATTGGGTCAATAGTTTTCAGTTGTCTCATGGCAGTTGAGACATGTAGACTCTAGTTTTCACTTTCTCAGTGTTTCTGGAGATTGCTCTTACTTTATTTCAAGCTCTGTTACATTTCATCCAGATTCCCAGGTAGCAGGGTGTGTGTGTGTGTGTGTGCTTGCTTGAGAAAAACACAAATGAGTTCTCTTTTGCAGTGGAATTACAAAGTTTCTAATTTAGATTCAGTGTTTGTTATTTTTAACTAGGGAAAATAAGAAAAAAAGTATTGTTGATTTTATAAAGCATAGAGTCTTTCTCCCAAAGCTGATGATGGAAGAGGAAAAAGTAAAACCCTATTGTTTCATAAGATTTATTCCACTAAAAAATAAGTCATGAAGGTATTTCGAGGATTACTATCTTATAACAGAAATGTAACGGCAGCAGGATGATCCATATGACAGGCTGATAAAAATTTATTTTCTTTTCCACTTTTTGTTGTTGTTGTTTATACTTTGAGTTCTGGGTGCATGTGCAGAACGTGTAGGTTTGTTACATAGGTATACCCATGCCATGGTAGTTTGCTGCATCCATCTCCCCTTCATGTACATTACGTATTTCTCCTAATGTCAGCCCTCCCCAATCTCCCCATGCCCTGCTATCCCTCCCCTAATACCCCCACCCCCTGACAGGCCCCAGTGTGTGATGTTCCCCTCCCTGTGTCCATGTGTTCTCATTGTTGTGGCACATATACTCCATGAAATACTATCCACTTTTTATTTTGAAATTTTAGACCCAGAATAGTAGCAGTAACAGCACAAAGAAATACTAAGTCTTAAATTCCTGAATGTTAACATTTTACTGCATATGTTCAGCAATCCCATGCATGCTCTCTCTTTCCCTCTCATATCACTCCTTCTCTCTACATATGTATGTATACACGTGTATGTGAATATATATGTATAATACTTTCTAAAGAGAAAGCTGCAACAGAATTATAAACACTTGAATGTAATTCTCTAAAATGAAGGATTTTTTTTTTTTTTTTTTTGAGACGGAGTTTCACTCTTGTTACCCAGGCTGGAGTGCAATGGCAACATCTCGGCTCACCACAACCTCCGCCCCCTGGGGTCAGGCAATTCTCCTGCCTCAGCCTCCTGAGTAGCTGGGATTACAGGCACGCGCCACCGTGCCCGGCTAATTTTTTGTAATTTTTAGTAGAGACGGGGTTTCACCATGTTGACCAGGATGGTCTCGATTTGTTGACCTCGTGATCCACCCGCCTCGGCCTCCCAAAGTGCTGGGATTACAGGCTTGAGCCACTGCACCCGGCTGAAGGATGTTCTTTTACATAAACATTACAATTAATAAAATTGGTAAAATTACTTAACATTGATGCAATACTTCTGTGATACATAGATCAAAGTCACAGAATAAATTCAAATTTCTTCCATTTTTTCCATTAATCTTTTTTATAATGCAGGAATGTTATTTTCTTATCCAGAGCACAAGCAAGGGTAACACACTGCATGAGTAAATTGCGTGAGAGCCAAATCATGGTGGGCATTAAGATGTAGGTCTATTAAGAAATTTCTATTTAATCTTATAAGAATAGAAGACATTGGAAGTTTTAAACAGATTCTCAGATTTTTTGTTTTTGTTTTTTAAAGGCATTTCTATTGGCATTACAGAGAATGATTTGGAAAAACAAGGCTCTGTAATACATTTCTGGAACAGTGAGACACAAGAGGACAAGGCAGAGACTACACAGATGGAGAGGAGGGGAAAATAAGAGATGAATCAAAATTACGTGTGCAAAGGCAAGCTCTCTCCTCCACTCCAAAGTAGGAATTAAATAGTTTAAGTTTGTGATGGCAGACCTGTCCCTACCACTGGTATGATAACTCACTTACAAGGAAGAGAACAAGAAAATTTCCTACCTTCAATTTATGTTTGCATAAAACATTCTTATGCAAAGAATGTTTTAAGATTGAGTCTGTAATGCATTGTGCATTTCTCAGAGAAAAAGGAGAGCCCCGTTTAACAACTGCCCATTTCACATTTAAAAATCTGTTTACCCCATCACAGCCCCCTTTTATACACCAAATTAAGAAAGGCCTTGAATGTCAGCCCCAAAAGGTCTTACTGTATCCAATAGTCAGCATAATGTTAGAGATCCTTCTTAGTTTTGCACTTAAATAAGTAAATGGATGGTGCTAAACTTTTGTCATTTAACAAGCTAAATTAAAGAATAAGTAACAGCCTTATCAGTTAAAATAAAAGCATGCACAATATTAGGTTTACAATCCTGTAAAACCTAATGAAATATATTTATCAATTAAAATGTTTCACCTGAGAACTCAGGTTCTTAGGTTCATCAGACAGTTCAGTCTGCACATGAATCTTCTGGGAATTGAATTAAAAATGCAGATTTGGATTCCATGAGTCTGAGGTAGGGGTCTCAGATTCAGCATTTTAACATGCTGCCAGGGGTTGTCCATGATGCTAGTTCCCAGAGCACACTCTGAATAACAAGAATGTAATAACCATTGATAGAGTCTCACTGGGTAATAGATTCTTACTTGCAGAGGGAGGTGGCACAGCAGGTTAAAAAGAGTACAAGGGTGGCAGTCAAGGATAAGTAATTCAAGAACTGTCTCTGCCATTAATAAACTGGATGACATGAGGCAGATCCTATGACCATTTGGGGCCTCAGTTTCCTCGATGATCTGCAATGGAACTGTGAATTGGTTTTCTAGGACATTAGATATGTTTTTAGCAAACATTTAGTAAATGTATTTATTTAAAAATGTTCAATGTTTTCCTGCTGAGAATACATCTGAAGTAGTTACCATCTAATTATAAAGGAAATGGAAAACTAAATTACCTTCAAGAGAAAGTGACTTCTTCCCTTCATAAAGTTGCAGGCTAAATGAAAGAGAAAACAAAGATTGTGGCCAAAGAACCATAAATTGGGTGATTAAAATATTCCTTCTCATATATAGAAATATATACCCTACTTTTTTTGCCTCTTCAGGCATGGCCTTTAGCAAAATTCACTGGTTTTGAATTTGAAATGAAGCAGTTTTGCATTTCATTTAAACATCTGGCTCTCAACTGATGGGAGGCAAAAGACAATCAAGTGTAGTCTACTGCTTACAGAAGCATTCAGATTAGCAGGGGCAGAGTGTTCCCAAGAAATCAACGGGGTTCAATCAGAACACCCAAACTCCAAAAGTACACACCTTGCACAAAACATTATTTCTTCATAATTTTAAATAGTTATATTAGTCTGTTTTCACGCTGCTGATAAACACATACCCGAGACTGGGCAATTTGCCAAATAAACTGGTTTATTGGACTTACAGTTCCACGTGGCTGAGGAGGCCTCACAATCATGGAGGAAACTGAAAAGCAGGTCTAACATGGCAACGGACGAGAGAAGAAAGCTTCTGAAGGGAAACTCCCATCAGATCTCGTGAGACTTACTCACTATCATGAGAACCGCGGGGGAAAGACCCGCCCGATGACTCAGTCACCTCCCACCAGGTTCCTCCCACAACATGTGGGAATTGTGGGAATTACAATTCAAGATGCATTGGGGTGGGTACACAGCCAAACCATGTCAGTAGTAAACTAGATAGGATGGATTTTTAAAAAGTGAAGAAAGAGAAAAAGGGAAGGAAGGAAAGATGTATGATTTAAGTTGGCAGAGATTTACAGTGAGCACATTCATTCACTTTCTCTCAATCTTTAGGATCAGCTGTGTTTTTTAAAGAGCCGAGTGTCCAGGGGTCACCTTTTGCCAGCTGCCTGGGTCCTGTTGCTTTTGATCACTTTCCCAGGCAGATGTGATGTGATTCTGTTTGCCAGCTCACTCCTTTGAATCTGCTACCTTAGTGCACACTGCTCTCATCTCACTAGCAGGGCTGCCTCTGAGTGAAAGCACTTACTCCTGCCAAAGGCGATCTCCCCTTGGAAGGGCAAGCCCCTATCATCTCCTGACAGCCCAGACTCCCACGGCAGATGCAGCTCTCCCTCTGGTCCTGGTGTCAGATTCAAAGGCCTGACAAACTTCCATCAGCAGAAGCTCCCTTTTAATTGCTATAGATCAAAAAGTGCTGAATATGTCCATCAAAATAGAGTCGAAGAGGATACAGGAAGAGAAGAAAGATCAGGCATTTACCAAGATAACCCATGCTTTCTTTCTGCCACCTGATCCTATCTGATTAATGGGCTGGTCATTTTCACACCAATACCATAATAAAAGCAAACAATTTCTATGTCCGTATATGACCCTTCCTCTCATGTATTTTCTCTTTCCTGTGATTTGTTTGTCCCTAGAGCTACCTCATATTTCCATTAGGGGATGCCCAGCAACACACATCCACACATACAGGAGAGAAAGAGAGAGCACGTTGCCAATTTTTTTTTTTTTTTACATAGTTGCTATTCCTTTGTTCTTACCTGTTGCATTCCATTGACATGGCAAAAAACTTGATTTTTATAGCTGGAAGTGGGCTTCACTAAATAGAGTCTAACAGTTGAGTAAACTAAGGCCAAGAGAATTGATCTGACTTATGCAGGGTTACAGAGATGCTTTACCTACTACCCCACTTTCTATTTAATGTACCCTTCTACTTCACGACTGTGCTAGCTATATTTCAATAACCTGGTCTAAAACCTCAAGAGGCAATCACGTGTGCTGGTTGAAAATCAAACCCACTGTGCCACATTGGCCCTGCCACTCAATAGCTTCCTTCTCTGGATAGTGCAAATTTGCAGCCTTCCCTCCCTCATGGAGGAGCTGTGAGCATTGCAACTGCTGTCTTGGTAATGCTGTTTAGTCCAAACACACCAATGAGCTCTAATTTATCAACTATTATTTTTAACTTTTATATTAAGTTCAGGGGAACATGTGTAGGTTAGTTATGTAGATAAATTTGTGTCATGGGTGTTTGTTGCATAGATTATTTCATCACCCAGGTATTAAGCCTAGTACCCATTAGTTATTTGTCCTTATCCAGTCGCTCCTACTACCCTCCACCCTCTGAAAGGCTCAGTGTATATTTTTCCCCTCTATGTGCCCATGTGTTCTCATCATGGCTCTCATATTGCTCACACATGCAATATTTGGTTTTCTGTTCCTGTGTTACTTTGCTAAGCATCATGGCCTCCAGCTCCATTCAGAATCCTGTAAATGATATTATCTCATTCTTTTTTATGGCTGCATACTATTCCATAAATGTGGTATGTATCTACCACATTTTCTTTATCCAGTCTATCATTGATGGGCATTTAAGTTGATTCCATTTCTTTGCTATTGTAAATAGTGCTGCAATGAACATATGTGTGCATATGTCTTTATAAC
This sequence comes from Callithrix jacchus, assembly GCF_049354715.1. Lineage (NCBI taxonomy): Eukaryota > Metazoa > Chordata > Mammalia > Primates > Cebidae > Callithrix > Callithrix jacchus. The sequence continues at coordinate 20,348,812 of NC_133516.1, read as the reverse complement.
AGTACAAATGGTATATTCCTTTGGGTATATACCCAGTAACGGAATTCTTGGGTCAAATGGTATTTCTGTTTTTAGGTCTTTGAGGAATTGTCACACTGTCTCTCACAATGTTTCAACTCATTTGCACTTCCATCAACAGTGTATAAGCATTCCTTTTTCTCCCCAACCTCACCAGCATCTGTTTTTTTAAATTTTTCATAGTAGTCATTCTGGCTAGTGTGACATGGTATCTCACTGTGGTTTTGATTTGCATTTCTCTAATGCTCAGTGATTTTGAGGGTTTTTTCATATGATTATGAGCCGCATATATGTTGTCTTTTGAGAAGTGACTTTTGAGAAGAACTTCATGTTCTTTGCCTGCTTTATAATGGGTATTTTTTTCCATATAAATGTAAGTTCCTTATAGATGCTGGATATTATACCATTCTGTATGCTGTCTTCTCACTCTGTTTATAGTTTCCTTTGCTGTACTGAAACTCTTTAATTCAATCCTAATTGTCAATTTTTGTTTCATTGGAATTGCTTTTGGCATCTTTGTCATGAAATCTTTGCCTGTTCCTATGTCTTGATGGTATTGCCGAGGCTGTCTTCCAGGGTTTTTATAGTTTGATTTTTATATTTTTTATATTTAAGTCTTTAATACATCTTGAGTTAATTTTTGTATATAGCATTAAAGAAGGGGTCCTGTTTCAATCCTCTGCATATGGCTAGCCAGTTATCCCAGGACCATTTATTGAATAGGGAATCCTTTCCCCCTTGCTTGTTTTTATATCAACTATTTCTTAAGTAGAAATAAGTATTTGGAAGAAGTAAAACATTTATAGTTTATCCAAATTATTTAATACATCTCAATAAGTTAGATACCAACAATCTCCAAACATTCAGTATTTCATGATATTTTTTTTTTCATTTGGTGGATCAACAGATTGATAAATGTTATTTTTCCTAGTGAACAGATTTCTAAAACTCTCACTACCACATTTGTCTTACAAACTAAAAAAAAAAACTTAAATTCAAATAGAATAAAAGGCATAATTTGAAAACCAAAAATAATCCTTCCTGAAAACAAATAAAACTTTTGATTCTGATGAGAAAATGCTGTCATGGACCAGTATAACAAGCACTAGAGTTTACAAGTCCTGTGTTTTTATCTCATCTCCAGTAATAAAGAGGCATGTTGCCAGAGACTGCATGTAGCCCTCCTTCTTCCCATCTTCCCACATGTACCAGGAAGAGACAAGGCTCAGCGGCTTTGACTGAGAAGACATTTATCAGGACTGTAAATGAAGCCCCTGCCAGTCACCCAAGACTTATCCAGTGTTCATCAAATCTGCACATAAATTCAGTTTGCCAAAATTCGTATTCCAAAAAAAGAATTATCAAGCATGGACAAGAAGCAAATCTAACAAAATGAAAGCTTGAAAAAGAGTAAGCTCTGCCTCTTATTGTAAAGCTCACCTTTACTTCTGGTGAAGTTCATGAAAATGGTGTATGAGAAAATACACTGAAGATTAATAGAAGATCCATGTGAGCTGTGACAGCATGAACGGCATTCACATTTAGGAAGCAAGAACTTGAACTCAGTTTTGTGGCATGCAGATCATGCCTGGAGGTGAGATTTCAACAGGGACAAAGACAGACTAAAATAGGCAAGAGGAGGCCATCAGAAGTGCGAAGGCCCTGGGCTGTTTCATAAAAAGATACTGACGACCCCAAGACTCCTCAGTATGTCAGAGCAGTAAAATTTCAGGAGCAATAGTCACTGTTTTCAGATGGCTTAAGAGCTGTCATGTAGAAGAGAAAACAGAACTGCCAGAGGCACGAGAAGGTCAAAATGATTGGAAACAAGGTCAAATAGACTTAACGCAGCATAAAGAAAAAATCTAAGTCTTACAGTTGCTCCCCTCTCCCCAGCCCCTAAAAACTGGAGTGATTTTCTTGAGCAATGTTGAGTTCCTTACACTGGGAAGTAAGAAATGTCCACATCAAGGAGTTCTACCAGGAAGTCTAACAAAAAGAAAAAAGACGGTGCTGTAGATTCCCGCTAAGAGCTGGAAATCTGATAATTTTACCATATAATCTTGAGTATCTCCCAGTTGCTTTCCCAGTCTTACTTTGCCCACATGTGAGACTACTATATATGATAAATTCAGAGCAGTTTGAATATGCTCCAGCTTTTATCAATAAACATACCTGGGTTTTTTTTCCCTACCTTTGACTATGCAACTATCATTTACTATTTTATTTTATTTTACTTTTTTATTTAGAGGCAGAGTCTCACTCTCTCACTCAGGCTGGAGTGCAGTAGTATTATTTGGCTCACTGCAACCTCAGTCTCCCAGGTTCAAGCAATTCTCTTGCCTCAGCCTCCTGAGCAGATGAGATTATAGGTGCCTGCCACCATGCCTGGCTAATTTTTATAAATTTAGTAGACATGGAGTTTCACCATGTTGGCCAGGCTGGTCTTGAACTCCTGACTTTGTGATCCACCTGTCTCAGCCTCCCAAAGTGCTGGGATTACAGGCATGAGCCACCACGCCTGGCCAGCTATAATCTATTGACTATTTTCCTTGAAAAGGGCACTGTAAAATTTTGAAGTAGGTTATATTATTATTCTCTCTTTAAAGATAGAGAAGCGGGCCGGGCTTCTCTATCTTTAGAGAGAATAACAAGAGCGAAACTCTGTTTCAAAAAAAAAAAAAAGATAGAGAAGCTAAGTTTCAGAGTCCATACATAATTTGCCCAGGCCACACAGCTGGCAAGTCAAAGATGTAATTCCAAACCCAAATCTGTCTGAGGCTCTTAAGCCACATGGTGCATGGATTGAAAGCATTTAAAATGTATTATCTTGAAAGGATTCTCATTTTGCCCTAGTAGCATTTGTTTCATTGCTAAGTCCTATGCCTATAAATTTACACAAATTCCTGATTATCCGAGGATTAACTTAGAGATCAGTATCATGAAATTGTTGCCCTTCCCAGATCCGTTTTCTTTGATGTTAACACAAGCCTCCACCATGATTCCTCTTTTCATGTTCCGGGACTCACTGCCTATAAAAACGTTACCTCCAAAAACCCAGGATTATGTGTCTTTGAGCCTTCGACCATAGTTGCCTCTCTTTGCACTCCATTTCAGTTATTTACTATATGGGCTCAAGACCTATACCATATCTAAAATATCTTCTTTCTGACTATGACATTTCATCCTTTACACTAACTTCCTTATTTCATGACCCCTGAACTCTGATCTTGCTGTGATCTCATGGAAAACTGTTCCCTACTCTCCAAGAATGTTACTTCCTGCCCCTTGGCCTCCCCCGAATCTCATAATCTCACCTTAACCTCTTTCTCTCCTCTGACTCTAGACCTCCCTGTTACACATGCCCATCTAAACTCCAACCATGTGTCACTCTGGACCATTCACATCATCTGCTGCTACATATGGGTTGCTGATGTGGCTGCTGAAACCAAGCAGCCATGAAGAACGATGCCACAGTAAATGAGCACAATCCAGTTATAGCTGCTCTCTCACTCTACAGTGCTCAGCAACTCCTAGTCATTCCCCTCTATCATTTACCTCAGCCATTCCTCTAAACTGTCACTGTTCGCTACAAGCTTCTAAATCTCACTATTCTATTGTAGAACGTAACTTGTCGTCGTATTTCACTTTCCTCAAACTTCCAACTTGCCTCCTCGTTCTCAACACAGGAAATTCCCTTCTACTACATGGAGGAAAAAAAAAAAAACAAATCAAAAGTAGAAATTCCATTTGCTTTCTATTAGCACATCTATGTGCACCTGCATTCTCTTTTCCTTCATCTTTTATATTATATATGACCTATATATGTTCTAATATGATGCACAGACATACCACTGAGAGATTACAGACTGAGTTCCAGACCACTGCAACAAAACAAATATCACAAATATTCTGGTTTCCCAGTGCACATAAAAGTTGTGTTTATAACTATAATATACATATCTTAATTTTAAAATATTTTATTGCAAAAACTGCTAAAGATCCTTCAGCACATTGCAAACGTTTTGCTGGTGGATGATCTAGTCTTGATGTTGATGGCTGCTGACAGATCAGGGTGATGGTTGCTAAAGTCTGGGGTAGTTGTGGCAACTTCTTAAAATTAGACAACACTGAGATTTGCTGCATCAACTGACTTATTTTCATGAAAGATTTATCTGTAGCATGTGATGCTATTTGATAGAGTCTTACCCACAACATAACTTTAAAAATTGAAGTTAGTGCTCTCAAACCACACTGTTGCTTTACCTGCTAAGTTTATACAATGTTTTAAATATTTTGTTTTCTTTCTTTTTTTTTTGAGATGGAGTTTCACTCTTGTTACCCAGGCTGGAATGCAATGGTGCGATCTCGGCTCACCGCAATCTCCGCCTCCTGGGTTCAAGCAATTCTCCTGCCTCAGCCTCCCAAGCAGCTGGGATTACAGGCACGCACCACCGTGCCCAACTAATTTTTTGTAATTTTAGTAGAGACGGTGTTTCGCAATGTTGACCAGGATGGTCTCGATCTGTTGACCTCGTGATCCATCTGCCTCGGCCTCCCAAAGTGCTGGGATGACAGGCTTGAGCCACCGCGCCCAGCCAAATATTTCGTTTTCATTTTAACAATGTTTGTAGCATCTTCACCAAGAGTAGATTCCATCTGAAGAAACCACTTTCCTTGCTCATCCAGAAGAAGCAACTTCTTACCCATTCACATTTGATCATCAGATTGTAGCAATTCAGTCACAAATGCAGGCACCATCTCCAATTATAGGTATCTTGCTATTTCTACCATATTTTCATTTATTTTCTCCACAGAGGTCTTGAACCCCTCCAAGTCATCCATGAGAGTTAGAATCAACTTCTTCCGAATTCCTGTTAATGTTGATATTTAAACCACCTCCCATGAATCATGTTTTTAATGGCATCAGAAATGGTGAATGCCTTCCAGAAGTTTTCAATTTACTTGCCCAGATCCAACAGAGGAATGACAATCTATGGCAGTTATAGCTTCACAATGTATATTTTTTAAATAATCAGACTTGAAAGTTCAAATTATTCCTTGGTCTGTGGGCTGCAGAATGGATGTTGTATCCGTAGGCATAAAGACATCAATAGCCTTGTACATCTCTATCAAAGCTTTATAGCTACTAGGTGAATCAACAATGAGCAATAATATTTTTAATTTTTTGTTTTTCTGAGCAGTTGGTCTCAACGGTGGGCTTAAAATATTCAGCAAACCATGCTGTAAACAGATGTGCTGTTCCAGGCTTCATTGTTCCATTTATAGAGCACAGGCAGAGTAGATTAAGCATAAATCTTAAGGATTCTAGGATTTTTGGAAGGGTGAGCACTGACTTCAACTGAAAGTCACCAGCTGTGTTAGTTTTTAGCAAGAAAGTCAGCCTGTCCTTTGAAGCTGTAAGCCAGGCATCAACATCACTCCAGCTTTGAAAGTTCTGGAGGGCATCTTCTTCCAATACAAGGCTGATTCATTCACATTGAAAATCTGTTGTTTGATATAGCCACCTTCATTAATTATCTTGGCTAGATCTTCTGGGAAATGTGTACAGCTTCTACATCAGCACTAGCTCCTTCATCTTGCACCACTGTTATGGAGGTGGCTTATTTCCTTCAACTTCCTGAACCAACCTCTGCTGGCTTCAAACTTTCCTTCTGCAGCTTTCTCACCTTTCTCATAGTTCACAGAACTGAAGAGTCTTAGGGCCTTCATCTAGATCAGACTTGGCTGAAGGAGATGTTGTGGCTGGTTTAATCTTCTATCCGAAGAACTAATCCTTTCTCTATATAAGCAATAAGGCTCTTTCACTTTATCACTCATGTATTCCCCGGAGTAGCACTTTTAACTTCCTTCAAACACTTTTCCTTTGCATTTACAACTTGGCTGTTTGGTGCAAGTAGATTAGCTTTCAGCCTATCTCAGCTTTTGACATTTCTTCCTCCTCATTCCTAATCACTTCTAGCATTAGATTGAAAGTGTGAGATGCACAACTCTACCTTTCACTTGGACACTTGGAGGGTATTGCAGGGCTATTAAATGGCCCCATTTCAATATTGTTGTATCTCAGGGAATACTGACGCCTGAGGTGAGGGAGAGAGATAGGGGAGCAGCTATTGGCAAAGCCGTCAGAACACACACAACATTTATCTATTAAATTAACCATCTTATATGAGCACAGTTTATGATGCCCCAAAACAATTACAACGGTAACATTAAGGATCACTGATTGCAGATCACCATAACAGGTATGACCATGATGAAGAAGTCCGAAGTATTGCAAGAGTTACTAAAATGTGACACACAGACTTGAAGTGAGCACATGCTGTTAGGAAAATGGTGCTGAGACTTGCTTGATGCAGGGTTGCCAAAAACCTTCCATTTGTGAAACAAGAAAACAGTACCTTTGAAACACAATGAGATGTGTCTATAAAAGGCCAGTTTCTTATATACGCATATATAGGTGTATATTAGACAAATTTCTCATATATGCACATTTAGGTCTGTGTTTTATATGTAGAGAGTATATAATATATATATATATGTATATATATATATATATAGTGTGTGTGTGTGCATATATATAAAACACATTCCATCAGGAATGACAATAACATTTCTGATAGAGGAGCCAGAGACATATAGTCATATACTATATGTCTTAGTATAGTATATGCATACTATAGTGTATAACTATATGTCTCTGGCTCCTCTATCGGAAATTTTATTGTCAATATGCACTTTCTATTATTTTTCCTTTTTGGAGGCAGAATCTGGCTCTGCAACCCAGGCTGGAGTGAAGTGAGGCGATCACAGTTCACTGCAGCCTCGACCTCCCAGGCTCAAGTGATCCTCCCGCCTCAGCCTGCCAAGTAGCTGGGACTGCAGGCGCGCACCACCACGACTGGCTAATTTTTGCAATAATACACTTTCTTTTCTATTTTCTTCAAACTTTTAAATTCTACTTGTCAGTATTCTCAGATTTTCTGCAATTAGCATCTACTACTAGTATCTTTGAAACACAATGAGATATGCACACTCATTGATAAAGTACTGCTTTTGTAAAGGTGTGATATTTTTCTTACTGAACTAGTGTCTTGGTTTTTACATTCTGCCAATCCGGTAGATTCTCTCAGTCTCAGGGTGCCTCCAGGTTAATGCCGTCTTGCCATCTCCGGGTGCCCTCTGCTGGCAAAATGAGAGTACAACATGTCAGTCTGGAGAAGGTGAGACACCACTTCATAATTATCAAACATTGGCAAGTTTATAAAATGCCATCAGTTTGGGAGGCCGAGACCGGCGGATCATCTGAGGTCAGGAGTTCCTGACCAGCCTGGCCAGCATGGTGAAATCCCATCTCTACTAAAAATAAAATAAAAAAATCAGCCGGGTGTGGTGGCTGTGCCTGTAATCCCAGCTACTTGGGAGACTGAGGCAGAAGAATTACTTGAATCTTGGAGGTAGAGATTGCAGTGAGCTGAGATCTCACCATTGTACTCCAGCCTGGACAAGAGTGAAACTCCATCTCAAAAAAAAAAAAAAAAAAAAAGCTTTCGCATCCATAATTGCATAACACTAGTTAATATGTTAAAATGTTGCTCTCCTTATTTCCTTTTGAGCTGACATAGATTACAAGTGGACTGTCCAATGTGGTAGTCCAGTAGTAGCCCGTGACTCCTGAGCACTTGAAAAGTATCTAGTTCAGTCATGGTGATGTGGCTCACGCCTGTAATCCCAGCACTTTGGGAGGCCAAGGTGGGCGGATTGCCTGAGGTCAGGAGTTCAAGACCAGCCTGGCCAACATGGTGAAACCCCTTCTCTACTAAAAATACAAAAATTAGTCAGGTGTGGTGGTGGGCTTCTTGTAGTCCCAGCTACTCGGGAGGTTGAGGCAGGAGAACCGCTTGATCCTGGGAGGCAGAGGTTGCAGTGAGCCAAGATGGCACCAAGGCAACCCAGCCTGGGTGATGAGAAACTCTGTCTCAAAAAAAAAAAAAAAAAAAAGAAAAAAGAAAAGTACCTAGTTCAAATTGAAAGGCCTATGAATATACACCATATTTGAAGAGCTACAGTGGAAAAAAACAAATGTAAAATATGTAATTAATAGTGTATTGATTACATGCTAAAATAATATTTTAGATGTATTAAATTTTTCTCAACTCATAATTTTCTACCTTTTAAAATATGGTTACTGGAAAACTGTAAATACATATATATATCTTGCATTGTATTTCTACTTTACAATATACTACAGATAGCACATTCTAAAGTCATAGTATCAGGCAGAAATTTCAATGTAGATGGTAAAAAATGGTTAAATGACACCTGAAATTCTCATGTAGATTGAGGGTCTAAAAATCACTGGGAAAACAAAGATCTGAGAAAGATTTTATTAATTTTTTGGATCAATTTTGGAGAATCACTGATGTGTTAAGTGCCAAAGACCACCATCTCTCCTCAGAGTGGGGAGAGGGTAGGAAGTGCCTACACCTTGATTCAGGCCTATTGAGGGGCATCAACTGGACCACCATGAGAGCCTGCCAAGAGGCCAGACATGGCCTATGGGAGCAAAATACAAGGGTGTGACTAGGGAAGTAACATGCTTTGCATCGGCATTCCCAATCAAATCCCACATTGAATCGTAATCCCCAGTGTTGGAGGTGGGGCCTGGTGGGAGGTGACTGGATCACGGGGATGGATTTCTCATGAATGGTTTAGTGCCATACCCTTGATACTGTCCTCACAGCAGTGAGTGATTCTCCCCAGGCCTGGTCGTTTGAAAGTGTGTGAAACCTCCCCTCTTACTCTCTTGCTCCTGCTTTCACCACGTGATGTTTCTGCCTCCCCTTCACCTTCCTCCAAGCTTATAAACTTCCTAAGGCCTCCCCAGAATCAGTTGTCCCTATGCTTCCTGCACAGCCCAAACAACCATGAGCCAATTAAACCTCTGATTTTTGTTGTTGTTTTTGAGAGGGAGTCTCGCTCTATCACCCAGGCTGGAGTGCAGTGGTGTGATCTCAATTCACTGCAACCTTCGTCTCCCAGGATCAAGTGATTCTCCTGCCTCAGTCTCAGGAGTAGTTGGGATTACAGGCAGGCACCACCATGCCTGGCTAATTTTTTTGTATTTTTAGTAGAAATGGACTAGGCTGGCTAGGCTGGTCTCAAAGTCTGAACTCAGATGATCCGCCTGCCTCAGCCTCACAAAGTGCTGGGATTACAGTTGTGAGCCACTGCCACCAGACTAAAGCTCTGTTCTTTATAAATTACCCAGTCCCGGGTATTTCTTTACAACAATGTGGGAATGACGTAATACAGGGAGTAACTGCATTTTCAAACTTTGTCGGAGTGCAGGATGCTTCTTCCTCCAGGACAGGTGTGGGCTTTTTGTGTTCCTTACAGCTATGTGTGTAGTTTAGCTTCTCAAAGAGGGCCAATTAGAGGGTAATAGGATGATAATAGGTAGAAATTGGAGGTGGACTACTGAATGCTTAGTGAAAAAGATTCTGGGAATTCAAGATGAGTGATCCCCAGTAATGGGGGAGAAGAGGAAAGGGAACATGTAGATATGCCATTTGATACTCACGGCCCTGGTAAGGCTGTTCCTTTTCCCCAACACCTTCCTTAGCAAAAACTACAGGGAGAAAAAAAAAAAGAAAGAGAGACCTTCGTTGCAAATCTTTGAAACCAAACATGTCTGCAAACATAACCTATAAATAACTGATAGGTTAAAAACATCAGCTATTTTTAGATGATCTCCTCTGATCCTTATTTTGTCCCTTGCCCCTTCCTGATACTCATTAATTTATTCAACAGTTTTGGAGTAAGGCTCTGCTCAGTAAATGGGAATTCCAAGAATGTCAAAGTTGGAGAAGCCTTAGGAGTCCTCTTTTCTTTCCATCCAGAGTTATCCATTGATTTTTGAGCTCTTACTGTGTCACACACTACAGCAGGCAACAGGGACAAGAGGTTATATTTGGTGAGAAATCACATCTCCAGTGTAGCCCCAATCTACCTTGAGGAAATTCTCATATTAAAAAGATTTTGTTTGTATCTACTCATAGAATTATAAAACAGCCTGTGTGTCTGGAGGAAGTGAGCTTAGAATGGTTGGAGCACAGTATGGGAGATAATATCCTGAACACCCCAATTTAGACAGCTTTGACTGTTACAAAAGTTCATTTGTCCAGTTTTTCAAATATTCCAGGTGAGGTGAAGTTTTTACTTTTACAAAATGCTCCTATTTTTCTCTAGTAATATTCTTTAAATTTTTTTTTTGAGATGGCGCTTCAGTCCTGTTGCCCAGGATAGAGTGCAACGGCGTGATCTCAGCTCACTGCAACCTCTGCCTCCTGGGTTTAAGTGATTCTCCTGCCTCAGCCTCCCAAGTAGCTGGGATTACAAGCATGCACCACCATGCCTGGCTAACTTTTTTTGCATTTTTATAAGGACAGTGTTTCACCATGTTGGCCAGGCTGGTCTCAAACTCCTGACCTCAAGTGATCTGCCAGCCTCGGCCTCCCAAAGTGATGGGATTACAGGCATGAGCAACTGCTCCTGGTCATAATACTCTATTAAAGATTACCTTTTCTGATATTTATCATGGCTTTCTTTTCATTAGTTTCCATGACCATCTTTTTTTGTTGTTCTTTATTTTCATTCTATGTCATATATTTTAAGTATTTCTCATAAAGCTGCATATAGTTTTATCAGCCTTACAATCTTGTCTTTCAGTTGGAACATTTAGTTCACAAACATTTAACATAACAACTGAAATATTCAACCATTTAACTACTATTTCTTCCATTTTTCCTAAGCTCTTTTCTCACCAATTATATTTTATTATTTCATTTCCTTCACTATTAACTTGAGAGTGCAGGACGGTTGTCCAGATGGGCTTGGGCCAATCCAGTTCTCTCCTTTTTCTTCCTTGTAGTTGTCAAAATAACTGTAGAATGTGGTGGAAATGCAGCATCCTGAGATATGGGGCGCCTGGCCAGAAGAGCCTGGGCTCTGTTTCAGTCTTCCCAGAGAAACAGGCTGTCTTTCAGTGCTTTGGCACTAAATCACAGTGAAACACAATGCCCCAGGGTATAAAACTCAGTGTGGGCTTCTTTTCAGGTTCCCTCAGGGGAACTGCAAGTTAGACAAACAGATAAGACTCCATCAGTCCAAAGCAGTTTTCCTGATCTCTGGGGGACTGGCTTATGAAGAATCCTATGCTACTTTTGTCCTTTGCTGCCTATCGGTAAGTAATAAACCACTTCATGAAACTTGGGTATGAATGTGTTCTGTCTCACCAGACTCAGATACGGTGATGAGTGCAGAGTGAATCTGCTTCACGGTACTTTTACATTCTTTTACTCCTCTTTTTATAGCTGTAATAATGATTACATCAATCACACCTGACATATGAAGTCTAATGGTATTTAACTTCTTCCAAGATAATGAAGAAACTGTATCATGCTAGCCACAATGTTTTCTTAGACAGAAAGAATAAAAATAACCTGAGAATTTATTAAAAATGGAAAATAGCTAATGTATGCTGGACTTAATACCTAGGTGATGGGTTGATAGGTGCAACAAACCACTTTGGCACACATTTACCTACGTTACAAACCTGCATATCCTGCACATGTACCCCAGAACTAAAAATAAAAACTTAACATTTTTTAAAAGGATTTTAAAAAGACTACATATTAAGTAAATTGTACACTACTTGCGTGACAGATGCACCAAAATCTCAGAATTCACCACCTAAGAACTTATCCACGTAACCAACAACCACCTGTACCCCCAAAACTATTGAAATTTTAAAAGAAATTTTAAAAATGCAAAATCCCCATCCCCACCCCAGACCAATAAATCAGAATTTGCAATTTAACAAGATCCAAAATGATTAATATATGAAAACATTTGAAAAATACTGCCTTAGAACATTTTTTTTATAATTTATATTTCATTTTCATGTATTTTAATTTTATTTACATTTTAACCCATATTGTTTACGTAGTCAATATTCATTTATATTTACCAATGTATACTTTTTATTTATACTAATTCCTTTCTGCATTTCTGACCTTGCTGTTGTGTGTGTATACCCATTGTTTCTAGCTAGGCCTTTTCAATGGACAAAGATGGTTGAATTTTGTTTTTATATGTATATCTGTCCATTGAGAGACAGAGAGAGAGAGAGGGAGAGAGAGTTACATAAGATTATTTGAAACAGTTCATTTCTGTATGAGTGTTAACCAGTTGGATACAATTAAGTTCACTTCTTTCATTTTATATTAACTTTTAAAGTTTCTTTTGTATTTGTAAAATTGTTTCATATTTGAAATAAATACCCAATTCTTACATCAAATATGAAAACAATGAATATTGCATTATATCTAGATTCTGATTCTCCTACACACACATATTTCCTCCCTTCCTATAGCAAACTCAAAAATTTTGTTATTCCATTTTCCTTCATAAAAGCAAACATGCACACATAATGGCATAATCTCTCAACCTCCCTTTTCCAGATACATGATGAGAAACTTTCATGTTTTCTCCACCTTTTTTCTTCATTTAAAAATATATCCTGTAGCTCACTTTATGGCTGAGATTTTCATTTCTTTTGACAGCTAAACAGTACTCCATTATGTATTAGTAACAATTATTTCATTAAAAGTATTAAGATAAATTTCCTAACATTATTCTATAAAATAAGTCAATTTCCTTAAGGAATTAGCAAAAGGGCCAAGTAGGCAGTCTCAAACCCTGGGCCCCCACGAATCCCAACCACACACACACACACACAAATCAAAACACAAGCAGAAACTTTCAGAACCAACATCTTCAGAACTCTGGAAAACAATCAAAGGCTTACAGCAACCTAGTGAACATGAAATAAAGGAAAAGCTAATTTATACATGGTTAAAAAGCTTTCTGGCATTTTGCTTGCTCATTCCCCAGCCTCTCCTGCCTCAGCAATGCTCTTAAAGTAGCCTACATTCCCAGTGTGGGATCCTGGTCCCTAATATCAGCGGAAGCATAGAAGACCTTATATGCAAATTATCATTCAGGTCCGTTCTAACCTGACAGGGTGATCTGAACGAGTCATGCAAGGTTCTTATCTTAGTTTGCCTAACTGGAAAATTACCAAGGCCAGATAAATAGTGGGCATTATTTGAAACATTGCAAAGTGCATAAGCAACCACTGACATCTATGGCAAGAGATTAAAGTTAAGATATACAACAGACAGACCAAGGCTTAAGAGAGAAACCTGGGAAGAGAGTTTCTTAGCAATCAAAAGTGCCCATATTTATGGGGGCATTTAGAAAGCCACATATATGCCAAGGGTAAGAGCATGCACATAAAAGACCTCAAAAGATCTTAAGTTCTACCTTGGGTGAAACTCTTGTCTCAGTGAAAATTGGGCCAAGTGTTCAAGAAGTGGAGGGTCCTAGAAAAGAGCCAATCTGCAAAACCTGAAAGAGGTACTTCTTTGCCCCCTAACACTGGCCCCACATCTGATGCTCAAGAAAATCTCTGTTAAACACAAGATAAAAAAATCACACACACTAAAGAACTACATATGACAAGCAATATAGTCTCTGCAAACATAGTTTGGGAAAGTCACTAGACAATGGACTACTACAACCCTCAACAATAGAAAGAAAATGCAAACCCCAACAAAGGGTGAGCATCTGATTTCCAGGATTATCATATTCAAATGTCCAGTTTTCAACAACAACAAAAATCACAAGATGTATAAAGAAACAGAAAAGTATAGCCTACTTAAAGGAACAAATCAATAGATGCTATCCCATTGGACTTACTAGACAAAGTCTTTGAAACAATTGTCTTAAATATGATGAAAGATATGAATCTACACATCCAAGAAGCTTAACAAATCCCAACTAAGGCAAACTCAGAGACCCACATTGAGGCACATTATAATCAAACTCTCAAAAAACAAAAAATCTTGAAAGTAGCAAGATGAAGCAACTCCTCTTGTACAAGAGAGTCTCAGAATTAATAGCCAATTCCCCCATCAGAAACTATGGTAACCAAAAGCATGTGGAATGACATATTTAGAGTGCTAAATGAAAAAGACTGACAACCAAAATTTCTGTATCAGGCAAAAATGAAGGAGAAATTAAGCCATTCCAAGGTAAACAAAAACCAAGGGAGTCTGTTACCACTAGACATGTCTTGAAAGGAATACTAACATAGACCTTCAGATTGAAATGAAAAGACACTTGTAACTGAAAACTATGTGAAGAGACAAAGGGCTCTGATAAATGTAACTACATGAGTGAATGTAAAAGCCAGCACTATAGTATTCTTAATTTATAACTCTACTTTTTGTGTCCTAAAGCAGCATTCCCAAACCATTTTGGCGCCAGGGACTGTTTTTGTGGAAGGCAATTTTTCCATGAACCAGGGGTGCAGATGATTTGGGGATGAAACTGCTCCAGCCCAGATCATCACGCATTAGTTGGATTCTTATAAGGAGCCTACAACCTAAACTCCTTGCATGCCCAGTTCATAATACAGTTCACACTCATAAGAATCTAATGGCACCACTGATCTGATAGGAGCTAGAGCTCAGGTGGTAATGCTTACTCGTACATTCACCTCTTGCTGTGTGGCCCAATTCAAAATGGGCCATGGACGAGTACCAGGGGTACTATATTATTTAAAAAATAAAAACATAAAAATAATTCTAGATCTATGCTACTGGGCATAAAGTGTATAAAGATATCATCTGTCACAACAGCAACATAAAGAGAACAAAGGCTTTGTATGCTATTGAAACTGATGTTAATTCAAACTAGACTGTTATAAATTTATTATGATAAATATAATCCCCAATTGCAGTCAGCAAGACAGTATTTAAAAAAATAAAAGAAACTGAGAAAGAAAGCAAAACAATTCACTTAAAAATGTCAACTAGGCCGGGCGCGGTGGCTCAAGCCTGTAATCCCAGCACTTTGGGAGGCCGAGGCGGGTGGATCACGAGGTCAAAAGATCGAGACCATCCTGGTCAACATGGTGAAACCCCGTCTCTACTAAAGATACAAAAAATTAGCTGGGCATGGTGGCGCGTGCCTGTAATCCCAGCTACTCAGGAGGCTGAGGCAGGAGAATTGCCTCAACCCAGGAAGCGGAGGTTGCGGTGAGCCGAGATCGTGCCATTGCACTCCAGCCTGGGTAACAAAAGCGAAACTCCGTCTCAAAAAAAAAAAAAAAAAAAAAAAAATGTCAACTAAACACAAAAGAAAAAAATAATAGAAGATTTGAGGAACACAAAAAAAGGAACTGTCCATACAGAAGACAGATATCAAACAGGCAGAAGTCCTTCTTTAACAAAACTTACAATTGTAAATGGATTAAAACTCATTAATGAAAAGGCAGTGGTTGACAGAATGTAGTTTTAAAAAATTATCCAATTATATTCTGTCTACAGGAAACCCACTTTAAATCTAGAGGCACAAATAGTAAAGTAAAAGGAAGGAAATGGTAATCAAAAGAGACCTGGGGTAGCTATACTAGTATGAGGCAAAATTGACTTTATGTCAAAAACAATTGCAAAAAATAAATAAAGACATTATACATTGATATAAAGTAAATTCATCAAGAAATTACAAAAATTATAAACATCTATGTACCAAAGAACATAGCTTCAAAATATATAAAGCAAACACTGACAGAATTGAATAAAAAAAGTTTTACAATAATAGTTGGAGGCTCCAATACACCACTTGTATTCATGAGAACATCTAAACAGATTAGCACTAAAGAAGTAGAGGACTATAATAACACTATAAATCCATTAAACCTAACATACATAAAATACTCCACCCATCAACAGCAGAACACACATTCTTCTTGAATTCATATAAAACACTGTCCAGAATAGACCATGTTGGGTAAAATAACTCTTAATAAATTAATAAAATCAGAACCATACAAAGTATCTTCTTTGATCACAATTTAATGAAATCAAAAGTCAATGTAATGAATATGGAAAAATTAAAATTGTGTGAAAATTAACACATCTCTAAACCAATGGAGTAAGGAAAAAAGTCAAAAGGTAAACCACTTCCCCAGAGTAACTCCAGTGGAAAACACAACAGTCGATCAAACTGACTATTCCATTCGCATCAGTGACGTGTTGCCAGAGGATGCTGGCACCTACTACTGTGTGAAGTTAAGGATAGGACACCCTGACATGGAATTTTTCTCTGACCCAGGCACCATCGTGTATGTAAATGGTGAGCACAACCTGATGCACTTTATTCCCTGGGTTTGTGAAGATGAATCTTTAAAACCCGTGCCGAATATTCAATCAAGCTATGTCGACAAGCCACATCCTTCTCTGATGCCAACCCCACCAGAACCCAATGACATAGGAGACACAAATGAAAAGATACTGGGTCTGCAAGATGCAACTACATATGTGCACTGTATGGTCCAAATGGTAAGAAAACTGGACCCTAGAAGGCTGATGACTGACGTGTAAGTTTTTCGGAAGAAACCTGGGCCCAGGTATAAGCATTGTGTATATCATGACTCATTTCATGACCCTAAACTTCCGGTCACAGGTGCTTGCAGCCACGTCTTAACTTCTGACGGAATCGCAACATAGGTGATGTTTGCCCCCAAATGCCCAGTATCTCCTGGGCCAAAACAAAGGGTTCCTCAGGCAGGCAGAATCTCTACATGCCTCCATGATCGCCCTCACCCTCCCATTACCAACTGGAACGTGACTGGGGCCTGATAGCAAGTACCTAAGTGGTCATCACAGTACAGTCTGAGATCACATTCCCATTCCCCACACGAATCAGTGGATGTGATCTCCCACCACGGCCTGGCACTGCTGTTGGGGAATTCTGAGACTAGAATGAGGGATCTTATGTATCACTCTCTCCAAATCCTTGTTTGCAGAAAGCCTTCCCGGGGGATTGAGTCATTCCCTGACAATTGAGCTTTCCCAGGTCTGCCCTGAGACTTCCATGCCTGGCCCCACTGTTCTTTTATTCCCAGTATTTTTATTCCCAGGATAAACAGTATTTCCTTCTCACTGCCCTCTGAATTAACTTCATGAAATAAAAATCTGGAGACAACAGATGCTGGAGAGGATGTGGAGAAAAAGGAACACTTTTACACTGTTGGTGGGAGTGTAAATTAGTTCAACCATTGTGGAAGACAGTGTGGCGATTCCTCAAGGCCTTAGAAATAGAAATTCCATTTGACCCAGCAATCCCATTACTGGGTATATATCCAAAAGACTATAAATCGTTCTACTATAAGGACACATGTACACGAATGTTCATTGCAGCACTGTTTACAATAGCAAAGACCTGGAATCAACCCAAATGCCCATTGATAATAGACTGGATTGGAAAAATGTGGCACATATACACCATGGAATATTATGCAGCAATCAGAAATGATGAGTTCGTGTCGTTTGTAGGGACATGGATGAATCTGGAGAACATCATCCTCAGCTTTCTACTTTGAAGAAACAGGAAAAAACTAGAAGAAAGGGGGAAAGAATAAAGATCAGAGTAGAGATAAATGAAATAGAGAACAGAAAAACAATGAAGTCAACAAAACCAAAAGTTGTTTATTTGAAAAGATAAATGAAATTATATTAAGACTGACAAAAAGGGAAGCAGCAAATAACTAAAATTAGAAATAAAATTAGAAATTAGTACCAATGTTACAAAAATGAAAAGGATTATCATACAACTTACCAAAAAAGGATTATAATAATTTGAATAATTACATACTCATAAGTTAAATAATGTAGATGAAAAGAACCAATTCCTAGAAACACAAATTACCTAAAACAACTCAAGAAGAAATGCATAATCGCAACAGACCTGTCATAATAAATTGATTCAGTAATTAAAACACTCCCAGAGGGGGGGAGAAAAAAGAAGCATAGGACCAGATGGATTTGCTGATCAATTCTATAAATAAATAAATAAGAATTGAAAATAATCCTTCCCAAATGCCTCCACAAAATAGGAGGTACCAATTCTTAACTCATTCTAAGAGGTAAGCATTGCCCTCTCAAAGATGCCCAGTTTCACTGCTGTTATTCAATATTGCACACAAATTCTAGCCAGAACAAGTAGATGTAAAAAAGATACAAAGGCTGATATAGTTTAGATACTTGTATCCTTCAAATCTCATGTTGAAACATACCTCCAGTGTTGGAGGTGGGGCTGGTGGGAGGTGTCTATGTCACGGAGGCGGATCCTTCATGAAAGGCTTGGTGTTCTCCTAATATATTCACGAGATCTGGTTGTTAAAAAGAGTGAGGGGACTTCCCCATGTCTTGCTCCCTTTCTTGCCATATGATGTATCTGCTTCTCCTTTACTTTTCATCATGATTATAAGCTTCCTGAGGCCTTCACCAGGATCAGATGCCGGTACTGTATTTCCTATACAGCCTACAGAACCATGGTCCAAATAAACCTATTTTCTTTATAAATTACCCAGTATCAACTATTCCCTTATAGCAATACAAAACTTACACTAATGCAGAAAATTGGTACCAAGGAGTGAGGCACTGTGATAACAACACCTGAAAATATGGAAGCAGCTTTAAAATTGGGTGGTAGGCACAGGTTAGAATAGTTTGGAGGGCTCAGAAGACTATGGGAAGACAAATTTGGTACCTTAGAGTCTGTTTAAATGATTGTGACCATAATGCTGACAGAAATACGGAGAGTGAATGCTGGGCTGATGAAGTCTTAGATGAGGAAGAGGAACTTACTTGCAACTAGAGCAAAGATTACTCTTGTTATGTCCTAGCAATGAACATGGCTACATTTGTCTATGTCCTATGACTTTGAGGAAGGCTGAACTTGAGTATGACTTAGGGTACCTGGGGGAAGAAATTTCTAGCCAGTAAAGCATGAAAGATTTGGTGTGTCAGCTTCTCATGGCCAATGATCAGATATGGGAGTATAGAAAAAACTAAAGCTGGCACTTACAATTTAAAAAGAAGTAGAGCATAACAATTTGGGTAATCTACAACCTGGCCATGTGGTAGAGAAGGAAAGCACATTTGCAGATAAGGAATTTGAACAAGCAACCATTGCTAGAGATATTAGCATGAATAAATGGGAACCATGTCCTAATAGCTAAGAACATTTTTAAAAAGGTCTCAAGGTATTTCAGAAATATCTGAGGTGGCCCTTCACATCACAGGCCTAGAGGTCTAGAAGCAAAGAATAGTTTCAGGGGCCAGGCCCAGGGTCCTGTTACTCTGTGCTACTTTGGGGAGATGTTCCCTGAATTCTGGTGGTTCTAGCTACATCCAAAGCTCAAAGGGCCCCAAGTACAGCTCAAGACGCCATTCTGAAAGGTGCAAGCCTTAAGTCTTGGAAGCATCCACATAGTGTTAAGTCTGTAGGTGTGCAGAATGCAAGAGTGGAGGTTTGGCAGCTTCCACCTAGATCTCAGAGGATGTATCAGAAAGCTTAGGTGCCCAGGCAGAAGCCTACCACAGGGGCAGAGGCTCCATAGGAAACCTCTACTAGGACACTGCCAAGGGGAAATGTCAAGCTGGAGACTCCATGGAGTCTTCACTTGGACACTGCCTAGTGGCGCTGTGGGTAGGGGTCCACTGCCCTCCAGACCCCAGAATGGTAGAGTAACTAGCAGTGTGTACCTTTAACTTGAAAAGCTGCAGGTATTAAACTCCAATTCATGACTGCAGCCACATAAGCTGCACCCAGCAAACCCAGAGAGCTGTCTAAAGCCTTGGGGACCTACCCCTTGAACTAGTGTACCCAGGATTTGAGACATGAAGTCAAGACTTATTTTGGAGCTTTTAGGTTTAACCTCTTCCCTGCTGGGTTTTGGACTTGCTGGCTGAGTCTGTTGCCCTTTTCTTTTGGCCAATCTCTTTCAGAATGAGACTGTTTACTCAATGCCTGTACCACCATTGCATCTTGGAAGTAAATAACTCGTTTTTGATATTACAGACTCATAAGCGGAAGGAACTTGCCTTGAATCTCAGATGAGACTTTTGACTTTTGAGTTGATGGCAGAATGAGTTAACTTTTGGGGACTATTGGGAAGGAATGATTTTATTTTGCAATGTGAGGAGGACATGGGTTTTGGGGAGCCATGGGCAGAATTTTATAGTTTGGATATTTAGATTTCAACTCCAAGTCTCATGTTGAAATTTGATCTCTAATGTTGGAGGTGGAACCTAGTGGAAGGTGTTTGGGTCATGGGAGCAGACCCCTCATAAATGGTGTTCTCCCCAGAGTAATGATTTCATAAAAGATCTGGTTGCTAAGAAGAGTCTGGGGCCTCCTCCCTCTTTCTTGCTCCCTCTCTTACCATAACACATCTGCTATCCCTTTGCCTTCCACAATTACTGTAAGCTTTCTGATGTCCTCAACAGCAGCAGATATTGGTATCATGCTTCATGTACAGTTTGCAGAGCCATGAGCCAAATAACTCAGGCTTTCTTTAGAAAGTACCCAGCCTGAGGTAATTCTTCCTAGTAATGCAAAACAGACTACTACAAAGGTATCTCAATTTGAAAGAAAGAAGTAAAACTATCTCTTTTTGCCTATGACATAATCCTATATATTGAAAATCCCAACGAATCCACAAGACAGATACTAGAGTTAAGCAAAGATGCAAGTTATAAGATCAATAAATAAAAATCAGTTGTTTCTATACACCAGTAATAATCAAAAATGAAAATTAAGAAAGCAATTTCATTTACAATAGCTTCTAAAATACAAGGAATATTAAGAATAAAGTTAACTACAGGTGTGAAAGACTATACACAATAAACTATAAAATATCATTTAAAATAAATTAAAATTAACATAAATCAATGGAAAGACATTCCATGATCACGGATTGAAGAACTCAATATGGTTAAGATGACATTGTTACCCAAAAGACCTGTGGATTCAATGCAATCCTTATCAAAATTGCTACAGTATTTTTGTAGAAATGAAAAGGCTAATCTTAAAATTCATTTGGAATTGGAACCCTCACAGCCAAAATAATACACACACACAAACACACAATCTCTAATTTCAAAACTTACTACAAAGCTCCAGTAATCAAAATAGTGTAGTACTGGCATAAGGCTAAACATACAGACCAATGGAACAGAACTAAGGTCCAGAAGTAAACCCACAAACTTACGGCCAATTGATTTTCCTCAAAGGTGCCAAGTTTATTCAGTAAGGGAAAGAAAATCTGTTCAACATATAGTGCTAAGACATACAGTAGGTTTCCAGATACCAAATAATGAAGTTGGAGCCTCATTTCACACACAATTAGAATGATTATTAGGGAAAAAAAGAGAAAAGATCAAGTGTTGATGAGAATGTGGAGAAATTGCTGATGGGAATGTAAAATGGTGTACTTATTATAGAAAACAGTTTAGCGGTTCTTCCAAAAGTTAAACAGAGAGTTACCACATGATCCAGCAATTCCAGCATATAAAACCAGAAGAACTGAAAATAGAGACTCAAATACTGGTACTATAATGTTCATTTAAGCATTTACTCACAATAGCCAAAAGGTGGAAACAATCTAGTGTCTATCAATAGATAACTGCATTCACAAAATGTCATATATACTTTATTATTCAGTCATAAAAATGAACTGCTGATAAATGCTACATGAGTGAACCTTGAAAACAGTATGCTAAGTACAATAAGCCAGATATGCAAGAAGTAGTTTGATTCCACCGTTACGAAATATCTAAAACAGACGAATTCATAGAGACAGAAAGGTTAGATTGATAGAAATTGGGGAAGGGAAAGAACAGAGAGTACAGAGTTTATATTTTGGGCAACTGAAAAGTTTTGGAAATAGTAATAGTAATGGCCAACACTGTGAATAAAATTATCACTGGATCATACACTTAAAATAGTAAAATTTTATATTTTATATTATGCAGATTTTAATAAAAAATATACCAGCAAAATAAATAAATGCAGTACATAGTAAAAGATAAAAAGGAAAAGAAATTGCCAAAATTGCTTTAATAAATTTATTACCTGAGGTAATAAATAGGAAATAGCCATTTTTTTGAAAGAGTAATAGAAAGGAGCATGTCTCATTGGATAGTATTTAGTAATCTGAAATGTGCTACTAGACAAATATAATTTTTTAAACAAAAAGTACAGAATTAGAACTATAATAACAGTGGATTTCAAATCTGTAAAACAGTGAGTTGGTTAATAGCATAGGTGGAAATAAACAGAAAATAAAACTAATCACATCAAAATAAATTCCTAGTGAAATAAATCTCAAAACCTAATTAAAATGAGATTAAAATATGTAAATATGGGAGACTTCCATTTCTAGGAAACAAGACATACTTTTTCTTATTCCTCCCACTAAATACAACTAAAACACCTAAACATATTATACAACAACACAGGATGCTGAATAAATAAATAAGGCAAAGAACTCTGGAACCTAAGGAACATGGTATTCCTGGGTTTTCTTGTTCTCTCATGTGTATTAGGACTAAGATGGACATAAAGTTTTCAAAATCAGTGGTCTTCAATTTTTTAGCATCAGGGACTGATTTTTTAGAAGACAATTTTCCCATGGACAAGGATAGGAGGGTTGGATGGAGATGGTTTGGGATGCAACTGTTCCATCTCAAATCATCAGGCATTAGATTCTCGTAAGGAGCCAGCAACCTAGATCTTTTGCTTGCGTGGTTCACAGTAAGGTTTGTGTTCCTGAGAATCTAATGTTGCTGCTGATCCGACAGGAGGCAGATATCCAGCAGTGATGTTCATTCAACTGCAGCTTACCTCCTGCTGTGTGGCTCGATTGCTGACAGGCCAAGATCCAGGACCTGTCCATGGTAAAACAGATCAGTCACTCCACTAAGACATGACACTTATGTATGTCATGTATGTATCTGTGATGATTACTATTAGGTGTCAATTTAAAGGATGCCTAAATGGCTGGTAAAGTATTATTTCTGGGTGTGTCTGTGAAGGTGTTATCAGAGGAGACTGACATATGTGTTGGTGGACTGGGAGAGTAAGACCCACTCTCAATATGGGTGGGTACCATCCAATCAGCTACCAGTGCACCTAGAACAAAGCAGATAGAGGAAGGTGGGATAAGCTTTGCCTGCTGACTCTTCTGGCTGCCTTCTTCCCCCATGCTGGATGCTTCCTTCCACTTGTCCAGCCCTTGGACATCATACTTCAGGTTCTTTGGCCTTTGGACTCTGTGACTTCTACCAGTAGCTTACCATGGGCTCTCAGGCTTTGGCCACAGACTGAAAGCTGCAGTTTCCCTGGTTTTGAGGATTTCGGACTTGGACAGAGCCACTATCATCTTCTATCTTCCCCGGCTTGCAGATGGCCTATCGTGCAACTCCACCTTGTAATCATGAGAGTCAATTCTCCCTAATAAACTCTTTCATATTTCTATATCCTATTAGTTCTGTCCCTCTGGAGAACCCCACTACACACACACACACACACACACACACACACACACACACACACAGAGTATCAAATGACAGCTGCAAAATATGTAAAGCAAAAATTGATAGAACTGAAATTTTAAAAAGCAGACAAATCCAGAAGTAGAAACTTCAACACCACTCTCTTGAAAACTGATAGAACAACTAGATAGAAATCAGTGAGGATATAGAATAACAATATCACTGACCAACAAGATCTAATAAGCATAAAGATGGCCCCTGACTGTATGAAAATGATGCTGCATCTAGATAAGTATGATTACAAAAATGAGGATGGGGATACATCTGGATAAACCCATCATAAGTTGAAATTATTAAGTTGAGGCCGGATGCAGTGGCTCAGATCTGTAATCCCAGCACTCTGGGAGGCTGAGGCAGGCAGATCACGAGGTCAGGAGTTCAAGACCAGCCTTGCCAGCACGGTGAAACTCCACTTCTATTTAAAAAAATAAATAAAGATTAAGTTGAAAGGCATTTTCAACTTAATGAGTTTACGCAGACGTAACTCCACCATAAGTCAAGAAGAATAAGTACGTAGAATACTCCACCCACAGCAACACAACACATGATCTTTTTAGTGCTCATGGAACATATACTAAAATAGGCAATATCCCAAGGCCATGAAACAAACTTCAATTTTTTTTTTTTTTTTTTGAGATAGAGTCTAGCTCTGTGGACCATGCTAGAGTGCAGTGGTGCAATCTCACTATAGCCTGTGCCTCACAAGTTAAAGCGATTCTCCTGCCTCAGCCTCCTGAGTAGCTGACTACAGGCACCCGCCACCATACCTGGCTAATTTTTGTATTTTTAGTAGAGACGGGTTTCACCGTATTTGCCAGGATGGTCTCGATATCCTGACCTCATGATCCACCTGCCTCAGCCTCCCAAAGTGCTGGGCTTACAGGCATAAGCCACTGCACCACGCCCCAAACTTCAACAAATTTAATGAAACTGGAATCATGCAGCGTCTTCTCTAAACACAACAAAATCAAACTAAAAATGGGAGAGTTTATTTTTAAAAGATAACAAGAAAATGGTTCTGGAGCAATTAAACATCCATGTAAAAAACATAAACCTTATCCTAAACCTCGCTTTATACAAAATCCGCTCCAAAATGGAGAAAAATCTTCAGGATGTAGGGCTAGGTAGAGAGTTCTTAGACTTGACACCGAAGAATATAAAGGGAAAAAAAATTCAAATACGCCAACTGGTACTGTCCTCTCCAAGCCAAAAAAGCCATTTTCATGTAGACATAAATGCTTATAGTCAATGGCAGATATACCTGTCTGTGTCTGAGAGCCCCGGAAGCCTGGACAAGGATTTGAGGGAAGGAGAGCTTGAGAGGTCAGCAGAGAAGGTTTCAGAAAGATTAGTTAGGCACGAAGAGCACTGCTAGTGATGGCAAAGATCAGGTAATGGTACAAAATAATTTAAAGTGGCAGGCGTAATTAAGGACATACTATGATCTACAAGACAAATACCAACTTTGCATCACCAGGCTGAGGAATTTGTAAGAAAGGTGTGTCCTGGGAGTACAGTAAGCAAGAAATACTAGTGGAGTTAATTTACAAGAACATTCAAAGACCATCTGAGGAAAGAGGCTGAAAATTCAAGCTGGGGAATAAAATATCGGGATGGACATTGGTTAGAAAAACACATACAAAAAAGCCAAAACTGACAAATGGGACCTAATTAAACTAAATTACTTCTACACAGCAAAAGAAACTATCATCACAGTTAACAGATAATCTACAGAATGGGAGTTAAATTTTGCAACCTATCTATCCACCTGACAAAGGGCTAATATCCAGAATCTACAAAGAACTTAAACAAATTTACAAGAAAAATAAAATACTCCATCAAAAAGTAGGCAAAGGATGTGAACAGATGCTTCTCAAAAGAAGACATTTATGAGGCCAACAAACATATGAAAAAAGCTCATCATCACTGGTCATGAGAAATGCAAATCAAAACCACAATGAGATACCATCTCAAGCCAGTCAGAATGGTAATCATTAAAACGTCAGAAAACCGATGCTAGAAAGGATGTGGAGAAATAAGCATACTTTTACACCGCTGGTGGGAGTGTAAATTAGTTCAACCACTGTGGAAGGCAGTATGGCGATTCCTCAAGGGTCTAGAACCAGATATACCATTTGACCCAGCAATCCCATTACTGGGTATATACCCAAAGGATTAGAAATCATTCTACTATAAAGACACATGTAACCATATGTTTATTGCAGCACTGTTCAAAATAGCAAAGACTTGGAACCAACCCAAATGCCCATCAATGACACACTGGATAATTATGTGGCATATAAACAACATGGAATACTATGCAGTCATAAAAAAGGGTAAGTTCATGTCCTTTGCAGCAACATGAAGCTAGAAACAGTCATTCTCCGAAAACTAACAGAAGAACCAAAAACCAAACACCACATGTTCTCACTCACAAGTGGCATCTGAACAATTAGAACACATAGACAAAGGAAGGGGAACATCACATACCAAGACCTGTCGGGGGTCAGGAGCTAGGGGAGGGATAGCATTAGGAGAAATACATAATGTAGACAACGCATTCATGGGTGCAGCAAACCACCATGTCACCTGTATACCTATGTAACAAATCTGCACATTCTACACATGTATCTCAGAACTTAAAATTCTTCAAGTTTGGCAAGCCAGTTACTAACCACATCCATTATTAAAAATTAAACAAGTTACAATTAAGTAAATCATATTAAAAACAAAGATTATAAATATTACTATTTATTTTACCATTATCTATACTTTTGAGGTTATATCTATTTTATTTCTGTAAGGAAAATACTACATAATGGTGTGCTATTTATTGATTCTATATTTGGTGATGCCACATTGATATGACATCACTGATATGTGAAATAGGCCATGGATAGAGTATTTGTATCATGGATATTGAAAAAACTTAAATCAGAGCTTGAATTATTGTTTTGTTGACTGTCTACTTTAAAAAGATGGATGTGCTTAATAACTGGTCTTAAAAAGATGGGGGAAAATGTTAACACAATTAATACTGTAGGATAAAACTTTAAAATGTCTGTAGCTGTTACATTGTGAATAGCACAAAATACTGAGGAACATTCTTTTAGTGTTTAAAAAGTTTTAAATTCAGCAAAGAACTGATATTGTTAACCAGAGTCAACTTCGGACATCCAATTCTATTGTTATACTCTCATCTTGTCAATATAAGTGAAAATGTCATTCAATATTCATTTCAGAATTGCTCATTTGTTAATTGCAACCATAGGTTAACTAAAGATACATGAGTTTGAATAAATCAATGCGAACATTCTATAAGTTCACTATACAGAAGAGAGATTACATATTATTTGTAAGCTGTGTATTACATATCCTTTCAGTAAAATTTGTAATATATGTATTTTTTGCAAACACACACACACAAGTCAATGACAATCTACTGGATGTGGAGATACAAGTAGCTGTAAATCATGCAGTAAAGAACAAAAGATCACCCTTGAGGCCTTTCATGATGGAATGCCTATAAAGTCTTTGATTCTGCAGGCACCCAGTAGTGCATAAAGCTGCTCTCTTCCTGGCAACATCTTAAAAGAAATTAGCAGCCCTTGACAGCAGGACTCCTCAAATGTTACACTCAAAGGAGTACTTCAGGCAAGTGAACTGAGGTACAGAGCAGGATAAATGATGTCCCAAGTCCCTGAAACAAGCTTATGGCAAAACCTGGACTAGCAGCCACATCTCCTTATTCCTGTAGATTTCTTTAGTACACTAATTTTTCAGCAGTCTTTAGTTTGTGTTCGTTCATTTTAGCATGATACACAAACACAATGGAGGCAGGGAATTGGTCTTCCTGCCCTTGAAATGAGGACAAAATTGTCTTGAAACTGTGACGCTAGGATTTGCAGTAGTCCAAAATCCTCTTAAAGGTTCCCCCATATTTCTAAGGTGTACGAGGTGGATAGCTGTCTCTTAGCTGTTTTAAGGGACTTTCTAGTATGTTACTTCTTCACATGGCCATAGCCTGACAGACTCAGTGATAGTCCACATAAATCACCCTATCTCCTTGAGTACCTCTTACCACAGATTAAAGGGAGCTATTTTACTTACATATTTAATTTTTTTAATTGGCTTCTAGATGCATCAACTTTTTCCATTAGTAACTTTAGTAATTAGAGACGAAGGTTGAAATTAACATACCAATCTTCTTCAACTAAATAAATCAGTATCCCCTGCGCACCACTGGCACTACTCAGGATCTAGCAGAGACTACAGAAACCATTGAGATTCCCTGCTCTATTTACCATAGAGGAACCTGAGGTCTAGAGAATCTGCTATAGGGTGGCTAAACAGTAACATCTTTAAAAATTAATTTAGTAGTCATTGA
This sequence comes from Callithrix jacchus, assembly GCF_049354715.1. Lineage (NCBI taxonomy): Eukaryota > Metazoa > Chordata > Mammalia > Primates > Cebidae > Callithrix > Callithrix jacchus. The sequence goes on along the minus strand of NC_133516.1, from coordinate 20,320,852 downwards.
AAATATTTTTAAAATACCTGATATATATTTCCAGAATCATTTCCCATATCATGGCTATTCTATCAAAACAACTAAAATAAAAAATAAGCCCTACAAAGGTAAAACATTGAATAAATCAGTTACCCATTTTCTCAAAACACACTTAGTGTCTACAAGGTGTTAGATATAGTGCAGGCGAGTTGTGCATGGAGTCGTTAATCATTAGGATTATTGTGTGAACATCCATTTACCTATTTTTTCTCCCAAATATATCAAACCATCATACACTACACACAAAACAAAGATACTTCTCCAACTGATCCATACTTGGCAGTATTTATTGAGAATTTCAATACAGCAGGCTTCATTATCATGTCATATATATTTATAGAAAGTGTATGAAACTGGAGTAAGAGAAAATTTTACTGTTATTAAACAGAACTATTGGGGTCATTCTGTAAAAATAATAATACTCTCATAACTTCCCGTCCTAGAATGCTGTAAAGAAACAAAACAGAAACATGAGACAGAGACCACTGACTTAAGAAATGGATGACTTTATTAAGAGAGAAGGACAAGACTGGTGTTTACCTTGGTCAAACCATCCAGGAAAACAAAGCACACAGACTTATAGAATACTTTGGTTTAAAAATTATTCATAATATCAATATTAAACCTGATGTTTAAAGAACCCAATGAGAAATATGGTGTAAAAAACAAACCATGAAAACACAAGCTTGCATAGATGAATTAATGTAGATGTACAATTGGCATTTTAAAAAGGAGGTTTGTGTTTTGGGAGTGACTTAATGACACTGAACACATCAATCTCCCAAGACACATGAAAGTCACCAGCACCACGTTTCTCATTTTCCTCAGTGAGGTCATGAGCAGGAACAACTTGTGCTGTATGAAGGTGAACTGAAAGAGACTGCTTCCATTGGCCTAGTCCAGATGGATGTATATATTCCCATTAGAACCCACCACTGGTCACCTTTAAGGCATCCACAAAGTGTCCCTCACAATTTCACTTAATCTCTAGATGTGGTTTGAGGCAGCCTCTTTGTTTTCTGTCCTCACATAGGCAACTATATTCCATCAAGGTTCTGTTTAATTCCATGAAATAGCTATCTCAAAGCTGCTTATTCTTCTGGGGCTTGGTTATAAATCCATGAGCATTTGGGATAACAATCCTTTTATTTTATAAAAATATGTACATTCCAAATATCAAAGGGGCACTTACTAAAGAATCTGAAAGCGCCCAGGCAATGTGTAGTCTCTCTCTCAAAAGACCATTTTTCCAAATTATGAGACAAATGATAGCATCACCTCAGATTTCCTGAGCAGCTTCATTTGTATGAGAAAACTCTTGTACTTCTGAATTCAGCACCTTTTCAAAGTATGTGCTGCAATGGATTCATCTTAGGGAAAACCCCATTATGGAGAATTCTCATTTTGGACCATCATTTTTATATGCTATCTTCCAAGTGTATCCTCTCATTATTTGTAACAATTTATGAAATAAATATTGGGTTGCCTGTAAGAGGAAAGTAAAAAACATAGCTCTTTCTGAGAAAGAGCATTTGGCTTGCAGTGTACAGCAAGAGCTGAAATTAGAAACGATTGGGATTTCCAAGGCCAATTCAACCAAAAGTATAAAAATTCTGATGTCAAAAGCCTTCTCATCAAATTTAACAGCTAGAAATTATTTTAGCAATTATAGCCTGAAATCCAGGGTTAACAAAAATGTATCCCAATTATACGATATGTCATAGTATAGTCTCTTAGCTGTCTTCCCTTACATGTTCTTACTCCTTGACCTTTCATGAAGGAAATGTCACTCACACCCATCTGTCACTTTCTCTATCACTTATATATGAACCTCACCAATGAATAACAGGGCATTAAGTCACACAATTAATTCTGCCCTTATCTGAAATGCTGAAACCTGCACAGCGCTGGTCCCCTATGCTATGAAGTTACTCGAAAAGGAAAAAAAAGCATTTTCTAGTTTGCTAAGAATGTACAAATGCATCTTAAATCTATTAAAACATTGCTAGGCAGTGTTCATATATATATATATATATATAGTATACATACATATATGAAAGAGAATGGTTTTTAGGGCCATATAGTTCTACAACTCAACATGATTACTTACAAGATTGTATTAGCTTGTGGCATTAAACAGAACCACCCTTCTGGTGTCTTTCTTACCATGGCAAAAGTTTTCCTGCTTCTCTCTTAAAAGTAAAATAAAAACACTCTTCACATTAGCAAATCTCCCATTTCAAGTAAATGTCTCTGTTTTGTTTGGTTTTCTCCTTTTTTTTTCTGTCAATGGTTAAACATTTCAATACCCAAGGGTGTTGGTGAAATTCTTACAAATCATCTAAATGTCTTCCCTGCACACCAGAACCTTTGGAAATATCTTCTATATAGTCACCATAGAAGACAGTAAACTCTCAATTACTCAAGAAGTGGTCAACTGGTATAAAGGATTTGATCAGGAAATTCTCACACTTTCTCTACCAGTCTTTTTGGTCATGCTACTGCTTATTCAGAGGTTGACAAACAACATGAAATAAAACTATGTATTTACTGTGTTACAGGTCAGCCACGAGTCAGTAGCAGAGAAGGTCCAAAGCTTGTGACGACAAGGATGCTTGGGGATCACCTGTGAATGTTATACTTCAATGGAAAGTTGACAGTCAGTCACATAAAGGAAGTAACATACAGTACTGGCATAAAGTGCAGGTCTCATTGTAAAAGTGACTCTGTAGTACTCAGATTTTTCTCAGTTTACCTTTTCTTTCTTGACTTCTCTAGAATTAAGTTTCAGCATTTTTAATGATAGTTGTTAAACACCAGGACCACCAATAGCCTCTGTCTCTTTTCTTTAATACTCTTACCTCTCACCATGGATAAAGGAGATTCTTCCACCAAGAATTTGAATGACATTGTGCCCCATGCAGCATTAACAGGACAGTCTCCAGTTTCCTTCTACCTGCCCATATACCTATCATGGGCTAAGAAGAAAAAAGTATTCTATCAACCGTAAGATAAGCAGATATGGCTTTAAGACTCACAGGCACCACCAGAAATGAGAAAATGGGGCCATTTTATATAGTCACTTCTCTATAAGCAGTAAGTAACAGACAAAGTAATTTAAAAATCATTGTTCCTTTTTGCTGAAAGATGAGGTTTTGATTTTGTTATGATTGTTTCTAAGAAAAACTTTTATCACAATATGGCACTCTATGTACAATGTAATCTACCTTAATACTCTCTACACAAATACTGTCTTCCCAAAAGGGAAAAAAGCCTTTGGCTGCAAGTTCTATTCTAGTCTCAGTTCTTCAGAAAGCTGTTTACACAGAGATTTCACTCCTTATCATCATAGTTATCTTTCAAGAAAATAATCACTAAATAATAAATCATCTTGGTATTCCCCAAAGTGATTTTTATACAAAGGCAAGACATTAAAAATCCAGGACTTAGCCAGGCACAGTGGCTCACACCTGTAATCCTAGCACTTTGGGAGGCCGAGGCAGGTGGATTACAAGGTCAAAAGATAGAGGCCATCCTGGCTTACAAGGTGAAACCTCATCTCTATTAAAAATACAAAAAAAAAAAAAAAAAAAAAACGGTGGGCTGGGTGGCGTGCACCTTTAGTCCCAGCTACTCGGGGAGCTGAGGCAGGAGAATACCTTGTACCTGGGAGGCGGGGTGTGCAGTGAGCCCAGATGGCGCCACTGCACTCCAGCCTGGCAACAGAGCAAGACTCCATTTCAAAAAAACAAACAAACAAAATTCAAGACTTAAAACGTTAACCACTTACGTGGTAAACTGAATGCACCATATTATAGTAGGTACTTCAAATTTGGCACAACACAAAATATAGACAAGATTTGACAGTATTAAAGAAAATTAATAATCAGTTAAAAGCTAATTATTTTTATATTGAAAAGTTTTGACTTTGAGGGAAAGACATGAGCAACAATCAGCAATGAATGTACTCATCATCTAGTTGAGCTTCAGGCCACATTAGAGAACAAAAGGAAGGGGTAATGAATTGGGTCCAGAATTTTCTAGAGTGAGTTCAGTAAACATAAAGACCAAGATCACACATTTTGGAGTATGACCTAGATCCAAGTGGTCACTGCATTCTACAAAGGTTTTCCTCCTAGGAGCATCTATTCATCTTTCTTTTCTAACTTAGCTATTTCTCTATCATTGAAAACACCTAGAGTTATTTTTCATTTTCTGTTTTTTGTAATTTATTGGTATGCTCCTGGTGGTTGTAGAGTAACTTGAGAAATAGTTATAGTACGCAAAGCCACTTTCTGAAAATCACAATGTTCCTTTAAATACATGGAAATGACTGTCCAATTCCAAAATAAAATACTTAGGTCTAATAAACTACTTATGTCTAACAGTGGTTTGAACGCAAGAGTCAAATATTTTTCAAGTCAAAACATTTAATCTGACTCTTATCTAACTTCACTTCCAAACAATGATTTATAAAAGGTAGAGGAGAGTGGGTGTCTATGTCAAGCAGCCTTATGATAAGGCTCGATAACATATTTTGTTTATTCAACAATACTGGTGTTAACGAGGCCTGGCCTCCAAAGAACAAAGATACAGAAACAGAAATTTCTTCCAAGGACAGAATTATTAGTTTACATCACAACATTAAATCATTACTACATTATGGGCCTAAAAATTAAGCTGCATGTGTTCGTTCCAGCAGCAACAACAACAAAAAATGCTTCCACATTTATATAAAAATGACAAAGTAAAAAGCAGAGAACACAGTGAAGAGTGTCTGGCAGTTCATTAAAATACAGTTGAGTTGCTTCTATAGTCTCAAACATTATTACATTACTTGCATGAGAAAGAATATGAGGATTTAACTGGCTGAATTTCATTTCTATCTCCTTATTCATAGGGTAATATTTACTCTGATATTCTTTAAAAAGTGTTTGCTTTACACAAAAATAAAATAAACATAAAATATTTTAGAATTGTAATCTTTTAGAAACCTTGAAAAAAAGTAACAAATTTTCAATAAAGATGTTGAATTAGCTATCACAAGGGAAATACCACCTTTGGTCACTTACTAAGACAGCTAAAACACTAACATTCTGGTTAAGTGTTAAGTGGTGACATTTTTTTTTTTAATTATCTCCAGTTAACATTTGACAATAATAAATATGACTGGATGAACTATGTGAGAGGCAAGAGAAACACATAATTTTTTAAATAAAACTGATATTAAGAGATAGAAAAATAAATATTTATGAAATAAAAAATGGCAAATGATTTTGCCTAGTTATCAAATAAAAATACACTGTTTTTTCCTTTAGAATTACCATAAAAAACTTTGAAGGACATGAAGCAAAATCACAGGGCAGATAAAGAAAAATATAGCATTACTATAAGTAAACAAGGCCTAAGCTTTGGATGTTGAAACCACTATCCAGAATTTGACTTAAGGCCAGGACCTACCATTTTGTCTTCCCTTCTGTATTTAAATGGAGGTTTTTCTTTATGCATTTTATCATAGCTATAAGAAGTCCTGTTATTTTCCTTTTCCTCCATTTCTCCAAAATGACATCACCTAGGGATGCATATTATCTTTCCGATTAACATTTACCCAAAACTTAACTCAGATGATTTTATTTAAATTCCTACAATACATAAACTTTATTAAATTAAGAATCTTTCTCAAAATGAGATACCCAAATTCACTCTGAGAAACTCTTCTAAACAGCTTCCTGAATATTGCCCAACTTTAAAAGCTATCTGAAAAGGTAAGGCAAACAGAAGGCAGTTCCCAGTGGGAAAAATATTAACATTTTCTCTAGTGATCTATATATTTCCTTCCTAAACAAACGCCCTATTGAAATGCCAAGAATTTCAGATTCATAAAATAAAAGATACAGCAAGTCAAGCTGAAGGGATATATACACACACACACACACACACACACACACACACACACACATATATATATATATATATATATGGAGTAGGGAGAGAAAGAGAGGGAGAACAGGAAAGCTTGATTGCCATTTGTTATTTAAGTAGTATAGGAAAATAAATATTGCAGTAAAGTTAGCAGCTACACAAAAACTAAATTTCTTGAAGAGGGGCTTAAAGATCTTGTAATAATAATGATTATACAAAGGAATACAATCCCTTGCACAAAGAAATACAAATGTTTAAAACCAAATACTTGGTTGGCCGGCACCACTGTGTAATCCCAGCACTTTGGGAGGCTGAGGCGAGCAGATCACTTGAGATCAGGAGTTGCAGGCAAGCCTGGCCAACATGGTGAAACCCCATGTCTACTAAAAATACAAAAATTAGCTAGGCATGGTGGCACATGCCTGTAATTCCAGCTACTCTGCAGGCTGGGGCAGGGGAATTGCTCCAGCCCAGGAGGCGTAGGTTGCAGTGAGCAGAGATTGCACCACTGCACTCCAGCCTGGGTGACAGGGCGAAACTCCCATCTTTTTTTTTTTTTTTTTTGAGACGGAGTTTCGCTCTTGTTACCCAGGCTGGAGTGCAATGGCGCGATTTCGGCTCGGCGCAATCTCCGCCTCCTGGGTTCAGGCAATTCTCCTGCCTCAGCCTCCCGAGCAGCTGGGATTACAGGTACGCACCACCGTGCCCAGCTAATTTTTTGTAATTTTAGTAGAGACGGGGTTTCACAATGTTGACCAAGATGGTCTCGATCTGTTGACCTCGTGATCCACCCGCCTCGGCCTCGCAAAGGCGAAACTCCATCTTAAAAAAAAAACGAAATACCCAAATACTTGAATAAATAACCATGTTATCAAATTCAACTTCATGTTGAATTAATCTAATTATTGGCAAATAAACAAAACATTATTGAGAGGTTGTCAACAAATACTGCAATGACTTTAAGCAAGAGAAAAACCTTAGTCTACAGCCAGAGAGATGGATGGCATCATTACTTATGGAATCATGTTTCAATTCCATTTCCTTGGTTCTATAAGTAAATGAAAAACAAAAGAAGAGATAGTTATTAATATATCTAAGATAAAATTTCAGTGAACTAAATTTTTTCAATAAATATTAATAAACGGTCCACTGCCCAGGGGCTTCAGACAGCCTTGCTACTGAGGCAAAAGCAGAGTGTTAAAGAATGCTATCTAGGCCAATTTCCCCAGGAGGGCTGAGGCAGATATGCAAAACCTCTACAGTCCATCTAGTCAGAATAACATACTTCAATTGCTCTGAGTGTTTCTTTTTTAAAAATACTTTATGGTTGTGATTTTCTTTTTCAAAAGAGTATAAAAGGCAAAAGCTCTGTCCTGCAAAATATCATACCCTGCAAAATATCATACACTAATGCAACAAATAGCTATTTCTTATATTCTTTTATTCTGCGTTGCACCCATTGTTTTTACTTTGATCATTCATCTCCATAAAATTTGAATTGCTAAATAAGGCCTACTCCCTAGATACCAAACTTCTATACCTAACAAAATGGTAGCTTACAGAGATCTTAGATACTATATCCCAGGAAGTATATGCAGCATAGAGGTGGCCAATATTCAGAAGCTACATTTTCTCATACTGCCCAAGTGATCACGGATAACCAAAACATTTGAAATGAATTTAAATTATTTATGGTCAGAAATATATGCTTGAGGATAAATCCCAGGAATGCAAACACAGATGAAAAAAATATGTGTAGAATTCATTCTGTATCACCCAGTAATATTTGCTAAAGTGAGTCCATTTTCAAGGCAGATTCTTAGGTTTTTAATGCTTGTAATGAAAACCTGGGGGGGGGAGAAAAAAGGAAACACAATTAAGGAAAAACTTTCGAAACTCAGACAGCTTTTTCTCCCTGCCCCAGCAAAATAACTTTATTTCTATAAATTTCTAGTAGTACTTGTTTCTTGATCCTGACATATATACAGAATCAATGTGTTATTTTAATATTATGCATCAAATGTACGTCAAGGACAGTACAAAGGTACCCCCCCCCCGCCCACCAAAAGGTGATGCATATATAGTTTGAGAAAGAAAAATACGAGCTACTTCCTTAAATCAGGAACAGTGAAAATGCCACCAATTGATGAAAACTGAGGTGGGATGTTTTGATGAAGATGTTTATAATGTCCAACTATCCTCCTTTTTAAACTAATGCCTTTTATCCTTTTCTCAGTATTGAATCAAAGTCAGAATGGGGGGAGGGAAGCTTTCTTAAAAATGCAAGTGCTTAACAACCTCCATCCAGAGATGCTCATTTAAGTAGTCTAGAGTGTCATCTGTGCAATGGTATTTTTAAATGACAGCAGAAAATGTAATTCAAAGAAATTTCAGGACATTGTTATTAGACTTGGAAATGAGTAACAATACTACCTAAGTCTTAAAAAATCATAACAAATAAACAGCATCAATAAGATCTAATATAGTTGCAAAGTAACTGCACTCTGCAAACTTCTTTTACATATTTAACCTTTAATGATCCTGACAACTCTGACACTTTCTTTTTTTTTTTGAGACGGAGTTTCGCTCTTGTTACCCAGGCTGGAGTGCAATGGCGCGATCTCAGCTCACCGCAACCTCCGCCTCCTGGGTTCAGGCAATTCTCCTGCCTCAGCCTCCTGAGTAGCTGGGATTACAGGCATGCGCCACCATGCTCAGCTAATTTTTTGTATTTTTAGTAGGCCAACATGTTGACCAGGATGGTCTCGATCTCTTGACCATCCAAGCCTGGTATTACAGGCTTGAGCCACCGCCGGCCAACTCTGACACTTTCTATTTAGACTGCCTCCATTTTGCAGATGGGGAAATTAACATAAGAAGCTACCTTTTAACCATTTCATTTTACAACTCATAAAATTGTACCTAAGTGAATGCAGATCCTTGCAAGAGCAAATACAACTCAACTGTTCCTTCTGTCTGAGGTGTTTGAACTAGAGCAACTCCATCTTGAACAGGGGCTGGATAAAACAGGGCTGAGACCTACTGGACTGCATTCTAGAAGGTTAGGCATTCTCAGTCACACGATGAGATGACACAAGACACAAGTCAAAAAGCCCTTGCTGATAAAATAGGCTTGCTGATAAAAGAAGCTGGCCAAAACCAAGATGGTGACAAACTCTGTCCTCACTGCTCATTATATGCTAACTATAATGCATCAGCAGCATGCTAAAAAGACACTCCCAACAGGGCCATGACAGAATACTGATGCCATGGGAACATCCAGAAGTTACCCTACATGGTCTAAAATGGGGAGGAACCCTCAGTTTCAGGATTTGCCCACCGCTTTCCCAGAAAACTCATGAATAATACACCCCTTTTCAGCATATAATCAGATAACCATAAAAATGGGCAACCAGTAGCCCACACTGCTGCTCTGCCTATGGAGCAACCATTCTTTATTCCTCTACTTTCTTACTAAACTTGCTTTCACTTTAGGGATTCCCCTAGAATTTTTTCTTACAGGAGATCCAAGAAGCCTCTCTTGGAGTCTGGATTGGGACCCCTTTCTGGTGACACATTTTAAATGTTTCGTCCAATTTAGATATCTATATTTTTTTATTTGCTTTGTCCCATTTTTCTTTTGCATAAAAGTTATGTGGGAGGTATGCATGCATATTTTAAATCTAATTGAGTCATATGCAGATAGGAAACAAGAGCCACTAGAGAAAATGCAGCCCTACAGATCTAAATGGAGGTCACAATCACCCTTTAAGAACCTGATCAAAGAGCCGGGTGCAGTGGCTCATGCCTGTAATCCCAGCACACTTTGGAAACCCAAGGCGGAAGGATTACTTGAGTCCAGAAGTTCTAGACCATCCTGGGATGACATGGTAAAACACCATCTCTACAAAAAATACAGAAATTAGCCGAGCATGGTGGCACATCCCAGCTACTTGGGAGGCTGAGATGAAAGGATCACCTGAACCCAGGAGGCGGAGGCTGCACTGAGTTGAGATCATGCCACTGTACTTTAGCCTGGGAGACAGAGTAAGACTCTGTCTCCAAAAAAAAAAAAAAAAATATATATATATATATATATATATACACACACACACATATAAAATACGTATTATATATATAATATATAAAATACATATTATATATATGTATGTGTGTATGTATGAATCTGATGAAAGCTTTGTGCTCTTTGTAGAGGAACATGTAAATACACAGAATATCTTACATTCAATTTCAGGTGCTCTGTTTTCTGTCTTTTTGTTACTGTTTTAATAAATGAGGAGTGCTATAACAACCTGCTGAGGGGAGAATAACTTATTTTTCCACTCTAGTGGTCATAACACAGAATTTGATGTTTCCACTATAACATGAGGCTTAATATATATATATATATAAAATCCTAAACTTGACCATACTTACTCTCCTTACCTTTATGAGAGGACTCTGATTTTGGGAGATGCCGCGTGGAACTCTGCTGGTTTGTAAAATCAGTGTAATCCAAATCTTCACCATCTGTCATGATAGGTGGTGGTGGCCTAAAAGGAAGCCAGAATTTAAAGAGGCATTCTAAGTAATGCTTACTACAACTCCACCTTTCACTGGACTGCAAGGTAAAAACATTTTCTGATAAAATGAAAATCCAAAATGCTTCAGAATTCACACTGTAGTTCTTGGACAGTTGCATGACCTTGAATAAATTATCTTATTATTCCTTTGTTTTGATGCACATAATTCAATTAAAACAAATATCTCCTTAAAACTAATGCATGTTAGGAACTGTGCTAGATAAACAAAAATTAGTGAGATGTGAGTGCTGCCATTTATAAGAAATACTCTTTTTCTTTACCAAGTAAAAGAAAAATGAAGAGAACAAAGAACAGAAAAGTAATGAAGTCAAGGAAAAAAGAGGAAGGTAGGAGACTGACAAGGAGGGAGGAAATGGAAGCGAATTTCATGAGTAAAGTTCCTTTATCCACTAGGGGGCAAAACAGATCTTAATACATTTGCAACTTCGATGCAATACATTTGCAACATTTTATGGCAAAAAAAAAAAATGTACAAAAAAGAAAAGATAAAATTTTTACTAAACTTTTTATGAACTACTCAGTATTGATTTATGCAAACATGTGGCATTGAAGCAGAAAACTTCTCATTCTTTTTCTTATTTCCCAAAGGTATACTCAAAGTTTGCACAAAAGCATAGTATGAAATTAAGATTTATCAAATATAGGCCATTTTGTACAATAATACGCAAAATCTAGAAGGCATAACTATTCTGGGGTTTGTAAAGTTATAGTCGGTTTGGTACAATGGGCTCTGTCATGTAAAAATAAGAGCAAGTGTTTTCAGATTTTTTTATATTGTCCCTAAGCAGTAAGTCTTTCCCTGGGTATTCAGCAGCCAGAAGAGGTCAGCATGGGATGTAAACCGGTATATGTACTGAGGACTATGCTACAGGTTCTACACAGATTATCTCAATTAACTTTCAGGACAAGTGTATACGCTATCATATACATATTTCAGAGTCAGATTAGGTTAGATAAGATAAATGATCTGTCCATGTTCACACAGCTGTTAAGTGGCAGACCCAGTCCTCAAACTCAACTGGATTTTAAAACCAGTGTTCATAACTACTCTACTATGCTGTATTACATAGGTATGTATTCTTATCAGGAGCAGCATCAGCTGCATACAAGACTATATGTATATAAGTATGTGTGCATATGCATCTTAGATTTCCGTAAGTATCTGTACTTATACTTTCAAATATCGTTATATGCATGTAAGTAATGTAAACACAGTGAATAATGTAGTATTTTTATTTCTATTTTTAAACCATTTGTTTAAAAATACTGGAAATTAAATGGTGTTTTTCTCCAATACTGACATTTATAATTCTTATCTTTAAAAAATAATGTAAGACTTGGTAGAAAACTTGAGACAAAGCAATCTGACCTTTAAGATTAAAGAAATTAGCTTCAAAAAGCTAGTGTCTTAAGAAGTGACTCAGGACCAAAAAACAGGGTTGGTAATTAGAATGATCCAGTCTGCCCTTCATTCTTTTATTAATGTCATTAGGCAGTCAAAAAATCAGAAAGACAGAAGTTGGACTAACAAAAACAATCAATGATTATTGCCTCACAGTCAACTCATCATCAAGGAAAAGTATACTAAAGTTATGAAACAAAGCACAGGATGCCCACAAGTCTTCTAGCATGTCCATGTAAAGATAAACAAATCAATCTAGAATGTCTTCAGTTCTCTTAAGTGTTCTCATAAGTTCTGTTCAATTTCAGATTATGCAGAAAACAAATCTTGGTTTACTTTTGTCAGGATTCCTAACAAATTATTTTGTTATACCAGAGACAACTGTTTAAAACTTAAGGGCATTTAAGTTCAGAGTTAGAAAAATCTTACTAACCAACACTTTATTTTATAGTTTTATTGTATTAAGATTGCCTGTTTCCTACTGTTCTCATGAAATAATTTACATCTTTAACTTAAGAATATAGCCAAACACTTTTCGTAATTCACCTCAAAATTCACTTCTTTACGAAACCCTCCTAGACACCTAAACCAGGATGTCTCCCTATGTTCTTATCATCTTGTACTTCTCATTCACAGCACTCAACACAATCAAAATAGTTACTTGGAAAATTATTTGTTTAGATTATAAACTCCTGAAAACATGACAGAGTTAATTCTTACTGACTGACGTGTACCCCAATTATGTGAGAGCCAATTATTAGGGTGCTCAATAAATACTTGATAAATAAATGGAGACAAATGTATTTCACATTCATAAGGATGCACAAGGAATAAAATGAGATTTATAAAATATTTAATTTTTCTAAGAAAAATATCCAAGTAAAATAACAAATAATATTACCAGTATAAAACCCTGTAGTTGAAACAATTTGGAACATGTTTTTCCAGTTACATGAGTTAGAATTCAGATTGCTAAGTTACTCTCTATTTCCTTACAAAGAGTGAAAAACTTCTTTCAACAGTGTTTTGTAGTTCTCACAGAGATATTCACTTCCTTGGTTAGAAGTATTCCTAGGTATTTTGTGTGTGTGGTTATTGTAAATGGGATTGAGTTCTTGATTTAATTCTCAGCTTGAACCTTACTGGAATATAGAAATGCTACTGATTTTTGTTTTTGTTTCCTGAGCCTATGCTTAAGTTGTTTGTCAGGTCTAGGAGATCATAGATGACATAATTAAATGGAAAAGCACTCTATACTTATGGGAAGGAAGAATCTGCATTATTAAAATGTCCATATTACACAAAGCAATCCACAGATTTGATAAATTCCTATCAAATTACTAACGTCATTTTTTGGAGATTTTTAAAAAAACCTATTTAATTCACACGGAACCAAAAAAGAGCCACAAAGCCAAGGCAATCCTAAGCAAGAAGAACAAAGCTGTAGGCATTACATTACCAGACTTCAAACTATACAAGGCTACAGTAACCAAAAAAGCATGGTACCGGTACAAAACCTGACACAGAGACCAATGTAACAGAATAGAGACTCCTTGAAATAAACCTGCACACTTACAACCAAGGGATCTTTGACAAAGTTGACAAAAATAAACAACAAGGAAAGGACATCTTATTCAAAAAATGGTGCTGGGAAAACTGGCTGACCATATCCAGAAGAATGAAACTGGACCCATACCTCTCACCACAGACAAAAATTAACTCAAGAGTGGTGAAAGTCTTAAGTTCAAGACCTTAAACTATAAACATTTTAAAAGAAAACTCAGGAAATACTCTTCTTGACATTGGCCATGGCAAATAACTTATGAAAATCCCAAAAACAAATATAACAAAATTAAAAACACACAAATTGGACCTAAGTAAAAATTTCTACCAACAGAGTAAACAGACAACCTACTAATGAGAAAAAAATATTTGCAAACTATGCATCCAATGAAGGATTAGTATCTGGACTCTATAAGGAAGTTAAACAAATAAACAAGGAAAAGACAAATGATCCTATTAAAAAGTGAGCAAAGGACATGAACAGACACTTCTTAAAAGACATACAAGCAGCCAAAAAGCATGAGAAGTGCTCAACATAATTATCAGAGATGCAAATCGAAACCACAATGAGATACTACCTCACAACAATTAGAATGGCTATTAAAAAGTCAAACAATGGGCCAGGTGTGGTGGCTCATGCCTGTAATCCCAGCACTTAGGGAGGCTGAGGCAGGTGGATCACCTGAGGTCAGGAGTTCAAGACCAGCCTGGTCCACATGGTGAAACCCTGTGTCTACTAAATATACAAAAATTAGCTGGGCATAGTGGTGGGTGCCTGTAATCTCAGCTATTTGGGAGGCTGAGGCAGGAGAATCGTTTGAACACAGGAAGTGGAGGCTGCAGCGAGTTAAGATCACCCCTCTGCACTCCAGCGTGGGCAACAAGAGTGAAACTACGTATCAAAAAAAAAAAAGTCAAAACAACAATGGATGTTAGCATAGATGCAGAGAAAGGGGAACACTTTTATACTGTTGATGGGAATCCAAACTAGTTCAACTCCTGGGGAAAGCAGTTTGGACATTTCTCGAAGAACTAAAAATACAGCTACTATCACCCTGACAATTCCATTACTGGGTATATACCCCAAAGAAAATAAATCAGTCTATCAAAAAGACACGTGCACTTGTATGTTCATTGCAGCACTCCTCACAATAGCAAAGACATGGAATCAACCAAAATGCCCATCAACAGTTAATAAGATAAAGAGTGGCTCACGCCTGTAATCCCAGCACTTTGGGAGGCCAAGGCGGGTGGATCACGAGGTCGAGAGATTGAGACCATCCTGGTCAACATGGTGAAACCCCGTCTCTACTAAAAATACAAAAAATTAGCTGGGCATGGTGGCGCATGCCTGTAATCCCAGCTGCTCAGGAGGCTGAGGCAGGAGAATTGCCTGAACCCAGGAGGCGGAGATTGCGGTGAGCCGAGATCGCGCCATTGCACTCCAGCCTGGGTAAGAAGAACGAAACTCCGTCTCAAAAAATAAAATCAAATAAATAAATAAATAGATAAATAAAAATAAATATATAAATAAATAAGATAAAGAAAATGTGGTACATACACACTAAAGAATACTACATAGCCATAAAAAAAGGATAAAATCATGTCCTTTGCTGCACCCTGGATGCCTCTGGAGGACATTATTCTACGTGAATTCATACAGAAACAGAAAACTATTCCATGTTCTCACTTATAAGTGGGAACTAAATCCTGGGTTCACACGGACTTAAATATGTGAATAACAGCCACTGGGAACTCCAAAAGAAGGAAATGAGGCAAGGGCTGAAAAACTTCCCATTGGGTACTCTCTTCACTATCTGGGTGACAAACTCAAGTCCAAACCTCAGTACCACACAATATACTTCTGTAACAAACCTACACATGTATCCCCATGAATCTAAAATAAAAGAATCTAAAAATGGAAATTTTTGAAAAACAGTAACAAAAGTTAAACACACAGAATAGAAAATTTTGTAACAGAAAAAGAAATCAGATTTTTGACCATAAATATTATAAGCTCTACATGAATATTTGTTTTTCCTCTACTACTACTATCACTACACTTTAGTAATAAACATCTTAACCTAGGAAGCGCCATGTTTTTCAATCCTTGAAACCAACTCTTTCTGTATAGCTAGCTAAACTTTTGCACCATGATTAAATGTGAAGGAGGAAAATCACAGATTCTAACCAGAAAGTATGCATTCTGATATTAGTTTTGCAAGGTATCTACATGTGGCAAGATATATAAGCTTTAATTTTTAACTATGAAAACACAGGTTTCATAAAATTCTTATTCTTTATTTTGTCATATATATAATCCTCTAAATGACATTTAAAGACAAATGCTCCACTAAGGTAAAAACAAAAATTTCTACTCTACTAGCTGTAAGTCACTTTTCATTCATTTACAATTGCCATTTTTAATACAGGATCATTTGATTATTCACTCTTTCAATATGCCAAATATTTCTAAAGTATCTATTACATTCCGAAAACTTGTTTTCAGACTTTATAAACCATCTTAAGAAACCATCCAAGACTGTTCCATTATATATGCTGTCAACAGTATTAGTATTCTAAAGAAGCCAAGGATTGGAAGACTGCAGAATAAGCCTAAGGATGATTTAAATTCATTTGATTAAAAAAAGGATAATAATCCAGATATATTTACTTACTGAGAAACAGATTTAGCTGCTGCTGCTTTTACTTGGATACTTTGGGAATGTACTAACCTATATAGTTCTAAAAAATGTTTGGCAGGTGCTTAACCAAAAGCTACAACAGAAACAGATTTTATGTAACTAGACAGAATATGCCACTATTGTTCTCAGAGCAATACAAATCCAGTGTAATTTGCTGAAGGGTTTTTATCTTCTGAAAGCAAATCAGTTTTAAAATAGAGGATTATTTTCTAAGGAAACTAAATACATTCACTTAAAGAAAACAAATCTAGGAGCTTAAGCGTGGGCAATGAGTGGCACCAATAGTGTCAATTATTCAATGAAATAAACGTTATGTTTTAAGAATTATAAATACTACTAATCAGAAACAAAATTCAAATTTGAGTAATTCTGAGTTTTCGAAATATTAAATTTAGTTACTTTTGTCTTTTTGTTTTTAACATTTTTTTCTTCACATTCCAATCATGTTTAAGGCAACCAAAAGCAATTTTTTTTAAAAAAGGTTACTTCCAAAGAGACTTAAATGTTGACAACTTGAGGCAGAAAGACAACAGCTGCTCCATAGCTATTACCCATGACTGTTTGGGATAAATCAGAAAGTATGTACACCACAGCAACAGCTATTTGTCTAGTGGGATTTAGACAGTCTGCAAGGATTCAAGATTTTGTCAAGGACACTGAGATTCAGAAAGAAATGAGTTTGAGCATGTGTAAATGTCATGGACACATCAGTGTGGCTATAAAACCCGGTAAAAACTTAAAACATGAAATTTTCTTTAGGAAAAAGATCACGCTCCTTCTCCAAGCTAAAAGCATAACTTCAGTGAACGCAGAGGCAGGAATTAGTCCTAACAAAAAGTTACATCCTTCCTTATCCACCTCAACTTTTGTAAAATTTCTGATTTGATGTGTGCAACTCGAGATGGAAAATAAAGTTTGAAAATAACCATGAAGGTCTTGACACTACCTCACAAATGCAGATTTTTGGATCTCTTCTCCAAAATACAAATACTCTTCACAGGCAACTGTCATCTCCTTACTCACCCCGAAGTCAAATTCCTCATTTTCGTTTTCAGGTATCATCTTACCGTGCTGGCCTTTCATTCTTAGAACGGTGAGGTTCATCACTCTCTTTTGACTTTGAGTGTGCTGCTTTAGCTGTTTTTGGCTATAGACAAAAATACAAACAAACAAAAATAATGCACACACACAATCCAGAATCATCAAACAAAGAGAAAGATTAGGTTTAGAAAGTATGTTTATCATGCCAAGCTCTCCCTTAGTAATTTCAGATTAATTATATTTAGTTGAATAATATAAAATATTTTTCTATATGGCCACTGAGAGGTATAAAACTTATAGTCACAAAGGTATACTTTGGACCTATATGGAAGGTATGTTTAGCCCACTCATCTGACAGCCTTTGTGCAGCCAGAGAAATGGGTTAAACACACATAAACATACTTCCCTAGTGCTTGGCCACTGATTATTAACATAATACCTCCATAGCAGCTGACAAGAACTAGGGGACGCCCAGAGTCTACGGAATCCAGGTTTGTACACTCAAACTTATTTCCGCACACCTGTCTTAGGCTGATTTCCAGCCAGTCAACTGAGGGAAATTCAAGTCCACTTTTCCAAGAGTTGGAACTGTATAAAATAAAATAAAAATTACAGAAGTCATGGTACTTGCTAGAGATGTGGCCACTGCCCTCTGACCTGCTTGATGTGTAATCCTTCACTTTCCTAGTTAAGGTAGCAAAGAATCTGAGTAACTCCTGGGCAATTATTTGTGGCTTAATTTATTTAACAGAAGTATTTGGAAATCGTTAACTAAAAAGTATTTTAGAAAAAAATCCTGAATTACTGAACTAGGTAAAAGACAGAGAAAAATACCAACGATTCATATGAGAATAATACATTCATCGTTTTTAGACTAAGATGTGGGTAACAGAGCAACAGGAAAGAGTACAGCAATACTATTAGCAGGGTTTCTACACCTTCTTTTTCCTCACAACCATTACTGAGACTATGAAGTGGGATCAGAAACCCAATGGAGGAATTTGTTCAAGAGAGACCAGTGCTAAACACCAACTGTATCAGGTATACACAACCTAGGTTTCGTTCTTCTGGGTCTACCGTAAACTCCCTCCTTAAAAATCCTGTATTGTATGAATTCTGTCCCTATTTGTCTGCTCTGTTCCCACCTAACTTGACCTTCTATTTGCTAGCTCTTTACACTTTGTCTTCCTCTCTACATTATACACTACTATCAGGAAAAACTGTCTTTCCATGAGGTCCAAAGTATTGCCTTGTGTGCTGTCACTGATGAGTAAAGTCTGCTACAACAGAATGAATTGAAGTAACCACTTACTTTGTCTACTATTTCTGATCAATGAGGGGAAAGGTAACAGTCCAAACTAATGCTAGATAGGTCTTTCACTGTGACATAAGTAATAATTGTTGGTGATAAGTTTGTATCTTTCAGTCTGCCACAAACCACATTATGTCAAAGCAAAGAGAAACAAGTACATGATAGAGATGGAAGATAATGTAAAAATAAAGAGTAGAGATGGGAAGATAAGGTCACTGTGGAAAATATGAAAGCATGTGAAAATGCTACATTCTTCTATAATCAAAGTACTGTATATGAAAACTAAGACTGTTCATGACCAGAAGCACTTGCATTTCAGTCAGTCTTAAAGGGAATAGAAGGAGTTTTCAATCTTAGCAGTAACTTTTTACATAGTTACTTTCAAACTTCAGTGATTTTTCATGGTGATGCAACCTTCACAAATCAGATTCACATATGCAATACAGATAATTTATATATCCATATATCCTAAATATATTTGCAGAGCTTAACTTAAAAGCAGAGTCCCCTTTTCATTTCTTATTTCTAATTAGAAAAAAACAAAACACACTCTACCTTCCACTCAGGGTCTTGCTTTCTTTTGTCCAAAGATGATTTCTCCCGCTCCTTGGCTTTTTTATAAGCTTTCTTTTCTTCAGCCATTAGAAGTCGAGCGATTTCCTAAACAAAATACAGTCAACATCACTAACTGCAGAGTTGCAGACAGAAATATACGGGGATATTTCCAAAGAGCATCAGCTAAATTCATTAACTTACTTCATCTTGAGCTACTTGAGCAGCTCTCATGTCCACCTGGGTAGCCTATGATTATTGAAAATACAAAAACAAAGAATTTAATTGGAATCTATGTTGTCTATTTTTAATATATTGTATAAAATAAGCTGGTTTATGAAAATAATTGTGATTCATGTTCCTGAGGTTGATAAGCAGTTGGTATGCTTTCACCAGCCAGAGCAGGAGCTCTTTTTATCAAATCCCCCAACAGGGTCATGGAGAACACTCATGAAGAGATGGGGCTATGAACTTCATTGTTAATCCTTACTCGGTAAGCAAAACTGGATAACTCTATTCCAACTGTCTTGATTTTTCCACTCATAAAAAAAGGTTTCTTAATTGATAGAGGACTATTAATATAATCTCAAGATTGACTGCATTCAGAAAAAAAAACCATCACTATAGCTAAAGTTTTGCCTTAAAAATGTGCTCACCAGAAGTTCTTCTTCTTGTAATTTTCTGGCAATTTCAGCATCATACCATTCCTGATCCCTGTGGGTCACTCGTGATGGAGTAGATATAGCTTCTTTTGTTGCTCTTGGCTTCATTCCTTCAATAAAAAAAAAAAACCTCAATGTAATAAAAAACTGAGGATGTTTTCAGAGAAGTTACAAAATTTAAGATAAAGAAGATTTTCTTTAGTAGCTAACAATGACAATATTACCTCTAATCCAGAATTCAATGTGGGGTGCACTTAAAATATTTTTGCCCTAGGAATGGAAGTGGCAATGTAGATAATGCATACATTTAAACAAAGATATCTAACCAAACCTTCCTGGTAAAAACTCCCCTCTCACATAGTTTCTGCAACAGCAGAAAATTATGTAAGAAGTTGCAAGTGAGGACCTGGAAAATACAAAGTGAAAGAAAAAAAGTCACTGAAAATAGAAAGAATTTAATGAAAAGCAAATTACAGAGTCAGAGTTTAAAAGAGGCTCAGCTGTCAAGAATGGAGGAGAGGGGAGGCTTCTTCCCATTCACCTCAGCCTGCATACTTATTACTTCAGAGGGAACAGAAACAGCATCGCCTGATAGTCATGCGATGACACCTGTTAGCCAAGAAGTGGCCCTGCCACGGCTTTTGCTCTGAGAGTAAATAAACCACTTACTTTAGATCTTCCCCACAGCTTTGATCAGATTGATGGCACTGTTAAATTTTAGGGACAATAAAACATAAGAGCTATATCGAGAGCAAAACGACCACAGATTCTCTTCCAATCTATTCCTATAAAGCAATTCTCACTTTAAACTTTTACTCAACAGTGTGAGTGTATTATATTCAAAATAGAAATTTTGAATACAGTGAACAAGATTACTCATCTGAAATAGTTCACTTCAGTAAATGAACTAGTCAGAGGAGAAGGAAAATGTACTCCTGATTGTCTGTCTGTCTATACCAGTGGTTGTCCACCAGGGCTATATACTAGAATCACATGAGGGTGCTTTGAATACATATAAAAAGATCTGCCCCAATCCCCAGGGATTCTAAGTTAAGTAGCCTGGGTGTGACCTGTCCTTGGGTAAGTTTGTTTTAAATCTTCCCAGTTGATTCTTACTTGCAATTAATATTGGAATCACTGGTTTAGTGTATTATGTCCATTTAAATTACTGTAAATTAAAGTAATTTTTATAAAAATGTTTCACATTTGACTCACTTGCTATTAATTTTTTTAAAAAGGAAGGAAAATAAAATGCAACAAATACTGGGCAAATGATAGAATTTAAGTATTTTGTGAAGCCTATTTTTTTTGCACAATGTTCAACCTGGCTTCTGTGGCTTCTGAAGCCACAGACTCAACGTCTCTCTTTCCTACAAAGACGGACTAGTAAACCCGGCTTTCTTAGATTCAGACCTAATAGAACCTGATTGCACAGACCACTTCAAATCATCTCTACAGCTACCAAGTCTTATGCTGGGCTGGGCTTAATCTAGATTTCCGAGTGGTTTGAGAAAGCAAAAAAAAACAATGGCATACTCTCAAGAGTGGACCATCTGTAAATAGAATATAAAGCTCTCTGAGTTATATAGCTTAGTCATAACTAGGAAAATTTCAGAAAAAAATGAAATTAGGTAAGGAACTCAGTACTGGGCAATGTCAGTGGATAAGAGAGTCTGATATATATATATATATGCCATATTCCAACTTACAGATAAAAACGATAGTTGAATAAGCAGCCCAAAGCCTAATTAAGGGTTATGGAACATGCCTAGCTTCTTCACTTTTGCCACCAGTAAAACAATACAGTGGGATGTGCTCAAATTTCAAGAGACCAAATTTTCTCCATTCTTATGCCTCCTAAGGTAAACCACAGAATTAGTCAAGAAGATATTTCACTTTAAATTTTATTAAAGACACGTTGTTTTAAATTCTGCCAAAGACAATATTCCACTGAACAGTCTAATTGGTTTCACAGGGTGATAAGACTGTAACCTCTGGCAGTTAAAAAGAGAATGATGACTTAGTAAGAGTCAGAATCTGAAGGAATATCTCTCAGTTCCAAATATTTAGAGGGGAAACAGTTTATTTAAACCCTTGATGTATTGCTGGAATGTGTACATCTCATTAAGTAGAAAATCCCCACAGCTTGGAATACTAAATTTCTGCATTGTCAGGATGCCCATTCTCTGCAGTGTCCTCTAGACCTAAGGGGACAAGAATTTTTTTAAGGATATAGAATAAAAACCTCACAGACAGTGCAGTTTAAGGCCATCATTTAAGAAAACAAAGATGTCTAAAAATTTTAAAAAACATAATTAACTGAAGGAAATTAAGGAATGAGCTTCCTGAATCTCAGTATGCTAAACAGACTCTGGAAACTAGCTTTCAAAAACTCGAGTGAGTGGTATTTTCAAGTTCCATATATATCTTTATCTAACACTTCCTTGTCTTTTTCTGTTCATCATCCTTCGGTTTGAGAACACAAGAATATCCCTAAATGAACACAAAACTTCAACCTTAAATAAATTTACAGAATAAAATTGTTTGAGTACTGATATCAAGATAACTTTATTCTGAGCTTGGAATAAGGTAAAATAATAGCTTCTTTTTTATATCATATAAGAATATTTGTAATAAACCAGTGTGACATTTAGGGAATGTCAGTATATTTGACTAACAATTCACAGAACAGTGCAAATATTTTATGGCCCTGTGAGTTTAGAAGTTAACCCGCAGAAAATGATAAGCTGTTAAGAATTTATAATCTAATAGAGAAGTAACTCTGAAAGTTTAGGTACTCACTGCCCTGTAGAAAGTTAACCTATCTTATACTTAATTTAAAATTTTATTTTGCACTCCTTTTCAGCTGATTCTATTAATGCTGCTCTCTGAAAACACTCTTCGAACCAGCCCCCTGTCATACTGATAGTTTCTCCATTATCAAGTTAAATATAACTTTGGTCTGTCCTAACAACTTTAAGAACTGTGCTTTTACAACCACAAGAATAGATGCCACTACCAGTAATTATATTGTAATGTAATCCTCTGACCTAGTCCAGTGAGTTACAAAATCAAATGCCTACAAAGGCTAGAAAGGTAAAGTGTAAAAAGCAAGCTGAACATAAAATGATAGATGGGAATCAGCTCGTGTTGTTGTCATTTTAATATCTGCCTGGTAGCACTGTTTTTTAATCCCTTGTACTGGCAAAATAAAAAGCACAACAAAACATTTGCAATTCCAGTAGTGGAGCCTGTGAGTCAGTGTTTAGTGTCATGCTTCCTAAGCCGATCTAAAATATCCTGGGGCATAGCTAAAAGCCATTAAAGCCTAACTAGCCTTCAGGGCACTCTTGAAAGTCGGATTCACAGAAGCAGAACCCTAAAGGTCAGTGTACAACCATTCTTCCTCCATATTTCCCCCACACCTTTGGAACTTCAAAATGTCTTTCTAAACCTGAAAATGGTATAACTTCCCCATAAACCTACTCAAGATAGATTATATCACACTTTCCTCTATTTTCCACAGCTCTTTGTTAAAGACTCCCCAATGAAGTGTATCTTATTTGGAATTGTTTACATACCCATCTTTCTGGTTGAAATCCAAGTACAAAACCTAAGACAAGAATATTTGTGGCAGCTATTCAGAATGGCTTCGTGAACTAAATTTTAGTTTTCTGCCTAACCAAGTCCTTTAATAAGAAATGACATGACAGGAAAAGCCAACTTCACCTGAATCTACAACCTAGAAACAAGTTCTCTGACCACAAATAGCACTTGACTGGCTCCTTGGTTTTGCGATTTCTAGTGCTACAGCCACAAACATGGAAAACATCACCTCAGTAGTTTATAGAAAATAGAGCCATTGCTGTGTCAGTGACGGACTTCTGAGTTAAGCTTCAGGAGTGCCAGAAATTTGAGGTTTATCTGTAATATCTACCTCATTTCTATATAGGTACCAAGAACTTACCTGTACTGACACTTTAGAACACCAACTGTAGAGTTAGAGCTGGAGAAAGTTAAGAGCATAAAAAGTAACTTACTGTTATGATTTTAAAGTTCCTAGGAATCTACAAACCTCCAGGTCTAAAACATGCCCAAACTGCCAGGCCTCACTCCAGATATATGTGAAACTCAGAAATTTCTATTTCTAGCTAACAGCTGATTTTGATGAAAATGAACCGAGACATATTATTTGAAAAATACTTTCTTAAAAGACTGCCTATCCAACTCCTCATTTTACAAATGAGAAAGATGAGGTCTAAAAAATATAGTATTTTCAGCTCTATTGGCCTTTTGGTTAGGCAAATACTATCAAGACAGGCTCATCAGCTCTTCTGGGTTCACTGAAGTAAAACCAGAAATTCAGGAGTTTTGATTTAGTATCAGAATCTTTGATATGCAGTCTTGGGAAATGAAGAACTGTATCTGGAATGGTTACCTCTAATACAATCTGGGCCTGGAAGAACTCTTGAAGGAATCAGTGCATTCTCACAGAAGGGAAAAGTTACAAATATTTTCCTACTTCTTACAGACCTGAGATTAAGTGTGTACATTTTATAATATATTGCTCTAGGATTCATTTCAAAGTTATGAGCACAAACTTTAGAGAAAGAAAGGCTGCTTAAGATACTTATTAAATTCATTGGTTTGCAGGTATGTACATGATACCAGGACTTCCATCATGACTGTCCTCTTTTACCTGGGTCATGGAGATGGAGCTGCTTCTCACACTCTGAGAATGGAGGAGTCCTGGGCCTGTGTCTCCTTTTTCTGTGCTCACCTTGCCCATGGTCCCTCCCATATACAACTTCCTTGTACTGAAGCCCTGCTTTTTGTGAGGGCTTGGGTGAAAGTCGGTCTTGGTGTTGAGAATGTTTTTCCCAATTTCGAGTCTGATGGTTACTCTTAGCCTCCCAGTCATCATATTCAGTGCTCAGAAACACTTCACCACTGATCATGGGAAGTGGAGGTCTCCGGAGCCTCTCCTGAGTGGATCGTTTTCTTTCATGCTGCTGACTGTTAATTTGGGGATTGTCCCTCATTGCGCCCCAGCTAGAGGATGACAGGGATCTCTCTGTTGAACAATGCTGTTCTGGCTCTTCCAAGTTCTCCATTGGATGTTCTGGTTTCTCCTTCTTCTGCTTCACAGTCTTTCCATCTCTTTGGAGTCTACAAGGTCTTGAGAATCCAGAACCCAATTCCCTGGCCCTCCTTGACCTTGATTGGTCTGAGTGGAGGCAGAGGAATGTGAAAAATAAAAATGCAAATTAATTTAATGAGAGTATGAACTCATTACACAGGGGAGAGTCTGGGCCCCAGTTTAAGACACTTTAAAAATGGAGAAAACTGCTTTTTTGACTTAACAAATTGAAAAGAAGGAATGAGAATTACTGAAACAGTCCATGCATACCTGAAGATTTCTGGATACACAGCCAAAAAGGTAAGAAACTAAAATTAAGTGAATCAAATGTGAAAGAAGAATTTGATCATGACTAGGCAGAGCTAACAACACTTTAATATTTGCCAATAACAAAAATATAGCTATTAGAGATTAAGCTATATTTATAAACCAATTTGAAACTAGTATAGAGTAAAAAGTAGAGGTAGAGTAATTTCGTAAAACAAAAACATTAAGCTTTGTAATTTTAGACAGAGGCTTTCAAACATTCTTATTGGAAATGCCAACAGAACTGTATCAGAGTATTGCTAGTTTCTCTGAGTTCAGAGAAATGATCCACAGATTTTTATATTCCTCTATTTGCCAATTTTATGTGGTCAGAGCAAACACACTCAGTCACTTCAGAAAACAGCCCTCTGTTACAATTCAATGTAAAAGAGGATCAAGGAGACGAGAATTTGGAGTTCATGACCCTGTTATCTTTAGATAACTCTTTTCTCAATCTTAGTTGAAACTTGACAAAGAAAAAATTTAAAAGGGTTGCCCTGATGGAACAAAAATTTGTAAAAAAAATAACAACATATGCTAAATATATGTCCCCAAATTTAACAGAAACTTCAAAAACAGCACAGATACAGTGCTTTTTCAGGTCTTTTTTAGGCATAAGTATACCATGAAGACAAAGGCAGTAAATTAATACGCACTTTGCAAGAATATGCTGATCTTAACATTTTCTAGAACTTTTTACTATGTTTTGGAAATAACAAAAAAATTCCACTTCCATGGAAAATTGCTAAAATAGCCAAGATTCCCCACTGGAATCAACCACTTGCTGAATGCATTTGAAAGAGCTACCATAAGTTGAAGAGATGTAAAGAAAATAAAAAACTTACATGTTTTCTTTTTAACTGTTTCATTTGATATTAATCTGATAAAGAAATAGAGCAAGAAAGAAATATGTGCTAAATGTTCCAATGATGACATAAGTTTCCATTAAAAACCTCAAACTGTTTCCTCTTGAGCTTTCCAGAAGAAAACAAAGCTTGCTTCCAAAGATAAACCTAAATCAAAATTTGTTTTCTCAACAGTCTGTAGAAGTATTTATCTTTATCGTTGTATTTTACATAAATCAAAAGTGAAACAGAACAATTACCTTATTATAAAAAAAAGTATCCACTCTTTTAAGCAAACTATTAAGTCTATCATAAAAACTTGGAGAGAATCAAGTGACTACTGCTGTAAATTAATGTAATAAAGACCAGCTACTTAAATGATGACCATATCCAGGGAACAATGGCTTACAGTGTTACTAAAAATGTGCTTCACAAGTGAAGTCCACCTTCCAGCTCAAAAGAAACAAAAAGGGTTTGGGTTCTGACATGAATTTGTGATGTTATGATTTTTAATTCCTTCTATTGTTAATTAATATTCGTAGCTTTACTTTTAGGAAATATGTCGCAGGAATTATTACAGAGCTGTTACTACATTTTCACAGAGCTGACTGGAAAAATTTATTCTGTAATAATAAATGTGTCTGCTGTGACAGCTTTAAATCTTGGGACAAAAAAAGATGAGGTGGGGAATCTGTCTTAATGCTTTAAAATCACGTATAGTTGAGGATTGAGACTTGTATGCTTCTTGAGACCAAGTTATTTGGCAAATATAACTTATTCCCTCACTGTCAATACATATATATATGTATTATGTATTGGCATATACACAGTATGTATACATAATATATGCCAATACATAATACATATATATGTATACACACATACATGTATTTTTACATATATATGCATTTTATGTGTGCTTCCATGTTTGGCTTTCAAAATAAGATAGAAATACAAAATATTACATGATAAACATATAACACTGATATATGTATAAACAATAAGCACTTCACCAAAATTGCATTATTTGATCTTCTCAACAACCAAATGAAGGATTTACTTTTATAATCTCCATTTTAATTATTTAGTACATAACTTTATTAAGATTAATATTGTTCTAAGGAGGGGAGAGGACTTGAACCACAGTCTTATGACTCCAAACACCATGACTTAAAAAAAATCACTAATATGACTGCAATAAGAGGCTTTGAAAGAAAAACATGGATTCACTAATAAATAATATATATCATCTAAGAGCCAATATAAATTTGACAAATGTTTTAAACGATTTCAAATTTGTAGAAAATCTTTAAATAATCATTCTAATAGATAACATATTAAAGTTCAAGTTACATAAAAGCTGAAAAATTGACAATTTCTGTAATGATTTACTGTGATTACTATGCAAGTAAGGCAAAAATCAAGTAGATACACGAAGACATACAGAGAATTATAATTAAAGATTATCCCAGATGTGTTGGGAAAGGACCAGTGCAAAGAACAGAGGATTTCTTTGTAAATATGAGCTCAATTGTAATATGGTTTCTGTGGAACTGAACTTGGTCTAACACAAGGGCAGATTAATGAGGACCCCACCTTCAACAATATACAATCTCCCAAGAACACAGCTGAGGCAAGAGAAATTCCAGTATTTACACACACGTGCTCAGAAAGTCACCATTTCCTGCTCCTCAATACTACCTTCAAAGTCCCTCTCCCCTCAAAGAAACAAGCATATATGCCACTCCCTACCAATTTATGAGAGTAATTAAAATAAACATAAAAGGCTCTGAAAAACTTTTATGTGTTCCTGAAAAACCACTAAATTCTTAACATAGTCTCCTGCCCTAGAGAAACAAATCAAGATGACAGTACTCTGGTCAAAAAAACAGGTTTGAGTCTCAATTCAAGTTAGTATAAAGCTTTAAGAGGGGAAGGCTAAAATTAATTCTTTAATGCATTTAATTACTTGTCATTCTAATGTTTTTATAGACTGAATAGTTTATAATAATAAGTTTACAGTGAATGTATCTCCAAAACACATTTTTTTAAAAGGGGGAAAAAAACCAGACCACATTTCTAAGATTTTAAATTGACGCTGAAGAGCAACACTTTACTTTCTGATCTTTAGTACAGCAAAATGTGGTGATAATTTTTCTTTTTAAATGACATAATATATAGTTTCATCAGAAAAACCAGCATAAAGAAAATGGCTATCAAATAAGTGCCGAATGTTTTCAATATGGAGGAAGAACACATCAAGCAATAAACTGAGCATCATCCTGCTTACTAAAAAGGCCACGGAGCTGAGCTCTACTCATTAAAGTAAATTTAGAGCAAAAAATGTTACTGGGCAAAATTATACTCAAACTATAATAATCCCATCAATATACACTGCTTTCATTCTACTCATTAGAGAAACATATACTTACCTTTTATAATGGAATTACAAAAAAGCAGCTAATAACTGGTTTGCAGGGCCATTTAGGATCACTGACCTTAAAAATCTTTACTCTCTAAAAGTTGCCTTTAGGTTTTGTTCACTTGCTATCCTAAGTATTGGTCTTTAAGCTGAATTTCATTAAATACTGACACTTGTAATTATAGGAAAAGTCTTTACTTTGACAAATCTTTGAGAAGGACTGAACAATACTTGCAAATACTCTTTCCCAACACATTTTTAAGATAAAGAATCACCACAGCTGCCACCACCAAACCATCACCACCACCATAACTGCAAAGCAGGCACCAGAGAAGCAAAACTGAGGGAATTACTCCTTCAGAAATTATTCTATATGGTAGTCAAATAGCAAAGAAAGGATCAAAAGGAAAAAATAAACATGTAAATCTTAAAAGTTAATATTGTTTGTCATCAGTAGGCTAAACCATTGGCATAGGTTTAAGAGACAAGAAAGCATAGAAAAAAACTTTGTTACCCAGTAACTGATGCATGGTATACCTTCTTTATTCATACAATTTGCTGCTTCAAACAGTACTGCCCAGACTTCTTGAGAAAGGTTAAGTCCAGAGATTCATTCACCATTTTCCACACCCCATTTTATGTGGTTAGAATATACTAAGGCATTCCAAGTCACCAAAGTTTAAAAGAATGTATGCCAATTCTTACAAAATCATATTCAAATTTTAAGTCATAAAAGTGGCTCTGGTTGTCCAATCAAACAGATAAGGCTGAGAGTGGCGGCTCATGCCTGTAATCCCAGCACTTTTGGAAGGTGATGCAGGTGGATCATTTGAGGTCAGGTGTTCAAGACCAGCCTGGCCAACATGGTGAAACCTCATCTCTACTAAAAATACAAAAATTAGCCAGGCATGGAGGCACATGCCTGTAATTCTAGGTACTTGGGAGGCTGAGGCAGGAGAACTGCTTGAGACCAGGAGGCAGAGGTTGCACTGAGCCAAGATCATACCATTACACTCCAGCCTGGGCGACAGAGCAAGAATCCGTCTTCTGTCCCAAAAACACAACCCCCCAAAAAACCATGAATTTATTAGATTCAAATAGAATCTTGTCACATATCTAAATGTACCCAGTGCCTGGGGATAAGAGAAACATTCCCACGTCCCTAAGGTCACTTTATGGAAAAAATTAAAGGAGTGTTTTATGGTTGAGTCTAAGGATAGAATAGATCATGATGCAGGAATTGTTACCTCCATCTTCATAATAATAACTATCTGCATAAGCATGGGTTGCAGAAAACTCTGGAAGGTGTTTCTTTCGCTTTTTCTCTTCCTGTAACTCCTTTTCTTGCAAAAGACGAGCTATGTCCTGCAAAGACAAGAGAGAATGAAAATACGCATTACTGAAGAATGAACAAACTCCCTATGGTGGGGGCTTGACATCTCACTGCCAAGTTTGTACGTGCTCTGTCCATGGCTTTCTAGACTTTCTGACATTAATTTCATGCTCTTCAAATGCCAGATGATTGCTCAACAGGAGTGGCACATAATCTAGATAAGTGAGAGAGGCTTTTTTAACTGAAATTATATCTAACATAATATGAAGATATACAAACTTGAGTACTTCCTAAAGCAGGTTACACAACAGAATTTTTAAAAATACATATTGGTGGGCCCTTTTTCAAGATGATGATTCACTAAGTCTAGATGGGGCAGGATATAGTCATCTACAAAACTTTATAAATTATAATTTAATTTTAAAACTTTTGAAAAGAATTTTATGGGGAATTTGATTTAGCTTTGCATTAGAATACCACTGTCTTAACTGAAAAAGAGAAAACAATCTTCCTTCTGTCTCCCACCTGTTCATCCCCAGGCAAAGTTTTAGCAGTTATTAAATGAGAGGCACTGTGAGGGACAGAATGATGAATAACATTCCACAATGTTCCCAAAAAGATGATCATCCCTTTATGAAAACAAAAATTTCATAGAAACTTTTCAAAACATAACTACAATAAAATTAAATTCTAAATGCCTCAGAAAGGTTAAAATGTCCATGGGACTACAAAAGAAGGAATATTATTTTTGCTTAAAGAAATTAGTACGAGATTTTGCACTGTGTTAGGCTTTGAACAAAGAACAGAATTCCAATAGGCAAAGTCAAAACAGAAAACATCAGCAAAGTTATGAACATTTTAATGGGCACCTCTCTATGGAACAGCCAATAGTTCAATTAGAACATAAGATATGGAGTGTTGCAGAAAAAGCTGAGGCTAGAAAAACAATCCAAGGCTGGATCACAGGAACTCCTTTTAGACAATCTTAAGAAGTCTGGAGTCTACAAGGTAGGGGAAGACGGGTTATTAAAAGTTTTGAGCTGCAGACTAACAATGTTCTAAATCTGAAGATTATTTCTATCAAAGCCCCATAAAATAGCCTATAAACTTATATGCTCATGTATACTTTTAAGGAGAGAAGTCTGTCGCTATCATCAGATTCTTAAAGGCTCATATAAATATGGGAACACTCACTGACTGATATAAATGTTAATAACAATCATTGTTAGTTTGAGGTACCTACTTCTTTATACTTACCATTAATAAGGAATACAAGAAGTACTACATGTTAATGTTGTAACTTTAAAGCAATAATTACTATTCTTCTTCAAATTTTATAAATAAATCCAAATGAAGAATACACTAAAGATGGCAATATACAGTTTAAAAAGAAAATTTAAGTGAATCAATTTTTTTTGTTATCTATGCAGAAACAAGTTGTATACTGAATCTAGGTAAATTAGCAGTATTTAGCCATATCCTCAGCTGTTTTTTACCATTCATCAAAATAGCCTTACAAATCTGACTTTATGCCAAATACTAACTTAAAATGTACCATTAATACACTTTTACCTGACACATATATACATTTTTTAATAAATAATCTATGTAAATGCCCATGCAATACTGTCAGACACTAAAGTGGGCACTCACAAAATGCTGCAACTCAGAATGAAAGGTAAAAGATATCATAATCCTACTTAACACAAGTGTATTTTTCATGAACAGAATTTTGAATTTCTAAGACTTTGATGGAAAAACTATCCCCGAATCTGAAAGTTAAAATGAATCTCTTTTCCAGTTCAAGTCAGCTGTGGTTTAAAGAGACATTGGGAGGGAAATAGCCACTACTAATATGAATTTGGAGGGAATTTCAATTCTTTATCTGTACAATGGAAAGCTTGAACTATTCAATCTTTTTAAAAGCCAAATGCCTTTGACTCCTTACTGTATCATTTTAACAAACCTGTGTCTATCAGGTGCCAGTCCCTGTGCCAGATTCTTTAGCTTTGATGTTTTACAAAGTAATGTATCAATCAGGAAGCGAGATAGGAACGGGACAGATTAGGAACGGGACAGATAGCCTGTTCTCCAAAAAACTATTATTTGTTACAGAACAATTTCCCAAATTTCTATAACATTTACTACAGAAGTGGAAAAAAATGTAAACATTTTCCTGAGCTGTACGTTTACTAACCACCTAAAACTGTATTTTCCTAAGTGGTTTGCTTCACAGTAAACAAAAATTTCCCTTGCTATAACTGAGGGAAAAAATAATAAAGGAAAACTGTCAGATCCAACTTCCAGGAGAAATTATTAAACTATGCTCCACGGACCTGGGAAACACAGCTTTATTAAAATGATACAGTAAGGAGTCAAAGACATTTGGCTTTAAGACTGAATAGTTCAAACTTTCCATTGTACAGATAAACAACTGAAGCTTCCCCCAAAGTTCATATTAATTAGTAGTGACTATTTCTCTCCTAGTTTCTCTTAAAACCATGTCTGACTTGAACTGTAAGAGAAAACAGATTAATTTTAACTTTCAGATTTAGGAGACAGTTTTTCCATCAAAGTCTTAGAAATTCAGAGTTCTACTCATATCATTGCTTATAACTAATTTCCTGCTATTGAATTTAATCCTAATGGATACACAGTAATACACCACTCTCTCCGTATAAAGAACCAGGAGAGAAAAATGAATTATGACCCATCTTTATAATGTATTAGTCAAAGAAAGTGCTTTTAATCAAGTAAAAAAATAATAGTTATCATAATATATCATACACCTTAGCACCCAACCCTTTTTGCTCTTCTAAGCTCTCAGCTCTTTTTTGAAAGAAAAGGTCTTGGCCAGGTGCGGTGGCTCATGCCTAAAATCCCAGCACTTTGGGAGGCCGAAGCGGGTGGATCACGAGGTCAAGAGATTGAGACCAACCTGGTCAACGAGGTGAAACCCCGTCTCTACTAAAAATACAAAAATTAGCTGGGCATGGTAGTGCGTGACTGTAGTCCCAGCTACTCGGGAGGCTGAGGCAGGAGAATTGCTTGAACCCAGAAGGCGGAGGTTGCGGTTAGCCGAGATCGTGCCATTGCACTCCAGTCTGGGTAACAACAGCGAAACTCCGTCTCAAAAAAAAAAAAAAAAAAGAAAAGAAAAAAAGAAAAGGTCTGCTAGGCTTGAGGAAGGAAAGGACAAAAATTCAATGGAAAACTGACACTATATTATAGCTGAGGTTAAGTACAAGTCCGTTCTCCCTGCTTTCCAACATTATAATGCAATGAGTTTTGTTAGATAATTTTAATATAAACCCCCTGAAACAAGCTGAAGATGGCAATTATTAGTCACAGTACTTGGATGTAGCTAACCAGCTTAGTCAGCTTTAATATAAACAATCCCCTTGGTCCTCAGCTTCCGTACTGTTAAAGGTGCTTCCTTACTGTTAATGGTAAGTCTAGAACAGTACTTCCCAAGCCTGTTGCTGAGAACACTGGTGTCAAAATTTTCTCCAAAAAAAACACAGCTTTCAACAGAAAGCATGTAGCATATCTAACTCTTTAAGATGGACATTAGCAAATTTTAAAACTTTGATTGAAAGAAAAAAAACCTGTTATCTTCCCATAACCTATAATTTTCCAAATTTATTTTAGAAGCTTTTGTTTATAATTTTTAAAAAGTCAGGTAATTAACATTCTACATAACATAACTTGGGAAAACAAATCTAAATGAACTCTTAAGCCTTTTTAAGGTCATTGTTAGTTACATTTTAATTAATGAGATAGACTTCTGGGCTAATATGTAAAAATAACCCAGTTCCACAGAAGACTTCCTAGTAAATACATTAATTGAAATGGGAGTTTACCATTGTACCTCTCTCTTCTGTTACACAAGCTTACACAACTCTGGAAAATTGCAAACTATAACCATAAGAAAGGAATGAGTTAAGGATCTCTAGAATACTAGAGAAAGGCAATTTTAATGAAAACATAGTCTTAGTGATTCCCTTCAGTGGGCCAGACATGTGCCCTGTGCCAGATTATTTAGCTTTAAAGAACAATGCTATGACCAGTAGGGTATTGGTATATATGGTAAACATCCTTAAAGTTCTTATCTTGCTTTGGCTCTAAGAGAAGCATTAATATAAACAAGGTGCAGCAGCACCCAGAGGATTCCCACACATCTTTCCCAAGTGGATGACAAATGACTGAAACATAGTGTTGAGTTCTTTGAGGTATTTTTGTGGTTTACAGGTAGAGCTAGCATTCCTAATCCAAAAATCTGAAATCTGAAATGCTCCAAAATCTGAAATTTTCTGAAGCACAGACATCATGCTCAAAGAAAATGCTCACTGGAACATTCTGGATTTTGGAGTTGCGGATGCTCAACCTGTACATGATTTAGATCATATAAATATGTAAGGGATTAAGGGTTACTTCTCTAAGTTTTCACCCCTATCGTCCAATGGTACTCATTTTAAAATGAGCAAACGGTGAATTTAAAAACAATCAAAAGGTGATTTAAAAATGTGATTGTTGCCATTGGTATGGTGTAATCCCAGCACTTTGGGAGACCAAGGTGGGCAGATCACCTGAGGTCGGGAGTTCGAGACCAGCCTGACCAACATGCTGAAACCCCGTCTTTACTAAATATACAAAAAATTAGCCAGGCATGGTGGCGGGTGCCAGTAATCCTAGCTACTTGGGAAGTTGAAGCAGGAGAACTGCTTGAACCCAGGAGGCGGAGGCTACAGTGAGCTGAGATCACGCCCCTGCACTCCAGCCTGGGAGACAAGAGCAAAATCCTGCCTCAAAAAAAAAAAGGATTGTCAAATGACTGTCAGAAAGAAAAAAAAATCATTCCATTTAATTGCTAAACTTCTTTATTAACTAGCAAGCAACATATTAACATCCAACTTGGTAGGAATGTCAAGACAGGTATAAATCCAAAAGTGTTGTTTGATAAAACTTGGAAAGCAGGAAAATACCAATTCTATGTATGTAAAAACATCAGTATAATAGTATAAGAAGAGAGAAAGACCTCAACAGGAAGCCTCCCTCCCATTTCCCTTTCTAGTCATATATACATATAAATTAATTTTTACAATGCTTAAAACATAGAAAAAATTTTAATAGCTAAATGGTATTGCTGTTTGATCTAACCTCTATTACCAAAGTATGTGTAAATATTCTTTCAGAACATGAAATCCTAATCTTAAGAGTGCTAAGTACCATGGTTCATACCAGATTCATTTTTTTTAATGTGAATTGGTTACTAAGTTTATTTCTGAGCAGTTTATATGATAAAGGGCTTCAAATTGTTAAACTAGTGCCACAAACTTTTCATGACATGTTTGGCCGTGCTAATGATTACTTAAGAAAAAAAAGAAGTTTTTCCCTAAAATAGGTGTACATTCACATATATCTTAAACCTAGGTTTAAACACACACACACACACACACACACACCTGGTCATGTACATAAGTACACACATACTCTTAGAGTTTAAGAATAAGTTAAATTAACTGATTATCCCACTTTTATTAGCCACAAAATTATACAGTCCAGCATATCCAAAGTCTACAAGCACCTTCCATAGGGTCTAGAGGGGACTCAACTACTACACTCAAAAAACTATATAAAAGAGTTAAAAATAAATAGATAGGAAAGCAAGACAGAGAGCGCAAGAAAGTAAAGAAGAAAAAGGGGAGAGTTCACAAAGCTAATAAGACAAAAAAAAAAAATTTTTTTTTAACTTTTCTACATCTGTCTCCTGCATGGAAATGCCACCTTCCTTATATCTGTGCTTTGTTAACAAACACAATAAAATTATACCATGATAAAGCTAGCTGTTCCAAAAGAAAAAGGTTCTCAGGCTCTACATTCGGTATTCACGTGGTGGTAACTACTACCCAGGAGAACTGATCCAAAAAATCTCTGAAAGAGATCTGGGTGGAAACCCAGGAAGGGATTTTCCACAGCCCTGCTGCTGAATGAGTACTTAATTAACCAAGTAGGCTCTTTGGGAAGTAGAAGAGCATTGAGCGGGAAGGGAAAAAAAAAAAGGAACTAAGACAGCTCATGAGTAACAAGCAATTCTTTTCCAAAATTGGCCAGAAGAATTAGCACTATCATCTCAGTTTTAGTTTCCTCTCCCTTTCAGGCACCCTGTTACCAACAGACTAAAATAAACAAGCATTTTCATATATCCTTCAATGGCAAGTTTTACTCATGCAAATTTTCTTCATTAAATACTGACAACATACTAGTCAGCAGAGAGGTCACATTTTTCTATCATAAAAAAACACCTTGGCACAGTAGCTATCTTCTCACCTGAGGCATAAGTGGAAAAGTCAAAAAGTCTGAAGTTTATAAAAACTTGTCTAGTATTTCTCATTGAATTTTTCCACTCTACTGAGGGCAAGCTAGTGCATGGCCTACAAAGGCAAGTAAGTAAACACTTGAGGACTTCTCAAATCACACCATACTGAAACACCCTTAGGCCTATTTAATTTTGCCCTATGTAGCACATATCTCTCTATAACAGAAATCAAGGAAAGGGCAATTATAAACTTAACATGTACAAGAGGCCCCAAGTACATTATCTCATTTATCTCACAACAGCCCTTTAGAGTATATACAGCTACCATGACTCAATCCATTTCGGAACCTGAGGTTCTGCATGGTTAAGTGAGATGCTGAAAATCACACAGTGAAATAGTTAATGAGCTAAAATTCAAAGCCAGGTCAGTGGAACTCCAAAGTTCACGTTTCATGCATGCCACAGCACATCAAAGTCAGAAGCAGTCCGCAGACCTGAATGGTACAGACACTTCTCTAGCATTTTATTATAACTTGGAATCAGTCAGTTACTTCTCTAATACTTAATTTCCACATCTGAAAAATGGAGTTAATCACTAAACTGTTTACTTTATATAGTATTGCCATGAGATTACTTACTATGATTACTATTTAGAGTCTACATAATTAAAATAAAGTGTTTCATTTTCTCTTTCTATCCTGTTTTTCCCTAAATAAAAACAAAAAAGACCACAGGACAGCAGTAGCATTGATAAGAAGCCAACTTCACTATTCTGGTATCTTAAATAGAAGCTCTCCTGTCTCCAAAGCATAATCACTTCTTTTAGTTCCTAGAGTCATCCCAGAAGCAAAGTCTTTAGTATAAAGAGGCAACACATCGAATACTAAGAAAGAGCCTCCTGTGTATTACAGGAAGTATCAAAAATAATCCTTAATTTTTATTTGCAGTTCTGATTACCACACGATCATGATTTGTTCCTGAAGAAACTACTCAATACCCTCATACCAGGTGTCTCACATTCATCTGGCATTGCACAAGAAGTCTTATAGAACTAGAGTGAGTGGCTCAGCAGGAGTAGCAGTGTATGTAGGCTGTTTACTGATGACCCTGATCATATCTATTTAACAGGATGATCGTAAGCACCAGTTTGCCCAGTACAGTTTCAGTTTATGTAATTATTAACAGCATTCTTATAACCCTCAAAAGTGTTTCTGGTTGCATAACAAACCATATTGTCATCAAGCTATAAAAAATGATAAATCAATTTCTTCTCTATTATAAAGCAAGACAGTGACCAAGGACAGCATAATAAGTGTGAAAGCAGGTAGTATAGAAACGATGTAAAACGAAGTAAATTGTTCATACGAATTGATGAAACTAAGCCAGGCATAGTGGCTCGTGCCAGTAATTCCAGTGCTTTGGGAGGCTGAGGCACGAGGATAGCTTGAGTTCAGGAGTTTAAAACCAGCCTGGGCAATATAGTGAGACCTCGTCTCTACAAAAAAATAATTTAAAAATATTAGCCAAGTGTGGGGGTGTGTGCCTATAAGTCCCAGCTACTAAAGAGGCTGAGAGGATCACTTAAGCCTGGGAGGCAGAGACTGAAGTGTGTTTACACCACTGCACTCCACCCTGGGGAATGAAGCAAAACCCTTTTTTTTTTTTTTCAAAAAAAAAAGAAAGTGCTGAAAATATAACACACAAAAGGAAATAACAGCTAATGGTAAATTCAAGTCTTCTCACAAAACAAACACTATTGCTAATTTTAGTCATTTTCAGCCTTAACAATACAACTTAAATATATATACAGAATCAAAATGATTAAGTTTTTTAACCAACAGATCATAGGAAAGTGAAACCTTTAAGAAAAAGAATGAGAGCAATGCCTGCTCCTGGCCTCTCCCAACAAGTACTCCCTGCCTCCTGCTCAGGTTCCACTCAAAGTCTGCTCTCTCTAATGTTGCAAGAACAACCAGCAACCCAGGCACAGACACCTTGTAGTAAGCTGAATAGTGCCCCCTCTCCAAATTCATTTCTACCCAAACCTCCAAATGTGACCTTATTTGGAAACAGAGTCTTTGCAGATGTAATTAGTTAAGCTGAGGTCATATTGGATTAGTGCGGGTCCTCAATCCAATGACTGATGTCCTTGTAGGAAGAAGATACAAAGATACAGACAGGGAAGAAGGCCATGTGACAATGGATGCAGACTGAAGTGATGCAGATACAAGTCAAGGAATGCCAAAGATTGCCAGGAGTCAGGAGCTAGGAAGAGGCAAGGAAGGATCCTTCCCAAGAGGTTGCATGACCTTGCCAACACTTCAGATTTTAGACGTCCAGCCTCCAGAACTCTTGGGACAACAAATTTGTGTTAAGCCAAGTTTGCAGGAGTAATTTGTTACAGCAGTCATAGGAAACTAACTCACATCATATGTGAAATTATCCATTATCATCTCTCAAGACTTTTACCACTTACATAATCAAGAGGGTATAAATCATGGTCCACAGAGGAAAATGCAGCCCAAAGAGGCATTCTGCTTCCCATTCGGCAATCCTTCATTGAGCCCGTGACTACAAGAAGTATTTGCTCTAAAGCTGAGCACCTCTTTCTCCATAAGGGAGAGGGGCAGTAACTAAGTTATACCTCATCCTTCTTCTCCTGAATGCGTCGTCTCTCTGCCTCAATAGCCAGCTTCTCCTGAATTTCCTGAGCAATTTCACAGTCTTGTTGTTCACTAAAAAGCAAAGGTGAAAACATGAATAAGGAAAATAAAAAATAATGTATTTCCTAAAAATAATACATACAATTTGTTGAATACTCAATCTATGAGAAGTACGTATTTTTCTCACTTTATCTTCAAGATAAAGATGCAAAGAGGCTGACACTGTCACATTTACTGATGAGAAAACTAAGGCCCAGGGAAGTTAAATCATTTTCCCAAGATCACAATGAAAATATGTGGTAGAGCTGAAATCTGATCATCATACCCAGCAACCGAAAGCTCCACGCTTCTTCTGTACCACCATTTCACTTCACCCTCCTGAGGCCTGTTTTCTGGTCCTGCCTCTACCACTAATAACCACAAATCATTCTCTGTCACGCCATTTTATAAGTTATAAAAAAGTTTACACTTAGTGACTTCACATTATAGGTCTAATATCATAGTATTCTTACCTACTCAAACCAAAGAAATAAAATAAACATAAATCTAATCAGAGCAATTCTTATATATTTTCTTTTCATTCACTAATTATAATAAGAATCATACACAAAACCTGGTCTTAGTTTTCAAAGGCCTCTCTATATTTCTGTTCTCATTCAAGACTCTAGCTGAACCTCCCAAATTAATGTAAAATCTATATAGAGCTAAGTGACTGATAATTACACTCAATGTAATAAGTGGGAAGAAAGCAGAAGCACCACAGAGAAGGCAAAACTAAACGAAGTGTTAAAAGTCACAAGTGACACAGAAGATGTATCTCCTGGTACAGAAAATAAAAAAGTGAACTTTCATCTGAGTTTAATGATTTCAAAACATATTTCCAAGAAGTTCCAGCTCTGGTTCAGTCAGCTAATTATACCGACTCCTGGGAAAACGAAACTGAGAAATCAGTAGTAAACAGGCGAAAATCCTGACTTGGGATAGCAGTCCCGGTATCCAGACTGAATAAAAGGTTCCAGGTTCAATAAAAACTGCAGCATTTCATCCTTCCCAAGATGTCCAGCTATCAAAATTGCCAGGTAGTGAACTGAAAGACTTCCCTTTTAGCTTACTTATTTAATCTAGGAACAATTCCAAACCCTTGAAGTCTCAGGCAGAAATGTAATACCTGCTTCTTCTCTCATTTAGGACCTACAAAATATCACTCTCTACTCTTGATTTATATTTGAATGGTTTCTCTTGATAAGTTCTGAATAAGTTCATTACACTGTTATGAACCTAACTCAGGATTTTAAATATCTGCATCAACCTCAGAACTGGCCTTTCTAACAGATAATTGTGAATAATTCTAATAAATGTAAAGAACAATGAATTTAGAACTCTACAACATTCTAGCTTTGGTACTCACCTTAACCTGTGACACTGAGCCTCAGAACATCTCAAGTATCTCTCTTCCTCTTTATTCTCCATTATCATTACCTTCAACTTAGGCCTCATCATCTCCTTCCTCTATCTCTATCACCCCAAGGTCCTCATTCAAGCCTCGTCATCTCTTAATTTGACCACTGTTCAACAGCTGCCTTCAAATCTTGCCCGCTCTAAGCCTTTACACACCTATTTCCAAGAAGAGATCCTAAAATGAAAATCTAAAACTACTCCAATAGTTCTCTATTCCCTATAATATAAAATATACAAAACTTGAATTCTTTAACATAATTTATCATGACCCTTTTGGTCCTGCTTTTGACTACTTTTCTGGCCTCACTTCCTACTTCTGCCCCAATTATACTCTCTACTCCAGCAATACTGAACTTTCTGTAGCTAACATGAGTTTCTAAGTCCTTTTACCTGCTGCCCTTATGCATGCTGCTCCTTCTGGCTACCATGGTTTTCCCCAAATCACTATATACTTCCAATTAACATTCAAGTTTCAGATTAAACATATCATCTGTCTCCTGAAGCTTTTCCCAGTCTCTTCTCTCTAAACAGGCATGAAACTTACATTTCAATTCTCTGTGATTCATGCATATATCTCCAGATATATAATGCCCAAGGTGTTTTCCTGAGGCCCTTAAAAGTTGTCCTATTTGTATCTCTAGTCTCCTCTCCTGGTGCTAAATTTAGCATGAATCAATAAAAGTATTTATTTACAAAATAAAGAAGCTTAACGAAATGATTAATAAAGTCCTCTCTACAAATAATAAACAGGAAGACAAACCCTTCCTGTAAGTTAGCAAAAATGACTGGCTTTCCTTTTTCACTTGAATATGACACTAAAGTAAATTAAGGTGTTCCTTCCATTTTTCCTTTACCCTTTCCTCCTCAACACAGTATCTGTGGTTAAATCTATCCTGAAAGATTTAGGATGTAAGAGCCACTCTCAAAGAAGAAATGTATCCTAGGAGGTTTATAACACTGAAACAGAATACGTCACTGTGTCAAAAGAAAGCTGAGAAATAATAATTTCCATTTATCTGTCAGTTAAAGGAGGCTAATGAGAGAGAACTTTTGTCAGACACTGAAGTTACGAAGATAACTGAGTATACACTTTAGAGCATCTCAGAACATTCGGCTATGTACTGAAAAGCAGGTAAAGTAAGAGCAGCAAATGCAGCTAGAACACAGTAAAGGGACGAACACAACCCATAAAGCCTTTTGATGTCCACTATCTCACTGGTTCCCCCTAAGAAACTATGAGGCAGAGGGGACAGAGGTTATTTTCCCCCATGTTATGGGTAAGGAAAATAAACTCAGAGAAGTTGAATAATTGGCCCAAAGTCATACAGCTAAAAATGTTAGAACTCACACCATCATCCACATGTCTTAAACCTGGTCAAGTGTTCCAACAACAATGAAAAACCTTCAAATCAAAAAAAAGTTGGATATCCACTGTAAGACTTGCAATCTCATAAGCAAAAGAATCAGAGGTACAGAAGTAGTCTCCTTCTTCCCTGCCCTGGTTGCTAGCTCCACAGAGAAAACCAGTCTTGACATTACCCCTCCCTCTCCCACATCCTCACAGGTCTTTGTAGCGCTTCTGGAGCTGAGCCTGGGCTTTCAGATCTTCCTCTTGGAGCTGCTTAGCAACCTGGAGGTCATGTTGGACCAAACGGTTCCGCTGAACGTTTGATGCCAAATGATGCTCAACTGGAACAAAGAGATTGAGGACAGGAATTACAATGCCTTGGTTTGTTAGTAATAAATGTCACAATAATCTTAAGAGCTTTACTGTAACACAATAGCTTTGCATCCATCACTTCATTTTATTGTCTCAACAACAATGTATAATAGAGAGCAAAAGAATTATTACCCCACTTTTCCATTAAGCAAAAAGAGGATCAAAAAGATTAAATAATTTGTCTTTGGTCACATGGCAACAAAGTGGCAGTACTAGGATGTCTACACAAATATTCTAGAGCGAGGGCTAGTGCTCTACTACTACATATTGTCACTCTATTAACTTCACTTTTCAATATTTTAATTTTCATATTGACATGTGAATTAATAACTCACAAATCATATATTCACAAATATGTACTTTAATACAACATGCACTGCTTAGATTTACTTTCCATCACTACACTGAAAAAAAGATTCAGAAAAATCCACAATGTGATCTCATTTATACTATGGTTGCCTGAGAAAGCTGTTCAGCTCCCCATCATAGGAGCAAGAACAGATTTATTCTATGCACTTCAGTTAAGTCTATAACCTTTGTGTCCCTCCTATAACACAAGGCAAAGAAAAAGGTTCAAACCTCTCTTTTTCTCTTGAAGATGCAAGCAGTCTACTAATTCCTGGCAGTCTGTCTTACTTACACATACCCCAAAATTCACTGATCACCCAGGCAACATTTGCCTAAAGAAATCCTTTAGGATTTATGAAGGGGACAGACAAGTGACTGTGCTCTCTCCCTACCTAACCCCTGAGAAACCAGCCTCAAGCTTCCAGTTAAAATATAAAAGAAAAGAAAACTGAAGGAGCATAAATGAGAGGTATTACTCACTCTCTTGTTCCTGCAGGCTGTGAGCCAGGGTGTGGTCCTCCAGGACAGCAAAATCTCGACATACTACAGAAGAGGAAGGAGGAAAAACAGGCAGGAAGGCTCATTAGTAATACTTTAACACACAAAGGAAACCATTTTTTTTTTTACTTAAAATAAATCAATTCTAATATTTCAGGATGACAAACTTTATAATTCCCAATGCATAAAATAGTGACTAGTTAAGTCTGCAGTCTTTAGTCACAAAAAATCCATAGTGCCTGCTTAGTGCCAAGCACAGGTTGCCATAAAATACTGTTTAGCCTTGGCCCCTGGCCTGAGGTGAGAACATTTACCGAATCAGATTCCAGAGGTCTAAAAATTCCAATCCACTTCTATAAAAGGAGAGTAAGTACTGCTGAAATAACAGAAGTATCAGTCATGCTTTGCATATTGCTACTGAGAGAGAGCTGAGGTATTGCATAATCAGAGGTGTTAAAAGAAATCTAACCTATGCTTCTCTGTGGTTCAGAAGATCCTCTCTCAGCAATTTATTTCTACCCTGGTGACTTTTAAGGAAAAATATACTTTCACTAGTTCCTTAGCTAGGGGCAGATTTCTACATAAAAGTTCTTAATTTCTTAAACATTCTTTGGTGGGTCAGTCTCCAGGCACCTGAGTTAGAAGGAGGTGTCTAAGTCCCTCTAAACCTTAAGCTGTCCCAAAATAATCGATAACCCAAAAGAAAATGGGAACCCTGAAAGAAACCAGGAATCTGCCTCAACTTGAAGATCCAGGCAAGAGTTATTTCCCGACCTGTTTTCTTAGAAGCAAAATGGGAACAAATAGTCTCGAAGGTCCATGTTTATCCCAAGCTGCTATTTAAACTCCTCCTTCTTAAACATACAAACAAAGAAAATATACAGGATTCATCACACAAAGTGCTGTTTTAAGGATGTGTAGTTTAGGTGATATGTTCCCACTCTATTCCAACCATGTAATTCTTGTTAAAAAAAAAAAAAAATTCCCCAAAGCCTCAGAGTACTGCAATTGAGTAGGACTCGAGAAAAATTCCCTAG
Source organism: Callithrix jacchus (assembly GCF_049354715.1). NCBI lineage: Eukaryota > Metazoa > Chordata > Mammalia > Primates > Cebidae > Callithrix > Callithrix jacchus. Next base: position 20,276,970 of record NC_133516.1, on the reverse strand, counting down.
GGCTTAGGAAAAGTTAGATTTCTCTCTGCAGCTTTGGATTTACCTATTAGGACACTTAACTGAAACAGAATGAAGCTTTGGATTTACCTATTAGGACACTTAACTGAAACAGAATGAAGAACATTCCTTTGCCATTCTTCTTGTACTTATGTATGCTCACATATACACTCAACATACTTGTGTCCTTCACTACTGAGGGATAATGCCATAAAAAGGTAGGGAGATCTTGGGGATGTCAAGTTTATTCTGAAATGGTTGTATAATTAAGGAATGAATAATACTTGCCCAAGAACTACATTAAACTGAATACAACCCACTTAACCCTTGTTCAAACATAACAGCAAAACCAGTAATTCCAACAGAAAGCACTGTTCTTTTTCATCAGTTATATTCTCAACAAATTCTAATATCTTGAGGCCCAGGTCCCCGTGACCTTTTATCTCACAAAATAAAAGTATTTTCAAGATGAGCTAGATAACACCCTCATTTAATAAGTGAGGAAACTGAAAGCCAGAAAAAAGGAAGGATTTTCTAAGGCTATCCAGAGTTCACTGGTGCCAGGGCTTGGGGGTCAATGTCTAAGCCAGCAAGGGCTCTTTCCCCTTCCCTGACACAATGACGGCCCTCCTTACCTCCAGGTAAACCATGGTCAAAATGAAGAGAAAGAAAATAATTCCATATTAACCAACATATACTCTCTCAAACACTTCAATTAATATCCAATTTTTAAATGGGTAAGACATACATGGACTTAATTTATAAAAAACAATCAGAATGACTTAGCTAAAATAAATATAATCAAATCTTATATAAAGAATGTTATTTTAATATAGTTACCTATCATTTAAAATACCTTTATTGTACTAAAAACACGTGGGCTTATATATTAAAGTCAGTCTTAATTTTAGATTAATTATGATTAGATCAAATTTTAAGATTAATCCTAATGACTTTCAAATTATGGGTGGCATCCTATTAGGTCAAATAATCAATTTACTAAACCTGAGCAAAGCATTTTAAAAGTAAATAGTCTAGAGAATAACAGAGGACAGTTGGCCCTCATAGCCTTGAGTTCTGGATTCACATATTCAATCAACCACAGATCAAAAATATTCAGGAAAAAAAAAAATGTAGCAACACTGAATATGTACAGACTTTTTTTTTAATCGTTGTTCCCTAAAGAAAACAGAGTAACAACTATTTACAATAGCATTTACACTGCATTAGATATTATAAGTAATCTAGAGACTATGTAAACTATACAGCAGGATGTGTATGAATTACGTGCAAATACCACCCCATTTTTTATCAGGGACTGAAGCATCCATAGATTTTTTAGTATTTATGTGAGGTATTGGAACCATGCCCCACCCCACCCCACCAATACCAAGGGACTAGTGCAACTCACACACAGTACAGGAAACTAGTCTGGGGAAACTCTTCCAGTATTTACACACACACACACACACACACACACACACACACAGAAATATACACATACAGAGATGATAGGTACTAGGTCAAAATGTAAAACACATATCATTCTATAGATTACAAAAGTTTAAAACCCACTTCAATTTATATTACTAGGTCAGAATGCTATGCTGAAAATCTATTTTCTATGTTTCTAATATGCTAACTAAAGTTAAAAATTATGAAATTATTCCATTTTTCCATGTGGAGAATAATATGAAGAACTATAGTAATTTTTGAAATATTTAATTTTAGTCAGCAGAACATTAAAAATTAAAATATATTATTTGCAGACAGATTCTATAGTAAAAAAATTTTTTTAATACATCACACTAACACAAACTTAATTCTGAACAGTACTTCTCTCCACAGAGAGATGAAGAGGGGCATGAATGCCTTGGCTGCATGTGCTGTTCTACTGCTTCAAAAGAGAAAAAAGAAAAGACAGACAAGGCAAAATATTAACAGCTATTTGATGTGAGTGGTAAGTTCATGGGTTTCTCTATTTCCTGTGCTTTTTAAATGTCTTAAATATTATATTTTAAGTTCTATAATTAAATTCACTTATTTCACTTTGTTAACAGCATATATTGCTAAACCACGAACATGAAGCTATGGTATGACACATTATAACAAGTGTGAGAAATTTATGAATTACTGATTACTTTAATGACTCCTCATAATGATTTCTTAGTATCTAAGCAGCAAGACTGAAGTATATCCTATTATTGTGATTTGTCCCTGAAACTGCAGAAGCTGAATTACTACCCAAAAGATATGAGCAGGGCCTGATCTAGAAGAGGATCTGGAAGATTTTCAAAGATTATGAGAAAGTACACAAACACATACACACAGAGACTTAAATACACTGACTTACCCCTTCAGAGTTTACTAGGAGTTTCCAAATATATAATCTCATTTATACTGAAATATTATTTGCCCAGTCTATAATTTCTTTTCAATCCACTCTAATTTTTTGTCAAGATTTGCCTTTGTATTCCCTGCATCAGTATTCTAGTACAACCTGGAAACTAATCACATATCCAGTTAACTTTGTAAATCAGTAACCAGATTGAGAATTACAGAAAGTATTATTCACAGCCAGGCCAAGCTCAGAGCCTGAATAGAACTTTTCTCTGTTTCTAACCTCCTTTACTTTCATGTAAACAGTATCAACAGTCCAAGTATATATAAAGGGTATATACTTGTCTCACCACCTTTCCCTGTGGGTACATTTAAGGTGAACCACTTTTCACCCTCCCATTTCCTTTTTCCCTCCCATGTTCACTTTCACTCATCCAGAACTCAGGGTGACCTTCTTGCCATAAGCCAACCCTATCAATGACTTCTACTATTCCCAGTCTGCTATTAAAATGAGCTTCCCACCACAATTATACATCATTCTCCTTTGTTCCCACCCAGATCTCAATGGTCCTGTACCCTTTCCCCTCTGCCCAGACAGTTTCCCAGTGTTAGGGATGGTGGCTAAGTTTCTTTTGAACACTAAAAACCATGCAACTCTGCCTCATTGCTTAGAAGAGAATTAACAGAAAGAAATGCACTTTGCCCTGAAATTCGAGCACACAGCTGCTTCCCTATCCAGCTGCAAGCTCTTCATGGCAGGGACTTTGCGGGTGTACTCTCTGCACCTTCCACACGACTAACGTGTGCTCATTAACTCAAAGTAGTAAAAAAAAAAAAAAAAAAAAAAATCTGGACCATAAAGTCAAACAACAGTAGGAGAAAAAAAGAAAATAGTGTCATAAACAGAATTAAACTCTGCTAATATGACAGCACGACACACTTATAAGATATGTCAAACATCATTTAAACAAATTTAGTAACAAACAAAACTATATAAAACTAGAACCCTCTCCCTATTCTCATTAAAGGAGTTTCAATGATATGCTAATTTAAATACAGGCGTACCTTAGAGATATTGCAGGTTTGGTTCTAGACCACTGCAATAAAGTGAATATCACAGTAAAATGAATCACACAATTTTTTTGGTTTCCGAGTACATATAAAAGTTATGTTTACACTATAATCTATTAATATTCTATTGATAATCTATTAAATTTACAATAGAATTCAGTCTAAAAAGGCTACGTACATACCTACGTTTAAAAATAATTATTACTAAAAAATACCTGCTACACACCTTCAATTTGTAAAAAACATAGTTTGTCCAAAGTGCAATAAAGCAAACTGCAATAAAATGAGATATGCCTGTATATACAAATTAGTATACAGTGAATTAATTTACAATAGGCCAAGTAGGTTTTAGAAATGGAAAGGAAGACTGGCCGACATACATAAATACATACATACACATACCCCCCCATCCATTTCCTTGAAGAATGATTTTCATTGAGTTGTTGGCCCCCTCTAAATACATGAATGGCACAGTAAGCAACTAATAAACACTCATTTATTCAATAAATTTGTGTCGAGCTCTATTTCAGGATGAATGAGTCATCTCCAAGCCATCAATGAGGTGCAGTATCAGACAGGAAAACAGGTATAAGGTAATAAACATTGTACTAAAGACAATTTGTTGTACTAAATAAAATTATTTGCAGTCATAAACATTGGAACACTTATACTTGTTATGAATTGGGGGTGGACTAAGAAGTGGGAGTGATTTAATAGAATGTATCAAGAAACTTTAAAGTAATTAACACAAAATGTATCTCAAGGAAAGTTAAAATTCCTATGGAGAGAAGCAATAAACATTCTTGGCAAAGTGGCCAATTATGGAAAAAGACGAAAATGCACAGGCCAACCTGGAGTTGTGTGTGCCCACAGCACAGAGGCACCAAAGGAAATTATGCCAAGAGATGTGATAGGAAAGGCCCAGTGCATCATCATGAGAAATTGGTTTTTCACATAAGCATTCCTGGTATACAACTTACATGAAATGTACCAAAGAAAATCTGGTGATTACTATACTCCACCTCAAGCCAACCAAACTCTTCCTCTTATACTTTTTCTCTTTTGCATTTGCTTCGCAAGTCTCTCATTTTTGTTTTCGCCTTACTGTTTCTCCTCACACACCTTTTTCCAGGTACATCTGTTTGTCAACTTTACTCCTCTAGCTCCAGAGTCCACTCACCTATTCCCTCCCAATGACTGTGGGAGCTTTCCACAAACTTGTTCTCTTTCGACAGGTAACACCCTTGTCTGCCCTCCCCTGGGCAATTAGTGGAAAACTAGAGACAAAATTTATAGGCTTCTTTTTTTTAATTGTACTTTAGGTTCTGGGATACATGTGCAAATCATGCAGGATTGTTGCAGAGGTACATACATGGCAAGGTGGTTTGCTGCCTTCATCCCCCCATTACCTATATCTGGTATTTCTCCCCTCATTATCCCTCCCCACCCTCCCCAACCCCGCTGTCCCTCCCCTAGCCCCGTACCACCACTGACCACAGTGTGTGATGCTCCCCTCCCTGTATCCACATGTTTTAATTGTTCAACACCCGCCTATGAGTGATAACATACGGTGTTTGGTTTTCTGTTCTTGTGTCAGCTTGCTGAGAATGATGGTTTCCAGATTCATCCATGTCCTGATGAAGGATACGAACTCATCATATTTTATGTCTGCATAGTATTCCATGGTGTATATGTGCCACCTTTTCTTCATCTAGTCTATCGATGATGGACATTTGGGTTGGTTCCAGGTCTTTGCTATTGTAACCAGTGCCACAATGAACATACATGTGCATGTGTTTTTATTATGGAACAATTTATAATTCTTTGGGTATATACCCAATAATGGGATTGCTGGGTCAAATGGTATTTCTATTTCTAGGTCCTTTAGGAATCACCACACTGTCTTCCACAATGGTTAAACTAATTTACACTCCCACCAACAGTATAAAAGTGTTCCTATTTCTCCACATCCTCTCCAGCATCTGCTATCTCCAGATTTTTTAATGATCGCCATTCTAACTGGCATGAGATAGTATCTCAATGTGGTTTTGATTTGTATTTCTCTAATGACCAGTGATGATGAGCATTTTTTCATGTTTGTTGGCCTCATATATGTCTTCTTTTGTAAAGTGTCTGTTCATATCCTTTGCCCACTTTTGGATGGGTTTGTTTTTTTCTTATAAATCTGTTTTAGTTCTTTGTAGATTCTGGATATTAGCCCTTTGGCAGATGGATAAATTGCAAAAAATTTTTTCCCATTCTGTTGGTTGCCGATTCATCCTAATGATTGTTTCCTTGCAGTAGAGAAGCTATGGAGATTAATTAGATCCCATTTGTCTATCTTGGCTTTTGTTGCCATTGCTTTTGGTGTTTTAGCCATGAAGTCCTTGCCTATGCCTATATCCTGAATGCTTTTGCCTAGGTTTTCTTCTAGGGTTTTTATGGTGTTAGGTCTCACATTTAGATCTTTAATCCACCTGGAGTTAATTTTAGTGTAAGGTGTCAGGAATGGGTCCAGTTTCTGCTTTCTGCACATGGCTAGCCAGTTTTCCTAACATCATTTATTAAACAGGGAATCCTTTCCCCATTGCTTGTTTTTCTCAAGTTTGTCAAAGAACAGATGATTGTAGATGTGTGATGTTGCTTTTGAGGCCTCTGTTCTGTCATTGGTCTATGTCTCTGTTTTGGTACCAGTACCATGCTGTTTTGTTTACTGTGGCCTTGTAGTATAGTTTGAAGTCAGGCAGTGTGATGCCTCCAGCTTGCTTGCTTGCTTTATTTATTTATTTATTTATTTATTTATTTATTTATTTATTTATTTATTTATTTTGCTTAGGATTGTTATGCGGGCTCTCTTTTGGTTCCATATGAAGTTTAAAGTGGTTTTTTTCCAGTTCTGTAAAGAAGGTCATTGGTAGCTTGATGGGGATCGCACTGAATCTAAAAATTGCTTTGGGCGGTATGGCCATTGTCATGATGTTGCTTTTTCCCAACCATAAGCATGGGATGTTTTTCCATCTGTTTGTGTCCTCTCTTACTTCATTGAGTAGTGGTTTGTAGTTCTCCTTGAAGAGGCCCTTTACATCCTTTGTTAGTTGTATGCCTAGGTATTTTATTCTCTTTGTAGCAATTGTGAATGGGATTCACTTTTGATTTGGCTGTTTGTCTGTTATTGGTTTATAGAAACACTTGTGATTTCTACACATTCATTTTGTGTCCTGAGACTTTGCTGAAGTTGCTTATTAGTTTAAGGAGATTTTGGGCAGAGATGATGGGATCTTCTAAATATACAATCATGTCATCTGCAAATAGAGGCAATTTGGCTTCCTCTTTTCCTAATTGAATACCCTTTATTTCTTTTGCTTGCCTAATTGCTCTGGCTAGAACTTTCAATACTATATCGAATAGGAGTGGTTTGGGAGGGCATCTTTGTCTTGTACTTCCAGTTTTTGCCTGTTCAGTATGATATTGGCTGTGGGTCTGCCCTAAATAGCTTTTATTATTTTGTGATACAAACCATCGATACCTAGTTTATTGAGGGTTTTTAGCATAAAGGGCTGTTGAATTTTGTCTAAGGACTTTTCTGCATCTATTGTGAAAATCATGTGTTTTTTGTCTCTGGTTCTGTTTATGTGATGGATTACATTTACAGACTTGTGTATGTTGAACCAGCTTTGCATCCCTGGGATGAAGCCTACTTGATCAGAATGAATAAGCTTTTTAATTTGCTGTTGTATTCTGTTTGCCAGTATTTTATTGAAGATTTTTGCATCGATTTTCATCATGGATATTGGCCTGAAGTTTTCTTTTTAGTTGCATCTCTGCCCGGTTTTGGTTTTAGGATGATGTTGGTCTCATAAAATGAGTTGAGGAGGATTCCCTCTTTTTGTATTGCTTGGAATAGTTTCAGAAGGAATGGTACCAGCTACTCTTTGTAAGTCTAGCAGAATTCAGCTGTAAACCTGTCTGGACCTGGGCTTTTTTTAGTTGGTAGGCTATTAATTGCTGCCTCAACTTCAGCCCTTGTTATTGGTCTATTCAAGGATTCAACTACTTCCTGGTTTAGTCTTGGGAGAGTGCAAGTGTCCAGGTATTTATCCATTTCTTCCAGGGTTACCGGTTTGTATGCATAGAGTTGTTTGTAGTAATCTCTGATGGTAGTTTGTATTTCTGTGGAATCAGTGGTGATGTCCCCTTTATCATTCTTTATTGCTTCTATTTCATTCTTCTCTCTTTTCTATTAGTCTGGCTAGATTTTAATAATTCAATATTTTAAAGGAAAAGAGAAAACTGACAATCACTGATTTGAATGTCTCTTAAAATTCCCGCCCAAATGACAACATATTTGGAGGCCTAAAGTAGTCTTTGAAAAATGTTTTCTTGGCCAGGCGTGGTGGCTCACACCTGTAATCTCAGCACTTTGGGAGGCTGAGGTCAGGAGATCAAGACCATCCTGGACAACATGGTGAAACCCTGTCTCTACTAAAATACAAAAAATTAGCCAGGCATGGTGGTAGGTGCCTGTAGTCCCAACTACTTGAGAGGCTGAGGCAGGCAGGGGAATCAACTGAACCCAGGAAACAGAGATTGCAGTGAGCCGAGATCCCGCCACTGCACTGCAGTCTGGCTACAGAGTGAGACTCTGTCTCACACAAATAAGTTTTCTTACTAACAGTACCAGATTAAGATCTCTCCTCTGCTTTCACCAACAAATAAGTAAACTGAGCATTTTTCATATAACATATTTAAGATTGATATTTTAGAAAGCTCATTTGCAGCAAGTTTCTCGCTTTCTAACTCAGAAACAAAATATTCCTTTTAAAGCCTACTTCAAAGAGGTGATTCAGATTTGGAAGTGATGGGGTAAGAGTCTTTACAATCCCCTTACCTTTCTTTCAGGGACGAACAGAAGTACCCCCTCTTTACCCTCACCACATTCCCCACATATACCCATACCCCTAAGGGAAGCAGGAATTTTGTTAACTCTTCCACTAAATGAACACAGTCTCAAATTTTAGCCAAGAATCAAGACCTTAACTTGTATTTATACTGGCAACACCAGGAGAAAAAAAACTTAGTGGGGGACATTTTGCTCAACTAATTCAGCTCAAAAGTTTAAAAGCTCTGCACAAGATTAACTAAAATCTAAACTGAACAGTGTTCCTGTTATCAAGAACCCCTTTCACCTGAGTATGCAGAATGCCTGCACATCAATTACCCCATTCCAATCAAACCCAGAATTTTCTCATTCAATGAATGGCTACACGTTGCTTTCATACATTATCCAAATAATGTGCATATTCCCATTGCTTTCCCAACTAACTCTACATAAACTCAATAGGAAGTAAAAAAAAGCCATTCCCCCTCCATTGTTTTTTTGCCTACACCCTAAGACTTTCTGAAATTACAATTGCCATTATTCACCTTTACAAGCTTCCACCCACATAAAAATGCCTGGATTAATAATACATTAACTAGAGACTATTTCTTTCACTTGCGTCCGTTTTCCCTTTTATAGAATGGTAGAATTTTGTGAATTATTCCTTTTACATAAATGCTATTAGTAGCAGATGGACTACATACTCTGCTTTAAAAGCAGGGATTATGCTTGCTTTCCTTTGTTCTATATACACGAAAATATCCACTATGAACAAGGAAAATATTCAAGAGATACATTTTGTCTTGTGAACGTTTGGTAATAACAGCCAGCCACAACTGACATTTATACAGCACTTCGTAGACTACAATGCACTTTCACATTTATTCTTCCTAACCATCTGAGGATCAAGGTTTTACCAACATCCCCATTTTATTTATGAAGAAACTAAGGCTCAACAGAAATAAAATGGCTTGAGCAAGACTACCCAACAAATAAAACAAATTAATTGGAAATCAAATCGACCTCTTCTGGCCCCACATATTTCTGCTTAGAGTATCAGAAAAAAAGGTGGGTATTATTAAATACTAATCAATATAAGACAAATGTGCATTAAGTTCTTTGAAATCAAGGATAAAGATAATTTTTAGTGAAGATGGTACATGTACTCTGGAAATGGTTTCCAGGTCCCCCAAAATGCAAATAAAAATGAGACCTAGTTTACTTTGCCTCGCTATCTCTCAAGAACAGACTTCTAGCAATCACAGTCAGCGTGTATTTACAACTGAAAAACAAAAATAACAAGTTCCTTTTTTATTTGTATAAATGTAAGGGGTTCAAGTACAACTCTGTAATATGGATATATTGTCTAGTAGTGAAGTCTGGGCTTTTGCTATAATCAACACCTGAATAATATATACTGTATCCATTAAGTACCTTCTCATCTCTCACCCTCACCCCACCGTTCCATCCTTCCAATTCTTCAACAGTGTTTTGTAAGGGACCTACAGGAAAAACCCTAGGTAGTGACTACTGTGGGAAATTACAAGGGAAATCTCTCTTTGGGATCTACCACTTGCCCTCATCTCTCTAAACCTCTTTTCAACATCAAGTTCCCCTCCATTTGGGAAGAGAAGATATTGTTGAATTTTAGGCTAATGTGTCTAAGAGACATTAATGACACTTTGAAATAATAACATATTTTGTAAAGTCTTATGCTGCCCTACAAAAGAAATGTCTCTCTAATCTGTTAGGATTTATTCTCTTTAAAGTTCTAATAAAATTACCTGAGTAGAAGAGAAGTGGGATTCGGAGAAACTAAATAGATCTTATCCTAATGACAAATCCTCTACATTCTCAATCCCAGAAATGTTTATATAGAGATCAACAAAATGGCATCAATATCACTATCACTAATACCACTAGCAAAACCAACCCCCATCTCCACATCCATCAGCAAGGCAAGTAGGGAGCTTAGAGACACTCTACAGCAGACACTCTCCTATGCTCACTCAAAAACCCCAATTATGAGACCCATAAAAGCAAACATAGCTCTGAGTTGCTGATCACTGATAACTAAATTTCTCACTTTCAGGCTCAAGGTTGAAAACAAAAAGAACACTTAAATAAAGTGTAAGCAATTCATTTACTAGAGAACAAAGGGTAACTGAAACTTTCGATTCTTCTCTTATTTTTTAGTGTTCGAGAATTTTCATGTCATTGAAATTAACAAAATCTAAATACAGTATGACAGTTGCAGGGGAGTGGCACCTAAGTTTGGCTGATGCTAAGTAAATAACCTACACAAGTATTCCATCTTCATTTATTCTGTTACTAGTCAAAGTAATCAATGGCAGGGCTACTTTTCTAATTAAGTCTCCAAATGCCCTGTTCTTTCCAATATGCCATGATACTCCACCTGTCTGGGAGATAGATGATCCTTGTAAGCAGAGATCCATAGTATAATTAAGTCGAATTCACCTTCTTGTAGTTATTATCCTTAGTATAATAATCCTAGTACTGAACTCTCCACAAAGTCCACACAGAATTTCTGCAATTTCTCTGTGAAAGACAGATTTTCATTTTACACCTTATACAGAGGACTATGAGGACCAAGCAATATTTACCAAAATTTCACCTGTTGAGAGATTCTTACAGTTATTGGTTTTGGTTTCTGTTTTGGTTTCTTGGTTGTTGTGAGAATGAAACAGAAAGAATGGGAGGGCCTCGCGAATGGGAAAAAAGCTTAGTGACCATTATTACACAAACGGTGGTGGAATAAACTCTGTTCTATCTGCCCAAAGCACCCATCAACCCCTCTACCATCTAAAAAATTCAATCAATCTACAAAACCCCCATTCAAATGTCACCCGTGTATTAATCCAATTCTGTATGACATACAAACCAAAACCAATGTAAGTGACTCACAAACACTCATCAGACTCATCTATTATTTTCTTTCAGCGTTTTCATAGCACGTAGTTTACAGAACAGTACTGTAGCATTAATTATATTATTAAAAAATTTTACTCATGTTTCCCCAGCATACATTCTAGATCCTGAAAGGCAAGAAAAATATTACGAATTATTTTATCTCCAACATGTATCCCAGTGCCCAGGATAGAATTTTCAAATACATGTTTTTGAAAACGATGGTTCCTGACAACAATCATGACTAGTGCACAAGACATAACAAGAAATGTTAGATTTTTTCATCCACATCCATCCAGCATATTGATTCATCCATATTCACCAGCTTATCTGAAACAAGGCTATAGAGCTGCATGTCTATCAGTATCACCTCAAACAAAAGTAAATTCCTTCACCCCCAATTTCAGATTTCATATAATGAAAAAATACATTGTTTAACAGAATCCTAAAATACACAGAAAAGTGGTATACTCAGGCAGGTGGCCAATTCTTGGTTTCTTTGGGCCACAATTAAACGTATCACTCAACTTACAAAGAAATGATGGCTCTGAGATTTGTAACAGTATGCCCAAGATCACCTAGTTAAATGAGTGGCACTTGTAAGATTAGAGCTCAGAATCAAGAAAAATGTGTTTGTTGATACAGATGTGTTTGTTCAGCTAAACAATGCAATGGGGTACTTAGGATATATGTGGCATGTAAAGCAGAGAAAGCAGTATGTGCTGAGGTACCAGTAGGAATTTGCACAATCTGGAGCTAGTCTGCTGAATTCTTGGTTTGAGAAAACTGCCCCATATCCTTAGAACTCCTCTGTAGTTGCAAACTGTGAAATAATCCAAAGAATTACAAAATGTTAATAAATTAAGTATAAAGTGAATAAAAAAAAAAAAAAACTCAAGGTTGATAACCAAAGAAAGAAGAAGAAAGGAGAAAAACCTTGAGAAATTCAGTAACAGACATTTTCAGGGTTAATCATCCTGCAATAAACATTACAGATAGAATACTGCCATTTTCCTAAAAGCTTTATAACCACCAAAATCGTGTAACTCAGGATCATCTGCAAACTTCTTCCAAACATCTGATCTGCTAAAGTCACCTTTTTGGTTAGAGCACCAAACTGTCAAGAGTATCAAGAATCTGTAATTCTAATATATCAAAGAATAATAATGGTCCTAAATGGCAGATTGGGCTTCCTAGTTTCCTCAAATATTTCTAAATTTCAGTCACTGTCATAAAAAGATGCTAATCTATCACTGTATTAAATTATAGATATCAGAAAGGGTTGTAATAGTTGTCAAATTGAGCCTTATCTTGTCCAAGCAATCATCTATCTGGACTCCTGTTAGCCACGGGAAACTCATTTTATTTTAAAACACAGCCCATTTTCAGATAACCAGAGGTAAAGTTGTCTTGAAAAGGACAAAACCGGCCAACCTACAGTGGTATCACCTGGTCCTAGTTCCAGCCTCAATGCACTCACATTCTCCAGAGTATAGAAACTGACACTCTGAAGTCTGTTATTTTTATACACCCTATCCATGTAGCATATGATATGGGTTAATGCACAGGTCAAGTCCCAAACGTACTCTCCATGTTATATGCAGAGCCTAGACCTGATCTTATGCCTCCCTATAGTATACCCTGACTATAGTTGAAATATTTGACTTTTCAACTTAAATTTAAAAGGTGCTAGAAAGGATCAACATCAAAATTCTAACATTAATAATACACCATGGGAATACAGTGTAGCTTATCTTCCTTTTTAAACACTTTTATATTTTCCAATTTATCTTCCATGAAGGAGAATCTGATAATCCTTTTCAAAATATTTCATAATAAAGAGAGACACATGTTTTTATACTAATGTAAGCGTCTAAACAGTGAAGCAAGAAATATTTACTAGGAAAAAAAAATCGGTTGTAATAGCAATTTTATTGATTCATTTTATAGTGCTCCCTTAAAGTTACAGAAAGAAATTTTTTTTTAATGGAAAACATTAACAAACATAAAGCCCACATATGATCCCAAGTTTGTCTACAAACTTCCTGAGCACCAAAGACGAGAAATATGAAAAGTTGTTCGGTTTTCATTATGAGAATGGAGAAATTATATCAGCTCTTTACTGCAAAGAAATGTTTTATTAGTATGAAATGTATAAGTAAATTCAGTTATCATGTGGTAATTTAAAATAGGGAGCACAAAATTATATAATAGACATCATCATCAATAGTTTTACAAGAAGGGTAATGGCATAAGTTTTAAATGTGTGCCAACAACACACTCACCATTCAACAAACACATTGCAAAGAATTATTTTAAAAAGTAAAACTACTGATTGAATCCCAACATTTCATTCTCACACAATGTATCAAAGTATGTTCCTGAGTTACTTTTTTTCTAATCCTCTAAATTCAAAGTTAAGCGAAAACTCCAGTAACCTAAACCACTTGTTTGGCAAGCAGATATGTTACAGCTAACCACAGACACACCAGATTGCAGGCAAGTGGGTTCTGAAAATGCTGAGATGATGTAAGTCCTCACATCAGAAGTACTACTTTAATATCACAGACCATCTACATCATTATCAGCAACCACAGAGTAACTGGGTAACTTACTGGGAAAGAGAAAATGGCTGAGTCAGAATTTCCATCTGACAGGACAAATGATCTGGGGTAAAAGGAACAGTGAAAGAGTAGGGAAAAGGTAGCAAGGTAGAAACAGAGCAATCTTTACTTACATTGGTCAAACTGTCAAACACAGATAAAACTTTCCATAAGGTTTATCTAATTCAGTCTCCATAAATGATTTTTTAAATGCTCATAAACACGGACAACCTCACAAGCTTCCTGTGTTAAAGGCATCAACTGTGTGGATTGGTGCTTTGAATCCAAAACCTTTTTTTGGTGGGAGTAACAAAACAGAAACCCAAGAAAAGTTAAGGCTCAGACCTTGTCTATTCTTAGAAGATGCTAACACAGGTATTAACAGAAAGCACTCAAGTTAAGCTTCCTTTCTTCTGAAGAAACATCCCATAACCTCAAAATGAGCTCAATCTGGAGGTCATTTATTTTGAGTCCCCATCAAATTGATTCCTGATTCTTTCTTTCTATTCCCACCAAGCAGTCACTAAGGTTATCTTCAAAATCTCATAGTCTGATGCTCAATGGAACATATATTAGAAATGACATCCTTAAACTGAACCAAAATCAACACGTTCTATTGATTCCACCATCATTCTGTCCTTTAGTGTGACAAATAATTTTTTCACACTATATATGGTAGCCACCAATCATATGTAACTAGTACATATAGTTACATATAATATAAATTAAATTTTTCAAATTCAGCTCTCCTCAGTTTCACTAATCACATTGCTAGTGCTACATAGCCATATGGACCTGGTGGCTACTATTGAGGACAGAATGTTTCCACCATCACAGGTGTTCTATTTGATAGCTCTGCTCTAGATGATAATCACAATGTGACAATACGACAGAACTAATTTAGAAAACTGGACCACTCAGTGAACTTGAATTAGACCTCATAGCATTTAAAACCATTGTAACCTTCTGTATGTGTATGTGTGCACACGCATGTGTGCTCACAAACACACTCGTCATAATTCGCTTTGCCATTATGGACAACCAAGCATCTTGAGTATATTACTGGTCTTGGGTCAGCCACTGATTTATCTCCAAAGTGCCTGTATATTGACATTCCTCATATGCTGCTTCTTCCTCAGACCCAACATGAAGATAATTCTGCTAACCTCAGTAGGGTGAAAGGTCAAGAGTTATCCTACATTTATCTAGCAACTTCTGTGCAGACAGAGTTACAGACATAAAGTGAACAAATCTCTACTTAGAAAGGAAAGTGAACCAGGTATTCAACATAGGTAGAGGAGTTCAATTCTTGAAATACAACTAGTACTGAATAAACCCACCAAATCTCTAATACTTTACCAAACACTTACTGAAGTACCCTGGATTCTGATTAACAAATATGAATATTTATGAATTTCGACTGGCCCTGAAAGTTAAACAAGTCACAACAGAAGAAGCATTCTCCTAAATTTGTCTCCCATACCTTCTTTAAAAAACAATTGAATTTTACATGGTTGTTTTACTTTAGAACAATTCAGGAATATAAAAATGTATACAGGAACTAAATAATTACTCTTAAAATCATAAAGATGAGTTAAAAGAAAGCACTTATGTTGTTTTTAAATTGTTCAGCTTATTTTTAATGGATTTATAAAATTTCTAAAGAGATGACTTAAAATTATACTTAGAAAAAGATAAAATTCTTAAACAGAAGCTTCTACAGTACGCTGCACAGAACACTGGCTCTTTGAGATATTTAGTGAATATTTATTGCACAAAGAAGCGGTATGATACAGCCAAGATAACTCTTCCTTTGATTCCAATCCTAGCTCCATCACTCAACAACTAAATAATCTTAAACAAACTAACATCACTTATGTTTATGCACCTGTAATATGAGAGAAATAATCATCGTAAGTACAGTCATTCCTGAGTATACATGTGGGGGATTGGTTCCAGCACCCCCACAGATACCAAACTTGGTGCATACTCATGTCCTGCAGTTGGCCCTGTGGAACTCAGGTATATTAAAAGTCCCTTAGTATATACAGGCTTTGCATCCCACAAACACTGTGTTTCTGATCTACATTTGATTGAAAAAAATCCATGTATAAGTGGAGCCACACAGTTAAAGCCCATATTGTTCAAGGGTCAACTGTACTTGAGCACTGCAGGAAATCTATTTCTTTCAAAAGGTACTTACCAATTATTCTCATGGAGACAGGCAGACCTTGTATGAAAAAAAAATAGGCCCCTGATACTCATGAGGCATCCTCAAAAGGGTAAATACCATTACATAAGCAGTGGTAGACAATTTTTTCCAAAGCAATTTTTCACAAAGCATATCCAGATAGTAAGAATTCATTTTATTTTTATTCCATGTATCCCCAAAGAAACTCCAACCTTCTGTTGTTTCACTATTTAAATGGCACTTTTCCTGGCACTTATACAAGCCCTCAAATGGTTTGGCAGTCACTTCTCTGTTTGCCTTAGCCTAGAAAGAAAAGCCACCCATCTCCTTAATCCTCTGCAGGATAAACCCAGTCATGCCCATTAAAACCCAAAGATCACTTCCAGCCCAACTTAAGTACAAGTTTACACCAGGGGAAGAAAAACCATTTTGGTTTATTGGCTTCATATGACAAGAGAGCTTCCTTAAAGCACCAGCTACTGCAAGTTCTATTTATGCTTTGAATCAGATATTTCCATTTTCAACTTCTCCTTTGCAAATAGATACTTTGGCTAGCACTTTCTTTATTAGAATTAGTAAATTCATCTCAATTTTAAACGACCAAGAGCAATATTCAAAATTCCACAATAACTTTTCTTTTCTTTTTAATTGTAATTTAGGTTCTGGGGTACATGTGCAGTTCATGCAGGATTGTTGCATAGGTACATATATGGCAAGGTGGTTTGCTGCCTTCATCACCCCATCACCTATATCTAGTATTTCTCCCCTCATTATCCCTCCCCACCCTCCCCACCCCTACTGTCCCTCCCCTAGTCCCCACCCACGGACCACAGTATGTGATGCTCCCCTCCCTGTGTCCACGTGTTCTCATTGTTCAACATCCGCCTATGAGTGATAACATATGGTGTTTGGTTTTTTGTTCTTGTGTCAGTTTGCTGAGAATGATGGTTTCCAGATTCATCCATGTCCCGATGAAGGACACAAACTCATTGATTTTTATGGCTGCATAGTATTCCATGGCGTATATGTGCCACATTTTCTTTATCCAGTCTATCAATGATGGACATCTGGGTTGGTTCCAGGTCTTTGCTATTGTAAACAGTGCCACAATGAACATACATGTGCATGTGTCTTTATAATAGAACAATTTAATTATTTGGGAATATACCCAGTAATGGGATTGCTGGGTCAAATGGAATTTCTATTTCTAGGTCCTTGAGGAATCGCCACACTGTCTCCCACAATGGTTGAACTAATTTACATTCCCACCAACAGTGTAAAAGTGTTCCTACAGAGTCACAGGATAAACTAACAAGGTAAAATAATCTCTTAAAATCTTGCTCCCATAAGGCAAACTGCAACACTCACAATTCCATTCTGATAACCATTTGTGAGAACTCTATTCTAGAAATCTTGAATTACGTAAATCAAAAGGTAGGAAAAAAAAAATCTGTAAATCTTGAAATTTCTGCAATTCCACTGTTATGTCACCACATGCTCAGTAACTGGTCATGTTCACTATCTAGAAATGTGTTTGTCTAAAAGATATCTTGAGATCATGGGTACATTCCTACAACAAAATAAGTTTTACACAATCTAGGGAGATACTTCCACAGAAGATCAGGAGATATCTCTTCCTAATTATAATGAAAGCTTACATTAAAATAGTACTTCTTCCCCTAGAAATACAGTCTATACAGAGTAAGGAGGTGACCAAACAGTAGATTTGAGGAAGCCAGTTGGTGTTTCAAAATACGTCCAGAAAATCCCCACACAGATAACAGGGGTTACACATAGATTTTAAGCAGTGATTCTGTCAACCACTTTGGCTGACATGTAGTTTCACAAGAGTGGGGTAATTTTCTTTTTAGGAAGAAATTTATATTCACCTCATTGGTATTTAAGTTACAAGTGAACAACTGGTAGTTCTCTATTCTCAACAAAGGCTGAAAACAGATAGCACTCTGAGAATAAAAAAGCAGAAACTTAAACTGCCAGCCATGCCGAGACTCCAGTGAGTAGGATGCTAAGATTTCAATAATATACAAATTAACAGAGTATATAGAGCAACAACCTGGATCTGTTTTTGGATTTTGCTAAGTGTTCAAGAAGGATTTATGAGAAGAAACATGAACTTTGAGTACAGATCAGGACTCAAATATTGCTTACTTACAGGCTAAAAGATTTGGGCAAGTATTTAATTTCTTTGAACCTCAGGCTCCTCATCTGTAAAATAAGGATAAATGTTTTGTGAGGACTCAATTAGATAACGTATGTGAAGGACCAAAGAAAGCATCTGCTACTCAATAAGCAGCAGCTCAATAAATAGAGCCTAATATTTGCCTCATCAAAGCTAATAAATTCCTACAATTAGTCATTTTCTCTTCTAGTGAGGTCCTAGTAAGGCACTGATTAACATGGATCTAGTCACTTGTCTAATACAGAATCTATGCTGGAATATGCAGTGAGTACTTGCTCTTAGGAATCTGAAGAAATGATCCCAGTGCAGGCAAAGGTGGGAAGATCACTTAAGGCCAGAAGTTCAAGATCAACCTGGGCAATACAGTGAGACCCTCGCTGTACAAAAAAAAAATTTTTTAATTAGCAAGGAATGGTGGCATGGGCCAGTAGTTCTAGCTACTCAGGAGGCTGAGGGAGAAGGATCACTGGAGCCCAGGAGCTTAAGGCTGCAGTGAGCTATGACTGCACCACTGCCCAGACAATAGAGCGAATCCCTGTCTCTGGAAGAAAAAGAAATAGAATCTGAAGCAATGTTTTCTGGCAAGTAATAACAATATAATCAATAGTTTACTGCATTTCTAAAGCTCTTTCTAACATTGTATGCCCACCTGAGAGAGAAAATGTTTCCTATACACATTGCGGGCCTGAGTTAAGGGGAAATCAGAATGTCTGAAATGTTTAATAAGCTCTGCCACTTGAAACTTTTTCAAGTGAATGTCCAAGATTAGAAAGTAAAGTAGAATTCTATGTGAAAAATATGTAATTATAGTTTACTGCAATAAAAGAATCAGCAAATTTATCACCATCAAGAAGGGTAGGAAGGAAAACTGTTGACTGCAAGTATAGCCAGCCAAAATCTAACCAACATATTAACAAGCAGATTAAAACCTTCTGGCATAGCTAAAACTAGACACAGTTTCCTAATTCTGTATTTTGAGTTGCTGTAGTAAAAGCTTTCTGCTAAATCTCCATGACATTCTAGCATCGTAGGTGTAATAAATATAGATTTACTTGCCCAATTTACAGAAATATAAGGACTTTATCATAGTGTATAAGGCACAAGCAAATTGTAGTAAAAAGAGCCCTCTTAATTCCAGATACCTGTCAGAATTTAAGTCTTGGCTCTGTCAGCAGCTTACTAAGGGAACTTTGACAAGTCACTTTCCAAATTAGAGCCTCACGCAGTGACGTGTAAGGAGACAGACTAAACTACCTCTAAGAATCTATCCAACTTAAAAACAAGAAAGAATGAAATGCAGTTAATTTGGTGTAAGTGATAGACATTTGTCTCTTGGATACAAGTATTATACATTATGTAAAAATGTAGGTTAATTGCCATGCTTTCTCCTACACCTAATATTGCTTTCATTGTTGCTGTTGATTTCTCTATTTCTAGCATCCAAAATAACAAATATCTGCTTCTAACCCTCTGTATAGTATCTTTAACAACAAGTAAATTTTAACCTTTTGTTCAATCTGGTGCCTTATAAAAAAGGTGAGCTTTTCCTGTTTTAACTAACAGTTTTCATAGAGTCTTCAGTATCAGAGTACAAGGAGACAATGTTATCAGTCACTACTTGTTCGATGAATATAAATATGGACTGACTGTGACATTTACTAAAAGGTTTTCCTGGGGTCAGATGATCAGAGTACAGCCTGGGAAAGCCAATACTTTCCATCTTCAGAAGGCTTCTTGAAGATCACCAAATGTTTTATGTTCATCTGGAATGTGTTCTAAATGCCCTAGATTTCCCTATGATTGCTACTGAAACTGGCTTCAGTACAACCCTCAGTATGCTTGGTTATCATGTAATACCCTCTTGCAGAGGAAATGAAAGAAAATTGGGGCAGCCTGCATCTGTGAACAGGAAGACAAGCCGTCCAAATCCTTTTCTACTATAAAGGATTCACTTGCCTCACTTGTTTTATATAGAATCAAAATTATTTAGATGGTTTAGAAAATTTTATATCATAACTCCCTTGAAAGATACATTTGTTTTTTTTGTAGCACTGCATATTTTTAACGGGTGTTGACTTCTAGTACATCATACGAACCTGAAACAGACCATTTTAAAGTAAGTACAAATTAAACATATCACAGTCAAAACAAAAAAACTTCAGCTGATTCTTCTGCTCATGCTTTCTCTCTTCTTTTCAATATAAACTATGCCAAGTTTGCAATCCATAGATTCATTGTTTCTGACCCAAAACTTTCAGATTCTTCACAACTGTCTCTCCTTATATCAAGAATTTTAAAAAAACGTTAGGTTTGACTTGTTTAAACTGTGGAAGAGCCTTCCCCCTTTATCTAAAGATAAATCTAAAAGAGAAAATAGCACACATAAAAATTCTGATAAAACCCAGTACCATCTAAGAAACTAACTGAATACTCTAATAAGAGCAACAAAATGGTAACATCACTTTACTGGAAAGTGTACAAAAATTACCAGGGTCTTATATAACTAAAATTAATCCTTAAACAAGATTGTTGCCTCCAAAAGAGACTACTCTGACTTCAGGCCTTGAGATTCTATAGAAATTTGAGAGCTGGAACAACTCATACAACAAAAAGTAAAACACTTGCTTCTTGTCCCCTACTTCTATGCCAGGGAATTCATGCAAATGATCATAGCTCTTACTCTAGTGTCATTAATTTGGTTACCTCAAATAGCTTACCCACTGAGCACAAATTATCAGATATTTCACAAGTATTATGGAACATCTCCTATGCCTGAGGACCTTAATACTGAGATCAGTCGGCAACAGCTTCATCTTGAGAGAAATAAGAGCCTGATATAGAGCATGAAGACACATTGCACACATAAAAATTCTCATGGAACCCAATACCATCTAAGAAACTACTTAGAGTGGGCTGATAAGATAAGCAGGAAAGAAGTAGGAGACTTTACAGAGAATCAGCACTTCAGTTAGGCCAGGGGTTGCAAAGCAGGAAAGGAGGAGGCTATATCTGGATAGAGAAGAAGGAAATTCCAGGTAGATAGTTATGGTTAGGGCTCACAGGATCAATGTTCTGGAAGATAGCAAAGTGTAAGTACTTACAGGCCAACTTGAACAGTAACAGCAAAAGGAAATGTATACCCCTGAATGTTACAAAACGTTTCCTTATCCAGTTCTTCAGTTAATTCCCACAGCACATTGAATATTATCTCCCATGAACAGATAAGGAAACCGGAGCTCAGAGATACTGCTAATAACTGGTAAAGAGGAGATATAAAACCACATCTTACAAATCTAGGTTCAAAGTACTTCCCTTTACAAATAAGTTACTCAGTTGAACTTGAATTTTATACTCCAAGCTAGATTTCTATTTGCATAAATTATTTAATGTATTGGTAAATTAAAGCAAATACTGCAAAATAATTCTGGGAGGAGCGCAATTACTGAAAAGAAATGAACAGAGTAAAAAGGTAGCCTTTTACATTTCTATTTAAAATGTAAATGAATATGACGGTTTTATTACATACTGTCAAACAGCAAGAATCATAAATGTGTGTATTCCTTACCTTTCTTCAGTTGCATCAATAGGTTCACCATCTGTTTCCCACATTTTTGGGGAATACATAGTGGAACCTATAATTGGGGAACAAAAAAGAACTATCTAAATAGAATTTTGATAAGCTCTGTGGGCAAAGTGGCCCACACCTGTAATCCCAACACTTTGGGAGGCCAAGGTGGGTGGATCAATTGAGGTCGGGAGTTTGAGAACCAGCCTAACCAATATGGATAAACCCCGTCTCTACTAAAATTACAAAAATCTAGGGTGTGGTAGCATGTACCTGTAGTTCCAGCTACTTGGGAGGCTGAGGCAGGAGAATTGCTTGAACTAGGCAGGCAGAGGTTGCAGTGAGCTGAGATTGTGCCACTGTACTCCAGCCTGGGCTACAGAGCAAGACTCCATCACAAAAAAAAAAGAAAAATCTGTCACTACTAAATGCAAATAAATAAAACCCTGATGATTTATACTACATTCTATAGAGCATATTATATGTTTCATTTAGTAATCAATTATGAAATAGAAAATAAATTAAGAACCTCAAGACACTCTATGGGAGACAGATAGTGTTTGGGTTTTAAAACAATTAAAATTTTACATTTATATAGTCAGAAAGTTCTGTAACAGCGACCTTGCTCAATCATCATATCCAACTTCCTGTGGTATTTCAGCAAAGTCCCCTTTAGTTGGGTGGTCACCAGTATATACCTATTCTGTTGAAATTATTACAATCATCCCTTTTTACTCACAAAGTATCTAGGTTTGGCTTATAAATTTTTTGGTGACCCTGCCCTTAAGCCCCAGTAGTAATTCTACTTTGGGGAGTTTGAGTGGCACTGAAACCAAATTCCTAGAATTCAGGAGTTAGAAGCACAGTAAAACTCTCTAGCCATTGTCTCCACCTACAGTCTGTCCCCTTTAACATACACACATAGGCAAAAATGATCTTTCAAAGATTAACTCTATGAAGTTTAAATGGGGAAACTATAAAAAGAAGACATGATTTGTGGATATATCAAAGACCAATTTGAAATCATGAGATCTGACCAGAGAATGCTGGGAAAACAAACATGTCAAGTTAGAATCCAGCAATCACTGACAGAATTGAAAATATTTTCTAGGAAAAGCCTAAAGTGATCTGTAAATGCAGACATTGAGAGTGAACAGCCCTCTCCAAAGCTCTACTGGCCCAGATATTAAGACAAATTCAAGATGTAGAGACAGGAAGAACAAGGACCATTAAGTGAGCCCTATCTTTCTCTTTCTTCTATGTCAGGACTCCTATTTAGACAAAAATAGTTTTTCGTGGTATTTGTCAACTCTAATATTCTGTATTTACACAGACCTTCATAATAAAAAACAAAAAATCTAATATTTTCAAAGTATTTGGTGGGAAGCTGCTACTCAAAAATTAGTGAAAATAATACTTAAAGTCAATCATGGACTCCTCTGTAGTCACTAAACAAAACAGAATTTGTTGCTAATGGGGAAGCAGTGAAGAGGGAAAGATATCCTTATAAGTCATTTATAGTTCTACTATACACAGTTAAAACTCCTAAAGTTAATGGAAAATGACTAAGCCTTTATGACTCACTGGAAAAACAAAAGCCAAAAGAGTCCAGTGGTGACTCCCCTGGTATTTGGTCATTGAGGAGCTATATCAGGACTGAAAATGCTCATCAGGCAATACTAAAAATTCGGTGATAAAATCAGCCTAGGTATCTCTGACACAAGTTTCTAAAAAGATAAAATGATACTTCATTCACACAAATATCTGTCATAAGTTTTAAACAGAGCCAAAAATATAAGCTAAAAAACATGAGCAAACATTTTAAGGTGGCTGAATCTGTTGGATACTCATAAACTTCTCTTCTAAAAGCCCCACAGACCCTTACTCGGAGCTGGCATATGGCATACTCTTGCTTTATGTAAGATTTCTACCTACATTTGATTTTGGGATCCCCAGAAATTTACTGGGAGTGTAATATTTTTTTCTTCTTAAAAAAAGAAAGAAAAATGATTTAAGTCTGTACTTTTTAAAGTCAATTCAAAAATTAAATAGGCTGTCCTAAGAGTTCAATCAACAATAATTCCCAAAACCATCACTAAAGTTATGATAAAGTGTTTATATCAAAAACTGAGCTGTCCAAAAAAGGTTAATAAAGAAAGTTTTTTGAAAGTTTCATTGAAAATGGTTCCAAAACAAATCTTTTTTTTTTTTTATCTGTATAGTACCAGGTCATATAAAAATTTAAGCTTTGCAAATCACCTGGTCTCTGCTATAACTGCTGTCTCCATAGCATATAAGCAG
The DNA here is from genome assembly GCF_049354715.1 of Callithrix jacchus. Classification (NCBI taxonomy): domain Eukaryota; kingdom Metazoa; phylum Chordata; class Mammalia; order Primates; family Cebidae; genus Callithrix; species Callithrix jacchus. The sequence continues at coordinate 20,252,895 of NC_133516.1, read as the reverse complement.
ACAAACACAAGTAAATAAATGTGTATGGCTATGTTCCAATGAAACTATACTTACAGACACTGAAATGTGAATTTCATATAATTCTCACATCACAAACCATTATTATTTTTGAATCATTAAAAAATGTAAAAACCATCCTGAGCTACCTTGCTATACAAAAACAAGTAGCAGTAGTTTTTAAGTCCCTGCAACAAATTTCAATTACTAGAGAGGATTACTGCCCACTCTATATCAGATAAATGAACTGTCACTGCAAAAACTTAAGAAATTAGGAGAAGATTCTTGTATTGGGGTGGTCACAGTATATTCATTCTCTATTTTCTGAACGCCATTGCATAAGGCTGAGTACATAATCTGCATATAAAACTACATATTCTTGAAACCAACTCTAAGAGCTTTAGCTAATATCAAGTAGAGCTGGGAAGGTGTTTATAGTAAAGATCCCCACATCATTCTGATATTGAACTAAGGTTTTTAAAACTGTGGATGTGGGCAAACTGTATGTATAATCAGAACTGTTTCCAGAATATGTGAAGAACTTCCAAATTCAATAATAGTCTATTTTAAAATGAACTAAAATTTAAAACAGACATTTCAACAAACAATATAAGAATGGCAAATCAGCATAAGAAACTAGCACGACCATTAGGGAAATACAAATTAAAGCCACAAAAAGATAGAATTACACACCTGTTCAAATAGTTAAAATTAAAAAAATTAAATGGGCCCTGACAATATAAAATGCCACCAAGGATGCAGGAGCAACTGGAACTTGCATACATTGCTTGTGGGAATGCAAAATGGTACAGCCATTTTGAAAACAGTTTGACAATTTTAAAATGCACTTGCCATATATAACCCAGAAAACCCATTCAAGGGAAACAAAAACTTATGTTCAAATACACACGCGCGCGCGCGCACACACACACGTATACAAATGTTTAGAGTGACTTTCACACACGTATACAAATGTGTAGAGTGACTTTCACACACACACATATACAAATGTTAGAGTGACTTTACTGACAACCACGAAAGGAAAACCACTCAAATGTTCTTCATTTAGTGAATGAATAAACAGTATGTTTGAGGAGACTCAAAAAACTACTTACTATGTTATCTTATTTATACATTATTTTTGAAAAGGCAAAACTACAGGGAAAGAAAACAATTCAGCAGCTGGTGGGGGCATGAAAAGGGGGTTGAGAAGTTTGGGGTTATGAAATGTGTATCTTGACTGTTGTGGTTACAAAACTACACATTTGTCAAAACTCAGACCTATATATTAAAAAGAAGGAATTTTTACTGTATATAAATTATTCTTCACTGAACTTCACTAAAAAGACAAAGAAAAAGGAAAGAACCACTGACACATCAACAAGACTGGAAATACCCTGGTCTGGTTTATTAGAAAGTCTCCACTGCTTTGTTTTTTGTTTGTTTTCTCAATGCAGGTTAACAACTATCCTATGCATACACACTCAATGTATGTGTGTATGCTTTTTTTTTTTTTCCGAGTTTTGCTCGTTACCCAGGCTGGAGTGCAATGGCATGATCTCAGCTCACCGCAACCTCCGCCTCCTGGGTTCAGGCGATTCTCCTGCCTCAGCCTCCTGAGTAGCTGGGATTACAGGCACGCGCCACCGTGCCCAGCTAATTTTTTTGTATTTTTAGTAGAGACTGGGTTTCACCATGTTGACCAGGATGGTCTCAATCTCTTGACCTCATGATCCACCGCCTCGGCCTCCCAAAGTGCTGGGATTACAGGCCTGGCTGTGTGTATGCTTTTTTAATGAAATGATGACAGAAGGAAATAACGATTGTTTTCTGCTTAACAGCCCTTTTAAAAGTATTATCTGAGAACTCCTGTGCTGGTTTTTAAATTCAAACACCTGGAACATTCTAGATTCAAACATCTAAGTAATCCCCACAGTCTTTCTAAATATAAAAACTAATTATCCTTTGTAGGTCTTATTTAAGATCTAGGTTATCCTAATTTTACATTTTAAATGAGTCATCAGTTAAAAACATTAATCCAATGGCACTTCCAGTGACTACCTCTGAAACAGCAAATGTAGTTGTTTTAATGTTTGCTTTTTTCTCCTCTATGGATCAGAGAGATTCATTTCTAAATATGCTCCTGTACTTGGAGAACCGGGATTTCTAGCAGCATTTACTTAAGTTTAGTGGTCTCTGTAACTGTTTTCTTTATGAATGGTAGAATATCATATCCTTTTTGTCACTGAAGCAAAATTCATTTATCTCAGTAAAAACTGTTATGTCCCTAAGGAAAGCTGAGGAAAGATGACGGCCTATGACTTTGACTTTATTTCCCCAATATGTTTAATTGTAGAGTTTCCACTTTTAAGTATTATCCCCTCTAGAATGAATATATCAGAGAAGACATGCATTTTTGCCTGATATTTAAGGTAGAAAAATCACTGAGGCAAGAGTGTGACTTCCTATAGTTCACTCAGTAATTCATTCATTGAATCAAAAATAAAAGCTGTAAAAAAATTCTAATTAAACCTATGTTAATTCAGCATCCATATGATACATTACCCTTAAAACAACTATCCTCGGAAAAAGTCTTATCATTCATTATTTTCATTCTACTGTCTTAAACATATGGCATATCACATAAATGAAACACATCAAAAATGAATCTTACACATCTACAGAACAATTTAAAATAAAGAAGGAGAAGGAGAAGAGAGGGAAGGGGGAAAAGGAAAGGTGAGGAGAGGAGAAGGCAGGTAAAAAAAGGAGGGAAGAATAACCTGTATTACAACTACTCTAGTTATATATAGAGTATATAACTTTAACTCTAGTTGGAACTACTTACAGTTCTAAATTTTTCTAATTCTAGGCCCCAATGTGCCAATTCCTAGCTACTCAGCCTCAGTGGTTTAATACAACTCACTTGCCCTCCCTGACTCTTAGATTTTCATATGGAAGATAAGGAAGTTGGCCTAGAACAGTAGTTTTTAATGCTTTCTACTCTGAAATCCCTTTTTAAAACACCAATTAACTATGGTTTCCCATGTGTGAGTTGTCCTTTAAGTACCTGTTAGTTTAAAAAACCATATATTTTACAAGTAACAGTTACATGAATTTGAAAATTCCCTTGTTCATTGAAAAAACTATTGTACATCTACATATGGCAATGAACTATTTTCTTCCCTTTTGTGAAAGCCATTTTTGGTCTACATATGAATTCAGAGGGTTTTTCCAACAACTCCATGCATTCTATACTATAGCAGAGATCATGTTCATGTACCATGGGAAATTTTTTATTATTATGGAAATACCCTCAACACAATATGTGGCACACAGCAGATAAACAATTATTATTTTTTAAAGTCTGTATATCTAAGATTCCTTCCTGCTCCCAAATTGAGTCATACCGCTTTGCACTTAGAAATAAATTAAACTTATTACTCAAACAAAAATCAAAACCACAAAACAGCATTTAGAAAATGTTTTTACTAAAATTCTATTCTTAATGAATATCTTCAAGGCCAGAAGAGAAAGCAACAAATTAATTTTTTTAAGTAATACATATCTATGTTGAATGACACACCTATAAAGAAATGGAAAAAAATTCCAAGTTTTTATAAATTTAATGCTGGTATAAATAATACACAGTTTAAAAGGTATTATCTCTGTCTTTTAAGAGCTAATACTCTGAAAGAGAATACAAAATAATTATGCCAGAGATAAGATTCCTAAACCAACAGAGAATATTAATGCATTCATTCATTCACTCATTCGATTATTCACAAATGCAAACATTTACGGAATAGCTGCTGACTATATAAAAGGCATTCATCCAGATGAGGAGGGTAAAGCAACATAACTAAGACACAAACCTCCTTGCTCAAAGAGATTCAGCCAGGGTCTCATTAAAAAGCAACAACCAAAACAAAAACTGTTACGGAATTTTGAAAAACAGGGAAAACGAGTTTGCCCTGTCACCAAAAATAGGTACCTTCTCATGGACACTGCCATCTGTTTAGATGCCTAGTGTGCATGTGATAAGCTTTAAAACTCTTGGACTACTGGGTTAACTGACTGTACCAGAAATAACTTTATATCTTTCCCCTGAAGTTATGGATTTATGCCATTAACTTAATATACCGCATTATGCCACCGGAGTGTCCTGAACCGAAAATAAATCAGTGCTTTCTAGGTATGTTTCCTTTTACAGACAGTTCTAAAAATGTATTAAATTGTATCTTTCACGAAAGAAAAGAATTTGCTCCCAGAATAGCTAGCTCCCTGTACATTAAGTAGCAAGTCACTCCTAGGTAAACCAATTTCTGATGTTAAGCACATACATGCACACGAATACACACAGAATTCACCAACTTTCAGACAGCAGAACTTTCCACCTAAAGAATATAGGAATAGAACATAAAAAAGGAAATTGTAAGAACTGCTGTAAGGAAAGAAAAACAAAGATTAACACTTGGAGAAAATAGGAGGGGTTGAAAGCATGCATTTCACAGCTCAAAGCGATAAAGCTCTAATGCTTCAGAAATTGCAAAGAAGTTGATAAAACGGCCAAAAGGTTTAGAAAGGCTTCCATCAACACCTTGGTTAGAGTGGGGTAAATGGCAAAATTATGGTAAGTGGGCAATTCAAATTAATTAGCAATACAGGAACTTGGAGAACAAAAGGAAAGTAGGGCATCTTGACTGCTGGTGCCAAAAAGAAAAATTCAATCAAGAAGCTAAAATTGACCCAAAAATATGTCAGTTTGTCAACTGATTTAAAGTGTTTATTTTCAGAAAATATGTTTTCAGCTCTGAACTCAAATAAACTTTCAGAATATTACTGAAACATGCCTATTCCTTTGCCTAACATTCGCAAATTGCATTTTGCATTTCAGTCATAGATCTACTGAAGTTTAAAATGGCTGGAAATTATTTCAAATCTAGAACCTCAAATGTTTCAGAAGAAAGAGTATAATTTGTAAATATTGGCAACAGCGTTTTCAATTACAAAAGTATGCAGATATTCCAAACACCAGAAAAAAAATGATGTGTTGACACTTAGTTGACTTAATTATTTTCACCTACATTCGAACTCAAACATTTCCCCTTCTCTCCCAATTTAAGAGATTTACCAAAGTATAAATACTACCATAGATACGTGTTTTTTCAAAAGGTCTGTCCAAATGATGAATATTTTTGACTTCCTTAAAAACTAAGTAAGCATTAGATTTCAACCTAGAAAAAAAGATTTTTAAACATCCCCTTAACCCTAATGTCAGCTGCTACCCATGACCTCTACTGAAATGTTGATGACAAAAGGTCACACGGTGCCCCATCCCCTTCTAAAGAAACAGCAGTGGAAAGGGGCACATATTCACTGCACTATCATTCTTAATCTCTATTGGAATCTACCGCATGATACCAAGTTGAATATAAATTATAATTGTACATAAATCTGCCAAAGGTTTAAATTAAAAAGAGAAGTAGAGGAGACAGATACAGGGATTTTTTTTAATGCAATTCAAAAATCTGCATCAGAATATTAAACTAATTACTACTACTAACCCTTCTCACATAAAGCTGGAGTTTCAGTATTACCAGTCTCAATGTTTGTGCATGTTTTACCCTATCAGAGGTACCAGCTTCTTTCTCTTTAATTGGGATAAAGACACTGTTAGGGAGTAACTGGGCCATAATTAAGAGTTATATTAGAGAAAGATACACTTTATTAGACTTGAATACTTCCCAGATCAAAAACTTCACCACCATTAGTAGGACATTCTGAGCATAGTAAGTCATTTCCTTTAATAATCTTGGAAGCACAAAAGTCAGCTGTTTACAGACAGTGATCTTCTCATCAATTCCTGACCACCTTCAAAGTTAATAAATATTTAATTCTAACTTAAAGAGCCACACCGAATTTCCTTACCAATTTACCAGACTACATAAAAGACATCGCCAGACACCATATTATGCAAAACGAAAGCTAATTTACATGTATTAGACTCTAGAGTGTGGAAATGGAAAAAAATTTCCATTTTTAGATGGAAGGCGTTTGTGGAACTCCTTGAGAAATAATATGTTAGAACAAGTCATTCATGTCTTGGTAAGAAATCGGAAGACCTAAGGGTAATATAAATGTATATAAAGAGTTTTATGTTTTTTCCAGGTCATTCACATGAATGGGGACTGGATAAAATCACAGCACTATATGATCAATACTATACATGCCAGGTTTTGTTTGAACTCCAATTCTCATTCTACTCATCATGCACCCCACACCCCCAAAGTGCCAGTACACAATGCACAAGGATCACTCTTTCTCTAGAGACAAAACCAACACATACGCACACAAAATCCCTTCATATCCAAAGGTAAAGGATAACCAGACAATCTCTAAGACGAGAACTTTCAAAGTATTGATCTGCCTTTCCTATCACTCAGGCTTCTTAAGTCTTGACAGCAGAGTGAAAGCTGTTTTCTACAGGTGAAAGCACTAAGTGTTCATCAAAGCCATACCAGGAACAGAAAGGCAGAAAAATACTAACGCTAAGATCTCACGCCTAAGCTTTAACACCCTTCTGGAACAATAAGACAGAGAACTAGGCCCATTAGAAATTCTACATGAAATCAGTGCCCACTAGTCATTAATCTCCTAGTGCTTGAAACTCTGGGAAAGCAACCAAGAAGTCCCTAATTTTCTTGAGATTTCTGTGCTGGCCTGAGCACCCACAAGACAATTGAGTCAATTAAGTTGGCAAAAAAAAAAAAAGTTCCGAAAAAGCAAAAATTATTTTCAATTCCACATCTCCAAAACACCTCAGGCTACAGTATTTAGTTGAAACAAATGACATCCACGACAAAAACCGACTTTGCAAGCCCTTGGAACCTATGGGCCTGCAGTAGCACTCTGGAACTTCTATGCTTCCTAGGACCAAAGAATAAACAAAGATAACTCAAGGCATAAGGCGATCCAGCACCTAAGATCTCAGTTAAAAAAAAAAAAAAAAAAAAAAAAACAAAAGCTAGGTCCGGAAGCAGCTCGTGAAGAACAGAGAAGGGAAGTCAAAAGGCTATTTGATGTCAGCTAAAGCCAGGTCAGTACTAATCAATCTCTATTTTCCTGGACATGGGTATAAAGAGCAATGACAAGGTCATCAGTCCCCTGCTCCCTCGCTCACTTTTTTTTTTTAGCAAATGCTTATAGTGGCTTCCCGCCCGCGCACAAGACCAAACTTTTAAACTTTGAAGAAGGTGGGAAAGTCAGCCAGGCAGCCAGCCGCTGGCCTAGGAAAAGTAGGGAGAGAAGGAGGCAGAGTCAGGTTTCAAAACAAAGGCTCCACACGGAACTAAACGTCAACCCCTCCCCACTTTCCAGCCTTCACGCCAGCCAGGCTGGGCCTCGATTTCTAAGCACTGTTAAGTCAGACTGACCCAGCTCTTCAGCGCTCACTGAGGGCCGTGCCCTGCACGAGAACAAGAGCACAACCACTTGCTGGGGGTGGTGTTGGCCTCCCCCAACCCCCTTACTGGAGAAAAAACAGGCTTGAAACGCCAGTGACTTGCCCAAGGTCCCACACTAGAACCTGAATTCAGTTCCCCTCACGTCCAGGCAAGGCCAACGCAAGGCGGGCGCCGCGCTAGGGCCGCGGGAGCCGACAAGGCAACGCCCCTGCCCTGAGAGAACCTCTGGCGGGGAGAGGGGAGGGTCCCGCGCGCCCTCCCTCCCTCCGCGGCCCTTACCTTCCTTGACTCCAGGCAGCTTCGACTGGTCGATGCTGACTTCAGCCATATTGGGCCGGGGTCCCGGTTGCCCCTTTTACGCCGGCGCCGAGCGGGGCTCCGAGCGCAGCAGTAGCGCCCGACGCGGCGCAAAGTCCGGCGGGAAGCGCTCGCAGGCCGGAGAACGGAGCGGGACGGGCGGGCAGGGGCTGGTGACCAAAGCGGCGGGAGACGAACCCCGACGCACAGGGCTGACGGCCCCGCTGCCCCGCCGCGGCCACCTGCTCCACGCCCCCAGCCCCAATCGATACCAAATATCCGGAGCCCGGAAATGGACCGGGGCCGTCCAGTACGGAGGGAGAGAGGAGACAGAAAGGCCGGCAGGCGGGGGAGGGGGCGCTGCAGGTCTGTAACCGCAATCGCTAGTGGCTGGCGAGCGAGGATCAGCGCCCGCTGCCGCCTCCCTGTTGTCTCCTTTGTGCTCAGCGACGCGCCTGAGGCTGGGGCCCCGCTGTGCTCCCGCCCCCGGGCCCGGCCTCCCTCCCAAGGGAGGGTCGCGTCTTTAGGTGGGGGCTCTGTATCCTAGAGGCCTCAACAAAGAGGCCATACGGATCACCCAAAACATAACCGTTCCAGTGATTGGTGTCGTCAGCATTGTGGTCTGGTTCTGGCATGGAGATTTACACAGGGTGTTTACTGCACGCCTGCCTCTGTCTCATACACTCTTTTTGCACCAGAAATTAGAGGACAGATCATAGATGGCCATAAACCCCGAATACAACCTACAAAGAGCAGCTGATAAAATTCCCTGCCAGTTGGGAGTAGAGTGTGTTCACAATCAGCTGGGAGAACTGAGTCATTCATTCATCAAAATCGCATGAATGTGTCTTACCAAGCGTGATGTTAGGTACTGGGGATGATAAAGAGGCGTCAGACTTATCTCTGTTACAGCGCTGCACACATTGGACTATAACTGTGACATTTCTATCTCTCTAAAACAGACAGCCTCTCCTGTTTCATCTCCTGGCAACAGAATGCACCCTCCTTTTGGAAATTGCCTCTTTCCCCCCTCTTCAGAGGTGAGCTTCTCTCCCAACGTGTGCCATGTGTGAACCTCAATACTGCCACATCACTCTACCCCTTTCCTCCACCGACACGGGTTCATCAAAAGGTGGCTGGGTGACCCAGACAGGTTAAACAAAATACTTTCCTGGGCTTAGTACATAAAGAGATACATATTCTATTTCCTGTGGAAAAAGAAAGATCGCCTCTAGCAGATGATGAAGCCAAACTGATGACAAGCAAAGAGAAGAGAAAGGGAGATGAAGAGGTCATGTTCTGATGTTACCACAGTAGCAAAGCAGGATATCCCCAGAGCACTGGCATTTCCGCAGCTCCTGGATTCTGGGATCTACAACCAGCAAACTCTCAACTTATCCTGTTTTGCTTAAGCTTGTAATAGTTGATTTTCTGTCACTCACAGCTCAGAGTCCCAGTATGAGAGGCCACATAGGAGAGATTTGTGGTTTTTTGTTTTTGTTTTTGAAACAGAGTCCTACTCTGGCTGGATCTCGCCTCGCTGCAACTTCTGCTTCCCTGGTTCAAGCGATTCTCTCCTGCCTCAGCCTCCCAAGGAGCTGGGACTACATGCATGTGCCACCACACCCAGCTAATTTTTGTATTTTTAGTAGAGACGGGGTTTTGCCATGTTGGCCAGGGTAGTCTCGATCTCTCGACCTCATGATCCACCTGCCTTGGCCTCCCAAAGCGTTGGGATTACAGGTATGAGCCACCGCGCCTGGCCAGGAAGGTTTTATTTGAACTTGACATTGAAAAGTAGGTGGATTTTAGGCTAGCAAATATTTAGAAGACTTTCAAAGCCAGAGGGTGGCAAAGTATAGCCCACAGGCCAATCCAGCCCACTGAATTTGAACGACTGCTTTTTATGTGTTCAAATAATTACATTTTAAATCAATATATAAATAGGACATCATATTTTCAACCTTGCTTCTTAAGCCTCAAAATCTAAATATGTTTTACAGAAAAAGTTTACCCACCCCAGGGCTAGGCAGAGATAACACTCAGTAAGTTAAATATGGGAATAAGATGGAAGTGATATTAGAAAGGTAGGTTTATGGAGATTTTTTTAGTTGTAATTTTCCTGCAATCTAGTAATTTTTTTTAACTTTCTGTGGTCATAGAGAATATTTATAATAGCAGTATTTTCTGTTTCCCTCCCCAAATCTGTTGGTTTTACTTCTCTACCAAGCCATGCCCTTGGATGCTGACACCTACAGACCAATCACTAGGCCCCCTTGACCTGTGTCTTCCTGTTGGGATTGACCAATGGGAAGTGCTTGCAGAAAATCAAAAGAAGGGAGGAGAGAAATATCAGACTGTTTTTCTTTTTTTTAAGCCACATTTTTGGCCATAGTCCTGTCCCTCTATGACTACAAGGCCTGTCTAGAGCCTCTTTTCTATGGCTTCAGCTCTCATCGGTCTCTAATAATACGATTTCTTTCCAGTTCCCCTTCAGCCTAGAGTATAATGCTGCCCCTTGGTTCCTTTTTTTTTTTTTTGGACAGACTCTTGCTCTGCTCCCCAGGCAAGAGGCAAGAGTACAGCAACAGGATCTTGGCCCATTGCAACTTCTGCCTCCAGGTTCAAGCGATTTTTGTGCCTCAGCCTCCCCAGTAGCTGGGATTACAGGCATACACCACCATGCCCAACTAATTTTTTGTATTTTTGGTAGATACACGGTTTTGCCATGCTGGCCAGGCTGGTCTTGAACTCCTGGCCTCAAGTGATCCACCAATATCGGCCTCCCAAAGTGCTGGGATTACAGGCATGAGCCACTATGCCCAGCCTCCCTCAGTCTCTTAACCCAGTTAGTATCTCTGTAAATAGTCTCTTCATTACATTCTTTTCAGTTAAACCATTTTTAATGCACCTTCTATTTCCCACGTAGACTCTATTACAGTAAAATATGCTAAAAGGTCACTGCTTTCTTTTCCTTAAAAATATCCACATTTCTGGCCTAGAAAAAAAATGAAAATATATATAATAGCTACATCAATTGTTTAGGGAATCAGCTGCTTTCAATAGAAAAAGTAATGAAAAAGAACCAGGAGCCCCTTTCAGGTGCTGGAGCAGATGGCCTGGAAATCCATCACAGAGTTGTGCTTTGCTTTGCCAACTCCACACATGTTCTGTATAGGTCCACAACCTGAGCAAACAATTAGAACCCAGCATTACCGGGCAGGCAACTTACAGCAAAGGACTGAAAGTAACATGGGGAATAGCCAGGATCTTTTGAGTATTTGTTGTATGGAGAACGAACATAGGGCGAATTTCTATAACGAGTCTACATTTTTGTTGTCCTGAAATGTCCATTTTGCAATGAAAAAGAAAGCACGAGACTTCTCAGAAGAGATACAGATCCCTAATTTGGGGCAGATCCCAAACAAGTAATTCAGCATCAAATCAACTTGAACACCATAGTGAGAAATGAAGATTTGATTTGTAAGGCAATATGAAGCTGTTAATTGATTCTTTTTTTTAGATGGAGAGTTACATGATACAGTTTCTACTTTTATACAGCGAATTTGGTAAAAATAAAATACATGGATTGGAGTAGGGAGGCATTGGCCATGAGAAATAAAAACTCCAGTTTGAAAACTATCAAATTCCACAAAGGCAACCCAAGTTAGAGCTACTAAAATGTAAGCTCCATGAGGGCAGGGGTTTATCTGTTTCACTCCCTCCTATCCCTGTCTCTAGAATGGTGCTTGGCATACAATAAGCACTCAATAAATATATGTTGAATAAATATATAAATGAATATAGTTATCCAATTGTATTAACAAGAATCACAAAGGTAAGTTAAAAGTAAACAATATAGGCAAATGAATAAATTACACTAGACCTTGGCAAAACAGGAAAGGGGATCCATGGAACGATACTTCTGGAAAAAATTGTCCATCTCCTTGGCACCCAGTGCTTCCCAGCTCATCAGCATAATCTACCTAAGAGAGCAGTTCCAAAAAGGAGGATGTAATTAGAATTGTTATTCAACTTCACCAGGAAGACTGTATTAATTTTCTAGGGTTGTCATAACAAAATACCACAGACTGAATGGCTTCAACAACAGAAATGTGTTTTTTCACAGTTCTGAAGGCTAGAAGTCCAAGGTCAAGGTGTCAGAGGGTTTGGTTTCTCCTGAAATCACTCTTCTTGGTTTGCAGATTAGATTAGGGCCAACCCAAATGTCTTCTTTAAAGGCCCTGTCTGCAGTGCAGTCACTCTGAAGCAACGGAGGCTAGGGCTTCAACATATGAATCATAGGGAGACATAATTCAGCCCGTAATAGAGACCATTCAGACAATAATCCAACCATGGTGTTTACCTCTGTTTACTCTAGACCTCAAGGCATTTTTGTCCGGACTCTCACACCGTCTGTAAGTTCCCCAGCCTTACTCATGCTCTCAACTTCTCCCAGTTGCTCAAGCCCCCTCACCCTGCCCTATGGAATTCATAATCACTTACAGTATTCCCCATATCTCTCTTTGTAATTATTCCCTTTCCCTTATTTTCCTACTAGAACTCAGTTGTCACCTGGGGACATTGCTCTTCCAGCAGCCCTCTAAATTAGTGGCTGTTTCTTCTTACATACCCTATGCCCCACTAGACCTGGAGGTGCCACGGCTGTTTTGTTTTTATCTTATTGCCTCTTCTAGAACTTATGTCTTTCCTATTCTTAAATATTTTCAACTTCTTTAAATTTCATATCCTCAAATTCTTTCACCTATTACACCTCCTTATGGCAATTATCTGTACACCTCTGGGTAACTGCTTATTCCTTAGAGATGAGAACTTTTTTTCTCATTGTCATCACAGAATACTTGATGTTTTCACTGTATACATAAACATTCTGAGTAATTCCTTCTGGTAACCTGGCCTCTCTTTTCTTGACTTCCATATATATATATACACATTTTTTCCCCTGAGATGGAATCTCACTGTGTCACCCAGGCTGGAGTGCAGTGGCACGGTCTTGGCTCACTGCAACCTCCGCCTCTGGGGTTCAAACAACTCTCGTGCCCCAGTCTTCTGAGTAACTGGGATTACAAGAGTGTACCACCATCCCCAGCTAATTTTTTGCATTTTTAGTAGAGATGGGGTTTCACGATGTTGGCCAGGCTGGTCTTGAACTCCTGAACTCAAGTGATCCACTCGCCTCAGCCTCCCAAAATGCTGGGATTACAGGTGTGAGCCGCCATGCCCAGCTTTGACGTCCTTATTCTGATGAGCTAATATCCCATTGTATTAGTCTGTTCTCACTCTGCTAATAAAGACATACTGAAGACCAGGTAATTTATAAAGGAAGGAGGCTAATGGATTCCATATGGCTGGGGAGGCCTCACAATCATGGCAGAAGGCGAATGAGGAGAAAAGTAACATCTTAACGTGGCAGCAAGCAAAAGAGCTTGTCTAGGGGAAAGTCCCCTTTATAAAACCATCAGATCTCATGACACTTATTCACTATCAGTGAGAACAGCAGGGGAAAGACCCACCCCATGATTCAATTATCTCCCACCAGGTTTCTCCCACCCCACTTGGGAATTCTGGGAACTACAATTCAAGATGAGATATGGGTGGGAGCCCAGCCAAACCATATCACCCCACCCCATCTGTCTTACTCTATTTTCGATTGCTTATACCAGAATATTTGAAACTGGGTAATTTATTAAGAAAATTAATGGATTTGTTACACTTATGGATGCCTCCAACGGAAGGAGGCCCATCTGGTGAGAGCCTTCTTGCTGGTAGAGCATTCTCTACAGACACTCAAGGTGGCACAGAGCATCACATGATAAAGAGACTAAATGTTCTAGCTCAGGTCTCTCTTCTTCTTCTTGTAAAGCCTCCAATGATAACCCATTAATGATGGTTCCAGTCCAATGATAACTCATTAATGATTCATCAATGGATTAACGCATTCATAATAGCAGAGCTCTCGTGACCCAATCATCTCTTAAAGTCTCCACCTCTTCGTACTCCCATGTTGGTGACTAAATTTCAGCGTGAGTTTTGGAAGGCACAACATTCAAGCCATCGCACCATCTCCATCAACTGTTCTCAGGGTCATTCACTAGAATCTGTACTTACCAAAAACTCATCCTTTGTCAATTTCAAACATCCTCCAATTACCACTTCTATCTCTCCAACTCACTCCCAGGGGTACCCCAGATACAACAATTCTTCAATTACACAAGAACCTATCATCTGTTTGCCCTACTACCCTGGTACTGACTCTCACTTGACCCTATACCCCATTTTCTTCTTAACTGGCTTAAATTTGACAGCTCATTTTGATAATCACTCCAGACTCAGCACCTTCAATTCCCTTGTCTCTGTCTTCCTCTTTTCTACTTGCATACTAATATACACAATGTGGCCAATCTACTATAAACTCTACAAATTGCCCTGATCAATTAATTTCCTATTGCAAAAAACACTGATTGCACACCTTCTTTTCTCATACCTACAAGGTTCCTAGCCTCTTTTTACTCTTAGTATCTTAGATTTGTGAGAAAATAAAAGCACTGAGGCCAGGGGCAAGGGTTCACACCTATAATCTCAGCACTTTGGGAGGCACAGGTGGGCAGATCACCTCAGGTCAGGAATTTGAAACCAACCTGGCCAACATGGTGAAACCCTGTCTCTACTAAAATTACAAAAATTAGGTGGGCATGGTGGTGTGTGCCTATAGCCCCAGCTATTTGGGAGGCTGAGGCAGGAGAATCACTTGAACCCAGGAGGCAGAGATAGCAGTGAGCCCAGATCTCCATCCTGGGCAACAGAGTGAGACTCTGTACTCTACTGCACTCTGACCTGGGCGACAGCAAGACTCTGTCTCAAAAAAATAAAAATAAAATAAAAGCATGAAAAGAATCTTCAACATATACCCTTTCCAGATCTCTCAACCAATCTACTTCTCCTAAGACTGACATCTTCATTTGGAGACTGGATATTTGAGTTATATAACATTTAACAACCAGAATAACAGAAGCACAAACATAGCACCAAAGCAGTTTGTGGAGCTTTCTTCTGTTCCAGTTGTTACCCTTTAGTTTCTGGATGGTGGGCAGGTCCAGCAACTTCCAAAGGATAGGAGGTGTGGGTGGGAGCACTCAAGGGGATCAGAAGAGCAATTATTTACAAACCTTCCTGAAAGTATGTTAGTATCTTAACAGTCATTATTGCTTTGGTTGTGCGTGTCTGCTGAATATCAGCTCGGATGAGACCCTATTTCTTCATTTTCTCAAAGGTACTGCTCCCCAAATTATCTTCTCTCTCTACAGCACCATTATTTTATCCTCTCAAATTTGCTATAATTCCTCCAGCTTAACAAATATTTGCCATAGCTCCAGTCCCCTTCAGTTATTATCATATTTTTCTGCTCCTATTCACAGCAACCCTCATTGGAATATTTGTCTGTTCTTATGGTCTGCATTTCCTACTCTCTTATTCTTTCTTGAATCTATTCTAATCATACTTTTATCTATACCACTCCAAAAGCAAACTTTTAATTAACATTAGCAGTGACTTCCATGTTGCTAACCCAGAGATCAATCTCATCCTCCTCTTATTAGCAAATTGCCACCATTTAACCAAGATGACTCTACTTTCATGTTTGAAACATTGTTTTGGATTTGGTTTGTTATTTTTATTACATTTTGTATTTTTTTTTATCTCCCAAGACAATGCTACATCACTGACCACACTGTGGAAAACTGGCCTAAGTCAATGAATGCTCAACACTGAGTTTCTATTGGATAGTGTTATCTGCCAATTATTGGAGATAGTTATGGGCTGACAACTCTACCTAAAATGTTTCTACCAGGTTACAAAGAAAGTAAGTCTGAAACCAAATTCATACATTATACATGAATGTTCATTTATTATACACACATAATGAGTGTATGTACAAATACAGATAGTCACATATATTTTTGTATATTACATATATTCACATATTTATATGTACACACACACACATTTATTAGCAGGTAGATACAAAGAAGTCATAAAGACTGTTTTGAAACATGATGAAGTCCCAATTTCTTATCTTTTGTGGAGTCTGACTACATAGTCTATAAAAGATTTGTGCAAACACAGACATTATTTTGGACTCATGCCTTTAGAACCATTGCAAAAAGTAAAGGCTGAAAAGCTCCTTTGGCTGTTATACCTTGTCCAAACAAGAGTGTGGGATTTCTTTAAAATATTTCAGGCAATTCATATACCTCCACCTATTTTGAGTACCCTTAATTTTCCTAGTGGAAAATTTCTTGCATTCATTCAATGATGCTTTAGAGTTCCTATTATTAATCTAAGATTTCAAAGATAGCTAAACGTCTTACTATAACTTCCTTTAGAGTATAGCCTTCTGATAATAATGTGGGTTACAATACCTGTGGTTTGAATTCCTAGCTAGATAACTGGCAGTTCCTGTACTGTATGTGAAAACACCCCCCAACACACACGCACTTTTTTTTCGTTTGTTTTTTTGAGGTGGAGTCTCAATTTGTCACCAGGCTGGAGGACAGTGGCACAATCTCAGCTCACTGCAACCTCTACCTCCCAGGTTTAAGCAATTCTTCCGCCTCAGCCTCCTGAATAGCTGGGACTACAGGCTCGGGCCATCACGCCCAGCTAATCTTTGTATTTTTAGTAGAGACTGGGTTTCACCATATTGGCCAGAATGATCTCTATGTCTTGGCCTCGTTGATCAGCCTGCCTCAGCCTCCCAAAGTGTTGGGATTACAGGCCTGAGCCACCATGCCTGGCCCTGTATCATTTCTTATCATTCTCTTTAGTGTTTCCACCACCATTTTCCAAACATTTAAATGTTACAGTGTTTCAGATTCAGACAGTACTCCTGTTCTCAAACTTCTTCTACTTCCTAACTATTCTTACTCTGGAGAATTTGTCGAGGAACAATGTTGCATGAAGCTTATTGTATGAGTCTTAATCCCATTAACCAGGAAGAAGCCCTTATGACCTAATCGCCACTTACAGCCCCCACCTCTTAATACTATCAATTGGTAATACCTGAATTTTGGAGAGACACATTCAAACCATAGCACCAAGTGACTGTTTTTTCTTACTAATAGGAATGTTTAATTAGCACTTATTCATGAATACCCAAAACTGATCTCGTGATTTCTTCAATACCTATTGCTCCTTCGTATACTTCATCTCTGTACTCATCCAGTTGTCACATCAAAAACTCTAGAGTCATCTATTCTTTACTCTCTTTCTTTCACACCCTACATTTTTCTTCAGCAGATTCAGTCAACTCAAGCTTTAAAATACAACAAAAATTTCACATATCATTTCCTGACTGCTATCACTGTGGTCTAAACCCTCATCATCCCTACTTGGATTTTGCCTGTAGCGTCCTTTGCAGTTTCTTGTTTCTGCTCTTGTTCCCCTGGAGTTTACTGACACAGGATCCAGAGTGACTTATACCTTAAAGCATGCCAGAGCATGTCATTGCTTTGTACATGAACCTTGGGTGGTATCTTACCTTCTCAGAATACAATCTAAAGTGGTTAGCATCATCTGCTAAAGTCACCTCCTGTGCGTCCTCTAATTCCCTTCTCACTGCCCTACTCTCATAGTGACCATCTTGATGTTCTTTGAATAAGCCATGCAAAATCTTACTTCAGGGCCTTTCACTTAACTGGTCCCTCTTCCTAGAAAGGTCCCCTGTGCCAATAACTGCATGATTTACTCCTCTAATTTTATTCCAGTGTTTGCTCAAATTTCACCTTCTCCTGGTGACCTTCCCTGATGTGACCTAAAATAGCAACCCAATCTGCCATTCCATATCTTGCCTACTCTTTTTTTCTCTCCAGGTCAGTTATTCTTGTCAATATTATATATTTATTTATTATATCTTTCCAATCTACCACAAAGACTGAAACTTTGTCTATGTGGGTTAATACCATAATTGTCAGTACATAGAATGGTGTTGGTATGTAATAGCTGCTCATGAAATACGTATTGAGTAAATTGCTGGATAAAGCATTTTGCAAAGAATAATTGAAGCGTATCTGGAATATGCTGATCAAATAATACTTTTCAAAAAGGTAAGATTTCAAAAAATAGCCTTTTATTTTTTGAGACAGAGGCATGTACTGTCACCTGGGCTGGTGTGCAGTGGTGCAGACTTGGCTCTCTGCAACCTCCTCCTCCCAGGTTCAAGCGATCCTCTTGCCTCAGCCACCTGAGTAGCTGGGATTACAGGCACCTGCCACCACACCCAGCCATTTTTTTTCCCCCAAACATCTTTTATGGTGGAGTTATTATGGTAATTTCTACAAATTTATATGTGCATCAAAAATTACATACAGACTATATAAGTTAAAATTTTTTCATAAAGTATATTTTGAATTCTTAAATGAATACAAATAAAGCTGTAACACATATAAATTTCTTTATAAATATTAAGATCATGTGATTTGCAATTACGTATTTTTTCAACCAAAGTTTACCAAAAAAAAAACAAAACAAAGAAACAAAAACAAACCCAAAGCAGAAAACAACTGCGTGAAGGAAAATCTTAATTAAAAGATCTTCTGCCAGGCACACTGGCTCACACCTGTAATCCCAGCACTCTGGGAGGCCAAGGTAGGTGGATTGCTTGAACTCAGGAGTTCCAAACCCGCCTGGGCAACATTGTGAGTCCATCTCTACCAAAAATATAAAAAGTTAGCCAGACATGTTGGTGTGTACCTGCGGTTCCAGCTACTCTGGAGGCTGAGCAGGGAGGATCACTTGAGCCTGGAGAGGTGGAGATTACAGTGAGCTGCGATTGTGCCACTGTACTCCAGCCTGAATGACAGAGTGAGATCCCATCTCAAGGCAAAAATTAAAAATAAATACACCCGGGCCAATGGCTCACACCTGTAATCCCAGCAATTTGGGAGGCCAAGGCAGGCGGCAGATCACGAGGTCAAGAAATCTAGATCATCCTGGTGAACAAGGTGAAACCTTGTCTCTACTGAAAATACAAAAAAATTAGCTGGGTGTGGTGGCACGCACCTGTGGTCCCAGCTACTTGGGAGGTTCAGGCGGAAGAAACGCTTGAACCCAGGAGGCGGAGGTTGCAGTGAGCAGGAATTGCGCCACTGCACTCCAGCCTGGTGACCCAGCAAGACTCCATCTCAAAATAAATAAATAAATAAATAAATGAAGATTTTCAAGCTGGAAGATTGGAACCCAATTTAAAGGATGAACCATTCAGTCAATTTTTCTCCAGGAGGCCTATAGTTTAGGAAACTCATTTTCTACAGGCTACTTGTCTTGTGATCTTAGATTAGTGAGATATCCCTAAGATTTTGTTTTGCTCTATGTGGAAAGTGCTTAAAGTATGCAAAGCATTCAGTGCTACAGAGAAGTCTAGTAAAACCATACAAATATGGGAACAATCCAAGATCGCCTATTGCTAACATCTCAGGATTGCAGCTCTCAGTGGAAGTGCAGAGAACTAGAGGACGCCACACTTTCAGACAAATTCTGGTTGCTCACGGAGCAGAAGAACCCCAGTGGAGAAGTCACACGGGTCGCCAGTGCGACTCTTGTGGCCACAGCAGTTTCCCTGGCACCTCGGCGTGGCAGCTCTCGGAGCAGAATAAACAAGACTGGTTCCCCTTCTGACTGAGGTTTGGAGGACCTACACGGGTCCCCAGCACGACTCCTGAGGCTGGTGCAGCGGCTGTGATGGCACCTTGGCGCGGCAAATCTCGGTGCAGAGTAAACGGGACCGGTTCCCCTTCTGACCGAGGTTTGGAGCCCCGGGAAGGCAGAGTCGCCTATTATGGACACAAGAAGGAAGCCAGACAGGAGAATCCTGGGCAGAAAAGCACCATCAGTCTTAATGCCGCTGTTCTGGCCCTGGGAACTAAAAACTTGGACGCCCACTCAAGAGACCTAATCTGAAAGTTGGTCATTTCAAAGACGACAGGAGGATAAATTACAATGATGGGAATAAACCAGTGTAAAAAGGCTGAGAAAACTCAAAATCAGAACGCCTTTCCCTCTAAAGAGGATCACAGTTCCACATCAACAATGGAACAAGGCTTGATGGAGAACGAGTGCATCCCAATAACAGAATCACACTTCAGGGAATGGATAATAAGAAACTTCTGTGAGTTAAAAGAACATGTTGTAGCCCAACGTAAAGAAACTAGGAACTTTGAAAAAAGGTTTGATGAAATCCTTTTGAGAATAGACAACTTAGAGAGGAATATAAGTGAATTAATGGAACTGAAGAATACAATACAGGAACTCCGAGAAGTATGCACAGGTTTAAACACTCGAATTGTTCAAGCAGAAGAAAGGATATCAGAGGTCAAAGTCCAACTTAATGAAATAAAACAAGAAGACGAGATTAGAGAAAAAAGGATAAAAAGGAATGGGCAAAGTCTCCAAGAAATGTGGGACTATGTGAAAAGACCAAATTTACGTTTGATAGGTGTAGCTGAATGCGATGGAGAGAATGAATCCAAGCTGGAAAATACCCTTCAGGATATTATTCAGGAAAATTTTCCTAAACTAGCAAAGCAGGTCAATATTCAACCCCAGGTAATACGGAGAACACCACAAAGATAGTCCTCAAGAAGAGCAACCCCAAGACACATAATCGTTAGATTCACCAGGGTTGAAACAAAGGAGAAAATACTAAGGGCAGCCAGAGAGAAAGGTCAGGTTACCCACAAAGGCAAGCCTATCAGACTTACAGCAGATCTCTCAGCAGAAACTCTACAAGCCAGAAGAGAGTGGGGGCCAATATTCAACATCCTCAAAGAACAGAACCTTCAGCCCAGAATTTCATATCCAGCCAAACTAAGCTTCACAACTGAAGGAAAAATAAAATCTTTTATGAACGAGCAAGTACTCAGAGATTTTATTACCACCAGGCCTGCTTTACAAGAGCTTCTGAAAGAAGCATTACACACAGAAAGAAACAACCAGTATTAGCCTTTCTAAAAATATACCAAAAAGTAAAGAGCACCAACATAAAGAAGAATTTACATCAACGAATGGATAAAACAGCCAGTTAACATCAAATGGCAGTAACCCTAAATTTAAATTGACTAAATCCCCCAATCAAAAGACACAGCCAAAACCCAACGGCATGTTACATCCAGACCTGTTTCACATGCAAGGATACACAAAGACTCAAAACAAAGAGATGGAGAAAGATTTACCAACCAAACGGAGAGCAAAAATAAATAAATAAAAAGCAGGAGTTGCAATTCTCGTATCGGATAAAATAGATTTTAAAGCAACAAAGATATAGTGGTAAAAGGATCAATGCAATAACAAGAGCTAACGATCCTAACACCCAGATACATAGAGACTTAGATTCAATGAGACAGAAAATTAATAAGGATATCAAGGACTCAAACTCAGACCCGGAACAAATAAACTTAATAAATATTTATAGAGCTCTCCACTTCAAATACACAAAATATACATTCTTGTCAATACCACATCACACCTACTCATAGGTTTAAATGAAACATTGAGTGGCCATTATTAATACCCATTTTTTTCAGAATAAAGCAATATTTCCGTTCACCCTCCCTCTTTCTCTTCCTCTCCTTTACTTATTTGTTTTCTTTCCTTCTCTCAAAAAAAAGAAAAAAAAAGAAATCAACTTGTAAACCTCTAGATCCAGGTCGGCGTTGTCTCTCTCGTTGCTTGATTTCCTTCCTTTCCTTCCCTCCCTCCCTCCCCCCTTCCTCCATTCCTTCCTTCCTTAATCCCTTCCTTCCTCCCTCCCTTCCTCCTTCCCTCCCTTCCTGCCTTCCTCCTTTCCTCCCCCCCCAAAAAACTATACAAATATAAATGGGAAATATGGACATTGATTACAGTAGCTACCTCTGAGAATGAGGCAAAGGAAAACAGAACATAGGAAAATGTGTGTCATAAATTAGTGCTTTAAAAATGACCACAATATTGCTTCTCATCACACAGCCCTCCTGTAATGTGACCGTATAACCCTCCATCAAAATGTGGAATTGATTTTCCCTCCTGTTGAACCCAGGCTGGACCTGTAACTAATTAACCAATAAAATGCAGTAGACATAAGAAAGCCAGGCAACTTCCGTTTTCAAGCTCTTAAGGAAGTCAGTTCTCTTGTTAAAAAAAAAAAAAAAAAAAAAAAGCTGACACAGTACGGTGGTTCATGCCTGCAATCCCAGCACTTTGGGAGTCTGAGGCGGGCAGATTGCCTGAGGTCAGGAGTTTGAGACCAGTCTGGCCAACATAAAGAAACCTCGTCTTTACTAAAAATACAAAAAATTAGCTGGGCGTAGTGGTGCATGCCTGCAATCCCAGCTACTGGGGAGACTGAAGCGGGAGAATCACATAAACCTGGGAGGCAGAGGTTGCAGTGAGCCGAGATCATGCCACTGCACTCCAGCCTGGGTGACAGAGCGAGACTCTGTCTTAAAAAAAAGCTGACTGTCCTAATATGCTGCAAGAAACTGGCTATATGGAAGGATATGTGTAAGAAAACAAAGACCCCAGCCAACATACTCAATGGAGCTCCCAATGGAGCTTATTGCCAACCACTTTGAAAACTGATCTACAAAACCCACTTGAACTATCTTAAGAGAAGTTACATGGGACAGAGGTAAGATGAACTCTCTGACCTTACCCCATTTGCAGAAATTTGAATCAATAAACCCATGCTATTGTATAAAGCTAATAAGCTGTAGAATGCTCTATTATGCAGAAATAGATAACCAAAAGAGTATGTTTTAATTATATATGTAAAAACAAGTATGACAGCATGTTTACCTACAATCAGAGTGTGGTTCATTGGTGACTTTTTAATTTTTTATTGGAAGTATTACATAACTAATAATTCAAGATTTCTTTTAAATTTTTAAAATTTTTTTGAGACAGAGTTTCGCTCTTGTTACCCAGGCTGGAGTGCAATGGTGCGATCTTGGCTTACTGCAACCACTGCCTCCTGGGTTCAGGCAATTCTCCCGCCAAAGCCTCCTGAGTAGCTGGGATTACAGGCACGCGCCACCATGCCCAGCTAATTTTTTGTATTTTTAGTAGAGATGGGGTTTCACCATGTTGACCAGGATGGTCTCAATCTCTTGACCTTGTGATCCACCTGCCTCGGCCTCCCAAAGTGCTGGGATTACAGGCTTGAGCCACCGCACCCGCTCAAATTCAAGATTTAAAAACATATTTAAAGTTGAACTTTTGCCCAAGAAGGAATAAATAGTTCTAAACATGTTCTTCTCCCGAAATGATGAAAAAGCTAGAGAAAATATATGAGACAAGCATTCTGAAGCAATAGGCAATAGGTAGCATGATTCTAGCAGTGAAAAAACACAAACTGTTTTTCCTCAGCTTTCACACCACAATAACAATGATCAACACAGAAGGCATCCACCACCATGTGCGAAGGGATTTCCGTATACACGACGCAAGTATCAGTTCTGTAGCAGACACCAGCTGGGTGTATGCCAATCTAATTCTGACACTATCTAGCTGGAAGTGGTGTCAGATCCCACAGCTTAGGGCTCAGGCCCCAAGACTGCCCTTCACTTCCTATGCCAACAACAGGTCCCAAGTTGTTCTATCTGTGCTTCTTTCTGACCAGCTATAAATCAGGGATCTCACAACCCCCTCTTTGGTTTTGATCAATTTTCTAGGCTGGGCATGACTACTCATGCCTATAATCCTAGCACTTTGGGAGGCCAAGGCAGGTGGATCACCTGAAGTCAGGAGTTCAAGACCAGCCTGGCCACAATGGTGAAACCCCATCTCTACTAAAATTACAAAAATTAGCCAAGCATGGTGGCAGGTGGGAGACTGAGGCAGGAGAAGCACTTGAACCTGGGGGACAGAGATTGAAGTGAACCGAGATTATGCTATCGTCCTCCAGCCTGGATGAAAGAGCAAAACTCCATCTAAAAAAAAAAAAATTCTAGAGTAGCACACAGAACTCAGGGAAACACTAATTTATTATAAAAATATTACAAAGAGCTGGGCACGGTGGCTGACACCTGTAATCCCAGCACTTTGGGAGGCCAAGGCAGGTGGATCATGAGGTCAAGAGATCCAGACCATCCTGACCAACATAGTGAAACCCCGTCTCTACTAAAAATACACAAAAATTTAGCTAGGCACGGTGGCAGGTGCCTGTAGTCCCAGCTACTTGGAAGGATGAGGCAGAAGAATCACTTGAACCCAAACCCGGGAGGCGGAGGTTGCAGTGAGCTGAGATCCAGCCACTGTACTCCAACCTGGGCAACAGAGTGAGACACTGTCTAAAAAAAATATATATATATATATATTATATGTGTATAAAATATATATTTTTATACGTATATAATATATACATTTATGTGTATAAAAATACATATTTATATGTTCATAAAATATACATGGATACATATACATACACATATGTGTGTGTGTGTGTGTGTGTGTGTGTGTATATCTGTGTGTTCTTGCAGGTATCTATGTTACAAAGGATATAGATGAAGAGATGCACAGGGCAAGGCAAGTGAGAAGGGGTAAAAAGTTGCTATGCTCTCCCTGGAAGCTCCATCCTCCAGAAACCTCTGCATGTTCAGCTATCCAAAAGCTCTCTGAACCCAGTCCTTTTGGGTTCCTATGGAAGCTTCATTATGTAGGCAAGATTGACTAAATCATTGGCCATTGGTGATCAACTTAATTTTCAGTCCCTCCCCCATCACTGGAAGTTGTAGAGTGGGACTGAAAATTTCAATGCCGTATTAGTTTTTTTCTGGTTATCAGTCCCCGCCCTTGCCCTTACAGTCCTCCAAGCTATATAGAGGCTGCCTGCCATAAGTCAGTCATTAGCATACAAGAAAACATCTAAAGATTTTAGTTGTATGCCGGGAAACAAGGTCAAAGTCCAAATATATATTGTTACACAGTATGACAATAATCCACGAGAGAAACACCGGAAGTTTAGCCCCCCATATTCTTGCCAGCTTTGTACTTGGGGCCTATTTCCCAACTCTTGTCAAGAAAGAAGAGTCCAAGAAGGGTCTCTCTGGAGGCAAAGAATAGAATGCAGGACTGCTGACCCAGTTGGAACTTATGGAGTAGGGTACTGAAGAGGATAGAGCTGCACATAGGGGTTCCCAACTCCTTGGTCAAAGCCTGCACTGTATGTACATAACAGGAAACTCCATGAGGGTTAACAGAAAGTAGCATCTACAGAATAGGGAATGGAATTGTCACTGGAAATAGAGGTATTGATCCAGACCCCAGAGAGGGTTCTTGAAACTCATGCAGGAGGGAATTCGAGGTGAGTCACAAAGTGCAGTGGAAAAAGTAAGTGTATTAAAAGCTACTCAATTACAGAGTAGGGTGTCCTGAGAAAGCAAGTGGAAGAATGCACTGTCTTAGTTTTAAGTTTTTCATATCTAGGGGTCTTGTCTATGTAAAAACTAAGCTAAGCTGTGTCTATGTGCCAGTGAGCACAAAGCATGACAAATTGATTACTCTACTGACTTAAAGAGAACTAGCTTTGACAGTGTGGTGTGTGAATACATCAAAGCATAACTGTTATTATCTCACAAGCATATATTGCTATGGGTATTAGAACATCTGGACTTTGTTACTGTAGGAGTTTGTTCTTGCAGGTATCTTTAGGCTGTTTCATTTTCTATAAACTTCCCATGAATATAGATCCTAAGTGGCAAGGAATATGCTTTGCTAGTCTCAAAATGGAGTTGAATTTAAAAGGGTAATACTCTTGTTCTCCTAGGATCCTGCTTCCTTAACAGAATGGTAACTACCAGGGCTCAGAGGACTCTGGAAAATGTTAGATTAAAGATCCACTTAGAATGGAAAGACCTTATTAACATATCTGGATTAAAGTAAGATAACAAAGAGATCATAACTCATATGTGTATCTTACATGCAAAGGCTACTCTGTAGCTAACCTAACAAAGCCCCCAGACCAGCCTTGACAGAGGAGACATTCTTTTAAATTAACTTCTTGCCAGAGCAAAATTCAATAACATTTTCCAAAGAAAATTTAAATTCAGATGACTTGCAATGTATCATCACAATGTCCAGCATTTAATAAAATGTTTCTAGACATGGAAAGAGGTAGGAAAATGTGGTGAAAAAAATCAAGAAAATGTAATCGATGTGCGCCAACACTGATTACCCAATTGTTAGAACTACAAAGCAAAGATACAAACAGGCTATTATAAGCAGTTACTACATTTTTTAGAACTTAAAGTAAAATATGTGGTCTTTATCAGTGAACATCTGGGAGCCATCACTAGAGAAATAGGACCTATACAAGAATCACTGAACAGATGTAGAATGTCAGAAGATGAAAATAGAAAAATAAATAGAAACTCCAAAATCAAAAGTATAGTATCTGAAGTGGAAAAAAAAATTGGATTAACTTATGAGTAGATTAGAAATGGCAGAACAAGCACTCGGTGAACTTTAAAACAGGTCAATAAAAATTATTTAATCTGAAAAACAAAAAGAAAACACATTTAAAAAAAAACCTGAGGTATAAACAGTATATCATACCGTTTAAAATGCACATACTTGAAAACCCAGAAGGAGAGGAGAGAGAGAATTATGAAGAGAAAAATATCTAAGGGATAATTTTTGAAAGTTTCCAAAATTTTGTTATGAAACAAAATTTATCATCATCAACCTACATGTCCAAGCAGCTCAGGAAACCTCAAGAAAGAGAAGAGCCAAAGAAAATTTCCAACGAAATTCTAGTCAAAATGCTGACTAGATGAGAGAAATGTTTCAAGGCATCCAAAGAAAAATACCACATGATGTACAAGGGAACAACTATATAAATGGTGGCAGACTTCCAATCAGAAACAACGTCGGCCAGAAAACAACAACAATGGTGACTTCAAAATGATTAACAACAACAATAACAAATAGTTATAAAATTAGTTTTAAATAATTAACTACATTTTTCTTTAAAAATAAAAAGAAAGATGTATTTAGATAAATAGAAATTTGTAGCCACAGACCTATACTATAAAAATATACAAAAAGAATTTCAAGAGGTTTAAGGCAAGGATGTTAAGTAGAATTTCAGGTTTAGAGAAAAAAATAAAGATCTAAATATAAAGATACATTTTCCAAAGATTGCCTTCATTTCTCTTTATTTCCTGAAATGGCAATTTACTGTTTAAAGCAAGAAATATATATATTATAAGGTAGTGTTTATGAAGTATGTAGAAGTAAAATCAATGACAGCAAAGTCACACAGTAATGGCAGTTAAATTGCTATGAGATTAAAATGTGAAAGACTCAAAAGTTAGGAGGCCGAAATATGATCCAATTCATTTTATATACTCAGCATAGTGCTAAATACAAAACTTGACAAAAATATTGTATGAAAATGGCAACATAGATTAACGTATCTTACAGAGATAAATTCAAAAACCCTCGGCAAAATATTAGCAAATAAAACCTAGAAATACATAGCAGAAACACTAGATAAATACCAAGTGTGATCAAAGAATACCTTGTCTTAGATGAAATCTTGGACTTGGGTTAATGCTGTAATGAAGTCATCTCTGAGCAACGAATACCTAAGTGAACCTAGAATTGGCATCTCCCTAAAAAGACATCTGTGAGAGACTGGCCAGTATGCTATAAGAACTGTATACCTCATCTCCATGTGGGTTTTCATCTTCTTTTTTCAACACCTATTTGTATCTTTCACAGAGTGTTTTCTGGAACATATTTTTCACAAAGCATGTCAATAGTTGCTACTTAAAGAAGATGTTTTATTATCACTTGGCATTGGAGAATGAAAGATAAAATAAAGCAAAACAAATCAAAACAAAACAAAACAAAAAAGAATACAAAGTTAGCTTAATATTCAAAAATCAGTCAATGTGGCCAGGCAGGGTGGCTCACGCCTGTAATCCCAGCACTTTAGGAGGCTGAGGCAGGCGGATCACGAGGTCAACAGATCGAGACCATCCTGGGCAACGTAGTGAAACCCCGTCTCTACTAAAAATACAAAAATTAGCCGGGCATAGTGGTGTGCACTGTAGTTCCAGCTACTTGGGAGGCTGAGGCAGGAGAATCACTGGAACCCTGGAAGGGGAGGTTGCACTGAGCTGAGATTGCACCACTGCACTCCAGCTTGGGTGACAGAGCGAGACTGAGTCTCAAAAAAAAAAAAAAAAAAAAATCAGTCAATGTAATTCAACATAGTGAGCATCTCAATAAATATAAAAAACACTTTTGAGAAAAAGGTAATACCAATTTACTGTTTAAAAAACAAACAAACTCAACCGACTAGGAATTGAAGAAGGATGGTTCCTCAATACCATAAAGGAAAACATAAATTAGCATCATGCTTACCAGTGGATTATTGTGTGGTTTCCTTCTGAGGTTGAGAACAAAAAACGGATCTCGATTTTTATACAACATTTTACTAGATATTCAGCTGTGCAGTAAGAAGGAAAGAAAATAAAGTGCACGCAGATCAGAAAGAAGATAAACTTTATACAGGATATAAGTTTCTAAATAAAAACTCTAAGAGTCTGCAAAGCAATGACCAAAAATAATACATTTAAATCATTTATAATTTTACATATTGGCACCAAACAATTAGAAAATAAAATTTCAAAAATCCATTTGCCTTAGCATCAAAATACAAAAAATTCTTAACAAAAATTTAATAAAGATAGACAAGATTTCTAGTCTGAATGTTAGAAAATATTGCTCATAGAAATGAAAAACAATCCAAAGCAGAAAATCATCCTGTGATCATGGATTGCAAGAACAAATATTTTCAAAAGAAAAATTCTCTCAAAATTAATCTATAAATGTAATAAATGCAATTCCATTAAAAACTCTAATACATACTTTTGTAGAAATTGACAAACTATTTTGCAATCTAATATAGAAATGCAAATACTAGAACGATCGAAACAATTTTGAAAAATAACAAAATTTGTGGACTTAAACTACCTGTTTTCACGTCTTGTTATAAAACTGCAGTAATCAAGACTATAGTATTGACCTAAATAAATAATTCAATGGAATAAATAGAGATTCTAGAAAGAAACTAAAATATACATTTAATTGCTTTATTGATAAAGATGCCAAGGTAATTCAATGGGAAAATAATTGTCTTTTCAAAAACTGAAGGAACCTGAACTCACACATTATTACTGTGAGTTAAATGTTGCAACCATTTTAAAAACCTGTTTGGTAATTAATGTTAAATGTACGCTTATGACTTTAAACTTCCCATAAAAATGTGGCCTGAAAAGAAAATATCACCCTGTATTCATGTTCACTTTTGTGCGTCATTATCTTTTTTTCTTTACTCCTGCTGCGCTCACAACTCCCAATAAAGCGTTAGCATTTTGTATTTTTTGCCGTCTATTGTTTTTTTATAGCCCCAGGCAACTATAATTGATATGAGGAGAGGAGTGGGACTCAAAAGCCAATCCTCAAGGTGACGTTTTGGGGGTAGATCAGCCATGTTCTGGAAGTCACAGGGACTCACTTCGTTTCTGTTGTCAAGTGAAGTGGCAAAATCCCTGGCCTGTAATGAATCACAATTATTAAAAACTTCACCTGTGGTTAAGTAGAATGAGGTGTGGGTAGAAGGAAGGGCATTAGAAAGTCGAATGGCTGTTGCAATTGATTTCTATAGAGGCATGTATAATTACAAAGTTGCAAAAACTCCAAAAAAGAAGTAAGTAAACTGATGGGTCCCTGAGGCTGGGAATAAATATTTTTGGGGAGTTTGAACTTCTAAATTCCTTGAGCTGTCACAGCCAGCAGAATCAGCCCTGTTCACTTGCCAGAAGAAAACAGCCCAACATAAAGACAGTGTAATAACCTCACTCAGAGCAGATGACTTGCAATATGATTGTTGGTGTCCTTGGGATCCATGACTCTCATTCCCCATTTCCTCCAGGGCTGATACCCCGAGTCAAGTTTTAATACATCTGAAGTAGGGAAGCACAGCTCAAGAATTTGCTGTGATGATTTCTTGAATCCTGGCATTGGTGATGGCTCACACTATATGAAGTAGAAATGCCATTTTTATTTTAAGACACAGTCTCACTCTGTCACCCATGCTGGAGTACAGTGGTGCAACCTCAGCTCGCTGCAACCTCCACCTCCCAGGTTCAAGCAATTCTCCTCCCTCAGCCTCCCAAATAGCTGGTATTACAGGTGTGCACCACCACACTCAGCTAATATGTGTGTGTGTGTGTGTGTGTGTGTGTGTGTGTGTGTGTGTGTTTGTAGTAGAGAGGGGTTTCATCATGTTGGCCAGGCTGGTCTCAAACTCCTGACCTGCATCGGCCTTCCAAAGTGTTGGGATTACAGGTGTGAGCCACCACACCTAGCCAAGATGTCAAAATTTTCATGCCACATAACTGCAGAATTTGTCAGGGGGCTCAGGCAACTTGTCCTAGGTGATTTTAAAAGACTGTTAGGTGTGAGGACTGCTATCAGGGGACCTGAAATGTCATCTTAGACACCTGGGGAGAAAGGGCACTTATGGAGGGCAGGTGTTAAATGGAGTTTTGAACCCAGTCTGGTTGCTCAGTGGGTCCACTGTGTCTATAGACTGTCTTACAGTTATTTCCATTGCTAAGATGGACATACTTAGACACTGACAGAACCTTTACATTGCTTCTTTGACCTTTGCAATAAAAGCCAACTTAAAGTGCCAACTGCAGCTTCTAAAACTTATGTCTTCACTTTAAAGATAACAAATAATAAATATTTCAAAGGAATTGAAGAGATTTGACCCTCCTGTCAAATATTTAAGAGATGTAGGAAAGTTCGCAGCATTTTTCTGATCAATTCATATGTTCGATCTCTGTAAAAAAAAAAAGTAAGATCATGGTAGACAGTGGGAAGCTACTATAACTTTAACTAAATTATAACTTTGATCATTGCTACTGCACGGATGACAAGAACTATGAAGGATCTGAGACTTTATTCCACTTATAAGCAAATAAGTTGGCTCGTCACAATTTCATGGATTATAGCAGAAAACATGTGATTCTTGGGTTAGAGACAAATGACAGTTCATTACTCACAGAAATAGCAATGGCCAGAGCATCAATATTTGTATAATTTTCCAAACGTCAATTCACAAGACTCACAGTTGGTATAAGGGCCAAATGACTTCTGCGCACTAAATAGGATTTGTTACAGGATAGGGATCTCAAACGTAGGGATTATGAATTTTTTATAATAGGCATTAAGTATGCTTGAACTTTGCCTTGATGGGAGACATTATCTTTCTTATTCTGTCCTATAAAGAAACCTACTATTTTCTTTGAAAAGGGATGTTATCTCTATCTTTGTATTAGGTCATTCTCACACTGCTATAAAAAAAAAAAAATTACCTGGCTGGGTGCAGTGGCTTACACCTATAATCCCAGCACTTCGGGAGGCCAAGGCAGAAGGATCACCTGGGGTCAGGAGTTCAAGACCAGTCTGGCCCATCTCTACCAGAAAAAAAAAAAGCAATTAGCCAGGCATGGTGGCGCACGCATGTCACAGCTACTTGGGTGGCTGAGGCAGGAGAATTGCATGAACCTGAGAGGCATAGGTTGCAGTGAGTGGAGATCATGCCACTGCATTCCAGCCTGGGTGACAGAGTGAGACTCTATCTCACACACACACACACACACACACACACAAGCAACAAAAAAGAAAGAAAAAAGAAAAAGAAAAATACCTGAGACTGGATAATTTTATAAAGAAAAGATTTTTAATTGGCTCTTGGTTCTGTAGGTTGTAGAGGAAGCATGGTGGCATCAGCTTCTGGAGAGGCCTCAGGGGAACTTGCAATCATGGAGGAAGGCAAAGGGGAGTGAGGCATTTCACACAGCTAGAGCAGGAGGCAGAGAGAGTATGATGAGGTGCTACATGCTTTTAAACTACCATATCTTAACAATCACTGATTCAAGAACAGTTATCAGAACAGCATTGAGGAGATGGTGCTAATCCATACATGAGAACTCTGCCCCCATGATCCAGTTACCTCCCACCAGGTCCCACTTCCAACTACAATTAGACATGAGATTTGGTGGGGAGACAGAGCCAAACCATATCGGTCTTCCAAGGCTGTTTGCTATACAAACATAAACTCGAAAATATCAAATGGAGAACATAGTCTAGAACAAAGAAAGCCAGTTCCTGTACTCACATGAGATACATAAACAATGGATACCCACAGAATCGACTTCGATTAGCAAAGGTATTATCATTACTGAAGCACATTAACCCAGCTACTGGCGTTTGGTATGCTATTATTAAATTAGTGATCCCTTCAGGATAGAGGATCAAATACAATTTGCCTTTACATGACGGTGTTAGTGGTCCTAGTCTCTTTTGTAATATAGTTCTCGATTATCTTGACCATGTTTATCATTTTTACATTCTGTTGAATATCACACTGGTCCACTTTACAGGATAAGATCATTCTGATTTTTCTCGTAGCGAAGAGGTAGCAAGTATCCTCAATATCGCAGTAAGACACATATAGAGCAGAAAGTGGAGATAAACCCCATAAAGATGCAAGAATAATGGCCTGGGTATGTTGAGTCATTCCAGCTAAACCAATGGTTCTTAGGCAAGGATGACTTTGTCCCAAGGAGACATTTGGAACTCCCTGGAGATGTTTTCAGCTGTCAGAAATCAGGGAAGGGGCATGGCATCAAAAGGATAGAGGCCAGGGGAACAACAAAACATCAGACCATGCATAAGCCAACCCCATCACAATAAAGAATTATCCAATCCCAAATCTCAGTAACTACAAGGTTGGGAAATTTTGCTTTAAAATAATAAATGTGACGCTTCATCTTGTAACTCCTAAGCAACAAAAAAAAGATCCAGTGCGTGTGAACCCCTTTGAATTTTTGAGGTAATACTTACAGCAACTGGTAATACTACTTTGACTAACTGAGTAACTTAAAGGCTGTTCATTTTGAATGTGGCCCTGTACAAGGGAAGGTTCTATAGTATATCCAAAGTGCAGTGAAAGCTGCCCTGCCACTTAGGACGTATTCATTTGGCTCAGCTCTACCTTTATTCCTAGTCCTAATGTTTGCCTGGATTCCTAGCCACAGAGGTTCTCCCATAGCTCTCGCCATCGTCATGAGGATAAAGGCCCAACTATTTCTGCCTTTTCCACTGACACAAACAAAAAGGCTCCACATAATGTGTTGACTGACAAAGAAGAGAGACAGCTGCAATGGTGTATTGGTAGAATAAACTTGAGGAGATTCCAGATTCCTGGCTGGATGCCTAGAGCAGGGAGGAGAATAATACAGCCTGAAAGTGCCGGAAAGTTAAGACTTCATGAGTCAGACCAGTCAGTTACAAAAGATGAGATGGAAGCAAGAGAGGATCCTTTGAACGTCCTACCCACCATGAACTGTTCCCAGGTGCACTGGTCTCTTATACCCAGTCCAAATTTATCCTACAGGACTCAGCAATTGACTGTTTATACATCACACCACAGCCAGCACAGGAATACATCGTGTTGTATTTGCTTTTCCTTTGTCCATGCCTCACTTTTCATTTTCCTTTTATGTTTCTTTGTGCCTTTCAAAAAGACAATAGCATATAATTTTGCCTCAGTTTTTTTCCTAAAGGTCTCAAGCTAAGATGCCGTGTACTAGAATAGGAAGGGCATGTGGGAATTTGGATGGTGAGAAGATGTATAGATGGGTTGAGACTAGATCATGGAGAATCTTTAATATCAAGGTAAGGATTCAAAGTACACTCAGTTTCCAAGAATGTATGATTCTATATTGACACAGAGTGCTAAGAACAGAACTTTGCATCAGTAAGGCAACTCAGAGCCTGTCTAGGCATTCCGGGGAGTGAATATTGCTGCTTCTTTCTCTACATGTATTTCCTTTGAATCTTTCTTTTGTTTAATTACTGGCCATACTGTCCTTCTTGCCGGTAACCCATCTCTTACATGCTGTCAGAGGTGAATCAAGGTTCTGCAAGGGATTAGTTAATGAGAAAATCTGTCTCCTCCTGGCCAGGTGCAGTGGCTCACAACTGTCGTCTCAGCACTTTGGGAGGCTGAGGCAGGTGGATGACTTGAAGTCAGGAGTTCGAGACCAGCCTGGCCAACATAGTGAAACCCTGTCTCTACTAATATACAAAAACTAGCTGGGTGTGGTGGTGTGCGGCTGAAACTCCAGCTATTCAGGAGGCTGAGGCAGGAGAATCACTTGAACCCAGAAGGCAAAGGTTGTAGTGAGCCAAGATCTCACCATTGCACTCCAGCCGGAGTGACAGAAACTCAGTCTCAAACAAAACAAAACAAAAATGTCCCCTAGTTACCATTCCTCTCCTTAACATAGTAAACTACTTAGTGCCAGAGCAGCTTAAGAACCCTAAGGCAGGTCTTCTGAACCATTATCAGTGTCTCTGTGCTGTTAGGCAATTTCTGGAAGTAAAATTAAATCTACTTGCTATTGTACGTTTGACTTAAATTTTTGGGTAGGGGGATTAAAAATGATATATAGAAACTATAAAATAGATAATAGATCAATTAAAAATTGTAAAATGTGCTAGAGTTCAATCCTCATTATACCTAATTAAAATGATGTAATCAGTGAGCCAGTTAAATATATCTCTGAAGTTTACTTGTGCTATTTATGTCTTTGAAGCAATGTAGTCTTCCTTTATCTTAAATGGTAAGTGAATGAAAAGAAAAACCATTTTACACATTCAATGCTATTTCCATTAAACTACCATTGAATTCTTCAGAGTACTAGAGAAAACTATTTTAAAATTCATGTGGAACCAGAAAAGAGCCCAAATAGCCACAGCAATCCTAAGCAAAGAGAGCAAAGCTGTAGGCACCACGCTCAGCGACTTCAAACTGTATTACAGGGCAACAGTAATCAAAACAGAATGGTACTGGTACAAGAACAGACACATAGGCCAATGGAACAGAATAGAGAACCTAGAAATTAGACTGTACACCTACAACTATCTGACCTTTGACAAACCTGACCAAAAAAAGAAAAAAAAAAGAGCAATTGGGAAAAGTTTCCTATTTAATAAATGGTGCTGGAATAACTGGCTAGCCATATGCAGAAAATTGAAACTGGGCCCCTCCTTACACCAGGCACAAAAATTAACTCAACATGGCTGGGTGCGGTGGCTCATGCCTGTAATCCCAGCACTTTGGGAGGCCGAGGCAGGTGGATCACGAGGTCAAGAGATTGAGACCATCCTGGCCAACATGGTGAAACTCCGTCTCTACTAAAAACCCAAAAATTAGCTGGGCGTGGTGGCATGCGCTTGTAGTCCCGGCTACTCGGGAGGCTGAGGCAGGAGAATTGCTTGAACCCGGGAGGCGGAGGTTGCAGTGAGCTGAGATCGGGCCACAGCACTCCAGCCTGGGTAACAAGAACGAAACTCTGTCTCAAAAAAAAAAAAAAAAAATTAACTCAACATGGATTAAGGACGTAAATGTAAAAAGCCTGGAAGACAACCTAGGCAATACCATTAAGGACATTGGCATGGGCAAAAGTTTGATGACAAAGACACTAAAAGCAAGTGTAACAAAAGCAAAAATTGACAAATGGGATTTAATTAAACTAAAGAGCTTCTGCACAGCAAAAGAAACTATCAACAGAATAAATAACCTACATAATAGGAGAAAAATTTTGCAAACTATGCATTTGACAAAGGTCTAGTATCCAGTATCTATAAGGAATTTAAACAAATTTACAAGTAAACAAACAAAAATCCCATTAAAAATAGGGAGAAGGGCTGAGCATGGTGGCTCATGCCTGTAATCTCAGCACTTTAGGAGGTCAAGGCAAGTGAATACGAGGTCAGGAGTTCCAGACCAGCCTGGCCAAGATGGTGAAACCTGTCTCTACTAAAAATACAAAAATTAGCTGAACATGGTGGTGGGTGCCTGTAATCTCAGCTACTCAAGAGGCTGAGGCAGAGAATTGCTTGAATCCAGGAGGTGAAGGTTGCAGTGAGCTGAGATCGAGCCACTGCACTCCAGCCTGGGCGACAGAGTGAGACTCCATCTCAAAAAAAAAGAAGACATACATGTGGCCAACAATGATATGAAAAGAAGCTCAACATCACTGATCATTATTAAAATGCAAATTAAAACCACAGAGAGATGCTATCTCATACCAGTCAGAATGGCTATTTTTAAAAAGTCAAAAAATAACAGATGCTGGTGAGCTTCTGGAGGAAAAGGAACACTTATACACTGTTGGTGGAAGTGTAAATTAGTTCAACAATTGTGGAAGACAGTGTGGCGATTCTTCAAAGACCTAAAGACAGAAATATCATTTGACCCAGCAATCCCATTATTAGGTATGTACCCAAAGAAATATAAATCATGATATTATATAGACACATGCATGCATGTTTATTGCAGCACTATTCACAGTAGCAAAGACATGGAATCAACCTAAATGTCTATCTATAATAGACTAGATAAAGAAAACGTGGAACATATATACTATAGTATACTATGCAGACGTGAAAAAGAATAAGATCATATCCTTTCCAGGGACATGGATGCTGCTGGAGATCTTTATCCTTAGAAAACTAAAGCTGACACAGGAAAATCAAATATGGCATGTTCTCACTTATAGGAGGGAGTTAAATAATGAGAACACATGAACACATATTGGGGAACAATACACACTGGGGCCCATTGGAGGGTGAAAGGTGGAGGTTGGGAGGAGGGAGAGGATTAGGAAAAATAAGTAGTAGATACTATGCTTAATACCTAGGTGATGAAATAATCTGTATAACAAACACCCATGGCACACTTTTACCTGTGTAACAA
The DNA here is from genome assembly GCF_049354715.1 of Callithrix jacchus. Lineage (NCBI taxonomy): Eukaryota > Metazoa > Chordata > Mammalia > Primates > Cebidae > Callithrix > Callithrix jacchus. The sequence goes on along the minus strand of NC_133516.1, from coordinate 20,216,238 downwards.
ACCTGCGCATCCTGCACATTTACCAAGGAACTTAAAATTAAAAAAAAAGGAAATCAATATGAAAATAGCTAGTGTTTGGTGAGTTTCTGTACAGTAAAGTTTGAGGTTAAAGAAAAGAGGAGCATTATATTCACATTGTATAAATTTGCTTTCTTCAGAAGCAGAAGGATTCAAATAGAAATCATTTATTTGGGAGGAAATATGAGGAGAGAATGATGAGTAGAGGAGAAGTGTACCTGGGAAAGGAAAAATGGCAATAGAATATGTAAACTTGCTAGTTACCAATGTGGGCAACTGAAATGTGATCTCACTGGGGAACTGGAATGATAGTGAACAACGTATTTCAGAGTTGCCCCAGTGAAGATCAAGGAAACCAGCATATTTATTTTTCAAATTACTGTCTTTCACTAGATGATGTCTGCTTCAGATTTCTTTTAAAAGCCACCAGCCAAGCTGGGCGTGGTGGTTCATGTCTATAATCCCAGAACTTTGGGAGGCCGAGATGGGTGGATCACTTGAGGTCAGGAGTTCTTGACCAGCCTGGGCAACAGGGTGAAACTCCGTCTCTACTAAAAATGCAAAAATTAGCCGGGTATGGTGGCACATGCCTCTAATCCCAGCTACTCAGGAGGCTACAGCAGGACGATTGCCTGAGCCCAGAAGGTAGAGGTTGCAGTGTGCCAAGATTGCTCTGCTGCACTCCAGCCAGCGAAACAGAGTGCAACTTTATCTCAAAAAAAAAAAGCCACCAGCCAATTCTTTATTCTGCAATATGTCCTTCCCCAGTGGAAAGTCTGGGACCAAGCTAGACCTAACTAAGTGTGCCTCATCCTGTTCTATGTCTGGCCACATCTGGCCAAGACGGTGAAACCCCGTCTCTACTAAAAATGCAAAAATTAGCTGGACATGGTGGTAGGTGCCTGTAATCCCTTCTGCTCTAGAGGCTGAGGCAGAGAATTGCTTGAACCCAGTAGGCGAAGGTTGCAGTGAGTTGAGATCTAGCTGCTTTAAGACTATTAGCAAAACCTTTAAAGTAAATTAACCTTTGAAGAAACTTATTCATTTGTAATGAACTAAGAGGAAAGCTTTGAAGAGGAACCTTTTATTTATTCTTATTTACTACACAGGATAGGCTCTTTCCAATAAATAGAGCTTCTTGAATGATTTTAAGCCTCGTAACACTTACTACTTCCGAAATTTTTATCTTGGATTCTTTTTTTCTGAGCAAAATGTTTGTTCAAGGCACATGTCTGATAGAGATATCTTATACTAAAGCTATGATTGCAACTGAACCTCAGTAGACAACAAAATTGGTAGTTTTATAGCAGTGAGGGGAACTTTCCCTCCACCTGCTAAAAGTTTGACAATCGGAGTCTCTGGAATAAATTGACAGTAGATATATTAACAAGAGAAAAGACACACAAATTTGTTATGTGAATATGCACATGGGTCCCACAAAGTATGAGACTCCCAGAAGAGTCCAACAGGTGGAAAGGTTAAAATATCTATTAGTAACTGTCCCTGTCCTAGCTTTACCCTCCTTAAGGCTGCCATTCTGTTTTTTTTGTCAGTGTAAACAAGGGTGTAGCCTTACCCAAAAGTATGGAGGCCACTGGCCACCTGTAGCCTTCCCATCAAAAATCCTTAACCCAGTAACCCGCGGATGGCCCAAATGCATTCAATCTGTAGTGGCAACCACTCTGCTATCAGAAGAAAGTAGAAAAATAAGTTTTGGAGGAAACCTCACTGTAAGTACACCTCGCCAGGTGAGAACTATCCTAAGTCAGGAGGCAGAAAGTAGCTTACTGACTCAAGAATCTTAACATATGAGGCTATTCTGTTAGAATAAGATAATTTAACATTAACCACTGAGAACTGGCTTAACCCAGCAGGTTTTCTAACAGGGGATCCAAATCTAAAGAGAGAGCACACATGTTTAGATTTAATTGATTTTCATACAAAGGTCCTACCAGACCTGGGAGAAACTTTCTTCAGGACTGGACGACACTAATTTATAGATGGTTCCTCCCAGGTAATTGAAGGAAAAAGACACAATGGGTATTCAGTAACTGATGGAGAAACTCTTGAAGAAATAAAGTCAGGAAAATTACCTACTAATTGGTCTGCCCAAACTTGTGAGCTGTTTGCACTCAGCCAAGCCTCAAAGTACTTGCAGAACCAGGAAGGAACCATATATACTGATTCTAAGTACACCTCTGGAGTGGCTCAGACATTTAGAAAAAATTGGACTGAAGGAGGTCTCATCAACAGCAAAGGTCAAGACCTTGTTCATAAGGAGTATTGAATAACCTTCCGTTGCCAGAAGAAATAGCGTTTGTCCATGTCCCCGGACACCAGAAAAGCCTTTCTTTTAAAAGTAGAGGAAATAACCTAGCAGATCAGATAGCCAAACAGGCTGCCGTTTCTTCTAAAACGCCTATTCTTCACTGAATTCCCTACCTTCCTCCTCCTACCGGGATCACCGTTTTCTCTTCTACTGAAAAAAAAAAAAAAAAAAAAAAAACTAATAAAAATAGGTGCTAAACAAAATAAAGAAAATTCAGAAAGAAAATGGGAGCTTTCAGGCCAAAGAGAAATGTTATCCAAACCCTTCATAAGAGAAGTCCTTTCTCATCTGCATCAAGGGACCCATTGGGGGCCCCAAGCCATGTGTGATGTAGTCCTCAGAGTTTATGGGTGCATAGGAATTTTTTTTTTTTTTTTTTTTTTTGTGATGGAGTTTTGCTCTTGTTACCCAGGCTGGAGTGCAATGGCACAATCTCGGCTCACCACAACCTCCGCCTCCTGGGTTCAGGCAATTCTCCTGCCTCAGCCTCCTGAGTAGCTGGGATTACAGGCACGTGCCACAATGCCCAGCTAATTTTTTGTATTTTTAGGGGAGACGGGGTTTCACCACATTGACCAGGATGGTCTTGATCTCTTGACCTCGTGATCCACCCGCCTTGGCCTCCCAAAGTGCTGGGATTATAGGCGTGAACCCCTGCGCCCGGCCAGGAATTTATATCCTGGCCAAACAGTTTACAGACAGTTGCTTAGAGTGTAAACAAACGAATAAATAAACTATACAAAGATTACACCTTGGAGGAAGGAGTCCGGGCTTCAGGCCATTCCACAGTATCCAAACTGATTACACAGAGATGCCTTCAAATGGTTGTCTAAAGTATTTATTAGTAATAGTAGGTCACCTCACTCGTTGGGTAAAAGCTATTCCCTTTTCAAGTACAACTGCTAATAATGTAGTCAAGGCATTAGTTGAAAGTATTATACCCAGGTTTGGATTATTAGAAACCATTGGTGAAGATAATTGGACTCAAGTCACTGCACATGCCATTAAAAAAAAATTAGCCCAGGTACTGGGTATAACATGGGAGTATCATACTCCCCGGAACCCACCCTCATCAGGAAGAGTGGAAAGAACGAACCAAACTCAAAAAAGCCACCTAACCAAATTAGTCTTACAGACTTGGTTGCCATAGACGAGGTGCCTTCCCATTGCCCTGTAGAGAATCTGAACTGCTCCTCAGAAAGATGTTGGCTTATTTCCTTATGAAATGTTGTAGATGTTGCCTTATTTGCACTCCACTGCTGACATTCCCAACTTGAAAACAAAAGATCAGTTTCTCAGAAATTATATACTTAGTTTATCTTCCACGTTCTCTTTCCTCAGAACTAAAAGTCTTTTAGCACAGGCACCACCCCTGGAGTTCCCAGTATATCAACATCAGCCTGGAGATCATGTCCTCATTAAAAGCTGGAAGGAGGAAAAGCTCGAACCAGCCTGGGAAGGACCTTACCTAGTGCTGCTAACTACTGAAACTGCGGGCTGGGCACGGTGGCTCAGGCCTGTAATCCCAGCACTTTGGGAGGCCCAGGCGGGTGGATCACGAGGTCAAGAGATGGAGACCATCCTGGTCAACATGGTGAAACCCCATGTCTACTAAAAATACAAAAATTAGCTGGGCCTGGTGGCGTGCACCTGTAGTCCCAGCTACTCGGGAGGCTGAGGCAGGAGAATTGCTTGAACCCAGGAGGTGGAGGTTGCAGTGAGCCGAGATTGTGCCACCGCACTCCAGCCTGGTGCCTGGTGACAAAGTGAGACTCTGTCTCAAAAAAAAAAAAAAAAGAAAGAAACTGCAGTCCGGAGAGCAGAAAAAGAATGGACCCATCACACCCAAGTCAAAAGAGCGCCGCCCCGTCCAGGGTCATGGGCCATAGTCCCAGGGGAAAACCTACCAAACTAAAGCTAAGAAAAGTTTAACCCTCTTTCATCTATTCTATCACTCCTTCTTTCCTTGTTTCTATCACTCCTGCTTCTTTCCTCTTTCTATTGCTGACCACCTCATTATTAATGTAACCAAGTCAATTTCACCTCAACCTATTACATTTAATGCTTGCTTTGTTATACACTGTGGAGACTTGTCAAGTTCTTAAAGAGAGCTCTCCACTTCATAAAAGTACCTCTGTCCTTCCTGGCTCTCCTCAGACTGGACAGTAGTGAATCAGGATCGTTTTGTCTGGGGAGATTTCAAGGAAGATCCCAGTGTCAACTTGGAGTCTTGCTCTCCCAAGGCAAAACTTTTATGCCGTAGTTGGTCCAATGTTCTGTGAACCACTAAAGAGCAAGGATGGACTGTCCCGACCAGTAGCTGTAATTTCCTAAAGCCATACATTCATTTTACCAAAAAAACAAACAAATAAACAAATAAAAAACAGCTTCTCCTAACTGTCAGCTAAACCAATGCAATCCAGTGTGAGTTATCAACTCAAACCCTGAAAGCTCTCCCCCTTCTCTAAGCCAGTTCTTTTCTTTAAGCTGATTTTATTAAATGGAGGCTGAGGTTTCAGGAACAGATCCTATCAGATACTTTGAAATATGCCTCATTGCTCCCCCACTGCCTGCACCTTCCCCTAAACCTTCTTCCAGAACTTTCCATGATGAAATTGTTGTTCCTCCTCTATCTAATGATAAGGCCAAGGTAGCTATTGTAAAAGTCAAACACCTAAAACAAACTTTAGCAATTGAGACAGGATATCAAGATGTAAATGCCTGGTTGGAATGGATTAAATATTCCATCTGCACGTTAAACAAAAGCAACTGTTATGCTTATGCACATGGCAGGCCAGAGGCCCAGACTGTCCCCTTTTCACTAGGAGGGTCCTCCGTCAACTAGGCATGGGCTGTATGGTAGCTCTTTTCCAAGATCCCACGCCTGGGTTAAAAAGTCGTGCCGAATTCTCTCTCTGCTATATCCCGAAGTTCGACACCCTGCAGGCCAGCCCGAGGGCCATCCAGCTTCCATCTCCTGACACTAAGTTCACTGTGTGTTGCTCATGACAAGGAGCAAACTTAGCCTTACTTGGAGACCCGAAAGGATACAGTGAACTTAAAACTTTTTCAAGAGCTTACCAATCAGTCAGCCCTTGTTCATCCCCGAGCAAATGTATGGTGGTATCGTGGTTGACCTTTACTGGACACTCTCCCAAGTAACTGGAGTGGCACTTGTGCTCTAGTCCAATTGGCTATCCCTTTCACCCTGGCATTTCATCAACCACAGAGAGGAAAAATACAACATCATAAAACAAGGAAAGTCCCTCATTGGTCTTTCACTTCTCACATTTAGATGCAATCAGAAGCCCACGAGGAGTAGCAGATAAATTTAAAGCCTGAAATAAAATCGCTGCGGGACGTGAGTCAACATTTTGGTGGGTGACAATTAATAAAAACGTAGATTGGATAAATCGCATTTAGGACAATCACAGTGATTTATTAACTACACTAGAGATGCTGTTAGAGGAATAACTGAGCAATTAAGGGCTACTAGCCAGATGGCTTGGAAAAATAGAATAGCCTTAGGCATGATTTTAGCAGAAAGAGGAGGAGTTTACATCATTATTAAAACTCAATGTTGTACCTTCGTCCCAAACAATACCACCCCTGATGGAAGTATAACAAAGGCACTGCAAGGTCTGACTGCTCCATCCAATGAGTTAGCCAAAAACTCAGGGGTCAATGACCCCTACACAGGGTGGCTAGAAAAACGGTTCAGTAAATGGAAAGGAATCATAGCCTCAATTCTTACCTCTCTTGCAGTCATAGTATTTGTACTCATTCTTGTTGGGTGTTGTGTCATACCATGCATCCGTGCAAAGACTCATAGAAACAGCACTTCCTAAAACCTCCCCTAACTCTTCACCTCCTCTAAATCTAGGTGGAGGCTCTCAAGCCTCAACTCTTGCACTCTGTGTGCCCACAGGCTAAGCACCATGTGGAACCCATGAAGGCTTATGGCTTGTACCCCCTGAAGCAGCAGCCTGAGCTGTACCTGTGTGCCTTTTAGACGTGGCTGGAGCCGGAACAACTGGGTTGTGAAGAGCGGTGTCCTGAGGCTGCACAGGGCACTGGGGTCCTTGCCCTGGCCCACAAAACCATCCTTCCCTCCTAGTCCTCTGGGCATATGATGGAAGGAACTGTTCCCAAAAGTCTCTGAAATGCTTTGGAGGCCTTTTTCTTACTGTCTTTGGTATGAGCATTTGACTACCTTTTATTCATGCAAATTTCTGTAGTTACCTTGACATTCTCCCCAGAAAATTGAGTTTTCTATTTTACTATATGGTTGGGTTGCAAATTTTCCAAACTTTTGTGCTTTGCTTCCCTTTTAAATATAAGTTCCAACTTCAGATCATTTCTTTGCTCCTGACTGTGAGCATTGATTGTTAGAAGCAGCTGGGCTACATCTTGGATGCTTTACTGCTTAGAAATTTCTTCTGCCACCCTAAATCATCACTCTCACATTCAAAGTTCCACATATCCCTAGAGCAAGGGCATAATGCATCCAACCTCTTTGCTAAGGAGTAACAAAAGTAACCTTTGCTCCAGTTCCCAATAAGTTCCTTATTTTCATCTGAGACCTCCCTTACCTTGGACTTCACTGTCATTATCATTATGAGGATTTTAGTTACTACCATTCAACAAGTCTCTAGGAAGTTCCCAGTCTTCCCTCATCTTACTGTCTTCTTCTGAGCCCTGCACACTCTTCTAACCTCTTCTTGCTACCCAATTCCAAAGCCACTTCCACATTTTCAGGTATCTTTATAACAGTGCCCTACTCCTTGGAACCAATTTTCTGTATTAGTCCATTCTCACACTGCTATAAAGAAATACCTGAGATTGGGTAATTTATAGAGAAACAAGGTTTAATTGGCTGAGAGTCCTGCAGGCTTTACAGAAAGCATAATGGCTCCGGGGAGGCCTCAGGAAACTTACAATCATGTCTGAAGGCAAAGGGAAAGCAGGCACATCCTTACACTGCCAGAGCAGGAGGGAGAGAGAGAGTGGTGAGGGGCTACACACTTTTAAACAACCAGATGTCATGAGAACTCAGTCACTATCACGAGAAAAGCAAGGGGGAAATCCACCCCCATGATCAAAACACCTCCCACCAGGCCCCACTTCCAATATTGGGGATTACAATTTGACATGAAATTTGGGTGGGGAGAAAAATCCAAACCATATCACCAAATTAAAGTGGTGACTTTTTTTGGAATTTAATGTATACATTTTTCACAAGGTTATTGTGGGACTATTATCGTTCTAGGTACTACATTGGGAGTTATCAGAATCTTGGTCGGGTGCGGTGGCTCACGCCTGTAATCCCAGTACTTTGGGAGTCCGAGGGCAGATCACGAGGTCAAGAGATCGTGACCGTCCTGGCCAACATGGTGAAACCCCGTCTCTACTAAAAAAATACAAAAATTAGCTGGATGTGGTGGTGCACGCCTGTAGTCCCAGCTACTCAGAAGGCTGAGGCAGGAGAATTGCTTGAACCCAGGAGGCAGAGATTGCAGTGAGCCAAGATCCTGCTACCTTGCACTTCAGCCTGGTGCCTGGCTACAGAGCAAGAGCGTCTCAAAAAAAAAAAAAAAAAAAAAAAAAAGATTCTTGAATTACTTTTTTCCCTAAAAAAATAAAAAGATTGATATACATGCTACAACTAGACAACAGATGGACATAAGAAAGGGTTCATCAGAATATTGCCACAGAGTGTTCAAAGGGAGAAGACCTCAGATTTAATTAGCCTAAACATCTTACATGTTAGAGACAGAAGCCCAGCATTTGGTAGTCTCAATGTTATATGTTAGAAGTAGAAAGATACTTATTTTCTAATGTAGGTGACCAAGAACACTTAACCTGTCGAATGACAATGTAAATATTTAAGGGCATTATCACAATAAAGGAGGTTTTTAAAAAACTAATTTGTTAAATAAACAGATTATTTAAATTAGGATAATCAATGATAAAATAATTATCCACTTTAACACTATGTGCCAGGTGCTATGCTAAATATTTTATTATCTATTTTCTCCTTTAATCCCTACCCCAGGCTAGAAGGTATGTAGTGCAATGAAATAAGAGAAATTACTATCCTTGTCCTCAAGCCATCCAAAATTTAGAGGGAGACGCAGACTTCGACTTAATTACTAACAAACATATTGCAACAAGTAAAATAACACATTATATTGTGCTACGGGAATATGAAAGAAGCAGCAATGAATTTTGTCCTAAGAAGAGGATTGGCTGGGCGTGGTGGCTCACACCTGTAATCCCAGCACTTTGGGAGGCCAAGGCGGGGGGATCACGAGGTCAGGAGATCGAGACCATCCTGGTCAACATGGTGAAACCCCATCTCTACTAAAAATACAAAAAATTAGCTGGGCATGGTGGTGCACGCCTGTAGTCCCAGTTACTCAGGAGGCTGAGGCAGGAGAATTGCCTGAACCCAGGAGGCGGGGGTTGCGGTGAGCTGAGATGGCGCCATTGCACTCCAGCCTGGGTAACAAGAGAGAAACTCCGTCTCAAAAAAAAAAAAAAAAGAGGATCAAGGAATCATTTATTGGAAAATATGACCTTGGATCTCAGATTTTTAAACAGGGAGTTTTCCAGGTAGGTTAAATGAAGTATAAAGATTTTCCAGACAAGGGAAATTGTGTGTGAACAAAGAACAAAGGAACGGTGTCTTGAAAGCATTCTCCTCTCTCCACTGCACAGAGAGGCAAGGTCTAAACCAGCTATCAGGGTAAAAGAAAAGAAAAAGCTGAAATGAGTGTGAGAGAAGAGCAAATGAGACTCAAGAAATGAGTTTCTAATAAGGATAAAGTTAGGAAAGTGGTCAAGGACAGAAGTATTACTCCTCTATGAGTCAGAAACCTCTCAGGGACAAAACTTTTAGGATTATTCACAGTCCAAATCCAAAAGGCACACATAAGGAGAAAAGACACAGAAGTTATAGGAAGGCTCTTCATTTGAAGAGATTCTCATTTAAAAAAGGATTTTTTTTGTTCTTTCTCAACAATATTGACATCGTTTCCTGAGCACAACAAGCATCATTCCAGTTTATTGCCTGATCTAGTAATGCATTGAGGTGTTCATCTATTTTTAGTTAATTTGCCTGTCAAATCATCACAGTCATGTTTGATTCCTCTCTACCTCTCTTGCTCAATGCCAGTTATTTCCTCCACTTAGGAGAAAAACAGCTAAATATGCCAGCCTTTGATTTCTCTTGCCATCTTTTCCTCTAGGCAGTGAGACTCTGCATTTGAAATTCTCGGCCCTGCCTAATTTTGGAGACGCTCATCCTACTTTCCTTAAGAAGGATCTATTCTGTGTGTAAAATAACCAGGAGACTTCCCTCCAGGGGTGGGGTTCAAAATAGTTTCATAAGGAGAGACATGGAAGCACAAACGGAACCACAAGTGTTCTTTTACTCTGTTTCTTTGTTCATTTGTTTAATTATTGAATATTTCTGGGCAGACAATTATGGGCCAGGAATTGTGGTTACTGAACATAGTAACCATATGGTCACAGTCCTGAACATGGCAACTATACACAGTGGCATATTGAAGCTTATAGTGTAAAGGAGACAGACACCGAACAAAAACATAGAGTAACTGATTTATAGTCGAGATATGAGCTATTCAGGAAATGTACACAGTGCAGTAAAAGCCTGTGACAGGATGACCCACTTAGTCTGGAGAAATCAGAGGAGATTTTGTTGAGGAAGTAACAACTTTAATTGAGGCTTACAATGGAGTGTGTGTGTGTGTGTGTGTAAGTGGCGGAAGGGGAGTATGCCTCCCTGCAGGTGCAAAGTCCTTGTGGCAGAACATAGCTTGACAGTTTTGAAGAAGTGAAAGAAGGGTAATTGTGGTTGAATTATGAGAAGGGGAAGACAGATCTAGATGAGACTGAGAGGACTTTCTAGATCGTGTTATGACTTGCAATATTTATTCTATGGGTAATGGAAAACAGTTGAAGGATTTTAAACAGTAGTATTACAGACAGTCATTTGCATTTCCAAAAGATTAACAGCTTTGCAGAGAATGAAGGGGAGAAACAGTGAATTTGAGAAGACTTCTTATTGAGGGCATTTCAACAGTGCAGGTGTTTAAGATGATAGCTTTTTGGTCTAAGGAGCTGGTAAGACAGAAGGAAGTGAAAGGTTTTAGAAATATTTCAGAGACTTAATTGACAACTTAGTGATGGATTGGAAAAGAAGAAGCAACAGAGAAGAAAGAGTTTCTTGAATGAATTACTGGGTAAATGGTCATGCTACTTTCTAAGATACTGAATACTGAAAAATAAATAATACTTTAGGGTAAAATGAGTAGTTCACTTTGTGACATAGTTGAGAAGCTTATAATAAATCCAGGTGGGAAAGTATCTTTGGATGCACAGGTGTGGTCCAAAAGAGGTGAGGAGAGAGGTATAACTTTTGGAGTCACGGACCTGTAGAGTGACTCCATGAATCTCCCAGGAATATATCAAAATGTGATAAAGAAAATCTAGAATCAAACCCTGAGCAAGTTCATCTTTTAAAGGTCAGAGAAGGAGGAAATGGTAAAAGAAAGTGAAAAACAGTAATCAGCAAAGTAGAAGAAAACTAGGGAGTTTTCCAAGAAGCAGGCTATTGTCAGCAATGGAGAAACTGCAAAGATACCCAGGAAAATGAGGACAGAAAAGTGCTTGTTGGATTTAGCAGCAATAAGATTTTTAGAAAGGGCTGTTTTTAGTATTTCAGTGAAGGGAAAGGTGAAAGTGAGATTCAAATGGGTTGAAGAGTAAATATGTGAAAAGTATTAGAGGCCAAAAATTATTTCAAGTTGGGCCTGAATGGGATGGAAAGACTAGACATAGTAGGTAGAAGATTATGAGTGTCCCTCACCCAGTCTGGAGTGTAGTGGTGTGATCTTGGCTCACTGCAAGCTCTGCCTCCTGGGTTCAAGCAATTCTCCTGCCTCAGCCTCCCAAGTAGTTGGGACTGCAGGCGTCCACCACCATGCCTGGCTTATTTTTTATAATTTTAGTAGAGACAGGGTTTCACCATGTTGCTCAGGCTGGTCTTGAATTCCTGACCTCAGGTGATCCGCCCACCTCAGTCTTCCAAAGTACTGGGATTACAGATGTGAGCCACTGTGCCCCACCAGGGTTTTTTGTTTGTTTGTTTTTTTAAATGATAGTTGGGAAAATTATAGAGAACGATTAAAGATGCAAGCTATAAAAGGAATACTTGATAATATAAAAGCTCCTGAGAAGATTGGAAGAACACGTGAACAGACCCTGATCTTTGACAGGATAAAGCTTTTTTAAAACTACCATCACCCCAGAAGCTGAAGAAAGAAGGTGAGAACATGGACATTTATCATAGTTCATAGCTCCTGCAGGCCAAGGAGTCCATCCTTTAAATGGAGTCACAAGTCATTTTCTTGACAGTTTTTTTCCCTGTGGTCTTAATTCTGAGAGTATGTTTTCCTCCTCCTTACAACATGCTTAGTTAGGCTTAGAGAATTTTTTTCTTACAAAGACACTGCTAATTTAAATTGGCATCTTCTAATAGAGCCTGGAGTTTGAATACAGTTTTTGCTTGCTTCCTATTACCAGGACCTTTACATTTCAGATGAATCCTTGCTCAGTGGTTTCCCCTTAGTTAATGATTCGATAATGTTTTATTTTGTGTCATGTGCTACAAGTGAACGGTATGTCTAATCCTTGACTCAGTATGGACCAGAATCCCCTACTCACTTCTACTTAGGCATCTTTCATGTTGTCAATTACTACTGAAGATATTGCTTGAAAATAAGCTAAACTTCCATATTACAGCATGTTTGAATTTGAAAAGTCCAGCTGTCATGCTCACCCACTAGATCAAAGCCCCTTGTGGGTGAAATGTCTGTATATCTCATGGCTCTTCTTAATAAAGATGAGACAAAATATTTATAGATTTAAAAAATACAATCAAATTTCAAGGACTGGGGATATTACTGTCAACTTTACAGAGACAAAATAGTTATAAAGGAATAATATGAATAATTGAACACCAACAATGAGAAACCCATATGGAATGGATAAATTCCTAGAAAGATACAGACTAGCAAAACCAAATTAAGAAGCAATAGAATCAATCTATAGTAGTAAAAAGGTTGAATCAGGGTCGGGCACGGTGGCTCACACCTGTAATCCCAGCACTTTGGGAGGCCGAGGTGGGCAGATCATGAGATCAGGAGATTGAGACCAATCTGACTAACATGGTAAAAACCTGTCTGTTTCACAAATACAAAAAATTAGCCAAGTGTCGGGGCACAAGCCTGTAGTCCTGGCTACTCAGGAGGCTGAGGACAGAGTTAGACTCTGTCTCAATAAAAAACAAAAAGCTAACAAAAAACCCCCAGGTTGAATCAGTATTTCAAAATAACGTCCTGCAAAAAAACAACAGATGAATTCACCATTCAATTCTACCAAACGTTTAAGGAAGAATTAACAGCAATCCTTTTCAAACTCTTCAAAAACTTAAAAGAGATCATTCTCAATTCATTCTACAAGGCCAATATTACCCTGATATCAAAACCAGACCATGATATAGGAAAATAAAACTACAGAACCTCTCTTGTAAATATAGTTACAAAAATTCCCAATAAAAACTAGTAAACAGTCCAGCAACATATAAAAAGTATCACACAACATGGCCAAGTAAGATTTATCCCAGGAATACAAGGTTTGTTTAACAAACTAAAATTAATCACTGTTACACACCATATTAACAGTGTAAATGATGAGCATTTTATTATTTTTTTCCTTTATTTTTTTGAGATGAAGTCTTGCTCTGTCACCCAGGCTGGAGTGTAGCGGTGCGATCTCCACTCACCGTGATCTCTGTTCACTGCAACCTCTGTCTCCCGGAAGAATTTTATTCTCTAGTCATCTCAATAGAGAGGAAAGGGCATTTGACAAAATGTAACACACTTTCATAATGAAAACACTCAACAAACTTGGAATTGAAGGGAACTTCTTCAACCTGGTAAAGGACAGCTACAAAAAATCCAGAACTAACATCATACTTAACAGTAAAAGTCGAAAGCTTTATCCTCTAAGCTCAAGAAAAAGACAAAGAGGTCCACTTTCACCATTTTTATTCAACATTGTACTGCAGGTTCTAGCCAGGACAATTAGGTAGAAAAAAGAAATAAAAGATACCCAAATTGAAAAGGAAAGAGTAGGCCAGGCGCGGTGGCTCTCGCCTGTAATCCCAACTCTTTGGAAGGCTGAGGCAGGCGGATCAAGCAGACGGGAGAGCATCTAGGCCAACTTAGTGAAAACCCGTCTCTACTAAAATATATTTAAAAATTAGCCAGGAGTAATGGCGCGCACCTGTAGTCCCAGCTACTCGGGAGGCTGAGGCAGGGGAATTGTTTGAACTGGGAGGCGGAGGTTGCAGTGAGCCGAGATAGCACCACTGCACTCCAGCCTGGTGACAGAGCAAGACTCTGTCTCAAAAAAAAAAAAAAAAGGAATCGATGAACAAATAAATAAACATATTGGAGTTAATAAAAGAGTTAAGCAAGATTGCAAGATATAAGATCAATATACAAAAATTAATTATACTTTCATGTTCTAGTAGAGAACAATGCAAAAATAAAATTAAGAAAATGATTCCACTTAAAACAGCATCAAAAGGATAAAATATTAAGGAGTAAATTGAACCAAAGATGTATAAGACTCGTTCACTGAAAATTACAAAACAACATTGAAAGAAATTAAAGACCTCATTAATTATAAAGATACTCTGTGTTCACAGATCCAGGTATAAAATTTTTAAGATGGCAAACTTCTCCAAATTGATTCACAAACTCAGTGCAACCTCTGTCAAAATCTTAGCTTCCCCCGCCACAACATTTTTTTTCCAGAAACTGACAAATTGATTCTACAACATATATGGAAATGCAAAGGATATAGGGAAATCAAAACAGCTTTGCACAAAAGATGATTAGAAGTCTCACACTCTCCAATTTCAAGGCTTACTACAAAGTTACATTAATAAACAATATTTCATTTGTATAAGAATGAACACATTGGTCAATGGAATAAAATTTAGACCTCAGAAATAAAACCATACATCTACGACAAAATACCAAGACTATTCAAAGGGGGAAATAATTATCTTTTAAACAAATGTGGTGAGACAACTAGCTATTCACATGTGGAAATAAATAAATAAAAGTAAAGCCCAACTTCACACCATATATAAAATTTAACTCAAAATAGATCAAAGACCTAAATTTTAGAGCTTAACTATAGAACTCTTAGATGATAATATAGGCATAAATCTTTTGGACTTTGAATTAGGTAATAGTTTCTTAGATACCGTACTCAAAAAACAAGAACCAAAAGAAAAAAGATGCATTCAACTTTTTTCAAATAAAACGCTTTTTTCTTCAAAGGACATGATCAAGAAAGTGAAACCACCCTCAGATTGTGAAAAAATGTTTTCAGATTATATATCTGATAACGAACTAGAATCCAGAATACAATAAACTCTTACAACTTAATAAAAAGACTCCGTTTTTAAAAAGGGCAAAGTATTTGAACAGACGTTTCTACTTTATTTCAACAAATACAGGCCGTTGTTAATTCTTAACGAAAAAAACAAATCCAAGCACTGTCTTGTCAGGATGTCAGAACCTCTACTTTTGTTTCCTTCCTTCTGCTTCTTTTCCCCCCAATCATTTAACTACGTGCAAGGAATTCTAACCAAGAATTAATAGTCAGAGAGAAGTAAAAATAAAATAGTTCAGTTCAATTTTTTATTTTCTCACTACAACAAAAGGAATAATGCCAACAGCTTTCTAGAGTTTGAAAGTAGTTGTTCAAGTTAGTTTGAGTCACCATACACTCATCTGTTCTTTTCTTGTCACTCATTGTGAGAAACAGTTAAGATGCAAGTGAATCTTAAAACTATCTGTTCCCTGTACGTTGTAATTTGACGATGTCTTCATTGACAAAATGGAAATGCTATTTATATCCTGTAATTGATACACAGACTAAGTGATCAAAGTATTGCTATTGATAATACAAAGATCAAATGTTTCTAAGTTTTATTTAAAAAGGGGGTCTCTGTAATTGGAGCAGTCAATCATTTTCCATCTCTGTGTTTCCCCAGTTGTGATACATGGGCAAGAGATCATTTGGGTTGCACATGTGGCTCTGTGTTGAATAGAAGTGGGTTTCACTTTTGGCTCCAAAACTGTCTTGTTTTACTGTAAAAGGTGAAAAATTTAATTGTTGTACAATTGTTGAGGGATTGCTATAGAAAATAAATAAGGTGTGTAGTACATGGGCCTAGCATGCGATGATTGCTCAATAAATGGCAACAATAATATTGCTCTATACTATAACTGTGTATAACAAGAACTCCCCAAACAAATATTCTAGCTTCATTTATCCATCCAATAAAATCAACAGGAAACATCTGCTTTTATTTGAATGATTTGGTTATGCACTCATAACAAGAAGTTAGTATTTTATTAAGGAGAGAGAGAAAGAAGAGATTTAATCAAAGGTCTTTACAGATTTTCCCCCAAAGTAGATGGAAATGGTCATGAAAAAGGGAATTCTTTGACTATTTCTGCTTTTTAAAAATTAATTAAAAACTTGACAAAAATTCTATACATCTATTGTGTACAGCATGAACTATTGAAATATGTATATATTACGTTATGACTAAATTGAGGAAATTAGCATGTGATTCCCTCACATACAAATTTTTGTGTGGTGAGAAAACTTAAAATTCACTTCTTTAGTGATTTTCAACAATAAAATGCATTGTTATTAATGGTAGTCACTAGGCTGTACAGTAGATTTCTGAAATCTACTCTTGCTGTCTAACTGATATTTTGTATCTTTGAAACATCTCTTTCACATTCTCCCTTCCCCACAACCCAAGCTCCTGGTAACTACCATTCTCCTCTCTGCTTCTAAGAGTTCATCTTTTCTTAGATTCCACATAAAGTGAAATTATGACAAATGTAAATATTTGTCTTTCTGTAGCTGTCTTATTGGATTAAACATAATATCCTTCAATTTTATCTATTTTATTACAAATGAGAGGATTTCCTTCCTTTATAAGGCCGTTGTTTATATAGACCATGTTTTCTTTATTCTTTCGTCCCATCATAGACATAGGTTGATTCCATATCATGTCCATTGGGAATAATGCTACAGTGAATATATTAGTGCACTGAACATACTGATTTTATTTCTTTTAGATATGTAAACAGTAGTGGGATTGCTGGATCAATGGTAGTTCTATTTTTAAGTTTTTGAGGAGCCTCCATAAGGTCTTTTGCTTATTTTAAAGCTGGGCTTTTTTCCTGATATTGATTTGTTTGAGTTTCTTAGATACTTTGGTTACTAACTTCTGTGCAAAAACTGTTTAGTTTGATGCAGTCTTGTTTTTGCTTTTGTTACTGGTGCTTTGGAATCATATCTAAAATAAAATATTGCTCAAATTAATGTCATAGAGCTTTTCAGCTGTGTTTTTTTCCCAGTAATTTTACAGTATCAGGTCTTAAGTCTTTAATATACTTTGAGTTAATTTTTGCATGTGTTGTGGAACAAGGATCTCCTTTTTATCTTCTGCATGTGAATATTCAGTTTTTTTGACACCACTTATTGAAAAGACTCTCCTTTCTCTGTTGTGCGTTCTTGGCATCTTTGTTGAAAATCAATGTATCTTAAATGGGATTTGTTTCTGAATTTCCATACCATTCCATTTGCATTCCATTTGTCTATTTATCTGTTTTTATGCCAGTGGCATGCTCTTTTGATAATATTATTGTAGTATATTGTAGTAATGTAGTATATGTGATGCAATTTTTGCTCAAAATTGTTTTGGCTATTTGGGGTCTTCTGTAGTTCCATACAAATTTTAGAATTGCTTTTTCCTATTTCTTTACAAAATGTTATGGAATTTTAAGAGAGACTGCATTGAAGCTATATACCACTTTTTTTTGGTAGCATGTACATTTTAACAATATTAATTCTTTCAATTCATGAAAGCAGTCTATCTTTCCATTTGTTTGTGTCTTTCATCAATGTTTTATTGTTTTCAGTGTACAGGTCTCTTACTTTCTTTGATAAATGTATTCTTAAGAAGTTTTTGAGGTATCTATTGTAAATGACATTCTTGATTTCATTTTTGGATAGGCCATTGTTAGTATATACAGAAGCCAGTGATTTTTTTTATCTTAAATGTAGATTTTATATCTTGGAATTTTAATGATCTAACAGTATTTCTAACTTACTTTGTGAAATCTTTAGTGTTTTCTATATACACGATCATGCCATCTGCAACAGGGAACATTTAACTTCTTCCTTTTCCATACGGATGCCTTTTCTTTTTTTTTTCTTTTTGCCAATCAGTTTGAGCTTATGAGGTTGCTCAGGTTAGCCTTGAACTGATGACCTCGCCTTCGCGAGCACCATGACCTCCGGCGGAGCCACTTTGGACCCCTCTTTCTTTTTTTCTGATTGTTCTGGATACATTTTCTTTCTTTTTTGATTGTTCTGGCTAGGACTTTGAGTACAACATTAAACAGTAATGGTGAGAGTGGGCATACTTATTTTGTTTCTGATTCTAGAAAATATGCTTTCAACTTTTTACCTTTGAATATAATGTTAGCTATAGGATTTATTGTGCCAAGGTACATTCATTCTATACTTAATATGTTGAGTTTTTATCATTAAAGGATATGCATTTTATCATGTTTTTTCTTGATCTATTGAAATTATTGTATAGCTTTGTTCTTTGTTCAATTAATTTGGTAGATCACTTTTATTCATTTGTGTATGTGAACCATCCTTGTATCCCTAGGATAAATCACACTTGATCATGGTGAATGATCCTTTTAATTTGTTGTATATCTTGGTGTGTTAGTATTTTGCTGAGGATTTTTGTGTCAATGTTTGCTATGGATACTGGCCTGTAGCTTTCTTATCTTGTAAAGTCTTCATCTGGCTTTGCTATCAGAGTAATGCTGGCCTCATAAACTTGGAAGTATTATTTCTTCTTAAATTTTTTGGAAGAGTGTGACAATCATTGGTATTAGTTATTTAAATGTTTGGTTGAATTCACCAGTGAAGCCATCAGATGTTTTCTGGAATTTTTTTTGATGGGAGACTTTTTATCACCAATCCAATGTATTTAGTCATTACTGATCTTTGCAGATTTTCGATTTCCTCATGATTCAGTCTTGGTAGGTTGTTTGAATTTAGAAATTTATTAATTTTTTCCAGGTTATCCAATTTGTTGATATACAGTTGCTTGTAGTGGTCTCATGATCAATTGTATTTCTGTGGTATCAATTATAATTTCTTCTATTACATTCTTTCTGACTTTGTCTTCTGACTTTTTATCTTAGTCAAGCTAACGTTTTGTGGATTTTTCTTATCTTTTCAAAAAAACAAGTCCTATTACATTGCTCTTTTCTATTGTTTTTCTAATCTCTATTTCATTTATTTCTGCTCTGATCTTTATTATTTATTTCCTGTCATGAACTTTGGGCTTAGTTTGCACTTGTTTTTCTAGTTTCTTGAGATTTAATAGATTTTTTTTTTTGAGACAGAGTTTCACTCTTGTTGCCCAGGCTGGAGTGCAATGGTGCGATCTAGGCTCACCTCAATCTCCGCCTCCCAGGTTCAAGCAATTCTTTTGCCTCAGCCTCCCAATTAGCTCAGATTACAGGCATGCACCACCACATCTGGCTAATTTTGTATTTTTGGTAGAGTCAAGATTTCTCCATGCTGATCAGGCTGGTCTCAAACTCCTGACCTCAGGTGATCTGCCCACCTCAGCTTCCCAAAATGTTGGGATTACAGGTGTGAACCACCATGCCTGGCCTCTTTTTTTTTTTTTTTTTTTTTAATATAGACATATATTGGTACAGACTTGCCCCTTAGAACTACTTTTGCTGTATCCTATAAATTTTGGTACATCATGTGTTCATTTTCATTTGTTTCCAGATATTCTTATATTTCCCTTTTAATTTCTACTTTGGTCTATTAGTTGTTTAGGAAACATCTTGTTTAATTTTCATATATTTGTAAATTTTATGAAATTATTTATTATTGATTTCTATTTTCATACCATTGTGTTTGGAGAAGACACATGATGTGACTTCATTCTTCTTAAATTTGTTAATTGTTTGTGGCCTATCACATGACATATCCTGGAGAATGTTTGGTTTCCCCATGAGAAGTATGTATATTCTGCTGCTGGATGAAATGTCCTGTATATACCTGTTAGATTCATTTGGTCTAAAGTTTCATTTCAGTCTTATGCCTCCCTATTGATTTTCTGTCTGTATGATCTGTTTATTGTTGAAAATGCAGTATTGCAATCACCTACTATTGTTGTATTATAGCTGATCTCTCTCTTCAGATCTATTAATATTTGCTTTATAATTTTGGCTGCTCTGATATTTGGTACAGACATATTTAAAATTATTATATCCTTTTGATGAATTAACCCCTTTATCATTACATAATGACCTTCATCTAATTTTACATTTTGTTTATATATAGTTTATATATGTATTTTTGTTTATATATATAATATGTATTATATATATATATTTATTGTTGTTATATATAGTGAATAAATAAACAAAATGTTGTGGCAATCCAAAGGAGAAAAAAAGTTATGACTGAAAGTAGAAAAAGAATCCAAAAGACTAAACAGTTCTGGTGGCATGTGATCTGTAGCTTCAGGAATCAGTAGTTAAAATGGCTGGTTGTAGAATAAAGGATTCTAGGCAGACATTTCAGCAATCTCTGAAGTGAAGAAAGTGAAGGATATGTTTATGAATTACTAGTCTAATGTGGCTGGTACACAAAACTGTATAGTTAAAATTAAACCTGTAAAAGAAAAACAAGCCTAAATAAGTATCAAACTAAGTAATTTAGATTTTATTCAGAAACTTTATTAAAGTAATGGGTTAGTAAAAAGTTTTAGTCATTCTCCTTAGCTAATGCCATCATGTCCTGCAGTGTATGTACTGGAATGAAGTCAATTTAAGAGTCAATACATCCAAAGTCTTTTGGGACAAGTAAATGCCAAGACCAGAGGTCATTGTGTTATAGCATCCCTGGAGCCATAAAATTGAAATTGGAGATACCACTGAAAGACTTTAACTTAAAAAGAAAACCATCATAATTAAAGCAAGTATTAAAGAGAGTAACTGATGGAACATTTGCCAACTTTGAGTTAATTAAATTCAGCCTTAATTTTTAAAAGTGCTGCTTGCAGCAAAATGAAACCATCCTTTTCTAATACAGTGAGACAGTAATGTGATCCCACTGTGATTCATTTCAAATTTGAGCTTTTCTCCACTTTATTCAGTTGGTTAAGAATAAAGTGATAGTTGCAACTAACATCACTGTCAGGAAGACTACCATCCGGCTCAGTGTAGTCAAATGAAAGACACTGTTCCCATTTTCAACTGCCCTCTATGTCTCAGCTTTAGCATTAAAAAGATTTGAGGTTAATTAATCCTGGAATCAGGAAATTAAACAATAAATTATGAAAATCCAACAAACAGTTTTTTATTTCAAGATTTTACTTCATGCTTGTGCATCTATTTGAATGTGTGGGCATGCATAGGAATGCCTGCTTTTAGTGAAATGGGCGGGTATAAGATGTATTGATTGGATTCTTCCTGCCATTGACTGTGTAACTAACCTGTCACTTCTCCAAGTAGTGACTCATGTTGACAGGGTGCATTGTATCTTACAGCTTTCTTTTCTTTCTCTCTTTTTTCTTTATCCAGAGCATTTGTAACTGAAGCACACTTGCCTTTTGCAGCTAAGCTCTACTGAATTCCAAAGCCATAGAAATATCCATCTTAACCTGGAAAGTCAGTTTCTTTGCTAGCCCAGAAGATTGTTTAACATGAACAGGATCCTCTCAAGCACTCTTTGCTTCGGACTCCTAACTTTGTTATCTGTGTTGATCTTTTTACAATCTGTGCATAGACAGCCATATCTTACCCAAGGTATGTGCACATCAATTTAAAATCTTACAGGTGGGTAATTCTTCTATTTCTATTTGAATAACTTTGATTTTTCTGCCATTGTTGAAATAATGTTTTAAGAAATAAGCATTAGTTAATAGCCAAATTTCCCTTAAATAGTTGCTGGTCAGAATTAAATATCATCTTCAACACTGTTCCTCTCAAGTAGATTAAATTTACCCAAAATTTTACCCAAATTAATTTTATCCAATATTGCACTAAATTAACTTCAACTATACTTTTTAAAAAAATATTGGGGCATTTGTTTCTCATTTGTAGTCCGTGACCAAAGATTGGGAATGTATAAATAGTAATACATTCTTCATATTTCAAAAGTCTATCTTGGGGAAAGGAAAGGAAGATTTTCGTAAATTCTTTATGAAAAGAGAATACAACAAAGAAAAACAAATCAAGATAGAAACTTGCATTTGCAGAGACTTGAGGAAAATAAAGCATTGAGGGAAATCATAGCAGTTTCAGGAGGGCGATACTAACACCTACATTACACATTATTTATCAGGTTTCCAACATACTTAGGATACTTTTGCTAAATGAAATAATTCCATCTATGACATCTACAAAGTATACACCATGATAAAATTAGTGACAATAAGTTTCTGCTTTTATAATATTGTAATTTAAGTAATTGTTCTTTAAAATGTTCAGTGTGTCTATAGAAAAAGTAGCTCCTAAACTGAGACTCAGGAGAGCTAGATTTAGTGATAATATATTAGGTAAATAACTTAGCCTTTAATACATCTCTTTATGTTTCCAAAATAATGACTTAAAATAATGCTCTCAATATCTTTTCCAGCTTAAAATTATTGCTGTTTCTCTCATCTAACTGGCTTCCTTGTCAGGAAGAGGGAGATAACCTTTTACTCTCAGCTTACTTAGGGAGAACCAAGACAGAATGTAATAAATTTTGTTTACATGACACTAGATTGAGAAAAGGGACCAAGTTTCCCATTTCTGATTCTAATTCATTTTTACTAGACCTCATCACTTCAGTCAATAAAAATTAGAGCAGTTCTGTTGGCAGTGGAAATAAAATTGCATAATTTCTAATTATTTATTTATGAGGACTTTTTACCATTGAAAAACAAGTAGTCTTAGAGACCTAAATACAAGCCTGGGAATCAAAGATTCTGGATTTTATCCATAACACTCACATTTTGTCTTTGGCCAGACACAGTCATTGCATTTGGCAGGTCTCCATTGCTCTTTTCATGAAATAATGAGATTTCCAATGTTTCTAACATAATGTAAATGTGAGAGAAAAAATGTAATTATTTTGGAAGACTTTGCAAAATTAAGATTAGGTAACTGTAACTTCGAATTTCATGTGTATATGAAATAGAGAAAAATCTGCCTCTAAAGCATTTGCTAGATTACATTTAAATAACACCTCTGACCTCAGAATGCCACACAATGATATGCATATATCACTGACAGCATAGTGGAATTATTTCTCTCAGAGACCTCTTTGATGTCAGTTTTATTATATGTAAATAAGGAAAATTAAATTATCAGGAAGTTCATTTTCTATCTAAATAGTCCAAAGTCACAGTGTCTTCTCTATGTGTATATTTTTTAAATCAACTATGTTACTTCTTTTAGTCTTTTAATATAATTTAAAAATAAACATTTATCTGCTGACACTGACTACAAAGTCGGGGTTCTCAGCTTTTTTTTATGTGTCAGAACTATCCAAGGCAAATGGCAAAATCCTCCTAGCTTACATTTGGTAGGAGCCATATAAAAGTGTGCTCAGGGACTAGGCCTGAAATTGGGCAAACTGCCTAACACAAAGGAGGAAGAAAGAATATCATGACAAAGAAGATTATGAAAAATTTATTTTGCAGAATATTATCATTGTGGGAGTTTCCAGATTTCTTTCTGGTAAAATTTCTAGTCTCTATGCAGTAAAATCCTTCCCATGTAAATGGAAAGCAAAGAGACAATTGAATATTTTAAGATTGAGTGTCTCAAATAGTAATGAATCAATATTTTCTGCGTAATGTTTGCAAAAACACTCTCTCGTGTCGAAGAAGTTTTGCCATCTTTTGTGCCAAATGTGAATCTACACTCAGATATTTGGTATTCAAATATTTCCTTTATTAATATTAACTCTGTTCAAAGATAGAAATATTAAGCGTATATATATATATATACATATATTCTTTTAAAGCTATATCTGTTTTGAAACTGAGTATGAAAACAAGAAATGACTCATTTTTTAATATTTTTTTAGCCAATATCTCACTTAACTTTAGAAATCAACTTTCTAAAATTTCTTGAGAAAACTTTTTTTTTCAGAGACTCCCGTAAAACAGATTTTTTCTTAAGAGATAGTGATAAGGAATTTCTGAAGACGAGTAGTTATGAAGCTATAATTACTGGAAGCAAAACAAATATAGAAAGGCAAAACCTATCAGTTTTGATTTTTGAAAAATGTTTCACTTTATGCAAAGGAATGGACTATGAATTAAGGGGGAAAAACCCTTTAGATTCATTCTCTTCTAGTTAGATTACTCTCAGTCATACATTTTCTAAGTTGAAGGTAATGGTTGTTTCTCTTATCATAATTGTCTTTCTGAAACAAGTAATTATTATGTCTCTGAGATATCCCTTCTTTTTTTCAATGAAAACATTTTAAAGAGTATAATTTAACGTTTTTAATGAGTGATTAAAATAAAAATTACATTATTTCATAATAATATATTTCTTTTAAACTAAACTCTCTCTGAGAGTCTTTGTATAATTGATGTTGAGCAAACTTTGATATTCTGTTGGTATTTTAAATACTTGAAAGAGAATTTTACAGATAATTTTTATGTTTATGAAGCAAAGAAAATTGAAGAATCGAACAACAGTTAAGTATCTTTGGTTAAGGTAGAAAGCTGTGATCTTGTCACCTTCCCCAAACTATTCATTTTCTTTTTTTAATTAGCCATCTAATTGTTTGAATTTATCAACTAACATTTTGTAGACACAGGAAAGACAGATGATTTTGAGAAATATTCTAATCAACTTATAAGCCATTTCTCTAGCTGAAATCACAGTACTCACTCCTAAACGTGAACCTCATTAATATTGCTTCTACTCACATTCTAACAGTCAGTACAAGGAGATTGGGTGAAGAAAAAATGATCTTACAGAAATTATGTGATAAAGATTTGATTTTTCAGACTATCTCACAAAAGTTCATTGTAATATACTAATTAGTATTTCAACTGAATTATTTGTTAATGGGTATTTTGTTGAATCTTCATGTTTTATAGCTTGTTAGAAATCTGTTGTCTCAATTTCTACTCCAGAGTAAAGATAGTTATAGAACTGAGACAGGCACCTGAGGAATGAATGGCTGTGAGGTAAATTGACAAAGATGAAAAGCCGTCAATACAAAAGAGGTAGACACCATCCTAGCTCTGCCACAGTCTTTTTTGGATGCTATAAAGGAAATTCCTGGAACACAAACTGGCTTGTATATAAATGTGTATATCAGATAAAAATCACAAAATAGAATGTTATCTTTTTCTTTTGAAAACTACTTTTAGTTTATACTTACGTTAAATAAAATAGTAGAAAATTCCAGAAACACAGATTAAAAGGAAGAAAGTTAAACTCCAGTTGTACTACTCAGAAGCAATCACAGGTAAAACTTTAGGGTGCAACCCTCCAGGTATACACATATATTCTCTCTCTCTGTTTCTGTCTCTATTTGACTGTTCATACACATTCAGTATATATTCAGCAATTGTTTAAATGACCCATCCCTTTGGATTACACACTCTCTCAACATTTCTTTAGTTAGTAAATATGCAAATTGATAGTTGCCTGTACGACCAATTTAATTGGAAATATTTTCGGTTATCCAGGTTGAAAATGATGGTTTTTGATCATTACACAAAATGAAATATTTCCAGATAAAAAATATACAAATTGTGAGGAACTATTGCTGGCTCTACAGAATAAAAATTTTGATCTTGAAAGACCTTTCAACACTGGTGAGTTAAGAAGAAAGCCAAGCTTAATTTATTAAAAAATAACAGAATCTATTTTGTCTTGGGACTTGCTTTTTCTAAATGTTAATTTACCTTAAATCAAATAATTACTTTTTTATATGCTACACTAAAGATTTAAGGTTATTTTGTTTTATATTTATGTTAAATCCATGGAATTATTAACAAATATTAAAAGCCTATTTTGGTCCATTTGAAGGTCCTAACCATGTTTTAACATATAGTTAAAACATGGTTACCTTTACTCATAATTTCTTCTCATCTATGCAATTCCTCACTAGTACCACTAGTATTTTCTTTTATTAAATGTTTCAAAAGTATTATATTTATAGGTTTCTTCTAGAAACTTCAAATATTAACTGCAGTTTTGTTGTAGTTAATTTAGCATTATTTTTAATCAAATTCTTTCAATTTTAGGAAATGGTTGGAGTACAGATGATGAATAAAAAATTTAGGCTATACCAATTGAGATTATTTTTATTTGAAGAACAGGAGAATCTGACTTACAAATATCCATCAGATTGTCCTCCAAGAAATGACTGAGATTTTGTCAGAAATTTAGAGGTCTAGTTTATAGAGAAAATGTGACAATATGATACTGTGGTACTCTTCCATACACCATCTATTCTAAAATGTCTGTATTCATAGAACTCTGTTTTTCTTCCTTTGTTTTCATTCCCTTCCTTTTTCTCTTTCTTTCTTTCTTCTACGTTTTCTCTTTTATTTCTTTCTTTTATCCTTCTTCAACAGAGAAAAGCATGGTTTTAAAGAGGACAAATTACTTATCATTTTACAGTTTTAACAGCTGGAAAAGCTAAAAGAAGAGCTAGTGGAGGTGAAGGATTCTGAGACATCCTATGCTGCAGATGGTCTATTCTCTCCTCATCCTAGCAAGCAAGGCAAGTTTTTGTTTCAGGGTTTTAAGATTGACTTCCGCAAGATTATTTTTGCAGTTATTTCTGAGAGGAAGAAGATTGAGCTGGCATTTCTTAATCTTATGGTGGTGATCAATATAAAGGCTCACAGTTTTAAAAATATATTCCAATAAAAGTGTTATCATATAAACGTATTTGAGCTTTCTGGTATTTACAACAGGGGGTGGCAAGGGTACACTTCTCAGATTTAAATAACATAGGTCCTTATTGTTTCATATAAACTCTGGTTTACTCTTGCTATTTTGGCTTACACACCAAAGCAGCAAAGACCACAAACAGAAATAATCAATTTTAAGTCAATTCAAAATTTCACAGAATCTATTCTGACATAAGGAGAAAATTCACTGGTATAACACTTGTTCCAGGGTTCGATTCATAGTATTTAATTTTAGAAAGCTTACTTTTCTGGGTGATGCTTTTGGATAATTTTTCCTAGAAAATTCTTGTTTCTTACTTTGTTTTTATTTTTGAAAAAAATTGTATTACTGTTTCTTTGTTCATGTAATGATGAGAGTTTTCCTAAGGCATATTTATTTTTACTTGTCCCTACCCTAGATTTGTCTTTAGCTTCTATGAAATCATGCTTTAGCAATATTACTGAGAGAAGAAGACAAACTAGTGTTAGGCCCTGAACATATACCAGATATTTTACATTTTAATGTCTCAAAATATAGTCATGAAGTATTCAGACTCTAGAATTAGACTGCTTGGATTCAAGTTTTAACTTTGACTACCTATGCAACCTTGGAGAGTTATCTAATATCCTCTACCTCATTTTCTTTGCTTAAAAATGCAGATAATGCTAATAATCTTTGTGGGATTGTTGGGAGGAGTAAATGAGTTAATTTAATTTAAAAAATTTTTGGTATGTGGTAAGTACTATGTAAACATCATTACTACAATTATTTTATTTTATGCACAAATGCCATAAGATAGCTATTGATATGACGTTTTTTATAGATGAGAAAACTGCATCTCAGAAGGGTTAAATTACATGCTGAAAATGACCCAACTGCTGAGTGACTTCGCTAGTAAGGCTGAAGGAGAGAGTGGCAGAAGATGAAGTAGTGGGTAAGAGGGAGGGAATTTAGTGGCTTTTTCTTCTTTTCGAGGCAGTTTGGCTGCTAGGTTGGAATGCAATGGTGCAATCTTGGCTCACTGACACCTCTGCCTCCCGGTTCAAGCAATTCTTCTGCCTCAGCCTCCCAAGTAGCTGGGATTACAGGCATGCACCATCATGCCCCGCTCATTTTTGTATATTTAGTAGAGACAGGTTTCACCATGTTAGTCAGGCTGGTCTGATTCTGGACATATTTCGAATAAAAGTCAACTAAATTTGTGGTAGAATTACTCATGAAGTGAAAAAAATAGGCAGGTGTCAAAAATTACTCCAAGGTTTTTGTTTTAAGCAACTAGGAACAAAGGACAGTTTCTGTGTATTGAGCCAAGAATAACTAGAGGAGAAGAAAGTTTACAAGAAAAAGGTTGAAAGACGGATTTGTTGGACCTTTTCTGAATCAGTATAGCTTAGGCTATCATGTGTAAACAGTTTTAATTGAAATCTCAGAGGCTTGGTGTAATAAAGTCGGGAATCAAGTCCAGTGCATGTAGCACAGCACCACTCTGTTCTGTAGCTCTATCATCTAGAATGTGGATACAGTTTAACTGCCTCCAACATTGCCAAAACAGAAGAGAACAGAGGATACATTCCAGCTTTCAATCGCCTCAGTTCAGAAGGGACAAGCAGCATTTCTACTGAAGTCCCTTAGCCAGGAGTAGTCACTCGGACTACCACCAACATATGGCAAGGCAGGTTGGTAAATGTAAGGACGTCTATAGTACTTGGTGGGCATGGCTTCTCTCAGTCAATCCTTTGATCTCTTCTTAAAAACATAGACTATACTCAACTTGTAAGGCCGGTTGCCTCGCCGGGAGCAAGATGGACACACCCATCCCAACCACGTCATCATTCCGAACACATTACTCAGCATCTGATCTCTCCATGCAGGCTCCCCGCACCCAACCTTACACTCAGCACCAAACTATGCACTTGGCCCCGCCAAAATTTAAAAGAAAACCCGCCAAGACCTGCCCAGTAACAGCTTGCCCCGTACGCCGTCAGCCGGTCTAGCCATCAGTAGTCCCGCCTGCCTACCAATAGTAACTCACCCCATCCGCACCTTGCCTCCCCTTAACCAACAAAGTTACCATCACTTTGTTTCCCCAATAGCCAATCAACTACCTCCATTCCCTATAAAACCCTCACACTGAGAAGCCAAGCGAGACTTCTCTGGCGCCTTCCCGGACCACAGACCTTCGCCCGGGAGCTGAATAAATTGGCTTTTTACTTTCTTATACTGGCCTCAGTTTCCTCATTTTGACCCAGCAATATACCTTACACAACTCATTCCCATCAGAGACAACCCCAAATCTCTTCTACTGACAGCATGCAACACAAAGAATTGGCTTTCCAGGGTATATTTACTAGTCTTCATCAGATATAATGTAGCTACTCTTTTTTTTTTTGAGATGGAGGCTTCCTCTGTCACCCAGGCAGGAGTACAGTGGCTCCATCTCAGCTCCCTGTAACCTCCACCTTCCAGGTTTCAGCTATTCTCCTGCCTCTGCCTCCCAGGTAGTTGAGACTACAGGCATGCACTACCATGCCCAGTGTAAAATTTGGTACATCAACTAGAATGATTTGAAATACAAAATTTTTTTAATTTTTTTTAAATTTTTTTTTTTTTTTTTGTATTTTTAGTAGAGATGGGGTTTCACCATGTTAGCCAGACTGGTCTTGAACTCCTGACCTCGTGATCTGTCCACCTTGGCATCCCAAAGTGCTGGGATTACAGGCGTGAGCCACCACGCCCAGCCAAGCTACTCTTTATTCACAGACCTATTCACTGAAAAGATGAGTTATTCACCCCATACAAATCCAATAATTAGCAGAGGAACAGGGAAAGGATAATCACAATCAACAGCAACCTGAGCATACTGCCTGCCAGTTTACTATTTTCCAATCTTTATTCTAGGAGCACTAGGCACATAGTCTGAATCCTCAGCTGTTGCAGATGCCACTTTTACCACTTATTTTGCCACTTAATAAAATGACTCTTAATTTTTCCAACCTATGATATCGGTGTCCTTGTCTGCCATTAATGAGTTGCTGATACTGTCACATTTTAGGTATGTTTTAGAGCAGTGCCCTCACTTCACATTATCAAACTGTATTATACTGGGATATGCTAAGCAAGCTAATAAATAACCTTTAAATCTCAGTGATGCAACTTTCTGTAACTTTGATCTTAGAGTTTACATGAAGCCTTATGTATATTGACCATTTTCCTTCACTGCATGCCTACACTGTGTGGAACACATGGACTCCAGCGTACCTACAGTAGGATGGGAGACAGATGAAGCAGGTAAATATGCTTTTAACTGCCAGAGCTATGCATATGGTCCCAATTTAAGTTAATAAGGATGTGGGATCCTTAGGAAATATAGAGACGTCTTAGGAATAGTTGAAGACTTGTATTCATACCACATATCTTGGGTTTGTTATGCCATGTATAATGAAGATAAAATGTATGAATTTGAAGTTAGAGAATAGGAATTTATATCTCCAATCAGCCCAAATTAGAGTATACATTTGACAGTTATCAGCATATACATATTGTTTGGTATTGGGATGAGTCTGAGAGGGTAGAACCCCTCCCCATCTCCCTCCTCGCAGGCCCCCACCTCCTCCCTTCCTATGAGAAGGAAGGTAAAGAAAGATAAAATACCAAAGGACTGGAATCGGTGGTCATGCGACTTGCTGATGCCACTGACCAGGCCATAATGAGAACCAAGGACTGGGAAGATAATTCCCTTTTCAGTTCCTAGCATCTATGCTATCTATAAACCTTTTGTTGCAAAGAATGTTATCCCTACCGGACAGAGTCCAGCGCTGGTCACATCCTCCACATTTACATGACCGAGACCCCCGCCTAAAAATACCTTTACTGCATTTGTCTTGTCTCCATAACCCCCCTTACCTGCCTATTCCCACACATGCTGCATATGAATTAGCAAATCAATGAAAGCCAAAGACTGTGAGGTCAGCTGCCCTGCCAATGGGCAATAACACAGTTTCACCCCTCCCCCTTTAGAGTTGTAAGTCCTTAAAAAGGGAAAGAAGCTGCTTCTCAGAGAGCTCACTCATGAAGGCATTAGCCTGCTGAAGCTCCCAACTGAATAAAAAGCCACTTCCTTTCTCAGTTCAGTGTTGGAGAGGTTTTGTCAGCCGCCAGTCCTCCTACAAGACCGTCTAGGGAGTGACTCCAAATATAAAGAAAAGCTATCTAAAGACTGTGGCCAGGTCATTCCAAGGGTGGAAACTGAGCAGATGAGACAGTGTCAACCAAAGAGCCTAAGAAGGAGTAGGTATCAAGGAAGGAGGCAACAAAGCAACACTCAGAAGTCAAGTCAAGGAAAAAAGAACTGTTTCCAGGAAAAAGGACTCAACTCTATCCAAAGTTATTGTTACCAAAACAACAGGGATTGGGTCCAGGTCCTGCAGCTCACTGCACAGAAACCTGATCACTAGGACAAGTATTGAAAAGGAAGAAGGCTTTAATCGGGGGCTGTAGCTGAGTGTAACCCACTAAAACTAGGGTTTATGTAGCAGGGGGAAAATGTAACTGTGTAAGAAAGGCAGGGAAGCAATCATGATGCACAGAGGGGTCCAATATCTCATTGTCTCCATGTGGTGATTTCATAAGTTTCAGTTCTTTGATACTTTTTTTTTTTTGAGAGGCCTAAAGGTCATTTCCTGAGGAAGAAACTCAGCTAAAACAAGAAACTCAGCTAAAAACAAATACAAGCTTTAAGCTTTAACAGCAGAAGGGGCAATTTCTGAATATCCAAAAACAACTGTCTATGGGATTATTGGGCCCGTTTCACTGTGATAGATCCAGCAAATGAGGACTGAGAGCTCCAGTTGAATTCAGCAGTGGAAGGGTCATTAATGGCCTTGCCAAGGATTGTTTGGTGAACTTTTGTTAGAGAAAACATGCCGTAGAACTGGAGCCACTGACAACCACTTCAAGAAGTTTCTCTTGAAGAATTTTGTGCTAAGGAATAGAGAAAAATTTGGTACTTCAGCTAGAATGATTTGAAAGCATCAAGAAAAAAAACCTTTTTTGTTTATTTTTAAGCAAGTAGATATTACATGTTTGTAGGCTGGATACAGTGGCTCACACCTGCAATCCCACTACTTTGGGAGGCCAAGGCAGGAGAATCGCTTGTGCCCAAGTGTTTGAGACCAGCCTGGCCCATAGAAAGAGGCTGTGTCTCTATAAAAAATTTAAAAAATTAGCCTGGTGTGGTGACCCACGCTGATAGTCCCAGGTGCTCATGAGATTGAGACCAGAGGGTCCCTTGAGCCCAGGAGTTCAAGGTGGCAGTGAGCTATGGTTGTGCCACTGCACTCCAGCCTGGGTGACAAAGCTGAACGTAACCCATATTTTGCATGAAGTGTAGTGCTGTTGCCATAACTAGAGACTAACCACTATTAATAACAATATATGAAGATGGAATAGACCCAGAAATCCAGCTTCAGACAATAAAAACGTATGCTTACTGTGAAATATTGTACCTTTCTCTAATCTTTTAATACATTGTTGATAGACATCTGCTACAAATGTAATTGGCCAACTCCTAGGATCATGTTAAAAATAGAGAATACAGCAGTTAACAAGACAGCCATTAAGTGACACCAGAAAGCTGGTTGGGATTCTACTTTACCTAAATGATAAATGGTGCACACTATAAACACTGGGGAGTTTTCTCTCCTGGCACTATGACTCATGACAGTTCCCTCTGACCACATCCAAAAAGTTCTCCAAGCTATATTCCATTGTATATTTAATTGAGCTTTTCATGTGGTATAAATCTTGGCTAACTGTAAGTTTATATTCTTCTGCCAGACACAGATATTCAAAGACATCTGAAAGGACAGAGAAGTCAGTGATGATAACTTTCCAGATCGTGTTATAAAAAGATTGACCAGGCCTGGTGGCATTCACCTGCAGTCCCAGCTACTCAGGAGGCTGAAGTTAGAGAATCACTTGAGGCTATAGTGCTCTATGTTCATGCCTATGAATAGCCACTCTACTCCAGGCTGAGGAATATAGTGAGAAGCCTTATCTCAAAAAAAAAAAAAAAAAAAAAAAAACCTGAAAAAAAGAAGAGGGTTAGATTAGTAGTTGAAGTTCCTCAGTTCAATGTCTGAAAATAGACTTCTGCTTTCACAGGGTTTGAATGTGGCTTCTAAGGAAAACTGTGGCTCTTGAAAAAATGAAAAATAGGCTCTGACTGATATCATAACACTCTGTTTATATGTGATGATAAGCATAGGGGCTACAGTATATTTGGGGAGGAAGACCTGGGCAAGCAGACGGAATTTTATCATTCATTTCAATGAGGGATTATATGTTCTTCAACTCTTTTTCACTGTAAATACCACTGACCAAAATTGAATCTAAGATCCTTCTCCCAAGGGACTTAGTTTGTGTTTTTTTTTTGTTTTGTTTTGAGATGGAGTCTGCCTCTGTTGCCCAGGTTAGAGTGCAGTGGCGCCATCTCGGCTCATGCAACCTCTGCTTCCTTGGTTCATGTGATTTCCCTGTGTCAGCCTCCTGAGTAGCTGGGACTACAGGTGCCTGCCACCATGCCCAGTTAAATTTTTGTATTTTTAGTAGAGACAGGTTACACTGTGTTAGCCAGGACGGTCTCAATCTCCTGACCTTGTGATTTGCCCACTTCAGCAGGACTTAGTTTTTTTGAGACAGAGTCTTGCTCTGTTGCCAGGCGCCAGGCTGAAGTGTAGTGGCAGGATCTTGGCACACTGCAACCTCCATCTCCCGGGTTCAAGCAATTTTCCTGCATCAGCCTCCCGAGTAGCTGGGGCTGCAGGCCCGCGCCACCATGCGCAGCTAATTTTTGTATTTTAGTAGAGACAGGGTTTCACTATGTTGACCAAGATGGTCTTGATCTCTTGACCTCGTGATATACCCGCCTCGGCCTCCCAAAGTGTTGGGATTATAGGCATGAGCCACCACACCCAGCCAGCAGGACTTAGTTTTATAAGCTAGTTAAATGAAAGGAAATCAGAGAAATTGGTAATTAGCTAAATGAAACTACTACGAGGCAAATGATTGGTAACAAACTACAGAAGATTTAAAATGATTCATTTATACATTTAGAGATTGAAATGCTAATATATTTGGTTTAATTTCTCTGAATAATCATTTTGTGATCAGGATGGGAAGACTAAATGTGGTAACAAATAAATTTAATTAAATAACATTTTGTGATTTGCAAAGTGATCTTTAAACTGCCTTTCTTCCTCTTCACTCAATAAGTGGACTCCCATTAGCACTGCTTTTTACTTATGTGACTTTCCTTTTGGTATTTCAGTTACCTCGAGTTTAAAATAGCGAGATGAATCTCATAGAGCAGTCTACTGAATTCTCTGGACTGTATTATCTGTATTATAATGTGTAACAGTGCTGTCCAATCAAATTTCCTGTCATGGGAACATTCTCTAATGTGTACTGCCAACTATGGTGGTCACTGGCTACAAGTGCTGTTAACCACTTAAAACGTGACTAGTATGATGGAGATGCTGAATTTTTAATTTATTTAATTGTAATTAACTTAAAGATCCACATGAGGCTAGTAGGTACCATATTGACTAACCCTTTTATTTGTTGTTTTTTCTTTTTTTGTGGGATCTTTTTTGAGATGGAGTCTTGCTCTGTTGCACAGGTTGAAATGCAGTGAGGTGATCTCGGCTCAATATAACCTCTGCCTCCCGGGTTCAAGCAATTCTCCTGCCTCAGCCTCCCGAGTAGTTGGAATTACAGGAACCCACTATCATGCCCGGCTAATTTTTGTATTTTTGTAGAGAAAGGACTTCACCATGTTGGCCAGGCTGGTCTTGAACTCCTGACCTCAGGTGATTTGCCCTCCTTGGCCTCGAAAAGTGCTGGGATTACAGGTGTGAGCCACCATGCCCAGCCAGCTATTCCTTTGAAAAACTTAACTCTCATTCAGGCACACATAAACTATTGATTCAAGTGCAAGTTTTATCAAATATTCTTCTAATAAAGAACATATGTTGTTTTCTTCTTTAGCCTGCTTTTGGAAATACTGTGTTTAAAGCTTTTTCTCAGGATGCAAAAGAAAAGATAAGAATATCAGGAAAAGCATATATGTATATATACATATATATACATGTATATCTCTACTCACTCTACTGTTTAAAATTGTAGCTGTTTCAAGCATAAAGAAACTGGCATTTATTCTGCATATGATTTTTCCCCCTTGTTCTTGTTACTGAGTCAGTTGTAATAAGCTTAAGGTTTATGCTGTGAATAATCACTATTCAGTTGCACTTTTGAATGGGATATGACTATCAAAATGGTTTTGTAGAGCTAGAGTTGAAAATGCTGTATCTATTGTATGCTTTCCATAAATTCATTGTGTATGTATAGTTTTGTCCTGTTGTGACTACGCTGTTGCACTATGAATTAAAACATTTTGAAAAGCATCTTGGAAAGTTAAAATAAATTACATAGTCTCGGGTTACGTGGAAAATATGTATTGTTGTTCTTTCTAATTTTAATGATTGCATTGGCCACCTCTCTTTTCTATTAATTTGAACAATGGTCATTGAGACTACCCCAACAAATGAATACATTACTAAAGCAGAAACAGATTTATTAAACTCTGGGGAAAAAGCACTATATGTCTCAAAGATGAAATGTTAAGAAAACTTTCTTAAAATAATGATTTGCCTTTGGTTTTCTCAGTTTCTCACGTCTGCCTCCTCCACAAGATGAGAAACTATTTGAGACTCTTAGCATGCTTGTAAGAGTTTAGGCACAGTGCGGTGAAAAAACAACAAAAAGCCCCAAAACTCATAAACTCATTGGCTTTTGCTTGATTAGTTTTTCTTTTCTTTTTTTTTTTTCTTTTTGAGACAGTCTCACTCTGTCGCCAGGTGCCAGGCTGGAATACAGTGGCATGATCTCGGCTCACTGCAACCTCCGCCTCCCGGGTTCAAGCAATTCTCCTGCCTCAGCCTCCTGGTTACCTGGGACTACAGGCGCATGCCACCATGCCCAGCTAATTTTTTTTTGTATTTTTAGTAGAGATGGCGTTTTGCCATGTTGGCCAGGATGGTCTTGATCTCTTGACCTCCTGATCTGCCCACCTCGGCCTCCCAAAGGGCTGGGATTACAGGCTTGAGCCACTGTGCCCGGCCTGATTAGTTTTTCTTTCACATCTATACAGCATACTCCCCTTGCTTACATCTAAACAAATTTGTTTAGTCAATTCAGTGTTGGAAGTTCAACCTCAATTTTGTTTACAATCTGTGCTGGCACAGATATATTGTCAAAGTAACCTTACAATGAAAGAATATTAATGGCTGTCTTACCCTGTCATAGTTGACCCTTTACAATATGGGGAGGAGAAGATAAAGTGTAATCTACTAAAATGAACAATATTGCAATATCTATTTAAAAAAAAATTAAAACCCAGGCCCAGTAGCTCACACCTGTAATACTACCACTTTGACACTTTGGAAGCCTGAGGTGCGGGGTGATTCAGGGTTGATCCCTACAAAAACAAAAATACAAAGATTAGCCAGGAGTAGTGGCATGTGTTTGGGGTTCCAGCTACCTGGGAGGCTGAGGTGGGAAGATCGCTTGAGCCAGGGAAATCAGGGCTTCAGTGAGCTGTGATTGCACCACTGCACTCCAGCCTGGAGCAAGGCCTTGTCTCAAATAAACAATAAACAAAAAACCCAAATCACCCAAAACGGAAACAAAATGAAACAAGCAAAGTATTAAGAAAAATGTTAGGCCTGATGTGGTGGCTCACGCCTGTAATCCCAGTACTGTGGGAGGCTGAGGTGGGAGGATCACGAGGTCAGGGGTTTGAGACCAGCCTGACCAACTGGTGAAACCCGATCTCTACTAAAAATAGAAAAATTAGCTGGGGATAGTGGTGGTGCGCCTGTAATCCCAGTTACTCTGGAGGCTGAGGCAGGAGAATCATTTGAACCCGGAAGGCAGATGTTGTGGTGAGTGGAGACAGCACCACTGCACTCCAGCCTAGGTGACAGAGTGAGACTCCATCTCAAAAAAAAAAAAAAAAAAAAAAAAAAAATTAAACCTACATAAAACAGACCAAGTTTAGCAATATTCCTGTAATGCTAAGCTTGCTAAGGAGTAACTCAAATGTATATAAGTAAATATTAGTTGCATGGTAATGCCTGAAGATGTTTCCATGTATTTACAACACATGTATTTACATGTTTCCATGTATTAACACAAACGTGTTATAATAAAGATTAAAACTCCTGCTTTCATCATCTCATGTTTATTAACTTTGGAAAAGTTATTCAAGCATCTGAGCCTTTAAGCATAAGGGGTAATATTCAGAAAGCTTTGTATACTTTTTCCTCTTAGAAGATTCCATTGTTATTTTTTCATAATTTGGTTTAAGAAATTAATTCCCTAAAGCTATGCACAAATTAAAGGTATAACTTGACAGACATGGTGTAGTGTGAGTAAATTTTAAGACAACACAGCCAGGAACTAACATTCTCTTATGAAATTTGGTTATGTAATTGACACTAGAGCCCAGAACTCCATATACACATATTCATTTGCCCTATAAAGCTTCACACAGAAACAAAGAGAAAAAAAAAATTAATGCATTATTTTGAAACTAAACAAAAAAGTCCCTTCAAGTTTAAATATAGTTGGATTAGTAATACCTAATGCACTGGATAAATGAATGAGATGATTTGTCATATTCTTAACAGAAATTACGTCTTAATTTACTGTGATATTGAAAGAATAGCCCCATTATTTAGTATATTGCTGACTTATTTTCTACTCTGAATGAAGTAATGGTGAAAATTAATATATGAAATAAAAAGGAGTTATAAGTAGAGAAAATATTTTCTTTCTCTAATGGAAATTGTGTATATATTAGGAGAAAACACATTACACATTGCACTATAGCATAAATCAATATATTGTGACTTCTTATTTTAATTAAGTTGGATGCCATAGTCTAATTTTGAATTAAAAAATAAAGAATGCAGGAAATCAATTTATTTAATCCAACTTCAAATATTTACCATGAGAAAGTTTTAGGCTAAAGTAGGTTTTAATACCTTTTGTCAAAGCATGAAGCAGAACTCAGTTGGATTAGAAGCTTACAAATATCCAAATATGAATACAAGGAAAGAAAGAGCTTCTAAGCAACAAGAAACATTTTTATAGTTCATCACAAGGTTGGGGAAAGGCAGACAAAAGATATCACAACTTTTTAATTAATTATTTCAGATCATGAGTCCTCCAGGATACTTTCCTATGTATTGTTGCTAGCTTTCTAACACAAGTTTATGAAAAACAGAATTGGTTAGCTTTCCTAAAATTCACTTCTCTTTGCTATAGCCCTCTAATACAATTTTAAAAAATCCATTTATTTACTATTTTTTCCTAAATTAATTTTGAAGACTTTCACTTGGAAAAATGTCCAGAAAAACTAAGAAGTTACATATAAAACCAATATATATTGTAAGTACACATGTTCATTTCTTTCACCTCTTTTTGGCTCTTTTAAACTTTGCCTTTAAAAAGCACACTGGATAACTGAAAAATTAGTCCTTTATAAAGGTCAATTTCTTAGTTTAACTTTTTTTCTAATGTATTTTCATTATGTTTCTTTGAGTTTATTTTATTCTTTGGATCATACAAGTCCATTAAGTTTTAGTTAAGATTAGCAATTGCCCATTTTTCTCTTCTTGTTTTAATCTGAAGACACCTTCTCACAACACTCTCTTTTTATGCTAAAATAAGCCTTTGCTCTACTAGCCAAATTCTTCTTCCTCCCACGTATCAGACAGTGATTTTTACGGTTTACAGAGGAAGTCTTTTTCAGATGCTTTATAAACTTCTGCTAAGTAACTTATGGTGAATCTCTGTTCCACAGAATATTTTGTGTGTGTTTTGAAAGTATACTCAATGCACAGTGGCCTATGTGTCCAAGCTACAGTAAGATCATAGTTATTGCTGAGAACTGAGCTTTCTAGAATATCAAAATTTATGTTGTAATAAGTCATTCAAAAATAATCTGAATCATTTTAAAGAAATCATGCTCAAAATCATTATGAACTTCAGTTGGCTTATTAAGAGTAGTAAGATAATTGAAACCAAATAAGCCAATATATGAAACAGAGTAAACAGTTTCTTAGATGATTCCATGGTATCAAAAAGATCACCTTGTACTATGCTGAAATGTACTGAGCTAAAATGATGTGTACTTAACTGGCCCTAACCTGTTCTGGTGATTTACTACTTGGTGGTAATTCTTTGACTTCCTTCCTGCTTTCATCTTTACTTCTACATGTACTTATTCCCCTCCTAATGAGCCACGGCTGCTCTTACCTATCAGTTAAAATTTAGTAAAATGGAAAACTTTTTGGGGACAAGGGATACCCAACTTTAACAAATGAGTAATGTCCTTCACTTTCTTAATTCTAAGACAATACACTCACTGGGGCTGTGTTTTATTTTGCTGAACATGATTGAAACTTGAATACAATAAGAGAAGCCTAACTGCATAATTATTAACAAACAGTCTCTCGGAAAAGGGGAATACAGAGAAGTGAAAGTACATAAGAGAAAATACACAGCATTGCCTTTCCTTATTCCCTAATAATGATGAACAAACACATCATATCTAAATTTTACAGAAGCAAATCTGTCTTTTGTTATTATTTTTTGACTACAAACGTGACTGGGCAAATGCATATAAAAGGCATTTCACTGTATTGTGTTTTTTAATTATTATTTTGAAAAGTAAGGTTGGAGGAGAAGTTAACCATTCCTGAATAAAGTATATAATTTTAAAACATATGTGCATCAAAATGATTTACACAATTTAATGGAAGCTGTAACAATGCTGTAATGTGATGGACTGAAGTTCAAGCCTTAGAAAAGATTTGCAGAAAGTCAATTCCCTAAAAGTTTAATCATTAAGAAGCATGAAGAAGTTCACTGAAGCATCTTCCGTATTTCTGTGTCCTTTCACCCAAGAAAGTCGCATCTGCAAAAGTGAAAGTTGAGATTGTTAAAGCTAATGAGTACTCTGTAGATCAGGTGGAAGTCCACCAACTTCACTTGAGAAGAATTAAATCTTTAATTACATGCTGTTTCATTATAGTTTTTATTTACATGGCAAATTTTTATTTTGAAGACAATTCAAAAAGACAATTTCAGTTCAAAATGCATTAAAAAGAATATTTTAAACATATAACGTAAGTGCCTATGCTCAAGTTTTAATACAAATTATAAAAAGGCTTTTTCACAACTCCTTTCTTCAATTACCAATTATATTCTATTTTGCTTGAGTTTTTAATCTTTGGTTAAAGGATATTGGCATGACAAACAAAAGAAGGGTAAAACCTGAATACTACTTTCTGTGTATTATGATAACACATTGAAAATTGTACATTCTTCACATTCTACCAATAATCCAAACATGTACTGCCATTTTAATGAGATTTCTGTTGTATTTGAGAGTTATGTTAACTTATTTGAATGATGGCCTGTCACTATATGTCAATATTAATCTAAAATAAAAATTTTCAGTATAATTCAGCAGCATGTGTTTCACATTATTGCAAGAAAACTCTTAATGGATGTGCCAGCAAGTGGTAGCAGAAATTAATGGTCACATTTCTTTTCCTTTTTCTTTTTTCTTTTTTTGAGATGTAGTTTGCCCAGGCTGGAGTGCAATGGCATGATTGCAGCTCACTGAAACATCTGCCTCCTGGGTTCAAGTGATTCTCCTGTCTCAGCCTCCTGAGTAGCTGGGATTACAGGCATGCGCTACCAGGCCAGGCTAATTTTTTGTATTTTTAGTAGAGATGGGGTTTCACCATGTTCTCCAGGCTGGTCTCGAATCCTTGACCTCAGATGATCACCGGCCTTGGCCTCTCAAAGTGCTGGGATTGCAGGTGTGAGCCACGGTGCCTGGCCAATGGTCACATTTCTAATTTTATCAGGTTGACATTCTGATTTCAATGGCACAGACCTAGAACTTGCTAATTTCATCTAGAAAAGCTAAGAAAACTTAGACAAAATACTTCTTTGAATTTGAGTTGCTTAGAGCTAAAGCTTAATAAAAACTCAAAGCTTTGGTACGATATATTAATGATTTGAGAAAGCCATTGCATACATAGCAAATTATTGTCCTTTTCATAATATGTTTCAGAGAAGAAATTGGTGTTTGGCCTGGGAACTAGTGACAAAAATCAAAATGTTTTACCCAAAATATACTTCTTTGACATATTCTGAATTGGGTCCACAAAGCTGTCTTTTGTGGGTGGATATTTGTGTCTGTGAAGAATTTGCATGAATGCAGCCAGCCCTCCTCTTGTCTAGATCTAGGGAAGATTAACTGAGAGTCTAATGCTTTTAGAGGTCTGAAAAGAAACATTTGCCATCTATTCTCTCTGAAGACTACATAACAAGACTGTCTTCGCTAGCCAAGCCTCTTTCCTTTCTCTCATAATCTCTCATTTAAAAAAATAAAAAAAGTTGGCCAGGCGCGGTGGCTCAAGCCTGTAATCCCAGCACTTTGGGAGGCCGAGGCGGGTGGATCACGAGGTCAACAGATCGAGACCATCCTGGTCAACATGGTGAAACCCCGTCTCTACTAAAAATACAAAAAATTCACTAGGCATGGTGGCACGTGCCTGTAATCCCAGTTACTCAGGAGGCTGAGGCAGGAGAATTGCCTGAACCCAGGAGGCGGAGGTTGCAGTGAGCCGAGATCGCGCCATTGCACTCCAGCCTGGGTAACAAGAGCGAAACTCCGTCTCAAAAAAAATTAAACAAAATGAAATTTAATTTAAAAAGTTTTATTACACTGTAAAACAATTTCTAAAAACAGGATCCCTTCTTTTCTTAAAAATTGTTCTCCGAGGCTGGGCACCGTGGCTCATGCCTGTAAATCCCAGCACTTTGGGAGGCCAATGTCGGTGGATCACCTGAGGTCAGGAGTTCGAAACCAGCCTGACCAACATAGTGAAACCCTGTTTTTAATAAATGCAAAAAATTAGCCATGCGTGATGACTCATGCCTGTAATTCTAGCTACTTGAGGGGCTGAGGCAAGAGAATCTCTTGAAACTGGGAGGGAAAGGTTACAGTGAGCTGAGATTACACCATTGTTTAGCCTGGGCAA
This sequence comes from Callithrix jacchus, assembly GCF_049354715.1. Lineage (NCBI taxonomy): Eukaryota > Metazoa > Chordata > Mammalia > Primates > Cebidae > Callithrix > Callithrix jacchus. Next base: position 20,174,539 of record NC_133516.1, on the reverse strand, counting down.
CAAGAGTGAAACTCCGTCTCCAGAAAAAAAAAAGATGGTTCTCCTATTTACTTTTACTTCTCCCTCCTTCCTCTTTGTCATTTTTGGTACCACAGGAAAAGATCTAGAGAAGACTTCTAACAACTCACACTCCTTAAGGAGCTCAGAAGAAGGTTACTCTATCTACTCTCACTCCTTCCTGGGAGTTTCCTTTCCTTGCAGTTTCAAGAATCATAGGCAACCTCCTCTCAAGTCTAAAACTCCGCTCTCTTTTGTATTGTGTTACCTGATCTCTTTGGCTTTTGACCAGAAATTATTTGGTATTGTTAGAGAATCTGACCTTGGAGTATGAAATGGCTAGACAAGAGTCACAGTGTTAGAGGTGGCCAACTACAGTGGTTTCCAGTAAATGGTTGTTACTGCGGGAGCTACTCGTTTATTTGCACATTAGATAAGAAATGGTGCCATTTAAACATCTAGAAAAATGCCTTTGCAGTAAAGTGCCCTGTGAAAGTGTTGTGTGGCCAGGACTCCATGGAGTTTTCCTGTTTTGGGAAGACCTGGGAGTCAGTGAAACCCTTGATTGTTTGTTTTATTTTACTGTAAGTTCTGGGATACATGTGCAGAATGTGCAGGCTTGTTACATAGGTATGCATGTGCCATGGTTGTTTGCTGCACCCATCAACTGGTCATCTAGGTTTTATGCCCGGAATGCATTAGGTATTTCTCCAATGCTCTCCCTCCCCTTTCCCTCCTATGCCGCAACAGGCCTGGGTGTGTGATATTCCCCTCCCTATATCCATGTGTTCTCATTGTCCAACTCTCAGAAACCCTTGATTTTTAAACATCTAAATGTTTTGCCTTTTAACTACACCCCCTTTTACATATTTAAATTATTAGGCCCCATAAACTAAAAATACTTAGTTAGGCTTGTTCCTTAATGAGTTCTGTTCTGAGCTCAGTGGTCCACTTGAAAAACACAGACTGAATTAAAAGCTACCTGTCTAAATGAGATTGCTCTCCTTATGCAATATTATGGTTAATTCCTAAGGAATCTTGGCATTCATTTTAAATCTTCCTTTGACATACACAGGCTTCTTGAAAATTTCTCTGTGCTTTGAGATAGAAATTTGCTACCTGTTTTCTCTGGAACTCAGAAGGGCTTCTCCAGACAAACTTTAAATTTTTCCATTTACAAAGGCATAGTTTGGATTGAACTGTTTTTTATCTAGTCTAGTGAGTTTTACCTGTCTTATGGCTAAAATTCTAAAATCAAAACAATAAACTCTTAGTGTGCAGATGTGTATACTATACTTTGTGTCTCTCTATACATGTATGCGTATAAATGTATTTATAGCTATACATGTTTAATATTGTCTAGACATGGTACCACATTCATTTAAAAATAAATGAGTACTCATAAATTAAGAAAGGCCAAATGCTTTTCAAGTTCATGTGATTTTAGCAATCTTTGAGAAATAAAGATAGTTTTAAAATTATTGGTAAAATAAGATTGAAATGTCTTCGGAATTTTAATTTAGACATTTTTGTCTGAGTCTATTGATCAGGCAGGTTTATGGCCACAAATATGTTGCTTGATATTTTTGATACTTGATTAACTTGTTTCCAAGTCTGTATATCTTGATTTGAGTTTTTCCATTCAGAGGTCTAGACAAATGCCCATGATAAGGCTGGGGGATAACACCTGGTCCAACTGCCCTATCCCAGTTGTGCCTCCTCTGCTGGGAGATGCTGAGAGAGATTAGATTCTCAGGCATTGTCTTTTTCCTGGGCTCTGCATCTGACATGTAATTAAAATTACCTACTTCCTTGTTTTTTTAGTAAAATAAGAGTTACTAATTGTTAGCATTGTAATAAGTATATATAGTCAAAACTACTAGATATAAGGGAAAAAATATGCAAAGTGTGTAAGGAAAGTAAAGTATGTTTTTGGTAAGAAAGATTATAAAAAGCCATGTCTGTGTGTGTGTGTGTGTGTGTGTGTGTGTGTGTGTCTGTTTGCTAAGCCAACATCAAGCAGAACAAGATTTAATTACATTGGCCAAAAGTAATAGCAAACTGAAATCATTTAAATGACTTTTTTTGTTTGAAATATTGCTGATTATTTGGGTTTTTTTTTTTCAGAGTTAAAACACTTTCTTTTTAGCTACTTATATCTTACAACAGATTGGGTAACATATACTTTTGTGAACAAAATTTGAAGCATATTTCTTTCTCTCTGCCTTCTTCAGAATTTAGAAACTATTTGTGAGCATTTTTAGTTTATAGGATTAGTGTTTTGTGTAAGTTCAGCAAGAATATGTTTTCTTTTTTAACAGTATACAACTGCAGACACTGGTTATTTCATCAAGGCTTTGACTGGAATGGACATTTTCAAAAATGTCCAGACCACTTTGAGCAACTGAGAGAGCCAATATAAAGCCTCTTGGAAAGACTTGCCTGATACCTTGCCTATGTCATTACTTTACGAAGTTCCTGACCTGTGGTAAGTAAAGCACCATTCTCATCCTCCTGGTTGCAGACCAGTACATGTCTGTGGCCTGTTAGCAACTGGGCCACACAGCAGGAAGTGAGCAGTTGGTATTACCACCTGAGCTCCACCTTCTATCAGATCAGCAGTGGCATTAGATTCTTACAAGAGCACGAATTCTATTGTTAATTGTTCATGCAAGGGATCTAGGTTGTGTGTTCCTTATGAGAATCTAATGCCTGCCTGAGGTGGAACAGTTCATCCCAAAACCATCTCCTCTCCTGCCCCCTGGTCCTTGGAAAAATTCTCTTCCATGAAACTGGTTCCTGGTGCCAAACATGTTGGGGACTGCTGAATTAAAGAATGTCACTTTCCAACAGACCCAGGAATCTCAAGTTATTTTGAGATCCTGAGAAGAGAGAAATTCACCCAATTCATAAAGGTATTTACAAGCACAGATCAATCTTTGATTTGGTTTACCTCAAGAAGCTTTTGAAAGTCTAATCTGAGATTCCTTATAAGGAAAGTCTCAGTATAGTCAATTAAAAAAGACCCTGTATGGCCAATCACATACTTCATGAAAATAATCAGACCAAGCATAATACAACTAAAACTTATTTCACAAATAAATTGGTTCTACTATGACTTGTCTTCGGTAGAAATGGGGAAGTGGAGAGGTGAAAATTATATGTCGAAAGAAAACTATACAGACACCTGTTATTAGATTCTAGCCTTATTCATTGCTTTTGAGTTTTTATTATTTGCCTATAGTTTGGACTGAATCTTGAATTCTTTCTTGGCTACAAGTCTCCAAACTAAGGTTTTTTACCTTCCATTTTTTTTCTGACCTGAAATCTTTAGAAATTAAAACTATGTTTTTTTTAAAGCCCTGCAGATTGAAGTTAGACAACTTAAACTTTGAGAGAACTAGTAGCCACTTAGTATGTAAACAACCTGCGTGCCTGCTGATGTGGACTTCTCAGAAAGTTCATCTGAACCCCTATTTTGTAACACAATTCAGAATAATCTGTGAGCTTGCCATTGCATTCTGAAGATGCCTCAGAGACTCTAAAAAACTATAGACTGCTCTAGACGGTTTTTAACCTTTGTTTAGTCGTTTCTTTTTTCTGTTTCCTTAGAAATACTTCTTATTAAAGATCTGTTTGTCTGCATCACATATGGAGGCCTAGTCCACCTGCAATGTCACCTTCTGGAATGGGACACAGCTATTTAAAGGAACCAATCTATTCTCAAGACTAAGAGACTGACTAAACAAGACATGAGATAATATATTTAAATTTACTTTTTTCTGTTTATCCCAATGTATCTATCTTTTGTCTATTTCTAACAACCTCTAATCCAAATCTCTCCAAAGCCATTAGTTTGGCTTTTAATATGTAAAATGCTTTTAAGGTTTTAAAGTGGAGATAGAAGTAAATAAAAAATATTTTACTCCAAAATATATTTCTTTAACATATTCTGAAGTGATCTTGAAAATCTGTCTTTTGTGGGAAAATTTTGCATCTGTAGATCTGTAGAGGACTTGCATTCATGCAGCCAGCCCTTCCCTTGTCTGGATCTAGGAGAGATTAACTGAGAGTTTGATACTTTTAAAGTACTGAAAATAAACATTCAGCATCTAAATTCTCTTAGGGCTGTACCAATGAGGTTTCATCTACATAATAAGTCCACTTTGCTAGCCAAGACTCTTCTGTTTTCTCTCCCATAACCTGTCTTAGAACTATTAATAAAACCTGGCCGCGGCCATGCTCTGAGTCTGCATTCTTTCCGTAACCTTCAATGTTATATAAGCAGTTATACCCCAATGGGGAGTTGAGTCTTTATTCTGAAGTCTCCCATGTATAAATGTTACATAAATTTGTATGACTTTTCTCTTATTTATCAATCGATCTCATGTCAGTGATGGTTAGCAAAACCTCAGGGGGCATTTGTTCCCTAAACTAGGTATCATAGAGTGGCTGTATCTAGACTTGACCTCAAATCAAGCAGAACTTCCATAATTAGGTACCGGTTTTACTTTCAATGTGAAGGGTTAAAGTGAAACCCAGAAAGCGAAAACCCACGAAGAAACCTGCTCCAAAAGTAAATTCATCAACCCACACAGAAGTGAAACAAATATTTTTGTAAAGTCTGAGATATCATTTCTGTTTTTCTTAGAAATGTATAACCAGTGAATTTAGCATCCAACAATGAAAACTCAACACCAAGAAGACTTTTTGGGTCATGAAGAGAATGTTGGCCTGTAAGTCCAAAGACCTGGGCCCCAGATTTTACTCTGCCCAAGAATCTATAAAACTTGGGACACGTTAATTTCCTCTCACAACTCCATTTTCTTGAATTGTTTTTAAAAATGGGGTTGGATTAAATGAAACTTTATGTTTTTTAACGTCTCAGCTGTTTGACTGTGTGAACAGTATTTAATGACTTCTAAGTCGTTATCTATTAAATGATACACATAGTACAGCCCCTGTTTACTTCAAGGGAATATTGTGACAGTAGATAAAAATATCAAAAAAGCTTTGAAAATTTGATCGGATATGAGAACTATATTATGATTTCATGTCTTTTGTCATTCATAAACTACATGAGGCTTAACATGAGGACATAAAAAAAAATGAGAGAAATCTTGGTGACACTGAAGAGAAATAAATAGAAATGTAATGGTTGAGAAGGTGAACCTAAAATAATTGATGAACAGAAAAGAGAAAATATATGATAAGTTCTTTTCTAAATCTATTCTTTTGTGATATTATCACCTTGAGATTTTAATATAAGGACAGTGATTGTCAAGATGCTGTGTCCTTCCTTCTCTTAGCAAACTTTATTGTTTTCTTCTCTTAGCAAACTTTGTTAAGCAAACTGATCAATTAACAAAGTTTGCTAAGAGAAGGATGGACACCACATACAAACTTGGATTTCACCCAACAGTGATTCAGGAAGCACTGTGTTAACTAAACTTTCTTCATAGTTTAGTAGCTAGCTGAAATTTCTGTGGTCTCAGTCTTCATACAAAAATTCTTATGGAAATGAGTTCTCTATATAATTTGTTTATCATAACTTGTGGTTGAACTCAACAAAGTTGAAAAGGGGGATAATTAAGGGTGGTAAAGGTATATGTGGAAACCAATCAAACTTAATTTAATCTCAGCATCATAATGTTCTGAAAACATCAAGAAACTGGAGAACTGCAATCTTGATTCAAAGAATTACTTGGTTTTTAAATAGCAATTAGCTGGTTTCTACTCAAATATAATGTGGCAATTTTTAACAACCTTGAAGAGTGACCATACTTGCTATGTTTCTAGATATGAGGAAATAACGTTCAATCTGTTTTGGAGATGAAGCTGATTAAAAGGCAGTGTTCTTGGCAGTGTTCAGTAAGTTCTCTTATATATGTAGGCATTCATTAACTGCAGAAGTTCATTAAACAACTCCATGATAATGAAATTTATTTTAACTTAGTGATTTTTGAGAATGAGAAAGTTGAGATAAAATATTGACTACTTATTGTGGTTTTAAAGCATGAGGAAAAGGAAAAAATTGAGTGATTTAAATTAAGAGAAGATCAGGACTAACATGATAGTTTTGGGGCCTCTAAATTATTGGTCTAAGGATTATCTTGACAGAAGCAGAAGGCGGAATTCCCTCTTCTCTAGCCTCAAATTATTAAAGCAGTTCTAGTTTGTCTTATTTGTTTGGGAGTGGGTATGTACCTCCTATAAGCTCTATTGGAAGAAAACATATTGCTAAGATTTCACATTCAAAAAAAACTTATTTAGTGTTTAAAGGATATGTCTGATTAAATGCTGTGTTTAACATTTCTACTCAAGATGTAACCTTTCTGAATTTTAATTCTCTGTGTACCATTTATGCTAGGTGTCACTTTAAATCAATATTTCTAATCCTTCCATTTATTTGTATAATAATAATAATGTTAACTAATAATTATTAAGAAGTTAACATTTCAGGTATTATTCTAAGTGCTTAACATGTATCTGTTTAATCCTCAGGACAATGCTATATGGTAAAAATTATCATTATAATTTAATGAAGGAGTCTTTCAGAATTTATAAACTCCCCTAGCTAAGAATATTAATAGATGACCTGAGATTTGAATCCATAAAGCCTGATCACTCTAGCTGGCACCTTTAACCCTTATATATCACTGTTTCTCAAGATATTGGAGAGAGTGATAGTATTGCTTTATCATTGCCTGAACTGTAATACAAACTATCACTTGCATGTATTGTGTATCCAGTATATTGTAGGCCCACTACAAACAACTAATTTAATCTTCATACCACTACCTTATTATTTAAATGTACAAGCTGTGGAAAAATAAAGTATCTTAACAGAAACAAGGTAATGAATGAATGAAAGAATCAGGATTTTGATAAGGTGTTTTGATTCCATGCCTAGTAACTCTTTCTGCTGTGCCATTTTTCTCTCCTATATTCCCTGTTATAATTCTAGTAACGTACTTATTGAAGGCAAAATGATGTGCATCAGTTGAATATGTCTTCTTCGTAATACAAGGATTGTTATACATTTATGAAGGTGATTTAATATGTTCACTAGAATTTTAACCCTTAGCTGCACATTAGTATTCATTGGTTAATTACATAGGAGTCTGAAAACAACTAAATCATTAATTTCGGAGAGTGAAGCAGAACTAGAAAAATATTGTTTTGCTTTTTAAATATCATTTAAGTAATTTAACATTAATATACTATCTTAATTCAATACATAAATGATTGAAAAAGTAAATGGATAAGCTAAGAAATCAAAAGGGGGATTGATAAGTAAGAATGGATTGATTAGTCCATTGTGAAACGTTAATCAAATGCCTGCACATATTGTTACTTATTCAAACTGTACTCACATTTGGAATCAATTAGCCTCTGGAGTTTGAAAGCCGGTTTCTACCAATCCGATCCATGGGGATACCTAATCGCCTTTTTGGATGATCTACTGCTTTTCTGAAACAAACCAAGGAGGACATTTTTAAGCTAAAGTGCAAGTTATTGATTATTATTTTTGTTCTTTTATTTTATGCAGATATGGGGGCTTTCCTTGGGAGTTTTAATGAACATGATAGTTCCCACTCGCCAGTACCCACTATGTGCCAGACACTAGCTCATAATTTCCAAATCTGTGGAAGCAGATACTATTAGAAATTATCTCCATTTTACATATGAGGAAACTGAGGCTTAGAGAACTTATCCAAATTCAAAAAGACACAACCAAAAGCCAGTTCTTATCAGCATACTAATCTGCCAATTTAGTGCTTTAGTTTGGGAAAATTCTTTCCCCCATCAAATTTTATTTTTCTGGGCCAGGCGCGGTGGCTCATACTTGTAATTCCAGCACTTTGGTGGGCCAATCTAGTCACCAGAGTCTACAGAAGTAGCCAATGACTGATGAAGAGTGAGTCAGAGAGCAGTAATCTGAGAGGAATTTAACCATTATGGCTGGTTTTGAATGGAGCCATGAATCAAGGCTTGGATGATGAATCAAGGAATGCTGTGGCTCTAGGTGGGTATTTTTTTTTTTTAAGACAGGGTCTTGTTCTGTTGCCCAGGCTGGAATGCAGGGTGTGATCTCGGTTTACTGCAACCTCCGCCTCCTCGGCTCAAGCGATTCTGCTGCCTCAGCCTTCTGAGCAGCTGGGATTACTGAGTAGCTGGGATTATAGGTACCCACCGTCACTAATAATTTTTGTATTTTTAGTAGAGATGGGGTTTCACCATGTTGGGCAGGCTGGTCTCAAACTCCTGACCTCAAGCAATCCATCCGTCTCGGGCTCCCAAAGTGCAGGGATTACGAGCATGAGCCACCACGCCAGGCCTGCTAGTTCTTGAAAGCAAATGGGGATCTTGGTCCTTCCGTTGTAAGGAACTGAATTCTCCCAACGACGTGAATGAAGGGAAGTGAAAAACCAATCCTTCCAGGTGTTTGCAGGACTTGTGAAAAAGGGAAGGAAATAGCAGCTGGGGAAAGCAGTCACATGATTCCTGCACTGATTCTCCAAAGCCCCTTTAGAAATAGATGTCGGGAAAACACAATCCTTTTACTTTTTAAAAGATAAGTATGATTAAAACAGAACATTCACTAGGCTTTTCTTTCTTTCTTTTTTTTTTTTTTTGAGACCCAGTTTTGCTCTTGTTACCCAGGCTGGAGTGCAATGGCACGATCTCGGCTCACTGCAACCTCCGCCTCCTGGGTTCAGGCAATTCTCCTGCCTCAGCCTCCTGAGTAGCTGGGATTACAGGAGTGCGCTACCATGCCCAGCTAATTTTTTGTATTTTTAGTAGAGACAGGGTTTCACCATGTTGACCAGGATGGTCTCGTGATCCACCCGCCTCGGCCTCCCTGGGCCTTTCTTACCAAAATTTGTTTTCTCAAAAATGAAGGTAAATAAATGAAAATGCGTTTTTCTTTTTTCCTTTTACTACAGTTGATCTTTCCCTGCTCAAGCAAATAAGAAGCAGCTGCAATATTGTGGAAAGCAAAATAAATTCTGCTTTTCTGTCCTTTCTTTCCCCTTTTCCCATTCTCTCCTGGCCTTCTTTCCCTCAGGTTTGATCCAAAACGTATTAGAAACCAGGAAATGGAAGATTTGGGCTCTACTTGATTCTTTTACTTATTGATAGTATGACCACCTGCAAGTGTTTTATTCTAAGCTACTCTTTCCTTTTTGATAAAATTCAGATAATACTTGCTATGTTCATCTTCTGGAGCTGTTTATTCACTTAACATACTTATTTGTTAAGTAATATTTGACTGTTTCATCCATAGCCATGTGTTATCCACATTTAACCAAGTGTTATGTGTTGTTCTCTGCACTGGGGATACAATGGTGAATAAGACCTAGGTTACTTCTCAGTGTTCACATTTTACACTGAAAAGAACTAATGAGGTAATACATAGAAAAACATTTCATGTATTTCAACTGGTACTAATTTTTCCCACCAGTCTAGTCCAGTGGTTTTTCTTTTTCTTTCTTTTTTTTTTTTTGAGACAGAGTCTTGCTTCATTGCCAGGTGCCAGGCTGGAGTGCAGTGGTGTGATCTCTGCTCACTGCAACCTCTGCCTCTCGGGTTCAAGCAATTCTCCTGCCTCAGCCTCCCAAGTAGCTGGGACTCACCACCATACCTAGCTAATTTTTGTATTTTTAGTAGAGACAGGGTTTCACCATGTTAAACAAGATGATCTCTATCTCTTGACCTCATGATCCGCCTGCCTCGGCCTCCCAAAGTGCTGGGATTACAGGTATGAGCCATTATGCCTGGCCAGTCCAGTGGTTTTTCAAACAATTTGTAGCTATTTTTATAAACAAAAGCTTTATAAAAGAGAACAATATCTGAAAAGTTAAGAATTGTCCCAGTAAAAAAGTATCCCTCCAACTCCATAGACAGCAGCCCCTGACAGACTTTCCAGAAACACACCAGGTTCCTCATAGCAGAGGTTAAGTGAAAATCATTGGTCAAGTGGATAAAATAGTAACTCATGATTTTACTCTAGCAATAAATTCATAATTACTTTGATTCATCTTATGAAATTGAGGATTGGTTGCAAATGCTTACAGATATCTGGAAATCAAAGAAGAAAAATAAATAAAACAAATATATATTTATATAAATCAAGTCAATATTTTACATTTTTACTACTAATACAAAATAAAAATAATTTTCATAAAGCACATAATCAGAAACCATAACAGCTAAGTTAAATACTTTCTATACAATCTATATCCATTCAGAAGTGAAACAGCAAGCTAGTAATTGTTTTAACATGATTTTGAATATGAAGTATATATACATATGTATAATGGTACTACATTCTAAACACCTGCACTGACATGAATACAGTGTATAAAAATTAATGTTGGATAGAAAATATAATCTTAAAATTAAAAGGCAAAGCTGTACTTTTTGGCTTTCTAGTCCCTCTTGTGACAAAATAATGGTATGACATGGCTTATATTTTATTGCATTTAAATGGAAAATAAGCCACCTTTTCCATTCCATAAGTAGTTTAAGGATATACAATATCTATCAAACTAACATAATGACAATGATTAGATTGTTTATTTTAAATGCAGTTTTAATTTAACACTAAAATCTAAACTTCCTATGTGAAACAGGATTTTCTTGAACATTTATAATCTTGGATAATTCCATTTCTAAAGGTTTTTACATTAAGAAAAAAGCAGTTAGAAAAATGTATTTGGCTGGATGCCGTGGCTCATGCCTGTAATCCCAGCACTTTGGGAGGCCAAGGTGGGTGGATCTTGAGGTCAGGAGATCGAGACCATCCTGGCCAACAAGGTGAAATTCCATCTCTACTAAAATTCAAAAATTAGATTGGCATGGTGGTGTGCACCTTAAACCCCAACAATTCAGGAGGCTGAGACAGGAGAATCACCTGAACCCAGGAGGTGGAGGTTGCAGTGAGCCAAGATTGCACCACTGTACTCCAGCCTGGCAACAGAGCAAGAGTCAATCTCAAAAAAAAAAAAAAAAAGAGTTATAAATTTCAAATATCTTCTTCCATCTGTGATTCAACTTCTTTATTGTGTTTTTTATAAACATCTTTGATGTTTTAAAACGTCCATATTTTTGCATCTCATGAATAAATCATCTCTACCCTAATATTATGAAGATATTTTCCTATGTCATAAAATATTTTTATAGTTTTGCCTTTCACATTTCAGTTTTTAATACGTTGAAATTAATTTTTGCAAGGCACAGTGGCTCGCATCTGTACTCCAGCAGCTTGGGAAATTGAGGAGGGAATATCCTTTGAGTCCAGGAGTTCAGACCAGACTGCAAAATATAGTGAGATCCCATCTCAAAACAAAATAAACAAGAAAAAAATTTAATTTTTATTTATAGGGTGAGTAAAAAATCATACTTCTTTTTAAAAATCTACATTTACGCCTAATCATTTAGAAATTTTAGATTCAGCTTATCAAATTCCATAGAAAATCCTATTGCAATTCTGACTAGAACAGTGTTGAATCTCAGTATTCATTTAAAAGAGAATTGAAATCTTTATGATATTGAGTCTTACTAACCAATACCATTTATTTAGATTATTTTTAACCTCTTTACATAAATTGTTAAAATTTTCTCCATAAAGACCTTTTTGTTGTTGTAATTGGCATCATTTAAGAATATGTGTTATAGGCAGTTTTTTTTTTGTTTTTTTTTGAGATGGAGTTTCACTCTTGTCGCCCAGGCTGGAGTGCAATAGCGCGATCTCGGTTTACTGAAAACTCCGCCTTCTGGGTTCAAGCAATTCTCTGCCTCAGCCTCCTGAATAGCTGGGATTACAGACTTCCACCACCATGCCCGGCTAATTTTGTATTTTTAGTAGAGACGGAGTTTCACCATGTTGGTCAGGCTGATCTCAAACTCCGGACCTCAGGTGATTTGCCCACCTCGGCCTCCCAAAGTGCTGGGATTACAGGCGTGAGCCACTTTGCCTGGCTGTAGGCATTTTTAATAGTGTGCCTTATTTGGATAAAAAACATTTCCTTCTATTATCAACTTACTAGTGATTTCAAAGATGAGGGTTTAGCTTTATTGAATGCTTTTTCTGCATCTAGAGAGATGATGTGCTTTATCTTCAGTTTGTTAATTCAATTGATTTTCAAAGTAAATTAAGCTTACATTGTATTTTTTGTGATGAACAACATGATAATGGTATTTTAAAATATGTTGCTGGATTTGTTTTGTTAAGTTTTTTTTTTTTTGGTAGTAATTTTTTATCTGTAGTCCTGAAGTTTTCTTTTCTTGTTTTCTCCATATGTGATTTTGATGTTTAAATAATGTTATTCTCATTAAATGAGTTAAGAATTGTACCTTCTTTTTTCTTTTTTTAAATAAAGATGGGGTTTCACTACTATGGCCAGGCTGGTCTTGAACTAGTGACCTCAGGTGATCCACCCACCTTGGCCTCCCAAAGTGCTGGGATCACAGGCGTGAGCCACCGCGCCTGGCTGAGAATTGTACCTTCTTTTTGGTTATTCCTTGTTATTTATTTAATCACACTGTAGGTTGACAACATGTTTTGTATGATAACTCTACCTTTAAAATTCGTAAGGCTTATTTTACAGACCAGCACTTTATTTAAAAATTCCATGTGTAAATGTTGATTAATTGTGCTTAATAGGTGTTTCAGGTGTCATTAAAACTTCCAATCCTTCAATTTGTTGGATACGACAATTTTTACTGATCCTGACTATGGTTCTGAGTGCTAAAGAAAGAAACTTGCAATCGGAGTATAGAAAATGTTCCTTAAAATTAATAGTCTGATTTTACTGCTGCCCTTAAAAGGGCACTAAAATGCTACGCCTCCTTTAAGAAAAACACAGAACTCCACCAACACTGAGCAGGATCCAAAATGGGAGAAAACAGTAATAGCTAAAAAGGAATGTTCTTTCAAATAGTTTAGTAATTTAGTAAAACAGAAATTAATTATGATAGCATAAAGCTTACATAAGTGTACTAGCCAGGCTCCAAGATGGCCCCCAATAATTCTATCATTGTGTAGTATCCTTCCATATTGAATAGGGCTGACTTCTCCAATCAATAGGCTGTTGTGGAAATGACCACTGTTGGAAGCAATCAATGAAGGCTATTGCAGCTTCTGCCTCACTTTGTTGGATCGCTCACTCTGGGGGAAGCCGGCTGCATGCTAACAGCCCTGCAGAGAGGTTTACATGGCAAAGAGTTAAGGCCTCTTGCCAACAGCCAGTGAGGAACTGAGACTTCTTGCCTTTAGCCAAGTGAGTGGGCCATTTTGGAAGTGAATACTCCAGTATAACTTTCAGATGACTGAAACCCTGGCCAACATGTCACTGTAACTTTGGGAGAGACCCTGAGCCAGAAAAAAAAAACAGTCAAGCTTTTCCTGGATTTCCAATGCACAGAAACTGTGTGAAAACAAAACAAAAAAAAGTTTACTGTTATCAATTTTAGGTAATTTATTGCATAGCAATAGATGTCTAATACCATGAGATTCACAGTGCTCTGAGATTCCATGAGAGAAGAGACCACACCCAATTTGAGGGTTCTAGGAAAAACGTAAAAAACTTAGGAAAAACTTAAGGAGCATGTAGAAAAAAATAAAACAAATGATCATCTATAAATCTTGCAATCTTGGCTACTGCAATTTAAAATTAAAATGCAAAACTAAGAAATGTTTACACTAGGATAGATATCACTATGTACAGCCTTGGAGGGACTGACATGTGAGAACAGACCAAGATGAAGGACTTGGCAAGAACCTGTGAAGGATGAGAAGGAAGTGCACAGGGCCATGTTAAAATTTAAAGCCATTTGCCTTTTAAATTCGAATTCTGGAATGATAGGATGAAGGATCACATGAAATCTGAATGGTGATATGGTTTTAAGGAACCAAAACATAATGCCTTTTTTTTCTCAAGTTCACATTCAGAAACAGTAGACAAAATGTCATTTTTATTACTGATCAAGCCGAATATAAAATGTGGCTTTATGTCTGCATTTCATAGGGCTCCCTGTTGTTTTCTCTCTGTATTAGACAGACCTCTATTACTAGTCATTGTTTTCCAATAAAAAGAGGAAGGAAACAGATCAGCTGAACATGCTCAACTACTCCTCCCAAACTGACCAATCGGAGAAGTGGCCATTCCTCCCCTGGGAAGGAGTGAATAAATGACAGGCAAAAGCCAACTTATTTACTAATAGGAGTTTCATCATATTGAGGATGGAAATAATTTGTTCCCACCTAATAAATGGGGTAGTTTCCAATAACAAAAGAAAGTGTTAATTCACTTAGCAGAAAGTTGACTTTCACTCCTGGAATTCTGTCTCAAAAGAAATAATTCACTTTTATGATGATGGTGCTGACTAGGCATAATGTCAGCTTCTGATGTATTCTTTCAAGGCATCGGCCACATGGACAGGCATCCAGAAAGAAACCATGCGTACGGGAATCACATAATGAGATTTAAATGACTGTATTGGCATGCTTAATTTGGAAATGACAGTAGATGAGGCAGGAAAACAGAGTCTGCAGGCAAGGAACCTAAGGCCAACTCACACTTCTGCTATGGCAGAAAATATCCTCTCTGTAGGGTGTGCCCAGTAAATGACTTTGTAACTTTACTTCATCCCTTCATTTACATAGGGCATACACCAAGTAACTAATGGAATCCTTTAGAGGGCATTTAAACTCCCCAAAATTCTATGATGGGGCCCTTGAGCCCCTATGCTTAGGCTTGCTCCCACACTGTGGAGTGTACTTTCATTTTCAATACATTTCTGCTTTTGTCGCTTCATTCTTTCCTTGCTGTTTGTGCGTTTTGTTTAATTCTTTGTTGAAGATGCCAAGAACCTGGACACCTCCACCAGTAATACAGCGTTATCATTTAAGGCAGAGAGGCTCTCCATTTGCTTGGCTCATGAACCTTGGGGACCTATGAAACTTATAAACTTCTATTCAAATGGATTTATACAAAAATATCCTGTAGAATGTTCTTTTGGGGGTTAGGGTGTGTAATGTACATTGCAAAGCCTATCTATGGAATTGAGTATTATCCCTTTTGGGAGAAAGTTTTTTTTTTTAAAGATGGGATTTCACCATGTTGGTCAGGCTGGTTTTGAACTCCCGACCTCAGGTGATCTGCCCGCCTTGGCCTCCAAAGTGCTTGGATTACAGGTGTGAGCCACCATGCCTGGCCAGGAGAAAGTTTTAAAGCTTCATAGGTAAACTGGGTTGGGAGGAAAGGTAAAAGGACTGTGGTCTTGAGCTGAGCTGAGAAGAGGCATGCAGTAAAGAACAGTCACTGGCAAGAATGGCCCGAGATCATTCTGGTCAAAGGCATTTCCCATTGTGTAAGAAGGCAGTGCTTAAAAGGGCAGCACAGTCTTGTGAAAGAACATAGAATCTCCTCAAACTCACTAGGCCACAAGGGAAAAGTTAAGTCCAGGAACTGGGTCAGTATTACTGCCTTCCTTTGGTTTCTAAACTGACAGCTCTAGTTCCACAACCTCGTATCACAGCCTCATTTCCTCTACTCCCTCTCTTCACATGTTTACTTTATTTACGTAAAATGTAGATTTACTGAGCCTGAGAGAATGCATAAATGACTTTTCCCTTTACTTCCTCTTTTCACATGTAAAATGTAGATTTACTGAGGCTAATCAGAGCCTCACAGAATGGAAGCATCTGCCTTCCTTCCTGCCCTCCCTGACTTTTCCCCCATCCTGCATGCTCTCTCTCCCCTTTGGAATAAGCACAAGTCACAGGTGCTCCTGGAACTCGGATTTTTTTCCGGGGGAGTATCTTCAACTTTGGCCAAATCTACCTCTATTGATTGAGAAATGCCTCAGTCACATTTTGGTTAATCCTGAATCCCTTTTCTGTGTTTCTCACACCTGAAATGAAGCCCATTTTCAACTACTTCCTCTGGAGATTACCAAATAACAGCTAAAAAGAAAAGCATAAACCTTGAGATGCCTTGATTGGCCTAGTTCTGTGGCATTTCTTCACAACAAATTAGAAAGAAAATAAAATGTTAGAATTTTTAATTTTAATCTTTGGGATTTTTGTCAAGAAGAGCAATCATATCTAACAAATTGAATCGGGCACTGCTATTCTCAACTTTAGTCTGAATCTATTGTTATAGTGCATAGCTGTACTGGGGGTATGAACATCACCAGGGCAAAAGAGGGCCCCCACACCCCACCAGCAAAGTCAGGTGACCATCAAGCTATGGTCAGGCATTTGTCACACTGCCTCTCTAAAATAATAATTGGTCACAGCCAGCACCAGGAAAAGACAGTTTCTCTATAGATAGGAAATATCTGAAACAGATGATCAGCAACTTCCTGATAAGATCTCAGGAGTTGGGTGAGTGGGCTTAAGTATACACATTAAGAGGTAAAATGGTGGTGTTTAAATGGTACATGACCTTCTAGGGGCATTCCATTGAAAAAGGGATGCAAGATGCCAGAAGTGGGTCAGCATATAAAACCCTAAGTCCAAGGTCAAACAAGGCACATGACCTCCAATATGCCCACTTGGCTTTCTTCCAAGTGTACTTTACTTTTCATTCCTGCTCTAAAGCTTTTTTTGTTTTTGTTTTTTGAGATGGAGTCTCGCTCTGGAGCCCAGGCTGGAGTGCCGCGGTGCGATCTTGGCTCACTGCAACCTCTGCCTCCCATGTTCAATCGATTCTCCTGCCTCAGCCTCCACAGTAGCTGGGACTACAGACACGTGCCAAAAATGGTTGGCTAATTTTTGTATTTTTAGTAGAGACGGGTTTTCACTGTGTTGGTCCGACTGATCTCCTGTCCTTGTGATCCACCCCCCTTGGCCTCCCAAAGTGTTGGGATTACAGGCTTGAGCCACTGCACCCGGCTGCTCTAAAGCTTTTTAATAAACTTCCACCTCTGCTGTAAAACTTGCCAAGGTCTCTTCTGCTTTATAACCCTCAATGGAAGTCTTTCTTCTGAGGAGGCAAGAAGTGAGGTTGCTGCAGTCCCGTTAGGATAAAAATCCACCTATCATGGATACAATAATTCTTTTTTTTTTTTTTTAAATTGAGACCGAGTCTCGCTCTGTTGCCAGGCTGAAGTATAGTGCTGCAATCTCCGCTCACCGTAACCTCCGCCTTCCAAGTTCAAGCGATTCTCTTGCCTCAGCCTCCCGAGTAGCTGGGACTACAGGCATGCACCCCCACACCTGGCTAATTTTTTGTATTTTAGTAGAGACGGGGTTTCACCATGTTGGCCACGATGATCTCAATCTCCTGACCTCGTGATCTGCCCGCCTGGGCCTCCCAAAGTGCTGGGATTACAGGTGTGAGCCACTGCGCCAGGCCGGTTACAATGATTCTGAAAGTATTCATTTAATGGATACATGTTCTACGTGAATCTCACTGTTCCTGGCCTTTGACAAATATCTTATTCACACAGAGCTTTAATTATTTGTAGAATGTAGCTTAAAACAAATTGACTTTTCCCTCGACTTCCTCATTTCACGTGTAAAAGGTAGATTTACTTAGGCTAACCAGAGCCTCACGAGAATGTAAGCATCTGCCTTACTGTCTGCCCTCCCTGCCATTTTTCCCCTCCTGCCTGCTCTAGTAGCTTTGCAGAAAGCTAAGTTTTACAAAGAAATTAAGTGTAAAGTCATGGCCTTGGAGTTAAACAATCTGGCACAGAACTTATATCTACATAATCTCAGGGAAATCATTTTATCTCTCTGAAAACATAATAAAATGTGGATCATAATGTCAGAGGCATTTGAACCAGAGTGACTCCACCTTGAATAGGGGCTGGGTAAAATGAGGCTAAGACTTGCTGGACTGCATTTCCAGAAGGTTAGGCACTTTAGTCAGAGGGTGTTTACAATTAAGAAAACAAGTTAATAATGTTTATGGCACAGACCCAGGACTTAGCAAGCCCAGGAAATTTCCTGATGTTGAAGGACTATGTTAACTTCTCTTACCGGGCCCACAAGGGACGTGGTTTCTAAGGCAAGAACTTCCCAGCGCCATGCCTCCTTCCACCTCCCCACCCGGGAACCTAAGTTCTTGCAGGCTGGGTAAAATTCCAGGTAAGCTTAATTTGCTCAGAAAGCCCGCCAAAAGCCCTGGAAGGAGGGGCTCTGTTGTGGGCCCAAGCAACCAATGTGGGATCAAAGTTAAAGATCAATCACTCCAGAGGAAGTCTGAAAGAACTCCTTTCATTGGACAAAACCATGAATGAAGCGGGAATAACTTCAAAGTTAAAACCCCACTGCCCCTTACCTGCGTGGACTCCTTCTCGGGATATCCTCCCACCGCAACGTGGGAGCCGTCTCTCCCTCTCTCCCTTTGCGGATTTTCCTCTCTGGGATGCCCTCTCACAACAGCGTGGAAACTCTCTCTACTTCTCTCTCTTTTTCTCTCTGCCTAATAAATTCTCTCTGCAAGACTCTTTGGGTCCGATATTTACTTGATTGGTAAGCTCACCTCTCTGCCAGGGCCTCTTTCCCATTCCTGGGGCCAGGGAGCCCAGGAACCTCAGGCACATCAACTGGGTGGGGGTGCTGAGCTCCGTCCTGCGACCCGGTTACAACATCACTATATCTTAAAAACAAAAACATTCTTAGTTTAAAAATAAGTTTCACTTTAAAGATAATATAAATTATTGCGGAAGACAGTAGTTACACAAAGATTAACAATCCTTTGTCACAAGTCCTTGTAGTAGTGCACATCTCCCCAAGGATATATATATATATATATATTGCTTTATGATCTTATATATAAACAAGCATTATACTTAAAGCGGATGCATTCCTCCTCTTGCTTTTGAGCCTTACTCTGTCTATGGACTAGCCATTTTTTTGTTCCTTTTCTTCTCTAATAAACTTGCTTTCACTTTACTCTTTGGACTCACCCCAAATTCGTTCTTGTGTGAGATTCAAGAACCCTCTCTTGGTGTCTGGTTCGGGACCCCTTTCTGGTAACAATAATACCTCCTTCTTAGGCTGTGATAGAGATAGAGACTTTTTAAAAAGGAATGTACCAGAATGTTAAAATGGGATTCTTTATATCTCAGGTTTTGGCTGTGACTTAAAAAGAGTAACCATGTAGGAAGTATTTCCTTTTGCATTCCAAAGTGAGGTGCTGAACTTATGTGGTATTTCCAAAGGAGGTTGCTACAAGCTGATTTTTTCCAACTTCAATCCAATAAAAGGATTCATATTTAATATTTCAGAAAGGGAGAATTTCTTGGGAGCAAGTTATTAAAAACCATAGCACTTCCCCTCTTTCTTCATATAGGGAAAGGGCTTTGAGGAAAACACTTATAGAGTTTCAAATACACCCATTGAAGCATAGTGAACCTAATAAAATAGTGTCTATGCAATCTAAAGGGCAAGAAGCTGTGAGAATTGGCTTGATATTAGAGCGAAGAGATGACTGCACCAAGAACAGCCTCATTTTCAGTAATCAGAGTCAAGGTTGTGGGTTTTCTGAGGGCAGATGTAGAGCATGTGAATAGAGTCAGCTTGGGTCAATTACAAATGGGACCTTGCCCCCAGGGCTTTCTGCCAGGGCTGATGGATGAAGCAAACTCAGCAGGATGCTGATGGTGGTATCAAATGCAGACTAGAGAACAGGATGAGGATGAGGAACTTAACCAACCTGCCAGAAGAGTATTATTGGAGGTAAGGATGTCTGAGAGTTTTGTGACTCCCAGAAACATTCCATGATGAGTCAGCTTTGAGCATTCACCAAAGCCAGAGGGCACTAAGACAGATTATGATATTATCAGTCAGGTAAGACTTTGTTTTACTTCTCTGCATGCAACTCCATCCCCAATTCTGGAGGAGGTAGCCTACAGTGGTAGGGGAAAGTGTGAATATAAACTAGCCACAGGCTCCTTCCCACTGTAGCCTTCCAGCAGGAATCGGGTCCAAGCTGAAGAAAATAGAAGCTTTGTGGGGCGCGGTGGCTTATGCCTGTAATCCTAGCACTTTGGGAGGCTGAGGCAAGCGGATCACGAAGTCAAAAGTTAGAGACCAGCCCAACCAATATAGTGAAACCCCATCTCTACTAAAAATAAAAAAATTAGCTGGGCATGGTGGCATGAATCTGTAATCATGGCTACTCAGGAGGCTGAGGTGGGAGAATCGCTTGAACCTGGGAGGCAGAGGTTGCAGTAAGCTGAGATTGCACCACTGCACTCCATCCTGGGCAGCAGAGCAAGACTCCATCTCAAAAAAAAAAAAAAAAAAAAAAAAAAAGAAAAGAAAAAGAGAAGCTTTATTAATATTTATGGTTTAGGGTCACATATAAGAACGATTATTTGAATTACTGTTATATAGTTATTTTTCTAATAAAGGTTACCAGAAGGATGCTTATCATTTCCATGCGACCAGTTTAGCCATTATCACCTGCCTTTGGGATTATTCAAGGGTGGGGAACAACAACTCCCATTGAGTGGGTTGGAATGCATGGGGATGGGAAAAAAAGCTGTTTTTTCTGATTATTTCTGATTATGTCCTATGGAGTTTTTCTCTTTAAATTAGGCGTTATAATAACAATATTCTGAAGCAAAGTGTCTCTTGATCTAATCTGACAGGATGTATGTAATTTTGCTGGCTGTCTTCCCTCCACTCTCAGATTTATGCTGCCTTTTCTCACCCTACTTTCAGCCTGAACTTTTTGGAGACTGAACTTTTTGGAACACAAAAATGTTCCTGTGCTCTCTCGCTTCGGTATGGATTAAGCAGTAGGTGATTTGGGGAAGAGAGAATAGAGGAAGAGCAGGAGTGAGGTCAGGATAATTTTCTCCTGGCTACTCCTTGCAAGACCTCTTCCAGTGAGGTATGCTCATGAACAAAAGTCACTACTTTTCTGAAGGCATCTGAAAGTCTCTGACTCTCTGATTTTTGGAAACCTCTTCCTTTCCTGTCTTTTCAGGCCATCCTGGGCTGATGTGCCATCCATTATCATCTGCCCTGTACCCAGAGTTTTGTAAATAGTCTTCCTTTGACTGGGAAGACTTCCTTCCTCCTCAAATTTCCTATTTTAAAGGTGACACCTAATTATTATTGTGGGAACCCTAACACAATAGCATTCCTTGCTTTACTGTCCTAAAATATTAAATGGGAGAATTCAAACAATAAGAGTTACACAAACATTTAATAGTAATTAAACACAAATATTATTTGCAAGACATCTTTAGTGTTGTGTGAAGGAGTGAGAGAAACATCATTTAGAAAAATTCTAGGCCAATCATCAATATCTTCTAATATTAAGGAGTCATTCAGATAGTAGATACACTTTTTCCAGAAATAAGGCCAGGTGCAGCAGCTCCTGGCTGTAATCCCAGCACTTTGGAAGGCTGAGGTGGACAGATCACTTGAGATCAGGAGTCCCGACTACTCAGGAAGCTGAGGCAGGAGAATCGCTCGAACCCAGGAGGATCCTGCCACTGCACTCCAGCCTTGGTGTCAGAGCGAGAGTCCGTCTCAGAAAAAGAAAACAGAAATAGAATGATAACTTCAGACTTTAAACAAGTAAATGGAAACGAAGAAAATATTTTGGACTTCAAAGTATAGTTGAGTTAGTGTTGCCTGAGAATAGAAGTCATTTGCACATGAATCAGAAAATGAAGCTAGTGTCCTATTCAGGTAAAAATATGTTGAGCAATGCAAAATAGGAAACAACAGGTGTTTCATTCTATTCCTCATATGTTTTTGACATATTGAGTCATTTTCTTGGCCTTATCATGTGATTAATTTATTTACTCTTCTACTAGGTCTAATCTGCTGTTTATCTCATTGTTTAGTTTTCAAAGGAATTTATTATAAAATAGTTCAGACTTATGAAAACAGAATAGTGTAACAAAATCCCATCATTCTAAGTCGACAATTACCAATTTATTGCAAATCTTACTTCATCTATGCCACTCCCATTCCTGTATTATTATTTCTGTATTTATCTTTCGTTGTTTTCTACTTCTGCGATATACAAAACAAATTTATATTTGCTTTAAGAACAAAAAGAGGAATTTCTCTATTTATTAAATATTCCTGATTAAAAAAAATAAGATAAAAACTTTCATATTTAAATATTTAACTGAGATATCACTCTCATTTTAAAGTCCCGTACAATTTTCATATTTAAAAGTAAATAATAGTTCATTAGCATCATCAAATAGTTACTGTTCCATCCACAATTGTCTCTTACCTGTATTAATTTTAAAAGGATCATTGTTCAAATCAGGACCCATAAAACATTTGAACTGGTTAAGAAATCCCTCCACTTTAGTCTTTATAATCCCATTCCCTTTCCAGCTGATTTTTAATTCCTATATAATTTATGGAAGAAACTGGATTAATTGTCCTGTAGCTTCCCACTGTCTGGATTGTGCTATTTGCATTCCTGTAGTAACTCTTAAGTCATTTCTTTCTTTCACATTTCCTGAAATTGGTAGGTATAGATCTAGAGACAAGACTGTTTTTGACAATACTATTTTATAGGTAGTGCTGGGTTCTTTTATCAGGTGGCATATAGTTACTTGCTGTTTTTTTCTTGTGATGCTAACAGCAGTTAATATTAACTGTCTAGATCCATCATATTAATTAGGGTTTGCAAAATAGAAATTTTCTAATTACATCTTTTTTTTATTTTTTAGCCAAACTAATTTTATGAAGAGAAATTTCTATCTCATTTACTAATTCTGCAATTTCTTGATTGTTTCAGATGCAAACATTCTATAAAGAGAAAATTCTACCTCCTCTACTATTAGTGGTGAAGATCACACAAGAAAGGTAGGTTTAATGTTCTCTTCATTTATACATTTTCAAGAAATATGAACTGATAACTAGCATTTTCTGAAGATTTTTAAGTCAGAGATGTAAACAGATTTACTGCATTGTAGTTAATGATTTTACTGATGCTCAGATCATCATACTTTAGCTACTCAGAATGTCCTCAGATTGGCTCTTGAGTTCTTTTGACCTGAAATTAAAAATAGCAAGCTTCCTTGCTATCAGGTATAACAAGATATTCAAGCTCACTTTGTGCATTTTCTGCCCCGACTGTTTTTCTGAGGAGGCTTTCTAGATCCTTTAACTAAAAAGTGGTATTGAGAGATGACCATCTGGGCATTAGGGTTGCCAATTTCTTTTGGATTAGTGATTGTTTTTAGGAATTTTAGTGCACAGACTGAATTATAAGTGCATGCTGATATTAATTCAGAAATATAAATTTATATTAATATGAGTGTTTTGTGGAAATTTGAAATCATGCCTTATCAGGTGTTGTGATTTTATTTAAGATGTTCAACTGATAACTTTATTTCATTTTTTCCATGATGTGAATCCTAGTTCTTATTTGCATCAGGAATGACAGACTGGATTATCAAATAAATACATATTTGCTTTATTTCACAATACCAACTCAACAACCTCAGAATAGCAATACCAATGTTATCACCAGTAATATGATTTCTCAAAATAGTTTTAGGTTTTTTTGTCAGGCTTCATCTCATATATTTCACTAGGGATGTATATTCAAATTATTTTATTTTGTCACTTGGTATAAATCTTTTTTGTGCAATAATGCTATTAACTGGAATACATTTTTCTGCTAATTTGTTCCAACTCATATAATGTCTACTAATATTTTAAAGTATTTAGGTACCACATATTAATATTTATTTTTGTTATAACATTATCTAATATACACTTATATGTAATGTATTTAAATGGCTCCAAAGTTAAAGCATGGTACAGCAGGCATTCAGATAATGCCATTTCATTCAATTTCATTTAGTTATAATGTTGATGTGTAGAAAATGTGATTCCTAGTGGGGCTACTGTCTATGTGGAGTTTTCAACTTCTTCTCTCTGTGGGTTTTCTCTAGGTACCATGGTTTCTTCCCACATCCTAAAGATATGCATGTTTGATGTGTGTGCTTGTTTCTGTGGCCTGTCTAAATTGTCCCAATATGAGTGAATGTAGGTGTATATGCCAGTGTGCCCTGAGATGGAATATGTCCTGTCCAGGATCGGTTCCCACCTTGCTCTCTGAGCTGCTGAGATAGGCTCTGGCCACCTGTGATCCTGAACTGGAATAAGCAGATTGGAAAATGAATAAATGAATGAAAACAAATTAGTGTAAGATAAAAATTTGTAAAGTATAGGAGAATAAACATACAAATGCACAACAGTACCTGATATGGTATGAACGTGCTCAATGGCCCACTGTATTTGTTAATACTTGTTTTGGAATTATGAGTAATCAGAGGTGACTTTTACAATTTTCACTCTGCAAACATTTATTTCTTAATTTAATCCACTACCACTGCGACTGCTGTCACTCACTGATTCATCAAGTATTTGGATAATGATCTTACTTATTTTTATTAGTCTTTTTTTTTTTTTTTTGAGATGGAGTCTCACTCTGTCTCCCTGGGCTGGAGTGCAGTGGCAAAATCTTGACTCACTTCAACTTCCACCTTCCAGGTTCAAGTGATTCTCCAGCCTCAGCCTCCCGAGTAGCTGGGATTACAGGCTGCTGCTGCTATGCCCAGCTAATTTTCTGTATTTTTAGTAGAGGCAGGTTTTTACCATGTTGGCAAGGTTGGTCTCAGACTCCTGACCTCATGATTCACCTGCCTCAGCCTCCCAAAGTGCTGGGATTATAGGCTTGAGCCACCGCTCCTGGGCTATTCTTTCTTAAGTGTATGTAAAGCTTATATTTATTTACAAATGGATCCTTATTTAGAAGTTTGGTGATGTTTTTGTGACTAGAAATATGCCATTAGAACTTAACTCTTCTTAATGGGAATTAGCTTATGACAAAACTGGTTTTGTTAGATATTGTTTCATTTAATGGCACAGTTTCCAAGAAACTTTGATGACATTAAATGAGGACTTACTGTATATTCAAATAAGTTAATCTTTTATGTTTATCCCGTTATCCTTTTATCTACTTTTTTCTATAGGAAGTCATTTAAAAATACTTTGTGTTTTATTGCTTTACTTTTTAAATATAAACATTTATGTAAGTGTACTATATTCATATATTTATCTTGCTGCCACTAATTAACAATGTCCTAAATCTTATTCTATAGTAGAATATAGAGGTATCTCTCATGCCTTTTTTTTTTTGAGATGGAGTCTCTGTCTGTCGCCCAGCCTGGAGTGCAGTCGTGTAATCTTGGCTCACTGCAGCCTCCGCCTCCTGGGTTCAAGCAATTCTGTCTCAGCCTCCCAAGTAGCTGGGTCTGCAGGTGGGTGCCGCCATGCCTGGGTAATAATTTTGTATTTTTAGTAGAGATGGGTTTTCACGATGTTGACCAGGATGATCTGGGTCTCCTAACCTCATGATCCACCTGACGTGGCCTCCCAAGTGCTGAGATGACAGGCATGAGCCACTGCTCCCAACCTCTCATGCATTTTTTATAGCTATATAGCTGCATAGATTATAGGGACTACAATTCAAGATGAGATTTGGATGGGTACACAGCCAAACCATATCATACAATGAAGCTCCAATGTAAATTTTATAGCATTATGCAATATATATTTAGTATACTCTAGTATTTATACTCTAATGAATTTATATGTATTTGTGTATGGCCTTTATATATCGATTTACAGATTATTTAGTTGACCATGTTGCAATATCCATGAGTCAAAGAAATAACATTTATTAGAAGACACCGTATTTTCTTTTCTAAAAGCTCAACTATCCTTTGGATGCTGGTGTTCTTTTTAAATTAGTTCTTTTTGAGCTACATACCCAGCAGTGGTGATGCTAGATCATATGGTAGCTCAATGTTTAGTTTTCTGAGGCATAGCTGTTATACTAATTTACATTTCCACCAACAGTGTACTAATGTTCATTTTTCTCTTCATTTCTTGTACTACAATTTGTTATAAAGAATACTATATTTTTATAAGCATTTTTTGAGGTCCAAAAAGTGTATTTTTCTCCTCTTTTTCACCAGAACCCAACACAGTACCTAGAACATAGTGGAACTAATTGCTATTTCTCTTGTTAAAGTAAGGTCTAAATTTAAAAATATAGGATAGGATTGTTTTTTCACATACATGTAGTATAAATTATAGTCTTCAAGTGATGATTTTATTTTTTATTGCAGCTTTGAGAACCTTTCAGAACAGAGGTATATCAAATTGCAACAAGTATCCTGACAATCATTTAGCATAGAAAAATTATGGAACCAGGAGCAAAAATAAAAAGTCCCAGACCTCTAAGAATCAAGAAAGATGGAAGCAAAGGATGTGAAAATAAGTACAAGAAGAAATGAGGTTCCAGATTATGAAATTCTTTATAGGACTTGCAAAGGAGTTTGACTTTTGTACTGCAAGCAATGAATAACATTTCACACAGATTTTTGTTCTAGATGATTATCCTGGTAGCCAAGTACACGATACATTAGTGATAAACGGGTGGTGATGATGGTGGAGGTGGAGATGAGGAAAGAGTAGAGAAAGAACAAATGTGAAAAAATTAATAATTTAGGTCAGAATTAGGAAAGCCTTAATGAATGGTGATATTCCGAGAGTTAATACGTAAAACAAACCATATTTAGAGAATTTAGTGAGAAATGTTAAGGGTGAACAAAAGAAATCCTGGTAAGTTTTTCAGATACCTGTCTATGGTACTTGGGTGGTCTTTGCTGTCACTGCTATATGAAATGTACAGCACGAGGAACGGATATTGAGAGGAAGAAAACGAATTAAGTCTGAAATGATTACTTTAAATTACTAACAGTTTCTTAATGTTTATAGGGATATTTCACTGGTCTAAATGTATTATAATAATTAGCATTCTATGAAGCATTTACATTTGATTATCTTACTTGAATTTTATGGAAGTAAGTAATTACCCTCACTTTATGGAAAAATAATCTGAGGATTAGAGAAGATAGATACTTATACAAGTCACATGGAAAGAAGTAAACATAAATTTGACGGAAACACATGTGCTCTGACTCCAATTTCTGAGAGCTTTTCACTCAGTTTCACTGACACAATTTGGAAAGCATTTCACCTCTATGAAATGGAAAACTCAATTGACCAGAACATTAATATGACTGCACATACATTTCTCATCACCTCTAAATGCAGTAATGTCTTATAATAACTCTTTTATATCTGCATAAGACAGAATCTTTCTTAGGAAATATTATGACAAAAATACTAATGCACACCGTAGAACTCATTTTGCCCCCTAAATAGTTATTTTGGAAACCACACTATTAAAGCCACAGATTAGCTAATATGCTGTCAAATCTATTTATGTAAAAGGTTTTCACTGTATTTTTTATGTGGAATTATTTCTGTTTTAGAACCCAGAAAGAAAGAATAATAGAAAACAAAAACTTCCTTTTTCTAAGAGTTCACTTACCTCTGTTTACCTTTGTGGTCTACAGAGCCAGCTGAGAGTCTGTCAAGGGGAGACCCAAAACCAGAGAAACTCCTTTTCTTCTTTGTCTCAGTCACATCATTTTCTAGGGACACCAGTTCATCAAGAAGCAAGAGTTTTGCTGTCAGGTCAGTGGCTGTCTTCTCTTCTGTGACTGTGGGTGGTGACTGCACATTTATGACTCCAGAATCAAAGTCCTATCAGGCAGAAAAAGGTGATTCCATTAATTTAGACAAAGAAACTCAAAGTATGTACATGTGCATTTGGCTTTTGCTACTGTTAGCTGACATACTCATTGTGTAACATTTTATAGTTTCTTTCTTTCTTTTTCTTTTTCTTTTTTTTTTTTTTGAGCTGGAGTTTTGCTGCCCAGGCTGGAGTGCAATGATGTGATTTCAAGACTTCAAGACTGTTGAAGCATAATCCCAGCCAGAGGCCAATGCTCAGATAAGTACTTGAACACCCCTGGATCACAGCAAATTCGTCAAAACCATCAAATCACCAAAACAAGGAATCAACTAGCAAACAGTCTTAGGAAACATGCAGGGGGAGAAATCCTTGAACCAGGGCTGCTGTACAAGCTGCCAGGAACATGCTACTGACATTTATCTTACTGTTGTCTGCTGCTCTCAATTTAGAACGCTATAAGGAATATTTGTCTTACTGAGCAGTTTACTCATTTTATAATTTCTTTCTTTTCTTTTTTTTTTTTTTTAAGATGGAGTTTTGATCTTGTTGCCCAGGCTGGAGTGCAATGACATGATCTCGGCTCACTGCAACCTCTGCCTCCCATGTTCAAGTGATTCTCCTGCTTCAGCCTCCCAAGTAGCTGGAATTAAAGGCACCCATCACCATGCCTGGCTACTTTTTTGTATTTTTAGCAGAGATGGGGTTTTCTTATGTTGGCCAGGCTGGTCTTGAACTCCTGACCTCAGGTGATCTACCTGCCTTGGTCTCCCAAAGTGCTGGGGTTGCAGGCATGAGCCACCGTGTCCAGCCTTATAATTTCTTACAAAATTATTTTCCATAGAGGATGCTAGATCTTGGGGACTGAAACACAAAGAAGAGGGGTGTAACCAAAGGAAAAAAAAAACCAAGAAAATCAAAGAAAAGGAAAACTCCTGGAATGCCTTTAAAATTTAGCATATTTACAGATCATTTTTTCAGATTCTTTTCCAGCAACTTCATCCTTCCTTATCATTCTCATAATGCTTAATCTATAGACCTCTTTCACCATTGCACTCATTATTTTTTGCCTTATATCAGGTTGGTTACAATATATTTGTATTCCTATTAGGTTGAATCTTGAATCAATGACTTTGTCTAATTAGTCTTCCATTTGCTTTATTCAATGCCTAGTATCATGTTATGCTCGTAGTCAGTACTCAAAAAATTTCTGATAAATATTTATTAAATGAATTCCAAACCAAACCTCATGCTATTTTCTTTTTACCACTCATTGATTATTTACTAACTCAAGCCATTACTAATCCAGCTAGGTTTTGCATTGGACATGAGGGATACAAAAATAAAAATAGTCTCTGAGCATCTCACCATCTCCATCCCTGTGATCTATTAACAAATATTAGTGAGTATCTGCAATGTGTCTGAGCTATCCCAATAACTTTGTTTGTTACACATATTGCCACTTTGTACTTCATCCAACTCATAAATCTATAGCCATCCAGTTTGTGAAGTCTGTCTTTTCCTTTCTGAGGGCCAATGAAAGCACTTCTTAAATGCTCCTATTAACAATCTTGAGGCATTCTATAGTCCCACAAATACTGCTTTTTCCCCCTTAAGATCTTGAGAATATTCCCATGAGGGAAAAATTTTTAGCTCTGGGGAATCTCTTCCCTTCCCACTTTTAGTCACTCTTCCATGCACCAGATTCTTGGTCTTGGTTTTGATTTTTCTTCACTTCCTGTTTTTCTTCTTAGAGTATTCCTTCTATTATTTTTTGATATGATTTGGCTGTGTTCCCACCCAAAATATCACCTTGAATTATAACCCTCAAATGTCAAGGGAGAGATAAGGTAGAGGTAATTGAATTATGGGGGCAGTTTCTCTCATGTTCTTGTGATGGTGAGTGAGTTCTCCTGAGAGCTGATGGTTTTATAAATGCTTGGGAGTTCCTCCTGCATTCATTCTTCCTGCTGCTTTGTAAAGAAGGTGGCTTGCTTTCCCTTTACCATCCACCATGATGGTAAGTTTCCTGAGGCCATCTAGCCATGTGGAACCATAAGTCAGTTAAATGACTTTCTTTTAGAAATAACACACTCTAGAGCAGTTTTTTTACAGCAGTATGAAAATGGACTAATACAGTAAATTGGTACCAAAGAGAGTGAGGTGCTGCTATAAAGATACCCCAAATGTGGAAGTGACTTTGGAAATGGGTAACAGGCAGAAGTTGGAACAGTTTGGAGGGTTCAGAAGAAGGCAGGAAGATGTGGGAAAGCTTGAAACTTCCTAGAGATATGTTGAATTGGTTTTACCCAAATGCTGATAGCTTTATGGACAATGAAGTCCAGGCTGAGGTGGTCTCAGATGGAGATGAGAATTTGTTGGGAACTCAAGCAAAAGCGATTCTTGCTATATGTTAGCAAAGAAACTGGTAGCATTTTGCCCCTGCCTTAGAGATTTGTGGAACTTCAAACTTGAGAGACATGATTTAGGGTATCTGGCGGAAGAAATTTTTAAGTAGCAAAGCATTCAAAATTTTCACCAGGGTTCTCTTAAAAGCATTCAGTTGTATGCAATCACAAAGGGATGATTTGCAATTAGAAGTTATGTTTAAAAGGTAAGCAGAGCAAAAAGTCTGGAAAAACTGCAGCCTGATGATGAAATAGAAATGAAACATCCATTTTCTGGGGAGAAATTTAATCCAGCAGCAGACATTTGCATGAGTAACTAGGAGCCAAATGCTAATCACCAAGACGATGGGGAAAATGTCTCCATGGCATGTCAGATGTCTTCATGGCAGCCCCTCCCATTACAGACCCAGAGGCCTAAAAGAGAAAAATGGTTTTGTGGGCAAGGCCCTGGGCCTTGCTGCTTTGTGCAATCATGGGACTTGATGCCTTGCATCCCTGCTGTGGCTAAAAGGGGCCAACATACAGGCAGGTCATTCTTTCAGAGGGTTCAAGCCCCAAGCCTTGGTGGTTTGCACTGGTTTACATGTTTTTGGCCTGCCAATACACTGAAGTAAAGAATTGAGGGTAGAAAACCTCTGCCTTGATTTCAGAAGTTGTAAGGAAATGCCTGGAAGTCTAGGCAGAAATGTGCTGCAGGTGTGGAGCCCTCATGGAGAACTTCTGCTAGGGTGGTGTGGAAGGTAAATGTGGGGTCAGAGCCCATACACAGAATGCCCACTGTGGTACTGCCTCCTAAGTTCAGTCTTCTTCCTGCCACCTTGTAAAGAAGATACCTTGCTTCACTTTAGCCTTCTGCCATGATTGTAAGTTTCCTGCGGCCTCTGCAGTCATGAAGATCTGTAAGTCAATCAAACCTCTTTCCTTTACAAATTACTCAAACTTGGGCAGTTTTGTTTGTTTGTGTGTTTGTTTGTTTGTTGATGTGCTTTGAGATGGAGTCTCACTCTGTTCCTTAGGCTGGATGCAGTGGCATGGTCTCAGCTCACTGCAACCTCTGCCTCCCAGGTTCAAGTGATTCTTCTGCTTCAGCCTCCTGAGTAGCTGGAATTACAGGTGCCCATCACCATGCCCAGCTAATTTTTGCATTTTTAGTAGTGATGGGGTTTCACCATGTTGGACAGGCTTCTCTTGAACTCCTGACCTCAAGGGATCTGCCCATCTTCACCTCCCAAAGTGCTGAGATTACAGGTATGAGCCACTGCACCTGGCCAAGCAGTTCTTTGTAACAGTATGAAAATGGACTAATAAATGTTTTCTGTTCTCTTCATTTTCTCCAGTAAAACAAAAGAGTAGCATTGTCAAGCCCTGTCGTCATTTATTCAAGCAAGTCTCTTTTAAAACACTTATAGCCTGATGTGCAAACTGAAAGCTGTTAAGCCTCCTGTTTCCTTATCCAGTCATCTATGCACTAAGTCTGGTCAGTCTGGTCAGTTCTTGCAGGAAAATCTTTTTGTTGCTGTTTTTGATTCCCATCAGGGGTGCTCTTTTTTTTTTTTTTTTTTTTTGAGATGGAGTTTTGCTTTTGTTGCCCAGGCTGGAATGCAGTGGTGCAATCTTGGCTCATTGCAACCTCTGCCTCCCAGGTTCAAGTGATTCTTCTGCCTCAGCCTCCAACTAGCTAGGATTACAGATGCACACCAGCTGGCTAATTTTTTTGTATTTTTGGTAGAGATTGGGTTCACTATGTTGGCCAGGCTCTTCTCCAACTCCTGACTCAGGTGATCCAAGTGGTGACTTTAAATCAAGTACTCTTTACTGCTTAGCATACTCCCTTAATCATCTTATAATTTGCTTCGATATCTCCTATCTCCCTCTTCTCTGTTTCATCCATAATACTGTTATAAAGTTAGTTTTCCCCAATACAACTTTTGTCTTATAAAAAGAAAATTAAAAACCTCTTACAGTCCTTTATTACTTATAGTACAAAGCCCACAGTATGGTTTCAAACTATTCCACAGATCTTAGCTTCTGTCACTTCCTTATATAAACCTGACAAAATAGAAACTGGAGATGGGAAGGGTGCAGAAATGACTAGAACGAAGCCCTAAAGGAGACAAACCTTCAAAAGGCAAAGGTTTTTTTTTATCTTTCAAACCATCCTCCAAAAATATGCTTTCATTTTTTGAACTAACGTACATGAAAAATCATTTTCAAAGAAATATCCTTAATCTTCAGAAAAAAATCATAAAACTTTTATAAAACTTGTCCTTTAATATAATGCATTTCAGGCTCTCAACTTTATGCTACTTAAGAAACAAAAATATATTTCTAATAAGATCAAATAAACTAATTTTTCTCCTTGTGATGTCCTCATATTTCCTTTTCTTTGTACTTTAGTCATAGCACCAAGAAAACATTTGTACTGTAATTAAAAATTTGAAGAACACGACTCAAATTGTGGCATGCAAACAACTTCAAATTTTACATAAAAGCATTTCTGATTCTGGCATAACTGATTTAATTAAATGTGGCATAATAATGGATTTTCTCTTAAGCTTTTTTGTTCAAGAAATACAAATCTTTGTTCTTAAATTTCTTTTCACATTGAGATAACTGGCTTGCTCTGACTCCTCTGTGAGGAGAAGATCATGATTACTGCTCTTTTCACTTAAAGTTTACATGACAACCTTGATTGTCATGTTGGCAACAAAAATAAGGCAATAAAAAATACTGATTTTCTTGATTTGGTGTTATTTGTCTATTTTATTTTGTGTACATTTTCTTATTAGTAGCTGCACCTGCTTCTTACTCTAGTAGAAATGATATGTTAATGAAAGAATATACATGTAATATATAATTATATATGTTACATTTATAAAATATACATTCTATATAAAAACATACATGATATACAAACATATATAAATTATATTTATGTATATAAAATATATTTTAATACGTATGCTTTTATATATAAACATGTCATTTATAAAACATGTCAAACATATATATATGTTTGACATGTTTTATAAATATATATATATAAAATATATATATGTATATATATATATATACACACACACACATACATATTTATCTTTTTGTAAGCTAGTTTCCATTACCTCCGTTGTTGTTACATCTACTGAGAGGACTTTTCCTGAGCTCCACAGTATCAGAGTCACAGCCAGGATGAAACGTGTACTTGCCAATCTCCAGTCCAGCATCTGAGGGTTGCATATTTCATAGTTAGCATTGAATTCATTTTAAATGTAAAGATGAAAAACAAAAGCTCCTAAAAGGACTGTTAGAGGTAAATGGTAAACCAAATTATTTAGTTTCAGTATATTGGAGTGCATCTCTACAAAATGCAAATAATACTTAATAGAAGCTGTTCATCTCCCAGAATGAATTCTATCAAGGTTTCTTTTCCATGGCAACTTAGATTAGGGCTGTACAGCTATAATAATAATTTAATTCAAACTAACCCATAATCTGTGAAATACAGTTAATGTAACTTTATTTTTTGACTGTCAACTTTATATATGTACCTGAGAAGAAATTCATAACAGTGGCAAGGCATTAGAGAATAAGTTCTTATTGGTTTGTGGTGAACCAGAGAGACTGTGGTGTCTAAAACTATTTAAATCCAAAATTCAAAACATCCACCATCGGCAGGATAATTTCTTTATGTCCTTGTGTTATGTCAGGATTTCATAAGCAAGATTCAAAATTGTTATTAAATGTATCAGATATTACTTTATCAAAATTGAAAAATCACACATAAGATACAATAAAATATCAAAAGACAAATTATTAATGGGAGGTATTTTCAATATGTACATAAAAATTAACATTTAGAAAATATATATAAATCCTTTAAATACAACTTTAAAGATTGACACACAATTAAATAAAAATGGGCCAAAGTTATAAACACTCATTTCATAGAAAATGAATGGACAAAATTTTCCACAACACACACAATTTCTTCAATTCTAATAAAAAGAGTAGTGAAATACCATTTTGTACACTTAGTTTGGCAAAAATTTGATCGAACTTGCAGTGTTAGAATGGTTTCAGAAAACAAAAACACAAAAAATTCTCGTGGAGTTGAAAATGAATCCAATCATTTGGAGAAAATTGGGCAATTTACAAAAAGGTTGAAAACGCTTATCTCCTATCTAGGACGCATTTATTTCACTTCTAGGTATGTATATATTCCTGAGAGAAACTGTCAATGTTTATATGAAGACATGGATCTGAAAGTTTGGGCCTCATTGTTTATATGGAATCAACCCAAGTGCCCCACCCAAGGGAAAATAGATTTATTAATTGAGATGTATTCAAACTACTAATTTAAAGTAAATGACTTAAATACATCGTTACTGTAAAAACAAATAACTAAAATGTATGTTTATTTATATGCATGGATTTAAAAAAAACAGTTTTGGGGAGAAACGGAAAGTGTAGAACAATACATGACATTTATACCATTTATTGAAAATGTGAATGCCCAAAGCAGTGTTATACATCTTGGAACTTGATTCATGATTATGATAACCTCTGTGGAGAAGAAAAAATGAGTAAAATTATAGAGAAAAACATAAGGGACTCAGTTTTTAATCTCTATATATTTTAAAGCAAATATGTAAAAATGTTACCCTGTTTATTCTGGATAATGAGCACAAAGATGTTTTATTTATATGTGTCTGACTTTTTAGATTAAAAAGCCACTATCCAGCCAACTAAAGCTCATCTATAGTCTACATGAGGCTGACCTGCTGCCAGTTTGACTACTGTAAATTACGAAACTGTTGGTAAAATGGGGCATTGCTCTACTGAGGGAAGATCACGCAGCACAAGGTAGAACAAAATAGGCGTGATTCCAAGCTTTGCCTCTTCGTCCACGGCCGTGGGAAAGACTTCCAAGTTCATCCTTTATGAATGAAAAGTCTCAGGAAACTCTATTTGCTTAAAAATAATCATTTGGAAAACCTGCTGGGGATAAAGAGAAAATGGATGCTAGATCGGAATCGGAAATATTGGATTTGAGTCATGTTTTTGCTTTAATATCTGTGTAACCTTGAACATGTCATCATTTACCCCTACTCAAGGTTCATTTTACTTGTTTGTGAAATGAGAAGTAATTCCCACCTCAAATGAGCTTTGAGAGGATTGAACTGATTCATGCATCCCCTTTCTATCTCATTTACTATTTATAACCTGTATGTGAAAGAGTATGAGAGATCATTAAACATTTCCTTAATAACTACATTCGTTTCGGCATGACCCAAGATTTTTTTTTTTTTTTTTTTTTTTGGACATTTTCTTGAAGAATTGTTACCGTAGCTCTTTCCTCGAGCTCATTGAGTTGGCACAGAGGTAGAGGCTTAGATGAGTGCCACTGATAACCCACTGCCGTGAGTTGCCTCTAGTGTTGGTGGTGGGGCCTGGAGAAAGGCAACTAGATAATGGGGGCAGGTTTCTATTTGGTGCTGTTCTCTCCTGATAGTGAGTTATCGCGATATCTGGTGTGTAGCACCTCTCCTCTCTTTTGCTTCCTGCTCTGGTCATGTGAAGAGGTGCCTGCTTCCCCTTTGCCTTCCACCAACACCGAAGTTTCATGAGGCCTCCCCAGCCATGCTTCCTGTATAGCTTACATAACTGAGAGCCAATTAAACCTCTTTTCTTTATAAATCACCCATTCTCAGGCGTTTCTTTATAGCAGTGTGAGACTAGACTAACACAGGTAGCCTCTGTAAAACTAACAAGAGAGGGAAGACCCTGATGAGTGACTGATTGCAGTTGTGTAGCAGTTAAGGACTACTGCAAAGAATTTTAATCCTAGGACGTCATCAAAGAGTATATCAAAGGCAAGAAACAAACAAAAAAAAAACTTTGGCTCACATTTCTAAAAACAACAACAGAAAACACCTTGTACCTTGTAACTGTGAAACAGTGTAGATTTTAGTAATAAACGTTGCATGCTGGTATGTGAACAAATGTTTTATATAAACAGAATGACATCTGAATGAACTATGTCAGTTAAGACTTAAAATGGAGATAAAATATTTTAGCAATTTTGGCACTGTCCATAACATTTATTTATCAAATATAATTTGGATTTTTATCTAATGTTTAAAATAGTTGTTCACTAAGACACCAATGAGTTTATTTCAGAGTCTTGTCACATAATGCTAGTTCTTTTCTTTTCTGAAAGGGAGCAATAAATTCTCTGTGTTCTCTTTTTCCTAACTTGATATTTGGACGGAGATTTTCAGTAAGGATATAAAAAACAAAAAGCAAAAAATTAGTAAATCATGACTGTGTCTCTAAATTGAGAAAATAACCAATAAGAATGCAATAGTTATCTGATTAAAATACCAGCCACATCCTACATTAGCCATTACTTTAGAAAGCAGCCACTTAATTGTGTTTTCTCTTTATTTTCCTGCTGTCTCTTTAACTTTACATAAAGGAGGGTATACTAAGAACATAACTGTGTTTTAAAATTTATTTCATATTTCTGATATTTTTTGTTTATTTTTTTTTTTTGAGATGGAGTTTCACTCTGTTGCCCAGGCTGGAGTGCAACGGTGCAATCTCGGTTCACTGCAATGTCCGCCTCCCAAGTTCAAGCGATTCTCCTGCCTCTTCCCGAGTAGCTGGGATTACAGGTGCCTGCCATCATGCACAGCTAATTTTTTGTATTTTTAGTAGAAATGGGATTTCACCATGTTGGCCAGGCTGGTCTAGAACTCTTGACCTCAGGTGATCCATGTGCCTTGGCCTCCCAAAGTGCTGGGATTACAGGCGTGAGCCACTGCACTGGCCTATATATCTTTTTAAAAGAAATTGTTGTCCCATTTAATCAAAAACAAACTCCAATTGTTTATGTTTTCTTTCTTAATTTTTATTATAAAAATAGGTTTCAAATGTGACAATTGCCCAATTTAATGTCTTTCTATGTGGATTTCCTTTAACTATTTTTATGTACATTTCACTAACCAGGTTTTGCCTAGTCTCTGTAATCTTATAAATGGCAGAGAATGATGAGTGTTTATAGTATTAATGAGTATGTCTGAGGTATATATTTTTGTGCTTGGGTGTATATAGAAAAAATCATGATGTATCATCTTACAGATAACCACATCCTGATTATTTGGATAAGGAGATGTAAAAATAAACGCTGAGTTTAAACACACACATTTAGTGGTTTAAAGCCATGCTTGTAGCCAGTTAACCAAAAGGCCAAGTTCCTAAATATGGCATTTGGTACACTAATGAAAACAAACACCCTGGCACCTGCCACACAAAAGACATTTGATTAACTAGTTGAAACTTGATTGCTACAAAATTAGAAACAGAGGAAATTATAGGGAGGAAAGGAAAAACCTAGACTCAGCCCCGTTTTCTTATTTTGTTAATAGTGGTGGATAAATATAGCCCACAATTTAAAATCTCCTAGGCACCATGTATACTCCAGATCACAGAAAGTTCAATGAAAGATGTTCATTGACTGCGTAAATAAACTAAAGTAAAAGTGTTTGCATTTTTTAGCACATCAAATTTTTTTAGTAGATTAAAAAATTTTATTTAATGTTGGTAACTAACAAAAGATTGATAAGTACTGTGAGAGGGTGTGGGCTGAACAAAAATGAACTGGAAGATACATAGCCACAGAAAAATCACATTAGGAAATGCTTTTCCCAATAGAGACCATATGAAATTTGGTTAGGGTTTCATTAGATAAATGTTAATACTTTGACTTTTAAATCATACCAGTGTGACATCTATATTTTTGCCAGTATCAATCTTCAGTGGCTCAAATTATTTGTGGTAATCATGGAATCTCCCTGGCACCTTTTAGTTGAAAAGCTGTACAACAAACAGCATATAGCTGTTTTTCTTGGACACTTATTATTTGGGTTACACATCGACTTTTTAAAAGCAATTTTTGAGTAATATTTCTTTGGATAGTGAGGAGTTTCGAAAGAAACAGCGGCCATGGAATCTGCCTTATAAGAAGATTATCTGTGTACTTCCTTCATGTTTCAGTCAATTGGACTATCATGTGTTTTGACTTTTTAAATAATTCTGCTGAACAAACAAATGTCTTATATTGTATAACATCTTAAGCTTTATTTTAAAGACTTTCCCCATGTAAGAATTGATTATATTCTGAAAGAATCTTTCAAACTGGCTAGAGTGATTGTAGATGGAGTAAGGTGGTTAGATATAAAGTTTTGTCAGGGGTTATAGCATTTTGTCACTTTCGTTTCGGATATATTGCACATTTTTAAAGTGGTGTTAGAGTTCCAATTCACAGTAAAGGCTCTGAAATTCCAGCAATAAAGAAAAGCAAGTTTAATTATAATTAAACCAGAGTTTAATGAGAAGCCTGTTAAAATGAAGATGTTTTTATTAGTAGGAAGAAGTGTTGCAATAAGCCATTGTTATTATGAAAAGTATCTCTCAAGTGGGATGGGGTAGAAAAAAAGAGATTGAAAATCATTGATCTATAAAAGAAAGAGCAGACCGCTCAGAGAGGTGTAAGAGTTAGAGATAGTTAAGCTGAAAAAGAGAAGCAATGTGAGCCAGCATCTGATCTAATGCACCTTTTAATCAATAAGACTTAAAAACTATCTGCATTTGAAGAAAATGGTGTTGAATCAAAAAAAAAAACAAAACTCAGGTATTAAGGACATATCTCTTCAACCTGTGACTTTATGATTAATATTGACTTACGGATAGTTGATCCAATATTTAGAAATTCACAAAGATACTAGGTTTGTGGGTAAATATTGATAATATTGTCTAGGAATTTTTAATTATTTACCCTAATATCTTGATTATAAATACTCAAAATGGACTCCACTCTCATTTAACAAAAATTTAAAATAAAGGACTTAATTAAAGATAAAGGAATTACAAACTAATTTAATGGCTACATTTTCTTTACTTTCTTTTCTCACTGTTGCACAGCACATTTAAGAGATTTAAC
Organism: Callithrix jacchus; assembly: GCF_049354715.1. Taxonomy (NCBI): domain Eukaryota; kingdom Metazoa; phylum Chordata; class Mammalia; order Primates; family Cebidae; genus Callithrix; species Callithrix jacchus. The sequence goes on along the minus strand of NC_133516.1, from coordinate 20,135,495 downwards.
TCAGGATATTTTATAAAAGGGCCTTAGTTCTGACACCAGGAAATGACCATGTGTGACTGCCAACGATACTTCCTACAATCTTCCCTCTTTGAAATAATAGGCAAGTTGTGAGTCAGCTTGGCCCATAAGTAAATCTGTAAAACATAATACCTTCTTCAGGTTATCCTTTATCCCACTCTATTAAGTTACAATCACTATGGAATAACAAATGACAGAGTGACAATAATTTTTTATTTTAGAAAAATGCCTAAAACAAATAGTGCTTAACACAAAGTCTGCATAGCTTGCTGCAATGGAAAAAAGACCTGATGCGTGAATTGTGAGACTCAGGCTCTTCATTGCTTCTGCTGCTATTTAATGATGTGATGTTGGGCAAACACTTTCCTCTCCAGATCAAGTAAAATGGAGTTGGTCTTGGAGTTGGTCTAACTGACTTCTAATGCTGTTTCTGGCTTTTAAAGTTTACCGGTGAGGTTGGCTATTTTCTGGTAAAATTGTAGACACTTAACATGTAGGTAACGATAATAGTTGGTACAGATTTCGCTAGGAAAACTGACTTGATGAGTTCCTCAAATTAGCCAAAGTTTATGCAAAAAAATTGCATCTAGGCCGTGACGTAAATATTTTCCTCTTTCATTTCAGTATTTTTAAATTAAATATTTCTAGCTGAAAAGAAAGGATCTCCAAATCTTTGATGTTTGGATGTCACATATGGTAAGACATTCCATTTTTAAGACCATGTTAAGAAAAAAAAAACAATGCTACCAATTAAATGGATATGCTTATCAAAAGCAAGACTAATTTCAATTTCAGAGATGTTAAATATGAGGCAGAATTAATGACATAGGACAATATATTTACTTGCTTACTTAGGATTTTTTTATTTTTTTTGCTACTGAGCCTCACTCAGTCACCCAGGCTTGGGTGCAGTGGTACAACTGCAGCTCACTGCAACCTCCACCTCCCAGTTCAAGCAACTCTTCTGTCCCAGACTCCTGAGTAGCTGGGATTACAGGAGTGTGCCACCATGTCTGGCTAATTATTTGTATTTTTAATAGAGATGGTGTTTCACCATGCTGGCTAAGCTGGTCTTGAACTCCTGACCTTGTGATCCTCCCCGCCTTGGCCTCCCAAACCTCCCAAAGTGCTGGGATGACAGGCGTGAGACACCCCGCCAGCCTGTTTTTTTTTTTTTTTTTGAGATGGAGTTTCCCAGGCTGGAGTGCAGTGGCGCAATATTGGCTCACCGAAACCTCTGCTTCCCGGGTTCAAGCGATTCTTCTGCCTCAGCTTCCCAAGTAGCTGGATTACAGGCGCCTGCCACCGCGCAGGGCTAATTTTTGTATTTTTAGTAGAGATGAGGTTTCACCATATTGGCCAGGATGGTTTCAAACTCCTGACTTCAGGTGAGCTGCCCTCATCAGCCTCCCAAAGAGTTGGGATTACAGGTCTGAGCCATTATGCCCAACCTTACTTAGGATTTTTTAATTTCAGTTTCCTTTTTTTCCTATCATGCATAAATCAGTATGCTCATTTCTCTTCCCTTTCAAAACAAAAATTGTTAGAACTGAGATTCTAGATGCCATAGAATGAAGTTATATTCTCTTTTTTAAACTGAGAGAAAGAAAGGCTGGTATGATATTTAATTTGGCTATCAAAAATGTTTTAAATCACATAAATAATATTAATAATTTAAAAATATTTGAGTACTACTCTCCTGCGTTTGGAATTAATAGTCTATCAAGATAAAATAATCATTTGAATATTTTCTCAGTAATCATGATCTTAATTTAGTAGATATAAAATTGGTGAAGACAAAATAGGAATTTTGGATAATAAGAATTTTCAGACCTCTAAAATCTCCACCAATATCACACACATATATATCAGATTGAAAATCATTGATCTATGGGATATATGTGTGTGACATATATACACACACCCATATTGGTGTGTATATATATGTATATGGGTGTGTATATATGTATATATATATGTGTGTGACATATATAATAATATATATTGATTACAATATATATACACAATATATATACACAATACATTAAATGATTATAGTGTATAATGTATATATATCACACGTCTATATGTTTGTATATGTCACAGACATATATCACATAAATCAATGATTTTCAATCTCATATATATGTGTGTGATATTGGTGGAGGTTTTTTATATATATATATATATATTTTTTTTTTTCACATGTTGTGACTCCCAAAATCTCTCAATGAAAGAATAAATATTCAAAAATAAAACTCAGACAATATATAGATGTTCAACAGCATTAGAAACATGCTTCTGTGATGCTGGGGAATCACAGACTCAGGCTCAGACTTGAGCCATAGGGATAAGAGTTTTTAGCTGTGTTCCTTAATGGGATGGTGATATTGAACAAGACTCTGAAATTGTCAAAACTGTCTAATGAAACTGGTTTTCTTCACAAAATGTAAGTTAATTAATTTTAGTCAATTTAAATTATGAATTTACAAACAGCACAAATTATGGAATTGGCTTAGAGTTCAAATAAAAGAAATAAAACTTTAAATTTTATATTTAATATTGTTTGCTAAAAATATATGACGATATACATTAATCTATGAAAAAACTACATCATTTTTATTTTTATAAGTGAAAACTTTGCAATGAAAACAAATAGTAGAAACATTTTAAAACTATAATTTGAAAATATTAATTACATGTTTTAAAATATGATTAAAGATTACTGTTATGAAGCAATTGTTGAAAAGTGATTGCTATGAAGCTGAAGGCAGATGTTCGAAGCCAAGTTTTTCCTACATACACAAAATTTACACTCAACAGTCACTTAGGGAACTTGGAGCCATTCATAGAGACAATCTGCAAAACTTATGTTTAAAAAATCAAAAGGATAAATTTTAAATTATAATTTGTCATTATATAGGTAATCTTGATATTTCAATAAGTGACAATACTTGAGCAAAGTTTTAAGAAAGGCTTTTCTGGCTTTCTTTGTGGAGAGAAGCACCCAGATGATTGAGACGCTTACCTGCTGGAAAGCAAATGCTGGGACATTCTGTCCTTGGAGTCTCTTTTTTACTGAAACTGCGATTCCAGTCTTTGATGAATTTTGCCTCACAAACAAGACAACTGAGGGTGGCTTCAGCACTTAGAAGCTTAGAAATGGGGAAGTAGTTTGGGATCATCATAAACTCAAATTAGAGATTTAAATTCATTGAGGATTTTCACCCAAGAGCAATTAAAAATTGCTTGTGGCTTGTAGCTTCTTTCACTAACCCATACATCATCTATATTATCCTCATAAAAATACATTTAAGAAATACTCTTGGTGCTTAGCCATTTATTTAAAAATGTCCTTATGAAATTTGCTATTTTAAATAAATTGTGCAATGGGAATTTATGTTTTGGATTCTTGAAAAAAAGGAGCAAGTTGAGATTGAGAAATTATAATTTCCCATTTAAAAATTTAAATATCTGCTGGGCACGGTGGCTCACGCCTGTAATTCCAGCACTTTGGGAGGCCGAGGTGGGTGGATCACCAGAGGTCGGGAGTTTGAGACCAGCCTGGCTAACGTGAAACACTGTTTCTACTAAAAACACAAAAAATTAGCTGGACGTGGTGGCACACACCCATAATCCTAGCTAGTTGGGAGGCTGAGGCAGGAGAATCGCTTGAAACCTGGAGGTGGAGGTTGCAGAGAGCTGAGATGGTGCCGTTGCACTCCATCTTGTGCAACAAAAGCAAAACTCCATCTCAAAAAAAAAAAAATTAAAATATTGGGAATGTGTTCCCAATTCTCAGTGCTCTTCAATTGGCAATAGCAAATTTTCCAGTCAAAAAGCCAGTTAGAAGAAGAGCCAGAACAACAACTTTGCTTTTCAGACTCTCAGTTTCATGCTCCTTCAACTATAACCTATTTGTATAAAACCTTTTTCCATCTCCCAAACAATTTTTTATAAAGTATTATTTTTATGGATGCAGTATTATTAATGTGGCAGATACTTACATTTTAAAATTACTTTCCCTGAAGGCAACAAATTAGTAAGAATGATACATTACTAGTACATGTGTTAACTGATTTTATTCTATTTGGCACCATTTTCACTTTTTTACACACTTTGCCTTCCAAAATCTTAAAATTTTATTTTTAAGTATCTCTGTCTGTTTTCTTCTTCTATTTGGATCTGTGATTAATACTACTAGTCTCTTTCTTGCAAAAAAAAAATAAGAAGCCAGAAACCTATAATGCCACTTTAAAGAAAGATTACATTATTATTTAAAAAAACCCAGATCTGGATGTTGAGTGAAGTGTTTAGTTGCTATAACATTATTTAAGGCAGAGACCATGTCATGTTCACACTTGCCTCTAAGCACCTAACAGAATGCCTGGTGTAGAGTCAAATGTATGTGTTGAATGAATGCATGAAGTAGCCTTATGTGGAAGATAAACAGAAACACAGGGCAGATATTAATATCCCAGCTTTCTTGACATGAAAACCAAGGTAGAGGGAAGATAAGAGATTACCCTAGGTTTCTACACCTATAGTAATATGTGATGAAGTTCCTGCTGGAATCCTGATACATCCATTAGTATTTTACATGACAGATTCTCATTGTAATAAAAGTTACATGCATCACTATTCTCCAATAATCATCCCTCTAAACTGTAGGATTTCTCCTTATAGAACATTAATCTGTATGTAAATCCCCAAGTAACTAAATATTTATTGATATAAATCTATGTTACTTAAAGATAGAAAATGTTAGTATATTATTGTAGGCAATTCTGCTATGAAAATTTGTTGTTTAATTCTAATGCTGACTAATGGGAAAATAGCTTTGAAACTGTAGATAGGGAAAAGCTAAGAGTTGCATATACTGACTGGCCATTCTGTACATAGTCTTTTTAAAATCCAGCATTAAAATTGGATAAATTAAGTTAATACTTAAATCTGAAGTCAATGTGGAATATCACTACCCCCTCACCCTTCACCCCACTTTGTACTTATATAAAATATTTAATCAAAATCTTCATAATTATGCTAAGCTAGCCAATATAATAGATGAAAAAGTACCTCTAACATGTAAATAGAGGGGCAAGCATATACAAAAATTTTTTTTGAGCCGGAGTTTCGCTCTTGTTACCCAGGCTGGAGTGCAATGGCGCGATCTCAGCTCACCGCAACCTCCGCCTCCTGAGTTTAAGCAATTCTCCTGCCTCAGCCTCCAGAGTAGCTGGGACTATAGGCCTGCGCCACCATGTCCAGCTAATTTTTTGTATTTTTAGTAGACACATGGTTTCACCATGCTGACCAGGATGGTCTCGATCTTTTGACCTCGTGATCCACCCGCCTAGGCCTCCCAAAGTGCTGGGATTACAGGCTTGAGCCACCGCGCCCGGCCATATAAATGTTATAATACTCAACAACAGGATGCATTTGTTGGCCATACACTGCATGCCAGATACTGGGGATTAAAAAAAAATGCTTTCTTTGTCTTCCTGTTGCTCACAGCCTGATTCAGGCGGAAACTCCTCAACCACTTGTCCTGCCTAGAGATTTCCTTCTACAAGAACTGACCCTTTCTGGAATGCTTCCACTTTCTTCAAATGGAATTGTCATATATAATCTTTTTTAAAAATAACATTTGTATAGCGGTGCTTTATCATCTTGAAATTAATCTCCTGTCATCCTTATAATGATCATGTTAGATCTATATAGAAAACATGATAATTCTATTTTCTAAAAATCTGTGAACTAAGACAAGCTGAGTTACTTTAGAAATCTGGTCTCCTAACGCCTAGTGTTGTATGTGCACTTTCTAATACAATAAAGTGAATTAGTAGAAATAGACTGGGATGGATCTGAATCTTAATTAGGCATGTCATTTAGCCTTTTTGTTTTAACATCTTCTTCGGAAAAATAGGGCAAAGACCTAATTTGTAGGTTTAGCATGAAGATCAAAAGTAATCTGGGTAAAGTGACGGGCTTAAATTAGTTACTCAAGGCAGGGCGCAGTGGCTCATGTCTGTAATCCCAGCACTTTGGGAAGCTGAGGTGGGTGGATCACGAGGTCAGGAGTTTGAGACCAGTCTGACCAACATGCTGAAACCCCGTCTCTACTAAAAATACAAAAAACTAGTTGGCGTAGTGGCGCGTGCCTGTAATCCCAGCTGCTGAGGCAGGAGAATCGCTTGAACCCGGGAAGCAGAGGTTGCAGTAAGCCGAGATCATACCATTGCACTCCATCCTGGGCGACAGAGCGAGACTTCATTAGAAAAAAAATTAGTTACTCAATAAATAACAGTTATCACTATCCTGATACTGCCTTCGAATATGGCAACTTTACAAAATATTTTAATTACTTTTAAATTTTTTTATTATACTTTAAGTTTTGGGGTACATGTGCAGATCATGCAGGTTTGTTACATAAGTATATACATGCCATGGTGGTTTGCTGCCTCCATGCCCCCAGTGTTATCCCTCCCCAATCTCCCCACCCCCTGCCATCCCTCCCCTAGCTCGCCGCCCCCCAACAGACCCCAGTATGTAATGTTCCCCTCCCTGTGTCCATATGGTCTCATTTTCAACACGCACTTATGAGTGAGGACATGAGGTGTTTGGTTTTCTGTTCTTGTGTTAGTTAGCTACTATCATATAGTTTTTATGAAAAAATATTTTTATCATTCACTTTAAGAAATAAAATTAGTCTTCAAAATCTAGAATTATGGCAGAGTGATAGAAAATAAAATATAGTAAGAAAAGTAATATTGAATGGGGGAGGAAATTTCACTGTAGAGAGTTATAGAAATCACTGTAACATTTGGTGCGTTATTATTTTGAGTCATAATATTTCTATAAAAATTACATTTTCCAACTGTAGAAAATGTAATCCTGGGAAAGAAACAAAAGAAAGTGCAGTTGTTACTGAAGGCATCATTATTCTTCTAGCTCTAATTGTGCCAACTGAAGTGAATTTTTAACACCATTTTATATAATATTTTTAAAGTGGAATTTTACATGTTTATAGCCTTAGGAATCATAGGAATATAGAATCTTAGAGAGGAAGCAATCATTAAAAATTATCAAATTTAATACTCTCTAATGGATAGAGAAAGTGAGTGAGGATCAGAGAAAATGTTCAAGGGAGAGGAGAGAAGGTAAGAATATAGATTGAAGAGGAAGAGGGAGCAGAAGGTGATGGCAAAGGCACTGTTACTAGAGGGAGGATATGGTTTGTATTAAGGCCTGAGCTAATGAAGTGGCAATAAAGAAGGGGTCACTGTTCCAGCAGTGTACCATGACACTTACGTGAAGAAAGAAGACAAAGCACTCCGCTAAAAAATGCCTTTAATCTGAGAAGTCTTGAGACATTTGGAGAGTTGGTTCATTTAAGAGAGATACCCAGAATTAGCACCTTGTTGTAGCTTACCCATTGTACCTTCACAAACTCCAGTTTTACTGAGGGGGAGAATAAAACTTCGGGGAAGCTGAATGATTTGTCCATACAGCTGTTGAGGTCAGAACTAGGATTAGAAGTCTAGTTTTCTGCCTACAAATCTTGTATTGCTGTGACTGAACTGTTGAATCTAAACAAAAGTTGTCTGGTAGGTAAGAGTCATAGTAAATGAAATATTGGCAAAACAGTTAAATTAACTCAAGTCTAAAGATTAGTCCTAAGATTCTGTGATACTGAGGTTTTATTCTCTGAGGCTTTGCACTCAGTATCCCTAGCACTTCTATTCCTTTTGTCCTTTTCATAAGGACAAAATACAATATTATTGAGCTTTAATTTGTGCTTAAGGCTTGTGTGGAGGTGTATAGGTAGATTATAATAGAGCTAGAACAATATATTAGGATTTCTTTGAGTTCTTTATTTTTTGAGACAAGTACAAGTAATCTGATTTTATTAATCAAACATTCAAATCATTGAGAGTATTTGTAAAAGAAGTTAAAATAATAGCCCTGAGGTTCCTGTGCCTAATCAACTAAAGATATCTGCTTCTCTACTGCTCATTATTCATGATATAAGAATCGGTTAAAAATCCTGGGAAATAAGGGGGAGAAAGCTACTGTTGACCTTAAACACTCTAAATAATTTTTTAATGAAGCATGGTAAAATTCACTTACATGGAGGAGACTTGAACTGTTATTGACAGAAAGTACTCTTTAGAAAAGTTCTATAAGAGTGCCGAAGAGTAATACCAAAGTAAGAGAAGACACAAACTGTCCCTGATGTTTTTGGGTAGACTATTAGGTATAACACTATCAATTCTGTTACTTATATAGGCATTAAAATCACCATCATTCATTCTCAAAAATGCTAAATTTTTAGAAGAAAAACTCACAAACAAACAATAATCACATTCCTAAACCTATAGAGTCCGTTATTCAAAGAAACAGCATTTGAATTGTTAGAACTGAATTCATTGAGTGCACACTAAATCCGAAATAAAATGTTACATTTCTTCTCAAACAGGACTCAAATGTATGCTTCACATTAACTCTCAATTCAATTATTGACTAGCAAGAGCACTGCAAATACTGAAGAACAGACGTAATTGAAGTGTATTCCAACTATGCTATTAATATCATATTTGCATATTTGACATATAAGGAGAAAAACAAGATGCTTTAGGTTTTAAGAACAAAGAATTTCATTAGTTTAGGGATGTTTCTGAAGCTTCAAGGTTTAGACCACTCTTCTATATTAAACATTTTTCTAATCTTAAACTTTTTTTAGGAAAGAAAAATAATGCTATTAACATACCTATAGAATTATTATCTTGCATCCACCTTCTCTTTGTTTTGAAATAAAAGAAATGCAAAAAGCAATGTAGTAATTATGAAATATCTGGATAAGCAATTAGTTCCACCTTAAATTTGCATTGCAAAAATATCTTTGCTTTTCTACTCATTTTAGAGAGGGAAATATTACCAAAAATGTTTCTAATTTAAAAAAATCCAGATATAATCAAAACACTTAAAGAGTCTGTGAAAGTAAAAATAATAGTTAAAAGAAAAAAAGCACTAAATATTTGTCAATTTTTATGTATAACTTACCTTGCTAAAAATCAGGAGATTCAAACTTTAGAGTACTGTCTGTGCAGTTTCTCCAAAACTCAGCCCTATGGTGAGTTTTCTCTCTGAGTTTTTATAGTCTCAGTTATACACCCCTTACTCCAATCCCTGCCTTTGCTTTGTATTACATCATTTCTACAGATTTTCCACTAAGCATTTTCCCAAGCCTCTCTTCAATCTCTTTCTCTCCCTCCCTCTCCCTCCGTCCTTCTGCTTTTCCCTCCCTCCTCTCCCTCCATATTTAGTCTATCTCTTGCTTTGATCATGGCATTTAAGTAGCAATGGAAGCATAGGCTCTGGAAAATTTAAGTATAGATTGTGTTCAGCTTCACACCCATCACCTCTTCCTGAGGTTTTAGTCAAGCTCTGGCTATTACAAATCATATTTAAGAAATAAAATACACTAAGATTTGTTGAAGTCACCAGGGAATTTCAAAGTACGGTTTAGGGAGATTATAATCAGACACAAACTGATTTATTGGTGCAATTTTTGGATCTTTAAATGATCAGCTCTGGAAATAATGAATAGTTTGAGCCTCAGTCAGGTGCACAGTGCTGTGTCAGTGAAACACAATGACAGCTACTTCGTAATTAACATTGCTATACTGGGAAGACTGTCACTAACAAACCTATAAATACTGAGCTGTGACATGTGAGCTATAAATGAAGATGTGGTAATCATTTTTATCTTGCTGTTGTCCTCCAGTACTTTAATTTCCTTTTAACCAAAATATTTCTGCCTCTGTCTGAAGGTTTCTCTTAGTCCTGTCTCTTACTAAGCACATTTGCATCTTTGCATACACAAATTATTTTTTTAAATGAATTATTAAGTTATAAAGGCAACAGGTCATCTTATTAGATTATTAATGGCTCATTTGATTCACCAGAGGGTCCCCATTTGACAGATAAAGAGGCCGAGGCTCAGGTAAATCCAGTGACTTTATAAATTGCACAGCTAGGAAGTAGTCTCAGAGCTGGATTTCAAATGCAGATCTTCTTAATCCCATCCCAGTTCTTTTCCTACGACTGCATTCTGTCTCACTACTTTAAAAGCTAGAAAAGAGAATCCAAACCAGATTATATTTTTGCACAAAAAGAAATAACTTTGTTCTTTTTGGTTTTCCTAAAAAGGCCATTTAAAATACTAGTCACTAGCATGGGAACTATTACATGGTTAATTTGGATCTAGATGGGGGAACTGACCAGAGCACACAGGATTGGTGGGATAGTAAAATGCTTCATTTTTATGAAGGGTTTCCAGGGATAACATTTGTCTCAACAAGCTTGAAATTTGAGTAGTTGGCAGAGACAGTTCACAAGTCAAGATAAAAATACAGCCTAATTGTGGACCCTTGTTTAGACATTACTGCCATAAATCAGTTATGTTCGCTTGAAGCCACATGATGGAAAACTCTCAATATAGATTAATGGATGCATCATAATGCTACCAGAAGCCAATATTATTGACATACCTTTTATCCTTATTTGAAATGCATCTCTTAGCATGCCGACAAGTGATATCTGTGGCTGATTTATTCCAGATCTGTCCCTGCTTAGACAGTCCAAAGATTCCACCCTATTTGTGGATTTTGTTGACCTAATTCAAAAGTTTGACTTAACTGTTCTGCAGCAGTAGAAATAGCAACAGTTTATTCCAGGAACATCCATGGTACATTTAAGCCACTTACACAGCCTTCTGTATATTATTCACCTCTGTGTCATTTACTTATGCATTTATACATGATAGAAAAATTCTATTACCTTCAACGAGAGAGGAAAAATTAGAGCATGCAAACAAATAAAAGATAAAGAGAATATTCAAGGTGGGATGGGGAGAGACTAAGATGAGAAAGGGAAAAAATATTAATGAATGCTTTTTCAGCTAGCACGTCATAATTTAATTTCCATAAGAACCTTGCCAAGGCAGTATGAGTTTTCAAATATAATAGATGAGAAACCTAAAGCTCAGTCAAGTTTAGAAACCTAAATCTGTAAAATGAATAGCCCAAATTTTCTTAGCTTAGAGGTGATGGGACAAAGGGTTGAACCTTACTGTCTCTATCATAATGTGGCAGGAAAGAGATGGCACATTCAAATTGAGTAATTTGAAGAGAACATGATGTGAACATCTTACAGAAGAACCAGAAGGGATCATATAGTATAGTGAACCCAAGTCCAGAAGAGTCAAGGATAGTTACAGGGACCCAGAGACAAAGGGATCTTGAGTAGACAAAGTTGTCTGGCAGAAGTGTGACATTTCACCAAGGGACACTGTAAGTCAAGAGCAAACTACAGGGCATGGAACCTATGAAATAAGCACAAGACTTCACTCTACTTCTTTTCTTCAATCTCTTGTGGTGTTTCCCTTTGGTGAAACCAAACTGGAAAAGAGATTGAAAGAGGGGAGATAAAAGGGACCCAATACTGTGCTTAGAGAAATGCAAATTGGGTCCTTTGTAAAGACCAACATGACTGCAAATGCCTCTGTTATTCATATTATTATCTAATATTTCCTGCTTTTTTTTTCAAGTCTCAAGTCAAGTTTGTTGAGGTATAATTTACATACACAACATTTACTCTTTTAAACTGTACAGTTTGATGAGTTTTGACAAATGCAGATGCTATGTATCTTCCACTACAATTAATATACAAAACATTTCTATTATCCCCACATTTCCCTAATGTCTGTTTGCAGTCAATTCCTAACCCCACTCCCAGGTCCTGGCATCCACTGATTTGATTTCTGTCCCTATTATTGTCTTTCCTAAAGTCTGTAGGAACAAAACATATAGTATGTAGCATTTGGAATCTATTTTTGAGTCTTATCCATGTTGCTAAATGTATGAGCGTTTTTTTTTTTTTTTTTGAGACTGAGTCTTGCTCTGTCACCCATGCTGAAGTGAAGTGGTGTGACCTTGGCTCACTTCCTGGGTTTAAGAGATTCTCCCACCTCACCCTCTTGAGTGGCTGAGACACGTGCCACCACACCTGGCTAATTTTTTTTTTTTTTTTGCTATATTTGATAGAGATGGGATTTCACCATGTTGGCCAGGCTGGTCTTGAACGCCTATCCTCAAGTGATCTGTCTGCCTTGCCCTCCCAAAGTGCTGGGATTATAGGTGAGAGCCACTGTGCCTGGGCATGTATGATCATATTTAAAAGGATGGCTGTTCTATTGGATGAACATACTGTAATTTGTGTATTCATTCACCAATTGGTGAAAATGTGGGTTGTTTCCAGTTTTGAGCAAATTTGAATGAAGCAACTATAAATATTAATATAGAGTTATTTGAGCAAGTAAATTTTTATATCACCTGAGTACATACATAAACATGGCATTCCTATATCATGTGTTAAGTGTATGTTTAACTTAATAAGAAATAGCTAAACTGATTTCAATGGTTCTACCATTTTGCCTTCCCACAAGCAATATAGGACAGTTCTGTTTGCTCAGCATGCTGGTAACATTGCCATTAAAATATTAAGTTCTTCTAAAAATTATATAGGAGTAAAACATGTCATTGTATTTTAATTTGTATTTCCCTCAAAAGTAATGATGTTGAGAATCTTGTCATGTACTTATCTATCTTCTTTGGTAACCTGTCTGTTCAAATATTTTTTAATATTGAGTTGGGAAAGTTCTTTATATATTCTGGATATAAGATTTTTATAAGGTTTGTGTTTTGTCATTTTTTACTCTGGCTTTTTTTTTTCATTTTTATCACAGTTTATTTCACAGAGCAGGTATTTTGAACTTTAATGAAATTCTGTTTATTAGCCCTTTTTAAATGGATCATGTTTTTGTGCCCTAAGAAATAATTCCCTAACTCAAGTTTGTAAAAATTTTCTCTTAAGTTTACTTCTAGAAGATTTTCAAATTCCTTTGGCTATTTTAAGCCCTTTTATTTCCATATAAAGTTTAGGATCAGCCTACCAATTTATAAAAAAAGAGTCTGCTAAGATTTTCATTGGGATCTCATTGAACTTACAGATAAACTTGGGGAGAATTGACATCTTATCGGTATTGAATAATCTTATTCATAAACATATATATTACTTTTTTTTTGAGATGGAGTGTCATTCTGTCCACCAGGCTATAGTGCAGTGATATGAGCACAGCTCACTTTAGCCTCTGCCTCTTGGGTTCAAGTGATTCTCCTGTCTCAGCCTCCCAAGTAGCTGGAATTGCAGGCACCCGCCAACACAGCCAGGTAATTTTTGTACTTTAAGTGAAGATGAGATTTTATTATGTTGGCAGGCTGATCTTGAACTCCTGACAGCAAATGATCTGCCAGCCTCAGCCTCCCAAAGTGCTGGGATTACAGGCGTGAGCCACGGAGCCTGTCCGATATATTGGTCTTTTGTTTAAATATTTAATTTCCCTTTACAATTTTTTTATTTTAGCATAAAAGTGTTGTACATATTTTGTTAAATGTTTTCCTAATTATCAATTATTTTATGTTTTGGTGCTCTTATAAATAATTTTAAAATTTAAATTTTGAAATGGACACTCCTAGTTTATAAAATATGATTAACTATTATATTTCTTTTATTCTGTAGTCTCGCTAAACTTATTTTTTAGTTCTAGTAAGTTTCTTTAGATTGTACAGGATTTTTCATGTGTGAAAAATAATCTTGTTTGGAAATGGAAAGCATTTATATCTCCCTTTTGACTCTGTAAATCTCTTAGTTCTTTTTATTATATGTTGCCTCAGTCAGTTCCTCCAGTGAAATATGGAACAGATGTGGAATGAGTGAACATTGTTGCCTTGCTCCTTATCAATTGGTGGTATTGAGGGGAAAAATTCTTTCACCATCAATAAGAACAGTAGGGTTTTTGTAGATGTCTTTTTTCAGGTTGATGATGGTTACTTCTATTAATAGTTTCCTGAAAGTTGTTGGTGTTTTTTTTTTTTTAAGGAGAGTCATAAATGAAGATTTAATTTTGTCAGTTAAAAGAGTTGTTTTCAACTCTTGAGACTGTTTTGCTTTTTGTGTAAATATAATGAATTATAACTTCACTTTGCTGAGATGAACTCCACTTGATCATGATGTATTACTTTTTCTTTATTATGAACGTTAGTGTTAATATATTTTTAACAATCTTTATTCATAAGGGATATAGATCTTTTGTTTTTAAAAAGTTAATCTCTTATGTTTAGTATCAGGGTTATGCTTACCTTGTAAAATGATTGAAAAGAATTATGCCCTCATCTATTTTTGGACAAGTGTTTGTGGAGTTTGCATTCTTTGTTTCTTAAATAGTTGGAGAATTCACTAGTGAAGCCATCTATGTTGTTAGTTGTCCTTGTAGAAAGGTTTCTAGCTAAAGTTTTAAATTATTTAATAGATATAGGGCTAATCACTTTAGCTATTTTTGTCTGAATACACTCTTATAGCTTATGGCTTTTAAATATGTCTATTTCATTAATTATTAAAGTATATTCATACTATCTTTATTTTGTTCTTCTCATAGCTATCAGATCTGTAGTGATGTCCCTATTTTATGCTTAATTCAGTATTCTTTTTTTTTTTTTTTTGAGACAGAGTCTCTTACTGTCGCCCAGGCTGGAGTGCAGTGGTGTGATCTGGGCTCACTGTGATCTCCGCCTCCTGGGTTCAAGCAATTCTCCTGCCTCAGCCTCCTGAGGACTACAGGTGTGTGCCATCATGCCTAACTAATTTTTTTGTACTTTTAGTAGAGACAAGGTTTCACCATGTTGGCTAGGATGGTCTTGATCTCCTGACCTCGTGATCCAACAGCCTCAGTCTCCCAAAGTGCTGGAATTATAGATGTGAGCCACCATGCCCAGCCACAGTATTGTTATTTAAAATTTACTTTTCATTATTATGAGTACATGATAGTTGTACATATAGTATTTTTAAGTTTTCTTTTGATTATTAATTCTAGCATTTTATCAATTTTATTTGTTCCAGAAATCAGTATTTAATTAATTTTCTATACTATTTTTACTATTTCATTTTGTTGGTTTCACTTTGTATTATTTCTTTCCTTTGTTTCATTTGGTTTTAGTTTTTCCATATGTTTTTATTTACTTAAGGTAGATTCTTAAATTGCTGATCATAGACATTTCTTTTATTCTAATACAGGGATTTAGTGCTATGATATGGTTTAGATTTGTGTCCCCACCCAAATCTCATGTTGAATTGTAATCCCCAGTGTTGGAGGAGGGGCCTGGTAGGAGGTAATTGGATCATGGAAACAGGTTTCCCCCTTGCTATTATGTGATAGTGAATGAGTTCTTAGAAGATCTGTTTGTTTAAAAGTGTGTGGCACCTCTCCTCTCTTTTTCCTCCTGCTCTGGTCATGTGAAGGTGTGCCTGCTTCCCCTTTGCCTTCTGCCATAATCATAGGTCTTCTAAGGTCTCCCTAGTCATGCTTCCTGTACAGCCACTGGAACCATGAGTCAATTAAACCTCTTTTCTTTATAAATTATGTAGTCTCATGTAGTTCTTTATAGCAATGCAAAAACAGATTAGTACATACTACAAATTGTTTTCTAAGCACCATTTGGCCATATCCTATATACTTTTATATTTTCGTTTTCATTTTATTTAATTTGAAAGATTTTCTTTTCTTTTTCTTTGTTTCGTGATAGTGTCTTGTTCTGTTGCCAAGGCTGGAGTGCAGTGGCATGATCTTGGCTCACTGCAACCTCTGCCTCTTGAGTTCAAATGAGTCTCCTGTCTCAGCCTCTCTAGTAGCTGGGATTAAAGATGTCTGCCACCATGCCCAGCTAATTTTTGAGATGGGGTTTTACTGTGTTGACCAGGCTGGTCTCAAACTCCTGACCTCAGGTGATCCACCCACCTCTGTCTCCCAAAGTGCTGGGATTACAGGTGTGAGTCACCATGCCTGGCCAAATTTGAAATAGTTTCCCCTTTTTTTTTAAGATGGGGTCTCGCTCTATTGCCAGGCTGGAGTGCAATGGCGTGATCTTGGCTCATTGCAACCTCTAACTCCTGGGTTCAAATGATTCTCCTGCCTCAGCCTCCCAGGTAGCTGGGACTACAGGCTTGTGCCACCATGCCCAACTAATTTTGGTATTTTTAGTAGAGATGGAGTTTCACTATGTTGGCCAGGATTGTCTTAATCTCCTGACCTCATGATCCACCCTCCTTGGCTTCCCAAAGTCCTGGGATTACAGGTGTGAGCCACTGTGCCCAACTAATATTTTCTAATTTAAAAATTTACTATTGATCATTTAAATATATGTCATATACTTTCAAAATGATTATTTTCTGTATCTTTTTCTGTTATTGACTTTTAGTTTAATTGTTTTATCATCAGTAAACATAATTTGTATTTTGTCAATTCTTTTAAATTTGTCAACATTTGTTTTATGGTCAAAAATGGTGAAGTTTTATGTGGACTTTAGAAAGAATTTTTATTATTAAGTGAATTTCTTTATAAGTCTTAACGGTTCCATTGGTTCAAATATTTAAATCCGTATTTTAATGACTTTTGTTTACTTGCTCTCCCAATTACTGAGGAAGAATTGCTTATGTCTCTAAGTATAATTGTAAATTTTTCTATTTGTTTTTATTTCTATCAGCTTTTGTGGTATGAATTTTAAGCTCTCTATTAGGTGTATATCCCATTATTATTATGTAATTTATCATTCTATCCCTACTAAAATTATTATTTTGATATTAATTTGTTCACTACTGCTTTCTTTTGATTATTGTTGACATGGTATTCCTTCTCCCCTCTCTTTTTACTTTTAGTTAATCTACACATTTTTCAAAACTGAGTTCCCATAGAGAGCACAGAACTGGATTATGCTTTCATTCCCCCATCTGACAATCACTAAATTTTAATAGTATATTTTGACTATTTACATTTAGTGTAATTATTGGTATACTTAGAGTAAACACTATTATTTTGTAAGCTTTTTTCCCTATCTATTCTTTGTTCCCTGTTTCCTCTCATTCTGTCTTATTTTGGATTGTTACTTGTACCTCTTTTATTTTTAAGTTGCTGCTATAGGTTTACAATATGCATCATTACATTGCTACAATCTTCCTTCAAATCATAATTTTCCACTTACTGTAATAATCTTTCAATAGCATATATCTATTTTCTTATTCTCTACAGTATTATTGTCATATATTTTAAGTTACTTGTTATAATCCCACATTTTAAAATTTTTGCTTTCTATAGTTAACTATTTTATCAACGTAAATAATTATTAAAGTTTTTCATATTTACCTACATTTATCATGGCTGATACTGCTCTCTGTGGGTGTTTAGATTCACATTTTGAAGTACTACCTTATCATTCTGCCTGAAGAATTTCCTTTAAATTTTTTGTAGTGTTTCTTCTAATAAGTGTTTACTTCATCTGTATTTTTGAATGTAACTTCTGTTCATTAATTGCCTAGTGTCTGACTGGAAGTCTGCCGTCATCTATCTATGACGTGCTTAGCTATACTTTACTTTGTATTTATCTTGCTTGGGGGTTCTCTAAGATTCTTGGTTGTTTTCTTTTATGAATTTTGTGGAAAACTGGCCATTACCTTTCCCCAAATTTTTTTTGTTCCATTCTCTCTCTTTCTCCTTTCTGTTACTCCAATTACTTGTATGTTAGATCAGTTGATATTTTCCCACACCTCTTGGAAGGTCTAATTTTCGCTGCACTCTTTTTTCCTCTCTATATTTCAGTTTGAATTATTTCTATTGCTCTAGTTTCAAGTGAATTTACTGTTTCCCATCCTAAATCTATCCTCTGATGCTGTATAGTAGGTATGTATCTTTACTTTTAGCATATTAGAGCCCTGACATATAATGTGCATTTTACTTATGTCTGGGTCTCCCAGGAATTCTAAACTCTCATGCTGACTACACACTTACCTTAAAAGTTTGTTAAAGTTTCAACTAAAAAAAATTAACCATTTTAATGTAGCTAGAACACCCACCATAAAACACTTCCTTAAATGCTCTACCAAAGGTGAAACAATTTGTGTACTCTTGCTCCCCTCGAGGAGGATTATAATTATTTTAACTTTAGTACACCTGGTTGTCTAGTGACTTCTCCGATGGGCTCAAAGAAAAGTTGGTTTTGCATAATTTTGTGAAATTGATATTGTTGCACAGCTGTCTATGTACTAAGTGGAAATGCAATTCTCCTTCCCAGGATTTTTTTGCTTGTTTTTTAGTATAAAAATATTTTGATAATTCTTTTCTATCTTTTTCTAACAATATTGTTTTTATTATCATCCTAATTTTGTAAATACAAAACTAGAGTTGGAAGCTCTCCTAGTATAGAAATAAAATGTAAAGTATGTCATTCAGCTAAGTCCAGTCTTTCCCATTGCGTTTTCATCTGTATAAATGATCCCTCCAATGATAGAATTCAGAAGTTTGAGAACTGCTTCCACAAGTCTTCTTATATTTTCCCTTGTATTTATCTGAAAGTGAACACCAGAAAGCCACATTTCATCCTCATCTGCCAGGTAAGGGGCTGATTTCAGAAACCTCCAGATGAGTTTAAGATTGCTTATGTTACTCTCAGTACTGAATTTTTGATGTATTCCGCATATGGGCTCATTTTTGCCTATGTAGTTGCCATGTTGTGGGTTTTTTCAATAGACTAGAGGTTTACATATTACCTTCAAGCCACTAGTGGTTTACAGATTACCTTTAAGCCAAAGCACATTAGCTTTGACCTTTATTTTTATAGGGGTAGAGCTGCAATTATTCTTGTTGGCCTTATTTCAAGAACTGTTTTCACAGCCACACTCTTTGCTGATCTCGATGAAATGTCCTTGCTATTTGATCCTCCACCTTTTACGCACTTTTCCCATTAAGATAATCCCTACTAGTTACATTAACTATGGAATTCTACCAGCTAAATTCTAGTGGGTCATAACTTACTAAGTTTAAGGACATGGAAATTCTCAGGACACAGGAAACCACACTAGAAGACCAATGGTCCTATATCCCCAATTTTATCGCATAGACATAAAAATACACACGTATTCTGTGCCTAAACATAGTGATGTAATAAACGTAGACATTGGGTCCTCCTGAAGAAAAGCATTTTCCTACAATGAGGCACTAATATAACAATAATCAATTACCATATAACAATCCAAATTTCTAAATCTTTTTATAATTTATAACACTGCTATAGTATCTGCTTGAGATGCAGTTTCTTATTTCTTATTTAATGGAGCAGGTATTATAAAGGTTATTATACAGATGAAGAAAGTAAAGTTTAAAAAATATTTATCTTTCCTTGTTGATGTGCAAGAAATTTTGCTGGGTGTATAGAAATAGTTACCATGCTCTCCAGACGCCTCTATTCTAATGGAGAAGGCAGAAATTGAAATGCAAATAATGCCAGAAAGGCCATCATATTTTTCGGTGAGAAATTCAACCATCATCTTTGAGCTCTTATATGCATTATTTTTACAAGAGTTTCTCTCATGTTGAGTCAGGAATTATTGTCCTAAGTTAAAGTTATAAGAATTGTACGATGGGCACTGGGAAAGAAAAATAATGTATCAATTACCCGTTTGAAACAGCACTGTATTATTTTTTACAGTCATTATAATAATCAACATAATCTGTTAAGAACTTACTACATGCCAGCTTTATGTTGTTAAGTTCTCATTTCTATACAGTAAATGAGAAATTATGATCCTCATTCACAGAATAAAAAAATTAAAGCTTTACTAATGTTAATACATTAGCTAATGGTAAAGCCAGGATTTAAATAAAAAAATTTTGACCTGAAAGTCTGCATTTTCTTCAACTACACTATATTGTCTCTCTTGCGAGTCTAGAAACCATCTTACAAGATAGGCATTATCTAAAATTAAGACCTGGGGAAACTAGGTTTGGAACATGTTCAAAGCCATGCAGTTATAAATGCCAGAGATGAGATGAAATCTTTTCTCTAAAACCTAATCAACATCCCTATCCACCCTACGATGCCAGTGACACTGAGAAGTGAACAACTCTGGATATCCTTGACATTCCTGGTGTGCAGCTATTTAGGCTATCAACTTTCATCATTGTGAAGGAATAGTGTCTCTGTAAGTTATATGTTCTTTAAACTCATATTTCTCAATTCTGGGAAAGATCTTCAGACATCACAAAATAAATAAATTTTGTTCAATACTTCATGCTTACTAAGATAGGTCAACTGGGTACTCTAAAATAAGTACAAAATACTACTAACAAATTCCCTAAACATCAGGTAAAGTCTATGTAAACAAAGGAAATCAACACAACTATATGGATGTCCAAAAATGTGAATATAACTGTAATAGTCAACAATTACTGAAGATAAGTTTCCTTTAAGTTCATATTTATATCTAACTGTTCTTATATTTATTTTTAGATTTTCATATAATTATTAGTATAATTTCCTTGAGAACATTTTCTTCTCCAAATCTCTTTCTTTTTCTTTCTCTTACATACACATATGCACACACACAAATTTGTTTTGGTTTTGTGCACATTTTATGACGTCGTGCACTAAAGGTGAATATATATTTAATAGAGGCACGAAGTTGCCTTTTTCTTCATGAAGAAATTTTACATCTCATAGTCTTCTGCAGAACTGGACCTTTAGCTGCCAGCCATGAATTAAATTAAGAGCATCCCACAGGTCTCTCCTTTGCAGATTAAGAGTGAGATGTTCACTAGAAAAACGATTCTCTGGCACCCTTGGACTCTTTATGGACAAAGACTGTTGCAATTTGGAAGTAAGATTGAATCGCTTTGTCCTTTGCTGGTCTTGGAAAAGTCTTAACATTTCTAGACTTCAGCTTCCTCATCTGTGAAATAAAAAACTTATCCAGGTGATCCCTAAACGCTTTTCCAGTTTTCCAGTCTCTGACTTCCTGTCAGACAACTGCCATTTGAGAATGTGTCCACATTGACTACATTATTGTGTGTTTTACTTCCACAAATATTTTCCCAGAGTCTTTGTGTAGCTGGTTTTGACAAAGTCAAACCAGACTTTGTACAGAATAGTTTGTAAGGAATATTTTGCTGTATCTTTAAGTAACTCGAGGTCTCCCAGAGTTTTAATTTTAAAAATAATGGAATTTTGATATGATTGGTGCTAAACAAATGGTATGGTTTTTTTATGGAAGCATATTTTAAACTTGATTTGAAAGATTTACCTTCTGTCATAATATTTTTGTTGCCAGCATGCCTGAAGAGTGGCTGACAGATCTTCCGCTAATATTGCAGTATGTGCACACATGTTTTTTGAATAAGGATGCATCTTACCTTTTACAAACTAAAACTAGAAGAAGGCTTTAAGGCCCACAATATTGAAATTGTAAATGGACAAAGTAATATTTTTTTAGCATCTGAGACTCACATTCTCTTTCAGCTTTCATGAATGTTAAAAAAATAATTCGAAGCCATGAATCAAAGTCCAGGCTTAAAATGATCTTGCCTACAATTATCACCATGAACTATTTCCTTGAATAGAAATCACATATGCTTAGCCTGTTCCTCTATACTTCTTAGAATATAAAAGACTTCTGTTTCCTACTCTTCACATTGAGCCTTTGTTTCAGCATTTGTGCTGATCTCGCTCATTACCTGAAATAAACTCTCACTCATACGTCTGCCAAGTTACTAGAATTCATTGACCTGCCAAAGTGAAGAATTACGATATACCTCTAATTAAAATGTAACTTTTAGCCTTAAACCTAATTATAAATGTGGATATGGTAGCATAAAATTAAATGTAAAGTTAGAGCTTAACCTTGTACATATTTGCCGAATGGAAAGATATATGGCTGTATGAAAAGCCATCCTCTTCTCATTTCCTCCCACAGTACTTTCTAATTTTATACATCCTTTCTGAGCAGCACTGAAGTGCTATCAAAACTTATTCGAGTTTTGCTTATACTTTTTTCACATACCTAAAATCGAACATAAAATAACAACAAAAATATATTAAATTGCTGGATAAAAGTTAATTTCTTTATAGACATAAAACAGAATGAAGTGAAAAAGCACTCAGAACAATACACATTGAAATGTAGTGTGTATAAAATTACTTAATTGCTTAAAGACAGACTAAAAAGGATAGAGCTAGCTAGTTCTTCATTTGTTAAAAGTTTTTAAATGCTTTCAAAGATTCTGAATTCATTAAATAACCAAAGTTCCAAGAAAATGTTTCCATGAATTATTGTATTCAAGCATCCTTTGACACACTATTAAATAATTATGGCTTATTAAACCTTGTCTCATTGAAAAAAAAGTATCAATTTTTTAATTTGGTTATGATGATCTGATCTAAACAACCTCATGAGCGTTTATTTCTGTGAACTGGAGAGCGATTTTTGGGTTAAGGTAAAGGAAACTGAAACACAGAATGATACGTTTACTTCCACATGACAAAAACATGAAGTCGAGTAATAATAATGGTAGTTATTATCATTTATTCAGTGCTCACTCAGAGCCAACATTCTGTTTTCACTATTCACTCATTATCTTCTTTAACCCTCGCAGTAATTGTACGAACTGAGTATGACTATTAAGTGTAAGTTTAAAGCAAGGTAACCGTGGCATAACGTGCTTGAGTGATTTGTTAGAGGTCATCCAGCTGGAAAGTGGCCGAGGTGGATTGAATCTTTAGAATCCACATTTCTGATCATTTCTAATTAGATATCATATGCCTTCTCAGTATAATTAATTTCTACTCACCCTTTTTTAATTAGAAGAAGTTACCTAGAATTTCACTCCTATGTTTTTCTTTCATTCTTTATATTTTTCCAGAAACCGTCTGCTGGGGTGAAAAAATATTTGAAAAAATTCAGGGAAAATATGCAGAAGAGAATATGCTGACACATACATGTGTAAAAATCTTTCTTTGGAAGCAAGGCTGGCCAGATGAAGGAGAAAGAGTAAAGCCATAGAATCTGGCTCAATATCTATTGCCTTAATACAAAAACTTCAAAATCCCAGGGAGAAAGCTCTTTACAGAATTGGGGATTTAAAGTGGAGGAGTTACTGACTTATTGGACTATCCTGAAATAACTCTCTGTCAGAAATACTTTTCCATATCAAATGTCTTAAAAATTCAAAAGCAAGCAAAAATTGATTTCAGAATTCTAATTTAGTATTTAATGAAAACACTGTTTTCACACCAATTCCATAGATGCTTCTCTCTCCAACCACCATTCCCTGCATCCTCCACTCATCTTCTCCATCTTGGAAAAGGAAAATCGTAATTTCTCTTTCTTTGTGAGTTAGAGTATGCGAGACAGGCAATGCCAGTTAGGACATCTTTCATAGGGCTGAAATTGAGCTCAGAGTAGGAAACTTTTATCTTGATAACTTGATAATAGAGAACGAATGCCAGAATTCATTGATCAAAAATTAAAATCCAATGGCAATCACATATTTAAAAAGTCACACCAAGTAGTAAAGTGCCAGCAAGCAAAAATTGATTTCTTTTTTTTAGATGACTTAAAATATTGATTCTGGATATAAAATGTAAATTTAATGCTTAAGTCAAAGAACATTAAAAGTAGTTTTAAACATGAAAAGCCATACAATTGTTTTGTTAGCACCTTGATTAGGTTACTTTAAAAAATTATCTTACACTTTCTCAAAAGCACTATCTTCTATATCACAAAGAAAATGTTAATTTATCACATGTTTCTCTTCATATACGTTTGTATCTTCTACAAGAAGAGATTTGCTTCTGTTATGAAGACAGACTGGGTAGATTTAAACTAATATATAGTCACTGAAATTCAAAAACGTGTGGCTTCATTTCTGGCATATATTGTTCAGATTTTCTGTTAGAAAGGGATGAGTACTCTTTCTGTTTTGCTTAGTCTCTGTCAAGTGTTCCTGACCTGCATGATCCATGTATGGCTTGGGTTTAGCTTCTGGAGTCATCCTTATGCCGCTTCAGGAAATTCCAGATCACTTTTTTTTTGTTCCTTACACTATTTATACCTTTAATTTTTCTGCTTTCTTAAATCACTAGTTGGTTTTGTTACTGACTCCCACTGGCACTTTACTACTTGGTTTGACTTTTTAAATATGTGATTGCCATTGGATTTTAATTTTTGGTCAATGAATTCTGGCATTTGTTCTCTATTATCAAGTTATCAAGATAAAAGGTTCCTACTCTGAGCTCAATTTCAGCCCTATGGAACATGTTCTAACTGGCATTGCCTGTTTTGCATACTCTATCTTATGAAAAAAGAGAAATTACGATTTTAATTTTCCAAGATGGAGAAAATGAGTGGAGGAAGTAGGGAATGGTGGTTGGAGAGAGAAGCATCTATGGAATTGGTGTGGAAACAGTGTTTTCATTAAATATTAAATTAGAATTCTGAAATTTAGCTAAATATTAAATTAGAATTACAGAATTTCACTTAATTTCATAATTAATTTATTTTCAATGATAGTATTTGCATTTCTTATGTTTTATGGAAAAAAGGGAGTGCTTATCCACTGCTGGTGGGAATGTAATTCGTTCAGCCATTGTGGAAAGCAGTTTGGTAATTTCTCAAAGAACTTAAAACAAAATTACTACTCAATCAGCAATCCCAGTATTTGGTATATATTCAAAGGAGTATGAATCATTCTGCCGTAAAGACACATGCCTGTGTATGTTAATCACAGTACCATTCACAAGAGGCAAGGCATAGAATCAACCTAAATGTCCATCAATGGTAGACTGAGTAAAGCAAATATGGTAAATATGCACCATGGACTACTATGCAGCCTTAAAATAGAATGAGATCATGTCCTTCACAGTGACATGGATGGATCTGGAGGCCATTATTCTAAGCAAAATAACACAGGAGCTTATAAATTTACTCCATGTTTAGCTCCCACTTATAAGTAAGAACAAACATACATGTGTGGAGGATGTAGGGAAGCATACATGTTGTTCTTACTTATAAGTGGGAGCTAAACATGGAGTAAATGTAAGAACATGGACATAAAGAGGGCAACAACAAATGGCAGAGCTGACTTGAGGGTGGAGGGTAGGAGGAGGGTGAGGACTGAAAAACTACCTATAGGTTACTATGCTTATTACCTGGGTGATGAAATAATCTGTACACCAACCCTCCAGAAAAAGCAATTAACCTTTGTAATAAACCTACACTAGTACCTCTGCACCTAAAATAAAATAAAAGAAAAAGAAAAAAGAAAGAAAAAAAGAAAGGAAGTATAGTTATTTTATATTTCAAATTTGGCTGAATTTCAGGAGGAAATGCAAAACATGATCTAAATCTTTCTTTTTATAGCTTTGGTGCTGTTGGGGGATAGACTTTTGAAATTAATGATGAAATAACATATCTCACTGCTAAAATGCTGATGATTAAAATGTTTTGATTACATAATGTCAGTACTTAAAATGTGTCTAGAATTTAGATTCCATTTTTGGTACATATGTCTTTTGGATACCCATTAGCTAGAATATAATATCTCAATATTTTTCAAATAGACTAGATCCTGAAGGTGTTCTTTTTAAAGTAGTACATTACAATATTATTTTTAATGTTCCCTATTCCCCCTCTAGCAACTACTCAGTTTCCAAAGACCACATAAATGTTGCTGCTGTTGTGAGTTCTTTCCCAGTCTTTCCAGTTGGAGTTAGTTATTTCCTATTCAAATTCTGTCACCCCATATCACAAGTATTTTCATTTCATTCCATTTATTAATTTTAAATTTCCACTGTGTTTCTGACTCATCTATTACATTATTTGATGCTTCACAGCAACAGCAGCATCAAATCGTCTTTATTTTCATTTCCACAGTGTAGCTGGATACCTGACTTGTATTAAGGTAATGGCAAGTTTTCCCTCATTTGAATAAATAGTTTGTTTCAGCTTCACCAGGATTACACGGCCTGTTTTAAGGTTCCATCTCATGAGTCCTTTTTAGTTATTTGCTAAAATTAGCTTTGTAATTATTTTGTAATATAGAAGCTCCTATAAAAGTTGATTGCTGGTTTATTCCTTTAACAACCTTAGTATTATGCTTGATTAAAATCCAAATAACGGAGTGGTCCTATCTCCGTATTACATTCCAGGTGTTCACTTATCATATTTCAACTGACTGGCCAGGTTGCTATATTAGTCATGTTTTCCCTAATCGTCTGCCCCAGTACACACACACAACCATTACTTTGGGTAAATTTTCTGTACAAGGTAGATACCAATATATATTCTGTAAGGCTATAGGGATGATTAATGTTAATATTGTATGGAATGCAAAAGTAAATGCATAAGATATGGTGACGATCATCATAGTTCCACATCCAATTAAACTCTATGAAATAGAAAGCTATGATTTTAGGTGGTTATTATCATTACCATACTTTCCTTTTGAGGGCTGAGACAAAGTGACGTGACTGGCTTCAAATCACATATCCAATAAAGTTTAGAGATTGTCTTGAAGTTTGACTAAATCATTATCTTATTCTCAGATAATTTGTGCATTGGAAAGTATCAGACATATGAATACAAAGAGAAGCAAATGTTTAGTTTCTCCAGATTTGAAAGTTAAAATAGGACTGGGTTGTGATGTAAATGAAGGTACTCTGGTAGATGTTCTGGCAGCTGAGGCAGTTCTCAGGAGTATTTAAAAATACAACAGAGAACAACTCTTCCACATTATATACTATGAATAGTTTCTGTCTAATCCAGGAGATGAGCAATGCAGGCTGATACAAATCTTTGAGCATAACTACTGTCACCAAAAATGTAAAGGGTTTGTTTTTAAATGGTGAATAGTTCTCTATGTTTGATGCATAATAAAATGGAGTGAGGCATTATAGGAGACAAGATCTAGAAGGCAGGTTGGCTCATTTAACAAATCACTATTTTTCTCAGCTCTTTTCCACGATTGTGCGAAACATTAGAGCCCTAAAAAGAGCAAGCCACATTACTCTTGCTTCTAAGAAATGCATTCTGAGACAAGAAGTAGAGAAATAAGCATGCTACAGCAATCACAAAAGGCTGCTGTTAATTCAGTGGGCACGTGAAGAAAGTAGCCTGACGTCCTCTATCTGGGAGAGCGAAGAAAGATTTCGTCAAAAAGGAGTATTTGAGTTAAGACTTGAAGAGTGTATAGAAATATTAAGGGACGAGTAAATGCTATGTGCAAAGGCATTCCTGGATAAAATTGCATGTTCTAGAAGTAAGGGTTATAGTTAAACAGAATGTAAATATAATTGGGGACATAATCTTTCAATCTTGAAATTAGAAAAATTAAAGAAATACTATCTCAATAAGAAACAAGATGCATGTAGCATATTTAAGATTAAAATAATGCAGTTCTCCTATCACATTCAGATTTAACTCACACTCACTTCATGCCTGTTATTAAAACATTTAAAATAGACCTAGGCTTTTACACCAACACATTAACCAGGTAGAGTTAATAATCGCAACTTGCTTTATTCGCTTTGAGCTATTAAATACACCCCATTCTGAAATATGGAGATTAGAGAAGTGTGAGCTATATATAGTCAAAAAGACTAAAAACCTCAGTAACTAGAACAGACATTTGCTTATTGGCATAGGTACACTGAAGGATGTCCTCTCCTCACATTACTAGCATGTCAGGATTTTTAACAGATGTTATTAAGACACCACAGTAATGCAGAGATGTATGTAAGCTGAGAGTATAATCACTATGAGGATTGAAGGCTGATGATTTAACTCTGTTGAAATTACTCTGGTGTCCCTCTAATTTGTCACATGACTTAATGTTTAACTTTGTTATATGGTTTTAAAATATGAGTCCTTGATGATTTCCTTTTCTTTTTCTTTTCACAAAGTACATGATGATTTGTAAACTGACTCTTCGTGTTCCCAAACCACTGAGCATTTTAAAAATTAGTTTCCATGAAATAGAAGTGGCTTCAAAGGAAGTCTTGGCTCAAGCAGCTTCTGTTTGGGGATTTCGATTGCCAGCATATCCATTCGAAGAAAGATGGTGATTTCTAAATCATTCTATTTTTACTTTGATACCCTCCCTGTAACTCTACAATTTTCTCCGTGCTGCTTCCCAGGATCTCCCTCTTGTTTGTCTTCAAGATATGTTACCATTAGCAACTGCTATTACTGGCCCTGTGTGTTCCATCAGCTACAAAATCTTAGTGTAGAAGTGGAAAACCTTGCAAATATAGTAGTTTAAGGAAATATTTCCACAGATATTACAGGGGTGATCTTTAGGTCTTGTTTTACATGTTAATACATGAAAGGCAGATGCGGATCAAGAAAATTATCTTAATTATTTAGTATAAACTAGAACAAAATGATTAGCCTTAGTCACTAATTAACATGACATTTGATTTACTTGTACATCATTTGACTTGACTTGTTACTCCACTTCATTTTCACCATGCAAATTTGAACAACAAACAGTAACTAAATGCTTATTTGTATTAGGCACTGTGTTAAGGGCTTAGAAAGTGATTAGAAAACTCTGATGAAAATTCTACTCTTCAGAATTTACCAGTTAGAGCAAGAGACACATAAAAAGATGATTTTTATAAGGTGACTAGAAGAATTCACATGATGCAATGTTAAATTTCCATGTTTTGGTAGAAAAACAAACTTGATTTTTATATAGTAGGGCCTCACAGATTTTGGCATTAATATTCCCTAGGAATTTAGATGTTTGGACATGCCTGGAGGCTCCACATTGGAGAATCATCTGGCATTTCTGTGTATGAGAGACCAAAGAGCTTTCTGGGAAGTAATTCCAAGTAGTAGAGTCTGTTGAGATGTGTTACAAAGTAGTCCAATTTCTTTGGAAGAGAGAACGTTTATTGACCCTCCTTTTGCAGACAAGTACTTAGGTTCTATGGAGAGGAAAAAAAAGAAAGAAAGATCTGAGTCTTTTTTTTTTTTTTTTTTTTTTGAGACGGAGTTTCGCTCTTGTTACCCAGGCTGGAGTGCAATGGCGCCATCTCGGCTCACTGCAACCTCTGCCTCCTGGGTTCAGGCAATTCTCCTGCCTCAGCCTCCTGAGTAGCTGGGATTACAGGCACGTGCCACCATGCCCAGCTAATTTTTTGTATTTTTAGTAGAGATGGCGTTTCACCATGTTGACCAGGATGGTCTCGATCTCTCGACCTCGTGATCCACCAGTCTCGGCCTCCCGAAGTGCTGGGATTAAAGGCTTGAGCCACCGCGCCCGGCCTAAAATCTGAGTCTTAAATCTCCGTTGAAGACATATGACGTATGTGCAATTCATGATTGTGGTAAACGTATTAACCCAAGTAGGCAACAACGTCCAGCAAAGGGGGCAAGATAAAAGCAGAGGAATATGTCATGCTTTAGCATTTATGGACAACTCTGTCAGCGCATGGGTATCATGTCATCTTCTGCATGGGCACCAGCAATTTTGGCCTGAGCACTGGGGGTAGTGGCTGCTTTGGTATCGTTCCTATGGCTCAGTGGTGATTTTGGCATTCTCAGAAATAATCTTTTTTTCCATTTGCCTGGATCAATAGAGGATAAAAATGTCAGATAATACATGATCACTGAGAAAAATTATATTATTGGGAGTACATGTATGACACCCTTTGCAAATACTAAGCACTGGGTTGGTAGAGTTTGAAGAGGCCTGGAAAGATTCACAACGTTGTACAAAAAGCAGAACAGAGAGCATTATTCGATACTGTTATCATAACACCAACTGTCCCTTTCAGGGGATCAATTTCTTCTTTCAGAAGATTTTTTTTCTAGAAAAAAGTAAACTATAATAAAAATATTTTTATTCTAAGCAACATACATCTCATTCTTCTATATTTCTAAACACTATCCTATTAACTTAGATTAGGAAAAAGCAGATAGCCTGCTCCTCAAAAATTTGGCCTTCTGACAGAAACTTCTATGCCTTCACTGAATCTAATCTAACCTTATGACCTAAATGTTAATTAAGTCCATTAAAAAAAGTTAGAGAAGGCTGAGGCAGGAGAATCATTTGAACCTGGAAGACAGAGGCTGTATTGCCTATTGGAAGGTGAGCCAATATTGCACCATTGCGCTCCAGCCTGGGCGACAAGACTGAAATTCCATCTAAAAAAAAAAAGTTATAATTCACGTATGCTCTGTTAACTTGTTGTTCCACAAATATGCCATGTTTCAATTGATTGTTGCTCACATTCACATCCACCCATCTTTGCCCCACTTAATGATTCTGAAGTTGAATATTGTGGCTCTTGCCAGCTGGTGGAATGAAGTCTTCATCAATAAAGAGCATAGTAAAGAAGCTGCAAGCTGATGGAAGAAGGAACCATCATTATTATTCAGCAAGGGAACTTCACTTTTATCCTCAGACCGTATTTCCCTAGGAAAAAACACTTCCAAGTAGCTCGGTCAGGGCTTAAACACACCAGCTCTGGCCTATCCTCACTCTGCATTGGCCGTCTGTTTCCATAGACCAGCTCCAGGCTGAACTCTCTGTCAAGTTTCTTTGCCACAGGCAGACTTTTGTGTTCATGCGGTAGCCATGCCATGACACTGAGGTCTGAATTTCAGCGTCAGGGCCAGGGCCCTTCTTCCAGGTCTTCATTCCTTTATTGTGGGTGCTTCTCAGGCTAGAGGTGGTAGCCGTTTTTTTTGCAGCTTTCACTTCTGGACCTCACAAAAATTCTCATGTTACTACTTCTAGTAGTTAACAGTTCTTTGTGTTAAATTTTCTTGGTTCAAATACCTGATATATTTTTAATTTTGATTGGACTCTGATTAATATATTTCTCTTTATTTTATGCTATTCAAAATAATATATAAATATCCAAATGATAAATTTAGCATCATGAATAAAAAGTAGTTTTTTACCTGAATTATAAAATTAAAATTCAGTTTTATTTTTTATTTTGGCGTCTAGGAAACTGAGTACACAATACGTATTATCGAAAAATATTGGAATCCTTATATAGGTTTCCTACACTTTTGCTATAAAAAGCCAGATAATAAATGGTTTAGGTTTTGTGGGTCATGCAGTCTCTTTTGCAACTATACACCTCTGCTAAAGCAACCACAGATAATAAAAAATGAATAAGAGTGGCTATGCTCCTGTACAATTTCATTTGCAAAGATGAAAATCTGACTAGATTTGGCCTTACGGCTATACTTTGCTGATCTCTGCTTTAGATAATAATAATCTCATTACATGTATGTGCAATAAAATTATCAAATTTAAATTATAATTTTAAAATGCACTTTTTTTTATAAAGCTATGAAATCATACAATGCATAGAGTCTAATGAATTGTCCGGTTAATATAAAATAATGTTTTTATTTAGGGGAGGTGCAGAACTTGGTAGGAGGAGCCTTAGTTTTGGAATCAGATTTTATTTAAATACTAACTCTCATTTCCTATCTTTGTGCCTGTGAGTAGTGGAAATTATTTAATTTTCTTTTCTTTTCTTGCAAAATGAAGAAGATATTACCAGGGTGGTGCAACGGTTGTTGAGGTTTTTGGCATTTAAAAATAATGATTTTGTCATTTAAAAGTAATGACAAAAACGGCAATTAGTTTTGCACCAACTTATTTTGCCTTAATAGCATATAACTATGGGTGGTAGTCACAAAAATTTAGTGAATGCCCGGTTTGTGGAGTATATTATTTTAGAGAGTAGAAACAACAAAAACTAAGAGTTAGGTAAAAAGCTTGCCTTTAAGGAAAATAATGCTGATTTGGGGAAATAAAACAGATATATATAGATAGTTGATGTAAAGGAACAACTCAGTTATGCAGCTGTATTATGAAGCTTACTCTTTTAACATTGGTTATATATTATATCCTTGAAATTTTTGTTCAGTGTTAATTTAGAGGAGATTCTGAATGCTGTGTTGAGGGGGCATCAAAGCCAAAGAAGGACAGCTGGTGCTTTATCCAGTCTACCCAAAATAGACTTCTTTTAAAAAGAAGAGAATGAAATACATTTATTTGTGAAGGTCAAGTGCTGTCTATTATTAGTTGTCAGAGGGACTCAATAGTAAGTTGCTTTCAACTACAGAAATAAAGTTGTAATTTTTCATACTTCAATATCTCATTATATGCAAGTTGAGTATCTCTTATCTGAAATGTTTGTGGCCAGAAGTGTTTCAGATTATTTTTTGGATTTTGGAATATCTTTGGGATGGTATTAAAATCTAAACATAAAATTGATGTATGTTTTATATACACATTATAAACATAGCCTGAAGGTAATTTTTTTCCCTCGGAACACTGAATAAACTGTGTGTGTGCATTTGCATTTTGACTGTGACTGGTCACATGAGGCCAAGGTCAAGTGTGGAGTTTCCCACTGTAGCTTCATCTTGGTGCTCAAAAAGTGTAGAATTTTTGAGTATTTACGATTTCAGATTTTTGGATTAGGGATTCTCAATCTATATATGTTTTTTCATACTCTAATTTCGACTGCACCACACACACGTGCATGCACACACACACACACACTCACACACACACACACAAGCCTTGACTTGCAATAGTTTAACTTAATGATTTTTCAGTTTTACAATGGTGCAAAAGCAATATATATTCAGTGAAACCATACTTTGAATATCCATGCAAACATTCTATTTTTTCCCATTAAGTATATTATTCAATAAATTAAATGAGGTAGTGAATATTTTACTATAAAATAGGATTTGTGTTAGATGATTTTCCCCAAATGTAGGCTAATGTAAGTGTTCTGAGCATGTTTAACGTAGGCTAGGCTAAGATATCATTAATGGTAGCTTAAGTGTATTAAATGCATTTCTGATTTAGAATATTTTTAACTTAACACTTTATTGGGAAGTAACTCCATCATATGTTGAGGAGGATCTATACACATAATGTATACATATATATATGTATTTGTATGTATACATACACAATTATACATTCTCATATATAAATCTAATTTATAGCCCAAAAATGGAAAAAAACAGAGAAAACATATTTGCAGAGGTCCATTAACTATTACAAAGCACACCTATGTAATCACCACTCAGTTTCAGAAATGGAATACTGCCAACATCTATTTCATGATCTTTCACCGTCCCCTCCCTTTCAACAAACATAATAATATTAATTTATAATATTACTCTTCACTTTTGCCTTCATTACTCTTTATTTTTAAAAATTTCTTATACATGGAAACATACAGTATGTATTTGACTGAGTTCTTTCGATTAGCATTAGGTGAGTGATATCCTGATATATTAGCTGTGGTTTGTTTTCATTACCATATATTATTCCATTGTATAAATACACTGTCAGTTAAACATGAACTCTTCTGCTGAAGAACAGTTGGGATTTTCCCAGATCTTGGCCATTATGAATACTGCTGCAATGAACAATTTTGCATGTCTTTGGTGCATATACGTATCTGTATATTTTGATATATGAAAGTGGAATTAATTTATCATAAAGTGTTTATTTCTTCAACTTTAGTAGAATATGCCAGACATGTACACTAAATTACTGTGGCTAGTCATTGTCTATGAATATCCCATGTGTTTCTTAAAAGAATGTGTATTATGCAGGTGAGGACACAGAGTTCCACATATTTCAATTGGGTCAAGTTTGTTAGTCATAGTTCAAATTTTCTCTGTCGTTACTGATTTTTTTCTGCATGTTCTATTAGTACACAATCAAGCTGCATTGAGATATCCTTCTGTATGGATTTATCTTTTTTTTGGTGCTTTTGTCATTTTATTCTCATATATTTTGTGACAATGGCATCAGGTATATACAAATGTGTCTTTTATATTTTTATTCTACACAAGCCGGATGGATTATGTTTTACCATTTGATGTGTCTGTCTTTATTTCTGATAATAATGTTTTATATTAAAGGTTACTTCAATACTGGTATACTTAAAAACTTTCTTTCAGATATTTTTCATATTCTACCTGTTTTTCCAGAATTTAATCTCATCTTTATTGTATTCTTATAGTTTAGACATTTTTGTAAGTCACATATTATTTTTAAAATTCATTTATATCTTTCTTTTAATTAGTCCAGTTGTAAGTAACATAATTATTAATATATTTATATTTAAATGTATTATGTTTCTATTTTGATTTCTATTTATGCAAACTTTCTCTTTACTTATTCCTCATATTCATAATCTTTTGTGTAGATAATTTTTTATTTGGTTCTATTTTCTCCCCCTCTTAAGTAAAAGTTATTTTTTATTGTATAATAAAAATTTATTATATAACTTACTAATAAATTAATAAATTTTTACTATATAATAACAAAAAAGATTTTTAATTATTTGTATTTTGTTGGGAATACAATATTCCTGACTAATGCAATATTAATTGGTGTTTTACATTATGCTTAAAAAATCCAAGGGATTTACAACACTTTAAATCTTTTTAAGTCTACATTTCTAGCTACTGTTTGGATTGTTGTAGTATATTTTAATTCTCTCTTTCTACATATATTATATCTGTACTATGCATTATATATTATACCTAAGACAGTGTAATTATTTTGTATAGTCAATGTCATTTATATTCACCATGATATTGATTGCTTTATTGTTCTTAATTTCTCATACATCTCTGCTTTCCTCGGAGATTCTTTTCTTTCTTGAAAAATTGTAATTCATTTTATCTGGTGGGAAAAAGCCTCAATTTTTATTAAGATGAAGATAAATTTATTTCATATACGTTATCTGAGATCCTTATTATTTTTCTTAGTATAGAATTCTTGACTTGTATTTATTTTGTTTCAGCATTATAAAGATAACATTTTAAAAATGTATTATTTCTTTTGAGCATTTAGCTTTCTGTCAAATTGTCACCCTTTTGATTTTTTTGTGTATTTTTAACTTCTTTCACTCACTGATACAGTCTCATGTTTACATGTTTATTAATAAGATATGAATATAAAACAGCTTGCTTGAATCTCAAAGGATTTCTTGAATGTTTTTGTCTTTCATCATTGGATAATTTTCATTTTTTCTCTTTACATATTGCTGCTGCTTCTTTCTCTATTTTCTTAAGATTCCAATTATACTTATGTAAGACTGTCTCACTATATATTACATATGTTTTACTCAATTGTTTTGTCTTTCCCATTCCTTTCCCTCCACGACTATTTAGGACGTTTTCTTCTGACCCATCTTCAAGATTACTGATTGTTTCTTCAGCTATGCTTAAATTGTTAAATCTTATCATTAAATTATCAATTCTCGTTTTTATATCTTTCAGTTATAAATTTTTTTCTCTGTCATACAGAGTGGGGTTGGCAACTCTAATACAGCTCCTGTGAATAAGCTTCTATTATGTTTTATTTCTGCTACATTTCCTTCAATTAGTCTTATATTTATTTTTTTCCTGGCTGTTTTGGATTAGGTTTATTTAAAACTTTTTGAG
This sequence comes from Callithrix jacchus, assembly GCF_049354715.1. NCBI lineage: Eukaryota > Metazoa > Chordata > Mammalia > Primates > Cebidae > Callithrix > Callithrix jacchus. The sequence continues at coordinate 20,100,020 of NC_133516.1, read as the reverse complement.
ATGATTTGAAGTTGATCTGTAGTCCCTGAAAGTACCAGTCTATATTCGTCCAGTTCACACCTTCTCCTAGGATACATTGCTTCCAAATTTGAACCAAAAATATTCAGAGCCTTACCAACAACCTGACATATTAGCAGGTCCTCAATTATAATTTCTAGCCATCCAGCCCTATAACGTTGTCATAACTGTGACTCAGATTATCTTTCTCTTAGTAGCCTTTGGCAGATACCCCCATAGGCAAAGTGTTTCAAATGTTGGGATCATTGTCCACAGCCTCATTTTCCTCTTTTCTTACATTGAACAGGCAATTTTTCAGCATTTTGTTAGCTTGTCAAGAACTCTCCAATGGACCTATCTGTGTATCATCTATCTATCTATCTATCTATCTATCTATCTATCCATCCATCCATTCATCTACATATCTACCTCTACCTATTCTAGCTTCTCTAGTCATTTTTAGTAGAAAAGTTTGTCTAAGTTAATGAATATGCCTTAACCCGAAATGGGCTATTCATTGGCAAGATTCTGTTCTTTATCATACTACTCTGAGAGGTCAATGTACAGGGATGTTGTATCATTCTGTTGTACAATTGTGCTGAAAAATTACTTTCAAAAAGCATGATGTGGCTGGACATGGTGGCTCATGCCTGTAATCCCAGCACTTTGGGAGGCTGAGGTTGGCAGATCACTTGAAGTCAGGAGTTTGAGACCAGCCTGGCCAACATAATGAAACCCCATCGCTCCTGAAAATACAAAAATTAGCTGGGCGTGGTGGTGGTGCATGCCTGTAATCCCAGTTACTCAGGGGGCTGAGGCAGGAGAATCCCTTGAACCGGGGAGGCAGAGGTGGCAGTGAGCTGAGGTCATATAACTGCACTCCAGCCTGGGCAACAAAGTGAGACTCCCTCTAAAAAAAAAATAAGCATGATGCTTGTTAAATTTTTTAATTCTAAGAACTACCATGTAATTACAAGTATAGTTTACACTGTTAAATTTGGAAAGAAGTATATTTGAATGAATTTTAGATTTTTTAGAACATAAATTATTAAACTTGATTTTTATTATTTATTAGTATATGTTTCCCCCTCAAAAGGATTTGTTTTAAGTACATTTGGATAATGAGGATATCCCATAATTTGAAGTTAATAGTATATTTTAGCATACAATTTACACAGAACTTGTTTAAATATTACTTTAAATATTTGACTAAAATCTGTAAATTAAAATCCTTTGATCATTAAAATATTACTAAATTAAAATTACTGGACTATCTTGCTAAGAACCACCTCAGTGCTAGGTAGTATTAGGTAGCATAATGACCACAGAAAGATTATGGTATGCTGATGCCATCATCTCATCAAACTTGAAAACATGTATTTTATATGTCAAAAGGTATTTTGCAAACCTGATTAAGGGCACAGACCATAATTACCCTGGATTATCTGGGAGGCTCTAAATTAATCATGAGTTGTTAAAAACAGAATCTTTCCCAGATGTGACTAGTCAGAGAGATGCAATGTAAGAATGAATTAATGTGGTGTTGCTAGCTTTGAGGGTAGCAGAAGGGCCTACGAGCCAAATACTATACATGGCCTGTGGAAACTCGAAATGGCAAGGAAACATCCTGGAACTTCCAGAAAGAAATACGGCCCTGCCAAATACCTTCATTTTAGCTCAGTGTGACTTATGTCTGACTTCTGACCTATGGAACTAAAGAATGATGAATTTTTATTGTTTTAAGCCGTTAAGTTTCATAGGGCAGTAGTAGAAAAAACAATACATTCTCAAAATGAGTTAGTTCACTGTTCTGCTTTCCTTCATAGCACTATTTCTGCATATTATTCTGGTGTGATCTTTTAATTATGATTATTGAAGAAGATGTAAAATTGTAAGTCTTTGCAATGTAAAAATATCATTCAGTCAACCTGGTGCAGTAGATAATATATCAATGTACAAACAGAAGTCTACCTGAAGACACACTGTTATAAGCAATTATTTCAAATTGGGTTAATTTTCATGCAGAAAAAAGAAAAGCTTAAGAACAATATTATCAAATTAGGATGGAAATATTATTGCATTATACTTATCAATGATTCGGAAATGTTGGCTTATTCTCCAATATCAACTTAGGCAATTACTTTAGATGAGACTCATACATTCAATCGACAAATTTATTAACATTTATTAACATGTGCCTAATACTGGGCCAAGTTATTCTGTCTTTATGAGACTTTATTTAGCAAGCAATTTGTACATATTAAAATAATAGTGGTAGAAAATTGTAAAACATTTTTATAACAGGAAAGTTCTTTTTTCCTTTTTTTAAGGGAAGTTTTATGATAGAGGAAATAAAGATAAAAGATAAGTGATGTATATAACCAACATTTAGAGTCTCATGGGAGGCAGGCATTGCCAGGGGATAGTTTGATGGGAGATAAGTCGTTTTAGGTGTTAAGAAGAAGCATGCAGAAAAAAGATCTTTAGAGCTTTACTGGTCACCATAAGGAACTGATGTTTTATGGTAACAGCAATAGGAATTTATTGAAATTTTTTAAGCAGAGAGAGATAGTTCAATAAGTGATTTATAAAGATTACACAGCTAGGCAGAAAATAAATTACAAGGGAAGTATACTGGATGCAGAGAAACCCTTTATAAAGTTGGCATTATGGGAAAGATATTAATGACTTGGACTAGGATAGTAGAAGTAGAGATAGAAAGTAGTGGATTGACTTGAGGGCAATTGAAGAGATGAAATGATAGGATAAGGTGATTTATTGCTACAGTGGATGCTGTATCAATCAAATTCACACTTCAGGGAATGTTGCTCCTAAGAAACCTTACCTTTAGCTGGAAAAATCTATTTCCTGAGATTGCACACCGTCCTGAAGTGGCACATACTGAATTACGAATCAGTGTGAAGTTCTAACTGTCTTTTCAGGAGCAACCATGGGGTTAGCTGAGGCTTCCATTGAGACTGCAACTCAACTCAACTTTTCCCTCCACCCAATACTGCTTATTTTTCCCCCTTCCACAGCTGCTGATCCCAAGACTATTTCCTAGTAATCTTCTGTATACTAATTTGTGCTTCAGAGTTTTCTTCTTAGGAAACCCAATCTATGGCAATTGCATATAGGGTGGGATATGTAATGAATAGTGGTAATTTAATAAACTCAGATTTCTGCTTTGGAAACTGGATGATACATATGCCATTTAATGACAGAGAAAAGCTCAGAGAAAAGGAATATTTGAAGAAGAAATAAAACATTTTAGGTACCAATGTGACCTCTAAGTGGAGCTACTCAGGCATCTCTTAACTCTTCAGGTATGCATCTTGGAGATAAGTCATGGATTCTGAGAATAACAAGGTAGGTATAGGAGTTAGAGGATTGAACGTGAAATCATGATTATGTAAGTAGGAAAATTAATTGACTAAAATTTAAAAACATAGTATAAACCCTAAACTTTACTGCGAAGAACCACTATCTGGTAGGTTTTATGTGAACTTTATAAAAATTAAAGAGCTTGGCCGGGCACGGTGGCTCACGCCTGTAATCCCAGCACTTTGGGAGGCCGAGGCAGGTGGTTCACGAGGTCAAGAGATCGAGACCATCCTGGTCACCATTGTGAAACCCCGTCTCTACTAAAAATACAAAAAATTAGCTGGGCATGGTGGCGCGTGCCTGTAATCCCAGCTACTCAGGAGGTTGAGGCAGCAGAATTGCCTGATCCCAGGAGGCGGAGGTTGCGGTGAGCCGAGATCGCGCCATTGCACTCCAGCCTGGGTAACAAGAGCGAAACTCCATCTAAAAAAAAAAAAAAAAAAAAATGAAAGAGCTTACATACAAATGAAAGAGATTATGAAAATATAACATGGCATTTTACCTCCTTTTAACCTGATATCTGAGGTTCAATTCATTGATAAGCGTTATCATCTACGCTATACTGTCCTAAGACCAGTTGAAAATAGTTCTACAGAGCTCAAATTTAACCAGCTAAGAGAGACTAAGAAAGCATTTCAATTTGCTTGACAGATATGTAACAGAAAGAATGCACCCCAAAATCATGTCTTTGGTTGAAAATAAGCATTATAGTACAAAAAATAACTGAGCATGGTCAGCACGCCTGTAGTCCCAGCTCTTTGGGAAGCTGAGGCAGGAGAATCGCTTGAACACAGGAGGCTGAGGTCGCAGTGAGCTGGGATTGCACCACTGCACTCCAGCTGGCAACAGAGTGAGATTCCAGAAAAAAAAAAAAAAAAAGAATTACAGTAAAGTGGAGTTTCATCCTATCTTTTAAGGTCAAGAGCATATTTTGGCTTTTGTGTGATCCTCAATTCAAAACATCTGTCCTTATTAATGATGTGGTAAAAAGGGTCATATAATATTTGGCAGCAAAGGTCTGGCTTCTCTAGAAGCTAACAGAGAAAACATTCTTCAGGTGTATCTTTGGCTGTGATTTGCAGAGAAATAAATTCATCTTTGCTACACTGAGAATTGCATGGTCAGAAAATTGTTGTAGAATAGAAAACCCAGTTACTCATGACTTATTTTTTATTGACCAGAAACTGGATTATAGACCCAATTTTCTAACCCAGGAAAAACAAAATAAGACCTGTGACTGAGAATCCTTTATCTGAGTGTGGAGAATGTCATTTTTCAGTTTTATTTGAAAAGGTATTGTATATAAAGAAGACAGAAGCTATAAGCATGGGTCGAACAGAAGCTGAGGATCAACACATTGCATTTATTAATACAACACATTTTTATCTGAATACTATGGGAAAAGTAGACATAAACCTTATCTTCTTAGTTATAAGAAGTATAAGTCTTTGTGCAGAAATCTTCTGTTTTTCCTTCCAGAATCTCTACCCATCTTTTTCTGCCTGTTCTTTGCTCAAAGAGGCTCACATTGTAAACTGCATCAATTGACTCCTTTATCTTCTAGCATTCAGTTGTTTACCAATGCAAGGCACTTCCATGAGATTCGGTGAGTGAGGGAAGTGAAGTTAGAGTTGTATTCTCCTATTCTGTCTTTCTCAAGGATTGTTACATGCTGGCTTTCTGGATGGAAGGTCACAGTTCCTTCCAGGTAGACTTCTCTCTCTTCAAAAAACAATTTCTTCACTTCACTCCCAGGAGACTCAGAATGGTAGCAGTGCTTATTGTTAGCCCTAGAATAGTGAGAAGTATATTATAGTTTTCCTACACAGAAACACAGTATTGCCAAGAAAAAGGCTTTATAAAACCCTCGTCTAATTTCCAGTTTGAGTGTGCCTTTGTGTGTTTTTGTGTCTGTGTTTTCTGAGACTCTAAACTGAATTTCTCAGGTAAAGCTTAATGCATTATTCTTAACTGTTCTTCAAACCTCCTCAAAATCATCTTGTCATAAAAAGTAGAATCAATCAATTTTGAACAGTATTTAAAAAGTCCTTCACTTTCCTTTACCTCAGCTTCTAAATATATACAAGATTTCTTCAAAAGTTCATTAAAAATGCATAGTATGAAAACACTATGCATGTATTTCATTTTTTTTTTTTGCCGCAAAATAAACTTGTATTACTCTGTTTTAACATGTCTGAACAGGGTCTCATTTGAGGCACTAAGGATAAGACATCAACTTAAAAAGAACCCCTATCAGAGAGCAATACAAATTCTGCTAATTGAAGCAAGAACATACATCAAATTTATGGAGAAGTTTGAGTAGAGGAATGTATGCAGAAGTTTGAGTAGAGGAATGGTGAAATCATTAATTCTTTACAAAAAGTTTATCGAGACAATGCCCTAAAGAAATTAGCAGTTAACAGACAGACAACTCATTTTAAGAAGGGATGAGATGATGTTGAAGATGAAGCTCACAGCAGCAGACCATCAAAATCATTTTGCAAGAAAAAATTAATCTTCTTCATGTCCTAATTCAAGAGGACTGATGATTAACAGCACAAACAATAGGCAACATCATAGACATCTCACTTGGTTCAGTTTACACAATTCTCACCGGGCTGATTTGGTTCCTTCTGACTTCATTTTCCCAATCTTAAAAATCTTTTAAAAAATCTTTAGAAGGCGCCCACTTTTATCCAGTTAATAGTATAAAATGGACTGTAATGACATGGTTACATTCCCAGGGTCCTCAGTTCTTTAGGGGTGAACTAAATGGCTGGGTTGATCACTTACAAAAGTGTGTTAACTTAAATGGAGTTTATGTTGAGAAGTAAAGTTTTTTTAAAAAAATTTTTATCTGTTAATTACATTTTACATGATCTTTTTGTAAGTTTTCTCATATATTCATTATAAATTGAGCATTTATTTTTATTTCTTAATGACTACTATATAGATGGAACTGGGTACAAAGATGAATAAAATATGAAACCACCTCTTGAGAGTAGAAAACAAGAGCATGTCACAGACAGAGGATCCAAGCTAGAAAGTATATTAAAAATACAAATGGTGGGCTTTGGAAATCCAGAACACTTTCTATATTTATAACTAATAATTTTGTATTTGACTTTGTTTTCCATGCTTCTTTTGATTGCCTTTATAGATTGCATTTGTTTTGCTTAGCATGCTTTGGTGGTAATTTTTTTTGGTAATATATATAGCTGTATTCTGATTGCATTTATAAAACTATTTCTTAATTTATAAGCTTTGAACTTTTATCTCTCCACTTGAACTATTATCTCCTTTGAACTATTTTCTCTCCATTTGAAGGAATGAGGAAGTGTTTACATATGTCTTCCTATAGTCTATGCTTGCTTTCATCATCTTTATTCTTAAGGAGCAGTATTTATTGATTGTAAAGATATATCACTTTATATCTTCTTCAATAACCCTAATTGTTTGAATGACAAAAGCAATGTGGTATAATAAAAGTTTCCTACTGCCATCTCCAACAGAAGCATAAATTTTGACAACCACCTACAGATGAGAGTACCTTTGTAAAAATCCAGGAATTCAGCAGAAAAATTCAGTACATAGTTGGAATAACAACAACAACAAAAAATCCAAGAATAGACATATCGAAAAAGACTAAGAAAAACAGTTTTACTTCATTTGCGTCACCTCCTCCCCATAGCAGCACAATACAATACAAATGAAAGACTCTGCAGCCCATGAATTCACCCATATGGAAAAGTGAGAGAATAGTGAAAAAGCACTTAGCTTCCACAGATACATGGAGTGCAGCCCAAAAAACCCACTTTTTTCTCACCCTACCCAGAACACTGAGGTGATTGGCATAGTAGAGTGGTGAGAAGACACTGGATTCAGAGAAGAGAGATAGGTAATTATAAAAATGAGGGCTTAGAACCCAAAAAGGAATTTTGGATTCTACTAACTACTTCAGACACCCTAACAGTCTCTTGGAATTCTTCACCTGTAGATTGACTCAGATGGCCCATGTGCCATAGCCAACCTACACTGTAGCTAACTCCCTGGGTAAGCGCCCCTAAAATGTTAGTGCAAGCCTCTGCAGATGGCTCATAGACGTGCAGACGCCTGGCTCCACCCTGCAGAATTGTGGGAAGGCAAACAAACTTGGGCATTTTAGGAGACCATCTAATCCCTGAACAGACCTGAAGCAGTAATAAATAGCCTAGCAAACAAAAAAAATCCCAGGACCAGATGGATTTACAGTGGAATTGTACCAGATGTAGACAGAAGAGCTGGTAGCATTCATACTGAAACTTTTGTAAAAAATGGAGGAGGAGGGACTCCTTCCTAACCTGTTCTATGAAGCCAGCATCATCCTGACGCCAAAACCTGGCAGAGATACAACAACAAAAACAAACCAAGAAACGCTTTAAGCCAGTGTCCTTGGTGAACACTGATGCAGAGCTCTCAATCACATACTAGCAGACTGAATCCAGCAGCACATCAAAAAACTTATCGACCATGATCAAGTAAGCTTTATCTCTGGGATGCAATTGGTTCAACATACACATATCAATAAATGTGATTCATCCCATAAACAGAACTAAAGGCAAAAATTACATAATTTTCTCAATAGATGCCAAAATGGCTTTTGATAAAATTTAACATCCATTCACTATGAAAAATCTCAATAAACTAGGTACTAAAGAAAGATATCCAAAAATAATAAGAGCTGTATACACACCAACAACCAACATCATATTGAAAGAACAAAAGCTGAAAGCATTCCCTTTGAAAACCAGCACAAGGCAAAGATTCTCTCTGTCACCACTCGTATTCAATATAGTTTTGGAAGTCCTGATCAGGACAATCAGGCAAGAGAAAGAAATCAAGGTCATCCAAATAGGAAGAGAGAAAGTGTAACTATTTCTGTTTGCAGATGAAACGATTCTATTTAAGAAACCCCAATAAGGTGGAGGTTGCAGTGAGCTGAGGTTATGCCACTTCACTCTAGCCTGGGCAACAGAGAGAGACTCTGTTTCAACAACAAAACAAAATAAAAACAACCTAATAGTTCCAGCCTTGAATTTTCAGCAAAGTCTCAGGTAGCAAAATCAGTGTGCAAAGATTACTAGCATTCTTATATACCAACAACAGTTAAGCTGATAGACAAATCATGAATGAATTCCTATTAACAATCGCCACAAAAAGAATAAAATACCTAGGAATACAGCTAACTAAGGAGGTAAAAAAATCTCTATAAGAAGAACTATAAAACACTGCTTAAAGAAATCAAAGGTGATACAAACAGATGGAAAAACATTATATATTCATGATGGGGAAAAATCAATATTGTGAAAATGGCATACAACCCAAAGCAATTTATAGATTCAGTGTTATTCCTTTTTTTTTGTTGAGCTGGAGTTTCACCACTCTTGTCAGTCTGAAGTGTATTGCCCGATTTTGGCTCACTGCAATCTCCACTTCCTGGGTTCAAGCCATTCTCTTGCCTCAGCCTGCTGGGTAGCTGGTTCTACAGGTGCCTGCCACCATGCCCAGCTAATTTTTGTGTTCTTAGTAGAGATGGGGTTTCATCATGTTGTTCAGGCTGGTCTGGAACTCCTGACCTCAGGTGATCCACCCGCCTCAGCCTCCCAAAGTGCTAGGATTACAGATGTGAGCCACCGGGCTTGGTCCCAATCTTAATCCTATGTAACTACGATTAAGATTTTTCACAGAACTAGAAAAAATGATTTTAAAATTCATAGGGAACCAAAAAAGAGCCCAAAGAGCCAAGACAATCCTATGCAAACAAACAAAACAAAGCTGAAGGCATCATGCTACCCTCCTTCAAACTATACTACAGGGCTACTGTAACTAAAAAGCATGGCCCAGGTACAAAAACAGACACATAGATCAACAGAAAAGAATGGAGAACCCAGAAATTAGACTGCACACTCATAGTGATCTGCTCTTTAACAAACTTGGCAAAAACAATCAATGGGGAAAGGATTCCCTACTCAGTAAATGGTGATTGCAGAATTTAGCCATATGTAGAAGGTTAAAACTGGCCCTTTCTTACATCATACACAAAAATTAATTCAAGATGAATGAAAGACTTAAATGTAAAAACCAAAACAGTAAAAACCCTGGAAGACAACCTTGGAATACCAAGCAGGAAATAGGCATGGGCAAAGATTTCATGAAAAAGATCTCAAAAGCAATTGCAATGAAAGCAAAAATTGACAAATGGGATCTAATTAAACTATAGAGCTTCTGCATAGCAAAAGAAACTATCAAGAGGGTAAACAGACAACCTAAGAATGGGAGAATATTTTTGCAAACTATGCATCTGACAATAGTCTAATATCCAGTATCTATAAGGAACTATGCAAATTTACAAGAAAAAAAACAACCCCATTGAAAAGTGGGCATTGGACACAAACAGACAATTTTCAAAAGAAGACATATATGCGGCCAAAAATCATATGAAAAAAAAAACCTCAGCTTCAATGATCATTAGAGAAATGCAAATCAAAACCACAATGAAATACCATCTCACACCAGTCAGAATGGCTGTTACTTATCATCAAAAAATAACAGATGCTGATGAGGTTGTGGAGAAAAAGGAATGCTACACACTATTGATGGTAGTGTAAATTGATTCAACCATTGTGAAAGACAGTGTGGCAATTCCTCAAAGACCTAGAGACAAAAATGCCATTTGTCCTAGCAATCCTACTACTGAGTGTATACCCAAAGAAATATAAATCATTCTGTTATAAAGGCACATGCACATGTATGTTCACTGCATCACTATTCACAGTAGCAAAGACATGGAATTAACCTAAATGCCCATCAGTGATAGACTGGTTAAAGAAAATATGGTACATATACACCATGAAATGTTATGAAGCCATAGAAAAGAATGGGATCATATCCTTTTCAGGAACATGAGGGAGCTAGAGGCCATTATCCTTAGCAAACTAAAGCAGGAACAGGAAACCAAAGACCACATGTTTTTACGTATAAGTGGGAGTTAACTGATGAGAATACAGGGACGCATAGAGGAGGACAACACACCACTAAGGCCTATTGAAGTACAGTTGCTGGAAGGAGGAAGAGGGTTAGGAAAAATAACTGATAGGTACTAGACATAATACCTGGGTGTGGAAATAATCTGTAAAACAAACTCTGATGACACAAGTTTACCTATGTAACAAACCTACACATGTATCACTGAACTTAAAATAAAAGTTAAAAAAATTATAAGCTATAATGCAAGATAATATGAGCTAAAAATACGAAAAACTCAATGAGGAGGCCATTTTCTTTGTAGTGTTTTTGCTATCATTTCTTGTTTTATCTTGACAGATGTTAAAATGTTAATAAAACATTTTATTGACATAGTTATTATTTAAAAATGGTGCCTGGCTAGATTTGATTAAATATCCCTAGAGAATTACTTAGTCTTTTTTCTTTCAGGTTATTTTCCTTGTTACTTGAAACTCATCATTAAAAAATTCCAATTTTATTAGGACTTCAGTGATAAATTATTTTTTCCTTAACCAGTAAGAGATTATTAATGATTCAATATGCATTTTGGGAATTGTTTTCCATCAAAACTTTCTTTGTTCTATCTTTGAGTGAAAAAATAATTTGTCTCACTTTAGTATTTGATATGCCAGAACTAGAGGTTGAAACTTTATGACCCATGACATAAACACTTTTATGTATAGTTAGACTTGGCATGATCTGAGGTGCAATTGAAAGAGCATTGGGTAAAGGAAGTCGTGTTTTATTCTTAGGTCTGTAATGAATGACCGTGTACTCATATTAACCACTTTCCCCTTCCTAGCCTAAGTTTTCTTGTATGAAAAATCAGAGAGTGGATCAAAGGGTTTCTGTGCCTATTTTGCTCTTAATTCTTTGGATCTATGAGCTTAGGGTACAAATACACTGATTTCAATAAGAAAATAAAAACTGGCATATTTTTCCTTGAAAATTTAGTGGCCATGATTTTTATATTGAGTGTACACCGTTTCAAGTTAGCAGGCAATTGCCTGGAACATTTAGCACACTGTTTTAGCTATCAAACTTACATGATGAGATTTTCCTGGAATAAAGTCCACCTAAATGAATTTCCAAAGCACTCTATGGGATTCTAATCTGATGTCTATAAATTATTACACAGACCTAAGTGTTTAAGAGTCCAAGTTATTTTTACAAGTTGAGTTGACATTCAAATATGCCATGCTGTCAAACCAGTCAGCTCAATGGACAGTGGCATGCACAGGATTCTTATGAACCCCTTTTATTCTCTGTTCAGACCACCAAAACATTGGCATCCTTATACACTTGACATTGTAGGGCAATTTAGAAATCTTTTATTAGTATAAATAATGACTGCACAAGTGAAAACATAAAAGTTAAATTGGGCTTCCTCATAAAATTGCTTTCTGGGGTTGACATGTTCTTCTGGCATCCAGAGACCCAGCACATAAACTGACAGGCAAAACTAACTAGGCATGAGGGACTGTTCCAAGTAGATCTCCAGCCCCAAACATTATAGCTAATCAAAGAACAAGGGCAGGGTAACTTTTCAGCTGTTTCTAAAATTACATCTATTGTTTGAAATCATAGGCATGATCTGTAGCCTGTGTCTGGTGCAATCATTTTGAAGTCACCTGATGGAACAGGACAAAGCGAATATTACACCAGGTACTTTTTGGCTTCTCAAATTTGAGATAAAGTGATAGTAAGGTAAAACAAACCTAATGGAGTCTAATTGGTGGCTCCTTTCCAAAGGAATTTCCAGTTAGTGTTGCCTTAGGTGATAAACAAAGATACCATGGACTGGAAAAAAGTTTGGTCGGGAATTTAAGCTTTTAGAGTTTCTAGATTATTAAAGAATCTTTAAGATTATCACTTTAAATGATGAGCTGTGTAAGGATAAAGTCATGTACTTAAGGTCAAACACTAAGTTTAATAATCCTGTTATCCCTTCCAGCCCATTGTCGTGGTGCTTGCAGGTCACTGGCTGATCTCTGAATCACTCCTTAAATGGGACCCAGGTATCCAAATTTGAGATCCAGTATTCTTTCTCTATGTCTTTCCTTAAATCTCTTCCAGGTTCACCCCTTCTCATTTAGTTTATTACAGAAAAAAGAGAGGTGTTTTGTTTTCTGCCATCAGGAGAGGACTCAGCTGTTAACATTTCCTAAAAATGATTTGCCTTTATTCTGAATCAATAAGGCCTTGGTTCTTAGAAACACAGCAGCTTGTATTTTTTCTATGCAGAAGAGGAAAGTATTTTGTTTCCTGAGCTCATCATTTTTCATGTAAGATTGCCCTGAGATATATTGCTGAGAAGAATTTAGAAGAATCTAGCAAACAATAAGGAATAGGAAAGGGATTTCCAGGCACAGAACACAATACATGTAAAGACTCTAAGAAAGAAAAGGAGTTGAGTAGATAAGGAAGAGAAAGAAATCTATAATGTCGGGAGCATGGAAAATGAGAAGATAGTTGAAAGAAAATAGGATTGGAGGACTAGTATACCGGATCGGCTTTCATGGTACTGTAGAATAGAGTAATACTTTTTTTTTAGCCTAAATGAAATAAAAAGAATATTGATAACTTCATGAATATGGATAGATCACTTATAATTTTAATAAATACCCTAATGTGGTGGAAAATTGATGAAGATGATGAAACAGTAGCAGAGGAAAAAATATGAAGAGATTATTGTAGGAATTTTAGTGAAAAAGGGCAGTGGCTTGGATTAGGTTGACAGCAGAAGAAATAAAGAATAGTGTATATTCTACATATTTAAGACCAGTGGAGGTAAGATCAACAGGATCTGCTGGCGAATTGATATATTTTAGAAAACTTGATTGTTGGTGCTGGGGATTATATTTGAAAAGAACATTTAAATCGGACATGCTCATGAGATATTTTATTAGAGATGTTAAGACAATCACATATTTTATTCTTTTCTAAGTGTAATAGAATTGCCATAATGCAAACCTCTCAAAGAAAATATCATTTTGTCATTTTTATATTTTCAGAACTGAGTATGGTACAAAGATATTAGGTAATCAGTGTATGTTACTGTTTGTTCTATGAACTGTCTAAGTATAGGATCCAGATCTGATTCCTTATTCAAAGAATATTAGTGACTAACTAATGGGAATGGTATCTGAAAACAATTATAAACTTAGAGAATGGAAACAAGAGAGATGAGAAATGAATTTAGTGAAGTAGTAATATTTGATCTTGAAGGCCTCACATGTGACTTCTCAATGTGGGTGGTATTATTAATCTTGATACCCTTGACTATTGCTAACTTTGGTGTCAACTTAAATCTGCGAATTTATTGAAGGATTACATATTGAAGCCAATTATCCTTAGGGGAAGTCGGGAAATCAAACAGTCACTTAGGAGCTATTTATAAGTGTTTGAGCTGAACGCCCCTGAATACATCCCAACATGACTTCCAGGATGTGAGTAAGAAGGCTGACTCATTTAGTCATATTTGGGTGCCACTTAGGTGTTCTTATTGCATGCCGCATCCTGTAAGGCACTTACATTTTTTAAGAAAAAAAAATATTTCCCCTTATTTTCTAATCCTTTACAAATTACAACCTTAAAAGGAATTTATCACCATTATAGAGAAGAGATTGATGACATGGTATAGAATCTTGGCCTGGGAAACTGAAACAAATGGCAATGATGCTAACGTTGGTCTTGTAGCTGGGTTTCTGACCTTAGTTATATGCAGGTGATTGTAGGCAAATTATTTTGCTTTTTTGAGTTTTAGTTATTATAGGTTTATGTAATATATGGTATATATGTATATGTGTATATAAGAATATATATGTAATGAATAGATATTATTTTCTTAGTTTCTCAATAATGAATACATATGAATATATGTATAGGTATATATATATATATATATTCATTATTAAGACTTTTTAGGTGACGAGATTATTTTGTTTTCTATGTTACTACTTGATTCCAAATAGTGATTAGACATTATGTCCAAGGGGTGGTAAAATTTATCTTCTTATTCTACCCTGGTTGAGTAGGTGATAAGAGAAAAATAGAAAATTCAGGGTTTTTAATATCATGTCATAGTCTAAATGTTTGTATTTTCTTCAAATTCATATGATAAAACCTAATCCCCAATGAGATAATATTAGAAGATAGGGCTTTGGCAGGTGACTAGATCATGAGGGCAGAATTGTCATGAATGGAATTTGTGCCCTTAAAAAAGAAATTCCAGAGAGCTAGCTAGTCCCTTTCGCTATGTGATGATGCAGCAAGTGGACATCATTTATGAGGAATAAACCCTCACCAGACACCGACATGTTGGGTTCTTGACCTTGGACATCCCAACTTCCGGAACTGTGAGAAATAAGTCTTAATTGTTAATAAGCCCCACAATGTATGACATTTTTGTTAAAGAAGTCCAAATGATCCATAACTCCACACTAATACAAATAGTTTACAGTGCATTAGTAGAGAACCTGTCAAACCAAAGTGCTAGTTTCAGATCTTGGTTCAGTTTAAAAGACGTGGAGGTAGGGTGGCTTCTTCCCATATTTCTGGGCATATGAAAAAAAGTATCAATGTAGAGAACAGATTGTGACATTCAACAAATATTGCCCACATTTTCGGATTTTTAATGGATAGCCTCCCTAATATTCTACACAGGATTACATTGTTCAAAATTGGATATTTACAAACAGATAGTTAAGATAAAGATGGGGTTGTGTTATAAAGCTTTAAGAATTTAAAAAAATAAAAAATCTCAAATTAGCTATGTGACTTTTCCAAGTCTTTGAATCTCTGACACATATTTTGCCCATTTATAAAATGAGGAGTTTCAGCACTTTGGGAGGCTGAGATGGGAGGATCACGAGGTCAGGAGTTTCAGACCAGCCTGGCCAACATAGTGAAACCATGTCTCTACTAAAACTACAAAATATTACCCAGGAGTGGTGGCAGGCACCTATAATCCCAGCCCACTTGGGAGGCTGAGGGAGGAGAACGGCTTGAACCCAGGAGGCAGAGGTTGCAGTGAGTTGAGATTGCACCATTGCACTCCAGCGGGGGTGACAGTGCGAGACTCCATCTAAAAAAAAAAAAAATGAGGGGACTAGATAATCATTAGATAACCTTCAGAAAAGAGTGACATATTGAGCCTATTTATGAAATGAGGGAATTAGACGATCATTAGATAAGCTACAGAAAGGAGTGTAGTATGCATGGAAAGTGTTATATCATAACTGAACTTGAGCTGGATAATTAATGAAGAGGAGTAATGAAACTGATGAGAAAAAAAAGAGTACTTTGACGAGGGGATATAAAAGAAGCAGAATGTCAAAGTGGATACAAGCACGGTGTTTGTAGAACAGTGAAAATACTTCAACATGATTAATCATCAGGCTTCATGAGTTTGGTCAACAGTTCACACAGTTTCCTCCGAAATCTATACCATTTCATCCAAATCCCTAGACGATTTAATCCTTTACTGGTCTTGGATTAAATCCTAATTCCCAATGAAGACAAATTTCATTCAGATCTTTGCTGATCCTTGAAACACATCATTTTGGTGCTTTGCAAAGATGAAGACATTGAAGAGTGGTTTTGTTTTGGTTTTGTAATATGTCATTTGGTAGCTTAGCCACTTCTCACATCTGGTTCCAGTTTGAGATCAAACCACTTAAACCTCCATGCACCCACTGAAAACTATGGTTTTGTCACAACATTTTGTCACAAAAATTGCATAAACATATAAACAGGGGAATAACATGCTGGCTTTCTTTTAAAGTTTTTGCTTATTCCTCTGAATTCAGATGAAATACATTCAGTAAGAACTGAACATTAACAAAATTATGCTAGTCAGACAAGCCAGCAATGTTCCATGCTGCCCTTAAAAATCTGTTTAGCTGTATTAGCATTCAATATGATTGTTTACCCCATAGATGTTGACATACTAGTGTTTTCACCACTTTCTCATCTGAAAAACTAGATTTTACCTTTTATTCCTGAGTCAAAAAAAAGAGGAATAGCCACTTTCAGTTTTGGATATGTGTGTGTTCACAAAAAAATGTTAGTTATAGTTTCCTCTTTTCCCTCTTTACACAGACCTCACAGTTTTAGACATGAAAAGAAATGCAGAGTTATTTGAACTGGGTTCAAAGTTCTACCTCTGTACAACATTGGGTTGGCAGATTTGATAACCCTACATTTCTTTTCATGTCTAAAACTGTCCCCAAATATTATGGGCTCTCTGGTTTTGCTTTCAGCACATAGAAGCAAATGAAGATGTTGATCATCTTCATTTGTTAAAATGTAATTGTGATGAGGTCAGTGTTTCCAATTGGATAACTGTAAAGGATGGCTAGCTTTACTCTGTTCAGTGGTAAACCATGGGAACTCCAAACCAGCTTTATGCTGTCACTAATTTCATGAGAGATAAAAATGTGATGAAATAAGCACAGACTCATTCACACACACAAAATCATGGACTGTTTTAAACAGCCGTGTGTACACATGCTCACTACACAACACACACACACACATATACACATGAAACCTCTCAAATTACGCAATTAACACAGTGAATTCTCATCTACAGAAAAAAAAGTCTAAATTTCATAGCTTGGCATTTAGAGTCCTTTTTAACTGGTTACAACTTCAAAGTATTACCTTATTTCTGAACATATTCCCTCTAGCACCCGTGGTTAGTCTAATCCAAAATATCATTATATATTTGCTATGCCATGCTATTTATGGCTCTTTGATTTTAAGCTTATCCTTCTTTCTATGTAGCATTCCCAATTACAACCTACTCAATATGGAAAATTACTACTCATCTTTCAGTTAAAATATATATATCTTCAATTAAGTGATTTCATCCACTCGCCCCGTCTTTGCTTGTAGCAGAATCATCAGAATCATTTCATTCTCTCTGTCTCTGTGTGTCTACGTAAAGTTTTATGAACACCTGTGGGATAGCTGTGTTAGTTCCCACACTACCATGAAGAAATACCTGAAACTGGGTAATTTATAAGAAAAGAGGTTTAATTGGCTCACAGTTCCACAGGTTGTATGGGAAGCATTGCTGGGGAGGCCTCAGGAAACTTTCAATCATGGTGGAAGGCGAAGGGGGAGCAGGTACATCTTACATGGGCAGGGAAGGAGGAAGAGAGCCAAGGGGGGGGTGTTACACACTTTTAAACAACCAGATTTTGTGAGAAACTCACTCACTATCACAAGAACTGCAAAGGGGGAATCTGTCCCCATGATTTCATCACCCCCCACCAGGTGCCTCTTCAACACTGGGGATTATAATTTGACATGAAATTTGAGTGGGTACACAAATCCAAACCATATCAATAGCGTTTATCACTTTTGATCAAAACTGTTCATTTTCATGTCTGTCTCCCCTGTTTGAATGCCAAATCCTTGGAAGAATGCATCCCATTATATATTTCTTTATGCTCAAAACAGAGCACAACCCAACCTCTATGCTTCTCCTTGGTATTTTGCCTTCATTGCTTTTGCTCTGAGTCATGCCAGCAAACTGATAATATTTTTCTCCCACCTTCAGTCTCCACTCACTTCTATTTATCCTCTATGCTCCTCTTCGTTAATCTTTTATGTAGTGATCATGCCACTTTCATCCTAAAAAGTTTTAGAGCATCTTGGCTACTCTAAGTCTGTGGCCTTTGTTTCTTATGCTGGCATGTAATCATTTTATCCTAATTTCTTTATTTCCTCATCTAAATGATGTTGCTTTCCATCCTACTTTCATGATAGCTAGACTTCATTAATATCAATAATTTGAACATCTTCACAGCCTCGAGCTCACTGAATTTATGTTCTGTCTTGATGCTTCCCAGCTTAGAGTCCATCCATGCATCATACTGCCCTTCTCATCAAAACTGAAGTTGATTAAACTCAGCGCTCCCCCTGTATTAACCCTAAAGTTATGCTGGAGCAAAACATACACACATTACTTAATGATACCGCTTAAAATGTATGTCTACTAATCTCAAGTAGACATTTTGTTCTGAACCGGGATCCATTTTGGAAAGGTACTTCATGCTTTATCTTCTTTTCTCCTTTAAAGGACTCTTAAACTTCTCTCTCCTCAAACTATCACAATCACTTCCTTCCCAGCCCAACTCTCAGCTAATAAAATTGCTTTCTCTTTCCAAGAGAATAAAACAGCAAATGGAAAAGAATTTCCACAAGCTTCTATTAACATATCTACCTACCTGGAAATGTTAGTACCAACACATTCTGCTTTCCCTCTTTAAGTGGGAATAAACCATTAATGCATTAGATACCAACTTTTACACATAACCTTTGTACTCAACACATCACTTCTGCAATTCTCCTTGTCTCATTTCATCAATTTCTATCAACTGGACCATTGCCAACAGACTGCAATTAGACTAACCTATCTCCTGTCACAGACAAATCTTTTATTGTCCTTTTCTTCTTTTCCAGGTACTCTCTCATTTCTTTGCCACCTGTTACAGCCCCAAAGGAATTAATCTTCACTAATTCTTCTCCAATGTTTCTTTCTTGACCCTATTTTCCTAAACTTTTAATTTTTACCGGTTTATTCTGACTCCTCTTGTCAAGATCGCTAGTTACTTCTCCACTGCCAAATTTAATTATCACTTTTCAGTTCTCAAATTACTTAAGAGTATTTCTTATAGTTGATCACTTTCTCTTTACTTCACTTAGAGTTTGGGATTGTAATTTTTTGACTCTCCTATTACTTTCCTCTTCACTGGCATTCCTTTTCTCCTTTGCTGATTCTTTGCTGATTCTCTAAATTTTGCAGTGACACGGGGCTCAATTTTAGGCCACCTTCCCTTCTCTATGTAGACTTTCCCCATTGTTCATATAATCCCATGACAAGGCATTAAACGCTGTGTATCTCCTGATAATTTCCCATTTTGTTTTAGCCCAGCCATTATTCTTGAACTCTAGACTCACATATCACTCATATATCTGGCTGCCTATTCAAAATCTCCACTTAGTTATAAAGAGGCATCTCAAACTTACTATGTCTTTTATGAGCTGAACGTTGATGTCCCTTCAGAATTGAAGGGACAATTCTAATTGAAATTCTAATTCCCAAAGTCATGGCGTTTGGAGATTGGGCCTTTTGTGGGTAATTGGGGTTAGATTAGGTCATGAGAATGGGGCCTTCATGATAAACTTAATGCCCTTATTAAAAGAAGATCAGACAAAGTTACCATTTTCTCTGCTTTCAGCCATGTGAGAATACAATGAAAACATTGCCGTCTACAAACCAGGAAGAATGACCTAACCAGACACCAAAGCCCCACTAATTCTTCGATCTTGGACTTCCCAGCTGGTAGAACTGTGAAATATAAATGTTTGTTGTTTAAGCCATATATAGTAACTTATTTTAGGTGCCCAAACTAAGACATTGTCTAAAACTGACATTTAGTTTGTCTAACAAATACTTGTTCTCCCTTATCGGAAAGAATAGCAACTCTATTCTTCTAGTTGCTTTGGCCAAAAAAATTGGTGTCAGTCTGATTCCTTTCTTGTGCATCATTTGATCCATTATGAAATCCAATCAGTTTACATCCAGTATTTCAGCAATTCTCATCACTTCCTCCATAACCTCTCGGCTCTGTCACAATTACCTCACACCTGGAACACTTCAGTAGCCCACTATTTGGTCTTTCTGCTTTTGTTCTGGTCCCAATTTCTTTGACTCTTCTCAACACCATAGTAATAGTGATCCTTGACAATAAAAGTCAGATATTTCTACTATTTTGTTCATTGTTGTCCAACGTCTTCCCAGTTTGCTTTTTACTCACAAGGTACTGAGTGTCTATATCTCCTCCTCCCACTCCACCTCTCTGACTTCATCTCCTATTACTTTTTTGCTCACTCCTAATATTTTAGTTTTTATGTTTCTTTATACTTTTTATTAAACATTCCAGGTGTTTTCCCACTTCAGGGCATGCCCACCTACTTACTGTTTCCTCTGCTTTGATGACTTTTCCCCAGATGTTCACATGCATCCCTGTTCTGTCCTTCAGGTCTCTGCTCTAACGTCACTTATTAGAAAGACCTTTATTGACCACCCTTTGCAAAAATTTAACCACCTACAATCCACCTTCCCTTAGACTCCGTGTAATTTCTCTCCATAACATTTGTCACCCCCCTTGTATTCTGTACCCATTTGTTTATTGTCTGTCTCCCCCTACTGGACTGCTCCATTAAGAACACAGATTTTAATCCCATTCAATGCAGTTCACTAGCAGCTATGACGGTTCTTCCCATAGTACTTGCTCAATAAATATTCACTCAGTGAATGAATGCATTTTTCTTCAATACCTCACATACATGGAAGGTATTATCAACACACAGATAAATGAAACTCCCTGTATTCCATAAAAGGCCCTACAATTTTCTTTCCGTCTTTGTTTCTAGAACTCCGCATATTCCATTTCAACATACTCAAATAATACCTATATTTCAAGGCTCATTACATGACATATCCTATACCAAGATCTTACACAATGGAAGTTATGTGAATTCTTAGAATATCTGTAATACCGAATAAATGTAATGTCCTCGGGGAATTTACCACTTTCTTTTCTATCACTCTATAAATGCTTAGAGGAAAAACACCAAGTCTATTCCTGTCTACCTTCTCCCTCAACTTCAGACTCTGACACATAGGAATTCCTTAATTATTGCTTTTTGAATAAATACAAAAACGAAGTTTTGTTTCATTAATATATGATGAGGGTATACAGAAACCCTTATCATGGCTTCAAATCAGTCTTTCTAGAATCCTGTTTATAAAAACTATGCAAACCTAAATTATCTTCCTTACATGATCTTACATATTCTTACAATTTTTTTTGCAGCATCCCCATTTTAGTCACCATGCCTCTGTTATACAGACCTTCTTGCTTTTTCTAGAACCCTCCAAGCTGGTTTTCACCTTGAGGTCTTTGTCTTTGCTACTTCACTTCTTGGATTTTTATATGACTTGCAGTTTGTAAGTTGATAACTGAGGAATCAGATCAAACATCACTTCCTTATTTTCCCTCTCTTCCTTGTTCATTATCTTGGTCAGCTCAGTCTGCTATAAGGAAGTACCATGGTCTAGTTAGCTTATAAATAATAGAAACTTATTATTCATAGTTCTGGAGGCTGAGAAGTCTCAGATCAAGATGCCCACCTTTTTCCTGGTTCATAGCTTTCTAGCCGTGTCTTCACATGGTAGAAGGGTGAACAAGCTCTGTTGGGCCTCTTTTTTTTCTAATGTATATTTTTATTGCACTTTACGTTCTGGGGTACATATGCAAAACATGATTGTTGCATAAGTACATACATAGCAGTGTGGTTTGCTGACTCCATCCCCCGTCACCTATATCTGGCATTTCTTCCCATGTTATCCATCCCCAACCTCCCTACCCCCGCAGTCCCTCCCCTATTCCCCCCCAACAGACCCCAGGGTGTGATGCTCCCCTCCCTGTGTCCATGTGTTCTCATTGTTCAACACCTGCCTATGAGTGAGAACATGCGGTGTTTTTCTGTTAATCCCATTCATGAGACCAGAGACCAAATCACTTCCCCAAAGCCCTCACCTCCTAATACCGTGTGTTGGGAATTAGGCTTTCAACATACAAATTTATGGGGCAAACTCTTAGACTATAGCACCCACCTAATCTAAGATCAGTCCCAATTTCATTTTCATTAGCTCACCTTAAGTTATTGTCTTCATGGCACTTATCACTATTTGAAATTGTTTTACAATTTGTTTCATTGTTAATTATTTTATCTCCTTTTTTCTCCTACCTTCTGCCTCCTCTCTCCCTATAGTCCATATCATATACATCCAGAACATGAGATATATAGAGAATGCGGACCTTGTTTGCCATTTTCATTTCTTTGTCTACCGTGCCTAAAAGTGTGGTACCTTGTAGAAATTAAATAAAAATTTGTTAAATTATATTAAAATCCATCATTTTATTTGGCTTTTCATGTAACTACTATTTTGCCTCATGTATCCTTCATTAATAGCAACACTCCAGAGTTAATTAATTGAAAAGGATTTGTTTGTTGCTACTCCCTTCCTCACAGGAATCCACGTATTCATTTAAAAAGGAAAGCACACTTGCTGGAGTATGTCTTTCCAGAGATATATTAAGGGCAAAAGCAGTCCTGAAATAAAATGAACAGGCATTAATTCATAAAGTTGCCATTGGCAGTTCAAGTTTGCGAAATACAGAACTGAGTTCCTGAAGTAAACGCTGCTATTAATACTTATGAAACTCTTCACTGTTGATGAAGTCATACAGCATCGATTGTTTCTAAGAAGCAAATAGTCTGAAAATAATTTTCCAAATCTCTTAAAAAAAGGAGCTAGTTCATGGTGGGAATATACACAGTAATGCCAAATAACTAATATTTAAGAACCTTGGTATTTTGTGGCAAATGTGGTTTTCAGTGCTTTTGTGTGTGTAGATTTCTTGACATCTTCATAGGATCAATGAAAAAAATCTGCATAAACATATAGAATTGGCACCATGGAAACAGATCCATGTTGAAGAGTTTTATACTTAATTGTCTTAATGTGTTTCTATTGTGGTTAACATTTGCTGAAGACAAATGGAAACATCTTGTCTTAACATGAAGCTTTCTGGGATTTTCCCAAGCAGGAGAAATCTCTTCCTTTTAACTCCAAAGCCAAATAGGTTTTTGTTTGTTTTAATGTCACTTCCTAACTTGTCTTATGTTATGCTTCATTTCCCTTAAAGAATGAAAATTTTTACTAACCTCTGTGTTTTTCCATCACTTTCAAATGCCTCCTATACTTTAAAGTACATGGAAGTTATTCAACAAATGTTCATGGGATATACAAATAGCAATATTTATACATACTATTTTTTATTATCCTTTGAGATTAAAATTTCTAGAAGAGGCTGGGCACAGTGGCTCATGTCTGTAATCCAAGCACTTTGGGAGGCCGAGGTGGGAGGATGCCTTGAGCTCAAGAGTTCAAGACCAACCCAAGCACCACAGCAAAACCTTGTCTCTACTAAAGATAAGAAAAATCAGCTGGATGTGGTTGAATGTACCTGTGATCTCAACTACTTGGGAAGCTGGGATGGGAGGACTGCTTCAGCTTGGGCAGTCAAGGCTACAGTGAGCTGTGGTCAAACCACTGTACTCCAGTGTAGGGCACAGTATGAGACTCTGTCTCAAAAAGGAAAAAAAAAATCCTAGGAAGAAATAAAATGACAATAATTTTTTTTCATTAAACTTCTTATTTTCAGAAAAAAAGCATTAATCGAATCATGCAGATATTTCTAGATTCCTAGGAATCTGAAATGATGGTCTCCCTCTATTTGTAAGCTCTTAACAAATACCTTGAGATATTTAGTATTAATATATAGATAAATATTAGAAAGTTCATCAAAGTGTGCACATTGTTTTCATATAACTAGTACAATGCTAAGCAAGATGGTCATGTACATTTATATGTCGAAGAATAAAATTTGTATAGAGTTGCGTTACAGTAAGGAAGAATGGCATAAAAATTGGTCTAAAGATTGGAAATTTTAGGCTTTGTTTAGAAGTGGCAATTTTTTTTGCTTTATATAGAGATGAACATTTAAAAACAATTCAGAGAAAGAAGTTGCAGACTTAAATGGGTCCTGGACTATTTGAGTGAGGTTTTTGGAAGTCAGTAGGAGCTCTTGACTGTTTCTGTGTTGGGCAGTAACATGGTCAAAGGTGTGTTTTAAAAAGAATAATTAGGAAGTATATGTTTGATTGGTTGGCTAGAGATAACTGAGGAGGAATCAATCTTTTTATTAGAGGCTTTTTCTAGGTAAGTTTTCTCTATGGGAAAATACATAAACTAAAATTATATTGCCTCTTAACACCTTAGGGGAAAATAGATCAGAGAATGAATGGAACACATATATGGATTTTTCTCTGTGTATTCATGTACATATCTATGTACATTATATTTATATTTCTCAGACATGTCATCGACTAGGTTTACTAAAGAACTTGATAGTGTGTCAGTTTGGTTCTTTAGATCCAGATATAAACATAGGAATGTCTTGTTTTATTATATCATAGGCTTCAGAGCTCTGATGGCAAAATCAATTTTAAATTCTATCTGATTTTCTTAAAAGAACTTCTATTATAAAGGTACTAATAGCAATTGATTTAGAATAATTTAGCTTAGCATTATGTGACCACGTCAAATGTGATGACCACCCAAAATAAAGGATTTTCACATGATGTGAAGGGAAACTTGAAAAAAGACAGGTGACAGGCAAGAAGATTAACCTCACCTTGAATTTTCAACTCTCACTTTGAATTGTTACTGTTTTTTGCCCCATCAATGTATATGTCAATCATTGTGAGGGCATGAAGGCCATGTAAATTGTCCTTTGTCCTCTAGTCCTGACTTTAAATTTTAAAAAAAAATTTTATTTATAGTAAAATATGTGTAGTACAAAATTCACCATTTAAGGCCAGGCACGGTGGCTCATGCCTATAATGTCAGCACTTTGGGAGATCAAGGTGAGTAGATCATGTGATCAGGAGATCAAGACCATCCTGGCCAACATGGTGAAACCCCGTCTCTACTAAAAATACAAAAATTAGCTTGGTGTGGTAGCAGGTAACTGTAGTGCCAGCTCCTCAGGAGGCTGAGACAGGAGAATCACTTGAATCTGGGAGGTGGAGGTTGCAGTGAGCCAAGATCCCGCCACTGCCCTCCAGTTTCAGTGAGGCTCTTCGTAGAGTTTGAGGTGAATTCGTTAGTTATAAGTTTTGGCATTGGTAACTTTCAAGTTGATAGTTCAGTCAAGCAGTATTATTAAAGTTAAACTGATTTTAAAACAGGAAAGTATGTGTTAATACTGTCATTATCCAATGCCTAGCACAGTACCATTGTGCTAAGTATAAAAGAGACATCCATAATTGTTTGCAGAGTTTTAATTAAACTGAAATAAAGCAGGTCAAAGAAATAGTACTCTGGGAACAAAACCAAACAACAGTTCCCAATGAATCTGGATAGCACGAAAGCACAGATCTCAAAAAATCATCAAATTATTTGCTGAAAGAACATGTGTATAATGACAGCAGAATGTTTTTATAACCCTTAACGAATTTTTTACATCCAATATTGTTCATCTTAAATCTCTTCTTCTTAAAGTTCTAGAATAAGCCAACGTGCACTTTTGATAATTTTAGTCCCTAACTCATTGTCCACAATAACAAAATTTAAGCTTTTAAGTGCATTGTTTAGGCCCCTGTACCCCCACTCAACCTCAGCTTTCATTACTTTTGCCTCATACTTTATGCTTTAGCAATATTAATTGGTGGGATTCTCATTTACAGTTCTGCATGTTTTTGTATCATGTTCACTTTTCTCAAGATACTTTTCTTGCTCCCATTTCTTCATTTTCAGTAAGCAACTTCTATTCACTTCTTGGTTAAGCCTTGGTCTGAATATTTTCTTTCCATCTGACCACCATATTGGATTAGGTATATTTGTTAATCCAACATGGTCCTTAAAAGTGTTTTACCAAAGAAAATATCCCAATAAAACTTTCTGCTTGCAAATCTGTTTCAGTATCCATATTTAGGAAATCTAGAATAGGGCAACTGTCCTAGGAAAAAAAAATCTAAATGAGATTTTGGAGCTGTATACCCTCCTGGCATGATGTAATTTAGGACCACATCACTGTAGGTAACTTAAGTGGCAATAGCCCCCAGATATAGTAATGACACATTTGTTAAAACTTTCCTGGTGGTGACCTGTGTTGGAATATTGGTAGAAGAGAATGAATTAGTTAGTATAAATCTCAGACTTTCAGAGTTACATTAGAATCAGTAAATATTGACTGAAATTGAATGGCTGTTGCCAGATGCTATCAATGCATTTAATAAATGCAATGAAAAGCTGAGGGTAATCATTATCAATTTACGGTTATGTGTAAAAATCAAAGTACCCCCACAGAAGTTAATGAAGAGGCTTAGCCACTGTAGAAACAGAGAAGACTTACCAACATCTGAGTCCCAATCCCAATCAGAAAGGAATGAGAACCGGAGAAGTTAGATGGTGACATCTGGGTTGATGCATTCAAAAATTTTGAGATACAATATTTGTGGATTTTGGGGACATGTAAAATTTGCCTTCTTATTCATTCTAAAGGTTCATTACTTATTTGAAGTTGAAACAAAGATTACTGTTTGATAAGGTACCATGTACCATTGCCCTAAGGATTTAGCCACACCTTCCCTCTTGGTCATCAGATAACAAGGGAAGAATAACAAAATCATCCAGTTAAGTAAGTTTTAGGCTGCTAAGGGAGTAACAGGATGTGTATTGAAGGAGCTACTGACAACCTGAACTGGCAAGAAAAAGAATATGTATGGAATTGGATCCTGAGGGTGCCAGGTAAAGGGGGGTTGCAAAAATATACATTTAGATGAAGAAAACATATAAATATGGGACTACTTTGCTGAAGTAGAGAATTAAACATTTTGGGCAAACATTCAGGAGATCATGCTATGTACCTCTTGGATGATACTTGCAAGCTTCCAAAAAGTGATAGCTCACACTGAATTAAATGAAAATGCCAGAACTACTATGGCAGATGAAAGAGGAAGTTATTAAAAGGCTCAGAGAGGCCAACATATTAGAGTATATTGCTATATGTATAATATATACAAATATTTTTCATATGTATGTCTAGTTGGCTATATATATATTCCATTTATATCCCATATACATAGCCAACTGTGTTTCATAGGAAGATAGAAAATCTGGAGGACATGCTATTCATTCTGGTAAGGAGCTGTTACCAAAAATACACTATTTAGTGGTGGCTGTCCTTTGTAAGCAAGGGTTGATGGTAGAGAATATTCTTGGAGACCTGGAAAATGTAAATTACAAGATCCAAAAACCATAGAGGCCAATCGGTCTTAACCATCAGAAGGATGGTGGAATAATTGTCATAAGGAACAGCAAGATCAAAGGGATCTGGAGGGAGGGCTGTTCCACAGAGAGCTGTTAGAGATATTCTTAGGAGGAATGTATACTGGCAACCAGTAAGAATATTCCTTAATGTATTCAATAAAAAGAAATCAAGTTTAAATAATTGAGAGGCTGAGGGCAGTTCCCCAACAAAGAGTTACAATCCCTTGCTCAGATCACACGCACAGACCAATTCTCAGACGTGGCACACATTCATTGAAGGAGAAGTTGCACCCTCATGATGAAGGCCCTGCAGTGCCATTGCAAATGTATATGGGGTAGTGATTTACCTAACTTTTTAGGAAATAATTTGCTTGGTAATTGTACCCTAGGGAGAGAGAAGTATCAAGACATTTCAAGGACTGCTGATGTTGACAACTACAGATTGATACTAATGTTTACAACTACAGATTGATACTAATGTTTATACTGATATTCAAATATCTTAAATATTATCATGGCCCCTTGTAAGATTGATGTTACATGGGATAAGGTAAGAACGGAATCCTTGCCTAACCCAGTTCCAGCTCACAGCAGCACCACTGTGCTTCAGACTTAACCTGTAGTCATGCTCTTGATTCTCATATGTATATTTAGAAATGGATCTATTCTCCTACTGGTTCATTGGCTTGTCAGGTAAAATCAATCATAGAGGGAAGGACAAGTAGAAATCTTAGACAGAGTTCCCTCAGCCAAGATAGTAAATAAAAAACAATAACACATGCTGGGGAAATTGCCAACTAGAGTGACAAATTTGAAGAAGGAGGCAGGGTAATTTGTCCCATCATATCTGCATCTACTTTACCAGTTTGGAAAATCCAGATGGATTCTAGTAATACCAGTGGACCTGTATAAACTTGACAAAGAAATACCAATTGGAGCCATTGTACAGGATACAGCATCTTTACTAGAGCAGATGAACCCAGCCTCAGGAAGATGACATGCAGACATTGATCTGATGAATGCATTGTCTTCCATCCTGAGCAAGAAGAAGGATCAGATGTAGCTTACATTCACATGGAACTGAGAACAACATACATCTGTGGTCTTGTCACACTGTCTCGTTCTCTATTATATAGTAAGCAGTCTGAAAAGACTCGACCAATAACAATTCTATGCTCCATAGAATATCCAGATGGCCCAGTCTTCATAATATGATGTTAATC
The DNA here is from genome assembly GCF_049354715.1 of Callithrix jacchus. Taxonomy (NCBI): domain Eukaryota; kingdom Metazoa; phylum Chordata; class Mammalia; order Primates; family Cebidae; genus Callithrix; species Callithrix jacchus. Next base: position 20,071,388 of record NC_133516.1, on the reverse strand, counting down.
AGACCATCTGAATAAGAATTGACAAGTACATTGGAGAACTTGACCACTAATACATGCTACACAGAGTTTTAGATATAACGTAAAAAGACTCAGGGACATGGCTGAAGTTTTTAGGGATCCTTTGGTTTTGCTTATACTGATGTGTCTTCTCCAAAGTAAAGAAAAAAGTTATTGAATCTCACCCCTCCAATCACCAAGAATGGAACATAAAACTTGGTAGGACTTTTCAGGTTTTAGAGGGAGCATAGTGCAGTTTGGAATACTGTTCTATGGAATACTCTTCACTTCTGGGTGAAACAGGAAGATTGTCAGGTATGAATGTTACCTAAAGAAGGAAATAAGCTTTCAGCTGAGGCTTGATAAAGGTGGTCTTGCTACTTGGTTCATATGATCTGGAAGACCCCATGGCACCAGAAGTATCTGTGAGTAGAAAAGGTGTCATGCATGGTAGCATGAGTAAGTGGCACCATTTGCTGGACAGTCCACCCTGGCATCTACCACATGGCACCAGCATTCTCCTTCAACTCATGTCAAAAAACACATTGAAGGGAAGAGGCCCATGTAATAAAAATTTTGGTTTCTGATAGGAACTTTAAGTACATGTGTGTAAACTAAATACGACTGCTACTGAACTGTAATCCCACTCAAGGGTATCTTGGAAAAACAATAGTAGGAAAAATCCTTTTGATAGGCAACATTTTCAGGAGCGTACCTGTTAATTTACTTGGTGTGAAAAGACAAACTTGCCTTACACAGAAATAAACATAGAGCTATGGGAAGTGGCAAATTACTTGGCTGATGGTTAGGGATCTACAAGGGAAAAAGATGTGGCAGAGATGAAAACTGCTCATGACCCCAAAAGTCTGGGTTCTCACTCATCAAGTCTGATGCTGCTGTTGCTGAATTCCCAAACTGCCAGCAACAGAGACCAACTCTGAGCCTCAACACATGCTCTTTCTTCAATATACCAATTGGCTATTGGTGACACATCGACTATATTGACCTCTTCCACCCTGGCAAGGGTGTTGATTCATGTTGAATAGGATCAACAAATATTATATGTATTATTTACCTTCCTAACCCACAGAGCCTCAGCCAACACTACTATTTGAGGATTTACACAATTTACAGTGTCTAATCTATAACACAAAATTCTACATAAAGACATCACATCAAGGGCCCCACTTTACAGCAAAGGAGGTGTGATGTTAGTGAGATAACCATGGGATCCACTGGTCCTTACATACTGCACCATTCGAAGCAGTGGACACGGTAGAGTAATGGAATGGCCTTTTGAAGAGGCAGTTGAATTGCTATCTTGGAGATACTTTGGGAGGATAAAACTACATTCTCTAGGAGGTGGTACACACCTCAAATATAATCATTATATGGGGTTATGCTCTCAGCAGGTAGAATTCATGGGAATGGGAACCAATGGGGTAAAAGTTGTAGTAAATTCATCACCATTTCTTTCATTGAACCTCTTAGGGAATTTTTGCAACTTTAAGCTTAGTGAGTCTGGATATCTGGTGTCCCCGTGCTTCTACAAGGAGAAACAGAAAGGATCACATTCTAATTTAAGCTATTTATGCTTGGTCAGTTTTTGCCATAAAAATAACAGGCAAGGAAAAGGGTCAACCTCCTGGCAGAGTAATTGATACTAATCATCAAGAGGAGAGTGTGCTGTTATATAATGAGGGCGGGGAAGACTATGTTTAGCGCTTAGGTGATCCACTGATCTGTTGGTACTCCTCTGCCCAATTTTTATGATTTATGACCAGATGCAACAGCCACAACCTGAGAAGAACATAGTAACGAGAGGCTTAGATCCCTTAAAGATGAGGATATATATTATTCCACTAGAGGTGCTTTCTAGATGAGCAGAATCTAAAAGAAGTAGTGGAGAGGAGATATATTTTAGTTGTAGCCTCAAGAATAACTACAGCAGTGAGTGCTGTAATTTGTCCCCCATTTGTCTCCTTAAAAGTTTCCCCAGATAATGACACCACCACATCATGGATATCCCATTTGTCTCCTTAAAAGTTTCCCCAGGTAATGACACCGCCACATCATGGATATCAGTTGTGGTATACTTGGCCAGGGTTATGACCTCTTCCTGAGGGAAACTTACATCCTATGACTGGTAGTTGGAGAGTTACAAAGGCCTGGCCTCCTTGTTTCCGTTTGAGACAGTCTAAAGTATTATTTTAGCTGCAGAATCCCATGTAGCATTTGTTACACCTTTTCCTAAAACTTCATCACAATCTTGCCATCCAAGCATGATTCCTCACTTTCTTACTGGCATTGTTTCCTGAATTCCTTAATACATTTCTTGCATGCAAATATTTGCCTCAGAATCTCTTTTGAGGGATTCTGAAAAAAGATGAAACTCAAAAGGTAAATATCAAAATAATCATGCCCGTACTGACTATCTCTAGTCCCTTCCCCTGCTTAGCAGTGGAGTGAATTAAAGACTGAGTAGAGAAGATATAAGATTGCATAGGCTGGGTGCAGTGGCTCATGCCTGTAATCCCAGAACTTTGGGAGGCCAAGGTGGGTGCATCAACTGAGGTCAGGAGTTCGAGACCAGCCTGGATAGCATGATGAAACCCTGTTTTTTCTAAAAATGCAACAACAACAACAATAATTAGCCAGGCATGGTGGTACACACCTGTAATCCCACCTACTTGGAAGGCTGAGGCAGGAGAATTGCTTGAACCCGGGAGGTGGAGGTTGCAGTGAGCTCAGATCATGCCATTGCACTCTAGCTCGGGTGACAAGAGCAAAACTCTTGTCAAAAAGAAAAGAAAAGAAAAGAGAAGATCACATAGCAGACATGCTCCCTAAAAACTTAGAAATGAAAATTTGAGTGTCCTAGGACAAATCTGTCAGACTTTTCTCACATAATCCTCTGTGACATTTGAATAACATGAGCCATGTTAAAGCCAATTATGATACATTTTTCAAGATTTTTGTAGACTTTAAGCAGTATGGCAGTCAGTCTTTAGTGACAGTAGAGACAATAGCTGCAGAAATAAAATCAGCTTTATACACTTTACAAAGACATTCCTATTAGGTTGATCTTTGAATGGAAAGGAGACCTGTTTGTTAACATTCATACTGTGCCCTGCCCTTTAAACTTTCCTCCGTTCACATCTCAAAGCATGCCTTCAGTAGTCTCCCATGAGAACCTACTGGGCTCAGAGGCATATCATGATTGTTGGAAAACTGCCCCTAAGACAGTTTGTTCTCTCCGTACTTCACCTAGGTGGCTAAGCACAGGGAGTGTCCTTGTTTGTTTGCTTCAAGCTTCTACTCACTGCAAAGGCACCTGTGGCAAGCTGCCAGGTCTCTTGCTTATTATTCAAGTTGCTTTATTGATTAGTTACTTCCATAGAACACTTGTCTAGCATACCTGGTGGATTTGTTTGAGTAAATGGTAACTAGAGCGAGAGTGGATTTAAGCTTTGGCCCCTTTCCATATTGCTAGGGGATAGTTCTGTTAAAAATAAAATATGATTATCAGTTTTGTTATTTCTAGTTTGAAAAAAGTATTAATTTTCTTATAAAGGACAAGAGCGTTTTCTGTTCAGGATATGCTTTGTAATGTTCCCAATGTCTGCTATGACCATTTAGGAGTTTGTAGTATTATCAAACCAATTTACAAACAACAAACATGACAAGTGGCTATGGGTAAACTCCAGAAATTTTACACACAGACAGTTGCCAAATTCCAGTAAAGCAAAATACTATATTGTGGTGTACACACACAATTTTAAAGTAAATAAGCTGCAGGGGTTTTTTTTTGTTCATTTTTTAATCCAAGAAACAGTGTCTAATTAATGAAAATAGGTAATTGGTTCAAGGAAAAAGGATATTTTGGAAAGAATTTTTTTTTCTGAGTATTGTACAGTCTTGAAAATGTTATGAATTATTTTGTGGTTATTCATCTATAATTTGTGAAAATTAGAAATTGAATTAATTCAAAAGAAAATGAAATTTATTGAATTCTGTTGGCCAATCCAGACTTGATAAACTGCATTTATGCTCAAAAAGGCTTGCTGCTTATAAAAGGGTTTTTGAGCCCTCTGTCCATCAAATAGTATATTTTTTCAGAATTAGGATCTTTCACTTCTTCCCTTGGAAGATACTGGCATAGCCTAACAAAAGCATTATTTAAAATGGCTTAAAGTGACTTGTTTGTTAATAGAAGTTTATGCCGCAGGTATTTCTTCTAGTTTAATATTAATTTTTTTCCTTAGAATTGGCACTCTTTATTTCTCAATAGAAATTACAGAATTAAAGTTTTAATTTCTTATTTCCTTAATGATTATATTTGAGATGCAGTTGTTTTTGTCTTTAAGAAAATAATATAAAATAATGAAAGTAGGTTTTTAATTAGTATGAGCAATATTATAATAAAATAATTATTGTTTATCACTATTATCGTTATGGAAACACAGCAATTTATTTTCTTATTTTTAGTTCATTTTAAATTTTAAAAAGTTTTAGACTCAGATGGTACATGTGTGGGTTTGTCACATGGATGTATTGGGTGATGCTGGGGTTTAGGATTCTAGTGAACCAGTCACCCCAAAGAGTTGGTGACTGGTTCATTAGACACTGTACCCAACAGGTAGTTTTTCTTTACTTTTTACTTTTGTTTTAAGTTCAGGGGTACAAGTGCAGATTTGTTACATAGGTAAACTTGTGTCAGGGGATTTGTTGTACAGATAATTTCATCACCCAGGTATTAAGGCTAGAACCCATTCTTCCTGATCCTCTCCCTCCTCCCACCCTTTCCCCTCCAATAGACCCCAGTGTGTGTTGTTCCCCTCTATGTGCCCATGTGTCCATGTGATCTCATCATTTAGTTCCCACTTGTAAATGAGAACATGTAGTATTTGGTTTTCTATTCCTGTGTTAGTTTGCTAAGGATAATGGCCTCCAGCTCCATCCATGTTTCTGCAAAGAACATGATCTCATTCTTTTCTAAGCTTTCATAGTATTCCATAGTGTATATGTACCACATTTTCTTTATCCAGTCTGTAATTGATAGGCATTTGGGTTGATCCTATGTCTTTGATATTGTAAATAGTGATTCAATAAACATACATGTGCGTGTATCTTCATGACAGAAATATTTATATTCCTTTGGATATATACCCAGTAATGGGCTTGCTGGGTCAAACAGTATTTTTGTCTTTAGGACTTGGAGGAATCACCACACTGTCTTCCACAATAGTTGAACTAATTTACACTCCCACCAGCAGCATATGTTTCTTTTTCTCTACAAACTCTCCAGCATCTGTTATTTTTTGAGTTTTTAGTAATAGCCCTTCTGACTGATCTGAGATGGTATCTCACTGGTTTCATTTACATTTCTCTAATGATCAGTGATGCTGAGCATTTTTTCATATGACTGTTGGCTAAATGCATGTCTTCTTTTAAAAAGTGTCTGTTCATGTCCTTTGTCCACTTTTTAATGGGGTTGTTTGATTTTTTTTCTTCTTGTAAATTTGTTTAAGTTCCTTATAGATGCTGGATATTTGACCTTTGTCAGATGCATAGATCACAAAATTCTTCTCCCATTCTGTAGGTTGTCTGTTCACTCAGTTGATAGTTCCTTTGCTGTGCAGAAGGCATTTAATTTAATGAGATCCCACTTGTCAATTTTTGCTTTTGTTGCATTTGCTTTTGACGTCATCAACATGAGATTTTTGGCAACGCTTATGTCCAGAATGGTATTGCCTAGGTTGTCTTCCAGGGTTATTATAGTTTTGGGTTTTACCTTTAAGTTTTCGGTTTATCTTGAGTTAATTTTTGTAAGGAAGGTGTATTAGTTCATTTTCACTCTGCTATAAATAACTGAGACTGAAGAATTTATGAAAAAAATAGGTTTAATTGACTCAGTTCTGCATGGCTGGGAGGCCTCAGGAAACTTACAATTATGGTGGAAGGCAAAGGGAAGCAAGGCATGTCTTACAACTTATATGGTGGCAGGCGAGAAAGAGAGTGAGGTGGGGAACAGCCAAACACGTTTAAACAATCAGATCTTCTGAGAACTCACTCATTATGATGAGAACAGCATGGGGAAACTGCCCCTGTGATCCAATCACCTCCCACCAAGGCCCTCCCTTGATGTGTGATTATAGTTCAAGATAAAATTTGAGTGGGAACACAAAGCCAAACCATTTCAGAAGGGGTCCAGTTTCAATATTCTGCATACGATTACCTAGTTATCCTCCAACATTTATTAAATAGGGAATCTTTTCCCTATTGCTTGTTTTTGTCAGGTTTATCAATCAGATAGAAGCTGTCTATTCCATTCGTCTATGTGTCTGTTTTTGTACTGGTAACATGCTGTGTTGGTTACTGTAGCCCCGTATTGAAGTTTTAAGTTGGGTAGCATGATGCCTCCAGCTTTGTTCTGTTACTTAGGACTGCCCTTGCTATTCAGGCTCTCCTTTGGTTCTATATGAATTTAAAAATAACTTTTTCTAGTTCTTATAAGAATCTCAATCATAGTTTAACGGAATAACATTGTATATATAAATTTATTTGGGGAGTATCATCATTTTAAGGATATTGATTCTTCCTATCCATGAGCATGCAATGTTTTTCCATTTGTTTGTGTTATCTCTGATACCTTTGAGCAGTGTTCTGTAGCTATAGTTGAAGAGATATTTCACCTCCCTAGTTAGCTATATTCCTAGGTATTTTATTCTTTTTGTGGCAATTGTGAAGGGGAATTTGTTCCTGATTTGGCTCTCAGCTTGACTCTTGGTGGTGTATAGGAATGCTAATAATTTTTGCACATTGATTTTATATGCTGAGACTTTCATGAAGTTGTTTATCAGCTTAAGACGCTTTTGGGCTGACACTACATAGTTTTCTGGGTATAGGATCATGTCATCTGCAAATAGGGATAGTTTTACATCCTTTCCTACTCTTTGGATGCCCTTGATTTCTTTCTCTTGCCTGATTGTCCTGGCCAGAACATCCAATACTGTGGTGAATAGGGGTGGTGAAAGAGGGCATCATTGTCATGTGCTGGTTTTCAAGTGGAATGCTTCCAACTTTTACCCATTCAGTATGATGCTGGCTGTGGGGTTGTCATATATGGCTCTTATTATTTTGAGGTGTGTTTTTACAATACTTAGTGTATCTAGAGTTTTCAATGTGAAGGAGTGCTGAAATTTACCAAAGGTCTTTTCTGTATTTGTTAAGATAATCATGGGGTTTTCTCTTTAGTTCTGTTTATGTAATGAAATACTTTTATTGATTTGGATATATGTGGAACTAACCTTGCATCCCAGGAATAAAGCCTAGTTGATTATGCTTGATAAACTTTTTGATGTGCTGCTGGGTTTGTTTTGCTTGTATTTTTTGAGGGTTTTTGCATTGATGTTCATCAAAAATATTGTCGTGAAGTTTTCCTTTTTGTTGCTGTATATCTGCTGGGTTTTGGTATCAGGATGATGCTGGTCTAACAGAATGAATTAGGGAGGAGTCCCTCCTCCTCAATTTTTGGGGATAATTTCAGTAGGAATGGTATCAGCTTTTCTTTCTACATCTGTTACAATCCAGCTGTGAATCTGTCTGGTTCTGGGCTTTCTGTTTGTTTGATAGGCTATTTATTCCTGCTTCAATTTCAGAGCTCATTGTTGGTCTGTTAAGGGATTCAATTTCTTCTTGTTTCAGTCTTGGGAGGATGTATGTGTCCATCAATTTATCCATTTCTTCTAGATTTTCTGGTTTATGTACATAGAGGTGTTCATCATATTCTCTGATCATTGCTTGTATTTCTGTGGGATGAGTGGTAATATCCCCTTGTGGTTTCTGATTATGTTTACTTGAATCTTCTCTCCTTTTTTCTTTATTAGTCTAGCTAGTGGTAAACCTACTTCAACTTTTTTAAAAGTTCAGCTCCTGAATTTGTTGATCTTTAGAATGGTTTCTCATGTCTCAGTCTCCTTCAGTTCAGCTCTGATTTTGGTTATTTCTGTCAGTTTTGAGGTATGTTTTCTCTTGGTTCTCTAGTTCTTCTAGTTGTGATGCTAGGTTGATGACTTAATGTCTTTCTAACTTTTTAATTTGGAGATTTAATGTTATAAATTTCCCTTTTAACACTGCTTTACTATTTACCAGAGATTCTGGTATGTTGTACCTTTGTTCCCATTCGTTTTAAATAACTTCTTGTTTTCTGCCATAATTTCATTATATACCTAAAAGTCATTCAGCAGCAGGTTATTCAATTTCCATGTGATTGTTGGTTTTGAGTAAAGTTTTTAGATTTCATTTTTAATTTGATTTTGTTGTGGTCTGAGAGACTTTTTTAAATATAATTTTAGTTCTTTTGCATTTGCTGAGAAGTGTTTTACTTCTGATTTATGTGATTGATTTTAGTGCCTGCCATGTGGCATATATAAATAATATATATTTTCTGTATACAGAGAACAGAGTTTTTGGATGGAGATTTCTGTAGGTATTTGTCAGGCCCATCTGATTCAGTGCTGATTTCAGGTCTTTTTAATCTTCTGTCTCTATAATCTGTCCAATATTGTTAGTGGTGTGTCAAAGTCTCTCAGCATTATTGTGAGAAAGTCTAAGTCTCTTTGAAGGGCTCTATAACCTTGATTCATGAATCTGGGTACTCCTGTCTTGGGTGCATCTTCTTATTGAAGGATAGATCTTATTGAATGGAACCCTTTATCATTATGTAATGCCCTTCTTTGCCTTTTCTTTGTTGGTTTAAAGTCTGTTTTGTCAGAAACTGTATTGCAACCCCTACTTTTTTCAGTTTTCAATTTGTTTGGTAGATTTTATTCCATCCCCTTATTTTGAGCCTATGTGTGTCATTGTATGTGAAATGGGTCTCTTGAAAACAGCACACCAATGGGTGTGTTCATTACTCATCTTGCCACTCTGTGTCTTTTAATTGGGGACAGTTAGCTCATTTACATTTGAGTGTCATATTGATACGTGTAGATTTGATCATGTCTTCATGATGTTAGCTGGTTATTTTCTGGAGTTTTTGTGTGGCTGCTTTATAGTGTCACTGGTCTATGTATTTCAGGGTGTTTTTGTAGTGGTAGGTGATGGTCTTACCTTGTCATATTTAGTGCCTCCTCTGCAGGAGCTCTTGTAAGGCAGTTCTGGTGGAAACAAATTCATTCCCTTGGCATTTGCTTGACTGAAAAATGATCTTATTTCTTCTTTCCTTATGAAGCTTGGTTTGGTCAGATATAAAATTCTGGTTGGAATTTCTTTATTTAAGAATGTTGAATATTGAACCCCCAGCCTCTTCTGGTTTGTAGGATTTCAGCTGACAGTTTCACTATTAGCCTAATGGGTTTTCCTTCGTAGGTAACCTGACTTTTCTCTCTGGCTGCCTTTAACTGTTTTGTTTTGTTGTTTTCATCTTGACCTTGGAGAGTCTGAGGATTATGTACCTTGTGGATGATCTTTCTGTGAGGTATCTTACCGTGGTTCTCTGCATTTCCTGAATTTGAATATTGGCCTCTCTAGCTAGGTGGAGGATGTTCTCCTGGATGATATTCTGAAATATGTTTTCCAAGTTGGTTCCATTCTCTCCATGTCTTTCAGGTACACCAATCAGTCATAGATCTCTTTGCATAATCTCATATTTTTCAGAGGTTTTGTTCATTCCATTTTATTCCTTTTTCTCTATTCTTGCCTTCCTATATTCAGAAAGGCAGTCTTCAAACTCTAAGATTCTTTCCTCTGCTTGGTCTCATACTTGTGATTGCATTATGAAATTCCTGTAGTGTGTTTTTCAGCTCTACCAGGTCAGTTATGTTCTTCTTTATACTGGCTATTTTGGCTGTCAACTTTTGCACTGCTTCTTTTTTCAGGCTTTTCAGCTTCCTTGCATTGGGTTACAACTTACTCGTGTAGTTCAGTGAGTTTTGTTCCTATCCATTTCTTGAATTCTCTTTCTGTCATTTCAACCATCTCAGCCTCAGCCCAGTTTGGGACCCTTGCTGGAGAGGTAATATGGTAATTTGAAAAAAGATGGAACTCTGGCTTCCTAAGTTTTTAGCATGATTGTGTCGATTCTTATCTTTGTGAGATTATCTACCTTCAAGCTTTTTTTTTTCTTTGATTCTGTTTGATGACCTTGAGGGTTTGATTGTGGTATAAGGTGGATTCAGTCAACCGGCTTCACTTCTGGGAGATTTTAGGGAGCCAATGGTCAGCTCTCAGTTCCTGGACTGCATGTTCTAACTCTGGAGAACTTGTATTGGGCCACAACTTTGTTCTATAGCTCCTGGAGGTTTGGAATCCACTGCCCTGGATGGGTAGAGGTGTGGCAGCTGCAGCGGATTACTAGTGGCTGCAGGGGTGCCTGCCTCCTTGCAGGCTTTCACCACAGTGGTGGAGGCAAGGAAGCTGGGGAGGAGAGCAGGGACGCTGCTGGTAACTGTGTGCTGTTGCACTGGAGGTGGTGTTGGCTTGTGGTGGGGTACTGGCCAGCACAGATCTGGCTGCCTTCTCTGTTCTCGGCAAGCAGGAGTAATCACTCAGGGTGTGGAGAAATCCCCTGCTCTCTGTGCAAGGGTCGAACAGTGGCCCAGGTGAGGCTTGTTGGCCCTGTGCCTACTGAGGCTCCATCTGCAGTGGTTGTCAGTGGGGGTCACGGGGAAGGCATACTGCACTCCTGCCTGCTGCAGGGACAAGTAAAGCAAAAACCACCCAGGATGACAGGTGCCAGCAGAGTGATGTGGGTAGTTGCCACAGTCCTGGGGGACACTGCAGTATTGGGAAGGAATGGTCTCCTTCACCGCTGTGTGCTGGTACACAGTCATAGGGCTACCTTGCTGGAGTTCTCCACTGGTCAGACATGTCGGTCAGTGAAAAAACTATGGTGTAGGCTCCAGGGCATCCAAGACTGCCCTGTAAGCAGACATGGCCAGGCTGGGCCCAGGGAGAGCAAGGAGTACTCAAGTTGGATCATCCCTGTCTGATGTGCAAGACCACCCTGAAGAGATCAGGTCCAATAGTTGACCTAGGGTTAAAGTCTGTTATGGAAGTAAGGTGAGTCTAGCAGGACCACCATCCCTGGTCATACTCCACTACAGACACTCTTGCACCAAACCCTCCAGACTCCACATCAGCTGGCTTGCTTCCACTACCACTTCTCTAGGCTGCTCTTTCTGCCACCTCAAGTGTCTGTGTGGTCCAGGGGTCCCTTCCTGCTGGGGTTTCAGAGGCCCATGGTGAGAGTGGGTTGTTCTTTGCTAGTTCAGTTTCCTCATTCTCCCAAAGCTGTTGTGGTCATAGAATGAGTGCTGGTGTGCGGTATCTCGTGTGACTTTTCCTGCTTTCTCTCCTTCTACCCCATTTCTGTGTGTTTTTTCCATCCACTCTCGGCACCTTCCCTCTGAGTATCTGTTAAAAGCATGTTAGTCTTCTCAGTCCTTCCATGGGAGCTGTTCCACAGGTCTGTGTCTAGATGACTTTCTTGCCCTCCCGCAATAGGCAGTTTTTCAACTCTTCTCTCCTTCCCTTCCTCTCCTGTTTTGTAGTCCCCAGTGTCTATTTCTGATATCTCCAAGCCCATGTATATCCACTGTTCAGCTCCCACTTATAAGTGAGAACATACGGTATTTGATTTTCTGTTTCTGTGTTAATTCACTTAGAGTAATGGCTTCCAGCTGCAGTGATGAACCATAACAATTTAAATGGAGTGTTTTCTTCTCAGTTCATATACCTTCTCTGGTTGATCTAACTTATAATTTACTGCCGCTGCTTCATCTTACACACATACCTCACTAATTAATGTTTCTAAGATTTAGTATATGCTACACTTCCAAGACTTTCCTTCCAACTAGATGTGTCTAAGTAACTAAAGCTACCCGAACTGAATTTATTCTATTTTATCCAAAAGATTACTCTTTTTTAAAAATATTTCTGAACTCAGTCAGTGGTACAGCCATCCACTCATTTGTTCAAGCTCATTTTCAGCTTGAGATTCCTTGCCATCTATATTCTATCAGATTTTAAAATTTCTTTGTTTCATCCCACAAATATTTCTTAAAACTATCATGTCTTTTAAATTCATATTAGCACTTATTTTTTCATGTACCTTAGCCTTTTAACTTAATCACTTGCTTCTGGTTTTGGCCCTAATTTATTCACCCTCCACAGTGGTACGAAAACAACCTTTGCAAAATACAAATATCAGTTATTTAGACTCATGTAAAACACCTAGAGATCTTTATTGCCAAAAGTAATAGTTTCCAAAAGGGGATGCATATTCTCTAGGAAATGTGTAAGACAGATTCATTAGATACCAATAAAAATGTGAATATTTATTTTTATTAAATATTATATTTTTGACTTTAAAAAATTTATTTTTTGTGTATAATTAAAACATATAAAATTACTACTCTGCTTATACATTCTTTTTTTTTTTTTTTTTGAGATGGAGTTTCACTCTCATTAACCAGTCTGGAGTGCAATGGCGCGATCTCAGCTCACCGCAACCTCCGCCTCCTGGGTTCAGGCAATTCTCCTGCCTCAGCCTCCTGAGTAGCTGGGATTACAGGCATGTGCCACCATGCCCAGCTAATTTTTTGTATTTTTAGTAGAGACAGCATTTCACCATGTTGACCAGGATGGTCTTGATCTCTTGACTTTGTGATCCACCCGCCTTGGCCTCCCAAAGTGCTGGGATTACAGGCTCTGCCTATACATTCTATAAATAAATGTGTATAAACATATATTGAGATCATACATCAAAAACTTTTTTACTAATAAATGTTCCCAATCAAAATAATTTGGGGATCACTGATTTACAAGAAAAAAGCTCAAAAATTCAAAGCTCATTAATAGGGAATAAAGATCTCTTATTGATTTAGCCTCTGCCTGACTTAGTGCTTTTCTTTGCCATGGTTAGGTTCTCCTAAAAGCAGATATTAAGATAGAATCAGGAGAGGAAAAGGTTTATTGGGAAGTAACCCTTGTGAAAAGTAGAGGGAAGAAACAGGATTGGGCGCGATGAAGACTTGGAGTCTCTGCCAACTGAGCAACAGGAGTTAGAGGAGCCTGGGATTTGGCAGAAGTCACTCTGCTTTTATACCACGGTTTTGCTAATTTATTGGCCATGCTCCAAATTGAAAAGAGCCTGAACTCAGCTCAAAAGCTGAAGTGGACCCTGAAGGAACAAATGGCTGGTAGCCTCTTAAAGGAGGATCTAAATGGCACATCTCCATGTCTATTGCCTACTCTCCTGCACTTTACACCCTCCACCCCCAAACATATACAGTCACCTCAGTGACTACATGTTTTTTTTTTTTTTTTTTTCTGCATGAAAACACATGCCACTCAGATTCTTAGTGATTAAACCACACTGCCCAGGTTCTACTCTTAACACTTCTTAGCTCTTTGAGCTTGAGAAAATTATCAAACCTCTCTGTATGTTTACAGATTTAAGTCTCCTCAACTGTAAAATGGGAATAAAAATAGAATCTAACCCAGGGAGTTGTTAAACTGTTGATGCATTAAAATATTTTAAGCAGTGCCTGCAATGTACTAGACATTCAGAAAATATTACCTATAATAAAAGCTCATCACTTATTCAGTAACATCTATAATTAGAATCTCCCTCAAAGTTCCCTTTGCATATTAGGCAAACCATTATCGTAACACTTAAAAGACTGAGAAACATGCAATTCGGAAAGGTATCTTGGGGCTAGCTGCTTCTGTTTTATATAACATCAGCTGGTTTGGCTACTTTCAAGATGGCTCACTCATATGTCTGGGAACTTGGTGCTGATTGTCAGCTGGGAGGCCATCCAGGAGTGGCTGGGATACACTCCATGTAGTTATTTCTGTGTGCTGATTACACTTTCTTGGACATAAAATCCCAAGAGAATCAGTCAGAAGCAGTATTGCCTTTTATGACTTAGCCTTGGAAGTCGTGTAGAGTTACTTCAGCTGCAGCTGCAGAACCATTCTACAGGCTCCCTTACAAGGGAAGAGGTTTCAAAGTCGCATCACGAGAAGATTATTTTGGGAATTATCATTGAAACCGCTTTTGGAAAATGCAGTTTGCCGAAGGTGTGGTGTGGCCATCATCATGTTGGTAGTTTCCCAAAGTTCATAAAAAACTATTGAGTATCATTGCAAGGAAGCAGGCGATTAAGTGATGAAATAATGGAAATAAACAAAATGCAATGTAGGACGAGTCTTAAATATAAAATGCTGGCCAGGCACGGTGGCTCACACCTGTAATTCCAGCAGTTTGGGAGGCCAAGGTGGGCAGATCACCTGAGGTCAGAAGTCTGAAACCACCCTGACTAACAGGGTGAAACCTAGTCTCTACAATAAATACAAAAATCATCTGGACATGGCAGTGTGTGCCTATAATCTCAGCTACTTGGGAGGCTGAGGCAGGAGAATCACTTCACCTGGGAAGTGGAAGCAGCAGTGAGCCGAGATTGCGCCACTGCACTCCAGCCTGGGCAAAACAATGAGACTCTGTCTCAATAAATCAATGCAGTTTTCTATTTTTTTTATCTCATCAGCATCCCTAGGCATTTCATTTTATTATTTTATTTTAAAATGAAATAAAATGCCTAGGGTTTTTAAATAAATTTTATTATAAATAAAATTTTATTTGAATTTATTTATTAAAATAAAATAAAATGCCTCGGGATGCTGGTGAGATATAAAAATCTCTTCCTGGCTGGGTGCAGTGGCTTATGCCTGTAATCCCAGCACTTTAAGAGGTCAAGGTTGGCGGATCACCTGAGGTCAGGAGTTTGAGACCAGTCTGGCCAACATGGTGAAACCCTGTCTCTATTAAAAATACAAAAATTAGTCGGGTGCAGTGGTGAGTGCCTGTAATCCCAGCTACTTCTGAGGCTGAGGCAGGATTGCTTGGACCTGGGCAGTGGAAGTTGCAGGGAGCTGAGAGAGCGCCATCGCACTCCAGCCTGGGCAACAGAGTAAACTCTGTCTCAAAAAAAAAAAAATCCCTTTCTCCTTTTCTTTGATCATATGTGCTCTACCTTGAAGTTATGAACAGCCTACCTTCGAGGTGGCTATAGTGAATTTTGTTGTATGACAGCAAATGAAAAGCATCAAAAGATCATGATGATGACATTGATAGTATCCATACAGATTGCTGTGTCCATTTTTACACATTTTGTGACCTGAATGTCACCTAAAATGAATGATCAACTGAAACCAACCAAAAATGTAAATAAATGTGAATAAAAGATAAAGTAACTGAAACTCTGCTAGTTAGTGAAAGAACCAGTCACAGGTAAAATATCTTTTGATTTCTAATCTTTGCTATTTACAGTATATGACTTAGATGATTATAACCTGTTTGGGATTTTAAGCCTCCAAATCCTGGACTCTTAGTTTAACTATCTGAAATGAATAAAAAATCCTCCGTTACCAATTGATTATGATAGCGACCTCTCACATCACAAAGTATCTCTCTATTGTGGCGCTTGATTCATTTGACTCCTTTCTCATTGGTTGTACACATCTGCCTCAAATTTAACTGTAAATTTTCTGACTGAGAGATTGTTATTTATCTATCATTGTGTGATTCCAACAGTGTGAAACACAGTGATTGGCACATACATTTCTTATATTGATTTGCTAGCAGCTCAAGTTAAAGATACATTATCAACTGATTTAGTTCAGAGGCTTTCGAGGTATAATCCATTTTTTAAAACTTGTGATCTATCATCGCTATTTCCTATGTAACATAGGTGTTAAGAGCACAGAACATGGAGTTAAAATGTCTCATTTGCATTCAGACTCTGCCACTGATATCTGTGAGACCCTTAGACCAATTTCTAAGCTTTTTTCGCTTAGGTTTTATCGTTCATAAAGGAGATGTCATAATAATAGCATTCCACATGTTGTGAAGTGTAAGGGATTTAATATTTGTAAAGCTATTAGGACATTATGTGGCACATAGGTAAACACTATGTATTGCAATTTTAATTGCTGATTTTTCCTTGGCATCTCTAAGAAGTCACAATGCTTCCTATGCAGACTTCATTCATACTTTTTCCACAGCAAGAATACTGGTTATATACTTGTGCTTAACTTTTAAAAAATAATCATGTATGCTGGGTTTTCTTTTTCTTTATGTTCCTTGTGGCTTTTTATTAACAGTGAGGTCTGGAACGTATGTGCGTATCTCAACCAAAGGCTACTAATTGATGGGAAAGCTTTTGCCTCAAGATATTGGTACTAGAAACTACTGTGTGGTTAGAGGACATGCCGCTTTCTCCATGATGGAGCATAGTGACCTACGTGGGACGAATAGTTATCTACATTTTCCACCTCTTGCTGTTTTTGATTGCTTTCCCCTTTGCTCTTTTGCAAGAAGAGTAAGTTTGCAAACCATCTGGCAGCAGCCAGGCTTCCGTTCCCTTGTTTAATGGCGTGTTAAATGCAGTCTGAGTTGGAGGCTTTGGAAAAAGATAAATTCACCATACACACAAAAAAATTGGAAACTGGCTCACTTTCTGGTGAGGGAAATGATTAACTCATTTATTTGGTCAGTCTTTCAGCAAGCATGTTTTGAATGTCTGCTCGGGACTTCTCTTGGGTAAAGGGGTTGCTGGAATGGGTACAAATTATGAAGGCTTTCCTCAGAAAAAATTTATTTTAGTGAAGGAGATTTTAAAAACTCTCTTATATAATCTAGCTCAGATATATCCAAATGAACAACTTCTTTGGTCAGACAAAAACCCTAAGGTTTCAATCTGCTGAAAAATCAAGGTAATTATGTGTTCAGGGGTCAATTACCCAACATTTAAGTTGGGCTGTCTACTTGCGACCAGGTAGAAATTTATCAGTGTAACAAGACTGCAAAGAAACATAAAAGATTATGGAGTCCAACCTTAAGTAATTCCCTATAAAGCAAAATAAAATAAAAAACAAGCCCCTTTGCTTAGAATGCCAAGGCCTTTCTCTTTCCTGTTTCACTTCCTCATTCACAGACACACACCTTGCAATTTGCTTATTCCCTTGTGAGCATGCTTGTGATGTTTTTACTGGGATCCCAATCTAGAAGAAAGGAGACACATCACTGAAACTGTGACATACCAGATAAACTACTGAATTTACCAGACAGAGTAACACTGAACACTGTTGGAAAGAACACTGAACACTGACAACTGTGTCAGGGTAAAGTTCCCAAGAGGCAAAGTTAAGTGGTAGAATTCTTTAAACTACCTTCTAAGGAGAATGATCCTTGATTTGCTGTGAGGGATATAAAAATTTGGGAACAGAGCTGGATTGCTCAGGACAATGGAGTAGCTCCACGTTTCTGTGAGCATCCCACAGATAGAACTCAGCCAACTTCTGAAAAATCATGGCAATAAGTATCTCTAACTAGCATTAACTAAGTAGCAGAAACTGTTCTAATGTTTTACATGTATTTACTTTTTCGATTCTCACACACACACACAAAAATTATGAGGTAGGGGTTATTTTTATCATCCCTATTTTAAAACTGAGAAAACTGAAGCCCATAGAGTTTTAGTAACTTGCTCAAAGTAACATGGCTAGTGAAGGCTGAGTCTGAATTTGAACCTGGGTAATTTGGGTCCATAGTCTGAGCCCTTAAACACTAAGGAGGTTGGCTGTAAATGTCAAAAATTTAGACAATATTATCTTGAAGGGACATC
The DNA here is from genome assembly GCF_049354715.1 of Callithrix jacchus. Lineage (NCBI taxonomy): Eukaryota > Metazoa > Chordata > Mammalia > Primates > Cebidae > Callithrix > Callithrix jacchus. The sequence goes on along the minus strand of NC_133516.1, from coordinate 20,053,695 downwards.
AAATTTATTAGCCTATTCTGAAAATCAGCTTCTATTTATGCTTTAAATACGAACTGAGGTCTCTCCTACTTGAAGATGTGTTTCTAGGACCATTTCAGGTTACATTAGGTATAACCTCCTTTCAATCTGGCCTGGAGGTCCTGAATGTCTTGATGACAGGACTGTAACTTACCTATTTGAATTTCTGAAACTTGACATAGCGTTAGGAACTGAAAAACTATCTTTCTTTCATGGATAGAAATGGCAGTGAGAACCAGTTATTTAAGTTAGATTGAATTGAATTTATGCTTGCTTCTGAGTATTACCAACAAGTACCCCTAAAACATTTTCTAGTTTTCCTTTGCTTCATCTTTCCTATATTATGATTTTACAGTTAAGATAGAATTATGAGAGTGGTGGTTAATGTTGCTCATTCCTATTTTTCATCATTACTCAAATGCCAGGTGACCTACTTTCCTAAGCACTTTAATCTATGATCTTAATGCTCTTTCTCTCTCTGTCTCTCATACACTCATATGCACATGCATGCACACAAGCACATACAGTCACACATCCAACTCGGTCCTGTATAAACATAATCATTTTAGAGTCAGTTACTTTATTAGCCAAATAGTAATTGAGCATGTAGTGTGTGAGAAGCACTACACTAGGGTCTATAAATGGAAGTTGAATAAGACAAGTTTCTAGAGGTGAGAGTAGGAAACAGAATTGAAGGTCTTGTATCAGTCTTGAATTTTAGAAAGGTAACTCTCTTAGAAGTGCAGAGAAGTGATTGAACTATATAGAGATGGAGATTGAGGGGCAGGAAGGGGAGCTGTGAGATCAGATAAGAAGTTATGGTAATACAAATGTGGCCTCAAGCTAAATCTCTAAGAAAATGGAGGAGGGATGGCTCAGAACTATTTCAGAATTGGATTTATATTCTACATATTCTTTCAGATTTTTTATATTTTTATATATCAAATATGTCATTTATATATCAAATATGTCATTTATGAGCAGAGTTGTCTTTTTAGTATAAATTTAATTAAAAATATATTTTATTATTGAGCTTATCTTACTAATTTTTTCTACTTGTTTCATATTCTTTTTTCTTTCATTTTATTCTTTTTTATTAAATCAAGTTATTGTTTCTTGAGTATCCCCATCATCCATTGGTTACTAGCACAAAGTAGAGCTCAATAGCGCTTTAAAAATCTTTAAGTAAACTTCTCATTGGAGGATAATGTATATACGGACACTTTCATAAATGATAAAGGCACTACTTGAATGATCATTGGTTTTAACTCTTTTAATTGTCTTCACTTTTTCTGTGTTTAGATATAAACACTGCATTTAGTCATGATGATTTTCTCAAAATGTAAATCTATCACATTGCTTCCTTTTCTTATGCGTCTTTTTTTTTTTTAATCATCTTCCAGGACAAAGTTCATTTTCTTTAATGTTGTTTATAAGGCACTTCATGATCTGATGTGCCTCTGCAATCTCACCTTTATCCACATGCTTGTGTTTTGTAAGAATAAACATCATTTAAAAAATTTCTTCAGTAACATTCTCCAGAATCTGAGCCTTTGCGTTTGCTGTTCTGTCATTCTAGACTAGTCTGTCTTTTATAATACCTTCCTATTGGTTTTAATCTTCTGCCTCCTATTCAGGTATTATAACTGTCAGTTACTTTGAGATACTTTTCCTAAACTCTCAACTAAATTTACTCCCTGCATTAAAAGCATTTTGTTCTATCCTTTTTCATTAATTATACTGATTACACCTTATCAAAATTATTCATCCAGATGACTGTTTTTCCAGACTAATATATGTAAGGTCAGAGACTGTACCTATCTTGTTTAACATCACCCTATTCTTAGAGGTTAGCATAGTTCCAAGCACATATGAAAATATCTGTTCATGAATGAATGTGGAAATAATAAAACTTCCCAGAAGCAACCCTTTTCAAAATTAAGGTGAATCCAATATAAATCATTACAATTTCAAAGTTTTTTTATGTTAATAGTTTCAGGAAACCATTTTAATTGAAATGTCTAATTTAGATTGAGAATATAAAGAGCTTTGGTGGGAAGTAGCCAGAATAACATGTTTTAAGAGTTCATGGCTCTATAAGGAGGCTTTAAACTTTTAATTAGCAGTTGTTGACTATCACATGAATTCACCTAGATAAGATTACCAGGAAAAGACATGTTTATGTTAAATGCACTCTGAACACTTTGAATCCAGATGTAATAAAGTCAGTAGTTGTAAATGGACCTTCTCTTACATTGAAAGCACTTATAAATCCACTTAAATATGTGCTTAGATTTTTAAAAATCTATACATTCTGAAGTTTTCATCCATAAAATTGTTTTCAGATATTCAGAAAGCAATAAGCCAACTTTGCAAAAGGACAATGAAAATTTTAAAGTTATAAATGTGGTAAATTTATGCTAAATTCCCATGTACTATCTTAAAAGGGGATTTTTAAGAAGGAAAAATATTCTGTTTTCAATTATATATTCATATAATATCAGATTAACTGATACAGTTAATTTGAACAATATCAGTTTAAAGTCACTACTCTTTTCTATTCTAAACGCCATTGTCACTGCTTTCATAATCTGACTATTCAAAAGGAGCAGCGTATTTGGATGAATTTTAAACTATCTTATTTTTAACATATTTTAATATGAATGTAATTTTAATTTAATATGTTTTGAATGCCAACTATGCGTATGCTCTGGGTAAAAGCACACAAATGTATTAGACATAGTACCTGCCCTCAAAAACCTGATAATCTGGTTCAGGAAAATGTGTGTCTTAAATAAAGAAGACAAAATGACTAAGGCAGAGAATAATAGGAGTGGCATTGATAGTGTCCTGGTTTATGCATTTGAAATTAAGTCATACATCTATATCAAATGTTCATTTATGTCAGAGTCCAAGAAAGAAGCACATTGAAAAGGTTAACTGAGGAAAGCTTAATGAAGGACACATTTACATTATAAAGATGTGTTCATGGAAAAGGGATACATTAAAGAATGACAAAGCACTAGGAACAGTGGGACAATCTTGTAATCTCTTGGCCTGAAGGGTCAAGAGAAGAAACTTGCTGCCAGAATCTGGAAGGAAAGACAGCAGTGAAAGAAAGTTCCCTGAGAGGAGCTGGTAAAAAATGTAGGCACTGCTAAAACATCACCCGGCATACAAGTGTGGGAGGCAAAAGCATAAATACTCAGCACTCTAGATCCTCCTGCACCTTGCTTTCTCGTATCTCCCGTTGGTCAATTCAATAAGATGAGTTACTTTTATTACTGATATCTGATTTGAATTTTGTCACAACTGGGATCATTTATAGTTGTGCAAAAGTTTTGCTTTTTTTTTTTTTTTTGCCCAGATTCCTATGGCTACTGCTCTGAAAGGAAATAGGCTTTATGTTTTTAGTGAGTGATCTTTAGAAAACCAGAGCAATAATTTCTAAAGCCCCTGAGAGGGAAAAACTTCATAGTGAGATAATGGCAGAGCCAGGAAAATTATCACAATATTCGTACTTTCTAGGATTTCAGAGTGCATGTAGATTTGAAAAAGGTCTCTAAAATTTTTATCAAATTGTCAATCAGTTATTAAGCATCTCTGCAAGGTCAAATGCTTTGGGACATAGACAAAAAGATGATTGCTGCTTTTGAACAAAAATTCTAGATCCTAGAGATTGCTTCTCAAATGGTATTACTTCAAGACACAATAACTCAGCTACACTGATGCTTTTGCCGGTTCTGGGACCGGAGTAAATAGTCATATTAGTGAATAAAGGCAGCAAAGTGGAACATGTGGATCCTGATGAGGCAATATTCTGTAGGGAGTAGTCAATTATAAGCTGCAAATAATGGTAATAATTGATCAATAATTAACTGAATGATTCCACATGTTTTCCAACAGGAAGGACCTTTTTAACATAAAGCATTTTTGAAGTGATAAAAATAAAAAGCTGTACTTTTTTGCCCTTATGTTTAAAATATATACATATACACACATACATATGTATATATTGATAACATACTGTTATATACTGTATATATGTGTATTTCTGGATCAATCAGTGAATATATTATATTTTAAAAAGCAAGCATACTTTGGAAATTTATTGTCAGAATTTTGCTTGATAACTACAAATCCACCACAGTGAACATGATATTAAAAGAAGCTGTCAATAAGGCTTACACCTAATAAGGAAATATTTGTCATGGCCCCATTTCCTGTGACTCTGACTCATTGTTACTCTTTGTCCCACTTTTTTCTAATTATCATCCAACAGAGACTTCTACCATGACAAACGCCTTCTTTTCACCAAGAATTTGGAGATAAGAGAAACAAAGTTTAAATTCTTTAGCTTAAGCTAACAGATTCAGCATCTATCGGGTGAGGACAGAATGTCTGTTAGGCTTAAAAACTCAAAGGAAATAATACACTAAGTTAAGACACAGAAGTAACACAACAGAACAATATTTAGAGATACAAAATTTTGAGGCTATGACAGCACTGTCATTCAGAAAAGAGAAAGAGTGAGAGAGAAAAAGAGAGATGTAACCAGACTTGACAGGTGTATGTGGGTGCACATGTGTGTGTGCTCCTGCACATATCCATTGACATTGGGCGCAGAGTATCTTTCTTACTTCAGGGAATGCAGGGGTGCATAATATATTAAAATCAATTCAGTGTGGTCTGTAAGCTAGTCCTGAGTCTAAATAGAAACTAGCTACTTTAAAAGATTGTCTACGGAAAATTACATAACAAACTACTCTGTTGGCCAATCTTGTGCATTTAGTTTATATGAGTTGAAGACCTATTAATTCTAGTCTAAACAAACAACGTATTTATCAGTCCTCTCAGAGACTGCTTTTTAAACATGTGTACATATATTCTTGGTCAATATTTTCTCTACTATTTTAGCTCTAAGAAACAAACTCTAAGAGTAGTATAAGTTTTTGAAGTCAAAATATAGATATAATATCTTTTTCAGTGAGTATAAAGACTGTGTGTTTATAGAACACGGCATAGGATTTATAAATGCTGTGCAAACAAATGTGGGGTTAAAAGCTCCCTGGAGTCAGTTGTTGGAAGAAAAGTCCAGATACTTTTATAAATCTTTCCCATTTTATTTATAATTAGTCTAGTGTTTCCTTTTCCTTAACAGGTATATTTTTTTCCAGTACATTCCACTGGAAATGTATATAAAACGAATAATAACTAAGCATAATTCCCAACTGCCCTGACTTCCTATTAAAGAGGAAAAAGAAACATTTGCTATTTTTGTTTTATAAAATAAATAATTTCTCCAGACCTATCTATGTAGCTTGTGTTTCCATTCAATGCTCTGACATGAATTTCCCTTAAGCAGATTTGAAATTCCTTTATTTCGCTGTGTAACATCTTCAGGTGTTGATTACAACATGTATTTGGATGGAAAACAAAATGAGATGATTTTGGCCAAGCCAATTACCTCATTGCACAGAAACAAAGTTCGATTGGTATTGAATCAAGCATACTAAATGGAAAACTTTACAATGATTGCTAATATAGTTAATAGAAAAGTTAAGTTTCAGGCTCTTAAAGAAAAAGACACTGCATCTCTTTAAAGGATACGAAATAATGCTAGCAAAGTACTTAGGTCCCGTCCATCTTTTTGCCAACTGGAAGACTCAGCTTTCTAGCAAGGCAATTATATGTTCAATATATCTAGCAATATTGAGGGTTATTTGATGCTCTAGATCAGAAACTAGCAGTTGCATAGAAGATGACCACTGAGCTACGAAGCAGGCTGCAAATTCTGCCAGGTGAGGGAGAGTTTTAAAAACTAAGGATGCCTCAAAAGTAACTTTGAATACTGTCCTTTTGCTTGACTCATTCCTAACATGTCAGTTTAGGTCGACATTGTCTCATACTTGGACATTTATAATATCATATTTGTCTTTCTGCCTCAAACTTTACAGTACCATCAGGCATTCACTTTGCTATTCTAGATATCTTTCTAAATTATAAATCTGTTAAAATTACTTCTGTTGCTATAACTGCCATATGGTAATCTATTGACTTTTAATGAAAGTGCCGTCTCCTTTGCATGATTACATAAGATATTCCATAATTTGCTTTCCATCTATATTACTAGTTTATTCTTCCTCCAATAATATGTAACTACCTGTCCTTTGACAAATCCTCCATGCAAATGCATGTCCCTGCTTTGTGGATCTGAAAAAAAAACTTTTAATACAGAAAAGTATGAAATACAATACAAAAGGGAAACAACAAACCAACCATTTAACTCCACTGATCCTTACTAAGGGTATAACCCTTATATGAGATATGTATAATATATATAGATTAAAAATATATTATATATATTATGAGTACATAGAGCAAAATATAGATTATATGTTCCTTAAGAAAACATCAATATCCTTAGAACTGTATTAACACTGAACATCTCCAACTCCGTTTTTATTTTCTGTCAATTTATTTCCATATTTTTAAACATAGCTATAGTTAATGTTATTATTCTTCAACAAAGATTTATTGGTTTTAGCTGATATGCACTAATGATCATTTTGGCTCCTCGTTGTGTATGGCTTTTAAAACATTTCTCTACGGTCAGTATTGCTTTCTTCTAAAACGTATCTTTTAGTAGTTATTATAGCAATTATCTAATCATCATCATCATTCTTACTTTTGTAAATCTAAAGATACCATTTTTTGGCACTAATCCTTGACTGTTTAACAAGGACAAAATTAAAGATTTGTAATAGTTTTCTTACAAGTAAAAAACCTCACCTCAATTATCTTTTGACATGAATAATTAAAGGGTCTGTAATTCCAGATTTACAATGATTTGCTCAATGACATTGATACAGTATTGTTGGGATTAGTGAAACTTTGTCATGATTTATTATCTTCTGTTTTTCATACATTGTTGGTATTTTTACATGTACCTTCTGGAAGGGGAATGGGCTGTAATTGCCCTTTACCACGTTGTCAGTTTGATTTGTTATGAAGTTTACAATGGCTCTGAGGAGGCGAGGGCTCTGAGAAGGGGCGGGCTCTGAGAAGTTTGCAAAGTCATGAAAGTTATGTGTTAGTCTGTTTTGCATTGCTATAAAGGAATACTTAACCCTAGATAATTTATAAAGAAAATAAATTTATTTTGGCTTACAGTTCTGTAGACTGTGCCAGAAGCATGATGTCAGCATCTGCTCCTGTTGAGGGCCACAGGAAACTTTCAATCATGGCAGAAGCTGAAAGAGGAGCAATCATGTCATGTGGCAAGAGGAGGAGAAAGAGAGAGAAGGGGGTGATCTTAGGCTCCTTCACACAACCAGATCTCATGTGGACTAGTCATTGAGAACTCATTACCAAGGGGAGGATGTTAAGTCATTCATGAGAGATCTGCCCTCATGATCCACTACCTCCCACTAAGCACCACCTCCAACATTGGAGATTATATTTTAACATGAGATTTGGAGGGGGCACACATCCAAATTATAACATTTCACCTTTGGTTCCCCAAATCTTGTATAATTCTCACATTGCAAAACACAGTAATATCTTCCCAACAGTACTCCAAACTTAACTCATCCCAGCATTACATTCAAAGTCCTGAGTCTCATCTGAGACTGTAGCAAAGTTACTTCCACCTACAATCCTGTAAAAATAACACAAGTCATTTAGCCCCAAGATACAATAGTGGTACAGGGTTGGAGTAGACATTCCCATTCCAAAAGGCAGAAATTGGCCAAAACAAAGGAGAAATAGGCCCCATGCAAGTCCGAAACTTAGCAAGGCAGGTATTGAACATTAAAGTCCAAAACAATTTGCCTTGACTCCATGTCTCACAGCCTGTCACACTGGTACAAGGGGTGGGCTCTCAAGGCCTTGGGCAGCTCAGTCCCTGTGGCTTTGCAAGGTGAAGTACCTACGTCTGGTGTCATGGATTGGAGTTGAGTGCCTTCAGCTTTTCCAGACTCAGTATGCAAGCTGCCTGTGCCTCTGTAATTCTGGCATCTGAAGGGCAGCAACCCATTTCTTACATATCCATTAGGCAGTGCCCCACTGGGGACTGTGTAGGAGCTCTGACCCCATATTTCTCCTTGGCAGTGCCCTAGTAGAGTCTCTCTGTGGGGGCTCTTCCCCTACAGCAGTCTTCTGCCTCGGCACCTGGGCTTTCCAACACATCTTCTGAAATGTAGAGGGAAGTGTCAAGACTCTTTCAGATTCACATTTTGTGTGTCTGCAAACTTAACACCATGTGGAAACCACCAACTTTATGGCTTGCACCACCTGAACTGGCAGTCTGAGCTGTTCTGGTGCCCTTAGAACTGTAGCTGGAGCTGGAACATCCAGAATAGGGGGAGAAGCATCCCAAGTCTGAGCGTGGCAATGAGGCCCCAGGCCTGGCCCCTGAAACCATTCTTTCCTCACACACCTCTGAGCTTATGATAGAATAGGCTGTCTTCAAGGTCTTGGAAATGTCTTCAATGCCTTATTTACATTATTTTGGCTATTAGCACCTGGCTCCCTTTTGCGCATGCTAATCTCTCTGGCAATGGTTCCTCTGCAGGCTGCTTGGATTCTTCTCCTGAAAAGGCTCTTCTCTATCGCAGGACCAGGCTTCAGATTTTTCAAATTTTTATTCTCTGCTTATCTTTTAAATATAAGTTCCAACTTTAAGTCATGCTTTTTGCTCCAATATATGATTGTTGGCTGTCAGAGGTGGCCACACAATATCTTGAAAGCATTGCTGGTTAGAAATTTCTTCAGCCGGATACCCCAGGCCATCCCTCTTAAGCTCAAACATCCACAGATTCCTAGGACATGGACACAATGGAACCAGGTTCTTTGCTCTGCTTCCTAACAAATTCCTCATTTTCATTGGAGCCCTCATCAGTCTGGTCTTCACTGTCCATATTTCTCTCAGCATTTTGGCCATAACCACTTGAACCCAGTCTCTAAGATGTTCCAAGCTGTTCCTCGTCTTTCTATCTTCTTCTGAGCCTTCCATACTCTTCCAACCTCTGTCTAATATTCTATTCCAGAGATGTTTTCACATCTTCAGGGATGATTATAGCAACATCTCACTCCTTGGTACTAATTTTTTGTGTGAGTCTGTTTTCACTGCTATAAAGGAATACTTAAGACTTGGTCATTTATAAAGCAAAGATATTAATTTTGGCTTATACTTCTGCATATACCTGGGCACCCAGGATTTCCTCCTAGACCTCTGGTCCTGTGATGGAGGGGCTGTCTTCAAGAAAGACTTATTCTCATTGTCTTGGCTATTAGCACTTGGCTACCTTTTACTTATGTTAATCTCTCTAGCAATGGTTGCCACACAGCCTGCTTGCACTCTTCTGAAGATGCTCTTCCCTTTTCTACCACAGAGCTAGGCTACAAGAAGCATCATACCAGCATCTGCTCCTGGTGAGGGTCTCAGGAAGCTTCCAATAAAGGCAGAAGGCAAAGGGAGTCATTTTGTCACAGGTTAAGAGAGGGAGCACGAAAAAGAAAGGGGAGGCCCCAGGCTCTTTTACACAACCAGATCTTGTGTGAAATGAGTGTGAACTCACTCATTACTAAGGTGAGGGCACTAAGCCAATCATGAGGAATCAGCCCCACAATCCAGTACCTCCTACAAGGTTCCACCTTCAACATAAAATTATATTTCAACATGATATTTTGAGGGGAAAAACACTCAAATGATACCAGGTTATTACACTTGCACAAAATAATATGGGAGCTAGTCTTTTTTTTCTGTGATCTGTAAATATTTTTATAAATTGTACTTATCTGTTTCTTAAATGTTTGGCAAAACTTGCTGGTAAACAGGTTATTGCTTTATTGTTATTACTCTTTTTATTAATTTCTAACTCTTAAAATTAATTTCCATTGATTTCTTGTATTGTGGTCACAAAATGTGGCTTACATGATGCCAATTTTTTGACATTTGTTGAAACAAGTGTTATGGCCAAGTACATGGCATATTTTCCTAACAGTTTCTTATGCCTTAGTAGACATTGTGATTTCCAGTAAAAGGACTCAAGGTTTTAAATATGTTCACCAAAATGAGTTTGTTAATAGAAGTATTCAAATTTTACGTATCCTTATTCATTTATTTTAGTCTAGTTAGTGTAATTATCCCTGAAAGAATCATGCTAAAATTTCTTAATAAAATGCTGGTATTGTTTTCCACATCTCTCTTTTTTTTAACTTATCAATTTTTTCCTTAACATGAGTTTTTGTTATTAGGTGCATACTACTTAAAAAATGCTATGTCAGTCTGATCAATGCTGTGTAATCCTGATGATTCAGTCATTTATCTTTATTTCTAATGTTGCTTTTTACGTGAACATCTTCATTCAGCCCTCTGTGTCTGTGGGTTTTGTATTAGTAGATTCAATCAACTTTGGGTTAAAACCTGCAGATATGAAGGGCTAATTGTGCTATGGCATTTTATATGAGGAATGAGATCTGATCACCCTTAATATCTTATCATGTTCCTCAGGAAACATCAGGTTCCTCAGAGGAGTGAAAATACCGTCTGATCACCTCGATCTGCTGTCAGCAAGAATTCTGTTAAATCTTGTTAGCCAGAATTTCCCTTACCCCTGTTTTCTCTTAGTAATTTTCCATCTACCAACCTTGATATGGTTTGGATCTGTGTCCCCACCCAAATCTCATGTTGAATTGTCAAATTATAATCACCAATGTTGGAGGTGGGGCCTGTCATGAGGATCAATTTTCTCGTTTGGTACTCTTCTTGTGATAGCATTCTTGTGAGACCTTGTCATTTAAAAGTATGTAGCTCCTTTCCCCTGACTCTCCCTCCTACTCTGGGTATGTGAAATTCTTTGCTGCTACTTTATCTTCTGCCATGTTTGAAAGTTTCCTAAGGCCTCCCCAAAAGTTGAGCAGATAGCAGTATCATGCTTTTTTGTAGAGCCTATGGAACTGTGAGCCAATTAAATCTCTTTTCTTTATAAATAACACAGTCTCAGGTATTTCCTATAGCAATGCAAGGACTGGTTAACACAGACCTCCACACTGTTTCTTTGCTATAAATTCCTACTTTCCCATGCAGCATTTGAAGTTGAACCCAAATTTTACCCACTACAAAAATGCTACTGCAGCAATCCCTGTATCTATCATGATGGTCCTGAGTAAAATCTGCCTTACTGTATTTCAAAAAGTGTCTAATTTTTTCCTTAACATTTCAAACAGCAACCCAGACTTGGCTGTTTGATGCACCTTCCAAAAACCCCTCAGCCAAAAGGGGGCTTAGTAGACTCAAACTTAATTTGGGTTCAAACTTGTATCATTAGTTGGGTTGACATGGACATAAAAGATAAGAATGATTATTACTTGGTTGCAATACGCTACTTTCTGAATACCACTAAGTAGCATACAAAGGCCACAATGGGTGACGTATGGGTTTAAGCAAGTTTTATAATAATGCCTTTGTTCCTCTTGCACTTGATGTTTCTAGACAAGTCTGGGTGTGAGCAGGTGATTACTGAATTTTTTTTTAATAGATACAGCAATGGGGCACACAGATATTGTAGCAGGGAAGGTAGAATAATAACCCGGGAATCTGTGAAAGGAGGACTGCACTCCAGACATGCAGCAGAAAGAGGTGTGTTAATTTTCTTTTTCCTTTATGGCCCGTCAGTGGAATCTTCCTCATGAAGGAAGATGTCCTGATATGTTTCTTCCAGACTATTAAATTTATTCCTCAATTTCAAGAAAAAAACATGAATGGGAAATTTACTCTGACTTCATCTGAACCAATTCTTTGGGGGCCCATTATTTTGCTTATCACAGTGAGTGAAGAAATTCAAACACAACCCCGAACAAACTATATGATTATATGTATATGAAGTTCAAGAGCAAGCAAAACTAATCTATAATGCTAAAACCCAGAATAATAGTTATCTCAGGGATACGGGATGTATTGAATGGAAAGGTACAGGGGAAATTTTCTGGGGTGATAGAAATTTCTGTAACCTTTCATCTCATCTGTTTTATTTAAATGCAAAATTCAAATAGCTGTATATTTTCAATCTGTGAAATTTATATATGAAAGTTACCCTCAATTAAAAATTTATGAAAAAATTCTACAGAGAGATTACTTAATTTTTTCCTCTTCGTCCACTTAGTAGCAGAAATAAGAAGGTCAAATTCTTTTCTTTTTTCTTTTTTTTTTCTGTTTTTTTTTCTGAGTGGAGTCTTGTTCTGTCTCCCAGGCTGGAATGCAGTGGTACCATCTTGGATCACTGTAACCTCCACCTCCTGGGTTCAAGTGATTCTTGTACCCAGATTCACCATGCCTGGCTAACTTTTGTATCTTTAGAAGAGATGGAGTTTCACCACGTTGGCCAGGCTGGTCTTGAACCCCTGACTTCAAGTGATCTGCTGGCCTCCACCTCCCAAAGTGCTGGGACTATGGGTGTGAGCCACTAAGCCCTGCTTAGAAGGTCAAATTCTTTCCTTCCTTTTGTCTGTCACTTGTTTGCTTTTTATTTACCTTTATAGTCTCTGTCCAGTCCTTTGAGGTCCCAGTTTTGGCTGAGGAATGTCAATTTAGGAATTTCCCAAACTTTAGCTTCTGCTCCTATATCAATTGTAGTCATCAAAGAACTTTTTCCAATTTGATCGAAATTTTGCCTGCATCCTCAGAATGAAGGCTGACTGTGCAATCCTGCATTTCTCAGGGTTCCTGTTTTATTTATTTATTTTGCTCATTATGTCCCTATTTTTGTGAGTCTTAGAAGATGTGTTTGTTTGTGCATGTGTGTGAATGTGCGTTTATTTAAAGCATTTTATGCAGCATTATTATAGCTTTAGTCAAGAAGGTTACTCTCTCTCATCTGCCGTATGGAAGGAGAAGAGTGGCCTTAATTTTCATTGTCCTTCTGGGCTTTAAACCTTTCATTTGCAGTCTCACTTTGAGTAGGAAGTCCTTTTTTTTTTTTAAATTGTTGTTGTTGTTATTTTCTTAACCTCTGTACCAACTGGATCCAGTGTAGCTATTTTGCAGAAGGACTTCCTCAATCCAAAATCAGATCTAATATTTGCAGCCAGGTGCTACTCTCCTGTGAGCAATCTGTGGAAATGATTATTCACTTACCGGTGGCTTGGCTTAGATCATAATGTGTATGGCTTTGTTTTCTTTATCTCATCATGTCATATACATGATTTTACCAAAGAAGTGACCACAGAAATAGTCACAGCCTTTTAGACTTCTTTCACAGGTTGAAGCAGCCCATCCTGGCTTCTGATATAATATAATAAACATGGCTTATGTCGCCTGGCATATATACTCACATACATATCCTGTAGTAGATTAAATTAATTGCCTCTGTCTGTTTCTGGTACTAGTCTAGAAGACATTGGCTGCAGTCCACAGCTGCTCCTGTAAATTTTTGTTCCGGTTAAATACAAACATGGTACTATCTCAAATTTTATTTTTGAACATGTATTTTATCTATCATTGCAATCCTTAGAAAGGAGAGTAATTCTTAGCATTATTTGACACAGTGCTGTTGAACTAAAGTATCTACCTCTGGATTTTTGTAATCACTAATCCTGCTCCAAGAATTTGAACAGTAAAAAAATCACTTATTTTCAGCACTTGGGCTGTTTGTGAAGCCTTTATTCTTTCCTTTTCCTAGGAAGATTGAATAAATCTTTTCAAGTTTTTATTGCATTTAAATATGCAATAAAATAACTGTGTTTTACAGCTCTTGTCATACTCTGCTGCTCTGCTTTCCTGCCTCTCTCCCTACGAGACTGTGAGCTTCTTGAGAGCAGGTCTCTTACCTTGTTTCAAATCTGAACCATCAGTACATAGCATTGTGCTTGCCAAGTTAACTGCTTAATGAATCATTAAAATTAATTAATTAAACACCTCAAATTAATATTTAGGACTTTATAATCTGAATTTACATGAGCTCTTCTGGCCTTTCTTCCTACCATTTTTTAACAACCACCCACCACATCACCTAAGCATACCCTTTTATGTTTCCCAAATGTGCAGTGATATGTTCATTCTCATCTTTGGGCTTTTCTTTTACTTGGAATGTTGTCCCCTTGCTTTGAAAATCGGTGGTAGTATATATGTGGTATATTTAGCAACTATCTATTACAGCAGTATTCTTAAATCATAAAATATAATAACCAATGTATATATTTTTAAAAGACATACAAATGAAAAGCCTCAGAGAAATTGTAGGGGAACTCAGGGGAAGTGATTCAAGCCTAGGTGACATTAAACATAAGTTCATGTTTCATTCTGATTGCATTGGTCTGAATTTCACTGAGCTGTCAAATATATGCCAACATTTTAGTGGGTAACAGAGAAATACATCTTACAATATCTGATGTGCATCATGTTGGAGCTTGCTTTCCAGAGGCTAGAGAGCTAAGAAGCTTATTTAAACTTTGATGTTACAAAACCAAATGAATATTACGCTGATGTAGGTCAAATTAGAGCCTACAATTTGACCAAAATGTGTATTTAAAAAACCATATAGATGTTCCATCCAAACATGACGTTATATAAAGCAAGTAGCACCAGAGCAACTTTGCATGTGTTTAAAGAGGAAATCATCATAGTGTTTGGATTTATCCCACAAAGTTTTCAATTCGCTATTAAAAGTGTAACAGATTAGAACAAAAAAATGCAATTCTGAAAGCTGAATCAGTTATTGACATATATTTTTCTGAGTGATAGGCTTCAGATAAAGAATAAAGAATGTTCCTCCTTTTCCTTTAAATATATCGTATGGAAAATTCAAAGTAATTATTAGTAATTAAATTTCTTTCTCATTACTTTTACTAGCTAAACTTAAATAAAGCCACCCAAGAAATAAAATAATTTCTTTTCTTTTTGAGATGGAGTCTCACTCTGTCACCCAGGCTGGCGTGCAGTGGTGTGATCTTGGCTTACTGCAACTTCTGCCTCCCAAGTTCAAGCGATTCTCCTGCTTAAGCTTCCAAAGTAGCTGGGATTACAGATGTGTGCCACTACGGCCGGCTAATTTTTTGTATTTTTAGTAGAGACGTGGTTTCATTGTGTTAGCCAGGATGGTCTTGATCTCCTGACCTTGTGATTTGCCTTCCTCTGCCTCCCAAAGTGCTCGAATTACAGGCGTGATAATTTTTTATAAAAATTTAATTTAATCTTGATTAGTAAGAAATGTTTGAGAACATGGGGAATTAGGTAAATTAGATGTTGGGTTAATGCCTGTTAATTATAGATGGGTAATAAACATTTATCAATTAACCATGAGTGAATCTAATAAAAAAAGTCTCTATGAATAAATTTAGCACATTAGTTTAAGCCTACAGATTTTAGAAAATGTCTTCCTGGATTCAAATCTCAGGCTCATCACATTTGGTCAAATTACTTAAGTACTCCCTGCCTCTAATACTTGTGTAAAATTGATATCCACCTCTTAGTGTTTTTAAGTGAGTATTGTATATAATATATAAACTAATTTAGTTCTTTTATATCACTGTACATATAAATACATTTATACATATACAGTGTTGTTAAAAGATGAAATTAATTTATGTAAATATATACATCTATAAGTTTCATATATGCTTACATATATAAATATATGGCTATATGTGAGTTTAAATATATAAAAATATTTATGTGTATGCGAAATGCTTGGTACAGTAAGTACCGGATTCATGGAACATTGCCTTACTAGTTATCATCCGTAATATTACTATTACTGATGACTGTCTATGCTCTTAGCTAAAGTCACCATCTTTGTTTGTGCTTTAATTGGCATTCACAATAGTACCCCAGTTCATTTCATCCTCTTTGTCACAACACCAGCTGTCCTCTCTCTACTGGATTTTTTTTTTCTATCAACATTCAAATGTGCTGAGATTAGTGTCATACTATAAAAATCTTTCTTTATAAAAATTGTTACAGTGATAAGTGACAAGTTTTTTTCCCCCAATAAATGTTGCTGTCCAGTTAAAAGTCATCTTGACCTGTATCTCATACTATAATCTTCCAGATTCTAAGAGGACTGTAGACACAAATGTAAAAGATAAAACAATACATAACATAGAGGAAAAATAGGAGAATATCTTCATTACTTTGGGATAGGTTAAAAATTTATTGGGAGGCCGAGGCGGGTGGATCACGAGGTCAAGAGATCGAGACCATCCTGGTCAACATGGTGAAACCCTGTCTTTACTAAAAATACAAAAAATTAGCTGGGCATGTGGCACGTGCCTGTAATCCCAGGTACTCAGGAGGCTGAGGCAGGAGAATTGCCTGAACCCAGGAGGTGGAGATTTCGGTGAGCCGAGATCGTGCCATTGCACTCCAGCCTGGGTAACAAGAGCGAAACTCCGTTTCAAAAAAAAAAAAGATTTTAAAAATATGATTCTCACCATAAAAGGAAAACTTTGAATTGTTGAACGTCACTAAAAATTAGGACTTCTGTTCTTTAAAAAGCTCTAATCAAGTGAAAAGGAAAGCCACATAGTTGGACAAAATATTTGCCACTCAAATACAAAGTTTATATTTAGAATATGTTATGAACTTCTATTTAGTAGGAGACAACATAACTCGATAAAAATACTGGCCAGGTACTCCAGAATAGTACATTCAAATAGCCAATAAAGTACTTAATTTCAATAGTAATCGAATAAAGAGAAATTAAAATCACAATAAAATATGCTTTACTGACCAAAATGGCTGAAAATAAAAATATAGACAATACAATTGTTGGCAAAAACAAGGAACAACTGAAATTTTCATACACTACTGATTGGAGTACATAGTTATAACTGTTGTTAATAACACTGGCAGTATCAACAGGCTGAACTTATGTACACTCTCTGTCCTGCTGATTCTAACATACTTTATGATTTACCTATGTGATATGCTTACCTTGTTAGTGTCTGTTTTCTTCAACAGAATGTAAACACCGAAAGGATAAGAATTTTTATCTATTATGTTTGCTGCTGAAATCTAAGCAGCTAGAACATAACCTGGCCCATTGTAAATCCTTAATAAATGACTTTTAATTCCTTTTGTATCATAGTAGGAAGCTTTCTGAATAGGAAACTTTTCATTTGTTACATATTGCCATTTGCCTTTATAATTTTTCTTTTTTGCTTTGTCAGGAAAAAGAGGTTAGTTTTAGACATAAACAATACAATAAAGTAATAATATTAAAAAGTGAATTACTATAATAATATAATCCTCATTTAAATAACCTCTTTTGCTCAAATTAAAAATGGTCTAACAGCAGTGAGGTTTTAATCTCTCAAGTCTTTTAAAGTGACTCTGGGTCATAATTTCATTTTATGACACCTCGGTGATATGCAGCAAACAATGAAATTTGTTTATTATCACTTAATTCAATTGTGATTTAAGTAGTTGATTCTGGAGAAATTTAAAATTGAGTAAGCAAAAATTTTTATAAGGATACTACCAAGCAGATTTATCTATTTATCTCGCTTGCTACATATTTATTTTTCAAACCTCAGACAGCACAAGGCTAAAATGGTAGAAGGAAAGACTTATGTCAGAAATAAGAAAGTCCTAAAGCAATTAAGCCCTGAGATAGACTTTTGTAACGGGTTGAAAACTCCCACGAGGGCTTTTTAAGAAAACAGCAAACAACAAATATTTGTAAAATAGCCACAATATAGAAGGCTTAAAATTTAAGCTTTTTTTTTTCTATATTGGAATTAGCAAATAGAAATTTTGGAGTTTCTTTGGTTTAGAATTCTATTTTATATCACGTAGTACACAGTCCCTTATACACGTTGAATAAAAACTAATTTTATAAATTATTGTCATGTGCTAACATAAATATGTTTTTAGGTTTTGGAATTGTTCCAAATGTGGTGTTAGTTTACCGATTACTCATTTTGACATATAGATATATATACTTGAGATGTGATTACATTCAATTGTTTGATAGCCCAAACTTCAGCAAAACGTTTGCCAGCCTTATAAAATAGATGATAATCAATTGATAAATATTATTAAGAAGCATTATGATACAGGCTATTTATACCTTTTTAAATCTTAATTTTCTGGCCAGACGCAGTAGCTCATGCTTGTAATCTCAGCACTTTGGGAGCCTGAGGTGGGCAGATCACTAGAGTTCAGGAGTTCAAGATCAGCCTGGCCAATGTGGTGAAACCCCGTCTCTACTAAAAATATGAGAATTAGTCAGGCATGGCAGTGGGAGCCTGTAATCCCAGCTATTCAGGAGGCTGAGGCAGGAGAACCTGGGAGGCAGAAGTTGCACTGAGCTGAGATCGCAGCATTGCACTCTAGCCTGGGCAACAAGAGTGAAAAACAAAAACCAAAACCTTAATTTCCTCATCTAGAAAATATTGAAAATGGCAACAATTATCTTATAGGGTATTCTGATTATTAAATAAGAATATTTGTATAGTATTGAGTGCTAGGCTTGATATATGGTAAGCATAAAATAAATGTTAGCTTTTAAAATAGCTGTAATTATTTATAATTTTTATTGTAAATATTTCTCTTAATGACCATAATGACACCTTCTTTTGCATATTCACAAAGAAGGCACACACACAAAATTTATAGATCCATGAGTTTAATATCATACTTCAATAGATTTTCACTGATCACTGTAAACCCACTGAGAATACAAGTACGAAAAAAATTTATTTAGTTAAAACATTTCTCCTCTGCTAGCAGAACAGCCTTTTCTGTTCTGATATATAAATATTTTTAGATGTTTTCCTAACAGTTTTTGTCAAGTTATTAGACTGTAGTAGCTAGAAATTAAATTGATATGATTCAATAGAAAAATAATTCATTGTCTACGACAAAATATGATATTCTTTTTAGATCAAATTTTGAAAATCCTTTAAACATTAAAAGTACATTGTGGATATAACATAAACTTTAAAACATTGTATGCCTAACAAATACACCCATATTTTTGGCAAGAATGACCACATGAGCTTTAATAAATGAAACAACATAAGCATTACAGTATTACTGGCAAATATAAAATTTAGTTTTCTCACGAATTGCTTTCACTGCAGCTGCAGGATATTTAACTTTCTGAGACTAAAATCAGTGAGCATAAAAAAGCTATTTTCCAATTTCATTTGATTCACTATTTTAAGAGCAAAAGCTCTTTTCACTCAACTCATTTGCATTAGCTTAACTTGGAGAGAAGTTATTATAATGTAATGATTCAATATAATCTGATATATAATAGGCCTTTCATTTCCTAGGGTGAGTAAGATATGAGGCTATCATAAATAAAACTGATGGACATAGTCGTAGCTGCTAGGTAATTAAAGGGTATGGGAATGGGGAGGGGAATTACTTGCATAGAAATCAAGTTTAGTTTTCAAACCTGTATTTATAATTTTGGAAAGAGCCAAGAACAGAAAAATTTAAGTAGCTATTAGGGGTTTTATGGAAACTGAAGAAATGAATGGTTCCAATGGGAAGCCAAATGTAAGTTTAAAAAAAAGATAGTTTAAGTTTAACACTGGCAGGAATTCTTTGGATCTTGAAATAATACCTTTAAAAATGAAGACACCAGTTTTCCAAAAACAATGACAAAGCCAATGGAAAATAATTTCTCCATTCTATGCCTTTTCAGGGTTTTAGGAGCCTGCTTCTCATTTGACTTTTTATTTTAACATTCAACTTCATAGGGTGTATAAAAGAAATGCTTCAGTTTTATTTTTTGTGTTCTAATTTTTCATTAAAACATGGTTTAAAATCTTAAGTATTCAGGCAGCTCATTCTTTTTTGTAAGATATATTCTTATAGTCTATAATATCCTTTTACTTGATTTACATAAATAACATATATTCAGTATCTGTTATGTGACAGTCACTATATTAGGTGCTGTGTAAAAATAGATACAGTTTACTATCTTGTCAGAAACTCACAACCAAGGGGGAGGAATGCATATAAAGATAAATTACATGCACATGTCTAAATAGATACCCACGCAAGTACACGAAGATATGCATATTTGAGATGGAGATGAAGAGAAAAAAGGAAAATAGTGAATTGGGAAAGTTATTAAGAAATATAACTTTAAAGAGTGCCTTCCAGCTCATAGAAAGGAAGTGAAAAAAGAGCCAGCATTCTGTAGAATTCTGACAGACTGTGGAATCAGATCTTATTACTAAATTGGGACAGTAAAAGGTCTAGGAAGGTGAGGGGATGGTCAGTATTGGTGGAAAACTATTCGAAGGATACATGTGATTGACTCACTAGGGAATGAAAGAGAAAAAGAAACTTCTGATAAGTAAAATAGCATGAAAATAATCTAATTTCCTTTCAGAAAGTAAAGTCAGAGAAAAAATTTATACCATACAATTATTTGCATTTTAAAAACTTCAAAAAATGCAGTCGAACACTAATTAGAGAAGAATTGAACATGTTAAAAAGTAGCATGGTTCAAAAGGATCTGTTTGATTTTTTACTTTTTAGAGATGAGGTTTCACTTTGTTGCTCAGGCTGGAGTGCAATTGAGCTATCATAGTTCACTGTAGCCTTGAACTCCTGGGCTCCAGGGATCCTCCTGCTTCAGCTTCCTAGGTAGCTAAACCCCCAGCCATGTGCCACCATGCCCAGCTAATTTTTAAAAATTATTGTAGAGATGAGGTCTTGCTATATTGCCCAGGCTGGTCTCAGATTCCTGGCTTCAAGCAATCCTTCCACCCCAGCCTCTCAAAGTGTTGGGATTAAAGGGTTTAGCCACTGCACCCGGCTCTCTGATTGTTTTTTCAAAGTGATACCTGTAGACTGGAACAAGACTTTTCTTAGCATTTTCAGTGCCTGGGCAAAAGTACCAATGAAAGTCCATTTATACAGGAAAATATTCTCCTACACTTACCTAGAATGCCAAGTTCAAGCCTAGAATGATCGAATTGCTAGAAGGGTGGTAATGCCTGAAGAACTGCCCCCGGCCCCTGAACAGCAGAAAATTCCTTTCTTTCTCTGCCTCTACTTTCATTGACCATGACAGACTGGTTACCAATATGAAAATGCCAGCCTCACATATCCAAGATCTCTCTATATGCCCGCAAAGGGGCACACAGTGGTGTGGTTCACCTTTGGAAGGAAGGTCTGGGGAAGAGGTTCAAATAAGCTCAGGTTATCTGGGCAAGAAATTCTAAGATCTTGAGTATCCACATCGTGGTCTAGAAGTTGGGGTGTGGTTCCGGTTAGGCATGTTTCCTAGGTCCCTTAGATTCCTCTACCTGTGGGAGACACATGGCTAGAGAAGGACCAGAGTGGAGAACCTCTAAAACAGTGCTACTCAAAGTGTGGTCCTCCAATTGACTTCATGAACTACTGATTACTGGGTTATGGTGAGATAAGGAGTGTTACCAGAATGTAAATAAAATATGTCACTAAGCAGGCTGTTTATTTCACCGGATATTTTTCTTTTCTCCTTAGGATAACTTGCTGAAGAAACCAATACAAATTTATATTTTGATGTCCATTATCTTGTCATTCATTATCTTGTCAGGGACCGAGTCATCAAATAATATAGGTTTAAAGCATGAGGCTAAAATTGGGGCCACTCTGACCAAGTTTAGAAGATGGTTACAAGAGATCAACAAAGGCAAACAAACTGATTTTCAAAATACCCAATAGAATTTCTATTACAGGGTTAAATATCTTCATTAAGACAGTGCTGTCAGTAATCAAAACAGCATGGTACTGGTACCAAAACAGAGATATAGACCAATGGAACAGAACAGAGACCTTGGAAGTAACACAACATATCTACAACATCTGATCTTTGACAAACTTGACAAAAACAAGCAATGGGGAAAGGATTCCCTGTTTAATAAATGGCGTTGGGAAAACTGGCTAGCCATATTCAGAAAGCTGAAATGGGACTCCTTCCTTACACCTTACACTGAAATTAACTCCAGATGGATTAAAGACTTAAACATAAGACATACACCATAAAAACCCTAGAAGAAAACCTAGGCAATACCATTCAGGACATAGGCATAGGCAAGGACTAAAACACCAAAAGCAATGGCAACAAAAACCAAAATAGACAAATGGGATCTAATTAAACTCCAGAGCTTCTGCACAGCAAAAGACACAGTGATTAGAGTGAACCAGCAACTAACAAAATGGGAAAAAATTTTTGCAAGCTACCCATTTGACAAAGGGCTAATATCCAGAATCTACAAAGAACTAAAACAGATTTACAAGAGGAAAACAAACCCATCAAAAAGTAGGTGAAAGATATGAACAGACACTTTTCAAAAGAAGACATTTATGTGGCCAACAAACATGAAAATATGCTCATCATTACTGGTCATTAGAGAAATGCAAATCAAAACCACATTGAGATACAATCTCATGCCAGTTAGAATGGTGATCATTAAAAAATCTGGAGACAACAGTTGCTGGAGAGGATGTGGAGACACAGGAATGCCTATACACTATTGGTAGGAATGTAAATTAGTTCAGCCATTGTGGAAGACAGTGTGGCAATTCTGCAAGGATCTAGAAATAGAAATACCATTTGACCCAGCTATCCCATTACTGGGTATATATCCAAAGGATTATATATCATTTTGCTATAAAGACCAATGCACACGTATGTTCATTGCAGCACTGTTTAAAATAGCAAAGACTTGGAACCAATGCAAATCCCCATCAATGATAGCATGGATAAAGAAAATATGGCACATATAACCCATGGAATACTATGCGGCCATAAAAAAGGATGAGTTCATGTCTTTTGCAGGAACATGGGTGAATCTGGAAAACATCATTCTCAGCAAACTTACACAAGAACAGAAAACCAAACATCCCATGTTCTCACTCATAAGTGGGTGTTGAACAATGAAAATACAAGGACACAGGGAGAGGAACGTCACACACTGAGGCCTGTTGGGATGAGGGGGCTAGGGGACGACTAGCAGTGGGGTGGGGGAATTGGTGAGGGATAACATTAGGAGAAATAGCTAAATGTAGGTGGCAGGGGGATGGATGTAGCAAACCACCATGGCATGTGTATACCTATGTAGCAATTGTACACAATACGAACATGTACCCCAGAACTTAAAGTATAATTTTAAAAAACAAGAAAAATAAAGACAATGCTGTCAGAGACAAAGATCACTATTGAATTCACATTATATTCTCCCTAGAAACAGTATCAATTTAATTTGATCTAAAGAATGAAGCATGAAGACTCTAGACACTGAGTAAATATTTTAATCCAGAGTAAGATATGCCCATTAAATTAGTCCTAACTTTATGTTCTCTTTTATTTCCAAACTAGAGTTATTCGTCAAAATTAAATGCAATGGTTATATAAATAGGACTTCGGTAATCTAATGTAAAGCCATAGATGTGAAGAAAATTAATAAGAGTTTTCAACTCATTCTTATTAACTTGTAGTAGAATGACAAAAATAATGAGTTGCAAGGATACTGAAGACAGTGCCTAAATTCTTTAACTGGAGGTTTTTATTTTAGTATCAGGTTAAAGTTATAATAGATGTATCAAGTTACTCTACTTTTTTTTTCTGTTTTAAAATTATACTTTAAGTTCTGGGGTACATGTGCAGAATGTGCAGGTTTGTTGCATAGGTATACATGTATCATGGTGGTTTGCTGTGTCCATCCCCCCATTATCTACTACACAGCCATAAAAAAAGGATGAGTTCATGTCCTTTGCAGGGACATGGATGAAGCTGGAAACCATCATTCTCAGCAAACTGACACAAGAACAGAAAGTTCCTCTACTTTAAAAAGATGAGAAATTTTATCATTCAAATAAAAAAAGTTTATTAATTAGAAGCTATATTCTAATAACTAAAGATATTTTTTCTTAGGTATCACTGTAAGGGAAGACTTTAATACATTTATCTGTTTTAACAGCTATAATGACTTCATAGAGAGGATAGTTCTAAAAGAATTTAACCTAAAAAATATTTCCTTTGACAATCAATCAGCAATAATAATTATTTAATATTTGAATGGCAAGGTCCAGTAAAAATTGGTTTAACATGAACATTTATTTTGCATACTTTTTAGAGCATAGTTTTGAAAAATAATAACAGAACTATTAAAATGTTAGATTTAATGTGGTATTATTAGAAACGAGAAATCAGTTAGCAGAATAAATTTAAGAAGATCATTTCAAAAGAAGCTAATTTGAGCTCAACAGCTGTAGAGTAAAATCTCATTCTTAATAGGCTGAAGTGTACAGATCCAGGAAACAGCAATAGGGACATCTTTAAATTTAATTCCTACCTCTTGGCTCTAAAGCTTGCTTGGCTCCAGGGATGATTCAGATGTTTAGGTTCATTTTAGGTTAAAACGGAATGAAATCTAATAATAAAATTTAAGACTGCCTCAGCTACAAGAGGTTATGGAGATTGGCTTGTTGATCACTTTCTTTTTATAGTTATGGAAACTGTGCGTTCTGGAGAAGGTAAGCAATTTTTTCAAGACTCATAGAAAAACAAAATGATGATTTTTTTTTGAATCAAGAAGCACCCACTATCACTGCTGCTTCAAAACTGACTTTATCAATCACTTTCCTTTAGCCATCCAAGCTTACTATGAATAACTTGTTATTGAGCAAGAAGCTCATTCTGTCTAGTGTGGATCATCTAGTCAACTTATCATTTATTTATTCATCCAGCCAAATACATGCTGAGTAAATTCTGTGTGCAAAGCATATTTGGGAATGATGAATCACAGAGAGATGATGAAAACAATGGGCCGGGTATGGTGGCTCACGCCTGTAATCCCAGCACTTTGGGAGGCTGAGTCGGGCGGATCACGAGGTCAAGTGATTGAGACCATCCTGAGCAACATGGTGAAACCCCGTCTCTACCAAAAAATACAAAAATTAGCTGGGCGTGGTGGCGTGTGCCTGTAATCCCAGCTACTTGAGAGGCTGAGGCAGAAGAATTGCTTGAACCCAGGAGGAGAGATTGCAGTGAACCAAGATTGTGCCATTGCACTCCAGCCTGGTGCCTGGCGACAGAGCAAGACTCTGTCTCAACAACAACAACAACAACAACAACAACAACAACACAACAACCCATCTTTAGTATCCTTACTATTATTAAAAACTCACATGTAATAGGGATGATAAGAAATAATAGACACAAATACCAGATGTGATATATTATTCTAACACAAAATAATGCTACATTCTTTGAGGATCAGTTTAAAGGTAATCAATTAGAGGAAGTAAAGAGGGTATCCCGTGGGGAATGGGGATCAAGTAAAGCTTTGAAAACTAAATTGTGACTGGGATTAAAAAAAAAATTCCCCAGGAAGAAACGGAAATGATGGCAAATCACAAGGAAAGCTGGCAGCTACAGGATATAGCAGAAGTGATTATAGAAGGCAGATGTTGGCCAGGAGTGGTGGTTCACACCTGTAATCCCAGCACTTTGGAAAGCCGAAGGGGTGGATTTGAGGTCAGGCGTTCCAGACCAGCCTAGCTAACACGGTGAAACTCCATCTCTACTAAAAATATGCAAAGGCTGTAGTGGCAGGTGCCTGCAATCCCCACTACTTGGGAGGCTGAGGCAGGAGAATCATTTGAACGTGGGAGATGGAGGTTGCAGTGAGCTGAGATCGCACCATTGCACTCCAGCCTGGTCAACAGAGCAAGACTCTGTCTCAAAAAAAAAAAAAAAAAAAAAAAAAAGTGGTGACACCAGAGCCTGATTGAGAAGGAAAGTTGATAAAGAACCAAACTAAGAGAAGAAAAAGAAAAGAACCAGTTCACCACAACTAATTCTCAAGACTGTCTGAACTGAAATAGCGTCAGGATGAAGGAACGTCTTGGTCCAAATCATGTTAATTTGGAAATGACTGGCAGGCTCTTTTTCATTGCTAGGCTCTATTCTAGGTATGTATGATTGAAGAAGGGAGGCAGCATTCAGTGACATTCACTAAAGCCTATTCTTCTATTTTCTATCCAACAAAGATCACACTGTAAAATGCCCATCAAAGCCAACAAATAATGAATACAGGCAGATTCCACTTGGGTCCTGTCCTACTGAAATTTTTTTATAAAGTTCGGAAAGAATTTTATTGTAATATAACTTTAAAGAATAAGCTTTAAAGAAAGCTGTATTGTATTGTATGATTTTGTGTTCATCTTAATTACAGAGAATTTTTGAAAATATACAGAAAAGAATAAAAATAATAATCACTCAGAATTCACCAATATGGAGGCAAACAACTATTGCTAATTTACTATGACTTTATACGTGTGTACAAATACATACACATAGAATACATATATATGTGTACATATTTACACATATGTATCTATACATGTGTATATATATACAAATGAGGGGATTAAACTGTAACTTTTAGAAAATATTTTCTTTAATTCCTTGGCAAAGCAAGAAAATAAACCTCATTAGTGACCAAAGAAATACATTTTTAAAAATAAATAGACTTTTTTAATTTAGAAAAGTCAAAATGACTGACAGCTTATTACAATATTCAGTGTTGGCCAACACTTAAGGATATGGACAGACATTGCTGTTAGAAGTGTAATAGTAGAGCAATCTAGCTATGTATGTCAAAAGCTTTTGAGATAGTTTTTACTCCCATCAGAAATGTTTAAAAAGGAACTGACATAAATATACTCAAAGATTTGTGAGTAACATATTCACAAAAATAATATTTCAAATAGTAAATAATTTGACACAACATAATACTCAGTACTAATTAAGTGACAATATAGCTGCATGATGTAATAAGTTGCAGCTATAGAAAGTCATGAAGTAGAGTATGATTTAAACGTGCAGTAAAATATTCCTAAAATGTGTAGAATTTCACAATTCTAAAATGTGTGTGAGTGTGAGACTGTGTGTGTGTTGTGTGTGTGTGTTTGTAAAGGGAGGAGGGAGATTTACATCAAGCCTTCTGTAACATTAATATTTGGTTGAGATAACGCTTTTGTTAAAATGAGAAAAATTAGTTTTATATGGAATAAATTTCCATACTTTGTAAAGATATTCCAAGATCATAATATTCTCTTAAAGACATAGCAAGGATTCAAGTCAATGCTTGTAATTAAATAAATTCAAATGGAAAATATTGATAGAAATAAAATTGCTGATCCGAAGTCCCTTAATAAGGAATCCTTTGGCTTTTATGTAGTAAATTGACAATTAAATATTAGTGCTTTTATTTCTCTGGAATTAATAGATTTTAACCTTGATTACCTGAACTCTTATTGTAAGAGTGTCCAGAATTCATACACTCCAAGAATTGCCAATAGAATGAATAAATAATATGATAGTATGTACATATTATACAGTTATAAATGTATTTAGATCCTATTGAAATTAAAACACAAGTTTATTTTAAAAAGCAGTTGAATTCATAATAGTAATTTTTAATTTTACATTTTCCATCAGTGAGATAACCTACAACTTTTAGTAATGTGGACAAACTACAATTTGATGTAAAACAGTTCTTTCAGGAACAGTTATCTATGTACCCAATAGTCTAGTCTTGAATTTTTGTTTACTCTTTTCTTGTGTGTGTGTGTGTGTGTGTGTGTGTGTGTGTGTGTGTGTGTGTGTGTACTTATATTAGTTCTCATATGGGCGATTGAGCTATTTCCCACATTTTGAATCTGTGTTGGACTCTGCTTTAACTGACCAGTATGATACTGTAGAATTGATGCTTTGGGACTTCTGAGTCCAGGACATAAGAATTGTTGGATCTGCTTTTGCTCAGAAGGGATATAGACACAATATAAGATGCTTAGGTTTTACATTGAGAGACAGAGCACATGGAAAAGAACTGAGGCCCCAGGTATATATGGGAGCCCTGCTGACATCACAAAAAGAGACCCATTCCTCCCAGCCATGACCAGCCTCTGAAGTTACCTCAGCTGAGGGGCCACTCACGTGAGTGAGGCAATCTTGAACATTGTAACTGAGCAGAATACAACTGAAGAGGAACTGTCAGCACATGAAGAGTGGCAAGCTATCCTCAATGAGATTGGCCAAATTTCTGACCTACAGAGAAACCAGATGATTGCTATTTTAAGCCACTGCTTTTTCAGATTTATTAAGGCATAGTTGACAAAAATCTGCATACATTTAAGGTGTAGAATGTGATGTTTTGATATACATATGTATTGTGTAATCATTACCACCATCTAGGTAATTAACTTATTACCTGCTTGCATACTTACCTTTGTTTAGTGTATGTTGGTGTGAATACTTAAGATCTAACTTCTTAGAGAATATCAAGTACACAATATGCTATCATTAACTATACTCATCATGTTGTATACTAGGTCTCTGGAACTTATTCATCTCATAACTGAAAGTTAACATTCCTTGACAAATATCTCTCCATTCTCCTCATGCTTCAACTTCTAGGTTGCACTTCTAGGTGCCTCACCACCCTTATACTCACCATATGTGTAAGTTTGACTTCTTTAGATTCCATATATATATATATGAGATCATGCAGGATTTGTCTTTCTCTGTCTGGCTTATTTCACTTAGAACACTGTCCTCCAGTTTCATCCATTTTCATCCATGTCACAAGTACCAGAATTTTCTTATTTTTAAAAAAAGTCTAAATAATTTCTAACAGAAACAGGAGTACCTTGCGTGCCATGATAAAGATAATTAGTATCTAGTAAGCTAGTACTAAACTAGGTAACTCACATCTAGAAGCATAATTGGTCAACTAAGCACCTTTTCAAAGGCAGATCTCTTGACATGGAAATAAATTTTCACTTTTACACATATTTTTTCTATACTCGCTATTTCTTATAACAGGATTTTATACTGAAACTAGTTTTGTATGTTATTTTATAATATTTTGCTTATATAGTATTGCCATGTTTATTGATAATAACATAATGGAATGTATTTTATGGCTTGTGATGTTCTATTTTTTGTACAGAATAGGCAAATCATTTAACAAACTAAAGTGGAATTTGAGTCTACTTGTGATTTATCAAGGCTGACCATGACGTGTTTATGAGAAAGAAGTTTGAATTGTAGGAACAGATCCTGGACTTGTAGTTATGCTTCTCCTAATAATTTGAGGTTGTGGGAAAATAGTTTGGGCAAGCCATCTACTAGTCTGAGTCTCTGACTCCTCATCTCTAAACAGAACGAGAGAGTCCAGTTGATATCTAAGTTTCTATTTAATAAGGTATACCAACTCTAGAATTAGTTAAAGTTTAAGGCATACATTTTAAATTGAACACTTACTGTAGTTTATCTCTTCAACATATTCCATGACACAGTAAAGAAACTTTAAAATTTCTAACAGCTAATTTATGCAATTACATATGATAGCAACTGGAGAGAAGATTTTTATGATTTTGATTAGGTAATTAAGATTGAATCTGTTTGTCTACAAATTAGTTGTAAAATCTAGAAATGAGGCAAAGTTCTCTGAATAAACCCATTTTATAGGATATCTAGACCCTACATTATTTTGCAGGAGTATTGCAGTGCAACCTAGGCAAAATGTTTTTAAAAATTAAAACAGTTACCCTAAAAGATGTAATTAGCTGACATTTGTAGGAAAGAATGATTAGGATGGTGAAGCACACTTGAAACCATAGTGTCAGGTGAAAACAAATTGGAATATTTAGTCTAGAAATAAGATTGAATATGAGAGTGGATATAGCCCAGGTAATGGATTGTTATTTTTGCTCCTTAGAGTAAGAAAAAGAATGAATGTGTAGAATTAGAAATGAATTTTTACTCTGTTATCTGGAAAAATAGCTTAAGAATTTCTTTCAAAAGGAATTATTCAAGTGGAAATTATATAATCACTTGAGAAAAATTTCTCCAAGAAAATTTAAGGACTAGTTTTATTTTCTGATTAAGACTCTAGATGATCAGTTTATACATAGAGAGATAATTCTAATTTTAAAAAGAAGTCTGGGCATAGATTGCTTCCCCTGAGCATGGGGTAGTGAGAAGGGGAAAGGGTCAATGCTGCACTTCGGGGATGGTTAATATTGCAAACTCTTCAGGAACAGTAGAACCAAGTCCCAGGCAAATAGCCCTATTACAGGTCTGAAGCTTTCCCAAGGTTAGCCAACCTTCAAAGACAAACTCACATTTCTCTAAATGCTCCTGCACCAAAATTACATCAATATGTTCTTTAATTCCTGTGTTTTAAAACCCATGATTTTCTTGTGGTGAGAGTTTCAGAGCCACTGGAGGCCTCGAGGATGGGGACTTGCCAAAGCCAATTGCGGCCTGGGCACATGTGCCAGCTGGATGGTCATACTTAGCTTTGGGTTTTTTATTTTCCTTCTTCTTGCAGCTTTGTGTAAAGGACCCTTTCTTGGCTTTCTTGGGTTCACAAATAATGGACTCTGGATTGCAGCAATATTCAGAACCAGGCTGTCATAGGGTATCCCTGAGGGAAGATAAATTTGTTTTTCCTTCTAAGGGATTTGAACAAAACCATTTTCTTTGTCAGAGCTGCCCTTAAAAATTCAGATCACCATTTTGATTATTCATAGTTCTAAAAAGAAATAAAAGCTTTGAAAAACATATTTCATAGCTTGAATGTATGTCTGTATTAATGATGCAGGCTGTTACTTTGTCCACGTGCTTCCATATATAGTGGATAAGCTGCTGATGCACTGTAATTCAAGCTATGATTACACGTAAGAAATAACCAGTATCAAAGATTTACTAAGTTTGGCTTTTCAGACTGGAATTTTAGATCTACTGATTTTCCTATATTTTCTGTCAAAGAATGGTGGAGACCAGAGCTTAAGGATTCAGCTTTGTAGAATTTTCCCCACTTGACCTAGAATCATAGAATCTAAGACAGGAAGGACAAACCTTTGAAGTCATATAGTACCAACTCCACATTTCATAATAGAGAAGATATTTTCCTCTAAGGTGTTGAATGATTGAGCTTAGAAGGCAAGCATATTTATTCTTTGCCAAAGGCTCTTCCAACCACACCCTTGCCGCCAACTACCTCGCTCCTTATTTGCTATATGTGTTCTCAGCATTTATAGAACTCTTAAGGCTCTGACTTTCTGGCTCCTACAGTAAGGAAGTTTTATTTGATTGAATTATTTGGTTATTTAGATGAATACTCAAATGTAAGCTTATTTTCCTTCTAAATTCCAAACAGAAAAAATAGCAAGAAAATAAAATTGTGGCATATTTATAATATATAAGAAAGAAAGAATATTTTTGACTAGCACCTTTAAATAAAGAAAAAATACGAGCAAACCTTGTTCTACTGTAAGAGTAGCGTGATAACTGTGACTATAAGACATAAGGTTCATTTTTATGTGTGTATTTTAGAAATCAATTTTGCATGCAAATACATTAACTATGATCGAAGTTTTATATTTTTTCTAAACATTTCTATATTATATCAATCAATTTCTAGCATTCAAGTTTTTATTTAGTATTTTGTTAGCTTTTTTTCAACCAATACAGATATAGATCATTGTTTTGATCCACTTTTATGGCAAAGGTTAAAGTGTTGTTGGAGAATTTCAGCTGTTTACCTTAGGACACCAATATATGAGTTTCAGAAAGTTGTATGTTCTTATCTTTAGAGGACCAATTCAGTGCAATACACATTGATTTAGTGCTGCTTTATAGTGTGCTATCTATGTCTAGAGTGTAATTAAAGTCAGAAAGAAAACATGATATAGTAATATATATGCAGAACAATATGATTGTGTGCATAGAGGCTGGGAAATGCAGGAGCAGTTCAGGGATATGAGAGTGGTGTCTTATGCCTGAAGTCTGTACAGTGTCAGTGAGAGGCAATATGGTAAGATCAGTCTGGAAAATTGCAACAAGAACAAGTAGTAAAGAGAAGGGCTTGAATATTTTTGTGCCCTATGAATAATACTGCCTATCTTGAGATTACAAATAATATAAATACATTCAAAAAGTGTTAGGATACCTTAGCTGTAGAAATTAGCTTAGTTCAAACCTTGGCTCCTCTACTTCTTATGTAACTGTGGACAGATAGTTTGCCGCTACACACCACAAGTCAAGTATTTGTTAACTGGGGATACTAATATTAATAAGCTGCATTAAGTTCTTCTGGGGAATAAATGAATTGATGGATATAAAGTATTTACATTAAAAGCTCAGTACAGGCCGGTGGCGGTGGCTCAAGCCTGTAATCCCAGCACTTTGGGAGGCCGAGGCGGGTGGATCACGAGGTCCAGAGATCGAGACCATCCTGGTCAACATGGTGAAACCCCCTCTCTACTAAAAATACAAAAAATTAGCTGGGCATGGTGTCACGTGCCTGTAATCCCAGGTACTCAGGAGGCCGAGGCAGGAGAATTGCCTGAACCCAGGAGGTGGAGATTTCGGTGAGCCGAGATCGTGCCATTGCACTCCAGCCTGGGTAACAAGAGTGAAACTCCATTTCAAAAAAAAAAAAAAAAAAAAAGATTTTAAAAATATGATTCTCACCATAAAAGGAAAACTTTGAATTGTTGAACGTCACTAAAAATTAGGACTTCTGTTCTTTAAAAGACTCTAATCAAGTGAAAAGGAAAGCCACATAGTTGGACAAAATATTTGCCACTCAAATACAAAGTTAATATTTAGAATATGTTAAGAACTTCTATTTAGTAGGAGACAACATAACTCAATAAAAATACTGGCCAGGTACTCCAGAATAGTACATTCAAATAGCCAATAAATACTTAATTTCAATAGTAATCGAATAAAGAGAAATTAAAATCACAATAAAATATGCTTTACTGACCAAAATGGCTGAAAATAAAAATATAGACAATACAATTGTTGGCAAAAACAAGGAACAACTGAAATTTTCATACACTACTGATTGGAGTACATAGTTATAACTGTTGTTAATAACACTCTGGCAGTATCAACAGGCTGAACTTATGTACACTCTCTGTCCTGCTGATTCTAACATACTTTATGATTTACCTATGTGATATGCTTACCTTGTTAGTGTCTGTTTTCTCCAACAGAATGTAAACACCGAAAGGATAAGAATTTTTATCTATTATGTTTGCTGCTGAAATCTAAGCAGCTAGAACATAACCTGGCCCATTGTAAATCCTTGATAAATGACTTTTAATTCCTTTTGTATCATTGTAGGAAGCTTTCTGAATAGGAAATTTTCATTTGTTACATATTACCATTTGCCTTTATAATTTTTCTTTTTTGCTTTGTCAGGAAAAAGAGGTTAGTTTTAGATATAAACAATACAATAAAGTAACAATATTAAAAAATGAATTACTATAATAATATAATCCTCATTTAAATAACCTCTTTTGCTCAAATTAAAAATGGTATAACAGTAGTGAGGTTTTAATCTCTCAAGTCTTTTAAAGTGACTCTGGGTCATAATTTCATTTTATGACACCTCGGTGATATGCAGCAAACAATGAAATTTGTTTATTATCACTTAATTCAATTGTGATTTAAGTAGTTGATTCTGGAGAAATTTAAAATTGAGTAAGCAGAAATTTTTATAAGGATACTACCAAGTAGATTTATCTATTTATCTCGCTAGCTACATATTTATTTTTTGAACCTCAGACAGCACAAGGCTAAAATGGTAGAAGGAAAGACTTATGTCAGAAATAAGAAAGTCCTAAAGCAATTAAGCCCTGAGATAGACTTTTGTAACGGGTTGAAAACTCCCACGAGGGCTTTTTAATTAGTTCAACCATTGTGGAAGACAGTGTGGCGATTCCTCAAGGCCTTAGAAATAGAAATTCCATTTGACCCAGCAATCCCATTACTGGATATATATCCAAAAGACTATAAATCGTTCTACTATAAGGACACATGTACACGAATGTTCATTGCAGCATTGTTTACAATAGCAAAGACCTGGAATCAACCCAAATGCCCATTGATAATAGACTGGATTGGAAAAATGTGGCACATATACACCATGGAATATTATGCAGCAATCAGAAATGATGAGTTTGTGTCGTTTGTAGGGACATGGATGAATCTGGAGAACGTCATCCTCAGCAAACTGACAAAAGAACAGAAAATGAAACACCGCATATTCTCACTCATAGGCGGGTGATGAAAAATGAGAACACATGGACACAGAAAGGGGAGTACTAAACACTGGGGTCTATTGGGGGGAAAAGGGGAGGGCCAGTGGGAGGGGGAGGTGGGGAGGGATAGCCTGGGGAGAAATGCCAAATGTGGGTGAAGGGGAGAAGGAAAGAAAAGCACACTGCCATGTGTGTTCCTACACAACTGTCTTGCATGCTCTGCTCATGTACCCCAAAACCTAAAATCCAATAAAAAATTAAAAAAAAAATAATTCTAGTCCTGCTTCCCTGTTGTAGTTTTATAGAGGTGGCTATCACCAAAAGTAATTAGAAAAGCAAGTAGGAATCACACTAGGCAGGGTCTTGCAGATTGTGGTAAGGATTTCAGCCTTTATACTACAGGAAAGAGAAATGATCAAATCGTTTTTAAAAGATCACGCCAACAGCAATGTGGAGAATGTGCTGAAGGAAATAAGGGTGGATAAAGGAAGCTGTGTAGGAATCTACTGCAAGTAAAAGTGTAACAGTGACTAGTTTAAGGTGTGGGCACTGGAAATACAGACAGATGCATGGATTGGGATTCGTTCTGGAAATAACGTTAACCGACCAACCTAATGGATTGAGTTTGGGAGGAAAAAGAATGGGAGGAGAGAAAGGTGACTTAAACAACTGGGGAGAAGGGCTGTCATTGATTCACATGGCAGCATTAAATAGCACTGAATGAAGCACAAGTACTGTTCAAGGGGGCATGTAGAAGATAACAAGTCCACTTTGAATATCTAGTAAGTTTGATATGCCAAGTATGCAAGTGAAGAAGACAGATGAATAAGTAACCCAGATCCTAAAAGATAGCTCTGCCTCTGCCTTGCTGGTATAGTTTTAAGATTCATCAGAATATGTGTGGTCTTAAGATTAAAACATTAAATGCAAAGAACTGATACCTAATTTTTCAGAGTTTGGTATATTTTGTATTTTAGGCCATAAGAAGTATTTATTCCTACTGCAAAATACATAGTCACTATATTAGAAATCACTGATAAACCAAGAAAAGAAAATGAAAAACAGAAATAAGTACTGTTACCATTTAATATACTTCTCTCAGATGTATATGTATATCTGTTAATTTGAATACAGACTCTTTTTGTACATATTATAATATTTTTCACTAAATTATGTATTAACATTTTATGACACTTTATATATCTGCAACATAATTTTTCCTTCTTCACAAAGTAATACATATATGGCTATCCCCAGATACAATAAAACCTCCAAGAGTCATGTTACAGTCTATAATCCCAAGTTAAAAAGAAAGCAGCTTTCAAATCACTTAGTAGATGTGTAATTTGGGTTATGTCCCTTATTTTGAAGCTATAGTGTTGAAAGAATTGGATTACTAGATCTGTAAATCTCTTATAGCTCTATAATTTCTGTTCTGTTCTATTTTATTCTCTTCTATTTTAAAACACTAACTGGTGACATTCTATTAAATTCAGTATGTGGTAAATGTATTCATCTGATTATACTTAGAAGAAAACTGGGACAGAAAACACTAAGTGGCTAACACTGATATCTTGGGAAAGTGAGAGCTAAGACTGGGAACAGAACCCCAAGTGCCTCGCCCCAGTATTCTGAGTTCTGGGCTACTCAGCAGAACCATACTGGTCACCCCACCCTTCCACTCTGAAATAATAACTTACCCAATTTGAACCTCTGAGGTTTTTGAGGTTTCAAAATCACTAACCTTTATGGGCAAAAGCCTGCTTTCCAACACCAGTGTGGCTTCCTTCTGGACATCCCTCTTTTCCAGGCCAGGCTTCCAGCTCAGCATTGGCAATAAACCTCTGCATTCTGAATCCAGGAGTTGTATCTTGCCTTGTTGTCAAATCCCATTTTAATCTTTAGTGACTATTTTGTTGGATCACTGTACTGAAGCTGATTCTAATACTATATTCATTTTGACTTTTTTTGCAGACTTTTTTTTGTCACAGTGTAATTTGTTCGGGGGCAGATTGGAGTCTCTGATTATAGACTAACATTACATTAGTCAGTACAAATCTTGGCATTTACAGCTGTTTCTCTTTTGCGGTACATTTTTAAGGTTAAGTTTTATTAAATTTTCATGAATATACAATATTCGCATGTGGTAAATAATAAAGGGGAAAAAGTTCCATGGAATTCATGATCAATATATGAACTAAAATGAGTAAATCTAATGTTGATTTTTTCTGATTTTTTATACGAATATTAAGAACAGAAGAATATCAGAAGTTCACAATAATCAGTCCAATTGGAATGAGTTTTTTGTTACACGTAAGTTAGACTTGATGCTAAATTGTCCTTATTTCATAAAGTACATCAAGGGAGCTATTTTTAATCTCCCTAGATGTTGAAAGAGATGCAACTGAATGTTAAAGGGTCAAATGTTTTCTGAATATGTTCTCTGAATTGCTCATATGCTTCTAAATAAAGTGGCAATTTTCTACAGAGTTGGTAACAATTTTTTTAAGTCTTGCTCAAAAGTTGGGTAATCAAAATACCTTTAATAAGCAATTGTGCTCATAATATTTGATAATGGATATTTACAAAGTTTTATTATGAATATTTTTCCTTTAAAATATAAAGATGAAAATGTAATAAACCAATATTTTTCTGAAAAAAGTTTTAACTGAATTTTTTTTCTTAAAAAATAAAAAAGACATTCAAATGTTTATTCAAATGTTTTAACTTCTAAGCTGATTAAACATTGACCTAACATTCAAATCTAAACTTTCTGAACATTTTTACTTGGAGTTCCATAGTCATTTGAAGCTAAATATAATGTGACAAAATTTGATTTTCTTACCTCAGAAAACCCATTTCTTCTCAGTTTCCAATTATGGTCAATGACATCTCCCTTATTTTATATGTGTGAAATTTTATACTATTTTGAATCTTCTCTGTGTTTTAAAAATCATGCTCAATAAATATCAGTTGATGCCTCCTTCCTCCCCAACACACTCCACAATTTTGGATATGACTTGATGATCATACATAAAACTCAGGATATTTGACATACCATTACATTAAATGGTTCATAGAGTCACAAAACTATCTTCTCAGAGTAAGACAGAGAGAGAAAAAGAGAGAGGTTTCCTTGAATTATATTCTATTTAGTCAAAATATGGGATATTCTTAGGCCAGCATCTAATAATTTTTAAATATTAATACTTTTATAGCATTTATAAGTAAATGAGGCATTTTGCTCATTATTCACCTTTTGAAGCTTTGCTATTTTTGCTTAGGATTTCTTAACTATTCAGGCTCTTTCTTGGCCATATGAATCTTAAAATAGTTTTTTCTAGTTATGTGAAGAATATTAATGCTAGTTTAATGGGAATAACATTGAATCTACAAATTTTGGGAGGGGCGAAATATGGCCATTCTCACAATATCGATTCTTCCTATTTATGAGCATAGAATGTTTTTTTTCATTTGTTTGTGTCATCTCTGATTTTTTTGAGAGTGGTTTTTAGTTTCTCTTGAAGAGGCCCTTCATCATCCTCGTTAGCTGTATTTCGAGGTGTTTCATTTCTCTCGTGGCAGTTGTAAATGAAAGTTTATTTGTGATTTAGCTTTTGGCTTGCCAGTTTTTGGTGTATAGAAATGCCAGTAATTTTTGCTTCTTGATTTTTTATCCTGAGACTTTGATGAAGTTGCTTATCAGTATAAGAAGTTTTGGGCTGAGACCAGGGGGGTTCCTAGGTATAAGATAATGTCATCTGCAAACAAAGATAATTTGACTTCTTTTCTTCCTATTTGAATACATTTTATTTTTTTCTCTTGCCCAATTGCCCTGATCAGAACTTTCAATACTATGTTAAATAGGAGTGGTGAGAGAGGAAAAACTTGTCTGTGCTTCTTTTCAAACGGAATGCTTCCAGCATTTCCCCATTAAATATGATATTGGCTGTGAGTTTATCATACACGCCACTCATTATTTTGAGTTATGTTCCTTCAGTACCTAGTTGGTAGAGAGTTTTTAACACGAAGGGATGTTGAATTTTATTGAAGATCTTTTCTGCGTCTATTGAGATAATCATGTGATTTTTGTCTTTAGTGCTGTTTATGCAATGAATCATGTGTATTGATTTGCATATGTTGAATCAGCCTTGCAACCCAAGGATGAAGTCTAGTTGATCATGGTGGATAAGCTTTTTGATGTACTGCTAGATTTGTTTCGCCAGTATTTTATTGAGGATTTTTGCATTGATGTTCATCAATAATGTTGGCCTGAAGTTATTACTTTTTGTTTGTATCTCTGCCAGGTTTTGGTATCGGGATGATGCTGACCTCATAGAATGAGTTAGGGAGGAGTTCCTCCTCCTCAATATTTTGGAATAATTTTAGTAGGAATGGGATCAACTTTTTTTTTTGTGCCTCTGATAGAATTCTGCTGTGAATCCATCTAGCCCTGGGGTTTTTGCTTTTTTTTTTTTTTTTTTTTTTTTTGGTTTGTAGGCTATTAGTGACTCAAATTCAGAACTCGTTATTGGTCTATTCAGTTATCCAATTTCTTCCTGGTTCGATGTTGATAGAATGTATGTGTTCAGGAATTTATTCATTTCTTCTAGATTTTCTAGCTTATGTGCATAGAGGTGTTTATTGCAATCTCTAATTGGTGTTTGTATTTCTAAGGGTTCAGCAGTAATATTCCTCTTATCATATCTGATTGTGTTTTTCTGAATCATGTCTCTTTTCTTCTTCATTAGTCTTGCTAGTAGTCTATCTAATTTACTATTTTTTTCCAAAACACAGTTCCTGGATTAGTTGATTTTTTGAAGGTTTTATTTTATGGTGTGTGTGCATCTCATTCTCCATCAGTTCAGCTCTGGTTTGGGTTATTTCCTGCCTTCTGCTAGCTGTAGGGTTTGTTTGTACTTAGTTCTTCAGTTCTTTTAGTTATAATGTTAGGTTGTTATCTTGAGAGCTTTCTAGCTTTTAGATGTGTGCATTTAATGTTATAAATTTTCCTCTTAACACTGCTTTAGTTGTGTCCCAGAGATTCTGGTATGTTGTATCTTAATTTTCACTAGTTTCAAATACTTCTTGATTTCTGCCTCAATTTCATTATTTACCTAAAACTCATTCAGGAGCGGGTTGTTCAATTTACATGTAGTTGTGTGGTTTTGAGTGAATTTCTTAGACTTCATCTCTAATTTGATTACACTGTGTTTGGAGTAATTTTAGAGTTACATACCATGTGGCAATCAGAAGAATGAATATTCTGTTATTTTTGAGTAGGGAGTTCTGTAGAAATCTATCAGGTTCACTTGATCTAGGGCTGAGTTCAGGTGAATATCTTTGATCATTTTCTGTCCCACTGACTTGTCTAATATTGTCAGTGAAGTTTTAGAGTCTCCACTATTATTGTAGGGGTATCTAAGTCTCTTTGAAGTTCTGTAAGAACTTGCTTTATGAATCTGGGTACTCCTTTGTTGAGTGTGTATATCTTTAGGATACTAACTCTTCTTTTTGAATTGAACCCTTTACCATTATGTAATACTCCTGTCTCTTTTAAATCTTTGTTGGTTTAAAGTCTGTTTTGTCTAGTATTGAAACTAGGATTGCAACCTCTGCTTTTTCTTCAGTTTTCCATTTGCTTGGGAAATTTTGCTCCATCCCTTTATTTTGAACCTATGTGTGTCTTTGTATGTGAGATGGATCTTTTGAAGACAGCATACGAGTGGGTCTTGGTTCATTGTCCAGCTTTCCACTCTGTCTTTTAATTGAGTCACTTAGTGCATTTACATTTAAGGTTGGTATTGTTATGTGTAAATTTGATGCTGTCATCATGATGCTGGATTGCTAATTTTGCAGACTTGTTAATGTAGTTGCTTCATAGTTTCTCTGGTCCCTGTACTTCAGTGTGCTTTTGTAGCAGCTGGCAATGGTTTTTTCTTTCCATGTTACTGCATCCTTCAGGAGTTCTTGCAAGGCAGGCCTGGTGGTGATGAAATCCCTCAGACTTTGCTTGTCTAAGAAGGATTTTATTTCTCTTTTGCTTACAAAGCTTCATTTGGCCAGATATGAAATTCTGGGTTGGAAATTATTTTCTTTAAGAATATTGAATATTGGCCCCAATCTCTTCTGGCTTGTAGGGTTTTTGCTGAAATGTTTGCTGTTAGTCTGATGGGGTTCCCTTTGCAGGTGAAGTGGCCTTTCTCTCTGACTGCCTCTAACATTTTTTCCTTCATTTCAACCTTGGAGAAGCTGTCTTGGGGTTGATCTCCTCATAGGGTATCTTATTGGGGTTCTCTGGGTTTCTTGAATTTGAATGTTGGCCCGTCTTGCTTGGTTAGGGAAGTTCTCCTGCATGATATTCTGAAATATGTTTTCCAGATTGATTCCATTTTTCTTATCTCTTTCAGATACTACAATCAATAATAGATTTGGTTTCTTTACATAATTCATTTTCAGAGGTTTTGTTCATTCCTTTTCATTGTGTTTTTTCTATTCTTGTTTGCCTGTCTAATTTCAGAAAGATAGTCTTCAAGGTCTAAGATTCTTTTCTTTGCTTGGTCTATTCTGCTATTAATACTTATGATTGCATTGCGAAGTTCTTGTAGTGTGTTTTTCAGCTCTATTATGTTGATTATGTTTCTATTTATAATGGCTATATCGGCTGTAAGTTCTGGCCTTGTTTTATCATGTTTCTCATCCTCTTTGCATTGGTTTACAATGTGCTTCTTTAGCTCAGAGAAGTTTGTTTTTATCCACACTTTGAAGCCTACTTTTACCGTTGCAGCCATCTCAGCCCCAGACCAGTTATGAATGCTCACTTGAGAGCTTGTGGTCATTTGGAGGAAAGGGGACACTCTGCTTTTTTGAGTTTTCAGCATTTTTGTGATTTTACAAGTTCTTCTGGAGACCAGGGAAGTAAAAATAAAAAGGGAACTAACAATGGACAAAAAAATACCTTAGAAAATGGAGCCTGGAGCCCCAGAGAACAGTGGACAGAAGAGTCCCCAGTGGAAGAGATCAAAGTCTACTTTAGTTAAAGCATTTAAAGAACTTCCTTCTTCTCCAAAGCAGGTGTGGGAGCGTAATGTCCACACTATGTCTTCCTAGGAAGATTTCAAAATTAATACAGAATAATGTTTGCTGCAAGTCTCTTCTTTCCAAATTGGAATGTATGTAGTGGACATTCTATCCCTGATTTAACACTGTACAATGTGGGGAACAAAGCAGATAGCTAGTATTATTACTTAGTCTATTGCTGGAACAAGAACCATATTTGTATCTAAAAAAGAGAACTGAAAATCACACAAATATTTTGAATTTTGAGCAGTATACAATAATGCAATGTGTCCTTGAGATGATCGTCATAAGGATATCAGGAAGAAAAGAAGGAGAAAATGGATATTTGGTGAATGTAAGTGCGGACTCTGGCATGACTTACTCAATGCCAATCGATATCCTTATTCATCTTTTGCTTGCTCCATAGCTAGATGACATTTCTTAAAACTACTGCAGAGAATTGTGGCCAAATGAGTAGGTCTCATCATTCTCATGAATGACTGCAATGAGTGTCATCCCTGGGGAGTTATGTGTTTTCTCCATGCATGCTGTCTGTTTTTTGCTGGCAGGCTTAATTGAAAGATCCTGTGGAGGAATCTGAAACTCAACTGTCTACGAAATAAAAAATATTTGAGTCTAAAAATCAATCTATGAAAGGGAAGTTAACCAGATATGAACTGAGGAAGAAGGATGCCTCAATTGTGTGAATTCATTGAGATTTTTCATTAGTGTTATAGTAAATAGTCTTATATGATTTGTAATAAAAACACTCAGTTTAATAAATTAGCAAAAATATAGAAAAAGTGTTTAGAAAATAATTTAATACAGAACAAAAAATATAGAAATTAAACATGTTTCCTTGAGATAAAAATGTTAAAAA
Source organism: Callithrix jacchus (assembly GCF_049354715.1). Lineage (NCBI taxonomy): Eukaryota > Metazoa > Chordata > Mammalia > Primates > Cebidae > Callithrix > Callithrix jacchus. Next base: position 20,011,651 of record NC_133516.1, on the reverse strand, counting down.
GTTATAAAAAGGAAAAATACACTAAATATAATACCAGAAATAAATGGGGCGGGGGTGGATGCAACAAGATGGTCGAATAGAAACCAACAGTGTTGCCTCCACCCTGTAGGAATATCAAATTTAAACAAGTATCTGTAAACAGGAAAACATGGCCACAAGATCCAAAATTTAGACAGTAGCTCTGGACCTGCCTAAAGCCTGGGGAAACTCACCACCCTGAAGACAAGGACACAAACATGGCCAGTTTCTGCTACAGGAAAGGGGTCCTGATCCAGACCCCAAGAGAGGCTTCTTGGATCTCACACAAGAAAGAATTCAGGGCAAGTCAGTAAAGTGAAAGCAAGTTTTTTAAGTAAGTAAAGGAATAAAGAATAGCTACTCCATAGACAGAGAAGCCCTAAGGACTACCGGTTGCCCATTTTTATGATTATTTCTTGATGATATACTAAAAAAGTGTGGATTATTCATACTTCTCCTGTTATACCATATAGGTTAACTTTCTGATGTTGCCATGACATTTGCAAACTGTTATGGTGTATAGCAGTGAGTATGACTGAAGGTCACTCTTGTAGTCATCTTGGTTTTGGTGGGTTTTGGCCAGGTTCTTTACTGCAAACTGTTTTAACAGCAAGGTCTTTATGACCTTGTATCTTGTGCTGACTCCTATCTCATCCTGTCACTTACAATGTCTTAACCATCTGGGAATGCAACTCAGTAGGTTTCAACTCTTTTTACCCAGCTCCTATTTAAGTTGGAGCTGGTCTGGTTCACATATATCTAAACTTTAATCAAAGAGATTAAAATAATTACAAAGAATCAAACAAATTTTAGAATTGAAAAATGCAATTGGCTACTTAAGAATGCATCAAAGTCTCTTAATAGCAGAATTGATCAAGTGAAAAAAAAAGAATTAATGAACTCGAAAACAGGCTATCTAAAAATACACAGAGAAGACAAAAGAAAAAGAATAAGAAAGAGTGAAGCACACCTAAACCATCTAGAAAATAGCCTCAAAGGGACAAATTTAAGAGTTATTGACTTTAAAGGGGAGGTAGAGAAAGAGGTTAGTAGAACCTTTATTCAAAGGGATAATAACAGAGAAGTACCCAAACCTAAAGAAAGATAGGAATGCTCAAATAACAGGAAGTTCTAGATCACCAAACAGAATTAACCCAAAGAAGACTACCTCAAAGCATTTAATAATCAAACTCCCAAAGTCAAGGATAAAGAAAGGATCTCGAAAGCAGCAAGGAAAATGAAACTAATAACACACAACGGATCTCCAATACAACTAGCAGCAGACTTCCCAGGGAAACTTTACAAGCCAGGAGAGAGTGGTGTGACATATGGATAGTGCTGAAGAAAAAAACCTTTTACTCTAGATTAGGATACCCAGTGAAAATATCCTTCAAGCATGAAGGAGAAATGAAAACGTTCCCAGACAAACAAAAACTGATGAATTTTGTCAACACCAGATGTGTCTTTAAACAAAAGCTGATGGATTTTATCAATGCCAGATGTGTCCTAAAAGAAATGGTATAAGGGGCTTTTCATTCTGAAAGAAAATGATGTTAATGAGCATGAGGAATCATCTGAATACAAAACTCACTGCTAATAGTAAGCACAAAGAAAAAGAATATTAGTACTGTAATTGTGGTGTGTAAACTAATTTGTAAGTAGAAGGACTAAATAATAAACTAATAAAAATCGCAACTATAGCAACTTTTCAAGACATAGGCAGTAGAGTAAGATGTAAATAGAAACAACAAAAAATTAAAAAGCAGGGGGAAAAGTTAAAGTGTAGAGTATTTATAATTTTCATGTGTATGCTTATTTGTTATGCAATCAGTGTGAAGTTTTCATGAGTTTAAAATAATGAATTATAAGGAAGTATTTCCAAACCTCATGGTAATCTCAAAATGAAAAACTTACAGTGGATACACAAAAATTAAACAGCAAGAAATTAAATTACACAACCAGAGAAAATTATTTTCACTAAAAGAAAAATAGGAAGGAAAGAAAGAAGGAAAAGAAGACCAGAAAAAACCCAGAAAACAATAAAATGTCAGTAGTCTGTCCCAACTAATCAATAATAACAATTAATGTAATAAACTGAGTTCTCAGTAAAAAGACATAGACTGAATGGATAAAAAAACAAGACCCAACAATCTGCTGCCTATAAGAAATAAGCTTCACCTATAAAGACACACAAAGACTGAAAATGTAGAGATGGAAAAATATATTCCATGTCAACGGAGACCAAAAAACAATGAAGTAGCCTATCCTTATATCAGAAAAAAAGTCTGTTTTAAGACAAAAACTGTCAGAAGAGACAAAGAGGGTCATTATATAAAAATAAAGGGTCAATTCAGCAAGAAGATATAATGACTGAAAACATATATGCACCTAACACTGGAGGACCCAGATACATAAAGCAAATATGATTAGAGCTAAAGAGAGATAAACCTCAGTACAATAATAGCTGGAAACTTTAATTCCCTACTGTTAGTATTTCACACATCATCTACACAGAAAATCAACAAAGAAACATTAAACTTAATCTGCACTATAGCAGGAGGGCAGAGCAAGATGGCTGAATAAATAGAAAGCTCCACCAATTGTGCTCCTACACACAAAGACACCAAGTTAACAACTATCTACACAGAAAAAAACAACTTCATATAAACCAAAATTAGGTGAGCAAAACAAAGTGGTTTTAATTTTACATCACTGAAACAGACACAAACACAGTGAAATGTTTGCCTTTTTGGCATGAAATAGAGTTTTTTTTTTCTTTTTTGAATTACAAGATTAGGAGAAAGGACAACCAAATAAAAATATTGTGGACTCCCAGTACAATGTCCAGCTTGTTGTCTGAAATATTCAAACAAAAACTAAGAGAAGAGAAAGGATACAAATAGAAAACAGCTTAGAAATCATAGAAGATGAAAAAGTAATAGAGTATGTGTGTAATTGGAATTTATTTTTAAAATTTCATTATAAATTGATAATTAATAATTGTATATATTTGTGGGGTACAAAATGATGTTATGATTTGAAGATGATGTGGAAACATTAAATCAATTTTATTAACATAATAAAGTGATTTATGCACCACCATTGATGTACTACATTATTCTGTATTTATTTGTTTATCATAAGATTTATATGCTTTTGTGTTGCTCTGTATTGAACTTTCATTTCAAGTTGAAGAATTTGTTTCAATTCTCTTAAGACAGGGTCTAATTTTGAAGGAATACCCTCAGATTTTGCTAGTCTGGTAAATTATCACTTTACTTTTGAAGAACAGTTTTGCTAAGTATATTCTCCTTTGTTCACAGTTTTCTTTCACTGTTTGAATATATCATCCACTCTCCTTAGATAAAAGCTTTGTGCTAAGAAACCCAGTTATCATCTTTTTGAGGATCTCTTAAAATGATGAATCATTTTCACTCGCTGTTTTCAAAATACTCTGCCTTTGACTTTGCTAATTTAATTATAATGTATTTTTTACGCTCTACATTTTTGAAGTCCTTTGAGGTTCATGAATCTAAATATTTCCTGCTGCAGATTTAGAAAGTTTTTAGCCATCATTTCTTTACATAAGCTTTTTTGTTGTTGTTGTTCTCTTTCTTTTCTCCTGTGACTACAGAATGTGCATACCGGTTTATGTATTAGTTTCCCATAAGTCCTGCAGGCTTTCATTGCTGCAATTTCAGATGATTTGTACTTGAGTTCACTAATTTTTTTCTGCCTGAGCAAGTCTGCTATTAAAGCAGGGTATTAAATTTCCAGTTCAGTAATTTCAGTATTCACTTCCAGAACTACTGTTTATTTTCATCTATCTCATTTTGAACTTTACATATTGTTCATGTACTGCTTTCCTGATATTGTTTAGTTGTCTATCTGTATTCTCTTGTAGCTCACTGAGCTTCTGTAATTATTACTTTTAATTTTTTGTCAGGTAATTTGCATATTGCCTTTATTTGGGGTCAGTTATTGCAGCATCATTTTATTCCTTTGGTGGTTTTATATGTTCCTGAATCTTTTGGATATCTGTAGTTGTTTCTTCATGTCTGCACATTTGAAGAAGCAGTCACTTTTTCCAGTCTTTATAGACTGGCTTCGGGCAAAACATATATTTTTCACAAGCCTGCCTAGAGATTCTGGGGGATCTCTTAAAGTTTTTCTATGAATGCACCTTCTCCACTCCTCTTGCTTCCTAATGGGGGAAAATTCTTAGGAGTGTATTATTTTATTGACTTTACAAAGCCATTTTGAGTGCTGTATGCTGCCCGTTCATTTTCCCTAGGGTATTGCCCTAATATGCTGAGGCATCATCAGGTAGAAGTTTCACTGTTTTTTTTTTCTCCTGAAGAAAATGTCATAGCATTGTGTGCCTTCTCCTTGCTCTACAGAGCCTTGACAAGTGCTAAGATCAACCACATCTTTTCCTTAGGGCAATACACATATATGCTGAGATGACGAGCACAAACTATTTCTCACTGTACCTCCTGAAGGCGCCATCTCAGGAGTTTCCATCTTATCCTGATTATGCAGAGTCAAGCAGGCTGCTGAACTCTGTGCTGGCTACCGAGATCCATGTGTCATTTGCAACTGCATATGGGTGCCAGCTGTGGGTGCATGTCGGGTAATTGTTGAGATCTATGTGCTGATTACAGTGAGCTACTACCCCTTTTCTTTGATTTTACATGTTCCCAGGTGATCAGCTCTGCTGACTTTCTCAGCTTCATGGATGCAGCAACACAGAAGCAATTCTCTTGAGCAATACCCCAAAAGCCTGGAGAATCTGGACACTCACCTCATTGTCTCTCTTGTGTGTAAAGTTGCAGGTGAGAGGCATCTGCCTTGGTGTTAAGCTGTGCTGGCTTGGGGGATGAGTGATGTAAATGAAATGAAACTTTTCTTACCTTTTTCAATGTTAGTGATATCAGATATTGTGGTCCATCAGGGTGCTGGAAACTTTTAATTGGACACTGGAGTTCTCATAAATGTATTTTCATCCATAAATGACTGTTAATTCACTGTTAACACAAAAAGACAAGGGCCAGGAAATCCTATCCTTCTGTCTTCCTGAAATCACTCTTAATGGTAGCATTTAATTAATGGTGGTAGTCAGAGTACTATCCTCATAGGTGGGGAACATTGCAATGTTACTTACCACTTATATTTTATGTGTTAATGCGGCCTTAGCCAATGCAAAAGTTATTGTAAAAAATTGAAAGGAATTCGCAGACAACATGATTGGTTCTGTAGAACATTTTAAGAAATCTATAAAAATTTAGTAGAAAATATGCTGATTGAAATCAGAAGGGTTGCTTTATGGGGCCATTACTATGTTGTAGTAGCAAAGAAACCACACAAGAAAATTTCTGGGGAGATATAAATGTACCACAATTTGGCAGGTATGTTAGTACCTAGGTGTATTAATTTGTTGGAACTCACTGAACTCTATTCTTAAGACCAGAACTTATTATAAAGGGAAAAATAGTAATTTTACATTAAAAAATCCGGTATGTACCACGTTAATCAAGTGATCAAAATTAACAACACTAGTAAAATATGTTGATATGAAGCACTGAGAAAGACACATTATTTCTGTGTATTTTTTTTTAAACATACTCTCAACCTAATGATGATAAATGTCAGACAAATATAAATTGAGAAATATTCTGTGAAATAACTTTACCCACACTCTTACAAAATGCCAAGGTCATAAATGACGAAGAATGATGGAAGACTGGAGGAGCTGTTACAGACTGGAGGAGAAGGTGACACAACTAAGGGCAATATGGGATGCTAGATTGGATCCCGGAAAAGATGAAAACATTACGGCAACAATACTGGTTAAATTTGAAAAATGCTTGTAGTTTAGTTAATAGTATCATAACAATGTTAATTTCCTGGTTTTGAACGTTGTACTTTGCTTATCAAAGATTTATGATGGGAAGCTGATTGACACATATTTATGAACTCTCTGTACAATTATTAAAACTTTTATGCAACTCAAGAATGCTTTTAAACTATAGTGTATATCAGAAAGATATTACAATTCTGGCTGCCTGAAAAAGATATCAGGAGATCTATGAAAAATAATGTGTATATAAAAAATAGATCCAAGCATAAAGGAGATATAAATACATGCATAAAGTATTATTTCATAACAATAGGGAAGACATGAAGTATTTAATACATAATTCTTAGTGAATTAATTGTTTATGCAGTAAAATAATTTCATGTCTATTTCCTCAAACACCAAACAATTTCAATTGGATTAAAAATATAATGTGACGACTAGGAAAACCATATGACTACTAAAAGAAAACATGTAATTCTCTTACTAAACTACAGAAAACACAAAACTCAAAGAAAATAAAAGATATATCAGACAATATAGTAGTCAATGTCTTCCATATGAAAATATAAATCAACAAAAATTTTAAAAATACAACAACAGTAGAACAGGATATTTTTAGCAGATATAACTAACAAAGAATTAGTATCCAGAATATATAAAGTTCTTCAACAAATGGACAGGAAAGACACAACCCAAGAGAAAAGAAGAACAAATGATTCCTCTAAACACTTCATAGAAAAGGGATTGAAAGGACCAATATAAATGTTCTGAAATGCTCAAACTTACCCCTAATAAGGTACATTTTACCCACTAAAAAGGTAAAACTTAAAAATGTGGTAAAATCTCCTTTTGTTGAGAATGTGGAACAGGAAAGACTCATACAATATAATTTGGATGCAACTTGATAAGGTGATGACAGAGTAAATTGATAATCTTCAAAAGTTGTAAGTTATAACCTACAATCCAGCAAATTCTCTCTAAAGAGACACTCAGGCATGTACCTATAAAAACATATATAAAATCCTAATAAAATTGAATATAACAACCAAACTCTAGAGTAAAAATAAATGCCTATGAAAAATAAAAAAGCTAAAAAAATGGAGGCATGACATATGAGATTCTATACAGTCTGGGAAATAATGAAATAAAACATCACATATCAATAAGGGTGAATTTCACAAGTAATATTGAGTCAAAAAAGGAAAATATTGAGTGACATATGCAGGAAAATGAGATTTATACTTACAGATAAGTATAGAGGTAATCAAGTTAAGATGAGGTTATTAGAGTGGGACCTAATGCTATATGACTGGTGTCCTTATAACAGGGGGAATTTGGACACAGAGTCAGACACATACAGGGAAAGCCACGTGAAGATAAAGGCAGAGATCAGGGTGAAGGAATGCCAAAGATTGCCCTCAAACTATCAGAAACTAGAAAAGAGGCATGGAATAGATTTTCCCTCATAGCCTGCAGAGGGAACCAACCCGATGATAGCTTCCTCTTGGACTTCTAGCCTCCAGACTGTGAGAAAATAAATGTCTGTTGTTTAATAATAAAAACAAAATGAAAAATGAAAAAAGTAGTATTCTCTACCTTAAATATATTTCTTGTGCACAGGATAGATCACAGAATATGTTAGAATAAGGATTTCCAGACAGAAGGGATATCTTGAAGAAGGAAAAAAACAGGGCAAGTACATCACTTACATATTCATGAAGGAACAGTTTATCTTGTACACTGGGTTGATATAGGGTTTGTTGCTTAAATATTATACTTGGCTTGTTTTAATTTTATCCCTGACACCCTTGCAAATAATAATACTATTTGTAGTTTATTTAGAAAGTGTTGTAAGTTTACAAATTAGTTTTACCCTTATTATGTTAAATTTCCCTCATAAGAGCACTATGAGAAAGACAAGAAAGATTATCATTCCTGTTTCACTGAGGTCAAATGATATTTTCCTATTTGGCAGATAATCTGCATTTCCTGTCTCTAATTCTACCGTGCTTTCCAGTAGCCTAAACTGCTGCAGAGAACCCAGCAATTTCCAAGATGAATGACTTGCTATCACCAACCTGACACATAGCCTATCTATCCCCACAAGCTGGCACAGATTACAAAAATGGTGGCAGCCTGAAATATACATTCCCTCTCCTAAAGAGTGTAAGCATAATCATATAATAAATTACATGTTCGTTTAAAATCTCTTTAGAGTGTATTGAAATAATTTTACTACTTCTAAATAATGTCAGCGGTAGCAGGGGAATAAGAAAGAGAGAGATGACAAGAATAATAATCGAACTTAGGTTTGGAGTCAGATAAATTCATCACAGAAGAATCAAATACATCCCTTCCCCACTTGGGGGCTATCTATCCATCAAATGAAGCTAATCAAACTTGACAAATGACTTCATTTGCAAAGTGCCTTGGTGAAGAATGGCAAACTTGTGCAAAGGGAGTCAGAGAGGACATAAGCATGCTTTTTTAATACCCACTAAACAGGCTACTTAACTATGGAAAGGGGCATTTTTAAGGAAAAGCCTGGTTGGTGCAGTTGCTCATACCTGTAATTCCAGCACTTTGGAAGGCTTAGTGAGGTGAACCACCTGAGGTCAGGATTTTGAGACCAACATAGCAAAACCCTGTCTCTACTGAAAATACAAAATTTACCCTAGCTTGGTGGTACATGCCTGTAATCCCTGTTACTCAGAAGATTGAGGTAGGAGAATCACTTGAATCCGGGAGGCAGAGGTTTGCATTGAGCTGAGATTGTCTCTCTCTCTCACACACACACACACACACACAACCTGGTATCCCTTTATTCAGAGGAGAAGCTCTGAGAGCTGATGTTGTCCCTTAGCATTGCTTTTTATAACCATTTAACTCCTTTAGGGACAGAGCAGGGAATACATTGTACCTTGAGTAGATTCAAGCAACTTTAAAAGTCACATAAGGAGGCCAATTACTAAAGCAAGCAAACTTTAAAAGTAAGAGAAACACAGCATCCTGTGCCTGCCTCTAATGCTGATAAATTATGTAGTTATCAACAAGTTCTTTAAACATATGACCTTTTCTATATCGGTAAAACGAGGCACCCACACATTCTCTCTATTGTAAGAAATGTTTCTGGCCATACGAATACCTGGGTTCCAGTCAAAGCCGTGACTAAATTATGAAGTATTGGTAAGTCAATGATACATACTCCCCAATTGAAATGAATTCCCAAATTGCAAAATGCCACAATTTGATCAGTCTTTTTCAGGTTTAAGTTTCCATGGGTCAGTGACTTAGAAATGTGATATTATGAAGAACTATTAAAAAGCACTTATGAAGAAACTGTAGTGACTAAATTAGAAGAATTGAAGCAATTACTCTCTGTAACATTACTCTCTGTAAAACATATTAACTTGATTTAATGTCATTCAAAAATAATTATATAGCATCCATCTTATTTCCATATAATAAATACTCATTGCCTTTGACCTCAAAAGGCTTGCATAGTATAGAAAAGGAAAATAAATCTTACATGAGTGAAATAACAGAATGCCATGAAAACCCAATGGAGAGATGGATACAGTCTGCAGCTGTTTACCAATTATAGTGCAAGGTTATATATAGAAAGATATTTTCCATATTATTCATTACATTTCATGTCTGATAATTTTAGGATTTGCCATTTAGTTATTCCAAATCTGAATAGAAGGTTTATCATTTGAATGACAGAATCATATTTTGACCATTAACTTTTCTAATAATAAATAGCATAAGAGAAGTTAGAAACTAGACTTAAACTTTAAACTTGGCCACACTAAAAAAGAGAAATACCCAGTGCAGAGACAAGAGTCCTAGCCTAAGAGTCAGAAAACTTTGATTTCACTCCATATCTATCAAAACCTAAGTCTTGGGCAAGTAACTCTCCAACTCTGGGAGGTCATAGTTTATAATCTATAAAAAAAGTTCTATAAAATTGTTTTAATGATGCTTTGAGTTCTGTATCTATAAATGATCTCATAGGATATTATATCCATGTTAATAGGCCCATACTCTAAATCAACATAATTTAATATTTATAACAAGCAAATTCAAGTCAACATGCTTAGTATTTTGAAAGTTTTACACAGAGGCAATATTTTTACGTCTTCAGTGGGTAAGAGAATGCCACAAAAAGTTAAATCAGGATAAATATCCATTATCCAATGTAAACTGAGGGTCATATATTTCTGGCAAGAAGAATTGGGAGGAACTCCTCCCTGTACAAACCCATCTGTATCGCCATCTGTTTGGAAAAAAAAAAGCATTTCCTGAGAAGAAAAAGAGCCTGAATATTGACAATCTGATGCTTAGACTAAACCTATATATTAAATACTTTCTGTGGTCTACCTAGTACCACAGAATTTTAAGAATAATCAGACACACTGATATATAAGAGCATCTCTGAAAAAGTACAAATATAAGTGAAATGACAGAGTGGGGAATCCCATATAAAGACAAAAGGGTGTGGCTAGGTAGAGTAGCACTAGAAAGAAAGGTTAAGGAGGAGTGTTGGCTTTGAGTTTAGGGGAGTGCAAAGACAGAACTAATTCCTGGCTCAGACACACTTGTAGCATGTGTGTTTCCTGAGGAATAATAGGTCTGAATTTAATCTGAAAGACCTATACCACGAAAAGAGATAACACATTCGTGCCCACATGCTTGGGTTTTGCTGGGAGATATCCAGATAGACAAAGTGATAAAATATTCTCCTCCCATCATTAGAGCAACTTTAGCTTCTGCAGACTGGTCAGTATTTGCACTGTGAAAGCAAGTACCATAAGCCAGCATGAGAGGCATTGCATAATTAGAGCTGTTGGAATGATGTATGCATAATAAATGATCTGTGTTGGACTGCTGAACTCATGATCATCAGAAGTGAGTTTCTAATTTATTAACAGGTAGCATGAACAGTGAGAGAGGACTACAACTGATGTAATCAACATTGAACTTCATGAGATAAACACCAAGGAGAAATCTACTGAATACTGAAATTATAAGTAAAGCATATGAAAACTCACAGTCATAAAATGGACGTTAATATAAGTGGATGCATATTAGTACCAGTGAAACATGATTCATTCAGATTATATAGAGATAGGAAGGGTAAATGTGAAATTGAAAGAAGAAAGTATTATAACTTTGAGATCTAAGAAGAATTTAAGTGGATTTGGCATTGAACCAAAGGTCCAGAGAAAAGGCAGGAAATTGGCAGACAGAAATGAAGAGAACACATTTTGGTTTAAAGCTAAATAAACAGAGTCAGAGGAGTGAAAGGTAAGACATTTGGCAAAATCAAGAAATAATTTTCATTGTCAAAGCTTATGGGTGAGGGGTGGAATGGGGATTGTGTGACTGATAGCTGGCGGGTAGGGGCCAGGGATGCTGCTAAACATCCTGTGATTCACAACATGGCTCCTCACAACAAATACTTACCTGGCAGAAAATACCAATAGAGCTGAAATTGAGACACCTCGCTTTAATACAAACCCTCCTACTGACTTAATATACCAGTTTACCCGTGGGGGCGGTTTTAACAATCTAAATGTAACAACTTAACCATCACACCACTACTTTATGCCAGAGCTCTCTGTGATCTCTCTACCACCAGGGATGGGGTCATTGTTCCTTGCCGGGGGTTTTGAGTCATCCAGCTTGATGATCCCATATCTACGTCTGCTTTGATCACTCTGGTCCAACTGTCACAGCTTGAGTTTGCCGTGAAGCATTCTCTGACTCAGAAATTCGTGTGAAGGACATTTATTAAGGAATAACAAATTTCTTGTGGTCAGCCGGTGGAAGGAAAGTAAGAAATCAGAATTAAGCAGAGAAAGAAGTTGAAATTCTGATATAGTTACAACAGAGGCTTCAAACAAACTACATGAAGTTCTGAAACAAAGACAATAGTTCAGGGATGTCCTAAGATGAAGTGAAAGGACAGAAAGAACCTTTGTACTCCCATATCAGTTGGTTATTGGAAACAGGCTGGATAAAGAAAGGTGCATGACCATGTGTAAAGTAATTCTCTTCAGCTTAGGCAACTTTTTAAATGTGTGAAAAATTTCTTCTGACAGTATTTCCAGAAGTTGAAGTAAGTTAATTTTCTTTTCTTTTCTTTTTTTTTTTTTGAGACGGAGTTTCGCTCTTGTTACCCAGGCTGGAGTGCAATGGAGCCATCTCGGCTCACCGCAACCTCCACCACCTGGGTTCAGGCAATTCTCCTGCCTCAGCCTCCTGAGTAGCTGGGATTACAGGCACGCGCCACCAGGCCCAGCTAATTTTTTGTATTTTTAGTAGAGACCGGGTTTCACCATGTTGACCAGGATGGTCTCGATCTGTTGACCTCGTGATCCACCTGCCTTGGCCTCCCAAAGTGCTGGGATTACAGGCGTGAGCCACCGCGCTTGGCCAGTAAGTTAATTTTCTTGAAGGGAGATATGGGCTGTGAATTACTGCATCTACCACAGGCACTGCTGTAGGTGCTTTAGTAAAAATTTCATTCTTTTCCTGCAAATTTGTTTAAAGGCAAATGAAAATATTATATTAGCAACTCTAGTGATGCTCTGACAGTTCGTTGTCTGCTTTCCTCATCTTCTTTTTCTTTCATCCAATAATTCGTACTTGCGTGATATCCGTTCTTCTTTTTCTTCTTAAGGAGATAGGTGGATTCATCTGAAAATTCTGTGTGCTGATCGATCTCTATTTCCATCTTTAAATATTTTCTCATATATCTAGCTGCAATGAATCTTAATATACTGGTGGAGACAGAGAGAGAGAGAGAAAAAAAGAAAAAAACAGCCCCTGATATTTAAAACTGACCTAACACTCTTCGCTAAAGATATATTCTCCTATTAAACATAAACAGTTTTACAACATATTAATACCAAAGAAAGGGTACACTGAGGCCATGAAAAGATGAGAAAAAGCAAGGCCACTTCCTTATTTTGTCTAAGCATAGACAAAAACCAGATCACTGTAATATCTATTAAAAACTCAATTCCACCTTTCTTGGCCTAAAGGAATACCTCTATTTTTTTAACAAGTATAATTTTATCATTATTCTAGTCTTCTCTCTATATATATAAGATTTATGAAGATGCACAATCACGGAATTACCCTGCTTTCTGAAATTCCCAATTCCTTTCACCTTCTCCTAAACCCTCTTTCACACCAAGTCTAAACTTGATATTAAGTTCTTTCTATCACTGTCTTATTGAGACACACCTTGATTCCCCATGAAACAAGTCATGATTTACCATTGCAATGAGTAATAAAACCAGTTTGTTCAATATAGATGTGTTCCTGGTGTTTTTTCTGGCTGAAAACATTGACAACAGACAGTTTTCTTACACTCACTGATGCTAAAAGCTTGACTTATGTGACCCTTAAGAAGGACTGGGCTTTTGCAGGAAAGAAAGGTTACTGAAATTAGATTCTGATAATCTGGCTGGACATCATTTGTCTAGTTTTTATAGCTCTGATCATTCTGTCAAATTACTAGTTTTCTCTAATTGTTGATTTCTTATCTATTCAAAGGAATAACCTTACATGGTGAGTCACTAATGTGGTTAATCTAGGCATTAATAAATACTTAACTAATGTCACCTTATGTCAGATGATTTGCCTGATAGTTGAGATAAAATAAAGAGCAAAACAGACTTGTCCCACAAAAGATTAGAATCTAATGAAGGAGACAACTACTACTAAAATAATTGCCAAAAGCACATGCAAAATTACAAGTGTGGCAATTGAAGCCAAGTGCAAAGCATGATGAAAGCATCTAATAGATAAATCCAACCTGGTTATGAAAAGTTTTCTTAGGAAAGAAAAAAATAATTAGGAATTAACTAGTGGCCTGCAGTAGTGGAGAAGACCATACTATACATATAATAATGTGCAGAGCTCTATGCTGAGGGGACTTTGAGAAAGAATAAACATGCCACTATTGCTCAAGTTGAGAGAACAAGGGGCTAGGATCCAAGATGATGTCTTAAGGACAGGAAGGCAGGGACTGAAGACATAGGCCACATTAAAAATATTGGCCTGTATCCTACTAGCTAATTCCCAGGAACCTTTGGATATTCTGGGTACATTGCGGGACTCAACGAATAGTTGTTTCATTCTATTTGTATGCCAACTGAAAACGCTATGCTTTTCAGTTCCATTTAAAACTGATAAAACTCTTTCTTCTGAACTGGAACTGATGCAGCAGAGTTGGTCAGAGAGCAAAGACAATGTCCGAGAACACTGATGGATAATGTTTTCTGTGTCTTTAGGAAAAGCCTCTATCTTGTAAAGGTGTCTTAGTTTTGTTTATCCAGAACACTCTGTAGCTATTGTATATGTATGTACAAAAGCAATCATTTTTTCTATCTATTCACATTAATGAATTTAGAATAAGAAATGGACTTAAAAACTTTAGGGAGTCTTGGATAATTTTATCCTACACCATCCTACTCCCAATTTTATATTTGGGAAATTCAACCTGAACAATGAATATGTAGGGCAAAAACCAACTCAGGATTTGGCCACTGATTTTCTTCTGAAAAGAAATGCATTGAAATTTAAGGTATATATCAGCTTCTGCTCTGCCCTTAGTAGTTGGACAGATATCTAACGTGAAGGCTTGGAAACCAGTGCCATATAAAATGCCTGACCACAATTTAACAAATGGAGCAGCAAAATAAATGAATAATAATGACAGTAATAATAACAACACAGAGAAGGCTCTTCATACACACAGCAAGAGTATAGCTGGCAGTTTCATTATATTTCCTTCTATCTTGACTAACTTTTCTTTTGCTGAGAATGTTGTGTAATTCACATGGAGTGTTATGTTGTTTTTTACAAAAAATTCTGTCCAATACAGTAATGTGGCATGATTTTTTCAAGAGCAGCAGAAGGTAGCTTAGATGTCTTATTCGTAATTTTCAGTTGCTTCTCTCAGGACCTTAAATATATTTTGCATGTGAGAAATATTTAACTGCTAGAGTTGGCAGTTATTATTTTGTTGACAACAAAAGAATTCTTGAATGCTCCATGATCTTCCACCTTTCCAGCTGTTTGCCTTTCTTCCTCTGTTTGGGTCACTTCTTATAAGCTCATCAAAATAGGGAAGAGGTATTTATTTAAAATGATTCTCCCCATATATTTTAAGATAATAAATGAATTGGATTTTTATCTGCAAGCTGTGTTGGTAATTCTGAAGGCTGCAGAGTTGGAGCTATCTAGGTGGACTGGTGCTTCCTAAATCTGGCAACATTAATCTGAGTTGAGGTGTCGACTTTTTCAAGCAGCAAAAGTGATTTAGATATATAGAAAGTCAATGAGAACCACCAGATCAGGAGATCAAGTTACTTTCCAGCTCTAGGATTATGATTCTAAACTATCAGCCTATGGTAGAGTTCATTTTAAGATGTAAAATTTTGCTGTGATGCTCCGGTTTTGAGCTCCCTTTCATGGGAGAGTGCCTAATTTCCCAGGCGTTACAATGTTTTAGCACAGGTACCTCTAAGGACATCTTGTGAAGAAAGTTTTAAATGACTAACAGGAAAACTATGCTGAGTTTATTAGTCACTGTGTCTTGTAAATGCTATAATAATTCATTTTAGTGAATAATTTCAAGGTTTAAACTCCTGATATACCAGCAGCTGAAGGTATGAGAGGGAGATGGGGATAACCTAGAAAGATAGGCAAAATTATGTAGTAACTTTCACAATTTGGGGTTATAAAGTACTCTGATCTCTCAAGCTAGCCACTGTAAGTCTACCTTTGCCTGGATTGAATGTGTTACTTCATCATCAGACATCTTAAAAAGGGTTTGAAGAAAAATTTCAATTTGGTCTGAAAACCATCTCAAACAGTGTCAGAGATGTGATTTTTACTCAAAACCTTGGCATGCCATTGCCCATACTCCTCCTCTGACACGCTTACAATACTACCTTGCTTTACTGTGGTGCTAGAGTTCATGATTTGCCTTTCTTTTACAGAGTCAGTTTTTTAAATGCTTGCATTGTTCCTTTTTTGTTTGATTGCTACATTCAATTAAATTAAAGTAGAAACCAGGTTCTCATCTGACCATCTGAGTTCTGTGAATAATTTCCTGTGAGGCTCTCAGACATTAATTTAAGACTTTAGTCAAAGCTTTTCTTTGCAAGCAACAAAAAATAAATATGAGTAATTTAATTTGAGAAAGGATTTGAAAACAAAGATATTCTATATCACCAAGGAGACTCAAGATCTAATGTTAGAGCCTATGAAGCCAAAACAAGCCTGAAACCATGTCACAGAATGATTCTCATGGTAGTACTATGAGTCTTACATTAATATCACCCATACTAGACAGTGGATTTACTGTTACCTGAATGGCTCCCTTGCAAACATGATTTACTTATCCCTTCTACATAGCTAGTTCCTGAATCCAGACTTAAACCAATATACAAGTTTATGTCCCTATACTTTAATACATTTAAGAAAAGAGGACAAGGAAATTAGTATTTGGGTTCCTTTTTTTGTTTTGCTTCCTTTTTAAGGGGGAATGTTTCCTAGATATAGAAAGGGGGGAAACTTTTTTAGATATAGAAAAGAATATATGATTTTGGGTAGAAAATAGTCTACTCTAGACATCTTTTGTTTAAATTCAACATAAAACCTTTTTCAGAAACAGTAGAAATATTTCCCCAACTATCATAATGCATCTATACCTTATACAACAAATGATACACTTCTGTTTTATAAGAAATTCTATTTTAGACAGGATGCTTTTGTCTGTGAGTGACAAAGAACTCCACTTCACTGGCATGAGATTAATTAATTTTTACTTTTATGTAGCAATAAACGTAGTGATAAAGCAGTTTGTTTAGTAGTTCAGTGAGTCAAGAGAGAAGGAGAGGGAGAGTGAGAGAGGGAAGGACAGAGAAAAAGAACAGTTTCATATCTTTGACCAGGACTATAATTTTTTTGCATATGCCTAAATTAATCACCAGCAAAGGACGTGGAGTTACACTAATTGGGTTTCACCCACTTGGGACACTAGAGGGCTCATCTTTCCTGAGCATATTGTTGTTCAGTAAGTAGCAGTCAGAGTTCTGAAATGTAGAATGACATCTTTGCAGGCAGTGTCTGCCACTTTTAATGGTACACTTTTTTTTTTCAGTTTTCTAATATGTAAAAGAAAGAGAGTTAACTAAAATTTTCTCTAAAGTTTCTTACATATTTAAGCAGGCTCATTTAAGAAAAATACAAAAATACAATCTTTAAAAGTCATTAAAATTTAATACGGAATATAGACACATAATTCCAATTCAAAGCAGAGTGAGATATAGACTTTATAGAGGTACAGGTTATAATGAGATTATATTAATGATGGAGTATATTAATTGCCTGTATATTATATACCATCAAGGATATGGTATGAAAATCTTACAGGATTTTAAAAATCACTGACTCTGATTAGATTGAAAGAATGTTTTTATTCCTTCCATTTTAAAATTTATAAAATAACTAATGGCAAAAAGATTTTGGGGGTTTATTTTTTCTACGAGTCTTTTTATTAGAATTTCCTCTTATACACACCCAAAGAATCTAACTCACGTTGCAGATTCTTTACAATAAAATTATTTGGTTTTGATTAGGAGATATCACATTTTGTATTTTGGTATCAAATACTTCTGAGTTTGTTTTAACTTAAAAATAATAAATCCATTCCTCGCAAGTTTTGTAAAAGGCTTTAGAGTTTGCAAACTGCTTTCCCATACACTGTCTCATGCACTCTGAAATGCCACACTGTAAGGTTGATAAGTTAATCTTTTTTGTAGATAGGGGACACAAATGAAGCATCTAGTCATATAACTCACAGAAATGAGTGATCAGGACCCAAATTATCTGACTCTCAGTCCAGTGCTCATTGTGTCACATAAGTCTTTATTCCCAAGATGAAACTATGTTCAATTCCAAAGGCTTCGATTTGATTAAAAATTCAGGAATGGCTGCCTTTGGATGGGACTTAGCTTTTCTAACACAGTGTCCAAAAGTCAATTATTTATTTTCTACTTTGAAAACAAGGTAAACTAGTAATTTTCCTTGAAGAGAATGTTAAATCAGTGAAAATAATGTTTAACAAAATAAAACCTCTAAAATTCACCAAGATGAATACTGGCATAGTAATGTAGTAGGATGGAAAGTATTTTAGTTTGATTAATAAAAGACTGGGATTAATGCCAGATTTCTGACCATGTGACCCTTAAGGAAGTAATCTTCTTTTCATAGGCTTCAACACTATTAGAAAAAATAATATTTAAAGTCCCCTCTAACTCTCTTATGCTGTTTTCTTAGGTATTACTTTTGAATAAGTGAGATTAAAGAATCATAGAATATGTAAACAAAAAGGGAGCTGGATCATTATATATTTCAAGCATTGTTTTTCCAAATAAGGATACCTTAGTTTGGGGGGTTTGAAGCGGTAAGTGACTGACCAATAGCCACATACAAAATTAGCATGCTTTATGCGTCTTTTTATAGCTGGCAGAAGCAGCCTTATTTTATATTAGGTGCTACTGGTTCTTCTCTCTAGACTAGATTTCAAAGATGGCAAAACCAGTCTGAGATAAAAGTTGTTAGCCTATTAGTAAGTTTTTATTACTAGGAATTTGGTCCAGGAGTTCTACCTCTAAGCAGCTAGCCAACTATGTGGCCTTGGACAAATGACTTAGTTGTTTTCAGTGTCCTCATCTGTAACACAAGAGATTAGATAAAGTGCTCAGATGATAACAGTTTTAAAATAAGAACTACATTTATCAACATGTTTATTTAATAAGCATCTATTCAGAGCCCAATATATGCCTGGATTATCCTTAACACGGACACTCTAAGCACTGACTTTGCAGAGGCACACAAAACACACAAGTTTCCTGTCCTCAAGGTAGATACAATCTCCTCAGAAAAAGAAGGAAATTTCTTTGAAAAAAGATGAAGGAAGAAATAAGATAGTTTGGTAGTCCCATGCTGGACATGAGGGGAACTAAAATGCATAGGCCAAAGATCTGTGATCTCATGAAGATTTAAAAACTATGAGCAGATAGAAATTCAAAGCAGGCAGGTACTACATGGCTTTTGTACAACAATGTATGGCAAACACCTAGCACATGCCTGCAGATAGTAAACACAAAATAAAATATTAACAAATGAATAAATGGAAGAGATGATAATATTTACATTTGAATTTAAATGTTTATGATCACAATTGTGATTTCTATATTTATGATTCCTCATATTAAGTAAATAAATTGTTGAAAGTGTTAGTAAAACTTTAAAAAGGGTAACTCGAGTGCTTGAAAAGTCAAATTGAAGAACAGAATAAATGACTATTTTTCATATTATTTTTGATCCATATCTATTTTTACGTTTTATTCCCTTTTATAAAAATATGGATGTTTTAGGAAAGATTTTTTTAAAAAATTCATTCCAAGCCACATTTTGTCTTGGCAGAGGAAAAAGTACCTTCTGATGATGAAAAATATAAACCCTAAGGAATGAATTTTTAACTCAAAGACCATAGTATTAACATTATAGGAAATTTGTTTTGCACATTTGCAAAGCATACAGACAGTATTTCTCTTGTGATAACTGAGATTGCTATAAATAGTGAATCATCTTTGGTACAGGATTATAAAAGTCATTTTGTATATTTAAAAGTTTCAAGTACATGAATAAAGAAGAAAAATGGAATAAGAATAAACATTAAGCTATCATTGTTCTTAGGATTCTGTGCAAATTATAAAGTGTGAAAGCAGAGGTCAAGTAGGGAAAAATCTCAGAGATCTGTCATGAAACTTATTTTCACTGTATTCTCTCTTATTTGCAATAAAAGGAATACTTAATATTTTAAGGCAATTACAGAAAATTAAAAGGTAATTATATGCAATATAATAATATATGTGTATGCTTAAGTAATAGTTTTCTTACAAAGAAAATACCTGGTCAAAAGTTTTTTAAAAGAAAAAGCAAAATCTCTCACCCCTGGAAAATCTTAGCAACTTTTACCAATCAGAATACCAGAATACACATATTTTTTTTAGTATTTATTTTTTGTGGGTACATAGTAGGCATATATATAGTCTTTATTTCAGCTTCATGCTTGAAGGATATTTCTGCTAGAGATACTATTCTAGGGTAAAAGTTTTTATTTTATTTTATTTAATATGTCATACCACGCTCTCCTGGCCTGTAAGCTTTCCACTGAAGTCTTCTGCCAAATGTATTGGAGCTCCTTTGTATTTTTATTCTTGCTGCTTTTAGGATACTTTTTAAAAATCTTTGACTATTTGGGGTTTGATTGTTAACTGTCTTGAGGTAATGTATTTTGGGTTAAGTATGCTTGGTGTTCTAGAACCTTCTTTTACTTGAATATTGATAACTTTCTCTAGGTTGAGAAGTTCTCGGTTATTATCCCTTTGAATAAACTTTTACCCGTATCTCTCTTTCTACCTTTGCTTTAAGGCCACTGATTCTTAGATTTGCTCTTTTGAAGACATTTTCTAGATTGTGTAGGTATGCTTTATTTTTTCTTTTTCTTTTTTCTTTTGTCTCCTCTGACTGTGTATTTTCAAACAGCCTGTCTTCAAGCTCACTCATTCTTTCTTCTGCTTGATGAACTCTGCTGGCAAGAGAGTCTGAGGTATACTTCATTACACAACTACATTTTCAGCTCCAGAATTTCTGCTTGATTCTTTTGAATTATTTCAACCCCTTTGTTAAATTTATCTGATAGGATTCTGAATTACTTCTCTGTTCTAGCTTGAATTTTGTTGAGTTTCCTCAAAATGACTATTTTGACTTCTCTGTTTAAGAGGTCTCCTATCTCTCTCCCTCCAGGATTGGTCCCTTGTGTCTTATTTATAAACTTGACCCTTATTTGTAAGGTCATGTTTTTATGAATGGTCTTGATGCTTGTTCATGTTCATCAGTGTCTGGGCATTGAAGGGTGAAGAGTTTATTATAGTCTTAACAATCTGGGCTTGTCTGTACACATCCTTCTTGGAAATGCTTTCCAGGTGTTTGAAGGGACTTGTGTGTTCTAAGCTAAGTTTTCAGTCCCTGTAGCCATATCTGCAATGGGAGAACCCCATAATATTGTTTTGGCCATTGCTAACTCTTAAATTGTACCAACTTGGTTGTCTTGGATACAAACTGAAAGATTCTCTGGATTACCAGGCAGAGACTCTTGTTCTCTTTCCTTTCTTTCTCCCACATAAATAAAATGGCTGTCCCTGGGCTAAGCAGCCTGGAGCTAGGCAAGGGGTGACACAAGCACCCCAGTGGCCACCACCACTGGGACTGCACTGGGTTAGACCTGAAGCCAGCCTGATGCTAAGTCTCATCCAAGGCCCATGGTAACCACTGCCTATTACCTATGTTCATTGAAGGCAGTAGGGTTCTACAACCACCAGATGGCAAAGCCAACCATGCTTCATGTCCTTCCCTTTAGAGTGGTGAGAGTTCTCCCTGGACCAAGGTGGATCCTGAGATGTCATCAGGGAGGCAGTGACTGGTACTGGAAACCACAGATATCTAACTGGTGCTGTAGTCTACTGCAGTTGAAATGGCACCAAGTCACAAGACAAAGTCCTTCCGACTCTTCACTTCTACCACAAACAGAGGAGTCTCTCCACATGGCCACCACCACCCCAGTCCCACAGAAAGTACTGTCTGGCTACTGCTGATGTTCACTTGAGGCCTAACGTCTCTTTAGTCATCTTGTGGTGAATGCTGCTAGACCTGGGACTCTCTCTTCAGGGAAGTGGACTTCCCTTTCTTCTAGGACAGACCCAGAAATGCCATCCAAAAGTCAATGCCTAGAATCTGAGACTCCAGCAGCCCTCTCGGTGTTTTACCCCACTGGGATCAAGGTGGTATGTAAGCTGCAAGGCAGGTTCCCCTTTTCCTTTTCCCCTCTTTTTTTTCAAGCAGAAGGAGTCTCTTTCTGTAGCTATCACAGGTGGGAATGTGCTTGGTTACACCTGCACATTTGACCCCTTGAGACCCCAATAATAGGCAGGAATACTCAAACAGAACTCTGTGGGCATTGGGTGAGACTCAGAAAAATGCTGGGTTACTCAACAATATCCACAGAGAATACTATTTGGGTTGTGCTGCCTATTGTTGGGGTCTCAAGTGGCCTTTAACCAGCAGATTATAAATCCTGCCAGGACTGGCTCTTTCCCTTCAAGGAAGTAGGTTCCCTTCAAGGAAGTAGGTTCCCTTCAGGAGTAGAGCTTGTCTAGAAATGTCATCCAGTGGCCAGCATCTGGAATGGTGGCCTCAAGACTCTTTCAGGTTACCCTATCTTACTGTGACTGAGCTGTTATTCAAACGGAAATACGAAGTCATCCTTACTCTTCCCTCTCCTCTCCTCAAACAGAGGAACAGTTGTCTCTTCCAGAGCAATGAGATGCTCTTCTTGGGGTTGGGGGAATGATGGCATGAGCACCTCCATGGCCACCATCATTCGCTCTGAACCAAGACTTGCCTAGGAACTGTAGTCCTTGTGGCCTTGACGGCTTTTCAAGTTTATTTAGCACCCGAGAATGCCTTTGCCACGATGGTGAAGCTTGCTATAACTCAGGTTCTGACTGCTGGGGTAGGCAATTCACCTCAGGGTAGGACTGATCCAAATTCTCCCGCTGTGTGTGCCAGCTGAGTTCTGCCTATTGTTGATATCTGCTGTGTCAAGGCAGCACTGAATTCCAATGGAAAGCTCCACAATTACTGCATTCTCCCTCTCCAAAGGGCACAGATCAGCTCTCCACATCATGTGGGACTGCTGTAGTATGGGGGAGGGGTCCTGATATGATTTGAATTTGTGTACCTGCTCAAATCTCATGTCGAATTGGAGGAGGTGCCTGGTAGGAGGTGACTGGATCATGGGGGCAGATTTCTCCCTTGCTGTTCTTGTCATAGTGAGTAAGTTCTCAGGGGATCTGATCCTTTAAAAAAGTGTGGCACCTCCCATCTCCTGCTCTCTCTCCTGCTACCATGTGAAGGTGTTTGCTTCCTCTTTGCCTTTTGTTATGATTGTAAGTTTCCTGAGGCTTCCCAGTCATGCTTCCCATTAAGTCTGCAGAATTATGACTCAATTAAAACCTATTTTCTTTATAAACTACCCAGTCTCAGGTACTTCTTTATAGCAGTTTGAAAACAGACTTATACAGGTGGCATCAGCAACTCAAGACTGTCTTTCCTACCCTCTTCAGTGCCTTTCAGTGATATGACGTAATAGCTAGGTACTGCAATCACTCACTTGAGTTTTGGTTCTTATGAAGGTGCTTTCTTGTGCAGGTAGTCTTCAGTTTGGTTGTTTTGTGGGAGGACATTCTGTGAAGGTTCCTCTTCAGCCATCTTGCTCTGCCTCTATTCTCTACATATATAGCTTTTAAAAATTATATGTAAAAATCTATAAAAGGGGGCTGTGGAGTGAACATAAATTATTTTTGAGCCATTTACCTTTTCCATATTCTGTGCAATCTAGTTATTATAGACAATTTGAAACCTTGATATTAACCATTTAATTAACACTTTAAAAACTTCAAATGCCTTAAAAACTAAGGCATATGCATGTAGGTGTATGTGTACAGGGAGCTCTATGTGTATATAATGCTTCATCTTGAGTTTTTAAGACACTAAGTTCTCCTAAGCCATAAGTTAAAAGGAATTCAAATTTTATTATTAGACTTATCAAAACACATATGTCAGACAATGTAAGTGAAGCATTCCAAAGCATATTAGAATTGAGATTAAGCCCATTTTCTTTCCAATAGGATACCATTATCATTTCCATTTTAAAGTATTTATTAAAATCAAGATTATATGGAGTACTTGCCCCAAATCTCATATCAGAATTTTTTAATTGTTTCAATTTAATGTAGGCATATATATAAGGCATCATCATAGGCAATATAGATGATACAGTGTTAGTCATGAGCTCACTGCATATTATTTTTTACCTGTATCTTTATCTATAAATTTTATCTCTTCTTTTTCCATTTCACCAGTGAAATTCATTGCATCTCCTACCTTTCAAACTGGCCACAGTAGGATTGAGTGTAGCTTAATATCTAGGTCACCTGGAAGAGGAAGGTCTACAATCTCTAGACTTCATATCCTGTGTTGTGTTGTCTTTATAGCAAGATAACAAAAGGAAGCAAACAACAATACCCAACATTTAATACAGAGAAATATAACATACCTTTATTAAGCTAAGAAAAATTTAAGCAAAGTGTAGAGCAAGTTATATGTATTAATATACTACATGAAAAAATCATAAATGACATTAAAACTGATATGGTTGGTTACATTTGATTTTTATATCTGCAAATGTGAACTTGTCCTAATACATACCAATACAGAAAAAGACATGTTCTAATAACATTTACTCAGGATTTGACTTCACATGTATTTTTCTGCCAAGCACTTCCATTTGCTGAAATAAAACAGCTTATGATGCACCTTCAAGCTAATATTTTTTAAAAGCTCAAAAAATATTAATGCAAATGTTAATTTGTGACAAGATGGAGTAACACAGCTAAAATGCATGTTTATACCTTAACTGTAAAGTGGGACAAAATGTATAAAATTGTGCAGAACTGTGATCCCTGAGGAAAGAAAAACAGCAAAGTAAGCCATAAAAATTTCTCTGGCTTAATGCCTGTAAGAGTATTATGTCCAATCTTCTGTAAGAGTATTATATCCAATTTTCAACTAGGAAAAAGAAACTATACAGAGTCTAATGTTCCAACTACATCAAGGACAGAATTTGGTCCTATGAACAGAGATAAACATTTACAATGG
Source organism: Callithrix jacchus (assembly GCF_049354715.1). Lineage (NCBI taxonomy): Eukaryota > Metazoa > Chordata > Mammalia > Primates > Cebidae > Callithrix > Callithrix jacchus. The sequence goes on along the minus strand of NC_133516.1, from coordinate 19,986,897 downwards.
CAACGTCCAGGATTTGAGAGAAGATTTTCAGAAAAACAGAATGGCACAGATGGAGACAGGGCTGAGGAGATCTGCAAAGAAGATTTCTTGAGTCTTCAGGAGAGTGTGATCTATGGATTAATAAGAGCAAACAACCATGGGGAAAGGAGAAAACCACACAAAGGGGAAGGGAGAACAATAACATCACACAAGGGCCTGGAAATAAGTCAACTAACAGCCTGACCAGAAATAACTTATACAGGAAAATGTATAATATCCTCAGAAGGATACCACCTTAGAAGGATGGCTAAGTTAATTTTAGATTAAAACTTTCTCTGGATCTTCCCTAAGAAAGCTTACAAGTAAGCACAAAGTGTCCATTATGTTCTAGGAACTTAACTAAACACTTGAAAAATCCAACAGTCTAAAAAGAATACAAAAACAGAGAATTATGACCCCTCAATTAATTTCCAGAGTTGAGCCAGTTTACAGACCCAGAACCCCTTGAATGAAGGGTAGACAGGTCCCCTTGAGGAAGGACCCCACTACATTGTTGACAATTTATGCAGTGAATCTTTCTCCTTCTCCAAGGAGACTTCCAGGCTTTTACCAGGGTAACTGCACTGGGGAAAGGGAAATGATCAGACATTTCAGGAACTGTTGGACACTGGTTCTGAGCTGACACTGATTCCAGGGGACCCAAAACTTAATTGGTGGCCCTTCAGTTAAAGTAGGGACTTATGGAGGTAAGGTAATCAAAGGCGTTTTCGCTCAGTTCCAACTCACAAAGGGTTCAGTGGGTCCCCAGATTCAACCTGTGGTCATTTCCCCAGTGTCAGATGCTTACTTGGCATAGACATATTTAGCAGGTGACAGAACACCCACATTGGTCCCCTGACTGGTAGGATGAGGGCTATTATAGTGGGAAAGGCCAAATGAAAGCCATTAGAGCTGCTTCTACATGGAAAATTAGTAAATCAAAACCAATAATGCATCCCTGGAGGGATTGCAGAGATTAGTGCCACCGTAAAGGACTTGAAAGACACAGGGGTGATGATTCCCATCACATCCTTGTTCAACTCTCCCATTTGGCCTGTGCAGAAGACAAATGGATATTGAAGAATAATAGTGGATTATCATAAGCTTAACCAAATGGTGACTCTAATTGCAGCTGCTACCAGATGTAGTTTCATTGCTTGAGCAAATTAACGCATCTCCTGGTACCTGGTATGCAGCCATCGACTTGGCAAATGCCTTTTTCTCCAGACCTGTCCATAAAGCCTACCAGAAGCAATTTGCGTTCAGCTGGCAAGGCCAGCAATATACCTTTACTGTCCTGCCTCATGGACATATCAACTCTTCAGCTTTGTGTTATAATCATATTTGGAGAGAGCTTCATCACTTTTCACATCTGCAAGATTTCACCCTGGTCCATTACACTGATGACATGATGTTGATTGGATACAGTGAGTAAGAAGTAGCAAACACACTGGACTTATGGGTGAGACATTTGCCTGGCAGATGACAGGAAAGAAATCTGACTAAATTTCAGGGACTTTCTACCTCAGTTAAATTCCTAGGAGTGTAGTGCTGTGGGGCCTGTCAAGATATTCCTTCTAAGGCAAAGGATAAGTTGCTGTATTTGGCTCCTCCTACAACCAAGAAAGAGACAAAATGCCAAGTTGGCCTATTTGGATTTTGGAGGGAACGCATTCCTCATTTGGGTGTGTTACTCCAGCCTATTTGTTGGGTGACCACACTGCCAGTTTTGAGTATGGTCCAGAACAGGAGAAGGCTCTACAACAGGTCCAGGCTGCTGTGCAAGCCACATGGGCCATGTGACCCAGCAGATTCAATCTTGCTTGAGGTGTCAGTGGCAGATAGGGATGCTGTTTGGAGCCTTTGGCAGGCCCCCATGGGTGAATGACAGAGGAGGCCTCTAGGATTTTGGAGCAAGGACCTGCCATCTTCTGCAGTAACTACTACCCTTTTGAGAGACAGCTTTTGGCCTGTTACTGGGCTTTGGTGGAAATTGACTGTGTGACTACAGGTCATCAAATCACCATGTGACCTGAACTGCCTATCATGAGCTAGTGCATTCTGACCCGTGTAGCCATAAAGTGCGTCATTCTCTATCAGCATTCCATCATCACCTGGAAGTGGTATATATGTGACTGGGCTCCAGGAGGTTCTGAAGTCACAAGTAAGTTACATGAGGAAGTGGCTCAAATGCCCTTGGTCTCCACTCCTGTCATTCCACCTTCTCTTCTCCAGCCTGCACTGAGGGCCTCATGGGGGGTTCCCTATAATCAGTTGACAGAGGAAGAGAAGACTAGGGCTTGGTTCACAGATGGTTCTGCATGATATGCAGGCATCACCCGAAAGTGGACAGTTGCAGCACTACAGCCCCTTTCTAGGACATCCCTGAGGACAGTGCTGGAGGAAAATCTTCCCATGGGGCAGAACTTCAAGCAACACACCAGGCTGAGTCTTTGCATGGAAAGAGAAATGACCAGATATGCCATTATAATCCATATGTTATATGCTGTAGCCAATGGATTGACTGGATGGTCAGGGACTTGGAAGAAGCAAAATTGGAAAATTGGTGATAAAGAAATTTGGGGAAGAGGTATGTGGATGGACCCCTCTGAGTGGTTGAAAACTGTGAAGATATTTGTATCCCATGCGAGTGCTCACCAAAGGATGACCTCAGGAGAGGAGGATTTTAATAATCAAGTGGATAAAATGACTCATTCTGTGGACACCACTCAACCTTTTTCCCCAGTCACCCCTCTCATCACCCAATGGGTCCATGAACAAAGCAGCCCAGGGAGGGGTCCAGGGTGGGGTTATGCATGGATTCAGCAATGTGGATTCCCACTCACCAAGGCTGAGCCAGCTACAGCCACTGCTGAGTGCCCAATTTGCCAGCAGGAGGGAGCAACAGTGAGCCCTCGATATGGCACCATCCTTGAGATGGTAAGTCAGATAAGTCAGCTACCTAATGGCAGGTTGATTATATTGGACCTCTTCCATCATGGAAAGGGCAGAGGTTTGTCCTCACTGGAAAAGACAGTAACTACAAATATGGGTTTGCCTATCTGCACGCAATGCTTCTGCCAATACTACCATCTGTAGATTCACAGAATCCATTATACACGGTCAAGGTATTCTATACAGCATTGGCTCTGACCAAGGCACTGACTTTATGGCCAAAGCAGTGTGGCAATGGGCACATGCTCATGGAATTCACTGGTCTTACCATGTTTTCCATCAGCCTGAAGCACCTGGATTGATAGTATGGTGGAATAGCCTTTTGAAGTCACAGTTACAATGCCAATTAGTTAACAACACTTTACTGGGTTGGGGCAAGGTTCTCCAGAAGATGATGTATGCTCTGAATCACTGTCCAATATATAGTACTGTTTCTCCCATAGCCAGGATTCACAGGTCCAGGAATCAAGAGGTGTAAATGGAAGTGACACCCACTACAATCACCCCTAGCAATCTACTGACAAAATTTTTGCCTTCTGTTCCCACAGTATTACATTCTGCTGGCCTAGAGGTCTTAATTCCAGAGGGGAGAACACTGCCACCAGGAGACACAACAACAATTCCATTAAACTGGAAGTTAAGATTGCCACCTGGACACTTTGGGTTTCTCCTGTCTTTAAGTCAACAGGCTATGAAGGGAGTTACAGTGTTGGCTGGGGTGATTAATTCTGACTGTAAGATGAAATCAGTCAACTGCTCCACAATGGAGGTAAGGAAGAGTGTGCACAGAACTTAGGAGATCCATTGGAATGTCTCTTAGTATTACCATGCCCTGTGATTAAGGTCAGTGAGAAACTACAACAACCCAATCCAGGCAGGACTACAAATGGCCGAGACCCTCAGGAATGAAGGTTTGGGTCACTCCACCAGGAAAAAAAACCACCCATGACTTGCTGAGGTGCTTGCTGAAGACAAAAAGAATAGAGAATGGGTAGTAGAAGTTAGTCATCAATACCAGCTATGACCACGTGATCAGCTGCAGAAACTAAGACTAATTGTCATGAGTATTTCGTTCTTATTTTGTTAAAAACATATTTGTGCATGTATACACTGTAATAAGAAAACACCTTCATTTTATTTTCTTTCTCTTTTATCATGTGACATATGATTTACTGACTTCATATCAGCATTTAAGTATTGTTAATTTTATGTAATAGTATTTGGTTTGGGGATTGGTGCATTTCTGGTTGTATCAATGATAGTTGTATTATATTAGGAATAATTATGGCCTTTTTATTGTCTTTATTTGGAGATTATGTATGATCTCAGGAGATGTGTATGGATTCAAGTTGACAAGGGGTGGACTTGTCATGGTTAATAGTGTCAACATGATTGGATTGAAGGATACAAAGTATTCATCCTGGGTGTGTCTGTGAGGGTGTTGCCAAAGGAGATTAACATTTGAGTCAGTGGGCTGGGAAAAGCAGACCCACCCTTAATCTGGGTGGGTACAACCTAACCAGCTGCCAGCGTGGCTAGAATACAAGCAGGCAGAAAAATGGAAAGAGAGAGTGGCCTAATTTCCTGACCTACATCTTTCACCTGTGCTGGATGCTTCTTGCCCTCGGACTCCAAGTTCCTCACTTTTGTAACTTGGACTGGCTCTGCTTGCTCCTCAGTCTGCAGATGGCCTATCGTGGGACCTTGTGATTGTGTGAATGAATACTTAATAAAAAATTCCTTTACATAGATATTCCATTAATTTTGTCCCTCTAAGGAATCCTGACTAATCTAATATCATGTTGGATATCTTAAATATATATATAATAAAGTTTATTTTTAAAACACAAAAGGAAATTTAAAGGGAAAAAATTCAGTATTTGAAGTGAAATTTACATCAAATGGAATTAACTGTTCCATTGAACACTTCCATTAATTCCATGAATTCAATGGAATTAACTATTTAGACACTGTAGAAAAAATGCTTTAAACATACACACATTTACACACACAAATAAAACTTTAAAGTGAAGCACAGAGAGAAAAAAACTTTGAAAAATATGTAGAGAGCACTACGGTGTGTTACAATATCAAATGGCTTAAAACATAGTAATCAGAGACTGAGAGGGAGAAGAGAGTAGGAAAGAAAAAATATTTTTAAAATATTGAGCAAAATTGTCCAAATTTAATGAAAACTAAAAATTCAGAGATCAGTAATGCGTAAGCAAAATTAACACAAAGAAAATCATGCTAGGGCATAGAATAATGTCATGAAATTCAAAGATACAGAGAAAACTGTAAATGTAAATGGAGGAAAAAGAGACAGAGAAAAAAGATATATAAAGTACATAATATAATAATTCTTATTTATTATAAGAATAATGGACTTCTTGTAAAAATGTGAAAGTCAAAATATAATGTAGGAATGTCTTTAAAATACAAAAGAAATGACAAAACAGTAATATATTTCTTCAAACTTAGTGGTAAGATAACTTTCTCAAACACATAAAAATGAGGTAATGCATTGACATGATACCTAAATAACAACAACAAAATATTAAAGTAAGTTTTTCAGGCAAAAGTAAAATGATACTAAAGCTTCACTATAAGTTTGATGTTTGTTCCTGCTTCAATTTTAACAGCATACATGAAGCTTTGATGAGAACGCTTCATATGAATGTCTTATTCTTCTTAGGGCCTCAAACTATATCCTATTCGGACAGCTTGTAACCAGTTAGTTTGAGTTTATTTTGGTGAAAAAATTTTTATGAATCTATGCATAAGTTTTTCATAATATGAATTTTCCATAAACTTTTGGAAGACTTCTCAATGATATAGGTAAAATGTATAATAACAAAAGGATTGCTTATATACTGTTGATAGGGGTGTAAATGAGTTTGGCCATTGTGGAAGAGTGTGGCAACTCTTCAAGGACCTAAAGAGAGAAACACCATTAGACCCAGCAATCTCATTAGTGGGTATATAGCCAAGGAATATAAATTATTCTATTATAAAGACATATGCACATGTACATTCATTGCAGCACTTTTCACAATAGCAAAGACATGGAATCAACTTAAATGCCCATCAATGATAGGCTGGATAAAGAAAATGTTGCACACATACACCATGGAATACTATGCAGCTATAAAAAAAATGAAATCATATCCTTTACAGGATGTAGATGGAGCTGGAGGCCATTATCCTTAAAAACCTAACAAGGGAACAGAAAACCAAATATTACATGTTCTCACTTATAATTGGGAGCTAAATAATGAGAACACATGGACACATAGAGGGGAACCACACACACTGGGGTCTACTGGAGGTTGGGGGGTAGGAGAGAGAGGATCAAGAAGAATAACTAATGGGTACTAGGCTTAATACCTGGGCAATGATGTAATCTGTACAACAAACTCCCATGACACAAGTCTACCTATGTAACAAACTACACTTCTACCCCTGAACTTAAAATAAATGTTTAAAGAAGAATAAGGAGAAACTAAAAGCATACTGATATTATTACCTTGTCGTGAAAAGTAAAATATTATTGAATGTAGACTATATTACATAAACATGCATATTTTAGTTTGTAGAAAAACAACTTAAAAATAAAACAAAGGGGTATGGCTAATAAGCCTGTAATGAGAGGCTATATAAATATCAAAAAGGTGGAGTCTGAATAATAAATACTACTGAGAAAAGAGTAAAATTTTATCATGCTAGACAGTTCACTTCATCAAGAGAACTAAACAATCCCAAATATATTTTTACATAAATTGGTGCTTTATTTTAACCATAACACACATGTGGAAACAAAAAGGAGAAGTAAATCCAGAATGATAGTTGAAGTTTACAGACTTTTCTGTAACTAATTAACATGGCATGCAAATAGAAAATTCATAATATTGTGGGACACTGAACAACTTTATCCATTTGACCAAAATCTCCTTTATAGGTTACTCTACCCCAATATAAAAGAAACGAAGCTTTTCATGTGTACATGAAACATTCACTACGTCTTATTATTGGCCATAAAACAAACTTCAATAAACTTTAACTCTTTAAGTCTTACAAAATACATTCTCTGGTCATAACAAAATGAAAGTAGAAATCTCTTTTAGAAAGATAACTGAAATGTCCTTAAATACTTGGAAGTCAAACAATACCTTTATATATAACTCATGAATATAGGAAGAAATCACAGATATCATTAAAGATGATACTACATTGGATTAGAATAAAAACCCAACATAAAAATTTGTAGAATAAAGCAGTAAGTAGAGGAAAACTTATAGCATTAAAATACATATATTAGTAAAGAAAAAGTCCCAATATAAATGGCACAAACTTCCACCACAAGAAATTAGAAAGATAAAAATGATATATTAAGTAAGCAAAATAAAAAATATAATAACTAATAACTATATGGCATTGTAGAAAAAGAGGGTTTGTAGAAGGGAGGATGCAAATGACTTGGAAGGTGCTGCTTTCATCCTGCACAGCACACTGGGGATTATTCCCAATGTTGCCACCTGTACATGTGCATGGAGTTGGAAAAGGTCCAACATTTTCAAAAGTCAGGAGAAAAAATAATCACTAAAACTCTGTCTTTATTTTTATGCCGTAAGGCTTACCCTCCATGGTAGAGATGATTCCTACCCAACACTCTCCTCCTGCAGCTGCCCTGTCCTATTCCAGCCCTGTTGCAGCCTAAATAACAAGACATTTCATGGTACCCTGTTTCCATGAGGCAGTTTTGAAACCATTTGTCAAGCAACTGCATTTCTGTTTGTTCAGTATCTTCTGAATGTGTTTGTGAAGGACTTAGCAACCTTCGAAAATAAATTCAGAGTCATGTTATGTAACTGTCTTTTTTTTTTTTTTTTTTTTAGTGGATGCAATTGTTACATTGGACACACTGTAAGCAAAACAAAGAATTGTCTAAAGAAATCACAACTTGGGGCAATCAAGTCAGCATAACTGTGTGTCCCATCTGACTGCATCCAAATTTAGAAGCTTTCCTTTTAAAGACAGAATTTTATTTGTAGCTATTTTCATGTTCCTACAAAAGAAACATCCATGAATCCTTTCATGAGTATTCAATATAACCCCATGGTGATATCTGAAATATGTATGACAGTCTACGGCAAACCACCCCATCTCGTCTGAAATATGTACGACAGTTGAAAAGTGCCTCTCTTGAGTAGGCAATACGCTGACCTTGAGAATGCATTGTGGGAAACATAACAGAAAATAATTCCAATCTTTTGTTTTAGATGTTTACAGTGGAAGTGCCAAAGCAATCCTTTTTCCTTTTTGAGATGGAGTCTGGCTCTGTTGCCCAGGCTGGAGTGCCATGGTGCTATCTCGGCACACTGCAACCTCCACTTTCCAGGTTCAAGCGAATTCTCCTGCCTCAGCTCCCTGGGTAGCTGGGATTACAGGTGCCTGCCACTATGCCTGGCTAAATTTTGTATTTTTAGTAGGGTAAGGTTTCATCATGTTAGTCAGGCTGATCTTGAACTCCTGACCTCAGGTGATTCACCCGCTTTGGCCTCCCAGAATGCTGGGATTACAGGCGTGAGCCAACTGTCACTATAAACTGCACATATACAGAAATAGAGTTTACTCAGTTTTAATAATGAAAAGAAGACATGCCCAAAGTCATACAATTAGTAAATTATAGAGCCAGAGTGAGAAAGCTGGCAGTCTTCTTTCAGAGCCTACAGGCTCAACTTCTACAGTATTCTGCCTCGCATTGACCACAGTTCTAACTTCTGTCATGTCTTATTACTCTGTGCACTGAACAATGGCTAAATGTGTCTAGATCTCTCTTTCCAACAGAAAAGGTAATGTATGTAAAGAGCTACTTAGAATAGTGCCTGACAAAAAAGTTTAATATACGATAGTTAAAATTAACATAATTATTAAAATTGAGAAAGACAAATTTATGTCTGACAATACTGAGAAGAGCCTAAACAAAGGGATTTAAAATATAAGAAGAATTTTGGTGGTTAAAATTTAGGAGGAAGACTAGCAAAGGTTGGATTCAAATACACGGAGGTAGAAGGGAGGAGGTTGGGCTTGCAAGAACTGTGGCTGAGTTGAAGGGTGAGTGCTGGGAGAACTCAGCACAAATAGAAGAGAATTTGTGTGTTCCATTCACAGTGGAAAAGCCATTGACAGGCTTCTCAGAAGGGAATGGACTTGAATACGTGCACTTTACAAAAAATATCTTTGGAAGTGGAGTGGAGGGTGAGTTGGAGAGAGGGAATAGTAGGAAAACCAGTAAGGAGATATATAGCTAGCTGTCCGTGATAAAAGACTGACACGTGTAGAGTGCTCATTATATGCCAACCACTATTCTGAGTTCATTTAACCTCTCAACTAATTTACGTTACATAATAAAATTGTAGCATAACTAGGTACTAATGCAAGTTTCCACTTCACTCTCAAAACTGACCTGCTTTGCACTATAGATTTTATGAGTCGCCCCACTCATGCAGCACTTTTTTCCTGAGTAAGGGTAGCAGGAGGCAATAAAGTGAAACTGCTATAGGGCAGCAACTACAGTATTCAGTTGATGTGTTGAGAAGGCTTGGAAGACAGGAACCTCGAATAGCTCTAGGTCTCCTCTGAAAATGGTTCTTTTATCAGTTGTTCCTGATCATGGGAAGCGAAGATTGTTATAGCTGGAAGGTTCATTAGAGAATATCTAATCCAATAGATACACACACAATACTTTGCCTGCATGTGAACACGTATGAAGCATAAATAGTATTCCAGGAGATCGTAATACCCCCACCGCAACCTTGTATACAAACTTTACAATGTCCTTTTTTCCTGTGAAAAATAATATGTCATTGTTTTATCATATTATCAGGGTTAGGAGCCATTTTTCCGGGACAACTGATAATAAATAGTCCCAGAGAAGAAAAGTAAAAATTTTCACACAGTTAATGACAGAATCATAACTGAAGTCTAGTTTATCCTTTTTATTGTATCTAATAAAGACAACTTAAAATGTGCTTTTATAATTATTTTGACGTTAGATATAGTCCGCTACTCAGCCGTGGAAAAGATAAATATGATCATGAGATCCAAGGAGCCAGGGATTGGATTTGCTTTCTTTACAGTGTTTTCGGTGCAGAGAACAGAGCCTGACACATAACAGGCTAAGTTAACATTTGTTGGATGAATTAGTAAACGACATTACTTGATTAACTTCATTGTTGCAGTGTTAGATTTCTGTAAATAAAATATATTTTTCAACCACATGGTGGAGCCATTTTACAGATATTTGAAAAGTGGCGCTAAAGAGAAAACCATAGAAGCCACTCTGTCTTTTGAGAAAGTGATTTAAATGCAGAGTATGAAATAAAATACTTAGATAATGTATCCGGCTAATCTCTCACTTAGAAACCTATATGGAAAGTAGATTTGATACAGGACTCGAGCTGTGTATAAAAGATGGAAATGCGGCAATTATGCAGCTTTTTCCTATACTGATGTGCAGAGATTGTCCTCCAAATGACATTTGCTAGGTGCTGTTAGACACCCCACTACAGCATTCTCTTGGTCACTCAACACCTTTGGGAATAGCAAAAGTGTCCACAGGACAGCTGAACCAAGATAGAGAAGCTCCCTGATGTCTAAAAGCGCTGACGTGTGGGCTGCAAATGTCCCTGAAGGAGAAACAGTCACAACTTGTACTTCTCCAGATTTATGCATTTACTTCAGATTAAGATAAATAAAAGAACTGGGGATTAAGAGACGTAGAACATAGAGTTTCGTGGGATTTGATTATAAAGCTGGGGGAGGATAGTTAATGACGTCTATAACAGTGGATGATTTATTTAGTTTAGCTTTCCCATTCAGTAACGGGAAAGGGAACGAGTCAAATTTCACTATCTCTACTGCACACCATTTCAGAGTTGACATTCTGGTTGTCTTCTAATGCCACTAGATTCTCTCTCCACACTCATCCTATTCCTCTTTTCTTTTCTTTCTTCTTCTTTTCTTTCCTTTTGGAGATGGAGTCTCGCTCTGCCGCCCAGGCTGGAGTGTAATGACATGATCTTGGCTTACTGCAACCTCCGCATTCTGGATTCAAGCTATTCTTCTGCCTCAGCCTCCTAGGTAGCTGCAATTACAGGCACCCGCCACCATGCCCGGCTAATTTTTGTGTTTTTAGTAGAGAAGGAGTTTCACCATATTGGCCAGGTTGGTCTGAAACTCCTGACCTCCTGATCTGCCCACCTTGACCACCCAAACTGCTGGGATTACAGGTGTGAGCCAACATGGCCGGCCCCTATTCCAATTTTTAACACACACATACCCTTCCTCTTATACACACACATGCATATACAAACTCATAAATACTCAAGGTTCCAGCTGTGACCACCAGCCTCATCCTCTGCATTGTGCCCTAGGTTACAGGATGATATGTGACTAAGTATTAAAACACCACTTTCTATGTACATCTTTATGTAACTGACTTTAAGCCATTTTTTTCCTCTCCATTAAGTAACCTGACAGAGAGCCCATCTTTCTGAACCTTACTCAGACAGATATATCTTGAACTGGGATAGATAGTGAGACTATTTTTCTATTTTAAAATATCCTTGTCACACTAATGAAAAGAAGCAGAAAGACAACCCTAGGAAAGAGAATAGAACATAGCTGTCATAGACTCAAATTTGAAGATTTTCTTTACAGATTTTCTCAAAAGCCTGTTCTAAGCCCCTTGTCATACTTAAAAAAAAATCTTCTCTTTTAATTTTTCCATTTCCTAAACTCACAATTTTAATACAAACTTCTTTTCATTCCAAACACTAAGATAAACATGCCCAAATCCTGCTACATCGATCTAGTAATAATGGTTAAACATCCAAATTTATTTTTACCCAACCACGTAAAAATGGCATTTTTGTAATGTTTCACAATATTCATCTCATCAATGAAATCCTATTAACATTTTTGGGGTTTTGTCAACTCAACAAATTTCATTTAGGGAGAATTTGAGGGTGATGAGAAAGTTTTTGTGAATATGTGTTCATGTGCTTGTGAAATTTGACATGATTTAAATAAATTCATCTTCCTCTTTGAATATTTTACAAAAGAATATTAAAGGGTCACCTGGAGCTGTGACACTGCAACCTCTACCTCCTGGGTTCAAGCGATTCTCCTGCCTCAGCCTCCTGAATAGCAGGGATTACAGGTGCTCACCACCATAACCTGCTAATTTTTGCATTTTTAGGAGAGACAAGATTTCACCATGCTGGTCAGGCTGGTCTCAAACTCTTGACCTCTGGTGATCCCCCCACCTCTGCCTCCCAAAGTGCTGGAATTGCAGGTGTGAGCCACTGTGCCCAGTCCAAAAATGTTTTTTTAATGAACAGCTGTGCAGCAGGTAAAAAGCCAAACTACAGGCTAGCTAGTTTTTCAAAAAGAACCGTGAAAAGAGACAGCTAAGAAGAGCCCTCATGGGGACAACACAAACTCCAAAGATTAGTCTCAAAAACTACCTCTACATAGATTTAATTGGATCAGAATTAATTGTATCCTTTTTAGGCCCAGTGCTCTATTGAAAACAATAGAGCAATCAGCCAGCAATTTAAGAAGCCTCAGAGATGAGCGTAATACCATAACAACCAGTTTAACAAAAAGATGAGAAAGAGAAAGTCAAACGGAATCCTGCTAAAACTGCTATCATCTCTGGGTGGCTGTGCAGATGATCAAGGCTATACCCAGAGGGCAATATTAGAAAGTATACACTGATGGAGAAGTAGACCTTCCTAAAGTAATCCAGTCGTTTCACCAAACAAATTAAACAACAGCAAAGCAACCCTAGAAGAGAGTGAGGAGAATCAATATCCAGAATTAGAACAGTATACTACTTAAAATACCATATTTTCAACAAAGAATTATGAGACATATAAATAAACAGGACTGTATGACCCATACACAGTAGAAAAAAAAGGCAAGTTAAATTGCCCATGAGAGGATCTAGATGTAGGCTTTTACAAAGACTGAAGACTTCAAGGTAGGCATTAAAAATATATTGAATTAACTAAAGGAAATGATCTTTAAAAGCAAGGAAAGCTAAGATGGCAATATATGATCAAATAGTGAATATAATAAAGAGGCAGAAATTATAAAACATAATCTAATGAAAATTCCAAGATTGAAAAGTTTAATAACAATGAGATATTCAGTAGAGTAGATTTGAACTGGAAGAAAAAAATCAGTGAAGTATAAAGTGGACAGATACGGATTATATTATCTGGAGAACAGTGATAATAAATGATAAAAAGGAACAGCGCCAGAGAAATGTATAGCACCATAAACACACATAAGCACAATGAGTAGCAGAAGGAGAGGAGAGGAAGGAGGAAACAGAAAATATTACAAAAGGTATTAGCTGAAAGATTTCCAAATCTGAGGAAAAACATTAATTTACACAGTAAAGAAACTCAGCAAACACCAAGTAGGATAAATACCTTTACACACACATCGTAATAAAACTTCTATATGCCACAGACAAAGGTAATTTTAAAAGCAGCAAGAGAAAAATGATTCATCATGTACAAGGAAAACCTAATGAAAGAATTAGCTGGCTTTTTATTAGAAACAATGGAAGCTAGAAAGCAGTGAGGTAAACACACCAAAAGTAATAAAAGAAAAACATCAATTAAGAAACTTTTATCTAGAGAAACTATGCTTCAAAAATAGAGATGAATAAAGACATTCCCAGAAAAACAAAAATTGATAGAATTCTTTTCTTAAAGAACCAACTAGAAATACTAAAAGAAGTTTTTCAGGCTGAAAGCAAATGACCCCACACATGAATTCAAAGTCACGTGAAAAAATAGAGTAATGGTATAGGTTATCGTGTATTGGCAAAAAATAGCATAAATATTTAAATAACACATTTCTTTTTTGTTTCTTAACTGATTTCAAAAAACAATTGTATAAAATGCTAAGCATATGATGCAATGTTGAACCTATAACATATGCAAAAATATAATACATTTGGCAATAACAACATAAAGGAGGTATTTGGAGGCAAAGCAGTATTGGAACAAGGAAATGACACCAGACGGCAAATTAAATTCAGAATAATAATAATAAAGGTAAATATAGCAAACTCTATAATACATATTTACTTCTTCTCATTAGCTTCTATAATAGATAAAAAATTATATAAATTAGTAATTATAGCAAGGTGTTACTGAGCTTGTAACAAACGTGGATGTATCATGCATAACAATGATAACACAAAATCAAATGGTGTAAAAAAATGGATGCCAACAAATTACATGAGTTGGACAAATTCCTAAAAAGACACAAATTGTTAAAACTGGCTCAAAAAGAACAAAATTCCGAATAGTTCGATAACAAATAAAGCTATTAAATTAGGTTAAACATCCCACAAGGAAAGCATAGACCTAAAAGCCTTTCCCATTGTATTATCTTAACGCTCTCTTTAAAAATCAATTGAGGCCGGGCGCGGTGGCTCAAGCCTGTAATCCCAGCACTTTGGGAGGCCGAGGCGAGTGGATCACGAGGTCAACAGATCGAGACCATCCTGGTCAACATGGTGAAACCCTGTCTCTACTAAAAATACAAAAAATTAGCTGGGCATGGTGGCGTGTGCCTGTAATCCCAGCTACTCAGGAGGCTGAGGCAGGAGAATTGTCTGATCCCAGGAGGCGGAGGTTGCGGTGAGCCGAGATCGCGCTCCAGCCTGGATAACAAGAGTGAAACTCTGTCCAAAAAAAAAAAAAAAAAAGTCGATTGACCATAATGTAAGGGTTTGTTTCTAGATTCCCAGTTGTACTCCATTGATCTGTATGTCTGATTTTAGTGATGTGACATGATAGTGTGGTACTGGAATAAGGATAGACATATAGATCAGTAGAGCAGAATTGATTATTTGGAAACAAACTCTTATGTGTATAGACAACTGATTTTTTAAAAAAATTACTTTAAGGTCTGGGATACATGTGTGTTATTGTTATTCCAGGTTTGTTATTCAGGTAAATGTGTGCCATGGTCGTTTGCTTTACTTATCAACCCATTACCTAGGTATTAAGCCCTGCAAGCATTAGCTATGTATCCTGATGCTCTCCCTTACCCTGCTCCAGTGACAGGCCCCAGTGTGTGTTTTTTTCCTCCCTTTGTGTTCTCATTGTTCAGCTCCCACTGATGAGTGAGACTATATGGTGCTTGGTTTTCTGTTCCTGTGTTAATTTGCTGAGGATAATGGCTTCCAGCTCCATCCATATACCTGCAAAGGACATGAGCTCATTTCTTTTTATGGCTGCATAGTATTCCATGATGTTTATGTACCATATTTTCTTTATCCAGTCTATTATTGATGGGCATTTGGGTTGACTTCATGTCTTTGCTATTGTCAACTGACTTTTGACATGAATAATAAGATAGTTCAATGAGGAAAGAATAGTCTTTTCAACAAATAATCCTGGAACAATTGAATTGCTGCATGAAAAAGAATTAATTTAGAGCCCTTCCTTATACCATAAAATTAACCCAAAATAAACCAAAGATCTAAATTTCAAGGCTAATACTATATAACTTCTAGAAGAAAACATAGGCATAAATATGTTTAACCTTCAATTATGCAATGATTTCTTATATATGATAAGGAGAGCACAAAGAGCAATAATAATAATAAATTGGGCATCTTCAATATATAAAAAATTTTGTGCTCCAAAAAATTATAAAATAGTGAAAAGACAGCATACCAAATGGGGGAAACATTTCTAAATCATAAATATTTATAATGAACTTTTATCTAAAATACATAGCTAAAAACTCTTACAATTTAAAAATAAAAATGAAATAACTAAAATTGAGTAAAATATTTGAGTAGACATTTCTCAAAAGGAGATATACAAATGGTTACTAAGTAAATTAAAAGATGCTCAACATCATTAATCATTAGGAAAATGCAAATCAAAACCAAAATGGCAAACACATCACACCAACTGTGATGCCCATCACAAGAATGATACATAGAAACACGGAGAGGTTGTGGAGGAATTGGCATCATCGTACACTGATGATGGGAATACAAAAAATTTTAGCCTCTTTAGAAAGCAATATTCCAGTTCTTTAGAAGATTAAATATGGATTTAATAAATGACCTAGTAATTCCATCCCTATGTATAAATACCTAAGATAATTAAAAATATACGTTTACAAAAACTGTACACAAATGTTTATAGCTGTATTATCGATAATATATTAAAATTTTAAACAATCTAAATGTCTATCAAATGGAGGGAGGATAAATACAATATTAGGTCGCCATGAAATAGAATATTTGGCAGTGAAAATAAGCTTAAGTACATATACTTGCTACAACATAGATGAACCTTGAAAAGATTATGCTAAATAAACTCGGTCACGGAAAACTACATATTGTATAATCCCATGTATATAAAACATCCAGAAGTGGTAAACATACCGAGACATAAAGTAGAATAGTGGCTTCTTAGGGCTGGATCTGGTTGGCTTCTGTGAGGACCTCTCTGATGTGTCTGTTGTAACAGCAGAAAACATTACAGGGCAAGAGGGGTAGCAAGAGAGAGTCAAAAAGGCCAATGGTTACTGCAGAAATTCAAAGGATTCTTAGTGACTACTATGAGCAACTCTGTGCCAAAAAATTGGAAAATCTAGAGTAAATTTACAAATTCCTAGATACATACAGCCTTCCAAGATTAAGCCAAGAAGAAGTCCAAAACCTGAACAAACCAATAACAAGTAAGGAGAATGAAGCTGTCATGAAAACTCTCCCAGTAAAGAAAAGTCCAGGAACTGATGGCTTCATTGCTGAACTCTACCTAACATTTAAAGAAAAGCTGATACCAACCTGACTCAAACTATTCCAAAACATGGAATACTTTCACAGTCATTCCACAAGTCAGTATTTCCCTGCTACCAAAATCAGACGAAGACATCACAAAAAGAAAACTACAGGGCCTATATTTCTATTAAGAATTTATACAAAAATCCTGAATAAAATACTAGGAAACTGAATTCAACAATACATTAGAAAGATCATTCATCATAACCAAGTCAGATTTATCCCTGGGATGGAAGGATGGTTCAACATATGCAAATCCATCAATATGATACATTATATCAACTGAATGAAGGATAAACATCATATGATCATTTCAATTAAAGCTGAAAAAGCATTTGATAAAATTCCACATCCCTCATTGGGAAAAATATTTATAAAACTGGGTATAGAAGGAATGCACTTTAACAAAATAAAACATATACGAGAGACCTAGAGCTAGTATCACACTGAATGAGGAAAAACAGAAAGCCCTTCCTCTAATTTCTAGAACATGACAAGATGTGCACTTTCACCACTGTGAGTCAACGTAGTACTGAAAGTCCTAGCTAGAGCAATCAGACAAAGGAAGGCTATAAAGGGCATCCAAATTGGAGAGGAAAGATTCAAATTATTCCTGTTTGCAGATGATATAATCTTATATTTGGAAAAACCTGTAGACTCAACCAAAAAATTATTAGAACTATTAAATTCAGTAACATTGCAGGATACAAAATCAGTGTACAGAAATCACTAGTATTCCTATATGCCAATAGTGAACAATCTGAATAAAAGCATAATCCCTTTTACGTTAACTATAAATAAAACAAAATTCTTAGGAATTAATTTAACCAATTAAGTGAAAGATTACTACAATGAAAACTATAACTCACTGATGAAAGAACTTGAGGAGGACACAAATAATGCAAAGTTATTCTGTATTCAAGATTTGGAAGAATCAATATTGATAAAATTTCTGTGCTACTCAAGGCAATCTACAGATAAAATACCATTCCTATCAAAATACCAATGACGTTCTTCACATAAATGGAAAAAACAATCCTAAAATTTATGTGGAATCACAAAAGATCAGAATACCTAAAGCTATCCTGAGCCAAAAAAAGGAAGAAAGAATAAAAGGAGAAATCACATTAATCACATTACCTGACTTCAAATTATACTACAGAGCTATAGTAAGCAAAACAGCATTGGTATTGGTCTGGTATAAAAACAGACATAGACCAATGGAAAAAATGCCCACACGTAAAATAAACTCATTTTTGACAAAGTTGCCATGAACGCACATGGGAGAAAAGACAATCTCCTCAATAAATGGTTCTGAGAAAACTGGATATCCATGTGCAGAAGAATGAAACTAGGCCCCTATTTTTCACCATATACAAAAAAGAAGTCAAAATGGAATGAATACTTAAATCTAAGACCTCAAACTCTAAAACCACTACAAGAAATTGTTGGAGAAAACCTCCAGAACATTGGTCTGGGCAAACATTTCTTTAACAATACCCATCACACGAAGTTAAAAACTTCTGCACAGCAAAGGAAATGATCAACAAAGTGAAGAGACGACCCATAGAGTGAGAGAAAATACTTGCAAACTACCTATCTGACAAGGGATTAATAACCAGAATAGATAAGGAGCTCGAATAACACTACAGAGAAAAATTTAATAACCTGATTAAAAAATAGGCAAAAGATTTAAATAGATATTTCCCAAAAAAAGACACACAAATGACAAACAGTCATATGAAAATTAGAGATAGCATCTCCCCTGGTTAAAATGGCTTATATTCGAAAGTAAGGCAAAAGTCAGGTGAGAATGTGGAGAAAAGGGAAGCCTTGTATACCTAAATTAGTGCAACCAGTATTGGGAACAGTCTGGAGGTTTCTCAAAATGTAACAATAGTAACAATGAAATATAAAATACTAGCAATATAGCTACCACATAAACCTACTGCTGGGTATATGCACAAAAGAAAGGAAATCAGTGTACTGAAGAGATATCTGAACTTCCATGTTTGTAGCACCGTTTACAATAGCAAAGATTTGGAAGCAACCTATGTGTCCATCAACAGATGAATGGATAAAGTAAGTGTGGTATAAATACACAATGGAGTACTATTCAGACATTATAAAGAATAAGATCCTGTCACTTGCAACAACATGGAAGGAACTAGAGATCATTGTGTTAAATGAAATAAACTGGGTACAGAAGAACGAATATTAAATATTCTCACTCATTTACTGTATCTAAAAATCAAGGCAATTGAATTCATGAATATAGAGACTAGAAGGAGGGTTATCAGAGGCTGGGAAGGGGTGGAGGGTGCCAGGGTACATGTGGGATGTTCAATAGATAGAAGGAATATGTCCTATTATTTGATATCGCAACAGGGTGATTATAGTCAACAATCATGTAATTGTACATTTTAAAATGTACAATTCTAAAGAATGTATTTAGATTGTTTTTAACACAAAGATAATTGGATGAAGGGTTGGATGCCTCATTATCCATGATATGATTATGTCACATTGCATGCCTGTATCCAAACAAATACTTCATGTACCCCATAAATAAATAAATACATATATATATATATCTACTATTCACCTGCAAAAATTAAAAATTAAAAAAATTAAACGATGAACACACATTTATTAGTTAAGTCCACTGTCTTATAAGAGCATGGTTCGTGGCACCCCAAAACAGCTACCATAGCAAAAGCAAAAATGAGTGATTACAGATCACCATAACAGATACAATAATGGAAAAGTTTTTGAATTTTGGAAGAATAACCAAAATGTAATACAGAGACCCAAAGTGGACCTATATTGCTGAAAACCTGGCATTGATAAACTTACTGGACACAGGGGTGCCACAGACTTTTTAATAAAAAAAAAGCAATACATCTTAAGTATAATAAAACAAAGCACAATAAAATCAAGTGTGCCTGTATTCCTCTCTGGAGCTCTGGGTCATTTTCTAAACTAACATAGTTACTGGTAGAATTCAGCTTCTTGCCATGTGACCTTCTCACAGCCCATCTTACAACATGACAGCTTACTTCTTCAGAGCCAGCAGGAAAATCTCTCCAGTCTTCTAAGATGGCATCATGCAGTCGCAAGATTGACTATTGCGTTACCTTTGCTAGAAGTAAGTCAGTTTCCAACCACGCTAGGCAGAGAGGATTATTTAAGAGTTTGACTTATTTGAAGGTTTTCTTGGAATTCTTCTTACCATAGTAGACAGCATGATAAGCCTCAGAAAGTTCATTTTCCTCATGCCTTTTCTAAGCAAGTCAATGCTTGTAAAACATAGCAAAAAACTAAGAAAGTGAGAATCATCATATAAAAGAGGAGGTATATACCAGGAGAACCATTTTTATAGGGTTGTAGTCAGTAGACTAGTGTCAGTTCATATGAGATCATAAGAGCTGACAACGTTTCAAGAATTTTGCAGATCAGTTGTTAAATACAGTATTGGCTGGGCACAGTGGCCTGTAATCTCAGTGCTTTGGGAGGCTGAGGCAGAAGAATACGTTGAGCCCAGGAGTTTGAGACCAACCTGGGCAAGATGGTGAGACCCTATCTTCACAGAAAAAAATCACAAAAATTATCCAAGTGTAGTGGCCTGTGCCTGTAGCCCCAGCTACTTGGCAGGTCGAGGTGGAAGGGTAACTTGAGCCTAGGAATTCAAAGTAGCACTGAGCTATATTGTATCACTAGAGTACTAGCCTGGACAACAAAGTGAGAACCTGTATTTGAAAAAAAATATTGAAAATAAAATTACATAAATTTACAATCAAATAAATTACATTTAAAAACAAAGATAATGAGTACTCAAAATGTATCTTAGTTACTTTAATAGATTTTATTCCTATCAATGCTTTTGAAATATTTACCTCTTTTGTATCTTTATGTTAGAAATAATTAATACTATATAGCAGTGAACTACTGCATATCTCTTTACAACTTTGCATTCAATGACTCTGGTTTGGCAAATTGAAATTAGCCATGCTACTATTACTAATAGGGGCTCAGGTCAGCCACAGAATAAATTGTTAAATATGTATCAGCCCATCACTAGTTGCAGGCAGAAATTTTAGATTTCAAGGCACGTTATTCAATGACTAAGTGGGAAGAGTTGCCTCTTTATAGATATGAACTTTGAATGATACAATTATTGTATCATTGTATGTATGTATCCCTGAGTGACAGAAAACATTCAGAGAATAGGAAAAAAGATTCAGATATGGATCTTGCATAGCACTCTGGCTCCATACCCCAGCCGATGCTGTCAACTTCTCTTTCTTTTGGAATGAGAACTTATTATTACATTTGGTGAGTACTACTCTTCATTACTCTGAAGGATATTATTCCCTAGATAGGCCAGAGGTAATTTTTTTTCTGACCCTATGAAGCAAACAAGACAGTAAAGATAGCTGGCCCAAATGCAAAACGCATTTACGATATTAGTTGTCCCATTTACATCATTCTCCTTTAAGCTTCACCTTCACTTAAGTGGAAGATGATTATTGACAGAGGAGCAACCCTATTTGAGAATTGTATACAGTAGTTGCCCTTTATTCATTGTTTTGCTTCCTTCAGTGTCACTTACCTATAATCAACTGCAGAGAAAAACATTAAATTGAAAATTTCAGAAACAAGCAACACATAAGTTTTAAATTTCTTGTCATTCTGAGTAACAGGATGAAATCTCATGCCATCCTGCTTTGTTCCACCCAGGAAGCGAATCATTCCTTTGCCCAGCATACCCGCACTAAACATGAACCACTTTTTAGTCACTTGGAGGCCTCTCAGTTATTAGATGAACTGTCACAATATTACAACACTTTTGTTCAAGGAACCCTTATTTTATGCAATAATAGTCCCAAAGCACAAAAGTAGTTTTACCGGCAAGCCAGAGATGCCAACTGGAATCACTAAGTGCTTTCTTTAGATGAAAAGGTGAAAGTTCTTGCCTTAATAAGGAAAGAAAGAAATATATGCTGAGGTTGCTAACATCTACATAAAAGCTAATCTTCTATTTGTGAAATTGTGAAGAAGAAAAAAGAAATTCATGCTAGTTTTGCTGCTGCACTTTAAACTGCAAAAGTTATGGCCGCAATGTATGATAGATGCATATGTCCAATGGAAAATATATTAAATTTGTGGATGAGACACAAACAGAAAACATCACTGGTGACAACATGTGCCAGATTAACTTCATATTAATTAAATTGAATGTTATTATAGGAGCGTATGTATAAGAACAAACAGTGTACATGGGATTTGGTACTATTTGTGGTTTCAGGCATCCATTAGGGGTCTTGAAATGCATCCTCCTGCAGATAAAAGAGAACTGCTGTATAGGTACAGGATGAGCCTTAGGGAGAATAGGTGCTTAGTAAATATTGCATGTAGATTTTGTATCAAATTGAATGAAATGAATCCATCTGGCATAGAATTAAAACCTATATACAGTACTTTATACCAAAAATGACTCAAGTAACAGAATGTGCTAAGAATACATGCTTATGACCAAAAGTAATTTGATGGTCTCTATCATCTTTATGAGAATATAATCTAAACATTTTACATATGAAGTGAATCACAGAGGTAAACATTAACTCATACTTAATTAGAAAGTTTCAACTAACAATTAAAAATAATTCTTCCCAAGTAAAGTTTCTTTTTTTATGTATTATCTTATATTTTTTAAAGATAGTTTAAGTATTTTATGTATTGAGTATCTTATATTTTTTTAAGATATTGAGTATCTTATATTTGACCCAGAATGCCTGAGTATCTTATATTTTTTTAAGATATTGAGTATCTTATATTTGACCCAGAATGCCTGAGTATCTTATATTTTTTTAAGATATTGAGTATCTTATATTTGACCCAGAATGCCAAGGAAGTGATTGGGTAACTGTGTTTTTTCGTTTGTTTGTATTTTGTGTTTTGCTTTTGAAGACATGGTTATTTGTTTGAACTCAGGGAATGCTAAAATTTAAAGGACTCTCCTTTTGTAAAGGAAAAGGAGTATTGACAGATTTAAAATATTTGTTGAAGTGTTTCATTCTTCTGGTAATATCTCAATGAGTAATTGAGCCCAATATTTTTTAAGTATATATGCTGATAATTTAATATTTCAGTTTTCATTGTATAGGATGAAGTTCCTGATATACATCTGGGAAATGCTTTCCTTCATTAAGTGTCCAGTTACCAATATCTCTAATTTTCAAATCTCTCTGGATTATAATTAACCACTAAATTTTGAGGTTGTCTATGCAAACAAATTATAACCTTGTTATTTAATTTCATTCAAAATTTAATGACTTCTGACAGCTACTGTGCATTCATAATGTTTCTTCAAGCATGTCGTGGCTTCTAAACTTTGATACTTTTATAATTTCATTATCCACCAGCCCCATTTGATCATTTTCTCTCTTTGCCAGCTTAGATTCCATATTCTACTATTGTGGTCATTTATTTGAAGACACACAGGATTCCACTCCCTTTTCTCTTTCCATCACTATTTCAAAAAGAACTCAACTATCTGTCATCAGCGTGCCTACACTAGAACACCTGGAAAACATTACGCAGCTGGGTAGAACAATATATTTGTTTCCTAAGACTCCTGTAACAATGACCAAAAACTTGGTGGCTTAATACAACAGAAAATGATCCTCTCATAGATCCAGAGGTCAGAAACCTGAAACCCTTATCATTACACTGAAATCAAGTTGTTGTCAGCCATTTTCCCTCCAGAGACTCTTGGATACATGTTTCTTGGCTCTTTCAGCTTCTGGGCACTGCTGGTATTTCTTGTCAGGTGACCATATCACTCCAATTTTTGTCTCTGGGGTCACATAAACTCCTCCTGTTTTGTGTGTCTAATCAATCTTTGCCTCACTCTTATGCCATCATAAAGATACTTGTAATGGCAATGAAAACACAAGATAATCTTAAGATTCCTAACATGATCACATCTGCAGAAAATTTAGCATGTGAGTTAATATTCAGTTTCCAGGGATTACAACCGGATGCCTTTGAGAGACCATTTGCCAACTTACCACAGACAGTTTCGCTTTAAATTCATAATCTCCCAATTTGAGTAGTTTGTCAACATCGCCTAACAATTTTACGGTATCTACTGACTCTCCAAAATGACTACACATCTCTGTTCCTCAAATCTTTCACATTATCTCTCTCAAACCTTTGTTAGCTAAAGAATTTGGTTACGAGTTTACACATGATGTTTTCCTTTCTTACCTCTCCACCTTCATTCTGTGCCTCTACTTTCATTGCTCATTAGGGCATAGGTACAGTTCTATCAACACGTGTAATGTTTTCCTAATTCACCGCATTTTACACCTACCATTATTTATCTCTGACATGCTGCTTTCCACTATTGCTTCTCCTTTCATCCTTCCTCCTGTCTTGACTGCCTTTGCTTATTCTTCTGGTATCAGAAAACATCAGTTTACATTGGTCTTTTCAGACAACTCTGTTGTTTTCTGTTTCCATATTTTTTCCCCACTGTCTTCATATTTCATATATTTAATTTAACTAGAGACATGATTGTTTATTCACCATTATATACCCAGTGTTTAGTCAAATATCTGTAACATAAACTGGCTCAGTTATTTCCTAAATGAACTAATTGCTCTGGCATAAATGATAACATTTCAGTTTTATGTTGGAAGGCATTATGGCTGGTAATGACAACTTATGAGTGAGGGAGAACTGTATTTGAATTCTGGATTCCCTATGTTTTCACTGCAAGAACTTGGGAAACTTAAATAATACCTCTGTATTCACCTACTATTTCTTCAAAAACTGAATCAAATTACGACTGTACATCTGACCAGATCTGTGACTGTGAAGAACAAATTTACCTTGTCAGATCTCAGTTTCTTCAATTTTAAAAGACTGGGCTTATTCTCAGTGATCTAACACTGAAGTCATGTCTAATATTTTAAAGTCATTTTTTTGTGTGTAAGATCTTAAAACTAATGGAACAGATAGAAATTTCTAACAATTTCTGAGAAAAGTAGCGTAACTATGCTGAATGTTTATGACCTTGTAAACTTTCCAGTGTTTTTTATAAGTGAAATACACTATATAAAATGTTGGCAGTCACAACATCTATCATTTTAGATTTTATTGTGGATGATTGAGGAGTTGACAAGCCACACTATTTGCCAATCATCTTTCATCCCCATCATTTGACAGGTTTGAAAGCTGTGACAAAGAACTCATTTCAGTTCAGCTTGGGTTATTCTTTGCAACTTTCAAAGAACAAGATGGATGTGTTCTATGTGAGACAGATGAGAGTTTTGGACGACCCATTTGTGAGATGGATAGCTGGGAAACAGTGTGAGTTCACTAGGAGAGCTTTTATTTTGTACAATGTCAGGACATAGAGAAAAAGAATTAACCTCTTTGGTACAATAAGACTGTTATTTTATATATATAACTCACTAGTTGCTAATCAGAAAAAATATTTTGCAAATGGTTTCAGGTAATCTTTCAGGTGAAAACTAAAGGCAAGCAAATATGGATAATAAACCCTTTATATTAGAACAATAAAGGCTATTAGAAAAATTATGCACTGACTAATGCAGAGGAAAGAACAATGAAATTGGAATCAGGATTATCTGGATTTTAGCGCTGGCACTGTCACAAGCTTGCTTCAGAACAACATATCATATGACAGTACATGATGCCAAAGCTTTTCTCCTATGCTAAAATGTATTGACTCAAGTATTTCCTGCCAACTCTTTAAAATATTTGTAACAGTTAAAATAATCTGATGTGAATAACGGAATATCAACTCAAACTAGCTTATCAAATAAGGATATTGCCACTTCCTATAACAGAAATTTCAGTGGTGTGGTAGGCGCTGGACAGTTGTCAGTAAATCAATGAAATCAATAGGAGCTCAGGTTCTTTCTCATCCCCTCATAGTTACAAGATGGCTGAAGAAGTCACACAACTCACAAGAGCTAAGAGACTACCTTATGTCCTTAAAAAGAACTGAAAATATTTTTTTGAAATTTCACAACATATGTAACAGAAAGAAAGGGGAGTGTATACGTGTGTGCACAGAACTGTATAAACACAGAGTATTTGATAACAGAACATTTTTGTCAAACTAATAAGTATAATGAGATTGAAAAATTACTCCTAATTGTGCTAGACAGACTGAAGAAAGAAAACAGCAAGCTCGGGAATTCAAATTCCCAGCTCAAGCACTTGTATAAATGACCTGAAAGTTTTTATGCCCTCCCTGGAAGTAATCCACATATCCATCCTACAGCAGCAGAGCTGAAATTGTTGAAAATCAAACCCATAGCCTTATTCTGCAAGTGGCTGAATTATAACACAAATTGGATTCCCAACATCTCAGGGTTTTGCTGTTAAAACAAGGGTATTTGACTGGGGTAGAATAGGGTCCTGAAAATGGGAATAGGGACAGATGTGAAGTTTCTCAAAAAACCAGAGACATTAAACTCCTAAGTTCACATGAGTTTTATATGTCAGTAGAGCTGCCATTTTACTCTTGGCTCAGATTAACTCTGACATTCCTGAGAAATGTACATGGTCTTTCCTTAGGCAGTTGCCTTGCAAAACACAGCTGAGTCTATTCAAGACTCATCTCTAATATCCCTATAGTTAGACCTATAACTAGACTCAAGTCCTAGCAGGCCCTGAAAGGGCTTTCCAGAGGTATGTAGATAGATATCTAGAAAATATTTGTGGGAATGAATATTGAAAGTGTGGAATAGTGGAGAAAGGAACACAAAGTTGGATCAGGTAAATTTATTGATATGGGGATACTAAGGAAATATTCTGGATATAATGGTGTAGCTTGGATGATTAGAAAAATCTCTAACATTTTGTGTTGATTGGTTGGCTGAAACATGTACCAAAAGGTGGCCTACGCTAAATGAAACTGAAATGCCAGAGCTGGCTTAGTGCACAGTGAACGGACGCAAAGGCTTAGGGAGATCAGAATGTTGGAGAGGATTGATCATGCAAGTCCTGCTCACTTCTTCCTGGAGTGTCCCCATTTCACATCTTTCACCATGGCTGAGAAATAAATATATTTGTGAGGAGCACCAGCATCCCTGAAGAGCCTTGTGAGTATCCTTTCCTGCAGGTCAGAAATTAAATTGAGAATTGCTGCCACCGAGTTGGGAAGTATAAATGCAATAAATATAATCTTATCCCAGAGTATCAGGGGCCTCATAGCAGCACTTGGTGACCAAAGGTGTGGTTACCATAACGGACAGCAGAGTCAAAACAGCAATTGGAAGAGGCTGACTGCTAGAGACTACGGCACAGGTGAGTTGATCCCTCTATTCCAAGAAGTGAAGTAGATGAATAACTTATTGAGTTGTTCCTTGGTCTACATAGCAGAAAAGTTCTAGATCAACTGAATTAAATTCTAACGTGTATCATAAAACAGATCCATGGCCAATAAATTGCCAAACTTAAGCCAGTTTATAGACCCAGGAACCTTTGAACAAAGGAGAGACCAGATCTCCTGGAGGCAAAGCTTTGCTGTACTGCCCAAAATTTGTATCATTGACCTTTATCTCAGTCTTCCTAAAAGGGGCCTATGGCTTTTGACAAACGTGACTAAACACTTGGGCAAAGGAAATATTAAATTTTTCTGAGACTACCAGACAATGGTTACAAACCGATACTAAACTAAGAAGATTGAAAAATGTTACTGTGACCTACAAGTCAGAGTAATGGCTTATGAAGGTTAGATTATCAATGGAGTTTTAGCTTAGATTTAGCTCACAAAGGAGTCAGTGGGTTCCCAAAATGATTCTGTTATTATTTCCTCAATTTTGGAATTCATAAGTGGAATAGACATATCCAGCCACTGGCAAAATCTCCACACTGGTTCCATGACCCATAGAATGGTAACTGTTATGGTGGGAAGACCAAGAGGAAGTTACTAGAATTACCTCTACCTATAAAAAATAATTACTCCTAAACAATTCAGCATTACAGAAGGAATTACAAAGATTAGTGCCACCATCAGATTTTAAGGATATAGGGACGGTGATTCCCACCACATTCCCATTTAAGTGACCTGTTTGGTTTATGCAGAACACATGTATTTTTGAGAATGAGAGTGGGTTGTCATAAGCATAACCAGGCAATGAATCCAGCTGAAATTGCTGTTGCACTGCTGAGCTAATTAACACATGTTGGCACCTGGTTTGCAGCTAGTCATAAGGCAAATGTGTTTTTTCCATACATGTTAGTAAAAACCATCAGGAACAACGTGATTTCCATTGGCAAGATCAGCAATACACCCACAGGGTCCTGCCTCAGAGGTATATCAACTCTCCATCCCTATGTCATAATTTAATTTGTAGGGATATTGGCTGTCTTTCCCTTCCACAAGACATTGCACTGGTTTATTAAATTGATTATGTTATGCCGATTGGCCCCAGCAAGCAACAATAGCAACTACTCCAGACTTACTGGTAAGACAGTTACATGTCAGACACTGATAAATAAATCTGACACAAATTCAGGGAACTTTTACCTCAGTAAAATCTCTGAGTTCAGTGGTGTGGCATCTATCAAAATGTCCTTTGTAAGGTGAAGAATCAATTGTTGCATTAAGCCTCCCTTACAAGCCAAAGTTCAACAACCAGTGAAATTATTTGAATTTTGGAGGCAACATGCATAGGTAAGCTACTGTGGCCCATTTATCAAGTGATATGAAAAGTTTCTTGCTTTTAGTGCAACCTGGAACAAGGAAAAGCTCTGCAATAGGTCTAGTCTTCCTTGCAAGCCACTCTGTCATTTGGATCTTATGATCCGGGGCATCTAATAATACCCGAAGTGACAGTGGCAGACAGGGCCACTTCAGAGCCTTAAGCATGTCCTTAGATGTGAATCACAGCATAGACTCTAAAGATTTTACACCAAAGCCCTATGACTCTGTGGATATTTACTCTCCTTTTAAGAAATGGCTTTTGGGGTGCTACTGGGCCTTAGAAGATGCTGAACACTTAATCACAGAGTTACTGTGTGGCCTGAGCTGCCTATTTGAATTGAGTGTTATCTGGCATATCAAGCCATAAAGTTGGGCATGCATGGCAGCAATCCATGATAAAATGGAAGTGGGGTATGTGAAACTGGGCTGAAACAAGCCTTGAAGGCAGAAGTAAGTTACATTAAATAGTAGCCTAAATAACTAATATGCTTTGACCCAAATCTCATGCTGAAATGTAATCTTCAATGTTGGGAGAGGGAACTGTAGAAGGGGATTGAATCATGGGGGTGTATTTTCCCCTTGCTATTCTTGTGATGGTGAGTGAACTCTCATGAGATCTGGTTGTTTGAAAGTGTGTAGCACCTCCCCCTTTCTCTCTCTCTCTCTCTCTCTCTCTCTCTCTCTCTCTCTCTCTCTCTCTCTCTCTCTCTCTCTCTGTCTGTCTTCCTCATGCTCCAGCGTGTAGGATGTGCCTGTTTCCTTTTCACCTTCTGCCATGATTGTAAGTTTCCTGAGGCCCCCAGTTATACAACATGTACAGCCTGCAGAGTGATGAGCTGATTTAAACTCTTTTCTTTATAAGTTACCCAGTCTCAGGTATGTCTTTATAGCAGTGTGAGAATGGACTAATTAGTAAACATTATCCCTATTCCTGCTTTATTGCATTTTTTTCTTCTAATCTGTATCTATGGCCTCATGGGGAGTTTCCCATATCAGTTGATAAAACAAGAGAAAACTTAGGCCTGGTACACAGATTAGTTTGGAGTGATATAACAGCACCACCCTGAAGTAGACAGCGACAGCACTACAACACTTTTCACAGGCATCCCTGAAGGGCAATGGTGAAGGAAAATCCTCAAAGTAGGCAGAACTTAAAGGATCCAGTTGTTTATCTTGCTTGGAAGGAGAAATAGCCAGGTGTGTGATTGTATATGGATCCATGGGGTGTGGCTGATGATTTGACTTGTTAGGGAGTTGGAAGAAAATTAATAATAAAAAGATCTGGGGATTGGATGTGTTATTAGGTGAAAATAATGAGAATATTTGTATTTCATGTGAATGCTCACCAAAGAGTGACCTCAGAAGAGAAAAATCTTAATTAAGTGAACAGAAAGACTAGTTCTGTGAATACTAGATAGGCTCTTTCCTTAGCCACTCTTGTAATTCCCCCATCAGCTCATAAACATGTCCATGGTTGAAGAGATGAAGGTTATGTATAGGCCCTAAAACATGTATTTCTACTCACTCAGGCCAACCTCGCTATTGCCACTGTTGAGTAGGCAAATTGCCAGCAACAGAGAAGACTGAGTTCCTGTGATATTCAGCTACCCAATTGCAGGTTAATTCGATCTCATTGGCAAAAATTGGATTTTGTGTCTATTTTTAGACCATTAAATGACTAAGGGAATGGAATCACCACCACTGACTTAGACTTGTCAAAATCACGCTGTGGGGCTAGAAAAGGGTTTAATTTCCATGTAGCTCTTGATCTGTACTCCGTATATGAGAACATTTCTTACACATAGAGTCACTCAAAAATATTTAATAAATGCACAAATTATTTCAAAAAGATATAGCAGAGAAATGACTGTTGGATAGTCAGGTGGAGCTAACTATGGAAACTACATTCTGTATGGGATTCCATGCCTGCTGTATCGAATTTGTGTCCTTTTGCCTTTTATGAATCTATTGGATCACAAGGCACAGAACAGAGACCTAAAGGCTCATTGAATGACAAATATATGACAAATGCAAATGACAGTATTTATGCTTTCTTTCCACATTCTTTGTCATCTTTGACTTTTTCCATGTGGATTGATTTTATCATAACCTCATTTCAGACTTGACCAATAGCCTTTTCTCCCTCTAGCTCACTACGCAGAAATCCACTTCTGTAATCTCCTTCCTAAAGCATTTTGTTTCATGATATATTATTCCCTTGCTTGAAAGCCCTCAGTGACTTTCAAATGACAAAAATACTGTGATGGTTAAGTTTATGCATCAATTTGACTAGGCCATGGCATGCCCAGATATTTTGTCAAATATCATTCTGAGCGTTTCTCTGAGGGTGATTTTGAATGAGCTTTACATTTAAATCAATAGACTAATTAAAGCAGATTGCCCTCCCTAATATGTGTAGACCTCATCCAGTCAGTTGAAGCCCTGAATAGAACAAATAGACAGATCCTTTACTAAGTAAAATAAAATTCCCGTTGCTTCAGTGTCTTTGAACTGGGACATTGTTTTTTTCCTGCCTTTGAACTCTAACCAATACATTGATTTTTCCTGGATGTTAATCCTGCTGGAATTTGGACTAAAACTACATTATAGGGTCTCCTGGTTCTCAGGCCTTCAGACTTGAACTAGAATACATCATCCGTTCTCCTAAATATGTAGCTTGCTGAGTCATTATACATCTTGGGGCTTTTCAATCTCAATATTTGATTAAGCCAATTCCTTATCATAAATCTTTAAATATGTACACCTTATTGTTCTGTTTCTTTGGCAAACTCTAATACAGGTATAAAGGCCAAAATCTTTATTAGCACTAACAACATCCATTAAATTCGTTTCTAATCAATCGCTTCCCAGTGTTATCTCTCACTATATTTTCACCCTCAAGCATTTTTCACTTTAGCGAAAATATATATATTTCACCATTAAATGCCCTGAGAATTCTTTCTCATTGCTGATGCTATCTCTGATACAATAAACGACATAGTTGTATCTTTATTTGAATCCCAGTTTCTCTTTGAAAAAGAAATGCCTTTCTCTTCTAAACTCCTGTGATATATAAATATGTAATATTGTATTTGTACTTGATCTGTACCTTGGATATAAGAAATTTATTGTATGTATTGTATGATATTTTAAAATATTTATTGAATATTTTGAGTGACTCTATGTACAATAAATGTTCTCATATCCAGAGTACAGACAAGAGTAACTCTATGTACAGTAAATGTTCTCATATCAAGAGTACAGATCAAATAAATATCTATGAATTTTCATTTATTATTTAACTTGTAACAAAGTCTGAATAGTAGTTTGCTTTTGTGGCATTTTATTATTTATCTTAGTAAAGCAAACTTGTTTTGAGTAACTAAAATGTGCTAGCCACTATATCGAAAGTTTCACATGTATTATTTAATGTAATATGACGACTGTATAATGAAGTAAAATTATTATTGCTATTTTACATATGTGGAATCTGAGGCTCCAGCATGTTAAGCTTATTTCCCCATGGCAAGGAGTCACTGAGGAAGCCAGGACTCAATTACAGTTCTGTTTGACTAAAAAGCATTTTCTCAATATCACCATACTACACTGGGACTGATGCTTATCTTATTAATACTATTTATTTATCACCGTTTAATACTACTTTTTATCACAGTTATCACTGAGTTTTCCCAATATCATATAAATTTTCAGTTCAAATTGGCATCTGGTGAGTATGATAGGATAGATTCTCTCCTGGCTTTACTGCAAAATAACACCACAGAGGCATAGAAATAGACAGAGACTCACAGCCCTCAAAGCTTGGATGGAACCATCATATTGCTATTGATTCTTCCAACTGTGAGAACTACGAAAACGAATAGAGAATTATGATTTGTCCCTTATAAAAATACTAATATCTTACGGTTAAAGGTGGAATGACTTATAGTTTTTCATTTTACCATAGCACTAGTCTTGTCCATCTTTTAGCTGCTAGGGATATAATGTAAAAATTAATAATTACATAGCACTTTTTATATGTCAGGCACTATTCTAAATAATTGCCTTAGTCTGTTCTTGCTGCCATAACAACATACGTGAGACTCGGTAATTTGCAAAGAATAGAAATTTATTTCTCATAATTCTAAAGGCTGGAAGTCCAAGATCAATGTGTGGGGGACTTTGGTGTCTTGTGAGAGTCTTCTTGCTGCATCCTCACGTGACAGAAGGGACAAACAGCATGTCCTCACATGTTGCAAAGGAAAAAGAGAAGAAGGGTAAAAGGGGATAGTCAGCTTTATTTTATAAAATTGATAATCCCATTCATGCAGATTCTGCCCTCAGGATTTAATCATCTCTTAAAGGCCCCTACTTCTTAATACTTTCACATTGGGTTTAAGTTTCAACATATGAATTTTAGAAGGACACATGCATTCAAACAATAGCAGTACTTCAAACACATTGACTTATTTAATTCTCACACTGACCCTATGATGTGAAGGCTAATATCCTTATACCCATTTTACAGATGTGAAAACAAAGCTACACAAACATTTAAGGATTTGCTTAAGTACAACAGTAAGTGGCATAGATGGATTTGAATATAGAATATTGAAGATTATTCTTCCTAATGCTAATGATCTCTGTGTACACTCAAGAATAGGTAATCTCATGCTATCTCTCTGCTAATCCATCTCATGGCTTTGAAATAACTATATAGTAGGCTCTTAAATTTAGATACCCAACTCGGGCAAACCTCCAAGCTCTAGAATCATTTATTTAGCTGCCCACTTTATATTTTCACTTGATATGTTAAAGATAACTTGCTGATTATCCTTTATAAACCCATTCTCCTGCATCTCTTTTCATCTTAGAGATTCTTCCATTTGGGCTCAGTTCAAAAACCTTGCAGTTAACCTTGATGTGTTTCTGTTTCTCACACAGTAAGTATAATCCATCACAAGATACTTTTGGCATTGACTTCCACTAATACGTGGAACCATATGAAATTGCCAATCTTTGATCATCTTTAACCCATAAAAACAGTCATTTCAAATGGTTCCACTTAATATATATCCAAAATTTAAACACTTTCTCACCATCTCTACCACTACTCTCCTTGTTGAAGTCACCATCATCTCCCATCTGGAATATTACAGTAGCCACTTGGCAGGGTGCTTCCACTCTTGCCCCCATACGGATTTTATTTTTTTTTTTCTTTTCTTTTTGTTTTGAAATGGAGTCTCACTCTGTCACCCAGGCTGGAGTGCAATGGTGCGATCTCGACTCACTGCAACCTTCGCATTCCGGGTTCAAGCAATTTCCTGCCTCAGCCTCTTGAGTAGCTGGGATTACAGGTGCCTGCCACTGTGCCCTGCTCATTTTTGTATTTTTAGTAGAGATGGGGTTTCACCATCTTGGCCAGGCTGGTCTCTAACTCCTGACCTCATTATCCACCTGCCTCGGCTTCCCAAAGTGCTGGAATTACAGGTGTGAGCCACCGCTCCTGGCCCCCTACAGACTGTTTTCAACCAGTAGCCCTAAAGATCCTTGAAATGTATAAATCAGATCATGTCTTTCCTTTGCGCAAAATCCTCCAGTGGTTCACCATCTCATTCAGAGTGAAAGCCGAAGTCTTTACAGAGCCATACAAGGCCTTCTGTGACCCCAGCTCTCTGCACTTGTACCTCCACACCCACATATCCCCATGCCCCTGACCTGCTTCTAACTCCCCTCCAGCTACAGTGTCTTCCTCCTGTTTCTCAGAAGCAGGAAACATGCTTTTACTTTTTGCCAAGCATGTGTTTCATCTGTCTGAAATTTCTTGTTTAGATATCAGAATAATATCAGAAATCCCTAGCTTCTACGGGGTTTCTACTTAAACGTCACCTCATTGGAGGAGCCTCTCCCGGCCACTCTAAAATGTTATAATCCTTTCCCTTTCTTGCTCCCACATATTAATTTGTCTCCACCGTATTTGTCACTGTCTACTACATTATGTTTTTATCAGTTTATTGTCTAAATCTATACATACTATCAGGGAGGAACTTTGTCGTGTTCATTGCTGTATCCCCAGGCTGGTTATCATTTGAGTGAAAAATAAATATTCCTGAAAGAAAGGAAAGTGATGAGGGAGAGAGAGACTTAAGGAGGTGATTAAACTAGCAGGACTATTTCAAATAAAGAATGTAACTAAGGAGTAAGGTTTTCCTTATGCTTCTCTTTATCCTCCCTTCAGATCATCCAAAGTTAAGCTGAAGATGCTGTCTGCTAGGCGTGACATATCAGTTGGACTGGAGTCAGCTAATGAGTTCTCACTTAGTCACCACTCAGTAGGTTGTGATCAGATCACAGGACCTAGAAATAATGCTCTGTTCTATTCATTGGTGTTCTCATCAATAATTATTTCATATTCTTTGTATTCAAGAAATTGTTGTAAAAATCAATTGACAGTGCATGTCAAAGTACATCATGAATTGCATTGCTCCAGGAAAATTTATGTGGCTGATAATACTAAAAATGTCACAAGTGAAATATAAGACTGTTGTATAAAAATTAAATTATTCCTCCCATTGATTCTATGAAATATGCCTGAACTAATCCATATAGTATTATATCATTTACCCTCATACTACCTCTATTTAAAGTAGAAGAATAATGTGTATATATTTGATCTTAAAAATGTAACTACAAAAACAATTATAATGCAAGAGTATTTGCATAGCTGTACTTCCTGGGTTCTTTTCTCAAAGACAGTGATTTCCCCAAGGTAGGTGTTCAATAAACATTTGTTGAAACTGTAATAGTTTTTATTTTGTTTCCTATGCATAACCAAGATACAACGAGGATTCACCATGTCCTGACTTTTTTCAAGACTGCCTGACCAAAAACATATATATAATAAAGTGAAAATCAAACGAAGAGTTTGGATGTTTTATTTCTAAAGTTTCTCGGGAAACCATGAGAGTATTTGGAAAAGATTCATTGCCAGCGTTGGGCAGCCTGACATTGCATAACTGTGGTTTAAATGCCTTTCTAAGTACAATTCTCTATTTTTCAGGGGTGGAGAGTGCGGGACCGTTAGAAGTACTTTTTCTTAAAGGCTAGCAGAATGGGTTAAGACCTTCTCTTACTTGTTCTGGAAAGTACCATCTGATACTTCTATTGGTCTTGCCCTCAAAATAGGTTCAGCCTTTCAGTTGTGCCTTGGAGCTCTTTTTGTTTGTTTATTTTTAACTCTTCCATTTTGTTTTAACATGAAATCCTTGGCATAATGAATGCCAAAAGTAAGAATCATGGATTTTACCCTTGAGCCTAACTTTGCTCTGAACCTTTCACACTTTTTTTTTTAACATCACCAGTTGCATTCACCATTATTTGAATAGAAATTTCTTACCCCCTACACAGCCACTGGCAATGACTGCCTCTGCCTACTTCATCTTTTGAGACTCAAATTCATTTCACAGTAGTTCCTTGAAAAAAACGTAAAAATAAAAATCGAGTCCTAATGTGGGGAGAGCTGAAGGGATTCAAGACACTGATTTAAATGTTACTTATCAGATTAAATGTTGCCTTCTCAGCTTCTACTCTGGAGAAACTCGTGCAAACTGGATGAATGAGGCAAGGAAGTGGAGTAAGAACAGTGTGAAAGCTGCTGCTATACTTTCCATGGGTGGAGTGCTGACTTGTCTCAGAGCTGGAGCTACAGATATGGGCATTAATATGCTGCTGGCAAAATGCTTCCAAATTTCTTTACTCCTACCCAGTGGTTCTAATGCTACTTTCTTAAGTATTAATTAGCAAATGAACTAATCCAAAACCACTTAAATTTTGGCTATTTACATACTCGTTCTCGTTTTATGAAGAAAGGGGTAGGTTAAATTACTTTTCAAAAAGCAGTGTGGTGGTGCCAACATACTTAGTTGTTTAATTTATGTTTAATGAAAAAAGAAAAGTAAAACAAATTGTCTTTATATTCGCAGTCACCACATACACTCCATCCTTCATACTTTCTCCTGACTTTGTCTGGGATTATTAAAAGGGAAAGAATTTTCATGGAAAAGTTATTGCTATAATGTGTTGATTGTTACATTAATTCTCCCTCCACCCCCAGCTCTACTGCTTGGCAAGAATTTTGGACTTTACTCAGGAACTGCTTAGTGAGCTTGTCGGTGGATGGGATTAGTTTAATCTCCTCTCACAAGCCTCTAAGCACTGGGAGAGGTTGGCGTGAGGAGGAGCACTGGTAAAATGGGGAGGGCGGGATGAGGAATAAAAGGTTGCTGATCACCAATGCCAAAGTTTATTTTGTGTTAGAACTAAAGTGGAAAGAAGGGAGGCAGGCAGGGAAGGAGATGACGGGCATGGTGGTGAATAAGAGTTAAACTGGGATGGGTGGCAGTGGTCTCCTCATGATTTCATTGTGCTTGGAGTGCCTCCAAGCCCTGGGAGCAATGCACAAATGGGAGGGAAAGGTGGGGGTGTGGAATGATGATTAGAATCTACAAATAAAAGACACTAAGAGATTCTGCATGGCCTACTGCCCTGCTTCCTTCAGGTTCCTTGACCTGTGTAGTAAGAACTGTTATAATAAAAATGGTCAAGTGAAAGTCTCTGAAACTTGTTCCCCCAACCCTGTATCCCATGCCAAGATAGTGAAATAGAAGCAATATTGAATCCTTGGGTTAACCGAAGAGATTAGTAAAAGATACAGACGTCAGAGTCCTCATCATATACCTATTTCAGTTACTTTTGTTTCGCTACTACAAAAAAACAGTTGCATTTGGCAAATCATGGTAGACTAACATAAACTCAAACAACTGGCAATGTGACTCCTCTGGCAAATACAGTTTGTTTGCTGAAATGGGTGAACAAAATATCTGGCAATTTATATGTGACTAATGACCTGGAGAATGCATTTTTATAGATGCCTTAGTACTATATGTATCTAGTATACATACAAATGCAGTATATACACACACACACACACACGCACACACACACACACACACATATAGTACTAAGGCATCTATAAATATGCATTCTCCAGGTCATTAGTCACATGTAAATGCATATATACACATGCATTTTAAATGCAATTTTAGCGATGCATCGTAATCAATGCATTTTAAATGCATTTTAATCAATGCCCATCAGACAGTTCATGTTTATGTGGGAAAAAAAGAGTATACATTCATTGTTTCCTCCAATGTCTAAATTAATTCCTGTTATTTGTTATGCTATAGTCTGCAAAGACTTTGGTTAT
Source organism: Callithrix jacchus (assembly GCF_049354715.1). Lineage (NCBI taxonomy): Eukaryota > Metazoa > Chordata > Mammalia > Primates > Cebidae > Callithrix > Callithrix jacchus. The sequence continues at coordinate 19,949,013 of NC_133516.1, read as the reverse complement.
CTTGACTTTCTGCAGAATATCATGCTGTAGCACTACAGTAATGACAGCTTAATCAAACTTTTGACAAATATCCTAGATGCCTTAGTATTATATATATATACCAGCATTATATATAATACTATATACTTAGTATTATACATATATACCCCATTTATACACCATATATATATACCCTATATATATATGCCCTATATAGATATATACACCCTATATATATATATATAGGGTATATAATATATGATATAGCTAAGAGGTAAGAGATAACTGTTATATACTATATATGTGTACATATATATATATATATACAATATAGGTAAGAGATAAGAGATAACACACACATATATATAGTATGGGTAAAAGTTAACAGATTACTGCATAAATATATTCAAAGGTCTACTACATCAGGAAGTATTTAGGAGTCCAATGACCTGGAGTCATCTGGAATATTCATTTGGGACAACTTATTTGGATTCTGGAGGCAGCATGCTATGGTAAGTATGTTTATGTCCACCCCAAATTCATACGTGGAAATTCTTGTCTCAAAGGTGATGATATTAGAAGATATCAGGCTGTAATTCAAACTGCTTCTTCAATTGTGCCATATGCCTCAGCATACCTCATCATACATTTAGTATGTACGATTCATTATATTACAAAGAAACATGCATGCACATTTATAACAGCAGAATTCACAATTACAAAAAATATGGAACCAACCTAAATCCCCATCAACCAATGAGTGAATAAAGAAAATGTGGTATATTTGTACAGTGAAATACTACTCAGCCATAAAACAGAATGAAATAATGGCCTTTGCAGCAACTTGGATAGAGTTACAGGAAGTTATTCTAAGTGAAATAACTCAGGAATGGAAAACCAAATATATGTTCTTGCTTATAAGTGTAAGCTAGCTATGAGGATGCAAAGGCATAAGAATGATAGAATGAACCCTGGGAACTTGGGGATGAAGGATAAAAGACTACATATTGGATACAGTGTACACTGCCTCTACTGCTTGAATGATGGGTGCACAAAAACTTCAGAAATCACTGCTGAGCAACTTATCCATGTAATCAAAAACCACCTGTTCCCCAAAAACTACTGAAATAAAAAATGTTTTTAAAGATATATGTGGAAGCTCTAAAAGGGCCCTAAAGGAGGTTACAGTACAAACTCTGAGATTCTGAAACAAGCCATCCTTCTAAAGAAGAGATATATTTGTCATTTTAAGACAATCCCTTAACATGTTCCCAGGCCCCTTCCAATCTAAGCCACAGATTCCAGAAAGAGAGTTGCTAATTATGAGTAATCCACTTTAAGATGAATCATGTTATAAGGTCAGGTGAGTGCATCAACAATACATTGTAGAAGGGAAATAATACTTGGAAATTAGGCCTGAGTACATATAGAATGCCCAGATTCTGAAGCCACTTACTTGTGTTGCCTGATGCCACTCCTTCAACTTACCTCTGTGGCCTCATTGAATAATCTCTATATCAGATTCATGGAAAGAAAATATTTCTGCCTGTTTCATAGATTGATTGCTTTTATAACATGGGTTCTTGAAGAAAAACAAAATTAAGACTCAGTAGAAAAAGTCTGAAAACTACCATTTAAATACATTTTGGCCAAAAATTTAATATCATTTGTCTTTTTAATTTTAACACTTTTGGTGAGAGAGAGAAAGATATATATACGTATATAGTTAATTGACATTTTCTCAATCATTTATAATGTTTAAAATCTTATATATTTATTGGGCATTTGGGTATTCTCTTTCACTAAGTACCTTTAAAATCTTTTTTTTTCATTTTTTCTATTGAGTTGTCTACATATTTATACTGATTTGATAAAGATCTTTACATAGTATATAGGGGAGTCTTTAGTGCTTGCTTGTATTAAAATCTATTATTTTATCTTAAGTGTCTTTTGATGAATTAGCTGTCTTTATTTTGGCATGTCTAAATTGTCATTATTTTCCATTATGGTCAGTAATTTTTTGTGCTCAATTTAAGAAATTTACCTGTTGTAAGGGCATAAATATATTCTTCCTTTTTTTTTTTTAGATCTACGGTCTAGTGTGAATGCATTTAGGGATAAGATATAAAGCAGGATTAGATCTATTTTTGTCCTTAGGTGGGTATGCAATTGACAGCATCATATGTGAAGAAGGTTACCTTCCACACTGCGCTTCAGTGCCATTTTCCAACATTATAAGTTAAATCTCCATGAGTGGGCTTCTTTCTGGACTCTTGTTCCATCACATTTTTGCCTATTGCATAAATACTACATAGTCTAAATTATCATTAGTTATATAATAAGTTTGGATGTATGGGAATGAAAATAGTTCACCTTAGTTCTTCTTGGAGATCATCTTTCCTCTTGAAATTTTTGTATAATCTATTTTTTTTTTTAAATACAGATTCTTGCTCTGTCGCCCAGGCTGGAGAGCGGTGGCACAATTTCAGCTCACTGCAACTTTCACCACTTGGGTTTAAGCGATTCTCCTGCCTCAGCATCCCGAGTAGCTGGGACTACAGGCATGCGCCCCATGCCCAGCTAATTTTTGTGTTTTTAATAGAGATGAGGTTTCACCATATTGGCCAGGCTGATCTCAAACTCCCGAGGTCGTGATTTGCCCACCTTGGCCTCTCAAAGTGCTGGGATTAAGGCATGGGCCACCACGCCCAGCCTTTATATAAATTTTGACTCAGTTTGCCAACTTAAACAAACAAACAAAACAACAACCCTCTGCTAGAATGTGGACTGGGTGGCTAGCAATGAACCTGTGAAACATTTTGGGAGAAATGATGTCTTTGTAGTTCCTTTATTAACTTTTTGAAAAACTTTTCGCAATATTTTTTGTAGTTTGTTTTTGTGAAGAACTTTTACATATTTTTAAAACATTTATTCATAGGTATTCAAGGGTGTTTTGGTATTTCAGGTGGTGTTTTAAATTTTTTTTCTTTGGGTTGCTGCTATAGAAAAAATATCATTGATTTTATATGTCAACTTGTATCCATTAAAAATTTTAAAGTATTGATTCTTATTTTTCTGTAGGTCCTTTTGAATTTTTAATGTGTAAAGTCTGTTGTCTAATAATATCGTCCAGTTTTATTTTTTTCCTTTTAAACATTATATTTGCATCTTTTTTTTTGTATTGGCCATAATATTCCATACACTGTTGAACAGATGTGCTGATAGCAAGCAGCTTTGCCCTTTTTCAATTCAGGGACAAAACTTTCAATGCTTTATGATTAAGTATGATTTCTTTTCTGTAGCCTTTTTCTTAAATGAATCCTTTGTTAGTTATGCAGTTAAGAGAGTTATCAGGTAGTCTTAGCTTCATATGTCTCTTTCTTTTTAAGTCATGGGTGGGATTGAACTTTGTCAAATTATTTTCATATACATACTGAGATAATGTTTTCTGCTTTTTTGTTAATTATTAAATAACATTGATTTTTTTGAAAATTAAACCAACCTTGTACTGAAAAACAAACTCTACTTGGTTATGTTCTTACCTTTCTATATGAAAATTGACTAAATTTTCTTATGATGTGAAATAAAATATATTTCTTAGTTTTCTTACATTGAAGTATAATATATACATCATAAAATGGACAATTTTTATTAATTGCTGTTAACACCACCCTGTAAAATAAGCCGTCTTCTGACCTCTGTCATCATAGATTAGATTTGATGGTACTTGAATTTTGTAGACAAAGAAACATACTTATATCTGTACAATGTGCACTCCCATGTGTCTACATTAATTCATTCAATTTTATGACTGTTTCTTGTTGAATGGCAGCTAATCTGTATTTTGCATTTATGTATAGTATTCCACTGTATGAATTTGCCACAGTTTGGTCTCCACATCCGGGTACCATAAATGAAGCTGCTATCCATATTCTCATACCTTTGGCGCATATGTCACTCACTGCTATTGAGTTTATACATAGAAATAGAATAAGTCATAGAGTATTATATATTCAGGTTATTAATACTGCTAAATCTTTGTCAAGGTTGTTGTATTTATTCGAATTTTCATTAGAAGCATATGAGAGTTCTAGTTACTCCTCATCAGCCGTAACACTTGACGTGTTTTTTTTTTTTTTTTTTAAATCTTAGACATTCTAATGGGAGGTTAGTGGTAGCTTATTGTGGTTTTAATTTCACTTTCCTGATAACCAAAGACTCAAGACATTTTGATAGGCTTATTGGACATCTGTATATCCTATTTTCTGAAGTGATTGCTTAGTATTTTGCCCATTTCTTAAGTGGGTTTGATAGCCTTTTATTATTCATTCATAAAAGTTTTTTTATGTATTTCAGTTGAAGCAGGACATGTGTATTGAAAATATTTTTCCATCATTTCAATAGCTTTTTCTCACCTTTAGTATCTTTTAATGAAACACAATTTTCAATTTTAATGAAGCTTATTATATTAAATATTATATGGTTAGTGTTTAAGAAATCTGCCTAAGAATTCTTTGACTACTCCAAGAACATAATATTTTCTTCTATCATTCTAGAAATTTTTTTCTTCTTGTTGTTATACTGTTTGCTTTTAGATTTGCAATTCTTCTGGTGTAGAATTTTGGGTATGGTGTGAGGTAGTGTTCCATATTCATGTACTTTAAAATGTGGATATTCAATTAAACCAGCACCATATGAAAAGTCCATATCTCTTGCTTTATAGTAATTCACACACTATTTATATATCTATAGATGTGTTGTTTTTAGTCTGTTGCTCACTTCAATTTTGCTTTACATCAATACTTTTCAGTTATTTTGACCCTTCACATTTTTACGTATATATTTTAGAATATTTGTCACTGTCAGACGTCACCTATTGTGTAGTTTCCAGCACATTCTATTTACCCTTCAATACACTGCTTGAGTTCTTCCTACATGCCTTTTTTTGGTAACCATCCTATCTGATAATAGCTTCTTTGAATATCTGTGAAATTAAAATTTTTTAAAGCTTACTGATTCATTATAGTTATATGCAGAAAGAAACCTGGAAGACCATTAGGTAGACAATCTTTTTAACAGAAGGGATTCTGAGACACAGAGAGTGAGATAAATGGGAATAACATTTAATTTTACATTGTATGTGTTATTAAATATGTACATTTAACATATATACATGTTTGAGTTACCTCTTCATGTACACTAATACATATTCATGTTCACATAACATACATGTATGTAATACACTCTCTTAAGAATGTTATTTACTTATCACATATATTGAAATAATTTGGAGAAGAATTTTGCAAAAATAATTTTATAGAGACTCCTGAGCTATTAATAGATAGCATTTGCAAATCATTCTTGTTAGCAAAATACTAATTTAAATAAACTCCTTCAGTCTCTTAATTCTCATTCTCTCTCCCTCTCTCTGTCTCTCATCAGGCTTGAGAATAAGAAATGCCAATAGAACATGCTGAGGTTTAATAGTATTGATCCTGTACTTCAGAATTTTGCAGAATAGTGTAAGGATCCAAGAAAAGAAAAGAAACATTCTTGCTCCAAGCATAATAAAATGTCTAGGTGGTTTGTCAATGAGCAGCTAAATCCCTCTCTGAATGGAAACATTAAAAATTCTTCCCACTGTGCCTTTTAAAGGCCTCTTGTGTGTTAGGTTGGACTCTACTGCCAGGCCTAGCTGGGACATTCCTCATCTCTCACCACTGAGATTCTCTAAATGTCTCTGAGCCATTTGCAGCACTTGCTGAATAGGTCAGCATTACCTCATGCTCTCAGAAAAGGTGGCATCAACAGGCTGGTTGTCTGTTTCTTCTGCTTTTTATTTAGTTTAGGGGAATGCGAGTCCTTGGGTTTGAGAACACAGTGCTGGTGGTAACTGGAGCACAGAATAATAGCCTAAAAGAGGTGAAGGGGAGTAAAGGGGAGGGGTTGGCAGCCAGTCCTCGATTGGGAAAGCTTGAGGAGGTGGTATGTGGGGGTGAACAAGGGAAGAACGTGAGTTAAAAGAGAAGTCCAAGTGTGCGTCTGGGATCCTTTAACAGAGGCAGAATACTGACTAGTTGAGCAAATTAAGTCTTTTCAGGGCCGTCCAGATAAATGATTGGTTTGCATTCAAGCAGAAAACACCATTATTTCTGGCTTTGTGTAGTGCAAATTAGAGAAAAGAGATGACAATTCCTCCTCTGTAACCTGAATATATGAAAGAGATAAGAAACTTGCAGGAAAATGAAGGAGAAGTACTGTGGGCTTTTTCTTTTCCTTAAAGGAAGGTAAATTTGTTGAAGACATTTAAAAAATACCAAATTAATGAAAAGTGGAAATAGCACTGTACCACGTGTACAGTGCAGTGCTAAGTCCTTTATGTATGTGATATCATTTGATTTAATCATTTAAAGAACCCTGTGAGAAAGGCATTGTTATGGCTATTTTATGTAGAAAAAGATTGTAACTTAGGGATACTAATGAAATACTTCAAGCTCAATAAAACCAAATTTTAGATCTGTATCCACAGTATATTCCTGTCGCCCAGGCTGGAGTGCAGTGGCATGATCTGAGCTCACTGCAACCTTTGCCTCGTGGGTTCAAGCAATTCTCCTGCCTCGGCCTTGCTATGTCCACCCTACATTGTGCAGAAGGTGTGGTGAAAAGCAAGAGGGTCTCACACAAGGGATCAAGCCCTGTTGCATGTTTGCAGTCCTGGCTCATGTAAGCAGCTGGTGGAAGCTGCTGTCACTTAGAATCAGTTAGTGTCAGAATTTTGATATTTTATTTGAACCTGAATCTCTTTTAATAACCGGAATCACAGCAATCTGTTAAAGAATCCCCTTCAATAATTAGAAGTTTTGAAGTTAAACAAAAAGTTGAAAGGCGATATTCATTTGTGAAGAAACTCATTTCTTATGCTATAATGAGGTGATGACAGAGAAAGGCAAACATTCATTTTAACCCGATTGAAAAAAAAGAAGACGGCAATTTTATATATTCATACAGCTTATGTAAACTTAGTATGCTAAAAGTTCAGTATTAGTTTTAAAATACTATGTTTATGTGTGTCTTGGCTACTAGATTCTAAATTAAAAGAAAAACGAGTCTCTTTAAACTCCAGTAGACTTTGGTTTACATTATCAACTGTGCGTAAGAACAATTTTTCCTTTATATATTCATAGTCTATGAGATAAAGCATTCTATGAAGTTAGAAACTGAGTTAATCACACATGTACATAATAAGTTAAAGATATATTTGCATCAATAAAAATAGGCTTTTATGTAAAAAAGAAAGGATGTGGGAAAGAGAAATATACATTCAAACAAGCATACATATGCATTTAATAGACATAAGATGCAGAACACACATATAACATGCATTTTTAAATATAAAAATATATTTCATATAGGCTGGGCACGATGGCTTACATCTGAAATCCCAGCACTTTGCGAGGTCGAGGAAGGTGGATCACGGGGTCAGGAGTTTGAGGCCAGCCTGGCCAACATGGTGAAACGCCGTCTCTACTAAACATACAAAAACTAGCTGCATGTGGTGGCAGGAACCTGTAATACAACCGCTACTCAGGAGACTGAGGCAGGAGAATTGCTTGAACCCACGAGGCAGAGGTTGCAGTGAGCTCAGATCATGCCACTGCACTCCAGCCTGGGCAACAGAGTGAATATACTGTGGATACAGATCTAAAATTTGGTTTTATTGAGCTTGAAGTATTTCATTAGTATCCCTAAGTTACAATCTTTTTCTACATAAAATAACCATAATAATGCCTTTCTCACAGGGTTCTTTAAATGATTAAATCAAATGATATCACGTACATAAAGGACTTAGCACTGCGCTGTACATGTGGTAAATATTCAACTGCTTTTTGATACCAACAACTTAGTTCTCTGTCTTTTGGTTGTCTGTTAATTAATAACCCATTTATTAATAATAGAAGTATTCAATGAAAAACATAAAGGGGCTTCACCATTCAGGGACAAAGACTAAAGAGATTGTTCACACACACATTGAACATTTTATCAATAATAGTGCATGTAAATATGTGGAGGGAGGGATGGGAGTGTCTGAATATGTCTGTTTTAACCTCTGCAAAAAAACTGGATTAAATTTCCACAATTACACAAATCTTTTAATTTTTCCCCTTTTGTTTACGCAAGTACAATTTTGGACCAGGTTTCAGTTGTTAGAGACTCTACCCATCCTATGCACCCGAAAACCCACACATTGCCATGGTAATAGGGAAGACTGGCCTGGATCCCTTAGAGTGAAAGCTTCAAAACAAACAAACTTAAACCATGGGCCCACACAGCCTGTTTTAATCAGCATTAATGGCTCTGACAACCAGAGGCTCCTTTATCTTCTCTGTTTGCAACAATTTGCTAATGATAATTAAAAATGCCTGGTGTTTGCCAAAGATTCCAGAGCCACCTTCCTCAACACAAAAAAGATAAGAGTAGGGAGAAGTCTAAGAATAGTATTCACATAAACAATTTTGACTGGGCAGTTAAAGAAGTTTAAAAGAAAAGCAATGTAGAAGGATAAAATGGGCTTAATTCTGGGGTGAGAGGTAATAACACATTAACTTCAAAGGCCTTCAACCTGTTGCCTGGAGAGAAAAGATATTTATAAATAAAAATTAAAGTTATCATGGAATTTTTAAAAGATCAGCATAACCAGCCATTAGAAAAATGAACTGATGTGGAAGCATTTTCTATTATTTAAAGCTATGTAGCAAGGATTTCTGAACTATAACTTAGACAGTCAGTGTGGTCTTCAAGTTATATGTACTCCGGAAATTTAGGCAATATTGTGAGTTTGGGCCTATCTTTGATATTTTTTCTGGATTAGAGATCAATAGCTGTTATCAGATTTTAGCATAGTTTGTTATCCGTACAAATATTATTATTGTGAATTTTGTTATTATTCAGTCTTTGCATTTTACCAGGTGGTTGAATTTTAAGGTTATTATATTGGAGAGTAATTTAAAAATATATTTCAATAGCTCAGCTGGGCATAATGACTTGTGCCTGTAATCCTAGTAACTCAGGAGGCTGGGGGTGGGTGGATTGCTTGAGGCCAGGAGTTTGAAATCATCCTAAAGAACGTAAACAGACTCCATTTCTTAAAAAAAAAAAAAAAAAAAAAAAAAATTCTAAATATGCAATTATGTCATCTGCAAACAGAGACAATTTGACTTACTCTCTTCCTATTTGAATACTCTTTATTTCTTTCTCTTGACTGATTGCCCTAGCCAGAACTTCCAATACTATGTTGAATAGGGTTGGCGAGAGAGGATATTTTTGTCTTGTGTTGGTTTTCAGAGGGAATGCTTCCAGTTTTTGCCCATTCAGTGTGATATTGGCTGTGTGTTTGTCATAAATAGCTCTTATTATTATGAGATACATTCCATCAATACCTAGTTTATTGAGAGATTTTAGCATGAAAGGGTGTTGAATTTTGCCGAAGGCCTTTTCTGCATCTATTGAGATAATCATGTGCTTTTTGTCGTTGATTCTACTATGTGATAGATTACATTTATTGATCTCTGTACTATGAACCAGCCTTGCATCCCAGGGACGGAGTCGACTTGATCGTGGTGGATAAGTTTTTGACGTGCTGCTGGATTCAGTTTGTCAGTATTTTGTTGAGGATTTTTGCATCGATGTTCATCAGGGATAAACATTTTTAAAAAGCAGAGTGTGGTTGCACATGCTTCTGATTCCAGCTATTTGAGAGGCTGACGTGGGAGGATCACCTGTGCCCAGAAGTTCAAGGTTGCAGTGAACTATGATCACACCACTGAACTCCAGTCTTGGTGCCAGAACAAGACCCTGTCTTAAACAAAACAAACAAACAACAAAAAAAGAACAAGCAAGAATAATAACTCTGCTACTGGGAATTTATTCTACATGAATATTACAATATGATAAGTTAACAAACAAGTATCTGTCAGTTAGAAAGCACTTAGCTCTCTTAATTTAAAAATAGATTAAGTATTTCTCATCTCACATAACAGGAAGTGTAAGACAACAGTTATATGGTTAGTTAATTCAATAACTAGCCTGGCCCCCATTTTTTTTGCTGTCTTTTTTTTTTTTTGAATATTCATTTATCACTCAAGGCTGGGCTCCCCAAGTATCAGAATGACTACAGCAGTTCTGTAAATCACACACACACAGGAATGTCCAGAAGCAAGAAAGCAAACATTTTCTTCATTTGTTCTTTTTTTAAAAAATAGAAGTTTTCCCAGAATCCTCTCAAATTTCCCTTCCTTCTTGCTGGCCAAAATTGCATTATGCCCCTTTGTGCAAAACAATCATTGACCAAGAAAAATGGTCAGATTCATCAGATTGATTCCCTAGAGCTAGAGAGAGGCCTGGCCTACCCTGAAGGACAAGTTTGCTTAGAGAAGTTTAAAAAAAAATTAGTCTAGGTATGGTGGCTTATGCCTGTAATCCCAGCACTTTGGGAGGCTGAGGCAAAAGGATCACGTGAACTCAGGAATTTGAGTAGCCTGGGCAACACAGAAAGACCTCATCTCTATAAAAACAAGCAAACGATAAACCAACCAATCAACCCACCCACCCACCTACCCACCAAACAAACAAACAAACAAACAAACAAAATTAGCAGGCTGTGGTGATGCACGGTTGTAGTCCCAGCTACTCAGGTGGCTGAAGTGGGAGGATTGCTTGAACTTGGGAGACTGAGGCTGCAGTGAGCCAAGATTGTGCTACTGTACTCGATCATGGATGACAGAGTGAAGCCCTGTTTCAGAAACAACAATAAACAAACAAACAAGCAAAAGTAGTCATCTGTTAGGTAGAAAAAAGATGTACAAAGCCATTGCAAAGTATCAGTACCAGCCATAATGTACTGTCTATATGTTTTATAGAAAATATTATATTTTTATGGTTACATATTTCACTTATATGGACAAGAGTTGATAGGAATATAGTGAACACCTGTGTACTGAATCGCTTAATTTTAAGTATTAACATGGGCTCAGATGTTTCTTAAAGAAAGAAAATTACAAGTATGATTGTGAGCATCTCTGTACTCAACATTGATTATATTCCCCTTTTCCTTCCTCAGCCATGGCCATGAACTGGAATTTCTTATTTACCTTTTCCTGCTTAATTTTACACTTGTGCTATATATTGTTGTATATTTTTTAAAAGACTCTAAGAAATTCAATTGTGATTCTTATTCTTGGGGAAGGAGAATAGAACTATCAAGTTTGTGAAAAGAAAACAAAAATAGAACAAATATCAAGCTTGTGAGAAAAAAATAACAGTGTTATATTACTAAGAATTACCGACCATTTTTATTTCCAAATTTTGCTTCACCAAGCTCATGTAAGCAAATGAGTTATTAAATGAGTATGTGACGAGGACCACACATCACAAGAAATGATATTTTAAGTAAAAAAGCCAGTACGAAATAATCTACCAGTTCTGATCAAAAGATTTTGAAGAAATATTTCAGTGAAATCATGTCCCATCAGCTATGATAATAGCAGGAACAAGAAAGAAACTCTCATTCCAATATATAGGACACTGCTGTAAGAATGATGCTTTGAAATCAATTCAATGCCCAACATCTCCATTTTAATATTCTACTGAAAACAGCAGCCCAGTAGCCCACAGGCTAGGAAAACACCTCAATACTGCATCTATCACCAGCTACATTCATTCTGAAAGGGAATTCCCAGATTCTGAAAGTGTCCTGCCTGAAGGGGTAGATGCCCCTTATTTACTGTGCTTTCTGCACTAACCATAAAAAATATATGCTTTTTTTCTTTTGTAAAACTTTGGAGTTATATGTTCTCAATTCTACTGGTAATGAATATGGGAAAGTCTGGGAAGCTTGGGAAAAATTATCCCTGTCCAAAATACCTTTTCTTGCTCAGGTATTAAGTGGAGAATATTATCTTCATTATTATGTGCAAGCTCTATAGTTGTCAATAAACAATCTGATATAAAACATCATCCAGTTCACAAATTAAGAAGGTCAGTCTTTACGGGCATAAATGATGATAACTGATGTGATAAATAGGATCTTAAGTGAAAATTACAAGGTGCTCACAGATTAGTCAGAGATTAAGTTCCACTGTGGGAATCTGAGCATGTTTCATGGAGGAACATTTGACATAGTTGTTGAAGTGTTCACCTGTTAAAGAAGGGAGGAAGAGAATGTCAAGCAAATAAAACATGATGAGTTTTGAATAGGAAAAGCAATTTTATTTGGCTCCTGACCTCCTGAATGTCATCTCTTACAATGTTCCTTTATTAGATGCACTTATTTGACTCTTAATGGACTATAAAGCTCCCATTTTTAGCAAAATTTCTCGGTTCATTTCTTGAGTTTCTGAGGCTTCCTTTCGGTCATGCCTTTCATGTAAGTCTTCATTTCATCCACTGACCTCCTTTTGCCTCCCTACTTCCCTCAGAAGTACCTCTTTGCAAACCCAATACTACTCTTTCTCTCTCACAATAGACGGGGCTGTACATTAGGATGACAGCATGGATACACAGCAACTGAAAACTCATTTCCTTATCTTCAAGCAAAAGGTGGGTTTAATTCCCAGCTTTTCTTCAAGGGCTGAGAAAAACTTCTTGCATCCCAAAGAACAGAAGAATAGCAAAATAATTAAATATAAATAGTAAAGCAAATGAATGGGCATGTCCTGCACCACTTCTCAGTGTTTCTAAACCTTTAAAACGTTTATTTCCTCTTTAAGAAGACATCTAAATATTTTTTCTAACAATCCTACCATGAAGTTGTAATACCTCAGATATACTGTGTATCTGTTCATATGATGTTATATATATCTGAGTTTATACATTAAAAAAATAAGATTTAATTTATCCATTGAAGAATCAATTTTGTCTCCCCTAGTTGAGAATATCTAATATGTTTTCTTTTGACTTTTCTTGTTGTATTTCTTTCTCTCCCTCCTTCCTGTCTCTTTACTTCCCTTCCCTTCCCGTCCTTCCTTTATTCCCTTTGTTTATTTCCATCATATATGTATATATGTACATATTTATTATCTGCTACCTAGATATCCTTCTATCTATGGATGCATCTACTTTTTTTCCAAAAAAAAAAAAAAAAAAAGAAATTACTAAACTTCTGTGAACTTTAGCAATCAAGTTTATAAAAAATGAAACTTACTAGTTCATAGAAATATTATAGATATTATTAAATATACAGGTGTTTTAAATGCAGTTTAAACTTCAAAGAAGATGTTGGAATGAATAAAAGTTTTGGCTACCATCTTCAATGCTCTGTACCTCTGACATTTTGTTTATGACTTTCTCTGAATAGTCTGCTTATTCCCTAACAGTCTTTTATAGAGGGACTGTGTAGGTGCGTATAATTAAAACCCTGAAAAGCACAATCTCTTTGTGTAGAAGATCTAGAACTGATAAGAAAAGAGCTTCTCTTCAATTTTACGTGAGTAAAGAAATTGGTAGGGGGTGTCCTTATATAGCAAGGTGCTTTAAAAAAAACCAGCTTTCCAATTTGATTATTTTTGGCATGTTCAAAAGTATCTCTTTTACTGAATGTGTCTTATTTAATTGGGTGCTATCAGGTAGTTATTGTGTTAAGTAAATGTTAAAAAGAATGGCTTCATTAAAAGAAGTATTGCAAATTATAACTCAATTAAACTCTAAGCAATTAAATGTGCAAACTTTTACCACCACCCTGATACAGTTTCTGTATTTAAATAAAATAACATGTTCCACTGATACAGGAAGGATTAAGGGAAGATTCTCACCCAGTACAAATTTATTTCCATATGTTTTTCTCTTAGCATAGGCTGATTTTGAGGCTTCTGTTTATGCCAATGATTGTACATCTTTTTCTATCTCCACTGCATGTTTAGAAGATAAATTGCATACTTTGGAATCCAGGTTTGAGTCCCATCTCTGGCATAAAATAGTTGGATGTTTTGGGCAAGTGATTTTGTCTTTTTGAACTTTATTTTCTTTATTTAAAAAAGGGAGGGGATATTATGTATTTACAGGATTTAGGGAAGATTAAGTGAGATAAAGGGCCTGGCACAAAGAAGACATTAATAAAAGTAAATCTGTTCACGTTTCTTTCAATTGTATTTCACTACAAGTGCAAAGATTGCACCTGCATATAAAAGATTTGTGAGGTATTACTTGCAAAACCACTTTCTCTGCTATAAAGACCAAGTCTTTGGAGGTTGCAAGTGATTGATAAATAGAGGAAGAGGGAAGCAGTCATGTTCATTTCTTATCAAATATCTTATCAGAACATATATTATAGGAAAGCTCCTATGCTAGGCTTTGTGTGGATTTTAGGAATGAATAAAACCAAGGTTTCATTGAAAAGCCGATAGTAAGACATAAAAAGCAGCCAATCTTACAAGGCAGGGCTTGATGATATATTGTAATAAGGGTTCAGGAAAAATGCCGTGAGAGCATATAGGAGGGGTGTGCAATTCCACTTACATGAAATTATCCCTATCATAAAGAAAAGAAGCAAAGAATTTGAAAACAGTCCTGTTTAGGGATCGGCCTATGTTGTAAAGTGTACCTGCGCCTGAATCTAGACAGCATATCTCCCTTACATATTCCATGAACTGGTACTATCCACCCAGAGTTTTCTTTTGCTTTCATCTTTCACTGTATGGGCATCCAGGAACTAAAAAATAAACTTTTGCCAAATGTCCAGTGCGGCAGATTAGCCAGGGTTGTTAACAAATGGAAACAGATACTAACATTCCTAAAATGGCTTACACTTTGGTTTGAGGAACATGATTTGCCAAGCGAGAAATTTGTGGGTGCTAAATTTAGAAGTGAATAGAAGACTTGTAGGCTTCAAAATCCCATTTGGCTCCTACGCCAGACACAACTTCACAACTCTGTGGGGCTTTTTTTCTTTTTTCTTTTTCTATTTTATTCCCATGGCAGTCTTAAAAGAAGGAGCAAGAATTCCTTTCAAGCAGGAATGTTTATTGCGTGCATGATGCAGGCTTCCGTTTAGTTAGAAAAACATGTTTTACAATTAACTTTCTTCTGGTAAACAAGCATTTAATTTAAAGAGATGACTGTTTTAAAAATTACAAAAATACACATTTTATGTAGAAGAAAACTGTTCTTTTTAAAAGAAGGAATGCCTAGCTGCCAAAGTTTCTAGAAGCAGAGTCTAATTTTAGAGCTGTTGTTCCTCAGGCCAAAATATTTTAGTATTGTACCTGAAATGGAAAAGTCTGCATACTCTTACTTGAAGTGTCTAAGTGAAGATGACGTTCATCCAGTCAGATCCATTTGATTTTCACTGGTTTGGCTTTTGGTGAACAAATTTTATTTGGTGATAGCAATAGCTTAAAACTGTCACTAGCTCTCAGCTTGATTAAGAATAAATGCTTCTTTGGTTTCCATCAAACCTTCACATTTAATTTTCTATCTCTGTCTCTCTCTCTCTTGTTTGCATGTGTGTGTAAACCATATTTGCTGTCTAAATGCATGATAATTATCTGTTTTTTGCTTCTTTAACTACCAAACCAAATAATTAGGATGTAAATCTCTTGAATCCCAGTCAGTTATCACCATATACAGATCTCTACAAATATATGTATATGTTTTTCAATTAATTTGAATTATGAAATACCTAAAATAAAGGAGGGAAGCATAAAGTGTTCACCTAAATATAAACCATTGCATAAGAAATTGTGGTAAACATTCCTTCCATAAAGCCAAATGGAAATGATCCTAAATGGATCTTATAATAAATCGTAGCCATGACAATAACAATAAAAGCAAATAACTGAAGAACATATTTCACCCTTCTCAACCTGAAGAAAATGCATTTCCCTTCCCAAACATTCCTCTTCCCTCCATCCCCACACAAGCTGGGACAAGGAAAGTCTTGTCTAAAAACTCAAGTTCTTATAACTGGCATTTTGAATTCTTCATCTTAGTATTTACACAGCTAAAGTCATAATCACTAGGTGGCATTTGGTTCAGTAAAAAGGCTTGTTTCTCAATGCTAGCACGGGTGTGTAATCTGATAATTGTGGTAGGAGTGAGGGCAAAACAAAATGCGAACAATCTTCTATATCATAGTATGTAATGCCAACTTTATTTTGAGGCAGATGTTTTTACATATTTGGGAGACTTTTAGGAAAATGTTTCCCACCAGACATGTTAGATGCTACACTGATAAATGTCTCATACAGGTAGGTGTGCACATGTGTGAGTTTATATACGTTTGTAAGACATAGAATGGTTTTCCTACTGGACATGACAAAAACAAAAACTGTGTGCAGTTTACTATTTCCAAAAGAACAAACTTGGCATGTTTATGCCTGCTCTGGAATGCTCTTCAAGTTTTGGGGTATCTAAGCAACCTTATTTAAATGGTTGTGAACAAGACTTTCAGAAAAGGAGAATAGCTTCTCTAGGAAAATGAATTCTAATATTCTTACTTAAAAAGATGGAGATTTATATAGTGGAAATTAAAAGTTTTGTGAGTGCTTCTTTCCAACAGGTAAATGTCTGTGGATAGGAGGTGAGGATAGGAACTAGAGACATCTATGAAACTCAGTCTTCATAAAACATCCCCATTTTACCTGTGAAGAAGACACATGGGGAATACAGATTTGTTTGGGATCTAAGGGAAGTTAGTGAGGCAGCAGTCCCAGTTACTTTACAGTTTCTAATCCTTATACAACATCGACTGAAGTCCCAGAAGATGCCCATTAATTCACAGTGCTAGAATTAAAGGATGCTTTGTTTTTTATACCTTTACAATCAAACTCCCAGTATATTTTTGCATGTGAAGGGACTGATTCAGACACTTATGCTGCATCTCAGCTTACCTCTACAGTCCTTCCTCAAGGTTTTGGGGTTAGTCCCCATCTCTTTGGAAATGCATTGCCCAAAAAGTTGAGGGAACTACAGTTAACTAATGGGTCCCTCTTGCAATATATAGACAACTTACTAGTTTCTAGCCTTACTAGGGAAGACTGGTAGAAACACAATCTAGCTCCTTAATTTTCTCGGAAAACAAGGGTATTGGGTATCTTCACATAAGTCCCAGATCTCTGAGCAGAAAGTTAAATATTTGGAATATATCCTCAATCCTGGGACAAGTGCTTTTGCCCAAGAGTGAAAAGAGACCATCTTGGCACTTCAACTCCCTCAGGCTAAGAGATAGTTAAGAGCCTTTTGGGAAATGGCTGGATTCTGCTGGATCTGGATACCTAGATTTGGTCTTACAGCAAAGCCACTCTATGAAGCGATAGTTAAGAGCCTTTTGGGAAATGGCTGGATTCTGCTGGATCTGGATACCTAGATTTGGTCTTACAGCAAAGCCACTCTATGAAGCTTTAAAAGGGAGTGATGATGAGCCTTTGAATTGGGATGGAGCCTATCAACAGGCCTTCTTGTCCCCAAAAGAAAAGCTGGAACCAGCCCCTGCTTTGCAACTCCCTACCTTAAAAAAAAAGCTTTTCACCCATTAGGTGACTGAAAAACAAGGGATTGCTTTAGGCATCCTAACTCAAAGGGTTGGGAATAGCCCCAGATAAGTAGCTTACTTTTCTAAACAGCTAGACCAGCGACAGCTAGACGGTCAGGACGCTTTCAAGCTGTGTCAGCCTCTACTCTATTAGTAGAAGAAGCCAGTAAGTTTACTTTGGGACAACAATTAGATGTCATTACCACTCATGAAGATGTCATTACCACCCACCTGTTAGTAAAGTTTGTGCCTTCCAGGTTACTACAGTTCCCCATAAAAACAATGCTGGCACAAGGCTTCCAAGTACAGGGAATCTTAGCACTAAGAGGACACCAATGGCTAACAGGGGGTCACTTCCTTATATACCAGGTCCTTCTCCTTGAGAGCCAAGATGTAAATCCTAAAGGATGTTGAATTTTAAACCCTGATAACTTGTTACCCGAGTTTATGACCTAGGAAGCAGATTCTCAACTTACTCATTCCTGTGTGGAAACCATAGAACAGAACTACTCTAGCAAGCCTGACCGCAAAGTTGAGCCTCTTCCTAGCCCCTGCCAATGTGGCGTGGTTTACAGATCAAAGTATCTTTATGAATAAAAGAGTAAGGGAGGTTATGCAGTAGTTAGCCAGCAAGAGGTCATTAAGGCAAAAGCTTTGCCTTCCCAGACTTCCACTCAAAAAGTGGAACTAATTTCTTTAATCAGGGCCTACCAATTGGGAAAAGACATAAGAGTCAAGTAATGGTATGCATATATACCAGTATTCTGATTGGCAGCAAGTTTTATTATCAAAATAACACTTGGTTATGGAAGTGACTGATGCTGAAAAAAATTCGTTATTTTTATTAGATAATTTCTCACCTATAGACTTAAACTGTCAACTTGCTCTAGTGTCTTATTAGTTAAACTTTGTAAAATATATATATATACTTGTTTTTCCATTGTATGCAAATTGAAAGAAAAAGATGTACCATTTCTCTGTTGTATGTTGGATTATGTAGGAAATGTTTGTGTACAATTCCAAAAAAGATGAAAAAAGAAAAAAAAAAGAGTCAATATATATATATATATATACACACTGACGCTCAGTATGGGTTCCTCACGTTCAATGCTCATGCTGCTATATGGAGAGAAAGGGGACTACTAACAACTAAGGGATTCCCCATAAAACATCACTCTGAGATCTTAAAAATTTTAGATGTTGTCCAGCTCCCAAAGGAGGTAGCAGTTATTTACTGCCAGGAACATCAAAAGAGAGACACCTAATTGTCTAAGGAAATGCTCTGGCAGATTGAGCAGCTAAGGCCACAGCTAAAGAAACACTAGTATTATACAAGCCACTGCACTAATGCAAGGCACTCCACCCATGTTAGCGGTACCATACTATACCCCTGAGGAAATTAAAGGAGCAGAACAGAAAGGCTAACAAAAGGATCTCTTGGGATGGTTAATAGGAAGCAACAACCTTTTTCTTCCCAAGCCTGAGCAATGGAAGATAGTTAAGTATTTCCTTTACTCCTCATATTTGGGATGGGACTCCCTATTCAAATTAATTTCTCAAATCTCTTTAGGAGAGAAACTCTCTAAAGAGTGAAAAGAGGGTAACGAGGGCCTGTAAACTTTGTGCCCATAATAATCCAGGAAACCGCTTCATGCCCAACTTCTCCTCTAAGCTGTACAACATCGAGAGACATACCTTGGGAAAGACTAGCAAATAGATTTCAGTCAGATACCACCTTACAGGGGACTAAATTATTTGCTAGTATTTATAGATACTTTCACTGGGTGGATTGAGGCTTTCCCCACAAGGGCAGAGAAGGACACATGACAAGGGTCCAAAGTTTTACTCAAGAGATCATCCCAAGGTTTGGATTATCTAAAAGTCAGCAGAGTGATAACAGACCTTCGCAGCTAAAGTGACCCAGCAAGTTTTCTCGGCCTAAGGCATCACCTATCAACTTCACTCCTCCTGGAGACCTCAATCCTCAGCTAAGGTAGAAAAAGCTAATCATTTTGTCAAAAGGACATTAGCAAAAGTCAGGAGACTTCAGCAGGCTGGCTTTCTTTCCCACTCATACCCCTTTTATGCATAAGGACGGCCCCAAAGGTAACTCTAAAATGGTCCCTTTGAGATGATTTCTGGGAGACTCTATTTAACTTCAGACCTCCGGCTTGATGAAGAGACACAGAGAATGCTTACCCATATTATCAACTTAGACCAGGTTTAAATGGCCCTTCATGCATATGGAAACAAAATATTGTTCCCACCCACAAGAAATAACCCTCTATTCAGCCGGGAGACTTAATCTCGCTAAAATCCTAAAAAGAATACCCTGAAGATAGTTACAACCAGAATGGAAGGGCCCCTATCAGGTATTGTTGAGGACCCCCACTGCTGTTAAACTTCAGGGATTAACTAGTTGGTACACCTGTCCAATATTAAACCTGTTTTGTGTAAGTTGCCGGCCCAAAAGGAGGACACCATGACCTCACCATCTGTGAGCCTTTGAAGGATCTCCACTACTTATTTAAAAGAATTATCACTCAGCTAGAAGCGGTAACATTATGCTGTGGGTGGGAATAGGACCTTAAATTTATATCTCCTTCCTGCATCTGGTTATTATCTCTCTGAGGACCTTTGAGAGCTACCTTGTCATTACTAATATTCTTTGAACTTGCTTGCTTAACCTCTTAGTAAAGGTTGTGTCTTCCAAGTTATGACAGTTCCCCGTAAAAACAATGCTGGCACAAGGCTTCCAAACCATTCCACCTGTTGACAAGGGGGATAAAAGCATTCTGTCTCTGGTCCCCTTCGATCAGGAATTCATAGATTTTTACTCCTCCAATGCTAGACAGGGTATATTCCCATAAACTCAACAGGAAGCAGTTACAGAAGATGGACCTCTGTTCTTCCAAAGCCCCCTTAAGATTAAAGAAGAGTATCTAATCTCTGAGGGGGAAATGAGGTAGAAGACAGGAACAGGACTCAACTCTAGAGGCAGGGTTCAGATACCAGACCAGATTGAGAACTAGGTAAAAAGGGGCCGGGGTAAAAACCACTTTCAACCACTCACCGGTGTGCCATGTCAACTTACCACTGCCGTGGCAACTCCTGGGAGTTACCACCCCTTTGCATGGCAATAACCCAATTATTACTACACCTTTCCTAGAAATTTCTGCATAAATCACCCTTAATGTGCTTGCAATTAAAAGTGGGTATAAATACGACTGCAAAACTACCCTGAATGCTGTTACTCTCCGCCTATGGGGTAGTCCTACTTTGCGGGAGCAGTCAAGGAGCTGTAACGCTGCCAAAGGTGTAACACTGCCTATTCAATAAAGTTGTTTTTTTCTATCTCTGGCCTGTCCTTGAATTCTTTCCTGGGAAAAACCAAGAACCTTGTGGGCTAAGATACATTTTTGGGCTTGCCTTCCCTGTATCTGCTGGAGCACTAAATAGATTAATGAAGGACAAAAGAGAGAAGATCCAAATAAATGCAATTAGAAATGACAAAGGGGGCATTGTCACTGGCCTCACAAACATACAAAAATCATCAGAAACTATTATAAACACCTTTATGCACAAAAACTAGAAAATATAGAATAAATACACAAATTCCTGTAAACATACAATCTCCCAAGATTGAACCAGAAAGAATTTGAAACCTTGAACAGACCATAACAAGTTCTGAAATTGAATCAGTAATAAAAATCCTACAAGCAGGAAAAGCCCTAGATCAGATGAAGTCACAGCCAACTTCTACCAGATGTATAAAGAAGAGCTGATACTAAATTCTTCCAAATTATTGGAAGAATACCAAAGAGCTGATACTAAAATTCTTCCAAATAACTGAGGACGAGGGACTCTGCCCTAAGTCATTCTATGAGTCCAGCATCATTCTGATACCTAGAACTGGCAACTGGCAAAGACACAACTTAAAATAGCCATAAAGAGAATAAAATACCTAGGAATACAACTAACCAGAAAGCTGAAATATCTATTCCATGATAATTAGAAAATACTGCTGAAAGAAATCAGAGATCACACTAACAAATGAAAAGTATTTCATACTCATGGATGAAAAAAATCAATATTATTAAAGTGGCCATATTGCACAAATCTGTTCAGAAATTCAATGCTATTCCTATGAAACCACCAAAAACATTCTTCATGGAATTAAAATAAAAACGATTGTAATGTTCATGTGGTACCAAAGAAGAGCCTAAATAGTCAAAACAATTCAAAACAGAAAGTACAAAGCTGGAGGCACCACACTACCAGACTTTAAACTATACTACAGTGCTGCAGTAATCAAAAAAGCATGGTACTGGTACAAAAAGAGACACATAGACCAATGGAACAGAATAGAAACCTGTGAAAAAAAGCTGCATACCTATAACTAAAAGATTTTTAACAAAGTTGGCAAACATGAGCAATAGGAATGGACCTCATTCCTATTCAATAAATGGTACTGGGATAACTAGCTAGCCATATGCAGAAGATAGAAACTGTACTCCTTTATAACACCAAATACAAAAATTAAATTAAGATAGATTAAAGACTTAAATGTAAGTTCTAAAACTACAAAACCCAGAATAGAACTTTTGAAATGCCATTGTGGATATAGGCTATATTAGTACATTCTCACACTGCTATAAAGACATACCTGAGAATGGGTAATCCATAGATAAAAGAGGTTTAGTTGACTCATGGTTTTGCAGGCTTAACAGGAAATGTGCCTGGTAGACATCAGGAAACTTACAATCATGGTGGAAGGCAGAGGGGAAGCAGGCATGTCTTACCATGGCAGAGGAGGAAAGAGAAAGAAGGGGGAAGTACCATATACTTGTGAGAACTCACTCACTATCATGAGAACAGCAAGGGGGAAATCCACCCCCATGATCCAATTACCTCCCACAAGGTCTCTCCCCCAACATTTTGAATTATAATTTGGAACATGATATTTGAGTGGTAACACATAGTCAAACTATATCATTCCATCTCTGGCTCCTTCCAAACCTCATGTCTTTCTCACATTTCAAAACACAATCATGCCTTCTCAAAAGTACCAAAGTCTTAACCCATTTCAGCCTTAACTCAAAGGTTCAAGTCCAAAGTCTCATCTGAGACACAGCAAGTCTCTTCCACCTATGAGCCTATAAAATAAAAAACAAGTTAGTTACTTCCAAGATACAATGGTGGTACAGGCATTGGGTAAACGATCTCTTTCTAAATAGGTAAACTAGCCAAAACAAAGGGACTACAGGCCCATGCAAGTCTAGCAAGACAGTAATTAAAACTTAAGGCTCAAAAATAATCTGCTTTGGCTCCATGTATCACATCCAGGGCAGGCTGATGCAAAGGGTGGGCTGCCAACGCCTTGGGAAGCTCTGCCTCTGTGGCTTTGCAGAGTATAGCACCTATGGCTGCTTTCATATGCTGGTTTTGAGTGCCTGTGGCTTTTCCAGGCACACAATGCAAACTGTCCATGGACCTACCATACTGGGGTCTGGAGGATGGTAGCCCTCTTCTCATGGTTCCACTAAGTAGTGCCTCAGTGGGGACTCTGCTGGGAAGCGGGATTCTCCAGCCCTGCATTTTCTCTCCACACTGCCCTAGTGGAGGTTCTCCATAAGGGCTCTGTCCCTGTAGCAGACTTCTGCCTGAACATCCTGGCACTTCTATACATTCTCTAAAATCCAGGCAGAGGTTCCCAATCCTTAACTCTTGTCTTCTGTGCATCTGCAGGCCCAACACCATGTGGACACTGCCAGAGGGCTTGCACCCTCTGAAGCAATGCCCTGAGCTGTACATTGGCCCCTGTTAGCCACAACTGAAGCTGGAGTGACCAGGATATAGAATGCCATGTCCCAAGGCTTCATAGAGAAGTAGGATCCTAGGCTTAGTGCACAGAATCATTTTTCCCTCCTAGGCCTCCAGGTCTATCATGGGAGGGGCTGCCATGAAGGTCTTTGAAATTTCTTGAAGGCATTTTCCCATTGTCTTGGCTATTAACATTCAACTCATCTTTACTTATGCAGATTTCTGCAGCCTTCCTGAGAAGGAGAAAGAGAGAGAAAGGAGAAGTGCCACACACTTTTAAGCCATCAGATCTTATGAGAACTTAGTATTATGAGAACAGCAAAGGGGGAACCCACCCCTATGATTGAATTACCTCCCACCAGCTTACTCCCCCCAATATTGGGAATTACAATTCAACATGAGATTTGGGTGGGGGCACAAGCCAAACCATATCATAGACCTTGGCAAAGATTTCATGATAGAGTCTCCAGAAGCAATTTCAACAAAAACAAAAATTGACAAGTGAGCTCTAATTAAACTAAAAGGTTTTGCATAGCAAAGGAAACTATCAGCAGAGTAAACAGAAAACCTACAAAATTGGATAAGATACTTGCAGCTGTGCATCCAACAAAGGTCTAATATCCATAATTTATAAGGAACATAAATCAACAAGCAACGAAACAAACCACCCTATTAAAAAATGAGCAAGGGACATAAACAAGCACTACTCAAAGAAAGACATATACATGGCCACCATCATATAAAAAATGCTTACCATGACTAATCATCAGAGAAATGCAAGTCAAAACCACAACAAAATATCATCTCATACAGGTCAGAATGGTTAGTATTAAAAAGTCAGAAAATAACAAATGTTGTCAAGGTTGCAGAGAAAAGGGAACATTTTTATACATTGCTGGCAGAATTATAAATTAGTTCAACCATTATGGAAAGCAGTTTGGAGATTACTCAAAGAACTTATAACAGAACTACTATTTAACCCAGCAATCCCATTGCTGAGTATATATCCAAAGGTATATGGACTGTTCTACCAAAACGACACATGCATGTGTATGTTCATTGCAGCCTTATTTACAATTGCAAATGAATGGTATCCATCTAGATGCTCATCAGTGGTGGAGTGAATAAAGAAAATGTACTACATATACACTATGGAATAGTATGCAGCCATAAAAAAGAAATCATGTCCTTTGCAGCAAGATGGATGAACATGGAGATAATTATCCTAAGTGAATTAATGCAGAAACAGAAAACCAAAGATGAGAAGTCCTCACTTAATGGTGGGAGTTATATAATTTTAAACAGGGCAACAATAGACACCAGCAGCTACTTGACAGTGGAGGGTGGGATGAGGACAAGGCTCAGAAAACTACCCATGGGATATTATGTGCAATACCTTGGTAATAAAATCATTTGTACTCCAAATCCCAGCAACACACAATTTACCCATGTAACACACCTGCAGATGCACCCTCTGAACCTGAAATAAAAGCCAAAAAAGAAAAAAAATGATAAAAATAAGCTAATTTATTGATTTTTTAACCTGTTTTATAATAACATAAGTAGATATATCAGTATTAATTTATTTGTTCTCCTATTACTGGGCATTTAGGTTATTTATTTTTTTTGCTGTTATAAACTATGCCATAATAAGCATTCTTCACTACTTTTGATTTCTTGTGCTAGAATTTTTCAGGTGTATGTCTAGAACAGCAGTCAAGTTGTTGGTCATAAAGCATATTGATTAAAAACTTTAATAACGGTTGTTTAAAATGTATATGTCTACAGTAGTCAGATATTCTGTAGCCCTCTCATAAATTACTCTTTTCAGAGATTTAAACTTTTGCTAACTTGGTAAATACGAAGTAGTAGTTTCTTGTGTCATTAATTTTTATTTTTTGATTACTATTAAGGTTGTACATATTTTACTAAGTCTATTGAGCTTTACAGCATCTTTATCAGAGTTGGTTTAAAATGTGTCTACAGGGTTTTTGGCACACCCTTTAACAGAGCATAATTTTTCTCCCCTTGAGAGTGTACTAGACATTGTGACTCACTCTTTATTAATAGAAAAATAGAGGAAGTTATGCTCCTTCACAGAATAGGCCCTATCTGTCATTGCAGTTTTCTGCTTGCCTGCTATCTTTGTTCCCCTGGTGGCAAGAAACGGGGAAGAGAAGCAATTGTCGCTTAGTGAGTACACTCAAGCAGCGTGTGAAGTCTATATGGATAAAAACAGAGACTTTTTGACAGTAGACAGCAAACGATGGACACTTCTTTCCGAGAACTAGCAAGAAACTGAGGCTTTCTTCCAACAGTCACATGGATGCACCATGTTGGAAGCAGACGTTCCATTCCTGGTCAAGGTTCAGATGACTCTGGGTCTGGTTGGTGTCTTGCCTGAAACCTCATGAAAGACACTGAGCCAGAACCACTCAGCTAAGACACTCACAAATTCCAGACCAAGGAAAAGATTGTCATAATAAATAATTGTTTATTATTTTAAGTAATTAATTTTGGAACCACTTGTCATGCAATAATACAGCTTTTTAAACAGCCAATTTAGAGATCTGTTTGCTTTTATCTTCACTCAACTTTGCATCAGATTATTTTTCATTCTTTAGTTTATTTGCTGGAACTAAAAAAAAAAAAAAAAAACTATTGGAGATATTGATTAAAGTAACTTCTCCCAGTCTGAACTTCTTTCCAAGTTTTCCTATAGAGTGCTTTGTCATGAAAAGTTATATTTTGATGATTGCAAACATATCAACATTTTATCATCAGTATTAGTGGTTTTAAGTCCAGTGTAAGAAAACTTTCGTGGAACAACCAATAAGTATCTTCTTATTTCCTTTAAAATTTCTGCTTATAACATGCAGCTACTTAATTCATTTGGAATTATATGTCTTTGTGTGGGTGTGGGAGTAAGTTATATATCAAATATTTTCATTCATGTAGCTATTTAAATATTTCCAAACTGATATATCCTCTTCTCCTTGATTTTAAATGCCACTGCTGTCATATGCTATTACATATAAGTTATACATACATATGTAACATATATATATACTTTTTATTATGTATTACCTTTCATTATTTTCTATATTTGTACCAAGTGCACCCAATTTTATTACTTAAATTTGCTTTAAATATTGATGTTTACATAAGTAAAACCTCCCCACATTATATGTGTTACTCAGTTTTCTTAGCTCATATTGACTTTTTTCTTTTTCATGTAAACCTCATAAGTATTCTGATTTGTGATTTATTGTTTATAAATTAATTTTAAAAGAATTAACATATTTGTACAGAGTGAAGTTTTCCTATCAATCCATGAACTTTTTATAGATATCTCATTGATGTATTATTTTATCTATTTCAATTAAATTAGATTACATCCATAAGAACCTTGAATATCTTTTTGTAATATATACTCATAAAAAGTTTGTAATTTTATTACTATTTGAGAATTTCTTCTTAATTACATGCCACCTTTGAAAAATTGCATTTTCCAATAGATTATTGATTTGGGTTAGTTGATACTGTTTTGAGCAAGCTCAGTGTCCTCTATTATTTATTTTAATATTTTGCTCTGTGGATTCCATTGATTTCTAGGGGGCTCCCTAGATGAGATGCTTCTAATGTTTTATATCTCTGTGCTTGTTTTATCTTCTTAGAATTAAGATGAAAAGAAAATGAGGAAACCAAAGGGGAGCATAACCTTGACTTTGGGTTTATGAAGGTGTCCCCATTCTGTTTAATTAAAACTGTCTTAAACCCTTTTAATCCAATCTTTTTTTGGATTCACAATATATTACTAAAATCTGCTGACTTTATAGTTTTGTAAAGAATTTCCTCTAACCCAAATAAATAACTTAAGTACTAAGGCATTTGGAGGAATTTGGACAGCTATAGAGGTTTTTCCTATTACCTCAATTGAGAATAATTGTTTCACCCAAGATAGTTCCCTAATAATATAATAATGAATTAAAAACTTCCTTTTGCCTATGAACCTGTAAACTCAAAAGAAAGTTAATTACTTCCTAGATACAGTGAGGGTACAGGCATTGGGTAAATACACCCAATCCAAATGGGAGAAATTGACCAAAATAAAAGGACTACAGGCCCCATGCAAGTCCCAAATCTAATGAGGCAGTCATCAAACCTTAGAGTTCCAAAATGATCTCCTTTGACTCCATGTCTCACATCCAGGTCACCCTGAGGCAAAAGATGGGCTTTCACAGCCTTGGGTAGCTCCACCCTTGTGACTTTCCAGAATACAGCTCCTCTCTCAGCTGCTTTCACTGGCTAGCATTGAGTGCCTGTGACTTTTCCAGGCACATGGTGCAAGCTGTTGATGGGTCTAACATTCTGGAATCTGGAGGATGGTGACCCTCTCCTTACAGCTCTACTAGGCAGTGCCCCAGAAGAGGCTCTGTGTGGGGGCTCCAACACCACATTTCCCTTTGCACTGCCATAACAGAGGTCTGCCATGAGGGCTTTGCCCTGCAGCAAACTCCTGCCTGAATAGGCAGACATTTCTATGCCTCCTCTGAAATCAAAGCAGAGGTTCCCAAACTTCAGTTATTGTCTTCTGAGCACCCACAGACACAGCATCATGTGGAAGCTGCCAAACCTGGGGCTTGCACCCTCTGAAGCAATGGCCTGAGCTGTACATTGATCCCTTTAGCCATGGCTGGAGCTGAAGCAGCTGGGATGCTGGGCACCATGTCCTGAGGCTGCATAGAGCAAAGACTGGGACCTGGACCACAAAACCATTTTTACCCTTCTAGGCCTCTGGGCCTGTGATGGGAGGGACTGCTGTGAAGGTCTCTGACATTCTCTGGAGACATTTTCCCCATTGTCTTGGTGATTAACATTCAGCTTCTTATTACTTATGCAAAATTCTATAGAGGGCTTGAATTTCTCCTTGAAAAATAAGCTTTTCTTTTCTATTACATGATCTATGTGCAAATTTTCCAAACATTTATGCTCTTCTTCCTATCGAATACTTTGCCACTTAGAAATTTATTCCATCAGATATCCTAAATCATTTATCTCTAGTTCAAAGTTACACACATGTCTAGGGCATGGGCAAAATGCCATCAGACTCATTGCTAAAGCATAGCAAGAGACACCTTTCCTCCAGTTCCTAAGAAGTTTCTCATCTTCACCTGAGACCACCTTGGTGTGGACTTCATTCTCCACATTATTATCAGCATTTGGGTCAAAGTCATTCAACAAGTCTCTAGAAAGTTCTCAACTTTTCTACATCTTCCTATCGTGTTCTGAGCCCTCCAAACTGTTCCAACCTCTTCCTCTTCCAAAGTCATTTCCACATTCAGGTATCTTTACAGCAGTGCCCTACGACCTGGTGCCAATTTACTGTATTAATCCATTCTCATGCTGCTATGAAGAAATAATGGAGATTGGGTAATTTATGTTAAAAAGTTTTAATTGACTCACAGTTCTGCATGGCTGGGGAGGCCTCAGGAAACTTATAATCAGGGCAGAAGGCACCTCTTCACAGGGCAACAGGAGAGAAGTTGAGTGCCAAGTGGAGGAAGCCCCTTATAAAACCATTGGCTCTTTCAAGAACTCACTCACTTACCACAAGAAAGCACTGGGGAAACTTCCCCCATGGTTTAATTATCTCCACATGGTCCAGCCCTAGAATCATAGAAATTACTACAATTCAAAGTGAGATTTGGGTGGGGACACTACAATTCAAAGTGAGATTTGTATCAGTATATACACCTAGTATGTACCCACAAAAATTAAATTTAAAAAATGTAGGAGGAGGACTCAAGATGGCGCTGTGAGAACAACCCAGGATTGGAGCTCGCGTTGAATCTGCAAACGGTGAGTCTGACCTGCATTTCCAGACTGATCTTTGTTGCCCACAGAACGAGGAAACTCCCAAGTATAAAAAAGACACGGGACGCCAGGCAGTAGGTCTGCCTGGCGAAGCCAGCAGCCGGGGAGGCGGCGGCTGGCCCTACCCAGCAATCCCCACAGGGCGCGCTTGTCCGGGTGCCTTGTTGAACTGGCAACCTGAGACTTGAGAGGGCTGGACTTGAGACTGAATGAGACTTGGACAGTAGCCCAGCCCAGGGGATTGTAGGGACAGATCGTTTGGGATACCCAGTGGGACGAACAAAACCGCGATTTCAAACTATCCCGAGCAGACGGTCCGAGACGCTCTGTGGGGGAGGGGCGTCCACCACTACCGAGGCAACCCGCCCCAACTGAGATACACGCCCACTGCTGACGCAGCCAGCTGTTGCCGAGGCAACCCGCCCCAACTGAGATACACGCCCACTGCTGACGCAGCCAGCCGTTGCCGAGGCAACCTGTCCCTACTGAGATACACGCCCACTGCTGACGCAGCCTGCCGTTGCTGAGGCAACATGCTACAATGAAGAGACTCCACCGCAGGGAGTGGCGGAGACCACAGCAGAGCCTGCAGGAACAGGGCGAATCACACAACAGCAGGGCGGAGCCTTGGCAGCCAAACAGTGGCTAGTCTGCCTTCTAGCTGGGCAGGACACCTCATCGAACATCCAAAAATAAAGCCCAAACCCCTCAACACAGAGCATTTGAGGGGAAAAAAAAGGGTTTTTTTAATGAGCTCTGTTGCAGCAGAATCAAACATAGCAGCCTAACAGCCCTGAAGGAACAACAGAGCACACAGCTCAGCAATTAAACCCCTATAAAGTACAAACTGTCTCCTCAAGCAGCTCCCTGACCCCTCTATATCCAAAAGACTGACATTAGGCAGGCATCATCCTGGGACAAAGATAGCAGAAAAAAAAACTGGTAGCATCCCTCGCTGTGCCACAGATTCTAGAGGTGCACCCCAGACAAGCAGCATCTGGAGCGGACCTCAGCAGTCATACAGCGAAGGGGCTAGACTGGTAGAAGGAAAATCAAGCAACAGAAATACTTCATCATCAACATTCTGGGTGTCCACTCAGAGACCCAATTGAAAAGTCAGCAACTATGCAGACGACCAGCGGAAAAATCCACAAAGATGGGAAGAAACCAGCGCAAAAAGGAGGAAAACACCCGAAACCAGAACACCTCGCCTCCTAGAAAGGACCAAAACTCCTCACCAGCAAGGGAACAAAGCTGGACGGAGAATGACTGTGACGAAATGACGGAATTAGACTTCAGAAGGTGGATAATGAGAAACTTTTGTGAGCTAAAAGATCATGTATTAAATCAATGCAAAGAAACTAAGAACCTTGAAAAAAGATTTGAAAAAAGATTCGAGGAAATGATAACAAGAATGGATAACTTAGAGAGGAATATGAATGAATTAAAGGAGCTGAAAAACACAATACGAGAACTTCGCGAAGCAAACACAAGTTTCAATAGCCGAATTGACCAAGCAGAAGAAAGAATATCTGAAGTCGAAGACCAACTCAATGAAATAAAACAGAAACCAAGATCAGAGAAAAAAGCACAAAAAGGCATGAACAAAGTCTCCAAGAAATGTGGGACTATGTGAAAAGACCTAACCTACGTTTGATAGGTGTACCAGAAGGGGACGAAGAGAATGAATCCAAGCTGGAAAATACTCTTCAGGACATCATCCAGGAAAATTTCCCCCACCTAGCAAGACAGGCCAACACTCAATTGCAGGAAATACAGAGAACACCACAAAGATATTCCGCAAGAAGAGCAACCCCAAGGCACATAATCGTCAGATTCAACAGGGTTGAAATAAAGGAGAGAATACTAAGGGAAGCCAGAGAGAAAGGTCGGGTCACCCACAAAGGGAAGCCCATCAGACTCACAGCAGATCTCTTGGCAGAAACACTACAAGCCAGAAGAGAGTGGGGGCCAATATTCAACATTCTTAAAGAAAAGAACTTTCAACCCAGAATTTCATATCCAGCCAAACTGAGCTTCAGAAGTGAAGGAAAAATAAAATACTTTGCAAACAAGCAAGTACTCAGAGATTTTGTCACCACCAGACCTGCTTTACAAGAGCTCCTAAAAGAGGCACTACACATAGAAAGGAACAACCAGTACCAGCCATTCCAAAATCACACTGAATGCTAAAGAGCTTCAGCATAATGAAGAATCTACAACAACTAACAGGCAAAACAGCCACTTAGCATCAAAATGGCAGTATCAAATTCACACATAACAATATTAACCCTAAATGTAAATGGACTAAATGCACCAATCAAAAGACACAGACTGGCAAATTGGACAAAAATCCAAAACCCATCAGTGTGCTGTATCCAGGAAACCCATCTCACATGCAAGGATACACAAAGGCTCAAAATAAAGGGATGGAGGAAGATTTACCAAGCTAATGGAAAGCAAAAAAAAAAAGCGGGAGTTGCAATTCTCATCTCTGATAAAATAGACTTTAAAGCAACAAAGATCAAAAGAGACAAAGAAGGCCATTACATAATGGTAAAAGGATCAATACAACAAGAAGAGCTAACGATCCTAAACATATATGGACCCAATGCAGGAGCACCCAGATACATAAGGCAAGTTCTTAATGACTTACAAAGAGACTTAGACTCCCACACAATAATAGTTGGAGACTTTAACACTCCACTGTCAATACTAGACAGATCAACCAGACAGAAAATCAACAAGGATATCCAGGGCTTGAACTCAGACCTGGAGCAAGCAAACCTGATAGACATTTACAGAACTCTCCACCCCAAATCCACAGAATACACATTCTTCTCAGCACCACATCACACCTACTCAAAAATTGACCACATAATTGGAAGTAAAGCACTGCTCAACAAATGCAAAACAACTGAAATCATAACAAACAGCCTCTCAGACCATAGTGCAATCAAGTTAGAACTCAGAATTCAGAAACCGACCCAGAACTGCACAGCTTCATGGAAACTGAACAACTGGCTCTTGAATGTTGACTGGGTAAACAACGAAATAAAGGCAGAAATAAAGAAGTTCTTCGAAACCAATGAGAATGAAGACACAACGTGCCAGAACCTCTGGGACACATTTAAAGCAGTCTCTAGAGGAAAGTATATAGCAATAAGTGCCCATATGAGAAGAGTGGAGAGATCCAAAATTGACACTATCGTCAAAATTGAAAGAGCTAGAGGAGCAAGATCAACAAAACTCAAAACCCAGCAGAAGACAAGAAATTACTAAGATCAGAGCTGAGCTGAAGGAGATTGAGACACGAAAAACCCTTCAAAAAATCAATAAATCCAAGAGCTGGTTTTTTGAAAACATCAACAAAATAGACAGACCACTAGCCAGATTGATTAAAAAGAAAAGAGAGAACAACCAAATAGATGCAATAAAAATGATAAAGGGGAAATCACCACAGATTCCACAGAAATTCAAACCATCATCAGAGAATATTACAAAAAACTCTATGTGCATAAACTAGTAAACCTGGAAGAAATGGATAAATTCCTGGACTCCTGTGTCCTCCCAAGCCTAAACCAGGAGGAAGCTGAAACTTTGAATAGACCAATAACAAGGTCAGAAGTCGAGGCAGCAATTAGGAGCCTACCACACAAAAAAAGCCCAGGTCCAGACGGGTTCACAGCCGAATTCTACCAGACACACAAGGAGGAGCTGGTACCATTCCTTCTAAAACTATTTCAAACAATCCAAAAAGAGGGAATCCTTCCCAAATCATTTTATGAGACCAACATCATCCTGATACCAAAACCCGGCAGAGACCCAACAAGAAAAGAAAACTTCAGGCCAATATCCATGATGAACATAGATGCAAAAATCTTCAATAAAATATTGGCAAGCCGATTGCAACAGCAAATCAAAAAACTTATTCATCATGATCAAGTAGGATTCATCCCAGGGATGCAAGGCTGGTTCAACATACGCAAGTCTATCAACGTAATTCACCACATAAACAGAACCAAAAACAAAAACCACATGATTATCTCAATTGAGGCAGAGAAGGCATTTGACAAAATTCAACAGCCCTTTATGCTAAAAACCCTCAATAAACTCGGTATTGATGGAACGTATCTCAAAGTAATAAAAGCTATTTATGACAAACCAACAGCCAATATCATACTGAATGGGCAAAACTGGAAGCATTTCCTTTAAAATCTGGCACTAGACAAGGATGCCCTCTCTCACCACTCCTATTCAATATAGTACTGGAAGTTCTAGCCAGAGCAATCAGGCAAGAAAAAGAAATAAAGGGTATTCAAATAGGAAAGGTGGAAGCCAAATTGTCTCTATTTGCAGACGACATGATAGTATACCTAGAAGACCCCATCGCCTCAGCCCAAAAACTCCTGAAACTGATAAACAACTTCAGCAAAGTCTCAGGATATAAAATCAATGTGCAAAAATCACAAGCATTCGTCTACACCAATAACAGACTTAAAGAAAGCCAAATCAAGAGCGAACTGCCATTCGCAATTGCTACAAAAAGAATAAAATATCTTGGAATACAACTCACAAGGAACGTAAGAGACCTCTTCAAGGAGAACTACAAACCACTGCTCAACGAAATCAGAGAGGACACAAACAGATGGAGAAACATTCCATGTTCATGGTTAGGAAGAATTAATATTGTGAAAATGGCTATACTGCCCAAAGTAATTTACAGAATCAACGCTATCCCCATCAAGCTACCATTGACTTTCTTCACAGAACTGGAAAAAACCACCATCAACTTCATATGGAACCAAAAGAGAGCCCGCATAGCCAAGTCAATTCTAAGCAAAAAGAACAGAGCGGGGGGCATCACACTACCAGATTTCAAACTATACTACAAGGCTACAGTAATCAAAACAGCATGGTACTGGTACCAAAACAGAGATATAGACCAATGGAACAAAACAGAGGCACCGGAGGCAACACAACATACATACAACTATACAATCTATGATAAACCTGACAAAAACAAGCAATGGGGAAAGGATTCCCTGTTCAACAAATGGTGTTGGGAAAACTGGCTAGCCATGTGCAGAAAGCAGAAACTGGACCCCTTCCTGACACCTTACACTGAAATTCACTCCAGATGGATTAAAGACTTAAACATAAGACCTGGCACCATAAAACCCTAGAAGGAAATCTAGGCAAAACCATCCAGGGCATAGGAGTAGGCAAGGACTTCATGAACAAAACACCAAAAGCATTGGCAACAAAAGCCAAAATAGACAAATGGGACCTAATGAAACTCCACAGCTTCTGCTTGGCAAAAGAAACAGTCACTAGAGTGGATCGGCAACCAACAGAATGGGAAAAAATTTTCGCAGTCTACCCATCTGACAAAGGGCTGATATCCAGAATTTACAAAGAACTCAAACAGATTTACAGGAAAAAAACAAACAAGCCCATTCAAAAGTGGGCAAAGATATGAACAGATACTTTACGAAAGAAGACATATATGAGGCCAACAATCATATGAAGAAATGCTCATCGTCACTGGTCATCAGAGAGATGCAAATCAAAACCACATTGAGATACCATCTCACGCCAGTTAGAATGGCGATCATTAAAAAATCTGGAGACAACAGATACTGGAGAGGATGTCGAGAAAAAGGAATACTTTTACACTGTTGGTGGGAGTGTAAATTAGTTCAACCATTGTGGAAGACAGTGTGGCGATTCCTCAAGGCCTTAGAAATAGAAATTCCATTTGACCCAGCAATCCCATTACTGGGTATATATCCAAAAGAGTATAAATCGTTCTACTATAAGGACACATGTACACGAATGTTCATTGCAGCACTGTTTACAATAGCAAAGACCTGGAATCAACCCAAATGCCCATTGATAATAGACTGGATTGGAAAAATGTGGCACATATACACCATGGAATATTATGCAGCAATCAGAAATGATGAGTTTGTGTCGTTTGTAGGGACATGGATGAATCTGGAGAATGTCATCCTCAGCAAACTGACACAAGAACAGAAAATGAAACACCGCATATTCTCACTCATAGGTGGGTGATGAAAAATGAGAACACATGGACACAGAAAGGGGAGTACTAAACACTGGGGTCTATTGGAGGGAAAAGGGGAGGGCCAGTGGGAGGGGGAGGTGGGGAGGGATAGCCTGGGGAGAAATGCCAAATGTGGGTGAAGGGGAGAAGAAAAGCAAAGCACACTGCCATGTGTGTACCTACTCAACTGTCTTGCACGCTCTGCTCATGTACCCCAAAACCTAAAGTCCAATAAAAAATTAAAATAAATAAATAAATAAATAAAAATGTAAAGATAGATTTTATTCATTGTAGCATGCTACTTTACCTACTGTGATACTGTGAAGGACAAGGACAGTGTCTTTCTTTCTATGATACTAAGGTAGTAAATTAACCTGCCTTTCTCAATATAATATATTTAATTTATTACAAATACTTAAAAACTAGAGGTACAAGTAGAAGGTGAAGAGTGATAAAATCAATGTGAATCAGCCCCTTTCCATTCTCAACCCACAGCTATCCATTTACTCAGTCATGGGGTCCAAGGCACAAACCCAAAGCCAGCTATTTGATTCAGTATATTTTACTTTCCAACCAGCTTCACGTGCTAATTTGCTATCATTAACATTCAGTCCTTTAAAACAAAGGTCAAAAGACTATGTTTGTAATTAAACTGAAGTCCCAGGGCCAGGATTAATTTAATATATAATATAACAACAGGAAAATGGTAATGAATGTGCATAATATAGTCACAAGACATAAAAACTACATA
Source organism: Callithrix jacchus (assembly GCF_049354715.1). NCBI lineage: Eukaryota > Metazoa > Chordata > Mammalia > Primates > Cebidae > Callithrix > Callithrix jacchus. The sequence goes on along the minus strand of NC_133516.1, from coordinate 19,912,992 downwards.
TGTTTTTAAAAAATGGAGTGAAGCTGGACATGAGATTTCAGTAGCCTAACATGATTATTTCTGTAGTCACCTACTTTAAAAATTACAAACAAAGAACATACAATGTCATTACAGTGAAGGTACAACATATATGACAACAAGTATGCAAAATGATGTCAAGAATAAAAGTAGGGGTTATAGAGGCAGAAAAGCTGGTTGTGTCACTCACTGGCTCTCTGACCTTGGATAAGCTACTTAAACTTCTTGTGCTTCTGTTTCCTTATCAGTAAAATGAAGACAGTAATAATATATATCTTATAGAAATGTTACAAGAATAAAATGAATAAACTAATACAAAATTAGTAGGGCTGCTTGGCATATAAAAATCACTTAATAACTGGTAGCTATTGACTATTATGTCTATACATGTGTTGTTTATATGGGCTAGTTAGGAAGAGAAGCTGAGTATTCGGGGAAGATCAGCAGTAGAGAATGAAAGAATCATGGGTAGAAAAGTGAAAGATATTGTAAAAATATACACAGAAACAATAAGAAGATAAAATAATTTTTAAAAGATGGTATAGAGAATGACAAATTGGGGGGATCTCTTCTGAATTTCCACTAGAGTACAGTCGAACTTGAATGTGAGATTAGGGGCATCACCCCCTCCCATAGCTGAAAATCCACATATAGTTTTTGAGTGTCCCCAAATTTAACTATGAATAGATCACTGTTGACTGGAAACCTCACTGATAACAAAACAGCCAATTATTGCATATTTTGTGTATGCATTATATACTGTTCTTATAACAAAATAAGCTAGAAAAATGTTATTAAGCAAATTATAAGAAAGAAGATATATTTACTACTTATTAATTGGAAGTAGACGGACATAAATGTCTTCATTTTCATTATCTTCACCTTAAGTAGGGTTAGAAGGAAGAGGAAGGAGAGGGGTTGGTTTTGCTGACTCAGTGCTGGAAGAGGCAGAAGACGTAAAGGAGGTAGAAGGGGAGGCAGGAGAGTCAGGCACATTTGGTCGGAACTTTGCAGAAACACATCATAATTTCTGTCTGACTTTTTGTTTTTCATTTCTCTAAAATGTTTCTATATGCTACCAAACCTTCTACCATTTGCTTTAGTTTCAGTGCCTATATTATAGAAGGGTCCATAACATAAAAGAAATAAAAAATTATCTTGAGTAATCATAGCCCTTCTGCCAGATGGTCTAGCATCAATTTGCTTCCTGGCACTGCTTCTTGTAATTCTTTCTCATCACCTGGCACCGGTTAGGAAGCACTCATGTTCAACAAGTTGTCTCCTGTTAAGTCCTCTGCTATTAGCTCTTGAATATTTTGCAGATGGAATATCTTAAAACTCTTCACCCCTTCCCCCGCTTTTTTGACCATATCGACAAACTCTTTCAAGATTTTCTTGATTCACCTGTTGTAAGTCCTATGAAATTAGGCACAACATCAGGACAGTTTCTCCAGCAGGAATTTATTGTGATGGTTTTCACAGCTTTTTCAGTAATAATGATGGTATCTTAAATTGCGTAACACTTCCAGACTTGCATGATGTTCTATCTATCAGTGTTCTCTTTCAAAGCATCGACAATCCTTTCCATAGGGTACTGTATGTAATGAGCCCTCAAGTTCCTTATGATCTCCTGATCTAGAGACTGAAACAGATATGTTGTGTTTGGGAGCAAGCAGACCACTTCGGTGCCTTTGTTGTTGAACTCATGGGGTCCTGGATGGCCAGAGAGATTGTCCAATATCAAAACAATTTAAAAGGCAGCCCCTTACTGGCAGGATACTTCCTGACTTCAGGAACAAACTATCAGGGAAAGCAATCCAGAAAAGTGTTCTTATAGCCGGGGGCCTTCTTTGTATAAACAAAAGACTGGCGACTGGTATTGATATTTTCCATTCAAGACTTGGAGTCAGCAATTTGATAGATAAGTCCATTCCTGATCACAAACCTGACTGCATTTGCACAAAACAGTAGAGTTAGCCTATACCTTTCTGCCTTAAATCCTGGTGCTCACTTTTCTTCCTCACTGATAAATGCCTCATGTGGTGTGTTTTGTGTTCTAGAATATGGCACTTTCATCTGCATTAAAAATCTGTTCAGGCAGATGTCCTTTCTCCACAGTTGTTTTCTTCATGACATCTGAGAACTGGTCGGCTGCCTCTTGGTGAGTTGCTTCTCCTGTTATCTCGATATTTTTAAAACCAAACTTATTTCTAAAATTATCAAGCCATCCTTTGCTGCCATTGAAGTCTCTAGATTTAGATCTCCCTTTAAAGTTGTTATATAATGACTTTGCTTTATCTTGAATCATACTAGAATGCATACATATCCCTTTCTTATAGAAACCCTGTACCCACAAAAAGCTGCATTTTCAATATGAGATAAAACGGTATTTCACAAAAAATGCAAGGTTTTCACAACTGTTGGCATAACTGCAGTAAGAGCTTCATGAATTATCTTTTCTTCTTTTTTGAAGTAGTTCTTATGCTATATTCATTTATCTTGAAATGGTGGTCAACCACAGTTGCACATCTCAATTTATGGTACACATATCAAGCAACTCATCTTTTTCTTGTAATGTGACAACTTTTCTCTACTTCTTGGGAACACTTTCAGCATCACTAGTGCACCTTGTATGGGTCCCATGCTATTATTCAAGTTTTATGGCATTGCACTAATCAAATAGGCAAGAACCGTAAGGGATCACTTTTTACTGTGATCTACAGTTTGCTGGAGAGACAGCTGCTGACATGGAGATGATTGGTGTCACACGGCACTTTAAGCAGTTTGCAACACTTGAGTTCATACAAGAGATGGCTCAAAAATTATTACAGTAGTACAGTATATACTACAGTTAACTTTATACAATCATAATTTAATACTGCATCTTTACATGTTTCTGTTTCTATCAATTGTGAATAGTATCATATGCCACCTACAGGTGTGTGCATAAGTTTGATAAATTTTAACTTTTCATAATAAATTTGTGTATATTTTATTAGTAAATGAGCCACATATATTTTATATATTTATGACATACATTTCATTAATTCTTTCAGTATTTCCAGGTTGTATACTTTTTTCCAATTCTTTACAAATCTTAAAGTTTTTTCTAATATAGTTATTGAAAAAAGATCCATATATAAATGGACATGCGGAGTTTAAATCGTGTTGTCCAAAGATCAGCTGCATATATTTTCTCATTTCCTAGGACTATATGTAGCTTAGGAAGGAGTGTGTGCATTTTTTCCCACATATTTTGATTCGTTTATTAGTTTGTTACTCTTTCTTCACAGATTTTTTTTTAAACTCATATCTATACTCTGAATTCAGCAATCACAACTGAAAGGTTATGCTCTGAGCTTTAGCTTTAGAAGATGGAATCTCATATTAGCTGGATCTGGAATATAGACACACATCCATGTACATGTTTGCACATACACACACACAGTGGTCAATATATACTAATGTAATATAGGGGTTCAGGGTGCCCTCAGCTCCCCTGAGAGAACATTTCTCCAGGTTCTTGGTCTTCTGCCCACTCATGAATGAGAGAGGGGACCACGGAGCAGTGCACAGTAAATGCCGGACTCAAAAGTGTCTGTAGAAAGTGATTTATTTAGACAGAGAGAGAAACAGGAGAAGGAGAGAGAGAAAGAAACAGCTAACTCTCACACTGAGTGAGAGAATCCAGAAAGATGGAATCCAGGAGAGGAAAGCAGCTTTCACACCAAGTGGAAGGGAATAGAGAGAGATGGAGTTTAGGAGGGGAAGACAGGCTTCCACGAAGGTAGTGTTCGTGGAAGGGGACTCCAGAGGGAAAAATTCAGGATAGAGAAAAACAGCTTCCATGAGCATGAGAGTGTTTGTGGAAGGGGATCGAAACATGGAATCCAAAGGGGTGTGGAAGAAGGGGACTTTTAACCTGGGAGGAACCCCCACCTTCTCTAAGACCCCAGACCAATGAAAGGAGTTCCTTACAACTTCTGCTGGAGTGATTGACTCTTAGTTTATTCCTGCGCCCACGAAATTCAAACATAAACGGTTAAATCTCCTGGATGGAGAGACATGGGAGGGAGGCAGGGCTCTAGGAAGTTCTTGACCTTAAAACTACTCCCCCTTGTGGACCTGGAAAGAGAACACATTCCCTCACTAATATATTTTTAAATATAATATCTATGGTCTAAACTACTTAAAAATACCCTTGTGGCATCACTGAGTAATCAAAACCAAAAGAACATTTTACATCTGTGTAAAAATACAAAGCTGGCTGTTTAGAAAAGTAATAATTTTGTTTCTCTCTAATTCAAACTCAGACTCTCACTTAAGCCAATCATGTAGAATATCAGCGCAACAGTCATGCAAAGAATAGTTCTGTGAGTTGACTGCCAATACAGCACATTCAAAGGTTTGCACGAAACCTGATTTCTCAGGCAAACGAACAAATGACTGTGCTAATATTCCAGTAGACTCCAAGTTCCACTCCTATATTTTAGGATGATTAAAACTGAAATTGAACTACCTAGGCCTCTTTATCTCAATCTCTGGAAAACATGCCTCTACTGATTTATCACATAGCATTGCTCTTTTAGCCTATACATGTAATCTTTACAAGCATTATTCTTTTGTTCCTGACATTACATAGTACAAAGAAGTCATTATTTACTTTGCCACGTGCACAAAAAATCTTTAGGTGTATCCTAGTTTGTGTTTGTTGCCAGAAAAATACAGCTCTGAAGATAAATGTCTTACATTTCTGCCACCTAATAAAAATAATATGTAAGTGCTTTCCTTCTTTTTCTTGTGCTCTGAGTAACTAGCTTAAAGATTGCTCACATAAATGTAATTGCAGAGGCTTCTTAAAATACATTTTCTTATGTTTTTCTATGTTGTTTTTCTGTTTCGCAATCTATCATCTTATATTACATACTTCTTAATTGAGTAAGCTTTATTCAGATGTTTGTGGAACATAAATTCTAAGGTGAGTCAAAGATTTTACCGTTTCAATTTATGGAACTTCAAAAGTAAGGCTGAATATAGAAAAAAACTCTTATGTGAGATGGATGATAGTAAGATAGTAATTAAAAATTTTCAAGATTCCATTTAATTTCATTGAATGTGCTGAAGATAAATTATATACAACATATTCTCTTTAAAACCTTGTGGCATTTTTTAATTTGTGAACTGGATATGTTATATGTGACTTTAATTCCTTGATTTGTTATATGCTTATATTTAAGAAGTTCAAGTAATTTTTAGTGTCTAGATGGATACTAAGATTCAGTAATAACTTTAGCTGGGAAAATATGGCCTCCTGTTTGCTCATACATTTTCACTTGACACTGAAAGCTTGACACTGAAAGCTGAATATAAAATTCCTCAAACTCTGTACACTACTAAAAGAATATATCACTCCTGTGGTTATCAGTGATGATGGTAGTTCTACCAATGCAAACTTAATTACTCTCAAACTTAATGACTTAAAACAACAAATATCTATTACTTCATAGTTTCTATGACTCGGGAATTTGGGAGTGCTCATAGGTTGCTAACAGGATGTCAGTCTCTGTTGCAATTATCTTGAGCTTAACTAGGGCTGCAGGATCCATTTCTGTGATCACTAATGTGGCTGTTGGCAGCAGGTCTCAGTTCCTTGCTGGCATTGGCCAGAAGCCTCAGTTCTCTGTCACATGATCCACTCTATAAGGTGGTTCAAATTACTCACAAAGTAATAGCTGACTTCCCCCGGTCTGAGGGATCCAAGAGAGAAATTGACTTCATGTTGTCTTTTATGACCTGACTTACACACCAGCCCTTTTACTACAAGCCATTCACTAAGGAAGAGTCATTAAATCCAGCTCACAGCTCAAAAGAGGTGGAAATTAAACTCTACCCTTTCGATGGAGCAGTGTCGAAAAAATGTAGAGCATGTTTTTAAACCTCCACAATCCGCCCTCTTCCCACAATTCATTTTACATTTATATAATATATAAAATGTACGTCTCCATTTTGAAGACTCTCCAAAAGTCCTATATTTGTACAGCATCTGCTTAAAGTCTAGATCACATCCTCTTGCAGATGATAGTGCTGGGGCAGCTTCTAATTTACAGCTCCTGGAGTTTAGTTTTACAACTGTAAAATCAACAGACAATGTAATCTCCCTATTCCCCATGATACCAAGGGAAGACAAGCATAACGTAGCCAATCTAGACATTACTGTTCAGAAAGCAGGGGAAAACAAGGCACTAACAAATCATTTGGGTACTCTGATGGTCACTGGTACACAGTAAATCTGAAATCTAGCTGGGGACATGTTGTAACTACCTTGATTAAAATTCAGAGTCTGTATAATAGTCTTCTGTGGTTCTTGGCTCTACCCTATGGGCTTTTGATTTTATCCCAAGTTACCATCTTTTATCTTAAAAGGTGGTTCATGTTTACAGCTGAGTATCCTGCTTTTGCTTATTGAAGTTTAAGTATCCAACGTTCCCTTTTTATTATTATCCCCCTTCAGACCAAGCTGGTGGTATTTCTACAATGTATGTATCTTACAGCTTTCCTGGTTCTTTTGTAAATCTTCTGTAAAGCCACACTACAAGCATTTCATGATAAGCCCTTCTCTAACTTGGGCTTCATTTAAGACAGAAAGATATTTTCAAGCTTCTTAGAAGCCTCACTGTCTGATTGAGATGATCTATGAGACAGATACCTAAGATCTATAAATGTGTTTTTTGTATGACTGAATGCTCCTGAGACGCAGCATCTTTAATCTCTCTGTACTATTAAAAAAAGCTCATTTTAGGGCTTTTCCTGTTGTTTTTATGGAAGCACCACAGTTCCCGGTATGCAAATATTTACCACTTATCTATTGGTGTGTATCCAATTATTTTAAAACTTAGTGGCTAAAAGCAAACATTTATAATTTCATATTTTGTGTGGGGTATGAATTCAGGAATGGCTTTCTTGGGAGATTATGGTTTAAAGTTTCTTGTTAGGTTGCAATAAGAAAATTTCATAGGACCAAAGGCATCTAAAAGCTTGACTAGGACTAAATAACCTGTTTCAAAGTCTATTCACATGGCTGTCGGCCATTCCTCATCAGGAGAGCCTCTTAATAGCATTGCTTGTGTGTCTTCACAATGCAACAGATGGATTTACACAGAAAGAGATGAGAGAGAGAGAGAGAGAGAGAAACAATGTCTTCCGTAACCCAGTTTTAGATATAACACAATCACATCTCTCCTATATTATTTATTGGAAGTAAGGCACTGAATCCAGTCCACATGTAAGGAGAGGGAATTAGGCTTAACTTCTTGAAGTGAAGTGTCAAATAATTCATGAATGAAAAAAGGAAAGAAATAATTGGAAGTTAGCTTATCTACTATTCAAAAACAAAAGCCCTGAGGTTAAAATGCATACCTCTCTTAGAGAACAGTTTATTGATCCACTATCTTAGGTTGAATTATTCAGAAAACTAACTGTGAAGCAGATACGTGCAAGTCAGAACTTTAATAAAACCTGGTAAAAATGCCTCTGAGGTGATGAAGAAAGGAAGTATGATCAGAGAAAGAGGTGAAAATATCAGGCAATTGCTCCCAGAATCTCAGAAGTCCAATAAGGAATTCTGGGCTGAGTTGTCCCTACCAAGTTTCCAAGAATTGAGGAAAGGGTGTCTTTGTGTCCCAGTATCAATCCAACATAGGTTATCCCTGGGAAAGGGTGATAATCTTGGAGGAATTACCTACCTTTAACAACAGGAAATTACTGGATAGGTCATGTGAGCTTTTGCCAAGAAACATACTGGAAGCTGAGGGAATTAATTCTTTAATCCTGATGGGAAATTTGTGTAACACATGGTGGCATCCACTAGAGTGTATCCCTAGCCATTTTGCAGGCTCAGAACCCAGTGAGCAAAAGAGAGGCTAGATTCACATGAGAAAGGTCTTTATACATCAAGTCTAGTACAGTATATTAATGTATATAGTTAATGTATACTCTACGTTGCATAGCAATAATTTCTCCAGTCCAGTGTAAAAAGGATATGCCATCAGTATCTGGGCAAAAATAGATTTTTCAAAGGGGGTACAAAGACATTTCAAGGACTGTCAGACACAAGATTTGAGTTGAAATTGATATCTGAGAATAAGAAGTTCTATCATAGCCCATCGAATACAGCAGCCCATCTGTTATAGAATGTATAGGCCAGAGAGTAAATGGAGTTCTATCCAAGGTCTGTTTCACAGTGATGACATTGGATTTCTGATCCTATTTGTTATTTATTTTTCTAGTTACTAAATAGACATTACAGTGTCCGCTGAATGGATATTATGGAATCCTGGATGTCCATTGGAATTGAAAATCTTGGTAGCTGGCAGAACTGTCACATTGGTTCCTTGGCCTGTGTGGTAAGAGCTATTATAGTGAAGACGGCCATGTGGCAATTTCAAAAACTGTCATTTCTGTTCCTGAGAAAATGGCAGTTTTAGAGGCAGAGTTATTAGAGTTATTAGGGATTTAGCTTAAATCAAGGACAGACTATTATATTACATATCTCCCATAACAATTAAGGGAACACACTGTTTATTAGGCATCCTCATGTTCTGGGGGTGTATTTTATCCCCTTGGGAATACTAATCTAACTTATTTCCCAGGTGACATGGAAAGTTGTCAGTATCAAATAGGGCTGAGAGCAAGAAGGAAAGGCTCTAGAGTCAGTTCAGTGGTACAAGAAGTTTCGCCTTTTGGGTCCTATGATCCTGATACTGGAGATGGGTCCTATGATCCTGATACTGGAGATGGAATTCTGTGTAGAATTTATTGAAACCCCTCATAAAATGTGGAAGCAAGGCGATGCCATCTGCAGCAGAAAACTATACACTATCGGGTGCAGTGGCTCAAGCCTGTAATCCCAGCACTTTGGGAGGCCGAGGCAGGTGGATCACGAGGTCAAGAAATCGAGACCATCCTGGTCAACATGGTGAAACCCCGTCTCTACTAAAAATACAAAAAATTAGCTGGGCATGGTGGCGCGTGCCTGTAATCCCAGCTACTCAGGAGGCTGAGGCAGGAGAATTGCCTGAACCCAGGAGGCGGAGGTTGCCGTGAGCCGAGATCGCGCCATTGCACTCCAGCCTGGATAACAAGAGCGAAACTCCGTCTCAAAAAAACGAAAAAAAAAAAATCAGGTGAAGAAACATGTGGATGAAAGTGTACATAACATGTGAAGATTATTGAACTGCATAGTAATTCTCACCAGAAAGCATCTCCTATGGAGAAAGCACTAAACCATCAAGAGTCAGAATGACTTGAAAGGTTGATATCAGCTAGGCTTTGGATGTGGCTATTCCAAGACTGGCATGTTGGGGCCTGAAGGGAGTATCTACAGTGGCAGATATGAAGGCTGCAAATGAGGGCAGTAGCATAGATTCAAAATTACCAAAGTTTATTTGGCTACTTCTACTGCTGAATGTCTGACATTACAGCAACTGGAACAATTGCTGTGCTCCTTGATATGGCATCTTCTCTTAAGGATGTCAGCCATCCAATTGGAGAAAGTTAATTACAACAGACACCTTTAACCATTGAGAGAGCATGATTTGACCTTGAATAGGATTGACGTTTATTTTGGATATAAAATTTCCTTTCCTACTTTCAGGACCTGAGCCAGCTCCTTTTTAGAGAACTTAAAGGGTTTTTTCCACAACTTGAAATCCGACCAAACATTGCCTTGGATCTTGCAGTCGACTTTACAGCAGTATAGCGACTGCTATAGGCATAAGACAATGAGATTCACTGGTCCTATGGCTTTATACCATCCAGAAGCTGCCAGCTTTATAGCTGGATGAATTATACTTTTGAAAGCATCACTAAGGTGCCATTCTTCAAATGCTGTGCACTATCCTCCAGGGTGCACTTTACACCTTGATACAACCATTATATAATGTTAGCTTCCCTGTAGGTAGAATACTTGGGTATGGGAACCAAAGATTTGAAGTAGGAATGGCTCTGGTGGCCCTTATTATTGGTGACTCGGGACAATTTTCCTTTTCTTCTACAAAAGTTTAGGTTCTGTGAATCTACAGATCTGGGTTCCCAGAGGAAGGACATCTGTGAATCTACAGATCTGCGTTCCCAAAGGAAGGACATATCCACCAGGTGAGCCACCTAGACCAGGAGAGGTAAAAGCTACAGATGAAGATAGTAAAGAAGGAAGCTAATGAGGATCAGGTAAAGTTTCAAGTTCAGCAAAGTATATATAACCCATGTCACCAACCTTCCTCTTATACACTATTAATCAATGATGTCAATAAGAATCATGTAGAAGCTGTGCACAGATGGAGTAGTTACTATAGGAAGCAATGCAAGGGATCATTTGTAGTGGATATTACTTTTATTACTCAGATCCCTCTTTCAGGAGTAAAACACTCATTATTTTACCTATCAGAAGTCTACGTGTCTCAGCTTGATGGCCCACAGCTGTTACCCTCCCTGGTGCTTGCCCTAGACTGAATGGATTTCTGTTTTCACAAATATTACACTCCTTTACTGTAGGCATATCAGGTACAATAGCTAGTCCAAATAGGGACATGAAGGTTCTGAAAACTTGCCTCATGTTGGAACACCAAAAAGTCATTCCAACTTCAGAGGTGCCCAGTGATTTGGCTGAGACCTCTGTAATAACTTATTCACAGTGCCACCTTTTCTTTTCCCTTACTTCCAGGCATCATTCTTAAATGCAATCTCTAATAAGCTTCTTTTACACAGATCTTCTTTGTCTATTTCCAGGCAACCTTAACTAAAAGTCATCTTAATTGCTCAGTAAGTTATTGAGGTATCATAGGAGTTGCTGGAAACCCACAGAGTCGGGTACTCAGAATGCTCTCTTTCAAAACTCTCACAGAGTCTTTCATGTTCTCTCAGAGTCTTTCACACAAGACTATTCATACAAGATATTCATGTGTGAATCTGTGAGGCTATATACAAATATATGCAATGTGTGTGTACATAGCATAATATGTAGATATACACACATATGTTTATGATTAACAAAACAGTTTCATAATGTGGAAACAACATCTTCCATCTATTTTTTCCACCTCCTAAATAGAAGTATAACTCTTACCTTTTTTTAAAAAAATCACGAGTTTTCTGAAAGTTCAAAGTACAGAGGAGAGGTAATTCTAAACCAAGAGGGCAGCTTCGCAGATGTATATATTTTTTTAAAATGGACTTCAATAATACATTTTAAATTTATCTATGTTATATTATCCAGTTCTTCAGTGCCCAATTTGGATATTAATTGATCAAGTTTGGTCAGTCAGTTGTTAGCTTTAAAACTAGTTGAATCTTAACGGTAAGCATGGATCAAATCATCTCTTAAGCTTGCTAACTCAATGATCCAACCATTCAACCTACTAAGTAGATTTGATTTGATAAATGCACAAAACATTTAACTTGCAGATCTATTTTCTACAGAGTAAATCTTCTTTAGATGGCACTATCTATGTTAAAGGACATTTGGTAAATTTTGGTGGCCAGCTAGTGTTTTTATTTTTATTTATTGAATAAGTAAGAAATCTAGAAAGAATAAGCAAAAAAGAAAATTAAACACCATCTCATTGAGCTATTAAGTTATCTAAGTAGTAGGGCCAACTCTTCCCCAATGGTAACAATGACAAGGTCCTAGCCCAGGATAATATAACAACAGGAGCTGGCCTTGGACTGCTTGTAAGAAACTGTTCAGATGGAGAACTACATGCTTTCAGTCAATGTCAACCTGAGGAAATAGAATAAATCCTCACTTCCTTATTTCCTTTTATCTCTATTCAAAAACCTTGATACACAGACCTTTGATGACTCCTGGCACTTTGCTGGACTTTAAAATAGGTAATCTTTGCCTTTTATATAGAGATGAAAAATGAGCTCTAAAGAAGTTAAGATACTTGATCAAGTAAAGGAACCATATTTGTCAAGTTTAACAAAGAAAAGTGTCTTTCACATCTTGAAAGTATCGAAAGTTGAGCAATTACTCAACAAATCTCATTTATTGTGAGGTATCTGGACCACAATCTTTATCTCTGACACTTTGTGGATTATTTTTAATGTCATTTTATAAATAATTATTGAGCAGCAAATATATTCAAAGTGTATTGCTTATACTTAACTAATCCATTAATGTTGATTTGTGAATTTCTTTTATATTTTATAAGATTTCCAAAACACCCATGAAGCAAGTACATTTATTTTCCAATTGTGCAAAATATTGGTACTCATTAAACTAGCAAAAAGCGAGATTGGCTTGAAAACCATGTTTGTCTAACCACAAAGCCCTAGACTTTCTACTACACCAATTCTGATATTGGTCAGATTACTGCTTCTAAGTGCAAATATTCTCATTTGAGTGCTGATGTTTCACAAATAAAGCTTTTCTTTCACTGGCCACTATACTTTGCAAATGAACTTAAAGAGGGTTTAATAATGGTGACATTAAGATAGGAAACTAGGGGTCCCTCAAACTTGCATTTTTAATAAAATCTCTTAGGTGCCCCATTTGTCCATTTATTACCCTTTGCTCACATAGTGTTCTAGGATTGATAAAGTGTGTTACGTACTGAATGAACTAATTTATTAATTTAGTTACTTGCCCACCTTACCGGCCTATAAATCTATCATCACACTGAGAAGGATTAAAAGCAAAACAAAACCTCAGAATGAGAAAAAAAAATGAGACACTACAGGAATGTCTGAACAGGGAAGAAACTCCACAAAGAAATGTTTCCTGTGAATTTACGTCTTTAAGAAGATTACCTCTGGAGGGGTGTTGGGGTCTTTTTCCAGAGTAAGCAGTTGTGGTGCAGCTTAGGCTCACCTTTTAGCTTCTGGTTTTATTAAGAGCTCAGCACCCTGGGTGGAGAACTTGCTTGGCTGGTTGACGCCTATATAAGAACAGCTTTGCTATACTTTGTGAAGGGAGGAGCCCATGTATAACCTTGACCATGCACCATTCGTCCCTGAGAATCCCTCAAAACTTTCCAGTTGTTGTCCTTTGAAATAAACTTCATCAATATAAAATTTGCATATAATAAAATACAGTTATTTCAAGGATATATTCTGATGAGTTTTGACAAATATGTGCATATTTGTTGTAAACACTATCACAAACAAGACATGCCATATTTCCATCACTTTGACAAGTTTCGTTATGCTGCTCTACAGTCATTTCATCATTACTCTAAATAGAAAGCAACCACAATTATGATAGATTATGTTCACCTACTCTAGAACTGCAGTACATGTGAATGAAACCACTCAGGGTATACTCTTTGTGTCTTACTATTTTTCTCAGCAGGATGCTTTGAGATTAGTTTATGTGATATTGTGTTGTTGTATTTCATTTATTTTTACTGTTGAGTAGTATTTGCCTATGTATATCACATAATTTGTCTAGCTGGTCCCTTAGTTTTGGACATTTTAATTGTTTTCAGTTTGAAGCTCTTATGAATCAAGCTGCTGTTCACATTTGTGTATAAGTCCTTGAAGAGACATATATTTTCATTTTTCTTGGGTAAAAATCTAGGAATGTAACCACTGGTCCCATTTAGATGTATTTCTAACTTTATAAATTAATTGCCAAACTGTTTTCCAAAGTGGTTAATCTTACTTTCCTACTAGAAATGTGTGAGAGAATAGTTGCATATACTAAGATAATAATATGTTTTTTCCCCTTTATTCCATCTCTATGTTAAATTACATTGATTTCTTTCTTTAATGTTAAGTCTTGCATTTTGGAGATAAATCGCACTTATCCTATTTATTTCCTTTGGAATATTAGTTTGTAATTTTCTTTTATACTGATGTTTTTGTCTTGTTTTGATAGCATGAGATAATAAAATGATGTGAGAGGTTTCCACTCTGCTTCAATTTTCTGAAAGGAAATGTAGAGGATTTGTATCATTTCTACCTTAGCTGGTCAATAGGATTCATCAATGATGCCATTTTGGGGCTGGAATGTATTTTTATCATGAGTACAATACCTTTTTTCCCTTTTTAATGTCAAAACTCAAAAATCACTTCTATTTATGAGATACAGAGGGAAATTTCCATACATGTATACAATGTATAATAATCAAATCAGGGTTGAAATGTGGTCTCCCGTGTTAGAGGTGGGGCCTGATGGGAGATATTTGGATCACGAGGGCAGATCCCTCATGAATGACTTGAAATCATCCCCTTGATAAGTAAGCTCTAGCTCTCGTTTTGAAAAGTGTGCGTCAGCTTCCCACACGTCTCTTGTTCCCACTCTTGACATGTGACATGCCTGTTCCTACTTGGCCTTCTGCCATGAGCAAAAGCTCCCTGAAGCCTCCCCAGAAGCCAAGTATATGCCAGCACCATGCTTCCTATACAGCCTGCAGACCCATGAGCCAATTTAACCTCTTTTCTTCATAAATGACACACCTTCAGGTATTTCTTTAAAGTAACCTGAGAACGGCTTAACACATATACACTAAATTGTTGTTAATCGTACTCACTCTATAGTGCTGCGGAACACTAGAACTTATTCCTGTTATTTAAGTGTAACTGTTAATTGACCTCTTCCCATCCTAGTCTCCTTCTTTCTTCCCACCCTCTAATAATCACAATTCTACTTCTCAGTTTTTCTTAGCTCCCACATATAAGGAAGAACAAGTGTGAGCCCAATTTCTTTAATTGATATCGGACAGCATAGGTTTTTTAATCCTTTCTGTTTCTTCAAAGTGTGCATTCATTTCATTTAAGCTATCAAATCTATTGCACAATGTTCATAATATCTTGCTGTCCTTTCAATGTCTGAAAATCATAGTAATATCCCTATGATACTGGTATGTCCGACCTAGTATTAGTAATTTGAGTTTCTCTATTTTTCTTAATCAGTCTCCCTAAAAGTATATCAATTTTATATATGTTTTAAAAATCAGTATTTGTTTTATTATTTTTTCTTCAGATTCTATTTTATTAATTTCTGCCTTTATTTTATCATTTCTTCTATTCACCTTTGGTTTTAATTGGTTATTCATCCAACTGTTTAAGGTGAAAGCTTGGATCATTGTTTTTCTAACATTTTACCTCTGCTAGGTTGTTTTCATTTTCACTCAGTTCTAAATATTTTATTTTATAGTTTTTAAAGTTTAAGAATAATTTTTTATGCTTTTCTCTTATTAATTCAACTTTGATTACATTTGGTCAGAAAATATATCCTACTTGATTTTAATTTTTTCAAATGTAGTATCTTTCTTTTGGTCTTTTTTGGTGAATGTTTTATGTGCACTTCAAAAGAATATGAATTCTGCACTTGTTCTGTGGATAACTATATGGAGAAGTTTACATAAAAACTGAAGAATTTTGCAATAATCAAATAAAAATAAAGAACTTGGGTGATGCTTAGCAACCCATCCAGAAATGGCTGAGAGTAATTTTAATTTCAATTTAACAATGAAATTAAAGATATCTTCCAGTTTAAAGTGTTGGTTTATACAATTATACAAAAGTGCTTGCTGAAACAAGAAAAAAGATGGCTAAATATTGATCTCACTCCTTATACCTCTATCTACCTCTTGAGATGCCAGCCTAAGTCAGTAAAGAACTCTAGTCTTTTTTCTTGATTCTGAAATTACCACATAGTGACAGGGGAGCATCTTCAATCCAGACAATGCTCTTCCCTACCTCACACACTAATCAGTACCTCTGGAGACCAGTAGCAAGGAAGCAATACTTAGGGTACTTACTATTCATTTTTCATAGTCCCTCTTTTTAGAAAAGAGCCCATAATGCTTCATACAAATTACTTGTAAATAAATTACAGCTTCTGGCCTTTGGGTCTTCTTAGAGATCATACTTCTAAATAAAGCAGAGCACAGCATTTTGGCCACCACATTAACAAGATCAGTGTATTAGCCCATTTTTATGCTGCTGATATAGACATACCTGAGACTCGGAAGAAAATGAGATTTTAATAGCCTCTCAGTTCCATGTGGCTGGAGATGCCTCAAAATCATGACAAAAGATGAAAGGCACATCTCACATGGTGGCAGACAAGAGATGAGAGCTCTGTGCAGGGAAACTCCCATTTTTAAAACCATCAGATCTCATAAGACTTATTAACTATCATGAGGACAACATGGGAGAAACTCGCCCCCATGATTCAATTACCTCATACCAGCTTCCTCCCAAGACATGTGAGAATTTTGGGAGCTATAATACAAGATGAGATTTGGGTGGGGACACAGCCGAACCATATCATTCCACCCTGGCCTTTTCCAAATCTCATGTCCTCACATTTCAAAACCAGTAATGCCCTCCCAACAGTTCCCCAAAGTCTTAACTCATTTCAGCATTAACTCAAAAATCCATAGTCCAAAGTCTCACTTAAGACAAGGCAAGTCCCTTCTGACTATGAGCCTGTAATATCAAAAGCAAGTTAGTTACTTCCTAGATAAAATGCGGGTACAGGCATTGGGTAAATGCACCCCATTCCAAATGGTAGACACTGGCCAAAACAAAGGGGCTACAGGCCCCATGCAAGTCCAAAATCCAGTGGGGTAGTCAAATATTAAAGCTCCAAAATGATCTCCCTTGACTCCATGTCTCACATACAGGCCATGCTGATTCAAGAGGTGGGTTTCCATGGTCTTGGGCAACTTCACCCCTGTGGCTTCGCAGGGTACAGCCTCCCTCCTGGCGGCTCTCATGGGCTGGCATTGGGTGTTGGTGAATTTTCCAGGTGCACGGTGCAAGCTGTCAGTGGATTTACCATCTTGGGATCTAGAAGACAGTGGCTCTCTTCTCACAGTTCCACTAGGCACTTTCCCAGTGGGGACTCTGTGTGGGGGCTCCTACTCCACATTTCCCTTCTGTGCTGCACTAGAACTCAGAGGTTCTTCATGAGGTCTCTGCCCCTAAAGTACACCTCTGCCTGGACATTCAGGCATTTCCATACATCCTCTGAAATCCAGGTAGAGGTGCCCAAACCTGAATTCTTGACCTCTGTGCACCCACAGGTTCAACACCACATGAAACCTGCCAAGGCGTGAGGCTTGCACCCAATGAAACAACAGCCCAAGCTATACCTTAGCCCCTTTTAGCCGGGCCTGGAACTAAAGCAGTTGGGATGCAAAGCACCATGTTCTGAGGCTGCAAAGAGCAGGGAGTCCTGATCCTGGCCCAGAAAACCATTGTTTTCTTCAGCAATAGGAGGGACTGCTGCCATCCCTGACATGCTCCGGAGATATTTTCTCCATTATCTTGGTTATTAACATTCAGCTCTTCATTACTTAGGTAAATTTCTGCAGTAGGCCCAACTTTCTCCCCACAAAATGGGTTTTTCTTTTCTATTCCATCATCAGGCTGCAAATTTTCCAAACTTTTATGCTCTGCTTCCTCTTGAACACTTTTCCACTTAGAAGTTTCTTCCACCAGACAGTCTAAATCATCTCTCCAAGTTCAAAGTTCCACATATCTCTATGGCCAGGGCAAAATGCCACCAGTCTCTTGGCATAGCAAGAGTGACGTTTACTCCAGTTCCCAACAAGTTCCTTGTCTCCATCTGAGACCACCTCAGCCTAGACTTTGTTTTTCATTTTACTATCAGATTTTTGCTCAAAGCCACTCAACAAGTCTTTAGAAAGTTCCAGAGTTTCCCATACCTTCCTGTCTTCTGAGTCCTCCAACTCTCTAAGAAGTTCCAGACTTTCCCAAATTATCCTGTCTTCTTCTGAGCCCTCCAAATTGTTCCAACCTCTGCCTGTTACCCAGTTCCAAAGTTGCTTCCACATTTTCAGGTACCTTTACAGGAGGACCCTGCTTCCCAGCACCAATTTATTGTATTATTCTGTTCTCATGCTGCTGATAAAGACATATCCAAGACTGAGAAATTTAAAGAGGAAAGAGATTTAATGGCTTAACTATTTCACATGGCTAGGGAGACCTCAGAGTCATGGCAGAAGGCGAATGAGGAGCAAAGTCATGCCTTACATGGTGGCAGGCAAGAGTTAGTGCAGGTAAACTCCCATTTATATAACCATCAGATCTCATGAGATTTGTTCACTTCCAAGAGATCAGTATGGGGAAACTGCTCCCATGATTCCATTTTCTCCACCTGGTCCCACCCTTGACACATGGGATTATCAGAGTTCAAGGTAAAGTTTGAGTGGGGGCACAGAGCCAAACCATATTAAATGGTATAATACATATACGTTGTTTTACATCTTTTTGTTAAAAGTTTTTCATTGACATGATGCATAATCCTATAATCCTTCTCCTTGGTGCATAATCTAAAAAATGGTTAGGGACCCAAGCAGGTGGGACAGGTGTCTTTATCCTGCCAAGAATACCTGGGTGCCACAAGTGGAAGGGGATCTTAATGTCACTCTCCACTCAAAAGGCATCCTTTTTTTTTTTAAACAAGAATACAGTCTTTTTCATTTGTCGTCATTTTACCTAGCTTCAATATTTTATATGTTGTCAGGATCTCAGAAAAAATAAGAATTTTCATATATTGTACATATATTGCTCATACATATACTGTTAGTGAAAGAATATAAAAACACAGTGTATACTCAGATTAACTAAACATTATTGATAGAGATAGTAGCACAGTTCTTGAGTTCAATTGTTGTCTCTCCTACTCTAAATTGATCCGTATTTGACCCTCATTCCCTAAATAGGAAGGTGATTTTTGAGTTATTGAAGCACAGATTAGATAACTAGAGTTTGGAGTCTAGTTAACAAGTCATAGAAAAGATGACTTACTCCAACTATTGCTCACATTACATAAATAATCTAAAATTTATTCAAGGTTTTAAAAGTTGTAAGCCTGTTGTGCTTTACTTTAAATGCAAATCTCAGGTCTTTTCTACCCTAGGAAAGCCTGATACATGTATACCCTGTACAGGTGATTACTGAAGTTGAATACACTTTTCTCTTTGTGCATACACAATAAAACCCTTTACTTCATGTGTATATCTTATCCCACATACCAATGAGCCCTTTCTTCTTTCCCTCCTCTGTCCTTTCTCAAGCTATAGGCACAACCAGAGTTGGAAGAATAGGAGAAAGTAGCATGCACATTATTGAAAAGTGTGTTTCTAGCATCCAGATATATATAGCAGATCGAGTTTTCCCCTAAAACAGTGGTATAACTATTACCTAGATTTTATGTTAATTTGGAGATGACATGGACAAATTCAAGAGTTGAGGACTAACCTGAGACATAATAATTACTCTGTTTCTGAGAGGAGATGCATTTCTAGAGCAAAATCATTAAGTGGAAAATAGAATTATGGAACCCACAATGGTCTAAATTTAGAAGCCATATTTCAATAGTCATGCCTTTTATTGCATTAATTACATTTAATTTTGAAAAAAAATTCTAGGATATTTTGATTATTTAATTTATTTGGTTATTTGGGTATTCAAGTTAATAAAGAGTGCTTAAGATATTATCTCCTCTATTATTTCTTTTTTCAATTTTTTTTTACTATACTTTAAGTTCTGGGGTACATGTGCAGATAGTGCAGGTTTGTTACCTGGGTATATAGGTGCCATGGTGGTTTGCTGCATCCATCACCCTGTCATCTACATTAGGTGTTTCTCCTAATGTTATCCCTCCCCATCCCCCTACCCCTGACAAGCCCTGGTGTGTGATGTTCCCCTCCCTATGTCCATGTGTTCTCACTGTTCTACACTTACTTATGACTGAGAACTTGTGGTGTTTGGTTTTCTGTTCTTGTGTCAGTTTGCTGAGAATGATGATTTCCAGCTTTATCCATGTTCCTGCAGAGGACATAAACTCATCCTATTTTGTGGCTGCATAGTATTCCACGCTGTATACGTGCCACATTTTCTTTATCCAGTCTATCATTGACGATCATTTGTGTTGTTTCCAAGTCTTTGCTATTGTAAACAGTGCCACAATAAACATTTGTGTGCATGTGTCTTTATAGTAGAATGATTTATAATCCTTTGGGTATATATCTGGTAATGAGATTGTTGGCTCAAATGGTATTTCTGGTTCTAGATCCTTGAGGAATCATCACACTGTCTTCCACAGTGGTTGAACTAATTTCCACTCCCACCAACAGTGTAAAATTGTTCCTATTTCTCCACATCCTCTCCAGCATCTGTTGTCTTCCGGTTTTTTTAATGATCCCCATTCTAACTGGCATGAGATGGTATCTCAATGTGGTTTTGATTTGCATTTCTCTAAGGACTAGTGAGCTTCTTTTAATATATTTGACATTTATGCAGCCCACAAACATTTATCTCCTCTATTCTTTCTTTTCAAATATCCATGAATATCCCAGTTCTGTAAAGGGAGACAGGCATACTTTTTTTTCTGATTCTTTAAAAGAGACCCTTGCATAATTTGACCTTTTCTATTCTTTCTCTAAAATCATCAGAATCCAGGCAACTTTGATTCAAATCCTGTTTCTACTGCTTAGTTGTGACTGCCAACTGACCTTTCATGTCTAAGCATCAGATTCCCAACTCTTACATGGGCATAAAAACACCTGCCTTGAAAACACCTCACACTTGTTTCAAGGGTCAAATAGCACATATATAAAAATACTGTATAGATTGTTTATGATATAGCTAAGTGGATTGTATTGTTGCCTATTATTTATATATTATACCACTTATATTAATGATAACTTTGTACTTAGTCAAAAATTTCTTTTCCTGGAATGTTTCACTTGATCTCTTAAGAATTCTAAAAGAATTTTATAAATTCTGGACCAAAGTAAAATTAATTTTTTCCATCTTTTATTTTAGGTTCAGGGGATACATGTGCAGGTTTGTTACAGGGTAAATTGTTTACCACAGGGGTTTGATGTGCAGATTATTTCATCACCCTCATAAGGACTATAGTACTTGACAGGTAGTTTTTTAATCCTCATCCTCCCAAATTTCACCAAGAGGGCTAAAGTGTCATTTTTTTCTTTATTTGTGTCCATGTGCACTCAATGTTTAGCTCCCACTTATAAGTAAGAGTGTAAGGTATTTTCTATTCCTGCATTCATTTGCTTTAGATAATGCCTCCAGCTCCAACCATGTCACTTCAAAGTACATGATTTTATTATTTTTTGTGGCTGTATAATATTCCATGATATATATGTAGGAAGTTTTCTTTATCCAGTCCACTATTGTTGGGCATCTAGGTTGATTCTCTGCCTTTTGCTATTGTGAATAGTGTTGCAATGGATATGCATGTGCATGTGTTTTATGGTGGAAAGATTTATATTTCTTTGGGTACATAGCCAGTAACAGGAATGCTGAGTAGAATGGTGTTTCTGTCTCAAGTTCTTTGAGAAATCTCCTAACTTCTTTTCACAGTGGTTGAATTAATGTAGATTCCTGCTAGCAATGTATAACCATTCCCTTTTCTCTGCAAACTCACCAGCATCGGTTATTTTCTTACTTTTTAATAGCCATTCTGATTGGTGTGAGATAGTATCTCACAGTGATTTTAATTTGCACTTTTCTAATAATTAAGCATTTGGAGAATTTTTTTTTCATATGTTTGTTGGCCACATTTATGACTTATTTTGTAAAGCGTTTTATCATATCTGTTGTGCAGTTTTAAATGAGGTCATCTGGTTTTGCTTGCTGATTTGTTAATGTTTCTTATAAATTCTGGATATTAGGCCCTTATTGAATGCATAGTTTGAAGATATTTTCTCCCATTCTGTAGTTTTACTTTTACTCTGTTGATAGTTTATTTTGATTTAATTAGGTCCCATTTGTCAATTTTTGTTCTTGTTGCAATTGCTTTTGGAGACTTTTTACCACATCCTATGTCCAGAATGGAATTTCTCAGGGTTTTCATCTGGTATTTTAATTGTTTTAGGTTTTACATTTAGGAATTTAATCCATCTTGAGTTGACTATTTTTTTTATCTTTATTGTAAGTTCAGGGATACCAGCACAAGTTTGTTACATAGGTAAACTTGTGTCATGGGGTTTGTTGTACAGATTATTTGTCACTCAGGTATTAAGCCTATTATCCAGTAGTTATTTTTCCTTGTTTTCCTTCTCTCTCCTCCCAACCTTCACCCTCCAAAGGGCCCCAGTGTGTGTTCCCCTCTATGTGTCCATATGTTCTCATGATTTAAGTCTCATTTACAAGTGAGAACATGCAGCATTTGGATTTCTGTTTCTCTGTTAGTTTGCTAAGGATAAGAACTTCTGGCTCCAACCATGTGATTTTTGTATACTGTGAAAGGAAGGGGTAGTTTGGCATAAATAGCATTGAATTTATAAATTGCTTAGGGCAATATGGCCATTTTGTATTCCTTCTTCCTATCCATGAACATGGAGTGGTTTTCCATTGATTTGTCTTCTGTGATATCTTTTTTTTTTTTTTTTGAGACGGAGTTTCACTGTTGTTACCCAGACTGGAGTGTAATGGCACGATCTCAGCTCACCGCAACCTCTGCCTCCTGGGTTCAAGCAATTCTCCTGCCTCAGCCTCCCGAGTAGCTGGAACTACAGGCACGCACCACCATGCCCTGCTAATTTTTGTATTTTTAAGGAGTGTTTTGTAATTCTTATTGTAAAGATATTTCACCTCCTTGATTAGCTCTATTCCCAGGTATTTAATTCTTTTTATGGCTATTGTGAAAAGGGTTGCATTCTTGATTTGGCTCTCAGTTTGGACATCATTGGTGTATAGAAATGCTACTGATTTTTATACTTAGATTTTGCATACTGAACCTTTGCTGAAATTGCTTATCAATTCTAGGAGGATGAGGGCAGATACTATGAGGTTTTCAAGGTATAGAATCATATTATCTACAAAGACAGATATTTTGACTGTCTCTCTTCCTATTTGGTATGTCTTTCTTTCTCGTGTCTGATTGCTCTGTATGGAACTTCCAGTATTATATTGAATAGAAGTGGTGAGAGTGAATATTTTTCTCATGTCCCAGTTCTCAAGGGGAATACTTTTAGCTTTTGGTATAATGTTGGTTGCAGGTTTGTCATAGATGGCTCTTATTATTTTGAGGTATGTCCCTTAGATGTCTAGATTGTTGAGGGTTTTTAATATGAAAGGATGCTGAATTTTATCAAAAGTCTTTCTGGTGACTATTTAGATGATCACGTGGTTTTTGTTTTCAGTTCTATTTATGTGATGAAGCACATTTATTGATTTGCATATGTTAAACTAACAATGCATCCCAGGAATAAAGCCTATTTGATCATGATGGATTAGCTTTTTGATGTGCTAGAGTTGGTTTGATAAAATTTTCTCGAGAAGTTTTACATCTATGATCATCAGAAATATTGGCCTGAAGTTTTTATTGTTGTTGTGTCTCTGGGTACATAATTTCACTATGTACCCAGATGTTATTCAGGATCAGGATATTTAATTTTCACATAATTTTATGGTTTTGTGAACTTTTCTTAGTATTGATTTCAATTTTTAATGCACTATGGTCAAAGAGGATGGTTTGTATGATTTTTTAATGTGTTGATAATTGCTGTTTTGCCTAATGTTCAGTTTATCTTATAGTATGTGCCATGTGCAGATGAGAAGGTATATTCGGCTGTTGGGTGGAGTGTTCTACAGATGTCTGCTATGTCCATTTGTTAAAGTGTTAAGTCCTGAGTATGTTTGTTTGTTTTCTGCCTAGATGATCTGTCAGATACTGTTATTGGAGTACCGAAGCCTCTCAGATTATGCTCTGGTTATCTAAGTCTCTTTGCGAGTCTCTAAGAACTTGTTTTCTGAATATGATGCTTCAGTGTTGGATGTGTATATATTTAAGAGAGTTAAGTATTCTTGTTCCAATTGAATCCTTTATAATTATGAAATGGCTTTCTTTGTCCTTTTTGATCTCTGTTGGTTTAAAGTCTGTTTTGTCTACAATAAGAATAACAACCCCGACTGTTCTGTTTTTTGTTTTTTCCTTTGGCTTGGTATTTTCTTCTCTATGGCTTTACTTTGTGTCTGTGAGTGTCACTACATGTAAGATGGGTCTCTTGAAAATAGGATATGGTGGAGTTGCTTTTTTATCTAACCTGCCACTCTGTGTCTTTTAAATGTGGCATTTTGTTCATTTACGTTCAAGGTTAATATTAATAAATGTAGATTTGATCCTGTTATTTTTTGTTAGCTGGTGGTTATGTAAACATGATTGTGTAGTTGCATTATAGCGTCCATAGTCTATGTACTTAAATGTGTTTTGTGGTGGTTGGTAATGATCTTTCATTTCCATGTTTAGTACTTCAAGGATCTCTTGTAGGACAAGTATGGTGGTAACAAATTCCCTTAGCATTTACTTGTCTGAAAAGTATTTTACTTCTTCACTAATGAAGATTAGTTTGGTTGAATTTAATAATCTTGATCAGAATTTATTTTCTAAGAATGCTGAATATAGGCTCTTAATCTCTTTTTTCTTGTAGGGTTTCTGTTGAAAGGTCAGCTTTTCAACTGATGGTGTTCCCTTTATGGGCAATATGCTCCTTCACTGTAGCTATATTTAATATTTTTTAAAATTTACATCTACCTTGGAGAATCTGATGGTTATGTATCTCGGGGATGGTCATCTTTCATAGTACCGTGCAAAACTTTTCTGAATGTTCTGTATTTTAATATTGATGCCTCTACCAAGGTTGGGAAATTTTGTAGGCAGTATCCACAAATAAGTTTTCCAACTTGCTTGCTGTCTTTACTTCAAGATGCCAGTGAGTCATAGGTTTGCTCTCTTTACCTAATCCCATATATCTTAGAGGTCCTGTTTATTACATTTTATTCTTTTTCTTGTATTTATCTAAATGTGCTAATGCAAAGCAGTAGTTTTCAAGCTCTGAAATTTGTTCCTCAGCTTAGTCTATTCTGCTGTTAATATTTCTGACTATATCATAAAATTCTTGTAGTGAAATTTTCAACTCTTTCATATCAGTTTGTTTCTTTCTTAAAATGGCTGTTTCATATTTCAGCTCTTATACAATTTTACTGAATGTCTTAGATTTCCTAGATTGGGTTTCAACTTTCTCCCGAATCTCAATGATCTTAGTCGTCATCCAGATTCTGAAAGCTGTTTCTGTCATTACACCCATCTCAGCCTGGTTGAAAATCATCACTGAAAACCTAGTGTGGTGATTTGGAGATAAGAAGACATGCTGGCTTTTTGAGTTGTCAGAGTTCTTTTGCTGGTACTTTTTCATCTGTGTGAGCTAATGTTGTTTGAATCTTTCAAGTTGCTGTCTTTTGGGTAGGGTTTTTGCTTTTATGTACTTTAATATCTTTGAGGGCTTGACTGAAGTACAAGTTGTGTTCTGTCACCTGGCTTCATTTCCATACAGTTTCAAGGGATCAAGTCTCAGTTCAGCACTCCTGGGCTGTGTGCTCTCACTCTGCTGGGCAGGGACAAAGCCCATGGCTTTGTTCTCTGGGCCCTCAAGGTTAAGCATCTGCTGGACTGAAGAGACTGGGACATTTCCAGCCCATCACAACAACACTCCAGTGCAGGGGAGGTGGCATAAGTGGTTGATCTGGGTAGTGGCAATGGAATTTGCACCCACCCTCATGCCAGCAAACAAGTGATATGGTGAGATTTGTATGCCCACTGGGGGCAGCAACTCAGCTGCAAGGTGGTGAGTTAGCACCGCATTGACCCAGTGGCAGTGAGTTGCAGTACAGTGGGGTCCACATGCACACGTACATTAGCTAGCAGGCTAAGTGGCAGCAGAGCAGTGTGGTCTGCATGCACATGTGCCACGATGGTGTAGGTTGGCAGCAGTGATGCTCACACAGTCTCAAATGTGCCACAGGCAGTGGTGCAACAATCTTTATGTGAGCCTTCATGCTGTCAAAGTTGTGGGGGGAGGGTGTGGGCAAGTTGGCACTGTTAAAGCAGAAGCTATGGACAAGTGTATGATGGCAAATTGGTGAAGGGAGGCTGCAAGCAGGTGAACGTCAGTGGGGCCCATCTGCAGAAGCTCTCTGAGTTATTCAAGGTCTGTTGTCAAAGAAGCTATTGTGGGGGCTGCCAGGAAGCACCCATGTTGGGCATCCAAGGCTGTGTTGCAAATAGGCATGACCAAGCAGTGATTCGGGGAGAGGCTGGTTGACAGATGGGCTCTCAGATTAGACTGGCTCTGTCCCATGGGCAAGACACTCCTGCTGTGTCCATATGCAACATTCTACCAAGGCCAAATCCACCTAGAGAAGTATGGTATATTATGGAATGGGTGTCCCTGAGCATGCTCCACTGCAACCATTCTGCGCAAAACCCTTTGGGCTCTGTACAACCTTAAGACCTATCCCTGCTAACTCTCCAAGTTACTCTCCTTGGCAGCTTGAATATCCATGGGGGTTGTGGTGCCTCCTGTATCTAGGATTCTAGAAATTGTGATGAGAATGGGCCATTCATGCTTATTTAATTCATGGCATTCCCAGAAGCCCCTCGGGGCCAGGAACCAGTTCTGTTGTTTGGGAACCCTGTGTGGAATTTTCAGCTTCCTCCTTTCTTCAGCCCAGGCTCTTCCCATTCCCTACACTTCCTATTAATTTCTTTCTTCCCTAGATATGCTTGGAGTATATTGGTCTTTCACACACTTTGGTCTCTGAGTGGGAGAAACTCTTCCTGCTGCTGTGCATAGTCAGCCATCTTGGCTTTTCTTTCAACAGTATCTTTCAGAAGTTCTCAATTTTAAGGAAATCCAGCTCATCACTTTTTTTTTTCTTATGGATCATGGCTTTGATGCTATAACTTAGAAAACGAGGCCGGGAGCAGTGACTCAAGCCTGTAATCCCAGCACTTTGGGAGGTCGAGGTGGGTGGATCACGAGGTCAACAGATCGAGAACATCCTGGTCAACATGGTGAAACCCCGTCTCTACTAAAAATTACAAAAAAATTAGCTGGGCGTGGTGGCACGTGCCTGTAATCCCAGCTACTCAGGAGGCTGAGGCAGAAGAATTGCCTGAACCCAGCGGGCGGAGGTTGCGGTGAGCCGAGATCGCACCATTGCACTCCGGCCTGGGTAACAAGAGCGAAACTCCGTCTCAAAAAGAAAAAAAAAAGAAAGAAAGAAAAAGAAAACAAACCCAAAGTTACAAAGATTTTTTCTTAATTTTCCTTCTAGAAATTGTATAGTTTTGTTTTATAATTAGGTCTATGATCTACTTTTAGTCATTTTTGTGTTATTAAATATGAATTTACTTTTATTGTTTTGAAAAAGATATTCAGTTGTTCCAAAACCACTTTTTTAAAGGAATCGTTTTTTTCTCCATTGAATAGACTGTGATTTTTATCAATTGTCATTGCATATATGGGGGTCAATTTCTGCACTCTCTATTGTGATTCATTGATCTATTTGTTTTACTTTAAGTTTTTATAACACCCTGCTTTGATTATTATATCTTTATAATATGTCTAGAGATCTGGTAGTGTAAATTCTATAATTTATTCTTATTTTTAAGAGTATTTTCCATGTATTCTAAATTCTTTGTATTTTCTCATGAGTTTGAGAATCAAGTTTTAGTTTCTACCCAAAAATATCTGGTGAAATTTTGATGATAACTGTGTGGAATCTATAAGAATGAATTTCTTAAATATATTTCATCTACTAACCCATAATCTCAGTTTATCTTTCCATTTACATGAGTCTCCTTTAATGATTTTCAACAATGTTCATTAATTCCACTGAGCAGTTCTTACACATGTTTTGTCAGATTTTTTCCAAAGCAACTTAAAATTTTGATGGCATTTGAAATGGCATCATTTTCAAACATTTTTATTCATGAATGTTTGATAACAATATAAAAATGAAATAAAATTTTAATGTAGATCTTGTATTCTGCAACCTTGCTAAAGTCATTTATTAGTTTTTGCAGTTCTTTTTTTTAACACGTTTTATATAATTTTACATACAGACAATCACATAGATTATTTTGGCTGGGCTGAAGAAGTCCTCTTCTATTCATAGACTGCTGAGAGTTTTAAATGAATGTTGGGTTTTATAAGATGTTCCTTTTCATCTATTCAGATGATCACATGATTTTAATTTTACTTGGCCTATTAAAATGATGAATTACTTTTATTGATATTTATCTTCATTTTCTGTTGATTAGAAGAGAATATCCCAAACTGGGTAATTTTTCAAGAAGAGGATACTTATAGAAACTGAGAAGTCTGTGGTTGAAGATCTGTCTCTGGTCATGACCTTCTTGATGGTAAAGATGCTCTGCAGATTTCCAAGGTGGGCACGGGGCATCACATGGCGAGGAGGCTGAGTATGTTAGTATGTTAGTATATATACTTAAGTATATGCATGTATATATACATATATGTGTGTGTGATACACAAATACATACAAGTAGGAATACAAAGAATATATATATATATATATATGCATGCCTGAAATAGCCTCCTTATATTTCCTGCAGTGCATTTCTGCCAGTGATATCTTCTGTTAGTTTTTTTGTTTTTTGGTTTTTTTTTTTCTGAGATGGAGTTTCACTCTCGTTGCCCAGGCTGGAGTGCAATGGCGCAATCTTGGCTCACCACAACCTCCGCCTCCTGGGTTCAGGCAATTCTTCTGCCTCACCCTCCTGAATAGCTGGGATTACAGGCACACGCAACCATGCCCAGCTAATTTTTAAAATATTTCTTTTGTATTTTTAGTAGAGACAGGGTTTCACCATTTTGACCAGGATGGTCTCGATCTCTTGACCTCGTGATCCACCCGCCTCAGCCTCCCAAAATGCTGGGATTACAGGCTTGACTTCTGTTAGTTTTTTATGTCTAAAAAAGTTTTTCTGTAACTTTAAGTTTTTAAAGATATTTTTACTAGGTAGAGAATTCTTAATTTACAGTATTTTTCTTTAAGTACTTTAGGATGTTGTTCCTCTCTCTTTTAACTGAAATTGTTTTCAAGTTTATGTTGCTGTTATTCTCACCCGTCTTCCTCTTTATACTCTTTATAATAATGTGTTTTCTTGCAGTTCAACTACTTTTAAAGCATTTTCTGGTTTTAAATAAGTTGAAATGTCTTGTAATTTCCTTCATGTTTTCTGTGATTGAAGTACATTGAGCATTTTGGTTCTGTGAATTTAGTTTCCATCAAATTTGGGAATTATTTGCCACTATGTTTGCAAATACTTATTTCTGTCCCACATTTTAGGGAGTTCAATAATACGTATGTTAGACCAGTCGAAACTTTCCCACAGGTCATCAATTCACTGTTTATTTAAAATATATATATTTATTCTCTTTGTTTTATTTTGTATAGTTTCACTTACTGGGTCTGCATAATTACTAACATATTCTTCTGTGAATCTATCTGTCATTTATACAATCCAGTGTGTTTTTACTCAAGTATTACAGTTTTCATCTTTAGAAAATTCAATTTGTGTCTTTTATCTTTCATATTTCTGCCTGAAGTTTTTATCTATATTATTGTGAGTATAGAATATACTTGCAATACCTGTCCTTTTATCCCCTTGTCAACTAATTATTTCATCTGTTTTATTTCTGAGTCTGTTTCATTTGATTTTTCTCCCCTTTATTGATTGCATTTCCTGATTCTCTGCATGACTGGCAATGTTTAATTAGATGACAGAGATTATGAATTTTACATTTTTGAGATTGTATTTAAAATTTTTAGTTTGACAAGATCATTGCTTTAAGCCCTGTGCTATGTATATTCAGTGTCTCCAAGATATCTGAACTTTCACATTCATTGTAGCATTATTAATATCCAAGACATGGAATCAACTTAAATGTCCACTGACAGATGAATAATGTGGGGTGTGTGTGTGTGTGTGTGTGTGTGTGTGTGTGATGGAAGATTATTCAGAAATGAAAACAAGGAAATCCTACCATTTGTGACTACATGGGTAAACCTGGGGGCCATTATGCTAAGTGAAGTAAGCCTGACACAGGAAAACAAATATTTGTATGGTCTTACTTAAAAGGAGAATCTAAAAAAATTCAAACTCATAAAAACAGAAAATAGAATGGTTGTTGCCGGGGTCTTGGAGATGAATAAAATGGGGAGATGTTGGTCAAAGGGTCTAAACTTTCAGTTATGTGCAAGTTCTGGGATTCTAATGTAAAACATTTGTGGTGATTTGTATGTTGATTAATTGGACAGAAATAATCATTTTACACGGTATACATATATCAAACCATCACATTGTACACCTTGAATATATACAATCTTGTACAAGGCTTGTACAAAAATTTTATTTTTATAAATATCTTCCAGCTTTTTTTGTAATGGGGCTAGATTACTTGGAATCTATTTGGTTTTTACTTGTTTAGCCTAGGACTAATTATTCACAATAACTAGAAGAAAAAAAAACCCTGATGACCCTATACAAGGGCCTTCAATTATAAAGTCTTCTACTCTGGTTGGAACAGAAACAGGAGCTGTTCCCTACCCGGTGTGACTTTCAGAGATTGTTTCTCCTCATTCTTTCAGGTGGTTATTTCAATTGCTTTGGCTAGTTTCTGCAAACAAATGTGCTAATCAGTACTCAGCTGAATCCTCAAGGTGGACTCTTTTCTGTCCCCAGAGTTCTCAGTCTGTGCAATTCTCTTTTTGCCTATGTTCAGCTCTGGGAACTCTGGCCCCCTTTACCTTCCTGGAACCTAAGACTCATCTTCTCAATGCAGGGAGGCTAACTCCAGCTGGATCCTCCATTGTGCATCATTGCCTAGAAACTTTCAGACAAGCTAGAGCAATTGTAGATCTTATGACTTGTTTCTCATATTAGAGATTTCTGTCCTTTATTGGTGTTCAATATCTTTAGAACCATTTTCTTCTTACATTTTATATCTTAGGGGCTATATTCTAAAATTACTTTATGTCTCTTATGCTGAATAAAACCTCAGATATATCAGAAACTTTCCTTTAGTGTTTTCCCTTTTATTGTCAAAACCTGCCCTTACTCATCTTTATTTTCAAATATCCATATTCGCCTTAGAAGGCAGCATCTTCAACAACTTTCCTTTATCCTATCTAGTCATGACTTCTTCCACTCCAGGATGCAGTCCCAGCAGCACATTCTCTGTTCTTCTCTGATGGCATTTGCACGTCTCCCTGCATTTGTGTGCAAGTCTCTTCTATTAGTGTGTATGCTTAGTCTTCTTTAAGCAGAATAATAATAATAATGCTGTTTCATGTTTTCCAATTTACAAAGCTTCTTCAAATATTATTTTTATTTGATTGTTATAATAAATATATAAAATGACAATTTCATCATGAAATTAAAAATTGTATTCAACATCCTTTGTAATTCAAAAAGTCTGCCTTCAAACCTAGATACTCCATTATCTAGTAAAGTATACACTTAGAAAAGTTATCCTTAGCAAACTAACATGGGAACAGAAAACCAAATACCACATGCTTTCACTTATAAGAGAGAGCTAAATAATGAGAACACCGACACACATAGAGAAGAACAACTCATACTGGAATCTTCTGGAGGGTGGAGGGAGGGAAAAGTGAGAAAATCTGAAAAAATAACTAATGGATACTAGGCTTAACACCTGAGGGATGAAATATTCTGTACAACAAACTCTTATGACACAAGTTTTCTCATGTAACAAACCTGCACTTGTACCCCTGAACTTAAAAGTTAAAAAAATTAAAAATTAAAGCTATAAAAAATACAGAATTTGAGCTGAGTGCAGTGGCTCATGCCTGTAATCCCTGCACTTTGGGAGGTCTAGGTGGGTGAAGCACCTGAGGTTGGGAGTTCAAGACCAGCCTTGTCAAAATGGTGAAACCCCTGTCTTTACTAAACATACAAAAATTAACCAGGTGTGGTGTGGTGTGGTGTGGTGTGGTGTGGCATGGTGTGGTGTGGTGGTAGGTGCCTGTAATCCCAGCTACTCAGGAGGCCGAGGCAGGAGAATCACTTGAACACAGAAGGTGGAGGTTGCAGTGAACTGAGATCATGCCATTGCACTACAGCCTGGGTGACAAGAGCAAAACTCTGTCTCAAAAACAAACAAACCAACCAACCAACCAATAAAAAAAACTAGAATTTTTAAAAAGTTACCTAGCTTTTCTAAATTTTAGTTGTTTTCTTAATTTGTTTCTAGAAAACATTAGAATAACATAATATAACATGATTTGCTTAGTGATTGGTCTATAGTTTGCTCAGTAAATTGTAGGTACTATTTTCAATGGCAATAATAATAGGTAAGTATATCAAGCTTGAGTTGTTAATAAATTTTTACTCAGTAGTCAGTCTTTGCTTCTTCTCCCCAGTCCATATTTTGATGGAAGAAGGAAGGGAGGGGTAGAGAGAGACAAATAAAACATATAAAACAACATCTCAAACCTATTCAAATTGCTATTTATCTTTGAATGTATACTTCTGAATGTCTCTACAGTATCTTTTACGTGTACTTTGCCACTTAGCACAGTACGAGACTAAATAGATAGCATTTAAAATAATTTAAATTATTAATTAAATTTGCTATCCTTCTTTGATAGGGACAAAATTTTTAAACTGATGTCAGAAATGCTTACCCTTTGAATTATTGTGATAGTTTTTTACCACGAAAATGTCACTTTCTTAACTAGCCTACGTTTTGGATAAGATTTGGCAGAAGCCAGTAGACTTTTTTATAGGGGTCAAATCTGTAACACTGAATTTTTGGTATCTGTTGTGTCTGTGGCCACTTTTCCAGGGATAACTGCAGTCTCTAGAAATAGCTTGTGCTATTGACTTCAGCTTCTTGAGAGGGTGGATGCTGAAGCAGAAGTCTGAGCTTGAGTCAGAAGGTTTTAGTCTGAGTCCTTGTTTGTATTTTTCTCATCTGAAAAGCTCTAACACCTAGGAATGTTGTAAAGAAGCATCATATAAATGAAAAAAGCTGTCCTCCAGAAGATTTTATGTTTTGAATATTTTTAAGGATCTTTCCAACTTTTAGTTACTGAATTCATACGCTTTTTTAAAAAAAAAAAGAAAGAAAGAAAGAAAGAAAAAGAAAAAAGTTGAAAAGGAACAAGGAACATTGCTTCTCACAGGCAGCATCACAGGAATATAACTACCCATGCTTTCAGAGATGATATGCCTACACGGTGACAAAGCTTTCCAAGAACAGGTCAGGCTCCCTCATGCTTCTCTTTCAAAAGTTTTGATTTGGGATTCAACTTTAAGAGTTATAATAGGCAATATACTTTGTAAATTCCAGCTAGGTAAATTATAATTACACTTCAGATTTCAATTAGGAAATTTCAACACTGCTAAGCTGAGGAATGAAGCTTAAAGATACAATTAATATGAGCTTATACTAAAGGCTTTAATGGAATTAATAAACTCTATAACAATAGATTATTACCCAATCTTGAAAACAGGCAAAAGACTCTTGCTGTCAATAACTAGCCAAGCAGCCTACTTTCTACTTGCTGCTTTTGAATACTGGTATTTTATCAAATAAAACCCTGTAACGAATGTATTTAAGACAGACTTTCATGATTTTAATGGGAAAATCAAGCAAGCACATGGAATTCCACAGAAGAAAGTCTCCATTTAGCTCTCAAATATAAAAAAAATGCAAAGATTGATTGTGAAGTATATACTATAAAAGAAAAGATATTGGAAAAGGCAAGAGAGGGTAATTAAGAAGAGAAGATGCCTTATTTTTAGGAAGACTAGAAGACACAGGACCAGAGATGTTAAGTAAACAATAAATAAGGATGAGATTTTGGTTGGAAAGGCAAGCGTAGTGCATTGGTTACTCTGCCTACCTGGGCCATTTCTTATGCACAGAGATAAATTGATTGATGCACTGAAGGGATAGCAGTGGTTTCACTCCGTGATCTATTTTTTTTAGAAATTCTTCAAGCAATAATCTCCGCTCACTGCAACCTCTGCCTCCCGGATTCAAGCGATTCTTCTGCCTCAGCCTACCAAGTAGCTGGAATGACAGGCTTGTGCCATCACACCCGCCTACTTTCTTCTGTATTTTTAGTAGAGATGGGGTTTCACCATGTTGGTCAGGTTGGTCTCAAACTCCTGTCCTCGGATGATCTGCCTGCCTCAACCTCCGAAAGTGCTGGAATTACAGACATGAGCCACCATACCCAGCCTCAAGGATCTGTCTGTATAAAAAACCCCCAGCATTTTCAATATATCTGTTATTAATATAATTTCATATTTCTTTACCCTAAGATTGCCTTTCTCTGTGAAGGTCAAATAGTGAATGTAGCAGGCATATTATTCATTCAGACAATAATTTTTAAATTAAAGATAATTACCTTCAATACCACCCTTCTGATCTCATTCAACCTTTATCACCACCTCACTGGCCTAAATAAAAATACTCCAGATGTTTGTATTTTACAGTTACACTGGGTGTTAGCGGTTCAACATATGAATGTGGGGGTGGGGCACAACTAAATCCTTAACAGGAACTTAAATATTTATACACCAATTCCCATCAATCATCAGTTGAGTGTTGCTTATGGAAATTAGTTTCCTGGCACTTCTGGAGTGTCACATGAATGAACAAAAAGGCTTTAGCAATCAGAGCCAGCGCTCCTATTAAAAAAAAAAAAAAGCGAGTTCTGGCAATCAGAAGTGGGGCAAGTATACATTGAAGTGGTGAATATGGAATAATATGAGTGGAATGTCAAAAGTAACTGCTTTGCTTCTTAATAAAATTTCCTGAATAGCCTTCAATAATTTACCCATTTAAGTCAACTTAGGCATGTAGATGGGAACTCAAAAATCTGGTTTTTCCTCAAATCACCAATAAAAACATGTAACAAGGATCAGTTTTACTGAATTAGCTCATTTTATGATTTTATTTTTGTTAATCATTTATGCTTTCTTCCTATTGTGTCAAAATGAGATCCCCATAGTCCTGGAATCTGAAATCAGTTTAAGTTTAGACTTCTTTATGAGAAAATTAGAGACTGTTTTCATTTACTCATACTTTCAAAGTGCATCTGAACTTCTATTGCTTTCTGTATTGAAGTTACCAATACTTTAAAATCAAAACTATTGTTTTGAATCCTGAACCTCAGCATCTTAGTCCTGGGTAATATGATTCTTTGTAGTCGTTGTTTGAAGTCAAAAAAAAATTTACAAGAATATACGTTAATTCAGCGTATTTATTTATTCTCCTTCCTGAGACCACACTTGTTTCCATGCCCCCCTCTCTCTCACACACACACATAAACAGACACACACCCTGTTATATATGTTTCCAACATAAATGTGCAAGAAAAGATCCATTAGCAGTTTGAGATATTTCAACAAATTTCTAAAAAATAAAAAGTAGATGGTGGAGTAGTTTCAGATATTGAAGGAAACTGAAAAGAAAAGATAGCTTACATGGAGGAATCTGCCTCACACACAGAAGGCAAACCAGCATTACCATTAATTTGAACTAAATATTCCAAGGAACTTCTGTGTTAAGATTTTGGAAATGATATAAACAAAATTAGGTATCTTATCATTCTGTATTGTCTTCCTGGGCACATCGTGGAGTATTTTTCCTTTATGTGCCTGCATCTGATATGTCATCTTCCTGGAATATCTATTTCTCTTATACTCTCATTATTCAAGACTCTGATGGCCTATTCAGATGTCATTTCACTAACAATGCCTACCTTGATTACTAAGAAATTCTTTTGCATATTTTTGCAATTTGGAACACAGCAAAGAAAACCCAATTCGACCACTGAAACCTAGGCTTAAGGACACTTCCAATTACATATGTATTTGGGGATAATTATGATGTGGGCAACCATGTATTGACCCTTTGTGAGTAGTGAAAAGCCATTCATTTGTTGAGTCAGTAAATTAATATCTCAGAGCAACTACTTGTGTCAGTAGTAACAATATTTTGATTTCCATGCTTCTAGAAAGAGAACAAAATATGTTTCACTATGGAAACAGTCGAATCCTATTACCGGGATCACATCATACACCCATAAATATAGTAAACCTTCAAGTTTTAGAATTGTAGCTATGATCTAATGGAGGATGATGTGCAGTGCTTTGAGGCAAAAGGCCACGAGTCTCAGGAGGAAAATGAGTTTCACCTGCATTGTGACCTTGGACATAGGCTTGACCTTCTCTGATCAATTTTTTTCCTCCCCAGGGAATATATTCTTAAAGATCTTTGAACTTAAAAACATGTTTTTGTTTTTTGTTGTTCATATCAGCTTTATTTGAAATAATTAAAAAATTGAAACAATCCAAAGGTCCACCAAGAGATGAGTGGATGTTTTATGACATTGAGCTTGACAGTGATTTCTTTTTTTTTTTAAATTTTTTAATTTTTTATTGCATTTTAGGTTTTGGGGTACATGAGCAGAACATGCAAGACAGTTGCGTAGGTACACACATGGCAGTGTGTTTTGCTTCCTTTCTCCCCTTCACCCACATTTGGCATTTCTCCCCAGGCTATCCCTCCCCACCTCCCCCTCCCACTGGCTCTCCCCCTTTCCCCCCAATAGACCCCAGTGTTTAGTACTCCCCTCCCTGTGTCCATGTGTTCTCATTTTTCATCACCCGCCTATGAGTGAGAATATGTGGTGTTTCATTTTCTGTTCTTGTGTCAGTTTGCTGAGGATGATGTTCTCCAGATTCATCCATGTCCCTACAAACAACACAAACTCATCATTTCTGATTGCTGCATAATATTCCATGGTGTATATGTGTCACATTTTTCCAATCCAGTCTATTATCAATGGGCATTTGGGTTGATTCCAGGTCTTTGCTAAGGCATGAAAAAGGTTAAGCATTAATATAAAAATAGCCATTTGGGTTTTCCAGAAGTATGTCTTTTTCATATCAAGTACCAGTTGTGAATTCATGGGAAGATGCACCTACTTCGTCTATGAATTGTACAATGACTTGTATTGTATTGGCTAAATCTCTGTATCTCTTCCAATATTCGCTCAGGAACATTATATTGTACTTGTTAAGTGCTCCATTAATTCTTTCTCTAAAAGAAAATATTCCTCTTCTGTTTCTTGAAGTCTACATTCTAAATTTTGCATTTATTCCTATAATCATCCCTTAAAACAGGAATGCTAGTAAAGAGAATTTGAAGTTACTATAAAGAATTTTTAATTATCTAATTCAGAGAGAGGGTCTTTCTGAAAGGAGTACAGTCACTTTAATTCAGCTTTCTCTTTCCTTTTGAGGTTTTTAACTCTTTTATCTTTCTTTTTAATATTACAAAAATGACAACAGTGTTCTGGCTCTTTCATATAAGTAAGTTTAGGAAAATTAGTGGCTTTATTTTTATGGTTAAGAAATGTAAAGACTACATGTACACAGATTCTTTGGTCTAGTTGTTTTGCAAATGTCTTAGTTTTAGCCCTGTGAACACGAGAATATGTGAAATTTTAATGTTAGACCTCACATTACTATAGACAGATAGACAGATAAGATACAGATAGGAAGGAGGAAAAAGGGAATTACAAAGGAGGGAGGAAGAGATAACAAAAGGAAAGAAGGAAGATATAATAACCATCATCCAATCATCCTCCTATTATTTGCACGATTTCTTATTTAAAATCCGGTACCTAATTGTTCCATGTTTCAGCTTTCTCTTAATGTATTCAAGTGATTATCAAATTATTTTCCATTGTTTTCTCTCCATTTTGCTATTCATCGAGGAACTGTTATGTAGCCCTATTTTCTCTTGGTTATGTATCAAAGCACTCATCTTTGCTATTCTACTTTTGAATAGACCCATATCTTTTTCTAATATTCTAGAGTAATTTATGTTTTTCATAATTTAAAAATTTCTCTGCCTACTTATTTTATTTTCAGGGCACACCTGAAATAATTGTGTTAATGCAAGATGCTATATAAAGGAAAATCTCATGATAGCTATATATCTACAACTACATTTTAAATTCGCACATGTATAGCTCTATATAATTATGAGTGTATAAAGTGCAGATAGATTATCATATAGCATCTGATTACTGCCCTTATGCTGCAAAGTGTGTTTTCAGAAATAATTTCCTGCCACATTCCTGACTGTATTTGCAGCCTGAGTTGATCCTCTCTCCTGCTGTTCTCTGATCTGCCCCTGGGTTACTAACAGCCCCAACAGACAGACTGGCTCGTGCTACCTGCTGCTCAGACACAGATTAACTCACTACCAGCCATATGGGCTAGGGACTTCATAAATTCCTCTCCTTTTGCTTTTGGCACTTAGGAAAGTGAATGGACAGTTTTCTGGTGGAGAGAAAAACAACCTGGTGGCGTGCAGGCTGGGCAGTAATCACCTGCACCCGACACAACTGGCACCTCCATCTGCCTTTCAGCAGCTATTTGTGAGAAGGGGATGGATTACTGCATTCAGTGCTACTCCTGTGTTGTTAGCCACTGCCATTCGCGTCAATTAGAAAGTCAAATGATTAAATTCCTAATTCACATTTCTATTTACAATAATTACTGGGAATATATCCATTGTTAAGGTTTCAAAATATTTCTAGAATTAAAAGAAATATGAATTATTTTGACATATTGTGTCGTGTATTTGAGCATCTATATTTATTTTTAAATACAGAAAATAAGTGCTCTCAGAAAAAGTATAAAACAAAGTTTACAGATTATAAGTTTTCTAGCGTGGGTTCCTTGTGACTTTGGGCAAGTCCTTTGCTGTGCCTGAATTCCCTCTAAAATACCTGTTTGTGAAAATACATTGTAAACTGTACTAAAGAATAATCTTAAAACACCATTGTTAATTGTAAAATACCATTATTAGATATTGCTCTTTGAAACCCAAAAGCAGAGGATATCAAGGATTATTGATTCCAAATAAAATATTAACAATTATTTTTCATTAGCAAATTATCAGTGTATCACAATGTTAACAAGTCCTAATGTTTAGAGATATATCAATATTCATTTTCATTTCTGTCCCTAAAAATATGCTGTCATTGATTTTTACAAATAAAATAATTGAAGCTGGTTTCGGAATGAATAAGCAATCAAAAAATATTTAATTTTGTTAGATATTTTTCTCAGCAAGAAGCATAACTTTTGCTACCTGTTGATAAAATAATGCTCCACAAACTAGGACAATACTTAATTATTTTTGTGGTTTATACGAAGGAGATAATTTAGAAATGGAATAAGTAATTTAATTATTTCTAAATTATCTTGCCTTCATTAAATCTCTCATTTCCTTTACATTTAGACTCCTCTGAATTTTAAAATGAATAAAAATTCTGGACTTTTATAAAAATATCTTATCAACTTGAATACTTTGCATATGGAAATATGATCTATAAAACTTTTTTTTTATGTTTTTTTCTTAAATTTGAATTTACTGGTTATTAAGGCTTTGTGTAAGTAACATTAATGTTAGTTTGCCATTAATTTTTGTTGGTGAAAACAATGTTATAATATCCAAACATGAATATCACTATATTTGTAATATTATATATGGTTCTACCTATACTACGTGTTGCATGATGTTTATTTGTTTGCATACATGTTTGTATGTGTGTGTGTGTCTTTAAAAGTATATTTTTGCCCAGGTACATAGTATTTTCAAAAAATAGGAATGTAGTTCAAATAAATCTTGCATTCTACCTAATGAAAATGTATTATACCATTCTGCTATTCTAATATTAGTCTTTTTTTAAGGTAGGGAGTGAATCTTACTTGACTTTATATACCACTGCCTACTATAATCTGGTATTAATTAAAATATAAATATTTAATTTTTGCATAACTTAATGGAAGCAGCTAAGAATAAAGGAGACTTTTGATTCCTTTTCCTATTGCTACATGAGGAGTTTTTACACTTGCCTGTTATTCAGAACAAATGAATAAATTAGTGAGAGGAAAAACGAACTGCAAAAACTTGTGGAGGACAGAGCATGGCTACTGTTATGGACAGTGATCCCAGTGAAAATTTATTTAGCCCAGTATTTATTCTAAATCATTGATAATCATTGCATTAAATTGGTAGCAGGAGACTTTTGGTTAAAATTAGAAATTTGAAGTTGACTATATATTATTTTTAATAAATCTTGGAGTTCAAAAATAATCTACAACTCTGGTCTGGAGCAGATTGCATGCACCCACTCTTCCCCAATAAGCACAGCTATAAACTCTTGAAATAATGAAAGAGGCAACAAAAAACAGTGCTGAAAGGGGATAAAAGGAAGCCCAAGTGATTTGGCACCCAAGGACTGGCAGAACAAATTAATGGCAAGAAGGTTTATAATTCTCACACTCAGCAGAAGTCGTCAACCCTAGAGTTTCCCAGCCCTAGTGAAGCAGCAGAAGGGAGGCCAAGTTGATTTATTCATTCCCCCCATCCCTGATTGAACAGGAGTTCACTAACAATTCCAGGAGAGCATGGTACCACATGCCAGATAAATCAGTTGGGAGCCCCAATTGCAATAGGCAGCCAGAGAAAGCAGATTCTTCTTCCATGTAAGCCTGAGACTCCTTTTCCACCAGGAGACACTGGTCAGCCGGGCAGCAGCAGCAAAAAGGATGCTCTCATAGGAAGTGGCACAACAGGGAAGATTATTATATTCCTGTGGGCATAAGACTACCTCTCCCAATGAGAATTATTACGTGGTCAGCTGGGCAGCAGCCAGTGGAACTCTGCAAGATTAAGGAGTTAAACCCAAGAAGACATTTTGGTCCTAAGGTTCTAAAAGTCACAGGAGTAGAGAAAGAGGAGGACTGGGTAGGTGGAAATCTCACTGCAATTGTGCCTTCGGTCCCAAACAAAAAGAAAACTGCACCAAAATGAAATTCCTGTCTGCGGAAGTCAACTGATCCCAGAGAGCTAGAGACTTCTTTACTCATTGAGCAACACCTTATAGCACTGGCTGTGAAAACCTCTTTTGCCTTCTTCAGGCAAGAACTGAAGGGACCCATGGGGGCCCCAGCAGTACCAGATAAATCAGGCAGACCAAAATAACACTGCAAAGATCTGAAAATTAAACTGTCAGAGAAATAGCAATTCATAAAAGTATGCCTGGATCTAGTTAAACTTAAACAGAGTGGCTGTCTTCTAGGATACGAGATTTTAGAAGACCCAGAGTCTCCTAATATAACAGACAAAATGTTAAATGTTAGGTGTACAATTGAAAATCTTCCAGTTAGCCCAAGAACCAAGACTATCACATCTTGATGAGAAAAAGACAATCACTGGCACCAGCACCAAAATCAATTAGATGTTGGAATTTTAGGGCCAGAAGTTTTAATCATGATGGTAAAAATGCTTAAACAATCAATTACATATTCTCTTGAAGCAAAAAAATATAAAATTTCAGTAA
The DNA here is from genome assembly GCF_049354715.1 of Callithrix jacchus. Taxonomy (NCBI): domain Eukaryota; kingdom Metazoa; phylum Chordata; class Mammalia; order Primates; family Cebidae; genus Callithrix; species Callithrix jacchus. Next base: position 19,871,688 of record NC_133516.1, on the reverse strand, counting down.
ACAAATGGAAGTTATATGTATAAAAAAGAAAAACACAGACCTGAAAAAGTACATTAACAGCATTATAAAACTCATCTGATGGACTCATTATCATAGTGAGCCCATGGCTATGTTATCCTCTGATAACATAGATAAACATAATATATCAATAGAGGATAAAATAACTAAACGATAGATCCGTAGAGTTTACCCAATTTGGACAAAAGAGAGAAAATAGACTGAAAAATAAATAAAACAGCCTCGAAAACTTGTGAGAAAATATTAAAAGATACAACTTTGTATCATTAAAATTTCACAAGAAGAGGAAAAATAGAGTGTGACTAAAAGATGATTCAAATAAATGACAGCTGACAACTTCCCAAATTTGGCAAAAAGACAAGAACCTATGGATTCATGAAGATGAATAAAATTCTACACAAGACAAATCCAAAGAAATTCACGCTAACACTAATCACAATTAAGCTTCTGAAAAATAAAGACAAAGAAAAAAATCTGAAGGCACCCAGATGTGAGGTCTCCACACTTCACCTAAAGTGGTGAAACGTTGATATCTGTAGGCTGTGATAAAGTATATATGTATACTATAGTACTTAGAGCAACCCGAACAAAAATTGTAGAAAGAGATATACTGAAATAGCAAGTCAATGTATACATGGAGCCGTACAATGTGTATCAATCAATGTACGAATGGAGCCATAAAATATGTTCATATAACCTACAGGAAGGCAAAAAAGAGAAACAAAGCCAGAGCAAGTAAACAAAGAAAGATAACAAATCGAAAAACTTAGCTTTAACATATTAATAATTCCCCTAAATGTAGAGTCTTAATAGACCAATCAAAAGACAGGTTGGCAGCTAAGTGAGCAAAACAAACATAAAATCCAATTATACTCTATTTACAGGAAACTCACTTTAGAATCAACAACATATGTAGATTGGAAGTAAAAGTTTGAAAAAGATATACCATAAATTTTTTTAAATAAAAGCAGAGTCGTTTAATTAATATCAGACAAAGTATTTATCAGAGAGAAAAAAATTACTAGAGACACTACTAGGGACATTACATAATTGCAAAGTGACCAATTCCCTGGGAAGACATAGCAATCCTAAATTGTGTATGTACAAAACTGGAGAACATCAAAATACATGAAGCATAAGCTGATAGAACAAAGACAGACAATTTCACTATTATAGTGGGGATTTCAGCACAGCCCTCTATCAATAACAATAATAAAGAAAAGAGAAAAATCAATTAAATTGAAAATATAAAAGTAGAAAAAAATCAATGAGAGAAATACCTAGTTCTTTAAGATGAGTCAACAAAATTGGTAAATCTCTAGTAAGACTGACAGAAGTAAAAGAGAAAAGACACAAATCATTAATATCAAAATAAAATAGCGGCTATCACCCTGTAGTCATTGAAACAGTGATAAGACATTATTTTGAAAAACTTTGTGCTCATAAACTCAACAACTTAGAAGAAATAGACCAATTCTTTGAAAACCACATGCTAACAAATTTCACTAAAAATGAAACAGATAATTTGCATACCTCCAATAAAATAAATGTGTAATTAAGAAGCACCTGAAAAGGATATTCCCAATTACAGATAGTTTTACTGAAGAATTCTAGCAAACACTTTTAAAACCAATGGCAATTTTATATATTTTCTCCCAATATTTCCCTATTACTGAAAGAAGATAAACAAACAAACAAACAAAAAGACTAGTGGCTTTCATGAACTTAGACACACAAGTCCCCAATAAAACGTTAGCAAATTGGACTTAACAATGCATGACAAAACTATACCCCTCTGCAAAGCAGTATGCAAGGCTTGTTCACTATTACAAAATCAATCGATGTAATTTCTCACATCAACAGGCTAAACAAAAAAATCCTATGAACATATTAGTTAATACAAGAGAAACATTTGTCAAAAATCCAAATCCCATTCAGGATAGAAACCCTCAGGGATCTACAGCTAACCTCATACTTCATGGTGAAAAATGGAAGGCATTCTTTCATCTTTTTTTTTTTTTTTTTTTTTTTTTGAGACAGAGTTTTGCTCTTGTTACCCAGGCTCGATCTTGGCTCAAATCACAACCTCCACCTCCTGGGTTCAAATCACAACCTCATACTTCATGGTGAAAAATGGAAGGCATTCTTTCATCTTTTTTTTTTTTTTTTTTTTTTTTTTTGAGACAGAGTTTTGCTCTTGTTACCCAGGCTCGATCTTGGCTCAAATCACAACCTCCACCTCCTGGGTTCAGGCAATTCTTCTGCCTCAGCCTCTTGAGTAGCTGGGATTACATGCATGCACCACCATGCCCAGCTAATTTTTTTTTTTTTTTTGTATATTTAGAAGAGATGGGCTTTCACCATGTTGACCAGGATGGTCTCGATCTCTTGACCTCATGATCCACTAGCCTTGGCCTCCCAAAGTGCTGGGATTACAGGCGTGAACCACCACGCCCAGCCCTCTTTCATCTTCTGGTCAAGAACATAGTAAGGCTGTCTACTCTTCCCATTCTTATTTAATATAATACCGAAGTTCTAGCCAATGTAATAAGGCAACAGAGTAAAAGGGACAGACAGAGAGAGAGAGAAGGAAAGAAGAAATGAAGGAAGGGGAGGAGGGGGGAGGAACAGGGAGGGAAGGAAATGAAGGCAGAAAGATAGGGAGGAAGGGAAGGAAGAAAAAGAGACAGGTGTGCAGATGAGACAGAAAAAATAAAACTTTTCTTATTTGCAGATGACACAATTGTGTATGTAGAAAATGTCAAAGATTTAGAGAAAGAGGAATTTCTATAATCAGTAAGTGAGTTTAACAAGTTAGGGTCACATTATACACAATCAACACACTAAAAATGAACATATATTAGCTGGACATAGTGGTATGTGCTTATAGTCTCTGTTACTTGGGAGGCTGAGGTTGGAGGATCACTTGAGTCAGTAGTTAAAGCTCACAGTAAGCTATGATTGTGTCACTGCACCCTTCCCTGGGTGACAGACATGAAGCTTTGCCTCCAAAAAAATAAAATAAAATGAAATAGAATAAAATAAAAACAAGCACACAGAAACAAAATAATACAATCCCACTTAAAAATCATTCCCTCAAAAATAAATTCTGACATATGCACTTAATAAAACATAAATAACATCTGTATGCTGAAAAACAACGACTGATATCAGTTATCCTTAAATTCATCTTCAGGTTTAATGCAATTCTTACAAAAATCAGAGCCAGATATATTGTAGATATAAATAAACTAATCCTAATATTTATATGCAAAGCCACAGAATCTAGAATAATTTAACCAATCTTGATGACAAAGAATAAAGTGGATAATGTCATTGCACCCAATATTAAAGCTTACTTAAACTACAAATCATGACAGGGTGGTATTTGTAGAGAATAGACACATAGATCAATGGACTAGAACAGAGAACCCAGAAATAGACACATACAAATATGATCGATTTAATTTTGAGAGGTTCCAGAAGTAGTTCAATGCAGCACAAACAGCATTTTAACAAACTGTGCTGGAGAAATTGGACACATAAGGACATTTAAAAGAGAACCGGATTGATCCAAGATGGCCCCTTTAGGAGCAGCTCAGGATTGCAGCTCCCAGTGAAAGCGCAGAGGGTGAGTGGACACCGCATTTCCAGTTGTATCTTTTTTGCCCACAGACCAGGAGATTCCTAGGTGGAGGAGTCCTATGGGTCGCCAGCATGGCAGTTTTGGCCGGTGTTGCTGTTTTAGCAGGCACAGCAGTGTGGCAGCTCTCCATACAAAGTACACTGGTCTGGTTGCCCTTTTAAGCTGGCCAGGAGATTCCCAGGCAGTGCAGTTGTTTCAGCTGGAGGAGTGGGTCGCCGCACAGGAAATCTCACAGATTCCAGCACCCTTTCAGCAGGTGATTGGAACGCTAGGAGAGAGTCAACCCTTCAACTTAAAAAAAAAAAAAAAGGCCCTGAGGTAGGCAGCCAGGAGATCAGGCTAGACAGGTCCCACCCCCACAAAAACAAAGAAACAAAAAAACAGCAATTGGAAATGCTTGGGGTTGAGAGTTTCACCACAAGTACAGCTGAACCCAGGGCAGTGCAGCTCGGTTGGGGAGGGGCGTCTGCCATTACTGAGGCACTCCACCCCTACAGAGGTAGTCCACCATTGCTGAGGCAGCTTGCCATTGCCAAGACAACCCACCATAACAGAGAAAGTCTGTCATTAGAGAGGTGTGCCAGCATTGCAGAGGCAGTTCTAACTACACCCATATAAACAGGACTACAGGGAAGCTCAATAGCAGCAGGGCAGAGCTCAGCAAAGCCACTGCAGGCAGAAAGTGATTAGGCAGCCTCCTTGCTGGGCGGGGCAGCCCTGTTAAAAAAAAAAAAGGCAGCAGCCAACAGACACTCATAAATAAAGCCCTAAATAAATAAATAAATATTTATTTATTTCCTCAGAGCACCTGAGGGAAAAAAGGGTGTTTATGAGTTCTGCTGCAGCAGACTGAAACGTACCTGCTGAGCAGCTCTGAATGAACAACAGAGCTCACAGCTCAGCATGTGAACTCCTATAAAGAACAATCTGTCTCCTCAAGCAGCTCCCTGATGCCCATATAATCCGAAGAGTCACCTCACAAAAGACTGATCACTGAAATTTGGCGGGCATCATTCTGGGACAAAGATGGCAGACGAAGAAACTGGTAGCAACCCTTACTATTCTGCAGCTGCTGCAGGTGATCCCTAGGCAAGCAGGGCCTGTAGTGGACCTCAGCAGTCCTACAGCAGAGGGGTCAGACTGTTAGAAGGAAAACTAAGAAACAAATAACATCATCATCAACAATGTGGACATCCACTCAGAGACCCAATCTGAAAATCAACTACACAGACGACAGGTGAATAAATCCACAAAGATAGGAAGAAACCAGCGCAAAAAGGAGGAAAACACCCGAAACCAGAACACCTCTCCCCCTACAAGGGATCACAACTCCTCACCAGCAAGGGAACAAAGCTGAGTGGACAAGGAGTGTGATGAAATGAGAGAATCAGAATTCAGAAGGTGGGTAATGAGAAACTTCTGTGAGCTAAAAGACCATGTTCTAACTCAATGCAAAGAAACTAAGAACCTTGAAAAAAGATTTGAGGAAATGATAACAAGAATGGACAACTTAGAGAGGAATCTGAGTGAATTGATGGAGCTGAAAAACACAACACAAGAACTTCACAAAGCATGCACAAGTTTCAACAGCTGAATTGACCAAGCAGAAGAAAAGATATCAGAGGTCGAAGATCAACTCAATGAAATAAAACGAGAAGGCAGGAATAGAGAAAAAAGTGCAAAAAGGAATGAACAAAGTCTCCAAGAAATGTGGGACTATGTAAAGAGACCTAATCTACATTTGATAGGTGTACCTGAATGTGATGAAGAGAGTGAATCCAAGCTGGAAAATACTCTTCAGGATATTATCCAGGAAAGTTTTCCCAACCTAGCAAGGCAGGCCAATATTCAAGTCCAGGAAATACAGAGAACATCACAAAGATATTCAGCAAGAAGAGCAACCCCGAGGCCCATAATTGTCAGATTCACCAGGGTTGAAATGAAGGAGAAAATGCTAAGGACAGCCAGAGAGAAAGGTCGGGTTACCCACAAAGGGAGGCCCATCAGACTCACAGCAGATCTCTCGGCAGAAACCCTACAAGCCAGAAGAGAGTGGGGGCCATTATTCAACATCTTTAAAGAAAAGAACTTTCAACCCAGAATTTCATATCCAGCCAAACTGAGCTTCATAAGTGAAGGAAAAATAAAATCCTTTGCAAACAAGCAAGTACTCAGAGATTTTGTCACCACCAGGCCTGCTTTACAAGAACTCTTGAAAGAGGCACTACACATAGAAAGGAACAACCAGTACCAGCCACTCCAAAAACATACCAAATGGTGAAGAGCACCAACAAAATGAAGAATCTGCATCAACTAACAGGCAAAACATCCAGCTAGCATCAAAATGGCAGTATCAAATTCACACATAACAATATTAACCCTAAATGTAAATGGGCTAAATGCACCAATGAAAAGTCACAGACTGGCAAATAGGATAAAAAGTGAAAACCATCGGTGTGCTGTATCCAGGAAACCCATCTCACAAACAAGGATACACGAAGGCTCAAAATTAAGGGATGGAGGAAGATTTACCAAGCAATGGAGAGCAAAAAAAAAGCAGGAGTTGCAATTATCATCTCTGATAAAATAGAATTTAAAGCAACAAAGATCAAAAGAGACAAAGAAGGACATTACATAGTGGTAAAAGGATTGATACAACAAGAAGAGCTAACGATTCTAAATATATATGGACCCAATAGAGGAGTAGCCAGATACATAGACAAATTCTTAATGACTTACAAAAAGACTTAGACTACCACACAATAATAGTGGGAGACTTTAATACTCCACTGTCAATATTAGACAGCTCAACCAGACAGAAAATCAACAAGGATATCCAGGACCTGAACTCAGACCTGGAACAAGCAAACCTGATAGACATTTACAGAACTCTCCACCCCAAATCCACAGAATATACATTCTTCTCAGCACCACATCACACCTCCTCTAAAATTGATCACATAATTGGAAGTAATTCACTCCTCAGCAAATGCAAAAGAAAGGAATTATAACAGTCTCTCATACCACAGTGCAATCAAGTTAGAACCCAGAACTCAGAAACTAACTCAGAACCACACAGCTTCATGGAAACTGAACAACTGGCTCTTGAATGTTGACTGGATAAACAATGAAATGAAGGCAGAAATTAAGAAGTTCCTCGAAACCAACAAAAATGAAGACAAAACATACCAGAATCTTTGGGACACATTTAAAACAGTCTCTAGAGGAAAATATATAGCAATAAGTGCCCACATGAGAAGAGTGGAGAGATCCCAGATTGATACCCTATCATTAAAATTGAAAGAGCTAGAGGAGCAAGATCAAAAAACTCAAAACCTAGCAGAAGACAAGAAATAACTAAGCTCAGAGCAGAACTGAAGGAGATAGAGACACAAAAAACCCTTCAAATAATCAATAAATCCAGGAGCTGTTTTTTTGAAAAGATCAACAAAATAGACAGACCACTAGCCAGATTGATAAAAAAGAAAAGAGAGAATAACCAAATAGATGCAATAAAAAATTATAAAGGGGAAATCACCACATTTTCCACAGAAATTCAAACCATCATCAGAGAATATTACAAACAACTCTACGTACATAAACTAGTAAACCTGGAGGAAATGCATAAATTCCTGGACACTGGCATCCTCCCAAGCCTAAACCAGGAAGAAGTCAAAACCATAAATAGACCAATAAAAAGATCTGAAGTTGAAGCAGCAATTTAGAGCCTACCACACAAAAAAAACCCAGGTGCAGATGGGTTCACAGCCGAATTCTACAGACACACAAAGAGGAACTGTTACCACACCTCCTGAAACTATTCCAAATAATCCAAAAAGAGGGAATCCTTCCCAAATCATTTTATGAGACCAACGTCATCCTGATACCAAAACCCAGCAAAGACTCAACAAGAAAAGAATACTTCAGGCCAATATCCATGATGAACATATGGGCAAAAATCTTCAATAAAATACTGGCAAGCTGATTGCAACAGCACATCAAAAAGCTTATCCAGTATGATCAAGTAGATTCATCACGGGGATGCAAGGCTGGTTCAACATATGCAAGTCTATAAACGTAATTCACCACATAAACAGAACCAAAAACAAAAACCTCATGATTATCTCAATTGAGGCAGAGAAGGCCTTTGACAACATTCAACAGCCCTTTATGCTAAAAACCCTCAATAAACTCAGTATTGATGGAATGTATCTCAAAATAATAAAAGCTATTTACAACAGACCAACAGCCAATATCATACTGAATTGGGAAAAACTGGAAGCATTCCCTTTGAAATATGGCACTAGACAAGGATGCCCTCTCTCACCACTCCTATTCAATATAGTACTGGAAGTTCTAGCCAGAACAATCAGGCAAGAAAAGAAATAAAGGGTATTTAAATAGGAAAAAAGGAAGACAAATTATCTCTATTTGCAGACGACATGCTAGTATATCTAGAAGACCCCATCGTCTCAGGCCAAATTCTCCTAAAACTGATAAGCAACTTCAACAAGGTCTTAGGATACAAAATCAATGTGCAAAAATCACAAGCATTCCTATACACCAATAACAGACTTAAAGAGAGCCAAATCAAGAACAAACTGCCATTCACAATTGCTACAAAGACAATAAAATACCCAGGAATACAACTAACAAGGAATGTAAAGGACCTCTTCAAGGAGAACTACAAACCACTGCTCAATGAAATAAGAGAGGACACAAACAGATGGAGAAACATTCCATGTTCATGGTTAGGAAGAAGCAATATCATGAAAATGGCCATACTGCCCAAACTAATTTACAGGTTCAATGCTATCCCCATCAAGCCACCAATGACCTTCTTTGCAGAAGTGGAAAAAACTACCTTAAACTTCATATGGAACCAAAAGAGAGCCCGCATAGCCAAGTCAATTCTAAGTAAAAAGAACACAGTGGGAGGTATCACACTACTGGACTTCAAACTATACTACAAGGCTACAGTAATCAAAACAGCATGGCACTAGTACCACAACAGAGATATAGACCAATGGAACAGAACAGAGGCATCGGAGGCAACACAACATATCTACAACCATACAATCTTTGATAAACCTGACAAAAACAAGCCATGGGGAAAGGATTCCCTGTTTAATAAATGGTGTTGGGAAAACTGGCTAGTCATTTGCAGAAAGCAGAAACTGGACCCCTTCCTGATACCTTATATTAAAATTAACTCCAGATGGCTTAAAGACTTAAACATAAGACCTAACACCATAAAAACCCTAGAAGAAAATCTAGGCAAAATCATTCAGGACATAGGAGTAGGCAAGGACTTCATGAACAAAACACCAAAAGCATTGGCAACAAAAGCCAAAATAGACAAATGGCGCCTAATCAAACTCTACAGCTTCTGCACGGCAAAAGAAACAGTCATTAAGTGAATCAGCCACCAACAGAATAGGAAAAAATTTTTGCAGTTTACTCATCTGACAAAGGGCTGATATCCAGAATTTACAAGGAACTCAAATAGATCTACAAGAAAAAAGCAAACAAGCCCATTCAAAAGTGGGCAAAGGATATGAACAGACACTTTTCAAAAGAAGACATACACGAGGCCAACAAACATATGAAAAAATGCTCGTCATCACTGGTCATTAGAGGAATGCAAATCAGAACTACATTGAGATACCATCTCATACCAATTAGAATGGCGATCATTAAAAAATCTGGAGACAACAGATGCTGGAGAGGATGTGGTGAAATAGGAACACTTTTACACTGCTGGTGGGAGTGTAGTTCAACCATTGTGGAAGACAGTGTGGTGATTCCTCAAGAACCTAGAAATAGAAATTCCATTTGGCCCAGCAATCCCATTACTGGGTATATATCCAAAGGATTATAAATCATTCTACTATAAGGATACATGCACATGAATGTTCATTGCAGCACTGTTTACAATAGCAAAGACCAGGAATCAACCCAAATGCCCATCGATGATAGACTGGACAGGGAAAATGTGGCACATATGCACCATGGAATATTATGCAGCAATCAAAAATGATGAGTTCATGTCCTTTGTAGGGACATGGATGAATCTGGAGAATGTCATTTTCAGCAAACTGACACAAGAACATAAAATGAAATACCACATGTTCTCACTCATAGGCTGGTGTTGAACAATGAGAACACATGGACACAGGGAGGGGAGCACTACACTGTGGTCTGTTGGGGGAAATAGGGGAGGGACAGTAGGGGTTGGGGAGTTGGGGAAAGAGAGCAAGGGAAGAAATGCCAGATATAGATGAAGGGGAGGAAGGCAGCAAATCACACTGCCATGTGTGTACCTATGCAACTATCTTGCATGTTCTTCACATGTACCCCAAAACCTAAAATGTAATTAAAAAATAAATAAATAAAAAGGAAACCACAACCTAAGTCTCAGAAAATAACACCAAGTGGCTCATGCACTAGACATAAAAGATAAAACTACAAAAATTTTAGAAAAAAATTTGAAAGAAGCCTTCAGGGTAGGTAGAATTCTTAGACTTGACACCAATATTATGATCCATAGGAAGAAAATTTAATATATCATACTTCATCAAAATTAAAATCCTTTGCTTTGTGGAAGTCCACAAAATGAAAAGAAAGCTACTGTCTGAGAAAAAAATATTTCAAGCCTCATATCTGACTTATCTGGCAAAGGACCAGTATCTAAAATATATAAAGAACTGGATATCAGATGAAATATGCACAAATAAAAACATGAAATGCATTCAACATCATTAGTCGTCTGGTAAATACAAATTAAAGCGAAATGATATGAATATATTATGACACACCTATCAAAGGGCTAAAAAATCATGAGAATATCAACTCTTAGTGATGATGTAGAAAAACTGGATCACCCACACATTTCTGGTGAGCATGTAAAATGGTACCACCATTTTAGAAAACAATTTAAGAATTTCTTGCTTTTTCTTTAAAATTATGCTTTAAGTTCTGGGATATATGTGCAGAATGCACAAGTTTGTTACATAGGTATACACATGCCATGGTGACTTGCTGCACCAATCAATCTGTCATCTGCATTAGGCATTTCTCCTAATGGTTTCCCTCCTCCAGGCCCCCACCCCCAAACAGGCCCCGTGTGTGTTGTTTTCCTCCCTGTGTTCATGTGTTCTCATTGTTCAACTCACGCTTATGAGTGAGAGCATGTATTGTTTGGTTTTCTGTTCCTGTGTTAGTTTGCTGAGAATGATGGTCTCCAGTTTCATCCATGTCCCTGAAAAGAATATAAATTCATTCTTTTTTATGGCTACATAGTATTCCATGGTGGTATATATGTGCCATGTGTTCTTTATCCAGTCTATCATCGATGGATATTTGGATTGGCTCCATGCCTATATCCTGAATGGTATTGTCTAGATTTTCTTCTAAAACTTTCATAGTTTTAAGTCTTACATCTTAAGTTAATTTTTGTATAAAGTGTAAGAAAAGGGTCCAGTTTCAGTTTTCTGTATATGGCTAGCCAGTTTTCCCAACACCATTCATTAAATAGAAAATCCTTTCCCCAGTGCTTATTTTTGTCAGGTTTGTCAAAAAAACAGATGGTTGTAGATGTATGATGTTATTTCTGAGGCCTCTGTTCTGTTCTATTGGTCTATGTATCTGTTTTGGTACCAGTACCATGGTGTTTTGGTTACTGCAGCCTTTTAGTATAGTTTGAAGTCAGGTAGTGTGATGCCTCTGGCTTTGTTCTTTTGGCTTAGGATTGTCTTTGCTATATAGGCTCTTTTTTGGTTCCATACGAAATTTAAGGTAGTTTTTCCTAATTCTGTGAAGAAAGTCAATGGTAGCTTGATGGAGATAGCACTGCATTTATAGATTACTTTTTTCATGATATTGATTCTTCCTGTCTATGAACATAGAATTTTTTCCATTTGTTTGTCTCCTCACTTATTTCCTTGAGCAGTGGTTTTTAATTCTCCTTCAAAAATTTGGTGCGGCCCACAGAGGGTGAGCCAAAGCAGGATGGGGTGTTGCCTCATCCAAGAACTGCAAGGGGTCAGAGAACTCCCTCCCCTAGCCAAGGGAAACTGTGAGGGATTCTGCCATGAGGGAAGGTGCACTCCAGCCCCGAAACTATGCTTTTCCCACAGTCTTCGCAACCCACAGACCAGGAGATTCTCTTCATGCCTATGTCAACCAGGCCCTGGATTTCAAGCACAAAACTGGGCGGCCATTTGGGTAGTCACCAAGCTAGCTGCAGGGGTTTTCACCATGTTAGCAAAGCTAGTCTGAAGCTCTTGACCTCAACTGATCCACTGGTCTTGGCCTCACAAAGTGCTGGGACTATAGGCATGAGCCACTGTACTTGGCCTAAAATTATTTACACAATATTTTCAATTAAAAATTCTCACAGTTGCAAAAGTAGTTTCTTAAGTTCATATTAGCTGCACAGTAATGTGGCAGTACAAGACTAAGCACAGAATAATTGAAAATACTGTAATTAGCTTGTTTTAACCATTCTGCAATGCATAAGTATATCAAAACATCATGTTATATATGATAAATATATAGATTTTTATATCTCAATTTTAAAAGTTTTTAAACAATTTTAATATGTATATGGAACCAAAAAGCCTGAATACTACAAAGCTTTAGTAACCAAAGCAGTATGGTCCTTGCACCAAAATAGACACATGGGTCAATGGAGCAGCACAGAGAACCCAGAAATAAAGCCACATACTTACAACCAACTGCTCTTCAACAAAGTTGAGAAAAATAAACAGTGGAAAATGACATACTCTTATTCAGTAAATGGTTCTGGGAAAATTAGCTAACCATTTCTGAAAGGAGGAGAGTGGACCCCTATCTCTTACCATGTACAAAAATTAACTCAAGATGGATTAAATATTATACTTAACTGTAGAAATCTTAGAATAAAACCTAGGAAAATCTCTTCTGGACATTGATCTGTATAAAGAATTTATGACTAAGAACTCAATAGCAATGCAACAAAAACAAAAATGACAAATGACACTTAATTAAATGAAAGAGTTTCTGCACAGCAAAAGAAACAATCAACAAAATAAACAGACAACCTACGAATGGGAGAAAATATCTGCAAATGATGCATCCAACAAAAGACTAACAACCAGAATCTAGAAGGAACTTAAACAAATCAATGAGGAAGAATAACCCCATTAAAAAATGGGCAAATGATATATTAATAAAAAGACACTTCTCAAAAGAAGACATACATGTATCCAACAAATGTATTTTAAAATGCTACACATCACAAATCATAAATGCAAATTAAATTACAATGAAATACCATCTCATACCAGTGAGAATGGCTATTATTAAAAAGTCAAAAAGTAACAGATATTGGGAAGGATGTGGAGAAAAGAGAACACACTGTTTGTGGGAGTGTAAATTAATTCAATTCTTAAGGAAAATAGTATGGAGGTTCTTCAAAGAACTAAAAATAGAATTGCTACTTAATAAGCAATCCTATTACTGGCTATATACCCAAAAGAAAATGAATTGCATTATCAAAAAGACAAAGACACCTGCAATCACATATTTATTACAGCACTATTCACAGTAGCAAAATCATGGAATCAACCTAAGTTTTCATCAACAATGGATTGGATAGAGAAAATGTGGTACATACACAACATGGAAAAATATACAGTCATTAAAATAAATAAAATAATGTCCTTTGCAGCGACATGGATGTAACTGGAGGTCATTATCCTAACTGAATTAATGGAGAAACAGAAAATGCAGATGACATAATTGTATATTTAGAAGACCCTATCATCTCAGCCCAAAACCCCCTTAAACTGATAAGCAACTTCAGCAAAGTCTCAGGATACAATATCAATGTGCAGAAAGCACAAGCATTCCTATACACCAATAACAGACTAAAAGAGAGTCAAATCAAGAGTGAACTCCCATTCATAATTGCTACAAAGAGAACAAAATACCTAGGAATACAACTAACAAAGGATGTAAAGGACCTCTTCAAGGAGAACTACAAACCACTGCTCAGGGAAATAAGAGAGGACCCAAACAGATGGAAAAACATTTCATGCTCATGGTTAGGAAGAATCAATATCATGAAAATGGCCATACTGTCCAAAGTAATTTATAGATTCAGTGCTATCCCCATCAAGCTACTTATGACCCTCTTCACAGAACTGTAAAAAACCACCTTAAACTTCATATGGAACTGAAAGAGAGCCCACATAGCAAAGACAATCCTAAACAAAAAGAACAAAGCTGGAGGCATCACAGTACTGCCTTCAAACTATACTACAAGGCTACAGTAGTCAAAACAGCATGGTTCTGGTACCAGAACAGAGGACTAAGAGGCAATGCCACATATCTACAACCATCTGATCTTTGACAAACCTGACAAAAACAAGCAATAGGGAAAGGATTCCCTGTTTAATAAATGGTGTTGGGAAAACTGGCTAGCCATGTGCAGAAAACAGAAACTGGACCCCTTCCTTACACTAAAATTAACTCCAGATAGATTAAAGACTTAAACATAAGACCTAGCACCATAAACACCCTAGAATAAAACCTAGACAAAACCATTCAGGATGTAGGCATAGGCAAGGACTTCCTGACTAAAACACCAAAAGCATTGGCAACAAAAGCCAAAATAGACAAATGCGATCTAATTAAACTCCAGAGCTTCAGTACAGCAAAAGAAACAATCATTAGAGTGATCTGGCAACCAACAGAATGGGAAAAATGTTTGCAATCTACCCATCTGACAAAGGGCTAATATCCAGAATCTACAAAGAACTAAACAGATTTACAAGAAAAAAACAAACAAACCCATTCAAAAGTTGGCAAAGGATACGAACACACACTTTTCAAAAGAAGACATATATGAGGCCAACAAACATATGAAAAAATGCTTATCACTGATCATTAGAGAAATGCAAATCAGAAACACATTGAGATACCATATCACACCAGTTAGAATGGCTATCATTAAAAAATTTGGAGACAACAGATGCTGGAGTGGATGTGGAGAATTAGGAACACTTTTACACTGTTGGTGGGAGTGTAAATTAGTTCAACCATTGTGGAAGACAGTGTGGCAATTCTGCAAGGACCTAGAAATAGAAATTCCATTTGACCCAGCAATCCCATTTCTGGGTATATATCCAAAGGATTATACATTGTTCTATTATAAAGACATATGCACACATATGTTCATTGCAGCACTGTTTACAATAGCAAAGACCTGGAACCAACCCAAATGTCCATCAATGATAGACTGGACAAGGAAAATGTGGCACATATACACCATGGAATACTATGCAGCCATAGAAAACGATGAGTTTGTGTCCTTTGTAGGGACATGGATGAATCTGGAAACCATCATTCTCAGCAAACTGACACAAGAACAGAAAATCGAACACCACATGTTCTCACTCATAGGTGGGTGTTAAACAATGAGAACATATGGACACAGGGAGGGGAGCATCACACACTGGCATTTGTTGGGAGGGACTAGGGGAGGGACAGTGGGGAGTAGGGAGGTTGGGGAGAGATAACATGCAGAGAAATGCCAGATATAGGTGATGGGGGCGATGGAGGCAGCAAACCACATTGCCATGTATGTACCTATGCAACAATCCTGCATGATCTGCACATGCACCTTAAAACCTAGAGTACTATATATATATATATATATATATATATATATATATATATATATGTAAACAAATACAACATGTTCTCATTTATAAGTGGGAGTGAAATAACGTGTACACATGGACATAAAGGTAGAACCAATGGACGTTAGAGACTCAAATAAGGGGTAGGGAGGGAAGGGAACAAGGGTTGAAAAATGGCTTATTGGCTCCTATGCTTATTATCAGGGTGATGGGTTCACTAGAAGGTCATATTCCAGCATTATTCAATATGCCCATGTAACAAACATGCACATGTATCCCCTTGATCTAAAATCCAAATAAACAAATAAATAAAACATTGTAAAAAGAAATTATTGGACAATGACTGTAAGAATAATATAATACCATTTTGATATTCAGGATTTGTTACGTAATTTTAGTGGTTGGGGAGGTCTTGTGTGAGTGAGTAGAATAATGGAATTTTATAAACATTCGGAAATAAATATACTCTGGGTGTCCTACATTTACTTGCCTCTGTTGCCTGTAGGCTTAATTGTGATAATAATGAAAATAACCTACTATACATATATTGTACTTTATTTATGAAAGTATTGTGATATGAAGAATTTCATTTAGTACTTACAATATGTATACATTTCAAAATATTTTTATAAGCTAAAAACCATGACTTTTGGAATTCATATGGAGAGCATACTGTATTAGTGACATGACTTAAAATACAAAGCTTGAAAACAGGTTTTGACCCTCCATTTATAATCCCCAATTCTAGACTCTCTCTACAACTATATAACTTAGGTTTGTAGATCTTGGGTAAGAGTGTTTTTTTTTTTTTTTTTTTTTGAGACGGAGTTTCGCTCTTGTTACCCAGGCTGGAGTGCAATGGCGCGATCTCAGCTCACCGCAACCTCCACCTCCTGGGTTCAGGCAATTCTCCTGCCTCAGCCTCCCGAGTAGCTGGGATTACAGGCACGTGCCACCATGCTCAGCTAATTTTTTGTATTTTTAGTAGAGTCGGGGTTTCACCATGTTGACCAGGATGGTGTCGATCTCTTGACCTCGTGATCCACCCACCTCGGCCTCCCAAAGTGCTGGGATTACAGGCTTGAGCCACCGCGTCCAGCCGGCAAGAGTGTTTTATGTTTCCCTCAGGGATATTTTTGTGCCATTTAAGTCTTCTCTTTGAAGGAGGTAACCTTTTCCTGTTTGTATTGGTCAACTCCATAGTGGCTGGTAGCATGCCTGCATTCTTGTACCAAATCATAACATTTATAAAACATATAATTCTGTTATTTTTTAAGCACTGACTTTGTACCAGGTATTGCATTAAGTACTCTATTTACATTACCTCAATTGAGCCTCAAAAACTCCTGAAAATTAACAATGATAACAATCAAGAGATGAGAAGATGGAAACTCAGAACAGTGAGGGACACACCATTGCAGGATTTGTATTTGACCTCAGGTTAGTCTGAATCTCAAAGATGTGCTCTCAAATATTACAAATAGCTGAATGGAGCAATGGATTGACAGATGAAAGTGTTTTACTGGACTAAAATAGATGATATATCATAAAGTATATTAACTTTAAAAATTAAAGTATAATATGCACAAAGTATATAAATATTAAATGTATAACTTTATAAAAATTCGCATGGCAGTATTACCTTGTAGTGTGCATCCAGATTAATATCCTGAACATTTGCAAAACCAAAGAATATTCCTTCATGACTCACTCCTGTCAGTACTTTTCCAGATGGTAATCATTTCCCTAAAATCTATTAGTATAACCAGATTTGCTTATTCTTGAACTGTATGTAAATGGTACCATTTTCTGTCTGTCACTTAGTATGATGCAACTTGTTTTTGTATCAATAAACTGTTCTTTTATATTGCTGAGTAGAATTATTTTGCATAATTTTAACCACAATTTCGATACTTATTCTATTGCTGATTAAAATGTAGGTTGTTCAGATGTTATAACAAACTTGATTGTGATTATTATTTCACAAGATATATGTTTATCAATCATATTGTACAGTAAAAATAAATCACATTGTGCATTATAAATTTGTGTAATTTTCTTTGTCAGTTATACTTCAATAAAGCTGAAAAAAACTGGGATTGTTTCCAGTTTTGGACAATTACAAATAAAATTCCATGATACCAATATAACACGAGCAAGTCTATATGCAATCAATTCATTATTTTATCAAGCAAATATTTATATAATTATCTTTATGTACCAGACACTGTCTAGAATGCTTCTGAAATACTTAGTCATTTAAACCTCACACAGAAACTATGGCATAGTTACTAATATTAGTTACATCATATAAATGGGAAAAATAGGAAAACTTCTGGGGTTTAGACTCAGGAAGTCTAGCTCCAGAGGTATGTTCTTGACCTTTGTGCCACATTTTCTCTCAGTATTCAGAGCCACATATTTGTAGTAATGAATAAAATAGCTAACATGATTGTCACTCTAAACCACACAAAATATGAAATAGTTTTCCTGGATTAGTTCACTTAATCTTAACAATAGTCCCATGAGGGAACTTATGTTTATTTCCATTTTACAGCTTAAAAAGTAGAAGTTTAAGTCATTTGCCCATGCCTACACAACTATTAAATAGAAGAATCATGGATTTTCACTGTTTGATTCTCATGTTCATGTATTGAGCTATTGTATGTGCTGCCTCCCAAGAAAGCACTTTTATTCTTATCATGAGAAAGCACACCTAAAACAGGCATGGCTGTATCTCTTCATTATACTTTTTGGCCTTATAATTGCCCAGGTGTTGGAATGAAACAACCACATGTCAATTCTGAGTGGGTTTATTAAGAATTCAGTGTATTTAGTTTTTAACAACTGGTACTAACCTACCACTTGAACCTGGCCAATTATACACTGCTGGGGGAAATGTAAATTAGTTTGGCCACTGTGGAAAACAGCTTGGAAATTTATGAAAGAGTTTAAATGAGTACCAACTTTTTACCCAGCAATCCCATTAGTAGATATATACCCAAAGAAATATAAATTGTTGTACCATGAGGACACATGCACGTATGTTCATTACAGCAGTATTGACAAAGGCAAAGATATAACTCAACCTAGATGCCTTTAATGATGAACTAGATAGAGAAAATATGGTAAACATACATCATAGAATAGTACACAGCTATAAAAATGAAATTATGTTCTTTCAGCAATATGAATGGAGCTGGAGGCTGTTATCCTAAGCAAGTTAATGTACAAACAGAAAACCTACTACACATTCTCACTTATAAGTGGGAGCTAAACATTGAGTACATGTGAATACAAAGAGGAGGAGAACAGACACCAGGGACTACTTAAGGGTAGAGACTAGGAGCAGGGTGAGGATTAATAAACCACCTATGAGGTTTAATGTTCGTTATCTGGGTGACAGAATAATCTGAACACAAAACTTCCATGACATGCAATTTACCCATGTAACAAGCCTACACACATATCCCCGAAACTAAAATAAAAGTTAGAAAGAAAGAAAAATATGGTTTAGAAAATGGGGAAAAAGTCTACAGATAGCAAGAAAATGTTTGCAGTTCATAAATGGTATAAAGATTCTCTAAATTCAAAATTGAGGAAACAAGGACACAATTAAAAATGGGGGAGAAACTTCAATTGACACTTCAGCATAGGCTATGTAGTTGGTAGATTATCACATAAAAATATATTAATTATTAATCAGTAAGCAAATAAACATTTAAACCACAATGAGATACCATCACACATCTACTAAAATAAATTCTAAACACTGACCAACTGATAGCAAGAATATTGGTAAGTGAAACTATAATATATTTTTTGTGGGAATATAAAATGGTATGACCAATTGCAAAATAGTTTGATAGCTTTTTAAACTCTCTTAAAATATACACTTACACGATTTTGCTGTTCCACTGGTACCATATTTCCATACAAAATCTTATGCATGAAACACCCCCTATCTATCAGCAGATGAATTTATGAACACATTGCAGTGTATACATATAAAATAGTACTTAGTAGAATATCATTGAGCAATAAAAATGGCACATATGATAACATGAAAGAAAAAAACCAGACCAACAAATAATATATATTATATGATTACATTAACATAAAACTCTAGAAAATGCAAATTAATCTACAATGACAAATGAGTAGTTGCCTGGGGAATGCATGGAGTTCCTTACCTAGGTAGAAGGAATAGTCCAGGGTTCTGTGGCACACTAGGGCGACCACAGTTAACAATAATTTATTGTATATTTCAAAGTAGCTGGAATAGAGTATCTGGAATGTTCCCAACACAAGTAAATGAAGGACATTCACATTGGAAAATAATAAATCAAGTTATTCTTGTTCACAAATGGAAAATCTAGACTCCACCAAAAATTGTTAGAACTGACAAATGACAGATGAATTCAGTGCTGTTTTAGGATACAAAATCAACATACACAAATTGGTAGCATTTCTATAAACCAACAGCAAAATTCTGAAAAGGAAATTTAAAAATCCAATCTCATTTATGTTAGCCACAAAAAAATAAACTAACTAGGAATGAATTTAACTAAAAAATTAAACTCTTTACAATGAAAACTATAAAATGCTGATGAGGAAAACCGATGAAGACACAAGAAAATGAAAACATAGCTTATGTTCATGGATTGGAAGAATTAATTCTGTTAAAATGTCTATAATATCAAAAGCAATCTACAGATTCAATGCAATCTTTGTATAAATACAAATAATGTATTTCCAGAAATAAAAAAAATTATAAAATTCATATGGAATGACAAAAGACCCCAAATATTCAAAACAATTCTGAGCAAAAACAATAAAGCTGGATGTATCACATTATGTATGCAAACCAATAAACTTGATATATTACATTAATATAATTAAGGACAACATGATTATTTCAATAGATGTCGAAAAAGAATTGGATAAAATTCAACATCTATTCATGATGCAAAAAACTATCAACAAACTGGGCATAGAAGAAACATGTCTCAAAATAACAAAACTATATATAAAAAATCCACAGCTAGCACCAAGTTGAATGGGGGAAAAATTGAAAGCCTTTCTTCCAAGTTCTGGAAGAAGACGCAGATGCCCACTTTCAACCCTTTTATTCAAAAGAGTACTGGAAGTCCTAATCAGAGCATCTAGATAAGATAAATAAATAATAAATGTGTGAGGTGATGCATACTTTTAAGTACCCTGACTTGATCATTATACATTGTATGAATGTATCAAAATATCAGATGAACCTAGTAAATATGTGTAGCTATTATGTTAATAAAAATAATTTTAAAAATAGTAGACAGTATAGAAATAGGGAAAATTCTGTTATCTAAATGTTAATTGAATGCTGTCTTTCAGTGCCCACTGCAGGCACTGAAAATACAACTCTGAAAAAGACTTGGTGTCTTACTTTGAAGGACAAAATTATTTAACGAAGGTAAATGCTTTCACAAAGGTTTTCTCAGGAATAAGAAAAGTTTTTTATCTTTAAGGAGTGGTATCTTGCTTCAATTTTGGTGATTCCGGGAGATAGAAGAAGGGAAGTCAATGCCTAGAGTGAAAGAAATTGAAGGCAATTTTCTCATATTGAAAATTGATGATTTTCAATATCAATGAATCTGACATTGGCAATATCAGATGAATCTGAAAAAGAAATCTGAGAAAGTAAAAATCAAGAATATATATTAAATTGTACTCTTAAACTTATTTAAAGAAGGCAATGAATAGAAAAAGATATTAAATCCTGGAAAGTGCTTTTAAAAGGTTTCCGACTTAGTAAAAGGCTTAATGGTAGACAGACATTCCAATTATCTATTACTACAAAATGACTCACCCTCAAAAATTATTTTATTATACTCATTCTGTGAGTAAGGATTTAGGACAGAGCTCAGCAACTTTGGCTTGTCTTTGTTCCACAATGTCTAGGGTCTCAGCTGTGAATATTTGAACAGCTGGAAACCTGACACCTCTAGAGTCTTCTTCACTCACATGCCTAGTTTATGAGCAGAGCTGATTCAAAGAGCTTCCTCCCTCTATGTAACTGCAGAGCCTCTCAATGTGGCCTCTTCTTATGGCCCTGCAGAATGATGGCCTCAGTGTAGCTGAATTTTTTATATTGCAGCTTGGGTCTTCATAAGGGAGTATTTCAGCAAACAAAGTAGAAGTTTCGTGCCTTTTGTTGATCCACCCTCTACACAGTGCCCCTTCTACCTATTTGTCTAAGAAGTCGCAAGCCTATCCAGATATAAGAGGAGGGAATACAGACTCCCACTGGGACAATCAACACATTTGAGGTTAACACATTTTAAAAATCACAACAGGCTGGGAACAGTGGCTCATGCCTATAATCCCAGCACTTTGGGAGGCTGAGGCAGGTGGATCACATGAGGTCAGGAGTTCAAGACTAGCCTGGCCAACATGGTGAAACTCCTTCTCTACTAAAAATACAAAAATTAGCTGGGTGTGGTGGCGGGTGCCTGTAATCTCCTGCCTACTCGGGAGGTTGAGGCAGGAGAATCACTTGAACCTGGGAGGCAGAGGTTGCAGCGAACAGAGATCACGCCATTACACTCCAGCCTGGGCAACAAGAGTGAAACTCCATCTCAAACAAACAAACAAAACACACACACACACACACAGACACACACCACAACAACAGATTAATTCTAGAGAGAAGAAAATCTCAGATTATGGAAGTGATAAATAAATCTCCCTGATTTTCTTGGCAAAATATATCACACATTAACTGTTAAAACTTTTCATGGGAAGGGGACACAGAATGAGGATGAGAGAAAGAACTAGTGATTTCATAAGAGGGATAAAAAGGTCTGAAAGGCCACTTTGGTCGAGAAGTCAGTAAGCAAAGAGTAGAGATTTTGAGATTTTTTGGGGAATTAAGAAAAATAGCGACATAAGGAAAAACACTTAAAATCATTCATTTATCAAACTCATGGCAAAAATACTAGAGACAAAGTTAAAATATGACACAAACTATGGAAAATCTATAACACAATGGTCTGAAACTTTAATATTAACAGATGTTACAAATTAATAAGACCAATAGCCCAAGATATAAGAACACAGTGTTTTAATAATGAATATTAGGTATAAGTCTGAAGCACTACATGAAAAACTAAAATACTTTTTAATGTGAATATTGGGATGGATTTTAAAATAATAAGGAGGAGGGTTTTTTTTCATGTTTAAGGCTGTATTTTGTTTGCTTGTTTAATATTGTCCTATGACTATCTACAGAACACATACCATAAATTTGAGAGTTTTTAATAAGGTTTGCTGTTGAGATCAAGAGTATATTTGAGTTTCAATATGACCATTAATTAACATGCACTTTGTCACAGAAGATTTTATAAGGAAATGTAGAAGAGTATTTATATTTGGGGCAGAAAAAAGAAAAACTTAATAAACTTTAAACAAAAATATGTTTTAAATTATTTCAATTTATTAAACTACCAATGAACTTGAATATACACACTGGTAATTGCTGCATTTATAAACTCATAAACTCAGGTTTCACTTTGAATAGCAGAATGCAGAGAAACCATCCGTTCCCAAATGCTGCTCTCTCTTTATCCCAGCAGGTGGGCTTCTAGCTTTTCTATACACATAGTTATTGCTGGACAAATCTTTCCCCCTCTTTCTAAGAAATTCACCCCCCCCCTTGAGCCACGGTTCTTTATGATGAGATGACTCATTAAGCTTTTTTCCCAGCAAGGAGCTGACACCCAATTAATGAGCTGACACTGTTCTGAGTCTGCTCTCACTAGTGCAGTAAGGCTCTGTTTACAAACACAGGCTGTTGTGCATGTTAGGGTGGGCAGGTTAAAATCTCCCTGCTGGGCCAGTTTGTTCAAAATCATAAGGGTTCTTTAAACACTGTCTTTGTGCCTTACACATCAGACATACTGCTTTCAGCAGGACGCAAGTCACCCTAATGACAATATCCTGTTTGGTGGGAAAGGGACCAATGGACCCAGCTTTTGGACTATAAATAATACAAGTGGTAAAAATTTTACTACAAAGTCACTTTCAATACTCTCTATTGAAATACAGTAGATAATTTTTATCCTTAAGATAATATTTTAGCTTTGCAAACTTTTATTTTCAGCTGGAAATTGTTAAATCCAGAATTTACGTGTGTTTTCCACCCTCCACCTAAAATTCCATCCGCCCTTCTTCATTAGGCAAGCTCCTAATGAACCTCAGGCCCCAACTGAAACGTCATTTCTTCTGTGAAGTCTTCCTTGAATTTCTCAGGAAGGGATAATGCTCTATACAGTGTTCTCATGAGAGTTTTTTAAAGCCTCTATAGTAGCATTCATTACACTAACTCTCTTTTAAGTCTTCTCTTACTTAAAAGGAGAAAAATCTAAAGTATCATGACACATAGTAGATGCTGACTTAGGCTCCCAATTCTATGCCTATGGGCTACCTACAGTGTGTCCTATACCTACTAATATCAATCGTTACTTCATTTTCTATCTAAGGAACCCATTGGTTACAAAAATCATATATCTTTCTGTGCAATTAGAACTTCATATATTCCCTTACTTTAATAGTGAGCAGCACAATGCCAGATGCTGCACTAGTCATGGGCAATCACAAGGTGAACAACTCACAGCACATTTTCTCAAGGATCTCATAATTTCATATATAAATTACAGTTATTTACCTACTCTGTACCACATCTGAGTATTGGGGCTTGTATCCAAAAGACATTTATTTGGAGATAGAGATAAACAATGTAGAAAGAGAAACAACCATATTGTTTCCATTGGGCAAAAATAATGTTTCTTTTTTATTAAAAAGATTTGAGTGTTAAAATTATATCATTGCAACCAAAGACAAAGCAATCTATTTCATTTTCAAACATTCTTATACTGACAGAGTGCAAATAGAGGTTCCCATGTGTTCAGTAGTCCCCCAGTGATGCTTATTCAGTGCCAACCTTCCCATTTAAAGTTCTCATCCTAATTAAACAAAGCCTGAAGATATAGATGGCATAGGAATAGTGAAAAAACTCAAAACTACAAAATTAAAAATTGCACTTGCCTGTTAATCACTAGTTAAAGGAAAATGGATAGAGGGCTTCCAAAGCATGAGGGAGCACATTCACTGTATGTATACTGGAATTTACACACAGACACACACACACAGACACAGACACACACACACACCCCTACCTTTTCAGAAAGGCATTTTCAGTTCACTGCATTCTCTTGAAACTCAAGAGAAAATAGCAAAAGCAATATAAAACTGGGAGAAAATTTATTTTACAATGAAGTAGTTATGAAATTAACTTAAAACCACAATGCCTACTGAGTGCATACTGTGAACTAGAAATCGAAGTGCTTTATGCTAATTGAGAACAAATTAAAACCACAATGCTTGCTGAGTGTGTACTGTGAACTAGAAATCAATCTAAGGTGCTTTATGCTAATTGAGAACACATAAACAGCTCCCTAAAAGAAGTGTCCCAGCCCTAAAAGACCCATCCAGTGATCTTTTAATTAAGGCAAAATCCCTCTTCAAATCTCTGTTTCACTCACATTCTTCTATCTTAGAAGACGAATTAAAACAAAACAACAAGGTTTGTTGCTGTTGTTTGTTCATTTGTTTTTGTCTCTGACTTAGTGTCTTTGTTGAAAAGGGCTGTTGGAAGTAAAATGCTGAGAAGGAAGAGGAAGCAACAAGCTTTGGATCTTAACAAGGAAAATCTGCAACTATATGCATTATGAGTAGCAAAATCTTGTCCATTCTTAGTTTGTTATAAAGCATGGCTACTATGTCCTGCCATATTCCATTTTCAGTCATACCTGCATGGGTATTTTGCTAACGTGAAAGGCATTCTGTGGACTAGACATTCAGGAGGCCTGGGTTTTGACACGAATTAGATATATTTACCTGTGTCACTTGAATCTTCAATTTTCTCTAACTTAATTGTATTTTTCAGTTTCCAGAATGGTAGGCAACTTACTGCTGGGCTTGTTCTTTTTAATTGGAATCTGCAAGAATTCATTATGGTTGTAATGTGTATGTTATTTGTGGGTAATGGAAAAAGAAATATACAAGCATATGCATTTTCACATATGACTTCTGCAAAATTTTAAGTGTATAAAAGGCTTCAGACAGTGTTAATGATTGAAACACAAAGATCTATCAATTATTATTATCATCATACCACAAAATTCATGATGCTTTTATATTCTTGGAACTCTGTGTATATTATTATGTCATCCTTGCAAGAACTCTGTAAGGTTATTAATACCCTTACTTATTCATAAGGGGATTGAGACTTTGAAAAGTTAAACATATTGGCCAAATTCCTGTAACTAATCAGTGACAGAGTCAGATTTTGAATCCAGATATACCTATGCTTAAGGCTAGCATTTTTAATAATTACCGTTTTTCTTCTCCCCTGAGTGATGGAATTTCCTTGAAGATAGGTATGTAGGCACTTGTATCTAGTCCCAAGCAATGTTGTAAATGTTCAAATAGAGATCAGAAAGGAGGCAATAATTGCTCTGTAGCTAAGAGGAGAACAAAAGACCTGGGTTTTGAAGAATGAGTAGCTTTTTCAGGCAGGGAAGCAAAAAAAGAAATTATGTGGGCAAAGAAGTGTGGAGAATGGGTAGGCTTTGAGAATATAGATTGTGGATAGAGAATTGCTAAGGCATGTGAATGATGGAAGTGAAGGCTGAGGTTTGAAAAAGAAATTAGAGCTAGATTATAAAGATTCATGAACACTATACACAGAAATCAGGATTTCACATTTTCCTGAACATAATTATCAAAGTTAATGGAAACTTTAGTAAATATCAAAAGCAGGTCCTGTTGTCCTTTTTGCTTACAACTTTTCTATGACCATCACATCAGACAACTTACTTAATATTTGCCAGGTATTGGTATCTTCTCAAAATATGATTCCTACTTTTAAATTTATTTGTAACCTACTTAAAAACGACACATGTATAACATTATCAAATGAAACATGGTCTTATATGATGGGGATCTGTAAATGGTCTAGAAAATATATAAAAGCTACATAATTCATATGTAGGAATGACACTTGGAGGGTAATCGGTCATGGAAATATGTGTAGTGGTGAAGGCCATGAGCACTAGAACTGGGTCTGAGTTCTAATAACCTCAAACTTTGTGTGATCTTGAATAAATTATTTACCTTTTAGTTTATTCATAAGTAAAGTAGTGACAGTGATGAAGGCATAATTAATGATCAATAAATATTGAGCCAAAGATTCTGAGAGGAAAGAAATTGGTGATAGTCATTCAGGAAGGCTAAAAAAAGAACAGGAAATAAGACACAGAGACAGGTATGTCCCACGCTATGAGTAACTAGAATGAGTATAGAAGTTGAGAAATCCAGATAAATTTGAGTTGGATATGCCAGAATCATATTTGAGGCAGCATGGTACAATGGGAAAAACAATGGATTCCCCACTAGGCCATTTTGACAGTCTTCTGTATTGAGCACTCACCACCCTTCTGAAACTAGTTTTTAAATCCTTAAAACAGATTTTACTATTCATTGAGAAGCACATAGGAGAATGTATGGCACGAAACATTCAATATGCATTATTAGGATATCCATCTTACACTGAGCTATATGGCAATTTCAGTGATATGTATGACTTGCACATGTACAACCCAATACTGTGTTGGAAGACGCATGTGGTTCTAACATTTAACTATTGGGATAATGTCCTCCCATGTAATTTGTGTTAAAGAACTTTTTCCTACAGTTCTATAAATTTTTTACTTGAATACAAAAGCACACTACCAACCAAATAAACAGATTTGTTAGGGTAAAGAAAGCAGTAAACTCTTTTTTTTTGTTAATTCGTCTTAGATCTAAAATCAACAAAGTCACAAGTGTACATTGTACATTATAGTAAAGAATTATTGGCCAAGTGCGGTGGCTCATGCCTGTATTCCCAGCACTTTTGGAGGCTTCGGTGGGCAGATCAGGAGGTCAATAGATCGAGACCATCCTGGCCAACATGGTGAAACCCCGTCTCTACTAAAAGTACAAAAATTAGCTGAGCACAGTGGCATGCACCTGCAATCCCAGATACTCAGGAGGCTGGGGCCAGAGAATTGCTTGAACCAGGGAGGTGGAGGTTGCAGTGAACTGAGATCATGCTATTGCACTCCAGGCTGGTGACAGAGCAAGACTCTGTCTCAATAAAAAACAAAAAAGAAGAAGAATTTTTAAAATTTTTGGGAAAATCAGCCTTCTTAGCTTTGTTTAATTCAGACCTTCTCACACTTATTTGACCACTGAACCATTTTTATCATGAAATATTTCTTAATAGTCAGTGGAACTATGGCACCTACTGGTTTTACTTTAGTTAATAATAAGGGCCAGGGTTGTAGTAAACTGAAGACTTGACCAGGGCTGGAGGATCATGTTCCACATGGCTGTTGGCAGGAAGCCTCAGTTTCTCATCACATGGACCTCTCCACAAGGTTACCTAAATGTCCTCATGACATGCCAGCTGGCTTCTTCCATGGTAAGTGATCCCAGAGAGATAGAAAGGCAAAAGCCACAACATTTTTGGTTACTTAGTTTCAAAAAAATGACCAAGATGGTCACTTCTGGCATACTCCGTTTGTTTCCAGTGACTCATTAAGTCCAGAGCACATTCCAGGGGAGAGACATTATGCTCCACCTTTATTTCAGAGAAGTAATGGACAGATTTTAAAACCTCTGTATTGGCCTTTGAGTGTGGGGAGGGAAGCTCAGCAACTTGCTTACTTGATGCATTAGTCTGTTCTTATGCTGCTAATGAAGACATACCCAAGACTGGGTAATTTATGCAGTAAAAGAGGTTAAAGGATTCACAGTCCCACATGACTAGGGAAGCCTCACAATCATTGTGGAATGCAAAAGAGGAGAAATGGCATCTTACATGGAGGCAGGCAAGACAGAGCATGTGCAGGGAAATTCCCTTTTATAAAACCATCAGATCTTGTGAGACTTACTATCTTGGGAATAGCACAGAAAAAACCTGACCCCTATGATCCAATGATCTCCCAATGGGTCCTTCCCATGACACACAGGGATTATTACAATTCAAGGTGAGATTTGGGTGTGGACACAGAGCCAAACCATACTATTCCACTCCTGGTCCCTTTCAAATCTCTTGTGTTCACATTTCAAAACCAATCCTGCCTTCCAAAGAGTCCCACAAAATCTTAACTCATTCCAGCATTAACTCAAAAGTCCAAGTCCCAAGTCTCATCTGAGACAAGGCAAGTCCCTTTTGCCTATAAGCCTGTAAAATTGAAAGCAAGTTAGTTACTTCTTTGAAACAATGGGGACATAGGCATTGTGTAAATTTGCCCATTTCAAATGGGAGAAATTGGCCAAAATGAAGGGGTTACAGGCCTCATACAAGTCTGAAATCCAGCAAGGCAGTCAAATCTTAAAGCTCAATATAATCTTATTTGACTTCATATCTCATATCCAGGTCACACTGATGCAAGAGATGGGTTCCCATGGTCTTGGGAAACCACCACTGTGGCTTTGTGGGGTTCAGCCTCCCTCCTGGCTGCTTTCATGGGCTGGCATTGAGTGTCAATGGTTTTTCCAGGTGCATGATGCAAGCTGTGAATGGATCTACCATGCTGGGGTCTGGAGGATGGTGGCCTTGTTCTCACAATTCCACTACACAGTCCCCCTGGGGGACTCTGTGTGGGGGCTCCAACTCCACATTTTACTTCTGTATTGCCCTAGCAGAGGTTCCCCACAAGAACCCTGCCTCTGCAGAAAACTTCTGCCTGCACATCCAGATGTTTTCATACATTCTCTGAAATCTAAATCTGAGGTTCCCAAACCTCAATTCTTAACTTCTGTGTACCCACAGAACCAACACCATGTGAAAGCTACCAAGGCTTGGGGCTTGCACCATCAGAAGCAATAATCTGAGCCATATGTTGGACCCTTTTAGCCACAGCTGGAACAGCTATGACACAGCACTAAGTCCCAAGACTGCACACATCAGGGATCCTTGGACCTGGCCCAGAAAACAATTTTTACCTCCTAGGTGTCCTGGTCTTTGATTGGAGGGGCTTCTGTGAAGGTAGCTGACATGCCCTGGAGACATTTTCCCCATTGTCTTGGTAATTAGTATTTGGCTCCTGGTTACTTATGCAAATTACTGATGCCAGCTTGACTTTCTCCCCAGAAAATGGGCTTTTTCTTTCTACTTCATCGTCAGTCTGCAAATTTTTCCAACTTTTATGCTCTGCTTCCTCTTAATCACTTTGTTGCTTAGAAATTTCTTCCCTCAAGTTCAAAGTTCCACACATCTCTAGGGCAAGGGCAAAATGCACCAGTCTATTTCCAAAACAAGAGTGGTTCTTACTCCAGTTCCCAACAAGTTCCCTATCTCCATCATCAGAGACCAGCTCAGCCAGGACTTTACTGTCCGTATCACTAGAAGCATTTAGGTTAAAGTCATTCAACATGTCTCTTGAAAGTTTCAAACTTTCCCACATCTTTCTGTCCTTTCTGCCTGTGAGCCTGTAAAATGAAAAACAAGTTAGTTATGGCCAATGTGCAATGGGAGTATAGACATTGGGTAAACACACCTTTGCCAAAAGGGAGAGATTGACCAAAATAAATTGTTTACAGGCCCATGCAACTCCAAAACCTAGAAGGGCAGTCATTAAATCTGAAGGCTCCAAAATAATCTCCTCTGATTCCATGTACCACATCCAGGGAACACTGGTGCAAGGGGTGGGTCCCAAAGCTTTGGGCAGCTCTGCTTCTATGATTCAGCCCCCTCAGCCACTCTCATGGGCTGGTGTTGAGGGTCCACAAACCTTCCTGGTGCAAGAGTGTAAGCTGCAAGTGGATCTACCATTCTGGGGTCTACAGGAATGATGGCCATCTTCTCATAGCTGCACCAGGCAGTGACCCCAACTCCATATTTTCCCTCACCAGGGACCTAGTAGAGCTTCTCCATGAGGGCTCTGTCCCTGAAGCAGGCTTCTGCCTGGACATCCAGGCTTTTCATACATACTCTGAAATCTAGGCAGAGGTGCCTAACCCTCAATTCTTGCATTCTGTGCACCTGCAAGCTTAACACCACGTGAAAGCTGCCAAGGCTTACAGCTTGCACGCTTTGAAGCAGCTACTTGAGCTGTTCTTGGATCCCTTTGAGCCATAGCTGGATGCAAGGAGTGGCTGGGATGCAGGGAGCCATGTTCCAAGGCTGTGCAGGGCAACAGGGCCCTGGGGGACTGGCCCATGAAACCATTTTTCTCTCCAAGGCTTCTGGGCCTGTGATGGAAGGAGCTGTGCCAAAGGTCTTTTCTAAAATGCCTTGAAGGTCTTCTGTCCATTGTATTGGAAGCTATTAGCACTTGCCTTGTTTTTAGTTATGCAAATTTTTAATGACTGTTACACACAGTTTATGTAAGTAAAAAATAATAAACAAATGTATATACTCAATGTGGTTATCCCATTTCATATCCACAAATAAACAAATGTATATGCTCAATATGATTATCCCATTTCATATCCACACAACAATCTTGTTTCTTCAACTAACAATGAACTCAAAGAAGTCACACATTGTCCTGTTGTCTAACATGAGAAGGTTTGGGATTGAAGTTTCTTCAAAAAAAGGAGTTTACCAAGAAATCATCATGAAACCTGACTTTCATGGGAAACCCAGACAAAAGAAAGGCATCAGAAGAAAAGACAAAGAGGGGGAAAAAGCTATATAAGAGGGAACCTTTACAAGCATTATAAATGCTCTCTACAGTGCTGTCATAATCCAGAAACACCCCAACCCATCCCAAAAGTCTTTGTACATAGTGAGTTAAGGTTAGAGAGATGGAGGGCTAAAAAAAAATTGTTTTTCTTTAAAGAAAATTTAAAAAAACCCCACTCCCTCAAAAGTAAGCATATTATTGGTATTTGTCCTTGAATCATTTTTGGTTATTAATTTATTTTTTCATAAGTTATTAGGATACAAGTGGTATTTGATTACATGAGTAAGTTCTTTAGCACTGATTTGTGAGATTTTGGTGCACCCATCACTTGAGCAATATACACTGCACCATATTTGTAGCCTTTTATCCCTCACACCCCTCCCACTCTTCCCCCTAAGTCCCCAAAGTCCTTGTATCATTCTTATATGCTTTTGTGTCCTTGTATTTTAGATCCCACATACCATTGAGAACATAAAATGTTTGGTTTTCAATTCCTGAGTTACTTCACTTAGAATAATAGTCTCCAATCTCATCCAGATCATTTCAAATGCCACTAATCTGCTCCTTCTTACAGCTGCATAGTATTCTATCACATGCATATACCACAATATCTTTTTTTTTTTAATTTTTTTTTAAATTTTTTATTGCATTTTAGGTTTTGGGGTACATGTGCAGAACATGCAAGATAGTTGCATAGGTACACACATGGCAGTGTGTTTTGCTTCCTTTCTCCCCTTCACCCACATTTGGCATTTCTCCCCAGGCTATCCCTCCCCACCTCCCCCTCACCCTCCCCTTCCCCCCAATAGTCCCCAGTGTTTAGTACCCCCCTCCCTGTGTCCATGTGTTCTCATTTTTCATCACCCTCCTATAAGTGAGAATATGCGATATTTCATTTTCTGTTCTTGTGTCAGTTTGCTGAGGATGATGTTCTCCAGATTCATCCATGTCCCTACAAATGACACAAACTCATCATTTCTGATTGCTGCATAATATTCCATGGCGTATATGTGCCACATTTTCCCAGTCCAGTCTATCATCAATGGGCATTTGGGTTGATTCCAGGTCTTTGCTATTGTAAACAGTGCTGCAATGAACATCCGTGTGCACGTGTCCTTATAGTAGAACGATTTATAGTCTTTTGGATATATACCCAGTAATGGGATTGCTGGGTCAAATGGAATTTCTATTTCTAAGGCCTTGAGGAATCGCCACACTGTCTTCCACAATGGTTGAACTAATTTACACTCCCACCAACAGTGTAAAAGTGTTCCTTTTTCTCCACATCCTCTCCAGCATCTGTTGTCTCCAGATTTTTTAATGATCGCCATTCTAACTGGCGTGAGATGGTATCTCAATGTGGTTTTGATTTGCATCTCTCTGATGACCAGTGATGATGAGCATTTTTTCATATGATTGTTGGCCTCATATATGTCTTCTTTTGTAAAGTGTCTGTTCATATCCTTTGCCCATTTTTGAATGGGCTTGTTTGTTTTTTCCCTGTAAATCTGTTTGAGTTCTTTGTAAATTCTGGATAACAGCCCTTTGTCAGATGGGTAAACTGCAAAAATTTTTTCCCATTCTGTTGGTTACCGATCCACTCTAGGGACTGTTTCTTTTGCCGTGCAGAAGCTGTGGAGTTTGATTAGGTCCCATTTGTCTATTTTGGCTTTTGTTGCCAATGCTTTTGGTGTTCTGTTCATGAAGTCCTTGCCTACTCCTATGTCCTGGATGGTTTTGCCTAGATTTCCTTCTAGGGTTTTTATGGTGCCAGGTCTTATGTTTAAGTCTTTAATCCATCTGGAGTTAATTTTAGTGTAAGGTGTCAGGAAGGGGTCCAGTTTCTGCTTTCTGCACATGGCTAGCCAGTTTTCCCAACACCATTTGTTAAACAGGGAGTACTTTCCCCATTGCTTGTTTTTGTCAGGTTTATCAAAGATTGTATGGTTGTAGATATGTTGTGTTGCCTCCGATGCCTCTGTTCTGTTCCATTGGTCTATATCTCTGTTTTGGTACCAGTACCATGCTGTTTTGATTACTGTAGCCTTGTAGTATAGTTTGAAATCCGGTAGTGTGATGCCCCCCACTGTGTTCTTTTTGCTTAGAATCGACTTGGCTCTGCGGACTCTTTTTTGGTTCCATATGAAGTTCATGGTGGTTTTTTCCAGTTCTGTGAAGAAAGTCAATGGTAGCTTGATGGGGATAGCATTGATTCTGTAAATTACTTTGGGCAGTATAGCCATTTTCACAATATTAATTCTTTCTAACCATGAACATAAAATACCACAGTTTCTTTATCCACTTATTGATTGATGGGCATTTGGGTTGGTTTCATGATTTTGCAGTTGTGAACTGTGCTGCTATAAACATGCATGAGAAAGTATCTTTTTTGAATAATGACTTCTTTTCTTCTGGATAGACGCCCAGTAGTGGAATTGCTGGATCATATAATAGTTCTACTTTTAGTTCTTTAAGGAATCTCCAAATTGTTTTCCATACCAGAGTGACTGTACTAGTTTGCATTCCCACCAGCAGTGTAGATGTGTTCCCTGTTTACTTATCCACGCCAATATCTACTGTTTCTGATTTTTTTAATTACAGTCATTCTTGCAGGAGTCAGGTGGTATTGCAGCATGATTTTGATTTGCTTTAACATCATTAGTGATGTTGAACATTTTTTTAATGTTTGTTGACCATTCATCTGTCTTCTTTTGGGAATTGTCTATTCATGTCCTTCGCCCACTTTTGATGGGATTGTTCATTTTTTAATTTTCTTATTTATTTGTTTGAGTTTATTGTAGATTCTGGTTATTAGTTGTTTGTGTATAGATTTTGAAGACTTTCTGCCACTTTATCTGTTGCCTGTTTACTCTCCTGAATGCTCCTCTTGCCATGTAAAGGCTCTTTAGTTTAATTAGGTTCCAACTACTTATCTTTGTTTTTATTGAATTTGCTTTTGGGTTCATGGTCATAAAATCTTTGCCTACGTCAATGTCTAGAAGGGTTTTTTCTAAGTTATATTCTAGAATTTTTATAGTTTTATGTCTTAGGTGTAAGTTTTTAATCCATCTTAAATTGATTTTTGTATAAGATGAGAGATGAGGATTCAGTTTCATTCTCCTACATGTGGCTAGCCAATTATCCTGGCACCATTTGTTGAAAAAGATGTCCTTTTCTCCACTTTATGTATTTGTTTTCTTTGTTGAAGATCAGTTGGCTGTAAGCATTTGGGTTTGTTTCTGGGTTCTCTATTCTGCTCCACTGGTCTATGTGCCTATTTATTATACCACTACCACACTGTTTTGGCATCACTGGTGATGCCTCCAGATTTGTTCTTTTTGCTTAGTCTTGCTTGACAATTTGGGCGTTTTTTGGGTTTCATATAAATTTTGGAATCTTTTTTGTAATTCTGTGAAGAATAATGGTGGTATTTTGATTGGATTTGCATTGAATTTGGAGATTGCTTTTGGCAGTATGATCATTTGCACAATGTTGATCCTACCCATCCATGAACATGGGATGTATTTCCATTTGTTTGTGTCATCTATGATTTATTTCACAGTGTTTTGCAGTTTTCCTTGTAGAGGTCTTTCAACTCCTTAGTTAGGTATATTCATGTATATATATATTGTAGCTATTGTAAACGGAGTTGAGTTCTTGATTTGATTCTCGACTTGGTCACTGTTGGTGTAGAAAAGAGCTACTGAATTGTGTACATTAATCTTGTCTCCAGACACTTCTGAGTTCTTTAATCAATTCTAGGAGCTTTCTGGAGGAGTCCTTAGGATTTTTAAGTAAACAATTATATTGCCAGCAAACAGTGATAATTTGACTTCCTCTTTCCCTATTAGGATGCCTTTTATTTCTTTCTATTCTTACTCTTCCCTGATTGCACTGGCTAGGACTTCCAGTACTATGTTGAAGAGGAGTGGTGAGAGTGAGCATCCTTGTCTTGTTCCAGTCTCAGAGGAAATGATTTCAACTTTCTTCATTCAGTTTTATGTTGGCTGTGAGTCTGTCATAGATGGATTTTATTACATTAAGATATGTACCTTGTATGCTGATTTTGCTGAGTGTTTTAGTCATAATGGGATGTTGGATTTTGTCCAGTGCTTTTTCTGTATCTATTGAAATGATCATGTGATTTTTGTTTTTAATTCTGCTTGTGTGGTGTATCACATTTATTGACTTATGTATGTTAAACCATTCCTGCATCCCTGCTATGAAATCCACTTGCTCATGATGGATTATCATTTTGACATGTTGTTGAATTCAATTAGCTAGTATTTTGTTTAGAATTTTAGCATTTATGTTCATCAAAGATATTGGTCTGTAGTTTCCTTTTTTAGTTATGTTCTTTACTGGTTTTGGTATCAGGGTGATGTTGGCTTCATGGAATGAATTAGGGAGAGTTCCTTCTTTCTCTATCTTGTGGAATAGTGTCAAAAATATTGGTAACAATTCTTCTTTGACCATCTCATAGAATTCTTCTATGAATCTGTCTGGTCCTGGACCTTTTTTGTTGTTGATGGTAATTTTTACAATTTCAATTTTGCTGTTTGTTATTAGTCCATTTAGGGTATCTAATTCTTCTTGATTTAAACTAGAAGGGCTGTATTTTTCCAGGAAATTATTCATATCTTCTAGTTTTCTAGCATATGTGTGTAAAGATGTTCATAGTAGCCTTAAATGATCTTGGTATTTCAGTGTTTTTAGTTGTAATATCTCCTGTTTCGCTTCTTAGTGAGGTTATTTGGATTTTTCTCCTTTTCTTGATTAATCTTGCTAATAGTCTATCAATTTTATTTATCTTTTCAAAGAACCAGTTTTTGTTTCATATATCTTTTGCATTGTTTATTTGCTGTTGTTTCAATTGCATTTAGTTCTGCTCTGATCTTGGTTATTTCCTTTCTTCTGCTGGGTTTGGGTTTGGTTTATTTTTGTTTCTGTAGTTCCTTGAGGCGTGACCTTAGAATGTCAGGTTGTGCTTTTTCAGTCTTTCTGATGTAGGCATTTAGGGCTATAAACTATCCTCTTAGCACTGCCTTGGCTGTATCCCAGAGGTTTTGATAGGTTGTGTCATTATTGTCATTCAGTTTGAAAAATTTTTAATTTCCATGTTGATTTTATTTACAATTCAATGCTGATTCAAGAGCAGGTTATTTAATTTCCATGTGTTTGTATGCTTTTAAATTTTCCTTTTGGAGTTGATTTCCAGTTTTGTTCTACTGTGGTCTGAGAGAGTGCTTAATATAATTTCAATTTTCTAACATTTATGGAGGCTGGTTTTATGGCCTGTCATATGATCTATCTTGGAGAAAGTTTCATGTGCTGTTGAATAGAATATGTATTCTGTGGTTGTTGGATGAACTGCTCAGTATATATCTGTTAGGTCCATTTGTTCCAAGGTATAGTTTAAACCCATTGTTTCTTTGTCAACTTCCTGTCTTGATGACCTGTCTAGTGCTGTCAGTAGAGTATTGAAGTCTCCCACTATTATTGTGTTGCTGTCTATCTCATTTCTTAGGTCTATTAGTAATTGTTTTATGAATTTGGGAGCTCCAGTCTTAGATGTATATATGTTTGGAGTTGTGATATTTTCCATTGGACAAGGCCTTTTACAATTATATAATCTTCCTCTTTGTCTAACTGCTGTTTCTTTAAACTTTGTTTTGTCTGATATAAGAATAGCTATCCCTGCTTGCTTTTTTTTTACACCCCTTTACTTTAATTTTATGGGAGTCCTTACATATTAGGTGAGTTCTCTTGAAGGCAGCACATGGTTGGCAAGTTCTTATCCATTCTGTGGTTCTGTATCTCTTAGGTGGAGCATGTATGCCATTTATATTACATGATACATCATGCTATTGTCTGTGTGTTTTTGTTTTCTTGTTCTTTTTAACTTGTATTTTAGTTTCATAGGTCTTATGTGATTTATGTTTTAAAGAGGTTCTAGTTTGTCGTGTTTCCAAAATTTGGTTCAAGATTTAGAGCGCCTTTTAGCAGTTCTCATAGTGATGGACTGGGAGTGGTGAATTATCTTAGCATGCGTTTGTCTGAAAAGGACTGTATCTTTCCTTCATATATGATGCTTAGTTTCATTGGATACAAAACTCTTGGCTGATAACTGTTTTGTTTGGGGAGGCTGAAGATAGGACCTCAATCCCTTCTAGCTTGTAGGGTTTCTGCTGAAGAATCTGCTGTTAACCTGTTAGGTTTTCCTTTATAGCTTACCTTGTGTTTCTGTCTCACAGCACTTAAGATTTTTTCCTTTTCTTAACTTTGGATAACCTGATGGCCATGTGTCTAGTAAAAGATCTTTTTGCAATACATTTCCTGAGTGTTCTTTGTGCTGCTTGTATTTGGATGTCTAGGTCTCTACTAAGGCTGGGAAAGTTTTCCTTGACTATTCTCCAAAATATATTTTCCAAGCTTTTAGAATTCTCTTCTTCCTCAGGAACACTGATTATTCTTAGGTTTACTCATTTAACATAATCTCAGACTTCTTAGAGGCTTTGTTCATATTTTCTTATTCTTTTTTTTTTTTTGTCTTTGTTGGATTTGGTTAATTCAAAGACCTCGCCTTGAGCTCTGAAGTTTTTTCTTCTACTTGTTCAATTTTATTGCTGAGACTTTCTGTAACATTTCACATTTCTAAAAGTGTGTCCAAAGTTCCCTGATTTTTTAAAATTGTTTTTACTTTAAGCTGTTTATTTTCTTGAATATTTCTCCCTTCTTCTTGTATCATTTTTTAGATTTTCTTGCATTGGGTTCCCACTTTCTCTGGTCCCTTCCTTTCTGATTATCTTAAAAACTAACCCTTTGAATTCTTTTTCTGGTAAATCATGGATTTCTTCTTGGCTTGAATCCATTTCTGGTGAACTTGTGTAATTAGGGGGGTGGGTATTTAAGAGCCTTCCCTTGTTATATTACCAGAGTTAGTTTTTTGGTTCCTTCTTACTTGTGTAGGCTCTCTCAGAGGAAAGATCTAGGGCTGAGGGCTATTGTTCAGATTCTTTTGTCTCATGGGTTGTTTCTTTGATATAGTACTCTCTCCCTTTTTCTATGAATGTGGCTTCCTATGAATTGAACTGCACTGATTGTTGTCTCCCTTTGGGTCTAGTCACCCAGAAAGCCTACATGGCTCTAGGCTAGTACTGGGGGTTGTCTGCAGAGTCCTGTGACATCAACCATCCATGGTTCTCTCAGCCTTGGATACCAGTGCCTGTTCTAGTGGAGGTGTAGGGGGGTACAATAGACTTTGTAGGGTTTCTTAGCCTTGGTGCCTCCAGGGGCCTGGCCCATGAAACCATTCTTTTCTCCAAGGCTTCTGGGCCTATGATAGGAGAAGCTGCCCCAAACATCTCTGAAATACGTTCAAGGCGTTTTGCCCATTGTATTGTAGGCTATTAGCACTTGCCTTCCTTTTAGTTATTCAATTTTCTGCATTGGGCTTGAATTGCTCCCCAGAAAATGGGGTTTTCTATTCTACTGCATTTCTAGGCTGCAAATTTTCCAAACTTTTATGCTCTACTTCCCTTTTAAATATAAAATCCATTTTCAGGTTTTTTCTTTGCTCATGCATATAAGGATAGGTTGTTAGAAGCAGCCAGGCCATCCTTGAGCACTTTGCTCCTTCGAAATTTCTTCCACCAGATACCCTAATTTATCACTCTCAAGTTGAATATTCCACAGATTCTCTAGAACAGAGGCACAATGCAGCCAATCTCCTTGCTAATAAATAACAAAAGTGACCTTTGCTACAGTTCCCAATAAGTTTT
Source organism: Callithrix jacchus (assembly GCF_049354715.1). NCBI lineage: Eukaryota > Metazoa > Chordata > Mammalia > Primates > Cebidae > Callithrix > Callithrix jacchus. The sequence continues at coordinate 19,832,768 of NC_133516.1, read as the reverse complement.
AATCTCCATTTGATACCTTATTAACATGTCCATCTTTGTCCAAGTCACTATCACATTGGTCACAACTGTTCAACAGTTCTCTCAGAAGTTCCACATTTTCTCTCATCTTCTTATCTTCCGAGCCCTCCACATTCTTCCAATCTCTGCCAGTTACCCAGTTCCAAAGTTGTTTCCACATTTTCAGGTATCTTCACAGAAATGCCAACTCCTTGGTACCAATTTTCTGTACTAATCCATTCTCACATTGCTATAAAGAAACATCTGAGACTTGGTAATTTATATTTAAAAAGAGAGGCTTAATTGGCTCATGGTTCTGCAGGCTATATGTGATGCTGCCTATCTACTCTGCTTCTTGGGAGACCTCAGGAAAGTTACAAATATTGTGGAATACAAACAGAAAGCAGGCTTATCTTACATGGCCAGAGTATAAACAAGAGAGAGAGATGGAGAGGTGCTATACCCTTTTAAACAACTAGATATCATGAGAACTCACTATTGTAATGACATAACCAAGGGGGTTGGCGTTAAACCATAAGAAACCACCTTTATGATCCAATCACCTGGTCAAGGGTGGGACCAGGTGGAGATAATTGAGTCATGGGAGGGTTTCCCCCATGCTGTTCTCCTGACAGTGAGTGAGTTCTCATGAGGTCTGATGGTTTCATAAGGGGCTTCCCTCTTCACTCAGCACTCATTTTCTCTCCTGCTAACCTGTGAAAAGGCGCCTTCCACCATGATGGTAAGTTTCCTGAGGACTCCCATGCCATGCAGAAATGTGAGTCAATTAAACTTCTTTTCTTTATAAATTCTCTAGTCTCAGGCATTTCTTCATAGCAGTGTGAGAATGAACTAATACAGGCGGGCTGCATAATAACTTTTATATAATTTCCATTACTATTTTAAATGATATGTAAAGTGTCTCTATTGTCTATACCACCCTGAGTAATTAACATAAAAACATCCCACATGCAAAGGAAAAAGATGATTGGAAATGAGCAAATCTTTTAAGATCAAATGTTTTCCATTTGTTATCCATATACATCACAGAATTTTTTTGGTATTCAAAAAATTTAGGCTTTAGAGTAAGCATATAAAATTTATACAGTAAGTCCAAGAGTCTTATACACAATATTACTATCCATTATTATATATAATTATATAATTAATATAACACATAACAATGCATATAATTAATGTATAATATTATTATAAAATAAGTACTATATACAAAAACACAGATGATGGAAAAATATCTGCTTGTTACAGCTATGCAGTTGAATACCAGGAGTGTGTGTGATTTTTCAACTTATCTGACATACATAAAATTTACAAAATGTTTCAAACTATGTACTATTAATTTTCGAAGAAATTTCCTTTTTTATAAAATAGAATATCTGCTTTATTATTTTCAGACCAAGTCACAACCCAGTCTAATATGTCCCTCTCAATCCTTTATATACCTGCACTTTTCATCAAGTAATTCAAGTACTACATAAATTCTGCACTTGCATGGGTCTTACTAAAGTCTTCCCTGCAGTCCTTTTCTCGATCCTTCTCTTATTCCTCTGATGATAATCACACCAATAAAGAATGACATCTGTGCCTTAGATCATTTTGATCCATTTCAGGTAGGCCATGTGTTGTACCTTGACCTAACTTCTCATTTCTGTTCCCACTCTTGTGGCCAATTAAATGGAGGCCTTATAAGGAGCCAGTTGACTGATCTGGTTATATGTGCCGTCTATCACCACAAGAGCTTAAGGGCCACAAATCTCTGTTATTACCAAGCTGTTGCTGCCAGAAGCATGCTGATTCTTGACAAAAAGATTAGAATCAATCAAATTTCCCCCAGGCTTATCAGTGGGACTTTTAGCCACACCTTCTACCTCAAACTTTCCCCTTCACCTCCTTCCAAACACCTACGCAGCAGCAAGCTAACAAGGTGTCTGCCAAACCATATGTTCATAATTAGTTAACTTCTTGCCTGTCGCTAGAGGTACCACTGATTCAGCAACAGCCCTCAAGGGTGTTGGGCATCCAATAGGACACCACCAACCAGCACAGCCCCTCCCCTCAGCTATCAGAGAAGAGGCATACTTAATTCCAGCTGTGGCATTGTTAAATGAATTAACTTTATCCTCAATTTAAAAAGCCAGCATGAAATCAAAGGAGACCCATGTAAAGAAAAATAGAAAAAAAAAAAGCTTCTAGGTTAACTCAACAAGTCTGCTGAATGAAACTCAACTGGTTGGCCTCATTTAGCCAATCACAGCAAGGCAGGTTTCTGGCACCGTTGTTACTTCTGGCATAATTCTTCCTTTTATTTCCCAGTTCTGTGGTTAAGGTCTCTTGTTACACACAAAGGGGATTGATGATATAATTGTTTATGAGCCAGCAGAACACATTTTTAGGTAGTAGTGCAGTTACTGGGCAATGAGAAATTAATGTTAGAAACAGCAGTATACGATGCTGGCTAAGAAATCTCATCTCAAGGTAAGAGTGCTACGTATAAAATTAAATTTAAAATCTGCTCTTTCCGTCTATACATATTTGAGTTTATGGTTTTCTTTAGGGAAACAGTTGGCAAACAATGTTTTGCAAAATGTTCTAGGGCAGTGAGAACTCCAAAATACTTTTTGTTCCCATTGACTACAAAAGAAATGTCTCGTATCTTAAAAAAATATGCATTTTAATTTACTATATTAATTTTATTTAAATGAGAGGCACCGATAAATTACTCTACTCTGAACAAAATTATTTATATTCATATAACTATGCTTAAATGAGTAAAATCTAATATTAAAATCCTGTATGATCCTGAATTTTAGTAGACACAATTTGACAATGCCATTTTTTGTTTTGAAGCTTTCAAAAATTTGGAAAATAAATCTCTAAACTTGGAAAAAATAATATATTTTCTGTAAGCTAAATGTGATAAACTGTTCTTTTTTAAGTTTCTATTTTTAGTAGGTATATATCCATATGGGGTACATGAGATACTTTGGTATAGGAATGCAATGAGTGATAATCATATCATGGTAAATGGGGTATCTATCCCCTCAATCATTTATCCTTTCTGTTACAAACAACTTAATTATGCTCTGTTATTTTAAAATGTGTGATTAAATTATTATTAACTGTAGTTACTTTTGTGCTATCTAATAGGTCTTATTCATTTTTTCTAACTACTGTTTTAAATTAATACAAATTGATCTATTAATTTTGGATTTGAAAATTGTTAAACAAAAATTAAGTCTAAATTCTTAATATAGACTTTATAGAAGTAACAACTTCTATAAAAATTAAGAAGAACAAATGCAATTGTGTTAAAAAAAATGTTTTATGCATAGCACTCATGAGACCAAAAATGTGAACTTAACATAGAAGACACAATTTTTAAATTAAAAAAGAAAAAATTTAAGAATTTTTGTCAGAAATAATTATAAATGATCAACCAGCTTACTATTTTAAACAATGCTAATATTATAATATTGTGATTTTGTTGCTATGGTTAATGTTTACACTCAGAGAAAATTGTCTTGTGAAGTACTCTAAGAATTTTGGAAAATGCAAAGAACAGGGACAGAACAACTCAAGATTTAAATATCCACCAAGCACAGGTCACTGTTCCTTATAAGTTAAGTATCAGCTTAAGATCTAATTTCATTGTCAATCACATAACCTCTGCTATTATATTAAATAACCACTGAGGTTGGCAAGGGACTCAGGGATCTTGAGTAACAGACATTGTCAAGATGATATGTGGCTGAAAGTGAATTAAGAAACTACTGATGTGGCCTGGGACCAGGGAATTAGAAAACAGAAGCCGAAGGGAAAATGCAGAAACCACAGGTTGGTACAAGTTACAGGCAATTTTCTTAATAACTCCCTTTACTATAATGTCAGACAAGCCATGTCAAGCGTCTTCTCTATCCTCTATGGAAAAAGAAAAAGTTAACCAGAATCAACTGTTTGCTTTCAAATATAAGTTGGCATCCTATAAATAAATTTATACAATGTAATTGTCATGAAGCAAGTAACACCTTTTTGAAAAATAAAAAGAAAATAATGTACTTTAAAAAATGACCATACATTAATGAACCATTTTTTCAGTTTAAACTTTTTAAATTTTCAACTTTGATGTATTTTAAATAAATACAAATTAAAAAATATGATATGAATTCTGTAACCAAGGGTTTACTTATAATTTCATAATAGGAAGTCTTTATTTTAGCTTTTAATGTGATGAACTTATAAGGAAATTTAACTTATACATGAGTATTATATTTATGGAATGTGAAAATATAAAGAATAGAAATGGAAAATATGGTTAGCTAGATATTGATTTTTAGGAATCTTAAAATCGTGTAGCCCTGGTGCAATAAGAAATAGTGAACTCCTGAAGAATAGACTATGGTGGTATACTGTATGAGCAGGTTGCTTAACAGAAAACTGAGCAGGCTGAACAGTGCAGCCTGAAGGAAAACAAGAGCCTTCTTGAAGACGATGTATTCCAGATTAGTGATAAATGCTTGATCAACACAGTACAAATGAGACAGGATAGAAAGAGACAAATATGAGCTGTATTAAAGATCAAATAGGATGGAAACAGCTAATGAAAAAGAAAAAAAATTTCAATGATATTACCATACTGACAAGTTTTGGTAAGCAAAGGAAAAAGAAAAAAGAAAAAAAATGTGACCATGGAAAATGTATGTGAGGTCGAAAAGATTAGAAGTCAGATTTCTGACAGGATAAATGCTGAGTTTGTTGTTAGTCAAATTCAATTAAAGAAGTGATATGCACCACAGAACTAAGTATCTGACTACAGCTCTACTGATCAGATGGGGAACTTTTCAGTTTGGGAGTTACCAATCAAATGAAGATTACTAAGCATATGGGAATGGGTGTGCTCTTCGAGGCAGTGGATGTAAATCAAAAGCAATAGGTCAGGCTCTAAATGTTTAACTCCCAGCATAAAGGGGCTGAAGAGAAAGTCTACAATGAGAAAATAGAGTGTTAGCAAAAGAGTCAGATAACAGAATCTACAAGACAGTGAAATTACAGGGAGCTAGAAAAGGTAAAAATATCTTGTGGTGTTTGGAGGTCATGTATAAAGAAAATGGCTAAAGATCCAAGTAAACACAATCAAACAGCACAACCAACCTTCAAAATCCATTTCTTAAGCATGGTAATAATGGAAGCCAAACTCCTCAAAGGACATGAAATCACAAGAAAATAAACGGAACCTCTTCTAATGTATTATGCAGTACTTTGCAAGCATGCTTATAAGAGAGATTGGCCAATAATTCTTTTTTATTATGCTGCTCTTGTTTAGATTTTAATGTGAAGGTTATAATTGCTTCATAATATGAAATTGGGTATGTTTTTTCTTTTTCTTTCCTTTGCCATTTCTTATTTATAATAAATTGAGGTTATCAGTTTCTTTTAAATTTGATTTGAAATTCACTTATAAAAACACCTGAGCCCAGCATATATTTTAAGGGAGAATTTTGACTATACATTTAGTTTTTTAAAACGTTATCATAGTATTTTGTATTATTATTTTCTCTAGGGTCGTTTTGTTATTTATTATTTCTAAAAGATTGATCCTTTCTTCTATGTCTCTAAACTTTTTGCATTAATAAATTCACAGCGTTTTATAATATTTTAAAAAATAAATTGACTATATCTAATATTATGGCTCCTTTAATTGCAAATATTTTAACATTTTCTCATAATCAGTGATCTATATGTACGTCTACTTGATTCGTTTCTTTAAAAAATAATTAAATAAACTTGTCTATTAACTCTATTTTTCAACTCCTTATTGCAATTACTGTTATTTTTTTCTGTTGCTTTCCTTTTTCAACTTTTTTATTCTGCACTGTCCCAATGTTGTGGCTTAAAACATTATTTAGTTAATACTTGATTTTTTGTTTCTAAGTATTTTTAAAGTTTATGAACTATCTTCTAAATCTTTATTTCTCACAAGTTTTGATACAAATTCTTTTATTTTCCATAGTTCTAAACATTTTAGAATATTTATTTCTTTATTTTTATTTTTTGGAGATGGTATCTCATGTTGCCCAGGCTGCAGTGCAGTGGCGCAATCTCTGCTCACTACAACCTCTGCCTCCCAGGTTCAAGTAATTCTCCTGCCTCAGCCTCCCGAGTAGCTGAGACTACAGGTGCCCGCCACCATGCCCGCCTAATTTTTTGTATTTTAATAGAGATGGGGTTTCACCGTCTTGCCTAGGCTAGTCTTGAGCTCCTGAGCTCAGGCAAGCCGCCTGCCTCAGCCTCCCAAAGTGCTAGGATTACAGGGATGAGCCACCGTGCCTGGCCTATTTTTTTCCTTAACCAATTAATGATTTAGACATTTAGATATATGTTTTTAATTTTTGAAGTTGATCTGACTTTGGTTTACTTTGTTGATTTCTAACTTTATTAAAGGGCTGCTAAATTACTAGAGATCACTTAATAATTCCTGAGTTCAGTAATGCTTTAGAATAGTGGTTACTATCTGTATCATAACAGACTACTACAGAAAGGTGATAGAAATTTGGACTGTAGAGGTAGGGTGGGGAAAGAAGTAATTTGAGACTTGGGATAGGTTTTTAGGTCTGAGACTTAATGACTGACTGACTGTAGAAGGTTAACATGAGAAGGAGTTAAGAATGACTTCTGTGGTTCTGGCTGAGTGGCAGTATGGATGGTATCACCATTACTGATGCAAAGAAGATTGAGAACAATGACAGAGACTGGGGTCCCTTTGGGACAGGTTGTGCTTGTGTTGCCTGTCAGATATTTAGAATGAGATAACAATAATGCATAGATTTGAAGTCCTTCTCTTGAGATCAAGAAAAAAGTTCAGACTAACTAACTATATATATTTTGAAGTCATCAAGGCATTTCTATGACTTCTATCTAGTCATTAAACTAATGGCAATGGATTGGTTTGCTTGCAAAAATGTGTAGAATTAGAAATGTGACAAGATTAAAATCTTGAACAATTTCAGTGGTCTGCTAGAGGAGGAGTAGTTATGGCTAGAAAGTGAAGATGAAAAGAGGTCTGTGATATTATGGTCAGACAATAGAATAGAGTATTTTGAGAAAAAGAGAATCAAGAAGAAAATGTCATTAACAATGAAGTAGAATAACTGAAAATCATATTGATACTTAACATATGATAAGAATTATAATGTATTATGGGAAGTGCCCATTAGTATTACTAGTAACACTAATCGAGATTTTAGTATTTCAGGAAGTTCCATGAATTATACATTTTTCTGTTGATAATACAGAATGGAGCCGTCAGAATATTAAGTATGGTAAAAATTCAAACAACGAACTGTCGTGTATTATATGTCTACTGTGCTCCAGGAAGAGTGATAAGCATCTTATACAATGCCACTCTAAAAAAGTTGTTATTTCTATCTAAAGCACAAATAGCTTAAACAAATAAATGCATCATTTAATCAATATGTCAAAGTATCTACCATTTTTTGCAGCTTATACTTTGTTAGGACTTTTCACATTTTTAATTCAATTGTCACTGTTGTGAAAGAAAAAAATGTTACTTCCTCTTCTCTTTATACATCTGCCCTAACCCATAGAGAAGGGCATTTCCGCCTACTCTCCTTTCTTCACTCCCTTGTTGGTTTCTGCCCAGAAAAAGAGGAGTTGACCATTTGCCTGTTCTGAACATGAGTCACCTGCCCAGGTTTTCCTGACAAGGTTTATTTTCTGTAAAAAGCAGGCAAATGCCCTGCTTTATCTTTACTTTTTGCACTTAAGTGCTGCAGTTTTCTTTCTGCTGCCTGCTCTTGTGTATAAAACTTACCTAGTCATGCAGCTGTCAGCATCTGCCCTTGCAATATAGCCACTACTTCACTCTCTTGGTTCCATTCATGCTACAAGGTAAGGCAGAGAAGCTACACATGCTTATGTAATAGTTGAATAAATGGACTTGGGAGTTTGCTCCATAAAAGTAGCCATTCCAAAATCAAAGGATTAGACCTCTCACTTAGATATCTAGGCCTGAGTGCATTCCTTCATCATATTTTACCAGCCTGGCCAACATGGTGAAATTCCGGTCCCCACTAAAAAATACAAAAATTAGTCAGGCATGGTGGTGGGCGTCTATAATTTTAGCAATTCGAGAGGCTGAGGCAGGGAGAATTGCTTGAAACCAGAGGCGGAGGTTGCAGTGAGCCAAGATCGTGCCACTGCACTCCAGCTTGGGCGACAGAGCAAAACTCTGTCTCAAAAACAAACAAACAAAGAAAAACCCTGAAAGTATTAGCCAACTGAAAGAATGGATACAGCCCAATTTAAAAAAATGAAGATTAGGAAGAGACTTATTAAGACTCCCATAATAGAAATACCAGAATTAAAGGAAGAGAATGTAAAAGAGGCAATGAATGAAAAGAATAACTGAGAATTTATTATAATTAAATCTATAAAATCTCATATTGAAGTTATGTGGGAGTTTAAGCCTTCAAGAGACGAGCATTCCCACACCTAAAGACACAGTGAAATATAAGAATATCAAAGATACTATCTAAGAGATCCCCGAAGAATAAGCAAATAGTCTACAAAGAAAGCAAAGAATCAAATTCATGTCAGCTCTTCTTGAGCTAAGAATATGCTGACTCTTTTTATAATTTAAAAATCATAGTAATAAAAGGAGAAATTAACTTCTCATCTTAAACTACATTCTTCTTAAGATGATGTTCTTTATTTGTTCTTCACCAATTTCTGAATCCTAATTTCCTTGAAATTTAAGAAGTAAGTTTATAATAATTTTATTGTTAAACAGGTCTTTATCAAATTGCATTTGTCTGCTTTCTAAAGCATAGTCTTAAAAAGTACACAGGGGCATCATGATTCTCCTTTACAGTATTATCAAGAGGAGAATTATCTCAGTTGAGAATGACGGTTTTCATAAAGAATCTTACTCTCATAGTTGAACTTATTTTCCATTGGTTTCTAAGTGTGCTTCCCCATATTTTCATAAATTTAAAGATAGAGGACAAAAATTCAAGATCTGGTTGGTATTTAAAGCAAATTAAGTTAGCTTCATGATACAGAGTCATAATAATACAAAATTCTATAATTGCTACAACATGTATTTCTTTTACGTTACAGTAAATGGTGAAATTACATGTTTCAATCAGAATGTGTATTGTCATGAAGAGACACTCATCCCTTACTTCAGTCTGAGCATATTGGAAAAGTCTCCAAGAAGCTCCCTCTAGTGTCTGAAGGATGCAACAGCTCACTGGCAAAGGATTTGTGAGACAGATGTGAGAATTTTAGTGTCTAAAATGTCTGGCTGAAAGAGCATGGAGAGAGTCAACTCCGATACCCATTCTGCTTGCAAGTGGGGATACTAAAGGTCCAGAGAGAATGCTTTGACTAAGGTTATGCTGTTAATTAGTGGTAGATCAAGTAGAAGTCAGGTCTCCTGGCTTCTGTTCGTCTTCTCCACAGAACATTCCATTCTACTCTGCAGACTTGGATTTGGGACAAACAGGACTAGAGCAGAATAAAAGCAGAAAACGTGAAGATGAGATTTAGAAGTAAAGGGATGAGAAAACAGGCATTGGGTTAAAGGAGAAAACAACAAGGTTAACGTTGACGTAAAGGGCTAGGGAATCATAGTTATCTGTTTAAAGAACAGGAACCCAGAGACAGGGTGATTAAGATGATGAGTTAAAATTTACCATATATGAGAGTTTATTGACAGAAGATTGGAAATATTCATGAGCATTTACAAACATATGAAGTTTGTTAGTGAGTCTTAAGATCAGTAATGAAGTTTAGCTACTAATTCCCCACTTATTAAAATCTATCATTTAACTATTATTCTCTTCTTATCACCTGTCTCAGTAGAGATTTCTGACAATGCAGAATATGAAAATGTAAAGCAAGACAATGAACCTTGATTTCTTACCCTATCCTAGTTCACAATAATGGACTGGCAGTGGGGTTGTTAGTTAAAACAGCCATGATGTATTATCCTTAAAGGGTGGTGCAACTTTTGATCTCCTCATCCTACTCCCAGAATGCACAAAGGACAATGACTCTCCAGAGAAAACTCCAAGAATTATCTACCTTTAGAAACACAAACTGGAAACAGCCTCATTGCTTTATCCTTAGGTGTGTGACTTTTGTCTTCATACTGTTTCAAAAATTAGTTTGTAAAAATATATTCAATGATTTCCTTTTAATGAGTACTGAATGTGAGAGTGTGCTGTATGTATAGAGAGGTACATCAAAGAGGTCATAGTCTGCTGGGGGAAAACACCATGATACAGAAGAGAAAGTGGGAAATATTGTTTCTAGTACCTTTCAATTCTCAACACTCTTTACATCTTAGCAGTTGTGCAATGTGATGCTGAGTTCTCTGGAGATATTATTACCAAATACCAGTGGAAGGGGTGAGTGAATAAGGATATAGCTGGAGTGCGACTCTAACAAATAAAAATGTGTTAGAAAAGAAGCTTCCACATGGAATATGCAGTCAGAGCATTGAATTTTAAAAGGTGTTGTATATGCTGGGGCAAGTAAGTAGATGAGAATTTCTGAGTTTCTATTGCTACATCATTTTATGGAATGAAATAACAAAACTCCTCAAGGATGGCTTCTTTGCTCATTAATTGAGCAGTTTCTTTTCAAGCAAAAGTGGTAGAGATTTGTAGATACATATCTGTTAAGTCTCCTTGAAAACTGAGAACACTTCATAATAATATAGTTCTTTTTTATTTTCAATTTTCATTATCATAATAAAGACAAATATTTAATAAGCTAAGATATATTGAGAACCAAAATTGTGCAATGTACTATAGTTAGTATTTTTATCAACATGATCACATTTCATTTTTTCAAAAAAACGTTCATCCATGAGGCAATACTATTGGACCACAAGCATAAGAGAAATAGCTAAAGCATCAGAGCATTCTACAAAATTCTTCATCACATTATTTAGCAAGTTTCTGTATCTAAAACAGTATATAAGATACATGATTCCTTCTTCTATGTGAAACATTAAATTAAACTTAGAAAGCTATACTTAAGAAAGTTTTATAAATCTAATGGAAATATCACTGAATCTAAAATGGTTAAGAAGACCTAAGTGTTGTAAAAATGTTCCAGTAATGTATGCTTTATATATACCTTATACATATAGCCTGAAGTTAATTTAAAAAAAAATGTTCCAGTAATGAACAAGAAGTTGGTGGCTTCATGAAACTGAGTGATAGTTCACTACAGGGAAGTACAGAGGGAACTATGGTAGAAGACTAGATGCAAAAAGAGATCTAAGTTCCAACTGCAATTTTAGATATATATAGAAAACACACACACATATGTACACATGTATCACACATATGCAACACATACATGTATACACGAAACACATGCACACACAACATGAACACACATGCAACATGCATATATGTACATATATGCAACAGGTGCACACATGCAACATACATGTATACACGTTGATACATATACATATATATGTAATGTATATGTAATGTGTGCGTATATATATGTATATATATACACACACACATATATATGTTCTACTCTAAAAGGTTGTCAGAAGTGAACCCTAGACTTTTTTCTGGAGAAAGAGATTCAAATAATTTTGGTAGCTTTGGGATACATTTCACAATTTCATCTTGTCCAATTATCTGGCAATAATCCATTATCTTTCTATCACTTTGCTCACTTAGTATATTTGCTCTCTGACTCCAGTTAATTAATTTAAACTGTTCAGTTCTTGATTAAATTTTTAGCAAATTTTATGTTTTTGCTATAAATCTTGTAAAAAGTATAATTTAGTTTGAATTTATGTCTTAATTTCTCAATATTTTTTTACAATATGGTCCTAAAATAGAATTAATAAATAGATATTAACAAGTATTCTTTATATGTATTACCAAAGTACTTTACATATATATTTTACTAGTGTATGCTTGTGTGACTATAGCTTTGACAATACTACCTTTAATTTTATTTTCTGCTTGGAAAAATAATATCTCATTTTAATTTGTGATATAAAAAAATGGTAAGAAAAAAAGTAAGAAGTAAAAATTTCAAATTATTTCAGCAAAATCTAGGAATAAGTGGTACATAAAATAGAGCACAAAAACACAAAAACATTTTGAAGGTCTCTTGGGAGGGGCAGATGAGAGTGAGAGAGGTAGCTAAAAATATTTTTAAAATGTAATCTTATTGGAGTAGAAGGAAAGAATTAAAAAATAGAATGCTGCCTGAGATAACTAATTGAGTTTGTACAAGTCAGTACACAAAAATAGAGTACCAAAGCTTTGACCAAACTTGATCTACCTGTTTTCATAAATACTACTTCCACTTCTTACTGCTGCCTACATAAGGTAAGTGCTTCGTTTCCTCAGTAGTTAGATGTTCTAATTATCCTTATAGGGGTGTCCTGAGAACTGAATTAGATACTATGGATTATTATAGAATATTAAGTATAATAAAAATATAGATTCCTAACACTTATATACTGTGTACATAGTATATACTTGATAAATTACATTATCATTATAACATTTTTTGTTCATAGCAATAGAGAGAAATTATCATGGTATGAACATCCAGAAGGAAAGACAACTACTTAATAATAAAAATAAGGTATGATTTCCAAATTAATAAGGTGACAACATGGAACGAATAGTAACTTTACCAAGCACATGAGAATAAGGATTGAATAGAAAAAAAGATATAGAAACATTAAAATTAAGAAAATAAAAGTGGAAAATAAAAAATGAGAGATAAAATGTGGACCAAGTGGTTTTTAGAACAGGAATCTACTTTGTATGGCACTGTCATGGTGGCTACAGGTCATCAGACATTTGTCAAAACTCACAGAAACTACAACACAAGAAATGAACACTAACGTAAACTATGGAACTCAGTTAATAAGCTTGAATCAACATTGGTTTATAGATTGTGACAAATGTGCCATCTAATGCAAGATGTTAATAATAGCAGAAACCTAGGGTGAGTTAAAGGGGTTCATAGGAATTTTGTACTTTCTATTCAACTTTTTTGTAAAGCTAAAAGTACAAAAAAAAACCTATTAATTATAAAAACAGTGTAGAAAGTTATGTATATATATACACACATACATATATATATATACACAGAAAAAGAAAGAGCAAGAGATAACTCAGCAGAAATTTCTACATTTTAGAAATTTTATATTAATTGTGTACATAATTCAGTAACAACAGATTTTTGTCAGCTATATAACATAATAAATTTGCTAGCTTTTATCGTTACTTACTTGTATGTTAATATTTCCTTGAAGTATTAGCAATACCTTGCAGATAAATGGTTTAGAAAGTACATATAGATTATTTCATCACTGCAGTAATTCTAAGAGGTAATCAAAGGCAGGTAGTATTTATGCTTTAAGGATTACAGAAAAAGGAATGCCTAACTTTTCTTTATGGAACAAGAAAGTTGCTGAGTGAACATTAAGACTAATACTTATGATTTTTTGCTTTGGGGAAAGACTCATGTAAATCAATATAAAAAGTAAATATATTCTGTAAAAAGTACCAAAAATAACAGACCAGATAAGTGAAAACATAAAAGAAAATGAAACAGATAAGATGTTTCATCAATCGTTATAGAGATTCAAAATGAACTGTAATTTCCCAAAAATGGTTGATGTTCTTTTTTTTTTTTTTTTTTTTTTTTTTTTTTTTTTTTTTTTTTGAGACGGAGTTTTGCTCTTGTTACCCAGACTGGAGTGCAATAGCACGATCTCGGCTCACTGCAACCTCCACTTCCTGGGTTCAAGCAATTCTCCTGTCTCAAATTCCCGAGTAGCTGGGACTACAGGCGCGCACCATCATGCCCAGCTAATTTTTTTGTATTTTTAGTAGAGACGGGGTTTCACGTTGTTGACCAGGATGGTCTCGCTCTCTTAACCTCGTGATCCCGCCTCGGCCTCCCAAAGGGTTGATGTTCTTAAACTGGACTTTGAAAAATCCACACTGTTACAGAGAGACGGGAAGAATGTTTTCGTGTTCTATCACACAGGGTGACTGTAGCAGTAACAATTACTATATATTTCAAGGTAGCTTGAAGAGAAGATTTTTACTGTTGTTACCACAAATAAATGATAAATGTTTAAAGTAATGGATATGGTAACTACCCTAATTTGATCATTATATTATGTATACATGTACTGAAACATTATATTGTGCCCCATACAGTGTCAATCATATATTTAAATTATTCAAATTATATTTTCATCAAGTTGCCAAGGTGGTAATATGTAGTTCTTACTGTTTATACTAAGCTGGTGTCATGTAAAGCTCTATGACTAAATATTTGCTTCACAAAATGTGATTTTATCACATTTACCATTAATGTCGGCGCCTTGGTGCCCGATTATGCAGCCAATTAAGTTATTTGGCATGGTGAGTTCATGGGTGGTTTGAGTAGACGCATCCCAACTTGCCCAATAGCCTTTCACCTCTGGAGAGCTGGAGTCAATTCCGGCGAATCCGGTCCCGCCGTGCATCATGGCCAAGTGAGACTGTTGTCTTGCCACCTCGGCCAGATCGAGTGAAGAAATGGTGTGTTGCCCTTGAATCGAGTAGGCATCTAGAGGTGGTCCCTCCAGGTCGTGGGTGGCATGTGGGTAGCCCGTGGCGTCGCTGCACTGATCTTGGCTGCCCACGCAGGTGACTGGGGAGCTGGCCATAATGTATTATAATATATAATATATATTAATATAGTTGTATAATATAGTTATATAATGTGTGTCAGATAATATATATTTATGTATAAGTGTGTGTATATACATATATGTGTGAGAGAGTGTGTGTGCATATCTTTCATATAGATCCAATTCCACTCTGCTAAGTTCTAAGTATTTTCAGATGTTTGTGTATGTTTGCATTTGTGCCATTATGAATGAGTTTTAAAAACTGTCAACCTCATCAACTATCTAAATGAAGATAGTTGCCTGTGTTTTTGCCTTCCATGTGGCCTGGTTTTTGCCTTAACAGTGTGGCTAGGTTCCAAGGTTGAGCTTTGAGAGGGAGGGAGAGAGAGGAAGTGGAGGAAGGAGGCAGGATTGGGGCCGGAGGAAAGAGAAGCCTTATCACCTTGAAGAACCATCCTCGGCCAGGCGCGGTGGCTCACGCCTGTAATCCCAGCACTTTGGGAGGCCGAGGCGGGTGGATCACGAGGTCAAGAGATTGAGACCATCCTGGTCAACATGGTGAAACCCCGTCTCTACTAAAAATACAAAAACTTAGCTGGGCATGGTGGCACGTGCCTGTAATCCCAGCTACTCGGGAGGCTGAGGCAGGAGAATTGCCTGATCCTAGGAGGTGGAGGTTTTGGAGAGCCGAGATTGCTCCATTGCACTCCAGCCTGGGTAACAAGAGTGAAACACAGTCTTGGAAAAAAAAAAAAAAAAAAGAACCAGCCTCTGAGATTACACAGTTCTGTCCTGATCTTTTTGGTTGAGGCAGTTATAAAGTTTCCTGTAGTTTCAAGAGAAGGGAAAATAGACTCTGCCTCTTGACGGAAATGGCAAGGCTGTGGAAGAACATGTGGGAATGGAAATACTGCTGTAGCCATTTTTGAAAAATATAACCTGCTATAGATGCAACAATGTGAGATACAAAATATAAAAATGATTTCTATAAAGTTACCTAAAACTATGCGTAGACTTTTAAAAATTCTTGGTAAGGTTAATAATTTTACACACTGGTAACTGTTAATTTTCTTTGTGAATATTCACACCCATTGTAGATGCTTAAACTGTAATTTTTAGAGTTTCCTAAGTCATTTATATATTATTTTATTATGTATTATTCTCCACCTAAGAATATGGCATTTTTATAATATGAATATTATATCCTGAATAACGATGCTTAAACAGGTGAAACAATAGGGCTCTTACAGCTGTAGTTTAATTTAAGAATACTAGATAAATGCTTCCCATGATATTTAGAATAGCCAAAGAAAGACATTAGAATGACTTTTTAACTGTTCTAAATTATTGCAAAATTAAAACAAAATATCCCAAGATCTCATATTTAAAATAAACACTGAAGGATTATTAAAATTGCTAATCATTTACAAAAGAACAACATTAATTAATAGCAAGATGAAATGGGAGTTCGAAGATTCAGTTTCCGGTTTTAGCTCTTCACTTAAAAATTGGTCCTTGGTAATGCCATTAACCTCCCGGGTGGGTCTCAGGAGATGAGAGAATATCAGATGGGATAATATCAAAAGTACCCTTCTGTTCTGAAAATCATGAATTCAAAGATCTAAATTCTTGGGAATAACAGAGGATCAATTTCATAACACTTTTTTGTATTGTTTTTAAAGGAGAGCTAGCTCTGCAGAAGCATAGGGGAACCTGTATCGTTCAAAGTACTTGACTGGAGAAAGTGCCTCAATTTCGTAGACTCTCGTATTTATTTGAAAGACCATTATTTCACCAAGAATTTGATGCTGTGCAAACAATTCTGCCTTCATGTACCTAGTTAAAACTCTTTGGTAACTTTCCATTGCTCTTAGGATAGAGCATGGCTCCCACGTGACCTAGTCTCAACCTATTACTCCAGCCCCAATATTCACCACTGCTTTTGTTTCTGATGTATCAGGACCGTTGCGTATGTATTTTTGTCTTCTCTGTTGCATGTTTCCCTCTCCCTCTCCCTCTCCACCCATTTAATTCCTATTCTTTCTTCAAGTTTTGGTAAAATGTCATTTAGTCAGAAAAATATACCTTGACATCTCAGTCTACTCCCAGGTTCCTTCTTCCAGGTCAAATAGGTGGAAGCACAGGTCAGCACATCCACAGCACCCTATAATTCCTTATTCATTGCACTTATCACCTTTCAGTTGACACACATATTTGTGTAATATTTTCCCCTCAAGTATAAACACCATCAAGACAACCATGTCTGTTCTGTTCACGAGGCAAAAATTATAGGGACACAGATTGATGGTCAATAGTTTAAGTCACTTTTCGTGGAATTGTCAAAAAATAAATTATTTTTCTTAAGTAGTAGGTTTTTCATTCCTGAAGGTGTTCCATCAAGGACAGATAGTAGACTTTAGTGAATTCAAGGAGTAACTGAGCTCTTCCTCAATTTTATTGTATATTATGTAAGTACTGTGGATACAGCACTGAACAGAACATTCTTATCTTCTTCCAATTGTCCACCTTTTGATGCATATTCTCTCATATTCTTTGTTTTTATTATATATACATACATATATATACACATATATATACACATACATACGTATATACACGTATATATACACATACTTATACATATATTCGTATATATATATGTATATATATACATATATACGAATATATGTATATGTATGTGTATATATACGTGTATATACACATATATATATGACTTTTATTTTAGGTTCAGGGGTACATGTGCAGGTTTATTACTCAAGTAAGCTTATGTCATGGGAGTTTGTTGTACAGATTATTTCATCACCCAGATTAGTACCCATTAGTTATTCTTGTGGATCCTTTCCCTCCTACCACTCTCCACCCTCCTATAGGCTCCTTTACTGTATTTTTCAGTTTTCTTCAAATCTGGGTCTGCTCACACTCCAAAGTTCCCACAGGCACCATCAAAACACCAATTCCACTTGGTGATTTTTAACTTCCCCTTGAACCCTGATAAGTTATGACCTAGTGTAACATGACCCATGAAGTTCCTGCATTCACAACTCTGTTTTGGTTTCCTAAAACTTAAACCCTTAAGATTGGGGATAGACTCAGTATATCCTCTCACTCATTGTGCTTCCCTGCCTTTCATGACCAGTTCTGAGAACCTAGTGCCTCAGAAGGGAGGAAAGAAAGAATGCTATAGTAGTCGAGATTAGCAGTGATTCTACTCTACTGTCCGCCTTCTTACTCCATGTTGCTTCTTCCTGTCTTTCTGATCCCCCTTGATGTCATGGCAGTTCTACGAAATCTCAGCAAAGCTATTCCTGTATAAAAAAATAGCCAGAAATTCTTCTGCCGGTTTAAAGATGTGCACGGAAATTAAAATCATATTAAATTGTGAGTTTTGAGAATTGAAAATAATTTTAAGGAGCATATAGTTTTAGCATTATCAGCGTATGTATATAAGGTAAAACATATGAGACTAGCAGTGATCCACCCTCTTTGTAAATTCCTCTAGGGACCAAGAGCTCACCACTTACAGGGTATCAAGTTCTATCTTTACACAGTACTGGGTGTTACAAATGTCTTTATTTTTTAAACTGAAATCTGGCAATTTGTTAATTATAACTATTGGAACTAGTTCTATTGAATCTCTTCAATAATTTTGTCACAACATTTCTCTTCAAAACAATAAACACTATTAACATATTGGTATATTTTCCTTTTGCTTTTTAGTATGTATGAATATAATTGCATACATTTTAATATAAGTAACATAATGTCATTTTTCTGTCTAATTTTTTTCAAAAGGATTTTCTGTAAATACACAATCTATCTATACTATGGATATATTGTAATTTATCAAAATAATTTCTCATTGAACATTTTCAAATGTTCAAAAATGTTCAGTATAATGATGCAATAAACAAAGTTGTACATTATTTTTGCTCAGATGTATAATTTTTATAAATTATTTTGTGCTTGCTGGCTTAAAGGGTATGGATATCTTAAAGTTTTTGAAATATATTTGCATATGGATGAGTTTTATATATATACGTATTTTTCTATCTTGATTCTTTTATGACCAAGTGTATGATTATTCATATATAAAGATATATACATACACACACAAACACACTCATGGCACTTATTTCTCTACTGAACTAAGAAAAAATAAGCTATAGACACAAAATACAGATACTTGATAATAAAAATTATCTTTTTCATAAAAAAGCTTGACTGTAAAACATATCTATAAATGCATATTAGGTAGCCTACTAAAACTATATATATGCATATTAGATAGCATACTAGATGTATATATACACACACACAGTTACTACAACATAACTATACACATATACTATACTATATAGGTACATATATGTGTGTATATACACATATATTGCATATATATGTGTATATATACACACACACATACACATTGTTTTAGTAGGCTACCTAATGTGCATTTCTGAGTAGAAATAGATTTGCTCACTTTATCATGGTGACACTGGGTGGCCACACACAACTCCAGTTGGAACAGAGCCTACTCTGTAAGCTTTTCTCGGGAGAAGCAGAGAAAGCATGTGCCATGTAGACAATGACATTTAAATTAAATGGGAAACAAATTGTTCCTTTCCTTCTTTCAGTCTCACCAATCAAACAAATCTGTTCTCCTAGGAATTGTTGCCCCTTTATAGAAAAATTAGGGGTGGAGAGTAGTCTTTGTTTCCTAACATCTGCACATTTTTATCTGTAAGAATTTCAAGGCAGTGGTCTTCACAGATTACTTTATGTATGTGCCTATGTATACATGCAACTATATAAGCACATATATTTATACATATTGAGATATAAATTGATACTAAATAATACATAAGAATAACTGCTAATAAAAATGTTTTTAAATATGCAATTCTGTAATATGCAATTTGAGTTTTTTCCAATTATGATCTAGGACAATAAACCATTTTGTAAAGAGCTTAGTCAATATGCTTGCTTGTCATTGGGGGCCCTCTAATCTATAAATGAAGCTGTTGAAATGCATTTGTTAGTTTAACATTATTGGCTATGATTTGGTTATGCAGTGCTAATAGTGTTATTCCAAAGGTGGCCGCAGAGAAGCTTCTGGTTGGATAAAGAAAACAAAAACATTACTTGTGCTATTTTCATTATGACCCTCTTTATCTAACATCATTGAAGTTTCTGAAGTTTTACTTTATTGTTGACAGAGTATTTTATTATGATGCTTTTGTTCATCTTAAGACATTTAGCTTTATTAATTTCATAGCAACTATATATGTTTCTAATACTGTTTTAGAATATATAAATACTTCCACTGGCTGCAGGTTGGCATTATGCTTTCATTTTGTGAAAAATAATTGTAGAAAACAGAGATACTATCAAATTTCACCAGTGGAATACAATTTTTAAGTAAATTTCTTTGATTTGTTTTAGCTGGTAAATTAGATAATTTTTCCACAAATTATTAGGTTAATGAGAATTCAGTTAATACTTCCTAGATTTTATAGATTAAAAAACATGAAATTATAGCTTCAGTATAGCTTAACATTTTGTATTTAAATGTATTTCTTTGTATTCTTCTATGAGAGAAGTCACATTATTTCAGTTTCTCTGATAATTTCAGGGCTAGATGGAATTAGGTCCCAGTTGTCCTATTTTTCTATTACACTCTTAATTAAGTTTTTTTTTTTTAAAGAATCTGGGCAGTAACCCTTTTATTTCTATTGCCTTCAGAATGAAATTGGATGCCATGTTCCATGCCAATGCACCTTTCAGACTTTTAATGCTTTGTCAATAATCTATCCATTAATTTGTCCATCAAAAATCCCTAAGAAGCATTTCATGAGCAACGAAAGCACGAAAACCAACTTTGTGGAAATACTGGTGCTCTGAAAGTGGAACTTCATTTTATTTCAAATTATAGTTGGTCTAGCATACCGCTGATATATATTAATTATAACAATTATTATTATTATTTAGAGGAAGGGTCTTGCTTTGCTGCACAGGCTAGAGTGCAGTGGGGCACAATGATAAATCATTGCAGCTTCAAACTCCTGGGTCCAAGTGATCCTCTCACCTCAGCCTCCTAAGTAACCAGGCCTACAGGTATGCATCACCATACTTGGCTAATTAAAAATGTTTTTTTGTAGAGATGGGATTGCACTCTGCTGTCCAGGCTAATCTTGAACTCTGGGTCTCAAGTGGTTCCCCCATCTTGGCCTTCCAAAATGCTGGGATTTCAAGTATGAGCCACCAGGTTTGGCCCTATTTTATTACTTTCTAATACAGTTGGGATAAAGTGACAGAAGTAGAACTGTATTTGTTTTTTGTTTTTGTTTTTGGTTTTGTTTTTTTGAGACGGAGTTTCGCTCTTGTTACCCAGGCTGGAGTGCAATGGCTCGATCTCGGCTCACCGCAACCTCCGCCTCCTGGGTTCAGGCAATTCTCCTGCTTTGGCCTTCTGAGTAGCTGGGATTACAGGCACACGCCACTGTGCCCAGCTAGTTTTTTGTATTTTTAGTACAGACGGGGTTTCACCATGTTGACCAGGATGGTCTCGATCCCTTGACCTCTTGATCCACCTGCCCCGGCCTCCCAAAGTGCTGGGATTACAGGCGTGAGCCACCGCACCAGGCCCTTGTTTTGTTTTATTTCAGTTTCTACAACTCTAACCTTGTGGCAGTACAAACTCAATTTTACTACTTTGTATGTACTTTCATAGTAGTTTTGCGATCATTTTCTTCCAACTTGGCCCGATAGGTTATACAGAGAAGAGCTTCCCAACTCATGCAGCAAGGCACAATAGATTATAGGCCTTTGAGATTCTGTTTCTCCCTGACCTTGGGGCTGGCATTGTAACACTTAGGGTTTTCACACATGGCTGTCAACAGGCAGGAAAATCCTCAATTATTTACTCCAGCTTGCCTGTAAATCTTATTTTGAAGTGTTATGAAAAAAGCCATAAAGCAATACTACCAACTACAGTAAAGGTTTGCTTACTTTGCACAATCAATATAGATCTGTATCCATTTTCTAGATAAAGTAGATAGCCGATATTTAAAATATATGCCCTTAGACTAAGAATCGTGAAATTTGTGACTATCACTATAGTATGTAATTTTTCTTAATAAAATGTAATAAAATTTAACTGGAAAAATTAAGAAGTCACTTAATGAGTCAACAAATAAAGGACTAAAGATAGTTTTAAAGCTATTGAAATACATTGTGATGAAACATCCAATAAAACAGTATAAATCTCCACATACACACATCACATTTCCATATAGAGCTAATCTGAATTATGTCCAAATGGAACATTTCACTTCCTAAGTTACCTAAGAACTTTCTCTTTCCTGGATAATAACCTAATATAATTTTCTTAACTTTTTCTATTGCCAGAATTAACAGTTGACTTTCTTTTCCACACATTTTCTTCATGTAGAATCAGTTTTTCACCACTGCATAAGTTATTACATATATGGTGGCTACCAGAAAGCTATGTTACCTGGAGTTAGTAGTAGGTAGTAGGCAAGTCTCTTATGAATATCAACATGACTGATTTCTGCACATCACTTTGGTGGGGTACAATTAAAAACTATGGCACAACAAACTGAATCTGCCATGGTTCTCCAGATACGCTAAACAATGGAAATGCTAAATCTTCCAATGAAAATCAGTGTGGCGATTCCTCAAGGCCTTAGAAATAGAAATTCCATTTGACCCAGCAATCCCATTACTGGATTTATATCCAAAGGACTATAAATCATTCTACTATAAGGACACATGCACACGAATGTTCATTGCAGCACTGTACAATAGTGAAGACCTGGAACCAACCCAAATGCCCATCGATGATAGACTGGACTGGGAAAATGTGGCACATATACACCATGGAATATTATGCAGCAATCAGAAATGATGAGTTCGTGTCCTTTGTAGGGACATGGATGAATCTGGAGAACATCATTCTCAGCAAACTGACACAAGAACAGAAAATGAAATACCACATATTCTCACTCATAGGTGGGTGATGAAAAATGAGAACACATGGACACAGGGAAGAGAGTACTACACCCTGAGGTCTACTGGGGGGAATAGAGGAGGGACAGTGGAGGAGGGGGAGCTGGGGAGGGATAGCCTGGGGAGAAATGCCAAATGTGGGTGAAGGGGAGGAAGGCAGCAGAACACACTGCCATGTGTGTACCTATGCAACTATCTTGCATGTTCTGCACATGTACCCCAAAACCTAAAATGCAATTTAAAAAAAAAAGAAAGAAAATCAACTACTGCACTGAATTTTCTCTATGGATACATTTTTCTTCACCTACTAGTAAAACAGAAATGCTGTTTTGTTTTGTTTGGCCTGGAGGTTCAGCTGTTGAAGCTATGAGAAAAAGCTATGTTTGTAAAGAGAAATTAAAAATTGTTCTTTATTGTATATGTTACTGAATCCACTAATGGGGTAATCAAATAAAGTGCCCTCCAGGGGTGAAATGAAAGAACAGTCCATATGCCAATCTATTTATCTCTTCAGTCTACCTCTGATCACATTCTACCTTTTCCTGTCTGCAGACTTAGTTTGTGTGCAGGTCAAATTACCTTCTATTTTAAAAAATATTTTTGCCCTGGCAGGGTTTAGTACTATGACTCAACAACTGGGTTGTTATTAGTTGCCTCCCCTTTAACACCATCCCTTCAGACATAATACAAAAGCAGTATTTACTGATCTTGTTCATAGAAGCAAGTCATCTACATGAGTTACAGCTACACCCTGAGATGCACTTCATCCATACATATGAAAACAGAACTGCCAGAAGATTTCACATTATTGTTTACTTGATGCCCTTTTCAAAAAAATTGTCAAACCAATAATAATAAAGCTTATACTTAAGCAGTACATCTTAGGTAAAATGATGTACATAAATCGGACCTCGAGAATTGAAGATATTTTTCATCTGTTATGGTTTTAAGAAAGCTTTATCTTTGATTTATGTTCAATTGTCAATAGTTCTTCACTGTTTAACTTTGGGGTTTCTGAATCACACACTATCTATACTCCCACTACTGCTAAGCTAAAGTAGTTAATGATTTGTAAAACACTTGTGTGCTTAAAGGTCATCAAAGACTTTTTAAAAATCTGTCCAGCCCTTAAAAAAACACCCTTATTTTACAAATGTAGCTTTCATTTATAGTTACTTTTCACAACAATAAAGCACAGCAACATGTATATGATCAAAGGCAGAATTCCCTATACGTAATAGTAAGAGGAGCTACTGTTCATGATTTAGACAGTAAAATCGTAATTTTATAAGCATTAATGGTCAGCTTTTTAATAAACCTTTCAGGTATGTATTGCATTCCTAATTTACCAGATGAGTTAACTGAGGATTTAGAGTTTTTGATAATATAAGTCTAAGTAATTCAATTTCAGAGAAGAGAGAAGAAATTGGAATCCCGGTATATATGGATGGAAAGCCTATGGTTTTTGTTTTCATATTGTGTTTGCTCATTTGTCCATTTTGTATCATTTTCAGACCCAGGAAGTTACATATCTCAGAGGCTCATGTTTCATTTGCAACAGCTTTCAAAAATGAAAGAACTGGATCCTCCTTTTTCTGCTCCTGGTGCTCATCACAAAACTAACAGGGGTGCTGTCAAACAGACTGCATATTGGGAGGACTACAAGCATGAGTTCTTTGTCCTGAACGAAATCACTGATTCTTACAACTTAAATGGGTTTTGATCTGTTTCCTCTTCCTATGTCAGGACATCCTTGCCCAGTGTGCAGTGAGGGCAGACAGGAGACCACTCATTCATGTCACTCTCTGAAATGAGTCTAGGTAGAATAAGTCAGTTCACCTATCTTCCTAGGCAGTAACAACCAAACCTGGTACTGTTCACTTAAAAACGCTTGCAAATAAACAGTTTTGGAACAGGAGGAACGGGTCCCAACAAGTCTGGTATCTTGTTCGCCTTCCTTGTCTATTCTTTTCTTAAACTTGGACACAGAGCATTTAAGCATCTGCTGTGTGCTAGTCAACTTGCCAAGTGCTGTGGGTCACAAGTACAGTACAAGGAAGAATAAATAACAGTCAAACTATTTTAGAGATAGAGCTGTGCAGGACACAATCAGAAGTTTTCTTAATTCCTACCCCCTGCCTGGTGTTAGTTTGCTGGGGATACCATAACAAAATGGCTTAAACAACAGAATTATTTTTTTTCCCAAAAAATATCTTGAGGCTGAAATTTTAGGACCATAGTGTTGGCAGCATTGTTGGTTCCTCCTGAAGCTTCTCCTCTTGGCTTGGAGACCAGACAGGTGCCTTCTTACTGTACTCCCATATAGCCTTTACTTTGCATGTGCCACGCCTAGTGTCCCTGATAACGGGGCCAGCCTAATTGGATTAGGGTCTCACCCTTCTGACTTCCTATAGAACTTAATTACCTCTTTAAACGCCTTATTTCCAAGTAACTTTGGTGTTAGGGGTTCAACATACGAATTTTGGGAAACACAACCCACCCATAACAATAACCATTACATAAAGGTCTGTAATGTGCAGTGGAAATAAGCTAAAGTGAGTCAGATACCACATGCATGGAGTTAGGAGCATGGATGCTTCAGCCAGCTTGGGTTCAAATCCCAAGTCTGCTACTTCTTTTTTTTTTTTTTTTTTTTCGAGACAGAGTTTCGCTCTTGTTACCCAGGCTGGAGTGCAATGGCGCAATCTCGGCTCACCGCAACCTCCGCCCCCTGGGTTCAGGCAATTCTCCTGCCTCAGCCTCCTGAGTAGCTGGGATTACAGGCACGCGCCACCGTGTCCAGCTAATTTTTTTGTAATTTTTAGTAGAGACGGGGTTTCACCATGTTGACTAGGATGGTCTCGATCTGTTGACCTCGTGATCCACCCGCCTCGGCCTCCCAAAGAAGTCTGCTACTTCTTAATTGTAAAATCATTGGTGAAATTTCTTAATGTTAGAGCTTCATTGGTCAACCTGTTAAACCAGACAATAAGAGTACCTGCCTCCTGGGGTTAGTGTAAATTGCTTTGTATCTCTTATGTTAGTAAGCTGAAATAAAAGTTGGCTAGTGGTGGCTCAGTGGTTTTAAAGATGTTGCTACTCCTCTTTCTCCTCTAGATATAACATAAGAGGAACTGTCAGAATAAAAGGTGAGAGAAAAGACAGAGGAAATCAAATTGTTTAATTGAAAGATATTAACATACACCAAGTTTTCTTAATGATAATCATTTATTATCATGTGAAGATAGGGACCATACAGAAAGACACTTGGATTCCTAAATGTGTTGCTTAATTAGTTATTTTTACAAACCTTTGTTCAGCACTTATTGCTTGTCAGAAAGCGTTCGTGGTATTTTGGAGACAGCAGGGAACCAAATAGGAATTGCTGTTCTAGTGAAGCTTACATTCCAGAATGGATATATACCACCTCCACATTTAACGCTTCAGAAATTGGAGAAAATAAGACACACCCAATAGAAACTATAAAAAAGTCAACTGATAGCGTCTTACAGCAAGTTAATATTAATTTTCTATTAAGTAGCCAGAAAAAAAAAGTGCACAGGACCCATACTAACGCTGCGGCCAGTTAGAAGGGCTTCCCTAAAGGCTGCCCTGATCACTGCGATGCAGGTTTGGGCTTTTCTTATCCTGCGTCCAGGCACCAGGACCAACGTCCCGCCTTGCCCGGCGCTGCGCGTGGAGCGGGAGGGAGCACGGCCCTCGCGTCGGTCGGTCCCGGCTGCGGGGTCGCCGCCAGCCTCGGCCGCGCGTTTCTCCCCGCCCGCGGCGGGTCAACACCGGGGAGGGGTTAGAAGCAGCGCCGCGCGCCGGGAGGCGGAGGCCCGGAGGTCCTGCCTTTGCCTCGCGGCCGGCGGCCGGATCGGCAGGTCCCTGGTCCCGGCGCGGCGCTCGCCCGGAGCGCGGGTGACTTTGTCTTCTGCTGGGTGAGGCCCGGCTCACGTCACCAGTTTGACAGCCTCTCACCCAATCAGAGAGCGGCGCTCCCGGGAGCGAGGGGCGTCACCGGGGCTCTGGCAGATTAGAACTCGCCTCTCCTAGCTCCTCCCCTCAGTCTCATTTAAAGCTCCCACTGGTTTTACTGAAAAATTGAGTGGGCTCAGTTTCTGCAGCGCTTTCTTCCTCTGCAAGATGGTAAGTGAGGAACTGGCGTTAGCTGGTCCGCTGGCAAAACTTGGGTCTCTGAAAGTTAGTAAGCTTTGCATTTGGAATTTATTACACCTTGGGAGCAAGATTTTTCTGCTGCCTGCAATTAAAGAGATCCTCTCTGTTGCCCTGTCTCTCTTTTAGAATCCTCTGTCCTTTCTCTATCTGCTCTCTATCTGCTTTCTCTCTCTCTCCGTCTTGCTCTCTCCCTCTGTTATTTCTACTTTCCTTACTTTCTCCCCAGTTTCTCCCTCCACCTGCACTCACTGTTCATTCTACCTCTTCCTCTAGATGATGTATGTATTTGGAAACACTTGGACATGAACTTGACTAGGAGTATTTGGGGTTTGTTTTCTTCTCAGGTATCAATTGCATAATAGCTTAGTTCTGATTCCAATAAGAACCTCAGGGAAGGAGTCTGCAAACATGCTTTTAAAATAAAAGAAAATTGCGCTTGATAAACTTTTGGCTGAATTTCTTTGGTCTGCACTGCCCAAGCTAGACTTGCTTCAGAACTGGAATTTTTCAAAACTTAATTTACGGAGAACATTAACTAAGTGTGATGAATTGACTTAACTTTTTTTTTTCTTTTTCTCCTTCTTATTTGTTTTCTCTGTTTGTGTTAATGGCCAAAGAAGCCTTCAAATCAACAAAAGACTGTAGTATTCAAAAAGAGTTTTCCCAAAGCTGCGCCTTGCTAAAATGAATGGCTTTTACCTGATTAAACATTGACAAGTAATTTAAAATTGGTGTCCTACAAATTAACCCAGGAAGGCTGCATACCTGCCCCTGCTCAGACATTTGGAAAGAATGTGTGTTTGAGGTTTGAGAAGTGGAGGGGTGTTCGCTGGATGAGAAACAGTGGAGAATACATGCCAGTTAGTGGCAAGATAACTTGGGAGAGGCATTGATTCCTAGTAGTGGACAGCATTACAGCTTGCTGTCTTTGCTAATGAACTTCTTTCAGCTTTGATTATACGTTTACTTGGAGTGACTATGCTCCCGTGCTTAGAATTGGGAGCAAAATTTTTAAATTATCTCAGATAGATAGATAGATGGACTATAAGCCAGCAGCATTTCAGAGGGAGGAGAAAGGGAAGAGTGAGGCAAGTATGGTTCAGAAACTAAAATGAAGAGGTTAGTCTATATTACGTCGTGTCCATTTCAGCTTTAGCATTCTGCGCTCTTTGTGCTTCAGGAGCTTTAGAAATATAATTAAGGTATTTGCTGGAGAGAACCAATTAATTCTTATGTTTCTGAATCATTAAGTAGAATTCTCTTTACTTAGATCTTGGGTAGCCTATTAGATGAGCTAGGCATTGCAACAGAGAATATAACCTGGATATGTACAAATTTCCTCCATTCAATACTAGTCTGTTCTTTGCTCAGAGGGCTTAAGGGAAATTCCAGGTAAACCAAGAAACACATTCTCTTTTAGTAATTATAATTTGGCCATCCCAAAATTAATATGGATCTATATTTAAATACCTTTACTGATTTTTTTCTTTATAATTCACTGCATGTAATTTTGGTATTTCTCCCACCCTTTTTCCCTTCTAAATCTCCATCACCCCATCTCCTGGGACCCCTCACTCCCTCGATACTGAATTTCACAGAACACCATTCTGCCTTGCCAAGACCAGTACTTTGTAGGAGGCCAGAGCTATAATTGCCCGTATTCCACTACAACGTCAGAATCTAGTGTTGACGTTTCCACGGAGACTTGGGTCTCTTTCTGGGCTGCTGGTCTCCTGGACAACAGAGAGCTCCAACAAGCACCACAGGCACAGGGTAAGTTCTGCTCTTCTGCTTCCCTGATAGATCTGGAGCCCTTTTCCATACTCGTGCCTGCAGAGCATCCTGCGCTAGGACTCTAGAACAAGGGACGATATAGAAAATTTAAGTAAACCCAAGGACTCCTGATTTTTATAGCCATAAAACCTGCTGTTTTGTACGTGCCAAATAATGAAAATGGGATTCTTTACCTTCCCACTGGATAGCATGTATTTCTCCCTACACTCTAAAGCTCTTGGAGAGTCCCATCTCACTAAGGGAGTCTGGGTTTGGATTGGTGTGTTTATAAACAACACACCAGCAGACTGTTTTTGGAATGAGGATACCAGTTGGAACATTTCCTTTGGAATCCAGGAAGGTTTCCCTGAGTTTAATAAAAAACTTAGTCTTTTATTTCATAGAGGAAGTTCCATGGAGATTGTCTTAGAAGTGGAAAAAGGGATTCCCTTTTATACACAAAAAAGGCTTCAACTTTGGAAAGAAGTATAGCATTGATGTAAAATCACATATAATTTTGATCTGTGGCTTACTAGCAATATTTATATATATGAAAGAAATATCTGTGTTAAACACTCAAGTTTCTTGAAGAACTCTCAGACACTCCAGAGTTAAATATCCATACTGTTGGTTCTGCTTCATGATTCATGTTATTTTTTTAAAGAAGACACAAACAAAGGAAAACACAATATTAAAAGCATACTTAAATGTCAGGGAGGAAGTTATTGAGTATTAGCTTTGCACTACAAGCAACAGCAGAAACAAAATGCCCAAAAATGTGAACTCAAACTACTTTTGCCATTTATTCCTGTCTCCTTACTCATCATTTCACTTTAATCAAAAGAAACACAAAAAGCACAAATACTTTTTACAAAACAACTACAGTTTCAGAAAGTAAGCAGGGAAAGCATGTAGCCACAAGAGGTTCCCACATTATATATAATGTATCTATTGTCACATTATATATAATAAAGAATGTTGGGCTAGATGCTGTGGCTCATGCCTCTAATCTCAGTATCAACAGTATAACTAGAGAAGGGCAAGAGTCAAAACTATCCCAGATGAACAAAAGAAAGTAAAAATAAACCAGGATAGTATGACCAACCATAGTTTTTTATTGATACGTAGAGCTAACTGTCAAATATGGGGAGAAAAGCACTTTGAAAAAAACATTAAAAAATATACAGATTAGAACAGTTGAAACAGATAAGGCTTGAGTACAGTTTTGAGATTTTCATTAAGGTCTTCAGAGAAGCAACGTCCAAATTGTTTTAAAGTAGGAAGTGCTACCACATGCAATTCTGAATAAATACAGTCCCTTAGATTTGAAACAGGCAGGCAGACCGGCAGAGAAACTGATAGCATCACAGACCAGGATTTAATTGTAGAGCCAAACAGTATTTTATCAAGTGCTAAAGCTTAGAAAATAAGATAAAAACTAGAAAAATATAATGCAGTTGCCATGTTATGCCCAGTGTAGGGGGAGAACAGTAAGTATTTGAACAAATTAGTGACAAAGACTGGACAGTCTTTATTAATTTATCCAGCAGGAATACATATACTAGGCAAGAATGTGACCCCTTACCACTTAAAAAATTTACTTTTTTAATACTTTTGGCATATAGTGTATAAATATTTGTCTCTCAAAGCTTGCTTGCCTTTTCTGAAAACTTTAAATGTTTTGTTTTCCCACGTGGCAGCAGTAGCTGTTTAAGAAAAATAATTGATTTAAAATAGATTTTAAAGTAACAAAGATATAATGGTAAAAGGATCAATGCAACAAGAAGAGCTAACGATCCTAAATATATATGCACCCAATACAGGAACACCCAGGTACATAAGACCTATAAAGAGACTTAGACTCTCTAGACTCCCACACAATTAATAGTGGGAGACTTCAACATCAATATTAGATAGATCAATGAGACAGAAAATTAACAAGGATATTCAAGACTTGAACTCAGATCCGGAACAAGTAAACTTAAACATTTATAGAACTCTCCACTTTGAATACATAAAATATACATTCTTATCAGTATCACATCACACCTACTCACAGGTTTAAATAAAATATTGATCGGCCATTACTAAGCACAATTATTGGCATAAAAGAGGTTTTCAATACGCATTTTTAGAATAAAACAACATTCCTGTT
This sequence comes from Callithrix jacchus, assembly GCF_049354715.1. Lineage (NCBI taxonomy): Eukaryota > Metazoa > Chordata > Mammalia > Primates > Cebidae > Callithrix > Callithrix jacchus. The sequence continues at coordinate 19,801,881 of NC_133516.1, read as the reverse complement.
CTCTCTCCCTCTTTTTCTTCCTCTGTCATCCTCTCCTTCATTCCTTTCTTTCTTTCCCCCTTAAAATAAATAAATAAATAAATTGCTCATGGTCCTAAAGCCAGTAAGTGATCCAAATGATGTCCACCTGACACTAATAGTTTCTTCCACTATAGACTCATTGCTTTGTCAGATTTCCTCTCACTGGAGGGAGGCAATGGAGAATGGGGAAGTGATATTGATACCAGGAAGGACAGAGGGATTAAAGGCTATGGAAATGAATCTGCCAGCTTTCCTTCCTGCATTTCTTAGAGGTTGTTCACATTTAAGAAATGAGCAGGTGGAGGAGGCTGCCTGATTCTAGGGCCATGAATGAATTTGAGTAGGAGATGGAAACAGGTCCACTTGTGTCCAGTGACAAAAGAAAGGGTCAGGAAAAAAAAATAATTGAACCTATTAAATTTTCTGATTTGATCTCATGAGTTTCTTTTTTGCACAGAAACTACAAGATTATTTTGTCAGTTATCTACTTGTATTTTCACAGAATCATTCAGTGACTCAAATTTTCCTCTTCCGGACTTGTGCTCATGGGAAGAGGCTCAGCTCTCCTCTCAGCTTTACAGAAACAAGCAGGTATGTGTAACTCAGAACATTGAGACTGGTCATGTTCTGTGTGATCTATTCTCTACTGTTAATGTAATGCTTTTTTTCTTTCTGGAAATTCATGCTGACTTAGTTAAGAACCAAAGTGAGTGTGTGTTGACACAGAGATCAAAGTTATATGATTAATATCACAGAAAAGAAAAACAACCAAGACCTCTAGAAAGGCCTGCAGTCAAGCTCTCACTTTACACATTTTAGCCATATTACCTCGAATCCTTTTCTTTTTCCTCATTTATGGAATGTGATTTTTTTCCTCTTTTTTTTTTTAATTGCACTTTAGGTTCTGGGATACATGTACATGCAGATCATGCAGGGTTGTTGCATAGGTACTTACATGGCAAGGTGGTTTGCTGCCTCAACCCCCCCATCACCTATATCTGGCATTTCTTCTCATGTTATCCCTCCCCAGTCTCCCCACCCCTCACTGCCCCTCCCCTAGACCCCCACAACAGATCCCAGTGTGTGATGCTCTCCTCCCTGTGTCCATGTGTTCTCATTGTTGAACACCCACCTATGAGTGAGAACATGCGATGTTTGATTTTCTGTTCTTATGTCAATTTGCTGAGAATGATGGTTTCCAGATGCATCCATGTCCCTACAAAGGATGCAAACTCATCATTTTTCATAGCTGCATTGTATTCCATGGTGTATATGTGCCACGTTTTCCCTGTTCAGTCTATCATTGATGGTCATTTGGGTTGGTTCCAGGTCTTTGCTATTGTAAACAGTGCCTCAATGAACATACGTGTGCATGTGTCTTTATAATAGAATGATTTATAATCCTGGAATTGTAATCTTTGTGCTGCTTATCTCAGAGGACATTTGAAAAGATCAAATGATACAATGAGTGTGCTGGTATTTTTAAACAATAAGCATAGCTAATACTTGGAGAAGCGATGGTAATTATAAAATATTTTCCAAAGATTGTTTTCTAATGTTGTGTTAGTTTTGCCCTGAAGTGTAATTTAATTTAGTGGACATACGGACAGATCAGTCTGAGGCTGAAAGAAGCCAACCCATCTCTATTTTTATTTATTTATTTAAAAATGCAAAGAAGGAGTCCAGCAAACTCTTCCTAGACATCATTTTCTATATTTAAACAGTTGCATGAAGCTCATTTTTCTTCATATCTACCTGATTCCCTTGTGATTCCAATTTTAAAAGTCTATTATAATCTCTCCAAATGCTTTGCAATGAATGAAAATTCAGAGCACAAAGCTGAAGAATTAGATGTTAGGGGGATGTAAATTTGATTCAGACCTCTCAGATGAGGGGTCCATGAGATTGTGCTCATACAACAAACAATAATCAGATTTAAGGCAGTTAAGCATCAGTGGCATTATTATAAAGTTACACAGTCAATACAGTGGCGCAGCCTTCACCATTGCCTGTTTTTTTGTAGCTGCAAGATACCCTGGTGCAAAAGGAAGAAGAACTTGCTAGATTACATGAAGAGAATAATCACCTCAGACAATACCTGAATTCTGCTTTGGTTAAATGTCTTGAAGAAAAGGCCAAGGTATGTATGTATCTAGTTTATAAGAACGAAGCAGAGATTTGAAAAAGGAAATGACTTATATAAAACTCCTTGATTAAACAGTGTATCTTGATATGCATTTATAGGATGGATGGTTTTTCTTGAGGAAATATGGCTCTTTCACAAGAATTTTTGTGTATCTTTTCTCTAAAGTACCTAGATTGTAGATATCAGTCATATATTATAAAACAAGTTTCTTAAAAAGCGAAAGGTAGTCAGGGTGGGGGTTGCTGAGACAATCACAGTTAATCAAAAGGCAGAATCAGATAGATGGAATACTGGTATGGGAAGCAGATCAGAAAGACACTCAGTTCTTTTAATTATCTGTTTGACTTTAGACAAATCACTCTGACTTGGATCCTCACTCAACCTCACCTGTAATGGATGGGCTAAAATATCTTTTAAGAATTTTGCTAGATCTAAAATGTCATGAATATTGCTGGAGCCCAAATCTCTTCATTTGGCATGTGTAAATTACATCAGGCAGTTAGGCACATACAATTACATTATCGTTTAATTCACATTTTTTCTACACTTTTAAAATGAGCTATTTCTAACTCAAGGTTAAATAACTTGCCTATAGTCCTTTTTTGTTCATCTTCAGTTCTTTGGCTTTGCAATTTTTTAATCTATTTGACATTATGTTATCACTAATGCTTTAATCATCAATCTTTTCCTTACTTCTAGACAAGCTACATTATCTGATATTATTTGATTTAAATTGATTATGCTTCTTGCTACTCTTGCTAAATAGAGCAGTTCAGAGAATACAAGACACTAGATTTGATGGCTTTGCAATTCAGTTGCCTTTGTTAAAAAGAGAATACATCGTAGTTATTAGCCTGGGCTCCTAACTCCATCCACCATTCCATAAAAGGACACTTATTAATATTACTAAGTGATATTAACTAGGCAGTTTTATCTGTTGGTTTCAATTTTCCAGGATTTAGAATAACATAATAATATATCTCAGAAGTGCTTTGAAAGTTAGTTAAATAGGAAGAAGCAGTGCTGTATAGTGTTTAATCAGAGGATCCCTCTACATTCAGATGGCCTAGGTTTATGTCTAAGCTCAATCATTCTCATAAAGTTATTAATATGTCTGTGCCTTAGTTTCCGCACTAATGAAGATTTTAGTAACATCTATATCCAGTGAGATAATACATCTAATCAACAATTTATAAATTATAGTAAATGATAGCTTATTTATAAATGATAACTTAATAAATGATAATTGCTATTACAGTCATAATAATAGTAACTTGCTGTACAGAAATCTTAAAAATATCATCTGGTCCTCTCAACATTTAAAAAAATTGAGTAAAAAAATATGATTTAGAGTTTTTAGGCAGTAACTTGTCATCATAGATTTTACTTTACAAATAAGCTAATCCAATCAGTCTTACTTGCCTGTGAAGATAAACTTAATCATTTTTTCTAAATAATATAGGTAAGTAGTAAATACATGAAAGAGGTGTAACTTTTAAATATCACTTCCTTAGAAATTGCTCTCATCTGATGAGTTCTCCAAAGCATGTGGAAAATTCAGAAAGGGAAAGAGAAAATCCAAAGAGCAAAGATACTCTCCTGCTGAGATTCCTCATCCCAAAAATGCCAAAAGAAACCTCTCTGGTGAATTTGCTAACTGTGAAGAACAACCTGGGCCCCCTGTGGATCCCTGGGTCCTTCAAACACTTGGGTTAAAAGACCTTGATACCATTGATGACACCTTATCAGCTAACTACAGTGCCCTCTCATCTCGTCCCAGAAGATTTGCCAGCACATTTTCCCAGTTTCCGGATGATGCAGTTGATTATAAAAATGTCCCCAGAGAGGATATGTCAATTGACTATAGAGGTGACAGAACAACCCCCTTGCACAGCGCTGCTACTCATGGAGAAGATTTCCACATCCTTTCTCAACTTTCAAATTCCCCAGCAGATCTGAAAACTCTTCCTTACTATAGTACTAATGTGTCACCCAACAAGACAGAGATGGCATTTTCCACATCCCTGAGCCCTCATTGTAATGTGAAAACTCATTCCTTCCACCAGGGACAAGCCTTTGTGCGTCGAGATGAGGAGGGAGGCTGGAAGTTTACCTGGGTCCCTAAGCAGTCTTAGTGACCCCTCTTTTATCACAAAGCACTGCCATGAACTCTGTTTACAAAGACCTCTCTTGCACTTGAATTTGACTATATGGAACAGAGAAGCTATTGCTTAGACTGTCTCCTGCCACTTTAAATGTTACTCTCAATTACCCACTTAAATCCACACGGAATGGCTTCCACGAATCCATAGTGAAACATATCCTCGCTTCTTTCACCTAAATTTGACTTGTTTACACACCAATACCTGCTATTGATGTTCTCTCTTTGCCCTATACTTGAAAAGGTATTTTCCATTTACTTCTATATTTTTTAAGACCTAGATACATTTTTCCAGTTATAGCCAGTTTAATCTATTTTCATCTTTTAAGTAGTTGAAATATCACAGCCTTTTACTTTTCTCCTTCTTTGTCATTTCTGAAAACTGCCTCTAGAATGAGCCTTATTTTTGCTTCAATTACTTGCCACTGCATGTTCAAATAGCTTAGGGTGGGGTAGAAACAAGTGTCTTTGCCCATCACCGCTACTACTGAAGACATAGTATGGATGTGTATAATGTTATGTTCATGGCAGTTCAAAAAGTTCAGCACCCCATGGTGGCATTGACAGTCTCTTAAAACAACTGTAGCTCCACTAACAAGCAATATCACAGACATACTTTAAAATTACAAAGAACTTAAATTATTTTTAAATGCCTCATGATGTATCAGCTTCTATATGTACCCGGCATTGTTTCTTTAACCAACATGGCTCCAAGAAGAACATTTTGAGGGACTGTGTTAACAAAACTAGTCATCATCTGAAACTACCCAGATGCTGACAAACTCTTACTGCTGAAAACAGACTAGCCTAGTTCAGCCATTGTCTCATTCATTCATTCATTCATTCACATTTTCATTTTTTCATTGATCACTCCACCCAAGATATCTAGAATACCTAATGCCTACTTTGTACCAAGCACAATGCTACATGATGATGATAAAATGCAAGTGATTTAGACACTGTGGCCACCATCATGAGACTTAGACCAATTCATCTGTTATGACTTTGAGAAAATGATTTCCCTTTTGTGAAGGTTTAGTTTCCCAGCTGTAGAATGCAGAAGTTGGACTAGATAATAAGTAATATTCTAAGATTTGAGGGTGGGTCCTATCAGCTTTACTCCAACAAGGCAATTTCAGGTCATTGAAGAAACTAAAGAGAAGTCTTTTGATAGTCACTGCAAGTATCATGTAAGGTGAACTTATGTACAATTAATAATGATGAAAAATATAAGCCATTTGAAGTTAACATTATAAATCATTGCTCTGATCACATCTAGTAAGAGCCCATTTTGCAGTTAACTCAGTCTAACAATGTGAAAATAATTTGCATCAAAAATTGATACATATTAATTTTTTAAATAAGTGTGGATAGATTGAATGTAAATATTGGCATCAAGGACTTAATATTTCTAAATTTGAAACAATATGTTTTTAGTGCTTATGCTAGTTTTCTTCTTTCCCATCTCCCAATATCCCTGTCATTCCCAGAGTAATTTACACATCCTACATGTGCACCTGTGTTTTTTGGACAAATTTCAATTAATGATGAAATCTTCCATGTTGAAACCTGTTCTCATTTTTCTCTTTTCCACAGGTCAATAAGTAACCTTGCACAATCAGTATCTCATAGGTCAAGTGTATCGCTTAGGATTCTTTGTAACAAAGATATGCCTTTCCTTGTTGTTGCTGTTTGGTTGTTGCTTTATTTTGGTGATGTGAACAAAAGGTCTGTTTTATAAAGTTTTGCTACCGCCCATTTTTTAAAATAATTTATGAAGAAGAATCCAATACAGCAGTTAATATTATTATCTGGAGTACTTTAATAAGTAGGACACAATCCATTTTCTGAAAAGTAAAATAAATGAATAAATGAGCCTTTTACATTCTAGTGTCTGTGCCCTGGTTGGTGAAATTTGTCTCTTTTTGAATAAGAGATTTAAAAATCAGAATTATTGTACTTTACTACACTAGGAATTGAGAAAGCAGTATAACTAATTTTGAAAGTCTGCTAATCAAGCTGCAAGAGAAAAATGTATCTGTTAACAAACACTTATTTTTTTATCTTTGTGTGCCTTATCATGTGTCAAGTACCATGAGGATTCACCCAAACTTAGCACAATGCATTTGGTGTACAAAACAAAACCACATAAAATGTCATAGCTTTTGATAGCTTTTAAATGAAACTTAGTTTCAGCCCAGTTTAAAGATATTACAGAACATTAAGGATAAAATGGGATAAGATGTCCTGGCTTATATTATGAATGATATTATGGAAGACAATTACCACATGTTCTTGAAATCATGCCTATAAATATTTAATATCCATTTAAATTATGTATAGAAATTATTTTGTTTATGTTTGAGAAACTAAAAATTCCTTTCACCTGAGTATATGTTTTACTTGTATGGTTTTACCATGTCTCTCTAGTAAACCACAGTTAATATTTTAAGCTATAGTGGGAAATAAAAACTAAGTATTTTGTGATTGTGATAACTATTTTTATGTTATGCTTAACATTCCCTAATAGTAGATTTTCCTCTCCTAGTTTGTTACCTTAATCCTGTGTATTTGCACTTTTTTTGTATGATGTGTATGGTCAGACTAATGTTTTCAGCATTTCGGGCTTAATGGTTCTTTTCCTTCTCTAGGGTACATTGATGAGGCTTTCAAATGTTAAGTGGCTTAGGGTCCTGTGCCTTCTAGGTACACCACTGTCTTAACTGGCCACATATAAAAATTAGAATCCAGTATCATTTTTAAAAATTTGTTAAATTTACCAGTGTCCTCTGATCATCTGAAAATAAATCATACTGTATCTCTTTACTATCTGGGGAAAAAAGGATGTTGTTAAGCTTCAGCTCTGAAGGCGCTGTTCAGCAAGTGAGATTATTTAAGATTTCAGTGATGCTAAACTATAATTTTGAAAAATTTGAGGAAAAAGAACAATATGAATTAATGGAAAAATTTATTTGATTTAATTCAATAAAATGATTTTTAAAAGAAAGTATGACAAATGGATTTAACAACTAACCTGTAGTATAGATGTGGAGAAAAGTATAGAATTAATATATCCAGTGATAATTTTTGATAAATATTACATCTTGCTTGTAAGATCAGGTATATAACTATACCTGTGTTTCACTTTACCAAAAGATTCACATGAGGATAATAGTAAATTCTGATATTTTTCTTTGTATTTCACTAAACCAAATAGAATTGGTTTTCAAGCTACAAATATGTAGTGTGAGTATACTTCTCAACATATTTTTCATATTTTTATCTATATTTTTGTTATATAAACATAACCAGACTTCTGGGTTTAATTCTTGTATCGAATATTCTGGAATTGTGAAATATAATTTAACACACAGTATTTTAAATAATATGATTTCTTTATGATTTGAAATATTTCTAAATATATGTAAGAGTTAATTTTGTAATGAATTTATAGCTAATAAATAATGACAAAAACTTACTTAATTCTACTTTTGGCCCTTATTTTGGAAACAGTTTTTAGAGAATGGAGCAACAAACCAAGAAAAAGGTTTCTGTATCCATTTCTTTTGTAAATTTTGTCACAGAAAAAAAAAGCATGTCATTTTTAAATGTATGAAATAGCAGTATGATTATGAATTGAGGTATTTATTCAACAGATATAGCCTGTTGGGCTCAGCTGAGGATATAAAGATAAAATATGTGTTAAAAATTAACTTGGCAGCTGGGCGCAGTGGTGCATGCCTGTAATCCAGCACTTTGAGAGGCTGAGGCAGAAGGATCATGAGGTCAGGAGTTCAAGATCAGCCTGACCAATATGGTGAAACCCCACCTCTACTAAAAATATAAAAATTAGTTGGGCACATTGGCAGGCACCTGTAATCCCAGCTACTCGGGAGGCTGGGGCAGGAGAATCGCTTGAACCTAGATGGCAGAGGTTGCAGTGAAATGAGATTGTGCCACTGTACTTCAGCCTGGGTGATAAAGTGAGACTCTGTCTCAAACAAACACAAAAAGTAACTTGGCTATAAATGAGAGGAGCATAATTTAAACATGCTTAATCAAAGCAATGGTATAATTGGCTTTCATCATCGATGTTTGTATTTCCAGCATAGTTGGATAAAATGTCAGCAATCTGGTTTGGGATTTCAAGCAAGGCTATGATTAGGAATAGATTATTGAAAGATGTTAAGATAACACTCACCACACAAAAGCATGACAGAAACCAACATGGGACAAGTAAACTTAAAGAGCAATCAACATAAAATATTCTCTAGTTTTGTGACGTTCCGCCTCAAGTGAGTAAAACCTCAGTTAAATGTTCCAGATTGATTTTAGTTATAGCATGAGGAATTATGAAAAGATTAGGGCATCTGCATGTGAAAATTTTAAGCAGGATTATCTTGAGGACACTATATAGGTATATAGCCATATTTTCCTCAGGGAAAGATTAATATCAAGAGACAATGATTTGGTACTTGGATCTGAGGGCAGTAACCTGTATCTACATGGAGATTATCTTGTTACCAGTTATGGATAACCTGGATTTTATTTAGTTTTCTTACAGTATTTTTGTTTCTTTGTTTGTTTTTGGAGAAAACTATGAATAAACTTCACTCACTTTAATCCTTGAATAGGGATGTAATGGATACAGTTTATTTTAAACATATTATCACAATGTGTTTCTTGTCTTTATTGACATTTTAGAGACAAGCGTTCTAAGTGTTATATGGGTCACATTACAATAGTTGAAGCCCGAGATGAACCCTGGTACTGACTGTAGGTCTAACACTCTTTCCACTATTATTGTAGAACTTTCTCCTTTGTTCAGCTAAAACCAAGTTTTTGTCACACAAATAGAAAAGATTTGGCTCACAGATACACAGAAGAGTGAGGAGCAAAATTTATTAGGTGAAAAGGAAAAAGGAAAAATAACTTTCAGCAAAGAGTTCTGCTGGTAGGTTTCCTGCTTATTACATATTGAAATCCCAAGTAACCACACGGGAACTGGAGAAGCCAGGCTCCTCACTCCTGCAAACAGCGCAAACTTCTTCCGGCTCTTCCCTGTCCTCCCAGTACATGGGTGGGCATTACTTAGAAAGAATCAGTCCGGAAAGGGCAGGCTTCTTCCAGAATCAGCGGCCGGGTTTTTCAGCCTTCAGGATGGTTTAGGCTTGAAGGCAGGGTTTCACTGGGGACACGCGGCTGACTCCTGTCTCTATCACTATCACACATAATGGCCATATTTGGCACTGGCCAAATATTGATACAGTCAACAGACTGTTAGAGACTATCACATACCTCAGAGACAGAATCATAAAGTATGGAAGAAGTCTGAAACCTTTGCTTACTTTCTACAGTACGGTATTCTGGTGCTCACGAATCTTATCATTCCTAATAGGGCTTGTTCACAAGAGACCTAATTCATCCTCTATTATTTCAAAAGAAAGAAGTGTATGCATTGAAAACCATTTCAGAAATTTGGAATGAGGAAAGTGGGATGGAAACAGTGGGCTGTCATGGTCAAAAGTATTAACATTCTTCTTAAACAAAAAAAATAAATAAATAAAAAGAGGGAAATAAATCTTTCTCAATTACTGCTACTAATATTAAAGCCTAAAGTAGCAGTGTATACATGATCCTTATGAAAGCCTATCTCTTCCTCTTTTAATACAGAAAATAAATTTTATTCCTGTTCAAGTACTAGCATTACTTCTTCTGTTCTCATTCCTTTTTGGTATAATTCAAAGGGAAAATAAAATGGTGAATAGTCATATTTATAAGCTGACTCATTCTAACACACTGGAGACAGTCTATCCTCACACTTTGGGAATCAGGGGTTAGAACACGACTGATGTTTTTGTTGTTTCTTATGTCGGTGCCAAGTTTATAACCTGAAATAATAAGGCATAGAAAGGGTGTTTCTAGGTAATTTCTCATTTCAAGAGAGTCCTCAATACCAAATGACTAGCCCCTCTGGGATGAGGCCCAACTATCTCAGGAGCTTCAGAAAGATAATGTTCCCTCAGGGGCCTCCAGTTGCTGTGAAGTTGAAAGCAAGAAAAGCTCTGTAATGAGTGTGCACTGAGAATTCAGAATCCTTTGTTATAATCAGGCAAAAGGCAAAACACACCTTCCTTTCATTTTGCTCTCCCAGGATTTTCCATCTTCCAGAAGCCACAGGGTTATTCTTCTTCCACCCCTGGCCCACAGGGAGTCTTGGGTGGAACTTGGAAGTGGCATCTGCACAGTGCCACTTGGGCCCGCCCATTAATAAAACTGTGTGTGCACCCCAGGAATTTCAGCCTCCTTGGGGAATTAAAGCACCATATTGCCAGAGCCTCTACCTTTTCTTCCATTGTTTTTCAGAACTAGTCACACCTAGGCCAACCTGTTGTCCTCCCTCAAAATTTCTACAATAATTGTTAATTAACATGCTGCTTCCTTTTGAAATGATAAAGAATGAATCAGGTTTCTTGGGAGCCATCCTGTTAACAACAATGGTAGTAAATCTGTCTGGTAACCTAGAATAGCCCTGATGAATAGAAATATCCTTTCTATGATCTTGGAATGGGCTTCAAGAAGACTGTTTAATATGTATAATAATTATTAGAATTTATATTTATCAGTTGATCAGATATAGAAATTCCCAGTTCCCTTTCCTACAGTGCAGTGATATTATGAACAAAGAAAGACTGCAGTAAAAAAAGTGGGTTACTTCACTCATAGCCATTAACCCCCAAAATTAATTTAACTTTTCTCGGTCTCAGTGTATCCACCTGTAAAATGGAGATAATAATGTTTGCCCTATATCCTTGCCAGTTTTGTGCGATAATCTTATAACTTTTAAGGACTGTGTATATGTTAATTTCTGTCATGTATCCTCAATCTTTGGCTTCACATACAGTAAAAATACATTTCTATTTAATTCTCAAGTGAAAAGCTTCACATTTAATAAAATGCAACACTATTAAATCAGTTAGATACCTTTACTCATATCACTGGAAGGCAGGGCAATGAAAGAAGAGACAGCAGAGTAATCTGGATTCCCAACATTTTTCATGACAAAATAATTACTGTGGTTGATCAAACATTGCAGAAGTGCAGCAGAAGCTTCTGTACAATGAACTTGGGACAACTTAACTATGTTCCCCACCCACCTCCCAGGCCATGATCTGAGCTACAAGAGGCTGTAGAGTTAGACATCTGACAGTGTGAGCTGAAGTTAGGAGAAAAAGCTGTGAGAAATGGTCAAGGCAAAGCTACGTAAAACTTTTTCAGGTTCCTAGAAAAACCTCACAAATATATCACACCAGGAGCATAACTATATAGTTTATTGTCCAAACTATGACATTTTTAGAGTGGCAAATACTAAACTGAAAGTTATCATGGGGCAATAGATATAACCCTAGGTTACTGTCACCAAACCAAGACGTAAGTCCACAATATGTGGGAAAAACCAGCAGTTTTATTTCTGCCAGATAAAGAACACCAATATCTAGTCATGTTATCCAGGGAAGCAGCAACCATGAGTAAGAATAGGCTAAACGTCATTTTTACTCCATAGATATGTATCCAAATTATAAAAGAAGAAAACAAAGTATGTCAAGAATGGACCTTCTCCTCCATTCTTAAGTGCCTTGAACCACACATTTAACCCACATTAGAAGAAGGAGATCAGTTATAATATTATCACTTCTACCAGTTATAAGATTAACATTTAAAACACATGGATGCTGTTTCATGGACAAAAGTGACCTAACATTTATGATATTTACCTTAAAATAGAAAGTATAATTCAACATGGTAAACCTAAAATCAGGCAAAGGGAAAAATAAAGCCAACTTATCTTCATATTCCAATGAATTGAAGTATCCCAATAAATGGCTCACAAGTGATTGTTGAGAGTGAAAAATTCGTTGGACAAATAAATAGAGTAGGCTTTTTGAGATGAACTGGAGCTCAAATGTACAATAAAACAAATTTGAGTTTCTGTGAACTTCTCTTCAGGAATTATTAGGTGCTTATCAGCAAATCATAAATTACCAGATACATATATCAAAGCCCAAAACTTTAAATTTCCACAAATTATTTCAGTTAAGATATTTGCATATGAATTTACATATTTTTTAGTAAAGCAATGTTAAAAATGTGCAATAAAATTTTATGTATACACAGGGATATATGAATCTGTATATATATAATATCAAACAGTAATTTTATGATTACCTTTTTCATAAGAAAGCTATCATCATTTTAGGTTATTAAAATTTTTCTGCAACATAATTTTCAATTAAAGCATGGTATGACTATTTTGTAAAGGTACTAGAACATATTTAACTAATTACCTCTTCATATGAAGGTTATTTCCAACTTTCTTTTTCCTTTACCTTCCTTCCTCCCTCCCTCCCTCCTTTCCTTCCTTTCTCTCTCTCTCTCTCTCTCTCTCTCTCTCTCTCTCTCTCTCTCTCTCTCTCTCTCTCTCTCTCTTTCTCTCTGTCTTTCTCTCTTTCTTTCAATGGGGTCTCACTCTGTCACCCAGTGATGCAATCTTGTCTCACTGCAATCTTCAACTTCTGGGTTCAGGTGATCCTCCCACCTTCACCTCCCAAGTAGCTGGGACCACAGGTGTGTGCCACCACATCTGGCTATATTTGTGTCTTTTTGGCAGAGATTGGTTTTTGCCATGTTGTCAAGGCTTGTCTCGAATGCTGAGCTCAGGCAATCCACTCCTCTTGGCCTCCCAAAGTGCTGAGATTACAGGCATGAGCCACAGCATCTAGCCCAACATTCTTTATTATATATAATGTAAAAATAGATACATTATACATAATGTGGGAACCTCTTGTGGCTACACACTTTCCCTGCTTATTTTCTGAAACTGTAGTTGTTTTGTAAAAATATTTATGCTTTTCGGTATTTTTGGGTTTTTTTTTTGTACTTTTAGTAGACACAAGCTTTCACCATATTGGCCAGGATGGTCTTGATCTCCCGACCTCGTAATCTGCCCGCCTCAGCCTCCCACAGTGCTGGGATTACAGGCGTGAAGCACCACTCTTGGCAAGTATTTACACTTTTAAGAGTTTCACGATGGCTCACGTCTGTAATCCAAGCACTTTGGGAGGCCAAAGTGGGTGGATAACTTGAGGTCAGGAGTTCGAGACCAGCCTGGCCAACGTGGTGAAACCCCGTTTCCACTAAAAACAAAAATTAGCCAGGTGTTGTGGCGCATGCCTGTAATCCCAGCTACTTGGGAGGCTGATGTATGACAATCGCTTGAACCCGGAAAACAGAGGTTGCAGTGACCAGGGAGCATGGCTGCACTCCAGCCTGGGAGATAGAGTGAGACTCAGTCTCAAAACCAAAAAGTTTCAAAATAAAGAGCAAAAGACAAAAAATAAAATAGCCTAAACCTTATCATTCTCTTTGTTTGTTTTCACACTGCTATGAAGAACTACCTGAGACTCCTAATTTATGAAGAGAAGAGGTTTAATTGACTCACAGTTCTGTGGTTACCTAGTCTCACTCAGGTAGTTCTTTATGCAAGTGTGAGAATTAACTAATGCACTGCCTTTGAATAATTGTTGCCTCATGATGCAAAATCTTACATTTGATATTAACACATCTGCAAACCGGAATTTGGTATAGCTCTCATGTATTAAAATAAAACCCAGGAAAACTCTGCAAATAAAACTCAAGAATATTCTGGTGGACATATGAATTTTCAGGCATTTATTTGGAAGTTTGAGTTAATAAAATTACTGCAGTCAACAGGATTAACAACTAATTGCTTTTTTTTTTTTTGCTGAAAAATTGTCTTTGAGTTTTCTAAGCTCTCTGGTCAATTCTGTCAATTGATGAGTCATGAATTTTGAGTTGAGTGGTTAACTTTGCAAATAATGTACATTATTTTCTCATTATAGATATAATCCATACTCATTTTATCCAAGGACCATATTTTTTTGGGTAATTTATTATCGAAGGCAGAGGGAATTTATCAATCCCTACTTTTCCTCTTTTTTTCCTCCAAATAGTGCAAACAGCAGCGATTTTTGTTAAGCATATTCAAATTATTTTATATATTTGAATACTTTAATGTTTCTCTTTGTGCTTTCTTTATTTGCTTATAAGATCATAATGTTATTGCTAATCTAGAAATCTGATGCAATGTCTGCATTTTCTGTCACTCATTCCATCATAATGGGCAGATTTATTTTTATAATTTTGGCAAAATAGAGACTGCCAAAAAGTTACTTTTATGCAAAATATTGATAAATGCTTTTTCTGATCATTGTTAAATTATGGTTTATAAAGAACTTCCTAATAACATATTTTTCCATGATAGCATATTGTATTGTGAAATATGCATACAAATTTAGAAACTTTATATATCCTCATATATAAAGAAAAATCAATTATGAAATATGCATTAAATTATTAAAAATTGCACCTTCATCATATGAAATAATTTAATTTTACAAGTGTTGCACTCTGCTTATGGGATAGCTGTGCTCTGTGGGAGCGGTCATGGAGTTGTAACACTTCAGGAGCTATGACACCACCACTTCAGTAAAGCTGTTTTCTTATACCCCCCCCAAAAAAAAAACACAAAAAACAAGTGTATATATAGATAAAGCAAAAAGTGAAAACTAGGTAAACTAGAAAAAGTGTTTGGGTTGGGGAGCAATAGAGGAAAAGAGAATTTGGGATGACAGTTTTTCCCTGTCATCATTTATATTTTTGCTAATATCAAAATCAAAACAATTTCTAGAAAAGCTAAAGAGAGATAATAACCAAAGATAATTGCCAGAAGTCATGGTGATAAATCTGTGATGAATTTCTATCTTCCTAAAGCAATGAATCATCAAATATGTGCAATGGAAAAAGAAAAAAGAAAAAAGAAAAAAAGCTTATTACTATGTTAAACGTTAAACATATTTAAACAACAAATACTCAAGACATTTTATTTCTAAATGTAATTATTATATTTAAGCCAGGAGAAGTAACCATTCCAGATTCTTATTTGCTCAAATTGTTCTATTAATTGCCCAATTATGCAGTATTAGTTCTTCATTAGTTTTGAATAAAACAATACACTACCTAATTTTGAGACTTTTATTTTTTAAGTTTTAAATCTTACTTTTCAAATTGGCAAAAATTAAGCATGATAATGTACAGGAATGTGGAGAAATATTATCAAGAAATGTAGAGAAAGATGTCCTTTTATACACTGCTGTAGGAAACGCAATCTTGTACTGTTAATTGATTAAAGCAAAAAAGCAGACAGTGTCTATAATACACAATGATTAAATACCTATGTTTGTAGGTATGTGAACAATTTTGTGTGGATAAAAAATGTGGGATGAGATATAACTTTGCGAAGTGAAAAGGAGTGGAGTTTGCTGTGGGAGGGAGCCTGGGACACAATTTCCTTCGAGAATTATAAAGGTAAAGCAGGGCAGAAACCTTTATGCCATTATGTCATTGCCACTCAGCTTACTTTTTTTAGGGTGCACCTGCTGTCCAAGGCTTTAACCGAAATAGAGAGGAGAATATAACAAATACATGACAACCTGCTTTTTCTTTTCTCTTCTAGCTTGTCTATGATCAAGTTCCACAACCCCATCTAGGAAATCATTTTATGTCTATGAAGTGTGACTCTCTATTATTATATTTCTGTAATACTGTGTTCAACATCATGGCTGAATTTTAACATTTTATCCTTTGTGCAACTACTGTAACAGTTTTAACCTTACTACCATGCCAGAGATGGATGGCTCAGCTTGTCCAGGGACAAAGACATATACATAAAATATGAAAGAGAAAAGCATTTTACCACATCAATAACATTAATTGTATTGAATATGAAAGAACTAAGAATCTGTTTGTTCCAATGTTTTTATCCCATGGATTTTAAATTTAATTAATAGGCTTCGGAGTGTGTTATGACCAACATTTTTGAGGAATGCTGAAATAATTAATAATTTTAGAAGTATTTAGCCCCAAACTTTACAAAGGCTAATTAAAGCAGACTTTAATATTATGCCTAGATGCAATGCAAATGTAAGATAATCAGTTGTTAGGTTCCCCAAAAAACTTGTATATTGCACTATTTAGAATAGATACTCATTTTCTACTTAACAGTAATATGGCTTTAGGCAGATTATTAACCTCTTTAGAACTTTGCCTCACTTGTAATATTGGCAACATTATAGTGCCCAACTCAAATTTTGACACAATGATTGAATGAGTTACACTGAAATATTTAGAACTAGTCCTGACGCATACTAGGTAATATGCAGAAATATTAATTATTGATAGCACTACTATTGTAATCATCTATAAAGAAGAGCATCAAGATAGAATAAGAAAGCTTGGAAATGAAAATTATGAGAACGGAAAATATTTTCAAAATTACATAGGTCAACTGAATATAGTTTCTGTAAAAAAAGTACAAACAGAAAGTAGGTAGTTTAGCAAGTGAAGAGACTCTGAGAGTGGAAATTGGGGCCAATCAAGTTGTGATGACTCTTCAACGTGGTATTGTTTTGCTTTTGAATTGGTTTTTTTCTCTGTAATTATTGTTGCCATCAATATATATTGGACCCAAAGGCATATTCTTTACTTAAATGTATGATCTCTGATAAGACTCTTGTTTCCCTTAGCATTGTGAGAGAAAGATAACCATTTATTTTTATAAAACTTTAGCATATTTTTAAATAACATATGCTATGTGATACATATTAGAAAACAAAATTAAACACATAGAGCAACTAGAATCCCAAAACTACTCTGCACATTTCAGTATACTTCTGTATATTTTTAACATTTTTAATACACATTTATGTGGAGAAAAGCAAAGATGATACATATTCTTAAAAATACACATTTATATGGGAAGCAAGGATGAAAAGTATACTGGAATGTGCATAGTGGCTTTGGGAACTGCTGATTTTCTTTTCTTTTTGTTGTATAAAATTTCAAACATGTCTAAAAATAGATAAAATCCTTTGTGAGCCCCATGTACTTCAACAATTATCAACATTTACACATCTTGTTTGATCTGTTCAGAACTACTACTATACTATGATTACCGTTTTGGGTTTTTAAAAACAGGCATAGAATATGCAATTTCACCCAAATCACTGTAATATAAATATTCAACAAATAAGAACTTTATAAGTAACCACTATGTCCTTATCACATCTAACAAAATTAACATTAATTCTTAATATAATATTTACTTCTTACTAAAACATTTTGTTTTATAAGACTCTTTTATTCTGTAAAAGCCAAACTTATTTAATATTTTTCTATATAGCATTGATTTGTTAAATAAACTGGCCATTTGTTGTAAAGAACTGACTAGTTTTTGAATATGTAAATTCATTATGCATATTTTCATATCAACATATATAACTATTCTTGTGTTATGACTTCATTGTGTGGTATTTTATTATACATTGAAACTCTTAAAATTATTGATAATCCCAAGATAGAACACAAAGAAGAGTAAAATAACTTGGTTTACAGCACACATATTTCTTATCTTTCTGTGGTTATCCTTTTTCAATATTTCTAGTGTGTGTTGTTTTAATTTATTTCAATATATAAAATCTGGAAACAAGGGAAAGAAAGAGAATATGAGAGAGAGTGAGAGAAAAGAAAGGCACTCCACTGTCTTTTATTTTATGTAGACTAGATTACTTAGTCTTAGCACTAAGGTTGTATGTCTATGTGAATGGTACCACTTTAATATGTACCATTCAGAAATTCCTTCCTAAACATTTTAACTCTTATGTGAGTAAGATTTAAAAGATTTTATTTCTATAAGCAAACTGGAAAGCATTAACTATCTAGTCCAAGGAGGCGCATTTCTTCTGTGATTTATTAATAACTTCATTCTTCAGGAAGGATCGTAAGTCATTTCAATGAGGAAGGATATGCCTCTGTAAGCAGTTTAACAGATTGTCAGTCCTGATCATAACATCATATACTTTGATCACATTACTTTCATAGGACAATAATATACATGCAACTATAGTATCATTGGTATTACTATCACTTGTTGCTTTATTTTATGAAACAAAAAAAATTTAGCTCCAGAATTTTAATATTACTTTGTTCAATTTACATGAAAAAAAACTAGATATAGATCACTGGTCTCCTAATAACTTCCATTAAATAATCTATTGTATCAAAAATGTCATTTTTATCAGACATATTTACAATGATAAAAAGGACTTTATTTCATGGACAAATTTGTAATAGGAAAAGAAATTACTTCAGCACAGGTATTTGTCCCTGGACAATGGGAGATATTCCCATTTGGATTAGATAATTTTTTAATGTTCTCTTCAGCCCTAGGGCTCTATGATTGATTAGTTATTTTAAAAGCATGCTTATTAAAGTAAGACGATCTGAATACTTTAGTCGATACTAACAAAATGATTACAGTTGGTTGTTACATCTCTTTGCTACTCACTTTTTTTTTTTTTTCTTTTTGAGTTGAAGTTTTGCTCTTGTCACCCTGGCTGGAGTGCAATCACGTGATTTTCAGTCCCCGTACCCTCCGCCTCTCAGGGTCAAGCGATTCTTCTGTCTCAGCCTCTTGGCGATTCACTCCTGAGCATGTATTTATTGCTCTGAAGAAGCAATAATTGTCCTGTGGAATCCAAGGTGCCCAAAGTGAACAGAAACATCCTCCATCACATTGCTCTGGCCAAGGTGCTGAAACCGGTCCTTAAAAATACATTCCAAGTATCAAACGACTTATGTAAGTACTGATTGTTTTCTACCGTATTGTTAATTACACTCGAACAAAATACTTCTCACGATCCTCAAAATGTATCTTAAGATTTCTACACCCTAAAAGGTAGGCAACTGTAACAAAAATTATAGCGAACGCTAATCATTAAAATGACATTGTAGCCTATTTTTAAAAAAATTGAATGTCTAATGGGACCTAATCAAACTCCACAGCTTCTGCACGGCAAAAGAAACAGTCACTAGAGTGGATCGGCAACCAACAGAATGGGAAAA
Organism: Callithrix jacchus; assembly: GCF_049354715.1. NCBI lineage: Eukaryota > Metazoa > Chordata > Mammalia > Primates > Cebidae > Callithrix > Callithrix jacchus. The sequence goes on along the minus strand of NC_133516.1, from coordinate 19,782,514 downwards.
AATTTTCGCAGTCTACCCATCTGACAAAGGGCTGATATCCAGAATTTACAAAGAACCCAAGCAGATTTACAGGAAAAAAACAAACAAGCCCATTCAAAAGTGGGCAAAGGATATGAACAGATACTTTACGAAAGAAGACATATATGAGGCCAACAATCATATGAAAAAATGCTCATCGTCACTGGTCATCAGAGAGATGCAAATCAAAACCACATTGAGATACCATCTCACGCCAGTTAGAATGGCGATCATTAAAAAATCTGGAGACAACAGATGCTGGAGAGGATGTGGAGAAAAAGGAACACTTTTACACTGTTGGTGGGAGTGTAAATTAGTTCAACCATTGTGGAAGACAGTGTGGTGATTCCTCAAGGCCTTAGAAATAGAAATTCCATTTGACCCAGCAATCCCATTACTGGGTATATATCCAAAAGACTATAAATCGTTCTACTATAAGGACACATGTACACGAATGTTCATTGCAGCACTGTTTACAATAGCAAAGACCTGGAATCAACCAAAATGCCCATTGATAATAGACTGGATTGGAAAAATGTGGCACATATACACCATGGAATATTATGCAGCAATCAGAAATGATGAGTTTATGTCGTTTGTAGGGACATGGATGAATCTGGAGAACATCATCCTCAGCAAACTGACACAAGAACAGAAAATGAAACACCGCATATTCTCACTCATAGGTGGGTGATGAAAAATGAGAACACATGGACACAGAAAGGGGAGTACTAAACACTGGGGTCTATTGGGGGGAAAAGGGGAGGGCCAGTGGGAGGGGGAGGTGGGGAGGGATAGCCTGGGGAGAAATGCCAAATGTGGGTGAAGGGGAGAAGAAAAGCAAAGCACACTGCCATGTGTGTACCTACGCAACTGTCTTGCATGCTCTGCTCATGTACCCCAAAACCTATAATCCAATAAAAAATTAAAAAAAAAAAAAAAAAAACTTAGAGGACACTTTCTGCTGGTTTATTAACAATGGTCATTAAAGACTATAAAACAAAGATATCCATGCAACATGAATTAAAAATAAATACTTTCTGTCTTTAAATTATAATTAGTGTAATCTTGATGTCATTATAAAAAGGAGAGGTTATAATAAATATATGAAAGTATATTGTGCTGTGTTTTCTCAGTTTTTTTATTTACTGAATTTAGGTTTCAGATTTAGGAGGGAGACAAGGATTGATTTACTTCTGTGTCACTATATTTGCTCTACCTGAAATTTCACTTCTCTCAAATTCTATTAAAATATTTTCTTGGTTCAGTTTAGTTACATAGGTAAATTTGTGTCATGGGGGTTTGTTGCACAGATTATTTCATCACCCAGGTATTAAACCTGGTACCCATTAGTTATTTTTCCTGATCCTCTCCCTCTTTCCACCCTCAACTCTCCAATAAGCCCCATTGTATGTTGTTCCTCTTTATGTGTCCACCTGTTCTTATCATTTAGCATACACTCATAAGGAGAACATGCAGTATTTGGTTTTCTGATCCTTTGTTAGTTTGCTAAGAATAATGGCCTACAGCTCCATCCATGACCCTGCAAAGGTTGTGATCTCATAAATTTTATGGCAGCAGAATATTCAATGGTGTATATGCACTGCATTTTCTCTGTCCAGTCTATCATTGATGGGCATTTAGGTTGATTCTACATCTTTGCAATTGTTAATAGAGTTGCAATGAACACATAGGTGCTTATGTCTTTATGGCAGAATGATTTCTATTTCTTTGGGTATATAGAGTAATGAGATTGCTGAATCAAATGGTATTTTTATATTTAGGTTCTTGGGGAATCACCACACTGTTTTCCACAATGGTTGAACTAATTTACACTCCCATCAACACTATGTAAGTGTTCCTTTTTCTCCACAACTCCACCAGTATCTGGTTTTTTTTTTTTCCTTTTAAAAACAGCCACTCTGAGTGGTGAGAGATGGTATCTTATTGTGGTGTAATTTGCGTTGCTGTAATGATCAGCAATATTGAGCTATTTTTCATATGATTGTGGGTTGCATGTATGTCTTCTTTTGAAAAGTGTCTGTTCTTTATGCACTTTTTAAATGTTTTTTTAAAATGTAAGTTTGTTTAAGTCCTTATAGATGATGGATATTAGACCCTTGTCAGGTCATAGTTTGCAAAACTTTTTTCCCACTCTTTAGGTTGTCTGTTTATTCTATTGATAGTTTATTTTCGCTGTGCAAAAGCTCTTTAGTTTAATTAGAACGCATTTGTCAATTTTTGTTTTTGTTGAAATTGCTTTTTACATTTTTATCAGGAAAGCTTTTCCCTTGCTTATGTCCTGAATGGCATGCCTAGATTTTGTTTTATGGTTTTAAGTTTTGGATTTTACATTTAAGTTTCTAATTCATCTTGAATTATTTTTCATATATGGTATAAGGGGTCCAGTTTTTATCTTCTGCTATGGCTAGCCAGTTATCTCAGCACCATTTACTGAATAGGCAATAATTTCTTCATTGCTTGTTTTTGTCAGGTTTATCAAAGATCAGATAGTTTTAAGTTTGTGATCTTATTTCTAGGTTCTCTATTCTGTTGCATTGGTCCATGTGTCTGTTTTTGTACCAATACCATGCTGTTTTGGTTACTATAGCCCTATAGTATACTTTGAAGTCAGGTAGTGTGATGCCTCCAGTTTGTTCTTTTTGCTTAGAATTGCCTTGGTTACTTGGACTCTTTTTTGGTTTCATATGAATTTTTAAATAGTTTTTTTCTAGTTATTTGAAGAATGCCATTGGTAGTTTAATAGGCATAGCATTGAATCTATAAATTGCTTTGGGAACCATGGCCATTTTAATGATATTGAGTCTTCTTATCTTTGAACATGGAATGTTTTTTTCATTTGTTGATGTCTTCTCTTATTTATTTAAACAGTGGTTTGTAGTTCTCCTTGTAGTGATCTTTCACCTCCTTAATTAGCTGTATTTCTAGGTATTATATTCTTCTTGTAGCAATTGCGAATAATAGGTCATTCTGATTTTGCTCTTGTCTTGATTATTGTTGGTGTGTAGAAATACTAGTGATTTCTGCATATTTAGTTTGTATTCTGAGACTTTTCTGAAGTTATTTATCACCCTTAGAAGCTTTGGGGCTGAGTCTGTGGAGTGTTCTAGCTGCAGGATGATGTTTTCTGCAAACAGGGCTAGCTTGACTTCTTCTCCACCTATTTGGATGTCCTTTATTTTTCTCTCTTGCCTGATTAGCCTGACCAAAACTTCCAATACTACAATGAATAGGAGTGGCGAGAGAGGGCACCCTTGTCTTTGACAGTTTTCAAGGGGAATGCTTCCAGCTTTTGCCAATTCAGTATGATATTGGCTGTGAGTTTATCATATATGCCTCTTATTATTTTGAGGTATATTCCTTTAATACATAGTTTATTGAGAGTTTTTAACATGTTTGTTGAATTTTATCAAAAGCCTTTTCTGTTTTTATTGAGATAATCATATGGTTTTTCTCTTCAGTTCTGTTTATGGGATGAATCACATTTATTAATATGTGTATGTTGAATCTTGCCTCCCAAGGAGAAAGCCTACTTAATTATGATATATAAAATTTTTGATGTGCTCCTGTATTCAGTTTCCATTATTTTATTGAGGATTCTTACATCAATATTAATTAAAAATATTGAAAATTTTCTATCCCGAATGTCTCTTCTTATTATTTGCATGGCTTACCATCTGTCATTAAATGCATTTGACATATATATCTTAAGGGGCACAAATCAGTTCCATGGCTGGTCATTCAACTAATATACTGTTGAATATACATTTGTATATCATCCACTCAGTAAAATTATGTAGTAACTACCATGTACAAGGCTAAATTGTGGGAAAAGGAATGAAAAAATTAGTTGAGGATAAGACAATTACAAATGTATATAATATATATGTTTTTAAGTGATACATTCCAGAAGAGAATTAAAGAATAGAAGCATGAAGATTAAAAGTTGAAAGGACTTACTTTTAGCATGGGAGAGGTAGTCATGAGATAAATATGAAGACTGAAAAGGTAACAATTGATCTAGACCATGAAGAATTCTTAAAATTTTGAATAATGGAGCCCAGAAAAACATTTGAGATAAAAAAAAAATATTGAGATCAAAATAATACAGGAATAAATTTAGGGTGCATTAAGTAAATAAATGGTAAATAAAATTGAAAAATTCAATATTAATAAATTACATAGAGACTCCTATTCATCCAGAAAAAAAAGTTACTGCATTTAAACTCACTCTTTAGAAAATAGGGATGCATGCAGACTTATGAACAAAAGACTTACCTGCTTGCAATTAAGTTTTAGGAAGATAAATATAGCGATAAATGAAGGACAGCAATGAGAAGGAAGTGGAACAGGGGACTTTGTGTATACCCTGCATTGGGTGGGGTAATAGAGAGGAAAGTCAAAAAAGAATCATATGGCTTTGTCTACAACTCCTCTAATTTCTGCAAAGAATTAAATTTATACTAATCATAATTTTCAAATAAGCTAAAATTATATTTCTATCATTGTAGTTATTTAATATAATGTTAATTGGGTTCTCAATATAGGATGTTCAATATTCTCAGTTTAGTAAATAAATATATTCATAATACATTCCATTATCTTCAAGGAGTTTATATTCTAGTTTGGGACACAGACATGCAAACATGAAAGGGGTTCTGAGTGGTGTAAAACATACAATATTCCTGGTAAAGCACTCTGTGAGCTTCTCAGCTGTACTTGCTTCAATGTTAAGTTTATCCCACCTGGGAACAACCCCCCTCTTCCATATTCTGGTTGATCTTTGGCCTTTTTTTCTGGAGAAACCTGTAAGAATAATTTTAATGTGACTAACAACAGTACTTACGTGGCAGTTCATCTCGAGACTACAAGTGATACTCACTCTTTTTGTTCATAATCCATTCTAGATGCACTTAACTTCAACTAACACCTCTGCTTGTCTAGGTAACTTATGTGGTAGTGACAGAAGCAACAACCCTGTTGTAGTCTGAGACCCTCGTCACCCTGATCTTTTCAGGCTGTGTCTTATGCACTTGTCTATTTACCATCAAATTGTGCAAAACAATACTATGAATTGCCCCAGTGAGTCAAATAAATGCCAAGCATTTCCTCCTTTTCAGGATATGCAGTATCATATTGTAACAGTAGCCAATCATCCTCCTGATGACCAGGATCAACTACACATGCCAGTGTAATGATCCTTTTCCTCATCTGCTACTCTCTTGACATAAAGAGCCCAATTGACTTGGTGGCAATTTTAGCTTAAAGCTCTATGGGACTTTTACTGTGGTCCTGGTTCAAGAGTTTCTCCCCAGGAATAGGACAACTAGGTCAAGGAGAAAAAGGCAAAAATTCTCCAAGTGAGTTAATGGAATGAGAGTAAGTGGGGTCATGCTTATCTCCTATCTTTGATATGGGAATCACATATTCTATGTAATGGGTGTAGTATCATAAAATGGTCATTTATTTAGGGTGCAAACCCCATCCTGGAGGAGAGTATATCATTTTTATAGACTGTCATGTCCAAGTTGGTGCCTTATCTGCATCTACTATATCAAGTTGGCAGATTTAGGATTGGAAGGTATGTGATATGCCCACTTCCATACTTTTATTGGCAAAAAGTAGCTTCCTTGTTCTGAGATGGTATCATGCAGTAACATAAGTGGTACATCAAAAACTCTGTAAATTTTTAAATAGTGCTGTTGGCAAAAACGCTGAGAATTCAAAGACAGTCCTATTCTTCAATATTTGTCTATTTCACTCAAAATGAATTGCTGTTCCTTTCTGATGTAAGGGGTTCATTGTAGACATCTTGAAATAAAATAACTGATTGATCTTCTTAAGAAATGGGGCAGGGTCATGTAGTCTCTGTTGATAGCAGATTGATATTAAGCAACAGCTATAAATTTGAAGCCCATATTTCTAGGTATATGATACTCTAAGTTTCCATCTCCACCATCAAGCCTCCTCCACTTATGTTTCCATTGTGATGCACTGCAGTGTTGATGAGACTGCTACAATGGTAGATTTCTTCTGATGAAAGTTAACTTGTAATACAAAAAGAAAAAAAACTCACAAACTTTCGCACATCATGTCCACTCCTATAGAGAGGTTTCGGTGTATTACTTTGTCTAGGAATGTGGATGAGGAACAGATTCAGAGCTTTTCACTTTACCTTCCCCACTTGTATTAGTTTGTTTTCATGCTGCTATAAAGAAATACCAGGGGAGGGACTCAAGATGGTGCGGTGAGAACAACCCAGGATTGAAGCTCTCAGTGAACACACGGAGGCTGCTATAAGTGCACTCCAGACAAGCAGGGCATGGAGTGGACCTCAGCAGTCGTACAGTGGAGGGACTAGACTGGTAGAAGGAAAACCAAATAACAGAAATACTTCATCATCAACAATCTGGGCGTCCACTCAGAGACCCAATTGAAAAGTCAGCAACTACTCAGACAACAGGTGGATAAATCCACAAAGATGCGAAGAAACCAGCACAAGAAGGAGGAAAACACCCGAAACCAGAACACCTTACCTCCTAGAAAGGACCAAAACTCCTCACCAGCAAGGGAACAAAGCTGGAAAGAGAATGACGGTGATAAAATGATGGAATTAGACTTCAGAAGGTGGATAATGAGAAACTTTTGTGAGCTAAAAGAATATGTTTTAAATCAATGCAAAGAAACTAAGAACCTTGAAAAAAGATTTGAAAAAAGATTCGAGAAAATGATAACAAGAATGGATAACTTAGGAATACGAATGAATTAAAGGAGCTTAAAAACACAATACGAGAACTTTGTGAAGCATGCACAAGTTTCAACAGCCGAACTGACCAAGCAGAAGAAAGAATATCAGAAGTCGAAGATCAACTCAATGAAATAAAACGAGAAACCAAGATCAGAGAAAAATGCGCGAAAAGAAATGAACAAAGTCTCCAAAAAATGTGGGACTATGTGAAGAGACCTAATGTACATTTGATAGGTGTACCAGAATGTGAAGAAGAGAATGAATCCAAGCTGGAAAATACTCTTCAGGACATCATCCAGGAAAATTTCCCCAACCTAGCAATACAGGCCAACACTCAAATGTAGGAAATACAGAGAACATCACAAAGATATTCCGCAAGAAGAGCAACCCCAAGGCACATAATTGTCAGATTCAACAGGGTTGAAATAAAGGAGAAAATACTAAGGGCAGCCAGAGAGAAAGGTCGGGTCACCCACAAAGGGAAGCCCATCAGACTCACAGCAGATCTCTTGGCAGAAACACTACAAGCCAGAAGAGAATGGGAGCTAATATTCAACATCCTTAAACAAAAGAACTTTCAACCCAGAATTTCATATCCAGCCAAAGTGAGCTTCATAAGTGAAGGAAAAATAAAATTCTTTGCAAACAAGCAAGTACTCAGAGATTTTGTCACCACCAGGCCTGCTTTACAAGAGCTCCTGAAAGAGGCACTACACATAGAAAGGATCAACCAGTACCAGCCATTCCAAAATCACACTAAATGCTAAAGAGCATCAACATAATGAAGATTCTACAACAACTAACAGGCAAAAGAGCCAGCTAGCATCAAAATGGCAGTATCGAATTCACACATAACAATATTAACCCTAAATGCAAATGGGCTAAATGCACCAATCAAAAGACACAGACTGGCAAATTGGATAAAAATCCAAAACCCATCAGTGTGCTGTATCCAGGAAACCCATCTCACATGCAAGGATACACAAAGGCTCAAAATAAAGGAATGGAGGAAGATTTACCAAGCAAATGGAAAGCAAAAGAAAGCAGGAGTTGCAATTCTCATCTCTGATAAAATAGACTTTAAAGCAACAAAGATCAAAAGAGACAAAGAAGGCCATTACATAATGGTAAAAGGATCGATACAACAAGAAGAGCTAACGATCCTAAACATATATGGACCCAATGCAGGAGCAACCAGATACATAAGGCAAGTTCTTAACAACTTACAAAGAGATTTAGACTCCCACACAATAATAGTGGGAGACTTTAACACTCCACTGTCAATATTAGACAGATCAACCAGACAGAAAATCAGCAAGGATATCCAGGACTTGAACTCAGACCTGGAGCAAGCAAACCTGATAGACATTTACAGAACTCTCCACCCCAAATCCACAGAATATACATTCTTCTCAGCACCACATCACACCTGCTCTAAAATTGACCACATAATTGGAAGTAAAGCACTGTTCAGCAAATGCAAAACAACTGAAATCATAACAAACAGCCTCTCAGACCATAGTGCAATCAACTTAGAACTCAGAATTCAGAAACCAACCCAGAACTGCACAGCTTCATGGAAACTGAACAACTGGCTCTTGAATGTTGACTGGATAAACAATGAAATGAAGGCAGAAATAAAGAAGTTCTTCAAAACCAATGAGAACGAAGACACAACATGCCAGAATCTCTGGGACACATTTAAAGCAGTCTCTAGAGGAAAATATATAGCAATAAGTGCCCAAATGAGAAGAGTGGAGAGATCCAAAATTGACACCCTATCATCAAAATTGAAAGAGCTAGAGGAGCAAGATCAAAAAAACTCAAAACCCAGCAGAAGACAAGAAATAACTAAGATCAGAGCTGAACTGAAGGAGATAGAGACACGAAAAACCCTTCAAAAAATCCATAAATCCAAGAGCTGGTTTTTTGAAAAGATCAACAAAATAGACAGACCACTAGCCAGATTGATTAAAAAGAAAAGAGAGAATAACCAAATAGATGCAATAAAAATTATAAAGGGTAAATCACCACAGATTCCACAGAAATTCAAACCATCATCAGAGAATATTACAAACAACTCTATGCACATAAACTAGTAAACCTGGAAAAAATGGATAAATTCCTGGACTCCTGTGTCCTCCTAAGCCTAAACCAGGAGAAAGCTGAAACTATGAATAGACCAATAACAAGGTCAGAAGTGGAAATAGCAATTAACAGCCTACCACAAAAAAAAAAAAAAAAGCCCAGGTCCATATGGGTTCACAGCTGAATTCTACCAGACACACAAAGAGGAGCTGGTACCATTCCTTCTGAAACTATTCCAAATAATCCAAAGAGAGGGAATCCTTCCCAAATCATTTTATGAGACCAATATCATCCTGATACCAAAACCCGGCAGAGACCCAACAAGCAAATAAAACTTCAGGCCAATATCCATGATGAATGCAAAAATCTTCAATAAAATGTTGGCAAGCCGATTGCAACAGCAAATCAAAAAACTTATCCATCATGATCAAGTAGGATTCATCCCAGGGATGCAAGGCTGGTTCAACATATGCAAGTCTATAAACGTAATTCACCACATAAACAGAACCAAAAACAAAAACCACATGATTATCTCAATTGATGCAGAGAAAGCATTTGACAAAATTCAGCAGCCCTTTATGCTAAAAACCCTCAATAAACTCTGTATCGATGGAATGTATCTCAGAGTAATAAAAGCTATTTACAACAAACCAACAGCCAATATCATACTGAATGGGCAAAAACTGGAAGCATTCCCTTTGAAATCTGGCACTAGACAAGGATGCCCTCTTTCACCACTCCTATTCAATATAGTTCTGGAAGTTCTAGCCAGAGCAATCAGGCAAGAAAAAGAAATAAAGGGTATTCAAATAGGAAAGGTGGAAGCCAAATTGTCTCTATTTGCAGACGACATGATAGTATACCTAGAAGACCCCATCGCCTCAGCCCAAAAACTTCTGAAACTGATAAGCAACTTCAGCAAAGTCTCAGGATATAAAATCAATGTGCAAAAATCACAAGCATCCCTATACACCAATAACAGACTTTAAAAAAGCCAAATCAAGAACGAACTGTCATTCACAATTGCTACAAAAAGAATAAAATACTTAGGAATACAACTCACAAGGAATGTAAGGGACCTCTTCAAGGAAAACTACAAACCACTGCTCAACGAAATAAGAGAGGACATAAACAGATGGAGAAACATTCCATGTTCATGGTTAGTAAGAATTAATATCGTGAAAATGGCTATACTGCCCAAAGTAATTTACAGAATCAACGCTATCCCCATCAAGCTACCATTGACTTTCTTCACAGAACTGAAAAAAACCACCATGAACTTCATATGGAACCAAAAGAGAGCCCACATAGCCAAGTCAATTCTAAGCCAAAAGAACACAGCAGGGGGCATCACACTACCGGATTTCAAACTATACTACAAGGCTACAGTAATCAAAACAGCATGGTACTGGTACCAAAACAGAGATATAGTCCAATGGAACAAAACAGAGGCATCAGAGGCAACACAACATATCTACAACCATACAATCTTTGATAAACCTGACAAAAACAAGCAATGGGGAAAGGATTTCCTGTTTAATAAATGGTGTTGGGAAAACTGGCCAGCCATGTGCAGAAAGCAGAAACTGGACCCCTTCCTGACACCTTACACTAAAACTAACTCCAGATGGATTAAAGACTTAAACATAAGACCTGGCACCATAAAAACCCTAGAAGGAAATCTAGGCAAAACCATCCAGGACATAGGAGTAGGCAAGGACTTCATGAACAAAACACCAAAAGCATTGGAAACAAAAGCCAAAATAGACAAATGGGACCTAATCAAACTCCACAGCTTCTGCACGGCAAAAGAAACAGTCACTAGAGTGAATCGGCAACCAACAGAATGGGAAAAAATTTTTGCAGTTTACCCATCTGACAAAGGGCTGATATCCAGAATGTATAAAGAGCTCAAACAGATTTACAGGAAAAAAACAAACAAGCCCATTCAAAAGTGGGCAAAGGATATGAACAGACACTTTACAAAAGACATATATGAGGCCAACAATCATATGAAAAAATGCTCATCGTCACTGGTCATCAGAGAGATGCAAATCAAAACCACTTTGTAATACCATCTCACGCCAGTTAGAATGGCGATCATTAAAAATTCTGGAGACAACAGATGCTGGAGAGGATGTGGAGAAAAAGGAACACTTTTACACTGTAGGTGGGAGTTTAAATTAGTTCAACCATTGTGGAAGACAGTGTGGTGATTCCTCAAGGCCTTAGAAATAGAAATTCCATTTGACCCAGCAATCCCATTACTGGGTGTATATCCAAAGGACTATAAATCGTTCTACTATAAGGACACATGCACATGAATGTTCATTGCAGCACTGTTTACAATAGCAAAGACCTGGAATCAACCCAAATGCCCATTGATGACAGACTGGATTGGGAAAATGTGGCACATATACACCATGGAATATTATGCAGCAATCAGAAATGATGAGTTTGTGTCGTTTGTAGGGACATGGATGAATCTGGAGAACATCATTCTCAGCAAACTGACACAAGAACAGAAAATGAAATACCGCATGTTCTCACTGGTAGGCGTGTGATGAAAAATGAGAACACATGGACACAGGGAGGGGAGTACTAAACACTAGGGTCTATTGGGGGGAAAAGGGGAGGGCCAGTGGGGGGAGAGCTGGGGAGGGATAGCCTGGGGAGAAATGCCAAATGTGGGTGAAGGGGAGAAAGGAAGCATAACACCTTGCCATGTGTGTACCTATGCAACTGTCTTGCATGTTCTGCACATGTACCCCAAAACCTAAAATGCAATAAAAAATTTAAAAAAAAAAGAAATACCAAAGATTGGGTAATTTACAAAGAAAAGAGGTTTAATTGACTCACAGTTCTCCATAGCTGCAGAGGCCTCAGGTAACTTACAATCATGGCAGAAGGCACCTTTTTGCAGAACACCAGGAGAGAGAATGAGTGCCAGCAGGGGAAATACCAGATCCTTCTTGTGAGACTCACTCATTACCATAAGAACAGGATGGGAAAAACTGCCCCAATGATTCATTTACCTCCACCTGGTCCTGTCCTTGACACATGGGGGTTATGGGAATTATAATTCAAGGTGAGATTTCAGTGGGGTCACAGAGTTAAACCATATTATTCTGCCCCTGGCCCCTCCCAAATCTTATGTCCTCACATATTAAGACACAATTATGCCTTTCAACAGTGCCCCAAAGTCTTAACTCATCCCATCATTAATCCAAAAGTCACAATCCAGTTTCACTTGAGAGAAGGCAAATTCCTTCTGTCTATGAGCCTGAAAAATCAAAAGCAAGTTAGTTACTTCCTATATGTGAGTACAAGCATTGGGTAAATACATCCATTCCAAATGGAAGAAACTGGCCAACACAAAGGGCTACAGGCCCCATGCAAGTCTGAAACCCTGTAGGGCAGTCATTAAACCTTAAAGTTCGTAAATGATCTCCTTTGACTCCAAGTTTTACCTCCAGGTAACACTGATGCAAGAGGTGAGCTCCCATGGCCTTGGGCAGCTCCAACCCTGTGGCTTTGCTTTCACAGGCTAGCTTTGAATGCCTGTGCTGCAAGCTGTCAGTGTACCCACCATTCTGGGGTCTGGAGGATAGTGGCTCTCTTTTCCCAGCTCCACTAGACAGTACCCCAGTATCACTCTGTGTGTGGGCTCCAACCTCATATTTCCCTTCCACACTCCCCTAACAGAAGTTCTCCATGAGGGCTCTGCCCCTGCAACAATCTTCTGCCTGGACATCCAGGCATTTCCATACATCCTCTGAAATCTAGGCAGAGATTCCCAAACTTCAATTTCTGACAGGTGTGCACCCACAGGCCCATCATCACCTGCAAGCCACCAGGGCTAGGGCTTGGATCCCCTGAAACAATGACCTGAGCTGTACCTTTTCCCCTTAACCATAGTTGCAACTGAAGCAGCTGGGACACAAAGCATCATGTCTCAAGGTTGCACAGAGCAGCGGGGCCCTGTACCGAGCACACAAAACCATTTTGCCCTCTCAGGCTTCTGGGCCTGGGATGGAAAGGGCTACCTCCAACACACCCTGGAGACATTTTTCCCATTGTCTTGGCGATTAACATTTCGATCCTTATTATTTATGCAAATTTCTACAGTCAGCTTGAATTTCTCCCCCGAAAATGTGTTTTTCTTTTCTTTTTTTTTTTTTTTTGAAGCAGAGTCTTATTCTGTCACCCAGGCCAAAGGGCAGTGGTGAGATCTCAGCTCACTGCAACCTCCACCTCCCAGGTACAAGTGATTCTTGTGCCTCACCTCTTAAGTGGCTGGGCTACTGGCAAGCACTACATACCCAGCTAATTTTTGTATTCTTTTGTGGAGATGGTGTTTCATTATGTTGCCCAGGGTCATTTCAAACTCCTGAGCTCAAGCAATCTACCCACCTTGACCTCCCAAAATGCAGGGATTACAGGCATGAGCCACTGCATCTGGCCTGGGTTTTTCTTTTCTATTGCATTGTCTGGCTGCAAATTTTCCAAACTTTTATGCTCTGCTTTCTCTCTTTAATGCTTTGCTGCTTAGAAATTTCTTCCACCATATTTAGATATCCTAAATCATTGATTTCAAGTTCAAAGTTCCACAGATCTCTAGAGAAGAGACAAAATGCTGCCAGTCCCTTTGCTGAAGCATAGCAATAGTCATCTTTGTACCACTTCCCAAGAAGTTCCTCATCTCCATCTGAGACCACTTCAGCCTGGTCTTCATTGTTGTCCATATCACTATCAGTATTTTGGTCAAAAACCATTCAGCAAGTCTCTAGGAAGTTCAAAACTTTCCCATACCTTTCTGTCTTCTTCTGAGCTCTCCAAATCTCTAGGAATTTCAAAACTTACCCACATTTTCTGTCTTCTTCTGAGGTCTCCAAACTGTTCAAACCTCTGCCTGTTACCCAGTTCCAAAGTGCCCCACTATCTCTTACCAATTTACTATATTAGTCCTTTCTCACACTTCTATGAAGAAACAACAGAGACTGGGTAATTTACAAAGAAAAGAGGTTTAATTGACTCACAGTTCTGCATGGCAAAAGGCACTCTTCACAAGGTGGCAGGAGAGAGAATTAGTGCAGCAGAAGAGATACAAGACATATTAAACCATCAGAACAGGACTCACTCATTATCATGAGAACAGAACAGAAGAAATAGCCCCTATGATTCAGTTACCTCTACCTGTTCCTACGCTTCATACGAGAGGACTATGGGGATTACAATTCAAGGTGTGACTGAGTGAGGACACAGAGCCAATTCACATCATGACTTCAACAATGTGACTTCACAGGCTAAGAAACCAACATAAGATTCTTAGAAAAATCAAACATGTTCATTACAATTATGTATTTGAAGACCAGAAAAATAACTTCTGGGATGTCTATGAATCCAATGGAATCAATATTAACTGGACTGGGGCCAGAATTCCATTTATAATAAGTTTCTTATATGTACTCACGTTAGCAGCAAGGCCATGACAATGATTCGAGTTCTAAAGTATGAATATCAGCTTGAACTTGGCACTCAACAGTTTTCAGAATGTTAGGACTTAACTTTTCACAGTATATGATTACTTGATTAAGCAGTTTTAAGTTCTTTGGGAGATTGGGAGAATCATGACAGTACACATGCCATGATGTTGTGATGATGTCTCTTCTCTTTTCTTTACTTTTGTTACCACGTTTTTGTGTTGTCTCATCACAACATCATGGGGACTCAGTCTCTTCACCAATCAATGGATTTAGAGTTTGAGAAAAGGCTCAGATTTGGGAATTGGCATGGGATTGGGATATTTTATGGAGATGGCTGCTCATACCACTCTTGGCTGATCATTTATTTCCTGTAGGAGCAATGTGTCCTTTGAATCATTTTTATAGCTCTTGGGCTGCACACTGACATTGATGCTCATTGCCATAATGACTTCAACCTTGCTGTCATCAGCCTCTTTCATTCGAGGATGTTTTTACTCCCATTGCTATCAGTGAGCCCAGTTCTTAACATCTTCTACTATCCACCTGGACTATAAAGGATAACATCACTGAGCTTTTCAAACATTCTAGATCTGCTAGCATCAGTGCATTGCTAATCATTTTGGTAAACAGTCCTGGGGCCCTCTAACATAATCAACTGTTGTGTTTTCTGCCCTCACTTAGTAATGAGTTCTAGCATGCCCACTTCTCTTAGCATTTCTTACCATCTACCTTTGTATTTCTGATTTCCACTTTACTTAGCATGGGGCATCTTTCATCATCAGTTTCCAACAGACATTGTAACAGCACATCACTGCCATCTTTCAGGATTCTTTCTAAAGTGTAAGTCTTAGATCACTTATCCTTATCAATCTCCTTGATCCAACATTTTTAAGATCCATTTCATTACCCAAAGTATACTTATGAATATTTTAAGTGTAGACACAAGGCATTCAAGGCCTATAAAGAGGATACACAAGGGCTGAATATCTGTTAAGACTTAACGTGTACTTAGTAATTCTAGGTTAAGCGGATATTCCCACTTTGCATATGTCCTTATAGAATGTGAAAAAACGAAACATGGAACTTGGCCCTATTTTAAAAATAGATCACCCCTTAAAATGCACACAACTTTGGGCATGCATATGTATGCACACACCCAATTTACACAGATGTATTTACCCACATATTCTCCCTCATTCCGGATCAAGGAGTAACAACAGAGTTTTAACTTAGGTCAAAAAATGAGAAGGAAGTGAGTTCCAACCTTTTAATGTTTAAGTGACCATAGCTATGCATGAATAAGAAGAGTGAATTCAACTGGCCAAGTAGGTCAGCAGACAGTGCTCTGAAAGGTCAGAACAATCTGTTCGTGGATCATCTTCTCCAGCACTGGTCCAGTGACTTTCATTTTAATTCATGAACATTACCCGTTATATCAAGCCTGAGCTATCTAAGCTAAAAGAGCCCCATGCTGCCAGAAATAAGGTAAGCAGAGAATGGCAGAAAAATTGCTAATTTAGGATTGAAATTCTTTGGGATCTAACTTAGTTAGACAAGTTAGATTATAATGAAATATTAATAATATGGTCATAGGAGGAAAATAATCTTTGCAGAGATGAGAAATGTTGCCAACTTCCACATAGCCTTTGAATATGAAATAAACAAAATTAAATATGACAAGACATTAAAAAGACAAATATTAAACTCAATACTACTAATTAATAATATCTTCTAAACATCTCTAAGCTTATATAGTTTTGGCTCTCAGGGTTTTGGGGTTTCACAATACTGTTGATAATCTGACCAAAATACTGTATTTTAATTAAATTTAAGTAACCATTCAAATATATCTTTGTCTTTTGTAATTTATAATTTTTATATATTATATTTAATCTTGTAGGGTATAGCCGTCTATATGATTGCCCGTTCCTACATTTATAGGAAATAGATTTTGTCATCTGAGCACAATCTCCCTTCAAAAAATATTTTGTTGCATGAATTGGTTAGAAGAATCACTTCATATAAAATTTTGATAAGGACACCTGAAAACATGGGAATATTGATTTGATTAAATGTAGAAAAGGGAAGAGTGCATTTCAAATCTCCCATTAGCAGGATTATTTATTAAGTGGAACCATTTAAAATTTCTATAGAAAAAATATGGTCTAATATTGTTAGTTGTATATCATTTAATCTATCTAAATAGGCATGTAATGTACTTTCATGGAAAAAAGCTATGAAAGTGCTTAATAAATTAGTCTGGCAAGCAAAGTGTATAAGCAAAGAGCTAGAAGTAATGACTTTACCTTTGATACTAAATAACTAAATATTTTTTTCCAAGAATGATTACCTTGATTGTAAAATAATGCTGTTTAATTTCAAAATTGCTAATTCGGATCATTTTTAACAAGTAAATACACTTTAGAGTTTAAGCCAAATGTAGGGCTGGTAATTATTAGAAAGTCATCATACACTGTGGTCAGTAGAAGGGGGCTAGGAGAAGGACAGCAGGGGTGGGGAGGGTGGGGAGGGATAACGAGGGAAGAAATACCAGTTATAGGTGATGGGGGGATGAAGGCAGCAAACCACCTTGCCATGTATGTACCTCTGCAACAATCCTGCGTGATCTGCACATGTACCCTAGAACCTAAATTACAATAAAAAAAAGAAGAAAAAAGAAAGTCAAACCAACCTAATCAACAGTGTGCTTGTTACTTAAAAGCTCTGTGTCAGATTTTATTGGATAGAAAAGTTTTGCTGCCCATATGAAAACAAACACCTTCATGTGGAGTTCTCCAATAGACTCTGTAGTATTGCAAATACATCAGAGGGTGAACTTGTAGTAATATGCAATCCAGGTAATAAAACAAAGCGTTAAACTCAGATAACTGCCTTATTTTTGTGAATTGTTGCTGCCATTTTTGGAACAATATTTTAAAGGAATATAAATATTTGCTTCTTATCTTTAAAAGACTCCATTGAAAAAGCTGTCATGTACATGTATATTAACCAGGTCAGTGCACACCAGTGTACAATAATCTACTTTTATTCTTGTGGGTGCAATCAAATGTAACAGTGAAATAAGGAGGCACTTGTAAGCAGTTCCTCATATTCCTCTAGTACCTTTGTTAGTGATTAAAACTTTTAGTGGCATTTAGAAAAAGACTGCTAAAAGAAAAATCAATATATTAATTAATTATGAAATAGATTTTCAGTGATTACATACTCCCTCCTATGTATACAACATATCACCCTTTACCAAACACTTTCAAATAAATTCAATATAACTGATATTCAGAAGATGTATTGGACATGAATGAAACTTGGAATAAGAAGATAAAAATTTGAATGCTCTTTTTGTCATTTTTTCTGTTTAGATTAACTTGAACAAGTAAATAGTCTGAGTCTTCATTTTCCTTATCTGTAAGTGAGGTTAGTAACAATCTGTCATAAGCATTGGTACAAAAATTAAGTGAGAAAGTGCATGTAAAAAGTGATGTATAAAAACAATTCAAATGTTAGAAGTTTCAATTAGAGATAAACAAGCTTCAACTTTGAAAATTAAGTTATCTGATCAAAGCGTACAGCTACAGACCTAGTTTTCCAGAAGCAGGTTGCAACAATATCATTATTTATTATTTTTATCATGCTTATTAATGTCTTATTATGACTCATAGTATTTTATATGTTTAAATCCATTATCTCTTAGTGAAAACATTTTATTACAAACATCCATAATTTAACATTTCACTCAAGGCCTTAATTTCCCCTATATTAATACTCATTACAGACCTCTGTGAGTGGTTTGTACTCATGAAAGGAACAAAAACCAGATACCCAGTTTTCCTTCTCTGGCTACAGAATGCAAGAAAATGTGAATGCTCAGATCCAATAATTAATTTTCAAGAAAAATTCCTTTTCAAGCATTATAATCAGTTCATGGATTAATCCTTTTTCATCTGAGCCAATTTATGTCACTTCTTATTTTTAAACTTATTTCCTAGCTTTGTACAATCATTTGTAACTGGTCCTCTATATATATATATATATATATATATATATATATATATATATATATATATATATATATACATGTGTGGTTTTGTTGTTGTTTTGAGATGGAGTCTTGCTCTGTCACCAGGCTGGAGTGCAGTGGTGGGATCTCAGCTCACTGCAACCTCCGCCTCCTGAGTTCAAGTGATTCTCCTGCCTCAGCCTCCTGAGTAGCTGAGAGTACAGGAATGTGCCAACATGCCCTGCAAATTTTTGTATTTTTAGTGGAGCAGGGGCTTCACCATGTGTGCCAGGATGGTCTCTATCTTCTGACCTTGTGATCCACCCACCTCAGCCTCCCAAAGTGCTGGGATTACAGGTCTGAGCCACTGTGCCCAGACTAGATATTTGTTAATACCTACTCTGTATTGAAGTCTATGTTAAATACAGTGAAGAATAAATACCAGGAGAGATTAAAAGTTAAAATAACACCTTGGCCTCTGCAGAAGTCAGCGGTTATTCTTTGGTAGCTCAGTAAACGGCAAGAAGTGCTTCTGATCCTTGAGAAGACTAAGTCAGAACACATGAACTACATCCTCTTTGAAACTAGCTTTTCTTTAAATGATAGTCCTTTGTTAAAAAAACTTTTATTTTACGTTCAGGGGTACATCTGCAGGTGTGTTACATAGGTAGACATGTATTGTAGGGATTTGTGGTGAAGATTATTTCATCACCCAGGTATTAAGCCTAGTACCCATTAGTTATTTTTCCAGATCCTCTCCTAATCTAGTTTTATTTGTAAATATGTGGATGCTACCCTCATACAAAAACGTACTAAGAATGCCATAAGGCAGTTTTAATTTTAGACTTATGTTTTTCTATAGATTGCAACTTGACATGACCTTTTCCTCAGAAATTTCTTATGCCTTTTTTTATGCCACTTAAATTATACTAGATTTTCATGTTTTTCTTTGTCACAGAACCTTGAACATTTTCTTAACAGCAATTCCTACATTATATAGTTATCAATTTGTTTAATGTCTGTCACCTTCACTAGAGTGTGAGTTTCTTGAGAGCAGGGAAACTTGATATTATTCATCTTTCTCCCCCGTTCTTATGATAGTGACTAGGAAGATTATTGTTCCACAACTATGTCTTAAAAGACCACGGGACATCCAAAGTGTTCTTGTCAATGGTCTTTCTTTCTATTAACATTCTTGTTAGAGAAGACTTCAATAAAAATCTGAGAAGCAAACCAAAACCTCACCTTGTGCTCCTAGAAAATTTTGAAGTATAACAGAAAAATTGGTTTAAAATACCAAGTTTATTTTTAATATACTCTGAGTTCTGGGGTACGTGTGCAGAACATGTAGGTTTGTTGCAGAGGAATACACATGTCATGGTGGTTTGCTGCATCCATCACCCCATCATTATTAGTATTTCTCCTAATGCTATCCCTTTTTACAAAAATCATAAAGGAAAAGTTAAAGTGTTTGAAATTAAACAAACTCCATATTTCCTTGCACATTACTTCTAATTACAAACATTGCTTTTACTTCTGCACCAACTTAATACTATATAGCAGTCTTCCCAGTCTTCCCAAGCTGAGCTGTAACTAAACCTAGTCATACATATGGCATGCTGCTTTCTTTTTGGTGTTGCTGGCAGAGACTTCAAAGATGTTAGAGACTTGTTCCATCAAAAGGACATCTGTGATTCTTTTTGTGAGGGTAAATTCTGATGCGGAAAGGTGAGAATGACATTTCAAAGCATGGTACTACAATCTGAATGGTCAAGAATTCTGAGTAGTAGTCAC
Organism: Callithrix jacchus; assembly: GCF_049354715.1. NCBI lineage: Eukaryota > Metazoa > Chordata > Mammalia > Primates > Cebidae > Callithrix > Callithrix jacchus. The sequence goes on along the minus strand of NC_133516.1, from coordinate 19,762,344 downwards.
TCTTGTTTTCAATGTATGAAATATAAATAAGGAGGTCTAGTGGCTTAGATGATTGTCCTCTCCTATAAGGGGTTTTGCATTATTTTTTTCTTCTTGATTTGAGCTTCTGTGGATTTCTTTGGAATGTGCTGTTCATTTAAGCATGGATGCACTCAGCAGTTTGTGGCCTACTGGGCTGTTTTACTTCCCCAGCCAGGTTGTGCTTGCCAGCTTTTGTTGAGAAATAACAGGAGGTCATACAGGATGTCAAGAAAATGTTGGCATGGTTAGAGAAAAGGGTATTGTATTAGTTGCAATGAATTCGGACCTACTGATGGTAGGATTAATGAAATCTGTGTCTGGCACTCTCTGCAGCTTGTTGGAGCTTACAGTGAGCATGGTCTGGACACTAGAGAGGCTAAGCAAGCTGGCTGATACTTGGCCTGCTTGACCAAGTAAGATGTGCCCAAAGCATTTGGTAACTAAGTGAAGGCCTCCTAAGACACTTACCTAGAAAGGGTGGTATGGACAGAGGTGATGAAGAAATAAGGGAAAGAGAAGAAGAAGGAAGGAAGGAAGGAAAGAAGGAAGGAAGGAAGGAAGGGAGGGAGGGAGGGAGGGAGGGAGGGAGGGAGGGAGGAAGGGTGGGAGGGAGGGAGGAAGGGTGGGAGGGAGGGAGGGAAGAAAAAAGGAGGGAAGAAAAGGGGAGAGGAAAAGAAGGAAAATTGGGAAAAAGAAAAGGAAAGGAAAGAAGACAATCAGAATTACATACAATATCTATCTTTAGCAGTTCCAAATTGAACTAAAATAGTAATGGCAACTGTTGATTGACTGTTTTATTGTAGGTGAGTCATGGGTCCAAAACTTACCATATATCAATGAATGTAATTGCACAATCACACAATGAAGTCATCACTGCTATACTGCCCTTTTACAGATGAGAAAGTAAGGCCCAGAGAGACAAGTAAATTGCTCAAGAGTTCACAGTTAGAAAAGGGTGAATTCAATATTTGAATTCAGAAACTCTGACTGAAGAATATGTGCCCTAACTTCTTCTCTCCACAGGCTGAATCACCCAGACTCTTTGATAACCCACAAGCATGACTTGATGGAAAAGGAAAGTGAATATGGGGAAAAAATCGTGGAAATACAGAATGGCAGAGTTGTAGTAGACCTCAGGAAGCAGCTAGGCAGCGTTAGAGTACTGGGACCGAAAATATTTCTACACCCTATGCTTGCTTTGATGTGGAAAATTGATTTCTCATTTTTTTCTCTTTATTATAATGTGGCATTTGATTCATATTTTATTCACTTTCTAATTTTTACTTTTAAGGTTGTCTACTGCTCCAGGCCTCTTTCTTGTTTGTTTTGTTTGTTTGTTTTTGACAGGGTCTTGCTCTGTCACCCAAGCTGGCGTGCTGTGGTACAATCACAGCTCACTACAGCCTCATCCTCTCTGGCTCAAGAGACTCTCCGACGTCAGCCTCCTGAGTAGTTGCAACCACAGGCATTTGCCACCACATTCTGCTATTTTAATTTTTAGTTTTTGTAGAGAAAGGGTCTATGTTATCCAGGTTGGTCTCAAACACGTGGGCACAGAAGGTCTCGAAAATCTTCTGTCTTAGCCTCCCAATATACTAGAATTACAGGCATGAGCCACCACATTTGGTCATTTTTTTTTTTGTTACTACTAATATGAAACATGCCTCACCATTACCTACTTCTAAGTCCATTTGCTTTACCAAGCTTATTGAATATGTCAAACATCGACATGGAGTCCACAGATTAAAAATACTATCTGTATATGAATGATAGGGAAATGCATAATAACATGTTGGCATCTGAAGTCCAACTGGTACATTTATCATCACAGAAATCATCCATTTGATTTGAATTTTTTTTGCCTATTTTACATATATACTCAAGCAGCACATATGACTCCACAGAATGTGTGTGGTATCCTATATGCTAAACCTTAACATACTAACAAAGCAGTCTGAATTTGAAACCAATTACAGTAGCAAAAGATTATGTGAGAATATATCTATGTATGGTCAGATTCCCTCTTTAAAAAAGGGAAGATCATCATTATACAAAAAGGTAGTGGGGATAAGAGTATTCGAGTCCACTTAATCTTAGGTGATTGTCTTTTTATTTCACATGCACCAAAACTTAAGACATAACATGTTATCACAAAACCATAAAGAAAAGGGGAGAGCAACATGGAAAAAGGCAACGAAAGAGATGGATACTTTTTCTTCAGTTTGAAGAGCAGTGTTGAATTTGATTTCTTAATATTTTGTTGAGGAGTCTTGCCTCTAATGAGGAATACTGGCAACTATTTAATAGTTTGCTTTCTTTTCATGTCCTTTGCTGGTTCTTGTATCAAGATAACACTAGCCTTGTAAAATGAGTTCAGAGGTTTTCTCTGCACTTCATTTTTTTTGAAAAAGTTTGTGAAGAATTGGGATTTATTATTCTTATTCATCATTCTTTAATTTGGGGGGAAATTCAGAAGTGAAGCCATAAGGTACTGGGCTTTTCTTTGATTAAAGACTATTGATTACTGATTCAATCTCCTTACTTGTTATTGATCTACCTCTTTGTGATTTAATCTTGGCAGCTTGCATTTATCTAGAAATTTATCCATTTCTTTTAGGTTATTCAATTTATTTGCATATAATTATTTATAATACAGGTGACCCTCAAACAACGTGGGTTTGAACTGTGGGGGCCACTTATACATGAATAAAAAAAATAAATGTTACATCAAGTGTGCCTGCCTTTAATTCCACCTTATTCATCTCTTCTGCTTCTTCCACACCTGAGACAGGAAGATTAACCTGTTCTCTGTCTTGTCCTTCTCAGCCTACTCAACATGAAGAAAAGAGGAAAAATACCTTTAGGATGACACACTTCCACTTAATGAATAGTAAATATATTTTACCCTCTTTATAATTTTCTTAATAATATTTTCTTTTCTCTAGCTTACTGTATTGTAAGAATGCAAAATCTAATACATATAACGTATCAAATACATGCTAATTAACTGTTTATGCCATTGGTAAGGTATCTAATCAACAGTAGACTATAGGCTATCAGTAGTTAAGTTTTTGGGATGCCAATAGTTTAAATAAAGATTTTTTTACTGTGCAGTAGATCAGTACCCTCTATTCCCTATGCTTCTTAAGAGGCAGCTGTAGACTTTTATGATCCTTTATAGTTCCTTTATAGCTGTAGATCTTTATGATCCTTTTCTTCTCTTTTTTTTTTTTTAAGAGATGAGGGTTCACTGTGGTGCCTTTTTTCTTTTTAAGAGATGAGGTTTCACTATGAGTTCAGTGGTTACTCACAGGCTATTAGTAGTGGACCCATTACAATGCTAGACCTGCCACAGCATTTCCAGGTTTGGCCCTTTATCAACTCAACTTAGCAACCCTGGGGTTCAGGTTCAGCTCATAATTAGGCCAACACTAATTGTTGCAGCAGCAGGCTTCAGTCTTGCTCCAGAACAAGGGAAGCTCTGGAGGATCCAGAAATCCAGATTCCAGGCCCACCCTAGCAGACCAAATAAACAAGTCCACCCAAGTGTATCCAGGCTTCAGTCTCACCTACTTGCTGACCCAGACTCCAGGCCAGCCAGCTCAAAGACTCCAGCAGGAATTTTGCCTTAGTATCATCTCAGACGGCCTCTCCAAAATCTCTGGGCTGGCTATCTCTGAACCTACTATTACTCAGCATAAAAGTTTCAACCTGTTGGATATCTGATCTGGATGGGCTCACCTATCCTTAAGCAACTTGGTGGTCCTAGCTTTGTGAAGTCACTATATTGATGCTAAATTCAGTGTGGACACCTAATCAGCATAGCACAATACATACAGCCTAGTACTCCTGGGCTTAAACGATGAACTATTTTTAAATTAACATATGCATATTATTCTTATAGACATAATGCTGTTGCACACTTAATAGACTATAATACAGTGTAAAATAATTGTTATATGCACTGAGAAACCAAAAAGTTTGTGTGACTCACTTTGTTGTAATATTGGCTTTTATTGTGGTGGTCTGAAACTTAACTCACAATATTTTGGGGGTATACCTGTAGTGTCCTTTTCTTTCAGCTTGAATAATGCCCCTCAGCATTTCTTATAAAAAGGTCTACTTGTGATAAACTCTCTACATTTTGTCTTGGAAATCTTTTTCTTTCTTTTATTGCTGAAGAACAGCTTTGCCAAGTACAGTATTCTTTGTTGGCATTTTTTTCCTTTGGGAATTTGAGTGTCTCTCAGTTTCACCTACCTTGCAAGATTTCTGCTGAGAATTCTGCTGTTAGTCATACTTGAAGTCCCTTATATGTTATTTGTTTCATTCTCTTTTTGCTTTCAGAATGCACTTTGTCTGATTTTTGATAGTTTGATTATAATAGGTCTTGGGGTGGTTTGTTTTAAATAAATCTCACTAGAGACACTTGACTTTTCTGTACCTGGATATTTATATCTTTTTCCATGTTTTTAAAGGTTTTCTTTATAGTAAAAAAAAGACCAGTAAGGTTTCTGCTATTATAGGTTTAAATAAGTATTTTACACCTTTTATCTTTTTCTTCTCTTTCTTAAACAGTATGATTCAAACATTTGGCTCTTTTTTTCTATCATCCAGGCTGGAATGCAATGGCATAATCATAGCTCACTGCAGCCTTAAACTACTGGGCTCAAGCAACCTTCCCACCTTAGCCTTCTGAGCAGCTGGGGACTACAGGCACACACCATCATGGTCAGCTAATTTATTTTATCTTTAGATACAGGGTCTGGCTCTGTTGTCCAGACTTGTCCCAAACTCCTGGTCTCAGGTGATTCTGACTCAGCCTCTCTTATTTTTTTCTTTCTTCTCTTCTGACTGTATATCTTCAAATATCCTATCTTCAGAGTCCCAGATTCCTTCTTCTGCTTGATCAGTTTTGATGTTGATTACCTCTACTGTATTTTTTATATTATTCATTAAATTTTTCTGCTGCAGAATTTCTGGTTAATTTTCTTTCTTTCTGTTTTTTTAAACAATTTCCATTTCTCAGGTAAATTTGTATTCTGGATATTTTGGATATAAGTGCTTTGTCAGATGGGTAGATTGCAAAAACTCTTTCTCATTCTGTTGGTTGCTGGTTCACTCTAATGATTGTTTCTTTTGCTGTGCAGAAGATCTGGAGTATAATTAGGTCCCATTTGTCTATTTTGGCTTTTGTTGCCAATGCTTTTGGTGTTTTAGTCATGAAGTCCTTGCCTCTGTCTATGTCCTGAATGGTTTTGCCTAGATTTTCTTCTACAGTTTTTATGGTGTTAGGTCTTATGTTTAAGTCTTTAACTCATCTGGAGTTAATTTTAGTGTAAGGTGTCAGGAAGGGGTCCAGTTTCTGCTTTCTGTACATGGCTAGCCAGTTTTCCCAACACAGTTTATTAAACAGGGAATCCTTTCCCCATTTTTGTCAGGTTTGTCAAAGATCAGATGGTTGTAGATGTGTGGCATTGCCTCTGAGGCATCTGTTTGGTTCCAATGATCTATATCTCTGTTTTGGCACCAGTACCATGCTGTTTTGCCTAATGTAGCCTTGTATAGTTTGAAGTCAGGTAGCGTGATGCCTCCAGCTTTTTTCTTTTTGTTTAGATTGTCTTGGCTATCTGGGCATCATAAAAATCCCAGAAGAAAATCTAGGCAAAACCATATATACACACACATATTTATATTTCACAGGTAAATATATATATGTGAAACAGTCTAAAAATACATATATATTTCACGGGTAACCATATATATATATATATATATATATATATATATATATATATATACTTTTTGTATATATGAAACAGTCTCAGGCAGCTTCTTCAGGTGATATACCAGAAGAAGGGACTGTTATCATAGATGACAGCTTCATGCATGTTATTGCCTCTAAAGACCCTCCGGTGTAACAAGATGTGGAGACAGATGGCAGTGGTATACTGATCCTGATCCTGTGTGGGCCTACACTAATGTATGAGTTTATTTTTTTTTGTTTTTAACAAAAAAAAAGTTAAAAAAAGTAACATTTAAAAATACAAAGAGTAAGGATATAAAGAAGAGAAAATATTTGTATATAGCTATACAACGTGTTTATTAAACTGATTACAAAACAGTTTTAAAAACTAAGAAGTTTATAATGTGAAAAAATTACAGTCAACTAAGGTTAATTAATTATTGAAGAAAATTTTTAATAAATTTAGTGTGACAAGTGTACAGTGTTTATGAATCAACAGTTGTGCACAGTAATGTCCTAGGCTTTCACATTTACTTACTACTTACTCACAGACTCACCCAGAGCAACTTCCGCTCCTGCAAGCTCCATTCATGGTGAGTACCCTATATAGTGCCCCATTTTTAATATTTTATTCTGTATTTTACTATACCTTTAATATGTTTAAATGCCTTTACAGACACGAATACTTGCCATTATGATACAAATGCCTACAGTATTCAATTCAGTAACATGCTGTACAGGTTTGGAGCCTAGGAGCAATAGGCTATGCCATATAGCTTAGGAGAACAGTAGACATACCAGCTAGCTATGTGTAAGTACACTCTACAATACCTGCATGACAACAAAGTCACCTAAAGACACAGTTCTCAGAATGTATCTCCATGGTTGAGTGATGCATGATTGTATTATTTTAATGTTTGGTTTTCGGCAGCTTTCCTAGGAAATTCTTAAGTATAGTTATTTCCGTTTTTCACTGTCTTTGGAGCCTCCTGGACCTATAAACTGTGTTTTGAAAAATCACATTTGAAAACTTGCATTCAGTATTTATTCAAATTTTACTTTGTTCAGTGTCCTCTCTTCTGCCCTTACAGCACTCAATTTATACTTATGCTTGACTAATTTATAGTTTCTCAGAAGTCCCTGAGACTTTGACCATTTTCTTCTTTATTATTTTTCTTCTGGGTGCTTCATACTGGATGATTTCTATTGACTCAACAAATAGAAAGTTCACTGATACATTCTTTTATTATGTCTAATCTGCTTTTAGTCACATTCAATAATTTTTTATTTGGGATACTATAAATATAGTTATCTATATTTATGGTTTTAGTTCTAGATTTTCTATTTTTTTAACTGCTTTCGAGTTTCTTCTGAAATTTCCCATTTTCTCATTTATCATACCTGTCATTTTCTGTAAACTCTTTATTTATATAATTGATTAAAACTTCATGTCTAATAATTCCAACATATGGTTAAATGCCTATTATTACTAAATATTTTTTCTTCATAGCTCATACTCTCTTATATCGTATAATTTATATTTTTATGCTAATATTACATATAAAAGGAAAGGTTAAGGTAGTACATATATGTGGTATATATAATATATATGTAACATATGTAGTATTCATAATATACTGTATTATATATAATATATTATATATGTAATATATCTACTGTACTACTATGTATTTACTGTGCCTTAAGTATATATATTACATATACACACTGTTATATATACTACATATTAGTATGTAATATGTATGTAGCATAGTATATCTATTATATATAGTATATACGTAAAATATATATACTACACATATATATTTTATATATATGTAGCTTTATTTGTTTCTTTTTCTCTAAGAAGTCATCCACTTTCCTCTATTTTCCTCTATTAGGTAGCTAAAGATGAGTTTGTTGCTTCAAAAAGAATTTGAAATGTTTGTAGAGATGTTGCAGCTTTAATCTATCTCACAGGGCTTGGAACAGAATCACTACGAATCAACTTAGTTTTCTCTTTTCTTTTCAGCTCAGCCCCCAAGTATTTGGGCCACCAAAAGGCTAAAATTTCGATGTTATCAGAATTTTCATTACTTTCAGCTTTAATTAGACTCATGTTAACTTTCTTTTACATTTCTTGGACACTTGTTCTGTAATTTCTTTTTAGTAATAACCTACAAATAAATACCGCAAGATCGTGAGATCTCAAAAATAAAAGATCTTAGGTCTGTATTTGAAACTGAAACAAAACGCTGCTACACCCTCAGACTGCAAGACCTTGATGAAACTGCGGGGACTCTTAAGTATGCAAGATGTGAAAGTCCTTCACGATCATTGGAACAGTAATAGAAACAAAAACAATTTTTCTTTCTTTAAATTCATTAAAAAGCTATGAGCCTAAAACATAGAAAAATAACCACAAGAAGGATGATCATAAGAGACAAAGATTGCTTTCATACCTGAAACAGCTTGGAGTAAGCATTTTGGACACAGAAGAAAGAACGCTCATAGTGGGAAATAACTGGATAATAATTTAACATTTCTAGAGCCAGGCCGATGTCAACAAAGTGCAAACAGTCACTCGTATTACTAAGCACCTATCCATTGGGTTGAATAGAACAACTTCTGTTTGATTTGACTCACCAGCAACATTCCAGTAAGTAACAGCTAAATAATTGTTTTACATGCCTTATTAAAAAGTTCAGTTACAATTTTATACTCCATCTTCTAAATGCCACAGATGTGCCTTTGTCCTGCGTCAGCTGTTCAATATTGTTTCCTTCACAAACGTTTGCCTCACCATTTCCCCAACATATATTTCCCTTAAGTCCTGTACCTTTGTAAGGCGGGTGTTTACTAATGCACAGCGCCACCTCCTGGAGATCATTAGGAATAAATAGCGGACGTGCGCAAATTTAGGCTATTTTCCCATGGAAGCAGAGGCCTATAGCCCTTGCCGGGGGTACCTTTTCCCTGATTGGATTGCATTAGGAAACTCTAGCAAAAGCCACCGTGAGAAACCATCCCGTTTGTTAGAGATGCACTTGAGTGACTTTGTAGGGTGGGAAACCAGGATGACATACTTGCTATTGTGTGTACTACCGGAGGCATGTAATAAATGATAATATCTGAAATTACAATATGTGGTCAATAACTATTGAATACAGATGGCACTGTGACATCAGGAATAATATAAAATATCTTTTTATTTGAGATTGTGAAGAAAAATTACCATTTGGAGTCAGAAAATCTGGATTTTAGCTGTGTGGCTCGGAAAAGTGCCTTATTTCTGTGAGTCTCAGTTTCCTTAACAGTTAAATGATTATATATGTTGGACCTGCTTTGGCATGCTATTCTGTGAATAAAGCTATTCTGTGAGATAAGCTATGTGAACACATCAGTGAAAGGCTAAACACATGCAAGTGTCACTAGTAGTCATGGTTAACGACTGAAATTAGACGGCACTTTTCAGGACAGTTCCATCTGAGCTCTGTTGCAGGCAGGGATTACAAGTGTGATATCTTGGGTTGAGAAAAATGAAATTGTAAGACTATTTACAAGTGTCTTTGTAGTCCTGGGAAAAAACAATTATCCCTTTCTCCATGGATAATATTCTCATTCTCTTACTGATTACAATCAACAAAGGCTGGCAGTGACTCAGAGAAAGAGCCTAGCCTACCTGAAAGAGATGTGCTCATCACCAACTAGTCCAGACGTGTGTGAGCGTTCACAGACACAGTCGGTGCTCTTCTGCACTCACCCAAAGCTGATACAGACAGGAACCACAGGACAGTTTGGAACAGCTCCCTATCCCATCCTCCAGACCAGTTACACACTTGGCTTTCATGCCCATCTCCTCATCTAAGGTTTGCTGTTAATATATAGTTCGATGTTTATAAAAGGGGATTTTAGATAAGTTGTGCTCAGAAGGCCTCCTGAGAACAGTGAGTGCAATTGTCTTTTTTTATAGATAAGAAAATTAATTACCAGAGTAGAAACAACAAAAATTTACTCATGATATCACATTGATACTGAACAGGTACCACAATATATTAAACTCTCAATGTGTGTTTTGCTTGTCTATTTTGTTTTGTTATTACAATACTGGGAACTATTGGAGCTTTCTGTTTCCTCTTTGATCTGTGCTCCAAAGAATGATTCTGATTATAGGATGTCAATATCATAAAAATACAGCATTTGATGGTAACAAAACTTCTCTCTGACCTACAAATAAAGATCACAAACATGGATTTTCATGTTTGTTCCACTAGGGGTGAAACAGAGAGATGGTTACTTGGATGTCCATGAGAGAGAAGCAGACAGGAAAGATAAAGCAGTTTCATGGAATAGAAAAAGGGTAATTAGGCTAAAAACAGGGTCCAGAGACAGGAAAATGCTAGCCACCCGCATAGGGATTTGTTTTCATGGAGGTCAAAGAGGGGATAACCCAGGTGATGATCAAGCAGTAATCAGAGGTCTGGGCCCAGCTAGAAACTAGAACTCTAATAGGTAGCAAAGCCAGAGATACGGTGTTAGTGTTCCAAACTAGCCACTTTCCTCAGCAAATATAGGACTGGAGATTTGGGCTGCATATCAAATGTGAGAAGTCTTCTCTTACTTTTTCTAGGCTACACCAGACAGTTTGTGGATCTATAAATCTGGTTCTGAACCATAAACAGCTCTTAGCACCTCTGACTCCTGACAGTAGCTGCTAAATTTAACACTACACTTGAATTCTTTGGGGCAGAGGTAGAATTTTATTGAGTTTTGAAAGTCACTCAAATGCAAAGGCATGTGGATTTGTCAGGGAGCAGGTCCAGGGAAGAATCTAGAGATGGTCAGCAGCCTTCCTCACTCAGGGGATTACTCATGAGTTCCTGGAAGAGTACATGGAGACAACACTCACGGAGCTGGCTCCAGAAGAGGAGACACAGAGTCAGGGTATAGTGCTTGGCGAATGATCTTATGTGTCTCTGGACAGCTTTTTTTTTTTTTATTTCCTGATGACTATAGCCATATCTGTTTCTAGTCTCAAAAGCTATAGGAGACAGGCAGCAGGCCAAAGACACACTGACAACTTCTATGTGCATTCACGTTTGAGCATCCTTAAACCCAGAGCTGCAAATTCTACAAGAGAAGCCTCCTACCTGTAGGTTTCCTTAAATCTTACTCTGCTCCAGAAAGGCATTCAAGGTTTGTTTGGGATTTTAATTCAAGAGAAACTTGTAAGGCACATCCAATGCTGGACACAGAAATCATCTCTGCATAGTATGAGCTGGAGCAGGACCAAACACAGGGAGTCTTGTTCCTTCCTGTCCCAGATGAAACAGAGACACTTCTAAAGGTCTGTGTGAGTGATACTTAGTCTGCATGGTTAGTTATTAACACTGGTTGCAAGCTGGGGGGCCCCTCAAGCATAGTTGATGTCTATTGTTTAAATAGCAACTTTGAGTCCTGCTTTAGACAGCAAGCCAAAATGGGTGGGGGCATCTTAGTAAATAAAGGGAGACATGAAGCATACCACCAATTTCTTCTGCTTCAACCATTCATTTTGGAGACTTTCATGTGTAGTACTTAATGGATACAGATATAATAGATCATTTTCAGTCTTTATTTGGACAGATTTAAAAAAACCACTGCCTCTCTGCTGACTCTGTGGGGTAAATGTTCCTGGTCAGTGACCTGGGAGCAATCCAGACTCACTCAGAATAGAAATCTTCCTCTTCATATTTTAATATGGCTTCTCAGAAAAGTATTAAAGTTTGAGCCCTCTCTGGAATCACCTGCTGTTACTAGGAGGACATTACACTTGAAGTCAAGCAGAATCTCAAGGGGAATTCTAGGAGTAGAAGGGGTACGTTTTTAGAGTAACCTTTTGGCCTTGTTATGTTCAAGAGATATTTACAAGAACCTATTATTGAGATGGCTTATAAAAATTAAGTAACAAAGCTGATCCATGTGAAGTGCCTAGCAGAACACTCAGAAAATGAAGGCTAATATATATACCAGAATGCATATGAACACTAAGATAACAAATATTTCTTTAGAAATAAAAAAAATTCAGATAATAGCAAAAATAATAAAATCACCAGCAATCTTATGCCACAAAGATAATCCCTGTTAATTGTTCCAGTCATTTTTTCTAAGAAAGTTATTATTATAATAATGATGGATTATATAATCACATTTTGCAAGTGCTTCATTATACCAAGATAAGCATTCCTGAAAGATTTGGTATATAGAGTAGTCAGTTAAACTTAAGAGATTAAGGCTTTAGTGTATTCTGCAGTAAATTAGCTTTATGACCTTGAGTAATTCTTTTGTTCTCTAGTCTTCGTTTTTACCTCTATAGGTGTATAAGTAAAGCTATATAATCCCTAATGACTTTGTCCACAAAAACAAAAATTAGAAAGAAGAATCCTATTATCCTTCTTTCTCTTTGTTTTACAATTTTATCCTAGTATCCAAAGATCTAGACAGGATTGAATTGGCTATTGTTGAAACTCTAATTTCTTAAAAAAACAAAAAGTAAAATGATTTCTTAGATACATTTTGATAATGGAAATGTATACAGAGTTGTAAATACCTGCACACAAGCATGTACATGCGCACACGCATACTCTCGGAGGTACTAGTCACCAATAGGTCAAAAAGGTACATCTGTAAGACTGACACTGTTTCAGGAATGAGGGAAGACATTTCCACTTGGTCTTTTAACTTGTCAGTGAAAAATTGATGAGCTGTGCCTATACAAGCACTGAGTTAAGGTCAAACTACCCTTGAAAAGGCAGGAAGAAAGAATAAGTGATTGTAGATAAGGCCGGTAGCCTTGGCACCAGGAGCTTTTGTTTTTTTTCACTTTAGTCGCTAAGAGAGGAGTGTGCCTCAGCAGGCACAAAGTGTTCCCCAGACAATGTTAGACACACGCCAAATTGGAGCCCAGCCAGCTTCCAGCCACCACACCGAATTCCTACTTGCTGCCCATGGGCACACACAAAAGGCAGGCCCAGGTTAACACAGCCTCCCAGGTAAGGACCAAAGCTGCTATTTGTCATCACTAAACAAATGGGCCATTCTTTCTCCTGCCCTCTAGCAATGGCAGTGAAAACTTGCCCAGGAAAAAAAAATGGGACAAAAAACAACTCAAAATTCTGGACTTAGATAAAATAAGAAACATTGCCGAATTTTGCCAGCCACTTTCTCTGTCATCTTGAGTATGTATTTTTCTAGATGATTATATAAACATTAATCTAGTAGCTGTTTTCTAACTATGAAAATAATTCTTGTCATTGTAGATGATGTAGAAAGTCAGAGGAATCCGAGAAAGAAATTAAAAAGCCTTCATAATCCGGGAGCTAGAGGTAGCCACAATGGCCATTTGGGTGTGTATAGTTCTGACAACTTTTCTGCGTGTGGTGATTGTGTATGTATGTGTAGTGTGGACACACAGATGAGTAGGTGTGATGAATCACTGTTTTCCATAACTGGAAACACATCATACGTAATATTTCCTATTATTTTATTCAACATTATATCGAACATATTTGCAGTCATTGAGTTATTATAAAATTGTGAAAATAATCTCTTTTGAGTTATTATAAGTGTTAAATAAATAAATGTTAAAGGCCAGGCACGGTGGTTCATGCCTATGATCCCAGCACTTTGGTAAGCCAAGGCAGGAGGATCACCTAAGGTCAGGAATTTGAGACCAGCCTGGCCAACATGGTGAAACCCTGTCTCTACTAAAAATACAGAAATTAGCTATGCACAGTGCCTCATGCCTATAATCCTAGCACTTTGGGAGGCTGAGGCAGGCAGATCACTTAAGGTCGAGGCATTTGAGATCAGCCTGGACAACATGGTGAAGCCCCATCTCTACTAAATATACAAATAAGCCAGTGTGGCTCTGCGTGCCTGTAATCTGAGGTATTCTGGAGGCTGAGGTAAGAGAATCGCTTGAACCCAGGAGGTAGAGGTTGCAGTGAGCCGAGATTATGCCACTGCACTCCAGCCTGGGTGATAGAGTGAGACTCTGTATGAAAAAAAATAAAATAAAAATGAAAAACAATAAATGTAAAAGCTCCTAAAATGTGGCTTCTGGCTGATAGTAATCACTGAAGTAATGTTAACTTCATTAGAATCCAATCAACTTGAAATATTTCTTTCTGTTTTAAATACCCAAAACTGTATAGCAAAACTGTCCATGAAGAGATGGGAGAATGATATTGCTGAATATCAGAGGCCAAAAAGCAGTGACCCTCGTTGGCTGATATTTCCTCTCATCTCCTCTTAAAGAGCGTGCCAGATTATACTTGAGCAGAGTCCACTGGAAAATAAATTATTAAATACCCAACACAGCCCATTCTGGTGTCTCATAGCTTGAGTCACCATAAAATTCTATGTAATGTCAAACCATGTCTTTATATTGACCCAGTCAGTAATTTCCACTCAAGCCATTTAATAATGTAAAACAAAAACAAAAACAAATTTTCTTTGCTCAAGACCACTGTGCAGATAACGTAAGACAGTAATGCTTAGGACTGAAGTGGTGTTCTCTGTGTTCTGTCTGATATTTTGCCTCTATTTATATAGCATGATAGCAGTAATTCTCACTCACTCAAATTAGGCTTACTGCTAACAAAGAGGTTACAGTTTTTAAAAGTAACAACAAACTTGTGAACAATACTGTGCAAAAATATATGTACCATGATTAACTCTATGGTACCAAAGGAAGAAGGAATATCTTGGGAAGCCCATGATTAAAATGAGGTGGAGCATTATATATAGGTACAAATCCCCAAATCACATAAAAGATGTTCTAACATGCTCAACTCTGACCCCTGGTTAAGAAGATATTCTGCCATTTCCTAGCAGCAAAAAGCTCTGAGAAAGTATAAATCAAGTGGCAAAATATGAATGCTTCTTTCCAGACTGTCATTCTATTATTAAATGACAAATTTTAAGTGTGTATACATGAAAAGCACTGTAATTGGAGCTTTTTATGTACGCACTTGTGTTTAGTTGTTAATTTCATTCAATACTCACAGCAATCATGCATTTTAAAGATGAGTTCAGATTAAAAAATTGAGATTTAGTTCTTAACCTTCAAATAATCTCCCCATGTTTATACAGGTAAAAGTGGTAGTAATGGGTTTTCAAAGCTCAATGTTAATTATTTACACCATAGTTAGAATTTGGAAGTTAGTCATTAGCATGTAATAAAATTATTGACATTTTAATTTGACTATACTATTACCCTAGCGTCCACCTTATCAGTACTCAATTCCTTCTAATTTTTTTGTCTTTTCTAACTATTTTAAAATAATTTTCCACTCCTTTTGACAAGAAGTTCCATCTTGTAGTCTTCTTATTTCAGGATTTTTCCCAGGAAGTACAGTGTACATTCCTAATTTTTAAAAGTCTAATTTGAATAGATGCTTTTAACTTTTTCCAAGATGTAACAGGGACTTCAGAAACATTTATTTCTATTTCTTTGTTCCATATTGTACACTACCATTTTAATTCTTCACATATTTAAAACTAACCAAAGATTAAATTTACCATTATAGTCACAATTATGTTAACTGTTTAGCTAAATACTAATATGTTTACAATCAACATTGTGTTTACTGATTTAAATAGCTAAACATTTTTTAAAATTACATTACGTGGGTCCAGTTTCAACTCTTCCATTTTGAAAAACTCCAAGCCCCTGGCTTTTTCCCACCATAAGCACTCAAATGTCAGCTGAAGTCAAGTATCTCATGGGTCACTACTGTGTAAACTCATGATTTTGAGTTTCGTCTGTAGTTCCTGATTCTGAAAACTTTACATTTTATGATTGAGCTCAACTTTATATTAAAAAGTATTTATAAGATATTATCAGTAATTTCTAGATGTGAGTAGAAGTGTACTCACCCACATCAGCATAAAATGAATTTTCTATTCCATTTTGGCTTATAATTTTCTACAAGAGTTGAACTAATGTTTTTAAGCAAAAATGAACCACAAAAATATGAAAATATAGATGTTGTGTGAACTCTTCTAGTAGAAACAAATGTAAAAGAGATCAACCATAGGCTGCTGGCACACGATACACCCCATGTACTTTTTATTCTAAGTCATTTAAAAGGAAATTCAGCTAGCAAAATAATAACTGCCCTGTAAAATGCTGGACATTAAGCTTAGTACATAAAATCTAAGCCCTTACTTAAATTCACTTCTTGGTATCATCTAATGTCCAAAGAATAAATTGAATATCTAAGTCAACTTACAAAATGTGGCATGTTCATAACATGTTAGTTATTCACTATTAATTTAGACACAAAATTCTGACAGCTGTCCAAAATTCATACATTGATCAGTTTTCTCAAAACTGGCCAAGTCAACCCCACCCTTGAATCAAACATCCATTACAGACAAGTTTCCAACAACATCTTCTAATCTTCTATATCTGGATGTTTGATTACTGTACAATAAGGTAGATGAGGTGGGGTTGGGGAGGGTGCCTGACTGAATATGACAGTATTCAAGCAATGTGTATATAAGTCCTCAAAAATTAAAAGTCCGGCAAACAGACAATTTTTACCACAATAAATTATGAGAAATCATTAGGATTTTATATGATGGCATAAGACATAACCACAAAATACAGAGCCTTTACATAAAGGTAAAGATTTATTTCAGTTAGCACTCAAAATAGGTATTTTCTTACCCAAAAAAGCAAAGTAACATTTCATAACTCCTTTTTGTGCTACACCAAAGCAGCTAACTTACAAACAGGGTATTAGCAGACTTACAGACAATATACTCTTTCGTGAAATAATATTGAAATATTAAGATATCGGTGTTTCCTATGTTTACTTGTGCTCAAAAGTCATTCATGGCCTGCTTCCCACCTGATTTCCTTTATTCTAAAGTCTAGAAAACAAAAATAAATTTCTCTCACTCCCTTGAAATTAAGCATTACCACATAACTGTCTTCTGGATCATAAGATGTAAGAGAAGTTTGAATTCCATTTGCTGTATTTTGTTGCAGATTTTTTCATCAATATTCATCAGTGATAAAAACCTGTAGTTTTCTTAATTTAATATATCTTTGTCCAGTTTTGGAATGAGAATATTATTGGCCCTGGTAGAATTAGTTTGGACATATTCTCTTCTCCTCTGTTGAAAGAGTTTGAGTAGAATGCTATTTGTGCATTTTAAAATGTTAGGTAGAATTCAGTAGTGAAGACATCAGATCCTGGGCTTTTCTTTACTTGGGAGATTTTTTATTGTAGCTTTGATCTCATTACTTCTAATTGGTCTGTTCAGATTTTGGATTTCTTCCTGGTTCAATCTTCATAGATTGTATCTATCTAAGAATTTGTCCATTTCTTCTAGATTTACCAGTTTATTGGCATATATTTGCTCATAGTAGCCACTAATAATCATTTTGCATTTCTACAGTATTAGTTATAATGTCTCCTTTTTTATTTCTGATTTTATTTGGGTCTTCTCTTTTCTACTCCCCTTTTTTCTAGTTAGTCTGGGTAAACTTTTGTCAATTTTGTTTGACTTTTCAACAAATCAACTTTTTGTTTCATTGATATTTTGCATTTTTTAATTTCAATTTCATTTATCTCTGCTCTGATCTTTATTATATTATTTCTTTTATTCTAATTTGGGGCTCAGTTTGCTCTTGCATTTCTAGTTCTTTAAGACTCATTATTAGGTTGATTACTTGAAGTTTTTCCTTTTTTCTGATGGAGGCCTATAACTATAAACTTCCTCTGAGTACTGCTTTTGCTGTATCACATAATGTTGACATGTTGTATTTCCATTATCATTTGTTTAATTATTTAATTTTATTTTTAATTTCTTCATTGACCCACTAGTTATTCAAAATATGATGTTTAATTTCTATGTACTTGCATAGTTTCCTAAATTCCTCTTGTCATTAATTTCCAGTTTTATGCCATTGTGGTCAGAGAAGATGCTTGATATTACTTCCATTTTTTTTTTTTTTTGAGACAGAGTTTTGCTCTTGTTACCCAGGCTGGAGTGCAATGGTGCCATCTCGGCTCACCACAACCTCCGCCTCCTGGGTTCAGGCAATTCTCCTTCCTCAGCCTCCCGAGTAGCTGGGATTACAGGCACGTGCCACCATGCCCAGCTGATTTTTTGTATTTTTAGTAGAGATGGGGTTTCACCATGTTGACCAGGATGGTCTCGGTCTCTCGACCTTGTGATCCACCCATCTCAGCCTCCCAAAGTGCTGGGATTACAGGCTTGAGCCACCACGCCCAGCCTATTATTTTTAATGTATGAAGACTTGTTTTGTAACCTAACATATGGTCTATCCTGTATGTATTAGTCCATTTCCATGCTGCTGATAAAGACATACCAGAGACAGAGAAGAAAAGAGGTTTAATTGTTCTTAACACTTCCACGTGGCTGGAGAGGCCTCAGGATCATGGCAGAAGGCAAAAAACACTTCTTACATGGCAGCAGCAAGAGAAAAATGAGGAAGAAGCAAAAGCAGAAATCTCTGATAAACCCATCAGATCTCATGAAACTTGCTCACTATCACAAAAATAGCACAGAAAGACCAGCCCCCATAATTCAATTACCTTGCCTTGAGTTCTTCCCACAACTCGTGGGAATTCTGAGAGATACAATTCAAGTTGAGATTTGGGTGAGGACAGAGCCAAACCATATCATTCTGCTCCTGGCCCCTTCAAATCTCATGTCCTCATATTTCAAAAGCAATCACGCTTTCCCAACAGCCCCTAGGTTAACCTGTTTCAGTAGTAACCTAAAAGTCCATAGTCCAAAGTCTCATCTGAGGCAAGGATAGCCCCTTCCACCTATAAGCCTGTAAAATCGAAAGTAAGCTAATTACTTCCTAGATAAATGGGGGTACAGGTAATGGTTAAATATAGGCATTCCAAAAGGGAGAAAGTGGCTAAAACAAAAGGGTTACAGGCTCATGCAAGTGTGAAATCCATCAAGGCAGTCAAATCTTAAAGCTCCAAAACGATCTTGTTTGACTCCATGTCTTATATCCAGGTCAAACTGATACAAGAGGTGGGTTCACATGGTCTTGGGCCACTCCACCCCTATGGCATTGCAGGGTACAGCCTCCCTCCTGGCTGCTTCCATGAGCGGGCATTGAGTGTCTGCAGCTTTTCCAAGTGCACTATGCAAGCTGTTGGTGGGTCTACCATTCTGGGGTCTGGAAGACAGTGGCCCTCTTCTCACAGCTCCACCAGGCAGTGCCCTAGTAGGGACTCTGTGTGGAGGCTCCAACCCCACATTTTCTTTCCACACTGCCCTAGTAGAGGTTCTCCATGAGGGCTCTGCCTTTGAAGCAAACTCTTGCCTGGGCATCTAAGCATTTCTATATATCTTCTGAAATCTAGGTGGAGGTTCCCAAACCTTAATTCTTCATTTCTGTGCATCTAGAGGCTCAACACCACATAGAAGCTGCCAAGCTTTGTGGCTTTCACATTCAGAAACCATGGGCCGAGCTGTAACCTGACCCATTTTAGTAATGATTGGAACATCTGGGATGCAGGGCACCAAGTCCCTCGGCTGCACACAGCACGGGGACCCATCCTGGGCCCAGCCAACAAACCACTTTTTCTCCTGGGTCTCTGGGTCTGAGATGGGAGGGGGTGTTATGAAAGTCTCTGACATGCCCTAGAGACATTTTAACCCATGGTCTTGGAATTAACATTAGGCTCTTCGGTACTTATGCAAATCTATGCAACCAGCTTAAATTTCTCCTCAAAAAATGGATTTTCCTTTTCTACTGCATCATCAGGCTGCAACATTTCTGAACTTTCATGCTCTGTTTCCCTTTTAAAATGGAATGCTTTTAACAGCACCCAAGTCACCTTTTGAACATTTTGCTGCTTAGAAATTTCTTCTGCTAGACACCCTAAATCGTCTCTCTCACGTTCAAATCTCTGCAAATGTAGGGGAAGGGGCAAAATGCTACCATTCTCTTTGCTAAAACATAACAAGTGTTACCTTTGCTCCAGTTCCCAACAAGTTTCTTATCTCTATCTGAGACCACCTCAGCCTGAATCTTATTGCTCGTATCACTATCAGCATTTTTGTCAAAGTCATTCAACCAGTCTCTAGGAGATTTTAAACTTTCCCACATTTTCCTGTCTTCTTCTGAGCCTTTCAAACTTTTCCACCATCTGCCTGCTACCCAGTTCCAAAGTCCTTTCAATACTTTCAGGTATCTTTTCAACAATACCCCACTCTACTGGTACCAATTTGCTGTATTAGTCCATTTTTATACTGCTGATAAAGACATACCTGAGACTGGGAAGAAAAAGAGGTTTAATTGGACTTACAGTTCCACATGGCTGGGGAGACCTCAGAACCATGGCAGGAGGCAAAAGACATTTCTACACGGCAGCTGCAAGAGAAAAATGAGAAAGAAGAAAAACCAGAAACTCCTGATAAGCCCATCAGATTTTGTGAGACTTATTCACTGTCATCAGAATAACACAGGAAAGACCAGCCCCTATGATTCAATTACTCCCTCTGCCCCGGGTCCCTCCCATAACTCTTAGGAATTCTGGGAGATACAATTCAAGTTGAGATTTGGGTGGGGACACAGGGAAATCATGTCACCTGAGAATGATTAAAATGCTGAGAAGAAGAATGTGTTTTCTGAAACCATTGAATGAAATGTCCTATAAATATCTATTAGATTCATTTGGTCTATATTGCAGATTAAGTCTGATGTTTCTTTCTTGATTTTCTGTCTGGAAGATATGTCCAGTTCTGAAAGTGGTGTGTTTTAGAGCTAGAGAGAGAGAGGCTCCAATACAATAACAGCTGGAGACTGTATTCCTGACATAAGTATAGCAATTTTGCTTTTATTTTTGGTTTCCATTGGTATGGAATATCTGTTTCCATCCCTTTATTTTCAGTCCATGTGTGTCTGTGTAGGTGAAGTATGTTTCTTGTAGGCAATAAATCAATGAGTTATGTTCTTTCATTCATTCAGCTAGTCTGTGTCTTTTTGTTGGAGACTTTAGTCCTTTTGCATTTAGTGTTATTATTGATAAGTAAAGACTTAATCCTGCCATTTGTTATTTGTTTTCTGGTCACTTTCTGGTCTTCTCTTCCTTCTTTCTTTCACCCCTGTCTTTGCCTAGTGAAGATGATTTTCTCTGGTGATATGATTCTGGTTTACTGCTTTTTATTTTTTCTGTATTTATTGTGGTTTTTGTTTTGAGGTTACTGTGAGGCTAGCAAATACTATCTTGTAACCCATTATTTTAACATAATTCAAGTTTACACAATTTGGATAAACAAGCAAAAAGAAAACTAATAAAAACTTGCCTTAACTTTTTCCCCATGCTTTTAAACTTTGATTTGCTTCTATTTATATTACATTGTGCTATGTCTTAAAAAGTTGTTGCTGTGCTGGGTGTGGTGGCTCAAGCTTGTAATCCCAGTACTTTGGGAGGCTGAGGTGGGTGGATCACGAGGTCAAGAGATCAAGACCATCCTGGTCAACATGGTGAAACCCCATCTCTACTAAAAATACAAAAAATTAGTTGGGCATGGTGGTGTGTGCCTGTAATCCCAGCTACTCAGGAGGCTGAGGCAGGAGAATTGCCTGAACCCAAAAGGCGGAGGTTGCAGTGAGGCGAGATGGCACCATTGCACTCCAACCTGGGTGACAAGAGCAAAATTCTGTCTCAAAAAAAAATAAAAGTTGTTGCAGTTATTATTTTTGATTGGCTCATCATTTAGTCTTTCTACTTAGGAGAGAAGTAGTTTATACACCACTGCTGCAGAGTTATAACATTCTGTGTTTTTCTGTGCACTTACTATTCAGTAAGTTTTTTACCTTCAGTTGATTATTTATTGTTCATTAATGTCCTTTTCTGTATGATTAAACTACTCCCTTCAGCATTTCTTGTAGGGTGTGTCCATTATTAATGAAATCCCTCAGCTTTTGTTTGTCTGAGAATGTTTTTATTTCCCCTTCATGTCTGAAGGACATTTTCACCTGATATACTATTTTTTTTTTTTGAACGGGAATGTTGCTTTATTCTAAAAATGGGTATTGAAAACCTCTTTTATGCCAATAATTGTGCTTAATAATGGCCAATCAATATTTCATTTAAACCTATGAGTAGGTGTGATGTGGTACTGACAAGAATGTATATTTTGCGTATTTAAAGTGGAGAGCTCTATAAATGTTTATTAAGTTTACTTGTTCCGGATCTGAGTTCAAGTCCTGGATATACTTATTAATTTTCTGTCTTGTTGATCTATCTAATATTGATGTTGAAGTCTCCCACTATTATTGTGTGGGAGTCTAGGGAGTCTAAGTCTTTTTATAGGTCTTATGTATCTGGGTGTTAGGATCATTAGCTTTTATTGTTGCATTGATCCTTTTACCACTGTATCTTTGTTGCTTTAAAATCTATTTTATCAGATGTGAGGATTGCAACTCCTTCTTTTTATTTATTTATTTATTTTTGCTCTCCATTTTGTTGGTAAATCTTTCTCCATCCCTTTGTTTTGAGTCTTTGTGTATCCTTGCATGTGAAATGGGTCTGGATGTAGCATACCATTGGGTTTTGGCTGTATCTTTTGATTGGGGGATTTAGTCAATTTAAATTTAGGATTACTGCCATTTGATGTTAACTAGCTGTTTTTTCCATTCATTGATGTAAATTCTTCATTATGTTAATGCTCTTTACTTTTTGGTATATTTTTAGAAATGCTAATACTGGTTGTTCCTTTCTAAGTGTAATGCTTCTTTCAGAAGCTCTTGTAAAGCAGGCCTGGTGGTAATAAAATCTCTGAGTACTTGCTTGTTCATAAAAGATTTTATTTTTCCTTCAGTTGTGAAGCTTAGTTTGGCTGGATATGAAATTCTGGGCTGAAAGTTCTGTTCTTTAAGGATGTTGAATATTGGCCCCCACTTTCTTCTGGCTTGTAGGGTTTCTGCTGAGAGATCTGCTATGAGTCTGATAGGCTTCCCTTTGTGGGTAACCTGACCTTTCTCTCCGCTGCCCTTAGTATTTTCTCCTTCATTTCAACCCTGGTGAATCTAATGATTATGTGCCTTGGGGTTGCTCTTCTTGAGGAATATCTTTGTGATGTTCTCTGTATTACCTGGGGTTGAATATTGTCCTGTTTTGCTAGGTTGGGAAAGTTTTCCTGAATAATATCCTGAAGAGTATTTTCCAGGTTGGATTCATTCTCTTCGTCATATTCAGGTACACCTATCAAACGTAAATTAGGTCTTTTCACATAGTCCCATATTTCTTGGAGACTTTGTTCATTCCTTTTTATCCTTTTTTCTCTATTCTTGTCTTATTGCTTTATTTCATTAAGTTGGTCTTTGACCGCTGATATCCTTTCTTCTGCTTGATCAATTCGGCTGTTAAAACTTGTGCATATTTCACGGAGTTCTCGTGTTGTGTTTTTCAACCCCATTAATTTATTTATATTCCTCTCTATATTGTCTATTCTTGTTAGCATTTTGTCAAATCTTTTTTCAAAGTTCTTAGTTTCTTTACATTGGGTTAGAACAAGTTCTTTTAACTCCCAGAAGTTTTTTATCATCCACCTTCTGAAGCCTACTTCTGTTAATGGAACACAGTCCTTCTCCATCAGGCCTTGTTCCGTTGCTGATGAGGAACTGTAATCCCCTGTAGAGGGAGAGGCATTCTGATTTTGGGTATTCTCAGCCTTTTTAGGCTGGTTTCTTCCCTTCATTATAAATGTATCCATCTATTGTCTTTACAATTACCGCCTTTCTACTTAGATTTCTGAGTGGACACCCAATTTATTAATTCCCAGCGCCGGAATCTGAGCAACCCACTGCGCCGGCCAAAACAGTGGCATTAAGACTGATGGTGCTCTTCTGCCCGGAATCTCTGGTCTGGCTTCCTTCTTGAGTCCATAATAGGTGACTCTGCCTTCCCAGAGCTCCAAACATCGGTCAGAAGGGGAACTAGTCCCGTTTATTCTGTGCCAAGAGCTGCCGTGCCAAGGTGCCAGCAAAACCGCTGTGCCAGCCACAAGAGTTGCTCTGGCAACCCGTGGGGCTCCTCCACTGGGAATCTTCTGGGCTGTGAGTGACAAAAATTTGTCTGAAAGTGTGGCATCCTCTCATTCTCTGCACTTTCACTGGGAGCTACAATCCTGAGCTGTTAGCGATCAGTCAGCGATAAGTCATCTTGGATATCTCTAACCTGATATACTATTAATATAGGCTAAAAGTTTTCTTTCCTTCAGCTCTTTATGACATGCCATTCTCTCCTGGCCTATAAGGTTTTCACTGAACAGACTGCTGCCAGGCATATTGGAATTCCATTGTATGTTGTTTCTTTTCTCTTGCTGCTTTTAGGATTTTTCTTTATCCTTGATATTTGGGAGTATGATTATTAAATGTCTGTGGTAGTCTTCTTTGGGTTAAGTCTGCTTGCTATTCTGTAACCTTCTTGTTCTTAGATAGAGATATCTTTCTTTAGGTTTGGGAAATTCATTGTTTTTGTCTCTGAAGAAACATTTTACCTCTCTTTCTCTATTTCCTCTTTAAAGTCAATAAACTCTTGGATTTGCCCTTTTGAGGCTACTTTCTATGTTCCGTGAGCTTCATATTTAAATTTTTTTTCTTTTGTCTCCTCTGATTGTGTATTTTCAGATAGTCTGTCTCCAAGTTCACTAATTCTTACTTCTGCTTGATCCATTCTGTTGGTAAAGGACTCTGATGTATTCTTTAGTATGCCAGTTACATTTTTCGCCTCCAGAATTTCTGTTTGATTCTTTTGTAATGGCTTCATTCTCTTTCTTAGATTTATCTAATATAATTCTGGATTCCTTCTCTGTGTTATCTTGAATGTCTTCTGAGTTACCTCAACACAGCTCTTTTGAGTTACCTGTCTAAAAAGTCCCATATATCTGTTTCTCCAGGATTTGTCTTTGACGCTTTATCAGTTAATTTGGTGAGATCCTGTTTTTCTGGATGATGTTAATCCTAGCAGATATTTTTCAGTGTCTGGGCTTTGAAGAATTATTGTAGTATTCGTTGCCTGGGTTTATTTGTACATATCCGTCTTGGGAAGACTTTTCAGATATTTGAATGAACCTGGGTGTTGTAATATAAGCTGATTCTGCCTTAGGGGGTACTGAAACCCAGCATGCTGTGGTTCTTGCACACTTGTAGAGGTATAACCTTGATGGCCTTGGACAAGATCGAGGAGAAATCTCTGGATTACCAGGCAGAGACTCTTCTTCCTTTCTCTTACTTTCTTTCAAACATACAGTCTCTCTCTCTCTCTGTTCTGAGCCACCTACAGCTGGGCATGAAGTGACACAAGCACTTCTGTGGCCACCACCACTATGACACCAGCATAGCATTGTGTCTCACCCAAGGCTTGCTGTAACCACTCCCTGGCTACTGTCTATGTTCACTCAAGGCTGTGGGGCTAGACAATCAGCAGGTGGCAAGCCATCCTAAGCCTGTATCTTTCCCTTCAGGGCAGGAAATGATATTCCCCATTCACCAGGTGGGTACTGAAGTGCTATCTTGGAATCAAGGACTAGAATAAAAAACCTTAGAAGGTGCCCTGGTATTCTATTGTGTTGCAGCTGAGCTGGCACTCAAGCCACAAGACAGAGTCCTTCCCATTCTTCCCTGCTCTTTCCACTCAAGTCAGAGGAGCCTCACCACACAGGTACCTCCAACCCTGGCCATGAGGACTTTTGACAGACTACCACAGATAGGCCCAAGGTCTCTTAAGTCAGCTTGTGGTAAATGCTGCTTGGCCTGCGATTCACCCTTCAGGGTAATAGATCCCCTCTGGCCCAGGGAAGGTCCTGAAATGCCATCTAAGAGTCGAGCCCTAGAATCAGAGACCCCCAGGAGCTAAACTGTATTCTACCCCCTGTGGTGGTATTGGTATCTAGTATGCAAGATAACATCTCCTTTACTTTTCCCTCTGCTTTTCTCAAGCAGTAAGACTTTTTCCCTGTAGCCACTGTAAATGGTAACATGCTGAGTCTCACCTGAAGCCACCAATTCTCAAAGGCTCACCAAGGCCCTTGATGTAGTACCTGGGTATCACTGCAGGTAATTCAGGGCCCAGAAACTCTTCAGTTAGCAGGTGATGAATACTGGTGTGACTGAAAAGGCTTCCTTTCCTTCTGGCCAATAGTATGCCTAGAAATGTCATCTAAGAGCTAGGGCCTGGAACAAGGGCCTCATAACTCTGAACAGTGCCCTGTCCTGCTGTGGCCGAGGTGGGATCATGAAGCAAGATGAAGTTCTCCCCACTCTTTCCTCTCCTCTCTTCAAGTGGAAGGGATCTCTTTTGAAGCCATGAGCTGTGCAGCCTGGGATAAGGGAAGGGGTAATCCCAGCACTCCCTTGGCTTCACCAGCTGGTGTCTCAGTATGTTGTGTGACCCCTGCCACCCAGAGTCTACTGTCTCCAGGCCTAAGTCAGCCCCAAGACTCACCTAGGTCTTGCATTTCTTATGGCCTACACTGCCTTTCAAGTTTACTTAGGGAGGCAGAGCACTTTGGCCCTCAGTGCAGAGGTTTGTTTGCAGGTGCTCATGTTCAAACTGCTGAGATCAGAGATTCCCCTTTTGCTAAGATTGATTTAAATGCTCCCTTTGTGGGAAGATTTCATCTGAGTTTTGTCTGGTTTTCCTTTCTGGTCTAACAGAACAACAGGGAGTTCGATTCCTGACAGTTGTTTTGTTCTTCCTCCCCCAGCAGCTGGAGAGGGTCTCCACAGCAGAACACTGCGGTTGGAGGTGAGGAAGGAGTGGCGTAAGTGATTAAGGACTGTATTTTATTCTCTTCAGTGCCTCATTCAGCAATATGAAGTTAAAACCAGGTACTATAAGTGCTTACCGGATTTTTGGTTCCTATGCAGGTGTTTTTTCTCTGTAGTTGTTAAGTTGGTGTCTTTGTAGGGAGGGATGATCAGTGAACCTTTCTATTCTGCCATATTACTTCACCTCCCCTCTTGTAATGAACTTTTAAAGCCTGGTTGCAGGGTGTAGGGCAGGGGTGGTCAAGTGTAATCAGGCACAAGATATATTTCAGGGTAAGAGAATTTACCTATATCCTGATTATGGTATTGGTTATCCACATTTTTAAAAGCAACAAAATTCAAAATACCGTTCACATAAAATTGCTGAAAATATCACATGTACATTTACTAATGGTGGTAGAGAGGATTCCTTGCTAAAGGTGATTAGGATTCCAAATGACAATGCAGATAAATTTATAGTTTACAAATAGATGCAATAGAGAAATAGCATTTAAGCAAGGATTTGTATCACAGCCAAAGGCCTTATAACAAGAGGACCTGAGAGGCCAGGCATGACCCCCAACTGTGTGTAAGGACTGTGTGGATATTTTTTTTTTCTCTCAAATCAGGTACTACCAATTTGTGCACAACTCACCCGGGAACCAGGGATTATCTAATACTCTGTAGACCATGTAAGCATATTCCTACAACGGTATGGTACCAGCCCCAATGGTAGAATACTCTGGGCTCTGCACTGAGACCAGGTACAATTGCCAGTCTCACTTTACAAACTGGTATAAAAGTCCTGGGACACATGATTACAAATCAACAATATTAAGTACATTTCATGCCTTGACCAAGGGTATTACGCAGATGCTTTAGCAATCCTACTCAGACTAATTTTAGGTCTGCTGGAATTAACCATCACAGCACAGTAAATAATACCATAATGAACAACAACAATAAAAATGACAAATGGCAAACCACTATATAAACATAATAAATTATGTAAGTAGTACTTGCTCTGCACCATTTCGTGGCAATGGAGAGTGACTGCATTACACTAACATGCGTAAGCTTCAGTTAACATAATACCATGGAAGTGAGGACTGCCCATAGTATAACTACAAATTAGTAATACTTATTTCTATAAGCCATACTGTATAAACAATTCCATCAATGTTGATTATATATTCTGGCAATGTTAAAGGACTAGTTAAAATTGTCCACGTCCAGATTTTGTTGTAGTTTGATCTCTGACTCATTCTTCAATTGAATATGTTGATTAGTAAATGATTAATTAATCTCAAAAACTTAGGTTATTCTCTGTAAAGTCAAGATAACAATCTTATGATTGGAAAAATGCATATAAAGCACTGGATATGCAGGCAGTCAATGAATGTCAGTTACAAGAATGGCTTTATGAACATGCAAACTGTGCATTCATATAGGTCCTCAAGCTCAGAAGGGGTACGTACTTGTTTTAATGCTCTGCTGTCATTATCTTGGAAAATCTTAATAATTTTATCTAGGAACTCTAAACTTATGCTTCGTAAGTGATGTCCAGATAGAACAATGGATGTGGATTTTGTACAGTATGTATGTCTTGTTTTTCAATGGACAACATTGTACCGTGAGCACAGAATTCCAGTGGACCTGAGATCCAGAGAGACTCTTGAGATCCAGATAGACACATATATACTTGTGTGTATGACAAGAGTGCTATGCCTGCAACTGATTTAGTGGCACTGACAACCCCCAAAAATCATGCTTTCTAAATGAACCAAAACTTGCTTTGGCAAGGGAATGGCCAAAGAACCTTGTCACATCCTTACTCATTCATGTTACTTCTTTGTATTGGCCAACCACTTGCACTGAAAATAATAACATAGAAGAAAAAGGAAAAATAAAAGAAAACATCATTCCTCTGGCTTTCAATTCTTCTTTACTTATTACTAAAATAAAAGTAGAAGGTGTTACTAGAAGGTGCAGGTATCAAGAAATAAAGTAAAAGCAGTTGTTTTGGTTTTGTTCAGCTTCACTGCTCTGGCGAGAATGAAACTCTTGTGTGTTTCCAAACTATAAAATACAAGTGGCGTAATTTTGATGATTCCACATGCAACGTAAGTGATCTGATATTTAAATTAAAATTGGCATTTCACAATATACAGTAATATGCATCTTTAAAAAATTAATCTTTTTACTTGGAATTACATAATATCAAACAAAAAAACCAATGACAAGTCAAGAGAAAAACTATGCAAGAAAGAAAAATGGTAACACTTTTAATAACACTTTTCCCCTGCTTTTTGAATAAGGAATAACATATTTTCATTTTGCACTAAGCACTATTATAAATATGCAACAGGCCCTGGGTAAGTAATATAATTGTAGCCAGTATTCTTGATATAATAGCAAGCTGATGCTATAGATGTAAAAGTCCTGGGGTTTCTATAAATACAGAGCCCCAAAACACATCATTCATTCACTCTCTATATCTCTTCTTTTTTTCTTGAAGGAAACTGGAAAATGAGATATAAAAAGAATGCATATTGACACAGCTAATGTCTGAAAGAGAAAACTGCATGAGTAAATTTCAATAGTGTATTTGGTAACCAAACCTGAAAGGTGGGTCCTAGTTTACCGGTCTGTTCTGGGAAATAGAAACCTTGGTGATTTGGTGTTTCCTTGGTGATAGATCTTTCTTTTCAGATGTATTGTCTTTGTAAAGGCAGAAGTGAAAACTTTGGCTGATGATTGTTTGCTTATTCTGTTGGCTCTATTTAACCATAGTACTAATAATTTGGAGTTTAGATGTAAAATAATGGTCAGGTAACATTAAAGGGAGTGTGAAAAAAACATATGGAAACATGATTAAAAATATCATTGAATAAATGTTTTTATGCATTTAAGGACGCAAATATTATATTTCTGTTTAAAATCACTTAGAAAAAAATAATTATTCTAGATATGCTTTTCACTTAGAGAAAACACCAATAATGGTCCAATGTGAACACCTTATTTTTCTTATATGGCAAAGAATGTTAGATGTACTAAGTATTTTATTCATTATAGTTGTTAGAAACATCAGCTTTTTTCTAATAGATAATTGTCATTTTGTTTTATTTTGAGCTATCCACTGAGGTTTGATCTCTGTATCAGTTTTTACATGTATATGTAGGTCTAGCTAGGCATTTGACACAGAAGACATGGACGTAGTCAGGTGAGGGACAATACAGTTTGGCATTGAAGAGACTATTTCACACCTTGAAACAAGAGAGTCAATCCACGGAAGGAGGTTTGATGAATACAGTATCTTACTTCCAAATGACAGGGAACTTTTAGAATTTTTTTTTTTTTTTTTTTTTTTTTTGAGACGGAGTTTCACTCTTGTTATGCACGCTGGAGTGCAATGGCGCAATCTCGGCTCACCGCAACCTCCGCCTCCTGGGATCAGGCAATTCTCCTGCCTCAGCCTCCCGAGTAGCTGGGATTACAGGCGTGAGTCACCGCACCCGGCCCTTAGAATGTTCTTTTCTGAAGAGATGGGATACATAGATTTCTGAGAACTAGCTGAAATAATCAGCCAACTCAAAAGCAAAAGTAACTCAAGTTTCATAGCTTGAGATACATAAATACCAAAAAAGAAATTAAGTATGAAGATTTTAGAATTTAGGTCTTTAATGCCATCAAGTTCTTTCAGCAGTACCATTGACATTCCTTTCAACTATGAAGATGAAACTGATAAAGGCCTGCCTGAGATGAGGAAAAGTAATTCTATTATAGTTTCACACTTTGAAAAAAATATTTTAGAGAAAAACTACTGGAAACAAAAGCTGATTATTTCTTCTTTGGGTGTTGCCTAAGGACAATTTTTCTATTTATGTCATTCAAGCTTATGCACTTACTGGCATAAGAAAAAAATGTTGACATCACATTGTTATTCCCTTATTCCAGCTCTCCCTGCTTCTCCTGCCTCTCTCTTCTCTCCCTCCCTCTATTTTCTTTCTCATTTCTTTTTATAATTTTCTCTTCTTTTCTTCACTGCATCCTCATTCCACTCCTTCATCTCATGGTAGGAACAGCATTAGCTGAGGAAAATCTGAGTTTTAAGACTGCAGATGTGGTTTTTGAATTTGGTTTTTCCACTTATTAGCAATGCTACTTCAGATATATTAATATTGTTTAAGTGCTCAGACTTTCAATTTCCTTATCTACAAAATGGAGTATATATTTATCTATTTCACAGGGTTTGGGGTGAGGATTAAATAAGATCTATGAGTTGCCAGAGTAGTGGCCAGCTCATGAAATGCATTCTATTGCTGTTAGATTTTTGTTTCTCTTTTCCTTTAGCAAGGATAATTGGGTTTGGAAATCTGTATAATCCATTAGCTTTAAGGGCAAGAGAGATCTGTTACTTGTTGTGCAAGGGAAATTTTAAAATCCTGATCAAAATATTAACTGACTGATCCTTAGTATGAGAATATAATAACAAGAAAACTCGTTAGCTAAAAGCAACTTAATAGCTGCCCTATTTTAAAAAAATACAGCATTTTCATACGTCCACAGTTTGATACCTTCCCAGGTTTTTGCTCAAAACTAATTTGTAGGAACTATATTTGTCTTTTTGTTACTTTGACACATTAACTCCGTATCTCAAAATATGGTTGCTTTGTTGTCACCAGTTTGATCTGTTGTGTCTCCTGTAGGCACTGGTTCTATGGTACACCATTTATGAGACAATTTAAGGCAGTATGTTTCATTGGAGATAGAATGCTTTCTCTAAAGAAGTAATAATTTCTAATACGTTATTCTAGAATAGTTTTTACAACAGTATTTCTTAAAATAGTAAAAATTTAGAAAACATTCTATTTTTCCAAGTAATTGATGACACATAGGGTGCTGCTGTGATGCCAGCATTAACAATGGGATGTAATATTTTATATAATATAATAACGTGAAAATTTTACAAAAATATTTAATGTTTTATGATTCCAATTTGGTGTTAAACAAATAACTATAATATTTGTGTAATACGTTGTTTAGAGAAAAGACTAGAAAATTACATTCTAATATGTAATGTATTTGTCACTTGGTATGACTTCAGGAGATTTTGACTTTCTCTGAAGTCCTGGCATATTTAAATTTTACACAAACATTAATTTTATAATCTACAAAAGGTTAAGGAGAAAAATAAAGGGAAATCAAGTGTGTTTCATATAAATTCATGTGCATTATTCTTAGGACAATCCATTCTTAAATTTATGTACATATATTATCCTGCTATCTACTGACCTATCCATCCATCAGAAAAGGTAGAGATAGTTAACGTTTATCCAGACTATATGAACATTCAAAGAAAACCACATTGGAATGATCACTCTTAGCCTTATGGAAGGAATAGAGAATGTTGTTCATAAATTGACATAAATATTCGTTTCAGCAAAATTCACTTTATCTTGAAAATGCTCCTTAGCTCAACTCATATTTCAATTTTTATAGGCAGTCCCTCTTAATATTTTGAATCAAAGGAAATCCCTCTACTTTCTTGCCTTTTCTTGACCTATTTGTAACTCTAAATGATGGAAATGGCTCCATCACATTTTATTAATTTCTTTACTTCTCTAGCACCTAGAAAAAATGTTTTTATATTATTTGCTGTATTAGTTTTCTGTTGCTGAGGTAACAAATTTTCATAAACTTGGGGGAAAAGCAATATAACTTTTCCCTGTTCTTTGGTCAAAATCCTGATACAGAATGGCTTTTCTGTTTTTCTGTTTTTGTTTTTTTTTAAGTATCACAAAACCGAAATCAAGGTATCAATAGGGTCAAGTTTTGGAGGCTCTAAAGGAGACTCTACTTCCAAGCTTGTGTAAGTTCTTAGCAGAATTCATTTCCTT
Source organism: Callithrix jacchus (assembly GCF_049354715.1). NCBI lineage: Eukaryota > Metazoa > Chordata > Mammalia > Primates > Cebidae > Callithrix > Callithrix jacchus. Next base: position 19,729,868 of record NC_133516.1, on the reverse strand, counting down.
GTGCCTGTATAGCTAAGGTCCTTCTCTATGTGTTGACTGTCAGCAGAGAGCCTATCACTGCTCCATGAGGCCACCTGTACTCTCATGGTGTTTCTCCCACCAGCTTCAAACCAGAAAGGCCAAGTCAAGCCCTTCTCATGTTGATTCTCTCTGACTTGCCCTCCTTACAGACCTCCTTTGCCCCCCACCAAATAACTTCTCTGTTTTCAATGGTTTATGTGATTAAATTGAGCCCACCAGACTATCCAGAATAACTTGCCTATTTTAAACTTTCTACTTCTAATAAATAACATCTCTGTTTCAGCAGTTTGTGTGATTCAATTGAGCCCATCCAGACTATCCAGAATAATTTCTCTATTTTAAACTCTCTACTTCTAATTATGACTGTAAAGTCTCTTCTGCCAGTTGAGGTAATCTATTCTTAAAGTCCAATGATTAGTGTATGGACATCTTTGGGGGAACATTCTGCCTACCCCACATATATTCAATATTTACTGAATAATAATTACTGAATTAAATTATCACAACCCATTAAATTTGGATATCTTAATAACTTCAAAGGAAATGTTATGCCTAATTAACTTGAGTGAAACTTCTAAATATTACAACCTCACAGGCCTAAAACAAAAAATATAGCTATATTTTTCTAACTCACTTATATCAGAAATTGCTAAACCTTTGATACTCCAGAAGTCTCAGTTATTTCTGAAGACTCTAGGGTATGTTTCATCTGCATGATTTCTTCCATCTTCTTCTCCTTTGATTTTATTTTTTCCAATCCATTGTGCTATTATTAATACTGCCTGGGACCATAAAATTGTACAGGGATATACTACCAGTATTTCTGGTGGACAATATTTGCAGAAATTCCCAAACTGCTATCATCTACTTATACCAATTGCACCAGCTTTTGCTACTACACAGAGTTGGGTATCAGAGATTATCATCTATACAACTTTGGTTTGCTGTGCACCATATCAAGAATTTCCCAGGAAATTATTCTTAGTACACTGGCAATTATTGAGGGTACACAATGTCCCAGGTGCTTTATGTCCAATAATTCTATTAAGTAATTATTACTCACAGTTGTCAAATGAGGAAATAATAGATCTGAGAAGGCACATAAATTGCTCATTGCACTTAGTATGTGGTAGAATTAGTATTTAAACTCATGTGTATTTGACTATAGATAAATGTTATATCTTCTTTGTGTAAAATAAAAAGCATTCACATTTTCATTTACAGACAAATTAACAAAAGGACTAACATGTATTTGGAGAACAGAAACAAAATATTATAGGGGACATGGGAACTGAGTTGTTTTCTTAGACTTTAAATTAAATTAGATTTTAATTTGTAGCCTTAATGAAGTATTAAGAACTGGATTGAACCGCACGCCCTAAAACGTAATTAGAAAACAGAGAAATATATGAAATACAGAAAAATCCATGAAATAAATGTTTAAATATTGAACTGCAAGTGGCACAGAACTGTGGTCTCTGAAAGAAATGAAGTAAATAAAATGAGCACTATGTTACACAATTTTTCTTATATTTCAGATTATAGAGCAGAGAGAGTTCATTAGTCGGGGTTTTCCAGAGAAATAAAACCAATAGCATATGTATTTCCAGAAAAAAAATACACTGTTTTGATAAATTGACTCATGCATTATTAAGACTGGTAAGTCCAAAATCTGCAAGGTGGGCCAGCAGACTAGAGATGACTCAGGGCCAAGCCGGTGCTCCAGTTCAAGTCCAAAGGCCATTAGGCAGGAGACTTGGGGAATAGCTAATGTTGCTGTTTAAGACTGAAATTCATTTGCTTCAGAATTCTCTCATGCTGGGGAGGTCAGTCTTTTGTTTAATTCATGCCTTTAACTAATTAGGTGAGACCCACCCACATTATGAAGGACAATCTGCTTTATTCAGAGTCCACAGATTTAAAAGTTAATTTTAGCAAAAAAAATCACCCTCACAGGAACATCTAAAAATATAATCATTTATCTGGGCCTTATGGCTCAACCAAGTTGACATACAAAATTAACTGTCGTAGAGAGGAATTCTCCCTCACCCCTCAAAAAAAACACAGAAGTGTCACTAATTTGAGAAGACACCGATTAGGAAGGCTAAATTAACTGCAAGATGCAGAGCAGAGTTGTGAAAGGTCTACACAAAAATCTAGAAATCTGATCAAGTTTTTTTGAGTCTTCCTAAGATTTGCACGTGTAGGGTGAATTTCCACAAAGTTGGGAAAAAGAAGACAAAGAAGCTGTGAGAACATTGTTCCAAGAGCTTTTCAAATTTATATTGTCTAGATACTCTCTATATCTAGCATACAAACCTACAAAAACAGTACAAAGTAAAAAGGACAAAAAAGAGAAAACACAGACAAGTATTTCTCATGAGCTTAGACATAAAAGCACTTAGCATTAGCAAATTACATCCAGCAATGTATAAAAATAATTAATCATCGTTACATATGGAATCTTTTCCAGGTATGAAAGACTGGTTCAACATTTGAAAATCAATCAATTTAGTTCACCATATCAACAGACTGAAGAAGAAAATTCACGTGATTGTATGCATTAACACAGAAAAACATTCAACAAAAATCCAGCACTAATTCATGATTAAAATCAAGAAAAGAACAAACTCTCAGCACATTAGAAATAAAGTGGAGTTACCTCAATCTAATAAAGGGCATCTAACATCACATTTAAGACTAAAAGACAAAATATTTTCCTTCCAAGATTGAAACAAGGTAAAGATGTCTGCTTTTACTACTCTAATCAATGAGAAGTTCTAGCCAGTTCAAAAAGGAGAAAAAAAAAGTCATACAGATTGGAAAGGAAGAAATAAAATTGTTCCTGTTTGCATATGATATGATCGTCTGCACTGAAAATCCTAAAAAATCTATTTTTAAAAAGCCTGGGCCTATTTAGAGAATTCAACAAGTTTGCAGGATTTATGAACAATGCACAAAAATCAACTACCTTTTTGTTGAAAATTGAAACAATACCAGTTAAACTTGCTTCAGATAAAATGTGTCCAAAAACCTATGAAATGCTGATGGAAGAAATCAAAGAAGTACCTAGATGAATAAGAAGATATACCATGCTCACGGATTATAAACCTCAACATAGTAGAGATGTCAGTTCTCTCTAAATTATTATATAGGTTTTAATGCAATTCTATCTAAAATTGTGTGCTAAGGACATACTTGATGCTTAGAAAGTTTATATATGGTAACCCCTTTCAATCCATGGGGAACTGGTTTCAGCTCCCCACCCCTGTCCACGGTGATACAAAAATATGCTGATGCTCAAGTCTGTTATATAAGATGACATATATTATTTGCATATAACCTATAAACATCTTACCTCCTTTGCACTTCAAATTGTCTTTAGATTACTTATAATAACTAATAGAAGGTGAATGTTATGTAAGTAGCTGTTATACTATATTGTCACAAATGATGACAAGAAAACAATGTGTGTACTTATTTATTGCGGATATAATTGTCCATTTTTTTCTAAATATCTTGGATCCATGATTGGTCAATTTGAAGAATGCAAAACTCACAGATATAGAGGGCCACTATACTGTACCTACATATAGGCTGACATAGTACGTATATTTATAGGAGGCACAAACTTTCTTGAGTTAGCCCTAGTAATGTTATTATTTTTTTACACAATTCACACTGTTATGTCCTAAAAATTATTTAACTTTGTGCTAAGTCCAAAATTTTAATAAATTATTATTATTAGCTAAGTAGTCCATAGATCTTGACTGATTTCTAATTTATTGCATTCTAAAAATGTTATTTAACACTATTTTTAATATTTTTTTCAGTTTTTATTTAACAATAGTATTATTAACAAAAAATGCAAAGAGTCGTTAGTAATGAACAGGTGTTTGATCCTAGAAGTCTGGCAGGGTCTTTGGTTTTATTTCCAGCTTCTGATAATAGTGCTTGAGGTCATCTCTATGTGATTTTCTCCCCACAGATGGCAAAACCATTTATGTTTAAGTGTTGGAATCACATATTCCTTATTTGATCTTGAAAATTTACAGTGATTAAGGAATGTCGATCTTTGAAAAAAGTAACTCCAAAAAGCTGCCAATAGCATCAAATAAAATATGAATCTGAGTTTATACAGGACCACATATCTTTACTCAAATAAGGATTTTATTTACTTTGAAAATACTGTTAGCCTCTTGGCTTGCATAAGGGAATGGCTCACGTTTAGTTAATTAAATTTATTCTTATAAATATTCTCAAAAGTGAGGTAATCCTTTGAGTGAGGTAATCAATTAAGTTAGCATAGAAAAAAATTATGTGCTTTTTCTTCCTTCTTTTTAAGTCTGTGAGTTATTGAGGGCATGCCTTATGTGAGACCTCTGTTTTCAGACCAGTGTTTCATTTTGTGTCTCAGTAAATCAGAGGATACTCACATTCAAACTGGTTCCAGAAAAAAAAAAAAAAAAAAAAAAAAAAAAAAAGAATGTTTGTAATCCACTAATGAGGCAACTGTGTACAAGGAAAAATCCAAAAGCATTTTTTACAAATTAGAATTAATTAACAGTGCAGCAGATATTTTTGGAACTTAACCAAGACAATAAAATTAAACACAATTTTATGGTTTAAGAAACATTTAAAGACAGAATTTTCAAGAAGCACATAAAAATTATGTCCTTTTTTTCTTCTTTATAAATCTTTGAGTTATTGAGGACATGCTCTATATGTGAGATCTAAAATAGTATCAAAAACGTAAAACATTTAGGAGTACTGTCCCCATAAAATAAATGTAAGTTCTCTATATTAAAATTCTCCTAAAAATTTAAGTCAGCATTATTGGATTATAATCCACAAACAATAAAATTATATTTTTCTACATTTCATTCATTTTTAAACAAATACACAGTTTTGCAACCACTATTTAGTGAGCATTTGCATTACCCCAGAAAGTTCCCAGATTCTCTTTTGTAGTCAATCCATCTTCCTCACATCCAGCCTCTCTAGCTAACACTATTCCTTTTTAAGACTGTATAGTTGTGGCTTTCCTCAGCATCCTATCAAGGCAATTCAACAATGTGTAGCCTTCTGAATCTGGCTTCTTTCAGTTAGTATAAAGTATTTGTGATTCATCCATGATGTTGTATGTATCACTACTTATTTCCATTTTATTGCTGAAGAGTATTCCATTGGGTGGTGTTCCACAGTTGAGTTATCAATTTACTGATCGACATTTGTTTCTAGTTTTCAGCAATTATGAATAAAGCTGCAATAAACTTTTCCACACAGATTTTTTGTGAATATATATTTTATTTCTCCATCTAGAATTGGAATAGGTAGGTCAATTGATAAATGTTTTACTTTGTAAAAAGTAAACAAACTGATTTCTAAAATGTCTGCACTATTTGGCATTATCACTTAATATGTAAGTGTTCCTCACTCATAGGTGGGGGATGAAAAATGAAAACACATGGACACAGAAAGGGGAGTACTAAACACTGGGGTCTATTGGGGGGAAAAGGGGAGGGCCAGTGGGAGGGGGAGGTGGGGAGGGATAGCCTGGGGAGAAAAGCCAAATGTGGGTGAAGGGGAGAAGAAAAGAAAGCACACTGCCATGTGTGTTCCTACGCAACTGTCTTGCATGCTCTGCTCATGTACCCCAAAACCTATAATCCAATAAAAAATTTAAAAAAAAAAAATGTAAGTGTTCCAGATAGTTCATATTCTCACCAGTATTTGGTCTTATCAGGTTTTTTTTAGCCATTCTAATAAATATGTAATGATATCTTGTTGTGGTTTTAATTTGCATTCTACTAATGACTAATAATAATGAGCATGTTTTCACGTTCTTAGTGGCTATTTATTTGTCTTTGGTAAACTTTCTGCTCTAATATTTTATGTAGTTTTTATTGGGTTATTTTTTCTTAATAAGTTATAATAGCTTTTTGTATATTCCAGATACAAGTCTTTTATCAGAAAAGTATTTTGTAAATAATGGCTTCTAGTCTGAAGGGTTATCTTTTTATTTCTTAACAGTGTTCTTTGAAAAACAACCTTTTAATTTTGAAGAAGACATTTATTGATTTTTAAAAATTGGTTCATCATTTTTGAGTTCTAAATAAAAATTTTTCTTGATCCAAGCTCACAGACATTTTTCTTGTGTTTTATTTCACAAGTATTATAACTTTAAGTTTAATATTTCAATTTATGATCTATTGCAAGTTAACTTTTGTATGATGCAAGGTAGGATTAAATGTTTTGGCTAAAAATGGTCAATTGTGTTCATCACTATTTGCTTGAATGACTAGTCTTTTACCGTTTAACTGCCTGGACAGCCTTGACGAAAATTAATTAACCATATATGCGTGGGGCTATCTCTGGACTCTCTGTTAGTTATTATGCTATAGGCCTATCCTTTGACCAGTGCCACAGTGTGCTATATTAAGCAGATCGATAGTAGTGGTTAACATATGTGTACAACACAATTACATATAATTATATACATATATAAATTACATATAATTGTATTAATAAAACTTTTTAAATTTTTACATAATTTTATAAACTATAAATAATGTATCACCTATAATATAGTTATAGTTTTCACCTATAATAGTTATATATTATATAATAGTTATTTAATTATATAGAATTATGTTATACATATTTTCATATTAACTATATATATGCCAAGAAGAGAATACAAATTTATTTTAAGCATGCATTTACAATTGTATTTTGACCAGGTCACAAATAATTTCTTTTGAAAACTTTCAAAAGTTTTAAAAACTGTTTTGTTTAGTTAGCAAACAACATATTTTGTAATCAAAACCAATAAAAACTGAAACTAAATGAGCTAAGAATTTAGATCAAGAAGCTAGAGAAAGATCCACAAAATAAACCTAAAATACATGAAAGAGAGGGCGTAGTAGAGATGAATGTACAAATTAATATAAGACTGTATATCTCTTATGTTAAATATTTTAGAGAATCAAAAGAGTGTGCAGCTAATTTTATCAGAGTGACAAAAATTGATAACACAAAATATAAGAACACAAAAGAAAATTATAGCACATCCTTTCTTATGAATATAAATATGAGTATATTAAATAAATCAAGCTAATCTGATGTAGCAATGTGTGTGTCAGTGTGTGTGTGTAAGATGTACCTCCATCAGTGGAACTTATCAAGAGAGAGCAATAATATTTAAATTGCTTACCTACTTAATATAGTAAGTGTTGATAAAATTTTAGGTACATTGTAATTAATGTAAGAATTCAGATTATATGTTTACTATTGCTATGGCTATCTAATATTTAACAGACAATTCAAACACATTAGAAAAGGCAAGAAAAAGAGAAGAATGAGAGGGAATAAGAGAAAAAGACAAGAATAAGAAATTAACAGAAGAGAGGTTAATATTATTGACATAGAATGCTAAAGAGTATATGCTCATAATACATAGAAAATAATCAGAAAATATTATTGCAAGATATTTAGTCAATGTAGAAAAAATAAATAAAATTGTTAAATACCATGAATATCTGAATAGAAAATGTAATAGAATAATATGAAACATTTGCAATAGCACAAAAATTGTAAGGCACATAAGAATACATAAAACAAATGTGAAGGGTGTATAACTTGAACTGAATTAATGGGGAGAAATGTAATATTAGCATATAGAAGGTACTAGTATTAAAATAGAAAATTTTCCAACTTTGTTAACTTAACATAATTCTGATTAAAATTACATACGTTGATAAAGAGAGATAGATTGAGATAGAAATAGAAGTGAAGAGATAAAGACAGAAACAGAATAAACTAGAGTGAAGAAAAAATAGGCATTATTAAATGACAAATTATATAAAAGGAAAAAGCCTTTCCTGATACAATGCTTGATTGCAATGTATTAACAATCCTATTGCTGTAATATTGGTATAGAAATAAAGAAACAATTCAACGTAACAGATTAAAGTTTTGAGAAACAGCCTGAAGTACATAAAAAGATTGGTGATAGCTGTAATATTACAGATCAATAGGGATTAAAGAGGAAATACGGTGTGCAGTGAAACGACTGGCTATTTACCCAGAAAAAGATTAAATTCAGTTCTCTAATTTAATTTCTCTTCAAACCATAAAAATAAATCTCATATGAATTAATTACCTCAATATAAGAGCAAGTGCTTTTAAAATATTAGAATAAAACATAGGAGGACATCCTTGAGTTTTCAGACCTAGAAAGTATTTCTTTGACATAATATAAATAGCAACATTTATTTAAAAAGTAGATTAGTAGATGCAATACTTTGATGTTTAAAATTTTGATCAAAAATGTCATAATAAACAATAAGCCAGTAATAGAAGATGTTACAAAATACATAACAGAAAAAAATTGTTTTTGAGAATATATTAATTTCTAATAATTATTATTTTGAATGTGATGATGGTTTCATCGATAGAATTAAATCAAAAATTTTCAAATTATATAATTTAAATTACACATTTTATTATGTGTCAACTAAGTCTCCATTATGTGGTAAAAATTAATAGAAAACTTCAACAGGAAGATAGTTAAAATATAGGAAAAGGCAATTACTAACAAAAATAAACAAACGACTAATAAATCTTTAAAAAGATATTCATTCTAACTAGCAATCAGGAAAATACAAATCAGGGTAAGGGTGGTTCCATTTCAAAACTGTAAGATTAGCTAAATTAAAAGAAAAGAAAAGAATATCAAATCATGGGACATGCAGTTACAAAACAAAAATCTCATACATTCCTATTTAGATTGCAAAATAGTTCAATCATATCAAAGAATAATTTTGCAATGTTTACTAAAATTGAAAATATGAATGCATATGAACAGCCAAAGACCCAGCAACGAATGCATATGAGTACCTAAAGATGTACATATATGTAGTAAAAGTACAACGCTGGATGGAAAGATCAAATTTGTTACCTTTATGATGGTAGTTACTTCTGGGAGAGAGGTAAACAGTATTGAGAAGAAGAAGTTGAATTTTGAAGATATTTTAAATGAATCTGTAATGATTTTTTAATTTAAAAAGACGTGTTTATGTTTATCTCTGTGTGTCAAGCACTGACATTTGTAATATTCTGTGGATTTTTCTGTGGTTTTAAAATATGTTGTTATAACAGTAATTTTCTGTATTTTTTAAGCTCAGGATAAGCTATGTTTACAAATGTAAAGCTATTTGTAAAACTGCAAAGCATTTAATACTTGTATACTAAAGTGTTAAATACTTGTATACGTACAACCCATATTTGAACAAAGTTTTAAGCAATGTCATATATCCATCTCCCATCAGGTTTTGAATGATAAATAAATGCACTTATAATATGATTTAATTTTTTTTACTATTTATCATGTAGTTATAATTAATAAGTGAATAACAAATCAGTAACAAATTTACAATAACAATAAATTATGACCATAACAAACTAAAGGACCAGATGGAGGTGAAAGTGGCAATATGCAGATATGTATGCCTTTCCAGTGTTCCACATGAGGCTTAGCACACTGTCAGTACTCAACAAACATTAAACAATAATAATAATGGGTACCATCTGGATGCCAATTTTAAAGTGATAGAAACATACAAGATTTACAGCTCAAACTCCCTTACTAATTACTCCCAACTTATACAGCATTTTTCTTAGCTCAGTTAATATTATAAATATTATTTCAGTCACTCAGGCAAAAAGTCCTCATTTTCCTTAAAACTACTTTCTCCATTATCATTTGCAAACCCTTTCATAAACACCTGAGTTCAGTCTGATACCCTTCTAAATCATGGTTGACACTGCGGACAATTGTTTTATTTATTTATTTATTTATTTAAATAAATGGTTAGAAAGAATCAATATGAAAATGGCCATACTGCCCAAAGTAATTTATAGATTCAACACTATCCTCATCAAGCTACCAATCACCTTCTTCACAGAACAGGAAAAAAAAACACTTTAAACTTCATATGGAACCGAAAGAGATCCCACATAGCCAAGAGAATCCTAAGTAAAAAGAACAAACCTGGAGGCATCACACTACCTGACTTCAAACTATACTACAAGGCTGCAGTAATCAAAACAGCATGGTACTGCTACCAAAACAGATATAGACCATTGAAACAGAATAGAGGCCTCAGAAGTAATGCTACACATCTACAACCATCTGATCTTTGACAAACCTGACAAAAACAAGCAATGGGCAAAGGATTCCCTGTTTAATAAATGGTGTTGGGAAAACTGGCTAGCCATGTGCAGAAAACTGAAACTGGACCCCTTCCTGACACCTTACACTAAAATTAACTTCAAATGAATGTAAGATTTAAACATGAGATCTAATACCATAAAAACCCTAGAAACCCTAGAAGAAAACCTAGGCAATACCATTCGGGACATAGGATAGGCAAGGAATTCATGACTAAAACACCAAAAGCATTGGCAACAAAAGCCAAAATAGACAAATGGGATATAATCAAACTTAAGAGTTTTTGCACAGCAAAAGAAACAATCATTAGAGTGAACCAATGGAGAAAATTTTTGCAGTCTACCCATCTGACAAAAGGCTAATATGCAGAATTTGCCAAGAACTAAAGCAAGTTTACAAAGAAAAAAGAAACCCATTCAAAAATGGGCAAAGGATATGAACAGACACTTTTCAAAAGAAGACATTTATGAGGCCAAGAAACATATGAAAAAATGCTCAACATCACTGGTCATTGGAGAAACAAAACCACATTGAGATATGATTGCATGCCAGTTAGAATGGTGATCACTAAAACACCCAGAGACAACAGATGCTGGAGAGGATGTGAAGAAATAGGAACATTTTTACACTGTTGGTGGGAGTGTAAATTAGTTCAACCATTGTGAAAGACAGTGTGGTGATTCCTCAAGGATCTAGTAATAGAAATTCCATTTGACCCAGCAATCCCATTACTGAGTTTATACCCAAAGAATTATAAATCATTCTATTATAAAGACATATGCACATGTATGTTCACTGCAGCACTGTTTACAATAGCAAAGACCTGGAACCAATCCAATGCCCATCAATGATAGTCTGGATAAAGAAAATGTGGCACATATACACTATGCAGCCATAAAAAATGATGAGTTCATGTCCTTTGTAGGGATATGGCTGAATCTGGGAACCATCATTCTCAGCAAACTGGCAGAAGAACAAAAAACCACGTTCTCACTCATAGGTGGGTGCTGAACATTGAGAACACACGGGCACATGGAGTGGAACATCACACACTCGGGTCTGTCGGGGTGTTGGGGCGAGAGGAGGGACAGCATAGAGGGAGGTCAGGGAGGGATAACATTGGGAGAAATGCCAGATATAAGTGATGGGGGGATGGAGGCAGTGAACCTTCGTGGCATGTGTGTACCTATGCAGCAATCCTGCAAGATCTGCACATGTACCCCAGAACTTAAAGTACAATTTAAAAAAAATGCAGAGACTGGGCGTGCTTCCTCACACATATAATCTCAGCACTTTGGAAGGCCGAGGTGGTCAGATTACCTGAGGTCATGAATTTGAGACCAGCCTGGCCAACATATTGAAACCCTGTTTCCACTAAAAATACAAAAAATTAGCCAGGTGTGGTGATGCGTGCCTGTAATCCTAGCTACTTGGGAGGCTGAGGCAGGAGAATCGCTTGAACCCGAGAGGTTGCAGTGAGCCAAGACTGCACCACTACACTCCACCCTGGGCAATAGAGTAAAACTTTGTCTCAAAAAAAATAAGTTAAAATTAAACAATGAAAAATGCAAATCTAGGTATAGTAGTTCCTTGTTCAGAAAAACTGATTTTCCTTTTATTGCCTATGGAGATAAACACGTTATTTTTTTGACTTTGTGTATAAAACTTTCGGAAGCATTGCTTCAATACAAGTTTCTATTATATCATGCAATATCACTTGAAAATTTTACTATTTATTTATTATTTAATATTATCTCAACAAAGAAAAACCAAAATGTTTCTGTTTTTTTCTATCTTTTTCCATCCAGGAATGGAGATTAAGTAGGATTATCCAGTTCTAGGCTATTTTCCTCACTAGAAATAACTGATAGTAGGGGTCCAAAGTGGCCCCCGCCGGAGGTCATGGCGCTCACGAAGGCGAGGTCATCAGTTCAAGGCTAACCTGAGCAACCTCATAAGCTCAAACTGATTGGCAAAAAAAAAAAAAGAAATAATTGATAGTAATTTTGCATTTCATGTCTCCAAGCTGAAGGTAGAGCTGATCTAAATGTGCTCTCAGCATGCATAAGAAGTCTTTTAGAGGATTAGGTCTTTGAATAAATTAGGTCAAATTATCCACATGGAAGGCCTGGGGTCTGTACAAGAGGAGAATAACCCCAGAAACTGGTTAGGTGTTCTTTCCTTAAAAACTGTAAAGAAAATAATCATGTGTTCCCTTAGAAGCTATGCTCAAAGGACTACAGCACTGGGGGACATTTGAGGATCCCTGTATGTTCTATAAATGCAAACCAAGAAGGTCATTCTCACAGTCCAACAAGAACATAATGTCTAATAAACCAAATAATGCACGAATACTAAATAAAGGAACCCAAGACTTAAGACCTCTCCACATGGTCACACGATTTAAGATCATGTAATTTCCAGAAGGGAAAAACAGTCCATTAAAAATTGATGATTAAATGACACCAGGAAGAAGGCAGAAAATGAAGTCCTAGTCTTCAGTCTCCCCAGAAACATTGATGTAACAATAATATGCAGATCAAAATACAGTTGTAAGAAGCCTAAAATCAAATTAAGAGGTTGTAGTACTCTAAGCAAGCCCCAAACTGAGAATAATCGCATTGAAATGGATAAGAAGAATTCACTTTACCCATGTTAACCTTTTCCCCAAGCTGGCACAGCTCAGTGCTGAGGGAGATTATCTCAGTCTGCAATTTCTCACTCAGGGGAAAGAGAGATCAGAGTGCCAATTAAATATATCTAACCCTTTGGTGCACTTCCTGAGAGGCTTGTTTCTCTATTGCCTCACGTGTGACACCAATGAAACTGGCATAGTTCTGACAACTGGAACAGCTAAGAACAGAGGAAAGGTGGCAAGCAGCTTCCTGCAGCTGGCACAGCTCTGCAAGATTGAGAAAAATGGCAGAAATTGAGGCTTCACAAAGGTCAAAGGGAGAAGAGTAGAGCTTACCTTCAATGTCCTAGCCTCTGAGTGTGTTGCCTGAAGGGCCAGCTTTTGACTCAACTCACATGGACCACTGACTGAATTGGCACCATTTGGTGGGGCTTGCTAAGAAAATTGGAATAGAGGTGCATAACTTGCTGTTTGAGACCCTCAGAATCTCTAGCCTGTTGGTGAAGGTTTTCACTACTGAAAACACTTGGTAAACACTGGGAAAGGTGGCTGTTTATTCAAATGCACAGACACCAAGCAAAGCTATGGGGAATAGAAAGAGTCAGAGAAACACAGTATAAACAAAGAACAAAGTAAATCTTCACTAGCTGACCCTAAAGAAGTGAAGCCCCATAAATTGCCTGTCAAAGAATTAAAAATTATAACCTTAAAGTAGCTCAGTGAGTTACAGAACATAGAGAGATAACTAAATGAAACCAGAAAAATAATACATAAACAAAAGAAGAATATTAACAAAAAGAAAAGATAAATAAGAACCAAACAGAAATTAGGGAGCTGAAGAATAAATATCAGAACTGAAAAATTCAATAGAGGGATTCAACAGCAGAATTGATCAAGCAAAAGAATCAGTGAACTTCAACCCATGTCACTTGACATTATCTAGTCAGCAGAAGAAAAAGAGAAAAGAAAATAGATAATGAAGAAATCTTAAGGAACTTAGAGGATACCATCCAGTTAACCAATATACATATTTTGGAAGTATGAGAAGGAGAAGAGAATGAGAAAGGAGCAGAAAGTTTTTCTAAAGAAGTGATGGGCAAACTCTTTTCAAATCTAGGGAGGGAAATGGGCATGAAAATCCCAGAGCTCAGAAGGACTCAACTAGAAGGAATGCAAAGAACTCTACACCAAGGCATAGTGTATTTAAATGCCAAAAGTCAACATCAGAGAGAAAAATAACAAGAAAAAAAAATGACTCATCACATACAAGGGAACATCTATAACACTATTAGCAAATTTTTCTGCAGAAATTTTGTAGGTCATAAGAAAGTAAAATGATATATTTAAAGTACTAGGAGTGGGCAGGATCTACCAACCAATAATATTGTACCTGGCAAAACTTTCCTTCCAAAACTTTCCTTCCAACATGAAAAAATAGATAAAAATATTGCCAAACAACCAAAGCTGAGGGAGTCAATAACCACTAGAATTCACAAGAAATATTAAAGGAAGTTTGTCAAATTGAAATGAAAGGTTGCTAAGCAGTAAATGAAAATATAAACCTCACTAGTTAAGACAAATATATAGACAAAACAGAATACTGTAATACTGATAAGACATGAAAAGTATGAAGAATAATTGTAACTACAGAAATGTATGTAATGGATACACAGTATAAAAATCTCTAGTAGTGATATCAATAACATAAAGTATGGGTGTGTTGGGGGGAACTCAAAGTGCACAGTTTTTCTATGCAATTAAAGTTAAGTTTTTATCAGTTTGAAATACACTGTTTTAACTATATTTGATATAAGCCCCATGATAATTATAAAAACAAATAAAACCTACAGAAAATTCACAAAAGGAAAGGAGGAAAATCAAAGTATAAGACTATGAAAACCCCACATATCACAAATGAAGACAAATAAAGCAAAAAAGAACAAAAGAACTATAAGCCAGGCATAAAGAAAATAACACAATGGTAATAGTAAGTTTTTACCTCCTAACAATGTAAATTGTTAATTAAATTCCCAATCAAAAGATGTAAAGTGATTTAAAGAATTTAAAAATACAACTGTAAATTGTATACAAGATACTAACTTTAGATTTAAGGACACAAGTAAAGAGAAGATTGTTATATACTAATAAAAGATTCAGTTCAACAGGAAAATATAACAATTATAAATACAGGTGATCCTATATCAGAGTAATTAAATTTATAAATTCAAGGATTGACAGATCTGAAGGTAGAAATAGACAGCATTACAATAATGCAAAAAAACTACAGTACCCCATGTTCTATTATGGACCAAATATCCAGATAGAGAACAAATATGAAAACAGTGAACTTGAAAGGATACCATAGACCAAATGGACGTACACATACAAAATGCTCTACCCAGCAACAGCAGAATAACTTTCTTCTCAAGTGCACAGGAAATATTCTCCAGCATAAATTACATCTAGTTTACAAAATGAGTCTCAACAATTTAAGTATTTTTAAATTATGCTAATATATTTTCTGAACACAATGGAATGAAACTAGTAATCAATAACAAAAAGAAAATTTAAAATTTAAAAGCATGTAGGAATTTTTAAAATATGCTATTGAACAACCAATGGGATAAGAAAAGGAATTCAAAGAAATATGAACTATATTTAGATAAACAAAAACAACATAAACTTATGAGATGCAGCAAAGGCAATACTGAGATTGAAATTTATGGTGATAGATGCCTACATTTAAGGAAGAGGAAAGATCTCAATAAACAATTTACTCTTATACTTCAAGAAACTGGAAATTAAAGGACGAACTAAGTCCGATAGCATAAGAAAGTAAATAATAAAGATTATAGGCTGGGAGCAGTGGCTCACACCTGTAATCCCAGCACTTTGGGAGGCTGAGGCAGGCAGATCACCTGAGGAAGGGAGTTCGAGGCAGCCTGACCAACATGGTGGAAACCCCATCTCTACTGAAAATATAAAATTAGTCAGGTGTCATTGCAGGCTCCTGTAATCCCAGCTATTCAGGAGGCTGAGACAGAAGAATTGCTTGAACCCAGGAGGCGCAGGTTGCAGTGAGCCAAGATGGAGCCATTGCACTCCAGCCTAGGCAACAAGAGCAAGACTCTGTCACACACCAAACAAACAGAAAAAGTTACAACTGACATAAACACAATAGATAACAGAAAAACAGTAAAAAAAAAAAAAATAAAAAGTTTTTAAAAAATACATATAAATCAATTGATAATCTTTTTGCTAGACTAACAATGAAAAAGAGAAGACTCAAATTAAATAAATAATGTAAAGAGAAGCTTTACAACTGGTACCGCAGAAATAAAAAAAGATTATAAGTGGCAACAATAAACAATCATACACCAATGAATTGGATAATCTGGAAGCAATGTAAAAGTCCTAGAAACAAATAATATCCCAACATTGAATCATGAAGAAACAGAAAATATGAAGAGAAAAATAATTTAAAAATGTAATTTAATCAATATTCAAAAATATCTTTTTTGTTGTTTTTGTTTTTGATTTCTTTCTTTTTTCTTTTTTATTTTGAGTTGGAGTTTTGCTCCTGTTGCCCAGGCTGGAGGGCAATGATGCAATCTCCACTCACCACAACCTCCGCCTCCTGGGTTCAAGCAATTCTCCTGCCTCAGCCTCCAGAGTAGCTGGGATTACAAGCATGCGCCACCACACCCAGCTACTTTTTGAATTTTTAGTAGAGATGGGCTTACTCCATGTTAGTAAGGCTGGTCTCAAACTACCGACCTCTGGTGATCTGCCTGCCTTGGCCTCCCAAGGTGCTGGAATTACAGGCATGAGCCGCTGCAATCAGCTTTTTTTTTCTTTTTGAGACAGAGTCTCACTCTGTTGCCCAGGCTGGAGTACGATGGCAGTCTTGGCTTACTACAACCTCCACCTCCCAGGTTCAAACAATTCTCCTGTCTCAGCCTCCCGAGTAGCTGGGACTACAGGTGTGTGCCACCACACCTGGCTAATTTTTGTATTTTTAGTAGATACAGGGTTTCATCATGTTGGCCAGGTTGGTCTTGGACCTCATGATTCACCTGCCTTGGCCTCCCAAACTGCTGATTACAGGCGTGAGCCACCATGAAAAGCCCGTGTCCAGAAGGCTTCACTGGGGAATTCTACCAAACACTTAATGAATAATTAACAAGCCTTTTCAAACCCTTCCAAAATAATCCAGGAAGAGAGAATACTTTCAAACTCATTTTATGCGGCCAGTCTTACCCTGATACCAAAACCAAACGACACAATAAGAAAATAAAACTAGAGGCCAATGTACATGATAAGCATAAATGCAAAAATTCTAAAAGACAAAACAAAACAAAAACCTAGCAAACAAAATTCAACAGTACCTTAAAAGAATAATGCACTATGATCAAATTAGCTTTATCACTAGGATCAAGGATGGTTCAACATATTCAAATCAACAATGGGATACACCAGATTAACAAAATTAAAGAGAAAAATTATATAATCATCTCAGTATGTGCAAAAAATTTGACAAAATTTACCATTGTTGATAAGATGTTCAACAAACTAGGTATAGAACAAATTTACTTCAACACAATAAAGGCCATAAATGAAAAGTTTATGGCTAACACAATGATATGGAGATGCCAACTCTTGCTAGTTCTATGCAACATAATGCTGGATGTCCTAGCGAAAGCAATTAAGAAAAAAAAGTTACAAAATTGGAAGGGAATTACTAAAAGACTCTCTGTTTATAGTTTCCAAGATTCTATTCCCAGCAAATCTTTAAGAATCCATGAAAACCACTGGTAGAAAAAGTAGTAAGAAAGAATGAATAATATCTAGTATTTGATATCACAACCGGGTGACCATTTTCAATAATAGTTTAATTATACATTTTAAATTAACTTAAAGAGTATAATTGGATTCTTTGTAACACAAAGGACAAATGCTTGAGGCAATGAATAACCCATTTACTACCCTGTCACTACCTTTACTTTACTACCCTTTACTGCCTTTACTACCCTACCCCATTTACTACCTTTTGGAATTTAAATATAAGATCTGAAAGGCTTAGGCACTGGCTTAGGCAAAGACTTTATGACCATGAACCCAAAAGCAAATGCAACAAAAACAAAGAAAAACAGGTGGGACTTAATTAAATGAAAGAGCTTCATCAGAGCAAAAGGAACAGTCAGGAGATTAAACAGATGACCCACAAAGTGGAAGAACATTTTCACAATCTAGGCATCTGACAAAGGACTAATATCCAGAGTCTACAAGGAACTCAAACAAATTAAAAAAAGACTAATGATCTCATCAAAGAGTGGGCTAAGGACATGAATAGACAATTCTCAAAAGAAGATACACAAATGGCCAACAAACATGAATAAATGCTCAACATCACTAACGATCGGGGAAACGCAAATCAAAACAACATGTTGATATCGCTTTACTTCTGCAATAATGGACGTAATCAAAAAATTGAAAAATAATAGATGTTGGTGTGGATGCAGTGAAAAGGGAACACTTACACACTGCTGGTGAAAATGTAAACTAGTACAACCACTATGGAAACTGTGGAGATTCCTTAAGGAACTAAAAGTAGAACTACCCTTCCATCCAACAATCCCACTATTGGGTATGTACCCAGAGGAAAAGAAGTTATTATACAAAAAGGATACTTGCACATGCAGGTTTATAACAGCACAATTCACAATTGGAAAGATACAGAAACAGCCCAAATGCCCATCAATCAACAAGTAGATAAAAGAAATTGTGGTATATATGTACGATGGAATGCTACTCAACCATGAAAAGGAAAGAATTCCACTCAGGAATGGAAAAGCAAATGTACTATGTACTCAGTCATAAGTGGGAGTTAAGCTATGAGGATGCAAGGGCATAAGAATGACATAATGGACTTTGGGGACTTGGATGAAAGGGTAGGAGGAGGTGAGGGATTAAGCCTACAAATTGGGTTCAGCGAATACCACTTGGGTGACAGTTGCACCAAAATCTCACAATGATCACTAAAGAACTTACTCATGTAACCAAATACCACCTGTTCCCCCAAAACCTATGGAAATAAAAAATTAAACAAAAGTAAACAATAAAAAGAAGATTTTTAGCTTTGCAGGCCATACCATCTCAGTCACAGTTACTCAACCTGCCATTGTAAAGCAAAAGTAACCATAGACAATAACCACAGACAGTAAGTAAATAAATGAATGGAGTTGTATTCCAATAAAACTTTATTTACAAAAATGGGTGGTGGGCCAGAACTGTCTTCATAAAATATTTTGTATCCAAATTAGTTGTGGTGATAAAATATTCTGTATCCAATAATTTTTTGTCTTTTTGAAAAAACAAATTTATAGATCCACAAAAGATGCTGAATAGCCAAAGCAATCTTGAGAAAAATAACAAAGATAAAGTCATCACACTTCATGATTTCTAGTGAGGGAGTTACTCCTGAGATCTGGTCATTTAACAGTGTGTGGCACTTCCCTGCCATGGTCTTGTTCTCTTGCTCCAGCTTCCCCATATGAAGTGTATGCTCCCATTTTGCCTCCTGCCATGAGTTTAGCTCCCTAAGGTCTCCCGGAAGCAGACCCTGCTATGCTACTGTACAACCTGCAGAACCATAAGCCAGTTAAACGTTCTCTCCTGTAAATTACCCAGTCTCAGGTATTTCTTTATGGTAATCAAGAATGGCCTAGTACAGCTGTAGAGGTTAATTTCCACCTCAAACTCTCACTCCAATTGTAATGTTTCAAGAGATGCTGCACCAACATCAGAACTAGGAAAATGTTCTCTTGTCCACATCTCACAAATGGAGGGGGATACTATTTACAGTAAAAACATCCCAGGCTAGCTCCTTATTCCATCACTCATCATCTAGCTGTGTGCACTTACACAATTTATAAAATATCTCTGACTTTTAATCTTAGTGAATAAGGAAAGTTAATATAAGGGTGGTTGGGTGGATGGATATAGGTCAGCTTTTATCTAGTAAGCCAAGATCTCAGATTTTATTCTACAGAAAAAAAAAAAAGCCCTGAAATTAATGGCTGTGTCTATGTAATGTGTTGTTTGTGATGACTATGGAAGTCCTTGTTTTTCTACCATGAGCTTTCTGTGTCCCTGTCTGTGTTCCACATCCTCTTTGATGGTTGCTCATTTGTTTGATACCGAGTGATTCTCCTTCAGTTTAAACATGTCACCTTTTGCACTTTGGATTTATAAGGAAGGCACTTCTGTTGAACAGAATGTGTGTGTATAAGTAAGTAAAAAATATACTCTACCTAATGCAGTTTCACACCATAGTGCAAGATGTCCCACTAGTCTTAGTGTAGTTTCATGCAATCATTTCACGTACATGATACAAAAATCATGTGTGAATCTATACTGGACATGGAAAGCAAAAATTACCAAGTAGAAAATAAAAGAAGTGGTCATTGACATTTTAAGAAAATCTACCCCAAAAAATCCCTTTAAGAGAAGTATCTCAGCATATATGAGAGTTGTACCATTGTTTTAAAAACATTTTTAAGCAATCTTTCCTTCCTTATACTCCATACTGTTAGAGAAAGAATAGAAGCATCTTGTAATAACATACACATTATGTAGTAAAACAAAATATCAAAATAATTTGAAAGAAGGAACTAAGGCTGGGGAAAGAAAGCTATGAAAAACCCATTAACAGTAATTACTATAATTCAACATTGAATTTAGCTCACAAACTTTTTAAAAGATTTTTATTTTTTGAGGTGGAGTCTCACTCTGTCACCCAGGTTGGAGTGCAGTAGCACAATCTCAATTTATTACAACCTCTGCCTTCTGGACTCGAGCTATCCCTCTGCCTCAGCCTCCCCAGTAGCTGAGACTACAGGCAGGTGCCACCACGCCTAGCTAATTTTTGTATTTTTAGTAGAGACAGGGTTTCATCATGTTGGCCAGGCTGGTTTCAAACTCCTGACCTCAAATGATTTGCCTGCCTTGGCCTCTCAAAGTGCTGGGATTACATGCCCGGCACAATCATTTTTATGGTGAAAATACAGAATTGCTGTGTGTTAACACTCCAGTGAATGTCCTATCCTTTTCTACTGCTTAGTGAAAATTAACATCTTCTCTGGATTTGAATTGAAGAAAAATCTTTAACAGGTCTCTGAGGAATAAGTTTAACAGAAGTTTTGCCACAGGTGAAAGGAAGAAAGGGCCGAGTACTTGGGGAGTAAGAGGAATCTATTTGGGAGACTTGACAAGAGAATTGAACTCCCAGAGGGTAGAGTTTTGAAAGTGTCGAAGGATTTTTAGATGACAGCAACTTCCACTCTACTCTCACACAGAGAACGACTGGATAACCTGGAGACATACAGACCAATGCATGAGGAGGCTAGCTTTAACGTTTTCAAGTACCAGTAATTATGCCTTTGGGCTTACTCTCTGAGAAATAAAAGGCAAAGAATTAGCATTCAACATTGGCATCTTACAGCAGAAGTAGCAGAGCTAACCACGGTTACTACAGTAGCAAAAGGATCATGCATTTCCCCACATCCCAACTCCAAATATTGAGGAGCACCATGAGAAGTAATGGGTATTCGGTTTGGTTGGATAACAGGGTCTTAGAACCTGGTGTAAATTAATCTAAAAAAATTAATGTGATGTTTCTCACACTGAGGTTATATAGAATAATTTCATGTGTACTACATATAAAATGAGTTATATCATCATAAAAGTTTCTTATTAAAATTACCACATGTGTGGTCTACCAAAATGTTAATCCCTGCCATCTGTGGATCTGTTTAAGTATTTTTGAAAACAGGCTGCTCTGAAAGATTTAGAAAGTAAAGGCTTTAAGTAGAAATCTTATTTCCAAAGATGAATTATTTTCAGTTTTGAATATTCAGCAAAAACTACAGAATATCTTGTAGCAGAAAGATTGAGGAGAATATGGACTCTAATTTGAATATCAACAGCTTTTTCATGTGGGTGTCTGAATATCTTTGCTTCATGGCAAACTATTTGCATAGCCGTCCACCCACCCGACTACTGGGATTAAATACCATCTTAGCTTTGCTAACTTTCTGCTAAACAAATTCTTAAACCACTTTTCCTTCAAATCTTTATGCAGATGTCAAGACAGTTTGGTGCTAGACATCTAAATAGGAAATATTAAAATTCCAGAAATCTGTCACTAGCATTTTTGTATAATCCTTCATAATATTAACTACCTCAATTCAGCAACAAAATGGTAGTAAAAAGATTAATAATCAACTTTTGGACAAATTATGTCTCCTGGATTTTTTAATAGTGAAGAGATGTGAAGATCTAAGTACACATATTTTGAGTGCTACATGTAAAACATCACTGCATTAGGCTATTGCACTGCTTTAGAGAAATACCTGAGACTGGATAATTTATAGAGGAAAGAAGTTTAATTGGCTCATGATTATGCAGGCTGTACAGGAAGCATGGTGCCAGCATCTGCTCAGCTTCTGGGGAAGTCTCAGGGAAATTTTATTTACAGTAGAAGGCAAAGCAGAAGCAGGCACATCCCATGGTGAAAGTGGGAGCAAGAGTGGAGGGGTGGAAGCATACACTTTAAAATAACCAGATCTCACGTGCACTTGCTCAGTATCATGACAGCACCAGGCCATGGGGGATCTGTTGCTACTTATCCCATGACACAAACAATCCCGCCAGGCCCCACCTTCAACACAAGGGATTACATTTCAACATGAGATTTGGCGATCACCAAATGTTTTTATAATGTTTCATTGTGTAATTAGGAGCAAATGTCAAAATCAGTATTTGTACTTTTGAGACCTATACAAAATACCTCTGATTTAATACTTCAAAGCTATTGGCCTCATTTGATTCTGGTTTATGCCTCTGCCACGTGTACTAGCTTTGCATGGATTCTGCAGCATTTTGCCTCATGCCTGTGCCATGCACCTCTTGCTTTCTGCCCTCAGGATGACCCTGTTGATGGAGAAACAGTAGAACTTAGCTAAGAACCCATAAGGCACAATTTAGAAGTACTAGATCTTGGGTGAAAGTTTGGTAAATGGGAAGGGGGGAAGGTAAGTACTTCTTACCCATCTCTCCCCTGCTTAACACAGGGATGTCTTGGGATGGGTTTGTGCAGCTCCGTGGTGCCTCAACAATCAATTGCGATTAGCAGCAGCCAAATCAATAGTATGTCCAGTAATTGGTTTTTTCTTTGCTTCATTCACCTTCTCTCTCACTTCTGCTTCCTGGAATTAAACTTCACAATAACACCATCTCACATAAGACCTTTACCTCAGGCTCCACTTTCTGTGGAATCTGCTTTTAAGGCTCAGTGAAAATAAAGCACAGAACTTTTCCCCATTACTTCCAGAAAGAAAACTTGGCACCTATACTTTGAGGATTGAAACACAATATGGCCTTTGCATACTGATGAAAGCAATGTTGCTTCCTCTTGGTCCTTCATATGTATAAAACTTTAAAGAGAGCTATAAGAGAAAGCGACTGTGCGCCAGTTAGGAAATCAGTTTTCTTATTGGTCATGCCTTCTGGAGTAACAGCAGACTGGAGTCATCAGAAAGTAAATATGTGATTACTGAGATCTCGTGTATTAAAGGTGGGGCAGTAATACTGGAGAATTTGTACGTTCCCTATATTTCAGCAACAAGAAATTAGTCGTTTCCTCAATACTAATACTATTCTTCCTTCTCCATATAAACCTATGAATATCCCATTTATAATTCAAGTTCCTACTATAATTCTGTTGTGGAAGCTGGCCGGATTCAATAGCCAGCATAGCCATTTGCAAACAAATAAGAAATTCCCAATCCAAAAATATATCCTTGGTCTTACAGCTCTCCAATGTATGGTCACCAAAACTGCATGCCAAACAGGATCCAAAAACCTTTCTGTAAAGCATCATAACTCATTTAATTCCTGCAACTCCTTCTCATATTTTAGTCTGTATTTATTTCCCATATTTGATATCCAAGTAACAAGGAAGGACAAAAGAATATTTCTAGAGAACACAGAGGGCCCAGGCACAGTGGTTCACTCCTGTAATCCCAGCACTTTGGGAGGCCGAGGTGGGCAGATCACAACGTCAGGAGATTGAGATCATCCAGGCTAACACAGTGAAACCCCAACTCTACTAAAAATACAAAAAATTAGCCAGGCTTTGTGGCACATGCCTGTTGTTGCAGCTACTCAGGAGGCTGAGGCAGGAGAACTGCTTGAATTCGGAAGGTGGAGGTTGCAGTGAGCTGAGATGAAGCCACTGCACTCCAGCCTGGGCGAAGAGAGAGAACATAGGGAAAGGGTGCCTTTGAATATCACACTAAAAGCTCAGAGAATAAAAGCAAAAACAAATAATTGAGACTACATAAAAATAAAAAGCATTTGCACAGCAAACAATCAACAAGATAAAAAGGCAACCCACAGACAGAAAAAAAATTTTTCAAACCAGTGTCTAATTAGAGGCTAATATCCAACATTTATAAATAACTTATTACTCAATAACAGAAAAACAAATAACCTAATTTAAAAATGGGCAAAGAACCTGAACAGATATTTCTCCAAAGAGAATCTAAAAAATGGCTAACAGGTATATGAAAATGTGCTCAATGTCACTAATCACCATAGAAATGAAGACCAAAAAACACTATATCACTTTCTACAGTTAAGGTGGCTATTTTCAAAAAGACAAGAAATAACAAATATTGGCAAGAGTGTGAAGAGAAGGGAACTCTTGCAAACTGTTGATGGGAATGTAGATTGGTGCAACAACTATGGAAATCAATATGGATGTTCTTCAACAAATAGAACTACCATAAGACCCAGCAATCCTTCTGGGTATGCACCCAAAGGAGATAAAATCATAATTTCTTTAAAGTAGCTACACCTTCATGTTCATTGTAGCATTGCTAACAATAGCCAAGATTTAGATACATCCTAAGTGTTTACAGATGGAAAAATTGATAAAGAAACTGTTTTTATATATACACATATATATGTGTGTGTGTGTATATATATGTGTATGTATATATATATATATATATATATATATATATATATATATATATAAATCAGGTCATAGGGGAACCACACTTTTGTGAGTTTTACATCCAGGAGCTATGTCAGGTTTCCATAGTAAAAATATGAGAAAACTTCCCTCTTGCTTCTAGCAGCAGGAGGAAACATGTAACCATATCGAAAAATGCCAGAGCATTCTGTTCTTCCTAACAAGGCCTATCCAACAAAACATTATTTTATCAGATTCTGATGTATTGAGGTTGTATCAAGAGCGTAACTGATCTGGAAGAGGAAATACCAAACCTGGAAGAGGAAATGCCCATCATTGATGGGCATTTAGATTGATTCCATGTCTTTGCTATTGTAAATAGTACTGCAATTAACATATGCATTCGTGTTTCTTTATAACAGGAGGATTTCTTTGGGGATATACCCAGTAATGGTGTTGGTGGGTCACATGGTATTTTTGTCTTCAGGTCTTTGAAGAATTGCCACACTGTCTGAACTAATTTTGCCATAATGGCTAAACTAATTTACACTCCCACCAACAGTGCATAAGGATTCCTCTTTCTTCACAACCTTGCCAGCATCTGTTAATTTTTGACTTTTTAATAATATACCTTCTAACTAGTGTGAGTTGTTATCTCATTACTATTTTGATTTGGATTTCTCTAATGATCGGTGATGTTGAGCATTTTTTCATGTGATTAATGGCCACGTGTATGTCTTCCACGTGTATGTCTTCTTTTGAAAAGTGTCGGTTCATGTCCTTTGCCTGCTTTTTTATGAGGTTGTTTTTTCTTGTCAATACAAGTTTTCAAGATCAAAAGCAAAGAGAAAAATATTCTTTAAAATAACAAATTGTCTGAGAACTATGGGAAAGATACAAAAAGCATAACATATTTATGAAGAGTATGCCACAAAGAAAAAGACAGAGAGAGAAAGGAATGGAAGGAGTATTTGAAACAAAACGAGTGAGAATTCTATGAATTGATGTCAGACACCAACTTACAGATCCAGAAATCTCACATAACATCAATCAGGATAATTATTTTAAAAACCCTACATCTAGGCATACCATATTCAAAAATGCAGAAAATCAAAGATAATTTTTAAAATCTTAAGAGGATAAAAACACTTTATCTATGGAGGAGACAAATATAGAAATTACAGTCAAGATGTCTTCAAAAATCATGCAAATACAGACAGGAGGCTGAGGCGGGAGAATTACTTGAGCCTTGGTGTTTGAAACAAGCCTGGTCAATATGACAAAATTCTGTCTCTACAAAAAAAATACAAGACTTAGCTGGGCTTTGTCTGAGCTGCTTGGGAGGCTGAGTGGTGGGAGAATTGCTTGAGCTTGTTAAGTTTCCAAGAAATACTGGGTTTTCTTCTTGTTGTAAGAGACAGGAGGGAAACTCTGCCTTGGAAGATGGAGACTGCATGGCCCATGGGGACTGACCCACAGAGTATTGAACTGCAGGATATAGCAGGGAAAGAACTTGGCACAATTTGTTATTCCAGATCATGGAATTTTGAAAAAGAGCTACCATGTACTCCATGTCCGCTTGATGAGATGATCCTCTACATGGAAAGGGGAAAATTTGGCCTCTGGTGTACCGTGTGCACAAGTGAGCATAATAGTTGCTTTTATTCAGAGTTCAGACGAATATTTAATCCATTCTAGCCATGCATTTGCATCTTGGTATCCTATTTTAATTGTTAAACTTTGTTTCACGTCATTTACTTTTATAGTGGATACCTTAGTCCTATCATCAGGTACAGGAATAACAGGTGTCTACTCTAAAACTGAAACCACTGGGAGTGGGGAAGGAGGAGGAGGAGGAATAACGTGTATTTCAAAAATACCTATAGGCTTTTTCCCATTAGCATCAACCTCTATACCATAAAGTTGACTGTGGGAAGGCCTAGGGTCAGTGGAAGTAGATGTAATAATAGAAATAAAGATAGGGTTGGACTGGTGGGATTGACAATCGGAGGAAGTAGTTCCTTTAGTAAAGTGAAAAAGAAGCTTTAGATCAGTGCAAACCTCCCTTGTAGAGGTCCAACCTTGGTATTGAGTGGTCCAAAGAACACAGCACAGTCCCAATTACTACACAGTTGCCCAGGCTGTTGAAGTAAAGGGACGATGTCTTGGTTGTAGGTAATCACAGCGGTGGGAACTAGGGGTAACTGTGGAGGTTAGAGGGCCAGAGTAGAGATATTTATCTGAAGAAGCTACTTGTCTTTGGTTCCTTAAATTCCCACATTGTACAACAGGACAAGCATCAAATATTATAACTGCAGGTGAGTCTGATCTAGTCACATTAATAATAAAGTGAGAACTGGTAGAAGGGAGGAAGAGGATAAAGTAGATAAAGCATAGATAAAGTAAGCTTTTATTAACTTTAATTTGGTAGGGTTCGATCCTGGAACAATAGTCTGTGACTCCAAAGTGGTTGTGCTTTCTTGACTCAAGTGCGATGCATCCATCCTTTCTCTGCTGTATGGACAGCAGTCTCGGTGGTCAGCAGCACAAGGTAGGGTCCTTCCCAGGCTGGCTTGAGTTTTTCCTCCTTCCATACTTTGATGCCATTGTACTCCCCAGGCCAGGGTTGGTGTACTGGAAGCTGTAAAGGCAGGGTCTCTGCTAAAAGACCGTTAGCTCTAAGAGAGAAGAAGGTAGAAGAGAGACCAAATATATAATTTCTAAGAAATTGGTCTTTTGTTTCAAATGTAAAAGCATCAGCTGAGGAATGTAAGTCAACCCATATAACATTTCATATGGGGATAAGCCTACATCCTTCTCGGGAGCTGTTTTAATCCTTAATAAAGCAATAGGAAGACATTTGGTCCATGGCAACCGAGTTTCTAAGATTAGTTTAGTTAAATGATTTTTAAGGATTTGATTCATTCTCTCTACTCTTCCAGAGGAAGAGGGACCCCAGGAATATAATACTCCCATTTGATATCTAATACTTGAGCTAATTTCTTGATAACATGTGCAGTAAAATGGGTTCCATTATTTGAATCAATGTTTTCTATCAGTCCAAATCTAGGTATAATATGCCCAGTTAATGCCTACACTACATTACTAGCAGTGGCTTTTGAAAAAGGAACAGCCTTTACCCAATGGGTGAAATGATCTACTATTACTAGTAAATATTTTAGCCCAGCAAGGGGCATTTCAGGGTAATCAATTTGAACACTCTGGAAGGGTCTCAGACCCAGAGTGCTTCCGCCAAGAGGTAGTTTTCTTGGTGCCTGTTTATTGGTTTTCCTGCAAGTTTAGCAACCATCTATGAGCTGTTTGACTGAGGTATAAGTTCTAGTACACCCATGAACTCTCAGGACTGCATCACGCGGAGCTTTGGGGCACCAATGGGTCCCTTGATGTAGACGAGACAAAACTTCCCTCCTGATAGGAACAGATAGCATCTCCCTTTGGTCCAGGAGGATCTGTCTCCCTTCTGAGTTCTTTTGAGCTGCAATTCTTACTAGTTTTTCTTTCTCGGCTTGGGAGAAGACACGAACTATAGTTGAAGAAGGAAGCAAGGAGTTAAGTGAAAAATAGGTGTGTGAGAAATAGCAGCCTTCTTGGCCACTTGATCTGCAAGATTATTTCCTCAACTTTCAAATGAGAAGTCATGCTGACGTCCGGGACCAAGAACAGTGGCTATTTCTTCTGGCAACTGGAGATTATTTAGAACATGGACAACTAATGTCTCATGAGCAAGATCTTGGTCTCTACTGTTAATGAGCCCTCACTCAGCCCAGATTTTCCAAAATGTAGGAGATACCCCAAAGCCATACTTAGAGTCAGTGTAGATGGCTCCTATTTGGTTTTCAAAGTATTGTAAAACCTGACTGAGTGCAAATAGTTCACAAGCCTGAGCAGATCAACCTTCCTGATTCTACTTCCTTAAGAGTTTCTCCATCAATTGCTGCATACCCATTATGTTGTTTCCCATCGAATATTCAGGAGGTACCATCTATAGACAAATGTCTTCCTGTTTTAAAGGGGGTTTCTACTAAGTCTAGCTGGACATTTGTGTGACAGTCAATTAAGTCTAGACACAAGTGTTCCCTCTTTAACAATGGGTTTTTTGTTAAGAAACCTGCTGGGTTGAGCGAATTATCTATGTTTATGGTTAAATTATCCTTTTCTAATAGGACAGCTTCATATTTTAAAATTCTAGAGTCAGTGAGCCATGTTCCTGTTTTTCGGTTCAAGATGGCTGTTACCCGATTAGGTGTACTTACAGTCAAGTGTTCCCTAAAAGTCAGCTTTCTGCTTTCCTCCACCAATATAGCTGTGGCCACAATAGATTGGATTGACTGAGGCCATCCGCAGGTGACTGGATCTTGTACTTTAGACAGAAAGGCCTCCATGTTCTTGGATAAGCATTCCTAAAGCTACTCCACTGTTAACATTGACAAAGAAGTGAAATGGTTTCCCTAGAGAGGGCAGAGCTAGAACAGGAGCAGACATTAGTATTTCTTTCAGTTCATTAACTTGGTCAGCTTCTTCAGAAGACCATATAAGTGGATCTGGTCCTCTTTTAGTTAGCTTTTCATATAACAATTTACTTCTTAATGCATATGCATCAACCCATAAGTGACAGTATCCAATTAAACCTAAAAATTTTCTGAATTCTTGTTTGGTTTGAGGCAAGGGCAAAGATACAATTCCTTCAACTTGCTCAGGCCCTATTCTTCTCTTGCCTGTGCTAATTAAATGGCCTAAGTATTTGACTCCAGGTTCCACATATTGGATCTTTCCTTTTGAGACTCATAACCCCTCAGAATGTAGATGATTAAGAATATAGTTAGAAAACTCAACCTTCTCTATATCTCCTCTAGATATAAGAATATCATCCATATACTGGAGCAAACGTAGTCGTGAAATGGCAGCTTTTTCTACAACCTTCTCTAAAATTTGACTAAAGAGATTAGGTGGATCTGTAAACCCTTGGGGTAAAACTGTCCATCTCTATTGCTGCTTCCATTTTGTATGAGGATCTTCCCACTTGAAAGCAACCATATCTCAGCTGTCTTTAGCCAAAGGACATGACCAGAAAGCATCTTTTAAATCTGTTACTGTATACCACTGATAACTGTAAGGAATTTTGCTAAGAATAGTGTATAGGTGGGGCATAACAAGATGAATGGTTTGAACTACCTCATTAATAGCTCTAAGATCTTATACCAGTCAATATAACACATCTGACTTCTTGACAGGCAATATTGGAGGGCTATATTGAGACATACAGGGTTTGAGAAGCCCATCCTTGATAAGATCTTCAATTACATGTTTTAACCCTACTCAACCTTCTAGAGAGATAGGGTATTGCTTTCTCCTTACTGTCTCACCTGAAGTATTTAATTTAATTTGTACTGGGGCAAATTCATAACTTTCCCCAATTTCCTTCCATGGACCAAACATAAGGATGAATGTACTTTTCATCTGCTGTAGTCAGAAAATTTAGAGAAGTTAGAAAACCCTTTGGGCCAACTTGTACATCTATGTGTAATTTTAGCATTAAGTCTCTCCCTAGTAAATTAGTCCCTGCTTCAGGAATTAATAAAAATTGAATACAAGTTGACCGATCTTTATAATTTACCTCTAGATTTCTAAAATTTTTTACTTTAAATCCCTCTTCTTTTACCCTGGAAACAAGGAATTCCTCTCGAGAACAAGTCACAACTGCTGGGAGAAAACAAACAGATGAACGAGCCGCCCCCGAGTCAATTTAAAAAGTGATTAATTAATGATTAGGTCCTACCTCCAAATCTATCAAGGGCTCCTGGTGGGACTTGAAATAGAAAAGATAAGAGTCCCTGATACCCCCAGTCTTCTTCTTCAAAAGTAGGCATGAGTGGAAGAGCTTCCTCTGCATTCTTTAATTCAGGACATTCCCTCTTGAAATGACCTGGTTTTCTACATTTGTAACATCTGTCCTGCCCACCTTCTTTCCCTGGCCCTGAGTTTCTTTGTCTCTATCCTCCGTCTTTTCTTTCACATCCACAACCTTTACAACACTTTCTTTGACCATCTCCTTTGCAATACTGACCCTGCCTCCTCCTCTCCTTTTGCATTTCTGAATTCCAAGGCCCTCCTCTTTCACCACCTACTGAGCACATTGCCGGCCTGGGTCTAAAGTTAGCTCCTGGTATCATTCGTCCTGGTGAGCTCTGCCAAAAGATTTTGGCCTTCCGCCTTTCTTTCTTCATCTCTCTTTACATGGACTTTCTGGGCTTCTCCTAAAAGCTCTATGATCCATGGATTTTTTCCAATTTTCTAGCTTTTGTAACTTCGTTGCAATATCTGGCCAGCTATTAGTAACAAAGTGCAACTTTAGCATTCCTTGTCCTAGAGGACTGTCTGGGTGGGTCCAAATCTGCATAAT
The DNA here is from genome assembly GCF_049354715.1 of Callithrix jacchus. Classification (NCBI taxonomy): domain Eukaryota; kingdom Metazoa; phylum Chordata; class Mammalia; order Primates; family Cebidae; genus Callithrix; species Callithrix jacchus. The sequence goes on along the minus strand of NC_133516.1, from coordinate 19,698,517 downwards.
TTCTCATCTGTTCCCTCAATCTGTCTAAAAACTTCATAGGCCCTTCATCTTTTTCTTGCTGCACATCAAAATCATTAGTAAGATTTTGATGTTGGGATGCTGATTCCTTAATCCCTCTAATTATTAATTTTCTAAAATCTCTCATGTTATCTTTGTGGACTGTGATAGTATTATCCCACTGCGGGTCTTGAGCAGGAAATTTAGTATCTGCTGCCAGAATTTTATGGCCAGAAGGATGATCATGCTCCCAGGCTGCCATAGCAGCTCTGCAATTTGTGGTCCACTGTTCCTTTGAAAAGAGAATACCTAGGATTGACATTAGCTGGGTCCAAGTATATAACTGGGGACCGAAAAACTGATGATCAATCTGTTCTGTCACTCCATCAGGATCATCTAACACAGGCTTAAATTCTTTCTTCAGACTTGGGAACTTGGAAGTAGTTAAAGGTGCATTTACGAAGCCAATTGTGCCCCCTCCTTGTGGTACTTCCTTTAAAGGAAAACGCTGTGAAGCTGACTCCTTAGAGGTAGAGGGAAAAAGGAGATTCTGAATATCCTTTTTACATTGTTCTATTTCCTGCCAGAGTTCCTTTTTTGAAGTAGGACACTTAGGTGGACAATAGCAATGATCAGACTCCTGAGAGAACAGCTCCCAATAATCCAGGTTATATTGGGGAGGGATAAAGGGGGTAGGGAGTTCTGGTTCTGGATTCAGGGCAGTAGCAGACGCCTGAGAAGGAGGTAGAGCAGCCACCTGAGAAGGAAGTGCATTAGGATTGAGAAACGGGGAAAGATGGTCTAAAGGGTCCTATTTCCTTTCAGGTTACCCATGAGTAAAAACTTCACCTTTTTCAGATGATTTAACTTCTGACTTTTTGTCACTTTCTTTTTCTTTCTTTAAATCCTTCAAAGGGTAAATGAGAACAGGCCCTTGTGGTCAACATAGGGCCTAATCTACCTCTTCCTATGAGACAGGCCTCTTGTTGTTAACATACATTATTAAAAGTTGACAGATCTAATACCCATCCGACCCAAATTTTGGCCAGAAAACTGCAGGTTTAAGGATCGGTTCTTGGGTCCAAATGAAACAGCAATACTTTGTCATTTGCTGCTTTTTCCTATGTTTAGTCCTTTCATTGTCCTTCCAATACTTTATTTAGCATGACCCCCACAGGGCTGCCAGTGGGGATTCAAATGCCCTCACCCTCTTTTATTCCCATTTTACTTCCCATCCCCGCTTTACTAGGAGCATTCCTCATATTGGGTATCAGACAGGCCCAGTCTCTCACACCAGAAACCTCTCATCTATCCTTTTTCCTGGGAGGCATAATCTCTCAGATCTCTCAGACCAGAGATGTCCCACCTATTCCTTCTCTTGAGGCTCGCTAAAGCTCAGTCTCTCAAACCAGAGATGTCTGGCCTATCCTTTTGCCTGGGAGGTTAACTTTCCTTCCCCTCCCTGGAGGTCTCTTACACTCCCCTCTGTTCATGTCACCTTCTCTGGCCACTTCCCGGGAGGAGAATTAGGCCCCTCTTAGCATTGGCATGCTAGTATAAGCCCTACAGCCCGATGCACCCTAAACCATAGGAAGTAGCTACAGAATCATAGAGAGGACCTACTCACTCTGTCCAGCAGTAGGATTTGTCACCATTCATACAAACAATATTGCATGCAGTGATGCTTGCAACCATTCACACACACACACACACACACACACACACACACACTCCACCTCCAGAATATCCCAACCACCAAGAAAATACTTCATCACTCTTGTGACCTTTCTTACCTTGGTCTGTACACAGAAATTTCCTGGCCATTGTGATATAGCAAGCTGTTCCTTCTCTGCATTGCTGAGAGTTTGGCTTTATTCCTCGCACTAGCTGCGTCATGACTCTCAAACCCCAAGGCCACTGGAATGAAGCAGTGGGACACCTCCTCACGAGAGAGAACCAAAGACCACCCAAGAGGGGAATGGGTCCCTGTACGGACACCAGAATTGTTATATGTAAATTTTTGGTGCCACAAAAGAAGTAGCATTCAATATAAATTTTCTCTCAGCAAGGCAACTTTACTTTTTCCAGAAAGGGTACACTCATCAGCAGTTTGCCACGAGAGTACAAAGAACAAAGGAAAGGCAGACATATTTATCCCTATAGGACTTGTCCCTTCTGCTGTGCCCTGCCTCCATTGGCTGGAGCTGGACCTCACAATCTAAACTAAAAAAACTGATCAGTTTTTTGGCTAATAACTCAAAGGTTTTCCTAAAAGGATAAAGGCAAGAGAAAACAAAGGAAAAGATGAAGTCGTTTATGAAAGACTTAAAGAAGCAGTAACATTTCCAAATAAGGAAGGGGAATTAACTTATTAGCTGAGGCCTGCCTGGGCTGGTCCACATATGTCAGGGCAAATACCTAGGCGACAGTATAAGAACTAGGAACACAGAATATACCTATTTTTTTTATTATAACTAAGAGCTAGTTAGGATTATTAACAAAAGTCTTAAGAGTAATTCAACCTTTTAAGAAGCTATTATTCATCCTTAATAAACTGAGAAGAAAGGTTTGAAGAGGAACTTCTATTTACTTTTATTTTCTATAGTGACTCTAGGGAAAAGTTATATCATTATTCTTTTAGCTATTTTTTATTTTTACAACTTTTTAAAATTTAAAATTATTACCAAACAAAAATATTTTAAAGTACACATTTTTCAAACTTCATTTCAAACAAATGAAGAAAATAAAGGCATTTCCTCAGGAGGCCCCTAAATGAAAAAGAGAGTTTGACATACTTTCTTTGATTAATTTAAAGGGGTTTAAAAGTTTTAAGAGTTCACCCCCCTTGATTTCCAGCCATATTTTAGGAATAAATCTTACATGCTCAGTTGGATGAGTTGCTCTATCTACTGAAACCATTTCCTTAGACATGCCAGAGCAGGAGGTTGTGAAATTGGTATGAGCTGGTTCAAAAGTAATCTGAATCCTTGCTTGCATTTCTTACAAGCAAGATCAAATAAGCCCAAGGAGCAAGTTGTTCCTTAAGACTTTGATTTTTTTTTATGACCTGCAAAAAATAGCTGAATTTAAAGAAGCAACATAATACCCATGAAGTCAAATTTTCTAAAGTTATTGAAATGGGAGATTTATTGAAATTTCTGAAATGAATCTAATCTTCTAGGTTTAGCCAAAAATTATTAGAAAAGCATTTTTCTTTTAAAGCTTATGATATATAACAGGAAAAGCAGTTTTTAAAAATCTAAGATTGTTTTATTGTGTTATCTAATCAATTTTTCACCCATTTCTGTAATTTAAGACCAAATTCCAAATGGTAAAATGTTTTAGTTAACATATGATGTCATCCTTTTGAAAGATTTAGGATATATGGTTGTTTATTTCTCTAGTCTGTCCGCTGCTTTTCTGCCTTTTCATATAATGCCATCCTTTTGAAAGACTCAGGATATATGGTTGTTTATTTCTCTAGTCTGACTGCTGCTTTTCTGCCTTTTCATTGCAAAATCAGCATCCTACTTGTAATGTGAAACAAAACAGGCTTTTTCAACCATTTTTTTCCTTTTTTTCTGGGACAAGTCTTATCAGGCTTAGCATACAGAAATGAAAACATATCTCCTATTGCAGAGAAGACAATTCCTAGAGAAAGCCTCAACAGCTCTCTTTTCTTCCTCTCACTTTCCAGAAGCAGCTTAGGACATAAGTATTTAGTCCTTTCAGGCCCTTATAATAGATAAACTATATTAGCAAGTTAAAATTTGTAAGTTTTGTTAAAAATATCAGGTAATCCTTACCCTAAGGTAGATAGACTACATTTATCCTTCAGTTCATATTTTCACTGCCTAAACTTTATTTTAAGCTTCTAACTTTACATAGAAATAAATGGTGTGATCTAGACAGAGGAATAAACTCGTCCAAAGCAGAGAAAGGCTTCGTGTCTCAGTCAGACCTTATGTGCACCATATTTAGAAAGAAACCTGTTTTGTTTACTCCAGATTTACCCTACTGGTGATGTCAGCTTGAACAAGACAGAGAAGGCTCTAATTCTTTGAGCTGATGATGTACTTGGCTGATTGTGTATCTGTTTGAAAGTGAAACAGGGTTGTTCCCATGTGAAATCTATCTGGTTCTGCAGAGTTCAAATTACTAATAACTTTTTGGTTGCTTGAAGATTGACATATTTATACTGTATGTATAAGACTCAAATCTTATATATACACTGTTTTCACTTTTTAAAATGGGTTTTTATTTTAGTCTTTCAAAAATGAAATCTACCATTTTCTATATTCATTATTATTACCAATATTACTCAGAAGCCAAAAATATGAACTGCTCCTATTTGCATAGCTCCTCACTTTGGGTTAAACCAAGCACATACACAAAAAAAATGTTATCAGAATCTAAACACTAAATCCCAAATCCCAATTTATAAGGAATACCTCCATGCTCACGAACAAAGACACTGGGACTTATAAACTTTGTATGTACAGTCATTTCCCATTTTCCATGGATTCACTTTCCATGGTTTCAGTTACCCTATGTCAGTCACAGCCCCAGAATATTATAGTATTTTGGGAGAGAGAGAAAGAATATTATATTCATATAAATTTTATTACAGTATAATAATTGTTCTATTTTATTATTAGTTATTGCTGCTCATCTCTTACTGTGTCTAATTTATAAATTAAACTTTATCATAGGTATATATGTATATCTAGGAAAAAAAACATTTTTTATATAGGGCTTAGTACTCTCCGGGATTTCAGTCATCTATTGAGGATCTTTGAACATATCTCCCACACATAAGAGGTGCTATATATTTTTCTAGTGTTAGTAGCCATTTGACTTAGTCTGTTTTGTACTGCTATAAAATAATACTTGAGACTGAGTACTTTATAAAGAAAAGAGATGTATTTAGCTCACAGTTCTGCAGGCGGAGAAGTTCAAGAGCATGGCTCTGGCTTTTGGCAAAGGCTTTTGTACTATGTCACAACATACTGAAGAAGGTCAAAAAGTAAGCAGACACATGTGAAGACAGGAAAGGATCTTGCCCATCATCAAAACACCCCCTACTAGGCCCTACCTCCCAACACCTCCCCACTGGGAATCAAATTTCAACATGTGTCTTGATGGGGATAAATGGCATTCAAACCAGAGCATTGCTACTTGTTTTGCTCACCTGTATAATTATACATCACTTAACAACAGGAATACATACCGAGAAATGCATCCTTTGATGAGTGTATCAATGTGCATACATAGTAGAGCGTACTTACACAAACCTGAGTGGTATACACTACTGCAAATCTAGACTATATAGAATAGCCTATTGCTCTTAGGCTATAAAACTGTACAGTGTGAGGCTAAGTGGAGTGTTTCATGCCTGTAATCCCAGAACTTTGGGAGGCTGAGGCAGGTGGATCATCTGAGGTCAGGTGTTTGAGACCAGCCTGACCAACATGGTGAAGCCTCATCTCTGCTAAAAATTAGTGGAGCGTGATGGTGCACACTTGTAAGCCCGGCTACTTGGGAGGCCAAGGTGGGGGAAATCACTTGAACCCAGGAAGCGGAGGTTGCAGTGAGCCAAGATCGCACCATTGCACTCCAGACTGGGCAACAGAGCGAGACTCTGTCTCCAAAAAGAAAACAAACACACACAAAAAACTGTATAGTGTGTTACTGCAATGAATGCTGCAGGTTATTATAACACAATGATAAGTATATACTACTGTAGGTTTTATAAACACTTGGGCTACACAAAATTTAATGTTAAAAAATATTTCTTCTCTCTACAATAATAAATTAACCTTAAACTACTGTAACTTCTTTATGAACTTTAAATTTTTTGTTATTTAACTGACACTTTCATAATAAATAATACTTAGCTTAAAACACCAACATTGTATAGCTGTACAAAAATATTTTCTTTCTTTGTATTCTCATGTACAAGTTTTTTGCTTCCAAATTTTTAGTTTTTTAACTTTTCAAATATTTTTGTTAACTAAGACAAGAAAAACACACACCTTAATCTTGGCCTACACTGGGTTAATATCGCTTTCTTCCATCTTCACCTTGGAATGTCTTTATGGGCAATAACAGGTATAGGGCTGTCATCTCCTGTGACAAAAATGCCTTCTTCTGAAGTAGTTCTTCAAGGAAGGATGTGTCTGTGGCTCTTTTATACTTAACTTTGTGTGTATATATATATTCAGGTATATATATATCTATTTGTATATATATATGCACACACACATGCATATATATGTATATATGTAGAGGGAGTACACTCTAAAGTAGCAATTAAAAAGTATAGTAACATAGTCACTTGTTGTCAATACCAAGTATTATGTACTGAACATAACTGTCTGTGACAGACTTTTATCTGACCAGAAGCACAGTAAGTTCCTTTATGCTAACATGTGAGTAATGCGTTCCACTAAAGTCCCTGTAACAGCAACCACATCACTAGATGATAGGAATTTTTCAGCTCCATTATAATCTGTGGAACCACCTTTATGTATGTGGTCCATTGTTGACCAAAATGTCATTATCAAGTGTATGATTCTATTTTAAATAGAAATTAGAACAACCTGTGGGCACCGTTCTGCAACATGCATTTACATGTAGTAATAAACTTTGAGTATCTTCCCATGGTAGTAGAGAGAGATCCATTTATTTTACATGCTGCATATTACTCCACTAGCTAGATATAACACTTTATTTTCTTAAATTTGAGGAAGGTGCTTTCTTTTTAAAAACTTACAAAACAAATTTTTCGGTTGGTGAGAAAGTAAAAGATTTACAGAAGTCCATAAAATCAGGAGAAATTGCCCCCTACTGTAACCCTATTCTCTGGTGGTAATTGCTATTAACAGTTTGATGTATCATTCCAAAATTTCTATACAAGCACTGTAATTTAAATATATTAATATACTACTTTTGAGAATTCAGATCTAAGTTTAATAATTTTTTTGTGTATACGTTTTTTATGTATAGTGAGATAATCTCCTTGCCTCTGGTATTCTGTAATTTCCCCACACTCTAAGTTAATCAACATTGCTGCAACTTTTTTCATATGATAATAGTTTTTCTAAAACTTAGAAATAATACTTCATAAGAAGTCTGAAAATTTAACAGTCATTTTCTTTATTATTACCTCTCTCCCGCATTTCTATGTAATCGCCTTCTGAGATATCTCCAAATAAAGGTGTGTTAGACCATCTCCCTGTCATGTTCATGTCTCTTAACTTCTTCACATATTCCTATTGTTTCTCTTCACCGTCTTTTGGATAGTCTATTGAGATCCATTTTCTAGATCTTTCTTCAGCTGTGTTGAATCTCTCACTCATACACTAGGTTTTAAATTATATTCATTTTATATTAAATTCCATTTCTAATATTTTAAATTTTATCTACTTTTTAATTTTAGAAGTGTGGCTTTTGGCTCAGCATGGTGTCTTACACTTGTAATCTCAGCACTTTGGGAGGCTAAGGTTGGAGGATGCCTTGAGCCCAGGAGTTCAAGATCAGCCTGGGCAACATAGTGAGACCCTGTTGCTACAAAAAGTGAAAAAGTTAGTTGGGCATGGTGAGGTTACCTGTGGTCCCAGCTACTCCAGAGGCAGATGTGGGAGGACTGCTTGAGTTGGGATATAGAGGATGCAGTGAGCCGTGATCACGTCATTCATTGCACTTTAGCCTGGGAGACAGAGCAAGACCCTATCTCATCCAAAAAATAATAATACTTAAAAAGAAGTGTTTTTTAAGCTTTTGTTGTTAATACTTTTACTATTTCACTTGTTCAAGCCTATCTTTTTCTAGAAAAATATTAACATATATTCTAAACATTCTGTCATACATTTTATATTTCAATATCTAATGTAACTGCAGGCCTGTCTTTTGTGTGTTCCTCTACTGAGTATCACTAGTTGTGCCTATTGTGTGTGTGTGTGTGTGTGTGTGTGTGTGTGTGTTTAGGTTACAGATTCATATTCTAAGAAATCTCTGCGGGAAGTTTCAGGGCCTAGGTTGAAATCATATTTGTTTTAGAGAGAATTAGTGTTTGCTTCTGCTAGGTGACTGGGGGTACTGTCAACCCATCCTGGGGCACTTTTAAATATAACTCTGTGCTTACACTGTATTAGATCATGCAGATATGTTAATCTAAGTTACGTATTTACATGACAGCCAACTTGTGCTTCTTGTTCGCATAAGTTTGTTTTCTGTCCTCAACATTCTGTTAAAGTCAAATAATGCAAGTTTTTCTAGCTACTAATTTCTGCAAATTGAGTTTTTTTCTCATTGACACTTTTGTTAAAGATATAATCATTTGGAGTGCCAGCTTTATGTTGATGTCCCTATTCAGGTTTCCACCTAAACATCAAGTCTCCATCTTTCTATGCGGCCTTCAAAATCACTGTAGTTTAAAAATCATTGTATGGCCAGGTGTTGTGGCTCAGGCCCATAATCTCAACTTTGGGAGGCTAAAGTGGGAGAAATACTTAAGTCCAGGAGTTTAAAACGAGCCTGAGCAATACAGCAAGCCCCTACCTCTTAAAAAAACTTTTTAAAAGTGAGATATGATGAAGTGCACCTATAGTTCCAGCAACTTGAGAGGGTTAGGTAGGACGATTGCTTAAGCCCAGGAATTTGAGGCTGCAATGAGCTATGATCATGCTGACGCACTCTAGCCCGGGCAACAGACTGAGACCCTGAGTCAAACAAACAAAATACCATTGTATATTTGCTCTTATTGGGAGAATTACTGAATGTGTATCTATTTGGCTGCAAATAAAAAAAATTATTTCAAGCCTAGATCAGTTGGAAGTTAAAGTATTCATGTATGTAATAAAGATTTGTTAAATTTCAATATCATACTGCATACTGTTCTAGGAACTGGAGTTACAGAAGTGAATGAAAACAAAGTCTCTAATTTCATGAATCTTGACAATTCTAATAGAAAAGAAATAGACAATAAAGTATTTATTTTCCAAATCATTTACATTTAAATCTCAGCCTATCTTGAACTTTGCATGGACCCTAATGGGAGAAAGTGGGACACGAAAATAGTGAGGAAGTTGGATATAGTAGCTTTCCTAGCAAAAAAAAAAAAAAAAAGGAGGTGAGCCAAAAGTTAGCGTTGGAAGCAATTATTTTAACAAAAAACTTTTATTCATTTGAATAATTTCAGCCTAAGCTGTCCCGCCTCTTTATTTTACCATTGAGAAGAAAAGACCGGTGAGATTACATAAATTGTTATATTTTTAAATTAAGCAGTCAACAATCACATTGATGGCATGCTTATATTATTCATAACATTTTCTCCATGTGTTTGAATGGAATGCAATTAATTTTCTCAAAGCTATCTCAACTTGTCTATTGCTTCATTATCCAAATATTTTAACATTCATTCTTTCTTAAAAGGATATAATACAATTATATATGTTATTCTCTCTCTAAAATTTAGCTCTGTTATCACTGTTTATAAAAATGTTTACAAAAAATGGATTTCAATCACAATTGTTAATTAAAATTTACGGTGTAAAGTATACAAAATATACAAGGTATATAGATAAAAATCTACTGAGTTTCAAATAATCTTGAAACAGCAAAGTAGGCTGTCATAGAGCTGGTTTTATCTTCATGTACATTTAAAAACATATAAAAATGTTAACTTTCCTCCTTTATTCATTCACCATTCAACTAATCAACAACAGTATCGGAGATACAAAGATGTAAATTAGACAATGTTTCCTGTTCCTAACAGCGCACATTCTAATGCAGATTACCATAACACGGGATAAATGCCATGACAGCAATATATATAATCACTGCGTGAGATGAGGCTGAAGTGACTCATTCAGTCCTGAAGGATATGGATAAGAAAGTCTCACAATGCTTCACAATTCATGTGACTATTACACTGAAACACACCCAAAAAAACAAGTAATGAAGGTTTTTTGGTGTGTTTGGAAGGCAATACCATGGTGATGAGGCAGGAGAGACACTGTTTCAGAGGGATTTTAATGTCGTACGAAGACCTTTTAAGTTTGTTCTGTGTAGAAATGGTAGCTAAACTTAACAATATATCAGGCAGAGAAGATCACATGTGCAAAGTCTGGAAGTTATGAAATACCAGACATTGTTGACACCAAGAAGCAGTTTCATAGGAATAGACAGTGAAGTATTTAGGGAGTGGATTTTTATGTAGGTGAGGCTTGGAAAGTACGTAGATGTTAATTTAAAATGATTATATATAACTTGCTAAAGAGTATGGAATTTGTCCTGCGGAAAATTGCAAGCCAAAGAATATTTTTACAAAGTGGGGTTGACATGATCATCACTTTTAGCTGATGCATGTTATTTATACCAAGATAAGCCTCCTCTACCTATCTGACTTCAGCATGATTGTGTTGGATAGTTCCCTGCACTGCGTGTGCCCCTATCAAGAGTTGACTTCAAAGGCTCTCTCTTTTGCTTTTTGCAAAGCCAGAAAAGCTGCTCTGATATGCCTAGATACAACCTCTAAGTATAGGGGTAGTAATAGTGCTGAAGGAAACCCTAAACCACCAGAGCAGAGGAGTTGGTGAATTATTGCCCCCAGGATTTTCATCCACTTTGGGGACAATTCTGAGGTGCATTCAATCTGGTTGACTTACTAACTTTTCCTTTATTGCCTTTTTCTCCTTCCCTGTATTATTATTCGTGCTTATTCTCATTTGCTTAATGGGATTGCAAGGTGCCTGTTTTAGGGTCTGCTCTCAGAGGAACTCAAACTGAGAGAATTGACAATGAAAATGGCCCTAGAAATTAGACTCCTGGGATGGAATCTGGAATTGGATTACTCACCAATCAGATGGCCACAAAAGCTACATTGTGGGAGATAAGGGAATGGTGTTACACCTGACATGTTGATACTCTTTGGTAGATTGGGGTAATGAAGACATGCTGAGTTATTCAACAACTCCAGCACTTGAAATATACAAGAGCAATAGTAATTTTCAGTATTATTGAGTTGGCTGACTTTTGTACATTTCGCAGTAAGCCTTTAAAAAACAGAAAGGCATGATCAGGTCAGCCAACAATCAACTCAGGAAATACTATGAAAACTGGAACATCTTCACAGGGCATTTAAAGGCATCTTCATTTCTTGAAGCCAAAGGGTAGACTGATCTTAAAATCAACTTTAGGATTTAATTATTAGCATGACAAAATTGTAAAAAACAAAGCAAAACAAAACAAAAAAACTCAATCCAAAACTGTAATGAATTTCATATGCTAAAATCAAAGCTGAGGTGGGGAAGAAATTAGACCTTGAAACTTGGGGATAAAATATTTAGATATATGTATTTAAGAAACACAAGCTCCTAGACTGCAGGTGTGAGCCACAGTCCTCAGCTGGTCCCTGAGCTTTCTTATCTCCCATGACTCCTACCCTGACTTTGGTTAGTCCCTTGATGAATTCTCACCTCATTCTTTTTGCTGGAAAAGAGTATCTTTCCCTTGCCTGAAGACATTACGTATACCTTACGTAAGGTGATAATCTTGCAAAATGGTGCTTTTCTCCCAAAAGTCTGTCCCTGTCTTCTTTGATGCCTGTATACCAACAACTAGCCTCAGGTTAAACACAGACTAAAAGGACATATAATCTTTGCTCAGATAGTAGATAGCTTTCTTGCCAAAAGTGTTTCAAGTTCTAACTAAGTATCCTGTACAAGAAGAAACCAGGAGAACCTATGAGGGAATGGACTCTGAGAGTGTCGGGCCAGGCTAGAAGGTTTGAATGTCAGGCGGCTTAGAGAAATGGCTACTGATATAGAACTCCCCCATGACTCAGGATTTAAGATTATGGCAATGTTATGGCAAGGATACCAAGATATGATCCTAAAATATTGCTGGAATCATTCTTTAGATCTTGGGCATAGAGTAAATGAGGTAGAAATGCAAGAATTGTTTTATCAGAATTTGGTGAAAGAAGTCAGAAGGCATGGGAAGTAGGCAAGTTATAATGGATTTAGCTTATAAAACTAGAGAATTAATCACTCGCCCTGTATTCCCTGATGAGGTACACCATTGTCTTCACTAAGATGATATGAATGCATATGTGAAGAAAGCATGGACTTTATTGAAAATATCATTGCTGACCATCCTCTTTCAGTCAAAGCTGACTGTAGAAAGTAGTGAATGGAGCTGGGAACCTTAGTTTCAATTGTGCTGATCAGATTCCAAAACAGGAAAGGCCAGATATTAGCACTAATCATCTAAGGCAAACTGAATTTGACCACAAAGTTGGTGTAACAACTAGAATGTTTAGAACATTAGCAGTCTGTGGTGGTGACTAATTCAGCCTGGTAAGGTAGTTGAGCTATAACCGTATTAGCAGGAATTCAAATACAGGCACATCAGAAAGCTGATGTCAGCAACTGCAAAGGAAAATAGTGATTCTTCAGTTTCTTTACGTGGGACAATCTTGAGAACCGGAGCCAAGTCTTGGAGAAAGGACCCTGCAATGTCAGTTCATGTGTATAAAAATACTTCCCCACAAAAACCTGGGTCCATTTATTAGGTAGCAGTTCACTGGAAAAGAGAAAATCTCCATATCTTTCTAGGGAAGTTTGATATAGAAACTGAACTGACACTGGATCTAAGATATGGACTCTGAAATGCCTTGTGTGTCCCTCAAAGCCACCATCAAGATGAGGACTTTCGAAGGCCAGGTGATTGATCAAATTATGGTCCAAATATATCTCATTACCTGTGCAGCAGGTCTGTGGGCACATACTCTTGTCATTTCCCTGATCCCAAGTGCATAATTGAGATGAATATGTATGTTAAGAAGCTGGTAGAACCCTCATTGTGACTGTGGAGTAAACAATATTATGTTTAAAAGGCCAAGTGAAAGCTCCTAAAATGCTTCCCTCAAACTACCAAGATAATAAGTCAGCAGCCATATCACATCCCAAGAGGCATTCTAGAGGTCAGTGTTATCACCAAAGATGTAAAGTAGGCTGGAGCGATGATCTCTCATTCAGTTAAGCTGTGTAGTGTCTGCAAATTTAGATAGATCATGGCAGATAACAGAGAAATATGGTTACTATCATGAAATTGTGGGACTAAATGCAGCTATGGATTCTTACTGGAGTAGATAAAAATGGTGACTGATACTTGTTTTTTAGTTATGAATCTGGAGAATGTATTCCCAGTCCCCATCAATAAAGGGAAAAAAAGTTTGTTTTATATGAGACAGAAAGTAAGACAAATTTATTACCTTCACCTTCAACTATATTAGTTCTCTTGCTTTCTATTATAATAATTGGTAGAAACCCTGTTTATCTTTAAACTCTGCATAATATTGTGCTAGTCCACTGTGTTAATCCACCATCCTATTTGCACATGGTAAGGGGAATATTGCAAGTACTTTTTAAATTTTTCTGTAAATTCGAACATTATAAAAATGTACACCTCCAGATAACTAATTTCATTTCTTATTTTATATGTATATAAAATTCACAATTCAAGAAGTGAAATTTAAGTAGTGAAATTGTACATGTAGTTGTAGTAGTGAATTGTATTAACTGTATAAATTAATTGGGAAAACTGAAATATTTAAAATAATTAAGCTTCTTATCCATAATAAAATTTCAGCACTTATTTCATCTATTCAATAATTTGTTACTATTATATATGAAACATGCATATTTATCATTGCATGAATATCACTAAATATTCTGTATTATCACTTTTATGAATTCAATCCACATTAATTTGTAATTTATTTTACTAAGAAATATCAATTGATAAGGCAAGTCAGAAAATAAACCTTGGAAAAAATGTGTTGCACTTTGTACACAAGTCTGAGCTTCATAAACCTAGATGTACTTTGTGTAGAAGCAGCAAAACAATAATAGTGCGGTTTCCTGTCATCACATAGAGAAACAATTGAAAAGCAATGGCACTTAGCCTTGATAGACAAGAAGTTATAAGCCTTATTCCATTGGAAAGCTTTTCATGTGGACAAAATTAATAAATGTGTAGTTATAGGAAATAACAATTACATTGTGAACAGAAATTTCAAGGTAACAGATAATGACAAAATATTTTAATAAAATCACTTAAAGATAGCATTGGCTAGCCCAGGAGAGAATGAATTATTCCCTGACCTAAAAGTTGTGCAAGGAGAGGCTGAAATCTCTAGCAAAGGTATTCTTGAAACAATGAGTGGTTGCAAAGTGACATTTGAATACCTTCCAATGATAAATAAGTCTTTGATAATGTGGAACTTATGGTATAGTTCATTTATTCTTCACTTTGGTGTTCGCCTAATCCCACACAAAATTTATGGTTTAAATAAGATATGGTAGATCTTCATTCCTATGACAGCATGAATTCAGCCTTTCTTCAGTAGGCGTTTTGTTGGTTGATGTAAAATGCACCTGTAATATAGGAGATCTTTTGAGGACTCAGCGTTTATTTAAATTCCTTCTGGGTTCATTTTAAAGCTAATGGTTTCAGTAGATGTTTTACGGACTTGAATCACATTGTTAAATGCTTTAATACAAGTTGAAAAAATCAACTTTACTTTCTTTTGCATGTGAGCGGAATAAATCTCCCAAGACAAAAACTGAGAAGGATGACTGACCTAACTCAGCTTTTGTGCCTTTATTTGTTGAGGAAGTCCAAAGTGCCACGAGATTAATTAAATCAAATAAATACATTGGGGTTGATACTTCGGTTGATTCGTTCATTTCTCTTTGTTTTGTCCATCTTCTAAGCACTGCCAAGCCTATTGCCATGAAGACACATGACTGTTTGCTGATAAATTATCACTTTTTAGAAACTAACTTAACACTAGTTCCTCATTTAAAGAAATGAATGTTAAGTCTAATGTAAACACCTAGCAGCCCACTCCTGTTTGTGTTTCGGTTGGGTGGTTTAATGGTTTATGAATTTTGTTTTTCTCACATACAAAATCAGCTGATTCTCATTTTCAGTTTCCAGCTTGAAACTAATAACTTATTCCTTTGAACACATATAGAACATTTTGAATGTGTTGGCACAGATTTCAAGAAAACATTTATTTCTACTGTTACCATTTATCTACACATTTCTAAGCATTTCTCTGGATGGTACAATGAATAGAACCAAACACATATTAGTTTCTGCTCAGTAAGTTTGAGCATCTATTGAACCCCTATTGTACTCTGGGATATAAGATGGCTTTTAGGGATGCAGAATGAATTCAGTTTCTTGCATAAAGTTGCTTACAATGTAATGGGGGAGAAAAGAAAGTTCATAATTCATTATCATTCATAACATAAATCTAAGTGGCACAAGCCAGAGATTAAGTGCCATAAGATTTACTGAATGAGAGTTAGGACTTTTGCTTAGGAAGCATTTTATGAGCTCATAAGTTGAACAGATTTGAAGCAGGAAAAAAGAGAGAGAGAGAAAGAGAAAATTGAGGCCCAATAATAGATAAGTAGTGTGCTTTAAGTGAAGCAAATGAACTAATGAATTTTAAAAGGCCTAGGCTTTAGTCTAATGTAAGGTGAATATTGCCCTTTATAACAATTATTTTTATAACTAAATTAGGTCATCCATAAAGGCTTGGTGTTTCAGGGACACTGGAAGCATACATCACCGTAAAATCTCCAGAGAAGCGTGACCTAATACTGCATATAATTGAAACATTCCTGTTTCCTTCAGGGAGTGAATCAGTCGATTTTCAACTCTTTTATTCACCTCTAATTTAAGTGTCCTCTTTCTAAATGGTAATTTGACCCAGAACATCTTTGAAATATCTGAGACATTTAATAATTCCTTAAGGAGCCTTTATACCTGTGAGCATGAGGAATTCAGAAGGTAGAATAAGTTAATGACTTTGGACAAAAATGTATTTGACGTGGTAGGATTCACTTCCAGGAAATCACAGCATAAAATCTAAAGGGCAGGAGGATAAAAAGCAGCAACATGATTGCCAAACACGATTTCCTTTCGTGCTAAATACAGGAAAATGTCTGGGTACGTGTCAGAAGAGATGCTTTTACAAATCAACATCAGAAGGCACAGGATATTGTTAAAAGAGGACTGAGTAGAAACTGGGAGACATGAAAGTCAGTTCTGGCTTTGACAGAAATTTCCTGTATGAGTTTAATTGAATCATCTATCCTGGGGTCTAGGATTTCTTCTGTATCACTCCAATAAAAAGATTGGGGAAAATCAACTTTAAGATCATTTCTGATTTTGATAGTGTTATTTTACCTTATCATACACTTGATCCTTTAAAATTTCTAGGAGTGCAAATTAAAATGGAGGTCTGATTTGCGTTGCAGGCTTGAAAAGTTTGGAAGCCATTCCAGTAGTGAACTGAGCAAAGCCAGATCATAAGTAGAAATGCATTAGAAACAGCTGAGACACAGGGAGGGGAAACTACACACTGGGGTCTGTTGTGGGGAATAGGGGAGGGACAGCGGGGGTGGGGAGTTGGGGAGAGAGAGCATGGGGAGAAATGCCAGATACAGGTGAAGGGGAAGAAGGCAGCAAATCACACTGCCACGTGTGTACCTAGGCAACTATCTTGCATGTTCTTCACATGTACCCCAAAACCTAAAATGCAATTAAAAAAAAAAAAGAAACAGCTGAGAAGATCAGAAATAGGGCACTTGGCCATGAAACAGTGCCTAAAAATCGAGTGTTACAAGAAATGGAATAAATTAATAAGTAATATAGTTTAAGGTTTTGCATTAAATTTGAGGCTGTCTGAAAATCTTGAAGCAACAGCTGCATTTGCAGAATCATAGGCCTAACAATGACCACTAGGAAATTAGCTGAACAAACACTGTAAGTTTTTCAAAAGAATGGAGTGAGTAATTGTTCTGATTCTAATGGTAAAAATTAGGTTGACTATATTTAAATGACATCCTAAAAAATTGATTTAGAAACTGGAAATATAAGGGTTGGATAAGGCTTTTAAAAATATCTGGCTGACACATTAATTTTTTAAATAAAGAAACTGAGGCCCTATAGACATATGTCTAAGGCAATAGCTAGACAGATAGATAGATAGATAGATAGATAGATAGATAGATAGATAGATAGATAAATGATAGATAATTAGTATGTTTTCACGCTGCTGATAAAGACATTCCCCGAGTCTGGGCAATTTGCAAAAGAAAGAGGTTTATTGGACTTACAGTTCCACATGACTGGGGAGGCCTCACAATCATGGTGGAAGGCAAGGAGGAGCAAGTTGCATTTCAAGTGGAGACCTTGTACAGGGAGACTCCCATTTTTAAAGCCATTAGATCTAGTGAGTTATTCGCTATAACTAGAATAGCAGGGGAAAGACCCACCCCCATGATTCAATTACCTCCCACCAAGTTCCTCCCATGACATATGGGAATTGTGAGAATTACAACTCAAGATGAGATTTGTGTGGGGATAGGGCCAAACCATATCAGCTAGCTAGCTAGATAGATGATAGATAGGTAATCATTTTCAAAATATATTTCAGAGACTTAACTAGGTCATCATCTTTTGTACTAGAGAAAAGGAATACCCAGTCCTGTTGATAGATGCAGGAGGCAGATAAGGGGGAGGATTTCTGGAGAATCTCCGACCACCTGTGCACTGGGAGAAAGGGGTGGAGCCATGGGAAGTTAGCGCCTTGTGCAGTGGGGAGAAGCCAGGCCTTTTCAGTTCCAGTGTGTTGGCTTGACGTTCAGTCTTTGAGATGGGGCCCTGTTAGCAGGATCTCACTTTGCTGAGAGTTTTTTCTTTTTTCCTTTTCAACCAATAAATCCATTCTTCTCACCCTTCAATGTGTAAGCATTCCTAATCCTTCCTGGTCATGTGACAAGAACCTGTTTTTTACTGAACTAAGGAGCAAAATTCTACAACAATGTCATGTGGCAAAGCTGTCACAGGGATTATGACAGAGCTCTCTAGGGCAGACTACCTTCCCCAAGAATTCCTTAGACAAGTATCAGCATACACCTTTTCTTTTTTTAATTAATATATATATTTTTTTTGAGATGGAGTCTCGCCCTGTTACCCAGGCTGGAATGTGACCTCTGCCTCCTGGGCTCAAACAATTCTCCTGCAGCAGCCTCCCGAGTAGCTGAGACTGCAGGTGCCCATCGCTAAGCCCAGCTTATTTTTCTATTTTTAGTAAAGATGAGGTTTCACCATTTTGGACAGGTTGGTCTCGAACTCCTGACCTTGTGATCTGCCTGCCTTGGCCTCCCAAAGTGCTGGGATTACAGGAGTGCATCACTGCACCTGGCCTCACCTTTTCTGTAAGCACATGAAGCAGCTGAACTGTGATTGTCTTTTGCTCTCCAATGGACCGTCTCTGAGTTTTCTATCAAGCGCCAATGAATAATTTATAAATTTCAGCTTCAAAAAAAAAAATCAAAGATAAAATATTCAAAATATACTTTTTGTGACAAATAACAAGTGATGAAGTGTCATATTTTTTAAAAAAAAAAGATGGCAAGGATGTAGTTCAAAATCAGGATAGTGCTTAGCTTTGAATGATGGAACTATCATTTATTTACATCATTTATTTCCTTAAAAACAAACTGCATGTTATAAATTTACTCCAAAACTATATTGTGTATGTACGTATGCATGTGTGTTGGTAAATGAACAGCTAGTAGTAGTTCTTAGAGGAGCTACTGTTTTCAGTAAGGGCCCCAGGGTTTCGCATGTAATCCTCTAGGACCTTCGGCCTCACCTCCTTCAGGAGACTGTTCAATAGTCTGAGTAGCAGGATTATCAGAAGGAATCTTGTCCACAACTGCGTAGATTTGACAAACTGAAAGAGAAGGAAACATTTAGCTGCAGAAAAACAAAATCAGAAAGATGATTCATTTGATTTCAATATAAGTGATTAGAGGTATTTGTTTTCCTGATTCAAAATTAAATAAATGCAAACATAAACTCTGAAGTGTTAGGTAAGTTCCAGGAGTTTTGTAGTGTGCTAGCTCTTCTAAAGTTATCTGTGTTTTCAAAAAGATATTCCTATAATTGTAATTACCTTACCTCATAGGACTGATAGGTTCAGAAATATTAAGTCAGTGGCAAGACTAGAGTAGTAAAAATTTGACAATTGGACCTCGTGTTATATTTTGAAATCTGAACTTCACTATACAGAGCATAGAAATACTAGTTTTGGAGAGAGAATTCAGGAATGTGTCACAAATGTAGTATTGGGGATTGGTTTGCAACCTGAGTAGGACGTCATCAGGGATACAAATACGAAGGGACCTCCTAAAAGGAAAGAGTAGCCCAAAGATATTTAAGAAGGCTGGTGCATTTGAAGGGCAGTGGGAGAGCGGTAGCAGATGGGCCTGGGGATGTGACTTGAGACAAGAAGAAGAAATTCATATGCTGAAGTGTTTGGATTTTATCTTATAAGCAATGGGGTCTCAAAAGGTGTTTCTAAGCATAAGTAAAGATCAAATTTGCTCTTTAGGAAGACAGCCTTGGAGAAAGTTTGGAAGATTTGATGAGAGAAAATAAGTATCTGAAAATATATTGTTTTTGCAATAGTCCAGGTGAGAAATGTTGATAAATGAAAGTAAAACCACTGAAGAATGGAATTCTTGAAATATAATCAGTCAGATTCTGTCCTTTGGTATAAATCTCTTTGGAATTTGATACAGAGACATAGAAGAGCAAAGGATGACCTTTAATTTTCCAGTTTGGGAAATAAATGAATCTTATATCATGATGCAAATTTGCAATGACTTTTTATCAGCAATCCCATTGACAAGGTAATTGCTCATTTTCTTTTAACAGTTTTAATTTACTTATCTTTATATGTTGGTACCAACAGACCTATGGGACCGTAGCTATCTCCACTTTCAGGAAACTTTCAGTCTATTTAAGGAGATAGATATGGATATAGCCACAAAAGACAGAATACATTGAGAATTTTAAAATTAGTATAGAGTACTATGCACTTCCTTCTACAAATAAGAAAGACATTGATCCCGACTGCTCTTGCACTTGACCTGCTTGTCTGCAACTAAATTGTGAATTCCTTGAGGATAGGAGCTGACTGCTGTTTAGCTTTAAACCCGTGCACAATGTCTGACCCTTAGTTGACTTTCAGAAAACTTTTATTGATTAGAATCATTCATACAGAAATTAACACAGAAGGTTGTTGTCCATAAAACTTCAGTAAAGTGTGCTTCATAATTCCAATTAGTTTTCTTATGACCTAGTAGAGAAGCAAGATAAGTGAAAAGTAATTTGGTTAAATACCTTGTCAAAATAATATGAATGATATGAAGTTAATGTGTACAAATAATCCAGAAAGAAACGTGTTTTGGTATGGATACATTTTCTCTGAAATAAACAAATTCGTTTAACTGGACGTGTCTCTAGGGCCTTACATCAATTGTTTTAAGTGAGAGATTTTGGGAGCAGAGATCTGCCTCCCCTTTTTTATTATTTTGTTTTGTTTCGTGCATAATCTTGATATATGCTATGTTGTTAAAAACCAGAGCCCAGTGTAATAACTTGTTAGGTGGGTTAGAATCACTTTCTCACTTAAAAACAAAAACAACATAAAGATTCACTTTCTTTATCTTCCTGGCCAGTTACTATCTAGGATATATCTTCTTAGATTCTGGTGATTCTGCCTCTTACCAACTTTAGACAAATAATCACATCTCTAGTAGTTTTTCATATAAATACAAATTCCCTATCTTATTATGACATCTGTTATTTTTTTACATTAGCTCACACATAAAAAATGCTCCAAAAACTTTATGAACAGAGCAATTCATTTTTAAAACTTAGATCTCAGATACTTTTGCTTAGCAGTCAAAAACTGGATTGTTTTTGCAACTTTAAGCTTTCTGTAAATTTTCTCTGCCCCATTTATTGAGCTGAATCATAGCACGTAATCACATACTACAGACTCCAGTTGTGTGTGTCTGTCAACATTGCTTAATCCTGCCAAAGCCTCTCTACAGGCTCTAACCACAAATCCAGAATAGCTGAATAGCAGTCACTCCCTCTGCAGCCATCTTTCAGAATAAAGTTGGTAATAATTAATTTCTTCATTTATATTTGTAATATCTTTAGTTATTTTGCCAATACCTCTCAAGAATCTTGAAACTGAAGTCATACATTTCAGTGGTGAAGGCTGCTCATGAAGACAGGTGGCCAAATCCTTGAATTATAGTGACCTGACTGCCCAAATGTCTAAGCAAGCAACTGACACACTCTTTGGCTAAATATCTATGGCTCAGAAGCATCGAAATGTGAACGAGTTGTGAAAATGCTGGTCCCAGAGTTCTATGGCTCAACCTTAACTGTTCAAAATGATCAAACTTCCGAGAAGTTATTGAAAACTCCAGTGAAACTCTTTAGACTTCTGATTTAAGTTTCTGTTAAAACCTATGTTTTCACTGCAGTTGATTCTCCTTTTTCATTTTTCTTTTCATCAACTTTCATTTTAAGTTCTGGTTTACAGGTGCACGATGTGCAGATTTGTTACACAGGTATACATGTGCCATGGTGGTTTGCTGCACAGATCAACCCATCACCTAAGTATTCTCTTTTTGAAGCTAAAGTAGTTTCAGTCTAATAAGAGAAAGAGCTTTCTCCCTGAGTATTCCTGCCTTTCTTGTCCTAGACCAGCAAGTGTACATTTGTACTGAGTCACTCTTGATTTACTTTGCATGCAAAGAATAATTACTCTACCCCACTTCACAACATCCCCAAGAAAAGATATGAATAACAAACATTTATTGCTATACAATAATCGTATTCTTAGAAATAAAAAAGATTGCTTTAGGTTTAATAAATTTTGAGGGATGATCATTCTTGAAATATTGTGATATTTACATTATCAAAAATAGTATTATTATCTTTGTAGTGATAGTGGTAGCAGTTGTAGCAATATTACTGACTTTTACCAAGTCAACAGGTTACATTCAGGTGGATAATTCCTCCTTATTAAAGCAAATAGTGCATTAAAAGTCCAAGTTTAAAAGTAAGTCTATAAAATTGTAAAGCTACAATTTTCAAAATTGCTGGTAGTTTATTTAGAATACAGCACAATTATCTATTTAAGGAGAAACACCTGAAGGTGTTTCTATAGCTTCCTCAAAGTGTAATTATTATTATCATCCCATTTGGAAACATTTAGTAGTGCATAAGTATTCATAAATAAATGCTCATTTAATATTCATGGAAATTATGTTAAGTAGGCATTATTATCCTTATTTTAGATATGGAGAACTGAAACTCAAAGAGAACATGTGACTTATCCAATATAATGAACTATTAAGCAGTGGAGGTAGGACTAGGGTATTCTAGTTCTGACTTGAGAACATTTATTAAGAACTTATCCAAAGTAAATAAAATTGCACAAGGAAAAAATAGGTAAATAGTGTCAAGCAAAATCACCCACTTTGACCTGGTCAACTGTCTGAAGCCTAAGCTGCCCAAACCATTTATTACACAGTCACTATACATATCATGAGACTCTACAGCTCTTCATATCACAAAGGCTATTTCAATCTTAGGTTGTTTTCTTTATGAACTTGTAGTTTTCATTCCAGGGTTAGTATCTCTTAGATATCAATGCAATGTCCCAGGATGACAGGGAAATAGAGTATTGGGAACAGAGGTAGAAGAAAGAATGCAAATTTTGTATCTTGAGGAATCTCAGTATGTTATTGTTGGAATACATTGTTATACAGATATTTACCCAGCATCACACACAAAGTTGTCAATAGTGCCAGGGCTCCTAATCAGATCTCCAGCCTCAGTATAGTGCTCCTTCCACTACCCTAGCATAAACTGATATGGTTAGATCCTAGGATATAACCATATTATATTGATCTATAGTACCCTACATTGTAAGAGTTAGATTAAAAACATTTTTCCCAGTTTAAACTGCAATGAGAAAGAGAGACCGCCCAGGAGAATCAGAATTGAAATTACAATTGTTTTTTCTGCCTTTTATTTTTTATAGAAAGTTATTCCAAAAACAGTTTTTTTAAGCTATATGATTGCCAATGTAAATACATCATTTATTGAAAGTGCCAATGGTCAAAAATGTCATCTTTAAGAAAAAAGATGACTGTGATTAGGCAAAGAATAAACTTATGTTAACTGGCAATTAGTAATTGTATTCATCACCATATTTACATTACTACAAATGCTTGCAACTATTTGTATAAAGTGAGGTCCCTGGTTTATGCATTCATTATGGTTCATTATTATCAGTAAGTAAATAATAAGCTTGAATTCCATTGATTTGTTTGGAAAGCATTGATTTTATGAGTACCTTTCTAATGGAGCCCTAAACTCAATCCATCAGCAATTACTGAACACTCACTTTTGACAAAGAACAGGGACTGAAAAGAGGTAAAACTCATAAGCCTCACTCTTAAATAACTTATAATAAAATTGAATAAAATGATATAGTAATACATAGTACAGTAAATAATAATATATGGTGCTATATGATATAATAATATAGAGTGTTTAGGTGAATATTATGAACTATACAAGCTCAGAAAAGAACGAGGTTGCTATGAACTAAATAAAGGCTGTGAGAAAATGTCATTTTAATAAAAATCTACTAAATAGAGTAATATTATATATATGAGAATAAATTCTAAGATTTCAGTAAGAACTTGAACTTGGGCATCTGATTCCTAGTTTAGTGTTATTTCTATAGTAACATTTACAGTTTTACTAAATATAAACTTATAAAAACTTTGAGGATTTTATTATTTCGAAATATCTTTTCCTCTCCACTTTTTTCTCAATATTGTTTTGTGTCTCCAGAAAGAAATTTTTTTTTTCCTTCAGTAAACTACATTTGGTTTGCAGAGAATATTTGGGGACTGTAAACAATTGAATTAATATTTGAAATTCCCATTACTTCATGTCACACCATCATTTTCTCCCCTAGGAAAGAATGGAGGCTAGCACTCTGAAGCTGGTGTTACTCCTAATGGCAGATCTTTCCTTGTCACTGCCAATCATTAGTTTGGCCATTTGCTTTTTCATAGTGAGAGGGTACAGCCTTCAGCAATAGGTCACTTCTTATTAATTAAAACAGTTCTTATAGAAAATAACCTCCACACATTTCTTTAGTGGAGGCCCCCTTGGCTCATTCAATATCAAAGCTATAGGAGTTCTATGGGGGTATAGAAGAACCAAGAGTTACAGAAGTCCAAGTTACTGGAGTCATGGAGAGGTCTCTGATGATCCTGGAGTTATCATTTGGAGAAGTCATTCTGATTTTAGTTGGTTGAGATAACACGGTTTCCATACCACACAGTAAAATTTCCAAGGACAAGGATTATCTTCGCACATTTCTCTGCCACTTGTATGTACAATGAAAAACACAGGACCTTGTATTAAGCACAGTAAATGAGAGGCAATGGAGTAAACAGTAATTAAGAGCACAGACTTTAAATTAAGGCCCATTGCTACCACTAACCAGAAATAAATCATTAGTAATTGATTTCACGGAAAGGCAAAGACAGTACAATGCAGTGGTAAGAGGACAGCCTGAGGAACCTGACTATCAGCATTTCAGTCTCGATGCCGCCACTTACTAGCTAAGACTTTGAACAGTTGTTAACCTTTCTTGTGCCTTTCTACTGCCTCACCTTAAAGTTGGGACTACAAATAATATCTACTCAATGGGGTTTTATTACAGATAAATGAGTTAATATAATTAAACTCTCAAAACATGGCCTGGCAAATAATAAATATCAGATATGTATTATTATTGTTACTAGATTATTTTTAAAATGGAAAGACAGACAATATACCTATCTCATAAGATTAATATTATTACAATTAAAGAAAATGAATGTAAGTAAAGCCCTTAGTACAGTTCCAGCACATAGTGGGTCAATACATTTTATTTATAACTATAATTATATGAGCCTTTGATTTTATTAAAACATGATATTTTAAAATATGGCTGTTTGCATGATGCATTTAAGTGTCTGGTTGAATAAGATGCATGTCATTGAGTTCACTGGTCTCTAAAGACCATTGGCCTCATTGGTCTCTTTTTTTTTTGTTTTTTGAGATGGAGTCTCACTCTGTTCCAGGCTGGAATACAGTGGCATGATCTCAGCTCACTGCAACCTCTATCTCCCTGGTTCAAGCTATTCTCCTGCCTCAGCCTCCAGAGTAGCTGGGATAATAGCCACCTGCCACCATGCTGGGCTAAGTTTTGAATTTTTAGTGGAAGTGGAGTTTAACCATGTTGGCCAGGCTGATCTCAAACTCCTGACCTTGTGATCCACCCTCCTCGCCCTCCCAAAGTGCTGGGATTACAGGTGTGAGCCACTGTGCCCAGCCCATTGGCCTCTTTCTGTAACTAAATCTGAGTTGTGGCTATCAGAGCTCCTTCTGATAATTCTTCTGAGTGGCAAATGAGCCCGAAGTGTTATTCAGGAGATTAACTGTTCTTTAACAGTACACTTGAACAAGAAATTGAAAGTTTACATTAGTCTCAAAAGATTCTCCATACATATGTTGCCTTTCTGTTTTAAAGAATGACTCTTCTGGGTGACAGATTCATCAGAGAAAGTTCAGTGAAGGCATTATTTTGTAATGGAAGTAGGTAAGAAAATAATCTAGGAGGAAGGAAAGTGTAACAACTTGTGTCATAGGAAAACCTGTTTGGATAAATCTACAGGAAAAACTCCTCTTTTCTTTCAAAGGTCTTTTGGTCTATATATATATATATTTATATGTATATATACACACACACATATATATACATATACATATATATACACACACACAAATATACTTTAATATATATATTATATATAATTTACACACATATATATTATATTAAAATATATGTGTGTATAAATATCATATATATATTTATGTGTGTATATATGTACCTATATATCATATGTATCATATATTATATAACATACCATATAATATATATTTAGATTTAATTATATATGATGTATAAACCTAAATATATATTATATAATGTCATATAATATATTTATATATCATATTTAAATTTATATTATAATATATATTTATATATATATAATATATATTTCTAGAAGTAGGCTTCTGATGCTTCTATTTTACCATCAGCCTTTAGCAGTAGACTTGTTCTATACAGAAATATCATGGGATAGGAGGCAAAGACATAGCACAGTCTCTTGGGCTACTTTCTGGAGTGAAGGCCCAAGGCTTTTCTGGATGCTAGAAATGTTTCTATCCTGCCATAAACAGAAAATATTCAAATTTAGTCTAAGAAAAAGAACAAACTAGATATTGCAAATGCGGCTATCTCATCTTAAGAGATGACGCTTGTGGGTACAATGGGTAGCAGAACAAGGGAGAAGCAATCCAACTTGTTCTAAAAGGATTTTTGCCACTTCACCGGGTTGGACACACATGAAACTAAACAGCCGTCATGGCTTTTTGACAGCAGAGGTCAGGCAAAGAAATATAAACAATGTGTTTAGGATGTTCTAACAGATTTTATTTCTTATTAAACACATGTCTAATTCATTCAGAGATTTTTTTTAACCATTGAAAAATAATAACAAATTATACTTTTAAGTCTATGTAAATGGATGAATTGCTGTAACGGATTTACTATTCCAAAAAGTTGATGAGACGTTCTATCATTCTACCAAGAATATAGATTAGACTTGAGCAATTTTCATAAAATTACCTCTTCATGTCTCCTCCATCTATACTGATAACAAGTGCCTCTTAAATTACATAATAACGATTTTCTCCAACTTGAGTGAAATGTCCCAATATTTCCAGTGAACCAGGTGGACTTATGTTAACTAGAAGCTTATATGTGTATAAACATCAAATGTGATATTTCCAGGTAATAAGTCAATACCAATACATTGACTAGTGGTAACTTAGTAGGTGGAAAATTTGTCTCCATAGTGTTAATAACAGATTGAGATTGGCCATGTTGAGCTTCATTTAACATACTATGTTGGGTCTAACAAAAACAAATATTAATCTTCTGAGTTAATATAGTTGGGGCTATATATTTAGCTGGTTTCTAAAGCATACTTAGATCTAATTCCCCTTCTACTTTATAACAGATCAGAAGAGATGCTTCTCAAATGAAAGAATCAACCAATGATATCTCTGCAACAATCATCAGGAAACTTTTTAAGGAAGTTGAACACATTCTAACATCAAACATATAGGTGGAAATATTGAATAGATTCAACCCAGTTTTAATACACATCACAAAGTAGAATGGAATCTTATCTTGTTTCTGAAGCAACTCTGGGAAATTACAATACTAAAATAGTAATCTCAAACTGTCACCACCAACAAGAGTCCCCCGTGAATTCCGACACGTTAAAAGGGGAACTGTTCGGCCTTCATTTTGGCATTTTTCAGTAATATGGCTAATATTGAATAGTCTGGTTGATTATGTAAATACAATGTTGCATATTAAATGTAGAGATTTGGGTATCTTCCCCCTCTCTCTGAACCTGTAATTTTTTTATGTCCTTCATGAAAATTTGACATAAATAAAACAGGAATGTGTACTGTATTTCATAACAAAGTGGCTTAGATGACCAAACTTTATCAACAGGAATGCCTCTCAAATAACATTCTTCCAACCACAAAGCTGTATGCAAACATAGTCTGCTGTGTCTTATGACAGGCAGAAAAATAAACTCAAAAACAAAGAATACTTTTCCTTCTTTAATCATTTAGTTAACAAGTGGAAAATAAACCTATAGCATATTTTGATTCTTCATTGTGATGAGAATTAAATTCTTTACATTTTGATTCTTCATTGCTCCCTAGTCCCCTTCATTTCTCCATTTATGAACTCTCAAAGGATTGGCAATGCCAATCTGACTGGAGAAGACTACCCAACCAAATGTCAAAATGTATTTATCTGTATAAGACTGAGTGGAAATCACCAAGTTGATACCTGAGAGAGAAAAACACAGTTCTGCTATCTTTCCAGCAGTCTAAGAAATATGTGTCCCCAAAGATAAAATATGCGAAGGCATATTGTATCAAAAGAGTACCAAGTCTTCTTGGATAAAAAGAAATGAAGTTAATATGAAACCTGTTTAACTATTAATATCGTTAATTAAAGAACAGAAGGATTAGTTATTGCTTTCCATCAAGCCTATTCCTTAAGGGAATATTTCCATTCAGAATACTTAGAGTGAAAGAAGTATTGCATAGACGTGTTGGAATTCCAACAATATATTGTAGGGGGCCTGGTATATGACTAGTGTTTGGTAAGTATGTCGGATTAAATACTATTCTTCATCTCAATGTTCTGTCTTTAATACATTGACCATAACAGGTCACTTAGTTGCTTAATTTTCAGTGACAATAACAAAAATTGCTACCATTCCATACTATGTATATTTATTGTACATTCCAGGTCCAGCATATAATCATTCTTGGGTACTGCTAAGGTAAAGTCGGGCCCAGAGGCATAATAGAATCTCCTTGATCATAAAAGCTTTCTGCATACTTCATTCCTAATACATAACTGTTCAGTCTTACCATTTCCAGTCATTGAAAGATGTCAAAGTTCCTATTTGGTCTCCAGCATAAGAAGGCCTCCACCATTTAAGGGGGAGAAATGTGGTAGATATTAAAGAATAGTCTCACCATTTCACCTTATATACAGGTAGGGTCAAAAAATGTGAGAAGATAAATGAAGGCCAAGTGTCTAGCAAACACTCCACAATGAGTGCACATCGTGCTTGACTCACTCTGGGAGGAGAACAAACATGCAGAGCTCATGCTTGGCTTCTCAAGCACGACAGAGTGTTCTTTCGTAGGTTTGCTGTCTTTCTGGTTGTATGGTGCAGAACAGCAGAAGCTCCAGGTAACAAAATGACCTCACTGTCATTGACCCCCTTAGCAAAGCTTTCTTAGTTGAGAGTGGCTGAGAGGATAATGTTAGGAAAGACACTGTGAGGGCACGTTGTTATCTTTGTCACATAGAATGTCCCAGCTGTGAAAGAAAGTTTTATTGAGAAAAGACAGCCATATTTTACTGAAACATATTCATTAGAGGAATAAATTCTGGAGAACTATCATATAGCATGGTGATTATAATTAATTATAATGACTGTATATTTGAAAAGCTAAGAGTTTAAGTGTTCTCATCACACCAAAAAATAATGATTATTGATTTCAAGCTAATTAAGATAATCATCCTACACTGTGTGCATATATCAGAACATCACACTTTACCTCATAAATACATACACTTTTTATTTGTCAATGAAATAAATACACATTAATAATAAGTAATTTTAAAGTGCTCCTCCTCCCAAAACAACGTGTTTTAATTGGCTTGGTATAATAATTATAAACTTATTAAGTACCTGTGATATATTGGACATGGTGTTAATAATTGTAGTATAGACAATTTCTCAATTATAGCAACAATTCTTTAGAATACAAATGAACAAAACAAGGCTTACAGGGGAGCAACTTGTCCTGGTTTATATACCTAAGCAAGTTAGCAAGAAGTAGATACATTTTCCATTTTAATTGGACTACTGAAATAGCGCCTCTCAGACGGTAATCCTGCCCCAGTTTCTTGTGCTAGTTCTGTCTTCCAATACACACAGACACACACACCCTCCTTTTCTGTCATTATCACTGGAGTAATCACATTATAGCAGAGATAGGGCTATGATCTCATTATTAAAAAAAAAAAAAAGTGACCTAAACCGCAATTCTTTTACTAAATAATCATCTATAGCTCCCTACTGCTCATGGGACAAAGTGCTCTTTTTGGTATTCAAGGTGCTCATAATGTAACCCTCACACATGAAACCTTTCCTTTTCATGTATTTCTTTCTTTTTTTTTTTTTTGAGACAGAGTTTTCGCTCTTGTTACCCAGGCTGGAGTCCAATGATGCAATCTCGGTTCACCTCAACCTCTGCCTCCTGGGTTCAGGCAATTCTCCTGCCTCAGCCTCCCGAGTAGCTGGAACTACAGGCACGGCCACCGTGCCCAGCTAATTTTTTGTATTTTTAGTAGAGACGAGGTTTCACCATGTTGACCAGGATGGTCTCGATCTCTTGTTCATGTATTTCTTGAATCTACCAAACTTATTTTCCCTATATATCCTCAGCGGTTTCTCGAGTCAGGAATTTGCTCACATTGCTTTCTAGATTTGAAACACCCTTTACCCAATTCGAAAACTGACATTGAAACCCATTTAAGACTCAGTGGAAATGTTATTTTACTTAAGACATAAAACGGTTTAAAAAAGATTCAAATATTATCTTCCTTAACCATTATAAGATAAAGATAAATCCTCAAAGTGAACACCATAGAAAGTGGTGTTGGCCCGTGTAGATAAAAAGAAAGAAAGAAACAACAACAATAGCAATCTAAGTTACCTAACAGGACACAAATAGTAAAATCTAAAAACTGAAAAATTGAACCCTGATTTGAGGCTTCTACGATATCTTGCTGATCATTTCTGATAGGTATAGTAACAGTGTTGAAATACATGTATGTGTTCTTTGAAAATTTCCATCTCTATAGATTTTTATTGGCTAGTTCACTTCTTTACTCCCTCTCAGGATTTTATCTATAGTTAAGACATCCTAGCAAATCACTAAAACTGTTTCTAGATCTGTAATATGGTATAATAATTCTTCTAGGTATGCCTAACATAGTGTTTTGGTGTGGATCAAAAATTCATTAATTCACCCAATATACTTTTACAGCATATTTAAACATGTTAGGATTATGCTGTGGAGAAAAAAATAGGGTTGAGACACTTTGTACATTATCCAGTCTTTCATAATGTAATCAGCTGTCAATGTGAAAGCCCCTTGAAAACTAAAATGTTTTACATGTATAAGGAATTGTTAAAATTGTGTAATGAATACTTAAAGATACATCATTAATTAACCTTTGAGGTCAATGCCATAACAACCTCCATATGTAATCCAACAATTGTTTTTTAGAGAGGATTGCGTAAAAAAAAAAAAAAAATCTGTGGAACAAGACTCATTGTTTATTAGTGTTATTTGGCATGTCTTTCTTAAGTTTTTATAATTTCATTTAGTACTTTCTTCAGTTCTTATAAGTTTGTTTAGTTTCAACAGTGAGATTTCTCCAAAATTATAATTAGTAACATATTATTATTAGTAAACAGCTTTCAGATTTTGTAAAATATTTAAATCACTGTTTAACTATAATTATAGTTAAAATGTGAAGGATCTAGATGATTTTCCTGTAGGTAGCTTTCCATGGTGATGTTAGGAGGGAAAAGGGTCCTTAACATATTAGAATGAACAAAAATTGGTATCTGACTTCCCCTAGGGCTGTCAATCACTGTAAAGTACAACCTAAGTCTGTTCACTGGTATTTGCATTCAGATTTAAGTATTGGCATTACTAACGAGCCAACAGGCTAATCAATCGAGCTTGTTTTGTGATTATTAATTTAATATTGGTTCATGACCATGCTGAAGTCTGTCCTTACACACATTTCCTAGCAAGTGTATATTTAGATAGCATTTTTTTTTCTTTGCATAGTTTTAGGGATGTTTCATTTTCAGATTCTTTCACAGTAACCATTATATGACTCATCCAATGGACATTTATTCACTATGTTTTCATTTTCTGTTCTTTGCTTTCTGTGGTACTTTCAGATCATGAATCCCCTCATAGCAGCTGGTATTCTCAGGAAACAGTTTAATTTCAATGTTGGAATGAAATCAAAACAAAAATATTCTTATGACGACAAATCTGAGCCTACTCAAGGAAGTTTTTATTAACAAAAATAAAAAATTATACATTTTAAGGTTTACTTTAAATTTTTGAATAATTTTTCCGTGTTTGGCAGAAGAGGCATATCTTGTTTCATTTCACTTCTCTTTATTGTGCTTGGCAGATGCCGTGTTTTTTACAATTTGAAAGTTTGTAACAACTCTGTGTGGAACAAGTCTATCTGTGCATCAGCGCCATTTTTCCAACAACAAGTGCTCAATTTGTGTCTCTTTGTCACAAACTGGTGGTTCCAGCAATATATCAAACTTCTTCATAATCATCATATCTACTATGATGATCTGTGATCAGTGATCTTTGGTGTTACTGTTTTGGGGCACCATGAACTACACCCATGGAAGACAGTTAAATAATCAATAAATGCTGTGTGTGTTCTGACTGCTCTACCAACTGGCCATTCTCTGAACTCTTTCCCTTCACTTCAGCCTCCCTATTTTCTGAGACATCCCAATATTAAAATTGAGCTCGTGTGGCTGCAGTGGCTCATGCCTATAATCCCATCACTTTGGGAGGCTGAGGAGGGCAGTTCACTTGAGGTGGTGAGTTTCACATCATCCTGGCCAACATAGTGAAACCCTGTCTTTACTAGAAATACAAAAATTAGCTGGGTGTGGTGGTGGGCACTTGTAGTCCCAGCTACTTGGGAGGCTGAGGCAGAAGAATCGCTTGAACCCAGGAGGCGGAGGTTGCAGTGAGCCAAGATCATGCCACTGCGCTCCAGCCTGGCCAATAGAGTGAGACTCTGCCTCAAAAATAAATGAATAAATAAAAATAAAATAGAGCCAAATCATAACCCTAAAATGGCCTCTAAGTGTCCACATGAATGGAAGAGTCACATGCCTCTCACTTTCAATCAAAAAATAGAAAGGAGGAAGTGAAAGGAAGACATGTGGAAAGTTGAAATTGGCCCAGAGCTAGGTCTCTTGTTCCAAACAGCCAAATCGTGATTGCAGAGGAAAAATTATTGAAGGCTATTAAAAGTGTTATTCCAGTGAACACACAAATAGAAAACTACATCCGCCTTTTGCTGGAATGGAGAAAGTTCAAGAGGTCTGGTTAGAGGATCAAACAAGTCACAACCTTCCCTTACACCAAAGCCTAATGCAGAACAAGACCATAACTCTTTCAATACTATGAACAGAGGTGAGGGGGCTAAAGAAGAAAACTAAGAAGCTAACAAAAGTTTGGGTCATGAGATTTAAGCAAAGAAGCCATTTTCCTAACATAAAATTGCAAGGTGAGGCCGAAAGTGCTGATATAGGAGTTGCAGCGAGTTATCCAGAAGCTCTAGCTAAGGTGACTGATAACGGTGGCTATATACCAAACCACAGATTTTCTTGTTTGTTTTGAGGTTTCAACTTAATATTCACTACACATTCATTGCAAATAACTGCTAAGTTCTCAAAACACATAGCTAGGTAGCACACAATTTCTTCTTCAAGGGCTACAGAAAGAGAGCAATTGTATAGAAACAATCTCATGGAATACATAGGAGAGAACAGTAATTTGAGTGAGAAAAATACGGCACTACAGGGTTTGAGATGGATATTTTGCACAAGTAGAAAGTTCAGAGGCTTGAAAATATGGTCAGCTACAAATCTCGTAATTCACCCAATCATCCTGGCCCTTAGTCACCATGCCTTTCACCATCTTTTTACCTCTGCCTCTTCTATTTTTGCCACTCGGCACTTGTAGTTTCTCAACGCCCTTGCCTCTAGTTTACTCCTCTTCCCATTTACCACAGCTTGACTTTTTGTGGGGAGCAGTTTAGGAAAGCTATTTCAAAAGCAGGAAAAGTCCAACTGATCTAACAAGTTTACAAAGAGAAATTTCTACTAACAGGGATGCTTTCAAAATCTTAAATTACATAAGTGTTATTTCTATTAGCACAAAATTTTTTTAAACCTAAATACTTAACAATAGGACACTGTTGGATAATTTAACAGACATCCTCATAAGAAATTACTAAACTATTAAAATTTGTTTTTCAAGAAATATTTGACAAGGTAAATAACATATGCTTTTCTAACACGGAATTTTATGTTACTACAGCTAAAGCAAAACATCCTGTTCACTGGGTAAAAGACACACACGGACCTGCTTTATGTGTTTATATGTCAGTGCAATTAAAAAAATACTGTAATTGCAATTTCAAAACTTCAAAATTTTAATAGGTGCCAGTGTTCTCTCTTTTAGTCATATAGGAAAAGAAAAATTTTTTGAAAACCATTCAAAGCTTGGACAAAAATTCCACAGCTATAGTCCTCAGGATCACTTTGCAGAGTCTTCAAGACTCAGATACAGGGAATTCTCTACATAACCTTTCAGAGAAGACATTCTATTAATAGCTTGCATGATCTCGTCAACCAAGAGAATGTTAGTGGCAATCACACTGCAGGAATGAAGAAGCTGTTTCTTTACACAATAGTGATCCCATATGCCTATTTCTGCCCATAACATTGGCTCATCTATGTTGAGGTCCACATCTGCACACTGACTGATTCTGAATGTTCTGCTTGAATTTGAACTAGCGTTCTTGAAGCTTAAAAGCAGAATTCTGAACAATAACCTTGGAAATAATGAGCAATGCATCAGTAAATGCTTGAACTCCAACCTGTGCCCTGCCCTTTACACTGGTGTTATATTTAATCAGGGCTTCTGCCATTTCCACTTCTATGGCACCAGTACCTGGAACTACACAGCCATCATTAATAGCTCTTTTGACCACCCTCAAGCCATCTCTTTTGGCATCTTTGATTTGAGACAGTATGTGTTTATTATGTCCTTTGATCAATAATGTGACAGAGCGAGGATTCTTACATCATTTCTCTATAAAGGTGAACTCTCAATGTATACTCATACACAAGACCTGCATGTCCTAAGCAGTCAGGATTTAGGTCATCAAAAGAAATCAGAGCTACCCCACCATAATCAAGAGTCAGACTCTCTGTATTTCTACTTTCAGCTCTGTGTAGAGCTAGTATGCCTTCTTTTGCAAGAACATCTAAGGAAAAGGGTTCAATTCACTTTTGATAATAACAAATCCTTTATCTGATTCACCACAGACTTTCCTTTTTAGTTTTATTATTTTTTAACTCTATGTTCAATGAACTTTCTTTCCGATTTTGTAATTGTATTCTCTCTCTTCTTTGGTCTTGTAAATAAAAAAGCCAGATTTCGCTTCCTTTTTTCATATTCTAATGACACATGACACTTGAGGATGTATGCATCTTCCACCATTTTCTTCAAATCAGGACACCATATTCCATGGTCCAAAACAAGCCCTCTAATTAACCTTGTATCAGTTTCAGGTTTATGTTTCATCTCCATGATCTCAAATATGAAGAGATCAACAGGTTCCATTTGTCTTTTAATGGTTAAAATGGAGTCCATTACAGCCTATGTTAAGACATCTGCAAGTTCAGCATGAACTTTAGTACTAAGAGATGTTCTGGCCACATGTCTAAGTGTTTCTATGTTTATCCCTCTGCTTACTTTGACTTGTTCCAAGAACGGAAAGGCCCTTACCCTTGCAGCCTCAAATCCTTCAGTAATTATTCTGGGATGAAGGCCTTCAGAAATGTAGAGGTACACCTACTTCAATAGCTCTCTAGTTATTAGGATATTGTTAGTCATACCATCCCCGGTTATATAATCTTGAGCTGTTGCTACTTTTGATATTAAGAATGCATTTAGGCCGGGCGCGGTGGCTCAAGCCTGTAATCCCAGCACTTTGGGAGGCCGAGGTGGGTGGATCACGAGGTCAACATATCGAGACCATCTTGGTCAACATGGTGAAACCCAGTCTCTACTAAAATTACAAAAAATTAGCTGGGCACAGTGGTGCGTGCCTGTAATCCCAGCTGCTCGGGAAGCTGAGGTAGGAGAATTGCCTGAACCCAGGAGGCGGAGGTTGCGGTGAGCCGAGATCACGCCATTGCACTCCAGCCTGGGTAACAAGAGTAAAACGCCGTCTCAAAAAAAAAAAAAAAGAATGCATTTAGGCAGGGCATGGTGGCTTACACCTGTAATTCCAGCACTTTGGGAGGCCAAGGCAGGTGGATCACCTGAGGTCAGGAGTTCAAGACCAGTCTGGCCAACATAGTGAAACCCCATCTCTACTAAAAATACAAAAAGTTAGCTGGTCATGATGGCAGGTGTCTGTAATCCCAGCTACTCAGGAGGCTGAGGCAGGAGAATTGTTTGAACATGGAAAGTGGAGGTTGCAGTGAGCTGAGATTGTGCCATTGCACTGCACTCCAGTCTGGAAAAAAAAAAAAAAAAAAAAAAAACATAAAAAGGAATCCATTTAACAGCATTTGCATTTCATGAATTAGCATTTTGTGAAGTGGCACATGGCTTTCTTTAGTAAGTGTGATGTCTCCAGCACCAGAAACAGGTGTCCTCATGTTGTCCTTGGGCCCCAGGTTGGGCCTCAGCACCGCCTGTAGCACCTGCACCACACTGATGTTTAGCACCAACACCACCTGCACTCAGGCCACCTCAGCCTTGGGCTTCAGGGTCTTCCTGGCAGCTGCCTAAGCAGAGGAAGAGAAAAAGACCTGTGCCAAGATCCCAGAGCCAGCATGGACTGTAGAAAATCCAGATAGTGCTTCCCTCTATCCGTTCTTCTGTAGATTTTCAGTGTACTTAAAACAACCTCCTATTGGGAGAAGACGCCATCTAGGACTTTCATGAAAAGTGGAAGTCAATTCCTAGTTTCAGAGCTTCCAAGGAAAAGCTGACTCTCTTGTTAGGGGCTGGTGAAAAAGATGACTTTAAGTTGAAGCCAAAGCTTATTTGCCATTTTGAAAATCCTAGGGTCTGTAAGAATTATGCTAAATCTACTCTGAAGATGTGACTCTGTTGCTGCAAGTTCATGACAGAACTTGAATGAATGACGAGTTTCTTTTCATGGATGAGCCAAAAAAATGTTTTGCTTTTTTTAAGATGGAAACTACTCCTGGTGAAGGTGCTATAAATATTTTGAAATGACAGCAAAACATTTAGAATATTACATAAACTTAGTTGATAAAGCAGTGGCAGGATTTGGAGGACTAACTTCAATTTTGAGATAAGTTTTACAGCATTATTTGCTATAGAGAAATCTTTTGTGACAAGAATGTTCT
Source organism: Callithrix jacchus (assembly GCF_049354715.1). Classification (NCBI taxonomy): domain Eukaryota; kingdom Metazoa; phylum Chordata; class Mammalia; order Primates; family Cebidae; genus Callithrix; species Callithrix jacchus. The sequence goes on along the minus strand of NC_133516.1, from coordinate 19,661,558 downwards.
TGAGATGATCAATGGAACAAACTTCATTATTGTTTTAAGAAATCCTCACAGCCTCCCCAACCTTCAGCAACCACCACTCTGATTAGTCAGCAGCCATCAACATCTGCATAAGCCCCTACACCAGCAAAAAGATTAGGACCTGCTGAAGGCTCAGTGATGGTTAGCATTTTTTAGCAAGAGTATTTTTATTTAAGGTGTATGAACATTGTTTTGTTGGCATATGCAATTGCACACTTAATAGACTATAGTATATTACAAACATAATTTTATATGCACAAAAAAAACCAAATTTTTGTGTGGCTCACTTTATTGCAAAATTCACCTTATTGCAATGGTCGGAAGCTGAATTGCTAAGATCTCTAATGCATGCCTGTATTGGAAAATCATTTAAAGGCATGTTTAGCATAGAGCACCACCAGGATATAAGCCAGAAAGGTCTATAGGAATTGTCTCCATCCAATCTTTGTACCTCAGAGATAGAGGAAATGAAGTGCGTGGAAGCAATTTAATTTGGCTATGGTGACTCCTCAACTTAGCAGCCAAGTCCAAGCCCCCAGTGCTGTTTCAGTACACTTCACTATCTTACACCAAGTGGGTTCTTAAAACCTTACTTTGTGAATTAAAAGCACATTCTCATCTGATAACAGTCTTCTGACATCGTGGTTGAAAAAATACAAATGCACACAATGAAAAGAATGACTTTTCAGATTCTCTAGATTTTTTTCTGATAGCTTAGCTATTACATGTAGATAACCTGAAACATTAAAAGAAACAAAGAATGTAATTCACCAAGGGAGTAGATTATGCCAGACTCTTAAAAAAGGAATTTAAGATAAGTTCTGAAGAATGATTATGAAATAGCAATCAATTGGCAGTAGTAGGAAGAGCATCCCAGGCAGAAAGAATAGCATAAGCAAAATCCTTAAAGCAGAAATCTCCCAGCACTTTTTCAAATGTGGAATAAAACTATTATGTTGGAGGGTAGTGAGGGAAGAAAAAGCTGATGTTAAAAAAGTATATAAATGTCAGCCTATTCAGGCCTTATGGACCATGCTGAGGAATTATATTTTATTGTTATAGAAAAATGTTATAACATCTTAAGCCAGGAAAGGGCATGATATAAATTTTCAAAAAGATTCTTCTCAGTTCCATATGCATCATTTGTAAGAAGAGGAGAAGAATGGAGGTGAGATCATCAGGTAGGAAGTTTATTGTGATAAGCCAAGAGAATACTAGTGGTTATTTGAAGACTAGAAAGGTAGCAGTGGAGTTGGAGAGGAATGAACAGACTTGAAGTTATTTTTGGAAGTAGAACTAACAGATTTCAAACAAACTCTCTGGTTAAAGACTAAAATGCTTATTCAAAATTACATAATCAAGTAATATTGCTTACTTGATTATTATAATTTGATATACCTCTATTATTAATTCCTTCTTCATTCATAAAGACCAGAAACTGTCAGATTCTCACAAACTGTCAGAGAAGGTATTATCTAGGCCTTATGTTATCCCCAGGGCACACATCTTTAGTCAGTGTGTATAAAATCCACCTTCTCCACATTCAGATTCTGACTTGTCCACTCAGCAGTTGTTAGAACATGGACAAGTCATAAAACCCTTTAAATTCATTTCCATGAGGAAAAGAACAACACTTCCGACTCGCCTCCCACATCTTAATTTGGTATTTGCTGTGAGGCTTAGTAATATAATAGGGACATCCAGTTTCAAAAAATATTAAGTGCTCTATTATCACACTTCTCCCTTACACAGGTGCACACACACACTTAAAACCACCAAAGAGATGTTTTAAGACACAAATATGTAAGGACAATATTGGAAGAAACTTTTCTTTCAATCTTATCAGGCTAGGAATAATGACTAACATCATATCAAGAATTCAAGCAAGTCTCCTTACGGGTAACAAGTGCTACCCAAACTAAATACTCAGAGAATCCAATCCACTTTTGGATTTGATTCATAAAAGGAAATGGGCCACGTGTGCTGGCTCACGCCTGTAATACCCAGCACTTTGGGAGACCTAAGCAGGCAGGTCACAAACAAGGTCAAGAGTTCAAGACCATTCTGGCCAACATGGTGAAACCCCGTCTCTGCTAAAAATACAAAAATTAGCTGGGTGTGGTGGTGGCATGCCTGTAGTCCCCACTACTCAGAAGGCTGAAGCAAAAGAATTGCTTCAAGCTGAAAGGCAGAGGTTGCAGTGAGCTGAGATTGTTCCACTGCACTCCAGCCTGGCAACAGAGCAAGATTTCATCTAAAAAAAAAAAAAAGAGGAAATAACAACTGCCAAGGATGGACAGATATCCGAAGATCACCCTAATGCAAGAGATGTGGACAGAAATAAACAGGAATAAAGACGTCTTGGAAGGAACAGAGCTTGTGTGAACAGAGAGAGCTTTAGGAAAACTATAATTTTAATCTTTAGAGAAATAAGAAAACATTTCAGCTAGCCATAAAACAAGAAATACTATAACAAATTCAAAGAACAAAAATGTGTAGAAGTGAGGAACTCAATAGAAAAGTTGAAAAAAAAATAAACAGGTTCAGGAAACGAGGAAAAGAGAACAGCAAGTAGAAAAAATAGAACATGGGAAAAAATATTTAAATGAACAAATGAGGTCAGGAGGTCCACATATAAGTGAGAGGACCTCTAGAAAGAACCAAAAAGAGAGAAAAAAATTACTTATAAAATATGTTGGAAAAATTTTCCAGAAATATATGCTACTAACTAAGTGGAATAAAATGCATCCAAGTTGAGGAAGTATAAGAACAAAGGATACAAAGAGAAAAATCTTACAGCCTTCCAGGGAAGAGAAAAATAAAATTACATATCATATATAAGATTGGGATTCAAAGTGTCTTTGGTGTTCTCAAAAAAAAAAAAAAAATACTGGCAGCAAAAAGACTACTTGAGCAATGCCTTCAAAATTCTAAGCTAAATAAAGAAAAACCTAAAAATTTAATCCAGACTAATTAGAAATTAAATCTGATAACGTAATGAAAACATTTTCGTTTAGTTCACAAAACAAAGTTTATGAACTATTGCTCAAAAAGCTTCGAATTTTGTCTTTCACTTGAATACAAGATCTAGGGAATCTAACACAGGAGAAAAGTAGGGAGAATCCTCAGGGTCATGCTGAAGGATAATTCCAGATGATAACTGAACAGACATAAAGAGCCATCAGTTAGATTACTCAGTGTGACCCAAGAAACAGACATACTAATATTACTAAGAATCCCTCTGTCCTGGGAGGCCCGGCTCAGATTACTATCAACCCAGACCTTCTAGGCACTGTTGTCAGCTGAGGACATTCACTCCACCATACTGAAATTTTCTGAGAGTTGGAAGTTTGTCATGGTGAGCTCGGAGAAAAACCAAACCAAATCATCCCATTCTCAAACCATATTCATGCCAGATGTCTGGCATTTGGCTCATTTTACAGATCTGTCAGATGCCAGAGTGTGGAGCTTTCTATATCTCTCTGGACTCATTCACTACCTTTCCCACTTAATTCCCCCAAAGAAATTCTTATAACTTTAAAAGGAAGATGAAAAATAGACTATGATCCAAAGACTCTACTTTAACTATTTTCTGCTAGGATCCTTGTTCTGATGATAATGTGGCTTTTCTTACAGAGTCTTTGGTGCTTCCACTTAGTTTCTCTATGTAGACATTTTCATATTTATTTATATGTATATAATTAAAAGTAATTTTAAAATCACAAAGAAGGAGATGCAAGATTTGTGATGCTTAGTATAGTGCCTGATAAATAATGAAGTATGAATATATCACAAGCACAATTGTTCAAATTTTACGTAGGTTTAAAATGTCTTGGATTTCTATAAAGCTCCTGCTTGCCCACTCACACCAGTGCCTAAAGGCTGAATGATTAGTGATCTTCACTTGGCATTTCCAATTCCCCTCCATACCTTCACTTTTTCAGTTCTTACAATATTGTATGAGGTCTAATTCTTATATTAAATCCAGTATTCACATAATATCCATGGTGGCTCTGTTTCTCTGACCAATAAAATTGTGATAATGTGCTCTAAGGTCTCTTCCGTATATGGCATTCTATGATTCTCTTAATTCCATCCCCTGTGATATTGTATGGTTTACGTATATCTCAGTAAATAGCAAGGAGCAGATTCAGGCCCATTCATTCATTTTCAGCAGACAACAAGGAAGTTCTGCCCACTGTAAGTTTTCATATAGTTCCCAGAACACCAAGAGAGAACTGAGTTCTCAGATTTTGAATATATAACCAATAAAAGAGTTTACAATGACTGCACTGAATTAAATAGACACATAGGCTTACCTGTATAATAGTATATATTTAGAGCACATGTGCTTAAAATAAATTAAATAAGAAATAACAACTCCTTCTATTCATGCTGCTTAAGTATACAAAGATAAAATGGAAACTAAAGATTTGTTCCAGTGACTAAGGCCAAGCTGTCTCCACCCATCAACTTCTTCCCATTAATCCTCAATTGTTGCAAAAATATTTAGCTTGTACCTGAAGGAGAACAATATCTCAGCAACTATTCCAAGACAATAAATCAAGAAAGCTGGTTTGTTCACATTTTTTCCCCCATTCTTGAGGTAAACCTCCCACAGAGAAATTTATGCCATGCAAGGGATTCAGCAAAATGAATGAAAATGTATTTGTCACCCATGTAGTCTTTTCTGTGGCACAGTTCCAATCCACAAGCCTGGAGAGACAAAGAGTGTGTGTGTGTGTGTGTGTGTGTGTGCTGTATGGTTTCTTAACTTTATAATTGCAGCTGTTCAAACATTTATCTTTTCATGCTACAAAATAAGGAATTCACAGAGCACAGAGAAGCAGCATATTCTTCCATCAGTTTAGCATTCGTTCTGGGATTTAAACAAAATAAATTAAGAATGCATGTGGTTTTTATAAACTAGTCTGTATCCTTCAAATAAATTCCAAAACTATTCTTTCTTTGCAACCTTCTTCTGCTGAAAGCATTACCAATCCACCTTTGCATGCCACTTTAGTTATGAAAGTTATTTTACAGTTTAAAAAATGCTTTTATATACATAAAATAGGGCAGCAGAATATAGGAAGAAAAGACACTGCCTTTGTAGTCCGAAGATCCTTACCATCTGTGCAATAAAGTGGGTGGGACAGTGGAGGTGGGAGCCTCCACTATTTTGAACCTCAAGTTTCTTGGAAAATTTCTGACAAGCTTAGTTGAAATCCTGCATGTGAAGGTGATTTGTGAGAGGTCTGGAATGAGACAAACAAAAGGTATTAAATCAAAAGGCATGCAGTCAATTGGCATTTTACAGATGGGGATTAGCCATTAAATGGTCCATTAAAAACTAAACAGATGTATATCAAAATGAGAGGTACAAAGTCTTGAATCCAAGTGCAATACTCTCTCCATTCCATCTCACTGTCCTTTGTCATTTTTCTCTTCTACTCTTGAAATCATTTTTCCCCCGGTATGAACTACATTATCTAATGTAGAAATGATTTTTAAAGTTGTGATTGGGGCCGGGGACGGTGGCTCACACCTGTAGTCCCAGCACTTTGGGAGGCCGAGGTGGGTGGATCACGAGGTCAACAGATCCAGACCATCCTGGTCAACGTGGTGAAACCCCGTCTCTACTAAAAATACGAAAAATTAGCTGGGCATGGTGGCGTGTGCCTGTAATCCCAGCTACTCAGGAGGCTGAGGCAGGAGAATTGCCTGAACCCAGGAGGCGGAAGATGTGGTGAGCCGAGATCGTGCCATTGCACTCCAGCATGGGTAAGAAGAGCGAAACTCCGTCTCAAAAAAAAAAAAAAATTGTGATTGGAATTTAAACTTTGAGTTTAAATCTGAGCTCTCTCTCTCTCCTCTCACTAGTTTTTTGATTTTTGAGTATATTAACTTCTCTGTGCCTCAATTTTGCCATCAGTAAAATTAGGATAAAATGGACATAAATATCATAGTGCTGTTTTGAAGATTATATAAGCCAGCAAATGTAAACTACTTAGAATAAAGCCAGGTGGGTAAGAAACATTCAACCAAAGTTAACTCTTTTTATGTATACAGTCCTACAGTGTCACCATGTTAATGTGATCTATTGTGCTGGATTTTCCATAATAGTCAAAGCAACGTCACTCATACCTGCTACCCTTAAAAGCATTGGGGGTGAGGCAGAAATAATATGAGTAGGATTATGTTGTTTCTATTGTCAGAACCTGAGTGGAATATCTTAAAAGAAGTTCCAGCTTCAAAATGTGCAACGCCATTTAATGCTATTGCTGTAAAGTCCGGAATATGTGGAACAACCATATTTGAATAGAACCATGCTGTTTTAGTCCATTTTGTGTTGCCAACCCAAATACCCAAGAATGAGTAATTTGCAAAGGAAAGGAATGTATTTCAAACAGTTCTGGAGGCTGGGAAGTCCAAGGACAAGGAAGTGCATCTGGTGAAGGGCTTTTTGCTGGTGAAACTCTGCAAGGTTCCAAAAGAATGCAGGGCATCACATGGTAAGGAGCCAAGTATGCTAAATGAGCTTTTATAACAGACACACTCTTGTGATAACCCACTAATTCATTAACTCATTAATTCATGAATGGATTGATCTATTCATGAAGGCAGACCCCAAGTGACTCAATAACCTTTTAAAGGCCCTACCTCTTAATACTGGTACATTGGGGAATAAGTTTCAACATGAGTTTTGGAGGTGACCAACTCAAATCATAGTAATGTCTATTACTTATTTCTTTTTGATTAACACTGTAGAATCTTTGAAAGGGCTAGGAATAACAAGAAAATTACAAGATGAACTATTTTCTATGCTTAGAGTTATTTGGAAGCTAATTAGTAGAAGACCCTTTTCATATAACTTTAGTGACTAGGGTACACCAGGAACACAAATCCTAAAATGTCAGGATGTAAAGGCAATTTGGGGTCACCCCTCTCCCCATCCTATTCGATAAATAACTTTCCTTTCCCGAATTTCCTATAAGCAATTTGCTAGCCATTATTTAATGTTTTCAGAGATAGAAAAATTCTCAACTACCAAGGAAGCCACCTTACCATCAGATAATTTAGATTTTAGGAAGTTTTTGTTTACTTTGAACACAATTTTGTTTCATAGTAACTTCCATACAGGAACTGACTCCTAGTTCAAAAAGAATGATAATATTCTATAAACAATGAGGACTATGAAAAAGTACTATAGGCCGGGCGCAGTGGCTCAAGCCTGTAATCCCAGCACTTTGGGAGGCCAAGGCGGGTGGATCACGAGGTCAACAGATCGAGACCATCCTGGTCAACATGGTGAAACCCCGTCTCTACTAAAAATACAAAAAATTAGCTGGGCATGGTGGTGCATGCCTGTAATCCCAGCTACTCAGGAGGCTGAGGCAGAAGAATTGCCTGAACCCAGGAGGTGGAGGATGCGGTGAGCTGAGATCGTGCCATTGCACTTCAGCCTGGGTAACAAGAGTGTAACTCTGTCTCAAAAAAAAAAAAAAAAAGAAAAAGAAAAAGTACTATAAAACTGAAGCTGTGGCTGGGCATAGTGGCTCATGCTGGGAATCCCAGCACTATGGGAGGCTGAGACAGGAAGATCACTTAAGAATCTCCCAGGATGTTGAGATCAGCTTGGTAACATAGTGAGACCCCCATCTCTACAAAAATAAAATAAATAATAATAATAATAATAAATAATAGCCAGGCATCGTGGCACATACCTGTAGGCCAACCTACTTGAAAGACTGAAGTGGGATGATTAATTGAGCCCTGGAGATTGAGGTTGCACTTAACCGTGATCACATTACTGTACTCCAGCAGAGTGCAGGTGACATGTCTCAAAAAAAGAAAAGTTGTTATTAACAAGCATTCTTTCTAAAATAAGCTATATTTAGGTATCATGAGATGGCTCTGACCATAATCCTCCTGAAATTAGACATCTCAAGGCTCTTGTGATTTTCTGTTGGTTTTCACATTATTATTCTTTCCCACTCTCACTTTTTGGCCAAGTACCATAGGACCAACTTACACTTCATCTCAGAGCCCACAGTACACTTTGAGTAGATGTTTATTCCCTAGTGACAATTCATTTATGGATGAAATATTTGCTTCTATTTACCCCACTCTGATCCTCCTTTTCATTACTATTCACAATATTTCTGGGCAATTTTATCTGACTATTCCTTTCAAAAACAAAGTTTTTATAGCATAAAAGAGCCTTGCAACACAGAGAAAGTTGTAAGGTGACAACTTACAGTCTATAAACTAAGAAAGATCTAATAACAAAGTAAGCCCCATTTAGTTATGGACCCTTGAACATGCTCTCAGGCTTGTTAGCTCAGTAACTTCCCCCTTATCTTTAGGTGTGTTTTCTCTTTCTTTTTCTCTAGTTGAAAGCACGGTTGATTTACTTTCAATTATTTTTCTTTTTTAATTAATGTATTTATGGAAACATAATTTCTTCCAAAAACTGTGTTGGCCTAATCTTACATACTTTCATATATGCTGCCACCATATGTTCAGCAAATACTCAACAGGTCTCAGAGAGACGTCCAGCATAGCTGGCACAGCATGTAATTGCCTATAATTGTAGTTTTCAATTCCTCTTTAACCAAGCTTTTGCTTTTTCATTGTCTTCTTTTTATATTTTCCAAGTGCACCGTCTTCATCTATTCTTTTGCTGTTAATTTCTTACTATCATCACATTACAGTCAATAAATCTGATCTCTATTATTTTTTGCTTTTTAAAATTTACTAAAATTTTATGTTTCTGTGAGTTGCAAAAACATGCACTCTTTATGGCTGGCTTTGCCTTCTAGTTTAGAAATTTAGTATTCAGCTGTGTTCATTCTGCTATTTTAGCCCATCTGGTTTTTGTTTCTGTATTTGTATTTTTATTTTTGAAGTCCGATTTTTCTTTTCAAAACAGTATGATTATTTTTATGAATGTGGTATCCTCAAAAAAAATTTTAAAGAACAATAATTATATCTAGTGTTCTTCCGGCCCCTAACTTGAGAGTTTAATTATTTGCTTTTTTTTAATGTACAACTTGCTTAGTTATTCCTATTTGAAATCCTGATTGGCAAATACTGCCAAGTGAAGAATTTTTCACCCCAACTTTAATTTTTGTTGCTGCAAAGATAAATCTTTACATGTAAATTATAAATATTTGTTGCTGTGAAGAAAAGACTGGTCAGAGGGAAGGTCTATTGGGGACCTTGCACCTATGGGTGTTGTCATGTCTGTATTTAAAATCTGGCACTACTGCAGCTATCTTGCAACCATGGAGACAAAGCCAAGACACCAAAGATGCTGGCATGAAAAGATTAAAAGGCTCCACTTTTTAATATTATTGCTGTCACTGAATAAACAACCCTTGAGATATCCTATCTATGCATTTTTAATTAGTTATTGTAGTTTTAACATTTTTATATAGACTGTAAATTAAGCTTTCTATAATTAGAGCCAAATCATCCAAATTTATATACATCACCTCAGTTTTCCAAAGATCGATCAAAACTGTCTTTTAAAATAATACATCACAACACACAACACTCCTGCTTACATTTCTTCAGTTGCTTCCCATCTTATTTATAATAAAATCTAAACTCCTTGTCTGGCTTTTAAAAGCTTACATAACGGAGGCCCTTCCTTCTATGACCTATTCTTTACCATCACCCCACTTGCATTGTTTTAGACCCTCAAACATTATAGCCCTTGCACTGTTCTTCCGTCTCTCAGGAAAGTTTTTCTCCTGATATCTAAACAGCTAGTTCCTTCTTATTTACCTGTCAATTAAAAGATCAGTTTCTCAAAGAGCTCTTCCATAACTACCCAGATTCCAGCAGCAACCAAGTAATTTTTCTATCACACAAACTTATCTATTATTAACATTGCATTTATCATAATCTGACATATTTCTCTTTAAAAAGCAAGTATTTATATTATATGCCTAGAATGGCATACTACATCCTCAGTAAATAGTTGTTAAAAAAAAGAAAGTGCTATTTATCGTTCAGAAACTTTTCACTGCTCTGATAAATGGTGGTATTTTTGTCGAATTACTCACACTGCTGAGGATGTATTTTTGTATCCATTACATCATTTCAGTAGAATTTAGGAAAAAGAGGTAGAAAAATGCATATATTTAGCAATAATTTAATAGGAACAGAGACAACTTTCTAAAATGTAATCACTTTTGCCTCTGAGCTTTTTAGTGATGTGAATAATACTGTTCATCCAATAAAATAATAAGAATATTTCACACTTACATTTTTCTAGTCTCAATTCCCAAATGGAAGCAGAGAGCAAGAAAGGAAGGTCATACATGAAGCACACATACAGAAGGTTTCCATTTAGTCCTTCTTGCTTTAGAGTAATTCCTTTGCTTTAAAAAAATATATAAAATAGGCAGCTTCAAAAGCCCAGGTATTGACTAGAAGAAAACATCGTAATGAGAATGCAACCTGGTTCTCAAGTTTTCTTACTTGAGACATGAGTGTAGGTCGGTAGTCCGCAGATTTTGCAAATGATAGATAGTTAAAATGTTTAAATTTAAGAACTCATTTTTATTTTCCCAGTTAAGACATTTATAAACACCCTCACTATTGTTTGAAAATAAAGAACATTATGATCGAGGAGAATATAATCTCAAAACAAAGAACAGTTCTTTGAATGAAATGCTTTTAGCTTTATGAAAAATTTACTTCATTGGTCTTATTTTTCTTATTTTTCTGTGGGCCAGTGGAAAACTTATTACTAGTTCTAGGTGTAGTAATAAATTCCTGTGACTTGAAATCTGAAGATGTGAACTTAAGGCTCAATTTCACACATCATGACCTTGAAAAAAATCCCTTAATTTTCTAAAGACCCAGTTTCTTTATCTCTTTCCACTTTTATTAGTATAGAAGAGTGAAGACTAAATGGAAGAATAATACTTGAAAACACTTTGTGAGCTATAAATATCTCTATCTGTGCAAGAAATAAATATTTTCCTTAATTCATTCAGATTTTGCCAATTTGGTGATATTCATACCTCTGTCAACAACTAGATTCCTATTCAATCTCAACTAAATATAGATCATCTTTGCACATTTCCATCACGGTGTTTCCCATCTGTATCCTTAGTACTGAGGGACTGTATTAAGGAAAAAAAATTTCCCAAGTCCACAAGGGGCATGGTTTCAAAGGCAGGAGCTTCTCAGTGCCAGGCCTCCATCCCCACCCCCATCCTGGAACCTAGAGTTCTTCGTCTTACTTTCCCGCTCACAGATTAGGTGGAAAATCCAGGTGAGCTTATTTGTTCAAAAAGCCCCCAGAAAGCTCTGGGAAGAGGGGGCGGGGGGGGGTGGCTCTACTGCAGACCACGCAGCCAATCCCGTATCAGAGTCAAAGATCATCACTCCAGAGGAGATTTGAAAGAACTTCTCTCATTGGACGAGAACATGAATGGGGCGGGAATAACTTCAGGGCTAATCCCCCATGCTCCTTACCTATATGGATTTCTTCCTTAGATCCCCCTCTCATGGCATAGGAGCTCTCTCTTTTACTCTTTCTGCCTAATAAATTTCTTTCTGCTAAACTCTTTGGGTCCACAATATTTATTCCATAGTAAGCTCACTGCACCTCCAAGACCCTTTTCCCTATTCCTGCGGTAAGAGAGGCCAAGGACCTGGGCACATGTGGGGAATTGGGAGCATCTTTGGGAGCCCCCGCTTACAGTATCTGCCCCCGCAACATGTGAGTTTCTCCCATTAAATCCTCTCCGGCCTGTCCTGCTTATATATACATGGTGAAGAAGGTTTATTAATTACGTAGTACTTCTGCCATGTTATTAGGGGACTTGATAGCAGAAAAAAGGAAGTATTGGAATATCTGGGAGAAAGGATGACATTTATAGCCCAACTAAGTTGTGAGCATTGTTGATTCTGAATTTAATTATAGACAGGATTATGGATTTGATATAACGTATGAGAGAGAAGAGTCAGGGACGATTCTAGCCGTAAACCAAAAAGTATCTGTGACCAATCTAAGTCAATTTATAGGTTTATTTTGCCAGAGCTAAAGAAAATGACATTGCCTCAGGTTGTTCTGAGAACATGTACCCCAGGGTTGGGTTGTATACCCTTGGTTTTATACATTTTAGGTGGACAGAAGTTATAAGCAAAGACTATAAATCAATATATGTAAGGTAAACATTGGTTTGGCCCAGAAAGGCATGACTTCTCAAAGTGGGGGCTTCCAGGTCATAAGTGGATTTAAAGATTTCCTTGTTGGCAATCGGTTGAAACAGTTAGGCATTGCCTAAAGAATTTGAAGTTAGCATAAAAAAATTCTTAAGATAAGGGAAGCCACAGTGCCTATCACACAGGTAAAGCTCTTGTAGCAGAGAATAGAGAATAGAGCAAATACTCTTATCAGACCTTAAATGGTGTCAGACTTTCCTCTCCAAAAAAGACCTAGTAAGAGAAAAAGATTTTCTGCAGAATGCAAATTTTTTCCACAAGAGATAGCTCTGCAGGGCCATTTAAAAATATGTCAAATAAATATATTTTGGTATCGAACACTATGATTTCCTTCAGGGCCTGCTATCTGTCCTGTGACACTATACCAGAGTCAGGTTGGGATTTGGTATCTTACTGCTATAAGAAGTCTGTTTTATCAATCTTAAGAGCTCTGTTTTAATATTAATGCTGGTCAGTTGTGCCCAAATTCCAAAGGGAGAAAGGTTTAATGAGGCATGTCTGATCCCTGCCTTTACCTTCCATTCATGGCCTGAACTAGTTTTTCAGGTTTCTTTGGGATCCCTTTGGTGAAGAGGGGAGTCCATTTAGTCTGTTGGGGGCCTCAGAATTTTATTTTTGGTTTACATAGCACTTTTTCACACAGAAAACTACAAGCTGCTGTAAACTGAGATGGGAACACCACATTTTGGAAGAAATACCAGCCGTTTGGTTTTGAACATATTAAGTTTGAGACATCTATCAGACACCTAAGTAGAGTTGTAGGCATTTGGAGGCTGGAATTTGGAGTATGTGGGAATGGGAGAGATTCAGGGTGGAGATATAAATTTGGGAATCATGGGCCTATAAGTGGTTTTAAAAGTCATGAGTCTGGAGGATATCAACATGGAAGTGAGGCAGAAACAGAAGAAAACAGATGCAGTGACTGATCTCTGGGCGCGCTTCTGCTCCAACACCACAGAGAAGAGGGGAGTAAAGGAAACTGACAAGGAGTAGTCATTGATGTCAGAGGCAATCCAGGAGGGTATAGTGCTAAGAGCCAAGTGAAAACTTCTCCAGAAACATGAGGTTAGAACATCTCGATGGCCTTTGTAATTCAGTCAAGGTGAGTCTCAGTAGCCATTTCAGCCATACCAAGTGCAAAACCAGTCACTTAACGCTGGGTTGCCAAGAACTAAGGTTAACGGTAAACTTGTTTACATGAACAAACCACACATATGCACACTAAAACACATTAGAATTTTAAGATATCACCCTTTCCCCATAGTCTTGAAATTTGGACATTTCAAGGCATAAGAAGAGAAGTTAGAATGGAAATGTAACTGTAAGGTGGTGCTGCGCTTTCACAGACTCACAGTTTCAAGGTGATCAGAGGAAGCATCACTGGCCCCCTGAGCAGAGGAATAAGCTAAATGTCTGTTGGAGATCTAATTCATGCTTTGGCACTGGTCCAATTGGGTGGCATGTCAGTCTAGTGAATCAGGCCTCAAGTAGCTTATCAATGTGTCACACTATAAATCAATTTATAAGAAATTTGCAGGTATTTTCAAATGTTAAAGTAATATATTGCTTTCCTAAAGGACTTTTTCCCATTTTGAAGAGAGATGCTCATGCCATCTTTTCATAGAGATCACCCATCTTCATTAATAGGTTCAAATTTTCAGAAACTCAATTTAGACCAAACTGTTAGGGAACACACTGATCAAATAATATGAGGCCCACGCAACCATAAAGCTGTAACTATATTACATCAATGTTAAAAGTGAGAAGGGAAAATAAAATCTAAGGCAAACACCCACCGTATTTCAACAACTCTTTCTTAGACCTCAGTCTAAGTGCCAGCAAGGAGACACGTAGTTATAGTTTAGTTTTTCATGTTTGCCCTTTTGCTGTCTGAAGCTATTGCCACTTCTGACCTTCATACCTTAACTTTTCTCATTAAGGACTTGCTATAAACCTCCCTCACTGCTGGCTGGCAATGCCCTCCAGTGGCCATGTCGAAAAAGTGCCTGAAAAGAAGGTCCCAATTCTAGAATGCACTATGAGAATATGAAGAGCTAACTCATACTGATAAACTGTTGTAGGGTATTTTAGCATTCATCAGTTTTCTTAACATTTTTTTTCTTTTTTCTTTATTTTTTGACAACCTATCTTTCTTGATAGTCTTTCCAAATGCTCTTTCTTTTCTGACGTTACTTCTAAACACATAAATCTGCTTTCTATAACAATGGCAACTTGGTATAGATGTATATGTTTAGAAGGAATTTATGGCATAATGAGCAAGCAAGTGCAGACAGTATGAGTGCTATTTTAAGCTTGTGTAGATCCTTGAACAAAGCAGATTATTTGAAGAAGCTCTTAATCCTGGAAAATAAATGCAAAACAGCATTCACAACATTCTCTTCCTAAAATATGTTGCCTGGTGACCAAATTGAATCAATTGTCAATTGATTCAGTAAGAATTTCAATGGATGGTCTGTTCGTCAACCCTTTGTGAAGAAAAATAAGGATGAGCTTGTAAGGCTCTATCTACACAGGGGAAAGAAGTGTGTGGCAAGAAGAAATTCAAGAGAAGGGGTAGAACTGAAGACAGAAAAAGCTATGTCAAAAAAATAATACAGGAATAACAAATTTTAATTTGTTAAAAAATTTCATGTAAAATATTGAAGAAAATCGAAAACATACAGCAATAATAAAAGATATTTTTATGTTTCCAGGCTTCATTCTAATTAATGTGTTAGACAGCCAGCTGATGAGGAAGAAAGTATTAGTATCATCATCCTCATACATTTGAGAAAATTGCAAGTTAAGATATTTGACCAAAGTAACAGATGGTCTGGGTCCAAAATTCATTCTCTTAAGAAAGAACATTATGAAAAAGAAAATTAAAATGTAGGAAGGAAAATGTTGAAGCTTGAAAATAAGTAGTAAAAGCATTAATTTAAACTTTAATGTACTCATATATATTAGGTAGCTCAAGGTACCATAACAAAATGCCACAGACTGAGTATCTTAATATGAAATTGATTTTCTCACTGTTCTGAAGGATAGGCATCCCAATCAAGATGCCGCTGATTCTGTTCCTGGTCAGGGAACTCTTCCTAGCTTGTGGCTTGTTGACTTCTTGCTGTGGTGTTCTCACATGGACTTTTCCCTTTGTCAGAACTAATAAAGAGAGAGTAAGATCTGGTGTCTCTCCCTCTTTTCATAAGGACACCAACTCTATCAGATTAGGGCTCCACCTTTATGACCTCACTCAACCTTAATTACCTCTCTAAAGGACCTATCTCCAAATATAGTCACATTGGCAGCCAAGGCTTCAATTTGTGGATTTTGAGGAGCACAGTTTAGGTTATAGTACCATATTTTACCCTATCTAAATGAAATAAAAAACTAAAAGTGATGCCAAAAATACTCTCTAATGCAATTTGTATAATACAATTAAATTTCATTTAACAGAGGTGACATAATCAAAAACAAATTCAGCACTCAGTGGAAGAACAAATAAGATGTCTAAAAAGACTATTAGCAAAAGATGAGCAATCCTTAGCGCAAAGCTCCAGAAACAAGACCTCTGGAAGCAGTCTTCTACCATGACACCAGAAAGACCCTAAGGGCTAAACTACAACAATCTGAATAGAGTATATTGATCTCATCTTTCCCAAATATGAATTATTCATGTTCCCTCAACATCATCCCTTTCTAGTGAAAGCTGTCATCATTTGTGTTTATCCAAAACAGACAATAAGACAAATATTCAGGTTTTCCCAAGAAATGCTGGTAGGGGAGTAGAGAGAGAGTGGAGAAGTAAAACAGGAAACGGAGGAATGCTAGCACAGGGGGCATTATGAAGTCATTTACAACTGTTGGTAATTGGAGCTAACTCTTGCTGGGGAACCCTAGAACTCTAGTGGGACAGAGTGACAGGAAACTGGAATACTGATTTGTCAGCTTCCTTCTGTCATTTGTTGAGCGTTGTTTCTGGGGCAATAGCTTTAGCACTTCTAGTTTCCCCTGAATGTAGACCCAATATGCTCCCATGGACAGAAAAAAACAAATTCACAGGCAAACAGTTGCGTGTGTTCACAATAAGATTTGAAACAAGCACATATTTTCTAAATTGTTGTTTATCATCACGGAGATATCCAAGCCATTTCTAAGTTGTGTTGTTTCTCTATCAGTATCTCTAGAATACAGCAAATTTCAATATCCATAATCCCACTAGGTTAGGCAAATCACTATCATTTGCCCTTTCTATTGAATATGTTTCTAGATGGTCTTATCCTTTCAGTATGCTTTCCTCCAGTTTATTCTACACATGGAAACTTGACTATAGTTATAAAATATAAATGTGATTATACTATTTCCCTGCTTAAAACACTGTGATGTTACCCCGATGTCATTTGGATAAATTCAAACTTGGTATTATACTTTGGATTTCTTAGCATCGTTCAAGAGATTTGGTAAGTATCAACCTCCCCTACACACATACACATACTCATACCACTTGACGTTCCTCACAACGAGTGTCTATCATGCTGTAAACCTGTTCCTGCCCAAGGAAGTACATCTCTGTAACGCTTCTTATGCTTCCTATTCCCCAAGGTAAGTACCTCAAAAGAGAACCAAAAAGCAAGCATATTATTCCCCTAGATGACCTTTGCCTAGAATAATATAAGCAATCTCCACACACCAATATCTTTATATACAGTATTATTGCTACTCACGATGTTGTTAGCCAATTCCTCACTTTCTTCACTAAACCGCATCCCAAAAGTGATTTGCAATCCAGTCTTTTTTCAAATCTGAGAGAAGTTTCTGCAGAAACTTCTCAGACAAGACTCTCTTGGTGAGGGGTTACATTTTGAGGGGCAGTCTCTGATTTGAAAATATATTTAAAACTAAGTTACAGAAAAACAAATAAAACTACTTGGAATTGAGAAGGTTATGGGTTAGTCACACCTCAAAAACAAAATACCAATCTCTGGTTCTCATTTCTGGCTGGACACTGGACCTGCAATGCCTCCTATGAGACTATATATAATGGGTGTGTTATGGATAGCTGAAGCACAGCCCAGTACTGTTGTAACAAAAAACAGCTTCTTCTGTAAGGAAGAAATTGCTGAGATTGCAGCCTTTGGTTTGAGTAAAACACAAAAGGAGAAAATTGACCCATATGTGCCAATAAAAAAGAACATCATTTAAATAACAAGACCCATATTAACAATTAACCAGTTAAAAATAAGTCAGAAATTTGGGAGTAGGGGAGCACACATTCCCCTTTATGAACTCTGAAAAAACTCGTATTGCACATAAATCAGCTCCTGGTTAGTTCTGAAAATTCATTTCCCTCCCTCCCTCCCTCCCTCGCTCCCTCCCTCCCTCCCTTTCTTTCTTCCTTCCTTCCATCCTTCCTTCTTTTTAAATGTTTCAGACATACTGATTCCTACAGGGGCAGAAACTTCTCGTATGCCAAAAAATTATTGACATTCACCATAAGAATGTCTTGAAAATTATTTTTTAACTATAGTTTCTAATCTGTTTTGCTGTTCTACTGAATACCTGAGATGTTTCCATTCTTATGCTGTAGGTATAGAGTTGCAAAAGAATTGCAATTTAATTTTCAATTTCAGACAATTTTTATGTAAGACATGCAAAGAGATCCATAGCGACGTTTTTGGTTTTTGTTGTTGTTTTAAAGAAACTATGCAGGAATTATTATGCTGCAGTCATTCACCACGAGGTGGAGCAAGATAAAATTTTTTTCAATCTCTTTTTCTCACACAGCCTGTATCAAAGAGAAATAGGGTCAAAAATATATGTTTTTCCTTTCCCGAATTCTGTTTTTTTCTTTCTGGTGGTTCCCTGGTAATTCCAGTACATTCAGCTCAGTAAAGATGGGAGCTGTTAGATTTCAGGTGCTGCGATTTTCTGATGTCTTCGTATGTTCCTGCAATTCTGTAATGCTGCAATTTGAGTCTGTGTAGGTCAGAAATTAATCTAAGGTTTTCTTCCTTTTTGTGATTGCCGAAAAACATGCACTTTTAGGAGAAGTACACTTTGTCCAAGATTTTAGTGTAAATACTTTCTGCCAGAGAGCTAGAGAAGACCAGCCGATGTACTGGTCATGCAAATTAGTTGTTGAGTCTGGGTCACTAGTGAAAAACTGGCAGGATTTTCTAGCTCAGCGTAGTATCCAAGACCAGGGAGCCAGAGTTGAAGGCTAAACCAAGTCCAGGGAAAACTCAGGGGCTAAAAGTACTTGATACCTCATAAATTTCCGTATCAGAGATCTGAAGCAGGTCAAATGCAGGGTTTCAGTTGCAGAAACTGGAGAATGAGTGGAGCAGGTAGAGCATCACAACAAGAGGAGCTTGGGAGATTGGGAACTCTGCCACAAGATTGATTATACCATCGATTGGAAGCCTGAGCAGCTAAAGACACAGGGTCGCACAGATATTATCAGTCTCAGATTCACAAATGCCAAAATTTGAAATGTTTTAGAGGCCATATGATAGAGTGGATTCAAACCAGGTTATGAGATCATGGTTTCACAGAGTTTACTCAGAGAAGTAAGGGTAACAGAGAGACAGCTGAGTAAGGCATGCTCTGGCACTTCCTCCAATTCAACTAAGGTAGTTTGCTTTTCTTACTAGGTTTCCATGAAAGAGTTCCTTTGAGAAATGTGTATTATTATATGTGCTTAATTATATTTACTTTATTATATATAATTATATGTATATTTTTGTATAATTTCAAAGAAGAAAGGTAATACTGGGATGTACAAATACAGGAAGGTACCATGCTTTGACGTTCAGTATGCTAGCTGGTGAAACTTCTCAGAAGGAAATTGACTCTCCCAAAAGCATATGATGAAACAATGGCAGTGAAATCGATTTTGATGACTCTTGAAACAAAGCTTCCCGGAGGGTGGGGGCGGGGGCAGAGGGGGAAGAACATAGAATAAAAGAGATAATGGCCCCAAAGCCAAATGTTGACCCACTTGTTACCCAACGATAGCCTGCTAATGTCCAACTAGTGCTTCAGAGTTTAAAAGAATTTTAAGTCTGCTATAGTATTTGAAACCCATGACTCTTCACTGGTCACCTTACTCAGTCTTCGGTTATCATGTTTATTGTGCCTTTCCTATCACCCTCACTAGTTTATGTCTCATTTAAATTATTTATTTTTCTGCTTGCTCCTAGCACAGTTCCTAGTTCATGTTTGATCCCATGGACTTTTATAGAATAAAAATCATACACACACGCTTTTTGTGTATCTACTATATTCCTGTACATGAGCAAAAAATGTGTGCATATAATTGGTTTGGTGAAGCATTATAGTGTACAGCAAAGTTTGTCCTTTGGCCTTCAGCAGCAAGAGTCAATTCTTTTAATCTCCTAAAGCTGGATTAGCTAATATACTTTTTCTGAATGTTCACCTTCATATAGGAATAGGCGGTCTATTCCTGGAACAGCCTAGATTCATAAGTTCTATGAGGGCAAGAGCTTTGCCTGGAACACCTCACTGACATTTACTCACAGAAGGAAACCATCCTAGCATCAGAATGGACTGAGCAAGCTGCAAGTGTTGAAAATAAAGACTCCATCTGGGAAACCCACACAGCACACACCAACGAAAATCCCCACAGCTTGTTTTAAGCTAAATGGACAGATGTGTGTGGGGAATTCCTTAAATAACAGGGACAGGTTGTAAGTTTAGACTATGATATCACAACAAAGTGCCGTGGGGGTGTGAATAGGAAAAGAAATCAAATCAGAAGCACAGGATGTTTTAAGTTGGAATTATGAGAGTAGGAGGAACTAGATGACCAACATTTACAGACTGTCACAGTCTTTGACTTGGCATTGGGATAGATAGAAAGGTACGTAAGTGTACGGCGCACATGTACACACACACACACACACACACACACACACACACACAACCTATATTATGTTCCTTCTTTTTCAACCATCAGGCAAGCAAATAAAAGAACCCCAAAAACCCCAAGCCCCAAAACCAAAACCAAGCTGGACTGATCTGGATTTTCAATGTGAAAGAGAAGGTAAGCAGTCATAAAGCATATGCAATTGAAAAGTAAACAATGTAAAATGTACTCCTCTCCCTTCCCTTTTTCTTTCAGAGGAAAGGGTAACATATAATGCTTTGTCTGGAAATATATACATTCATCTGGGAACTAAAGGGAGGAAATAAGATCCTCGCCTCTCACCATTCCTTCTCCTGGCCCCAATTACATAATTTGTAAAGCTTGTCACTGCAATCTTAGGCTTTGCCAAGTTAGAGTTTCTGGTTCCCAGAAAAGTAAACACTTCTTCCAGAGGACACAATAAGGTTTATCATAACTATATCTACCACCTGCTTTCTTTTGGCTCCTCAAAACAATGGATCAACCAGTAAAGAAAGGAATTTATGTAATAAGGGCCCAATCAATTTAGATTATCCTGAGGAGTGACATTTTCTGCTATTTAATGTAGGGAGGGATGGGACAGTATTTGGAACTGCCATACGAATTTCAGATTCAGTGATAATAGTTAATGAACACTAGCAGCAACCACAGCTCAGGAAGATAACTAAGAACTTAGAACTTGCCAAGCAAGTGACGCAGACCAGCCAACATGCTGGGTGAGAGTAAGGGAGATCTAGAATAAGAAGTAAAGAAGGAAGGTGATGGATATCAATTACAGCCTCATTGGTGAATGAAGCAGCAGAGACTCGAGTATACAACAAAAACGATCTTACCTTAAGTCTTCACATCTAAGTGACTTCAAGTGGCCAATGTCTAGTTGGAGACCTGGAGACAGAGTGGACAAAAGTAAAGACATCCTGTTCTCACAAAAATGAGACTCTATGTTGGTACATGCAGCCAGATATAATAGAATATATGAGAAATCAGAGTGGTGCACTGGGTGATGTTGATAAAAAGAGTCACACTCTGTAAAAGATTTAAAGAGGTTTATTATGGGCCAAATATCAGTAATCAAGGCCTGAGGCACAATTTCAAGATGTTCTGAGAACATGATGTACCCAAGGTGGTTGAATTACAGCTTGTTTCTATATACTTTAAGGGGACAGAAATTACAAGCAGGTATCAACCAAAACAAGTAAGATGTACATTGGGTCAGTCCAGAAAGGTGGGAAAACTTGAAGTGGGGGCTTCAGGTCATAGGTGTATTCCAAGATTTTCTAATTCTAAGATAAGGGGTTGTGGAGACCAAGGTTCTTACTATATAGATGAAGACTGCTACCAGCTTTTTAGGGCCATTAAAAATATGTCAAAGAAATATATTTCAGAGCAAGACATTTCAATTTCTTTCAGGGCCTGATATCTATCATATGATACTATATTAGAGCCAAGTTGGAATTTGGTATCTTATTGCTACAAAGAGTCTGCTTTGTCAATCTTCAGATCTCTGTGTTAATGTTAATGCTGGTTAGTTGTGTTTGAATTGCAAAGAAAAGAGGGTATGATGCATGAGACGTATCTGGCTCCCCTTCCCATCATGGCCTGGTTTACTTTGGAATGGCCCTGGCTGAGAGGAGGGATCTATCCAGTCTGTTGAAGAGCTTAGAATTTTATTTTTGGTTTACAGTTGGCTCTATCTTGTACCCTTTATGAACCATTTTAGATTATTTTGGTCTCATTTGCTTTTTGTTCCAGTTGTAGCCACATGGCTCCTAACTTCACACATGTATAACTTGACAGTGTCTAGTCTCACATCCACACTGTACTCTTCCTCCCAGTTTGGACTTCCTTATCGACACTGAAGATGGAAGCTGTGGATTTCCACTTGGGCCCATATGTCTGCAACTGAGAAGTGTGGGGAACTTAAAAACTTACAGGGGAAGCATTTGCTCAATAGGAGCAGAGAGTTGGAGTATAAATGATATCCTTTTTCTCCTGAAGAGACTGTGTTGATATACAGTTTGTATAGTTTTTCAGAGGATAGTCCCATAGGAATGACCGATCTAGTGACGCCTTGTGGTAGACTACTCAACAATAAATCTTTATATTAACTCTCCCACCTTGCTTTTTATTTTCCCTTTATCCATTGTTGTTACTTCCTGGAATCACTCTCCCTAAAAAAGCAATAGAGAATATGCCTTTCACGTTCATCTCGGGTTCTCAAGAAAACCAGGTTAAGACACATGGATGGTGCTTTTAGTGAGGTTCCTTAGACGATAGTTAGAAGACAAGCCCATATCACCTGAAAACAGAGTTGGAACCTTTAACAAGGCCACTCTTCTTTAAAACTGTTTTCCACTTTTGATGCACCGAAGTCCATGATCACGTTAACCAAAGAAAAGTTCCTCCTTCAATTTATTTTAGAAAAATCTGCACTGAAATTACATCTGATTCAGCTCCACTAAGAAGTTCCTAACATGGCTCTACCACTTGTCCTAGTTTTAAAGCTACTTTTAAAACTTCCTATATTGAAGAGAAAATAAGACGAAGGAGCAGAGGCAAATTCAGGAGAGGAAGAAAAATGAGAGGGAAGCCACTCTTTACTGAATAGCCCAAAGCTTTTAGTATTATGTGAAACAGGGTCATTCCCTCCTTTCTGAGTCACCTGGTCAGGTAAGTACCTAAGCTACTTCCTATATTGAAGAGAAAATAAGACAAAGGAGCAGAGGCAAATTCAGGAGAGGAAGAAAAATGAGAGGGAGGCCACTCTTTACTGAATAGCCGAAAGGTTTTAGTATTATGTGAAACAGGGTCATTCCCTCCTTTCTGAGTCACCTGGCCAGGTAAGTACCTAAGCTACTTCAGTGGCTCTCAGACTAGGTTATCACCATCATCACAGCAACAACAACAGAAAAACCCCTTTAGGCTAATGGAAGAAACAAAGGAGATTCTGTCATAGGAAAGGCCCCATGAAACCTAGAGTCTGTGTAGATAAGGTTAGCATTGTGATTATTCTCATCCTAGAACTTCTTGACTTCTCTCTGTGGGCTCTCCACAGGGAGGCAATATGAGATTGTAGGAGACATGAGATTTAAGGTTATAGCGACTGTAAGAAAGGCACAGAATTTCAGAAGACATGTACTTTATCCTGTTTCACTACTTCCTTCTTAGTCCATATACAGGTCCTTTAAGTGCTCTGAGACTCAGATTCTTCATGCAGATAATTAAAATAATAGAGACCCCTGTACTACATTCCCCACAGAGATGTTACAAACATCTGCAAGATAATGTTTGTGAAAGCACTTTATTAACTGTGAAGAGCGAGATTAATATTAGCTGCTATTAATATTATCCTCTTTCATCCTATTAAGGCATTTTTCTGGTTGAAGAGGTGTTTATTCCACATCATATTCAGTCATGTAAATTACAAATATATAGTTGCCTACTTGAGCTATCAATAACTAGATTGAAGTAAAAAGTTCATCTTCTGTAGATCTTCAAAATAAAAAGTCTTCCTATAATGCATTTTCACTACCAAAGCCTTGTGAGGTATCTCTAGCTCACTGAGAACAGACCTCTTTAGTTAATTATTGGCTATTTCTTCAAATACTAACTTATTTATTAAATATACACACAAAAGTACACACATATTCTAATCCAGGGATGGAGTATAGCTGATTTTGAGCTGAGAAAACTACAAAAATAGCTTTTAAGCAAATATTTTTAACCTCTCTGTATATCAGCTTTGGTTGGCTTGACAGTATGAGTGAAAGACATATTGCTAGAGGCCGGAAAGAGACTTTAGAATGGGGATTCAGTAAAAAGAGTAGAAACGCTGGTCCCTCTCAGAACATTTTCTTTTCCCTCCCTCTCTCCCTCCCTCCCTCCCTCCCTCCCTCCCTCCCTCCTTTTATCTTTCTCTCTCTTTCTTTCTTTCTGATGGAGTTTCACTCTTGTAGTCCAGGCTGGAGTGCAATGGCACGATTTGGACTCATTGCAACCTCTGCCTCCCAGGTTCAAGTGATTCTCCTGCCTCAGGCTCCTGAGTAGCTGAGATCACAGGCACATGCTTCTACGCTTAGCTAATGTTTGTATTTTTAGTAGAGACAGGGTTTCACCATGTAGGCCAGGCTGGTCTTGAACTCCCAACCTCAGGTGATCTGCCTGCCTTGGCCTTCCAAAGTGGTAGGATTACAGACGTGAGCTACCGCTCCCAGCCGACAGTATCCTATCTTTCAACAGTAATTTTAAATAATATTTTAATGCATTTAAAATATATACTTAAATAACTTTTTAAAGACTTGATGTGTTTATCCTTAACCATGAAGGGAAGGGAAAATTTGCTGTCCTCCACTCTCCTGTATTCTTTGACTGGGCTACAAATTAAATTGACACAAGACAGATTAACAGGAGAAAAATCATATTTAATTACATGGATATGCACAAGAGTCCCACAAAAATGTAAGACTCCAAGAAAGGCCAGATGATTGAAGCTTATATGGCATCTTGAGCTACAGAAATAAATAAAGGATTGGGGCTTATGGGGTGGGTAGAGACAAGTTATGGGGGAAGGTAAGGGGAGGGTTTGTTTTGTGAATAACAGCTGCCTTGCTATGCAGATTGAAGGTCTGTCGGATATTATCACTTGTTTCTGAGCAGCCTTCTCCCTGATACAGATACTTTTACTGATATAGATGTCCTTTATTGAAGTACATTTCCTTTACAAAAGGGCAGCTTTTCATAGTTTCTCCTATGCCTGCAATTCCTCAAAATAAGATGCTGAAAATGTGCCAAATAAGTTTATTTTGGGGTAGCATATTCTGGCCTCCTATAATTATATTTTGAGGTGGTGTGTCCTAAGCCTCAACTCTGTTTTAGAAAATAAAATAGCATGAGGCATGGAAGAACTGGGGAGAGAGATGAAAACAGATTTCACTTACGCTGACAATACTTTCACACAACTAAACCTAATAGATATTTTTACAGTCTTCAATTTATTTGTCTTATAATTAGCAATGCTTTTTGAAAAAATGTCTATTTCTTTGGTTTTTGAATACCACATTTTCCTGGATTTTTTCCCTACTCCTATGTTCCATTTTTCTTAATCTTCTTGAAATTTTTCTTCCTTTATTTAACCTGTAAAAGGTGAATTAACTTATGAATTAGTTTGAAGCATTCTTTTTCTATCAACTGCATAGTTTTTAAGTGATTTCCTTTTTATCCTGGGTTCTGTTAGTACTGAATTAAGATGATTCCCAATATGCACATGAATGCAGAAATTTCCTCTGAACCCTAGAATTTAAAATTAGCTGCCAACTTGATATGTCCAGTTGAATGTTTAAAACTTACCCAAGCTCAACATATCAAACAATGAACTAATGATTTTTCCAAACCACAACTTAAAAATTGTTTTTCACCCATGTAATCCCAGCACTTTGGGACGCCAACCGAGGCGGGTGGATCACGAGGTCAGGAGTTCAAGACCAGCCTGGCCAACAGGTGAAACGCTGTCCCTACTAATACAAAAATTAACTGGGCATGGTGGCACATGCCTGTAATCCCAGCTACTTGGGTGGCTGAGGCAGGAGAATTGCTTGAACTGGGATCCAGGAAGCAAGGGTTGCAGTGAGCCAAGATTCCACCATTGCACTCCAACCTGGGCTAAAAAAAAAAAAAAGTGTTTCATTGGTATTTATCAATATTCCTTATTCTGGTTAGAATGTAACGTCACTCATTCAGTTGTGAAACATAAACAGGATTTATCATTTCATTCATTAATTTGACCTCCTGAGTGTCAGATAATATTTTACGTATTTAGAATAACATTATCAAATAAAACATACAAAGATTACATCCACACGAGAGAAACCAATTTTCTTTTATCACATTTATCTATCTAACCATTATCTTTCAAGTCCTAACATTTTTACTATCTAACGTTTTCTTAAATCTGTGCAGTCTCTCAAAATGTGAACATCAGCTAATATAAGCTATTTCAACTCGGATTGGTCCCATTAGTAAAATAGCCTCCTGTCTGGTCTTTCTTCTCCACTCTTGTTTCTTTTCATAACCACTCTCTTTTCTGTGGCTAGAACAATTTTTGTAAAATAGTAATTTCATCATGCCCTTTCTGTGTTTAAAAATCCTTTCATAGCTCTCCATTACTATTAAGCTGAGGACCAAATTACTTTACAGAGGTTATAAAGCTCTGAAGATCTGATCCACTGTGAATATATGCCCAGACATTTTTTTTTCTTTTTTCACTCTTTCTGCTCTAGCTACACCAATCTTTCCTTGTTTCCTTAAGAATACAATTTCTCCAACTACAGCTTTTGTAGATGCTGTTCCTTCTGACAAAAAGGCAGCTAAATTCCATTCTCACCCTTCTGAAATAGTTAACTCACTGTTATTAATAATTGAAATTCACTGTTACATGGTCAGGGAGGTGGTCTCTGAGTCCCTATACTACTTATATTTAATTTCATAAGACTGTGTACTTCCTCTGAAGGAAGTACTTGAAATAATCATAATTTATGTTATAACGTATCAGAATGAGAAGCAAGGGGAATATGATTTTAATAATAAAATAGATTATATCAGTGTAATCTTAGTCTTGCAGATAACGACTATAAACTTTCAAAAAACACAAGAAAACATAATTGAAGACACTGAAGAGATAAAAATAGATAAACTGGAAGTGGGTATACCCTTGAAGGAAAGGAAATGTTTCGGGGGGAACTTTGTATTAATGCAGCTTTCTGCCTGAGAGAGAGCTTCAGTTTGCACAGCACAGTTTAGTTAAAAGATATGCACAAAGCTATGATTTGTAAACAAATAATATGCATAAACAAAATGAGAATATCAACAAAGAGATAGAAACTGTGAAGAAGAACCACAGAGAACTTTTGAAACTGAGAATGCAATAACTGAATTAAAAAATTTATTAGAGATCTGACCAGACAGAAGCAAGAATCATCAAACTCAAAAAATAAGAACTTTTGAAATTACTGACGCAGAGGAGAAAAATAAAGAATAAGAAAAAAATTAAGAGAGACTGGGTATTTATGAAACATCATTAAGTGGAAGAATATACATTTGAAAGTACTAGAAGGAGATGAAAGAGAAAAAGAGGCAGAGAACCTTGAAGAGACAGTGGCTAATAATTTTCAAATCTGAGGACATAAATGAACACAAAAATTCAAAAAGCTCAATAAACTCCAGTTAAGTCTAAAGTGACCTAAACCAAGATACATCATAATCAAACTGTCAAAAGTCATAGATAATCTTGAAAGCAGCAAGAGAAAAATGGTACATAATATATACAGGAATGCCTGTTATATTATCAGCAAACGTCTCAGCAGGAATTTTGCTGGCTAGTCGATAGTGGATAACTTATTTAAAGCACCGAAAGGAAAAAAAAAAACCTGTCAACTAAGAATACTGTATTTGGCAAAACTAGTCTTCAAAATGAAGAATAAATTAAGACCTTTCCAAGATAAGCAAAAACTGAGGAGTTTATTATTCCTAGATTTCTGTTAGAAAAAAATGCTAAAAGGAGTTTTACTTTAAAGAGAAAGGATAATAAACAGCAACACAAAATCATACAAAATATTTAATTCTCTGTTAAAGATAAATATGTAGACTAATATAAAATCTTGTAGTATTCTAATGGAAGTAAGTAAATCACTTATAAATGTAGTAGACTCGTTTTCTAAAGGATAAAACGTCATTGTCAGGATAAAATAGGTTATTATATCATTAAGATGTTTTATGTAATTGCAATGGTAACCACAAATAAAATGTCAATACAATATGTACAAAAAGTAGTAAGAATAGAATCAAAACATGTTACTACCAAAAATCAATAAAATCAAATGAAGGCAGCAAGAAAGGAAAGCACACATTAGCTA
Organism: Callithrix jacchus; assembly: GCF_049354715.1. Classification (NCBI taxonomy): domain Eukaryota; kingdom Metazoa; phylum Chordata; class Mammalia; order Primates; family Cebidae; genus Callithrix; species Callithrix jacchus. Next base: position 19,633,457 of record NC_133516.1, on the reverse strand, counting down.
CAAAAGATATACTTTAAATAAAAAGATACCAATAGAAAAAAGTAAAAAGATGACAAAAATATATCATTTAACTTGTAAGCATTAAAAATAATAAAATCATTGTGTTAATATTAGACAAAATCAACTTCAAGACAGGAAGTATTATAATAGATGAAATGGGATATTTTCTTATTAGAAAAATGTCAGTTTATCAAGATGATGTTATAATAGTAAGAATCTATTAGAGCTTCAAGATATGTGAAGATCGACAGAACTAAAGATACATAGACAAATCCATAATCGTTGTTGGAGATTTCAACTACCCTCTCTCAGCAATTGATATATAATCTAGATCTCTGCCCCCCCCAAAAAATTAGTAAATACATAAAAGTTCTAAACAACACTATCAATCATATTAACTGAATTAATATTTTGGTACATTTCAACCCCAAATTGTAGGATAGACATTATTTTTAAGTGTACATTATACATTTGCCAAGACAGATCATATGCTAGATCACAAAGCAATCTTCAATATGTTATTTAAATATTCAGAATATTTTCTTTGAGGATACATATCAGAAAGTATTAAGAAGTTATCCGTGGTCAGATATGGTGGCTCATTCCTGTAATTCCAGCACCTTGGCAGGCTGAGGTGGGAGGAATAAAGAATAAAATCCGTATTTTTTCAATAAGTGAAAAAAAGCATTTGATAATGTTTGATACCCATTCATAATATAAACCCTCAAAAACTATGAACTGAAATATCATCATATAGGAGTGTATGTGTGTGTGTATGTGAATGTGGATAAATATTTGCACACACACTTGTGGTAGTCCTAACCTGCCAAATATATTATACTTATTAGCAAAATATCAGATGACCATCCTATTCTGTCCAAAATCAGAAGCAAAGCAAGAATGTTCCCCTTCACTAATTCTATTCTATTCATCTATTTATCACTAATTCTAATTCTATGCATCAGTGTACTGAAGTTTCTTATTAGTGCGATAAATCAAGAAAAATAAACCAAAGTTAGAAAGACTGAAAAGGAAAATTAAAACTGTATTCACAGACAACGTTAGTGCTATTAAAAAATGCAGGCCATGGATCTTACAAAGCAGTTATTAAATCTGATAAGTGAGTTTAGCAAGGTTGAAAGATACAAAATTAATTTACTAAAATCTATTATAGTAAATTATACAATATCTATATGATAGTCACATACAATTAAAATAAAGTCACATACAATTACAATTTTAAATAAAGCCATTTCACTTATGAAAGCACCAAATCAAAAAAAAAAAAAAAAAAGATTCGGGAAAAAATTAACAAAAGTATGCAAGACTCAGCAAATTTTAAAAGACCTGAATTTTAATACAAGATATACCAAAATTATTATTGGGAAAATTCTATCTTATTAAGATGTAGGTCTCACTAAATTCATTTATATGTTCAACACAATCTCAGTCATCATAAGAACGGGCCTTTAAATTGTCATTGACAGGGTGATTCTAAAATGTATACGAAAATGCAAAACTTAGAGCAGAAAAAATAAATCTGGAAAAGAACAAATTGGAGAACTTACATAATTTAATATCAAGATTCAGTATATATAAAGCTACAGTAGTCAAGGCAGTATGACCTTAGCATAAAGCTAGACAAATTGATCAGTAGAATAGAACAGTGAGCACAGAAATAGACAGACCCACACTTAACACAGTCAATTGATTTTTCAGTTAAAGCACCAAAACAATTCAATGAAGAAAGAACAATCTTTATAACAAGTGATGTTGAAACTGCTAGACAGAAATTGAGAGAAAAACACGCCTTGGCCTTGCCTTTACACCACACACAAACATTGCTTAAAGATGGACAATAGAAATAACCTAAAAACATGCTAAAACTAAAAGCTTCTAAAAGAAAATAGATTTTTTCTGACCCCAGCATAGACAAACTTTCTTAGACAAGACCCAGAAGTTGTTAACCATAAAAATGTTATATATTAGATTTTATTTAAATTCAGACTTCTGTTCATCAAGATATCACAATAAAAAAAGAATAGGCAATCTACATACTAGCAAAAGTATTATGATACGAATACCTCAGAGACATTGCAGGTTCACTTGCAGACCACCACATACAGAGAATACTGCAATAAATTGAGTTGTGAATTTGTTGGTTTCCCACATCACATAAAAGTTACTTTTACATGACACTGTAGGTTTTTAAGTGTGCAATAACGCGTCTAAAATAGCAATACATATTGTAATTAAACATACTTTATTGCTAAAAATTGCTAATGATCATCTAAGCCTTAAGTGAATCACAGTGTTTTTGCTGGTGGAAGGGGCCTTGCCTTGATTTCAACAGCCACCGATTCATCAGAGTGGTGGTTGTTGAAAGTTTATGTGTCTGTGGTAATTTTTTAAAATAAAACAGCAGGGTCCGGGTGCAGTGGCTCATGCCTGTAATCCCAACACTTTGGGAGGCTGAGGCAGGGGGATCACAAGGTCAGGAGTTCAAGACCAGCCTGGCCAACAAGGTGAAACTCTGTCTCTACTAAAAATACAAAAAGTTAGCCAGGCATGGTGGTGTGTGCCTGTAGTCACAGCTACTCAGGAGAATGCGGCAGAAGAATTGCTTGAACTTGGGAGGCGGAGGTTGCAGTAAGCCAAGATGGTGCCACTGCACTCCAGCCTGGGCAACAGAGTGAGACTGTGTCTTAAATAAATAAATAAATAAATAAATAAATAAATAAATAAATAAAGGTTTCCTCATTGTTTGACTCTTCCTATCATAAAATAGTTCTCTGAAGCATGCAATGCTGTTTTTTAGCATTTTACTCACAGTGGAACTGCTTTCAACATTAAATTCAATCTTCTCAAACTCTGGTGCTGCTTTATCAACTCTATTTATGTAATAGTCTAAATCTCTTGTTAATAGTCCACAACATCGTCACCACAAGTAGATTAGATCTTAAGAAACCACTTTCTTTGTTCACCCATAAAAAACATCTCCTGGTCTGTTCATTTATTTGTCATGAGATTGCAACAATTCAGTCACATCTTCAGACTCCACTTCTGATTCTAGTTCTGTTGCTATTTCCATCACATCTGCAGTGACTTCCTCCCCTAAAGTCTGGGACCTCTCTAAGGCATTCTAGAGGGTCGGAATCAGCTTTGTCCAAACTCCTGTTAATATTGATATTTTGGTCTCCTCCCATGAGTCACGAGTGCTCTTTATGACATCCAAAATGGTGAATCTGTCTAGATCTAGCACCAAGGCTAACTGCTTGGCACAAAAGGCCTAGCTTTTGGCCTCTTTCAGCTTTCATCATTCCTTCCTCATTAAGCTTAATTTTCTAACTTTTGATTTAAAGTGAGAGACATGCAGTTCTTCCTTCCACTTGAGCACTTACGTGCCATTGTAAGATTATTAAATGAACCATCTTCCATATTGTGTCTCAGGGAATAGTGAGGCCTGAGGTGAGGGAGAGAGGTGAGAGGCATGGCTGGTCAGTGGAGTAGTTAGACCATGAACAACAGTTATCAATTAAGTATTTTGTTTTTTAAGGACACATTTGTCACACTCTAAAACAATTATAGAAGCAACATCAATGATCATTGATCACAGAGCACCACAACAAATACAATAATAATGAAAAAGCTTAAAATATCGCTAGAATTATCAAAGTGTGACATACTCAAAGTGAGCACACACTCTTAGAAAAACAGAACCTACAAACTTCATGCAGGGTTGCCACATCTTTTAATTTGTTAAAAATAGAAGAACGATCCAAGATGGCCGATCGCTAACATCCCGGGAGTGCAGCTCTCAGGGAAGGCGCGGAGAACTAGAGGACGCCACACTTTCAGACAAAGTCTGGTTGCTCACGGAGCAGAAGATCCCCCAGTGGTGGAAACACACGGGTCGCCAGCGCGACTCTCGTGGTCGGCGCAGCGGTTCCGCCGGCACCTCGGCGCGGCAGCTCTCGGAGCAGAGTAAACGGGACCGCGTCCCCTTCTGACCGAGGTTTGGAGCCCCGGGAAGGCAGAGTCGCCTACTACGGAAACAAGAAGGAAGCCCGACAGGAGAATACTGGGCAGAAAAGCACCATCAGTTTTAACGCCGCTGCTCTGGCCCCGGGAACTAACAACCTGGACGTCCACTCAAGAGACCTAATCTGAAAGTTGGTAATTTCAAAGACGAGAGGAGGATAAATTTACAATGACGGGAAGAAACCAGCGTAAAAAAGCTGAGAATACTCAAAGTCAGAACGCCTCTCCCTCTAAAGATGATCACAGTTCCACATCAACAATGGAACAAGGCTTGATGGAGAACGAGCGCCTCCTGATGACAGAATCACTCTTCAAGGAATGGATAATAACAAACTTCGGTGAGTTAAAAGAACATGTTGTAGCCCAACGTAAAGAAACTAGGAACTTTGACAAAAGGCTTGATGAAATCCTATTGAGAATAGACAACTTAGAGAGGAGTATGAGTGAATTAATGGAACTGAAGAATACAATACAGGAACTCCGAGAAGTATGCACAGGTTTAAACACTCGAATTGTTCAAGCAGAAGAAGGGATATCAGAGGTCAAAGTCCAACTTAATGAAATAAAACGTGAAGAAAAGATTAGAGAAAAAAGGATAAAAAGGAATGAGCAAAGTCTCCAAGAAATGTGGGACTATGTGAAAAGACCAAATTTACGTTTGATAGGTGTACCTGAATGCAACGGAGAGAATGAATCCAAGCTGGAAAATACCCTTCAGGATATTATTCAGGAAAATTTTCCTAAACTAGCAAAGCAGGTCAACATTCAACCCCAGGTAATACAGAGAACACCACAAAGATATTCCTCAAGAAGAGCAACCCCAAGGCACATAATCGTTAGATTCACCAGGGTTGAAACGAAGGAGAGGATACTAAGGGCAGCCAGAGAGAAAGGTCGGATAACCCACAAAGGCAAGCCTATCAGACTTACAGCAGATCTCTCGGCAGAAACTCTACAGGCCAGAAGAGAGTGGGGGCCAATATTCAACATCCTCAAAGAACAGAACCTTCAGCCCAGAATTTCATATCCAGCCAAACTAAGCTTCACAACTGAAGGAAAAATAAAATCTTTTATGAACAAGCAAGAACTCAGAGATTTTATTAACACCAGGCCTGCTTTACAAGAGCTTCTGAAAGAAGCATTACACACAGAAAGAAACAACCAGTATTAGCCTTTCTAAAAATACACCAAAAAGTAAAGAGCACCAACATAAAGAAGAATTTACACCAACACATGGATAAAACAGCCAGTCAACATCAAATGGCAGTAACCCTAAATTTAAATTGACTAAATTCCCAATCAAAAGACACAGCCAAAACCCAACGGCATGTTACATCCAGACCTGTTTCACATGCAAGGATACACAAAGACTCAAAACAAAGGGATGGAGAAAGATTTACCAACCAAATGGAGAGCAAAAATAAATAATAAATAAATAAAAAGCAGGAGTTGCAATTCTTGTATCGGATAAAATAGATTTTAAAGCAACAAAGATATAGTGGTAAAAGGATCAATGCAACAACAAGAGCTAACGATCCTAACACCCAGATAGGAGACTTAGATTCAATGAGACAGAAAATTAATAAGGATATCAAGGACTCGAACTCAGATCCAGAACAAGTAAACTTAATAAATATTTATAGAGCTCTCCACTTCAAATACACAAAATATACATTCTTGTCAATACCACATCACACCTACCCATTAGTTTAAATGAAACATTGATTGGCCATTATTAATACCCAATTTTTTTCAAAATAAAGCAATATTTCCATTTACTCTCCCTCTTTCTCTTCCTCTTTCTTCCTCTCCTTTACTTATTTTTTTTTTTCTTTCCTTCTCTCAAAAAAAAAGAAATCAACTTGTAAACCTCTAGATCCAGGTCGGCAATGTCTCTTTCATTGCTTGATTTCCTTTCTTCCCTTCCCTCCCTCCCTCCCTCCCTCCCCGCTTCCTCCCTTCCTTCCTTCCTTCATCCCTTCCTTCCTCCCTACCGTCCTTCTTCCCTTCCTTCCTGCCTTCCTCCCCGCCCAAAAAAAAAAAAAAAAAAAAGAAAAAAAAAAAAAAAAGAAATGTGATATAGGGAGGGGAATATCACACACCAGGGCCTGTTCAAGGGGTGGAGGAGCTAGAAGAGGGATAGCAGGAAGTAGGGGGATAGGAAAGGGATAGCACTAGGAGAAATACCTAATGTAGATGACGGAGAGATGGATACAGCAAACCACCATGACACATGTATACCTATGTAACAAACCTGCACGTTCTGCACATGTACCTTGGTATAATAAAAAAATAAATAAACATGATATTTTCAAAGTTCAATAAAGGGAAACTCAACAAAATGAGGTATTCTTGTGTATGTGTATATATACATATGCACACACATACATATATACATGCACATATATATAATTAAGGACTTGCATCCAGACTATATCAAGAACTGCTATAACTTAATAATAAAAAAGATTATGAAAATACATCAAAATGAGGAGGGCAAAAGGCTTAAACAAAAATATACCAATGGCCAAAGGCCAACATCATTACTCATTAAGGAAACACAAATTAAGTTCATAATGTGATACAAATTTCCATGTAATAAATGGCTAAAATTTAAAAGTCCAACAACACCAAAAATCAGTGAGAATAGGGATAAGAACTCATAAGTAATAAAAACTTCACACACTGCTTTTGGAGATATAAAACACCACTATTAGTTTTGGGCAAGGATAGTGGTTTATAAACGTGTATCCACCCTGTAATCAAGTAATTATATTCTTAGTGGTTATGTATGCAATAAAAATGAAGGCATAACTTCTCTAAGTGACTTGTACAGAATATCCATTTAAGATTTCTTCTTTTTTTTTTTTTTTTTTGTAGTGGTTCTAAGGCATGGAGAGTGTAGTAGGCAAGAAGGAAGGGAAAAGACAGAAGGGAGAAGCTCCCTCATACAGAGATGGGGAGAGGGGTGGTGCAAAGCCAAAAGAGGACGTCCCCAGCTACCACAGACACCCACCAGGTGTTCAGACCTGGAGGAGATGGTGTCTGATTTCTATATGGCTCAGGGGATTGGTTTGAGTAGGCATGTCACTCATGTAGCCCACAAATAAGCTGGACCTCCCACCCTGGTCTTTTAATATGCAAATGCAGGGCACGATGATGTTCTACACACATGGGGGTGGCCATGATGCCAGGAACATGTGGAGCAAGGGCAAGAAGTGTCATGAGAATTGCCATGTTGAGTGGACCCAGTTTCTAAAGGCTGGCATTTGCATATTAAATGTTGCCACCCTGGTTCTAAGAGCCCAGGCTTAACAAGAAACTTTTCCGGAGATGCTTTAAAAAATGAAAACTTTCCAGGACTTCTTTTCCTCTCTATCTGCCTAAAAGAATTTCTTAATAACTCCTACCACAGTCCCACCCATGGAGATATCACACTAATTGCTGTTAGGAAGGTTTGGGAAAGACTCTTTCTGGCTACTTCCTGCTGAAAAAGGGTGTGGAATGGGGAACAGCAGCTAGGGCTCCTCCTGCGGTCGATCTAAGGGTCCTCAGAAGAATGGCGTGTCCATGTGGGTGGCTGAGTTTGCAGCCTCATTTGGAGTTTGATTGCTTCTAGGTGAGAAGAAACAATTTGAGTTATAGTATTGAATATACAGGCTCCAAATATTAATACAAGACATATCAGCCAGAGAGGGCATAATCAAGTGGTTAACCAATTCCATGAAGACTGGAATTCATCAAAGAGGAATTTTAGCCACCCAGGGCTGATGCAGGCATTTTCCCCGAGCCTGTTAATAATTTTGATTTGATTTTAAGTAACTGTAGATTTTCCTTTACTTTACTAGAGGTGTTGATCCAAAGCAGCATGTTTCATTTAAAAGTGCATCACCAAACCCAGTAAAAAGGCCTAGCAGACTTAGTGATAGTAAAACTTTTGTGTTTCTTTTCTGTCAGTAACTAGTATCCCGGTTATAAGAATAATCATTATGCAAAATATGACAGCAATGGAAACTCTGTGTTCAATATTTTAGCTAGGAGGTGCTACAGTGTATAACCCTATTGCAAATAGCAGAGTGAATTTAGCAATTTCCACAGGTGTGGTGTAGTAGATAATTTCCATTTAAAATTTTGCTTGCTAAGATACAGAATTTTCCTTTGGGTGGCGGTGTCTATGAAATTTCTTAGTTTTATTTTCCCAAGCAAGGAAATCTTTGGGTTATGGGAACCCTATTCACTTTCATTACCTGGCAGAATTTGCAATTGTCCAGAACTAGCACTAGCATATTTATTCACATTTTTACGTTACCCGTCTCTTTTTCTCTTTTCCAAACGCAGAAGGTTACCACTTGATTCATAAAGGGAATAAACAGGGTTAGTCTAAAACGTAGGCAAAAAGCTTTAATGACAAATGTATGATAAGCTTTGGAGAACAATTCTCTCCAGTTCTCAATTTTTGGTAAAAACGAATTGTGAATAAACTTTAGTCTTATATTTAGCCTGATTATTTGCATAAAATCAAGTAAGAATGGTTATTTCTACACAGGCCTTTTAGATTGACTTGATGAAACTCTGTTCCACAAGGAATTTCAGATAAGACTTTTAAAACCTAGCCCAGCCAGGGTTTATATCCTCAGACACCTATGAGTTGGGTGATCCTCTCCTCTTGAGGTCCTGAGATAAACTCAGAACTTCCAGACCTGTTAGAAAGTGACTTTTCTTTTTTTTTTCTAGCACACTGGTTAAGTGAAGACAAAAAAAGAAAAGAAAAAAAATTTTAAGTGACATTTTTCACTGACCAAAGGTTAGGAACCCTGTGTGGGCACTGTGTAGGCTAGGTATGAGGCCAGTTTTCCCCCATGGTTCTGCATGTCAAGTTTGATTCTTTAAAGGGAAACACACTATTTCAATCAGGGTCGATAACTGGTAATACCTCTCTTCCTATTGGGAATGTTGTTTCCCCTATTTCTTTGCCTTGCCTATTTTCTCTTTTCTCTTCTGGCCTACTATAGGAGACACATTGCTCATCTCCAAAATTTTCTTCTGCTTGCCGAGCTGCCTGTTTTAGCTGCAGTGAGGGTTTGACTTAGCAGCAATGTAACATCCCTCCACCTGAGGTCAAATACCTCAGTTAAATTTTAGAAAGTTTCTATGTACCTTTCAGGGTCGTTAGAAAATCAGCCTGTTTCCCTTTACTTGCCTAAGGTCCTGCAATGAAAAGGGAACTTGAAGAGGCTCCAAATAAGGGGGACCCTCAGCTGACTTCCCTGAAAGTTACTTTTTGAATTTTAGGGGAACTATTTTCCCTGGGCCTGTCCGACATGACTGCAAAAGAAAATAAGCCACTTTTTCTTCATAGTTTCAAGATCGAAGGAGTCCCAGTGCTTCAAAATACACTCCAGGGGAGTGTATGTTGAAGACGATCTGTTACCCATCTAGAAAGAGAACTGAGAATAAAGGAGTCAGTCCTTTTAGTCTCCTTCCTTTCGGTATCTGATCCAGGATGGAGATGAAAACAATAGAGGGCGTCCGCCCATCTATTTCCTCTCTGTTCTTGCTGGATTCCCCCGCACTCTTTTTTAATTTTTTTGAGATGGAGTTTCGCTCTTGTTACCCAGGCTGGAGTGCAATGGCGCGATCTCGGCTCACCGCAACCTCCGCCTCCTGGGTTCAGGCAATTCTCCTGCCTCAGCCTCCTAAATAGCTGGGATTACAGGCACGCGCCACCATGCCCAGATAATTTTTTGTATTTTTAGTAGAGACGGGGTTTCACCATGTTGACCAGGACGGTCTCGATCTCTTGACCTTGTGATCCACCCGCCTCGGCCTCCCAAAGTGCTGGGATTACAGGCGTGATCCCTGGCACTCTTTAAATGTGCAGCCCATGGCTGCAGGCGTGACCCTCCAAGCCATGGCACCAGAGGAACTGACTTTTGGGCCTTAGTCATGCTGTCCTCACGCTGTCCTTTTATTTCTCTTTGACCTCCTAGACTTGTGTGGCCTGTGTGCCAATAAAAAAAATGGTTCCGGTTAACTTCCAGACTTAAAATTCCCTTACTAATTAAGTACCGTCTTAATAGGAGACAAAATCGGTGCCTTAAAGGAACGTAGGAATACCAGGGTTCTTGGTCCTCATGCCGGTTTAGATGAAACAACACGGACACGTGTGGAGTGGTTTTAAGGCGCAGAGAGTTTAATAGGCAAGAAGGAAGGGAGAAGACAGAAGGAAGACGCTCCCCCGTACAGAGACAGAGGGAAGGGGGGCTCCAAAGCTGAAAGAGGAGGTCTCCCCAAAGATTAATTCTTAAAAGCCCCAAACTGAAAATAACCCAAAAGTGAATGAAGAGTACAATTATTTTTTTAATGTGGTTTATTTTATACTAGAATACTATTAACTAATTAAAACAGGACAAACAACTGATACATGCAACAATATGGACGAATCTCACGGATATTATGCTGCATAAAAAACAGACATGCAAAAAAATACTCTGATTCTACAAGTAATGTTTTAGAGAAGGCGAAACTAGTCTTGATATATATATGCATATATACACACACACACACACACACACACACACACACAGTTGGCTCTGACACTGGGTCATGTATATAATTAACTGAGAAGAGGCTTGAGGGAGCTTTCTGGGAAGATGAAAATATTCTATATCTTGATTAGGTTGCTGGTCAAATGGGTATATATACATATAATGATAAAGTGTCATTAATATATGCACATAGCATGCGTGAATTTTAATTTATGTAAATTTACCAAAATAAATTTATTTTTTAAATGCATCCAAAGAGATAAAAACATATAGAGGGTACTAGCAGTACAAATGATTGCTGACTTCTTACTGGAAATATTTAAAGTGTTAAACAAAAGAAAGCTTAACTGTCAACTTTGAATTCTGTACCCCATAAAGTGTCATTCAAAATTAAGATAAAATATTTTTGGAAAGAAAAATCTGACATAATTGATTTTCAGTTTACCCACACTATAAAAACTTTTCAAATGCTTAAACAAAAATATTTAGACTGAAAAGAAAATGAAATAAAACCCCGGGTAAGCAGGAAGGACTGAATAACATCAGTATAGATAAATATCCAGGTAATGTAAAACAAATTATAAATGGATATGAATTTAAAACTCTTACCCCCCTATTCCTATTGGTTCTGATTCTCTGGAGAACATGACTAATACAGTAATCATGTAGTCATTGATGACAGGATTTCAAACAGCAAAGTAAAGAGACTGCAGGAATTTTTCCATCTGCACTCTAGCTTACACTGTTAAACCATTAGTCATATTTCTCTGGGTCCTGTTTTACCTCTAAATTTCTATTTATATATAAATGAATAAATTTGTTATTAAGTTCATTTTTAGCAAATTTCTAGTATTTGTAGCTAAAGATATTCTATTTGAAACAGTGAAAAATATACGATTGCTAAATTAAGTAAATAAAATAAGCAAAGTCTTGCAAATGAACTGAAAAATAAATTCTGAGGAATCTGAATATCTCTGAATTGTATAGTGAGGTAATTCATTCAGCCAAAAGAAGGATTGTGCTTTTTCTAGGATCTTCAGAGTTATATAGAGCTATATGGAATAATATGGCTTTTCTGATGATTAAAAATGCCTTTTTTGATTCTTCCTGGTTTATTGTTTTAATGGTGACTAAATAGCCTCAGAGGCATCTTGAGTCAAACAGATGGAATTAAATTCCCATTTATTCTTCCAATCACCACTCTGATGTCACTGCCTCTGAGTAAACCTCTCTCATCACATCTAATCTGGATCTTTTCCATGCACACTGGCCTCTCTTCTTATATTTGTTACTATGTATTGTAATTCTTTCTTTTTCCCCTTTTGTTTATCACTCCACCAATGGACAAGCTACTTGAAGATAGGTTCATGTTTTGTACATCTTTATATTCACTATATCTGGCTTAGTGCCTAATTGAGTAAATGTTTGTCGAATTACATTGAATCAAGTCAAATCAGATGAAATAAAATCAAATAAAGTTATATATATTAGTGCTGATATTGATCTTTTTTCAAATCTACTATGAGAGTTTCTTAGACCTATATGTTTATGTGCACAGTAAATTATTTTTAATGAAAAGCAATAGAGTTTTCTCAAGCTACTTCAAATAAAGTGAGTTTATTTTAACAACATACATGTCAGTGGACAATTAACAAGTCTAAGAGGAACACAGACATAGTTGCTGGAAGCCCTAGGTATGGAGTTATCTATTGCCATCTAGCAGGAGCAGGAGTTCACAACTTTACCTCAGTAATTTACTATTCATAAAAAACAAACAAAACACAGGGCCAGGTGTGGTGGCTCACCCTTGTAGTTCCAGATACTCCAGAGGCTGAGGAAGGAGGATTGCTTGAGCCCAGGAAGTCTAAGTTGCAGTGAGCTTTGATCACACCACTGCACTATAGTTTGGGTGACAGAGTCAGACTCTGTCTAAAAAAAAGAGGAAGAAATACAGACAGAAAGAAAGACAAGAAGGAAGGAAAGAAGAAGGGAGAGAGAAAGGAAGGAAGGAAAGAGAAATCAAAGGACAAATATGATGTTTAAAAATACCCATGCACTCACCACCCACAGTTTACAACTGATGATCTTGTCATATTTGCTTCAAGACTTTTTTTTCCTAAAAGAAACAAAACACTACAGATAAAGTTGAAACTGTATCCCCAATTCCCAATTTAATTGTTCTTCCTCCTTTTAAGAAGCAATCACTGATATAAATTGGGAGTGTTTTGTTTCCTATATTTTTTACTTAGAAACACACATATACAACATATATCCATAATTCACATATATTTCCTGTATTTTAAAACTCTTCAAAGGTATTACATATATATATATATATATATATATATATATATATATATATATTTTTTTTTTTTTTTTTTTTTTTTTTTTTTTTGAGACAGAGTCTCCCTCCATTACCAGGTGACAGGCTAGAGTGTAGTGGCAGGATCTCGGTTCACTGCAACCTCCGCCTCCTGAGTTCAAGCAACTCTCTTGCCTCAGCCTCCCGAATAGCTGAGACTGCAGGTGTGCGCCACCATGCCCAGCTAATTTTTGTATTTTCGGTAGAGATGGGGTTTCACCATGTTGGCAGTTGAACTTATTTTTACAAGTAAAATTTGGGTTTTCTCTCCATTTCATGCATTTTTTTTCCAGCCTTTCCTGCCCTTTGCTGGATTGATAGAATTGTCTTTTTTGTCTGTACTGTCTATATTTTCTGTCTTTATATATTGCTCTTTAAGTTAAATATATATGTCATTTTAGTGATTTCTATTGTATTTTAATATATCTATTTGATTGATATTTGTCTGATAAACTAAATAATGTGTCTATCATTCTCCCAAACAACAAAAAAACCTGAGTCTACTTTAGCAACCATTGTAATTTCTCCCTTCTGGTCTTCCTTAACTTTTTATTTCTTTACTCATGTCTGCTACTTACATACTATTCCTTCCTTCTGACCTTTCTTTCTTGCTTAAGTATATTTCCTTTTTGTAAATTTCATGGATCGTGCTTTCACTCAGTGTTTGCTTTTTTAGAAATTTATTTTATTCACTAATGTGAATTATGGTTTAGCTGGGTATATAATTTGGGGAGAGGGTTTTTTTTTTAACACTTTAATTATATTATTTCAAAAGCAGGCTTAATTTTGGCTGGTAAGAAGTTCACCAGTGGTTAATACTACTTACCTTTGTATTATAATCCATTCTTTTTCTTTTTTATAGGCTTGGTTTTTCTTTTGATTACTTTGAGCATTACAAACACATAAAAATATTTACCTCTCTCTTTCCTGTGGTTCTATGCATATGAATTTTCCCATTTGGCAAGTCTACTGTTTGTCTACTTTTGATATTTGTAAGAACATCTTCAGTGGTCAGTTTCCTAGGGAGTTTTATACAAATCCTGAATATTGTAAGTTTCTCCAAAGGAGCAGTTTTATAGTTGCCTCTGCCTATGTCCCATGGTGTTTGCTAGTTCTAATTTTTATATTAGTTTTTACCTTAGGATTTTGCCAAATATTCCAGATAGTGTAAATTTGAGCTTCACATAGGTAAAGCACTAGTATTTCAATCACTCTTTTTTTGTAATTTTTAATTTTATTTATTTTTAACTTTTATTTTAACTTCAGTGGTAAATGAACAGGTTTGTTACATAGGTAACTCATGTCATCAAGTTTTGCTGTACATATTATCTCATCACTCAGGTATTAAGCCTACTATTCATTAGTTATTTTTCCTGTAAGATCTGTCTCTTACTAGTGATTTGTTCATGCCTATGACCTCAGGTGTTGTCAGTAAGTGGGCAGGGATTTCAGAGATTTTAGGACCCTGTGTATGCACAAAGCAGCCTTATTTGGGCTTTTCATTTGTATTAAGAGCCCAGCTACAATCCTCTCCATATGTGGGAACTGACTTCTTGGCCAGTTTTTGCATGCAGCATTAAATGTTCAAGCTACTAATGCCTATATCCCAGAGGCAGCGTGGCTTCTTGCTCATTGCTGTTGCTCTAGGCTTATTTTTCATTTCTGGCATCCGAATATTTCTCTTTCTTGCTTTTATTTAATAGTTTTAATTTATGTTAAATCGGTTAGCCAGCAATGCTATGTGTCCAGCATAAGAACAAGGACTTCTGCTCTATTAAGTCTGGCATTTAACTCAGAAGTCTGGCATTCTTATTTGCTCAGTTTCTGACTCTTTCTAAGTGTCTTTTTATTTATGCTTCTCTTGCCAAAAGCTATTTTTTTGGTCTATATTTTCCTTTTCAAATTCCAAAGAAAGATGATCTAATTGTCCTTTTCAATAGCCATTGCCCCTGTGAGCAGATATTTCATATTGGACTATTTTGTATGTTAGCAGCCAGTTAATGAATTTGCTGCACTTGAACCAGCCCAAATTAGCGAACTCATTCAAAGAACAAACTTAGTCAGCTTTTCTTAGTAGAGGTGGTAGGTTGGGATTTGGAAAGATGTTTGGGGTGGTAGGCATTGTCATTAACGTATCTACTATATCTTGGAATATAAGGTTTGAACTAATGAAATGAGCAATAGCTGAGATACCACTTAAGAAATAAGTGTGTGTGTCACATAATATAGGTGTAAAATTATTTGTTAAAAGAGTGCATACATCAATGAATGAATTACCTGTGTTTTCATATGGGTTTTTCATTAATTTGATTTGAGCAAAATTCTGTCTCTCAATTTCTCAAATATAAAATAGTGAGAATAGTATTGGCTCTGCCTACTTTACAAGTTGTTATGAGAACAGAATCACAAGGAGGTAGACTATGTGGAAATATTTTGAAACTGTAAAGTATTATAAAAATGTGATTTATTGCTATTGCTATTGCTATAACATAGTATTTTAACCCACAAGAGTTAAACACATATTTTAACTCACAAGATTATTTTGATAGTCTTATAATCTGTAATGACAAAATAATAAAGCTTATTAATCATCAAACCATTCTTGATCACATTTCATTATCATGGTATGTCAATGATATAAAAAATGTAAACAACCACTTAAGAATCATGTTTATTTGAAATGTTATGAGGCAGCTTCATTTGTTTGGAAAATTTATTACTTTATTTTATTTTATTTATTTTTTGTGATGTAGTTTCCATCTGTCGCCCAGGGATCTGGGCTCACTGCAATCTCCGCCCTCCAGGTTCAAGAGATTCTCCTGCCTCAGCTTCCCAAGTAGCTGAACCACCATGATGGCCAATTTTTGTATTTTAAGTAGAGATGAGTTTTTGCCATGTTGGTCAGGCTAATCTTGAACTCCTGATCTCAGGTGATCCACCTGCCTTGGGCTCCCAAAGTGCTAAGATTATAAGACGTGAGCCACTGTGTCCGGCCTGTGCAGAAAAGTTAGATGCTGAAGCCGGATTCTGGTTTTCAAATCCTGATTCTACCACTTGTTATCTGTTTTATCTTGAACAAGTTTGTTTTTCTGAATTTTGGTTTTCTCATCTATGAAATGGGGATAATTATCCTGCCTCTTCTTGTCCCCAGAATGATTAAATGGTATGATGTATATGAGTGAGAGCAGGTAGATCCTACTGTGCGACCCCCTCGTAGACCCCTGCCCGGTACCCGACCCCAAGTAACAGCTCGAGAGTTGGAAGCCGAGTTCAGGTTTATTGGGACCAGCGGGCAGGCCAGGAAAGGAAGGAGATCCGGGCTGGCTGCGACTGCGCAGCTGGGGTAGGAGGGTTTTATAGGGGGGGTGGACGGGGCGTGGACACAGGGCTGGCGGAGTGTCGTAGGAGCTTAGGATAGGCTGTCCGTCTCTGGGCAGACTGCTGAGGTGGCTCAGAGGGTTACATGTCGGTTCAGGATAGGCCGAGGCTTGGCGGGCTTTCCTGCTGCGATGATTGGCTGCTTGTTGTTGCTGGGCAGAACAGAGCAGGCTTGGCGGGCTTTTCTCAGGGCAGCAGGAAGCCTGGGGGGAGGGTGAGGGCAAGAAACCTGGGGGAAAGATGGCGGGACTTTCTACCAAACACCTACTACTTTTCATCATCCTTCCTTTCTCTAGCCAGCCCCCTGCAGCCTCCCCCACACAATACTTTATAGCAATTTCAAGGTCAGATAGATTGAAAAGGACTACGTAGTAGGAAGAAATATTTATTTTTAAAGGAAATCAATGTCCATAAACACAACTATTTATAAAGTACATAGCTGTGGCTTTTTTCATCGTTTTTATCAATTAAGCCATGCAAAATATGTTCTAAGAGATGGGTCACTGTCTGCAGTTATTTCAAGTTGGTGGCCAATGGCTACAGTCTTGTTTCACGCAATTAATGTAATTCACTGAAAAGATGAATGTAGTTTTTTGAATCAAATATCTAACCTAGATTTTTCCAGATTAAGGTGTGCATAATAAAACAATATAGTTTGTTATGGTCATGCTGTTGAGTATGATTTTGTTGTAACTCCGGAGGAAAAGGTTGTGTTTTCTTCATTACTTCTTTAACTCTTGAAAAGACAGTGTGTTTTACAACCATAGCTAGTAGGATATGTTTTCAAAATTTAAAAATAATTATGGGCCAGGAGCAGTGGTTCACACCTGTAATCTTAGCACTTTGAGAGGCTGAGGTGGGTGGATTGCTTGAGGTCAGGAGTTTGAGACCAGCCTAGCCAATACGGCGAAACCGCGCTTCTACTAAAAATACAGAAATTAGCTGCGCGTGGTGTCACATGCCTGTAATTCCAGGTAATAGGGAGGCTGAGACAGGAGAATCGCTTGGACCCAGAAGGTGGAGGTTACAGTGAGTCGAGATCGTGCAACTACAGTCCAGCCTGGGCAACAGAGCAAGACTGTATCTTAAAGAAAAAGAAAAAAAAAAAGGAAGTAATTATGCACTGTACTTGGAAAAGTTTTCTCTGTGCCTTTTGTGTGTAACTTTTTACTATTCTGTTCTAGGTTGTTGCTGAATTAATGGTAATCGATCAATTAATTAATTTACAGCTCTGAATAAAAAATTGAAATTCCTGAATAAAATATATTGAAAGCTCTTCCTAAAGGTAATTGGTTTGATAAAATGTAATAGGAATCAGACTTCCTTTGAAATATTTTGACTTTAAACTTTTCATTGTTTCTCTCAAGTGAAGGTATTTGTCTTCAGACTGTGTGACTTGTGTTGAATATGGGCACTGTCATAATTGAATAAACCTTTAATTGTAGAGTTTGGGTGGCTTTCAAAAGGAGGAAGAATTTCTCCCTAATTATCTTGGACTAATTATCTCTGCATTAATGGTTTGATGGCTGTTATTCATCATATGGGAAGCATAAAAAGAGGGTTAGAGCTAAGGAGAACGGTTGTAGGCAAGGTCTTTTCACCTTACTATTTGAGCCTTACTTTTTTCTGTAATGGATCCAAAAGGAGCTTGGGTTTTGATTACTGGACACTGTACTTCTGACTCCCAAACATATAAAGTGATTTTATTAGTTGTTACGTATTTATATGATTCTGTGCTTTTCCTTTTTTGACCTTGCTTTCTCTTCTCCCTAAGCACAACACTTTGACCCAGCCCTGTAGGACTTAATGATCGGTCAAATACAACTTTCGATGTCCTCTTATCTCTTCTCTCTAACTTCCCTTCTTTTCTTATTCTAATGTAAACTGGTTGGCCCTTGAAGATACTGTTTCTCCTCTAGCCCTCTCAGGTAGCGATTATTTCCTTCCCACACTCCTTGCACAATTAATGTGGCAGTAAAATAAATGTCTTGCTTTCTCGTTCTTGCTTTTCTAGACCATTATCATTCCCTCCTCTATCATTTTTCCAGCTTTAAATGGGATATATATTATCCATATTTCCACCTGAATGCAATCAGGGATTGCATCGCTGAGTGCAAGGAATCAATCATCTGCTGTCTCTGATCCCTTCTCCTCATTTCGTGATTTGAAAACCTTGTTTACTGATATTATCTCATTAATGTTGCCGTAATTGTTGGTGATTGAAATATTCACATAGGTTATACTTCTAATATTTTGGCATCTCAATTTCTAGATCTCCTCCCCTATAATGGTCCTGTTTTCAGTCTACCTCACTCCCTCACTGCCACTCTCTTACACTTAATATTATGATGCTAAAGAATTTCAGCTTCTTCATGATCTCAGTTTTCAGCATCCCATTTACTCCATCACCTCACTTTCCTAGCGCACTTGACCTAGTACTGTAATTCCAACAATCCCTTGACATGACCAAGACCTCCAATCTAGTGTCATTACCATGTTTCACAACTTCTAAACTCTCTTATGTCCTCACTTTACTTTCACCTAGATTAAATTTCACAGCCAATCAACATAATCATGCTTTCACATGCATTTCAATTCCCATCCTAGTTAAACCCATCTCTCCACCTACTCACCACCTGCATATGTGCAGGCAAATGTGATGGAGAAAAACACAACCATTCAGTCCAGTTTTATGTCAATTTTATGGCCACTGTTCTCATTTACACCCTCACTGTTCTCCAGAAATCATTACACATTGCTCTGGACTACTCACTCTGACTTTTCTAGATGACTTCATGCCTGTCTCAAGTCCAATAACTGCCATATCATCTCCCATACTCACTTTAGTCTGATTATCTCGATGATTTTTTAAAATTTAGAAATCAACAGAAGAGACTGCACTCTGCCATCTCTCAGTTCACTTCAGTAGCCTCTCAACTTTATTTTGGTTTTTCTATAGTTATTCTTTACAAAACATGCAGAATTATCTTGCTAAAATATAAGGCAGGACATGTTATTCCTCTTGCTCAGATCCTTCCAAGCAATCCCAAAGCTGGGTATCTTCTGTGTCCCATAGGTCCTTTTTGCTCTTCTCTACCCTGTTTTATGTCACAGGACACTGCACTTTTTAGGTGGCCTCTGTCAGACTTTTTGATCTCTGGATTGTGGTTAGATTCAACAGTGAGGACACTAGCCAGAGACTGGTGGGTGGGAGAGTAAGACCTAGGTATTCCACCTGCTTCTATCTGGCCAAGTGTTGGCTGTGTCCCTCTGTGTAAGACCCACAGCTGCTGTCCATTGCCCGCTCCATGAAGATATCTCTGTTTTCTTATAACTACTTCATCTTCTTGCCAGTTTAGGCCTAGGGAGGTTATGTTTCCAATTACATTATTACTGGATACTATACTGTCTCCTATTGGGTTTCCTAAACTTTGTCCACACATCTGAAAATTAAAAATATATATATTAAACTATTCTTACATACATGGTATATGTATGCCATATGTTTTCTGCTGGGGCTACAGAGATAAATTTGCCATTTCATGTGGAGCAAAATGAAAGGTCCTTCAGTGGCCTACAAGGGCATACATTAGTGCAACCTCACTCTAATACCTCTGACTTCATTGCCTCCTTTCCCACATGCTCCATGTACACTAATCACAGGATTCCTTGCATTTGATTTTTGACGACTTCGGGCTTTTACACTTGCTGCTAAGTCTGTTTCTTCTCCCACCCTCTTAAGATCTTCACTGAAAAGCCGCCTTTGGAATGGAGCCTCTTTCGAATACATTTAAAATTGAAAGCCTTTTCCCAACACTCCTCACTCCATGTTTCTTCTTTATCTATCATATAACAGCCTCTATATTTTACTTATTTAGTTTGTTTATTATCCACCTCTTGCCATTAAAACACAAGCTTGAATAGAGCAAGGAATTTGTCTGTTTTATTCATTCACGTGTTCCTGGTTTTTATAATAATTCTCGGCACAGAGTAGGTACTCAATATTGTTGAATGAATGAATGAATGAATAAAAACACAGGGAAAATGCTATAGGGGATTTAATAAGAAAGACAATATTTTTTGCTGGAAGTATCAGAAAACTTGTGTCTGAACTGTACCTTAAGAGTGAACATGTGAGATGAGTAGGAGGGTTTTCCCGGCAGTAACAGCTTGAACACAGTCACAAGGACTCAAGAAATGACAAGTCACTTATTTGAACTGGTATGTTGAGTGCATATATGGAAGTGAAAAGGACTAAGTTTTTGAAAATCAGCTAAGGCTAGAGAATGGAGTGCCCTAAATTTGTACTAAAACAAACCAAAACAAATGTATCTTTTAGGAAGTAAGGTGACACAGTCTTCGAGAGTTAAAGTGTCATGGTCAGAGTTGTATGCAAGAAAGATTGATTTGGTGATGGCTACACAGAGTTTTAAGGGGAAAGAATGGAGTGATTAAGAGAAACTGAGAGCTGTTTTGAGAGATGATGAGTCCTGAACTGCAGCGTTGGTGATGAGCCTGGGAAGAAGGGCTGCCGGATATGTCATCATTATGTAGGAGTTTACTGACACGTAGAGGACAATATCTATTATTCAAGGCATCTGGAAGAGCTGATCTCTTAGTTACCACCTGTACCTAAATCAACACGGTAAATTATTTTATTTTTAGAATATCATTTGTATTTTAAATTAATAAACAGATTATTTTTTTCTCTTGGAATTCATTAGCCAGAGACACTCTATGGCACACTGTAGGTAGAGAATATTTATCAGAGCTTAGTGTCCTGTCCTTTTGGGCCTATTTAATAGTAAGATGACAAACAGAACATCTGCCAATGAGCTTGATGCTGATTTGAGCATCAGCTGTTATGCAGATAGAGAAGAGCAGGGATGGGAGCCCTTAATGTGAGGGTAGCGGCCAGGCCAGGCACGGCACAGCTGGGGCTCTTTTCACCCCTACTTCGTCACAGACCATCTGTCCTGATGTAATGCCAAGGGCCAAATTTAGTGGTGCTGGATGTGGTGTTGGAAGTCTCTGGATTCCAATACTGAAATTCATTTCATACAGTAATGAGCAAAGAGTGAAATGGTGTCTTTAATAAAACATCACATCTGTTTTAGAGGGGAGATGAAACAAAGAAGATGCAAGATTTTATTATTTAGTTCTTGATGAGCATGGTCATGATTATTTATTTAAGAAAATGTTAATAGAAAAATTGCCAGGTAATCACTCTGCTAAGTGCTCGGATTAGAGATTCAATAAATAATGTTTCTTTGTGGGCGCTTACAGAGCAGCAGGTAAACAGATATGTAGCAATTTAGAATTTAACATCAGAAGTATTAGGAATGATACAAGGGTAAGAAACATCTAATTCTGCCTGGCAAACATTTGAAGGATTTAAAAACATTTGGCCTGGACTTGAAGCACTGTAAAAGTTTTGATGTGGAGGGGAAAAGGAGCGGGCATTCCAGGCAGAAGAACTTTGGCAAAGCATGCAGGCCATAAAAATATGTGGCATTTTCTACAAACAGAGTGGTAGTGTACATGTAACTTATATTCTTGGGAATCTTGGGGAGAAGTAAGGGGAAAAAACTGTGACTTTTCAAAGAAGCAATTGACTCAGGAAGAATGGAAGAGAGGGGGCATCTCTGAGATTTGGTTTGATTTTGTGCAACTCAACTAGCATTTTATGAACTTAGAGGGAATGCCACACTCTAGATATCTTATTTTACAGTACCTGAAAGGGATCATGGATTGTGCCTTGATACACATGGAAACCTCACTATTTTTACACAGACTCCTAGAATACCAGGGATGGAAAGTCACATAGTGATCCTTGAATTTTATTGGTGGGTAACCATGCCATATGCTTTGCTTGAGGTCCCACAAGAAAGGAATTACAGTTTGGAAGCCTCTCACGTTTTAAATATTATTTTCAATATTACTAGACCCTGGTGCTGGGGTGTATGTGTATATGGAGAGGGAAGGAGGCTATTGAAGCATTACTCAGTGAATGAAAAAAAATAGAATTCTAACATTCTACAGAATTCCTAGTGCAATCCCACCCATTTGGAGGACTCAAAAAGTCTGATGTACAGAGAGGAGAAATGACTTGGTTATTAATATATAACCATTTCAGTTCAGAGCTGTTTTTTTTTTTTTCAGAGAAAACAATTAACTTTCTTTAAAAGTTCGTCTTTACTTTCACAGTGGCTGCTTTTTAGAGGAAACCCATTTTCAATCTCCCTAGAGATGAGCCCAGGTTAAAAGTTATATTTCGGTATCCAGACCCCACACCAAGAACATGGCTAACAAGCCCCATCAACCCTATCCTTCTTTAGCTTCCAGAAACTACCTTTTATCTAGAGCAGAGCAAAGGAGAGAGAAATTGAGAGAAAGAGAGGAATGCCAGGACTTTACAGTACATAACTTCCCCCATTCTGTAGTCTTTTAACAGGCAAAAGAAAAGACCTAACCAGAACCAGAATGAGACAGCTCTCATTTGAGTTGTGGCACCACTGCAGTCAGTTGATCACCACGTCAAGAATAAAGTAAGGTTGGGAGGCCGAGGCGGGTGGATCACGATGTCAAGAGATCGAGACCATCCTGGTCAACATGGTGAAACCCCATCTCTACTAAAAACACAAAAAAATTAGCTGGGCATGGTGGCACGTGCCTGTAATCCCAGCTACTCAGGAGTCTGAGGCAGGAGAATTACCTGAACCCAGAAGGCAGAGGTTGCGGTGAGCCAAGATCGCGCCATTGCACTCCAGCCTGGGTAACAAGAGTGAAATTCCATCTCAAAAAAAAAAAAAAAAAAAAGAATAAAGTAAGGAAGGCTAAGGGCCAGTCACTTGCCTTTTCTGGACCTCACTTTATTCAACTGGAAAATAAATGTTTGTGTATGTTACTGCAGTGACTTTAAAATACGGTAACAAATTCTTTGTTACTCCTCCATCCAAGAGGTGAAGCTGAATTCCCCAACTCTTGAGAATGGGTTGGACTTAGAGAAGCATTTCTAACCAAAAGAATACTACAGAAGTAATAATATATCACTTTTGAAGCTAGGTCATAAAAGGCATTTTGGCCTTGCCCTCTTGGATCACTTGCCCTGGGTAAGCCAGCTGATGTGTCATGTGGATACTAAAGCATCCCTATAGGGAGGTTCATATTGCAAGACACTGAGACTTCCTACCAGCTTCCATATACCTGCCCTTGGCATAGAGCCGTCAGATGACCACAGCTCTGGCCAACAATTTTACAGTCTCTTCAATTAGCAGCTGAGCATGAACCATCCAGCTAAGCCTCTTCCAAATTTCTGACCCACATATACTATGAGGTAATAGATATTTGATGTTTTAAGCTTCTATAGGACAATTTATTTATAGCAATAAAATAAATATAACATTTTTTCCTACTTCTTACTTTTTCAGAGACTGTATTTTTTGTAGTCTCCAACCCTTGGGTTAATATGAAACTGTACTAAATCTTTCATACCTAAAGTTTTCAGGTATGAAAGATTGAACCATATGCTCTGAAAAGTACTCCAGCATTTAGCAGGTTAAGGAATTTCTCACAGACCTCTTCATTTCCTCCACATTTCTCTTATAATAAACAACTAACATCAATAATAATACCACTACCAAGTATGTGCTTTACACATTTTTGAGACGAATATTTATTATATAATTTTACTTTTACAACAATCCAATGAGGTAGATATTATATTATTCCCATTTTGTATATGAGGAAACTGAGAACCTGATAGCAAAAGTATGCTATCGAAAGTCACAAAGTCAGTACAACTAGTATTTGAATTTATGTCTTCTGACTCCAATTTAACATATCAAGATCATAATAGAAATGACCAGCCATTCCTGACACTCACTGCACATTATAGCTATAATCGGCTGATATTGGGAAAGCTTTTACACATTTCTCTTCTCTTTTACATTACTGATATTTGGAAACCAGTGAAGAATATTTTTCTCTTTTCTCTTTTGGTTCTACTTAGAAGTCATTTGTCTTTGCCCAAAACAAAACCATTCTATCATGAACACTTTGTCCTGTTTAAGATGGCTGATCAGATGGATGTAATAAATACTAGAGTGATGGATTCTTTTGACTACCCAGTTCAGTCACTACACTGATTCTTTCTCTCATTTTATTATATTTATTTTGTCATATTTTATGTAATTTAATGAGATAGGAAAATAAATGATTTAATTCCAGTATTTTGCAATGAGTTTTAAGTTTTGTACATTAAGAAAAGGATTATTTACAATATTAGGAGTTCTTTTACCTTTTAAATATATATTTATACTATAACATCATGTATTTCTCATTGAAACATATGCAAACTTAAGACAGTTATCCTATATGAAAGCACATATCTAGATCAATATGTGAGATTGGACTGAGATGGACCCCAGGTCTGTGTAATTTTTTAAAAGATAATATTCAATTCTAGTTAAGAACCACTTGCTCAAGGAATTTCAAAACACAATGCTAAATGATAAGTTAATTACAAATATGTGACAAAGTTTTTGACAATAGAAAATTAATAAGTTATATATGTCTTTGAGCCTTAAATAAATATATATTATATTTTTTTAAATAAAGCAATGAAGTATTAAAATTCCCATTACCTGGGTGAGATAAGTTAAAAACTGCTCATGATCTGATTTCAAAGTTTATTTTGAATTTTTCTTCTTTCTTCCCATGAGCTCATTTCAAAGAGTCATTTTTTTATTTAAATATTTTGAAATCATTAAACTCTTCAAGAGAAAAACTTTGTGAATTATTTTCTAAGGGATTTTGAGTGCATTAGTAATCTGGCTATACTAAGAAATGATAGGGGGTTTTTTTTGTTCAACATTGCAAACCTAATAACATAGATCAAGACTCATTAACCATTAATATTTGCCAACCCAAAGAGCTTTTTTCCATGACCTAATATTCCATATACATTAGAGAAGTCATATAAAAATTCAAATGTTTAATACAAACAGAGAATCCAAATGTGTAGAGAGCAGAGGCACAGGTATCACAGGTTTCATAATACTCACACTAGTTATCGTCTCTTCCTTCATTTGAGCTTTAGCATGTTCATTTTGAATACCCTATTTAGCTCTTCAGATAAATGGATCAAGGGATGCTTTCTAATGACTGTGTTACATGCTCTGCTGTGTTCTAAATGTCTCCAATTCTTCTGAGGCTCCTTGGATATCCAAAATGGAATGGCTCATTTGCAGATAGTTTGACCATCACATTCTTAGGGAACTAACAAAAGCTCCTGAATGGAAAGTAACCAAATACAGTCACTTTCAAATTTTTAAGCATGCTTTTCCTTAGCCAGAAGCTATGATTATGATTATTATGCATTCCTTCAACAAGTTTTCTTTGAGGAACACTTACAAACAAGGTCTACTCTTCTGCATGCTGTTTTATCTTGATACCTTGGCAAACTGAGGTGGAGAGCTGGTAGCAAAGTCTTGTTTTTTTTTTTCCATTATCGAAGTTTGTGACATATCTCTTACCTCTTCTGGCTTCCTCCATATGTTATTCTCATCACAGTTGTAGACAAAGACGATGTTATGTGTTCACCAAGTTCATTTCATTTTTTCTCTTTTGAGAAATAGGAAGACTACATTTTCTAGTCTTTTTTATAATTATATCAGGACCTTAGTCTGGCTAATGAATTGTAAGTGAAAGTAATGAGTGTCACATTTCAGCTGAAGCATAGAACAACAGGAAGCCACACATTTCAGATGGCAAAACATAAAAAAGTAAGCTCCTATGCTGGACATATAGCATAAACAAGAAATAAATCTTGTTAGATGAAACTACTGAAATATTGGGGTTCTTTGTTAGCACGGCATAGCATATCTTATTCTGATTAAGATGCATGATGACTACAGCAATCTCACCAGGTTCCAAATATCACTGATTGATACTTCATATACTATAAATACATTCCACTAATCATTATTAAAGTGTTTCCTTGAGCTGAGGCAACTTCAAGGGCTAAACATGCCCTACGTTTTCATCTATTGCCTGCAAACACCTTGTTAAGAGGATGATTTGTAGTCCTTGGCTGGAGAAAATCAGAGCCTACAAGGGTAAAAGAGGAGTTAAAGAGAGGTAAAAATTAATGGTTCTTGCTTTTTGTGCATTAGAATCACCTGGGAAAGTTATTCCATGTGTGGATCTGCCCTACCTCAGAGATCCTCGTTTAGTTAATCTTGGATGGAGCCAAGAAATACACATTTTAATATGAGCCCCAAATGGTTCCAATGTGGATACATTGAAGAATACACTTCAGGAAGGCTTGGGCAAACACCTAATTGAGGCCCTGTTCCCTTACAACCTGGACGATAATGCAGCAAATATGGGAAGGGTTTGAAAGAGTTCTTTCATAGGTAATAGTTTTCCAAGCTTGACCCATGAAATGCCTTACTTAAATATCAAGGGCATGATATGAAAATACAGATTTCTAGACACTGCTCAGCACCTAATGAATTGGTCTCTCTGGGGAAGGGCCCACCCTAGAACTTTCATTGTAAGATATCCCTCAAGTTACTCCCAGAGGCATAAAAGTTTTAATCCAATGCCATATAAACTTCTTATCCTTCTGTGCATATCTTTATGATTAGTTTAACTTATTATTCATGACTTTTTCTGAACTGAAACGTTAGTTTTCCCAACCACTTCAAATCTTCGATCTGCGAGTGCATATATTGTTGCTAGACTTCTTAATAGTTATAGGAGAAGGTAACTCTGAAATTCAGTTTTCATCGTAGATGCTGAAAGATAAAATTTGTTTTTCAAGGTAAACGGTGAATATATTTTTATTTTCCATCAGGAAAAATACCAATAATTTATTTTAAAGGAAAAATTATAGCATTATCATAGAATCTAGAGGACACTAAAAAATTCCACCTTTTAAATGTTTTAAGAAAGTTTATAACATTTAAAAATGAAGCTATAAAAATTATAATATGACAAGGCCAGATGATATATCAGACCCTTAATAGAAAATCTAATTAGCTATGTGTGGGTTTATATATTTTTTTATTTGAATGCTTTTATGACCCAGATTAAATAGTTCCATCAAGGTAGCTTTGTAATGGAATTACTTCCCCTTCAATCTTACATGGATGGTTCTAGAATTGGTGCTGGATCAAGTGTCAGAATTTGGGTTACAGACTCAACTCTATTGCTAATTGACTGAGTGCCACTAGGAAAGTCACTTAATCTGGGTAATATGTTCCTGTTCTATACTGCTTTTGGACATTTTATGAGACTTTTAAAAAGGTGAGGCATATGAAATAAATGCACAATATATCATTTAATGCCCACAGCACCCAACGAGGTTAATACTGGTATCTTTATTGCAGCTAGCAGGAGATTGAGGCTCAGAGAGATCATGTTCAAACAGATAGGAGAGAAGTAAGACTCACATCCATCTCTACTTGACTTAAAACTTGTGCAGCTAAGTAGACATTATTTCTTAGTCAATGATATATCTATTTACCTACAATCTTGTAATTTCTCTTATGGATAAGCATGGCCCATAAAAAATTTTCTTTCTTATTATAATTTGCCTCATTGAAATGTATGGTACTGAATATCACATTTAACTGTGGCATGTCAGGTCAAGAAGTAATAACATAACCTCTGAGTTTTTCTCCATACAGTAGAAGCATAGTCCATTATTTTTTTGACCCCTGTGTAGCTAATTCTGAACTAAGACTTTTCACTGCTTCCACTATACTTGTATTGTCAAAGGCAATTGATACTTACCAAAATGTAGTTCTGAGAGCACCAAAATTATCTAGCTACTCACATAATATGAGCTCATGTTTAATTTTCCATGCCTCTGCCATTAGTTATTTTTCTTCACTAAGAAAAGAATTTATAAGTGAAAAATGTAATTTCTCATTTTTTTCCAAAGATATTTTACATTTGAGATGTTGTGTTAATACTGATAGTTGGTAGGAGAACCTTCTTCCTCTTTGAGCTTTGGAGCCACTTACATTACCCATTATTAACAGATTTGGAGAGAAATTTCTATCTGTCTCCCAAGTTAAGTTCCCTGAATATACATCAAGGATGGATTACTCTTCATAAGAAGGGATATAATCGAGGACAAGGCCTTTGGGTTGTGCTAAGTTATTTTCTGCTGGATATTTAGTTAGGGTGGCCAGTCATTTCCTAATTACAAGTGTCATTGTGAGCCACATTTTCTCTAGAGGAGCCTTGCTCCCCCATGTTTGGAGTAGGAATCTTCTAGTTTTTTGTTTCAACAGAGAAAGGATCTTCTGAGTACCTTTTCAAGAGGGTTAGTGGGATGAAACTGCTTTCTTTCTTTCTCCACTGCCCATTCACTGTTACTGACTGGGAGTCCCTGACACTCATCGGGCCACAACTCACTAACAGCCACAGCTAATGTATTAAAGGTGACTTCTCATGTAAGGTGCGGTCTCTCGCTCTTTTGCTTCTGCTCCTGTTCAGGGGTAGCAGACTTCATGGTTCTTATTTTCTGACAGCAAACTTAACAGGAAAGAAACCTCTAAAGAGTAGATGGCAGGCACCCTATTTTCCTGATTTCTATTTTTTAATGGAGGATTAGCTCAAATCAGCTCAACCGTAACAGCCCAGATGTCTTCAATTTGAGGAGAGAATAAACATTCTTCACCGTGCCCTTAGAGCCAATCTGTGTCTTCCAGTTCCAGTATTTCCAGGGACGCTTAAATCCCATTTGGATATATGTTCTTTGGTTATATACTTGAGTTATGAAATGACACATTTGTTGCCCTCTGGCTATGACCCACATACATATTTTGTTTGGCTCTTTGCTTCTTCCTTCTTAAGTTTAAGCCATCCCATACTTGACATTATACATAAAAATCTAGATATTTTAGATTCTCTAGAAAAGAAATGGGCAATATGGCAATATTAGGGCTCAATTAGTGGCAACAATCAAATGGAACTGAGTAGAAGCTGCATTTTTTTTCTATTGAGTTTTGCTCTTATGCCCAGGCTGGAGTGCACTGGCATGATCTTGGCCCACTGCAACCTCCACCTCCCAGGTTCAAGGGGTTCTCATGCCTCATCTTCCTGAGTAGCTGGGTTGCAGGCACCTGCCATGATGCCTGGTTAATTTTTGTATTTTTGAAGACACAGGGTTTTGCCATGTTGGCCAGGCTGCTCTTGAATTCCTGACCTCAGGTTATCTGCTCACCTTGACCTCCCAAAGTGCTGGGATTATAGGCGTGAGCCACCACTCCCGGCCTGAAGCTACCCCTTTTTAAGAAATACATGTTCTTCAGTTACTTAGAGGCCCAATGATCTACCTGACTTGAAAAATAAAATGCCAGGTGCCTTTTATGAGTTGGTGAAAATGTTTACAGAGAAGAAATAACTATCTGTGTCTATGTCCCTATTCACATCAGTTCTAGATGAAGAGCCTATATAATTGCTGATATCGGGCCACATTTTCTTTTTTCTTACCTTCTGATCCTTGTAGGTACTTGAATTTACTATCCCTTCTCAGAAGCCTGAATGGGAAGAAGGCACTGATCTCTACCCCACATCCCTTACAATAGTGACTTTGTCATCTGTCAGTTCTAAAAATATGAGATTCTTGTAAACTTCTATTTTATTTAAGTCACGTTCTCTCTCTCTGGGTTATTTTCCACATCTCTCCCATTACATGTCGGAAAGAAACAAAAAAGTCACCTTAGTCTTTCTGGTACCTAAACCAAATCTCAATTTTCTGAAATGGAATACCCTCCAGCTAAGAATACAACAACAAGCATAGAAAGTAGAAGGGTGAGAGAGATGCAAAAATTTGTTAGTACAAATAAAATGACATAAAAATATAATTTTATTGATGCCAACAATGTTAGGCAGTTTAGAGAACACTAGTTTACAGTGAGACAGAGAACACCATGGATCCCTGGGTGTGTATGTTTGGTTCTTTAAGGAAAAAAAATGTGCTGTAGGTTTTCTGTTGATCTCAGCCCTACAGCTTCCACCAGAACCAGCTCCTGTCCATTCTGCTTCCTGGGAACGCATACACCCTGTAAGTATCATAACCCAAGGACACCTGACTGACTTATAACATGAGGTTGATCCACACACTGAAAAGAAACACAGTTAAATTCTTAGATCAGTTTTAAAACATTGGACAAGAGAGAGGATCAGATTTTAGGCAACTTTCACATACTGACCTTCTAGGGCCCAAGAAGAGTGTGCTCTTCTGAGGCCATTAGAGGCAATAATTCTGGATTCAGGTCCTTCAGGTCTTTTGTCTCCTAGAAATAAATGGTTTTTAAAAATCAATAAAGGGGACAGAAATCTGACAGTCCATTAGATGATAAAAATGTCAGGTTTTCCCACAGGTTCATGACATACAGAGGGTTGGTAGAGAGAGTAGCCACCACCCACCACACACAGTAATTATAGGATGTAAAAGTCATTGTTATTGGATAAGTCTGTGAAATGGTGAAGAGCAAGGGCTGAGATCTGGGGAGCAGGGGGTTCCAATCTGGTGCCATTTTGTATCCACTGAGTTTCTGACTCTTGGGGAGCAGGCTTACACAGGTGTGTCTCCCACTGGGGCTGGTTATGGATCTCTGCCCGGCTCTTGTTCCTGAGGTGGTTCTCTCCTTCACAGTAGGTGACACAACAGCGGCAGGTGGCAGAGGACTTCCCTCGGTCCTTGGACATTGTGCCTGGGGCTGGAGGGGTACCTGCAGCCCTTTCTGAGCTCTGAAGTTCTGGGGGCTCTTTCAAACGACTTCTCCTCCTTTGAACGTGGTCCAGACTGATGTCAGACTGGGAAGAGCAGCTCTCATTCCAACCAGAACTGGCACTCAGACTTCTCAGGGGAAGAGCCAACCGCAAAGCTTTCCAGAATTTAGAGCCAGAATGTTTGGACTTTTCTCCCTTCCAGCTCACAAAAGACACAGACTCCTTAAGCTGAAGAATGCCTGGGTGCGGATGCTCAAGAGGACGGTACTCAACCACAATGAGCTTGGTAGCAATGGAATTCTGGCACATGACACCCAGTTTAAACTCCAGCATGCTGATGCTCTTTTCTGTCACATAGTCAGGGCTCAGGACAACAATCATCCTTCTGCTTCTCTGAATGAAATCAAAAACTGCTTCCACTGTATCTATAGGAAAATGGAAAGATAGGATAATGTATAATGAAAACATATACATTTCAGTTCATTATTTTCTATCCACCAGAGGACAGGCAATAAACAACACTTGAGATTACAGGATCTCAGTGCTGAATAATAATAATAATTTTTACCCAGTCAAAAAATCTCCACCACTCTTACCAATGGTTGAATTTACAACCTTCAAGGATGTTAGTTGAGCTCACATTGCAGTAGTCTCCTTCTTGAATAGGTCTTTCTTAAAACACACACACACACACACACACACACACACACACACACAGAGTGGGCAATTAAGTAACTCCCCTGAAAATATTAATCACCCTCAAAAGCAAGTCATCTCAACCCTGATTACAAATTATTTCTTGTTTTGAACTCTTCTTCCTTGTGCAACATTTATCTGGTGGTCAGATCTTGTATCTTTAAACATTTAAAATATTTGACAACTATTTTCATGTCACTGTATTTTCTTCTTATGTCTGGATTAAATATATTTGGGATATTTTTCTTATTCCATAAATGACATGATCTCATGTCTCCTTCACACTTTTACCATTTTCCTCTGGATAATGTTCAGTGTATAGATGTGTCTCCCAAGAGTAGCATTATAAACAGGACTGAACATAATGCTGCTGACATAGTCTGATCAGCAAAGAACTATAGGAATTGCCACCTCCTAAGATGCTCAGTTATATCCTTTAATACTTTACATTTTACATTTTTGGACACAACATCAGACCATTCATAGTAGTTCGTAGTATTTATCTTGTCAATTAAATTCTCTCTCTCTCTCTCTCTCTGTGTGTGTGTGTGTGTGTGTGTGTGTGTGTGAGTGTGTGTGTGAAGCATTGGCATTAAAGGGCCAAAAACAATGGCAATGGCAATGGGTAAGAATTAGTCAAGTAGTGAAGACTTCTGGCAAACCATCCACTTCTAATGTTATCAAGGTGGATTTGGACCGATTCTCAAGGGTAAGTTCTTCAAATAAATATGATGCTTAACTCGCTGTGAGATTCAGGAGCTTGGAACATGCCATGTTATGAAGGAAAAAAATTCAAAATTGTAAATCATATCCATTTATAACTTTGAAACATGTGTCAGAGGCACACTGTGAGGGTGAACACCTCTGCTTTTGGCCCAGGGATGAAACAGTAATGGAGAGACAGACTGAAAGTTTGCCTTGGTCATTGTAAATTTGACAGGGAATGAGGGAGCTGTGCTTCATACAGATTATTGTGTGTTTTTTTATTTTTATTTTTTCAATCAGTGGACTTAACAAGATTTCAAAACGAGAAATAATTTGTAAACAGAGCTGAGATGACTTGCTTTTGAGGATGGCTAATATATTCAGGGTAGTTAATTGCCCACTGTGTGTGTGTGTGTGTGTGTGTCTGTTTTAAGAAAGACCTACTGAATTTGAAGGGAAACTGGAGAGACATGTGCTCAAGTTTTGAGAACTTTTGACTGGTTTAACCAAGAACGCAAAAATGTTTTTAGAGACTTTTTTCATTCTTAAGAGATAAATTTAAATTCTCATTTATTATTAAAACCCTTGTGTATGTATGAGTCTGTGCACGTGTGGATGTGTTTCAGTAACTCCTCAGCCCGCTCCAGTCCTACTCAGAATCTTATGAGCCTGCCTCTCATAAATCAGAGAATATGGAAATGGGAAGTCTACTGCTTCTCTCGGCTCATGAGAAATGTGAAATAACCTTAAGGCAACATGGCTAGCTTTTCAACAAAGAAAATCGGTGCAAACTGTGTGTGTGTGTATGTGTGTATGTATGTATGTGTGTGTGTGTGATGTTTCACTTCAAAATAGTCACCTTAGAAAAATGTATATTTTTGCCAATAGGAATATCTATCATCTTTTAAAATACAACACTGTTCCAGATCTTAAAAAATGTCTTTTAAGTCTGTTGTTTTTCCTTTTTTCTTTTCTTTTTTCTTTTTTTTTTTTTTTTGAGACGGAGTTTCGCTCTTGTTACCCAGGCTGGAGTGCAATGGCGCGAGCTCCGCTCACCGCAACCTCCGCCCCCTGGGTTCAGGCAATTCTCCTGCCTCAGCCTCCTGAGTAGCTGGGATTACAGGCACGCGCCACCGTGCCCAGATAATTTTTTGTATTTTTAGTAGAGACGGGTTTCACCATGTTGACCAGGATGGTCTCGATCTCTTGAACTCATGATCCACCTGCCTCGGCCTCCCAAAGTGCTGGAATTACAGGCTTGAGCCACCGCGCCCGGCCCCTGTTTTTATTTTTTCTATTGGTACTCTGTCCAGAAAGTAAGAAAGTTTAGATTTGAAAGAGGATAATGCTAAATGCACGAGTGGTGAAATTTTAGACACTGAGGAACAAATGCAGAAGATGCTTCTCAGAAAAGTCTTGGGCTATACGGAGGGATCTTCACTTGATACTGTAAAGGAAGTTGCATGCTTTACGGTATATTCTTCTTAATATCTTCCATGTTGTTAAAACTTCATATTTGAGGATAGGGGTTATTATTTTTTAATGCTAAGGTTTACTTGGAGAAGTAGTAATTTAACTCATTTATTCCGATTAGTTAAAAAAAAAATGAGGTATGGCCATATAATGATGAGATTAGTTTTCTTGTGTGGTACTAAATAGGGGTTGAAGTTATGTTGTGTGATTGAGAGCTCTTCAATACACAAAAATACTCTTGCCTGTAAAAGTCATAATTTCCATGGAGTTCACTTAGAAGAAAACTAGGACTGTAATTTTATTTTCCTCTGGCTGAGTTACTAGTAGATGAGAGAAAAGCAAACTTCTGTCTCTTTCATTTTCTCTCTTAAAACTTGAAGTATAGAAGAAAGGGAATACTTAACTGGAAGATGGATGTGGTTTCACATATTGCGTTCTCCATTTATCTCTGTTTTTATCTTAATACATTTTAAGTCTTATTTCATCTGTCTATAAAATGCACATGGTTACAGCAAACTTGTAGGGCTGATAACAAATTAGATGCCTATATGTAAATTTCTAACACAGTAGACATTTGCATAAATCACTTTGATTAAGTTATTATTTCTCAATGCCTAGTGAACACAATAGTAAAATAATATATGGAGTAATGTTTGTTGAATCTGTATTAATTGTTAATGCTAACTAAAATATCATCTTAAGTATGTGGATTTATAAGAGTAATAAGCTGTAAAAGTTCTGTCTATTCAGTTTTAAATAGCTGTAGATTAAAATTACTATTAAAACAATCAATCTCTTAACCCACTGCTAAGGTTACTTTATGTTTTCTGGGTAGAAATAGAGAAATAAGAGAGACCAGTTGCTAAATGTGTCTCTCATACAATACTGTGCATTTACTTGCATTAAAAAGCTGCTGCCATTAGTATAGGATAGAAAAAAATACCTTGAGAGTTTTAGGAAGATTAATCACAGCTGGGTAGATAATGTGCAAAATGCTGAAACTGAATCTGCCCAAGAGTCACCAGTATGTTCTAGGTCACTTAACATGCTCAGAGTTGGAAACAACTTCAGACTGAAAACCACTTATCCAATGCAAAAAACTCATATATAAAATCTCAAAGAAAACTTCAAATAACTGCTTGTATACTTCTGGTAATGGCAGACCTAGTTTCCAAAGACAGTGAATTCCATGTGTGTGGAACTCTGCTTTACAGCTATTTTCTAACTGAGTAGAAATCTGTTTCCTTGTAACTTCCATCCATTGATTCTAAGCCTATACCTTTGGGACTGGTTTGCAAGAGGAAAATTAATTCTTCAGTAGAAAAATTTTTACTAAGTTAACCAATTCTGAGCATGTTATAGGTCTCAATAAATATTCTTTGAACAAGTGAACAAATAGGATTTTTTTAAAGCAAAAAGGCATCTCTGCCACTATGGAATTATTAACTCAAAATATGTTTCCAAATATTCATCAGTTTTATTCAAAAGTCGTGACAGAAATGCATCTTTGATTCAAATGATCATCAATTAACTAAACTCATGGCATCATTTTTATTTTATCTATTTCGAAAGCAACTACTGTGGGGTTGCATTAAAACCTATTAGATGTAAAAGATTCCTGTAAGCTACCTAAGTTCCAAGTTGAATGTAAAGGAATATGCTTTTTTTTCTTTGTTTTAAAATAATCTCTTTCTCCCTTTTCTCTGTCTCTATATCTCTCCATCTTTCTGATGGTCTTTCTGTCTCTCTGCACATACACACACACACATAATCACATACAAACATAAACACATACACATCCATAAAATATGTCCTAGTATTCTAAAGCAATCCATTTTACTGAAGTAACTTTTACTTACATGTAAAGAAAATGTTCTTGACATGAAGTTTCCATTTTTCTCAGATTTATCTCAGAAAGAAACTTAACTAACATAACTTATTACATTTCTTTATAAGTATAATAATCAGTTCTTTCTGTTTTAATTTATGACCAAATGTGAAAATAAAGACATGAAACACATGCACAAAATAAAATTCAAGGCTGAAAATAAATGGTTTATTTTTAACATACATAAATTTACAAATCAAATGAAAAATGAAAATACAAAAGTTTGTGAATGAAATAAAAAAGATAATCTCAAAATATTAAAACCTATGGAAAGAAAATAAGTAATTAATGAATGATGTTTTTGCTTCCCAATACAATGGAGTGATTTTTTTTATTAGAATCCTTGGGAATTATCTAAGTTACAATACAGAAGAGAATTAAATAAATTTTATGTGATTTTGTAATTAGACACTCTAAATATCACAGTTCTTTGTTAACCTGGGCATGAAAGGTCCCTATAGCGTATGTCTAAAACCATTAAGTTTTTAAACAAATTTGATACATGCTTTGTTCTTGTTCTCTAAATTACAAGCATGTTTCCCCATTTCCCTCAAATGTTTTCTACTGGGAATCTTCTGGAACATAAAAAAAAAATCTTGAAACAAATTCTCTTGCAATGATACATATCACTTAAACTCGATATGTTTTATATTATAGCATCTGTAAAAATTAAGTACCAAAGGCAGGAATATAAATAGAAAAAAACATCAAGGCATTTCTAGGGGTGCCCAACAGCATTTGGGAAAAATATGGAATCCAAAAGTGCAAAAGGAATGCAGCATTGGCAAGAGAATGGTCCTTTGGTGATTAGACAATTCCCTGTTTGCCTAAAGTTTATGTAAGAATTGATATTCAAAACTTATCTGGAATAAGCTCTTTTCTGGTCTAGCAAGTGAAAGGTTAATAGAGGGAGTCATTGTGGTTTCTAATAAGGAAAAACATTAATAAGGCTTAAAAAAATAGATCCAAGAATGATCTACATTTCCACTGTTCTCATCCAAGCAAAGCTTTTTTCAATTTAAAATAATCAATAATGCTTATATAGGGAAATGATTTATTATGGACTTCAATAGTGATGAAGGGCACTTAAATATAGAATATAATTTTAGATTTGCTCATCAACATTCATGCTACTGGCAAAAGGATTTTCTTAAATTATGAATTATTGTGTTTCACAGGATACAAAGACTCATTTACAGGCATATGTGTTTCTTTTATCACTCAACAGTGCAAATAGTGGAGCACTGAGATTAACATAGCTTAGTTTCTAAATGTGTCTGCTGGGAATATAGTAGGAAATCAATTAATGCCTGATGGCTAGCTACTGCTTAGCAGTGACCATGGAAGCTCTGTGCACAGCAGATTCCACTGCAACCCAGAAAAACTGTAGCAATAGTTATTTATATAAACTTAGGCAAGACAAGAACTATGACAACTACCACTCTGTGAGCTGTGAATTAACAAATAATATGTACAGAAAACACGGACACAAAAGCATTACAGTAAAAACATAATTTAAAAACTGGACAGATTCCAGTGGTTTTTAATATTGTACCAATGGCTATTTAAAGTCATATACATATACATATACACACACAAATATGCTTACATATAATTCATGTGCACATGGATTTATATTCACACATATATGCAATGTATGTGTGTGGATATATATGTATATATATAATTTGTGTTTGTGAAGATGTAAGATATATATCTCATATATACATGTGTGTGTATGTATATATATATATGTATAATCTACATGTAACATAGATATTTACCACTCTGTAAACTCTGCTCTTAGTTTTCCAAGTCTTAAAAACAGCAAAATATTACTGAAAACAAACAAAACAACTTGCATTGACAGTGACTTTTCACGCTGACTTATCTGGAGTAAGTATATTTCCTGTACTAGTGAATAGATTACAGGAAATACAGTTAATTCTCTTAGAATATTCATGCCAAATGCAACTGTCAAAGTCACCAAGTCTGACCTCCACACTTTACAATAGAGCAACAAAAACAAGTGAGGAAAAATTACTTTCCTCATATTCACATTAGCAAGGCTAAGACTTAAAAGACAAATTGCCAAACAGCCTTTTCTGTGCTCTTTTCGTGAGTCAGAAAAATGCCCTGAAAGACTTTTGCTGTAACCTCCGTCTCTATAGCACCATTAGGAGTTTTCTTTCAGACCGAACCAAGTATGGAGCCACCTGCAAGCTCTAAATGACCAATGCGATATAAGCAGATAGGGAGAGGGAATGAAAAATGTGGGTTGACCAGCAGATAATCTGGAATTGACTGGAGCGAAAACAAAAATTAAGCAATATTTTTCAAGTTTACATATATTACATCAATTACCTGAGAAGAGGGCAAGGGTGGTATAGTAGAAGAAAAGCCCTTTAAATCAATTAAAAGAAACATTTTCCGTTACACTGCTTTGTGTCATTCTAAGTAGGTACCAGTCTTCCTGTGGTTACGTATTGTACAGCCAAATGAGCAAAAAAGTTCATTATCCTCAGCTAAAATGTAGGCGGCGATAATATTTTCAACGGACAAGTAAAAATAAGATGAAAAGAAAACTATACTAGGAAACTCATGACCCTGTCAACAGTGACTTATTTTAAAGGCATCTTTAAATTCATAGGAGAGGCTGCTCCATATGTTAAGATTTTAAAAAGAATGGAGACGTGAAAACAGGGACAGACCATGTAGAAGGGGAAATTCGCATTGAACAACTCTTTGCCTGCAAAGAACATAGTGGCATCAGAGAGACTGGTGACAGACTGTTGATAATATCATTCTAAACTTGAGTTTCGCCTGAGGAAGCAGAATAGTCAGACACACAGTCACCCTCAATTTATCCCTATAGGGAGGTTTAGACCATTATTTTTTTGCCTATAAAACCATAAACTGTGAATGAAGAATGGGGGAACTCTTTGTTTCTGGAGTACCCCTTGTTCTTTTTACCCTTTTCCTTATTCCTTTCATACATTTTTCAAAGATGAATATGAGAGACCCTGCTCGTCACTGCTAGACCGCCTGGGACTTCTCTTCACTGGCATGGCCACCTGCAGCTGCTTCCAGAACCTGCCCTGTGGATACTTGGATTTTTCCCCTTTCCATTTAATGACCGTGAGCACCGTCTTAGCCCTCTTCAGCTCTTTCACCTTCGTTTCCTTCACAGCTTTGTACTGTACTAAAATGACGTTGATGTTGCCCCGAGAGGCCATATTTTCTAGGCCAGCCTTGAGCTCCAGGAGGGCTTGGGTTCCCTGGAGCACGTAGTTGGGGCTTAGAACAACCAGGAGGCGTCTGCTTTTCTGAATGAAGCTCAAGGTCTCATCTGTGACAACTGGGAAAGAAAACAACCATGGGGATTAGTGTTGGCCAAAACCCCCCCAAAAGCATGGGGCTTCAGGAGCAAATGAAGGGAACTTCGAGTGAACTTAGCCTGAGAATTGAGATGAAACTTTTTGCCAGCAACAGTTTGAACAACTTAATCCTTATACCTACTAACTCTGTTCATTGAATACCACTGTCTTCAGGGAAAAGAGAAACTATAAACACATATTTCCAAAAAAATTCCAAACAGGCATGAAGCCAAAAGATAGTGCATTGTTGTGACAACTTGATCTTCCAAAACAATACTTGAGACAGAAGGAATAGATGTGTTATACTGAAATCAGGTTTTTCAAAGTGTGTAGCATCTTATAGTGCAGTCACATCAGCTCATGGTCCCTTTCTTTTCCAAAGAAACCCATGCATAAACTCTCTAGTACCAACAGACACTCAAAAATATATATATTACATAATTAAAATAATAGAATTTTATTGTTTGCTAGGACAAGACAACGAAGGTAGGGACCTTCATCTTCTGAGAGTCCCTCTCTATTGTTGGATACCTCTGACTCTAATATCACTATGTCGTTGCAGTAGAAACTTAAAAAATATCTAGCCACTGAATGGCGTTTTGGCTGGTAACACATTCTCAGGTCGACTTTCTACTTCTGTCTGCACTGGAGCCTAAATTAATCCCTGATCTTTCTCCTCAAGCTCCTATTGTTACTATACAGCCACGTGTCTCAGCAGCTGCTAGATATGTCTGCTTTCACTAACAGGCAAATGCTTTCTTCAAGGAAAAAAGATGAAAAAGAGGGAAAAACGGAAAAGCAATGTAATTTTATTTTGCTGTCAAGGGCTCTGATTAATTCCTGTCACTAAATTCTTATAACCAATCCATCTCCTTACAGTTGCTTATCGAGGATTGCATAGTCCTTTACCTATGGTTCAGATGGCTGCCAACTCTAGGTAACTTACTAGTGTTGTGGAAACTTACATCATGGCTGACTAGACTGCCTTATGAAGTCATTTTGCCCCTTAATGTTCACAGGTTCAGAAATAGTAGAGAAAGACTTGCGATTAAAATCTAGCATGAGCAGCCTGGAGGAGAATCCAGGAATGATTGTCTGCTTCAAGCAGTGGCACTGGAGGCTGAGCATGTGTAAGCATAGAAAGAGACTCAAGAGTCAAAGAGGACTGGCTAAGAGCAGCGGGAAGAACAAAAAAGGATGCAAAAGCCAACTAACAAAAACAAGATGGGAGAGTAATTCTATAGAACTTGAATTCTTCAAAGAATTACCACCCCCTATTGGATGGTCTTACCCAGTTCCATGGTACACAAGTATTTGTTGAATGGCTGTATGAACAAATAAATGGGTGAATAAATGATTGGGGAAATTAAGTATTAAAATGAGTGGAATTTATTCTTTAAATGTATAATTAGGTCATAAATTCCTGGAAAAATTATACTGAAAGAGATGTCTTACAATGGACTTTTGGATGATGATTGGGGAGATAAAATAACCGATCCAACTAATTCAAAATGAGAATAAAATTTCAAGTTTATCTCAATTATCCATGAGGTATTTTTAAAATTTGTTAAATTATGAATGTAAACAGTATTTGAGGAATAAAATTGGTTTGTCATGCTTATGATTAGATACATTACATGCATTTCAACAGGACCAATTTTAACAGTGGGTTTGGGAATACAATTTATACGTTTATTAAAAGACACTGATGAAAAACTACTCTGTGTGTCCCTGTATGGATCTAAAAAGGAGGTGTACTTTTATTTTAACACAGTCAGCAATATAAGCATTTCTTTTTTGTTGTTAACCTCCTACTTACACTGGTTCTTACAATATTTTAAAGTAACCCTCAAACGTATAAGCTGACAGGAAGAAGAAACTGAACCAAATAAAGGGGGAATTTGAGTAGCACTATTTCACTTGAAAAGAAAAGTGGGGGGGAAAAACAAGCAAATGCCTTAGGAAAAGATTGTAATTATTATGAGTGAATGACATAAGGACAAATTCTACGCACAATCTTCTACCACTCAGTTTTTGTAAAGCCAAGTAAACCCCTGTCTTTCTAAAAACAAAACCAACCCATTTTTTTTAAAAAAATTACTCAGTCTTGTAAAACAATTCTAGACAAACCAATGTAGATTAGCCTAAACTGAAAAATCTAAATGTGAATAAACAGGATGTTTAAAGCCGTGGCCCTTTAATAGAACTCTAACCCACTATGCCTTCACACTTTTCTGACATGCAGCTCTGAAAAATTACAAGGGAAAATATTTTAATACCATAAACTGAGTTGAATAGTACACATCTTCCAATGTAGTTTTATTTCTAGAGGAGTCTGTTACTTCAAAAAGCTCACCCATAAAGCAAAACTAATGATTCTCTCTGCCTTTCAAGGTAGTATCATTTGTACTCATCTGGAATACCTACTTCCCCCAGGCAGACTGTCTCGGTCAAAGATGCACAGCTTGTATCCAAATTCATTCTCCAAAACGCCACGGAGGGTCAGTAATACAAATTCTTCTTCTTCAGCATTCCTTGCATATGATACATAAATATCATACTCCTTCCCATCTAGCAAAAGGAACACAGATACAATATAAATTAGGAAAATTACATAATACTATTACATTTTTCTCTGAAAGCCAACTTCTGCACATAGACATTTTCATTAAGTGACAGATTCCAGTACAGTTTTCTACTTGCAACAAGTCTCCAGGAAAAATGACTATTTGAAGATGTAATTTTGAATGTTCTGTGATGTATCCTCAACTCTCATCTTACTGGCTGCTTTATAGTGGAAAAAGAGTGAAGTTTGCCCCATTTTGTAAATTAACAAAGCCAGAAGGTAAATCATAGGTGCTGGCAATTGATACTGTGCAGAAGATTTCAGCTTCCCATCCTAGCATATCACTCATTAATATATTAAAATTACAAATTGAGCAAAACTTTGTGAAACTGGCCAAATTATTTATACCTGAAAAGAACTAAAATTAAAAATATAATTAGATTTAATGGACCAATCTTGCACAAAGTTGCTTAATTATAAAAATCACATATCATTAAAAACTATTGATTCTGTGTTTCTTCCATAAGCCTAACTGAATTAAAATCTTTATTTAAATTAAAATTTAAAATCTTTAAACATATGAATCTGTATGTTTAAATGCTCTTTTTAAAATCACTAGGGAAATCTGCATGAGACCGGTGCTTTTTAAATGTTAATGTGCACACGAATCCGTTCTTCTAATAAGCTACACGTGATGTTGCTGCTGGTTCACGGATCACCATCCGAGTACAAGGAGTGTGGATCAACACTGTCCAACACATCAGCCATGAGCCACCTGTCTGCTGCTCGCCTGATTTGCATTGAGATGTGCAATAAGGATAAAGGAGAATACATTTTAAATTTTGAACATTTTTAGAACCAA
Source organism: Callithrix jacchus (assembly GCF_049354715.1). Lineage (NCBI taxonomy): Eukaryota > Metazoa > Chordata > Mammalia > Primates > Cebidae > Callithrix > Callithrix jacchus. The sequence continues at coordinate 19,590,804 of NC_133516.1, read as the reverse complement.
AAAATTCTAAAATATGTCATTAACTTTTTAATATTAATTGCATGCTAAAAATAGTGTCATAAATATATTTAGTCAGTTCATTATTTTTGCTTGTTTCTTTTTACTTTTACTAAAGTGGTCACTGGGTAATTTTAAGTTAGATAAATGACTTGAACTATATTTCTATTTGGACAGTGCTAATTTAGAATAATTCACTTATTAATCCAAGAAAAAAGAATAATAATCTTTAGAAAGGTTTTTAATAGCAAGGGCTGAAATTAAAGGTAATCTGCTTAAATCTTCCAGTTAATCTAGGTTTTATCAAGTCAACATTTTTTTTTCTGACATATTTCCTAAAGATGACAGAAGAGGTTTATGTCACATTTCTGTAACTTACCTAAAATGGTTTCATCTGTTCCAAAATGAGCCCGGTAAAATAGGACCATCTCTAGCCAGTAAACATGGTAGACAACAATGAGAATCACCACTAGCAGGACTGTGGCTCCAAAACCACAAGCCAGTTCTACTGTGTATCTTGGAGCCGGCACTGGAACGAACAACGAAGAAAGAATTGATTTCTGTGTGGTGACCACAGTGACCCATCATCCTGGCAAATAGCAGGATAAGCCAAGCAACTTAGCTATGCACCTGCCTCTGTATGAACAATCAGAGATGACATTGTAGAGTTTAGTACTATTTTAAAATACTTAGACTGTGTCATATTTATCTTTTTGTTTCCAGAACCTGGCAGAGGTGTTTTTTTTATCTGAATAGTCATTGATAATATATCAATTAAGACAGAATTGTAACATCAGGGAGGGCTTAGAAGGTCACGTAGTTCAAGTCACAATTTGACACCTAAATCTCCTTTAAAATATTTTTGAAAATTATCATTCTGTCCTCTGTCCGTATCTTGGCATGGAGTTCTCACTGCTGCCTGAAGAAATCCATGGTATTTGACAGTATTAGTAAAATTTTAATTGCTGATGCAGCTGATTTGAGTAAAAATCCTAATATTTTTCCATTTGTTTTAGTTTCATTCCCTTGTCTAGTGTAATATGAAAGGAATTTGATTATCTTTCCTTTCTACTTGGAAATAAGCCTCAAAAATGTTATTTTCACTGTGCAGAAGCAGAGGACATCCACCAAATGCTGAATATGCCTGGTTTTAAAAGTTATCTTCTATGTTCACAGTTCTTCAGCACATATTCTAGGGATGAGCATGCAATATCTGGTTATGCAAAGATTTCGGCATCATCTACTTATTTTCTCCATTACAGGCACCTTTGCAGTTTCTTTGGAAGTATCAGAAATAGAGTGAGGTAATTCCCAATTACTTAAACAGCAGATATTAACTCATTAGTCCTACAGTCAAGGCCTGTCACACCAAATTACTAACCACCTTCCTTCCTTTCTCATTTATCATTGCATCTTCACAAAAAAACATCAGAAAGATTTAAGGTCATGTCTTTTTCTCATGCCGTGACTTCTGGATGAAAGGTCTTTCTCTTTCTAGTTTCCAAGTCCATGCTCAAATATCATTATTTTGCATAAGCCTTTGTAGAATAAAACTCTTATTGCAACCTGGCTCTACTCTTCCCTTTGTTTGTCATTCTATTACAGTATTACCGATTATATTGTAATTTGTCTACAGGCCAGCTTCTTCACACCCTCTCATTCCCCATTAACTATACCTTTACAGACTTTCAGGTAGAGATTATATCTTTTTCAGCCACCATATCCCTAGAACACCTAGTGTTTCAATGAACATTTCCAGATATAACACTTTACACTTCTGGGATATTTAGAAGAAGCCTATTACTAAATTATGTTTCAGCCATTTTATTTAGTTGCTTTGCTAGCTTTTGATAATGAGGTCTAAGTGTTTGAAGGAGGAACAGTATATTTGCTGGATCTGAAGCAGGAGGGGCTTAACTTGTGTATCAGTCAATCTGATTATTATTTATTGATATCTACCATTTGCCAGAAGCTTTGGGGAATGGTAAATAAGACAGAAAGTGTCTCTTCCCCTTTTGCGTCTAATATTTTAATTCAGGGAAGTAAATATATAACTAAATCAGCTGGTTAATTTTAAATAGTGGTTAGTGCTATAAGGGAAATAAACCATGCTAATGTGACAGAGGTGATTGAAGGGTGGGACTGGAGCAAGGGAGGTGTATTGCATAAGGCGGTGAGGGAAGCCTTCTGTAAGCTCCTAGAACATTGCAGATGTTAAATATTTGCTGAAACACAGTTTAGAAGAATCTCATTCAAAGCTGGGATTGCTAACAGAGGCTCGCTGACTCCAAAGTGCAGGGATCTCTGAACACCACCACGATGAAGCTCAATTGTTGATCATACAACAGTGGAATAAAATCACTTTATGAGCCGTGAGAGCTTGTTTGGAGGTTCTAGCAGGGAGGCACAGCTACTCGTATACCCTTGGTCAAAGACCAGTCCCCCTCTATTGGGGATGGTCGTCCCCTTCCACTGAGCATGCAGCTTCAGGAAGGAGTCACATGGAGCGGTGAGGGAGGAACGGGACACCGATTAATGGGGTGACAGATGTTGCAGCCAGGTCACCCTCACATCCAGAAAATCACTTTTTAAAAAGGTATCTATTCAAAGCAGAAAAGAGTAAGCAGCCTGGAGCTGAGCCTGAAGTTCTCTTATTAAAGGGCAAATCATAGGGTTTTGATTTTATTATCCTAAACTGGGGATATTAATCCTGCCACAGGTATAGCCTGGGACTCAGCAATGTAAAATTATCATCAGTTACTCTGGTACTCCTTCCATGAATAATGGTGCCTTAAAATAAGAAAACTCCATTATAAATTCCAGAAGTTACGTTAGTGCAGTTGCTGAAAATTTATTAAGATCTATTTGAGTAGCTGGCATGAAAATCACTGTGTCCTTAATATTTCTGAGTATGTTATGCTAACAGTACAATAGGGTAATTTCCACTGTAATTTTCATTATTTGCTCAGTTGTTTTGGCTCTCTTGGGATGAACATTTTGCAATGGGGTGGAGATTGTCATTGGCAGCACTTACCTGAAATGGATTTTTTTTTAAATGCCAATAGAGAGCTTGCATAATGACCAAGGTATCAATTACCCTCATAAATTTCCCTCTGCCCCATTTGTTTTACTACTGTCCATTTTATTTCTAATGGGGCATTTTAATTCTGTTTTGTGTCATACAATCACATGTCATATTTACAGATTGTATTTTGTAGAGCTATCTTGATAAAAAGGAGTCAGTAATGCTACTTAATGAATTGAATTTTTAAAATAAATCATCTATCAAGCTGGATTTTCTAAATAGCTTAAGTCACATGCCAGAAGTTCTCTACAAGGCTTTCATGTAAAGCAGTGCTGGCTTACAGGGAAAGAGTGACCCTCAGACTACATTTGCTGACTGCCTAGCTAGACTGCAAGATTACCAAATTGGACTCCTAAACTCCTTCCCTCATTGATTTTACTAATAATCTGATTCAGGATGTAGCCAAATTGAGCTACTTGCTTGTTGTTACTCCTTGAATCAGAATTTCCTCCATCTGTTTTTGTAGTTCGATGTAAATAACTGGCTTCAAAGCCCAATTTCCAGGTAACCACCCTTGGTTAAAACAGGTCAGCACCTTAGTTCTTGGTATTTTCTGTTTTGAGATTTTGCTCTGCAATCATGTTTCTCCTAGGAAATCTGAGTTATTTCCATCACCCTTACTATCGCAGTTGGAGCCTTGCTATCCATTTCATGTCCCAGCTAAACGCCAACTGCTTGCACTTCCAAGGGTTCCCTGCCACAGAACCCATGGCTACTCTGTGCTAAATATTTGGGACTGATTGATAATTTTTGGAACTGTGGTAATGACCATTTTACTGAGTTGTAAACAAAGAGAATGCTTCATTAAAATTATAATAAAGCAGAGACCTATGACTAAATTGACTACCAGACATTATTGATTTGGCTGCTATAGTGTGTTAAAACTTGCACATTTTGGACTTCAGCTTCTCTTCTTAGAGGAGTAACTAATACTGGACTAGCTCTCCTTCCATACCTAAAAAACAATTTGTAAAATGTTGGACAACTGGTAACACAGGAATGCGATCCGTGAGAGAAAAAGACAAAACATGGCAAACCCTCTGATCACTCCGGCTTTTTGACTAAAGGCAACTTTTAAACTGTGACACAAAAAGGGGAAAGCCAAAAAAAGAAATGGTCAGACTGCACTAAGAAGACAGAAATTGGAGTTCACGACTGCTGTTGAGTCAAACTGCATTTACAGAGAAGAGAGCTACATAGAGATGGAACTCTAGAAATCTGCACAGGATTACCTTGAGTCTTTGGCCAAATACAAAGCTGCACATATTTAGGGGAATACTTTTAAAGGTTAGGCAAAGAATAGCTGGGAACAGAATAACTCTAGGAGAACATGAAGGGCTGGGAGACAGTTGAGTACAGCCCACTCAGAGTGAAGAGATTCTGTTTAACTCCCCAATATTAATTAGAGACTCCAGGTATGACATGCTTTAGAAGTAGGTCCAATCTAATCCTACAGAAAAGGCTACTTCAGACCTACTTTAAACAAAGATAAGATGCTTTTCAAAAAGCAAGCAATTATGCAAGTAAATTAATTTCCTGCTAGAACAAAACTTAACACTCTTAAAAAAATCAGAACTCAATATTGTAATATCCATAACATCCAGCATGATTTTTAAAAAGCTAGATAAAAAGGTCCATATTAGCTAATAAATAGATAGCTAATCAAAATAGAACAAAACTTGACAAAAATGGTAGAATTATCATTTATTTAATATTCAATACTTAAAAATGAGTATTCTAAATGTATTTGTTCAATTTTTTTTTAAAAACATGAACATTGTGAACAGCAAATAGAAAACATCAATAGGGACCTTTCAATGAATATATGGAAATTAAAAAACACAACTCTGAAATAAAGAAAATGCTATAGATTAGACATCACAAAGAAAATGGCCACTGTACACTGGAAACTACACAAACAGAGTGGGGAAAAGGATGAAAAAAGGAAGAAATAAAAATAACAAGAAGTTCAGAGACCTGTGGGGCACTACTAATTGGATAGAAGTGGTCGATCCTAATTTTAATTGGAGTACTTAAAGAAGAGAAAGAGTGAGGGGGGATGCCAGACATATCTGAAGAGAAAATGCCTGAAAATTGTTCAAATTAAAGGAAAAACATAAACACATAGAAATGAAAAGTTTAGTAAACTCTGAGAAACACACACACACACACAAAATACACCACGGGCTATCATAAATTGATTGTTCAAAATCAATGAAGAAGAGATGATCTTAAAATCTGTCAAAGAAAAACATATAACAAATACATAAAGGGCACAAAAATCAACAACAACAAAACAACAGAACTGCCCCATTTGCATTATAAATAATATTAGCCAGGAGGCAACGGAATACCGTAAAGTGCTGAAAGAGAAAAGAAAGAAACTTTCAACATATGCTGTGAAAATATTGACAAAGGCACCAGAGAAACATAATGAGAAAATAAAAATCTTTCCAGTGAATGGTGCTGGAACAACTGGATATCAGTATGAAAGGGAAACTGACCTTCAATTTCTACTACACGCAATCCATGAAAAAAAGAGAAAAGGGATGGATTATAGGCCTAAACAAAGGTGAGCCTTCATGACTCTGGGTATTCAAAGCTTTCTTAGGACACAGAAATTAATAATCAATAAAGAAAAGGTTAATAAATTACATCTCATAAAAAATGAGAACCTCTCATTTTACCCAAAAAAGAAATTTTACCCAAAAAAGAAAACTACAAATAAATATTAAAATATTGATAATGATAAGGAGCTTAAATGTTTACTGATATCAGCATCTACTTTGAAATGTGTCAGGAAACAAGATGGATGGATCTACTGGCAGAAGAATGTACAGATATGTGCCAGGTAAAGATAACAAAATGTTAATGGTAAAAACCATGTAGGGCGTATGACTGCTCACTGTGTAATTTCTCAAAATCTTTCGTATATTTGAAAAGTTTCTTAGTAATGTTTTGAAATATAAAAATTCAAATGAAATAAGACATTTTCAGATCGAAACAAAACTGAGAGAATTTGTCACTAAATGGTGCTCATTAAAATACACCACTGAAAAACAAGCTGTCCTGCAACAGACTGGGAGAAGGCATTAGACAAACGTGTCTGACAAAGGACTAATACCCAGGACAGATGAAGAACTGCTACGGTTCAATAATAAAAGACAAACTATTTATAAAATGAACAAAATGTTTGAACAGTCATATCAAAAAAGACATACAGATGGCCAGTAAGCACATGAAGAAGTAAGTGCTCAGTATTTTGTGACATCAGGGAAATAGAGAATAAAACTACAATAAGATACCACCATATACTCACCATAATTGCCAAAACAAAGAAGGCTGACAACACCAAATCCTTAAGATGTGAATATGTTGACTGTGGAATATAGAATGATATAGCCACTTGGGAAAAAAAAAGGTCTAGCAGTTTCTAATAAAACTGTAATTCCACTCATGGATACTCATCCCAGAGAAGTAAAAACAGAAGTCCACTAAGAAACTTGGATAAGTATGTTCACAGAAGCTTTATTCAAAAGACCCCAAAACTGATAACAAACCAAATGTTTGCCACCCAAAGACTGAATAAATGTATCATTCTGCATTCTTAAACAAAACAAAAATAAAAACAAAACAAAACCACTCCATGGCAAACAAAAAATGGCCGATACACACAACAGCATGCATGAATATCAAGAACATTTGCTGAGTGAAAGTACACTTATACAATAGTGCATTCTGTATGGATCCATGAAGTTCTAGAATATAAAACAATAACCTATTCTAAAAAGGAAATAAAAACAGTTGTGTTGTTGGGGGAGGTGGGGGTAAAAGGAATTGACTTATAAGTGGAAGAATGTTATTCTCTGGTGATGGCAATACTCTATGTTTTAATAGAATATTAGGTAATGCATGTATATGCATTTCTCATTATTGAATGGTACACTTGAATTATGTAATTTGTTACTCTGTGCAAATTTTACCCAAAAAAGAAAACTACAAATATATATTAAAATATTGATAATGATAAGGAGCTTAAATGTTTACTGATATCAGCATCTACTTTGAAATGTGTCTGGAAACAAGATGGATGGATCTACTGGTAGAATGAACAGATGTGCCAAGCAAAGATAACAAAATGTTAATGGTAAAAACCAGGTAGGGTGTATGACTGCTCATGTGTAATTTCTCAAAATCTTTCATATGTTTGAAAACTTTCTTAGTAATGTTTTGAAATATAAAAATTAAAATGAAATAAGACATTTCCAGATTGAAACAAAACAGAGATTTTGTCACTAGCAGATGTACATCACCAGAAATATTAAATAGTTCTTCAGATTAAAATGTTACCAAGAATGGATAGTATCAGAAATAAAAGGTAAGCAAATAAATTTTTAAAAATGTATCAGTTCTTAACTTGTTAGAAGACAGTTATTTAAAGCCAAACTGTCACAGTATATTGTGGCACACTGTAATTCATGCAAAACCAAAATGTATTATAGCACAACACAAAGGATGGGAGGAAAGAAATGGAAATATGCTCTGATAAGTTTCTCATAAAATATGTAAAGTGAGCCGGGCGCAGTGGCTCAAGCCTGTAATCCCAACACTTTGGGAGGCCGAGGCGGGTGGATCACGAGGTCAAGAGATCGAGACCATCCTGGTCAACATGGTGAAACCCCGTCTCTACTAAAGATACAAAAAATTAGCTGGGCATGGTGGCGCGTGCCTGTAATCCCAGCTGCTCAGGAGGCTGAGGCAGGAGAATTGCCTGAACCCAGGAGGCGGAGGTTGCTGTGAGCTGAGATCGCGCCATTGCACTCCAGCCTGGGTAACAAGAGCGAAACTCCGTCTCAAAAAAAAAAAAAAAAAAAAAAAAAGTAAAGTGATTAATTCATGATAAATGGATAAGTTGAAGAAAAATATTATAAACTAGAGAGGAGACAAAACCAAACAAGCCTAAAACAAAGAGGAAGAGCTGAAAGTCCAAAAAAGGAGATAAAATACAATACAATGAAAATACCATTTAATCTAAAGGAGACAAAGAACAGATAAACAGGTAGACAGCCAGATGGTAAACTTAAAGACAGTAATAATAATTATGTCAAAGAGAAATGGATTAAACATTCAAGTTAAAAGGCAGAAATGATCAGATTGGATCCAATACCCAATAATATGCTGTAAATACATGATATATATTAAATATAAAATATAATCATAAAAGTATAAAGACACCAATAGGTAAAATTAAAAAATGGAAAAAACATAGCAATTATAAGAAAGCTGGAATGGCTACATTCATATTAGACACAGAGTATTAGCAGAAAAAAAAACAGACTTCATAATTTAAGAGTCAATTAATCAAAAAGATATATCAATTCTAAATAAGCCTGTACTAAATATTACAGTTCCAGAATACATGAAACAAATATTGGCCAAACTGAAGAGAGAATTGGAAAAATCCATATTATATGTAAAGATTGCAACACCATTCTCTCTTTCAATAACTGAATAACAAAGTATATTGGAAAATTCAGTAAAGATATTGAAGACATGAACAACACTGAGGCCAATTGTATTAGTTGACATTTACTGGACACCACACTCAAAAACTACAAAAGACCTGTCTTTTTCAAATGCATATCAAACATTTATCAAGTTAGGCAGTCTGCAAATACTTTCAAGTATAAATAAGCTTAAAAAAAATAAAATCATGCAAAGTATGTTCTTTGGTTACATCAGAATTAAATAAGAGATTAGAAATTAGAATCAAGTGCGTAGCACCATGGCAAAGCTCTCATTACCCATTCCCTCAGTTTTCACAGATACCCTGGAAAGTTGTACGTGAAGGATAAGAAAAGGAAGGCTTGTACCAGTTCATATACACAGCCAGCACTGAACCCAGAACTTGAACCCAGGTCTATCTAGAACCAAAACCTGTGTTTTTCCACTCTACAATATAGTTCTCTCAGGTAGTTCTAGGTTGGAGACAGCTGCTCCTAGATTTTTATCTTCCGTTCTAATTTTTTACATTACCTAAACTTAAATGACAATATGAAACATTACAAATAACTTTATCAAGAGTGAACATAAAGCCAACTCAAAAATGCAAATGAATTTTCATATATAATGTAGTAAAATGATCTGGAAAATTCCAAATGTGTGTAAATTAAGTAACAGATGTCTAAACAACCCTTAGGTCAAAAAGAAATGAAAAGAGAAATTAGAAAATATTGGTTGAGTGTGGTGGCTCACACCTGTAATCCCAGCACTTTGGGAGGCTGAAGCGGGCAGACCATGAGGTCAGGAGATTGAGACCAACCTGGCCGACATGGTGAAACTCCATCTCTACTAAAAATACAAAAAAATTAGCTGTATATGGTGGTGCACGCCTGTAGTCCCACTGAGGCAGGAGAATTGCTTGAACTCAGGAGGTGGAGGTTGCAGTGAGCCGAGATCGTGCCACTGCACTACAGCCTGGGTGACAGTGCAAGACTGCATCTCAAAAAAAAAAAAAAAAAAAAAAATTGAACTTAATTATAATAAAAATTCAACATTTCAACATTTGTTGGATTTAGTTAAAATAATCCTATGAGGAAAATTCATAGTTCAGAATACTGATACTGGAAAAGAAGAATTACTTAAAAATCAATGATACATCTTATATTTTAGGATGATTGACAAAAAAGAAAATGGAACACAGAGTATGCAAAAAGAGGGAAATAAGTATAAGAATAAAGTGAATAAAACACAAAATTCATAAACAGTAAAGTCAATAAAAATATGTTCATTGAAAAAATTAGCAAAATTGGAAAACTCTTATGATTGATAAAGAACAAAAAAAGGCAAAACACAAATTACTAATATCAGGAGTGACAGTGGAGCATCAGTAAAAATCCTACAGACATTAAATAATAATAGGAAATAATCTAAAGAAAAGTATGCCAATAATGTGACAACTTAGATGAAATGGAAAAAAATGCCTTAAACCAAAAATGCCACAAAATGAAACAGAAAATCTGAATAACTAAAAAGGACACTGAATTCATAATTAAAAGCTTTCCCAAAAATAAAGCAACAGGCCCAGATAATTATATGAGTAATTTGTTTGAGCAATAAATAATACCAGTTTTACTCACAGGTTTTCATATAGTCACAAAAGAGGGAACATTATCCAGCTTATGTAATGAGACAAGCCTAACAGGAACATTAGTCAAAGCATTACAAGAAAAAAGTACTACAAACCAATATTCTTCATGAACAAAGGTATGAACAAAATTTGGTGAAACCCCATCTCTATTTATAAAAATACAAAAATGCACAAAAAAAATTAGCAGATGTGGTGGCAGGCACCTGTAATCACAACTACTCGGGAGGCTGAAGCAGGAGACTCAGAATCTTTGAACCTGGGAGGTGGAGGTGCAGTGAGCTGAGATCTCGCCACTGCACTCCAGCCTGGGCAACAAAAGCAAAACTCTGTCTCAAAAAAAAAAAAAAAAAAAAAATTCTTAACATGAACAAAAATCTGTGACAAAATATTGGCAAATAAAATCCAGTAATATATAAAAATGACAATAAATCATGATAATACAAGGGTTTATTCTGAACATGCAATTTCAAAATCATTAAGTATAAATCATCACACTGACAGATTGAAAAAGAAAAACCATATGATCTCAATAGATCCGGGTAAGAATTCAATAAAACTCAACACACTCATTAAAAAAAAAAAAAAACTCAGCAAACTAAAAATGAAAAGTTAATTGCTCATGAAAATAAAGGTCACTTACAAAAAAATCCTACAAATAACATCACAATATATAAAAACTGATTGCTTGCCCTCTAAATTTGGAAACAACACAAAGATGGCTACTCTCATAACTTCTATAGAACATTGAAAAGTTATTAAAGATATGAAATTTAGAAAGGAAGAAGTAAAAATCTGTTTTTTTAAATGGGTGACACAATCAAGCATATGGAAAATCCTAAGAAACGAAACAAACACCACCCTAATATTCAAAAGACCAAGATCAATATATAAAAATTAATTGCATTTTTAATGAACAACTGGAAAATAAAAATTTAAAAAGTACTACAACAGGCTGGGCATGGTGACTGAGGCCTGTAATCCCAGCACTTTGGGAGGCTGAGGTGGGCGGGTCACCCGAGGTCAGGAGTTCAAGACAAGCCTAGCCAACATGGTGAAACCCAGTCTCTTCTAAAATTATAAAAATTAGCTGGGTGTGGTGGTGGGCACCTGTAATTCCAGCTACTCTGGAGGCTGAGGCAAGAGAATCACTTGAACCTGGAAGCTGGAGGTTGCAGTGAACCCAGATCACGACACTGCACTCCAGCCTGAGTGACAATAAGATTCTGTCTCAAAAATAAATAAATAAATAAAAAGTACTATTACAATAGCACCAAAAACAAAATATTTAGGCACACATTTAACAATATATATGCAAGACCTATACACTCAAATCTAAAAAAAAAAAAAATGCTAAAAAAATTAAGATCTAAATAAATGGAGAGATGTATTGTGTTAACAGATTGGAAAACTCAGTATTGTTAAGATTTCAACTTTCCCAGACTGATTTATAAATTAAATACAATCCCAATCAAAATCTCACCATCTCGGCTCCTGCAAACTTCACCTCCCAGGTTCAAGCGATTCTCCTGCCTCAGCTTCTTGAGTAGTTGGGATTACAGGTACCTGCCACTAAGCTCAGCTTTTTTTTTTTTTGTATTTTTAGTAGAGATGGGGTTTCACCATGTTAGCCAGGAATCAAACTCCTGAATCAAACACCTCGTGATTCACATGCCTTGGCTTCCCAAAGTGCTGGGATTATAGGCGTATTCATTTGACAATAAGTTATTAATTTAGGTCACCTTCCATAATTGTTCTCCAGGATATATGCGTCAGAAGACAATCCCCACAAAAAGCTCCATACTTAGGAAATAAGGAGTCAAATACATATGAAAACATCCTGCCACTATAATTCAATTTCCTGCAGATATTTCTATCAAATATTCACATATTAAATACTCTAATGGGTCCTAACTAAAGTAATTGATTGATTTTGCTTACTCCAGACACGAATGACACTTATTTGACTATAAAAGCCTTTGTCAAATAACACTTATGAAAATCTTATGGAAATAATGAGTTAATATTTATTGAGCATTTAATATATAGGTATATATGCCAATAACTGCTCTGAGCACTTTAAAACAAGCTTATGAGGTAGTGGTATTATTGTGCCTACTTTAAATATAAAGAAATTGAGGCTCAGAGATATTTACTTTTCACATGTAGAAATGAGATTTTCAGCACAGGTGTTCTGACTCCAGAGTATAATTATGCAATGCAGGAGAATCCTGATTCTTAGCAGTGTTCCTGAGAACGCGATTTGGGAAACTACCTTACATCATGTACTTCAGTCTTTCCTTTTCACCCTGGCTTCTGAGGAGCAGAAGCAATGAATTACCTTGAATCAATCCACTAATACTTCATAAGAGGCATATACATGTCAGGCCTTTGCTCTTTCAATTATAATGAAAGGTTGACGTGAATCCTATTTTTCATCAGCTTTAAAAAAGCATTAAATCTCATTGCAAAATGTAACAATTATGTGCTATTTTTTTCACTTTTGAATAAATAATAAACACTCTGTCAGACACTAGGAGCCAGGATGATTCTGAATGACCTGATTGCATGTGTAACAAGTCATCATTATTTTTCTCAAGACCATTAAAAACATCCTTGAAGGGATTTTCTGGGATTCTGTGTTAGGTGAGAGACACAAAGAAAATTTTAGACACAGTATGTTTTATGAGCAGCACTTTTCACAAGAAGGCTTTATAATTTTCATTTATTGTAGAATAAAATAGTCATATCCACACAGAAATCATGTTTGTATCATTTAAAATAATTTAAATGATTTTTATTTTAGCAATTGTGGAAACTGATATATTATAAACCTGCTTAAATATTGATACAAAATATTTAAAATGATAGTATTATAATTATTTATTTTTTCTGAGGATAAACATTTAATACCTTAATTGCATACAATTAGATGGTTGCTATTAATAATGTTTCACAATTACAGATAATGCTTCTAAGAATATTAAAAGATATATAATTCTCTTTCTGTTATTTGTTCAGGAAAAATTCCAAATGTATTAGGTCAGATGACGCAATCTTTTTTATGACTCTTGAACTCTGCCATGAATGATTTTTAAGAGGGTATTAATAATTCAATATGTGGCTCTAACACCTTTTTTTCTTCTCTGGCTATATATATATATATATAAAGCATGTGTGTCTGTGTGTGTATTTTATTGAACTTTAGGTTCTGGGGTACATGTGAAGAACATGCAGGATTGTTGTATAGGTGCATACATGGCAATGTGGTTTGCTGCCTCCATCCCCATCACCTATATCTGGCATTTCTCTCCATGTTATCCCTCCCCAACTCCCTACCTCCTGCTGTCTCTCCCCTAGTCCCTCCCAACAGACCCCAGTGTGTGATGCTCCCCTCCCTGCGTCCATGTGTTCTCATTGTTCAACACCCACCTATGAGTGAGAACATGCGGTGTTTGATTTTCTGTTCTTGTGTCAGTTTGCTAATAATGATGGTTTCCAGGTTCATCCATGTTCCTACAAAGGACACGAACTCATCATTTGTGGCTGCATAGTATTCCATGGCGTATATGTGCCAAATTTTCCCTGTCCAGTCTATAATCGATGGGCATTTGGATTGGTTCCAGGTCTTTGCTATTGTAAACAGTACCACAATGAACATATGTGTGCATGTGTCTTTATAACAGAATGATTTATAATCTTTTGGATATATACCCAGGAATGGGATTGCTGGGTTAAATGGAATTGCTATTTCTAGGTCCTTGAGGAAGTGCCACACTGTCTTCCACAATGGTTGAACTAATTTACACTCCCACCAACAGTGTAAAAGTGTTCCTATTTCTCTACATCCTCTCCAGCATCTGTTGTCTCCAGATTTTGTAATGATCGCCATTCTAACTGGTGTGGGATGGTATCTCTCAACATAGTTTTGATTTGCATTTCTCCAATGACCAGTGATGATGGGCATCTTTTCATATGTTTGTTGGCCTCATATATGTCTCCTTTTGAAAAGTGTCTGTTCATATCCTTTGCCCACTTTGGGATGGGTTTGTTTGTTTTTTTCTTGTAAATCTGTTTTGGTTCTTTGTAGATTCTGGATATTAGCCCTTTGTCAGATGAGTAGATTGTAAAATTTTTTTCCCATTATGTTGGTTGCTGGTTCTCTAATGATTCTTTCTTTTGCTGTGCAGAAGCTCTTAAGTTTAATTAGGTCACATTTGTCTATTCTGGCTTTTGTTGCCAATGCATTTGGTGTTTTAGTCATGAAGTCCTTGCCTATGCCTATGTCCTGAATGGTTTTGCCTAGGTTTTCTTCTAGGGTTTTTATGGTGTTAGGTCTTATATTTAAGTCTTTAATCCATCTGGAGTTAATTTTAGTGTAAGGTGTTATGAAGGGGTTCAATTTCTGCTTTCTGTACATGGCTAGGAGAACTACAAACCACTGCTCAAGGAAGTAAGAGAGGACACAAACAGATGAAAAACATTCCATGCTCATGGTTAGGAAAAATGAAAGTTGTGAAAATGGCCATACTGTCCAAAGTAATTTATAGATTCAATGCTATCCCCGTCAAGCTGCCTATGACTCTCTTCACAGATCTGGAAAAAAAAACCCTTAAACTTCATGTGGAACCAAGAGAGAGCCCACATAGCCAAGTCAATTCTACCACTTTTTTATATCATTGGTAGCCTTAAATATTTTATTTGTTTTTAATTTTTCATAATTGTACAGACACAAAATTGTGTCTTATTGTAATCATGTGGATTTTTCAAGCTATATTTGGGCATTAAGGTACTAACAATATCAGAAATAATATTTTGAGTATCTTTACATCGATAGGAACTTTCATATTTTTCATTTAACTTTGATTTATTACTGTGAGTTAGATGCCGCTGGGCTAGGTGCTAGAGCTCTCTTGTTCTCAATCTCTCCTTTTGTCCTTATTCATCACACTGTTACATTTGGAGTTCAGACAGTCATCTCTGAGTGCAGCTATTACCTTTCTGCTTCACCTTGGCTGCTTTGGCAACTTCGCCTTTGGTGCTTCTAGCATGACACACATAGTTGCGCTTGAGATCCTCAGAGGAAACTTTCTTGATGCTCAAAATCTGAGTTCTTGTTTCATCTTCCGTTCTACTGTGACTTATACTAGACATAGAGGGAAGAAAATCAAAGCATTTGAGAACGACTGGAGAGCTACGGACGATGTATGAATCAGACAAGTAAGCAACCACAGACCCCACAACAGGCTAGGGTGAGGGAGGCTGATAAACTGAGCTGCCAGTCATGCAGCGATTACAAAGGATTAATGGTAGGATTCTAATACTATACTATACCATCTATACCGCACACCACCCCATTGTCCAGACTGAATCCCAAAACTGGCTTCTTTTTATAGATCTCTCTTCAAAACAAAATGTTTCTTTTACTTAAACTTCTGAGGAAGAATGCTGTATCAGTTTAGAGAGAAGCTTCTGGGGCTAGGTTCATTTGAGTTTTTATCCAGGATTTGTCAATTTCTGGCTATATATTTTGGGTGAGATAACTAATCTTTCCATGTCTTAGATTCCTCTTTTGGAAAAGAGGAAAGTTGTAATGCCCACACAGTGCCTTATATGTGTTAATTTATTCAGGAATTCTGAAGACTGTATATGCTAATGCATGAATATTAGAATAATGCTTAATAAATATTCATGTAGGCCGTTATTGTTATCCCATTGGAATGGGTGATGCATTTCAGTGATTCCCAAAGCATGCATTCTGAAGACAGGTAGAATATTTTGGTCAGAAATCTGAAGTCTCCCGGTTAAATCCTAACATATAAAAAGGGGAAGCAGTTATGAACAAATAAACTTTGTAAAAATAAATATATCCAACTCTCAGCGAATCAGAGATCAAATGTTACGGGTCTCAGATCAAAATTTAAAATCCCTTTGAACTCCTTTGCTCATCGTGTTGAAAAATCTCTCTGCTGCAGCTGACTGCCATGTAGGTTCTCTTTTTGATTAGGCTTACTGTCAGGTATGAGAATTTGGTTAAGGGCTCTGATTGGTTTAAGTTAAGCTTAAGCTTAACTCCACTGCTATCCTATGAACACTGCGTAAGTTTCAATAGCAGCAAAGTGGAACAACTTCACTTCCCTTATTATTTATTCATTATTATTATGAGAATGGGCTGCAAGGTGTTAAAAACTCCTAAAAAGATCAATAATTCTCCCTGTGAGCCTCCAGCCACATTACTTTGTCATGTAGCTGACCAGCTGCAAATTTTTAATTGATACAGTGAACCAATTCCCATTTGGTTATGGTATGCTTCATTTACTGTGGAATTTTCTGTCTTCAAAGATTCACACTTTCCCCTTTGCCAACCCCCCTAAATAGTCAGGTTTATTTAGGAATAAAATGTTATTTTATTTTAAAAGCGGGTTATATTACTACCGATCTACCTTTAAAATAAAATTTCAAGTACACAAATATATTTAGTTAATATTAAAAAAATAACTAATTATAATGTAACTATAGGTTATGTGAGTTAAGAAAGAGGAGGAGAGAGGAAATGCATGCTCACTGAAATGCAAAAAAACAAAACCTAATTACCTGAGACAAAATTACATAGGCCCAGACACTAGGATCAAGAAAAGGAAAAACACAACTACACTGATAGGTTTCCAAATATCCACAGCCCTCAACTGTGGCCTTTTTATTCATGTAAGATATGTATTCCCTCTGCTTTCATGTGGGTAACATAAATGTGTGAATCTTACTGGGCTTAAGGCAATAAGACGCATGCCCTGTGGACAATCTGATGAAGATGCTCAGCCTCAGAACATTTTAATTCAATTCTCTACTGGTCATCAGGCAGCATCTGTTCCTTGCAGTCCAGTAACGCGAGTTGGGGATGCAGCCACCAAAAATTTGAAAATCTTGTCGACTTTTGTTAGTGACAGGGAGAAATGAGAATATTTATTTCCGTTGACTAGAACAGACATCGGATATCATTAGGTTGAGAAACAAAGGTTAGTCACTCCCTTGCCTGCCCCCATCGATACCTTTCGTTAATGGTTACATCAATAGTGATGTCATCGGGTTTTTTTCCATCAATGGTCCACCAAACCTCATTGCGAGAATCCATCAGAAAACTAAAATAGACTGTACAGGGGATGAGTAGCTCCTCCCCTGAAAAAAACAAAAAAACAAAAAAACAAAGACGAAGTTAACCCATCAGTGTTTATCCTTCACGTGGCTATATTGGTTCTACTTTCTGGCTAATGAGAAGCTATCAGTTATGTGTACCTGAAACTCTGCATAAGAGTAATTTTCTCGTTGACTCCAACTAGAAAATGAAGGTAATGAACCATACTTCATTTCAAAAGAAACAAACAAAACCAAATAAAGAAGGCCATCAACTTTGTATGAAACTACCAAAGTGGCCAATTTTAATATAATCTAAATACATTCTAAAATGATGATATTTGTTTACTAGTCTCTGACTTCTTTAAACAAAAAAAGGTGTGGTGTCTCATACCTGTAATCCTAGCACTTTGGGATACCGAGATGGGTGGATCACTTGTGGTCAGGAGTTTGAGACCAGCCTGGTCAACATGGTGAAACCCTGTCTCTACTAAAACTACAAAAATTAGTCAGGCATGGTGACACATGCCTGTAATCCCAGCTAGTTGGCAGGCTGAAGCAGGAGAACTGCTTGAACCTAGGAGGTCGAGATTGCAGTGAGCGGAGATTGTGCCACTGCACTACAATCTGGCAATAGAGTAAGAATCCTACTCAAAAAAATAAAAAGTCTCTGACAATATCCTTTTTAGCCCTAGACCTCCATAGACTGCTCTTCTCCTTTGTTATTTTCCTCATGAAGGGTAACTAAGGATGGGTTCTCCGTATCTTCCGTCCTTGACTAGGAAAGATGGGGAAATACCATCACACAGAGATCTGGGTGAAGAGGCTCATCTTGAAATGTTCAAGCTCTCAGGGTGCATTCAATAAATTTTAAGGTAAGTTAAAACTAGAAAACTCTACGCTAGCCTTCTGAGATGGAACATGAGCTTAGGGAGATCCGTAGGCAGAAAACAGCAGTAACAGCAGCAACAGCAGCCGAAACATACTTACTAAGAACTTTGTACAAGTTATCGTGCTAAATATTTATACTTATTAATGTTCTTATTTAATCTTATAAAAGCACTGTAAGGTATTTTGTTTTAAAAATCTATGTCTAACAAATGTAAAAATTGAAGCTTAAGGATGCTAAATGATCTTCCTAGGTTAAATCATTAAGTAAAGGGCCAGGATTTGACCTAGACTGACCTTCTCTCCCAGTTTGCCCAGAACAGTTCTGCTTTCTGCCTGCTTTCCTGGTTACCTATATTAATAGGTAGTGGCTATGTTTACTCACAGAAAGTGTCCTGGTCGCCCGCATTTGAACTTAGGCTTGTCTGAATGAGTGGCCATACTCTATCTGCCCTCCCAATGCAACTGTTCTTAGGTTTTCCTCTCCAGTTTTCCCTATCTGTATGTCACTAAGAAGATAAAGGAGACATGGATTCAACAGTCTTTCTGTAGCATAATTTTACAGGTAGAGAAATAGATTTATGTTAGTAATAAGGGTTTACCCTGACAGCAGGAAGAGTATTCATATGAATATATGAAGCCATAACTAATTCTAGGAAATTCAGCCTTTTAGCGTGTTCTCTGTGTTTCACAAAGCAAGTCATATTTTCAAGCTTGTCTTAACTTTTTTGGTATTGTTCTCCATCTATGCTGATCACTATTATCTTTTTTCTTGAGAGTAAAATCAAATTTCTATGTCAACATATATAACACAAGAGCACTGTATCTTTATTATTGTTTGTTGCTATAAATTATTCATACCAGAAAAAATGTCATATTTAAAATTCTCAAAATAACTTTGGCACAGGTCAAATCTCATTTTGTTAAGTCCCTGAGCTCTCTCTCTTTTTTTTTTTTTGCATCAGCCTCTTCCCTAGCCACCCTAGCCCCCTTGCTCCAGAATGCTTTGCTGCCTGCCCTGATGTCAGAGCTACTTTTACTCCTACTCATGTTAATTTTAGAGAAACATTTAATGTTACAGCCTTTCTTGCCAACTGTGCTCTGCAGAAACCATGCAGCTTTTCTGACACGAAGACTTACTGCCCCTGCTCCAAAAAGAACTCCATACATTTTTTTCTGAGGCTTATTGACAAGAGGAACCAAATAGAAATAATAAGGATACACAAAATGTTCCCTAAGATTGCCTATCATGGTCAGTGTTTTAAGCTTTGTGCCTCAGGTGCTCATCCAAACACTGGATGGCAAAGAGGTCCACATCCATGTTCCACATCCATGTTAAACTGTCTGGCAAACAAATGGTGCTTGTGCAGCCACCAGTTCAAGTCATCAGCTGCAAAAATACACAGCGAGCACATGAGGCCCCAATGCAGTGTGGGTAGGAGCACCCTCAGAAACATCACACTCAAGTTACTGCCACTTGACCAGTCTAGCAACTGCATGCAAGTCAGATAAGTTGTGCTTATAGCTTAAGGCAAGTGAGCTGAAGACTTCAGGGATATCCTGAGATATCCCGGAGATACTCATTGGGGCTGTATGTCTCTTGCATCCATTCCACAGACTTCTTGATTTTTTTTCATTCTGTGGTATATCCCACATACTCTCTACTGACCACAAAACAGGTACTGCCTGAAAAAAGAGGTGTTTCAAGTGGAGGATCCATTTCGACAGTCCCCGTGTCTGTGAGCTTCCCATTAACAACTATATACTGCTTTCTCCACCTTTCTTTTTATTCAATGGCATCCTCTGAGTTGTTTTCACCCATTAACAACTATTATCTTTAGCACATTTGAGACAGATGCTCTTTATACCTCTGTGAAAGCTGTCAGAGTCAAAATAGAGTCACTTGTGCCACATTCTAACGAAAAAAAGTTGAAAGGTTATATAAAAGGGACCTCTCAAACACACGGACCTATTATAAAAACTAGTACAAGGACTCTGAGATCCACTATATTGCACAAAGGCCAGCACGATCCTTACACAAATAATGTTTCTGTGAGGAGGTCCGAGCACCAATTGCCAGTCAAGCTTGGACTGATGTTACCCTGTTACTGATTCTTATAACCAAGAATAATTATTTCAGAACAACTTATGTAATCTTCCTCACTATGCCTTTCAAACTGTTACATTCCTATGCTTCTTGGGTATGACTATGATCCCAACATGGGATGCCATAGCATGCATATTCTTGGATTGCTATCTGCAATTCATTCCTGAATAAATCCTTTTCTTTTGGAGAGCTATTATCTTTGCTGTTATGTGGATTTATTGTAAGTGATACCACATAGAAAATAATAAAATTTTCTTAGTTTCCTATTCACTGAACTATGGGACGCTTTGAGTCAAAAGAACAACATGGGGGCGAGGTGGCTCATGCCTGTGATCCCAGCACTTTGGGAGGCCAAGGAGGGTGGATTATGAGCTCAAGAGATCAAGACTATCCTGACCAACATGGTGAAACCCCGTCTTTACTAAAAACACCTTAATTAGCTGGGTATGGTAGTGCACACCTGTAATCCCAGCTACTGGGGAAGCTGAAGCAGGAGAATTACTTGAACCTGGGAGGTGGAGGTTGCAGTGAGCCAAGATCGCACCACTGCATTCCGGCCCGAGAACAGAGCAAGACACTGTCTTAAAAAAATTAAAGAATAACATGTTATCTGTTCTTTTGTCAGTTAGTTATAAATTATTTTTGTCTAGAATAAAAAATTATGAAAACTAAAAGAGGAACAGTAAGCATTTAATAGTGTTCTCAAACAATGTCTACTAGTTTTTTCAGTTGTTACCTATTATATTCACAGTCTTGCCTCCAAGATTCACTACTGACCTTTCATAGCGGAGTAGGAGCTTGAAGGCTATTTGAATCTTGTGCTCATGTTGCAACTTTGGCAAACCAAAGCCCTGTGCAAGCTAAAGTTTGCATCAAACAGAAATCTCTCATCAGCAGAGTAAGATGGCTAGCAGTGTGAGAGGGGAGCAGACACCAAGAGTGAAGCAAAAAATTCTTGAGTTGCCCATGAGATCAGTGAAGTAACTGTTCTCAAGAGCTGCCTTGGTTTCTGGCATTTCCGTTTGCAATTCATGTGTTTCTTTACAACAGTCATCTATTTTCTGCATTAACTTAAATGACATCTCATTGCTTGTAATTAAGAGAATCTAAGTGAAATTCAGAGACACAGCTGTAATTACCTGGTTCTTTTTCATAGACCACATGATCATTAGGTGAATGGATCACAGGGGGGCCTGCATTTTTTGGAGAGCCTGTGGTAGAGGAAATGAAAAAGGGAGATGATGTTAAATTACACAGCCTTATTCAAAAATCTGCTCTTCTCTGAACCTGGCCTAACTTCCTGGCATAGTTTGTCAATTGTTTTAGAGAAGGCCTATAGTGCAATATATACTCAATTACTATATTTCATTCATTTAAAACAAGCAAAGTATGAAATAAAGGAAATACAGATTTGATGTCTACCCCTAGTTCTCGACATGGGCTCCTAAAACCCTTATGATATTCTGTGAGATAGGGGTAACAGGAGCATCTTTCATTTTAATTTTGTTCTTAGTCCCAAATTCTTAATACAAGAGCTTCTGAGACCTTTGGAATCTCTAGAGTAATGTGTATCTTTTTATATGCTAATGAGATGACTGGTGACTAGGGTTCCTATATAGCTTCTGGATGACTGCTAGTAGCCAGAAAGATTATAGATTATTAAACTCAGTCTCCAGCTTTTACCCATTACTGGAAGTTTGAGAGTGTGGCTGAAATTTCTAGTCCTTTTATTTAATAATGCCTATGTGATGGAACCTGCATAAAAACCCAAAACAGTGAGGTTTGGAGGGCTTCTGGGCTAGTGAGGACATCCACAACTGGGAGGGTGCAGCCCTGAACTCAGGACCCTTCTAGACCTCACCCTATGTATTGCTTCATCTGGATGTTCATTTGAATCCTTTATAATATCTTCTATAATAACCCAGTAAGTGTAAGTAAAAGGTTTTCCTGAGTTTTGTGAGCCATTACAGCAAATCACAGAACCTGAGGAGGAAGTGGTAGGAATCCTCAGTTTGTAGCCAACTCAGACAGAACTGTGGGTAACCTGGGAACCCACTGCTTGTGACTGGAATCTAAAGTAGGGGGTGGGGCAGTCTTGTAGGAACGAGCCCTTTACCTGTGGGGTCTGTGCTAACTCCGGATAGCTGGTGTCAAATTGAATTAACATGTAGGACATACAGTTAATGTCTTTAGAAAAGGTGAGAATTACTTGGTGCAGAAAAGTCACACATTTTGAGCATAAAAAAAATAGCTTGTACTTTCCAAAGAAACAAATAAAATATACTAAGTAGCCTCCATGTTTCAGGTCAGATTGCTTAACCAGTGTTGCTTTTCAAAGCTTACATGAGATAGATGTCTTATGCTGTATAATAACTGATTGCTTTCATGCCTTAATCAGTTGTTTCTTCTCTCTACATTTCTTCACATTACCCAGAGTATCTAGTATGGAACCTGGTTAAGTATTACATTAATGAGTAAATAGATGGAAAATTCACAGTCATGATGTTAAGTTTGGCACATTACTCTACTTGATGACTCTTGAATTCAATATTCATTCAGTTGAATATTCATTTATGAGATTGCTGCCCTTTATAATATTTAATACTCCAAAACTTAAAAAAAATAACACATTGAATAGAGTTGTTAGTGTTATCTTCCAAAGTATGGGCTCCAAAGATTTAATAACCAAGTTCTAATGCTGATTTGGTCATATACTAACCATATAAATATAAGTATGCAAAAGCAAGGTTACTTGATTTTTCCTAATTTTTGAAAAGCTAAGTTTTTGTAACTCTAAAATGAGGATAATTAAAACTCACATCACAGTTTCATTATGAGAAATAAACTAAGTAATATTTATTAATGAAATGCTACTGGTATATAATAAATACTCAATACTTCACAGCTTTGAAACAACAAATTGCATTGCTTTTAAGTTGAGAAAGTAACTCCCAATGCCCAGATGTGTCTGTCAATTTTTATATCTATTAATCACAATGCCCAGGTATGGTTATTCCCAGTTTCCCCAAAATGCGTACATTTAAGTACATATATTAGAAGCAACTGCCAAGGTGAATACAAGGTGAATATAAGGTTATATACTTTTAGAATTCAGTCTGTTTTTTTCTTATGAATTAATCCCTGGCTAAGCATCATTTAGAAAGTAAGCAGAAAAAGAAGAGAAGTGATTACAACATTGCTTGAATACTATGTGACCTATATTGAAGCCTTTTTGTAGGTAACTTACACTCAATCTGACGTCAGACCATTAGAAAAAGCCCTGAACATAGACATGGGATTTAGAATTACTTCTTCAAGTTACTCACTGAGTGTCTCTAAACAGGTTACTTCCTGTCAGCCAGCCTAATGTTTCCATCTATTAAAAGACAGGATACGACAAAATATTACCCAGTTATGCCATCTTTTTTAATACAGTGGACACAGTGGAATCTAGGGCTCATCCCCAAAAGCCACATATCCACACCATTTTTCTTTACTTCTGGGTTTGCTACGAGTTTGTCAAGTCTGTCTAGGAACGGCCGTTTCTTACCCCGATTCTCTTACTGCAAAATAATGGTTGAACATTATTGCCAGCAAATACCTTCAGCAATAGCTACGGCAGTCTCAGTATATAGAATCACAGAGTTTACTTAATCCACGTAAAACACTCTTTTGACAAAAATGTTACCTACCGTTCACTGATTCCTTACTGCTTGCCTAAAACTGTATTAACACAATAAGGATATTATTTCTAATATTCTTAATCAATTTTAGTTGTAGAGTACAGATAAAGACACAGACCTGGTTCAAAGTCATGTTTCTAATAAGTGGCGGTGATAAAATCTGAACACAGATCTGTCTGGTACTTCCTTCCCTCCCCAAACTACCTTTACTTCATTCATTCATTCGCATATTCATTCAGTTGACCCAGAGTTACTGAACGCTTACTATGTGCATGGAATGGTTGAAGGCTCTAGAGACAGTGCTGTAAACAAAAAATATGAATCTCTTTTCTTATACTATTTACGTACTAGTGTGTAAAAAACTATTAAAAACCATAATAAGATGATCACATACTTGTTATGTGTTCTGGATACTGATCATGCTTACCTACTATCTTTACAGTCAGAGTCCTGGTGAGATGAAATGTACGTCCATTTTCTGGATATGTAACAACACATGTGTAATTTCCATTATTTGAAATTAAGGCAATGAGAAAACTCAAGTTCATACCTTCAGGTACTACATTATGAAAATTCTGTATTTTATTACAGCCCTAGAAAAAGTAAAAAAATAAAATTTTACTTTTCAGATACATACATAGAAAATATACAAACAGCACATGCACATTCACATCTAATTTTGCACAGGACACCTAAATATCCATGCGGCAGTTTTAATAAAACTATTTTGGTCAAGTATTTGATAAGATTTCTGCAAAGAATAAACGAAATACAGGTCATTATCTTTTCTGTTCATGAGAAATTAAAATTCTAAACTATAGTGTGACTTTAAAAACACAGGCTTCCTGTCTCAGGATCAAATTCTGGGCATCCTATGTTGAGAGTAAAGCAAAGTTACAGTTTTGAAATAATGACTAAGGATTTAGTAAGCAATTTCTTTTTATTTTCGTAATATTTCTTCACTGATTATATTAATTTGGGAATCCAGTCATTCTGTCTGATAATCCAGGCCTAAATTTAGATGTTTGATTTTGGCATTTTTAATCGCCCTGTTGTTTCCCTGATCAGATATTTCCAAACTGTTTTGTGTTTTTCTTTTACTTTATACCTTTTTTTTTTTTTTGAGATGGAATCCTGCTCTGTCACCCAGGCTGGAGTGCAGTGGTGGTATCTCAGCTCACTGCAACCCCCACCTCCAGGGTTCAAGCAATTCTCCTGCCTCAGCCTCCTGAGTATCTGAGACTATAGTTACATGTCACCATGCCTGGCTAATTTTTGTATTTTTCATAGAGAAGGGGCTTCACCATGGTGTCCAGGCTGGTCTTGAACACTTGACCTCGTGATCTACCTGCCTCAGCCTCCCAAACTGCTGAGATTACAGGCATGAGCCACTG
Source organism: Callithrix jacchus (assembly GCF_049354715.1). NCBI lineage: Eukaryota > Metazoa > Chordata > Mammalia > Primates > Cebidae > Callithrix > Callithrix jacchus. Next base: position 19,565,375 of record NC_133516.1, on the reverse strand, counting down.
ACTTTATCCCATTTTTATAATTGAGTATCACAGATTTCAGAATCTAAAAACAAAATATCTTTATGGGCCTTATCAAGACCTAGGAATGTATTTCTACTTCTAATTCACATTTTCATGTAACTGTTGGCATTTAAAGTTGTGACATTGAACTATCTCATTCAACATAACTAGAGTCCTATTTCAAATTCTCAGTCTCCCTATTTGGCTAAATTATTACTTTTTGCAATTTTTGAGAAAAAAATCAATACATCATCTGTGACAAAGATATATGTTGAACATTTACTTTTAGAAAAGCTTTTGTTTTTGTTTTAAATATCAGTAAGTCACCTATGACAAAAAGATTAGGTTATCTCTAAGGCTTTTTACATCTTTAAATTTCTGGGAGTCTACTACTTGCCTGTAATTTCAATTTTTTATATTCACACATTTCATCTTTAATATTTGTATGATTAAGGTTTTCTTTAACTCCTGGAGCATGTATTTTGAAATATGACACTTATGCAGAGGCACATTTTGTAATGCTTTGTCACAGGAAATGCTTATTTTAAGAACAGCATTGAACTTCCATTTCATGGAAAAGATCATCAAGAGGAAGCTGCTATAAGGTCGGGTAACGTATTTTTTCAGTGCAGCTTCTCCTGTAAGATAAGTAATACTTCTAGGCACTGTCACATCAGCAAACGATTTCAGTATCCTTAGGTTACCACAAAGGATAAGGTCTCAAAGGCCTGTATTCTTATAAGTTTATGTCAGATTTGGTTTGAATTGAGTTTACAGTATCAATAGAACTCTTTTATTTTTGTGATACTTTTCATTTAAACAGTTCAAAGGTATTTTCCCCTCATTTGTTAGCTCAGCTGTTCTTAAATCCCTGTGAAGTAGACAGATCAAACTAAACATGCTGTAGTTTTACAGACAGAAAAAAATGAGACAGATATTCTAGGTAACACAGTGGAGAGCTGAAATTCAGTTTTTCAGACAGCTGAATAACAGTCTTTCCCTAGCTTCTTAACTAAGAACGAACACCCCTCCTCAGCAATGAGTTGAGTCTATAAAAATTATACTAAGACATGCACTTAACATGTGCTCTGCCTCATCTCATCCTTATTCCAAACATGTCAAGTTTGTAATGCTTTTACCTCCATTTTATAGATGAATGAACAAAGCCTAGAAAAGTTAAGTAACTGTCAACGTCACACCATAGACGGTGTTAAAGCTGCTATTTGAATTCGGTTTTACTTGTTTCAAAGTCCTTGCTTTTAATTTCACCTGATACTGTCTCTTCATTCTATACAGTAGCCTTGAACCTGTGCTATGCCTGGAGCCAGCCCAAGTGAAAAATGTGACGTGGTTCTATCCCTTAAACCATTGATTCCTGCAATCAGTGGTAAACTGAAGAAGCCCACTTTTGAGGATGAGAAGTCAATTATTATTATTGAACTTGTCAACAGTATTTCTTTAAGAATGTGATGAAAGAAACTTTTTATAGCTGTTTCAAAGCTACTAGGCCTAAAACATTTTAGAAATAAAAGGAATATTTTACATTCTAAGTAATATGCATGGTGAGGATAATTCAGGGCATTGTTACACTAATGTCCATTAACATTAACTTATTGTGTCTGGTTAGCTCTCTCCTTCTTATGAGCAACTCTGTCTCTAGACCCTTCAACACATGTACCTGAGACACACAGCATAATTTTAAACATAATAAATAGTTACGTAATAAACTATTAACTATTAAACATAATAAACTATTGCTAAAAATAAATCCTGAAAATGTTATACTGATTTCAAAACCATTTATTTGGAATCCAGAAGAAAACAAACTTAAACAAAGATTTAGATTCTCCCAAGAATAGGAAACATGCTTTAAAATATAAGAAATGAGTTAACAGTAAGAGAATTTCCACATGAAGCAAACACTTGTTTGACTAGGAGACAAACAAATCCTTCAAATTGACCCATTTGTTCCTCATTCTGAATTCAAAAGAGAGAAGTTAAATAGAAGAGTGATTTTTCAACTATGCCTTGGTTGCTGTGGCAACAGGCCACAACATATAGGTAAAGAACAACACAAGAAAAAACTTTGGGATCCTTCAACTGAAATGAATCATGTGGGTGGTGGAAGAATGGCATGACGAAGTAAGAACAAGTGTTTCCATTCAATAAGCCTACAATATGTAAAGAACTGCATGAAGGCGCAAAAACGGAAAAGACACAATTATTCAAAGTCTAATGCAGGATTGCAACAAAGCAATAAAAATTATACGGAGACCTGCACTTAACATGTACCCTGTGTCATTTTATCCTTATTCCAAACACGCAAAGCTTGCAATGCTTTTACCTCCATTTTACAGATGAATGAACAAGGCTTAGACAAGTTAAGTAACTGTCAATGTCATACCACTAGACGGGGTTAAAGCTGGAATTTGAATTCAGATCTACTTGTTGCAGAGTGCTTGCTTTTAATTTCACCTGATACTGTCTCTTCATGTTATACAGTAGCTCTGAACTTGTGCCATGCCTGGAGCCAGCCTGAGTGAAAACTGTGATGTGGCCCTATCACTTAAAACAAGCTAATTTCTTCAATCAGTGTAAGAGAAATGTAAAATGCAATCACTATAATAATAAAGACAAGATATGAATGAAGTGCTATCAAAGTACAGAGCAGGTGATTTATATGACCTGATGCGGACTGAAGGCCTTATAACTTTTGAATTTGGGTTTGTCTTTAAGTCATGCATCTTGAGTCCTCAGAGGCCCTAAACCACAATAAAAGGCATTTATGGGCAAGGGAGTGTGGAATAAAAACTAACAACTGAGAAAAACTTAATGAAGAAGAAAGATTTGGGCTGGTTCTTGAAGGATAAACAGAATATTAACATCTATTGAGGAAGAAGACAGAATGGGAAATAGACACTTCAGGAGCAAGAAAAAGTATGAAGAACTCACCTGTATTGTCTTAAGTTTTTTTTCCCTCCCTGTTAGGACTTAAACTACAATATTATAATGCTCTGTTTTTATGCAGAGTTCCTCCTTTGGAAAATTAAATTGTATGAGGGCCAGTGGAGGGTAATAAGTTCTATATCTGCATGGTCAGAAACTTGCTCAATACTTGGTGCTTGGTAAACACTTGATACATTAGTGTTGCCTTATCAAAGGTATGAATGAGAAAAGCCAAGAAACGAAAGGCATGGAATTGAGATCTTGTAGAGCGTGTAAGTGCTGATGAGTATTTGGAATCTAAGACATTGGGTGGTGGGTTGTAGGATGAAAAGGGAAAGTAGACATAAAGATACAAACGGTTTAATTGAGATATAAGGTTGGAACTGTTAGTAGTATCTACTGAAGTTTTTGCATCCAAGATTAAGTTGATATAAAACATATTATACTTTGCTATGAAGTCTCAGAAGAGTTATATAAACTAGTACTTTCAATAAACAGAACAAAGTCATTCAAAGATTACACAGCAAATATTTACAAAGTCCCTCCTATGAGCCAGCACAGCGTTAGGTGCTGGGTATACAGTAGCCAGAAAAAAACACCAATGGCCCTTAATTCCTTCAATTATTTAATCAATTCCTAAGTACAATATAATTGGCTCAGTTTTATGTTGTGTGCTTGGTATGCAAGGGAAAGAGAGATAGGGAAAGAGTGGCCACTACTTATTAAAGAAAAGAGAAATGCAATCACTATAGTAACAAAGACAAGATAAGAATGAAGTGCTATCAAGTACACAGCAGGTGATTTATATGGCCTGATGCGGCCTCAAGGCTTCATAGCTATTTGAATTTGGCTTTAAGTCATGAATCTTGAGTCCTCAGAGGCCCTAAACCATATGTCAAATGAATGTATATGCATATGCATATAGAATTATATGTGAATAGCTCTGAAAGAAAATATGATACACACTCTTTCACACTAAAGTTTGAAAATCCAATCACCATATAGGAAGTGCAGGGAAAGAAAAGAGATAAAGAACCAATCTAAGTTGTCAAACAAATAGAAGCAAGCATTTAAAAAATACAGCCTTCTACACAGACCTTGAACTAACTTCTCAACACTATGTGTGGTGCCAACAAGAAGGCCAAGCCTGGCACCTTTTCAGAAATGTTCTTTCCTGATAGCACTTAATCTAGAAAAGCAAATATTTTCCTATTTTCGAAGAAATATTTATAAAAATGTTTGACCGGTTCTGATTAATTTCATAATAAAAATTAAAAGTAGAGGTAATATATCAATTTTGATAACTACTATGTATGAGTACAAGGAAAACTAGCTTTGAGGAAAGTTATAGCTAAAATGATATCTATTCAGATAAATAGCATTTGAGAGTATTTCTGCAGCTGTGATAAATGTAATCTACAAAATGCCCAATAAAATGGTTCCTTTGATCCTTGGTGAGAAGAGAAAATTTTCTATGCTTTTATAAGTATCTCTAAAAATAAAGTTTTAAATATCCAACTAGAAGCAAGAACATTGATACAGTAATACAAAGTTAGGATGGCGTGCCAAAGACTCTAAATTAATCTCATAACATTAGTAACAAAAGTAACAATAAAAGGATTGCATCACCTGCAACTTTACTTCTACATGTTTGGAAATTCCTATGTGAATAAACAGGCAGTCTCCCATTTATACACATATTATATTTCAGAAGTTCTTTTATAAGCCAGCTATTTGAAATTCTGTAAATCACTTAAAACTGTGGTTTGCTTTCCAGACTAGTTACAAAACCTGGCTTATTCCATAAGTATTTACTGAACATCAGTTTAACTCACAGAAGTTAAATTAGAATACATAATGTTGAATTAGAGAATTGTGAATTCTGGGTCCTAAATTAAAAAGAAACTCTGCCATGCAGAAAAAAAAGAGGAGAGAGAAAGAGAAGGCATGTAGAGGAGGACAATCCAATCCTATCCCATTCATTCAGCAATTCTGAAATAGAAACATTTGGTTTTCTGTTCCCTGTACTCTCAGTTTGTCTGAGACTCCTCTGATTTCTCAGGGCTCTCTATCCAAAGGTTTCCCTATGTCCCACAGTCCCATTCACACCCCAGTATGTGTTCAAAAATCACCCTGCCCTTCCAAAATGTCCTAAGCTCCAAAAGTAAAGACGGGACCACCGTCTCTACATCAGTTCTAGAGAGAACAGTTTTTGTAACTGGCCTGAAACCCCAGACTCTCCCATTAATAGCTATATCGTTTGGAATCAATTATACAGGGAAATGTAAATGTGTGATTTCCTGACACATTACATAGGGTAGAATCTTAGCTCCTAGTTTCATGGCCTTGGAAATATTTCTCAATCACTCTGTACCTTGGTTCCTCAACTATAACATTGGGAAAACACGACAGCTTATTTCATAAGGATGTTGAAAGAATTAAGTAAAATTAAGCATTTGGAACAATACCGGTGTTCAGCAAATGTTAGCTGTTATTGTTTACCCCTCTGAATTGTTACCTTTCCTAATCTGTCAAAACATGATAACTCCCTTGCAGAGCTGGCATTACCTATAAACAAAGAGCACACAGCAGACTGCCTTGCGACTACTGAAATGTAAGAAATATTAGTTTCCTCTTTCTTCCTTAAGATTAGCAGCTTTCATCTTTCAGATAACAGGAAAGCAAATTTCCTGAAACTTATTATTATGAATCTATCTTTTAATCCTCATAGACTCATTTGCATTAGTAAAAGAGACATTGTAAACGTGCTCTCTTTTATTAATGCAGATAAGTCCATGAGGATTAAAAGATAGATCCATACAGGTAGGAACCAACAGAGGTAGGAATCTCTTTTGATAACAACTAAAAAATAATTGCTGAAGAAGGGCCAAGACACCTAGGAAGATGCTTGGGGATGATTGGAAAAGGCAGAAAACAGAAGGAAGATAGCTCTGGTGTTCAGAGATAGGAGGATGAAGTGATCAAGAATCTTTGTTTTGTTTCCAAGATGGCAGAAATCATAGGATTACAGGTGTCAGTTGATTACCCAAAGGTAGAAAAACAGAAAGCAATATATCAGAAATTATTAGCAATCTTTACTTAATCAAATAAGAGAAAACATGACTGGTTGTTGTCTGTCTATTTTAGTCACTGGAATGTGGTTGGATATTGACCATGATAATTGTTTTAAAGCTAGGACTTTTTCTGTCTCCTTCTCAGAATTTATGTCTCCATTTACCCATGAACAGTATCTCCAGAATATGGCATCAGCTCAGTTCTCTCCTCACTTTGCTCAGTCTTCTTAAGTGCTTCACCTATCACATGAATGCATCCAATTCTTTGTCTTTAGCTCTGATTGCTCTCCTAATCTCCAGACCCATAATCATGTAACCACTACCTGCTAGTCACTGCCGTCTGCCACCCAGATGTCTCACAGACATCAGCAACTAACTTAACATGGCATTACCTCATCCATTACTTACTCCCTAAACATGCTCTCCTCTGTTACTTCATACCTTGGTCAATAGCACCATGTTATCCTGTCATGAAAACCAGAAATCTGGAAATCACTGGAGACATGGAATAAGATATTACACAACTCTGCTCTCAAGAAATATGTAGTCTTACAGGATACATATCTCTCTCTTCCTAAAACCAAGTCATTTTTCCTTATCACTCTTATGGAATGTGGGAGATCACTCAGAGTGGTAGGAGAAATTACAGGGAAAGGATATAAACCTTCTTGAATGGCCAAAAGGTTTTGCATAGTTCTGGGGAAGAATAAGCTGAAGGCAGCTGTTCTATCCTGAGGCAGAGGGGGAGGAGTGGGTACAAGGAAGTTTAGTGGAATTTATCTTAAATGGGCTTGTTTACTCATGTTGTCCTAAAACCTACCTTTGCTCATCCATGAGCATGACTGCTCCCTATGAAGGGGAATGATAATACTAATTACTCACAGGTTGTGTTTGCTCTAGGCTTTAGGCGTTATTTCTGTACTGAATATAAGCCAGCGGCTCCAGCTTATCGAGGCTACTCACTCCCCAACAGTCCCCTAGCTGCTCTCATGCAAAATACCTGTGCCTTAGTCCTCCTGTCATCCATCGCTCAGCCAGAGCCTGCAGGACAGACTCAGCAGTCAGTGGCCTGTGTGAGCAACGCTGCAACAGATCACGACGGAACCCACCAAAAGAAAGGTGAAGAGGCTGCACAGTCAGTAAGTCACTGGTGCCCACTCAGGATTTCCAAGTTCGGGGGAATTTTCAAGTTAGGGTTTCATCATGGGACAACAGTTATCTGCTCAATAGAAACAGTATATGAAAGTATTGAAACAGCTGCCTAAAGCTAGGAGGGCCTCAGTTTTGCAGGCTCAGTTAAGGAACGTAATGCAAACTTTTGTTTCCCATAACCCATGGTTCCCAGAAGAAAGCACGCTAGACCTAGAGCTCTAGGAACGAGTGGGGAGAAATCTTAAATGACATCATGCACAAGGGCAATGGGTCCCAGTAACATCTTTAAAGTATGGCCCCTAGTCAGAGCTGCTTTGGCCTCGCTCTATACAGCAGAGCCTAAAAAAGGGAGGACGAACCATCACCCACCTTACTGCCTCTTCCTCCTCCCTTGGCCCCATAATTACCAGGTAAAGATACAAAAGAGGAAATGGAGGTTTATCCTGAGCACTTTCTTCCAATAAATTGGGAAAAACACAAGGGATGCACTGCAGCTATGGGGCCCCGTCTTAGGCAAGCGGCATTCAATGGGGAGCTCTTGGCCTGCCCTATGGTAATTCAAGATTAGTAATGCAATTGGGTATATGAACCCATTTCTTTTGATGTTTATAAAGAAATAATAAAAAGCATTAGAAAAAATGGAGTGGCTACCCCATTTACAAAAGGATTAATTGAGGCCATAGTAAACAACTTCTGTATGACTCCACAGGACTGGTCAGTGTTAGCTAAAACAACATTAGAGACCAGTCAGTACCTCCTCTGGAAGGCAGAATATGATGAATTGTATGAACAATCAGCCAGCCAGAATCAATTGGTCAGGCAAAACACAACAGCTGCTATGCTCCAGGGGTGGGGTTCCTATGTCAATGTACAACAACAATTAAGTTTTGTTCCCAAAGCCTATGCACAAGTGTCTTTGTGTGCTCTCAGGGCTTGGGACCGAATTCCCGAAGGCGGAGTCCAACAGGGATTCTTTGTGAACGCTGGACAAGGGCCTCAGGAGCCATTTGTTGAACTTATCAATTCAACCCAGGCAATTACAGAACAAATTAATCATGCATAGGCCATCGATATCTTATTGCTGCAACTGGTTTATGAAAATGCTAACATAGACTGTCAGCAAGCAATGCAGGCAATCAGAGGAAGGGCAGCTACAGCTGGAGAACTTATACGAGCATGTCCACTGGTGGGGACTGAAACACACAAAGCCAAAATATTGGCTATGACATTAAAGCCTCCTAAAGTGATAAAAGAGATAAGATCAAATTGCTTTCTATGCGGAGAGCTAGGTCATATGAAGCAGAAATGTTCCAATAATAGAGACCAAAGTAACTTAGGAAAAGAAGCCCATCTATATACCCCCAATGTAAAAAAGGGAAACGCTGGGCAAATCAATGTAAGTCCAAATTTGATTAAAGATGGCAAACCCCGAAGTAATCAGATGGGAAACTTCATGAGAGGCCAGCCCCAGACTTTGCTCCAAACTGAGGCAATGCCAGCAGTCTTCATTGATCCAATGGAAGGTCCACAGTCCTCTCTCTCAGAGCAGCCACCTCTAGGAGGACAGGACTGGACTTACTCTTCCCCAACGAATTAACACTAAAAGAAGGAGAAGACCCTAAAAGGGTTGCAACAAGGATCTGGGGCCCACGGCCTCCGGGATCAGTGGGATTGGTCCTAGGTTGATCAAGCCTATCCAATAAAGGAATCAATGTGCTCACTGGGGTAACTGATAGTGATTATCAAAGTGAGATATTGGTTATGATAGAATGCAAAGGTCTGCATATTCTTCCCCTTGGTTCAAAGATAGCTCAGTTATGACTTTCACCATACTGAGTCCCCAATACCCAGGGAAAGGAAAAAAGAAGGGGAAGTTTTAGAGGCACAAGAACCCCAGGAGTATATTGGAACCAATTAATCCCTGATCAGAGACCCATGATTACCTTAAAAATCAGATATAAAAAATTTACTGGCTTATTGGACACAAGGGTGGGCATTTCAATCATTAGAGATCAAAACTGGCCAGAAACTTGGCCTTGGGTCACTAAGAAACAAAAAATTGTTGGCACTGGGAAGTGTATAGAGCCAAGCAGAGTGTACACGCCCTAATATGTTGTGATTCGGAGGGAAGAAAGGCAGTTATACAACCTCTAATCGTGCCCATACCTGTTAATGATTGGGGATGGGACTTATTAGCCCAATGGAGGGTCACTCTGCAGACCCCTTTCTAATAATGGCCAGTGTTGTAATTCCTCCCCTAACCCTGACTTAGCTCTCTTAAGATCCTATTTGGATAGAACAATGACCTTTAAAGGGAGAGAAATTACAATAAGCCCATGAATTAGTTGAGGAACAATTAAATGCTGGCCATACCGAACCATCAAACAGCCCTTGGAATTCACCCATTTTTACTATTCTCAAAAAATGTGGCAAATGGAGACTTTTGCATGACTTACAGGCTATCATTGATAATTTGCAACCTCTGGGGCCCCTTCAACAGGGGCTCCCTTCCCCACAGTGAATCCTCGAGATTGGCCTACAGTCATTATTGACTTAAAAGACTGCTTTTATACCATTCCCTTGCAGAACAAGACAGAGAAATATTTGCTTTTACAATACCAGCTATCAACAATGAAAGGCCTGCTCACCGATTTCCTTGGAAAGTACTTCTTCAAGGAATGAACAGTCCACAGTCCTACCATGTGTCAGTATCACGTAAATCAAGCTTTTCTTCCCCATTAGAAAAGCATTTCTTAATTGCAAGATTATCCATTGTATGGATGACATTTTACTAGCAGCCCCAATGGAGCCAGTTCTTTTAAGTTTATATGGCTCTGTCATAAGGAATACACAGTTAAGAGGTTTAATCAAAGCGTCTGAAAAAGTACAGATGTCCTCACCTCGGAAATATCTTGGATACATACTAACTTCCTGGTCAGTAGGACCTCAAAAGGTTAAATTGCATACTGACAATTACACACCTTAAATGATTATCAAAAATTACTGGGCAATATTAACTGGCTTCACCCCACCTTGGGCATAACTACTGACAAATTACCATACATGTTTTCTATCCTAAAGGGCAATACACCCCTGGACTCCTCCAGATATTTAACTTCTTCTACAAAAAGAGAAATCAAGAAAATAGAGCAAGCTATTTCTCAGAGGCAACTTAGAACCCATGATATTCAGTCCAACTGTTTGTTTTTCCTGCTAAACATTCCCCTACAGTATTAACAGGACAGATGGCTCCAGGGCTGTGCTTCCTAGAATGGGTGTTTTGCTCACATACCGGGACTATAACACCATCTCCCTATGTCCAGTTAATTAATAAAGTCAACTAAACAGGTGGCAAAGATGCAATCAATTATGAGGTTATGACCCTGATGTCATAAGAATACCCTTAAGTAAAAAAAGAATTGGAAGCAGTCCTGCCCCATCTCTAGACCTTTAGATAGCACTATCTGATTATGCGGGCCATATAGAACATGCCCTTCCCGCTGACAAACTACTCCAGTTCTTATCTCATACTCCTGTAGTTATGACTACAAAGGTAGTTCACTCCCTCATACCTAATGCTTTAATGCTTTTTCTGATGGCTCTGGTAAAAATGGATCAGTCGCTTTCTGGTGGGAACCACATAACTCTCTCACTGGATCTGGATTTACTAGCGCTCAGAGAACTGAGGTTGGAGCCCTAATATTGGCCCTAGAAACCTCTTCCACACAGCCCATCAATATTGTTAGCGACTCTGCTTGATCTGTTTATTTATTGCAGAACCTTGAAATAGCCCTCATTAAGTCCACTCTCAAGCCCACCTTGTATACACTTTTTCTTCCACTTCAGCAATTGTTGGGTTAACGTACACATCCTATTTTTATTACACACAGCCAGGCCCACAGCTCACTGCCTAGCCCACTAGTTCATGGCAATGATCAAGCAGACCTTCAGGATATGAAGTCACTGCTTGACCAAGCCACCCAATCACATGAATTTTTCCACGAAAATTGGAGAAACTTAACTAAGCAATTTCAACTTACCCAAAGACTAGCTAAACAAATTATCCTGCAATGCCCAGATTGCCAGCTCACAGGTACGCCCCTTCCTTCAACAGCTGTTAACCCTAAAGGACTAGAACCTAATCAGTTATGGCAAACAGATGTTATACACATCCCTGAATTTGGAAGATGAAGATATGTACATGTGTCCATTGATACCAGTTCCCACCTAATTAGCGCACATGCTCTTCCTGGAGAGTCCACCTGGTATGTCATTAAACATCTTCTCTTAACTTTTGTGTTTATGCGGCAACCCACAAAAATTAAAACTGACAATGGTCCGGCTTACTGGTTCACAAGTTCACAATTTTGTCACATATGGAATGTCCAACATTCCACAAGTATCCTGTACAACCCCAAGGACAGGCATAGTAGAATGTGTCCATTCCACTCTTAAGAAGATGCTCAAGAAACAAAAGGGGAAATATGGGTAAGGACCCTGCAACACTATTAGCCCACACCTTACTTACCCTTAATTTCTTAAATTTAGATAATAAATTTCAATCAGCTACAGAAAAGCACTTTGCTAAAACCTCCCAAGATATAGAATCCACAGTTTTATGGAAAGATGTAAATAGTAATGTATGCTGTGGTCCAAATGATTTGCTAATGTGGGGAAGAGGATATGCTTGTGTTCACACCCCCTCAGATCCTCTTTAGAGTCCAGTACGATGCACCAAACCTTCCCATGGCATGGCCAGGACCCAACCCGGTACTAGAAACGAAGGAAATGACCCTGCAGGAACTGCAGCCCTGGATGGTTCTGCTTCCTTGGATGACACAGGCCCTGGACATTACCTGGGGGATGTTGAGGAAGACAGCTCAGAAGGCCAAATAAATCCTACTCTGGACAAACACACCATTCACTCCAGATAATTTCTTTCTTGCTATGCTGTCTGTTGTACATTGCAACTCACATAGGGTATTGATCATTTTTATGCTCTCACTTTGCCTGCAACTCATATCTGCTACACTCTGTTGGGCTCATCTCTTAGCTCCACCTTTTTTCCGCCCTGTTACCTATGCAGACACACCCTTCCCAACCTCTGATAATGCCACCGTGTGGCTAGGAGGGATTGACGTACCTCCAGTAGGGTCCCTCATTAATGGCATATATTGGACTGAGGTGCCAGGTAACACTACATATCACTCCACAATCCTCCCACTTTGTATAAGTTGTGTAAGTTCTAACCCTTACTGTACACCTACCCAAACACAATTATGGCTACATCATGGCAAAGGAAATGCTTTAACATTCTTGGTTGCAGGTAGCCTCAAGCCTGGAAATGCAACCAATGCCACTTTCCCCAACATTCCTCTCTGTGCTAAAAAACAAAGCCGGGAAAGTAATGGATTACACTTTGGCTGGGAAGTGTGTCATGGGGGACAAGCCCATGTTAGGCAATTATAACATCATAGACTGGAGCCCCCACAGCCATTTGTGATCTAATCATACTGATTTCTGTGTCTATCCTGGCATCGATCACAGTTTCAGAGGCATATCCCATTCCCCTATGATTTGGGTTGATGAGGGATGAGATATCCCAGAATCCAAGTAGAGTCCATGCCACCCCAAAACACTTTATGGCACCTGGGACATCTTAGCACCCCCCCTTAAAACCTGGCATGGGATATAACATAATTCCAGTAATAAGTAGACTATGACCTTTATTCATAATCACACAGATCAGTGCCTGACTTGCACTACCCATCCATATGTTTTCCTTATGGGAACCAATATTTCCAGAATACCCCAAAACTCCATGTTTATAACCCAAGTGCAGGGACAGGATTGTTTTGCCTCATGCATCACTAATTGCAATATATCGAATTTAAAAATTACTAGCGTTATGATATTAAGGAGACAATCTGAGGCATTCCTACTAGTCAGTTTGACACGTGATTGGCAAGATTCCTCTGCTCTTGCCACCTTAGAACATGGCCTGTCCCAATTCAGACACAAAAGATTCATAGATATACTTACAGCCTTTATAGTCTTGGCCACAGTCATCCTAGCCACTGCTATTGCTGACTCAGTACCAACAGCTACCTTTGTGGATAACTTAGCCAGAAAAGTGTCCAATGAACTTCTCTTACAGCAGGGTATAGATCAAAAGATTCTTGCACGTCTATAAGCCCTTGAGGCTGCCTTGGAATATGTATGGGAGCCACAAAATACACTGGCATTCTGACAGCAATTAAATTTCAACTGGGAGCATAAGCATATCTGTGTTACCTTTCTATCTTGGAATCAATCAATACATAGTTGGGATGAGGTGAAACAACACCTCTGGGGAACCTTACATGATAATGTAACTCCAGATGAAAAGCAACTTAAAACTAAAATTCAAAAATCCTTAAACACCATAGATCTACATGCCCAACAAACAGCCATATGTAAGGATGTGCAAGAACATCTCTCATGGATAGACCCCCATTCCTGGGGGTCACTCCTTGATTGGAAAAAAAAATTACTGATTATACTCATGTTTGTCTCATGTTATTTACTAAGTCTGGATGCAAAGCCAGAAAATGAGCTGTAACTGCTACACCTGACAAACCTGTTGCTGTACACATCTGTACTCTTTAATCAACAGAACCTGATGCAAAAAACAGAAAGGGGGTAAATGTGGGATATTGGGCAGAGTGGTGGGAGAAATTATAGGGAAAGGACACAAACCTCGAAAGTCCAGAAGGTTCTGCAGAGCTTCAGGGATGAATAAGCTGAAGGCAGCTGTTCTACCCTGAGGCAGAGGGCAAGGAGTAGGTACAAGGAAGTTTAGGGGAATTTATCTTAAATGGGCTTGTTAACTCATGTTGTCCTAAAACCGAGCTTTACTCATCCATGCACATGACTGCTCCATGTAAAGGGCAACAATGTTAATCACCTGCAGATCATGTTTACTCCAGGCTTTTGGCATTATTACCGTACTGAATGAAAGCAAGCAGCTCCAGCTTATTGAGGCTGCTCACTCTCCAGCAGTCCCCTAGCTGCTCTCATGCAAAATCACTGCATCTGAGTACTCCTTTCATCTGTCGCTCAGCCAGAGTCTGCAGGACAGACTCAGCAATGGAACCAAGAAGTTTACATTTTGATAAGAATAGAAATTCTTCGTATTTACAAACTTATTTATATTAAATTATGAGGTCATTTGGGACTACACAGCTCTTGGCATATATTTTATTCATTATGGTGTCCCCCTAACCCCCTGGCATATTGCATTAATCACAGTTAATCTTCAGCTAGTATGCAGATATTCTTCAACTTATGATGAAAGTTATATGCCAATAAACCTATCATAAGTCAAAAATATGGTTAAGTCAAAAACGGATTTAATGCTGGCAACACAGCAGACAGTCCCCAACTTATGATGGTTCTATTTATGATTTTTTAACTTTATGATAATATGAAAGTGATAAACATTCAGTAGAAATCATAGCCCCATCATAAATCATAAGAAGCTACTTGACAAGCCATGAGGTTTTATCCTAATAAACATATCATCAAGTTGAAAAAACTTAAGTTGAGCCACGGTATATCAAGGACTATCTGTAGTCATAAATGAATGACTAAAAAAATAAAAGAAGTAAAAAATGATACTACAACAGGCACAAATAAACAGGAATACATTAGACAAAAATTATTTCCGGCTGGAGGGAACAAGGGACAATTAATAAAGGTGGTACAATTGGATCTGTTCTAAAGGGAGAAAGGCATTCCAGGCAGAAGGAACGCATGAGGAAAAAGGAGAGGGAAAAAATGGCAGGATGTATATGGGAATAACCTTGTCAAAATAGGTTCAAGATTAAAACCTCAATTGCAGGGTAAATAAACATTTTTTTTTTTAACTGGAAGGCATAGTACTTACACTTATTGATGTAAAACTGTTAACTATCATTTAGGCTTTTTACTATAAAAATTTACAATCAGAGAGAGGTCAATGAGCTACTGTATCTTTATTAGTCTGAGCAAGTATTAATAGAGACTATGTCCTATTTCATGTAGAGCTACTCTCTGCACCCCAAGATTATTTTGAAGCAAATCACAGACATCATATAATTTTATTTCTAAACAATGTTTCTTTGTCTCCAAAAATAAGACTCCTTCTGCAAGTATAACTACAGTACCATTATCAAGTTTAAAAAGTAATAATTTATTAGCAACGTTAGTATTCCATGTTCAAAATTCCCTGATATTTTCATAATTTGTTTTATGGTTGTTTCCAATGAAAAAGATCCACTGAAGTTGATTCATTGCAATTGATTGTTAAATCTCTTAAATCAGTTTCTTTCTCCATATCTCTTTACTCTTCATCCCTCCTTTTCTCCCTTCCTTCTCTCCTTCTGTCCCCCTTAGTCATTTTATTGTAAAGTAAAGCACATACCAAACAAACAAACAAACAAACAAAACAAAATAAAACACACACATTAACGAGTTACTACAAAGCAAAGGCCTTTGTAACCATCATTCAAGTCCAGGAACTTTGCCCACCCCTCTTGAAGGCCTTCTTCATGGTCCATGTCAATCACACCTCCTTTACTACTTTCCAAAGTAGTCACTGTCTATACTTATAAAGTAAAATCACTTTATTTATATATTTTTCACCTACATGTGCATGCTTAGATGCTATAGTTCTATCTACTTTTTAAATGTCTATGTTTCTTTTAATCTATACAGTCCCATTTGATGACATTCCTTTTCTTAAAATTTATCTTTTGAAGAACCCAGCATATCTGACCCACAGAGATTCACATACACTGGATTTTATTGATGACATATTCATGCTGCAGTTCAAGATATTTCTATGTTATTTACATATACCCTGCAAAATGACAGTGGGAACCAAAGGCTTGATCGAACTCAGGTTTAATTCATTTGGTAATATGAATCAATAGGTAATATTTTCTTCTTTTATCAGAAGAAACGTGTCTGGTGGTTTTTCATTTTGTGATGTTAGCAGTCTTTGATGCTTAAATGCTTAGATTTGTTAATACACTAAGAGTTGCAAGAAGATGATGCGCTAATTGTATCATTAAATTTTCACTTATTATTAGAAACACTTTGCAAAACACACTCCTTTACAACACTTCATTAACCAGTGTTAAGTGTCTTCTAGGAAAAGCAGAATGAGAACCTGATTGATCTCTTTTACCAGTTTTTAAGATAATAAACTGATTTCCTATCATCCAAATATCATTTATGAAATTTTGTGGAAATGTCATTCTGAACTTAAAAATTTCACGTGACTTCATAGGATTTAAACCATTGCAATTAGGTTCAAATTATTTAGGCTCAAATGGTTCATCCTTGGCCAACAGAAGACTCTTTGAGTTGACTCCTAATTATTAACAACTTAAGCAGAGACAGAATTGAAAATTTTCAGCTTTTGAAATTTACAACAAACTGTGTTTGTAGAATTTTTAATTTCTCTCTGGAGTTCTGCCAACTTTTGCTGCATATTTTTAAAGCACTGTTATTAAGCACATAAGTTTTTGTTATTTTTGTGTTTCCCTGATAGAGTGATTCTTTCATTATTATAAAATGTCATCTTTAGGGCTGGGCACGGTGGCTCAAGCCTGTAATCCCAGCACTTTGGGAGGCCGAGGCGGGTGGATCACGAGGTCAAGAAATCGAGACCATCCCAGTCGGCATGGTGAAACCCTGTCTCCACTAAAAATACAAAAAAATTAGCTGGGCATGCTGGCGTGTGCCTGTAATCCCGGCTACTCGGGAGGCTGAGGCGGGAGAATTGACTGAACCCAGGGGGCGGAGGTTGCGGTGAGCCGAGATCTCGCCATTGCACTCCAGCCTGGGTAACAAGAGCGAAACTCCGCCTCAAAAAAAAAAAAAAAAAAAAAGTTATCTTTATCTCTGGTAATCCTCACTGTCTGCTTTATCTGATATTCTTATGGCCATTCTAATTTTCTTATTGTATTTGCCATTTACTTACTTATTATTTTTAATTTTAATTTTTTTCTCCCTTTCACTTTCTATTAATCTTCTATTACTATTGTGTTTTATTCTGTTATCTTTCTCTTAGGTTAGCTTCATTCCTAAAATGCTTTATTTTCTTCTAAGTTTGTATGGAGTTATATAATATATATAATTTTTAGATGTTTGTAATTCTAATTATTCTTTCACATCTTGTAACATTTTAAAATGTCTTTTAGCTCATTTAGGAAATAATAAATTTTTCTGAATTTTAAAATATTAAAGGATTTTCTAAGTTCACCAAGTTATCTTTTCAAAACTATGATGTCTTGGTCTTAAGATGTCCTGGCTTTCTTCTCCTGTTCTATTTTCCTCCAGTCCTTCTCTTTCCTTCCTACATATTGTCCTCATCCAGTTTACTTTTGATTCTACTCTCTGTAGCTTCTCCTTAACGTGGCTGGTCATATTCCAGAATTGTGAGGAACTACAACTTTTCCCACCCCTTCAGTGCCTCATGTTTTAGGTCTCTCGTACCACCCTTTATTACAGAGCGAAATCTCTCCCAATTTCAGCTCCTGTACTCAAATTGGCTCATCACACTCTCCGGTAGGTACCTGTTGGCTCTTCTGGTGCTCTCCTGCTGTCAAGTCTGACAGACACCACACTACTTCCAGATGCTTCCTTCCTTACACACACTGATCCCATATGGGGTTAAGCTGTTGGTGGTTTGTCTCAGTTAACTTTATCAAAAGTGGTTCATGTTGATAACATGTCGCTGAGTTATGTTATAAATTCTGTCCATGGGGTTTTGGCTTTGGTGTATGTAGAAAGTTGAAGCAATTCAAAAACTATGTTGCTGCTACAATTGCTACCTTCCAACACTTTTATATTTTGGCTAAACACTTCCCAAATCCCTCAGATGTGGGAGAGGCCCTAGATGGACAGTGCCCACAAAAGAGGGCAAAGAAGAAAACACACATAAATGATAAAATGCAGTACTGACAAATCAAGGAGGTGAAATTCACCACATAAATTAACAGCTTATGACTTCATTAAGCAAGAACTAGAAGCGGGCAACATTTCTTAAAATGTATTTCACATGAAGTTAACGGAGATAAGGTCGTTTTGGTATTCTAGTTAGAGTAATTTCAAAAATAGTGGCCTGAGACAAAGTACTGTATACCACTTCCTTTAAAACGGTACAAAATGAAGATGTGGTAAAATATTTCCATAGAATTATCACGGAATAAATCAGATAATCCGAAGAGAAATACCTTTGCTTATACATACAACTCAGCCAGTAAGTACTGTCATTTAATATGCCGTTAGAATAAAATGTAATCTAATTTTCCTTACCATATACCAAGTGATGGTCGGTTTGACACTGGAAGGAAAATATCCATCTACGTTTGGACAAGTGATCTTCTGAATTCCATATTCTATATAAAGTTTTTGCACTGGGAGTTTCATGGGGGAATTGAAACAGCTGTCTCTTTGAACAACTTCCAAGGGAAATGCAACTTTGCTGCAATATGTGGTGTTCCTGAAAAAGAAACATACAATGAATGGGTAGTATTTGCATTTGATTTCACATAGCAACCACATTAAAATGAACTAAGTGAAGCAATGCTACATATTGAAACATCATTTATATATCTAAGTTCATGTAAGAGATAAAACGGAAGTGGAGGCATTTCCTACAGCAATTGACATCATAGAATAAAAAAGGCACCATTAATTAACTAATGTACTAAAGTATTTATGGTTTCAGATGTGATCCTAAATTTGTGTTTGTCAGTGTATATAAATAGTCATGTGTCACATTAGGACGTTTCAGTTAATGATGGATTACATATGTGATGGTGGCGTCATAAGATTATAACGGAGTTTAAAAATTCCTATTGTTTAGTGATCTCATTGTCATGGTAATGTCACAGGACAACATATTATTCATATGTTTATGGTGATGCTGGTATAAACAAACCTATGCACTGTCAGACAAATAAAAGTGTATAGTAATGTCCTAGGCTTTCGCATTCACTCACTACTCACTCCCCGACTCTCCCAGAGAAACTTCCAGTTCTACAAGCTCCATTCATAATAAGTGCCCTATACAGGTGTACCATTTTTTCCTCTTTTATGTTATATTTTAACTGTGTCTTTTCTATATTTAGATAGCTTAGGTACACAAATTCTTACCACTGTGTTATAACTGCCTATAGTATTCAGTACCACAACATGCTACACAGGTTTGTAGCCTGGGAGTAACAGACTACACCATACAGCCTAAGTGTGGAGTAGACTCTTCCATCCAGGTTCATATAACTATAGTCTATGATGGTCATGCGATGACAAAAATCAGCTAACAAAACATTTCTCAAAACACATCCCCTGTTCTGCTGTTCAACGTAGCAAAATATAACTGGGTATATATGTAACACTTAAAACATTCTCAATAATACTGGGTGCAGGTAAGGCAGAGGCATGAATGGCATATTTATGCAGAGTCAATACTGGTATAAGCAACCAGGCTCACGCCTATAATCCCAGCACTTTGGGAGGCTGAGGCGGGTGGATCACGAAGTCAAGAGATCGAGACCATTCTGGTCAACATGGTGAAACCCCGTCTCTACTAAAAATACAAAAATTAGCTGGGCATGGAGGCTTGCACCTATAGTCCCAGCTACTCGGGAGGTTGAGGCAGGAGAATTGCCTGAACCCAGGAGGCGGAGGTTGTGGTGAGCCGAGATCGCGCCATTGCACTCCAGCCTGGGTAACAAGAACAAAACTCCGTCTCAAAAAAAAAAAAAAAAAAGCAACTTTGGGGAAAAAAAACATGTTTATAGGATCATAAAAAAACCTTAGTTTTTGCCCTAGCAATATTACATCTGGATATTGTGTCACATAATAGAACGATAGAAAAGGGGGAATAGAGACAGCACATAGTCAAAGATGCCCATCCAGAGACATATCAGCAAGAAAAAACATTAAAAGCCATAGAAAAATGTGACAAATGGAATATTATAAAGAAAACTGTAGTACAATCATTCAAAGTTGTGAGAACATATACAAACAATCAGGCATGAAGGAAAAAACAAACACATTCAACTCCTTAGGATTACTGGGGAATTGCATTTGCCCTATAATGATCACACTGTTTGTTCAGTCTGCCTGGAGGGCTTACTTCCCTCAGCCCCTCCATATCACAGGCAGGCCTTCTCTGTTATATTCTCCCACCTCATATCTGAATTAGGTCTGTCCTTTATGGAGCACCTGGACAAATTGATTCAATTTGTTATAGTTCAAAATTAGATTTTTTTATAGATATGTATTTATATCCTCTGTAAAATATAAATCCTACAAGACTATTTTTTTCTTATATTAATTGCATCTAGTATAGGGTCTTAACTTTCAGTAACTGCTTAATAAATATTTATTATTAAATAAATGGAATGAATGTAAAGCTTGTGTCTACAGACAGAAAAACATAAAAAACATAAAAAAACAAAAACAACTGATTTTTTTAGGGTGATGGGATAAGGAGTCTGTGTCTGCCCATTTTTGTGACCTTTGTTTACAGTACCAAAATGACTCATGAATGCAGACTAAATATAGTGGAAGGATAGGGGGTGCATTCTCAAAGATGGAGGGAGGGGCGTGAAAGATGACTTGTGCTAATACTGGGAAGGTGGCAAGGGGGAGTGGCAGGCATGACCCTTACCTACAAATAACAAAAGGTCTGCCACAGGGAAAATGGATTCTTTTTTTTTTTTTTTTTTTTTTTTTTTGAGACGGAGTTTCACTCTTGTTACCCAGGCTGGAGTGCAATGGCGTGATCTCGGCTCACCGCAACCTCCGCCTTCTGGGTTCAAGCAATTCTCCTGCCTCAGCATCCCGAGTAGCTGGGATTACAGGCACACACCACCATGCCCAGCTAATTTTTTGTATTTTTAGTAGAGACGGGGTTTCACCATGTTGACCAGGATGGTCTCGATCTCTTGACCTCGTGATCCACCCACCTCGGCCTCCCAAAGTGCTGGGATTACAGGCTTGAGCCACCGCGCCCAGCCAGGAAATAGATTATATAGGTGAAAGTTAGAGAAGGCAAATGTAAGTTTAAAATAACAATATATGTTCTGATTTTTTTAAAAATGGAAAGAACAGTAGTTATTGACTCAGCTTCCAAAGTTGAACAGTATTGGGGTAAGAATATAAATAAAATACTGAAAGATGAAACTGACTTTATGGTCTTAAAGACATTCAGGCCTACGATTCTACCTGGTTCAGTTTAAGGTCATTCTCGGCTTAGACATTTCCTTGGTGAAATAGGAAACTTTGCAGCGCTCCTACCTGACGATTTTAATTCTAGATTCACTTGAGGAACATGGAAGATAGAGATGTAAACTGAAGAGGTACCAATCTGGAAGTTGATAAATAACATTAAATATATATGCAGGACTTAACATCCATGCAGCCCTACTTCCATAGTGTAAAAGAAGATTAGAAAAATTTGTGGAAGAGCTACAAGCAAGTAGTAAGTAATTAGGAAAAAATCAATACTGGTACCGATGCACTAAAATGCACAGCAGAGACCATAGTAAAACAGAAAGCTCCTGATGACTTCCCACTGGAAAATGTCAACAGATGAACAATTACCTAAGATGAAAATGAGCTCAACAAGCATGCATGCCAGCTGTCTTACTATGTGGATGTAGATACCGCAGCTCTCAGACATGGACAGGACTTGCCTAGGGTCACCCGCTAAGTAGTGGCAGAGTAGAAGTGATGGCCTATTTTCTGTCTTCTCCTAATGCCCTTTCCACTATAATCTGCTTTAACTTCTACCGAGTTGTATTAGAACCTAAATTATGAGAACATGAGGATCCTCAGAAACCCATATACCAGTCTAAAATCCACTCCAATAAAACTGAAGTTTCCTATGAGAGCCTCAGAAGGGCCTTCAGAGGTTATAGACATTTCCCCTCATCCCCCAACCCGGAAGAACACAGAAGTCCAAAGGCTTTTCTGTGATAGAAAGGAGGTTCTTTTTCACATAATCATAACTTAGCTTACATTTACCAAAGCAGAGTAATAGTTTTCCATCAGGGAATAGTTACTCTTCATGAGAGCAAAAACATCTGTGATTGTTTATTGTTATGGACTGAATTGTGTCACCCCACCCCAACGTATATGCTAAAGTCCTAACTCACAGTATATTAGAATGTGACTGTATTTAAAAACAGAAAATTTAAAGACATAACTGAGCTAAAATGAGGTCATAAGGGTGGTCTCTAATCCCATGTGACTAGCATCCTTATTAGAAGATGAGATTAAGGGAAGACCATGTAAAGACATGGAAAGAAGTTGGCCATATACAAACCAAGGAGAGAGGCACCAAGAATAAAATCAACCCTACCAAAACCTTGATCTTGGATTTCCAGCCTCCAGAACTCTGAGAAGGTAATTTTGTTTGTTTAAGTCACCCAGTCTGTGGTATTTTGCAATTGCAGCCCTAGCAAAGCAACACACCTGTTAAATAGTATGTAATTGTTAAAAACAAATAACCCAGGGAGTTTAGAAAACAAAGCCAAAGCTGGCAGCTAAAAAGTGACTGTGGGAATTATAATTAACCCTGAAAACGGCTATTACTTGATAAGGCCTCAGGTTTTTAAAATAATTTTTTTCTGTTTTTTTTTTCTTTCAAAAACAACAATAATGCAGTTTAAAAAAAGGAATACTGTAGAATAAAATATAAAATCTACAAAACTTTCAAGGGAAAAAGGGGGATTTGAGAGAAATTTTATAGTAATGGTAAATTGTTTGGGTTATATTCTTATATAGCCAGAGATATGGTAATCTTGTGCTTCTTAGGGGAAATTTGGTAGAAATTTAACAAGCATTGTCATAGATACATACATGTCATGCCTCCCAAAAGAATATTTGGGAGAATATTATGACAGAGAAAGTTCTAAGGAGGAAATTGTAACTGAAAATGTAAACCTTGGGCAAATGAGAGAGGATTCCTAGTTTGTTCCAGGGCTTCTGATTTGGGGGCTAGATCTACAGTGTCCAATAGAAATTATGCTGCAAACCACACATGTAAGTTTAGACATTTCAGTTGCCACACTATAAAACTAAGAGTATCTGGGAGGCATCACATGTATTAATGGGCCCTGTATTTCTCTTCTGTGGCAGGTACTTTGAAAGATGCCAAGAATAACAGATACAAATGAGCTCTATTCCCTGCCCTGTTCAATGTCTAGAGAAGTGGATGCCTCCAGGTGAGCATAAAGGTATGCAGGTCCTGATGTCATGAGAAGGGACAAATAACAAGGCTCCACATATAGACAACTTTGATATGTCTCAGGCTCTGGAAAGAAACTCCCTCCAAGAACATTCTAAGGGCCACAGCCATTTTCTCTGCATACCTCCTTCAGTCCCCTTCAGCTAAACCAGGGAGAATTACCTGATTAAATTCTATCTAAATGCTTCCGACTTCTTCCCAGCTCCCTAGCACATGGATCATCTGGATAAAAGCCCAGTAACTAAAGGGAAAAGAGAAAGTCACTCCCACGAATCAGGCTACCTTAACATGCAGGTATAGTTGCCAGTGTCATTGAGGAGGGTGGGCCGGAACCAAAGCACATCTTTCTCTTTACTAATGCGGTTCTCAGGGAGGCGGAAGTTAATTGGCTCCTCAAGGTCTCGGTCCTGCCTAGTCCAATACCAGATCAGAGTAAGGCCAGCTGAATGGGCTGTGCTGTAGTTAAATTTCAAGAAGTGTTCAAAGAGTGGGCACTTGACGCGAGCTGGCTCATCTTCAAACACTTGGATTTGCCTCATGGTATCTAGTCCCCAGTCATCGCAGCGTTCTGAAATAGTCAAAAAGAAAAAAAAGGGCAGATAAGTCATTTCACAATAAAGGCCTCCCAAGAACACACCTTCTCCTCAGGACATCTGGTGTTTTCCAGGAACCTCTTTCTCTGGTCATCTTCTAGCCTCTGTCTAATAACTGCATACAGTAGGCACTTTGGGTGTGAAGAAATTCCTGTTCTGCATTATTTTTTCTTTTCTGAGTAGCTCTTGAATAATGATTTGATCTGATAGCTTGACTCTCATAAGCCCTGCAAGGTATGGGAGAAGGCTTCACCTAAAAAAGACATCACGTGGCTTTTCCTTTTGTGGAACAGAGAGTGTTTTAAGGAGGAACCTGTAAGAGAAAGGACTCCCAGTTAGCCATAAACCTTCTGATTTTTGAGCTAGATCTGCACTGTCCAGTAGAAATTATAATGCAAAATACACATGTAATTTCAGACATTTCAGTTGCCACACTAAAAAAGTAAATCAAAGTAGATGAAATTAATTTTAATATTTTGTGAAACCCCATATATCCAAAATATTGAAATAATTAGTGATTTTACATTTATGTTATTTTTCCGTGGTACATCTTCAAAATTCAACTTATTTTACATTTACATCTCAATCTGGGCTAGCCACATATATCTACTGTCTACTGTCAGCCCAGATTGAGATTAAGTGTAAAATAAGTTTTATTTTACTTATTGTCTACTTTGGACAGCATGACAGTAGACCTCAAGAAATCAAGAGGTCTCAGTGATACTCCTTGGTGGAATACTCATTCAGGGCTAAAGGTGCTACAGTTTCAATGACAGAGTCAAATAAAACTTATAATGGCTTTCACAATTTATTTTTTATTTTTTTTTTTTTTACAGATAAACAGTTTTTTTATTCATCCTCCTCCTCCTCCTCCTCCTCCTCCTCCTCCTCTTCCTCCTCGTCGTCTTCATCTTCCTCTTCCACTTTTTTCCGGGCAACTTTAGCAGGACCCTTTGCACCATCAAACTTTCCTTTCGACTTATAGTCAGCAACATCCTTCTCATACTTCTCCTTCAGCTTTGCCGCCTTAGTGATGTAAGGCTGCTTTTCGCTGTCATTTAGGTTATTCCACATCTCACCCAGCTTTTTTGCCACATCTCCAATAGAGATGCCAGGGTTTGTGGATTTGATCTTGGGGCGGAATTCTGAGCAGAACAGGAAGAAGCCAGATGGTGGCCTTTTGGGGGCATTAGGATCCTTCTTCTTCTTGCCTCCCTTAGCTGGTCCATAATCCTTCATTTCCCGATCATAGCGCACTTTATCCGCCTTTGCCATTTCATCAAATTTAGATTTCTCTTTCCCGGACATTGTCTTCCACCTCTCAGAGCATTTCTTGGAAAATTCTGAAAAATTGACAGGGACCTCTGGGTTTTTCTTCTTATGTTCTTCTCTGCACGTCTGGACAAAGAAGGCATAAGCAGACATCTTGCCCTTTGGTTTCTTGGGGTCACCTTTAGCCATCCTGACTGTATTGTTCGCTAGTCTCACAATTTATTCTTTATAAAGAAATCACGTACTTAGAAATTAAAAGAAAAACTTTTTAAAGAATTTTTTTTTAAGAAAATAAGAAAAGATTTGTTTTCTTAAAATAGGTAAAGATTTGTGTTCTTAAGAGTAATATCTGAATGGAGGGCTCTTGAGGTCACCAGAGGAAGGTTAAACAGAGATCGGGGTGATGAAGTCCTATGAGCCACACTTTTCCCCTTAGGTTTCTAATGTACACACATACACACACTTATGTATGTATTTTTTAACTCTATAATCTTTCCTACATTTCCATTGACATCTAAAACTTTTCATGCTAAGTATAATTGGAAAGGGTATATTTAGTGTCCTATTACAGGTTATATCATTTTGAAAGAAAAGAGTTATATCATTCTTTGAATTACAGCCAATGGAATAGTGATTTGCCATCCACCAATATCCAAACTAAAAACAGGCAAAAGGCTTTCTTTTAACCATTGTAACTTCAATAGTTTCTTTTTCTCCTTGAACTTACATTAATTCCACTATCTTCACGTGTAAATTTACTGTAATGAAATATATTCTTATGTTTGTTAGTTTATTTTTTATTTTTCATCATTTTATTCTTTGTGTAATATGTAAAGACCTAAGAGTTAAAAAGATATTTTGAAATGTTTTATAAATTTAATAATATGTTTTCGATTTTATAACTAATTATTGATTATAAAATATAAAGGTTGTATTGGAAATCATATCTTAGTAATATAGAAGGGCTACTTTTGAATGAGAGTTTTTAGGTACTAGTTGAAAATTGTTTGCTTACATGTAAGAACTGGGAAAATCTGTTTATAGCAAGGAACTAAAGGAGCTTAGTTCTACAAGGTCACTCAATTCTTTAAATTCCTTCTGAGATGTAAAACCATTTTATATTTTTATCATCCAACATTATTGTTAACGATCACTTGAAAACACTGGAGTACAGAGTCTGCAAAAACAGCCCTAGTTTTCCCTTTCCCCTGTATCCACATCTTCTGCAATTCGAAACTGGGAGTTTTCCAATCACGAGTCTATCTTACCACCCCTTGAATCTGGGCTTTGTGAGTTATACTGGCAAACAAAATGCAGCAAAGATTATTGTGTGGTGTGTGAGAATCCAAGCCTAAAACTTAAAAGGTTTTGCTGTTTCTCTTGGAATACTGTTGTCACCATGAGAATAAGTCCAGGAAAGTATATTCATAAATAAGAGACCACATAGAGTATAGCTGAGACACCCCAGCTGGCAGCTGGCCCACCTCCAAAAGTATAGCAATCTGGCTTTCCATAACTGACCAAAGGTACAAGAACATACCAACCTAGATGAACTAAGCCACAGGAGAAAAAAACAAATGAAATAAATAAAATGAAGTTTAGTCATTGAAATTTGTGCTTCTTTGCAAGGAAACCTTTTTGTAGCAATGGATAACTGCAAAAACAACTTACTTGTCATTATTCTGATTTTGACAAAAGCAAAGAATCTGAAGCTTTCTGACTTGCAAAAGGGTTTGTCATGTAAGTAATACAGCTCTGGGAAATGTAACAAATTGTTTTTTTCAAAATTCAACAGATGACTATTTGTTGCTACGTTTTCATTTAGAAGCAACTTTTAAAATTCAATATACAGAGAAATAATTTGAAAAATCAAAATGTTCACATCAATACACATCTGTAATACAATATATTTTATAAAGTACCATATTCTTTAAACATATTTGCATTAACATTGCAAAGTTATAGAGTTAGCTCATTAAGTTTACATAAAATTATAACCAAAGTTTTGGCTGGGTGTGGTGGCTCACACTGTAATCCCAGCACTTTAGGAGGCCAAGGTGGGTGGAACATGTGAGGTCAGGAGTTCAAGACCAGCCTGGCCAACATGGTGAAATTCTGTCTCCATGAGACAGAAATACAAAAATTAGCTGGGCAAGGTGGTGGGCACCTGTAATTCCAGCTACTCAGAAAGCTGAGGCAGGAGTATCACTTAGTCCTGGGAGGCAGAGGTTGCAAGTGAGCCGAGATTGTGCCACTGCACTCCAGCCTGGGTGACAGAGAAAGACTCCATCTCAAAAAAATAAAAAATAATAATAAAATAATTTTAATACATAATCCCAAGTAACTGCAAGTACAGGAGAAAAGACAGTAGTGATACCGACATGAACAAGTGGTAACAGGCTTAGCAGACCTAAAAAGACAAATCCTAAACCAGCAGCAGAGAACTGGCAAGCAAACCAATCTGTGGTTCAGGATGCTAAAAAGACCCAGGAGCTATCAGCACCAAGATAAAGAGTCATTTGTGCTGTTTACCCAATATTTCTGGGTTCTCCTCTCGGGCATATTATACAGTTGTACTTTTCCACATGTGGCTTACTTTGACCAAGAAGATGTGGTCAGTGCTACTTGTGGTAGATGTCTCAAGAGGTCGGGTATATTTTACAAAGTTCCCTTTTCCTCTGCCTTGGCAAATACGAAAGCACAGAGAGAGACACTCCCTTAGCTTGGGTCCTTTGACGGATGGCATACCATACAACTTGGTTCTTTTAAGGCATAGATAATTTGGCTTTGCTTATTGCCAATACCAATAACCTATCCTGGCAAATGCAGTCAGGTACCTCAAGACTGAAGACATGGGAAGAATGGTAAAATAAAGAAGACAGAATGACAGCCATATCAAAAAGTTACATCCTTTGTTTCAAGTCCACTCTTCTGGTACAAACAATTTTCTTCACTCAGCTCCAAGGATGAGGGCAGTCATTTACTCTCCAGGGAAGAGAATGAAGGAATCTTCTGTGGAAAATTTGGCCAGTTTAAGAAGAAAGATCTAGCAATCTTACTATCAGAAGCTCTTTACCAAATTTTGCAGCCACATCATCCAACAGAGAAGCTCAAGTTTAACAAATGTCACAGCTTCACACCAACATTTAGAATTTCCAATCAGCTTCTTAATCACTTCTTCTTAAATCTGAGCAGATAATCTGAGAAAAATCTCTACACAAAATGTAATGTCAAAACAAACAAATGAAGTAAAAAAAAAACTTAGAGCAAGTCAAATTCTTCAAGGAAAAGTAAATATTTACAAAATACTATCGACATTCTCAGTGAGACAAGGAATCTGTTTCATCTACGGAGCAGGAACAAGATGCTACAACAAAGAAGTATTCAGAGAAAAAAAGGCCATTAAAGCAAAAAATTTTAATATATATTTTTCT
Source organism: Callithrix jacchus (assembly GCF_049354715.1). Taxonomy (NCBI): domain Eukaryota; kingdom Metazoa; phylum Chordata; class Mammalia; order Primates; family Cebidae; genus Callithrix; species Callithrix jacchus. The sequence continues at coordinate 19,536,610 of NC_133516.1, read as the reverse complement.
TAGATGTTAAAGATTTCCTAAAAAGCAGAGTAGAAAGAAAAATAAATAGAAAGTAGCCAAGAAAGTTAGAAACTGAGTCCAGTAATCTCAGTATCTCAATACGAGGAGTCCCCCACCTGATCTCCTACAAAAAACACCCACAATACAAAGAAAATTCTCAATTAAGTAATTCACAGAAAAAACAAAATCTGAGAACTGAACTATACAACCTTCTAAGGACCTAACAATTTCCCCAGCATAATGGATGAAAACAGACTTACAACACAAAAATATTTCAAAACAATTATAGAGAAAGAGAAGATTCTGCAAACTGACAGGGAGTAAGAAAAGAAAAGGGTCAATTTACCAAATATTAGGAATCAGAATGGTTTGGACACTCCCAGACACAAGACTGGAGGCTGAAAGATAATGAAGGAATGCATCTGAAGGAAAATTATTTCCAATCTAGAATCTAAATGTAACAAAATAATCAAGTGTGAAGGTGACAAATGTAGACACCTTGGTGTGTCCTCTTTATCAAGGAGCTTCAGGGGATTTTTACTACCAAAATGAGAGAATAAAACAGTAATGGAGAAAACCTAGGATTGGAAATAGGGATTTTAATTCAACAGAGAGAAGGGATGCTCAGAATGACAGTGAAGGAGATCCCTGGATAAAAGCTATGCACCAGGGCTTGGTGATGAACCAGTGTAGGTAGTAGGATTGGAAACCTCCAATAAGTGAAAACTAATTGCAACTGGTGGAGTATCTGATAACACTAACAATGTGAAAAATGATGCTGAAAGGCAATTGAAAGCTATGAAAATGGTCACAAAAAGACACCAATTAAAATAAGCATATAAAAAGCCATGAAGTTAATAACCTCAAAAACTAAGAAAGGTAATAGAATTATAGTTCATATATATGTGAAAATATTAATAAAATGATTATTGGTTCAACCAAATATGAGCTGTAGAGAAGAATGGGTAGAAGGGATAGCAGTTTCAGAGAGATCAGCCTCATTTACTCTAATAAAAAAGCGAAAAGATAATGCCTAGGGTTGACTACACAAGAGATAACTATGTACACATTTGGTTAGCAAAATATAACTGAAAAATGTTAGAAGAAATAAGATACCCGAGTTGCTGCCTCTGAGAAGGATATTAGTAAAAGTGAGGATAGTTAAGGCAGAAAAAAATAATTTTGATATGTCTTTTAATATATGGACCTTAAAAAAAACATGCGGAATTTGCTTTCAAATTAATTAAAATAAGAATTAGAATAAAAGGAAGAAAGGAAAGAAGGAGGAAAATATCTACATATCATACAGTTGGCACATCCACTCTATGTCAAACCATCCTTATCACCCCTACTTTCTGTTAGAAAAATTTTTTGATTTTATGTTTTATTTCCAAAAAATGGTGTTGCTATGCATTGGCTTGACAGTCATTTTATTCTGAATTATAAAGTATACAGTAAGAAAAAAAAAGAAGGCAGTTGGATAGAAAATAGAGTCTGGATCCTTATTGTACTAAGTTTGTTGCCTAGCTAAAATAAAATGTCACTGCCTTTGATATTTCCTACAGATATTCTTTACGTTTTTTGCAAAAGCATCTCCCTCGAGACTGCACTTTTTTGACTGGAATTACATGATGGTAGAGGAAAGACTATTAAATGGAAGTTAGAATCCTTCCTGTAACCCAACTCTACAATGTGTATCAATTCAGACCACTCCAACTTGGGCCACAGATCACATTGTGATGTCATGATTCACTTTTAACAGAAACACTGGTAAATTGGAGAGAAAAAGGAAGTTCTGCTGGGAGTTAAGGGTGCCCTTATTAAGGAGACATTCTGACATCAGTAAAATAAGTGTCATGTTGACCTCTGTAAGTCTTTATAGTCCTGGACAATAATTAATAGTAAGATAGGTGATGAGGGACACATAAATTTTTCTTTTGAAAAGTAAGAGAATGCCTATTGAGAATGAGGAGATAGAAAAGGAGAGCTAACATAACATTTCAAATGCAAGCATATACTCAGACAGACCAATTTAGGGGGAATTATGAAATGGATTTTTAGTGATCACAAGAACAGACTGGTAGAGACTGTCTATAGGCTACTTAATTCTGTTTTTCTTGACTTACGTGAAAACTACTTATCTTTAGTAATTGGGTTGGGGTCAGAGGGTTTTCCTCTGGCCAGTGAAATGTAGACAGAACTGCTGTACAACCTGAAATTCTCTGCATAATCTTTGGTGCTCTCTTTACCTTAAATGGAGGCCCTGAAGTCCAGAAATTTTTGAGAAGTTAGCATCACAGGATGGGAGGAACCTGGATCCCTGACACTGCTCAGAGCAGAGCTGTTCAGGAATGTCACTTTACTTTCGAGAGGCTGTAACATGACTGAAAAATACATCTCTATTGTGTTAAGCCACTGAGATTTGTGATAGCAACTAGTATTGCGTATCCTGATTAATAAAGAAAGGAAGGTAGAATTTTCCTTTCACAACATACATTAACAAATAAAGACCAGAGACTTTTTTAAAAAGCATTTGTTTCTTTTTTTAGTATTGTATTCAAATACTAAAATTTGAATACAAATCAATCACCAAGATTTCTGGCCCAATCTATAGATTCAATATGTCGTCAATTAAATTCAATACATTTTTAAAGGGAAAATAAATAATTATATCTGCCAAGTATCTCCCTTACATGGTGTTTTATAAACCAAATGAATATATTAATAAAGTGAGTCAGTCTCCTCTACCACAGAGATTGACAATATATGTATTAGTATTCATAAACATCACTATTATTATTATTGAGCTTTTTCTTTGGGATATTTGCCCATTTGAAATGAGTTCTGTGAGTTTTTAAGTTCTCTAGATAGCCACCTGAGCCTATTTTGTCAGCGCTTTTTAAATTATTCAATGAACAAAGAAAAATAAAATCTATGGCAACAGGCTGGAGTGTCATGTAATACCAAATTAATTATATGATTCACTGCCTCAGAAAAGACAGGAAAAAGCTGTTATGCAAATACATTTGTCTCTACTAACAGCAAAGGGAATTTAGCAAATTACTGGCACAAGAATTACTTTTTTGTTTAGAATGTCCCTTCTCATTCAGTTTACTCCACAGTGGAAGTCCTCTCTAAATTGGCCTCTCAACATGGGAGAACCACAAAGTCATCATTCCTCTCAGCCAAAAGGGTTTCTTAAGGCTGAGACTTGGTGGCACAGAGGACTAATGGAAATGTGCAAAGCTTTGCAAAGCCAAGTCACTGGAAAATCCAACCCACACTCCTGAGAGCAATTAGCATTTATATAGCAGGGTATACATTTTAACTAATTAATCTCACAACACTCTCTAGGGCTTTCATGCCCATTCCCACATTACATGCCAGGAAACGGAGACAGAGAGATTAATTGACTTACTTTTGCCTGAGTGGTAGCACAAAAAAAAAAGCTGCCTGAATATAGAACTAGGGTGTTTGTCCCAAATCTATCCTCACACATTCAAAGCAGAATATATTCCACAGAAAAGCCCTTCATATATTTGTATTCATTAAATATTTATTGGGAACCTGTTATGAGCAAGGTACTATGCTGGGTGCTAGGGCAGACAGACATACAAGTATAAAAACTCAGGAAGCTCAGGTATAGAAAAAACATAGCACATATTTGAATTTTGGAAGACCTAAGGTGGAATTACTTTCCATCCTTAATTATTTATCATGTGTCACTTAGTTGCCATGTGGCCTTGGACAAATGCTTCTCTTAAACTCAGTCTCTGCACATCCTGCCTATCTAAGTGCTGTGTGAGAATTAAAAGTCCTAGCATGCGAAAGGAGCTCAGTAGCTGAATCTGCATCAGAAAATTCCCATCAGAAAATTCACAATCTTCATAAAAGAAAGACATAGAAACAGAGTTAATGGAATGAAATAAACCGATTGTCATAACCGGTTTCTAAACAAGCATAATAATATATCCTACTACATTATATTGCACTACATTTTATGTTTATTATATTACTGTAAAAAGGGTGGAGGTGACAGACTTGAGACTTGGCTGAGATCAGAACCAGTCCCCTTTTAAATTCCAAACTACCAATCAATGCGGACTGGACCACTTAGGAATTGTCCCATTAGGGTGTTCTAGCAGTCCTATCTAAGCCTGAGGGTAGAGACTAAGTCAAACAGCTACCCAAACAAAATCTAAAAAATGTTTCTGAAAATTCACATTCCTTGACTAAGTTATCAAGAGGAGAGCATGAAGTCAGGAGCAGAGGAGGGAGAGGTGGAGTGTCTGGGAGCATCCATTACGCATTCTCACATTGCTGGTACAGTGTACACCCTGTGCTCATCACTGGGCAGATGGTTTTCCAGGACCAGATAATTAGACATACCTTACTCCCACCAACAAAAGGAAGTTTTCTTTATTGAGTAATTTGAAAAAAAAAAAAGGAAAAGAAAGAAATAGCTCCAATAGATATAAGGGATGATAACATATGTCAGATTAGGAAAGAATGCCAAATTTATAAAAAGGGTTTGGTGGGGGAGAAACCCACAAGCCATAGCTTCAATTTCATTAGACTTTCCTCCTAGAATATTTTTATTCCCAACAGTGTACTACTCCTGTTTAGGACATCAGGTATTTATCTTTACACTGCCCTAAAGACTGTCATTTTATATCAATTAGAGTGGCAGTCCCAGCTAGTTAAAAAATAAAAAAAAATGGAGAGGTCATTACAAAGCAAACTTGAAAACAAAGGAAAAAAGAAGGAAGAGGTAAAAAAGGAAAGTGGAGCCCCACAGATGAAAACAACCAAACCTATGAAGTTTAAATTCAGAATTATAATAAGCAATACTTAAAGTTACAAAATCAAATCTAAAAGAGCAGGGGTCTTTCAGAATCTAGCATTATTAAAGGAGGAATATTCTAGCATCTCTGAGCAGTTTTCCATCAGTATCTGCCATTCTGGGATTCCATTCTTAGTTTGTGAACACAAGTGTCACTTTCTACAAAGTTTTCCTTGTGGCAGAGCACTTGAATAAAAATCCGGGGTTTTCTACATAATTTTAGAGTTCCCAAATCTAAAGAAGCTGCTGAAGGTCTCTAGTCTCTTTCCAGGTTTCGATTAAACAATTTCATAACTGGGTTTTGGATTACCAGCAAAAAGACCCTGAATTATCATGTGTTTATGTTCCAGAAGGGTCCAGCAGCCACCCTTTCTGCTGCTGTGCAGAATAAGGAAAGTAATACAGTAGCATCATCTAATAGCCACTTAGCACAAGCTCTTCTTCTGACATCAAAGGGGCACCAGGGACCAGAAGGCTAAATAATGAATTCTGGGCCAAAGCAGGCAGATAGCCTGAGGTCAGGAGTTCAAGACCAGCCTGGCAACATGGCAAAACCCTGGGTCTACCAAAAATACAAAAATTAGCTGGGTGTGGTAGCGTGCACCTGTAATTCCAGCTACTTGGGGAGCTGAGGTCAGAGAATCACTTGAACCCAAGAGGCAGAGGTTTCAGTGAGCTGAGATCCCACCACTGCACTCCAACCTGGGAGGCAGAGCAAGAGCGAGATTCCATCTCAAAAAAAAAAAAAAAAAAAGAATTCTGGGTATGCTTCCTCTGTACCTTGGTTCATTATTTTCTTTTAAAAAAATTACTGTAATGAGCAATCTCATGCTGCTGAAGGGAATGATTTTCTTTGCAGGGCTGTGGTGACAATAAATAAGCAGGCTTGTGTCAAGTGTGACAGTACACTGGGGAAACTCTAACAGTCATTAGCTGGTGTGTGTGTGTGTTTTCTCTCCACGCAATCTTTTCTAATCCATGATTGAGGTGTACAAATCCAGTGATTATTCGATTATTCTCATATAATAATCAAAAGCCTTTGCTCTCTCTTTATTCTCATTAGACAACATTTATTTTGTATCCTGTGAGTGCTAGGGACTATGAACAAAATCTAGAAAAAATATAGTCTTCCTGATGAAATGTTCATTCAAGACTGACAGCATATGAAATAAAGTTCTTTCACGTGTTATCATGATAGAGTCCCAGAACATATGGGTCTCAGATCTAGTTGGAGAATTTCAGTAATATAGCTGAAAATACCCCTATTCCATAGATGAAATGAATGCAGCCGAGAGAGGGCAAAACACATGTCTGAGAGATGGGTAAACAGTATATGATAATAGTGGGGAGGGGCCAAACCAGGGCTCTAATATCCCCAAACAACTACTTTCCCTAGGGTGTCCGCAAAGGTAAGTCTCAAACAACCCAGTTCTAAACCTTGTCCTGCCACTTCCTAGCCATGTGACTATGTGCAAGTAAATTAAACATTCCCATGTGTAACAAAAGACTGGTTTGAAGATTAAATGAGGCAACACTGGTAAAGTATTAGCAGAGAGCTGGTCATGTAATCTTTGCTATTGTTACAATTATATTTCTCTCTTTTCACTTCCAAACTGAGTATAGCCTGTTTCAAATTGAGTTGAGCTCAACAGATGTTGCTGATGTTTAACCTATGGGGATTCGCCTGTAACAAAGTGTCTGAGAGTGTTGAACTAGAAGGGATATTTTAGAATATTTTAAAAGATTCTTCTCATTCTGCAAATCAGAGGATTTTACAAACTATACCCAGAAAGATAACTTGATGAATAACACGAGTCATTTTACTTGTGGCAATTATGAAGTCATTCCTTTCCAATCCAAATTTTGTGTTCTACTACATCATCCCAGTAAAATATATATTTCAAATCAATATCTGCACAAACATTCCTAAATGGTAATTTGAATGTAAATAGTACAATAGTACACTTCCCTTCAAAACAGAGGCTGAAGCAGACTAAGAACCAAACCCAGAAAGTCTAGAACAGACAATGTTTATATTGGGCCACAAAAGATAACATTGTATGTGTTCTAGATGTTCTAGATGGTCAAGCCATAAAATTACTGTTTTCACCCTTCTCATTTTATACGTGAAGAAGCTGATATATGGGTTTGTCCTTGAGACGGAATCAAGCTAAGTGGCATCACTGCCCATAAGTGTAGCACCTGAAAAGAAGAATCCTGTCCTCGGTTCCCTTTTAGGTAACAGTACACGTAACAAAATATGAAGGTAATCAGTGGCAAGCCCGTAGTGCTGTTACTAAGGGTAAATAAGATCATACACCAAAATGCCACGTGGACACTGACACCTACTAAGAACTTAATACGTTTTAGCTACCATGATGTTGATTATTACAGATGTGAAAATTGAGATCTAAAAAGAGAATCAGCAGAGAAATGAATTAATATGTGTGTCTGATTTTGAGTTTTTATTGCCTTTTACCAGAGCCAAGGGCAAGAAACTCAAAGCTAGGATTTGAGTTCAAAATGTAGAAAGCAGGTTAAGTATGGACTCTCTTCTTAATTAGCAAAGATACATCAGTGAGCACCTTTCTACTCAACAGCATGATTGGAATTTAAAGCCCAGCATGTATTCAGTGGGTCTCTGTACCTTTCAACACCATGTCTTACACTTCCCAGTCAGGGGGTCAGGGAGACTCCTTTAATCAAAGTACATCGGGATCTTCAACTTTGAATTAGGAGCTTTTGAACTTCCCCACCTCAAGATTTGCAGTCAATATTCCATGCAAAATTACAAAGTCAAAGGAAAGTGTATCTAGTGAACCTTGCCAGCAACCTCCCCAGCAGTTCTCAGGAAAGTGCCTGGAGTAAAAGAATGCTTATGATCTTCATTGCCTGCCAGAGGAGGAGACACAGGTGACAGTCTTGCCACTGCATTTAACAGAGGCATCACCTGTGAAACGCTGGTGCAGTCTCATTCTATTTTAATAATATGTCAAGTATGTAGATTTTTCTTGATGACTGGTAGCGACAAGTAGAAAACAAAAGATTCTGAGAGAAAATTGGGTGAAGCAAGCAAGAAAAGATGAGAGCATGTGAAAAGGGGTTTGTAGAAATTTCTGGCAGTGAATATGATGGAGTGACAAGAGGAATTCAAAAGGTGGGGGTGCTGAGTTGCTAGGTTTATAGTGGTCACTCACCTGAAGAACAGTATCTCCTCCCAAGGGAAGAAGCAGGGTCTCGGGAAGAGTAAATGCTAAGATAAAATCCTGGCCTAAGTTTCTGAACACTGAAGTCCCCTATAACCCACTGTGCATCTTAGAAAACCAGCCTGACCAACTTGGAGAAATCCTGTCTCTACTAAAGGACACAAAATTAGCTGGGTGTGGTGGTGCATGCCTGTAATCCCAGCTACTTGGGAGGCTGAGTCAGGAGAATCGCTTGAACCAGGGAGGTGGAGGTTGCAGTGAGCCAAGAGGGTGCCATTGCACTCTAGCCTGGGAAACAAGAGTGAAACTCTGTCTCAAAAAAAAAAAAGAAAAAGAAAAGAAAGAAAGAAATAAAAAAGAAAACCACTGCATGTTAGAGTTGGAAGGCAGACTTAGAAATCATACAGTACCATGACACATAATACAGATCAGGCTCTGACACCAGAGCGGCTAGGGAATGCCTGAGGTAAAAGACTGGGTTAGAGGCAGAGGCAGCATAAAGGTCTCTCTGATAACTACATCATGAACATTACTTCTGCATATAAAACCAACTGCATAAGCAGAGTTTATACTGAACTTACATCGATCTTTGTCTTTTTCCTTGGTATGTCAGGGGTTAAATTTTTATACCTACTTTTATATTCGGCTTATTGACTTATTAATGATGCTAAGATTGAGAACATTTGCCTTGAGAACATTTTTTGGCAAAGAGAAGACAAGCTACAAACCAACTTATCTGAAATCTAGAACAAAGGAAGCAAAACAGAAGAATGTACTTTTCATATACAAAGAAAGTAAATATTTTAGTAAAATTACATTTCGAAAAACAGGTGAAAGATCAGGAAAATAACTTCCAGTCATTTGAAGAGGGCTTTTAGGAACTGCATGATACAACTATAATTGAGACACACACACACATAATTTGTGTGTGTATGTGCGTGTGTGTGTGCATGCATGTGTGCACACACACAAGTTTGCATGTGTATCCAGGTATATATTCCAGGACAACACTGTCAAGTTCAAGACACTCATCCCTGGGGTCTTTCGGACTCTCAGTGCTGCATGTGATTCCCTGCCTGGTGGAAAACTGAATAATGAAGGTGGTTTCTTAGAAAGATGTAAGGTACCTTTTTATTTCCATATGCTTTGAGGTAGGAAAATGTTTCAAATGCATCACTTAGAAAATGCTTGATTTTTCCCACCACATGGTTGCCTTCTCCCACAACATCCCACCAAAGACTACAAATCCAACATTGTTAACATAACCCATAGTAATTTATAGTTTAGATGGAAGTTTTTGACATACTATATCCTTTGATCCCAGATGTAGAGTCTATTGCCCCATTTTGGGGTTTGAAAGAGAGGTTCACAGAGTGAGTCGGGAAATTCACAGAGCTAGTTTTTCCTGATTCCAGAGCCAGTCCTCCATCCACTGACCTCCTCAGGTTCTCTGGTCTTACTCAGCCCCTGGATTTTTATTTTGGAGATTTTGTATATAATTCTTTCCCTCACACACCCCACCCAATTTGATTCTTCATGTTGACAAACATTTCAAACTATGTTTTCTTTTCCTTCTGTGCTACAGCAAACTTGCTACTGATCCTTTCTTTGAATATAGGAATTCATCTTCAGACAGATCCCTTGAAACTTCCTCACAACTAAATATAGTTCCTGAGACACATCTTGTAGTATACCCCATGGAGAACAAAGACATAGGGTCAGAAGACCTGCTTTCTTGCCCTAATTCTGCCTGTGTGACCACCTTATAGTTCTAACTGCCACCACCAGAAGAACTACCACTACCATTCACTTAACAGTGAACGTTTTCTATATGGCAGGTATTAACTGCTCTACATTTATTATAATTTTCAATCTTCATAACGACTCTTTCAGTCAGCTTTATTATTTCCCTTATTTAACAAATGAGGAGCCTGAAACATAGATAAGTTAAAATATACCCACACAATTACACAGCAAGGAGACAAGGATTCTAACACAGATCTATCACTCTCTAGAATCTAAAATTGAATGCTGACTGTGACCAAGTAACTTTCCTTCTCTGGGATTCAGTTTTCTCATGTATAGGAAGGTAAAATCAGATGATCTGTAACCCTGTCCACCTCTATCATATGTTGGGTTTATAGTCAATGCTAGCCTGACTCTTAAAAATATAAATCAAGCCAGTTTTTCAGAGAAAAGAATGGAGGTGGGTGGGCACCCATTAATAGAAAGTAGAACAGTGAGTAAGCGAGTGAGACTCTTTAATGGAGAATATAACATCTTTGATTAGCACCTCCCAGCATCAGAAGACACACATCACAGCCAAGAGGCAGTGGGGCAGATCACATCCATCTAAATTAGAGAGTGTCATTATATAGTTCCTTTTCCAGTGAAGATTCTGAAGCTACCTTCATGCTCAACTTTCCCTCACAACACCCACTTTTAAAAAGCAGAGGAGTCAGAAATGTCAGGCTGTCCTCGAAGGCAGCTCCCTGGGGCATTAGCTGCCTCTGTCTTATTAAGTATAGTCAAGCATGACTCAGCTCCTCCATCAACTGTCTGGGAAGGAGAACATTTCATGCTGGTAGAAAATCACCTTAAGCAGAACAATGGAAGGCGTTTAAGGTAGACAATTAGAGTCAGGTTGCTTATTACTCAAAATCAAATCACTCTTTTCCTATTCTAGACAGGAGGGGATAATCACAGCCAAAAGGGAAACAGGGCTGCCTTTGCTTAGAACACATCAGACCACCCTGTCACCTCCGGTTATAACTATCAGCCACTGAGACACCTCTTCTGTCTGGGTCACAAAGCAAGGTGAACTGTGGGTTATGGCATGTCCTTCAATCATTAAACCCTCAGTGAAAACTTACCACATGCAACAGTTTATATTAGCTTCAGTGGGGGATAAAGATGCAAGGAAGATATAGACTGTGCTCTCAAAGATCTCACTGTCCAGAAAGGGTGGAGAGTCAGGTAGACAACAACGCAAAGCAAAATGAAGCAAGTGTCAAAAGGAAAAAATAAAGATGCAACATTTCATAGGAGGGTGGAAGACACTCTTAATTTGAACTTCGGGATGGCTGGAGCTCATCAGTGCCTTCACAGAAGAGATGGCATCTCATTTAAGTCTGGAAAAAATGCATAAAATGTGTGCAGACAGATTCAAGGGAAGGAGTCCAGGCTAATGTGAGCCATGATTAGTTAGTCCATCAGTCAGCTGGGGTTGCATCACAGGGTGTGGGATGACTTCGCAGAGTGAGAATGGTAAAGGGTCAATGAGACTAGGGTCAATCTGAATAAGAACAAACTTTATCTTTGTAGCAACTGAGAGTCACTAATGGTACTTAATGAATAAAGTGACACAGTTGTTTTGTTTTTTTTTTTTTGGAGACGGAGTCTCGCTCTGTTGCCCAAGCTGAAGTGAAGCGGCATGATCTCAACTCACTGCAACCTCCTCCTCCTGGGTTCAAGCAATGCTTCTGCCTCAGCCTCCCAAGTAGCTAGGACAACAGGCACACGCTGCCACAGCCAGCTAATTTTTTTGTATTTTAGTAGAGACAGGGTTTCACCGTGTTGCCCAGGCTGGTCTCAAACTCCTGAGCTCAGGCAATCCGCCTGCCTCGGCCTCCCAAAGTGCTAGGATTACAGGCATGAGCCACTGCAACCAGCCTAAAGTGACATGTATTAATGACAACTAAGAGCAGAGATAAAAGATAGGCTGGGCATTATACTTGTGCCCTGAAGCTATCTGATGGGTCACACACATGTGCAACTACCCATGTGTCAAGAACGGAATTTCTTTACCCATTTTGGGCATTATACTTGTGCCCTGAAGCTATCTGATGGGTCACACACATGTGCAACTACCCATGTGTCAAGAACGGAATTTCTTTACCCATTTGTTATTAAATGAAGTCAAAAGAGACAATTAACTGGCGACGGAGCGGGGCTTCTGATGTGGTCGTTTTGCTTTTCACTTGTTAGAGTGGGGCACTGTGACTTATCAAGATGAAAAAGACTGTATTTCCTGGCATGGCTCCTTCTTCATCCCTAATGGCCATCATCATCAAAGGTAATACATGAGGCTGTAGAGAGGGAAGCCACTTTGTTACAGTTTGTAGGATGTAGTCATACAGAGTCTTTATTGTTGCTCTCTTTGGGAGCCTGGCCACAAAGTATTTTAATACTCAATGAGTGACAACGCTCTGTAGTATAACACACTATCTATACATATGTATGGCACTCAGGATGTTATTTCATGGGTTCTAAATACTTGGATACCTGGAGTCTCTTTCCAGCTACTCAAAGGCTCCTTGTTAATAGGCCAATGGTCATTTTCATCTTCATAGACCCTCCACTGTGTCTGAAAAAAACTAGAAGTTCTATAAACATACTGAGTAGACCTAAGAGACTAGTGGGAGAGCCAATGATGGGCCTCGGAGCAAGATTTTTTAAATAACAAGAAAATTAAAGGTTAGCAAAGACAAACCACAAATGAACTATTCAATACAGAACTCGCTTTCAGAATATATAGAGAACTCTCAAAAGTCAACGAAAAATATCAGCAACTTAATTTAAAAAGGGACAAAATATTTTAACAGACGCTTCATCAAAGGAGATATACATATGACAAAGTGGCCCAAATCATTAGTCATTATATAAACGTAAATTAAAAATCTCACAGGATACCTCAGTAAAACTATTAGAATGGTTAGCATTTTAAAAAATGGAAAATAGCAAGTGTTTGTGAAATGTGCAGCAGCTGAACTTTCTATTCATTGAAGACGGGAATGCACTATTGAGTACAGCTACTTTGGAAAACAGTTTGGCAGCCTCTTATTAGGTTAAACAGATACTTACCATATGACCTAGCAATATCAGTCGTAGGTGACAAAAACTTGTGCTGACACAAAGCCTGTGTACATAGATGTTTACAGCAGCCTTAATCATAATAGCCAAAAACTTGAAGCAATCAAATATCGTATAACTAATGAATGAATAAACAACTGTGGTATATCCATACAATGAAATGTTACTCGGTAACAAGGAATGAACTTCTTATACTTCAGATAATATGGATGTACCGCAAATGTGTCATGCTAAGTGAAAGAAGCCAGACCAGTAGGGTTCTATCTATCTGATATTCTGGAGAAGGCAGAATTATAGGAGCAGAAAATGATCAGTGTTTGCCAGGGACTGGGGTTTGGGGGACTTCACAGTGTCAGCATGAGAGAAATTTGGGGGGGAATGATGGGACTTTTCTATACCTAAATTGTGATGTTTGCTACATGGTTGTATGCATTTGTCAAAATTCATGGACTTCTTACACCAAAAAACTCAATTTGACTATATGCAAATAAGAGTGAATAAAAATGAAAATAAATTTTAAAAGGTTCAGTTCCCACCTCTTCTTTAGAGACTTGGCTTTACTTGCAACAACTGGGCAGAGGAAATCATTTAGTCACAGGCCCATTCTTCATTGCCATTTCTCACTTGTCAAATCACACAAATTATTCATGGCCTGAATTGGACATTACACCTCAGGATATAAATGGCTGCCCTCAGTCTGAAGCAACTTCTCTCACTTTGAAACCAACGTAGCTGTTTCTCTGAATCTCTCTTATGACACTAACCACTTCGTGCATTGCATAATTGTTATTTGAGGCCAATCCACTGCTAGATTGTGAGTTCCAAGAGAGGGCTTTAGTCCTGCTCATCCACCACAGTGCCCAGCACACAGTTTGGTAGATATTTGTTTCTAAATGAGGTGCCATGAGTGCTGTTTGTACACAGTGAAAACAGAGATCAGAAACTACATAGAAAGAAAAGTCTATGCTTCCTCAGAACTCTCTGACATAAATACTATGTTATCTCATAGAAAATAATCTCACAGGTGATTTAAAGCATTAAGTGTTACCCATTTGTTATAACTTTTCATTCATTCACTATTTACTGAGCACCTACTAAATGCAAAGGCTTTGCTACACATTAAAGATACAGAGGTAAATAAATCTGTCTATTCTCATGGAGCTTTCCTTCTAGAGAAGGTCACAGACTAATTAAGTAGTTAAATAAATACGCAATTAACAATTGCTATTGGAATGATTACCATGAATAAGAAGTATAGGGTGTAAAGTGGATATAATAACAGGGATCTTACTTAGTCTGAGAAGTCAGCAATTAGGCAGGAGATGGGATGTTCCTTGAGAAATCGCCTTTTGAGCTGAGTGTGCAATAGAATGAAGATGTGGGGGGCTAAGTGGAGAGGAGAGTGTGTGAAGAAAGAACTTAGGTGAGAAAGGGAATAGTACATGTGAATTTCTGGAAGAATCTCAAAAACTTAATTGCCAGGGGCAAGAACAGTGGAATATGAAGAGGCTGAAGCAACATGTAGGAACCTGAAAATATAAGATCACATAGGCCACTGTAAGGGACTTAAATGTAATTCTAAGCATAATGGGAAATATTTCCAGAGTTTTCCACAGAGGAGACACCTGATTTAATTTACCATGTGAAATAGGTAACACTGGTTGCTGTGTGAAGAATGAACTGTAGAAAGAAAAAGTGAAGGAGAAACAGCTAGTTAGGAAGGTGCTGCAGAAAAATTCAAGCTGTGCCCAGCATGGTGGCTCACACCTGTAATCCCAGCACTTGGGAGGCCAAGGTCATCCATCAGTTTGAGACCAGCCTGACCAACATGGTGAAACCCTATCTCTACTAAAAATACAAAATTAGCCTGGGTGGTGGTGGGCACCTGTAGTCCCAACTACCTAGGAGGCTGAGGCTGGAGAATCACTTGAACCTGGGAGGCAGGTTGCAGTGAGCCAAGATCATGCCATTGCACTCCAGCCTGGGTAACGAACAAAACTCCATCTCAAAAGAAAAAAAAAAGAGAGAGAGAGAAAAAAAAAGAAAAGAAAAGTTAAAGAATGAAATTATGTGGCTTGGACTAGGATACTTAAGATGGAGAGGAGCAGATAGAGCCACATGCAAAATGAGCAAAGATAGATTGATCAAAAACATAAAGAGAAAGAAAGGCAACTTGGTTCAGAGGCTCTTGAATCTCAAACTATGGGCCGGGCATGGTGGCTCATGCCTGTAATCCAAGCACTTTGGAGGCCAAGGTGGGCGGATCACCTGAGGCGGGGAGTTCAGGAATCTTAAACTATGGAATGCTAGTTTGTTAGAGTCAATAGCTAAGCAAATTAACAGATGTGGAAACAGATTCAGAGAGGTTAAGTAGCTCACCCAAATTCACCCAATAAATTAGCAACGGAACTGAATTGCAGTCATAACATCTTTTATCCTCCTTATGTTATTCCTCATATTTATTTCTTTTAGAACCTAACTCTGGCCTCTGCTTTGTTTTTCATTTTTAAAACACAGTATTGGTGCCATCCATGAGTCACGGTGAATAGCAGGGGCCGTGACACAGTTAGACATGGGACAGATAAGATATAAAGGAGCGTGAAGCAAAGAACAGGGACTATTTTGCTCCTTATCATATCCTAATGCCTATCAAATACCTGGCTCACGGAAATACTGCAATCACTGTTGAATGAATACATTTTATCTTCCCGTCTTTCTTTGGTAAATAGGTACCCCAGAACTTAAAGTATAATTTAAAAAAAGAAAAAAAAATACAACAATAGAAAAATAATACAAGCCTCGACTGATACAGTCATCAAAATCAGGGAAGGTAGCAGAGAATCATAGAATCATAAACTGGTGGTAAAGCAATTGGTTTTGAAAAATAAGCTACTATCTACTTTTGAATTCTTAAACAACTGATATATAACTGAACATTTGGATTTTGCGAAAACTCTGATGGGCAAGGGTTTGCTCACATTTGGCAATATGGATTCTTGTAAGCAAGCACCCACCTTCCAAGGTAAAAAGTCTCTATCCTAATCTTATAATACAGAGCACCAATTGGTGCTTACCTATCTGCCAAGTGTGTGGTATCTGTTTCTAGGCTCATTTGACTGAGCATCTGCTTCCTTATTTGCTTTTACTGGTTACAGAAAACTTCAGATTTATTCTCTCACTGGATCTTCAAAACAGTTCTTTGGGGCAAGCAGAGCTGATATTATCAGCTTCATTTTATACATAAGGACACTGAGAGTCACACAGAGCCAGGATTTGACTTGAGTCCAGGGTTTGCTTCTCTGCATTATACATTGTGAATTACCCAGGGCATGTTCTGATCCAGAACATTTTTCTGAGTTCCCATAGCACTGAGATTTATATTTGTTACACTAACAAAAAAGGAAACACTTGGATGCCCCTTTACTGAATCAGAGATTAAAGGGCTGAATCCTCTGAAGACCTCTGAATTCACAGTGACCTCTTCTGTTGCTTCTTTTTTAAAAACCACCTTATTGAGGCATGACTGACATACAAAAAGCTGTACATATTTGACGTGCACAAAGTGATGAGTTTGAAGATACATACATGGACAAGAGCTCATCATCACAATCTATGCCATAATCATATACATAACCTCTAAAAGTTTGCTCCCGCCCTATTATGTATTCATTTATTTATTAATTATTTTAGCGATTAGAACACCTTATATAAGATTTAATTTCTTAGCAAACTTTTAAGTATACAATACAGAAGTGTTACAGGCACTATGCTGCACAGTAGATTTCTAGGACTTACCTTGCATAACTGAAACTTTGCATCCTTTGATTAACCCCTCTGCATTTCTCCCCCTCCTCAGCCTCTGGCAACCACCATTCTACTCTCTGCTTCTATGAGTTTAACTATTTTAGATTCTTCATATCAATAGCATCATGTAGTGTTTGTCCTTCAGTGCCTGGCTTATTTAAGTTGGCATAATGTCCTCCAGGTCCATGCATATGGCAGGATTTCCTCCTTTTTTAGGACTGGCTGATATTCAATTGTATGATATAATGCCTTCTCTTTATCTATTCTAGAAACACACTATGGGATTATTGCCAAATAATTAAAAGTAAGAGTAGCATTTGACCCAGCAATCCCATATCTAGATAGATATTCACTGGAGCTGAAATCAGTTGAGTATAAAATTTGAATATGAGATACATGAGAGCTGAAATAAGTTGAACATAAGATGTGCACACGAGTTGTTCTCAGTTGTATACAAGAGTGCAAATACCTCAAAGAGGTATATACTTCAAAATACTTCAAAAAGACATTTACAGTGGTACAGTTTCCTTGGAAAATGCCAGTTTTTCAAAATATTAAGCATAGAGACACCATGACTCAGTAATTCAACTTGTAGCTATATACCCAACAAAATTGAAAACATACAAGTAAAAACTTGTACACATATATCCACAGCAGCATTATTCATGATAGTCAAAATTTGGAAACCACACACAGGTCCATCAGGGATGAGTAATATTTATCAATTATGATTCAATGATGAATATTATTCATTACTAAAAAATGATGTAATGATACATGCTATATCATAGATGTGCCTTGAACACATTGCATTAAGTGCAAACTAAATCAATCACAAAATGCCACATATAATATCATCCCATGTATAAGAAATACCCAAAATAGGCAAATCTATAGAGACAGGAAGTAGACTAGTGGTTGCCTGGGGCTTGGGGAGGGGAGAATGGGTTGTGGATTGGCTACTAATCCTCACGGCTTCCTTTTGGGGTGATGGAATGTTCTAAAATTAGATTGTTGTGATGGCTGCATGACTAATGTGTCTGGTTTTACTGCATATAATACAAGGAATCTTTAGAAAAAATATAAAATAAAAGATGTCCTCAGTAATAAAAGGGTAGATATCCCTTGGGTCTGCCAATAGAAAAGAATCATGGGCTTGAGAACAGAGGACAAAACCTTGAGTTCTGGTTCTTCTACTTCCTATATGTGAAACAATGTCTAAACCACCTAATCTCTCCAAGCTTCTATTTCCTTACTTGTGAAATGAGAATAATAATATATTTTACAATGTTATTCTAAGATCAAATAATATAAGCATTTTAATACTGTAAAATGCTATTTGATATTATTCATCACTATAATGTTTAGTGAATATAATGGTAATGTGAACTGTAGCTGGCACACAGTGTAAGCCTAATACAACATATATTTATTGCACAGAGAAACGAAGGAATGCCGATGGATAAAGGAGGAAGTACTCATTTGCTTAACACATGCATAACCATGCCTACATATATTGAAATGTTGACAACTAGCTTAGTATACTCTGTAGTACCGAGCTCTTAAAAGCAAAACCAAAAACAAACAAAACAGAAAGCTGCCTGTAAAAAAGAGAAATGTTGAAATTAAGTAGATAAAGCAGGTAAGAATCAGAATGTATTGATAGGTTTTGGGCTAAGCATCTGATATGATTTGGCTGTGTCCCCACCCAAATCTCATCTTGAATTGTTGTTCCCATAATCCCCACATGTCATGGAAGGGATCTAGTGGGAGGTAATTGAATCACGGAGGTGGTGGGGAGGGTTAACCATGCTGTTGTCATAATAGTGAATAAGTCTCATGAGATCTGATGGTTTTTATAAAGGGCAATTCCCCTGCACATGCTCTCTGGGCTGCTGCCATGTAGGATATGCCTTTCCTTCTCCTCCACCTTTCTCCATGATTTTGAGTCCTCCCCAGCCACGGAGAACTGTGAATCCATTAAATTTCTTTTTCTTTATAAACTACCCAGTCTCAGTTGTATCTTTATTAGCAACTTGGGAACAGACTAATACAGTATCCAATATGAGTAGACTGATGGAGGAAAGTGGGGAGCTGCTAATTTCAAATTCCAAGTATTTGGGTAGCTAATGCTTATTTTCTTGACATGACATACTAACAAATACAGAAAGATAAACCATGGTTATAATGCAGGAAAATCTATGGCAATATCTATTTTCCCTCAGAAAGCTTCTAATTTAGTAGCCTACCAAGGTCATTTCATGAATATTGAAATTATCTCTGTGCTAGAGAAGTTATTACCATATCAATTTACAGATAGAAACAAAGAGCCAAGGCTTAAACCTATCATACCTGTCACAATTGCCTCTTGCTTGCCATCCTGAGGATTACAACAGTTCAGATCTATATACTTGGTTATTTCTAAAAATTAAGTTACCCCTTACTTCCAATTCTAAATTTAACTAGATTGAAATACAGTCAGACAATAAGTACTTTATTTTTTAATTATTCTTAATTTCAACTTTTATTTTAGATACAAGCTATACATGCAGGTTAGTAAAATGGGACTAATGCATGATCCTGAAGTTTGGGGTACAGATACCCGATAGGTAGTTTTTCAACCTGTGCCCTCTTCCCTCCTCTCTCTAGTAGTCTGCAGTGTCTATTGTTCCCATGTTGAGGTCCACATGTGCTCGATGCTTAGCTCCCTTTGTAGCAATATTCATGCAGTTGGAGACCATAGTCCTAAAATAATTAATGTAGTAACAGAAGATAAAGTTATTTTAAAAGGCGGGGGGAAACAAACCCAAACATAATTCTACTTTTCAAAGATAATCATGGTTAAGATTTGGGTGTAGGCTGGACATGGTGGCTCACACCTATAATCCCAGTATGTTTGGTAGGCCAAGGCAGGAGGATCACTCAGGAGGATCTCCTGAGGCCAGGCATTCAAGACTAACCTGGGCAACATGGCGAGACCCCATCTCCACAAAAAAAAAAAAAAAAAAAAAAAAAGAGAGAGAAAGAAAGAAAAAATTAACTGAGCCTGGTAACATGCCCCTGTAGTCCCTACTACTTAGAAGGCTGAAGCAAGAAAATCTCTTGAGCACAGGGATTTGAGGCTGTAACGAGCACTCTAGCCTAGGTGACAAAGCAAGACCCTGTTAAAAAAAAAAAAAGGGTGTATCCTATGCCAAAAAGGTTTTCCACATGCTTACATATGCATGACCAGAGTGGCATGCTGGTAAATACCCAGGGGGTGATGAGGAAGCTAATTTCTAGCATCAGTTTACCAATTTCCATGAGGTAAAGACTACTACCAAAGCCAATTTCAAATGAGTAATTTAATAAAGGGCTTAAAAGCTTTCTAAAAATTGAATAATTGGTTCTTACAAGCCCACACCACCTAGCTCTAGCAAACAACTGCCACAATTGGTAAAGGTTTCACACTAGTTCTGCTATATGGCACCTGTTTTTAAACAGACACATTACAAACAAGTCCATCATATTCCATTTTACTGATATATATATATATATATATATACATATATATATATATGTTGATTTAACTATCCTTTATCATGAATATTCATATTGTTTCCAATATTACTCATTATAAAAATCTTATGAAAAATACAGGTTTTGAGTATGTCTTTATGTATTTCTCTGATCATTTTCTTAGGATATAGTATGGATGGTTCATTATAAGATTAAAGGGATGTATTTTGGCGGTATCTTTGAAACAAATAGCTAAGGTCCCCTCTACAAAGCCTATGCCAGGTACACTCTCAACCACTGTGTGTGAGACCAGCATACCTGGTCATTAAATCGCTATATCCTGACCAATGCTAGGTGGAATTGTTCTTTAATCTCTGCCAGATGAATGAGTGAAAAAATAATGGCATCTCACATTGGATTAGCTTGAATCTATTTTCTCACTCATGAACTAGCACTTCGTTTTAGCCTGATCAATCTGTGCTGATCTGTTTTTGACGGCCTGAACTGCTAGTTTCAAATTTTTTTGCTAATTTTTCCGAAGTATACTTTATATTGAAAAGATGTGTGTGTGTGTGTGTGTGTGTATGTGTGTGTGTATAATAGCTCCTTGTATTCTGATGACATGAACTCTTTGCCGTATACTTATGTTTTCCCAATTTTTCATTTGTCCTTTAACTAATAATATTTTGTGCTGTACTAATTTTTAAAATCTTTATGTAGTCAATTACATCAGACTTTCTTTGCTAACCCCTACCTTTGATGACATATCTAGAAATGTCTCCATCCCAACATTGTAAAAAATGTTAGCATGTATTTTTTCCTACTACTCTTAGAGTTTAACTTATTTTTTATATTCAAATACTTAATTCAACTGAGATTTATTTTGGGGTACACAGTAGGAACTGTACCCCAATTAAATTCCTACCTTGTGAAGTACAAGGTAGGAATTTAATTATTTTTTCTAAAAAATTATCCAGATGTCCTAGCATTTAAATATATCTTCTTCCTCTGACTCTGGATGTTAACCCTGGGCAGCCGCCAGCTGCAAAGCTGGCTTCCTTTCTTTTCTGGATTCCTGTTTTCACTTCAATTTTGGCCTCTAAGGATTTCTTACCAACTCAGCAATTCATTTTAAATGACATTTATTTTTAAATGCAGCATTTCAAGCTGCTTTACAGCAAAAGGGGTGTTTAGAGGACCTTGTCCGCCATACTGGGAAAAACAGAAATATTTTCCAATCTTATTCCCACATAGCAGCTAGCATGCTCATTTAATACCTCAGCGGGATAATGTAAGGGTCCTGTCCAAATCCTTTCCATGGCTTCTTATTGCAGTTAAAGTAAATGTAACAACATCCTCAGAATGTGCTGCACCCTGCCTACCTCTTCCTCTTCATCTCATGCTCCATTCCCCATAGTTCGTGAAGCTCCTGCAACCCAGTGTCTACATGCCATCCCACTTTCCTTGAAGATAGCTCATTCTCATTCCTCAATTTTTAATAAAATAGCATCTTCATTAATAGATCTTCCTTAATTATGGGATAAGGAAAGGAATATCCCATTATGTTCCATCACTATAATGTCTTATTTATAATTATAGAGAACATCTTATACAAATAGGTTTATTTACTTATTTTCTTCAAGTAAGAAAAGACTTTAAGCCCTTCCCAAGACTATGAACTCCATGAAGGCAAAGATAATTTGTTTTGGTTACCAATACAGGCAAGTACAGTGTCTAGCACATACTCACACACTATAGATAAATGAATGAATACACACACAATGTCTTTCTCATCTTTACCTACCCTACGTACAGGGGTCAGCACATAACAGATGCCTGGGAGACATATGCTGAATTGGATTTCACATCTAATCATGAAGGACCAACCTCTCTAAATGTGGAGGTTATACAGATCTTTGACCTGTTTCTATTAAATCCCAAAGATGCACATTTAAAACTGGAGGGCAATACTTACCATCCTTTGTGACAAAAATATTCCATGTTTTGAAATGAATAATTAGCATATTAAAAAACTGATTTCCCTGGAACTGAAGAGGATTTGTGTATTAAATCTGCTGGGATTTCAATTCTGGAGACTTTGCAATATGTGAAATAGCTTACCTACGTATGAATATGGATGGGTTAAGGCGCCCCCAGCCCATACTTCTGTGTACTTACTGAGCCCAAATGACAGTTATTCTAGCTGTTTTGTTGCCATACACACAAAGTGTGTATCATTTCTGAGAAAGATAAAACATTCCAGCTCCACCAGAAATAAAACAGAACTTGGAGTGAAACCATAATCAGATTTCACAATTCACTTCCAATCACTGCCAAAGATTAGCAGAAAAGAACTGGCATTTTTAAACTAAAAAGAATTTTCTAGAATTCTACACTGCTGGGTACCCAAAAAATCTCTGAGCCACGTGCAAACATCCTTGACTAAGTACCTTACCCCCTAAGTGGAGGGATAGAGGCTGCAGTTAGTCGTTGGAAAATGAGGAAAAGCTAGGGAGTTAAGAGTTAGTGCCTCTGAATTAGCCACAGGGGAAGCCGTATGAATAACGCCAAAGCAACCTTGCAGCACACCAAAGTTAACAGCTTCCCACACCCCTCAAACCGGCTGCATCTGTACCAAGCCACCTTTCCTTCATCGATCTGCGATCTTATTCCAGTTTAGAACTGCTTTCCTTTGAGAAAATTTTTATAAACTTGGAAATATGTATATTATCCCTATATACACAGTTAAAGTGTACTATATATGATTCAGGAAGACTGGAGCAAATCACCTTGACATTTTATTTGCAAGATGAAAAATTACATCTTAGGTTCTGTTTTGGTAACTGGTTAAATGTTTCTTTTCAAATGTGTGTGTTCCATATCATCAATTATTGATAGATTTTGTTGGCATGTTTTGAAAATGAAGTCTTAATTATAAATAATTCAGTGGCAGCATGGGATATTTTAAATGACAGTGTATCTTAAAGTCAAATAGCAATACAAATTTTACCACTTACTACTACAGTGATATTAGGTAAGTTAATTCAATGTTTTGAATTTGGAGTCCCTCATTTGTAACAATAGAAGGAAAAACACATTTCTGTGTTATGAAGCTTTTCAGAAATGAATATAATCTTATATGAGTATAGTCCTTGATTTAAAGAATGTTACTTTCCTCACCTTCCTTCCTTTTCATTAGCCACCTACCCATCCACTACATAGTAGTTATCAATTTACAGAGAATTAAAATAAAATAGATTTAAAGTCATATTTAGCTTAACATGGTCTTCATTTAGTGATTAAAAAAACCAATACTGTAAAATGCTTCATGGCTATTATTGTAGTCATCAATTATTACTGCATTATAGATGCGAGACCCTTTTAAAGAACAGGATATTTAGAGTAATATAGGTGAGAGAGCTAAAAGTTTGCCTTAATAAAGCAACCAGGAAGAAAGACCCTGTCTTCACTTTCTTCCTGAAATTCCCCTTAGCATTTTACTAAGAAGACTGCATGCAGTGGGAGGGAGGAAGCCCTCCAACACTTCCAATTACTAATTACTCCATTTACAATTTCCATGATTTCAATCAACCTCCAAATAAAGCTATGCCCTCCTCTTAGACCTGCATATAGATGGGTTGGGTTTCTACTGTGCCCCAAGAAATACATGGCTACTAGCAAAGACATTTCACAGCTCAGTGCCAACTGCAAACAACAGCAGATCGTTTCTGCCTTAGGACTTAGAAACTTGCAAAAGGGGATCCGGAGTCTTAGGCTTTTGCCTGCGGTCTCTTCTTCCTTCATTATCCTGAAAGGGGCAAAGCTTTCAGTCTCCACCATCTCTTCTGCATGCTTTTTTTTTTTTCTGAATAAAAGTATCCTGATTAACAAAGCCTTATCCCTGGAGATGCTGATCACTTCATGGCTGTAGGTGTGCTAGATGTAAGGAAATTTCAAGAAGATTTAAGGTTTCTATTTTCTCTCACCATCTTAATATACTAGGAAGGAGGGGAAGGGGAAGAATGTAAAACAAACAAACAAAACACCTAGAAAAAAATTAACTGTTCAAAAAGGAAACCATTCCATGCAAAGCTCAGGAAAAGCAAAGTGGGGAAGTATTTAAATGTGGTATTAAAAATGGTTTAGTTTCTTTGGTAATCTGAAAAAGTATATAGCTGGGTTTGCATCAAATCCAGGAAATCTGTCTAGGAATACTTTATCTATCTCCATTTTCCTCTTTGTATTTTCTGTCTCTCTCTCTCTCTTTCCTACTATCCTTGCTTTTTAAAAAATGTCTTCTCTCTCTCCTCTCTCCCTCATTCTTTCTCTTTTCTCTCCTTCTTCTTTTCCTTCTTTTCCTTTACCTTGAGTGGATACCAGAAAATGAAGAAAAGACATGTAGAATCAAGCCATGTGAATGTCAAAACATCTATCATGTAAGAAATTTAATCTTCCCTAGATGACCAGACAGATTTAAAAATTCAAAAAAAAAAAGAAAATATGAGAATCAAATTAATGTTTTCCCTTTATAAATTAAATATCAGTCCATTAAGCAGTTTGGGGGCAGTCTGAAGTCTCAAAGGATCTAGAGAATGATAGGTTAAATCAGGTGCATCAAGTTAAAGCTCATCAGATAAGTCTATGGCAAACAAAGATTTCTCCCCCTGGAACAAAAGGGAAAGCAAAACTATCGTAAATTATGATTAATAATGGTTGAAATCCACTTGGGAACAATAATTTGTATATCTGTTTGCTTTAAAGCAGGTGCATCCAATCTTTTGGCCTCCCTGGGCCACTTTGGAAGAAGAAGAATTGTCTTGGGCCACACAGAAAATAAGCTAACACTAAAAATAACTGATGATCTAAAAAAAAAGTCAGAAAAAGTCTCATAATGTTTTAAGAAAGTTTAGAAATATGTAGGGCCATATTCAAAGCTGTGTTTGGCTTCAAGTGGCCCACAGGCCATGAGTTGGACCAGCTTGCTTTAAAGTGATAACAGAATGAATTGAAAGTATTCTCACTCCAAAAATGGTAACAATGTTAGGCAATACATATGTTAATTAGCTAGATTTAGTCAATTCACAATGTATAAATACTTCAAAATGTCATCTTATATATGACAAATACAATTTAATCTCTCATCTATTAATAATAATAAAGGTCTATATTTCAACTGTAGTTGTACTTTTTTTGTGTGTGTTTGGAGAAAGAGAGACAGGGTCTTTCTTGTTCGATAGCCCAGGGTGGAGTGCAGTGGTATGATCACAGTTCATTTTATCTTGACCGCCCAGGCTCAGGTGATCCTCCCACCTCAGCCTCCTGAGTAGCTGAGAGTACAGGTGCACAGCACCATATCCAGTTATTTTTTTAAAATTTTTTTGTGGAGTCAGGGTCTTACTATTTTGCGTAGGCTGGTTTCAAACTCCTGACCTCAAGCAATCTCCCCACCTCAGCCTCCCAAAGTGCTGGGATTATAGGCATGAGCCAATGCACCCGGTCCATGGTTATACTTCTTATGCAAGTGTAAGTAACTAGTAATAAAATAAAACCCACCATAATAAATTAATAAAAAGCAATATTTAATAGAAAAAAAATCACACATATAGAAATTATGAGAGATGTGCTTGTTTTCTTTTCCTTTCCTCTTAAGTATCTACAATTATGCACTAGGTCCTGGGGAAGGCACCACTGAGAAAACATAATTGGCAAATAGTCTCAATTGGTCAGTCTTGCTAGCATTGCATGGCAAGCCCAAATCTCAAAGAGACTATAACATTTTCTTATATAAGTGAAGACGAAATGCAAACACCGGTATATTGTTGTATATATCAAAATGAACACTCCTATAAACGTCAAAGAGCACTTTGCAAAATATGAGAGTATCTTGGAAGAAAAAAAATAGACTGATGGATAAGAGCCTTAAATCACTATTTCAGACCCTACAAACACTGTAGAAAAAATGATATTTATTTCCCTATAATGTACAGCTACAGCAAGCACTTTGGTTCCTATGATAGAAGAAGAAACGAATGTCACAAAAACAATACACTATGGCCTAGGATGTTGAGGGAGTTATTATTTTATTTCTTTTCTCTCATTTTCTTAGTTGTCTTGCATTCTTGTTCTTCCTACTGTCTCTAAAACAGGAAAAAAGCAAACCCAGGCAACTGTGCACATCAGCTTATAGGTTTGGATGGCAGGTACTTGAAGTTGACTGAGATTCCCAAATTATTTGCAAAATGTATCCATTTTCTCCCTGTTCCTCAACAGTAAAAGAGAGATGGCAGCACTCAGTGGATTTAAAAATAAAACAATCGTTGTGTTGTTATCTTGGGTGGATATGTATTTCATTTTCTAAAGGAGTTAATCAGAAAAGAAATTTTTTTAATGGAGAAATAAAAATGGGTAGGAACTGGTCTTGGGAGTGAGTTACTGCTAAGGTGGCAATCTGGTCCTTAAAAATATGGTAGAAATGAATATTCAGGGTGGGAAGAGGGAGGGAAATGATAGCAAAAACAAAGGTAATTCAAAGGGTAGAATAAATTCTTGTAATACAAACATTGTTACCTGCAATGATATGCAGGCTTCCCTGCAAAAATACTGGTTTCCCTTTAACTAACACAGCCATGTGAAAAAGAACCAGGTCATTTTTCTAAACTTAGAATTATCGCTGTGATACAAGAAGCTGTGTATCTGCAAAGTCGGTGTCAGGCCAATTACGTGGCACTTAAATCTCTTTTCAATCAGGTTATAATAAATCCACCCTTGGGAAGTATAAGTAACTAAAACATAAGTGTGTTTCAAACTACAAACACAGCTTAAAGAAAAAAAAAAAAAGTGAAGAGATCTGCTCCCAAGAGGCATCATTTAAATGACAACAGGGTGAAATTCTGTAATTCCAATGACCTTTAGGTCCAAGAATAAAATGAAACAGTATTCTTCGTACATTTTCCAAATGTTTGAACTAAATTACATAGAAATGAAAAGTGTTCAGGATGACTGGTCATGGGCAACCAGTACAGGGAGTAATGTCACAAGTATATCTGAGTATGGAGTTTTTAAAGCAAGGATATTCAAATAAAATGAGGCCATTGGGGCTGGCAACAAATTGAATTCTTACCAGAAGCTAAAGAACCATCACACAGAATTAATAATATTGTATGTCCTTGCAAAGGTAAGACAGAATTTAAAAAAGACATCTAGCCAACTATAACCAAAAGACATTAAATGTGGATATTTTCTTCATGTGAAGTAATTCCTGTCCTGAAAAATTTGTTCCCAACCTGTCTTTCCAGCTTGGCTTCTAAATGCCTTCATACTGTCTTTTGAGTCGCCCTGAGCTATTTCATTCCCAAAGAGAGATGCATTTCTTCCTAGGAAAGAGCAATGATTAAGTCTTCCCCAATATCTCCTGACAGGATGCGTAACTTTCTCTGCTCCCACGGCATTCTGTTTGGTAATTGTTTTCTCTTCCTTCTCTCAAACCTTACTGTATTACTCTTAAGAAAGAAACTCCTCTTACTAACTCTGGATTGTACAATATAAAATGGTCAAACACATGATCTTTAGAATAAAGTGAAATTATTGTTAACATTGTTATTAGAAGCAATTTAAGTAACTAAGAGGAGGAATATACCCTTTGGGTGTCCATGATGCATAACGTTCCTTCATGAAAAACAAGAAACTGGAATTGATTGGGATCTATTGCTGTTGTTTGTTAGTTGTCTGGTTGGTTAGCTTCGTTTATGAATAAAGACACAGTGATAAAAAATGATGAAATGACCGCTTTACTATCCTCAAACAACTCACAGAGTAAAACAGAACTTAAATCTCTCAATTACTAGGAAAGCACAGTGTTTTTTACTATTTATTTATTTTGCATTGTGTAATTCACTCCCAATAATTTGATAGATTATTTCCATTCTCTACAAATTTTATAAAAATATAATGAAAAAGGAATCAGAGGATCTTACTTCTCTTAGCAAAGCATAGTCCTAAAGAAACACAATGTAGTATGGATTAAAAAAAAAAAGAGCACTGTTTCTGGAGTCAAGGCAGCCTAGCTCTATCAGGCATGCCATCATGAGCATCAGGCACCTGGGCTACCTGTACCCTGGAGCTTCATTTCCCAAACTACCAAACAGGTAGAAGGGTCTCTAGCCCCTACCCTATGCAATGTTTCCTGTGAAGTTAATGATAATGTATGTGAAATCTAGCCCTGCACCTGGCACACAGTCAACTGTTGACTTTGAAATAGAATCTTTTTCAAAGATCTGTGTGTGTGCTTGCATTTTGGGGAGGCAGTGTACTATCTTTTTCATGTGATTTGTGCAGCAAATAATTTTGATATGGTAATATTTTTAAAATTCATTCTCTTCTATATGGTGCTATTTTTATTATTGCCTCAACTTGGGATCACAGGCTCCAAAATTTATTTCTACTCCAAAGGCAGCTTTTACCAGTTCAGCTTCCTTACACACTACCAATGAAGCCCAGCAAAAGAGACATGTATTGAGCCGATGTGTTCATTTCGAAGTCTTACAAACAGAACCTCTCTGAGTTTATTAGTAAAAATATTTAATACTAGAATAAGCAAAAATAGAAATATTGAGTTTGAATTCTGGATTACAATCATTTTCCTCCTGAAGAAAAATGTTTAAGCGTTGTGAAGGGGTAGGATAACAATGGAAAGATACTCCTTACCTAAAAAGCCTGGAGACCTATCACAGAGTGGTTCTTCAACAGTTTACAAAATGATTGATTACCTGTGGTCCCTTAGATCTGAAACTTCTTTCTAAATCATTTACATTCTGGTAGATGCCGACTGAAGCATATTTAGTAAAAATAATATTGATGTCAGGAATCCAGAAACTAGTGAAGTTACGGGCATGCTAAGTATAGCTGTGTGAATTCGAGTAATGCATTGAAATACTTTGATCGTAACTTGTCTTACCCAACAAAGGTAGTTACGACAGCTCTGACTACCCCATGGTTTGGGTGTGGGAATGATATTGAATATGTACAATGCAAACTGCTTTTTTAAGCAGAGGGAGCTTTATTATTATTACCATAACTAGCACATTATAATTATAGAATCACTATTATAATTATCTAAGCTTTAATTCCTTAAAGGGAAATAAAGCTCTTTACAAAAAGTATTTGCTTTTATCACCGCCTAAGATGAAAATGTGGCTTTCCCATTCCTGAGGGGATAAGGAGATCACATTACTGCTACCAGAAAAACCTTGATCTGAAGTCAGAATCGTATGACTTACAGGCCAGTTCGCTGCATGTGAAAACACATTGTGTGGCGCTAAATTCTGATATTGTCATGGTTTCTTATTTTATATTTGAGGCTTCTCTTAAGAAGCCCACACGGAAGGACTCAGAACAACAAAATAAATGTCTTACTACTGTGATATGCATGTAGAGTGCTTTAGGGTTTTCAGAACATTCCTCCTTTGTCCCTGACATCAACCTGTGTTTCCATTGAGACGGGAACCTGAGCACAAGGAGAGTCTCACGAGAGCCCAACAAATCTGTCTGCACCCACAGATACCTGTAAAAGGCAATACCTTCATGCGCAGAGGTTGGTTCATCTCTCAAGATGTGCGACGATTTCTTTCTTCCCCCACTAGCCCAGAGCCAGTTGCTCTTTTCGTTTTTGTCAACAACATGTCCTTTTTGCTTCTCTCCCTCCAACTAGGAAGTGGCATCACTGTCAGACACAATACACCTCTTCATAAGGAAGGCAAATGAGTATGTGCCAGATGGGCTGTGGGGATTACAACATGTTTCCTGCTCTCACGGTGACGCAATGTGGCTGGTATGAGAACTTATCTTATTCAAGACGTTAGTTTCCCCTAGCAGAATTATGAGTCACAGTTCCTGGGTAGAAAGCTCTCTTACCAACAGCACTTGAGGTGGGGGCTGGGGACTCCTTGGATGGATTACAGTAAAGGTCATTCAGAAAAGTAACATGGCCAGGACTGCTGGGAAGGCACCAGCACTCACTAGCTTCTGGAACCTTCACAATCCTTCCACAATGGTAACACAGTCCCTCTCCCTCTTCCTTCAAGATGAGGGAGAACAAAAACCACATCATGAATTACTGGCATGAACCCAAACAGGTTCCATTATAAAACTAGACAGTTTAGGGGCAGGGGAAGGGATGTAAAGGGGCATATGTTCAACCATTTGACACCTCCATATTGAGCATCTGTTATGTGTCTATGTGTCAATCATTATTCAGAGTGCTTGGATAACAAACAAAAGTTTCTGAACAATTTCCCGCCCTCAGGCAGCTTAAAATCCAAGACAGAGAGAGGGAAGGAGGAAATAAAAGGGATGGAGAGATACAAAAGCAGGAAGGCAGAAAAGGAGAAAGGACTGGGAGTTGGGGGAGAAAAAGAGGAAGGAAAAGGAGAAAGAAGATGAAGAGGGAAGAGGAGGACACAAGAGAAAGAAGGTTAATATAACATCAGGAAATGCAAGTGTTATAAAGAAAGCTGAAATAGGATAGAGGGATAGACAATGACTGCTTGGGATTTTTAGTTAAGATGGTCAAGGAAGCTTCTGTGAGCAGATAACATTCAAACATACAACTAAATCAAAGAAGAACAAATTAAAATCAAGAATTATATTTACCATATTTGAAAATCAGGACATCAAGAAATTTACCTATCAAATGGGACACCTAACCAAGCGGGATCGATGCTGGACTAAACAGCCAGGGAGCTGTCTACTAGTGCATCCCAGCTGAACAGCAGCCCCGGTTATCCACAGCCATTCCTCTGTGAAGCTCGGAAGGGCCAACAAGGCTAGAAGTTACCTTTTCTTTCAGCTTTGAGCTGACTCTGTCCTACTTATTCCACTCCTTTAGTGCTATTTTTGCTTTCCAATACAATGCTTTATGTGGCACAGAAAAGCTGAAATGTACCCAGAAAAGATGATCAGGATGGTAGGAGGGCTCAGATCCATGTCATATGAAAAACAGTTGAAGGCATATATTGCAGAACACTGAGGTCATGGTTATATAGTAACTAAACATATCGAAAGCCCTCTCACATAGAAAAGGAATTAAAACAATGATATGGAAAGTATGGTTCATGGTGTTCAGGGGAATTTTACCTGAAAAGCTTTATAAAATGAGGACTTCTAGATTTCCTTCATTACAATTAGAGAATCATTGCATTAGGTTTTTGGTTGTTTTGATTTTTATCTTTTCTTTTTTTTCAAGTCCTGCAGTTGAACCAAGTAAATATTTGGAAAGAGACAAATTTCGGTTTTAGGTACTAAAATCAAAGAGACAAATTTCAGTTTTATGTACTAAAAACTTTCTAAGAATTTGATTAGTCCAAGAAAACACAGGGTGCAATTTAATGATTAATAGTCAGAGGTAGAGAGTGGTTCTGGGCATAATTCTGGGAAGAAGAGGCGACCTGAAAAGATGGATTTTCAAATAGCAAGTCTCTTGTATCTCTAATTTCATGTGATCCAAGCCCATGATGACGGAGTTTGGTTTTTAATCTCAATAAAGGTCTTAGCTGGCTCCACTTATGAAGTAACATCCAAAGAAAGAATGAGTCTATAGACAGATTCTCTTTTTTTTCCTATATAGAAACCAGATGACAAAAACTCATCATTATTTCATTTAACATCTCAATGGATAATTACCACCGATGCCTTCTCCACCACTGGCTCCAATCTGAAAAACAGATTGTGCTATTATCACTTGCATTTTTCCCCACAGGACCTGAGGTAAGGGAAAACAGCAGTATTCTAGTTGGCTTAGTGTGAAGGTGATGAAAATTCCTGTATTTAAACACAGGAGACCACTTTCCTCCAGTGCGCTCTATCCCATGAAGACTAGAGACATCAGTGGTTCTATCACCAAAATTCTGTTATTATTCTGCTTTATGATTACTTGCTACCACAGAAGACAATGGTCATAAATAATATTATGCTCATTTAAATTCATTCTCAGGAAGAGCGAACTCATTACTTTATGCATGACTTGCATTTTAATACATTTTCAAAAGCCATTCACTTACCTGAGGCATCACTTTGCAGAATTCCATAAAAGTAGAGACTCATTACACACCACAGAAGTGTCATCCTATAAACACAAATACAAAGGTAAGGAGAATCACTTATTACTTTCAAGTGCTTAAATGGTAATAACTAGCATGCATGCATGCTTACTATAGACTAGGGATTGTTCTGGGAATTTTATAGTATTAACAAATTTAATTGTCAGAACCAACCAATAAAACAGGTTTTATTTTGTTTTTGCTTTGTTTTGTTGTTTTTAATTCCCACATTACATGCAGATAAAGAAATTTCATAGACAAGTTTAAATAACATAACGAAGATCCTTTGGCTAGAAGTGGTAGAGCTGTGATCAAACTCCTGCGGTCTGTCTCTGCAACTATCTCTTTTTCACTGAATTATTACTACCTACTTAAAAAATATTCATCTGAATTTTCTGACCAGGACTCACATTTCTGACAGATAAACTCAAACTTCTTACCCCTCTTTGCATTCCCTTGGTGTATTTCTAGTGGGAATATTTTACAATCCAGGTACTTTTCCCTTTTAGTGACATGTAGAAAGTCTAGGAATCCTGGATTCAGACTTTGTCTGTAATCCATCACACTCTGAATTTATATTAAGGAAAACTATATAAATCTAGTTCCCTGCTGCTCTTGCTCTCCTCTTCTCACTGGAAGAGAGAAATGATGAGGCAGGAGTCTAATTTCTGTGATATTTAGCCTTCCTATTGATAACCAGCTGAAGCAGCCAATGACTGTGAACCATATCCTTACATTTGGTTGTGTGATATTTAATGCAGAAGACCTGGAGATTTGACAGCTCTGTGAAGTATTTCTTTTTCTACTATCCAAGACATAACTGGCCACTGCTAAAACCTCTGTGGGTTATAAATACTGAATCCTGAAGACAATGCAGAAAATCTAAGCTTAAGAACTCTGCTTTGTGTGTCGAATGTAATAGTCATATAAGAATGCCAGCGGAGGTCTTGATAACTTGTCCAGATCATATTTCTAAGTGACAAAGATGGGATTTATATCCACATTGGGCTAACTACAAAGACTGTTATCTCAAAGAGCCTATGCCACACGTTTCACAACCACAGGTATGCAGCTGCTTAAACAGATCAAAGAGGCATTTGATAAATAAGGTTCTCACATAATATCATTTAAAATGGGCAGTTTTAAGAGGATTAAATTAAAACCCAAATTATAAACTGCACAAGGAATCCAAGCTGTGTGGCTACCCTAAAGCATGA
Source organism: Callithrix jacchus (assembly GCF_049354715.1). Taxonomy (NCBI): domain Eukaryota; kingdom Metazoa; phylum Chordata; class Mammalia; order Primates; family Cebidae; genus Callithrix; species Callithrix jacchus. The sequence goes on along the minus strand of NC_133516.1, from coordinate 19,503,078 downwards.
TGCGAGTTTCCAACTCTTATCACCTCTCTTAACCACACGTCTCGAAAAATCTCTGGTTCATGCTTCCTTTTTTAGCCTGGTTGTACACAAGTCACAGGTGAGCTCATCATATCAGAAGCTATTGTTTTATCTGATAAATTAAATGATGTTTTCTTCCCAGCACCTCCTTCCAACTCTTATATTATGGCTTTGGGAAAATCCTTTTTCTCTTCATCAGTCTTTCATTTATTCAATAAAATATGTATTGAGCATTTTCTCCTTCTTTTCCAAATTTTTTAATTTGTGTGTTTGTGTGTGGGGGGGTATATAATAGGTATAGAGGGTGTATATATTCATGGGGACCTGAGATGTTTTGGTACAGGCAAGCAATGTGAAATAAGCACAACATGAAAAATGGAAATATCCATCCCCTCAAGGATTTATCCTTTGAGTTTCCAAGTTGCTATCATATAACTACGAAGCCTCAGTGAGCAAGATGTAGAGCTTTCTTTAAAGGCACTTTTCCATAGTAAAGTTGAACCCCAAGGAAGCCACTTTAGTATCATCAACTATGAATAGAACACACATCCAGAGACACTTAGGAGATAAAAAGAGTTACCAGACAGACCCAGCACTATGCAGGGTCTAACAGAAACTTAAAATGTGAACAACAACAAAAAAAAAACCTGTAATACAAAGTAAAAGTGTTAAAAATAGAGGCGAACAGATAAGTGTTATTGAAGATTAGCAAAGGAAAGGGGTCACTCCGGCCAAGACAATAAAAGAAGAGGTGGCATTTGAACTGGTTTGGATATTCAGACTTGAGGCAAAAGGAATATGTGAGTAAAAGAAACCTTGAGTGGAGGGAGAATGATGCTCAAAGGTAGTGAAAGCATAGAACACAAAGAGAAAATAGTATATAAAGAACTGAGATTTGCTCAGGCACAAGGTATTAGAAAAAGAACTATAGAGATTTTGTTGGAAAGTAGACAGTGGTAGGATCAATGGCAAAGCCTTAATTAACAGGCTAAGGGCATGGGCTGTAACTTAAACAGCAAATAGGGGATCACCAAAGTTTTCTGAGTAGAGGAGCAATATGACCACCAAATTGTACTTTCTGGAACATTGCCAGGCATGTATTGGATAGATTGCTGCTAAATTCTGTCTTGAAATCATTCTGGCTCCGGAGTCTGTTATCACAATAATTACTACCTTCCTAGCTTTGTGACATCTACAGACTTGATCAGCATGCAACCTATATCCTCATCCAAGTCATTAATAAATGTAATTAATTACTCTGCATTAAACTTGCCAGCAAAGAGCAACTAGAGATTTCATTGCATTCAGGGAACAGTAATTTCAGCCCCACTACTCAGCTGTGCTAAAGCATTACGGCCTCCCAAATTGCTGTGGGCTATTTAAAAAACTCCACATACCTCTAGATTTTCCCAATTTGCCTGTTTATAAGCTGCTGAATTCCTAAGGCAACGTTTAGAAGACATTCTAATTAGTGTGATTGAGGGCCTTAATTGATATTCCCAAGAGTAACTGGATTATGCTGAAGGCAGCAAAGAGTCAGGTCACCAAGGCAAAGCTAATCTAAAGATAACTTGTCTGCAAACACACATCCAGGGCCTGTCCTGCCCTGTGATGAATTAGAACGAAGCAGACTGAAAAGGAAATGTGGTTGAGCAGGTTGCTTTTGACAGATTACAGGTACCAATGTAACTGGGAGGCGGTTGGCTGATCGGAAACCTCTCAGAGAATGCTGGGTCATTTAGCATTGTTTTGTATTCAGCCTTAGAATTTTATTATTGTAAACAATAATACACTTTTGGTTTTTGCTTCCTAGAGTGAGAGAGTGCTGGGTCAGAGATGGAGAAACTGTCAGAAAGCAAAGGGACTTGGGTAATAAACATAGTTTCTCAGTGTCTAAATTATAGCTTAGCCTTAGATTATTGTGATGGGGCCTAACAGGCCCTGATGTTGCTTCAGATGACTGGAACCTACGTATAATATATTCCCAGCCTTTCTCGCATTTCCATTTTATTTATTGCATGACAATCTTCGTACTTCCTCCCTTGCATTCTGGTACATGTCTCATATTTAATCCCATTGCTTCCCAGTATATCAACTTTAATGCCTATATCCTTTAGCAAGAAAATTTAAAATGTACTTAGTCCTCTGTAATCAACAACAATGCTAAAGATACGTCTTAACATGTGCTCAGCACCTTAACATCTGTTTCTGCATATGAAAGTTTTTATTGTCTGCATTCTCTAGACTTGGTAATCATTAACTTCTCCTTACCTGCATCACTCTGATGACTGGATGCTCTCATCTAGCCAGCAGGTGACAGGCTGAAACTAGGTTTGCTGCCCCAAGGGTGGGATTTGCCCTGAATCACCATTTGTTCTGCCTTCTTTCTGCACAGCAGCATTTCAGCAGGTCATAGGACTGGATTTGTTTCTCAGTTTCCTGATCCCATATATGGCTCTATACTCAGAAAACACCCACTCAGGCCTTCGACTTGGTGCTTGTCAGCACCCTCTTCCAGAAGTCTACCTTGTATCCCTGTTAAGGCTTCCAGTCTGCTAGATAAACCTCCTGTAACCATGAAACTGCTAAACCTGCTTCATTCCTGCCATGGTTGAAGCACGCCCTTCTCTATGACCTGCCCACTGACAACGATGACTATTCAATTTTGAAAACTTGGCCATTCACACCAATCAATACACCCTAGAAGGCCATCCCCATGAAGGGTCAAATCATGTCCTTGAGTTCTGATCCTGCCCTGATCCCATTCAGATCTTTCCTTTAAACTTCTCTAAGTTACTGCAAAAAGGCTGAGTAGGTCTTGCATTCTGTGCTTACCTAAGATATGACAAACAAGCCTTTGAAGAAAACAGGAAAAGCTATTAAGTATTCCATTCTACAGGAAAGGGATAGCATTTATTAAGATATGAAAGTTATTATTTTCATAATCAAACTTTCATGGAGTTTATAGGGCTTTTTTGAAAATAAGATTCTTTTGCAGAGTATTTCAGAATCTAATATTTATCAGTAAATAAAATTTTGGCAAAGTAACATGGAAGAGTCTGATTTGGGGTAAAATGAAGTAAATGTTCATCATCCTGTCTTTCCCAATGAGTGCAGTTATAACACATGAGCATATTATATGGAACAATTGTTTGAGTATTCTAAAAGTAAAAAATAGTGCATTCTTTTCAGTAGGGCATTCACCAAGATATACCATATCATGTATAATAAATCAAATATTAACAAATTTAAAAGAATTCAAAGTATGTTCTCTAGCCACAGAACTAGAAATCAATAACAGAAAGATAATAGGAAAATTTCTAAACACTTCAAAATTAAAGTATATACCTTAAAATAAAGTATATATTAAAAGAAATCAAAAAGAAAGTTGTAAGGGAAATTAGAAAATACTTTTAACTTGACAAAAATAAAAACAAAACATACCAAGTATGTAGGATGCAACTAATGTAGTGTGTAGAGGATAATTTGTAGTATTATAGCCTTATCTTAGAAAAAAAGAAAGATGTCAAGCCCATAATCTAATCTTCCCATTTAAGAAACTAGAGAAAGAAGAGAAGAATAAATTAAACAAACATAATTAAGGAAATTATATTATAGAGTATAAATCAAATAATTTTAAAACAGGGAAAAACACGTGTGTGTGTGTATATATAAATACATATATATACACACACACACACGTATACATATATAAGGAAATCAAAAGTTAGTTTTATACATATATAAAGAAATCAAAAGAAGGAAAAATTTCCCTATCACTAATAATAGAAATGAAAGCGGGGACATGACTAGGGATCACTGAGACAATAAAATGATAATAAAGGACTATTACAAACTCTAGGCTCATACATTCCATAGCTTAGATAAAACGGACTAATACCTCAAAAACTACAAACTACTAAAGCTGAGCTAAGATGAAATAGACAACATGAATAGTCCAATAAATTTTAAAGGAATAGAAATATATTCATCATCCGAGTCACTAGAAAGGAACACAATATTGCTGACACCATCATTTTAGCCTTATGAAACCCTAGCAGAGAACCAGCTAAGCCACATTTTTCTTGGCCTTCTGACCCACAGAAACTGTGCAACAATAAATGGGTGTTTTTTTAAGCAACTAAGTTTTTGGTAATTTGTTACACTGGTACTAGAAAATAATAGAAGAGACATACCATATTCATGAACCGAAAACCTCAACATAGAGAAGTCAATTTTCTCCAAGACATCTTACAGATTTAGTTAATTCCAATCAAAATCCCAGAAAGATTTATTTTAGCTACAGAGAAGCTGATTCTAATATTTATATTAAAAAAGAAAGTCCTAAGACATTGAGAAAACTTTTGAAAAATAAGAATAAAGTTGGAAGAATCAGAAAACAAACAACTAAATTTTAAAATATTGAAGTCATAAAGAAACACTTTACCAAAAAGAATATGCAAAAGTCAAATAAACACATGAAGAATAATTCAACACCATTAGCCATCAGGGAAATGCAAATTAAAACCACAAGAGATACCACAATACACCTTTCAGAATGACTGGAATTAAAAAATAAATACTGATAATACTAAGTGATGAAGAGGATGCAAAACAATTGGAACTCTCATAGTGGTAGAATATGAAATGTCCATACACTCTCTCTGGAAAACAGCTTAGCAATTTCTTAATAAAGTTAAACATAAAATTGCCATACAACTGAGTAATCTCACTCCTAGATATTTCTCCAAGGATAATGAAAACTTACTTTCATACAAAAAGTTATACATGCATGTTTGCAGAAGTCCTATTATTACTTGCCTAAAGCTGGAAAGAATTCAATCGTCATTCTACAAGTGAATGTACCAACAAACTCTGTGGCATCCAAAAAATATAATAATACTCAGCAATACTAAGCAATGAGCATTATGTATGTTGGTCTAATAACCTGGATGACTCTCTAAGGCACAGTACTGAATTAAAGAAGCCAACCTTAATAGGATGACTATTGTGTGATTCCATTTAAATAACACTCTCAAAAAGACAGAACTGGAGTGACAGAGAACAAACAGATCAAGGGTTTAGGGACAGTGGAAGAGTATGACTTCAAAAGGAGGGCACATGACAGTTGTTTGGGGAAACAGAACAATTTTGCATCCTGATTGTCACAGTGGGTACTTGATTCAATACATAGGTTAATATTCATAGAGCTGTACTCCCAAAAAAGTCATTACGATGCATTAATTAGAAATATATTTTAAGTGATATGATTTTTCTTTTCAAAAAGCTCAACAAATGATTTGTGAAGCCTTTTAGAGGGTTTAAAAAAAGCTGTTTTATCCTAAATATGTTTTCTATTTTGAACATTTACTTTGAAAATAACACAACCTTGTCATTAAGTACTGAATATTCCAGAAACACCTAGCAGTAGAGGCACATGAAGAGATCAATGAAATGCCCCAACTTTCAGCTTGCCAAGCCACTACTTCTAACCTTTACTGATATAACAGCAGAGTCAAAGTTCATCAGAAAACATTAGCACACTCCTCTTAGATATTGCCTTCTCCGTTCGCAGGAAATAGCTTCAAAGTGCTCAGCACTCTGAGAGGACATATATACATAATATACCACCTGCTGTCTTTAGAACCTTGGAATAGAATGTGAGCAGATTGATTCCCTTTTGTTCTTTAATATTCTGAATAGCAACATGCTCTGTGGAGTGAGGGAAAAAATATCATCGTGAAGTCCAGTCCCTCACAAGGGAGAACTAGAACTGGGTTTTCAGTGAAAGGAAGGTGAAAGAGCAATTTAAAAAGAGCACTGAACTTGAAGTTCCTAATTTTTTTGACTGTGTGATCCTGGAGAGCCTGAGAGAAGAGGTGAGGAATATTTACAGTGACCTCTTAGGAAGATATGTAGCCAGCTCACTGCCTTGATGTTTAATTCAATAATGATGGGCTAGGGGTCCATGGATCCTTCTAAACAAGGTAAGGAATTGTTCCATTGTACCATCTCTAGTAGGGGAACAATTTTATGATTAAATAATTCTCTACTCAGTGACACTGAGGCTGTGGAATGATAGAAACTAATATACCAACCTCACCATTTATTGAGTGGAAAGTCTTAATAATTGCTGTAAAGTGCTTAGCACCATCTAGGAACATAAACTGCTCTCAGCAAATGCTGTTTATCATCAACTCTTATTAAGTGAGATAATAGATGTGAAATACTTCAAGAACTCTGAAGTGGTAGAAAATGTGAGCTACCATTAATATGATTTACAAAAAAGAGCCCACGTTACGTGGTTCAAGCTAACCATTGAGTATTGGGTAAAACTCACCATGCCCGACACTTTCTGTGCACTAGGTTGAAGTTTAATGCTTTATTTTCAAAATGTTTCAAAGAAGATAGTTTTATTTGTCAAGTCTGGCCTTGACAGTTACAGAAAAGCCAGGATTGTTGTGATAGACTCTATAATGAAATTGAAAACTGGAAAAATCATGGCTCAGAAGGTTTCCCTTCTCTAGGCCCCATGTCTTCATTTCTAAAATATCAGTAACAATCCCTGTCCTGACTATTTCATAGGGTAGATGGAAAGGCTGAAAGGATGTGACATGTGAAAACATACATGTGTCTGTGCATGCGGGTGTACATACATATGTATACAAAACGGTATATATTATGACAATTGGTGTTTATTATGAAATAAGTTAAAGTTTTTTCTTGGTTTTGCTTAAATTTGAAAGAAACTGAAGAGGCAGAGAACCTAAAGTCAATAAGGAAATATTTTATAAATTGCTTAATTTAAACCGGAAAATGAATTACCATTGAGATATTGAAGGGAGGGGCAATAGTGAGGTTTCTGGGGTCTGGTAATGTTCTAATTCTTAGGTGATGATTACATGACAATGCCTATGTAAAAAAATGAAAAAATTGAACACAATATTTATGTACTGTCAGTATGTTGTATTTCTGTACACACATATATATATTCATATATATATATAAATTTAAACCAAGAAAGCTGATTAAATCCAACACAGAATGTGACAGGGAACTTCAAGGCTGGAAGGAAGAGTATTTATGAAGAGATGGTGGAACACTACTTCTAATTCACTCAGCAAATGTGTATCAAGCTCTGGATGCAGTCTGGAGCGGGAGGGAGAGAAACGGTCCCCTTCCTCATGAAGCTTGCAATGCAGAGGTATTCAAAATCCATACTTTCAATTCTAATAATGAAAAGAGATTAGAGAAACCTGAAAGAAGGACATGCTACAAAACAACTGGTGTGAAATTTCAAAAGTATCAAGTTAGGAGGTTAACGCAAAATGGAAAGGCTGCTCCAGCCTGAAGGAAGCAAGGCAAGAGAACTAAATGCAGTGCCTGATCCTGAAACGGATCTTTCGGCTATAAAAACATGTTATGGATCAGGAAAAAATGCTCTTTCTGCTGTGCTGTAACTTTTTCTGTCAGTCTGAGATTATATAAGTCTCTCTTCTAATCCAACCCTCCCCCCACACAGTACAGAGAACAGTGCTGCAGCAGAGGCATTTCAAAGCATGTGAGAGTAGGGAGTAGGGAAAGAAGAGTCGAGAGGAGAGAGGAAGGAGCGGATTACCTGGGCAATGTGATGCCATTTGAAGTTCAAATAGGGAATTAGGTGAAATAATAACCACCACAGGCACAAAACAGACATATCACCTGTGGACTAAGATCCAGTCACCTCCAGTTTAGGAAATTAATTACTTTTCCCAGCATAGAAAAGTTTCTTAGCCATCTGAGGTTCTCTCCCCTTAAATTTCACTTAACGACATTGCTACTAATAACCTCTCTAATTCAAAAGAATGGTCCGAAGATCACGATCCTGTCTGTGAGACTCTCAAGAGAAAGGCATTTTCTACAAGCTGTTAGAAAGGCCAGAAGTAACAAAACTGTGGCTGAATTTTCATAGATTTCTCTATAAAACCTGTATTCCCTCGCTTCTGAATCTACAGCATCAAATTTCATTCAAATCAATGTATTTATTGAGCCCCTATATACACTTTAATAGAAGTTGTGCAATATAGAGAAATAAACACATTGTTCATTTAATCAGGGATCTCACAGGTAGGGAGCAAAGTTAGATACACACACACACACACACACACAAAACAAAACAAAAAACAAAGAAAACAAAAAACCAAGAAAGCAAATGGCCAAGTAGAATACAATTCCTCCAAAATGCAAGATGAAAATTATCATGTCCTGTGCTACACAATCTGCAAAGGACCTTGTGTCCAAAAAATAAGTGTGAAAAGTAACATACCACATCTCTCTTGGAGATTCACAATACACATTGGCATTTTAAAGGCTTGGAATCATCTGCCAAGTGAATATTGTGGCCAACTTGTCTTAAAGCAGCATTAACCAAAGTAATTTTGAGACATTCAAGTATAAAGTGCCCCCTGGAGAACCTCCGACCAGTCTGCACCCTGGTTGAATGGGGTGGAGCCATGGAAGTTTGCACCATTTGCAGCAGGGAAAAACCTGGCTTCTCCTGTTCCTGGGTGGTAACCAGGGATTCAATCTGTGATGCAGGAAGGCTGCTAACACAACTCTCACTTTGCTGAGAGTCCCTGTTTCCTTTTGTTTCTTTCTTTTTTTCACAAAATAAATTCAATTTTTCTCATCCTTCTGTGTTTCTGCAAGCCTACTCTTTCCTGGTAATGTGACAAGAATCCTGTGGAGAAAGTCCCAAAACATCTTTGGTGCCAAGAACATGGGGTTTGAGAAAGGGTGAGTGAGAAGCAAACCAAGAAATCTCATTCCCTCTCATTTCTAAACCTTTTCATCCACACACTTCTGAGGGTAGGGGAACTGTGCCCGCACCACCAACACTCCTGGGGTTTGGGAAGCCTCAGTCCAACCCAGCTTTTCCATGGCCTTTTCCTTCCTTTTTCTGGATGGAAGGGCAAGTGGCAGCTCCCTGTTCCCCCTCCCCTCCTAGCTAGGGCTGGTAAATGCCATGCATCTGAGACATCTTTCCCTTCCCCTGGCCAAGGGGTTCAACCCCATTGGATGGCATTTAAAATTTTTCTTTCTTTCTTTTTCTCCATCAGGTCAAAAGTTGACTTTTAAGCATGGTTGTGTGTTTTGTTTGTTTGTTTTTTCCTTTCAGAAGACATTTTACTAGGCTAGGAATGGTAATGACTGCTGTTTATATTCTCTGTAAAGTTTTATTATAAGAAAGAATTTGTGAGGCTGGTCTTAAGCTGTAGCCAATTGGGTGTGCTTTGCATGTCTTTCTGTATGGTCTGTGAAACACTCTGTTGCAGGCCTCCATCTTGTTTTACGTCCTTGGGAGCATGGCACGTAACACCATGGCAAGGCTTTGTTTAGCTTACCCATGGCTGGGATTAAATTCTGGCTTAGGAAATGAGTCCCTTCTGGTTTGATATCTGTCTGACCTTTTGCTATTTGTTGATTCCCTTCCCCTTCACAGAATGCTCTGGATTTTCCTTTCTCTGAACCTTTAATAAAGTCTGAAAGACAGAAATATTGGCCACTTGTTAAGTTATAAGGGAATTAAAAGGAGTTTCTTAAGGAGCACTCAGCTTAATTAAAAGTAGATATCCAAGTTATATTTAAATGGCCTTTATGTTTTCCTTTTGATGAACCTTGTTTTTAGGAAAAAATAGTTTTGTTTTGTTTTTTCAGTCAACTAAATTATTTTTCTCCATTTTGCCTCACCACTATTAATGCATGCATAAAATGGGAGAGACTTCTGTTTTTCTCATGGAACCCCAGAAATTAAAAGAATCTGGAGGCTAATAATCCAAATAGGAGATTGGCAAAGGAAGGATCTTGTGGGAACTGGGTTTTCTTCTGAGTGTCTGTGTAGTTGTATATTTGTTTTGTGTGTGATGGCTATAAAAATAGCTCAAATTAATTGTCCTAATGGGAGATAACCACTTTGATCAAATGTTTCTAAAAGGGGAAACAAAAGCTGTGGTATCTTTCAATTCACATGACTTTAATCATTGGGGAAAATGTAAATTCTTGCCTAGGGTTAAATAATTGTTTTAGATTAGATAAGATAAAGCTAAAAGTTCAAACAACTGCTGGAAGGTATGCAAAACTTAATCTTGCAAAATTATTCCCTGTGTAAACATATTGGCTAAATTCAAAAAGGTAATATATGGTTTTTCTGTAAATTGAGGATTGAAATAAAAGCACAAGTTAATCTGTTCTTTAGCAAAATCTGTAAAGGGCTATAAAAGGTTTTTTGCTTTTTAAATTTCTGAGTTATCATTTTGTAAAATAATTTATGGTAATCCGGAATTCTATTTCATAACATCAAGTGTTTTAAACCTCTAACATATTCAATAGGCTTCCCAAAATCAAACTTCAGTTATAAAATTATCATTCCTGACACCTGGCTTTTTGAATACTTCCAACGGCCACTGAAGTGTCCAGAAAAAAGAGGTAAACAGGATTGTTTAATATGTTTAGGTACATGGAATTGCCAAAGTGATGTTCAATCTTCTTTAGGTTACATTTTGGTGAATAATGCTAATATATGTTCCAAAATTGTATGAAATTTCTAAAATTCTAATGTTTGAGTATATGCTATCAATCATAATAAGGTTGTTATGTTAAGCTATTTTAAACCACAGAGATAACCAAACTTTGTCAATTATGCTTCTAACTATAACTACACTGGACATTTTGTTATTCACAGACAATTTCTGACTTGTTTTAATCCTTTTCAAAAGATTGTTTATGATGAGTTATAGAACTTTGACAGGGGCTCTCAAATATAGGTTTATGATAACTGGAGATTATAACACTGGAATTAAAAAAAAGCTGCACAGAACTCACGAAGAGCTGAAGTGCTCACTAATATCAAGCAAAACAAGAACTAAACAGACTGAACTTAGAAAACTGAAACCATCTTTAAAACTTTTTCTTGGAATATTGCTGATCCTTGTTCTGCTTTTCAGAGTCAAGGAAACTTATTTTGAACTATTTGCAGCCTTTATTAATTAAGGTATCCTCCTGTGAAGAAAGTTTGGAGCATGTTTGTTTCTGCCTGGTTCCTCTAGAATTTGGATTACTATCTGTGAGTATTTTTAACTTATGGCATATGTTGTTTGCATCAGTACAATAAGAATCCACTTATTTCTTTTGCTACAGGACACAATTGCAGAAACGGGTGGTTTTACCAAGGGTTTGACTGGAAGGGGGTGCTCCCCTTTAAGGAGTCAAGCTCAGTTTGCAGAGCCAAGGAAAGCCTGTTGGGAAAAAACTGGCCTCACACCTTTGTCTACACAGTCCTTGTATAGGTTTCCTGACCTGTGGTCAGTAGAGAATGTCACTTTCTAACAGGCCCAGGACCTCCAAATTTATCTTGTGACCTTAAGAGGAGAGGATCACCAACTCACAAGTATTTGAAAATATAAACTCATGGCTAGGCTCAGCTTTAAAAGGTCTTATCTGAGATTCCTTGCGGAGGAGAGTTCCATCAAAGCCAATCTAAAAGGTGTATGTAGAAATAGTTATTCTTGCTGTATTTTATGTAACTAATAAGGCCAAGTATAAGACTAAAGTCTATTTTGCAAACAAGTCAGGCCTACCATAATTTTTTTTTAAACAAAAATGAGGACTGAAGAGAAATTATGATTCAAAACTTATTATACCTTTTTCATTAAATTCTAAACTCATTAGTTGTTTCTAAGTTTTTGCCTAAATTTTAGACTAATTCTGCTTGTTCCTGTGAACCAACTAGCAATCTCCAGCTGCAGCTCAGAAAGAGCAAATGGGATGGGTAATGTAGAACTCTGGATCAATATTCTAGTTCTGAGCAATTATTCTGCAAATCCTGTCAGGTGATGGGAATAAATAGGATGCCCATTGCCTAAAGGTTTTTTGGGGGGAAAGTAAGACCAAGGGAGCTAACCAAAGCCAAGCACCATGTATCCAAATCTTAGCAAGCATAACTATAACCACCAGCTATATGGAAATGTCACAAGACATCATTTTCTCTCCCTTATTGGAAGAGGACTCAATTCCACAGCTTTACCTTAGCACTTGGCTTATGATAAGGAGTCCATGTGATGCTTAAGGAGCATTTGGCTTATGATAAGGAGTCCATGTAATGCTTGAAATTGAGTTTGGGACACATTTTTGTCCAAAACTCAATTTCAAGCTTCACGGTAAAGCACTAGAAAAGAAAACTGGATCTAACGGCTCTAGAGGCGGATGATAACAGAGGTTAAAAGGCACCATTCAGGTGAGAACAGCTAATTTTTGCTGATTAAGCCAAGCCTTCCATTTCATGGATAAAGGTCATGCTAGTATCTATGGCACAAGTGAGGTCTAGGGAACTCCAAGGCTACTGACAGTAGGGGAATAGAGGCATAGGTGAGAAAAGATAATTTATATTCTCTAAGCCCTCCCTGCTTCATGGGTGCATGCTTTGATGCACATGCCAAAGTTGCTGGGACTTGAAGATGCAAGGATGGAAGAGGGAAAGAGGACACTCTTCCTTCTCTCCCTCACGTACCCCAGGTATTTGCTAGGAAGAGAAGGAAACAAAGCATGCCTGCTCCCCTCTTTCTAGGTGAGTGGCCATCCATCTTCACTCTGTACCCATTTCAAATGCATCCTGAGCCCTTGGAACTCGAAAAAAAAAAAAAAAAACACCTTTTGTTTTCCTGTCTCCTCCTTCTGTCCTCTATTCACTGATAAGTAATTATGTCTCATACTACAAAATAGTCCCCTTGGATGCATCCTCCAAACTGGGAAAAGTTAATTTCCCAAACCTTAAACTGGTTGGCTTAGTATTGGGTCAGGAGAAGGGAACCCAGAAGTTTGACATGCTGGCAAAAGTCTAAAAGTTGTTTTACCTTTCAGGCTTTTGGTCTCCCTCTGCCTGTGCAAACTGGTAAAATGTCTTGGGATTTTTAAGCTGTCCTCACCTCCCACTTGTTTCATTTTAATACATGTTTTTTAATAACCTAGTCTGTCTCTTCTCGCCTTCAGGCCATCAAACTCCAAACAGTCAGGTAATCGGAGCCTTGGACGATGGCTCCTTTTACCAGGGACCCTTACACAGGCCTCTCAAGGAGCTTTGTAAACTGATTGGTCTTCACCCATATCCTTATCCTTATTCTAATTGGCAGTTAGATGTACTTCTCCACAGTGGGAATGAGACAGTCAAGTATAAAGGGGTCCCTGGAGAACCTCTGACAAGTCTGCATCCTTGGGAGAATGGAGTGGAGCTATAGAAGTTCACACCGTTTGCAGTAGGGGAGGTGCCTGGTTCTTCCTGTTCCTGGGGGTAACCAGTGATTCAATCTGTGAGACAGAAAGCCTCCTAGAAGGGCTCTTGCTTTGCCGAGAGTCCCTGTTTCCATTTTTTATTTCCTTCTACCCAATAAATTCCATTTTTCTCACCCTTCTATGTGTCCTTATCTTTCCTGGTCATGTGACAAGAACCCTAAGGAGAAAGTCCTACAACAATGTGACCATGAACTTCTTTTTATGCAATGTGACTATTAAAGATCCATTGAAAATACTGATGTAGTCAAAACTCTAATTGTCGAAGGGAGAGAGCCCAAGCTGTAATTCCCAAATCGATCCTCAATCCACAAGATATAGGTGTTTTTTAAAACTCCACTTGAGACTAAATTGTCCGTCATTGAAGGAAATAAGTCCTAATTTTCCCACAGCCTAATTCAAGCCTCATGTCCCTTCTGCAGCCTCTCCAGAGTCTCTCTTATCTTACCTCTGCCTAAAAATAAACTATTCCTTTTCTAAAAACTCTGGGTAGGTATCTTCACCTGTCTGAGAGGCCTGAGAAATTTCTGCCCTGATCTGTTTTGTTTAGGTTTTTTCTTACCACTCCCCTTTTGTGACTGGGAATCTAAGTTCGTGTCCACAGTGTATGGTCCAATTCTGTTATGCAATAAACACATATAAACACCGGGCAACTTCTGCTTAGTGCTCTAGGACACAGTCAACCTCTGTTCTAGTTTGCTGTTGATTACTTTTTAACTATGTGGCCTTGGATAATGTACTTAACCCCTCTGAACCCTGGCATCCTTATCAATAAAATAAAGATTGCCTCATAGGATGAAATAAGAATCGCAATAGATCATATTTACGATAACGCTTAATAAATGGTGAAGTATGATACAGATACAAGATGTTGATACTTTTATTTTATATATGGATTCACAGGCACATTGCCTTCTCTAGTTAGGCCACAGGCCATCCTAAGGACGGAATCTTTTCAAAAGGTTGGTTCAAACAGATGTCACTAGAAGTTCTGTGACAACCGTCAAGATCCACTGCCTATGAAATGAACCTGTCTTCAGAAATCAGACTTGAATGGATCCAAGCCATCTTTGGCCTCACAATACAGTCAACTGTCCCTTCACAGAGTACTTCCTAGTATCATTCCTCCAATTCTGTTAGAAAAATGATTGGCTCGATAGAAAGCATCCAGCAGATAAGGGCCTCAGTTCCCCTCCTGTTTAGCTACCCAGAAGCCTTGGACAGGCCCCCTTTACTCCATCAGACCCTGCAGCACCCAAGAGATCATGATTCTCCATTACACAGAGAAGCAGGCGGGATGAGTCTTGTTTCCCAGTTCTGACTGGCATTAACAAGTGCTATAACATTGGCCATATACTTTATTGTTCTTATGCCTCAGTTTCTACAACTAGTTTTATAGCAAGAGTTAAATTACTACATTCACAGTAGACTTACAGGGCACCAGGCCAACACTTGGCCTCCTGTGGAGAAAGCACAGGGGCTTCAGTACAGCCTTTACCTTCAGGTATTCTCAGTCTATAGGAGGAAACAGCCTATTAGGCATCCTCACTGCTCCAATCCCCAGTCTTGTCCCTGAAACACAAAGATAATATTCCAAGTCTTCCTGGGAACTCATATAAGCCAAAAACGTAAGCCTTAAAGAAATATCATGTCTCTGTATCTAAAGTGTTAAAGAGAATCCCCTTATGAACTAACACTGAGGAGGTCTGTGTGAGTCTGTGTCCCTGTTGAGGAAATTCTATGGCTTCTTTCACCAATTTTTGGGCACCAGGATCATCCTGACAGATGGCAATGCACACCCACCAGTCCCATAGTCTGGGCTGTGACCTCAGTCCACCAGATCACACTGGATGGGGGGAAGGGGAGGAGGACTATGGCCAGAGTTCTTTTCATATGCATTGACATTTGGTGACTTTATTGAAAATAAACTAACACCATGCAATTCCCCTTTCATCAGAATGAGAATGAGCTGGAATTTTATAGTGCCATTATCTACTGATCCATAAACCACTAAAGACTCGAGTAACCCTAATTTCAACAAGTATGCCTTATCTTTATCACACAGCTACTCACAGACAAAAAAAAAAAAAAAAAAAAAAAAAAAAAAAAAAACAGAACTCTGGCATCCCTAACAGAGAGGTGCTCAAGCAGTGCTTAATGTGAGGTTTTAAAATGCTCTGAGAAGCATATTGAGCAGAAGGGCAGAACATATACTAAAAAAATGTTGACGGAAGAAAAGGAGGGCATTTTCTGGCTGCATCATAAATTTTAAGGGGCGATTCTCCCAATGCAAAGCTATTTCATGTAACTGGGTACTTACTATGTGGAGCCCTTATGCTAATTCCAGTGGATGACACAGATTTTCATTGTCCCAGACATCCAGGAACTTACAACCTATACAAATCTCCAATTTGCCTATGGCTCATTGTAACCTCATAGTTTAAAAGCCTATTATTTTAATTACCAATTCCTGGCTCTGCCACATGGTACCTATGAAATATTGGGCAAGTTACTTGCTTAATCTTTGTGACTTACTTCCCCCACCTGCAAAATGGGGAGAATAATATTTTTTACTTCCTATGATTGCTGAGGAGATTATATGAGTTAATATTTATAAAATGCCTAAAAGTGTATTTGCTGTTATTATTTCTTTAACTGTACAAAGCTAGTTAGCTGTGTTTGCTCATGCTATTATTAAGTATACAAATCAGTCCAAGCAACATGCCAACATGCTGTGGGGAAGGAATTACTTGCATTTTAATGTGGTAGAGAGTAGGAGTTGTGGGGAGACCAAAGGGGTTTAGACTGAGGAGTGAGGGTGGAGAGACTCCTTGGAGCTGATACTACAGCTGGCCTCTGAAGACAGGTAGCATTCTGTGATGCAGCCATGCATAAGGAAGAAAGGCTCTTAGGGGAAAATTAAAACAAAACAAAAGAAGCTATACTTTTCACCACTGGTCCACAGAACAGAAAGGAAATCTTAACTGAAAAAATGCAAATTAGATGAATATTATCTTGCAGGTTTGGAGTCCCTAAAACCACGGGCTAAGGACAGCAATAAGAAATAGAAATTTTATTCTGCACATCATTTTAAGAATGTACACTGCATGGAGCTGCTAATCATACCAATGCATAGTTACTACGTTCTGTGTTAGGTGATTACAGGCATTGATAGGTCGTCACCCAAGCAATGGGGCCATGAAAAGGATGTTCCATTATGACTACACAGGGAATGAAAGCCAATCACATTAGCAAAAAAATATTTTTAAAATATTTTGTCATTCACAAGGTTTTTTTTTCCCCCCACACACATTTATACATTAAAACCTCACAACCTTGTAGGGATTCACACATATACATACCCTAGCAAGGATTCTGCACATATATACATTTAATCTCCCAACCTAAAGAGATCTCCAGATCCTCAAGCTGCCAGGAGTTTGTCATTTAATTTCAATCCCATTTTAAAGAAGAACTATAGCTTCATGGATACCAAATGGTGAAGCCAGTGTTCAAACTCAAATGCCTTGACACCCAATCTCACAGAATTTCCATTGTAGGTTCTTGCCATTGCCTTAAAAGTTTGTGTTAGAGATAAGGAGCCACTGCAACAACTATTTTCTACTGGAATCCGAATGTCTATCTTCTGCTTAGCAACAATCTCAGCATTTGTCATGTCCTAAAGAAAATCCCATGTTGCTTCATGCCATTGATCTGTAGCTGTCTCCAATAAAAGGACCCGAATGCCTGCTGTGGCCCTGGGAATTTTAAATAAGAAGTCAATGAGAGATGCTGGTAAGTGGTTCTGTAATTGTCTAGGGGCAGATAAAAACCTTGGTGGAATAATAATCATATCAATGTGCCGGCTACATGAATGATCCTGCAGTGAATTACAACAGGGCACTTCAACTCCAAGCCTAGGGTGGCAGATCTGCATAATTAATCACCCTCCGCAATAACCCTGCAGGGTCAGCAACATCGGCATTCTACAGCTGAAATTAATGTCTTATTATTTCAGTCCCCTTTGGTGTTCCTTCAGATTCAGGAAAATAATATCAGATATAGCAGCTCTGTTAACACAGACAGGGTTTTAAAGGATCTAGGCTATGAAAAAATCCTCATGTAAATCCTGGTAGGTAAATAGAGGATGGATTCAATGCATAGTCCTAATAAATGCACCTCCTTAATTAGAGTCCCTGATATTTTTTAATTTCATTCTTAGATTAACTTAGACCCTCGGAAGGCCACATATTGATTGACATTGTTCAGCTTGGGCTTTTACAGAATGATTTTGAAACACTATGTTTTGGTAATTCGCCCTCATGTTAGAGAAATATTAGGTAATTAATATCAGGTAAAATAGATTCAAAAGTTATCTTTTTCCACAGGACTTCTTTCAGAGCCTTTTAGGATGCTAATGCATGTTGCAAAACTAAATTGCTTAGTAATAATATACAATGTTTCTCAAACCTAATTGACTTAAGTAATTCTTGTTTAGTAATATCTCCAAGCATCAGGATGCTTGCCACAGTTTAGAAATGCTGAGTGATGTTCTTTCAGAAAAAAAGGGAGGGGAGGTGGAGCTTGTCCCCTAATGGTAGATCAAGCTTTGAGCAATTTCTATAAATTCTCTCATTGAGTGTATTACTCCTACTGGAGGTAGTTTTATAGTAAGGGTCATGAATTTTTAATTGGGAAAAAAGTAGGAAATTCAAATCAATTTTCTAACTTGCTAAACCATTCCTGTGGCAAGCCCAGGCAGGAACAATGACACAATGGCTAGCTAAAATGAGATGTAAGACATACTGGTGGGTTTCAGTATGATGCTATGCTCCACCACCAGTGTAGCTAATTGGAGTCTATTATAATTTCACTGCTTCCAGAATTTTGGATATTTAAAGACTGTTGCCAAATCAGAACATAAGACACTGTAGAGGAAAAGTCAGAAAACAGAGGGGAAGTCTTTATTCTTCCCACTATAAAAGGAGTAAGCACATACAAGACCCAGCAAATAACCCTTTCACCTGTGTGACCTTAATGTTAGAAAAATAAAAAGTGCTATTATTTTTAATTGTTCTGCTTTTTCTGAAAAAGAGGAAGATGATAAGAAAATGAATATTTATTAAGGTGACCTACAAAGAGTTTTTGCATGTAAATATTCTTTTCATTCTCCAATATATAAAAAACCAACTGATATCTCCTTCTATAAATCTAGAGGAAGAGATATTTACCACCCTACAAACAAGAAGGCTGTAAAAGCCTCAGGTAAGTGTTGGGTGCCATGGGAACACCTGTAAAGGCTGACTGATGACAAAGACCAAAGCAATTTTCTCACACATCATATCCTAGTGCTACTTCCCTGATGCCCTTCACTGACATTCTGGATCCTCCATGATCTGGCAGCAAACTCTCTTTCCAACCTTTTGCTGTACACCTCCACTTCTCATATAGCAAGGACTCCCACCACAGGTACAAATACAGACATTGCTACAGATCATCACCTGCGTGCCTTCCCCTTTACTCATTTCTTATGCCTGCGATGCCCTTCATTACCCTCTCCGCATGTACAAGTATCACCTGTCCTTCAGGGCACAGTTCCGAAACCAGTTCCTTCATAAAACCTCCCTGCTTCCCTCTGTCAGATGTAACTTCTCCCTTCTCCCTAAAACTTTTGCTATGCTTCCCATTTAGTCTCAGTAATGTACTTTCTTATCTCGTACTATTAATTCAGTGTGTATGTCTTCTCTCTTAAGACCCTTGCAGACAGGGTCCACTTCTGATTCATTTTTGGCTCCCAGGGCCTAGCATGAAGCCTGGCATATAGAAATCACTCTGGATTATTGATTGAATAACTACATTCTTCTAAACAGAGTGATTCTACAGGCTGTTTCTCAATCCAGGAAAATACTATAATTTCTTTATGTGTTTTCTACCCCTTCAGTCTCTCAACGCTCATTTCTTTCTCAGATCATCGTGGATGATTTTTCCACTAAAATGCGTCTGGCAAGACACATTCAGCAGAATACCTTGAGACTGTCATCTGCCTTTTCAGTGTAAGCCTTGATTATGATGCTTTATAATACATACATTTGCATTTATCATGTGCATGGTAACACTGAACAACAGAGTTGCTCAGTGAGCTCCCACCCAAGTGACCATAGAGGGAACAGCTTGGAATTACACCATGAATTTTGTTTAATTTGGGTTCACATGTCTGATTTGACATTATTGAGCTCATCATTTTTAATTTTTTTGCTAGGATGAACTCCCCTGAGTCTATTGATGCTAGGAAAAAAAAAATCCCCTTAATCTTTGTGTATGTTGGAGTGGATAACTCTAATAGCCATTTCTAAACCCCAAAAGCTTTCAGGAAGCAGTTCCATTTAGAAAGAAAGAGTTTTCTATGAAAGAATATATCAGAAATTCCACGACCCTTTTCAGATCATTACCCAAACTCTGACATCTGGAGTTTTTAAACTGAAAGCATAATTTGGGTAGGAGAGGAGGATAAGATCAGAAATCAGAGGAAAGCCAAGAGAAGGGAGGTTATAAGCCATGATAGGCATACCTGTGGAGAAGAGAGAACCCTAGAAAAATTAACTTTGAGAATAACATCTGTTCATTCATTCAACAAGTATTTTCCAAATTCCTACTTTATGCTAAGTACATTACTCAACTGGAATAATTCATGCTTTGACACTATACACGGCGTTTTTTTTTTTAATGTCTTATTCTATTTGATATTCACACAACTTACTCAAAAAGGAATATAATTTTCCTGTTTTACAGATGATAAAATTAGGTGCCAAAAGGTGAAGTGTTTAACTCAAGATATCACAATAATCAAACAGCAAAGCTTGATTTTTTAATCAGGTTGTCTGGCTGCAGCAGATTGTCTGCCCTGATTCTTTCACATTATTCTCCCCAATGCCCATGGCAGTTTATAAAACAAAATATATGAAGTGTTCAGTATTTAGTTTGCTGTGTCCAAAAGATCAATTAAGAAAGATAAAAATTCACTAGAGCAAGGGCTGTGAAAAATGCCAGCTCTACATTAGTAAAATCCCTGAATTATTATGCAAAAAAATCTTTCACCAGAAAGGTTTTTTATTATTAATTTGATAGTAATGAAGGGGCATAAATGAGACATTTCTGGGGTGCTGCACAAACTTACGTTATTTATAATTAGTATCGTATCATTTTTATAAATGGGTGTACCACGTTCAAGGTTTTTAAGTTGTTTTCTGTCAGCTTCCCAAGAAAACATCTTTGTCTTTAAAATCCTGTGCGAACACAATTCTCCACTTCTCATCCAGAGACAGGATAGGAGTAAAATTTCACATGCATTTTGAATAGGTAGGTTAAAGTGATAATGATGGTGGTTGCCAGGGGCCAAGGGGAGGACAGAATGAGAAGTGAGTGTGTAATGGCTCCAGTTTCAATAGGAAATGTGAAAAATTCTGGAGATGAATGATGGGGATAGTTGCACCACAATGATACTTAACTCCACAAATGGTAGACTCAGAAATGGTTAACATGGTAAATTTTGTCACAGTAAAAATACAAATAAAAGAAATGCTAATGAATTTTCAAACCATGAAAGACAAACCTCAGCTGAATCGCAAACTCAGAAAAAGTAAAACTTTAATTCTGAACTGCTTAGTCAAACATAATGAAATAGGACCTACCTCCTGCCAGAATAAGTACATATTAAAAATAGGAAGCATAATGCTTTTTGAAATAAGGGAAAAGATTCTTCACCTTCTTTCTTTTTCTCAGAGCATTTACTTTGGTTAACTTGCAATTATTGAGCATTTTTTGCACTGTTTGAAATGTATACAATCCCAGTTTCTGTGGGAGAGTTGGAGTCTGACTTCCGTAGGCACCTTGCACCAAGTTAAAAAATTACCTCCTGTCATAAAGATATGAAAAGTTTGTCTTTCCTCTAGCCAAACCCAATCAGCTAACATGGATGGTCACCCCAATTACCAGGTAAAGTTAGGATGAGCTATGTGTGACAAATGGTGCTGGCAAGCTTACTTGAAGGCAAGTTATTGTTTATATTCAAAACATGCATGTAATGGGCTGTTTGGCTTCATAAAATAGTGAGATTTCTTTCTGTCTTTGCAATCTCTTACTGGATTACCTTCGATGTACATCACATTCTGATTTAATAATGCATAATCAAGAATAAATAAATAAATGTGTTTTCTTTCTGCCTTACTTTTGTAGAAAGAATTTCTCAGTTGGGAGATTTGCTTTTAATTTTATTTCCCCAACAGCTCCTAAACATATAACCTCTAAAATTTTCACTAAAATAAATTTAGTTATAAAAAAATCAACACATATACATGGAAAGACTAATTCCTGTTATTACAAACAAATAGGAAAATTAAAGAAAGGGAATAATAAACTTCTTAGGAAGAAAAAAAATACAAAGTTTAAAATGAGTAAGCTTTGGTATCCATGAAAACAAATAAATAGCTAATTGCACAGTCAGGACAGGAAGAAATTTCCCTATAGACAGTTTCATGAAAAGGGTTTTGTAACATGACTATCAAAAAGAGAATTATCTGCCTTTGAGTCTTTGAGGCTTTCAGCTTCAGAAAGGACATCATGAACATCCATCCACGAAAGACAAAATCAGAAGGACAGAGGGAGGGAAAAGTAGTAAGAGACCTGGGAAGGAGGGAGGAAGGCAGAGAGGATGGAAGAGATATGAATGTGAGTAACAAGTAATCAGAATTCATCTAAAATATCCTTCAGTGCTCTACCAACCTTGTCATTTTTGCATATCCAAGACCTCCTAGATTTCCCTAAACAAAAACTCTATGACAATTATACACACACACACACACACACACACACACACACACACACACACATAAATATGTATGTATGTACGTAGGTATGTTTGTGTTTTCTCTTTATGTGTGCACATCTTCTCTACTTCCTTGTAAGGAACTTAAGGTTTGACGATGAAACAAGTAGTGTTTTGTTTTGGTTTCTTTCATTTATTTTTGTATCATTGAAATGCCACAGGGAGAGCACAGATCCATAAAATATATATATTTTTTTAAATGACCAATAAAAGTAGAAAGAAGTATTCAAACAATGTCTAAATCTTAATAATCTTAATAATCTAAACAATGTCTTAATAATCTTAATAATCCAAATCTAAAAGAAATGGATGTAACAGACATTACATTTTCAAGATCTGCTCTAATAGCAGAAATAAAAATGGCAAGTCCCTACTGTGTTTTTTCTTATATATGTCAAATAATCACCTGTTAGGTTATTTTTTATATTTTATTTATAATTATATTATTTATATCTATTTCGTTGTATTTTATTATTTTTATTTTATTCTTATTTATTTTATTTTATATATTTATATTTATTGTAATTTTATTAACTACACACATTTTGACATTCAGGAATGTCACCAAAGTTATATGACACAGATGTTTTAAGTATTGGAACACGAATAGAATAACTAAGAAAACTGCAAAAGAAACATGTAGAGATGAGAGAAGACAAAAGTGACACTAAGAAAAACAGGAATACCAGGGGAAGTGGGGCAGATGAAGATACTGTGAGAATGAATCCCAATACAAGTCTGTTACAATCTGTAACACAAGATAGAAAAGCTCTTGAAATTATGAAGCTTTTGCTTGTCAATTTTACAAAAGGAAATATAATAAACTAAAACAATGTTATTTTCCTATGATCAGATGCACCAAACTCTGATTCTGGACCTTACTCTGACCTTGTGATCAGGCTTCCAATTCCTGAACAAATATACAATTGTCACAGATATACAGATATAGCCCTTGTCATAAAATATTAATACAAAGTATTTCCTTATGCTTTAAATATAATCCCCTGGACAGTGAACTCAGCTGAGTTTCTGAAAGCTCTAATCCTCCAATCACTGTAACTTTTTCTCAAAGAGGTGAGAGGAGGAAACAGATTTGATAAGGTACCAAGTCTCTGTATTAGTCTATTAGTGATAAGTCAAACAGGGGAAAGCCCTTTATAAATCTATCAGATCTCCTGAGAACTCACTCTCTATCAGAAAAACAGCATCATGGGGGTAACTGCCCCCATGATTCAATTACCTCCCACTGGGTCCCTCCCACGACACATGGGGATTATGGGAACTAAAATTCAAGATGAGATTTGAATGAGAAAAAAGTCACACCATATCAGTCCCTTTGTACAAGGGTGTATAAAACCCAACCACAGCAATGATGGAAACCAGACAATCTGAATGACATCTTGCTGACATAAATCAGGAAAATGCCCTGTATTTGTATATTTCCCTCAAACACCCCTCTTCATTGAAAATGCAAGCATTTATTCAACAACACACAGTTAAGAGCCCCTACTGTGTGCAAAACACTCCATCCTGCCTTGCAGATGAATGCCGAGGACACAGTCTGTGATCACAAGACAGATTCTATCAGAACCCACTGACACAACAGCAACCAAGTGGATATCTTCTCTAAGACAGCGCTTCTCAAATGGTAATATGCATAAGGAGGACCTGGAAAATGAGGCAAAATGGAGATATGCACATACCATAAGTCTAGGACAAGACTCAAGATTCTGCATTTCTAGTCAATCCACAGAGGCTGCTATTGCTGCTGCTCCTTAGACCATACATGGAGAAGCAACAGTGTAAGGCATAAAGTGTAAATAAAGGGTGTGACTGCTAAGTGAGCAGTGATTCTTGCTAGCTGATAGTTGTAGGGAGGTTTAATGGGGAAGCTCTTGCATTGAAACAGGAAGAGGAACAGAAGTGTGTGTTAGTTTGTGGGTAGGTAGGGACCAAAAAGAATCACATAGACAGTGGGGAGTAAAGAGAAAATAAGGAAAGAAAAGGGGAGAAGGTATTCCAAAAAGCAGAAATAACTTGAATAAAGTTCTCAAAGCAGAAAAGTGTATGAGATATTTAGAGGAAAACAAGAAATTTAATAAGACTAGAGTATAACCCGCAGATGAGTAAACAATGAATTACAGAAAATAGGTCTAGAATGATATTCCATAAAGAAATCATCCACATCTTATGCAGATTTGACCCTATATTTTGGAGGGAAGTGGGTGTACGATCACCAACAAGATAGGCAAATTTCAGCTGTTAAAATTACTTGTGTAGAATAAAAGATCCTGTAATTTAGATCTGGTCTAAAGTTATTCGTATTCTACATTTTGATATGTATTACTAAATGCTCATTATTATTCTTCAATATAATTGCCTTTCTGTAAATCACAGCCCATCTTCAAATGAATAACCTTCCTTCAAATGAGACTGTGTAAGATCAAAACAAAATATGCCTGTTCCCGTGCTCCTTAAAGTGTTCACCATTCAGCAGCCTACAATTAAGCAGTGGCTTAGTGGAATCTCAAATCATTCATATTTACTGTCAAAAGCTGCAAATTTCCAGAAATGTTTCATAATGTAATACCCTGAAAAAGGAAACCAAATGAGGCTATTAGAGAGCATAGGTTTTTGCATCGCTGCTGCATGCAAAGGCACAGATCTGAGTCAGTGCTGTGCGGCAAGGAACAGAAAGGAATCACAGGTACTAGGAAACTCAAGCAGGTTGCCAAACCCTAACGGGCAAGTTCACTGCTTCCCTGCCAATATTATTAATATTTTTTTAAAAAAAAAGAAGAGAAAAGGCATCTAAAGTAAAGGAATCTAATAAATTATCTATCAGTTCTTCTTTCTGTGCCTGTCCAAATCAGTAAAATCTTTAAATGTCACATTATTGCTCTTTGAGATAGGCTATGAGTCTCAGTTAGGAAGAGGTTCCAAGTTAATATTTTAAATGAGTAAATGTCTAGAAGGTTTTTTTCAAGCCATATTAGGTAGGAAGGGAAACCATTTTGTCCTCTTCTCCTCTCCCTTCAGCATTCATCTAATCTCTCTCTTAATATAACCATAGACAACTACTAGACTCAGATTTTTTCATTTTTTCACATATAACTTTTTCCTTTTACAAGAATTGAGTCATATGTGTATATGGTGGCTCATGCCTGTAATTCTAGCACTTCAGGAGGCCAAGGCAGGCAGATCACAACGTCAAGAGATCGAGACCACCCTGGCCAACATTTTAGTAGTGAATCCCCGTCACTACTAAAAATACAAAAATTAGCTGGGTGTGATTGCGGGTGCCTGTAGTCCCAGCTAGCTACTCAGTAGGCTAAGGCAGGAGAATCACTCAAACCCGGGAGGTGGAGGTTGCAGTGAGCCAAGATTGCACCCCTGCACTCCAGCCTGGCAACATAGCGAGATGCCATCTTAAAAAAAAAAAAAAAAAGATGCTTATTTTATCTAGTAATGTATCTTTCACATTTTTTCCAGATTAGTGTTCATATAATTCTTTTTTTTGTTTTGTTTTTAAAGTTATACTTTATTAGGCCAAACACAGACCATGGTTTCACCCTAAATCACAGTGATATAGCATTGTGATCTAATATATTTCATTTTTAATGGCTAAATATGATTGCATTGTCTAGCTTATGATAGTGTATTTAACCATATCGCCATGATGGCATTTTGATTATTTTCAACCACATTTAGGCTTACAGTCATTTTCTTCAGGATTACTTCAAAATCAGTAGGATCCCTAGCATCTACTTGGAAGATCACAGTAAAACTATGTAATGAGTCTATTGGCCAGTGAAAACATCCAAAGAGGAGAAAAGTGAGACCCACAGAATCAGAGGCATGTAGTCATAAGGCAACAGCTGATAATCCAATTGTTAGACAGTGCCAATTATCAAGTAAATACCAATACCCAACAGCTAGACAAACCAAAGCTGCCAACGGTAACTAGGATGCATCAACTTAAAAAAAATTTTTTAAACTAATCAACTTTATTTATAGTACAGATCTTCAGAGAGTAACTTGGTTATCTGAGTCCTTATTCCTAGGCAGAGAATAAGTCACAAACTTACATGAAGGACAAATGGCTTTTATAAATAGGCATGTTAATGTCAGAGAGAAAGTTGACCCACTAACGCCTAACATGAAAAGAAACCCAACAAGCAAAAACTAGTAACATGTGGCCCTGGGGCCACTTCATGTTAGAGTCTTACATATTTCAGTAGATTCTGGGGACATCATTATGTACAGTGAAAAGTAATTTATGTTCAAAATCACAGCCCTGAATTATCAATGAAAGTATAATTTCCCAGGGTATTTGCTATACAATAGCAGTGTAGTATGGAATACACCTTAGAAAGACAACCTATTGAAATAGTTAAAACAAGATCCTTGATCACAGGAGAACTCAGAAAGACTTTGGGCCAACCACAGCACTTAATAGACAGAAAAACAAAAGCACAAAGGTAGCATGGTTGATCCAATGTTAGTGTGTTAGTGGGTTTTTGGAAATCATCGGAGCTATTAAGCTGGGATACATGAATCTTATGCCACTGTATTTGTGGCTACTCCACAATTACAAGATTGATAAGTAGAAACTGAAACTTGAATGAGAAGACACTCATTGTTTAGCATTTTTAGAGAACTAAGATTTACCTTAAGAAACACTGTGATCAGAAATGTGAATGTTAAGTGGCCCTGGTGGGGAGCTGAGAATGAGTTATAAGTCACAGTTGATTGTTGCTATTGTTGTCTTGAGAACATATATCTTCTAAAACCCAAGAAAAAAAAATAGCATTAATTGTTGGCCAGCACTACAGCTGGACAAACAAGAACTTATGTTCAACATGTGGATAATAGGGAAACTAAGTCACATATATATGCAAAACTAGCAAATCTCCTTGCTTCTATGTTTGACTGACCACAAAACTGTATTGTTTTGAATTAACTAACTTTCAAAACGTAGCTTGACTGTTTCTGTAACTCTGTAACTATTCATCAATGCGAAAGAAACTGAAGAGACAGTGTACTTGAATGCACACTGTACAAGCAGGCAGGAGACTTGGGTTCAAGTTTCAGTGGAGATCAAGAACAAGGGCCTCAGGGTTGCCAATAAAACAAATAAATTGAATGTGAGACTCTTTTTTTTTTGGAGACAGAGTCTCACTCACCCAGGCTGGAGTGCAATGCCACGATCTCGACTCACCGCAACCTCCGCCTCCTGGGTTCAGGCAATTCTCCTGCCTCAGCCTCCTGAGTAGCTGGGATTACAGGCATGCGCCACCATGCCCAGCTAATTTTTTGTATTTTTAGTAGAGACGGGGTTTCACCATGTTGACCAGGATGGGCTCGATCTCTTGACCTCCTGAGAATGTGAGACTCTTTAAGCTTCCTTGTGACTATTATTCATGTTTCCAGTCAGCTCTTAGCAAATAGAAATTAGGCAAATATAGAAAATCCTTATACCCTGCAGTACACAGTACAGTCTAAGATTCCTGTATTTGGGACCTTTGTTGCAACAAAGGTTCTCCGAGCCATATTTTAAACAGGAGACTCTTATTTTCCTAAGCCCCACACTTCACTTTGCTGATTTTTTTTTTTGTATTTTTTTAAATTCTCTTACACTTTATCTATCTTCTTATCAAGATGACATCTAGAAAATCAGAAAAGACCTCAGAAGTCAATAATGTTATTTGGGACACTATTTGGGAAATAGAAGCCCCGGAAAGAGAGGTGGCTTTCATGAGGTCAATAACTCACTAGTGGAAATGTGAGAAGCTGGATTTTTGACTCCCAGTTCAGGCCTGTCTACCAACTCTGAAAACTACTAAGAAATATAACTGTCCCCTAAAAATAACATACCATTTGTATCCAGGAAAAAGAGTCATGTCTAAACAGGCAGTGGTCCTATATCAAAAGAAGACAGCTACTTGGGCCCAGAAGCAATGATCAGGCTGCAAAAGGAGCTGAAGTTGCTCTTCTTTTCCCATGACTTTGTGAAGATTTATGGCGTACATGGGAAATCTTGGCCCAACGTCCTATAAGCAGCACTGGATCAGATCCCTAAGGGGTCCTTCCAGCTGTGAAGTTCTTAACAACTTTATTTCCTGGGAACAGTTGGACTGACCTGACTTAAAATATCTGGTGAATTTCTGGAGCTTTTCTATAAGGAACAAAACTTCGTAGTTTGAAATATACAGAAATTGATAGATCTGAGCAAAGCATACTGAGTTTTAACACTACATTTTAAAACAATTAAGTGGGTTGGAGATTATGGACTTCTCTGTAAATCTTGAGGAGAAAGATGATTTAATTGAAAAACAGTGTTCATTCTTAGCTGCAGCACTGATCAGCAGGACCCACTGCCAGTTTTTATATCTTTCTCTTCATTCTTTCAAATCAAAGTTGTTAATCAGCTGCTGGAGACGTCCTATCTTTGCAACACTCTTTCCTTCAAGAACCAGGGAACTGTCTCCATCCTGACATTAAATCAGAGGATTATCATATTTGACTAGCAGAGCTTTCAAATGAGTAGTAAGCCAATTAAAAGAAAAGAAAAGAAAAAAATAGACAAAAAAAAAAAAAAGAGTTTTTCACTCCTAACATCCTGGCCTGCAAGCGGCTTTCCTTTGAAACAGCAAGAAGAAACAGCTCTCAAAGACGCTTTCTCATATGCTGCCAACTGCAAAGGGAGAATTTTTCAGGGGATGCTTGTCTGGTCTGACTCGGACTTGTCTCGGGGTGTGTCATCATTCCTCCAAGAGGTCTGGCCTGGGTAAGACTGCATTCATCAGGAATTATTTCAAAAATCCAGAGCAGGCAGCCAGTGGGAGGTTTTTCAACACGGATGTGCACCTCCCACGTGCTCTGGTCACAGACACGACTGGGCTGGTAAGAGGGCCTGACGGAACCGTGCCAGGCCCAGACACAAGTCTTCCATTCTGACACGGAGTGCTGCCAAGAGGGAAGGAACCACATCCTTCCTCATTCTAAGTCCTCTTCTTAAATCGAGTGGTTGTTCGGACAGGGGAAGCACAGGGGGAGGGAGGAGGAGACATCACTAGTTGGTGTTAATTATAACAAGGGGAAACCTTTATTCCCAATATAAAGTTTCTAAGTGAATTCAAGACAGAATCTCAAGGCCGGAAAGGCCTTTAAATGTCATTTTGATTCAAACTCCTTTTTCCAATATTCAAATCTCCTTGTGACATCCTTGCCAAGTAGATGTCTAGGCCTTCTTTTAATATCTTTAGCGATGGTGAACTCATTACTAATTTAGTTTTCATATGGCCCTAATTGTAATAAATTTCTCTTTATGTTGAGCTGGACCCACATCCCTTGTCATTTCAACCTACTTATCCTGGTTGAGGTCTTTTGAGCCATGTTGGGCATATGCTTCCCTCTTTCACAGACCCCTATGGGCATTCAATACAGTGGTTCCAGTATTTCAAAGCATTTCCATAACTTCATAGATCTTACTTTCAAAAATAGGAGACTAGAGCTTTCGAAAGTACTTGTTCCCCTACTTCCCTCTCCAATCCTCAAAGTGAGAAAAACGTACTGAGGAAATGAGAATGTCATTCAAACAGAAAGAAATCTCATCAATTGATTAAGGCATCTCCCATGCTGTCTAAGCCAAAAAAAAAAAAAAAAATGGAAAAGGAGAAAAGGGAGCAATAAGAGGCCAGAAACACAAATGGGCTGGCTCAGTCCAAGCTGAGATTCTAGGGAACTGTCAGACAAATCAGAGTAGTAGCTAACCACCTGTTACAAGATGCTCAGCTGTACATCTAAGCAAACTGGATAGGGGCCCCAGGACACACGGCACGCCTCAGCACATGGAGGCAAAGCACAAGATTTCATCATGAACTTTACAGTCATACAGACCTGGGTGCGGGTCCTTCTCCACAGCTGTACAAGCTACTTAACTACATCGAGTCTCAGTTTCCTTATTCGTGAACAGGGTCAGTAAAGCACCTCATGGAATTAGGTAAGATGATTATACGAGGTAATTTCATAAAGCACTTGGCACACAGTAAGCACTTCAATTTGTTAGCTATTATCTTTTTTCCCCTCATTACTAGACCTGCCTTTGACTCTCCCAAACTTTCCCTGCATACTGTACCAAATACAAGAAAGCAGAAAACCCACATATCCGGTAGAGAAAGATTAGGCCAAAACTCACGTGTGAGAACAAAGGCAAGAGAAGCAGCATACGATACCAGAAAGTGCACTGTGCCAGAACTAGAAAGCCAGTTACAGGTAGGTTTGGCTGACCTTATAAACACAGCATATTCCTCTAAGGCCTTTCTGCAAAGCCAGAGGCTTAGCTTTTTTTGATCCCAGCAAACTAGTATTCTTTGAGAACAATTTGGTGCTCCATTTCATGGCAGCACCAAAAGTTTGATTTCTATAGGCCTCCTCCTGCTTCCCTAAGTCCATGTCTCAACATCATTAACCAGAAAAACCCTAGATTCCCCAAAGCAAGAAGCCGGGGTAGTCACCAGATTTGATGTGCCCTAGGGATCTCTTTGGGAGGTAAAACCCCTGCCAGGGTGCACTGAACGAAGGATACATTAAGGTTTCTTAATTCACTTGCTGCTGGCTGTTGAAATCTTAGGTGATACAGCACTGAGTGCAAGTGTGTGTTTTAAATAAGTCAAGACAGGTGAGTAACTTCAACTGTGTCTTGACAAGTAGGAAGCCAAGAGATATGGCTGGTTTTTAAAACATTCAGAAGTATGTGCCAGGAAGTGCTGACAGGGAAGACTTATGGAATGACCTAATTCAAAGATGTGTAGATTTCCTGAGGCTGTTAAGGTATCCACTCAGACACGCCTTTGTAAGGAACCCTTTTCTCTTTACCCTGTGTTTGGTGTTCTGTGCGTTGATGAAAGGCAGTAAAAATACTTCAGGGAAGTGAGGAAACAGAACAGCTGAAATTGTAACACCTGGGTTACAAAAAGCCTGTTTTGGGGTGGAAAGGGATCTTTAAAGTGAGGATGTTTAAAAACTGTGGATGAATTTCTTAAAATTATTATTTTTAGAGATGGGTCATTGCTGTGTTGCTCAGGCTAGAGTACAGTGGCACAGTCCAGACTCACTGTAACCTCAAACTCCCAGGCTCAAGTGATCCTCCCACCTCAGTTCCCCAAAGTGCTAAGATTGCAGGTGTGAGCCACAGTGCCTAGCCATGAATGGATTTAGAACAAGGACACAGCATGAACAAGGATGTGTCCCAAGATTATCAGGTAGTGGTACATAGAGTGAAGTGGAAGAGTGAGCAATAGAATGGTGCCCTTTGAATATATAGAACACCAATGAGGAGACACAGCCCACTGCTGTTTCAATTACTGTTACATCTTCCCTTTAAACTCTTTTTAAAAAGTCTGAAGCCAGACAGATGTGAAATTGCATGGCTAAGATACCAGTCTCTTCTGCAGAACACCTGTATCATAAGATTAGAGACTCATGGGCTCCAATCTGTCCTCTTCCACATCACATCCAGCTTTCCTTTCTGATTCATCAAGGGCTAAGTGGCCACTTGATGGTCATCACAGCCTGTGAGCTTCAGTTTTTTCACTTACAACAATTCAGATAAAACTGACCTTGCAGAGCTGTTATCAAATCAAATGAGATAACGAACATGTAAGTGGTTTGTAAATTGCTGGGCACCTGGACAAACATGAGGGAATGCTGTTGCTACCACTCAGCAAATCCCCAGTCTTAATTTACTAGGTAAAATGAGTACTTGCTTTTATAGGATCTCTTCTCTCAAAATGATACTGACATGATTGCATAAGCCAATTTCATTTAAGCCGATGTTCTAATTGCACATACACTTCTCTTTGTTCTTCATCTACTAGAGGCAAACTTACCAGGGAATTTTAAAGAAGAATTATCTAGGCATGCCATAAGGGCATTAGAGGTGACAATAGTAGCCAAAGGTGAAATCACTTTGGCTTGCAATGTACACTAGCATTTTTAATTCCCAGAATGGTTCTGAACGTCTTATGATTACTCTGGGTCACCTCATTCACTGAGAACAGAAGAAAGCTCTGGGAATGCACATTTTCTGCCTTGATTATTATAATAGAATCAATTGCCCCTCTTATTCCCTCTCTAAGCTCCAATGCTTTGACACCCAATGCCAGATCTGTCTAAAATACAGATCTAATAATGCCCCTCCCTTACTCAAAAATATTTAGTGTGTCTCCATATCTTATAGGATTAAGTATGAATTTCTTAACAGAGCATTTAAGGTCCCTAAAAAACAGTGCCTCCTTGCATTCAGTGATCCTAGTATTCGCACATCAGATCCTGGTCAAACTGGACTCTTCAGGGAGGTGCCTGTTTCCCCCCTTCACTTTATGTTTTCATGATCTTCCCTTTCTCTAAGACAAAAGTCATTTCTGTTTCTTAACTGTGCCAACATAGTTAAATTGGAATTATGTTTCCTAGAATTCCTTGCTCCCTCTGTAATTCCAAGTTAGGGCTGCCCATAGAGAAGTTTATTCAGAGGGTCTTTCTAGGCCTCTAGGTACTACTGCAGTTCACACATCTTGTCGCTGATCACTGATTCACCTCCTAGATGGGGAGCAGCCATGCCCACCACTCTTTCAGTTCCTGTCAGATCTTCCCTTTAAACTTCTCCAAGTCTGAGGCCAGGCAGGTATGAAATTCCATGGCTAAGAGCACCAGTCTCTTCTGCAGAACACCTATGTCATCAGACTAGAGACTCATGGGCTCCAATCTGTCCTCTTCCACCTCACATCCAGCTTTCCTTTCTGACTGTCTGACAGGCAGAAACAACAGCCTTCAACAGACTTCCTACCCAGTGCCTTCTCAGGCTTTCTGGTTATAACTGTTCTCTGATCTCCCAAATATCCTGTCCTCGCCTTCAGTTGCCCAGTTTCTCCCACAGTTGTAGCTCTCTGATAAGTCTCACAATCCATATCATTTACTCACCCTTGGTCAGACCATAATTCACTTATCACTTCTCCTTACCAATCCTTCTAGGACCAACCTGTTCATCACTTCAAGATTTACTTTAAATACAACTTCCTTATAAAGCCTTTCCTGATTTACAAAATTGTCTTTCCTTTTAAATACCAAATGTTTTATTATATCATATATCTTTTCAAGATACATTATGTATTTTTATACTATTTGAAATACTGCATAAACTGTATTATAAATCCCTGTGTATGTTTTACCTTTCAGTTGGGTTTGTGTATTTGCTTTTTTAATTCTCTATATCTCACCAGTCTCTTGCCTTCAGACGTTTCTCAGAAAATGCTTATTGTGCAAAAGAGTACGTGAATTACCCCATCAATATTCCCTTTTTATTAACACGAGCAACTGAAACCCAGTGTAACTATGTGTGGTATCAACTCACTTCTAAGAAGACTGTTTCTACAACGGCCATAACTTTTTATTTCCTTACCTTGGAAAAGAGTCTCTCTTGTCCACATTCAATGCTGTGTATTCTTTTTTTCTCACTCTCTTTTGAAACTGAGTTTTGCTCTTGTCACCCAGGCTGGAGTGCAGTGGCACGATTTCGGCTCACTGAAACCTCCGCCTTCCAAGTTCAAGAAATACTCCTGCCTCAGCTTCCTGAGTAGCTGGGATTATAGGCGCCTACCTCCAAGCCCAGCTAATTTTTGTATTTTCAGTAGAGACGGGGTTTCATTATGTTAGCCAGGTTGTTCTCAAACTCCTGACCTCAGGTGATCCACCCTCTTCAGCCTCCCAAAGTGCTGGGATTACAGGTGTGAGCCACCACAGCTGACCCAAAGCTGTGTATTCTTACCATATGCACGGTCCAACAAATTTATTACCTAGCTCCCTGGGCTACAGTAAAGTAGAAACTGTTAATTGTATGGGGAACGGAGAGCCAGATGTGCCAAAAGCAGCAAGAACTAGCAGACAATAAGAGAAAGAAAGGCCAGCAAATTTATGAAAATCGGATTACACAAATTTAACAGTTTATCAGTCTGGAACCATTTAGTATACAAGTAAATGATCTCACCTCAATAAATTCTACAGAATTATGGTGCACTCCAATTAACTGTCCTGCATAAATAAGATTAAGTAATGCTCCATATTTTAGAATAATCTCTTTCTGAAATATTCTTAAAGCAAAAATTTAAAAAGAAAGGTATATTTTGAAACTTGCCACTGAAAAAAATCCTGCAGTGGCTCTCATTCTCAGAGAGAGAAAGATGAAATAGGAGATGCATTTATTTTCTCATGCATTAATTCAGCAAATTAATGCCAATTATGAATCAGGCACCATTCTCATGTGTGTGTATGTGTATGCATGCACATGTGTGTGTACACCTGTTCTTAAAATAATTTATCAAATTGTGTCAAGAACATTGAAACAGCTCAACTTTACTTGGGTAAGATAGAAGGATAAAAGTCACACCTTTTAAACATCCCATAACAAGAACGAAAAAAATAAAACTGCACATAAGCACCATATTGGTTTTCTACAAAGAAACACACAAATGTAATCCACAAAATAGAACTCAGC
This sequence comes from Callithrix jacchus, assembly GCF_049354715.1. Classification (NCBI taxonomy): domain Eukaryota; kingdom Metazoa; phylum Chordata; class Mammalia; order Primates; family Cebidae; genus Callithrix; species Callithrix jacchus. Next base: position 19,468,306 of record NC_133516.1, on the reverse strand, counting down.
TCATTGTTACTAGCTTCTTCCAGGTCAAAGTAAACTGTCAACTGGAATGAAGCTTCCTGCCTTCCACATATAACCTTTGCCTCATTTCTCTGCCAAACATGTCTTCACTGCAGGGGAGGTCCCTGGAGACTCTAAAAGTGTTGTAACCCTGCAAAATTTGCTTTCAAAGAAGAATGTGGCAAAACACAAGAAGTATTTTATCACCACGGCAAAAAACACATGAAGGCAAGCATGTCACTTTCTATTTTTATTTTTTAGTTGTAAATTTGGTTTACGACTAAAATTTAAATTTGCATATGGCTGCAGTAAGGATTGAATGAGATCATAAAACTAACACACTCAGCCCAGCTCCCGGCACACAAGAGGTACAGGATGGATATTAGGTCCTAAACCTCCAGTAAGTTCTGTAATTAACCTCATTAAGTGTTATCTGGACAAAATTTTAGTCTTCTGCTGTTTTTCCCTTGTCACCCAAAATGCTCTGGGACCATCACTGGAATATAAAATAACTTTCCAGCAAGGTAGATCCAGGCTGGGGAGGTAGATTGGCAAGGTTGGAAGTGCTGCCTGTAGCTATGTCAGACGTTTGGAGGTAAAAGGCAGGATGGTCACACAGCACCTTTTGCTCTCATGCTGTTCCCCTGAACTGGCCTTCCTTCCTACAGGAGGGCCTTTCAGAACCCACACTGCATATTCTGCTGAGGACGGGTGCCAGAATAAGCCCTGGAACAAAATTAACATCACTGATTACATGATTAGATCTTTGGCTTTGATATTTAAAGGAAAGTTAATAAAACAAGCACAACTTTAAAAAAAAACCGCCTGGTACGTAATTGTAATCATGTTTGGGGAGGTTATTTTAGTTCAAAAAATAATAAACACAGTTTAAAGAGACTTACAACTAATTATGTTTCAGGCACTATGCTAAGTGCTTTACATGCATACTTCATTTAATCATCACAAGAGCCCACATTCATGCCAAGAACACAGATGAGGAAACAGGTTTAGAAATGTTAGTAATTTTACCATATCACAGAGGTAGTGAGTACCTGCTGCCTACCTCGGTTGTCTTGGTCTAAAACCCAGGTTTTTATCACCATTTGCTAATGAAATGATACAACTTGAAAGAATAGGTCATGGATTAATTCACTGATTCAATACACTTATTGAACTATTCCTTCATATAAGGTACCACAAAGTAAATGGGACAAGTAGAGGTGAATAAATTTACAGGTTAACTATTTACAATCAAAGAGCAGAGTAATAAAATGATTAAGCTTGCTCAAGTTCCAATATTGACCCTACCACTGATCAACTCTGTGACTCCATGTCTCAGTTTTGTCTTGTGTAAAATGATGATTATAACTTCACCACCCACATACGGTAATTCCGAGATTTCAAAAAGAAATTATTTATAGAAAATTTGAAATAGAGTCTGGCATATGTTATCAAGCTATTTTAAACGCATATTGTGAAGAGGTATGCATGAGATTATATGTGCTTGTGCCCGGTAAACACATCATGGAAAAGATGACCTGTAAGCCACTTCTTGAAGAGTTACGTACCATTTAAACTTGTAGAGTCAGAAAGAAGAAATTGATCATGTATGGAATTAAATTTGCCTTTCACATGTTTACTCTTCACTACAGCAGATTTCAGAAACTGGTAGCTGAGGTTTCATAAGGAAATAGCTCTAGGTTCAATGTTTTGGGGAATTGATTACATAAAACACCTACACAAGAACTGTAAATTTTCCAGCTGAATTGAATTGAGCAATAGTGCATACATTTCCATCCATTACTTAATGCATTTGGAAATAAGAATGGTATTATTTGAGAAAAAGCAAAGCCACATATACATACATAGGTTTTCCCCATTTTAGCTGGGTTTTCGCTTTCCCCTTTGAAACATTCTAACGGGAATGACAGGATATGAATGAAACATCAGTGAAACCAAATTGTCTTTCTCATCTGTTCATAACAGCCTGTATGATGAAATAAGAGCAGTTGATCTTCTCATCTTATTAAATAAGTTCTATTTTCCTTCCTCTCTGTTCAAGGTTCTAAATATATTTGACCTGGTCATCATCCAGTGACTCCCTGTGACGCTTTGTGTAAAATCCAAACTCCTCACCATGGCCTGCAAGACAAGTCTGACCTAGCCCCGCCCATCTTAGAACCTTACATCCAGCTCTTCTCTCCCTCTTACCTGACCCACTACCTCAGTGACAACCTCAGGCCTAACCTGGCTCCTTCTCAAGCTTTTGTCTTAGTTCAAATGTCACTTTCTCGGAGATCACTTCTCTGACTACTCTACTTAAAAACTGTTCCTCTTCTGCATCCCTCCAATGTTGGTTGCTGTTTTAATCTTAGCCTTTCATTTCTTATCCTGAAATCACTTGTATTTCATCTGTTTGTCTGCTGCCTCTTTACTCAAATGTATATATTTTTGTCTTTCTCCCTATCGCTATAGCAACCTAACAAGTAAACACTTCAACATCTCTGCTTCCTCAGGTAGTTTTGAAAAACTCCTAAATATATAGATAAATAAATACTTATGCTTATTTTTACATATACATATATACAGGTACACTTGCATATATATGTACATAGATATAAATTATTATTTAAATATTTAAATGTATACTCAGCATTCCAAATATACACACATATACTTCTATACACATATGTATATGCATGTAAGTGTGTATATGTGCATATATTTATGTCAAATTTTATTTTAATATTACATGTATAATTTACTCTCTTATTCGGTTCTATCTCTTTCTACTTCTTGGGGACAAATAATCACACTAACATCTATCCATACACTTATTTATTTATCATTGATTTATTATCAGCCATCTGCTATTTGCTAGAAACTATTCTAGGCACCTGGGATACAGCAATAAGCAAATAAAGTGTCCCTGTCCTTGTGGACATTACAGCCTATTAGAGGGGAAATGAAAAATAAGAAATGAGAAAACGATTCCCTATTCAATAAATAATGCTGGGGTAGCTGGCTAGCCATATAAAGAAGACTGAAATCGAACCCCTTCCATACACCTTATATAAAAATGAACTCAAGATGGATTAAAGACTTAAATGCAAAACTCCAAACTACAAAAACCCTGGAAGATAACCTAGGCAATGCCATTCTGGACACAGGAATGGGCAAAGATTTTTCATGATGAAGACACCAAAAACAGCTGCAACAAAAGCAAATATTGACAAATAGGATCTAATTAAAGAGCTTGTGCACAACAAAAGAAATGATCAGCAGAGCAAACAGAAAACCTTTGCTTTGGGAGAAAAAATTTGCAAACTATGCATCTGACAAAGGTCTAATATCCAGCATCTAGATGGAACTTAAACTAATTTACAAGAAAGAAAACAACCCTATTAAAAAAATGAGCAAAGGACATGAACAGACACGTTTCAAAAGACATACATGAAACCAGCAAGCATATGAAAAGAAGCCTAACATCACTGATTATTAGAGAAATCCAGGGCTACTATTAAAAAGTCAAAAAATAACAGATGCTGGCAAAGTTAAAGAGAAAAAGGAACACTATACACTGTTGGTGGGAGTGCAAATTAGTTCAACCATTGTGGAAGACAGTGTGGCAATTCCTCAAAGACCTAAAAGGAAAAATACCACTCACCCCAGCAATCCCATTACTGGGTATACACCCAAAGGTATATGAATTATTATATTACAAAGACACACGCATGTGTATGTTCACTGCAGCAATATTCACAATAGCAAAGACATGGAATCAGCCTAAATGCCCATCAATGGTAGACCGGATAAAGAAAATGTGGTACATATACACCATGGAATACTAAGCAGCCATAAAAAGGATTGAGATCATATCCTTTACAGGAACATGGATAGAGCCGGAGACAATTATCCTTAGCAAACTAACACAGAAACAGAAAACCTAATCCTGCATGTTCTCACTTAGAATTGGGAGCTAAAGGAGAACACATGAAAACATAAAGAAAAACAACACATACTGGGGAGGTGGGAGGAGGGAGAGGATCAGGAAAAATTACTAATGGGTACTAGGCTTAATACCTGGGCAATGAAATAACCTGTACAACAAACCCCCACAACACACATTTACCTATGTACTCCTGAACTTAAAAGTTAAATTTTAAAAACAGACCAAATAAAATAATAAAATAGTAAGTGTAAGCTTATAGGGTAACAAATGCCACAGAATAAAGGAAAAATAAAGTAGAGTAAGAGAGATCAGGATTTCTGAGAGCAAGCTGCCCTACTCCTGCTTCTCCTACCCCAACCCCTGCAAAGTCAAGCAACCCAAGTAGCCTTCCCTGAGAATATATTGAACAAAGACTTCAAAAAAAATGAAAGACTTAGTCATATAGTTATCTGGGATATTTAGTCAGAGAGTAAATAAAATGTAAGTTAAAGTCACACAAGGTATTTCAAAAACTGGCTTATATACTTAAGTAAAACTGTGTTTTAGGCACTTCATATGGATTAAATTAGTTACTTCTTCCCACCCCCCAATGAGAAAAGTTAAATAACCTTCTTAGGTTCACACAGATGGAGCAGAATTTGAATCCAAATCAAATTCCTACAATATCCTGCCTCTTGAAATTGAAAATTCTAATCCAGTGATTCTTAGACTTCAGTGCAGAAACCCTAGATATCCGCTCATTTCAGAAGCTATCCACATGATTCTGATGTAGAAGATCCATGCACTACAATTTATCACTGGTCTAATTCTTCGTACACACGAAAGATTCTGCAATATTCTGCAATATTTTAAGGTAAATATTACATTCGTTTTCTATCATTTACCATCCAATTGTTTGCCAAATTGTGGCACATTCTCTTAGGCTACCTGGGGCATGTACTTGATATACTTCTCCTCTCCATCTGAGATTCATCAAATGAGTGAGGCTTTGGGTAAACAGCAGCATTGAATTAAGAGAAAGAAATGAATAGTTACTGAGTGCCTTCCAGGTGCCAGCTATTAAGAGCTAGGGTCTTAATATATTTTATCTTACTTTAACCTTACTATTAAATAGTGATAGAAAGATAATAAATACATACATACATACATACATACACGGAAGGAGGGAAGGAAGAAAGGGAGGGAGGGAGGGAGGGAGGGAGGGAGGGAGGGAAGGGAAGGGCATGTTTATAGCCTTTTATAGAAGAGAAAACAGTCTGGAAAGGCTAAACATGCAGTCTCTAGAATTGAAACCCAGCCCTGATTCTGAAGCCAGCCTACTTCTTACTATCCTCTCTATCCATTCATCTGCTGCCCCCACCACTGTCTCCCTCTGCAATTGGGAAACTGAAGTATAATCTTAGAGTGCTATTTAGTGTGTATTACCACTCTCAAATCTCCATCATTTCTATAAACAGAAAGAACTCGTATTTTAAGGAGAGTCAAGCTTCTTCTGTGGGCACTAAAAGCTCCAAAGAAGAAAGCAAAAATATGTACTCATAATGCTAGAATTCAAATTGAACCAAAATATTTTATCCTTTATTTTGTTGTAGAAAATCATGGAGATTAATGACAATACAGAACTTGCTTTTTTTTTTTTTTTAAGAAAGGCTCCAGTTTCATTTCTCAAATATTAAATGCCCATGTGCCTTAACCCATTCATCCACTTTTTCTGCCCATCCCCAAACCTGGATTCTGAAGGGAATGAGGCAGATGGAGAATGGTCTGCAGGTCAGAGGAATGTGGCAGAATCTCATCCTTAAGGACATAAGGTGTCCTTATGGATCTGACTCTCAGTACAGAGTTATAATTCTCACTGAGGCCAATGGGATACCTCCTAAGACACTGTTCTACAGTCGCTGATTTATAAAACATTCTAATTCAGACAGCATATTTTCCAAATTCCTTATTTTTGGGGTGAAAATGAGGAGTCTAGAGGAGGAAAAGCCACTAATCAGGACCAGGGCTGATGACTGAGGAAAAACAAAACAAAACACATAACATTGGAGTTAGAAAACTAGGGTCCAAATCCTGGTTCCACCATTTATTAGCTGCTTGGCTGTGGCAAATATATAGCCCCTTTGAGACTCAGGATGTAAAAACAGTAGCAACACCTGCCCTGATTACCTCAGAATTATTGTTAAAAAAATGTTATATGTGTATATATTTGTATATACAATAACAAGCATTTTGAGGGCTTAAAGTTACATAAAAACAAACAAAAACTGTTATTATTTCAACCTGGGCCTTTCTTTTCCTAATTCAGTATCCATTTGGGCACACAATGAAACAATTTTCATTGCTATTGTTAATTGTAATAGAGGATAAAATCCCTATGGACAAGACTCTTAATAAATGTCATGGCATTTGACCGACACCAAAAGCCTGACAAAATGGGTTTATTATTCCCATTTTACAGATCACAAAAATAAGACAAAGACAGACCAAATAATTTGGCTGAAGTCAAACCCAGGCACATCAGTTAGACGTCAAAGTCCACTATATTATGGAAACACAATTTTAAGTTGTGGTAGCATCTAACCATACTGGTGTAAGAAACTGTACTATCTATTAAAGGAATATTTCCAGACATCAGAGCTTATAAAATGACTGCTTCCCATTTCTGTTGTCATTAGCATTGATTGGCAGAGGAGGAAGCCAGTGTAATTATGAGGACTTTTCTGCCAGAAAGGTAGAAATCACAAGCATCTGGTGGATATAAAGAAGACATAAAAGGTTACCTGTTCATATGTTCAGCCAATGCCAATTATATCAAATAATAGTTGAACTGATGTAAATTCTTCAATGATTTTAGAAATCTTGAGATTGAGACTTGCTGCAGCTGCCCACTTCAATGGAAACTTCCTACATTCTCTCTGACAATTTATGACACTTGACACTACTCTTGCTGTCAATAAATGCAAACGTGCACTTCAGCATCATCCTTCACTGTGTTTTCTGCAAAACACCCTTTATTATTAGGACAGAAAGGGTTTCCCATCACTGAGCCAGTAATGTCTAACCTTCTTAGAGCCTATGACTCCTTATCATTATCTGATTTTGTGACTGCAAAATTAAAGGAAATTAAAACTTTATTTCCTTTATTAATATGTAGAGGCAAACAGTGACATAACTAATATTATTGATAAAGCATGAGAAATCCAGAAAGTCCATTTTGGGCCTACTGACATAATATGAACCCATCATCCACTCAATTTGCAGTTATTACATATGAGTCACTGTGCTAGGCATAGGGCAGAATAAACCATCCCCTCAGCTGATATTTGAACGTAAATATCACATTCATTTCCTATCCTTTGCCATCCCAATTGTTTGCCAAACTGTGGCACATTCTTTTAGACCAGCTGGGGCATCTACTCAATATACTCCCCCTCTCCATCTGAGACTCATTAAATGAGTAATGATTTGGGTAAACAGCAGTGCTGAATGATGAGGGAGAAATGAATATTTGCCAAGTGCCTTCTAGGTGCCAGCTATTAAGAGCTAGGGGCTTAATATGTTTTATCTTTCTTTAACTTCACTAATAAATAGAGCTAGATAGAAAGATGACTGATGTACAATTCAGATAGATAGACAGACAGATAGAGACAAGTTTGTAAGTCTCTCAGCTGATGACATAGTTTATTCTGCCCTGTGCCCAATGGAGATGAACAAAAATAAAGCTGCAAATTACAAATTACTGGACCACAGTAAAAAAAAAATCACAATAGAGACAGAAGATGTTATATGCATTTAAAGGGGTTTTGTGAACTGGCGAGAATCAAGAAAGGATTTGAGCAGCATGTTTGGAAAGGAAAGAGTAGAAGAAGAGGAGAAGAGACAGAAGCTAAGGTAGTATGGTGCGAGAATATAGAGAGGGTCATTTACAAATCTGGTTATATAAGTTTCCAGATTTCATGGTGTGGTATCTAGCAAATATGCTGTATGGACAAAAAGCTTTGCATTCAGGCACACACAGGTTCCAGTTGTCACTAATTGGATAATCTTGGGCAAGTCTACAAGTCTCTCTGAGCTTCAGTTCTTTCATCTGTAAAAGGGATATAAGAATATATATCTGAGAGTTATTCTTGTATTTAAATGAAATGACAACAGTACATGTGTTGGTGAAATGCTGACTTCTCTTACCCTTCTTTGTTAAGAAAAACACATCTCCAGGGCATAAAACAATAAGGGTATTTTCTGTTTACTTCCCTTTCCCCATTTTAGCTTTAACTTTTGCAAATAGATGTGATTACAGAATCTCAAAGTTGAAAGGAATCTCAAAGACACACAATGCATCAGAGCAGAAGAAATTTAGAGATCATCTAGTTCAGTCTCCCACATTTTAGGTCCAAAGATAAAGATATTTTTCAGTCACAGGAAAAATAATACCAGGATGAGGATGTAGGATGATAATTGGGCAGGTCATTTGTCTTAGTCTAAGTCCTCAGTTCTAGTCCAGAGATGGAACAATTGGAAGTTCTTCCTAGCTCTAAAATAAAATGCATAGATGAGTCTTGGCATCATTTCTTGCTTTGTGCTGTTACATAGGCTGATATGGTTTGGCTCTGTGTCCCCACCCAAATCTCATCTTGTAGCTCTCACAATTCCCACATGCTGTGGGAGGAATCCAGGGGATATGACTGAATCATGGCAGCAGGTCTGCCCCATGCTGTTCTCATGATAGTGAATGGGTCTCACAATATCGGTTGGTTTTAAACACGAGAGTTTCTCTACACAAGCTCTCGTTTTTGCCCGCTGCCATCCATGTAAGACAAGGCCTGCTCCTCATTGCCTTCCATCATGAGTGTCAGGCTTCCCCATCCATGTGGAACTATAAGTCCAATGAACCTCTTTCTTTTGCAATTTGCCCAGTCTTGGGTATGTCTTTATCAGCAGCATGAAAACAGACTAATACATAGGCCATGCTATGTAACTCTATGAGCCTTGGTTTCCTCAAAAAAAAAAAAAAAAAAAACACGGGATTATTGTGAAGATTGAATGAGATGATATCTTTAAGACATTCAGCACAAATAACAATGCAGACTAGTAAATTTGGCTGTTAAATTTTGATCATAATTTAACAGAAAAATACATTGAAGGAGTTGTGGCAGAAGACAGAATCAGTGTTTATTAAATGCTTTCTATGAATAAGGTTTTGAAACAAATAGGGACTTAAGCTTCTAAGGAGGCATCAGTGTTCCTATTTCCTAGCTGTGGAGCCAAAAGATCATCCCTACAGAATAACTTGCCTCAGATTTCAGCCAGACTCTTGAGATCCACACTACCACAGCTGCCAGAGATAGTTAGAATGAAGGTGGACTAAAGGGATGTCTCCTAACAACCCTATCACTGTAAACTGTGCATTCTCAGTTTCTAAATAAATAAATAAAAATAACAAAAAACAAAGCATCAAATGAGTGGCTAACCTTAATTTATCCCTCAGAATATCACATGCCAAATATTCTGTAACCTTCCTGTTCTTCAGTGTTTCGTTATTTTTTCTACACAGAACCATTTCCAAAATGGGCAAAGAGCACAGTAGGTGGCTCTCTTTAATATTTCATGGTCAAGGCAACAGTGACTCGCCAGATCCTACATCTGTGTCACCAGCAAAAGCCTGATGAAGTTGAGCAACAAATGAAGCTGTGTATAGGCCAGAGGTAATTGTAGTTTTTTCTTTCCTGTCTCCTCTGATTTCCTCCAGCCACATTCTGCTTTCCTAACTGTGCCAGGTAAGATGATGCTAACTACTTACCTTTGGGCAAAAGCAAACATATGCTCCAAAATCCCAAAAGCAAGGAGCAAAACATTTCTTCTACAACTGTATTTGCAAGCCTGTGTGCTTGCTACAATGAAAAGGGATCTAATGGCCTATGAAGAGTCTCAGTAGATGAATAGCCTCACTGCCTGGGTCAGAAACAGATCCTTTCATCTTCCTATGTAAGCCTTCCATCATCACTTTCCGCAAGGACTGAAACTCCAGACAAGTGATCAGCACCACCATTAAGCAGCGGTCTCTTTCTGCAAATGCCTCCTTTGCACACTGTTCTGTCTACCTTAGTACACACAAAATTGTCCAAGGATGTTGAACAATGCTATGGACATTCATGATATTTGTTGTTCAAGCTTCTTCCCAGCCTTTGAACTATCATGAGGATGGCAGAGGGAAGAAACCACTCACAACGGGAAGAAAAGAGTGACATAATTCTGTACTTTATGTCTTCTTATTTAGTACCCTTTCTCTTAGGAATCAAAGGTGTATTACATCAAACACAGGAGAGAAGGAAGGTTGTCTTAGAGACCACTGCTTTCAATTCCCTCCTGTGGCAGTTGGCCCCACTAAACTCTACAGAACTGTGCTTAAGGATTGTTCCCTCTGCAAGGAAATGCCCACTTTTCAACAAAAAGGATCTCCTGAAGTAACCAACCAAATAAGTCCAACCTAATAACTGAAGTAAATTGTTAAATATCTCATTGGCAAGGAAACAGAGTATGATGTGAAATGCCCTAAACTAGATATGAAAAGGTGTGCACTGTATTCCCAGAGTTGAAACATACTAACATTTGACCTCTAGCAACTTTTCATTTAACTGAGTCTCATTCCAGTTATGTTCTCAATAAATTTAGATTAGCTAAGAAGAGTTATCATTTAATGAGCACCTATTCACTAGCTGTACTTGACATTATTCTATTGAATTTATTCTTTTTAAAGATTTTTAAAATAAGCATTTTTTTCCATTTTAGAACTGGATAAAACAGAAACTTTAAATGATGGAATAAATTGCTGAATATCACCCAACTACTCAGGCATGATAACTGGAATTTGAAATCAAGTAGGTCTGACCACAAAACATGGGCTCCTTCCTCTATCAATTTTCCTGCCATGTCCTCCCAGAGCTATTGTCAACAAGGAATAAAATAAAATGCACTTTGGAAATTTTAAACTTCTCCACATACATTACTGTTACATGTTTTAGTAACAGTAATAATCTGTGTAAAAATGAAGGGTATAATTGACCAATCTTTCTTTGAGGAACCAGAACTAAGGGAATTAACTTTTAATCTCTCTTCCACCCTCACGATCTGACCTTATTTTGAACACTTTCCTTTTCTGCCACATGGCCCCTGTCTCTCAGGCACACTTCAGATGTATCCCAGCAAGCTCATCACAATGCGTGTACACGGAACAAGCCGATGGGAGCAGGTGATCCCATCCTTTACAAATGCTTGGTGCAGGAGGTACCTAAGTGGGCACCACTTTATCTTCCATCAAGATATATCACACCCTGTTCTCAAGCACTTATCAATACTGCATACAAATGCTATGGCCTGTGAAGGAGGCAGCCAAATACAAATGCTGAACACTCAGTTTAAGGACTTATGACAAACCCAGTGGGTAGTAGTAAATAATTGTATGAAGTGCATCAGAATAAAATCAATTGTCACAATTAGGGTAAGAGTGTAGGAGGGAATCCATTTAATTTTAATTTAATTTTAAAATACCAATAATACAGAAAGACATGTGAATATCTGTGTGTTCGTGTTTAAGACAAGTTTGTGTCCGGAAGCGTCTGAATTTAGCAGCATCTCTGTACAATCCAAAAGAAATATATAAGAACGTTGTTGCTTTCTGATACTAGATGAAAAATGTAAGGTTGCTTGACTGACCTAAGAGAGCAGGGATAGAGGGCTTAGAACAATCTGTAACATAGCTGCAACTTCCAACTTTCTCCTCTTGTCTTTCTGCCTCTTATCCATTTCAAGACCCTCTTTGTCAATAAAGGACGTCTCAGATCAGGCCAGTTCACAGGCCTCAGGTTTGACCTAAAAACTAGTAGGAAATTCACATCACTGAGAAACATCAATTTTACATTTCGAGCTAAGCATCCATGATCTAAATCACACATGACAACATTTAGAAAATTCTTATTATAAAAGAGCTGCTCAAACTCAAAAGAAGAAAATCACCACATTTATGTATTTTTTAAATGCCTCTCTAAGGTAGTATGAAATCACCTTTCTGAAAACCCACTGTCTGCAAGGTTACTATGTGACAATATTTACAATAGTTGCTATGAGTTTTGAACCAACCAGGTGCCAGGCCAGGCACTGTGCTACACAAGCTAGTTGAATGGTCCCATTTCATCCTCCCAACTACCCAAAGGGCTCATTGTGACCATCATAAATCTCCATTTCGCGGCTGGAATTTAAAAAGAAAGAAAAAAAGGAAACAAAAACCCAGTATCAGAAAGGTGGGATAACTTGCCCAAGTTGACACATGCCAAGCTAATACACGGCAGAGCTGGAGTCAAAACCCCAGGTAAGTCCTCTTTCTCATCCAGTCGCTAAACCAGGGATCTGTACAGCAGAGCAGCAAAATGCTTCGCGTGGCGCCCTGGTTCACAATTTCACAACCAGGAGGTGGAGGGAAGACAGGCTGGGACTAGCTCTTAAAGGAAACAGCAGAAGTTTGCTTTTACGTTTGTGATTTTTTTCTTTAACTCAGCTTCCTTGCCCCCTTCATAGTATTTAGAAGAAGTAAGGGGCTCTATGCTTCCATGAAGTCAGCTCTTCCCAAATGAAGAGACCCTGTCTCCCACAGGGCCACTAGCTCTGCTTCCTCCGGGGCTGGGAAGAAACAGTACCACAGGAGGTCACTGGCACCCGGGCCTCCCTCCCCTGTCCCCTTGCTCCTCCAGAATCTGGTCTGACACCTGGGCAGGGGCATCTTTCTGAGAAAGCAGGTCGGGGAAGAGGGAGTGAAGCTGCAAGCAGCATTTTCCCAGGCTGTCACAGCTCTGGGCTGACAGCGGCGTGATACCGAGTGGGCATGCTGGGACACACTGCTTCCTTCTATCCCAGCGCTTACAGCAGCGTCTGGAGAAACCAAGGCGGAGATGGGGGTGGGCGGTGGGGTGGTAGCAGGGAGGGGGCGGTGAAAAGGAAAACTGGGGTATATCCCTCAGGGTGCTGAGGATGGGGGCAGCAACGAGCCGACGTCCCAAAACTGCGTTACTTAAATCCCTGCAAAGCAAAGACAGGTCTCTGAACGTTTGGGTTCGAATCCGGGCTCCAGTCCCAACTAGCAGTATGACCTATCCCAGCCGCTGCCACGTTCTGTGCCTCAGTTTTCCTTTCTGTAAAGTAGGAGGGTTTCACGATACGATCTCTAAGAACCCATCCACCCCGAGATTCTGCGGCTCGGTGACTTCTGCGCCCTGACGGCAGCGCGAGACTCACCTTTCCTGAGAGGCTGAGCGGGCGCAGCGCAAGCAGCGAGGCTGGGCGCAGTGTCGCCGGGAGCCGCTTCTTTCCGCGCCTCCGGCCGGAGCGGACCCCGGAGACCTGAATCCCGGCGGTCTTCCCCAGTGAGCCTCTTACTTTCCGCCGCACTTTCTTTTCCCCCTTTGGGGCTCCTCCCCCGGAGCGGCGCGATTGGCCACGGCCGCGCGGCTCAGACTCCACCCGCCTCCCGGGCTCGAGATCCACCCCCGCGCTCTGGGCTTCCCGGAGCTGCGGCCGCGGGGCGGCGCCCTGCACAGTCCCGCCCGCCGCGAGGAGGAGCGGCGCGGGGCCCGCCTGCGAACGGACGCGAGGCTGCGCTCGGCTCCTCGGCTCCTGCTGCCGCGGGCGCGGGCCTGAGCGAGCTGGGGAAAGAGAGGGTCAGTCCTGCGGCGCAGCTGGGCACGCCGCCAGGCGCTGTGGGAAGCGGGGTCCTCCCCCACACACAGGCGCACACTTGCGCTCAGGCAAGCTCGTGCCCTCACTGTGGAAACCCGTGCCACTCTGCCCTTTCTTCCTGTCTCGACGTATGCAGCAATCATGCTGCAAGGCCTTAAATCCATTCAGACTACACGATTTTCGCCACCACCGTGCGCCGGCAGAGCGCGACAGGATGTGGATGCCATCTCTGCAGTCCTGAGCTCTTGCCGTCTTGAACTGACAGTCCTAAGAGCAAGCAATAGGGCATGAAAACCAGACGGACTCGACATTGTCCACGGGATATACCCCGTGCTCAGCACAGGGTCTGGCACAAAGTAGGCGCTCAATACATGTATGGTGAATGAATAAAATAACTAATAGGTTATATGGAAGGAAATGATCTCAAAACAAGTATTTCCCTTTCATTCATTTCCATTTCCCCAAGTTTTTGCAAGAGCCTTCCTTCAGCTGCCCTCTGCCACTCTAGATGGTAGTCTGGAATATCACCCCGAGAAGCGTTGTAAAGGCTTTCATTAAGTCATCTCTCTTGTTCAGGTTCCTTCTGCTGTGTTCCTACTGCTGATCTGTCATGATTTTTCCTGACTGGTGAGGCCCTTCATATCTGGTCCCCATTTCTGAAACTCCCTAACCAAAGCCACCTACCACATGGACAACTCTTCGAACATACCTTGCTCGTCACATCTGTTTTTCTCCCCCTCCTAGGGTTACCTAACTGAATCTTACTGATTTACTTATTCAAGAATCAAGATTCAGAGAAAGCATTTAAGGAGAAGGAGGAAGAAAGAAAAAAGATGTGAAAGAAGAAAAGGGCCCTGGTAAGTGGGAAGGAAAGAAAACCAGCAAATACCCGTCCTGCTATAGATGCACAGCAGTACAAAACTCAGAAACTGTCCCTACCCTGGCAGAGCTTCAGTTCCCAAGGCGAAATACCAGTGTAATTGGAGCCATAGAAATATTCATGATGCCGGGCGCAGCAGCTCACACCTGTAATCCCAGCACTTTGGGAGGCCGAGGCGGGTGGATCATGAGGTCATGAGATCGAGACCATTCTGGCTAACACGGTGAAACCCTGTCTCTACTAAAAATACAAAAAATTAGCCGGGCGTGGTGGCACGCCTCTGTAGTCCCAGCTACTTGGGAGGCTGAGGCAGGAGAATCGCTTTAACGCAGGAGGCAGAGGTTTCAGTCAGCCGAGACTGCAGCCCCTGCACTCCAGCCTGAGTGATGGAACTAGGAAAAAAAAAAAATGTTCATGATACATCATTTCTTAATATTGCTTATGAAAATTAATTGCTCAAAATTATTATTTATCTCTGGATACCTGGCACCCAGCACCTGTTCACAACGTTGTTACCAACCAAAGAGGAAATAATCCAAAAGAATTTAAAATGTTACCTGTATGAAGTAAAAAATGAAACTTTTTGCAATTTATTAGTCATTCATTAAACATATTCTGGGCACTGACTTTTATATATATATAGTACACTGAAGCATTTACACAGTGCTTGCAAAATGAAAAGGCACCATCATAAGGACTTTGGCTATATTAACTGATATAACCCTCAATACAACCTAGAGGGTGCTATTGTTACCTCCAGTTTATAAAGGAGATAAAGGGAATTTAAATAACTTGACCAAGGCTACAAGCCTACAAGTGGAAAATGCAAAATAAGACTAGAGACACTCGATGTTCATGCTCTTAGCTGCTACACTGTCTCATGTACTACCTAGAAACAGAACATGCTAGTAATTCAGAATCCAACCAGATGTAGTCCTGGACACTGAAGTTCTACTCAAAGCTCAATGAAAATAACATTAAGATGAATAATCATATAGACAGATATTCATAGTATATTGTGGTTTGAAATCATATAAGGGTTGGAAATGAAAATGATTAGTTAACCAATGCTATCTACTCATACAATAACATTGTTGCTGTCATAATTATCATATTATGAAAATATGTCTCCAAAGAAGAAGGCTTACAAAATAGTAAGGTTGAGTAAAGGTTGTGGAGGGATGAACAGCAATTGAAGGGAATGTCAAAAATGTTGATGTGTTAGGATTATGGAAATATAAACATCCTTTTGTCCTTTTAGATTTGTTTTCAGTGAAATAAGCCAAGCACAGAAAGACAAATATTGCATGTTCTCACGCACATGTGGGAGCTAAAAATTAAAACAATTGACCTGAGAGGTAGAGAGTAGAATGATGGTTACCAGAGGTTGGGAAGAGCAGCAGAGGAAGGGGAATTGTGGGGAAGGAGGGATGGTTAACGGTTGCAAAAATAAATTAGCTGGAATGAATAATTAGCATTGGCTAGCACAACAGAGTGACTACAGTCGACAATAACTAATTATGTATTCAAAATAAGTAAAATGTGAAACTGGAATGTTCCTCAAAGAAATGACAAATGATTGAGGTGATGGATACCCTGTTCTCATTACCCTGCTGTGATATTACACATTGTATGCTGTTCCAAAACATCACATGTCACACATGCATATGTACACCTATTATGTAGTCATAGTAATTAAAAATGGAAAAACAGTTATTCTAACAATTAAGAAAAATATCTTAAAGCCCTAGCCATTAAATATCCATCACATACTAAACCTGTGATGAATAATAGTTGCCTAAACAAATAAATGAAGCTACAAATTCATTGATGGTAGTGACTAATTGTGATGGATGTGTAGAAGATGCATAACAAAATATTTTGCAATTGTTTGAAGTATTTGGAAAGGTGTTATTATTCTCTTCTTCTCCCTGCTTTTCCAGCCACCTTTTTTGTAGGTTATCTTTAATCATCTTGCTATAGCTAGAAGGGGCTTCAGGATTTTGCTGGTCCCTTGAACCCAATCCATTCACACTTTTGTCTCTATCACTCCATAGTGAGCATCTGCAATAATCTTCACTTTGCCAATAATCTTCAGTTCTCTGCCTTCATTGTACGTGTATCAGCAGCATTAGGCACAGTTAATCTGTTGCTCTTTCACACTCACTCATAGTGTATTTCATCTGCTGTTCCTCATCAGATTCTTATTGAATCCTCTACCTCTTCATGATCTCTGAAGGTTACAATGTCTTAGAGCTCAATCCTTGGAGTGTTTATATTCTCTACCTAGGGGAACTCAGGCAGATGCACAGCTTTCTAAAATATCAATATGATAACTTGCAAATATAAATCAGCCCAAACCACAACCTCTGTATTCCATACTGCCTCCTTTCTATCTCCTTGTTTGATGTTTTAAATACATCTCAAACTTCAAAATCAAACTCTATTTCTACCTCACACCGAACCAGAGCTTTGTCAGAAATGCTATCTTTAACCCAGTTGCTCAGGTCAGAAAGTTGGAGTTATCACTCTCTCTCATTGTCTTATGTCCACTATATCCGCAAACCTTCCACTTCCACTACGTTCAAAAAACATCTCAAATCCAACCACACCATTCCTCTTCCCCATCGCAACCACCATAGTTCAAGTCATTGTCATCACTCCCCTCACTGATATCCCTGCTTAAACTCTCACAGAAAGAGTCTATTCCCCTCACTTCAGAGACCCTTATAAATGAAAATAGAATCATTACAGACTAGTGATTGAGATCAAGGAATCTGAAGCCAGACTACCTGTGTTCAAGTTAACATAATATTAATTTTACTTAATTTTTTTCACTGTTTCATTCTCCAAAAAATAGGAATAATAATGACAATAATATACATTATAGTGTTGTTTTTAAATTAAATTAGATTATGTAAGTAAAACACCTGGAATGGGGATTGGCATATACAAATGCAATGTAAATATTCATTATTCTTTTATAAAAAATATGTTATGCTCTGCTTTCAAGTACTGAGTGATTTCTCATCATGATTAGATACATTCCCATAGGCCTTATAGCCTAAAAGTCCTTCCGTGGCCCTGCATGAGACAGCACTGTGTTGCTTCTTTAAATCTCCCATAGCACGCTCCTTGCTTTTGACCAAGCACACTAACATTTCCCATACTAGCGTGTCTGCACTTTCTGGTCCCCTTGCTGGAATGCTGTTCCCCTGCGCCTTGCTCTCTTTTGTTACTCACCTATTCATTAATGTCCCTACTCAACTCTTCCCTTTCCAACAAAGCCTCTCCTGACAACCTAGTCAAATAGCACATTATGTTACATTGTAATTAATTTACTTATTTAGTGCTTTTTTTTTACTAGAATGCTAACTCCAGGAGGGTAATATAATGTTTTCCTGGCAAACAGACAATATTTTGTACACAGTACTCATTTAATAACCATTCATTGAGTGATAAATTCAGTCCAAAGCTCTCATGGTTAGACTTTGATACAAAGATATTAAGTGACTGATTTATTGCCATCATCCTTTGATTTACATTTTTTGGGGGAGGCCAGAATAATTGGAAGACAAAAACTAAAACAACAAATAGCATGTGTGTGTGTGTGTGTGTGTGTGTGTGTGTGTGTGTGTGTGTGTGTGTCTGTATGGCTGGGTACAGAGTAAAGAAAGTGCATTATAGAGACCTTTTACTTTGAGATTTTTGGAAGGAAGGTGAAGGGCAGGACTGAGCCAAGAGAAAAAACATGTGAAAAAAGGAAAAAATAATTATGTCACCTTCCAAATCCTTTTATGTTTCCACCTTTTATACCTCTCAGCTCTTTTTTCCTCCATGCCCACCTGACTCCTGTATCTGTTTTCTAGCTGTCCACATTTCTTCTTGCAGCACTCAATTATCCCTGCCCCCACTTCCCCTCTGGTGCCTGGCTTTCCAAGTCAGTATCCCTCTTCCTTCTTATTGCCTCTGTTTCTGATAAAAGCCTCTCTTTCCTGCTAGGTGTAGGAAAATAGGCAGATTAAACAGTTATGTTAAGGCATTGATTGCCAACAGCTGGACTCCACTTTGTTGGCGATACATACTAATTTCTTCAAACACATACCTAACTATTGAAATTCAAGTCGTTTGGAAGAGGAAATTTGACTATGCAGTGGGAGGTTTCACTTATTTCCTTTTCTTTTTTCTTTTTCCTCTTGTCTTTCTTTCTTTTCTTTCCTTCCTGCTTTCTTCTTTCTTTCTTCCTTCCTTTCTTATTTTTTTTGACAGAGTCTCACTCTAAAGTGCAGTGGTGCGATCTTGGCTCACTGCAACCTCTGTCTCCTGGGTTTAAGCAATTTTCTTGCCTCAGCCTCGTGGGTAGCTGGGACTACAGGTGCATGCCACCACACCCAGCTAATTTTTCTATTTTTAGCAGAGACTGGGTTGCACCATGTTGGCCATCCCCAAGTGTTGGGATTACAGGCGTGAGCCACTGCGCCCAGTCAGCTTTCATCATTTCTATCCCTCAGCCTCACCATCTGGGTTACATGCAGTCCTGAAAGAAGAGAGGGGAAAGGGGAACTTCTGGAACCCCTCCAAACTCCATTTATCTGCATGGGGATGAAGCTGACTCCCATCAAAGTGCACTACTCCCATGTGGAGGTGTCAAAGATAAACACTGCCTGACATTAGTTAAAGCCATGAAAACAGATTTTATTTAGTAGCTATTGATAGCAGAGGAAGGAGCTGAGCTTCATTCCTTTCTGTACAGAGGTTATTTGGCCTTTTAAATGGAGAATGAGGGAGGTAATAAAGCAGGATCTCAGTCTGAGAAGTGAAACATTTCTAAGAGGTTTGTCAGTGAAATGACTAGCTGTGCGAACTGTGTCTGCTGGCTGGCAGTTATTAAAGTTAGGATTCTGTTCTTCCACAGAGATTGGAAGACAGAGGCCCACGCGCTCAGGTCCTTGAGAGAGACACTGCTGAGTTGTAAAACTCCCGCATTCACAAAAGTGAGCCTTTCTAAGTAGTCTTTAAGAAAGGGAGGTCAAGAACCTATCATTGGGTACTGGCTAAAGCAAAACAGCAATCACCTAGGAGAGTTGAGTTTTTTTTCAAGCAGGCACCTTAATGGGGAGCTGGGGTCATCCTAGGGACATGACCTCATGCTGCTGGTAGCTATGTCATCAGTGCTGCTGGTAGCTACGTCAGAGTTTGGCTGTCACTTAGTGCAGGGTTTTAGATAAAGTTAATATCTTCTGAGAATTCTGCAGCTCTCAGAGATCAGTAGGTACTTGTAATAGCAGAATCATAATCCCATTCTCTGAGTTGCTTCTCCTTTAATGTTTGACTTTCTGGTGAAGCTCCTCCAGTGCCACCACAGGGCACTATCAGTGATAGTGACCGGCAAAGCATGTTTTCCAAAAGACAGCCTGTCTTCCTGGCCTATGGCCTGAAGCTCCTGGAGACTGTTAGAAAAAACCTGCTTTTCTTTCCTTGCTTTTATTCTTCCAAACAGAAGCTTTGAAGCAAAGGTCAGGATTTTAATAAAGTCTTGGAGGATGGTTATTATGCATTGTTGACACTTTACTACATCAGGAAATTTAAAGACGAGAACTTTGCATGCAAAAAGGGGACCTAACCTTTATAGTCCTAACTTGGCCTTGTTAGTTGTTAAGAAAATTTATCAGCTTCTAGCCTCCAAAATCTAATCTAAATGGAAGAATGTTCTTCATATAGATACCATCACCTGTATTATTCCATAAGTTAAACCACTACAGTATTTAAGGGCAGACCTTATCTAAATTGGCCACAATCTGGTGAATAACAAACAGCCAGTGGCAGGTAAAATTGTGCTAATATGTGCTTGTAAGATCTTAAGCAGTATGAGTGGACTGTGCCATTCAGTTCTAATTTTGTGCAGCAACAGGAAGATTAAATGATCCTCTAGCAGAGAGACACTTATATTATTCACCTTTAGAGAATAATTTTCAAATACTCATATGAGATGCAGAGACATTGTATGGTATTCTTTCTCTGCCACCAACATTGAGAAATTTATCTTTTGTTCAAACATGTTGAACATTTGCTGTACTGGGCAATAAGAGCATTGCTGAGATACAGTAGACATGGTTCCTTCATTATAGGTCAGAAGAGGAGAGAAGAGAAGAAGATAAAATGTCTACATGGATTATAAAATACAAGGTTGAAATAATATTTCCCCTTCATTGAGCAATTGGCATTGAGCATGTGACAAGCCCTTTAAACATCAGTTACTTCTAAACCTCACAATATCCTGAAAAGGTAGAAATTGTTTCTCTACTTTTAGCAGTGAGAAAATGGAGTCAGAGAAGCTGATATTATCTAAGGCCACCAGCTAGTTAATGTTAAAACCAGGAGCAAACCCCAGGTCTAACAGATTCTAAAGACTATACTTTTCCTGTGCTACACTAAGGGCAATAAGAAAGTTAAAATATAGTAATATTAGAGCATTGAGGAAGGAGTACTTACAGGTACCCACCACCATGCCTGGCTAATTTTTGTATTTTTAGTAGAGACAGGGTTTCACCACATTGGCCATGCTAGTCTTTAACTCCAGACCTCATGATCCACCAGTCTTGGCCTCCCAAAGTCCTGGGATTACAGGTGTGAGCACTGTGCCTTGCTGGAAGGAGTACTTCTAAGTACTTCCAAGTACTTCTATTTGGAGTGTATCAAGGAAAAAAACAGAAAGGGTATCACTACAAGAGATTAGAAGGAGAGATAGAATTTGAAAGAGAGATAGGATTAGAAGGAGAGATATTGTTGGACTAAAAAGATTTATGGTGACAAACGAGGAAGGTATGAGACCTAACAGGGCAGGGGAAGAGCATGCATCCATTCATTTATTCAAGTACTATTTGATATAAAAATAAAATGACTACAGCATGATGTGGTGAGTGCTTTATAAAGGATGGTATGGTACTCCATGTAAGCCCAGAGAAAGGTGTTTCATACACCACTAGGAGGTGGGACGGATGTAGCAGGGTCAATCCTCCTACTCTAAACAGAGAATGTGTGGGAGATGTTGGGAGAAGTGGCTGGAAAACTACTTGAATCAGGCATTGGAAGAAAAGGGGCCAGGCCGGTGGGAGTCAGGGGGTGGATATTATTGATGCCACTCAAAAAGCAAGAACTCTAACTTATCTGTTTTCCTTTGTGCTCCAGAATGGTGTTTGATGGAAAGAAGGCTCAAAGAAATAAATGAGAACAAAGAAATGAGTTTCTGATTTCTGCTAAGAGACAGGTGCTCTTTAAGTCTGTGCTTTTTTTTTTTTTTTTAACCATATTATGTTATCAGCATGGGACCTTCATGAACC
Organism: Callithrix jacchus; assembly: GCF_049354715.1. NCBI lineage: Eukaryota > Metazoa > Chordata > Mammalia > Primates > Cebidae > Callithrix > Callithrix jacchus. Next base: position 19,446,414 of record NC_133516.1, on the reverse strand, counting down.
AAGTATTTATTTTTCCTATTTAGGAGATGTGGAAAAATCTGAGGCTCTGCGAGCTGATATGGCTTCTCCAACATCACAGAGCTAGGAATATAGCAAGCTGGATTTTAGATGTAGTTGTCTGGCATAATTTCTTGTAATTACTTTCCACTCTCTGCCTTGTTCTAAATGACAAACTAAGACTTGCCCTGTTATTATTACTTTTTTTATTATATTAAATAAACATTACATTGAAGTGTAACATGAATGCATAAAACTGCACTAATCATACCTATAGTGCTTGATGCATTTTACCAAAGAAAACACAACCATGTAACTAGCATTCTGATCAAGAAAATCATACTACTTCTGGCTGCATACTTTTGACTTAATATAATAGTCAATATCTTTATTCCTGCCGGTGTTAAATACTTCCCCTTGTAGCTCTTATTCATGCATACACTATTCCTGGAAACTCATGAGCTATTGAGTCACAACTTGCCTAGAAAATGAGCTTGTTGGTTAAAGACAGATTCTCTTTGGGGAACATGTGTGCTCCCTCAAGTGAGAGGTTGTCTTTATTAAGAGGTAAACTTTGAGATTATTGGACCTGAGGCAAATTTCGCTGACTGAATTCCAAGCAGCAAAAGAAAAGCAACAGTGAGGCTTCTGCATTGAATTTTTTAAATGATCTATAATTAACATGCTGGTTTGTAATATATGTATGAGTGTAACCTGTAAAAGTTAAAATAGATAACTCAGGTATAGAACCCTGGAGATGATAAGTAGGGGTGGAAATGTAGAGAACAAAGGGGTCCCATGATCCCCCTAACTGTTGCTAGATGTCCTTAGTTCCAGTCCAGGTTTGGCTGCACAATCTCTGCCTGTTCTTGACACAATCATTTCTGCTTTCTGAGCTTCTGCTTCCTAAGCTTTAAAATGCTCTGAACTTGCAGTATCATCCTGGAACAGTGGTCATCAGTCCTTGCTAAGCATCCAAATCACCTCTGGTTTTCAAATATTCTTTTATAGGTTTTCATATGGTTTGTTTTGCATTTAATAATAGAGGTGCCCAATCCCTATCATGACTCTTAAAACTGAAATTTGATAGAGTGAATGACTAGACTTGCTGACTCCTTAGTCATTTTCCAGAGTGATATAGTTTGAATATTTTTCCCCACCCAAATTTCAAGTTGAATTTGTATTCCCCAGTGCTGGAGGTCGGGTCTGATGGCAGGTGTTTGGATCATGGTCTGATCCCTCATGCCTTGGTGCTGTCTTTGTGATAGTGAGTTCTACTGAGATATGGTCATTCAAGAGTATGTGGAGTGTGTGCAACCTCCATCCCCACGACTCCATCCCTACTTTCTCCTCCTCACTTGCTCCTGCTTTCACACTGTGGAGTACCTGTTCCCTTTTCACTTTCCTCTGTGACTGTAAGCTTCCAGAAGTCCTCACCAGGAGCCAAGCAGGTACTGGTGCCATGCTCATACAGCCTGCAGAACCCTGATCCTATTAAACCTCCTTTCTTATAAATTACCCAGTCTCAGGTATTGCTTTATAACAATGCAAGAACAGCCTGATACACAGGACAATCTTTCTAAGATCACATATTAGTTCAAATATAAATTTGGGAAAGTTCATAAATGGTCATTTAATTTGACTCTTAAAAAATCATATTGAAAACTTGTTTGAAATGTATTTATCAGCTGGGCACAGTGGTTCATGCCTGTAGCCCCAGCTACTTGGGTGCCTGAGGCATGAGAATCGCTTGAACCTGGGAGGCAGAGGTTGGAGTAAGCCAAGATCGCACCACTGCACTGCAGCCTGGGTAACAGAGTGAGACCTTGTCTGAAATAAATAAAGAAATAAAATTTATTTATCAAAGATAATAATACCACACTTTTTGTCACAAGAGATGATAAAATTTAAAGTCCATATGAATAAATTCACACATATGTAGTTATTGAATATATCTGAAATCCCACAGGAAAGAAAAATTAAGAGATTGACTGTGTTTGTGTATACTTATTAGCCTCAAGTGAACTATATAATCTTTTCTTTTTCAGACCTGCTTTTACATTCAGATAGGCTACTACATGAAAATAAAGATGAAAACAATTCAAAATTTAAAACGGTAAATGTAAAATCCTGTACTGTGTTCCACAGGAAATGCAAAATAAACTTAAAAAGATAAATTACTAAAATGAAAGCTGTGATAACTATAGATGTTCCCATTTGTACCGTGGAATACAACATGATTTCCAGTTGAGAAATCAAGGACAGGTTTCATGGAGATGATATTTGGGATCCCTTGGAGAGACAGGATTTTTCTAGAAGAGAGGAAGGTACGAGTCACTTAGACAGCGGAAACAACAGGGATAAAGGCAAAGTGCGGGAATTGCACAGAAAGGGAACAAGAAGTGGTCTAGTATTTTTGACCGAGTCTCTATTCCTGGGAGTAGGTAGAGATAAGGCAGGAAAGACTGGATGCAGACTAGACACGAGGGTCTTGGCTATGTTAAAGAATTGTTTTGTTTTTTGAAAACATGAGAGGTTCTTGAAAGTTGATAATGGAGAGTTGCTCAAGGTTACACAGGTAATAAGAACTTGAGGAGTTGGACTGAAAAATCAGATTGTACAAAGTTCTTCATATCTCCTTAACAATCCAAACATGGGCAGTAGAGTCATGGAGGAATACCCATGCCAAATATACTACACTGAAAGATCCTGAGACTTTTCTATAATAGCCTACATGTTTGAAAGTGGAATTCTTTAGAAGTGAAAGACAGAGATGACGTTTATAATAAATTTTTCCCTGGTGGCTTCAAGGCCTCCTCCAGGATAGAGGTCAACAGTTACTTATCAATGCAGAGAAGGAGCATGCAGTAGGTTGGCATCAGGAAGCACAGAAGGGGATTGCATTAGAAACTGCACAGGGAATTTTAAATTGGCTGAATGTAATTACCCATGTTGGAATTTGGCCAAGGTCTCAAGATTTAATATCACCACTCATTCTGGTCTCTGTAAAGACCCTTCGTGGTCAGAGACCTTAATTTTACTGTTTCTTTAAAATTCATGGGACAGCATTTGTGAGCCTTTCTCCCCTGAAACCAGGACCCTTTACTTTCTTTACTTGGCCATGTTGCTTCCAATATGGCTTTGATTGCTGCTGCTGACACCAACACACTTTCATTGCCCCTGAAGGCCATTTTATTTATTGGTGCTATGTTTCCAAAAGATGCATTTTCTTCTGCCAATATGTTCGGCTAGCCACATAATTGCATAGACTGACATTTTGGTGACCATTCAGGAGAGCAGCAGATTGTGTAAATTTCACAGCTCCAATATGTCAGTTGTGAAGTACCTTGAAAAAACTGTACAGGTTGACCTTGCTTTAAAAAAATGAATCATAAAAAATATAGCAGGAGGAATAATCTAGTACCACACTTCAAAAGTCAGAAATACGTAATTACCAATTATGCACATGCACATATAGCTTTATACGATAAAAACTAAAATATAACTAAAATTAAAAATATGCAGAGGCAGTATTACAGCATATTTGTTATGTAATGAGACATATTTAAATTCTAATAATTAAATACACAAGTATGTGATCAAACTACGAATAAATTGGGGAAAGTCATTACACTGAAAACATATGAAACAGTATCCAATCTTAAAAATTGTGCCAGTAATCAAAGAAATGCAAATGTAGACAAGGGAGAACATTTTTACATGTGTTGTTAAAAAAAATTAAAATTAATTTCACTGATACAATTCTGGGATTACAGGTACATTGTTACAGTTCCATAATGCTAAAGTTATTAGACACAGTTCTTTGAAGAAGCAATTTGGCAAATAAGATCTTCAAAACATTATATTATTTAAACCAGAAATTAATGTAGTTAAAAAAATAATTCAAACTAAGAGGAAAATATATTCACATAGATATTCACTGCAAAAAAAATGGTGACTAGGTGCTAATAACCAGATACATAAAGAATAAAGAACTCCTGTACCTCAGCAACACAAATAAAAATAACTTGATTAAATAATGGGTGAAGTACTTGAATAGATTTTTTGTTTCCAACAACAACAACAAAAGCAATGGCAATGACCAATAAGCACATGAAAAGAAGCTCAATATCATAAATTGTTAGGGAAATACAAATTAAACACATAATGAGACACTACTTCATCCTCAATATACTCAATAAATGGCTAATATTTGAATAAAAAAAGAAATAAAATAACAAGTGTGGTTGACAATGTGAGGAAATTGGAACTCTTGGGCACTGCTGGTGGTATGTAAGATGGTGTAGACGCTAAGGAAAAAGGCATGGAAATTCCCCTACAAATTGGAAATAGAATTACCATATGGTTCATCAATTCTGGTTCTAAGAAGACACTCAGAAAATTGAAAGCAAGTTCTCAAAAAGATACCTGTACACCCATCTTCATAGCAGTACTATTTACAGCAACAAAAAGTAGAAACAAACCAAGCATTCATCAGCAGAAAAATGGATAAACAAATTGTAGTTTACACATGCAATGGGATAGTATCCAATCTTTAAAAGAGAGGAAATTTTGATGCATATTAAACATGGATGGACCTTGAAAACATCATATTATGCAAAATAACCCACTCACAATGAGACAAATATTGTATGATTCCAATTATATGAGGCACCTAGATTAGTGAAATTCATACAGACAGGAAATGGAATGGTGGTTGCCAAGGACCTGGGGAAGGAGAAAATGGGATGTTATTCCTTAGTGGATATAGAATTTCAGAGTTGCAAGATGAAAAGATTTCTAAAGATTGATTATACAAAAATGCGAGTGTAGACAAGAAAGAATATTTTTACATGAGTTATTGACAAAAACTTAAAATTAATTTAACTTAAACCTACTAAACTGTACACTTAAAAAAGGTTAAGATAGCAAATTTTGTTCTGTGTGTGTTTTACCACAATAAAAAAATCATAATCTGATTTTATTACAAAGTAGAAAAATGATTTAGTCAATTTGAGACATCATGTGATAGAGTATTATACAACCATTACAAATTATAATTATGCATATAAAAATTCTCATATTTAAAGTTTTTAAATAAAATTCAAGACCCTTAGATTTATAGCCAAGCAGCTAAGTATAAAAATGATAAAAAATAAAATGGTAAGATGGTAGGACTGTATGTAAATTCTGTGATGTTTTGTTTTTGTATTATTCTACAATAATGTATAATTTTATAAATGTTACTTGTAAAGGAAAGAAAATTGGCAGTACATTTCCATAAAAGAAGCTGGAATATATATTTTCTTTTATGGGAAGGCATGAACTATAAATGTCCTTTTTTCCATAGAAAAGTGGACAAATATGTAATTTGTTACGTATTTGAAGAGAAAAATCAAAACACAGTATTTAGTTTGGGATAAAAACAAGGCAATAAACTAAAAGCTAAACCATGAGCTATTGCTATAGAAAATCATAAAGATAGAAAATGGAGGGTATTATTTATGATTTTCTGTTTTAGCATTTCTAATTTGTGATTTGTTTTTATTATTATTAATGCGTTACTGATTAGTTTTTTCTTCTAGCTGTGATTTTATGAGGTTGGTAATTTTCTTTTGTATGTGTTCATATCTAATGCTGCAAAAGTATTTTCTGTTGGAGTGTATGTCTATTCTTATAAGGGACATCAACAGAAAAATATGATTTGATATATATAATCTTTGTTATAAGGAAGTTTTAGGGAATATTAATGCATGCTTTAAGTATTCATTCATTCAATAAATGCTCATTTAGTTTTTCTTCACTAAGTAATTTGTGATACTTACATTAGTTCTTAACAAAATATGTTACATGTTTGTGACGTTATTTAACATTTCTCAATTTGTCACACTGTAAAAGTGATGAAAAAGCTCTCATTCTCTTTGTGATATCGAATATTCTATGAGAACAAATGAGATCATACGAAACCACCATATACAAAGCAACATTTAAATGAAGAATTTATTGTGACGCAAACTACTGGATAAAGAGAGAGAGGAGAAGAGGGGAGAAAACAGTGGGGAAGATGTGGTGGGGAGAGAGAGAGAGCAAGCAGATTGTGCAACAGGGGAAAGTGAAGCCACAGAAAACAGCAGAGGAAGGTATTGCTCCCATCAGGCCCTGCTATACTTATCCTTTCCCATCATTTGCTCATTGCATCATTTGGGTTAAATTTCCAACTTTCCAACCACTTACCTGTGGGTTCCTGAATAAGTTATTTCACTTCTTTCTATGGCTCAGTATCTATACATAAAAAATGGGATTAAAAAACCTCTATCTCAAAAGGTAAGTTATTATAAATGAAATAATACATTTAAATCACATACATAGTGTCCGGTGCATTATATGAAAACAAAACAGAAGTTCCTGCCCCACCTCCTCAAATCAACCTGAATTTCTAACTTGTCTCCTGTACTTGAAAAATCATAGGCACTTTAAGGGAACCATAGAAAATACTAATTCTTATTCTCTACAAAATCAAACACAATTTTTAACATGTGATAGGCATTTCATATGTATTTATTGATTAACACAGGTACTCAATAAGCACTTTTTGATCGATCAACATTGCAGCAGAGAATATATGGTTTTAAAATGCTTTCCCGATTTATTGTGAGAAGTCTGAGGAACCAGGTGAAAGAAACTATGGATTGGCTTCTGCATTAATATTTAAGAATAGAGAAAGGTTTTTGGATAAAGTCGTTGTAATAATTACAATTCTTAATGCTGATGCACTTCAATGTGCCTTACAAAGCATTATCACCTGTAATATAACCCTCAAAACTATTATGTAAGAAAGTTAAAAAGGCAGAAATTCTTATTCTCATTTTAAGATGAGGCTCAGATTGAGTAATGTGACTTTCCCGGAGGGCAAATACCTGTGGCAAATGTCAGCAGCAAGAGATGAATCCAGGAGTGCCACATCAGGTTCTCTTTATGATGCTTCGTTGTAATCTTGTTCTGTCACAAGCCTGCATGTAGCCTTGGAATTCTGGCTTTGGTATTTGCTTCTGTCTATCTAATACAGAGATAGTATCTTTATTACTAGACTTCAAAAGTTTTAATTAGACAAGTTGACTTCTCCTCGAGAAAGACACAAAAGACAATTTTATTTAAATTACTGTAATCATTTTTCCACATAGGTTACTCCAGTAATGCTCCATTTATATTAAATAACCAACACATTTGAAACCTATTTACCTTTGTAGACCCACAACTCAAAGCTGAGGTTTTGAAAAGAGCCTCAGTGTTTAAAACGATTGGGTGAAATTGTCTTGTCTGAAACTAGTTAAATGAAGTTGGCATCTCAAGAGGAAGCCTGCCAGCATCTTTCACAGGAATGTTGACAGAAGCTTCCTGACATGAGCATGAACACCATATGATTTGGTTCCATCAGGCCAGCTCTGCTAATACAATGATCCAATGTCTTGTCACCTAAGATGCCCTTATGTGTTTGGCAACATTAAACCATTTAGCTGTCTTTCTCATCCCATTGGCATGTCTTACTTTAAGAACCAGGAAAGGCCGGGCGCGGTGGCTCAAGCCTGTAATCCCAGCACTTTGGGAGGCCGAGGCGGGTGGATCACAAGGTCAAGAGATTGAGACCATCCTGGTCAATATGGTGAAACCCCATCTCTACTAAAAATACAAAAAAATAGCTGGGTACAGTGGTGCGTGCCTGTAATCCCAGCACTTTGGGAGGCCGAGGCAGGTGGATCACAAGGTCAAGAGATCGAGACCATCCTGGTCAATATGGTGAAACCCCATCTCTACTAAAAATACAAAAAATTAGCTGGGTACGGTGGCGCGTGCCTGTAATCCCAGCTACACAGGAGGCTGAGGCAGGAGAATTGCCTGAACCCAGGAGGCGGAGGTTGCGGTGAGCCGAGACCGCGCCATTGCACTCCAGCCTGGGTACCAAGAGCGAAACTCCGTCAAAAAAAAAAAAAGAACTAGGAAACAAAATTGATTCATTGACAACACTATTCGGGGATACAGAAACCACACACTGTAAATTCATGCGCCCTTAAAAACATATGTATACATGAGTAATACATAAAATATAATGTATTTGCATCCTTGTTTGTGCCTGCAGCGAATCAGTCCTCAATTACCAGGTACCTACTATGTATACAGTGCTGTGAAAAGCCTTGTGAAGAAGGACGTTCTGAATCAGACCCACTATCTACCTGAAGTAAGTTTTTGAAATCTCACAGGCAGTAAGAGCTCACAAATAAATATCACAGAAGGAAGATGGGATGAAAGCCACAGATAGAGTGAAGAGAAGTTTAGAGAAGTTTAAAAAATATCACTTCATTGGTTCAATCTGGAAAATTGTTTCCTCCATGCTTGGTTTTAAACAATTCTGTTAAAACCTAACATACCACACTGTTATTCTGTATCCTATGTTGGTTCTTTCTGAGTAAATCTCTGTAAAAAAAAAAATAAATAAAGGTCCCTTTTTGATTCTTCTATCCATCCTCTTTGCTTTGCGGAGAAGGAGGTTAGTTCTGCTTATTAAGTTATTTTAAGTAATGTTGCTTTATTATTATTTATTTATTTATTTTTGAGATGGAGTCTCAGTTCTGTCACCCAGGTTGTCTTGTTCTGTTGCCCAGGCTGGAGTGCAGTGGTACAACCTTGCCTCACTGCAACCTTTGCCTCCCAGGTTCAAGCAATTCTCCTGCCTCAGCCTCCTTAGTAGCTGAGAATTTAGGCACATACCACCATACCCAGCTATTCTGTGTGTGTGTGTGTGTGTGTGTGTGTGTGTGTGTGTGTGTGTATTTTAATAGAAATGGTGTTTCACCATGTTGGCCAAGATGGTTTCAATTTCCTGACCTCATGATCCACCTGCCTTGGCTTCCCAAAGTGCTGGGATTACAGGCGTGAACCACCACTCCTGGCCTTAAGTAATGCTGTTTTAAGTTGTTTTATTTTCTGCTAACAGAAGTCTTGGCATGCATATGCCAAATTTGCAAAGGGGATTTTAAAAAGAAGTAGTTGTCCAGTTGTCTGGACATAAGCTCATGGCTTCTGACTTAGGACCATTTCTTACAAAAGACAATGGAGGAGAGATGACATCTGACAGAAAAACATGCAGCCCATTACTGAGAGTTTTAAAGGTCAGACTGCAAGTGACCTGCTTTTGTATGTGATTTTCACAATGACTAAAGAACAAATGTTCTGAAGAGATTAGCTGGATAAAATGACTGTTATAAACTTACCGTTTATGTATGTCAGGACAAATGGAGCACTGTAATAGCATTTTTTTTCTGAATTTCTTTGAGGTATGACAGAGAAAATTAATTTGAGACTAGAGAATGGGAAGGGAGAGTTATAAATTTGGAATTTGACAATAAGGCATGCTTATACAATGTGCCAAGTCTGAAATAAAAAATGAATGTGTTAGAAGATCTCAAATCTTTGTGAAAAAGTCTCTTCTCTTAAAAATTTTGCCAGGAAAGCCTTTATTTATTTTTGTTGTTGTTGTTCCTTCTGTTTTTATTGTGTTTCCAAAATCTTGAGCCGTGATTAGATTATTGCCACTATCATCATCATCGTGAGAAATATGTATAAAAAGTATATATAATTTTTGAGTTATGTACAAGCAGACTATAAACACTTTAAGTTTCACACTCACAGGGGATAAAATTTAAGGAACCCACTAAAATTACACAATAGCATTTATATGCATATATTTACATATACATGATATGCATATAGGACAACTATAAATTTATGGTGCTGATTTTTCATATGCATACACATATACCAATCAGTACTCTTGCTATATACAAACACACATGTACAACATTTTATAAGGCGCTTTGTCCATCTGTTTAAGAAGTTTTCATTATAGTCCCTTCAATTAGAATTAAATCTGAGTGTGTTTCCCATCTAGGATATAAATGAATCTATCTTTTTACTTCTGCCCAGCACATAGGATATAATGCCTGAAACACAGTAGGACCTTAACAAATATTGTTTGAGTTAAATTGGATTGAATGAAGAACACTAAGAATAATTAACTAAATCAATACAATGTTGATAGGATGTGTAACAAAGGCACAATGAAACCTGATTTAAAAATCTATAAGCAGAATTGTTCATGACCTGGAATTTTGAAATACTACTAGGTAGTAAGGATGACATATCCAGGCATGGGAGTCATAGAGCCTATGAGTAAATTTCTGCTCTGTTGCTAAATAGCTGTGTGATGGGGGACGGGGTGATTTGTTTCATATCTCAAACAGAACTCCTCTACTTTTAAAATCTTAAGCTAAATAACATGTATGTGCAACTTGTACATTGTAAGCACTTGATATATGTTGCTTTCTTTCCCCTGTAATAGTTAACTATGGGCTGGGCATGGTGGCTTATGCCTGTAATCCCAGCATTTTGGGAGGCTGAGGTGGGTGGATCACAAGGTCAGGAGTTTGAGAGCAGCCTGACCAACATGGTGAAACCCCATCTCTACTAAAATTACAAAAATTAGCTGGGCGTGGTGGCGCGTGCCTGTAATCCCAGCTACTCAAGAGGCTGAGGCAGGAGAATTGCTTGAACCTGGGAGGCAGAGGTTGCAGTGAGCTGAGATCATGCCACTGCACTCCAGCCTGGGCAACAAAGTGAGAATCTATCTCAAAAAAAAAAAAAAAAAAATTTGTGTAACCACGAACAAATCATGTCTCTACTCCTTGGGCCACAATTTCTCTATCTTTAAAATGAAGGACTTAAACCAAACTTTAGGAATATCTATATTATATATAGATACATAATATATATGATGTATATAATATATAATATATACAAAATATAATATACATCATATAATATATATGTAACATATAATATATATTATAATACATAAAATATATATATTATATGTCATATATACATATTTTATATATATCCCTAAAATTTGAGAGAAGTCTTGTTCTGTCGCCCAGGCTAGAGTGCAGTGGCAGGATCTTCACTCGCCACAATCTCTGCCTTTCTAGTTCAAGCGATTCTTCTGCCTCAGTCGCCTGAGTAGCTGAGACTACAGGCAAATGCCACCATACCCGGCTATTTTTATATTTTTAGTAGAGACGGGGTTTCACTCTATTAGCCAGGCTAGACTTGAGCTCTTGACCTTGTGATCCACCCACCTCAGCCTCTCAAAGTACTGTGATTACAGTCGTGAGCCACCACGCCTGGCACTTTAGGAATATTTCAAGAGTTTTGTGATTCTGCATTCAGAAAGAGATTATTGTTTACCAGAGTTTATGGAAAACAACAGAAATAATTGGAGGAGAAAACGTAGTTATTTAGCATTAGTTGAAGAATGAATTCATTTTTAAGAATTTTTTCTCTTTCCTAAGTGTTCAAAGTGGAAGCCCACTCTTTTTCAGGTAATTGTTCTCTAGTTAAAAAGCTTAGATCTTTGATTATGCTTCCTTTGGAATTTGAATTGTTATTGCTTCAATGACAGTTAATATTATTCTCGTATTTGTTCTTTATGCAACTCATCCATTTTATCCACTTGCTGAGAGCTTCTGTGTGTCAGCTCCCTTGGTGCTTTGAGTACTAAACGAAATAAGACATGATTCTTGTCAAGTTATTCAAAGCCTAATGAGAGACAGCAAGAGGTCGACAACTAAGGACAAAAAAATACATATTTAATTAGGGCATGAGAAAGGGGAAAGTATTGAGTGCAGAGTGATTGATTCTGACTATACAAGCAAAGCTTATCATTTAAAAATAAACAGACTGTGTGTTTTCATACACTTTTCTCAGGATGATTGCTCCCCAAATAGTAACATTTGGGAGTAAAGCGAATTCAGGTCCTGAAACAATACCCATGAAAGGTTTTATCCTAAAATACTGGATCCCACTTGCCATGATGAGAAAAAACTCAGATATGGGGAGGGAATTTTGACGTGAACTGCCCTATCCATTACCCTCGCTTACAATTCATTCATTCATCTATTCATTCAACAAATTTTAATGAAATAACCCTGTTATGCAAGGTAATGTTCTAGGTGCTAAAGACATAGAAATAATTGATTGACAAAAATTCACTGCTACCTTAAAAAAATGGCTGATTTTAGGACTGGGTCAGGAAATACACAAGATGAGCCTGGAGCATCCTGCAACACCATGCTTTAAAAAAAAAAGATTAATGGAGATATGTTAAATGGGTATAAGGCAACTGAAAGGGCTCCTAATGGCCAAAGTTGGAAGAATAATTTGAGCCACAAAATATGGTAGCATTGGATTATTACCAAAAATGAATAACCATGAGTTTATACTGAGAAAAAATTAAATAAATTAACAAATAGGTGAGAAGAGACCAATTCCCATGAAGTAGAATTTCAAATAATTTACATAGATACTGTTTCTTCAAGGAATTAGAGTTTCTTGAGGGAGAGCTGTGCATAGTGACTTCCTCTTCCTAAGAATACAGTAAGAAAGGAGGAGAAAAGGAGCATTGCAATGGAGAAATCTGACAAACACTATCATCTCAGCCAGGTGATCACAGTCAACATCATCAGTCATAATTTATACTGATAGTAAGATAGATGTAACAAAAATGGTGCTTTCCCTCAGTGAACTTCCTCTCCCAAACCTACAACCTCTATCTAATCACAAGAAAAACATCAGAAAATGTCCAATAGAGCAGCATCCTACAATACCTCTGATGAGTGCTCCTCCAAGTTGTCATCAAAAACAGAAAAAGTCAGAGAAATTGTCATAGCCAGGAGGAGCCTAAAGTTAATTGAATGTGTATTCTACATGGAATCCTGGAATAGAAAACGGACATTTGACAAAAACTAAATAAATCTAAATAAACAATAGATGTTATCTTGTAATAATGTATCAATAAGGGTTCCTTAATAATGAAAAAATGTATCATATTAAAGTAAAACATTAATAATAAGAGAAACCGGGTGGTCTGGGCATGGTGACTCACACCTGTAATCCCAGCACTTTGGGAGGCCAAGGCGGGGTCAAGAGATCGAGACCATCCTGGCCAACATATTGACACCCCATTTCTACTAAAAATACAAACATCAGCTGGCTGTGCTGGCACACACCTGTAATCCTAGCTGTGCAGGAGGCTGAGGCAGGAGAATCGCTTGAACCTGAGAGGTGGAGGTTGCAGTGAGCCGAGATCACGCCACTGCACTCCAGCTTCACAAGACAGCGAGACTTTCTCTCAAAATACAATACAATAAAATAAAAATAAAGAGAAACCAGGTGTCAGATGTGGAGGAAGGCTCTGTGTGCTATCTCCTCAATTTTTCTGAAAATATCAGGTTGTTCTAAAAATTAAAGTATATTTAAAGAATTTCACCATTCAAGGGAGCTTACTAAAACTCTATTTTCCACATTTATGTAAAATAAATTTTAGAATATATAGTATGTCAGATGCAATGAGTTTTATTGAGAAGGATAAAGCAAAAAAGAGAAGAGTGCTGCGGACAGGGCAATTTTATATAACATGGTCAGAGAAGGTCTACTTCAGAGGGTGACATTTGAACAAAGACTTAAATTAGACAAGACAGTAAATCATGCAGTTAACCGGAGAGAGATTCCTGAAAGATAAAACAGCAATTGCAGATGTCCTGAGGTAGGTCCAAACTTGTCATGTTTGAGGAACGCAAAGATGCCAGTATGGCTGAAACGGAGTGGACAAGGAGAGGAGGAGGAGTCAGGAAAGTGAGAGATACTGCAGTTGGCCAGAGATATAAAAGGTTGGCCTTTAAGCTGTTGTAAGGTATTTTTTTCTCATACTTAAAGTGGGATAGGAAGCTGCTGGAGGAATTCGGGCAGAGGATTACTGTGATCTCATCCATTTTTAATGAATCTCTTTGAGTGTTTGGGGAATCATTAACTGCAGGTGGAAAGGTAGAGCAGGGGACCAGTCACAAGACCATTGCAACAATCTGAATGAGAAATGATCATGGCTTGGGCTAAGGATTAAATGGTGAAGTTCGCTAGAAGTTGTAGATACTGAATATCTACATTAAATGTGAAGGCAATGGGCTGCCCATCTATTACTTCTCATAGCCGCCATACTCACCCCAGCCTCACCCATATCTTTTCAGGAACTGACGCTTCTGCCTGACTCCTTCCAGGTCTTTGTATGTAAACCTCAGAAAGTTTTCCTAACCTACTTGAAATAAACTCCCTTGCTCTTTGCTGTTCTGTCTTAGAACATGTTTATTTCTTATCATGATTTGTTATTTTGGCACTTCTGTTTTTTTTTTTTTTCCTATCTTTCCGTCTACTCTATAGGTCCTATGAAACCAAGGACCAAATCTGTTTAGCTCCATAATTTATCCCAATTGCCTAATGCAGTACCTTAAACATAGTAGGAGCTCAACCAATGCTTGATGTATGTATTTATGAGTATTTCAATTCATTATATCAATACCTACCTTGGGCAAGTCCTTGTCTATGTTTCACACTCTTCCCCAGATGCCTTGCTATGGACTCCATAGAGAAACACCGATAATTTTTTAATCTATGGCAGCTGTTTCATCACTAGTCTCAATGATAGAAGCTCATTGAGTGGGTCTCTTTTTTGCTCAAGTGGAGTAAAAGTAGGCACTGCTTAGCAACCAGCATTTAGTACTGAGCTTTCTCCTCTGAGAAAAGCAGAGCAATGCTAGGACTCAGACAGTGAAGGGATTTAGGAAATGGTAAGTATATTAAGCAATTGGATAAAAGTGCTTTTGAGAAAAAGGCTCCAAATGGCTGTTCCAGAAGGAGAAAGAACATAACATGCTAATGATGAAAGGATCACCTTGGACAGAAAACCTTTGCATTTCCCAAATTAATTAATGCACTCAGGTCATAGCACGGAAGGCTCTTAACATAAACTAAAATGGACTAATTACACACCAGTGATTGAGCTTGATTCAGTGCTCTTATAACTATATTCACCGACTGTGGAAATGAAGTTAAAAGAACACTAGAAAGTGGTTCTGTGTGTTAGTTTATGGCTTTTGTTTTCATTTATAATCCATACCTGCCAGCCATTGTATCCAAACCCCAATTTTGTTTCTGCCACCATGCCTCTGTACTAATGTGGGAAAGTCCCTTTGCTCAAGACTCAGTTTTCTAAACTGTTAAGGAAGGTGATTCAGTGACCTCCAAAGCCACTTATAGATCTAAAAATAACCACCTATCCAGACTCTACGGGTAACCCTGAGTGGCCAGTAACCTGAAGAGTCACGCGCCTAGCGTGGCTTCATTTGCAAGCCTGTTTCCATCCTCTGTCAGTACCAGAACTCTGAATACATGCCTTCAATACGGTTGCCAGTCCCCTACAGCTCACCTCCTCCCTAGAGAGTTGCCTATTGTTTGCCCTGTAGCTGCAGAGCAGCTATGGCCATCTCTGCTAACATATGGCAGAGGTCTGAATGCCTTCCAATTTTACCCTTTCTTGGACACTCCCTCCACCTCCGAATATCATACTTTCCTTATATCTGATAGTTACTCTTTTGTCATCATTAATAAATCTTTATATTCAGCTTCCTCTCTTTACTAAGTGGTTCCTATTTATCTCCTGATTAAAGCTAGATTATCATTTGAATTAAGTTTGTAATACATTTTGAGTAAATCTTTCAATCATGGGGGGAAAAGTAACATCTTAGAGATTATTATACTTTGGAGACTTTTTTAATAAACATTGATATCAGACTCCTCCTAATTAACTTAATGAAGTAAGAAAGGAAAACTGACAAAGGTGTGGCAATCAACTTTAAGGAGGAATTAAGGAGCAATATGAGTCACTGAAAAGTGCATATTCAATTTTGGTTTGAAATTCTGTCCCTTCTCCTTCTACTTTGAATATTATGAATCTATTTTGGAATTAAAAGAGATGAGGAGGAAATATCAATACAATAGTGAGTAAAATTGACCTCTTAGGATACTTAGGACGTGATTGTCTGGGCAGTTCTATCCCTTAGGAACTTGTATATTATCCATCTCAACTTGGAGGGAAGTCTCTGTCGGGTGAGGCAGGAATTTGTTTTATGCGTAATTTGATTCAGTGTTTTTGCTACTGGGTAAAAACAAACGAGAAGATTTATAGCTACATAGTGAAGAACCACAAGATCTGTATAGGGTTGAAGCTAGACTGTAGTTTAACAGAACTAAAGAAAGTTGGGTCTTCAGTAGATTTATATGTAAGACAAGTTCCTAAAATTTTACAGCTCTCCCCAAAGGAGAGAAAGTTTACCATTTTCTCAACAAAAAGTTAATTGTATTACTTTTCTCTGCCGATTTCTCTTACTGAAAGTGTAATCCTTAATGAATTTTCAGAGAGATTAATAAATACAGAGGATTTGTTTTTTAAATCTTGCTTTTTCCTAACAGTGCCTGAGGATCTGCCATGAGCTATACCTACAAAAAGTCATAAATCTGGTCAAATCATCTTGAAAAGAAAAGCAAATCAAGTGAGTGAGAAATAAATTAAAGAGGATGTTAGCTATAAAACAGCTCCTTGCATGATTCAATTTATCAATTTGAAAATGTCCATGAGTGTTTTATATGGTATTATAAATAACCACAGATGATATGATGAGTTTACAAAAGCTATAAGCATACATTATTATTAATCCATAATCAAAAATAAGCTACCATATTAATATATATAATATATACACATGTGCATCTTAAATTTACTTTAAAAGATTTATAATAAACAATTATAGCCAAACAGTAAAAATATCTAATAATTATTGAGAGCATTCTATTTGCCAAGTACTGCTGTAAATATTTTACTTATATTAGAGATTTAGTAACTGGTTTCAGGTCATACAGCTAAGAAAATTGGAATTGTTATATTCAAGTCCGGCTGTGTCAGACTCCAGAACCATTTTTATACCTAACCAAGGTTGAAAGGAGACTGGAGATCATTTAGTGTATACCCGTACTGTTGGATAAAAAGGACTGAGAATAGAAATGACTTGTAAAAAATGGACTCACACAATCAAAACTCAAACCTATATTTCCTGGCTCCTTGTCAGTTGTTTTCCATTGTGTGAAGCTCATAGGAATATTAAATTCTCCCTGGTGCTGTGAGTATGTGTTTCTGACTCTGCCTGTGTGAAGGAGGCAGAAGGGGCAGTAGTTGTATTAGTTTAAGGCTGATGGTAGGGGATTTGGAATGTTCCAGTATAGATAATCAGTTCAATACATATTTATTGATGCTTGTTGTGGAAGAGTTATTATACCAGGTGCTATGGGAGAACAATAAATTAATCACATAAAATCTTCCCTTCAAAAGACTTACAGTATAGTTGGGGAAATGTATTAAGTTTATAAAGTAGTTTAATGCATGGTAGCCCTGTTTAAGTCCATATAATATTTTTTTAAAGGAGTAATGGCTTGGGTAATTAAGTACTGTATCTTCATGGTACATTGGTTAACAGCTCAATCTTTGAATTTACACTCCCTCTTGAGTCTAAATCTGAGATACACTTTTGTTAATTGGATGCCATTGGGCAGGTTGCTAATTTGCCTGAGCTTCATTCAATCCGTATTTAAATGGGCATGGAACAATAAGAGTACTTACCTGCCAGGGTAAGATCAAATTAGATCAAAGGGAAGAAAGGAAGGAAGGAAGGAAGGAAGGAAGGAAGGAAGGAAGGAAGGAAGGAAGGGAAGGAAGGAAGGAAGGAAGGAAAGAAGGAGGGAAGGAGGGAGGAATGGAAAGAAATGCTGTCAGATATGGAGGAGATATCTATTAATTCCATTAAGTGAAGTAGTTTTTGGCTCCATGAAAGTCACAGAAGATACATGAGCTAAGCTTTGAAAACTTTGTAGAGTTTCGGTATGGAATAGGATAATTTATCCAACTTCAAATTCTGCCTTATTTTCAGAGTTTTAAGAAATTTATAAAAATAAAAACCTAATTTAAAATATTCCTCCCTAATTCCCTTTTCACCATTCTTGATGAATAAGCAAGACTTCGTATCCTAAAGTCTAAGACAGAGGTTGCCAACTTGCGGGTTGTGGGCCAAATTTAGTCATAGATGTATTCTGACTCATCCAAGAAGGTTTTTTAGACATTTAATATTATTTACCAACCTTTAAGAAAATTGTATAAAAGTGGCATTTCCTTTATCTTAAGGACTAGTAGGAGCAGCCATGAATAAGTAAGATTGAAAAACTGTTTTTCAAATTTTCTGGACTGCAAGTCCTCGTTTCCTATACGATTCAGAAGGAGTGGGGAGACCCCTTTTCTTCTTCATGATTACTGAGATCAGGCAACTCAACATACAATTGATTCAGGGTAACAAAAATATGTCACTTTTTTGTCATATAAACAAAATGTATCGTTTTTACAAATATACATAAACAGGAAAAAAGGTGTTCTAGGTTGAGAGAAAAGGTAAAAACAAAGTGTGCTCAGGGAAGGTAAAATGTGAAGAAATAGTTGTGTGGGGTGGAGTGAGGGGGTAATGATGAGAGGAATAAAGTGGATAGTGTGAAAAGATAGAAGTAGTCAGGCCGAGGCGGGTGGATCACAAGGTCAAGAGATCGAGACCATCCTGGTCAACATGGTGAAACCCCGTCTCTACTAAAAATACAAAAAATTATCTGGGCACAGTGGCGCGTGCCTGTAATCCCGGCTACTCAGGAGGCTGAGGCAGGAGAATTGCCTGAATCCAGGAGGCGGAGGTTGCAGTGAGCCGAGATCGCGCCATTGCACTCCAGCCTGGGTAACAAGAGCGAAACTCTGTCTCAAAAAAGAAAGAAAAAGAAAGAAAGAAAAAAAGTAGTCAGATCATAGAAGGTATTGAATGCCAAACTGGGGAGTACCTCTTAAGCTTTCTCCCCATTATTATTCCCCTTTGAAAAAGTTTTAAAACTGTTAAATATATATACCAACCTGAATAAAAATTAAAATGAAAGAAAAAAATATGAAACCATAATCCCATTCAATTGCAATAGCTTTTTCCCCATATTCTTCTTGAGTTCTTATTATTTATTAATCCTTAAACATTTTCTAAAACATATTTGTAAGAGGGATGCAATGTGAATAAGTCATTTTTCCCCATAACCACCTCTTAGTCAAATAGTGCATTAGTGCTTGGTTTTAACATGTGCTTCCATACATATTATTTTTCAAATCCCACGACAACTATAAAAGTGGCTGAAATAATATTGAATTGTGCCAAGCAACCCTAGATATGGCTGCTCCAGTAGCAGATGGTCTGAATATCAGTCACAACACCAACAGGTAAAGCTAAAACAGCAAGCTGGGACACATTAGCTGCAAGGGCCCCCATAGCTGCCTTAGATGAGGATCCATCCTTGAAACACTAAGTTCTAGCTAGCACATGGGGATCACCAACCTCTACTGTTTAGAACAGGAGACTGAGAGAGCACAGCCTGACCTTCCTCTCTAGGCACTGATTGTGATGAAGAAGACTCCCAATTCAGCAAGCCAGAACTCAGAGGTCCACAAGCCATGCAGAACCATTCTGACATAATAATTTAATAGACCCATACTTTTCAATCAGGCTCTCAAATCTTTGCAGAAAATTTGAAGTCCATCGTTAGAGACCCTGTCTGGGTCAGTGAGAAATGATAACTACTAGATTTTTATTGTCTTAAAACTGGCAGTAAATTTGGAAGCAGAGCTCAGCTTCTGTAGCCTGCCCAAGAGAGCTGAAAATAGGACTTGCTGGCAGAGAATGTCATCTGCTGTGTTAGAGATTAAAACAAAAGCCAGATGGGCTCCAAAGACAGAAGAAGAGATGGGGCAGATGGGAAATGCCCACCATGGGCTATATAAAGTACAGAATGAAAAACTGGTTTGTTTTTTACCCTTTTGAACCAAAAAAATATGTTAGGAAAGAATTCACCTATGAAGGAAGAAGCTGTCTAAGAAGCATGATATTGAGGCTGCCGAGAAGTTCCTGAATGGCTCCACTTCTGAGAAATTCTGGAGCTTAAAACATATGTTTATGGTGTTAGCTCTTTGATATGATGCAATTGTAGCAGTAAGGATATCATTTAAACACACATACACACACACCACACACACACATTCTATCAGCTTTAACAACAAGAGTGAAGTAAATCCACAAAAGATTAGTGTTGAAAGGACTTAAAGAATTCATCTAGACAGCCCCATCCTCACCATTCCCATCCCAGGTCCATTTCATAAATGTGAGAAAACAATTTTAAAAAGGCAAGTGTTTTTCCCAAGAGAGACATGCTAAAAGTTAAGGAGAGAGGGTCAGATATGTTTTAGTCAAGCAAAAAAATAAAAGGAGTTGCTAAAGCAATGTGGGATTTGACTTCCCAAATACTGGGATTCTCCTCTCCTAAACAGAGTGCCTTCAAAACCCTCCCCACACCCACAATCCTGCCTATTCTTATGCAGCATCCATAGGCTCAGGTGTAGTGGGAGGCAGTGAGTCCCCAGTGACATCTGTACTGCTAGGATGCCCTGGTATTTACACTCTCCACCGCTACATCTTATCTCCGCCCCTATGTTTGTTTTCCCCCTTTGGAAAATCTGTAATAGATGAAGTGAACCTTTTGATCTCATTCCTCTCCTTCTTTCCACTGCTTCCAGCCCCACCCCCCTCCCCAAATAAACACACATTTCTCCCTTGAGTCAGTTTGTCAAACCTTTTGTTATTTACCCTTTAGTGTTACAAATAAGCCTGGTCTTGCCAACATTAACCACATTGCAGTATTATTTATATATCACCAATTGCTCCCTGCTTCTGTGATTATAACCTAGGAAAAGAACTAGAGCACCGGCTGGTCTCTCAAGTGTTTCCTTTCTGCTTAAGTCATTAATGTTCCAACATTCGGTGCAGGTTTTTTTGGCACAGCTTTTAGCCGCTAAACTAATGTTACATTAAAGTGATGAATGATGCTATAAAAATGAGGAACCCCAGCTGAGGGATTAATGTGAGGTGCCCTTTAAAGAGGATTTAGATGGTGTGTTTTGAATGTATTTGTTACGGGATTCCTTGAGCATTTTAGTGATACACCAGCATTAAACCCCTGCCTTCTGATGTTGTCTGTTTAAACAACGTCAGATCATCTCTCTCTACCTAGACACCAAAGATAAATATTCTCATTAAATGAAGCTTCTTTGGTCCTATCCAGATAGAAGCCCATGGTAGGCAAATGATTAAGCAGCTCCTCTGAACTCCTTACCATTCATTTGGTCCACTGCCTTCCTCCTCCTGGTCCCTTCCTTTCTTTTCACCTTCACAAGAATCATTCTGCTTTTTCACACCAAATGGGTGAAGCCCTGCTCTGACATTCTACCACATACAAAGGCTGTTTGGCAGTGGATAAAATCTTCATTACTAAGAACTGTGCTACTGAGCCTTCTCCCTGAAACAAGGATGGTTTTATGTTATCCTTCAGTTGTTCCAGGCCACTTAGGAATACATTAAGGAAAAGCTCAAACATTTTCCTAGTTGTATCATATATAGATTTAGTTTATTTGACTTTTTACTTTTGTGGGAAGCTTTGAAACTAAAATTATTTCTCAACCAGTCTTGCAAATACCAGCTTTTAAAAGTCATTGCCTCATAAGACATATGTGCTAATATTTGCTGTGAAGATAATTACATTTCATCTGACTAGAATACTGATATTAGAGTATTCCTTAATGTTACCTTTAGTGACTAGATATTTTTTCCATCATATCTTTAATCCTATGACACTATTCTGTCTTCTTTACTAACACTGAAAAACACTTTTGATAAAGGGTGTTGTAATTTTAAGAGGTGTCACAGGCAAAGAGAAGAAGCTGTAATAATTCTGCGGTGCTATGATGGTATCCGTTTGGCTTTGCAGCCAGTTACATTCTTTTTTAGTTTTCTTTCTTTTTTTTTAATTTTTTTTTAATAAAGAGTGTTACTTCCTTTTTAAGTTAAGGCAATTAGAAATCTGTGCAGATTGGCCATTACGTGGTGCCTTCAAAAGCACACCTGAGCACAGTTATTCAGCTTCTTATTTGCATCAGAGATAACACAGATTGGTGTAAAGAATAGTGGGAAACTAAGGGAATTATATTGCTAATTCATACCAAAATGCTTTGAGGGATTCCTCTCTTTTATTTTATCATTAAATTCCTGACTAAATAACTAGAAGTCTTCTTAAAATTATCAAATCTTCTTGCTCCCCTAGTTCTCTTTCTTCACATTTCGAGAATTAATTCACAATGTGATAGATTATGTGTCTTTGGGCACATTCAGTGACAAAGAGAAATGGTTTTGGGTTCTTAAAATCAAAACCCCAAAGTAAATCATAGTGATAATTCGAATACCACTTTCTGTTGATGGCTAATAAGTAAAATCAGTTTCCTGTTTTAAAGGCCCTGAACTGAAAACACATTTAATAAATAAGAATTCAGTAGAAATATTGGAGTCTGAGTTTTGCTTCACTCAGGCCACCATGTTTAACCCCCTGTCACTCACAGGTTGCCAAAATCATGTTTTAGTTTCCTGCTGTTTAAAATAAAAAAGATTTCTATTATAGGTAAATCTTCATTATAAAATTACTTGTGCCTAGTTTGTACATCTCTTATTGCATTTTTTTAGGATTCATATATCACAAACTTGTAAAGTACCTTTATGAATATCTATGTGGCACATTCAACGTAGATGATATGATAGGTGAAATTTTTGTATATTGCTCACTATTTTTATAACTCCAAGGGTATTGGTACTAACAAGGGTATAATCAATATTTTGAATGTTTGTACAGATGCAAATATTTAAGAAATACATCTTTGTTCCTTGTATACAAGTTTAAAATGTATGTATTACCACCTGCATTTTATCCTCCTTTTCTATTTTCTACCGTAGAATAGTTTTAAGTAACACTTAATGATCTAAATGATTTCTTAGCTTTCAGATATATTTCTCTAAATATCATAACTTCTCCATTCTGGCTAAACCTACAGTCTTTCAGGAGTTTCTTAGAAATCTCTTGAACTAATTTTGGTCAAATGAACTACTCCACAGATCCATCATGAGAACTATACTCTGTTGCATTGGAATAGGGAAGACACAGATAGAAAATAATGGAGAAAGGTAAGTGAATGCAGATGAGAAACTAAGATGGGATACATAGTTTTAATTGTAATAGAGAAATATTATTAAAGGTTATTTGTTTTGTCAACAGATAGGATTTTTTTTCCCCACAATTACTTATCTCCCAGCTAGAATATTTTAATAAGTTGCTTCCTGGTCTCTCTCCTTCTTTGCATCATTGCTCTGATTCTACTTACAGTTTTTCTCTGTATATTCTCTTCTAGTTTTATTTTCATCTGACACATTGTATATCTAAGTTTAAAGAATCAAAAGTGTGATTAGCTTTGTTCATTTATATTTTATTTTATTTATTTTATTTTTTGCCCAGCCAACATATAGGTTTTTGGCCAGTCTGTGAATTAGTTGACTTCTAATCCAATGAAGGACACTTGGAGACAAGGACATGTGGTCATAACCATGTCTACCTAAGAAAGGCCGTGAATGAGGGCTGGACACATGAGTGGTCTCAAAGAAGAGGCTGTGTATAGGGCAAGCACTGAATCCGTAAGCAACTGCACTTCTGTCTTCTCCCCATCACACTAAATATACGCAGCCTGCATAATTGTCTTTCTTAAAAACCATGCTAGACTTTCCCATTTCTCTGCCTTTTTTATTTCAATCTGAAATGGCATACTTTCTTCATCCATGTTCGAAGTCTTATGATTCTTTCAAGAACCTTTCTCAGTTTCATGACGTTTCCTGAGCTATCTAAATAGAATTAATTCTTTGTGATCTATTTTCTCAATGTGCTTTTTAAGAGTCTTCATTTATATGTATGTATGCTTTTTCTGTGTTTGTCTATGCCTAATGTCTCCTTGAGGGCTGAATTGCCAGAGGTTGGGAACCTTGTTAAATTCATTTTCTGGCTCCTCTAGAGCGTTAGGCACAGAGCCTGTAAGAACTAAGCATCAGGCCGGGCATGGCGGCTCAGGCTTGCAATTCCAGTACTTTGAGAGGCTGAGGTGAGCGGATCACAAGGTCAGGAGTTTGAGACCAGCCTGGACAATATGGTGAAATCCAGTCTCTACAAAAAATATGAAAATTAGCTGGGTGTGGTGGTGGGTGACTGTAGTCCCAGCTACTACTCCGGAGGCTGACACAGGAGAATTGCTTGAACCCAGGAGGCAGAGGTTGCAGTGAGTTGAGATCGTGCCACTGTACTCCAGCCTGGGCAACAGAGTGAGACTCCATCTCAAAATAAAATAAAATAAAATAAAATAAAAAGAATTAAGCATCAGAACAGTGTTTTTGAATTTTATTTAATGATGTGACATCTAAAATTATAAATCTCAAATCATTATTTTTGACTTTGGATGTGATTTAGGATGGTCTTATATTCAGTATGGTTGAATTTTATATAATGTTAAAATTTAGATGTAATTATTTGAAAGGAAATAGTACACGAAAAGATACTGTATCAGTCCATTCTCATGCTGCTATGAAGAACTACCAAGACTGGGTAGTTTATAAAGAAAAGAGGTTTATTGACTCACAGTTTCACATAACTAGGGAGGCCTTAGGAAACTTACAATCATGGAAGAAGGCACCTCTTCATAGGGTGGCAGGAGAGAAAATGAGCGTGATCAGCGGAAAAGCCAGACACTTATAAATCCATCAGATTTTGTGAGAACTTAATATCACAAGAACAGCATGGGGGAAACCAGGCCCATGGTCCCATCACTTTCCACCAAATCCCTCCCATTACACATGGGATTATAGAAACTGCGATTCAATATGAGATTTGTGTGGGGACACAAACCATATGAAATACCTAGGTGTTCTTTCATAAAATGTGGAGATTCCAAGACGTATTGTATGTCTCATGGTTTATCTGATGATAACTTAACATTAAAAGTATCAAGGCTTATTTTGTTAGCTTCTCTGGGCCTTACGTTCTCATGATAAGATAAAAGAGTTGGTCTGAATGGTCTGGACGGTCTATAAAATAACTTTCAGTTCTGACATCCTGTAATCTTAGGGAATTTTCACACCATTACCAATGTCATTCACCTTCCCTTTCATTCTTCTCTTTATTTCCCAACCATGAAAAAGTTTTTACACTATTTTCCTTCCTCATCCTTAAAGATATCAATGAGGAATTTAAATTTATTGAATTTTTCATTAATCAGCCTTAACTTGCTCACTACCTTGGGTTTATAACGGAATTTTCACACTGACCCTCTTTCATCTATTTGAAGCTGTATTGAAAGAAATGCTCTCTATCTCATATCTTTTGTAGTTTAATTTTCTGGAATCTAATTTAATTAAAATGTTTAGAATATTTTTAGTAACTGCACAGCCTAATTGTCATGACAAATGCATAGAGAGTTTCAGGAAGTTTGTTGGAGCAAATGGACTGGGGATTCTCTCTGCTCCTGTTTCTCTTAAGGGAGCCCCAGCTGGTGAGTCAGGGCTATTCTGGCAGAACTCGTGGAAGATCCTGGAAAATAAGATTCTTTAGAAAAGCAGATTATTCTTCTCTGTGGAAAATGTCAGGTTGTAAAAACATAGGCTGAATGACTTAATTTACAGTGATAATTATCTCAGAATGATAATTCACTTATTTCTTCAAGTTTTCAGAGATTTAAATGCCGCCTACATTGTTGTAACTGTATCTGTTTTATTATGAATGTTTGTGTCTTCTGTTTGGATAACAGAGAATGATTGCTGACTTGCTTTTCCTTTCCTTCTTAGGGTATTTGGCACTCACACCCCACAGTCTCATAGTCTATAAGAAAGATTGCTTTGATGTAGATATTTCTTTCCAATTTAAATGACCACTAATGAATATACAAACTTCTAGATCATAGCATCAACATATTTTGAACATATTATAGTAGTTAACGTCTCAATCTACTTGGCAGTAGATGCATTTGTGTCTAGTTTAGTTTTTAGTCCACAGTGTTGTACCAAGGATGGGATAGTGGGAGAAGTGTACCCCAGGCGCAAGCAATAAGAGGGTACATTGTTGGTTAATAATTCATGAACAAGAATAAAACTAACTAAAACTCTAATTTTTATTTTCCTTGTGTGCAGGCACTTCTAAGAAATATCAGTAATAAAATGTTCCTCCTTGAAAAAATTCTGATTTGGTCTACATTCTAAACCAATCGTTTTCAAAATGTGATCTCAAGACCACTGGGAAGCTTAGAGGCCCTTTTAGAGCGACCATGAGGTCAAAACTATTTTCATAATAGTACTAAAATGTGACTTGCCCTTTAAAAAATATCCTCTCACGAGTGTACGGTGAAATTCCAAAAACTGAATGAAGTGATAGTATGACACTTCGGATACAGTAGCAAACAGACGTGTTCTAAGTTAGCCAAAATGTAAAGCAATACTTCATGCTAATTTTAAATCCAGTACAGTTTTTTACCAGAAACACATTTAACATGTAATATGTTTATTATTATTCTAAAATTCATGATAAATGTTTATTAATTTTTTCATTCTAATTTGTAATATGATAAATATCACCAGATGTAAGGCACAAAAACAAAAGATGTTTGAGTTTCCCAGTGACTTTTAATACTTTGTGGGGTCCTGACACTAGAAAGTTTGAAAACCAGTCTTTGAACAAGTGCTGGGTTTATTTTACTTTTTGATGGTTGCATAGTGTTTCTCTGAAAGGATGGACTATAATATATTTAACATGTTAATCTACTAATGGGCATTATTTCTAATCTTTCCTATTATAAGCAGTGCCACAATTAATATCCTCACATAGAATTACTTTCATCATTATTTATAAAGTGTATGTATAATATATCTTCTGAATGAGGGCATCTGGTGAGATGAAAAAGTGGAAGTATTAGCAATTATGTTACGCAGAATAAGTGTAAACAAGGACTATATCCCAGGACAGAGGGGATGCATGATCATTCTACTTCTATAGCACCTATTATGTGCTAAACATTTTACATGTAACACCTTGTTAAATATTCATGGTAACCTTATGAGATAGTTGCAATTATTATTCCTGTCTTATGGGTTAGAAAACTCTAGCATAAGAGATGTTAAATAATTTTCCCAATGCCACACAATTAGTACATGCAGAATGAGAATTCAAACCCACACATTGTGACTCTAGCATCTACACATTTAAACATACATCATATTGCATTTTTAATCTTTTTTTAAAATGCCATTCTGACATATGAAAATACCATCTCTATGTATTTACCTTCTCCTATTATGACTGTAATTCAATGTATTTTATATGTTTGAGAGTTACATATACTTTGATTTCTATTTATAATTGTTACACTTTTTCAGTTATGTTGTTTATCTTTGGCTTATTAATTTGTGGAAACACTTTATGTATAATGGAAATCAGGCCTATTATCTGTTACATATGTTACAAGTATCATCCCTCTTCACTATGTTATTATTACTTTGCCATGAAACTATTTCAAAATTACAGTATAGAATTCAACAATTTTTTCTTTCATGACTTCTGAATTTTCTTATTGATGCATAATAAATGTATATAGCTAAAGGACACGTGATAATTTAATACATCTATATAATTTTTCAATCAATCAGTGTACCTGGAACATGTATTAAACTAAATATTTGTCTTCTTATTAATGCTAGAATGATTCACATTCTCATCTTCCCACCATTATGAAATACACAATAGATTATTGTAAAATAACTATATTTTGCAATAATCTGTTGCAAAATAAGAAATAAGACCTAATCTTAGATCAGTAGAGTAACTATCAGTAGATGGTTGTATTTTTATCCATTAATCAACTACTCTTCATCCTCCCTGCTACCCTTCCAGGCCTCTTGTAACCACCAATCTACATTCTATCTTCATGAGATCCACTTTTTTACCTCCCACATATGAGTGAGAGCATGCAATAATTGTCTTTAGTGCTTGGCTTACTTCACGTAATATATAATGACCTTGAGTTCCATCCACGTTGCTACAAATAACAGGATTTTATTCTTTTTAAGGTATGAATCACATTTCATTATGTGTATATGCCACATTTTCTTTATCCATTCATTCAGAAATGGGAACTTAGGTTGATTCCATATTTTGGCTATTGTAAACAGTGCTGTAATAAACATGGGAGTGTAAAAGTCTTTTTAATATATTGATTTCCTCCCTTTTGGATATATGCCCAGAAGTAAAATTGCCAGATCACATGGTAGTTCTGCTTTCAGTTTTTTTAGAAATCTCCATTCAGTTTTCCATAGTGGCTGTACTAATTTACATTCCCGCCAGCAGTGTACAAGTGTTCCCCTTTTTCTACATCCTTACTAGATCTGTTATTACCTGTCTTTTTGATAAAAGCCATTTTAACTGGAAAAAGATATCTCGTTGTAGTTTTGATTTGCATTTCTCCAATGATTAGTGACATTGAGCATTTTTTCATATATTGGTTGGCCATTTGTATGTCTTCTTTTGAGAAATGTCTCTTCATATCTTTTGCCCAGTGTTAAATGGGATGATTTGTCTTTTTGCTATGGACTTGTTTGAGCTCTTTAAATATTCTGGTTATTAATCCTTTGTCAAGTAGATAGTTGGAAAATACTTTCTCCTGTTCTGTATGCTGTCTCTTCACTTTATTGATAGTTTCCTTTGTTGTGCAGAAGCTTTTTGGCTTGATGTAATCCCGTTTGTCTATTTTTGTTTTGTTGCCTGTGCTTTTATGGTCTTACACACAGAAAAATCTTTGCTCAGAACAATATCTTGGGGAATTTCCCCAATGTTTTCTTCTCACAGTTTCATAGTTTCAGGTCTTAGATTTAGGTTTTTAAGCAGTTTAATTTCATTTTGTATATTGTAAGAGACAGAGGTTTAGTTTAATTCTTCTGCAAAGGAGTTATCCAGTTTTCCCAACAGAATTCATTGAATAGACTCCTTTCCCTATTGTATGCTTTTGGTGCCTTTGTCAAAGATTAGTTGGCAGTAAAAGCATGAATTTATTTCTGGGATCTCTATTTGTTGCATTGGTCTGTGTATGTTTTTATGCCAGTATCATCCTAATTTTTTTACTGTAGTTTTGTAGCAAATTTTGGTGTCAGGTAGTGTAATGCCTCCGGCTTCGCTGTTTTGGCTCAGGATTGCTTTGGGTCTTCAGGGTTTGTGGTTTCATATAAAATTTATACTTTATTGATATTTTGGTAGGGATTGAGTTGAATCTGAAAATTGCTTTAGGTAGTATTGCCATTTCAACAATATTAATTTTTCTAATCCACGAGCATGAAATATCTTTTCTTAATGTGTCCTCTTCAGTTTCTTTCATCAGTATTTTACAGTTTTCCTTGTATAGATCTTTCAGTTCTTTGGTTAAATCGATTCCTAGGTATCTTATATTCTTTATAGCTCTTGTAGATGGGATTACTTTGTGATTTCTTTTTCGAATTGTTTGCTCTTCATGCATATAAATGCTACTAATTTTCATATGTTTATTTTGTATTCTGTGATTTACTGAATTTGTTTATCCAGTGTAGTAGTTTTTCTTTCTTTTTGGGCTCTTTAGGGTTTTCCAAATGTAAAATCATATCATCTGCAAACAAGGATAATTTGACTTCTTTCTTTCAGTTTTGATGTCCTTTATTTCTTTCCTTGTTTGATTGCTACATCTAGGCCTTCAAATACTATTAGGTTGCTGCACAATTACTTTTACACCAGCCTAATGTGTTTCACAGCAGCCAAATATGTTGAATAACCAGCCTAATATATTGAATAACAGTAGTGAAAGCATCCTTGTCTTGTTCTAGATTTTAGAGGAAAGGCTCTCAGTTTTCTCCACTTAGTATGGTAATAACTATGGGTCTGTCATATAGGGCTTTTATTATGTTTAGGTATGTTCCCTCTATTCCAGTTTTTGAGGGTTTTTATCATGAAGGGATGTTGAATTTTACCAAATGCTTTTTCAGAATCACTTGAAATGATCATATGGATTTTGTCCTTCATTCTGTTGATATATCACATTGATTGAGTTGCATATATTAAACCATCCTTGTCTCCCTGAGATGAATCCCACTTGATATGATGGATAATCTTTTTACATGTCATTGCATTCAGTTTCTTTGTATTTTGTTGAGAATTTTTGCATTTATGTTCCTCTATGATATTAGTCTGTAGTTGTTTTTTTCGTTTTGTCCCTATCTGGTTTTGGTATTAAGGTAATGCTTGTCTTACAGAATGAGTTTGCAAGTATTCCTCCTGTGTTAGTCAGTTTTTGCCTTACTGTGAAAGAGTATCTGAGACTGGGTAATTTATAAAGCAAAGAGTCTAATTGGCTCATGATTATGCAGGCTGAAATTGCATGGCATCAACATTTGCTCAGTTTCTGGTGAGGGCCTTAGGAAGCTTACAGTCATGGTGGACAGTGAAGTGGGAGCAAGCACATCACATAGCAAGAGAGGCGCAGGAGAGGAAGGAGCGGGGGACCAGGTACTTTTAAACAACCAATTCTCACATGAACTAACTAGAGGACAACTCACTTATCACCATGAGGATGAGGCCAAACTATTCGTCGGGGGGTCCATCCCCATGATTTAATCACTTCCTCCCAGGCCCCACCTCCAATTTTGGAAATAACATTTTAGCAACAAACATCCAAATCATATCATCTCCTTTTTATTTTCTTTTGGAAAAATTTAGCTAGAATTGGTATTACTTCTTTATTGAATGTTTAGCACAATTCAGCAATGAAGCCATAAGGTCCTGGATTTTCTTTGATGGGCAAATTTCAAAAGAAAAATTTAAAAATCTCCTACTTTTATGCAAATCTAATATAATTTTTCAATTTGGAAGGAAATTGTTTTGTTAACATTAATGTATACCCTACAGTTTTAGTGTGTTCTGATCTACTTTATGAAATCTCCTAAGTACTTTGTGATGTGTAGAAAGAGGGTGTTCATTGTTTTTTTACTGGTTGTGATAATTAATTCAATGTGTTAACTTGATTGAATTACAAGGTGAACAGTCATTTGGCCTGACAATATTCTGCCTGTGACCACGAGGGCTTTTCTGGATGAGATTAACATTTGATTCTCTAGAATGAGGAAAGCAGATTGCCCTCACTGATTTGGATGGGCCTCATTCCATCAGTTGAAGACATGAGTAGCCAAAAAGGCTGAGCAAAAGGGAACTTCTTCTTGACTGCCTTGAGTTGGAACACCTGCCTCTGGATGTACACTGAAACATGAGCTTTTATTAGGCCTTGCGCCTGAAGGTATTTAGACCAGATTGACACCATTGGCTCTCTTGAGTCTCTAGCTTACTGACTATAGATCTTGCGATTGTTGACCTACAGAGTTACATAAGCCAATTCCTTATAATAATGCTCTGCGTACACACACACACACACACACACACACACACACACATACTAATGCACACAATATTGGTTCTATTTGTCTGGAGAACATAATTTCGTGAAACATAATTTGGTAAAAACATGCTGATCCTTGAACAATGAAGGTTGAAGAAGGGCAATGGGTTATAATGGAAATAAATAGACAGAAATTGGGAAGCCTCAGTTTCAGTTTAGTTTCTTCTAGGAACTCTCTGAGACACTGTCAATTACTTTACGTATCTAGAACTCAATTTCCATTGTCTATAAAATTTGGAGTTTGATGTAGTAGCAGATGTACCCCAAAGTAATTTTCTGCTTTACATTTCTATGACTTTTTGAATTATTTTTCGTTCTTCAAATTCTAACTCAATGCCATTTCTTAGGTAAAGTTTTATCCTGTAAGCCAAATTAATTTTCATTTATTTTGGCTTCTTTTTGCATAATTTTCTTCTCACATTTTTTGTTTAAGTATGTACTGTATTGTGCTATAAATTATTCATTTATACATTTCTCTCACTCTAGGACTTTGTAGAGGATAAAGACTACCTGTTTACATTTTTTAACACAAATTCTAAGAAAAGTACATAGTGCACAAGACATAGCAGTCACTAAGGATAGCTGTTGAATGAAAATTAAGTTAAACAAATGCTGATTTACTGTGTAGCAACACAATGCTGCATATTCTACATATGGAATCCAAGATGAATAAGACACAATTCAAGATGCTTGTAACTAAAAGGAAAGAAGATAAAACTTCCAAAAAACGTACTATGCATGAAAACAGAATTTCTTATTCTCAACCTCATCACTGTTGATATTTTGGGTTAGATACTTCTTAGTTGTGGAGACTCTCCTGTGCACTGTAGGATAGTTAGCATCATCTCTAGCTTCCACCTGTCATAAAATACCCGAAGTTGTGATAACCAAAAATATCTCCCAACAGGAGATTGCTATTATATAAACTAGCAAAAAGAAGGTGATTTAGGGATTCAAAACAGGGAGAGATACACCTAAGTGAAAAGATCAGGAAAGTGTCTGTGGAAGAGCTGTTTGAAAGGGGCCATCCTTAGCACTAGGTCTAAAGCACATTTGAAATTCTGGCAGAAATGTTTATCTCTGGAGCTCTGAGTGAGTTTAATTTGTGAGTTTTGAGCATGAGTGTCAGCAAAAGAAATTTATAAAGCTAGAGAAAAATTATGCTGTTAATATTTTCTAGTATATAAATATGAACAAGATAATACTATTATTTAGTAAGTTCATTTTATACTATCCTAATAAGTCTTTGGATTTGTAAATTTTTGCTATTATTTTGAAAATACAGTTTGCTACCCTTAACTATATTCTTGATAAATTGTTCCAATTTTCGACATATAATTACTCTCTTAATTCCTAATAATACAGTTTGCCTTAATGCCTTTTCTTTATTTTTAGTATAGATAAACTAAGCATTTCTTTGGTTAGAAGTTGTTTTGTATTTTTAGCTACTTCTCATAATTACATAATTATTTTTATTTTATGTAAATAGAACATTTTGCTGCTACTCTTTAAAGGTTCATTCAGAAAGTCTTTTAAAAGATAATTTTACACTTCTATAATTTAGATGTTCTACATTTATTATCATTATTGATATAGTTAGACTTATTCCATCATGTTAATTTCATATATAAAAAATTTATAGTGGTAAAAGATTGGACTCTAAAGCCAGACTGACTGAGTTTACTACTTACCAAATGTGTAAATTTGAGCACACTATTTAAATCATTTGCATGCCAATTTCCTCATCTTAAAATGAAATAATTATATTTCTTATTTGATGTCATTATAAAAATTCAATGAGAATACATCTAATACAGTTATAATACTGCCTCATTTTACTGTGTGCACTCAACAACTTTCTAGCATAGTAACTATGTAGTATTATCTTCTTCCCAGGGCACCTGAGGCTGCTCTGTAAGCAGGCATGACCAGGCTGGGGCCCTTGGAGAAGCCAGCAGGCCAAGCGGTGGTCAGGTCAGATTGGCTCCGTCTGATGGGCAAAACCATTCTGCAGAGTTCAGATCCCACAATTCCCCTAGGGCTAAAGCCTCCAATGGGAGCAAGTAGAGTTAGGGGTATAGCTGTCCCTGGCCATGCTCTGCTACAGACACAGCTGCAGCAGATCCTCTAGGCTCCATATCAGTTGGCTTACTGCCCCTACCACTTCTCTAAGTAGCTCTTCCTGCCAATTCCAATGTCCACCATGGTGGTTGAGGCCTCTCCTCCTCCTGCGATTCCAGAGGCCTATGGCCAGAGCAGGTTGCTCCTTGCCAGTTCATCTCGCCTGTTCTCCCAGAGTCGTTGGGGGCCAGGAACAAATCCCAGTGCATAGTAGCCCTGTGCAGGGTTTCCACATTTCTCCCCTGTCAGTCTAGCGTCCATGTCTGCCCTCTGTTCACTATCTATCCTTCCCTCTAAAGATCTGTTAGGAATGTACCAGTGATCTGGGTCCCTTGGTGGCAGCTGTTTCAATAGGCTATGTCTAGTTGGCCGTTTTGCCCATATATATTTATTTAATTTTATGCTTCTCATACCATTCTTTCTCCTTTGCTATTTTTTCTATACTTTCATTAGATTAACTTTAGTATAATATAATGTATCTATTTTTTTTAAAAAAAGGTAACCTTATTTTTTTTTGACACTAGGTAAGTTTTCAAAATTCACAAGTCTTTGCTAAGGGACAGATACTTTTAATATACTTCTACTTGGATTCGTATCTAAGAGGAATGTATCTCCTTTATTTGCTGCTACAAGTATTAAACTTTTACATTTTCCTTTATATATATATTTTTTGTGCTTAAATTTAACCTCAGATTTGATGTAAATTTTAATCCATTGCTTTACCTTCCAAACAAGGGACATGAAAATAATAATACTTAATGTTTATATTTTTCTTACACACATTTCTCAATATTTTGCCCACTATTGATTCTTATATTCCATTGATTTCAGGATATAAAACCCTTCTTCCTGAATAAGAGGCCTACTGGGGAAAATCCTCTCAGTCTTTATCTGAAATTTTCTTTACAACTTTTACTCTAGATAGATTAACTGGGTAGAAAATTATAGGTTACTCTTACTCTAGATATCTTAGCTGGGTAGAAAATTATTGGTTAGCAGCTATTTTGTTTTCAAACTCAAGGTATTTCAAAATCTTGACTTTCATTGTTTTCATTGCATTATCTACAGTTTAATTGCAGTACTTAAATATATAATATATATTTTCTATTTCATTGCATTTTGTGTATTCTATTGGATTTGACATTCTGAAGTTTCACTAAAATGTGTCTAAGTGTAGAATTATTTATTCTTTATATAACCTTTAAATGTTATATACAGAATATGTAGAATTTTAATTTGAATATGTAGCTTTTTAATATGTAGAATTTTAATGCTGAAAAATTTTAATCACAATCTCTTCAACTGCAGACTCCCTCATTTTCTATATTGTGTTCTAGAACTCTTATTGAATATATGTTGGACATTCTTATTCTCTCCTCCCTGTCTTGGAACCTGTCTTCCATGTTTTTGTCTCATTGTATGTGCTGAATTATAGCTAATGTCTTTTATTTTATTTTATTTTTTAATTCCCTAATTCATCTTTTAATTCTTACTAATTCCTTACCACCTACTTTTATTGGAATATTTTTCAAAAGCCCTTCTTCTGTAAGATTTCCTTGTAACCTAAACTGTAGAATGTCCTTGAGAGTTATTTTGTATTTGGTTTTGTTAGGCACACACTGGTTTGTGATCAATTTTTATCTTAATGATTGAGACAAAAATTTCTATATCATGCAGTTTTGGGCAATTTAGACTCTAATATTGGACTTGAGTTCAGAGTTACAAATTCTTCTCTGTTTTTGTTTTCATTCAGAATCTAGGGCAGATAGAAACGTCTTTCTTTTCTATCTGCTCCCAATGTCAACATGTAGATTTTATTTATTTACTCTTTCACTGAGGTTTCAACCCTCTTAGAGCCCAAGCCTTATGCATCAGTCACATTTCCAACTTTTTAGTTGACCAAGCAAAATTTACATCATTAACATCTAAGTGCTAGACAGACTGAGTCTGCTACCCAAATGTTCTATTTACTCTATTCCATGGTTTCCAGAGATTCAGCCCATGAATATATTACTCTTCACTTCTAGCACTTAGAGATTCTTTTCCATCCTGTTAGTTCAGCTACAGACTTTCTGTATCTTATTAAAACAGGCATCTTTAGTTGTCCATATAGGGAGGAATTTTATACTACTTAGCTCAACTCTTAACCCAAATTGGATAAGCTATAACTATTTATCAACATCAATAATTTATATATCAAAACACCATCATGCACCAAGACATCATGTGAGAATGATATAACGCTTTTCAAAGAGTTTTGTTTCAAATGTTTGTTTTGGTAATAGAACAAGATTTCTCTATTTAGAAGTGGTTGGAAAGCAAGGGGGTAGTTGGTTTATCAAAAAATCACTCAATGAAACTCAGAGAAGACACCCAGAAACTTCTGGCAATACTTCTAGAGTTTTCCTATATATCACACGATTTGAAACAGCAGAAACAATTATTCAGGACATAATAACAGAACAAATCATTATCATAGTTCCAGAGATTTTACTTATGAAAGTATTATGGAAAAAAATAAAGAGAATGAAATTATGTTAAAGTGAGAATTATAAACAAGTTCTTTGAAAATCTAAAATGAAAAAAATAATAAATTCACAGTCATTAAAATTCTGAGGTTCTCAACAATCATTTTTGGTATTGATCAGGCTCCATTCATATATACCACCCAAATGTAAAATTTTAAATACAATATGCATGAATTAGCTGATAAAATACCTTTAAGCAGAATGTATTTCAGTATTCATTGCTAAATGGTTTTGCCAAGGAAATTTACTTGATAATGCTTCATGAAAAGTGCTGGTTATTATCATATAATTTCAAAGCCCAGTCTAAAACCATATCAGTCTTTCAAAAGAGAATAAAAATTATAACTCTTATATTTTAAAAAGTCACTTGCTTTCTTCTGTCCTTTCCTTCACATGATTAAATGAAATTTAAGACTGTGAATCTCAAATAACTCATTTTTGTCAGAAGCTTTTATCTGTATGCCAGTTACAAGTAACATCTGGATGCAAATTCTAATAAACAAATGGGTATGCTATGGAAGGCAGAAATAAAAGTAACTGGTTGAAGGATTAGATGTGATTTTAAAATTACTCCTTATGCCTTTACTGAAAACTAAAAAGCTTATTAAGATAAAAATTATAGTCACAGTGGTTTTCATCTTAAATCTTTAAATTTCACTGTTATTTTATTGCATAGCTATTCTTCTAAGTGATGAGGACCATAAAGAGCTTTCAAACAGTCTCTTTTACTCGGGATTCTTCATATTTTTAATTGCTTTCATTAAAAAATGAAACCGGCCTGTAAGTCAATAATCAGATAAGATAATTTATAATTTAGATCCTTAATTCCAAGCCTGCCTGAAATCTTGGCAAAGAAAAATATGCTTAGGGTGTGATAGATCAGCAGATGATGATTACTTTAGCTTTAACTGTGGGGGTGGCAACAATGTAGATAAAAACCTAATTCCTTTATGCTTCTTAGTTTCCTCTTTTAGCTTTTAAAAATGGATGCATTAATGCTACAGTGCTTCTTAATAATCAGAGATAATAAGTAAAATTATCTATTGAGACAGCTATTCAGGATTGCGAATATAATAATCCCATATTTTCTATAAAAGTCTAAAATTCATAAAATTTTTCCATAGGTCTGATAATATAACCCCAAGTAAACTGATGATCTTAGAAGCAAAATGCCTTTTCCGAGTACATATAACTAAATAATTTCAACTATGATTGAAACTCAGACTTTTCTTCTCTTGTACTTTGAACCTCATCATGTACTAGAAGTATAGGATAAGTAATTGAATTTGACTTTTTTTGGTCACAGTTCTTTCTCCTTTCCTGTAATACAAAGTGTAATATCCTATGGAACATATGATCAAAAGTGAAATAGAACACATTACAAAGAAAGCAGAGCAAGGTCCAGCTTAATATCGGTGTGTGAACTCCCAATAGTCTCACTATACTACTGATAACAACTATAAATGCTACACAACGTAAGACAACTACCTTGTGCTTAGTCGGGGTATTAAACAAAAATATTAGTCGGGATAATAAACAAAAATAAATAGACTATGGAAAGGAGTCAAAATGTGAAGAAGAAACAAGTATGGGGATGGGTTGTCAGGTTTTGTTTTGCCTTTGGTGGTACTTGAAGATGAACCACAGATGCAGAGTGGCACCATGTCAGCAGCCAAGGCTCCAACAACCCAGACTATTTTTTTTTTTTTTTGTGGCCACAGGAAAGAAGGAAAGGGACTGAGATGGAGTAGGATTGTGGTTGGAGGGAAGAGAGCAATAGAAATAATCCTTAATTACGGCAATGAACCCATAGAAGTCTAAGTCTAACTACCCATACCAGACTGACCTAGAATTATAGAACTGAAAGTTGGAGAAAGGGTGAATTATGTCTTTCTTCTGGAGCTGAGACATTCATCTCCTCTCCTTTAACATTGGAGCTTTCCTGGTTCTCAGGCCTTTGGACTCTGGGGCTAATACCAGCATCCTCCTACCTCCTTCCTAGGCTCTAAGGCCTTTGGGCTCAGATTAAGAATTACATCATTGCCTTCCTTAGCTCAGTCCTTCTGGCACTGACTGAATTATACTACTGGCTTTCTTGATCCTCCAATTGGTAGATGGCATATTGTGGGACTTCTTAGTCTCCATAATTGCATGAAGTACTTCCCATAAAAAAATCTTCTCTTATATATCTATATACAGATGGTCCCTGACTTACAGTAGTTCAATTTACAAGTTTTCAATTTTATGCTAGTGTGAAAGTAATATGCATTTAGTAAAAACTATACATCGAGTATCCTTGCAATTATCTGGTTTTCACTTTCTGTAGAGCATTCAACAAATTATATAAGGTATTCAACATTTTGTTACAAAATAGGTTTTGTGTTAGATGATTTTGCCCAACTATAGGATAATGTAAGTTTTTAAAACATGATTGAGGTAGGCTAACCTAAGCTATGATGTTTTATAGTTTATGTGAATGAAGTGTATGTTCAATTATTCATAGTTTCAACTTAGAATTGCTTTATTGAGAAGTAACCCCATTGTAAGTCATGGAGCACCTGTATATCCTATTGATTCTGTTTCTCTGGAGAACTGGAATTAATACACCACCAAATGTCATATAGAAATTAAAAAGATAATGAGAAAATATTAAGAGCATCTTGATGCCAACAAATTTGCCAATTAGATAAAACTTGCAGAAAAAATACAATAACAAAAACTGACCCAAAAGAACAAAAAACATAACTGTCTTTGTTAAACTCATAATTAAAATGTTTGTTTGTTTTGAGACGGAGTTTCGCTCTTGTTACCCAGGCTGGAGTGCAATGGCGTGATCTCGGCTCACCGCAACCTCCGCCTCCTGGGTTCAGACAATTCTCCTGCCTCAGCTTCCTGAGTAGCTGGGATTACAGGCACGCGCCACCATGCCAAGCTAATTTTTTGTATTTTTAGTAGAGACGGGGTTTCACCATGTTGACCAGGATGGTCTTGATCTCTTGACCTCATGATCCACCCGCTTTGGCCTCCCAAAGTGCTGGGATTACAGGCTTGAGCCACCGCGCCTGGCCTAAAATGTTTTCTTAAAAGAATTCCAGGCCCACGAGGCCCCCAAAATTTGAGAATTTATTGTAAATTCTGTCAAATCTTCAGATCATATTTAAAATGAATTTTACACATAATTTTGCAAAAAAAAAAAATCCAAAGAAGACATATAAATGACCAATAAGAACAAAAATGTTGCTAAAATCAGTTATCAGAAACATGTTAATCAAAACCACGATAAGATTCAACTTTACAGCTTTATCTAGATTGGCTATAATTTTACAATATCAATAATAAGTGTTGACAATTAACTGGAGAAGTTAGAACCCTCATAGGCTGCTGGTGGGAGTGTAAAATGGTACAGTTGCTTTGGACAAAAGTCTGGAAGTTTCTCAAAAAACTAAATATAGAGTTACCCTTTGACCCAGCAATTTAAATTATTTATGTATGTGTATATATATATGTGTATATATATATATATATATATACGTGTGTTTGTATATATATATATATGTGTTTGTGTGTGTTTCATAAATATATTCATTTCTTTGAATCTACACATATATTATTTATATCTATATGATATAGATATATAGAGAAAAAATAAAACATTTGTCCCCAGAAGAACTTATACATCAGTGGTCATAACATTATTCATAAAAGTTAAAAGTTAAAAGGTGAAAAAACCCAAATGTTCACCAACTGATGAACAGAGAAACATAATGTGGCAAATCCATACAATGGAATATTATTTAGCCACCAAAAGGAGTGAATGATAATACATGACACAGTATGGATGAATCTGGAAAATATCATGTGAAGCAAGAGTAGCCTTTAAACAGAGTATATTTTAGTATTCATTGCTAAATGGTTTTGTAAAGATTTTTCTGTTTTGCCCATGTAACACAAATGAAATAATACAATAGGCAATCCCAGAGATCGCATATTATATGATTTCATTTGCATTATATAGGAAAAATAGGAAAATCTATGCTGATAGAAAGTAGCCTGGTAGTGTTCTAGGGATGCGGAGGATAGAGAGTTGGGGGCGAGGATGATAGCTAAAGGATATGGGATTTCTTCTGGGGGTGATAAAAATACTTCAATATGATGTAGCACATCTCTAAGAATATATTAAAATCATTGAATTATACACTTAAAATGGTAACTAGTATGATACATGAATTATAGCTCAGTAAAGTTGTTACTAAAAATAGGATAGTATGTTAAGACCAGTTCCTATCTTAAGAAAGCAAGGAGATAGAATTTGTGTGTTGTGGTGGGGATGGGAGCAGACAATGAGAATGATAGAGAATGATAGTATCTAAGGGGCAACTAAGTTTCTTCTTTGAGCTACAGAGATGATGTATTCAAGTTGAGGATAGATTTAGCTGGAAGGATATGTGAAACTTCCAAGTAGTTATGCCTGTGAGACAGTTAAATACACAGGTCTGCAGTTCAAACATTTTCTATCAAGAGATATAAATCTAGAAACATTTAGTATACAAATGGTAGCCAAAGATAAAGGGCAGAACAAAGTCATGTATCCTATATTTTGAGAACATGGCAGAAGT
Source organism: Callithrix jacchus (assembly GCF_049354715.1). Lineage (NCBI taxonomy): Eukaryota > Metazoa > Chordata > Mammalia > Primates > Cebidae > Callithrix > Callithrix jacchus. The sequence continues at coordinate 19,405,672 of NC_133516.1, read as the reverse complement.
CTAAGGATAAGCTACTGGGAACATTGATGGTAAAAGGTTTAGAAAAGAAAAAGAATCAAGAGAAAATGAAAGAAAATCTGAGATACAGGAAGAAAACCAGAAGAGAGGGATGTCTCAGAAGCTCAAAGAGGAGAAAATTGAAGACAAAATAGTCAACATTTTCAAATGTCAATTTGGGATGGCCACATTTTAGGTGTAGCAACTAAAGTGTTTAATCCAGAGAAGTGAAGACTATAGGATAGAAGCAGAAATAAGTGCAGAGTTAGTTACCTGATATCTCAAGACTAATCACATATAAACTGGAGTGGATTTGGTTTTTGTTGCTCTGAATGCCAAAAACACCATATCCATTACCTCAATCGTTCAGTGTTTCTTTGTGGTGAAAATATTTAAAATCCATCATTTTAGCTATTTTGAAATATGCAGTACATTATTACCTACGCACACCATGCTGTGTAACAAATTACCAGGCCAGGCGCGGTGGCTCACGCCTGTAATCCCAGCACTTTGGGAGGCCCAGGCGGGTGGATCCCGAGGTCAAGAGATCGAGACCATCCTGGTCAATATGGTGAAACCCCGTCTCTACTAAAAATACAAAAAATTAGCTGGGCATGGTGGCGCGTGCCTGTAATCCCAGCTACTCAGGAGGCTGAGGCAGGAGAATTGTCTGAACCCAGGAGGCGGAGGTTGCGGTGAGCCAAGATCGCGCCATTGCACTCCAGCCTGGGTAACAAGAGCGAAACTCCGTCTCAAAACAACAACAACAACAAAAAAAAAAAACAAAAACCAACAAACAAAAAAACCGTTTCTCTTTTGTACCCTTGGCCAACATTTCCCCTTTCTTCATCCATGTCCTGATTCACAATTTCATTTGATAATCACGAATAAAATAAGACAATATTTATTAAAAAGACTTTTAAAACCCAGAATTAAAACCAAAATGCAGAAAAAAAAAATCAGTTCAATTAAGGACAAAAAGTTATGTATTTTGTGAGAATTACCCAAAGATAAAATAGATGGCTCCATTGGGTTTTTCATACTAGACTGATAAAAGCGTCCATGTTCAAAGACATCATATATAGATCATCATCACCTAAAAATACTTAATAAGTAGTAGGTTGAATCATATATAATTAAGAGTATTAAATCATTTTAACCAATAAAATATAATTTTATATGGTTCAATCTAATAATTATTGAATGAACAAAGGAACAAATGAATATTAGATTAGTAAGTCCTTTTAATTTTAAGTAGATAAAAATACAGCTCCTTTAAAAAACAGTTTTATCAAGACTAAAAGAAATAAAAACACAAATATGCTACAGAGCTTGCCAGAAAAAAGAATCTTCTTTCACTGCATGGTAAACATCTCTGAATGGGTCTAAAGCAGTATTTTAGTTAAGCATTGTGTGTATATTTATTTACGTGAGTGGATTTACTCAAAATCATTACATTGAAAATTCACTGTGCATTTTATATACTGATAATCAAAATTGTCATTTTACTATTCATTATTATGAATAATGCCAAAAGATGAAAAAGTTACCTAAAAATGTATCTGAGTCAGAAAATGTAATGGTAGGATACTATTTTTTTTAATTTAAAAGAAAAAGATCTTATCCTTTAATTCAGTTTATATAACTGTTATGATTCAATAGTTGTTGGTTTTTATTATCTTTGTAGAAGAATCTGAAGCTTCACAGAAGGAAAGAAGTTGCTATTTTTTTTTTTTTCATGATTCTAAGTTGTTCTGAATATAATTTTCTTATGTTGTTGCCAGGGAGTCATGAATGTCACTACAAGTGCAATTTTTTGTTCTTATTTTGATTTCCACTGACTAAGCCCTCTCCTTTTCAGCCACTTAGTGTCACCCTATCACAACCCAAATTACAGTCTAAATTACAGAGACAAAGTGCTCCTGTCCTCAGCCACAGTGGAAAGCAGACTCCACGGAGCATAAATTCTCCCTAGGGCATTCACTGGTCAATTTTTCGTTTTCTTTCACGTTCCTCATTCAAAAGAATTTCTGGCAAAATTATGTGATAGATAGGAAAATGAATACTTGGCTTCCTTGACATTTTGGTACATTTATAGTCTAAATTATTTTCATCATTCTGTTAAAAATCTGATCAACTATTAACATGTTTAACACCTGAATAAAAACTAAGTAAAGACATGGTTAATTATTAGTAATATGCTGAAGTACATGCAACTGTTTTGTGGGTTTGATGTTAATAGTAGCAAGCATCACACCTGACATTTCTCCAGCTGAAATGATCTCTAGATGAGGTGCTAACCATGATGTCACCTTGCTCAAAAACCTAAGCAATTTCATTTCCTGAAAGGAAAGACTTGTGCATTCTCCTTATTCTGATAATCAAAGCCTCTACGGTTTGTTTTTTCCTGCATTCCTGTTTCTAGCCTCACTGATTTTTTGTTGTTGCCATTTCCCAAGTATGTCTTACCCATTCTTGGCTCTGCACCTTTGCTCATCTGTTATCTTCACCTGACATACTCATAACATTCACTTTCCTTTTATGCATACTTAATGATCTATTTATAATATTGTATCCTCCGTGAAAGCTGCTATGAAGTAGACATAAGATTTTAAACACAAAGCACTCAGAGTCAGAAAGTTTCAAATTAATATATTAATTTAATATATTACAAGTGTAGAGAAATGTTTCTACAATCCACATTGTCCATAGTATATTTCTTCTTGCGTCTCACTATCTAACACTGGACACACCTAAACTAATACTATGCCTAAACTAATTGTTAACAGGGTGAATTTATGTATATCACAAATGGTTGAGCCTTCCATGGGGATATAACCTAAGCTACATGAAAGAGTAGTAAATAGTTCAAAAAACTATTACTATAAGAAAAGAGGAATAGATTTTGGTTAGGTGGTCATTATTGTTTTTAGCTCTTTCTAATGCAAAACTAACTGCTAGCTCTTTAAATTCAAATTGCATTTTCTTTACACGTTTATTAAAGAAAACGTATTCCAGTTTTCTGTGTGTTTGACATGAGAAACAGACTTGAGACTTCATCTCTGTATCCCCAATATCGGGCACACAGTGAGTACCAACAAAGGTCTGTGGAAGCAAATGCCATCAGGCGCACTCATAAGTAACAGAATGATGACTCTGTATGTACTACATGTCTAGACACCAACATATTGCAGTTCAAGGGAGAAGAGGAGCATTTGTGTACACATGCTGCTGGCAGGCACAGTTGTTTCTTTTCCAATCCCTCTTCTCTCACTTTCCAACTATGTGAATGTTGGCAGGTATACGTGTTCTATTGTTTTACCATCTCCATCTGTAAAATAGAATGACTTTACATGAAAATAAGTTATGGTAAGGCTTAAGCTATCCCTATTTGTAAACTGCTTAGCCCAGTGTCAGAGACTTGGTAAACAGTAGCTACAGTTATTATGATCTGCTTAGATCAGAAAGTTGTGGCTATTTTGGTCAATGTGATATGTGGAAATAAAAGAAGCCTACAGGAGCTTGTATTCTTTCCACAAACCAAACGGAGCCTATTTTCATAGTGATGGATAGGCCTAACAAGTCACATTTATTCTTTACTAACTGTCATGGAAACAGGAAAACGATACATTCCGAATTCTGCCATCACCTCTTACGGATTTAAAACAACAAAACAAACAGCTCAAAAGTATTTTTGATCATTATTTTTAATATAACACTGGTTCTAATATTTATGTACAAAATGGGAAAACCTGGCAGCCCAAAATGAAAGTGGGGAGGGAGGTATGTAAAGCGAGCTGTAAAAGAAGAACTAAGAGTGTTTATTCCTTCTGCACTCACAAAGGTTTGGGTAATACTTTATATAGCCAATTTTGAGTTAGAATCTAAACTTTTCATATTTGGCAATAAAGAAAATTTCAGTAAAATGTGTAATATCTGCTACATTGTATTTAGTAGACCAGTAAACTCACCTATTAAACAATTGCAATGTTTATTCAATGATTTTAAAAACAAACGAGAATTTGTAATTTTTCAGGAATTCAATAATGTTGTCAGTTAATAAAACAACTCCTGCCCTTACACACATCTAACCTTAGCATGCCTTGTCAATTATTACCATAAACAGTGCCACGATGGCCAATGTTTAACTCCAAGTTATGTCAAAGCACTTTTCAGACTGATATAATTGGTGTTACATTTGCAAAGGACTACACTTAATGGTCCATTTCAGACATGGCCTCTCAGTTGCTGGTACAATCTAGTAATGAATGTAGAACAAACCAATGTCAAGTTTTTCTACTCGAAAAGTTGTAAAGACACAATTTCCCTAAGCTGTTCTTAGATTCGTCAAACGACTGTGCATTTGTAGCAACATTGATTCTCTTCTTTCCTCCTCATATTTTTCTGGTTAACAGTTTCTAATGTTCACATGACATTAGCTTAATCAGTAAAATTCTAGCAAAAGTGACCTAAGCAGCTTACTTTCTAGTCAGCCAGCTGTTATGATTATTTTTAACCAGCCTCCAGGTCAGCTCACTTAAACATTATTTAGTTAATCAACTAGTTTATCTATTCATTAAATATTTATTGAGGACTTAGTATGTGAAAGGTTCTACTTTGGGTACTGAAGATGCACAGTGAATAAAAGAGGCAAAATCCCCTTTCTTTATGAAGTCTTCCCATTCCAAGGGATGTGGAAAAACAATAAATATTGTGTATGTAGTATTACAAATGAGCATTTCCAAAATTCTTTGGAATATGCAAATTACAAACATAGGATAGAGAGTGTTGGCTGGGGAGGAGATTGTATGATGTCTATTAGAGCAACTGAGGAAAACATCCCTGAGAATGTAGCATTTTGGCAAAGACGTTACAAAAGTGAGGAAGTAAGCCATATGGAAATAGTGAGAGGAGCATTTCAGACAAAGGGAAGATCAAATGGGACACTCCCCGGGGCAGGAGAATGCCTAGGAAGTTTGTAGAAAAGCAAGAAGGCCAGCTTGCCTAAAACAGACTGAGATGAGAGGAGATTAGTAGGCCAGAAAGAGAAGAGAGAACAGATCTTGTGAGGTCTTCTAAGCCATAATAAAACCGTATTTGTTCTACTTTGTGGTAAGAAGCTACTTGAGAGTTTTTGTGAAGAAGTGACAGGATCTGACATAGTTAAGAACATCATGTCCAGGCTTGATGGCTCACACCTGTAACCCCAGCACTTTGGGAGGCCAAGGCAGATGGATCACCTGAGGTCAGGAGTTCAAGACCAGGCTGGCCAACTCGGTGAAATCCTGTCTCTACTAAAAATACAAAAATTAGCCAAGCATGGTGGCAGGCACCTGTAATCCCAGCTACTTGGGTGGCTGAGGTAGGAGAATTGCTTGAACCAGGAAGTGGTAGTTGCAGTGAGCCAAGATTACACCACTGCACTCTCCAGCCTGGGTGACAGAGGGAGACTGTGTCTCAAAACAAAACAAAAACAAAAACAAACATCATTCTGGTTGCTATACTGAGGATATATTGTAGTGGAAAAATAGAAGTCCCTGTTAAGAATCTATTGCAATAATTTTGGTAACATATGATGGTGGTTGGTGAGTAATTTAGGCAAAAAGTTATTAGTCAAGGTAGTAAAAAGTGTTACGGGTCCGTATATAGTTTGAAATTTGAGATTACTGGATTTACTGATACATTAGATATGGTAGATGAAAGAGAGAAGTAAAGTATATTTATAAGATTTCTGGTCTGAAAAAACCAAAAGGAAAGGGTTTTAACTTACTAATATAGGAAATATTTGGAGGGACCACAAAGGATAGAGAAGAGATGAGAAAAATGAGAGCCTAGTTTTGAGTTTATCTGCAGAAGTCTAGTGTATGTCCAATAATGATATGGATGTGATGTGACATGGGATTCTTTTTCTTTTGCTACTATTGCAACAATCTCTGCCCCAGCCAACTGATAGTCTCCTCTCAACTCAGTCTTTTCTAGGCACTCCGGCTTCCTTGCTTTTCCACAAACTTCCCAGGCATTCTCCTTTCTCAGGGGGCTTCCAACTTGACCTTCCCTTTGTCTAAAATGCACCTCTCACATTTTCCATGTGGCTTACTTCCTCACTTCCTTAAGGTCTTTGCTGAAATGCCACATTCTCTGTGATGTTTTGCTCAGCTGCTATATTAAATATCATAACAATCTCCTCCCCAGCCAACTGATATGGAGTTGGCAGTTAATTATAGGAGTTAAGGGGAAATATCTGGATGGAAAATACAAATTTCAGAGTTGTCAGTTTATGGATGATAATCTACGTGGATGTATAGAGAAGAGAAAGAGTTCTGAGGACTGAGTCTTAGGGCATCCCCAACATGTCAGGTCTAGAGAGTTGAAAAGAAATGGTCAGTAAACTGGGAAGTAAATCAAAAAATGTATTGTTCTGGAAGCCAAGTGAAGAAGGTAAAGGAGCAAGAAGTAATTAACTGTTATTAAATAATGTCATTAATTAACATTAATTAATGTCAAATGTCCATTACTTAAAGTAAAATGAGTAAATATTGACCATTGATTTAGCAATGTAATCAATATTTCCTTTCACTAGGGAGAAGAAGCAAATGGAGTAACTAAAGACTCAGAGAGCCTGCTGCCTCATTTTAAGTCCTCCTTATATTATCTCAACTTCTACTGTTTTCATGAACCTCTGAACTAATTTTGAAATTCTTCTCTATTTTATTTTATTTTGTTGTGTTTTATGCTCCAATAATCAGCATCTTACATCTGGGCAATACCTGATTTCATGTTGATATTTTCAATGTGATCTTTAATAAACTTATCTGAGAAAGCTAAGTCAACATTATTAACATTATTTTAGAAAACCCAGTTTGTATAAATAACTGTTTATTGTCATACTGCTGATTATTGGTGACCAAGTCTTCCTACCTCTTACAGACCAAACTGGCACCTTTAATTTCAATGAAGAGAGTAGCTTTAATTTCAATAAAGTAGAGGTGCTTCCTTGCTTGCTCTTTGGACCTTCCTTTATGCATGCCCACTTTTATTCATACCTTCTGTTTATTCACACTTAATTCCTTGAATCTTGGTCTTCAATCCTTTCGAACAGCTGCATGCCATGACCTTTAAAGACAAATATTGATAGGACTTCAGAGCTTCAGGGAATTTTGACTTATGTCAGCCTGTAAATCCAGAGGATAGTTTTCACATTTCCTGAACTCCAGCCACTTCTGAAGGATATAGTCCTTCTTACAAAGAAAAAAGCCAGGTGAATAGCCAAGACTGTGAAGTTGAATATATGTGCGCCCATTATCTTGTAACAAAGATGTAGATAAATGGTCCACCGTCGGAGTACTCAATGAATCTTATACACTATCAGAGTACAAGTTCTCTTTCTTCTCCTACAGATTCTTTTCAAGTTTTGCTTACTTCTACTCTTATGATCAAACATAAAAAGTCCCTAGAACCTTAGTGATCTAATAGACCATACTGCGATGTGTAGTCATCCATCTACAGCTTGACTTCCCAGTGATGACGATTCACTGCCACCAGTTCATGTGCATAAGAATGCAGTTGGACAAAAAAATCAATCACACATTTTAAGTGATAAGATATTACATGTACCGCATAAATATGTACAACTATAATGTACATATAAATTTTTTAAATCATGCACATGGTGGATTGTCTCCGTGTCAATTTTCTGGTTGAGATACTGTACAGAAGTTATGTAAGATGCAACCTCTGGGGTAAACTGAAGAGAATATGGAATCTCTGTATTAGTTCTTAAGACTACATGTGAATTTAAAATTATCACAAAATAAGCTATTTTAATTTTAAGTATATATTTTAAAAATTACACACATAAAATTGCACTCATGGTCAGATTTTGTATTCCATGACTGTCACACTGTCATGATGTACTAGAGGAAAACGATGTCTTCAGCAGAAACTATTAGGCTGGTCTTTGGAAGTGGCATGGGGAAGTCCCAGAAGTAAATGATAAATGAAAATCTGGAAAGAGAAAGGTAGTAATGAATATAAATTTTGATTTTAGCACCAAATATAATAGTGGTGTTTGCAGTATTATTGTGACTACAGGCTCCATCTCCACTCAGCTGCCATACTCCTAGTCAGCCAGCTGCTGCAGAATCATGCATTTTTTTGAACAAGAATTATTTAATCCATGTATCTAGTTGTTCATTATTCCAGTTTCTGAAGCAAAACCAAATATGCTGTCCGTATTTCCATTTTATCTCTTTTCTAGTCGTCTGGCCTCCCCTTCCTTTCCCAGAAATTCTTAAGATCATTGACTCTGCTGACGGAAGTCAGGCTTCTGAATGTCTAATAAATAAGTTCACCAGTGAAAAGCCTATTTTTCATTCTGTTTAATTACAGACTTCAGAGACACTCAAAATGGAGGGTGTCTTAGGGACAAATAATACTGTAGGCTTGGTTTAGTTTTCTCCTGTTGGCATTGGCACCAAGCCCTTCCTCTGCTTTGAAATTCATGGCTGTGACTGTGGCTGCATACTAAACAGACCGTGGTCACCTCACAGTCTGCTTTACCCATCCAGATGCAGCTCAACGAATCTGTATACTGTAATGGCCAACTCTGTGGAGTGGTTTAGGTAACTAACCCTGCTGGTTTGTTTCTAGCACAATCTATGTGTGTCATCATAAATGGGTTCATATATTTCAATTTGAATTGAATTTGGTGAACTACGCCGGAGCTTGAATTACAATATTTTCATTCTGCATTGTAGATCATGACCTTGAAGACGGGCCCTTAGAAGTGACTGTGTGTATAAAATAATTAGATGATATATAGACAGTGTAAAAAGTATCAAAAATATAAGAAAGTAACAGTGAAAAGTAAGTTTTCTTAGTTTCAAATTTCCCTTTTACAGAGCAACCACTGTTAGCAGTTTCATGCAGAGACATCCTATGCATATATAAATAGATATGCCTAAGTTTTGTGGATGGAGAAAATACTATAGCTCTACCTTCCTGTTTTTTTGCATACGAAGGTAACATGATGTGCCCAATATTCTGTGTTTTTGTTCCTTTTATTCAGTAACTATTAGAGACCTCTCTATATCAGCATCTGTGATCTGTCTCCACCTTTTAAAACAGATTCCTGGTATTCTGTTTAATGTATATAACCATTTTGCACTTAGTGTTTCAGAGTTTTGTGGACATTTGCTGTTTCTAATATTTTGTTAACACCAAAAATGCTTTGATGAACATTATTGCATATGATAATTTGTGCCATGTGTAAGGGTATTTGTAGGATACATTCGTTTATTTTACAAGAATACTCGATCTAAGGGTATATTTACTTTTTATGTTGATGCATATTGTTTTCCAAAGAAGCTGTAAAGTTTTCCCAACCATATATGAGAGTATTTGTTTCCCCATATTTATCCTTCCTCCCTATATTATCAGTTTTTGAACTTGCCAATCTGCTTATAATTCTAAAGTATGTTTATCTAATCATGAATAAGGTTAAGCATCTTAACAATCATTTGTTACATTCTTTCCACATAACCATTCAGCTCTTCATCGTTCCGTGAAAGATATCCTTCTTTCCTTCACTAGTTTAAAATGGCAGCTTAAATAAATTTGTTGATTTGAGCCTAATCTCTCCATTTCTGAACTCTCTATTCTTTTATGTGTATCTTACTATTTACATCTATCAGTACTAATTTTTGTACAATGTCATTGCTAAAGACATCTTGATATATAATAGTTCATTGCCTCTTCTTTTTTTTCAGAATTTCCCTAGATATTCTTGCCTTTTTGTCAGTTGTAGTGATGGAATTGTTTTATGAAATATACACTGAAATATACCTTGTATATCATAACAATGAGACAGGGAAAAATGTATATCTAAGGTTGGGTTAGCTCTGGAATGGAAAATGGTGTGTAGGAGAGAACAAAGTGCACCAACAAAGAAAAGAGAATTGAATAAATGTTCCAAATGTGAGATACTATTAGAAATCCAAAAGCTCCCTGAATAAAACATGCACTTGAATGTGGAAAGTTATTTAAGTAGCCAGCTAACTCTGTAAGTCAGCATTTATGACCCCTACTTTTAAAGACATTGACAAACAGTGCTAAAGTTCTGACCTTAAACTTAAATTCCTTGGGCTCTTAGTACCTGCAAGCATGCACCCAACATTCTTCCCCTAGCATGCACTTCACCAGTCACAAGAAGCCGTCATTAATCCATGTCCTGATAGGAAGCATAACTTATAGAGAAGCTAGTACATTCTGAGAAAGAAGAAAGTAAACACAGGCAGCAAACCATTACCCTAAGCTGATTGTCCTTTAAATATGTCAAGATCCAGACTTTTCAGTGTCACTTCAGTGATCTCAACAATAGGGATCTTGTGTTTGCTGCTATTCCAGGTAACTATCTCTCTTTCTGGAAAAAGGTTTTCAGAGGTCCTCTGAGTACTTGATTTGCTATAGATTTGTGTGTGAGCAACTGCGTCTACATTGAAAAGATTTCCTTCAAGTGTTACTAGCATTTTATGATTTATTGTATTCATTGGTCAAAAGGACCAAAAAATGTCCATGACATTAGTCTTATTTCTCCTTTAATTAGTTCTGTTGCTATTGAAAGAATGTGATTGCAAATTTAACCTTTGTTTAACTTTGCTTTGCTGTATTTTTTAAATTCAAAATGCTGTTGACACAGAACAAAAATGCTACGGCTGGATTAATTTAAGATGTGTATACTGTTGCCTGCAACCATACTTGATGCTTGACAGTTTTTCCATGCTGACTGATGTAGACAGAACCATTTTAGGATTTATTTCAGTTCCTCTGCTCCAGCATCCCTTTCTGACTAACACGTATCTCTGTATCTGTGTTACTTCAATGCAAGGTATCTGAAAGATTTAGATCTAAAGTATATTACAGCTTTGCCTACCTCTTCATAATAACTGGAAGTTTGACAGCTAATGTGTTGGTAGTGAGGTGCTAATAATGTAATACTGCGTACTATTTCTAGGGTACAACACACAGAAAAGACATGGAAGTGACTTGAAAATGAAATGCTGGCTTTATTTGTTTATCTGTTAAGTTGGATCCCAAATGATTTCATCTACTCATAAATAAACTTTCTTTAAGGACAAAATGTGAATGCTTATTTTTCTTTTACTTAGTATGCAAATCTATTTGCAGCATTCTAGCAAAAAAGAATGCAACTCATTTTCTGTGCTTAGAAATTGTTCATTACCATGCTCTCTAATGGCCAATTCGTGGCTCCATCTGCAACTCCACAAATCTCTTTGCCCAGATAAACTTGGTGGAGTAAATACAAGGTGCTGAAGAAGATGCATTTGGGATTAAGAGGGGGAAGACGCATCTCACACAGAATTCCCAAGTCAATCACTTACATTGTGTAACTTCTTACTTTTACTTTTATTTGTGTGTTATAGTCCAGGAAAATAAATACTTCAACTGACCTCATAAACTCAGTGTTTAGAGCTACAGATAATTGCCATTTGAAGCCATTCTCATTGCACAAGGAAGGAGTCCTGGTTCAAAGGGTCAAGCAAGCAAACAAACAATAAAACCTTGAGAAAGAAGTGCCTTTTTCCTTGTGATTTAGGGTTTGAGATGTTGTAACCTATGGCACTCAGCTCAGAAAACTAACAGCATTATTTTAGAATGCTTATAGAATCGAACTTTTCAAACAAAGCAACCATGATGATTACTTTTTTTCTCTTCTCTGATAAAGAGAAGACTGTAAATATCCACTGCAATGTCATGTGATCTTAAATGGACCTTAGCCTTAGATCAGGTTAAGGCCACCTTTTCATGCTTATATTTAATACTGATTACTAATAGGATTGACTTCTGTTTCCACTTATATACTTGGAACTTGTTTTTTTTTTTTTTGAGTGAAAATAATAATCACAAATAATGAACCTCTGTCCACTAGCTAAAACATGAAAACAAAAAATGTACGGTGAACAAAAACTCTTTAAAGCAAGCAAAATCTACTTCTAGAAAAAAACAGAAGTTGTTGTAAAATCCATTTATATTGCTATGTAAAAATGGAATCTGGTTCACAATATATACCTTCTGCCACTGCTGAGCTTAAGGATCCACGCAGAGATTTTTTTCAATTAAAATTCTGTGTACCGACAATAAACTCTGCTACTGAGCTTTTAATTAAAAAAGCAAACGAAATGATATAAACCCACATTGTCTCTAGGAGCTGCTTGTATTAAAGGATTAGACTGATGAGATGTTTGGATTTTATTGTTCTAAACATGTGTTTCAGTTGGTGCTCTCGGACCTACCATGTGAAGAAGATGAAATGTAAGTAAACAGTGAAACACTCCATGTTTTTATTTAGTATTTAAAAAATTCAAAGTATTAAAAAAAGGCTCAAGTCATTAGCAAAGGCCCAATTGAATTTCAACTGATCATTATAATTATGTAAGGAGAAAAGTAAACAGTTTGTAAATGCAGATGACTCATTTTTTTGAAAACGGAAAAGGTAATTTTCATCATGATCAGTTTCATTAAATAAATAAGGGGCCTGGCTGATTTGCAGATGTTTTTGCACACTGAATTTCTCTCCTGCAAGGTTTCAAAGTTACTTTTAAGTTCACAAAAGAATGACAATGTTATGTATGGGTGCATTCAAACTCAAAAGTCACAGTGACCAAGGGAGGCAGTTTTCTGTACAACTCATTTTAAAATACAGACAAACTAACCAAAATTCTAACCTGTACTCTGTGTATATTTCAAACTGCTTGTGATATGAATTATGTGAATAATTCACTTGATTTTTTTCACTTTTTGTGCTATAGACTTAATGGTTTTCAGAATTCTGATAAGGAGATGAAGAGACGGTGTCATTAATAATTGCACTGATAATTAATAGCTGTAATTTATTATGACTTAGTGCAAATATTAGAAAAGTGTTTCCACTCAGCACTGTCTTCTCCTGGTTGTAGCCCTTACTGTTAGCCAGCTGTTTTCAGTTTTCTTTCTTTCCTTCCTTCCTGCCCCAATCTCTCTCCTTCTCTCTCTCTTTTCTTTTCCTTCCTTCCTTCCTTCCTTCCTTCCTTCCTTCCTTCCTTCCTTCCTCCCTCCCTCCCTCCCTCCCTCCCTCCCTCCCTCCCTCCCTCTCTCTCTCTCTCTCTTTCTCTGTTTCCTTTCTTTCACTCTTCTTTTTTTGATGGAGTTTGCTCTTGTTTCCCAGGCTGGAGTGTGATCTCAGCTCACTGCAACTTCTGCCTCCCAGATTCAAGTGATTCTTCTGCCTCAGCCTTCGGAGTAGCTGGGACTACAGGTGCGCACCACCATGCCTGGCTATTTTTTATATTTTCAGTAGAAATGGGATTTCACCATGTTGGCCAGGCTGGTCTTGAACTCCCGACCTCAGGCATTCTGCCTGCCTTGGCCTCCCAAAGTGCTGGGATGACAGGGGTGAGCCACCACACCTAGCCACTGTTTTCATTTTTCACTGTCTGTTAACCTCAAAGCCATGCTCTCTCTATAGCAGGTAGCTATGATTGTATTGTATAGCAGAAGGGCATGCTGGATGAAATGTTTTCCGACACCCTGGGAGCAGTCACCTGTTTTTTGTGGATCATCTTATGGTTAATAACCTGCTTCTTAAATTTCTGCTGCTCTTTCAGCCTTTGCTTGGCTCTCCATTGCTATTTCTTTTTCTTTTTCTTTTTTTTTTTTTGAGAGGGAGTTTCGCTCTTGTTACCCAGGCTGGAGTGCAATGGTGCGGTCTCGGCTCACAGCAACCTCCGCCTCCTGGGTTCAGGCAATTCTCCTGCCTCAGCCTCCTGAGTAGCTGGGATTACAGGCACGCACCACCATGCCCAGCTAATTTTTTTTTTGTATTTTTAGTAGAGACAGGGTTTCACCATGTTGACCGGGATGGTCTCGATCTCTTGACCTTGTGATCCACCCACCTCGGCCTCCCAAAGTGCTGGGATTACAGGCGTGAGCCACCGCGCCCGGCCCATTGCTATTTCTTTACGTTAATTTTGGAACTGCTTTTTCACTCTGTCTTATACTGTTTGTGATGTAACACAGATTTTGTTTGTATGCTTATCTGACTAGATTTCATGCCTGCCCTCATTTTATCTCCTCATCTTCTGCCTTTGACCCAGAATAAAAAAATAAAGAAGTTCAGAACTGGAAAGGATCTTAAACGTTGAATCTAACTCTAATGAACATGACAGAAAAATATGGTATTAAGAAGGTTTTTATGCTGACCGTAGAGCTACTGAGGCTACTGCTCTCCCTTTTAAATGAAGGAATTGAAACTTAAGAGAAAGAGTAAATTAGTGGTAGGACTTCAACTGGTACTTAGGTATGACATTCTTTGGCTACATCATTTTGCATCTAAGGGACTGTAATGTTTATCATTATTTAATACAACTGCTTTTGGGTAAAAAAAAAAAACAAAATAAAAAACCCTCAAATGAAACGCAAATTGGCAGAAAATGAAAAAGAGAGTGTCTGGGAATGTAGGGTGGAAGTATAAGGTAAGTAAATGTATTGAAGATGGGAGCAATATATCAAATATTTTGTTATCACAAGACGGTGTCAGTGCGATGAATCTGTAAGAAAAGCCATGCTGTTTTCTGAGGAAGTAAAAAGCCCCCTCCAGCAAAATCCTTTCTCTAACTATATTTATACAAGGTATTTCAGTTTAGAATCATTTCTCTGATCTGAGATATTATCTCCTGTTAAAATATACTACCCAGCCAAGAGACGACATTCATTAATTTACCAGCACTGCTATAAGAGAGTAACACACGAAGTACAGAGTACAGTGAAAAGGATGATAAGGATGGTCTACTTCCAATGTCTTTTAGAAATGAGCAACACAAAAGGACGGTAACTTCTCCAAAGTTCACATGCAAAATGGACACAGAAAAGGGAGGTTTGGATCAGAATGGAAGGGAGTATAAAAGTAAAAACATGAAACATGGATTGCCTAGGTAGAAGCCATGTGGAGGAGGCACTAATTAGCTAGAAACAAAAGCTTTTTTTATTAATAAACCTCTATGTTCCAAGAATTGTGCAAAACAGTCTGCCTATAGTTTCCATTAAAAATAAAGAGGGTGGACCGGGTAAGGTGGCTCATGCCTGTAATTTCAGCACTTTCAGAAGTCAAGGTGGGCGGATCACTAGATCAGGAGTTTGAGATCAGCATGGCCAACATGGTGAAACCCCATCTCTACTGAAAATACTAAAATTAGCTAGGTACACCTGTAATCCTAGCTACTTAGGAGGCTGAGGCAGGAGAATCACTTGAACCCAAGAGGTGGAGGTTGCAGTAAGCTGAGATCATGTCACTGTACTCCAGCCTGGGCAACAGAGCAAAACTCCATCTCAAAAATAAATAAATAAATAAACTGCTCTATTTTTTATTCTATACTTAAATTTGTTTGCAAAACCAGGGTATGTTTTCCTTATCCAACCCAATGATTTTACTTTTATAACTGTATTTTTAATATGAACAAAGCATTGCTGTGCTTTGTATAAAATTTAAATATTATAAGTAATTCATTTTATGAAATAAAACATGACACAGCCCCTCTCATCACACCTCTGACTTACTCTGATTCTGATAAATAGCCAAGGATACTGATGTGCATCAATGTACAAACACAGATTAATTTGTGAAACATAAATGTGACTATACATATCAAAGATTCTGTAAATTAATTGCATTGGTAGATTTTTCTAATGATATACCTCATCTTATGTGGCTCGATAAAGTGAAATAGCTTACTCAAGAGTAGGAAAGTAAGTTAAAAGGCAGAGTCTGGATTTGGACCTGGGACTGACTCCCGAGTCCTGAATTTCAACCACAAAGCTATATTGCATATCCAACATTTACTCAATTATACATCTGAGTATACCTGATGTGAAATACCTGAGGGATACCTAGTGCATTCATTCTTCAAGATACTAAACAATTTGCTATCAGTTTCTGGGTGGCATGATTTGAGACTCATCCCTCCTTCAAATTACTGTAGCTGAATTACCCTTTGGCCTATGTTGAGGAATGACTTTTTAAAAAGAAAAAGCATTCATCAAATTTGTTATTGAATTCATTCTGAGAGTACTATGGAAAACGTTGTTCTTGATGGTTGACAGTGTTCTCTTTATGAAGCCTTATAGCTTGAATTTTTCTCTGGTTTCTATGCCAGGAATAGTTGTACATCTGGTGAGTAATGCTGTTCATTTTGTTAATTTTAGAGGATACTGTATAACCAATATTCTCTCTCATTATGTTAGCTACTAGAAAGCTTAAGTCAGATCTGCAGTTCATTTAGATTTTATATATGGTATTTACTATTTTCAGTTTACAAACTGATCTCACTATTGGCCTATTCTGTCTGTCTGATCCTCATCAGGCTCTAATTTTTATTTTATTTTTTCAATATTTCCTTAAAGCATTTGGAATGCAGGATGTTGGTAGCACTCAGGCAATACTACACACAGTAACATGAGGTTAGAGCTGGCTATTACTGTTCCCAGTTGCACCATTACATAGTGGTAAGAGACATGGACTCTGCAGCCAGGCCATTTGGGTTTAAAACCTTCTTCTACCACTTCCAGCTATGTTAACTTGGGCAAGTTACTTAATGTCTCTGTGACTGAGTTTTCTCAGTTGTAAAAGGAGAATTATATTAGTATGACCCTACCATATAGTGGTGTAAGTTTGACAGTCCGTTATTTCACATGAAATCATGCAACTGGTTTTAAAAGAGTGGCTGGCCTAGATAGTGCTGAGTGAAGTAACAGAGAAACCAATGGAGCAACTCTGTATATTTCTTCCTGAATTTATTAAGTTCATAAATGTATGGTTAATATAAGGTCCACAGATTCTTAGCACCGAGAGGAAGAATAAAGATCTATTCATCTAACCATTCGTGTTGTACAGAAATCATCTCCATGACACCAAAGTAACAAACAAACAAACAAAATGCCTTTCTGATAAGGACAGAAATTATCTCCTTCAACAACAAATTCTAGATAATTCTTATTCCAAATGTCTTTCTTACATGTTACAGTCAGCTTTCATTTCTTCCCGATGATTATATATTTTTTTCAGCATAATCATCCCAATTTGAACAATCCCTGAGGAATAACTTCATTTTCAAAAATATAACTTTCCTATACTGAATACCTTGAAAGTAGTATTTGAATAATTAGAATACTCTTATTTTTTAAGAACTCAGAAAGTTTCTGTTTAAAACTTGAATTTAAGTAAGAAATGGAGATACTAATTAGGGGAGGGGAGCATATGGAGCCAGAAGACACATGCTTCAGTGTAGGTCCCTAACTAGATAGTGACCTCCCTCTTCCTTTCTCCACCTTAACTCTCAGTGGTATACTGTATAAAATTGTAAGGGTGAAATAAATGATCTCAAAGGTGCCTGCAATTTGGAAATTACATAATTACTGCATTTCTCCAGCTGTTTCCTAGCAGTTTTATTGCTTATCGGAAGCTCCACCAGAGGGTGCACCAGCTCCTAAAGAAAAAGTTAAATAAGTCGGTTTGGAAAATTGTTAGCACAGGAAGAAAAAAATAGAATGCCTTAAAGATTAGATTTAAAAAACGAAATAAGGTGATTAATATTTAGAATTGACTTCAACTATAAGTATATGGGCTATTTTAAAATGGAAAAAAGAAAGAGAAGCAGGAGGAGGGAGATGAGATTATCCAAACTCTTGACCATCAGCTCAAATGTCACAACTGAAAAAAAAAACCTTGTGCTTTTTTAATTGGGCCAGGACACTAAGAGAATTTCACCACATCCGCCTCTTAAAACAACGTATTTTTAAGGTTTTGATATTTTTAATACAGTATTTTAAAGTTTTTTTTTAACTACAAAGTGATTCATGTACATTAAGTCAAACAACAAAAATATTAAAAGTATAAGTCCTTCATAACTCCATCTTCAAGAGAAGTGAGCACTTTACAAGTCTGGTATATATTTATGTCTAGTAGTAATTTTGGTGAAATCATTGTACTTGTGGAAAATAGTACATATAAAGTAGGATCTATACTATTTTACTTGACAAGACTTATTTATAAACATGTCTACATTATTTTTGATGATTGAACAATATTCCCTTGCAAGTATGTTCCATTAATTATTTTTCACATCTTTTATTGATGGTCATTTGTCTTAGGATGCTTTTTAAAGTCACACTTTAGTTGCCTTTTTCTCCCCCCAGCCATTTGTACCTGTGAATTTTGCTAAACACTCTGGGTGCTTAAAAGAACAAAGATAAAACAAACAAAAAACAGACAGGAAAAAAAAGAAGGAGGAGATATTTATATGTGGAGTGGGACGAATTAATCTGTAGGCTGGGTAACTGGTTCTTGTCTGAAATGTTAGTGATAAAATGTTTAAATTGACACTTCACATATGCTAAAAGTCATTTCTGATTGGTATGATGATGGGCATGACACCTGCTTCCTCATGGAAGCTAGAAGCAATACATGAACTGACATTTATGAATGTCTTCAAACTGAAATGAACTGAAGTATTTTAACAATGGCCGAAGAAGATATGATTTAGTATCCTGTCTTCTTAGAAGCGTATCTGACTGTGAATAACAGATTTCTACTTTTCAAGCTCAGAATACCTTAAAAGTATATTGAGGTATGAAGAAAGTCCATCAGCAAAGTTACATTTAGTGTGCCATGTTAGACATAGTGAAGGACTCTCTACACCTGCAGAGTTATACCTCCCAAAACTCACTTGTGAACTGTGTTTGTCTGTGATCTTTTAAAACCTGTCTCAGGAATGATTGAGTTGTGGCTAGACACACAAATGATTTGACCATTCTGACTGAAGGAATCAACTTCTTACTCCTTGGTAAATGGTAGGTATGGCCACATTCATTCATTTTCCCCCCAGCCTAATTTCTTCCCTCACCAATTGTATAACAAGAGTGCAACCAGTTGTCCAATGCCTCCCATTCTCTACCAAGGTATTCTTCCCTGGAAAATCTGAGTTTTAAGTGACTATAGGTCTCTAGATGAACAGTATAATGGTTACCTGCCTAACATCTAACACCTATGATTTGTTGTCCCTGAAGAGTTAGTGACTGCCTTTTCAATGCATAACAGTATTTGTAACTCTAGAATCAAACCCATTACAGTGCAATTATCTGTTTGTGTATCAGTCTGATAGTTTCACATTTACTTGTATTCCCAGTGCCTTGAATGGAGTGGGCATAAACATTTGCATAATTATGTTGGGTGCTGGGAGGCATGAGCTGGTATAGGAATATGTAGGTGATTTTTTTTGGAGAAACAAGTGTGATCAATACCAATTTTATTGGGTGAAAGAAATAGGCTTTGACTATCCAGAGTTCCAGGACTAACACTCTTTCTTTATCACCAGGTGTGTAAATTATAATGATCGACAACCTAATGACTGGTATATCTGGTAAGAATATCCTCCATTTGTTTTATATGACAGTTGTGGCATATACAAACCCTTTGTCCTAAATAATCTGAGATGGTACATGAAATCATACAGCTTAAGGGGTCATGCAAATCAATATAGAAATATCACTTTCAGATTGTTGGCTAGTGTTTACTTAAGCACTTGTGACAAAGGGACTCACTATTTTTAAGAATAAGAGTTTATTCTAGAGTCAAAACTCTTTATCAGCAAAATAATTGTTCTTTGTCTTGAAATTAGTTCTGGCCTTAAAAGCCATTCCAAATAAGCCTATCTCTTCTATGAGGTAATCCTTCGGAAATGTTAACCTCTTACATCTTGACATTTGTATATTCTCAACTTAACATTGTCAGTTGAATCAATTAGCGGGCTAGCTCCTCAAAGGCAGAGACCCTCTCTGTGTACTTTTGAATTCTTAACCCCAATATCTAAAGTGTGTGCAGTTGCTTAAATACTAACTGAATGGATGGATGGATGGATGGATAAAAGGAAGAATGGATGAATAAATTAAGACACTGTCTTTTAGAATAACCCTCTAATTCCCA
Source organism: Callithrix jacchus (assembly GCF_049354715.1). Taxonomy (NCBI): domain Eukaryota; kingdom Metazoa; phylum Chordata; class Mammalia; order Primates; family Cebidae; genus Callithrix; species Callithrix jacchus. The sequence goes on along the minus strand of NC_133516.1, from coordinate 19,385,646 downwards.
AGGAGAAAATGACTACTACCACCCAGAAAGATCAACCCTCTCTGAGGCCAAAGACTAATTTTGATTCAGTGGAAATGTATGGGTGGTGGTAGGAAATTGCTTAAGGAATTCATGTCCCAGATTGCTTGTGACCAGTATAGCTGAGTACTCATCCACTTCCAGGTAGTAATGGAAGCTCTTAACTTCCCCGTATGCTCTTCCTCATTCTTCCCTGGTAACTTTTGGAGTCAGGATTCTGCTGCTGGTTTTTGTGACAACTCTTCTCTGTGGAGCAGTGGTCCTCTGCCTCCAGTGCTGGCTGAGGAGACCCCGAATTGATTCGCACAGGTGCACCATGGCCGTTTTTGCTGTTGGAGACTTGGACTCCATTTATGGTGAGTTGCCTACACACTTTGGACTCCTTTTAGAAACTTAGTGGTTTTGTAGTGAATTTAGAAACTATTCTCCCAAAAGCAGATTTGTGAACTTGGAAAAAAATATGGCTTATTGGAGACAGAAAGACCTGCATTGAGGAGAGTTTAAGGGAGAAAATTTCAAAAGAAAGACACTCTCAGAAGAAAGAAAACGTGTCTAGGGAACTGACCCACAGTTGAGTATAGGGACAGCAACTAAATATTTTGTGTTCAACAAGCAGAAGAGAAGAGAAGGGCTGGACAGTCCAGGTGAATGGTAGGGTTCACGGTACTGAAAAGCATCTCTGAGCTTTTATTATCAACCTATCTTAACTTGTATTTGTAATTTCATTTATTGAGCTTCCTATGCTTTACTGAACTCCTCTGAAGTAACACTGAACAAAACTTTCCAGACTGTTTGTGGTCAGTGCAGAATCTGAAGTTCCGTGGAATGGTCAGGAGAATGTCAATTTTCATGCCCCTTCATCTCAGCATCCTGATCCTTTCAGCGCCCAACCCCTCTCCCAAAACCATGCCCTTTCCTTCATTTTCCAGTTTGCATAAGGAAATAAAGAATGGAGAAAATTAAGGGCTTAGAGTTATTTATAGCTGCCAGTCTCAGCTCTGAGTAGAAAAAAAACCCAGCAACTTACTGATTTCTGGGAGGCCATAACTGATAGCTGTTTCTTCATCTTAAGAATTGTCCCAACCAGGGACTGTTGTGAGACTTTATTTTAAGGGACTGCATTCCACACTACAGTTACTTCAAGAGTACTTAACAGAGATAATAATTAAAGCCATCTTTCAGAAACTTGAGCCACCATGAAATTTTCAATAGATGGAGCAAGGTGTGCCCTGAGAAAAACTAACAGCTAGATGAAAAGTGGGGTAAAAATAAACAAAAATGTACTAACATCAAACTCAGTTTTCTAACATAATGATTATGTTCACTTCCGCCTTTTTTTCTCCTTCAGAAGTTATTACTAAACAGAGGCAAACATTACCAGTTCGGAAAATGGTTATTTTAGAAAGGATAATTAAACTCTCTAATAACAATAAGTTCTTTCTCCTAAAATCAAAAGCCCTTTCCACGGGGCATAGAGGGAAATAGGGTTATTGATCTTTTAGCAAAATATGTTAGTCAAAGGAGTCAACATGGTAACATTGGACTATTTTTCTTTATTTACCTAGAGGTATTTAATAAGTAAATGCAATTATGCTTTTTAATCTGAACTTAAGTTTCTAAAAAGAAAAATGCAGGCTAGTATTTTCAGCTCTTCTCTCACTTTGAGAAAGACCTTTTATCTTGAATCTTAAAAGAAGTTACTTTTAAAGTATATTATTAAGCTAGTCAGTTTTCCTGTTATAATTTTTAAAGCAGTTTATGTGCCATGGTTATATACTTCTTTGTCTGTTGCTTTTATATTTCTTGCGTTGTAGTTTCCAGATTGAAAAAAAAAAAAAAACCTTGGGTATTAATTGCATTTAAAAAACATACGGTCACAATTTGTTTTACATTTGTCAAATACTAAGTAGTCATTTGAAAATTTTCAGATATTATCTCTAATTCCTAAATATCAACTTGGAAAAGTGACTGTTATTTATCTGAGAGGATGTTATTTACTTCTCTCACTCTCAAGGATAAACATACATGCATATATGTTTACTGTAAGTCAACAAATCGAATTTAAATTCTCCAGAACTGGCGATAGGGAACCAGTGAAAATGTGGGCTGGTCACTCACAGCCCAGCCCAGCCCTAGAGAGTAAGAGGTGCTCACTATTTGAACATCTAGATGTTTCTTTAGAGCAGCTCTGCAGTGGTAGGGCTTGTGCTCCAGGATCTTCATGCCCATCCTCACTCTAGCCTTTTCTCTCAATTCCACTGATTTAACTTCCAGATCTTATTTTGCTCAAGAAACATTTAAACCCTTCCATCCTTAGTTGCATTGCAAATCTCTCCACTATTGATTCCCATTAATTGCTCCGCCCTATTCATCTTTTCTTGTGCCTACACTGAATTGAGCATTACGTTTGTCCACCTACTGCCCATCTTCCATCATGTCCCGGAGATGCTCAGGATGTCAGGACAAGCAGGGAACAGCTATTCAGACAGTCTTTGATGTGGATGTGGTGTCCAGCGCTATGCTTTTTGGAAATCCTGTTTCTCCTCTCCAAAACAAAACACAAAAGAATAATTTAGGAAGAGGTGATCTCCCATCTCTAGTGGCTTCTTACCTAGTAATTTCTGGAAGTAAATTTCAGACAGTCAATATTTCAAGACAGTCTGAAAGCTAAACTTACATTCCCCATTAGGTCCTCATTATACTTTCACTTCTCCAGAGAAATGATTCTTTCTACTTAATATTTCTATAAAAAGAAACTGCTCTCCTAAAGAAATTAGAGAACTGCTTACTTTTATGGCTACAGAAGGCGATGAAGCTCAAAACCACAGCATCTACCTCCACAGCTCCCACAGAGTATGTGCTCACAGCTAAGGATTAAATCCAGCTGTCCCAGGATTCATATGCCCACATCAAGGTTACCGGACTGAGCTTCTGAAATTCCCTCACAGTCGCTGTTCGGAACAGAAAGAGAAAAATGAGAAATCTCTGGAATGACACTGGCGACATGTTAGAATATAAAATAAAGTTTCTGGACTCCCTGCCATTTCTTGAGCAAAAAGGAGAAGATAGGATACTACCCCCTGAATACAGAATGTGGGAAATGGGTCATTTGAAATATTTTAATGGAGAGACTAGATTTGAGATATTAACCTTGGGTTCCTCCCAGAACTTAATTTTAAAATTTTTTTCCCCAAAACTTACTTTACTTAATTATCACCATTTATTGAATATATGCCCACATAATTAAAATAACTCTGCTCTTCTGACCTATGGGGCAGAGGTTTGACTCTCAGGATCTTCTGGAAGCAGCCCTCAACTGAGAAGAACTAAGAGGAAACTTCTGATTGAGAAACTTGGGTGGGAAAATTACACTATTGTTAAAATATATAAAATAGAAAATTTCTTTCAGTTGGACCTACTGACACTATTACATGGTGCAGGTTGCCAGTTGTTCTGATTAGAAATATTAAACAGAAGCCGGGCGCCGTGGCTCACACCTGTAATCCCAGCACTTTGGGAGGCCAAGGCAGGCAGATCACGAGGTCAAGAGATCGAGACCATCTGGCCAACATGGTGAAACCCCGTCTCTACTAAAAATACAAAAGGCAGGTGTGGTGGCACACACCTGTAGTCCCAGCTACTCGGGAGGCTGAGGCAGAAGGATCACTTGAACCCAGGAGGCAGAGGTTGCAGTGAGCTGAGGTTGCACCACTGCACTCCAGCCTGGAGACAGAGCAAGACTCTGTCTCAAAAAAAAAGAAAGAAAGAAAGAAAAGAAAAGAAATACTAAACAGAAAAAATAAATACAAACACTGGGCTTGGATCCTTATAAAAGGTTTAAGGAAGGTGTTCCCAGTACCTTCCCAATGTCTGATGAGATTTCCTATCTGGGAGAGGTCCTTGGAGCTCAGTCAAATACCACAGACCCCATTAGCATTTCCTGGGCCAATGTTCCTGTGTTTTCACAGTACTCTGCTGATTCAGTCTTTAGATAACTGGTCTTCCTTCCACTTCATAGGATCTGTGCCCCTGAATTGTGGTTCCCAGACTCAGGAGCTTCTCAGAAGTTGTTGGATTCAGTAGAAGAGATCCTGGCACTTATGTGCTCAGTGATCACTCTCTATGTGCATAATATGTTAGGAAGCTCTTCACCTTTCAGAAAGGGAAAAACATTTCCTCTGATGCCCCCTATCGTGGGCTGAGTTGTGTCCCACCCAATTTCACATGTTCAAATTCTAACCCCAGTATCTCAGATTATGACTATATTTGAAGATAGGGTCTATAAAAAGACAAAGACAATGAAATTAAAATGAAGTAATTGAGATGAACCTTAATTCAATATGACCGTCATTCTTATCAAAAGATATTAGCACACAGACAGACAGGCACAAAGTAAAGACCATATCGAAGCACAAGGAGAAGGTGGCCATCTGCAGTCCACGGAGAGAAGCCTCAGAAGAAACCTACCATGTTGAAAACTTGATCATGGATGCCTAGTCTCCAAAATTGTGAGAAAATACATTTCTGTTATTTAAATGATCCAGTCTGCGGTACTTTGTTATGACAACTCTGGTAAATTAATGCAACTCTCTCTTGGGGAGTGAGAAGGAAGAAGAGGTATGGTCAGAGAAAGAAGAAGAAGATCAGAAGTCAAAAAGGCAGAAAAGGAGAAGATGTGGAGCAAGAGAAAGAGGAAGAAGAGAAGAAACAGTTTAAAATTCGCAATATTTTAAGAACTAAAATTTAACCTACTTACCTTAATCAAACTCTAAATTCTTTTTTTTTTTTTGTCTTCAGGTCCACTTCCTCTTCCTGGTGTCAGCTCCAGAATCTCCTCATTTCCCTTATTCCCTTATTATGCTGCCCTGAACTTCACTCATTTCTGGATGCAGTTCTCCTTTACCATCTCTGCTACAACCCATAAAGTGTCTACTCAATGCCCTTATGTCTTTTCGAATGGCATCGTTTATGCTATAGTTTCTCAGACCTTCTTACTTCCTTCCCTGAACCATAAAAGATAAATAATTCTAGTATTATGTGGGTGTGTTTTGTTCAGCACCTGTGTTGGGGTAATTTTTTTTTCATTTGTTTCAATGTTTTCTTTTCTTTTCTTTTTTTTTTTTGAGACTGAGTTTCGCTCTTGTTACTCAGGCTGGAGTGCAATGGCACAATCTCGGCTCACCGCAACCTCCACCTCCTGGGTTCAGGCAATTCTCCTGCCTCAGCCCCCTGAGTAGGTGGGATTACAGGCACACGCCACCATGCCCAGCTAATTTTTTGTATTTTTAGTAGAGACGGGGTTTCACCATGTTGACCAGGATGGTCTCGATCTCTTGACCTCGTGATCCACCGGCCTCGGCCTCCCAAAGTGCTGGGATTACAGGCTTGAGCCACTGCGCACAGCCTACAATATTTTCTTATCTCAGTGTATTAGTCTATTTTCATGCTGCTGCTGAAGACATACCCCAGACTGGGCAATTTACAAAAGAAAGAGGTTTAATGGACTTACAGTTCCACATGGCTGGGAAAGCCTCATAATCATGATGGAAGGCAAGGAGGAGCAAGTCACTTCTTGCATGGCAGCAGGCAAAGAGAAAGTAAGGAAGACACAAAAGCAGCACCCCCTGATTAAACCATCAGATCTCATGAGACTTATTCACTACCACAAGAACAGTGTTGGGGGAAACCACCCTGTGATTCAATTATCTCCAATCAGGTCCATTCCACAACACATGGGAATTATGGGAGCACAATTCAAGATGAGATTTGGGTGGGGAATATAGCCAAACCATATCCTTCAGTATCTTACCTAATTTAATAATGCCTTCAGAATATCTCCTAAGTGATAAGACAACTGAAAACACAGAATATTTCCTGTATTAATCCATCTTACATTACTATAAAGAAATACCTGAGACTGGGTAATTTATATTTAAAAAAGAGGCTTAACTTGGCTCATGGTTCTGCATGCTGTGTGGGAAACACAGTGCTTTCCTTTCATCTGCTTGGCTTCTGGGGAAACCTCAGGAAACTTACAATCATGGCCGAAGGCAAAGAGGGAGCAAGCACTTTACATGGCTGGGTCAGGAGGAAGACGGGGGGGGGGGGGGGGGGGGGGCGGGGGGGAGGTGCTACACATTTTTAAACAACCAAATCTCATGGGAACTCACTATCACAAGAACAGCACCAAGGGCATGGGGTTAAATCATTCGTGATAAACCACTCCCATGATCCAGTCAACTCCCACCAGGCCCCACCTCCAACACTAGGAATTACAATTCAACATTCGATTTGGGCAGGGACACAGATCCAAACCGTATTAACCTGCAGCCAGATTTCCCCCTTTCTCAAATGTGGAAATGGGAAGTGAAAACACACATTGAGGCACAGATGGTGAGTTTTTAAAAGGAATGTATGCAAATTTTTAGTGAAGGTTGAGAGAGAAGAAGATAAATATCATTAAAATCCTCACATGACCAGCTGCATCCCAAATCTCTATTGTTTGTGATCATTGCTCAGCAGTTCATAAATCCAAGGACTGCAAGTATGACAGGTAAAACAGATACTAAAAATAGTTTTTTAAAAAAGATAAGGATTTTGGTTTTGTTGATTATGTTGTTTTTTAAATTTGTGTTTGAAAAATAGGTAATGTCAAAGGGATTTCAGAGTTTATTAAAAATGAAACATTTTTATTTTAATTTACTAAAAATAAGAATGACAATAGGTTTTATTAAAAATAAAGTTGTGATGCTGAATAAAAGCACATCTTAATGAGGAAGCAAGACATTTAAAGATGATTAATGGAAAATATTTGGAGTTTTGGAGGTGAGAAAAGGACAAATAGAGCTTGAGGCAGAAAAACAATGGACTTTACATTAGAAAACAGAGAATTTGAGACCACAGGAGAAGGACCTCCACAATCTTTTGTCCATGTTTTTAATGAAACATAATCAATTACATAACATTTAAATAAGGGTCCCTTTGCCTTTATGCCACGAGGTCTGTGGACTGGAGCTGGGTTTTCTCAAGCTTGACAAAGCTTCCTAATGAGCTTTCCTGATGTGATCGCAAGATGAAGGACCAGAGGACACCCCTCCTAGGGATACTCATCTTGGCTTAGCTTCATATTGGGGCTGATTGCTCGATAATGCTGCCCTTCAATGATACAACCTCCTTGACCCCATTTCTCCTGCAATTTTAGGGATAATCTTCCCTCTTTCTAATTCAGGGAAAATAGAAACACCAGCATTGCAGCGGTGTTTATATATGAGTGCTCTGAGCTGGGGAGAAAAAGAGCTGCAGAGAGGTGAACAAGAAGCAGAGTCTTACAGGCTCTGTTCTCTTCTCTCTCCAAGTATTCCAGGATTCTTTCATTTTATGACTTTTTTAGAAATGCCATTTCCCTCTGTTTCATGTTTTATGTGTAAATATTGTGTTACTTATTTTTGGTAATAAAATAGGAAGTATTTCATTCACAGATTCTCATGAAAAGACATGATAATAGCAACGGCTCATATTCATTGAGCATTTCCCAAGAGCCATGCCCTGTGCTAACACTTGCCATCCCTAATCTCATTTATTCTTTCTTAACACTCTATGAAAGTTCACTATCATTCTGACCACTCTACAAGTGAGGGAACAAAGGCACTTAGAGATTAAGCAGCATAGTAAGTAGATGGTAAAACTGTGACTCAAATTCAGTCTTTCTGGCCACTCCCATAGAAGAAAAAGGATTGAGGTAAAGGGAAGAGAAGAAATAAGTAGACAGAACATGTAGAAAGAGGTGAAGTCTATTTGAGTGATTCTTAAAAACATAGGAAATCTCAACTCTGGCTATAAAACCTAAGCAGTAAGTTTATTGGTTATACAATACTGAACAATGAATTTGAACATCTTAGACAGCAGTTCTGTAAAATCTATAAAATTTTTGCTGACATTTTAAATTCAGTTCTCTCAGTTTCTTAATTTGTCAAAAGATAAAAATGCCTCCTCTCCCCAGCATCTGATCAATTGATATTATATGTAAACATGCTCTGAAAAAAATTGAAAACTGATAGAACATATATTTGGTTTTCAAAACTTCCTGAGCATATTGGCTTAGTTATGTTTTCCAAATGCCTTGTGGTTTTAATAACAAGTTCAAGATCAGCAGAAAATTTGTAGTAAGAGAATAATGAACGTTTTCTAAGAAAGCAACTTTAAAGATTCTATCACTAGGAACACAGTATTGACAGAGGTAGTAGAAATAAATTGGAGCTGGTACAAATAATAGATGTGTCAAGTCAGTTTGGTTGAACATGTCTAAGCAGAAGGATATTTAAGTTACTTTGACATTGTACTAAATACACTAGAAGCAGTTCACCAAGAAAATAGCCATCATTCAGTACAAGTATTGACAATGGAGGAAATTACTGGGACAAGTATAGTTAACCTGTGTTAGCTCTGATTGATCAAGTCCCACAGACTTATCTGACATCAACCCAAACTTACACACTGCAAAGGGCTCTGGCTCCATGATACTTATCACATAATAACTTCAATATTATAATTAATAATGATCATGTTTAAATCATTATTTAACCTTGAAAAGAGGATGGATTGAAAAACAATATTGTAAATGAAAGAAGATGCATGTATGTTCCTAGGATGAGTACAGTCTTTACATGTTGTCATAATAATAGTAAACCCTGATGTATGACCACTGTATGCCAGGTCTTGTTTTAAGTACATCATGCTCATTAGGCTTTGCTTTTATAGAGGTAGATACTAGTAGTATACCTTAATTAACTAAGAGAAAATTGAGGTAAAGAAATATTATGTAATAGCCTAAAAATAGACTAATTACATAGATAATGCTAGGAAAAGTGCTAAACCATCGGTGAGACATATATTCTAAATATGATCCCACACTTTACATATTTGAATTATTAGTCTTTGCTCTGTACGGTGAAAAAGAAATAAGACAAACACAAATGTATGAAAATCCGTTATTGTAAATTAACATTATTCGCTTCAAAGCAATCATTCTGAGTCACCTCCCTACGGATCCTAGGGAAGCAGCTAATATGCAACTACTTTTTGAATTCTTTTGATCATTGTGGCATGTTCTTTGTAATATTCCTAATGGTATCCAATCTTACTCCTTTAAGAAAGGTCAGCAAACTTTTTCAATGAACAGCCGGATAGAAAATATTTTTGGCTTTGCAAAACATGGGGTCTATGTGGGGACTATTCACCTCTGCTGGTAGTGTACAGCAGCCATAGACAACAGGTAAATGTATGGATATGACTGTGTTTCATAAATTCAGTATACAAAATCATCCAGAGGTCAGATTTAGTTCAAGGGACTTGTTTCTTTTTAAAGATGAATTTTTGATGCCTGCTATGGTTTTGGCAAAAAACAGTCAAAATCATTTAAAGGTAGGTAAAGATCCAGGTGAATATACGTATTCTTTACATATAAGCATATATGTGTGTGTGTGTGTGTGTGTGTGTGTGTGTATGTGACCACCTTTCTATATATAGCCATATATTAATATAAAGGTGGTTATAAAATACCACTATTTTGGGGGTGGTGACTCAATCCCATTCTTTAAAGGATATACTAATAGTCAATTTCCAAAAGAGCCATTAAAATAAGTGCATAGTCTTTCAAGGTTACCAGTTAGTGGAAGAAAAGTTCAGTTTGTAATATTTAGTGGTCTGTATGATGCATAATCTAGAAGTCAAAATTTGGTTTCAAAGTATTTTAAAAAAATATTTTAAAATGTATTATCTTTATTGTGTGTGTATACTTTAAATGCACACTTTTCACCACTGAACTTAAAATTTTTTACTATTTACTAGAGATAATTATTAATTTGTATTGAAATTTGCAAGCATAAATGTAAAATAATAAAATTTTGAAAGTGATATTTTAATGTTTATAATGCAACTTAGATTTCCCATGATGGGAGCATTAGCTGAAATGCCATTAGTGTTTAGAGGACTCCTGTCTTGTGATCCACAAAAGAGGATATTCCTTCTAGTTTCAGCTGCTACACTGTAAATACTGCTTGATGGGTTAGATAATGATGATATCATCAGTTCATGCAACCAATTCTTTTTGTTTGTTATGTTACTAAACTTTTACTGAAAAGAACAAGGCGGTTGTAAATTTTTTCTCATGGATACAAATAATTTTCTGTTGCTTCAGTGATCCAAGAAATGACATGTTTTTTCAGGCAGTTCATGTACTTATGTTTAATGCTCACTAGAAAGATTACAAATCTTCATCTTTCTTTCCAGGGACAGAAGCAGCTGTGAGTCCAACTGTTGGAATTCACCTTCAGACTCAAACCCCTGACCTGTATCCTGTTCCATATGAAGAAATTTTAGGCTCCCCACCTCCAAATGAAGCTATTATAAAAACAAGCTGATTTGAGGTCTGGATTATCAATTTAAAGTATTAAAGACATCTGTAATTCCAAAACATCAAATTTAGGAATAGTTATTTCAGTTAGTGGAAATGTCCAGAAATCTATTCGTATAGTCTGAGGAAGGACAAATAGACAAAAATAACAAAATGGATGCCTGGAAACATTTGGGTCATGGAGATGTCTAAATAGTAAATTAGTGGACTCTTGGTGTGTCACTGCTGTGTCATACTTTTATGCTACACCGCTGAATTAATGCTTTCTGCTAGAACCTAAATAAACAATTATTAGGTGCTGGAAGTTTCCTCTATGACATTTAGGACTCCACTGCAGTATACATCATACCAGTTTCTGCTTTAAACTCTTTCCTAGTGTGGAGTCCATAAAAATGATTGTAATTTAACAATAGCCCAAGCAGAGAATCAACATGTCCAGAACCAGAACCAGAAAGGTAATATTTTAATTATGGTGAGTGAGGGAAGAGAGTAGGTAAAAGAAAAGTTTGGAGTTGAAGGATATAGGATAAATGAAGAGGAAAAGAAAAGATTACAAGTCTTAGTCCAAGAGACTTTATGCCTCAACCTTAGGCGGAAGAAATTGTAGATAGAAGGTGAAGGAAATTGCTGAGGATATGGAGCATGTGTAATGCCAATGGGGCGAGGAGGAAGAAGTAAGTTCCTATTTTACAGGAATTAGTGTGGACTCCATAGCCACAAGGCTTCTCTGGAGCTGCAAGGCTTAGCATTTACTGGAGCACTATGCTAAGAACCTTTGGCACAGATACCACTGTTCTCATGACGACTGCATATATCTTCAAGTGGCATTTTGGCAGTGGCCATCAGCAGAGGGCCAGAAAAAAACATCTATTGTGGATGTTAATGAGCTTCAGCTGACAAACTTGTTGGAAAAAAAACAATAAACATCAATAGATATCTAAAATGTAGCTTCACCAAACTTATTTCCTAATGTTCTTTTTGCAAAAATGTCTATCCAAACCTCCCTCATCTCAGTTAACTGCAACTGTTGCTCAGGCAGAAAAATACTTGGAGCCATAGAAGCTAAAGTAATCATTTTAAATAAACTATTTTTAGACCAGTTTTAGGTCCACAGGAATACTGAGCAGAAGGTACAGAAATTTCTCATATACACTCTGCTTTGACACTTATGTAACCTCCCCCTTAACAACATTTCTCATCAGAGTAGTACGCTTCTTACAAGAAGTGTTGATCAGCCTATACTGACATAATTAACATCCAAAGTTCATAGTTTATATTATGATTTACTCTTGGTGTTGTACATTCTGCAGGTCTGACAAATTTAGAATGACATGTACCTACCATGATAGCATCACACAGAGTAATTGCACTGCCCCTGAAAGTCCTCAGTGCTCTGCCTATCTATCCATTCTTCCTTCCCCTCTAAATCCAAAAACACACTTACCTTTCTATTTTCCCCATAGCGTTGCTTTTTTAGACTGCCATATACTTGGAATCATAGAGTAGGTAGCCTTTTCAGGTTAGCTTCTTTAACTTAGTAATATGTACATAAGTTTCCTCTACATCTTTTCATGGTGATAGCTCATTTCTTTTCAGGGCTAAATAAAATCCATTGCCTGGTATACTAAAGTTTATTTATGCCTTCACCTGCTGAAGGACACCTTGGTTGCTTCCAAGTTTTGGCAATTCTGCATAAAGCTACTGTTAATATGCACATACAAGGTTTTGTGGAGACATAAGTTTTTAACTCCTTTGGGTAAATACCAAGAGCATGTTTGTTGGATTGTATGTTTAGTTTTGTAGCAAAACTACTGACCTATCTTCCAAAGCATCTGTACCATTTTGGACTTCTAGCAGCAATGAATGAAGATTTCCTGTTGCTCCACATCCTCACCAGCATTCGGTGTTGTCAGTCTTCTAAATTTTGGCCATCTTAATAGGTGTGCAGTAGTATCCCATTGTTGTTTTAATTTGCAATTCCTTAATGGTATATGATGTAAAGCACCTTTGGTTATATGGAGTAATCTTTTTACAACATAAGGAGCATCATGTACCTTAACTAAACTCTAACCGAGGGACTCCGTCTCAGTAAAAAAACAAATGTCAAGTTCCTAGACAACAGCTCTATAGGATCTGTATTCCTTCACCATCTCCATTCTTCTCTTTCCCTTTTACTCATTTGCTCCAAAAACACTGTCCTCAAACCTATCAGGTACTAACCTACCCCCACCTTGCAGTTCTTTTTGTCCTCAACATTATTCCCCCAGATATCAACATTGCTTCATCAACTCACCTACTTTAATTTTTCTTCAAAAGTCACCTTCTCAATGAGGCCCACACTGACTATTCCACTTTAAATTGCGGCCCTTCTCAACTCTGACACTCCCAAACTCCTTATACTAGAAACACTTTTTATTTTTCCATAGCATTTACCATCTTCTACTATGCTAGATAGCTGAATTGTATTGGTAGTCTGGTGCATTTCTTCCAGGGCTAAAAATCCACAAGTGAAGGAAATCATTGCCTTATATACTGATTTATACCCAAGTGACTAAAAACACCTTGCCTTGTACTAAAGCTAAGTTTTAAAGTAATGTTTCCTGGTTCTGGAAACTCCCAAAAATCTGGATGAGGATTTAATGGGCATAAGGCCTTATGAAAGTGAGGGTGAGTAAAAGCCAGAGACAGCTGACTTGGTGCTGTTAACGTAATCTCACTTATTTCCACCGATGAAAAATATCTGAAGAAGCTTTTGTTTGTGTACTGCAATAATTCCTGGTGTGTGTAGAGCTTTACAGTGAACAAACTGCTTTCATATACGCTGTCAGATTTTATCCTAATAACAATTTTGTCACCTGGCTACTCCTAACTTCAAGTTAAACATGGTAGAATGAAGACATCTACTCTCTTCAGAAACCTGCTAAGATTATAGTAAAGGAATTAAAATGTTTTTTAATTCACAAAGACAGAGGGAAGAAGATGACAGTAAGAAGAAAGTTAATCATAAGATTTTAGTACTTGGAAAGGTGAATGAGATGAACACAGATGGTTGTCATGACTGTCTGAGCTTTTAAGTTTCTCTACTTTGCTAAGTGTCAGGGAAGAAATAGAATGGTTAAACTAATATTTGCTATGGCAATCAAGAAATGTCCAAGAATTAGAGGCAAAAGAAGTGAAGAGAATTCTGAAAATGATAATGAAGTTAATCTATAAGAAGATAGCATTGCAGCAGCCCAAAAAGAGCCAGTTTCAATCAGAACATGATAGCAATGAACTACAGGAAATAAGAGGAATGATTAAAGAAAAATATGTAATGTAACTATAATGTTAAATTAGTAGTAAGTAGAAAACAGAGGAAGTGAAAAAAACAAAACATTTATTAATCCATGAACAACAAAATTTGAAATAACTATAAAATGGCTAAGCTATGAAAATTTCAAATAATTAGTACTGTTAAAAATGGTTAAGCTATGAATAATGTAAATAATTATTATTTAAATTAATTAAAATTTTAATAATTTTAAATGTGTATTATTGATATTAACAAGATAGGCAGAGAGAAAAGGTTTGTGAAAGAAGGTGGCAGGATATGGTAAGAAACCTAAATGCTAATCTCAGATTGTGGAAATTTAATTATTTAAAGGAAAAAACAACTGTTGCTAAAATGCATCATTTCAGAATTAGATCATAAATATTTGTAACAAAATACTAAATTAGTTGAAAATTGTTGTCTCAAGAAATTGGACATGGAGGTAATGTTGTGGGCTAAGATACAGCAGAAAGTGCTGATTTCTATTATGATCCTATAGCACTGCCTGACTTTTAAAATTAACTTCATTTATTATTTTAATATAAAGAAATATAAAACAGGTATATGACTTGGCAGAGGTATAGCTTGTAATTGCAAGCCAACAATGGAAGTCATAGTATAAAGAAGTAAAAAATGTTAAACATAATACCTTCAAGTTAATGGGGCTACAGGTGATTTTATTTTTTGTATGTTTCTCAATTTTCCAATTGTTCAATAACGTGTATATGTACTTTTATAGTTGAAAAGCTCGCAACCCTCTGTTTTAAGAAAAATAGACACACATGCATATATATAATTTTCTTTTTTGAGATGGAGTTTTATGTGTGTATATACATGCATATATATATAAAACTCCGTCTCAAAAAAGAAAAAAGAAAGCACACACACATATGTGTGTATATATATACATGTATATACATATACACATACATGTATATATATGTATATATATGTGCTCTTGTTGCCCAGGCTGGAGTGCAATGGGGCCATCTCAGCTCAACACAACCTCTTCCTCCCAAGTTAAAGCTATTCTCCTGCCTCAGCTTCCCGAGTAGCTGGGATTACAGGCATGCACCACCACACCCAACTAATTTTTAGTAGAGATGATCTTTCACCATGTTGGCCAGGCTTGTCTGGAACTCCTGACTTCAGGTGATCCACCCATCTCGGCCTCCCTGGAATTGCAGATGTCAGCCACAGCACCCTACCAAAAATGTTTATTTTTTAAATAAAGGTTGCTTTTTTCTTTTTTACTAATGAGTGTAGCAGTTTCTTTGAGCATCCACCAGAGGGCATGAAAGCCCATCTATGATTCCAATCCGTTAGCTAGATTTGTTTTAATGGCTAGATGAAACTATGAAGCTGAGTTGCTACTGATAACAAATTTTTGACAGACCCTAGCAGAATGAAATAATATTGAAGTTCACATTTGCAAAAAGTTATCTGGTTTCTTTCACAAGAAAGTTGAGTGTCAGGTGAGATGCTTGGCGTCAGAATGTAGAAAATTTGAAATAGATAGCATCTTTCTGAGGATTAAACCTATGAATTTGAGGTGTCTACAAAGGTAGGCTACTTTGTGCATATAATGCCCACGTGGTGTGTAATACCTACAACGCTGGCCTCATAGGTCTAGCCTACATCATTTTTACCTGATCGCAAGTTCCTTTTTAATTTTCAGTTTTGTAGTTCCAAATTTGTTTCATTTACATTAGGACCACACATTTATAAGAGACAATTTTAAAATTCAATATCTTTCACAAAAATGAAATGGAGTTGGGACAGAGTTAAAACAGCATTCATGGGGACAATAAAATGAAACTCACCCAGAATATTATATTTAAGGCAAAATGTGAAATTCTTCAGAGTTGTGTAAGAGTAAATGAAATAATGAAAGTGTGCTGGCTATAAAACCGCTCTGTTGAGAGTGAATTAAGAAAAGGAACAAAGAAAAGGAATAGACTATACATACCAATGACTCTTTTACTTTCAAATTCATTTTGTTTTGTAATTTTGTACAGAATAATCCTATACAGGCATTTTTGAATGTGTAATATTAGATGCTAATAAAAAGTACCATTTTTGTTATTTTACTAACTGTAGTTCTGTGAAAATGAAATAAAAGCAATGCCCCCTTCACAAAATGGAATAGGTTGATAATAAACAAAATAAAATTTATATTTGTGCATTTGGAAAATAGTTACTTTTCTTCTAAAATTATGCCAGTTTGTGCCTGTGATCTAACTCACGAAGAAAATAATCTGTATCAATCAAGATGCTAGATTTTTACATTATTAAGATGAAAATGGCATTGCTCAGAATTACTGAACTGTTGATCAATGCTGGCTGCTTAATTTTACGATTGTATTTGTTTACGAGGGCTTCCTCTTTGGAAAATCTGTTTTGGGACATAATAAGCAAAAGTAATATGAGTTTCCTTTTTCTAATAATTAATATAATAATGTCTCTATATTTAGTAAATAGCTAACTTTTTTTCTATCAGATAGAAAAACTGGCCATTCAAAATGAAGTCATATCAATTTAGGTTATTCTCTTTTATATAACTAAACCTAGGTAAACTTATAATGTTAGAAGGGTCTTGTGTACTAATTGCCTTCTACATTTAGAAGGGCTGCAGCTATTATCTTGTTTTGAAGAGTATTGAGAACTGCAAAATAAGCTTTTTAAAAGCTTACATATTTGTTAGAAATAATCAGTGGATAATTGCATGCTTATCTAATATTCTGTACATTGCTTTGCCACCTGTGACATGGTTAAAAAAATACCATTGCCAGATGAAGAGAGTTGTAATAAAAGATATAATGCCAGTCTCTTAAGAGTGGCAAAGCATTTCTGAAATGTTTAGTATCTCCAATAACGCAAAATTTATTCTGTATTTATTTTGTCTGCTTTTAGCAAGGTTTATTGACTGCTTCAGTTTCTGCTGTATTAACTAAATTCACTTGCATTGTTCCTGTTTACAAAATTGGAAGATTTCCCTTTCTCCTATAGAGATCCCCTCTAACTCCCCACAATCAATACTTCCCATTCAATAGCTTTATTTAAAAATACACAGTATAGTATTAATTTTAATTTAGAAAAAGGAAAACTACCATTTGGAACTAAGCCATTTCTCAATCCTTTTCCCCAAATCTCTGAGTTACATAGGCTTAGCTATGCATTCAACAACCTAAGTTAGAATACAGCAGAAAAATGTGATGATTTTAACAACTATTTTCATCTATTTTTCCTAGCTGACGTAGGATGACAGTTAAAGGGGCCAAAGTTACTTTGATTTGTCTTCGTTTATGTATTCTTTATTAAATACAAAGTCTTCCTTACAAAACCATCCTATTTATTTGATTTTTGCTTTTACTTTTCTTTTCAACTGCAATTTTGTTTTTTTCCCCAATTTTCATCAACAAATATGTCACCTACCAGTTTTGTGAAGGCAGTCTAATTTCTGCAAAATAAATCTTTTTTTTTTAAAATTTTTTATTGCATTTTAGGTTTTGGGGTACATGAGCAGAACATGTAAGACAGTTGCGTAGGTACACACATGGCAGTGTGTTTTGCTTCCTTTCTCCCCTTCACCCACATTTGGCATTTCTCCCCAGGCTATCCCTCCCCACCTCCCCCTCCCACTGGCCCTCCCCTTTTCCCCCCAATGGACCCCAGTGTTTAGTACTCCCTTCCCTGTGTCCATGTGTTCTCATTTTTCATCACCCGCCTATGAGTGAGAATATGCGGTGTTTCATTTTCTGTTCTTGTGTCAGTTTGCTGAGGATGATGTTCTCCAGATTCATCCATGTCCCTACAAACGACACAAACTCATCATTTATGATTGCTGCATAATATTCCATGGTGTATATGTGCCACAGTTTTCCAATCCAGTCTATTATCAATGGGCATTTGGGTTGATTCCAGGTCTTTGCCATTGTAAACAGTGCTGCAATGAACATTCGTGTACATGTGTCCTTATAGTAGAACGATTTATAGTCATTTGGATATATACCCAGTAATGGGATTGCTGGGTCAAATGGAATTTTTATTTCTAAGGCCTTGAGGAATCACCACACTGTCTTCCATAATGGTTGAACTAATTCACACTCCCACCAACAGTGTAAAAGTGTTCCTTTCTCTCCACATTCTCTCCAGCATCTGTTGTCTCCAGATTTTTTAATGATCGCCATTCTAACTGGCGTGAGATGGTATCTCAATGTGGTTTTGATTTGCATCTCTCTGATGACCAGTGACGATGAGCATTTTTTCATATGACTGTTGGCCTCATATATGTCTTCTTTCGTAAAGTGTCTGTTCATATCCTTTGCCCACTTTTGAATGGGCTTGTTTGTTTTTTTCCTGTAAATCTGTTTGAGTTCTTTGTAAATTCTGGATATCAGCCCTTTGTCAGATGGGTAAACTGCAAAAATTTTTTCCCATTCTGTTGGTTGCTGATTCACTCTAGTGACTGTTTTTTTTGCCGTGCAGAAGCTGTGGAGTTTCATTAGGTCCCATTTGTCTATTTTGGCTTTTGTTGCCAATGCTTTTGGTGTTTTGTTCATGAAGTCCTTGCCTACTCCTATGTCCTGGATAGTTTTGCCTAGATTTCCTTCTAGGGTTTTTATGGTGCCAGGTCTTATGTTTAAGTCTTTAATCCATCTGGAGTTAATTTTAGTGTAAGGTGTCAGGAAGGGGTCCAGTTTCTGCTTTCTGCACATGGCTAGCCAGTTTTCCCAACACCATTTGCAATGGGGAAAATAATTCTTATAGTAATTCACATTTTTCAAAGGTCTCCCAAACACAGATTCAACTAAAAGCTACAGAAATCAAAATTACAGTACTAAAGCATGACATCAAGCCCAAAGTGTGAACCAATTTTGTTGCTGAATTTTGGATCCAACTGAAAAGGACATTTCACAGACTACTGAAACAAAATAAACATTAAGAAAATTTGTATTAAGGAATTGCTAATTGTTAATATTGTTGCATATGGTAATTGTATTGTCACTATGTTGATAAAGTCTTTATTATGTAACTATTATGAAATTCTTATGAGTGGAATTATATACTTCTAAGATGTTTTAAATGCACAAATAAATATTTTTATTTTCTTACTTTTTGGCTGTGGATAAAGCCCATACCCTAAATGTAAACACGTCAATTTATACTTGCTAACTCTGATGCTATTATGGCTATGCTTTGCATAAGCAGTGAAACTTAATCAACTATCTTTCCTCTTGATTAGAGTACAGACTGAAAAGCTTTTCTACTTATTTTATTTAATGTGTTTTAAAGTGAAATCAGTTTCAAACTGAAATGTATTTTAAATTGAATCTTTAAATTATATTACAAATAGAAAAGTGACTTTTTTCAAATCCATATTAAAATAAATAATGGCTATAAAATAAAAATACTCTATGTACCACCTAAATATGTTTCAAATGCCATTGGTAGTAAGTACATATGTCACCCTTTTAGAAGTTCATTAATATATGCTTACAAATTGGAGACACAACATAGGATGAACTAGAGACAAGAAAAATACCTTTGTAATTCTCATTTTCAGGAATACATGTCCAAACAATTAGTGAAAATAGAAAAAGTTGCTCAATTGGCTCAACTGTGCTCAATTTAATTAAATAAATGCATATCAAAATGACAATATAATACCATTGTTTATCTGTAAGATTGGCAATTTTAAAGATCATTAATATCTTGTTTTGGCAAGAGTATGGGGAAACAAGCACTTTCACACAATGTTAGTGGATGTATAACAGTGCAGCCTTTTTTGAAGGCCTATTTGGCTATGTGTACCTAAAATTTTGATGGATATTTCCATGCTGTAAGCATTTCTACTTTTGGACACAGATATTAATTCTACAACTATAATGCTACAGAAAGGCAAAGATTTTTCTCAAAGAATATTCACTGCAACATTTTTTTATAGTAGCAAAACGTATAAACAGTGATGATGCTTAAAGGGACATTTAAGACAAATAATTGCACATTCATACAATGAACCATGTAGCCATTAAAAAGAAGGAGGTCATATGGGAAAAATCAATGAGTAATTATAAATTTTACTTTTAGTTTAAGGGAAGATATAGAAAATAGAATGGCATATACATTTTCAAAGAATCTACACATACCATATGTTCGTAATTTTTTCTTTGAAAGATATAAAACATTGGTCATAGGTACCCCTTTTGTGTGAGGACAAATAGGAGAACACCATAGGAGTAAATAAGATACATTGTTTAATATTTACATTTCTGTACTGTTGGTGTTTTAGAAATCTTATGTATGTATGCTTTTTAAAGTATGCTAACAGAGACTCTCTGGATGCTGGGATAATTGATATAATTTGTTTAATATTTTATTCTTTTCTATTTTAGACAAATACATATTATTTCAGAAAATTCTCAAAATGACTAACCAGTTTTTGTAATGGAAGCATAGGAGAACCAATACTGGATTGTGTATGATATTGTTTTCCAATTATCTACTGCATATCAGAAGCCACCGTGATCCACTTGAGAGTAAAAGCTGTACAATCTGCATCAGGATTGATTTTTTTTTACTAATTTCTAGTGCATCCACTGACTATGAGGCTGAAACTATTCTCCCAAGCTTGAGAATGTAGAGACAAAAAAAAAAAAAAAGAAAATGAATAAGTTTATGTGTAAAGAACAGAGGTAAAGAGACTAAACAGAGAATCAGAATTATCTCTGTGTTGGTGAACTCTGGTTTAGTAAGACTGCTCCATCAGTGATGCAGCAAATATATGGGTTGTATTACCAATTGCAGCATTAGGGACTTTTTAGCAAACATCCTCACCTCAGTTTTTCTACCTGGAAAAGAGGAAACAATGCTGTATTGAGGAAAGGTGTCCCTTAAGAAGTGATCTGTTGTTGGAGATAGGAAGGATGTTCAGAGGTAAAAATCAGGAAAGGGATCAGGTGTTTAGGTACAGAGGCAAGAAAAGTATAGGGCCTTCTGAAGCAAAGAAAGAAATGCAATCTAATTGGAAGGTGTTAAGTAGGGAAAAAAGTGGTAAAAGGAGAGGTAGCAGCAGTTTCCAGAGCTGAATTCATGGCCAGCCGGAAAATTAGGTTACAGCTCTTCCTGTTTTATCCTAAAAAAAAAAAATAGGAAGACAATCTGGCTGCAGTATGAAGCATGGATTGGGGGAAGGAATATAAGAGCCTGTTGCAATCATCTCAGGGAGAAGATAAAAATTTTGACTAGGAGTAAGATAATAACTTGGACTAAGGGAATGACTTAGAGGGCTTTAAATTAGTTAGAATCTATAGCATTTACTCTTTGGCTGATCATCGAAATGTAAGTGGTGAGAGGGTCCAAAACAAATTCTAGGGTTTTCTATAAAGTATAAGACACCTAATATCTAGCATACAGAATGACATAAATGTTTTAGAATAAATTAGCAACAGATTCTTTTTAAAAATTCAAATTAAATAAGGTGCTTATCATGCACATGATGTGTTATAGTATATATGCATTGAGTGCTTAAATATAGCTGATTATCAAATTCATTCCCTCACTTATCTATCATTTTTGTGGTGAGAGCACTTAACATCACTCTGCATGTTTTTAAGAAAACAATATATATTTCATCTTAGTTAATTTTCTGTTGCTATACCAGAATACCAAAGACTGGGTAATTTATAAAGAAAATAAGTTTTCTTTGAAATATACAACTTTTAAGTTCCGGGATAGATGTGTAGGATGTGCAAGTTTGTTACATAGATAAATGTGTGCCATGGTGATTGGCTGCATAGATCATCTTATCACACAGGTATTAAGCCCATTGTCCATTAGCTATTTTTCATGATTCTCTCCCTCCTCTCACCCACTGCCTTCTGACAGGCCCCAGTATGTGTTGTTCCTCCCATGTGTCCATGTGTTTTCAATATTTAGCTTTCACTTATAAGTGAGAACATGTGGTATTTGGTTTTTTGTTCCTGCATTACTTTGCTAAGGAAATTGGCCTCCAGCTCCATCCATGTCACTGCAAAGAACATGCTCTCATTATTTTTTATGGCTGCATAGTATTCTATGGGATACATGTCCCACATTTACTTTATCCAGTCTATCATTGATGGGTATTTAAGTTGATTCCATATCTTTGCTATTGTGAGTAGTGCTGCAATGAACATACTTGTGCATATGTCTTTATAACAGATTGATTTAAATTCCTTGGTATATAAGATCTTCTTCACAGCAAAAGAAACTATTGACAGAGTAAACAGACAACCTACAAAATGGGAGAAAATTGTTGCAATCTATCCTTCTGACACAGGTCGAATATCCAGCATAAATAAGGAACTTAAACAAGAAAAAACAAGCAACACCATTTAAAAATGAGCAAAGGATATGAATAGACATTTCTCAAAAGAAGACATACATATGACCAGCAAACATATGAAGAAAAGTTCAACATCACTGATTATTAGAGAAATCAGTGGGAAAAAATGTAGTTTGATTAAGAGTTACTTAAGGGACTTAACAAAATGAAATATAGATCCTTTTTGGACAAAGTAGCTGATTAGTATATTTTAAAATGTTAGAGGAAATTTAAACATAGACTAGATATTACATATGAAAATGTATTGCTACCATAAATCAGAGGTTAGATTAAAAAGTATAGAGCAATATATAAAATGATCTCTTCAAAAAGAGATACATATTTATATGAATGTCTTTAAGTGTATGTGCATAAATGGAGAACATCTGAGAGTCTATGCAGACGTTCAATAAAGTTTTAGTAGTAGTGATGTCCTAGGTAGAGAGAACATGGTGATAATGGTGTGTGGTCTTGAAATAAGATATATTTCTGAATCTTTCTGATATTTACACAAAGATTTTACAATGCACATATACACATTTTATAATAATGAAAGTCTAATTTTAATTTACAAATTTGATTTTAGAAAATGGTTAATAAAGGAGTAAATAGGATTGCCCAATTTTTAAATTTTTTTCCTTATATTGCAGTTAATAGGCATGCCTAAATTGTAGTAGTCAGTATTTAGTGAGCTGTTTTAATATTTCAGTCTAATAATCCTACTTGCATATACTTTTGGATAAATAAATACATAATGTTTTTTCTTTTATGTCATGGTGCACCACAACCTGTCCATTATTACAGCTTCATCGTTTAGTATTTATTTTGTTGTTCACTAGTTGCCATATGAAGCATTGTCTTCCTTATGCTTTATTTTGGGATGCTTCATTAAATTACAATGAATTAGAAATGAATATTTCAAATACATTTTTAAAAACAAATATTGACATTCTTCCCATTATATAAAAAATGTTTTAATTGAGACAAAACTCAAAATAGTCACACATATCAATTATCATCATGGTTCTTTGAAATATTTTCTTACACAAATAAAACCTTTAAAATAAAAAAATTACATTTTTAAAATCTAATGAACTATGTAATTATTTTTGTCCTGCCTTTCCCCCATGAAGCTTTCAAGAGACGTATTGGAATAGATAAAGCATGACAGATAATAGATTATCAAATAAAAATGAGAATACAAGCTAAAAACCAAGAGTGAGGGAAAACACAAAATTATTTTTTAAATGCATAGAATAATAATCAAATAACTAGTGCATATGATTTACAAATATTTTTAATGTCAATTACACAGTTAATAATAAAAATGAGATAAAGTTAAATCTATTGCTGTTAATTCTCCAACTGGATTGGAATTGCTTCAGAGAATACTGTTGAAGATACTGTGGGAAGTAATAAACAACATTCTTGAAATGTTAATCCATGTGGTAGGAATCATAAGCTAATTTTCACATTATTCTTTGCTCTTTAAATTGGAAACACTTATTTCCACATGTTTAGAAATTCACAACTTAATTTCTATTTTTTCAAAGAACTAACTTCTAGTTCAGCAGATAATCTTTTAAGGTAATGCAAAGGTACCTTAAAGGTATTAGTGTCACTAACGTTAATGACAAGTAATTAGAAAACTGGAGATTAAATTTTATAATCTTTAAAAAAACTACAATTTAAAAAGTTCAAGATGATTACATTATGAATATGAATGGAATTCCATTAGCCAGTTCTTTATATATATAATTCTGTATTCCAACATTTTATGAGGAACATTGATTTCTCAGTAGAGTTTTGAACCTTTATTTATTTAAATCAACATATATTTCTTAAATTTTGCCATATGTCTAATATATTGCTTGGTGCTGATGATTCAGCAGCATGTAGGCACTTGAATTGGTGAATTCTAACATACTACATTACAACAGTACTTGGATGTTTAATCAATAAATAAAATTCTCTGGTTGAGTTATTACTTCTGTAGTCTAATAATTTGACAATATATAGGCAATGCTAGAATAGTGGTGAAATAATACACGGATCCCTTAGGTTGTTAATGAGGTAGAAATTCATCAGAAGCTCCAGTATTGATTTAGCATTTGCCTTTGACATTTAGAGTGTGTGGGAGGAGGGAGCTTGTCTTTAACTCTCACCAGTAGCTGGTATACAAAGTTATTTTCTTTTTCTGTTTTAATACAATCAGAGTAATGGTAGGCATTGATATACTAGCTTGAATTTAAAAGAACAATTTTCCTCATATTTATCAAATAATTCACCCACTTGTTAAAAATACAAAAGGTAAACCAAAAGCCAGGGAGAAAGGTAAGTTTGTACATCTTTTCAAAGATTAGAGTTCCTGGCCTCTTTTGAGATTGCTTTCTATTTAAGTATCATTTCATTTTAATATTACCATGTCATACTCTGTAACAGCTATGTAGAAATCACAAACAAATATTTCTACATCCTAGCAGACTAATCTTAAAATACGGGGAAAGTGCCTGCGTAAGGAGGAAGGTTAGCAGAGAGAATGAGGGAAAATTAAGAGAGTAATAGAAAGGAAAAGTACAGGAGAATCAAACATTTTGATTAACCAACAATTAATTTAGTTGAACATAAATTCTAAATTACTGTTTCTAGATTGACTTTCTATTTTATCAATGTAACCATATTGATTGATTAAATCATATATAAGCACAGCAGCGTGAGATGTGCATTTTACACCCTTGTATCTACAGCATACATTTTGGCTGTCTCTGTTCGAGGGGCTGCATATGACTTGGCCAGAGAAACACCCGTGGCTGAATAGGCTTCCCTCAAGGAATAAGGATAGTTTCTCTCAGGTCCAACATCTGTTTGAAAGAGATATAAAAATAAGTAGGATTCAGTGAACTTTGGAAAATTATAAAACACCATTTTATACGTTCTTCCTCAAAAGGAGCAAGAATATAGATAGTCAAAGTAGGTAGTATCTTGGAACTCTAAGGAGAATCCTAGAAGACCATCTAAGATTTGCATTCTGAAAGTTACTATAGGTTTAAAATTCAGCCAAGTTGTTTTCCTTTTTTCTTTTCTTTTCTTTTTCTTTCTTTATGATGAAGAGTCAGGAGAGGTATTCCCTGAGTTTCTAAGGTGATGTTTTTAGAAACCCAATATAACATGTTATACTCTTTAACAAGAGGCTGGCTCTTAGTGCACTTCTTCATTTAACACTAAACATACATTTATTTGAGTGGGTAAAGATATATATATATGCGCATGTGTGTGTGCACACATATATGTATATGTGTATATATGCATATACGTACAAATGCATTTGTAGTATGTGCCTATACACATGTTTCTGTATACATATGTACATGTGCATATATGTAACTGTACACATATGTACAGATGCATATATACCTATGTATGTACATACATACAATAATATATATTATGTATAATTATATATTTATTATAACCATATATTAGGTTATATGTAATTATAAAAATATATAATTAGAATATATATGTATATTAGAGTCATACATATATGTATATTAGAATTATACACATATGTGTATTATAATTATATATATATGGATACCATTCACTTTCCCTTGAACAATTGGAATTTTTTATGGTAATAGGAATTTAAATAAATAGCATTATTTTTAAATTTTGAAATGTGGTTTCACTGGCTTGGGAAAAAAGATAGTGGAGGCAAGGAAGTTTGCTCTTTTATTTTATTCTTACCTTTAAAAAGGTGTAAGCAGCAGGTGAGAACCGCTCCCGCCAAAAAGCAACCCAGAGACCCAGCCATTCCAAGCCAACAGGACCAACCAAATTTATATTGGATACCAAGAAATATATTGTGCAAAATCAGAGAAGAACGTTCCACATAAACATCGACAGCATACCACACAGAGCCGATGATCCCTGGGGCACCTGAAAGAAAGGAGGATGCAGCAAATAATAGGGAACAGTTTCTGAATTTAAACCCAAAAATGCCTGCTTACTACCCAAAACGGCTGGCATCATTCCGAGATTTAACAACAATAACAAGGATTCGTGGGCAACCCAAACTTTGGATACTTCTTCTGTCTCTTTCTTTTGCCTTCCGTCTCATATTTTTTTTTTTTAATTTTTTATTGGATTATAGGTTTTGGGGTACATGAGCAGAGCATGCAAGACAGTTGCGTAGGTACACACATGGCAGTGTGCTTTGCTTTTCTTCTCCCCTTCACCCACATTTGGCATTTCTCCCCAGGCTATCCCTCCCCACTTCCCCCTCCCACTGGCCCTCCCCTTTTCCCCCCAATAGACCCCACTGTTTAGTACTCCCCTTTCTGTGTCCATGTGTTCTCATTTTTCATCAATTTTATCTCAGTTTATATGTAAAGAAAATACAAAAAATTAAATAATGCAGTGCTCATTTGTTTGTGTAAATCTAAACTTGTCATTATGGTTTTCTTTAATTCTCTTGTTTTTCTAATGCCATGTTACTATTGTATAAAAGAAAATATTAAAAACAAAACCAAACATAACAGAATATAGTCTAACACAAATAACATAGAGCATATGTTCATTCTACATTGATTTTTCAATTGTGAGTAAATACCATTATGAATATTTATTGCTCCACATACTCTGTTTTGAAGCTATGCCAGCTACATAATCAGAACCCATGTGAAAACTGTCTTTAAAGTCACTGATTTCGGTGTTTTGAGGTCAAAAACAAATAATTGACGTAAAAAGTGTTTTTATTTTCAAATAAATATTTATCTACTACCTCCACACCATATAAGAATGGACGAAGAAACATTATTTCCTTTAAATATATCTCCACAGATTAGCCTCTCTGACAATTAACTGGTTTGAAATGATGCCGGTAGATTCCTGTTGTTTTAAAGGTATAAATTGCACGTCGAAGCCTAGATGCAAGAAAGAAACGTGGTGGATTGGGCGACAAAACACTGCATTAAAAGAGTGTTTTAAAAATATGTAGTCTCCACACACTAAATGCCTAGCAGAAGGTAATTAGAGGAAATCAGTAATCTATATATTGTCTAAGCCTGCTTGAGTTGGATTTTCAGTTATTTACTTCTGAATGTATGCTTATTGATATCCTGAAGTTACACCAACATTAGTATTAAGATCAAGATCTTGCCCACCAACCCCCAAATCACTGGATCCTGCTTTTCTTTCATTTCAAACTTGTTGCTCTATGCTAAATTAGATTCATGTGTTCACAAAGAATCTCTTCAAATTACTTTCCAGAGTTGTTTCACTATCTAATGAGATAAAATATAGATACATTTGTCTTTCCCAAATCTAAACAAAATAATAAAATAAAATATATAGTTTCCAAAAAAATTTAAATTTTTTTCCCTAGAGAGTCTGAGATATCTACTTAAATCACTATTTAACTTCATTCTTCTCCTAATTGTTTAATGTAAGAACTTTAAGAAGGACCAGATAATACACATATAACCTTTAGAAAATGCAGTATAAATTGCAAAAGCTTTTCTATAATAGCATTATCTGCAGTTTTCAATTAGATAGAAATTCATTTTCTAAAACCTCAAAACAGAGTATAAACTTTAAAAAATAAATTTTATAGTACACTAATTGTGAATAATGTTTCCAAAGTTTAGGACATGCTTTGCCTTTTTATTTAGTTATTTCTTCAGTCATTCCTATCAGGATTTTCTTCCGTGACTTATTTTATTAATGTTATTTGTTTTGTTGTTTTATGTAAGATTGGTATTTACTGATTATGTCTCAAAAATATTCTGGAACAAAACTGTATAACCATAAATAATTAGATTAAATAATATTTAAATCTGTTAAATAAAATACATTGTATATTAAAAAGTTTTTTGCTGGCAGTGGGCTAGATAATGAAATAAATGGCTTAAAGAGGGGAAGAATTCTAAATTTTTATAACTTTATAATACAATCTGAGGGCAATTAGGATGTTGACTCAACATTTATGTGTAAAAATCAGGGAGACCCAAGTTTTGAGCATATAAAGGCTTAGGCAGTCAGCTAAGACTTTGCTGTGCCCACACTGAATCTTCACCATAGCAATTTAGGGTACATGTTACCACCTTAGCTTCATCTCCTTTGCAGATCAGGAAACAGAGATATGGGTGAAGACGTCACACATGCATATCTCCAAGTGTTTTTAGCTCCAAACTCCGTATCGATTTACTACCCCACACTGCCTGGTCAGGCTCCCACTTATATTCGGTTTGTTAACAGACAAGATTTTTCCTGCTAACAGACAAGAAGACATTATATTGTAAAAGAAAAGGACTAAGCTCTGAAGTTGAAGACAGACCTGAATAAAGTATCGGTTTTGCTGTTTCACTAATAAACCCTACTTAAAGTGCTTTTTGATTTATTATAGTCACACTTGAAGTCTTCAAAACTTCAATTCTTTATCTGCGTCTTAAGTGGGGATAACAATATGATCTGCCTATTGCTACATTTATGAACAGATGTGTTAGCACATGGGAAAAGTGTAACATAGGACTTGGTACAATTTTTAGTTTATTGCTAACAAGAGTTGATGGGGTTGGTAGAGGTGGGTACAGGTAAGGAGGTAGGCTTTGGGGTTACTTTAGGATTTTAACTTCAGTAACAGTTACAAAATAAATTATTTTAACAATGGAAGTTATGTAACTTTCTAAATGGCTGAAACATCGTTTTAAAGCTTTTTTTTTTTTTTTCTTTTTTCTGAGATGAAGTCTTTCTCTGTCACCCAGGCTAGAGTGCAGTGGTGCAATCTCAGCTTACTGCAACCTCCGCCTCCCGGGTTCAAGCGATTCTCCTGCCTCAGCCTCCCTAGTGGCTGGGACTACAGGCATATGCCACAATGCCTGGCTTGGTATTTTTAGTAGAGACGGGGTTTTATCATGTTGGCAAGGCTGGTCTGAAACTCCTCAAGTGATCTGCCTGCCTTGGCCTCCCAAAGTGCTGAGATCACAGGCGTGAGCCACCGCACCTGGCCTGAGAGCTTCATATTTTGTTCTGAGATAGTAACAAAAGACAAATTACCTAACTTCAAATTAAAGTCAGCAGGGCTGGTAGATGTGATCTTTAGTTTTTCAATCTAGAAAAGGAAGTCACGTACAACGCGAAAATGAGCAGCTTCAGAGCAACACACTCCTTTACTTCAAGTCCTTAGCACAGTCTCCCTACCCCTATTGCTCGTCCAGCCAAACCAGTACCTGCTATTAGTAGTGTGGTTCCAGCAACAAAGCAGAGGCGGACTTTAATGTACGGCTCATCAGGGAGGAATTTCACGCAGTCAAGACCAAGGAGCAGGGTGAGAAATCCAAACCCAGCCAGAATGTCTGCAGTAATCATCAACGCTCGAGTTACCACCAGCTTCACTGGAAGACCAGGGCATATGGTTAAAGCAGAGTCAGAGGAAGGAAACATATTAACTCATAGAGACATAGCAACAAAATCAGACAACTAGGGAACACTCACACACCCACTGGTAAAAGTCAGACTTTACACTTGGACATGAGTACCCCTAACGTTTTCATAAAACTAAAGAATATTAGATTATTGACATTATTGCTTAAGCACTGTTTACTACTTAGTTTTGTTGGTATGCTGGCAGATAGGATTCTGGTAGATAGTGAGGAATAAAGAAATGTTTTCCTTTTCGCCTCATGCTCTGGAAAATGTCTCCTTCACAAATATTGTAGCTGATTGCTGAATCGAAGGTAGCACATCTGTCCTACAAAAATTTCACAATAAATATTGAATAAATAATCATTATAGTTGTTTTAAATTTTACTGAAAAATAATAATAATTGGTTAAAATTTGACACAGCGTAGGAGAATAAAATATTTCAAGACTTTTTTTTCTTTTGCCAATTCAGCATAGTAGAACCCATCAGGAGATCATTAGAAGAAGGAGAGTGAGTTTGTGCTATTACATAGAAGGGTATTTCTGGAAATTAGATCATTTTCTCTTTCAGCTATTTAAATCATGACTCTTCTTGGCCAATACTGCATATTAAGCCTTCAACCTTGCATTGTCAAATGACCATATTTTAAAGCTACAGACTATAAGAATATATGGTAGACAGTCCAGGAAAAAAAAGATCAGAAAGACGAAAGTGGAATAGTAGTAATTATCTTCTGCAGTAGAAGCATCTTCAACTGTGGAAGCCTCCTGAACTCTGAGTTATACTTATGCTGAGCTCAATTTAGGGAAATTGTATCTTAAATAGAAGTTTAATTAACTGAAGTCAGAATTATTACTATTCTAGCTGACTGATGGAGAAGAGTAATACAATTTGTTCGTTTTATGGTACAGCAATTATGTTTTATTTTCATAATGACATGGGGTTTCCTTGTATTTTAAATTGTTTTTCTCCAGTGGTAGGTAACCTTAGGGCTTATCTGGAAATATGTTGCTTGCAAAAATGCAGCCAATATTCCTTAACTTAAAATTTTTAAAAAATTATGATGCATCTGAGAGAGAAAATCAATGCATAAAATCAGCCCCTACCTCATTAATATACTATTTATAATTATCTTAATATATATGAATATTTGTTTCTAAAACAATTCATAAAATCTCAAAACTTAACATTATTACAAAAATTTAAATGCTCCAAATTTAAATCTCATTTTTCTCAAAATTGAGGAAAGAGAAAAATACGTAATCCATTGGATAATATTACTATTTCAACACATCTTCTTGATCACTAAATAGCATATATAAGTAGGCCTCCTACTCTGTGCCCTAAGCCAAAAGATTCTTGTTCTTTGAATGGCCTCCCTTGAAATTTTGCAAGTACCCTTTGGAACACAGTACTACCTGGGGTCAACACTATCATCAGAATAGGGCCGTCTGAACTCATTCAAACTCTTCTTCCCTTCAGAACTCTCCAACTCCTATTCCACATGTAGCGTCTCTGAAGAGCCTACAGGGTGGACTAGGGGCCCCATGGCCAGCCTGGCTACAGGAAGGGAGTCTTGAAAGCAGATAGGTCATGCTGGTCAGTGATAAATTTCTTTTTCTGGGATCATGTGAGACTTGACTGCCAGAATAGTGTTAATATGCTGATTTATGGGGACTTAAATTATCTATGTCAGCTGGAGCCATGACAAACATATTTGTCTGGATTAAACACCTTAAGTATATAGGACAGTGAAAAGAGTTATCTAATTGTAGTTGTGTGAAAGATAGCAAAAAGTAAAAATAAAATCTTACTTCCTCATAAGTAACATCCCAACCTAGAGGGTATAGATATGTCGTTTTCCTAGGGTACATTTTCATCTCTGCTGTCTTTAAATGTGGTAGAATTTCTTAAAGAAATGTAATGGGTCTTTATTATTTGAAAGTACTAGGTTAAAAAAGGGAAACGTGATAGCATAGGTCAAAGGCGAAAGGGGAACATATTTAAATATAAACAGTAGTTTCCTCTATGCAGCGAGCTTATGAGTTATTATATTTTATTCTTGCATAAATGTATATAACAGGATTTAAAAGTCTGAAATATTTCATTTTTAATTTTCTTCTCAGCTTATGATTTAAAATCCATTTTAATGAAGTTTTAGAACAGGCTAAATGTTCATTCCTGTTCAGCAAATAGTGTTTCTTCGTAGGTAGAACTAGGTTAGCACAGAGAGGGGAAAGGAAGAAGAACTAAGAGAATCTTTTTTAACAAAAATAAAATAAAGGACTTATGAATTATGTTTTAAAAGATGTTCCAGGCACCCAACTTTTAAATAGCAGATGAAGAATTTTAGAGCACTACTCATTTTAAGTGCTTTCCTCGGGACTGAAACAGCTGTTCAGGTGAAAAGTCACATTCCAAGGGTTTAACTTTTTATTTATCTTGAGAAAAGAAGTTGGCTTATGCTGCCATCACCCGTCATTTGCTTTGAAAGAGACTAAAACCACTTTGCTTTCATAACAGAACTGGTGTTTCTTAGCAGGGTAATGTTCTTGTTTGTTTGTTTGTTTCCCTCCTCAATAATCTGTCTAACTCTGTCAGTAGGGTATGTAAGTGTCCCACTGTTACTGTGTGGCTGCCTGAGATTTTTCATAAGTCTAGAAGTACTTGTTTTATAAATCTAGTGTTTCAATGTTGGGTGTGTATATATTTAAAAACAGTTAAGTCTTCCTGTTGAATTAAATTCTTTATCATTATGTAATGCCTTTCTTTGTCCATTTTTTACTGTTGTGGGTTTAAAGTCTGTTTTAGGCCAGGTGCAGTGACTCATGCCTGTAATCCTAGCACTTTGGGAGGTCAAGGAGGGCGGATCACAAGGTCAGAAGTTTGAGACCAGTCTGGCCAACATGATGGAACCCCATCTTAGCAGGGTAATGTTCTTAAATAAAAAAATAAACACTATGGAGAAGGATTGAGACAACAATAAGATTTTTAAATATAAGAGATTTCTTTATTCATAGCAACGTGAGCTCTGCTAACATGTAACTATGATTTATTTTACTTTTTATTTTATTTTATTTTATTTTGAGATGGAGTCTCACTCTCTCTCCCAGGCTAGAGTGCAGTGGTGCAATCTCAGCTTACTACAACCGCCACCTTCTGGGTTCAAGCAATTCTCCTGCCTCAGCCTCCCAAGTAGCTGGATTACAGGTGCCCACTACCATGCCAAGCTATTTTTTGGGGGGTATTTTTAGTAGGAATGGGGTTTTACCGTATTGGCCAGGCTATTTTTGAACTCCTGACCTCAAGTGATCCATCTGCCTCAGCCTCCCAAAGTGCTAGGATAACAGGCGTGAGCCACTGCACCTGGCCTTAATGGTAATTTAAACCTAAAGGTAGGGAAGATAAGGGAGCTAGCTTTAATATTGCCCATAACAGTGTGTCACATGTGTTGATGTTTTCTTCTACTGATTCCCATGGTCTATGTGTCTCTCTCTGGCTGTCTACCCCTTTCTGTCTCGGCCACTGTATCTTCACCTCTATCTTTCTTAGCAAGCCTCTAATTGAAATAATTATAAACTTTCTATTTGAACTAAGTCATTGCTTAAAACATCTCTGAATGCATTTCACTTAACCTGTCCAGACTGATCATGAAATTACAGCACCCTAAATAATTCATTTCAATTTAAAAACCATGTACTGTAAGTCTACTGCGTATGAGGCACTATGCCTGGCCCTTTAGGGGATAGCAGAGATGAATAAGTTAATATTTTTACCCTCAAGAAGTTTACAAATATATGAGAAAAGAGAAAATGTGCTAAAGCATGTATTTCCATTCACATATGAAGATGAAGTCAATTTTTAATTGAACCATTTCAAACTGGACCAAGCTTTAATATAGTACAAGAGAAAACAAAGCACAAAATGGAAACCTGAACTCAGTTTTCTGTCCCTTCTCCTTCCTGGCAAGCAGGGAGATCTAAGGCATACGTACAGGGATGTTCCGCGAGTATAGAGTCATACTCATCACAGGTGCGAATCCCATCAAAAGCATTTGTGACACATTCCCACCAGAGGCCTCGGCATTTTGTGCTCACCTAGATGTTAGAGAAGACAGCGTGTGAAACAATTCATGCAGGCACACTTCAGCTCCCCTTGATCAAAGGGAGAAGTCGGCTGTTGTGTTTGAGAGCAAAGTAAGTGGTGATCAGAATTTCATTTACAACAAACAACGGGTTTTAGAATATTTTCCCTTAAGCACTGACAATTAAAGCCTTTCTGGACAAGGAAATGAAACCACTTCGTCATGTAGGGTGGAGGTAGATAAATAAGTCACGGCTAGAAGAGATAAAACCATAACTAAATATATTTAAGTATCTATGGCTGCTTCCACCATTGAGTTATGGTTATGGAAAAAATCATTTCATTTCTCTGTGCTGACATTTACTCACCCAAAAAAAAAAAAACCCATATAACAATAGACAACTGTTGACACCTTGAGTCTATTAGAAATATATATTGTTTCTTTATCATGAATACTGAGCTCCACAAAGAAAAATGTTATCTTTACATATGAAGTAGACAAATTTAAAATAATTAGCAAAGAAAACCAATAAATGAAAAGATGCTAGTAAAGAAAATATAAAGTCCCCAAGTCTTATTTCTTGCTCCATGATATATTATAAATGTTTAAGCTATGTAATGGAGGTAAACAAACTGAGCATTTATTTCATACAACCTGACAACTGTAAACCATTTTTACTTGGAAATGATGTGCAGATGACTCTAAGCATCCACTTAGAGCTAAAAGGTACCAATGCCCTGAACCTTCTCATACTTTATCTACGAACTGTAAGTCACAATAGATTTCTTTGAATCGTAAACATGCCAACAGAAAATACTTTCAGGTGTTCTTGTTAGAGCTCAGGCATATGGAACAGAGCTAATACAATTGTTTCCTCTGACTCAGTTATGGATTCAAATTACCTTGTCTATCTGGGAACAGTTTAGTAAAGTTTATGAATTATCTTGGAAAACAAAAACTTAATTTTTCCCCGAAAAAGAATAAATAACAGAGCAGGGTGGGAAAAGGAATGCAAAGGAAAGGGGTTAAATTCATGTAGGGAGAAAAAATACATAAAAACATTTTGCTTTGCAAAATAAAATAATTGGTAGGAAGACATGCACTATGAAACTCTCTGCCCCATGTTATTTTTTGAAGCTGTGTTATGTGATAAACAAAATTCTACTGCTTGCAACTTCATCACAGTTCTGAATGTGGTACCTCTATTACTACTTTATATGTAAAATACTTACAATTGGTAATAATTTTTCTATACTGAGTCTATACCATGAATCAGTTACCATTATTTAGCATATTATTATTTTGCTTATTTCTTAAGGGAACTTAAGAGATATTATTTATCATCCATTTTAAAAATGAGAAAATTGGGGCACAGGAAAGTTAAGTGGTAACCAAGAAATCATAATTAATGGAGGAGATAGAACTCCAACACAGCAGTATGTGTGTGTGCTCCTAAGCATTGCAGTGTGTTTAAAACCCATTTTTTAATGATCCAACAAGTCTCACTACTGGGCATTTATTCAAAGGAAAGGAAATCAGTATATCTGCACCTCTATGCTCTTTGTGGCACTAGTTACAATAGTCAAGACATGGTGTCAACCTAGATATCCAACAACGGAGCAATGGATAAATACAATGTGCCATATATACACAATGGGTTACTATTCAGCAACATGAAATTTGTTTATTCAAGTCAGCATGGATGGAACTGAAGGACAAAATGTTAAATGAAATAATCCAAGAATAGAAAGTTAAACATTGCATGTTTTCATTCATATGTGGAAGCTATAAAAAGTTGATCGCATAGAAGTAAAAAGTAGGACAGAGGATACTGAAGGCTGTGAAGGGTAGCGGGCAGGGAGTAAAGAGAGATGTGCTAAGAGATACAAAATTATAACTAGAAAAGAGGAATAAGTTCTAGTGTTCCATAACAGTGGCCCCCAACCTTTTTGTCACCA
Source organism: Callithrix jacchus (assembly GCF_049354715.1). Classification (NCBI taxonomy): domain Eukaryota; kingdom Metazoa; phylum Chordata; class Mammalia; order Primates; family Cebidae; genus Callithrix; species Callithrix jacchus. Next base: position 19,350,076 of record NC_133516.1, on the reverse strand, counting down.
GGAACCGGTTCATGCAAGACAATTTTTTTCCATGGAACCAAGGAGTAGGGGGTTGGGGATGGTTTTGGATGAAACTGTTCCAGCTCAGATCATCATGCATTAGATGCTTATAAGGAGCATGCAACCTAGATCCCTCACGTGTGCAGTTCACAGTAGGGCTTGCACTCCTATGAGAAATTAACACTGCCACTGATCTGACAGAAGGCGGAGCTTAGGTGGTAATGCTCACATGTCCACTGCTCACTTCCTCCTGTGCAGCCCAGTTCCTGGGCTAGTACTGGTTTGTGGCCCGGGGGTTGTGCACTCCTGTTCTATAGCACTCTAGGCTAACTATTGTTAACAGTAATATAATTTCAAATAGACAGAAGAAGGATATTTAATGTTTTCAACAAAAAATATAAATGTTTGTGATGATGGGTATGCTAATTACCCTAATCTGATTACTAAACATTGTATGTATCAAAACATTTCTATGTACCCCATTAAAATTGCATATGTGCTAAAAATTTGTTTAAACAGTTAAAAATGCTTAAAAACAATTTTTACAAAAGAATTCCAAATTCATTTTAAGATAAATCATCCAGAATTGGGTATTGGATGATAGCTTTGGGCGAAGTAAGCCCTAACTTGAACCTCATCCCAAGGCTATTCTGCAAAACTTCACTTTGGCATGCTTTTCCTTAGGTTTAAGCTGGAAGCAATGCCTTGGACTTCCTGGAAGATTATATGACCCTGTGTGACACAGAGACCAAAAAATCTAATGTTAAACAGCTATCCTGTGAAATTTAATGCATAAATTTCTAAAGAATGCAAACATCTAACTTTATATAGGCATTACATAGACATTAAATTTATATATGCATTAAATATTCAATATAGATTGACAGTCTTACTCCCTATTTTGCAACCTTGGGCAAGATCTTACCTTTTTTGATCCTCAATCTCCTTATCTGTATACAGGAGGAAAAGATAGATGGTTATAAGAATTAAAAATTTTATACACAATATAAACGATATGCTCAATAAATAAAACTAGTAGTAGTAAAGTGCTTAAACATCATAATGACCTGAGCAGTGACTGTATTGGACTTTATCAACTAACCACAGTGAAGATGGAGAAAGATGGCGGCCTTCAGAAAGATATGTCCACATTCTTACCCCCAGAATATGAACTTATTTGGAAGAATGATTTTTGAAGATGTAACTGAGGACATAGAGATTAGGAGATATTGAGTTATCCAGGTGGGCTGTAAATTAATGACAAATTTCATTACAAGAGACATATGCAGGAAACAGACAGAAAAGAAGGATGCAATGTGACCTCTGAGGCAGAGAGATTGGAGGGATACAGCTACAAGTCAAGGAATGTCTAGAGCCACCAGAAGCTGGAAGAGGCTAGGAACAGATTCTTCCAGAACTTTCAGGGGGGAATGCAGCCTTGCAAACTTCTTTATTGTAAGCGTCTAGCCTCCAGAACTGTGAGAGAATAAAGTTACCTTTTGTTAAGCCACCAAGTTAATGGTCATTTGTTATGGCAGCCCTAGGAAACAAGTATAGTAGAGATGGTTTACACAGAACTGCTGTATCATAACAGAAAACAGACCTTCACAAAGCTGACTGCCCCTCCGTCTCTTAATCAACAGGAACACACTGGATCCAGTTCACTTTAACTCAAGCTAGGTGATATGAGTTTGAAGCCACCGTAAATCAGACCGTGACTGTCCACAGTTTCTTACTCTCTCAGCCAGCCACTGAAACAAGCTAGCCTACTATGGTCCTTCCTGTTATATGTGATGTTGTTTAGAAAGTGACCTGATATGCATATTCAAAAATTCTTATTTTACGCTAATAAGAGTATTTCTGTCTTGGCAGAATAATTCAGTAGTGGTATCACTTTCAAGGCTATTGATCATTTACCTGCAATGACCACATTTAGAAAAGCAATGAGCTCATTAGAGAAAACAAGGAATCCAATTTCATTAGGTATTAATGCTCAGGGGCACACTATTAGATTGCTTGGTATTCACACTCAGTTAAGGTACGTGAGAATAGTGGCTGTAATTAACTAAACTTCTGTGTTAATATAGCACTTACTGGAGACACCCTTAAAGGTGCCTTTGTGTACAAAAGACAAGGTTAAAATTTTTCATGTTTTTTATCAAACTTAGGAACGTTCTCTGGTATATTTGTGGTCTTCATTTACTTATTCCTCTGTGATAAAATGGCTTATTAGAAACCCATAGGCAAGCAAATCTAAGTTCTTGAACATTTTAAGACAGGGTCCTTAAAAAGCAGATTGATGTTTAAAATATTATTGTTAACCCTTCTTAAAGGTTAAAAGATGCAAATATTAAGTAGTAACTTTTAATCTGACAGAGTTGTCTGAAATAGAGGATTTTATTTCTCCTAACATCCAATTTATATATTAATAAATAACATTAAAACAGTGCTAATCTGCATGTTATTTCAATGAATATCTATTGTTCCTAAAAGTGAAGAGTGGGTTATTTCCTAAATGGGGAGAAGTAGGTGTATTTATTTAAGGTATGACAATAAAGCAGAAATCACAAGCTTGAGGAAAGCAAAAAAATCTCTTAATTAGTTGCCAGTAGTTAAAGTGTAGAGATGTTACAGTAAAGTTCAGATTTCAGGTTCCCCTTGGAAACTTGGTCAGTCTTGATACCTGAACTCACCAGTCTCACAAAGCAACAATTAGCAAGAAAGGAGTGGCTACTCCCATTCAGGTGGGGCTTGTGCTCACCAGGTTCCCCACAGATTCTACCCAATCTGCCTCTCATGAATGTTGGTAGTTGGTTCCTTAAGGCATTTGAGTTTTCTCCTCCTCGTACATACTAATTATACTAATGAGAATAACTTTCCTTGCTCTCAACCTGTCAAACTTCTACTTATTATTCAAGCTCCATTTTAAAGACTTCTGATTTTTCATCAGCTTCCCCACCACCCAAGTCTCTCTAGCTGGCATTTATCACATTCTACCCTGAAATCCCACAGGAATTTGTCCATACTGCTATAGTCCTTGAAATATTGCATTATCTTTTATCTGTGCATTTAGGGCATCTGTCATTCTTAAAACTATATTCTTTCAATGCCTGTTATTTACTAGTCAACATGCTGTCTATATTAATGCTGGAGATACTGCAATGATTAAGACAAACATGGCAGCTGGCTTCAAGGGAGCATACAGCCTCTTATTGTTGGTACACAGTAGGTGCTTAATAAACGTTTATTGAAGATAAGAAAATCTCAGTGTTTCAATCAATGCATATTAATTCTTATTGGAAGTTTGGGGTAGAAAATGGCTATTATATAGTTGTTGCTTAATATGTGCCATTCTACTTGACTAAATAAACAAAAATTGCTAAATCCAGAAGCCAAAGTATTATGATTTAGACTGAAGAGCTTACCTTGATTTGGTGTCATTTTGGACTTTGTCTACTCAGCTGGCTGGGAAAGTGTTTACTACAGTACTACAAATGAGTAGCATGTCACTTCAAAGTGTTAGGAAACCATGGAGATGATGACTCTTCCCGTTTGAATTATAGTGGCATAAATTAGGTACTTAAACCTGGGTTTTCTTATTCTGGTCTCTGTAGCAGTCTCCCATTAAGACTTCTCCATGCTAGTCTTTCCCAGTTTCTCTTATCAATATTGAAATATAAGCAGCAACAATTTTGCCTGCCTTATCTTTTTATATAACTTTTGAGAATTAGAAACACTCAAAAATACTTGAGAATTAGAGACATTCAACAGTGTTTGGCATTTATTTCTTCTCCAGTAACAGTAACATAGAAAATTATTGGTGTATCTATCTATCTATCTATGATCTATCTATCATCTATCTATCTATCTATCTATCTATCTATCTATCTATCTATCATCTATCTATCTGTCTATCTGCTTACCTACCTATCTATCTATCATCTGTCTATCTCTCTATCTGTCTATCTGGAGAGTAAATATATGGGGTAGATTTTGTAAATATTTATTCTTGGTTAACCACTATCAAAAAACATTTTTCTTTGTCAATATGCATTAAGATTATAAATGTACAGAGACAACTAAAAGAACACATTAAGATATATTATTTTTAAAAAACACCTTGCATCTCTCCCTCTCCCTCTTCCTCTTTCTTCCTCTACTTCATTCCTTTTTCTTTCTAAAAACAAAAAAACTCTCTCCCTCTCCCTCTTCCTCTTTCTTCCTCTACTTCATACCTTTTTCTTTCTTTAAAAAAAAACCTTGCATATACAAATTATAAGCATTTATAATTTTCACACCACTTTACCATCCATGAGCTGATATATTTTAACATTGAAGATGTAACTTTCCTACTTAGATACTACTTAGTACTTACTTAGATATATTTATTAAGATGCAAAAGTTTTAATAACATTGTAGTAAATAATGTTTTACTACTAGAAATGGAAACATTTTCAATTTTAACATAAAATTCATTTAAATTTTTTAACTAAGACTCTGAACATTTTACTTTTATGTTTTATTTTATATTTCTTAACTATTCCAGGGTCTAAATGAAGTCAATATAGGCTTTAATAAATATGAGGGAGCAAGACTAAAATAATCATAATCAGTGTTGCCTTTTCTTTTTACTCTATATCCTATATTCGTAAGATGAGAAAGAAAAACATGAGTTTATCTGCTAAAATTTGTTTTAACTCTGGTTATTTGTGGAGCACTGGCTAAACGTATAAATCATAAGAAATTGGATAATGCAAACTTAGTAGAAAAATAAAATTTTGTGCTCTTCACAAATATATGACCTAAATGACGTACCTGAACTTTCCAAATATTTCCATTCCAATATTTTTAAATTGTTACATATGTTAAAATGTTTTCCTTTTAAAAGTATGGCATTACAACCTTATAATGATTATTGCCCAGTTATAAAGATCACAATTTATGTTGAGTGAAATAATACAAATTATTAATTTTTTTCTCTATTTTTTGTTTATTTATATCTTGAAAGCAACATGCAAAAAGTCACATTCTCCAGTCCAGAATATACTCTTCATCAACCTTATTAGATATCCCAAGAATCAGATTTTTATTCCAATATTATTTTTAAAAATGAGCCAAATATATATCCTGAAAATATTTAAATTGTAGCAAAATATGAAATCTTGCTTTTTAAAAACCAGTGGTCATTTTATTACAGACATACCTCTTATTTAAGGTTCAATGTGAAATTTCAATAATCACCTCATATTATGTCATCAGTATATTCATTCTTTCAACAGGTATGCTAAGTATGTTACTAGGTGCTCTATCAACTCATGTGAGCAAACGTATCATGAGTTCACATTACATGTACACCAGTGCTAGGTGCTTAGGAAATCATGAGATGAATAAGAAAATATGTGCAGCCTCAAACATCTGCCAAAAAAGTTTGAAATCAATTGGTAGGTTAAAAATAAAGTATATAATCAAAGTACATGCTGAATATAATAATTTTAATATTTACTTTGTGCCTAAAAGAATTGTAATATTGTTAATGAAAATAGAAATCCCAGGAGAGAACCTGATTATAGAGATAAAATAAATACTAATGTGAGCCACTTTCTTTTGAGGTAATGAAGTTTTAATCATAATAGTGCTCAGCATATAGCAGGTTCTCAATAAATAATTAACAAAGATGAATTAAAAATAAAATCTTGTGAAAACATTTTTTTCCTTTTTTTATTTGAGAGGTTAATAACTGTGTGAGAAAACTATTTCTTTGGTGTAGATAATTAAGCCTTACATATCTTGTAGTTAACATATTAACAATGTTATTATCTCATAATTTATTTTCTTTGTCAAATGTGAGCATTTGATAAATAACCTTTACTATTTGACTTATTGCCTGCCTTATTTCCCTGGTCAGACAAAAAGGAAATAGATCTAAATATAAAAATGGGTGGGCCGGGCGTGGTGGCTCAAACCTGTAATCCCAGCACTTTGGGAGGCCGAGACGGGTGGATCACGAGGTCGAGAGATCGAGACCATCCTGGTTAACATGGTGAAACCCCGTCTCTACTAAAAATACAAAAAATTAGCTGGGCACAGTGGCACATGCCTATAATCCCAGCTACTCAGGAGGCTGAGGCAGGAGAATTGCCTGAACCCAGGAGGCGGAGGTTGCGGTGAGCCGAGATCGCGCCATTGCACTCCAGCCTAGGTAACAAGAGCGAAACTCCGTCTCAAAAAAAAAAAAAAAAAAAAAAAGTGACTGGGCACGGTGGCTCATGCCTGTAAAGCCACCACTTTAGGAGGCCGAGGCAAGTGGATCACCTGAGGTCAGGAGTTTGAGACCAGCCTGGCCAACATGTCAAAACCCCGTCTCTACAAAAAATACAAAAAAATTAGCCGGACATGGTGGGAGGTGCCTGTAGTCCCAGCTACTGGAAAGGTTGAGGCAGGAGAATTGCTTGGTTGAGGCAGGAGAATTGCTTGAACTCAGGAGGCGGAGGTTGCAGTGAGCCAAGAAGACACCACTGCACTCCAGCCTAGGCAACAGAAAAAGACTCCTCAAAAAAAAAAAAAAAAAAAAAAAGAGCATAGAGAAGTAAACAAAATTTCTCCAAGAGAAGCAATACCAAAAATAGGGATAGAATTTAAATCTTATATTTCTCTGTTCAGTGAACATTATACGAAATGTCATTTCCTTCTCCAGAATGAAAACAAACCAATAAACTGCAAATAGACAATAATATATCTAACATTTTTGGTGGATTCATACTTGCCTGGTACTGTGGCAGGCAAATGCTTTAGATACACAAGCTCATTTAATTCTCACAAGAAACTTATGATGTGTGTATTATTATTCACTCATTACTGAAGAGGAAATGTGGTTTATAGCTATTTAATAGTCTGTCTAAATTCGTACACTCACTGCCTGGTAAGGTGGGATTTAACCTCAGGTCCCTCTGACATAGTTAAATCTGTAATATTCTCCACTGTAAAGAATTGTGTTCCTATCTCTAAGTGTTGTATTTAAACTAACCAGGAAAAAATATAGTAGGATGGCTGACATTGCTCCATAAAGATTTCTATATAGACACTAATCATTCATTCATTTAAACTTCACCATCCCTCCAATCGCCCCAGATCAGAAAGGCAGATTTTAACTTTGTGTCTGCTCATCACCTACTTCCCCACATGCAGTCAATTATAACTCTCATCAATTTGACATTTTTAGAGTTTCCCATATTTCATATTTCTTCATGCTTGCTGCCACTCAAATTGAGATCACTATTGTTTCCCTTGTGGTCTATAACAAAAGTCTGCTAGTTTTTCTCCCCGTCCCTCATTTTACCTTTTCTGATTTCTCCCTACATATAGCCAGAACAATTAATCTTTCTAAAATACATGTGCATATTGCTTACAGTGACAAACCCTTGCCTATGGTATAACATCTGTATTTTACATGCTATGGGAAACCCATGATGACCCAACCCCCATATCCTTTTCTCTAAACTAGAAACTCGTACTATGATGAAATGTATAAAATACCACAAACATACAATGCTCCTGTACCTTGATCACAGTTCCTGTCATTTCCTTTGCTTGGAATACTGCCTACTTCTCCTGCCTCGCTCACCTGATCTTCAAGTCCAGGTAGCCTTCACTCATTATCCAAGACCAAGTGAGTCAGCCACTAAGGGTTTTCATTATCATAGTGTCTGACACATCACGCTATAACTATCAGTTCACCTATTGTCCCCTTCACTACACTGGGAGCAACCTAGCGAGGCTCCTGATCTCATTCTACTTCATAACCCTGTACCCACCATTGGGCCAAGTATACAGAAGTTGTAAAAAATATTTGTGAAATGACAAAAGGTAGGAAGAAAAGACAGAGAAATGGAGGGATAAAGAGATGAAGGGGAAAGGGAAAGAAAGAAAAAGAACAAGATAGGAGGGAAAGAAAAGAAGATAAGAAAAGGGATGAAAGGAGAAAAGGGAAGTAAATAAAAAGACCAGAAAAAAGAAATGATGGAAAAAAAGAAAAATGTTGGAAAGAAGGAAGGGAGAGTGTCTGAAGTTACAGAAAAACGGAGGACACTCCCATTAGATTTCCAATGGAAATGACTGGGGAAGCACCAGACACCACCAGTCCCTTAGTGAGTATCCAACTCTGTGGAGTTGTGGACAGTCAGGGAGACCTGATGTTACAGAGAGAGAGAGAAAGACACTGAAAAGAACTTCAGAAACAACTGAGTTCAACTTTATTTTATAATGGAAAAAACTGAGCCAAAGACAAGAAATGTGACTTGCTTACTAGAAGACAGTTAATAAGGGTTAAGATGCAAAGACACGCTTGAAAAATCTCAAAATCCAAATTCTCTTCTCCCCATCAGTCTTCTCAGACATAGATGAATCAATAATGACAACAGCAGGATGGTAGCTGAGGGCCTCTGGTCACTGATTTAGGGTTGTGTACATTGCAATTCTGTGCACTATTTTTTTTCCTAGCATTTTTACCTAATACAAAGAACTTCATTTGAGGTAGGCTGAGTGTGGTGGGCAAAAGAATTATAAGCTTTTTCTACCTCTTGCTTTGTGTTACTCACTTTACTCCTCTAACAAGCCAGGAGCTTTTCTTCACTTTGAGCTTTTGCCACATTGTCGGCTTATCTGAAAGTCCCCTGCTGCCCTTTCTACTTTTTGAAATGCTTTACATTCTTTCAAGGCTTTGCTCTAACGCCTTTTCTTTCATAAGACCTGCTTTGGTGTCCCTCATAGAAGGTAATTACTGTATATTTTCTGCCCCAATGATACTTTGCTTATTTCTTTCTTAAAATATGAATTTATTTATGCCTTTTATTATAGTTTCATGTGTATTTTTGTTTTCTCCTAATTAAATATAAACTTCTGGAAGGCATGGGCAATTTTTGCTTTATCTTTGTCTCCCCTAGTAGGAGTAGCATAATTCCCTTTACATGACATAATTTGAATATTTTGTATACTGAATTGAACCATAGAACTCTTCTTCTAACTCCCACACCTACGTCATCCAAAAATAGTAAAAAAAAAAGTATAATACTCCTTCTTATTTAAATTTTACATTGGTATTCTCTTTTTTTTTTCTAAAAGCAAACAACAACAAAAAAACACTTGTATTGTCTTTTGTCCAACAATTGTTTAAAGTGAGCTGTTGTGGTGGTTCACTCCCATAATGCAAGTACTTTGGGAAGCTGAGGCATGAGGATCGCTTGAGGCCTGGAGTTGGAGATCAGCCAAGAGAACAGAGAAAGTCCTTGTTCTTACAAAAAATTTTAAAAATTAGCCAGTTGTGGGGTCATGCACCTGTAGTCCTGGCTACTAGGGAAGCTGAAGTGGGAGGATCACTTGAGCCTAGGAGTTTGAGTCTGCAATGAGATATGATCGCACCAGTACACTCTAACCTGAGTGCAGAGTGAGACTCTATCTAGAAAAAAATAAAAATAAAAACATAAAGTAAGTTGTTATCTTGACCAAAGGTGATGTACAAATGAGGATGGGGGCAAGAAAAGAGAAGAATAATTGAGCTGGTGAGTATCAAAACCTTCAAATTTGTGGATAATGTAACTATCCTGGCCTGTTGAAGTAGCAATTATTATAAAGATTCCTGTCTCTTTAAAAATATTAACAGCTTCCAGGAGGTGGTGGCTCACGCCTGTAATCCCAGCACTATGGGAGGCTGAAGTGGGTGGATCACGAGGTCAGAAGTTTGAGCCCAGCCTGACCAACATGGTAAAACCCCTGTCTCTACTAAAAACACAAAATTTATCCAGGCATGGTGGTGCGTGCCTGTAATCCCAGCTACTCGGGAGGCTGAGGCAGGAGAATTGCTTGATTCTGGGAGGCAGAGATTACAGCGAGCCACACCAGCCTGGGCAACACAGCAAGACTCCGTCTCAAAAACAAAAACGAAAACAAAAAACAAAACAAAACAAATCCTGACAACTAAAGGCATTAGTGAAAGGCAAGGGGGCCTGATTTGTTTGAAGGTTCCTCTTTTAATGCGAAGGTTTCTTTGGGAATATTATAGCAATGCATTTTAAGTATGGGAAATAAGAAGGTAATTAAGAAATATTAAGTATTGTTCAAGGTTAGCAAGGATTTACTTGAGGTGTGTAACCTGGACTTCTCATTCTATTCATTTTAACTAGAACTATTCTTTCATGGGACAGATGGCAAATCGGTCGGTTATACTAAAATGAGAGAAGAAGGCACTTGATATGCCAAGACTCTCAATCTCTCTCAGCAAGGTTTGGCCCTTTCTAAAATTATTTCTTATCAAATGAAGTTAGCAATTATGTCAGCTTAAACAGAAGGATTTTTAAATTGTTTTAGAAAATATTTTAACAATGCCTTTAGATGAGATTTTACATTTTTTGCTCAAGTTCAACGTATTTCTGTATTAATCACCTACCACTGGCCGTCTAGATAATGGCAAACGTTTAATCTGCACTTTTTAGAATGTTTAATTTTCACTTTTCTCTGAGCACTGTTCAAAGGGCATTTATTTCATTCACTGCATATATTCATGGCCAGATAAAATGCATCACTGGGCTCACTTATGTAAAGCAGACATCCTTTACAATAGTTCAATTCTATCACAATTTTTGGAAATGTAACTTTCTAGCATTAAAGAGGTATTCATAACTCCACTGGTTTTGAAATGCCATGTTGAAGTCAGAGGAAAATTAAAAGCAAGAAAAAGTGAACAGCAAACATAATGCACAGAAAAATAGAATGATTATTACTTTCCATTTGGGCCTCCAATGTGAGAGTTTAATAAAGAAAATTAGAATAAAAAACATGTAAGCTCATTCGAGTATCTTTCCCAAAGTTTATAGAGGTGACATGACAGCATTTGCTAGGGTAAATTGTTCCCTTCAGGATGTGCATTTAAAAAGTAAATCGTTTTGCTCTATACTCTTTTTTCGAACTCTTAAAATACGGTTTCTTTTTCTTACCTGCAATTTCCTAAGCCTCATTAATGAATAGCAGCTAATTCTGAAGATTTGATTTTTTACTCAGTTCTGCATCTCTCGGATTCCTATGGTCACAGGTAATGCTTTTTAACTTCAAAATTACTTCTTTCTGAGCTTCTCCAGTGAGAAAAATAAAATCCTTAAACGTGAACCTACTCGCTTATCTCTTGCCTAGTAGTCAGCTCCTGACAGCAACTCATTTTCAAGGGAGAATTTCTTAATTCCGTGCCCGTCCCCTGTACACTGGGATGCACTGCAAAGACATTTCCTTCCTCAAAATATTTTCTTTTACTTTGAAATCATTTAGGTAACATTTTTTCTATTGCATGTAGTTGAGTGGGTTTTGCATGCTTAGCATTTTTCTTACTCAATGTTTTAGATTATTAATGCTCCTTAAAAGAGTATCACACTATTCTTAATGCTGTCATCAAGAGTAACACATTTATCTTCGAAAAAGGGTGGCACTGAAATGTTTTTCAATGTTATATATGCAGCAATGGAAGATGTGAATTTCTGGAGGTCTCAGTAGCAGAGATCATTTAATTATCCTTGTGTAAATTCATCCTTAAGAAACAAAAAGAGGAACTATTTAGTAACTTCACCTGTTTTATGGGATAACAAGACTTACCTCATAAGTTTACTATGAGGATTAAATGAGCTAATAATGTAAAGATTCAATAAATAGTCCACGTTGCCTATTTTTACCATCATTAGTGTTAGTAAAGACACTGAATGTTGTATATGGCAGTTGGGACTTAGCAAAAACCTGGACTGGCATGAGTCACTAAAAGAAGTTGTTATCTTCTTACCTCCAGAGAGTCATCAGCATTCACCATCCAACAGTCAGTCCAGGTGGCCACAATCAAAAACCCAGTAGAGAAAAAGGCAAAGAAGCACCCAATGTATTGAAGAAGATCCCTCATTGTGGCGAGCAGCCCGTCCAGATGGCAACATGGGCAGATGCCAGCCCTGGGCCCACTCAGGTGGCAGTTGTCAGTCTTCTGTGTTTCTGGTACCTGGGGATGTGAAAATACCAGTCTTTTACTTTTTCCCACTCCCCTCTGTAGGTGTCTTGAGTTACCGTAAGAATAATACAAACAGGCTGTAACCAATAGTGGGGTCCTGGAGGTCATTATCCGAAACGACCAGCCTCCAATCAGAAGCCAGGTTAGTGCAAGGGCTGAGTATGTTTCCGGGTGGGGGAGAGAGAACTTCTGTAACGTTTTCTGACCCAACTGTGGGTTAGTGCGAGATGGTGGTCACCAGACCAAGTGCCAGTGCCAAGACGGGGGAAGGAGGAAGGGTCCCACCCCATGCTGGAACCTGTAAACTGATCTTTCTCAAGCCCTCTAGGGGGAGTGAGCTACTCTCCTCCCCCTCAGAAGAAGGCTACACGGTTGACTGAGTGTTATTTTATTGTTAGGACTATTTTAATATTCCCTGACTACCTTAGACAGACAGGCCACTGGCGAAACTATGCTAAACAAGTGCTTGCTCAAGGGAGTTTGCATTCCAAAGTGTTGCACAGAACAGCCCCATGAAGGATTTGTAGCACCTGGGCAGTAGGGACAGCCAAGCCTCCTAACCTTTCAGCATCATAGAATGAGAACAAATGTGCATTTTAATGCAGACAGCTCTGGATAGAAATCCTTGCCCTGAATTTATATGGTCTGAGAGCTCTTGGGCTGTAGTTTCTGGAAATGCAGGTATTAACATCTTCTTTATATTATATTTGCTCTTCATATGAGCAATAAATGATATTGTGCCTATAAGTCAATTAGAGTAGTGTTTATCAATAATAGCTAAATGGAAAATATTAACGTGACTAAGAATTTACTGTATTATTACTTTTCCCTCATGGACCAATGTTTGAAAACGCGTCTAATAAAGAAAAAAAAACTGTTATATTAGGAAGAAAGTTTCTTTCTAAAAAAAAAAGAAAGTTTTCAATATAACAGGGTAACTGGAATTTTACCTGTATCTGAAGATATATCCTTAATGAGTCTAAAAATTCCATAACCCATACTCTTTAATATGCCTTTAAAAGCACATATATCAACATTTTATCTTCATCAGGTAGGTGTCTATATATTAAAATAAAAGTTTTGAATGAGAATAATAAAAAATTATTATTATTAATGCAGGAAAGAATGTGAATGGGGGAGACAGAGTGAGAAAAAGAAATTTGGAGAGAGAGAAAGAAAGGAGTAAAGAAAAGCCAGAAATAGGTAATTACTCTGGAATGAATCAGCTACTAAGATATTTATTTTACTAACAGTTCATAAAAGAATTACTTTTTTTTGCAGTTGAAAATTATTTGATTGCAAAATAGAGTATAAAAGGCTAAAACCAGTATTGATAAAACATTTTTTGAAAATACATTATAATGATAAACTTTTGTGACTAAACTTTGTTTTTCTAATTTTTATTCATTTTATTAAAGGATATAAATGTAAATTTAAAAGCAAAAGCTGGAAAACCATAGGTAGAATATAAGCTTAATTATTTCTATATGGAGAATCTAGAGTTAGCACCCTGGCAATCTAAAAAAAAAGTTTCTTTTTTGAGGTTTCAGTTACTGGTGGTTAATCACGGTCTGCAAATATTATATGGAAAATGTTATAGATAAGGGATTCATCAGTTGTAAATTGAGCACTGTTCTAAATAGCAGGATGCAATCTCAAGCCATCCCACTTCATGTGAGATGTGAATCATCCCTTTGTCCAGCATTTCCACAGTGTATACACTACCCACCCCTTAGTCACTTAGTAGCTGCCTCGGTGTTCAGATCTACTGTTTTGTATAGTGTGTGTAAGGTCCAGTACTGTCCTGCATTTCTGACATCCACTCAGAGTCTTTGAACATATTCTTCAAGGAGAAGGGGGGATTACTGTACACATTAGCAACTGTTATTACTAGTTTATGAGGTGCATTACAGTTGCTTTTTTTGGGGGGGGGGTTGGAGTCTCGCACTGTCACCCAGGCTGGAGTGCAATGGCACGATCTTGGCTCACTGCAACCTCCATTTACCAGGTTCACGCAATTCTCTTGCCTCAGCCTCTGAGTAGCTGAGATTACAGGTGCACACACCACACCTGGCTAATTTTTTGTATTTTTAGTAGAGATGGGGTTTCACTATGTTGGCCAGACTGGTCTCGACTCCTGACATCGTGATCCACCCTCCTCAGCCTCCCAAAGTGCTGGGATTACAAGCGTGAGCCATCACATCCCACCACAGATGCTTTTTATTTGACTTATTTTAACAGTTGGAAAAAAATAATACCTGTGTTTTAAGTACTCATTCAAAGCATGTCATTACCCATGGAATATACATACCCACACATGCTGCTTTGGTGAGTCACAGGAGAATCTTTCCCTGTGCCCTAACATTTAAAATGCTATAGAGATTTACTCTACTAATCTGGGAGAGAAAACCAATTCCAAAAGCAGATGTCCTTTACAGGAAAAGTCCTGGACTTCTTGGTGGCTTTTCATGCAGGGACTTTTCACAATGTACTTTACCTACTAACAGTGCACTCCAAGGCAGTAGTTCTCCAACCTGAGTGTACACTGGAATCTCTAAGCCACTTGTTAAAAATGCAGACCCAGGAATTCTACTCCCAGAGATCTAGACTCAAGAAATTGGGAGCGGAAGCCAGGAATTCATATTTTACATGTGTTTTGTATAATATTCTGATTTTGAAACAGACGACCATGCTTTGAGAGATCAGTTTAGAACAATAAAAAAAACTGAATCAGTTTTTTAGTTATATACTATCAATTACAGATAAAGCTTTAGAAAAGAAGCTATCAGAAGATATCAGAATTATATTTTTCCTACAAACTCCTCCCTAACTAGCACTAATACACCCCAAATCCAAATATCTGAACTTAATAGAGAGAAATAAGAAAAAAAAAATGCTGAGCATGTACATGCATTGCCATGTGCAAACACACATGTGCATACATATCTCTGAAAATCACAGATTCTTCCACAAAAAAAAAAAAGATCTAGACCATAACGTTTATTCATAGTCACTGAATGTTGTATGTGATTGGGAGTAGGGAATTGTTCATATGGCTATAGAATTGTTCCTGAGTTGAAGTTTACTACTTTTAGAGAATAGCATAAAACAGTCAGGTTTACATGTTAATTTCTGTGAGTGAGGCCATGATATAATAGGAGATACAAGAAAGGAGAATCATGCTGGCTGTTAGAGCAGTAAAGACTTCATAAATGGGATGTGAGTGCACTTCTAAGAAATGCACAGGAGTTGTGAGGATGCAGGACACAGACGCAGGATAAATTGCTCACCAATCTATATAAACACATCTCTTTTGCATTCTGCCACTTCCTAGACTTCAATATTTTGCTTTATCAACTCTTTCATAGTTTAATTCCATTCCATCCAGCACATATTTATGGACAGTGTACTCTGACTCTAGTATTTTCTCTTGGGACACAGAAAATAAATGATTGGAAGACCTCATCCTAGTCCTTGAAAGGTTTACTCTACAGTGAGTGAACCAGAAGCAGGAAGCAAAGAATTCCATTCAAGCAATTCTGATAACAGCCTTAAGTTATACTACCACTCCCAGTATGAGTACGTAGGCATGTTAGTTAGAACTATGACGTGTTTTCCAATTTATTATAAACAGAAAGAAAAGTTGTCACTGTATGTTGCTCAATCGGGTTTCCAAAATATTTTCAAATACATTATCTCATCTAAACTCCATGAAGACAGGCATCTTTTGTTTACCAATGCATTCCACATGCTTAAAATTCTACCTGGCATTGGGTAGGCTTCAACAAATGTGTACTAATTTAATTGAATTCTCAAAGCCCCCACATTTTACAGAAGAGGGAGTAATATTGGACTTTCCCCTTCTGAAACATTCAGGGTCCTCCAGGATGGATACTAGGTTGGCAAAAGTGTCCTATTCTTTGCAGTTCAAGGGCTCTTCATTCTGCAAGATCTCTAAGACAAACATGTTGGTCTATTCACTATGCACTATGCTCCTACTCACCCAGTACTTGCACGACTCCTGGACGAGGTTTTACAGCCACCTGGTGATCAGTTGAGTGACACCCTTAATCTAGCACCCTGGCTGTTGGTCTATTAAAGGAAGTCATTGTAGAACTGAAAGTACTGCAATTGTCCTTTCGGTCTGCAGGTGGAAGCAGCCTTGCATTTTCAGTTGAGCAGAACAGCAAAATGTTTTTGTGTTAATTCTGTTGTTTCCATGAATGTCACAAAATGTTCCCACCATATTCATTATGATAATATGGTTCTTAGAAGGAGTAAACTGACTTATTCCATATCTTATAGTCTTCTCACTCCCTATGAAATTTCTAGTGCTCATTGGAAAAATCTAGACAATCAAATCAGTTGCTGTTCTCAAAAGGCCATGCTTGCAAGAACTAACGTAGAATAAATCGGTGGTTAAAAGCTTGAACTTCAGAGTCAGGCAGACTAGAGTTTAGGCTAAGCCCATTTATATATGACAGATCTTGAGCAAGCTACTTAACATTTCTGAGGCTGCCTTCTGGTCAATAAAATGAGAATTATGAATTCTGTCCCATAAAATGGTGGCAGAAAATGAATAACATTTGTAAAGGTCTTCATGCAGGGCATAGAACTTCATAAATAAGCAATAAATTGTAGCTAGTATAATTTTTCTGTTACAAATTTGGTGTTTTACATATATGCCATGCATATACATATGTTGGTGTATACATACATGTATGTGTGTGTATGTATATCTGCATCTATTTATCCATCTATATCTATATAAAAAACAACTTAGTAAATTGAAAACACAGGAAAGAAAAAGTGTAATCATAAAACAATTTTATTTTTGTCTCCTATGGTGTCTTCAAATCCATTTGGTCTGGGCCTATTCTTCCCCTGACCCTTGAATAATATATAGGGCAAGTTCTATGACATTTGTGTCATTTTCAGGTAATATTTCAGATAACAAAGTTTTTAATCATTTCAAAGCACAGAAATTCAGCTTTTTTCTAGTGACATAAATATCTGTACATCTGTACACCTGTACACAGGCCAATCTCTTTGCAGCCACTCCTCCATCACACAGTCATCCTCCATCATGCAGTCAATGTGCCTGCTAACACTTTTGTTCCTTAGATTTCTTGCGCTGGAGAGGTGCAGTAGTTTACCTTATTTCTCTAGATCCAGGGAGAAAGTACCAAGCCTTCAGAATAGATGAATTGAAGCCTTGTTCTTTCTGCTTAAAATGAGATTCAAGGACTTCTAGTGTCTGCCTCCTTAATTGTGACATAAAAGTGGAACTCAGTACATATCAATAGCTCCCTCCAAAAATTATCTCTTAATCTCAAACTCCTTTCTTGGAGTTAATTTTATTTGTTTATTTGTTTTGAAGGGGAGGGAGATAGCAGGTCCTCTAGGGGCTGCAGAACTGGTTCTCAGCCACCATTTTTGCAACTCCAGCCGAGGTCCGTTGCTTCATTTTGGAACTTGGTCTTTATTGTCTAGTGGTCTCAGTCAAAACTGGGTTAGAAATGACTCTAATTTAAATCCTATCACACTGGCTTATGTGTTGTTGTGCTGGAAGTCTAGTGTTTATCCTGGGCAAACCACACCTGGATTTGTTGTGTTTACTCTTGGGTAACATCATTTAAGACAAACTAAAGCCCACCGACAGAGGTTCCAGTTGGTGATATTAATGAGGAGATTGGCAACTATCTCACAGCAGTCATGACTGAAGGAAATTGGTATTTTAAATATTTTAAAAGGGAACAGAGCAAACGTGGCAGTGAGTTTTAAATAATGGGTGGATGATCCAAAGGATTATGATGTTTTTAGCAGCCTTCAGAGAATATAACTAGAAAATATTGTAAAAGCACAGAGAAGCAGAATTATGCTCAATGAAGGAAGAACTTTTCAAAAATTAGAGCTGACTGAAAGGAAAATTGTCTGGTTTGGTGGGAGTTCAAATAGTGGTAGGATCACCATTGGTACAAATGGTACCTGTAAAATTGACGAATAAGTTCATGACGGAAATAATTGACATCTCCGATATGGAGAATGTGTGGGCAAGCATGGGGGCCAAAAAATTTATGCTCTTCATATATCTGTTTTCTTACATAGAATTTGAGTTTTACTTCAGCCAAATCTCAGCAATGACTCAGTGAATCATTCATCAAAAATCAACCTCAAATTTAGTAGCAAGGCATATGTCGTTACTCATTCTGTAACTTATTTCACCTGGAAAAACAAGATGTTCATCATGGCACAGCATGATTAAGCCATTGGAGGTGTTTTAAGTGAACTAGGATGGAATAAACCTGATGTCAAAGGTTAACATTTTACTCCCTCTGAGTTAGCAGGTGACTCATGAAGTCATTCTGACATAAAACCTTTCTCTTGAACACCCTACACCCTTCCACATATATCCTATGCTTATTATGAAATAGAACATAAAATGAATCTGTCTGAATTGGGCTTAATCTCACAAGTTGAGTTTTTTTTTTCTTTTGACTCAAATACATTCAATTGGTCATAATTAATATCCTCTCATCATTTTGTATTTCCTTCTTCTTGTTTTCTCTCCAAATATTTAAGTATTCTTATGAAGTCAGTGTCAATGATGTGTTCATGTGCTCTCATCATTTAGCTCCCACTTATAAGTGAGAACATGTGGTATTTGGTTTTCTGTTCCTGTTTTAGTTCACTAAGGATCACAATGGCCTCCAGCACCATCCATGATCTGAAAAGGATATGATATCATTCCTTTTTATGGCTGCATAGTATTCTATGGTGTATATATACCACATTTTCTTTATTCAGTTTATTATCGATGGGCATTTATGTTGATTCTATGCCTCTGCTACTGGGAATAGTGCAGCAATGAACATACACATGCATGCATCTTTATATTACTCTGATTTATATTCCTTTAGGTATATACTCAGTAATGGGATTGCAGGGTCAAATGATATTTCTGCCTTTAGGTCCTTGAGAATTACCACACAGTCTTCCATAATGGTTGAACTAATTTACACTCCCACCAACAGTGTAAAAGAGCTCCTTTGTCTGTACACCCTTGCCAGCATCTGTTGTTTCTTCAATAATAGCCATTCTTACTGATGTGAGATGGTATCTTATTGTGGTTTTGATTTGCATTTCTTTAATGATCAGTGATTTGAGCTTTTTTCCTCATGTTTGTTGGCTACACGTATGTCTTCTTTTGAGAAGTGTCTGTTTGTGCCCTTTGCTCATTTTTTAATGGGGTTGTATTTTTTTCTTCCTGTAAATTAGTTTAAGTTCTCACAGATGTTGAATATTAGATCTTTGTCAGATGCATAGATTGCAAAAATTTTCTCCCATTCTGTAGGTTGTTTGTTTACTCTGTTGATAATTTCTTTTGTTGTGCAAAAGCCCTTTAGTTTAATAAGATCTCATTTGTCAATTTTATGCTTTCTTTTTAACGCTGAATGCTTCAGTCCCTCAACAATGTTTATTCAATTTCTTCTGCCTAAAATGCTTTTTATTTTCCCTCCAATTTATCATAATCCTAACCATCCTCAGGAATAAATATTAACTTTATGAAGTCTAAATTGATCTCTTCATTTCACTTTCCTCTCTGTCTGTTGAACTTATAATCAGTAACTGCATAGTTTAGTATGCCACAATTAAGCTTTCTATATATTTGATGCCTCTAGGTGATGTTTATTCGTCTATAACCAAAGGTAAGGAAGAAAGGAAGGAAGGCAGGGAGGGAGGGATGGAGGAAGGAAGGAAGGAAGGAAGGAAGGAAGGAAGGAAGGAAGGAAGGAAGGAAGGAAGGAAGAAGGAAGGAAGGAGAAAAGGAAAGAAGGAGGGAAGGGAAGGGAAGGAGATTTCACTAAGTAGAAAATATGTCAGGATCAGGGTCAGGCACTTAGTATCTATAGATTAATAAAACATCATTCAAGAAGCTTGCAGGCAAGTAGAGGCTTCAATAGATAGGTAGATAGGTAGATAGACAGGTAGATGATAGATCAATCTATATCTACAGTGTTGAAATATATGTTTCTACAAAATGTTATAAGATCATAAATGAGGAAATGATTAATGCCTCTGGGAAATCATTACAAAATGCTTCATGGAAAAGATAATGGTTGATGTAGCTCTTAAATAATAAGAATTGGTTAGAAAAGAAGGGAGTGTTGCTAAAGGGAAACCTTTTGAACAAAGACGAAGAGTTGTGAACGTGCATCACTTTATTAAGAAATGTGTTTGTGAGAAGCATCTTATAAACAACTTAGGAGTAAGAATTCTTTCCTTTGTCTGTGCTTGTAAGTGCGTAACACCACCAAGTGTAGTGAATGTATCGTTGTAGATGACCACATGATGATGTTGTTTGTTTGTTGAAGACTTAAAGCCCAGTGAGAATAGGGATTGTGTGACTAACGTTATTAAATTCTGGGTTTCAATACATATATGTTGAGTGAATGAATAAATGAACAAATTATTTCTATGTGCCAAACATTGTGCTAGGTACTAGAAATTAATCAGTGAACAAGATATTCTAGTTGGGGTATGGTGTCCAATTGTATTTTGGCTCTCAGTAGATTTTTGCTATCTTTCTATGAGATGAGATATTATACTGTGAGCATTCCAAAGAGATTCTTCTGAGGTGACCTTGTAATCGTGTAGTTTATTTGGAAAATATTTTACATTCAAGAGGCAGAGCACTTTAATAGGAAAATGGACCGGAATTATAGAAACCCGGTTTCAGTCCAAGGTACACTTGAGGATTTTTTAGCTTATATTACATTGAAATAAAGCAGGTGAAACTTTGACAATTGCTCCGTCAGTCAGACCATTGTAGATAGCCAACTTACGTAACTGAGGCTTCAAACAACAAAAACAAGTCAAGTAAATTTCTTTGTCCATGCCTCAAATTAGCAAAGGTCTACAGCCCAGTTTTTGAAGAATTAATGGAAATAACTATCATTATTCCTCATGTTAGTCATATTCAATTGGAGTATATAAACATTCACATTTATTTTTATTTTGTATTGCAAGACATAATCGGAAAGGCATCATATCACCATTTAATAGATGACAAAAATGAGGACTATATATTAAGTGACTTATTCAACAAGACATAGCTGGAAAGTGGCAGAATTAGAGTTTGGATCCAAGACAAGCCCAGTAGAACACAGGCAAGCACCCGGCAGAAATTACGAAAGCCAGAGCAGATGAGTCAGGGAAATGGAAGTCCTCCCAAGATAGCAAGGCCTACTCAAAACTGGCAGTTATTCAGGAACAAGCTTCCATTCCACCTGTTACCTGTCCAAACCCTTACTCATCAGGATCCTAGAGCAGGGTTCATATGTAAGAACACATCTACCACTGAATAGCATGGGATCAGGGCCTGGCACTTATATTTGGATTGTCATCCTTGTTTCATGAATGCTCTCTACTGAAACGATGAAGTGCATCACTTCACTCCCTTGAATTTATCAGTGAAGTAGTTTCAGTCATGAGTGATTATGAGTGATCAGCCTTCAGGGAACCGTCACTCATGAAAGATAGAAGGTTCTATCGTACTGTATATCCTGTTCTATACATGCATGAAAACCTTGTGAGTTTTACCTCCTTAAGAAAGAACTTCTCTCATCTTTGCCTCTTCTCTCTCTTATCTACTAAGATCCTCCTCTATCTTTAAAGATCTTCTCAATTGTCATCTTCTTATAAGTGCATTGTGAGCCCTCATTTATATGTGATCTTTTCTTTGAATTAATATTAGCTCTTTGCTTGTTGTAATAATAATTATATAAGAGGTAGTCACTATTGTAAACATGTTTAATGGGTGAGGAAACAGATGATGGGGGTGGTAACTTATCCCAGTTTTTACAATAAGTAAATAATGAAGCCAGGATTTAAACCCAGGTTTGACTGACTCCAGAGAACATGCTCCTAAACATTATGCAATATAGACCTCTAACTTGTTAGCTCAATTTCCTTCTATACTAGATTACTGGAAACTCCTAGTTAAAACTGGAAGGGACCTTGGAGATACTCTTAGTCACCAATTCATTTTACAGATGAATAAATGGAGGTTGCAGGCAAGTATTTTATCCAGGATTACAGCTGTTGGCAGGACACATAAGACTCAAATTTTCTTCACTTCATACTTTTAGCTGTACCTGTAAGATTCATAAGGGCAGAGAGGGCACCTGCTCACTCTCTTATCACTTGCAGAATTTACACACATATCCTGCTCATAGCAAGGGCTTAAAGAACTATATTTCACTGAAATTTTTTGGCAACTAAAGATCACTAATCAGAAAATAGAGAGATATTAGAGCTTATCATGGTTATTAATAACATACATTGAATACAAACCAGTACCTTACTTATTTGCATATCTAAGGAGACTTTAAACAGAGAATCTCAAAATATTGAGTTGTTGTGTTTTGTTTTACTAGGGACAAAGCTCAACTAAACTACTTTGCAGAGATATAACTAATGAAGCTTCAAATGGAGACCAAGAGTAGAAAGATAATGACCATGTGACCTCCATTTTTAGTAAAATATTTCATCCTAAGAATTTAAACTTAAGTGAAAAAAAGTTATTTGCATATCCAATGCATTAGCAGCAGCATTTTCTAGGTGCTTCCTTTACCACATTTCTATCTTTTAAAAGATTCTCATTAATAGCAGAGTACAATGCAAAGTATTTAGCATGACATGCAAGCTCTTTCCCAAGCTGGGTCTTCTTTTCTTCTCTAGACTCACTTATTATGCATCCCTAATATGTTCCCTGCTTTCTTGCTATTCTGACATGCATACAGTCCCTTTGAACCCAATAACATTTTCTCTGGGATCCAGAAAAGGCTCTTCCCTTTGCCTGGAAGTTCTCTGTTCTTCCCTTTTCCTCACCCCCTCAGCACTTAGCTAGCTCCTCTGCCTCCTTCTAGACTCAGGTCTTATCATCCGATAGCCAGTTGATTCTAAAACCTGTTTGATCACCAGAGTCGCCTGGGAATTGCTATTAAACATCAGATGCCCAGTGAAATAGTGATTTACGGGCATCGTCATTTCTTAAAATTGAGTCACCAGGAGAGTCTGAGAAAGCACCACCTGACATAACTTCTCTGAATCTACCTCTTCTTGTTACGTCACTTATCAGACTGTAATTCTCTGTGTCTCTTCTCCCTACCAGGTTGGGAATTCTTTATGGGCCTTACATTTCTATAATGCCAGTATTACATCAGTGATTAAGTTTGGATACCTAAATGAGTAAATTAGGTTGGTAGATCATTAGCTTCTTTACTCAAATTGTTTCCTCTGCCCACAATATGACCATATACACTCCTTTATTTTCCAAAATCTTTTTCAAACTCTTTGGTTAAAATTACTCTCTCCTTGCTATATATTCCCATGGAAGATACTTTTGTTGATTTTTCTCTCACAGCACTTTGTAGTCTTACTTGTATTTATGCGATTGAATATCTCTCCCACTGAGTTCTTAGCTCCTGAAATCCAAGACTAAGATTTTTTTTCAATTTTGTGATTCCTTCAGTAATCATCAATATATCTCTCATTTCTGTTGTTGAATTATCAAAATTTTATACTTCTTTCATTTTCTAATCTTTCATATCATTTATTCCTCGGAATTCCAGTTCTCCTGCACAAGTACTAAGGAAAGTCTTACATGCTCAAATTGGGAACAAGATTCTTAATAATAAATCAATCTGTAATTGACAGTTTCAGCACAACTTATTCTGAAGTCAGTGATGTGGATTCCTTTGAGAATTGTGCCTCAAACATCCAACCCTATTGCTCTTTCAGTTCCAAGCTATACCTAGTAGTACCTGCCCCTAAAACAAACAAACAAAAAATCCAAGAGAATAATTGTGATGTTTGGCAAAAATGGAGGGGGTTACTGGAATTATTTTGCCGGATTTATTCTGAGATCAAGATATTGGGCCAGCAGAGACTAATCTGCTTTTTTTTTTTTTTTTAATGGAAATTTTTAACTGAGAGGCAATGGTGAAGAAATGAACAAGAATCAGAGAAAAGATGACCAGAGGAAAGTAACAATTTAGTTGGAGAAGCCAAATCTTCTAAAAATGGAAAACCTTTGAGGCACTCATCTTGCATTAACCCACAAAACCTTGCTGGATAGAGCAGAGACTCAAAGGAAATAAACTGGAATCAATTGTAAATGTTTAATAAATAGATAAGTGAAAGAACAAGTAAATGCATTAATGAATATCTGGTTTTACTTATGTTTAAAATTTCAAGTAGTACCCTAATAACCTGTTTTTTAACTACCTACTCTCTGCTTTGTGTAGAAATGTCTAAATCTCTCAACTGTAACTAGGATCAACCATAAAACAAATTGGTTTCTTTCTACATGATCATGACCCATGGTCATGTCTGAGGTACTTCCTCTTAATTCCATCATATGATCTTTTTTCATCTGAGTTTCATCTGGCCAGTAGCTTTCTCTAGATCTATAACCATCCTTCACTTGCAACCTTGGCATTCCAAAGAGCCGAGAGGCTGAAGGAAAATTAAATACCGTGTTTGTAAAACAAAATGAAACCGCCTAAATCCTCTTGGTCAGTTAACATTTGCAAAAATGCTGTCAGTAAGTTATTAAACAAAGATTATTTCTTTGATCTTAAGGAATTATATATTAAAGAAAACGGTAGGGTTTCTTATCACTTATCCTAGAGTGCATCTCACTAACTGGAGTTTAAACATCCCTTCAGAATAATTAAAAACAAGAGGGTGAAGTGTAGTAAAGAGATAAATAAAAAGATAATTCTTTGCAACAACACACAAGGTACCTTTGAAAGTTTTATAGGTATATGCCTTTTTAATACAGAAATATAATATAGATATAAATCCAAGATACTTGTGAATCCAATGCTATGTAAACTTATTTAACTGTTCCTTACTTTCTATCTTTATTTTGAAGCTGTCAAGTCTTATTTACTCTCTGCTTATATTCTCATTAATAATACTTAAAACTAGACCAAATATAATAATGAAATAAGCACCTAGTACATGTCAAATTTTTCAAATCTGATCTAGATTTAGTAGCCTTGATCTTTTTAAAAACAAACTTATTTTTTATTTTAACAAGTATTGTTGTTACTTTTTTAAATAAATGACTGAAAACTGAAGAAGTAAAAATGACAAATAATATGCCTAAATCTAGCTAGAAAGTTAATATCTAGATGTGGGAAAAAACTCAAAACCTTACTTGCTGACCTCCACATGCCGTATGTATTAGGCCCAACCACAAGAGGATGGTTTTCCAAACAGGTGGCCAACACAAGTTCAGTCCTGCAGAGTGATAAAGAATGGATTGTTTAAGGCTGTTAGAAAGAGCAGGAAAGGGAAGTAAACACTTAGCTTGCCATTCCCTTAAATGACATTCTTTATAGGCTATGAACTTTTTCTGGTCAAAAGCAATTCATGGAACTTGTTGATAATTTATACATTTGGTTCTGTACACATTAAGGGTCTCTGACTCTGATTCAGGGAAAACCAGAAACACACACATGCACACACACACACACACACAAACACACACACACACACACACACACACAATGTTTTTCAGAGCTGGAAGGAAACCTAATGCCCCCATAGATTGATGACTTCATTGCTTATATGGTAGGTGAGTCTAGATTCTTGGAATCTGGAGATTTTTACCTGCATTTCGATCTCTCCAAAACCTTTCTATGACTGAGTTCTATGATTATATGACATAAAGCCTAACAAGCTAAAACTTTGCTGCTTAAAATTCCTACTCCTTTTATTATTCAGAAGAAACACAAACATGTGGAGCTAAATTTAAGCCACTGAAAAGTTTCTCCCGTTGAAATGGAGAAAAAGGATAATTTAGAAATTTCCTAACAAGTAGAATAAGTCTTGTACTTCAAGGGAAATGTATAAGGATCTCTCAGGTCTCTTGCCAGACCACCAAAACAATACTAATCTGTTTTCTAGTTTTTAAAGTATGGGCATATTATAGACAATTTAAAATACATACCACTGTCAATTGTATTTCCTACATCATTGACTAGTTCTGAAAAATTTATTCATACAATAAGAATGCTGCCCGAGCACTGGTCTAGGTATTGGATAATCAGTGATAACTAAGACCTGTTCTCTAGGAGCTCACACTCTATCTTAAGCACAATAGCATTATTTAAGGCAGTATAAATTAGTTAAATGCAACGTATTATAACTATATTTAAGGCTTAACCACTCAAACTATACTTAAAAAGTTAGTAAAGAATAGTCTTTCTTAGAGCCTTTATGGTTAAAACAAAAGCATTATGTCAAAATTTCTTTGAAGGTTTTCAAGAAGATAGGGAATCAGAGAACAAATTTATTTGTTCTAAATGAGTTACTCATAAAATTATATGTTCTTAGCCTGTATGATTAATGAAATTGTTAATACAATGCTGCTGTGGTCATAGGTGTGAAGTAAGAATTTGCTAGCTAATAGGCTCAGGGACTCACTGAAGATAGATGAGGGATTGGGTGAGTCAATGGACTAAGCCTCTGGAAACCCTGGCTTCAACCCCAACTGAGACAGATATTTATTATATTAGGAAAATCATATCACTGCCTTGAGCCTCATTTTCAATGTATAAGGAAAAAGGGAAGAGACTTCTCAGCTGTTAAAATTCTTATTCTAAATTGGATTTCCTAAACATTACATATGTCAGATAAAGAACACTTGAGAGACAGAAAAAGCCAGCTGACTATGTCAGGGATTGGAAGGCAGAACAAACAAAGGGGCTGCCCTTTGCAGAGTCAGGCAGATGATTATCATGCACGGTAAGGATTCAGACACAGGCAGAAATGCCAGAAGGAAGAGAAAGATGAGGGGTTAAATGGCTGGGGTCAATAGTCAGGAAACAGGAGCTGGGCTGGATGGAGCTAAAGATGCAGGCTCAGATACGCAGATCAGATACAGGTACAGGCCCTCCCCAACACCGCATTGGGAAGACCTTGATACTTAAAGAAGGCCTTTGACGAATGCCTACTTTTATGCTTTCCTTTAAGGAAAGGATTGAAGAACAGCTAATTTGAATAACACTACTAGGGACCAAGGGCCACATTACACAAGTTCGCAAATGCTAGCTCATTTTTGTTTAATTTTAATTCATTTATTTCTTTATTTTTGGTTAGAGGCCTAGTCTTGCTTTTTTACCAAGGCTGAAGGGCAGTAGCACATTCATAGCTCATCACAGGCTCAACTGATCCTCCCACCTCAGCCTCCCAAGCTGCTGGAACTACAGGTGTGTGAGACAAGCCTGACTAAATGTTATTTTTAATTTTTTTGGGGGGGGGTCTCAATATGTTTCCCAGCCTTATCTCAAACTCCTGGCCTCAAGTGATACTACAGCTTCAGCCTCCTGAGTATCTGGGAAAACAGGTGAGAGCCACTGTGCCAGGCTCATCAATACTAGCTCTAATTTTGATTTGTTTTTGGAGAAACTGAAGTTCAGAGAGCATTAGTCACTTTTCCCAGTCTCAGGGATATGAAGGAGCTGGGTGTCTATCTTGAAAGAATTGGTAATGAGGCTGACAGTAGTGCCTCCCTCTGTTTGCAAAGCTTTTCAACTATTGGGTTAAAACAATAATTTCCAAACACTGTCCAAATGCAAGATTAATCTTTAGCCAGCCTCAAGTACAGCTAATCCTGCTGGGAAATGGGAAGTGAGAAAGGTTGTGAGACAGGACATGGGACCTGAGATAAAACACATTTCATACCAGAGCAGGTGCTCAGAGCCAGACTAAAATACCCTTATATGTGAGCGCAAACAGCTCAAGAAAGAGAGCACAGAAGCAACAACTTGTGGTGTCAAAGGGCAGCCAACAGCCAGGTAGATGTTCAGTGACCTGGGACAGCAAATACATGGGCTTCAGTGTCAGGGAATCTGGTGTTTTGCAATTTACAGAACCAAGGAAAATGGCAGAAACTTTGGCAGACTGAGCATCTGACGTGGAACTAGGGTTCAGGAATGAACAAATCACCAGCTTCCAGTTGAATTGGACAGAATATTTGTTAATGGACTGCTTCAACAAATATTTATTGGTCATCTCCTCATTCAAGGTTTTCCTGCAGTCTGGGATTATATATTTTTCACAGACCTTTGTCTGTGAAAAATAGACAAAGGTCACTACTTCATAGAACTTTTTGTTTGAAGGAAACCAGCAAATAATTTGGGTACCAAGGAGCAGGTTGGGAACATAATTTCATGAGCAGGAATTAGTGGGAAAACTGATAACATCAGAGTCTGACTTAATTCCTTTTGCCTGGACTATTAGTCTATGACTTATTAAGTTCCTTCTTAATAGAGATACACTTGTTCCCATATCCTGGAGTGGCAGTGAACCCACAAAGTGTAGTGTTTGGATGTGTGAGACAGGAGGAAAGTCAGACTTTCTTCTAGAGAATGGAGGAATTTTCAGGATTAAATTAAAATAGCTGAAAAAGCAAAACCTCCACCTAACTAATTCACCACATCTTTTAATCCCATCGTAAAGGCTTAAAATAGCAGAACTAGAATACTTCTAAGATATTTCTTTAAAGGAAAGATACCCTCCCAAGGTTCCAGAAATGCTAGTGATAATTCCAGTTTCAGAGCCCAGGTTTCCTAATGGCCCATTTTGTGCTCTGTGCCTTTCTACTACATTGTCAAACCTGTAATATAGAAGAATGACAGCTATTTAGAGTAAAAACAAATGTCCTCTGTATATCTCAGCCTTTCTCAGAATACAAAATTTGCATTAAGGCTTTTTGCTAATTCTCAGTTCATGAAAACATCACAGGTTTCATCTACTCACACCTTTTACTCAAGCAAGGGAAAATAATATTTAGTTCCTCCCTGCAACAAACAAGTCTAAACAGAGCTAAGTCTGGCTTAGTCAGTTTTTCAGCCATTCTTTCGTAAGATTTTGTTTATGATCATGAACCTGAGTCACTGTTTTCCCTAAAGATAGACACAAAGAAATATATGAGAAAGTAATTTTGGGGACACAAAACTCAATAAACAAATAAACATGTTTATGTTTGTGGACATAGAAAGATGTTTATACCACACTTTTGAATGATACAAAACTAATACTAGTAAACTTTCATTTTTCTAAAATATACGTATAATTTCTATTAGAAAAAGATTAGGATAATGTACATCAAATTTATAAAGATGTTTCAGATTATTTTCATTGCTGGAGTGGTTTGCTTATCTAGATTTTTTATTCTATAATGAATATTCATTGTGTAATAAAAATAACATGATAATCAAATTATAGCAATTTCTCACTGCATATTCTCTCATGAGCAGCTTCTCTAAACCAGATCAACAAACTATTTCATCTGAACCCCGCAATAGCTTTATGAATCAGTCGAAACATATGCTAGATTAAGGACTTAATGGTAATAATTATGGAGGAAAGAAAAGACATGATCGGGTACAGTGGGCCAGTGAAAGTTACCTTGCTTTAGTATTGGCTCCTTGGAGGCAGTGACTATCTGAGTATAGGGTTTGAATTAGAGAGTTACATATGGCAGCAGGATTTACTAGTCAGTAGAAATGTCATTAATAAATTGAATAACAGTGATATGTTGAAAAAAAGTTCTATTTTTCAAGGAGCATGACACAAGACTGCATAACCCAGAGCAATGGAAAGGAGGGATAATCAAGTCAAGATTTATGACTATTTGAGAACAGAGGCTAGAGGATGTTTTACAAGACTGCCATTTTTGGTCTAATACCACATTATAAACTAAGATGTTTGTTAAAGTTTAAAGGCATACACTGGTATGGTTTTTGGTAGCAAACACCAGAAAACCCAAATCAAGTTTAAAAATAAAATGGTTTGACTAGCTTAGAAAAGGGAAAAGGTATGGAGGAAAGGTGGAATTGTAAGCATTTTTAGCCAATTATTTATGCTCTACCCTCTTCAGAATGACAGCTTTGTCTTCATTCTGGCTTTCCTTGTCTTGACAGAATGGCCCTAGCATTCACATACACACATTTAATCATCCAGGAAATAGGAGAATATCCACGTACAAGAATTTCCTTCAAAAGTCCTGGAAGTCATTCTGAATTGATGGACTTAAGTCATCTGTCCACTTTTATTCCTATCACTGTTGCAAGAATGAAACACACTGGTTTCACTGAAATCACTGTATTAGATATCTACAGCCATGTAACAAGTTACCCAGAAAAACTTAGCAGTTTCAAACAACAAACACTTCTATGAATCTTTTCTTTTTTGTGGATCACATTAACTGTGTGGTTCTGACTCAGGATCTCTCATGAGGTTCAAGTCAAGCTGTTAGCTAAGCCTACAGTCTCATCTGAAGGCACAATCGGCGGGGTGAAGACTTGCTTCTACTCCATCATTGTTGGCAGGCCTTAGTGCCTCACCAGTTACTGTCTGATCATCAGATCCCTGTCATTTGAGCCCCTCCCTAGGCTTCCTGAATATTCTCATGACATGGACGCTGGTTTCCCACAGAGTGGTCAGAGAGACAGAGTGTGCTTTCAAGATGAAGGCCACAGTCTTCTGATAACCTAATCTCAAAAGTAACACATCATCCATTCTGCTGAATTCTATTGATCACACAGGCCTATCTCAGGATGTGGGATTGAGGTGCGCAGAATATGAATACCAAAGGGACAGAGATCATCGAAGGTAACCTCGAAGGCTGCCTACCACAGCCAAGTATACTACTCGGCAGCCAGAAGCAGCATCAGCTTCCCCAACACCACATCAGAACCCAACATAAATCCGATTGCAGAGACTTCCAGAAAGGATCAAGGGAGGAAAGATCATGGGAATGTAATCAAACTACAGATTATAGAGACTGGGGAAGAAAAGAGGGAGGAAGGATTATTGGAATGTAATCAAAATGTACCTACTGCAGCCCACAGCTTTATATTTCATATTAATTAATATAATTGCTTCTGTCCCCATCTTCCTGCCCCTAAAAATTTTCAAGAATGAAATGGAGCCAAAAGTGCATAAAATATATTCTAGTACTTCTAATAATTACATGGAGTTCCACAATAAAGTAGGCTCTGTGGCCAGAAAGTTAAGGCAACAGCACAGAAAAGGTTTCATTTTCCATAATAAAGCCATTTCGAAACAAAGCATTTTGCAGGCACTATGGTCTGTACAATACTCTGACAAATAATAAATTGGACATTTGGACATGCTAACATTGATTCCCCTCTAATCCTAATATATTATGTATTCCTTGCTTATTTGAGAGGCATGTATTGTATTTCCCCACTGAGGAAATTCACCCTGGAGAAGTAGTATTGAGTCACTAGTTCACAGGCCAAGTTTTTCTGTTTGATGGCTTTCTTCTGGTATGTTAGTAAATTCCTGGGGGAAGATAATTTATGCCTATCATTTGAAGTATTAAGTATCAATTATCTAAAAGGTCACAAGATAGAAAGATTATTTCATGAAGTAATAATATATATTATCTTGCTTTCTCTTCCATTTGAAGTTTCACTAGGCACTTTAATATCAAATGCAAGCCTCCATCATAACATAAAGAAGAAAATAATATTTGTTCCTTCCAGGATGACAAATGAATGTCCCTAATCAAAGGGGAGCAAGATATAAAAAACAGTCTTGATAAAGATAAAAAGGATTTCAAAATAACCCATGGTTTTAGATATTGTGCTGAAATTAAAATCCTGAATGTTTGTATTTAACTTGTTCCTTGAACACTCCCACATGCTGCTTTGGAGCAATTTTAAGGCCTTTGTGTACATCAGACATTCTCAATTTTGGTCTCAGCTTGTATTATATCAAATAAAGCAGAAGCTGTGGTGTGTTTCTGAAACCCCTCTGCCGGAGTAAGATACTCATTCCCTGAAGCTGCTGGGAGACTTAGAAGCTGATTGCTCATAACTGAGATCCTCTCTAGTGACTGCTCTGTTATAGGGAGCTTCCTTCCTAAGGATGCCCTCCCTCCTGGAAAGCAGTCCATATCTCATCATGCAGAAAACAGTCATGACCCTTTCCACCAGTTTGGGTCAACTCTGAAAGGTAATCCCAAATAGGAGCTCCATGTGGGATTGGCCAAAGTGCTTATGTAACTTTATCAAAGTTTAACTTCTTTCTGTGTCCAATTTGACTCTCACTGTCTTACAGGTGTGTTCAGATGAGCACTGGTTAGTAAATCTCCTGCTTCTGAGTCTCCAGGTGAGAGTCTCTTTCCCCAGGGAACGTGACTTAAGATCATTGATGACAGGAATAAGCCTAAGATACAATCTTTAAAATGGAATTTTAAAAAGCTAGATCACCTATTAACCAGCTGGAAATGAAGACCCTGTCACAGGAATAGATGGATTACTCACAGCATTGGCATGCTGTGTCAGTGACATTGTTAAAAGTTTCATTGGTAATGAACTTGGATGACATAATGTTGGAAAGTAACACACGGATGGTGCAATATGTCATACATTTGGAGAAAGAAATAAAATGAAAGGCTAAAAGCTATCAATCCTAATTTAAATTACCAATTTAAGGTAAATGTCAGAGGCAGCATACAAAATACTCTCATTTCCCACAGCTGCAGGGACAATAAATGCAGGCCCAGGACATAAGAGCTCCAGAAAAGCATTATCTGCTGCCTGGCAAGTCTTCCAGGCCAAGATCAGAGCCCTGATTGAGAAGAAGTATGATCTTTACACTTGGAAAAGCAATATCTGGGCTGATGTACTTACAAACTTTGCTTTTCCAATATGAATTCTCTCTGCTCATAGGAGTGGCCCATTTCTTCAAGTTAAAGACTAGTGCTCCCCCTTGCTTGAGAATTATGTAGAAGTATAAAGATACATGTACACGTATGTTCATTGTGGCACTGTTACAATGCAAAGACCTGGAACCAACACAAATGCCCATTGATGATAGACTGAAGAAGGAAAATGTAGCATATATACACCATGGAATACTATGCAGCCATAAAAAATGAGTTCATGTCCTTTTTGGGACATGGATGAATCTGGAAACCATCATTCTCAGCAATCTGACACATGAACAGAAAATCAAACACCACATGTTCTCACTCATAGGTGGGTGTTGAACAAATGAGAACACATGGACACAGGAAGGGGAGCATCACACACTGGGGTCTGTTGTGGGGACAAGCGAAGGACAGTGGGTGGGTAGGGAGGTTAGGGATGGATAACATGGGGAGAAATGCCAGATATAGATGACAGGGGAATGGAGGCAGCAAACCACATTGCCATGGATGTACCTGTGCAACAATACTGCATGATCTGCACATGTACCCCAGAACCTAAAGTATAATTTAAAAAAATATATATATATATGAATATGTAGAAGCCTGTGTCTTGCAAGGCAACATATACTCTCTCTAACTTTGATTATACCCACATTTCTCCAGGCCAATAACCAGGGTTAAGTCACAACATATAAGGCTGAAAATAACAGGCCTGCTAGGGGAGGTATAGGACACAATAATGAATAAATTGCTGAACCCAGACAAACTAGATTGGGGAATCTGGGAGAGTATATATAATACTGGATCCTAAGAGTTCTAAGGGTACAAAATATAAGGGGATTAGCAAAAAACAAAGGGCGAAATAAGAGTTGCTTGATTTGGGATCATTCTGTGATTCAAAGTTTAATACTTGGTCAAGGATCCTGGAAAATGGTATTAATGGAGCTGCAAGGCTGGTTCTTGAAAGTTTAGGAAAAAAGATGGCTCATACTAGGTAAAGTAGAAATACTAGAACTTTTATTGAAGATGGTGACAAGAAATATCAAAAGACTCAGAGAAGTGTGCATAGCAAAATGGCTATACCACCTAAAGCTGGAAGCCCATTATCCAACTCTATTCTATGGAAGAGTCCAAAAGACACTTCATTGGCCAATACAATAAAGAGTGCACTGGTGGATGGAGCATCAGAGCAGGTGAAAAGATTAGTGGTGGCTGTCATAAGAAGGCCAGGACAGATGGCAGGGAGGCTGTTACAGAGTGAGCTCTCTGATAACAATGGGGAATCCCAAAAAGCATAGTCCAGTGGTGCTGGTGCAAGGACATATAATTACTGTAAAGGTCAGAGTGGCAGCCAGGGGACATGAGAGATATGCAGACCTATGAAGATAGTTCATAGACCACAGCACTCTTAGGAAGAGATAAACAGCCCAAAAGAGTGTTAGTGCATATAACCAAAACAAGTTAAGGATGGATAGACAGGAGGCTGAGAGCAACTTCCCAGTAAAATTTCTCATTTTCAGATCTTAGCCAGTTCTCAAGACAAAAACCCATTGACTAATGAAGAAAAAGAAGACAGAGATCCCAATGAAGAGAAGCCCTAAAATACTCGAGGGTCTGCCATATCAGGGAAGTTTTGAGGGGCTCTGTGATGTGGAGCATGCTGATATAATAACAGCTAAAAAAAAAAGACAACACTCTGCTCCCCTCTTTGAGATAGCATATTCTACCTTTGGGAACATGTCTTTGACTAATTTACAAAGTGACATTCAAGACTGCCACCTTTGAGTGGACCCAGAATGATAAAGGGCTCTTCAACAGTTCTAGGCTGCAGTGTAGGCAGCCTTACCACTTGAGCCAGCCAGATGGTAGTGTTACTAGAAGCATACGTTTCAATAAGAGAACCACAAGATAACTCCCTAGGATCCTAAAGCAAGGGCATGCATACCATCTGCAGCAGGTAAGTAAACACCTTTAGAAGAGTAGTCCTTGTTAAGCAACTGGGATCTTGTAGAGATGGAGGATCTATCTGTGGGACAGCAGGAGCCATTTGGCCAGAGCTACCCAACAGCAGCTCATCATGAGCTACATTCTGTCAGAACCACAAAGTCATAAGATCAGTCCTAAGTAGCGATTTCTTATTAGAGGAGGTACATCCAAGATGGTGTGTACAGGACAAGAGCTACATGAATATGTGACCCAGACTCCCAAGCCATGCACCACTGTAATTCTGCTACCTCTCCCTCAGCCAAAGTATATTCACATGTGGGTGTTTTATTATCCAGCTGAAGGAGAAGGAAACAGGGTAAGCCTGGTTCACAAACATATTGGTTTGGCTTAATTTACACTGCAATAAAAAAAAGGACCATCCTGCACTGCAGTCTCACTCAGGATAACACTAAAAGATGGTAGTGACACAGCCCCAATGAGGCAGGCAGAATTCTTCAAGCAACACAATTGATACTTTGCCTTTTTTGGTAAGAGAAATATTTCTTGTTAAGAATATACACAGATTTGAGGATAATGAAAAATTATCAGGAGTCTGAAGAAAGATTAGATGTGAGAAAAAAAATAGGAAAGAGATGTGGATGAATCTATGGGGCTAGGTGGAAATATAATCTTTAAATCACATGGTAATGCCCATCAGAGAACACCCACTGTGTAAAAGGCACTAAACAACAAAATAGGCAACTGACATCAACAGTAAGTACAATTTATCTACAAACACAGCCCAGCTCAGTTCAACTCTGGCAAGTAACTGATCAATCTGTATCTCACCCTAATTTGCAGAAATGAGAAAGAAATATATATCTGTGTGTGTGTTTGTGGGTATGTATGTATGTACATGTATACATATATGTATATATACATCACACCTATATGTGTGTTTCTGTGTATGTATATATGTATATGCATCACATATATGTATATATGTGTGTATGTATACACATATATACGCATATACATATATATATGTGTATACACATACATATTTCGGTCTTTGACTTCACTTTGACTTTATTCACAGCAACTAGAATATAATAAAAATTATTATACAGTCAATGAAGGAGAAATACGTGACCAATAATCAAAAGAAAACAGTTTATAGAAGCAGGCTTACATATAAACAAGACCTATTTATTGGAATTAGAAGATGAAGACTTTAACGATTAAAAATGTGGTAGAACATTTAAAGGCAAAGAAGAATTGACTGAATAAAAAGATGGATTAGTTTAAAGAGACGCATGGGAGTTGTAGAAAAACAGCCAAATAGAATGTGTATAACTAAAAAATACAATACCTGAAATTAAGAAAAATCATTGAATGGTGTCAATAGCAAATTGAACAGTAAAAAGGAATCTATAAAAGTGATCTAGAAAACAGAGCAATAAAAAGCACCTAAACTGAAGGAGAAAATAAAGAAAAATTCTGGAGAAATTTAGTCCCCTGGGAATTAATATCAAGTGGTTGTAATCGAAGTCTCTGAAGGAAAGGAGAAATGGGAAGATAATCATATATTTTAAAAATAATTGCTTGAAAACAATTTTCAATTTGATGTTTTAAAAATGCATATAGGAAAGAAGTTCAATACACTTGTTTGTCCAAAACCAAAACTAAAATGAGCATCTTAAAAGAGGCCACAGAGGAAAAATAAAGACAGCAAAAAAGGAAAACATAAAATGTATAGGGAGACAGAGATACAAATACAGTAGCCTACCCTTATTAATAGTTTTCTTTTCAAGATTTTAGTTATCTTCAGTCAACTGTGGTCTGAAAATAGATTAGTTTTTGAAATAAAGCTAAGTAAAACAAAAAGTCAACTTGCAATTTTTTATTTAGTGAAAATATTCTTCAAAAATGAGAGTGAGCTAATGTAACCACTGAACTGGTTCACCTTGCCTGCTGCCTAGACAGAGTCAATTTATCAAGACAGGGGAATTGCAATGGAGAAGGTGTAATTCAGGCAGAGATTTTAAAGCCAATTTGCCAGGTAGGGGGCTCGGGAAGTGCGGAGTGCTGATTGGTCAGGTTGAAGATGGGGTTTTCTTGCTGTCTTCTGTTCGTGAGCAGGATGGCAGAACAGATTGCTGGCCTGGGTGGTGGTAGGTGATCCATGGAATGCAGGGTCTGCAAAGTATCTCAGGCACTGATCTTAGGTTTTACAATAGTGTTGTTGAAATGCCTCATTGTCTGGAATAACACCTGGGGTTCGTTCTTTCACTGTCATGGAGAACAAGGATGTGGACACACAAAGAGTGAGGTTGAGAGCAGAACTTTTATAGGTAAAAAAGAAGTGTCCCAGCAAAATGGGCTGCCAAATATGTGGTGAAATGCAAAGGGTTTTATAGATGAGCTGGTGAGGCGATGCTCTCTGCTTTACATAGGGTGTGAAAGACTGGTTAGGCCAGGTGTGCCATTTACATAGGGCACAAATTTCTGGTAGTCCCCACCCTAATCTTTCATTATTCAGGTGGATTTTCTACCTGTATCACATTGCCCATTTCTTTGTTACTGTACCTGTGGTAACAAAAAAAAAGAGGAAGATGGAGACCCCATGTTGGACATGTCTGGCCCCCAGAGAGCCCTTTTCTATGGGCACAACTGCTGGCATTCCCCTCATGCAAGCTTCCAGCTTGCTTACCTATGTTTGCAGCTCAATTTTTCAGGCTGCTCTTTGCTAGGAAAAAAAATAAATTCTTGGGCTGCTTTTTGTTAGATGGGAAGCTCTGCCGAGGACTCTTTTGCCCTCATCATCTGCCTAAATAATTTCTCTTCCTCCTGTATCAATGTTATCTCCAGGGGCAATTTGGGGACCTTCAGATTTTTGTAGCCAGACGCAGCATAACCCCTAAACCATAATTTCTTTTCTTTTTTTCTCACAGAGTCTCACTCTGTCACCCAGGCTGGAGTACAATGGTGTGACCTTGGCTCACTGCAACCTCCGCCTCCTGGGTTCAAGTGATTCTCCTGCCTCAGCCTCCCCAGTAGCGAGGATAACAGGTGCCTGCAACCACCTCTGGCTAATTTTTATATTTTTAGCAGAGACAGGGTTTCACCATGTTGGCCAGGCTGGTCTTGAATTCCTGACCTCATGATCCTCCTGCCTCAGCCTGCCAAAGTGCTGGGATTACAGGCGTGAGCCACCACACCGGCCCATAATTTCTAATCTTATACCTTATTTGTTAGTCCTACAAAGGCAGACTGGTGCCAAGGCATGAAGGGAGTCTTTTCAGGGAAGGTCTGTTATCAATTTTGTTTCAGAACCAAACCATAAACTAATTCTTTTCCTTGGTTAGTTCGGCCTATATCCAGAAATGAACAAGAACAGCTTACACATTAGAAGCAAGATGCAGTCGGTTAGGTCTAATCCCTTTCACTGACATAATTTCCTTGGTTACAATTTTTGCAAAGGCACTTTCACTAAGGACTAACCAAGATAATGCATGTTCAAATGCCCCATTGCAAATGAGCATTTTATAAACAGTATAAAGACTGTGAGCTCTCTGTGCCTGTGGAGTGATTAGCATATACAGGGTGCTGGGTAAATACTGACTGAATGAAATAATGAAATAATATGATTACACTGAAGTGTTCAAGTATTTTTGCTCTTTATTTTAAAAAGCTAAAATAAGACATTTTAACATAAATAAAGTTGAAGGAATTGGTTCCCAGCAAACCTACCCTAAACATATTTTCTTAAATACTTAAAAAATAACTTGATGGTTTAAATCAAGTATAATACCAATGTATTATGGAGTTTATCACACTTAGTAATAGCACAAAGAACAGTGGGAGTAAATATATGTATATTTTTGTAAAGTTCTTTGTACATGAAGTACTATAGTATTATTTCAAAGGTGACTATAATAATTTAAGAATGCATATTATAAGTCACTAGAGCAACCACATAAAAATAAAATAAAAGTCAAAACAAGAAGAAATAGACAAAATGGCAGTATAGGAAACTAAATGGAACTCTATGGAGAAAAAAAAGTTAATCCAAGATAAAAGGAAAGGAGGAAAAATGGAACAAAGAATAGAACGGAAAAATTAAAGAATATTAAGATGCTGCCTGACATTCAATCAAACAAATCATTATCTTTTAATTAATAATGGAATGGAATATAATATAAATGGACTGAAAACTCTAGCTATATTTTATTCTTATCACACTCATGCTCCCCATTTCAATTCTGATATTATGTCAGTTGCGTTTCTTATTTTCTCTCATTCTGATGATTGAGCAGTCTTCCTAAAATGGTCTTCCTGCCTCCCCTCCCTCACATGTCACACCAATAACAGATAAATCTTTATGAAACCCAAACCTTGACATAAAACTCAGCTTGTGCAATTCTTATTGCTTTTCTAGTTTCTCTCCCATCTACATGTGAGGTTTCAGGCCTTCTCTCAGAAAAAGAAGGACTGGGGCTGAATATTGAAACCTTAGGAAATGTTCTTAGTGTCCTCCCTGGAAATAATTTATACTGTTTTAGAGAATTTTGTACATCTTCTGCTGTGGATTAGATTTCTACCATTTGTTGTAGTTCTTTGGGCATCTATACTTGGTTTGCAAAGTTTTTTTGTTTCTTGCCTACTTTGCTCTGAATATTACAGAGTCAGTTTCTTTTTGGTTCTACAGTTTAAAGACCAAGGGTCAGCCCGGCCTCTGTCTCAGCTCAGCCCAATCCTACATAGCTTCAACCAGCCCAGTTAAGAATCCCAGCCCTCGGCCGGGTGCAGTGGCTCATGCCTGTAATCCCAGCACTTTGGGAGGCCTAGGTGGGCAGGTCATGAGGTCAGGAGATGGAGAAACATCTTGGCCAACATGGTGAAACCCCGTCTCTACTAAAAATACAAAAATTAGCCAGGCGTAGTGGCATGTGCCTGTAATCCCAGCTACTTGGGAGGTTGAGGCAGGTGAATTGCTTGAACTAGGGAGCCGGAGGCTGCGGTGAGCCAAGACCACACCACTGCACTCCAGCCTGGTGACAGAGCGAGACTCTGTCTCAAAAACAAGAACAAAAACAAACAAAAAACACCTGAGTGTCATGTTGGCCCATTTTCTCTGTTTTGGGAATTTCTCCTCTCAAACCTGGCTCAAATCTTAAAAATACCCCGTGAAACATTTCCCAAGCAGAATTAGTCTGCCTCTTTTTCTTGAGTGCTCCCATACTACTTTGAATCAGCACAGATCACATTCAACTGTAAATATTGCCAGTATGACTCAACCACTGAACTGTAAGGAACAAGATTTTATTTAATGTTGTACCCTCTTTGTACTCAGTACTAATGCTATATTAAAAGCTTTTCACTAAATTATAGTTGACTGAAGATACAGTTTTTCACAATGCAAGATAAGAAACATCAAAAAATGAAGAGTTATTTTAGAAACAACTGTAGGATTGCAATAAAGCTGCACTGGATTCAACTCATTTAGCTCAGCTAGCGTTTACTAAACACCTGTATAGAGCTAGAAC
The DNA here is from genome assembly GCF_049354715.1 of Callithrix jacchus. Lineage (NCBI taxonomy): Eukaryota > Metazoa > Chordata > Mammalia > Primates > Cebidae > Callithrix > Callithrix jacchus. The sequence continues at coordinate 19,309,806 of NC_133516.1, read as the reverse complement.
TGAAGCATATGTGGAAGAAACTGAGTGACAATGCTGAATAGGCATCAAGAACGTCAAATTTGGAACTCCTTTGTGCATGTGGTGTAGTGTCTGAATATAATGTTAAGGTCATTTGTGCAGGAGCAAAATTGATGATAATTTTTATTCGTCAAAATTTTTGCCAGAAATAAGACAAATTATAATGCAAACAAGATTGCAATTGCAGAAGGTACTTAAAACACCTGAATGACCAAATTGTAGCATTCCCAAACATTCACTTATATACAGAAAACAAATGCCGATTACAAATTATACTTACTGTGCTATAAGAAAAATGTATTAACGAGTAAAAATATGTATCAAAACAATAAAATATTAGAAAGCCCAGAATGAAATCTTTTGTAATTTGAAATTCTTTATTCTTTAAAAACAATAATAAATTAGGTTTCTGTAATATCCTAAACTCTGAATATTTTCCTAAGGAAAGGCCATAAGGCTTCTTATTTAGGAAAATTTACCAATTTAATTGGATTATATCTTTCAGTAGCTACTGATGTCCTTCCAAAGGTAACAGTGGGAAGAAAGAAACATGATCTGCAGTGGAATTGTAGTTAATGAAAAAACGATGTCCACTGAATTTCAATTTAGGCAGCCTGGTATGATGGGTTAGGACATCATTAGTTGTCTAATAAAATATTAGCTTGTTGAAGTCCTGAGCAATGAACTATTTTTTTTTATTTTTGCAGGAAAAGTTTACTGTAGGGATTAATTATGAAATCTTGGGAATAAACAGCCAGCTCTTATTGCAAAATCCTACACAATTTGCAATTATCCTACAATTGTTGTTATCCCTAGTGATGCTTTGGCTCTCCAGTCTACCTTCTGTGTATGGTAGAGAATTCACAGAGTGAATCTTTCTGTCTGACTAATCCATGTGCTTGTACTCAGGAGGGACTAGCCTCATTTTTATTCTACTTGAAGTATTCAATCCTATGTGTCATTCCTACTCTGAAAGTTACAAGTTGCTGAATTGGGGAAATGAATGCACTCATGATGAAATAGTCTCTTTACATTATAGAGAAGACATGCTTTATAATGTCTGCTTTATTCTGGTATCCTTATAGTAACTCTCTTTACATTATAGAGAAGACATGCTTTATAATGTCTGCTTTATTCTGGTATCCTTATAGTAACTCTCTTTACATTATAGAGAAGACATGCTTTATAATGTCTGCTTTATTCTGGTATCCTTATAGTAACTCTCAGTGGCCCTTATTATAACAGAAAATTCAGAGTCACACTCTGGGCTTACAGAAATTTGAGGCAAAAAGAAAAAAGATCATTTCTCCTAAATCACAAAGCAAAGGATATCTATTTTTATTTGTGGAAGAAACATAGATAGAAAAGATACCAGAGTATAAGATCTCTTTTTTTTTTATTAATAATACTACTTATCCACCAATACATGTCAGTCTCATGTTTAGAGTCCTACTCTATATATACGTATTGAAGTCTTACTACCAGACCTCTGTGTGGGTCCCCATGACCCAGAGGAATACAAATATATAAAAGTAAAACAAACAATCTATCCTGTGAAAGAATTTATAAATTGTGGCAGAAAGACACTTATCCAATATAAAGTAACGTGTAGTAAGGATCATGAGACTAGTCTGAAATACTGTGGGATTATGGAGAAGGAAATCTAACTGATACAGACTCAAAGATGACTTTAGGCAGGCTGTCGTTTGATTTTACAAGAATAGAAAGATTTAGGAACAACAAGAAAGGGGTACATTTGCAATCTGGGCTGATGGAAAACCATCAGTAAAACACCGATGTGTGAAAGAGAAAAATGCAGTCAACATACCAAGTGTGCAGGGTGTGGTGTGGGAGTCAGAAAGGTAAGTTTAAATTATTTGGGAAACAACTTTGAGTATCATACTGAGGAAATGGACTTCAGTCTTTGGAAAACCAGAATTCCTTAAGAGTCATGTTTGAAGTTGAGAAAGATTCATCAAGAGCAGAGGTGAAGCACAGAAGAGGAACTAGAATGAGGAAGGGGAAACAAATGAAGGTGAAAGAAAAGTTAAACACTTGTCATGTTAGTCCAGGCAAAGATAAAGGTGCCATCAGGAGAGAGGACACAATAAATATGAGAAAATTTTCAAACCAAAATGTTGAGTTCTCAGAGAAGGGTCTGGCTTAATGATTAGATAGATTCAAGGTTATGTTTTTCCAATCCCAGATCTGCACAGTTTTAGAGAAGTTTCATATTTTAGAATATGAATTCTATAGAACTCTTCTACAGAATTCTGTCAAAATTCTGTATTAGGACACACTCATAAAAGACTATTGATTCTGTATAAATATCCCCTGTAAAAATGAATGCAATGTTGTTTTGAGTTCCAAAAATAAGGGCTGATTAATTTGAATACATTTAAAGCTTTAGAGTGGATATAATGACATATACTTTGAATATATTGGATAATAATCAACAGGATTTTTAACAGTGTAAACATTAATTTTCATCTTTTGAGAATATAAAATGCAAGGCTGTATATAATCTACATGGTGAATTATATGCCAACTACAATAAAATCTTTGTATATTAATTCACATAAGATAGTTTTGCAATTTGAATGCAATATTATACAACTTTTAACAATTGGAAAATAAACTATTTTCAAGCTGAATAATAAACTATTTTCAAGCTAAATAATAATATGGTATCTGCAATTATTATGCTTCAAAATCATATAAATCATCCATAGTTGTAATAATATTTTTTCTTTTATAGCTTGGAATATTTATTTCAGTAAGATGTTATAGTGTAAGGGACAGAAAAAACTTGATTTCTTCAAAACAGAGAGCTACCTCAAAATAACTAATTGAATTTTATATTGCTACTGCTTTTAAATGTCAGCATTATTACAAAGTAAATTATTTTATATGTTTTAGTTTGAATAACATTGGGTTTTAAATCAGATTGAGGAAGGGCTATCTAATCATTTTAGATAAACAGGCCTTTGGTTTACCACAGATAGGTAATTTTCCACAGTGGTATTTCTGCCTGGCAGTCCAAAAATTTTCCATCAACATGCACATTAGTCTGAAAATCTACAGATTTGTCCACACATGAGTATGTATGCATCATGTACACAACATTTTGTTATAAGCAAGAGTCACCTAAATTTGAAAGTTATGGCTTTCAGATCTTATCACATTTATTATAGCAATATTTTTTTCAGAAATTAATCAGGATAGTCTAAAAAAATGAAGAGACATATTCAAGCTTGATTTTGTGTTAACTCCATAAAATGCAGAATAAAAAAATCTAAAGACGTAATTACTAATTTATTTCTTACTTTTTCATGGTATAAGAACCTAAAAAGAAAAAAGATTTTGCTTAGCCTACCAAAATGATGGGTTTTATGCTTTTCAGCAAAAATCATATTGATTTTCCTCAATTTCCTTTTCATCCTGAATTTCAAAAGGAAATTCAGGGTGACTAAATCTGAACTATACCTAAAAGAATTTTAGAGAAGCCTAAAATAATTTTAGGTTCAGTTCAGTTTTTAATGACCCTGACTTTCTTCATGTGAAAGACTCTAAAAACTAAAAATTGACCATTTCAGGTACATTCCATAGAAAGTTAAAAAAGAAAAAAAAAAAAAAACCAACAAACAAAAGAATTCTACAGACACGAGAAATCAAAGTGTGAACCTGAAAATTGCTTCACTTTTTTCCCTACCTAAGCTCCATCAATAATTAATTATATTGTTATTTTTCTTGTATGTGGGGAATCTGGCACTGGCTATGTGCATGCTGCTAGAATCTCAATGCATGTGAACAGCCCATTAAAATGTCCTATACTGATTCTCACAAGACTGCAAGGGAATTTTTCTTCTAACAACAGTGTAATAACATAAATGTTTATTACTAGAATTACTAGAGAATGACATGTAAAGTTCATAAATCACACATTTTTCTAATAACCTGAGATCTGATGTTTTGCTTTAACTTTTTATGAAGTTTAAATCATCCTAGAGAAAAGGTGGGTATTTCTATAAAAGTATTTCTCAAGTAGCTTTTATCAGAAAGTTTTCAAAAAAGAAAAATAAACTGAGTTTATGGCATCCTGCTTTTGCACTCCAAAATCAAAAATTTGAAGAGAAAATAACAGGACTTGGGGATTTTTAACAGGTCAATAATTGTTAAGTATTTGGCTAAGGGGGAGGTAAGGAAAAATCACAGAAATCAATATTTTGGTGGAAATTAGAACATTTAGAAAAAAAAGGTATAAACACCAACAACTAAAAAAACAAATGATTCTTAGTCTAGCCATGAAAACCTTATTTATCACAGACATTTAATTACCTCTAAAATATATAATGATGGTGTGAGAAACAGAAACCAGATTACCAGGAGGGTTTGTTGTGTGTAAGACAAATTCAAACACAAAGGAGCTCTAAAAATAACTTTGAAATGCTTTGTGTGTGTTAGACAGTCTTTTAGTTTCTTTTTTCAGATGAATATAACAGTGCCAAGAAAGACCATTAGAATAATGTTGATTTATTGAATGAATACTTTGACCTTTTCTGTGAGCCAAAGCACTTGTTAGGCACTAGATGTGTTAAGCAGAGCTCTTTAAGATGTATAAAAACACAGTTACTCTGAGCAAATGGAAAGATTTTATGAGATCACATTAAAAAAAAGTAGAGATATCGGAAAGAGCAGGAATAGATCTAAACTCAAGGACATCCAAGTTCAGGGTATTCAACCCTTTAGTGTTTCCCATCTCTTCTCTCTGCTTCTCCCTAGCTGTTTCCTTCATTCTTTAATGGCAGAAACACCACAGAGCCTGGAATGATAAGGTTTCAAGTAGTCCTAGGCTTGGCTCTCTATCTCTTCTTGTGAAATATTCTGTCAAATCTCACAATCAGTAAGAACAAAATGTTGCCCTATTTGCACCACTTTTAAAAAGTAGAAATATCTCTTATTGGCCAGATCAGATCATGTGCCATCTCGGATTGTGGTCCAGGCATCAGGTTACAATGATTGGTTCACCTGTCTTGCCATCAATGAGAACACCAAGACAACACAAGAGTGTCATAAAGAAAAGAGTTCATCTTCAAAATCCCTTTTTATATGACATAATTAAAAGTGAAATCCATCATATGACAGCTCCACTCACATACAAGGGAAGAAGAGGAGATTAATATGCAAGGTAGGAAATCTTGGAAACCATTTCAGAATTCTACCTATCACAGCCGTATTAAACATTCCTGCAAAGAAACTATGGTTGACCAAATGATGGTTCCCGAAAAGATATTTGCATCCTTGTTCCTGAAACCTCTGAACGTTACATTATACAAAAAATGACTTTGCAACTATGATTATCAAGTTGAGACCTAAATGATGTAGTCACCAGTATCCTTATGAGAGAGAGAGAGAGAGAGAGAGAGAGAGATTCAATACAGACATAAGAGAAGGAAACATAACTATAACCCGCAGAAATTGAAGTGATGTAGTCAAAAGCCAAGAAATGCTGGCAGCCAGCAGATGCTGGAAGAGGCAAAGAAAGGATTCTTAGACCCTGTAGAGAAAGTGGAATCCTCAAACACCTTGATTTCAGCCCAGTGCAGCTGATTTGACTTCTGGCCCTCAGAATTGTGAGAGAACAAAGTTACATTCCTTTAAAACACCAAGTTTGTGGTAATTTGTTACAACAGCCACAGGAAACTAGAACAGAAACCAAGAGTTGAAGGTAAGATGAATAATGTTAAGAACAGACAAACTCCATGAGAAGAGGAGGGCTATTACTTCTACTACTATAACCAGCTCTTTGTCAGCAACTTATCAATAAAAAAGATGATACAGAAAGACCTGGTAAAGCCAAGCACAGATAAATAAATGAATTAAATATGAAGAGAATGACTTAATATCTCAATGGCTTGAATAAATCTTAAGTACATACTGCACCTTGAAAGTTAAAATAGAGCTATGTAAGAAAACCTTTAAAGTAGTGTTTGTTTCATCTTGATCAAAATTTCATTTAAGGTTTAGTAAAACAAATTTGTGGTCCATAGACATAATTATATAATTAAATATATGTATTCCTAGGGTACATGTTTAATTTATTTATTTATGTTTTTACTTATTAGAATTTATTCATTTATCTATGCTTTTACTATTAGGATTGGGTGACCAAATAATTTTGAAGGCCATTGTCATAAACAATGGGAAGCAATTGGAGGCTGGGTGCATTCATCATGATAAAATTTTTATTTTAGACATAATAACTTTGGAATAGTGTGAAAAGTAGGTTGAGGAGAAGAGACTGAAAGCAAAGAGACCAGTTAGGAGGTTGTTAAATTACTCACCGCAGTTAAGTCAGACTGAATTTTGGATGAGATGTCATAATCTTAAAGTTAATAATATAATAATAAGCAACTTAGGGGTTACTGACAGGTTGGCAGTCTCTGTGACTTTGTATTGATACTCATGATAACTCTTTGGAGTAGGTATTATGTTTATCCCATTTTACAAAATAACTTATTCAGCAAATATTAATGAACATTTACTATTGCTTGTATATTTATTCTATTAAGAGCTGGAGAGGAAAAATTGTAGTTAAGGGCTGTAAACCTTCTAGATACTGAGCTGGGATAACATTCAAGTCTGTTTGACACCGATTTATAAAGGGTAAAACAATGAGGAGAGAAAAACGTGAAATAATTTAGCACTATCATAATTGTTTAAAACCAGTGATCTACTCATTGCTTATACTGTTGATATAAGAAAAGATGTTTTTTTTCTTTTTTTTTTGATTAAAAAAATAGAGCCCCAATAAATTCTAAGAGATTTTCATTGGAGGCCCCAAACTATTCTGAAAGCAACTACAATATTTCAAGGACCTTTTGATGCCGAGAATAGTAGCTTTTGCTTATACTAATGAGACACTGAGAAAAAGAAAATCGTCGCATTCAAATACAGCACTTTTCTGTGCAACTTTTCTCATCCATAGCTACTTTGATTTCTAATTACATGATTAGCAGCTAACCCGATTATCTCTGTCTGGGATACAAAATTCAAACAGCACTTTGCTGCAGAAAGTGGAATTTACCGTTAGAATAAACATTTCAAAATAGTGTTATAAATATTCCTAAAGCTGGAAATGACCTGGAATGTTCATTTTATTTATCCTTCTGCTTTAGGGCAGATCTAAATAAAGATTATTTCAATCACATATTCTATTTCTAAGCTAGTCCAATATAATTAAATACAACAAATACTTACTGAGATTTCATATGTGGTAGGCACAATATCTAGAACAAGAAAACTAAATTCACTTGGCAATCTTTTTTTCTCTTGAAATTTTAAAATTACGTTTGAAGTTGAAAAGAAGCAATTCTGAACTCCTTTTCTATTGTTTTACTAACTTACGTGTCTTTAAACACACACACACACACACACACACACACACACTCCTTCAATTGCCCTCTAGTTTCAGACAAACAATATTTAGAAAAGCATAATCCCAAAATTATAATCACTATCACATTAAAACCATTAATTACCTGTGTGTTCTCAACCTAAGCAAAATACAGAATATATGCAATTACTGGGATAATTTAAGCCAGGAAAAACATTTTGCTGTACTTGCTAGAGCTCTCCCTGATATTCTGATTTATATTTGGGAGAAAATGGCCCAGTTTAACTTGAATACTCTTGAATGTTTTCACAATTAAAAGAGAATGTAATTCCCAATGGTCCTATCATCAATATTACCTTCCCTTTTAATATGCTAGCACATAAAATAACCTTAACTTTTCGAGATTTCTTTGGCTGCAATATTTGTTATTGTTTACATAGTTTGTTTCTTGGTTATTCTGTTTTCCATCTGTTTATCCCTATTTCTCCCCAGCAACAGACAGTCTTCAGCCCAGTATCTGCTAATATGTTTCATGATTTTGACTAAAAAAAAAAAAAGTTTAAGAAGTAATAATAATAACAATAATAAAATGTTATATTAAATAATTCAGTGTTTACTAAATGGCAGTCACTGTACAATTTTCCTTTAAATTCACTGGTTTATTTCAATATTACTATAATCCTATGGACTAGGTTATATTTTACATATGAGAAAACTGAGACTCAGAGAGGCTAGTGTGTTAATCCAGTGTCTGCTAATATGTTTCATGATTTTGACTAAAAAAAAAAAGCGTAGGAAGCAATAATAACAACAGTAATAAAATGTTCTATTAATTAATTCAAAGTTTATTAAATGGCAGTCACTGTACAACTTTCCTTTAAATTCACTGGTTTATTTAGATATTACTATAATCCTATGGACTAGGTCACATTTTACACATGAGAAAACTGAGACTCAGAGAGGCTAGTGTGTTAATCTGGGTTCTGAAGAAGCAGCTCTCAAGATGGCATTAAATTTGTAAATTTAAGTAAAGGAAACACTTATGCAGAAGAAAATAGAAAGAGAGCCGGAGAAGGCTGGGGGAAAAGAAAAAGAAAAAACAGACTGTTTCATTCCCTTTTGCATTACTATAAAGGAATACCTGAGACTAAGTAATTTATAAACAGAAGAGATTTATTGGCTCATGGTTCTGCAGACTGTCCAGCAAGCATGGTGCCAGCATCTGCTTCTGGTGAGGGCCTCAGGAAGCTTCCAATCACGGTGGATGGTGAAAACAAACAGGCTTATCTATATGGCAAGAGAGGGTGCAAGAGGGTGGGGAGAAGTGCACACTCTTAAACAACCAGATCTCCCATGAACTCAATTATCACTCGTCAATTAAGGAGAGCACCAAGCCATGCATGAGTGATCTGCCCCCATCACTCAACATCTCCTACTATACCTCAATTCAAACAGAGGGGGTCACATTTCAACATGAAATTTGAAGGAGACACACATCTAAACCTTATCACAGACCACAATGCAAGTCTGGTGCAGAAAGAAGACGCCAGTGAGGGAAGATTGCCTGTAGGCTAAAGAAGTTTGAGTGAAATCATTGGGAAGCCTTGAGTCAAAGTCAATGATAAAAGATTTGCCTAACTCCCAGGAATACTATCTCCTCTATACTCAGTCACTGAGCAGATAAGCCTATGGAAGTTATGGCCTTAACCCAAACACAGTAATAGGTTTCATTGTCAGCAGCCTGAGCCCAGTCAACTAAGCTCCCTGTAGGCCTGGGATGTGCATTCTCAGGGCTACCACAGCTAGTTAGATAATGGAGCTGAAATTCAACCCGTACATTCCTGACTCTAGAGGGCTTTCCCTCTACCTATGATATGTTTCATGACCTTCTCATGTTCTCTTGATTATAGTGTCAAATACGTTTTTCAATGTTATAAAATCAAAATTAGCAATTTTTAGTTGCTTTTAAAAATACACATTGACTTTGTTTAACATTGAGTAAGTCATTGTAAGATGATAAGTAACAGTGCAATGCAAAAATCTATAATAAAGTCTATATATCGTTATGAACTATGATGCTTAAACTTCAATCACTGCTCTTATGTAGAAAAGTTTTATCCTTTCACACCAGACTTTGGGCCAATTTGAAGAGCTTTATTCAGGGAATCGAAGGAATCATGTCTCAAAAACCTGTTCCTTTTTTTTTTTCTTTTTTTAAAATTGCATTTTAGGTTTTGGGGTACATGTGAAGAACATGCAAGATAGTTGCATAGGTACACACAAGGCAGTGTGATTTGCTGCCTTCCTCCCCTTCACCTATATGTGGAATTTCTCACCATGCTATCTCTCCCCAACTCCCCACCCCCAGCTGTCCCTCCTCTATTCCCCCCAACAGACCCCAGTGTGTAGTGCTCCCCTCCCTGTGTCCATGTGTTCTCATTGTTCAACACCTGCCTATGAGTGAGAACAAGCGGTATTTCATTTTCTGTTCTTGTGTTAGTTTGCTGAGAATGATGGTCTCCAGGTTCATCCATGTCCCTACAAAGGACACGAACTTATCGTTTTTGATGGCTGCTCCTTTTTCATACAAATTTGCAAATATTTATACTGGATTCCACTGGATTCTTAGAATCTTCATGAGATAGCAAGATGTACTTAGATGTGGATGATGGTTAAATGCTTTTCTCCAGGGCCTGCCCTGTGCCGGGATCCACGCATCTATTCCTCATTTTCCCATAGCTTGTTTTCTCAGGTCACCCCTCAAAGGATTAGCACATCAGCCCTTTCTTTGTTATTGTAGCTAATATGCTTGTGAGTTGACCAGGCTAATGAAGGCTGACCCAGTCTCAACTCACATGTATACCTGCAGTTTGACTGGGGCTCTGCATAGGATAGGCTTGGCTGGGGCAGCACAGCTGGGAAATCTTTCATTTTCTTTCTTTGTCTTGGGTCAAGCTTACGCAATTTCTTCTCTTGGTAATTGCAGAAGTGCAAGTGTGTAAAAGGAACATGGAAAGCCTCTTGTGACCTGTATGCAGCACTGGCAGACTATCATTTTTACTTCATGTCAGTGAATAACGCAAGTCACAGAGTCAAACTCTGTGCAAGTCAAGGGTTGGGAAACTATACTATATTCCTTTTATACATAAAAATGGTGAAGTCACACAGCAAACAATGTGGACTCAGGAAAAGTGAAGACATGACCAATGATGAAAAATACCATGAATGGGGGTCTGTATTAGTCTGTTCTCACACTGCTATAAATACCTACCTGACCCTGGGCAATTTATAAAGAAAAAAGTTTGACTGACAGTTCCTCAGGCTGCGTAGGAAGCATGGCTGGGAGGCCTGAGGAAACTTAGAATCATGTTGGAAAGGTGAAGGGGAAGCAAGCATGTTTTCCTGTGGTGGCAGGAGAGAGGGAGTGAAGCAGGAAGTGCTACACAATTTAGACAACTAGCTTTCACGAGAACTCACTATTATGAGAACAGAAAGGGGAAAATCCACCTCCACAATCCAATTGCTTCCCACCATGTCCTTTCTTCAACACTGGGGATTACAATTGAACAACTGGTTTGGGTGGGGACACAGAAACCATATCTGAGTCTTATCTTACTAAGTCCTTTCATCTATTTGAAATCAATTCATCAACCTTAATGCCCATCAACGACAGACTGGATAAAGAAAATGAGGTACATATATACATTGGTATATTATGCAGCTATAAAACAGAATGAGATTATGTCCTTTGCAGTGACATGGATGGAGCTGGAGACCGTTATCTTTACCAAAGTAACACAGGAGCAGAAAACCAAATACCACATGTTCTCGTTTATAAGTGGGAGTGAAATGATGAGAATACATGGATACATAGTAGGAAACAACACACACTGGGGCCTTTTGGAAGGTGGAGGGTGGAGGGTGAGAGGGGGAAGGGGATCAGGAAAAATAACGAATGGGTACTAGGCTTAGTACCTGGGTGATGAAATAATCTGTACAACAAACCCCCGTGACACACGTTTACCTATGTAACAAACCAACACATGTAACCCGATCTTAAAGTAAAACTTAAAAAATGAATTCATTAAATATGTATTGACACAATTTCATAAAAGGAAGTTTGCTTTGGATTGGGGGGACAGTTTTCATTTAATGAGATAAACAGATATGAAAGCACATTATGTTCTTTCTTCTGGTCTGACCCCCTTTTTTATCCATGAGGCTTAAGTGACTGCAGGCCTATGTTGTAGGCTTTAGTTTTCCTTCGCTCTGCATAGTCTCTCTAAGCAATATCTTCTATTCCCATGGCTTTAAATTTAAAAAGCAAATCAGTGTGGGTGTGTATATCTTTGTAAGACATGTAATCTTCCAAAGACACACACACACCACACATATATATACACATACATTTTGGTCTTACCATCTTCCTTGATATCGTGGCTTATCTTCTACTGATGCCTCCCATGTACCAGCACGAGGTTCCCTATGCTTCAGCCACAGACTTTGTTTCTGTCTCTCAGACAAAAACAGACTACAAGATCATCACTACTTCTTTTGTACAATTAGATCCATGAGATCATCTCCTCATATCATGCAGATCTATGCTTACTTGTAACCACCTCAGAGAAGGCTACTTTTATCACCCAAACTGAAGAAGGTAATTTCTACCAATCACTGACTTTCATATCACCCCTTTTTATTGTCTACACAACAGCCATCCCTAGTTGAAATTGTCTTATTTTTTGTTGTTTATTATCACTCTCCTTCATCAAGAATGACGTTTCCATGAGGGAAGGAACTTGCCTATCCTGTTCACAACTGTGTCCTTGATACCTAAGATAATAATTGATACATGGTAGACACTCAAAAATGTTTGCTGAATGATGAGTGAATGCTTCAGTGTTCTGATGGTCTAACCCAGATCTTTCTTTTGAGTGCTAGACCATTATATCCATTTATTTATAACTACATATCCCATGGGCACTTCAAACTCAGCACAGGCAGCTCTGAAATTCTTTTCCTTTCTCACTAAAACTACCCTTGGTCCAAGGTTTTCTATCTCTATGAATAGGAAGTCTACACAGGTGCTCAGGCCAGAAAACTGGTAATTTTTCTTGAATCCTCCCTACTTTCTCTTTACATCAAAATTGTTAACAAACATTATTGAGTCTACTCTAAAAATATTTATCAGAATCATCTATATGTTGGCATCTCCATTGCCTACCGTCATCATGGCTCTGCAGTCATTTCCTAGCTTGTCTCCCTGTCAACTGGCTCTGCTATATATTAGCTTTGTGAACTTGGACATACTTTTAAACTTCACAGCGCCTCAGTTTCCTCACCTTTCCAGTTAGGCAAATGTCTTACAGTTACAGTACCGTAACTAAGAGTGCCCTCCAAAATAATAACAGTGTCCTCCAGAGTGCCCTCCCAAATCTTAGCATGTGACCTTATTATGGAAATAGGAGCTTTTCAGAAGTAATAAGGTAATACTGGATTAGGGTGAACACTAATACTATGACTGGTGCCCTTATAAGAAGAGGACAACTTGGACACAGAGACATGGACAGAGGAAAGACAATGTGAGACGCAGGGGAGAATGTCATGTGGTAAGGCAGAGGCTGGGGTGATGAAATCTATCAGCCAAGCAACACCAAGGATTGTGAGTCACCACTACAAGCTACCAGGAAAAGGCAGGGAAGGACACTCCCCAGGAGCCTCTTCAGTAAGGTCACAAAGCGTGACCTTACTGATATCTTTATTCCAGACTTCTGGGCTCAATATCATGAGAGAATAAATTTCTTTTAAGCCACCTAGTTTGTGGCAATTTGTCGCAGCACCCCTAAGAAACTACTACAGTTGTTGTAGAGAATAACTAGGACAACTTACATAAAGAATGTACGGTTTTGACTATAGTAAGCACGAAATAAAATTATTATTTTAATTTCAATATCATTATGAATCTAGATCAAAACTCTTAAAATGCAAATATGACCAGGTCACAACCCTGCTTAAAATTGTCAGAGGCTTTTTTATTGTGCCTAGAATAGAGATCAAAACTTTGAAACAGTTCAAAATTCCTTGTAGCAAAATCTGGTCACATACCTACCTCTCTACACAGTACTTCTTTTTCCTTCATTTTTTTTCCTTCCCTAACCAAATAGAACTTCTTTTGAATTTTTGTTGTCTCTCACCCCCAGGCATTCTAATATGTGATTCCTTCTGTGGAAAACAGTTTCTTTTCTGTTTCTTTCCTTTGATGTCTGTGTAAATTCCTTCTTTAAGGGAGTTCCTTCCTGATTAGGGAAGATCCCTGTGTCTTACATGCCATAGCACCCTTCAAATCTGTCTCTGCCTACTTCCATCACACTTCCGAATGTCCATTTGTATTGTCACTTACACTGTAAGATCTAAAAGGACTGGTTACAAGAGTCTTGTTATTGTGTTTAATCCAGTCCCTGGCATATACTCAGCATTACTGCAATAAATATCATATATATTACATAACTAAATAAGATTATTACAATATAATGTAATCAGTACAATGATAAACATACAATTGTTACTTTAAAGGCGAGATCAGATGGATAGCTTGCCAGATTACGTGGGGAAAACTAAAAGAATTTTATGGGAAGAAAGGAAAGCTTCCAATATGTGTTTATTTTAGCCTCTTCCTGTATATCATGAATGAATAACTAGAAGCTCAGTGAGATAAAGCATTTACCCAAAGCTGAACATCTATCAATGGCAGAACTAGAACCAGAATTCCTTCTCCTCACCAAAGAGTCTTTCTAGATAGCATTATACTGCTTACGCTGAGGAGAGACAGAGCTAGGCCCTGTAAAAAATAAATATGAGATAACACAGCTGAAAGAACGGGCTCAGGAAAAACACTAGGCTTGTTTACAGAGGAAAAATAATAGAGAGGAGATGAGAGCATTTTCAAATAATTCCAGGATTGCCAAATAGGGTGATTCAAAACTGATAGGAAGTAACTCAAATTCCTTAAGTGCAGTGAGAGAATGTGTAACTAAGGGAGGAGAAGTCAAATTCCTGAGGTGCAGTGAGTGTGTGATATGGGGAGTAGAAAAGTCCCTAAACTGAGCTATATCACAAAATGAACAAAGAGGTTGTGAAAGACCTTTTATCTAGTAAGATCCATCCGAGCCAAAATCCCGCCTGCCTGCCCCTAGAAGCTCTTGCCAGCTCTCTCCCTGGTTACTATCAAAGTTGGTAGACAACAAGAACCAGGAACTTAAAATGCAGCTTAATACAGATTTCTGTGGCAGCACTGTGTGTGTCAGGGTGGAAAGGGGTGTTTTTAGTCAAATTACTTTACCCTTTGAATCTGCAAATTTCAGTGTTATCCAATGGTGTTAGCTTAACTCTTCCTCTGTTTCTTCCTCTGTCCATATATAAGCAAAATCATGTGATTTTTTTTTCTGTGTCTGTCTTATTTCACTTAGCATAAAGACCTTCAGATTCATATGTGTTGTGGCAAATGACAGAATCTCTTTGTACTTAAGGCTGGATAATATTCCATTGTATGTATACTTCACAGTTTCTTTCTTTCTTTTTTTTTTTTTTGAGACGGAGTTTCGCTGCTGTTACCCAGGCTGGAGTGCAATGGCGCGATATCGGCTCACCGCAACCTCTGCCTCCTGGGTTCAGGCAATTCTCCTGCCTCAGCCTCCTGAGTAGCTGGGATTACAGGCACGCACCACCATGCCCAGCTAATTTTTGTATTTTTCGTACAGACGGGGTTTCACCATGTTGACCAGGATGGTCTCGACCTCTTGACCTCGTGATCCACCCGCCTCGGCCTCCCAAAGTGCTGGGATTATAGGCGTGAGCTACCGTGCCCCACCCACATCATAGTTTCTTTACCCATTCTTCCACTGATGTACAGTCAGGTTGTTTCTGTATCTTAAGTATTGTATGAACAATGCTGCACTGAACGTGGATGTGCAGACATCTTTATGAGGTGGTGATTTATCTCCTTTGAGTATGTACCCTAAAGAGATTTTGCTGGGTCATACAGTAGCAATATTTTTAATTTCTTGAAGTTTGTCTATTTTTCCCGTACTCTTTTCTTTTCTTTTTGAGATGGAGTTTTGCTCTTGTTACCTAGGCTGGAGTGCAATGGCGCGATCTCGGCTCACCGCAACCTCCGCCTCCTGGGTTCAGGCAATTCTCCTGCCTCAGCCTCCTGAGTAGCTGGGATTACAGGCACACGCCATCATGCCCAGCTAATTTTTTGTATTTTTAGTAGAAATGGGGTTTCACCATGTTGACCAGGATGGTCTCGACCTCTTGACCTTGTGATCCACCCGCCTCGGGCCTTGTGATCCACCCGCCTCGGGCCTCCCAAAGTGCTGGGATTACAGGCTTGAGCCACCGCGCCCGGCCTTTTCCCAAACTCTTATGAGTAAAAGTTCAATCTTCTTATTCATTTATTTACAGTTTTGGGTAAACAGAATTATTTTCTCTGCATCAATCTGTCTGAAAAAAAAGCTACCTAACCCTTCTTGCCAATATTTAATGTATCCTTAAATCCCAACCAATTTCTTAGCATGAACAAGAAGACTGCCTTTGCGGTTTGGCCTAAGTTAACTTCTGCAACCCTCTCTCCAGACATCTATCCTCCTTCATTCTGTAACCTAATCACAGGATTAGCTGAAATCCTTAGTTATTTTTTTACATTTCCACATCTTTCCTCATGCTACTCATTTATGGAAGACAAAGATAATTTAGTGATTTAATTCTAAATGTTTGGCCAAAATAAAAATGTGGGCTAAAATTATACATACATATATAATTTTAGTATTTAGTATATTTTTACATTTATACAAATATATTTACAGAATATAGTATATAATACAATATGTACTATGTATAATTATGAATTATGTATAACATTATTCATTACTCTATGATACTTATATGAACATTAAGTATAATTTATATGCACATTAAATCCATCAAATGTTAATGACTGTTTAAGTAATATTTAATAGCAATTTTTCTGTAGTACTTTTAATACTGATTAAGATAATTAAATATAGCCTCTGGGAGATGAATGCTTAAAAATTCACATATGGCTTTTCTGGGAATTTTAAGAAGTTATTTAGAGATGTTTAGGTAATATAAGCAATTACTTTGAATACAATATTTAGTTTCAGAAATTTGGCAACCCTGTATTTTATAATGGTAGGACGGATGACTATTCTTTATATGTGCTTTCAAAGGCTTTTTCAAAATAATTTTTTATATTTTATTTTATTAAAAAATTTATTGTGCACATTTAAGTTATACAACATAATGTTATGATACACATTTATAGTAAAATGGTTACCACAGTGAAAAAATAGCATGTCTATCATCATACACAGTTATTCATTTTCTCCCTATTGCATGTGAAGATATAATCTACTCATTTAGCAAAAATCTTGACCACAATACACTATTATTTACTGTTGTCTCTATTTGTACATTAGAACTTTCAGCTTGTTCACCCTACATTGTTATTTTGTATCCTCTGGCTTATATCTTCGCATTTGCTCCCCCAAACCTGAACTCGGGTAACCACTGTTTTATTTTCTATCTCCATTTATTGATTTGACTCCCTCCATTTTTTTTTTTTTTAAGATTCTATACATTGGTGAGGTCATGTGATATGTTTCTTTCGGTGTCTGTCTTATTTCAGTTGGTATAATGCCTTTCAGATTAATATATGTTGTGGCAAATGGCGGGATCTGTTTGTATTTAAGGTGAATGGCATTCCATTGTATGTATACGCCACAGTTTCTTTGTCCATTCATCCACTGATGCACACCCAGGTTGTTTCTGTATCTTAGGTATTGTATAAACAATGCTGCAGTGAACATGTGAGTGCAGACATCTTTATGAGGTGATCATTTTATCTCCTATGAGTATATACCCAAAAGAGATATTCCTGGGTCATATGGTATATATTTTTTATTTCTTCAGGAGCTTCTGTACTGTTTTTCATAATGGCTGTACCAATCTACATTACCGAAGTGTACAAGACTTCCCTTTCCTCCACAGCCTGGCCAACACTTTTTATCTCTTGTCTTTTTGATAACAGCTATCTTAACAGAGGTGGTATCTTACAAAGGCTCATGACAAATATTACTAATCGTTAGTAACGTTGCGCTCCTTTTCATACACTCTTGGGAATTTTCATGTCATCTTTGGAGAAATGTCTATTTCAGTCCTTTGTGCAGTTTTAAGTTTGTAATAAGTTTTCTCACTATTGAATTGTATGAGATCTTTGTAAATATTATATATTAACTCCTTATCTGACATAGGGTTTGCAAGTATTTCTTATCTGTATTTGCAAGTATTTCCTATTTGTATTCATTTTGTTGATTGTTTTCTTTGCTATGCAAAGCATGTTGATTTGATATAGTCATATTTATTTACTCTTGCTTTTGTAGCTTAAGCTCTAGGTGTGATATTCAAGAAATCATTGCCAAGGCCAATGTCAAGGAGATTTTCCCTTATTTTTTTTTCCCAGGAGTTTTATGGCTTCATTTCTTATGTTTAAGTCTTTAATCCATTCTAAATTAATTTTTGTGTGCTGTAAGGGTCCCATTTCTTTCCTTTGCATGTTGAAATCCAGTTTTCTGAGTACCATTTATTGAAAAGACTATTTTTTTCCCCATTGCATCATTTTGGTATCTATGGTGAAAATTAGTATACTTTAAATGTTTGGATTTATTTCTGGGCTCTCTATTCTGTTCCACTGGTCTAAGTGCCTCTTATTGTGCCAGTACTATGCTGTTTTTTTTTTACTACTCTGTCCTTTTCAATTTCTTTCATTAGTGTCTTACAGTTTTCAGTGGACAGGTCTTTCACCTCCTTGGCTAAATTGATTCCTAAGAATTTTAATTTTTTATGCTATTGTAAATCAGATTCTCTTTTTTCTTTCTTTTTCACCTAGGTCATTATTGGCATATATAAATCCCACAGATTTTTGCATGTTGATTTTATATCCTGCAACTTTACCAAATTCTACCACCATGTGAGACATGCCTTTCACCTTCTGCCATGATCATGATGCCTCCCCAGCCATGCAGAACAGTAAGTTCAATAAATTTATTTATTTGTAAATTGACCATTCTCAGGTATGTCCTTAACAGTGGCATGAAAACAAACTAATACATAAATTGGTACCAATGTAACCGGGTGTTCCAGATTCTTGGCACCCCCACCCCAGGAATGGGGGAAGAGGCGCTGGAGGTGCGTTGGGCTTGTTCAAGTAAATATCGGACCCCAGGAGTTTTTGCAGGAAAGCGATTTATTAGGCAGAGAGAGAGAGAGAGAGAGAGAAAGAGAAGTGGGGGGTGGGGGGTGAAACTCCCATGCTGTCATGAGGGGGGATCAAGAGATGGAGTCTGGACAGGTGAGTGGCAGGGGGACTTTTAATCTGAGAGTTACTCCGGCTCCACTCAAGTCCTCATCCAGTGAGAGGAGTTCTTCCAAACTTCCTCTGTAGTGGTTGATTTTTGACTCTGACATCGGATTGGCTGTCTGGCCCGTAGTTCTCCCATAGCTTTTCCCAGGCTTTCTAAACAAAAGAAGCTCACCTGGGCAGTCTACCTTCCTGTGTGAAAGTTAGACAAAGAACTTTAGGCTCCTGGATGGAGACGTGAAAGAAGGCAGGTTAGGCATGTCGCTTGGAAGTTCTTGCCTTTGAAACCACGCCCCTTGTGGTCCCAGGCAGAGAAGTTAACATATTCCCTCATCAGTAGAGTGGGGTGCTGCTGAAAGATACCCGAAAATGTGGAAGTGATTTTGGAACTGGGTAACAGGCTGAGACTGGAATAGTTTGGAGGGCTCAAAAGAAGACAGGAAAATGTGGGAAAGTTTGGAACTTCCTAGAGACTTGTTACATGACTTTTCCAAAAATGCTGATAGTGATACGGAAAATAAAGTCCAGGCTGAGGTGGTCTCAGATGGAAATTGGAAATTAAGAACTTCTTGGGAACCAGAGCAAAGGTGACTTTTTTCATGTTTTGGCAAAGAGACTGGAAGCATTTTGTTCCTGACGTAGAAATTTGTGGATCTTTGAACTTGAGAGAGATGATTTGGAGTATTTGGTGAAAAAAATTTCTAAGCAGCAGCATTCAATAGGTGACTCGGACGCTGTTAAATGCATTCAGTTTTAAAAGGGAAACAGAACATGGAAGTTCAGAAAATCTGCAGCCTGACAATGAGGTAGAAAAGGAAATCCCTTTTTTTGGGAGAAATCCTAGCTGGCTCTAGAAATTTGCATAACTAATGAGAAGCCAAATATTAATCACCAAGTCAATGGAAGAAACGTCTCCAGGGCATATGAGAGACCTTTGTGGCAGCCCCTCCCATCACAGACTTGGAGGCCTAGAAGGAAAAAAATGTCTAGTGGGCCAGGCCCAGGGTTCCTCTGCTATGTGCAGCCTAGGGACTTGGGACCCTGCATCCCAGCTGCTCCAGCCACGGCTGAAAGGGGACAAAATAGAGCTCAGGCAATGACTTCAGAGCATGCAAGCCTCAAGCCTTGGCAGCTTCCACCTGATGTTGAGCCTGGGAGTGCACAGAAGTCAAGAACTGGGGTTTGGGAGCCTCTGCCCAGATTTCAGAGGATGTATGGAAATGCCTGGATATGCAGGCAGAAGTTTGGTACAGAGGTGGGGTCCTAATGGAAAACCTCTGCTAGGGCAGTGCAGAAGAGAAATGTGGGGTCAGAGTTCCCAAAGTCCCTACTGGGGCACCACCTAGTTGAGCTGTGAGAAGACCACTGGTCCTCCAGACTCTAGAATGGTAGATCCACTGACAGCCTGCACTGTGAACCTAGAAAAGCTGCAGATGCTCAATGTCAGTCCATGAAAGCAGCTGGGATACAGGTTGTACCCTGCAAAGCCACAGGGGCAGAGCTGCCCAAGACTATGGGAACCTACCTCTTACATCAGTGTGACCTGGATGTGAGACCTGGAGTCAAAGGAGATCATTTTGAAGCTTTAAGATTGGACTGCTCTGCTGGATCTTGGACTTGCATGGGCCTGCAACCGCTTTATTTTGGCCAATTTCTCCCATTTGGAATGGCTGTGTTTACCCAATACCTGTACCCGCATTGTATCTAGGAAGTAACTGACTTACTTTTGATTTTACACAAGGTCATAGGCAGAAGGGACTTGCCTTGTCTCTGATGAGACTTTGGACTTTTGACTTATGCTGAAATAAGTTAAGGTTTTGGGGAACTATTGGGAAGGCATGATTGGTTTTGAAGTGTTAGGACAAGATTGGGAGTGGCCTGGGGCAGAATGATATGGTTTGGTTATTCCCCCATATATTGGACTATAAGTCCAATAAACCCCTTTCTTTTGTAAATTGCCCAGTCTCAGGTATGTTTTCATCAGCAGCGTGAAAACAGACTAATACAGCAGGCCTCCTTGTCTTATACTAGATCTTAGAGGAAATGCTGTTAGTTTCTTCCCATTGATTATGTTGGCTGTGGGTTTTCCATAAATAGCCCTTATTAAGTTGAGGAACTTTCCTTCTATACCTAAAGTGACAGGAGTTTTATCAGGAAATGATGTTAAACTTTGTCAAATACTTTTTCTGTCTTAATAAATATGATCATGAGGCTTTCCGTCTTTATGTCTGTTAACATGATATATCACCAACTGATTTGCTTATATTAAACACACTTTGATTCCAGGGATAAATCCCACTTGATCATGATGTATAATCTTTTTGATATCCTGTTGAATTTGATTTGCTAATATTTAATTGTTGATTTTTGCATCAATGTTAATTGGAAGTATTATCCTGTAGTTTTCCTTGCTTTCACACCTTTTTGCTTATAATTCTGGTATAATATTTATTTTTGACTTTTATAACAACTATCAAAATAGTCATGATTCACTATTAAGACTACAAGCTTCTCAAGAGTAGTAGTAATATTTTTTACATATGTAGTAAAACAATAATTGTTTAATGAGTTTATAAGGTAATAAATATATGTGATTTCAATTCTTGTAGGACGTTAGAACATACTGATCCTTAAATCAACTTTACTGCCATCCTATCTTACAAGTTTGCTTAATGTATGCCATCTCCAATGATTATTAAAAGTCCAGCTCTTTTCAACTGTTTTCTGGATTATTATTACAATCTGTGAAATTATATTTTTGCAGCTAGACTTGCCTTTCATATAATCTCTCCTCAACACTGCTTCCAGATTAAGCTTTTTAAATGTTGATCTAATCATCTTACTCACTGATTGCTTTCGCTTCATTAGTCAGGATTGTGACAGGAAACGAATGTCACATACAAATGAAGAATAATGTATATTCAGGAAATGACCACTAGGTGAGACTGTGTGTCTCCAGAGAGGAACACAGCCATTGCCACATGTAATTGAGTTAGGCCCAGAAGCCTAGAAGCAAAGTAATAGACAGAGGGCAGGTGATTTCTTGAAGGAATACTCTTAGAAGTCTTTAAGGAAGCAAAAAGAGCAGGAAAAGGTGATGGATGGCTGCAGTCAGGCAAGAATATGGTTTCAGGAGAAGTTTAGGCTCATTCTAATCTTAGAGGTAGCTCTCTAGAACAGATTATAATCAGATTTTTTTTTTTTTTTTTTTTTTTTTTTGGCCAGAGGAAAGAGAGATGCACTGTCTTATCCCTGCAGTGGTCAGTCTTTGGAGAGAAAACAGTATAACTTCTCAAGCATCTCGGGGTGAGGTAGCTTCAATCAGCGGAGGACAACCCTACAGTGAAATGTGCCAGCTTGAGCAATTATCAGCCAAGGCCTGCAGGGGTATGGGTGTATCAGTCCAGTCAAGGAGATCTGGAGAGATACCAAGAGCCACTTCCAAGTCTACCACTCGCACTTCTCAAATCCATTTTCTTCTCACAGTAAGTTCTTCCCATCCGGTATTAGCTTCTTCAGAATTTGGGTTGGTCTCAATTTCTGGGAAAACTTGTAAGAGGAGCATTCATAGAATGAATTACAATCTTCTTCTTTGCTGCAATTGATCTCAAGCCTATAAATAATACACATTATCCCCATCAGCTACAATTCTAGATTCCTTTTATACTCAGCTAGGGCTTCAGATCATCTAGGTGGCTTGTCAGGTGGAATGTCTCAGGTACTTATCTGAGAGAGCTTTGATTCCCTAGTTACTATGCACTTGCCAGGCAGTAATTGCTATACTTGTTAATTTATAGTTAAACTTGGGCATGAGAGTACCAAGACATAGCTTGTAGTTCACTTGAGTATGAAAAGTATTTCTCCATGCCCCTATTAAGTAACAGCAGCACTTTTCCTTAGGCAATCAGGCTAAAATACCCCAGAACCTATTAAAATATCCTAGTGTACACAATATTGGCAGTATGATAATTTCTTTTCTTGCTTGTTTGTCCACTTGAAGTGATTATGTATCAGCTGTGTCTTTAAGTTTAGTGACATTCTTTCTGTGTCCCTGAGTGAAAGCATATCTTCTCTGGGAAATAGAACCTCTGGATCCACAGGCTCTAAAGTTGAGTAGACAGGCAATACAATGTCTCCTACTCAATTCTTGGTGTGATGATGAAGTAGGGCTACTATTTCCTCTATCTCTTGGTTACTGAACTCATGTACTCTACCTAGTGGGGACCTGGCACCATGTAATGGCTGTTGGTTTAGGATGAATTACTTCTTTCTGAAATATAATGTCCCCATCTATGGGCATCCATCTCCAAGGTGGTGGTACTACAGCTATACTCTAAATGGGGCCTTCCCATGCTCTATAGGATCAGTAGCCACTAATTGATTTAATGCACCACTAGATCAGAGGATGTCTTTGCCACGTTCCCACTACCATGTTCCTTTCCCATAAAGGGGTTCTCTTGATCTGAAGTGATATTGTATGAGATGCTATCCAACGTATCTCTGAGCCTTTCCCTATAATGCTGACTTAAATACTACTGGCAGAAAAGGCAAACACATCCTTGGAATGCGTATCACTCCTGCTCAGGATTAATTGTTTCTTTTGTAAGGATGAGAGGAGTCCTTTTGCCACAAAAATGTCTGGCTGATTTCCTTAAAGAACATTATCATATAAAAAGTTCAGTGCAGGAATTTGTTGGTTGATAGGTTAGACATGGCATCGGGCATTCAGCTTTGGCGAGAGGAGAACATATTCCTATAGGTCCACATATTGTCTCCATATGTGCTGCCGTGACTACTCCATTCATGAGCCCTTTCAGCTAGCAAAGTTGGATTCAAATCTACTGGGCCATTCTCCACTCTTGGTTGCTTTGTGTCTCTAACCTGACGAGGGTTAACGTATAATGGCAAGTTCTTATTTTCTGCCCATTTCCATATGTTCAACCACATGCTTCTTTCTTGGATCGTCTTGTCCCTAATATGAAAACTTTGCTTTTTTCAGGCCAAGCTATCCACCAATGCTCATGCGTTTGTGTATAGCCTTCTTTTAAGCCATTTGTTTCTCAACAAAATTGGACTACAAGTAACACTAACCAAAATCCTGCCTGTTTTTGTATTTTCCTATCAATACTGTCTTCCGGGACTTCCAGGACTTGGGGCTATATTATAAACTGCAGTCCATTTTTCTTAGTCCACACCAACATGCTGAGCTGAACAATCTGTGGACCGAGCCTGTGTTGTTTTCTTCCTCTATTGAGCTGCTCATAGGGATTCTTCTATGAGGTTACAAGTGTGAGCTGATTGAGTGGTGTCAGGTGAAACCATGCTGGTGACACAGAAATCTGGAATATTTGTTCATCCAGCTTACGTACGCCCTTTGGACATTTTGAGGGTCATCCATTCTGTAACACTTCTATTTTATAAATAATTGCTGCTGTGGCTGCTCTAGTTTATGACTTGGTCTGCCATCCCCAGTTCATGGTGAACAGCTTTTGTCTCATGTCTTGATGCAACTGCATTTTAAATCATATGCTCTGCTGCAGATGGCATGGCCTTACTCCAGAATCTCAGCAGTCTGTTATGAAACCCTTCTGTTGGGGCCTGTCAGATATTCCACACAAAATCTTTATCTCCTAGAGATAATTTTTATGTCACTATAGGATCTGTTGGGCCACATAAGCCATGTGGTAGGACAGCTTGTACTATATGGCCTGGACAAGTCGTTTCTTGCTCAGGGCTTCACTGAAAACTGGGAGCTTTCCATAGCACTTGCTAAATCATTCAGTGAAGTATTCCCAAGTATTGTATTTTCTGTGCTTTGCTTCTTTTTTAATGGTAGGATACAAAAGATGCAGTAACTTTGCCCCTTACTTTGGAAGGGATAACCCAGTATGCACCTGATCACTGGATCCCTAAAAGCATCATATATGTGGCAAGCCACTGAATCTTTGCCTGGCTTAACTCCCACTCTCTGAAGCACATGTGCGTTATTATGGCATCCAGAGTCTCACCTAGGCTTGAATTTAGGCTTTTCTGAAGTTTTGTTATTGTCACGACTAACGCCTATGGTTTACTAGCTCAACATGCTCCCAAGCAGCAAGAGAGAAGACTTTTAAAGACTTATGAATTTTACTGAGTCCCTTTAAATAACTTCTCACTTTTGTACTTAGTTTCAAATTAATAATCGGTCATTATTTTTTCTTCTGAGTAACCAAGAGGCACTAACCAACTAATACCAAATTTCACATTCCTTAATCTTATTATTTTCCCTACTTCTCTCAGATGCCAAAGACACTGTAAAAGCAGCTATTGCACTGCTACAACATGCAAGAAACTATAAATACTCTACTTACCACTAGGTTTGGGGTTGTCATTACCACCTAGCTGGGGTCTGATTCAACTGCAGAATTAAATCTTTAGAGTCTGCTTTATGGGACCATTTCTGGCAATAACTGTCACTGATATTGAGTTACCTAGAAGCTCTGTTCCCTAGAGTCAGTGTCTGAGACAGATAATCTTGTGCAAGTCATTTATTCAAGGCATGCCCTTAGGATAAACCTTCAAAGAGGCAAGAGAAGCAGAACAGTACAAAGGAAGAAGCTATATAAAGATATTATTTCAGAAATATTCATCCTTAGTGCTGGGTGCAGTAGCTCAGGTCTATCATTCCAGCACTTTGGGAGGCCGAGGCAAGAGGATCACTTGAGGTCAGAAGTTCGAGAGCAGCCTGGCCAACATGGTGAAACCCAGTCTGTGCTAAAAATGCAAAAATTAGTTGGGCATGGTGGCAGGTGCCTGTAATCCCAGCTATTAAGGCAGCTGTAATCCCACCTACTAGGCAGAAGAATTGCTTGAACCCCAGAGGCAGAGGCTGTAGTGAGTCAAGATCTCACCACTGCACTCCAGCCTGGGCAACAGCAAAACTCTATTTAAAAAAAAAAATAAAAAAAAAAAAGGATTCATCTTTAGACTGAACCCACAAAGAGCTCTAGAGTACAAACTGTTTACAGAGGTTTTACTGACTAGATGCAAGGGTACAGGGATGTTACATCATTGCATAGCTTAATCACTGGTTACCAGCCACTGGTGAAGAGGAGAGTTGCATACCTTCCCAGGCATCTTTAAGTGAGATGGCTCTCACTAGCCAAGGGCTTTCCTCATTGCTGCTAATAACATAATTTGTTAGTAGCCAATACCTGTAGCACCTGGGAGATGGGTTACCATCCTAACAAAGAAGACGAGGTGGTGATTACCAACAATGTCTATCATACCAGTTTCACTTTTCTCCTGCCCTCTGATTTTGTGAAGGTGCTTCTCTTTGGCCAAAGCCAGAAAGCAAGAAAGACTACGGATACAAGTAGAAAGATTCACTTGCTGGGGAACAGAATGAGTGGAAAAGATTGCAGAATGTATGTAGAGGAGCACACACAAAGAGTGTCCAGTGCTTGTACATAAATCATTCAGTGCTTGCACATAACAGAGGTAAAGTACAGTCTTTAGCATAGTGGGCCCTTCCTAGTCTCTTATTCCATTTTGCAGCTTCATATTCCATGCCTCCATACCTGGTATAGCATATACTCCAGCCAAATTTCTTATACTTCCACTTCTCAAATACTTTTCTTCTTGTCTGGTATTCCTCTCACTAATCTGAGTACATCCTATGGCTACTCCACTACAAGTTCCCTCATTGTGCTAAACACGCATGAATAGCTTTAGCATAACCACAATCACTCTGTACTATAGTTTGTTATAAGTTATTTTTCCAATAGATTTGTAATTACTCTAGCACAGGAATGGCTTTTTGGCACAGATTAGCAATAAATGAATGAATGGAAGAAGTAATGAATGATTCATTCATGTCTTTGGAGATGCCATTTCAAGCAACATCTTTTTAATGGCAACTCTAGCCCCTCCTCCTTGTCTGAAATTTTAAATGCCACTCTACTCTGATTCCATAATACTCTTTACCTACAATTTTCATAGGATGTACATGGTTCTGTGACAAGGCTTCTGTCAGTTCATGTTACACCTCACCCCATTGAAGTATGTGTCTTTTATCACGGTATTTCCAGTGCCTTGCAAATAATACATCTTGGAAGAATATGAAAGATTAATAAATGATTGAATGAATAAATGAGTGTAATAGAGTGAAAAACCATAGAATCTCAAGGAAGGACAGAATATTTTTCTTTTCCGTTATCAGAGAAAGGACTCCAAATTATTATAAGATTTTAGTAAGTGTGGCATGCACAATGGTCTGCTGAACATTAGGCAGAATATCATAAAAAGATGATAGATCCGTAGGTTGATAGCAAGATGATAGATAGATAGATAGATAGATGAATAGATAGATAGATAAGGGAGTAGTTTTAGCTACATATTGTTCAATTTATATAAGGAAAAATTTCCTACTGGTATTGTATGAAATTTTATCTGCAGATTTTGAGTAATAATGCATATACTTAAAGTATTTTAAGGCACTCAATATGGGCAATTTGTTAATAGAGTGCCACTGATCCAAAGATTTCTAAAAATCGGAATAAATCAGAATTAACCCTTTCAGGGAAAATAAATTATTGTAACACATCTTGATCTGAAAGTTGTGGATCCTCAGAGTTCCTAAACCTGAGGTCTATTTCATTCCAAAAGCTTCTACTTACCTAATTTTATGGACAAAATGCCTTTGTCTCACACTTGGAGTTACTACATAACACACATGCTAATAGACAACCTTCATTTGTCTACAGTAAATGAAGTCTCAGTTTTTTATCGACCTAGTTGGGTGTAAAGGTTTATTTACATACGAACCGATAGCTTTTGACAGAGATGGCAGGAATTCTAATTGCAGGAATATTCTCCTTTTTCCTTAAACACCTGACTACAGTAAAGCAGGGGGATAAAAGTTGCTTAATCATGTGTGTGACTAACAATTAAGGTCAGTCTAACCCAGCTGGAAATACAATGTTCCCTTAGCATTACTCCTTCAAATCTCAATCCTTAATAAAGCAAAGTGTATGCCATTGGTTTCTCGACTTAGTTTGATTATTTTTATCCAGTTTCTTTACATCTTAAGCCATAGTATATCTTTTAACAACAAAAAAAATCATGCTCTGCTATACCTGATTAAATAATCTTTCTGCAATCTTCCAAGACATATTAACTTGCTTAATTTCCAGTAATAAACAGCAATTCTGTATTACTCAAAATTGTGCTTTTGTATAGTCTTTTCTTCTAACTTAATTTATAGTGGAAATTTAAGTTTTGGAAGAGACTTCAGAGATAATTTTATCTGTTCTCCTCCTTTTATCTACCTGAAAAAATTAATTCCATAGAAATTGCACAGGTGAGTAAGTCGCTATGCCATGGAGATAACCCCATTTTCCCAATGAAGATTCCATGTCTTCATTTATCACACACTACTACTTAAGGCATTATAAATGCCTCTATTCACTCATCAATCATGAGTTTACGCATATAAGCTCTTAAATCTTAGCCCTTACTGTCTGCTGCATATTAAGTACAACCTATTAATATCTTATTTTATTAATTAATTTCATTATATATAATCAAAATTTTTGTTAAATCAGAAATATGTGAATAATGATCTGCAATATATTTACATAGCCTCTCTCTCTACAAGGAAAATCACTGTACTTTATAAAATATTTACTCATCATGGTAGGTAGACTAATAATCTCCCTCTGCTAAAGAGATCCATGTCTTTATTCTTCAAACTTAGAAATATGTTATATTACACAGCACAACGGGAATGAAGATTGCTCATCAATTGATCCTGAGATGTGGAGATTATCTTGGATTATCTGGATGAGCCCAGTGTCATCACAAGAGTCCTTGTAAATGTCAGAAGGAGGTAAAGAGAGTGAACCAAAGAAATGGCTTTGTGAAAACACCCATACTTGCTGGTTTTGAAGATGGAGGAAGTTAGCCATGAGTCAAGAGATATAGCTAGCCTCTAAATGTACTGGGACAAGGAATGAAGCCTCCGGAAAAGTACATGGCCTTGTAGACACTTTAATTATAGCCCAGTGAAATCCCTTTCAGTTTTCTCAACTACAAAACTGCAAATAATAAATTTGCTGTTTTAAGCCACCGAATGTGTGGTAATTTGTTACAGTAGCGAACTGTAACAAATTCGCTAGAAATATGTTACAGTTTTCAAATACACTAATTTTTAGAGAGATATTTTAAAGAATTGAACAGAGACTTTCTATGTAGTCAAATCCATTTTTAGAACTGTGTCAAGAACACTCTAGCAGTGATGAACAACATAAGTATGTGAGATGGCAGAATGCTCTATATCTGCATTGTCAGCATGTAGTTACTTGAAATTGTCATGTACAACACAGGAACTGAATTTTTAGTTTTCACTAATTAAAATTTAAATGGCCATATGTGACTAGTGGCTATCAAGTTGGACAACACTGTTAATGCCTTAATTATAACTAAATGCTTCTCCCTATATCCTGCCTAGGGTTCAAAAGACAATTTTTACAAAATAATACTGTAGCAAATAATAAATAAGTCTTTGCCTGGTCTATATCTGGGAGCTGTGTATAGTAAACTATGTACTCAGTAAATATTTGATAAAGCTTGTGGGAATATGGTGGTAGCCACCATTAACGTCAATAGGAGAGGAAGAGGTTGCCTGGAAGAAGATATCCGCTGTTTGCAGTCAAATTCCAGGCTGGATGGTCACTGCAGCACTAAGAGCAGGCGTAACCAGACAGCAGTCCATGCTCAGCTACTGACCATAACCTCACATGTGTATGGTAGCAAAGGTCAGAGTAACAGAAAATCAGTTTTAAATTCATTCCTAGCTGTGGGACTTTTGCAATGTTGTACTCTGTCCTCTTTCTGTTTCTCATGTTTACTCATCGATTCTGGTTCCACCCGGTTTAACCTCTACCTTGTGCAACTGTCATAGAATAAGCAGTTGTTTTGGAGGCTTTCTGAGGTAGGAGAAAAAACAGGATGGGGTATGGGGCTGAAAGAGTAGCAGATTTGATTTTGAGACTTTAGTTTTAAATCTGAAGATTTAAAAGTTACATATACACATGTATATGTAACTTGGGAAAATTAATTTCCATTTTGATTACTTTTCTAGCAGTTATATCATTTAATTATTTATAATTCATCTCACAACACAATAAGGCAGTTTGTTCTATTTTAAAATGTCTCACTTCACCCTATTCTCTATCCTTAGGGTCATGTACTGGTTCTGAGCCTCACATCTTCCCCCTATTCCAGTTATTCTAAGAGAGAAAGTTTCTTGAGCAGCTAACATGCACCGGGCCCTTCTCTAAATGAGTTATATGTAATAACCCACCCTTTACCACTACCAGATGATGGAAGCACTACTACTATTCTTATTTTGCAAAGAAAAATAAATGAAGCATCCAGAGGATGACGAGTAACTTGCCTAATATACAGCAAGCAACCAGCAAAAGCAAGATTAGAATGCATCAGTCGGAAGCTACAACCCATGCTTCTGGCCATTTTTACTATATTGACTTAAACAACTTTATTATGACACACAGAGTGAGCTTTAGTTAGAGTATGGATCACAATTAGTTACTGTTATTATAAAACAGTATAATTTAGTAATTTAATAGTTTATCCCTTAGAACTAACATTTCACAATGAAACAATAGTTTTTCAGTAAAAGAAAGGTAATTCAAGTTTCTACCTCTAACCTCTCAGGCAGAACGCTTAGAATAGTCAGCATACAGTTGGAGCTTGCAAATACTAGGTACCATATTCTCAATTCTGGAAACATTTCTAGCCAGTGAACCTGTTGTGTATAATCTTGTATTTGGTCATGAATATGATTAAGTGATGTGGAGGGCAAGGTTGAGATATCTCTTCTACCATATTTCAACAGTCCCCAAATTAGACAACTGTTTCTTTTGCTACTTTTCTTTCAATTCGGACTTCAGTCCCGAACTCCATTTCTCACCTAGATTATACTGACATCCTTCTAGCTGGAATACACTGTTATAACTCTCCAAGATCCCTCTCCCCAAACCATTCTTCACTCTTAGAGTAATGTTAAAATGCAAATCTTATCAGGCATTGTTGCTTCTCTAAACCATTGAATGTCTTTCTAATTCCCTTGAGAAAAAATTTAAATAAGCACAGGTTACATTAATCATTTGCATGAACGTATTAATTAAAACTAATCTCTAATACTCACTGTTGCTCATCAATCTTCCTGGACCCAAGTCTTATTATTCCTCCTAAGACAATATAGCCAAAATGCATCGTACAGGCTAAAATTATGCATAATATTATTGCTCTTGAAAATCCCTCAGGAAAGAACCATAATAGAGATTGGCATACTTTATAAGTCCAAAAGGTTCAGCTTTTCCTTCATCTCTGAAATGGCTAAAACTGAGAGAGAAAATAAGAGTCATTCTTCTTATCCAATGTTTGTTCTCCTTTAGGAACACAAGTAATGTCTCTGTCTTGTGTTGTTTGGATAAAATCCCAGAAGTTTTTCAAATTGTCATGGCTCTTAGCTCAGAATAAATACAAAATCACATAAAAGTATTAATATTCATTTTTAGCCATCTCTGGTATGTGTACTCATCTCTCTATCCGAAATGTCCCATGTTTGGCATAGTTCAAATACTCTCATCAGCCCATCCCTAAACTATTCAGCCTCTTCATTAAACTAACTTACATCTCTTCCTCTGCCTTCCAGAAAAAATAACAAATTTGCTCGTGTCTTCTCGAAATTCTGTGAATCCTTCTTATTGACTACTATGTGATAAAGTCCATGCAGAGCTTGGCGTGCAAAAGTCGTGTCGATTCAATTATTTACATTGTGCACTACCTGTGCATATATTGCACCAAATGCCTATGGGACCCAAGGAAGCAACATGAAGGAACAAAGTAGAAAAAGCAGATACTACGGAGAAATCAGTCACCATAGAGCAGCACAGTATTGCCACCTCTTTTGATTATTCTAGACAAAAGGGAATCTAGATTTTTAGGGAAATGTTTGAATTTTCTCAAAGTTAAAAGCTAATTTAGTTTTCGGAAAATTACCAGGCAGTTCAAACAAAATGCATATTGAGGTCACAGTTGAGATGCACCAGTTGAGATGCAACAGTTTGTAACACTGTTTCATATATATATATATATATATATATATATATATATATATATAGAATGTTCTCTTTTTTATGTAGTGGGGAGTCTAGTTCAAATATTTTGCTTAACATGATCAAGTCACAGCCAGCCTACCACACTCGATTCCATGGTAATAGAACAGGCACCTGGGGTCTCACAGTACTGCTATCATTTATCAGACACTTTCCAAGTTCCAGATACAGGATTCAGCATCAACTATACGTTACTTCAATCAATTTTATTTACTTCCCACAACATTTGTGAGACACATATATTTATTTTCTTTTACAGATGGGGAAAATGAGGCAAAGAGAGATGAATTAACTTGACTAACTTCATGTCTAATGGAGAAAGAAAGCAGTATCATATCCTAGATTCTGTCTTACCTCAAAGATCAAAGTATTAAAAATTAAGATCTTTTTCTGTGTGTGTTTGTCAGGTCACCCAGGCAGGAGTGCAGTGGCAAGATCACAGTTCACTACAGCCTCCATCTCTCAGTCTCACGTGATTCTCCCACCTCAGCCTTCTGAGTTGCTGGGACTATAGGTGCATGCCACCTATGCCTAGTTAATTCTTTAAATTTTTTGTAGAAATGGACTCTCACTATGTTGTCCAGGATGGTCTCAAGCTCCTGCGATCAAGTAATTCTCCCACAGCCTCCTAAGCTGTTGGGATTATAGACATGAGCCACCGCACCTGTCCAAAAAATTATGTTCTTCATTACATTGCTATTTGTTTTTGTTTTGCTATGTTCTCCACACAAAATCCAAGGTCTCCTTGAGAGTCCAAACTGTTTTCACTCACTGTAGTGTTCCTAGTGCCTTGGATTTCTCATAATAAAGATTAGAGATTCTTCCTCTATCGTTCACTAATTTACTGAGTGACCCCTCCCTCACTGAGTACTTCCTATTCACTCTGATATCACTCTGATTTGGAGGCTTGGTGATGATGCAGTCTCTGGGTATCACGGTACTAGGTAGTTTGGGGATTTACAAAGAAGGTAAAAGATAAACATTTGCTTCCGGTATAGTAGAGCACACCGCATACACTTACTGGATCAAGAACCAGAACAACTGAGTTTGGATGCCAACTCTGCTTTTTGCTAGCTGTGTAACTTGGGATAAACTACTCTACTTATTCATACCCCATTTTCTCATCTGTGTTGAAAGTTATCTGACTCACTGGCTTTTTGAGCACTAAATATGTTCATACAAGTAAAGTCCTTAGAAGCTAAATGATCAGTAAATGTTAGTGTGATGGTTGATTTTATGTGTTCACTTGGCTAGGCTATGGTGTCCTAGATGTGGCTGTATCCTTTAGATGTCATGAACATTTAAATCAGTAGACTGTGAAAACAATGGATTACCCTCCATAATTTGGTGGGCCTAATTCAATCACGGAAATACAGAGGCTTTCCAGAAAAGCATGAATTCTCCTAAAGACTGAAATATTTCAGACTCTAGTCTGTGAAATCAACTCTTATTCAAATCTTCAGCCCACTGGAACGCTCTACGAATGTTGAACGTGGCAGCTCCCACAACTGAATGAGCCAATTTCTTACAAAAAATCTCTGACTCTCCCTTTCTCTCTCTTTCATCTTTCCCCACAAACACACAAATACACACATATAGTGTATTCCTTGGAAAACCCAACTAATAAAGGTGTGTTATATTAAAAAAATTAAAAGTAAAATATTACCAATTTGACCTTGACTCTTGTTGAAATCAGTTGCATGTTTCTAGCATCTCCAAGATAAAGAAGATCTTCCCCGAATGACTCAAGTACAAGGATGAGGGGAACAGTCCTTCACCAAATTGCTTCAAAGTCACCTTTTATGACTGAAATAGAAGACTGAATGGCTAAAATTCCACCCCCGTCCAAATTCTTTGAGGAGATGGATCTGCTAGGTTAGGACTTAAGGGGCGAACTTATAGGGGAATTTTTATGTTCCATGATAACAAGGCAGATATGTGATAATAAAAATATCCCAGCACTTTAGGAGGCCGAGGCGGGTGGATCACGAGGTCAAGAGATCGAGACCATCCTGGTCAACATGGTGAAACCCCGTCTCTACTAATAATACAAAAAATTATCTGGGCACGGTGGTGCGTGCCTGTAATCCCAGCTACTCAGGAGGCTGAGGCAGGAGAATTGCCTGAACCCGGGAGGCGGAGGTTGCGGTGAGCCGAGATCGCGCCATTGCACTCCAGCCTGAGTAACAAGAGCAGAACTCCGTCTAAAAAAAAAAAAAAGAAAAAAATAATAAAAAAAGAAAAAAATAATAAAAATATCCAAGTGTGTTTTTGTTTCTTTGTTTTTTCTCACATTACCCTCTAAAGAATCTTGTTGATCTGTGAGAGTCATTTTACATCACATCACCATTCTCCCTCTTGGCCAACCCCTCCTCAGAGGAAGCCCTCAGGCACTAGTCCTAACCAGGAAAACCCTACAGGGCTTAAAGGGAAACCGTGTGCAAGGCTTAGAGAGGGGAACTAGAAATCTCATTTAAAGCTCATATCCCTGCCATTGCTGCATTTTCTTTTTCTGAACACAAGATTGTGTCTACCTTCTGGAGAAACTGCATATCTTTTCACTATGATTTAACTATGACATTAAGTGGGATTATAACAGAATCGAAGCACAAGAGGGTCCTGAACAAACATGAAGATCATTTGCAAATGGCAGGATTAGAAATTAAATGCATCTGTTCTGCTTGAAATAATAAGTATTGTGTCATGTAAGCTTGCTGTACAACAACTACTATTCTAAATAATGGGCATGTATGAACTTGCTTAACGTTTATAACAGCACTAGGGGTTGAGTCATTTGAAAGAAGAAAAAATTTAAGCCACAAGAAGAACGTTATGAAAAATTTTCAAGGTTACTTTAAGTGGCAGAAGCAGGATTCAAAAAGTTTGTGCTTTTATCCGGTACCCCTAACTACCCCCTCAAAAACCCCAAGGAGTTCCAAAGGGCCGTTTTAAAAGGTTGTGTCAGTCATGCAACATTGTATTTTTAGTAACCTGTATGTTTTAATACTAAAATTCATGTGAAATTTTCACAGTATTTGTACTCTGATCCTTCTCTGAAGCCCTAAATAACTACACAGTAGATTGCTTACTTAGTAATGTGTTCCTTGGTTCTGCTTTTACCACCTAAGAAGCCCTAAAAAGTCAACCTTAACATATATTATCACTAAGCAAAAAAAAAAAAAAAAAAAAAAAATGTACATCCCAAAGGCTTTCTAACTCTCATCATTAACCATTTCTGAGAATCTGCCATGCTGCCTCTTAGGGGGTTGGCTGTTTGTCTACACTCTTCTGACTCTTAGTCTTACCTTTCCTTCTATCTTTTTTGGTGTGTATCTCTTCTAATTATTACTGGTTCTCAAGATCATGGCTGAGCCCAAGCATCAGTCACACAAGCACATGGAATAAAGCAGTAGGCTATCTGCTGTTTTAACATGTATCTCCCTCCACAGCAGCAACGACTTTCTGCCACAGGATTCCAAATATCCAAGGTACAAAATCTCCGTGGGCTGCAACAGATATTGAGAAGAGACAGTCGCAGAGTAAACTGTGTTGCCACTGCCTGGAGTGAGAAACACATGATAAGTATGACTAAGCTCTTCCAATGGAAAAGAAAAAAAAAGAAAAGTGTTCTCAATTGATTTGGGTCACACAGAGAAATAGTATAGGAGAGCAGTTAAAGGCATAAGCACCAGAGTCCAATTATATAGTTTGGAATTCCAGCCCTGCCATACTCAACATGACCCTGGATAAGCAGCCTGACCTCTCTGTGTCTCTGTTACCCGCATGTAGGGATAGCATGTAAAACTCTGAGCTCAACGCTTGACGAAAATATACAACAAGTGTCAGCTATCATTACTTCAAGTCATAATGCTTTAGAGTTGGATGACTTTCAGAAATTAACCTCATAACTTTTATTGGTAGGGAAACTGAGGAAGAAAAGAAGTAATTTGTCTGAGGGTACATAGCAGATTTTACTACTCAACAGGTGAGGACATTTACCACACCATTGCCAGCCTTTCTAGAGCCTTCTGGATCTCAGTGCTGCCTTGAGTGTTTAGGTTTCGTATATGAAAAGCCAGTGTTTTTGAGCTGTTTTTTCTCTTGAGTTGATAGATTTATGCTGAGCCATTATCTCACCTCTCCTCTGCGCTGAAGCTAAGAGCAGAAAACTAGACAGGATTAAGAATGCCAGAGATGGGCATGGACCACAGTGAAACAAACAGCACTCGCCTCAATTCACAAACATGGTTGTGGGCAGTGAAGTAATCAGCCTCATACAGACCTGGAATAAAAAACAAAAACAGGAGGCCCTGCTGGCCACAGAATTCATTCCTCCAATTCCCTGCTAATTGTAGGTTGATAGAAATAAGTCCTAATGCAGATTAAAGGGGCCTGTGCATAAATATATTTACTGAATTCAAATAATGTCATTTATTTATTTATTCATTTTCAGAGATGGGGTCTTGCTCTGTTGCCCAGGTTGGAGTGCAATGGCACCATCTCAGCTCACTGCCACCTCTGCCTCCAGGGTTCAAGTGATTCTCCTGCCTCAGCCTCTGAAGCCACTGGAATTACAGGTGCTCACCACCATGCACAGCTAATTTTTGTATTTTTAGTAGAGACAGGGTTTCACCATGTTGGCCAGGCTGGTCTCAAACTTCTGACCTCAAGTGATCTGCCCTCTTCAGCCTCCCAAAGTGTTGGGATTACAGGCATGAGCCACTGCACCTGGCCTGAGCCACCATGCCCGGGTGTTTGATAATAGTTTTAATTCTGAAATGTTTGGAACAAAAAAGGAAGATGAGATTATATGATTCACATGGTACTGCCCTAGTCCTACAGCAAATTCTAGCACCTTCTCTGATAGGGGAATTTTTACAAAATCAAATGTGATTGACACATCTTTATCCACACTGACAGGCACCCACAGAACATCCATCTGGACCTAGAAAGTAGTACTGACTGCAGGCCCAAGCCCTGGGATACGGCATGGACATGGTCTTGTCCTAAAGAGCTGATGGAAGAAAGATAGCACTCACTGTGTTAATCTCACTTAGTCCAAATTAAATGCCTTCATCTAGCTCCTGTCTTACATTCTTCATTGCTTGTCCCCAAATCCTAGTATGGCCAAGTTCTTTAGCTATAAGCTGTCCCAAAAGGCATCCAGAGAGCGCCAGGTGGAAATGACAGGAGGGCTTGGCCTTGCCTCCCATTCCCATCTTGAGCATTCGCGCTTTTCCTTCTCTGTCACTAACTAGCAGCTGCCCATGGTATACAAGGGTGGATCTTTTTTTCTCCTTCATATGTTTATCTCTGCCTCTAAGGATCTTCTGCTTTTACTAAAACCACAGAAGCTTCCCCTCCCACCACACTCGCACCACACACAAAAAGCAGTTGGAAAAACATTTCAATTATTCCCAACCACAGCAGCACTTCTGACTAACTGCAAAGAAGGAAGCTTTAGAGACCCTAGAGGAAAACAAACATCCCAGAGAGACCAAAAAGGGAGGGGTGGCATACCCAGTTGCAGTGAAAGCCAGAACTTCCTAAAAGCCCGGCCCTCCTAAACTCCAGCGCAGTCTTTTCTCCACTGGGGAAGCACTGTTTACATGCCCTCACCTGTGACAAACAACATTTGGTAATTCACAAAATTAACACCTTTGAGGGAGAGCGGACCACTGGCCAAGTCCCTCTGATAATGAATTGCTGCTATAAGACATAACTGCTGTGGGGAAGAGGTTGGTGTTTGGCAGGCGAGGGCTGCTAGGCTGCATTTTCGTAAGGGCAATAATACATCAAAAGGACAATCACAGATCAAAGGGCATATTTTTGGGTCAATTTGGTATGTGGTGGAAAGCAGATTGGGAGGGGAGCCAAGTACTGATATGCTCGTGTGTGTGTGTGTGCGCGCGCGCGCGTGGATCATGTTGCTCTCTGGGTCTCAGCTTCCCAATCTGTAGAGTGTATAGATCTCTGGGGGCCGTCGGAGAGACAAGTGATGGAAAGAGCTTGACAGAAGGGGGCAGGGGAAAGGAGAAAGGGGAGGAAGCTGAGCAAAGGAGAGAGAAATGTATGTGAGATGCGGGAGGAGATGCGGAGTTGGGTAGACATGTCTTTCAATAAGATATTGGGAAAAAGTATTAAAGCTAAAACCGCAGCTCTTGAGGGCTCATTTCTTCATCGTTGTTTTTAGGATTTACAGGTACAGTGCATAGTAATTTTTGGATGATTGGAGTGAGTGAATGAAAAGCGTGAAACTCCTGACAGGAGCGAGGAGATCCACGAGAGAAAGGAGCAGCGACGCAGCTCTGGTGCCTGGTCCTGCGGGGAGGTCCCCACACCGCCCGCAGCGCGTTCCCCCCGCCCCCTCCCGGTGAGCCGCCCCGAAACCGCCAGGGGGCGCTCCCCGGCTGCAGGGCTGAGGCGGGCGGAGCTGATTTAAATCGCGGCGCCCAGCGGTTTGGCGTCTCAGTTCCTGAGCTCGGGAGCAACCGCAGCTTCTAGTACCCAGACTCCAGCGCCGCCCCGGACCCGGACCCCGACCCGGACCCAGAGCTTCTCCAGCGGCTGCGCAGCGAGCTGGACTCCCCGCCTTAACTTCCTCCGCGGGGCCGGGTCACCTTCGGGAGTTCGCGTTGCGCACCTGCAAACTCTCCGCCTTCTGCACCTGCCACCCCGAGCCAGCGCGGGCGCCCGAGCGAGTCATGGCCAACGCGGGGCTGCAGCTGCTAGGCTTCATTCTCGCCTTCCTGGGATGGATCGGCGCCATCGTCAGCACTGCCCTGCCCCAGTGGAGGATTTACTCCTATGCCGGAGACAACATCGTGACCGCCCAGGCCATGTACGAGGGGCTGTGGATGTCCTGCGTGTCGCAGAGTACCGGGCAGATCCAGTGCAAAGTCTTTGACTCCTTGCTGAATCTGAACAGTGAGTGCACCCCCACCTCACAGCCGCCGTCCAGAGGCCCCAGTCCCCCTGCCGTTCCCTTATGGGCTCATTCTGTCGTGTGATTACATGGTTATCAGTCTGGAGTTGATCAAGTCTTCTGATGACGTGCTCTGTCATAAGCAAATGCGAATCCTGGTTTGAGACAAGGGATGCCCAGGCATAAGCTCTAGTGTTGCCTCTAACTCCCTAGGTGGCACTTTTCTGCCACACTAGGTGTGGCTTCATCTGAAATTCCTATGCTGGTGGGTCGAGATTGAGAGAGTGAAGGCCAGACTTGAACTTGAGCTCTTAGGCCTCTCCTAGACATGCTCCTGGTAACTACTCAGGTGTGCAAGCTTAAAAATCCTCAAGTATTAGATCGATTTTTTAATCTTTACTATGATTTTTCATAGCAAAAGTTACATCCCTACTTGAAATATCCTATCTAAGTGTCTGCTACTCATACTTCAGGTTGATTCTTTCCATTTTTAAGATTCAGTTAGTGCAGCGAGGCCTCTTGCAAGACTCCTTGGAGAAGCCACTTGAGTTTCCCACAAAGTTTTAACTTTTAGACCCAACGTCTTCAGTAGAGTCTGATTGTGTAGTGCTATCTTGGAATGAAAAGGTTGGTGGCAGGTGGCAGAAGCCAGACAAGAAAGGTTCGAAATAACCTGCCCAACATAATACAAAGGGGAAAGTAAAGACACTGAAGGGAAATGCAGCAAAATAGTCACAGCTGATGAAATGAGAGGTCAGCTGGGAGCAGGAGGCAGTGAGAAAGAAAGAAGAGGTGCGTCTTTCAGGTTTCCATCTTCCACAAAGGAATTTCTGTGCCATGGATGTTCAGTGACCCCTTGTCAAGTTGGAAAGGACTGTATAGAGAGACATATTTCTAAGCATGGTGGAAGAAGGATAATAGGATCTTTGTTTTTACATATGTTTTTTAAATTAAAGGTTTTGAGTGTATTGTCAGAAAAATCGTTAAATACCCATTTACTTAGGTAATAATGATTCACTGCTGGAGTATCTTCCTTGAGAAATCACATTAATTGTCTTATATCATATGTTTGTTATTCCCTTCAACTAACTTGAAGAAAAGGTCCCTCAGTCTTTGCCTAGATAAACATGACTGCCCACTGGCCCCCATGGAGTGCTAAGGGTAAGAAGTGTTGCCATTGTTCAAGTTTACTTAACTTGTTTTGTTCACCTCCTATCAAAGAACAACTTTTAATAGGGTATGTCAAAAGCTGTATAGTTTAGTTATTAAGCCTGTTCCAAATCTGTTTAAACACCTTGAGTACCTGTGGCATTTGCTCAATGTGCATGGTCGTTTTGAGTGTTATTTCAGCTTTTGAAGGTTTCCATATTAGGACTTCTTTAAACCAAAACCAATCTATAATTTTGGTAATTATGTGTTGCTTATTGCCCTCATAGGTTGTATTTGTATTTATAAAGTGAAAAATTTGGCAATAATTATTGAATTTCTCCATGGAAAGATAAGTATATTTAAGGAAATGGTGTCGGGCATTTTAGGTACCACATGAAGGAATTGGAGGCTGGAGAAGTTTCTAAGAACAATTCCAGAGAGGTCTCACTCTCAGTTTCATTGCTCTGGTCAAAATAGTCCATTTTTGACATCTTAAAATAGGTTTTCCTTTAACTTCCTTAAATAAACAAATGAAATCAGATTGATCCATGTTGTAAGTATTCAAATGGATCATCCTTACATGATAATGTGTTAAAACATTTTGCTTTCATTTTTTGGATAATATAGTTATTAAAGTTTTTAAAACTGTGGTGAAAGGACTAAATATCTATCCCCCCACACACACAATTTAGAGATGTCTTCCTTTTTTTTTTTTTAAATTCCAGATCAGAATCCACTTTTGTTTTACTGAAAGCCATAATTTATCCAAGGTGTGGCTTAGGCTTTTCTCTCAAAACCAATTCTCGGAAGAGAGACCCTTGACTCACAGGTTCTCTCTCCTAACCTGCCATGACTCACTGGATGCTTTTGGATGGAGCCCAGGAAACTTTTCTCCATTCCTCTGCCTGAGCAGTGGTGTTCACGCCCACTAGCTGTAGAGATCTAGGGTGGTGATTCATTGGCTGCTTTTGGTATAGTTTTGTTACATCTAGAGAGGAAAAGGGTTATGTGTGCATATTTAAGCTGTATCCCTCATAAAAAAGCTGCATTTCCTTGAGTGTCTTTAGGTGAAAAGCTTAGCTGTTGGTTTCCTGGAATTGTACCTTGCTGTCTTTCCCAGTAGAGCACACTTGATGTCTTAGAGTACAGATGCAGGGTTTTATCAAGGCTTTAGCACTGGAAGTATTAAAATATCTTGATTTCCTGCTTTGATGTAGGGTCAGTTGTAAGGTATCTAAAGGAATACAGTGTGCTAATAGTGTACACAGTAAATACAAAATGAGAGCAGGATTTCTTTCAGGTAGTTCTTGCCAAGCAGTTTATGAAAATGTAATTGAGAAACTTCCTGGGGAAACAAATGTCACATTGTGTATTGTAGTTACAATGGCTGATACAATTTCCATTTCATCCAAAGTACATGATTTTATTGACCCTGGTCATTCTTGTAGCTGAAAGTTGGAATATAGAAAAAGTGCCAGATACAGTTGCAGTAGACTTTTCTTGATTCACCTGTACATCTTGTCTCGTTTTCATCTAATTCTTAAACTTTCAGGAATCTAGCACCAATTTTAGGTGCTGTGTTAATTGCTTCTTCTTACTTGACTCTAATAGCTAGAGCTGTCCGAAAATTAGGTTGCTGTAGGAGGCTGCATGGTGGGAGGTGTGCAAGCAGAGAATAAATAAGCATTTTGAAGGAATGTTGTAGGGAAGATCCAAGCACCAGACAAATGGGAGGTTAGGCTAGACTCTCTCTAAATCTCACCTAACCCTGAGATTCTGTAATTTGTTTATAAGCTCCTCTAGCCTGTTTAACTTGCTTTGCATGAATCCACATGTGTGTAGGTGTGCTTAATGAGTATTGGTGGCTGTGAGGTTTCCCAGCCTCTCACCATGATGTCAGGCTCAATCAGAGAGACAAAATCACTGACTTGGACAGTCTTTGAAGCGTAAGTGAAGAGGAGGGCACCCACTTATGCTTCCCCAGGCTGCTTTATGCCTGCTGAACCAAGGGTACTCGAAGGGCCATTGGTGTTCAGATACACTTCATAAATTAGTTCTGACTCTTAGAATAATGGAGGTTGAAGCAAAAATCCAGGCTTGCGATCAGAAGTTCTCTATTCTTACTGTGGTTTTGCACTAAATAGCCATGTGTATAATGGTGAACCACTTGGTCTCCCTGGGTTCAAGAAGTTTCCCCACTTATAAAATAGGGCAGAGCAGGAGGAATGGGGAGATGAATCTATGATTCATTTATCCATTCAACATATGGAAGCCAGGCCCTGTTCTTGCTGCTAGGGATGAAGCAGCTAAGATAATTTCTAAGATTCCTTCCAATGCCAGCATTCTTTGTTATTAGTTAAGTGATTGAAGGGAAAGAGAAAAGTCACATAGCTTAGGTTTCCTTGACTGGACTGATTAAGTAAGTATGGTGGAGGTAATGTGGAAGCATCAACTTAATTCGGAGAAAATTTCTATAAGAAACAAACGAACAAGAAAAGTAGCAAAACTTCTGAGGACATCCTGAAAAGTGGCACATCCTGCCTCATCCAGGATCATTTTCACTCCTGGTTTTGCTTCTGTTCTGAGGTCACAGCTGGTGACCACCACCTCGTGTGCCAATAAGAGGGAACTGCTAACAATGTGAACTCTTATGAAACTTTGAACTTTAAAAGTAAAAGATATCCTAAGGGAAAAAGCCAGGGGAGCACACTTCTGTGACGGCTTATGTTGAGCTCATTTAATTGAAGGGGAGAAGGAAGTACAGTCTTTTTGTTTTAGTCACCCAATCATCAGTCCATTTATTCACTTAATACCTACTAAGCAACTGCGGATAAAAAGAGAGACTATGTGTGAGTACAGGTAATTGGAATCTGCAGTCAACGCTTGAACAAGACAGGTTTGAATGGCAAGGGTCCACTTATAGGTGGATTTCTTTCAACCAAAACTGATCAAGAATACAGCATCTGTGGGGTCCAAAGCCTGCATGTAGGGAGGGTTGACTTACTGTATACAAGGCTTCCACAGGATCAGCTTTAGGACTTGAGCATGTGCATACTTTTTTTTAACCTGTGGGTAGTCCTGGAACCAATCACCCTTTTATACCAAGAGATGACTGTATTTTGTTTATGATATGTAGTACTTAAGGTAACATGGCTAGAAAATAGCATAAACGATGTCCAGTATTGGTAGTAGATTCTGCTGCTTGTGTAGCAAGACTTGAAAGCTTTAGAAAATTTCCAAGTTTGTCTTTCTACACATTAGTTGATTAACCTAACTGTAGTAAATCAGTAACTTTCAACTCATTTCTTGTCTTCTAAGTAGAGATTTTTGTAAGTATTTACTTTTAATTATACTTTCAGGTTGAAAATGATGAGAACTCCTTAGGTGGTCTTTAATCTCAAGATTATCAGTCTAGCTAAATATAATTAAAAGACTGCCTTCTCTGTTTACTGCTGAATAATGATGAAAAAAAAAATTGTGTGATTTTTTGAATGTTTGCTAAGCCAGGTTCCTCATAGACAACTTTAATCAGTGGTCATAATATGGTAGAGTTATCTGCAAATTTAAGGGACAAGAAAAGGAATACATTTTTTCCTAGATTTGTTCTAATCAGACCAGTTCAAAGTTAATATTGCAAAGCTATACCACATCTATCTCATCCAAAATATTATTTTATTGCCTTTAAACATCGCTCTTAACTTCTCTGCCCTGCTACTCATCATTCCACTAGGGGAAAACAAAACAGCTTTTAAGCTTATTAGATGCATACTTTAAAAAATAGATAAAACTGCACAAAAAGTACAATTTGTATTCTCTGCATGAGTTTCTCGTTTTTAGTGACCTGAGCTTGTTTGGCTTTTTGTAGCAAGATTTTAGCATACTAGGGTCTCAAGGGAGGTGTTTCTCAGTATTATCTCAAAAATTAAGCTAAAAACAAGAGAATAAGTATTTTTACCTATCATATTGATACAGTTTTATTTTTAAGAATAAAGACATGTTCTAATTTAAATTTAGTGAAATTTAATAAATCCATGGGACTTTTAAGTACTGTGCTTGGTGCTTTAGATGGAAATAGGAATAAATATCTGACTCAAATCATTCAGGAGTTCACAATTATATACTTTAGACCTCTGACTTAAAACGCTTCCATGATGTGAAGATATTCATCTGGTTCCAGCTTAAAGCTGTGCAATTTAGATTTGATCTGCATGTAAAACACTCGTAACTTGGAGCCGGGCGCGGTGGCTCAAGCCTGTAATCCCAGCACTTTGGGAGGCCGAGGCGGGTGGATGACGAGGTCAACAGATCGAGACCATCCTGATCAACATGGTGAAACCCCGTCTCTACTAAAAATTACAAAAGAGTAGCTGGGCATGGTGGCATGTGCCTGTAATCCCAGCTACTCAGGAGGCTGAGGCAGGAGAATTGCCTGAACCCAGGGGGCGGAGGTTGCGGTGAGCTGAGATCGCGCCATTGCACTCCAGCCTGGGTAACAAGAGCAAAACTCCGTTTCAAAAAAAAAAAAAAAAACCACTCGTAATTTGCAGGACAATAGTTGCATGCTTTGACTTGTGATGTATCATTACCTATGCCTTGCTCATGAGTTTTCATGCTGTTTTAATTTCTCAGCTTTTTGTGTATGACTGCATATGTCTATTATTTTTACATTTTCCTCACAAATCACTATACTTAAGAATTTATGCAAATGTCTCCAATAAAGCAAAGTGAGATTTTGGGTTTGATGCAAATCTAATATTGGAACAAACAAGTAAATTTCCTAAGTCAGTGGTTCCAGGATGTAAATGAAAATATTACTTCGCAAAATGACATTTTAG
This sequence comes from Callithrix jacchus, assembly GCF_049354715.1. NCBI lineage: Eukaryota > Metazoa > Chordata > Mammalia > Primates > Cebidae > Callithrix > Callithrix jacchus. The sequence goes on along the minus strand of NC_133516.1, from coordinate 19,264,862 downwards.
AAAACAAAACAGGAAATCTCATTTCTATGGTTTATGTAATTTTTGAGTATTGTGCTTTCCATTTTCTCCATTATTTTTGTGTGTTATGCTAGTAATATATTATGCTATAGAGAAAGGAAACATGGTAGGTTTACTAGCAATCATAGAACAGAATATCAGCCCCTAGCACCCTGGAAAGAACACTTTGGAGATGAAGCAGCAAGATAGGTTTGACATGAATCAAATGTGTTTTCCTTGAGAACTTAATGGGCAAAAACTTAGAGACTAAAATGTGAATATTAGATCATTCCAGGTGGATGCACATAGGGCCCTGGAGTAGTTTATTCACACATGTTCCTTGCCTGGGAGATCAGTGCTTTTATACAGTCTGATTCATGAGATTGATGCCCAGTTAGACTTCTCTTGAAGAATACCCTGTGATCTAAGTGCTCAGACCTGCTGGACGAGGGGCCTTCTGATTTTACTTGAAGGGAAGATCAGTGCGATTATTATATAAGCTGAGTCCAGTTTTGGGCCCACTCCTTAAACAAAGAGAAAAACTTGGAGCAAGATCAGAGAAAACATCTAAAATGATTAATAAAATGTTGAAAAACAGTTTTTATGAAAAAATAAAATGGAGGAGGCTGTGACATGTAAGACACTATACATGCTAAAAGGACTATCATAGAAATAATATTTATTGATTGTGTTATGTCAGTATTGATCTCTATAATGACAGCAAAAATCATATTACCCCTTCCTCAAGATAATCATATGACTTCTGATTATACTTAGAATAGAATCTAAACTTCTCACCCTAATTTGCAGAGCTCTGTGTGACATATGCCTTCTACCCACCTTGCTAAACCTCATTTTACTTTGCACATCCTATCATCCTAGAGTAGGGTGACCACCTTTTCCAGATTGTCCAGGATTGAGGCCCTTCTAAGTAGGTAGGACTTGAAACTTTAGAGCTGGGTCTATTCCAGGCAAACTGAGATATGTGGTTTCCCTTTCCTCCAGACATCTTTGCTACTTTCAGCATCTCCTCTTCCAGCCTATCTCTGCCTGAAATATTTTCCTTCCAAGTGCAATCTTAGGATTATATCTGACATCTGTGTTATGTATGGTTTCGTTATTTTATTCATTACTTCCCATTAATGACAGCCTTTGCAAAAACCACCCATCAGAAAGAGGACATACCTTAACCATGGAGTCCTTGGTACTTTCCTCTTCATACCACAGTATGGTTTGTGATTCCAAGGAAGAAGTTTTGTAATAACCTTACAAGCAGCTTCAGCTCCTTCCTGGTAAGCCTGTGGTCCATGGAACATGTGTTTTATTCAGCAGTTCCTCTACCACCTGGAATCTAAAGACAGGTGTGTGGGTCAGTGTGCATGTGTGCCTGTTCATGCTTATGAGGAGGTCAATGTGTGAGGGGAATCAGAAAGTCTTTTTTTTTTTTATTTTTAAATGAAATCAATAAAACTTTACCTTGGCTTCCAAAATATCACTCCAATACTGTAAACAATACCTTTGATACTTCTTAGAAAGAGATTACAGCTGGGCACAGTGGGTCACACCTATAATCCCAACACTTGGGAGGCCAAGGGGGCTGAATCACCTGACCTCAGGAGTTGGAGACAACTCTGGGCAACATGGTGAAACCCGTCTCTACAAAAAAAAAAAAAAAAATTATCCAGGCGTGGTGGCGGGCACCTGAAATCTCAACTATTCAGGAGGCTGCAGCACTAGAATCGCTTGTGCCCCAGAGGTGGAGGTTGTAGTGAGCCAAGATCATGCCACTGCACTCCAGCCTGGGTGACAGAGTGAGACCTTGTCTCAAAAAAACAAAAGAGAGAGAGATTATATAATTTTATCATAGATTGTCTGGTTATAGCAAAGATGGAAAATCACTAAATCAAGATTTAATAAAGTTTTAGAACTCTTTAGCTTTAATTATGATGGGTAACCTAAGTTCTCAATCTTGAAGATATTGAGGCTAATCCTAGATTTAATTAGATATTGAGATACAAAACCTTTCTAACATCTGAGCCACTTTTTAAGACCACCAAGTTCCAATCCACTGGATAAAGACATAATTTACATTTTACTTATGTAATAGAAATATTCCAAAGAATACTAAGTGGCTTGCTCAAGATAGCATAGTTTGTTAAAGATAAAAAAATCCGTATATATCCCAAAAGTACCTGTCACATATTATCATTGTGAATGATATAGAGATCTTTAATTAAAGGAGGACGTAAATCTAGAATTTAAACAAAATCTTCTAACCAGCATAGTTTCAGTTTATATTTATAAGTCTGTGCCTTTATTGCCACAATGACGACATCAAGCTTGTACTCTAGGAAACATGTTGACATTATCTCTCTAGCTTAACTCTGTTTATCTAATCATGAGTTAGTATACCAAAAATAATAACAGGAAATTAGAAAAATTAATGGAATCCTGAGAAACACTACATTGTATTATTGCATATGCTTTTTTACAACATGACAGCTTAAATAGTTTTAAAAACTGGTGATGTCTTTGAATATGAATCTATTATTATGTTCCAAGGTAACATCTCAAAGATGATTTTGTTTCGTTTTAAGAAAATAACTTCCTTATTCTCCCCGACTCTTCCTATTCACATCACTTGAGATACAAATGTTGCTTATCCAGTCATGATAATCTATGAAACATCTACTTTTTATCTTCCAATTCACCTAGTTTTTCTGAAGCTTGATGATGGGAGTGTAAAGCTGGTGACTAATATCAAATATGAACTGTAAACCATTTTGGTCATGAGTAGTTACCATCTGGGATAGTACATATGATTGTTACTTAAAATTAAAATTATCCTAGCAAGAATTAAATTTCATTAGTAAACATTAAACATGTATCAGTTAAGCTAACCTCATTCAATTAGATCATTAATTATCTTTCCAGTTTATTTTGAATTTAACGTTGAAAACGTAAAATGTTAGAATGGAAGGATCACTTTTCCATCATCCAGCCTGGCATTTGTTTTTCTGGAGAAGATACTATATGTTGTGTTACCAGTGTAAACATCCTTATAACTGTGGTTCCTAGATTCCTAGTCCAGTTTTCTCTCTTCTATACAACAGTGACATATACTTGGTCTTCTTCCATTCTTATCTTACTGGTATAAGCGTATTTTTTACATGTTTTAAAATGTTTTCTGCCAGGCACATTGCAAGCAACCCGTGCCTTGATGGTGGTTGGCATCCTGCTGGGAGTGATAGCAATCTTTGTGGCCACCGTTGGCATGAAGTGTATGAAGTGCTTGGAAGATGATGAGGTGCAGAAGATGCGGATGGCTGTCATTGGGGGCGTGATATTTCTTCTTGCAGGTAATAGAGGCTGTAAATCTAGAATTTAAACAAAATTTAAACAAAAGGCCCCCCTTTACCTTACTAACCTGTTCCTGGTATGATTTGAAATCTAGTTTTCAGCTTCCATATATTGTGCTGGACTCATTACACTTCATTTCAGTCTCCAAAACAAACTGCAAACATAGACCTGAAGTCCAGTTGACTTTCGTGTTCTCAAAACAAACCAAATGAAAACTTGAGATCTCTGCTCACATCTGACAGGTCTTTAGGTTGAAGTTTGTTAGAACCAGTCTCTTCCAGTGAAGAAAGTTGTTGGCTATTTAGAAAACACTAAAGAGGAAGTTTTTATAATTCATAAAATTCCTATGTTGTCTCCACAGATACTATGTGGAAAAGATAGGGAATCGTGAGAGAAAACACAAGAATATGTGAACTCCACAAGTCTATTAGGGATGGAAGGATTGAGATTATTAGAGAAAAATAAGGATAGAATTCCAGCTGGGCAGATCTAATTCTGGAATAAACAGGATGTACCTACATATCAATGAAAAGAAAGGCCAATTGGAGTAGAGGTGGCCTGTTGGAATCATCAGATTAAAGCAGTTAGGAAAGAAAACAATACAGAAGTATCTTTAATTTTTTGATAAAATAATGACATTATATTTTCCATTGAAAATAAATTGTGCTTTTTAGTCTGGACACAGTGGTTCATGCCTGTAGTCCCAGCACTTTGGGAAGCTCAGGCAGGCAGGTCACCTGAGGTTGGGAGTTCAAGACCAGCCTGGCCAACATGGTGAAGCCCCGTCTCTACTAAAATACAAAAAAGTAGCCAGGCATGGTGGCGTGCAGCTATAGTCCCAGCTACTCAGGAGGCTGAGGCAGGGGAATTGCTTGAACCCACGAGGCGGAGGTTGCAGTGAGCTGAGATTGTGCCACTGCACTCTAGCCTGGCAACAGCAAGACTCCATCTCAAAAAAAAAAAAAAGAAAAAAGAAAAAAACTAGAATAGACGTTATTGCCTTATTTTCTTTTTGACAGAAGACTTGTAGGGGATTTTGCTCCAGTATAATATGTCAGTTTAACCAGTAACTGAGGAAGAGTATCTGTGGCTTTGCTAAATATATGGTTAGTTTAAAAGGACCAGGCTCTCAGTTTACCCAAATACAGATTGGCCCCTGTCTGAAAAGACATGGATAGTGTTTTATTCCCAATCATTTCACCTTATAGCAAAGACTGTGAATAGACTGATTGCATGGCATTCTTCCTTCTCTTGCCTCCAGGTTACTGCATCACTCCTATTCCAGTTTCAGGGACTTCTTTTAAGAGTAAGGGTCACAAGTTCAAGATCATTCACATGGTCTATTTGAGCAGCCAAAAGCAATAGTGTTCTCTGTCAAGTTTAGAGGTAATTACATTGAACCATTATTTTGTTGGGGAGAGAGAGTACCATACAAACGTCTAATCTGTCTATATTGATGAATGCTTAGAATTCCTATAAAAAAGTTACTTAACTTTTTTAGTAAGAAAAAGTGAAGTATTTTATATTTCTTATAAACGATGAAGTGAATGATTTTGACTAAATGATTTCTCTGCTATCATTGAATATAAAATGCCAGGGGAAATTGAGATTTGGTTGCATAAATGATCTGATGTGACACCCTCAACAAATCTCAGGTCAATGTATGCCTATGCCAGGTATTCCCTTGGCCAATGGGGCAGGAGCAATGCAGGTATTCTGGTCCATTCTGAGACATGTCCTAATCTCACCACTATCTAGCTGCTTGCATTCTTCTTTTGATTCTGCAGAAATGTAAATTTTGAGCTTGATCAAGAACATAGAAGGGTTTTCATCTTCCCCTGTTGCAAGCAATTCTATCTATACTAATAATGACAATAGTTTTATCAAATGTAGTTTAGTACCCTAATGTATAACAGTGTATTTGAAAGTGGTTTTGTACAACATATACTTGCCTGTTTCCAAAAAAAGCATTATTTGTGCCAAGATGTCATAAAATGTATAAATTATGTCTAGCTCCAACCTAGGATTTTTGTATTTTAATAGATACTTGAAATCAATCATATCTGGACTTCTGATCTCCCTAATACCAAAATAAAAATGTCAGCACTATTGATGAGATTTAATTCATGCAAAATATGTTTTGGTTTAACAGGCTGTGTATTTAGGCTCAGTGTTCCATGGTGACTGACAGTCTTTTGTTTTGAATTTCTGTAGGTCTGGCTATTTTAGTCGCCACAGCATGGTATGGCAATAGAATTGTTCAAGAATTCTATGACCCCATGACCCCAGTCAATGCCAGGTAATGCTATTCATGCATGAAATAGTTTGTTTTCTGAGAAAATACCCTTTTTATGTTCTACAAAGTCCTGCTAGTGCCTTAGCTTCCCAGATTTGCTTTCCAGAATTTTATGTGAAACTAACAATTTAAATGATCTGTGACTTATGTTAAAAAGAGTTTGATAATTTCTTTAATAGCCTGTATTGATGACAACAAAATACCTTCCAAAGTCGAAAAGTTTTAAGCTCTATGCTTTCCAATGATATACTGGACTTTTTTTTTCTTTTTTTAAATCAGGTATTAATAAAGATGTTAATATATTTGAGATTTCCTTTTTGAAGTGTATTCTGATGTTTACAACACCTACCTATGATTGTTTATAACTAATGCGCAGTTTATGATTGACTGAGAAAAGTTATACTACTGTAGGGGTTAATGAATAATAATACTTCATTTCCAATGGTTTATTTTTACATGTAAAACTATGATGTACGTTTTTAGTGTGTTCAGATACCACCTTGAAGTTTTTTGTTCTTTCACAATTGTAAAATTGGCTTTACAAAGGTCTTTTTTTATGCTGCAAGTTGTGCAAGTTGAAGAGCTAATTCTTAGCTCTCATGCAACAACATTGTTTAATCAGAGACAAGGCTCTTCATCTCACTGTCTTCACATCTTTAACGCCTAATAACTATATTCAGTCAGGATGTTAAAACATAATTACTGCTTGTTGAATGCTTGGATGAATGGATAAAAATCCTCAGTGTTTGGAGAGATAAGATGTGTTTCTTTTCATGTAATCACGCACATATGGAGAACACATACTGCAATACTTGTGTTGGAGCCCATCCCATAAGATTTACAATGTAAGGACAGAAATTGTTAGAGGTCAGTAGGCTAAAGTTTCACCAAGGTAATAATACCAGTAACTCACAGGAAAGCACTTTATAAATTGCCAGGCATTTTGCAATTGTTATTTACATTATTGCATGTGATCTTGAAGGCAGTCTATTGAGGCAGGTGGGATTATCCTGCTGAGAGGAGGAGAAACTGATGCTGAGAGGTGACGTTGCTGTCCCAGAATTGCAGAAAGTTTGCATCAGGATTCAGACTCAGGCCTTATAATCTATAGAACCAACCCTTCTCTACTCTTCCATATTGTCCAAAATCACTCACATCTGAGTGATACCTCACCTAAGTGTCTGCTTTAATACATCGGCCTGGATCAGCTTAATCCAGAATGGTTCATGGGCTGCTTAGACCTTTTCTTTATAAAATCATAAAAATAGAATTTCAGTTTATATAGGTACCTGGGATCAATGGATCAACTATTCAAAACTCTGATTATCTCCATTATGCTCTATCAGTTTCTTAATAGAATATGATTATTACTTAATGATAAAGCCTACTGTGCTAAGGCTTAGCCTAGGAACCATGATCCAAACCCGACTTCTAAAATATATAAACATGCTTTATGAGTATCCTACATATGGAAAAGTCTTTGGAATTATTTGTGTAATCGACCTGGTATTATAAGTTTGATTTCCTGATCTACTATTGCAAAGTGTCAACAATTGCAATATAAACATTCTTTTGTGTATGTGTTCACAAATCTTAAAGTATTTCCCAAGGGATATTGAGGGGTTATTTTCAACGAAAAAAATATAGTAAGTATTGATTTCTTTCCTTCATTGTGTTAGAAAATTTGCCAGTATTTCTCTGATTAACAGGTGCATTGGTGTTTCCTTTTAGGTATGAATTTGGTCAGGCTCTCTTCACTGGCTGGGCTGCTGCTTCTCTCTGCCTTCTAGGAGGTGCCCTACTTTGCTGTTCCTGTCCCCAAAAAACATCCTCTTACCCAACACCACGGCCCTATCCAAAACCTGCACCTTCAAGTGGGAAAGACTACGTGTGACACAGACACAAAAGGAGACAATCATGTTGGAACAAACCGAAAATGGACGTTGAGAAACTATCATTAACATTAGGACCTTAGACTTTTGAGTATTGTAATCTGAAGTATGGTATTACAAAACAAACGCAAAACTCATGTGTTAAAAATGCTCACTGCTAAACATGGCTTAGTCTTATTTTATCTTCTTTCCTCAATACAGGAGGGAAGATTTTTCCATTTGTGTTACTGCTTCCCACTGAGTAGCCAAACTCAAATTGGGGAAGGGGGTGCTCCTTAAATATATATATAGATATGTATATATACATGTTTTTCTATTAAACATAGTAAAATATTCTTCTCATTATGTTGATACTAGCATACTTAAAGTATCTCTAAAAATAGGTAAATGTATTTAATTCCATATTAATGAAAAAGTTTATTGGTATATTTTTCTTCTTTGTCTATATATACAGATATCATAGTCAAATATCATTTACTCATCTTCATCAGCTTTTAGTGTCTTTGCCATAAGACCTAGCCTGCCTTACCGATGATTCTCTCAATTCATGTGTGCCTTTCTCATATACCTATTGTATTTTTTACCATCATCTTCTGCCACTTGCATTTTCATTAAGCCCTATTTGTTTTATATTTCACTGGTCTCTAACCCCTGAATCTAACATATTTCATAGCCTACATTTTAATTTTTAATGGAAGAATTTCTCACCAATCAGAACTTTGGAGGCAAATATTTCTGCATGACCAAAGTGATGTGTTCCTGTCGACCTTCCCACACAATCCCTGTACTCTGACCCACAGCACTCTTGTTTGCTTTGAAAATATTTGTCCGATTGAGTAGCTGCATGCTGTTCACCCAGGTGTCGTAACACAGTTTTATTGATTGAATTTTTAAACTACTTATTCACAGTTGTATATCCCCCCGAACCACCTTTTGTTCCCCTTTCCTTAATTGTATTGTTTTCCCACATGTAATTTTCATGTATTTTGTATCTTCCTGATAAGATATGGTCTGTTTGTCTGAACAAAGAGCTAGACTTTCTGGAGTGAGAATCTGGTGACAAATATTCTCTCTATAGCTGTCAGCAAGTCACTTGATCTTTCTACCTCTTTTTTCTATCTGCCAAATTGAGATAATGATACTTAACCAGTTAGTAGAGGCAGTGTAAGTATTAATTAGTTTATATTAATCGTATTCCCTGATCATGAAATATGTCTGTGTAGTGTTTTTGTTTGCTCAATTGGCTATTTAGAAGTCACTGAAAAATACCTACACACATACCTTCGTGTGTTTCAGTACCTTCCTCTCTCTACCAGTCTACTTCCATTCTTTCAGCTGTGCCTGACATGTTGTTTGTGCTCTGTTCCATTTTAACAACTGCTCTCACTATTCCAGTCTGTACAGAATGCTGTTTCACTTAAGCAAGATGATGTAATGGAAAGGGTGTTGGCACTGGTGTCTGAAGACCTGGATTTGAGTCTTGGTGCTATCAATCACCATCTGTGTTTGAGCAAAGCACTTGGCTGCCCTGTTTATTGCTTCATCTGCAAGAGGTGGTTTGTAATTCCTGATCTGCCCACCTCACAGTGATGTTGTGGGGAATCCAGTGAGATAGAATACATGTAAATGTGGTTTTGTAATTTAAAAAGTGCTCTACTAAGGGAAAGAATTAAGGAATTAACTGCATAGGTTTTGGTGTTATTTTACAAATATTTGAACAGAAAAAAATATCAAGAAATAGGTTTCTTGCCTTAACCATCTCTCAAGTGACAAGACAGTGAAGCAAAATTCACTCATAAATGAATAAGATTCTAAGGAAGTCTTATCTTCTCTAGTGAGTATGGCCTGATGCTTTTTGTGGCTAAGCAGATGTAATGGGAAGAAATAAAAAATTAAGTATTGGTAAATCCAATAGCACGGGAGATTTTGGAATCATAGTAACTTGTAAGGTGCTATCTGTTAAGTGATGCTCTCTTAGCTCTCACCATTGCTGGCGGCTGAGGCTGCGAGGATAGTTTGGAAATGGTACTTCACAATAAACCATATAAGGAAAGTCAGCCACTGTGTCTTATGAGGACTGTGACCCAATAAATATTAGTGTGCCTTCCAAACCCGAGAATATATGCTTTTGGAAATTAACACGTAAATGGCTTTTGCTACATACATAGATCTTCATGATGTGTGAGTGTAATTCCATGTGGATATTAGTTACTAAATGTCACAAAACATTTTATGGTCCAAAATGACCAACAAAATTGTTACAATAGAATTTATTAAATTTCAATATTTTTATACTCTTCTACGACACCTGAAAATAGACCAGTAGATATTTTGGAGTTTTATAATGGGAATTTCTATAAAGCATTACTCTTTTTCAATAAACTGTTTTTTAAGTTTAAAAAAGGATTCTTAGCTTGTTTTCTAATTATTTATTTTAAGACTGCCATTCTTAGAAGAGGAGGTGGCTTGGGATAGGATCTAACTCACCATGTTCCTGGGAAAGAAATATGATGTCTCTTGTTCATTTATCAAATTTGAGTGGCTCCACCCACTAGGATGCCCTATTTCTCTCAAGTTGAATAATCAAGGGTGATTATAGAAGAGGATGCCAGGAGATGTTACTTAATACTTTTTCTCATCTGTAAAATGCGGACATACAATAATAAATTATAAATAATAAGATATGAAGATATTTTGTGAGTGGTAAAGCACTGTGCAAACTTAAGTGTCTTTGTTCCTCACAGAGATGGAAGAGTGAAAGACAGCCACTGGACACCCTTATTCTTTCTGTAATGATGTTGATCAAAACTATCCCTTAATGATGTGATGAAACTCATCCACTCATTATCTTAAAGTATCAGTAACTGACACAACCTTCATTGTGACCTGTTCCTAGACAACTTTCATATTAATGAGACCAGGCTTTTAAGTAAAGGCTCGCAGCTCTAATGTGGAATATTAGGCATTAGCATGATGGGTGAGATACAAAGATCATTACCAGTCAGTTTGATTTGAATTCTTAAATTAAGCAGATGCATCAGAATTCTCACTCTGTTTCTACAGAATTTAAATATCTGAAGATAAGGTCCAGGCCAGGGAAAGTTTGAAAGGCAATAACATAACTTGGTTCTCCTGAAAAGAAACAAAGGAAAACTTGGATTGTGAATCATGCCAAGTAGATATCACCTCTGTGTGAGCTCAACCTTACCTGAATACCATTGTTCTTCAAGCCTTTCCTCTTCTTGTTTAGCACTTTCTATATTTGCCCAGATCAAGGGAAAACCTCACTTTGTCCCTATATTCCCACCTTTTTCAGCCTGTCATTATTCCTAATATGATCTGGTTGTACATATTTCCTTCTTTTTACATGCAGCTCAGGTCTAACCTCTCTGAATTTGCTTTCCTCCTCTTTCCCACAAACCCCATTTACCCTCACCTTGCCCTAAAATCTCTTCATTTTGCTGGTACCATGCAACTTTGATAGAAGTCAATGCAGCTTCTAGGGTTATGTGGGGATGGCTTGTTGAGCTCTAAAAATAGGCAGAGACTTTCTCAATGCTGAAACTCTGGAAATCCCTTGACATTTTGCACACTCCACTTCCACTGTTAAGTTTCCCAATATGGTCATTATCAGCAATTGAAAACTAGATATGAATTTATTTAATTAATGTTTACTGAAACCTACCATAGGGCCAGCCTCATTAAATGCAGACAGGGTAAAGCAGCTATGAAATGAATAAGACGTTGTCCTGGGCTGAGCAGTATAAAGGATGTGAGCTGGAAAGAGAAGTAAACTTGAAACATAGCACTGGTTCTACCACTGATGAGCCAGGTGAGCCATGGAAACCCCACCCACTGTTTCTTCATTCATAAAGCAAAGGCATTAGACCCATGCAGTGGTTCTTAGCCATAACAGCATGTTAGAATCACCTAGGAGCTTTTGAAACTTCCCAATTTTAAGGCCCCACCCAAATGAAGGGAATCAGAAATTCTGAGAGGAGAGTCCAAGCAGGAGCTCCCCAGTGGATTTCAACATCCTGTCCGGATTGCAAACCACAGGCCTATGTCAGCTCTCAGGATCAACCTTGTCCCAGACATCTTCTGGGTAACACTAATCCAGGCACTTAATAGATTTCCTGTCAGTTCACCCCTTATCTAACGTTTTTGCTTTATTTTCTAGTATGGAATTTGGGTTTTTTGTTTATGGGGAAAAGGAAGAGTTAAAAAGAGGTGGTCTTCAGATGCTTTTGTCGTGTTTCTTTGGCAAATGACCTCTTTTCTTGCCATTCTCTATTATTTTTAATTTACCTCCAAAGAATAGTCAGTAATACAAAGTATTACTGTTTAAATGAACAGGCTTCTTTTTAACAAACAATGTGAGTTCAAGAGGATATGTGGTTATTTATAAAGGGGAGCCTGAGTTATTCTTTTTAATTTGTGATTCTCAGGAAAAGTCCTTAGCTAAACCTTAAGCTTGCTTCACTTATTTTTAATTGAACAGTATTTCTGTGATTTTAGTTCACTTATTTTGTTATTTTTGTAATGTATTGCTTTGTTCCCCTTTTCCAAAATAGAGAAAAAAAATGAACACACATTCACAACCCCCACACACCAATTTAGGAAAGATGAAGTCTGCAAACTGCTCATATCTCTTAACCGAGCTGACCTGGAATAGATCACATTGCTATCTAAAGAGGCTTTTATTTATTTTTTGAAATCATTTTTTGTGAATTAAATTTCCTGCTTCTATTAATGCTGTGCTTTTTCTAAATGTCTATTGACTGCATGACTCTATTTAAAAAATCCAACAGCCTCTAGGTGATCTGAGTCAAGCAGAGATCTGGATCAAGGGTGGGAAATAGCAGAGAATACTTCCTGGAAGATGAGGGTGAAATACAGCAAAGATATATGAGGTCCAATACAGCAAGGGTGGTGGTTTTTAAAATTATTATTTATGATAATTTTTACCACAATATTTATTTATTTGATAATAAAATTAAAACAATAAAGAAAGTAGAAAAATATTAAAAAATAGAAATAATTATTTTAAATATAATAGTCATGTTATGCAAAAGCAGAACTTTCTAATAATTTGACATGACTTCTCTAGCCTTTTTTCCTTTTCAGAGACAGGCTTTGGGGTTTCTACCTTTTTTATTTTTTTGCATAGCATCATGTACAATTATTTATTAGTTATTATTTATCTAGTAAATAATTTTACATGATGCTATGCAAAAAATATATTTACATGACTATTAAATAATTATTATTTATCATGTGAGAGAGAGAGAGAGAGGGTTTCACTCCTGTCACCCAGACTGGAGTGCAATGGCATGCTCTCATCTCACTAATCTCACTACTACCTCTACCTCTCAGGCTCAAGCAATTCTTCTGCCTAAGCCTCTTGAGTAGTTGTGACTACCAAGACATGCCACCATGCCCAGCACATTTTTGAATTCTTTGTAGAGATGGGGTATGTCCATGCTGTCTAGCCTAGTTGCAAACTCTTGAGCTCAAGTGATTCACCCACCTCGACCTTCCAAAGAGCAGGATTATAGGTATGAGCCACCATGCTGGCCTCACAAAATATTTTTAAGGATCTATCATTTGCGATGTATTTTCTGCAATAATAGAAAAGTTGCCTCTGGAGTTGTGCAACCCAGGAGCCATGAATAAAATAGACAAAAATTCTTTCCTTTCAGGAAGTTACATTCTAGATAAGGAATGCAGATGATAAAATGGATACACTAAATATATAGCTTATTAAACAGTGATAAACCTAAACTACATAGTCATGGAATATTGAGAAGGTTGGAGGAGGTAACGGTTTAAAATAAGGTGACAATGGAAGTCCTCAATGAGGTGATGTTTAAGAAATAACTTAAAAGACATGAAGCAAATCAAGTGGTACCTGGTAGGAAAGTATTCCAGAAATAGCATGTGCAAGTTCCCTAAGGTAGAATCATGTACAAAATGTTCAAAAAAGAGCAGAGGCCAGTGCAGCTGTGATGAAATAAGCCAGGAAGATAGTATTTTAAGATGAAACCATAAAGGGAAAGAGATTTAAAATGTATAGGGCATGACAGACCATTCTAAAGACCTCATCTTTTACTTCGAATGAAAGCAAAAGGTATTGTTAAGTTTTGAGCAGAGGAAACAGATCTAAATTGAGATGTAGTAGGATTATTCTTCCTGGTGTGTTGAAAATAGACTATAAGTGGATATAAGGAGAGAAGCAACGATTTCATATAGAAGGTTATTACAATAATCCAGGCAAGAGATGGCTTGGTGATCGCCGTATGTCATAGGAGGAAGAGGTTAGAATTTGGATATTATTTTACAGTAGAGCTAACACTGATTGACTAGATGTGAGATATGATGGTAAAAGATTAGTCAAAAATGATTTCAAAGCTTTTTGCCTAAGAAATTGATAGGATGGAGCAGACAAAAAATTAAAGTGGGAAGACTGAGAGAGAACAGGTTTGAAAGAGAAAGTCAGAAATTTCATTTTGGATGTGGCAATCTTTCTTTCCTTCCCTCCCTTCCTCCTTCTCTTTTCTCTCTCTCTCTTTCTTTCTTTTCTTTATCTCTTTCTTCTTTCTTTTCCTTTTTCTTTTCTTTTAAGGTGAGAAATGGCAGAGAACAATATTTCTTTTTGACAGTCTTGTTCTGTGGCCCAGGCTGGAGTGAAGTGGTGCGATGTCAGCTCACTGGAACCTCCACCTCTGGAGTTTAAGAAATTCTCCTACCTCAGCCTCCAGAGTAGCTGGGATTACAGGCATGAGCCACCACACCTGGCTAATTTTTGTATTTTTAGTAGAGGCTGAGTTTCGCCATGTTTGCCAGGCTGGTCTCCAACTCCTGACTTCAGGTGATTCACCCACCTCTGCCTCCCAAAATGCTGGGATTACAGGCATGAGTCGCCACATCCAACCTAGACACAGTAATCTTAAAATGCCTATTGCACATCCAAGTAGAGATGTCCAGAAAGCAATAGAAAAACAGGTACACGTTAAGAATGAGAATGAAGGAAAGGATTTCAACGGAATAGAGTAGCAAAACATCAGTTTCACAGGATTGAGTCAAGTTGAAAATGTGCCCCAGTCTTTGGACATTTAAATTGATCATTACATATCACTAGGCTAACTGGTTAATAATGGCAGAAACCAAATTTATTTTTCTCATTACTGAATCCTTTTATTATCTCTAAAATTTTTCATTCTTTTTTTTTTTTCTGTGAGAGTATCATCAAAGAAATCTGGTGTGTTAGGTTCACAGACCAGCCCTGAATCCTGATCCTGAGTCTGCCCTTTTAATGATTGCATCTTTATAATTTAATGTGATGGAAACCAAATGTGTCAATTTAAGTATTCCGGGAAGGAGGATGCCAAGACAGAGTTAGACTTGCAAAAGCATGATGGCTAATGTGCGTGGTGAGAAAAAAAAAGGAAAAGGCAGCAGGAGCAGATAGGAAAAATCTTTGCCAGAGATCAGCAGGGATTGGCAAACCTTTTTGTGCAAATGACCAGAAAGCAAATATTTCAAGCTTTGTGGGTCACATACATTTTCTATTATATGTTTCTGTTTTTGTTGCTTTTATTATTCTTTGAAATATGTAAATCATTCTTAGTTTCTGGGTCATACACAAAACAGGCTGTGGGCCAGATTTAGCCTATGGGGATAGTTAGCAAATACAGCCTGGTCTGACACCTGTGAATGGAGAGTAGGAAAGCAGGAGAATTATATCAGAAAAACTTCAGGCTGATGAGTGGCTCTCCTAAAGCCTTGTGGCCAGACCATGGGGAGTTCTTGTTTAAAGGACATCCATAAGGTAGTCCTGCACTGGGTGGCAATGGTCACTTCCTAATACCCCCACTGTACTTGCTCATTATCTGTGAGCTGTTAAAAGTGTGGCTTTAACTAGAAAGTTGCAGCAGATGACAACAGTACTACAGAGAAAAGCTGTCAGCAAACTTCTCCCCCATCCCCACTCCCACTCCATGGCAGATTCTTACTTGAAGAGCAACATACCTCCTGAATGTCACATGAAAGTCCACAGAATTAGCAAACAGAGCTTTGGTTTACCTCACATACCAAGTTGTCCCAAGGTAGGTAGTAGACAGATGCTTTGGTGAATTTGTAATATCATTGCTCAAGCATCTTCTATCTTTGTCATTCTTAGTGTATGGCTTCCATTCTCATGGCTATTTCATGGTTCAGGAAGTTTATTCTACCTTCACTCTTATCACCTTATTCAAGTCAAGAAGATGAAGAAGCAAAAGAAGAACAAGGCAAAAAGGAGAAAGCAGTGGTATATACATATTTTTTTCTGACATATATATGTCAGAAAATTAAACTTTTTTATAAATCCTCAGTGGGTAGAAAACTGAATAGTGGGATAGAATAGAGAGTACGAATAGACCTAAGCATATATGGAATTGTGATGTAAGACATGATAGTATTACAGATCAACGGGAAAATGAGGGATGCTTCAATATATGCTGTGGGGCAAGTAGATAGTTACAGAAAAACAAACGAATGAACGTGGTCTCTAATCCATACTATACACAAAAATTAACTTTACATCTGTTAAGAACTCAAATATTAAAAAACTCAAAATTGTCAGAAAAAATACAGGAGAATAAATTTCTCACCATGAATTAAAGAATTTTTCTAATTAAATAAGACACAAAAACAAATCCTTAAAAACTAGTTGTATATAACTATATTAAAATGAAGTACTCTGTTCATCAAAGACAAAATAGAAACATCAGCAGGGAATCCAAAATTAGGAAGAATAACCACTGCATAGTATATAATAAAGACTTCATTTCGAGAATATTTTAAAAGACCAATAAATCAATTATAACAAATGCAACCAAATAGAAAAAAAGCAAAAGTCATGCAAAGTCGTTTTGCAAAAGATAAATGAGATAAGCTTATTAAAATATGAAAATATGCTTCATCTTACTAATAACTTTAATAATGAAACCTTATTAGTACAATTAATGAAGAATGCAAATTTAAACCAAACTCGTATGTCCACCAGATTGGCAAAATGCAATATGTCTGACATGCATAGAAGTGTTGTAGGAAATGTGGATTAATGATGGTCTCTCAATTGGTCTAACAAATTTTAAATTTATACTGTAAATTTAAACATCTAACTTCATATTAAAATGCCCTAGTAAGCATACACATTTGAGAACTCCTGATATACGTATATCAGGGTATACGTATAAGAATGACAATCCTTGAGGAATCACCCCCCTGTCTTCCACAATGGTTGATCTAATTTACACTCCCACCAACATTGTAAAAGCGTTCCTGTTTCTCCACATCCTCTCCAGCATCTGTCTCCTGATTTTTTAATGATTGCCATTCTAACTGGCCTGAGATGGTATCTCACTGTGGTTTTGATTTGCATTTCTCTAATGACCAGTGACGATGAACTTTTTTCATATATTTGTTGGCCACATAAATGTCTCATATCCTTTGACCACTTTTTGATGGGGTTGTTTCTTTCTTGTAAATTTGTTTAAATTCTTTGTAGATTCTGGATATTAGCCCTTTGTCAGATCAGTAGATTACAGAACTTTTCTCCCATTCTGTAGGCTGCCTGTTTACTCTGATGATAGTTTCTTCTGCTGTGCAGAAGCACTTCAGAACTAGAAACACCATTTGACCCAGCAATCCCATTACTGGGTATACACCCAAAGGATTATTAATCATTCTATTACAAAGACAGTTGCACACATACGTTTATTGTGGCACTGCTCAAAATAGCAAAGACTTGAAACCAACCCAAATACCCATTATGTTAGACTACATTTATTTTGTGTTTAATATGTGTCAAATCCTGATCCAAACAGAAATAGCATAAAGAGTTGAGTAAGACACAGTCAGTGTCTCAGGGCTACCTTGTTGCAAAAACCCAGAGTAGCACCATTTTCACTTTGGTCCTACAGTTTATTCTCTATGTAGCAGAAGATCTTTGCAAAACATAAGTTAGATAATTATCTTATTACTCTACTGTTCACAATCCTCCAAGGTTTACAATTCACTTAAAATTAAATCTGACACTAGCTACTTCCCCATCCTTATACGTTATTACTCTCCTCCTAGACCATCCTGACCTGGCCATACTGGTCTTCTTGCTATTCCTGAGATGCAACAAGTGCACATCTTAAACTTGCTGCTTTTTGCCAGCATCAGTTTTCTTCCAGAAGAATTTTCTGATAAGAAAAGACCTCTCTGATAACCCTATATAAAGTAGCCACCATGACCCTGTTCTCTTTCCCTGCTTTATTTTTCTTTGTAACATGACGAGAATGACAGAATATTTTTTATTCATGCATTACTGCATTGCCTGACTGTTCCATCAGAATGAATGCTTTATAAAAGCAGCTATGTTATACATTTATGTGTTTTATTTTTGTTCATCATTGTTTCACAAATGTTAGGACAGTGTCTATCACATAGTAGAGCTCAAATAGTAACTAGTAAATAAATTAATAAACTAATTAATGATTCTAAAGGTAGAGTATACGGCTCAAGTCAGATCAATGAGGCTCCATTTTAGATATTTTACTATAATTATCAGGGAAGAAAACTCTTTATCAAGAAGATAAAAGAAAAGCCTAAAGCCAATAAAAAAACAAATGAATGCAACTCTATGAAAAAAGCAGAACTGAAAGCTGGAGAGGTACAATGCCTGATTACATAAAGCAAGCCTCTTGATCCAGCCATACACAGAGTTATAACCCTAGAATTTGCAGTTTTATGCACAAATAAATTTCATATTTTCTTAATGTATTTTGACTTGTGTTTCTATTATTTACTTCTGAAAGAGTTCTGACTAATACATTCACTGACATCCTTTTATACCAATAGGTAGTAGATTGAGACCTGAAAGAAAGGAAGAGTTTTGCCCAAACTCACACAAATAATGGAAGGTGTAAGCATGGATCTTCTGAGTTCAAGTACTGATACTTTTCTTCTGTATTGCTTAGCTAACTGCACGAGCAAATTCCAACTCTTCATGATCTCAGGTTGCACATTTACAAAACAGCCTGGCATTGCAGCCAGGAATCCTAGGAAATTAAGTAGGTTGAGATTAAGTTTCTTATGCTATTTAATCGTTTTTAAGCCTAAACTGCTACCTCACCGTGAGGGAGTCCGACTCTGAAAAATATATAAATAAATAAATAAAAATAAATCCTCCCAAGGAAACATTAGAATTAACCCTCTCTGTCCAACTTAAACAATACAGTTGTTAAGGAAAGAAAATTTGCTTTTATAAAGATTCTCTTTTCCTCTAAAACTGGTACTTTTCATGCTTTTATTCTCTGAGTTTATTGCAGGTCATAGATACTTTAAATCATTGTATTCTGATGAATGTTATCAGTTGCTGTTTTTGTGTATTACTGTGTCCCTGACAACCCCCACATTCTCATCTTGAGATTGTCAGAGAAATGACAAAGTATCTTGCTTGGTACCTGGAACTTAGTAGGCATCTGATAACTTATAGTCATTAAATACAAACATGACTGTGTCTTGTCTATAGTACTATAAAATTTTATGGGAAAATGTTCTTAATTTTTATAATTTTCCAGCACTGAGATAATTCCTCCATTAAATTACCATGTTTTCAGTGTATTATCTGTTAGAACATGATTAAAATAAAGCTAGAAAAGACTAATAGTCTCCACCCTATATTTTGAGTTTTCTGGAGAAGAAAACAATAAACTGTGGTGTTAGACTTTATATTTTAATCCTCATACTTCTTACTTTCTTACTGAGTTTGTAAGACATTTTCAAAAGCTCTATTTAATCCAGTTTTTATAAGTCATGAGGCTTATAGTTTAAATTAAACTATTTAACATAGTAAGAACAATGTAAATTGCCAGAATCAATAATATGGTTCTATGGAAAAGATTAGGGTAAAAAATCTTCTTCAGACCAAATTGTTTTTAAACTAAAATATAAAAGTAATGTTTATTGAATATATTAATAACTTGTATAAAATGATAATTTCAAACTTTTGCAGAAAGTTTATTTTGTTAATTATTTAAACAGGATGTGTTTTGGAGCCTGTTTTTATTATTAACGGCTTTTAAAACTCTCCCTATTAAAAAGTAAGAGCATGCACTGTCCAGAAATTTAAAAATTAAATTAATTTACATTTAATATTAAAGTTTTATACAATGCTTATTCACTTTATCTATTAATACACTGTCTTTCAGTGCCAATCAGCCTCTCATTCAACCAAAAGTATGAATTAAGTGCCCACAGTTATCAACTACACGTGGTGTGCTCTGAACACTTATTTAATAGGAGCAGCTTAAATTGTTATTGTTTTAACTTGAACTGAGTGTCTATTTTGACAGTCATGAGGTCGGCATTTCGCTGTGCAAAGATTATGAGACATGGTTTAGATTTGAAGTACTTTAGAGGAAAGTGTTTTAAGTTAAATACAAACACAAAAATCTACCCTGGCTGAAAAATCCCCCCCTCCCCCATTAGGGTAAATCCCAATGGGAAGCAATTCTCAGGACAATAGACAGCCTCTGATTTCTCCTTCCAGACATCTGTCAAGTCTTCTTAACTAAAACTTATCTAAAACCACCTGAATTTAAAACTCCAGACTCATTTGTTTTTTAAACTCCACTCTTGATATACAGTACTAGCTCAGTATTTCCACTAAGATGTCTAATAGGAATCACAAACTAAACATGAACAAAACAAAATTGTTGATACCATTTCTCCTCCTTTTCTTCCCTCTTTCAGCCTCTTTGTCCCCCACCAACAGCAAATGAAACAAAAACCTGAGATTCTACTCTTCTCAGCTTAACTGTATCTGTTTCTTTAGCCAGCGAGCCAACGTCTTGAAGATACTCTTGAATACATTCTTTCTCTCATACACTGTGTCCAATCCATTATTAAATCCTGTTAGCTGTAGTTTACAGTTTACCTCAAATCTGATCCTGCTCACTTCTCAACTGGACATTAGTCCAGTCCCTGTAGTCTCTCATTTGGATGATTAATACTTTATTGGACCTTTTCATTGTTCACTGGATTTTAATCCTTGTCCACTCATGGTCTAATTTCCAGACAGCAGTATGATTATCTTACAACTCAATTCATAATTGTGTTTCTCTTCTGCTCAAAACCATCTAAGGCTTTTACATTTAGAATAAAGTTCAAATTCTGCACCTTGGAGTATGATCTCCAAGGTCCTATATATTACATGGCCTGATATAGTTTGACTTTGTGTTCCCACCCAACTATCATCCCTAATAGTAATCACCAGGTGTTGAGGGAGGGATACGGTGGGAGATGATTGGATCCTAGGGGCGGTTGCCCCATACTGTTCTTGTGACAGTGAGTGTTCTCATGATGGTGTATAAGGTGTTCTTTCCCCTTCACATCCTTCACACACTCTCTCACCTACTGCCACGTAAGATGTGCCTGTTTCCCCTGCCATCATGATTGAGAGTTTTCTGAGGCTTCCCCAGCTATATGGAAATATGGGTCCAATAAACATATTTTCTTTAAAATTTACCCATCTTGAGTAGTTCTTTAGAGCACTGTGAAAATAGACTAATACAGTAAATTAGTACTGAGGCAGTGAGGTGCTTCTAAAAGATGTAGAAAATGTAGAAGCCACTTTGGAACTCAGTAACATGCAGAGATTGGAACAGTTTGGAGGGCTCAGAAAAAGACAGAAAGATGTGGGAAAGTTTGGAACTTCCTAGAGACTTCATAGAAAAGAAAACTTTATTTTCTGGGAAGAAATTGAAGCTGGCTGCAGAAATTTGCATAAATAATGAGGAGCCATACATTAATAGCCAACACAATGGAGAAAATATCTCCGGGGCATGACAGAGTTCTTTGAGGCAGTCCCTTCCATCACAGGCCCAGAGACCTAGGAGGAAAAACTGGTTTCATGGGTTGGGCCCAGGGCCTCACTGCTGTATGCACCCTTGAAACTTGGTGCCATGCATTCCAGCTGTGGCTGAAAGGGGCCAAGGTACAGCTTGGGTTATTTTTGCAGAGAGTGCAAATCCCAAGCCTTGGTGGTTTCCACGTGGTGTGTGCCTGTAAGTCCATAGAAGTCAAGAATTGAGGTTTGGGAACCTCAACCTGAATTTCAAAGGATGCATGAAAATCGCTGGATGCCCAGGCAGAAGCCGGCTGCAGGATCAGAGCTCTTATGAAAAACCTCTGCTAGGGTGGTGCAGAAGGCAAATAAATGTGGGGTTGGAGGCCCCACACAGAGTCCCTATTGAGACACTGCCTAGCAGAGCTATGAAAAGAGGATCACCAGTCTTCAGACCCTGGAATGATAGACCCACCCATAGCTTACAATGTATACCTGGAAAAGCCACAGGTCACTGAATACCAGCCCATGAAGGAACTGTCTAAGACTGGGGGCCCACCCCGCTAATCAGTGTACCCTGGATGTGAGACATGGAGTCAAGAAGACTATTTTGAAGCTGTAAGATTTAATAACTGCCCTATTGGGTTTTGGAGTTGCATGGGGCCTATAGCATGTCTGTTTTGGCCAATTTCTTCCATTTGAAATGATGTATTTACCCAATGCCTATATCCGCATTGTGTCTTGGAAGGAGTTGACTTTTTATTTTACAGGTTTCTCAGTGGAAGGGACTTCACTTGTCTCAAATAATTAGTCTTGAAATGTGAAAAAAAAAAAAACATGACATTTGCGAGAGGCTGGGGCAAAATAATATGGTCTTGCTTTCTATTTCTACCCAAATACAGCTCAAAATGTAATCCCCAAGTGTTGAGGAAGGGACCTGGTGGGAGATGATTGGATTTTGGAAGTGGTTACCCCATGCTGTTCTCATGATAGTGAGTTCTCATGAGATCTGATAGTTTCATAGGTGGCTCTTCCCCCTTTACTTCCTTTGCATGCTCTCTCATCTGCAGACTGCTTCTGCTTCCACCGTGATTGTAAGTTTCCCGAGGCCTCCCCAACCAAGTGAAACTGTGAGTCAATTAAATTTCCCTTTTTAATAATTTACCCAGTCTTGGGCAATTTTTTATAGCAGTATGAGAACAGACTAATCCTTTGTTTCTCTGATACCATCTCCTCTCCTTGACACATTCTTCACCAATCACATTGATTTCCTTGCTCTTCCTCAGATATCAAAGGAATAGTCCCACTTCAGACCATTTACATTTGCTGTACCCTTTGCCTAGATTGTTTTTCTCTGGATATCCAACATGCTATGGTTTCTCATAGCAATCACTGTCCTGAAATGTCACCTCATCCAAGAAGCTTCCCATGACCATCATATATAAAATATCACATAACCCAACCCCTCACTCTCCAGCATCTTTCTTGTTTTTTATTCATAATCCTTTTCACCAATGGACACGTAGTTATTGGCTTACATGCACATTTTTATATTCCCACAGATATCTAGAATGTTTTTGTTTTCATTCAATGCTATATCTTATTTCTAGAACTGTACCTAGCCCAAAGTTAGCATTTATTAAATAACTAAAAAGCAGTTAACTCCTCTTCTTATCTTTTAATACTTTGATATAATTTTCTGTCACTTATTCCTAATAAATTAGAATTGTAATAATTATTTATCTCTGAGTTTCCCACATCCTTTCTACAAGATAAAGGTTGTATCACCCCTCTATTTTAAGATATTCATTGCTAAACAGATGAGATAGTTGGCAAAAGAAGATAAATTGTTTTTATCAGCTTCCTCTTTGTAGAATTTCAGAGATGAGCTGATGCAAGGATGACAACTTATGAAAATGAAAATGGTGAGGTGTGAAAGAGTGGATTTTTTTTCCCCTTAAAATTATCTTTCACCTAGAACTGAAAGAAATCCTGGAGGTCAAATGGTACAATTTAGATTAAACCTAATTTTTTTTCCAGTATCCTTGAGAGGTGACCATCCTTTCTACCTCCACAGACAAAAGCTCTCTAAAATGCAAGGTTGCAAATATTATAATTCAAAAACTTCCTCCAGGTAAGCTCCACCCTTTGGAGAATCTTTCAGCACATTATCAGACATTATTCCATTTATCAGTAGATAATATTTTTTCTGCAAAGTCCCCAAAAAACCACCTTTCAGATTCTCTGTCTTGATACTAAGCAGTTGTGAAAACTGTCATAATTGCTGACGTTCACCCTCAAGCCCTGCAGAATGATTGTCATCCTTTCTGTAACCATGATTCAGTTCACAGATCCCAGCAAAGAGACACTTGTGTCTAAAGACCTTTCAAAAGAGACTTTTGTCACAAACTTGCACTAGGGTTAGATTATGTGACAAGCTTGTCAGTGTTGATAAAGAGCAATGCCATCTATAGTTCTAAGAATAGGGCGCCACCTACTTTGGCATAAACAATCTCTACTCTTTCTGTAACCAGTTTGTGAATTCACAATGACACTTGAATAGCCTCATGATTAAGTACCATTCCACTTACTACTTCTGTGACCCTGATGTGTTCATTAATCCTCTGTAATCTTCAGTTTACTCAGTTTTAGCTGAGAGTGATAACAGTGAATACCTAGTTACATTAATGACTAATTTTGAATTATTGATCATTTAAATCAAATTTTTAATATTTTAAAAATATACTGTTCTAACAAAAGATAATCAGATACTTTCAGACTTTCTGTTCAATAACTAAGAAAATAAAAAGATAAAATATTTTTATTGCCTATACAATTTGATAGTTTAAATTTACATTCATCTAATTTTGGTATTATTTTCAACATACAACCTCCATAGTAACAATGGGTCTCTCAGATACAGTGAGATTAAATTTGTTGGACAAATGAGACAATCTTGTAAATGTAATGAAAAGAATCATAGAAGGATTGATGGCACCAAAATAGTGAAATAGAAGGTAACCTGCTAAAAAACCCCGAAACAACGAAAGTTCTGTATCTACCTAGCATCAAAAATCTCTCTGTGAGAGCCTCAGGATTCAGGTAGGAGTCTGTGAAACCCTGCTAGCTCTCAATACCTTGGAGGGTTGTTTTATAAGTGCAGATCAACATCCAGGTGGCTGATCTGCTGAGCTTGCTTCCAGGTTCAAGTCCAGTTAATAATCTAGTCCCCCAAGCAGCTTTGCTACAGCCCTGTTTGGTCTTGAACTTACAACTAAAACCAGCTGCCATGTGGTTCTGAAGAAACCGAGCACACTAGTCCCTTGTAAAAAAGGCTGGTTGGCTCAGTAACATTGATCTTGGCAGTAGAACCTGAGAGTTGCCCTGTGGTACTGCTCCAGGCTTCTTCAGGTGACCTCCCAGGTCAGGGCTGCTCACACAACTCAGAGGAGGCTTGCCCATATTTCCCAGCCTGGGATTCTAACCCTTCTAGACAAGCATACCAGCCAACTTCTTTTCCACAGCAGATCCCAAAGAGGCTCAGTGTTAGATTTGGTCCATTTCACTACAAACAGGAATCTATCCTATCTGTACAAGGACTTGCTGATAAATGTGTACCTGCCTGGACAAAGGAGATGGCTCTTCAGCCCATAGTAGATCTCAAGGGAGTCTAGTCCTATCTTTAGCTCTTCTTGCTATAGTTGGAAACCATTCCTGCCTGTGCAAGACCTGCTGGGAGGCATGCCTATCTATGCCACTGGGATAGTCTTCTGTACCTGGGCACCATTCTCACACAACCTTAGTACCCTACTTAGATCTTCCCCAGTTCTATCTAGGCTGGAAAGCCATGTTAACCTCTGATCCTTTGTGAGACTCATGACAATCCTGGGGTTAGAAAATCTATTAGAGCTAAGATGGCCACTGTGGTCACAGGCTCAGGAAGTGCAACAATCAGCTTAGAATCTCCAGAAGGCCCTCGGAAGGACAGGCACATGAAAAGCCAGCATGTGAAGACTAAAATATATACCTAAGCACTCAATGTAAACATCATCACACTCTACAAACATCATCAAGAATATTCAGGAAAATACAACCTCATCAAGCAGACAAAATAAGGCAACTAGCCCTATAGTAATGAAAATGTATAATCCCTAAGACAAATAATTCAACAAAGCAATTTTAAGAAAACAAATTTCAAGAAAACAGAGAAAATCAATCTGGAATTTATCAAAGAAACTTAACAAAAATATTTCAATAACTAAAACAAAACAAACCCCCAGAAATCCTGGAGCTGAAAAATACAGTGAATGAAATTAAAAAATGCAACAGAGTATCAACAGCTGAATTGATGAAAAAAAAGAAAGAAAGAAAACAGAAGAATCAGTGAGCTTGAAGACAAACTCTTTGAAAATAATCAGAAGAAGAAAATGAATAAAGAATAAAAAGGAAAAAAAGCTTTCGTATCTATTGGATGACATAAAAAGAGCAACATTTAGGTTATTGGAGTTAAAGAGGGAAGTGAGAAAGACAAAATGGTGGGAAGAAACAACAGAAAACTTTTTTTTACCTGCAGAAAGATATAAATAGCCAGGTACAGGAAGGTCTAAGGTCACCAATCAGATTCAACACAAATAAGAATACCCCAAGAAATATTATAGTCCGATTCTCAAAGTTTGCAAGCAAAGAGAGGATCCTGGAGGCAGTGAGAGAAAAGAAGGAAAAAACACAAAGGAAGATCTAACATCCCTGGCAACAGGCTTCTTAGCCAAAACTTACAGGTCAGGAGAGAATGGGACAATATATTCAGAGTTCTGAGGGGGAAAAAAATGTTAAACAAGAACACTGTGCCCAGTGAACTTATCCTTCAGACATGAAGAGGAGATAAAGACTTTCCCAGACAAACAAAAGCTGAGAGAATTTATCACTACCACACCTATCGTACAAGTAATACTAAAGGCAATTCTTCAAGCTGAAAGAAAAGGATGCCAATGTAATTGTAATATTAGTATTGTAATTGTAGTGTTTATAGCACTTACGTCTTTAGTAAGAAGACCAAAACATAAAATTATTAAAAGTAAGAATAACTACAAAAATTTGTAAAATAATAAGCAATATAAAAATGTGAATGGTGACCCAAAAAATTCAAAATGTAGAGGAAGAAGGGAATTAATTCATAATGTATACCAGGTTTATGCCAGGAAAGTTGTTTAATTTCTTTTTGTTGTTGTTGTTGCATTTATAGTTAAGTCAGTATTAGTTTTAAATATTTGTTATAACTATAGAATGATTATAGAATAATTTTTTTTTCTTTTAGAGACAGAGTTTCACTTTTATTGCCCAGGATAGAGCAAAATCTCAGCTCACTCCAGCCTCCTCCGCCTTCTGGTTTCAATCAATTCTTTTGCCTCAGCCCCCTGAGTAGTTAGGATTATAGATGCCCACCACCACACCCAGCTAATTTTTTATATTTTTAGTAGAGATGAGGTTTCACCATGTTGACCAGGTTGATCTTGAACTCCTGACCTTGGGTGATTCACCCACTTTTGCCTCCCAAAGTGCTGGGATTACAGATGTGAGCCACCATACCCAGACACTATAGGATGATTTTAGTAAGCCTCATGGTAACAAAAAACCAAAAATATATAAAACACTCTAAAGTTAAAAAGCAACAATTTAAAATATACTACCAAATAAAATCACTTAACCACATATAAATACAGTAATAAAGGAGAAGAATTACACAAAAACTAGGAAACAAATAACAAAATGGTAGGAAAAAGACTTACCTATTAAAGATAATATTAAATGTAAATGAACTAAATTCTACAATTAAAAGACATACAGTGGCTAAATAGTTTAAAAATAAGACCTAAATAGGCTGCCTACAAGAAAACAACTTCACATGCAAAGACATACACAGACCTGAGGGTAAAGAGATGGAAACCAAAACAGATCAGGAGTAGCTATACTTACATTGGATAAAATAGATTTTAAGTCAAAAATAAACAAACAAAAGACAAAGAAGGTCATTATATAATAATTCTGTAAAAGAATCTAACAGTAATAAATATATATATCTACTCAAAACAAGAGCATTCAGATATATAAAGCAAATATTAATTGATATAAAAGGAGAGATAGATTATAATACAAAAATAGTAGGAGACTTCAATACTTCACTTTGGATAAAGAAAGGTTCATCTGGTCAGGAAGTCAATGAAGAAACAGAGTTTAACTGTACTCTAGGCCACGTGGCCCTAAGAGACATTAACAGAAAATTTCCTCTGACTGCTGCAGAATATACATTTTTCTTCTCAGCATTTCAACAATATAGACCATGTGTTAAGCCACAAAACAAGACAGCAAATTCTAAAAATTGTAAATCATATCAAGTATATTTCCTGACCATAATAGAGTAAAAACAGAAATAAATAACAGAAAGAACTTTGGTAATGGAACAAATACTGAGAAACAAAGCAACATGTTCATAAACAACCAATGAATCAATGAAGAAATTAAAAAGAAAATTTAAAAATTTGTTTTGGAAACAAATAGAAACACAACATATCAGAACCTATGTGATATAGCAAAAGCAGCCATAAAAGAAAAGTTTATAGCTATAAATGCCTATATGCAAAACAAATGGAAAGACTCCAAGTAGACAAGCTAATGATAATCTCAAGGAACTTGAAAAGCAAAAACAAAGCAACCAAAAATAGTAGAAAAAAAGAAATAATAAAGTTTAAAGTAGAAACAAATAGAATTGAGACTGAGGAAAAGATCAAGAAAACAAAAACTTGTTTTATCAAACAGATAACCAATACCGACAAACTTTTATCTCTCTAGACTGAGAAAAAAAAAAGGGGAGAAGAACAAAATAAATAAAAAGGAAAAAGGAAACATTACTACTGACATCATAGTAATGCAGAGGATCAAAAGAGACAATTGTGAATAAAAGTATGTCAACAAAGTTGAAAGCCTAGAAAAAATAGATAAATGTGTAGAAACATAAAACCTACCAAGATTGAATAATGAAAAAAATTTTAAAAAATACCTGAACAGACAAATAACTCACAAAATCAAAGCAGGAATAAACAGAATTTCATCAAAGTTAAGCCTGGGAACTGACAGATTCGCTGCAGAATTCTTCCAAACATTTAAGAACTAATACCAATTATACAAAACCTATTTCATAAATAAATAAATAAACACATAAATACATAAATGAGAGGGAATATATTTGAACTTACCTATGAGGCCAGCATTTCCATAATACCAAAACCAGACAAAGTCACAACCACCAAAAATACAACTTATTCCTACCTCTATAGAATTGATATATGTACCTAGTCACAGTCAGTGAGGTTGGAAAATGTAAGGAGTGCTCTGTGAAGGACAGGGCCTGTCCCAGAAGCCTTGCCCTTAGAAGGATGCTGTAGCAAAGGCAGAAATGCCTGTAGCCTGTGTCTTTACCAGGCCCAGAAAAGAGAAAAGTCAAGGATATAGATATGCAGTGACTCTTTCCCCCAAACGCACCAATCAGATTAGTCATCTCTCCTATGTATAGAAGAGAGTGAGAAAAGGCAGACCTTGTTACCACAAAATTAAAAGTAAAAAAGTTCTTTTGGTACGTAAAAACAAGACAATAGTAAAAAGTGACTCTGTCATGTCTTTCGGTGTCTATCCATGTGCAGATAATTTTTTATTACTCTAACCATAATATATATGCTTTTAATTTAGTGTGCTGTTGTTCCCATTCAACATTTTTATATTAACATATTTATGGTGCTACTTAGAAGCTGTAATTACTATTTTATTACCTAGGCAATAGTTCATTAAATAGATAAGACTTATTTCACTGAAATATCGCCTCATAATTGAACATTTTAATTTATTTAATTTGATAATAATCTTCTTGCATACAGCTCCTTTCTTTCTCTTACATTTTCTCTGGCACTTTTCAATAAATGGGATTACTAAACTTTTTATAGCACTTCATATGTATTGTAAAACTGCTTTCTAGAGGATGATGTCCAACTGCACTGCCATCTGTAATGATTGAGTTTATAATAATGAGTCTTGTATTTAACTTTGTTTTGTTAATATCATCCATTTAAATTTTTCTATTTAAAATTCCATATTTTTCATCATTAATATTTTATTTTCCTAAAATGATTATTGTATTTCTCTATGGAATACAAATGTTCCTTGACTTAAAAATGAAATTACATCTTGATAAACTCATCATAATTTGAAAATATCATAAATTTTAATATATGACTGACTGGGAACTGTGGCTCACTGCCACTATACAGCATTGCAAAAGAAGTACAATTTCTACTGTGAATGGGTATTATTTTTTACCATTGTAAGTCAAACCATCAGAAGCTGGGAACTATCTGTGCATAAATTCCTTATGGGTCTGACTTTTGGCAAACTGTAAACTTGACAGGCAATATGTTATCCACAGTCAGAAGGATGATTCTGAATTTTTCCCTTCAGAATTTTGAATTTTCACATATTAATAGAGTCACTGAGTAGCTGATATCCACAATGTAAGGTAATAGTCTACTTTGTAAGAGATAGAGAGGCTCATGTCTAGTAAGATGGGAAAGACATGCTTAGCACCCATAAAGGCCACATGGTCAGTACTTAGTTGCAACTATGTTGATTTTGTTGTCGTGCTTCTCTATAGCATACCAGTTTGAAACACCACTCAGTCGTTCATGACTCCAACTTATTTCTGGGCACAGAAACCCACTCTTCAATACAAAATAAGTAGAAGATTAATTCCTAACAGATGTACCAGACTTTGACTAACCACCAGAAATTGCAGAGCTCCAACTTTCAAAACAAAGATGTTTAAAGAGTCCTCTCCCAAACTAGTAAATACTCTACACCTTCCCTTCTGCCATTCCTGTTCCCACCCATCAACAAGATGAACAAAGCTCCAGAACAGATGACTTCCCTTGGCAGTCTATGAGTTGGATGAAGCTGGAAACTCAAGTTCAAGGTCAGGGACCTGTTCAGAGAGCAAACACTGCACAATACTCTCTATGTGCTCAGTAGCCCCACCTTTCCTTTCTCCCTCTGCTCCTGTCCTACTGCAAAATAAATTATTTCTATTTGAATCCCTGTTTCTTTCTTGTTTAGGATGCCAAAATTTCTGCTTGGACCCTAAAAGTAGGTATCAGGTATCTTAGGCAAGGGACTGGTTCTATCTCTAAGTCTTTCCATTGTTTTCCAATGTGAGTCTATTGTTTCTATACATGTAAAATTAAAGTTAGATGTTAATTACCTCCACAAAATCAAAGATCACAATTTCAACAGTTTGGTCAACTTGCCCTTCATACATTCCCTATCAAGACATTTACATCTTGCTCTTCATTTTTCTATCTCTGGCAAGTCACCTGATTGTTCCTGGATGAATTTTTAAATTATTTTTCTATGAAAATACCTGATTATATCCTAATTCCTGGCACAAAAATGTATCTTCTAGAATTATTTTGTTGATCTTTAGAGATTGTGTGCTTCTCAGAATGGCATTTTGAGGCTTTTCCAAAACAACCTACTGTTTAATAATGCTTTCGTCTACCTCAAACACTTCATTGCATCCTTATTTGATAATGTCCACAGGATCTTTTCAAATCCTATGGTTTCTGCATATACACATTAACTGTTCTGATCCATAAAACAGATTTTCTTTCACATGAATTTAGATTGAGGTTTTATTATATGTGAGATACTAGCAGGTATCTAGTAGATGGATGCTAGTAAGTGGATTTGCTTGAAATTCAGTGTTGCTAGAGCTAATAAATTGTTATTAAAATTAAAAATGAAAGAATCTTGCTGCATGTGTTATGAAATGTACTCTGTATTTCTTTGTAGCCCTTTCGGAAACTAGCACAAAGCCATGCATATGTTAGGTACTTAATTAATGTCTCATTGAGCGAAGGAAGTAGTGCATCATTATATAGCTTGGTTATTATTGATAAAATTGCTTTAGCTATCTTTTGCTTATATTTTTACTAAAGTTAAAAATGTATAAATTATCATAAGTGGAAGTATATTGTGTCAAGGTCCTGACTCTCCCCTGATGACTTATCAGGCAAAAGCTGTTGAGAACAGGTCTAGTGACTACTGAGCTCTCTTGTCCACTCCACTTCACCCACTTAAATGCAGTTGCAACTGCACAGGATAAGCCAGAGGCCATTCATGTTTTGGCCCACATATTCTTCTCTGCCACAGCTTCACCTTCACCTTTGTTCCAATGCCTTCAGATACTTATTTTTGGACTACCTATATGGTTCCTTGTAGAAATTCTCAAGGTATTTTTCAGCTACCTCACACTACACACACACACACACACACACACACACACACACACACACACGCCTGTTATCAGATCTGGCATGTTATCCTTTCAATTTCTGATGTGAGCTGGTTTTTATAATCAGTAAAAAAGATATCTGGGAAATCTATTAATATTACTCCATAAATCCTCTGTTCCTCAGTTACAGAACTTGCTGTTCTTTCCTGTGCCACCTGGTGACAATAACAAATGCTTCCATGGTAGCAGGCAATCTCCCTCTTTCTCTGCTGCATGACATCTAGACAATTGCTGGCTACCCTTGCTTATTATAACTTGGAGTAGCAATTTGGTTAAATACTCAGGGATTATTTTTGAGTGACAGTTTTGGAGTTCTGCGAAAACCACAAAACAAACCCAATCAAGGAAAATAATTGAAATTTTTTATACTTCTATTTTCTTAATTCTCAAATTTAATCCATCACTAAATCTTACTGATTTTTTTTCTTTTAAACATATCTTAAATATACTTCTCCCTATTTTCTCTGCCCCTTGTTTAGTCTAAGCTGCTGAATTATTTCAATACCTCCAAATCTGCACCACCCACCTCACCATCCACTCCTGCCCTTTCTGCTAGTTCTGGACCTATTAGTCCTTAGATCAGACCTTCACTCTTCTTGTGTGCTGCTTGACAATGTAGGGAGACTAACCATTCCCCACTTTGATAACCCAGATATGTGTCAGTTGGCTTCCTGATGATTCTCCCAGTGGGAAATAGTGGCAGGAAATCAGAGGATGGTAGGGACAAGCCAGTTGTTTTCATCCCTAGGCAACATCTCTGGCACTGTTTCTGTCTTTTCTGTGATATAGCTCTTACCTTTTATGATTCCAGGTTCCATTAGGAAACTGTGGGCCCAGGACATCAGTCTACCACCTGTTTCCTTTGCCCTTCCAGCCTGGGGATGTTAGGGACTTCAAGCTGTTGCTAATTCTGCTTAACCTCACTTTGACTTTTTAATCCACTTGATAAACTAGATAACTAATTCCCTGAATTTAATACTTTGAGTCATTTCTGTAATCTTAATTACAAACTGACAATTCATTCTCTATTTTCCTACACTGCAACCAAAGGCATCTTTTCAAAATAGAAGTATAATCAAGTATTCTCATTTTTAAAATATTTAATGTACTTCTATTTCTTTTAGGATAGAGACAAATATTCTTAATGTTAACCTGCACTGTTTGGTCCCCACCTATCTTTCCAGCATCATGTGCTTCCATGCTTATTCTTTCTTGGTACTCTAGCCACATTGGTCTTCTTTTTGTTTCTTGGATGTGTCATACATGTTCCTACCAATGGGTATATGCACATGTTCTTCTTTCTGTTTGAAAGCTCTTCTCATGAAAACAGACACATAGACCAATGGAATAGAACAGACAGCCAAGAAATAAGGTCATACACCTACAATCATCTGATTTTTACAAAGCTGAATTTCTTTTTCCCCCAATGGGGAAAGAACTCCCAATTCAATAAGTGGTGCTGGAATTAATGGATAGCCATATGCAGAAGATTGAAACTTGATCCCTTCCTCACACCATATATAAAAATCAGCTCAAAATAAGTTAAAACTTAAATGTTAAACCCAAAACTATAAAAATCCTGGACATAGGAACAGGCAAGGATTTCATTATGAAGAAGCCAAAACTAATTACAGCAAGAGCAAAAATTGACAAATGGGATCTTAGAAAACTTAAGAGCTGTGCACAGCAAAATAAACTATCAACAGAGTAAACAGACAACCTACAGAATGGGAGAACATTTTTGCAAATTATGCATCTGACAAAGATCTAATATCCAACATCTAGATTGGCAAAGTACATAAACACTTTTCTAAAGAAGACATATATGCATCCAACAATTATACGAAAAAAGCTCAACATCACTGATCATTAGAGAAATGTAAATAAAAACCACAATGGGATACCATCTCACAATAGTCAGAATGGCTGTTAGCAAAAAGTAAAAAAAAAAAAAAAACCCAAATGATGGAGAGGTCGTATAGAAAAAGGAACAATTATACACTGTTGGTGTGAGTAAAACTTAGTTCAACCATTGTGAGAGACAGTGTGGCAATTCCTCAAAGACCTAAAAAGAGAAATACCACTCAACCCAGCAATCCCATTGCTGGGTATATATCCAAAGGAATATAAATCATTCTTTCTGTCATAAAGATATGTGTATGTTCACTGCAGCACTCTTCACAATAGCAAAGACATGGAATTAACCTAAATGCCCATCAATGGCAGATTGAATAAGAAAAATGTAGTACATATACACCATGGAATACTATGCAGCCATACAGAAGAATGGTATCATGTTCTTTGCAGGGACATAGATAGAGCTGGAAATCATTATCCTTAGCAAACCAATGCAGCAACAGAAAACCAAATACCACATGTTCTCAATTCTAAGTGAGAGCTAAATGATGTGAATATATGAATACATAGAGGGGAACAACACACACTGGGGTTTACTGGGAAGTGGAGAATAGGAAGAGGGAATGGATCATGAAAAGTAACTAATGGCTACAAGGCTAAATTCCCGGGTGATGAAATAATCTGTACAATAAACCTCTGTGATACAAGTTAACCTATATATTATAACAAACCTACACATGTACCCCTAAACTTAAAGTTTCAAAACAAGAACTTTTTTCTTTAAACTGAATTAACTCTTATATTTCCTCAGGTTTCTACTCCATCATTACTTCTTAAAGAAAACCTTCTTTTCTCCGTATTATATGATGTGAAACTATCTTCCACCTCTTTCTAGAGCACTTATCAAAGTGTAACTTGATCTTTATTTATATGATTTTTATATGAATTTCCATCTCTGCCACTAGACCTAAACTCTATGATAGCAGAAAGACTTTTTTCTAATTATTGAATATAATGCTTAGTCATACCTAAAATAGTGGCATAGGGCCAACTATTTGACTGAATGAATGTCTGAATAAATTAGTGAAAAAATAGGGCAAATTGGGAAGAAAGGAAAAAAGGAAGACAGAAGCAAAAAGGAAGGAGAAAAGAATGAAGTAACCAACCGAAACTTAAAGGGAAGGAGAAAAGCCAGTCACAGAGGTAGTTTTTATATTTATTATTTTAATCAAGATATAGTTGTGATATCTCATATTCAGACTGGCAGCCCCGAGAATTGTTCTTGGCTGAGTTTTGCAGAACTTAGTCTGGGCGTCCTCACACCCACATAGTTGTGGTAACAATGGAGGATGTTCTGTGAGATACTGGCATTTCTAAGTTATCCATGAGCTCAAAACCAGCTCTATCTAATGCTAAATTGTCTTCCAAGTATAAGAAGTATCATTTTAGCTAAACATAAAATATATTTGGATTAAATAAAAGAAAGAATTATTATTTTGGCAAACACATAAGAGAAAAATTCACAGAGACAAAAGTGGCTTGACGATGTCAGATTCTAAGGATAAGGGACAAGTGGATAGGCAGAAAATGGAAGGGCAAGAGGCTATGTAGATTCTTCCTTTGTGAGTGAAAGCTAGGGAGCACCAACACACACTCTTAGCTTTTGGCCTTACTTAATGTCAGTGCCGTAGTTAATGTCAGTGCATTAGTGCCTAATAAATAGATATTGTAGATTAAATATGTATGTTTCTTCCAAAATTCATAGTTTCAAGTCTATTCTCCAATGAGGATACATTTGAAAGTAAGACCTTTGAAAATTGATTAGGTCATGAGTACAGAGCCTCCACCAATGGAATTAGGGCTCCTATATAAGAGACACCAGAAAACCCTCATCCCTTCTACCACATGGAGGTATAGCATGAAGACAGCTATCTATGAACCAGAAAGTTAGCACTCACCAAATCTACTGGTACCTTATCCTAGACTTTCCAGACACCAAACCTGTGAGAAATAAATATCTGTTGTTTATAAGCCACCCAATTTATGATATTTCATTATAGCAACCAAAACAGACTAATACACATGGCAACCTGGATGTTAGCTTAGACATCCAGCCCAAACTTAGCATCTTGTGAAATTCCTCTGCTGGTATCATCTTGTTAGTTCTGTAGGTCTTTGGCCACCAAAATTCAGTTTCTTTCAAATCCCATGCATACATAAGAACAGCCAAAAACAACTTAACTTCTTCTTTTATACTCTTTCCCTTTCACTCCAGGCAAATCCTTCACCCTCCTCTCAGTCAGTCAAATTTTCCCTCAATCTTCATTTCTTTCTTCATCACCTCTCATTTCTCACTGCCTATATCTTTAGTTCCAAACAATTTGATTCCATTTAATTATAGTCAGGGTAATTATATTCATGACATTATGTACAAGGATAGATATATTTTGAAGACACAGTCCAGCTCACAGCAATATGTTATAAAGCTGAAAGCCAATATTCTAAGTGAAATAACTCAAAAAAAAAGAAAAGAAAATGTCACATGTTCTCAGTTGTAAGTATTATTCTATATATCACAATATTTCCATACATTTGAGTGGTAATTCACAATTTACAATGTATTTGTGCATACATTATATAGAAAGCACCCAGCAAATGCTTGTGACAATCTGTATTCACTAACATTTTATAACATTACCTTGAATTGTGCCGTAAGTTCTCCCTAAAATTTTGTGAAATAGACAAAAGAAATCTTATAATACAATTATATAAAAGAAAAAATTGGTGTTCACAGAAGCGATGTGATTTGTGTAGGATCACAAATTTCAGGTGCACTCCTTTTGCTTTGAACACTAAATTTCAGTTCTGTTTTTACTGGTTATATTAATATGCTATCTCTCAGATATCATTGCATAGTAATACATCAATATAGTCTCATTTTTTAATTTTGTAACTTCCTGTTTCAACAACACTGTATACCAAAATGAAGCCTAGATAAAGCTCATATTGTTTCTTAAACCTCTATAAAGCAAGATAAAATTAAGCTATATCCTCCCTTAGCTTTTATCTCTTTCAGTTAAATAATTCTACTGTACTCCAGTATGTATGAGTAATAGCAGTGGATTATCAATCACACCTGAGTAGGGCTTACAGAAGCCAAATGCCATTTTAAAGACAAGGACCTTTCTGAGATGCAGTCTCTGCCAGACTTTTTAAAGAAGTGACTGGAATAAAGCAGGCCTGAGCTCAAGGGGTTGAACAGTAGCTGGTCTGAATTTTTCTGAAATGGCATTAATAATGTGGCAAGCTTTAATATGCTAAACAAAGACCTCCATAATTTCATGCACTATAATTTCTATAGATCAGATATGCAAGCAATCATTTTCTAAACGTGATGAGGT
This sequence comes from Callithrix jacchus, assembly GCF_049354715.1. Lineage (NCBI taxonomy): Eukaryota > Metazoa > Chordata > Mammalia > Primates > Cebidae > Callithrix > Callithrix jacchus. The sequence continues at coordinate 19,227,787 of NC_133516.1, read as the reverse complement.
TAAAAAAATCCCTTGGTGATGTGAGTATCAACTAGCTTTAGTACTACTACATGTTAAAAGTATAAACAGGTAGACATTCTCTTTGGAATATTTAAAGATACAGAAAGCCTGTTTCTTTTTAATTTATCATTGTTTTAAAAACCAACTCAGCTTTGACAACCAGTCAGATAAATAGAGACACCTTAGCTCTAAAAAGCATGACAAAATTGAAGTTCAAGGCATTCTAATTGTCACTAATGCTGAGAGCATAGTGCCTGGCTCTACTATAATAGTATTTCCTAAAATATCCTCCAGGGAATACTAAGTGCTATTTAAAAACAGATGAAAGCAACATTTTTCATTTGTAATTTAATTTTAATACTATATTAATAATGTTTCAAACATATTTTGTGTCTTTTATTGTTTAGAAAATATAATATACTGTATGTATATTTTGAACAAGCAAACTATACAAAATCAATTCTGTGGTTAAGAGGGAAAAACTTAAAAAAAAAATGGAGGCCGGGCGCGGTGGCTCACGCCTGTAATCCCAGAACTTCGGGAGGCTGAGGCAGGCGGATCACAAGGTCAAGAGACCGAGACCATGTCGAAACCCTGTCTCTACTAAAAAAATACAAAAATTAGCTGGGCGTGGTGGCACGCACCTGTAGTTCCAGCTACTCGGGAGGCTGAGGCAGGACAATGGCTTGAACACAGGAGGAGGATCTCGGCAGTGAGCGGAGATCACGCCACTGCACTCCAGACTGGCGCCTGGCGACACAGTGAGACTCTGTCTCAAAAAAAAAAAAAAAAAAAAAGGAGGCTCTCATATTGTGACCTAATGAAATATGCAAAAATCCAGTAAAATTGAAACGACCACAACCTCAAAGTAAAATTAAGTAACAACAGCCATTGTTTATTTAAAACTGGTGTTAGAGATGGTAAGGATCTTTCCAAGATGAAGGCATTAACGATATTTGGAATAGCTTAATTCATGACCATCAGCTTACTTACTATGTAGTTCATTTGCCACTCTTTATTACATTGGATATGTATAAAATGGTTTTTCATGTTAAGTGGCAATCAAAATAAATGATAAATTTTATTATGTAATAAACTTTCATTTATTCTTTGAATCTCTGAATATTTTCCGTTGGGTTTCTATCAGTGTATTATGACCTTAAAAGTATCCCTGGCTGCTCAGCGCTTTGGGAGACCGAGGCGGGTGGATCATGAGGTCAAGAGATCGAGACCATCTGGTCAACATGGTGAAACCCTGTCTCTACTAAAAATACAAAAATTAGCTGGGCATGGGCCCAAGCTTGTAGTCCTAGCTACTCCGGAGGCTGAGGCAGGAGAACTACTTGAACCCAGGAGGCGAAGGTTGCAGTGAGCTGAGATCTCACCATTGCACTCGAGCTTGGGTAACAAGAGTGAAGCTACGTCTCAAAAAAAAAGAAAAATATCCCTGGCTGGGCGCTGTGGCTCACACCTTTAATCCTAGATATTTTCAAGACCAAGGCAGGTGGATAACCTGAGGTCAGGAGTTCGAGACCAGCCTGGCCAAGGTGGTGAAACCTTGTCTCTACTAAAAATACAAAAAGTTAGCCAGGCACGGTGGTTCATGAACTGTAGTCCCAGCTACTCAGGAAGCTGAGGCAGAAGAATAACTTGAAGCCAGGAGGCAGAGGTTGCAGTGAGCCGAGATAGTGCCATTGCACTCTAGCCTGGGCAAAAGAGTGAAACTCCATCTCAAAAAAAAAAAAACAAAAGTTTCCCTGTGTTTTGATAAATTAGGAAAATGCCCCTAAAATACTGGAAGGCATTTACATATAGGAGGAAAGGAGGCAAATAAAAGCATGTACATTGGAATCAGACAGCTCTAGATTTAAATCTTAGGTCTTCCATTTACTAATAATGTGACACTAGGAAAATGTATTAATTCATCTAAGGACTTTTGTCCTTCGAAAAAATCACAGAAATATAACAACTAGAAACACAGATATGGATTCTCAGGATAGAAAGGAGCATCAAAATGGCTACTCCAGTACTTTGATGTTTGAATTTTTTACAACATCCACACTTCAAGCAATACTGCTTACAGTTCACTGGTAGACACTTGTCAAGCATCCATTAAATTGGAAGAGGTATAAAGGGGAAAGAACAATTCTGTGTCAGACAGTGAGACAGATATCAAATATATCAATATTATCCAACTATCACAAAAATGATGTAACATATATTTTGTTATTATATCCTGAAGTTCAGGAAAGCCAGATGACAAAAATCACAAAAGAGAGAGAGACTGCATATACAAATGAACAATAGCTGGATGAAATATAAAAATAGAACTTTGACCCCCCGACTTGCAGCAACCTGCCCAGAAAATCAACCCCCTTAGGTACAGTAAACTGACCAGACCAGGAAACCAGCAAGATTGCTATCTTTAGTAACAATCCAAAAAGCTCAAAACTAACTTCTGCAACAACCAGTCCTAAATGGGCAGGACTTGATTAATAACTAACGAATTCCCTAGTTTTTGTCACCACTTTCATCTTAGGACCAACCAGACAGAGCTAAATATATACCCTAATAAATTACACAGGATGTCTCACTTCTAATTATTCCATCTACAGCTGCCCTAGGACAACAGCCTGCCAACAGAGCATATTTGAAGCCTTCGCTTTTTTCACTATAGAGATTTTCGATTTCTCTACCTGCCTTTGAGTCTCTGCCACTCTGATGATGGCTGACTTCCTTGGTATAGTAATCTCTGAGTAAACAGCTTTTGCTTTTCTCATTGGACTGGTCTTTGCAAAGCTTAATAAAGAATAAGACTTAAAATTATTGCTAGTTTGCAATAGGCTACATGTACAAGAACTATTGGGACATAGTTTATGATAAATAATTGTTCATCAATAAAAGACAGATATTTAAATTGTGGTATAGTCACACAATAGAAAATCTTAGGACAAAAACTGAACATATAGATGGCAATATGAATAAATGTGACTAACATAATATTGTGTTAAAAAGCAATGAAAAATATATACAGTTTTAATACATTTTCATAAAGTTTAGTAACAAAATTTCATTATATCTTAGGGTTATATATTTAGATGGCAAAACTAAATATATGGTCATATATTTAGATGGTAAAGAAAGCAAGAAAATAATTATCCTGTAAGTTACATAGAAATTACCTTTTAGAGAAAGAGTATTTGTGATTATTAGAAAGGAGCATACAGAGAACTTACATTATCCCAGCATGTGGTATTTATTGATCTAATTGGAGATTACATTAGTCTTTGTTGATTCCCAATCTACACTCTTTTGACATATGTTCCTTTCCTAGAATAAAGGTCACCAAGAGTTTTTGAACTTGAAGTGTGAGTGCAAAGGTATTGGACATTTCCTACTTCTGTGGGATTGGTCTTGCTTTATAGTGAGAACAGTCTCTCTCCTGGGAGAATAAACTCCCTTTAAAATTTGCTCCTAAATTGCCTCCTCAAGCCAGTTGTTTGTATTTCCTATAGTTACAGCCAGACTTTTTCATTCTACAGCTGCTGAGAATGAATGACTGCTTAGCATACGTGCTCTGGGACTTTACTGGATTCCTAATGGAATTCTAGCCCATGAATGATGCAGGGATGGAGTAAGAAGTCATATCTTAGATTCTGTCCAAGTGTCTTCTTTCTATTGATGGGATTTAGGACATGCTACCCCCAAATATGGCACATTGGCATTTGAGAAAACAACAAAAGCAGGAAGGTCTCTCTGACCTTCTCATGACCTTCTTCCCAAAAGCAGGTCATAAAAGCATAATCTGATCTTTCTCTAAAGTAACGCATAAGGCACTTGTTTAAGAGGTACCCTCCCAACACCTAAAGGGAAGGAATATTCTTATCTCTGAAAACACTGGTACACAGAAGAATCCTGACAAACAGGCTTTACTCAGTTCATCCCCAAAGTTATCACCATTAGATCATACCCTCTTTGTCCAATCATACTTTTGTATGACTGTCCACTTTTCATCAAGCCTAAGCACAAAATTACATGAGTATTCCTATTTCTTTGAGTATTAATTTCTGAATATTCATGTGTCACATACAACTTAAATACAGTTGTGTGTTTTTAACTTGTAAATCTGTCTTTTGTTATAAGAGCCTCTGCCATGAGCCTAGCAATTGGTAAGGGAAGAAATCTTTTCATCATTCTACTGGAAAACCCCATGCACATGTATGTTTATTACAGCACTATTTACAATTGCAAAGACTTGAAACCAACCTGAATGCTCATCAGTGATAGACTGGATTTAAAAAAGTGACACATATACACCATGGAATACTATGCAGCCATTAAAAAGGAATGAGTTCTTGTTCTTTGCAGGGACACAGATGAAGCTGGGGACCATCATTCTTAGCAAACTAAGAACCAAACTAAGTGTTGTTTTCTGTTTCTTAGGAACAGAAAACCACACTTCATCTTCTCACTCATAGGTGGGAGTTGAACAATGAGAGCGCATAGACACAGGAAGGGGAAAAATCACACACTAGAGCCTGTTGGTGAAGCGGGGCAAGAGGGAGAGGATTAGAACAAATACCTAATGCGTGAGGGGCTTAAAACCTAGATGACAGGTTGATGGTTGCAGCAAACCACCATGGCATATGTATACCTATGTAAGAAACCCAGAACTTAAAGTACAGTAATAATAATAATGAATAAATCTTTTCTCCCCTACACTGTCTGCACTGTTTCTTAACCCATCTGTTAGAAACCAGAAAAACATCTCTGAAAGTATATCATAAATTTAGGATGAAATGTTCTCTTTCTCAGACATTATTCTCACCATCAATTTCTATGTTCCCTGAACACTCAGAAATGTATGATCTTGAATAGTTAAAGTTGGAATGGACTCAGTTAAGATCTGTGTCCTTTCTCATGATCTTGGCAGCATCTGGGATGACCTCTGCCAAAATTTTAAGCAGCTGTATAAAATCTGGTGCTTGGGAACGAGCAGACATATGAAGTAGGTGTGTGGGTGCTATTGTTTGTTGAAAATTTATAGGTTTTCCTTTTAAGTTTCAGATTTATAAGCAGTGTAAATAATTACCTGTTGTGTCTAAGGTTATAATTTTATTCAAGAATGCAGGTGCACACATCTAACACTGCAAAATGTTATTATGCTTTTTAAATTTTATAAGTCTCTTCTATAATTTATGCAATTAGTGCACTTAGAAATCTTTACTGATTCTGCTGATTAACTGAAGTATACCAGTTTTCTGATGTGTGAGACAGTTTTCCTTTTTCTGTTGACTCAACACTAATGCTTTGCCATGTATTGAGCCTTAACTCTATTCTGCCCAGAGCTGAATGTGAGGTTAAACAAGATACAGCCCATATATTCTCATACTTATGTCATTCCACATCCAACAATGTTAGACTAATCAAGAGGGATTCAGAGTACTTTGGGTTTCAACTCTGAAAATGTGAGGAGCTTGGAAGTTATCATTTCTGCCCCTTCAAGAAAAAGCTGAATCAGAAGAAAATCAATGATATTTTTTTTAGATCTATTAGAGAAGTGAGACTGGACAAAACATTGCATTAACCTGAACAGACAGATAAATTCAGGGAGACAGAGTCAAGATCTCTTTATACCAAAGCTATAAATGAATAGGAATAATTAATAAGAATTTTGATGAATTACTGAAAGTTGAGTATAGACTAGCATGAGAATGATAAAATTCTGAGGACTTTAGTCAGGGTTATCTCCACACTTCTGTGCATTTACCTACAGGAACTCCACCAGGTTCTTAAATTGAAGAACTTCTCATGGCTGTGGCAGAGGGAGGGAAAGAGTGATCATTTGAAACACACAAGCATTCTGCATCATAGTGAGAGATAAGTTCAAAAAAGGTAAGGGAAGCAGTTGTGAAAAGTCATGGGAGTGGCATATTTGAATATGATGGCATGGACAAGAACAAGCCAGTGGAGATGTTTGCATGACGTCAAGTACCAATGAGAAGGATGAGTGAGAGGGGAAAGGTTGGAGGTAGAGACAGAAAGCCTTTGCAGGATCTCAGACGTGCAGTGAAGGGGACTAGCGCCAGGTGGGAGCTACAAGGAAGTTGCAGAAAACTTCATATTGGTCATGGGCACATGACATATGCTTCTATACCTCAGTTCCTCATCTGTAAAAAAGCCTAGTACTTGAAATTTAAATAATCTAACAAATATTTATTGAGCATACATAAAATATTAGACACTGTTTTATATGACACTAAAATGAATAAAATATCAATCTTTCCTTCTAGAAACTCAAATCTAGTTGAAAAGACAGACCCATATGAATAAATCATAGGTAAGGCAGAGCATGAAACAATTTTTATTAGTACTAGGCTCCAGATGTACCCTTCTGAGACTTCAGGTCTTGTCTTCTTTTAGCGCATTCTAACAATGGTCATTCAAATACTAGAATAGGTAAAGATAAAAACAGTTGTCTGATAATTTATTTGTTTTGTTTTGTTTTGTTTTTTTGAGACACAGTTTTGCTTTCCTTGCCCAGGCTGTAGTGCAATGGCATGACCTTTACATACTGCAACCTCTGCCTCCCAGAATCAAGCGATTCTCCTGTCTCAGCCTCCTGAGTAGCCGGAATTACAGGAATGTGCCACCATGCTCTGCTTATTTTTGTATTTTTAGTAGAGATGAGATTTCACCATGTCGATCAAGCTGTCTCAAACTCCTGACCTCAAGTGATCCATCTGCCTCGGCCTCCCAAAGTGCTGAGATTACAGGCATGAGCCACCATACCTGGCCTGATAATTTAAATACTGGTGGTTGAATATTAAATTTGAATATTGTTTTTTAGCTTGAAACATTAGAAATAGAGTAACAACAATGATGGAAATGTATAGTTGACAACATTAGAAATATTGAGAATTTCATTTGAGAGAATCTTTCACTCTAAATTTAAAAGCTTCATTGAATTTCTAAATCATTTCTTCTACCACCCAAGTCAATTCATGAAAAATTGAGATGCAGACCAAAGGAGAGACTTTCCAAGTTTGTATACGTGGTATCCAAGAGCAAGACGAGGTCATGAGCTGCTGACAGAGCATCTACATAAAGTCATCTTGCAAACATTTGGAAAACAAAATAAAGGAGAGGTCAGGGAAAGTCATGAATAGACATGCTCACTTATTGAACACTGATGTAGTTAAAGTCATGAGAGCAGATTACATTTCTAAAGGGAAAATTATTTAGAGAGAAGAAATAAGAGCCAAACACTAGCCATGTGGTAAAAAATCATCTCTTGCTGAAAGAAGAAATTTCAAAGTAGTTAGAGAAAACGTCCACCTGTAAAGCAGAAGAATACCAGGAGACAGTGTTCTCAGAGAACATAATGGATTGGAGATTTCAGAAAGAAAGCAACCATCAGCAAACACCAATGATCTAGAGAGATCAGGAAAATTGTTGACTGAGAGTTGGCCAAATATGGCCTCTAATACAACTTGGAAGAAATAGTTTTGGAAGAAGGCAGAATTCCATATACTCAGGGATTAAGGCTTGCTTTTCATATTAGGAAGTGTTATCATTTATCTCTTTGGGCAGGGTAACTAGAAAGACTTGAGCAATGTCCTTGTCTTGCTGCCGGCAGTGATGCCTCCTCTTTGGCTCGAGGAGAAAGCTTCAGCATTGAAAGAGCTTCATACTACTCTGAGCTCTGCCTGCCAGATTTCACAGCAGTCCTATATTACAATATCCCTGATTATTGTCCTTAAAGTTAATGCATATTTCTTTTCCCAGAGGTTTACAACAGGACACGGATTTTCTACCACTAACTGGCAATATTTTAGAACCTGGGATACTTTTTAATCTGTGCTATTGTACTCATTTCATAGCCTTATGCTGAGTTCTATGCACTGACATAGTGTGTCATTAAAGACACGGAATGAATGAGGTATATTTCCTGCCTCATGGAGAAAAGACACACAACACAGATCTGACAAGTTGTACAGAGGCATACAAAGTATTGAGAGAGCACATGAAGTGGAGCCTAACAGACTGAAAGTTTGTCAACAAAAATGTTTTCCGCCAAGATGCTCTTAGTCCCAAACCTCTTACTCCGTCCTCCTTCTCCTTTTCTATCCACATCATGCTTAATTAGTTTGTGGACAGCGAACGTTGTTCCTTCGCAGGTGGAAAGACGTCACTTCAGTAGTGTTCCTGGTTCTCTTGGCTTGCCAGTTAATGCCCCATCTGACTCATGGTGCCACAGGTATTTATTGCTCAACAAGCCAGGTGTGATAGCTCTGGGAGAGCCAAATCCCACAGCCATAATGAAGGCTAGAATTTTCATTTAGTAAACAACTTGGTCCATAATTTTGGCTTTGTTTTCTTACTTAATTGAACTGTTGCCTGAAAAATACAGGTTTGTGAAACTACATATTTTACTTTGAATTTATTTCTAGAAAGTGTGCCAAGTTAACACAAAAGTTGGAAGAAGTTTTTCATCTCTATTTTCTTGAATGTCTTATTAGAAGTTATTTTTTATTGTGTTTTGTTTTTTGTGTTTTTGTTTTTTCGAATCATCCCATATCAGCATAGAAAGAAACTTTAAAAACTATCTAATCTGGTTCTTCTATCTAATTCTTGAATCAGATGATTCCTCTTGCCATGTGGATATCAGCTTTTCAGTTTACCCAACAGCTGGTACCATGTAACTATACTTACCATCAGTCCAAAACACTGAAACTTCTTTATGAGATGACCTATTATTTCTTTAGTGTGTTATCTTTTCTGACTTTCAGAAAAGAAGCCTGATCATAACAGAAAAGCGTTGTGCAATTTTCAAATTGCTTTCACTTATATTTCCTCATTTGATACTTACATTCCTGTGGGGGGGGGAAAGACAACTGGTATTGGTCCTGAACGCCAGAACAGACACTCAGATGGCTGGGTTATACTCACTAGCTCATACTGTGGTGACTGTCAGAATCTTTTTCAACACTTCCGTATGACTGTCTCACAAACCTTTATTGGCACTGAACTTATGAAACTACAGATTCCTGAAGGACAAGTGTCCCATGTCCCAGTGTTTAAACTAGATTGCTATTCTTCAGTGTAGTTGGTTGTTGTTGAAAGGGAAGAAATACAAAAAACTCATTATACCATTGTGTTTTGCCATCATTGTAAGGAAAATAATGCCATTATTATTTTTAATTTAGGAATATATTTAAAGGCTTCAAAATGTCAAATCTTGTAAGAGTTGCCATCGTTTAAGCTTGAAGTTATATCAAATAATATTCATCATGGATTTTGTGCCTATTACGTTGCAGTCACAAAGCCAAGCTCTCTATTTACCTAGTGTCCCTTAAAACTTATACCACCATTCTGAGGTGTCACTATTCCCATTTTATAGTTGGGAAAAAAAGGTGTTGAATAAAATTTGCAGGAGGCCATTGATTTGGACTAAGTTCCTGTACTAGGCCCAACAGATCAAACCAATATGGAGTCCTTCATGCTAATAAAACTTGGGAGGGTACTCATATATGGATAGCTGAATCCTGGTTAGTTACAGTAGCTGAGCTTTCCTCAATTGTAGGCGGCCAGCTAATTCAAATAAACTCTAACCAATTAAGTTGGTTTTTTTGCCTCAATTCCATTTTCTATCCATAAAGCTGCCTAAACATGTTGCGGATCAGGCATTCTTAGAACCGTTTGGTTCTGAGGGCTGCCTGATTGGTGAATCATTTTTGTTTGTTTGTTTGCTTTTCTTTTCTCCTCAAAAAAACTCAGTTAAATTTAAACTTGTCTAGGTTTTTTTTTTTCCTTTTAACAAAACTAAGGCTTAAGCAGGCAGAACAACTCACCCAATGGTTAAGATCCGAGAATCACAGGCTTTTGGACTTAAACCTAGATTTTTCTGACTTGAAATCCTGAGCTGTTAGTTCCAAGCTGTGGAACTAAGAGCCAGTTCTTATCTGTCTTTCTTTCTTTTCCTTTCTTTTTTTTTTTTTTTTGAGAGTGTTTTTGCATTTTTTAAAATTTCAATAGTTTTTGGAGTACAGGTAGTGTTTGGTTACATGGACAAGTTTTTTAGTGTTGATTTCTGAGATTTTAGTGCACCTTTCATCTGAGCAGTGTACACTGAATCGAACACATCATTTTTTGTTATTGTTGTTGCTGTTGTTGACGGAGTTTTGCTCTGTCGCCAGGATGGAGTGCAGTGCCATAACCTTGGCTCACTGCAACCTCCCAGGTTCAAGCAATTCTCCTGCCTCAGCCTTCTGCCCAGCTAATTTTTGTATTCGTAGTAGAGATAGGGTTTAACCAGGTCGGCCAAGATGATCTCTGTCTCTTGCCCTCGTGATCTTCCTGCCGCTGCCTCCCAAAGTGCTGGGATTACAAGCCTGAGCAACCGCACTGGCCCAATACGTCATCTTTTATCCCTCACGTGTCTCCCAACATTCCCTTGGGGACTCCCAAGTCCCCAACAGCCATTATATCACTCCTATGCCTTTTTGTCCTCATAGCTCAGCTCCCACTTACAAGTGAGAACATACGCTATTTGGTTTCTGTGACTGAACTACTTCCCTTAGAGTAATGATTTTCAGCTCCATCTAAGTTGCTGCAATGATGTAATTTTTTTCCTTTTTATAACTGAGTAGTATTCTTTAAAGTGTGAGGTCCAGACCATCTATCTGTATTAGATTTGCCTGGGATAGGTATTAATAAATCAGTTTCCTAGGACTTTCCCCAAGGCTACAAAATAAATTTAAAAAAATTCTGGAGATAGGGCACAGGCATCTTTATTTGGAAAGAGTTTTCATTTGGATCATGAGGTGTGAGAACCACCACACCCTGCCGCCCTGCCTCTTAACCACTTTTACAAGACAGAGTGAAGGGTGTGAAAAAGCTTCAGGCTTCATTGCATACCACTGGTACCACCACATGATGATGATTAAAACCAGTGTTTACTGGGGCTTACAGCCACCAAGGGGGTTGTTCTTGGATATTTGATACTGCTTGGACAGTGTTTTATGCAGAATTGAAAAACGGAGAGTTTTTGCTATCTTCCACTTTTATGTTTAGAGATAGTGATGATAAGTAAAGGCTTAAAATCTCAGAACTTTGTGTTTTGTATAGATATATACAAATAGAATCTCTTCTCCCTGTTTCAAGGTCTCTGCAGGTAAGTGATTACTATCCTTTTCGGCTATTCTTGTCACACTACTTTCTTCAAAAGTGGGATAGAGGGAAATAATAAATCTCACTGAGCCATAGAGGACTGTTTATTGGAGAGAGAGATGCCACATGAAACTCGTCAGTTTGATCTGTGTGGAAGAGTGTGCAGCGTAGGAACCCTGAATGCTCAAAAACTCCTCTGAAATGTGTAAAAGGAGGTGTTTACGGGAAGAATCCTGGGAGGACATATTGTCTTCAGGGTTTCAAAATGAGTCCAATATCAGACATGAGGAATCTTCACACTTACATATCAATATGAGTTTGCATCTTCATATTTCTCCACCTAGCCTGATTCTTGTGTGAATGTCCTGCCTCTCCAGCTAGTCTGCCATACTTCTTTGCAACTATTCCAAGCTCTAGTGTAGTGAGAAATACTTATTTTGTGGCTTTGTTAATGTTGGTTATGAAAAGCCAGTTGCAATTTGGGTAAAGTGTTCTGTCGAGAGTCTTGGTTTTCTTTTTTTTTTTTTTTTTTTTTTTTTATTTTATTTATTTATTTATTTATTTATTTTTTTTTTAATTTTTTATTGGATTATAGGTTTTGGGGTACATGAGCAGAGCATGCAAGACAGTTGCGTAGGTACACACATGGGAGTGTGCTTTGCTTTTCTTCTCCCCTTCACCCACATTTGGCATTTCTCCCCAGGCTATCCCTCCCCACCTCCCCCTCCCACTGGCCCTCCCCTTTTCCCCCCAATAGACCCCAGTGTTTAGTACTCCCCTTTCTGTGTCCATGTGTTCTCATTTTTCATCACCCACCTATGAGTGAGAATATGCGGTGTTTCATTTTCTGTTCTTGTGTCAGTTTGCTGAGGATGATGTTTTCCAGATTCATCCATGTCCCTACAAACAACACGAACTCATCATTTCTGATTGCTGCATAATATTCCATGGTGTATATGTGCCACATTTTTCCAATCCAGTCTATTATCAATGGGCATTTGGGTTGATTCCAGGTCTTTGCTATTGTAAACAGTGCTGCAATGAACATTCGTGTACATGTGTCCTTATAGTAGAACGATTTATAGTCTTTTGGATATATACCCAGTAATGGGATTGCTGGGTCAAATGGAATTTCTATTTCTAAGGCCTTGAGGAATCGCCACACTGTCTTCCACAATGGTTGAACTAATTTACACTCCCACCAACAGTGTAAAAGTGTTCCTTTTTCTCCACATCCTCTCCAGCATCTGTTGTCTCCAGATTTTTTAATGATCGCCATTCTAACTGGCGTGAGATGGTATCTCAATGTGGTTTTGATTTGCATCTCTCTGATGACCAGTGACAATGAGCATTTTTTCATATGATTGTTGGCCTCATATATGTCTTCTTTCGTAAAGTATCTGTTCATATCCTTTGCCCACTTTTGAATGGGCTTGTTTGTTTTTTTCCTGTAAATCTGCTTGAGTTGTTTGTAAATTCTGGATATCAGCCCTTTGTCAGATGGGTAGACTGCGAAAATTTTTTCCCATTCTGTTGGTTGACGATCCACTCTAGTGACTGTTTCTTTTGCCGTGCAGAAGCTGTGGAGTTTCATTAGGTCCCATTTGTCTATTTTGGCTTTTGTTGCCAATGCTCTTGGTGTTTTGTTCATGAAGTCCTTGCCTACTCCTATGTCCTGGATAGTTTTGCCTAGATTTCCTTCTAGGGTTTTTATGGTGCCAGGTCTTATGTTTAAGTCTTTAATCCATCTGGAGTTAATTTTAGTGTAAGGTGTCAGGAAGGGGTCCAGTTTCTGCTTTCTGCACATGGCTAGCCAGTTTTCCCAACACCATTTGTTAAACATGGAATCCTTGCCCCATTGCTTGTTTTTGTCAGGTTTATCAAAGATTGTATAGTTGTATGTATGTTGTGTTGCCTCCGAGTCTTGGTTTTCTAATGCAGAAGCAAAATAAGTTATTACTCTTCTATTTCTGTGAGATTCTTCGTGACCTTTGCAAAATAAACATAATAATAGTAAATTTAATTGTTTCCCATTTTCAGTTTATCAAAGTTTTATATAAATATATGATTAATCAATCATGAGCTTCCTTGTGTCAGCAGTATACACCTCATCCTCAGTTTTACTGATGAGAAAATGTGACTCAAGGAGTAAAAGTAATTGTACAAAATGACTGAGCTAACACCAGAGTCAAAACAGTAATTTAAGTCACTCCAAACCAAGGGCATTTTCCTCTTCACGAAACCTCCGTGGGAAAAACTTCAAAGAAGGATAAAGAGTATAAATTACTATTGTTACTGCCCTACACTATTGGTATTATTATGCCTCATGTAGGTTTAGCTTTACTTCTTTCAGAGTGCTGCTGATGCCTGTTCCAAGGACTTCATGTCAATAAACTGTAAAATATTTCCTGCTTCTGAATGTTTTGAAATTATAAGTGCAAAACCTGCTTGAAGGGCTAGATGTTGTTTTCATTTCTCTTCTTTGTGGGTGGTCTGCTGTGATTCCCAAGACCACCACCATTGTAGAGCTGGAACACTGGTTGATGATACCCTGGGGAATTTAGAGCTGTTGTTTTGCTTTCCAAAACAAGAGCTGAGCGAGCCAAGCCTAGGTCAGCACACTCAGGCACACATACTCGCTCACACACCTGCATAACGAGATTAGCCTCCAGCCTCAATTCCACCCACTCAATCCCTTCATCTCAGTGTTCCTCTAGCCTTTCCAAAGCATCCACTCCCACCCACAGACATCGAGAGATCTAGGCATGCAGATCTCAAGATCCTAGAGACAGGCTTATAAAAGAAACTCCCAATCCAGTGATTCAGTTTTCTCAAACAGCAACCTGAGCATTCAGTCAGGAAATTGTTATCTCAGTGTGTGTCTCATCTTGAAAATGCATCTACCTTAGCATCAATTTCCTTCTTCTGTCCTGAGGCCCCTGTATGCATTAAAAGCAAAAAACAGTTCCACCACCCATAATATTATACTTCTTTCTGGCCATTTGACGTGAGTCAGGTGTATTCAGTAAATCAGATGCAGGCCTGAGATCTGCCCAATCTTTGCCCTCTAACTTTTGTATTTCAGCCTATAGCCAGTGCTGCTTTTAAAACACAGTGGTGCTTGTAATGACCTACTGAAGTTTTGAAGCGTGCCACTTTAAGGCAATTCTCTTGGTAAATAATACGGCAGGTGGATTGACGAAGAGAGCTGCATTTCAAGTGAGGAGTGAATAACCAAAGACTGGGCAGAGGCACTTCGGACATGTTGGTTTTAGGCAATGTTGACTAGAAAAGAAATGCAGTTGTATTTCCTTTATTTGTCCCAGTGAACTTTTGTTCCATCAGAACTGTTCTTTCTTTGGAATCTGGCATCTGCTGCTCAAACCACCCCCTCATGTTCAGACATGTTTATAAACTTTTCTCAGAAAGTTCTGATATTACCTCTCTGGGAAATTTTTTTCAGAAGCTTTTCCCTGTGGCCAAACTTTATGAATTCACAACCATTATTCTAGCCAGCAGGGCCTCTTTCAGACAAAGTAGTATTGGAGGCCAAATCAGTCAACCTTAACTGAGAGAGAGAGAGAGAGAGAGAGAGAGAGAGAGAGAGAGAGAGAGAGAGAGAGAGAATCTCAAAATATCAAACTAGTGCAAACTAGTGCTCATTTCAAGGATGGTCTTCTATGAAAGGTGCATATCAGGGCCACATAACCTCATCCTATGATGTGGAAATCTCCCTGGAAATAGACAGAAGAGGTGAGAAGTCAAAAAATACTAATAGGATGCTATGGGGAAAGATAAAGTTAGAAAAGATAGCAAAGAGAAAAAGAAATGAATGTTTGAAAAAGAAAGTCAGCAATAGGGATTGCATAGTACAAAGGCAAGGAAACTCATGTCTCTTAAATACCTGTTGTATCTTAGATAATCCATAAACTGCTTTAAGTATATAATCTAATCATGACTCTGTACAGAAGATGTTATGAGTGAAACTGTGTTCCTCCAAGATTCATATGTTGAAGTCCTAACCCGCAGAAGTTCAGAATGTGAGCTTTTTTGGACATGGAGTTGTTGCTGATGTAGTTAGTTAAGATGAGGTCAGACTAGACTAGGGTGGATCCAATCCAATCTGACCAGTGTTCTCATATAAAAGGGAAATGTGGATAATGAGAAAGACATACATAGAGGGAGGATACTGTAAATCGACACACGGGGAAGATAGTCATCTACAAGCCAAGGAGAATGACCTCCACCAACAGGTTCCTCCCTCACAGCCCTAAGGAAAAACCATGCTAAAACCTTGATTGTGGACTTTCAGCCCCCAAAACTGTAGGACGACAGATTTCTGTTGTTTAAGTCACTTGGTTTGTTATGAAAGCCCTAGCAAACTAAAACAGAAAGTATTATTATTGTCACTTCATAGCAGAGGAAGCCAGGACTCGCAGAAGGTACACAGGTTCATTCATAGCCAGGGAGCTGTGCCTTTCACAAAGACCTGCTCCACGACAAAGCTCAGTGCCCTTTCCTGCCATCTCTTTAAAACTTATGGCTGCAATTCAATATCCCCCCTTTTGAAAAGAACATGATAATTCTGTGGTTTTCAAACATCTTGGCTAGAGATTCCTTTGTTTACAATGTAATGAAGGCTGAGTGTGGTGGCTAGTGCCTATAGTTCCGGCAACTGAGGAGGCTGAGGAAGGATTGCTTGAGGGCAGGAGTTCGAGACTAACCTGGACAATATTGTGAGACCCCCCTCATTGGTACAACATCATTTAAAAATAAAAATTAGCCAGCTGTGGTGATGCACACCTGTAGTCCTAGCTACTTGGGAAGATCACTTGAGCCCAGGAGTTCAAGGCTGCCGTAAGTTGTGATCACACCATTGCACTTCAGCCTGGTGACTGACACTCCATCTCTGAAAAACAAACAAACAAACAAACAAACAAACAAGCAACAACCAACAATATATGTAAAAAGTTAAATTGTTAAACAGATGAAGGTAGAGATGTTCCAGCTAGAGCAGGGATAAAGCCTATAGTCTGACTGATTCACCCCTCTCCCCTAAACACACTGATGGTCTCAAGAGGCCTCTGAGAAACTTCTGGTCTTCTTCTACAGAACACTGAAAAACCACTGTATATAAAAGGAAACTAGATAGGCACTAGCATAGTACCCACCTTATGCATAACACAATGAAGCAAGAAATGGCCATTACTAAATGTTATTAAATCCACCTGATAAAAGCAAAAATTATACCCCATCCTCCAGAGTACGTAAAGGATGCAAAGCCTTAAAAACATTTTCTCTACTGTCAGGTTGATGGGTTATGGCCGAGGAGAAGGAACACGGGTTGGGAGTAAAGGTGTCCCTTCCTAGCCATGCTTTTCAGGGCAAGTTCTCCCCTCTCTGACAGTTCATTGTCTCTAAGGTCTAAGTCATCATGTCTGTCCTGTGTACGTCATAGGCTCAGTTAGCTGCCAAATGGACTAAGGGGTGTGAAAATCCCTTGAAAAATCATGAAACAAAGTCCTATAAAATGATGAAGATTATTCTCTAAGTTCTCGTGCATAAGAAAAAAATTACAGAAAGAAAGATATTTAGTTAAACCTGCTGAGAAATCAAGGGAGGGATGTTGGAGTGAAGGCTCCTGATCCCTCAGCCAAGCAGCAAAAGTCAGGCTGAGCACAGTGTCTGGAAGAATCAGCACACCGTGCAATTATGAAGTGTGATCATTAACTGCGCCATTCTGCACAGGCCTTCATCTCTGCGTTCAGCATTCTCTTTGAAGTCCATGACCTTCTATGTGTCACTGAACTGCTGAATAACTACTCTGAACTGAATCGAGCATCCCAGCCCACCCTGCTGATGTAATCAGACAAGGCTCACCCTGCACAGCCGGAGTCCCTGATCAGCATTCAGTTCAGCAATTCGAGTGGAGCACTTGGGAGCCAGTAAAGCACATAAGGCCTGCATTCAGGCATAAACCATGTCAACTTCAGGAATAAGAATGAGTAACCTGTGGTTCGTTTTTGTCCTGTTAGTCCTGTTGGAAACTTGTGGAGACTCGTTTACTTTTAATGGGGAGTTCAACTAATACTTTGCTAATAACAATAAAAGGACACTTCATTTTATAGTGAGATTTCGTAAAACTCCAGAGTACAAGAGCAGAAGGGGGACCTGGAGGTCACTAGGCCCAACCCTCTAATTTATAGATGGAAGAAGTAAAACTCAGAGAAGGATATTGACTTTTAAAAAGTTCACTCAAAGTGTTAGTGACAGAGTGGGTGTTAGAACTCAGGCCAAATATCTTATAACTTTGTGTTTTACTTACTGATTGACAAAAATGGATATATTAGCATTAAAGGAATGCTGGGGAGGTTGAAGAGATGAGATCTATTTGTTACTGACATATTTTGAAGCCTCAATAACAACAAAGTCACATAAAGTGCCTCGTCGTGTGGTTCTGTGCTACACATAGATGAAGATTACGTTAGCTAAAGATACTTGTGAAATAATATTGGAATACACATACCTGTCAGGTGGATACATATATTAGCACAGTTAAACTATTAAACAGCTTGATATTTGTGTGTATATTTTCACTGGAAATCAAACTTTGATAAAATACATGGGTATGGCCTCTAGGTTATTATAGGCATTCTATATAAGGTATATGAAAACATGTTTCCTTCTTGGCATTTATAATAGGTTCCATCGATCTCTACAGTGCTTTAAAAACATCTTTATAAAATGAATTTTTATTTTTCACATTTTGTTTCAAGAAACTGAGAAGTGAGATGACTTATTATACTCACTAGCTGCATTGCTGCACACAGATTACTTAACTAGCGTGAGCCTCAATATCTTCATCTGTAATATGGGGGTGGTAGCACTATCTACCACTAGGATTGTGATGCTAAGTGAAATGATATATGTAAAGCACTGAAATTTTCACTTCTATTATCATCATTCATAAATTCACACAGATAAGAAGCTGTAAAGCTGGGGCAAGAATATGTGGTTTCTAACTCCAGTTTCTTTGCTCTATTTTCCTTTCATTCTGCCCTTCAGTCTTTGTGAATGTTTTAAATTCTCAGTATTTTGTGGGTGTATATTTCCTCAAACAATTTCTTCTCCTCAATTTGATGCACAAATTCCTTTCCATTTCCCTTTTATTTTAAATTTGGCAACATTTTAGGAGTAATTTGATAATTGTTCAAATAATTAAATTGAGATATTTCCAGCACTGATTTTTTAGTTATAAATTAATAATCTGAGTTTTCATATTAAAATGAAAATACACTTTTAGAACACGTTACCAATATAAGAGGTGCTTTTATATCCATGATTTCATGTGAGACCCTGTGAGCTAGTCACATCCCACATTTTATAATTGAGTATCTGAGGCTCAGAAAAATTAAATGATAGAAAAATATGAAACAATCATAAGTGGCAAAGTGAAGACTGGAATCTAGTTTATGTGCTATGAACTCAAATACCTACAAAGACCAGAGAGCAAAGACCAGAGAGGAGCAAACAACAGGGAGTGACAAAACCTGTGGAAAGCAGAGAGCTCCAAAAGCGAAAATGTTGGCCCAATAGTAACTAGGTTTCCTATTATTTAAGAGAGGCCAAAAGTATTTTTATATGAAATACTCTCATTTTTAAAACATTTTAAAGTCTAAACAAAACATACTCTTGAACCACCTGTTTAAAACTTTTGATCTAAACTAATGAATTAATCTGTCTATGGCCAAGAGGCCGCATATGTCTCTTTTGACTGTCCAAACTGAATTTATTTCAGAAGAAATTATGCTCAACAAAATGTTTGTTTTCATTTTTTCCTTTGCTAAACGAAGGCAACTTTTCCTGAACTTAAAACCTAGACTCTGATGTCTATCACCCATCTCAAACTTAACATAGCTAAAATAGAATGATTGATTCCTCCCTTTCTTCTTTCTCCTTCAGAGCTCCTTCCTCCTGAGGCTTCTTCATCTCAGTAAATGTCACCACCACCCACCCTGGGGCTCAGGCCAAGATCCTAGGAGTTACTCTTGATTCTTCTCCTACCCTCACGTCCCACATCCAACACATCAGAATGACCCCTTTACAATCAAATCCTAATCCACCTGTGTCTTACCACATTACCACCGCAATTTAATCCAAGCCACTCTGAGTTCTCGCCTGCTCTATGGCAGCAACGCCATAATGGATCTCTCTGCCTTGCCTTTGTCCCCTCATAATCCGTCTTTTGTACAGCATAGTGATCACTCAAAAATGAAAACCAGATCATTATAACTCCTTTACCTTAAAACCTCAAATAACATCAGGATCCCGCCTACCTTTTCTGCTTCCACTCCCTCCTTGAAAGGCTGCATTATCCTTCCTTTGGTCTTTCAGATGCACCAGGCTCCTTTCTCTGCTAAAGACTTTGCAATTTCTATTTCTTCTTCTGGAATACACTGCTACCCTAGATTGTTGAGGGATGATATGGCATAAGAGAGCGGGTTCTAGAGCTAGGCTCTTTAGTTCAAATCCAAGCTCCATCATACCTGGGGAGTGGTCTACTGTTTCTGTGCTTCAGTTTTCTCATCTGTAATATGGAAACAATAAATAATAGTAACTCCGTAATAGAGTTGCAGGAAAGCTTAAATTAGTTAATAAAAGAAAATGTGGCCCATATGCACCATGGAATACTATGCAGCCATAAAAAAGGAGGAGTTCATGTCCTTTGCAGGAACATGGATGAAGCTGGAAACCATCATTCTCAGCAAACTAACACAGGAACAGAAAACCAAGCACCACATATTCTCATTCATAAGTGGGAGTTGAACAATGAGAACACATGGACACAGGGAGGGGAACATCACACACAGTGACCTGTCAGGGGGTGGGAGAGCTAGGGGAGGGATAGCAGGGGGTGGGGAGATAAGAGAGGGATAGCATTAGAAGAAATACCTAATGTAGATGACGGGTTGATGGATGCAGCAAACCACCATGGCATGTGTATACCTGTGCAACAAAACTGCACGTTCTGCACATGTACCCGAGAACTTAAAGTATAATAAGTAAAAAAAATTTTTTAAACAATGTCTTTCAGAAGCATAGATTCTTAATTTCAATGGGAAAAAAAGTAGAGAGCCCACAAGACTGGCACACAGTAATTAGTTAGGATCTTCTGGTGTTTCCATGTATTACTGATTCTCTCTTCTTCAGATCTCAATTAAAATATCATCTAAAATACTAAGAGTAGCCAGAGAGAAAGGACAGGTTACCCACAAAGACAAGCCTATCAGACTCACAGCAGATCTCTCAGCAGAAATTCTACAAGCCAGAAGAGAGTGGGGGCCAATATTAAACATCCTCAAAGAAAAGAACTTTCAACCCAGAATTTCATATCCAGCCAAACTAAGGTTCACAAGTAAAGGAAAAATGAAATGTTTTGTGAACAAGCAAGTACTCAGAGATTTCATTACCACCAGGCCTGCTTTACAAGAGCTTCTGAAAGAAGCATTACACATAGAAAGGAACAACCAGTATTAGCCTTTCTAAAAATATACCAAAAAGTAAAGAGCATCAGCATAATGAAGAATTTACATTAACTAATGGGCAAAATAGTCAGCTAACATTAAATGGCAGTAATCCTAAATTTATATTGACTAAATCCCCCAGTCAAAAGATACAACCAAAACCCATCGGTATGTTGCATCCAGACCCATCTTACATGCAAGGATACATAAAGAGTCAAAACAAAGGGATGGAGAAAGATTTGTCAACCAAATGGAGAGCAAAAATAAATAAATAAATAAAAAGCACAGGTTGCAATTCTTGCCTCTGATGGAATGGATTTTAAAGCAACAAAGATCAAAAGAGGACATAATGGTAAAAGGATCAACGCAACAAGAAGAGCTGACGATCCTGGATGTGTACGCACCCAATACAGGATACATAAGACTTGTAAAGAGACTTGGACTCCCACACAGTAGTAGTGGGAGATTTCAACATCAATATTAGATAGATCAACAAGACAGAAAATTAATAAGGATATCCTGGACTTGAACTCAGATCCGGAACAAGTAAACTTAATAAACATTTATAGAACTCTCCACTTAAAACACACAAGATGTGCACTCTTATCAGTACCACATCACACCTACTCACAGGTTTAAATGAAATATTGGTTGGCCATTATTAAGCATGATTGATGGTATAAGGGAGGTTTTTAATACCCATTTTTAGACTGCATTCTAGCCTGGGCAACTAAACAACACTCCTGTTCTCTCTCCCTCCTCCTCTTCCTCTTTTTTCCTATTCTTCATTCTCCTTCCTTCCTTCCTTCCTTCCTTCCTTCCTTCCTTCCTTCCTTCCTTCCTTCCTTCCTTTCTTTTTTCCTTTCTTTCTCTCTCTTTCTTTTATTCCTTTTTTTAAAATATAAAAAAAATCATCGTCTTAAATTAACCTTACTGACCACCCCTTAAAATAGCCTCTCTCAGGCTCTTTTGAATTTCTCCAGTTATGTAAAAATAGCACTTCTTAGTAGCTAACGTGTTTACTTACATATATACACATTTACAGACCATCTCTCCCCATTATAAAGTAAACTCCAAAAGGAAAGGGATTCTATTTGATCGCCACCTGAAACACTGACTGTAAAATGCTCCCATGCTGACAAGAGTGCCTGACAAACAGTGAGTAGCCAATAAAGACGTGTTTTGCAAATCCCTCACACAGAGCTGACACACAGGAGGTGCTTAGTGACTGTTTGCTCGAATATGTAACATCAAGTCTTTTATAGCTTGCTTTCCCACTTCCCAAGGAAGCGTCTATATACCTTGAGAACTTGATAGCAACCTGTTCTTCATTCCCTGATGAAGCACAATGGTCCTGTTAGAATGGTATCCTTCTTTACATCATTGTCTACAATAAAACGAAGTGGTTTTTTTTTTTTTTTTAATTTCAGATATGATTGTACCCTGAGTTTTTTCTACTCTGAAGAATTTTATATAAGAAATGATGCAAAAACATATAAACACTATAATGGACTTCAGGGACTGGGGTGGAGGAAAGAATGGGAGGGGAATGAGGGATAAAATGTTACATACCTCACAGTGTGCAATGCTCACGTGACAGGTGCACTGAAATCCCAGAAATCACCACTAAATAACTTATTTATGTAACCAATAACCACCTGTACTCCAAAAACTATTGAATAAATATTTTTAAAAGAAATTTATCAGGCTTGCTTACTTTTGGCTATAGGATTCTAGTCCTTGAAAAACATCAAAAAAAAAGGTAAAATATTCATTATTGAAATATTAGCAATAAAAAATATTTGCAAAACAACTTCTTTGTGCACTTTTACCATCACCCAGAGATGTCCTAAATCACACTTGGGGGCAATATTTTGCTGTCAGAATTGGCAGGTGCTGTTATTGTTGAGTGAGGATATGGCATAAGAGGGCAGGCTCTGGAGCTAGGGTTCCTAGTCCAGGTTCCAGCTTTGGTACACCAGCTGAGTGGTCTAGTGTCTCTGTACGTCAGTTCTCTCATCTGTAATATGAGCTAATAAAATTGTGGATAAAGACAATCAGCACAGGCTTACTGCAAGAACAACCTTCTTCTAACCCCTCATTTGGTATAGGAGGCAGCTGAGGCCTAGAGAGGGGATGACTCAGAGCCAGGACCAGACTCATGCGGTTTGATTTCCACTGCAGAGGTTTCTCCACTACATAATCTGACTCCATATATTCACTTTATTTTTTTCTTACTATCCTACTTTTTCACACTATTTTTTCTTACTATCCTATTATTTCACACTATTTTTTACTGGCCTGTAATCCCAGCACTTTGGGAGGCCGAGGCGGGTGGATCACGAGGTCAAGAGATCAAGACCATCCTGGTCAACATGGTGAAACCCCATCTTTACTAAAAATACAAAAAATTAGCTGGGCATGGTGGCACGTGCCTGTAATCCCAGCTACTCAGGAGGCTGAGGCAGGACAATTGCCTGAACCCAGGAGGTGGAAGTTGCGGTGAACCGAGATCATGCCATTGCACTCCAGCCTGGGTAACAAGAGCAAAACTCTGTCTCAAAAATAAATAAATAAATAATAAATAAATAAAATAAAATAAAAATTTCAAGCAAAAAGAAAAAAGAAAACAATGTGACAAGCACTTACAATCATAATTTAGATTGAACAATTGTCAGTACTTTGCCATATTTGCATAATCTACTTTTTGACTAAAGCAGTTTGAAGTAAATTACAGGTATCAGTGTGTTTTGTCCTTGTTATGCAATTTTTAAATGAAGATATTTTCCTTATGTAACCACAATATTGTTATCACACCTAAAAATATAAAATGGATCCTTAATATCATCTAATACCTAAACTGTGTTCAAATTCTATCACAGCAATTATTTCCTTTAAGGCTAGTTCTTTCACCTGGGATCTAATCAAGGCCCATATATTGCCTGTGATTGGTATAGCTCTTAAATCTCTGTTAATTTAAAACATTCTCCCTTTTAATGCCATAACATATTATTTAATTTCATGTATTATTTTGTTTTCATCATAGTGACTTGAAAAAAGTCAAATTATTCTATAAAATGTTCACCTTATAGATTATTCTGAATCCTTGCTTATGGGTGCTTATTTTTTTTTCTCTATCTTCTATATTTCCTGTGAACTGGAAGTTAGACCTAAAGGCCTGATTACGTTAACATCAAAGTTCCTCTATTTGTGACGATAGACATTTGCAGCCATTTCTCTATTATGTTAATGATTAATTAAAGACAGCCCTGAAAATTAGTTGAATTTTGAGTAAGTTTCAAGAGATAGTTGTGAGAATAAAGGAAAGACCAGCACGTGGGGTGTGAATGAGGAGAATATCCCCAGTTACACAATTGTACTCCAGAATCTGGTATTTATCTGTGTTCCTCAGAACTAGTTGGCTCAGGACCCCCAGAACTTGAATGCATTTAAGAGACCCAAAAAGAGTATAAAATTTGAACCAGAATATTAATTTTTTAAGTGTATAATGAGGAATATAGACATTAAACCAACTGGACTTCTAGAATTGGTAAGACTAACGCATTTTCTTCCATAGGCCAGTGTTTTCCAAACTTAGTTGCGTATTAGAATCATCTGGGAATCAGAAACCACCACTCTCAGTGATTCTGGCTTAATTGCTCTGGATGGGAACTGGGCATTGGTATTTTTTTAAAGCTTCTTCAGTGGTTCAAATACATTACCAGAGCTGAGAAACATTGCTATAGGTAAGTATACACCAGAAGCCAATTTGTTTTCAGAAATTTGCTTTGGAAACATGAAACTAATTAATGATATAAACAAAGAAAGTCTGAGGAGTCCATACCAGTCAGTGGTATTCAAATATCTGTGAACACGTGAATCACTAGGGTATGTTTGTTTACTTAAAAAATAAAAGTAGACCCTGGATCACTGTTTTCCACTACACTCTTATCTTCTTCAACCACTTAGAAATTTTGACCAAGAAGTTCCAGGGTGCACCCTTAGATGTTACTTTAATATACAACAATGGTGATTCTGGTATAGATAATCCCTGGGTCTCTACACTAAGCAATACTAATTTATATTCTCTGGGATACACTTGCCTGAGAAATAGATAAGACCAATGTTATTCTCAAACTGTAGTTGCATCAGAACAGCTGTAAGACTTGTGAAAGCACAGATTGCTAAATCCCTCCCTATTCAGTTTTTGATTCAGGAAGTTTGAGGTGGTGCCCCATGCTTTGCATTTGTCCAAGGGAGATTTTGCCTCCCAGGGGATATTTGACAGTATCTGGAGACATTTTTAGTTGTCACCTCTATGGTGTGGGGTTGGTACTGGCATCTGGCGGACAGAGGTCCAAGCATGTTGTTAAATATCCTCAGTTAGGACCAACATTACCACATTAAGCAAATGAAAACACAGGACACACAGAAATTTAAATTTCAGATAAGCAATAACTGATTTTTTTCATATAAATATGTCCCAAATATCGCATGTGTGTTAGGCAATATTCCTATAAAGGAAGATCTGAGACTGGATAATTTTTAAAGAAAAGTGGTGTGTTTTGGCTCATGTTTCTGCAGACTGTTCAGGAAGCATGGTGCTGGTATCTGCTTCTGCTGAGGGTCTCAGAAAGCTTTCAAACACAGTGGAAGGTGAAGACCATCACATGGTGAGATAGGGAGCAAGACAAGACTGGGGAGGTTCCACCTTTTAAACAATCAGATTTCACATGAACTCAGAGCAGGAACTCACTGCTTACTTGGAGGAGGGCACCAAGACATTCACTAAGGATTTTTCTTTCCTCATGACCCAAAAACCCCTACCACTAGGCCTCATCTTCAAACTGGGGATTACATTTGATTTTATTTTTGATTATTATTATTACCGTTATTATTAATTTAGGCAGAGTCTCACTCCATCACCCAGGCTGGAGTGTAGTGGTGTAATCTCAGCTCACTGCAACCTCCGCCTCCTGGGTTCAAGTTATTCTCCAGCCTCAGCCTCCCAAGTATTTGGCGGTTACAGATGTGTGCCATGATGCCCAGCTAAGTTTTTTGAATTTTGTTTGTTTCTTTCTTTTAGTAGAGACAGGGTTCACCATCTTGGTCAAGGTGGTCTTCAACTCCTGACCTCAAATGATCTGCCCACTTCGGCTTCTCAAAGTGCTCTAGCAGGCGTGAGCCACAGTACCCAGCCAAGGATTACATTTTAACATGAGATTTGGGAATGACACACAATTGATCATATCTGAGACCCTCAACAGAAGCAGATACCAGCACCATGATACTATATTTATGCTAAAGAAAAATATTCATTTTTTATCTGAAATTTAAATTTAGCTGGTGTGACAGGTGTTAATTTGATTGAATTGAAGGAAGAATTATTAATCCTGGGTGTGTCTGTAAGGGTGTTGTTAAAAGAGATTAACATTTGAATCAGTAGGCTGGGGAAGGCAGATCTACCTTTAATCGGGTGGGCACAATCCAATCAGCTGCCAACAAATGTAAAGCAGACAGAAAAACGAGGAAAGGAGAGACTGAGGTAGCCTCCTGGCTTACATCATTCTCCCATGCTGGATGCTTCCTGCCCTTGAACATTAGACTACAAGTTCTTCACTTTTGGGACTCAGACTGGCTCTCCTTGCTCCTCAGCTTGCAGACAGCCTATTGTGGGACCTTGTGATCATATAAGTTAATAATAAACTCACTTTATATATATATATATATAGAATGGGCTATATGTGATAATATATATATGTTTTATATCATACATATCATATTATATATCTTATATATCATATATAGATAGATAGATAGATCCTATTAGTTCTGTCCCTCTAGAGAACCCTAATATAGATTTTGGTACCAGGAGTGGTTCTAGAGGCACAGGATATTAAGGATGGAGTTCTTTCATTGGTTTTGGGGTTTCTGGAGTTGGCTGCTTAACAAGATTAGACCCCAAAATGCTAAGGACTGTATTTCTAATAGTATAGAAAACACTGAAGTTCTTGGCGTGAACTGTTTAGAGAGTTATGTAAAATAAATGCACTGGACACTCCCGATTCACCATTTGTGAGAAGTAAGGAGTTTAGTGACTGTATATAATATCTTTGACCATCTGTGGAGATCCAAGGAACATAATGAAGTTGGTTGGTTACTCCTAAGTTCAGTGGACAAAGTGATGAAAGAAAATGATGACTTAGAATTCTGTCTCCCAGCTTCAGAAGCAGATACTGAGCCTCACTTCTATAAGACTCCCTGAGTGAGAGTCTTACCTCCCGTAGAGAAAGAGCTGAAATGGTGGAAAAGCAGACACAAGCTCATATTATGCAAGGGGCTGACCTGCAACAAAAGATGCATGCACAGTCTCACCAGGTGTTTACTGTTAAAGTGAGAGCATTGACTGGAAAATAATGGGGCCCTGAAACTTGGAATGCGATTGTGTGGAAAGACCCTGACGGAGCTGGGAACAGTAAAATTGTAAATTTCGATGAACCTTTTTAGCCAGAAGGAACAGCTTCCCCATCTCCAGCAGTGGCAACATCCCATCCCCTACCCATGCTGCCATAAGCCTTTTCTATCTTTATCTGAGGAGATAAACCCTGTGCTGCTTGAGGCAACAGTGATGTCCTCCCCCGAGGCAGTTACCAGGAAAAATAATGTTGATTCTCCTCAGGAGCCACTTCTAACACATCTGTTTGCCTCCGGACCCATAAATAGACTAACGTCCTGACAGGCCCCCAGTGGTGAGGTTCAGAGTGTGACCATGAAGAGGTGTGCAACACTTAAAAAGAACTGTTTGAGTTCCCTAATAAAAACAGAAATCTGGAGACCAGGCATGAGAATGGATATTAAGGGTATGGGATAATGGTGGAAGGAACGTAAGAGTTGGAACACGCTGAATTTATTGATTTGGGCCCACTAAGTAGGAACTCTGCATTTAACATCACAGCTTGGGGAGTTTAAAGAGGTTCTAATAGTTTATTTGCTTGGTTAGCTCAAATATGGATTAAAAGATGGCCCGCTGTGTGCAAGTTGAAAATGCCTATCTCCCTTGGTTTAATGTAGAGGAAGGGATTCAAAAGCTTAGGGACACTGGAATGGTGGAGTGGATTAGTCACTTTAGATCTACTCATTCCAGCTGGGAGGGTCCAGAAGATATACCCTTAACCAATGCCTTGCAAAAATAGATTTGTGAGGGCAGCACTTGCGTCTTTGATGAGCACTGTAATCACTCTTCTTTGTATGTCAGATCTAAAGTGATCACAGTCACTCAACTAAAAATTTAAATACAATGAGAATAATGGGATCCTGAGGTGGCAGGGACCAAGTGGCAGCACTCAACCATCAAAGGCAAGGTGGGTGTAGCTACCATAATAGACAGCATAGGCAAAGCAGCAATCAGAATAGTCTGACTTGTGTAGAGCTCTAGCATTGGCTAATTAATCACCATGTTCCTAGAGGTGAAATTGATAGGAAGCCTACTGCATTCCTACTTAATTTATACAAGCAGAAATCTTCTAGGTCAAATGGACAAAGGATTAACTATATAAACAGAATCACAGCCCCTCAATCGATTTCCAGACTTGAACCAGTGTACAGACCCAGAACCCATTGAATGAAGAGAAGAACAGGTCCTCTTGAGGGAAGACACCACTACACTACCAACAATTTTTGCAGTGAATCATTCTCTCATCCTTCCCCAAGGAGACTTCCGGCCTTTTACCAGAGTAACTGTGCACTGGGGAAAGGGAAATGATCAGACATTTCAGAGACTGCAAGACACTGGCTCTGAGCTGATGTTTATTCCAGGGGACCCAAAATGTCATTGTGGTTTCCCAGTTAAAGTAGGAGCTTATGGAGGTCAGGTAACTAATGGAGTTTTAGCTCAGGTCCAACTTACAGTGGGTCCAGTCGGTCCCTAGATTCATCCTGTCGTAATTTCTCCAGTGTCAGAAGGCATAATTGGCATACTTAGTAGCTAGCAGAACCCCCACGCTGGCTCTCTGACTGGTAGGGAAAGGCCAAATGGAAGCCATTAGAGCTGCCTCTACTTAGAAAAAGAGTACATTGAAAGCAATATTGCATCCCTGGAGAGATTGCAGAGATTAGTGCCACCATCAAGGACTTGAAAGATGCAAGGGTGGTGATTCAAATCACATCCCCATTCAAGTGGTCTATCGGCCTGTGCAGAAGATAGATGGATCTTTGAGAATGACAACATATTATTGTGAGCTTAACCAACTGGTGACTCCAATTGCAGCTCCTGTACCAAATGTGGTTTCATTGCTTGAGCAAATTAGCGCATGTGCTGGTACCTGGTATGCAGCCATTGACTTGGCAAATGGCGTTTTCTCCATTCCTGTCCATAAAGTCCATCAGAAGCAATTTGCCTCCAGCTAGCAAGGCCAGCAATATATGTTGACTGTGCTACCTCATTGGCTTATCAACTCTCGAGTTTTGCGCATGACCCTGTTTGGAGAGAACTTGATTGCTTTTTGCTTTCACAAGATATCACACTGATCCGTTACATTGATGACATTATGCTGACTGGATTCAGTGAGCAAGAAGTAGCAAACACATTGAAGTTATTTGTGAGACATCTGGTGCCAGAGAATGGGAAACAAATCTGACAAAAATTCAGGGACCTTCTACCTCAGTAAAATTTCTTGGGGTTCAGTGGTGTGGGGCCTGTCAAGATAATCCTTCTAAGGAGAAGAATAAGTTGCTGCATTTGGCCCCTCACACAACCAATAAAGAGGCACAACACCTAGTGGGCCTGTTTGCATTTTGGAGGGAACACATTCCTCATTTGAGTGTGTTACTCCAGCCCATTTATTGAGTGACCCGAAGGCTGCCAGTTTTGAGTGTGCTCTGGAACAGGAGTAGGCTCTGCAATAGGTCCAGGCTGCTGTGCAAACCGCTCTGGCAGTTGGACCATGTGACCCAGCAGATCCATTGGTGCCAGAAGTGTCAGTGGCAGAGAGGGATGCTGTTTGGAGCCTTTGGCGGCCCCCATATGTAAATCACAGAGGAGACCTCTAGGATTTAGGAGCAAGGCCCTGCCATCTTCTGCAGATAACTACCCTGCTTTTGAGAGACAGCTCTTGGCCTCTTACTGGGCTTTGGTGGAAACCTATCATCTGACTATGGGTCATCAAGTCACCTTGTGACCTGAACTGCCTTTCATGAACTAGGTGCTTTCTGACCCATCTAGCCATAAAGTGGGTTGTGCACAGCAGCATTCCATCATCAAATGGAAGAAGTATATATGCAATCAGTCTCAAGCAGGTCCTGAAGCCACAAGTAAGTTATAGGAGGAAGAGGCTCAAATGCCCATGGTCTCTACTCTGGTCACTCTGCCTTCTCTTCCTCAGCCTGCACCAATGGCCTCATGGGGAGTTCCCTATGATCCGTTGACAGAGGAACAGAAGACTAGGGCCTGGTTCACAGATGGCTTTGCATAATATACAGGCACCATCTGAAAGTGGACAGCCCCTTTCTAGGACATTCCTGAAGAACTGTGGTAAAGGGAAATATTCCCAGTGGGAAGAACGTGGAGCAGTGCACCTACTTGTGCACTTTACATGGAAGAAGAAATGGCCAGATGTGCGATTATATACTGATTCATGCACTGTGGCCAATGGTTTGGTTGGATGGTCAAAGACTTGGAAGAAGCATAATAGGAAAATTGGTGACAAAGAATTTTTGGGTAGAGGTATGTAGATAGACCTTTCTGTGTGGTCAAAAACTGTGAAGATCTTTGTATTCCATGTGAGTGCTCACCAACAGGTGACCTCAGCAGAGGAAGATTTGAATAATCATGTGTCTAGGATGACCTGTTCTGTGGACACCATTCAGCCTCTTTCCCAGCCTCCCCTCCCAATGGGCCTATGACCAAAGTGGTCACTGTGGCAGGGATGTAGGTTACACGTGTGCTCAGCAACATGAACTTCCACTTACCAAGGCTGACCTGCATTGAGATTCACTTGGGGTGGTTGGCAAAGATATTACAGAAAATATTAAAGATATATTAGGGAGAGTTAGAGATTATTCTCAAACCTTTGGGAAGGCCAAAAGGTTTTATTGGGGCAGGCCAAAGGCAGTCAGCCTGCCCATTAAGTTAGAGAGAGATAGAGATGATCAAAGACCTTACCCCACACCCATTTGTCTCCCCTCTAACTGTTTACTCATGTTAATTTTGTACTGGGTGGCCTCCGGGGAAGATCAAAGGGGAATTACCTGGTAATAGCATTTACTCTGGGCCTGAAACCTAAAGCTTTCAAACCATTCTCTTAACCATGTTAATTAGCCCTAAGTGTGTTAACCTAGAACTGTTATGAATAAAACAGTTATGTTAACTTATTCTGTTATGAATAAAAGTGTAGACAGACAGAGTGTCTGGGTCAATTGGTTGCATATTGCTCTCTGAAAGCAGCTGATGGCCAGCCCTAGCCCACTGGAAACACTGTAATGCTGTGAGAGTGGATTCATTCATCTATTGTTGAGTCAGGGTCTGCAGGTCACACTTCTGCGGCGGCCGGACCCACATCTCAGATGGTAACTCCAATGTGATCAAGGGCACAGACCTGGCTATGGCCAGTGCTGAGTGTCCAGTTTGCCAGCAGAAGCAGAGACCAACACTGAGCCCTCAATATAACACCATTCCTCAGGGTGATCAGCCAGTTACATGGTGGCAGGTTGATTATACTGGATCTTTTCCATCATGGAAAAGGCAGAGGTTTGTCCTCACTGGAATAGACACTTACTCTGAAAATGGGTTTGCCTATCCTGCATGTCAATGCTTCTGCCAAGACTACCATTGTGGACTCACAGAATGCCTTATCCACCATCGTGGTATTCCACACAGCATTTCCTCTGATCACGGTACTCATTTTATGGCTAAAAGGCATGGCAGTGGGCTCATCATGCTCATGGAATTCAACTGTCTTACCATAATTCCCATTATCCTGAAGCAGCTGGATTGATGGAATGGTGGAATGGCCTTTGAAGTTATAATTACACTGCCAACTAGGTGACAGTAGTTTGCAAGGCTCGGATAATGTTCTCCAGAAAGCCATGTATGCTCTGAATCAGGGTATGATATATGATACTGTTTGTCTCATAGCCAGGACTCACAGGTCCAGAAATCAAGGGGTGGAAGTGAAAGCAGCACCACTCATCATCACCCCTAGTGATCCACTAGCAAAATTTTTGCTTCCTGATCTCACAACATTACCTTATGCTGGCCTAAAGGTGTTAGTTCCAGAGGGAGGAATGCTGCCATCAGGAGACACAATGACAATCCCATTAAACTAGAAGTTAAGATTGCCACCTGGACACCTTGGGCTCCTCCAACCTTTAAGTCAACAGGCTGAGGGAGTTGCAGTGTTGGCTCAGGTGTTTGATGCAGACTATCAAGATACAATCAGTCTACTACTCCACACTGGAGGTAAAAAAGAGTATGCATGGAATACAGGAGATCTGTTAGGGTGACTTTGAGTATTACCATGCCCTGTGAGTAAAGTCAATGGGAAACTACAACAGCCCAATCCAGGCAGGACTACAAATGGCCCAGGCCCCTCAGGAATGAAGGTTTGTGTCACTGCAAGAAGGAAGAAACCATGACCTGCTGAGATGCTTGCTGAAGGCAAAGGGAATATAGAATGGGTAGTAGAAGAAAGTAGTCATCAATACCAGCTATGACCACATGACTAGCAGCAGAAATGGAGACTGTAATTATCATGAGTATTTCCTCCTCCTTTTGCTAAAAATATGTTTGTGCATGTATATGCTTGTACTAAGAAAATATTTTATTTCCTTTTATTTTATCATGTGACATAAAATTTATTGACTTTTATCAACATTTAAGTGTTGTTAACTTTATGTGATAGTATTTGGGTTGGGGATTGGTGTGTTTCCAGTTGTGCAAAGGATAGTTGTACTCTTAGGTGTAATTATTACCTTATTAGTTGCTTTATTTGAAGGTTATGTATAATCTCAAGTTGACAAGTGGTGGACTCGTGATGGTTAATACTGAGTGTCAACTTGATTGGACTGAAGGATACAAAGCATTGATCCTGTGTGTTGCCAAAAGAGATTAACATTTGAGTCAGTAGGTTGGGGAAGGCAAATCAACCCTTAATTTGGCAAGCACAATCTAATCAGCTGCCATCAAATATAAAGCAGGTAGAAAAACGTGAAAAGGCTAGACTGACTTAACCTCCCAGCCTACATCTTTCTCCCATGCTGGATGCTTCCTGCCCTTGAACTTCAGACTTCAAGTTCTTTAGTTTTGGGACTCAGACTGGCTCTCCTTTTTCCTCAGCTTTCTCTAGAGGGACAGAGCTAATAGAACACACACACACACATGCACACACACATATATATGTACACACACACATATACACACACACACACACACACACACGCATCCCATTAGTTCTGTCCCTCTAGAGAACCCTGACTAATACAGCTAGGATCCCATATTTTATCTGATCATTCTATCAGGACGGCTTCCCAGCGTAAAGAATTATCTGGTCCAAAATGCAACTATGCCAAGGTTGAGAAATCAACCCCCAGTACCAGATGCGGTTGGTCCCTGTAATATATTTTGACAGCTACTTGAATAACACTATGGCTAGAGCATTGGTATTCAGCCTAAGCTGCATATGGAATCACTTGAAGTCTGAGTTCCACCCTGATCTTGGTTTTGGCTGGGACACTGAGATATTTAAAGGGTATCATGTGAACTTAATGTGCAGCTGTTCCTGAGAAATTCTCAGTGAGAACCACTGAGTTAGAGCTTGCTTACCTCATATGATGCTTGGATTAACATAGAAAACTTTTCTTTTGGGTCTTTCAATAGAGAGATATCTCTATCTCTATCTTTATAGATATATCTAACAATGGAAGATTATATTTGTATATACACACATATATAAACAGCCATATATATGTACACACACACACACACACACACACACATATACACACATAAATAGCTTATTTTTTTGTCCATCTGGAGAGCCCTGGTTAATATAAGAACTGTAAGAAAAATGTTAAAATGTACAGGCTCACCAGATATGTACAGTTACACATTAGAAAGCTCCTGGAAAGTCAGATCATCACAGCAGTTGGGAGACAGGATTAGATTGAAGCTCCAACTCAAACAAACAGAGCAATGTGTGGAGTCTCTCACTGTGAATTTTAGCTCCAGATAGACTGCAAGAACAAACCTGCAATCTTGAGAGGACCCTCAGGCCATCTCAAGGAAGCAAACTGCTCCTGCAGGACCCGGAGTCACTCCAAATTCTCCAAGTGTTGCAACTGCAGTAGTGGGAAAGGAAAAGCCTCTCCTGAACACACACACCCTAGAGAAACTGAAGGTGTGTATGGGAGAAGTTCCAACCTTACCTGGAACTGAGTCAATTTAGAGAGCTGAGTGAAATACAGGGAAGGAAAAATAGACGATGCTGCAGAAAGGCATTGAGAGCTCTCTGGGTCCCCAAGCAGACCATTCCTGCTTGGCACCACAGGGATCCATTGGGAGGGCAGCCAGACATATGAAGGAAAACACCACAGGGAGAAGGAAACCTCAAGCTGAAATCTATAAGAATTTGAATGGGGCAAGAAGCCTCCTGGTCAGAATTTAGGGGAGGGCACTAATCTGGTATGCAAAATCCACAAGCAGAAGAAGAACCAAGCCCCTTTTTATAGCTTGGAGGTGGGTAGCCTGGGGCAAGTTCTCAAGCCTGTCTCCCCACTGTCTGGAAACACACTCAGGGGTGTTGGGGGGCATGGTGGGAGTAAGACTGTCCCTTCAGTTTTCATGGGAGCTGGTTGAAGCCCGTGACTGCTGGCTTTTTTCCACTTCCCTGACAACCTGCATGACTCATCAAAGGCAGCCATAGTCCTCCTAGGTACTCAACTCCAGCGACCTGGGATCCTCACCCCCATCCCCCACAGCAGCCACAGCAAGACCCACCCAAGGAGAATCTGAGCTCAGACATGCATGACATGCATAGTGTCTGCCCCTACCAGATGGTCCTTCCCTGCCACTCTGGTAGCTGAAGACAAAGGGCATGTAATAACAGAAGTTCTAGGGTCTCACTCACTGCTTGTTTGTCTCCATACTACCACAGCTAAAGCTCTCTGGAAAGTGCCCCCTCCCAGCAGGAGGCCAACCAGCACAAAAATAGAACATTAAACCACCAAAACTAAGAGCCTCACTGAGTCCATTGCATCCTCCTGCCATCTCCATTGGAACAGGCACTGGTATCCACAGCTGAGAGACCCGTAGATCGGTCACATCATAGGACTCTGCAGACAACCCCCAGTACCAGTGCGAATCCAGGTATAGTTGCTGGGTGGCTAGACCCAGAAGAGAGACAACAATTAATGCAGCTTGGATCATAAAAAAGCCATATCCATAGGAAAAGAGGGCGAGTACTACATCAAGGAAATACCCCCGGAACAAACCCAAGACCTTGCTTTTGACCTCTACCCAAATGAGAATAAGAAGAACAACAACAACAACAAAAACCATAAAACCAACCCTGGTATTATGACAAAATAAGACTCTTTAACACCCCAAAAATATCACATTAGTTTACCAGCAATGAATCCGAACCAAGAAGAAATCCCTGATTTACCTGGAAAAGAATTCAGGAGATTGGTTATTATGCTAATCAGGGAGGCACCAGAGAAAGGCAAGGCCTAGTGAAAGAAAATGCAAAAAATGTTACAAGAAGTGGAGAGAGAAATATCAAGAAAATATATTGCTTAAAGTATCAGTAATATAATTGAACAAGAAGAAGAAATAAATTCAGAGCTCAAAAACAAGATCTGTGAATTAACCCAATTCAACAATGACAAAGAAGAGAAAATATTAAAAATATGAACAAAGCCTCCAAGAAGTCTAGGATCATGTTAAACAATCAAACCTAAGAATAACTGGTGTTCCTAAGGAAGAAGAGGATTCTATGGTTGGAAAATATATTTAGGGGAATAATCAAGTAAAACCTGTCCAGCCTTGTATACATCCAAATACAAGAAGCACAACAAAAACCTGCAAAATTTCTCTCAAAAAGATAATCACCTAGGTATATTGTCATCAGGTTATTTAAAGTTAAGACAAAGGAAAGAATCTTAAGAATTGTGAGACAGAAGAACCAGGTAAATTAAGAAGGAAAATCTATCAGATTAACAGCAGATTTCTCATAAGAAACCCTACAAGCTAGAAGGGATTGGGGCCCTATGTTAAGCCTCCTCAAACAAAACAATTATCAGCCATGAATTTCGTACCCGGTGAAACTAAGCATCATGTATGAAGGAAAGAGAGTCTTTTTCAGACAAACAAATGCTGAGATAATTTACCCCTACCAAACCACCACTAAAAGAACTTCTAAAAGGAGCTCTAAATCTTGAAACAAATCCTGAAAACACATCAAAACAGAACCTCTTTAAACCATAAATCCTACAGGCCCTATAAAACAAAAATACGAGTTAAAAAACAAAAACAAAAAACCAGAGTACACAGGTAACAAACAGCATGATGAATGCAATGGTACCTCACATCTCAATACTAACACTGAATGTAAATGACCTAAATGCTCATCTTAAAAGATACATAATTGCAGAATGGATAGGAACTCTCCAACCAACTATCTGCTTTCTTCACAGACTCACCTAACACATAAGGACTCAAATAAACTTAAAGTAAAGGAGTGGAAAGAGGCATTTCATGCAAATGGACACCAAAAATGAGCAGAGGTTTTTTCTTATATCAGAAAAAACAGACTTTAAAGCAACAGTAGTTTAAAAAAACAAAGAGGGAAATTATAAAATGGTAAAAGGACATGTCCAGCAGGAAAAGATTACAATCCTAAATACATATGCACCTAACAAAGGAGCTCCCAAATTTATAAAACAATTACTAATAGACCTGAGACATGAGAGAAGCAGCAACACCATAATAGTGGGGGACTTCAATATTCCACTGACAGCACTAGGCAGGTCATCAAGACAGAAAAGCAACAAGGAAACAATGGATTTAAACTATAACTTGGAACAAATGGCTGGGCTCAAGCCTGTAATCCCAGCACTTTGGGAGGCCGAGGCGGGTGGATCACGAGGTCAAATGATCGAGACCATCCTGGTAAACATGGTGAAACCCCGTCTCCACTACAAATACAAAAAATTAGCTGGGCATGGTGGTGCATACCTGTAATCCCAGCTACTCAGGAGGCTGAGGCAGGAGAATTGCCTGAACCCAGCAGGCGGAGGTTGCGGTGAGCCGAGATCGCGCCATTGCACTCCAGCCTGGGTAACAAGAGCGAAACTCCATCTCAAAAACAAAACAAAACAAACAAACAAACAAAAATAATAATAATAAACTTGGAACAAATGGACTTAACAGATACATACAGAACATTTCATCCAAATACCACAGAATACACATTCTATTCAACAGCACATGAAACTTCCTCCAAGATAGGCCATAAAATGAGCCTCAATAAATTTAATAAAATCAAAATTATATCAAGCACTCACATATTACACTGGAATAAAACTAGAAATCAGTTTAAAAAAAAAAACCTTCAAAAATCATGCAAATACCTGGAAATTAAGTAACTGCTCCTGAATGAGCATTGGATCAAAAATGAAATCAAGATGGAAATTTAAAAATTCCTCAAACTGAATGGCAATAATAACACAGCCCATCAAAACTCCTTGGATACAGCAAAGGCAGTGCTACGAGGAAAGTTCACAGCTCTAAATGGCCATATAAAAAAGACTGAACTGTCATTCTAAGGTAGCACCTCAAGGAACTCCAGAAACAAGAACAAAGCAAACCCAAACCCAGCAGAAGAAAATGAATAACAAAAATTAGAGCAGAACTAAATGAAAATGAAGCAACAAACAAACAATACAAAAGATATATGAAACAAAAAGCTGGTTCTTGGAAAAGACAAATCAAACTGATAGACCATTAGCAAGATTAACCAAGAAAAGAAGAGAGAAAATCCAAATAATTCCATTAAAAAATAAAACAGGAGATATTACAACTGACACTATTAAAATACAAAAGTTTATTCAAGGCTACTATGAACACCTTTACACACATAAACTAGAACACCTAGAAGAGATGGATACATTTCTGGAAACATACAACTCTCTTAGCTAAAATTAGGAAAAATTAGATACCCTGAACAGACCAATAAAAAGCAGCGAGATTTAAATGGTAATTTAAAAATTACCAACAAACAAATGTCCAGGACCAGATGGATTCAAGGCAGAATTCTACCATACATTGAAATAAGAATTGCTACCAATCCTTCCGACACTATTCCACAAGATAGAGAAAGAAGGAATCTTCCCTAATTCATTCTGTGAAGCCAGCATCACCGTAATACCAAAACCAAGAAAGGATATAACCAAAAAACAAAACTATGGACCCACATTCTTGATGAACATAGATGCTAAAATTCTTAACAAAATACTAGCTAACCAAATCCAACAACATATCCCAACATGATAATCCACCTTGATCAGGTGGGTTTCATACCAGGGATGCAGGGAAGGTTTAACATACACAAGTCAATCAATGTGATACACCACACAAACAGAATTAAAAACAAAAATCACATGATCATCTCAATAGATGAAGAAAGAGCATTCAACAAAATCCAGCATCTTTTTATGATTAAAACTCTCAGCAAAATCAGCATACAAGGGACATAACATCAATGTAATAAAAGCCATCTATGACAAACTCACAGCCAACATAATACTGAATAGGGAAAAGTTGAAAGCATTCCTTCTAAGAACTGGAACAAGACAAGGATGACCACTCTTACCATTCCTCTTCAACAAAGTACTGGAAGTCCTAGCCAGAGCAATCAGACAAGAGAAAGAGATAAAGCACATCCAAATTGTTAAAGAAGAGGTAAAATTATCACTGTTTTCTGGTGACATGATTGTTTACCTCGAAAATCCTCAGGACTCCTCCAGAAAGCTCCTCGAATTGATTTTTTAAAAAATCAGCAGTTCCCAGATACAAGATTAATGTACAAAAATCAGTAGCTGCAAAAAAAATAAAACACTTAAGAATATATCTAACCAAGGAGTTGAAAGACCTGTACAAGGAAAACTACAAAACACTGCTGAAATAAATAATAGGTGATACAAACAAATGGAAACACAATCCATGCTCATGGATCAGTATTGTGAAGATGACCACACTTCCAAAAGCAATCTACAAACTCAATGCAATCCCTATGAAAATACCATCACCATTCTTGACAGAATTAGAAAAAAACAATTCTAAAATTTATATGGAACCAAAAAAGAGCCTGCATAGCCAAAGCAAGACTAAGCAAAAAGAACAAATCTGGAAGCATCACACAAACTATACTATAAGGCCATAGTCACCAAAACAGCATGCTACTGGTATAAAAATAGGCACATAGATCAATGGAACAGCATAGAGAACCCAGAAATAATCCCAAACACTTACAGCCAACTGATCTTCAACAAAGCAAACAAGAATGTAAAGTGGGAAAAGGACACCCTTTTCAACAAATAGTACTGGAATAATTGGCAAGCCACGTGTAGGAGAATAAAACAATTCTTATCTCTCACCTAATACAAAAATTAATTCAAGATGGATTAAGGACTTAAATCTAAAATCTGAAGCTATAAAACTTGTAGAAGATTATATTGGAAAAATCCCTTTTAGACATTGGCTTAGGCAAGGATTTCATGATCATGAGTAAAAACAAAGATAAATAGTTGGGACTTAATTAAACCAAAGAGCTTTTGCATGGCAAACAGAACAGTCAGCAGAGTAAACAGACACAGACTGAGGGCAAATCTTCAAAATCTATACATCTGACAAAGGACCAATATCCAGAATCTACAATTAATTCAAACAAACCAGTAAGAAAAACAAACAATCCCATCTAAAAGTGAGCTAAGAACATGAATAGACAGTTCTCAAAAGAAGATATACAAATGGCCAAAGAACATATGAAAAAGTGCTCAACATCAGTAATGACCAGAGAAATGCAAATCAAAACTACAATGCTATACTACCTTACTCTTGCAAGAATGGCCATATCAAAAAAAATAAAATAAAAAACTGTAGATGCAGGTGGCATGGATGTGGTGATCAGGGAACACTTCTATACTGCTGTTGGGAATGTAAACTAGTACAGCCACTATGGAAAACAGCGGAAACACTCCTTAAAGAACTAAAAGTAGAACTACCATTTGACCCAGCAATCCCACTACTGGGTATCTACACAGAGGAAAAGAAGTCATTTTACAAAAAGATTCTTGCACATGCATGTTTTTAGCAGCACAATTCACAATTGCAAAACTGTGGAATCAACCCAAATACCCATCAATCAATGAGTGAATAAAGAAACTGTAGTATATATAATGTAATAGTACTCAGCCATAAAAAGGAATGGATTAACAGCATTTGCAGCAAACCAGATAAGATTGGAGACTATTATTCTAAGTGGGAAGTAACTTGGGAATGGAAAACCAAAGAATGTGTGTTCTTACTGATATGTGGGAGCTAAACTATGAGGATGCAAAGTCATAAGAATAATACAATTGACTGTGGGGTCTTAGGGGGAAGAGTGGGAGGGCTAGGGATAAAAGACTACAAATATGGTGCACTGTATACTGCTCAGGTGATGGGCGCACTAAAGTCTCACAAATCACCACTAAAGAACTTACTCATATAACCAAATACCACCTGTATCCCAATAACTTATGAAAAAAGGTATTAACTAAAAAAAAAAAAAAAATAGAAAGCTCCTGGAGACATTTTCAAGAAAATGAAATTGGTAGACAGTGTAATGTGTTTGACCACATTGAGGAAACGTGTATAGTACTTAAAATGCGATGGCAAATGAATAATAAATTCTTAGAAAAAAAGACAATTGTTAGTTCCCCAAAGAGAGAAAGGTAAGTATTAATTCTCCTAAGAGAAAAAGACAATTATTAATTCTAGAAAAATGTAACAAGTTGTACAGGAAAGAAAAAACTAATCATAATCTGTATGAAAGGTACACATTTCTAACAGTGTAAGAACTGAACATAGATCTCAACACCCTTGTGATACACCTGTACTGGGCAGATGGAGAGATCATATGCTGTAAAGGGGTGATATGGAGCAAGAGAAAAGGTTAGCCAAGTATTAGGAAAGTCCTCATCTTCCCTAATCATCAGGAGGTAATTAATACCCCAAATGAAATTTTAAAAATCTCTAAGTAGTTGATATGGTTTGACTCTGGGTCCCAATCCAAATCGATCTTGTTGTTCCCATAATTGTCACATGTTGTGGGAGGCACCTGGTGAGAGATGACTGAATTATGAGGGCATGTCTTTCTCATGCCATTCTCATAATAATAAATAGGTCTCATGAGATCTGATGGGAGATTCCCTGCACAACCCCACTTTGCCTAC
This sequence comes from Callithrix jacchus, assembly GCF_049354715.1. Classification (NCBI taxonomy): domain Eukaryota; kingdom Metazoa; phylum Chordata; class Mammalia; order Primates; family Cebidae; genus Callithrix; species Callithrix jacchus. Next base: position 19,186,604 of record NC_133516.1, on the reverse strand, counting down.
TGCCAATTACATAAGATGTGACTTGTTCCTCCTTGCCTTCCACTATGATTCTGAGGCCTCCCCAGCCATGTAGAACTGTAAATTCAATAAACCTCTTTCTTTTGTAAATTGCCCAGTCTCAGGTATGTCTTTATCAGCAATGGAAAACAAAATAATACAGTAAATTGGTACCAGTAGAGTGGGGTGTTGCTGAAAAGATACCGGAAAATGTGGAAGTGACTTTGGAACTGGATAACAGGTGTAGAGTGCAGCAGGTTGGAGGGTTCAGAGGCAGAAAAATGTGGAAAAGTTTGGAACTCCCTAGATACTTGTTAAATGGCTTTGACCAAAATGTTGATAATGATATGAACAATGAAATCCAGGCTGAGTTGATCTCAAATGGAAATGAGGAACTTGTTGAGAACTAGAGCATAGGTGACTCTTGTTATGTTTCAGCAAAGAGAATATGGCATTTTTCCCCCTGTGCTAGAGATTTATGGAAGTTTGAACTTGAGAGAGATTATTAGAGTATCTGGTGGAAAAAGTTTCTAAGCAGCAAAGCATTCAAGAGATGACTTGAGTGCTGTTAAAAGCATTTAGTTTCAAAAGGGAAACAAAGCATAAAAGTTTGAAAAATTTTCAGCCTGACAATGCAATAGAAAAAAAAAATCCTATTTTCTGAGAAGAAATTCAAGCAACCTGCAGAAACTTGCCGTAATGAGTAATGAGGAGCCAAATGTTAATCACAAAGACAATGGGGAAAACGTCTCCAGGGTATGTCAGAGAACTTTGTGGCAGCCCCTTCAACACAGGCCTGTATGCTTAGGAGGAAAAAGTGGTTTTATGAGCTGGGCCAGGGTCCCTGTGCTGTGTGCAGCCTAGAGACTTGGTGCCCTGCATCCCAGCCACTCCAGCCACGGCGGAAAGAGACCAATGTAGAGCTGAGGCCATGGGTTCAGAGGGTGAATGTCTCAAGCCTTGGCAACTTCCATGGGGCATTGAGACTATGAATGCACAGAAGAATTGAAGTTTGAGAACCTCTGGCTAGATTTCAGAGAATGCATGGAAGCACCTGGATGTCCAAGCAGAATTTTGCTGCAGAGGTGGGGCTCTCATGAAGTACCTCTTCTAGGGCAGTGTAGAAGAAAAATATGGGGTTGGAGACCCCACACAGAGTCCTTACTGGGACACTGCCTAGTGGAGCTGTGAAGAGAGGGCCACCATCTTCCAGAACCCAGAATGACAGACCCACTGAGAGCTTCATCATGTGCCTGGAAAAGCCACAGGTCCTCAATGCCACTGCATGGAAAAAGCTGAGAGGGAGTCTGTACCCTGCAAAGCCACAAGGGCAGAGCTGCTCAAGACCATGGGAACCCACCTGTTGCATCAGTGTCACTTGGACATGAGACCTGGAGTTAAAGGAGATTATTTTGGAGCTTTAAGATTTGACTACCCTGCTAGATTTTGGCCTTTCATGAAGCCTTTGTTTTGGCCAATGTCTCTCATTTGGAAGGGCTGTATTTAACCAATGCCTGTATTCTCATTGTATCTAGGAAGTAACTAACTCTTGATTTTACAGGCGTATGGGCAGAAGGTAGATGAGACTTTGGACTGTGGACTTTTGAGTGAATTCTGAAATGAGTTCAGACTTCAGGAGACTGTTGGGAAGGCAAATCGCTTTTGAAGTGTAAAGATATGAGATTTGGGAGGGGTCGGGGCAGAATGATATAGTTTGGCTCTGTGTCCCCACCCAAATCTCATCTTGTAGCTGCCATAATTCCAAAGTATGTAGGAGTGACCTGGTGTAAGATGATCATATTATGGGGGTGGGTCTTTCCCATGCTATTCTTGTGATAGTGAATGGGTCTCATGACATCTGATGGTTTTTTAAATGGTAGTTTCCCTGCACAAGTTCTCTTTGCCTGATGTCATCCATGTAAAATGTTACTTGTTCCTCCTTGCCTTCTGCCATGATTGTGAGGCCTCCCCCAGCCATGTGGAACTGTAAGTCCAATGAACCTTTTTCTTCAATAAATTTTCTAGTCTCAGGTATGTCTTTACCAGTGTGAAAACAGACTAATACAATAGTGCTTTCCAAAGGATCAGGATGGCTAAATAATAGAAGAATTTTATTGGCAATATCAGTTGGCAAACCTTAAAGAGACAGTCTCTGGTATATAGACTAAAGGTGCTCTTTTGAAGAGAGAAAAGGCAGGTTGAGTTTTACACCTCACAGTATCTGTATCACACAATAAGAATCATTTTTTTATTCATCAGGTTTGGAGGAAAACCAGGCATATTTAAGAGGAAAGACAAGCATATGTGCAATAGGCAAACCTACATTCTATGTTCACTTTGAGGTAAAGATTTGGCATTAAAATAAAGTAAAATTGGATTTTTATGTAAAAAGGTAAACTATAAAACACAAGGACAGTTTCTGCACACTCTCTCTAAGCTGGCCAATACTGACTTACGGTCTGAAATTACCTCTCAGAAAAGAGTGACAGCAAAGCCAGTCCTCTGTACAGAGTTGTAGCATTCTGGGTAGCATTAAATAAATCAAAATTAGAAATTTTGAAAGCTACTATTATTACAAAGTTTAGCAAAAGTGTGTTTTTTTCTTGCAGGCATACAAATTTAGAAAGTTTCCAGGCCAGCCAAGACTTGAACCCTCAACTCATAGGTAACTTTTGTTTCCTTAACGTTAGAGTCCATCTTAGTTTATTAAGGGGCATCTATTTTCATCTGTCATATTACAGAGGCAATATAAGTGTCTGGTAGAGAGACTTGGAGGAAATATAATTAAATCAGCTAAAAAAGTTCTGATTGACCCCTTTCAAGATCATATAAAATAGAAAGGAATTCAGAGGCCACATTTTTCATAACAGGCCTTTTCTCATTATAGGACTCTTGCAACAGGTTCATACATAATTTTACTAACAGTCAAATCAGATAACAATTTTTTTAAATGAGAAATTAATTTGGACTCATATTTAAAACACATATTGACACTGGTGTTGATATGGCTTGCATATTTGTCCCTTCCAAATCTCATGTTAAAATGTGATTCCCAATGTTGGATGTGGGGCCTTGTGGGAGGTGTTTGGATAATGGGGGTGGATCCCTCATGACTGATTTAGCACCACCTGTTGGGGTAAAAAGTGAGTCCTTTCTTAGTTAGTTCACATGATATCTAGTTGTTTAAAACAGGCTGTTTAAAAGAAGGACTTCTTCCTTCTCTCTCTCTTGCTTCCTCTCTTGTCATAACATGTGCCTCTTCCCCCTTCACCTTCCACCATGAGTAAAAGCTTCCTGAGGTTTTACTTTATAAATTTGGGAGCTCCAGTATTTTCGGTGCATATATGTTTAGAATTGTGATATTTTCCTGTTGGACCAGATATTTTATCATTATAGAATGTCCCTCTTTGTCTTGTTAACTCTTGTTGCTTTAAAGTCTGTTTTATCTGACGTAAGAATAGCTAATCTTGGGAGACTGACTCAAGATGGCACAGTGAGAACAACCCAGGATTGAAGCTCTTGGTGAACGTGCAGAGGGTGAGTCAGGGCCGCATTTCCAGACGAATGTTTGTTGCCCACAGAACAGAGAAATTCACAGGTATAAAAGAGACACGGGATGCCAGGGCAGAGGTTTTGGCTGGTGCAGCCGGTGGCCCGTGAAGCCAGCAGCTGGTGCACAGCCCAGCGGTGCTCCACAGTGCTCTGCACAAAGCGCACTGGTCCAGGTGCCCTGTTGAACCGGCAATCTGAGACTTGAGAGGGCAGATTGGCATATCCATCTGATTGAATGGGACTTGGACAGTGAGCCAGGCCAGGAGATTCCAGGGATACAGAGTTTGGGCCAGCACAGTGGGACAAACAAAATGGAGATTCCAAATGGTCCAGCTGGAGAGTTTCACTGTGGGCAAAGCTGAACCCAGGACGATGCAGCTCGGTGGGGGAGGGGCGTCCATCATTACCGAGGCAATACGCCCATACGGAGGTAAACTCCCATTGCTGACGCAGCCTGCCATTGCCGAGGCAACCCGCCACAACAGAGAGACTCCGCCGCAGGGCATAGCCCATGGCAGCAGGGTGGAGACCTCAGTAGCAGGGCAGAGCCTGCAGCAATAGGGCAGACCTCACACCAGAAGGGCAGAGCCTCGGCAGGCAAATAGTGACTAGACTGCCTCCTAGCTGGGCAGGACAGTGCAATGGACACTCATAAAGGAAGCCCCAACCCCCTGAGACAGACCTTCTGAGAAAAAAAGGGTTTTTTTTAATGAGTTCTGCTGCAGCAGAATTAAATGTAGCAGCCTAACAGCCCTGAATGAACAACAGAGCTCACAGCTCAGCACTTGAGCTCCTATAAAGTACAGACTGTCTCTTCAAGCAGCTCCCTGACCCCTCTATATCCAGAAGACTGACATTTGGCAGGCAACATTCTGTGACAAAGATAGCAGAGAAAGAAACTGGTAGCATCCCTCACTGTTCCGCAGCTGCTATAGGTGCACCCCAGACAAGCAGGGCCTAGAGTGGACATCAGCAGTCATACAGTGGAGGGGCTAGACTGGTAGAGAATAAACCAAGTAACAGAAATACTTCATCATCAACAATCTGGGCACCCATGCAGAGAACCAATTGAAAAGTCAGCAACTACTCAGACAACAGGTGGATAAATCCACAAAGGTGGGAAGAAACCAGTGCAAAAAGGAGAAAAACACATGAAATCAGAACACCTCGCCTCCTAAAAAGGACCAAAACTCCTCACCAGCAAGGGAACAAAGCAGGACGGAGAATGACTGTGATGAAATGACAGAATTAGACTTCAGAAGGTGGATAATGAGAAACTTTTGTGAGCTAAAAGAACATGTTTTAAATCAATGCAAAGAAACTAAGAACCTTGAAAAAAAATTTGTAAAAAGAATCGAGGAAATGATAACAAGAATGGATAACTTAGAGAGGAATATGAATGAATTGAAGGAGCTGAAAAATACATGAGAACTTCGCGAAGCATGCACAAGTTTCAACAGCCGAATTGACCAAGCAGAAGAAAGAATATCAGAAGTTGAAGATCAACTCAATGAAATAAAATGAGAAACCCAGATTAGAAAAAAAAGCACAAAAAGAAATGAACAAAGTCTCCAAGAAACGTGGGACTATGTGAAAAGACCTAACATATGTTTGATACGTGTACCAGAATGTGACTAAGAGAATGAATCCAAGCTGGAAAATACTCTTCAGGATATAATCCAGGAAAATTTCCCCCACCTAGCAAGACAGGCCAACACTCAGATCCAGGAAATACAGAGAACACCACAAAGATACTCCGCAAGAAGAGCAACCCCAAGGCACATAATTGTCAGCTTCACCAGGGTTGAAATAAAGGAGAAAATACTAAGGGCAGCCAGAGAGAAAGGTCAGGTAAACCACAAAGGGAAGCCCATCAGACTCACAGCAGATCTCTTGGCAGAAACACTACAAGCCAGAAGAGAGTGGGGGCCAATATTCAACATCCTTAAAGAAAAGAACTTTCAACCCAGAATTTCATATCCAGCCAAACTGAGCTTCATAAGTGAAGGAAAAATAAAATCCTTTGCGAACAAGCAAGTACTCAGAGATTTTGTCACCACCAGGCCTGCTTTACAAGAGCTCCTGAAAGAGGCACTACACATAGAAAGGAAAAACCAGTACCAGCCATTCCAAAATCACACTAAATGCTAAAGAGCATCAACATAATAAAGAATCTACATCAACTAATGGGCAAAACAGCCAGCTAGCATCAAAATGGCAGTATCAAATACACACATAACAATATTAACCCTAAATGTAAATGGACTAAATGCACCAATCAAAAGACACAGACTGGCAAATTGGATAAAAAAGCAAAACCCTGGGGGAGGACTCAAGATGGCGCTGTGAGAACAACCCAGGATTGAAGCTCTCGCTGGATGCACGGAGAAGGTGAGTCGGGGACGCATTTCCAGACGGATCTTAGTTGCCCACAGAACGGGGAAATTCCCAGGTATAAAAGAGACACAGGATGCCAGGCAGAGGTCTCGGCTGGTGTAGCCAGCAGCCAGTGCAGCTCCGGCCCACGCCCGAGCACAGAGGCGCTCCACAGCGCTCCATACAAAAGTGCACTGTTACGGGTGTCCTGTTGAACTGGCAAACTGAGACCTGGGAGGGCTAAACTTGAGACTGAACGGGACCTGGGCAGTGATCCAGCCCAGGAAATCCCAGGGACAAAGCATTTGGGCTAGCGCAGTTCAACAAACAAAACGGCGATTCCAAACCCTTCTGGTGAGGAGGTTTTCTTAAAGTGCAGCTACGCAGGGGAGGGGCGTCCACCATTACCGAGGCAATCAGCCCCCACTGAGGTACACGCCCATTGCTGACGTAGCCTGCCATTGCTGAAGCAACCCGGTACAACAGAGAGACTCCGCTACAGAACGTAGCCCATGGCAACAGGGCAGAGACCGTGGCAACAGGGCGGAGACCACAGCAGAAGGGCAGAGCCTGCAGCAACAGGGCGAACCTCACACCAGCAGGGCAGAGCCTCGGCAGGCAAATAGTGATTTGTATGCCTCCTAGCTGGGCAGGACAGCAAGGCGGACACTCACAAGGAAAGCCTCAACTCCCCCCAGAAAGAGCATCTGAGAAAAAAAGAGTTTTTTTCAGCCTATCAGCCCTGAATGAACAACAGAGCTCACAGCTCAGCATTTGAGCCCCTACAAAGTACAGACTGTCTCCTCAAGCAGCTCCCTGACCCCTCTATATCCAAAAGACTGACATTTGGCAGGCATCATTCTGGGACAAAGATAGCAGAAAAAGAAACTGGTAGCATCCCTCGCTTTTCCACAGCTGCTATAGGTGCACCCCAGACAAGCAGGGCCTGGAGTGGACCTCAGCAGTCATACAGCGATGGGGCTAGACTGGTAGAAGGAAAACCAAGTAACAGAAATACTTCATCACCAACAATCTGGGTGTCCACTCAGAGACCCAATCGAAAAGTCAGCAACTACACAGACGACAAGCGGATACACCCACAAAGATGGGAAGAAACCAGCGAAAAAAGGAGGAAAACACCCGAAACCAGAACACCTTGCCTCCTAGAAAGGACCAAAACTCCTCACCAGCAAGGGAACAAAGCTGGATGGAGAATGACTGTGATGAAAGGACGGAATTAGACTTCAGAAGGTGGATAATGAGAAACTTTTGTGAGCTAAAAGAACATGTATTAAATCAATGCAAAGAAACTAAGAACCTTGAAAAAAGATATGAAAAAAGATTTGAGGAAATGATAACAAGAATGGATAACATAGAGAGGAATATGAAGGAATTAAAGGAACTGAAAAACACAATACGAGAACTTCACGAAGCATGCACAAGTTTCAATAGCTGAATTGACCAAGCAGAAGAAAGAATATCTGAAGTCGAAGATCAACTCAATGAAACAAAATGAGAAACCAAGATCAGAGAAAAAAGCACAAAAAGAAATGAACAAAGTTTCCAAGAAATCTGGGACTATATAAAAAGATCTAACCTACGTTTGATAGGTGTACCAGAAGGGGACGAAGAGAATGAATCCAAGCTGGAAAATACTCTTCAGGACATCATCCAGAAAAATTTCCCCCACCTAGCAAGACAGGCCAACACTCAAATGCAGGAAATACAGAGAACACCACAAAGATATTCAGCAAGAAGAGCAACCCCAAGACACATAATCGTCAGATTCAACAAGGTTGAAATAAAGGAGAAAATACTAAGGGCAGCCAGAGAGAAAGGTTGGGTCACCCACAAAGGGAAGCCCATCAGACTCACAGCAGATCTCTTGGCAGAAACACTACAAGCCAGAAGAGAGTGGGGGCCAATATTCAACATTCTTAAAGAAAAGAACTTTCAACCCAGAATTTCATATCCAGCCAAACTGAGCTTCATAAGTGAAGGAAAAATAAAATCCTTTGCGAACAAGCAAGTACTCAGAGATTTTGTCACCACCAGGCCTGCTTTACAAGAGCTCCTGAAAGAGGCACTACACATAGAAAGAAACAACCAGTACCAGCCATTCCAAAATCACACTAAATGCTAAAGAGCATCAACATAATGAAGAATATACAACAACTAAAGGGTAAAACAGCCATTTAGCATCAAAATGGCAGTATCAAATACACACATAACAATATTAACCCTAAATGTAAATGGACTAAATGCACCAATCAAAAGACACAGACTGGCAAATTGGATAAAAATCCAAAACCCATCAGTGTGCTGTATCCAGGAAACCCATCTTATAGGCAAGGATACACAAAGGCTCAAAATAAAGGGATGGAAGAAGATTTACGAAGCAAATGGAGAGCAAAAAAAAGCAGGAGTTGCAATTCTCATCTCTGATAAAATAGACTTCAAAGCAACAAAGATCAAAAGAGACAAAAAAGGCCATTACATAATGCTAAAAGGATCGATAAAACAAGAAGAGCTAACGATCCTAAACATATATGGGCCCAATGCAGGAGCACCCAGATACATAAGGCAAGCTCTTAATGACTTACAAAGAGACTTAGACTCCCACACAATAATAGTGGGAGACTTTAACACTCCACTGTCAATCAGACAGATCAACCAGACAGAAAATCAACAAGGATATCCAGGGCTTGAACTCAGACCTGGAGCAAGCAAACCTGATAGACATTTACAGAACTCTCCACCCCAAATCCACAGAATATACATTCTTCTCAGCACCATATCACACCTACTCTAAAATTGACCACATAATTGGAAGTAAAGCACTGCTCAGCAAATGCAAAACAATTGAAATCATAACAAACAGCCTCTCAGACCATAGTGCAATCAAGTTAGAACTCAGAATTCAGAAACCAACCCAGAACCGCAAAGCTTCATGGAAACTGAACAACTTGCTCTTGAATGTTGACTGGATAAACAATGAAATGAAGGCAGAAATAAAGAATTCTTCGATACCAATGAGAACGAAGACACAACATGCCAGAATCTCTGGGACACATTTAAAGCAGTCTCTAGAGAAAAGTATATAGCTATAAGTGCCCATATGAGGAGAATGGAGAGATCCAAAACTGACACCCTATCGTCAAAATTGAGAGAGCTAGAGGAGCAAGATCAAAAAAACTCAAAACCAAGCAGAAGACAAGAAATAACTAATATCAGAGCTGAACTGAAAGAGATTGAGACATGAAAAACCCTTCAAAAAATCCATAAATCCAAGAGCTGGTTTTTTGAAAAGATCAACAAAATAGACCACTAGCCAGATTAATTAAAAAGAAAAGAGAGAACAACCAAATAGATGCAATAAAAAATGATAAAGGGGAAATCACCACAGATTCTACAGAAATTCAAACCATCATCAGAGAATATTACAAACAACTCTATGCACATAAACTAGTAAACCTGGAAGAAATGGATAAATTCCTGGACTCCTGTGTCCTCCCAAGCCTAAACCAGGAGGAAGCTGAAACTATGAATAGACCAATAACAAGATCAGAAGTCGAGGCAGCAATTAAAAGCCTACCACACAAAAAAAGCCCAGGTCCAGATGGGTTCACAGCTGAATTCTACCAGACACACAAAGAGGAGCTGGTACCATTCCTTCTGAAACTATTCCAAATATTCCAAAAAGAGGGAATCCTTCCCAAATCATTTTATGAGACCAACATCATCCTGATACCAAAACCCAGCCGAGACCCAACAAGAAAAGAAAACTTCAGGGCAATATCCATGATGAACATAGATGCAAAAATCTTCAATAAAATATTGGCAAGTCGATTGCAACAGCAAATCAAAAAACTTATCCATCATAATCAAGTAGGATTTATTCCGGAGATGCAAGGCTGGTTCAACATATGCAAGTCTATAAACATAATTCACCACATAAACGGAACCAAAAACAAAAACCACATGATTATCTCAATTGATGCAGAGAAGGCATTTGACAAAATTTAACAGCCCTTTATGCCAAAAACCCTCAATAAACTTGGTATCGATGGAACGTATCTCAAAGTAATAAAAGCTATTTACAACAAACCAACAGCCAATATCATACTGAATGGGCAAAAACTGGAAGCATTCCCTTTGAAATCCGGCACTAGACAAGGATGCCCTCTTCACCACTCCTATTCAATATAGTACTGGAAGTTTTAGACAGGGCAATCAGGCAAGAAAAAGAAATAAACGGTATTCAAATAGGAAAGATGGAAGCCAAATCGTCTCTATTTGCAGATGGCATGATAGTATACGTAGAAGACCCCATCGTCTCAGCCCAAAAACTCCTGAAACTGATAAGCAACTTCAGCAAAGTCTCAGGATATAAAATCAATGTGCAAAAATCAGAAGCATTCCTCTACACCAATAACAGACTTAAAGAGAGCCAAATCAAGAACGAACTGCCATTCACAATTGCTACAAAAAGAATAAAATTCCTAGGAATACAACTCACAAGGAACGTAAGGGACCTCTTCAAGGAAAACTACAAACCACTGCTCAACAAAATAAGAGAGGACACAAACAGATGGAGAAACATTCCATGTTCATGGTTAGGAAGAATTAATATCGTGAAAATGGCTATACTGCCCAAAGTAATTTACAGAATCAACGCTATCCCCATCAAGCTACCATTGACTTTCTTCACAGAACTGGAAAAAACCACCATGAACTTCATATGGAACCAAAAGAGAGCCCACATAGCCAAGTCAATTCTAAGCAAAAAGAACACAGCGGGGGGCATCACACTACCGGATTTCAAACTATACTACAAGGCTACAGTAATCAAAACAGCATGGTACTGGTACCAAAACAGAGATATAGACCAATAGAACAAAACAGAGGCATTAGAGGCAACACAGAATATCTACAACCATACAATCTTTGATAAACCTGACAAAAACAAGCAATGGGGAAAGGATTCCCTGTTTCATAAATGGTGTTTGGAAAACTGGCTAGCCATGCAGAAAGCAGAAACTGGACCCCTTCCTGACACCTTACACTAAAATTAACTCCAGATGGATTAAAGACTTAAACATAAGACCTGGCTCCATAAAAAACCTAGAAGAAAATTTAGGCAAAACCATCCAGGACATAGGAGTAGGCAAGGACTTCATGAACAGAACACCAAAAGCATTGGCAACAAAAGCCAAAATAGACAAATGGGACCTAATGAAACTCCACATCTTCTGCATGGCAGAAGAAATAGTCACTAGAGTGAATCGGCAACCAACAGAATCGGAAAAAATTTTTGCAGTTTACCCATCTGACGAAGAGCTGATATCCAGAATTTACAAAGAACTCAAACAGATTTACAGGAAAAAACAAACAAGCCCATTCAAAAATGGGCAAAAAATATGAACAGACACTTTACAAAAGAAGACATATATGAGGCCAACAGTCATATGAAAAAATGCTCATTGTCACTGGTCATCAGAGAGATGCAAATCAAAACCACATTGAGATACCATCTCATGCCAGTTAGAATGGCGATCATTAAAAAATCTGGAGACAACAGATGCTGGAGAGGATGTGGAGAAAAAGGAACACTTTTACACTGTTGGTGGGAGTATAAATTAGTTCAACCATTGTGAAAGACAGTGTGGCAGTTCCTCAAGGCCTTAGAAATAGAAATTCCATTTGACCCAGCAATCCCATTACTGGGTATATATCCAAAGGACTATAAATCGTTCTACTATAAGGACACATGCACACGAATGTTCATTGCAGCACTGTTTACAATAGCAAAGACCTGGAATCAACCCAAATGCCCATTGACGATAGACTGGATTGGGAAAATGTGGCACATATACACCATGGAATATTATGCGGCAATCAGAAATGATGAGTTCGTGTCATTTGTAGGGACATGGATGAATCTGGAGAACATCATTCTCAGCAAACTGACACAAGAACAGAAAATGAAATACCGCATATTCTCACTCATAGGCGGGTGATGAAAAATGAGAACACATGGACACAGGGAGGGGAGTACTAAACACTGGAGTCTATTGGGGGGAAAAGGGGAGGGCCAGCATGAGGGGGAGCTGGGGAGGGATAGCCTGGGGAGAAATGCCAAATGTGGGTGAAGGGGAGAAAGGAAGCAAAACACCCTGCCATGTGTTTACCTATGCAACTGTCTTGCATGTTCTGCACATGTACCCCAAAACCTAAAGTGCAATAAAAAATTAAAAATAAATAAATAAATAAATGATATGGCCAAAAAAAAAAAAAGAATAGCTACTCTTGCTTACTTTTGGTGTCCATTTGAATGGAATATCTTTTTCCACCCCTTTAAGTTTATGTTAATACTTATATTTTAGGTGAGTCTCTTAAAGACAGCAGATACTTGGTTGGTGGATTTTATCCATTCTGCCATTCTCTGCCTTTGAAATGGAGCACGTAGGCCATTTACATTCAACATTACTATCAAGATGTGAGGTACTAGTCTATTCACCATGATAGTTGTTGCCCGAATAACTTGTTTCTGCGTGTTTTTTTTTATTGTATGATTGTTTTATAGGCCCTGTGAGATTTATATCTTAAGGGGTTATATTTTAGTGTATTTTGAGATTTTGTTTTAAGATTTAGAACTCCTTGCAGTATTTCTTGTAGTGCTGGCTTGGCTGTGGTTTATTCTCTCAGTATTTGTTGGTCTGAAAAATACATTTTCACTCATTTATTTATGAAGCCTAGTTTTCTACATACAAAATTCTGGGCTGATATTTATTTTGTTAAAGGAGGCTAAAGATAGAATCCCAATCCTTTTTGGCTTGCAGGTTTCCGCTGAGAAATTTGCTGTTAATCTGATAGGTTTTCCTCGATAGGTTACCTAATGCTTTTGCCTCACAGCTCTTAAGATTTTTTTCTTCATCTTGACTTTAGATAACCTGATGACTATATGCCTAGGTGATGATATTTTGTTGTATTTCTTGGGTGTTCTTTGAGCTTTTCTTATTTGGATGTCTAGATATCCAGCAAGATCAGGGAAGTTTTCCTCAATTATTTCCTCAAATAAATTTTCCAACTTTGAGATTTGTCTTCTTCTTTAGGAACACCAATTTTTCTTTTGTTTGGTAATTTACCATAATCTCAAATTTCTTGGAGGCTTTATTCATTTTTTAATTATATATATTTTTTGGTTTTGCTGAATTGGGTTAACTCAAAAGCGTTGCCTTTGAGCTCTGAAGTTCCTTCTACTTCTTCAATTCTGTTGTTGAAACTTTCCAGTATATTTTGCATTTCTAGAAGTGTGTCTTTCATTTCCAGAAGTTGTAATTGTCTTTTCTTTAAGACACGTATTCCTCTGGAGAGTTTTTCATCCATATTATGTTTTTATTTTTGTTTTTTAGTTGGTTTTCACCTTTCTCTGGTGCCTCCTTGAGAGGATCTTAATAATCAACCTTCTGAATTCTTTATCTGGCAATTCAGATATTTATTCCGGGTTTGGATCCATTGCTTGAGAGCTAGTGTAATCTTTTGGACTTGTTATAGAACCTTATTTTATCATGTTATCAGAATTACTTTTCTGGTTTCTTCTTCTTCTCTGTTTCAATGGAAAGATCTGGAGCTCAAGGACTGTCATTCCAATTCTTTTGTCCCTCAGGGTTATCCTTTAATGTGGTGCTCTCGTCCTTCCTCTAGGAATGAGGTTTCCTTAAAGCCAGACTGCAGTGGTCTGGCCTTCTTGCCCTTCTTGGTCTAGTCACCCAGCAGGCCTGCTGAGCTCTGGCTGGTGCTGGGGAATATATGCAAATAGTCCTGTGATGTGATTCATCTTCTGGTCTCACAGCCATGGATGCCAGCTCCATGGCTGGGGAGTGAAGGGGACTCTATGGGTGTCCTTGGTTTTGTGCACTGGTTTTCTTGAATACTGACTATGCTAGCAGTGAAATTTTCATGTGGACAAACTCAAATCCTCTGGGAAGCCAGAGTATTGTAGGCAGTGGAATTAGCTTTTGCTTTTTCATTTGGAGCAAGGTTGTTCTTTTATGAGTTGCTGTAATGGTTTCAGTTGGTTGGCTTCCAGCCAGGAGGGGGCACTTACCAAAGAGCACCAGCTGCAGTAGTAGTAGAAGGGGGATATAATCTTGCCCTACATTGGCCAGGATAAGTACTCAGATTTTTCATACAATGGGCAGGACCATAGAGGTCCCAAGAGTTTATGTCTTCTGTCTTCAACTACCATGGCAAGTAGAGAAAACCCATCAGGTGGGTCAGGGTTGGGTGGGTCTGAGATCAGACTCTTCTTAGGTGGGGCTTGCTGCAGCCACTGTGGAGGATGGGGGAATGCCTTTCAGGCCAATGGAGTTATGTTCCCAGAGGGATTGTGAATGCTTCTGCAGTGTCATACAGTTATCCAGAGAAGTGGGGGAAAGCCAGCAGTGACAGATCTCATCCAGCTCCCATGCAGCCAGCAAGGCCAGTCTCACTCCTGCTGTGCCCCTGTAACAGTACTGAGTTTATATCCAACTAGCAGGTGAGCGAGCAGGGCTGAGATTTTGTCCCAGGCTACAAGCCTTCCTGCTGAGAAAGCAAGCAGGGCTCTCAGGTCTCATGCCTCCCCACCTGCCCACATCATCATCAACTGTAGTTTCTATGCTCATATCTGCCCTTACATTACCCACCCTGCCCTGCCCTGATTCTGCTCAGGAGAATTTGTGCTCATTCAAAATTATTACAAAGTTCAGCTAGGAGTTTCTTTCACCCTATGGCTCCTCCCCATTTTCACTGATTGCCTTCCATTCTTCAAGGATCCCGGTGAGATAAGGCCAGGAATGGCTTCCAAGGGCTGAAGCTGAGGTCCACAAGTGCCTATAGGGTTCTTCCTACTGCTTCTCCAACTTTTATATTTCAGTTGGCTCCCTAAATTTGTTTCAGCTCTAGGCAAGGTTAAATACTCTCCTGTGATCTGGATTTTCAGGTTTCCTGATGGGGATATGTGTTCAGAGATAGCCTTTTCTCTACCTCACACTTTAGGAACTCACATTTCTTCAGCTGTCTCAGGGGTTGCAGCAGCAAGCTTCTTCTTTCAAAGGCTCTTTGAACTCTTTAGGTTTTCCTAGTATGTTCCTGTGGTGGTGGTTGGAGCAAAAGTTTACAATGTGAATCTCCATATGCTGTTCTTTTCATCCAAGTGGGAGCTGCATATTAGTGCTGTCTCCTATCTGTCACTTTCCTGGAAAGTCTGTGGTATCTCTTTATGGTGACACAAGAACAAACGAACACAGATATCTTCAGTAGGCCTGTATGTTAGATCCATACTTCATGTTTTCCATGAGTTTTTGAAGAAGTCTTGAGGGGAAAAAAGTGAAAATTCTACAACCTGTAGAGGAACAATAATACCCTAATTCATTCATTTTTAATATGTGTCTAAGTAAACCCAGTTAAGAAGATACATGGATTACATTACTTACTCGAATCTTTAAACTAAATTTGCTGTCACTTTTACATTATTCACTTGAATAAGGTAATCCATGCATCTCCTTAATGGGTTAAGGTTCTTGCAAAACAGTTAATAGTTATATTATAATTTATCAACTCTAAGACTTTCCATATTTTAATATCTCTAAAATCAGAATTCTTCTTATATTGTCATCTTATATTTAATTAGCAACACTTATTTTTTAGTGTACATAAAAGAATGATTTTTTAAATCAATGCCATCTTAAATTTGATTAAAGAACAAAATAAGAAACACAGGTGACAGCAGTAGCATAAACACTTCTAACAAAATTAGATCATCATCAAGCACCTGATGATAGGAAACATTTATGATTATGGAAGACCAAATATATCCTCCCTTAAAATATGATAATAGGAAACTATAATATCCTACTTCAAAATATGATAATAGGAAACTACAATATCCTTCAAAATATGATAATAGGAAACTATAATATCCTACTTCAAAATATGATAACAGGAAACTATAATATCCTACTTCAAAATATGATAACAGGAAACTATAATATCCTACTTCAAAATATGATAACAGGAAACTATAATATCCTACTTCAAAATATGATAATAGGAAACTATAATATCCTACTTCAAAATATGCCTGTTCGACATAAAGATTATTTTGAGAGATTGCAGACACTCATGTTTTACTTCTGAAAACATGAGTAAATATAACAAAACATTAAATCTATGAAGAAATCTCCATTTGTAAAGGTGTCTCCCTCTCTACCAGAAAGAGAAAGATGACTCTAATTCACTAGATATTCACTAGATACTTTTTTTTTTTTTTTTTTTTTGAGACGGAGTTTCGCTCTCGTTACCCAGGCTGGAGTGCAATGGCGCAATCTCGGCTCACCTCTACCTCCGCCTCCTGGGTTCGGGCAATTCTCCTGCCTTAGCCTCCCTAGTAGCTGGGATTACAGGCGCGCGCCACCACGCCCAGCTAATTTTTTTTGTAGTTTTAGTAGAGACGGGGTTTCACCATGTTGACCAGGATGGTCTCGATCTGTTCACCTCGTGATCCACCCGCCTCGGCCTCCGAAAGTGCTGGGATTACAGGCTTGAGCCACCGCGCCCGGCCTAGATACTCTTGTATTAATCAAAGTGGCACCAACTTAAATATACCTTTGGATTTAAATCCACCTAACTCTACCTACTAACTTAAAAATTCTTTTTCTGTTTACCTTACTTTTCCTAGATGCCTCCTTGTAACTGGCCTTCTGCTACATCATTCTTTTTTATTCACTTGGAGATAATGCCTAAGCCTGAACTCAAAGGCAGTTCTTTGAGATTTACTCATTTCTCTGGGAGCTTCTAAGTATACATGAGATATAGATGTTATTAAAGTTCTATATGTTTTTCTCTTGTTAATCTCTCTTTTGTTACAAGGGTTCATTCCAACTAAGAACTGTAAAAAGCAGAAAGAAAATTATTTATTTTCTCTTACATCATCTAATTGTAACTGATAAGCCAAAATAAATAGGATCATAGATAGCAGAGAACTTGATATATAAACTTAACTTTCACTATTGTTAGTAGCAGACATTGCCCAAAGTGTACAATGTGTCTTGAGGTATTAGCTGGTGATAGTATGGAAACATCATGTTTAGAAAGTGTCAAAAGACAAAGTTACAACAAATTTAAAGATCTTAATTGGCTTTATTTGCAAATGTAAGATCAAGCCATACTTTATTCCATAAAATAGAATTTGTGTTCTGATGAGCTGAGCAGAGGAAACTGCTTTTAAAGCCAGAAAGGGGCTGGGGAAAGCAAAAACAGAATACCAAAAGTGAGCTGATCATTTTAAAGCTTTTTTTTTTTTTTTGTAAAAGATAAACAAAGGAGACTTTTGAAAAATCATGCTGGCTAAAACTGGCCTGTTTGGGGATTTGGCTATTATCTCCGCTTTCTCTCCTGATTTCTTAGAAGGTCTGATAGACAACTTAGTTTCAGTTTGGTGATATGAAACTTCAGCATGAGTGACCCCATTTGAGTCTGTTGGCCTGGGTGCAGCAGCTCAGTTCAAATCAATGGCCCCCTATACATTTTATTTAATGGAAGCAATTTAAATACTAAGCAAATATAAAATGAAAATATTCTGTATACCTTACCTTTCAGTGATTGGGAAATACATGTATGTTAAAGGCAATTAATTCTTGACCTGTTACTTTACAAAGTTTCATTCTATTTAATAGTAGTGATTGTGACCTCTTTTGATGAATTTTAGTATTGTGCCTCAGAAGCATATTTAAAATTTTTACTTCTAGGATGTACAATCGAAGAAGTTAGACACTGCTGATCTAGATAATTCTGCCACACTCTTCAATTCACAGGGTTTCTCTAAACATGACAAGTAATCACTTAGGTAAGAAACCTAAGTGATTCACACTGCCTCTCTACAATAGCACATAGACCACCTAGCCTGGAGTTTGAAACTGCTAACACTTTGAGACACACAGTTACACACTTGGCTTATCTCATCAATTTTTATAAGTTTTATCTGCCAGAATAGCCTCATTTTCACTCTAAAAATTATGTCTCCTAACAAATAGTTTATATCAAGTGATGTTATCCTGACTCTGACCTTGGGGAATCTTCTTTTTGTTTTCACTCCACATTCGTCCCTGATAAGGCAGCACCGGCCACAGTGGTTCCTACTCCATAGCAATGAACATAGGTAGTGCCCAGATACTGATTACTAATACAATGTCTCATTAATTAAACCAGAGCTACTAAGACACATGGCTGATTTCAGGGCTAGGACAGTATCAGTGTGAGAGATGAGTCTGGAACATCTTATTACGTCAAAATTATTAAAGTTCTAGAAAGGAAGAAGAGAGAAAATGAGAAAGAAACAAAGAAAAAGAGACAAAAAGAAAGGGAAGAAAAAGGAAAGGAGAAATGAAGAAAGATCTTGCATGTTAGAGGTACACAGGAGCCAAGCTGAAGGAAATCCCAATGGTCAAACATAAAACAATTTTTAGCACCAAAATAAGTAAGAACAATAAGAAATTATAAATCATCAAAATTAGTATTTAAGATTTCATGTTAAAATGGATTAATTAATCAAGAAATGGATCCCTTGCTTACAATGGAATAACAAAGGTGAACTGGTAAGTGTGTAGTAAGTGCCAATGTTGCACAATCAAATCACAAAATATTTGATTCTGATCATGTACACATTCATGAGAAGAAAGAAAAGGAATACATGAAAGTTGCTTCACATACATTTATTTATATAATAGGTTGAGAAGTTTCTTTTAGATTTTTTCCTTTATACATTTTAAGTTTCTATATATTCCAAATATTGTATAATGAGCATCACATGAAACAAGATTTTACAGCCATCATGGTAAAGATTAGCTCAGGCAAGAATCCTGAATGAGTGCTAAATCTAGGGGAAAATTTTGACAAGAAACAGGATATTTGCATAGTCTTAAAGTGTCTCCCTACTGACTGCTGATTAGTTACAAGGGAGAAAACATAAGCAGTAATTACACAGTGGAAAAATCAACAACATCTTTACCATAAGACCAAATTTAACATCACCTATGACAGAAAGTTGGACATAATGTGCCACCGTATGTGTGAAGAAAAACACATATCACATATGCTGCATTCTAGCTGAGAATCTGTAGCCTGAATCTAATCACGAGCAAAGATGACAAACACAAAATGAGTAACATTCTATTTAAACAAACAAAACAGATGGAGCAGACAATAACTTCCAAAATGTCAACTGCCATAAAAGGGTATAAAACGTACTAAAGAAAGCTAGAAAGTGTTCTTTATATTGATTTGTAATTTGCATCTTTCTAGTTTCTACTCATGTATTTAATTACTAAAAATTTATTCCTCCCATCCCTCTGTAGACAAATATACAAAGTCTAGATTTTCACAAGTCTGGCTGGTCTTAAAATATTTATTGAAAGGGAAACCAAAGAGAACATATCCATTTTCTCTTAACTTAACAATATGCACCTCAAGCAGAGACCATCATCACCTTAGAATTAGTTGGGGCTGGAGTGCAATGGTGCCATCTTGGCTCACTGCAACCTCCGCCTCCCAGGTTCAAGAAATTCTCGCGCCTCAGCCACCTGAGTAGCTGGGATTACTGGCAAGCGCCAGCATGCTCAGCTAATTTTTGGGATTTTTAGTAGAGATGGGGTTTCACCATGTTGACCAGGCTGGTCTCAAACTCCTGACCTCAAGAGATTGGCCTGCCTTGGCCTCCCAAATTTAGTTAGGGCTTTGGTTTTTTGAGACAGACTCTTGTTCTATTGTCCAGGCTTGGAGTACAGTAGTGCGATCTCGGCTCACTGCAACCTCTGCCTCCCGGGTTAAAGCAATTCTCCTGCCTCAGCCTCCGAAACAGCTGGGACTACAGGTGCACACCACCACACCCAGTTAATTTTTTGTACTTTTAGTAGAGATGACATTTCACCATATTGGCCAGGCTGCTCTCGAACTCCTGATCTCAGGATCCACCCGCCTCAGCCTCCCAAAGTAGTTAGGTCTTTAGAGTGTCTTTGAATATGAGTATTGCAAAAGCCCTTTTATTTTGTGAACTATTCTATGTGATTCTGTAGTCTTCCAAGCAGTCTTGCCTTTAGCCTCACTACAATATTTTGTCATTTCAAGCTCGTCTTTCCAATTTTCTTTACCTCTCTTTTTTATTTTTTAATTATACTTTAAGCGCTGGTATACATGTGCAGAACATGCAGGTTTGTTACACAGGTGTACATGCGCCAAGGTGGTTTGCTGCACCTATCAACCTGCCATCTACATTAGGTATTTCTCCCAATGTAATCCCTCCCCTAGCCCACTACTCCCTGACAGGCCCCAGTGTGAGATGTTCCCTCTTTTACCTCTCTTTTTAATATACTATTTCTGCCCCATCAGAGTCCTTTACAAAATCTTTACATGCTTTTTAGGACCTATCCTTTCAAGCAGTCTTCCCTGTAACAATTCCAGTCAAGAAATAATTACTAGTTTTTATTAGAATTGTTTGAAATATTTTTTTCTGTGTAGCAGTATAGAGAAAAACTTAAAATACAGACATGGATAAAATGAGATTTATACAACTATCCATTCTTTAATTTTCATAATTTTTTAACACTTGTGTCACAAATACTAATTTCTTAAAGATAAAAAACCTTCTTGGAGTCTACTACACATGTCTATGTTGTATTGCAGCATCAGAGCAAAGCATTAGGTTTTGTGAAATAAGGAAGGGTGGAACTACTTTTGAAGTGAAGAACTCTTTTCATGGAGGCCAGAGAGCAAGTCCTACTGGTTTGGCTACACGCCCTGGATACAGGGGCAGCCTCAAAGGACCGCAGAGTTCGAGGGTTTTAACCATGGCTAGTCTACTCCACACTGGAGAAGTGGTCTCGAACTCCTGACCTCAGGTGATCCGCCTGACATTTTTGGAGGAGCAAGGCCTGACACTTTTTCCTTAACTTTAAGAGAAACATTCTCCAGTCAAATGACGATTTATTATTGCACCCATCTGTTTTAGAATGTGTAATATATTGGAATTATAAGAGCTTATATAAAATCATACAAATAAATAAAACCTAAACTAGTAAAACAGATTGATATGTGCCCAGTAAGAGGCTCACAATGACACACAAGAAACTCTAAAACAGGCAGAACACCCAGGTGCTCTAGGAAACATGTAAGCTATAAACTGGTGTTAGATTTAATTTTAGTAAGGCTTCGGAGAAGAATTGCACTGAAAGGTTCCTGGGATTTAGAAAGGCAGAGTATGGGAAGAACATTCAGGCTGAAAGAATCCCATAAGCAAAGACCTGTGGGCATCTGCAGATAGAAAGAATCATAGTGCAACAGTTGAGTGCCTTTTATAAGGTGGTTGGGGCTCCAGGGATGGCTGGAAAGACTTAGTGGGGAATAAAATGACATTTCTCACCATAATGCACTAAACAGAAACAAGCATCTGGGGACTTGTTCTCATTTTATGAGTGACTGAGTCTATCTACTCATTGAGAATGTCCACATATATTTTACCTTAAAGTCTTCTGTGTTGCATCCTTGGGATAGATAGAAAAGAGGTGAGATATTCTAGGGCCATTGGTCTCCATCTGGAAAGCCAACTGAGCTCACTCAAGAGGATTTTAAGGGACATGACATGAGCCTCATCGATAGATAAAACTAAGGTTGGCACATCTGGTATGCCAGGAAGCTTCAGGGCATAATCATAGCATTTTTGTTATTCCTTGAATTTTTCATTTTGGGGTTATATTTTGTTTTGTTTTGTTTTTGCCCATATACAGTATGTATTTTACATCAAGTGGGGAGTGGCTGCCAGGTGCAGTGGATTACACCTATAATCCCAGAACTTTGGGAAGCTGAGGTGGGTGGATAACAAGGTCAGTAGTTTGAGACAGGCCTGGCCAAGATGATGAAACCTCGTCTCTACTAAAAATACAGAAATTACCCAGTCGCAGTGCTGGGTGCCTGTAATCCCAGCTACTCGGGAGGCTGAGGCAGAAGAATCACTTGAACCCAGGAGGCAGAGGTTGCAGTGAATTGAGATGGTGCCACTGCATTATAGCCTGGGCAACAGAGCAAGACTCCATCTCAAAAAAAAAAAAAAGTGGGGTGTGGTTTACTCCACAGTTCTCAGCTGTAAGAAATCACTGATGATACAGTTTTGTCAACCACTTCCTGTTTACTGCTGTCACAAATGTATTTTCTGTGATAAGGTTGGGGGTCTGTTAAGAAAGGGAAAGCTGAAGGACACCCAGCAGTATATTTCAAGCATTTGTAGTAAGCAAGTGAATCAGGCCTGCACCAAAGAACAGAAATAGACTCTTTGCTCCAGTGGCCCTTCAAGTGGCTGCCTTGAGGCACCCTAAAGAAGTCTAGTCAGCTGCTGGGTTTGAGCAATTCCAGGGGTGGTACCCTATAATAGTGGCATTCTGATGATGAGATCAGCCAAGAATGAATTCACAGAAAGCCCTCGGAAAGTCTGACATCATTTAAGGTCCTCAATCATCAAAACAAAAGAAGAAGAATATAAAATGGAAACTTCTCCTGACATCGTGGCACAAACCCAAAGGGTCTGAATGTCCCAGAAAAGGAAGCAGGTCTTCCTCTGCTTTGGCGGCTTTTTTCTACATCATGAGATAGGGTTATATGAGTAGGGTATATCAAATAAATCAGTGGATCTTAAAGCCAGAAGGGATTACTGGAGGTCACATCTGGTTTCAGGGTAATCCTCATATCTAATGTCCAACAGAGATGAATGGAACAGAAGGCATCTCTAGTGGGTGAAGCCTAGGCTTTAGAATCAGAAAGTCTACTTTTTTGTTGTTTGTTTTGTTTTGTTTGTTGTTTTTGGTTTTGATTTTGGTTTTTTTTTAGAGACAGAGACTCGCTCTGTCGCCCAGCCTGGAGTGCAGTGGTATAATCTCACCCAGCTCACCGCAACCTCTGCTTCTTAGGTCCAAGTAATTCTCGTGCCTCAGCCTCCTGAGTATCTGGGATTACAGGCACACGCCACCACACCCAGATAATTTTTGTATTTTCAGTAGAGATGGGGTTTTACCGTATTGGATAGGTTGGTCTCGAACTCCTGACCTCAAGTATCTGACCACTTTGGCCTCCCAAAGTTCTGGGATTATAGGTGTGAGCCACCACACCTGGCAGAAAGTCTACTTTTAAATCCCTCAGCTACCACAATTGGCCTTGTAAGGGCAAGGTATTAACAATACTGCTTTTAATAAAATAGACTTAAGAAGTAAATGGCATTATGTAGCTGGATGTACCTCATAAGCCAGCGAATCTCAAACTTGAATAGGCTCGGCATACAAATTACATAATTTTTTTAAAAAATACCGACTTTAATTTGGTAGGTCTGGAGCAGGGGCTGGGAATGTGGACTTCTAACAAGCTCCCAATGGTGGCCCATGCACAAAGCATGTTTTGAATAGCATGATAATAGAGAGTAAAATGTCACACAGAATTGATTATTTGCTTATTTTAACAGATTTTTAGGGAACAATACTCTTTAGCCTTTATGTCTTCATTTTCCACCTCCTTTACTGACTTCCACCCCCCCTCCACCTTAACCCGTATTGCTGGTAACAATGCTCATGCTCACCTAACATAGTGAGCCCTGCTAAAACCAACAACCAGCAATTTCATACAAGAGTAGGCTTTGAAGAAAATGACTCTTTTTCACAAGTTTCTGCATAGAATACTTCCACAGTTATCTCTGTATATATCAGACATTTGGAAATTATGCTAAGGCAACAATATTTTTAAAGGGGTTGCTTACTTAATTGCAAGAGAGAATAGAAGGGTTTTTTTTTAATTGTAATAATTTTTATTCAGTCACAGAGCTTCTTATTTTTATTAGTATACTTCAAGTTCTGGGATACATGTGCAGAACATGCAGGTTTATTACATAGGTATACACGTGCCATGGTGGTTTGCTGCACACATCAACCTGTTATCTATATTAGGTATTTCTCTTAATGTTATCAGTCCCCTAGCCCTCAACCCCGGACAGGCCCCAGTGTGTGATGTTCCCCCATCCCTGTTTCTATGTGTTCTCATTGTTCAACCCCCACTTGTAAGTGAGGACATGCGGTTTCTGTGTTAGTTTGCTGAGAATGATGGTTTTCAGCTTCATTCATGTCCCTGCAAAGGACATAAACTCATCCTTTTTTTATGACTGCACAGTATTCCATGGTATATATGTGCCACATTTTCTTTATACAGGAAGGGGATTTTATAAGACGGATCCCTTGGAAATCATATATCATGAAAAATATATCAGGTATATTGTACATCTGTGTAACGTTTTATATATCTAATGATTTTCAGAGCATTTTCACATATGGGTCTTCACTCATTCTTTAAAAAAGAAAGGTAGGCTAGGCAGGTATCATTAGTGCCGTTTTACAGGTGATGAAACTGGAATGTGGGGAATTGAAGTCAGTTGCTCAAAGTTATACTCATCCAGCTGCTACAACACAAAGACAAAATCCAGTTCTAAATTCTAATTCAGTGCCCTTGTCTTTGTCTCCTCCTCCACCATGCTTTCCATAATGACTCAAAGAAAGTTATGGTTTGGTTTTTCAAACTGGTCATGAGTGTGGCTGCCAGTAGAAGAATGCAAAATGTGGCAGATATCCCAGATTCAGTTACTGTGGAGTACTCCGTCAGCAGGGAGCCCATTAACGTACATATCTCTCATTCTAATCAGATGAAAACCTACTCCAACCCTGAATTTTTAGATGATTCATTTGTTTGTTTCATTTCCAGCCAAGAATTCAATGTCCTATTCCTTTTGGAATGTTCACAGATGAGAGTTACAGCCTGGAGGTGGACAACTTGATTATTGCAATCATCCAAAATGGGCGGCTGGTTTTCTACTCTCTAAAAATACTTTTACCTTTCTTCTTCCGTACTCTACACTATGTTACAATATGTTCCTGACCACTTTCATTCATAGTGATCTCAATCTATTTCCCTGTTCACGTTTCACTTGGCTGTTTGTGTGCGCGCGTGTGTGCGTGTGTGTGCGTGTGTGCGCGTGTGTGCGTGTGTGCGTGTGTGTGTGCGTGTGTGTGTGCGTGTGTGTGAGTGTGTGTGTTCCATGAACAATGAAATTGGGAATTCCTTGTGGGCAGGACCAAACTTGTTTTAATTTCATTTTACGTTGAATGATCGAAATGAAAAAAAAAAAAGATACAGAGTAAAGAGTATATTTAATTTGGAGTCAGATTACCTGGATCAACTACTTGTTAGCCATGTTACCCAAAACCACTTAAACTCTGAGCTTTTGTGGCCTCATCTAGAAAATGAGAATATTAGTATCTAAATCACAGTATTGTTAAGAAAAGTGAATGAAATATATGTGAAATTATTCTGCAAACTCCCAAGATCTGTACCTGTGTAAAGAAGGTATTTGTACTTATTTAGGAATAATGTACATTAAATGAGAGGAGTCTGCTTGTAGCATCAGTCATAAATGTATTTACTCCCCAAAAAGCAATTTGCATTTCTATGTTCTGCTATGCAAAGAAACATAGATGCATGGAAACAATACTATTAAAAAGTGACTTTCTAAATGTGAAAAACATAAAAGTTCTAGGAGATGCTGAAATAATATATAAAACAGATGCTGAAAATGGTCACTGAATGCTGTCCACACTGTAGTTTCATGAAAATCAGATACTAGGATTTAGGTTTTGGCCTAAGAAATTTCCTTTTAAATTCTCAGTATTCTGCAGAAATGTTAAGTCAATACTCAAAAGAATAAAAATGATTCATTTTTCAGAATGAGAATCATGATGGAGAACACATATACCTCCCACCTCCTCTGGAAGTGATTCTGAAAACCCAAACTCACCCATACCTTCCTACTTACTCACTTTATGCTGCTACGACATCAGATGCTTCCTGTACTTGGACTTGAGATCATTCCATAGCCTTTCTCTCCTCTCTCTTACTATCAATGAGCCCCCATCACACACATAAAAATAGCTGCCACATGTTGAATAACTAAGGGGTGTCAGCAGCTGTACTGGTAATTTTGTTATCTGTAATACTGATATACATCTGACAAGAAGGTTATTCTTGTCCCGGTGTTACAGAAACCAAGACCCCAAGAATCTAAGTACATTGTTTAATGTTGTTCTGTGGATTGGAGAGGACCAGCATTCAAACCGAGTTCCCGTGATATTTTGCTCTCCTCTTATCATTAAACAGCATTGTCTCTCTGTCAAAACCTCACCATTTTTCTTTCAAATATAGTTTACTTTAATTACATTAACTATTTTTTAAAACTGATTGCAATCATTTGGACCTATTCATGCACTCTTTCAAATGAAATGAAAATCCTGAACACCTTCCAGACAATTTTTTTTCTGAATCAAATTGAAAACAACAAATAATATATAAATAAGATTTGAATAATGTTGAAAGTGTACAACATTACCTATAGGTAACAAAATATTTCCTTTGTAAGGAAAAGGGAAACATTGAATTTTTTTAAAAGTCACTAGATTATGAAGCAAAAGCCCCAAGTTCTAGTCATTGCTCTATGACAAACTTCCTGTGCGATCCTGGGTAATTGCCTTCTCCAGACCTCAAATATTTCACTTACATACTGAGGAAGTTCTATGAAATGCCACTTACATATGGCCTGCTACATTGTGGTATTAGCTTTTCTAGTTTCATCCTCTGTCTTTCTATACTCACAACCCCATCGTTTCTTTCCTTGTCTCCCAATTTATCCTTATATGGCAATTAATATCTTGCTCAGACATGTTTTAGTGTTTTCCACCACAATATCCTTGCTATTTTTAATTTATCCACGTACATGTAAAATCATGTATATCACCACTTGTAAACAAATCACATTTTGAGGAACCCAGGTTTCCTGTTTGGAGCTGTCTGGAGTCCACAAGGAAGCCATCCTCATAATAGAGAATGTAAAGGAAGACCTACCGAGGAAAAGTTCAGCTGAGAATGGAGCCACAGGCTTAGCTGTCCTCATTCCCCAGCCCTTAGCTTGCTCCTGGTTGAATCTGTTTAGTTCACTAGATCTACCTGTCTGGGAACTGCTTCCATCACTATGTAGGACCACTTTTTTGAGCCCTGTTCTATGTTGACTGATGTGTGGACAAATTCATTTTCACCACCAAGTTGACATCTTATTAGAAAATTAGAAAATACAAACCAGAGATAAAAGATAAAGAAGCACATTAAGTGGTGAAGTAAAATGACACAGACTTCTAATCGTGACCCAGTCCACCTTTTGAGGAAGAAGATAATTTTCTATCTGCACTACATATTCATCTTCTGAATATCAGAACACTCTAAACTTGCTTGGCATGGTCCATTTAATCCCTCCTAGGAGTCATTCTGACTTTGGGTCCACAGGCAGCATGGTGTAGAGTAAGAGCTGGTTTTCCTCTCTAGTTTCCTGGTTATGTGGCGAAACAAACACACTTGGAAATCAGACTGAACTGGTTGCAGCCCTAGATCTACTACTACTGGTTGTGTGGCAAGAATAAGTGAATTTACAGATCTATTTCTCAGTTAACTTGCATATAATATGGGAAAACAATAGTTTCTTTCAGTGGGTTTTGTGAGATGTAAATAAATAGCATGGGTCAAATATCCAGTACACCATCTGGTAGAGTTCTATTTCCATTGTCAGTATATAAAACATGCTTACAAGCCAGCCATTATTTTTGGAAATATATGGTTTCTTTAGTTATAATTAAATGATATTTCTATCTGTGCCACTGAGAGGAACTGTACAGTGGGTGCTTTACTACTTCCTGTCAGCTCCTTTGGCAAGGCATTCATATCAAAAACCCTGACTCTCACTATGTTCCTGCTTCTGATCTGTGGGGAGACATTTTGAAAACAGAAATGATCTGACTTACCTGGAAAGTTTCCACCCATCCTGGCTTAAAAATGAACCTTTCAAATGATCCCTGTCTGACAATCTGTTCAATTACATATCCCCAGCAGAAGGTTAAATAATTCCTACATTTAGAGGCAATAATGTCCATTCAAATATTTGGTGAACTATTGAAATTTATCAAAAGGTAAGTAATAGGCACAGAGAGGTTCATTATATTGTTTTACCTTTGTGTAGGTTTTACAAATTCTGTAATAAAATGGAAAGTAATGTTTTTGAAAAGTAATTTTTTGAAGGATTCCAAATTACTACTTAAGTCATTATAAAACATTAGTTCCTCTTACCTTCATTGACTTTTTTCAAAACATTTTGTCTCATGTTGTCCCAACTCATATTCTACACACTGACTAGAAACATTATTTACCTTCATTGTAAATGAGCAGCCGATTTGTCGCTGTGGCTGACCTATGGCTCTTTACCTTTGCCAGAACCCTGCCCATGCAAACTCATAGGACTTTCCATTCAAATTCGTTAGTCTTTGCTATCATTGAGTTGAGCCCTTTTTTTCCTGAATGCTGCTGATCACCTCCATAACTAACCTTCCATAAAGGCATTTAACTTCAGTGTATAAACTGAGTCTATCTCAGGGCAACCACAATGTGTGTGGATGTGTACACAATGTATAAGGATGTGTGCTGTGTTTTCATGACAATCTTTGTGTTCTTATGTCTTTCCAGTGGTGTTGGGTCCAACTTCACTTTAGTCTTATGTTCCTCAAGAACAAAGACAATGTGCTCTACTTCCCCAATACTTTGCCACAAATTATTTTGCATTTTGAAATATGAACCCTCAAGACGTCAATTCAGGAATTTTTCTTTTTTTGTGTTTACAGATCTAAAGATTCTGATTTTTCTAGGAAACTAAAGTGACACATTTCAGGTAATTAAGGCCAAGACTTAAGTGATATTGGAGGCCTAAAGTCTAGACAGCTTAAATGACAAATGCCATTTTTGAATTCCTCCCTCTTTTCAGTCTGAGTATGCAGATTTCTTTTTATTTTGTCTAATTTCTTTAGCTACCATTTGTTCCTATCACATTTCTCAGTGGTATCAGCTCTCACGCTGCTGCTACTTTAATAGCTGAGAGAAGAAAAAGCTGTTAGAGACAAATGCCCAGCATAAATTACTGGTATCATGAATGTGCTTAAAAAGTATTTGTTGAGCAAAAAAATTGAATTACAATCATTATCACCCTGCCCTCAAATTATTATTTTTTATTTGAGGAAAGGTGAGCAGCTTGTGAGATAATTAGCATTGAGGAATAGTGCTATGATGTTTAGTATACTTACTAGGGAGACAAAAACACTCCCTTGATGGGGCAGAAACCAGCAGACTTTTCTTGAAAAAGAAAAAGAAAAATAATTTTTTCAAGGTTCCGGCCATATACCTAGTGCTAGATTTTTGATGAACTCTGAAATCCCAAAGACTTTGGTCCTAGTAAAACATGCAGAAGGGACTAGACTAGAACATCACTAAAAGCACCTTAAACACCTTAAAATATAAAATTTTGATTCTGACAATTTGGTATTAGAAGAACATATATTTATATAATTTTTTTAATTATATGAAAGAAAAAAAGAAAAAGAATGAACAAAAGAGAAACAATGAAATAAAACAAGAAATAACAAAAAATAGTAGAGAGAAATTGCCTTCTTGAGAAAGAAAGAAGAGAGAAGAGAGAAGAAAGAAAAGAAAGAAAAAAAAAGAAAAGGAAAGAGAGAAAGAAGAAAGGAAGGAAATAAGAAGGAAGGAAGGAAGGAAGGAAGGAAGGAAGGAAGGAAGGAAGGAAGGAAGGAAAGACAAAACAAGAAAAAGATGTATCTGAGTGCTGATTTGAGATAGTAACTCAACAGATTATTTAAAAATTGTGTTCATGTGGCTCCATCTACTGGTGGAAAGATTATCATTCACATCCTTTTTCATTGAGGCCTTAAAAGTGGCAGTTGGTTTCTAAGTGACAGGTCAGGCAATGGAGCAAAGCTGAGAGAACTATATTCTTCCATGAAAATGTATTCCACTCTGCTCTGAATAATGAGATGAACTACTTAGCTTGTAAATATTGGAGTTCTGTAAAATTACCACTGATTTTATTTTTAAGAGCTACATTAAGGACCCTGTATACTTAATACATGGTAATAAAAATTTAACAAGACCACACACTCTGCAGGTCATATCAAAATCCAATTTTGCCATGATTACTTTGGAGTCTATTTTCAGCTATGCTGAAATATGTGACTCTTGTCCTTAAGTAGATTAGCTGGGCTGAAAATAGACAATAACCATAAACATTTACAACAAAATAATGTCTTTTATAGAATATAAATCTTATGAAGCCATTTTTATTAGTTAATCCTTCTAATAGGGCAGAGTTAAAGCACTGCTCTCCCCTCAATTGGATCGATGTCAAAACCAAGACAGAAAGAAGGACCTCAGACTAATTTGAATGCAAATCAGGGGCTGAGGTTCAGGGATCACATTAACATAGAGCAGAAGGATTTGCAGTTCAAGAATCAATCCCCTTAGTACTGCATAAGAATGCCTGAAATGTTTTCCTGGCATTTCGCCCTCTAAAAATTATGATGACACATCAAGGCTCAGGTAAGTTACATCCCTTCCATCAGTGTTTCTCTGATTTTCAGAGCCAAGATGTAAGATGTGCTCTTTTTTATTATTATTATTCTGCATGCCCAACACATTTCACTTGTAATCCTTAAGGTCCTTTTAATATTTATATATGATAATTATTAAGTTTATATTCATACTGTGATCTACTTGAGAACAAGTGCCACATATTTCTTTTTTTTTTTTTTTTTTTTTTTGCTGTCCTTAATTTTCACTGGAATGAGAAGCGATATAATCGACTATGTGTACAAAAATACACACTGCCTAGCATAACCACTGAACACGGTTAAAACCCAAATAATTGTTTTTAGATTAATGAACTGAATTGAGTAACTGCCAATGAATGAATGAATAAATAAATTTATGAAGGAATAAATTTCAAACGCAACTGAAAGATTCCTACCAGGGAACATACATTACAGCAACATAAAGCAATATTGATATAGACTAAGTAGAATGCAGTGCTAAAACAGTACAGTCTGAAGGTGTGACAGATGTAGATCTGGGCTTATGCAAAGAGGAGGATAAGTTCTGAGCCAGGATGCAAAGGATCTAGGCCAAGGGGACCACTCTTTGGCTCAAGCACCACATAATGTTGCCTCACAATTTTACATTTACATCAAATACTTAGTTCAGATCTTCTTAGGTAGCTGGACATAACATTTTGCAGCTTTTCAGACATAATGTTTTTAGTCTCTTATTTTGCTTATATTTACAATTACCACATGCTTCTTAAATTAAAATTAAACACAGAATGCTAAATCAGGAAGTAAAAAGCCATCAAAAAGAATCAGCAATAGGAAATCATCACAGTTAACATTTTGATGGCCATATCTGAAGAGAGTTAAGAGCATGGATTCTGTAGTAAGAAACACTAGGGCTTGAACACCGGTTCTTTTGTTTCTGAACTGCACAACTTCAGATAACCTACTTAGATTTATGAATTCTGTTTCTTAACGTGTAAAATATATTTTCAAATGGAGTCCATATAAAATCAAAGAATGTATGTTAATAATTTAGGGGGAGTGGCCAAGATGGCCGACTGGAAGCAGCTAGTGTGTGTGGCTCTCACTCAGAGGAACAGAAAGGGCGAGTCAATGCGACACCTTCAACTGAAACATCCGGGTACTTGTATTGGAATTAATCGAGAAAACAACTTGACCCACAGAGAATGAAGGAAAGCAAGATAAGACAATGGCGCACCTTGGAGCAGCACAAAGCTGAAAAATCCTCCCCTGCCCAGGGAAGCGGTGTGTAAGTAATCAACCAGGAAACCATGCTTCTCTCCGAGATCTTTGCAGACCTCCGATCAGGAGGACTCCTTGTGCACCACTCCACCAGGGCCTTCAGTCTTCAGTCTGACAGACGGAGCTACTTGGAGTCTCAGCAGAGCAGCCATCCAGTCGTGTGTGGAGACCTTGGAGCTTTAGACAGTTGGGCTTTCCAGCAAAAAATAGCTGCAGCTCTGGCAAAGTAGGAGATTAGACTCCTATACATACCCCTAGGAAAGAGGATGAATCCCAGGGTCTGAGCAGGAATAGCTCACAGGCCACACTTCCAAAGAACCTCTCAAGATAAGACCCAGTGGCTTGGAATTCCAGCCAGATGCTGGTAGTGGTGTTGAACCTCCCTAAGAAAGAACTCCCAATAGGAGGGACACCTGCCATCTTTGATGTTTGAGTGCCTTAGCCAGTCCAGCCTTCAGGCTTTGAAGAGTCTCAGCCAACCCAGGGAGGAGGGGATCCCACAGCACAGCACTATTAAAATGTGGCCAGACTGATGCTTTAAGCAGGTGTCTGGTCCAGTTCCTCCTCACTGGGTGGGACCTCCCAACTGGGGCCTCCAGCCACCCCTGCCCTAGCTCTCCAGCTGACAGCAATCTGAATTCCCCCTAGAATGACACTCCCAGAAGGAGGAGTGGGCTACCGTCTTTGCTATTTTGGTGACTTAGCCATTCTAGTTTTTGGGTTTTGAAGTGTCTGAGTCAACCAGAGGCTAAAGTGAATCCCCAGCACAGCACAGCTAGTCTACCAAAACGTGGTCAGACTGCTTTTTTAAGTGGTCCCAACTTTGTTCCCCATCACTGGGAGGGACTTCTCAACCAGGAT
This sequence comes from Callithrix jacchus, assembly GCF_049354715.1. NCBI lineage: Eukaryota > Metazoa > Chordata > Mammalia > Primates > Cebidae > Callithrix > Callithrix jacchus. The sequence goes on along the minus strand of NC_133516.1, from coordinate 19,153,953 downwards.
CTGCAACTACTTCTGACAGGTACCTTTGGGCCAGCAATAGGTCCGTACCTCCCTGGGTTAAAGCTTGCAGAGGGAGGAACAAGTTGCCATCTTTGCTGTTTCACAGCCTTCATTAGTGACACCTCCAGGTCCTGGAAAACCCAAGGTGACTAGGGACCAGAGCAGGCCCCAAGCATATTGCAGCAGCCCTAAGAAAAGTGGCCAGACTGTTACATGGGTGCCCATGGCCATATCTCCTCCCCAGGCAAGTCCTACAGTCCTGGGCCTCCAGCCACCCCGTCAAAACTATTGAGCCACTAACAACTCAGCAGCTCCCTGAACATAGCCTCCAGGGACAACTGAAAGCCTCTCTACCACTTCCTCTACAGTGGAACTGCCCTTGCTACCCTCAGCTTGATGAAGGAGGTAATATCCTAAGTGCCTTAACCATACCTCAAACAAGCTGCAAGTTAACCCAAGGAGAGGAGATTAGTCCATCTCCAACAGGCCCCACCCCTCCAACACGCACGCACGCACGCACACACGCACGCACAGCTTGCTTGGGCCCACAGCACAAACCTTTCTTGACTCGGTGCTCAGTGCACTGAGTGCTGACTTGAATCTCTCTGGGGTGGAGCCCCCATAAGTCAAGCAAACTATCTTTGGTTGCAGCTACTACTAAGATTTTTTTACTCTGCTGCCTCTAAGCCAGGGAAGGAACATAAACACTGTGGGCAGCCCAGGGGTGCCAAGTCATGAACTACTGCCAGCACTCAAGGGGCAGAGAAGCCCCCACATTCAGAGCACTGGGAGAGAACACAACTAGAACTGTGAGGAAACAGGAAAGCCATACAGCCATACAGCCAGGCAAGAGTCTCCCAACTGATCAGTAAGCCTAAGTTTCAACTGCTGGATCATACCCCGAAGCTTCAATGCCAAAATACCTCACTAACACAGCCCCCACTGAAACCAGAGACAAGAAGCCAGCTTCAAATAAAGACCCTACACAAAGCCTTGGCCCAGTCAAAACATCCAGAAAGGAACTCTACTGAGTGGACTCAATCTACACTGCAGTGAAAGGAACACCCACACACAGAGATGAGAAAGAACCAACGTAAGAACTCTGCTAACTCAAAGGGCCAGAGTATCATACATCCTCCAATCAACAGCACCACTTCTCCAGCAAGAGTTCTTAGCCAGGACAAACTGGTTGGAATAACAGAAATAGAATTTGAAATATGGATAGGAACAAAGTTCAGGAGGATGACAAAACACAGTCCAAGGAAAATAAGAATCACAATAAAATGATACAGTAGCTGAAGGACAAAATAGTCAGTATAAAAAATAACCTAAAGGGTCTAACAGAGCTGAACAGCACAAGACAAGAATTTGACAATGCAATCATAACTATTCACAGCAGAATAAGCCAAGCTGAAGAAAGAATCTCAGAACTTGAAGACTGGGTCTCTGAAATGAGACAGTCAGACAAAAATAAAGAAAAAAGAATTCTTAAAAATGAACAGAACCTCCAAGTACCGGATTATATAGAGACCACATCTATGAATCACTGGCATCCCTGAAAGGACACAGGAGAAAGCAAATCGCTTGGAAAATATATTTTAGGATATAATCCATTAAAACTTCCCCAACCTTGCTAGAGAGGCCAACAGCCAAATTCAGAAAAAAAACAGACAACTCCTGCAAGAACCAACACATGAGCATTTCCAAGACACATAATTGTCAGACTTTCCAAGGTCGAAATGAAAGAAAGAGTATTAAAGGAAGCTAGAGAGAAAGGGTAAGCCACCTACAAAGGGATCCCCATCAGGCTAAGAGTGGACCTTTCAGCTGAAACCCTACAAGCCAGATGAGATTGAGGGCCTATATTCAATATTTTTAAAGAAAAAAAAATCTTTAGCTTAGATTTCATATCAAGTCAAATTAAGCTAAGTGAAGGAGAAATAAGATTATTTTCAGAAAAGAAAATGTTGAGGGATTTTATTACCACCAGACTTAGGCAAGATGTCTTGCATTTCAAGAGATCTTGAAGGGAGCACTAACTGTAGAAAGGAAAGACTGCTACCAGCTAATAAAAAGAAAAAAAAACTACTTCAACAAACAAACCAGTGTCGCTGTTGTAAAACCACCACACAAACAAACCAACAGAGTAACCAGCTAACAGCACAATAACAGGATCAAATCCACACATACCAACACTATGTTTACTTGAATGCAAAGAAGCTAAATGCCCCAGTTAAAAGGCACAGAGTGGCAAGCTGGATGAAAATGCAAGGCCCAATGATAAGCTGTCCTTCAGGAGACCCATATACACATAATGACACTCATAAGCTCAAAATAAAGAGATAGAGAAAAATCTACCAAGCAAATGGAAAACAGAAAGAATCCTGGGTTGAAGTCCTAATTTCAGGGAATAAAAAAGAACATATTTCAAATCAACAAAGATCAAAAAAGACAAGGAAGTGTATTACATAATGGTAAAGGGCTTAATTAGACAACAAGATCTAACAATTTTAAGTGGATATGCACCCAATACAGGAGCACCCAGATTCATAAAGCAAGTTCTCAGAGACCTACAAAAAAACATAGATTCCTACACAATAATAGTGGGAGACTTCAACACTCCACTGGCAGTATTAGATCATTGAGGCAGAAAATTAACAAAGATATTTAAGACCTAAACTCAGCATTGGATCAAAAGGACTTCATATACCTTTACATAATTCTTCAACCAAAAACAACAGAATATACATTCTTCTCATTGTCACATGGCAAATACTCTAAAATAAACCACATAATTGGACATAAAACAATCCTCAACAAATGTAAAAGAACCAAAATTATACCAAACACACTCTCAGATCACAGCACAATAAAAAAGAAGTTAACACAGTGAAAACTGCTCAAAGCCATACATGGAAATCAAACGACATGCTCCTGAATGACATATGGTGAATAATGAACTTAAGGAAGCAGTCAAGATGTTTTTTGAAAATAAGAATAAAGATACATGATTCTTCCAGCTTTGGAAGTAAAAGAACACCCACATTGAAAGTCCTATCCAGAGCAATTAAGCAAGAGAAAGAAATAGACATACTGCAATCTCTGGGACACTGCTAAGGCATTCTTAATGGAAAAAAATCATAGCACTGAAGGTCATATCAAAAAGTTAGAACCTAAAAGAATTAGAGATTCAAGAACAAATCAACTCCAAAGCTAGCAGAAGACAAGAAATAACAAAAATCAGAGCTGAACTGAAGGAAATCAAGACACAAAAAGCCATTCAAAAGATCAATAAATCCAGAAGTTGGTCTTTATGAAAAAAATTAATAATATAGATAGGCTACCAGTTAGACTAATTAAGAAGAAAAAAGAGATTATCCAAATAAACACAATTAGAAATGCTGAAGGGAATGTTACTACTGACTTCACAGAAATAAAAACAACCATAAGAAACTACTACATACACCTCTACACACACTCATCCAGAAAACTCAGAAGAGATGGATACATTCTTGGACACATGCACCACGATGGCACCAGGAAGAAATTGATTCCCTGAACATACCAATAAGGAGCTCTGAAATCGAATCAGTAACAAATAGCTTACCAATCAAAAACAAAGACAAAAACAAAACAAAACAACAACAACAAAAACCCAGGACCTGACAAATTCACAATTCTACCAGATGTACAAAGAACAGCTGATATCATTCCAAAACACTGAGGAGAAGGGAGTTCTCCCCAACTCTTTCTAAAAGGCTGCATCATCTTGATACAAAACCTGGCAGAGACACACACAAAAAGAAATCTTTAGGCCAATATCCCTGATAAACAGTGATGAAAAAATTCTCAATGAAACACTTGCAATCTGAATCCAGCAGCAAATCAAAAGCTAATCCTCTATGATAAAGTAGGTTTCATTTTCCGGATGCAAGATTAGTTCAACAGAAAAAAATCAATAAATGTGATTCATCACATAAACAGAACTAAAGACAAAAAGCACATGATTATCTCAATAGATGAGAAAAAGGCTTTTGATAAAATTTAACATCCCTTCATGTTAAAAAAAAAATTCATTCTGGTGGACTTTCAGCTTGGATTTCTAAACTTCAGAACTGCGAGAAAATAAATTTCCAATGTTTAAGTCTCCCAGTCCATAGTGTTTGTTATGGTAACTCAAGCTGATGAATAGAGTGACCTTCCAGAAACAATAAGAACTCACAACCGTGTAACAAACCTGCACATGTGCCCACTGAATCCGAAATATAAAAAAGATCTCACAAAATACTTATATACAAAAACCATGATGTCAGATAAAATGTTATGGTAACAGAATAGCAACAGTGGACACAAAGCCAAGGTATCCATTGATTATACCCCACATTGCATCACTGGGAAGCAGCTGGCTTAGCAGGATGAAGGAATGACCTTTTAAATGATCAGCTAGGGCATCAGCTCTGGAATAACATCGTGTCAGGTTTTTCCCCAGGATGTTATATATATGCTCTGAACCAAAGTTTAACATATGGTGTTATATCCCCAATACTTAAAATGTACAGGTCCAGGAAATAAAACAGGAAGTAGAATGAGCTTGGCCTAACTCACATCTCATGACTCACAGTGACCCAATTGCAGAATTTGTGTTTCCCAATAATTGTAACTTTTGGCTTTGCTAGATTAAAGAAGGTGCTGGTTCCATGTGGAAAAAAATATTTGCAACAATAAGAATTCTATTAAATCTGAAAGTATGATTACCACTTTGCCTTAGTCCATCTGTGTTCCTATAACAGAATACCTGAGACTACATAATTTGTAAAAAATAAAACTTTATTTTCTCACAGTTCTGGAGGCTGGAAAGTCCAAGATCAAGGTGCTGGCACTTGCTCTTGTGAGGGCCTTCTTGTGTGTTTTCACATGGCAAAAGGAAGAGGGGCAAGCAAACTAGCTAGTGAAATGCTGTGTGAAGCCTCTTTTAAAACACCCTTAATCTAATTAATCAGACAGACATGCTCATTGCCTGATCACCTCTTAAAGGCCTCACCTCTTAATACTATTGTATTGACAAAACCAAAATTTTGGAGATGATTAGGTTTCTTTCTTGTGGGGACCGCTCCTGCAAGGGATCCTTGACAGGACCCTCGCCATCTTGAGCTTCAGCCCTTACACGTTTCTCCTCTCCCAGAGGCTGTTGAGCTAAGGGGAAAAGAGGAAGTCTGGTTGCACTGATTTTATAAACATCTATCTTTGCCTCTGACATTTGCAACAGGATGGCTGAGCTCAGGCTTTGTGGTCTAACGAGACACTATGTGGTTAGACATTGTGTGCCTCCTAGTTCCTTCTTGGCACAATAACTGTATGACTTTGTTTACCTCTGCTAACTCAATCGTATTGTTTGCATATGATCCTATATAAATAGGCAAGGTTAGAATGACATTTGGAAAGGTCCAGCTGTACCTTGTTAACAATTTTACTTACTTGCTTGACTGATTTTAGATAAACACATGTTTAGATTTATGACCCCCTTTTTGCAAACTTTATTGTCCCTTTGCTGTACACCCTTTGATTATGAGTCATACTTTCTGTACCCCTTTTTTGTGATTTTTGTTCTTGATTTTATTTCAAGATACAATTGAATGTACGTCACTCCTTAAACACTGAAAAGTATATAACCTATGGTGTGCACAAATAAACTTGCTGTCCCGGCATTGCCTGACAGTCCTCCAGACCCCACTGTCTATCTATCTTTTCTTCCGCACACTCCCTCTTCCAGGTTGAGAACATTTGAGTGGGGCTGAGGCTCTCCGCTGGTCAGAAGCCCCCTGGCAGACGTGCCAGACCCCCACACTTTCTACATGAATTTTGGAAAGAATAAAAGCATTCAAACCATAACACATCTGGTCACTTTAGGCTTCTCATGCTAGTAGACTATCAGAAAAGTTTTAATGGTGTGGGAGTATACCCTGATTATCATGAAGTGCTGTGATTGCTGCTACACACTGTTGAAAAGTGAGGAGTGTATATTTAATTCTCAAGTGATTCATCAGGGCGTTTTCTTAGTTATTCTAAACCTGGGATAACCGTGAAAGGGCAAAATGCAGCAACCATGGCTTTTCAAGGGCAAGAAACTAGGATCTTAAATCCCTCAGGTATAAAGATCTGAATCGCTTTACCAGACATTGACACTAGGCCTTCTGAAGTACCAGTTTAGTTTGAGGGTAATCTAGAATGGGTAGTGGAGAAGAAAGATGATGAATAATTTCATACTTGGGACCAATTGTTAAAGCAGTGACCGTAGCTGGTTCCACTGACTCTTGTGTATTAAATCTTCCACCAGAAATGAAGGTTGGTTACCACCTGGAGGACCTGAGGACAGATTTGTTTTAATGTAGAATGTCAAGATATCTAGTTGTGCCAGGAGTGCTTTATTTCAGGCACTCTTGCAATACGCTTCACATTCTCTTGGTCTGACCTCTGATTTCAGTCATGAGTCCAGTGCATCATTCTGGATGGACGTCAACTCACTTTTTTCTTGATAGTGCCTCACTTGATACAAAGCTTTTTTTTTCCCTACTATAAGAGGGCTTCTTTGAAACTGGCAGTTCACCTAACATACATGTGCAGTACTCTGCCAATTCTCAGCTAGTAGGCTATGGGAGCCAATAGATAAGTGAGGACTTCAGAGTGATTGTGTTTTATTGAAGCTTTATGTTAGTTAGAGGAAATAAATATATAAAATAGAATGAGATATAGGATTATGTGTGTGTGTGTGTATGTGTGTGTGTGTGAAAGAGGGAGAGAGAGATTCAAATATATAGGAGCATAATATAATGAATTTTTCCTCATTTATTTCAACTTGTTAGACTTACCATCATTATTGCATTTTAAAATCAAAATTGGGATAAACTAATTTTCAATTTAAATTTTGCCTTTAAAAATTTAATGTGATATCTTGATAGTTTTACTATACAGCTAAGTACAGCTGAAATTTATAATTTTACTGTGAACATGAAGCTATATTATACCGATATTTCACTTTATCTTTATACTATCAAGAAATTTTCTCATTTAAAGTCTTATAACTGAAATACTCTGGTTTCTTTTTCACCTTAAGTCTTTTAATTAAGAATAAATAAACCTCATTGTTTACAATATTGATCACACCTATAGCTCCAGTAGTTTAAATTGTGTACAAGTTCTTAGGTAAAAGTATTTTGTTACTTTTATTAAACGTATTGATTATTAAGGAGATTGAAATATTATTTCATGTGTTTAATATTTTATACTTTCTGCAAATTTTTGCTTATTATTCAGTTGGAGAGTTAGTGTATTTTTTAGAGATATATAAGAGCTTTTTCATAGAGATCTATAAGAGATTTTTAAAGATTGTTTATATTATCCTATCATCTGTCATTATCATAACAATGATAGTAACTATCATTACTAGCGAAATATTTAATGTATTGCAAATATTCATTTTTAGACTATTCTATTTTTAATATTATCGATGATGTTTTATTACTAGCATTTGTTTATCCAAATTTAGAGACATTTTAATTGCTAATTTAATTTGTTACTTTTACGTTTCATAGATTCTTCTTTATTCTGTTAGAATAAAAGCAGCAGTATTTTTAAAAAGTGAGTAAATACAATATTTAAGATATATTTTAAATTTACAGTAACTAAAACAGTGTAATACTTTTACAAGAAAAAACAAGTAGATCAATAAAACGCAACAATGAAGTCAGAAAAAGAGGCTTGTGCACTGGCATTTTAAACCAGTGGAGACAGTATGGACTATTCAGAAAATGATTTTACAGTGAAAAAGACAGATCCATATTTAATTTAGTATTCCAAAACAAATTCCAGATGAAACTAATAACCACATAGCAAATAAAAAGCCACCTAAATTATAACCAGAAATTATAGAGACATTTATCATTGCTCTCTAGTAGGAAAAAAAAATCTTCCCAGTCAGGCACAAAACCAAAACACATAAAGGATTGATATATTTGGCTATGTTAAAAGTGAAAATTGGATATAGGAAAAATTTTCTTTCTAATATTTTCCTTTTTAGCATTCTGTCAGAGTGATCCAGTGCTCCTTTTTATTTTAATTTTTGGAAGATTCATGTTCTAGTTTCATTCTTCCAGGGACTACTTAAATATTTGACAAACACAAAAATATTATGACAGAATCTTATTTATCTCTACCTGTATCCAAATTATCTAAAAATGTAGTTACACACTTGTCACTTAAAATCATTTATTAGGAAAATAATACTTAGATTTACTAATCTTGTTTACCTATTTCCTTGCTTGCTCATCCTTAATGCATCTTAATATTTACTATTAACTTTCTTCTTGATAGACAATGTTAGTATTGTGCTCCTTCACACAGGTTCAGAGGATCATCAACTTTATAACCATTTATAACTTAAATTGCTTGAACTAGCTACAATAGGTTAAGTAGGTATAGAATTATGTGTTCAAAGTTATTTTATTTCAATTGTATGTGCCTGGCTTATTTTCCTTAACAAAATTATCTTCAGCTCCATCCATGTTGTTGCAAATAACAGGATCTAATTCCTTTTTTATGGCTGAATAGTACTTCATTGTGTATATGTACATTTTCTTTATCCATTCATCTGTTGTTGGACACAGGTTGCACCCAAATCTTGGCCACTGTGAATAGTGCTGCAACAAACATGGCAGTGCAGATATCTCTTCAATATACGGATTACTTTTCTTTTGGATATATACCCAGCAATCCCATTGCTGGGTCATATGGTAGTTCTAGTTTTAGTTTTTTGAGGAACTTCTAAACTGTTCTTCATAGTGGTTGTGCTAATTTACATTCTATTTTCTCCACTTCCTTGCCAGCATTTGTTATTGCCTATCTTTTGGCTATAAGCCATTTTAACTGGGTAAGATGATATCACATGTAGTTTTGATTTGCATTTGTCTGATGATCAATGAGGTTGAGCACCTTTTTGTATGCCCATTTGCGTCCTTTTGAGAAGTATCTATTAAAATCTTTTGCCGATTTTTTTATCAGATTATTAGGTTTTTTTTCTTATAGAGAGAGGCTCATATATTCTGGTTATTAATCCCTTATCAAATGAGTAGTTTGCAAATATTTTCTCACATTCTATTAGTTGTGTCTTCACTTTGTTTATTGTTTATTTTGATATGCAGAATTTTTTTAACTTGATGTGATCCCATTTGCCATTTTTGCTTTGGTTGCCCATGCTTTCAGGGTATTGGTTAAAAACTTTTTGCCCAGACCAATTTCCTGGAGATTTTCCTCCATGTTTTCTTATAGTAGTTGTGTAGTCTGAGGTCTTAGATTTCAGTCTTTAATTCATTTTGATTTGTTTTTTTTTGTAAATGAGGAGAAATAGGGGTCTAGTTTCATGATCCTGCATATGGATATCTAGTTTTCCTTCACTGTCTTTTCCCCACGAATGTTTTGGTAATTTTGTTGAAAATAAGTTTACTGTAGGCGTGTAAATTTGTTTCTGGATTCTCTATTCTATTCCATTAGTTTATGTGTTTGTTTTTATGCCAGTACTATGCTGTTTCAGTTACCACAGTTCTGTAGTATAATTTGAAGTCAGGTAGTGTGATTCCTCCAGTTTTATTTTGCTTAAGATGGCTTTGGCTATTCTTGTGTGTGTATGTGTGTGTGTGTGTGTGTGTGTGTGTGTGTGTGGTTCCATATAAATTTTACAACAGTTTTTTTTCTATTCTGTAAAGAATGCCATTGATATTTTCATAGATATTGCATTGAGTCTGTAGATTGCTTTAGATAATATGAACATTTTAACAATTTTAATTTTCACAATCCATGAACATGAAATGTATTTCCATTTTTAAATGTTCTCTTCAATTTTTGTCATTACTGTTTTATAGTTTTCATTATAGAGATCTTTCACTTATTTGGTTAATTCCGAGGTATATAGGAGTATATTCCTATATAATTTTATATTTAGCTATTGTGAACAGGATTACTTTAAAAACTTTTTTTTATGTTGTTCACTGTTGGCATAAAGTCATTTTTTTTGCTTTTGGAAAATTCTTGACCATGTCTTTCTCTAAATATCTTTCCCCTTTAGTCTCTCCATTTTTTCTTTTTTTTTTTTTTGTTTTTCTGGGGCTTCTTTTAGCTGAATCTTAGCAGACTGGACTTACTGTCTTTCAGTTTTTCCCTAATATTTTCCATACTTCTGGACTATGTCAGGGAAATTTCCCAGCTCAGTTTTCTAGTATGTTTTTAGTCCTCCCATTGAACTTTTTGAAATAAAAGTACATTAAAACATCGTTTGGAATTCTTAGTTTATCATAACTATTTTTTATGTGTATTTCTTGTTTATTGGAAGAAGTTACTTCCTTTGATGCTTTAAGACTATGAAATATTTCAATATTTAATTTTTTACCTTGTGTTATTATCTTAACTTTCTTGGCCAAAATTCTCGTTATGTTTGAGTTTATTGTGCCTCTGGAAAGATTTGGTATTACCTAATTATTTCTGTTTCTTAGTTGTTTGCAGAGGAAGTCTTATTTTCACACCTTATGATAAGAATTTCCCTTAGTGAGTTGTCATAATAGCACCAACACCAGCCTCAAAGGTAGCTTAGCTTTAGATTTGATTACTAGGTGAGGAAGCCTCAGAATTTGTTTCTAAGCAATGCATCTCCAGTTTCAGATTCATGATGGTAAAGAAGCAGCCCTTGCTGTGGTGTTTACTTTGCTTTACTATTTTAAAAATGCCTCTCCAATTCTTATTTGTGTAGAGTTCTCATATGTTTTTGAGTGTGGTTAAGAATTTTTGCATTCAAATTAATGGGGTTAGTGTTGATGGGAAGATATTTTATTATATTATCTATCTTAAACATCTATCTATTATATTATCAATCTTAAAACAAAATAACAACTCTTAATATTTCTAGCTTCCTAAAATATTTTATTCGGAAATAAGATTACATTTGGGCCAGGCACAGTGGCTCACGCCTGTAATCCCAGCACTTTGGGAGGCCGAGGCAGGTGGATCACGAGGTCAGGAGATTGACACCATGCTGGCCAACATGATGAAACCCTGTCTCTACTAAAACACAAAAAAACAAAAACTTTAGCTGGGCATGGTGGCGTGCACCTCTAGTCCCAACTACTTGGGAGGCTGAGGCAGGGGAATCACTTGAACCCGGGCAGCAGAGGTTGCAGTGAGCTGAGATTGTGCCACTGCATATCCTTTAGCAAAATTTGAGGTGATTATATTACTGTATCTTCCATTGCACCGATATGCCATATTACATCATTGATCTCCAAAGAGATACATGAGCACCTCAGTAACTGTTTGCCTCCTTATGTTGAATAATATTTTTCTAGTACACGTGAGGTGTTTCTTATCGTTTGCATTTTGATATTCTTTGTTTCATTTTCTACTTTCTCTTTCTTTTTTGTGAGAATTCCTAGGTCTGGCATTAAAGTGTATATCACATGAGTGTATTTATCTAGATTCATTCTACTCTACAGTTGATTACTGGAAAAACAGTATTCTCATAAATTAATCTGAAGCTGAAGCTTATTTTTAATATTTTCTAACTTCTGGCTCATTTGTGTGTAGCAGAAAATATTTCTAGACAACTTGGAGTTAATTACTATGTTTCCATTGGACAATATGGTCTTCAAAAAATATTTAAAATCTGTAAAACTTATTGAAATGAACTACGTTTGTTGGTCTAGGGTCTCTGTATGTTACTGGGAGTATAATAGTCTTACTTTCTATTCAGTTCTGTCTTTGAAAATAAGATATTGGCCACGCGTGGTGGTTCACACCTGTAATCCCAGTACTTTGGGAGGCCGAGGTGGATGAATCACAAGGTCAGAAGATCAAGACCATCCTGGCCAACGTGGTGAAACCCAGTCTCTACTAAAATACAAAATACTAGCCAGGCATGGTGGTGCACACCTGTAGTCCCAGCTACTCGGGAGGGTGATGCAGGGGAATCACTTGAACCTGGGAGGTGGAGGTTGCAGTGAGCCGAGATCATGCCACTGCACTCCAGTCTGGTGACAGAGCAAGACTCCATCTCAAAAAAAAAAAAAAAAAAAAAAAGAGAGAGAGAGAGAGAACAAAGAAAATATGATATTTCTGTGTACTTAAGACTGAAATAAGTGTGGCAAATACAGCCTCACCTAGAGATCTATGAGGTTGTCCTGACCCTGGCCACCATACAATGCTTTGTAATATTTATAGTTCAGAAATGACTCTACTGCTTCTCTTCAGCAAAAGTTCCATATCCCTGAAGGAGCATGGCAAACGCTGGTGAAATCGCCTTGATTTTCCTGCTTGGCTTTGTTATCTTGCTTCATTGCTATTGTATTACTGCTGCTATTAATGATGTTCAACACCAAAATCACTACAGAACTCAAACACAAAGAAAAATGTTCTGCTTTTGTAAATTTCCACTTTGTTTTCACTGTGATAAATATATATGCATAAGCATGTGCCCATATCACAAAAATTACACTTCTGCTTTTCTCTTTGATAAATATATCAGTTGAGATGACTCTCCCTCTGGTATGTTATTACAATATTTTAAGAACTAGCTATAGGCTTATTTAATTACCTTCTAAAGCAAAGAAGAAACAACCAATCTCAGTCTTTGTTTTTAAACACCTTTTAAATTTCAAATAGCACATTAGAAGCACTGTTTGAAGAGCTGTTGGCTAACTATTAAAGTTATTTATAGATCTTAATGCTGCTAGATAAATAATTATAATCTAATGCTTATAGGATCTATGACTGTGAATGTAGAAATATGCTTTTTGTCTATGTGGACTTCTAGTTCCCCATGTGTAAGCTGAGTCTAGTTTTAACTCATGCTTCTTCACCACAAAATAGGGAAGAAAAGTGAGATAATGTCATAAATGTATTAAAATGTCTAGAACATACTATCCAATAACTATAGAAGAGAACATTAAGCAACAAAATAAAAAAAAATTATTTGTTAAATCAATTAGACAAAGAAGAAACAGGGGACAAGCCATTCATTTCCATTAATTGATTCGTTCATTAATTCCATCAAAAATTCATTGTAATACAACTGTGCCCCAGGCATCGTGTGAAGTATGGGGATTGCAAAATTGGAAAAGATATATTCCTTTAAGGAACATGCTATCTAGTGAGAGAGGCAAACCAGGCACAAAGAACTGTAATAGACTGCATGATAAAATGACTATCAAACAAAAGCAAAAGAAAAATACCCAGTATAAAAAGGAAAGAGAAAAGTAAGAGTTTCTTGCAACTGATTTTCACATTTGTAAAGCTATTGGTAATGTTTGCATACTGCTCTAAAAAAATATTTTAAGTTTTTTATCAACACTACAATATCAGAATCTGCTAAATTTTTTCTTAGTTGATTTTTATTTAATTTTAATTTTCCTTAACTAATATATTCCATTTTAAAAATAACTTTAAATATAAAAAGGTAATTGAGACAATTATGAATCTCTCATTCCACGTCCCACAACCCATTCTTGGAGGTACCCACTATCAATGGCTTTTTATGTCTTCTTGCCTTCACTTCTATGAACTGACATATGAGTGCGTATAGATTAAAAACATATTTCAAAGATAAATGTGAAGCATTGCTTTTGTCAATTAAAATTATTTCTTACTAATGTTCACATAATTACATACAGATATATCTTTTATTTTGTTCTTGTTGCATAGAATTTCAATTTTTTTTCTAAATTGGTTATGAGTGCCTGAGTATCCAGAGCTGCTCCTAGATATTTGAGGATGATATGGGAATAAAAATTTGCCAAGGAATTACTTTAGATCTTCAACTTTCTAATTTACTTTTCCTTAAAATGAATTTGCTTGGGAATTCTCCTCTAGTCTGACTGCTCTCCTTTTCTCCTTCTGCTTTTACAATCAGTCACCATTGCAGATGAAAAGCTTACCTCTCACCAATCCTTAATATGACCTATGAGGCAATAAATTGCCTGGGGTGTAAATGATTCCAAAGCACAAATCAAGGAACAGTGGAGAATGCATAGGTCCTGGGAGAAAGGGCCAAGAAGAGCCAGGCACATAGAGTTTTAACATATTCAGAGGTGACATTTATTTCACTCAGGCAACAGAAATAGCTTAGATTTGGAAATTAGATGTGAGATGGTTGCCACTGAAATCCATATTTATTTGAATTGAAAATGAAGTCAAATTTGTCTGATGCAAAGTTAGGACTATCTTTGCTATTTTAGATTATATGGCATTTTCCATAAATTGAATAAGTGAATTTACAGCATCTAAGTTTTGATGAAAATATATATAAAGCATGTTTAAATATTAAAAACATCAGAAGTCAAACATTTTGCAATATAGCATTGAAATTAAAATAAATGTCATACTTTCACAAAACTCTTACAAGGGATATGTGAACAAAATTTTAAAGATCATTGTGTTATGATACTCTCCTAGTGATGAACTTATATTATTCTTTCATTAAGCAGATACTTACTGAGCACCTAATGTGTTCCAAACAACTGTTTTAAGAATAGAAGTTACATTAATGAACAATAATAAAAACCAACCAATCAAACAAATTTTTAAAAAAACCTGGCCAAGAGAATATTCAATTGGAGGAGACAGAAAATAAATGCATAAATGTGTAAAGCATAAAATATATACTATGTCAGATGGCGATGAATCTTGTAATTCTTAAAAGCATCATCAGGCTGGGCGTGGTGGCTCAAGCCTGTGATCCCAGCACTTTGGGAGGCCGAGGCGGGTGGATCATGAGGTCAAGAGATCGAGACCATCCTGGTCAACATGGTGAAACCCCGTCTCTACTAAAAATATTTAAAAAATTAGCTGGGCATGGTGGCGTGTGCCTGTAATCCCAGCTCCTCAGGAGGCTGAGGCAGGAGAATTGCCTGAACCCAGGAGGCGGAGGTTGCGGTGAGCTGAGATTGCGCCATTGCACTCCAGCCTGGGTAACAAGAGCGAAACTCCGTCTCAAAAAAAAAAAAAAAAAAAAAAAAGCATCATTAAGGAAGTCTCAATATGAAGGCGATGTTTGAGTAAAAGCTTGAAATAAGTGAGGTAATGAGTCACAAAATACAGGCTGAGGAAAGAGTAAGAACATGGGCCTTATGTCCAGACTATGCCTGGAGGCTTTGAGGATTTGAAAGAGTGCAGGCGACCATGTCTGCTCTACTAAAACCATAGAGAATAAGCATGGAAATTAAGAAACCAGTGAAGAGGTTGTTTCAGCCATCCAGGCAAGTGATGATGGTAGTTCAGACCACAGTAGTAAGAATGGAGGTGAGAGATGATTGGATTCTTCACATATCTTGAAAGCACAGCCAATAATTGGGCTGTACAAATTGCTGAAAAATTTGATGGAGGACATGAGAGAAAGAAATTTCAAATATGACACCTAGAATTTTGGCCTGGGCCACTGGAATGATGAAGTTTCTATTGGTTGAGATCCAGCGGATTAAGGTAGGAACAGATTTGGAAGAGAGGATCAAAATTTTGTATTTCAAGTACAGTTTGAGATAAATGTTAGGTATAGAAAGGCAGATGTCAAACAGGTAGGTAGATATATCAGTTTGGAGGTTAGAGGAAGAGTTTGAGAAAGAAATGTCAACTGGGGTGTCATCAGCATAGAGTGAGTCAAGTGGTGAATAGTGAACGTGAGTCATAGAAGCGAGAGACCAAAGGATGCCACCAAGGAGTAATTATAGATAAAGGTATAAGAACTGAGCCTTGGGGACTGTAATCGAAGGTGGGAAAGACGAACAGGAACCAAGAATAGAGACTCAGTATGAGTGGCCATTGAAGAAGCAAGCAAGTCAGGAAAGTATTGTTTTGGAAACCAAGTGAAGAAAGTTATTTTACTTAAATGTATTTTCCATTTTTCACTATTATTAAAAATAACAGAGACAATGAACATATATCTTTGTGCACATATGTGAATATTTCCTTAGGATTGATTCCAGAAGAAGAATTGATATGTCAAAAATAAGTCCGTTTAAAAATTGTATAGCTTCTGTCAAACTGCCTTCCAAAAATGCTTCACCAATTCATTACTGTACAAGAATATTTGAGGTGCCTATTTTCCCATAGTATCATACACTCCTAATATTACCAACTCTAAAAACAAATAAATACCTTATTTTAATTTTAATCGGTGTTTCTTGTCAGTATTAAGGTTGAGTATCTTTTTATCAGTTTTGGGGCCATTTGTACTTCTACAGTGAACCACAGTCAAAATGATCTATCCCTTTTCTATTGATTTCTTTCCTTATTGATGTATAGAGCCGCTTTTATATTCTGAATGTCATTTCCAGTCTGTCATTTATTGTTTAACTTTGTTTATGGTGTCTTTCATCACAGAGAATTAGAAATTTGTATGTAGCTAAGTGTGTTAAACCTTTTCTTTATGGCTCCAGGGCTGTGTTTTGCTTAGGCTTTCCAACCATATGGTTATAAAAATTATCCTGCAACTTCTCCTTAACACTTTGTATCAGTCTCTTCTCATGCTGCTAATAAAGACATACCCAAGACTGGGTAAGTTATAAAGAAAAAAAAGTTTAATGGAATCATAGTGCCACACAGCTGCGGAGGCCACACAATCATGGCAGAAGACAAAAGGCACAACTTACGTGGTGGAGGCAGACAATAAGAGAATGAGAGCCAAGTGAAAGGGGTTTCCCCTAATAAAACGATCAGATCTCATGAGACATATTCACTACCATGAGAACAGTATGAGGGAAACTGTCCCCATGATTTAATTACCCCAACTTGGACCCTCCTACAACACATGGGAATTATGGAGGCTACAATTCAGGATGAGATTTGGGTGGGGACACAGCCAAACCACATCATTCCACCCCTTGCCCTTCACAAATCTCACATTTCAAAACCAATCATCCCTTCCCAAGAGTCCCGCAAAGTCTTGGCTCACTTCAGCATTAACTCAGATGTCCAGAGTCCAAAGTCTTATCTGAGACAAGGCAAGTTCCTTCCACCCATGAGCCTGTATAATCAAAAGCAAGTTAGTTATTCCCTAAATACAATGGGGATATAGGGATTGGATAAATACGGTCATTCCAAACAAGAGAAATTGGCCAAAATGAAGAGGGAAAAGCCCCATGCAAGTCCAAATTCCAGTGGTGCAGTCAAATCTTAAAGCTCCAAAATTAACTCCTTTGATTCCAGGTCTCACATCCAGGTCACGCTAATGCAAGAGATGGGTTCTCATGGTCTTGGGCAGCTCTGCCCCTGTGGCTTTGAAGGGTACAGTCTCCCTCCCAGCTGCTTTCATGGGCTGGTGTTGCGAGTTTGCAGCTTTTCCAGGCACATGGTGCAAGCTGTCAGTGGGTCTACCATTCTGGGGTCTGGAGGACGGTGGCCCTCTTCTCACAGCTCCACCAGGCAGTGTCCCAGTAGGGACTCTGTGTGGCAGCTTCAACCTCACATTTCCCTTTCACACTGCCCTAGCAGAGGTTCTCTATGAGCAACCCCAACCCTGCAGCAAACTTCAGCCTGGACATGCAGGCCTTTCCATACATCCCAAAGCTTCCCAAACCTCAATTCTTGACTTCTGTGCACCCACAGGACCAACACCTCCTGGAATCTGCCAATGCTTGGGCCTTACAGCCTCTGAAGTCATGGCCCTAGCTGTACCTTGGCCCCTTTTAGTCATGGTTAAAATGGCTAGGACACAGGACATCAAGTCTCTAGGCTACACAGAACAGGGGTATCCTGGACCAGGCCCAGGAAATCATTTTTCCCTCATTAGGCCTCCAGATGTGTGATGGGAGGAGCTACTACAAAGGTCTCTAACATGCCCTGGAGATATTTTCCCCATTGTCTCAGAAATTAACATTTTTCTCCTGATTACTTATGCAAATGTATGCAGCTGGCTTGTATTTTTCCTCAGAAAATGAGTTTTTCTTTTCTATCACATCATCAGGCTGCAAATTTTCCAAACTTTTATGCTGTTTCCCTATTAAAACTGCATGCTTGTAACAACCAAGTCACCTCTTGAGTGGTTTGCTGCTTAAAAATTTCCTTTGTCAGATACCCTAAATCATCTGATTCAATTTCTAAGTTCCCCAAATCTCTAGGGCAGTGGTTAAATGCCACCAATATCTTTGCTAAAACAGTCACTTTTCTCCAGTTCCCAACAAATTCCTCATCTCATCTGAGACCACCTCAACCTGAATTTCATCATCCATATTATCATCAGCATTTTGGTCAAAGCCATTCAACCAGTTTCCAGGAAGTTCCAAACATTCCCACATTTTTCTATCTTCTTCTGAGCCCTCCAAACTGTTCCAACCCCTGCTTGTTACCTAGTTCCAAAGTCACTTCCACATTTTTGGGTATATTTATAGCAGCACCCCAGACTACGGAACCAATTTAATGTATTAGTCCGTTCTCATGCTGCTGATAAAGACATACCCAAGACTGGGCAATTTATAAAGAAAAAAGAGGCTTACTGGACTCACAGTTCCACATGGCTGGGGAGGCCTCACAATCATGGTGGAAAGTGAAAGGCACATCTTACATGGTAGCAGACAAGGAGAGAATGAGAGCCAAGCAAAAGGGGTTTCCTCTTATAAAACCATCAGATCTCATGGGGCTTATTCAGTACCATGAGAACAGTATGGGGGAACTGCCCCCATGATTCAATTACCTCCCACCAGTTCCTGCCCACAAAACTTGGGAATTACAGAAGCTATAATTCAAGATGAGACTTGGGTGGTGACACAGCCAACCATATCACACTTACATATACTGTTTTTTCACATTTACCTCTCTAAGCATAGGAAGTTCATATTGGTATATAGTTTAAAGTTGAAAATAGCTCGATGTTTTTCCTAATGCATAGTAAAGTTTAAAACACCATTTGTTAAATATGTGCTCTCTTTTTTCCCACCACCAATTTTAAATGTCATCTTAATCATTAGCTGAATGTCAATACCTTTCATGAGTTTGTTTCTGGACTCTGTAGGCTATTCAATTGGCCTACTTGTTTACTTTTGCATATTTTGTGTCTTTTAGTGACTGTTACTTTATGATCCATTTTATATCTTAAGCAAGCCCTTTTTCTTCTCTTTTTCATTTTTCTTTTATTATTGTTTCACATTTTCTCTTTTATTTGAACTCTAATACCAATTTATAAGGTTCAAATATACAAACAATATTCTTTGGGGGGGGTTTGCCTGTGATATTTTTGGACTTGTAGCTTACTTTGGGAGGTGTATGCATATTATAATAATAAATCCTCTTTTAATAATTACAATATAGCTCTTCATTATTCTATGTTCCTTAGTAGGGTTCTATAATTTTCCTCACAAATATCTTGTTCATTTCATGTTAGGCTTATTCCTACTTAATTTATGATTTTTTTCCTATAACTTTATGAGAAGGAATATTTCGAATGAATGCCCAGTATCAACCTTAAGTGGAGGATATCCCTCAGATTTTAATTTTCCTGGCCTGCTGCCCGGCCTCCAATATACACTTAGCATGTTCTATAATTAAAATGTATCTTCGGATAAGTCTTGGTTTGGTTTTCTTTTAACCCATCATTTGTCAATGTACAGTGATAACATAATAAAACAGGCCACAAGATGGCAGAATAAGCCATCTTTCCTGGACTGAAGGGACCATTTTTAAGACAAGAAACCGATGACATCTTGCTCATGGAGAAGAATAAATTATTTTATGGTCCACAATGAACCAGCATACCGACAATAGTACTGATCTTTAAAAAAACTTCAATATAAAATAAGGCAAATATTTCTGACTCTAAAAATGATTATGACACTTCATGAAATTCTTGATTCATATATATATATATGAATATTATATATATAGAGAGTACTTTCTCTAATTCCTCTTCTTTACTCCACTGCAGAACTGTGGGTACTTAGTAGAGTTCAATTTTTTTGTCTTTTTCTTTACTTTATTCTTTTTGTTATTCTCTCTTCAAATAATTTATCTACTCCGATGTCAAACATTACCTCTGTGCTCATATCTGACAAACTATATTCATGGCCCTAAACTCAGTTTCATTCTAGAGCCTTAGGTATTTATTTATTTAAAGTTGTATGTGCAGGATGTGTGTGCAGGTTTGTTACATAGGTAAACATGTGCCATGGTGGTTTTCTGCACCTATCAACCCATCACCTAGGTATTAAGCCCAGCAGGCATTAGCTGTTTGTCCTGATGCTCTCCCTTCCCCCACCCCTGTCCGCAACAAGCCCCACTGTGTGTTGTTCCCTTCCCTGTGCCCATGTGCTCTCATCAATCAGCTCCCCCTTTTAAATGAGAACATGCAGTGTTTGTTTTTCTGTTTCAGGGTGAGTTTGCTGAGGATAATGACTTCCGGCTCTATTTCCCTGCAAAGAATATCATCTCGTTCCTTTTTAAGTCAAATCTCTCTCTCTCTTTTTTTTTTTTTTCTGAGACGAAGTTTCACTCTTGTCACCCAGGCTGAAGCGCAGTGGCATAATCCCGGCTCACTGCAACCTCTGCCAGGTTCAAGTGATTCTCCTGCATCAGCCTACCAAGTACTGGGATTACAGGTGTGGGCCACCACGCCTGGCTAATTTTTGTATTTTTAGTAGAGAAGGCCTGGCTGATCTTAAAACTCCTGACCTCAGGTAATTCACCCACCTCAGCCTCCCAAAGTGCAGAAATTACAGGCATGAGCTACTGCACCTGGCCCAAACATCGTATCTTTAAGAATCAACTAACATGGCTTGTACATTACCTGAGTCCTTCTTTTCCTCTAGGGCATACAGATTGTCAGCACTTACCTCCCTTAATGTCTTTCCAGCCAATATTTTTGAAAAAGTAAGTTATGGCCTATTGCTGTGTTGTGAAATCAATTTAGTTCATTGCATCCAGCAATATAATAATATATAATATGGTAGTAAAATGTCAGAGTTAAATAATATCATAAGGGCAAATATTCCTTCTGTGAGACACTGTTTCCCCATATGCATCTATATGTATACTGGGTTGCGATAAAAATGTATTTCATATGGCGGGATGCACTCAAAGAAGTTTGAAGAAGAAAAAAGAAATATTCTAGAATTTCTCAGACTATCTAGCCTAATGTAATGGAGGATTGATACCATAACAGATATAATAATAATTAAAAAGTTTGAAAACTTGCAATAATAACCAAAATGTGACACAAAAATGAAGTGAGTGCTGTCAAAAACAAAATGATACCAGTAGACCAGGCACGGTGGCTAACGCCTGTAATCCCAGCACTTTGGCAGGCCGAGGCAGGCAAATCCCGAGGTCAGGAGTTTGACCAACATGGTGAAACCCCGTCTCTACTAAAAATACAAAAATTAGCCAGCATGGTAGCTGACACCTATAATCCTAGCTACTCAGGAGGCTGAGGCAGGAGAATCTCTTGAACCCGAGAGGCGGAGGTTGCAGTGAGCAGAGATCACGCCACTGCACCCAAGTCTGGGTGACAGAGCAAGACTCCTTCTCAAAATATATATATATATATTATATATATAATATATATAATAAATACATAAATATATTCCAATTGTCTACTGATATGTATATGTATATGTATACAAACAAGTAGATTTGCTTGGTGTTTGATTGCCACAGACTTTCAATTTGTTAAAAAAAAAAAGGCATCATCTGTTAAACGCAATAAAGTGAAGCACAATAAAAAGTAAAATGAGGTATGTTATATTAACAATATAATTTTTCTGTTAATTACATAGAACTTAAATCTCAAAATGAGGTATTAAATTAGATGTTGAGAGCATTCACTTTGAACTCAGAAGAATCTGGCTTCGAATATCTGCTTTACCGTACATTTTCCTCTTTCTTTATGCAAGTAAGTTTGCATCTCTAGTTCTCAGACTTACTCATTTATGAAATGAATTTATGATGTCTACATGACAGAGTTATCAGGATAAATGCTATAATACTCTCAAGCACTTAACACAGTATCAGGCAAATACTAAGAACACAATAAATATGTTTATTGTTTTCAATGGTAGAAGCAATCTTCAAAGAAGTCAAGGGAACCTGCCAAGTCTTTTGGTATGATCTGGGTTCTTTTGAGCTTTTTAATCTCCATTGTACCTGGCTTAACGTACCGTGCATAGAATGTACCCAATAATAGGATGTACATATGGTAAATTGTCTATCTTAATATTCTCTAATTGTTCATTTTAATAACTTTACTAATCTTTTAATAATATTAGCCTTCTGTTTGCCTTTTTCATGAAAGAATTAATTTTCCAAAAATGCTATTTATACTCCATCATTTTGTAGTAAAAATTATAAGGTATTAATGTTATCCCCTTAAAAAAATGGGGAGAGAAAATTATATGTATGCTTTGTTTGTATAGAGAAGAGATTAATAAAATTCACTTTTTCTCACGATGAAGTTCACACTGAAATATAAAATTGGCAGATTTATAGCCTAAATATTACAAAACTATTATAATAGAGAATTGGGGGTCTCTTTTTCCAAATATTTGATGTATTTTAGAAAACTTAAACTATTTGATTTCTTGACATTCTCGAGAAATTCTGGCAGGAATATATCTTCAGTGTAGTAGAAAAAGAAATATGATCTTTGAAATACTTTGCCCCCTACTCTATCTGTTCTCCTCAAGACGTACTGAAGAGTCGTCTGGTATAGTACTCAGCAACATTTATTGAAGGAATGAATAAATGAATTGAAAGAATCAAGTCCCAACTTTACTAATTAATATTCTGACCCTAGTCAAGTTATTTACCTGTGAACTTAATTTTACCTTTCCTTAAATAGAGATAGACTACTTTCTAGATTTGTCATCATGTAAAAGCTGAACTACATGAAAATGTATGGCAGATAGTAAGCTTGTTATCAGTTTCTTTCTCCATATTATTGATGGCATAATAAAACATCTTAAATGCCCAGATTAGTCTTATTACAAGAGGTTTTATTGTGTTGGTAAGGTGGTAACTGTGCAGGATAAATCGTAAAGACTGCATTTTAAGCACTGAACACCACTATGTTAGCCCTCGAAAGGATTCGAGGCCATCTAATTCCCTGGTTTCATTTTATAGGTCAGAAAACCAAGGCACAGAGAATAGTAACTTGCTCAATTTTTCACAGCGAATTAGCGGCTGCAATGGAACTGCATTCCAATTGTCCTAATTCTCAGCACAACCCCAGAGAGTTTTCTTTCTTGTTCCCTTTCACATTCTTTCTCCCCTTCTTTACCTCTTCCCTATTTCTGTTTCCTATTTCTAATCCCCCTCTCTCCCTCCCATTCTCTCTCTCTTCCCCCCTCCCCCCTCGCCCCGCCCCCGGACTCTACCAGGAAGATTTCCAAAGTTAAAGTTAGATGATCATTGGCCAACAGGGACACACCAGAGAAGACAGTAAGACAGCAGGCAAAGTTAAGACACAGCATCTGTTAATGCTTTATTCTCATGTTAAACATCAGCTAGAGACTTAGAAAGAGCTCTCTGGGGTGGCCAGAGTTGTGCCACACATATGCAACACATTTCATCCACCCTGGCCTTTCAGACTCTGGGGGCACTAACAGACAAGCAAGAAAGAAGTGCAGTAGTCAGCAGTTAATTGAAGGGCAAATTTGGGGTATGCATAAGAAACTGGGCCTCTCTCCTTAATAGTCAAAGGGTGGAATCTAACTGCTCCCACTCTGCTGTGTATCACTGGGATCTGTGTTTAATAAATATTTAACCCTTGCATTCATTGAGTACTTAGATATTTCATTAGGTGTTTTTTACCACAAAGTATTTATTTGCGTTTAAGTTTATTTCTAAACTATGTTTCCTCAGGTAATATGTTAAAACTTGCATTTTTTATACATAAAAATAGAGTTCACTAAGAAACAAGTAATTACATCTGTTCATTTAAAATATTTTTTCTTGTAATTGTATCGATCTTTTATACAAAATGTTCTCTGCTTATTTAACCAACTTCTCCTTTAGATTACTTCAGAAAAAGTGTGGCAACTGATAAAAAGACGTTTGTAAAAATATTGCAGAAGGAGTTTATTAACTTGAGAATTGACATCATCTTCAAATGCTAACTTTTTAATTTGAAAATAATCAATATATTATTGACCTTTCATCGATTTTGAATGAGCTGATAAAATACATGTCTTGTTTTGAATAACTTTTAGCTTCAACTGAAACTGAAATTTGTGAGTCAAAAAAAATAGAATTAATTTAATTTAGAAATGTAAGTCATTCATTCAATTAATTGCTTATTGAGCATATCCTATTTTCCAGGCTGTGCTAGCCCATTTCTTAATATGTACTTGTTACAAAAAGCCTGAATAGTAGGTAATAATATTATCATCTTTATATTCCAGATGAGTAAAGGGAGATTTAAAGTGATTTAGGTTTCATAATAATAAGCAATGCTGGGATTCAAATTCAGGGCATTGGGTGCCTCTTGCATTGTCCAGAAAGTCTGAATAAACTCACAATATTTTATATTTATTGAGGAGTGACCTTGGGCTAGATGTCATTACAGTATTGTCTGTTCTCATGCCAACTCACACACAGGTAGGTATTACAACAATCTGAGACAGAATTTTGGAAAGCTTATATTAATACAGTGTAAAAGGATCTCAACCTTTTCGATTTTAAAATTCCAAACTTTCAGAAACATGAGGAAAGAATTTTACTCCAATAACCTGGATCAGAAAAAAAAAGTATTACTTTATGATAATCTTTAACTAAAATTTAGCATTTTTTTTAAACTATGAATGATGGCAAAAATCACAGTAGTACTGGAGGTCCAAGGCAGCCAAAGTTGACCAGCACATAAAAACATTTAAGTTTCAAAAACTCCTAATCTCTTTACTGCATTAAAGAAAAAAAAAAAACCATACATTAAATCCTTACTGGGTGCCTGGAAGAAAAAAAATACCCTTAGTGAGATCAGAGACTGAATTTTAAATATCAAATTTTAAAATATCAAATTTAAAGGCCATAAAAGAGGAGGTGAGACAAAAGAGAAAATTACCAAGGTTACTTCAGACAACTTCTCAAGAATAGGAGCAAGCAGGAGTCATTTCTGAAAAGAGTTGTCTGGCCTACATCCTTAAGAAGAACAGACTCACCCTGCATACACAGTTCGAGGAATAAAGAAGAATTCTTGATAAAAAGAGCAATGTGAACTGAGAGCAATGGCTCACACCTGTAATCCCAGCACTTCGGGAGGCTGAGGCGGGCAGGTCACTTGAGGTCAGGAGTTTGAGACCAGCCTGGCCAAAATGGTGAAACCCTGTTTCAACTAAAATATAAAAGATTAGCTGAGCGTAGTGGCAAGTGCCTGTAATCTCAGCTGCTAGGGAGGCCCAGGCAGGAGAATTGCTTGAACCAGGAGGTAGAGGTTGCAGTGTGGTAAGATTGCACCACTCAACCCCAGCCTGGGTGACAAGAGTGAGACTTTGTCTCAAAAAAAAAAGTGCAAAAGTATTAAAATGTGAGAGGCAAGGTGTATTTGAAGCACTCAAATATTTTGGGAAAAGTGGGCTGTAAGGTGTATATAAGGGAATGTTAGACCCTGAGGTTGCAAAGCTCGGCAGGAGCCAGGTTACTAAAACCATCCTGCCTCAACATATAACAGTGGGGAAAGACTGGAGAAGTGTTACCTATCATAGTCATACCTATCTCGTAGGAGAATTAGCAATGTATTTAGCAACTAAGTGACATGGGCTGATAGTTACATATTTTCATTTTTCCTTATCTACAAGGGCTGATTTTGGTCTTAAAACTGCCTTAAGAATTGAGTGGTTCATTTCTTAGAGGAATAGTAGAGACAGTTGAGGCTAGCTAAGATGCCCCAGATGCAGGGCAGGGAGGAGTCTCTTGGTGTGGGGTCCTGGGCGCTGGAATTTCAACCATATGTTCTGACAGAGCCCCAGTTTGTTTTCCCTTTGAGTGTACTTCTCACTTTATTCTGTTCACTGACTCCTACGGCTGGCTAAAGAGGCTGGAAAGGAGAGGGCTTGCATTGTATGGGTTCCAGGAGACATGAAAGAGGAAGATGACAGCGATGGCACTTCAAATCTTTGCATCTATTCCGGAGATTAGTGCAGATCTTTCTGCACTGTTCCAATAGAAGCCTACAGCTTCAACTAGAAAAATAAATGTCATTTTCTAATAGGCTTGTGTACTAATAAGGATCAGAGATAAAATGGATTACAATAACAGTCACTGGGCCCTTTCAAGTGTGTCAAGCGCTACGCTAAACACTGTATTATAAAAACATTAGGTCACTCCTTGAGGTAGGAATTACTTTACCTATTTTACCAACAGGAAAAGGGTTGTAGTGAGGCTAAGCGGTTTCTCAGACTTTATCTACAGTCCACCTGTGTAAGAGCCAAGTTTTAGATCAAAATCTGGCTGACTCCAAAGCTTGCACTCTATAAAGAGGTGATTTTATGCAATGAAAAGAGCATTTTATAAGGAGTCAGCTAATCTGGATCTAACTTCTTTCTCTGCCACTTATTTGCTGTGAAATCTGCATTGTCATTTAATCTCTCTGTCTATTGACTTCCTTATGTGTAAAATGGGATTAAAATACTTTATTTTACTACAGGGATTTTCAGTAGAAGTCAAAGGAATTCATATATATATATATGCTTTTAATGCTCTATTCCATGTAAAATTTAATTACTATTTTTATTTCTTTCAAAGCCTCCATTTTCTCACTTATAAATTTGGGGTCATACTGGTCCTGCATTACTCACATGGATGTTGGAAGAAACAATCAAGATTTTCCATGGATGATCGCTCTATAAACTGTAAACTTGATGTACAAATGAGGTAGTATACACTCAATCACCTTAGAAAGTAGCCCCCCATATCCACAGTGGACATGTTCCAGAACCCCCAGTGGGTGCCTGAAACCTCAGCACCAGATCTACATATATTGTTTTTCCCTACACATCCAGACCTATGATAGAACTTAATTTATAAACTAGGTAAAAACAACAGTAACAAAATGGAACAATTATAACAATATGCCAGCATGCTATTTTTGTACTTTGGAGCCATCATTAAGTAAAATTAGGGTTGTTTGAATACAAGAACTTGACACTGTGACAATCTGATAATGAAAACGGCTAAGTGACTAGTGAGTGTGTAGCACACACAGCATGGATACCCTTGACAAAAGGATGACTCACACCCTGGGTGGGATGGTGTGAGGTTTTGTCGTGCTACTCAGAACAGCTTGCAATTTTAAACTTATGAATTGTTTACTTCTAGAATGTTTTATTTATTATTTCTGGGCTGTGGGTAACTGAACCCATGGAAAGCAAAACCACAGGTAAGAGGGGACTACTATAATGCTAATAGGCTGTAAGGGATTATAGTGATTACTGTTAATTCTTCTGAGACTAGTAACATGTATGGCTGTTTAATATTCTTCCATTTTATTAGGTTCCCTCAATTGCTTGTGGCATATATTTTCCAAGTGACTTGGCATAGAACTTTCTCCTAGCCGTCTGTCCTCTGCCCATTCCCTCTGCCACTATAAAACAAGATGTTGCCATTGTGAAAGTAGCAGCATGTTCTCTGAATGACCTGCCCAAGTCAGGGCCTCATGTGTTACATATCCTAAATCTCCACATGCATTAATACTATAAAAGAGGTTTTGTGAGAGAGACAAATACAAACACTGTGAGGTCACTTCTTCCAGAGTATAACAGGATGCAGACTCTTGGAAGAAACTGTATGAATGTCCTCTTGGAAAATTTTGTCTCTGAGTACAGAACACATTATAAATTTTTCCAAAACCCTTCAATATACAGTACATCAAACAGTGTGCCTTTTCTTTTCTTTCCTTTTTCTCTCATAATCCCTCTCTCTCTTTTTAAATATTTCTATTTTCACAGAAAGAAGGAAAAGCTGGGAGGAGCTTTCCATTACTAATTATTTCCAGCATCAATTTTTGCTTTTAAAGCCACAGTTCATTTGAAGAGAGTATGATATAATGGGTCCAGAAATCTAGGTCCTAGTCCTACTTGCCCAGTTGGGTGAGTAGCTCGATTTTTTCAGTCATCTTCCTGTGCCAAGGAAGACAGTAAGACATGCAGTTAAATGAACACTGAAGTGGAAATCAGGAGACCTGAAATCTAGTAGATAATTCTACAAATAATTGCAATGTGATGAAATAACTACTTTCAATCATGTATACTAGTTTCCTGGTGCCATGCGGTGGAGGCTCCATAACAGTTGTCAAATAAATGACTAGGAAAACAATTATAAATAAATAAATAAATATATATATATTTATATATTTTATATATATATAAAATAGTCAATGAACAGTGATCAAAATTTCAATGGAGGCATTGTGATCGGCGTACTTATAGGCTACAGGCAGTGCTGATGGAAGTGTATAATTTGTTATGGGAGCAAAGGGACAACTCCAGGGGAAATACAAGGGCTGTGAGTTAACTCAGATCTGTTGCTGCTACTAAATTATGCTGCCTGCTATTGTGAGCGAATCACCCTCTCTGAGCCCCAGTATTGCCACCTATAAATGAAGTGCTTGAACTAGATAATCACTAAGAACACTTCCATTTTTGCAGGTCTACTTGTATAGTGCAGCACATAACAACTTAAGAACCCTAGACTTAGAATTTTCAGTTAGCACTCAAAGCTAAGTCTCCACTCCAGGAAGAAGATATCAAACATATGAGAAATTGCACAGTTTTTTCTAATACGTAGTGGTGTTATATTTCCTTTGGCCTTTTCCTCAGGGGTTTGGCTGCTTGGTTAACTACTGATTCTATTTTCAGAAACACTATATTTATTTGAGAGCTTTGACTTCCATCCTAGTATCTCAGTAATGAACTTTCTTTCATTAAGCGCCTCAAAGACTGCCATTGTTGGCCTTCAGTCTATTTTTGACCAACAGTTTTCATTCATTATGAATTCATTATTCATTTCATTCACTGCACATTAATATCATCTGTGCAGCTTTTAAAACCCATCCAGGCTCTATTCTTTGAGATTCTGATTTAATTGGAGTGGAGTCTAGACATCATCTGTTTGTTTTTTAATGCTGTTCAGGCGATTCTACTCCATACTCAGGATTGATTACTGCTACTCCAGCGCTTCTTAAATTTGTGTGTGCAAATGGGCCAGCTAAGAATCTTGTTAAGATGAAGATTCTGATTCAGTGGGTCTGAACTCAGGGCCTGAGATTCTGTATTTGTAATAAAATCCCAGGTTATGTTGATGCTCTGACCTTTGCTCCTAGAAATGTGGTCCATGAACCAAGATCATCTGGAAGGTAGAGAGAATGACGAATCTCAGGCACCACCCCAGAAGTACTGGATTAGTCAGGGTTCTCCAAAGAATTGCCTCACAAATTATGGAGTCTGACAAGTCCCAAAGTATACTCTCAGCAAGCTGGAGACCCAACAGAGCAAATGGTGTAGTTTCAGTGTGAAGGCCTCTAGGCTCAAGACCCAAGATGCTACAGTTTTAGTTCAAAGGAATAAATAAATTGATATGCCAGCTCAAGACAGTCGGGCAGGAGGAAATTCACTCCTACTGATAAAAGGTTCAGCTTTTGTGTTCTATTGAGGCCTTAAACTGATTGAATGTGCCCCATTCACATTGGAGAGGGCAACCTGCTTTATTTAGTTCAATTATTCAAATGTTAATCTCATTCAAAAGCACCCTCGTGGACACACCAAAATAATGTTTGATCAAATATCTAGGCCCCCTGTGGGCTAGTCAAGTTGACATAAAATAAGTCATCACACCTAGAGAATCAGCATGTGGTTTAACATATTATACATATGCAGAAATGTAATACACATATTAAAGTTTAAGAAGCACTGCACTATAATAACTATTCTGAAAGTTTTTGGTCTCTTGACCTCCTTACACTCTTTAAAATATTGAGGATTCCAAAGTGCTTTTGTTTATGTAGGTTACATCTATTTCTATTTCCTATACTAGAAATAAAAACTGCAGACTTTCCAAATTATTTATTTATGTTTGTTTTTAATAAACGATTGTATGTTAACATAAATAATGTATTTATTTTTTAAAATCCTTTTTTTTTTAATCAACTCTCGCTCTGTCACCCAGGCTGGAGTACAGTGGCACGATCTCAGTTTACTGCAACCTCTGCCTTCCAGATTCAAGCGATTCTCCTGCCTCAGCCTTCTGAGCTACTGGAATTATAGGTGCACATCACCACAGCCGGCTAAGTTTTTGTATTTTCAGTAGAAACAGAGGTTCAACATGTTGGTTGGTTGGGCTGATTTTTAACTCCTGACCTTATTATGTAATCCACCTTCCTTGGCCTCCCAGAATGTTGGGACTACAGGCATGAGCCACCATGCCTGGAGGAAAGATAACTCTATTCTTATAAAATAAAAAAATTGTGGGAAAAGTGACATTGTTATACATTTTTGCAAATCTCTTTTATGTCTGGCTTAATAGAAATCAGCTGGAGGCTCATACTGGCTTCTGAATTTAACCTGCTGCAATATTGCGAATCATGTTGACTCTGGAAAACTTTGTTCTAATCTCATAAGAAAATAAGAGTGAAACAGCATTATAACATTATTGCAAAATTGTTTTAAAATTTTAACACTTTTTAAAAGTGTTTCAGGATCCTCCAAGGGTGCCTGGATCTCTTTGAGACTGCTGTTCTAGACTAAAGTTGAGAATCTATGTAACTCTTTCTAAAAAATTTAATCTCACCAGCAAATCTGTCACAATTCTACTAAAATTTGGAGCAATTAAAGCACTTTGTGAAGGAAGTCAGCCCTTTCTTTCATCAGCAAATTACATAGTATCGCTAGCAATTTCAAAGACCAATGCTTAGAATGCTAGTTCAACAGTTTGCTGTACTTTCATTGTAGATCAATATTTCTCAACCTCAGCAGTATTGACATATTGGGTCAAAATATATATACATTTGTTAATATATAATTCATTAAACAACATAATATATGACTGCATTTATTAAAAGTACCTTTCTTTGAATTTAAGTCATACCAGGAGAGGCAATATGGCCATGGTGAAGCTTTGAAACTTAGTTTCTAATCTCATATGTGTAACTTTCTAGCAATGTAGCATTCTTTCCTGAATTTCTATTTCTTTTCTTTTGCAAAATGGGAATTGGCTATTGCAAAGACCATGGAGATGCCTGTGCAAAGATAGACTCTTATTAATAACCAGGCTATTATTCTGCCAAGTCAAAGAATCAAAATGAGTATAGACATGAAATGTGAATCCAAAGTCATATTCAAATGAAGCACATAATCCATATTATCTGAAGGGGCCTTGGGGTTTAATGGAAGATGGAACTAATGAGACAGTTTGAGCTGCATGGTAGTAGGTCTTAAATCCAGAGAGAGACATTCTGCTGAATTTAATAAATTTAGTAGTCAATTCATCTCATTATAAATTATCACTATTAATTGCTTTATACTGGAGCAAGAGCCAATATATTTGGGAAACTCTATAGCAACTGGTGGTATCAACAAAGCCTTTATAAATATCTATATATTATGTGTTTTTATTTCCACAACTAATTCAGAAGCAGTTTAAATATTTCTGCTGCTTCCAAGATGCTTGATTTGAAGTTGGTCTCCAGAAAGCTGTTTAGCAGATGCAATAATATTTCTAGGGTACAGAAAGAGGAAAAGAAATTAGGTTCAATTTAGAAATATCTTAGGATTTTCCAGAATTTACAATTTTTACTTGCAATTATCCAACCAAACAGCCTGTGTGTGCATGAGGGGGTGGAGGAAAAAGCCAAGAAAAACAGAGAGATGTTACTAGGACAAAAATGTGAGATTGAGGAGGTTGCACTGATGTAGCACAGGACCAAGTTGAATGCCAGTGGTGATCCTGAGAAAGTAATTATGAATCAAGAGTGTCTGAAGGGAATACTTTTATAGGCCCAGATGAACTAGCTGAGGTATAAACAACACAGAAGCTTGCCCAAGGGTCACCCAGCTAGGCAATAACAAAACCAGGACTCAAGTTTCAACTCTCTGAAACAAATCATGGGATTTCTTTTTTCCTTCAATACATCATCTTCAAATCAAAGTAGGACAACAGAATATGAAACAGAAGAGTTATTCAGAACCAGTGGCCAAAAGCTTAGATACGCAGCAGCAATGTATGAAAAGTGTCTTGGATTTCTAATCCCAAAGCAAAGACTTCTTAGGTTAACATATTACCTGCTTTTAAATATGTAGAAGAAATATTATATTCTCCCTGCGTTTGGGATGGGATGGTAAACACACAATTTATAAAAATTCAGGGGTTGGGCACTGTGGCCGGCCCCTAAATTTTTGTAAATTGTGTGTTTACCATCCCAACATGCCTGTAATCCCAACACTTTGAGAGGCCAAGATAGGAGGCTCACTTGAGCCCAGGAGTTTGAGACCAACCTGGGCAACAGAGCAAGACTGCATCTCTACATTTTTTTTTTTTTTAATTAGCTAGGTGGTGTTTCATGTGCCTATAGACCCAGCTGCTTGGGAAGCTGAGGTAGGAGGGATGCTTAAGCCTAGGAGCTCAAGGCTGTAGTGAGTTGTGATTGCACCACTGCACTCCAGCCTGGATGACAGGGCAAGACCCTATATCAAAAAATATCAGTACACAACAAACAAACAAACAAACAATAAGTAAAATTCAGGGCTTGTTGCTTCAAAACAGTTACAGAATGATTAAGTTTTGTAGATTAGGATTTTTTTAAAAAATTAAATTGTCCAAGTTTGC
Source organism: Callithrix jacchus (assembly GCF_049354715.1). NCBI lineage: Eukaryota > Metazoa > Chordata > Mammalia > Primates > Cebidae > Callithrix > Callithrix jacchus. The sequence continues at coordinate 19,121,133 of NC_133516.1, read as the reverse complement.
TGTTAGGCATTTATTAAAAAAATTCATTTTTTATATTTTATATGAAAAATATAAAATAAATATTAAAATATAAAAGTTGAATTTGATGTTTTATATTTTTATTTATTTTAACTAAAAAGCTTTTAGGTCAGCTGTGAAAAATACGTTAATATTTCTCCCACTTCACAAACTAAAAAATTAAAACGCAGGTTATAGAGCAACACAAGAGCAGAGTGTTTGGTCTTCGATCTTTTCTTCGGCTCACTGAACTGTGAAGTGGGACAAAAAGCAAAACTATTGCTAAGCCAGTCCGGAGTGCCCAGCACGCCCTTGTGCTGTGCAATGGAGCATATTCATTCAGAAATATCATGAGGAAATTCAGAGGAGAACTGGTAGTTTCACAGTGTGCTTTTGTTTGTTTGTTTGTTTGCTTTGTTTTGTGTTTGAGACAGAGTCTCACCCTGTCATCCAGGCTAGAGTGCAGTGGCACCATCTCGGCTCACTGCAACTTCTGCCTCCCAGGTTCAAGTGATTCTCCTGCCTCAGCCTCCCAAGGAGCTGGATTACAAGCACCGGCTACCATGTACAGCTAATTTTTTTGCATTTTTAGTAGAAACGAGGTTTCACCATACTGGCCAGGCTGCTTTTGAACTCCTGACCTCAAGTGCTCTGCCTGCCTCAGCCTCCCAAAGTGCTAGTATTATAGGCGCGAGCCACTGCACCCGGCACACAATGTGCTTTTGAAGAGCAACAGGCTTACAGCTTTCAAAAGTGCTCTCACACTGGGGTGAAAGCCCATCACTTCATCATCACTGTCTCAAAACTTCTATTCCCTCCAACCTTGGCTCCCCGCCGTAATACAACTCTTGAATTCCCTATCTCAGTGAACCTATACGCACTGTTTTCCCCAAGGCTGAACCTAGGTACCGCCTTAGATTAGTTTTCCCATTCCACAACCAGTATACCATCGAGCCTGTTGCTTCTCAGTAATTACCCTCTTGAACCCACCTCTCGGCCTTTTCCATTACAACTTCATTCAAGTAAACATGCTTCTGTGTGGCCTCCCTGCCTGCAGTCTTGTCCCATCCCAAGGTTACACACGTTGCTGCCAGACTATTTCTAGAGCAGAAATAGACTATAGCTATTTCACTGCTTTAAAACCTTTCAGTTCTTTTTGGCTGATTGCCACCCACCAACCCACTCTAATCTCCATTCCTTCTTCAGGACGAATATGGTTTACCAGACTTTATTGTGGTTTTGGAGACTTTCACAATTGGCCCTGTATCTCACCACCCTCGTTTCTCCTTGCTCCGTTGTGTACTCTATGTTCCATCCTACAATCCCATGAAGGCACCTTGTTGCTGTTCTCACCCTATTTCCTGGCTTATATAAATATAATGTCTCTTGCTTGGAATATCCTTTTACCCTGTTCCCCACTTTATTTCTTCTCCTTGAACCAATCCCCTAAATAAAACCTACTGATGTACTGGCCTCAGCTAACGTACTAATTTTTCCAGGAAGCCTCTCTGAGCCCTCTAAACTGGGTGAGTGTTCATCTGCTGGGCTGGTTGACAGCTAATATTTACTCCAAGTTAACACAAATGGCATTGTTCTAAAATTGCATATTCATTGTGTGTTATCTCCATTATACTGTCAGAAACTTAACTGTGAAGACTGTGCCTTTTACTTATTTGTGTAACTCCACAATATTGGCATAAAAACTACACATCACTGGCTCTCAATAAATATTAGTGAAAATAATAAATGATGTAATTAGTGAATAAAGGGTTGATATTATGAAGGTCCCTATAAATTAAAATTGTATTTTTTGTGAGGCTTAATATATTAACACCTCCCTAGCCCTTGCCTAACACACATCAGTACTATACTGCAGGGGAGTTTCATTATATTGTGTGAACTTAGCAAGTGTTCATTTTTGGTATTTTTCATTGGGAGTGGAGCAGAACACTACAGTTGGAGCTGTCATAGGAACTCGACTTTAAACAAATTATTGGCTTTGGCCCCACCTTTGCCAATACTCAGGCTGCATCTTGGCTATGTCTTAAGATTCTACTAACTAGTGGAATCCCCAGCCTTGGTGTTTCGGCACTGGTTAAATAACCACATTTTTTTTTTTTAATTTTTTATTGGATTTTAGGTTTTGGGGTACATGAGCAGACCATGCAAAACAGTTGCGTAGGTACACACATGGCAGTGTGCTTTGCTTTTCTTCTCCCCTTCACCCACATTTGGCATTTCTCCCCAGGCTATCCCTCCCCACCTCCCCCTCCCACTGGCCCTCCCCTTTTCCCCCCAATAGACCCCAGTGTTTAGTACTCCCCTTTCTGTGTCCATGTGTTCTCATTTTTCATCACCCACCTATGAGTGAGAATATGCGGTGTTTCATTTTCTGTTCTTGTGTCAGTTAAATAACCACATTTTTATTAATTAAGACATGAATCAGCATCTTTCCGGAATCTATAAGTTAGTTTCTGGCAATGGTTTAGAAATGAGCTTCTCAAACTTTAGCATGCATAAGAATTCTGGAGAATTTTGAAGATTTCCGAGTTCCCACTCTCGAAGATACTTGGCATCCTGAGCAACACAGCTAGACCCCTATCTCTATAAAAAATAAAATAATTAGTCTGGGCATGGTGGTTCACTCCTGTAATCCCAGCACTTTGGGAGACTGAGGTGGGTGGATCACCTGAGGTCACAAGTTCAACACCAGCCTGACCAACATGGTGAAACCTTGTCTCTACTAAAAATACAAAAATTAGCTGAGTGTGGTGGTACATGCCTGTAATCCCGGCTACTCGGAAAGCTGAGGCAGGAGAATCACTTGAACCTGGGAGGTGGGCATTGCAGTGAGTCAAGACCAGACCATTGTATTCCAGCCTGCAACAAAAGCGAAATTCCATCTCAAAAATAAAATAATAAAATAATTAGCTGAGTGTTGTGGTGTGCATCTGGTAGTCCTTGCTACCTGGGAGGCTGAGGCAGGAGGATTGCCTGAGCCCAGAGGTTGAGGTTACAGTGACCTGTGATGGCACCACTGCACTCCAATCCTCCAGCCTGAGTGACAGAGCAAGAACCTGCCAGAAAAGAAAAAAAAAGAAAAGAAAAACTTGGATCCAGTCTCAAGCATTTGCATTTTTAACAAGTTCCTAGGTAAAGCCAATGCTAGCAGTTCAAAGGTCATAACTCCCAGTAGCACTAGTTTAGACAGCAACCAGCAGTTATTTATTGAGATCTTGTAGTGTGAGAGACAAAACAGGTAGGTAGAGATCCTGCTAAAAGGGCCATCAATCAATTCCACAAATACTTAGAGTGCCTACTGTGCTACCAAGTGCAGGTTTACACACCAGGACTCAGAGATATATAGGAAGCCAACTCTGTTCTCCAAGAGCTCTTGGTGTAGGGACAGAAATGGACACTGGCAACTCAGACTGTGATACAGATTACAGCTGTTGAGATAAGTATCCTGTCCTCTTTAAAACATAAACTAGGCCAGGTGTGGTGGCTCACGCCTGTAATCCAGCACTTTGGGAGGCTGAGGAGGGCAGATCACTTTGGACCAGGAGTTTGATACTAGCCGGGCCAACATGGCAAAACTTCGTTTCTACTAAAAATGCAAAAATTAGCCTGGTGTGATGGTATATACCTGTAGTCTTAGGTACTCAAGAAGGTGACACACAAGAATCTCTTAAACCCAGGAGGTGGAGACTGATTATGAGCCAAGATCACATCACTGTACTCCAGCCTGGGCAACAGAGCAAGACTCTGTCTCAAAAGAAAGAACAACAACATCATCGAAGCATAGACTAATACAGGTATACATGTCGTGGATGAAAATAACAGGGGGCTTGCAGGCTGACTACGAAAGCCTTTGAATTTCATCTTAAGAAATTTGTACGTACTTTTGTGTGTCCCAGGGAAAATAAGACTTTTCAAAAGGAGAATGATATTGACAGTTTCTGGAAACACGGATGGCAATTTCTGACGGCAATTTCTGACAGCAGTTTGCATGGTTACATGAAGACTGACAATGGGAACAAGGAGACTGGTGAAGAGGTAACTGTTACCATTCTATCAAGAAGTCATGAGAGCATAGGGTAGAGAGTGGCAGTAAAGTTGCAACTTTACTACAAATATGTATCCCCTTTCAGGCATAGCAAAAGAACTCCTGGAGTGTTCTTACTCCGCAGATGATAACTGAGGCACTATGAAGGCCCAATAAATCAATTTGATGGCTATTTCTTGAAATGAAGGCAGGCGTCAAGTCTGTTTTGTTTACTAATGTTTTCGCAGGATATGATATAATGCCTGGCACACAGTGGGTGCTAAATAAATATGTGTTGATTGACTGCCACACTGATTGAAAGGCCATAGGCATTATCTAACCTTATTCCTTCATTATTTGTTCATAAGCGGGGAAACTGAGGCCAAAAACAGGAGGAATTGACTAAAACCATACATCAAGTTGCCACTAACACTAGGACTGGAACCCACGTCTTGACGCCAGTCCAGTGCTTTTTAACACCAAGCTGGGTTGTCAGGCTTCTATTTTTGTGTTGAGGGGTAATAAGCTACTTCTGCATGACCTCATTGTTTTCTATTTGTCTGCCACATGCTGTGGTCTGGCAGACAGCAACTCATTTAAGTCTTCTTCCAGCCAACGGCATCCTTGACTAAGACAATAAAGTGTGTTTTTCTCTAGTCTGTATCCCATTTCTAGTGGTTTGTTTTCCTCTACTGTGTTTTCCACTACAAGTGGATCACGACTTAATTCCACAAGCCTTTCAAATGAAGAAAATGAAACAGTTTAACAAGCAGCAACTGCTTGGAGATAATCCTCCAACTACATCTTCAGCTGAAAAAATGTGATACATGGAAAATACAGCAGCACCTCTCGGCCAAACGTCTCTATTGAAATGTTCCCGAATGTGTCCCCAATAAAGTCCTTCAGTAAACACATTGTCTTGGCCTCAGAATGTGTGCTCTGGAGAAAATAAACAGGAAGAGAGCAGTAGTACTACAACTTCTAAAGGGAAATCAGACAGGCTCCTACCATTTGCACTGCTCCATCTGTGTAATGCCTTGGTTACATACATGCTTCATTGCAATCTAGAGCTGCATGTGCCGGAGACAATAAACAGCACTGAGTTATAATTCCAAAGTCACGATGTTGGTCACTACTCATAGGGCGTGTGTCCTCAAAGCCACTTTAACTCTGAGCTAATTCTTCATATGTAAAAGAAAATATTAATACCTTACTGACTCACTGACAGCATTTAGAGAGTAAATGTATGTGAAAGTGCTCAGGGTTTCTGATATAGTCATGTGTGCAAACACCCACTAAGAAAAATAAATGTTCACCTGAGTCATTCCTGTATACATTTATAGCCATATTGCAGAGTAGGGATGTGAAAGATACTTCTTAGTAACACATCCAGAGTGATCGAGGGCCATCACTTCTATGTCTATATTTCCTTCAGATACAATCACTTTTATTTTTTGAGTGCTTACCATGTGCTAGGCACTTTAAGTATAATATACACATGTTAATACTTAACAGTTATGGGCTGGGCACGGTGGCTCACGCCTGTAATCCCAGCACTTTGGGAAGCTGAGGTGGGCAGATCACAAGGTCAGGAGTTCGAGAGCAGCCTGGCCAATATGGGGAAATCCCATCTCTACTAAAAATACGAAACTTAGCTGGACGTGGTGGCAGGCACCTGTAGTCACAGCTACCCAAGAGGCTGAGGCAGGAGAATCACTTGAATCCAGGAGGCAGGGGTTGCAGTGAGCCAAGATCGCACCACTGCACTCCAGCCTGGGCAACAGAGTGAGACTTCATCTCAAAAAAAAAAAAAAAAAAAGTAGAGATTGTCTCCATTCCACAGATGAAGATAACAGAGTTTCAAGAGACAAATGACCCTGCTCTAATGCAAAAACTTAGAAGTGGTAGTGCGAAATGTGTGTAATTAGACAGTGTATCTAATTACAAAGTCTGTTATCTTTCTTATACCACATGAGTGTCAGCTTAAACCTTACATTTTATTTAACATCAGAAAAATTTGGGTGTTTTAATTTTTCCAAGGAGCGAACAAATTTACTGCATTACCTAGAAGAGATAAAGAAATAACATACTAATTTTTTTTAGTATTTCAATTATCATGATATCAGTGATAGTGTTGGTATGCCTTTCTGAGACAATACAATGTATAATGTGGAATAAAACAAAGGGATAATGATGTGACATTCTAATTACATATATGTATTGTTCTTGAGAACTAAGATACTTGACATACTACCCAGCATTCCCATTACTGGGTATATATCCAAAGGACTATAAATCGTTCTACTATAAGGACACATGCACACGAATGTTCATTGCAGCACTGTTTACAATAGCAAAGACCTGGAACCAACCCAAATGCCCATCGATGATAGACTGGACTGGGAAAAAGTGGCACATATACATCATGGAATACTATGCAGCAATCAAAAACGATGAGTTCGTGTCCTTTGTAGGGACATGGATGAATCTGGAGAACATCATCCTCAGCAAACTGACACAAGAACAGAAAATGAAATACCACATATTCTCACTCATAGGCGGGTGAGGAAAAATGAGAACACATGGACACAGGGAAGGGAGTACTACACATTGGAGTCTATTGGGGGGAATGGGGAGGGATGGCGGGGGTGGGGAGCTGGGGAGGGATAGCCTGGGGAGAAATGCCAAATGTGGGTGAAGGGCAGGAAGGCAGCAAAACACACTGCCGTGTGTGTACCTATGCAACTATTTTGCACGTTCTGCACATGTACCCCAAAACCTAAAATGCAATAAAAAAGAAAAAAGAAAAAAAGAAGAAGATAGGCCAGGTGCGGTGGCTCAAACCTGTAATCCCAGCACTTTAGGAGGCCGAGGCGGGTGGATCACGAGGTCAAGAGATGGAGACCATCCTGGTCAACATGGTGAAACCCCATCTCTACTAAAAATACAAAAAATTAGCTGGGCATGGTGGTGCGCGCCTGTAATCCCAGCTACTCGGGAGGCTGAGTCAGGAGCATTGCCCGAACCCAGGAGGCGGAGGTTGCGGTGAGCCGAGATTGTGCCATCGCACTCCAGCCTGGGTAACAAGAGCGAAACTCCATCTCAAAAAAAAAAAAAAAAGAAGAAGAAGAAAAAGAAGATAAAGATGTTATAAGGGTGTCAGGCCTCCAAGTCCAAGTCTGGTCATTATAGCATTGGTGACCCCCATGTACACCACTGGCTGGTCCCTAAGAGACATAAAGTCTGAAGTAACCAGATGGCCACAAAATACTTTCTCACTTACCTTTTGAAATTTCTTTTGACTCATAGCCTATTCAGAAGTGTATCATTTAGTTTCCAAATATGAAGGCCTTTTTCAAGTATCTGTCACTGATTAATATCTAATTTAAGTCCATTGTGGTCAGATACATTGTACTATTAAATCCTTTAAAATGTATTGAGACTTGTTTTATGGCACAGAATATGGTATGTCTTTGATAAATTTTCTGTGTACACTTATATGTGCATTCTGTCCTCATTAAGTATAGCTGGTTATTACAATTGTTCAAGTCTTTGGTATAGTCACTGATTTTCTGTCCACTTGTTTGATCAATTATCGAGAGGGTAATTAAAATTTGCAGCTAATTGTGAGTTTGTCTATTTCTATTTGCATTTATATCAGTATTTTTTAGTTACTTTCTTTTTGAAACTGTTAAGTGTATAAATTAGTAGCATTGTTATGTCCTCTTGATTAATTGAACCCTTCATCATTATGGAATGGGCTTCATTACCCCTTGTACTTTTCCTTTGAAAAGTATACTATTGCAGGGCCGGGCACGGTGGCTCAAGCCTGTAATCCCAGCACTTTGGGAGGCCGAGGCGGGTGGATCACGAGGTCAAGAGATTGAGACCATCCTGGTCAGCATAGTGAAACCTCGTCTCTACTAAAAATACAAAAATTAGCTGGGCATGGTGGCACGTGCCTGTAATCCCAGCTCCTCAGGAGGCTGAGGCAGGAGAATTGCCTGAACCCAGGAGGCAGAGGTTGCAGTGAGCCGAGAACGCACCATTGCACTCCAGCCTGCGTAAAAAGAGCAAAACTCCATCTCAAAAAAAAGAAAAGTATACTATTGCAAAACCATAGCTAGAGGAAAATTTTTCTTCATGGAAGTATTTGTAAATATTAAGGCGTAATCGAATTTAAATCTTCCAATTTTCCACCCCCTAATAAATAAAAGGACCTTGGCATTGATCATTAATGACTGTCAGTATCACAAAAAGAGTAACAATGAGATATTATATGACTGCTGATAGAGGAAAACAACAATGTTTATTAGAATCAGGAAATAATTACTAGTTACCAAATATTTATTTATTTATTTTGAGATAGAATCTCTTTCTGTCACCTAGGCTAGGGTACGGTGGTGCAATCTTGGCTTCCTACAGCCTCAAACTCCCAAACTCAAGTAATCCTCCCACCTCAGCCTCCCAAATAGCTTGGACTACAGATGTACACCACCATATTCAGATAATTTTATTTATTTTTTGTAGATAAGAGGTTTTTACTACATTGCTCAGGCTGTTCTCAAACTCCTGTATTCAACCCCCTAACTCCCAGCTTCCTAAAGTGCTAGGATTACCATGCCTGGCCAACTTTTTTAAAGCTAACAAACACCACAAATGTAAGAAAAAAAAATCAGAAAATTATGTAAGATTTCTTATTACTTAACTATCTGATATACCCCTATAATCTTTTTTTCTATACTTTTGGCTCCATACAGTTTGACTCTCTTCATGAGACAATAATGTTTCAATATTGCATTCTACATACATTATAAGGATAATTCAATATTTGCTCTAGCATGATTGAGCAAGGTTTTTTCATTCTTGAGTTTTAAAGAGTTTCTTTCAACTTTTTAATTCACTATTCAATATGTCATAGACAAAAGCAATTCAAATGCTTTTGAAATTGTCTGACATGGTGTACTGGGTTACCTAATTATATGATCAAGTAATAACTATATTACATGAATTGAATCATTGATAGAAAATGTAGAAACACTTTTTTTCTTCAGACCATTTCACTGGGTCCAAAGCAATTTTGCATGCTCTTATCTGAAAGCTCCAGAATTGTCAGGGCAATATAAAAGCAGATATGTGCAGAGATGGTCCCATATGTTGGGATATGTAAGATATAAATATTCACTCACAGATGTACTATTACAGAACTACTTCGAGTTTGACCCCCCAACACAGAATTACAATACATTCTATTTTGCATAGTTTCTACGCAGATTTTGAAACAAAGATTATGTTTATAATTGCATACTCTGCAATACCAATTGTAGTTCCATAAGGAGAGATCTTCCTATGGATTAGGAGCAATTAAGAAATTAAATGTCAGTTGTTACATTTGATAGTTCGAAAAATTTCCTGCATGTTATCTTCCGAATTGATGCATTTGAAACCATGTTTTTCTTTCCACTAGCCTATATTTTGTGTGCTGGGTCACACAGGATTCATTCTTATTACACTATGACCTCTGGCTCTGCATCTTGAAGCCACTTTGCTGGATGAGTGGACACGGTGGCCTTAGGCATATTCCTGAAAATCATTCCTGCCCAGATTAGTAATAACTTACTTAAAAAAACTTTAATTTAAAAATAGCCTCAAATGTACAGAAAGTTTCTAAAAATAAATACAATAAAAGAATAACCTTTACCCAGATTTACCTATAGCTAATATTTTAGTCCACTTGCTTTATTATTGTGTGTGCTTTTTTTCTACCAGTTACTTACTAGCTTGTTCATTACCAGGTGGATTCATAAATTTCTATTCATTCAATGATTTATAATACATTACTGTGTTTAATTTTTCAGTCATCAAATTGTCTCATGCATGGCCATTGGGAGCCCCTTTAAGCTGGCTCCTGAGTCTCTGTACATGTTTATGTTCTTGTTGAACAAGTTGTTCAGCATGCTTACTTTATAACTGCCTCAACCCTGGTACCATCCATAAGTCCAAAAAGCCCTGATTCCTTTTAGTGGAGATGGTACTAGAGACAAATTTCTATGTGCTAGATCTGCACGTTCGTTGCTACTGGTATATAGCACTCAAATACTTTTATCTTCGGTAAATGCAAGCCACATCAATGTATTGCAGTGAACACAAACTAAATGTGCTCCCAACTTGTTTTCCCTATGGCCACTCCAAGGGCACACCTCGTTAATAGAAGAGTAACAAAAAGGACGTTGAAATGATAAGAATATTTTATAAGCTTGATAACAACATAAGACCACATGGTTGCAAAAGAAATCCTCCAAGGCCTCAGGAAGTCTGTAAAAATTTACTTTCATTAGCTCTATGGTAAGTTTGCATTGGTTGGCTGAAAAGTCGATGCCATTCTATAGACCCTTTCTTCTATTGCAGGACAGGCATCAATAATAATAGCCCTTGCAAAGTCAACGGAATAGGCTAATCAACTAAGATTTTTTATGGAAGTTTGATTCCACATTTGTTGGTTTCTTTAAGCTCTTGATCAGGTTCTTAATGTCCGCTATCTCTACTTTTCCCAATGGGCCGCTATTTATCATACTTCTTATTGACTACTGTGTATTCAAAATTACTGAAAGAAGATAAATGATTTGAAATTATTCCTTATCAATGCAGCTATAAAAATTTGTTTTTCTGGTGTTTCTAGAGACAAGAGCACAGACTTTGGGATTAACAGGACTTTGAATAATTACTAAATGAGTACAACTAATTGGTCCAAGGCCTACCGTGCCTAACTAAGATGTCCATCTATTGCCCTCTACAGTCTTCAAACTCATAGGAGTTGTCATTGTTATAGAACTAAAAGAGAATTCATTCTACGTTAACAGAAAGGTATTGGCCAATGGGGTGAAGTAGTCCTTGGTTCAATTAAGAATGAGTTAGGCTTATTGTTGCTTTCCTGAAGTTCTGTGCACATCGTAAAAAATAACACAATGCTAAGCATGCTGCTAAGTTGCTGTCATGCTCTATGTATTACAATTCAGGTATTTTATATATAAAATATATCTATTTAATAGCATGTGTACTTTGAAATTATTTATAGAATTTTTTCCTATGGAAAATTACAAGGTAAGTTAGAAATAAACTCAAAAACTAACATTTAGATCATTAATATATCAACTATTCTAAGTTAGAAACTGACTAAATACAGTATGTGTACTTTTATGAATATATGTTGGAATGTATACAATATTATTAACTTAATTCTTCTAATTTAACAATCAGTAACATGCAGATCAAGATAACGTAATTCTTCTAATTTAACAATCAGTAACATGCAGATCAAGATGAGAACTAGAGCTTGACTGGGTAATCTAAGAGTTCAGAGATTTTCAGCATGCAGACTTATCTGTGGAGCTGTTTCATTTTTAAAAAATCTTCTGAGTGATGACATTTATAAAAATCAACAGTGTTAGTCTATTTCCCAGGGAAGATTTAATTAGAAAGGCAAAACTAATGCTGTCAGTTTGAATATCAGTCAGTATCCAGAAATTTTCTTTAAGAGAAAGTGATGGGCAAAGTTGCTCATGCCTATAATCCTAGCACTTTAGGAGGCCAAGGTGGGTAGATCACCTGAGGTCAGGAGTTCGAGTCCAGCCTGTCCAACATGGCAAAACCCTGTCTCTACAAAAATACAAAAATCAGCCAAGCATGATGGTGTGTTCTAGGCTGAAGCAGAAAAATCTCTTGAACCCATGAGGCAGAGGTTGCAGTGAGCCAAGATTGTGCCATTGCACTCCAGCCTGGGAAACAGAGGCTCCATCTCAAAAAAGAAAGAAAGAAAGAAAGAAAAAAAGAAAGAAAGAAAGAAAAAAAGAAAGAAAGAAAGAAAAAAGAAATGCTTAAATCACATGGACTTGCTGTGCTTTGAATCCCCAAGTAAAGTCAAATTTTTAAATAATTATACAGCCATCCAAGGTAATTATTTAACAAAGTTAATGCTTCTAATTTTATTTATTTATTTACTTGTTTGTTTTGAGATGGAGTTTTGCTCCTGTTGCCCAGGATGGAACGCAATGGCATGAGCTCAGCTCACCGCAACCTCCACCTCCCGGGTTCAAGCGATTCTCCTGCCTCAGTCTCCCAAGTAGCTGGGATTACAGGCATCTGCCATCACGCCTGGCTAATTTTGTATTTTCAGTAGAGACAGTTTTTCCATGTTGGTCAGGCTGGTCTTGAACTCCCGACCTCAGGTGATCCGACCACCTCAGCCTCCCAAAGTGCTGGGATTATAGGCATGAGCCACTGTGCCTGACCAATGCTTCTAATTTTTAAATAGAAGTATAAAATTTATATTCAAAATACTCAAAGTAATTTTTTTTTTATCTGTCAAAAGTTTCTGAGAGAAGCATCCAGGAACCCAACACCTACATGTTTTAAAATTTATACAAGAGTTAAAAACAATTTAAACTCTAGCAGTGACTTGCACAGGTGCCTGAATTTGAGTCTTCTAAGATCTTGTTACATCTTCATTAAGAGTTAGCAGTTCAGGCAGCCCACTCTACTACAAACTATTTTGGCCTATGCGTTGGAAATCAAGCCCTATTCCTGGCAGCGACAGCGACTGTCTCTGTGATTTTGAGAGCCGTTAGTCCTCAGGAGTCTCAGAGACATCATATATTAAATGAGGAAAACTAACTGTATTACTACTATTCAAAATATGACCTGCAGAATGATGCCAGTTTTGAAAATTTTTGTTACTAACGTGAGATTAAATAAGTATAGAAAGTGAGAGCAAATATTTAAAAACCTTTCACAGCATTCTGACAGAGTAATTTTATTTCTGCTGAATTTACTAAAACATGGGGTTTAATGTTTAGTATATTTTAATCTAATAACTCATTATTTTATTTTTCCAAAAGAATTGATGTCTCACAGATTGCAGAAAAATACAACCAAAATCTAGTTATTTCCACAGAAACAGGATGAAAGAGAGGCTTTTTTTTTTTGTTCTAGTATACTCTACTTCTAGTATACTCTACCATTTTATGATTTTAAGAAACTTCATTAGAAAAGGAGCAATTGTACAACTCTCCGTTCCCTCTAAGCTAGACAATCAATAACAGCACAGGAAAATGCAGTTTTAGCCAACGTTCTTGCCATTTGCCAACCAATTTTGATTGGGAAAGGCTGTCTGGGCTAGTCATGTAGTAGCTAATTTGAACTTGTTCAGACAAAATCAGAAAGGAATTAGAAAGCTGGCTTTGATGTGAAGCAATAAATAGAACACATGCTGTTTCCAGTTGTTTTAGGAGAAAACGTTGTCTTAGTCTAGTTCAGGAAGAAATGCCAAATTTCCAAAGGAATCTACTCATTAATGTTTAATGCAGAAATAGTGGAAGGATATTCTTGACTAAATATAATAGACCAAGATGCTCACATGCTTTAGCATTCAAGAAATGAAAAATAAATATTAAATATTTATACATTTTTGGTACTTGCTCTGAAACTCGTAGAAAATAATCATGACTAGAAATATTATGTAGATTTCTAGTTGGCCTAGATATTATTTAACAGAGAAATCACTAGATTGGAATTTGGAAGACAAACTACAGCTCCATTTCTACCAACGTTACTTGATCATTTACCACTGTAGACACAGGTTAGACATATGTTGAATGAGAGAATTAAATAGATACATCAAAAATGCATATTTCCAACAATCTGTGTTCCAGTATAATCCTGTTTTCTGGTTCTAAAGGAGTTAACATTTAATCCTCATTTTTACCCTACATAAGCAAATGACTGACCTTTGAGCCATTAGAGAGCCAGCAGTGTGGCCGGGTGTGGTGGCTTGAAATCCCAGGATTTCAAGACTAGCCCGGCCAAGATGGTGAAACTTCGTCTCTACTAAAACTACAAAAAGATTAGCCAGGTGCAGTGGCAGGTGCCTGTAATTCCAGCTACTCGGGAGGCTGAGACAGGAGAATCACTTGAACCTGGGAGGGAGGGGTTGCAGTGAGCCAAGATTGTGCCACTACACTCCAGCCTGGGGAACACAGTGAGACTCCATCCCAAAGAAAAAAAAAAAGCCACCAATGCTTAAAAAATTTTTAAAAAACAGTTTTATTCCTTTATTTTTTAATACTTTAGACTTTGAAGTCCAAGATTAGAATGCGTAAAAATGGCTAAATTTTGTTAGTGATGATGATGTTACTCACCATTGCTCACAGGCTGACTGTAAGCTCTTTTTCATAGCAAGAATAGATTTAGGCTGCATGCTCTTTTTCACAGTTGGAATGGGTTTAGGCTAATCAAGTTATATTTCTTCAACTCCTTTTATTATTAACAGTTTGAACTAGTTCAGACTTGGAATAAAAATGAAACAAAACCATCTAAGCAAAAAAAGAGGATTTGTCTTAAATTTAGATTTGTGGTACAAGGTGACAGATTTCACTGGACAAAAATTCTCGATCTATGTATAAAAGGTATTGGAATGTGTTTCTTTTTCTACTATTGTGATTAGTATTGCTACATTTTAAGTGATGACATTTTATTTGGAAAATCATGAAGGAGACCGATATCACAATACTCACATGCTGAAATTAAGAAAGCAATAATGACAATATTTTTTGTTTTATATAAAATTAGCTTTCAAAATGATTAAGTATATATTTATGTTGGAATGAACTATAAGATATTTTGATACATTTTCAAACTGGACAATGTCTGTGGACTTGCTGCATCACAATTCTTTGGTGAAATGTTAGAAAATATAGACTATGTCTCTCTGCATTCCCTTCCCTCATTTTCAAAATTCCAAAGTGGGGTCTAGAAATTTGTGTTTTTTAAAGCTAAATTTTCCTGAGATTACTAGTTTGTGGAATGTCAAACCTAAAGAGTAAATCTGTGTTACACATTCATCCACGGATGTGACTGGTTCTTCACTCTCTACCTCAACTCTCCCATGGGTGGAGAATGGTTTTGTAGTTAGCACTGGGCCTGTTAAAGTATAGTTTTTCAGCATATGTGTGATAAATTATTGAATACACTGATGAAGAAAAAAAGAAAGAGAGAAAGAAGGGAGGGAGGGCAGAAGGAAGAGAGGAAGAAGGAAGGAAGCAAAAAATGGTTGGCGGAAAGGAATAAAAGTATCTCAAACAATCAATCAAGACTGTATCATCTTTGGTCTGTTCTCTATATGTTAAAGGGTTCTTTTTGTTGTTCTTTGTATTTTTCACACATTCTTTTTAATTTTTTAAATTTTTGTGGGTACATAGTGGATGTATATATTTATGGGATACATGAGCTGTTTTGATACAGGTGTGCAATGTGAAATACTCATGGCATGGAGAATGTGGTATCCATCCCCTCAAGCATTTTTCCTTTGATTTACAAACCAATTACACTCTTTAAAAACATACAATTAAGTTATTAATGACTATAGTCCCCCTGTTGTGCTCTCAAATACTAGGTCTTATTCATGCTTTCTATTTTTTCTGTACTCATTAACCATTCCCATCTCCCCCATACCTTCCTACTACCCTTCCCAACCTCTGATAATTATTCTTCCACTCTCTATGTCCATGAGTTTAATTCTTTTGACTTTTAGCTCCTACAAATAAGTGATAACATGCAGTGTTGCCTTTCTGTGCCTGGCTTATTTTACTTAACATAAATACGATCTAGCAATCCGACTGCTGGTGTATATATATACATACTCAAAAGAAAGGAAATCAGTATCAGCATATCAAAGAGAGATCTGCTTTCTTATGTTTGTTGCAGCACTGTTTATAATAGTCCAAATTTGGAAGCAACCTAAGTGTCCATCAACAAATGAATGGATAAGGGAAGTGTGTTGTATATACGTGATGGAGTACTATTCAGCTGTAGAAAAGAATGAGATGCAGTTATATGAAACCACATAGATGGAACTGGAGATCACATATTCTTTTTATACTATGCAATAAATTAATTTTTAAATGATGTGGAATTTTGTTTTTTTAATGTATACTTTTATATCTATTCTCTCATTAAAAAATTATAAAGAAATATTATGCACATATTACAGGAGAAAATGGAGGCTGCTCAGAGATCACAATAGATTGTCCAAGATCATACATAATCAGAGAGTAACAGAGCTAAGACCAGAAGACTAATTAATGTTCTCTCTGCAAACAATTAGAACTAATGTATATGTAACATTTACTATATGCCAGACACACCTGCATATTGGTATTAAATTTTATTAAGATTTTTATTGGTATTAACTCCATACAACTTCACATTATCTCCAATAGATAAAGCCACTGTTATTATTTTCCCCTTTACACATGAGAAATCTGAGGCACAATGAGGTTAACCTACTCATCAGATGTCACTCAGCTAATAAGTGACTAACTTTGCATTGTCAACTTCTAAGCATAGTATTCTGCTTTCCAAAATACATAAACTGCCTCAGGTATAGAGATAAAAACATTTTAAAATGACATCCATTGTAACTATAAATAGTAGTAAAATCAAAAATTATAATGTTACATTAATAACATTTGTCAATATTTTTTCTTACTGCTGTCAACTCCCTTAAGATGATATTACTATTCTCCAGTCACCTGATATTCTGTCCAAGAACAATTAACACACAATGATCCTTCTTTCAAGTATATTACCCTCTGGGGTAATTGAACATTTAGTCCCAGCTAATAAAGACGTAACTGCTACTTTGCTCTCTAGAAACTAGGAGTAAATTGTTCACAATAGTCACTAATGATCCTTCGTGTTTCTCAGCTATCAGTTGTAATACCTTCTCTTTCATTTTCACTTTCATTGATTCGAGGCTTCTCTCTTCTTTCTTGGTTAGTCTAACTAAAGTTTTGGTAATTTTATATATTTCAAAAAAAAAATCCAGTTTTGTTGGTTTTTAAAAATTTTTTGAAGATGCCAATAAAGGACTTTTCCTGCAGGTTTGTTTGTTGCATTCCAATTATCACAACATATGGAATAAAGTATACAAAGCCCCCAGCATCAAACAAACAAAACACAATATCAGCATCACATGTTTTCTCTAAATTCACATTACAAAGACAAATTATGGAAATGACACAGTAGAAATAATGGCTTGTTTTCTTCTTCCTTAGAGAAAGTCAAAACAGTTATTAATATGTATTCTCCTGTGAAGTTCATTGTTCTTATTTCCATTATTCAAAGGAGAAGTTCTCTTCTGGAGGGCACCCAAAATTATACTATTATGTGGCAGCATCTGCAGCATCCTCAGAACTGGGAGAAAAGCCAAGCAACTTGTTCTTTGTATAATGATTTTGCTCCATTTTACCATTATCAGGTCTCCTGCAAAGGTCTGCACATGCCTGATCAAGTGAGGTCCTGCAGTCAACAGTGTCACTGATGAGCAGGGCCCGGGTGTTTCTAAGCAGGAAGGCATAAGAGTATGCGAGAAGTTTCAGATGAGCTAAAAGTTGCCCAGAAGAAATTAAAGCTCAGTTATGATAGTTTCATCTTGCTCAATCGTTATTTTTCAAGGCTGCTTCAACTCTTAAACTCCGAAAAGCGAAGGAGGAGAAAATGACTCACATCTTTAGGATTTGAGATTCCAGACTTGCATTCACTCAGCAGATGGATTTAGAAACTTGCCAGGTGTGAGGCTTTCCACCTTCCCTGTCTTTGAAAGTTGACCCGATGGCTTTAGTAAGAATAAGCTGGGAGCTATAGCACGTGTATTTGCTTAACCTTATTTAACGTCTTCCTTTTTTAAACTGTACGTTCAGATCTGACAATGAAATTGCACAATTCTAAGTATGTTTTGTCTTCTGCAGTTGCAAACCCTTCATCTGGGGTAGTGTAGGTATGAAATAGAAATTACAAAAAAGCTGATTATTCTATTTTCATTAGGAATTTCACTTTAGTCCTGTTTCTCTCACAGGACTAGTCTTATAAACCTTAAAACTATTTTATAAAAAGCTATTTTTGGTCTTTTGTTTTACCAATTGGTAGAACCTCCACAAAATTTTAACCAGTTTTTATCATAAAGCTCTGAATGATTACTTGAGAATACTACTTTTGATTAAACTTCATACGAAAGAACAAGAAGAGAAAAAGTATAAGAAAAGAGTCCCTTTTCTGCTTAAATTCACAAATGGCAAATTCACAGTGGGCTGGAACAGAAACAGCAGGGCTCTTCAGAAACTCCAGAGTTTTTTGTTGTTTGTTTTGTTTTTTGAGATGAGCTCTCCCTGTTTCTCCCAGGCTCAAAGTCTTGGGCTCAAGCGACCCTCCTGCCACAGCCCCCCAGGTAGATGGGATTACAGAGCGTGTGCCACTGTGCCCCACTCGGATCTTTGGATTAGGCTATCAGTAAAGGCTAAGAGCATTTAGACTTATACATTCCTTGAATGAGACCTCTTGCTCTCTGTGGCTGTCTCATTTCAAGGCAGCATGACTTTGTCTCTGAAGCTGTTCCTGAAGGAAAAGAGCTAGCAGATGGCCAGCGTTCTAACATGATTCATAACAAGGCTAAGTGAATGTGTACAACGTGTAAGGCAGCAGCTCTCTACCTCTGGTGGGCATCAGAAATACCTGCACACCTTTCTAAACATACAAGGGTTTGGACCTCACTCCCTACCTCCAAAGGTGGAGCTCCAGGCAGATAGGTCTTGCCAAAGTTTAGTCGGCCACTCTGATGTGTACCACAGAAAGCTAACTATTGATGCAGTGTGTCTGCCATGCAAATTCACAATCATTATTTGCATAATGGAGATGTTTTATCCATGGTGCATTTTACAAGATCACCACTGTAAGAGTTCCTTCATTTGTCTACCTTGGCTGCCGATTACCGAGCATCAGGCATCCGTAAAATGTTAATTCCCTTCACAACCAAAGTTAGAATTTTAAATGAACTTTTGCTTTTCACACTTTGCTTCTTATGTGTTAGCATTTAGGATGTACTTTTTTTACTTCTTATTTGTAGCTAGTTTCACTGGAAATTCTTCTGGTCTTAGTGTGCTTTTAATGTCTTGTTTTAAAGATAAAGAGATTTGTACATTCTAAAAAAAAAAAAAAAGAAAAAAATATGGAAAACATTCATCTTGGCAACGTCTAATAAAAAGAAAAAAATTCCTGATTTTAATTTACTACTGATTTTTACTAAAGTTTTAAGCTTTATCTTATGCAACAGGATCACAATTTCTTTCCCCGGTTATTAACACCCAGATTGCTTCAAATCCCCAAAAGGGAATTCCAAAACATCATGCTGTAGAATTCCTATGCCTTAACTTCTGCAGTGTTTCGCTGCAAAGGAGCAGGATGACCCCAACCTTCCTGTCTTCACTCTCGGAGTTGTACAAATGTATTATTGGACAAGATCTGGTACCAACTAGTGAATGCTCTGGCCCCTTCTGAGGGCTCTCCAGATTTTTGTGAATGAGATGTCATTAGTCATCCATTCATTCAATGTTTCTCTGGTGTTTCCACAACATCAGATTCATAGATAAATTTCTGAGCCTCATTTCCAGTTGAATCTGAATTTTCCATTGTAATACATACAAAGTAATACATACGAGCCCATATCTGCCACAATTTGGATGATATCTTCACTCTTCCACAAATTAGGAATGCCAAAGGACTCCAATAAATCTACCTCCACGAAGCAAATGGACCTTTGGTGCACCTTTCATTTTTGGCTTTAGGGGATTCCTTTTGAGCAGAATCTTGCCCTTGTGCAGTCCACTTCCTCTTCCATCCAGGCCTTTCTAGTGTAGGTGAGTTCTTTTGGGGATTATAGTTACTGGCCTTCAGTTTCTCTCGATGGAGTCTTAGCACCTAGACAGTCTCTATCCACTCCTTCTGAAGACTTTCTTATGTATCGATTTCTACCCCATTTGGAATTCTTGGTAGCACGTTCTGCCATGATGACCTGGTGATGGGCAGCAATGAGTCCTTTCTTCTCGTATGCATTGCCAACAGGAGAGTATGCCTCTGACAACTCTGTATCTTCCTATTCCATTCATGTAATCCTTGACCAGCTCAAACAACCTGAGGTGCATGTTGGTGACAGAATTAAAGGAACCACAAGCAAAGAGAACCACTTCGGTCTTCTCTGAATTTTCCATGGCAAGAACTTAAAGTTATCAATCTAAATGGAACACTGTGACACCTCCCTTGTGTTTACAAAGGAAATTCTTTGAATCTGAAGTGTCTTGCAAGGTAGACTATTGGAAGCATTTCAACTAGTGTGGCAACAGTCTTCTCTATGGTGGGCTAGGAAAATGGTTTTATATCCAAACTGTAATTAACACCCTCACTGCCCACCAGCCCAAGAGTTCCTGGAGACTAAACTGGTTTTCTGATCTCTGTTTCATTTATTTCTGCTCTAATTTTTACTTCCTTCTTCTTGTCAAATTTAGATTTATATTTTCCCTATTTTTCTAGTTTCTTGAAGTGTCAAGCAAGGTTCTTTTTCCTTTCTTTCTTTCCCTCCCTCCTTCCCTATCTCTCTCCCTCCCTCCCTTCCTTTCTTCCCACCTTCCTGCCTTCTTCTTTCCTTCCTTTCTTCCTTCCTTCTTTCCTCCCTTCCTCTTTTCCTTTTCCTTCTTTCCTTCCTTCCTTCCTTCCTCTTTTCCTTCTTTCCTTCTTTCCTTTCTTCTGCTTTTCCCTCCCTCCCTTCCTCTCTTTCTTCCTTCCTTTTTTTTTAATGCAGGCATTTTTCACTGTAAATCTCCCGCATAGGGAATAAAAGTTATTTCTGCATTCCATAAGTTTTGATGTGTTGTGTGTCCATTTTCATTTGTCTTTTGATTTCTTTTCTGACCAGAAGAAGTAATTCGGTTATTCAGGAGTATGTTTAATTTCCACATATGTTTTAATTTTCCAAAGTTCTTCCTGTTATTGATTTTTAGTTTCATAACATTGTGGTTGGAAAAGATACTTGATATAATTTCAATCTTCTTAAATTTGTTAAGACTTGTTTTGTGGCCTAACATATTATCTATCCTGGAGAATGTTCCATGTAAACTTGAGAAGAATGTTTACTCTGCTGCTACTGGATGCAATGTTGTGTATTTGTCAGTTAGGTCCATTGATCTAATGTGTTACTCAAGTCTGTTGTTTCCTTTCTGATTTTCTGAGTGAATAATTTATCCATTGTTGACAGTGGGGTACTGAAGTCCTCTAATATTGTGTCTACTTCTCCCTTAAGTTCTACTAATATTTGCTTTATATATTTAGGTGTGAAGTTGGATGCACACATGTTTACAGTAGTTATATGCTCTTGATCAACTGACCTCTTTATCGTTATAAAGTGACCTTCTCCATCTGTTTTGACTGAAAGTCTGTTTTGCCTAGTACAAGTACAGCTCCCTTTTGGTTGCCATTTGTGTGGAATATCTTATGCCATCTCATCACTTTCAGGGTATGTGTTTCCTTAAGGCTAAAGTAAGTCTCTTGTAGGTGTTATATTGTTGTATATTGTTATTTAATCCATTCAGCCACCCTATGTCTTTTGATTGCAGAATTTAATTTATTTACATAAATAGTTACGTGTTTACTTTGGCAGCACACATAATGAAAGTAGAACTATGCAGAGATGATTACCACGGCCCCGTGGAAGAATAACATGCAATAATGTGAAGCAGTCCACATTTTTACAGTGTAGTGTTTCTATTAGTTTTCTCTTTGAGTGTTTGCTAGTTAATTTGTTTATGTAACCAGTGTGAGGTTTTCATCATTTTAAAATAATGAGTTATAAGGTATTATTTGCAAGCCTCATGATAAACTCAAATAAAAATACACACAATAAATACACAGAAAATAAAAAGCAAGACATTAAAACAAACCTACCAAGAAAATCACCTTCACTAAAAAGAAGACAGGAAGAAAAGGCCACAAAACAATAAGAAAAAATAACAAAATAGCAGGGGTGCTTAATTATCAATAATAACATTGAATGTAAATGGAATAAACTCTCCATTCAAAAGGCATAGAATGGCTGAATGGATTTAAAGAATAATAATCTGTGGCCTACAAGAAACACTCTCCACCTATAAAGACACACGTAGACTGAATATAAAGAGATGGAAAAAGATATTCCATGCAAATAAAAATCAAGAAAGAGCTGGAGTAGCTATACTTATGACAGACAAAACAGATGTAAAAACAAAAAACTATTTAAAAAAAACAAAGAAGGTTATTATATAATAACAAAGGGTTCAACTTAGCCACAGGATATAACAATTATACATATATATGCATGCAACACCAGAGCATACAGATATATAAAGCAAATATTATTAGAGCTAAAGAGAGATTTACCCCAATGCAATAATAGCTAGAGACTTCAACATCCCACTTTCAGACTTGAACAGATAATCTGCAGAAAAGAAATTCAGCAAAGAAACACCAGGCTTAATCTGCATTATAGACCAAATGGACCTGTGATGGTTAATACATAGTTTCAGCTTGATTGGATTGAAGGATACAGGATATTAATCCTGGGCCTGTCTGCATGGGTGTTGCCAAAAGAGATTAACCTTTGAGTCGGTGGGCTGAGGAAGGCAAATCTGTCTTTAATCTCGTAGGCATCATTTAATCAGCTTCCATTGAATATAAGGCAGGCAGAAAAACGTCAAAAGACAAGATTGGTGTAGGCTCCCAGCTTACATCTTTCTCCCGTGCTGGATGCTTCCTGCCCTCGAACATCGGACCCTAAGTTCTTCAATTTGGGGACTTGGACTGGCCCTCCTGGCTCCTCAAGCTTGCAGACAGCTTATTGAGGGACTTTGTAATTGTGTAAGTTAATATTTAATAGGCCAGGTGCAGTAGCTCCCACCTGTAATCCCAGCACTTTGGGAGGCCAAGGCAGGCAGATTACTTGAGGTCAGGAGTTCAAGAACAGACTGGCCAACATGGTGAAACCCTGTCTTTAAAATACAAAAATTAGCTGGGCATGGTGGCTCATGCCTGTAGTCTCAGCTATTCAGGAGACTGAGGCAGGAGAATCAGTTGAACCCAAGACGTGGAGGTTGCAGTGAGCCAAGATGGCACCACTGTACTCTAGCCTGAGCAACAGAGTGAGAAACCCTCTATTAAATAAATAAATAAATGAACAAATAAACAAATAAAAGCTGGTGGTGTTTTTCTCAGTAGCACTCTCTCAATTTTTTTTTTTAAGACAAAGTCTTGTTATCACCCAGGCTGGAGTAGTGGCATGATCTCTGCTCCCTGCAACCTCCACCTCCCAGGTTCAAGCAATTCTTGTACCTCAGCCTCCTGAGTAGCTGGGATTACAGGTGTGAACCACCACACTCAGCTAACTTTTAGTAGCAACAGGGTTTCACCATATTGGCCAGGCTGATCTCAAACTCCTGACCTCAAATGATCCACCCACCTTGGCCTCCCAAAGTACTGGGATTACAGTGAGCCACCATACCTGGCCCAACTCTCTTAAATGTTGTTTATTTTTCAGGAAACAGATTGGATATCACTGCTTACCCACGAAAAAAGCCACATCAATAATTTTTTTGAGGAAGATCTTTCTCTATGGAAATTTACATGTAAAGTGGCTATGAAATTATGCCCCTTATGAACTTAGAATCTTTTGCCTAAATGACAAGGCATTAAAAACAAAACAAACAAAAGCCCCAAAAACAGAAAGCAAAAAAAAAAAAAAAAAAAAAAAAAAAAAACAAAAACAGGAAATATCTGAAAGCAGGAATAATCCATTCTGATGAATAATCCACTGTGGTGATGCTGCTTCTAAGTTAAATAACATAAAGACTGAGAACTGATGACTGGATGTGGTTCATGAGGCTTGTTGGTAACTTCGGTAAGTGGAGTCAGTGTGGAGTGGAAGGCATTCCTGATTAGAGTGTGTTTGGAGTTAACAGGAGGAAAAGGCTGAAGGTAAAATATGGACCACTTTCTGAAGAGCAGAAAACATCAAATCCATAAAGCCTTTTTTAAAGGTAAACTCTATTACAGCAGGTTTACGTTGATAGAAATTATTTTAGAGAAAGTATAACATTTATGATGTAAGAATAAAGTCCTTGAGAAGAAAAGAAGTAGATTTCTTTCTCTTTTTTTTGAGATAGAATCTCACTCTGTCACCCAGGCTGGGGTGCCGTAGCAGGATCTCAGCTAACTACAACCTCCGCCTCCAGGGTTCAAGCAATTCTCCTGCCCCAGCCTCCTGAGTAGCTGGGACTACTGGCACATATCATCACGCCTGGTTAATTTTTGTATTTTTAGTAGAGATGGGGTTTCACTCTGTTGGCCAGGCTGTTCTCAAACTCCTGACCTCAGGTGATCTACCCACCTTGGCATCTCAAAGTCCTAGGGTTACATGCATGAGTGATCGAGCCTGGCCAAGAAGTAGATTTCAGAACACAGGTGAAAATTCTGATCTTAATTAGGAAAAAGGATATAGCACATCATATTACAGAAAGTACAGTGCAGAACATGAATTCTGATATAGCTCAGCTACAGTTTGTTGGAGGGAAGATGACAAAACTCCGTTCTAATCATTTCTATATTTTTCAGGTGAATATGTAAAACAAAATCCTATGCTATCAGTGAGCAAGGTTTTCAGATATGGGAAAAAGTATAAAATTGATGACCAAAGAGAGTAGAACATATTAAATCATGAGACCCACGTGAATTGCTTACTAGCCCTGAGGTCACGTCTGAGGTTTGTGTTATAAATCTAAAGGGAGTTGTAAGTATAAAGTGAGCCCATGTTTTTCCTCATCCATGTTTGGCTACTCAGGTGTGAACACAGATTAATAACAAAGTTATCTTTTCATAAAGGAGATTGACGGAAAGAGAAAGGTACCAAGCATAAGTTTGTGTTTCATGACAGCAGTCCATCACGGTGTAGTCAGATGAGGAGATTAGGAAATAAGAAAGTATTCTCACCATCCCACTTCCCACTTCCATGCCAGTCCCACCTACTGTAACTATTCATAACAATGTTATTCCTTGCGTTCAAAAGAAAACTGAAAAAACAATGACTTACAAAAATTCAGTTTTGAAATTTGAAGTTGCTATTAATACTCAAATGCAATAGCCCTTTTTCTTGGTTATCTTGAGTAGCATAGTGACATGAACTGCGTACTGAACATCTCCTTTACTTCAAAAGCTCTTATACACATTTTATCCTTCAAGTGATGATCATTACAATTTTATAAGCGAGTATTTTGTCTCTGATTTTAGTTACAAATAAATTGAAGATCCTGTAAAGTAAATAATTCACCCCTGGTTTCACAGTTAATAAAAAATCTTTATCAACATTTTCCACATTGCTTTCCATTTCCCAAGCATAGAGCTGAAAGCCCTTGGCAAGAGTGAGAATGTGGATCTTGAAAGGACCTTTACATTATGTGTTCCAAATTATTTATTTAAAGAGAACCACAAACCTTACTTTGAATTCACCCACAAACCTCTGAGATGTGAGATGGGTAATTCCTCCAACATCATAAAATAAGAGAAGTTTACCTGATTGGACCAGATATTAGAAACAGAACAAGACCCATGAAAACAGTCCAAGATAGTAGCCAAGCACCTAATATGTCCCTGAAGGAATTCTACAGGAAGACTCTGGCCTGAGCGGTGAAGAAAAAGCCAGGGAGAGCCACTAGGACTCAAGATCTCAGATCTTTGGGGTCAGCTGAGCTCCACTCATCTCTATCTAATTGGGCCTTGAACTACTGCATTTTCCCTGATACTCTGAAGATTAGTGGCTGTGTTTAGATCATTATTCCCCTGAAAGGCTAGAAGATAAATAGGCATGTTTTTCAGACACACGTTTTCAGAATTGTTCTTCCTTTGCACAAATTAGTGGAAAGGATTTGACTGACCACTAAATCAGCAAGCTGAATAAAACAACTGATAATGTAGTTATCATATTCTCTGCTCCAAGGTCAAGATGCAGTCAGATGAGAGGAATTAAAAAAAAAAAAAATTTACTCTTAGATGAGGGCCCTGGAATCCTGAGAGGTGAGCAACTTTCTAAATATCTTATGGGATGAAAGGTATAAATAAGTCTAACTCAAAGACCTCTGATATTCAGAGCAATGTTATCTCTACAGGGTAGGGATAGTGAGGTGAGAATGAGAGCAAAGGAAAAAACTCTGTCTCCATCCAGAACTTCACTCCAGCAAGTATGTAGGTCACTCAGACAAATGCTTTCAGGGTCTTTGGTGGTTTATTGCAAATCCCTAATTTTCCTGTGGAGGAGCCAGTCTGCATTATTACTCCAGCCAAGGTGACTCACCCTTTGGCAGGTTCACCGGACTCTTAAGCATGTAGTTAAAAAGGGCTCTTGTTTACAGTACGGCCACTCAAGAAAGCTGGTTTTGCTTCACAAACAAACATTCTTTGCCTAGAGAGAGTTGATTATATATTTATTCTTTATAATAACTAATAGTTGGTCAACAGAAAGCTTTTTCTATTGAGTAAAGAGCAGTTTTGTACTCAACTTTTCTGATCATTTTGAGGCTAACACTAGCTTTTCTCTGGGGTTGCCACCAGTCACCATCAGGCTAATCATTCAGTTCATTTCTGAAATGTTGAGACTATATTTGTAGTAGGTGATACAGAAGTGACTCAGTAGATATTGACCATTATCTAGTAATAAATGATGGGTCTCTCTTACCTCGATTATTGTATTCTTTCCTCCAGACTCACATCAATTCAATCTATCCTCCACATCAGCAACAGCATTATCTTACTGAGATGTATATCTGTACCCCAAACTCCTTAATGTAACATTCTAGGCCCTTTATTAACTATCCCCAGTTTCCAGGTCTATTTTCTGTCATTTGCCTTTATAATCCATACCAATTTATAATCCAATCACACAGTACTTGGTGGTGTTATTTAAAAAGTCTACTTGTTTTATATCTCTATGCCTTTTTATTCATGCTGTTCCCCATTCCAGAATATCCTACTCTTTCTGAGTGGCCGATCTAAAATGTTTTTCTGCTTTGTAGTTTTTCTTGACTTCCCTTTTCTAATAAAAAATAATATCTTCCTCATATGTGTTTTCATAAAAGTTTATACCTACTCTTGTAATTGCACACGTGTGTGTGTGTGTGTGTCTTTAGATACTGGATGCTCCTTAAAAGCATGGGCTAAATGTTATCCTTGACATCGTTAGTACCCTGTATGGCATTAGATAAATTTTATTATTACTATTTATTAAATATTGTGAAGAGCACCATGTGATTTTTTTTTTCTGTTCGTGTTCGTATATTTACTTTTGGTTGGTTTAAGACTGGCAAAAATATAAACAACACCTACAAGCCTAACATATCGAAATTATAAACAATAATATTATAACAAATGTACTTCATGTTTTAAAAAATAAAATATTTAAACTGGTTATTCTAGTTAGCAGTAAAGAGAAAAAAAAATAAAATATTATACATAATGTCGTATGATACCATCCCAAACCCCAATTCCCTCTTCAAAGGAAATTGTTCTTATTGATTTGGCACATATGCAATCTATATTTTTATTCCTTTTCTAAATATATGCACGTGTCAACAAATGAATTATATTGCTATACTATTTTTTAGAGAAAAGGTCATGCTATGTTGCCCTGGCTGGAGTGCAGTCGCTATTCACTGGCATGATCATAACACACCACAGCATTAAACTCCTGGTCTCAAGTCGTTCTCCCAAATATGAGGAAATACGGGTTTGACACGCAGCCATGACACCCAGCTACTCTTCTATATATTTGTGTATGTGAATATACAAATGTTGCCACACTGAATGTATGCTTTTTTGACTTGCTTTTTCACTTACTATCTAGAAATGTCAATTCTTTTTTTTTTACAGTCTGAAGTATTTTAATAGCAAACTTACAGGAACAGCACAGAAGACAGACAACATTAAAAGCATGTACTTGCATGAAGGACACCTCAGTTATAAACGCATAGTGAATGGATGGAATCTACCGCATGATAAAAATGCTACAAACAACATAGCCTAAATCTTTATTTAGTTGACATATGGTATTCCCTTATATAAATAAAACACACTAAATTTAGTTATTCTGTAACTAATATAACTATTTCTAACTTTTTGGCTTCCAATCACCATTTCAATACACATACTTGTAAATACCTTCTTATGTGCACATGTAGAATTTATCTAGAAGTTATATCTAGAAGTGAAATTGCCGGGATTTTCTGATTTAGTAAATGAGGCCATATTTCTCTTCAAGGGGATTTTATAAACTGGCAGTATATTAAATAGTTGTGTCTCTATAATCCTGACACACTAGTATTTGCATAATTTGGTGGGGGAGGATCAATCTATGGCTACTCAGCTTTAGTTCTAATTTTCCTCCTAGCCCATAAGTACTAAATCCAAGGATTTGGTTCTATTAGATTCCTCTTTGAGAACAATGTGTCTCTAGGTATGTCTTTTTCATTTGACTTAACTTTTTTTTTTTTCTGAGATGGATTCTCCCTCTGTGGCCCAGGCTGGAGTGAAATAGCGCCATCTCGGCTCATGACAACCTCTGCCTCCTGGGTTCAAGCAATTCTCCTGTCTCAGCCTCCCACATTTGAGATGCAGGCGTCTGCCACCACATCTGGCTAAATTTTTGTATTTTTTTAGTAGAGACAGGGTTTCACCGTTTTGCCCAGGTTGGTCTCAAACTCCTGACCTCCAGTGATCTGCCCACCTCAGCCCTCCAAAGTTCTAAGATTATAGGTGTGAGCCACTGTGCCCTGCCTGACTTAATTTTTATTTTCCCTTTTGGCTCGTTGTCATAGGGGAAAACACTGGGAGGTTGTCTCCATGTCCTTTATGCTACTAATCCTGAATTCTCTGCTTGTTATGATTGGTCTTTGTATATAGAACTCACAGTTCTACTTTTTTCAAGTAGCCTGAGACCAAAACATGACCAACAGCTATACGTATAGTGGAGCCTTTTCTTCTCTGATAATATGTGGCAAGATTATTTTTTGTGTTCTCCTAAGGCCTTACTTTCAGTTCCTACAGGGCTTGCCCTCCCCAGCCAAGAATACTGTAGTACACTGGTTTAAATTCCTGCCAATCCCTTTTCCTGCACCAACAGGCCTCTAGCCTTCTCCCACTTCTGCCTTTCCCTGATATTTCCAACAGCCTTTTCCTGACCATAATTTGACACTGCCACACCAACTAGCTGAATCATAATCTATTCACTGTCTGTTCCTTGGAGCCTCTGGACCATGGCCCAGGAACAACAAGATTCCCTTTGCTGCCTCCACCCACTTCTAGTCATCAGCAGCAGCCATGGCACCTGGTGGATCCAGCCTGCACAAGCTCTACACAGAGTACTCACGTACACGTACTGGCAGTTTAAACCCCTATGATTTCCAAGGGTGTTGGCCTTTTAACACCTGTATTAAAAATGAGGGTGGAGTGTACATAACTGTGATTCATCCCAGACCAGGCACTCCGTAGAGACAATGAATACCTGTGATAGACATGTTTTCAGTTTCCTGCCACTCCCACAGTCCCAGGAAGGAGTGATCTTATATATTACATGTCTTACCTGACCCTTACCACCACCATTATAGATGGATAACTGACCAGATGCTCACAAAGAACCACTGGGTTATGCGGCCTGGCTTTAAATGTTGATCTAGGCCATTGGTTTGCTGCCCTGGCTGAACATTAGAATCACCTGGGAAGCTTTATAAAGATTTACCGATGGCCAGCTAGGCGCAGTGGCTCACGCCTGTAATCCCAGCACTTTGAGAGGCCGAGGCAGGTGGATCACGAGGTCAGGAGTTTGACACAAACCTACCCAACATGGGGAAACTCTGTCTCTACTAAAAACACAAAAATTAGCTGGATGTGGTGGTGCACGCCTATAATCCCAGCTACTGGGGAGGCTGAGGCAGGAGAATTGCTTGAACCAAGGAGGCAGAGGTTGCAGCGAGCTGACATCGTGCAACTGCACTCCAGCCTGGGCAAAAGAGCAAGACTCCATCTCAAAAAAAAAAAAAAAAGAAAGAAAGAAAATTACCAATTGTCAAGCACCTCTCCTCAAGATAAAAATGTGATGTCCTGAAATGGGATGAATCACAGTATGTGCCCTCCCTCTGCCATGTGATTCTATAAGAGATGGCATTGTGAATTGAGGAAGGAAACTGTCTAAAACATATAGCTCACTGACTAAATTAACAGAACTTTAGAAAACTCTAGCCCAGAAAGAAGTTCCAACTGACTTTATTGTCTGTTTTAAGAACTTCCTCCCAAAACCATTCATCTGAACAACAGACTACTCCTCTAGCTCCCCTTTTCCCTTCATAGGACAATAGGTCACTTTAGTAGGCTCATCAAAAGACTATTTACTCTTTAGGACTCTAAGAAACTCTCACTTTCTTGTGTTGACCAGCCCTAAACTTTTCTTTCACTAGCTTGTCCAATCCAAAGTTGGTTTCAGCACTGAAAGACTCACTTAACGTGACCTCCAAATCCTCAAATTTATCCCTGAAATCCATCAGACTCTTATGAGATGCTACTAAGATGGTCAAGACATTATACTCCCTTATTACCGCAAGGAATAAACTCTGATTTGCTTTATCAAAAGATTATTTTGGTGACCAATAAGTTATCTTAATGGAATTTTCAGGGAGTGGGAAATAGATAGAACCGCTAATCTGGTCCAAGCTAATTGCCTCTCTAATCTAAGAGACCCAGAGTGTCACTAGTTGAAGTTAGGTGCCAGACTTAAGAAATCATGATATATATCAAGGGATCACTGTCATACTGGATTAAGACCAAGATGACTATGCAGAGGAAGCTGGATAGCAAGAGAGGGAAATGGAGCAAAATTATGCATAGGGAAGAAGCAATGAAAAACATAGTGTGGCCTCTGAGGGTTAAACTTCCACACCGGGCATTCCAGCTCTATTCTCTGTGAGGCCTGAGTACAGTACCTTATTTCCCAACTCAGAAATCCAGGCAAGTGCTGGTGGTGTCATAAGGCAGGGGAACTCTGTTGTGTTTTGGGAATTCGCTGCTTTACCAAGAAACCTAGTTGCCAACTGATCATGTATCAAGAAGAAAATAAATAACTCTCCCTTTTCTCCAGCTAGAAAAGAGCAGCAGTTGTGTTTCTAAGAATTTGATCCACATACATTGAATGAGGGTATAAAGTATATTTTATGTTGCTAAGTCATGGAGTTCCAGGCGATTGGGCCATTAAATTCTTTCTGATTAGTCATTAAGCCCATGAAGGACAAGAAACTGAACAAGTTTTTAAGAAAGATGGGCCAGAAAAGCAGAAAGGGAGCAAGGATGCCTTATGGACGCCATCCTTTAAAGGGGACCACTGATGGTCTGTGTCATATAAACCAGCAGGGTCTGAGGACCTTGACAAGCACCATTCAAGTGCCCAGAGCTGTGTTCAATAGAAGTGACTCAGTACCTTGGCCAGCTGCTGATTCTTTAGAAAAAGCTGCTTTTGTATAAAGAGGAACATTGTTCTGCATATAATTCAGAGTCAAACATCTAGCCAAACTGTGAATGAATTAAATATATTCTCTATGCTTCAAGTTTTTATAGCCCA
The DNA here is from genome assembly GCF_049354715.1 of Callithrix jacchus. Classification (NCBI taxonomy): domain Eukaryota; kingdom Metazoa; phylum Chordata; class Mammalia; order Primates; family Cebidae; genus Callithrix; species Callithrix jacchus. Next base: position 19,089,538 of record NC_133516.1, on the reverse strand, counting down.
AAATAAGTGTGGTTTTACCTGTTGAATTAAGGGCTAATTCACTCTGAGCTGGACTAAACTACATTAGTATGTCCCAACTGAGAACAGAAGAGAGTACTGACTCCGCCCCACCCAACCATGAAGAGTATTACCCTTTATATAAAATAGTATCCCTTTTTAAAAAATAGTTTCTGTTCTTTGCAGGAAAAAATAGGGCATGTAGAAATGTCTAAGGCATTTTATAAAAGTTGACTTTGTTGAGATTCAAAATAACCCTAGAAAGAAAATGTACTCATTTCCAACTTACCAATAGCTAGACAACGGTACCATTTTATAACTAAAGCTGAGGTTGAATAACTTGCCCAGTGTTCAATAGCACATTGAAGGAAGAATAAGTCAAATCCAGGTCTTCATTCCCCATAGTGCCAACTAAACTTTTCAGGGTACCTTATCTTACTAGGACCGAAGTAGGAAGGAAAATGGAGGCATATCCAAAGGTCCAGCATAATTTCCACATCTGTTGCTGAAACTATCCTATGCAGAAAAACCCATGGAGAATTATGAGGGCTAAGGTAATTTTATTTTTCATGGCTCAAAAAAAAAAAAAATTCCCAATGCTTCAGATTTTATGTAACTAAACAAATAAAAGATTTTGGCTTTAAAGAGGAAAGCAAAGAAGCAAAAAACTTCATTATTATTTTCTCTTGCTGATTCCTAAAGATTTTCATCTGCTAACTTCTATAACTATAGAAAGTTTCAATTTGAAAAATGACTTAACAGTATTTAAATTCCAACAAAATCAATTTTCTTTCTGTTTTGTTGCCTTTTAGTCCCAATCATCATATTATTTTTAAAGAATGTATTTACTACTAAAACATACAAACTAAAAGAAAAAATAATGTAATACTATATTTAACTTTATATAAATAAGAATTATTTCTAATTTTACTACACTTTTCAGTGTTAATACTCAACAGTTTTATCATCTAGCTAATTTGATCAGTTATGAATTTCTATTTTTTTCTCTTTGAGGCCTAAAAGAATGATGAACAGCTAGAGTTATCTACAAGCAGTAAGAAGCCGTTGGCCATTATTTTTTTAGAATGATATTCCTTCAGTAAATTACTCAAATGGAATAATTATAAAGATATTTGCTTTTCTTTCTGAACACAGCCCAGTATCATTAAACATCTAGCAGAATCCAGTGCTTTTTTAGTTTGTTTTTGTTACAAATACTTATGGCTTTAATAGGAAAATATTGGCACAGCTATGTGTAAACTGTGCATATTTCTGTGCTTTTTGAAAGCTTTCAGAGATTTGTTTGCTCTGCAGCCTTTACTCATTCATTCATCTACCTCAGCAAAGTTGACTATCTATGGACACTCTTTTAGTTTGAGGTGGAATCTCACTCTGTCGCCCAGGCTGGAGTGCAGTGGTGTGATTTGGGTGCACTGCAACCTCCGCCTCCCGGATTCAAGCGATTCTTCTGCCTCAACCTTACGGACATTCTTAAGGAAACTGATTTATCTGTTCTTGAGTGTCTAGCCATCTGATCAGACCTGCCCATTTGTTCACTCCTCAAACATGGTAAATGCTTGAGAAACAAATAGGTCAAAGTCTGTGGCTTGAGAGGTTGAAAAGGAAGACAGACATATAAACACCAATTTGTAGTAATTTGATACATAAATTTGAAAAACAAAAAAGAACTCACCCGAGATTCTTTGAGAATACTGAGAAGAGCATGCTTAACACTGAAAGAACAAATTAAGAAAAGCTAATTAGGAAAAGGTGAGTTGAATTGAATTTTGAAAGGAAACTCAATAGAACTAATACTGGGTTCTATGACGAGCTGGACATGTGTTTAGCCTCTACTGTTTCAATTCATTTAATACTCAAAACAACCATCTGAATTAATAATTATTATTGATTATTAAATTAATAATTAATAGTATTATTTTTAATAATATTAATTTAATAATTATTAATTCAGATGGTTGTAAGTATTACTACCTCACTTAATCCTCATTTTAAGTGTGGGGACATTGCAGAGTCATTAAAACATTTTCCCTGTGACACTTGGTCAGGTAACACAGGAAATTAGGATGATATTTTTCCTTTCTCATTTTTGACTAATGGTCTGATAAAATACACATCAGTTACCCAAGTAAAAATCAAACCCCTTCCCGTCAATGCAGTTTTATACATAAAATGATGCCTAGTCTGTAAGAGGATATGGCTAGGGGATTTGCAGAGACTTCTCTTTGGAAATATGTTGTTACACTCTAAATCTCCACCCTACTCATTTATGGTGGAAGGCTGTCAATCTCTCGCTTTAAATATGGCAAGAGAGGTTCCAAGCAAATAACTGAAAGAGCTCAGAAATTTGCTTCCAGTAATCCGGAGATATAAAGCACTTTGCTTGCCTCACTTCTGAGAAAGCCTTTTCAAGTTTAATTAGGAAATTTGAAGGTTAAAGCAGACCTGGATTTAGCAAAGTTTTTAGTTTTGGTTTTCCTATTTGACACTCCTTCCTTTCTTTTTTTAATTTTTTTTTTAATGATTTTTTTTATTACATTTTAGGTTTGGGGGTACATGTGAAGAACATGCTAGATATTTGCATAGGTACACACGTGGCAGTGTGATTTGCTGCCTTCTTCCCCATGCTGTCTCTCCCCAATTCCCCACCCCCCGCTGTCCTTCCCTATTCCCCCCAACAGACCCCAGTGTGTAGTGCTCCCCTCCCTGTGTCCCTGTGTTCTCATTGTTCAACACCCGCCTATGAGTGAGAACATGCGGTGTTTCATTTTCTGTTCTTGTGTCAGTTTGCTGAGAATGATGTTCTCCAGGTTCATCCATGTCCCTATAAAGCACACGAACTCATCGTTTTTGATTGCTGCATAATATTCCGTGGTGTATATGTGCCACATTTTCCCTGTCCAGTCTATCATCGATGGGCATTTGGGTTGGTACCAGGTCTTTGCTATTGTAAACTGTGCTGCAATGAACATTCGTGTGCATGTGTCCTTATAGTAGAATGATTTATAATCCTTTGGATATATACCCAGTAATGGGATTGCTGGGTCAAATGGAGTTTCTATTTCTAGGTCCTTGAGGAATCGCCACACTGTCTTCCACAATGGTTGAACTAATTTACACTCCCACTAACAGTGTAAAAGTGTTCGTATTTCACCACATCCTCTCCAGCATGTTGTCTCCAGATTTTTTAATGATCGCCATTCTAACTGGCATGAGATGGCATCTCAATGTAGTTTTGATTTGCATTTCTCTAATGACCAGTGATGATGAGCATTTTTTCATGTTAGTTGGCCTCATGTATGTCTTCTTTTGTAAAGTGTAAAAATATGGAACGCTTCACGAATTTGCATGTCATCCTTGGGCAGGGGCCATGCTAATCTTCTCTGTAACGTTCCAATTTTAGTGTATGTGCTGCCGAAGTGAGCACAAACTCCATTTTTATAAACCCAGAAACACATACACACACATTAAGAACAAATTAGGAAAACAGATGTTCTAGTGGTATACAACTGCAAAAAAGCTTCATAAACATTAGGTAATAATATTCTATCATATTGTAACTTTTAATCTTGAGGTTTAAACTATGTTCAAGCTCTTTATACATTTCCTTATGATAAATGACAAAGAATAACAAATACCCTGAGGCAACCAATTTACCAATTGGTAAATGAAAAGTATTTTCTCACAAATCAAAACTACAGTGAGATAGCATCTCACAGTCAGAATGACTATTATTAAGCACTCAAAAACAACAGATGTTGGTGAGATTGTGGAGAAAAGCTAATGCTTATATATTGTTGATGGGAATATAAATTAACTCAGCCACTGTGGAAAACGGTTTGAAGATTTCTGAAAGAACTCAGAATTCCATTCAATCTAGCAATCCCATTACCAGTATATAGCCGAAAGAAAACAAATTATTTATCAGAAATGAAAAACCAAATACTATATGTTCTTACCTAAAAGTGGAAGCTAAACAATGAGTAATATTTTCTTTTAATTACAAAGAGTAACATGTGACATTTAATTTCATCAAGTCTGGGAGTGTGAACCATGGAAATATTAGTCCAAATTTCTGAACTTGGGCTCTATTTTTTAGAGCACTCAGCAATATCATTATTTAAAGTATTTTTTTATTAGATTAAGGTCCTGAGGATCTCTAAATTTTGGATTTTAGGAAGATAATGTGTTGCCTTAAACACCTATGAAGTAACATCCTATTTGGAGTCTAGGGAAATGCTTTCCTTAGCAAAATGTATTGATAGTCTGGTAAAGTAGAATCAATAAAAACTATGAGTAGCATCATATGAATTCAAGTCAGTGTTTAGTAGCAAATGAGCAATGAAAAAACCTTTAAACTTTGGAAGTGTGGATGAGGGATTGTGAATGCAGGTCAATTTATACTCCTTGCGAGAGTAGATGAGAATGATGAGTCATAGAATTTTCAGGCAATATTATTTTTAGATTTTACCAATTTGATAAGCAAAAATAGGAATATTTTTAAATGTTAATGTTTAACATTCATTTGTATTGCTTTCATTTAGAATCCCTATTATGCCTTTTTTTCTTTCACAGTTGAAGCATTCATCTTATTAATTTGTCAGAATTCTTTATATTAATGATAATAGAACTTCATATGTGTTTTAATTCTTTTAAAGTTCATTATTTATATTTAATTTTGACATTTGAAAATTGTCTATGTAGTAAAGTCTTGAAGTCTTCTATTTTGTAATTTATTCATTTGCTTTTGTGTTTAGAAGTTATTTCCCCATTTACAGATCAAGTAGTGACTTTCATTTTATTCCTATTCCTTTATAACTAAAGATTTTATGTTTAACTTAGATTCTATTGAGATTTTATTTAGTATATTTTTAATAAAAGGGAGCAATTTATATTTCAGCTTTCCCTATTATAAGTGGAGCTATTTTAGAGGATCTTTGGAATTCAATTTTGGGCCATATTGGTATGAGTGTGAACCACAGCCTTCATCAGCTTTGATTTATAATCAATTTGATAGAAAAATAATGTTTAATTAAAAATGTACAATATTTACATATGTAAAATCCTTATAATTCATCATCATTTAAACACATATTTGTTTATCTTACAAATTCAAATTATACTTGATGTTTTACATTGATTCGATTCAGCTAAGTATGGATAATAATAAAAATGGAAACTCTATTCAAAAGGTCAAAAATCATTGCTGGTTGAGTCACATGATAAGGGTATGGTTTGTTCTGTCATCAATTGCTAGATTTTGTCCAAAGCAGCTGTACAGTTTTGCACTCCTACTAGTAATGAATGAGTGTCCTGTTGCTCCCCTTTGGCAGTATTTAGTATTGTCAGTGTTCTGGATTTTCATCATTCTAGTAGGTCTGTAGTGGTATCTCATTGTTGAAGTTTGCATTTCTCTGATGACATATGACATAGAGTATCTTTCAATACAACATCAACAGTACAATTGATGAAAAAAAGAATTTATAAACTTAACTTTATTAAGATTAAACTTGTCTTCTCTGTCAAAGACACTTTCAAGAGAATAAAAAGATAGGCCACATTGGGAGAAAATGTTTTCAAAAGATACAAATGCCTATTTGCTATCTGTACACCATCTTTGCTGAGATGTCTGTCACGGTCTTTGAACCATTTTTTAAATCAGGTTGTTTGTTTTCTTGTTGTTGAATTTTAACTTTTTTAGGTTTTTTTTTCTTTATTTTTAATGGATCTTGCTCTGTCACCCAGGCTGGAGTTCAGTGGTACAATCTCAGCTCAATGCAACCTCCGCCTCTTGGGTTCAAGCCGTTCTCCTGCCTCAGTCTCCGAGTAGCTGGGATCACAGGCACACCCCAGGATGCCTGGCTAATTTTTACATTTTTAGTAGAGACGGGGTTTCGCCATGTTGGCCAGGCTGGTCTCGAACTCCTGACCTCAGGTGATTCTCCCACATCAGCCTCCCAAACTTCTGGAATTATTGGCATGAGTCAATGTGCCCGGCCATTAAGTTTTTTGTTGTTGATTTTTGTTTTTTTGTTTTTTTTTTTAGTATATTTTGGATAGCAATTCTTCACAAGGTATGTCTTTTGAAAGTATTTTCTCCCAGTGTGGCTTATCTTTTTATTCTCTTGAAAGTGCCTTTCACAGAGAAGAAAAGTTTAATTTTAATAAAGTTAAGTTTATTAATTCTTGTTTTCATGAGTTCTACTGTTGGTATTGTATTGAAAAAGTTATCACCTAAACTCAAGGTCATTTGGATTTTCTGCTGTGTTATCTTAAAGTTTTATAGTTTTGCATTTTACATTTAGGTGAAATCTGTTTTGAGTTAACTTTTGTGAAGGCTGTAAAGTCTGTGTCTAGATTTATTTTTATCTTTTGCATATGATTGTCCAGTTGTTCAAGCACCATTTGTTCAAAATAATCTGTTCTCCATTATACTGCCCTTGCTCCATTGTCAAAGATGAATTCACTATATTTACATAGGTTGATTTCTGGGATCTTTATTCTGTTCCATTTATTTATTTGTCTATTCTTTTACCTGTACTACACAATCTTGATTACTGTAGCTATATAGTAAATATTGATGTTGGATAGTGATAGTCCTTCAACTTTATTCTTCTCCTTTAATATTTTGTTGGCTATCCTGGGTCTTTCATCTATTTATATAAACTTTTTAATCAGTTTGTCAATATGCACAAAACAACTTGCTGGAAGTTTTATTGGGATTGCTTTTAATTTGCAGATCAAAATGGGAAGAACTGACATTTTGACAATATTCATACTTCTTATCCATGAACATTGACCATCACTCTATTATTTAGTTCTTCTTTTGATTTCCTTCAACAGAGTTTTATAGCTTTTTTCATATAAATTTTATGCATACTTGGTTAGATTTATACCTAAGCATTTTGCTTTTGGGACTGCTAATGTAAATGGCATTTTATTTTTAATTTCAAGTCCACTTATTCATTGCTAGTATATAGGAAAGCAACTGACTTTTGTATACTAACTTTGGATCCTGCAAACTATTATAATTATCTATTAGTTCCATTATCGTTTTATTAATTGAGATTTTTGTTGGTGGATGGAGAAAAAGTTGCAAGGAACAAGAATGGAAGCTGAAGACTGGTAAGAAGCTATTGCAGTTTACCAAGTGAGAGAGTTTGGTTGTTCTGAAGTAGCGGCGTAGATTAGAAAGAAAGAAATTGCTTTAGTGAGATAGTTTTAAATTTTTCAATGGACAAGGCTGAGGGATTTGCTATTGAGTATGAGGAAAAATAGATGTCAAGAATAATTTTAAGGTTTTTTGTTGTTGTTTGAGAAACTAGGGGTTTGTTGACAGATTTAGCGATATGGGAAGGACTAAAAAAAGAAAAGGTGAGATTAAAGGGAGGAGAGCAAAATGAAGACAAATCTCATTTCTCTAGTGTTCCCAGATTAATTCGACTGATCAATGGTTCTGCCTTTGTTTTTCCAAGTTTCTTCAACTTGCCTCTTGGATTTAACATTACTGTTCAGAGTCTATCCTTAAGCCCTCATCGAATCCTCATTGTGTTTAGATCCATCTTGATACTCTGCTGCTGGATCAGAGTTGCTTGGTTTGTTTTCTTGGTTATCTTGACCTATAACCTAGAAGTAAATGAGAATATTCTTCTCCATGGAAATGGAGAAAAACACACCACAAACGCAATGGAAAGTAAAAGCAAAAGCAACTTCTAAACTTGTGCAGTTGAACAACATTGATGTTTTCAACTTTGAGCCCTCGATAAATCTTGTATGTTTTTTTATCCTCAGCAATGTCTTCTTCACAGATCCTGCCTGAACTTCGTGGGACGTATTGGCTGGAGGTGTGACTTTTTTGAAGCCAGAGTTTTTCAAAGTTTGAAGTAGCAATATCTTGTTATTTTTCTAATATATCATATGCAAACATAATCAAAGAGCTTTGGCTGAAGTGGGAGGAGGGTTCCAAAAAGCCTTAGAGACTCTAAAGAACATCTAAGGATCTCACACTCAGTTTATGATTTTAGTTAAATCACCAAGGAAGAATTTTAACCTCAATCTTGATAAAGAACATCTAAGGATCTCACACTCAGTTTATGATTTTAGTTAAATCACCAAGGAAGAATTTTAACCTCAATCTTGATAAAGAACATCTAAGGATCTCACACTCAGTTTATGATTTTAGTTAAATCACCAAGGAAGAATTTTAACCTCAATCTTGATAAAGAACATCTAAGGATCTCACACTCAGTTTATGATTTTAGTTAAATCACCAAGGAAGAATTTTAACCTCAATCTTGATAAAGAACATCTAAGGATCTCACACTCAGTTTATGATTTTAGTTAAATCACCAAGGAAGAATTTTAACCTCAAGCTTGATAAAGAACATCTAAGGATCTCACACTCAGTTTATGATTTTAGTTAAATCACCAAGGAAGAATTTTAACCTCAATCTTGATAAAGAACATCTAAGGATCTCACACTCAGTTTATGATTTTAGTTAAATCACCAAGGAAGAATTTTAACCTCAATCTTGATAAAGAACATCTAAGGATCTCACACTCAGTTTATGATTTTAGTTAAATCACCAAGGAAGAATTTTAACCTCAATCTTGATAAAGAACATCTAAGGATCTCACACTCAGTTTATGATTTTAGTTAAATCACCAAGGAAGAATTTTAACCTCAAGCTTGATATGATCACTCTTAAAAAGAAAATGAGCTTTATCTACAAAAACATGATTTTTTCCCCCCTAATTTGGCCACTAATCACTCTAATATTGTATGTTAATCACTTTCTAATCTAGGCCTCAAGGTCTTCACCTGAATTGGGAATCTGGACTAGATGAACTTAAAAGCTTCTCTCAGCCTGGAGCATCCAATGAGCTTAACCATTCAAGCTTATCTCTGTATAATTTCCATGCTCATGGTGAGCTCTTCAGCTTTCTTTTTGAATGTAAGTCAGTGGGTGGTTGCAGGGGAAATGGAAGGGAGTAGGAAGTTTGGATAAGTATTATAGCAAGACACTCTGTGATTTGCCTCACCACTATTGGAAAGCTGGTCACTGAGCCTCATTCACCAATTTAGTTCTAGATTCATTGTGGGATTTGGGATAAAGCATATCCTGAGGTCATAGTCTTGTTTCATTATCAGGAAAATCTGAGTTTCAATCTCTAATCATGGGGAAAAAAAGACAGACATTATGAATAAATACATAATCTGGCCACATTGTTCTATTCTTAAAATGTCAGACCAGAGGCCCTCTTACAAGGAATGTCACTAAAGAAAAATAAATAAATAAAAATTTTATCTCTGAATTTTAATGTTCTTATCAGAAAGCCTTAGTCAATTACAGCATAATCTATCAAGAGACGGGTCATAAGTTTGCCAATGAACATGAGGTAGCAAGTGTAATACAAGGGTAATCTATTTCAACTGTTTTTTTCTGTTACCTTGCAATGATAGAGAAGCAGATCCCTGTGGAATTTCAAATTCTGTGTAACAGACTCTGAGGTCTGGCAGTCTTTCAGATGCAGAGTTCAGTGAAGTCAGGAAAAAATAGAGAAGTAAAGACATTTAATAGCAACTCTTTCACATATTGTAATATTTGGGATTCATATTATTAAGTTTATTTCTCAAAGTGTGGCCAAACGCTGGAGTGCAGAGAATGTCTCTGGAAAGATAGATGTGTTGCTTTAATAAAATTGTTTTCCTACTAGCTGGTTTCCAATAATGATGGAAATTTGAGGAGCACATTATTTTGAAGTATAGAGTTTCAAGGTATAGGTAAGCATATTGTTTTTGATTTACTAAAAGCAGTCCCAGGGTGCAAGCAAGATTTTGAATTTCTCCTGCTTTACAACACAACCCAAAGCCTTTGTATAGGAAATGCCCTGAAGACCAGACCAGCTGGTGAGACAACAGCTGTATCACTATCACTTTGCACATGTGGAAAGACTTTGAAAATGATTAAGGGCTACAGAAATTAAAGTAATATTCTCTTTTAAAAATCAGTGACTATTATTATTTATGAAATGGTTATTCGTTAATCAAAAGAAAGGTCTCTGGATGTTTAGAAGATTGGCTTCAGGTACTATTGTTTTTAATAAGGGTGATTCTTTATCTTTTGAAGTGTACTTGAATTCAGGAAACATCTCAATGTTGCCTGGAGTTGATTTTGGAAAATGAGTAAAAAAATGACTCTTCTTTGGTAAAAAAAAAAAAAAAGAAAAACAATCAGTTTGGTTTAAAATAACATAAGAAATTTCTCTGCAAGTCCTTCCCAAAACATTGATATCAGTGACATATCAGGTGTCTACGTTGGAGAAAATTAACTGCAATTTATTTCATACTTGTTTTAACAAATCAACTTATAATTACATTTTATGTGATAGAACCTGAGGGCTGGCAGGTTTCCAGAAGTAGAATGTCAAGTTAGTGACCCATGTTTTCTCATGGGTATTTGAGGACTGAAGTGGGAACAAAAATGGAGATTTTATTTATACAACTTGCATCATTGAAAGTAAGAAGTCATCCGAAAAGATTTTAAGCATACATATGTTTATTTTTATAGTGCCTCAAAAGTAGTGATTGACAGTTTGAAACTAGTTTAGAGTTAAATATGTTTATTTTAAAATATAAAGTATCTCCCTCCTTCAGAAGTAAACTGGCTCAGTTAGTTTACCACTTACGTTCTGAATTTCTCCAAGGAACACAGGGGTAAGGGGTTCAATCCAATGGAACAGAGGAGTTAAGATATTGGTTTAGCCAATCATTTGTTATTATTTTAGGTGAGCTTCATCATTGCACCTGGGACTTAGCTTTTCCATTTATCATATGAAATGGTAGAACAGAGTAGCTACACTTCTACTCATTATTTTGCCTCAATCCTGGATTATCTTCATTTTTTTTCTTTCCTATGGATAAAGGCAGAAAGAAAGAAGGCAAACGCACATGCTGGAAAGACTGAAGTAAGGAGGTTCCCCAGGGAGCTGGGCATATGGATCAACTCTGCAGTGCCTAGAATTGTTACTATGCTACAGGCTGGCTCAAAACAATAACAGCAGTCTCTTGCTCTACTGGCTGAGTCAAGCAGAGATTTCTAGGCAAAACCAACAAGCTCTGAGTAAACTGAGACTTTTAATGACCCCGGAGGGAGCTTCGAAATTTGCTTGGGAACCAAAGTTTAACTTTATCCCAGAGATACATGTAGGAAGAGGGAGAGAAATGCTTTGGGGATCTCTAGGAATGTGATAAAATCATACATTTTGAATCAAAGAATTAGAGAATATTGAGAGCTAGAAGTCACTTCAGAGGTCTAGTTTCACATTTTCCATTACTGATGGAGGTAAAAGAAGCTCAGAAAGGGACTTGCCTAAGATATCAGATCTAGTTAACAGAAGAACCAGACCGGATCCAAGATATTCTAATTTCCCATACAGGATAATTTTATGAGCACATCTCTTTTGAAAAATAAATTTGTTTTGTTCACCCAACAAAATATTATTTGCTAGAACGTAGATACAATGTTGACATCAAATAGATCTCTTCTTTCCCAAGAGGTTACGAGGACGATGATCACTAGTTTGTCTCTTCAAATACATTTCCATATGGGCAATCTGCGTATGGTCAGGTACTGGTACTGAGAGGTAATTTGGAAGTAAACACAGCAGGACTGGATTGGTGTAGGGGACAGCCTGGTTAAAGAAACCATAGACAGTCTGGAGAGGTAATCAGGAAGCTGGAATCTACTTTCAGAGAAATCAAGATGAGTAGTGAAGTCAGAATATGAAATACTCAGGTATGCTGAGTGAAGATTTCTCCAGAAGTCACATTGGCAAGTTTTATGGGTTCTGCCAATGTTTTCTTTTGAATGTATTTTTAAAAAATACTATGAGGAACAAAATAATCAATTTAGTGACATATCTATTTGGTATCTTAGCTTTGATAATTTTATTTTGATCACTAAAATGCCAAGCAGTTTTAAATTTCTACAGAGTGAATTTGAGACACTTTTCTTTATTAAAAAGTAGAGCATATCTGTTCTTTTTCATCTGAACCTTTTTTCCTACCATATATGGGAGAAAAAAAAATATATATATATATAAAGTTGACTCTATATCTAATTATTTTTTAATCCATAATTGATAGTAAATCATATGAGTTGTTAATCTCTGTGACCACAAGTCATGTTTTGGTGGAATATGAAGTACTGATGTTTTATATGTATTGAAAGTAAAAACATTATATATTACATCATTTTTTTTTTTACATTCAAAGGACTTACCTTCTATTTGTCACAGAGAAGGTTGCTAATCAATGAGATGCTGAGATTTCTGAGGTCAGAGGTAAGGAAGGACTGTGCATCGTTTTGAGACTTGGAGAGATCTTGTCCTCCCTCTGGCTGGAGCAGGCTGCTAGTGCCCATCAGGCACTGAAGAAAAGAACAGAAGATGGGGCTCAACAGTTCTGGGAGAAGCACATCTGTATGCTATTCAGAGATGCAGAGATGCAAGACCAGGTGGGAAAACTTGGTGCCAGCATACGGGGTACCACAGGTTACATGATTCATAATGTAGATGTTCTTGAGGAAGGTTCAAAAAGAGGAAATGGTAATAAGGGTGGGCAAAGCAGCCCAGAATCATTAGAGTGATGGAAACCCAGCAGTAGAATTCAGGGGGTCTTAGTAGCTAAGGCTTTACTGTCCAAGTATTCGGCTCTTTTAATTTCTCTGTGATCCTACCTGATGATGAGTTTGGAGGCTACCAGTAGTCTGAGGAAATTGACTAGAACAAAGCCTCCTGTGTGTAGTAGGTGCTTAAAGGAATTCCTGTCTAGAGGTCCTAACAAGAGAGGGAAGACATCTCCAGTAAAGTGAGCTCTGGATTCAGATTCAACTCTCTACTGCCTAATTATTTTTTTTCTGTGGACATAAAAATATATATATATTTTTTAAATCCACAAAAAACTATAAATCAGGCAGTAAAGACAAGTACATATTTTGAGACGGAGTCTTGCTCTGTCACCCAGGCTGGAGTGCAGTGGCACAATCTCGGCTCACTGCAACCTCCACCTCCCTGGTTCAAGCAATTCTCCTGCCTCAGTCTCCCGAGCAGCTGAGACTACAGGCACATGCCACCACGCCCAGCTAATTTTTGTATTTTTAGTAGAAATGGGGTTTCACCATATTGGCCAGGCTGGTCTTGAACTCCTGACCTCATGATTCACCACCTTGGCCTCCCAAAGTGCTGGGATTATAAGCATGAGCCACTGCTCCCAGCCAGTATCTTTACAAATGCCTTCATTTGTAAAGTTTGTATAATATTATAGCCCTTAAATTCTCCCTATCTCTAAACCCAAAGGATCAAATAAAATCACAAAAGTGTGTCCAGTTTAGAATCCTCAATTAGTACTAGTTGAACCTGAAGAAAGATGAAAGTTTAATGCTAGGAGGGAACTTAATGTACATTTTCTATCAGTCAACTAATACCTTTGTATTTCTTCCCGCGCTTTTTATATTTGGCTTTCCATCTGGATCCCCGACAAGATGTGAAAATTGCAGCACCCTACATTTTTCTGAAAATGAGAACAAGATATGATTCACAATTGAACTGTGCGTCTCCATGCTTTTCTCATGAAGCTGAGGCCAGGGAGATAAGCACATCAATAGCTCTGTTGTAGCTAGAACACGCCTCAGTGCACCGGGTCAGTTCAGGGGCCCTGTCAGAAGCAAGGCAGGCCAGATCCAGAAGGAAGTTCCTAGCAACTGGTCAGAGCACTTTAGTGGACCAGACTTAGGACTATATAGGCAGCAAGCAACAAGATGAAATGCAGATGTCCGGCTGGGCGCGGTGGCTTAAGCCTGTAATCCCAGCACTTTGGAAGGCTGAGGCGGGTGGATCAAGAGATCGAGACCATCCTGGTCAACATGGTGAAACCCCATCTCTACTAAAAATATAAAAAATTAGCTGGGCATGGTGGTGTGTGCCTGTAATCCCAGCTACTCAGGAGGCCGAAGCAGGAGAATTGCCTGAACCCAGGAGGTGGAGGTTGTGGTGAACCGAGATTGCGCCATTGCATGCCAGCCTGGGTAACCAGAACAAAACTCCGTCTCAAAAAAAAAAGAAAGAAAGAGAGAGAGAAAGAGAGAGAAAGAAAGAAAGAAAGAAAGAAAGAAAGAAAGAAAGAAAGAAAGAAAGAAAGAAAGAAAGAAAGAAAGAGGAATGCAGATGTCCAGGCTGGGCGCGCGGTGACTCACGCCTGTAATCCTAGCACTTGGGAGGCCAAGGTGGGTGGATTGTCTGATCTCAGGAGTTCAAGACCAGCCTGGGAACATGTTGAAACCTTGTCTCTACTAAAAATACAAAAAATTAGCCAGGCATGGTGGCGTGAGCCAGTAATCCCAGCTACTCGGGAAGCTGAGACAGGTGAATCCCTTGAACCCAGAAGGCGGAGGTTGCAATGAGCTGAGATTGCATCACTGCACTCCAGCCTGGGTAACAGTATATGGGTGGCTTTAGAGAGAGACAGGAAGATGTCATACCAAAGAGATGAAGCTCATACCCAAAAAGTTTGATAGTAAGAGTTAGGTGCTGGTCCAGGCAGGTGAATAGCATTACTGATATCAAAGATCTGGGAAAGGGACTTAGGTTTAAAAACAATTTCAGTTACAGCCAGAAGGAGTAAGGCAAGGGACCCATTTCAGAGGAAATAGGGTGATAATTATTTTATTGAGATAAGTAGAATGCTGAAGGGGGCCCTCATTTTTCTTAAATGTTTCAATGAGGAAATTTCTGGAGTAATACTTCACACTTGTCTAGCTTGGCCTAGGAGAAGGCAGGTAAGTTTGATTTCAGGATGTGGTTGCCTGAAGAAGTAAAAAGACCATTTACTAAAGATTAAAACCCATGTTCTTCCGAACTGCTTATTCAGGAAGAAAAGTAATATTTGGGTATTTATCTAAAGTGATTCCAAATTTGAAGTTGGGAAAAGATAAATCATTCATTATCAACCCTAATATACCTAAACAGGAAACTATAAGGGTTCCGTTTCTAAACAAATGTTCCAAGGTAGAGTAGGGCAGTAGGAGAAAAGTGGTGCCTACTTTGCTGTGGAACAAAGCCTCCTGCAACTACAGAATGACTAGAGCCAAACTCAGTCTATAGTTCCCAGAGCCTGCAACAGGGAAGTTTCTGAAATGTGGTGTCAGGGAACCCTTGCGAGGAAGAGTGCAGGGATGGAAACGGGAAGAAGGGGACAGGGAGGGCGTAAGGGTTATCTCAGGATGGCAGATCACCCCATGCATACAGAATATTCTTCTCCTCCAGAATTTCTGATACGTAAGGTTTTTCTTCGCATCCATGAACAGTGTTCTGGAATCCCTTGTGTAGAAATGAATTAAGACCCATTTACTTCTATTGTCGTGAGTGTTCCTATACATATTACATCATCTGTCAAGTTGAGTTCAAAGTTGTATTCAGCTTCTGTCTAATGCATATGGCTTTACACACACACACACACACACACACACACACACACCTTGTCTACATTTATTTTGCAAAATAGTTTTATGAGTCTGGGACTGTAGGTGAATGATGAATATAAAACAAAGTTGGTGTTTAAAGCAAAAATGTGGTCTGTATAAGTTGAACCCAGGCAGAATTTTGACAGAAGCTATAAAGATATTTTAGGCCTAGAAGGAAGCAGTGAGAAGCAGTGGGAAAAGCACTAAACAGGCTTTAGTCCTGGCCCTGTCACTTACAGACTATGTAAATAGGCAAGTCATTTCTCTTTTATAAGCCTCAGTTATTTCAATGGTAACATTACAGTACAAATGCCTTACTTGAAGGGACTTGAAAGTTATATGACTTAATGTTTGTGAAAATAATTGTTATAATACTCAACACAAAGGATATACCCAATACTCTGGATTTCAATCTGAATTGCATTTTTAGCTTTGATTATTTGGGGAATACTTAGCATTATTATTATTTTGAGACAGAGTTTCAATCTTGTCAACCAGGCAGTGGCATGGTCTCAGCTCACTGCAACTTCTGCCTCCCAGGTTCAAGTGATTCTCCTGCCTCAGCCTCCTGAGTCACTGGGATTATAGGTGCATACCACCACGCCTGGCTAATTTTTGTATTTTTAGTATAAACGGTGTTTCACCACGTTGGCCAGGCTGGTCTAAAACTCCTGACCTCAGGTGATCTGCCCACCTAGGCTCCCGAAGTGCTAGGATTACAGGCGTGAGCCACTGTGCCCGGCCAGCATTATTTATTTCACTTCTTTGTTGTTGCTGTTCACTCAAATGTGAGTCCTCCAAGGAATGAGGTTAGAATGTCTCCATAACATGAATGTGAGGACAGAGTGTTTGCATGTTTTGTTTGATTTGGAATTTTAAAGCTCAACTGGGAATTAAGGTAAGCACAGGGATGCAGCTATTAAGGAAAGTGGAAAGGAACAGACAGTCCTGGAATGTGGCAGCTCCTGTTTGATTTTAAATGATAGTTAAATATTAATTTGTATAAAAAAAATCTATTCCTCCAGGGAGGGTCTTCTCACTCACTCTTTTATGTTGACATATTGTTGGTGGCTTGCCTTTCACACTAACTTATTTGGAGGAAAAAAAAGTCTTTAGATGATTCTATTTGAGTAAGAAAAAAATGTCTCCAAAACAACTCCCTTGTCGCCAGCATCAACAGCAGCTGAACACGAGTTGGGTTGTTGCACAGTGAGAATTATTCCTTTCATTTCAAAGGAATCAAAGATGTTTGGGGCAAGCAAGAGCCCCGGTTACACGTGATCAAAATAAACTAATATCAGATTTGCTTTTGGAGAGTGTTAAGTCTACTGCTGAAGTCCGAGTACACTTTGATTGTTCCAAAAATATTTAGTGGAATGGAGAAAAGTTAGTTTTAAAAAACTAAGCTGATTCGGAGGAAATAAGAAGCACTTAAAAATCTCTTCTGAATTCCTTCCTGCTAATGGCTCCCTAAAGCAAGATGGTGCAATGATGCTGTTGACTTGTAAACAGAAGTCAAAAGGAAATTCAAGCTCTGTTAAGACTCATTCCAAATATAATAACAAGGGAAGTGACTAAAGCCCTTTTAAAGTTTTTGGATGGATTCTCTTGTACTCTGGCTATTCTTTGAATTTGTAAAGAATGCGAAGAAAAGCAAAATTTCAGGCTCCCAGTTCATACCTATCTTAGTAGAAATGTCAACATTTTATGTTCCAGTATCGTCTTTTCTCAAATCATATTTCTTTCTTACTGTCATGTGCTTTTTTTTCTTTCTCTTTTTAAAAAGGAATTCACAAAAACACTATCACTCAATGCTCCGTGACATCTAGCACATACGTTTTATATTTTGCCATATAAAATTAAGCATTGTACTCCTGCTACTGCCTAAGTGACCTGTGGGTCTAAGTATCCCCTTTTTTTAAATTAAGAGAATTAGATGAGCCCCTTGCAGTGCTCCAACTGTGCTGTATCCCTCAAGTTTGGCACCGCTGACATGTTAGACTGAATAATTATTTCTTGTAGGTAGCTGTCTTGTGTATTGCAGGATGGTCAACACCATGCCTGGTTCTACCCACTAGACACCAACAATATGAATGTTGCCACCTACTACATCCCAGATCTGACAACCAAAAATACCTCCAGACATTGTCAAATACATTCTGGGAAATACTATCCATCCCAATTGAGAACCGCTGCTCTAACTGAAGCCGTGATTCCTAAACTTTGGTTAATATCTGCATCCCCTGAGAAACGGGTAAAAACATAAAGGCCCAGACTTGATTCTAGTTCAAAATATCCAGGGTCTCTGTGATTTTATTAGCTTTTTAACAACACAACAAATTTTAGAACCATTGTTTATAAGGAATCGCATAATAAAGTATGGCCAGCACATCATCAAGGAACAAATCAGAAATGCAACTATGAAAGCTCCACCCCAGATTTAGTGAATCCAGAACTCTGAGATGGAAGTCAGTTAATTATGTACGAAAAAGTACATTCTTGGCACACTCTGCAAGAAGTTCAGGAGTATAAGAGACTCATGGATGACTGTCTCTTCCAGCATAAAGTACCATTGGGAGAGCATGACCTGGAATCAGCTTCTTTGCACTGCGTGGCTCTTATTACCATATGGTCTTGAACTTTTTGTTCTAATACAGCCTTAAAAAGCAGATCAGATTGGTTTGCTTGGGAGGGAATATATTGGGGATTACACAAAACCCTATCTATTCCCAAAACCCTACCTACTCATGAATCCTACACAGCACCGGGAACCCCAACTCATAGACTCATTTTTTGGGCTGCGGCATTTAACTGTAGACCTGTGGTTCTCAACCTTCACTTCATATTATAATCACCTGGGAAACTTCTAAAAATTCCAGCACTCAGGTTATATCCCAGACCAATAAATCAGAATCTTTCAGAGCAGGAACCAGATAATACTTTAACTTCTTAGGTGATTCTAATGTTTAAGTAAATTTGATTTGTCAATTAACAGTTTCTCACAAGTCAGGCAGACATTGTAGGTAAGGTAGTAATACAAGGTACTACTTGTAGTAAGACATAAGAAATGAGGTAGTATTATCAGGAGCAGTGGCTCATGCCTGTAATACCAGCACTTTGGGATGTCGAGGCAGCTGGATCATGAGGTCAGGAGTTCAAGACCAGCCTGACTCATATGGTGAAACCTTGTCTCTACTAAAAATACAAAAATTAGCTGGGCGTGGTGGCACACGCCTGTAGTCCCAGCTACTGGGGAGGCTGAGGCAGGATAATTGCTTGAACCTGGGAGGTGGAGGTTGCAGTGAGCTGAGATCATACTACTGCAGTCCAGCCTAGGTGACAGAGCGAGACTCCATCTCAAAAAAAAAAAAGGAATAGGGTAGTAGGACATGCCAAAGGCTTGAAGGACCTGGCCAATTTGGGAATCAGTAGGATGTGGTTGCAACCTATAGGATATTGACCCTGTGCTAATGCCAATTCTTTCCCTAAGACTTTCTAGATCCTTCCAGCCAGAAGCTATCTTTGCAACCTCTGTGTTCCCACAGCACTTTTAATCTAATCTAACATATGCCGTATTCTACCTTGTATTATAGCTCTGTACATCATATACATCAAATTTGTTTCCTATGTAACACTGTGAGCATCCCAGAGATAAGAATCCTAACTTATTCATTTTCTCTTTCACCCAAAATATTTGCTTTGAAAGTAGCATCAGAAAATGTTAATTTAATTGAAATATATTAAGTGATGTAGAAATGTCACCAAATGTAGAGATAAAATATAGCAAGGCATCCTGGCACTTCATCCTCAGTCCCACAGCAGGAGTTCCTATCCCGACGTGCCTCAAATCTTCCACCAGTGGACTGACTACCCTGGACTGGACTCCAAAATTTTTATCTGAAAACAGAGACAATCTCTAGAGAAAAAGTCTGGGCAGATGACCGAAGTGCTAATTCTGGAACAGTGACTACCCAAGGCATTCAGTATACATTCAGCTCCAAACTGGAGCTTTTTCATCAGCAGTATCAGTCAAATTAGTAACGTTTGGTGGGGGAAAAAAAAAATAAGAGCCTGATTCATCAGTGTCTCCTGGAATTACACAGCCAGAGCTGTTCATGGCCTGAGTGGTCAAATCTAACAGAATGAATGAAGGAATGAGCATGAATCTCTGCCAAGCCCCTCAGCATAGTGGTGATTCCACACAAAAGTGTTCTTTGAAAAAATCATAGCAACTAGATACATGCGTGTGTCTTTTTCCCATTGCCTGTCCCTCTACTCACCATTGCAGGGACTGGAAGACTACTGAGATCCTCACAGGCACTAGAAGACCACAGAAGTGCCTCCAGGAGGCAGGCTGGGATCCAGAGTCCAACGCATACTCTTGCATGCATCCTTGTGAGAGTGTGTAGCCAAGGAACTTGAAAGAGGGGAGCACCTTGGCTAAGAATGTATTTGTGACAGAGGAGAAGGGGAAAAATGGGAAGCCTCCAGCTAGTCATTTGGAATCTGGCAACCATTTCTGTCAGCTTTCCCATTCCTAGGTTGAAGCACAGTGCTTAATTCCTGAAGGTAAGGGATTTACTAAATTGCCTCTTTGTTCAACTCTTACTGTAATAATTTTTTCTTTCTTTCTTTCTTTCTTCGTTCTCTTTCTTTCTCTTTCTTCCTTCCTTCTTTCCTTCCTGTCCCTCCCTCCCTTCCTGTATTCTTCCTTCCTTCTTTCTTTCTTCCTTTTTCTTTCCTTCCTTCCTTTCTTTCATTTTCTTTCTTTCCTTTCTCTCTTTCTCTTTCTTTCCCTCTCCCCTTCTCTCCTCTCCTTCCTCCCCTTCTTCTTCTTCTTCTTCTTTTTTTTTTTTTTTGTTTGTTTTTTTGAGACAGAGTCTCACTGTGTCACCCAGGCTGGAGTGCAGTGGCAGGATCTCAGCTCACTGCAACCTCCATCTCCCGGGTTCAAGGAATTCTCCTGCCTCAGCCTCCTAAGTAGCTGGGACTACAGGTGTGTGCCACCACACCTCACTAACTTTTGCATTTTTAGTAGAGATGGGTTTCACCATATTGGCCACGCTGGTCTCCAACTCCTGACCTTAGGTGATCCACCTGCCTCTGCCTCCCAAAGTGATGGGATGGCAGGGGTGAGCCCCCGCACTTGGCCACAACAAGAATTTATTTCTGAAGAGCATTTCACGTGTTAGGCATTTGGCTGTTTAAGAGATGAGGGACCTGAGGCCCTCAGTTGCCAAGGTCACACACCTGGTAAATGGACAGAGGCAGAATGCGAGTACAGCTCCTCCTGCCTTCAAAGTTTCTCTGGGCCCAGTGATACCACAGGCTGCACAGGAAAGGCAGGGTATATATTGTTCTTCTCCTGGCCCAGCGCCCTGATCCAATGCATGGACGAACATCTACACAAAGTGGGAGGATAAGGCAAGGGAGAGACTTTCCCCAAGAGAAGGCGCAGTAAGCCTTGATTCCAAAGGCCCTAGGCTGAGTCTGTCCTTCCCCAGCTCTATGCATTTGGGCAAATCACTTATCTTATCAAACCTTGGCACCTGGCCTACAGGGCCTCTGACTTTTTTTCTATTTATTCTTTTTTTTGTTAACTTCAGGTTCTGGGATACATGTGCAGAATGTGCAGGTTTATTACACAGGTATACACGGTCACTATGTTTTGTTATTGTTGATGTTGTGTGTGTTGTTGTTGTTTCCCAAGACAGAGTCTTGCCCCATCAGCCAGGCTGGAGTGCGATGGCGCAATCTCTTCTCACTGCAACCTCCGCCTCCTGGGTTCAACAAATTCTGCCTCAGCCTCCAGAGTACCTGGGATTGCAGGCATGTGCCACCACACCCAGCTAATTTTTTGCATCTTTAGTAGTCATGGGGTTTCACCATAGGCCAGGCTGCCCTTGAACTCCTGACCTCATGATCCTCCCACCTTGTCCCCCAAAGTGCTGAGATTACAGGCGTAAGCCACCACACCTGGCCATGTTATGTTTTGTTGTTGTTGTTTGTTTTGAGACGAAGTTTCCCTCCTGTTGCCCAGGAGGGCGGGATCTCGGCCCACTGCCTCAGTCTCCTGAGTAGCTGGGACTACATGGGCGTCTGCCACCAAGCCTGGCGAATTTTTTGTATTTTTAGTAGAGACGGGGGTTTTACCATATTGGGTAGGTTGGTCTCGAACTCCTGACCTCAGGTAATTCCCCCGCCTCGGCCTCCCAAAGTGCTGGGATTACAGGACTGAGCCACCGCCCGGCCCCCTCGACGGTTTCATTCACAGTCTGAGGTCGTGTTCCAGGCTTCAGTAGAAGGTGAAGCACCCTGCAAACTGCGAGGTCATACACAAATTCCAGAATATGATTGCGGCCCTAACCTTGCTAAGATGGATTTTCTTTATTTCCAAAAAGAAAACTAACACATCGGACATGCTGGCTCACGCCTGTAATCCTAGCACTTCGGGAGGCCGAGGTGGGTGGATCACCTGAGGTCAGGAGTTCAAGACCAGCCTGGCCATCATGGTGAAACCCCATCTTTATATATTTTAAAAAAAAAAAAGAAGAAGAAGAAGAAGAAGACTCACACAATCCCCTTCTGCGACTAGAAGGGAGCCCACGTTTACATCTCCTCCTTCCCGGCTGGCCTCAAGCGGCGCTAGCTCTCTGGCTGGCGCTGGAGTGTGCGGCCCCTGGCAGCGCCGCCGCAGCAGGGAGCCGGGGAGAGCGGCTCTCGAGGCAGCAGGAGGAGCGTGTGAGCTGTGGGCGTCCCTTTAAGAGCGGCTGGCCAGGCATTGCCCCCGCCTCTCAGTCCGCGGAGCGCCGGCAGTCACCTGGGGCTCGCGGGGCAGCCAGATCGCGGCGGGGTCGGCGCGCTTCCCCGAGCGGCGGTGCAAGAGGCGACCCGGACGCGAGGCGCCCCGAAGCCCTCTCCGCTTGGCGGTGCAGCGCCTCTCTGAGGCGGAGGATGCGGGAGCGCATCTGGGCGCCGCCGCCGCCGCTGCTGCTGCTGCTGCCGCTGCTACTGCCGCAGCCGCTGTGGGGCGGCCCCCAGGACAGCGCACGCCGGGAGTCGGAGCGGGAGCCCGGGCCTCTGCAGCCCTTCGACCTGCTCTACGCCAGCGGCGCGGCCGCCTACTACCGCGGAGACTACGAGCAAGCCGTGCGCGACTTGGAAGAGGCGCTGCGCAGCCACCGGCGCCTGCGGGAAATCCGCGCGCGCTGCGCCCGCCGCTGCGCCGTGCACCACCCGCTGGCGCCCCCCGGCGCGGGCCCCGGGGCCGAGCTGCTGTTTTTCCGCTCCTTGTTGGAGCGGGCACGCTGTTACCGCAGCTGTGAGACCCAGCGCCTCGGGGGACCTGCATCCCGTCACCGTGTCAGCGAGGATGTGCGCAGCGACTTCCAGCGCAGAGTGCCCTACAACTACCTGCAGCGGGCCTACATCAAGGTACTCACAGAGCGCTCCTCCACTCCAAAGTCCCCTGAGGCTCGCAGATGCCCGCTTGAGCCCTCGCTGCTGCCCCCCACCCCCACCCCGTCATCTTCCCATGCTCTGTTCAGCCTTTCAGATTGGGTCTCCCTAAATATGTGACTCATGTTTGTGAATCTAGATATCTGGTGGCCCTATCTCTGTACCCAACAACTAACTTGGACCAGTCTTTTTCCCTCATTCTCAGAGCCGACTTCTCTCTCAAAAAGAGGACTGTACTGGTAAGATGATGTTAGATGACCTAATTGAGCACTAATTCGTGAGGATTTGACAAAGCTGCGTCTAGTACAAGTTCTCTTCTCTCCGCTCATTTACCGTTTCTCTTCTGTCTCCTCTCCCTCATCTCTGATAGACTGTAGTCTGCAAATTTTCTCTGAAGTTCAAAAGAAAGTATCTTCAAAATAGTGAAGTAAAAATATACCTGTTCTAAAACAAATTTTTCTCTCTTCTCCCCTTCACCTACAAACAAGTAAAGATCAAAGGTTAAAGAGAAGGGTTGCTTGGAGGAGGTGAAGCTGTTTGAGGCAGTCTCAGTAAGAGTATCCACCCTGAGTGTAGACTTTTTCTTGTTTGACAGCAGGCTTTTAGTTTCTGGTGGGATACACTGGACTGGGTTACTAGACATCAGTCCTTTACTTCGAGTTTTATTTTTGTAGACCTGACTTGCCTAAAGTTAGTGTCAGGAGGTATGCTGTGCATATTGACATATTTTTCACATCCATAACATTGAAGACCTCTCTGGATGCTTCAGGAGAGGGAATTTGAATGAGTTCTTCAACCTCAACTGCCACTCACCCAATTTTGCTTCAAATTTACACTCTTAAGCCTTCTTTCCAGTTTTCTATGTTAACATATCAATGTCTCTTCTACAGCTATTGGAAAAGTGGAAACTTTGGGGGTGCTTGGTCATGCTAGCCAATGGAACTTCTTTTTTTCTATTTATTTATTTATTTTTGAATTGGAGTTTTGCTCTGTTGCCCAGGCTGTATGCAGTCGTGCAATGGCCAGATATCAGCTCACTGCAACCTCTGCCTCCTGATTTCAAGCGGTTCTTGAACTCAGGGGATTATAGGTGCGTGTCACCATGCCCAGCTAATTTTTGTATTTTTAGTAGAGATGAGGTTTCACCATATTGGCCAGTATGGTCTTGATCTTTTGACCTCGTGATCCATTCGCCTTGGCTTTCCAAAGTGCTGGGATTACAGGCTTGAGCCACCATGCCCGGCCAGACCAGGCTGCATTTCTAAGGAGATGAAATTACATACCATGTTCAAATATCCAAATACCTTTGCAGCTCATCCCACAAGATCCCTGACCTCACATTGGTAGGGTTCTCTCAGATTGTCAACTGTTGGTGGAATTCATGACATTTCAACTAAGTCTAAATCTTAACTTCCTGTGTATTGTGGCTAAGGTATTGGAGTTCACTGGACTGGTACATTGGTCAAGAAATGAGGAGAAGGCCTGAATCCTTTCCAGGACTTGTATTCTACTTACTTGTGCCTCCTAATGGATTTGCTAAGGCATGTACGATGTATAACTCTGATTTCTTCTAAGTGATTTACAGTTTCTGGTGAAATCAGTCAACACCAGACCTTGATTGTCTGACAGTGAAGCTATCATAAGCTGATTCCCAAAGCAGAACATGGGTGGTCCCGTAGCTTGGGCCTCCCAGGAGTCTCAGATGTAAGGTTAGCAGTCCTGCTGTTAATTCTGCCCCACATTTTGGACATATTTTCCTTCCTCATATCTGGAGAAAGAATACATATTCATGGTCGGTCCTATAAAAATAAATATCCATGAGGTAACCCTCAATATGTAGGTTTCCCTGGTTCTGGAATTCTGCTTGCTTCCCTGTTAATGTGAGCATTTGTCAGTCCTTTCCCTTCCTGTTCCCTGGCTGCAGGTCAAAGAAGGTGAAGCCCTGGGTTTAACATACCTCATATTTTTGTGGTGAATTGATTACAGGAACGATTCACACTCTGTGAGTGAATTACTGGGTGTTGTCTAATGAATTAATGAAGTTTAAAAAGTTCTTTCAAAGGCATGTGGCTTCATATGTTCATTTCGGTTCTACCAGCAATATCTCTGAGAGCAGAACAAGTCTTGCATCTTCTCCCTATTTCTCTTTTCTGACAGTTTCTTGGGTCTATGTAATTGACAATCTCTTAAGAAGAAAATATTTTTATCCCTTTGGAAATTCATTTTTGAAAGTCAGAGTTTGTGAACATCTAAAAATGCATCATGGTTTTTTTCTTCCCTGCCTGCCCCTTTTTAGCCTTTGCTTGGCTTCCTTGGAATTTCACTTATGAATATGCAAACACACCATCTTTTAAGACTGAAAAAAAAAAACCTCTCAAATAATAAAAGAACGTACTTGAACTCTGGCAGGTCTGGATTCTAGGACATTAATTCCCTGATGTTAGGATGAGGAACTGCCTGCATGTGACTGGATATGGTCATGGAGCCCTGTATTGATGAATTGCTTTTGATATCGGTGATCCAGTTTGCTCTTAAAAGGATAATCCTGGGCCAGATCAAATTCAGTAAGGGAGGACTGAAACGCTTCATAAAGCTAGGAAAGTGCGATTATTCTCTGCTAAGAGATTTACCAACTACAGAAGCTCTCAGGAGATACTGCTTCTTCCCCAAATCCTGCTGAGTGGGCCACTGATGAAAGCAGATTCCTTGTACTGATGTGTTGGAGGGGAAGAAGGATGAAGAATCATGAAATCCGAGACCCTCTGAGTTCAACTTCTTGGTTCACAGATGAGGAAAGTGATGTTTCTAAATGTTTAACAGAAATGTAAAGCTCAGTGTCATATATTTAGTGGCATTCTAAATGATCTGTTGAAATGAGCACAGGGCTGGGAGTCAGAAGTCTGGATTCTTCCAGTAACTGATTCCCATAGCTATTCTGTAGCCACTGGCCTGTGGTTTCACATCAGGTCCCAGAGAATGCTGCATACCTCAGGGCTATCCTTATGCCAGATTTGGACAGCTCCAGGTATGAGTATGTCCTTGTCTTGTGGGGTAACAGAAACGCACTGCATTTTTATAAGCTTTGCTCGGTAGACTGTTTCTCAAGGCCTGGCATGTTGCGAATTTGCCTAGACAGCTATGAGGCAGTAGTTTCACCTGGCTCCTAGCCATACATTTATTTTTATCATTTAAGATTGTTTGATATAACCCATGATTCATAGCCTAAGACATAAGACACAGCTTTTCTCATTTCATTCTCTGCTCGGAAACCTTCAGTGGCCTTCCCATTGCTGCCATATAAAGCCCAAATAGTTTACCATGGCATCCACAGCCTGGCTCCCTCTCAACCTTCCCAGCCCTATCTTCCCCAACTCTGCCACCCTCCAGCCAAAGGGAACAATGAGTGCTTTTGTGTTATGCCTGACACTTCTGCATCTCTTGGCCTTGTTTATTCTTTCTTGGGAGGTGTAGAGGCTTTAGAATAGGACAGATATGGGATTAGCTTTTAGTTTTCCCAATCCCTATCTGTGTGACTGTCAGCAAATTATGTAAGATTTTTTAGCTTTAGTTCTCCCATCTGCAAAATGGGGAAATTACAGGGCCTACCTGCTTGTTTCAGGTTAAGTTTAAGAGATGAGTGATGTAAAGAGCCCAGAATAGGGCCTGATTCTCATTAAGCATTGCAGATACATTTCTTATTATTATTAGTTAAAATAGTGTATTTTTCCTCCTCCTTTTCTACATGTTCAAATTGTAACTATCCTAACTCATAGACTTATTTCTGGGAGTCCTTCCTTCACTCCTTCCACAACTCCCAGAAGTACACCATTTCTCCCTTTTCTGAATTCCTACAGCAACAAATTTGTTTCTCTCCCTTCATTTTTCATTTTTAACCTTGTTTTGGAAAGATTAATACATTTGCTCTTATGTGGGCTCCTTGAAATCAAGAACTGTCTTAGTGATTCTTGCATCCTCTAAAGTAGAGGTACCCAGATTTGGATGATTACCAAATGGATAATTATTCTTAACTATCAGGGGCATTCAAATGTGATTTAAAATTAGAGATAAAGGCTCAGTAGGTCCAAGTTGGGTATCGGCAATCATTTTCCTTCCAAATACCTAAAATGGGGGCTGGTAGCAGTAGATGTTCAGTGTAGGTGTGTTAAATCAATAATAACTTGGTTCTATGCATATGAATGTTGCTGAGAAAGATTTCTGCATGGTTATCAGTAGGTTTTCTCATTTCAGTTGTCCGGCTTTCTGGCTGGTCAGTTGGGAGAGGAAGTTACAGGACTGTTGACTGCCTGACTTTTCTTCGCTGTTTTTTCCTTAACAAGTTCTGGCTAATGTTGCAAACTTTCACCATCTTCCACACCCCCCTTTTTCTTCCTTAGTTCTTATTACTTAAAATTGTACTTCAAAATACCCTTGACATATTGTACCTGTTTCATGTACATTTCTGGAATTTAAACAAACGCGAGGGACACTTTTCTTTCTTATCTGTGTCCTTTATAATCAGAAATGGTTTGACAGTGTCTGTTTTTTTTTCCTCCCACTTTTCCCAGCCATTTTTAAAAAAACTAAAGAAAAGAAACTAGTGCTGTTTATTTATTCATTTTTCTACTCCAAACAAGCTTGCCCCTGCTTGTTTTGTTTCTGGGTTGTTGGTTTTTCCATTTGACCTTTGTTTTTCTTCTTAGAATTAAAGGGAAGGGGAAAAATAAAGAAACACAATTACATTAAGCAATTCTGAATATACTAGATTAGTGATTCCTGGCAGGGGCCTCGGGGGGTGTGTTGGAGGGTGGGGGTGAAGTAAACTCTAGGAATCTCCTCACTCTTACTCTGTTTTATCAACTGCTTTCTCTTTCTAGAATGAGTGCATTAAAAAGAAATTGAAAACCCAGACAAGTGCATCATATAGGTCTTATTAGTTTAGAATAAAAATGCCTACCTGAGTCTCATATCTACATTATTTTAACCTACTTGTAGAACATGTATATTTTATCTGCAATTTATTTCAAATAGGAGGTTGATTTCATATATTATTGAAATCACAGTTATGAAATTGTTCTAATGGTTATTTCCTCAAAAGATGAAGCTTTTCTCCCCTCTCTTTAACAACTGAACACTCTTGTGCTTAAATCATCAAAATGTACAGGTCATCATCTTTAGGTCTCACTCCTTAGGAAGGAAATCTGAGAAATTGTTTGTCTAGCCAGTTTTTGGGTCCTGTGTACTAAGGAATTAGAACCACAATAGTTCCTCGTTAGGATTGTCCCATGTTTGAAAGCCTGGTCAGCTCCTTACCAGTCATCCACTGCCTTTATAAGTGATAAGTGCCACAGAGGCTTAGAACATAATCGGATGAGGGCAGCAGCTGCTTGCAAGGATTCTCCCATGGTTAATCAGGCTGGTTAATCAGGGATTCCTTCCTAGGCTTTAATAAAGGAAATTAATAAACCAGTGTTTCCCTTTCGTCATAGACCTCGTCTCTCAGAATCAGATGGATTCTGTTACTAATATCATTTGCACATTGATAAACTCCCAAAGGGTAGCTGTAAAATTCTCTTGGAAATGTTTGATAAAATGTCAGCTTGCTTATAGGTGAGACTTGAAAATTTTGAAAGGTGGATAGATTCACCTAAAATGAAGACTTATTAGATTTGATATAATAACTGTTCTTTTGTATTGCTAAGAAAATTAATAAACTGTAGACTTCTTAGAATCACAGATTTTAGAGCTGGAAGAGGCTCAAAAAGAACACCTTCAAGTCAAGTAACTGCTTTGGGGCAGTCACATAGAAATGGGGGAGGGAGGGATAAGTATTTTGTTCAAGAAACATAATCTAACAAGGGTGGAAGTGGTAGTTATTTAAATAATTAAAATGCTGTTGCTTGAAGGCCTTCAAAGATCATGAAAAAACCTGTCCCTGCCATGTGTACCATGTTAACACATGATGACACTGGTCTCACAGATTCTACAACAAATCAAGAAGGGTCAGCAAATGGAGCTTTGTCCAGAATGTAGGGATTCTGACTTCCAGTCCCCTGCTCTTTCCAGCCTCTATGTCACAGTCGTGGCTACCTCTTTGAGGGGTAGTCTGGTGAATCAGTGGTGCACTTGAGACCCATTACCTTCAGAGACAAAGTGGACATAAGACATGGCTTCTTGGACTGCCCTCTCCATCCTGCACTTTCATTCACATGATACATAAGCTATTCAGCCAAGAGTTGCAGTTGTCTGGTGGAAAATGTTGCATTCCTCATTAGGAAAAATAATTTCTCCTTTTTTTTTCCATTCAGTTTTCTTCTATAATTCTTTTTCTGTATTTTAATTCATCCCTCATTTCCTGCTGCCTGACTTCCTAGCTTTGTATTTTCCACCAGACCTTGTCATCATTTGCCAAATGGCCTACATGGATCTTGCAAAAAATAATGTGGTGTCAGCTTCTGAGCGGTATTCCTAGTGTTGTATGTGTGCTTTTCTGATTTGAGCACTGAAGAGGACTGCAGACTGTTGTTGAAAGTAGCCGTTTCTCTTGACCACACTGCTTTCTGCTCTACTGTGCTATATTGTTTCCTTGACTTATTGCTCTCTTTTTCCTTGGCCCTACCCCTACATTGTCCTCTTAGTGGTCTACACAATGAAAGTACATCTGAAAAGAACAGAGTAGAGGAGAAAAGAGGGGAAGAGAAAATATTGGTAGACCTAAGGTCAGGTTTCTGGCTGTAGTAAAATAAAACCATTGAGCCTCTCATTTAATCTGATAAACAGTCATAGGTATCTCTACTTTTTGATACTGTTTTTATGTCACTTTGATACTGTTTTCATGTGTGTTGTGGAAGATCTGGGTATGGCTTGGAGGAAGATGTTCCCCACCAACTCTATCTTTCTGCCACTGTCCCCCGTCACATTCATGGAACATCAGTACTCCAACCATTTCATTTTGTGCATGGGAAAATAAAGCTCAGAGGAGAATTGAGTAGATCAAAGTAAATACAATCAGATGGAAGATCCAGGATAAAAATACAAGAACCCAAACTCCCTCCAACCCCTGTGACATTGCCATTGACCACTACTTGTAAGATCCACACTAGAATGGGAATCCTCCCATCAGTGAGCTCACATCTAATATAGAGGATTTCAGAAGGCACATAATTATGATACAAGACCCATGGGGAAAACTGTCAACCACAATGCAAGTTATAGGATTATTTTTATTGCACTTCTCATTATTCCATTAATGATAAAGTGGATAAACCCTAGGGACATTAACAATTTCAACAATTTTCTTTTTCCCTCTCTGAGCATATTCTATGAATTCCTGTGAACTGAAGGCTGGACCAGCTTAATTACTTAGGTTCTCTAGCACTGTGATTCTGACATTGAGGCTGTCAGGAATATTGTTTATGGCAAGAATTCATGCATCAGGTAAAGAGTCAAATTAGATGACCTGGGATACTTTACAAAATTTTCATGCTCTTTGAAAATTTATAACACAGAAAGAGTCACATTCAAGTGGGGAATAGGAAGACCAGAAATTGATTTCATGGAGGATGTGATGTTTAAAATTGGTTTATTCTAGAGGGGCCAATGCTAGTTTCCAGATAGGGGTTTTGAATACAGA
The DNA here is from genome assembly GCF_049354715.1 of Callithrix jacchus. Classification (NCBI taxonomy): domain Eukaryota; kingdom Metazoa; phylum Chordata; class Mammalia; order Primates; family Cebidae; genus Callithrix; species Callithrix jacchus. The sequence continues at coordinate 19,058,914 of NC_133516.1, read as the reverse complement.
GATGAAAGATACAGTGTCATTTTAAATAAGTATATTAACATAGAGCCCCTCTGATTGAATTTTTTTAAATGGCATTCTTTTTTCCTAACCCTTTATCACCCTATCTTTCTGCAGCTGCACCCTGCCACGTTAATGGAACATTAGTATTCCAGGCAACCCATTTTACAGATGGAAAATAAAGGCCAGAAGAGAATTGAGTGACCTCAGTTTTATAGCAACCTAAGAGGACCAGAATTAGATTCTAAGAACCCTGACCTCCTCTTCCGTGAAATTGCCATTGACCACACAAGCTTAACATGTTTAAAATGAAACAGATAGCATGCCCCCTGCATTATTTGCTAAATGAAAGAGACCCTGAAATAAATTCTGCAATCTTCTTATGCAGTGTTATTTCTTGCACCACTCTTCTGCCTAATTCTGGGAAAATCTCAGAAATAAGACCCTGAGTCAATGCTGTTTCCCAATTAGCTTAATGAAAATGAATGAGGCAAAGGATCTTCTTTGGAAGGGAAGTAGAGGAATAGGAGCCAGAAAGGGGGAGATCTAAAATGTCAAGATTTTTAGAAGTGCAGGACTATTAGAATGATCCTGCTGGAATTCATTATCTATAAATAATAGATTCAGTTTTTGTGCACATAACAGAAAACTTGTGGGGATTGTCATTTAATTGTACTGGGACCCTGGAAAGGAGTGGATAAAAGCAAAATATGTAATAAAATAAATGAATACAAAACAAGAAATTGTTAACCAATCTGGAAGCACAGGAAATTTGAGCCAAATTCTTCTTGCTTGCATGCTAAATTTTTAAGTCTGCCAAAATCAATAGATTTGCATAGAGAAATTGACACACAATTAAGACTCCGGACATAGAGAACTACCTTAAAACCAGATTTGGCTGTTTTTAAAAAATGAGCTCAAATTATAGTATCAAAGGCTAATCCAGTAGACCGTGCAAATTATCTCTCCACTGAAGCATGTGCTGTTTTATAATAATATTTTTATATGAAATCCAGGATCAGCAATCAGCATATGACTCTAATACATGCCATTTATGAATGCCGCCAGGGACACAGACTTTCACAGTCAATCGTTGTTTCTATAGGATTATTAAAGGCTCAGTTAAACAGTGGAGTTTGCAGATTTTCAGGCCAATAAGCATTTTAGTCAGAGTTTCTCAGCCTTGGCTAATTGATATTCTGGGATGAATAATTCTTTGTTGCGGCAAGCTGTCCTGTGCATTTTGGGATGGCCAGCAACATTCCTGGCCTTCACCTGTTATATCAGTAGTAACACTTTCCAACCCTCTCCAAGCTGTAACAACAAGAAAAAATGTCTCCATATATCACAAAGTGTCACTTGGTGGTCAAAATCACCCCAGATGGAGAAACACTGTTTTAAATATTTAGCTATATTTAAGACGACTGGACATTAAGGTTAGATAAATACAGTTTAAGTTTTTGATAATATATACTAGATGACAATTTGCCCACTGATGAATTATAATATTTTAAAACAAGTTTGACTGCAGCTAGATATCTTTTAGAGGGGAAATCTATTGGAAAATAGAGCTTCTCTCTTCAAGAATCAAAGCACTGGGCTCATATTGCATATCTGGTTCTCCACAGCTGCAGTAGTTCAGCTTATAAAAACAATCAGATACTTTTTCCTACTTATTTTCCTAACATGATGAGACAGGTTGCTTTAACAATACAAACTAATATATCTTAGTTGTGAATTTCAAATTCCAGAATTACTATATTTCTCATTCAACTTGTAAAGTTTCCAAACCCAATTATTTAAAAATAATCCACTGCAACCCTTAAATTTTATTTTGCTTAGCTCTGTGTCACATGTGTTTTTAGGAAGCAGCCTGACTCAAAACAAAAATGCTCACAGAAGGCTGGGAAGTGGGGGAAATAAGAGAAGGTCAGGTAAAAGAAAAAATGACAGAGAGAGAGAGAGAGAGCGCAAGAAAGAGGGAGGGGAGGAGGGAGCCAAAGGGCGATATAGAAATAGAGGAAGACGATGAAGAGGTAGTGAACAAAATTGAAGTAAAGGAAAGCCAAGAGCAATCAGATTGAAAAGGTCTCAGGCATGAAAAAAGTTTCACAAAACAAAGCTAGGATGTTTCACACTCTGATATCTGTTTCTGTTGTAAAACTAATAATTCAGAAGCCAATACTGGTCTTTTGTCTACTCTGTATTGCCATAAGGCCTTATCCTATTGAGATACTTCTGCCTTGCTAAAGCCCAGAAAAGCAGAACTAATCAGCTTCTTCAGGAAAGAGAAGGAAATAATTCCTCTGGGTAGAGATTCCACATGTGCAACACTGAATATTTACCAAATGATATAATTCCCCTCTAAAAAAGCAAAAACAAACAAAAGAGAAAGATCCCAAATAAAAATGTTAGCTATTAGTTTTCATTAAATTAAACAGTTTTCCCAATCAGTAATTATAAACATTACTGAGGCCTTTTAGATGTAATCTTTCTTAAGGCTCTGGAGATATAAAGATGAGTAAGACACTCCTCCTATCTTCAGGTAACTCACAGTCCACTGGAAAAAACCAAATGTATATATAGCTATAATATGAATTAACATAATAAACAGAGACACTCCTATACGATTATGTAGTGGCAATTCAGAGATGTTTTGTATCAAAACAGTGAAATTAAATATGGAAAATAAAAATTAAAGATTTATGGGCCAGGTGTAGTGGCTCACACCAGTTATCTCAGTGCTTCGGGAAGCTGAGGTGGGAGGATCACTTGAGCCCAGGAGTTTGAGGATTCAGTGAGCCGTGATTGCACTACTGCACTCTAGCTAGGGTGACAGAGCAAGACCCTGTCTCAAAAAAAAAAAAAAAAAAATTGTGTATGAAACGTGCCATTATAAAAATACTAGTAAATTTTTAGGCTGGACTCAGTGCCTAATGCCTACAATCCCAATGCTTTTGGAGGTTGAGGTGGGAAGATTGCTTGAGTCCAGGAGTTCAAGACCAGCCTGTGTAATATAGCGAGAACCTTGTCTCTAAAACAATAAATAAGTAAAAAGAAAATACTGGTAATTTTCAACATTTAGATAGAAAAAAAGAAATAAAAAACAAAAAAGGCTATGGGAAACAGAAACAGTCAAATATTTGGAGAATTAATTTAATCAATAGTATGGGAAGTTTTAAGAATAAATCTGACTAATCATAGTTTTTAAAAGAATGTGTACTATTCTGAGGCTTGGAAGAAATATATGTGTAGTAAGTTATGAAACAATGCCTTTTAGGGAATTTTACTAATAGTTATAAAATCTCTTACCTCAAAGCTAAGTGTTAGTGAATTGTAGCTTTAAAGATTTTTTAAGTTTGATAAGGGAAATGTCATTTTGCCATTTCAGCTTCCTTCAAAAATCCTAGGTGAAGCTCAACCTTCCCTTTTAGAATTTTCCAAATTGTTCACCCTCTTTGTGTCTCAGTTTCTATCTCTGTGAAAAGGTAATAATAAAAATTACCTAACTCATAGGGTTGACAAAAGGGAAAAATGAGGAAATATTTGTAAAAGTCATTTATGAGGGATAGGATACATAAAATTAAGAGTGAGAAAATGGAGAAATTAAAATCTCTATTCATAGACTAAATCATTTACATAAAAATGCTATGAAAATGAAACAAGAAAATCTTGTATTATGTCACACAGCTGACACACAGGTCAAAGAATTTCCCTACCACATCAAAATAATATGTTGAATTATTTTTTACCTCAACAGGTATAAATGTCTATGTATCTATCTATCTAAATACATATCAAGAAAGTCACTAAATTAACAAAAAATGTTTTGTGTTTGTGCAGGAAGAACCGGAGTAAAGTAAGTACTCATATAAAAAAAATGGTTAGACCTTGAAGACCATATTATATTCTCTTCTTGATACATTTTGTTTACAAAACAGATTATAAAGAAACCTGAAATAGCAAAGTGACATTTCCTTTAACAGACTTAAAAAGTCACTGAAATCAAACACTTGATCTTAGTTTTGAAGGCAGTTATGTTTTATGACTATAGTTATTAGTGATGATGAATATTTATTGACTATTACTATGTACCAGATATTATGCTAAAAGCTTTATGTAAATTTTCTCATCAAATTCTTTCTACAACCCTAAGATGTAAACTCTAGTATATTCTTTATTTTGCAATAGGGATACTGAAGCCTAAAAGATCAGATAATATGTCTGAGATTATACTGCTGGTAAGTAACAGAATCAGAAACTGAATCCAGATTTTTCTGATCACAAATCCTGAGTTCTCATTCACTTCTCATAGTTTGAGTTTTGACATCAAACAGATATATCGTCAAAAAAAGGAAAAATATTTCTGACTTACATCAGTTATTTGACACTGTATGAAACTTGTCTACATGAATTAGAATTTCCTATCAGGAAAATGGGGATAATCATACCTATTTTACAAGGTACTTGTGATAAGTTAAAAGAAAAAGATTGTTCCTTGCCTCATAGCTTCTAGGCAGGTGGTGAATTTCTGAGGAAAGATGAAGGGCAGAAGACTATTTAGACAAATACGGTAAGAGGAGAATACAGTTACATCTGTTACAGGTACAGAACACTCGGGGACATACGAAACAGGTGCTTGACGTATTCAACCTGTTACTGGGTTTACATTCAATACTCTGTGCATTGTAGCACAGACTTACCAGCTTCTTCACCATCAAGATAAAACAAAAATTATCCTCTTAAGGGAAATTAGAGGCTGTTTGTTTGTCATGTTGAGAAATGTTCTTTGCTTTCTTCCCCGCTAAATTCTTCCATTCTCTGATTTCACAATTTCCTTGAGATTGTGTCCTCTCCTTTGTATTTTTTTTAAAATGGACTCTGTTCAAACACATTCCAAACCTTCTCTGTTTCATATTAATAGATAAAATCTCTTCCCACAGATGAACACATCTTGGGAATTTTAAACCTCTTTACTCCTCCTTCCTACCCTAATTAATGTACCCATGGGAGACGATTAGGTTTGAGAATCAACAAACATTTCTTCATCATAGATACCAAAATGAAACTGCTTTTTGTTTAGCAGTCAGGTAAATGGGAGAGTAGCTCAGAAAAAAGTAGAGGGTTGTTAGTCTAGAAATCAAGCAATTTAGACTCTACCCCCAGTTCTGTCATAAACAGTTTTCTCTAGTCCTTGGGGTTTCCGTTTGGACTAGGGCAGCATTGGGCTAGTTGCTTTATAAGAGCTCCTCTACATCTGCCAGTTTGAGTTGCTAAAATACTTTAGTGGATTGGTACAGCAAGCCAACAGTCTACCTGAGGAAACAGAAAATTGATGAGATCATAAAATAATGGATGTAAAATGCACTGGACGTAACTTAGTTTAAAAGGTTACAGGAAAGGAATTATTTCCAGCGTATCTGATGCTGGTCCTCACCTTTGGGCAGTGAATCACTTTAAAGTAAAACTTGGAAGGAAGTTACACAAATATTTAATGTAATCGTACTTTAAGAGGACAGAATAAACTAGGTCACATTCAAGAAAAAGAAGATAGATAAAAGACTCAAAACCATGTATGAGAAACAGCTGATATAGAGGGTGAATAAGCTAATGAAGAAAAGACAGGCAACAACAACAAAATCTCCTCTTGGAGATTCAAAAAGTTTATCATTTGAGTCAATTATTTCTGATCTTTATGGCACTGAGGAATTGAAGCACTAGGACCAAGTAACAGAGGTTATGGAGAACAAGATCTTGGCTCAAATATGAAAGACTTTCCTAGCACTAACAGCTATTCTGAGATCTCATAGGAATCCCTAGAAGGTATTCAAACCGTGAGTCAGACAAATACGTAACGTGGAGGTTGTATTTAAGGTGCTAGCTCCAGGGTGATGATGAAATAAATGAGATTTAAAGTATTTTCCAATGCAAGGCCAAAAGGCCCCATGATTTTGTAAAAAAGAAAATTTGTCTTGTATGCACAGAAGCGATCATTAAAGTCTTTTTCATCAAAAAAGTCATACAGTTTTCTATCTTGCTTTTGAATTCTATTTAATGTATTTTAGGCCATGATTGCCAGCATACTTCCCATAAATAATGACATAATGCAAAAAATAAAAGAGAAAAAAGAATACCAGGGCCTTAAAGCACACATGCTGGAACACACGTGCATGGGATATTTCACAGTAATAATATTCACATGCATGATTGGCATCAGTCCTCTGACTTCTGACTCATATCTTCATGAGATAACATCTGAGATGGATTTACTTGTCATTACATAGTACCACTGGGGGGTTTAAATTAAATTTATTACAACTGATCAGAACATCCATGCTTATGAATTGAAAGTAGGTATGATTCTCTGAGCAAATATATTGTGATATATGATATAAAAGAAATTTCATTTGTAGAGGTTTTGCAATCCTATTCTGATTTGCTTCCTTTATGTACTGTCCAGAGGCCAATCTTTAAACATGGTGATGTTCTACACTGTAGTTCATTTCTCAAACATTTATACTATTAAATATATTTAAAGGGTATTCAAATATTAAATATTTTAAAATACTATTTAAAGAATTCCTTTATCCAGCTTCCCGCTCTTTGAAATTCTTCCCTCACTCTCTCGTTGGGACGGGGAGGAGTGCCCTCCTACAACCACTGGAGTGGAGAGGAATGGGTGGAAGCCCATGCTCTCTCTTGGACCAGTTGATGACGTAAACGTGAATTGAGCCATGGTTTTTGCCCCATACTGTTTGGCTGGAGTAGACTAAATATTATCACAAATATTTCTGTTCTTCTATGCCTGTTCCTTTAGAGAGAGCATGCTTTCTAAATGGTCTCTGAATGATGATGATGATGAATAAAATTTGAAATGGATATGAATTCAGATCTCTAGCAGAGTTTTGTTACCAGTACTTTACCACAAAGAGCTACTGAAGGCCAGGCACGGGGCTCATCTCTGTAATCCCAGCACTTTGGGAAGCCAAGGCCAGCGGATCACTTGAGTTCACAAGTTCGAGACCAGCCTGGCCAACATGGTGAAACCCCGTCTCTACTAAAAATACAAAAATTAGCCAGGCCTGTGGTGCATGTCTGTAATCCCAACCACTTGGGAGGCTGAGGCATAAGAATCGCTTGAATCTGAGAGGTGGAAGTTGCACTGAGCCGAGATCACATCACTGCACCCCAGCCTGCCTGACAGAGCAAGAGTTCATCTCAAAAAAAAAAAAAAAAAAAAAAAAAAAAGGTACTGAAAAACCTGTCTAATATTGAATAAAAATGTTTAAGTCAACTTGTCACCACCACTAAATCAACCGGAAGTAGGTGAACCAGATTGTGCTATAGTTCATGTCAAGTTGTTTAGTATTCTTTCCTTCCTCTGCTGTAGAGGTATGGGAAAGTCCCAGTGCTCTTTCAGCCTTGCCACCAGCCTGCCTTTTCACTTGTTTATAGGTCTATAGATGAGGCTCCTCCAGAACACTGTGATTTAACTCTTCATAAATAAGTTTGTATTTGATCATCCTGGTCCACCTTCCTGATAGGATAGTCAGCAAAGGTTTACCTAATATGTTCTTTATGAAAAATCAATTTACTCAGAGTTTGGATTAGGAAGAAAAAGTTTCTAAATAATGATTTTTTTTTCTGTAACTCATTGTCCCAGATTAAATATGATAGTTTCATGATCAATACCTCCTAAATTCCAGGTTATTATGTGTGAATCTTTGACCTAAGCATTCACATGTGGCTCATGGTACTATTTGAGTCTTGCACTTGATAGAAACTCATGCCTATTGAATTTGAATTGTCAGTTCTCCTAGGACACAGGCTTGTCCATATGATTTTTTACATCGTTATTTAGAAAACTAGCATACCTTGAAAATATTACAGGTTTGGTTCCAGACCATTACCAGAAAGCAAACCTCACAATTTTTATTTTTTGCTTTCCCAATGTATATGAAATTTATATTTACATTATAATATAGTCTAGTAAGTGTGCAATAACATGTCTAAAAAACAATGTACATACCTTAATTAAAAAAATACTTTATTGCTAAAAATTATCTGAGCCTTCAGCAAGATATAATCTTTTTGCTGGTGGATGGTCTTATCTCATTGTTAGTGGCTACTGACTGATCAGGGTGGCCATTAATGTAAGTTGGAGTGGCTACAGCATTTTAAAACAAAACAAAACAAAACAAAACAACAAAACCAATAAAGTTCGACCCATTAATTAACTCTTCCTTTTATGAACACTTTCTCTATAGTGTGCTACGCTGCCTGGTAGCATTTTACTCACAGTGAACTTCTTCAAAGTGGTCAGTCCTCTGAAACCTTGCCACTGCTTTATCAACTAAGCTTATGTAATATTCTGAATCTTTTGTTGTCATTTCAATAATGTTCACTTCATCTTCAACAGGAGTAATTTCCACATGAAGAAAACACTTTTTTGCTCACCAATAAGAAGCAACTTTTTATCTGTTCGAGTTTTATTATGAGATTTCAGCAATTAACTAACATCTTCAGGCTCCACTTCTTATTTTAGTTCACTTGCTATTTCTACCACACTTCAGTTACTTCCTCCTCTGAAATCTTGAATTCCTCGAAATCATTCATGAGAGTTGGAATCAACTTCTTCCAAATTCCTTTTAATTTTGCTATTTGGACCTTCTCCTTATGAATCACAAATGCCATTCATGACATCTACAATGGTAAATTCTTTCCAGAAAGTTTTCAGTTCACTTCACCCAGATCCACCAGAGGAATCACTATCTATGGCAGTCATGACCTTACAAAGTATATTTCTTAAATAATATGACTTGAAAATCAAAATCATTCCTTGTATACTGGAGTAATGGATGCTATGTTAGTAAGCATGAAAACGACATTTATCTCTTTGTTCGTCTCCATCGGAGCTTTTGGGTGACTAGGTGCATTGTCAATTAGTAGTAATATTTGGAGAGGAATCTTTAATTCTGTGCAGATAATAGTGGGCTTAAAATACTCAGTAAACCATGCTGTAAACAGATATACCATCATCTAGGCTTTGTTATTCTATTTATAGAGCACAGGAATAGCAGATTTAGCATAATTTTTTTTTTTTTTGAGACGGAGTTTCACTCTTGTTACCCAGGCTGGAGTGCAATGGCGCGATCTCGGCTCACTGCAACCTCCGCCTCCTCGGTTCAGGCAATTCTCCTGCCTCAGCCTCCTGAGGAGCTGGGATTACAGGCTCGTGCCACCATGCCCAGCTAATTTTTTGCATTTTTAGTAGAGACAGGGGTTTCACCATGTTGACAAGGATGGTCTCGATCTCTTGACCTCGTGATCCACCCTCCTCGGCCTCCCAAAGTGCTGGGATTACAGGCTTGAGCCATTGCGCCCATCCTGAGTTAGCATAATTCTTAAGGGCTCTAGGATTTGGGGGGTGGTAAGTCAACATTGCCTTCAAGTTAAAATCACCAGCTGCATTAGCTCGAACAGGAGAGCCAGCCTTTCCTTTGAAGCTTTAACTTCAGTCATTAACTTATTTTCTCTAGCTAAGAAAGTCCTACATGACGTCTTCTTCCAAGGAGATGTTTTATCTACATTGAAAATTTGTTGTTTAGTACAGCCATCTTTATTAATTATTTTAGCTACATCTTCTGGATAACTTGCAGCTGCCACATTAGCACTTTCATGTTATGGATGAAGACAGCTTCTGTTTTTAGACCTCATGAACCAACTTCTACTTGCTTCAGACTTGTTTTCTGCAGCTTCCGCAGCTCTTGCAGCCTTCACAGAATTGGAGGGAGTTAGACTCTTGCCCTGAATTAGGCTTTGGTTTTAAGGAATGTTGTGGCTGATTTCATTTTCTATCCAGACTGTGAAAGCTATCTCCATTTCAGCCATAAGGCTGTTTCACTTTCTTATCATTCATGTGTTCATTGGAGTAGCACTTTTAATTTCTTTCAATAACTTTTTTTTTTTTTTTTTGCATTCACAATTTGGTGAACCAGTGCAAGAAACCTACCTTTTATTCTATTTTGGCTTTTGATGTGTCTTCCTCAGTAAACTTAATCATTTTTTAGTTTTGGATTTAAACCGAGAGACATGTGAGTCTTCACTTAACTTGAAGACTTACAGCCGTTGTGAAATTATTAATTAATCTAATTTAAGTATTGTGTCTCAGGAAATATGGAGGCCTTAGGAGAGGGAGAGAGACAGGTGAGTGGTGGTTGATGAAGCAGTCAGAACACACACAGGTTTTTCGATTAAGTTTGCCATCTTATTGGGCATCTTATTGGGCATGGTTTGTGGGGCCCAAACCAAATAGTAACATCAAAGATCACTTATCACAGATCATCATAACAGTAATAATAACAATGAAAAACTTTAAAATATTGTGAGAATTACGAAAATGTAACATTGAGACATGGGGCGAACACATGCTCTTGAAAATGTGGTACCAAAAGACTTACCTGATACAGAGTCGCCACAAGCCTTCAATTTGTGGAAAACAGTATCTGGAAAGTGCAGTAAAATGAAGCATAATCCAAAGAGGTATGCCTGCACTTATGTACTTCAAAACTACCATTTTCTGCACTTGATCGTAGTTTTATAAAGACAGCTCTTTCATGAGGATACCAACCTCATAGGTCAATTTGAGAATAAAGCGTGAAATTGGGTGGCACATCTTGGAAACCGTATTAGAGTAAGGAATTTAGAAAGTGTGGCTCTAGTTTTAATTATGTCACCAACTCTGTGGGGCTTTATAATAGTGAACCTTTTCTAGGCCTCAGTGTCTTCTTTTATAAAATGAGGTGATTGTAATAGATAATCTTGGAAGTCTCTGCCAGCTTTCAATATATTTTAGTAGTTGGCAGACTATTTCCTCTGATAAACAAATGTATTAAACGCTACTAAACTATGAAACTGTCAGTAGTTGTTCACTCCTCATTTTGGTCTTAATAAATCTTAGTGTCTTATCCTCAACACTGCATATTGTAACATTTAGACATGAAGATAATAAGCTTAGGTAATATAAAATATTCCAGAGGAAAGTGAGCTTGGCAAGCCCTATGCAATCTTTTTTTTTTTTTTTTTCTGAGACAGAGTTTTGCTTTTGTGGCCCAGGCTGGAGTGCAAAGCATGATCTTGGCTCACTGCAACCTCTGCCTCCTGGGTTCAAGTAATTCGCCCACCTCAGCCTCCCAATTAGTTGGGATTACAGGCACCCACCACCACGCCTGGCTAATTTTTTCATTTAGTAGAGATGGAGTTTCGCTATGTTGGCCAGGCTGGTCTGAAACTCCTAACCTCAGGTTATCTGCCTGCCTTGGCCTCCCAAAGTGCTGAGATTACAGAATTGAGCCACCGCACCTGTCCAAAAGTAGTCTTTATAGCAGCATCAGTGTTCTGAAGAAATATTGTGGTCTCATCCCTCAATTCCACAATTAGACTCAGTTTCTCTTCCTTTTAACTTTTAGTGTTGGAAAAAGTATTATACCTGCCACACAGTTCTGCAGACGCCACTCTGAAATGATGTAAACCGATGGCCAACATTCAACTTTCTTCACAATTTTCCTTATTTTCCATAATGCTAAAAAAGATCAAGATACATATAGTTAATACTAACAGTTTTCTATGAATAAAGTAGTTTATGGATTGTCAATCAGGTAAGACTTCTTATTAGAAATGTGCTATTCTGCTGCACCAAAAAGATCAATTCTGTATCATTCTTTATTTCACCCAACGTTGCTTCAACACATCCATGTTCTAATTGACATAATTTTGTGAATTAAACCAGAGCAGCAGATCTTTTGTGCTATGTGATAAAGAAACAAGAAGTTTTTACTGATAAAACTTCTATAAAAATATAAAGCTTTAGTGATAAAGAAGTTATTCCACACTTTTCTACATATACCGGTTGTCCAGATGTGATCCTTCGCTCATGTTTGTCCAACGCTAAAGAACTATCTGTTGTATCTAAACATGTGATAGTAATTGTCTTTTCCCATTGTGTATATTGTATTATGTGATACACTACAATGTCATTTGAAAACAAAATTTTGCCAGTTTATTCTTCTTTCCAGTCATAATTTGTTGTTCATACTGAGGCATTTTTTACAAGCTTCTTGGCAATAATATTTAAGGTAAGTATTTTTGCTGCAAGAAGTGAAACTTTACAGAATGTTTTCATTAGTTAAATTACTTTTAGGTCTAGTATTTGTTATTATTTTTATATCTACTATTAGGCTTCAGTAAGTCATGAAAGAATTCTTTTTCTTAAAAAAACAGAGTTATAGCAAAATATAGCAATGGTAACAAAACTGCAAATTTAATAAAAGTAAACAACATTGTATCAATGATATTAAGTAAGCCAGATTAAATACACCTTGGCAACTAAATAGTACATGACAGAAAATGCCTGGGAGAATCCATTGAAGAGCATGTATGACCTTAAGAATGTCACAATTATTAAGAATATAATGGAATTGCTTTGAAAATCATAATTAAACTTGCATTTTAATTCTGTGAAGTACACCTGAATGAAATCATTTTTAAGTCTGAAACTGTTGGTGGTCCATGTAATATATTATGAATGATCAATATATTTTGAAAAACACTGTACTAGAGAAATAAATGAGACATTGTGGGTTTTTTATTAAATTATTATTTTGGGCAAGTTTTAAAGTCTCTTTTGCCTCTGTTTTCTCATCTGGAAAGGAGGGGCAAATGACAGTGGCATTATGAGGATTTCATTAGTGAATACAAGTTAGTCATTTAGAATAGTGACAGCTTATAGTAAGCACTAGTAAATAATAATTGTTATTATTATCATTTTTCGAATGGGCTATTATTTATTATCCTGTCTCACGTCAATTAAGGAAAATTGTGACAGTCGTCACTTTCAGACCTCATCTCTTAATTTTTAATTTTGTAGCATGAGATTAATCTATTGTCATTTAGAACCTAAATTGTACACAATCTGATAATAAAACAATAAGAGCGATTCCACAGATTCCTAAAAGAGTCTTACATGGTTTTTGAAACTTAGTTTCTCTTTCTTTAAAATGGGGGTTACTAATATTGATCACAGAATGAGTTTGCAATAAGGACTAAGGAAAGTATTATGAAATGTTCAAGCTCTATACAAATAAAATGCATACAAATGTGCTGTTTACATTCTACACAAATGCAAACTTACGTCTCATATGAAAATTTGCATAGTTCAAACATGGTTTCATTTTTTAAAATATTACATATTAATAAAGTGTTTCTTTTTATCTTTCACCACATTAATTGTTTATTTTTACTTTAACAATGACAATACCCATACTAGCCATGAAGCTTAATGTGACCTAAAGTATTTTTCCAAATGCTATTGAGCTTACATAAATCAGACATGGGTAGTGCAGACACAGAGAGCCTATGTAGAGGCTTTTTTTGGGGCCTTGAAATGTTTAAGGCTTCTGACCTCCTTTAATACATTCCAGAAACCCATGCATGCCTTTGTCTTGGGGCGGGTAGGGAGGAGGGGATGGGAGCTGCTGCTTAAAACAACACATTAGGAATTGTTTGATAAGGCCAATGGTTAGAATATTTGCAGATCTTGTTTTGAATTCTTATGAAAATATTCACTCCCAAAGATTATGTAGCAATCCAGCAACAGTAAAACAATTTTATTGTTGTGGGAAATCCCAACAACAATACAAATTAGGTTTTCAACTAAGACTTGTAGATATGATACATGAGGCAGAAAGAAAGAAGGGGAATATGAACCTGTGAGGGAGGTCTGAATTGGCCCCAGAGCAAAGTGTGTGGGGGTCTCATTGTTTTTTATGTTATAACAGGTGTAATAATAGATATTATTTTGTTTAATTTTTTAGTCCATATCTGTTTGTGGGTATAAGTCAGTCTCTTATTGATCTTTATTGAACTGTATATGAAGACCCAGCAACATTATTTCTGATTTTCAAATATATGTGAAGAATCAGTATTGGGAAAATCACGGCAGGTTTTTTTGATTGTTTGTTTAAGTAATGAAGCCATCTGTGAGAGTCAGTACTTGCAGGATATGTTCCAGCACTCAGTTTCACATTGATTCTCCTTGCTTTTGAATGGAGAGAATTACAGTGAGAATGAAGATAACCACCTCTCATGTTTGTATCATGCTCTGAAATTTGTGAAGTACTTTAGCACACACATCTTCCCTTCCTCGTGAGAGCTCTATAAGAAATCTGAGCTTTAAGAGCTTGTCCAGCCAGACACTGAGAGTGTGACAGAACTGTGACTCAGTAGAGAAGTTTCCTGACTCCAAGGCCAGTGCTCTGGCCAAAATGTCACAGTTGGTGTCTCTTCAGATTTTAAGTTATTTGTAGACACAAACCTACAAACACTAATAAATTTCTATATCAAGGCTCTCATCTCTCTTGATGCTGCTTTTATCTTTTCATAAAAAGATACCTTTTCATGATGATGTCTTAATCTTTTCTGATAGGTGGTAACTCCAAGCTGAAGAGATTGTAATTTAGTAATTCACCCCACTCTAATATATAGAGACCATTTGGCCTTGTTGAGTGTCTGTGCCCATTGATCTGTAACAGTCACAGGAGAAGATGGTTGTAAGAATACTATTTCCAGCCAGATGCTAACACAATGGCTGAATGTGGAATTACTCAAAAACTGTTTTTATCTGAAGTGAAAACTACATTCTTTTCTTTCTTTCTTAAACATACTGAATGTGTTAGCTCATTTTCACACTGCTACCTGAGACTGGGTCATTTATGAAGAAAAGAGGTATAATTGACACAATTTTCCACAGGAAGCATGGCTGGGAGACCTCAGGAAACTTACAATTATAGCGAAGGCAAATGGGAAGCCAGCGCATGTTACCATAGCAAAGCAGGAGAGAGAAAGAGTGAAGGAGGGAGTGGCACACACCATTGAATGTTGTGAGAATTCACCCGCTATCATGAGAACAGCAGGGGGTAATCAGCCCCCATGATCTAATCACCATCCACTTGACCCCCTCTCCAGTTCAGCATAAGATTACTGCAGGGATGGAAATCCAAACTGTATCACTGAATAATATTTCCAGTTGTCCATTATTGTACTTAAAGGAAATGGCTGTTTTATGGACGTAGGTCTATTTGTCGGGTTCTTGGCGTATGTTTGCATTGTTTATAAACATTCTGTTTGTGCTCTGTGTGCACACACACTGATGTGCAGTGTTGTATTTCTCTAATCAGGTAAAGGACTACATGATTTTCTGAATCTAAGACGGGGCATCAAAAGAGATGGTTTACAATTAAATGTGGGATTTTGTTGTTATTACCTTTTATGCTGTATTTATTTGCCTTTCTCTTGAGTTGTAATGAGTTAGAATTAGAAGTTGTTGGTGTTTTTTAGTTTTCCCCTAAATTGACATATCTTCATGGACTTAGCTCTCTCTTACTGTTGCTCACCGTGAAACCCAAGAGAAATTTGAACTGAAATTCTCCTCAGAAACTTTTTGATGATGTTTTTTGTTTGCTTATATTGCAGAATCGAAAGCAAAATGTTGAATGTTGCATAACTGTTTTTGGTGTAGATATAGGTTCATTGCTTAAAATTTTGAGATGATTATTCTTTATGTTTTTTAGATTTTTGAGACAATTTGTCCTTAAGACACAGGTCAACTTCAAGTTCCTGTGTATAGGTGTGTAAATTTGGGTTAAGTATTTAATGTCTGCAAGACTCTGGTTTGTCTTCTATAAAATGAGCATAATAATAAGTATCAGTTTTCATGTCTGTGTGATGAACAACTTCACACAGTGAAGTGTTATGATAATTAAATAAGCTAATGCATATAAAGTGCTTAGATATACCTGGCAAAACGTAAGCATAAAGCACATTTTAACTTTGCTGTTAAAACTAATGTATCTTACTTTGGGAAATACTGGCTCTATTCTTTCACTAAGTTTTCAAACTTCTGATATTGATTATATTTGGCTTGGCTATGGCAGAATTGTCTTGATACAGTAATATAATCATGGATGATCGGTCAAAAAATCTGAATAATTGTTCTAGTCATTTCTTTTCGAGCTGCCTGACTTTAAACTAATCATTTACACCTCTTAGTCTCATTGCTTTTGTCTTCTAGTGAAGAAAAGTGGTCTTCTTCCTTTATAGGATTATCAGAAGGATGTTTCTTTATGTGGGCTGTGTTAAGTGCTTTGCAAGTTACAAAGTACTATATATATTTTTTATTATCTCAGCTTTATCAATTCCTATTTGGCTTGGGCAGAATGTCAGAGAGAACTAGTACCCCGCTTTTGTTGGTATATTGTACTCAGGCACAACCAAGTTGTTACATTAAGGCTATGACCTTGAGTCAGCCTTTCCAAGGCCACCATTGTCCCAATGGTTATGGAACTGTGCCTGGGTTCTGTGGAAACTGTAGGGAAAATGTGAATCAGTGGGATGTTTTACTTGGCTGCTAAATTTGGTTCACTGTTTCATAAATCAGAACAAGTCTGTCTAGAATGGTTCTGGTTGCCATAAGCAACCAGGGTCATAGAATTCAAGGACATCAGATATGTAAGAGAAATGGAATATAACTTTTCAAAGTAATGCCTTCTGCAAGAATCCCAAGGCTAGTTGCAATACTAAAGAAAGCTAAATAGAAACTATAACTTAAAGCTTGGAATTTCCTGCTTGTCACTTGGATGTTGTCATGGGGATATGGTCCAAGATTTTGCTTTCCTGGGTGGAAGAAATGGTATCGGTATTGGATAACTGATTCACGTCGTTGCAATGTGTGTAGCTCCATATTTTCAGTCAATAGAGCAGATGTTAATTTTCCAGAGCAACACATTCTCAATTCCGGTTTTACAGTATATCAGCCATTGCTCTGGATTGATGTTTGTGGAATGCTTAGAATTATTCAAAATTATTTTAGTGTATACTACATAGCACCACTTTTTTCTTCTTGGAAGCCAAGTTGATAATGGAAAAAGGATGTGAAAATTTTATCCTGTAAAATGAAAACTATATGACTTCATGAGAATTTTCAGTAAACTATTTAAACTTACAGCATTTAATCTTCGATTTTCATGAAATTTTCATTAATGATCAATATGGTGAATTTTGTAAAACTTACCAAAAAAGCCACCAGCATATTAAGTGTTTTCTGTATATCTACTGCAAATCTTTTTTGACAACAATGTTAAACAAAACCCAAAACAAATCGAACAAACACTGTAAATAGTAGCAATCACCATGTTTTTATTCCACTCAGTCACATTTTCAGCAGTGCCATTTTCTCTCTCTCTTCTCCATCCTGGAAACCTCTGACGACTTCAACTTCTAGCTTGTGGTTTCATCACAATCCTTTTTTGTCCACTCTCCAGCTACCAGTGCCTGTGAATTCAACAACCATGAGGGCACTGCTTAATGATTTTTCTTTAATTTTCTCAGATTTCTTTATCTGATTTCACCCTTACTGGCTATGCAGCATCTCAGAACTTTCCTTTATGGCCTTTGCTCCACTTTCCCTTTCTCTCCAGACCAACTCCCAACCCATAGCCAACCTCTTTAGCTATGCATTTGCATAGAAGCACAGGGCCATTTGCATTGCAATAATGATTGATGATCATTCTTTTCCTCAACTTTCTGTCACGTCAAGCTTTACAGCACTCAGCCAGTGTTCACTGAGCAATACAGACAAATGACACAGAGCTATGTCTCTGCCATCAACTGCATATTGGCACTTCATGATCATAGCTAGGGTTTTAGAGTTGTTTATCAATTTTCTATTGTTGTTGCTTAATATTTTTTCTTAGAATTTATGTCAGAATTATTTTTACTTCTCAAACTCTATCTCTTCATCCTTTTCATGATTTTATCTCCTACACTACTAAGGAAAGCTCTAATAAAGGGAGGAATTCAGGGTGGTGTATTGGGCTGGGAGAAGAGAGGTTACATGTATCAGACACTAAGCAGGTGAAACTACTAGGTGTTTGTATCATTTTCTGGGGATTAGAAAGTAAAGGAAGGAAATCAGAATTGACTCGGATATTCAGAGCCTGGGTGACTGATAGATTGTGATTCTGTGAGCAAAAACAAGACATACAGGAATGGATGCAGAATAGGAAGAAAGGATATTATTTTCCCTTGCCACTTCTGTTCCTCTTTGTCCTTTTTAAAGTCTAATTATTTTTGCTTAATTGTCTTCAATAAAATAGAAAAATTTACTGCTTGAAATGAATGAGCTTTCAAATAAAAGGGCACATACCAGTAGACTAAAAAGGGTTCAGATCCTGGCTTCTTGAAAGAATAATCCTCTTAATAAGGCAGCTGTAAGCTCTCTAATGCTGGATAACTAGAACAGCGCTCTGCCTTTGGAAAAATGCCGTAAGTCCCTTGCACTTTTCCTTATTTTTAAAGATAGCTATGTAAATCAGATGTAGCTCTTCATGAGAGTATTTTCTAGACTTTGTTCCTTGCCTTACGCACCAGCTATTTTGCTAAGCAACTGTCTTCTCGGAGGATTTTGCTTTTCAGCAAACGAAAGATTGACAGAGTTGGTGAGGAAGTGACTCATGGCATTGGGGTTATTTTAGTATAAACTACTTGCCCTGAATACATGGCCCTTGTATACTATTTCAGCTGAAGTATTTCTCCTTTGATAGAAATATAGAGTTGTTAAGACCATCTGGATTTTTTTTTTTTTTTGGATGGAGTTTCACTCTGTTGCCAAGGCTGGAGTACAGCGGTATGATCTCGGCTCACTGCAACCTCTGCCTCCCAAGTTTAAGATATTCTCCTACCTGAGCTTTCCAAGTAGCTGGGACTACAGGCGTCCACCACCACTTCCAGCTAATTTTTGTATTTTTAGTAGAGACAGGCTTTCACCATGTTGGGCAGGCTGGTCTCGAACTCCTGACCCCAGGTGATCCACCCTCCTTAGCCTCCCAAAGTGCTGGGATTACAAGTGTGAGCCACTGCACCTGGCTGGAAAACATTTTTTAATGCAAAACATGGGCCCACTTCTTTAATGCACATTAGTAAAACCTGGTTCCAGGTTGTTTCTATTTTAATTCATCAGGTTATGGTCTCTCTGCCCTTTTTATAATGTTTTCTTTAATGTCGTAGCCTCATTGTATGTAACCTTTCCTACTTCCCAGAGAGTGTCAAAATATAAGAAACAAATATGGCATTTCCAACAACTCTTCGCTTTTGTACTGTCAAAATACTGTTTTCCTCTGCCAGCCTATGTACTCTTTAAAAAGCCTCATTTGCCATCATTCTTTTCAGAATTATCAGGTAGTCTATTTGTTAGGGATCTGGTTTGTGCCATCTTTCCTTTGAAACTTTCATTGATTGGTATTTTTAAAGACCATTTTCTATTTCTATTATATGTATAATAACAAATAGCCATTTGCAGACATTAAGATGTATCATTTTTTAACCTAAATTGTCACCTGTGCTAAATCTATGTTGTGGTAACACTTCCTTTCTTTTCTTAGTAATACTGGGGAACCGTCTGGGACATACTATGATATTATTTTGTTAACTATGAATTATGCGGAAGTGTGAGGTTGAGAGTTTGTATTCATTAAAATAAGTTACTATTAAGGTGACAAATGTGTCCATTTCGTGTTTCCATATGGCAATCATGACTCTTAGAACCACTTCCATCAATCTGAGTACTTTATATCAGACCAGAAAGCATTTAGCAAATTTGAGCTTGATGCTGTACCTTGGCAAACACAATCTAGGAGGTAAAATTGTCTCACAAATCCAAATCAATAGTAAAAGCCAACACGTAAGTTTTGGATTACTTGCCTTTTGATTTTTTGTGGCTGATACTCCTCTTCACTTGCACAATAAGAAAACTAGCTTTGATATTGATTTTATTTATAGAACAAGAATTATATTCCAAATAACTGAATACCTGTGTTGGCAGTGTAGAAAGAAGCACAGACATACCTTCTTTGTTCGTAGTTTTGAGAGACAGCAGGCAGAATTTTTAAAAAAATAGTATCTGGGAAGGCTGTGCTAGTACTGATGAGGGAGTAAGTAACTGAGTGAATGAAGGAAAACTTCTGTGAGAAATTGACATTGAAGTTATGCCTTGCCAAGGAGTAAAACATTCCACACAGAGGAAACAGGGTAGGGCCCTCCAAGTAAAAGGAATAATGTGTATAAAGACTTGGTAGTATTTAAGTGCCTGGTGAAGAATTCTACTAGGTTTACAGTTTGTTTTCTAAGTTAATAGGTGGTAAATATTATTTGAGTCTAAAATATGCTCAATGAGAACTGTAAAAAATATGTCTGTAAAATGTTTATTTACCTTTCTGTACGGATTAATATTTGGTTTTCAGTAAGCATTTTACTCAGCCTAGTTTTTAGTGCCTTTGATCTGGTGTACTCCAGAAGGAAAAGGAGAAATGGAAAAATGTAAAAACAAATGATGTCTTCTAAAGAAATTTCCAATCTTTGAGGATGTAGCCATGTTTATTTAGTTAAGAAGCATGTTTGACCTGATGCATAATGACAAATGAAAAGACTCTGTTGGGGCACAGAGGAAGGAGCAATTCTGAAGGCTGACACACCAAGCCCTAGATAAATCTACCTACAGAGAAGATTCATTGACTTCAGTCTTTCTACTTCATGACAGAGACACCAGACCACAAGTTCTTTACCTCACTGACCACTGAGACTCTGCCAGACCCTGAAAGCCTCCCCAACAACCATCCCCATTCATCATTTCTTCACTCTGTGACTAAAATCTGATGTGGTATCAGGCATTACTAGCTAAATATGGTATCAAAAACCCCAATTGCACCAGGGTGGTAGCTTTGTGGTATTCAAGTCTTTTTAAACAGGCCCCACAAATTGAACACCCATCTTGTCCTGCCCATATTATTATGACTCCATGGGTTTGGAAAGTCCCACATGACAACCAGCGCTTTTTTCCAAGTTTCTGACATACTTGCCCTCCTATGTCTCAGATGCCCATGACTTATTCCTATAAATGCCATATCCCTTTACTGACAAAATACAGAAAGAGGGCAGGTGGAGAATGAGGCATAAGGTAAGTATGTGTGACTACCCTCTAGGGTCAGGATAGAACATCCATCCAGTCCATTCTTTTTGGGAGGGAAGAAACAGAAGGTAACAAGGAAGAAGACATGAAGGCATTTTTAATGATCTGGTCTCTGGACATGTACGTCCATCCTCTGTTACCTTTGTTTCAAACAACTAATTTGTAATTTTCAGTAAAAGTTCAACATCTGATTTAACAATGAATTTTTGACATCTGATTCACTCATTTGGAAACTTCCTTAGTCATTGGGCGTGAGTGCTGGCCCTAGGAGATAAGATAAAGGGCTAGAGAATGTGGTTTCAATGTGGAGCTCTCAATATGTGCCTGGGGACACCACAGGGGCCATGGTGAAGACCTCTAACAAAACTGGGTCTATTTCTTGTTCCCTCTGTTTTTCGTACACTTTCAGTACTTAGGGTGGTGTAAGTGTGAGAGAGTTGAAGTGTGCTATAGGTAGGGGTCAGACATGGCATATTTCATAGGTAGAGGAAATTTGTTCATTTATGAACATCTCCAAGTATTATAGGAACTGATTTCATGGCTGTAGTATATGTAAACATGCTGTATACAATTTTTCATTTTAATAAGAATCTCATTAAGTTTCTTATTTAAAAAAATGAGAAAATTAAGTACAAGGGTCCTTCTTTTCAATCTTTGACAGTCTCACAAACTGATAGCTATTATTCCGGGAAGAAAAACCTCTATACATGTGGCTTCCTTCTGATCAATGTTCTATTAATTTTGACACTAATAATTCGGTTATCCAGTACCATTCACAAGCAGGGAATGATAGCAGAATCAAATTTTATCCTTCCCTTCCCAACTATGACTAATTTTGGTGACAGCCTAAACACAAGAGAGATCTACATGTTTTCTTTACACATCAGAGTTGTAAAAAGGAGCACAGGCTTACCTTGTTTGCATTTACCAGTTTCCAAATTAACAAAGAAATATAGAACCATTAAGCTTAATGAATAATCTGCCTTCTCTCCCTAGACATCTAAGAATGTGTCCAGTTAAGGTTTTTCACTTAGTATTCCCAAGGGAATTACTCCATAGCAGGCTTATCCAGATATATTAGACATAATAATATTCTGAGGAAATAATATTATAGGGATTTAGTTTTTCTACATGATGTGTTCATTTAAGGACCTAAGGAAGAACTGCTTTAAAAATGGCTTTAAATTTTGTGATTATCATCAATGAGACTTTAGATCTGTTGAAATAAAGATTATTTCCATGTGTTCCATGTGGAATTTTATGTTTGGTCTTTGTTACCCTTACCTTGAGTAAAGCCAAACTGAAAACTAGCACATTAAGTTTTGATAAGAAAACTTGCACAATAGAACTCATGTGTTGAGAGCAGAAAGGAATCACTTTTAGGATTGTTGAACACTTCTACCAATGCCTTTACTTCCAGTATTTGTTAATGTGTGAAATAGATTAAGGCATCCTTGAGATTAGTTAGCTGTGAAAGTGTAGATGATCAGCTCTGCCTTTAACTTACAGGAAGCCAGAGCAATTTTTGTATAAGTCTTCCTTCTTCCACTTTTGCTTACTTTCTTTCCTCTCATCTTCTACCCAAGAATTATTACAGGAAACAAAACTAACAAAAACCCATGAAAATTGGGATCATTTTGGAATTTTATAGATCTGAATTTAGAAATACTGATCCACTATTTTCAAATACTGACTTCCTATAATGCATTTAGATATTTCATTTATAAAGAACAGCTGAATAAATGGATGTCATTGCCTTTTCTTGCTGGTATTTTATTAAAGCAGATGATACAGATGTATGAACAGCAGTGATAAGTTTGCAAAGTTTTCTTATAGAGTTACATTCAGTGTGTTATAAAATATTCAGTGTAAGAATTTGTTCTTCCTGATAGTATTTGTAAAGTTAATTTAGTCTAGGGAGATGAGTAGGAGTTTGTTGGATTTTCAAAGTGGAAGAAATAGCATAGATTTTCATAAAGGGATTATAGATTTAATTACTACTACTCTTATGTGTAAATAAGTTAAAGCTCATGCTCCACAGCAGATCCAGTCTTCCTCACGAGTTTCCATCTTACTTAGACTGGGCTATAGAGAAGAACTTTAAATCGCCAGTCAGTCCCTTTCTGTTTTGTTTGTTTTGAATGGCTCAATCTTTTGGGGAAAATGCTTGGCTTTCATATTTCTTCTGTCTTCTCAATGCCCCTTTCCAAGACAATGCCTGGATATTTGAGATGCTTTGTGTGACTTCTTGGGAGCAGAGGGTATGTTTCTTTTGGATCCTCATGGTGTCCTCTGGATGCTGGCCTGGTTCAGCCCCTGAGCTAGCACTAACAGAGGTATGGTTGGGCCTGCTTGACCTTTAATGGAGGAGAATTTGGATTCATTATTTTCCTAGTTCAAACAATTTTTGAAATTGAGGAATCTGTATACTGAAATTTTACCATAGGACCTCAGGACTTCGTAGTCCACGATCTAATCAATTCTGAGGTTTTTTCTGTGCAAGCAGGAGTTCTGATTCTTATTCAGCAATATGGAAGGTAAGGGATTCAGGAGAACTGCTCTAGGTTGGGAATTAGAGAGATGAGCTGGGCACTACAGGTCAGCAACCATCCCCAGGAAACACCCAGAGAAGTGGACACCTCATGCTGGGGTACTTTCTTTTTTAAGTATCTTTTTCTTTCTAGAGGTGTTAGTCTTCTTTGTGATGCAGTTAGAGGGTCTTCAGTGATAGCCCTTAAGAGACGCTGAGTGAGAGACAATGAGGTTCTAAAATAGGACAGTGGTTTTGGGGAATAAAAGAAGACAATGGGTCCAAGATGTATTAGAAAGATTAGAATCAAACAGATGTAGGTTAAATTGTGGGGATGAGTAGTTCAACATGACCTCAACATTTGTTGCTTGGGTCATGGGGTAGCTAAATGATGCCATCAAGCAAAGTCATGAGTTTCGGGGAGAATTTAGGGAGGGCAATTTTGATAATGAAGAATAATCTTTATTTAAATCTTTTAAGTAAATTTTGTTGCCCCCAATGGACTATATCCCTCTCTTTTTACCTGTCTAGTAAAAAGTGTTACTCTAAAAATTCAAGAATTAGACCATTATGTATTATTCATTTTGTAAAATCACTAGGGATATATACAAGGTTGGATTTTTAGGTTTGAGACCCAAGTAAGGTAAAGAGAATATTATCAACAAAGTAAAATAATGCCATAATTTTGTGATCTATGTTAATGAATAGAGGGAGAATTAATAAATATATTAAATATGCCAATAATTCAAAAGTCACTTTTGTGCATAAATATTAG
Organism: Callithrix jacchus; assembly: GCF_049354715.1. Taxonomy (NCBI): domain Eukaryota; kingdom Metazoa; phylum Chordata; class Mammalia; order Primates; family Cebidae; genus Callithrix; species Callithrix jacchus. Next base: position 19,034,536 of record NC_133516.1, on the reverse strand, counting down.
TATGTTCTCTCTCTAGGTGTTCTAATCTGTCTTAAACAAAGGGTTAGAAGTAATTGTTATTGAGCATGAAAAATAAGCTACAAAAAGGAAAACTGTGTAGTCAGTTCCAATAAGAACGACAATTTCAAAGAGTTATTTATTTACAAGGAAGGAGCATATTAATCGATCAGATTGTGTGGAGCTGCAAATGGTTAAATAATGTGCACAGACACATGTCAAGTAGTTAGGAAATTGATCATTTTCCTGCTTTGGCAACATTTCTACTCTCCATTCAGAAGTTTATATATTTAATCACATATATCCAGAGACTGTTAATCAAGGGTAAGCTATCTTGGAGTATGTCTATATCAATAAACAGAAATGTCATCATTTTGACCTTCTTAATTAACATCACAGTTACACTAAAAACTCTCAATAAGAACAGCAGACATCACCAATGACTGCAATATTAGAGGTAATGTTGTACAACAGAAAAAACACTTGGTTCTAGCTCCTTCTTCTCTCCCTGATTATTTATCATGACCCCAAGCAAAGGTCATGATTTTTCTCTATGCTTTGGTTTTTATGTCTGGGATGAAAGTTTCAGCAGAAGCAAAACAAGAATAATCTAATGTCTGGTCCTCAATCAAAGAGCCTTAGGTCCAGGCAGCACGTACTCTGTAATTCCATATTTGAGATTAACGCCATCTCCATTTTTTTATCTGAAAGCTTTATAGTTAGTTTTCTTTCTTTTTTCTTTTTCTTATCAGCAAAAGCTGGGTGAAAGGAATCGCCCTTAGATATAGTGCTACGAACTTTGTGTATACTGTCTTAACACCAGAACACACCTACTGAGCGAGGTCTTAAATCTATTGCACAGGTTGTAGAGACTGTGGCTAAAAAAATCTCAATTCAGAAAAGTTATACCAAAGTCTGTGTTAACCCTAAATTATATATTTGCGTTGTTTCATATTGCATCATTACAGGAGAAAGAAACATATGGAATAAAGGCATTTTGCTGAGTTGGTTTATTTTTATACAATTATATTTTATTCTCCATTTAACATTGATAAGGTTTTAAAAATGCAAAACCACTTGTCAGAATAACAATTTTAGATTCAGCACCTATGATTATTAATTTATTATTAGGTCTGCAGCATCATAGCTTCTACAATCTCCACACTTACCTTTTAAATGTGCTTTTAGGTCTTGGAAGTAATGTGAGCTAAGACTAAAGTATGTCTTCTAGACAAGAGATGGAGAAAATTAATACAACTTTCTGAAAAAAAAGACAAAATGGCGCCGGGCGCGGTGGCTCGGGCCTGTAATCCCAGCACTTTGGGAGGCCGAGGAGGGTGGATCACGAGGTCAAGAGATCGAGACCATCCTGGTCAACATGGTGAAACCCCGTCTCTACTAAAAATACAAAAAATTAGCTGGGCATGGTGGTGTGTGCCTGTAATCCCAGCTACTCGGGAGGCTGAGGCAGGAGAATTGCCTGAACCTGGGAGGCAGAGGTTGCAGTGAGCCGAGATTACACCATTGCACTCCAGCCTGGGTAACAAGAGCGAAACTCCCATCTCAAAAAAAAAAGATATAAAATAATGCTATTAGTGTGCTATTTAAAATGATGGTAAAAGTTTGCGAAATCATCAGAATATTTGCTATTTTTATTGTCTTCTTTAGCAAAGACCACTTATTAATGTCATTGTCCTATTCTGAAGGTTGTTAGTTGCAAACATGTTGAAGAGGTTTCAGTGCAGTGTAAAGGAAGTGAATGGTGAGAAATTATTCAGGAAATTCTCGCTCTATATGCAATATGCGTAATCAGCTCATTTTAATCCCACTTCATATGTAGATTCAATCCTTTCTCAGCTTTTTAAAGCTGCTTGACCTTGCCTAATCACTGAGGGAAAATGCCACCATTCGAATCATCTTCTTATTGAGAATCCAAGTTGCTTTAAGAAATATGTTTTGATTTGATGATCTTTTTAAAAAATGAAATGAGAATAAAGTACATTAAATAGACTCTTAAGCTAAAAAAAAGTTACTGTAATGAAAACATTCATGTACCCATTTAAAAATCCCATCAAGCTTGTGGTTATTGTTCATTCACTTTTAAACAAACATTACGGTGTCTGAACACACAGCTACAGCCCCAGTGGGAGCCAAAAGGGAGGGTTCTGTTGTCTTATGTTGCTGAGGGTGGCTCTCAGGTGCAGTTGGCAAAGGGGAGGGAAAAAAGTTTTGATGTTAATCTGAAATGTCTCTGAGAGGCCATACATGATTTTAGAATGGATTAAATATCTATGGGTGACTAGGGAATTCTTATACGCAGTTAATTTTAGAAAGAACTTTTATTTAGAGCCGCCTGTACGCCTGCAATGGGGCGGGATACACCACAATTACACATTTTCAGAAGGGTGGATCCTTTGATGACAGATGTAATTTCTACCCCCTCATTTCTCCCCAGCTAAATGATTACCACTTAAAAATCCTTTGGAAATAGTTTGATCCTTTTTATACATGCAGATTTTTTTTCTAGTCTTTAGGAGATTTATATAAGCTGTAGTTTTTAGCCAAAAAGAACACAGCAGGAGTTGAGTCTTTTATCCAAAATAGAAAGGGTGTGGATTTTCCTTCTTTGATGTGGATAAGGAACAACTTCTTCCCAACACTTCTGATGGTTTTGGTGTTTCCCCTTTGTTAGAAATTCACTGTGAGTGTCCCACCCCTTTTCCAGGTCTTTCCCATAAAATAAGATGTTTTGTGTTTTTCAGACCACATGTCTTCTTCGGTAAGTTAGCCTAAAGAGGCAAAAAAGGCAAATTATTTTCATAATTGTGTTTTTAAATCTTTAGAAAATTAATTTTATTGTAAGAGAAAGACCTGGACACCATATGAGCTGCTTGGTTTTGAGAATTTGATGACGTGAAGTGAATGCAGATAAGCTTCATGATCCTCTGCATTATGGAATCCCGGTCATGTGTACATATTCATTCACCTAATCTTGGAGTATTATGTTTCTTTATCAAATCATGAATGTGATAATATTTTATTTTTTGTTTATAAATATGTGTGTACAATCTCTCTAAAAGCGATTCTTAATTTTACCTCATTATTCATGTTAATGGAAAACACGAGGTAATTATATTCTTCTCACTTGCCTAAACAAGAAAAAACATTTTTAAAAACCCACCTTTGTTGTCTACAATAATGGTTTTCAATACTCTATGCAAAGCATTCTGCTAAGCTCATCACCTTCACAAATTCATTTATTCCTGTTAAGAATCCTGAAGTTGAAAATACAGGTCAGTAGAGAGAATACATTCTAGTATTCTATAGTATAGTAGGAAGACTATGGTTAATAATAATTTATTGTATATTTCAGTGTAGCTAGAAAGGAGGAACGGTAGTGTCCCAGCACAAATAACAGATAAATGTTTGAGTTGGAGGCTATCCCAATTACCTGACTTGATCGTTATGCCTTGTATGTGTATCAGTATCACGTGTACCTCCAAAATATGTACAACTATGATATATCAGTATAAAACAAGAATCTTCAGGTGGGCATTATTACTAGTCTTTTTTATAGATGAGGAACCCAAGACTACCTTGTGTGTATTCACACAATTAGAAGGCAATCTCAGGACTTGCATCCAGGTTCATCCCAAGCTAAGGTCAATGTTTGTTTGTTTTTGATGGAGTCTTGCTCTGTTGCTCAGACTGGAGTGCAGTAGTGTGATCTCAGCTCACTGTAACCTTTGCCTCCCGGGTTCAAGTGATTCTCCTGCCTCCACCTGCAGAGTAGCTGGGATTACAGACGCTCCCCACCACGCCCAGCTAATTTTTGTATTTTTAGTAGAGATGGAGTTTCACCCTGTTTGCCAGACTGGTCAAGAACTCCTGAACTTAAGTGATCTGTCTGCGCTGATATCCCAAAGTGATGAGATTACAGGCTTGAGCCACTGCACCCAGCCATGAGCTAAGGCCAATGTTTTAAACGTGTTTAGCATGTACACCTGAATGCCTTAAGTCTGATATCTCAGAAAGCCTTAGCTACTCAGCACATTTTTGTACTTCATAAATTGTAATTTTGCTAGAATGAGTGGCTGGATATAATTCTACAGCCCCAGCCCTATGATTGACTCTTCAACTTGTCTGCATTTCATATTATAACTCAGTTCATAGTCTAAAATGGAAGTAGTTAAATTCATCATTCAAAGTTAATGCAATGCAAAGCAATCCTATGGAGGGCTGGCATAGAAAAATGCTGGCATCTGTACCATAGTGTCTCTCTAGACTAGGACAATAGTCACTTGTTCACTTGTTACTTGGTCTCTCAGGCCTCAAGAGGAGAAAGTGCTGACACTAGATGGTAGTCCACTTTTAGAAATCAGACTCATTTTCTTGAAAAAAATTTGAAGGCCCTTTCTGCTTTTTTTCCAAATCATTCATTTTTCTTTCCATTTATATTCAATTTTAGTGTTGTAAAGACACACTATGTACAGACTATCCAAATTAGAAAGACTTTTAAAAAATCATCCACTTCCTTTGGGGTTGATGGTAACATGAAGCTATTTTTTTTTGCACTTAATAATATACCAAAGTAAGAAAAGTAGTTCAATAAGCAAGTCTTAAAGTCTTCTATTTACGTGCATAATACTATAATCTCTATTTTATTTCCTTCTATGTGTCAAACTACCTTGTATACACAAACTAACAATAATAATATCACAGAACATATAAAATCTTTAGTGTTTACAGATTGATACATAGCCATCATTTTATCAATTTTTTTAGCTCTATGTAAAAGACAGAAATATTTCTGCTTTTTCTATTATATAAATGGAGACACTGCTGAAGAGAATAGCCAAGTGTTTGCTTGGAGTATCTGTAAGCATTAGATATTCTGACCGTGACTACCAGCCACAGCTGGTCACATAAACATGGTACTCTAAGCTCTGAGCTTCTTTTGAAGTAAATTATTGTCTGTGACAGAAAGAAACACCAGCATATTTCTTTTTATTTAATTATGAGGTTCTGGATGGTTTCTGTAAATTCAACAGATGGGAACGTCATTATTTTTATTTCATTCTTTGTTATTTCACTACAGATGTTGCCATATTTTTTCTTCTGTTTGCTATGTTTTTATGATCTGCCTTTCAAATTTACAGATACCATCTACAGTGGAGGTTAGAAAAATGCTCAACTCTCATTCTCTCCCAGCTTTGCCAGTAAGATCAGATGTGTGGCCATGTGAGAACAAGGAGATCCAGACCAAAACTCTTAACGTGGCACTCAAGGCCCTCCACACAATAAAGCCTTGCTTACCCTGTAGCCTCAGTGTCCACTGCTATGCCCATATCTTGTTATCCAAATCCAATCAAAATACTGGGCTTGCCTGAATGCATCATGCTCACACATGTATCTGTGATTCTGTCTCTGCTCTTTCTTTTGCCTGTCAGGCCCTTATGCCACCTCTGAACTGATTTTCAAGATTGTACAGCTACTTTCCTTACCCACGTATGCCTTTGAATTATACTATTTTTTATGCCTCTACTAGAAGGGAAATATATAACTTGCCTTTTCCTACTCTATTATAATAACAATGATTCATTGAGTAGTTTTACTGTACAAGCACTGTCCTAATGACTTTTTGCATATTATGTTATTTAAATGATCTATCACAAATCTCTGAAATTGCTATTAATACTCTCCTGCCCCCTTTTATAGATGAGGAAACTGGGCACTGACAGTTTAACTGCCTAGGTTATAGTTAGTAAATGATAGCCCATATTTAAAGTCAGTTCTGTGTGCTTTGAAGTAAAGGCTCTCACCACTGCAATATACAGCCTGAAATCAGTGAATTAAGAAAGGGGAGGTTCAGTGTCCAATGCATTCCTGTATAGCAGTTGCTGTCCCCATGTGTGGTGTTGGTAGGCGCTCCGTTGAGAAGGTGGAAAGGGTGATGCACACTGGGCAGTGTCTCTCTGTATCTTTGGAACGTCAGTGGACTTTCAATTCATAAATATCAGGTATTAAGAAAATGAGGTTCTATGAGCTTCTGGCATATATCTAAAAATAATAAAATTTAAATTGATGTATCATTCATCTGTGCTTACATATACTAACTCAATTCTCACAATACTTCTTTGTGGTAGGTACCATTATGTCCCCAGTTTTACAAATATGGATTTTATTTTTTTTGAGACGGGCTCTTGCTGTGTTACCCAGACTGGAGTGCAGTGGTGTGATCTTGGCTTACTGCCACCCCTGCCTCCCAGGTTCAAGTGATTCTCTTGCCTCAACCTCCCGATTAACTAGGATTACAGGTATGCACTACCATGCCTAGCTAATTTTTGTATTTCTAGTAGAGACAGGGTTTCACCATGTTGGCCAGGTTGGTCTTGAACTCCTGACATTAGGTGATCCACCTGCTTCAGCCTCCCAAATTGCTAAGATTACAGGTGTGAGCCACGATGCCCAGCTCAAATATGGATTATTAAGTCATAGAGAGTTGATATCAGAGGTCACATAGCCAATAAGTGACTGAGCTAGGATTGGAGCAGGTGGACTCCAGAGCCTATGCTGTCAACCACTGTGCATACAGTGTCTTGTAAACAGTCCTCTCACCTTCCTGAACTTCCCAGTCAAGGGTTCAAGGAAGCTGTCTGACCATTCTTCCACCCTTAACTAAGAACATTAGGGCATACACAATGATTTGTTTGCTATTCTCTGGAAACTCTTATTGGGAAGGAAGAGAATGATGATCCTATAAATAACAAATAAAAAACAAATAAAAAGTTTGGGTCTAGAGTTAGAGCTGAGGGAACTGAGACTATTTTTTTCTTATCTATGAAATTAAGAATGAGGATAATAACATTACATTTCTGGATCCTTTTCCAGTCTGTGAATATATATGCCCTTGGGTTGTAGTATTTCTCCCTTGTCTCATGGGGCTATTATATCTTGTTGGTCTCTTTTGATTGATTAGAAAGTTCCTTGTACATAATTCCCTCTAATCAGTTGCTTTTAGTAGGTAGTAATGAGTTATGGTTGAATTTGATAATAGCAGAAGATAAAACAACAGCTTTCATGTATTGAAATCCTATTAAGTGCTACATGATTGACATATATTTTCTCATTTAATAGTAATCCTTTAAATTTTAATCAAATTCATCATAAATGCAACAAAAACTGCTAAAATGACCAATTTCATAGCCCTGACTCCTGAATTTGTCCCATTTTCCAACAAATGTTTATCAGGTGGTTATAAAATGCTAGGCCCTGTCCTAAGCACTGAAGGTGCAATAAATAAACAATGATACAAACAAACAGACATAAGTTTTGGATTAGTGGAACTTATAGTCCAGGGTCTTGGAGTGCTGAATAAGTCTCACCCCCCCTTAGGAATCCCTCTACCTCATCTACTTCCAAATTTTAGTTATACTCCATAATCCCTTGAGAAGGGTGATGAAGGAGATTTAGAGTAGCTTCTACCCATCAATACTTTCATCTCTTGAACTATGTTGAAAGCAACAGGAAGGGCCCTTGATTAATTGCCTTGGGCCAACTGGAACAGTTTTGATTCATGCAAAAATTATTCATTTTAATGACATGTTGCTCTCTCTGGTCTTATATGCCTTATCAGTTGCAATCAGTACTTTCTGTGGGTCTCAGGAAGGCTCTGGTACAAGTTGAAATTTGGATGATAAAAGAGGATAAATTCCATTTATATCTTGATACGAACTTTGTTCTTAAGTGATAGTGACCTCTTTACAGGCTTGCACAGTTGTATCTCTTCCTAAATATATGTCTAAAAACATCTCCTCTGCTTATTGTTAAAATTAATACAGTTAATGTAATAACTATATTAATCTGTGTAGCCATTACTGTTACAAAACCCTTTATCATTCATTGTATTTTTTGAGTCTCACAATAATACTTTGAGGTGAGTATTAAAATCTCCCTTTTACATGATGAGGTATCCTAAGAGACACTGGGACATGTCTGATTTCGTCAATAGGTAAGAACAATTCCATACTTGTTATACCAGATAGTATTCCCATCTCCAAGACAGATTTCAGCCCATTCTTTTGCTGGTTTGTGTATATGTGTGTGTATGTGTACATGTGGATACAAATGCTTGTGTGTGAAAAAGAGAAAGGAGAGAGAAAGGGAGAGGGAGACCTAGGAAGGAAGAAAACAAATTCCATTTCATCTGATTTTCCAGATCTGACTTTAGACGTCAGACCCCTTTGATTACAGGGAAAGTTTTCGGTTTGTCTGGACTGAAGACAAGAGCACAACCATGAAAAAGAACCAATTGCTACAGATGACTAGGCAGAGAAAATGTTCAGTGTTGCTAGGATACCAGGTCTGCTGTCAGGCTCAGGAATGAGAGCATGTCGGATGGAGGGCACTGGGCTGGAATTTGTGTTTGACATAAACCATTGAATCATGCATGCCAGTAGGATTAAGTCAGAATCAACTGAAGCTAAAAACAGTTAGGAAAGTTTTTCTACCTCTTTTTTGTTTTTCCTTTTTTTTCTTTTCAGATGCAAATGCCTGATGAAAGACTCAGCAGTAGATATGCAATGTTTAAAAAATTTTTAGTAATACCCTGATGCAGATGGTACTATGTTGTAAATTCTTTCCTACAAAACACTAAGCCAGAGGAGTTTTAACTTGCTTATCATCAGACTTACTTTGAGGTAGTCAAAATTATTGATAAAATGAATCATCATTACTGACTTAAAGTCTAGACATTTTACACTGTTTACAAGAGAAGGCAGTGGTGTGTCCTTACCTGGACTTGGAAGAACTCATTAGTAATCTCTGTTTCCACCAAGCAGCCATGTGGGTGTGAACATGTCATCTTTCTTCAGGAATTTCCTTTTTCTCAGATGAATGAGGCTTGAAGTGTGGGTTATAATACCTTATAAAATATTCAGCTTTATTTAGTTCGGGGGCCACAGACAAATGTCAACAACCCAGATCTGCTTATATTAATTCTAAAGTACATGAATGCTAAGATCACAAGGTAGACGTAGGGAGGTGAATACGTGTATGAGTGAGCAGACATTCTCACTTTGCTGCAACTATAGTAATAGCTGCCTCATCTTTCCATGATTAAGGTAGCACTGCACTGTACTGAAGAATTGCCCAGTGTTCCATTTCCTACAGCCAGAAAAGAACTTCAGGGAATATTCTGGCTTTTGATAGTTTATGGTCAAACACATTCTCTTTCTTGTCAAGATTCTAGGAAGCAGGGAGCACTTGGCCCTCAAAATGCAGAGTGTGCTCCTGCCAAAGCCATAAAGACCTCAAAATAAGGATACTTGTCTTTAATTCTTTCTTTCTTTCTTTCTTTCTTTCTTTCTTTCTTTCTTTCTTTCTTTCTTTCTTTCTTTCTTTCTTTCTTTCTTCTTTCTTTCTTTCTGTGTGTGCACATGCACATGTGTGTTTGGTGTTTTCTTATTTTTCATATCTTAATATGGCTGGAAATCACCACTGCTGACATTGAAGGTTCAGCCCAGGAAGAGACAAACCCAAATCTGTCCAAGATATATGAACTGATAGATGAAATGAAATCTGCCCCCAATTCAGGTCTAATACCTTGCAGAATGACCATTTGTGTTACTACGAGGAGTACCAGACAAAGACATGCTCACATTTCCCTGGAGGATTTTTCTGAAAGATAGTTGATACATCTGCCAGAAAAAATGTTTTAGTTTTAGGAAGTTTAACTGTACATTTATAAAGTAAAAATTCAATCACAATATTCCTCTAAAAAAAATCTGTAATGAATTCTCTGTAGGATACAGAGTATGACTGTCCTCATCTGAAATTCAAGGCTTTCAGTATCTAACCTGACCTATCTTTCAGCCTGTTCTCCCACTAATCCTTTTCAGGTACCCTAATACATACCAGTAATGTCTCTTTCACTTCTCTCTTTCTTGATGTTTCTTTCTCTTAATCTCCATATGTCCAAATCCTACCCTTTTTTCAAGGTACTTCTACAATGCCCAGTATTTCAGGAAGCTTTCTCTAACCCCTAACAGTTTACCAGGAAGCTTACCCTTCTCAGACATTCCATGAGATTTTATGTGTACCTGCTTGGTGCACTTATTCCTTCCTTCCTTCCTTCCTTCCTTCCTTCCTTCCTTCCTTCCTTCCTTCCTTCCTTCCTCCCTCCCTCCCTCCCTCCCTTCCTCCTTCCTTCCCTCCCTCTCTGCTTCCTTCCTTCCTTTTCTTTCTTTTCTTTTCTTCTCTTTCTCCCTCCCTCCTTTCTTTCTTCCCTTCCCTCCTTTCCTTCCTTTCTCTCTCTCTTTTTCTTTTCTTTCTTTTTTTTTTTTGATAGAGTTTTCTCTTATTTCCCAGGCTGGAGTGTAATGGTGTGATACTGGCTCACTACAACCTTTGCCTCTTTGGTTCAAGTGGCTCTCTGCCTCAGCCTCCTGAGTAGCTGGGATCACATGGGACTAATGTTTTGGTATTTTTTAGTAGAGATAGGGTTTCACCATGTTGGACAGGGTGGTCTCAAACTCCTGACCTCAGGTGATTCATCAGCCTCAGCCTCCCAAAGTGGTAGAATTACAGGCGTGAGCCACTGTGCTCGGCTGCACTTCCTCTTTTCTACTTTGCATGATGGTTATTCGTTTCATATCCTAGTCTTTTCTTCACTACTAGGTTATGAACTCCTTGAGAACAGGATCTCTGTGACTAATGACTAATTAGTCTAAGTCTATGTTATAATTTTATATGTTATTATATATGTTATAATTTTAAAGGTATAATTTCACACTGAAAGCTTCATTGTAAAAAATATATATATATCTCCTAATTTATGATAACACAATGTAATTCCTATATTTATTACAGACCCAATCCCATCTCACTATAACCAGAGGAGAAAATAACATATAATATAACCTCTGTATTAGTCATAGCATCACTCTCATTGCATGCTAAAAAGTGAGAGTGGAGTAGATGAATGATAGCTGAGGGACGTGCTGTCTGTCAGATGTTCTTCAGGGTGGACTGAGAGCAGCATAGTGCAAAGTTAGAGAGCAAATCCCCTCTGACTAAGAGGAGAGGTTTCAAAAGGAAGTAATCATAGACTGCAATGTACGCATTGACCATGTATTTGATTATCTGTGTGTATTTTCTTCTCTAGTGCTTTCAGAGCTTTCCTTTCTTTATTTTTATAATCTATTAAAGAGAACTTAGAGTATGCATAGGAAGTGAAAGAAAAGACATAAAGCAAATTGTTGAAAATCGAAAGATAGATTGGTTAAGAAGATGTTAGATTTACATTGAGTTGTACACGCACCCCTCCCTCTCTTTTTACTTTTTTCCCCTCTGGTTATAGTGAGATGGGATTGGGTCTGTAATAAATATAGGAATTACATTGTGTTATCATAAATTATGATATATATATATATATATATATATATATATTTTTTTTTTTACAATGAAGCTTTCAGTGTGAAATTATACCTTTAAAATTATAAAATTTTATTTTATTTATTTTGAGACAGAGTCTCACCCTGTCACTCAGGCTGGAGTACAGTGGTGTGATCTTGGCTTACTGCAACCTTTGCCTCCTGGGTTCAAGCGATTCTCCTGCCTCAGCCTCTGAAGTAGCTGGGATTATAGGTGTGCACCACTGTGCCTGGCTAATTTTCTGTATTTTTAGTAGAGACCAGGTTTCATCATGTTGATCAGGCTGGTCTTGAACTCCTGACTTCAAGTGATCCACCTGCCTTGGCCTCCCAAAATGCTGGGATTACAGACATGAGCCACCGTGCCTGGTCACGAATCATACTGTTAAATTTAAATTCATAGATTTAAATTCACAATTATTGGAATAAATAGGATCTTAAGATTAAATTATCTAATCACACTTTACTAATTCAGAAACTGAAACATCACAAGATCAAATAATTTAGAGTCATAGAGCTTTCCCATGAAGACTCAAAGGTAAAATAATTGTCCTAACCTATAGTTTAAGTGTCCTGTCTTTTACTGATGCAAGAGTATTTCTTAATATGATGACAAATGATTTCCCACATGATGTGCTTCAATAGCTGGTCCTTCCTCAAAAAAGTGAACTGTCTCCAAAAGCACTCTTTGTTAAGTTTTGTTTATCACTTTAAAAAATCAGGCAATGTTTGTACACCTGCAGACATTATTCACCAGTCTTATTTGTAGCTTGTTTGAGGTAATGCCTTGGTATAAAAAGAACAAAAGTCCTGGGTTGCTCTTGAACCATTTCCATTATTGCAAGCATCTCTTCCTTTAAAAGCATACATTTATCGGGCATATATATACACCACTGGCTTTGAAATGAAACTCGATTTGCCATAACTGAGCCTTAGAAATTCTGGCTCTACTGTTTACACTTGTCCAGTGTTCCTTGACCACACTGCAGTTTCTGGACACACTGCTGTCAGTGACCTTCAGTCGTGCCCACCAGAGCTGCTATGGTCGCCACAGTTCCCAGGCCAAATGACAGGTTGCACTCTAGGCCTTGGTGGTTAAGGATCCTCTTACCATCTACGCTCAGATATGCCTGTAACTGATTAGCTCAGAATTGCCTGGAAGTTGAAAACAAGCAGATTGTTTATGGTTCATTTTGAGGAAGAGGGCTTTTATCAGAGTTGCACAGCACTGGAATGATACTCAAGCCATCGCCAAACTGAAGAAATGGGATGAGAGGCTGGAGTAAATGACCTGTGGATTTCCTGCCAGCATTGCTTTGAATCCAAAAAATAACAGGCTGGAGTTACTTGTAATATTTTTAGTAGAAGTATAACACACACAGAAAAGTACCTAGATTATAAATCACAAAGTGAGCATCCATTTAATGAAGACTCTTTAAAATTCCAAATTAGATGTATCTGTTCTTTACTGCCAAATTCTGATAATAAATATTTTCACCACATTGGTGACAAACTACGGTTTATATTACCTCTATTTATATCATGTGACTTTGTTTTTGTGATATTTAAAGTGATATGAATGCAGTTAAAATGGTTCAGGAGATAGTAATTTGGATATTATATTGTTAGAATAGTGGTTTAAGAATGATATTTACTTTTTCTGGAATAATAAATGTTCATTGTAGATAATTTGCAAAATATAGAGAAGCAAAGTAGAGATGATAAATCTCAGAAATATTCAATATTCAACATCATCATCCAGAACTAACCATTGATAACATTTTTGAGTGTAACATTTGAAATGCATATATGCCACAGGTACATATAAATTTAAACGTAATTTGAATTATATTGTTCATGTTTAGTTACTTGATTAAAAATATATAAAATGATACCTATAAAATTTTTAAATAACTGTGATATAACTTATATGAACATGTTGGCATCTATTTAATAAATACTGATTTATTTGTTTATAGTTTTGCACTAATAAATATTGCCTGATGCTCACTATTGTATCTAAATATTAGTTTCTTATAATTTTTAATTACATTCTTAGAAGTAGAATTGCTGGATTAAATAGCAAACACACTTTAATATATTTGGTCTATATTGTCAAATCATCCTTTAGAAAGTTGATACCACTTAATACTCTCAGCAGCAGTCGACGAGATTCTCTGATTCCTAGAGCCACTCTAAATTATACTTTAAATAAAAGAGACTTAAAATGTGATGGATTAAAACCTCATCTTATCTTAATATGCATTTTTAATATCAATATAAAAATTTGTAAATGTGTTCTTGCTCATTGTTCATGCCCTTTGTCCATTTTATTGAAGCGTTTTTCTCATTGCTGTATTAGATTTGTTTTATAGATAGGTGTACATGTACTCTTCCCAGCTCATCATTGTTCTTTCAACTGTTCATCACCTATACTCAGAGCTGAGATCAACAGACATACCAGAACAGAATCCTAGATCAAAAAAAAAAAAAATGTCCTTTCTCAAATGACTGTTTTAACATTTGTGACTTTTTCTCTTTGATTTCAATATGTATGTGCCTAGGAAGACCCATGAATAAGTTGGTGACTATGATCTTTACTTGAATGGAAAGGAGTAAAACAGCATAATCATGCTTTTAAACTTTTTATTGGAATAATTTGGAACAAAATTAATTGTCTTATTTTTAATTCTAATGCAATTTCTAGTGGCTATTAACAAATATTTGTTCATTGATTAATGTAATTCAGGATTAGTATAGATGCTGATTGGATTTACATGTTCCTAAAACTACAAGTAGATTTAACTCATTTGCCAGGAAATAACTTACTGAATATTTTAAGTTTTAATTCAATGTTTATTCTAGGTGATGGATTCTCTTTAGGGACTGGCATTGAAAAGTCTATTTATTGTGGCTTGTAATAAGAGATTTCAAAATTAATGTAGGCCCTTTGAAGGGTATTTACTTCAACATTTACCTAGCAAATATTTGGATACTATCTCAGTGCCTGAAACAAACCATAATAGCTAAAGTCAATGTCACGGGGATTTGCTGAGTTTATCTGTTTCAGTGCAATTATGTCATCCTGTAATGTGTTGGTATTTACTGAGGAAATTAGATACTTCAGATTTGATGGATATCTTAGAAGCCAGTGGAAAAATGGTTTTATAATTCAAAATAAAAGCCAAAATTGTTTTACTCATTAAAATTGTTCTAATAAATTGTTTTTTTGTGATTTAATTCTGCTTTTAAGTCATTTAGAAAGACTATGTGCAGCCTACATGTAATATGATTATGATGTTCTGGTCGGGTCAGCTAAAAGAACAACATTTTTTCTCAATTAACAGGAGTTAATGAAGTGAGAGCAATGCATAAGCGTGAAAATTGAAGCTGTAGCAAGGGTCTGGAATTTGAGGCAAGTTTGAGGTAATGGAAATTCCCATTTCAGGCAGATGATGTGTTGTTTAACTAAATACAGCTTTTTTGAGAATACTGTCTGTTAATATGGATTGTTAGTAATAAGGATTTTAGTGTGAGAAGGGGGATTGGCTACATAAAGATAATCAAGATTTGTTGTCTTGTAAGTTGCTGCCTCTTTGATGTACCTGTGACCCCTCCCTCCTTGGACAGTATGCTCTTGATTACAGCACTACTTTATAATGCTTGGAAAGGTGAGAAAGCTACATGGCTACATGTCCCTGGATACCCATATGAAGGACACTTCCACATTTTTATGACTTCAGGAACTTATCCTATGACTCAGTTACTCCAAATGCAAGGCAAGAAAGTTGAACCTGATGCTTACTAGAACCCCTTCCACATCTTTCTATGCACTATGACTTCTAAGAAAGCAAGATAGATAAGATGAGGATAATCCTATCCTCCCACCGCCAATTCCTCCAATGCACTTACCCAGAATCTGCTTCTCTTTCTCTCTCAACAGTAACAATAATAAATCTCTATGGAAGATCAATACAAGCTCAACATTTCTGACTAGATCCCTGGATCCGACCTGTTTCTTGTAGCCTTCATAAGGACTTCATGCTTGGAATTATTTTTTCTTTCTGTTTCCCTGTGTCATCAGCTCATCCATAACCACCATGTGATTGCCACCAGCACAGCCTTAATGCACCCATCTTAAAACAAGTAAACCACTTTCACCTTATTTCTCTGTTATCATAACTTAAAAAAAAAAATGTCTCCACTTGCTGGCTTTACCTGCCTGCAGGATTTACCTCCAATTTTCTCCACAATCAACGCTAATTGAATTTCCGTCTGCACCACTGCTCTGAAATGTCACTCATAAATGCTTCCAGTTGTCTACCCCTTGCTAGAGTCAGTGGTCCATTATCAGCCGTCCGCTTTCTTGGCCTCTTAGCAGTATTTCGCTTTCATAATCTTGCATCTTGGAACCCTTTCTTCTCTGGACATTTTTCCCAACCTTGCTAGAAGGTTCCCGACCTTCTTCTATTTAACTGGACATTTTCTCTCTATTTATTTGTTGGTTCTTCTACTGATCCTCTGAAAGTTGGTGTGCTTCAGCATCTTGGTTGCTGAGGAGATGAGTAGAATTTTAACCCAGAGAGATGGAGAAAAGGAGGACTGGGAAAAGAAGGAAAGGTAAACATGCTATGAATTTTACAGAGAAATTTTATTTGTCTGGAGGGGACATGAGGAGATTTTTTTTTGTGGGAGAAGTTTAAAACAGCCCATCAAATATAAAAGATTTCCTCTGAGACTAGGAAAAGATTTCTAGGGACTGTGAACCTTCAATTTTTACTAGTCCTGATATCAATGAAATGTCAAAAGATGCCTACTTAATGAGGTTGGTAAGTTAACTAGGCCTCATCTTGAAGGTAGTAATATCATTTTATTAGAAACTCAAATCTTAGCAATGTCTCAGTAGAGAAGACTGCATCATGACAGACTTTTTTTTTGGCATAGTTTATTCAGAAGACACTCTGGAGCTGAACTTATGGATGTTTAATCCTTAATTACCTAAATATTTATTGAACTTTACCATGTGAAATGCATGGATAGGTGAGAGTATCTTGAATTACTATACTAGAAAATAGAATTTTTGTTAGAATGAACTAAGGTACCTCCTATGAAAATACTGACCTCGCTCATAACATTTTTTCCATGGTTTTTCAGTATATCGCTGAACATAGGATGGTATCTATAGCAAAACTTTAGTTGGTTATAATAGGAGACTAAATGTGATTGTTCTTTTTTGTATTTGCAATTTTTTGTAAAAGTCTTATAAATTATACATTGGTTTGAATTTATTGGGTGCAAAAGCATTTGTATGTAGGGAAGCTGAAAATTATTGCCAAAGAAGAAAACACATTACGTAGATCAGCAAATAGCTGCCATTCTACCGAGAAAAATCGGTGACTCTTTGAAGTGATAAGTCTTTTCACTCAGAAAATCGCAACTTCAGCTTCGATGAAACAGCTCTGTCTACTCATCCATCTTCATCCAGGAATGAACTGACCAAGCAGTAGTTTTTCAAAGAAAACAAATCTCTTACATAGACTTACTCTATGAGTTTTTACTAGCTCCTTAGTAACTGTTCAGTTGTGTTATCACTAAGGATTTAGAGTAAGCCTAATTTACCAAATCCAGCATTTTTCTTTTCTTTTCTTTCTTTCTTTTTTTTTGGGGGGGGGGTGGTGGACAGAGTTTTGCTCTTGTTGCCAAGGTTGCAGTGGTGTGATCTTGGCTCACCACAACCTCTGCCTTCTGGGTTCAAGCAATTCTTCTATCTTGGCCTCTGGAGTAGCTGGGATTACAGGCATGAGCCACCATTCCTGGCTAATTTTGTATTTTTAGTAGAGATAGGGTTTTTCCATGTTGGTTAGGCTGGTCTCAAACTCCTGACCTCAGGTGATCCATCTGTGTTGGCCTCCCAAAGTGCTGGGATTACATGTGTGAGCCACTGTGCTTGGCCCCAAATCTAGCATTTTTAACACCCAGCAACTTTTGTGGAAGACAAAGGGTGTGAGGTAACTTCCCACCACATCTGTATGTGTCCGGGGGCCTGAGTACATGCTCTTGTGACCAGACTGCCTGGCCACTTAGGAAGTGGCTGTCAAGGTTAAGGTATCTGGAATCTAGTAATATTTCAGAGAATGGGACAAGGTAGATTTCCTAGCCTTCTTTTCAGTACTTGTGACTTAGCTATTTGATTTTTGTTTTAATTATTGTTGAAATTTAACCAGATTGATTTTCTTTTGAAGGTCCTTTCAAATGTTTGGTAACAATGTACTCTTTTTCAATGTTTTGAGAAAATTATTTATAAGTGCTTTATAAGATTTTTCTTAGAAAGGTTTTACATGCAATGTAATTTAGACATAAGATCGTGCTGTCCCATTCATCTTAACCTTTCTTGATTTGAGAAGAAATTGTGTAACACTTTAAGCATGAGTTTGACTTAAAATTCAAATATGTATTTTTTTTGTTATTATATGAAAAGTCTAACTCATGCTATTTGTGGATGAAGCCTAATTTTTATATTTAAACAGCTATAACTGTGTATATTTTTTTCTTAAGTCTTCTTCTCAAATTCATTTTCAGCTTAAATATTGAGATGCACATAACTTGTAGTTGGATTTATTACACAAATAATAAAATACAGTATTTCATCTTTTTATTGGATTCAGATATGAATAATTTTTATATACTTAAGAGTATAGAAACTATGCTTTCCCCAAGAAAGCTTTTATAAATAATTTTAAAATATTTTAACAGACACTTAAGCAGAGAAGAAGAATCAAAGATATATTCTTTGTAGGTAAGTGTGCCAGCACCATATGTAAACTAATGCCAGAGAGTGACACAGAATCACTAGGTACCCGAAAGAAAAATTCCAGAGAAATTGAGATAACATAGAATGGTAGCATTTGTCTAAGAATTTGTCATAGGGAGTTTTTGAGTTTTTGTTTTATTTTTATTTTATATTTTTTAGTTTTATTTTAAATTCTTTGTTTTATTTTGTCTTGGGTATATGAGGGAAATAATTAGTAAAAGGGGTATGGCGGTCACACAAGGATTTGTCTCTTTGTTTCTATGGAAGAAACTTGGAGCTCAAGTTCCTAGGTACAGAAAGACTACCTGATAATTCATATTCCTCCGACTTCCTCCTTCCCCTTTCTCTTTCTTCACTTTTTATTTAGTAAATATTTCTTGAATGCCTTTCATCTGAAAGATGGATTAGACTCAAATCATGTCTGCAAAAAGTTATGAATCTGATAGCAGAGGCACCTACAAAAATACACAAATAATAGGTAAACATAAGAATAGAGCTGAGTGTGATGGCTCACACCTGTAATCCCAGCACTTTGGGAGGCCAAGGCAGGAGGATTGCTTGAGCCCAAGAGTTTTTAAGTCCAGCCTGGACAACATAACAAGACCCCATCTCTACAAAATAAAAATATTTAAAGAATGAACTATTTGTGAATATAGTGGAGAGAATTATTGTTCATCCAGCAACTGTCAAAGGCTTTACCCAGGAAGTGACATTTGAGTTGTATCTGGAAAGATGGAAGGAGAAAGCATTCTAGGCAGGAGGAACAGCATGAGCAAAAGCACAGATGAGAGGCTCTGAGTTTTTCAGGGAGCCATGAATAGGCAGGTCTAGAGCTCCTGGTTGGAGTCAGATTGCTGACGAATGACATATTAAGAAATTTGGACTATAGATAGTAAGTCCCAAATTATTTTAAGTAGAGGGATTTCACTTTCAGATTTGTTTTATAAACATTTTAATGTTGCATTCTTTTTTTAAAAAAATTTATTTCCATATGTTCTTGGGGAACAGGTGGTATTTGGTTACATGGATAAGTTCTTTAGTGGTGATTTGTGAGATTTTGGTCCACCCATCACCTGAGCAGTATACACTGAACCCAATTTTATCCCTTACCCACTTCCCATCCTTTCTCCCGAGTCCCCAAACCTTATTGTGTCATTTTTTTTCCTTTTTAGCTTAGTAAGATTTATTTCAGACTTCTCACCTCAAAAACTGTTAACAGAATAAATTTTTGTTGTTTCAAGCCACTGTGTGATAGTTTTTTACTGCAGCAAATGAAAAGTAATACAGGCCCTAAGATTTCCTATTGGTATACACACCCTGCATAACCCCTGGGACTGTGAGCATGATTGATTTTATTTCTGTGACTAAGTTATGTCTTATGGCACAGTTGACTTTAGGAAGGGAAGATTATCTGAGTGGGGTTTATCTAATTACATGATCTGTTCCAAAGCAGATTTTCTCAGGCAGGTCACAATAGGGAAGCAAGAGAGATACAAAGCATTAGAGGCCTTCAACTACAGAGAAATTCTCTATTGTTGGCTTGAAGATAGAGGTCATTTTGCAAGGAATATGGTGGCATCTAGAAGGTGAGAATGGCCCCTGGCTGACAGCTAACAAACATAAAACCCTGTTCCACAGATGCGAAGTATTGAACTTCGCCAAAAAGAAAATGTGCTTGGAAGAAAATTTTCCCCAAGGCCTCCAGACAAGAACTCAACCCAGCTAATGCCTTGATATCAGCCCTGTGACACTCCAAGTAGAGAATCCAGCCATGTCAAGCCAGATTTCTGGCTTTGGAAAATGTGAGATAATAAATTTGTGTTGCTTTAAGCCACTATATTTGTGCTAATTTGGTAAGCAGCAATTGGAAACTTATACGCTATACACGACACTGCTATTTGACAATTAGGTGTCATTTGGTCTGATGGTTCAGATAACACCCCATTTATAACGGGCAACTCAGATAGCAGGGGCACTTGGTATTCCATAGTCAAGTAGTCTCAAAAGAAACACAGTTACATGTCAAAAGAAAACTTAGAAGAAAAAATTACTTTCACGGCTTAATGCCAAACACTTAGGGGTTTCTACTTGACTTTCCTACTGGCACTTGCCACAGGCTTCAAAGGACTTCAGGATCTTTTAGTACATATATATGTATGTATTTTTCTTTTTATATATAAAATATATTTATATATATAAATATAAATTATATACATATACTTTAAGTTCTGGGGCACATGTGCAGAATATGCAGGTTTTTTACATAGGTATACACATGCCATGGTGGTTTGCTGCATCCATCACCCTGTCATCTACATTAGATATTTCTCCTAATGCTATCCCTTCCCTACCTCCCACAACCCTGACAGGCCCCGGCTGTGTGATGTTCCCCTCCCTGGGTCCATGTGTTCTGATTGTTTAACTCCCACTTATGAATGATAACATGCGGTGGTTTTCTGTTCTTGTGTTAGTTGGCTGAGAATGATGGTTTCCAGCCTCATCCATGTCCTTACAAAGGACATGAAGTCATCCTTCTTTATGAATGCATAGTATTCCATGATGTATATGTGCCACATTTTCTTTATTCAGTTTATCATCAATGGGTATTTTGGTTGTTTCCAAATGTTTTCTACTGTAAAAAGTGCCACAGTAAACATGCATGTGCATGTGTCTTTATAACAGAACGATTTATACTCCTTTAGGTATATACCCAGTAATGGGATTGTTGGGTCAAATGGTAGTTCTGGTTCTAGATCCTTGAGGAATCACTACACTGTATTCCACAATGGTTGGACTAATTTACACTTCCACCAACAGTGTAAGAGCATTCCTATTTCCCCACATCCTCTCCAGCATTTGCTGTCTTTGGACTTTTTAATGATCGCCATTCTAACTGATGTGAGATAGTATCTTGTTGTGGTTTTGATTTGCATTTCTCTGATGACAAATAATGATGTGCTTTTTTTCATATGCTTGTTGGCTGCATAAATGTCCCTTTGAGAAGTTCATATCCTTCACTCACTTTTTGATGAAGTTATTTGTTTTTGTCTTGTAAGTTTGTTTAAGCTCCTTGTAGATTCTGGATATTAGCCCTTTGTCAAATGGAGAGATTGCAAAAATTTTCTCCTGTTGTGTAGGTTGCCTGTTCACTCTGATGATAGTTTCTTTTGCTGTGCAGAAGCTCTTTAGTTTAATGAGATTCCTTTTGTCAATTTTGGCTTTTGTTGCCATTGCTTTTGGTGTTTTAGTCATGAAGTCTTTGCCCATGCCTAAGTCCTGAATGGTATTGCCTAGGGTTTCTTCTAGGGTTTTTTATGATTTTGGGTCTTATGGTTAAGGCTTTAATCCATCTGGAGTTAATTTTTCTATAAGGTATAAGGAAGGGGTCCAGTTTCAGTTTTCTGCATTTAGCTAGCCAGTTTTCCCAACACCATTTATTAAATAGGAAATCCTTTCTCCATTGCTTGTTTTTTTCAGGTTTGTCAAAGATCAGATGGTTATAGATATGTGTCATCATTTCTGAGGCCTATGTTCTGTTCCATTGATCTACATATCTTTTTTTGGTACCAGCACCATGCTGTTTTGATTGTAGCCTTGTAGTATAATTTGAAGTCAGGTAGCGTGGCACCTCCAGCTTTGTTCTTTTTGCTTACATAATCTTGGCTATGTGGGTTCTTTTTTGGTTCCACGTAAAATTTAAAGTAGTTTTTTTCCCCCAATTTTGTGAAAAAAGTCAATGGTAGCTTCATGGGAATAGCATTGAATCTATAAATGACTTTGGGCAGTATGGCCATTTTCATGACATTGATTCTTCCTAACCATGAGCATGGAATATTTTTCCATTTGTTTGTATGCTCTCTTATTTCTGTGAGGAGTGGTTTGTAGTTCTCCTTGAAGACGTCCTTCATATCCCTTGTAATTGTATTCCTAAGTATTTTATTCTTTATAGCTATTGTAAATGGGATTTCACTCATGATTTGATCCTCTGTTTGTCTTTTGTTGGTGTATAGGAATGCTTATGATTTTTGCACATTGATTTTGCATCCTAAGACTTTGCTGAAGTTGCTTATCAGCTTAAGGAGATTTTGGGCTAAAACAATGGGGTCTTCTAAATATACAATCATGCCGTCCACAAATAGAGACAAGTTGACTTTCTCTTTTCCTAATTAAATATTCTTTATTTCTTTCTCTTGTCAGATTGCCTTGGCCAGAACTTCCAATACTATTTTGAGTAAGAGTGGTGAGAGAGGGCATCCTTGTTTTGTGCCAGTTTTCAAAGGGAATGCTTCCAGTTTTTGCCCATTCAGTATGATATTGGTTGTGGGTTTGTCATAAATAGCTCTTATTATTTTCAGATAGGTTTCATCAATACCTAGTTTATTGAGAGTTTTTAGGATGAAGGGCTGTTAAATTTTGTTGAAGGCCTTCTCTGCATCTATTGAGATAATCATGTGGTTTTTGTCTTTGATTCTGTTTATGTGATGGATTATGTTTATTGATTTGCATATGTTGAACCAGCCTTGCATCCCAGGGATGCAGCTGACTTGATCGTGGTGAATAAAAGCTTTTTGATGTGCTGCTGGATTCAGTTTGTCAGTATTTTATTAGGGATTTTCACATCTATGTTAATCAGAGATATTGGCCTGAAATGCTCTTTTTTTTTTTTCTTTTTTTTTTTTTTTTCTTTTTTTGCTGTGTCTCTACCAGGTTTTGGTATCAGGATGACGTCGGCCTCATGAAGTGAGTTAGGGAGGATTCCCTCTTTTTGTATTGTTTGGAATAGTTTCAGAAGGAATGGAACCAATTCCTCTTTGTATGTCTGGTAGAATTTGGCTGTGAAACCACCTAGTCCTGGACTTTTTTGGATGGTAGGCTATTAATTGCTGCCTCCATTTCAGACATTGTTATTGGTCTATTCAGGGATTAGACTTCTTCCTGTTGTAGTCTTGGGAGGGCATAAGTGTTGAGGAATTTATCCATTTCCTCTATATTTTCTGGTTTATTTGTATAGAGGTGTTTATAGTATTCTCTGCTGGTAGTTTGTATTCCTGTGGGATTGATGGTGATATCCCCTTTATCATGTTTTTATTGCATCTATTTGATTCTTTTCTTTTTAGTCTGGCTATTGGTATATCTATTTTGTTGATCTTTTCTAAAAACCAGCTCCTGGAATTCACTAATTTTTTTTTGAAGGGATTTTGTGTCTCTATCTACTTCAGTTCTTCTCTGATCTTAGTTATTTCTTGTCTTCTGCTAGCTTTTGAATTTGCTGGCTCTTGCTTCTCTAGTTCTTTTAATTGTGATGTTAGGATGTCAATTTTGGATCTTTCCTGCTTTCTCTTATGGGTATTTAATGCTACAAATATCCGTCTACACATAGCTTTAAATGTGTTTCAGAAATTCTGGTATGTTGTGCCTTCATTCTCATTGGTTTAAAAGAGCATCTTTATTTCTGCCTTTATTTTGTTATTTATTCAGTAGTCATTCAGGAGCAAATTTTTCAGTTTCCATGTAGCTGTGTGTTTTTTTTATTGCAGTTTAGGTTTTGGGGTACATGTGCTGAACATGCAAGACAGTTGCCTAGGTACACACATGGCAGTGTGATTTGCTGCCTTCCTCCCCTTCACCCACATTTGGCATTTCTCCACAGGCTATCCCTCCCCAGCTCCCCACTGCTGCTGTCACTCCCCATTCCCCGCAATAGACCCCAGTGTGTAGTGCTCCCCTCCCTGTGTCCATGTGTTCTCATTGTTCATCACCCGCCTATGAGTGAGAATATGTGGTATTTCATTTTCTGTTCTTGTGTCAGTTTGCTGAGAATGATGTTCTCCAGATTCATCCATGTCCGTACAAAGGACACGAACTCATCATTTTTGATTGCTGCATAATATTCCATGGTGTATATGTGCCACATTTGCCCAGTCCAGTCTATCATCGATGGGCATTTGGGTTGGTTTCAGGTCTTTGCTATTATAAACAGTGCTGCAACGAACATTCGTGTGCTGTGTCCTTATAGTAGAACAATTTATGGTCCTTTGGATACATACCCAGTAATGGGATTGCTGGGTCAAATGGAAGTTCTATTTCTAGGTCCTTGAGGAATCGCCACACTGTCTTCCACAATGGTTGAACTAATTTACACTCCCACCAGCAGTGTAAAAGTGTTTCTTTTTCTCCACATCCTCTCCAGCATCTGTTGCCTCCAGATTTTTTAATGATCGTCATTCTAACTGGCGTGAGATGGTATCTCAATGTAGTTTTGATTTGCATCTCTCTAATGACCAGTGATGATGAGCATATTTTCATATGTTTCTTGGCCTCATATATGTCTTCTTTTGTAAAGTGTCTGTTCATATCCTTTGCCCATTTTTGAATGGGCTTGTTTGTTTTTTTCTTATAAATCTGTTTTAGTTCTTTGTAAATTCTGGATATCAGCCCTTTGTCAAATGGGTAAACTGCAAAAAATTGTTCCCATTCTGTTGGTTGCCGAATCACTCTAATGACTGTTCTTTTTGTTGTTGTTGTTGTTTTTTTTTTTTTTTTTTGCCATGCAGAAGCTGTGGAGTTTGATTAGGTTCCATTTGTCTACTTTGGCTTTTGTTGCCCATGCTGTTGGTGTTTTGGTCATGATGTCCTTGCCTACTCCGATGTCCTGAATGGTTTTGCCTATATTTTCTTCTAGGGTTTTTATGGTGCCAGGTCTTATGTTTAAGTCTTTAATCCATCTGGAGTTAATTTTGGTGTAAGGTGTCAGGAAGGGGTCCAGTTTCTGCTTTCTGCACATGGCTAGCCAGTTTTCCCAACACCATTTATTAAACAGGGAATCATTTCCCCATTGCTTGTTTTTGTCAGGTTTATTAAAGATTGTATGGTAGTAGATATGCTGTGTTGCCTCCAATGCCTCTGTTCTGTTTCATTGGTCTATAGCTCTGTTTTGGTACCAGTACCATGCTGTTTTGATTACTGTAGCCTTGTAGTATAGTTTGAAGTTCGGTAGTGTGATGCCTCCTGCTGTGTTCTTTTTGCTTAGAATTGACTTGGCTATGCGGGCTCTCTTTTGGTTCCATAGGAAGTTTAAGGTAGTTTTTTCCAGTTCTGTGAAGAAGGTCACTGGTAGCTTGATGGGTATAGTGTTGAGTCCGTACATTACTTTGGGCAGTATGGCCATTTTCACGATATTGATTCTTCCTAACCATGAACATGGAAGGTTTCTCCATCTGTTTGTGTCCTCTCTTATTTTGTTGAGCAATGGTTTGTAGTTCTCCTTGAAGAGGTCCTTTACGTTCCTTTTTAGTTGTGTTCCTAGGTATTTTATTCTCATTGTAGCAACTGTGAATGACAGTTCATTCTTGATTTGGCTCTCTTTCAGTCTGTTATTGGTGTATAGGAATGCTTGTGATTTTTGCACATTGATTTTGTATCCTGAGACTTTGCTGAAGTTGCTTACCAGTTTCAGGAGTTTTTGGGCTGAGACGATGGGGTCGTCTAGATATACTATCATGTCGTCTGCAAATAGAGACAATTTGGCTTCCTCCTTTCCTATTTGAATACCCTTTATTTCCTTTTCTTGCCTGATTACTCTGGCTAGAACATCCAGTATTATATTGAATAGGAGTAATGAGAGAGGGCATCCTTGTCTTGTGCCAGATTTCAATGGGAATGCTTCCAGGTTTTGCCCATTCAGGATGATATTGGCTGTTGGTTTGTCGTAAATACCTTTTATTATTTTGAGATATGTTCCATCAATACCAAGTTTATTGAGGGTTTTTAGCATAAAGGGCTGTTGAATTTTGTCAAAGGCTTTCTGCGTCAATTGAGATAATCATGTGGTTTTTGTTTTTGGTTCTATTTATGTGGTGAATTAGGTTTATAGGCTTGCATATGTTGAACCAGCCTTGCATCCTGGGATGAATCCTACTTGATCATGGTGGATAAGCTTTTTGATATGCTGTTGCAATTGGCTTGCCAGTATTTTATTGAAGATTTTTGCATCTATGTTCATCATGAATATTGTCCTGAAGTTTTATTTTCTTGTTGAGTCTCTGCCAGGTTTTCGTATCAGGATGATGTTGGTCTCATAAAATGATTTGGGAAGGATTCCCTCTTTTTGGATTATTTGGAATAGTTTCAGAGGGAATGGTAACAGTTCCTCTTTGTGTGTCTGGTAGAATTCAGCTGTGAACCCATCTGGACCTGGGCTTTTTTTATGTGGTAGGCTCTTAATTGCAGTCTCAACTTCACACCTCGTTATTGGTCTATTCATAGTTTTGGCTTCCTCCTGGTTTAGGCTTGAGAGGACACAGGTGTCCAGGAATTTATCCATGTCTTCCAGGTTTACTAGTTTATGTGCATAGAGATGTTTGTAATATTCTCTGATGATGGTTTGAATTTCTGTGGAATCTGTGGTGATTTCCCCTTTATTGTTTTTTATTGCATCTCTTTGGTTGTTCTCTCTTTTCTTTTTTATCAATCTGGCTAGTGGTTTGTCTATTTTGTTGATCTTTTCAAAAAACCAGCTCTTGGATTTATTGATTTTTTTGAAGGGTTTTTCGTGTCTCTATCTCCTTCAGTTCAGCTCTGATCTTAGTTATTTCTTGTCTTTTGCTAGGTTTTGAGTTTTTTTGATCTTGCTCCTCTAGCTCTTTCAATTTTGATAATAGAGTGTCAATTTTGGATCTCTCCACTCTTCTCATGTGGGCACTTATTGCTATATATTTTCCTCTAGAGGCTGCTTTAAATGTTTCCCAGAGATTCTGACATGTTGTGTCTTTGTTCTCATTGGTTTTGAAGAACTTTTTTATTTCTGCCTTCATTCCATTTTTTATCCAGTCAACATTCAAGAGCCAGTTGTTCAGTTTCCATGAAGCTCTGCTGTTCTGAGTTAGTTTCTGAATTCTGAGTTCTAACATGATTGCACTATGGTCTGACAGACTGTTATGATTTTAGTTGTTTTGCATTTGCTGAGGAGTGCTTTACTTCCAACTATGTGGTCAATTTTAGAGTAGGTATGATGTGGTGCTGAGAAGAATGTATATTCTGTGAATTTGGGGTGGAGAGTTCTGTAAATGTCTATCAGGTTTGCTTGTTTCAGGTCTAAGTTCAAGCCCTGGATATCCTTGTTAATTTTCTGTCTGGTTGATCTGTCTAATATTGACAGTGGAGTGTTAAAGTCTCCCAGTTTTATTGTGTGGGAGTCTAAGTCTCTTTGTAAGTCATTAAGAACTTGCCTTATATATCTGGGTGCTCCTGTATTGGGTCCATATATATTTAGGATCATTAACTCTTCTTGTTCTATCGATCCTTTTACCATTATGTAATGTCTTTCTTTGTCTATTTTGATCTTTGTTGGTTTAAAGTCTGTTTTATCAGAGATGAGAATTGCAACTCCTGCTTTTTTTTGCTCTCCATTTGCTTGGTAAATCTTCCTCCATCCCTTTATTTTGAGCCTTTGTGTATCCTTGCATGTGAGATGGGTTTTCTGGATACAGCCCACCGATGGGTTTTGGCTTTTTATCCAATTTGCCAGTCTGTGTCTTTTGATTGGTGCATTTAGCCCATTTACATTTAGGGTTAATATTCTTATGTGCGAATTTGATACTGCCATTTTGATGCTAGCTGGCTGTTTTGCCCGTTAGTTGATGTAGATTCTTCATTATGTTGATGCTCTTTAGCATTTGGTATGTTTTTGGAATGGCTGGTACTGGTTGTTCCTTTCTATGTGTAGTGCCTCTTTCAGGAGCTCTTGTAAAGCAGGCCTGGTGGTGACAAAATCTCTGAATACTTGCTTGTTTGCAAAGGATTTTATTTTTCCTTCACTTATGAAGCTCAGTTTGGCTGGATCTGAAATTCTGGGTTGAAAGTTCTTTTCTTTAAGGATGTTGAATATTGGCCCCCACTCTCTTCTGGCTTGTAGTGTTTCTTCCAAGAGATCTGCTGTGAGTCTGATGGGCTTCCCTTTGTGGGTGACCTGACCTTTCTCTCTGGCTGCCCTTAGTATTTGCTCCTTCATTTCAACCCTGGTGAATCTGATGATTATGTGCCTTGGGGTTGCTCTTATTGAGGAATATCTTTGTGGTGTTCTCTGTAATTCCTGGACTTGAATATTGGCCTGCCTTGCTAGGTGGGGGAAATTTTCCTGAAGAGTATTTTCCAGCTTGGATTCATTTTCTCCGTCACATTTAGGTACACCTATCAAACATAGATTAGGTCTCTTTACATAGTCCCACATTTCTTGGAGACTTTGTTCATTCCTTTTTGTGCTATTTTCTCTGATCTTGGTTTCTCATTTTATTTCATTGAGTTGATCTTCAACCTGTGATATCCTTTCTTCTGCTTGGTCAATTCAGCTGTTGAGACTTGTGCATGCTTTGCAGAGTTCTTGTGTTGTGTTTTTCAGCTCCATCAATTCACTCATATTCCTCTCTAAGTTGTCCATTCTTGTTATCATTTTCTCAAATCTTTTTTCAAGGTTCTTAGTTTCTTTGTATTGAGTTAGTATGTGTTCTTTTAGCTCATGGAAGTTTCTCATTACTCACCTTCTGAAGTGTGATTCTGTCATTTCATCACACTCATTCTCCTTCCAGCTTTGTTCCCTTGCTGGTAAGGGGTTGTGGTCCATTGTAGGAGATGAGGTGTTCCAGTTTCGGATGTTTTCCTCCTCTTTACACTGTTTTCTTTCCATCTTTGTGGATTTATCCACCTGTCGTCTGAGTAGTTGCTGCCTTTCTGATTGGGTCTCTGAGTGGATGTCCAGATTGTTAATGATGAAGTATTTCTGTTTCTTAGTTTTCCTTCTAACAGTCTAGCCCTTCTACTGTAGACTACTGAGGTTCACTCCAGGTCCTGCTTGCCTGGGGAACACCTGTAGCAGCTGCAGAACAGTGAGGGTTGCTACCAGTTTCCTCTTCAGCTATCTTTGTCCCAGAATGATGCCTGTCAAATGTCAGTTGGATCAGTCCTTTGTGAGATGACTCTTTGGATATATGGGGGTCAGGGAGCTGCTTGAGGAGACGGTGTGTACTTTATAGGAGCTCAAGTGCTGAGCTGTGAGCTCAGTTGTTCATTCAGGGCTGCTAGGCAGATACGTTTAAGTCTGCTGCAGCAGAACTCATAAAGCCCCTTTTTTTTCCTCAGGTGCTCTGTCCCAGGGAGTTAGGGCTTTATTTATGAGTATCCGTTGCACTGTCCCACCCAGCAAGGAGGCAGTCTAGTCACTGCCTGCTTGCAGAGGCTATGCTGAGCTGCTCTGGGCTCCACCCTGCTGCCTTGGGCTCTGCCCTGTTGCCGTTGGCTCTACCCTGCTGTCATGGGCTCTGCCCTGCTGCTGTGGGCTCCATCCTGCTGCTGTGTGTAATTCCTTGTAGTCCTATTTATTTGGGTGTGGTTAGCACTGCCGTGGGCATTGTGGCCTGCCTCTGTAATGGCGGACTCTCTCTGTTATAGTGGGTTGCCTTGGCAATGGCAGGCTGTGTCAGCAATGGCAGAGTACCTTTGTAGGGGTGGAGTGCTTTGGTAATGGTGGACACCCCTCCCCCACCGAGCTGCACTGTCCTGGGTTCAGCTGTGTTTGCTGTGAAACTCTCAAACCTGAGCATTTCGAATGGCTGTTTTGTTTGTTTTTGTGGGGGTGGGACCTGCCGAGCCTGATCACCTGGCTCCCTGCCTCTGAGCCCGTTTTTTTTTTAAGTTGAATGGTTGACTCTCTCCCGGGTGTTCCAGTCGCCTGCTGAAAGGGAACCAGGATCTGTGTGATTTCCCATGCAGTGACCCACTGCGCCGGCTGAAACAACGTCAGTGCCCGGGACTCTCCTGGCCTGGCTTACTGTTTAAGTCCTGTTTAATCAGATGAATGTGCTAATCTGCCTTCCCAAATCTCAAATTGCCAGTTTAACAGGGCCACCAGACCAGTGTATTTTGTATGGAGTGCCGCTGCACTGTGGCACTGACCCAAACAGCCGCGCCAGCTGAAAAGCCGTGCCGGCGGCCCATGGGGCTCCTACACCTGGGAGTCTCCTGGTCTGTGGACAATAAAGAACTGTCTGGAAATGTGGCGTCCACTCACTCTCTGCACTTACAATTTGGTATGTTGTGGCAGTGGCTGGTACCAGTTTTTCCTTTCCTTGTTTAGTGCTTCTTTCAGGTGCTCTTGTAAGGCAGGCCTGGTGGTGACAAACCTGTCAACATTTGCTTGTCTGTAAAGGTTTTTATTTCTCCTTCGCTCATGAAGTTTAGTTTGGCTGGATATGAAATTCTGGGCTGAAAATTTTTTTCTTTAAGAATGTTGAATGTTGGTCCCCACTCTCTTCTGGCTATAGTGTTTCTGCTGAGAGATCCCCTGTTAGTCTGACGGGCTTCCCTTTGTGGGTAATCCAACCTCTCTTTCTGGCTGCCCTTAGCATTTTTTCCTTCATTTCAACCTTGCTGAATCTGATGATTATGTGTCTTGGGGTTGCTCTTCTCCAGGAATATCTTTGTGATGTTCTGTGTATTTCCTAAATTTGAATATTGGCCTGCCTTTCTAGGTTGAGGAAGTTCTCCTGGATAATATCCTGAAGAGTGTTTTCCAATTTGGTTCCATTCTCCCCGTCACTTTCAGGTACACTAATCAAGTATAGATTTGGTCTTTTGACATAATCTCATATTTCTTAGGGCTTTGTTCATTTCTTTTCACTCTTTTTGCTCTAATCTTGTCTTCTCACCTTATTTCATTAAGTTGATCTTTAATCTCTGATACCCTTTCTTCTGTTTGATTGATTCAGCTATTGATACTTGTGTACGCTTTGTGAAGTTCTTGTGCTGTGTTTTTCAGCTCCATCAGACCATTTATGTTCTTCTCTAAACTGGTTATTCCAGTTAGCAATTCATCTAATCTTTTTTCAAGATTCTTAACTTCCTTGCATTGGGTTAGAACATGCTCCTATAGCTTGAAGGAATTTGTTATTACCCACCTTCTGAAGCCTGATTCTGTCAATTCGTCAAACTCATTCTCTGTCCAGTTTTGTTCCCTTCCTGGCTAGGAGCTGTGATCCCTTGGAGGGGAAGAGGCAATTTAGGTTTTGGAATTTTCAGCTTTTTTGCACTGGTTTCTCCCCATCTTCGTGGATTTATCTACCTTTGGTCTCTGAAGTCAGTGACCTTTGATTGGGGTCTCTGAGTGGACATCTTTTTTGTTGATGTTGAAATTATTCCTTTCTGTTTGTTAGTTTTCCTTCTAACAGTCAGGCCCTCTGCTGCAGGTCTGCTGGAGTTTGCTGGAGGTCAGCTCCAGACCCTGCTTGCCTGGGTATCACTGGGGGAGGCTGCGGACCAGCAAATATTGCTGCCTGTTCCTTCCTATATTAGCTTCATATCAGAGGGGCACCCACCAGATGCCAGCCAAAGCTCTCCTGTATGAGGTATCTGTCAGCCTTTACTGGGAGGAGTTTCCTAGTCAGGATACACAGGGGTCAGGGATCCACTTGAGGAGCCAGTCTGTCCCTTATCAGAGTTCAAAATTGTGCTGGGAGATCCACTGCTCTCTTCAGAGCCGCCAGGCGGGGATGTTTAAGTCTTCCGAAGCTGTGCCCTCAACCGCCCATTTTCCCAGGTTCTCTATCCTGGGAAGGTGGGGGCTTTATTTATAAGTCCCTGACTGGCTGCTGCCTTTTTTCAGAGTTACCCTACCCAGCGAGGAGGGAATCTAGTTAAACAGCCTGCTTGGAGTGGCCTTGTTGAGCTGTGGTAGGCTCCGCCCAGTTTGAACTTCCCAGTGGCTTTGTTTACACTGTAAGGTTAAAACCGCCTACTCCAGCCTCTGCAATGTCATATGCCCCTCCCCCCACCATGCTCACACATCCCAGGTCGAGCTCAGACTGCTGTGCTGGCTGCAAGAATTTTAAGCCAGTGGATCTTAGCTAGCTGGTTTCCGTGGTGGTGGGACCTGCTGAGTGGAACCACTTGGCTCCCTGTCGTCAGCTTCTTTTCCAGGGCATTGAAAGTTTCTGTGTCACTGGCATTCCAGGTGCTACTGGGGTATGAAAAAAAGCTGTTGTGGCTAGCTCAGTGTCTGCCTAAATGGCCGCCCAGTTTTCTGTGGAAACATAGGGCACCAGTGGTGATGTAGGTACCTAAAAGAATCTCCTGGTCTATGGGTTGCAAAGACCATGGGAAGAGTGCAGTGTCCGGGCTGGAGTGCACGGTACAGACTCTGATGGCTTCCCTTGGCTAGGTCAGGGAGTTCTTTGACTCCTTGTGCTTCCCAGGTGAGGCAATGCCCCACCCTACTTCAGCTTGCCCTCCTTGGGCTGCACTCACTTTCCAACCAGTCCCAGTGAGATGAACCAGATACCTCAGTTGGAAATGCAGAAATCATCTGCCTTCTGCGTTGATTGCACTGGGAGCTGTACACAGGAGCTGTTCCTATTCAGGCATCTTGCCAGCAATCTACTGTGTCATTCTTATGCCTTTGCATCCTCATAGCTTAGCTCCCACTTATGAATGAGAACATACAATGTTTTGTTTTCCATTCCTGAGTTACTTCACTTATAATAATAGTCTCCAATCCCATTCAGTTTGCTGTGAAGGCCATGAATTTATTCCTTTTTTTTTTTTTTTTTTGAGATGGAGTTTCGCTCTTGTTACCCAGGCTGGAGTGCAATGGCATGATCTCAGCTCACTGCAACCTCCGCCTCCTGGGTTCAGGCAATTCTCCTGCCTCAGCCTCCTGAGTAGCCAGTATTACAGGCATGTGCCACCATGCCCAGCTAATTTTTTGTATATATATATATTTTTTTTTTAGTAGAGACAGGGTTTCACCATGTTGACCAGGATGGTCTTGATCTCTTGACCTTGTGATCCACCCACCTCGGCCTCCCAAAGTGCTGGGATTACAGGCATGAGGAATTCATTCCTTTTTATGTCTGAGTAGTGTACCATTGTATGTATATACCACAGGTTTTTTAATCCACTTGTTGATTGATGAGCATTTGGATTGGTTCCACATTGAAATTATATCAAGTACTATCTAAGATTATAGTGGAATAAAACTGAAAATCAACTCCAAGAGGATCCTTCAAAACCACGCATATATGTGGAAATTAAATAACATGCTCCCGAATGATCACTGGGCCAAGAATGTAATCAAGATGGAAATTAAGAAATTCTTCCACTTGAATGACAATAGTGACACAGACTATCAAAATCTCTGGGATACAGGAAACATGGGGCTAAGGAGAAAGTTTATATCTTAAACGCCTACATCAAAAAGTGTTTTATTACCTTTTATATGTGATAGATTGTTGGAGGGCAGATTGACAGAAGACCAAAGAGGAGGCTATTATTGCAGTAGCCCAGAATGGCTTACTTATGTCTTGATAACAGAGGCAGATATGATGACCAGATAGTTATGGGACATTTCACATAATTTAGGAAATGACAAAATAAGTCGAACAATATTTCTTGAATCCTATATTGACAAAGACTTTGGTTAGTGAGAGTCTTCAGTTAGAAAGTAATTCTATAGGAGCAGGTACTGAAAAAAAAATCTCTGTATCTTTACTGATTGATATAACACTAACTATTGTAAAAGAGAAACTCCTAAATCTCAGTGGGTTAAAACAATAAAAGTTTATTTCTCATATAAAGTGGAAGAAGTGTTGGTTGACAGGGAGGAGTTCTCTTCCTCTGACATCTTCAACAAATGGCTTCAAAATCCTCCTGGGTATTGACATTGGACATCCAGTTGATAGACAAGGGAAGCGAGGGAGGGTCATGGATTCCATGGAAGGTTTTTGTGGGCCAGGCTTTGGAATGGCATGCAGCACCTGCAACCATATTCTGATTTATAACTCAGTCTTGTGGCCACATTGACTGGACAGTATTGTCTCACTTTTTGCCCAGGATGACAGGGAAGCAAGTTTGGTGAACAACCAGCCAGACTCTGAAATGCTGTCATTGCCTTGGGGCAACTCGGTGTTTCAGTAGAGACAGTGCTCTCCTGGAGACCTTGTTCATCATTCCTTCTGGAACAAGGAGATTTTAGGCAGCGAGTCCTCCAATTATGGAGAGCCACCGTACCAGAAACCAAGATCCCAAACTCTACACAATAACAAGCTTTACCTAGAAGGTGGAATTAGGTGAACAGCCCCTATAGTCTACTGTCTGTGCCTAGCAATCCTGCTTTACATTTTAATTTTGTTGTATATCAGAACACCGGCTGACACAAAACAAGAAAGCTTACCTTATAGACTCTGATATGTCCTGTTACTTCCTTCTGCCAGGAAAATGCTTAAAATACCATATTAATTTAGGAGGGATTTTCAAAACTATATGGAATGACTCAAATTTTATATTTTTCTAACATGGACATCTTTGTTATTATAAATATGCACACCTGGACTGTGACTTCAGTGAAGCCCGGGGTTTACCGATCTTTGCTCTCCACTTGTCCCTGATGCCTATCAGAGTATTCAGCATACTGTTGTCTCAATAAAAATAGGCTAAATAGATAAACATATATGTGAATGCACAAAGACTGGCAATATACATCAGATGTTAATTAAATGTATCTTAAGTTACATAATATCCCCTTGCTCAAACCTGTATAAACTTCAGATTTAGAAGATTCATACATTGATGAGATTTACTGAGCAGCTCTCGGTCTAGCCTTTCCAGGACAGCCCTGTTTGTTGACTCACTCTCTAGCAAGGATCAGAAACAAAATTACCCAAGTGTAGCCAGAAAGTTTTTTATTAAGAATATTTATTCTGTGGGGAGAAATGCCAAATGTGGGTGAAGGGGAGAAGCAAAGCAAAGCACACTGCCATGTGCGTACCTATGCAACTGTCTTGCATGCTCTGCTCATGTACCCCAAAACCTAAAATCCAATAAAAAAATTTAAAAAAAAAAGAATATTTATTCTGTTTGGATGCAATGACTCACATCTATAATCCCAGCACTTTAGGAGGCCAAAGTGGGAGAATCACTTGAGCTCAAAAGTTCAAGACCTGAGCAACAGGAGTTCATCCTGGGCAACATAGTAGGACCTCTTCTCTACTCAAAATTTTAAAAAGTTAGGTGTGGTGGTGTGTGCCTGTAGTCACAGTTACTTGGGAGGTGGAGGCAGGAGGATCACTTGATCCTGGGAGGTCAAGACTACAGTGAGCTATGATTGCCCTGCTATTCTCTAGCCTGGGTAACAAAAAAAGAAAAAAGAAAAGAAAAAGAAAGAAAGCAAGAAATTTAAATGCTTACATAGATATGTAGTTCAGTATAAACATTCTCAAATCTAACTCATGGTGAAAAGAGCAAGGAGGCCCCTCAAATTCATTTCTTGCAGAGAATGAGATAATGGCTGCTCTTTTTAAAGCCTCTGCCTCTCTCCTCCCAATCCTTTTTCTGCATATCTTGAGGTAACAGCTTAAGTTCCAGAGGCAGCTCAGAAGTCTCTAATGGTCTCCATACAGGCTTCATTCCCTCCAAAAATAAACATTATGATTACAGCCACCACCACAATGGTGTGAGGATACTGTCACATTTATATGTGTCAAAGAACATCACAGGTGGAAATTGTATTGGAGCACTGTTATTTGAGTCTCTAACAAAGCACATAACTGGTATTTAAAACACATTAATCATGCAAAGGGAAGCCTTTAAACTTAAAAAACATGGAAGTCTGAAACCAACTGCAGATACGATTTTTTAAAATAACTTTTGTACTAAGCAGTGTCTGATGTGGTTGTCCTATTTAAAGAGAACCATTAGTACTGTCTGTAATGTAGTATCCAAATGTATTGACCAGAGCAAAACTTGAGCAGGATGCCTTTTTCCCAAGAATATTTGCTTTGCCTGTGGAATGCTGACAAGTAGGATGCTGTGCTCAGCCATGGAAATGATTAACACTGTTTCTTCATATCAGATTACTGATTATATTTTAATAATCCACAGCCCTTGCTATCTGCAGACTATCCAGCACTAACTAACTGGAAGCAGCTTATCGTTTGCCAGTAGTTGTACTCATCCCATGGCACCATTCATTGATTATGAAGCCATTTGTAAAAGTGGAACTCCTAAATTTAAACTAAAACATCTCAGGAGCCATTTGTTGGGGCATATGGTTTGGGCCCGAATACCTGGCCTTAATAGAAGACTAGCTTGATTCAACTTCTCTGAATGATTGAAGTCTTAATAATGAAAGCTCAGAGCTAATCATAAACAAAATTATTCAATAGAATTTGCTGGTGGCTTCTCAACTACTGCCTGCTCCACACTCTTGCTCCCAATTGTGGTATTATCCCGCTCTGGTATTCTTTACCCACCAGTTCATTAGGTCAGGCTCTTGTTTCCTGTTCAAGTTCTTGGTGGTGGCTAGGGTATGGTGTTTGTAAGTGTGAGATCGTATAGGTGGGTGATAAAGTTCTTTCATCAATGCAAGATTCTATTATTAACTCCATTTTACAGACGATAAAACCACACCACAGAGAGACTGAGTAACTTGCCCAAGGTTATATCGCTAGTTAGAAGGAAAGCTGGGATTCCAACAAAGGACGTCTGGGTTGACTTCAAAATGCAGTGCTTACACTTAGTAACAGTGCCAGGCTTATTATTAATCGGTAAGTATTCAGTGGACACCTATGAAGTCCACAACTTACAAGTGTGAATATTCTACATATAGTGATAGAGCAGTGGGTAATGTATGGGCCACTGTTTTAGTTTTTAGAGCTAGTTCTTAAGAGTGAGAAATTATTTATTTATTCAATTTGAATTTGTTCGATGGGGCTATTCTGTGCAAGGAACTTGGAGACTAGATAAGTAAATAAATGATGCTTGCATCAGGAATTGTGTTAGGAGGGGATTTGTCATATCCATTAGTTGATGATATAGAGCACAGAATTAGGAGGTGCCAAAAGTCAGATAATTATAAGGATCCATGGCTGCAGGAGAAAAGATTAGGGGCGAAGCAAGTAAGGAAGGGTTTGAGAGCAAAGAGACAGTATTACAGTTTAATTTTGAAGGACGGAAGACATATGAACACAATAGATATAAAATGACTGTGATGAAGGATTAAGAAGGCTAGGGAAGAATTTTAGAGGAAAGAATTTAATTCTCTTTGATTTTTGCCTGTTGAAGGGTAAAGGTAAGCTGAGGTTGGAAAAGTAAGTTAACGTATCACGGAGGACTCTGAGGAGAAAGAAAACCCAACGACCATTTATTAAGTGCCTAATATATGCCAGGCATTTGATATACTTTTCTCATGTAATTATCACAAACACAAACAGTAGTTGTGTTTTGTGTTATACTGAAGAAAGAACAAAAGCCTGGACAGATTAATAAAGTCATTTATTAATCCACTAGGATTTGAATTTAGGTTTGTGTGGATCCTAGCATCTGTTGTTTCTGTTCCATCATCATCTCTTTCTTTTGAAGGCAATCAGGAACCCTTAAAGACTTCTTAGGATAGTACTTGGTATCTGGCACCAGTTTGCCTAATGAATTAGAAGGAGGCAAGACTAAAGGATATGAGCATCCTTAGCAGGACACTGGCAGGTGAATGAACAGTAAGAAATCATCTACAGGACACGGCGGAAGTGAACTCTAAAAGGTTTAGTACTATTTAAGACTTTGCAGCAGTACAGTAGGAGGCTTTGGTAAACACACACTGGGTAACCTGTTTTTAACTCTGAAGTTTGTGGTTGAACCTACTGTCCTGTCCTCTAGCTTCCAGTATTTGTAATTCTGGACCCTTCCTTGAGTCATTTTTATCACTTTCACCTTCGTATGAGGGTTTACATTTGAAACAGAACCATATTGCACTAAATAAAATCCACCTATATCTCCTGGCATCAATCTTTCAATGGAATGTGTGTTTTTATGAATGTCAGTTTTCTCTCCATTGGGATTCCTATGGAGTGAATTCTCAAACACAGAACAGTATTTAAATGCTCTCCTAAGGTCCAGCGGAAAAAAGTGAAGAAGGGATTCTCAGGCAGTCATGAGGCAAATAAGGAAAACGAAGAGGAGGAAGAATGTGTTTTAGTTTTGTTTTTAATTCCAGCTCAATCTTACCTTGTATATGCCTCTGTAGTCAGAAACAATGCAATGTCCTAGGGCCCTTCAGTGAAGAGTGAAGCAAGATGAGAAGTTAGTGAATGAGTGGAGTGCACATTGTCTGAGTGATGGACTAACC
Source organism: Callithrix jacchus (assembly GCF_049354715.1). Lineage (NCBI taxonomy): Eukaryota > Metazoa > Chordata > Mammalia > Primates > Cebidae > Callithrix > Callithrix jacchus. The sequence goes on along the minus strand of NC_133516.1, from coordinate 18,996,135 downwards.
TAAAAGCCCTGACCTCAGCACTCAGCAGTCTACACATAAGAAAATTGTACATGTACCCCATAAATTTGTACAAATAAAAAATAATAAAAAATAAAATAAAGTAGGTGCTTAGTGTTCCATAAAGGTAATCAAAATAAAACAAACCACATAATGATTCCTGCCATTCCTATACTCCCCTTCTCTGTATTTTCAGCATATTAGTACATAGATTTTGATTTATCATCAGTTTTTTATTCTCAGAAGTTGTTTTAAGCATCTTCATCCAATTATGGGACAGTGGAGCAAGATAGCACCAAATTATAGTTTGATGTGAAATTTTTGTTTTTCCCTTGGAGATAAACTTCATTCGAGTAAATAGAGATCATAGGCTAAATCAGGCCATTGTGACTAAGTACAGTGCATCATCCACTTACATAAAAACAGAGCGCTTGACTGAAAGGAATGATAACTACTGAAAAATATAAAGTTAGAATTAGAGGAATTGAGAGGAAACTACTTCCAGGAGTCACTGATTATTTAAAATATCAATTCTTTTCTCTTAAGTCTGACTTGGCATCCATCATTCTTCTAATTCCCAGAAAATGAATATATGAACATAAACAGATTTTCTGTTCACTTGTAACCTCCAGAAAGTTGGCAGACTTGGATGCTGAATGCCTTGTAAGCTTCCTTACAAATCTGCAGCCCAGTTTCAAAATAGATGCTTTGCATTAGGATTTAGCCAAATACTTAATTAGTAGTGGCAAATATTGTATTTTTCTACAATCACTACTTTTTCCATTGACATTCAGGCATTTGAGGAACCTTCAAAGCAGTGAATTTCAACAAATTTGGTGCTTCATCTGCTTTGGGACAAATGTTTTCAGCTATTTGTTACAAAACCTGGGTATTTTTCAGGCATTGGATTAGTCTTCAGAAAAATGTTTTCATTAAAATGTTCTAAATTCTTTTTTTTTTTAAATTTTTTATTTTTTATTGCGTTTTAGGTTTTGGGGTACATGTGCAGAACATGTAAGATAGTTGCATAGATACACACATGGCAGTGTGGTTTGCTGCCTTCCGCCCCTTCACCCACATTTGACATTTCTCCCCATGCTATCCCTCCCCAGCTCACCCCACCGCTGTCCCTCCCCTATTCCCTCCAACAGACCCCAGTGTGTAGTACTCCCTTCCCTGTGTCCATGTGTTCTCATTGTTCATCACCTGCCTATGAGTGAGAATATGCGGTGTTTCATTTTCTGTTCTTGTGTCAATTTGCTGAGAATGATGTTCTCCAGATTCGTCCATGTCCCTACAAAGGACATGAACTCATCATTTTTGATTGCTGCATAATATTCCATGGTGTATGTGTGCCACATTTTCCCAGTCCAGTCTATCATCGATGGGAATTTGGGTTGGTTCCAGGTCTTTGCTATTGTAAACAGTGCTGCAATGAACATTCATGTGCATGTGTCCTTATAGTAGAACGATTTATAGTCCTTTGGATATATACCCAGTAATGGGATTGCTGGGTCAAATGGAATTTCTATTTCTAGGTCCTTGAGGAATCGCCACACTGTCTTCCACAATGGTTGAACTAATTTACACTCCCACCAGCAGTGTAAAAATGTTCTAAATTCTTAACTAAGTGTCTTAGATAAAGCCATTTTTAGAAAAAAGTTATTCATGTTGGTGAAAGTGAAATACCTGGGAAAATTTCCTAACTCTTCTCCTAAAACTGGAACTATACCCATTAGAGTTTTTCAGTGTAACTTACTTCATTCATATGACACCCTGCGACTTTGCAGAATCTCAGATTATGAGCAGGAATCTCATTTCCAAAGTGTAAAAAACAAGAAGTTGGTCAGACTTGTGAACAAGAAGACACTGTAGAGAATGATTAGGGATCTTGCAGGAGGCTAAAACAAAAGGTAAAGAATATGTGTGTTTTTGGGCCGGGCGCGGTGGCTCACGCCTGTAATCCCAGCACTTTGGGAGGCCGAGGCGGGTGGATCACAAGGTCAAGAGATTGAGACCATCCAGGTCAACATGGTGAAACCCCGTCTCTACTGAAAATACAAAAAATTAGCTGGGCATGGTGGCGCGTGCCTGTAATCCCAGCTACTCAGGAGGCTGAGGCAGGAGAATTGCCTGAGCCCGGGAGGCAGAGGTCGCGGTGAGCCAAGATTGCGCCATTGCACTCCAGCCTAGGTAACAAGTGAGAAACTCCATCTAAAAACAACAACAACAACAACAACAAAAAAAAAACCCAGCAATCAAAAAAGAATATGTGTGTTTTTGTCCCCAGCCAGCGTTCAGTGTTTCTTTCTTATCTTAAAGACGCTACCAGGATGAGGAGGCCAGCATTAGTGGGAATTGCTGGCAAGCGTTGGAGGGGTGGGTAGCAGAGGCAGTGAAGGTGAATGATGCTGGAGGTGGAAGAGAGCAGTGAGGTAAGGATAATGACAAATAGGAAAATGTCACTTTTTCCAGTTCTGGTAGTTCAGGGCTTTCTCATTCTCATGGTCTTTGCTTCTTTCAGCATGACAGTATGGCTGGAGATGCAGGAAGGAAAAGAATCCCCATGACTAAAACCAGTGACCTTTCCAATTTTCCACCCTCCAGTGTTGTATGACAATTTTGTGCTTTTGGTACATCTCGGTGCAGCTGTGCGGGGAGTTCCCTACTCATGAGACTGTCTTCTGGAATACAGTTGCCAAACACATACTGAGTGCCTACATTCTCCATCAGCTGTTAAAACACAGACCTGCTACTCAAGGAACTCACCATCAGTAGGGAAGACAGAAATGAAGACAGACCATTACAGATGTCATGGCACAGGTTGGGGTAAATAGGGGAATGGCCACAGGGTTATAGAAGTGTAGGGTAGGAAGCTACTGCAGCCTTGCAAATCTCCATGAAGCAGGGACTGCCTGTCTGAGCCTGCATCCTCTGTGTAGCCCAGTCTTTGTCCGAATGAAGTCCTGGGTATCAGAAAATGATCGAAAAAGGGAATTATCAAAGTAGAGCTTCAACAACTGAATGTGCAATGTTGGTAGCTAGTAAGAATGCCCTCCCTCCCCAATCCATTAAGATAAAAGGATAGCAGAGCAAGAAGGAAACCATTGTGTGTCACTGTAAAGTCTCTTCAGCAAAAATGAGTTGTTTTTCCCTGAACTAAATCTGGTCTTTGTTTAGTGAGTTTCCTTTGTGTGTGCGCCTTCTCTGGTCTTTTCCCAGCATCCTTTTATTATCAGGGACAGAACACTGCGACCTTTTGCACCGGGTTAAAATAACAGCAGTAGCTCAAGTGACGGTTAAATTTTGCTGACTGTTTTACATCCTCCTTATAACTTGCTGTCTGCATCAGCAAAGCAGGGCACCCTCCTACCCACAGCTGCCAGTAATGTTGAAGCTGTCAAGGCAATTATGTCTTTTTACCCTTTTAAGTTGATATAACATTTCACCTTTTCCATTCCTGGACATCTCCTCACTCCCACTCTGTTACCAAGTTGTTTCTGGCATTCCTGGGACCATTTACTTCCCATTCCATTTTATAACTTTGACCCATGTTTGAAACTTCGGGAGTTTAATCCATCGTAGTTCCTATGGCTCCCATAGTTTTTGCCTTGTTTGGGGGCAGGATGGGTGCCATCAGTACCTGGAATCTTCACTGTGAGGTGAATAAACTGATCTCTAGGAAACTTGATAAATGTTGCTTACACAAGAAAGGGTAGCTTTCGCCCATCTTATTGAAAAAGAACTAGGAATTCAATAAGCCAATTAAAATCTATGTACAAGCATTTTGCTAGCCCCTGAGGGGTATGTGTTGAGGAATATGACTGAGGGGATATTGTAATTTTCCGTGCTCTTCCTTACACTCTTTTTTTAGGTGCGGAAAAAGTCCTTTCAATCTTGTTTTTGATCTGCCCCAGTTGTTTCTCTGTCTCTAATATTTCCATCTTCCACAAATAGAACCAGAATTTTTTTCTCATTAATGGCTTCTTCAAGTTAAAGGTCAACTATGCCTTAGTTTTGGGAGTGACTGAAAAAGAGAGGGAAGAAAGAAGAGACACTCAAGAAGAAACCCTCACCCATCTTCCTTACACTCTGAAAATAGATTCCTTCTGCTGAAGACATTACCTATTATTCCCTCCTCTTTCCTTTCACTCACATGTTTCGATGAAAAAATGCTCTTAGTAGCTGAAATTTGGGCTTTTATTGAAATATAGATGAATGCAAAGCTGTCTAAAACAAAGGTCTTACCACATCATGTGTTTGCCCTACCCTTCTTTCTGCAGGAGGATCCTGTTTTTCTTTCCCCTCAGCATCCACACCATTATCCCAAATAGAAACCTATAGGAAACTCTAAAAGGATTGCTTGCTTCAGATGGAGGAGTGATGTGGGTTGCCAGGGATCCAGGGAAAAGAATAGCACTGGGGGAAGGTAGACCATAGAAAACAGTTATGAGAAGGAGCACAGAAATTCTTTCCAGACATGATTAGGAATCAGAACCAGTGGGGTTCAGATATACATACCCCGGGAACTTAGTCTTCCATGGTTCTTACTCCCAACAATGAAAAGCTGTGCTTCTCAGACTTTCCTGTCCATACAAATCAGCGGGGCAATTTTGTAAAAATGCAGTTTTAATTCAGTAGGTCTGATCTAGTTTGAGATTCGCATTTCTAACAAGCTCTTTTTGCTTCTGGTCTAAGAGTCACAGTTTAAGTAGCAAGACTCTACACTATCCATCATATAAAAAGCAGCTGTGTAAGAAGATACTTAAAGTTAGGCCTGCTACATTTTTCAAGTTGATTTGTATGTAGTACAGACATCCCCTTTGCAAGTCCATCTCCTTCTGCTCCAGTTCCCTCTTCCCCTCTCCCATGTCTGAAACGTTGGCAGCCGTTTCGTTGGTCCTCTCTGCTATAAATGAACCCACGTTATCCTGGAATGAGGTCACATTTTCCAAAAGCATGTGTCTACTCTATGGTGAAGGGGGAGGGTCTGTTTGAACAGTTGAGGCTTGGGAAGTGTATCCTTTGTAAAACACAGCAGAGTCTGGGTAGAATGTGGATTTGAGGACGTTCCCTAGGCAGAGGATGTGGGGAGGCCCAGAGCAGCTGAGTGTGCTTTTCTAGTCCAGCTCTTTGCATTTATAGAAATAGACTACTGGCATGTTAAAGACATCCCAGTCAACTGCAGCTGAGAAAACGTCCCATCATTTCTGACTGATATCCAGGCTCATACCAAAGTCTCTGTGATTTCTATTGGCACCCAGAAGCTTAATCATAGTTTGACTGGTGATGAATGGATCAATCCAGATTATCGTCATGACTTCTTGAAATTATGTTCCCTGTAGCTTTGGGTTTTCAGAAAGAGTCCAAGTATCAAACATTCTGAATGGAATGAAAATATTTAAAGGTTTTCCAAAATTCATTTGAGAACCATTTAGTTTAAAACTACATATTTTTCCATGAATGCTTAATGAGCCCTTGCTATGTGAACCCTGTGTTGAGTACTTGGGAATATAGTGGTGAACCAAATGAAGGCAGTAACTGCTCTCAGGGGAACTGCCTATGGGCTGAATCAGGGGGACAGCACTGAACAAGTTGTATTAGCTTTGACTGCCAGGACAAATACCACAGTCTGGATGACTTAAACAACAGGCATTTATTTTTTTTCACAGTTCTAGAATTAAAAGTCTGGGATCAAGATTAGTTTCTAGTGAGGCTATCTTCCTGGCTTAAAGATGGCCATCTTCTCACTATGTCTCTCACATGGACTTTCCGTAACAGGCAAAGAGAAACAGAGAAGTGTCTCTTCTTATAAGAATACTACTAACCCTATCATGTCACAGCCCCATCCTAAAAGACCCCACCCTAATGACCTCATTTAACCTTAAGTACTTCCTTAGCATCCCTGTCTCCTAATACAGCCACACTGAAGTTAGGGCTTCAACATATGAATGTTGCGTAGACACAAACAGTCCATAGTACAAGTAAACATACAAGTAAATCCCATTTATAAAGCATAGTACGTGCCAAGAAGGAAGAAGAGGCTCTCTTTAGAGCTGCATTCCATGGAATTGCTATAAAGCCTTACTTTTATTATCCACTAAAAATATAAATCAGAAGAGCCAGGAGAGTAAAATTGAGAATGATATTGTATTCCGTATTCTTTTTTGGGATCCTGAATCTATTTTATTTGTTCTTGCCTCAAGGCTGACATAATAATCTTTGACTTCCTTCAAGAGAATATGATCCTTTTGTAAAATGTAACCATGTCCATTGCCTGACTCTTGAAATGTAATTACTAGGTACCTTACATTACTAAGTACGGGACTTTCTGGTATTCAGCAAAACTAGAGAAAGGAACAAACATAGCACTCTGCATAGAGTTTCATTCCCAATTTTTTTATATATTAAACATTTTGTTTAATATATCTAAAGATTCTTGTTATAATGACTTTAAAAGTTTTTTGTTATGCTGATTATTTTTTAAGTAAAAGGGGTAAAATTGAGAATGTACTAATAAGAATTTCAATTTTTCAAACTGAGTTTTAAAATTAAATATAATGTCACCTTTTGGTAGAAAAAAATCAATGTGGGAAATTTTTAGAAGTTTTTATCCAGCCTGGGTGTGGTGGCTCATGACTTGATCTCAGCACTCTGGGAGGCTGAGGCGGTTGGATGACAAGGTCAAGAAATCGAGACCATCCTGGTCAACATCGTGAAACCATGCCTTTACTAAAAATAAAAAATATTTGCTGGACATGGTAATGGGCACCTGTAGTCCCAGCTACTCTGGAGGCTGAGGCAGGAGAATTGCTTGAACCTGGGAGGCGGAGGTTGCAGTGAGTTGAGATCTCACCACTGTATTCCAACCTGGTGATATAGTGAGACTCCATGTCAAAAAAAAAAAAAAAAGAAGTTTTTATCCAAATGAGAACCAACTTGAATAAGTAATAAGGAGACTACTGAATATGAGACTCTATATTATGTACACCTGGTAATTATTCCCAACTGCAAAATGCACTATTAAACGTTGTTTGTGGGCACAGGGTTCAGTGGTCTCCTTAATATCTGATGCCCATGTTACACTTTCCTTTTTCTTTTTCTTTTCTTTTTTTCTTGAGACAGAGTCTCGTTCTGTCTCCCAGGATGAAGTGCATTGGCGCCATCTCAGCTCACTACAACCTCCAACTCCTGGGTTCAAGCAATTCCCTGCCTCAGCCTCCGGTAGCTGGGATTACAGGCACCCTCCACCACACCCAGCTAATTTTTGTATTTTCAGTAAAGACAGGGTTTCAGTATCTTGTCCAGGCTGGTCTTGAACTCCTGACTTAGTGATCCACCTGCCTCAACCTCCCAAAGTTCTGGGATTGCAGGCATGAGCCACCACACCCGGCCACACTTCCCTGTTTCTATTCGGAAAGATGGGGGAGTCTTTTGTTTGAGAGAGACCTGTTCCTCAGAGAACAAGATGGACATCCCACTTCAACTACTGAAGGAAGAAAAAGGAATTCGGAGGCCTAATGAGCATGGAATTTGACTTTCACAATGTGCTTCTCATAGATAGATTCTTGGAGGATTGTGTCTATTTGGGGCCTAGCTATTTAAGAGGGATATTGAAAAAAGAGAGCTTTTAAAGATGGAGAACAGGATGGTAGGGGGCATACAATTCTATAATGTAAAGAAGAGGCAGGTAATAAGCTTAGTTCCCTTAGTTTCTACTCATGATACTGAGTGGAGTGAGATGGGAAGTTGGGGCAGTGCCTGAGAGTATGTTTACATGCTTGATACCCAGGTAGCTGGAATCCATGAAGGGATACAATATGTGGATGAATGTGTGAAAGCTTCAGAATCTTAGAAATTGCACAATGTGAGAATAATCTTTAAAGCAGTTAGGACTCTTCATAGAAGATAAATGAGCTGCCTGGAGTAGTGGAGGGAGTGATATTGGCCTCTCTGAAGAGGTCCAATCAAAGCTTGATGACTGAGCAAAGGTATTTTACATGATAAAAAACAATCCTAGTATCAAACAGCTGAACTACAGGCCCAGTAGTATCTCTCCCAATGCTGAGATTCTATGATGTTTTTTCCACCCACCATCTTCCAAAGATACAACAAGGCTGGATGTCCCTACTGATGTCGGCTTTCTTATCAGTCTGTATCATGGGCGATGGCTTCACCGGATCCTCAGAGAGGCTAGCTTACTTACAAATTATGCAAGATGCAATTTTCTCAGACTATGGTCTTCTTTTGAATACCATAGTTATGTAAGGCAGAATCTTTCATTTCCTGAATTGATCAGTGATGATAAATAAGCCATTTAGAAACTAAACTATAGGCGGGGGTGGAGGGCTCTTATTTAGCATTAATTCAGTAACCTCACTGTTGCACTAGTGGCCTTAGACTACAATGCAGTATTGTTACTTAGAACATTAGAATACAGTCCAGATAAAGTCCCCGCATATATGGCCAACTGAGGAACTAAGGAAGTTTAATGGAGAAAGAATTTTTCAGTAAATGGTGATGGAAACATTGATATTAAAAAAAAACTCGATAGATGGTAGACCTATGTATAGAAGCTACAGTTTTGAAATTTCTTTTAGAAAACTGGGAAATCTTAGTAACTTTGGATTTGAAAGATATGTCTTAAATAGAAAATGAAATACAAGAACAATAAGATAAATAGATCAACAAATTGGGCCCCATAAAAATTAAAATTGATTATTCTTCAAAAGACACTTTTGGCCAGGCACAGTGGCTCACGCCTGTAATTTCAGCACTTTGGGAGACCTGGACGGGTGGATCACCTTAGGTCAGGAGTTCGAGACCAACCTGGCTGACCTGGTGAAACCCCATCTCTATTAAAAATACAAAAATTAACCAGGCATGGTGATGGGCACCTGTAATCCCAGCTACTCAGGAGACTGAGGCAGAAGAATCAGTTGAACCCAGGAGGCGGAGGTTGCAGTGAGCTGAGGTCATACCATTGCTCTCCAACCTGGGTGACGGTAACAGAACTCTCTCTCTCGAAAAAAAGACACTTAAAAAATAAGGCAGTCATAGACTGAGAGAAAATGTTTATAAAATATATACCTAACCAAAGACATGTATTTAGAATATTTAAATAATTCTTAAAATTCAATAAGACAATTCAATTTTACAACCAAAAATATTTGAATAGACACTTCACTGAACATGATATGTGGATAATAAATAAATACATTAAAAATGCTTAACATCATTAGAGAAATTAAAGACTTGTATCTTAATGTTTATCAAATTCATTTGTAATAGCTAAAAACTGGGAACAAACGGCCCTCAACAAATATGCAACAAAACAAATTGTGATATTGTCCTAAAATGGAATACTCCTCAACAATTCAAAGGACTCGGCCATTGATATGTGCCACAACATGATGGAATCCTGAAGTAGTTTTGCTGAGTGAAAGAAGCCAGATAAAAAAGTATATACTGTATTTTTATTTTCATATGAAGTTTTATAAAGATTTAAGCTAACCTATAGGATAGAAAGCAGATCAACGGTTGCCTCAGTATGAACTAAGGAAGAAAGATGAATTAGAAAGTGGCACACGGAAACTTTTAGGGGCATTGGTTACATTTATTATCTTGATTGTTGTGTGTGTTCATAGGGACAGGCATATGACAAAATTCATCAAACTATATTATTTTATGTGTACAGTTCATTGGTCATCAATTAAACCTCAGTAAAGATATATATGTGTGTGTATGTGTATGGAGATATAAATGTGTGTATACATTTATGTATATACACATACATATGTATACTTATATACACATAAACACACAGCAATATGTTCTTAGACAAGGTAGTAACCTTTCTATCCTTGATTCACATTTGTATAAATTAGGGATATAATATTACTTAATTCATAGAGAACAGTGCTAAGCATGGAGAAAGATCTCAATCAATGTGAGCTAAAGTTATTACTCTGTAGTATAGTTCATTTCTTTTAAAATGTATTTAAAATGTATTTTAAAATAAATGTCCATGTCCTTTGCAAGGGGACGCAGGTGAAACTGGAAGCTGCCATTCTCAACAAACTAACACAGGAACATAAAACTAAACACCACATGTCCTCACACGTAAGTGGGAGCTGAACAATGAGAACACATGGACACAGGGAGGGGAACATCACACAACAAGGCCTGTTGGCGGGTGGGGGGCAAGGAGAGGGAGAGCATTAGGACAAATATCTAATGCATGTGGGGCTTAAGACCTGGATGACAGGTTGATGGGTGCAGCAAACCACCATGGCACATGCATACCTATGTAACAAACCTGCACATTCTGCACATGGATCCCAAAACTTAAAGTAAAATTTTTTAAAAAATTGATTTGCTTATTCTATCTCTCCACTTTTTTCTTTGTTTTTGAGGATATTTGTCACCAGGAAAGATACTGTGTTTCCTCAAGGACTATTTTGTAGAACGTAGTTTTGTTGTTTTTAGAAGGTCTGACTCCTCGGCAAGTGTGAATAGAACAGATGGGCAAAGAAGCCTTTCAAATGGCATTTCCAGGCCTGAGAGAGGGGAAGTCCTTGTGCTTAGAAATTTTCCATCCTCCTCCACAGCTGAGATGCCTCCCTTGGCTGAAATGCCTCCCTCGGCATTTTTGTTTTGAGCGCCCTTTCTTAGGGGATCCTAATCCAGCTGCAAGAATTCGCTGTGGGCTGAAACCTGGCAGATTAGATGTTGGAGAGGGAAAGTGATTTGAAAGTAATGTTTGTTCTTAAAGATGACAAACAAGTATTTCAGGTTTCTATTTTTTTTGTGTGTGTGTTCCAATTAAATTGTTGGGGATTTTGAAGATCGGTTATAAGACACTTCAATTTGCCAAATGGCAAGTTTCCTTTTCTCTTTTTAATTTTTAAAAGAAAATAAGCTATAGCTTGTAAAAATCAGCTATTCTTTAAGCAAGATCTTCTTATTACAGCTACTAAATGCCCAGGATCTGTCTCTATGTTTTTCAACTGTGGCATCTGGTGTTATGAAAAGCTGAGCAAATTTTAACCCCCCTCATATTAAATTGCATTGTTTGGCAAAAGATTAAATGACATTATCTTAATATCATAAAATTCTGTCATTTTTTTTCTATTTCCACTTTTTATATAAAAGAAAGAAGTATTATTTTATATTGGTCATCCTCCATCTTGACAATAGTGAATTTTTCTTCAGTTGCCTCCTCACTCTCTCCTCATCCAAAATAATCTCCCAGCTATTAATAGTCTACTTCCTTCAAATCCTAAGCTGTACCCCCACCAGTTGGCATTAGCATTGTCCTGTTTCCACATTATTTATTCCAAGATAGTAAATTACATGATGATACAATTATTGATGCCACAGATGGTAAATTAACAAGAACTGCGCTACCTGTAGCTATGACTGGGCTGCTTGAGTTTGCGGATTAGGAAATTGCTACAGATTAATATCCTAATTTCAGAAGGCATTTGACAGTATTATTTATATTATGATATTCATGACCAGCAAGATAAATGTGTTATTATTGGTATTACGTGGGTTTGTAAAATCATTTACCTGGTATCAAGTAATGAATTGGTATTAAGCTGGAAGGAGGTCACTAGCACAGGTAGTAAGTTTCAGGCTAATACTCTTCATTCTCTTAATGTAATAAATTTTGCATGAAGCTGAGATATGATAACTTCATAAGAGAAGGTAACTGAGAAAAAATGACCAATTTTATCATAAGGCACAGTCTCTGTCATGAAGGGTAAATGAAATCTAATGGACTAGTGTTTTCCTAGTATTCCTCAAAAAACTCACATACACAAATAATCATATAGATACGGAACTGTAAAGAGTTGACTTAGCCACAATATTTATGAGGACTCAAAAGTTTTAGTAAATTAATTGGAATCAATGATAAGACATGCCTTCAAAAAAAGAACCAAAACTTGACATCTAAATCTACATCTATAGATGCATAGACATTTCTGTGATCATTTTGAAGCCCCACATCTTAAATAAGACATTGACAAGTAGAGAGGATTAATTTGACATACTCATTTAAGAAGTAGAGATGTATTTTCTTGCAAAATGAAAGAGTTTGTGAGAATATGATTGTTGCTTTCAAATATCTAAAAAGCTATAGCAAAGAAAAGGAATTGCATTACTCTTGTTTTTGTTCTTCCAAAGTGCAAAATCAAGAGCAATAGTGGGGCCAGACAGTGGCTCATGCCTGTAATCCTAGCACTTTGGGAGGCCAAGGAGGGTGGATCATGAAGTCAGGAGTTCAAGACCAACCTGAGCAACATGGTGAAACCCCACCTCTACTAACAATACAAATATTAGCTGGGTATGGTGGTGCCTGTAATCCCAGCTACTCAGGAGACCAAAGCAGGAAAATGACTTGAACCTGGGGGGCAGAAGTTGCAGTGAACAGAGATTGTGCCATTGCACTCAAAAAAAGAGAACAATACTGAAATAGTGGAAGTTACAGAGAAATAGATTATGGTTCAGTGTAATAAAGAAATCTTGTTTTGACTTTTTGACTTAGCTCTTTTGTAGGACAGAATGAATTCTTTTGGAAAGTACCAATTTTTTTCACATAGGGAAATGTTAACCAAAGACTGGATGAACACTTTGGACTGATTTATATTAGCATTTTTCACTGCATGGCCTGCAAATTACTGCCCTCATGAGATATTTTGCAAATTTCTGGGTCAACCAGCTTTGAGAGATGTTATAGAGTATGTTGATTTCTTGAAAATTTACATTCTGCATCAGCATGTTAGAGACTCTGAAAATTTCACACTAAAGAAATCTGTTTACCTTTGTGTAACCAAGCGTTTCCCAACTTATTTAAACTCTCCAATTTTTCACATATAATGGAACAAGTATACTTCAAAACACACATTGAGAAATGCATATAAAGGAGGTATACCAGATGACTTCGATTCCATGAAACTATTTTCTCCATATGTATTAACACATTTTTTTAGCAATTCACACACATACGTGTGTGTGTGTTTGTGTGTGTCTATGTGGCAGAGGGTGGGTTTTAAGTCTTATTTATATATAGGTGACAATTTTGAAATAGTGAGGGCTGATAACTTAATAGCATGATGAATAATATTCCTTTAAGAATTTCAACTGCCTCAAGAAAACTACAGTTCTTAACTTTCCATAGAGATGTCATGAAAGCAAAATGTATTTGTCACTTATCAACAACGACTCATCAACAGGAGAATAAGGCTAAAGTCCCAGAACTTTTCTTTTTCTCTTTCTTCTTCTTTTCCCTTTCCTCCTTTGCCATTTAGGCAAAAAGCCAATTTACTGAAAGTGGTACAAGAGGGGATGTGAGCAAATACAGGGTAATGATTGAGCTACAATTTAAGCATCTGGTTTTATTTATGTGCAAGCACCGTGCACAGAACTTAATTAATATGACTGAAAAAAAATGTGTCCATTGAAATGTTAGGTACCACCTCACTTATGTGTGTTTTTCTTTCCTAAACACTCCTCAGTTCTGATCTTTTTATCATACCTTCGAGATTCAGGTTTGTGTAAGATTTATGAATGTGCAGTTTTTCTTCCTCTTCTCTTTTCTGGCTTTCTATTTTTCTTTCCCTGTAGTTTTATATCTAGAAAACTACTACTTTGGCAAGGGTTAAGGACTGAATCACGGATGTGCCCTCACTCACATCTTCTGTAATTTGAAGGCAGAATCTGAAGCAAATTCCAACACAGCTGTGACAGGCAGCCGGTTTTTGTTCTTGAAATGCTAACTACACACATTTGCACACACCTGCAAAGCTATTTTTCTCCTTCCTCTGGAAGGTGTTAAGGCTAAAAGGACATGTAGACAGGAGACAGCAAGGAGAGTCCACTTCCTGTCTCTGTTATAGAACTTTTATTTATTTTTAGTTTTTATTTTTTTTAACTGGTAAATGATATGATACTGACCTAGAAAACACATTGCTTCCAGGATATGTAGCTGATCTCCTGCTCTTCTCCCTGTAGTCCACCCAAAAGTTAAAAGTCTTCAATTCTGGTCATCTTCTCTAGGAGAATATTGTAGATATGTAAGTATTACATATGTCAATGCAGTTATGCAAAGTCATGGAAAGTAATAGCTTTGAAAGAGGACAAAGAAGCAAGCTTAATTTTTATAGCCAATGATATTAAGCTCACATTTTAACTTTATGTTTTTGTTTGTTTTTTAATATACTTAGTTATTAATGTCAGACTCCATCAATAGCCTGCCAGGTACAAAAATTATCTAGTAAAAAAAAGCAAAATCTAGTGTAGTTATTTTTAAAACTTTTTTTTTTAGATGGTCTCACTCTGTTGCCTAGGCTGGAGTGCTGTGGTGTGATCTTAGCTCTCTGCAGCCTCTGCCTCCTGGGTTCAAGTGATTCTCCAACCTCAGTCTTCTAAGCAGCTGGGATTACAAGCACCTGCCACCATGCCCAGCTAATTTTTGTATTTTTAGTAGAGACAGGGTTTCATTGTTTTGGCCAGGCTGGTCTCGAACACCTGACCTCAAGTGATCTCTCCGCCTCAGCCTCCCAAAGTGCTGAGATTACAAGTGTCAGCCACCATGCCTGGCTCAAACCATTTTTAAGTTAGCAGAAGCTATTTTAAAAATGAAATATCTTGAATGATTGTAATTTAAAAGAGAGAAGAAATATAACAATAAATGAAGATAGCTGTGTTGATGATGCTGCTGCTTTTCTGTATTCAGCAGTCCTAGAGGCACCTCTGAGGTACCTCCAGGAAATCACTGTGACAACCACTGTTCTTAAATACGGGAAATTAGAAGACAGACCTGTATACATAAAAAAAAGGATAAAACATGGGTGAAAGCATTTCTTTGTGTTGAGAACTTTCAAAATCTTACCTTCTGGCTATTTTTGCAACAAATAAATAAATTATTGTTAACTATAGTCTCCCTACTGCACTATTGAATAGTGGCACTTGTTTTTTCTATGTAACTGTATTTTTATACCCCTTAACCAATGCTTCTTCATTCTCACCTCTCCCACTACCCTTTCAAACCTCTGGTAGGCACCAGAGAGTATTCAATTCCTCCATGAGATCAATTTTTTAGCACCTACATAAGAGTGAGAACATGCAATATTTGTCTTTCAGTGCCTGGCTTATTTGCCCTCCAGTTCCACCCATGTTACTGCAAATGTTTCTTCACAGAAAATCTGGTTTATATACACAAGGGAATATTATTCAGCCATAAAAAATACAACCCTGTCATTTACAGCAATTCTTGTGTTTAGATATCTGTACTCTCATGTTCATTGATGATCACTTAGGTTGATTTCATATCTTAGCTATTGTGAATACTCCTACACTTAGGTTGATTTCATATCTCAGCTATTGTGAATACTCCTACAATAAGCATGAGAGCACAGATATCTCTTTGATACACTAATTTCCATTCTCTTGGGTATATACTCAGCTAGAAATGATGGTAGTTCATGCTAGATCTTATGGTAGTTCTATTTCTGCTTTTGTTTTTTTTTTTTTTTTGAGGACTCTCCATACTGTTTGCATGTTGGCTTCCATAGTGGCTGCACTTGTACTATCTCCACCAACATCATTGTCAGGTCAGCATTTGCTATTTTCAGTCTTCTGGATAATAACCATTTTAACTGGGATGAAATAATATCTCATTGGGGTTTTGATTCGCATTGCTTTGATGATTAGTGACGTTGAGCATTGTTTCATTTACATGTTAGCCATTTTAATGTCTTCTTTTGATAAATGTCTATTCTGATCTTTTGCCCATTTTTAGATCAGATTATTTGTTTTCTTTTTTGCTATTGAGTTTCTTATCTATTCTGGTTATTAATTCCTCATTGGATAAATAGTTTGAAAATATTTCTCCCATTTTGTAGGTTATATTTTTGTTTTGTTGATTGTCTCCTTTGCTATGCACAAGCTTTGTAGCTTAATATAATTCTATTTGTCAATTTTTGTCTTGGTCATCTGAGTATTTGAGGTCTTCTAAAATACCAAGTAGAATGACTTATAGGCCTGAATTACATAAATTAGCATAATTTTTTTAAATTCACATTAATGTTGGGCATTTAGTTAGTTTAATTCTCTGTGGTTCAATTACAAATTTTATTAAGAAAAATCCATTTACATCAGTTTTTGAATTCATATCTGATTGTTTCTCAAAGGTAAATTCTTACCTGTGAGGTTATAGTGTTGAAATGTTTATTTTTTATGTTACTGGCCACTATGACTAACTATTCTGGCAAGAGCATCCAAGGCTACAGTAGCCCACACATCCAAAATGGATGAGGGCTCTCTAACTCTGCTCCTCTCTTCGTCACCACCTACCATTACTTCATTTGGCCAGAACAATGGAATTTGGCAGCATTATGCCTGAGTAGACTGTTATTCCTTTCATCTTCCACATAATTGAATCCATATTGTATGGATCACAAAAATAAAGGAATTATTTTTATCTTTACCCCTTTGGTGTTTGGCATAAGTTAGTGTTAAGATATTTATTCAAAGAGGTGTGATCTCTTGTTTGGTTAGGATTCAACCAGAAAAATAGAACCAGATACATCATAAGAGATAGAATACAAGGAAGCAGCATACATAATTGCAGAGGCTGGCTTGGCAAGCCTGAAATCCTTAGGGCAGGCATCAGGAAGGACAGGTTTGAACTATTAACCATGATCTGAGGCTTTTGCTACAGGAGGAATTTCTCTTTTTTTCAGGAAAAAAGAAATTATTTTCCTAAGATGTTTCAAATCTATTATTAAGGCCTTTAAACTGATTGAATCAGGCCCACCAAGATTATCTAAAACACTCTGTCTTACTTAAAGTCAACTCATATGGACTTTACTCATATTTATAAAAATACCTCCACAGGAACACTTATATTGGTGTTTGATGGAGAACTGTAGTCTAGTTAAATTGACACATCACAATTCTGTAGCTGGTTCTTGTTCTCTCTCTCTCTCTCTCTCTCTCTGTCTCTCTATCTATCTCTGTGTGTGTGTGTGTGTGTGTGTTTGTGTGTCTATGTCTATGTCTATGTCTCTCTCTCTTTCTGCTATACTTAGAACTAGGATATGTGAAGGATTTCTTCAGGGGGAAGGACAAAGGAATAAAAGGCAGCAAACAGGAATGCAGATTAATGGAAAGAAGAAAATCGGATTTTTTTTCAGATGTGTCTTATAACAAGAGCTGCTGAGTCTGTCCCATAGACTCTGGTCGAGTGATGAATGAGAAAATTATGCAGACACATGCTTGCCTTGTTAGTGTGGCTAGGGAACTCATGGCTTAGCACGACTGATGAGAGTGCAGCTGCAGCCCCAATAAACTGGAGACACCCAGATTTATTTAGTACAGATTTAATGACACAGGCTTGGAGCAAACATAATTTGTGTGTAATAAACATTGTCAACCCCCCAGGTAGAGAGCAGTCCTACACCCAAATACAAATGGTTAAAGGTCAGTTTTAGGACACTATGAATAAACAAGCTATTTAGGTAAACTCCTCCACATTCCCTTGTTAACTGTTCTTTTCTGTCAGCTCAAGGTAAGAGGATTAGGCTGCCTTCAGCCATCACCCTTTCCCAAAGCTTTTGCAAAACCTTCTGGCTTTCCAAGAAGGTTTGTTTCTTTCCTACAATTTTTCCCATCACCCTGACCAACCTTCTACAAAGAGCCCTATTTATTCTTCTTGAGGGAAAAGAAAGTTTAGAGATCTTAACTGTCATGAAGCTTATGTCTAAGTGTACACTCCATTGCATTAATTTTCTCATCATTTCAAAATAAATCCAAGCTTTTCACATTGGCCTACAATGCCTTAGATGATCTGGGCCTTACCTGCTTGTCAGGCCTTCCCTAAGTTTATTAGGTCCCATAAAATCTAGCATGTTTTTCTTTTCCTCCAAGATGCCAAAGGTCTTTCTTATAGAGCTTTTGCACTTGCTTTTCTCTTTGCCTTAAGCATCTTCTTCAAAGTATTTTCCCTTGGACATTTTATTGAGTTCTTAGCTCAACTGTTATTAAGTATTTATTCAGAGGTCTTTCTGGCTACCCTCGCTAAAGGATTCACCTCCTCCCCAGATTGCTGTATCCTACCATCCAGTTTTAACTTTTAGTGAAAAGTTTTATCTATATTAATCTTAGTGATTTAACAGGCTTTTTTTAGTTATTGCATAGCTTTCCTTTATTCCTTGTTAAGAATGGATACTTGTTCCCCCCCCTCTGCTAAACCATGGTGACAGTAGCCTTACCTGACATTTAGTCAGGATTTACTTCATACTCATGGAATAAATAGAGTCATCCCAATTCACTTTCCAGGCACAATCAGTCACTCCTTCATATGTGGTAGTTTTTGTCCTAGCTTGTACCATTATCTTTTCTGGCTACATACATTTTTATTGCAAGTTTCCTTACACTATTATTTTTGGAAGTTGTTATTCTATAGTCTATTGATAAATACATGCTTTTATAAAATTAATCAAGTGTCCCTGGTGAGGATTCTCATGCTCCAGTCCCGAGTGGAACAACATATATAAATGTCAAGAATTCTTATTGGGACCACGAGGGAGGCAGATGTCAGAACTGTTTTCTGTGTGAACTGCATTCTAGCAAGAGGTATGGCAGCTGCAAAGGATTGAGAGTCCAGAGAATGTGCCTTGGCTAAAAGTTTCTGTATTACTCCACCATTCTGATTTCTCTGTACTGTAAAATATCTCTCATTTGGCATCTGGCTGATCTGAAACTAATGTGTCATGTGTTAGGATTATGCAAAGTGGTGAGAAGGCAGTGGGCATCTGGGAAATAATGTCTGCTCCTAACAAGTGCTAAAATATTGGCTAATGACTTTCAAAATATCCTGGAAATAGAGTCGGGCACCTGAATAGGTGCTCTTATTTGTGGTTTTGTTTTGTTTTTATTTTAGAGAAATACTTGCTTGACCCTGCATATATTTTAAGAGATGTGTAATATGCTAACTAAAAATGAAGTAAAATATAACAATCTCTCTTTTATTTTATACTTATTTGTAAAGTATTTATGACTACCTTGGAAGTTCAAGAAAGCAATACAATTCTGCTTTTTTTTTTTTCTTGACGTCTCCCTGGAATTAATCCAAGTAAGACTATAAAACTCCTATTTCAGTAACAAAAGCATGATCTTAAGGCAGATTTGCTAGAAAAATCCTCCTGAGCTGCACTGTCAGAGTCTGCTGCCCCGAGAATCCTCCATCTGACTCTGGGAGACACAGCTGTGGGCTTGTGGAACATGTTGGCTCAGTGTTCATAATTCCTACTCTCATTATTGTTCCTAATTACGATATATAAAGACTTGGTTGGTATCAGCAACGATATAAGGGTTGGATAAAGGTAACTATGAAAAGTGATGGATGTGTTGGTTTGAGTGTAGTGATTATTTTATTATATGTCTATTTTTAAACACTCAATTGTATACCTTAACTATATACAATTATTGTTTATCAGTTATACCTCAATAAAGCTAGAGGGGATAAAGATCAATAGGGAATTCACAAGTAATGAAATTGTACCAAGTTCTCACAGGTGACCTTCACTCTGCTGTTCTTGTTTCAACCTGTGTAAAGTACAAGTTTAAGGAGAATAAGAAGCCAATTGTTGTGAATTACCCATAGGAAGCCAGCACTCTTTCTACTCATCACTCTACAGCCTCATCATCTCCATTCGTCAGTAGGCTCTACATGGCTTCCTGGAGGTTAGCAACTCTAGTTCCTTAATTTTGATTTGTTGCTTTGGCTCTGAGAGGATGAAAACTATCTGAATTTTCATAAAGGCACATAATAAGCCTTATATGAGATCTTAGTATAATTCAAAATATGATAAATGTATATAATGTTCCATCTTAGCATGTGCACATGAACACACACACTTCTTTGTTGATAATTATAAAAGTGATTTTGGAATTATTTCATTTCTTATATTGTCAAGCACTTCCCTGTACTTACTTTATCAGAACCCTTTGCTAATAGGCCATGAATGGTACCCTGTTCTACTACTGGAGGTTATTTTAGGAGGAAAAATTAATGGCCATCTCTAATGATTACATTTCAAATGAAAATAAAATCTGCCTTCTATCTGCCTTCATTTTCAGCATTAAAATTGACTAGCCTTTGTTTCTAGTCTGGCTTTCTACCAAAGTATTATTTTATGAGTGAAAAAAACAAATGTTAAGGGCTCAACAGTTTTCTCCAAATTGTGGTGCTCCGGGGATAAATTTTCACTGCCTTCTCCTGCCTCTTGTTTCTAAGAATGGTCCGGATGCTGGAATCCCACTTACCCCTAAAAGGTAATAGCAGCTATGCCAATGTAAAATAGGAACCATTCCTTTGAATTCAGGCCAAAAGGTTTACTGTAGGGACTGGAAATGATGCAAAGTAGAACATACTGTATGCTTTTGCATAAGGTTGTTCTGAAGGAAGATTCCTCATTGATTTTGAAAATCTTTTATTAGAAATATAATATAGCTTATAAAGTTCACAGTATATTCTGATGTACTTTGACATATTCCACAATATGCATGTGACATAGATGACCAAATTCTATGTACACACACACACGCACACACACACACAATCTTACAAAAACAATGAAGTTCTTAGGATATCCTGACACCAAGGACACACAGAGTAAGCAAGTAAAAATTTTTGGAACCATGTCCTCAGATTCCTAATACTATATACTTTCTGCTGGCAATTTCATGGTTACTTGCTATAAACTTTGTGGACTGGATAAGTTAAACAAAAAACATCAAATATGGCTAGAACCCTCAGCCCCTAATACAGTTCAGAATCTCTACTTCCTATTCATGTCTATTAGGTTCGTTATATATCAGAAGATCCTACTCAGGTTAGGTCTTAACCAAAACAAATAATTTTCTTCTACCCGCCTTCCACTCCTCCACCATTGCATTCAGACAATAGAGGCCAGTTTTAGAGTTTAAAGTCACTAATTACCAAAAGGCATTGCTTTAGGCACTTACAGACTTGAATCATTGAGAATAAAGAATTGCTGCCTGGGGAATGTTGTATGCACATGCTGTTCTAAACTGAAAACAAACTAGATAAGAAAAATAAACAAACTGGGTTAAGTGACTACTTTCTTTTCACTTTCTTTATCTGCTTTTCTGTATGTTGAAAAACTTCTAAAAGTTGAACTGCCCATGACCATGAATTTTTAAGTTCTGTTTACAGCATTGTTTTTCACTTAAAAATTAAAAATTGTTCTTGTATAAAAAATTAAAAAGCTGTCCCTCTCTCCTGGTACTTGGGAACATAAAAAGCTATATAAAAGTAATTGGGAGAAATTAGCCAATTTAGGTTTTAACATGTTAGTAGAGAGGCAACAATGACTAGACCAGCTGTGCTATGGATCTAGGTCTTTGAGACCCTTCCAGTTGTAAAGTAGCTATTATTCTCCGTAAGCATTTGCAGGTCAGGCATGGAAACTTTTAAGCAGGCTCTGACTGAAGTACTAGTTTTCATTCTGTAATTGCAGTAAGCATAGCCAGCTGTGAACCTCTCAGGCTCTCTTTATTGGACTAAGAATTTAAACATTTTGCTGAGTAGGCAGTAAAGTTTTCTTCTCTTTACTGCCACCCTCCTTTCAACAATGTGCTCTTAATATGCTAAAAAGAAACAGGATATGAAAATAAAAAATGAAGAACTTATGTAAACACAAATTTTAGTACCTTTTTTGTTTTTGTTTTTGACAGGGTCTCACTTTGTTGCCAGGATGGAGTGCAATGGCACGATCTTGGATTCTGGCTCAAATGATCCCTCCTACTTCAGCCTCCTGAGTAGCTGTGACTACATGTGTGTGCCACCATGGCTAGCTAATATATATATATATATTCACATACATATATTTGTTTGTTTGTTTTTGTTTTTGTAGACACAGGATTTCACCATGTTGCCCAGGTTGATCTTTGACTCCTGAGCTCAAGTGATCTGCATGCCTCAGCTTCCCAAAGTGCTGTATTTACAGCTGTGTACCACTGCACCAGGCCTTTAGTGCCTTCTTGAAGGTCACACACATCATCGTATGGAAATTAACTGGTACTATGTATACTAGCTTTGTAGTAGCTGATACGTCATATTCATCAATTAAATATTTATTGAATAGATTGCATATAATCAGCTCATTTTTTGCATAGAGTTAATAACAGAAATGTATTCAATCTATCTACTAGTCCAGTAACTTTCCACAGGCAATAATGCAGTTTGTTTTAAGTCAGAGATACTTTGTGTGAAGCCAACAAATCAAAACATGTAAATGACTTCAAGCAGTATTCTCATCATTCCTGGAAAAACACTACTGTCTGTTTGTGGCAGTGAACATAAAAGCATTGCCTTCATTGGGTGATGAATATGAACTTTTTTAGTCATATATCTGGTGCCCTTAGATGACCAGTTAGATCAGATTCCATGTCTTATGAAAAGATGATGTTCTTGAGTCTTGACTCTGGTGGTACAAGCCGATTTTCCAAAGTTATTCTGCAGGTGGTGGATTCAGTAACCATTAGTTGGCATTCTCCCTTACAAACCTCAGGTAACCCCTGTGTACACACCAAGTTGATGGACTAAATGAGTAACACACAATGTTTTATAGACCCAATAAAAACTGTTTAAATGTCTGGTAGTGCTTTACAAATATCTTCATCCCAGATTTTTCAAATCTCCCCTGAAATCTATGCAGCCAAATGTGAATTTGTTCTGTAACTGATGGTCTCCTGGATATCAGTTTGATAAAGTGTAAGACAGGGTTTTTGTGTGTGTTGTGCCAATTACTAAGTACATGAAGACACAGATCTTGAATAATTACCAATAAAAGGATTGAAAGGATAAATATCTATTTAAGAAATATCTAATACAACTATAGTCGCTGCTCTCATTTCTTCATATTCCTGTGAATTTTTGTTCTGTTCCTTATTTTTAGAGTGCAAAGTGATCATTTTAGGAATGAATATCATACAAAGTAAACACAGGGAACAGAAAGCTTAATGCATTCATTATTCATTCCTTTCCATCAATACTCTGAACACCTACAGAGTATTGTAGGCTCATTGGGGAAACAAGAATCAGTAAGTCCCATTCTCTCCATACTGATCTCATGATTAGTAGAAAATCAATCCAAATAATCTCATATTGATTTCTCCCTCCTGTGAGTCCTTATACCATTGTGGAAGCCATTGGAGGGATTTATCATAGTCCATATTACTTCAGAATTTATGGTATTTCTTTATGCTCCTTGGTAGACATTGAATGCCTGGAAGGCAAGCTTGTTTTCCCTACCTTTATATCCCTGGTTATCAGTGTACTTGTTACCCCATGCTATGTGCTTAACACATATTTTTAAATAAAAGGGTCAATGGTTTTGCCATTAATAATAACCCTTAGCTCATAATTTAGTATCTCTGGGGCCTGTTTTCTCATCTGAAAAAACAACATACTGCATCTCATGAAGTTATCATATAGAATTAGATGCATTAAATTTTCCAAACTGAGAAGCTAAGCATTGTACCAAGGTACAGACTCATTCTTATTTAAATTGAATACATGCTTTCATTTAAACATGAACTGCTGTTTAACTATGGCTGGTATTTATGTTTGGGGGATTCTGTGGGATGCTACTATTAGTGGAGAAGTCAAAAACCATATGGCCCCTAAACTTTTCCTTCTTTTCAATGCTCAATTCTTAAACACAAAATGTAAGAATAGGATTTCATGAAGCATATTAACTCCAGTTTATTGTTTAAACTTTTAACCTCTATCTTGTCCATAAATGTGAATTATTGTGGCATATGGTTTCATTCAGTGTATGATAAATATTGTATGTACTTTAGGAAGGAAACTATAAGGTATATTTCTGGCTTGTCTTGAGGACAAAATAAATGGCCTATGCAGTCGTTTCCATCTCTGGCTTCAGTGATTAATGCATCCTAGAGGACCAACTTTCTTTTAGCTATAATGCCAGTTTCTATCCTTATTTCGTCCCTGGAGCTTTAGGCAGAAAGGGAAATGAAAAGTCATCAGCTTTTATTTTAGGTGACTTTTTTCCTACTCCTGGTTGGGTTTTCACTTTTTATTTTTCATTCTGCAGATAGTTTTTCTTGTTGATATCTAGGAG
Organism: Callithrix jacchus; assembly: GCF_049354715.1. Taxonomy (NCBI): domain Eukaryota; kingdom Metazoa; phylum Chordata; class Mammalia; order Primates; family Cebidae; genus Callithrix; species Callithrix jacchus. The sequence continues at coordinate 18,971,953 of NC_133516.1, read as the reverse complement.
GACACCTGGGGTGACTGAGATAATGTAGGGCTGTAACTGATGTTTGGAGGTAGAATATATGCTCAGGAGGCTGACAGCCCACTAGTTCTAGTACCCAAAGTGCTGTTCATCTCATCACGTTGCTCACTCACAGTCTCCAGAAAGCTTGCAGCCAATCAGGTTTCCTTGTTTGTGACAGAATTTTTCTTTTTCTTTTTGGAATAGTCTCCCTCTGTCGCCCAGGCTGGAGTGCAGTGGTGCAGTCTCTTCTCTTGACAGTTTTTGACTTCCAGTGTTGTTAGGGACAGTAGATGAGCATTTTGTGAAACAGTATGAGAATCAAAAGCAGTTTGATTTAATTTTCTCTTGGATTTAGCTATATCTCAACATAAACTTCTAATTCAGTTTTATTTCTGCTGATTTTCTAAAAAGATAGTTTTCATCACCAGTGTGGATTAGCTTGTCATTAGATCTTGGAGATCTTTGAGATCAGTGGAGAAGTTTCAACTTAGGAGAGTGGCTTTATTACAAAAATAAATGTTGATAATGGCTTAACGATATTATTATATGAACACATCTGTGATGCTTCCATTGCTATAGAAATATTCTGTTGTCACATTTTAAAGAAACTATTTTTACTTAACAAATATTGATTGTCTGCAATATGTGACACAGAGATGCAAAAAATATTTTAGACACAATATCCTTAAATTGCTTATAAATTGACTTTTGAAATCTTACCACATAATCATCAACATTCATATCTCAAATTACTAATATGTGTCAGTAATTTAAAATGACCTTTAAAATCATGCTGATCAGTAATTGTATAAAGAAAATTGAATCATGCTAATCCGGTGAATAGATGTGACAGATTGAGGTGTTGACATCAAGGAAAAAGAATTGATACAGGTAACGAAGTCAAACTATTTGCTAAAATCTGAGCCACAGTATCTTATTTTTCTTCTGCAGACTCTATCCAAAGCAATAATTCTTCCCTAGGGTCCATATTTTTCTTGAAGCCTAGGGGTCAATGAAGCCCATAAAATTGTGTGCATGTAGCACATCTTTCTGGGGAGAAATCTAGAGCTTATACTAGATTCTAAAAGTAATGATCCAGTGATGTTAAGAATCATTAATATATATTTTTACTTATAATTTGCTTCTCTTTTTAGGGAAGACAGTGCTCGAATTCTAGAATTAAGTTGAAAAGGCATAAATTATACACCTTAATGCTCTCCTTTCCAGCTGTATGATCTCAAGTTATCTAACCACAATGTTTCCATATGTGAAATGGGCAGATACTCCCTTCACTCCTACGTGTCAAATGAGATGGGCTACATGATTGGCCAGAATAAGCCATGAAATATTTGCAAACATAAGATTATTACTATTGTTTGAGCTTCTGCATCTGCCAATCCATGATACTTTTTTTGTGTTAGTTGGAAATTTTATTCTATTACTACGTAAACGTATTTTTAAAAATCTTTCCAACTTTGCCAGCATAGTTTCTCAAAGAATGATGATTCAGTTTTTCCATGCCTTTGGAGGCCTTTGTTGTTAAATGAATCATTGTAAGTATCTAACATACCATGGCTGCTGCCTGGTTTACATCACAGTGGAGGAGGAGGGATCATCGCTCAGCGGCAGAGCAAAGGGTGTCCTTGGTCTTTGTCAGATCCTGCAGAGGAAACTTGGGGGAACTAATTCTGTTTCCTTTGAATTAAAGCCAAAGGTAGACTGCGTGAGTGAGATTGAAGAAGAAATAGAAAAGTGGAAGTGAATGTGATTTGGCATTAGATTATGAACTTTAATTTCTGTCTTGCCATCATGCAATCTTAAGCAAGTCCTAATTTCTTTAAGATTCAATGTTAATTGTTTTTAAAATGGAGAAGTAACAGAATGATCTCACAAGATTATGTTAAGCATGAAATTATCATATCTGTGGGATGAAGCTTGTCAACTAGAAAGTGATATACCAGTTTAGATATTAATAATTGTTACGGCCTGGTCATTTGCACAAAATTCCAAGGTGCAAAATAATTTGATCACTCCCTTGTACTTCCTTTTGATGGGCTTTTGAATACGGTTGTATTTATTCAAACAAGTATGTAGTCTATGTGTATGATTTACCGTTCCTTTGGAGACACAAGAAATATGTGGAATGCATCATTAGTTAAGAGCAAAATTCTCAAATGAGAAATTAGAGTCTAACTGAAAAATGAGTAAGTTTGAAAGAAAAGGAAGAGTCGCATGGTTACTAAAATAAGAGACAAACTGTGACTTCATTTTAGAGAAGAACAGAAGTGGGAAGGCTATGGTGTTGGCAACTGGGACTTTTAGAAGAAAATTTCATTCTGAATATGGAAAAATGGGAAGCCAAATAATGCAGAAGTAGAGACAATGCTTGCAAATGAATAAAATAACTGGTAGGAAATATTAAACCAACGAACAAGTAGTTTCAGGGACACTGCTACAGCTTACTGCATAGAATTTAAATAAAGTAACTTAACAACTGAGAACATAACCTGTGTGTACCCTTTGTCCCCTGCCCCCACTCCAAATATTACTGCTAATTAGAAACACATGTTGAAGGAAAAACTCTAAAAAGACATTGCAATATAAGATCTGGGTTTGCTTCAAATCCCCCAGGTGGCCTACAGCCCAAGAGAAAGTATTTAGCCTTTTGCCTTTTGTTTAAATGTGGATAATTTTGAGTTATTAATAGTGCAATACTCCCATCCTGCTGTCCTTTAGTGTAAATTAAGGCAAAGGGCATGATAACAGTATCAATAAAACAGCAAAAGTAAAAAATAAAACTCATAAGATTATTAATGGGTGACAGAAAATTGCTATATACATCATAGCTGGTAGATTAAAAGGGAGTGACAAAGAGGATGTCCTGAGAAATTGAATCAAGTGTTTACAAGAGGAAAAAAAGTTACGGATTTAAGACTGTTTAATCTTTAAGAATTTAAAACTTTTAAATATCTCTTTAATAAGCTATATATTCATACAACATTTGAATAGGATTCTATATAGACTGACTCAATTCTCAAATACATTGAGGCAGCTTGGGTATCAAGTATCTTCTAATACTTATTAAATAGAATGAATCAGAGAAGTTAAAATAGTTTCATAAAGTTATGCAGCAAATAACATGGGAGCCAACATTTAGACACTGGTCTTCTGATATAAAATCCTTTGTTTTATGCACTATTCCCAGTTGCCAAGGAAGCAATTAAAACAAACAAACAAAAAAGATGAAATAAAAAAATAGACATTTGAGGGCATGCATGCTGGCTCACACCTGTAATTCCAGCACTGTGGGATGACTAGGCGAGTGGATCACTTGAACTCAGGAGTACAAGACCAGCGAGACCAATATGGTGAAACTCTGTCTCTAATAAAAAATATAAAAATTATCCAGGTGTTGTGGTACATGCCTGTAATCTCAGCCACTCAGTGAGGGTCACCAAGGCTAAAACAAGACACCTTGCCAACCCTCCCCATTCATTTGCCTATCTTATCCCCAGTGCTGTTTCATAGCCTTCACCCTTCTAGAATCAACCAGAAACACCAACCCATTGCTCATGAATTTCAAGCAATGCCAGACTAATGTCAAGATGCAGCGTGACACCTCTCTGGAACCCATACATATCCCTTTCAATCCAAGCCTTCTGGGACCACTCCTCTCCAACCTTGGCCCAAGGCTTCATCACCACCCACATTAGAGCTATTATGTTTAAAGGCTATTTTTAGAAAATTCATCCTATTAGGACAATTTCAATATCAAAAATATGCAACTGGCACCCTGTTGAATACACGAAGTGGCACCCTAAGCCAAGGACTTAACCAAACACTTACTAAACTACGAAAAATCACAGATTTTTCTTTGAGATTTCCACGCAGCCCCCGTCACACTCAAAGAAGCCTGGAGAAACATCGCCCCTACTCCTGTCTCTAATGCTATTCTTTATATGTATTTAAGAAGATGAGAATGTCAGGCCTCCAAGTTCAAGCCTGGCCGTTATAGCCTTTGTGACCCTCCTGATGGTGTCCACGAGCCAGAAAGTCTGAAGTAACCAGATGGCCACAAACAGAAGTGAAACCACTAGTTCCTGCCTCAGCTGATTGCAACCCCCCTATAACCTTCAATCATCTGCTCAGCCTTGCAAAAATTTCCCCCTCAGACATTAGGTTTCTCAAGACCCCTGCCCCGGCAACTATGTAATTTCTGTCACCCTCCCCTCTGCTTGCAACCAATAACCCTCACCATTATGATCATACCTGTTTGTAATAGTTGACCCCTACCCTTGTGACCATGCATCCAGTGACACCTTTCCCCTCCCTAAAATAGATTACCCCCTTGAACTAAACATTTGTCCCAATCTGTATAACCAGTCCCCTTTCCTACTCCCCTTTTACTGACTTGGCCTGCTTGCACCCAAGTGCAAAATAAAACGGCCTCATTGCCCACACAAAGCCTGCCTGGTGGTCTCCTACGTGAGCTGCACACTGTTTTCAAATGTTTTATATGGGTTACCAAAATCACATGGGGAGTATGTGATTACTTTCCCATGTTTTTTACATGTCTGAAATTGTGCAATACAGTAGAAACTTCTGAATTATTGTGCTTGTTGTGAAACTCAAAAGTCCAACTTCTGAGATAAATTACAGTTCAAATTCTACCACTTAAAGATTATACCAATATGCCTACAGAAAGTATTGCCACCAAAAGTGCACATCCAGCTTTCATCTTTTTTAAGTGTCTCTCCCATTACTAAATCTGACTTCTGACTGAGTTTATGAGGCATAATTATTGATATGTAATAAAGTATTTCAACTATCCCTTTATCCAGCCCTTTGGACAGGATTATTTATAAAAGAGGTCTTTACGTATTCTTAGATTTTTTTATATCCTGTTGAGTCTTACCTTGCAACAATAGGGTAGTACATTAAATCTTTATTTATAACATTGTGTTCTGTCTGAATATTGTTTAAGAAAGTATTCTGTAACATGAGCTTGAAATTGTAGCAGAACCCATGTTAGGAAAGTAAATATCTAAAAGCAGAAAATATAAGCTTCCCTAGTTGCCAAGAAAACCATTGTATGCAGATTTCTGTTAATTAAATATTTGGTGATAAAATAACAAAATTGTTGAAAAGAGAACATCTTCACCCTGGGCAATAGGATATGAATATGATTCACTTTTGGTGGGAAAAATAAACAAGAACATGGGATTTTAGGCCAGAAAGTCTTCAGCAGTCTCTTGCAAATAGCTTAAATCACAGGATTAAAGGGTGGCAAAACCAGGTACAGATAACTTAATAAGAATAGATTTTTTTTTGCGGGGGGGACTTTTACAGCCAAGTTTATAGGACCAGCCACATCCAAATGGACTGAAAGAGGTATGGTTTGCAGATGAAGATTGAAATGCTACGGCCAAACAATACAGAATAGATGCTGAGCTCATAAAGCAATAGACATGTACTAAACATGAGATTAACTAGTGAAACAAAAAAATCATAAGTTTTCTTTTTGCAGTTATAAATGACAAAAATGTTTAATAGATAATTTGATCTCAAGGAGTATAATAAAAGTACCCAATTGGTGCTACATATTTTATTTTCTTGCACAGATTTCTCTCTATATTTTTCTAAACTTCCAATGTTAATTTTAATAAAGATTTATATTCTGGTTATTTTGAAAAGAGAATACACCACAATATTAATAACTCAGTTAAATCAAGAGTCCCCAGGCCACGGACCAGTACAAGTTTGTGGCCCATTAGGAACTGGGTCATACCGCTGGAGGTGAGCGGCAAGTAAGCAAGCGACTGTATTTACAGCTGCTCTCCATTGCTTGCATTACTGCCTAAGCTCTGCCTTCTGTCAGATCAGGAGTGGCATTAGATTTTCATAGGAGTGTGAACTTTGTGAACTTTGTATGTGGGGGATCTAGGTTGCGTGCTTCTTAGGGACTGTAATGCCGGAGGATCTGTCACCATCTGCCATAACCCGCATATGGGACCTTCTAGTTTCAAAAACAAGCTCAGGGCTCCCACTGATTCTACATTATGGTGAGTTGTGTAATTATTTCATTATATATTACAATGTAATATTAATAGAAATAAAGTGCAGGATAAATGTAATGCACAAGAATCATCCCAAAACCACTTCTCTACCCTACCCACTCACAATCCCCACTGTGGTGAATGGAAAAATTGTCTTCCACGAAACCAGTCCCTGAAACCAAATAGTTTGGAAACTGCTGAGCTAAATCACACCTACAACAAAACCAAAACTTAAACATTCTATCTTGGTGATTCCATCATAGGGTGAGAGTTTAGTTTTATTGTAGACATATTTTCTAGGAGGATCAGAGGAAATAATAAAGCTTCAAATTCTAATCTTACAAAAATCTAAAGCTCTAAATCCATAAATGTTCTCGTGGCTTTTGAGTCTTTGTCCAAAGTTTACCTTCATGTGTTGTGAGCCAACCTGCTTGCCTATATTTCCTCTTCTCTTCCTTCTATACTTTTCCTCTTCCTCATTCTTCTCACTCTCCTTCTTTTTGTGCTGTTATCAAAACTTTAACACGGATTTTTTACTCTGGATTTTCTAAACCACAGAAACTGTGCATCTGAAATCTTCACATTGTTGATTTAGGACATGGAATTTAGAAAATACTCAGGCTCTTAAGGCAATCCATACAGTAAATTTTATGCTTGAGTGAATGAATCAGCATTTTGACAACACACTTACGGAAATATAGTGATTTGAAAAAATATATATATTTCCCTGTTGAAAATAAACAATGTAGACCAGGCACTACTACAATAAACATTTCTAGAATTATAGAGGTAACAAATAATTTATAAAAACCACTTCGGAATAGGATGTGGAAGGAAGCATGTCCTCCATCATATTGAACATGCATTTCTGGAGTTTCAGCTCATCCCAGTTAAATGCCTTTTTATTCTGATAAGACAGGGATCTTGTCTCAATCATTCGTGCTTTATGAGGTATAGCAATAGGTCTAGCACTTAGTAGGCACTTATTGAATGTTATGAAATAAACTCAAAAATGATAAAGCTCATTCTGGATCCCACATTGTCCTTCATTGTTGTCTTGTTAGTTTCCTCTACTCTGTGACAGTTTTTTGGTCTATACTTGTCTGACGTGACTTTGGTACATTGAATTCTGATCAATTATTTCTAGCTGAGTCATTTGAAATACGTGTGTCACAAATCTTAGCTTACATTTTCAATGTTTTGTTACCAATCTGCATTTTTTTTGTAACTATCTGATTGCATCTCTTCGACTTTTGGTGATATTCCTTAAAAGTTAGAAAAGGTCTGTATATTAAGATATTAAGATAAATTATTATTATTTTTTTTGGACACAGAATCCTGCTCTGTTGCTGAGGCTGGAGTGCAGTAGTGTGATCTTGGCTCACCACAACCTCTGCCTCCTGGGTTCAAGTGATTCTCCTGCCTCAGCCTCCTGAGTAGCTGGGATTACAGGCGTCTGCCACTATGCCTCGCTAGGTTTTGTATTTTTAGCAGAGACAGAGTTTCACCATGTTGTCCAGACTAGCCTTGAACTCCTGACCTTAGGTGATCTGCCTGTCTTAGCCTCCCAAAGTGCTGGGATTACAGGCGTGAGCCACCATGCCTGGACTACATTTCTTTAAAAATATTTTTTCTAACATGATAATATCATTTGATGTACACAAGAGTTTATTTTGGTTTCGATTTTTCTTCATTTTATGTATATGTATGTTGGATGATATTTTTTGGTTATATCATCTATCACTTTTAAATATGAGAAATTCTTTCATCTATAAATTGAAACCGTCTTCATCTATTTTAATCTTGTTGTTTTGTCCTTTTAGAGCATTTAGTATTGTATTTCATTTGCAGTTTGTTATATTGTGCTGTCTTCCATCACTTCTCAATATAGGAAATCCATCCTTAACAAAGTGTCAGGAATACTCACATGTATATTATCTTAGTCTTTAAAAATATATATATAACTTGAAAAAGCATTCACTAAGAATTATAGTACATACTCTTAATACCTCTATAGTTTATTTTTAGCAAGATATGAGGCTAAAATCAAAGTGATATTTTCCAAATGATTAGCCAATTTTTCTAACATTATTTATTGATTTTATATATTATCCTCATTAATTGGCATTGCCTCAATTTTTTCTATATTGAGTTCCTTTATAGTCTAAGATCTCTTTGGGGGCTAATTTGTTCCACTGATTATTTTCTCTAACAGATTATTTTAATTATTGTGATTTATTATAGCATGTTTACTTTCATTACTTTTAATTTTCAAAATTTTACTTCTTTTTTGTCTTTTTATTTTCCCATTCAAACATCAGAATCATTTTACCAACATCTAATAAAATCTCATTGTTTTTATTATTTATTTTTTCACTCATTTATTTGAGACAGGGTCTCACTCTGTTGATCAGTCTGGAGTGAAGTGGCACAATTACAGCTCACTGCAGGCTTGATCTCCCTGGGCTCAGGTGAGAGGTCTCCCACCTCAGCCTCCAGATGAGCTGGGGCTACAGGTGCATGCCACCACACCAAGCTAATTTTTGCATTTTTTTTTTTTGAAAAGAGTTTTCTCCATGTTGCCCAGGCTCATCTTGAACTCCTGGACTCAAGCCACTAGCCTCAGCCTCCCAAACTGCTGGGATTACAGATATGCACCACCACCCCAGCCAAAATCTCATTGTGTTTTTCTAATATTTTAATCTTTTGTATCTCTGTGAAATTTTATAGTTTTTTTCATGTAGCTACAACACATTGCTTATAAAGGTCATGTGTTCAGGTATTGTGTATGGAATATACAGATGTTATCTTTTCTCAATATATTTAAATTTATTTTTAAAGGAATATAGAAAAGCTAAACATTGTGTGTAATTATATATTTTTATACAGCCATTTAACTGAACTCTTACTAAGTCTAATAGTTCAGCAAATTATCTTTTTTTCTATTTCTTTTTTTTTAAATTGAGATGGAGTTTAGCTCTTGTTGCCCAGGCTGGAGTACAGTGGCCCGATCTCGGCTCACTGCAATCTCTGCCTCCCAGGTGCAAGCGATTCTCCTGCCTCAGCCTTCAGAGTAGCTGATATTACAGGTGCCCACCACATCGCCCTTCTAATTTTTTGTAGTTTTAGTAGAGATTGGGTTTCATCATGTTGGCCAGGCTGATCTCGACCTCCCGATCTCAGGTGATCCACCTGCCTTGGCCTCCCAAAGTGCTGGGATTACAGGAGTGAGCCAACATGCCTGGCCAGCAAATTATCTTTGTTCCCTCAAATAATAATATATTTTGTCTTCTACTTTTCTGTAACTTTTGGACACCTTGTTTATTGGTCAGAATTTCCAGAACAGGGTTAAATAACAAAGTGGATAAAGATGTCTCTAATATTTAATTATTAAGTATGTTTTTTGAGTCAGAAATTATATCAAATGCATTGGTCAGATACTTTAATTAAAAAAGAAAAAAAAAAAAAAAGGAAAGTCACCAATTTGCTATTGCCTATTGACATTTCTAGAGGATAAAGATAATCAGTTGTTACAGACCAAAACTTGGCATGTGAATAGAGTAAACAGTTCTCGCCAAATGAATTTATCGAGTTGATGATATTTAAGAATAGATATGGGTAACAGTATGGTTACTTTTAAAAATCCCCAGATTTCTCTGATTTCCTAAAATCTGCATTTTAATTACCAATAGGAGACTGAGATTAAATAAAAATTTCACCTTTGATATAAGTACTTCATGGTGGATTGAATCCGTGGTTCTCAGCTACTTGGATAATCAGCTTCTATTCAGGTATTGAGAGCTCCAAACTCACAATGGACATTTAATAAATACTAACCACTCCCACTCTAACTCTTAAGAGATAATCAGATATTGTCTTAAGAAACTCAGGCCGGAACACTAGAATTTGGCAAGAATCAGAGAAAAAAATTTTTTTAAGTTATGTAAATGAGTTTTTGAGTTAGTAGTAAGTTCAGGCTTTCTATCTCTACCTTAGCTTCTTGGAAATTCCTCCTGGCTTCCCTCACACCTCTCTCTAGACTGTGTAGCCCAAGTACAAACATATCATTCTTTTATCAGTCAGCAGTGGTATGATTTGTAATGAACTTTCTGAGGAGACTAAGAAAAAGTTCAAATAATTATTAAAATAATAAAATCATTATATAACATAGAGTGTCTCCCTTCTAATAAGCACAGAATTTTAATTAATTTTGACAGCATTCAATGAATGCCAAATCCTATGCAGGGTTCTATGAAGATTAAACCATGGCACTTGCAGTCAAAAAGATCATTGGTTTAAGCTGTGGCTTCTGATCTGTGGCACTGAGAGAGCCCCTCAGGCATGGAAATATCTGGCAACTTTCTCTTTAATTGTGTGTCAACAGAAAAGATGGAGGATGTCTGGTCTCCAGGGTTTGGCTGGAATACCTCTTCAAACACATGTTTCTCTGTTTCTCCCAGTCCCAACATTCACTAAGCCTCTAAACCTGCATGCTCTGCAAGAGTAAGGCTTGAGGGGAATATCAGTAATGTGTATTTTCTCTTCACTATGCTGGGGGAGAAGCCAGCCAAAAAATTACTTCCCAGTTGAGAATGGCTTTGCTATTTCTCTCACTAAATATGGTAATTTTTTCCTTTCAACATGAGAGTCACATTTATTATGTGTCTCTTATTGGCATAGTACTGTGAAATTTTCCTTCTATATCATGGCAATTGTGAGAATTTTCAATCATTCTTCTGGAAATGTGTGGAAATAGAGGGAACTGATTGACAGGAATAGGAAAGCACCTCAAAAGGCCAAGGAATAGAGTGCAGAGGACTCAAGGAACAATATGAGCAGAGGAGGTAGTGGCAGCCTGGTCTTAAAATGTATTCCTTGAAGCCAGAGGGGAAGTGAATGCTCAGACCCAACACAGAGGGATCTCCTCTGTGCAAAACACATGTACCAGCACTGGGTGGGAAGAGCAGCAGAGGGAAATCCTGAGCAGGCAATGATGATGTAAAATAATATTTTATGAATTCATTACCCACTTAAGATTCACTAAACACTAAATGTATCTATAGGTTACAGTATCTATAGGTTTGTACAAAAGTAATTGCCGTTTTTGCCATTACTTAAAAAAAAAAAAAGGTTCCAGCAAAATCCCATGTTATATGAAATAGAAGTAAGATTAAAAAGAAGGAGGACTCAAGATGGAGCTGTGAGAACAACCCAGGATTGGAGCTCTCGTTGAATCCGCAAACGGTGAGTCGGAGTTGCATTTCCAGACTGATCTTTGTTGCCCACAGAACGGGGAAACTCCCAAGTATAAAAAAGACACGGGACGCCAGGCAGTAGGTCTGCCTGGTGAAGCCGGCAGCCGGGGCGGTGGCAGCCTGCCCTACCCAGCAATCCCCACAGGGCGTGCTTGTCCGGGTGCCCTGTTGAACCGGCAACCTGAGACTTGAGAGGGCTGGACTTGAGACTGAACGAGACTTGGACAGTAGGCCAGCCCAGGGGATTGCAGGGACAGATCGTTTGGGATACCCGGTGGGACGAACAAAACTGCGATTTCAAATTATCCTGAGCAGACGGTCCGAGACGCTCTGTGGGGGAGGGGCATCCACCACTACCGAGGCAACCCGCCCCAACTGAGATACACGCCCACTGCTGACGCAGCCAGCCGTTGCCGAGGCAACCCGTCCCTACTGAGATACACGCCCACTGCTGACGCAGCCTGCCGTTGCCAAGGCAACACGCTACAACGAAGAGACTCCACAACAGGGCATGGCGGAGACCACAGCAGAGCCTGCAGGAACAGGGCAAATCACACAACAGCAGGGCGGAGCCTCGGCAGCCAAACAGTGGCTAGTCTGCCTTCTAGCTGGGCAGGACACCTCATCGGACATCGAAAAATAAAGCTTGAACCCCCCAACACAGAGCATTTGAGATAAAAAGGGTTTTTTTTAATGAGCTCTGTTGCAGAAGAATCAAACATAGCAGCCTAACAGCCCTGAATGAACAACAGAGCTCACAGCTCAGCAATTGAGCTCCAAAAAAGTACAGACTGTCTCCTCAAGCAGCTCCCTGACCCCTCTATATCCAAAAGACTGACATTTGGCAGGCATCATCCTGGGACAAAGATAGCAGAAAAAGAAACGGGTAGCATCCCTCACTGTGCCACAGCTGCTAGAGGTGCACCCCAGACAAGCAGGGCCTGGAGTGGACCTCAGCAGTCGTACAGCGAAGGGGCTAGGCTGGTAGAAGGAAAACCAAGCAACAGAAATACTTCATCATCAACAATCTGGGTGTCCACGCAAAGACCCAATCGAAAAGTCAGCAACTACACAGACGACAAGCGGATAAACCCACAAAGATGGGAAGAAACCAGCAAAAAAAGGAGGAAAACACCCGAAACCAGAACACCTCGCCTCCTAGAAAGGACCAAAACTCCTCACCAGCAAGGGAGCAAAGCTGGACGGAAAATGACTGTGACGAAATGACGGAATTATACTTCAGAAGGTGGATAATGAGAAACTTTTGTGAGCTAAAAGAACATGTATTAAATCAATGCAAAGAAACTAAGGAACTTAAAAAAAGATAGGAAATGATAACAAGAATGGATAACTTAGAGAGGAATATGAATGAATTAAAGGAGCTGAAAAACACAATACGAGAACTTCACGAAGCATGCACAAGTTTCAATAGCCGAATTGACCAAGCAGAAGAAAGAATATCTGAAGTCGAAGACCAACTCAATAAAATAAAACGAGAAACCAAGATTAGAGAAAAAAGCGCAAAAAGGAATGAACAAAAGCTCCAAGAAATGTGGGACTATGGGAAAAGACCTAATCTACGTTTGATAGGTGTACGAGAAGGGGACGAAGAGAATGAATCCAACCTGGAAAATACTCTTCAGGGCATCATCCAGGAAAACTTCCCCCACCTAGCAAGACAGGCCAACACTCAAATGCAGGAAATACAGAGAACACCACAAAGATATTCTGCAAGAAAAGCAACCCCAAGGCACATAATCGTCAGATTCAACAAGGTTGAAATAAAGGAGAAAATACTAAGGGCAGCCAGAGAGAAAGGTCGAGTTACCCACAAAGGGAAGCCCATCAGACTCACAGCAGATCTCTTGGCAGAAACACTACAAGCCAGAAGAGAGTGGGGGCCAATATTCAACATTCTTAAAGAAAAGAACTTTCAACCCAGAATTTCATATCCAGCCAAACTGAGCTTCAGAAGTGAAGGAAAAATAAAATCCTTTGCGAACAAGCAAGTACTCAGAGATTTTGTCACCACCAGGCCTGCTTTACAAGAGCTCCTAAAAGAGGCACTACACATAGAAAGGAACAACCAGTACCAGCCATTCCAAAATCACACTAAAAGTTAAAGAGCATCAACATAATGAAGAATCTACAACAACTAACAGGCAAAACAGCCACTTAGCATCCAAATGGCAGTATCAAATTCACACATAACAATATTAACCCTAAATGTAAATGGACTAAATGCACCAATCAAAAGACACAGACTGGCAAATTGGATAAAAATCCAAAACCCATCAGTGTGCTGTATCCAGGAAACCCATCTCACATGCAAGGATACACAAAGGCTCAAAATAAAGGGATGGAGGAAGATTTACCAAGCAAATGGAGAGCAAAAAAAAGCAGGAGTTGCAATTCTCATCTCTGATAAAATAGACTTTAAAGCAACAAAGATCAAAAGAGACAAAGAAGGCCATTACATACTGGTAAAAGGAGTGATAAAACAAGAAGAGCTAACGATCCTAAACATATATGGACCCAATGCAGGAGAACCCAGATACATAAGGCAAGTTCTTAATGACTTACAAAGAGACTTAGACTCCCACACAATAATAGTGGGAGACTTTAACACTCCACTGTCAATATTAGACAGATCAACCAGACAGAAAATCAACAAGGATATCCAGGGCTTGAACTCAGACCTGGAGCAAGCAAACCTGATAGACATTTACAGAACTCTCCACCCCAAATCCACAGAATATACATTCTTCTCAGCACCACATCACACCTACTCAAAAATTGACCACATAATTGGAAGTAAAGCACTGCTCAACAAATGCAAAACAACTGAAATCATAACAAACAGCCTCTCAGACCATAGTGCAATCAAGTTAGAACTCAGAATACAGAAACCAACCCAGAACCGCACAGCTTCATGGAAACTGAACAACTGGCTCTTGAATGTTGACTGGGTAAACAATGAAATGAAGTCAGAAATAAAGAAGTTCTTCGAAACCAATGAGAACGAAGACACAACATGCCAGAACCTCTGGGACACATTTAAAGCAGTCTCTAGAGGAAAGTATATAGCAATAAGTGCCCATATGAGGAGAATGGAGAGATCCAAAATTGACACCCTATCATAAAAATTGACAGAGCTAGAGGAGCAAGATCAAAAAAACTCAAAACCCAGAAGAAGACAAGAAATAACTAAGATCAGAGCTGAACTGAAGGAGATTGAGATATGAAAAACCCTTCAAAATATCAATAAATCCAAGAGCTGGTTTTTTGAAAAGATCAACAAAATAGACAGATCACTAGCCAGATTGATTAAAAATAAAGGAGAGAACAACCAAATAGATGCAATAAAAAATGATAAAGGGGAAATCACCACAGATTCCACAGAAATTCAAACCATCATCAGAGAATATTACAAACAACTCTATGCACATAAACTATTAAACCTGGAAGAAATGGATAAATTCCTGGACTCCTGTGTCCTCTCAAGACTAAACCAGGAGGAAGCTGAAACTATGAATAGACCAATAACAAGGTCAGAAGTCGAGGCAGCAATTAAGAGCCTACCACACAAAAAAAGCCCAGGTCCAGATGGGTTCACAGCCGAATTCTACCAGACACACAAAGAGGAGCTGGTACCATTCCTTCTAAAACTATTTCAAACAATCCAAAAAGAGGGAATACTTCCCAAATCATTTTACGAGACCAACATCATCCTGATACCAAAACCGGCAGAGACCCAACAAGAAAAGAAAACTTCAGGCCAATATCCATGATGAACATAGGTGCAAAAATCTTCAATAAAATATTGGCAAGCCGAATGCAACAGCAAATCAAAAAACTTATTCACCATGATCAAGTAGGATTCATCCCGGGGATGCAAGGCTGGTTCAACATAAGCAAGTCTATAAATGTAATTCACCACATAAACAGAACCAAAAATAAAAACCACATGATTATCTCAATTGATGCAGAGAAGGCATTTGACAAAATTCAACAGCCCTTTATGCTAAAAACCCTCAATAAACTCGGTATCGATGGAACGTATCTCAAAGTAATAAAAGCTATTTATGACAAACCAACAGCCAATATCATACTGAATGGGCAAAAACTGGAAGCATTCCCTTTGAAATCTGGCACTAGACAAGGATGCCCTCTTTCACCACTCCTATTCAATATAGTTCTGGAAGTTCTAGCCAGAGCAATTAGGCAAGAAAAAGAAATAAAGGGTATTCAAATAGGAAAGGTGGAAGCCAAATTGTCTCTATTTGCAGACGACATGATAGTATACCTAGAAGACCCCATCACCTTAGCCCAAAAACTCCTGAAACTGATAAGCAACTTCAGCAAAGTCTCAGGATATAAAATCAATGTGCAAAAATCAGAAGCATTCGTCTACACCAATAACAGACTTAAAGAAAGCCAAATCAAGAACGAACTGCCATTCACAATTGCTACAAAAAGAATAAAATATCTTGGAATACAACTCACAAGGAACGTAAGGGACCTCTTCAAGGAGAACTACAAACCACTGCTCAACGAAATCAGAGAGGACACAAACAGATGGAGAAACATTCCATGTTCATGGTTATGAAGAATTAATATCGTGAAAATGGCTATACTGCCCAAAGTAATTTACAGAATCAACGCTATCCCCATCAAGCTACCATTGACTTTCTTCACAGAACTGGAAAAAACCACCATGAACTTCATATGGAACCAAAAGAGAGCCCGCATAGCCAAGTCAATTCTAAGCAAAAAGAACACAGCGGGGGGCATCACACTACCGGATTTCAAACTATACTACAAGGCTACAGTAATCAAAACAGCATGGTACTGGTACCAAAACAGAGATATAGACCAATGGAACAAAACAGAGGCACCAGAGGCAACACAACATATCTACAACTATACAATCTTTGATAAACCTGACAAAAACAAGCAAGGGGGAAAGGATTCCCTGTTCAACAAATGGTGTTGGGAAAACTGGCTAGCCATGTGCAGAAAGCAGAAACTGGACCCCTTCCTGACACCTTACACTAAAATTAACTCCAGATGGATTAAAGACTTAAACATAAGACCTGGCACCATAAAAACCCTAGAAGGAAATCTAGGCAAAACCATCCAGGACATAGGAGTAGGCAAGGACTTCATGAACAAAACACCAAAAGCATTGGCAACAAAAGCCAAAATAGACAAATGGGACCTAATGAAACTCCACAGCTTCTTCACGGCAAAAGAAACAGTCACTAGAGTGGATCGGCAACCAACAGAATGGGAAAAAATTTTTGCAGTTTACCCATCTGACAAAGGGCTGATATCCAGAATTTACAAAGAACTCAAACGGATTTACAGGAAAAAAGCAAACAAGCCCATTCAAAAATGGGCAAAGGATATGAACAGACACTTTACGAAAGAAGACATATATGAGGCCAACAATCATATGAAAAAATGCTCATCGTCACTGGTCATCAGAGAGATGCAAATCAAAACCACATTGAGATACCATCTCATGCCAGTTAGAATGGCGATCATTAAAAACTCTGGAGACAACAGATGCTGGAGAGGATGTGGAGAAAAAGGAACACTTTTACACTGTTGGTGGGAGTGTAAATTAGTTCAACCATTGTGGAAGACAGTGTGGCGATTCCTCAAGGCCTTAGAAATAGAAATTCCATTTGACCCAGCAATCCCATTACTGGGTATATATCCAAAAGACTATAAATCGTTCTACTATAAGGACACATGTACACGAATGTTCATTGCAGCACTGTTTACAATAGCAAAGACCTGGAATCAACCCAAATGCCCATTGATAATAGACTGGATTGGAAAAATGTGGCACATATACACCATGGAATATTATGCAGCAATCAGAAATGATGAGTTTGTGTCGTTTGTAGGGACATGGATGGAGAACGTCATCCTCAGCAAACTGACACAAGAACAGAAAATGAAACACCGCATATTCTCACTCATAGGTGGGTGATGAAAAATGAGAACACATGGACACAGAAAGGGGAGTACTAAACACTGGGGTCTATTGGGGGGAAAAGGGGAGGGCCAGTGGGAGGTGGGGGTGGGGAGGGATAGCCTGGGGAGAAATGCCAAATGTGGGTGAAGGGGAGAAGGAAAGAAAAGCACACTGCCATTTGTGTTCCTACGCAACTGTCTTACATGCTCTGCTCATGTACCCCAAAACCTAAAATCCAATAAAAAAAAAAAGATTAAAAAGAAAAGTAAAAACCACAATTACTTTTGCACCAGCCTATATCTAAATATCTACTTTATTTTAGTCAAATTACAACAAATATGTACAAGTGCTTTTATATTTTAATTAATGACCTCTTTGTTTATAACCTGATGTTTCATTATAAGGTCATAATTTCTCAGAATTAATTATTTTATTCCAGTACTTTTCAGGTACCCAATCACTCTCCCTCACATGGGTTAAGAATGGGTTACTGTATTTTCCATGGTGGTGGAATTAGCTGGCTGTGAAACCCTTTTCTTGCCCTTATGGATAGAACACAGAGATAAAATGCCACAAGACTGTTTACATCGTCTTTGCTTCATAGTATAGCATTATCTGTTTGGTGGTTTCTCTCTCCCTAGCTAAGTGGTAGAGATTTAGTTAGGTATCATAGTTTGAAATCACAGGCCTCAGAGCCAACTGCCTGTGTTTGCATTCCACTGTCTGTTATTTCCACCTGTTTGTATGGGGAAGTCAGTTGTACTTCTCACTGACTCAGTTTTGTCAGATGTAAATGAGAATGATAGTAGTACTTACCTTATAAAATAGTTATGTGTATTAAATGAGTGACTGCTTCTAAATCACCTAAAACAGTGCTTGGTTTGTATTATAGAAGGCACTTACGTTTTAAATAAAATGTAAGTATTTTCTCCTAGCTTATCCCTTTTCATTTTATACCTTCAAATACCCAGCAAATATTCACTGAGTTTTTATGAACATTACACATTTCATGGATTGAGAAACCAGATCTGGATATTAGAACAACTAATACCTGTATGATATGTTCAGTTTATGAAACCCTTCTTATTTATTTGAATCTTTGTATTACCAGAAAGAGGTCTGGATCCAGACCCCAGAAGAGGGTTCTTAGGTCTCTGAGAAGAAAGAATTCAAAGTGAGTGCTTAGAGCAAAGTGAAAGCAAGGTTACTAGGAAAGTGAAGGATTAAAAGAATAGCCACTCCACAGACAAGTAGCCTGACTGCTGCTGGTTGCCCATTTTTATGGTTATCTCATGATTATATACTAAACAAGGGATGGATTCTTCATGTTCCCCTGATGTTGCCACGGCATTTGTAAACTGTCATGGCGCCGATGGGAGTGTAGCAGCCAGGATGAACAGAGGTCATTCTCATCGCCATCTTGGTTTTGGTGGGTTTTAGCTGATTTTTTAACTGCAAGCTCTTTTGTCAGCAAGGTCTTTATGACCTGTATCTTGTGCTAATTTCCTTTCTCATCCTGTGACTTGGAATGCAGCCCAGTACGTCTCAGGCTCATTTTACCCAACCAGTAGTCAAATGGAGTTGCTCAGGTTCAAACACCTCTGACACAATACTGTGAGAGATTCCAGGAATTCCCCAAAATTTGACTTTTAAGTAAAGAGGCTAAAAGAAAGGGATGAATTTATTCAAATTCACACATATCATGTAAAAGCTGAAACAAAATTCTGTTAAATTTCATTTAAAAAAATGAAATGCTGCAAGTTTTGTAAACTGGCTGGCAGAACCTCCCCAGATGAAAGAAAATGTTTTCAGGAGCCTGAGAAATAATGGTTAATAAAAACAAAAAATCAAATCAAAATAAAGCTAGCAACTCTAAAAGGTAATTTTCCTTACTAAAGACAGATACCTATTGTTTTGGTCTTAAAAAGTGTACTGTAAATTCAGTAGTGAATTTCTAGAATTAGCTTTTCGGGAAAAAATTTTTTGACACATGTTTGGGATTCCGCTCTTAATTTACAGATAATTTTGATTCTTGTTGGAAGAATTGATGCATACTGCTGAGATTCCTGAATGAGATTTATTATGTGTTAGTCCATTTGTAAATGAATAAGTTTTCAAAAATATCTCTTGAATTCATTTTATTATTTTTTCCATACTTCTATTTGATTGTCCTTTATTTTGGAGCTGTAATATAAAGAGAAGAGATGTAAATGAGACATAATGATAATTGCTTTCCAAACACTTTTATGCAAAGAACAGTTCTAAGTGTTTAACAAATACAATTTACATCATCCGCATCATAACCCCCACAGGTGAACATGATTATTATCTCTTCTTTATACTTGGGGAAAATGAGGCACAGAGAAGTTAATCAGTGGTCCAAGAAAACAAAGCTAGTAAGTTACCGAGTTAGAATTAAAAGCCAGCCTGTTTAGTTTTAGCGTATACAGTCTTGACTAACTCACCATGCTACCTATTAATGACTAAAATATTAAGAATTTAATTGAGGGATAAAGCAGTTTTGTTTTTTAGCCTACAGAAGAGAAAAATAAAAGATACAAACTTTATGGGCTTTTGGCTTACAAAGAGTGAAAAGCAATGGTCTCTGAGGGAAATTATTCCTGGAGAAACATTATGTTAGAGGCAAAAAGAAAAAACAAAGTTCCGGTAGTGACTGTGGGTGAAATGAAAGATGAGGAAATGATGCATTAAGTCAGGAAGCCTGCACTTGGTAGGCTTTACATATTTAGAGCTCTATTTTAAGAGCTAAATATGACACTGTGTATCAAGGACTTGTTAGAATGCCAGTGGTATGGTTTCTTTAAGATTCTTTTTAAAGGGTTTCTTTGTTTTGTTTTGTTTTTGTCTTTTGATAAGTCAGTCTGTTTTTGACTGGATTTTCCGCTGAGTATCAAGGACAAAAATACTTGCCATATTTATGTTAGTGTTAGGGTGGAGAAGGGTTTCCATTTATGACCATGCGTAAATTAAAATGCCTCCAATATTAACATTGTCTTTAAGAAAAATATAATTCTGTGTGTTTTCTCTCACATTATTTGCTTGAAATTCTCTTTTTATCTGCTCAGTCTTTCTTTTATATTTGGGAAAAAATAGAGTTTTCTTCTGCTACATGTTCACAGCATTGCAGGTGTAACAACTCATAGAGCCACCCAAAGCAGACAGAAGGCATCAGTCACATTTACCAAGAACTCTGTCAATGCATATGAAAGAGGAAAGTAAAGTCAGACTGTTGGAATACCTCTATTTAAAAAACAAAAAATTTTTTCTCTTTTTTTTGAGGCAGAGCCTCACTCTGTTGCCCAGTAGCGGGATCTTGACTCACTGCAACCTCTGCCTCCCTGGTTCAACTGATTTTCCTGTCTCAGCCATCCAAGTAGCTGGGATTACAAGCTGCACCACCAATCCCAGCTAATATTTGTATTTTCACTAATAGTAATGACAGGGTTTTACCATGTTGGACAGGCTGATCTTGAACTCCTGACCTCGTGATCTACCTGCCTCAATCTCCCAAAGTGCTAGGATTACAGGTGTGAGCTCCTCCACCTGGCCAATCCATCTGTTTTAAAGAATAAGACTTACATACTACATTATTTGCTAACATTTATATATTGTCTGTATACTATGTGTACCATGTATACTATGAAAGATATTTTAAAATTTAGGAATAATTATTTATACATTTAATTTATTTTATAACAAGCAGGGCCCCTGCATTAAAAAAACCTGCAGGGGCACCATGCACCATGTCCTTATTTCATTTAATGTTATAATCTCTCCTCTAAAGCAAATATGTTTTTATTTTACTGATGATGAAATGGGACCATAACAGTTGAGTAATTCACTTTGTGTCTCACCAGCAATGTGTAGTGGATACATAAAAAGAAGTGGTATTGGTGGCAGAGCTCTCTGGACATTATGTTGCCTTTGTAATACTGAGGCTTCTGCAGCCATGCTAAACTCTGAGTCAGTTCAGCCTCTTTCCTTTATAAATACACTCATCATCTCTATACAGATCAAAACATCTGCCCAAAACGGCAATTGGGTAAGGCTATTAATTTGTCATGAGTTCCACCATTTCTTATAGTGGACTTCTAATGCAGTCCTGGGAACCAGCTTCAGCAGAACCAGCTTCAACTGGGAACTTGTTAGAAACATTTTATTTCTTCCTGATATCTTCAGACTTAATCAGAAACTTCGGAGGAAGGGACCAGCCATATGTTTTATTATGGCCCCTAGGTGATTCTGAGGCATAACAAGTTTGGTAACCACTGCCTAATCGTTTTATAAAGTGCCCACTTGATTACTGATATTATCTGCCTGGCCTCTAAAGGCATTCGGTGTTTTGATCTATTTAGAGCCCTTCTAAATTGCCAACTTTGCAAATAGTGATGTTTGTATATGTGCATTTGGCTAACAAATAATGCTTCTTTGAGGATAATATGTTAAATAAAAATGTATATTCAAGTTTTTTCTGTATAAACTACCTAAAGGAGACTTTCACTTCCTTATTTATATTTCACAAAGAAACAATGCATTAGTTATCATGAGTTTAGAAAGGCAAAGCCACTTTGAGCTGAGCATTTTGGTCCCCTGGCTGGATTTATTTTCTTGAATGCACACCCTACCCCTAAGGGGCTCATTTGTGCCTTAGTTAAACTACAAATCTACTACTTTTTAAAAGCTTTTCCTCATTCCCAGAGAGCTAAAATCACAAATGTTCCATATGTAAATTTTAAGCATTTACTGTTTATTATATGGAATATTATTTGGGAGATGCTGTTTAATGTTTTTTATGAGAAAAATAAACCTATGGTAAAATTTGTGTCTCAGTTATTGGGAGAAGTCGGGTTAGACAGTCATTTGTAACAAAGATACCCTCAATACCCTTTAGAGGCTAATGTCACTGTGCATGACTAGAAGAACACTATTTTTATCGATGTGTTCCTAAAATAGTGATTGGCACATGATATATATTTATTAAATATTTGTTGAATGAATAGGCAATGAAGTATCATTTACAGCTTTTAAGAACTGTCCTGTAATGTCAGTTACATTATAGGAACACACTATCCTATAATATTGTACATAGTTATTTGTCTAACAAAATCCAGGATTTACAAATTTAGTGCACTGGAGTAGATCCTCAAGGTCAGAGATGCTTATATTTTACACACTTAGGTCACCAGTACCTAGCACTCTGCCTGACATATGAAAGGCACTTACTAAAGGTTTTTTGAAAAAAAGTGAATAATTGGGAAGATGGATGGAAGGATGGATGAATGGATGGGTGGGTAGGCAGATGTACAGCCAGCTGGATAGACATCTGTTGGTATGAATATTACAAATGTGTGCAGTTTAAGCCAGAAGTATGGATTTTATATTTCAAAACTGAATGTGAAATAGTTTACATAATTGTGGGATAAAATATTTGGAAAGAAGAGAAAGTTACTTTTTAAAATAAGGAAATTATAAAAGAAAAATTATATTTGGCTAAAATTTATGCATTATAACATTGTTGAAAATCTATTTGTTACAAAACAAAAAAATAAAAAAAGACTTTACAAACAAATGGAAATAGTTTTAATAATCGAATTTTACTTTTTCAGACTTAAGGAAATGACAAAAAATAAGCAGAGTTTTGAATTATTATTTTAATGAGCTACATTGATGTGTAAGAAAGGGAACCACATATGCTCTTCCCGATGATGCTTCCTTCTCCACCGGGGTAAAACATCTGCATAAAGGCTGTGAAATCTCTGGACCTCTCAAGTACTTTTTGTTATTAATTTTTCAAACCAAATCTCTGATTATTGCAAACAGTTCTTAGTGGCTGTTGTGTAAATATTCGTTTCCAAATGGCTGTAGTTGGGCATTATTTAGAATAAACGTCTGGAAGACTCTAGCCTGGTGTAAGGCAAAGACGGTTACTTAGGGTCCTGGGGTCTGAGATTTTCTAAGTGGCTTTGAAAACATTATTTTTCCTTTTTGAGTCTCAGTTTCTCCTTTTACAAAACTGAAGGATTTGTACTAAAGTATGCTTAAAAGTTTCTACAGCTTCATAACCATTTAGTTTTTTACCCCAGTATTTTAATAGGGAGTTCATAGACATTGCTTTCTTTTTTTTGTTTTATATTTTTGACAGAGTCCACTCCTTCTTGGAAAATGACTCCTTAGGAATCCTTTCAAAAAGGCCAGTTAGGCTCCAAGCACTTCAACAGGCTTAAAGTAATCGATGTGTGTTTAGTAGCCACCCAGCCAGACCATGCACAGGAAAAATCGCCACACCCCTGGATGGGCTTCACTCTAGAGACCCACACTAAACTGTGACCCCATTTAACTTTGCTGTGTATCCGGCACTGATGAGACATAAGAGGCTTTCATGAAAGGGGAAAGCTCTGACTTTTAAGATGAGACTTGGAGGTCAGACCTATTGAGCCAAAAAAGGATGCTATGAGGAAAAGTCCTTAAAGCACTCATCGTGGCTTCTTCGAAATTACCACTGATATTAATACCGTATTTGGGAATCCAGTAAGCTGGTTAACTTTTTTTAAAAGAAGAAAAAAATGTTTGGTTTAAGATGGAAAAGAGAAGGCGATCTTGGCTGTTACAACAATTCTTCCACTCTTTCCCAAAAGAAAAATTCTAATTTATTTTACTGTTTTCTAAATCCTTTGACTTTTACATTACCAAGATCACACATTTGTATGCTAAGACTTAGTCCTGATTTCATATCCAGTGTTGTTCAGATATTTGATGTAGGTTTCCTGAAACACAAACTCTGTTTTACCAGAAGCCTGGTGGTGGATGCTTTAGCTTTTCTGAAGGTGGCAGACACCACAGATAGTGGAAGAAACTTTGAACTAATTTGATAGCTCTTCACATATTTCAGAAGTAGACCAACAATGAACCTTCCTAATTAAAGTCTTCAGTCTTGTGCCCCCTCCTGCTGGCAACAATCATGACTACTGGCAGAATTGTGTTCATGGGGCAAGGTATATTAAATTTCATTCTCATCATTGTCATTTATATCCTCTGAATGCCTATCAAGCTCTTGAGATAACATGAAGCATATGGCAGTTCCTTGTAATCAAGATGGAGACAAGACATACTTAAATAGAAATAATTACAGAAACATCAATTGTGGATTTGTGAGTATATGTTTTGTTTTTTTAATTTCTAAGGAATGTCATGTGGATTTTTTCCTTTTGTTCCTCACAGCAATTTCTTGAGACAACCCAAGCAGGGATCAGCATTGCTATTTTATGAATGAGGTTTTTGAAAGGAGGGCAATGGAGTGGCTTGCTGAAGTTTCAAAAATGAAAGACCCAAGTTATCTGTCACCTTACTATTAAAAAGTGAAAAATTGATGGTCATAGAAATGATAGTGAGCACTCAGATATTGATGGATGTAGAGATAAAGGGACAGTCTCATGTAAGAATAAATAAATGTCACTGAACAAATGCTATTGAATATTTTGACAATTTTTTGTTCTGAAAACTAAGTTTAAACTCTCTCAGGTATTCTGAATATAATGTTTTCACACTGTAGTTTTGGAATGGAAAGAAATACCTTATTTTTTGGCATAGAAAATGGCATTCACTCCAGGGGAAATGTGGTTAAAAATAACATCAGCATCATTAATCTCCATTGCATGAGAGGAGTCTGTGTTCACAGACACTGGGAGGGCTGCTCTCCTTTGGGTTTTCCTCACTTCTGTTTGTCTAACTAGCCCTTCTTTAAATGCCAAGTCAAAAAAGTGACTGCATTGAATCCTCCCAGTTAATGAAATGAATGGCAATTTTCTTGGCTTTCTCAAGGGAAGCCTCGGTCAAACCATGTTCATATGTGCTTTGGAGAAGGATAAGTGGTGTAGGATCCAGTCACTTCTTCCTATACCTGTCACAGAGACACAAAGATTTCCTGGCTCAAGGAACCTTATGACCTCAGCCTTCCAAGTAGCTAAGATTACAGGTGCATGCTACCATGCCCCACTAATTTTTAATTTTTTTATAGAGACAGTTGTGTTGCTATGTTGCCCAGGCTGGTCTCAAACTGCTGGCCTCAAGTGATCCTCTCACCTCAGCCTCCCAAAGTGTTGGGATTACAGGAAGGAGCCACCATACCTGGCCTACTTATCTAAGTCGTGATTTTCTCATTTGTAAAAATAGGACTATTAATGCATGCTTTATAATTATGTTAAAAAGATGAAACATAATATATGCATTTTAAGTGCTTAGCAAGGTGGCACAATACATGATAACCATGATTTTATTATTATTATTTTATTAAAATATGCATCCAGATGCAAGGGAGATTGAACTAGTGGCAAATGTGAATAACTAGTTTATCAAGATAGACCACAATGATGGGTAAAATAAGTTAAAATAGATGTTAAAATAGAAGCGATCTTTACAAGTTGAACAACACTTCCTTACAAAGTTTCATATAATTCTTGACCAACTGCTTGTAAAACCTTTTCTAATGAGAGGATGAATTCATAAGGAAAGACAGAATCAGTCACTGTGACTCCAGCCACCTGACAATTCATGAGAAGGGTCACTGTCCATTGATGTGCTCAGATCTGTTGTGCTTGGGTTAGTATTTCTGTGTATACAGTTACGTGTTTGAGACGTATGTGGCTATGGCATTAGCAAGCTTTCTCTGCCATTGAAGCACTTTTCTGCCCTCTTGGGGCCAGTTTTCACCATTCCAATATCCTGAATAATTTGGCTTTAATCAGATAGTCAGGATCATTCAAGTCATAGAGAAAAACCTTTCAGGAAATAGATTGTAGAGATTTTCTTGTGAATCCACAAACAAGTTTCCCTCCTTCTCCAAGACTAACAAACGAGGGCTGCAACATCAGCCGTACTCAGCATCTCAGCACATGCATAATACATTGTGGCTTAGGGGTGTGGCTCAATGGCAAACACTTAACTGTACTGCTGGTGGTGAAAGTGCTAAAGAGAAATCCAGAGGAGAATTTCTTTTTAATTCCATGTCCCATTATACAAGCTGTCTTCAGGACTTGTTTTGGTTATTGTAAGGAGTCAAATATATTTACCATGCTGTTACTGGCTCCATATCGTCAACAGTTCTTTTGCATCCATGTGTATGCTATTTCGCTTCTGAAAATAATACCTCTTTTTGAAATATTTTTTGGGATGATTCCCAAACTTTTGTAACTGAGGAAGCAACAGTATTTTTTTTTTCCCTGAGAGAGCAGCTGAGGTGGCTTAAATTTGTACTACTAAATAAAATTTCACTGCCCCAGTCATGGCTGATTTATGAGGAACAAAGGAATGACATTGCTTTATGTATCATGTATCTCTGGTTCCCTGAACAAAATTCTTCAGGCTATAGAGAGACCTCTCCTGACTGACAAGACAACTGGAAAGGGACTCAAGAACAAATGCAAGGAAACACAGAGAAGATGCAGTAGCTCCCACAATGCATATATGCATGTGCTTATCCAGCTTTAGATTTGAGATGTTGGCAGCTCATGATAAAAACCTTCTTAGAAGAACAACGTTTTCTACTGAATTAATCACATTGGTTCAGTGTACTCACACTTGAATGGCAATCTTAGACCTATTTGGAATGGCTGTGACCAGTAGATTGAGGAAAATTTGATAGAAATTCTAAGAAGGCATGGTATAGGACTCTGGAATGGCCAAAGCTGTTCAAAGCTGGAATGGGCTGTTTTGGAAGATAGTGAATCTCCTGTTGCTGGGTGCGTGCAAGAAGGAGTCACAGGACAATTGACAGAACTTCGCAGAAGATCCAAGTATCAGAAGAGAGAGGGGTGTTTGGCCAGATGACTCTTAAGAAGGTTTTGGTCTCAGATTCAATGGAAAAAAGCAATGCGACTACGTTAAACATATGTTGGATATTTAATTTGCAAACTGGGCGTTATTTTCTTTTTTTCCTCTAACCAGTTTAGATCACAATTGACATTCTTTTCACAAATTACATGCCCGATTAAAAAATAATAAAATAAAAACTAGGAATTATTATTATTCCCATTATATACATGAGGCAATTAAGATAAATTAGGGTTTATCACATACCAAAACAAGCAAAAGAACAGAAAATCCCATCAATGATATTTGTTATGGATTTTTTTTTCCTTTTAGGATATGGAAGCCATAAATAATAAAGAGGCAAAACAGCAAGCTAAAGGGCAATGACATTTGACAGAGGTCTACCTTTATGCCAGGACTTTAAGGGAAATAGGCAAGAAGTAGAATGTAAGCACCCCTATCCTCCAACTCACTCACACACACATGCATGCAATGCACATGCAGACACACACACACACACACAAGCACACATGCATACACATAAATTGCTCCACCAAAATGTCCCCTAACTATATGCTTCCAGTGGACCATTTATCTCCAGTCCTATCCTTGGACAGAGCTTCAGTCCAGGCACCATGTAGCAGTTATGATCTTGTCTCAAGCAGATCTTCAAGAGCACTGGTTCAACCTTAGCTTGGTCAAGGAATAACCAAAAGATTGAAGTAATCTCTGCCCTCTGTAAGACAGTTCCAGTCTGAGTGCAATGATGCTGAGATAAATTGTAGCCTACCACTATCAGCTTGGGAACATCAGAAATGCTGGCCCCACTCTTGAGGAGATATTTTATCTTGAGGAGTAATCAAGGTTTGTCAAAAGAAGATGATTCAGTGAGACAAAAAAAAAGTTCATGCCAGACTCCTGGGTCAGTACTATTTCCACCATAGAACACTCTGATACTGACATGAAGGGAAAACCCTGGGTTGGGAATCAGCTATTCTTCAGTGAGTAAATAGAACCAGAGGGGCTCAGAGTAAGGCTTGTTACACACTGAAGTGTGCTTTTCCATTTTTCACAATTTAGTTTCTGAAGTGGATTAAGGAGATTATACTATTTAAGCTGTTAATTCCTAGAATTTGGAAACTAAATAGGTAAATGTAGAAAACTGGAAGTCATCTTAAAAATCATGTGGCCAGCCAGGTGCAGTGGCTCACACCTGTAATCCCAGTACTTTGGGAGGTCGATGCAGCTGAATCACCTGAGGTCGGGAGTTTGAGACCAGCCTGACCAACATGGAGAGACCCAATCTCTACTGAAAATACAAAATTTGCCAGGGATAATGGTACATGCCTGTAATCCCAGCTACTTGGGAGGCTGAGGCAGGAGAACTGCCTGAACCTGGGAGGCAGAGTTTTCGGTGAGCCAAGATTGTGCCATTGCACTCCAGCCTGGGCAATAAGAGCGAAACTGTCTTAACGAAACAAAATTATGTGGCCTAGGCTGGATGCAGCGGCTTATGCCTGTAATCTCAGAAACATAGGCAACAAAGTGAGGCTTTGTGTCAGCAAATAATTTTTAAAAATTAGCCAAGCATGATGGTGTATACCTGTAGTCCCAGCTACTCAGGAGTCTGAGGTGAGAGCACTTGAACCCAGGAGTGGTAGGTTGCAGTGAGCTGTGACCAGCCACTGCACTTCACCCTCAGTGGCAGAGTGAGACTGTCTCTTAACACTAAAAAATAATAATACAATAAAATTATTTGGCTCAACCCTTCATTTTACAGATGAAGTTGCAGATTCAGAGATAATGAATGGTTTGCTTCAGGTCACTGGGCAGGTTGCCAGCAGAGCCAAAACTAGAATTTCTTTCTCTTATCTTCTGTTCTTACACATTCCCTTGTAACAAGGCTGCCTCCTTCCTCACAAGTCTAGTGAGGAAATTTCTGTGGCTCTTAAGACACCAGCTGGGGAGCATGGAAAGAGTCAGGTAGAGCAGAATGATAATGAGGCTTCCATAAAGGCAAGAAATTAGAGAAGCCACGAGGCCACCAAGAGTGGCAAAGAAGACAGTGAGCTTTTCATTATGACTTAAGCCATAGATGATGTGGGCTCAAGATTGGTGTCTACATTCACTCAAATACAGCCACGATATGAAATCTCTCTTCCTGCTGTCCCGTTTCTCCCCACAGATGCAGCCAGTTGGAGCTTCTTTCTCAGTACATAGCCTGCACTTTCTGGGCAACCTGCTTTCATCAGTTACGATTGTTTTACCTAGAATATAACCTTTTCACCTTAAGCTGCCGAACCCTCTGTTGATCCTAAGTGTCTGCTCCTTTATATGGAGTCTTACTTCTCTCTCCTAAATGATATGTTTCTCATGTAGCCATACCTGTTGATGTTCTGTCTACTTTGTTCTTAGAAGTATTTATTTTATTTGCATAAAAATAGGAGAAATAAATTTCCATGACAAGAAATCCTGTAACTTTACAAAGGCTTGAAATAGTTATTGATTCCTTTATTTAATCTTTTAGTTTAACAAGCCTGGGCTGAGCCCTACTGCTCATATTCAAATCACATCTTTTCCTCCACCATCAGCACAACTGCTACATTCTTCATGAATCATTCCCTAATTCCTCACCTGTAAGCAATAAATACTTCTCATAAATCAACTATTTATTGTCCATATTTTGCCACCAAAAGTTTTTTTTTCTCCCTAGTAGACGTCAAATGCCCAGAGAGTAATTTTCCTCAGGAAAAATATCAAGAAAACATAACACATACTTTTTTCCTATTTAAGAAAAAAATAAGATCAAAGTAGAGATTTACTGATACTCTACTCACACCAAATTCTTGATCTCAGTGTAATATTTCATATGCAGAAATGATGAAGTGATGATTTGATTACATTTTAATTGGTTTTCTTCTCTCGTGGAGGATTTTCGAGCTATTAGGATTTGGCAGCCAGGACCATTCCACTTATCCTCAGGAGCTGGAAAAGATATTTGAAAACTGAGCAGCAGGCAAAGCCAGGGTTGTTAAAATCACCATTTCCCTAAAGGATGTTAGAAGTCCTAAGGGAAAATATTTACAAGGAAAATCTGTTTTCTCTTTGGAATTTACAGATTTTTATTTGTCTATTTTTCTCTTCTTACATGTCTCACCCTTGCCCTGTCCCATGTGGCAGGAAGACAGATCCACTTGTCCTTTCACAGATGTGTCCATCATCATCCAGTAGCTGACAGAACTTTATGCCTTTTTAGTAAACGCCTTTCAGTTCATCGAAGTTTGCTAACAGCTCTTCAACTGTATCATTAGTTTGTTTCCATTATTAACAAATTCTTAAGAATAACTTATAAGTTCCAGTTTAAACTTCTTTTGAAAAACAGCTATCAGGAGACTGCTATAGTTTTTCACCAGCTGCCATAATTTTTAAAATTTGGTGATATCATAAATGCTACCCATTGTAAGTTAGGTGTCCTTTCTATGTGTTCTCACACCATTCTCCTTTGCACTTGATTCACTACCTGATAATTGTCATGTTTATTTACTTGCTATAGCCCTCCCAATGCTATAATCTCTTATTATATTAATATCGATATATATTGAAGAACACACCCATGCCCTATGTGCCTATCATGCATAATTGGTAACTAGCCCATCCAGGGTTCTCAGTCAGTGTTTGATGAGTGAACAACTGTATGAACAGCTTTTCTTACAGTTCTTATTGAGAGCCCAAGGTGTGCCAAGAAGAGTTAGTCACTGGGAATATGATAATTAATCAGAGGCACAGCTTTTTATGAGCTAAGCAGACTTTCAAATTTAAAGAGAGAAAGTAGTTCTGGTTTTTAAATAAATGAGTTTTCATTTTAACTTACAAAATCTCTTCATCTTCTTTATACTGGTTAACAGTGTCTTCAGAACTCTGCCCCTAGAGAGCCACTGGGGGAAACACAGACATAACAGCAGATGATGATAATACTACAGGAGAGGCACCATGAGCGGATGCTCAGAGGTGGGTGGGATCATATGGGATTTAGTTTTTCGTGGAACACATAGCAGAGGAAATGATGTTTAAGCTAGCCACTAGAGATGAGTGAGAAATAATCAGGCTAAGATTTGGAAGGAGAATTTTCCAACAAAAGGAACACTGCAGACTCAGAAGGGAGACTGAGTGGAACTGAGACAAAATTCATCAGGACCAAATTTTAGAAAACAGCAGAGAATAATGAGATTTAAGTCTGGGCAGGTAAACCACGAGCAGTCAGGCAAGAGCTGGTGAGTCATGTTTAGGAATTTGAACTTGATCCTTAGGCCAGTGGGGAGCCTTTGAAAGGTTTAAATCAGAGAGGGATAAGATCAGATTTGCATTTAAATATCACTCTGGATGCAGTGCGGTAAATAGACTACAGAGAGCAGGAGTTCACAAGAAAATTTCCTATAGCTGTTTTGCTTTGTACATTTAAATATGCCCCCTGTCCCACACACACCTCTACCTACACTCAAGCACACACCTTTTTGAAATTTTGCTTGTCCTATATAAACTATATAAATTAAATTAACAAGTGGCATAATTTGACCTTATTTCAAGATGAAGCCCTTTCATGCTTGAGATATTTATTTATTTAGGAAATCACTTTTAAGCTCTACTTTTGCTTACTTTCTCATTCTACTTCCATTTCTGTTTCTTCATATGCCATACATATGTTTTTTTTTTAAATTAGAAAACAAGAAAAAAAATGAAAAATTGTCAATTATTAAGTCTTATTTCTCCACTTGGATACTATGACCATTAACATTTGGTATGTAACATTTTTCTAATGAATTTTTTATTACATGAGTAGAATCATATTATACATGCAATATAGATTATAAAAATCTGCTATTCTTATTTGAGAATATATCACAAGAGCAAGTTTGCCTTCTAACTATTCTCAGTGGGCATAAAATACTCTACCATAGGATGGTATTATAAGTTAGTCTATGCCAGTTAGAAATTTTGCTTTTACTTTAGTCAGACCAGAGTTTATCTGGAGTCTTAAAAGTTTTGCTTCACAAAATTAAGATGTTATTTCCTAGGTAGCTCTTTCTGTCTGGTGCTCTAGTATTTGGGGTTTTCAGCACTTTTCAGCAACCTTACCAGCTAATCAAAATCATATTAGAAAAGTATCTTCCCTCTGGGAAGTTTTCTGCATTAGGAAAACTGTTTACTTACAATAAAATAAACGGAGATGCCCAAAGGAAGAGGGTCTTCATCAAACTTATTTTTTAGGATAAGCCAAAATGGAAGGTTTAAGGACCACAAATAAAAACAAATGTATCACTCCAGAATGTCTACAGAAATCCTTTACTTTGAAGTTTTTAGTCTTATTCTGAGAAAGCATAATGAAAATCAGCCATTTTAATTTTTGCATGGGACTCTATTTTTTTTTCTTTTCTTTTCTTTTCTTTTTTTTTTTTTTTTTTTGAGTTGGAGTCTTGCCCTGGTGCCAGGTTGGAGTGCAGTGATGTGATCCCGGCTCACTGCCACCTCCACCTCCCAGGTTCAAGGGATTCTCCTTCCTCAGCCTCCCAGGTAGCTGGGACTATAGGCGCACACCACCGCTCCCAGATATTTTAAAATATTTTTGGTAGAGATGGAGTTTCACCATGTTGGCCAAGATGGTCTCAATCTGACCTCGTGATCCGCCCACCTCGGCTTCCCAAGAACTCTATTTTTTCTTAACGTTGTTTTCCATTCTGTTTTAATGTCATAATGAGTCTACCAAGGTCACTTTGATACCTGGGTGGAAAGAACTCTGCATTAAAAGTTAAAATGCATCAGTTGCTAGCACTGTCATTGATCATAACGGGAGGATATAACAGAGCTAAGGGTCTCACATCTGGTGTAAGACAGAAATGAATTTAAAGTAAGATTAAATTTCTTACTGTTTTTAGATTTCTCAATTGTAAATGAATCTATTGATGTTAAACTCGCTATTTTCAGCATATGTTAGTTTGCTACGGCAGCCATCACAAAAACCACAAACTGGATAACTTAAACAACAGACATTTATCTTCTGACTGTTCAGAAAGCCAGGAGTCCAAAGCCAAGGAGTCAGCTTTGGTTTTCCCTTTGGCCTCTCTCCTTGGCTTGCAGAATTGTTGCCTTCTTACGTGTCTTTATGTTGTGTTTCCTCTGTGTGTGCTCATTCCCCTGGTGTCTGTCTCTGTGTCCTAATCTCTTCTTCTCAAAAACAAACAAACAACAAACCAGAAAACCACCAGATTGGATTAGGGCCCACCCTTATGGCCTCATTTTAACTCAGTTTCATTTTTAGAGGTTTGGTCTCCAAATATAGTCACATTATAAAATACTGGTTGTTAGTACATATGAATTTTTGGAGACATTGTTTAGCCCCAAACCCATGGGTAATATGTAATACATTTATTTCAGGTCTCTGGCATAGTAAATGTTTAATAATAGTAGCAACTCTTATTACTTGGCCTCGCTGAACTTCATTCTTCTCATTTACAAAATCAGGATATTAATATCTGCCCAGTCTATACAGGATGATGACTTCAGACTATTTATGTTAATGTTCTTTGTAAATTAAATAGTAGAAGACTTTTGTGTATTTTAGGTATATGTGCATATACTCACTGTCTTCTCTTTGAGTATATGCAAATTGCATCTAGGCATTTGCTATTTGCTTCTTTTTACATTAAAGCTGGAAGTTGGAAGGGTGGGATTTAGGCTCCTAGTCATCTTCCCTTTATTTTTATAGGGTCTCAGCATCCTCCATTCCTAAATACACAAATTTAGTAAGTTTCAAGTCATATAGCCTTTCCCACAGTACTTTCTCCTCTACTCATATGGGGCAAGGAGCAATGATTAATGAAAGTGGAACAGAATTTCTCTGCCTCACTGTCTCCAAGTAGAGGCAAATGAGATTTCCTCTAGTGCCTCATGGGAGTGTTTCCAAATGAAAAAGAACAAAAGCTGCTTATATTATTTCATAACAAAAACACATGGTTTTCTGGATAGAAAGAGGAGAGATGGCAACTGTCAGATGGAAGGCTATGTTCATTTTAATGATTTGGCTAAAATTTCTCTCTGGCTTAAAATTGGGCTTGCTATGGGGTCTTCAAAATATGAAACATTTTAAATGAACAGAAAGTGAGTCTTCCAGAAATGTGAAACGCAGAAATGTAGTACCTTATTGGGATGCCCTACCAACTGAACTTTTAGAGTGTGAGTATGCAGGTCGATTCCATAACACTCAGCATTCAGGGCCAGGTGGAGACCTGGTTGGAAGGAGTAGGGTATGCTGGCAGATGTTGCTCAGTAAGACTGATCTAATCCAGCTCTCTCATGGACCATCCTACGCAACTGGAACAAATGAGCAACCTAGACTTTCTCTTCTCTCAAATAGAGATGTTCCTGGAAGGAAATTTTAAGAGCTACAAATCACTCAATTGCTTTGAAATTCTCATATGCTCCTGAAAATAAAACCTAATATGTGCTTAACTTTCAAACCCCACCCCACTTTTGCATCAGACTACCATTTTAGTATTTTCTGCAATTTCGAACCCCACTTACAACACTTGTACTCCCAATAAACTAACTCTCAAATAAGGATGATGCTTTTCCTCTGTGTCTTACTCATGGTGAAATGCCCTTCCCAGAACCTCTGCCTGTTGAAATCTCATCTATCCATCAGGATCTGTTACAGATGCCATATTTGTAGTAAGATCCCATGAAGACTTTCCAGATCCATCTATTGAGAAGTTCCTCCTCCTACTTTGAATCCTTATAGAATGTATTTTTAGTTCTCTTAAGGGCCCTTACTTAACCCTGAATTATAGCTATTTGCCTGATTTCCCAACCACCCCCCCCACACACACACAAGTCACTACCAAAAAGCAGGAAGTATCTTAGATTTCTCCCCACTGTTCCCACCTACGCAATGCTCAGCACAGGCCCCTCATTAAATACTGCTCAGGTGGAATGGAAAGATGAAGTAGAGCAGCCTGAGTTTCAGAACGTCTAGATATATAATGCTTGTAGTCCGCTCTTCAGACAAAGCAGGACTCCATATGTGGAAGTGCATAGTAGCAGTCTTTTCTTAGCATAGACCAAACATGCAGCTGCTACACTATGCTGCTCTATAACATTTCAAGGGGAAGGGAGCCAATGTAAACCCACAGTATATGCAAAATTGAAATCAGACACCCTTAGTTTTTTTAACCACCGAATATAATTTCACAGTCTATTTGAAGTGATTTTTCTAGGCTGTGGTTCAATTCAAGCCAATCTCTATTTAAACAAAATCCTATAGTTCTATACTTACTAGCAGTCACTTTGCAACTTTAATTTGCGTTATTTCAGGTGGCATGGAGAAACTTATGTCTGCCACTGACTTTTGGAGGGATACGTTTTGGGTCTAATTTTTTATATGGACTTACTAAAGATGATAGACTTAATTTTCCTGCTAAAGAAGGAAGATTGTCCACTTAGTCTCAGGCACAGTGAACTATACTAAAAAAAATTATTAACTTTCGAATTCGAAGACCAGGTAATAGGTTTCAGCTCTTCTGTCAGGACCCATGTGACCCTGAGAAGAACATTTTTCACTCTATACATATCTTATTCATGTAAGTATATTAAGGAAGGAGATGTCACAGCAGATGAAGAGCCATTTCAATGTCTGCATTGAGGACTCAGGGATCACTTAGGTCATTATTTTACAATTAAAGTCATTCTTTCATCAACATTACTGAAGTTTACCATATGGTATCATACATATTTTCATATATATCAGCAAAGTGGAGTATCGGAAAACTGTTTAGTTTTTGAACCACTCTGAAGCAGAGTAGAAGGTCTTTAGTTGAAAGAGTTTGAAAAATGTGAAATACATTGAAAAGTGTGAAATACAATGTCCTATTTACAGAAATTAACGGTTACAGTAGTACATTAAAAAAATCTGAAAGCCATATCTTAAAGAAATATGTTTATTCCTACTATAGTTCATCTTCCACTTTCTTTGTAATTACAAAAGCATTCTTATCTGTTTTATGAACATCCAGGGCAATACAGTTCTTAGCAAGGTAAAGGCTGAGTAAATATCAAAATAAACGTTTTTCTTCTGTCCTTGGTTGCTCTCACTTATTTGCAATAATTGATTGCTCCTTCATTTAGAAAACACTTCTTTCTGGCTTTGTCTCTGAGGAAAGACCTCACGCGAGTCTTCAGTGAAGACTTTGCTCCATATTTGTTCGGTCAGATCTTTTGTCAAGTTACTGCTAAGAAGATGTGCTTATTTGGATGCCTTTTCATTAAACACAAACTTGCTCAAAGTGAAATGAAAAATTTCTGCAACCCACAACCAAAATTTGTAGCCACCTAAAAGTACTATTTCATTGCAATTACCACCGTATTCCAAGTT
Source organism: Callithrix jacchus (assembly GCF_049354715.1). Lineage (NCBI taxonomy): Eukaryota > Metazoa > Chordata > Mammalia > Primates > Cebidae > Callithrix > Callithrix jacchus. Next base: position 18,935,407 of record NC_133516.1, on the reverse strand, counting down.
AACTAGTTTTGAAATATTTGTTGTTGTTACTGTTTTGTTTTGTTTGAGACGGAGTCTTGCTCTGTTACCCAGGCTGGAGTGCAATGGCACGAGCTTGGCACACTGCAACCTCTGCCTCCTGGGTTCAAGAAATTCTCTTGCCCAGCCTTCTGAGTAGCTGGGATTACAGGCACACACCACCACTCCTGGCTAATTTTTGTGTTTTTAGTAGGGACAGGGTTTCTCCAGGTTGGTCAGGCTGATCTCGAACTCCTGACCTCGTGATCTGCCTGCCCCGGCCTCCCAAAGTGCTGAGATTATAAGCATGAGCCACTATGCCTGGCCTTGGTTTTGGAATTTTAAGCATGCATTCAACTTTGGGTTTCCCGTTTGTTCTCTGTTATGTGAGAAGGAGAATTACAATGGTTTCCCCCAAATTTTGCCTCTTGTCCAGTATCTCTTTACTCCCAGTTAGTCCTACAACAACCAGGTTAATGTTTCCATGACTAAAAGGATATAATCAAGTTTCTCATAGGCCTCCAGTCTTACACTCTTCTCCCTGCCAAGGAGGAAGTTCTTCCTGCCAATAAGTGAAATTTTACATCACATATAAAATTTTAATCATATTTTAGTTTTATTTTTCACAGGCCTTTTTGGAATGAGAGAGAGATATTTTCAGGACTACATTTGCAAACATGCACATATAGATAATACATAGATATATCTGTTTCCCCCTTTTTGAGGAATAAAAATCAAACCACCTCAGCATAGTATCAAAGATCCCCATAATCCAGTCCCATTCCACCTTGTTTCCCATTACTCTGGAATCAAAACCTTCTACATGGGCCAGGTTATCCAAAACACTATCTCATAAACATTCTGAGACATTCCTACTGCCCCATGATCATGCTACCCTGCAGCTGACACATCCATACATGTTCTGTTTTTCAAGACCCTCAGTCCTCCTTTCTCAATGAGGCCTTTCCTGAACCTTCCAGGTTACTGTGACTTCACATTTCTCTCCATTTTTACAGCATTGTGTTGTCTGCCATCTACTCACGCTGCCCTATAAGCTTGTAAATTTCCAGTTTTTGATATTAATAGTCTGTGTATGTCTTCTTGTCCTATCTGGGCTGTATTTAATACAAGGTCAGGATCCCGCCGCATTTATTTTGTATCCTCAGACACTTGTCATCTATCACAGTTCTTTCTATGACAGAAATGACCAGCAAACTTGTTACATAAACAAGACATGCACAAACTCACCTCTACATTGAAATAGTGGTGACTAAAATCCCAAGTGTATATTTGTGAATGTTTGTTTTAATCAAAGACGTAGCTTCTAACTTTACTTCTGCTGCTAATATTCTAGGCAGGTTCTTTATCCACCTGTAAAATGAGGCAGTGGGCCTATATGGTACAAATGGCCTATCCAGCCCTAGTCTTTTATAGTTAATTGCAGTTAGTATTTATAAGATCAGTGCAAGTGCCATTAAAGCAACAGAATTGATGCCACTCAATATGTTTAGTCAGTAAGTAGGTCTCTCCCAGACTTTAGTTTTCTCTAGAATTTACATGGACTAAAACTTTCTTTCTAATATAGTCTTTTGGCTGAGGTACGAAGAAAATGTTTGAGTTTATATTTAACCTGTATATATGGCAGGGATATTTCATACACTGTATAGCCCGAAGGTATGGCTGTGGCTAGATACTTTTAGAAGTGCAGGTGTGATGCCAGAGGAATTTATGAAACGTTGAAATGAAAGAACTATCATCAAAACCATCTCTTTAGTAAGAGCTTGTGGCCTGCCAGGTTGGGAGTACCCATTATTCAGCTTGATGGGTTACGTACCTGCAGAGACCTTAGTCTCTGCTTAAAGATTCCTCCAGGAGGGGTCTTTGGAATAAAATTCTCCTTGGCTTGCAGCCACCATGCATTCCTTTGCATGAGCTGAAATGAGTGTTTGGAAATGATTTTTGAAGTAAATCTTCCCAACCCTATAAAAGCAAGAGTTTGTATTTCACAGAAGAACGTGGCATATTTATACCGAAAAGGTACAAGTGGAAATCAAAAGATTTGCCTGTTTGCTTTTCTTGCATTTCTTACGGTACAGTGATTTGAGTGGAATGTCAAGTTTGTTTCATAAACACAAAGTGGAAGGGAGACCAAACATGTTAGAAATTGTAATGACAGAATTTATCTGTACATTCACTAAACCCTAAAACCCTCCTTGAGTCATCAAATTTGCCAAGCTATTTTCAGTGGTATCCTAGCAGTGTTAGAATTTTCAGCAGGCCAGGGCCCAAATGATTACTTCTTTTCTCTGATCTATATGCCTCCATTCAGTCCACTCAGGAAACATGAGGACTTACAGAAGAAACGCTACATAAACCCATACTTTGATTCCCAGTCACTTATGACAAGCATTTTATGTCTGATGCTTTGTCATTTCACAAAACAATATTGCAGACACACCAACAAATTTTTGAATATTTTTTTTGTATTTTCAAGATCAGAAAAATCATTTCCAGGTCTGTATTAAACTATTTCACTGCTGATTTTCAAAAAGGTGTCTTAGAAACTAAAACCCATAGTTAATTGCCACTGTGCTTTCATAATTGACAAATTCAAATGATTGTGACATACAGTTTGAAGAAAAAATGTGATCTGGCTGCTAATGACTGCAGAGTCATAACTGTGAACAATTGGAAAGGGAACAATTAGAAAGCTGGCCTTTGGCTATAGTGAATTGATGGCCAGTGAAAACTTCTTTTTTATTGAGTCGCTAGGGAAAGGCAACATTTTTCTCCATTTATCATAATGAAAACCAGGCAACATATATGTCAAGTGTTATCACAACAAATTTTTTTTTGTACCATAAAGTTTATTAAGGTTAACTGTGTCCCTGGACAAGTTTTGACTTGGCACTAAAAATTATTGTTTGTATCATAATATACCCTTGTCAATAATTATCAGCCACTTTCTGCACTGGTCCTGAAGTAGAGGTAACAGCTCATCTAGCTTTTAGAAGCTGTCCTCTTGGGCAGACAATAAATGGCCATTTTTATTTCTCTTATTTTTATTACTAATATGATAAAATGCTTTGCAAACTACATAAAACATACAAACTATATGAAAAATGCCATTTTTATTGTTAGCAACCTCACAAATAGATTGTGGTCACCAATACAGGGGTCATGTATAAGGGGAGTAGAGTTCTGTGCTCACATAGAGAGACACTGGATTTCTCTTTATTTTTCAAAATCTGACATGAACTAGATTCCTTAGATGTTAAAGTAGTGACGACCACAGTAGTCATGGGATGCTGGCAGAACTAGGGTATGAAATTAATGACAACTGCCTTCAGAATAAATGTTGAAGAGGATTTAAGCTGATTCCAAAAACAGTAGCAGGAAGCAAATGTCAGCAAGGTCTTGGCCAACACTGCTTTTCGGTAACCATTAGTCATCATCTGACACCTCAAGGGAGAGTGCTGGACAAACACTGCAGAGGTTAAGATCCCTGCCCAGTTATTCAGTCTTGCCCTGTCCTAGCGTTTAGAACCAAAAACAACAGTAACATACCAATAAACCACACACACTAACTTCATTCGACCCGAGGCAGAGATGAATTGTCTACGTTCCATCAGTAAGATAAAGTGCTCTCCTTCTTACCCAGCAGCCATGCAAGTTTTGGCTGTTCCCTTGGTAGGAAGTTAGACAATACACAGATTATTTGAGGGATTCTGTCCAATTAAAAGCACACACTTATTTTTAGCTAGTACTTAGAGAGTTTTTTTTTTTTTTTTTTTTAACATCAAGGGCATTTCATTTTAAAGAGTCTCTAATTGGAAATAGTATGTTTAAAAGTTCTGTTTCTTTGCTTTCGTGTTTTCCTTACCCAGAGAGATGGTTTCTATTTAGATAAGAACTCTTCTAGCGAGCTGATGGAATCTGTTGTTTCACTGAGCACATAAGAGTATCCTCATTTGGCAGTGGCTATTCACTGTCATTGTTTAACACTAAAATGTAAACATCAGATTAAAACTTCACTAGAGTGTTTAGAAAGAGCAGGAATCTCTTAATAATCAGAATCAGGACCATAAGTAATTGAGGGAAAGAGCATGAGCAGTTTGGCAAAAGAAAGCCCTTTAAAAAAGCGTATTCTTTCTTTCCAACTTGTTCCACAGAGGAAATGTTACTCTTTAGAAATGTCATTTCCCATTTAATCCTTACCAAATTGCAGTTTGAAAACTAAATATTTACTTATATCCAAGACTACGTTTTGGAGTAACATTCTGTAATGCAAAGATAAGTTCATTTGCTACATTAGCATGACAACCTAACCTATGAATTAACTTGTGTTCTTTAAAGCCAGAAATTTTAAAATGTTTTGCCTTGAGATGAAGAAAAGGGATATAGTGTCTAAAAATTTCCCTTCTTATGGGAGTATATACTTTAAATAGATTGTACCTTTCCTATATCCCTGAATTTCCTTGCTAAAGCAACTATTTGTATAGTTAGATTTTTTAAATGGAAACAGAAACACTCAAAGAAAAAAGTGAAATATGTCAGCTTTAGTATGACATATTAGTAACCCAACATAATATTGTTACTGTAAGTGACAGTGAATATAGTTCTGAGCTTCCTAGTAGTCAAGGCAAAAGGTGCAACACAATATGTCAGGTAGTTCTCAATGGATGCAAAATTAATTTTATAAATTTGTCAAGAGAAACAAACTATTATTATAACTCAGTTGTGAAAATAATTTCAAATATGGATCTTTTGACAAGTTATATTAATATGTTAACATCAGCAGTAATTGTGAAATAAAATGCAAAGTTATTTTCTATATGGCTATTATTTTACTCCAGAAATCTGACTCTGTTATATAGAAATGTTTAGGAATTTTCTAAAATAAGACTGAATTCTCATTCAACAGCCCATTCTTTACACTTAAAGACTGTAATTTACAGGATTTAGTTTAATTCAGTAAGTTGGACAAACTGCTTCCAAATTTTATTTCAAAATTTGATGTCTCGTAAATTTTAAGAATATTACTTTTATATGTTGTTGATATTGTAAGAAATTTATTTATTTATTTGGGTCTATGAAGAAAAATTAACTCAAGTTGGCAAAAATTCGTATACATTTGGAGACTTTTAGCAAGTAATGACAACATGTTTACAAAAGTGCCTTGTGACATTTATAGATATATGTATATTAATACATACAGACACACACACATCTTGCAGGTTCATCAAAGGATGAACTTTTGTTGTTTAGTATGATATACATGCTGTAATTTGATGAATTCCTTTCTCTTTAGCTGTTGTGCTTATGCTGCTAGCTAGAGCTAAAAACTAGTACCGTGGCTTAGAAATAGGATGTCTTCAGTGTCAGCTTACATGCTTGTCACTTGGGAGTTAAAAATCTCTAAAGTTACTGTGTTGTGAAACCTAAGTAAAAAAGCCAAGGCAAAAACTATCGCACCTCATTAAAATGTAATGGATGAATCCCCAAAGTTAGGGTGATGAAAGTAGAAAGAGAATTCATTTATTTATCGAAAATGTTGATGTTTGAGAATAATTGTAAATTAGTTATTTTAGACTGGATGTTTTACGCTGATTTAAAAAAAACTTTCAGAAGAGTAAAAAGTGCTGCCAAATATTCTATTTTAGAAGTACACAGTGGTCTTCCCATGTTTTAATGTGCTTTAGAAATATTAGCCCCTTTTCTTTGTTGCACGTGCCTTACAAGCTGTTCTTAATTTCATATTCAAAATATTTGAGCTATGTGTCCTAATTCAGAAAATAGGGAACTTGTATATTTTTCATATAAAATGTTTGGAAATTTACAAAATGTTTCCTTTTGCGCTCTGTGTTCTCTGTGTTTGCCTTCTGCATTGAGAAACATTGTTATAGCAAGGATAGGCAACATGGAGAGGAAGAGAAGGGAGTGGAACCAGGGAAGGTAAGGAAAGTAAAAAGAGGCAACTGACTTAGGCTGTGCTACTTTATTCTGCAAAGGAAAGCATTACCTCTGACCTGATTACTGCAGAGCTCTTCTGCCTGCTAGGAAGATCTATCTTCCACAAAGAAGTCTGAATTATCATTTTCCAATATGTATCAGATCTTATTATATCCCTCCTTAAAATTCTTCACTGTTTTCTTGTGCACTTTCATAATTACATTTAAACTCTAGCCTATACAAATGATCCTCCCTCCTTTAACTTCTAAAATCTTCTTCCTTGATCTCTGTGTTGCTTTTAAAGCACATCAAGGCTTTTCCCACTTCAGGGACCTTTCACTTGACTTTCTTTGGCCTGGAATGCACTTCCTCTTGTTCAGTTCATGCCTGGCTTCTCAACTTTGAGGTCTTGGCTCAAAAATTACATTGCAGAGGTCTTCTATGATGAATTTATCTAAGGGAGTTCTCCTTCCACCCCAGTCCCAGCCAGTGCTCACAACTTTGTTGATTATTTCTTCATGGCACTTAACACAATCTGAAATTACTTTCATTACTTATTTATTTACTTGGGATTTGTCCCCTTCTATGAGAATGTCAACCTTTATTATAGAAAGCAGAACTTTGTCTATCTTGACCATTGTAGGTATTCTCATTAGTGCCTGCTACAGAGTTGGTGCAAAATAAATATTTGCTGAATAAGTAAATGGGTGAACTAATGAATTGGAGCATGACTAGAGAATTGGACCTATGTGTGTGTTTCTCAATAGACAGATGGTAAGTTATAAAGTTTACAGAAGTTCCGTTCCTTTGGAAAACGTTTGTATAATGGCAGAGAGGAAGAACTGATGCTAGAAAAATAAGAGCCAAATCCTGGAGTTCCGTTTCTGGAATGTCATGGTGCGGAGTGTCTGAAATCTCTTTTCTGGTCAATGGATAGCTACTGAAGATTTTTGAATAGTTGATGTGTGCTTTAGAAATGCCTCCTTTATTTCCAGTTATGGAAAACTCCTTCTGTGTCAGAACAGCCTCGTTCACTCACAGGTTCAAGGACAGTGTAACTTCTGAATGTCAGCAGGTTGTTGATTTAGTCAATGTGCATTTCTTTTTCCATACAGCATGACTGCCATGTAGTCATGCTTCTGGGCTGGCAAAAGGAAATGTTTGCCTTAGTTCTTGACAGCTTACGATGAAATGACCCAAGACTTCTTGAAGACATTTTTACCAGTATTTCTCACATTTCATTGGCCTCCCTTAAAAAGTCAATACCATCTTCATGTCAGACTATTCCCCTTTCCTCAATTGTTCTTTACTTCACAATTTATTTTTCTAATGCCTAGTTGCCCTTATATTAGAGTTACTCGCTCTTGTGGTTTGTTTTACTTAGGTCTTAAAGGAAGTCCAGTTTAGAGCCTTTAAATGCTGTATGTTCTTGGTTTGTTTCATTGGAGGAGTGGGTAGGTCCTTCCTTAGCTGAAGCCAACTACTGACAAGGCCTTAATAACCTCTATCCAATCATCTGACATTATATATACCATGCACATGTTTATGTAGACTTTTCTTACCACTTTGGATGTGTGTATTTAGTTTCTAAAATGGAAGACAGAGATATCAAGCTTCCTGTTAAAACAGTGGTTTATTTTATAGACCCTGGCAGCAAATTCCAGTTTCCTAAACTGGTTCACAATAATTTAAAAGTCAGGGCCAGTTCATGAAGTTTTATGATTCAGCCTTAAGTCATGGAATCTTTTTTATAGATTGTAGTGTGTTCAATTCTGGACTATAAAGGAGGAAGGCACCACATAAGCAAAACATCCAATTTGAGAAAAGGACCCAGTTTGTCCAACATTGACTGTTTTTAAGAGCTACTGAATCACATTCATTCTGATAACCACATTGGAAGCTTTCAATATGAATGATGATTTCATATTGAAATCATATGAGAAGTTTTTATTAAACATACAAAGTTTTAGTACCTTATAGCAGGGGTCCACAATCCCTGGGCCATGGATTAGTACCAGGCCTGTTAGGAACGGGTCTGCACAGTACGAGGTGAGCCTTACCAACTTAGCTCTGCCTCCTGTCAGATCACTGGAAGTCTTAGGTTCTCATAGGAGCACCAAACCTATTTTGAAGTGTGCATGTGAGGGATCTAGGTTGCATGCTCCTTATGAGAATCTTGGCTGATGATCTGAGGTGGAACACTTTAATCCTGAATATCCTGGTGACCCATCCATAGAAAAATTGTCTTCCACAAAACTGGACCCTGGTGCCAAAACGGTTGGGGACCACTACCTCATAATTTATGCCACATACTCACATGTAATAGACCTAATTTATGTATAAAAGATTTACTTCTTACAAGTTTTTTTCCTCATTTCTAAGACCTATCATAGATATAATCTATATGTAACGTAGGTAGAAAATAAAAAGATTAATAAATCATATGATCCATAATCACAGAAAGCTCTAATGGGAGAAGCAAATATACTAATGCATATATAAAGTACAAAATGATAAGCACCAATAGAGGAACAGGGTTGAGATTATCCTGTGGTGCCTAACTATGGCTAACCGGATGGGAAAGGGTCTCTCAGAGAAGGCAGGATTTAAGCTTGGCCTTATAGGATGTGACATATTTCAGTAAGAAGAGACAGGGACAAAGGTTCTTTAAGTCAGTGGAATACCTTGAGCCAAAACATAAAAGTAGGAAAATTAAGAACATAAATATTTATTTGTGTTCTGTCAACTGTAATGTCTAGTGCTATAGAATCAGAGTATGTTGGTACTAACCTCTTTAAATTATCCTCTTAAATTATGTGTTCATGAGAGCAATAAACTCTACTCTTTGTTAATGGGAGCATATTCACATCCTTGAAACAAATCATTTATAAATTGTATGCTATTTATTTTTTCTAGTGCTCTAGTGATTGTTGGACACATTCATGTATATTTCATAGTTGAATCCTTCCAAAATCTTAGATAGCAAATGATGGTATGTAATTGTTTTGAACGTTTTTTCTTTAGAGAAAGTTAAAGCACCAATGTTTAAACAACTTTTTCCAGGCTTACATGGCCAATAAATGCACACTCACATGCAATTTTGAACCTGTTCATTATCCCTATATAGTTATTAGTATGTAGATGCATACAATTTGTATTTATCTATATTGATGTGTAAGAAATTGAGAAAATTAAAGTTGAGAAAGATGAAATCCAAAATTAGTGATTTTGACAATCAAAATAATTCTGGGTGCACAGAATTGAGAACAAAGGTAAAAGTGGAAGGAAGAACTCATTTCAAGCCAGGTATAATGGAAAGGAAAGTCTGTAGCTGAGAATATGCAAATTACATTTAAAAAGGGAAGGCTTTACTATTACTGGATGAAGTTAAGGATGTCAGGACTTAAAACAGGGCAGTTTATGTTTTGTGTTAAGAGTTGATACTGTATATTTCACAAGACTGCAGTGACTGGGGACTTGTGAGTCTATTACTTTTACTTTTTATTAATTGAGTGGCAAAATTGTCAAAGGCAGATGCAGTTGAATCTTACATGCTATTCTGTGATTTTACATTGTTCAATACAATTAGTTTTTCATTTCTTCAAACTTTAAAATGGATTGAGCATATTTTAGATTCCATCATGAAGAAGACAACTAATGTGAAGTTTTATTTGTCTGATGTGATGTAAATGGATCTGTCTATTGAAATTCCCCATACTAAAGCATATGTAAATATATGAGGTGGGTGGATCACAAGGTCAGGAGATCAATACTATCCTGGCCAACATGGTGAAACCCCATCTCTACTAAAAGTACAGAAATTAGCCAGGCGTGGTGGTGTGCATCTGTAATCCCAGCTACTCCGGAGGCTGAGGCAGCAGAGTGGCTTGAACCCAGGAGGCAGAGATTGCAGTGAACTGAGATCATGACATAGCACTCCAGCCTGGGTGACAGAGCAAGACTTCATCTCAAAAAAAAAAGTGTTAAAAGGGGTAAATTAATTCCATTTTATTAAAAATGTATCATTGATTGTTATATGAAGATCATTGGATTAGGTAGTTTAGGAGACGGTTTGCAGTGTCTGTGTAGTGGTTATTAAAACTTGCTTTTTATTAATGAGAATCAAATATTAATGAGTATCAAAGTTGTAAGTTTGGAATCAAATATCTCAAAGCTGTGTGGTAGAGCATTTTGTTTGTGTACTAAGCATCTTTTATGCATTGAAATAATTTACCATTTTAATTTTTAAAGTTTTGTCTTTATTTATTGACACATAGTAAGTATACATAATTATGAGTACAGTGTGATGTTTCCATGTATGTATTTATTGTATAGTTATTAAATCAGAGTAATCAGCAAATCTGTCTCCTATAACATTTATCATTTATTTTGGTGAAATCATTAAAAATACTTTCTTCTAGCTATTCTAAAATATACAATATATAATTGTTAACTATTGTCATCCTACTGTGCAATAGAACATCAGAAATTATTCTTATTTAACTGTAACTTTGTACTCTTTGACCCACCTCTTCCTGTCTCTCCCTTTCCTATGTTTCCCAGCCTTGGTAATCACCATTCTACTCTCTCTTTCTATGAGATCAACTGTTTCAGATTCTATGTAAGAGTGAGATCATGTGCTATTTGTCCTTCTGGCTTATTTCACTTAACATAATATCCTCCATGTTCGTCCAGGTTGTTACAAATGATGGGATTTCATTAATTTTTATGGATGAGTAATATTTCCATTGTGTATATGTACCATGTTTTCTTTATCCATTCATCTGTTGGTGGGCACTTAGCTTGATTTCATGTCGTGGCTATTGTGAATAGTGCTACAATAAATATGGAAGTACAGATATAGCTTTAACATACTGACTTTATTTCCTTTGGATATATACCTAGCAGTGAGATTGCTGGCCCATGTGGTAGTTTTACTTTTAATTTTTTGAGGAAACTCCATACTGTTGTTCATAATGGTCTTGCTAATTTACACTCCTACTGACAATGTGTAAAAGTCCCATTTTCTCCGCTTCCTTGTCAACACTTGTTATCTTTTATCTTTTAGTTAATAACCACTCTAACTGGAATGAAGTTGTATGTCATTGTGGGTTTGACTTGCATTTCCCTGGTGATTAGTGATGTGGAGCATTTTTTCACATTCCTGTTGGCGAATTGTATATCTTCTTTTGAGGAATGTCATTTCACATGTTTTGCCCATTTTTAAATATTTTTTTCTTACTATTGAGTTTTTTGAGCTTCTTATATATGTTATATATTCTAGATATTAACCCCCTTGGATATGTCTATATAGTTTGCAAGTTTTTTTTCCCATTCTGTATGTCGTATCTTCACTGGCTGATTGCTTTCTTTGCTGTACAGAAGATTTTTAATTTGATATAATATTATTTGTCTATTTTTGTTTTTATTGCCTAATAGAAAAAGAAAAAGAAAACCTAGGCTCCTGGTTTCACTCTTAAACTGTGAGATTTTGGATTAATCTTTGTATTTCTCTGAGTGCGATTTAGAAATATTTGCCTTCATTTGGTTATTTTTTTCTCTTTAGCTTAACCAGCTCGAAAAAGCAGTGGAAGCAGCTCACACATTTTTCGTGGCTAACCCTGAGCACATGGAAATGCAGCAGAACATTGAGAATTACAGAGCAATGGCTGGTGTTGAAGCATTGCAATTGGTAGACAGAGAAGCCAAACTACACTTGGTAAGCTCTGTGGACCCTGACCCTCACCACAGGGAGCTAAGTGCTCCTAAGTTTCATTTGAGTCAAAGCAAATTTATATGAATGAGTATCTCAAATTTTAGTAACATTTTTAGACTTTCCAGGTTCTCAAGATGTGATGATCAGGCCTGAAACAATTGAGATTTTTTTTTTAATTTTAATTAAAATTTTTAAAATTAAAATTAAAGGACAATCTAAAACATTAAGTTTTTTCTGTTAAAAATTAAGAGAAAATAAAAATTAACTTAGAAAATCAGTCTAATATGATAAAAACTAGAACATTCATATAATTATCTATAATCCTCTCTGAACCTTTCCCATACTTTTATTTTATACTTAGAGGTGAGGCCAGTGTGAATTGTTCAGGATTACACCGTGATTTTCCAACTCCCAGTCCAGTGGTTTGCCCATTGTACCTATACTTTTCAAACTTGGGTTTTATAAAGCGATGCAATTCTTTGTGTAGACTGAACATTACTTGAAATCACATGTTGAAAGCCTTTTTTTTTTCAATTTTTGATATCACCATTCTCAACATGTAGGCTCCAAAATTATTGCAGAAAAAAATAAGGGAAGATTTTAGAGACTATTAAAACACACACACACACACACACACACACACACAGGCAATGCCTAAAAGTGGATGACACTTCCACCCACATCTGTTTACCTGAACTTATTACATGGTCCTACCTATAGGCAAACAAATTCAAAAATACAGTCTTGCATGGACTAAGAAAGAAAATGAAAGTGATCCCATAGCAGTCTGTTTGCTCAGTAAGATCCCTCTCACTTACAAGTATTTGAAACCAGGAATGTTGTTCTTTATCTCCCATTGCAAACCTTTGATAAAGATAAACCGTCCGCAGCACAAGCATCCAGTACCTCCACCTACCTAAAGGATCCTCAGTCAGCCTAGACCCTTGTATTTGAAAGTAAGCGTTTCTGTTTTGTTTTGTTTTGTTGTCTGTTTCGTTGCAGGAGAGTTACAATGCGGGAGTTAAACATTATGAGGCTGATGACTTTGAGATGGCTATCAAGTACTTTGAACAAGCCTTAAGAGAATATTTCATTGAAGATACAGAATGCCGAACCCTATGTGAGGGGCCTCAGAGATTTGAAGAATATGAGTATTTAGGGTATAAGCCTGGTCTGTATGAAGCTATTGCAGGTAAAGCTTAGGTTTTCATTTTATTTGTTTCTTGATTATAAAAATACTACTTGCAATTTCTGAAAAACTAGTCCGGCAATGTAGAAGAATATATTGTAAAAAAATAAAAGACTCTTATGTATCTATCCCATCTTATCTCCTATAGAGAAATTTATGTAGTTAAAATTTTAGTGACTCTCCTCCCAAACTTTTTCAGTTACATTTATATATATATATATATATATATATATATATATATATATATGCATGTATTTATTTATAGTTATTTCATATTTTATAAAATAGGGCAATACTATATATATTGCTTTTCAACTTTTTTTTTGTTTTATTTTATGCTTAACAATATATTGTGGACTTCTTCTCATGTAAGTATGTAGAGCCACCTTATTGTATTTAATGGCTGGATAATGCTCTGTTATATAAATACATCATAATTTAATTGACTAGTCCTTTACTAACGAGTATTAAAGAGATTGAAATCTTTCATTATTATAAACAATGTAGCATGAACACTTTTGTATTGTCTTTAACTACTTAAAAATGTTTTATTATTTAATAAGAATTTAATATATTACAAAGTGGCACTTAAAATAGTAGATACTACACATTATAGAATAATTTGGGAGATTGGCTAGTTAAGCACTTATAGGGGGAAAGCAGGTTCTCTGCTGTATACCTTACACAAAAATAAGTTTGTAACAACAATATTAGTGTAAAATATAAAACTGTTACAAGAAAGTGAGGGAAAATGTTTCTATAATATTAGGAGAAGAAAAGCTCTTCTATGCATGACAACAGACAATAAAAATAAAGAACAAGGTAAACTTTACCTAAGATTTATAAATATAAGTTGGTACAATAAAGCAAGCTGATCTACAAATCACACATAGAAAGCATTGCAAAATATTTTATAGGCTAAGTGTTAGTATCTCTCATATTTAAAGAGAGTGAATCATCAAAATGAATTTTTCAATTCATCAAAAAAATTCAAAGAATTTGAATTCATAATTCAAAAAAGTTCATAGGATTTACTTATTAGTAGTAGTAATAATAACCAATACATATGTAGCAATTGTAACATACAAAGCACTTCACATATTTTTATCTCTTTGTAATGCTACATACTATTGTTACTCTCCTCGCCCTTTCGTAAATGAGAAATTTTTATCTGAAAAAGATTAGTGATGTGATTAGAGTGAAGGGGAACTCATATTTGGACTTTAGGATAAAACCGGCCTTTGAAATAGCAAATGTATTAGAATGTCAGAATATTTGAATTTTAGAGTTAGACATTAACAGTTGGGGAAAAATACAAATGGCTTCTGAATACAGTTTTTTATTACTGGCCCTGCTATGAAACCTAAAGGCTCTCTTTCTGTCACTCCTATTTTGCTGCTATTTATATTTACTTTGAAAAATATTTTCATTCAGATTTTGAGTTCTCTATGGGTGTCTTTTGCCTTTTCCTTTTGCTTGTCACTTGGGATTAAATGGAGTGTGTATTAGAAGGTAAATAGAAATGCAAATGGTAAACTGGGTAGGAGGAAACTGTTGAAGGTTGTTTGTTTTTGTTTTCTTGAGAAATAAAACAGCTAGTTATTTATTTCTAACATGCTAAAGAAATAAATAAAACTCATTCTTCCTTCACATCCCCTGACTGGGGTTACTAACCAGTGGGCTTTAGGGATTTCGTTAAGTGTGCTGTAAATGATTCAGTTATCTAAGTTATGCAAAACTGGCACATTTTCCCCCACACCACAAAATGCACATTTCCTTCCTGTTGTGTTTTGGGGTCCCTCTGCGAAATCATCAAGATCCAAGCCAAACTCAGACTAAATAGGGAACCTTTTGAAGAAAAAAGGCAGTTGTGGTACATTAAATTGTGCAGCTATGAGATCAAATGATTGTATTATCATCCTCAAAAGAACCCACTCAGCACAGCATGAATGAGCCATTCTTCCTGGAAAAGTACATCATCTTCTTTGTAAAAATCAGTCTAGGTAAAATGTAGGAGGCGTTTTCTTCTTGGGGACATTCACCACTTGTGTTTCCTCATCTCAGGTTTTGATAAGATAGAGTCCAGAGCCAAAGGGGACATGAAAACCCCAACACTTCAGGAGTCTCAAGCAAGAAGAACAGGAACAATAGAAAGGAGATAGAAGAGAAAGAGGAAATAAAATTCTCATTTAAATTTCTTTAGTTTTCATCCTTCTTCCGGTTTTACCAGTCTCTGGTAAAGAATATACAATGTTCCTAGTATTAGAATATACAATGTCTAGGCGATAGACTAATTTATAACTGGGCAGAATAGGTTCCTGACCAATAGGTGTAAAAAAAAGAGTTTTTATTTGTCCTTTAGGACAATTTGGCTTGAAAATGATAACCAAAAAAAAGCATTTTTTGCTTCACTTCTCAGTCTGAATTGTTCATGTCCATCATGGTTTCTTTTTCTGAACTGTTCCTTAACATTTATTAGCATCTCAACTTCCATTCCTGATTCCAGGGCACTTCAAGCCATCTAATCTATCCAAAGAGAGGCCCCAAAGTTGTTAAATATGAAACTGACATTCAGCTGGGTGTAGGTGGGATCAAGTGGACTGTGGGGTATTAAAAGTGTATATGGGAAGGGAAGAGTGAGGTGTAGAGAACAGATTGTGAGCGAGAGGATTTGGAATCTCCTGTCATTCTAGTGATCGCCGACCAGGAGACCTTGGCAATCACCTACTTTCTTTGTAGAAAGGTTCTACAGTTAGGAAGTGAGGATTAGAATGATTTTGCTCTCAGAGTATGGTGAGGTGAGCAATGCCCTGTGTCACTGTGGCTGTGACGTTGACGTTTGGGCACTCAGTAGCCTGGAGGAACACATGTGTTGGCTCTTGTTTTCCAGATCACTACATGCAGGTGCTTGTCTGTCAGCATGAATGTGTGAGGGAGCTTGCCACCCGCCCTGGCCGCCTCTCACCCATCGAAAACTTTCTTCCTCTGCACTATGATTACCTACAGTTTGCCTACTATCGAGGTAAAGCGTGGATCATCCATGAATACTTCTCGGGGGGTTGTGGTTTGTCATTACAGTCATCACATTTTTGTAATTTAGTGCTCTGCCTTCTTCAGTGTATTATCAAAGCAATGGGAATTTATGCATTTCTTCTCTCCTGAGCTGCAGAACAAGAAGAGCAGAAGGGGAAGTCACCAACGGGCAAAGTACAAAATTTAATGCTGTGATAATTTACTGAAAATTATACTAGATTGACATCTTGCATGATTTTTTAGACTTAATTTTTAAATTCAGTTTAAAAGGTACTTTGCAAAATCTCGTTTCCCAAAACAAAACATTTATTAACCTGACGTTGATGGCACAGAATGAATCACGTGCTCAAGTCATAAACAGTGAATCAAAGGAGATGAGAGAGTTCCTTAATTTTTATCATTCTGTTTAAAAATCAGAGTCATCTCAGAGTATATAAATGTATGTATATGTATTTGTACACACATACACACATACACACATACATGTACTGTAAATCTTCATTGGAAGTTCAATGTTGTGACTTATTTGAAAACAAAGCCTACAGACTTTTAAAATTTCTCTTGTAATAACTAAATATTTCTATAATGAAGAGTTTATATTGGGAACATCCTTGTGAGTTCCTTTTAGTAGTTTGCTACTGTTGGATTTACCATAATTGTATAGTAAGGTATTTGAGGGGCTTCCTTCAGAGCGTCTGGGACTTTATGAAGAACTTTGCATTAAACTACCAGTTTACCACAAACTGTAGCAATGAAAAATAACATTTCAAAAGCACCTATATTACTCAGACATTATGTACAAAAAGGTACATTACTGTTTCAAAGGTCATCTTCAGGATGTTTACTTAACCCAAACTCAGTACAAAAATCAGAATTAACTCATACAATTCTGCTGTTTATCTGTGTTGAATAATAAAAGTCATCAACATCTTCAGGTAGAATTTTGATAATTTGCACAAAACAACTAACACCAAAGCAGAGCAAAGGTAGTAACTTTTGAATACCAGAAATCATGTCCTTCCTTCTCTGTGACTGCTTCTGCTTTCTCTGCTCAGCCTCAATTTATCTTCCCTCTTATTAATGTTTAATGCTGACCTCTGTAGACATGTTGATGATCTCCCTTTAAAATTCTTCGGATAGACCTAGGCTGACGCTAATGCTACAGCGCCTTTGTCTTTCAGTTGGTGAATATGTGAAAGCCCTGGAGTGTGCCAAAGCCTATCTCCTGTGCCATCCAGATGATGAGGACGTCCTAGACAATGTGGACTACTATGAGAGTCTGTTGGATGATAGCATTGATCCCGCATCCATTGAGGCCAGGGAGGTGAGACCAATGTTTTGAGAAGAAACTCTTGATTCTACACGTGTTCTGAGGGGAGGTGATAAAAATATAACACTGGTCTTAAAGATATCTAACAATTTAGCAAAGGTTCTAGAACTCAGTTCTTTCAAACTTATTCCAGAAGCACATTTTTTCTCATACATGCTAGCGTGTGAAAGCATGTTGAGATGGGGACATGTTTTGCAGCTCTGAATATTTCTGTCAGCTCATTTGTGACTATCTAATGAAAATATGTCCATCTGAACATTTGTCATATCTCTTATCTGTTATTTAAATAAAAATGTCTTTCTTCTTTTTCTCTAGGATTTAACAATGTTTGTGAAACGTCATAAGCTGGAATCTGAGCTGATAAAATCAGCTGCAGAAGGTCTGGGATTTTCATACACTGAACCGGTGAGAGGAAAGAGGAAATGTTTATTAAAAAAATGATTCTGTGGAATTCGTTTTATGTTTTTATTACCTTCCCCCATGTATGCCATTTACCTCAAAAAGCTAAGATTCTAATGCCTTCCTTGAGGTAAAAATTGGAGATGGGGGATGTTTACTAAATATACGTGACTAACTTTAGAAGACTAGTAGATTCCTACATCAGTCATTCCACATTAATGACGTCCAAAGTTGAAAACAAATCTATTGGGTAGAAGCATTTTGTGGATGACTCATTTTCCCCTGGGAGTGCTTTATTTCCCTAAATTGTGGATGTGGTATTTTTTATTTTTCTTTTAATGCTTGTATATTACTAAACATTAAAGAGACTTCACAAAGAACATCATCAGTCACAATCCTACCATCCATCATACTGACGTCACTCCACTTTTCCATGTTGTCTTCTAATTGTTGTTTAAATGAACACATATCTTTTGCAGAAACATATACTATGGTATAAAGAGATTTGTATTTAAGAAGATATCATAAGAAATTTCTACATGTGTATAGCTTTAAAAAGTATTTTTAAGTACATTTTAGTATCTAAAAAGTAGGTAGAATTTAGAATTTTAGATTGATATACAATAAATACATGAACTCTCCTGCTGAACATTGAATTATCTCTGATGTTAAAATTATATGTAATGCATTAGCATTGTTTCTCTATTGAACTATGTCCTTAAAACAAACTCCTGAGTGAAACTATTCTGCTATTTTAAATTTCTTGAAACTAAATTGCATTTCTAAGAGAATTATCTTAGAAATCATTTATTTATTATTAATTTTAAGAGAATAAATAATTCTGTTGGAATTATTTATTTGCATACTATTTTAATATTAACAGCATTTCGTGTGGGAAGATTTAGCAACTATTCTAAAATCTCATAGCTCATAAAGGTTAAAACAGGCATTTGAATCCTAGTAATGTATAAAAGTGCCATTTTACACAAATTTATCAACAGTAAGAAATAACATTTTAAAATTACTTTTTATTCATATATGTAAAATAATACATAATTTTGTTTTAACTCGCAATTCTCTGATGACCAGCAAGAATAAACCTTTCACATATTAACTATTTTTCCTCTTGTTTTAATTACTTGGGCATGGGTTTTATTTATTTATCCATTGGTTGCTATGTAAGCTCTTCAAATGATATACAAGTTAATACGTTTTTAAAATTATTTATAATATATCCAATTTGCAACCTTTTTTCCTTTCTTTCTTAATTATGTCATGTTTTTACAGGTGCATTTTAAAAAATGGGTTAATTTTAATGTACTGCTTCCAATATAACACCTTCTAATATACTAATATTTATATCTGGTCTTACTTATTCTTTAAAACTTACGGTACCCAAGAGACCTTCGTATATGTTATTTACTAATTTCATGATCCTATACAGATGATTATTTAAGCTGGATTTTGTTTGTTTGTTTTATTCAGAAAACTTAAAAAGTTGAACTGAATGATCTTTCAAATGTTTTTCTGCCACCAAATTTTAAGTCACTTTCTTGGACAAAAGGATGTATATCCAGGCTAATTCCATACTATTTTAAAAATCTATTTGTACTTCATTTTGTCCTTGCCATATCTCTACTAACTTTAGCCTTCCTTATCATTAATCTTTAAAATAAAAATATATTGTATCTTTCTTTACATAATATGCAAGTTTCCTAAATTATAGGTCTTTTTAATGTTTTGTACATATTTTATTTACCTTAATTCTGTAACTAATGTTTTAGTGACAAAATTACTGCATTTCTTTTACTCAATTCAAAACAGAATTATTGGATCAGATATGGAGGACGACAGGATGAGAATCGGTAAGTCCATTCAAAACGCAAACTGGGCTTTATATGAGGAGAAATACTTAGTGTCATAACCTATCATAGAGAAATGTAGCTCTCTGAAATGGGCAAAAAGATACAATAAAATAATTCTAAGCTGTGAATTAGGAGCTCTGCATCCAGGTCCCAGCTCTTCTTGACACTTTTGTGTAACCTTAAGTAAGATTTCTTCTGTTTTCTGGGTCTCATATTTTTTCCCAGGAAAAAGAAAAAAGGGCATGATTACAAATTTGAGAAGGTTGGCTACTTTTGATTTATTAACAGAAATAACTATGTAATTTTTTTGAGGATGAATTCCCTTACCATATTTACTTGAAATTATGAAGTTCAGCATGCTATACTGCAGGCTAAAATGTTAAGTGTCACTAACTGAATCAGAAATCAAGAAAGCTCATTGTTTAAAATGACAAAAGTCGATTTACGTCTTTTAAAGAACTGAAACTCAGAAGGTTAGAAATACCTGCTTGAGATCACATTGTCCACCTTATTCATTTTCAAATTGGGAAACTAAGCCCCTGACAAGGCAAGCAACTTGCTTAGAGTCTCATCACAAGGGAAGGGCAGATCCAGATTTTATTTAGAATCTTGAAATCTTTCACTAGACTTCAAGGACTCAACCCTTGGGTGGTGTAACATTATTGCAAAAGATCCCAGAATATATATACACATTTGGATTTGTTTGATTTTTACATTTATAAAGGACGGCCTGCTATCATTTGTGTGTTTGGAAATGACAAACCTGTGTCTTCTTTCTCAAAATAGTCATTATTTTGACTATATTTGAACTTCTACATTATGACATAATTCATTTCAATTCAACAATTGTTCAATAATGCACTCCATGTTCCAGGCCCCATTGGACACTCTGAGCATTATAAAGATGCACATGATAATTATTTTCCTACTCTGTTGAGATTAGAGTCTAATCTGAAGCAGGTTATGAATACAATTAATTGTAATAAAGGTTGCTAAGAAGAATTGGCGGCATGAAATAAAGCAAACTCACTGAGGAAATAGAGAACTTCAAAGAGGCAGAGATACTTAATTTGACTTTAAAAGACAGGTGAACTTGTGTACAACAAAATATACAATATAGAATCATAGACTACCTGGGTAAAGTATTCTTTGCCTTTGAATGTTGCTATTCAATAACGAATTTCCATTTTAAATTTTTTGACTGGGCAGGGTCCCTTCAGGAGTGAACATAGAGGGAGCAGAAGTTCACGGATTGTCAATGGGTAAAAAGTTATCACCCAAGATAGATCGAGACCTAAGAGAAGGTAAGTAGCTGTACACGTTTACTCTATAAAGAGGGGAAGGGGAATTTGGGGCTTGACCAGTTCTTATTCAGATCAAGGAAGAACCCACTTCCTCTAGAAAATAACGAAAGGACTAAGCTATTATTCTCCCTAATAGCCTGAAGGCAAGACTTAAATACAAGAATGTGTTAGATTTATATATTATTACCATAGGTTTTTTTAAAAATTGCCTCCACATTCACTCCCTTGTCTGTTTCCCATAGGAATCTTGCATGGTCATCACCATTCTCGGAATACCAGAGGCTTAGCAATTTCCTATGGCTGGCTTACGTTACAGCGTCAGTGAGTGCTAGGTAGTGTGGGTTCAGAGGAACGTGGAGAGGAGGCAGGCTCCGTGATATATTAGTTTAGTTGATCTTAGATGCTTGAAGCACATAGATCTGAGCAGGGCCTTTAGAGAAAGCAGAATTTAGTAGGATGCATGAAGAGGGAACCATTCTAGTGGTTAAAAGAAATGGAGCAAAGGCACAGAGGTGAAGCAAGTGAAACATTATATACCTACCTAGGTAAGATCAAAATTAGTGGAAACACGGGTGGAATGTTGCCAAAAATAGTTTCTAAGTAGAGCCAAACATTGTTATATTAATAAAAACTATTAGCAGTAATAATAGCAGGAGCAATTCTTAACAATTATTATATCTATATGTTTTATGATTTCCCAGCAAATTTGCACACAATTTATTTTTTGCACACTATTTTAATACTAACAGAATCTCATGTGGGAAGATTTAGTGACTTCTTTAAAGTCTCATAGCCCAGAACAGGTTGAACAGGCATTTGAACCCACGCATTTGACCCAAATCCCATTTCTTCATCTGCTGCATGAAGCATAGAATAGTGTAGATACCAAAAATGCATCACCTATTGATTGAATAATTGCACGATAAGAAGAGGCTTTCAAAATGCTGCATTGGGAAGAAGTACAGTACTTTTCCCCAGGAGACCGCGTCAGCACATTCTTCTGATTTGAAAAATTTTGGCTCTCTACAGCTCTCACATTTCCCATCCCTTTCCTTCCTTAGCTTCCAAGTCAGTTTGAAGCAGTAAACAGGATAATATGCTCATCTAATCTGACCTGGACCTCAGTTTGTAGCCACAAAGGCCAAGCTGTTTTACAAATGCCAGAGAGCTTCATGGTCAGCCAGAGTTCATGTTGCCTTTTAAGCTGAGAAATCACCCAGGAAGTTCATGCCAGTAAGCCAGCACATTGCTGTAAATGCTTGGGAAACTCCAGGACAGTTGCCAAATTTCAAAGCATTTTTCTTTTCCTGGCTACCAGGGAATCTGGTATCCAGCAACTGATTAAAAGGTAAATAGAAGAGCAGAACAGAAAACTACATGTGATGGAGAATGATCATGATTGATTGGGCTACCCAAATTGACCATTTCTGCAGAATCGTCTAGGTTGAAGTGGCTAGTGGATTTTAGGATGGAATGTTTTCTGGGAACCTACTGGTCTGAAGGACAAAAAAACATTTTTCCATACTGTACTCTCATATTCAATACAGAATACTTCTGCGGCCAGATGTGTGTGAGTTTTTTCTTACACACACCAGTAATTCTCCAGTGGATAGCAACTGAGTGTCAAATAATCCAATTCAGTTGTGACACTGTCTCTCTGGAAATAGTGTCAGATCCCACAGGTTAAGGGCTCAGCCCAACCCTCATGGACCAGTGTTCCCATGATCCTGACTTTGGGTTAGGTTAACTTGCCAGAGCATCTCACAGAACTCAGGGAAACAGTCGTGTTTACTGGTGTATTATAAAGGATACAGATGAACAGCTAGATGAAGAGGTACATAGGGCAAGGTGTGGGGGGATGGGAGGAGGAGCTTCCATAACATCCGTGGGCAAACCACCCTACCATCCTCCCAGCATCTCCACGTGCTCTGCCACCTAGAAGCTCATCAAATCTTGTTGTTCAAGAGTTTTTATAGAGCTTAATCTGCAGGCCCCAGACTCCTTTCCCAGAGGTCTGTGGGTGGAGCTAAAAGTTTAATTTCCCTAATCACTTGGTCTTTCTGGTGACCAGCTCCATTCTGAGTCTTTGTAGGGGCCCTACCCTAAGTCACCTCATCAGCATAAACTTAACAGTGATTTTAAAAGGGTCTCATACATAAGAGGACACTCTTATCCCTTGGGAAATTCCAAGGGGTTTAGGAGCTCAATGTCAGAAACAAGGGATAAATACCAATATATTTATTATTATATAACAACGAAAAAGCCTATTGTCCAGTCATCGGATACCTAATTAGGATATAAATTAAGGACAGTGGGAGATAAAGACAAAGTTCTCAACCAGAAAACACTTTCCTATCTTAATCTGACTAAAGGGTGATGTCAGGGGTCATGCGTTGCAGAATAAAGTATACTTCAGCTTTTCTCGTCTTCCCCAAAGAGATTGTCTGCTACTCTGAATGCCTAACGGTATTTAGTATTTAGCATTATTCCTACTGGGCAGCTCCTAAGCATTAAGCTGGGGTGACCCAGAGCTACCTACATCTTACAGTGGCTTCAGTCCATGAAACATGCATAATATGGCAACTTACTTAAAAACATTTTTGTCACTTTTTCATTCTCCTTTCACCCACCAGATTTTCTTTTTCAAGACAGAATCTTACTCTGTCACCCAGGCTGGAGTGCAATGGTGCGATCTCAGCTCACTGCAACCTCCGCCTCCTGGGTTCAAGTGACTCTCCTATCTCAGCCTCCCAAGTAGCTGGGATTACAGGTGCAAACCACTATGCCTGGCTAATTTTTGTATTTTTTTTTTTTTTTAGTAGAGATGGGGTTTCACTATGTTGGTCAGGCTGGTCTCGAACTACTAACCTCAGATGATCCACCCGCCTTGGGCTCCCAAAGTGCTGGGATTGCAGGTGTGAGCCACTGTGCCCAGCCAACCCACCAGAATTTTAAACGTGATGCTGGATATGATTCCAGAGTCAGTAAAGGGATAGTAGAAACAATGTTGAATAAAATTGGAATCAGGAGGCCTAGTTTCTGGAATTATCTTAGTCTGATGTGCTCTCATGATGAAGATCTAGTGACTCAATTTCTCTGGGCCCTATATTTTTTATCTGTAAAAGGATAGTAACTGTTTTAAGATATTGAACATGAAAAGCATTTTTTTTTTTTTTAAGAGACAGAGTCTCACTCACTCTGTTGCCCAGGCTGGAATGCAGTGGCACTATATCTGCTCACTGCAACCTCTGCCTCCTGGGTTCAAGCAATTCTCCTGCCTCAGCCTCACGAGTAGCTGGGACTACAGGCACACACCACCACACTAGGTCAATTTTTTTGAATTTTAGTAGAGATGGGATTTCACCATGTTGTCTAGGCTGGTCTCGACCTCCTGAGCTCAGGCAATCCACCCGCCTCAGCCTCCCAAAGTTCTGGGATTACAGGTGTGAGCCAACACACCCGGCCTTTTTTTTTTTTTTTTTTTGGTAAAAGGTTGTACTCATATAAGGGCTTGTTAGCCTGCCCACCCCATCATGCTTTGTATGACACTGTGGGATTTCTGATAAAGTGATTCTTCTTGCCATGAGTCAGACGGTGAGTGCAAAGGAGTACTTCCTTAGCTGATCCTTTCTTGTTGCAGCTAGAGAATCAGAGCCAGGCACATACTTTATGAATGAGAGAAGAATTAAGTTGTTTGACTAAATCTTCTTGGGCTGTGGTTAAGAATTGGCTGAAGCCATCAAATCAGGCCCCAGAAACCACAATTTATTGGCCTAGATTTTTATTTTTATTTTAATGTTTTCCCCTGTCTGGTGTGCTACTAGTCATGTGTAGACTGGTTGACTTGCCTGTTGAGTGGTGGAGTTTCTTTTATCTTTTTTTTCCTTTTGGTTAGTGGATGGGTAATTGGTTGTTTTCGTTAAATGTACATGTAGGAAATATCTGTAAAATTTTATACTTAGTAATATTAAGAATTATGTTAGCTACATGAAAGGTCAATTTCTGATGAAGATTCTCCCAGAACCCAAGATTCAGATGTTTAGGACTCCAGGCCGGACGCAGTGGCTCATACCTATAATCCCAGTATTTTAGGAGGCCAAGGTGGGCGGGCCATGAGGTCGGAAGATTGAGACCATCCTGGCCAACATGGTGAAACCCCATCTCTACTAAAATACAAAAAATTAGCCAGGCATGGTGGCATGCATCTGTAATCCCAGCTACTTGGGAGGCTGACACAGGGGAATCACTTGAACCGGGAGGCAGAGATCACAGTGAGCCAAGATCGCACCACTGAACTCCAGGCTGGGCAACAGAGCGAGATTCTGTCTCAAAAAAAAGGAAAAGAAAACAAACAAACAAAAAGGCTTCCTGTCTCACACACCCTTTACTTGATCTTTGCCTGTTACTTGTGGAATGCTGGGAGAATTATCAATATCCCAGTAACCTTCTCTTAAAGCTGTGTGCTTATTAAGTTGTCTTAGTCAGAGCTTAACACAGTATTCCAGGTGTGGCTTATTAATTCAATAATAATGATAGTAATAATAATACATACTTATAACAGAGCTTAAGAATGGTAGACATTTTTCTAAATATTTTAGTTTCACTAGCTTTCAAAATCATATTTTGAAAATAAGCTAATAATGTTTAAAATAACATACCCTTAATGTAGAAAAAGAGAAAAACTTGGCAAAGTATAAACCAACTTAATTCACTAAATCCCTCATCTGATTTTTATTTCTGCTTGAGTTTTATATTAGCAAATGCTTTTTAGTGAATCTACAAGTATCTTATCTTTCTTGTTGAAGGAACATTTCTTTTTATATTTCTAAATTGAAATGGAATATGCAGTTTATTTTCCAAATATTTAAGGGAGGGCCTGTCTCAATTTGACTACAAATCTTAATCAGCTACACAGATTAGAGCAGACTTTTCCAAATTGTATTCTATGCTAAGATTTTGGGAGGGATTTTTAAAAGACTGCTTGGCTCAGTATGGGGGCTCATGCCTCTAATCCCAGCACTTTGGTAGGCTAAGGAGGGAGGATGGCTTGAGCCCAGTAGTTGGAGACCAACCTGGGCAACATAACAAGACGCTGAAAAAAAAAAAAAGAAAAGCTAAGCATGGTGGCACGTGCCTATAGTCCCAGCTACTTGGGAGGCTGAGGTGGGGAATCACAGGAGGTCAAGGCTGCAGTGAGCCATGATGATGGCACCATTGCACTCCAGCCTGAGTGACAGTGAGACCTTGTCAAATACATTTTTTAAAGGGTTTTTTATTGCTGCAAAAAAACCCAAAAAATAGTAGCTTATGAAAATATCCATTCATTATCTCACAGTTTCTGTGGGGAAAGAGTCTGGCGAGAACGTAACTGTGTCCTTGGCTTCAGGATCTCTCGCAGGTTTCAGTCAAGTTGTTGACCAGGGCTGAGGTCTCTTCCATGGCTTGACCGGGAAGGATCTTCCTCCAAGTTAGATAGCAGAATTCAGTTCCTAAAAAGTTCTTGGAATAGACTAAAAAGTCTTTCAGTTCCTAGTTCATTGTTGGCTGGAGGACACCCTCAGTTCCTTGCCATGTGATCCTCTTCAGTATAGCCACGTGCTTCATCACAGCGTGCCAGCAGAGAAGACAGTAGACTGAGTCTACTAGCAAGACAGAAGTTGCAATATTATGTAATGTAGTCACAGGAATGCCATCTTATCACAATATTCTACTGCTTAGAAGTAAGTTCCAGATTCCACTCACACTTGTGGGAAGCAGATTACACAGGGGTATGAATGTCGTGAGGCAGTGATCATTGCAGCCCTTTGTAAAGTCTCTGTGCAGAAGAAAGTTGGGGGATGGGGTAGGGAGGGAGAGAACTGTATTCAATTAAGGCTAAAAACTACGGCATATTATATTACTACTTAGGACATTAATAAGGCCTGTTTACATAATAAATGTTATGAATGTCCTCTTATATTTTATGTAACCCAGTACTTCCCCAGAACTTTCAATGCAACAAAATTTGAGAAATAGTAAATTGTAGAAAAACGTTTCTCTAATCAACTAAAAGATGTGATACCAAAACAGGGAGATTATGGATATATTCTTGGGATCCAAAAATTCCGTATTTATAAATTTTGATCACAATTTTTTTTTTACACAGAGTTTCGCTCTTGTTACCCAGGCTGGAGTGCAATGGCGCGATCTCGGCTCACTGCAACCTCCGCCCCCTGGGTTCAGGCAATTCTCCTGCCTCAGCCTCCTGAGTAGCTGGGATTACAGGCACGCGCCACCATGCCCAGCTAATTTTTTGTATTTTTAGTAGAGACAGGGTTTCACCATGTTGACCAGGATGGTCTCTATCTCTTGACCTCGTGATCCACCCGCCTCGGCCTCCCAAAGTGCTGGGATTACAGGCTTGAGCCACCGCACCCGGCCTGATCACAATTTTTAAAAATTAAGAGAAGCAATTAGGGGTTATCTAAGGGACCATCTTCTAGCCAATTGCTGTCTTGGGATTCCATAGTTCAATGGACACATTTATGGTCATACTGACACCAATTCATAATACTTCAATGGTTAGAGACTAGATATAAATGAAATACAATGAAGTTATAAATAATGTATTAGGACCAGATGAAAGCTAATGTGGTTTGGCTGTGTCCCAACCCAAATCTCGCCTCAAATTGTAATAATCCCATGTGTCAAGGGCAGGGCCAGGTGGAGATAATCAAATCACGGGGGCGGTTTGTTCTCCTGGTAGTGAATAAGTCTCACAAGATCTTACGGTTTTATAAATGGGAGTTCCCCTGCACAACTCTCTTGCCTGCCACCATGTAAGACAAGCCTTTCTCCTTCTTTGCCTTCTGCCATGATTGTGAGGCCTCCCCACATGTGGAACTGTGAGTTCATTAAACCTCTTTTTCTTTATAATTACCCAGTGTTGGGTATGTCTTTATTAGCAGCATGAAAATGGACTGATGCAAAGGCCAAAATTAATCATGGTACACTAAGATTGTGTAGTAGTTTAAATAGAGAAAAGTTGTGGTAGAATAGCAATTACACACCAACAGTACTATAAGGAACCCTGACTCAAAAGGAAGCAGACTAGATTAGTGAGTAGAATATTTATATGGAAAGTAGCTTTTTATTTTCAGAAAAATAAAATTATTCACTTCATTTGTTAATTGGAATTTAGTTCGTTTTATGCTTGTATTTAGTCTTATAAATTAGTTTTGGTACTGTATGAAACTATTAAAATATGATTGCATATATAGAAGTAAAAATAGTTTGCCAGCACTGGAGCTCCTTAGGAAACTGTTGCTTTAAGACATAACCGAACATTACTCTAGATGGAGAAACATTGCCACATTCTTTTAATATTCCATTAATCATGAGCTGTGGTGAGTCTTTTATCCTAGCTAGACTAATAAACATTTAGAGAGTGTTCTTCCCTAGCTTACTAATCTGTTTAATAGAGATAAAGTAGACATCAATTTCAATTGTCTCTTCTTTCTTCAACAGGGGTGTTTTAGGCCAATGTGTTGGTGACCTTTGCTAGTCCCGGGGTGGCAGGGGGTTGTGTCTTCCCCACCCCTGCTGTTCTTATGTTGAGCTGTTGCTATGGACAAGCACACATCAGGCCCTGTAGGAGTATTATAAAGGGTAGGAAGCACTGCGCTACATCAGAAAATTTCCCATCTATCAGAGGCTTTGTCCTTCAGTCCTACTCTTTGAAAAAAGGATTCTGTCAGGTCTTGATTTTGTAATTTCACAACCTAAAATGTGTCCCAAAAGTGTCACTCTCTGAAAAGGCTATATGGGGTAAATTTTATAAAGTTGCAGTCTCTCTTTGGGAAGAGAGTAAGTTCCTAAAGGAAATCCTCCTACATGGAAATAGAAATGTGAAGATTTTACCTATAGAGAACAGAGAAAAATACTCCAAAAGCAAGACATCCTAGGATCAGTACCAAAACTAATTTATAAGACTAAGTACAAGCATAAAACAAACTAAATTCTGATTAATAAATGAAATGATTAATGGTAGGACGAAGACTGAGGAGGAGTCAAGTGACTTGGGTGTGACTACCTGAATTACCTGGTGAAGGTATTTCTCTAGACACCAGTGAAACTGAGGCATGCATGTCATGTCTGGGGGCCCAAACATGCAATCTGTAGTGTTGTGACAGAGGTATGAATGAGGGGCTATGGAGAAGGGTGGGTTTTCTCAGAAGAGAGTCCTGTGAGATACCCAGTTGACTTTTTGGGATCAGCATTAGCAACAAATGCAAAAATAGTTCTGTCTCTCCCAAAATAATGTGTAAATGTCATATTATTATGACATTATGAGGAAACCTGATAGTTAGACATCTCTCTTCTGAATCTATACTGTGTTTATCAAGCTTTCTCATTTGGAAGGTGTCATTGCATTTCTAAATATTCATGAGGAAACTGACTCACTCAAACTGCACATTGAAAGCTGTTTGGTGTTCTGTGCTTCCTTTTCGGGGACAGAGTTAACAGGGAAGACAATGTGCTCTGTCCCTGCAGGTGGTCCTCTGCTCTATGAGAACATCACATTCGTCTACAACTCGGAGCAGCTGAATGGGACTCAGCGGGTTCTCCTGGATAACGTCCTGTCGGAAGAACAGTGCCGGGAGCTCTACAGCGTGGCCACTGTGAGGACGGGGAGAAGGAGGGGAGCTCACTGCACTGGCCTACCAAGAAGCTGGAACTGCTTTAGTCCTGGTCTCATCTGGAGCCAGGAAACAAGACCTGAGATAGCACTTTCTTTAGGAGAAAGACATAGATTATTTCTGAGGAACTTTCACCGCCTTTCGGTTGGGATTGTTTTAGTTTTCCCAGGTAGGATCTGGAATAGCTACTGGCATATTTCCTAGACTAACAGCTGTCTAGCAAGGTCCCTGCCTATCATATAAAGTTGCTGGAGAAGGCCTTTTATTTTAATTAATAATTAGCCAATATATCAATAATTTACATTCTTTTCATTTGCATAAAAAGTGATAGTATTTGATAGTAAAAATATAGAATGAAGATTAAATAGAAATATCTCTTTTAATTAAAAGAAATAATATAGCAGCATCCTGGATTAAAATGAGGATGATTCTTAGTGTTGACTACAGTTCTCAGCATTCTGGAAGCCAAAGCAGAAAAAGAGACCCAATGAAATCAACTCAACTCAGTATTTTTCCTCTACACACATGGTTATCATTGATGAAGTATCTTCTCGTATTTGCTTCCAGGGAATCATGATAGTTGGTGATGGATACAGAGGAAAAACTTCACCCCACACGCCCAATGAAAAGTTTGAAGGCGCAACTGTCCTGAAGGCACTCAAAGTAAAGTCTTAACTTCTTTTGAGTTCCTTAGTGCCAGCCTAAGACTTCTGTAAGTGGCAGATATAGGAAAGAAAAAAGTTTAGAATATGTACCTATTAGGACAGTTGAAGGAAGCAAGTGTGAAATGGAACCTTCCTTGTATTTCATCATTCCTCCATTCAGCTATCAACTTATCAAACTTTACATATCCTGACTAAAAATACACAGTCCCTCTTTTTACAGAGATCATGATCAAACAGTGAAAATATATTCAAACAAGTAATTATTCTTTACTGCAGAAAGGGTTGTTAGAGAGGATGGTGGACCATATCATGATAGAAGAGAAGAGGAACCAAGCAGCTTTTAGCTTTCCATCTGTTATTGGGAAGAGTTTACTCCCAATGGCACAATGTCCTAATTGAAATCCACAGACATGTAGTGGCCTTCCCACTAGTCCATATAGACATGCTAATCCTATATTAGCTCAATGCAATCTAGTGCCTGTTTTTCTTACATACTCCAATGAAGCCATTTGTTTCTAATGTGCTTTTTTTTTTTTTTCAGTCTGGTTATGAAGGTCGAGTTCCACTGAAAAGCGCCCGTCTGTTTTATGACATCAGTGAAAAGGCTCGAAAGATTGTAGAATCTTATTTTATGCTGAACTCAACTCTGTATTTTTCCTATACACACATGGTCTGCCGAACA
This sequence comes from Callithrix jacchus, assembly GCF_049354715.1. Taxonomy (NCBI): domain Eukaryota; kingdom Metazoa; phylum Chordata; class Mammalia; order Primates; family Cebidae; genus Callithrix; species Callithrix jacchus. The sequence goes on along the minus strand of NC_133516.1, from coordinate 18,904,597 downwards.
GCCCTGTCTGGTGAGATTCCAGTCTGAGAGGGTTCCCTTTTACCAGCAATACAATGGGAAATAAAAGAATGCAAAACAAAGCTCTGTAGCATGATAGTTCATATTCTAGATGAACCCTAGATTTCTAAAACAAACGGTGCTTAGGAACTCCTATTCTCTTTCTCTCTTTTTCTTCATTTTGGTTTTCTTAAGTTCCAGACCTCATTCTGAACATTTTCACTTCCAAATTAATTTTTCCTAATTGGTGAAGTCTCACAAAAAAAAAAAAAATGCTTTTCTGCTGTAGGTTTTCCATTTTGAGGAATCAGGAACATGGAAATTATAGTCACCATGATGTCTACCAGCATTAAGTGGAAGCATAGAAGATGAAGAGATGATTGAAATAAATGCTCTTAAAAAGACAGAGACCACCTCAGTCCCTGCTCATCCTGATTTCTTCTCTATGTCTTCTCTTATGCCCCCTAAATAGGGGAGGGCATAGAATAGAATGACGAATAGAATGATATCATAGGAATAGACTCTTGCACTTGGGAAGTTTTAGCTGAATTAAATATTCTTTTTTTTTTTTTTACATTTTCATTTCATCCTCATTGTTTTGCTGCCCCACATGAAGTACAACCCATGAAATGTATGGACTTTTTTCACGTATGTTTATATCAGAAAGAACTTTTACAGCTGAAGAGATGGGTGTGACTTAAGATTTCACCTCCAGTTCATGCCAAAACCAGAACAGAGACTCAACTACTTGTCCACTGTTCTTTCATCTATTCTTTCCCATTGTTCACCTCCCTGCATTTGCAAAGAACACCAGGAGTGAGAGAAGACAGATTGTCAGTTACTTTGATGGAAGTTGCCGCACTTCATTTCTTGTTCTTCTCTATTCCCTTTTCTGGCAGGTCAGCAGGATAGAAGAAATGACCTCAGTCATCCCATCCATGCTGACAACTGTCTGTTGGATCCAGAGGCCAATGAATGCTGGAAGGAGCCTCCTGCTTACACATTTCGAGACTACAGGTAGAGCTAGAACCCGCTTCAAAACAAAGCTTTTACCTAACAGTTTTCAAAGAATGAAAGCTGGAAAGGTGCTCTATTTTGCTTAATATCATTTTCTTATTTCTGAGGCAGAAATTCTCAAGTAATCTTCTGATGCAGCTGCCATAACCAAGAAGTGACATTATCATCTCACTTTTATCTTAAAGATTATGCACATTTTGCACACCATTCAACAAAATATCCATTTTGTTTTAATATAAAAAGTAAATTGTATGCTTTTCAAAAAAAATTCCTGTTTCCTCTGGAACATATTCCTTGTGGTATGTGTATTTCAGTCAGAATACAAGGGCATGGAATCTCGGCACCCATGAGGTCTTTATCACATCAGTTATCTGTTATTCACACCCATGGAGAATGATGTCTGCATTTTGTAAATAAGACACTAGAAACTCAGGAGAAAAGAATGTCCTAACCTATTGAAAGATATTTCAGTGTGTAAAGAATCAGGAGTTATAGTCAGCATGTGTTCATTGTTACTACACTGTGTCCATGATTCCAAAACATTGATTAAGCACCCTCTAGCTGAAAGGCCTGACTAGGCCACAGGGAACTCTCCAGGCAGTTAAGGAGGAAAAAATAAACAAATATCCTTTAGAGTTACTATTATATAAGGGAAGAAGAGAGTTGTAAATAAGGTGGGCAGGTTCAGAGGGTTAGACTAAATTAAAACTAGTTAGGTTTTCTGGGGAAGAAGTGAAGTGTGACAAAAGCTTTGACATATGATTACAATTTTAATGAAGGTGGAATAAGTGAACTTTTCGGAGGTATAACCCAAACTCTATATGATCTGTTTATGCGTTTGGAGGGCCAATTTTTTCAATGACTAGTTCAAAGGAAATTTATGAATGGAGGCTGGACAGTACATCACCAGTCTTCAGTATTCTATGACCATGCTATTGTAAGCATGTAATAGTACAGATGGTTTTTTTCTTCCTTCTTATAGTGCTCTCCTATATATGAATGATGACTTTGAAGGAGGAGAATTCATATTCACTGAGATGGATGCTAAGACTGTGACTGTAAGTAAATCTATTCTTACATTCTTATTTAGTATTTTTTAGCTCAGTATCGCCATTTTTCTAAGTGGACTTCAAGACTGTTGGATTTCAAATACTTCTGAGCTCAAGATTTCAGGAGGTTAAGACAGTCCCAGTAAATGTATATAGATTATAAACGGTTAGAAGCATCCATAAAAATCTTCTAGTATGTTGTAGAGATGGATAAATTAAAGAATTTAGATATTAAGCATTTATCATGATTATTCAGCTAGTTAGTGTTAGACTTGGAACCAAAACCTAGGTCTTGTAATTCTTTGTCAAGTAGTTTGATGGAAAATAAGAACATCATTTCCAAGTCACACAAGTCTCTATAGAATAAGTCAAATGATTCTACAAGGTGTCTTTCAAGTAACCTGGTTGCAAGTGTTCTACACACTTGGACTGAACATTGGCCTTCAAATATCTAGTTTCCAAAATTATCATCTATGTGTGTATGTACACATGTGTGTGTATACCTATAGGTATACACATATATATATGCATAGAAATACATACTATTGTGATTGTATGTAATAAACCTATACCTGAAAATTGATACACACACACACACACACACACACATACACATACACAAATATATGTAAATAAAGAGCAAATCAAAAGCTCAATTCAACCATCATCTTCCTAAGCAAACCTGTGCCTTTGGAAAACAAGCCTACTTAGTACTTAAAGATTATATAGTTAGCATCCTTTGGACTTTAAGCCAAAGAGCATACACAATGGTAGAGAAACATATTTTGCAATTGAGAAAGTAATTAGATTATAGTTTATCAGGTATCTCTTTCCACCATACAAAATGTAAATAGTTGGGACATGTATGTGATAAACTTCAAAGTGTTGGCATTATAGAAGCTATTTCTAAAACTTTTCTTGAATTTTATGCTTTTCTCCTCATAGCTTACATGCTTTTCTTATTAGTAAAATATATATATGATTCATGGCACACATATGTCATTCATGACACAATACTGTGGTATAAGCAGATAACATCAAAAAGTATGTATCACTGGGTTTAAAGGTGATTCCTATGAGGATTCTGGTTAAAATTGTCTAGAAGAATTATTATAACTAAAAAAAATTTCATGCAACTTTATGCAATAATGTATGTTAAAAAGGTTATGATGCCTCACTTTTTTGTAAAAAGCTTAAATACTAATATAGGAATACTTTAATGCTCCATAATCTGATATATTAAATCAAGATTGACAATCTGGAATTTTTAATCCAGAAGTTTTTTTTTTTTTCCACTTCTGGGAAAGCTTGTGTGTAGGAAGCATTTGATTTCTGATCTCTGCTAACTCTGAAACTGAGGTACAAAAATACTGGCACTTCGCAGTTTGAAAGTCAGGTGGTTGAAAAGATTTCTTTGCTTCTCCTCCATCTAGTGGCCATATTTGGAAATGCTCAATGCTTAAAGCAGGGTATGCCTATTTCATTAACTGTTGACTGTCAAGTTAACTGGAATTCTGCTTTTTAAAGACGTGAAAGTAGATCATATTCTCCTTAGAGAGTGCTACAGTTTTAATTAAAATCTGTAACTATTTTTAAAAACACTGAATCTAACCTCCCCTGAAAAAAGTAAAACCAATTTAAACAATTGTTTTTATGTTATATTATTATTATACCTTAAGTTCTGGGGTACATGTGCAGAACGTGCAGGTTTGTTACATAGGTATACATGTGCCATAGTGGTGGTTTGCTGCATCCATCGCCCCGTCATCTACATTAGGCATTTCTCCTAATGCTATCCCTCCCTAATCCCCCCACCTCCTGCTACTCCTCCCCTAGCCCCCAACCACCCAGGCCCCAGTGTGTAATGTTCCCTTCCCTGTGTCCATGTATTCTCATTATTCAACACCCACTTATGAGTGATAAACAATTTTTTAATCCAAAAGCTTCTATTTGAGAACATTTATTTTTCCCAAATTACTTACACTTCATAATAATGCATACAATGACATTTTAGGGAATAATGTAGATAACTAAAATTTTAGATAAACCAGTTTTTAATCCCTTTCCCACAGGCGGTGATTCTAGTACCAGTAATAACAATCAAAAAAATTGGTATATTTTTGTTTAAGTTTCCCTTTGACTGTGGAGGAACAAATGGAGCAGAGAGATGGCATAGCTTGAGTCCACATGGGAAGTAAAGTCTTCTGAGTCCTTCACTTTGGAAAAATAGGGAAGTTGGATAATTATTTGAAATATGGCTGAAATTTTACTTTTCTTTTTTGAGGGAAAAAGAGAAAAAGAAGGAGAAAAAAGAAAAAGAGGGAAAAAGGAATATTACTTCATTCCTAAAATGGGTTTCAATAATGGCCGATCAATATTTTGAGTGTTTAAAGTGGTTAATGCATATTTTATGTGTTTAAAATGGAGACCTCTATTGTGTTTATTTGTTCTGGCTCTGAGTTCAAGTCCTGGATATTGTTATCAATTTGTTGTCTTGTTGAATCTAAATCTCATTATATGTCTTATGTATCTGGGTGTTAAGATCTCTTATTGTTGCATTAATCCTTTTACCCTTGCATCCTTGTAGCTTTGAAATCTATTTTATTAAGTGTGAGAGTTGCAACTCCTGCTTTCTATTTATTTATTTTTTCTCTCCATTTGGTTGGTACTTTTTTTTTTTCCAATCCTTTATTTTGAGTCTATGTATATCTTTGGATATACCATTAGATTTTGTCTGTATCTGTTGATTGGGAGATTTGGTCGATTTAAATTTAGGGTTGCTGCCGTTTGATATTAACTGGCTATTTTGTCCTTTCGTTGATAAAAATTCTTCTTTATGTTAATGCTCTTTACTTTTTGGTGTATTTTTAGAAAGGGTCATACTGGTTGTTCCTTTCTGTGTATAATGCTTCTTTTAGAAGTTCTTGTAAAGCAGGCCTGGTGGTAATAAAATCTCTGAGTACTTGCTTGTTCCTAAAAGATTTTATTTTTCCTTCAAATGTAAAGCTTAAATTGGCAGGATATGAAATTCTGGGCTGAAAGTTCTGTTGATTAAATATACTGAATATTGGCCCCCACTCTCTTCTAGCTTGTAGGGTTTCCGTTGAGAGATCTGCTGTAAGCCTAATAGGCTTACCTTTATGGGTAACTTGATCTTTCTCTCTGGCTGCCCTTAATATTTTCTCCTTCGTTTTGATCTTGGTGGATCTAATGATTATGTGCCTTGGGGTTGGTCTTCTTGAGGAATATCTTCGTGGTGTTCTCTGTATTGCCTGGGGTTGAATAGTGTCCTGCTTTGCTAGATTAGGAAAATTTTCCTGGATAATGTCCTGGAGAGTATTTTCCAGCTTGAATTCATTCTCTCCATCACATTCAGGTACACCAATCAAGCGTATATTAGGTCTCTTCACATAGTCCCATATTGCTTGGAGACTTTGCTCATTCCTTTTTATCCTTTTTTCTCTATTCTCGTCGTTTTGTTTCATTAAGTTGGTCTTTGACCTCTGATACCCGTTCTTCTGCTTGATCCATTCGGCTGTTTAAGCTTGTACATATTTCACTAAGTTCTCATGTTGTATTTTTCAACTCCATAAGTTCATTTGTATTCCTCTCTATATTGTCTATTCTTTTCACATTTCATCTAACCTTTTTTCCAAGTTCTTAGTTTCTTTACATTGGGTTAGAACAAGTTTATTTAACTCCCAGAAGTTTCTTATCATCCACCTTTTAAAGCCTACTTCAGATAATGGAACACAGTCCTTTTCCATCAGGGCTTGTTCCGTTACTGATGAGTCCTTTTCCATCAGGGCTTGTTCGGTTGCTGATGAGTCCTTTTCCATCAGGGCTTGTTCTGTTGCTGATGGGTTCTGATTTTGAGTATACTCGGCCTTCTTAGGCTGTTTTTTTCCCTTCATTGTAGATGAACCGCCTTTCTAATTAGGTTTCTGAGTCAACGTCTGACTTATTGATTCCCAGTGCTGGGATCTGAGCCACCCACTGTGGCGGCCTAAATAGCAGCAATAAGACTGATGGTGCTCTTCTGCCCGGGAATCTCTGGTCTGTCTTCCCTCTTGAGTCCGCAACAAGTGGCTCTGACTTCCCGGAGCTCCAAACTCCGGTCAGTAGGGGAAGCAGTCCCGTTGGCTCTGCATGAAGAGCTGCTTCACCGAGACACCGGCAAAACCGCTGCGGCGGCCACAAGAGTCACGCTGGCGACCCGTGGGGCTCCTCCACTGGGAATCGGCTAATCGGTGAGTGACGAAAATTCGTCTAAAAGTGTGGCGTCGTCTCGTTCTCTGAGCTTTCACTGGGAGCTACAATCCTGAGCTGTTAGTGGTCGGCCATCTTGGATCGATCTCTCGAAATTTTACTTTTATTAAAGACAATCACAGCACAAATGCTTTTCTAACTCTATCATCAGTTAGACAGAAAGCAAAAGGAATATTTTAAATTATGCTTAGTATACTTGGAAGATATACGGGTTCTTTTCAATAGACCATTTATTTGTGAGACTTGGGAATTCAGGGATTTTGGTTTCTCTGTGCAAGTTCAAAAAAGATAAAATTTAATGAGTTCCATTTGTTTCATGAAAAATTAAATTCAGTATAAATGGGGCTGTGTTACGAAAGTATGTTTATAATCATTTATCTAAACTTCACAACATATTTTTCCTGTAGAAACAATGACACACATGGAAACAGGTTCACTAAAGCTTTTTTTATTCCTCCAAATACCTGACATGTATCATATGATGTACCCTGTGTGATGAGATTAGAGATCCTTGTGAACCCACACCTATAATCAATTCCAACTGCCTCATGCAGTTCACAGCTTCTTTTCTTAAACATTCCCAAAGCTATTCATGTTTAACGGTACTTTCAATTCCACAAGAAAGAAAATACTAAATTGTCACCATACTCTTTTTTTAGTCTTATAACATGTTATCAAGACCTGGTAATCATGTAGAAGCATTGGTAGATGTGTGCTTAAGTGAGTCATGACCAGCACCTGGGAAGGGGCAGCCCAGAAAACCTGAAACTCCAACATCCCAAGGCATTAATCAGAAGGCTTCTCTATCCTACCTCATAAGTTTTACATTTCATTTATGTTGCTGTTTCTATGTGGAAATGTACAAATTCCTTCTCCAGAAAAACAGAATCTGATTGACACTGAGGATACCACTAACTAGTGAACCCTCCAGATTTATATCAGAAAATCTGCCTTGGTAAAGTTGTTTAGGAAAAGCAGTCCTAGCAAAGACAAATCACTCTTTAGTTATTGTGAATAGGAGAGTAACAAGAAACAGACTGCTGTTTTCTGCTCTTCTTAACACTTGCACACAAATCACACATACACACACATGCAGATTCCCATAGACACAAATACACACATGCACACACATAAACACATATGCACCCACCTGGCTCTCTGGCTTTCTGACTCCTCCACCTACCTCCAACTTTCCCTATGTAGTCACACAGTCTGGGAGTACCGATGTTATGTAGCAGTCAAGGACTTTAGGAAATTTTAAAAGATTCTTCCTGTAGCTAGCATTAAAAACCAGCAAGCTCATTTTATGCGGAAGGATACCAACAATTTTCAGGCATATGTCAACTCAAGTCAGTTCAGAAAATGCTAGTTAGAACCAGCCCATGTGCTTACCTAGTAAAATGGCTAGAGCCACTTTTTTGGTTTTACTTTACTTTTCTGAGCTATACTGAGGAATGAATAAAGTTTCTGCATTTCCCAAGGAAGAAAAAATGGACTCTACTCATAGCCTCTACTAATCAGTTGCTTAAGCTCATTCAACTTGAAGTGCCAGCTTGTTTGATCTTCTGCCCTTTTTCTCTCACTGCTCTCTTCTCCCTAAACTGTGGACAGTTCCACCTGAGCAGTGCACAAGCTTGGAAGGACCATGTCAATCTTAAAAACACTTAAAGGCCATGGTGAATAGGCCACTCCAGTGGAGGTGGGTTCTCACCACTAGAGATGTTCAAACAATGCCAAAAATAACCACTGGGAAAGAAGAGGGTAAAGGAAATGAAATCTCATGCTGAATTATTACTTTAGAGTTTTAAAAATGTTTGTATTGTGAAAAGTACATACACTATGAATGTACAATTTAAAAATTAGAAGGAACATACACTCATGTAACCACCACCTAGATCAATAACATAACTTTTCCAGCACTGCAAATATTCCGTTCTTTTTTAAAAAAATTCCACAAGTATGGCATGGACATCTACCTCATATCCGGATGCTTTGATAGTGCTAAGGAAATGGATGATGAGAGAAAAACTGCCTTCTTTGAATTTGCAGGCTATTGTCATAGCACGTATTGAACGATTGCTATGAATGTGGACTTTACCACCCATTTTACTTGAAAAAACTTTTATTTTCTGAGGTATATATTATTTTGACCTTAACTTTGCCTTACAGCTGAGAAAATTGAGACGGTTTACATCATCTTCAATCCCAGGATTCCTTTTCTTCTTCGGTTCAGTCCTTAACTGAAATAATCTCACAGGCTGGAGGAATAGGAGTTGTGGAAATGTTTATGATACAGCAAATGAAAGTCTAATTTTTCCTTTTTTCTCAGGCCTCTATAAAACCAAAATGTGGGCGCATGATCAGCTTCTCATCTGGGGGAGAGAACCCTCATGGAGTGAAGGCAGTCACGAAGGGCCAGAGGTGTGCAGTGGCTCTGTGGTTCACCCTGGACCCACTTTATAGAGAATTGGTGAGTTTCTCACCCATCAAGAAAGACAATTAGGCTTGCTGCATGAACTGCTTCATCTGAGAAGTCCTTTAAACTGCTTCATCTGAGGGAAAGAAGAGGGGCTACAAAGGCAGTTCTTAATCAGATATGTTCTAATGAGTGAAGCTCTTTGCAGAAATAGCTACATCAGTGATAACTGATAGTTACTAACATGTCTTGAGCTTATTAACAAGTTGTAAGGCCAGGCACAGTGGCTCATGCCTGTAATTCCAGAACTTTGGGAGGCCAAAGTGGGTGGATCACTTAAGGTCAGGAGATTGAGACCAGCCTAACATGGTAAAACCCCATCCCTACTAAAAATACAAAATTAGCTGGGTGTGGTGGCATGCACCTGTAATCCCAGTTACTCGGGAAGCTGAGGCAGGACAATCGCTCAAACCTGGGATGTGTAATTTGCAGTGAGCCGAGATTGCACCACTGCACTTCAGCCTGGGCAACAGAGCAAGACTCTGTCTGGAAAAAAAAAAAAAAGTGGCATCAAGGAGGAATCACTTTTTATTGGTCACCCAGGAGACTGATTTGTTTCCTTACAAATGATGACAAACAGTTTTGAATCATTTATGAAACATATTTAGAAGAAGGTAAGGAAACCTAAAAGATTATTACTATTATTACATTAAATATTTAACTATTATTATTGTTTGCAAAGTAGCTGAGGACACTTAGGAGGAGAGCATGAGCTCATCCTTTTGGAAGCACATGGGCAGATGTCATAGTCTCTACTTGCAAAGCTGCAGAGGCATGAATTACGACCAATGCCTAGGGGCCCTGGAGGGAAAATCTGGGCTCAACACAGGAATAACTTCCAAATAGTCACCACAGTTTGGCCACATTATCTGCTTCGGAAGTGCTGATTGGATGGCTCCAGTCAAAGCCCAGGCAACCGCTGGAACGGAGGAAGGAATCTGAAACATCGTAGCAGAGGCTGGACTGGCTGACTTCCAAGTCTTCTCCCGCCCCAAGTATTGATGAAGCTATGAAATTCTATTCTTACAAATGGCATTTTATCCAGTTTTCTTTGTTAGATTCCTAAATTGAATGCAATTTCATCAGAAACGATTTAAAAATAATGCCTTTTTCTCATCTACTTTTCACTATCAAACCCAGCTCACAAAGTGGTTGTCCACATTCTCTAAGCCATTCTTTCATATATTTTACAAAATACCTATTATGACCTTTTATTGTACAGAAGACCTATTATTATCTGCCTGGGAAATTCTGCCTGGTAGGCCCTAGGGGTAGAAGGGTAAACAGAACAAGGTCTCTGACTACAAGGCGCTTGGACAGATCAACTGGTAAATAGGCCGTGAGAAGACAGCAGTATACGTTTTGTAGCGGGGAATCAAGGAAGACTTCTATAAGCTCAGACCTATAAAAGAAGAGGATAACCAGGCATGGAAAGAATGGCCCTGGCTGGGAGAGGTGGCTTCTGCCTATAATCACAGCAGTTTGAGAAGCCGAGGCGGGTGGATCACCTGAGGTCAGGCGTTTGAGACCAGCCTGGCCAACAAGGTGAAACCCCGTCTCTACTAAAAATACAAAAATTAGCCAGGCGCGGTGGCAGTATCCTATAATCCCAGCTACTCGGGAGGCTGAGACAAGAGAATCACTTGAACCCAGGAGGTGGAGGTTGCGGTGAGCCGAGATCGGGCCATTGCACTCCAGCCTCAGCGATAAGAGCAAGACTGTTTCAAAAAAAAATGAGAAAAAGGAAAGAAAGGAAGGAAAGAAATGAGAGAGAGAGAGAGAGAGAGAGAGAGGGAGGGAGGAAGTAAGTAAGTAAGTCCGGCCCTGACAAAAGGAGAGCACAGAGTCCTGAGAGCACAGAGTCCTGAAAACTTCAGAGTGGAATGAACAATTGCCTTCCCGGATCATTATTTTATATCTTTGTATTTTCTGTCTCCAAAATGCCAGCATTCCATCAAAGCACCTTTTTTTTTTTTAAACTAAGGAACCTACATAAGTGGGTAGACAGTGAAGCTAAATTATTGAAAAATTACATCACTATTTTAATACTCAATTCAGCAGACATTTAATCTGTTTCATCATTCACAATCCAAACGTTCTCTTCCAAGTTATTGTTCTCTCAAAATAAGCTCACACTAAGTAAGTTTTCTTTGCTCTTCTTTTTTTTTTTTCAGTTGGAGTCTCATTCTGTCGACCAGGCTAGAGTGCAGTGGCCTGATCTCAGCTCACTGTAACCTCTGCCTCCTGAGTTCAGGAGATTCTCCTGCCTCAAGCTCCCGAGTATCTGGGGTTACTGGCTCTGGATTATACACTCCCACTATCACATCTGGCTAATTTTAGTATTTTTTGTAGAGACGGGATTTCACCATCTTGGCTAAGCTGGTCTTGAACTCCTAACCTCGTGATCCACCCTTCTCGGCCTCCCAAAGTGCTGGAATTACAGGCAGGCATGAGCCACCATGCCCCGCCCTCTTTGCTCCTTTCTAATCAGGAAACATCAATGCCAATATCCATTCCTCTGACGGAAAAGTACGAGAAACTCTCCACTCTTCCGGCGGTAGCGGCATCTAGTGGCCACAGTGGGAAATGACCAGAACCTCTTCCGCAACTTAATTAACCCAGGCGGTGATGCATGTTCTTTGCTTCACGTGGAAATCATCTGGTGATCTTTACAAACTACTAATATCTGGGTTTCAGGAGTTTTAAAAGCTCTCCAGGTGATTCTAATGTGCAGCAGCAGTTTGGGAGTCCCTGGCTTAGACGTCTTTTCTCAGATTGAATCCCTGAGCAGAAAATGCCTACCTACGAGCGAGTCATTAGAGCTGGCAGATCCTCATGCTTATTATGAATTACTTTAAAGGTTCTCATTTATCAAAGAGTACTTAGCAACATTCTCTTAAGGATGCAAGGATGTTTGAAGCTTCATATATATTGGTTCCAGCTCTTGCATTTCTTTCCCTTTATGTTAGACAGGATTATAATAATTTCTTGTGGTCAACAGATGTGAAAGCTTTGTATGTGTTAATTTGTTAAGCATAAAGATTGTTTTCCTCGGCTAGGCCTAGCACTTGGGGAGGCTGAGGCTGGCAGATTGCCTGAGGTCAAGTGTTCCAGACCAGCCTGGCCAATGTGGCAAAACCCCTTCTTTTCTAAAAATATAAAAATTAGTTGAGCATGGTTGTGCATGCCTGTAATTCCAGCTACTGGGGTAGCTGAGGCAGGAAAATTGCTTGAACCCAGGAGGCGAAAGTTGCTGTGAGCCGAGAACATACCACTGCACTCCAACCTGGGCAACAGAGTAAGGCTCTGTCTCAAAAAAAAAAATTGTTTTTTCTTCATATTTGTAAAGTAGTAGTTGGGCTTTTTATTTAGATGTGGCAGCAATTTAGTTTTCTGTTACTTAGTATATTTGGCCTTTTAGTTGCCTTTTTTTTTTTTTTTATACACAGAGTCTCACTCTGTTGTCAGGGTGGAGTGCAGCAGCACAATCTCAGCTCACTGCAACCTCTGCCTCCCAGGTTCAAGCAATTTCCCTGCCTCAGCCTCCCGAGTAGCTGGGACCACGGGTGTGCACCATCATGCCCAGCTAATTTTTGTGTTTTTAGTAGAAACGGGGTCTCACCGTGTTGGCCAGGATGGTCTCAATCTCCTGACCTCATGATCGGCCTGCCTGGGCCTCCCAAAGTGATGGGATTACAGGCGTGAGCCACTGCGGCTGGCCTTGTTGTCTTTTTGTCAACATTTTTCATTACAAGCTCTTGCATGAAAGGGGCTTTGTTTTCAAGTCATAAGATAATTGTTTAACTTACTGTGCCCAGGCACTGTGTTAAAGACTGCCTATGGGGAATGCACACTAATAAGATATGATTCCTATTTTCAAGGAGCTTGAAGTCACATTGGAGAGGTAATACAAGGGCCCAACTAATTAAACCACAAGGCAAATGTGGCTTGTTAAGAATCCTTATAAGCAAATGCATGGTTTGAGGGATATAAAAGCAATCCTCTGAAAAGGCTTCTTTGAGATGACATTTGGAAAAAGCTTTAAAAGATCAGTAAGATTTCTTTAGAGAGAGCCATTTTAGATGGAGAAAGCCTTCATCCTTTATATATTTACTCGTCAAAGAAAACAGAACTCTTACCAAATGTCAGTGGCTTTTCAGAGCACTGAAAACACGGCAGTGATCAAGAAGATAAGATGCCCTGCTCTTCTGGAGCTTACATTCTAGTGGAAAGAAACAGTCCCCCACCCCCAAATTAAATAATCGAGAGACTTAGATAGTGACTGATGACATGTGGAAAATGGACCAAGATAACTGATTTCAGAGTGAAGGGGTAGGAGTGGCAAAGTGTGAGCCTTCTCCAAACAAGTGGCATGAGAGCTGAAACCTGAAAAGTGAGACATCCACCTAGGTAAACGTCTGGAAGAGAGTATTCCAGGCAGAGGACAAGCTGCAAAGGCCCAGAGATGGCAAGATATTTGCAGTCTTCGCCAAGAAACAATGAAAGCTGGAGCATCTGGAATATGGCAGACAAGAGGGAGAGTAGCGTGATAGGAGGACACGGAGGAATCAGGAGCCAGATTCCACAGGCTGATTAGGAAACATGAATTTTTTTTTCAGACTCGCTCTGTTGCCCAGGTTGGAGTGCAGTAAGGTGATCTTGGCTCACTGCAGCCTCCACATCCTGGGTTCAAGCGATTCTCCTCCCTCAGCCTTCCGGGTAGCTGGGACTATAGGCACACGCCACCATGCCCAGCTAATTTTTGTATTTTTAGTAGCAAGGGGGGTTTCACCATGATGGCCAGGCTGGTCTCAAACTCCTGACCGTGTGATCCTCCTGTCTTGACCTCCCAAAGCGCTGGGATTACAGGCGTGAGCCACTGTGTCCAGCCAGGAAACGTGAATTTTATTGTAACTGGTGGGAAGTCATTGTGATCCCCCTACTCCAACACACACACACACACCTCCTCCAATCCTGGGGAGTTACAGGATATGGAAGATTAGCTAACATGTAGGCTTAGGCTGGGGTAGTAACAGAGAAGGTGAAAAGATGTGGAAGGTTTGAGATACAGTTTGGAGGTAGACCAGCTGGCCCTGCTGACGGATTAATATGAGGAATTAAAGAAAATGTACATGCTACTGGGGACATCCAGAGAAACACTTATTTCAGAATCAGATTAGGGAATTGTTTTCAAAGCGTTACATTCAGGGAACTTGAGGTAAGTTAAGAAGTTGGACTATAAGGTGAGGAGAGAAGGCAAAATAAGCCTGAAGAAGAGAGAAAGGTATGAATAAGAAGAAAGAAAGGTATAAGGCAGGTCCTTGTAAGCACAGCAAGAAAATTAGACCTGAAACTTCAAGCAGTAGGGACCCATTAAAGGGTTGTGAGGAGGAAGGAGATACACTCAGATTTAAGCCAGTAGGATTCATCAGAAGCATGTGAGGGTGAGTAGTGAATCCGGGAGAGCAATTCAGAGGCTGCAGCAGTAATTAACAGATGACGAGGGCTTACAACAGTGGCTCTCAAGAGGGAGCAATTGGTCCGGCACAGTGGCTCACGCCTGTAATCCCAGCACTTTGGGAGGCCGAGGCAAGTGGATCACTGGAGGTTGGGAGTTCAAGAACAAGCCTGGTTAACATGGTGAAACCCCATCTCTACTAAAAATGCAAAAAAATTAGCCAGGCGTGGTGGCAGGTGCTTGGAATCTCAGCTACGCAGGAGGCTGAGGCAGGAGAATCACCTGAACCTGGGAGGTGAGGGTTGGGCCGAGATCACGCCACTGCACTGCAGCCTGGGCAGCAAGAGTGAAACTTCGTCTCAAAAAAAAAAAACCGCCTGGGTGTGGTGGCTCATGCCTGTAATTCCAGCACTTTGGAAGGCCAAGGCAGGCAGATCACAAGGTTAAGAGATCGAGACCATCCTGTCAACATGGTGAACCCCCATCTCTACAAAAAGTACGAAAATTAGCTGGATGTGGTGGTGCAGGCCTGTAGTCGCAGATACTCGGGAGGCTCAGGCAGGAGAATTTCTTGAACCTGGGAGGCAGAGACTGCAGTGAGCCAAGATCACTCCACTGCACTCCAGCCTGGCAACAGTGAGACTCCGTCTCAAAAAAAAGCAGCAATTTTGCCCTTTAATGGACTCTGGCAATATCTGGGGCTTGATGGGGGTGATTATTGTTGACTCCCTGTAGTAGGTAGAGAGGCCAAGGATGTCACTGAGCATCCAGCAGTGCACAGGGCAGCCTCACCCTCCCACCCTGCCAACGATGAATTATCTAGTTTAAAAATGTCAATCAGGCCAAAATTGAGAAATCCTGACCTAAACTACGGCAACAATCATGTATTGAGGAGAAAGAGCAGAGATAGCAGAGAGAACAGAATAAGTGATTTATCACATGCAAGAAACCATGGTCAGGCTTTTATGGCAAATAAGTGAGCAGTGTTGGTCTCTACTGAGAGAGAGCCTAGGTGAAGAGCAGAGCAGGTTCTTGGCGAGAAAACGGTGACTTCAGCTTGAACACTGAACTGAGTTGGAGATGTCTGTGGGGCCATGAAATAGAAAGGGCAGGAAGCAGTTGAACATACAGTAGTTCTTTGCAGGAGAGCAGTCTTAGGAAGTAATTGCTTTGGACCTAGGAATGTTAGGAGAAGGCATCAGTGTGGGGCTGAAGAGACGTTCACTGCTTAACTGGATTTAGCATCAACCCATGTACAGATGGAGTTAGGAAGTGTTTGGGAAGCATCTGCTGATGAGACTGATTATTATGCTTCTAACAGAAATGTGTAAATTGCCTTTTTTGCAGGAGCGAATACAGGCTGATGAAGTGATTGCAATCCTGGATGAAGAACAGCAAGGAAAGCATGAACTGAATATCAACCCTAAAGATGAGCTATAAAAATGAGAAAGAATGTTCTATCAAATATTTATTTAAATTGTTAATCTTATGAGAACCTTTTATTTTTGTACAGAGCCGTGGTATAAATTAACAGGTTAATATGAGTCATCAGATCTCGCTTCTGTTCCTAAGGATGCTTGTCTTGCATCGCTCAATCTATCGATCTATCTTTCTTGTTTTGGGGTTTTCTCTCTCTCTCTCTCAGACACATGGTTTACCATGTTGTCTAGGATGGAGGGCAGTGGCTGTTCACAGGTGTGATCATAGTACCCTGCGTCTTCAATCAAACTCTTGGGCTCAAGGAATCCTCCAAGCCTCCCAAAGAGCTGGGACCACAGGCACATGTCACCACGCCCAGCTCTCTTTCCTGGTTTTTCATCATTTTATCCATCAAAGCCTAGTTCACCTCCTCCCCAAACACACACGCGCGCGCACGCACACACACACGCACACACATGCA
This sequence comes from Callithrix jacchus, assembly GCF_049354715.1. Taxonomy (NCBI): domain Eukaryota; kingdom Metazoa; phylum Chordata; class Mammalia; order Primates; family Cebidae; genus Callithrix; species Callithrix jacchus. The sequence continues at coordinate 18,888,431 of NC_133516.1, read as the reverse complement.
CGCGCACGCACACACACACGCACACACACACACACACAATTTGCTGCAAACCCAAAAGGTCAGAGAGAATAAACTTGTTGGTGAAACTGACACAACTGTCACGTGTGCTCCGGTTCTAAAATTAACATGTGCTTAGTCTCTGAAGGCGTTTCTTGCTCTGTGCCTTTCGGCCACATCCGCTTAGAAGCTAATGGCCATGAGCTCTGACTCTCCCAAGTGAGCTCTGCTTTGGGTCTGAGGAGCCTGTGGTAGAGTCTGTGCTGCCTCAGGTATCTCTGGAGTAATAGTCACCTAGGGTCCAGGAGAAGATTTCATGGATGATACAGTAATCACTGTATGAGACAGAGAGGCCTCCAGTCTTTCCAGGGCCTTGTGGAATTTTTGGCTCTTGTGTTTTCACCAGACACTAAACTTACACTGGAAGCTTGGATTGACCCTCCACAGTACTCCACAAAGGACTACCCTATAAACTGTCCATTTTAGAAGGTCACGTAGAGGTTGAAGTAGAATGGCTTTTCACCTCAGTGACTTTGGAAGGAAATCTTGAATACTACCTGGATCCACACACCATTGCCAGGTTGCCTGGGAGTGGGGTCCACTGATGAAAGAGGTGTTTTGTACTTAGGTAGGAAAAATAAACTTCTGATTGGTTTTAATTGTCATCTGCATATATTTGGGGGCCCCTCCTCATTGCTGCTATCCGGCACACAGATTCATGCCTGTGTCTGATTTGTTTAATAAAGGGAGCCTATTTTAATATGTGGCATCTATTTTTCTTCTCCCAAATGTTTGGATTATCTTCACAGAATAGTTTTATAATTACACAGGGGTTTTTGGGACCACCTAGGGGCAACGCTGGGACATGACTTATGTGGCTGGTGCAGTGGCCTCAGGAATAGCGGGGGTATCGCTCTTGAAGAACAGAGATGGTGACAAAATGTGGCATTGATCCAGAGAATGCTTGTTCTGGGTTCCAGTTCTCAGGAAGACACTACAACAACATAGCTCATGGGGGCTGAGGTTCTTCTAACCTAGGGGAGCCTTTGCCATTAACCTGTGGGAGGTCACCTGTCTTAATGCTGGGCAGTGGTGGAGGGAAGATTTACTTTCTGCCGTTGACAGTCTTGGTTAGTGGTAAGAACATTCATCCTTTGAAATTGAAACTTTGAGTTAGTGATGTATGTGACATCTGTTTTTTCACTGAACATTCTGGTTGCATCTTAATCATGGGACAGTAGAAAGAGCATTGGATTATACCCCTGGCCATATCAATATGCTCTGCTGTGTGACATGGAGCTACTCTCTTTCCCTTTCTGGACTTTACTTTCCTTCTCTGAAAAATGACATGATGGGTTGTAACAGATAATCCGTCCTGCTCAAAATACAAAGCAAAGAAAACAAAAAAGAAAGAGAGAAACCAAAACTAATCTTCAAAATTGTCACCAGTACAGCCAAATTTATTTCTGCTGACATTTTGAGAGTCGTTAAAGGGATTTTTAGGTATGTACCTCATTTTTAAAACCTTAAACCCAAATTTAGGACTAAAAGTTCTTGAGCTTTGTAAAGGTATTTGTTTGTCTTCCCACTGTGAAGAGCTTATTGGCACTCAGATTTGCTGATTGGAGGATCTGGGTGAGGATCTGATTTCTGTTTTCTGGCAACAAGGTATCAACAAAGAAACAATCTGTGGCTCCTTTAAGTTCCCACTTCCTGGGTGCAATGGGCACTAGGGGAGAAGCAGGGACTTCATCACTGATTCTTATATTCATGCCACGGAAAGTGGGTGAAGGCCTCAATAGATGGGTAGTCATTCCTGTTTTGCAGGTTAACCATGTTGCTTTACACCTGAAACATCATGTATATACTAAAGCGTTTACTTTTTAATCTGCTCCACATACATAATTTCATTCAAATATTTAGGGAGTGTCATCGGATGACTTAAAAAAAAAAGTTAAGCTTAGAAATTGCAGTTTGTACGGTAAATAATCCCTGTGTAGAAGGATGGAAGAAAGAGCCCATCAGGATTTTGGTTGCTTTTACAGCTGAAGGAGGACGTAGAAATACCAATTCAATTTCGTCATTCTTTTTGGGAAGAAATTGAGGCTTAGAGGTGGTCAAGATGATCCCATGATTATAGAATTTGAGGAACAGAGCCAGAGCTAAATCCAGGACTGTTGAACTTGGTTATGCAAGAATGCCTGTGGGAGTGTACATGGGGGCTGGAACCCTGGCACAGGGCTTTGTCCACCTGGAGGAAGGGATCCCTTATTCTGTGTACCCAGAGATGGTACTTGCTTACCAATGTATGGACGTGCAGGGCTGTTTCTTTCCAGAAAGGGTGTCTTTCCTAATACTCGCAAAGTGCTCAATGTGCTCGAGTCAGCCTAGGCTGAACAGTCCAATGTGAATGAATAGTACTTCTCATCTGTGTTATTTGAGGAATTACCACCGGTCTTGGTGGTTATCCTTCCCTCGTATGAAAACCTTGCTGCTAACAAAGCTTTTATTTTCACCTATATTATTGTTTCGAATGCTTATAACACAAAACATGTTCGCACACTGGGAAACCCAGGAGGTATTCTGGGTTTTTTGTCCATTTTGCAGATGAGAACATGAAAAGCAGTGGAGTGAGGTCATCACCTGGGGTCACTCGGCTCAGAGTGTCCAGGTCTGAGCCAGAAGCAGTCATTTGGGTCAGAAGGGAGAAAAGAGCACCAGGGTTTTTGCTGCCCCCGCCATGCTCCTAGGCATGTTAAATATAAAATAATAAATTAATGTGAATTTAAATGTTTGATTTTGCAAAATCAAGAAAAGTTTTTCTCCTCTTTTATTTTCCGGCTGAGGGATGTATGGTGGCATATTTCCTCTTCTCTCTTCTGCGATATGTTGAATACGGGTTGTATTATTCAATTTGATTCAGCCCTATTTTTAAAAACACACCCTGAGCCTTGAATGGCTTTTATGAAGCTCACAAAAGGGAAGAAGATTCTAGTCAGGCATCATTTTTCTCTCCCTCAAAGGCAACAAGAATCTTGGACTTAAATTTCTTCTTTAGAAAAAACTGACACAGAACAGAGTGATACTGTGGATGTGTAAGGTGCTTTCTTCGCAGCCCTGAATGGACGTTGTTTGACAAGGAAATCTCAGTTTCAATGCACTCTTCATCATTAACCTCATAACATTTTTGGCACTTCTTCAGCTGAGGAGAAGTCATGGGTTGAGTCAGTACTATTTAATGACTTATACCTATGAATTCTAATTGCAGTACAGATGCTGAATTATTTCACCTAACAGAGCCACAGGGAATGGCTCCCTCACTGATGTCAAGAAAGGAGGTAATGGGGCTACCTCACCAGTTCCTTATTCCAAAGCCTTCAACATTCTGAGCTGACTGACAGTGGTACGGGAGAAGTGGGAAAATGCTGACCTGTTCTCACATCCAGAACTCTTTACGGAAACAGGAGCCATTGGCAAAAGCTCCAGACCAGACCACAAGTTTATGTTACAAGCCCTCTCTGCCTTCTGTCAAGAGGCCTCTGCAGTGAAGTGACGTCCTCACATAGTTCTAAGTGCACACCCACAAATCCTCTACTCCCAGATAATTTGATGTTTCTAGCAGGAGACATATAGACTTTTTTTTTTTCCCCAGACCTGGTTGATTTCTTCAAACACATCAAAACAAGTAACATCAACCACTCATTGAGCTCACTGCTGGGTGAGGCTGCAGACTCATTCTGTCAGAGTTTCCCCCTTACCGCTTCCTCCTTATAATTCAGTGTTTTCAGTGCCCACTGCTGACCTCTGAGGCTAGGCAAAGTCAAGTTGGGAACAATCCGACTATTGATTCTGTTTCACTCTACAATAGATAGCCTCAGCTGTGAAAACTTGGGTTAATGAGTCACCTCTGGCTTCAAAAATCTTGTTAAGGGCCTGCAATAAAAATGACCAAACAAGATGTTCCTATCATTTTCTTTTCCCGACACGTTGCTGGGGAGGAGAATCTAAATGAATGCTCCGTTTAGTCCACATATGACACACCTTTTCTAGTTATTTTATATGGTACATTTAGGAGAAGAGGGAAGAAAAGGTAAAGAAGACATGCTATGCCTTTTTTTTTTGTGGTAGAATGGCCACAGAGGAGACCCAGGATAGACCAGAGTTTGACTGTCTTTCTGCCTTAACAATCCCTCTTCTCATGATCTGATACCTTCTGCTTTTGAAGGGCGAATCAAGTTTGAATAGATAAGGCCAAGTGCCTTCTTCATTTGAGTCTCTATTTCAACAGTAATTTGGGTGTTACCTATTTATATGGAATCTTGGCTTGGGCCCCTCTCAACAGACTTAGGTATCTTCCCGCATGGTGGCAGTGTGACGGCATCGGTCCTGATAATCTTATCCAGACCCAAGGTAAACCCTCCTTTCTTATTCTAAGTTTATGTTTTCACATCTGAGTTACTCCTGGTGGTGGGTGGAGGTGGAAATAGGGAATGGACAATAAGAATTACCCGATATGTCTCGTCTCTTTCTCCTCGTTAATTGTATATTCCATTGTTTCAAAGGTTGTAATCATGGTTACCTTTATAAAGCTTTTTAATGGTCTTGAGGCACGTAGCAATCCTATGTAACTACATAATTATCTTGAGAGACACATCAATACCATCTTCATTGTGTAAATGGGAAAAACAGGCCCAGAGAAGGTGACGTTCGAAAGCCCTGGTTATTTATTTCTCAGAGAGTTTTTGGCAGTAGGCTTAGGGAGATATTTAAAGATGAATAAAATTTTATCCACTCTTTTAAGGAATTCACCTTGGATAATACAGATGTAAACAAATGATCCCCTTAAAGTCAGGTGAATGTTATGGCAGAGGGTTGTGATAGAGGAAGGAGGAAAGACCATGCAAGCAGGAAAGGCGTGGTTGCTGGTAGGGAAAAGCTGGAGAGAAAGTGACAGGTAAGCTGAGTCTGGCATGCCTGATCTGCCATCAACACACATGGCCTCACATGGCATCACACTGTCCTCAACTGGAAAGTGTTGCATTTGAACTGAATGCTTTCTTGGGATCTAAAAGATTGAGCCCTCAGAGAAAATGAGAGTTCATAAAGTTGGTGTTTTGGGGTGGAGTGGAATGAGATAAGCTTGGGAAAGCAGTTTAATGAGTGCTGTGAAAATCCGAATAAATACCAGTTAAAGAGTAAGTTTTATTGTATCCCCTTGCAAGGGGGGTGTGATTCAAGTGGGTAGTGTGAAGCCCTGAAGGACTGAGCTTCCTTCTGAAAAGCAAAGGAGTGGCTACTCTCAGAAACAGCTGAAGTGAATTCATCGTTCAGATGAAAGTCAGCCAGCTCTACCAGCAGTATACCCCTCTGCCCATGAGTCCATGGAACTTTCTACCCTGCATGACCTGGAACCAATGTACTTCACTCAAATGATCACACTTTCATACCAGAAATGGGAATGATGGCAGTATTCCAGCACACAGGTATGTTGTCCGAAAAGCTTAGCCTTTGGTAAACTCGTTCAGTCTTTTAATAAAGCCAGAAAGCCACGTAATGCTTTACTAATGACATCTTTTCCAATGTCAAACAAGGAACAGAAGGAATCATTGAAAGCAAACCACCTCCAACAGGACTTAATTGGGCCAATTTACCTCATTTAAAACCAAAGGGTCAAATAGGACATAGAGCAACGAGTATCCAAGCACCCTCATTCTGTTCTCTGTACCTGTTTCTTGGTCTGTTAAACTTTGCAAATGCCTTTGAAGGTCTTAGGCAACCAGACTACTTAAATTTAGAATAAATTATAGAGTCCCTGAGGCTCAGAAGCTGACTTCAAGGCTTCTGGTCACTGGAGTAATATTCTGGTCTCTTATGATAGTCCAGTGTTTAGCAACATTTACTGCATAGATGCTAGAATTTTTATGATATTTAAAGTTCAGAATTTCAGGACACGTTTTTTTTTCACAAGGTAATATGAGCCAGAATTATATTTCTTTGAAGCTAACATAAAGACTACTTGGAGGTTTTCACCCCTTCGGCATCCAAGATAAAGGTGTAACAACATCATTTAGGATAGCTGGATTCTCAGTGGTTTTAATTTACCATTGATTCCACCTTTAGCTACTTAGTATTAAGGGAAGAACAGGCATGGGAGTATTGCTCAAGTTCCCTTGCCTAGGCAGAGTGAAGATTTCTGGAGAGTAGTCTGCTTTCCTTAATCGTTTAGCTTTGGGTTCACTAAGCTTTTCACAACATCCCAATAGATGTGACTAGTGTTCTCATGTGGGGGGAGAAGACCCACCAAAATAGACAAATAATTTGACAGAACTCAAAGTCAGTAGACATAAGTTCCTCAAGTTAAAAAAGAAAAGTTGCTGAACTCTGTAAGAATATTTTGCAGTTTTGATGTTTTGAATAACTAGGAAACAGGAGGAACTATTAGAAACTTATCTAACACTAGATATCTTTCTAACACCCACTCCTCCACCCTCCAGTGGAAATCCAGGAAGAGGCGACACCTTCAGCAAGATGGCTGCTGCCACTGCTCTGAGTCGGTCAGACGTGATTAAAGCTCTGTTCAAACACGCCCTAGTTTCCTCAGAGGGAGCACTTTCAGCCTTCCCTGAACTTCCAGGCCTCAGGGCTAAGCACAGCATACAGATTTTTCCTTCCAGACATTTGGCTTCTGAGTGATTTTTTTTTTTGTCTCTAAGGGTAATAAAGGTACATCAGATGTTGCTCCGTGTACCAGGAAGTTAGCTTTGAAGACTGAATGAACCACTTCAAAGGCTAGGCACCCCATGGAGATGGCTGTCCCTGGGGATTGTGAGCCATCAGGGCATGCCAATCAACCCGGGACACAATGCCCACCAAGCCACTTACCAGCTAAAGGCTGATTGTCAAAAATGTCAAATGTGACAAATTGGCATGCCAAAACTTAAAACTGCCCTACCTTCAGAATCAGCATAAAATATGTTACCATGCCTTGAACTCTGTGGTCAAAACATGTCATTCATATGTAGAAGGATTTACAAGTTAAATGGAATGAAATTTGAATGACTATGAAGCTCAGCACAGAGGGCTTTTCATTGTTGATCTTGAGGTCAAGGTTTAACTCATCAGAGCACGTTAAACAGGGAAGATCAAGTCCATGGTAGGGACCCTAAGGAAGAATCACAGCCACAATTGTGCTTTGTATTTATAGCTTAGCAAATGAAGGACACTGTAAATAACTGCCTCCAAGTTGGCAGGGGCCTTAGAAAGCATCTGGCCTTGTGTCCTTTTTTAGAGTTGCAGAAATGGAGCCCCAGAGAGGGATGTGAATTACCTAACTTTACTGAAACGTTAGTGGTAGAAGTATGGACTCCAAACCAGGCCCTCTGAGTCCTAGTTTAGAAGACCACCCTGGGAACATATGGAGCCGTAGAGAAGAGTGCAGACTTTGTGTTACATGGACTTGCAGCCCTTTCTGCCTTTTACTAGCCTTTAATGCACATATTTTCAGTGTCTTCATCTGTAAAGAAAAGGCTGATAATATCTATTTAATAAATTATCAAGAGATTTAATTGGCCAGTCAGGATGACTCACGCCTGTAATGTGAGCACTTTTAGGAGACCAAGGCTGGAGAATCATTTGAGGACAGGAGTTTGAGACCAGGCTGGCAAACATATGGAGATTAGGAAGGAAGGAAGGAAGGAAGGAAGGAAGGAAGGAAGGAAGGAAGGAAGGAAGGAAGGAGTAAGGAAGGAAAGAGGGAAGGAAGAAGGGAGGGAGGGAAAAAGTGAAGGGAGGAAAGGAAGGAGGGAGGGAGGGAGAAAGCAAAGGGATTCAAGGAAGGAAGGAAAGGAAGGAGAGAAGAGAAAGAGAGGAAAGAAGGAAGGAAGGAGGGAGGGAGGGAAAAAGGAAAGGAATGAAGGAGAGAAGAGAAAGGAAGGAGGGAAGGAGAGAAGGAGGGAGAAAGCAAAGGAAGGAAAGAAAGGAAGGAGAGAAGAGAAAGGAAGGAAGGAAGGAGTGAGGGAAGGAGGGAAGGGAAAGAAGGAAGGGGAGAGAGATTGGGAAGGAAAGATTGGTTTAATTGAGATTATGAAAGGAAAGAGCCAAACACAAAGCAGGTGATCATTAAAAGACAATGACTTGTGGCTATATCACAACACCTACAATGAAGGAAAATGAATAGAACTGTGAATTCTCTGGCAATACTTTACCTGCCCTCATAACTTTTTTTCAAATGCATTATTTCTTGATCAACCTCAGAACTTTTGAAGTTAATTTTCATATAGTTACATTTAGAAATAGTCTTTGATCATAAATAACACACTTATTGCTAGGGCAGGGGCACAGGAGAAGAGAAACTTGTTACAAAACTACAAAATTGAGAGTTTTTAACTCCAAGCTGGTGGTCAATCAGCAGTCTGGAAAAGAGAGGCCCATCTTTTCTGCAGCCACCTCAGTTGTCCTTCTGACAGCCTCGCTTTCTATCTGCACTGTGACATTACAGCTACTTTGTTTGTGCTACTTTGAAAGACACAATTTTTATCTATTTCCTTTTACTGCTTTTCAACCATGTAAAAAACACGGAATCGTTAGTGAGCAGCAGAGGGCACTATTAGCATATTTTGCTGGGAGGGGTTACAAAATTAAAAAGATGCCTCTATGCATTCATTCATTCATTCATCCTAGCAAGTCTTGATTTAACATTTACCATGTTCTCAGCATTTAAAGGAATGCTAAACAAACATGAGGTGTTGCGCTTACAGTCCAGGTGGGAATATGATATAAAACGATACCTGCGGTTCCTGCCTGAATGCAAAAAGTGCGTGCTTTGGAGGTTTTTGAGGACAGCAGAGTTCAGTTCAGTAGGCTGCTGCGACCCAGCAAGTATTCGGGAAGACGTTAGTCTAGAGTTGTTACTTAAATGATGAGCATAATATGGAAAGGTAAAGATACAATATGTAAGAGATGAAATACACAACATTAAGAAAACAGTAAGTCTTGCATTGCCAGGAACACCAATACTAATTGTTGACAACCACTACTCTGACGAGTATTACTTCTACTGCTTATAATAGTCCTCGTGGTTCACCGGTTGGTTAGCTGCTCTCACAAGCGTGATGTCATTTTGCCCTCACTGTAACCCTGTGACTTCAGCTCTATAGGTATTACTATCCTAATTTTACTAATGAGAAAATCAAGGCTCTTAGAGGGAAAGTGACTTGCTTAAGCTCACACCGTGGCAGTGCTGGGATCCAAAACTGGTTTTCCTCCCTGCTAGTACAGCAGGAAACAGCAAATTTTGTAACACAGACTCCCCGGGAAAAGAGGGCTTGGGATGCAGAGTAAAAAAAAAAAAAGCACAGCTGTTAGGCTACCTACAGGATACTGAGGGCTTGACGCCAAGCTAACCTGGGGAATTGGGGCTTGATCCTATAAACTTCAGGGAGGATTCTGAAGTCGGGGCAGCTAGACACAGGTGGTTATAGGTTGTAGTCGTTAGTTTAGCAAAGTCCATATGGGAAGCATGGGAGGAGAAAAGGTCAAGTGTCAGGGATACCAACAAAGGAAATGTTACACACATCAAGGCTTGGTTGGGAGTGCGTTTGGGAGTAGTCTGCCCCAGTGGGAAGGAGATTATTTTATCTTTGTCATTGTCTCTAGTTACTGGGACATAGAATAATACAAAGCACACTAATTTTGAATTGGTTTTATATCAGCTGTAGACCTCTAAAGACAACACCCTGTCATTGCCTGCACCCAGGGGTATCCAATTGTACTGATTGCCTTCCTTAGTCCACCCAAAGCGCATGTGAGAAGCCTGAGGCAGGCTTGCAGCAGTGGGGACTCGAGAGGAAAGGATTAAACAGAGACATCCTGAAGGAAAAACAAAGCAGAACTTGGAGGCTGTCAGAGGCACCAAAAAGAAAAGGTAAAAATTATGACCCTGAGATGTTGCACCTAAGAAAATAATGATGTTGGTGATGTAAGCAGGCAAAGTGCTTTCACAGGGAACTTGACCTTACGGCACACAAGAACTTCCAAGTAGCAACTTAACACTTAGCTGGAATGTTTTCATATAAATGTATTTCCTACTCAGTTTATTGATTTCTTGCTTATCATCTTTTTCTTTACCTGAAAACATATAAATTACTTTTAATAGCTCTTCTACGGGTAAATTAACTGAGGTGGCAGGTAACACTGAGTTGTTTGTTTTAACACTCCTTGCTTAAAACCCTTCCACTGATGTAGAAACAGATCCCAGAGATCTTCTGGCTTACACTGTCACACTGGCACCCTCTACCCCCTCAACCCTGCATGCTGCCACTTTCCCCCCTTGTTACTCCCTACCCTTCGGCATGGCCCTTTCTTGTCTCTCGGATGTTACATTCTCTTCTCTCTGCTGAGAACACTCTCATCCTCTCACCATCACTCTGGCTTCGCCAGGAAACTCTGACAGTGGATGATGATGGTGGCCACCCATCACACTTTCCCTGGGACTGAGGGGCCTCAAAACCAGAATAATCCTGGGCAAACCTGGACAGTTGGTCACTCTACATGATGTAGTGACTTAGGTCTGGAATATTTCTTCTTCTAGGAAGCCTTCCCTGTTACCAGGTACTCCTAGGCTGAGTTCAATCTCTCTGCAGAGTATTCCAGACCTTCCCTTCCTTCCCCTCCCATGACCTTTCTCACACCCCTGATTATTGAGTTTATGTCCATCTTCTCTGCCGTCCATGGTAGTGGACTTTGTGCCATCACCACTCTCACCGTCTTGGTCCTAGCCTGCATCATCTATCTCTCTGCTAAATTACTGCAGTATCCTCCCAGCTTTTCTTTTTGCTTCCACTCTTGTCCTCTTTTGGTATATTCTCAACCAAAAAGCCAGAGGAATCCTCATAAACATACATTAGCGTATGTCATTCCTCTGCTCAAACATCTTTCATGGGTTTTCCATCTCATTGGCTAAGTCATTGGAACAGCCACCTGAGACAGCTACGTCTCTGTTCCTACTTCCTGCAAACTTACTTGATTGGCTGCAGTGGCACTGGCCTCCTTACTCTTCCTAGAAGATGCTGTTACCCAGCATGCTCCAGCCTCAGGGCTTTGCAATTACTGTTGTCTGCTATGCCTGAGCCATTTTTCCCTGAGGTGCGTGTGTGGCTCATTCTCCATGTCTATCAAGCTGAGATCAAACATCGCCTTCCTGAGGAGGTCTCCCATGACCTCTCTCTACAACTGAACTCCTGGCAGTTGGCATTCTCACTCCCTGTCTCCACTTAATTTTTTCAATCTAACATCCTACTTATGTGTAACCTAACTTCTTTGATTTATTGACTGCCTCTTTCTGCCCAGAATACAGTTTCTAAGGCAGGGATTTCATTCATTGCTATATTTCCACAGTTTAAAACATTACATGACACAGAGAAGAAATGCATAAGAATTAATTAAATGAGTAATTAATGAATGTACACACAATTAAATGAAAAAGTGAACAAACACATTGGAAAGGGCGATTGACTGAAAGTCACAAATTTTAGCTTAATCACTCAGCATTTGGGAGACCCAGAAAATTACTCTAATTCTTATTTTCTCCAAGTGAAAAATGAAGGCATTAGTTTCAATACTCTTTGAGACTTACTGTAAGTAATTGTACTCTCAAAGTCTAGGAGCCAATGACAAGTATAAACTAGAATCCAAATTTGTTGATAGACAGGGTCCGAAAGCAAGAAACAGTAACAAGGAAAAGACAAACATTGTGCAAATTCCAACTGAGGAAAAAGTACGTACAAGAAACATGAGAATTCCATATGTGAGGAAACATACACAAGGCAGGTGACTGAGCTAAGCTGACACAGTGAATTAGTTACAGGGCTAGGATTGAACCTCAGCCCAGGGATATATTTCCCTGGCAGCCTGGAAGAGAGTCAATCCCCATCTGATTACAAAGACCTGCGCTGATACAATTTGTGACGAGAACACTGCCTGGAAATCTTTCCTGGTACCCGCTTAATGGCCCCCAGAGTGGGCGGATTCTGGAATTAGTCATATGAGAACAGAAGGCTTAAGAGAAGACAGATCTAAGTTCTAGGCTGCTGCACTTAGAAAAGTATCATGTTTTCGGAAATGGAAAGTAGTTTCACCAGGCGCACAACTTTCTGCCTATTGCAACGCCGTCTCTGGTGGGCGCAACAAGTTGGCCACCATTTTAGGGTACATGGGGAGTGTGGAAGGGAACGGATGATTAAATTTGAAACAGACACTTCAAGCACTACAGCTGCCACACCCTGAGTGTGAGGAACAAGACCGGTTATTCAACTTCCCCTGTAGAGCTACTGTGTGGAAACAGTGCCCAGTAAGGTCAGAGAGTTATTCTGCAGTAACCAAATTCACGGTGTTGCGGTGATTATCAGAACCATCTGCTTCTGCCGTTGTGGTTGAATAGGATTTTGCTGTTGTCTCCTTGTTTGGTAGTGCGGCCATGGCAAGTGTTGCGGATGTAATTGTCCCTGTTAAAATGTCCTCTTGGCAGTTCCCGGTTTGCGTGTGTGCATCTGTGTGTGTGTGTGTGTGCTCATATGTATCTCTATGTGATTACCAACCTCTTCAATCTTCACAGAACAGCTCTGAGAAACTGGTTTCCACGTTAAGGAAGTAATCATAAATTGGACTGAGATCCAACTAACAGATATCAAACTCCTAATTCATGCTAGTCATTTTCTTGGATGCTTTGTGCTGCTCCAAAACCTTGAGAGCCAGTACGATTGGTTCCATTTATAGACAAGAAAACTGAGGCTCAGAGAGGTTGGGAGGTAAATACTCAAGGCTCTGCTGAGAGTAAGTTGTCAAGTGAGGATAAAAGACTTTTAGGATTTATCCCCCAGAACCAGAAATATTTTGTCAAACAAAATTTTAGGCAGACTATCACTGTATAAAGCAGGAAAGGTCAGAGCTTCTTGGAATGAAGCAAGATTCAAAAATCTGGATCCCTGTCTTCTACCCCCTTCTCATCTTTTTCCTGGGTCTTCCTAGAGCTTTGCAGAACGCATCGGAAAAGTCCTGCTGTGTGAACTCCATGTCACTCCCAGCTCTGCGCTTCTATTAATCTAAGATTCGGAGAAGTTCCTACTCATATCCAGATGCAGACTATTTACTCCTTTCTTTGGATGAGCACTCACTACTCAGACCTCAGATATGGAAATCTGAATTTCTTCACAGTTTACATAATCATAGAGTGTTAAGAGTGGAAGAGACCTTGGAAATGACTAAAACTGGTAACTCTACATTTTCATTATGATAATCCTTTTTTATTTTCATTGAGTCATAGCCACCCAGAAAAAGAAAATGATTTTCCCAGGGTAGTCATCTGGTCAGTTGTCCTCTGTCCTCCAAAGACGTGATATTTACATGCTGTAACAACCAGTATATTCTCAACAACCAGAACAGATAAAGCATACGGCAGGGGCCAGGCCCACAGTCTAGATTGTGAGGAGGTCTCAGGGTTTTAAAGGAGGAACTAAGGAGGTTAGAGGCAGAGGTTGTTGTGGTTCAGGGGCTGGGGCTGGAGAAAGTGGCTGTTTGTGAATCGTCTGAAGTTTTGCCCTGCTGCTGATACCGCTTCCTTTTCAGAAGGGGACAAAAGAGGCAGGGAGGAGCAGATCTTCTGCCAGTCAAATGTCACATCAAAGAATTCCACCCAGATCCACACAGGTGCAGATACCTGAGGGGCATTGCCATTCAGATAGTGCTGTCTCTGGCAATTGGGTTGACATCATCTAGCAGCTTAGAGGATTTGAATCCTCTCCTGTCACCTTCTATATGCTGGTGAAGATTGCAGGCTGGAACCTGGGTGATTATGCAGAGGCAGACACAGGGAACATACAAGGTCATACTGCTCAATAGAGAGACTTTCTCCTAAGTTCTAATCCAAATACCTAAGGAAAAGCAAAGGGCTGAGACCCAGTTACCTACAAATGAATACAAGGAAGGAGCCAAGAGTCTTTATGAAATTATGTACCCATGGTACATAATTGTGGAAGGCTCTCTAGTGGTCACTTGGTCCAACACCCTGTCTAAGGCTTGAATTTTCAGAATGAACCATCCCTGGCCCCAGCCAGACTGAAAGATGCTTTGTTCCTGAATGAGCCTTGTTCTTCCTCCCTTCTAGAGCTTTCTCTATAGTCTTGTCAGCCTGCAAACCCTTCCTCTTTCTGTGTTTCTTTTTGGGCTTTTCTTCTACTTGCCTTCCATGTCTCATTTTAGGTAACATTTTTTTCAAGTAGTTTTCTCTGGTCCTCCAAGTCTGCATTAGAGTTCTCTTCGATGTACATCTATAGCTACTGGAACTTCACACATGTGGCATTTATTACAATCACGTGTTCATCACTGTCTCTTTCCCTAGACTATGAGCTACGTTGGGATGGGAGGGATTGGCTCTGTTCAAATTTTAACAGCAGGGCCCAACACAGGGCCTAGCCCAACAAGGGCATTCAAAAAACATGAATGCTTTGGGAGGCCGAGGCAGGCAGATCACGAGGTCAAGAGATCGAGGCCATCCTGGCAAACATGGTGAAACCCTGTCTCTACTAAAAATACAAAAAAATTAGCTGGGCATGGTGGCACGCGCCTGTAGTCCCAGCTGCTTGGGAGGCTGAGGCAGGGGAATTGCTTAAACCCGGGAGGTGGTGGTTGCAGTGAGCCGAGGTTGTGCCACTGCACTTCAGCCTGGCGCCTGATGACTGAGTGAGACTGTCTTAAAAAAAACCAAAAAAAAAACAAAAAACATGAATGAATGAACTGCTACATCTCGACTACCAATAAAGTGTTTACATTCAAAATCTTATAATTGTACCATACTTATGAAAAAGATAATATGTTTTATGCTAAGAAGTAATATTTTAACTTTCATTTTATCAATGAGGACACAGACTCAGAAAAGAAAGCAATTGAGATGTATTTAAGTACCTATCTGAGCCATTTATTATACTAGGTGTTTTCAAATCTTGTATTATTATCCTCACCCTTATTTTAATCACTCTTTAGAATTTATTTGCTTTTAAAATTTGTATACAGTACAATTCATTCTTTCCAGGTTCACTTCTACGGGTTTTGACAAATGCGTGGAGCTGAGAGACGACCACTGCAATCATCACACAGAACTTTGCTCCTCCCACGCACCCGTGCTGCCCTTTGTAGCATTCCCTCCCGACTCATTCCCAGGCAGTCACTGGTTTGCTCTCCAGCCCTACAGTTGGTCTAAACACATTCTTAACAAATAAAAAAACCAAGGCTCAGAAAGTTTAAGTAACTTGCCCGAGGTAAGCAGCTAATAGGTGGTTAGATTTAGCCTTTGAACCCAGCACTTCTGATTCCCTGTAAAGGTTGGAAAACATGAGTGTGGAGCCAAGGAAAATAGCTGTCACATTCTCTTGTCAACCTCCCACCTTCCATAGAGAGGGCTTTGTTCTTGGTGTTCTGTTAGAGGCAAGGCAAACATGGCTTTATTACCAAAGGCAAAATCTGATAAAGCTCCACCTCTGATCATCCACTAAGTGTTGAGGGAAGACTCCGTTTCTACCCAGCAGAATAATCTGAAAACCATTATGATCTGCAGGCTGTTTAGCCAACTATGGTATAAGACATTGGTCTTTTTCCATTTCCCTCACTTATCTCCAAGAAAAGAGGGTTCTGGAAGGATGTCACTGCTAAACAACTAGCCTCCCAATTTACCAGCTTCCCCACTAAGGCCTGGGGGCCGTTTGCCAGACATAGGTAAGACTGCAGGTGAGCCTTGCTTGCACAAGGTGGGTGCTGCTTCTAATTGGGTTGATGTAATTAACTGTCATTGTTATTCGCCTGGGAAGCCAGCCATAGCCTCAGCGTGAGCAGCCTATCTGGGCCAGCCTGTGGCAGCAAGCACAAATCTGATTGGAGCTCCAAAAGCAAACAGATTAGAGGCAGCTTCAAAGCTGAAGAGCTGGGCTGCCTCTGGGCGAAGGCCATTTCCCTGGGAGGCTTTGGCTTTGTAGGCCGTGAGGGATAGAGAAATCATTTTATCTTCATCCTGCTTTTAATCAGGGTGGCAGGATATTAGTGCCACTTTTGTCTAAAGATAATCTCTCTCTTTTCTAAATTAAAAAAAAAAAAAAAAAAAAAAAAACTCGTTTGGGGCTGAAGGAAAATAAGTGAGCTGTGATCTGCCCTAACGGGGCAGAAAATAGCTATCGGCCTCCTCTTGCTATATTGGGTCCCACTGCAGCTCCTTCTCCCCACCGTCCTGAGGCCCCCAACTCTCTTTCTTCCCTAAGAAGATACCTTGAAAAATTATTTGCAATTCATGAAGCCTGAACCTCTCCCCGGTCCCAACCTTCAGTCTCACAGCCTTGGCTGCAAAATGCCATCTGGCTGTACCCAGTTAAGTTAGATCTACCTGTGAGGGCTTTTCGGATCAGTAGCCCAGACATGTTAGCTGCAGGAGTCTTCAGAATTTGCATCCTGCATCTCTGTAATGGACCAAACCCAAGACTCCAATACAAAACTATGAACAGCGTTTTACATGCTATGGAAACCTCATTTCCGTCCTGGTTAATAACTAGCTGTGGGATTTTCAGTGAGTTGTTTGTGTTCTATATGAACGTTATCTTTCTCCTCCGTGCAATGGAAGAAGTAGTATCTGTTTTTACTGGATTGTAGAAAGAATAATGCATGTGAAGTAGCACACAGAATGCACTCAATAGCAGTAATTATGATCATTTAATCATCGCCATCACCGTTCCTCAATAGAGTTTTGTTCAGACAACAATGTTTGGATATTTCTGCAAGTTATACACCTGAGTTTTTCTCTGGCTTTTGCTGCCATTCCGCAATATGATACAAGACAAGGAATGTTCCAGCCAATGTCCTGGATAGAACGTTTGCCCCGAGAGCTTCTTCTTTTCTACCTTAGACTGGCTTACACACTAAGAAGTATATAGAAGGAACCTCCCTCTCCCAGAGAGAGCCCAGAGCTCACAGCTCAGGACTAAGTGAATGCCACTAGCCCTTACCTTTTTCTTCCACGGCTTAGCTGATCTCTCTGAATCCACGGAATCAAAATTCTCTCCTAAATAGAGGGCAATTTATGATAAGAAAATCTTAAGAAACCACAGGCCAGTAAGGCAAAAATGAAAACCCAGATGTTTTTTATTTTTGTTCTTCCCCCACTAGCTTTCTCAGTCTGGAGAGGTATGCCCTGAAGGAGGAGCCATTCCTTTGACCCAGAATGGACATTTTTTCATCTCCTCCAGTCTTTGCCTGTTCTAGGTAGAGTTCTCTTGTTGTGATGTCTGGACATCAGAGGAGAGGGTATGAGGCCTACAGAATAGGTATATTCAAATCATTAAATGGGAGATAATTTGAATGCAGAAAGCACCTTTTTTTTTTTTTTGATATGAAGTCTCACCCTGTCACCCAGGCTGGAGTATGGTGGCACAATCTTGGCTCACTCTAACCCCAGCCTCCTCGTTTCAAGCAATTTTTCTGTCTCTGCCTCCCAAGTAGTTGGAATTACAGGTGTGTGCCATCACATCGAGCTAATTTTTGTATTTTTAATATAGACAGGGATTCACGATGTTGGCCAGACTGGTCTTGAACTTCTGACCTCAGATGATCCACCCATCTTGGCCTCCCAAACTGCTGGGATTACAGGCGTGAGCCACCGTTCCTGGCCAATTGCCTTTTATACTATAGCTAACTACATCAGCAGGATGGCTGATGTGATGCTTCCCTCATTGCCTGGTTTCTTATTGAAATGACAGCAGATCTGTTCATCTCACCATTGTCTGAGCTATCTCATCCCTGTCCTTTCTTAGACCTCGACAACCTGAAAATGCGGGTGTAATGAAGGGAATGTGGATCAGGTAAAGAACTAATTCATAAGACAGTTTCTGAATACATAAAAATCCTGGCCATGTTTCTGAAGTTAAAGGGTGTATTTAGGTGTCTTTGTGTGCTGAATGTAGACTAACTTCTCATCACATGCATTCTCGGGACTTAAAGTTTAACTTTCAACTTAGGGCTTTGAGCTTGCCTTGACATTCGCTTCAAATTTTCTGCCCTTCTATAGGAGCAAAAATTAGGACGAAGAGAAATTTTAAGGTCTATGCAAGATCACACATTAAGTGATCACAACTACTGCTTCTTTCCATTCCTGTACCACTGTGCTAGCCATCTTGCTATCTCAGATCCTCCTCCATAAATAAAAATTTTAATTATCACTTTTTACTATATTAGGAACTATGTTATTTAATAAAAATAGAAAGGAGAAACACCTAAATATTAACACTAGTTATATCTAGATGATGGCATTATATGTCAATTTTTTGGTTTTCCACCTATATTTTTCCAGTCTTTAATACTGAACCATTTATTAATTTTATCCTAGGGATGTGTGTGTGTGTGTGTGTGTGTGTGTGTGTGTACATACTTTATTTCATAAGGCTGCATGCAGTGGTATACAAAAGTCCTTTGAATAATCAAAAGACACAACCCATCTGAGTACTATTTCTATTCAATTATTATTCAATCCCTTGACTGCTCTGAAAACTCTTAGGCCTTGTCTCATGCGTTTTCTGTAAAGCAACCCTAAACGAAGGTGTTAGGTTCAACGGTACTCAGAGATGCAGTCTGTCCTCTTCCAACCATTTAAAGACAACTTCACCTCAGCCTGTGTTTTCCTGTCACTGATGCAAAATGTAGCCAGTAACAGTAGTGCAGTTGTAGAATCACATCACATTCAACTTGATGCTCTTAAGGTCAGGGCCCAACAGAATGAAAAGAACTGGCGAGTGAGAAAACCTTGAATGGGGAATGAGTCATTAAATTCTCACCAGATGTTAACTATAAGCCTCCAGCCCACCCAATAGCCTTAGGCAAAGTCTCTTGGCCACTGTTTTTCCATCTGTAAGCTCTAATGCTGACCAACCGTCCCCTCTGGCACCTTATAAGGGAAAGCTAATTAGAAACTTCATCTTGAAAGAATGCTGCAGAGAGACCTTTCACACATGGAGTGGAACCACAATCCCTAGAGGCACTGTGACTCAGTGGCGAATCTGACTACCAACACCCAGGCCTGATCACTCTCCAGCCAAAAAAGAGGGGGACCTATATGGCAAAAGCCAGGCAAATTCCCACGGGGCCAGTTACAAGGATAGGTCATGGGAGTGGCAGCTCCTCACAGTGCCCCAGAAAGCACTGTCAGGAAGAGAAGGGAAGAGATCGACCAACACATTTGCTCATTTGTTTGCTTTATTAGTACATATTGTCTGCCCCTAAATAGATTGTTCAATCTTCATGTACCAAGGATTGCATTATTTGCATGAGGAAAACAAAGATGAATCAGATAGCCCTGGCCCTCATGTCTACATAGAGGGAAAGATAAATCTTAAAATATTAAACACCTTGTAATCACTGAATGAAGGCATACACATGGAATGGAATAACACGGAATGACAAAGTCAGCTGTAATTTAACCTGAGAGGGAAAGTGAAGGTTCTCATGATAATTAAATCAATTGTTAAGTGTAGAAAAATGAATAGGAGTTTGCCAGGCAGTGAAAAGCATGACAGCTAAGGGGACACATGTACATAAGTACGTAAATAGGAACAGAAAAGACAGAGTAAACAATCCAGGTGTTTAATTTCATGCTCTACACATTCCACTGTTCTCAGCCATGGCATTCTCTAAGATGGTGATAAAAATTTTACCTCTGTTCATGGTAAAAGTATTTCCTAAGTAGTACAGCACATGGGAAAAAAGAGAATGGGAAAAAGAAGTTGAAATCTGAGGCCTCCTTAGCAAAACAAAACAACCAAGCACAACAAAAACAAAACAAAACAAAAATATGCCCATGTCTTTTCTCCCAAGGCTCCGGGATACTTTATCTTAGAAACAGTCAGAGGCCCTGCCCAAGCTGGCTCTGGGTGGTTCTTCCACTTCATCTGCCAATTTAATAATTTGGTACACTTTTCACTGGGATGGCTGGGAGCCACCCAATAGCCGTCTGTGTGAGTGTGTGTGTCTTTTAAGGTTGTTAGTCCTCATGTTTTATGTTTTGTTTTTATTCTTATTTCCCAGCTTCCCCTGGCTGCTGTGTTCCTGTTTGGCACCCTTGGGAGACACTTATATGTCTGTCACTTCTTTGTCAGTGTTGCTTTCTCCCCAATAATTTTCATGATTTTTCTCCCCTCCTGAGACTAACCCCTCTAAGCAAGGCTGTGGTATCTTCCGCTCATTCCCTCTGCTTGGCTCTTATTTCTTCAGCTTAATGTGATAAGGACATAAGGTGCAGCCACAACTGCTGAGATGAAAAGAAGTTAGATATTTTGGAGACAAGAGTGCTCATCTTTTTCCTGGAGGCAAATGTGAGCACAGAGGTAGAGTCATCATCTTAACACACTGTTCTGAGCCCTGATGTTGTGTCATGTGTGATGCAATTGATAGATTGTGCGGGCCTTGAAGTCAGACTCCTGAGTGATTATGTAATATCATTCCACAGAGAAAGTAGACTCTCCTCAGGAAATGTATAAATATCAAGGTAGACATGGAAAGACCAGCAATGCCTTTGGGGAACATTCTTCTCTAGTATTTTGGCGGCTTTCTTCAGGAGCACAAACTTTGATGCATAGTCCGTGGGTTCAAACTTCAGCTTCTGTCCTGAGACTAGAACAGATCCATATGCACCCTATTTTGCTGTTTTAAATTAACTTAAATATGCCTTTGCCTCCAATTCCTTTCTTTAGTTCTCAATGACACTACCACATCCATCTTTCCAGAAACATCCCTTGAATAACATCATCCTTCTGTTTAACAATCTTCATTCGTTTCCCTCTGCATGCTATAGAGTCATGCAGCTTAAAGTTTGTAGGCATTCATCTAACTCTCCAACTTCCTTAGTGCCCCAGCCACATGTACAATGCACATAGATACAGCAAAGTGCCTGAAGATCCAGGACACATGCACACCCACTTGCTCACTGGAGACTGTGACTCATCTGTCCCTTTTTTCTTGGATTACATTTCTTCTGAATATCCAAAAGAGAACAGAAAACAAAACAAAATGGAACTGTGATGCATGGATGACATTCCTTGGCCTGCCCCATCCACCGTAACCATTCCATCTTTCAATAGAATGCTGGTAACATTTCATCTGCATTTCTCATTTGAGTTCTAGCAACTTCTTTCTCTCAGTACCATTAAATTCTTTCCTTTTGAGAACAGAAGCAACTTGAGAACAAGGATTTTGTCTGTCTGTTTGGTTCAATGGTCTATCCCAAGCCCCTAGAACAGGGTTTGGTAAGTAATACATGGTCAATAAATAATTATTGAATTGATTAAATTAAATATCAATAATTACTTATTGATCACCTGTACTACACTAGGCACTATGTTATACTTATGCGCATATCTTATCTTTCCTAATTGCCTGTGTGTTTCTTGAAGGCATAGAGATCATGGTTTATTCATCTCAAATGTACTTACCATAAGGCCTACCTGGCACATACTAAGAACTTGGTCAACGTTTGTTCAATAAATGACATAATGACTGCAGACATATCTTTATAGATGACTGAGATCACCCAATATCCTTTTATTTTGTAAAGAATTACGTTTTCTGCCTCTGTTCCTCAGATTCCTGTGACAAGGTTTCGCATTGCACTTGAATAGAAAAACCAATAACACATATCTGACCTGCCTTTGTTACTGCAAACACTTTCTACCAGTGCTTTACTCGCACTTTGAGTATCCACTTCATTGTTTATTGTGGGGTTCAGGTAAATGTCGGTGGGGAAGGAGATTGATCAGGGAGGAAAGAATTAAATTAAACTGACTGATAAAAAAAGTTAAGAAAAAATTAAAGTCCCATATCCACCAGCCTCACAAACTTTATTTCTTTTTTCTTTTTTTTTTTTTTGAGACGGAGTTTCGCTCTTGTTACCCAGGCTGGAGTGCAATGGCGCGATCTCGGCTCACTGCAACCTCCGCCCCCTGGGTTCAGGCAATTCTCCTGCCTCAGCCTCCCGAGTAGCTGGGATTACAGGCACGCACCACCGTGCCCAGCTAATTTTTTGTATTTTTAGTTGAGACGGGGTTTCACCATGTTGACCAGGATGGTCTCGATCTCTCGACCTCGTGATCCACCCATCTCGGCCTCCCAAAGTGCTGGGATTACAGGCTTGAGCCACCGCGCCCGGCCACAAACTTTATATCTTAACCCCTTTGTTTGCATAATAGATGTAGTTCCAATTATAATCTGTGCTATTTAAATACCTTGACTATCTACTGAAAATTTGCTTTGCAATATAGAGAATTAGCTTTCAAACAGAGGATCTTGTTGTTTGGCGAATTTTTACATTGACTGTGGCTCCAGATTTAGAGTAGATATAATTACAACAATTCTAATTTAACCATGTCTCAAGTAGTGTCTGGTTATATCCATAAAGACAGCGTTTAGTTTGATTCACCCATGTGTTGCCATTAATTAGCCCAGTTTCATACACAGAGAGGGATCTAAATAGGCACTTACTTATCATGTGGTTACTTTTTCAGTTGATCAGTTGAATGAATGAACATTTATTAATATCTTCCTATATGCCACACAGCTTGCTACATTCTGGGATAAGACAAATTAAACATCCTGAGTTCTTCACAGTTACAACTACATTTTAAAATTCATAAATCACAAGGTAGTTGACACTCATGGACATAGATGCAAAAATCCTCAAGAAACTGTTAGCAAATGAAATACAACAACATACAAAAATAATTATACCTCATGACCAAGTGGGATTTATTTTAGGTATTCTAGGTTATTTCAGCATTCGCTAAATTAATTAATACACCACATCAACAGGCCACAAGCCTGGGAAACATAGGAAGACCCTGTCTCTACAAAAAAGTTAAAAAAAATTAGCTGGATATTGTGACATGCCCCTGTAGTGCCAGTTATTTGGGGGCTGAGGTGGGAGGGTTTCTTGAGCCCAGGAGTTCAAGGCTGCAGTGAGCTGTGATCTCACCACTGCATTCCAGCCTGGGTGACAGAATGAGACCTTGTCAAAAAAAAAAAAAAAAAAATTCAGGACATAGGCGTGGGCAAAGACTTCATGACTGAAACACCAAAAGCAATGGCAACAAAACCAAAATTGATGAATGGGATCTAATTAACCTAAAGAGCTTCTGCACAGCAAAAGAAATTATTATCAGAGTGAACAGGCAACCTACAGAATGGGAGAAAATTTTTGCAATCTACCCATCTGACAAAGGGCTAATATCCAGAATTTACAAATAATTTAAACAAACTTACAAGAAAAAACAAACAACTTCATCAAAAAGTGGGCAAAGGATATGAACAGACCCTTCTCCAAAGAAGGTATTATGTGGCCAACAAACATAAGCTCATCATCACTGGTCATTAATGAGATACCATCTCATGCCAGTTAGAATGATAATCATTAAAATGTCAGGAAACAACAGATGCTGGAAAGAATGTGGAGAAATAGGAACACTTTTACACTGTTGGTGGGAGTGTAAATTAGGTCAACCATTCTGGAAGACAGTGTGGTGATTCCTCAGGGATCTAGAACTAGGAATACCATTTGACCCAACAATCCCATTACTGGATATATACCCAAAGGATTCTAAATCATTTTACTGTAAAGTCACATGCACATGCCACTGTTCACAGTGGCAAAGACTTAGAACCAACCCAAATGTCCATCAATGATAGACTGGAGAAAGTAAATGTGGCACATATATACCATGGAATACTAGGCAGCCACAAAAAAGGATGCATTTATGTCCTTTT
Organism: Callithrix jacchus; assembly: GCF_049354715.1. Classification (NCBI taxonomy): domain Eukaryota; kingdom Metazoa; phylum Chordata; class Mammalia; order Primates; family Cebidae; genus Callithrix; species Callithrix jacchus. The sequence continues at coordinate 18,864,605 of NC_133516.1, read as the reverse complement.
GCGGGAACATGGATGAAGCTGGAAACCATCATTATCAGCAAACTAACACAGGAACAGAAAACTAAACACCACATGTTCTCACTCATGAGTGGGAGTTGAACAATGAGAACACATGGAGACAAGGAGGGGAATATCACATACCAGGGTCTTTCAGGGGTGGGGGGCTAGGGGAGGGATAGCATTAGGAGAAATACCTAATGTAGATTATTTTGGTATATATATATATATATATATATACACACACACACACACACACACATACTATTGATAGGATAATGTGATCTTTCCCTTCTTTAGTGTATATATATATATATATATATATATATATATAACACACTTTGTATATATATACACACTAAAGAATATATACACATATATATACACTTTATATATACACACACTTTATATATGCACACTTATACACAGACACGCACACACACTAAAAAAGGGAAAGATCATATTATCCTATCAATAAATGGTGAAAAAGCATTGGACAAAATCAAATACACATTCATGATAAAAGAATCTTTCAGCAAATTCAACACAATATTGAAAGAGAAAAACAAAGTTGAAGGGCTGGCACTACCTAACTATAAGACTTACTATAATGTTACAGTATTCAAGACAGTGTAATATTGGCAAAACAAATAAATAAGTCAGTAGAACAGAATAAAGAGCACAGAAATAAATCTGTGCAAATATAGCCAACTCACTTTTGACAAAGGAGCAAAGGCAATAGGATGTGTGAAAATAGTCTTTTCAATAAGTGACACTGGACACTCACAAAACAAAATGAATCTAGACACAGACCTTATACTTTTCACAAAAATTAGCTCAGAATGGATCATACAGCCAAATGTAAAATGCAAGACTGGGAAACTCATGGAAAACAACGTTGAAAATCTGGTTTGGTGGTAACTTTTTAGATACAGCACCAAAACCACAATCTATAAAAGAAAAAAATTGGTAAGTTGGACTTTATTAAAATTAACTACAGCTCGGTGAAACACATGGCCAGAGAATGAAACTGTAAGCCATAGACTTAGGGGAACTATTTGCAAAAGATATATCTCCAAAGGACTGGTATACAGTATATAGAAAGACATGTTCAAACGCAACGATAAGAAAACAAACAACCCAAATAAAATATCATAATATATGAGCAGTCACATCACCAAAGAAGATATATAAAAGGCATGTAATAATACTAAAAGATGCTAAGCATAACATGCCATTAGAAAATTAAAATAACGGGAAGCCGGTGCTGCTCTGTGGGGCTCTGGCCACTCCGGGCCTGGCCGGCACCATGTGTGTGTTCGGGTACGACTGGCGCCGTGCGCGTTCCACCCACGAGTTTTCCTCCAAGGACATCGACGGGCACACGGTTAACCTGGACAAGTACCAGGGCTTCGCGTGCATCGTCACCAACGTGGCCTCCCAATGAGGCAAAACCGAAGTGAACTATGCTCAGCTTATCGACCTGCACGCCCCATACTCTGAGTGTGGTTTGCGGATCCTGGCCTTCCCCTGCAACCAGTTCAAGAAACAGAAGCCGGGGAGTAACGAAGAGGTCAAAGAGTTCGCCTCTGCTTATAACATCAAATTCAACATGTTCAGCAAGATCTGCATGAATGGGAAAGACGCCCACCCGCTGTGGAAGTGGGTGAAGGTCCAGCCCAAGGGCAAGGGCCTCCTGGGAAATGCCATGTAGTGGAACTTCACCAAGTTCCTCATCGACAAGAATGGCTGCGTGGTGAAGCGGTGCGGACCCATGGAGGAACCGCAGGTCATAGAGAAGGACCTGCCCTGCTATTTCTAGCTCCACAAGTGTGTGGCCCTGTCCAGGCCCCTGCCCTCGCCCCCGGAGCCTTCCACCTGGCACCCATGACGGCCTGCCTGCAAACCAGCTGATGGTGGGGCAGACCTGAAAACCCGGCGTGCACCCCCGCCGGAGGAAGGTCCCGTGGTCCGCTGGGCTCGGCTTGGCGCCCCCACCCCTGGCTGCCTTGTGGGAATAAACAAGACAAATTGGGGGAAATAAAAGGAAATTAAAATAACGAGATACCACTACACACTTGTTAAAACAGTTTAAATCCCAAACACTAATAACAACAAGTGCTGGTAAGAACGTAAAGCAGCAATAACTCATTTATTATTGATGGAGATGTCAATGGTACAGATACTCTGGTTGACAGTTTGGTAGTTTCGTACAAAATTAAATACAGTAAGCCCTCAATATCCAAGGGTTTTGCATCAGCAGATTCAACCAAATGCAGACTAGAAATATTTGGAAAAACAAAAACACTACAATAAAGATAATACAGTATAACAACTACTTACATAGCATTTGCTCTGTAATAAATATTATAAGTAATCTGGAGATGATTTAAAGTATATAGGAGGATGTGTATACGTCGTATGCCAATTTTATGCCATTTGATATAAGGAACTTGAGTATCCATAGATTTTGGGTTCTGCAGGGGTACTGAAACCAATCCCCTATGAGACTGAGGGATGACTCTTATGATCCAGCAATCATGCTGGTTAGTATGTATCCAAACAAATTGAAAAATCATGTCCACACAAAAATCTGCCCATGAATGTTGATAGCAGCTTTATTCATAAGTGCCAAAACTTGGAAGGAACTAAGATACCACTGCACTACTTCCATAGAATGAAATATTATTCAGCACTAAAAACACATGAGCCATCAAGCCATGAAAAGACATGGAAATGCCTTAAATGCATTTTGCGAAGTGAAAGAGACCAGTCTGAAAGGCTAGCTTTACAGCTTTCTGGAGAAGGCAAAACTATGGAGACAGTAAAAAAATCGGTGGTTGTCAGGGAAATACGTCTGAGAAATATCATGAAAGAAACATCGTCAGTATTTGGCAACCATGCAATTAAAGATACATTTATAACCTGAAAAGTTGTAGATGCAGTAACAAGAATGCAAGGTGAAAAAAGCTTATGTGGAGAGGATTTGGGTTTAGGCACCACAAGGGTTGTTTTATATTATTATTTATTATTATTATCAGTGCTGATGGGAATTCTAGGAGATGTATCGTAGAGAGCTGAAATTGTGAGACTAGAAATGAAGAGAACTTTAAACACTAAAGATATAAATTGAGGAGTCACCTTCATAAAGCACAATGTCTGGCTGATATTTCACTCTTAATAAATGTATGTTAGTCTAAACTATAAAACTAAATGAGCTTCTTTAATACAAATTGTGAAAGCAGAAGTACATGGGGTTCAAGACAAAAAGTTCGCACTAAAAATTACCTTAGGAAGCAAAAAGATTTATCAACATAGAAGATTAACAAGGAAGAGAGAGGATGAGGACTGGACTTTCGAAATGGGAGGAAGTAAAAACCCACACTCTTGGTTCAGTAGAAGATGAATGTATATGCATGGATCTATGTAAAGGTGGACTTGGAATGACTCAAAGGCTATTGATTTTGACCCTAAACCACCCCTAAAACTTATTTGGGTCCTAAAACTTCAACATTACAATAATTTCACATAGCTACATAGAGAAAATTATTATACCAGAGGCTTGACTGAGGCTACTTAACCAGTATCATAATGTTTAATCACCCTTCATTTTAATTTGATAATTTTATGTACATTTTTAATGATTTATGAGCACTGTCACAAATACTAAATGTAAGTCCTAAAATAAATCTTTGAGATAGATCGGATTTTCATTTTCACAGGTGAGAAAAATAAAATTCATGGAACTTAAATTACTAATAACAGTCATGAGAATAAGCCACAGATTTTTGACATTATCCAACGCACTTGCTACTGTATCACACTAACATTACCTTGCACAAAAGGGGACCTTAGAGTTCCTAACAAAGTAGTCATTCTGTTGTAAACCCTGAAACACTGGGACATCGTCATAAGACAGAAATACAGGATAACGTTTTAAATGAAAGGGAAAACATCTTGGGCATCCTGGATTTCTGAAGAGTGATGATATAATTTTGTTTGTAACAGCTTTTTAGTTTAGAGAGTGCCTTCTTACTTTTAAAATTACATTACAAACTCCCAACACCTTATTAAATCAGAATTACTAGCTTCATTTTACAGATGAGGGAAATGAGATTCAGAAACAATACGTTAACGACTCACACCCATACAGCTGGATCAAGGCCACATCTAAATACGGTCTTTTTACATTACTGGTACGAAAATAAATTTTAAGAGGGTATGGAAATGCAAGCTATCATTTCGCAGTGTTGCAGCTGGAATTAATGGTGGTGGTAGTAGTAGAGTGGCGTTAGAGATTTTCTAAACTGATGTATACTCTGCCAGAATGTATACTCACTCTGGTGAGACTGATATTCTGGTGCAGGCAAACTTGAAGGGGCTTGGGGAAATGTTGCAGTTCTGAACATTTTTGCAGCTATCAGAAGACTGAGGTTGATAAAGTTTTCTGTCATGTCATTTTGGTGCAACATCACATGGTGCTGTTTCTTAATTTCAAAATGAGATGGGGATTAGGTGCTTATCTCTATCAGAAACCTGAAATGAATCTTATATGAGGTAAAGGACCTTATCTAGACAGGTGCCTGAATAATTTAATGATTTTTCTGAACTAATGGTACCCAGAGGCATGTATGTTGAATAAATTATGTGAGACAAGCTATCCTTATTCCCATGTTGGTAACAAATTTCTCTCTCTACCATCTTCCATAGCTGTCATCATTCTGGAGAAGTGACTCAGTCTCACCTGAAGGGAAATGGAACTGAGGGGTTGGTATGGCTGATGACATGTGATTTATGACTAAGAATTCCCAGAAATGGAGGGCTGATCTTTTTGCCTGCGGCAAGTTACAGTGTGGCAGCTTTTCCTGAGACTCCCTGATTTAGTGCCAATTTCCTTAATCCAAGGCCAGTGAGTACCTAGAGGAAGTAATGTTGATGGAAAGAAAGAAAATGGCCTGTTTGGCAGCTCTGCTCATGCCCAACATAAAACATTGCTGATTTATGGTGAGAGCGGAGTGCCTGCATTAAAATTACGTGGAGATCTTGTTAAAATGAAGATTCTAATTCCAAATCTCCCCAAAATTGTTGTGCTCAATCAGAAATAGATCTTTGGACTCTGCATTTTAATACTCCCCAAAGTGATTTTTATGTCTGTTGAAAGCTCTGGGGCCATTACACCATGAAGTTCTCAGACACTGTTGCCTGTTGTCCCAGTGTCAACCTAGATTCCTATGACTCCTTGTATTGAAATTTAGAATTAAGATTTAGCCATCTGTTAAGCTCTATCAATTCTGTTGCAAAATGAGAACCTAGAACACTCCTCAAAATCTGGTGGCTGAGGCAATAGAGAAATATTCCTCCTAGAATTTCAGTCTACCTAAGGTTCAGCTAAATAAACTTAGTTAAAAAGAAGAAAGCAAAACAGAACTGCAGTGCAACAAAAATAAGTTTTTACATTGGTATATAGGTACTGGTTATGTATAGTCAAGAAATGCCATGTGCTTCTTATGGAAAGTCATCTGATTGATGTTTTTTATTTGTTACAGAAAAACATCGCAGGAGACCAAAGATATAGTGAAAGGACACTGACTGGATTTAGTGTCAGAAGATTAAGCCATGATTCCACTGCTAATTATTCAGGTAACTTTGGGTAAATCACTTAACTTCTCTGATGTCAGTATTTTCATTGCTAAATGAGATTAATGCTTGCTTATGCCAATGTAATAGAGCTATTTTAAGTTTCAAATGGTATACTCAGTATGAAAGGGCACAGTTATAAACAAATTTTATACAAATACAATTATTTCATGATAGTCACAATGGAATCTTCTTTAATAGCCTTAGATAATTAGAGAATTGCTTCCATGTGAGCCATATTTCTGGTGTCAGGGAAGGATAAAGACAGACGTGTAAATCTTAAGAGAAAATTACTCTAACAAACATTTATCAACATGGTAGAGTGAAGTAACCCTGGAAAAACTATCTGTAATTTTATCTTGAGGCCAGTATGATGTGTAGTATTATAGTTATTCTTAATTTTTTAACACATGATAAAATATTGTGCAGTCACTTAAAATGCATTTTCTAAGAGGGTTTATAGGCATGATGATATTGATAAATGAGAAAAAGCATTTAACTTGTATATATTATTATGCCAATATTATAAAACATATAAATTCAAGAAATGCTGAGCACTTGTATAAAATGTGAAATGTTCTCATGTTCTTTGCTCATAAACATAACAGCTGAATGAAAAATATTCCACTATATATTAATAACACAATTTTTTTGACCCATCTCTTCCTAATGGTTATTTTGGTTGTTGACATTGTTTTTGCTGCTATTGTAGTATGAGGTCTCCGCAAAACAAAAACAAAAACAAAAACAAACCCTCAGTGATCAGAGAATCCTCTCTGGGTCCTTTGAGCCTATAATCTCACATTAAGCAATGCTGTAAAAATTGTGTGTGTGTGTGAAAAAAAATTATGTGTACATATACACATTACTTATTGGCCTATAGATGTGTGTATGTATACATATGTATGTGTGTATAAATTTGGATTATAAAATTATAGCTTTGTAAGGGCTATGCATCTCTGTAAACAATCTAAAGTGATGGGAAGTAAAACATTATAAAGGTAAGTCACCAAATAGAGATGCTTCTTAGAATCTAAGGAACATGGGTGGAAGGGTCCTAAAAGCATATGGATAAAAAAGCAACTAATTTTAACAGAAAATCCAACTGCTAGAACCTAGAGCACAGCTTCTGGTTAACACTTGTCAAATCAATGCTCTACTGAATTGAATAGATAAAAACTTTGGCCAAACATTTTCAAGATGGGGCAGTTTCATAGGATGTTGTCTGCCTTCAAACACCTTGCAGAACATAGCTTTATTTTTTTCTTGTTTGTCACCTATTAGCTGAGAGTTTTCTTAGACTAGTCCTGTCATCAACAGGGTTATACTTTCTTTGCTGGCCTAAGGAAAAGTAACGGAATAGTTGTATGCCTTTTCTTTTTCCTTGTGGGAAAAGGAGAGAACTATTTAGTTCCTAAATAATTTTGAAGGCAAATTATGTTCTCTAACAGGAAAGTTAAGTAATCTTATCATAGTTTTAAAGTTCAAGTTTAATACATGGTTCTACAAATGAAAACAAATTATTCAGTGAACTTTCTTATATATAAATATTTACCTACATCTTTGATAAGATCCTCTAGTAGATTCTAGGAGGTAAAAACTTTAGGTCAAAGGATATGATCATTTTAAAGTTCCCTGAACATGTTGCCCAGCTATTTCCTGAAAGATTAAACTAATTTATATTCCCATGAAAATGGATAAAGTGCTTACTTTGCCTTGCCTGCAATAGAGACTGTCAATTAATAAAGAGGAATCAAAGAAATAGTTTCCTTGTTTTCTTCAAACATTCTTTTATCATAAGGACAATTTTGTCAGATTTTCTTTTACTATTATGTATAACATTAGCTTCTGCTTTCACTGGGTGCCCTTCATCAAGTTGAAAAAATTTCCTTCTATTTGTAATTTGATGAGAGTTTTTTTTTTTTATCATGAATGAATTTAATTTTCTCAGGTGCTATCTCTCCATTTATTTAAGTGATAATCTTCTCATATTTATTGTTTTTATTATAAGTTCCATTGATTGAATATCTGATGTTTACCCAATCTTGCATTTATGAAATTAAACCCTATAAATGGTATGGTGTATTATCATTTTGTATACTGCTAGGTTCAAGTTGCTAATATATTAACAAGAAAATATATTTCTGAAAAATATGGTCTTTCAGAATATTTTCTTGTAATATTTTAGTCTGGTTTTTATAATAATGTGATGCTGTCTTCATAAAATGACTTGGCAAGTCTCTCTTCCTATTTTATGTAAAAGTTTATGTAGAAGTGGCTTTATATTTTTTAACTTATATTCGATAGAATTCACTTGTGAAGCTGTCCAGGACTAGTTTTATGTGGATGAAGGTTGTAAATTAGAAGCTCATTTTTCCTAATAGACATAGGACTATTTAGGTTTTCTATTTCTTTTTGTGTACATTTTGATCATTGGTGTCAATATCTTGACCTCGTGATCCACCCACCTTGGCCTCCCAAAGTGCTGGGATTACAGGCTTGAGTCACTGCGCCCGGCCTGGTTTTTTCTAAGATTGGCAAATGCACATAAAGCTGCTCTGAACACTTGTGTGTAGATTTTGGTTTCATTATAACTCTTCAAATCAATTAGGTATGTGTCTAAAAATGTGACTGCTGGATCATAAGACTAAGTTCAGCTTTGTAAGAATCTCACATACTGTCTTCCAAAGCAGTCATATCATTTTGCATTATCACTAGCAGCAAATAAAAATTTTTGTTTCTCTGCATTTGCACTAGCAATTGATATTGTTAATAAATGCTTTTTCTTTTTGTTTTGTTTTACCCATTCTAATAGACGTGTAGTAGTACCCCCATATTGTTTTGATTTAACTTCCTAATGGTGATTGTTATTGGGCATTTTATATGTTTACTTACCATCTGTATATCTTTTTTGAGATGTCTGTCCAGATCTTCTACCCATTTTTATTGGGTTATTTTGTTATTGTGGATTTTTAAGAAATCTTTCTACATTTTGGATGCAGGATTTCTATCAGATATGTGTCTTGCAAATATTTAATCTAAGTCTATGGCTTGTATTTTTATTTTCTTAACATTGTTTTAGCAGAGAAGTTTTTAATTTTAATAGAATCCAATTTTTTATTTCACAGGTTGTGCATTTAATGTTATATCTAAAATTTATATCTCATCACATATATTTTCTCTTATGTTTGCTTTCAGAAATTTTGTAGTCTAGCAATTTATATTTTAAACTAAGTTGCATTTCTGTGAATGGTATAAGGTCTGTCTAGTTTACCCTTTTTTTTTTCTTTTTTGCCAATCAGTTTTGAGCTTATGAGGTTGCTCAGGTTAGCCTTGAACTGATGACCTCGCCTTCGCAAGTGCCACGACCTCCGGCGGGAGCCACTTTGGACCCCTAGTTTACCCTTTTTTTTGCAGGTGAGTATTCAGCACAATTTGTTGAAATTCTATGCTTTCACTTTTGAATTGACTTTTTACCTTTCTCAGTTGATTGTATGTGCATGGGCTTATCGCTGACTTCTCTAATCTGTTCTTGATCTTATCCCTTCAGCTCTGTTCTTGAGTATTAACTATTCTAGGTCTTTAGCCTTTAAATATAAACTTGAGAATCAGTTTGCTGAAGAGCCTATTGAGATTTAATTGCAATTGCATTCAATCTATAGATCAACTTGAAAAGAACTGGCATCTTTATAATACTGGGTCCTCCAATCCATGAACATGGAACACCTCCATTTATTTAGGTATGTGATTTATTTCATCACAGATTTGTTGTTTTCCACAATTAGGTTTTATACATATTTTGTTAGATTTATACATATATATTTTGTTTTTTTTTTAGTATTATTGCAAAAGGTATTGTTTTTATAATTTTAAGTTCAGATTGTTCATTGCTAGTGTGTAGAAAAGCAATGGGCTTTTTGTATAGTAACTTGTAACCTGTCACATTTCTGTACTTGCTTCTTAGATCCAGGAGGAGTTTTCTACATAGACAATCACTTTATTTGCAAAAATAGTGTTCTTTCTTCTTCATCTATATACATTTTATTTTATTTTCTTGTCTTATCACACTAGATAGAACTTAGAAATAGTAAGAGAAGGCATCTTAACTTTGTTTCTGATCTTAGGTGAAAGTGTCTGATTTCTTACCATGAGAGTATAGATTTTTATCAAGTTGAGGATGTTCCTCCTTCACCTAGTATACTGTGACTTTTTTATGGTTGGCTTTTGCATGTTTTTAATCATGAAAGGGTGTTAGTTTTTATGAAATACTTTATGTATTTAGTCATGTGATTTTTCTGTCTTTAGCCTTTTGATGTGGTGGATTATGTTGATTTTCTTTTTTTAAAAATGTCTTTATTTTACTTTAGGTGCATACTGTATCTGGCATTTCTCTCCATGTTATCCCTCCCCACCATCCCCTCCCTCCCTACCCCCCATTTTCTCTCTTCTACCCCCCCAACTGTCCCCTGTGTGTGATGCTCCTCTCTCTGAGTCCACCTGTTCTTGTTGTTCAACACCAACCTTTGAGTGAGAACATAAGGTGCTTGGCTTTCTGTTCTTGGGTCAGTTTGCTGAGAATGATGGTTTCCAGATTCATCCAAGTCCTACAAAGGACACGAATTCATCGCTTTTTATGTCTGTGTAGTATTTCATCGTATATATGTACCACATTTTCTTTGTCCCTCTATCATTGATATGCATTTGGGTTGATTTCAGGTCTTTACTATTGTACACAGGACTGCAGTGAACATACATGTACATGTGTCTTTATAGTAGAATGATTTATAGTTCTTTGGGTATACACCCAATAGTGGGATTCCTGGGTCAAATGGAATTTCTATTTCTAGATCCTTGAGAAATCGCCACACTGTCTTCCACAATGGTTGAACTAATTTACACTCCCACCAACTGTGTAAGAGTGTTCCTATTTCTCCACATCCTCTCCAGCATCTGTTGTCTCCTGATTTCTTAATGATTGCCATTCTTACTGGCATGAGATGATATCTCAGTGTGGTTTTGATTTGCACTTCTCTAATGACCAGTGATGATGAGCATTTTTTCATATGTTTGTTGGCCTTATATATGTCCTCTTTTGAAAAGTGTCTGTTCATATCCTTTGCCCACTTTTGAATGGGGTTGTTTGTTTTTTTTCTTGTATATCCATTTTAGTTCTTTGCAGATTCTGGATATTAGCCCTTTGTCAGATGGGTAGATTGCAAAAATTTTTTCCCATTCTATTGGTTGCTGATTTAGTCTAATGATGGTTTCTTTTGCTGTACAGAAGCTCTGGAGTTTAATTAGATTCCATTTGTCTATCCTGGCTTTTATTGCTATTACTTTTGGTGTTTTAGTCATGAAGTCCTTACCTATGCCTATGTATTATGTTGATTTTCAAATGCTGAATCAGACTTGGATATCTAAAATAAATTCCACTTGGTCATAGTATATATATTACTTTTTATACATTGTTGGACTTAATTTATTAATAATTTGTTGAGATTTTTGCATTTATATTTATGTGAAGTATTGGCCGATAGTTGTTTCTTTTTTCCTTGTAATATATTTACCTAATTTTGTTACTAGAGTCACACTGTCCTCCTAGAATGAGTTGAGGTGTTTGTTCTGCTTCTATATTCTACAAAGATTGTAGAGAATTATTGTAATTCATTCCTTGGCATTTGGTGGAATTCATCATGAGACCATTTGGGCCTGTTATTTCTTTTATTGTAGGCTATCAATTATTAATTAAATTTATTGATAGCTATAGGCCTATTCATATTATTTGTTTTTTCTTATAAGAGTTTTAGTAGATTACGTTTTCATGCAATTGGTCAATTTTATCTAAGTTTTCAAATTTGTAGACAAATAATTGTCATAGTATTCCATGATTATCCTCTTAATTTTCATAAAATAAATAATAACTTTTCTTTTATTTCTGATATTGGCAATTCAAATCTTCTCATTTTATTACTTTCTCACATATCAATTTTATTGATCTTTCCAAAGAAATAGATTTTAGTTTACCTTTTTCTATTTTATTTTTGTTTTTAATTTCATTGATTTCTGCTCTATTTTCCATTGCTTTTTTTTCCTTTGGCTTGGTTTAGGCTCACGTTACTCTTTTTTTCTCTAGTTTCCTAAGGTAGAAGATTAAGTCATTGATTTAAGATATTTCTCTTTTTTTCTAACATATGCATGTAATTGTGAATTTTCTTCTAATTGCTTTTGTTGCAGCTCACAAATATTGATGTTTTATTTTCATTTAGTTAAAACATGTTTAAATTTTTTTGAGGCTTCTTTTTTGATCATGTGCTATTTAGAATTATGCTATTTAATCACCAGATACTTTGATATTTTTCACCCTAATTTACATTACTGATTTCTTGTTTATTTTGTGCTTCAAAAGCATACTTAGTATAATTTTTATTCCTTTAAATTTGTTAAGGTGTGTTTTATGATCTAGAATGTGGTCTTTCTTAGTGAATATTCCATGGGGGCTTGAGAAGAAAGTATTTTATCATATTGAATAGAGTTTTCTGTGAATGTCAATTAGATCACTGTGATTGATGGTGTTTTAACGTCATCTATATCCTTTCTGGATTTCAATCTGTTGGAGCTGTCAATTATTAAGAGTGGTATTGAAGTCTCCCACTATAATAGTGAACATGTCTGTTTTTCTTTGCCATTCTATCAAATATACTTTACATACATTTTTACTTTTTTATAGAGATGGGGTTTCACCTTATTGGTCAGCCTGGTCTTGAACTCCCGACCTCAGGTGATCTGTCCTCCTTGGCCTCCAAAGTGATTGGATTACAGGCATGAGCCACCATGCCTGGCCTGCTTTACATATTTTTATGTTGTGTTGTTAGGTACATGAACATTAAGGATTGATTTCTCTTCTTAGAAAGCTGACCCTTTAGACCTGGTGCAGTGGCTCATGCCTTTAATTCCAGCACTTTGGGAGCCTGAGGCAGGCAGATCATGAGGTCAAGAGATCAAGACAATCCCAGCCAACATGGTGAAACCCCATCTCTACTAAAAATACAAAAATTAGCTGTGGTGGTACATTCCTGTAATCCCAGCTACTCTGGAGGGTGAAGCAGGAGAATCACTTGAACCCAAGAGGTGGAGGTTGTAGTTAGTTGAGATTGTGCCACTGGACTCCTGCCTGGTGACAAAATGAGACTTTGTCTCAACAACAACAAAAAAAAGTTGACCCTTTTATCATTGTGTATTACTCCTCTTTATCTTTCAAAATTGCCCTTCTTCTGAAGTATGCTTTGTTTGAAATTAGCATACCTACTCTAGCTTTCTTGTGGTTAGAGTTAGCATGGTATATCTTTACATTTAATCTATCTGAGATTTTACATTTTAAAGTGGGTTCTTGATAGACAACACATAATTGCATCTTATTTGTTTTTATTCATTCTGACATTGTCTTATTTAGTGTATTTAGAGCATTCACATTTAAAGTGATTGTTTATACAGTTGGATTGAAATTTAATGTGTTTAAACTGCTATTTGTTGCATTTTCTCTGTTTTTTCTCTTCTTGTAAAAAATTATTCTCTCATTAATCATTTTGCATAATTACATTTTTTTGCCTCTTAGCACATGTATTACATGTAAAATTTTAAATTTAATTTATTAGTACTTATTCTAATTTATTAGTGATTACCCTAGTATTTGCATTATTCAATTCAAATTCATCAAAGCCCATTTTCAAATAATACTGTGCCATTTCACATGTAGTACCGATATCTTGTAATAGAGAATTCCCAGTTCCTCCATCCCATTTCTTATGACAAATTTTTCATTTATTTTACTAATGTATATGCTATAATTATTCAATACTTGTAACTATTAATAATTTAAAGTTATGTTTTGGATTAAGAATAAGAAAAATAAAATATTTTACATGTATTTATTCTTTTATGAGATTCTTTCTTTTATAAATGATTGGAAATATCTTTTTCAAAGCCATCTGTGTTTTAATTTGTAAAATGTTTTAAAATTACAAATTTTTTTTAAATTACATATTGAACTATTTAGATTTTTCTCTTTTTCTTTGTGTTTGTGTTGGTAAATTGTGTTTCACAATGATTTTGTTCATTTTATTTGATTTACAAACATACTGATCAAAAATTATTGTTAGTGTTCTCTTTCAGAGGTATATAAAAGATAACATATGAAAGATATAATACTGTAATAAATGTAATTTATAAAAATATTCTGTAATTTATATTTCATAATATATATAATGTCCACTTTTATTCCTAATATGGTAATTTGTACTTTTTTCTTTTCTTGGTCAATTTTTTTAAAAGTCTTTACTAATTCTTTTCTTGATCAATTTTTTTAAAAAGGCTTATCCACTTTACTAATTATTTTTCAGAAACCAATTCTTGCCTTTTTAATATTCTCTCTTGTACTTTGGGTTTTTATTTATTCAGTTCTAATTTCTTTTTCTTCTTAGTTCTTTGTGTTTACTTTGATGGTATTTTCATAATGTTTTAAGATAAAACATTAAATCATTAAATTATTTCATTTCTGGTAGATGATTGCAAATCGCTTTTTTAAATGTCAGATTTAGTGGTGTATGTCAAGTTTTAATATGCTTTTGTGCATGTGTGTATGTGTGTGTGACTCTGTGTGTGAGACACGGTCTTGCTCTGTCACCCAGGCTGGAGTGCAGTGGCACAATCGCAGCCTTGAACTACTGGGCTCAAGTGATCCTCCTGCCTCAGCCTCTTACATATCTGGGAATGCAGCTACACACCACCATGACTGGCTTATTTCTCAAAATTCTGTGGCGAGACAGGGACTCTTTATGTGGTCCAGACTGGTTCAAACTCCTGGACTCAAGTGATCCTCCTACCTGTGCCTTCCAAAGTGCTGGAATTAGGGGCATGAGCCTGACCTCCATATTTTTCTTTAGACATCATTCAAAATGTTTTGTCATTTGCATTACAATTTATTCATTGGTTCATGAATTATTTTAGGAGTTTATTCGTTAACATTCAAACATTTAAATTTTTACTTTTATTTTTCATTTTTGAGGTAGAGTCTTGCTCTTTTGCCCAGGCTGGAGTGCAATGGCGTGATCGCGACTCACAGCAACCTCCATCTCCCAGGTACAAGCAATTCTCAAGCCTCAATCTGGGACTACGGGTGCCTGCTACCATGCCAGGCTAATTTTGTATTTTTAGTAGAGTTGGGGTTTTGCTCTGTTGGTCTCTGATGGTCTCAAACTCTTGACCTCAAGGGATCTGCCCACCTCAGCCTCCCAAAGTGCTGAAATTAGAGGCATGAGACACGATGCCTGGTCATTATTTTTGTAGAAATACCGTGTAGCATATTTTTCTGGTGAATACACTCTGTATTATTTTTAAACTTTGTATCATTAAGACCAGATTTATTAATTGTGTAGTTCAAACCTATTATATTTGTGCTGACTTTTGTCTGCTTGTCCTATGAGTTACTGAACGTTGTAAATCTCTCATTATGACTGCAGTTGTGCCACATTATACATGTTTATATAATGAAACTATGTTATTAGGTGAAGACAGATCTGCAATTGTTACAATTTTTATTTCTTATTATTCATAATAATGCTTTTCACTTTAAAGCTTACTTTGATATTATTAGCTATCCTAAGTGAATTTTGGTTAATATTTGCATAGTATATCCCTTTTTCCATTCTTTTATTTTTAACCTCTCTACATATTTGTTTAAGGTATGTCTCATAAATTAAATGTACATTTTTATTTTTACCAAATCTGAAACATGTCAGTTTACAATTTATCACTGACTTTTCTAAATTTAAATCTACCATATTACTATCAGTTTTTTTGTTTATCTCACTTGTTCTTTTTTTATCTTTTGTTGCCTTCTTTTTAATTAATCCTTTTTCAACTATTATTCCATTTCATCATCTCTTCGCTTATTAGCAAGAAATTATTTTTCTCTTATTTTAGTGCTTACTCTAAGAATTACAACATAAACCTTAAATTATTAGCATGTACTCTTAATTAGTATTTTGTTCATTTATTAGGAAATGTGAGCACTTGAGGACTCTTTAATTTACCCCACTCAGGCTTTTCTGTATTATTGTATTTTAATTATGCATGCATTTTAAACCCCATGTTATATTACCAGTGTCATTTTATTCTATCAGTATTCATTCTGTTTTCTTATACATTTACTCTTTCCAGTGATTTTATTTCTACTTAAATTCTTGCCTTGATTGATTTTCTTCTTGCATTTCTGTCTAAGATCATTTTCTTTCTGTCCAAAAGATATTCTTTAGCATATCTGTTAGTACATCTCTGCTGCCACTACATTTTCTCATTATTTTTCTGAAAGTTACTTTATGTTCATTAACAAAATATTTTCAATTGGCATATAGGTTTTGTTTGTGAATTTTATTTTTCAATACTTAACATTAGCATTTTGTTATATTCTGTATTTCATCATCTCCTTTGAAGATACACAGAGCTTTTTAAATCTGTGAATTGATTTCTTTAGTCAGTTCTGAAAAATTCTTTTTTTCTTCTGTATGCATTTCACCTGTTGGGTGATTTCTACTGTTTATCCCCCATTTGGTCCTGATATCTTATTTGGAAAGAACTAGTCATTTTGGGTTGAATGCTCATCTCTGTATTTTTTTTAAGCTCAAAGTTAGAATACAGGTAGAACATCTCAATTCTACAAGGACATGTGCTAACGTGAGGCTAAATTTTAATCCTTGTAACAACTAGTCTATATCTAGTTTACCATTACTCCTCATTAAATTATGAGAGATATGTAATTGATTAGTTACACTTTTTTCATTGGTTTCCTGGAAGTTTCATGTTAAGTTTAACATTTAAGTACAACAATTATATTGGTCTTGATCTTGTTTCTTAGTTTTATAACAAATTTTATTTTAGTTGATTGTCTTATTGTACCTAGATCTATTATTATAAAGATTCTCTAGTTCTTTAGAAAGTTCATCCACTCATGATTTGTTATCACTTGCCTACATTATTTGAGGCATCAAATTGGTCTCTAAGTAGGCCTATAAGGATGAATTTTATATTTCCTTACTTAACAGGTCTTGCAATCAAATAACTCACATAGGAGAGAGTAGGAAAACTGTAACAGGTGCATAAACCACATGCTGTAGGGATGCAGACAAAGGAATAATACAGTTTTCCTAGAATAATTAGAGAGAACATGGTGGGCTAGCATTACAGCAAACACTTTGCCAGGAGAAGGATGCAACATGGACAAAGATACAAGAAGAGAAAAATAGAGTAGTTCGAGAGAAGAGCCTGATAAAGGAAAGGATGACTAATTGTAGGATATTGTTGTAGGGCTGAGCCAGGGCTGGGTAAAGCTTACTTAAAAACTAGTTTCTGAGATTCTAAAGTCAGTGATTCTGTTGCTAGTAATATTATCAAGTGTTATTCTTCAGTGATTTAAAAATATGTGCTGGTTCTTTAATTACCTCCCAAGAGATGTATTTACTAACTAAAAACAAGAAACAATTGCTCCCTCCAGGGCTATGAGTATCTACGGAAAGAGAAACACACCTGCTTTTTTGGTCACCAATACTAATATTTTACTTTCTTGCATCTTGAATGGTAAGCTGAAGCCAGGAGTTGGAACGAAATACAGGCTGCTCTAGGGTGATGATTCAGGATGACTGTTAGACTTGCAAAACTGAATGTGGGTGGTTTTGTTGTGTAATCTTTTACCTTAATCTTTCTGCCTTTAATGAAGTGCTTTGACTGTCTCTTTTTGTATGTACCTGTTAGAAGCAGGACATGTATAGAGTTTCTCAGTGGAACCTCATCAAATGTAAAGTCATGGTTGAAAAATGGTTTCCCTTAGGTTAAAAAAGTCCCCTTCAGTTACAGAAAAGAAAGGAAAAAAATAAGAAAAATATATATGAATAATTGAAGCCGGACTTAGCTGTTGATATTACTTTATCTTGGGATACAAAGACCACATAATTAAATACTTTGATCAAATTTACCCCAGTTTAAGTGAATTTCAGATCTGAGATTTAATATGTAGAAAGTTAGTGTACACATGCAATGTGGAAGAGAAAATTTGGCTATCAACAGCGAAAAAGTTATCTAGTAAACAGTAATCAAATCACCAATTGAATATTTTATCATCTTGAAAAATAAAAAAGTAAATATTTGTCTAAGTAGCATGCTACTACATTAACTCTTCTCAATATTTCAGTCAGTATTTCTTCAGCAAACACTTATTAATTGTCTACTATATGCCAGGTTATCTGCTAGCCTCCAGAGACAGTGATGAGCAAAATGCAGTCACCCCTTTTAATATTTTGAAGACTAGAGTCTAGTGAGATTCATCAGGCATTTATCAAATAATCATACTTACGAAAGAATAGTTCCAAATTGAGAAACCTGCTCTGAAAGAAAGAAGCACAATTCTATGAGAGCCAAAAATAAAGGGATTGTAAACACTTCCATTCTTTTTTGACCTCAGAAGTGGGTGACATACAGAATGTTGCTACCTTGAGCCACTTGGTGCTGTGGAGAGAACAGGAGTCTTAGAATTAGATTCTTGTTGTCAAGATGATTAGAGCTTTTCCATGATGTTCTGCAAGGTGATGGATTGCTAAGAAGTTCCCGAAGCTAGGTTTGTCCTATTCCAACCTGGACTAGCACCTTTACTAGTGCTGCCGGACAGATAGTTTTAAACTCAGCTCGTAGAATGCCTCAGACCTTCCCTACACCATCTGAAGTTTCTTCTTTACACTGTTGCATTTCTCTCCTTCATATTCGATTAAAATCGAGTTCTAACTCCTGGCAAGCAGGTTTCCATAATCTTACCAGACTCCAACCAGTCTTACCAGATTTGCTTTGCATCCCTCTTCTCCACACTCCTGTACCCCAAGTTACAGACTCAGTATTTTCTAGCAGAAATATTTACTTCCCTGAAACATGCATGTGCTATTTCCTTTTATTGGGAAGCATTTCTTTTCTTCTTTGCCTGGAAAGTCCCAATCCTGACTGCCTCACTGACGCTTTCTCCTAATCTCTAAGAGTTAGTTACTTCTTTCTTGGTATTTCCTCAGCAATTTGGAACAGAATCAATCACTACTCTCATCATATTGTGCTGTAACCATTTGCTTTTACATTATTTTATAAATTAGAACGTCATCTTTCAGAGGATGAGGACTAGGTTTGATATACTTCTATAATCTTATTTTGCTTCTTCTCAGGAGGGTATCTAATACTGTGCTTTGCATATGTTAGTATGTAATGGTTTAAGGAAAGAAGAGGCCTACAGGCCCTTGGGGTCATGCCTTTTTTATTTCTAACTAAATAATGAGCCTTGGAGCCTAGCATGGTGGCATACACCTGTAATCCTGGTTACTCAGTAGGCTGAGGCAGGAGGGATGCTTGAGTTTAAGAGTTTGAGTTTACAGTAAGCCATGATTATGCCATTTCATTCCGGCCTGGGCCACAGAGAATGAGACCCAGTCTCAAATAATTTATTAAATTAAATTAAAACAAACAAATAAATAAATAATGACCTCTGGTATATTTTTTAAAAATGTATGAATGAAATACAGAACTCAGGAGGTACTTAAAAATAAAATTTTGCAGACCATATTAGAGAGTACTTTGATACTTAGGGGAAATAGTCCCTAGCTCATATGGTAGCTATGCATTAATTATAAAATACTTCAGTGTGTTTGCCAGCTACAGTAAAAGTTACAACTTTGGAATGTTGTGCCTGTGTGCACTTCTCAACCTGAATGACTATAGGCATCTTTTGGAAAGTTAATATGCTCTCTATTATTAAAAAGCACTAGGGACATGGATGAACCTGGAGACCATCATTCTCAGCAAACTGACACAAGAACAGAAAATGAAAATACCGCATGTTCTCACTCATAGGTGGGTGTTGAACAATGAGAACACATAGACAGAGGGAGGGGAGCACTACACACTGGGGTCTGTTGGGGGGAATAGGGGAGGGACAGTAGGGGGTAGGGAGTTGGGGAAAGATAGCATGGGGAGAAATGCCAGATATAGGTGAAGGAGAGGAAGGCAGCAAATCACACTGCTACATGTGTACCTATGCAACTATTTTGCATGTTCTTCTCATGTACCCCAAAACCTAAAATGCAATAAAAAAATAAAAAGCACTGGCCTGTGCAGTGGCTCATGCCTGTAATCCCAGCACTTTGGGAGGCTGAGGCAGGCAGATCATGAGGTCAGGATATTGAGACCATCCTCATCCTGTCCAACATGGTGAAACCCTGCCTCTACTAAAAATACAAAAATTAGCTGGGCATAGTGGTGCATGCCTGCAGTCCCAGCTACTCGGTAGGCTGAGGCAGGAGAATCACTTGAACCTGGGAGGCAGAAGTTGCAGTGAGCCAAGATCATGCCACTGCACTCCAGCCTGATAACAGAGCGAGACTCCATCTAACACACACACACACACACACACACACACACACACACACACACACATACACAAAACAACAACAACAAAAAACCCACCATCATATTTCTGCTTTACGAGGAAAAATAAACTTACAAGTTGGCCTGAAAATGAACACCATTTTCATTATCATGTATCATGATTGACAACAATTGGCTACTGAATACCTAGAACATGTAGGCAGTGAGGTGAAACTTAAGGAAGACAAAACAAAATAATTTATTCCTTTTTCAACTGAACTTCTGGCATGGATTATCTTTTCTTCTCTTACGGTTTATCCCTACCTGTTTTCAATTGTTGAACTATTTCACTCATTCTGCTTTGCTCAAGCAGAATTGCCGAGGCATTAATGTTACCATTAGACCTAATTTTACCTAATTAGACCCTTGGTTTGTGCACAACAAGAGCAATGGAGATGGGCAAGAGGAGAAAGTCTAAGTTGACTACCAAGTTAATGGATTAGGTAGATGAGAAGTGTACATTTATGCTAATTACTAAAATAAATGTGGCTTGATAATGTTTTAAACCCATAATCTTTTTTTTTCTGTATGTTTTCATATCTGCTTAACCAAAGCAGTGGTTGGCAATAACATGAACTGGCTGATTTACTATCTAAGGTTAGATTCCCTACCATCAGACCCAGAAAAAAATTCATAATGTACAAGTGATTTATTAACAAAATTCTCCAAGAAACTTTAATCATGCATTATTGCTTAAAACAGAGAAGTTTTCAAAATACAATTAGAAAATTATTTGCTGGTGTTTCTCTGGAGTTTGGTTATAAATATTTAAGGCTAACTTAAAGAATTTAGACAGAAAAAATATATTTGAAAGTTAAGAGTTGGCTTCCTCCAGAACATAAAATCTTTCCACACTTGGAAAGAAAGAGTTATGATACAGAGATGAGAAGATAGGTATTGGTAGATACTGGAGAAAAGAGTTTTGCTTCTTGCTTTAAAAACAGAGCCTTGAGAAGGTAGCAAGACCTTAATATGGACATATTGCAAATGAGTCTAGGCAGAAAGAGCCCGAAAAAGCATCAGAGAGACTCCCATACTTCTAAGCCTGAGATAGAGAGAGCTGCAGGTCTTGGATGGCCATGTCAATGAGAGAAAGAAGCCTTTCAGAAATGATACCAGTGGATTAATGACTACGAGCTGATGGGATTATGGAATCCTTAGTGTATGTCTGAGTGGACAGATGGCTGATGGCTCTGAAGCACCTTACCAGTACTTAAAAGAGGAAGAAAGCCTGAATTGACCTAGACTGTTTATATTTTTTATCATATTGATGAAAAAAACATGAAATAGAAATTAAGTCAATATTTAATAAAAGTAAAGAAAGGTAAATTTCTTGCACATTTAAGTTTGTAGACTGAAGTTCGTATATGTTACAAAAGGAAAAAAGGAGTAGGTGTGCTGGGGGTGGAAAGCATTGTGAACTCAGGATGAATGAACAATGACGAGTTTGAATTATCTATGGGAAAGTCAAGTGCTACATGCAGTGTTTCTAGAATACAAAGATTTGTAAGACATGATCACTACCTTTTAGAAGTTTACAGATGACCTATAAGGATGTGTTCTTTAAAAGATCAGTAATAATCCCAGGGGTGATTTGCTAACTCTAACAGTTGCAGAAGTAATTCAGATGAGGGAATGATCTTGGAGGTTTTTGTAGTGAGGAAAGACCCCACATATAAATGAGACCTGAACTTAGCCTTGAGAGAAATATAACACTTAAGCAAATAAAATGGATCAACAGTGGTGTGGTAACAAAACTATTCATGGTATGTTTGAGACATAGTGAAGCCTCGTTGTATCAGGGCAGATGGTTCTTTTGTGTTAGAACATAGATAAGGCACATTGGAGTGCTCTACCTGGTTCAGGGAAGAGGATGTATGGAATAGTCAGCTAAGGAGTTGAACTTTAGTCTGAAATTAAAAGGTAACCATCAGAGGTGTATAAATGGGGGGACATTCCATGAAACAGGGTACTTCAAAAAAAATAATTCCCTGCAGTATGTATTTTGCTTCTAGCAAATCAGGTACAGTTATGTAAGATTATCCTAAAAACAGTTATTCCAAAGAGAGAGACTATCCCACTAAAGGCAGAAAAACTAAAATTACAAACTAAAGGTAAAGTATAGTCGGCTGCTGCATTTGTTACCTTGTCTTTATATTAGAGATGTCTTATGTGGACTTGATTTTCAAATATTAGAGACAATCACTCGTATTATCTGAAAGACAATACTGACACGTGAATGAACCAGTAACCTGTGTTTACTATTAGTTTAGTTTGCTCGCTGAGCTTGAGGATTGTGTGAGCTCCAGGTCTGTTCCTCGAAAGTGACTTACCTAGATGCTCCTGTGCCCCACGGCAGCATATCGTTAAAAGTGTACTCTTTCACAAACATAACCAGATTTGTTTCTACTCAAAATCCTCCAATAATTTTCTATCAGTCAGGTTAAATGAAATTTACACTGCTCACCTTGGGTTACTTGACTCTACATGATCTAGTCTGTTCTCTGCCACTGTCCCTGATTTTATGTCCCAGGACTCTTTGACCTCACAAAACTGTAGTTACACTGGACTTCTTCCTATTTCTTTAACATTACAAGTATATTCCCTCCCAGAGTCTTTGCTTTCACTGTTATCTTTTCTTAAGATCTTTCTATAGCTTATCCTTTCCACTTACTCAGGTGTCTGCTCAATTGTTTTTCCCAGCAAGGAATTCCTGTACGTCATATCTAATCATAGATATCCTGAATTTCATATCTAATCATAGGCTCCATCTTCTACTCTACCAGTCATTTTTATGTTTTTTTTTTTTTTTTGCCTTGCTTCAGTTTTCCTTATTGTGCTAATCAGTAACTGACACTGTATTAAATCCTTATTTGTGTGCTTATTATTTATCTCCATTACTAGAATATAAACTGTGAGGTAAGGGTCTTTACCTAACCCCTCTGTAATTACTGGCCTAGAAGAGGCTCTGACACACAGAAGGTGCTTGATAAATATTTGTTGTATAAATGAGTAAAGAACATTATTATTATTATCATTATTAATAACCAGCATTTATTGAGACTTTATCATTTGCCATGACTGGGTTATTAAAGGTTGTACTTGCTTATTTCATTTATTTCTCACAGGAACTTACCTACCTACTGAGTCATAGACAGGTGAGGCAACTTGAGCAAAGTCACTCAGCTAAACTATCGATGAGTCAAAATTTAAACCTGGAACTTTTGGACTCCAATGATCTTGCTATACCAAAAAAATTTATTAATCCTGAATATATATATATATATATATACACACACACATACACACACACACACACACCATAGAGTATATATGAAAGCATTAGTGCAATGTCTGTAAATTAGTAAATGAAGGTACCTTTCTTAAATACAGATCTCTTTGTTAATATTAATTTAAAATTTTGGGAAATGCAGTCAATAGGCTTGTGTGGCTCCTTCATCTCTCCTGTCCTGTTTCCTTCCACTCTCTTACTATTTTTTCTTGGAGAACTTTGTTAAGAAATCACCTGTACATTATGAATTTTTTTCTGGGTCCAATGGTAAGGAATCTAACCATGGTAAACCAGCCAATTCATGTTATTGCCAATGAGAATACTATGGCCACACCTTCATCGCCTCTTCATTGGCATCCGTGCCTTTCTCTCCATTCATGTTCTTTCCAGACTTGCAAATGTGAGATTCATACTCACTGGAGACAAGTGTTAGGGGAGACTTACTGTAAAGAAGTAGCATTTGTAGGAAAATCACCTTGGGTGTGTATAGATCCTGGTTCTGTGCATCATAAAGCTCAAGCATAGATTTGACCTAACTCACTTCCTCCCCACATTCCTGGCAGATAGACAAAGGCAGGGAGGAAGGAGGAGTTGAGTCACTGAGGCTTAATCCACTTTTCTTGGCCCCTAGAGCTTGGTTTAATTGAAGGTGGTTTCAGTAGGATTAACTTTGCTCCAAGAAGTGTGCTTTTGGCTATATTGGAGCAGCATAACTACTTAATGTCTTTGAAGAATGTAGGTATTTTCTAACATCGATGGGACTACTTTTCCAAGTGGGTCCACAGAAGTCATCTTCCCCTGTATCTTCTCTGTCTCTGTGTTGAAAATCTAGAAACAACAGTGTACGAGTACAGTGGCACATGTTAATGGCCTCAGATGACCAAGGTAGGCACTCTTTCTAGAGACCTCAGTGGAATTCCTGAACACTAAGAGGTTTAGAGAAAAACAGACTTGCCTCTGTATTTTATAGGATCTGAACCGTGAAGCCAGGTTGCACTCTTTGCCTAATATTCTAGGGAACACATTTCATGGTCAGGATCCTCCTAGCGTGTTCTTGTGTGGCTGAAGCTAAACTGGAGCATGGTTTGTGCAAGAAAATTAAAGAAACATACAAGAATGTTATTACCATAGCGTGCCAGAAAGAGTACTGCACAGGGTGTGAAGAAGAGTCATGAGAAGTCACTGGGGTCAATCACTGACTGACTTTGTGACCTTAGGAAAATAACTCAAATTATCTGAGTTAACAGCGTCCCCATCTGTAAAGTGAGGCAGTCCCTATAAGTTTGCTGTTGTCAGCATTCTGCAACCTCATTCCTCTGTCATAATATCCAGTGTTCCTGTGGACAATGAATAGTTCCTGTATCAGCTAGCCACAACACAGAAAACTAGGACCCTCCCAAATTGGCATGTACCCCAAAGCAGTATAGCCTTCTTGCTTCTCCCACATGTCTTTGTGTAAAAACTGCAAGTTGCTCCAGGGGTAACTGAGCAATTGTCTAAATATTCTGAGGCATACCTAGGCCCACCAGCAAGTTTTAGATGCTTAGCTGAGTTGTAGAGTACCAAGAAACCTGAGTTTTTCTGAAATTCTGCAAACTGTTCTGAGGTAAAAATCCCCACAATAGGCACAGCGGCCTGTCTTTCCTGACTTTTGGTCATATGTAAGCTGCAAGTCGCCTGCATGTTCCTAGCTTAATGAAGCTGTCTGTTGACTTACCTGCTACGTTGCCATGTCATAATGGCTTTGCTTGTGATACTTGTTCTGCCAGTTAGTCCAAATGCTGCTTCTCCTCTGATATTTCTCTGGATTTCTCTAATCAAAAACATCTTTTCTTCCCCCCGAAGTTCTCCCAAGTAATTCATGCTGCAGTCTCACTTGGAAAGACTTTTATACCTGTTTGTTGATGCATCCCTACCTTCTCCCCAGACTCTAGACCATGCTCACCTAAAGGGCAAGGGCTAAACCTTACATCTGTCTTGCTCCGAAAAATAGTTCATGGAGAATGGTACCACTAAAAATTATGAAAGTCCAAGCTCAGTAGTATTGGCACATGTTTTACTCAATCATTTTAGGAGAGACAGTGTGATGTAAAGGGGAGGCAAAGCCTTCGGAGTCAAAAAAATTGCATTTCAATCTTGCTTCTGCCGTGTAATCACTGTGAGGCCTTAGGTAATTAGTTTCAAATATTTGAACTTCTACTTTTTCTTTTTCTTTTTTTAAAAATATATATTTTATTGCATTTTAGGTTTTGGGGTACATGTGAAGAACACACAGGATTGTCGCATAGGTACATACATAGCAATGTGGTTTGCTGCCTTCCTCCCCATTACTTATATCTGGCATTTCTCCCCATGTTATCCCTCCCCAACTTCCCACCTCCTCTGTCGCTCCTTTAGTTCCTCTCAACAGACCCCAGTGTGTGGTGCTCCCCTCCCTGTGTCCATGTGTTCTCATGGTTCAACACCTGCCTATGAGTGAACACATGCAGTGCTTGATTTTCTGTTCTTGTGTCAGTTTGCTGAGAATGATGGTTTCCAGATTCATCCATGTCCCTACAAAGGACACAAACTCATCATTTTTTATGGCTGCATAGTATTCCATGGTGTATATGCTTTTTCATCTGTGTGATAGTCAATTTCAGGTGTTGATTTGAATGGGCCCAGTTAGCTAGAAGAACAGTTCTGATTGTGTCTGTGAGGATATTTCTGGAAGAGATTAGTATTTGAATTAGTAGACTGAGTGAAGAAGATTATCTTCACCAATGTGGGTTGCATCCCTTGAGGGCCTGAATAGAGCAAAAAGGTGGAGCAGGGACATATTTGCCTCCTGTTTGAGCTGAAACCTCCATCTTATCGTGCTTTCAGACATCGGTATTTCCACTTCTCTACGAGGATGCACACAATCCATCACCAGCCTCTCACCTTGTTCTTGGGTCTTTGGACTCAGACTGAATTACGCTGCCTGCTTTCCAGGTCCTCCAGCCTGCAAACAGCAGATCATGTGACTCCTCATCCTTCAGCACCACATGACCCAATTCTCATTTTACATATATATCCTATTGGTTCTGTTTCTCTGGAGAAGCCTGACTGATAGAATCTATAATATGGCAATTCTATTACTTAACTCTACTATATGAAGATTAAAAAAAAACACAACTGGGCCAGGCACAGTGGTTCACACCTGTAATCCCAGCACTTTGGGAGGCTGAGGTGGGTGGATCATGAGGTCAAGAAATCAAGATCATCCTGGTCAACATCGTAAAACTCCGTCTCTACTAAAAATACAAAACATTAGCTGGGCATGGTGGCACATTCCTGTAATCCCAGCTACACAGGAGGCTGAGGCAAGAGGATTGCTTGAACCCAGGAGGCGGAGGTTGCCGTGAGCCAAGATCGTGCCATTGCACTCCAGCCTGGGTAACAAGAGGGAAACTCCGTCTCGAAAAACAAAAACAAAAAACAACCTTAATGGGGAACTGTTATGATTACGTTTATTATTATTATTCCAATTCCATGGAATTTACCTATCTGTACTATAGAAAGTGAAATGACGATGGATTGGAGGAAATATTCTAAACATACAACGCAGATTAATTCTTGCCCTGTGTAATGTAGGGAAGTGATAGAGAAAGATGTGCAACACCCATGGGTGGGCAATAAAGGGGATATTTACTTTGTTAAGTTTGACTTACATGAACAACACAGAAATACATAGATTTGTGGTAAATATAAAAATTGTTCATCATAATTCATGGGCAGTAGGTACACAAACATGTATTAATTACTTTTTATACTTTTCTATATTTTTAAAGGTACAAATTCTATGTCTACTAGAAAATTTCCATATCACATCACAGAGCTTAAGCTATGGTATGTTGACCACGAAATCCTTTTTCTTCAAAAGAAAGCATGTCACTAGTAAACCAAAGGAGAATCGAGGAGAGGCTGGAGTAGGTGTTAGTAGAGCTCTAGACTCACAAATGAGAATAGTAAAAGCTGCTGAGATCTCTAATGTCCCAAGGGGTTATTTCCTAGCTAAGAATAAGGAGTTATCCCATCTGCAAAGCTCTGTCCCTTCTAGACAGGAGCTGGACCACAACTGATGCCAGATCTAGTGTGATTGAAAGAAAACCTTCAAAGAAAAAAAATATATATGTTATGTGAAAATAAAATTTGAATATACCTATCTAGTATCTTTTTACCTTTCTACTTCCTTAGGAAAATAGAAAGCTATTCAGAAAACGCAAAACATATTACCTGTTTTTCCTGTTTGCTAAATATTACTAATATTTAAAATAATAATGCGTCAAACCTTCATTAAACACTCATTATATCTTAAGGCCTTTACTTAGGGGTTGGACTAGAAACCTGAATGTTGAATGGCCACTGTGCAGAATCAACTTTCAAGAGATAAATGACCACAAAACAAAAAACACAAAGCAGGTGGTTGTGACATGAGTAGAGGCAGGGATTATATTCAAATTGCTTAACAACTTACAACGGGCACAGATCACTCAAAACATATACACTTACCAATCAGAACAGTTAACTTGCTTTAAAAGATAAATTTTTAGGGGGTCTGAAGAAAGAATGGGCACTCTTATATCAAGGAGAAACTGGGAACTTCAAAAGGCATTTTTGAAAGGCAGGTGGTATAACCGGCAGTAGCTGAGGGTTCTGTTTATGTATGTATTATATAGCATGCATGTATATAGATACTCTCCCCCCCCTTTTTTTTTTCTATTTCCTACCCTGTGGAGGATAGGGGAGGAGGTGTTTATGTTTAATACTTTTTAAAGTATTAAAATACTTTTTAACATTCAGAAATAGAAAAAAGGAAAAAAGATGATCAAGCTGAGTGGGTGACTTTGTTCATATCTATCCTGAAAACAAATACATCTAAGTTCTACAGAGTCTTTGCCGTCGTAGGTAAGCAAGGAAGCTTTGTTATGGAAGTAATGTTTGAGGCAATTTTTGAAAGAAAGAAGTAGATTGAGATGGGTCAGAGTAGGGTCAAGGCATTCTGTTGGAGAGAACAGCATAGCAAATACACAGATACCTGCAAATTCAAGATTCATTTTGTTGAGTTCTACAAATAGTTATTGAGTGAAGGCTACAGTAGGCTTCATCGGTGAACAGCACAGGGAAACCTGCCTTGTGAAGATCGCATTCTAGTTGGGAATGTTGAGTAAACAGAATTGTTTGGAGCATCAGATAATATTAGACTTAAAGTGAATTAGTGACAAAGTAAGATAGGGTTTATCCTGCTGACAGTGGCGAGTCGTGGAAGGGTAATGTTTTCAATAAGGGTCTTGAGAGGGCTAGGTTAGTAGGATGTAGTCTCAGGCGGACAAAGTTTGGAGCACTTACTCTGTCTCCACCCAGGGAAAGTCCACAGGCTTCTTTTCCTTGAGGTGTGTGTGTGCAGTCTAAGAGAATGACCCACTGAGAACTTATTTTCTGATTGGAGACAACAGTACCATGGGAAAATAAAAGAGCTGAGCTAGAACAGAAAGAGTTGGTGTGCCCCTTGATTCTACCACTAACTATAATAGCTTTGTGAACTTGGACGTGTGAGTAACTTCTCAGAGGCTCAGCTTCCTCCACCCTTTGTACAGATAATGTTTGCTCTGTCTATTCCACAGAGTTGAAAAAAATAAACAAGATAATTTATATGAAATGTTTTAGGAAACAGTGAATCAGTACATATTGAGAATATAAAGATTTTATATTTATTTATACAGTCCATCTAGATCATCAGACCTATTGACAGATACTCTTTAGCTGTGTTTTTCTTGGTTGTATTTGTTTTAATATGTAAACTAGAAAATTGCCACTTTTTCTCCCTTATGTGGACATTGTCTCTTCTGTTTCCTGAGAGACTAGAAGAGGACGTCCCAGCTGAAAGTCACACTATGAAGGAATATTGTCATGGAAAATACCTATAGCTGTTGCACAGATCTTTCTTATCCCAACAAAACCTTTCACAGCCTTTGCCAAAATGTTATTAATTCTTAACGCCTCTCTATTTTAGCTAAGTAATGTCAGTATGTAACCAAAATCCCATTTTCTTTCTTTCTTTTTTTTTTTTTTTTTCAAGATGGAGTCTCACTCTGTCACCAGGCTGGAGTGCAATGGCACCATCTTGGCCTCATTGGAATTTCCACCTCTTGGGTTCAAGCAATTCTTCTGCCTCAGCCTCCTGAGTAGACAGGATTATGGGCACGTGGCACCATGCCCAGCTAATTTTTTTATTTTTAGTAGAGATGAGGTTTCATCGTGTTGGCCAGGTTAGTCTCAATCTCTTGACCTCATGATCCGCCTATCTTGGCCTCCCAAAGTGCTGGAATTACAGGCGTGAGCCACCATGCCCAGCCCCTGTTTTCTTTCTTAAATGGTGGCCTGCCTCATGGCAAAATATACATTTCTGAAACACTGAAGCTAGCAGAGGACTTTAAGATCTTCTACTCTAGCCTCTTTCTTCTTAGAGACGGGAAAACCAAGACCTAGTATGTGAATTCCAGAGTTCTTTAGGCAAGGGGTGTTTGTGACAAAAACCAGCATAGGGATGGAGAACAGCAAAACAAAGTGAGAGAAGGAATCACTTGTAAGCAGCATGAGAAAGTATTTATTAACAAGTTCCATTGACAAATAGCAACAACAGTAACCAGGGCATCACTGTGGTAGTGAAGAGAAATTTCTTCTAAGTAGAGGTTGGGTTGGGTTGCATTAAAAATGAGAAAGGGATGTCTGGATCATCTGGTTCTTCTTTACCTTGCTGTGAGGATCTGGATAGTTCCTTTTCCTGCCTGATCCTCAGTTTTCCACTCCAGAAAATGAAGAGTTTAAACTAGATGGCTCTTAAGTTCCTTCTAGGTCTATACTTCTGCGATTCACAGTGCTGTGTATTTTTCAACTTTGAATTTCCCACAGTGGTGTGTGCATATGAGAGTCTGTCAAGGACAGCTGAGTAACCCTTTAGACTGGAACGACAAGGAGAACTCTCACCAAAGCCCATGTGCAGCTTCCATGCAGACCTTTGCTGAGCTCCACCTGCTCAGTCAGATTCTCTCATTTCCCCAATGTTTACTACCTCTAGTTTCCTCACCTGAATTCACTCAACCCATTCATCGTGAGGAGGAAAGGCTGGTATTACATAAGAATATCATGGAAATAATTGGAGTGGAGTTCATAAAAAAAATAATCTTTCAGCCAAGAGACAAGGAAGTGCTTTTCCTCAGGGAAGGAAAGAATGCCTTACAATCATGAGAGAGAGGCAGACATTCGCCACTCCTCTGACTCTACCAAGGGAGGTCAAAGTGTTACAGAGGCTGCGATGATGAGCAAAGACTGTGGTATTGTACCCCAGGACAAGAAATAATGAGGCTAAGGAGATGAAAGATGGAGGAGAGAGCCAGCCAAACTATGTTCTTATGAATAGGATATTATGCCAGGGAAGAAGAAGGGCTGTATCTGAGGAGACAGAACTCTATTGATTGCCAAATGCTGATTGAACACTCGCCAGCCACAGGACAGTGTTACGCCTTCTGCTGAGTCTTTGGTGAGACTAGGTTTAGCCATAGCTTCCTGCCTCACATGTGAATCTTGAAGGAATCATGGGCCTTAAAGTGGGGATTGGGAAGAATGAGGTGGGAGGTAACCACCTCCTAGGAATGGTTGGAAACTCCTGGCAAAATGCAAATAACCATGGCATCCCATGCACCATCAAGGAAATTACCATGCAGCTAGGAACATCAGGTTTGAGTAGAGAAGTTAAAAACATGCGAATGTCTTCTGCAGAAAGGACAAAGAAAAGCAGGCATGGAAATGGTATCTCATATCATTTTGCTGAGAGTTTGTGCTGCTTATAAGCAAATGGCTTAGGGTGACAACAGGACCCTGAGAAAGCAAAAGGTAAGGAAAAGGGGTATTGAAATGTCCCTATCCCCAAAGTAGTAAAAACAAAAATGGTATATATAAAAATTATATATATATATAATATATATATATATGTGTGTGTGTGTGCATATATGTACACATACTTCTCAGTGCCCTGAAAGTCATTTTGAGCACCAGGTAGTGTTAGGCAAAATTTTTGAGGGCTTCTTCTGCATGGGGGAGGTTCACAAAAGTGTTTAATTTATTATTTCATGAGTGCCATTGGATATTTATGGATGTCAGCCTTTGTTCTGAGATACCCAATGTGCTGGTAACTGGATGCCACTTTAATTCCAGAATTCTTTAGAACAAACTTTCTAAACATTTCCAAAATGCATTTGGCAAGAGGCCCTATGAAATGACGCAGCAGAAATTTCTCTATTCATTTCACAGTCCAGAATCTGACAATGGGTTGATCTTTTTGTTTTTTCTCCTTTCATTCTCTTTTAAAATTCTACCGTTTCTGTAGTTTAGGTCTTGTGAGTGTTTTCAAGTGCTTTTGTTAATTATTTAATCATTAGTGAGACAAAAATGTATTGGGAAGATATTGATAAGTTGGAGAAATATTGAAGACAGCAGATGTAAACTTAGCTAAAATATGGAAGAGCAGGCTGGATGCAGTGGCTCCTACCTGTAATCCCAGCATTTTGGGAGGCATAGGCAAGAGGACTGCTCGAGGCCAGGAGTTCCAGACTAGCCTAGCCCACATAGTGAGACCTCATCTCTACGGAAACTAAAATAAATTATCTGGTGTGGTGGCGTGCACCACCTGTAGTCCCAGTTACTTGAGAGGCTAAGGCAGGAGGATCGCTTGAGCCCAGGTGTTCGAGGCTGCAAGTGAGCTATAATTGTGCCACCCAGCCTGGGTGATAGAGTAAGATACCATCTCAGAAAAAAAAAAACAAAAAAACCAAAACCAAAAAACAAAAAAAACAGAAGAGCAGAGTAATCAATTTACAGAAGGTAGTACCTAGAGTTTAGGAATATTGAACCATATTCAAAGTCATCATAATTTCTTTCACAGAAAAATAATAGTGTTTCCAATTATAGAACAACTGTCAGAGGAGTGAAAGCACTCACAGGATTCTGAATTTTCTGCCTGGTGTTTCTGATGGCAAGCTCTGTCTGCGAAAAAATGTTTGGCCTTTGTCCTGTGTCAGAGTTTTACATGAATTGCAAAAGGTTGGTCCTCCAGTGTGCTAGGCCTAGAATTCTAATCAGAACCACAAAGGGGATGTTTGCCTGCCAGTACTTGCAACCCACCTGGCACATAGACAGAGTCAGGATTAGTGTAAGGAGTTACAAATCTCATAAATTTCAAGGACACACCCAACGTGACACTAAAAGCACAAAGTTAAACTAATGAACTACTCTTATCTGAGAAAAATATGTACGGTTAGTGCTCTATGAAAAATCTTTCTAAAGAAAGAACAAGATTCCTGTTACTTTTAGCCTGCATTTAGTGAAGACTAAAGCTCTTAGACTGCAGAACTTTTTCTTAAAACTGTAACCCCACTTCCATATTGGAGGAGTTCTTCCATGCCATCCTTCAGCTGTCTTCCAAAGGTTATTACTGAAATACTGACAAGTTAGGGGTTCAGATCTCTCTGACTTGGCAGATGTTGAAACTGAAATGCAGAAGATTAAGCATCTGGCCCAAGTCACCAGACTTCTCTCAGTCCACTGTTCTCTTCACTCTGCCTCTTCGTATTTCCATGAAATCTACACATCTGCAGAACGTTTTCTGGAATGAGTCTAAAGCACCAGGGAAAAAGGCATAGTGTCAATCAAATTTAGAAGAATGATAATGGACATTAAAGTTTTTATGGGTGCAAAGAGGAAGCTAGAAAATCCATACTGAAGGCTGAGAGTGTCCTGTATTGCAGTTTACTTAGTAAGAGAACTACAGTATATGAAAGAGAAAGAATGGCAAAAGAGGTAATGAATACTACCTCCTGCCAGTCTGTGGAAGCCTTGACTCAAGATTAAGTGTATCTTTCCTGGAACTGGGAAGGTTCCAATATATATCCACCATGTATATACAGGCCTTTATTCCATACTTTTATTTTGCTATTAGAAATACAAAATAAATCAGTGTACCAAGGAAAAACCCTGGGCTACCTTCTTAGATAATTCAGAAACTACACCCAAAAGCAGGAATATGGTCTGGAAGTCTTAGAGATTCTGTGCAAATTTTAGATCATTCGAGAGTATTTAATGAAGATTAGGTGTTTTTTTTTTTGGCATTCTACAAGAATTAATATTAGATAAATTATCCTAAAGAGTTTCGGGACAATAGTCATTATCCATATATTCTGGGTCTAATTAATTGTATATTTTTATTTTTGTAATTTTCTAAGTAAAATACAGAATATATGGTGAAGAACAATTGTATAAGAAATTTTAATACAAATGTAAGCATAGTAAATCTAAAATTTTGTTAATGATTTCAGTGACACAGTACATAAAATATAAAATATCTTCTGAAGGCAAATAAGCGCTCACGACCTATCATGCAATTTGGGACATAGTTACCTTGTAAATACTGATTTCAAATACACTTCTGATAAGTTCTAACATCATCGCTTCAGATTGTTTATCTTGCATTTACATCATCAAAATAAAATACTTCAACTATTTTTTTGAATACTTGATAGCTCGTGCCTTTGTTGAAGAGAGGATGACTATGGTCTTTGCTCCAAAACTGCAAAATATTTTTAGATTGAACACCAATTCGAATGATTAATCCAATGAGTTAAATTTTTACGTCGTCTATTTTCTTCCAATTACCTTTGATACACAGCAGCTTTGATTTGTCCACTTGTGAAGCATATTAGTAAACTTTGATGCAAGAGAATCATTAGAACTAAAATAATATTATTGCATGTCCTTTTAGAAAATTGGATGGCTAGATTGTTGTTGTTGGATAGCTAGATTGTTGTCGTATAACCTTAAATGGTAAAATTCTTCCTGTTGAACAACTATCTAGAGTAGAGCAAGCATATACACTTTTTTATCTTTAAAATTGTATTGCTTGGCCATTGAGCCTTGTGCTTGAGAAAATTCATCCAGGATATCATTACTTGAAAACTCAGTTTAAAATTTTACTTACGCAAGCAATTTCACCATCAGAGTCTAGAGTGTCATTGTGTTTTATATTTATATTCTGATATAACAATTTTGAAATGTTTTTCTCCATCAGTTTAAATATATTTACTATGGGGAGAAAATGAAAAATCCCGACTACAAAGATATTGTCTTCTACTCTATACCTTGTTGAAAGATGATGCTATACTAATGAGCATCAGAGAGAGAGAAAAAAAACCTGAATTGCACAATAGTAAATTTATTTCTTCATCCTTATAGGCTTCTTATTACATCATCTTTCTAGCCAATTACCCAATAGAACTACAATGCAAGCCACTTACATTATTTTAAATTTTCTAGTAAGCACATAAAAATAAAAATGGATAAAAATAATTTCAGTATATTTAACTGAAAATATTTAACTTTCAACATCTAATTTAAAAAAATTATCAATGAGCTATTTTACATTTTTATTTCAATTCTAAGTCCTTGAAATCTAATGTGTATTTTGCATACACATCTCAGTTTTGACTAGCTCCACCCACATGCTCAATAATTACATGTAGCTAGTGGCTACCATATTGGACAGCACAGTTTTGGGTAATCCTACCATTCTTCTTGGTTTTTAATTTCCTTTTTGGCTGATTACAGTTGATAAAAATAAAGCAATTAAGACATGAAAAACACAAATCCCCAAGTTTTCATAGTGAATTTTGGATTTGTAAAGAGGTTTAATAGACCTGATAATTCTAAGCAAATGCATTTTTTAAAAGTAAGGTTTTCTTTTCTTCCAGAAGACATCTAAATATAAAGTCATGAACTACCAATCTATACAAATAGATAGAACTACTTAAAAAATTAAGAAAACATTGTCAAAAGAGCCAGAATGATAGATCAATGATTAATCATTTTTATGGTGCTTTTATATTCCTCATACTGACACCATTGAATCGACTGTTTCATTTCTGGGGCTCTATCACCTAGATTGCAAAGACTAAGAATGGAATCTTTTGGTACTTTTAATTTAAGCTGCACCTGCTTGCCTATATAAAAAATATCTTTATATAATGTGATTATATGTATAAATAGAAAAACATATCTTTACTATATATTTTTGTTATTCTGGAAAATTTTTTTATAAGTCTATGGCATTATATTGTTTCATGTCATCCAATGTTATCCCATAAATTAATATACTTTCTTATTTAATAAGAATCATTAAACCATTTTGACAGAGATCATATTGGCTGAATAAATGTACATAATTGAAGGGGAACATGACCCAGTCAGGGCCCACATACCACCAGATAATCTCCTTTTCACTCCCACAGTACTGAGGAAGTCACTGCTGAGTATCATCAGAAGGTCACTAAGTTAGACATTAGGAATATTTGAAGTCTAGTCCCCGTTCTAAAGCAAACTCTTTCTGACCTCAATTGAATAAAGTATTAAAACTTTGACTATCTCATTCACAAAATGAAAATGTCATTCTGGTCTTTCCTGTTTTGTAGATTGGCTAAAATGAGAAAAGAATGATTATTTGTTCTCAGGTGAGAAACCTCAGTATTTGAACCTCTCCAGTGCTTCTCTTGGTATCTCCTTCTTCCTCAATAACATAAGGCCAAAGGATGAAAGAATGGACAAACAGGCAAACAGACACAGATGACACACACAATTTCTTAATTAGTTTTTATTTATTTTTTAATTTTATTGCATGTCCTGGCAAACATAAAGAGCTGTAGATATTGGCTTCTGGCTCCCCAAAAGCCCATTACAGAAAATACCAAAAGACAAGCAACTGAAGCTTAAAAAAAAAGTATCACATGTATAATGCCTTTTGACAACATTAATAAAGCATATAAAACTTTTAACATTTGCTTAATTTTTGTACAATTATAAAAATAATAAAAAAACATATCCCTTTAACATTCAATATCCCACATACTAAATTTTTAGGGCAATACCAAGAAAAAAAAAGGTAAAAGGATTTAATGAAAATTCTGTTCTCCATTTCTGTTTATAAACATCTCCAAACAAAACTTTTTCATTCTTCAGCTAACTACATTGAGCTGAGGCCACAGAACTCCATTAAGCCCACTTCCAGTGGTTTCTGTACTTAATATTCTTTTGCCCCTTACCCTGGCTGTTCATACACACAAAGAGCGTCAGTGGCCATGAGGAGGTAAGCCAGTAAGTGTGCCTTGCTTTGGCTAGTGCCAAATCCATGAGACACACTACAGGAATTTCCAAGTCCCTAGTGTCACCTGAATAGTACTGAGATAGGTCAGAAGTCCTAGGTTTATTCAAACCCTCAGCAAAGTAAGGGAAGCAGTTTGTCTTCTTAATATTACCAAGACACAGCTTTCATTCTTCCTCTTAACGGATTTGCAAAGCTGCATGCTTGTTCCAGAAGCTAACAGTGCTCATTACCATTTAAGTACAACAAAACTTTGAAATCAAGGACTCATTCTCTTTAACATACAAAATTTTAAAAAAATAATAGAAAAAAACAACTTTCCCTTCCCTCCCATCTTAATATTATACCATTATTTATTTGACATTGTATTCTTACTAAATGGTATTTTCATGAAAATATAAAAACAATAAAAAAAGGTTTCAACTGTGGTTCTGGAAATCCCACTATCCCAAGAAGAAAAAAAAATAATGAAAATATAAAGTATGCAATTTCACGCAAAATATATATACACTTTTCAGAGGCAACCCATACATTACATTTTAGAGCCACATAAGCCCTTTTGCACTTTAAAATAAAAATGGAAGCATATGTTCAATGACAGCCCTTGACCAGAATGCATGGGAAGATTTCAGAGCTCATTAGTCTGTATGCAAAATATGTGTTATATTTCTGAAAGATCTATGAGGCATATCATCATTTATACATTTTCCCAAAGTCTCAAGGCAACTCTTTAAATGGTTTAAGGAACAGCATCTATGAAAGACTTATCCCTTACTCCTTGGGGACCTTTGCATGTCTACAGATAGTTCCTACGGGAGACGGACGGGAAAGTGGGTTCTCACAGTTACTTTCCAACAAACTGAAACTCTTTCTGGTTAAAAAATAAAATGATACAGTGATGCAATTTGTGCCACAGGAAAACAAATCTCACAATTTTATATTTCCAAATCACCATTCCTATTGTAAAGCTTAAAGGCATAAAGGCCAACAAGCCTCTACATGCAGAGTTTTATAGAATAGGAGGGTCTTTAAAAGAAACATTTACCAAATAATTTTATCTGTGCTTCAGAAGAGTTTTACAAACTTGAATTCATGGTTCATTGAGATATCTTACTATTTAGTACAGATTCAACATTTCTGAATGATTCCTATTTTACCCTGAATATTAATAAACAGTACAACTTCACTGTTAGAACTAGATAGATGGCATTCGTCCCATCACATCAATCTGAATTCTTACAACAGTAGCCAATGTTATTTAGGATAGTCAGTCTAGTAGTAAAATTTAGTTTTAATACCTTTGTAATGGCAGCAAATGTTTTTCCAATAAATATTGTAAGATAAGGTATCCTGCATTAAATCTAAGGGGGTTACTGATATACTCAAATACATGCCATCAGGTTTTTTTTTTAACTGGCTGCCATGGGCCTTTTAGGAATTTTCCTCATTCCCAAACAAAAAAGAGGATGTTTGAACATGAACTTTTTTCTTATAACTGGATTAAACAACCCGAAGATGAACCATCATCACTAGAAGAAATGTCAGTAGTATAAAACATACCGACATTGAGAAAAGAATACATATATATACAGTCTTACCCACATAATAAACAATGGAAATAGTTCCGCTCAAAGGTTTGATGTGGCATGTATTTAGAATCCAAAAAACTAAAAGGATCTGTACATCATTGTCACTCATATGTAGCATTAAGCTCTAGATACCTATCACCATACATGCTACCCCTTAAGAGAAAGGGTATAGACAAGCCATCCAAAACAAGTAAATTAAGAAATGGTCAATAAGTGCAACTCAATTTTCTTTCATTTAAATTACATTTTAAACAATACTCAATGCCCCCCACCCAAAAATCTATACTGTATATTTATATATTTATATATATAGTCTTAGACTATAAGGGTGAACATGCTTTATAAAAGTCAATGAGAAATCTCTGCAGCTTAAGGAGACACCAAACTCTTTTTTTTTTTTTTTTTTTTTTTTTTTGCTCACTTCTATCTAGCCATGGCAGCTACAGTCGTGCAAGCTATAGTTTTGAAGGCTTAAAGCCAGAATCAGAATTAGATGCCAGGTTAGATGTTAGGTAAGAGGAAGCCTCTTACTTCTCCTTCCCCTAGGAAATCAGACAGAAGAGGAAGGGGAGGCGCTAGGGAGAATGCTTTGAAGATTAAGCAGGAGTGCTTTGTAGGGGGTAAGCAGGTGGGAAAGAGATAAGAAGAGCTCACTTGGCGAGCCTCACTCCCCCTCCTCTTTGATGCGCTGTTGTTTGTTGCGACGAGCATCCAAGTCAAAGTTGAAGTCATTCCACTCATCTCGGGGTGGGAAGGAGATGGTCTGGCGGAGGGTGAATCGCACAGCATCAATAACACGCTCACCCCGGGTCTCACTGGAGCCCACACTGACGGTAGAGGCACTGCTTGGGGTCCGCAGGAGATGAGAAGGTGAGGAGAATTCGTGGAGCTGCCGGTGGTCCAGGATCCCCTTCCAGATTGCATGTCGAAACTGCTCAGGGATTTTTAGACTTGCCAAATCCTGTGCAATAGGGGAAGGTATCATGGGGAATGAAAACAAGGAGAAAAACTAACATTTAGTGCATAGCATGTTATCATTCCCTGATGCTCTGGTTTAATTGATCTGAATCTATTGATCCACAAATTAGAAAATAAAATTAGCTCTCTGATAGTCTTCAACACTATGTAACTAAGCACAAAGGCAGAGCGTTGAGGTGTCATTCCTGCCTGTGTATAACTCTTCACTTAGTCTCTACCAGCCTCAGTTTTTTCATTGGTAAAAGTGGGATAATAGCTAGATGAGGGGGCAAAAATCCCAAATAGAAACATGAGGTACCTACTTATGCTTAAATTTTCCTGGCTAGTCACTAGAAGAAAGGTATCAATGGAATGTTACCACCACTTGGCTGAGGAGATAAGAAAAGATTGAGTACTTTCTATGTGGCAGGCACTGAATTAATTATTTTATAATCATGATATCATTTAATCCTCAGATTAGTAGTAAATATTATTAGACCTGTTTTGTAGATAGAATAACTGAAGGCCAGAGAGGTTGACAAGTTTAAAGTCACACAACTAAGTGAAAACATTAGGGACTTAGGGCATCCTCTGAACCTGAAGTGGTCCTATTATCAAAGGTCTCATGGTGTTTGAATAAAGCAAAGTATCAAAATGCAAAGCGATTGTGTCTATGTTCTATGAAAGGGTGCAGAAGGCATTACAAATAGGGTCAACCTTAATTAACTGTGGTGATGTTGCTCCCATTTATCTGCATTTGCTCTTCTTTAGAATGTTTCTGTGATAGCTCATATTTTCAGGCGGCAGAATGGTAGGTACACAGCACATTGTGCTTGGAGTCAGAAAACCATGGTAGAGGTTTTCATTGTCACTGAGTGGCTATGGAATGTTAGCAAGTCACTCATTCTTTACCAGCCTCAGTTTCTTCCTTGGTAAAGTAAGATATGATTGCTTTATAGGGCAAAACATGCTATAGACTCACAGATGAATATAGCTATGAAAGTATTTTGTAAATTACAACCCAGTCGATGTGAATATCAACCATTTGTATTATTATGATGCTGTATTATTAACTCATCTTTGCATGTTATGGGAACACTAATGAAATTCCCCAAATTTAATCACATTCCTCTTTCAGAAAGTGATGATGCCCAGTAACTTAGACTGGCTCTATGTGAAAAGCCAAGAAAAAGGTGTCACTTTCTAGAAACATGCAAAAGGAAGCTGAGGTGAGGAGGAGAAAATTGCACAGCTTCCCAACATTTCTCAATTTGGAAATTTACCATTTGGTGTCATGGTTTCCTATGGTGTGAATTTTCAGGCCATTAGAGGTATTCCCAAACTCTTACTATAGCAGAAGAATACATTATAAATAAGGTAATCCACAAATAGATAAGCATAGCTTTTTATATTTCTTGGATTCTTTATACTTTTGAGGATCTCAGTACATGGAAAATTCTTTGTAAATTAGGCTCCGTTGATTTTCATGATACCCTGGATAGATTTTAACTAATGACTGACAGGTGAGAAAGCTGTGGCCCACGGACTGGCAGAGGACTTACAGAAATGAACTTATAGAGGGCATCTGCAGATCCTAATAAGCAAGCATCCTGACACATTCTACAGTGGAAATAAGTGAGCAACTGGGAAGTATAACTTTAAACATATAAGGAAGAGGAAGATTCTCTGTTCCAAAATATAGGACTGGACTAAAAGAGGCTCTCTCAAATACAGGGCAACTCTGGTCTCTTCAGTGGGTGGAAATGATTGTAAAGTTATCAGAATCATATTGGAACTTACCCTTAAAACTCTCCCTGCAGTTTTCACTTATAACTTAATCTATCAGGGAGCAGCAGCCAGGGGTGGAGAAGGGTGGGCATAGAGGCAGTACGCTATATACATGTCAGCTCAGGGTGGGGGTATTCTCACGCTGCAGGGGCATCTCTAGCATCGGTGCTCAAGGAGGGGGAAGAAAGAGGCCCCAACAACAGAAGTAGCAGCAGAGGCAGAGACTGTCTTCTTCCATCAGTCCAAAGTACCCTCTGGAAGCCAGAAGAGAGGCTAGTGAACCCCAAAGAGAGCAGCATGCACAGCGGCCTGAGAGACAAATCAGATTGCCATAAACCAGAGCAACACTAGCTCCCGTGTGAGCAGTAGTTCAAAAAGTGGAGTAGGAAGCAAGAAAAAGTCCCCTCTCACCCAGCAAGACAAATCAAAGGATATGAAAGCCAGAAAGGAGTCATTTGAACCCAATATTTTATTAACTGAGGCCCAGAGAGGCAAAGTGATAACCCCAAGTTCTCATTGCTACTAAAAAGCATGACTGGGATTTGAATTTTCAATTTCCATGATTGGAATTTTCAATTTCCATGATTAGAATTTTCAATTTAATCATAAGGCACAGCTGTTTCTAATCACTGGCCATTATCAGTGGTCAATGATTAGAAACGGCTGTGCCCCATTATGATTAAATTAAAAATTAATAAAAGAACATATAGTTTTAATTGTTAAGATGAGCTGAATCTCCCTTAAGGTAGTAATTTAAAGAAAGGCAGAAAAGGTCAGTTAATGAGTTAAAGACTATAAGCTTAGACCTTTGGGTTCTATTTCTGGTTTTATCGTTAATAGTCATGCCAAATGACTATTGTGTCATCTCTCCATGTTTTTTTTTTTTTTTTTTGAGACGGAGTTTTGCTCTCATTACCCAGGCTGGAGTGCAATGGCGTGATCTTGGCTCACCGCTACCTCCGCCTCCTGGGTTCAGGCAATTCTCCTGCCTCAGCCTCCCAAGTAGGTGGGATTACAGGCACGCGCCACCATGCCCAGCTAATTTTTTGTATTTTTAGTAGAGACGGGGTTTCACCATGTTGACCAGGATGGTCTCGATCTCTTGACCTCGTGATCCACCCGCCTCGGCCTCCCAAAGTGCTGGGATTACAGGCTTGAGCCACCGCGCCCGGCCATCTCTCCATGTTTTTAAGAGAATAACACCACTGGTGCCCTGCTATACTTCCTGGGAACTTTTAAAAATTAATTAATGAGAACATTCAAAAAGTTGTATTAATTCTTTAGAAATTATAAATTTTTTTATTGTGGGAATAGCACCTCTTTCCCACCTTGCACATAGTGTAGGTGAAATAGTCAATAGTTGGCCGATCAGACAAGCTGAGGAAGATTGGTTGCTAAGCTTCTAATATGTATAGGCGGAGGCCTGGTCATCTCTCTAACATGGTTGTGGGTTCCATCGAAATTGATGATTGGGGCAGGACAAAAACAAATTTTAAAACTAGCAGGGATTGAACTACAAGGCGGTTGTTATCAGAGGAAAGAAATGAAGAAATAAAACTTGAGAAAAGTCTAACAGTTACTTACATCCATGGAGTAATGCTCAATCTGATAGATGGTGGTCAGCCCCTGGGTCGTGAAATAGTCCAGACATGATGAACAGCCCAACCTCGCTAAGAAACTGCAGTGGGAGGAGGGAAGAGGAAGGAGGAAACAGAAAAAGTTCACCCCAACTGCATTGGCGAGATAAGGGAAAACCCAACATTTTGCCCTTGGATGCCCTACATCAGAGATTAGGAGTGGATAAGATATATGTGGGCCTTAAGTCTGAGGTCTGGAGATTATTGGTGACATGAAGTTTAGGTGTATAGAAATTAAAATCAATTACAAGGATTCCTGCAGATCAACGATTATCATATGGTGATCCGCGGAATTCTAGGGTTCTTATGTAAGTGTCCTAGGAACCATTGCAAAGGGTGAAAGGGAAAAGTCCAGTGTTCAGGTTCCTAACCTTCTTGCCTCTTGGCTCTTCACTTCAAAAAAACAACATCTTTACTTTATTTTGTATCTGGGCTTGGCGAGAATGGTTTCATGTGGTTAAGAAAAAAATTGTAAGCCTTGACTTCATGAAGTCTTTCATGCCTTTTGATTTATGTTGTCCTCAGGATACAAAGCCCCTTCCTTTTGGTGCTGGTCTGAGACTAATGATGTCACCATCATCACAGGACAGACCCTGGGTGGCATGAGCCACACGCTTTGCCATCCCTGTGATTGATACATCAGGGAAATCAACACAAACCATTCCAGTAGCCAAATGAAACAATCATTCTGCACATGAAGCAGAAGATACGCACTAGGCAAGAAATCTGGGAACCCACTCTTGCCTCTATGGGAAGCAAATCTTTCAGACTTCATGCATTTGTTCTGCCTATCTGAACTCCCCTTTCCTAGAGTGCAGAGTAGTAAAGGCCATCAGTTTCGAAAGCTCCTGTCATTTTGGAAAACATTAAAACTTTTTATGGACATCCAACTCCAAAATAATGGTCCCATGGTGGCTGAGAGCTATGAGGATTAGAGAAAGGAAAAGGAGCAAGATAGCAAGTTTATTGCCATTTTGGAAACCCAGCCCTGAGCACCAACTTGAGGGCCGCAACTGACAATGTAAAAATGTGAGCGAGGAGGAAGTGAGTAAGTGAAGATGAGGGAAACAGACATGAAAACAACATGCCTATAAACACACATTTTCAATTGTTCCCATGCTGATTGGTTTTCCTTGATAAAACAATGTTGACCACTCCACATATCAGAGATAAAGTGACTGAACTCCAACCATAGGACTGCTGTCTCTCCTTCCAACTATTTTATGGATTATGACAGTATCCACCCTCCACCATCCCGGGATGCTTAGGACAGGCAGGCCCCCAGGGGCACGTGCTGTGGACTCACCTGACAATGCTGCAATCTGTGGGATATGGAGGTGGGGGGGTGCAGTGGGAGGTGGATGGCATGGAGAGTGGGGGAGGGAGTGCCTGGGTGGGGCTGAGTCCATTCATGTCTCCAGTCATTGGCATGTGGGTGCCCATCATGGGAACTGAACAGAAGCAGGAGGAACAAAAGGGTTACTGCCATCATCATGTACCAGCATCCCAGTGGTCCATCTTGTTTGGCTAAATGTTATCAAGGGCTTAAACTACCAGCCTTCCTCTTTAATCTTCTCTCTCACTACGCTCCTTCGAGCAGCCTACATTTAGTCAAACAGAATGGTTAGACTCCAAACTAATTAGGTACCTCTTGACTTCTGCACCTTCTCGTAGAACAATCTCTTTTCCCCCATTTCTCTACTTCGAATTCTCTAATTGCTAATTGCCCTTAATGTTAATATATTCTTCCTTGTATTTGCCTTCAAGGGTTATATTTCTGTCTCCCTCACTAATCTGTGCAAGCATAGAGATTGGATCTTATATGTGTCTAGATACCTACAGTGCCTGGCACAGAGTCGGTGCTCAGTAAACTTAGGTTAAGTGAATAAACGCAGAAATCTGTGAATGAAAGAGTGACCCTTGAAATATTTATTTGGGTATAGGAAGACTTACTTCAATATTTATAAGGACTCATGTTCCTAATAAATAAGAATACAATTAAATATTACTTATGGCCCATTTTCAGGGTTACATATAGGAACACCACTATAGCGGGGAGATCCCATAAGCACCAAGGCAGGAGCAAAAGGCGTCAGCCTA
Source organism: Callithrix jacchus (assembly GCF_049354715.1). NCBI lineage: Eukaryota > Metazoa > Chordata > Mammalia > Primates > Cebidae > Callithrix > Callithrix jacchus. Next base: position 18,819,884 of record NC_133516.1, on the reverse strand, counting down.
TTTCCATATAAATCATGAAGAAGAAAGTCATTAGAAATGTAACTCTAGTAGTTATTAGTTATTCACATGTGATCTTAGTTATTCATAGGCGATCTTAATTCTGTTACTAATGCCTCTCAGGTCGGAAATGTGAACCTGGGGTGACATTGTGAAATGAATGACACTAAGGCAAGATGCTCTAAGCCCTCTGTCATGCCCACATAAGGGCTGCTGGAGGGCACCTCGGCAGTGTGGCAGCACCAGCGCTGTGAAAGTGCCCTCTGTTTAGACAGCTAGGGAAGGAGACATCTCGGCCATTTTGGACATCTCCTTCCTGGGGAAGTTTGGAGAAAACTCCGCTTCTCCAAGCTCTTGTGGCAAGGACTGACGGCTGTCAGGTAGGCCCGCAGACATCCAGGGACTTTAACTGTCTCTATGTGATGCTGTGCTCCAGTGGTCACGTTCCATGTCTACTCTTATGTTCTGCTTCTGCACCTGGTTCCTTCTGTCTTAGAAAAGGTAATCAGTAATAGTAATATAAATCTTAATGTAGTTCTTTCTTGGTAAGTATGGAAAAGGTGTTGATGCATTACGCTCCTTACCTCACTTCGGGTGCCAGAAATTCCAGAGCCCCCTACCTGAATGACACGAGATGTACTTGACCCTATCACTGCCATACCCCATCTACCCTGCCCCAAGTCACTGACCGCCAAGGCCAAGCCCTACCTACCCTGCTCCCAGATTTGCAACTCAATAAAAGTGAGAGCGGCTCCTCCTCGATATTCTGGGCCACTGCTGGTCTCTCCTTGATCTGGGTAGCAGGGGACCCCTGGGCCAAAACTCTCTTTTCTCTATCTCTCTGTCTTGTGTTTTTTATTTCTACAATTTCTCATCTCTGCACCAGCCAGGAGGGGCTCACAGAACCCTGTAGGGCTGGACCCTACACACCACCAATACTTACTGATATTTTACTAAACCATAAGGTGTAAACATTAACTGATTGATAGAGGAGAAAAGCTTAATATCAATTTTTATGAAATAAATTTTGTCTTCACGTCAAATAAGAACAAAATAATCTACAAAGGACTAATATAATTTGTTTACACTTTAGTGAATAGCAGAATGCCCAGAAAAGGTCTTTGCCATTAACTAGCTAGCTAAAGAGCATACCCTAACACATCTCAATGTGTTTCCCTTCTGAAATAATTGTAAAGTACAAATAAGAAAAACAAAAGTAGGCAAACTGTTAGTTACACAGATGTGAACCATCATCACCATTATCACAATTTTGTCATCCCAAGAAGGAATTTGAGGACTCTGAGATGTTACAAGAAAGAAAATAAAGTCGAAATTAAGTGGTTTCTATTCTTTTTACGTCAAAGCATACCTATCAAGGGGTCAGGTTTTAAGCTGAATGATGCATTTATCATTAGTGAGAGAGTGATCTCACGCTAAAGTCTATGTCGCTACAATGGGCAACCATACGGAACGCACACACCTCTATCTCATTAAAATGTGAATGTGTGCCACTAGACCACAGAAACTCACAATCCTAGCCTCCCCTAGTTTCTTTCAGAAGAGACAGCACTGAAATGCACTTTTAAAGACTTGATCAAAATAATTAGGATTTCAAAAGATAAGCTTGAGGGTACTGTTTTTAGGTAGAAGGGACTATATGAAACCCATGCCATGTTCAGTCTTCCATATGCCCAAGGGTGTTACACATTCTTTTGCATTTTTATCACCACTTTTTTTCCCTTCAAGTTTGTGTATCCACTTTGCTAGATTTAGTCCTAGTGGACAAGATAATTCTATTTATAGTAAAACTATATGCCAGTCATCATCCCCTTGGAGGTCCAATTCTTACAGTACCTTTTTCATTTATACCTAGCTGATATGAGGCATGCATGTGTGGATAAATAAAAGGGAGGCCCATCTGCAGGTCAATTACTTACTGACTGTCTGGGATCGAATAGGTGAGTTTAAAAGGCCAGGATTATAGAGACACAGACATAAAATGTTAAGTGTATAAAGTGATAATTTTATGGATAGAAAATTAAGTATTAGAGAAGTAACCTCTTTGTAATTAGAGGTATTTTCTTTTTCATGGAGTTCAGATAAGGTATAATCTACTTCTCTAGATTGTTTTTTTTTTTTTTTTTTTTTTTTTTGAGACTGAGTCTCACTCTGCTGCCCAGGCTGGAGTGCAGTGGCATGATCTCAGCTCACTGAAACCTCCACCTCCTGGGTTCAAGAGATTCTCCTGCCTCAGCCTCCCGAGTAGCTGGAATTACAGACATCAACCACCAAACCCAGACAATTTTTATATTTTTAGTAGAGATGAGGTTTCACCACGTTGGCCAGGCCTTGGACTCCCAAAGGGCTGGGATTAGAGGCATGAGCCGCCACACGCAGTCTATTTATCTAGACTTTAAGTTCACTACAACATTTACTTTATGCATGTTGCATCCACTTTCTTTTAACTATTTCAAAGGTTGCAGGAGGTGAATCTCCATCCAAGATAGCAAGAAGAAGACCATTCTTTTCACAGAAATCCTTATCCCTACTAAGGAAACATCCTTCTTTCTCTCTACCAGTGCATTTTGCAATGAGCAATAAACCGCAAAAGTGAAAGGTTCACTGTCAGAAACCCAAGCCACTTCACTTTGATCTGATCTGTCCCACTGTGCTTCTCACTTAGCTTAAGAACCTGCCTTTCCCCATCACAGAGTCTTCCCCTAGGCTAGCCTGTTCATCCTTCAGCTACAATTAAAAGGAGATGCTCTTACTGTTGGCTCCCATGCCATCAGGAATGGTTGTAGGAGTGAGGGCGTTGCGCTGCTGAGGGTTGATAAGCTGGCTCACAGAAGGCAGCTTGTTCATGCTGTTCATTTTGTTCAGAGGTGGGGAGCTGTTACCGTATGAAGATTGAGACTGTATTGAGGTCCTAGGAAGACAAACATGGAAAGATGGTGAGCGTGGGACACTGAAGAGTAGGGACTATTGATTTTCAACAGGTCTCTGTTTAAAAACATGGCCCCAAACCAAACATTTGAAAATATTCTTCTAGGATTAATGCTAATAAGTTAATTTTGTTTCCGTCTGAGAATGTTTCCTGAATAGGGAGAAATTGGTTGCAAGAATATCAAGTCATATATTTCCTGAATGCAGAGTGCAAGGTTTAGCATCTCCTTTGTGAAAAAGAAAATAATTGCCTCCTTTTTCCCTTCTATTGTTTTTTCTATTCCCTTCTCCTCTTCAACTCAAATAAGTTTGAAAACCAGTTAGGAAAAAGAATTGAGCAAAGACTCAAAGGCTGATGAAAAACGTGGATATGACACCCTCAAAATGCAGCTAAGGTATTCCATTTATAGCTGTCTGCATATTCCATTTGGGTTATGCAGAAAATAACCACAAAGTCCATCAAACTGGGCATTTGGCAGCTCATCCTGCAGTCATGCAGAGGCCCCTACTCGGAAACATGCATTTTCAACAGGGATGCTCATGATGTATGAGAGAACCCACCAAAATGTCAAAAGCATTTCTACAGGGAGCAGTGAGGCCCTAATAACCATTCTATTGACATTCCATAAGTCTCCTGGGAGAAATGAAAAGAACAAAGCAAAATAAAAGCCGAACAGTTTTCCCTTCAGCATTTGACCTTCAATTTGGAAAGTTACTAGAACTGGTTTGTCATATCTTACAGATAATAGTCCCAACTTCAACTGTCATTCCTGGTGTTTTATTTTAATATGAGAACTGGTGAAGTGTACGACAATGAGAGTTACAAAGTCAGAGCTGAAGCCTTCCTCCGGTGTATATTAGGATGCTACAGATGCACCTACAAGCTACTTAACATCCCGGCCTTTGTTTTCTCACAAGAAAACTATATAAACTACATACATTTACACTTGCTGCATGAGTCAGATGTTAAGAGTTAATAAAACTTAAGACATGGTCCCCATCTTTGAGCCACTCATAGAGAAGTAGATGCAAGGGAGATAATAATCCATCCTACCTTGTATGGCTATGATGAGAACTGAAAAAGAGAAGGTGAGGAAGAAATTTACAGACTATGCAGCTTCTACATTGAATTATTGTGACCACAGAATGAAGACTGGACTTTAAGCAAGTTTCTAGTCTGGTATGGGAAAACTCCACTTTAACAACTCTCAAACAAAATGGAACATTTCATTCCTATTTACCTTCTCCCCGTCACAGCCATATTTACATTAGAGGGGGGATAAATTTTTTCTTTCAGTTTTCTTTGCATATATATATAAAATTCAAATTTTGGAGGCTCTGTAAGTGGACCCAGGTTCCAAGCATATATGGCATCATAATATTTGAAAAAATAATTTTAAAAATGGCTCTAGTACTTAAGTGCTACAATGGTAGAGACAGTCTTTGAAGCTGCCACTCTGCATTCTCCAGAATTACATGAAAACAGGAATGGCTCCTTCCATGTCAATGAAGAGCCACAGCTAGATGAATGCAAACAATTTGCTCTATTTGAATGTGTACAAATTAGCATGTCAATTATTGTACAATTAACAGTTCAGGTGTGGCCAGGTGCAGTGGCTCACGCCTGTAATCCCAGCACTTTGGGAGGCCAAGGTGGGTGGATCACGAGGTCAAAAGATCGAGACCATCCTGGTCAACATGGTGAAACCCCGTCTCTACTAAAAATACAAAAAATTAGCTGGGCATGGTGGTGCGTGCCTGTAATCCCAGCTACTCAGGAGGCTGACGCAGGAGAATTGCCTGAACCCAGGAGGCAGAGGTTGCGGTGAGCGGAGATCGTGCCATTGCACTCCAGCCTGGGTAACAAGAGCGAAACTCCATCTCAAAGAAAAACAAAAAAACAATTCAGGTGTATTTTACAATCACCGCCTTTAATGTAGGAGGGAACTGACTTTTCTCTTTAGCCCTTATCAAGTACTCACAATTATAGATCTGCATGGTATATATATCATACATATATCATATACATAACTTCAGGTTACCGAACTGCTCTTTGTACAGTTTCTGGATGATTGTCACACCATCCTTGTGGAGCAGGTCACAGTATAGCAGGGCAGAGATGGGCAAAAATTACCATTCCAAATATACATTTGGGTAAATATAAGGTTCTAAGAAAAAAAGATGCCCAAGGTCACACGTTGCTAAATGGATGCATTGAGGGTAGAATCAGGTCTCCTGGTACCTATTGTTTTTTCTAGGTTATAGGGAGAAGAAACAGATGAAATAGTAAGAAAAATGTAGGAGACCAAGATAGAGTAGGGGTAAAGCGGGGGTATCTCCAGCTATTACCAAGCACTTCTGAATCCACTTCCTCCCTGTGGAAGAGCCTTTCCAAAGAATCAGCACATATGTCTATACTTAGGATCATCCATTAACCCACATCGGAGTATAGGAAAGCATGGGGCAAGTCAGCAAGGAGATTCTCTGCCAGCTCTTGTTTCTTCAACTCCCTTTGCTCACTGTGAAGCACCCAAGATGCCAGGTAGCCCATATTCCTAATGCAGTTGGTCCTGTAACCTAAGGAGACCTGTTCATCTGTCACTCCTCAAACCAGTCTAATGAACAGCAAGAGCTAATAGAAAGCATTGCTTGAATCATTAATATCCACAATTAGAAAAACAAAAATATATTTAAAAGCTTTGCACTTTTTTCTGGACACTCAGAGTAAATTCCTTCTTATAATTCCTGTTATAACCTCCTGTTTTCTTTACCTTGCGGTTTTTATTTTTGACCATTTTATTAGTTCATTTACCATTTTTCATCATAAGCCACTAATGTGGGGAAGGTAGGCGAGAAACCACAGATGAAGAAAGAAGGAACAGAGATTTTAAGTCAATCAAAACATCTGGGTCCCCTTCCGGATCTAACACAAACCAAGTGATGCAGGATGTTGTACAAGTCTCTTGAGTCGCATCTTCCTAATCTGTAGTCCAGGTATTATGCCTACTCTAGAAGATTTCTATTAAGAATGAGATCACGTAACAGCCCTGCACAGGATCCAGTGCTGTGTAGGTGCTCAGGAAACATCAGCTCCTTTCACTCTTTCCTTCCAGTCCCAAATATTTAACACTCTGATATCCCATGATACCCATGGGATAGAAAGTAACAATGTAAGAATTAGCGGAGGAAGTGGCCGGAGGTGAGCTGGGTTCCTGATTGAACATATCCAGAAATGAGGGCGAACAGTTGAATGGTGTTAACAGACTGAGGAAAGGTCAGAAATTCAGAACACCTTCCTTTTAATATAAAAGTGAGTTTAAAAGCCACAAGAGGAGGCCGAGGCGGGTGGATCACGAGGTCAACAGATCGAGACCATCTTGGTCAACATGATGAAACCCCGTCTCTACTAAAAATACAAAAAATTAGCTGGGCATGGTGGCGCGTGCCTGTAATCCCAGCTACTAAGGAGGCTGAGGCAGGAGAATTGTCTGAACCCAGGAGGTGGAGGTTGCGGTGAGCCGAGATCGCGCCATTGCACTCCAGCCTGGGTAACAAGAGCGAAACTCCGTCTCAAAAAAAAAAAAAAAAAAAAAGCCACAAGAGAGGAGAGGGGGGTAGTCTGTCTACTAGAAATTTCACAACGACTGAACTAGTAGAAGCATGCTGATAATTTCCACACATAAAAAAGGAAGGAAGGCTGAATAAACTCACAGCCAATTTGAAGGCCTTGAAGAATAACTTAAAAAAAAAAAAAACAAATTTAATACAACAGTTCTTAAGTGAAATAGTCCAAACATTTCTGGAGAAACTGAGAAGAAAAATGTGTTCAAAAGAATAACAGGACCTGTACCATTCTGGTTTTCTTACCTACACTCTCCTCCCCTATCCAAAACCCCCAAAAAAGTCAGAATCCAGCTGTCTGCAGAAAAATATCATAAGGTGTATACCTTAGGTTGTTTTCTCTAGAGCCTTGCTAGATTTTCTAAGAATTCAGTGATGTAACAGAGATTCAGTAACAGAGATGTAGAAAATTATATTTCATGTACTTCTAGTTTTGAAGAGAAATGCTGGTGAAGCCAAGTCCCAGTTCTTAACTTTAACAATATAAGCTTCTGTACAGTTTGCTAAGAATAAAATTCAAAATTGCAAAGCGAGAAGTGGTTTTACAACATACGGGACTTAAAATCAGGTTTTCTGGTTCCAACCCTGGTGTATATCTATATGGTAGAATATCAGAATTCCCACAGAGACACAAGTTACACCGTCTACCTCCTAGATGCCTAGAATTCCAGTAGATTCCTTCCTTTGACTTAAATCTTCCATTGCTAATTTAAAAGCAACTCTCTGGTAGGATTTGGTAATAGCTTAGGCTAAATCTATTTTAACAAACCATTTCTGGAGTAAGGAATTTGGGGAGGGAAAAGGGAAACTGAGGGCAGAGCAGAGCATCCCTGTTATGAGAAAGATCCAAAAAAGAAAAAAAAAAAAAAAAGAAAAAAGGGAAGACGTGGACCATCAAAAAAAAAAAGAGAATTGTACCTTCTCTCAATTTCATCCAGTACTGCCTACCTGTGAGCTTTCTTTCTAACTGGGTTATCCTGCTTCTCAAGACAGTACAGCATTTATTCTTTAGATGGGAAAACTGTAATTTTCAAATATTTTCCATCATTTCAAATATGTGCATTTATATACAAGTTACTATAAAAACATCAAAAACTTACTTAAATACAGGCTAAAAGAAACGCAAAAACCTTCTGAAAGAAAAAGCAAATATCAAAAAGCTAAACATACTCACCAATCCTTTAAGGGCTTTGCGAATCAAAGTTATTAGATTGATTGAAAAACACTGCAAATATAACAAGAGCATCTGGTTTTACTATTTTTATCTCAAATACAAAGGTATCTTTTCTGAAATATTTATCTAAGACACTAAATGTTTTTTGTTTGTTTGAGGTTCCACTGTGGATTTCTGGCCAAATATTTGCTAATGTGTATGTCACAGAAGCCACATTATTAAAATTTTGGATTTGACTGAAATTCATTTTAGTAAATTTGGCAAATTAAGATACAACTAGAGGTTTGTCAGGAATGTCAATAAATAATACCATGGTGCCTGGCTTCCTATGACAAACTTTAAAAGCCATAGGGTTAAAGTATTTTTTTAAGTTAGTTTAGGCATTTTAGTTCATTGTTAGGATTGATGACCTTGATACAGAGTATCTTAAATAAAAACACCAAATACTGACAGAAAGAAATGGAGACAGGGATAAAGTGACTATTCTTGTTCTTGTTCTTCAGACCTATGCATGATACTTCAAGCACTTCCATGAGAATATTCTAGTATTTATTGGGGAAAAAGTGAGAGAGACAGAAACAAAAAAACTGCAAGATAAACCAAGATGCAAAAGTTTATTGAAAATTAAAATCACACATCCACAAAGCAACAGCCTCAATAACAAGAAATCATTGTCTTGGTGACACAGACAATACAGTTTTGGTGAATGGGTGTGGGAAGTTGCAGGGAGGGAAATTTTTGAAGTCTTTATGCTATTACCTTAAAATATGTTTTTAAAATGGAAAGAACAGAGATTCTCTATACTTTGAATTAAAAAAAAGTAGTCTACCCTTTCGACCTTTAATTTTCAGTACAGGAGTGCTGATTTTAACACGTTTGTTTGGATCTCACTTACTCAAAACATAGGTCTCCTGGCTAAATGCATTGAACAGTATCAGTAATATGGCTGGTTTTATGGTAGGTAGGCTTGAGGGACAGAAGCTCTAATTAAGCAAATTAATCACAGATTTTGTTAGAGGACTTTAAATTCTATTTTAAGCTTTGGATAATGGTAAATAACTAAGTGCAATATTACTGGGGTGGATTTGTGTACTAAAAGCACACAATGAGTTCACCTGCTATGAGGGTCAAACAACAGTTCTGGTAGTAGGTCTTCCAGGGTTTTATGTGCAAGAAAAACTTTAGCATATCAGATGCCAACATACAAAGGCAGAGGCAGGATGTTATACAGCATTAATAAACATTCTACCTACATATGAGGGGAGGATCCTAATAACGTAAGTTCTCGAAAAGAACTCTCCACCCCACAAAGTTGATTACGCAGGGTAATGGTCACCTCGCTGCCGGCAGTACTCTTGACACCTTCGTTTCCTACAACTTGCAATATTATTACATGACCAGCATTAAAAGGGCGTGACTGAGCCTCTCAGTCACCTACAATTTACTTATACACAGACAATAACAGCTTTTTTCTCCTTTTCTTAAAAAGACATCTTAAGATTGAGACCTGCTCAAAAGCTTCCCTATGAGTTTTAGAAAAACAACGGAAGAAAACAGAAAAGGGTTCCAATCAACATTGTAATGCCCCTTTCCCCACCTGACCCCTCCCTCCCAGGAAACAACAGAAAGCTCACAGACAAACACAGTGTTTCCTCACCCACCAGTGGCAGGTCTTAGGATACAAAATCTGCAGAAACCATCCTTTCTTGTAAAGTTTTGAGTCCCTTCAAAAGATTCTCTCACTAGTGGCTTTGTGCCTTTGAGCAGTTGGGTCTCTGAGCCAAAGTGTCTTCAAGTCCTGTTTATGAGGGCTAGATACACATACATACATACACACACACACACACACACACACACACACTCACATATACACAGGGAAATACAACACACACTTAAAATATAGAGATAGGGTTCTATGGGTACACTGATCGGTTTGGGGGGTTGGAATGTCTAAAGAAGACGTCAGATTGTTTTGGAGTTTCTCTCCGGGGCTCCACAAGCTCATTCCTGAAGCAGGCTGAAAGGAGACTGCAGAGAGGAACCAGAGAAAAGAAAAAATGAAGGCTTAGGACTTCATATATTCAAATCAACTGAATACAGAAACACACTCCTTATACCTTCATGATCATAGTATAGACAGAATAGAGTACCTGAAAAGCTATTTTTGTTCTTCCAATTTATCTCTTTTATTTTTCTTTAATATTTATTTATTTATTTTGAGACAGAGTTTCACTCTGTCGCCCAGGCTGGAGTGCAGCAATGCGATCGCAGCTCACTGCAACCTCCGCCTCCCAGGTTCAAGCAATTCTCCTGCCTCAGCCTCCAGAGTAGCTGGGATTTCAGGTGCACACATCATGCCCTGCTAATTTTTGTATTTTTAGTAGAGAAGGGGTTTCATCATGTTGGACAAACTAGTCTCAAACTCCTGACCTGGTGATCCACCTGCCTCGGCCTCCCAAAGTGCTGGGATTATAGGCATGAGCCACTGTGCCTGGCCTCTTCTTTTAAAATTACTGTGATTTCTCAATATTTTTATGAGTAAGAAATGGGATAAGGCAGTAGTAAACAAGAAAAAAACCATCAGAATCACTTGTGCAACTTATGAAAATGCATTTTCCTGGCTTCCTTCCAACACAAGCTGGCATCCAGGAAAACGTATTTTTAAGAAGTTCACAAGGTGATTCAGTCAAAGACTACTGAGATAAGGTAGGTCAAGGTGTTTTAACACAGTGTTGAGCATAGGTTTTACTGGACTCAATTAATTAAAGAAAGGAATGTAGAAACAAGAATAAACTTTAATCTTTTGTAAAATGTCATCTGCTCAATTATTATCCCTCATTACGGTTCTTGTCTAGTCTAAGTGTGAGGTATGAAGAAATATGATATTATCAGGATGGGGACTGCATCATCATGCATTTATAAAGACCTGTTTAATGAGCATTTTGGATATTCCCAGATCGAGATGGATAAATACCTTAATCCTTTCAGTAAAAAACTTGGCCTATAAATGTATATATCAAACCCATGAAAGCAATTTTTGCATAATGAAGAAATTATTTATGCCATCAGGATGCCAGAAACAAACCCTTTTATTCTGCTAAAAGTTGGGCAATCTCATGAACTGTTGGGAAATTGTTTCCCAGATTGGCTTTTTGAATCACATTTGGTGACTCCTTTCAAAGGAACAAAGCCATTTTTATTTGCTTAATGCTAGGATTCAGGAACTCGTCTCACCAGCAAGAATTGATATCGTCTTAACAGAATATGCCCTAATAAAAATGGATAGGAAAGTAACGTACAGCCAACTAAAGACATGTAAGACCTAGGACTGAGCCTGATTCTGCAATGACGTCAGAGAATTTAGAAAAGTATTTGAATCTACCTGAGTTTAATTAATCATTGAGCTTTTTCTTCATTACCAATTCAGAAATAATAAATCTATGCCCTGAAAACTTTATAACTATGAAGTTCAAAAGTAAACTGTAAACGCTTGTGCAGTTCCATGATACCTATAAGGTTGAATCACATGAAATTGTCAATATTCATCTGTTTTTAACCTATAAAGCTGAAAATTTCAAATAGATATTCTGGAAATGTAGAGAATTTCTCTGTCAAACCTAGAAAACTGGTGTTAACATTTTCTATTAGTTTGGAGATTTGTGTACCTTTCTTTCTTCTACATTGATAATCCCGAAAATATTGCCTGTTTCTCTATCAGATACATGAGTCTAAGAAAAAATATCAATATTTTTGATGGCAACCATTGCAAAATGAGTTTAAAGATACAGGACTTTAAACTGAATCTACAAGAATACTGTGTAACTGACAACAGAGTCAGAAAAATGTGCCAAGCACAGTAGGGTGTGCCTGTGGCCCACAGCTACTTGGTAGGCTGAGGCAGGGGACTGCTTGAGCCCAAGAGACCAAGTCCAGCCTGGGCAAAATAGCTAGATACTATCTCTAAAACAATCATACAAAAAACAGAGGCAGGAAAATGGGAATAGATGTTTAAGTTTTATAATTAACTACTTACTTAGCTGCCAATGAAGCAGAATGCAACATTATTAAGAGCTCTATGTTCTAAATCTGATCCTAGTCTTAACGTTATTATAAACTGGCTATAAAATCACAGAGCCCCAGTTTCTCCAACAATGGTGTGAAGGGCTGGAACCATGGACTTGAAGATCCTACTTTGTTCTAATAATCTCTGACTTGTGTTACTAATGGACCACAATTATTAAGTAATCATAATAGAGAAAAAAACACTAAGGGCTCATCAGGATGTCACAGGTCTGTTTTATAATTTAAATACAATTCATCCCATAGAAGCTCAAAAATAAATTTCCAGAGGAAAGTCAGAACTAGGCTAAGCAAAATTGTAACAAAGTGATGTCAGCCTCACTTTTAGGATGGAAGCTCAGAATAAGGGAGAACTGTTAAAAAATGAAAAGGAAATAGTACTGGTCTGAAGTATAGAAGTCAAATCACTGCAAAATAGGTCTCAAGAGGCTTCTGCAAAGTTGTCTTAAGCATTAATGCCCCTTGATAATACGAAGGCAAGAAGTCTAAAGATAGGGTCCTATTTGTCTTTCCATTAGATTCTGGCATCTAGAAACACAACTCTCTATATTTATCCTAATGTATGGAAATCAACTAAAATCATATTTCTTCATAGTGTAAAGCTTATTTGTATCTATAACAATTTGATTCACAGCATCTCTGTCAAGTCTATCTTCCATCAAGCCTATGATCATGAAGGTAATTGTGAAGAAATTTTTTAAAAAAGAAAAAGCATGCACAAATGAAAAGCAAGCAGAGGAAAACACAGTTGGAACCTAATAGAAGCAATTCAAGTAAAAATACTGTTGTGCCACCTTACAGATTACAGAAAGTACATTCTCTTCCCACTAATTTTCCCCCTACGATAAAGAAAAATACAAAATTGATTCCTTACCCGTATAAGATTGGTAGTATGCTTTTGGAAAGAAAAATTACAGGCTATTATATGCATTTTCCAAGCTGATTTATTCTTTTCAAATGATTGCCAGGAAATTAGATTTTCATTTTTCTTTGTTTAGTCATTCATGCTTTTTCTTGGAGGTTTGCATGAAAGTAAGAGCTGAAAAAACTCAGCTGAAGAATACAACTGAAGGATTTATATAGATGCATATCAATCACTGGAGACCCATGTATATGTAATGTTACAAAGACATAATTAGACCAAATGTCTATATTTTGCAAAGATTTAATTTTGCAGTCTGTTAGATTTTCATGCATAAGTTATCACAGCTGTGAGATACCAACTCAAAAAACATGCACGTAATACACATTTAAATGAGCACACCAGGGAACTATGAAGCTACTAGTTCCTCTCTATCTGTGGCCACACACGCAAGAAGTGAAAATATGTCCCTAAGATCTTTGGTACTTTTAAAAATAACACAATATTAACGTGTGTTTTCTTCTCTGATGACACAGATGGTTTAAGAAATATGAATAAGAAATTCCCTTTAGAGTAATGTGAGCCAATCAGACAATGACCACTGGATACTCATCAAACAGGAAAAGAGGGCTATGTATTTTCATTTACGCCATATCGACAAACACATTTAGCATATGTCCCTGACTGAACGATGTCAATCCTTCTGGCTTGTCAAGTCTCTAAGACAATTACATGAAACCATTCTTTTTCTCTATGAGCTACAGAAACTGTTTAAAATTGTCCTATTAACTTACATAATGCTGAGAATAAATTTCCAGAGCTTTCTTAAAATTCAGAGTGTTTAGGGTAGAAATTAAATCATAGACCATGGGAAGGCAGGACTACATCTTTCTCCTCCCTATCCTTAAAGCTTTCGCGTAGCAGACCTCCAATAAGAATATGTTACATGAATCAAGTCAACTGTTCCAGCCTTATCTGACAATGAGGTTGTCATTAACTGCATTTTATATCTGGATGGACACGCCTCACTTTCTCAGACACAAGAGGTATCTGTCTTTGAGGCTGTTGTTGTTTTTATTAGATACTGAAATGCTGCCTTAAAAACCACTTTAGGATTTCCTAAAACCTTTTAATACCTTTCTAACTTTGAATATACATATTACCTTCCAAGTACACCTATCAAACAAAATTGGAGGCTCAAGAAGCAATGAAAGGTAACTCATTCATCTGTAAGATGGACAGTCAAACTATACAAGTGGGCCAAATTTGTCCTAAAAGCTAAGAAGAGTTTTTATATTTTTAATAGGGGAATGGACAATCAAAAGGAAAATAATACTTCATGGCATGGGAAAATTATATGAAATTCAAATTTTAGGGTTCTGAAAGGAAGTTCCATTTATGGAACAGCCACTCTCTTTCCTTGATGCATTACCTTTGGCTGTTTTTGTGCTACAGTCACAGAGCTGAGTAGTTGCAAAAGACAACACAGAGCAGAAAATCTAAACATTTACTACCAGGGTTTTTCAAAAAGCAGCTTGCCAATCCCTGTACTAGATTTCAGACCTTTTCCTACTAATTGAAAAAACAGACAGGAAAGAATACTAGAGAGCAACTAGTTCACCATGATATATTACCTTGTGATTCTTCAGGAATCATTTTGGTATCGCCCAACTTCCAGAGTTAACAGGAGGAAATTTGGGGTGTTTCTTAATACCATGACATACATCTCTTGGGAAAGAAAGATATCCCTCCTGGATCTATAAATGATGTTACAGGTTTCTGTTTCTTTGATCCCAGTTGTATGGTTTTATAAGAACTAAATCATTTATCACTTAAATATTTTAGTATATATTTCCATCTGATATCCCAAAGCATCCATATGATTAGGAATGAAAATTGTGTCTGCAACCCTGAGTTCTAATTCTTTCAGAATACTCTGTGTGACCAAGGAACCACCTCATTTAACTTTCTGCTCATCCTTACAAATAAAAGCATACCATTAAAATTTGCAAAATTTTCTAAAAGTAAATGGTGAGATCCCTTCTGGCTAAAAGGATCTTGGATGCTCAAGGAAGTCCTCTGAACAAAGAGTGTGCTTCCTTTCTCTCTCCTGTCCACTCCGCCCTACAGAGAACAGGTTCTCAGAAAATGTCTCTTCACTATCAGTGATACATTTACATTGATTTAAAAAAACAATAATAAGGCTGGGTGTGGTGGCTCATGCCTGTAATCCCAGCACTCTGGGAAGCCAAGGCAGGTGGATCACCTGAGGTCAGGAGTTTGCGACCTGTCTGGCCAACATGGTGAAACCTCGTCTCTACTAACAAATACAAAAAAATTAGTTGGGCATGGTGGCATGAGCCTGGAGTCACAGCTACTCAGGAGGCTGAGGCAGGAGAATCGCTTGAACCCACTAGAAGGAGGTTGCAGTGAGCTGAGATTGCCCCACTGCACTCCAGCCTGGGCAACATAGCGCGATTTCATCTCAAAATAATAATAATGATGAGCATTCTTCTTATGTTTTCCATAGCTAACTCCCTACAACAGCTAATAACATAGAAAGCAACCATTTTTTTATTGCTCATTTACATTTCTATTGTAAAACATAATCTTTGCCTCTGGCAAGATAGTTTTTGACTACCTTTCTTTTTTGCCTAAAGTATGAAGTTGAAAGTCTACATTACTCAAGTGGACTTATAATGTATATATTTTACATTTATCTACAGAGTCTCTGACAATATTTCCAGCACATATATAATATTTTAATCAAACTAACAAGTGATTATTTTTAACCACAGAAAGGTAAATATAAACAGAGTCCCTATTGACCAACCTCTCATCCTTTCCTAAGAGCTATTCTATTCTATTTCGTCATAAAATAACATCATAAAAGATCCAAGATTCAAGGCAAAGCTTAACATGTAAATAGATTATATGTATGTGTAATACCCTTGAAAAATCTCTCTTGATTTATGTAAAAACGTATTACTGGAAGACAGTCTAGAGCAGAGATGCTAAAATATTGCAACATGATGCTACCTTATCTTTCTGCACCCAGATATTTTCCCAATTATCACGTACTATGTCTCAAAATTCTTCTCAATACAGCATTCAAGTAAGTCACGTTTTATTACAGTAAAACCTATTTGCTATCCCTGTTCTACAATGTTATTTCCAAAAGTGGACTGTGTGCAGTCTAGAAGATTTACACAACAATCCAGTGGGATGAAGAAAGATTTCATGTTTTCAAACACACACATTACTACCAAATAGAGTGTGTACTCAAAATTTTTGTATTGGTAAGTGTGTATGGATTAGGCATATAAAGAAGAGAACTAACTGTTAGTGTGAGTTTCTTTGTAATTTGCCAGAAATGGTTTAGATTTAATTTCAGAACGTAAGTGGAACTCCTAAGGGAAGGTTCTGATAAGACATCAAAAGGTTGCAACTGAAAGAGGATTGGCAGACCACGTCATCTGAATCTATTACAATCTGCTATCTCCCATTATGCTCCACATTGCCCATCAATCACCCTATTGCTGATTCAAATAACATCACTCTCACTCATGCCTCCTAAAATAACACATTGATACACTCACTGTTTCTGAAGTAAGTGCTGGTGCTGCTGCTGTTGCTGTTGCCTGTACGTTTCGATTGTGTGCTGCGGAAGGTATTGCATGAGTTCCAGAGACTCTTTGATCTTCAACAGCATTTCATAAGTCTCACGGCCCCTCACCTATGTAAGTGAGCAGAAGGAAAGGAGGAAACATGAAGGGCTGTAGAACTATTAGAAGTGTGGTCAATCCTGATTATTCATGGAATCCATAATTGCAATTTGTCTATTTGCTAATGTTTATTTGTAACATGAAAGTCAATACCACTGGCCCTTTCATGGTCATTCAGACCTGTGCAGAGTGACAAAAAAATCTGTGCATGTTTCAGCTGTGTGTGTTTCCAGCTGAGGTCGAACAAGGAGATGCTCTGCCGTCTTGTTTCAGCTCTCAGGCTGTAAACCTACGTTCTTTTCATGGTCTATTTAGCACCACATTTTTTACATTGTGTGCTTTTCATTGGTGATTTTGCTACTTAAAAAGACCCTCAAGTACAGTGCTGAAGTGCGGTCTAGTGTTCCTAAGTGCAAGAAGGTTTGTTCCATGCCTTATGGAGAAAATATGTGTGTTAGAGAAGCTTTATTCAGGCATGAGTTATAAGGCTAACTGGTCACAAGTCTGATGTTAGTGAGTCAACAGTACATATTAAATAAAATGTCTTTTAACAGAAACGCACAACAAATGAAGTTATGTATTTATCTGTTGATGAAATGCATGTGATCAGAGGTGCACAGAAACCTAATCCTGTATTTCTCTTACGAGCGATGAGATGATTGATATTCACCAAAACTATTTCTGTAACACCTTCATTAAACTACTACAAAAAATAAGAATAGATTGTACCTATGTCTGATAGGATAAAAGTTTTCATGTGGGATAAACTATGTTTCTCTCTTTAAGAGAGTCCCTTAAAATCTTTTTAAAAATCTCCTAACAGCTTTTACAGTTATGAGCAGGGCTAGGCACGGTGGCTCATACCTATAATCCCAGCACTTTGGGAGGCTGAAGGGGGCAGATTGCTTGAGCTCAGTAGTTTGAGACCATCCTAGGCAACACGGAAAACAACGCTTTCTCTATAAAATGTGCGAAAATTAGCTGGCATGGTGGCCCACACCTGTAGTCCCAGCTATGTGGGGAGGCTGAGATGGCAGGATTGCTTGAGCCTGTGAGGTTGAGGCTGGAGTGAACCTCCACTGCACTCCAACCTGGACAACAAAGTGCGATCCTATTAAAATAAAATGGATGAGCAATGCCAGGACTAGACTGAGCAAGAGAGGCATGTAGCACATGTGCATTTGCCCTGGGAGTGAGTGACTATTTCAATTTTGCACCGTAGGCACTTAAACTGCCTCACCCCAGCTGCTGCACTGAGTAGGAAAGAGAGAATTACTCAGAATTCAGAAATCAAAGATGTTCTCTACCTTTTGCTGAATTAGCTCTTACTCATCCCAGCAGTGGGGCCCCTTCTCTGAGCAGCTTGTCTTGATCTTACTCTTACATCTTTGGAACTTCTTGTGTACTCACAGAGCACTAGACCTTGCTCTAGGAAACGTGTACTTTATTGCATTCTAACAGTTTGTGTCCTCGATAGAAGGCAAAGTAGTTGAAAGTAAGAACTGTGTCCTACTGATTCCTAAATGCTCAAGGTCTGGCTTATTTGCCACTTACCAAACACAAACAAAATATGTATTCAATTAACGGAATTTTTCCTCACCCATAAATTATAGTTTGGCTAAGCCTTCTCTAATCTTGAGGTGAAACACATTACAGAGTACTTCCTTTGGAGTACAAACTGAAATTTTAAAACAGTTTTTCAAGCAGTTCTTGTTCTATCAGCTGAAAACACGTTAAGGCTTTTGGAATATTTAGTGTATCAGGGTAATGTTTTACTTTATGTCACAAATCAGTTTCCATATATAGCTTGAGAAACAATACACTTAGAATCACAGTGAGCTCACTATCTGATGAGTCTACTGGCAATTTATTCCCGAGAGTCAGGACCCGAAGAAGATGAGGAAGAAGGTGTGGCGTATCTAAACCTGGTGAGTTTCTTTAGTTCAATACCAGGGTGGTAGTTCATGGTCAAATCTCCTGGCCCTGCTTGGCTGTTCTCATGTCACTTTAGATGGCATCAAGGGCTATACCAGCCACCAAAATTTCATTTCCACCCCACATGGCAAAGACTTAATGCAATAAGAATTTGATTAACTGAAAGCATAATCTAATAAAGTGATCTCATTATTGATCTCAAGAAAAGTAATGTTCCTGGTAGGAATTAATGAGATTCTTAAATAATAATTGGGCTAAGACGTCTGG
The DNA here is from genome assembly GCF_049354715.1 of Callithrix jacchus. NCBI lineage: Eukaryota > Metazoa > Chordata > Mammalia > Primates > Cebidae > Callithrix > Callithrix jacchus. Next base: position 18,801,277 of record NC_133516.1, on the reverse strand, counting down.
CCATTTACAGATACAGTTATCTCTTGGTATCAGCAGGGCACTGATTCTATGATTACCCACCCTCACCCTGGCCCCTATGGACACTAAAATCCTCAGTTGCTCAAGACCATTATATAAAATAGTGTAGTATTTTTATGTAACCTATGGACATCCTCTGTATACTTAAAATTACCTCTAGATTACCTAAAATACCTGATATAATGTAAATGCTATGCAATTAGTTGTTATACTGTATTGTTATTATATTTGTATTATTTTGATTGGAGTACTGTTATTTTTTTTACCAACTATTTTTGATCTGTGATTGTTTGAATCTGCAGATGTGGAACAGGCAGATAGGGAGGGCAAACTGCAGGTCAGGGTTCTGCCTTGCTTGACTTTCTTTATAGCACTCCCTAAAAGACATCAAAGTCAAGGCTATAATTGCTGTATTATCAATTTTTTTTTTTTTTGAGATGGAGTTTTGCTCTTGTTACCCAGACTGGAGTGCAATGGCGCGATCTCGGCTCATGGCAACCTCCGCCTCCTGGGTTCAGGCAATTCTCCTGCCTCAGCCTCCTGAGTTGCTGGGATTACAGGCACGCGCCACCGTGCCCAGCTAATTTTTGTATTTTTAGTAGAGACGGGGTTTCACCTTGTTGACTAGGATGGTCTTGATCTCTTGACCTCTTGATCCACCCGCCTCGGCCTCCCAAAGTGCTAGGATTACAGGCTGAGCCACTGCGCCCAGCCCTGTGTTATCAATTTTATGAACTTTTTCTGACAAAACTTTAGGCCTAAATTGCCGGCCATGCTCCCTAGGATAATCTTACCATTCTCAAATAATAAAGGGCAAGTTAATTTTAAATATTTGGGTAGGAAAACTTCTATTTGGAGTTTAGCTTTAATTGGGTGGGTAGATAAGCAGAGAATGCTATTCATACAGTCCAAAAGTGTGGAGAGGAAGAAGAGTTTCCTAATTTTACAAAACACATATTTTCTCTCTTTTATTTCATCAGCCCTCAACCCCCTGCCCCCTTCTCCATTATGGACTGAAGGTTTGTTAAAATTTTAACCCCATTGTGATACATTAGAAAGTGAGTCCTTTGGAAGTAATTTCGGGCATGAGGGTGGAGCCTTCATAATTGGTATTTGTGACCTTATGAAAAAAACAAAAAACAACCTAGAGAGCTCTCTAGCCTTTTTCACTATATGAAAATACAAGGAGAAAATGGCAGCTTGCAACTCAGAAGAGAACTCTCATCAGAATCCAACTAGAACGTCACCTTGCTCTCAGACTTCCAGACTCTAGAATGGTGAGAAAATAAACTTCTGCTGTTTATAAGCCATCTAGTCTACGGTAGTTTGTTGCAACAGCTTCGACTGACTAGGACACCTTCTCTTCCATTGTCACAGATAACTAGGAGATGTTCATACTGTAAAAGCTCATTCAAAGGAGGTTAAAATTAAGCAATTATAAACACCCAAGGGAGACCTACTGGTAAGTATAACAGTTCATCATCTGGGGATCTTCGTTTCTTGATGGATGTCATCTGGATACCATGTGTGTTCTGACGAAATGCTGGTGGAGGAAAAATGCAAGTGTCATCCTGAGAACATTTCTAAAGCAATAATGCACATTAAATATATTTAATAATTAAATATTAATATTAATCAGATTTAATAATACATATTAAATGGACAGTAGTGCCAGCAACACATGTAAGATTAGAGGCTCTAGTCCTAAGCATCCATTTAATTGGTGACAATTGTTTTTACATTGGTTGTGATCCTAGCAATGAGGAGGTGGGGAAGAATAAGTAAAATAAAGAAATTCAGTATGCTGGGAAATGGCCTTTGGCTTAAGTAACGTTGCAGGAAACCCCATGTCTTGCTGGTGTATGTCTGTGAATAAATGATGTTTCTGTTACTGGTGTGGAAATCACATTTTGAGAACCCCTGGACTAAGAAATCCTCACAATGACTACTTGCTTTTGTAAAGTGGTAATACTGCCTGGAGTCCATTTCAATGCTATACCTATTCTCATAGGCTCTGAGGGCTGAAATACCACTTGCTGCTGAAGGTCACAAGTCCTATCATGCCGCTTCTCCAAATCACCCCATTCTCCAACATCTGGAGAAGGCTCAACCCTACCCCATGTGGCTACTACATCTACTTACGGCGCTTCGTACCATCACCGTTCTTTGTACTGTCCGAAACTTGCTGCTTTCTGATGCTATCTTCATCTGCCTTCCTGTCTCTTCCTGGGCAAGCACAGATCCGGGCCTCAAAGCAGCGTCGGCCCAGGACTTGCCCACTAGGAATTAGAATAAAGGGGAAGAAAGAGTTAAATTAAAAGCGTTTGAAAGTCCCCTGGAGATCTCCCACTTCCATTTCCCACATGCGCCGTCACCAATGTACTACCAGCTCAGCCATGGTGGCTTTGAGAATGGACCCAAAAGCACTTGGCAGAACACAAAAGGGCTCACATCCCGCAAGCAATATTAGTAAAAACATTCCATTTGTTCTCCAAAGAACCTCCAAGCTATTCGCTGAACAGTTGTATTTAGCTACATATTTTGAAGGAAACCTGAGTTAAGCCAGTAGATGTCTTAGGATAAAATCCCCTAAGGCAGCGCAGGCTTAAAGAAATGGTCAAATGCCTTGAGGACCACTGTCTAATCAGAAACAATTTCAGTCAAATGTCAAGAATTCAGGTATGAAGTGACTTACACACCTTCCTAGCTTTTTTTTTCCCTCTAACTTTACCCACCCTCTTTTGTGTCCACTTTCTTAGATCTTTTATGTAACTGCGGCAAAGATTTAAAGCACCAAGGACAAAAATCAAGAGTAGCTCTCCGCTGTGCATGCAAAGTCAACGATAAAGCAGCCACAATTTCACTTTGCCCTCTGTTCATGATTTTTTGTAGAACGACAACTCTGTATATGCCACTTACTCTCTGGTTTCCAGAGTAACAATGATTAAAATTGGACGGCGGTTCATCCCTCCAACACAGCTGCTGTTACACATGAAATTGTACAAGACTGTCGTGAATTCAGTGCCAACCTGAAAGCAAGGGGAAAACAATCTGTGTCAATGACAGTTTGAACTCATCTTGTTCCCGCTCAGTTCTTTCCTCTATTTAAGCAATTCCACTTCTGATAAAATGATACGCTTCCACCTAAAAGGGCAAACTCTGAACCCTGTTGTAGATTTTTCTTCTTGCCTCCAGGGAAGCTTAAAGCTAATGTTTGCAACACTGAACACTAACTACCTGAGGTGAGACAGGCGTTAACAGATTTTGTGATCTTTAATTCTGTTCATTTGTAAGTTGATCCACATCATGTAATTCAAATAGGCTATACCACCTTCATGAATATCACTGAAAAGGGAAAGCTGAAAATAATTGCTAAAATAGTAGCAATGCTCCAAGAGTATTTTACCTATGTGGATAAAAAAATACAATACAGAATTGAATATACACTTCCATTAATAACATCTTAGAGCTCAAAAGGTTCTCAGAATTAAAAATAATCTAGTCCAAAGTACATACTTATGGGCAACACAACGGAAGCCTAGAGAAGGAGGGTTGCATGCCGAAGGTCTACACAGCAAGCCAGCAAACCAAAGAACTTGGGTTATGTTACTCCAACGTACTGGCCTCATGCAACAAATTTACAAATCTATCATCTGTTCATTCAGACTTCAGCTAAGAAATCCCTCAGGCTCTCCCACTTCTGGTAACACTGTACATCCACTACCAGTCCAATTGCCAGCTGGACACAACAGTGCCGTGTATAAACCCAGTTGCCAGTTCAATTGTTACTGGCCCTTAAATGAGAATAAAAGCACGGAGCCATGTTATCAAGTTAATTCAGTGCATATTTAGGCATTCCGAAGGGAAAGCATGTGGAGAATAGGTAGAAAAAAAATACAAAAATCTTACATATTTGATGACAAGGACTGAGACAGTGATAGATGCTAGAAACATCCCTGTTGTGGAAACACGTGTTCTCTCAAGTCTGCTGACTGCATAGAGTGCTGTTCTTTGGTTTGTTTTGTTTTTTTACCTGGGGTGGTTCATAAGGTACCAGCACACTCTGTCTTCCTGTGATGGGGTCTTCTACATACTGGGCATGGCTGTTCCCTTCTACTCGAATCAAATGACTAGGAGGGGCGATCTGTCCTGAAGAGCAGAAAACGGTAAAAAGTTAGTTCCTTTCCCTAAAATAAAGAAAACAAAATGAAATTGCATGAACAGGATGTTGGTGGCAAATGAAATGATCTCTGTCATAAGGAAAACATGCATCCTTGAAGAAAGGAGCAGATCTCGCAACCAGATATCGAATACATGAAGGTGTCTTAACCTTCATAGCAACAGAAAGGGCTGGAATCCTCATCTATATTTAAGGGACCAGTCCTATAATTTGGAGTTTAAGGTTAATGATTCAAGCTTTTATAGGATTCTATAACTACATCTGTGATCTCATCCATGGAGGAAATTTTGCCAGCTTCCGGGAAAATGAAAGGGAAAGAAGCAAATTAATTAAAAAAAAAAAAAAATCAGTTTCACTGAGAAAATGCTGTCCAAAAGTCTGACCAGCAAATATACTGAGAAACAGAAGTTAGCAAGGATGTCATTTCCACTTCTTCTTTCCTCCTTCTCAACTTTTAGACCTTGTGTTGATTATAAAGATAAGAAACGTTCTGCCTTTTGTGTGCTGAAGGAGTCCCAAGTTGGGTATAAGAAAAGGGATGTAATTTTAAAAAAGAAACTAGGTAAAGTTTTGTAAAATTGTGATATTTAGCAGAGCTCCAGAAGAAAGATGTTCCAAGAATTGGGACCTGTAAAGCTGTCCTTAACCGTTCTTAGGTCACATAGTCCCAGTCTACAAAAACCATTCAATAAAGGTAAAAAACTACGTGTATCCAAATGTTCTCTTCCACATCATCTATTATGGTTAAAACTAAAAACAATTATTATTTTTGAAAAGTGAGAAAACACTTAAAACTAGTGTGTCATCTTGATGGCATACCAAGTGATATAAGCTAATAATGAAGTCTATCTATAAGGCAGTATTCTTTACGGCAGATAGTTAAGTGAAGAGCAAGACACAAAGGTATGGATAACGTGGCCATGCAGGCAAGGACGCAAAACTAAAGTGTAAAACACGGTTGTGTTCAGGAGTATTTTGACTTTATTTTCTCCTTTTAAATTCCTATCCATTCTCTTTCTTCTTCCATTATTTTCTCTACAATCTGTTATATTCTCTATATTTACCAATCCTTATATTTTAATATTTTTTCCTCAAAGTATCCTAACCCCCAACATCTTCAGCACCCTCAATACTCTTTGAGGATTCCATATGCTTTATTCTTTTCCACTTTTTAACACTCTATTTAGCCTCCCTTCATGGAACTATCATATCAGATCTAAGGGAACTCTTGGAAATACTGACCTTTTCTGCTAAATTGTTGTAGGATCTGAGACTCAGAAGATGAGGTATGCCTTATTCACGGTTACAGAGCCTAAAGGTGGCCTTCAAGATACCTCATCCCCCAACTCCCAGTCCTTCATATGACTGCCTCCAGTATGCTCTAGACCTTCTATTTATTCCTCTTACCCATTACTTGCCTTCTTATCTTCTTTTTCTCCTTTCTCCCTTTTTTCTTCTGTTTTTTTTTTTTTTTTTTTTTTTTTTTTTCCTTTTCATTATTTCTGTCCTTTGGTGCTCCTTTCTCTTACCCTTCCAGCTCTCAACTGGTCTAGACTTGAGAATCTTTCTGGGAAAACACTAAATCTGAAGATACTGTAGCCTGGGCCAAGCAGAATAGCTGCATGTGGTCAGTCTCCTCACACCCTCTTACTTAAAAAAAAAAAAAAAAAGTCAAGAAGAATAAGAAGAAGGAAGCATTAGGGAATAAAGACGCTAGTAGTCCAGGTCATCCAGTAATTACTCATATTAAATTAAGTAATTCAACCACTATAAAAGCCACGAATTTATTCATCATTATTCTTAGATACTCTGCTAGCTAAAAAAAAAAAGGCAGACTGATATGCCATCAGAGTGCAGAAGTCTGAATCAGGTAGATGAGTCTCAAACAAAAATACCCACAGAATCTTGACCTTCAAGGAGGTTACTTGAAGAGTTAGAGATTCAAATTCTGCTTACCCTCATTAAATTCACGGCTCAGCTCATGGTTGGGGCACCGCTTTACCACCTCAGTGACATGCTCAGCTTTTTTGTAGACAGGCATGGCGCGGATGACAGCTCCCTGAGGAGGTGGGGTCATCACCTTGATCTGGATGGGGCATGTCTTTGCAATTTGGCAGTACAGTTTCTTCAGTTCAGTGGAATACTGCTTAGAGTTGGGGCCAGTAGAGAAAGGAAGGAGAGAACCAACAGGAGATATTGTTACATTCCAAATCAGAACAATAATCTGTCCACTTTTCATAGCTGCATGCCTCAAGTTTACTACTGACTATTATAGATGTGACTGACATATGTCAATCTCATTAGAGGAAGTTATATTCATGAATGAAACTAATAATTTTTGCTATCCTTAATAAAACCCTATGTTTACAAAAGGTTTTATGTTTATCAAAACTCACTTATGCCATTATTTCCTGTTATTTTCCTTTAGGATGAAGAAGCTGAGGCTCAGAGAGGTTTAAATGAGTAATACCATGAGTAGCTTCATAGATTACCAGAAACTAAGTGAGAGAAGAGTATTGTCATGTGCCGAGTGATATTAACCAACAAACCATTAAGAGAGATTTCTGCCTAGATTCTAATTAATCCAGTTTTTAATATAGTTTAGAGACAGTCATAGGAATTAGGGTTCATGGGAATTTTTTAAAGATGGAATATCTGTTAAAGAGTGAAGAGATTTCGCTTGAGGTCAGCCCTCTTGAAAACTGCAAAACAAAAACTCCCCCGAACGACTGCACTTTACTTTTAATGTCACAGCATAGGAGAATGCAAGAGCCAAAAGGGGTCATGTAGTCAGACTCCTTACACCCTCTTATTTTAAAAAATTAAACAAGCGAGAAAATTAAAAAGAAGGAAGCACTGGGGAATAAAGACACCAGTAGTCCAGGACATCCAGTGAGTGAAACTTTTCCTTCTCTAGGGAGAGGAAGTTCAGTGATGATTAGCTGGTTGTCGAGTTGCCAAAAACAGGGTAGAGAAAGCCTGAGACCTAGGACCAAATAGAGATCCTATCCTATGTTGCTTCCCTCTCCCACTTCTGAAGCCGAAGTGAACCTTCATTCGAATCCTTACAAAACAGTAAACCTTATCACCCCGTTCTCTAGGCCAATGCCCTACCACTTCATTCCTACCCACTAAGGCTCTTTGCTCAGGCAAACCACCCAGGCACTGGAATTGCCGGCCAAGAGTGGGGCCCCTAGTAACATGTATCCAAACAAAGGATAAACACACACACACAGGTTGCAATTATAAGTTGGCCCCAACATCCTCCCAGAGGAAAGATGGGGCGGGGAGAGCAGAGCAAGAGTGGCAATCGGATTCATTAATGATATGTGCCACCCTAACTCTCTCTAATGGCAAGTATCTTACCAAAACTCACACATTTAAAATGTTGCTTTATTTCTTCATCTGAAAATAAATATAGTATTTAAATGACCTTTGCTTTTCTTCCAAGTATTCCAGCATATGAAATTTTTAACATTTCCCAATGCTAGAAAAGTATTGCAAAATCAGCCCTCCATGCCTACAGGCCATGGATTAAACACAGCAAAAGGGATTTACATAGCTTGAAGAAACAGGAAACATGCCAAAATTCAACCACAAAAATAAAATTCTACTTGGGAAACACTGAATGAAATCTAGATGGGTATTTTTGCTCTTGTGCTTTTAACTAACGACTTATACAGAAATTGCTTTATGACATATTAAGAACTCACTTTTATTGGGAACTTGAAGAAAATAAGCATATCCATTTGTTTCTGTTTTTGTTAGGAGGCATATAATGCATAATCTAATCATGAATTTCATAAGATGACCCTTAGGAAAGGTGACTGAAAAATAAGTCTATCAACTAATACCTGAAGACAAATAAGGTATCTTCCAAGTATGTAAAGACGGCAGAAATGGAGGTTGAGTGTTCATATTGGAACAGCTTCTGAAGAGAAACATTCCATTTTAATAACTGATATACTATAAATCAAGCTTGACAGAGTAAAGCAAGAAAGTATTAAGAATAAGATTAAGGATCATCAAGTGATAATTCTTGTTCATTCTCAGGGATGGGGGTGGGAATCTAATTTTTAAGCTTAATTAATGATAAATAATAATATCTTCATCATTTACTGAGTTCTGTTTTAAGACATTTTATCCTCATACAACCCTAAGAGGAAGGTATTACAAACATACTATCTCTTATCTAAAACCTCTGGGGCTAGATGTTTCAGAATCCAGTATTGCTTAGATTTTAGAAAAAAAGTAAAGTTTGTGTAACATATAAATATATCCAGCAGAATTTAGGGTAGCACCCTGAGATCAAACATTATTTCTGCAGAATTCATAAATTTTCACACTGACTGATAAACGACTATGGATCCTGGGTTACACCACCAAATGACTGTACCCACAAACTTAGGAAATCAAAATAAAACTGAATCAACTTCTGATTTCCAGAGTTCTTGGAATTTCAGAATTGCAGATAACAGATACTTGACTTGAATTATTATCCCTATTTTATAAACAAGAAAACAAATGTATAGAAAGGACTTTCCCGAGAACTTGCTTAGAAACTGGTATGTGAGTCTATCCTAGTCCTGTCATGACAATTTCTCTCTTTTTTTTTTTTTTTGTCACTACAATTTCTTATCTTTCTATTCTCTTTCTAGTTCATGCAAATTTTTACCTTTTTCTAGTTTCCAACATTGTGGTTCTTTACTGAATCAACTTACAACATTTATACTCTTCTCCAAAACTTACGATGGAGCTCAAAAGCAGTCTACGTAACACATTTTCATTAATTTCTCAGTATATTGTTTGCTCATTTGATTGTAGGGAGAGGCAGCAAGTGACAAGAGCTGAAAAGACTATGGGCTAGGTGGAAAACAATGTGGACACTCCTACCAGCTGGATCTGGGAATTCAGGGATAAAGTCCTACTCTTTTTTTTTTTTTTTTGAGAGGGAGTTTCACTCTTGTTACCCAGGCTGGAGTGCAATGGCGCGATCTCGGCTCACCGCAACCTCCGCCTCATGGGTTCAGGCAATTCTCCTGCCTCAGCCTCCTGAGTAGCCAGGATTACAGGCACACGCCACCATGCTCAGCTAATTTTTGTATTTTTAGTAGAGACGGGATTTCACCATGTTGACCAGGATGGTCTCGATCTCTTGACCTTGTGATCCACCCGCCTCGGCCTCCCAAAGTGAAGTCCTACTCTTTAACATGGTTTTTTAAAGGACTTTATGAGGTTATCTGTATTATGGTCCTATCTATCTCTAATTTCCCCTACCCCTCCACCCCCATCGACACACATTTCTCACCCCACGTTCAACCCATACGAACTCTTTAATGCTTCAAACACACCCCAAATTCAAAATGTTATTCCCTGAAATCATGTCCTTTTCAGCAACATGGATTGAGTTGAATGCCATTATCCTAGGTGAAACAACTCAGAAAAAGAAAATCAAATCTCCTGTGTCCTTAAATGTGGGAGATAAGTATCGAATACACATGTGGTCAGGCACAGAGGCTCATGTCTGTAATTCCAGTACTTCAGGAGGCCGAGACAGGCAGATCACTTGAGGTCCAGCAGGAGCTCACGACATGCCTGGCCAACATGGAGAACTCTAATCTCTAATAAAAATACAAAGATAACCAAAAAAGATACACATGGACATAAAGATGGAAATAATGGATGCTGCAGACTCCAAAAATGAGGAACATAGGAGGGGATGAGGGTTAAAATATACCCATTTGGTACAATATTTACTATTTGGGGGACAGGCACAGTAGAAGCCCAAACCTCACCATTATACAATATATTCACGTAACAATACTACACATGTATTCACTGAATCTGAAACCTAAAAACATTAAAAGCAACAACAAAAAAGGTGATATTCCCAGTATGGTATACTTCTCTTTTTCCTCTGTTCTCCACATCATGCCAGGACAATTTAGAAACCACTTTTCAGCTAGTACTGTATCTGGTACTGCAAACCATATTTTCCAATTATAGTGGTGAGGGTTCCATACTTTGACTAAATCAAAGTATCTGACCACAGCCAAGATGAATTATGTTTACTGCTTTTGGTTCAACTGCTGGTCCTGCCATTCAGCAACTACAGGAGCTGAAGTGGTCTGGCATGATTGTTTATTTCTCTATTTCTTTATACAAAGCCAAGTCTCTACTACTCTGTTTACTTCATTGTTTGCAATGCTGTTCCATGATGACATTTTTTCCCCCAGTACTAAGTTCAGTCTCCCTGGTCTATGTGTGTTAACAATTCCTTAGACTTGCCCACTTCTCTATCCCTTACAAAATAGCGCTATCATCTCCAATTTTCCAGGCTTCAGTAAGACTGGAACATACAAATCTGATTTTTACCAAGACTTTAAAATACCCTGATGATTTGAGTCAGCAGAAATTACAAGTTTGAACACACATAGCCTATTTTACTATCTTTCTTCCTCTGTGGAATTTTGAAAATTCACCTCTAAATGGCTCCTCAACATTGACCTGAAATTCTTTTTATTCTAAGGCTGAATTTATTCTTCTTGGATGGGGGTTTTGTTTTGTTTCATGTGGTGGTATACTTTGCTGCAAAGTATACCAGTTTTTAAGTGCAAAAGCTGATGGCTTGACAAAGGAACACCGCTGTGTCACTACTACAACAAGATATAGAATATCTCCATCCCCTTTCCAATCATCTTTTGCTTCTTTGCAATCAAGCCCCTCCCCAGCTCCTGGCCCTAAGCAATCATGTACCAGTTACTTTTCACTAAGTTTACCTTTCCAGAATTTTATATAAATAAAAAAATATAGTATATAATCTTACATGATAATGCTTTTGATATTTATGGTTTTTGTATGTATCAGCATTCCATTGTATTTTTAAATAAATTTCATTATTATCAACTCACCAATGATTTCAATTTTTTTCGATTGTGTATAAAACTATTATGAACATTCTATTCTATTATGAACATTCATGTACAAATTTTTGTGAGGATGTTCATTTCCCTTTTTCTTAAATACTTAGGAATATGATTGCTGGTAAGTGTATGCTTACTAAGAAACGCCATATAGTTTACAAAGAGGTTGTGCCATTTAACATTGCCACTTGCAATAGACAAGGACTTCATATCCTTGTCAACATTTGGTATTGTCAGTGTTTTCTTTCAGTTGATGTCACTCTGGTATGTATGCAGTAGATCTCATTGTGGTTTAAATGAACATTTCTCTGATGATTAACAATGTTGAACATCTTTTCATGTACTTATTTGATTCATATTTACATATAATGAAAACAAACTTACATGTTATATAATTCTATACAATTCATATTTTTTGAAGTTTCTGTTTAAATATTTTGTACCTTGTAAGTTTAAAAAATTATAGTATGGACTGTGTTTTCCCCCTGTTGTAATATAGAAATTTGACTTTTTAGGTTTTATTTTATTTATCATTAACACATAATAATTGCACATATTTATGGGTAAAATGTGATATTTTGATACATGTCTATATTGTATAATGATCAAATTAGGATATATAGTATATCCATCATTAAACATTTGTCATTTCTTTGTAGTAAGAACATTCAAAATCCTCTCTTCTAGCTATTTTGAAATATGCAATACATTACTGTTAACTATAGTAACCTGCTATTTGATAGAACAGAACTTACTCCTTCTGTCTAACTGTAATATTGTATTCATTGACCCATCTTTCCTCATTTCCCCTCACCGTGCCTCCCCTTCTCAGCCTCTGGTAACCCCTATTCTACTCCCAACTTCTACAAGAGCAACAGTTTTAGATTCCATTTGAGTGAGATCATGTGGTTTAAGTCTTTCTCTGCCTGGCTTATTTCACTTAACATAATGTCCTCAAATTTATCCATATTGTTGCAGATGACAGAATCAGGATTTCTCTTTTAATTTTATGAGACAGGTTCTTGCTCTGTTACCCAGATTGGAGTATGGAGGCGCCATCTGGCTCACTGTAGCCTCGACCTCCGAGACTCAAGCAATTCTCCCATTTCAGCCACCTGAGTAGCTAGGACTATAGCTGTGCACCACTATGCCCTATTAATTTTGGTGTATGGTTTTTGTAGAAATGGAGTCTCACTATATTCCCCAAGCTGGTCTCAAACTCTTAGGTTTAAGTGAACCTCCAGCCTCAGTCTCCAGAAGTACTGGGATTACAGGCATGAGCCACTATGCCTGGCCTCAGGATTTCATTATGTTATTATGACTAAATACTATCCTTTTTGTGTATATACACAACATTTTTTTATCCATTTATCCTTCATGGAAACTTAAACTGATTTCGTATCTTGGCTATTGCAAATAGTGCTGTAATAAATACAGGTGTGAAGATATCCCTTTGATACACTGATTTTACTCCCTTTGTATTTGGATATATACCTAGCAATGAGATTGCTGGATCATATGGTAGATATATTTTTAATTTTTCAAGGAACGTCTATACTGTTTTCCATAATGGCTGCCCTAATTTACATTCCCCCTGATCGTATGTAAAGGTTCTCTTCTCTCTACATCCTCACTAACAGCTTTGTTGTCTTTTTGTTAATAACCATGCTAACTGAAGTGGTATTTTATTGTACTTTGATTTGCATTCCCCTGATGACTAGTGATACAGGGCATTTTTCACATACCTATTATCCATTTATATATCTTATTTTGAGAAACATCCATTTGGGTCTTTTGCCCATTTTTTTAATTGGGCTATTTTGGTGATTTGGGGTAATTTGTTAATTGGGTTGTTTTTGTTCTTGAGTTTTAGAAGTCCCTTATTTACTTTGGCTACAAGTGTCATTTATCAGATATACATTTAAAAGTACATTTTCTCCCAGCCTGTAGCTTGGCTTTCTTCCTGCTTTTCCAAAATAGTTAATTTTGAGGAATTATCAATATTTTCCCTTTAAAGCTCTTACTTTTTAATGTCCTAAGAAATCTTGGCCTAATCTAACATTAAAAGGATTTTCTATATTTCCTTCAAGTAGATTTATTCATATTCTTAGCTCTTACATTTAGAACTATATCATTTTCAGTCAATTGTTGTATATGGTGTAAGTTAGGGGTTAAGATTATTCTTTTTAAACAGATATCCAATTGTTCTAGCACCATTTGTTGAAAAGATCACCTGCATATTTTCCCTTGTTGAACTGTCTTAGACTCTTTTTTGAAAAGTAATTGGTCATATGTTTTCAGGTCTCTATCTGGATACTTTCTTCTTTCCTGCTGATCTATTTGTCTACCCATATGTCACTCTCAAATTGTCTGGGTTAATCTACTTTAGAGTAAGTCTTGAAATCAGGTACTCTGAGTCTTTCAATTTTGTTCTTTTTAAAAATTGCTTTGGCTATTTTAGATCCTTCCATTTTTCCACACAAGATTTACATGCAGTTTGCTATTTCTCTAAAAATGCCTGGTGAGATTTTGCATGAAATTGTGTTAAATATGTAAGGTCCTTTAGGGGAGAACTGATACTTTAGCAATGTGGTGTCTTTTGAACCATGATCTCTCTCTATTTAAACAGAATATCTTTGATTTTACACAGAAATGTCTTATCGTTTTCAGTGTATAACATATCTTGTTAGATTTATCCTTCAGTATTTTATTTTTAAATAACTGCCATAAATGCTACTTTTACATTAAAATTTCTTTTTGTTTCTAATATGTTTTATACTATGTTATGTTTTTATACATCGCTAATTTGTGTATATTGACCACGTATCCGGTGACCTTGCTGAACTTATTAGTTCTTGGAGTGTTTTGTAGATGTGTCCCTTACGATCTTCCACATGCTCATCATGTCAACTGTGAACAGAGACAGTTGTACTTCATTTCAAACCTGCATACCCTTTAGTTTTTATTTTTATGTGACTGCAAGAATTAAACCAGGGTTGAGTTTGCAATTTTTTTGAACTAGAATCACATATCATTTTTTAAAGAATTTCATGTTTTTTCTAATATAAGCATTTAATTCTACCAAGTTTCTTCTAAGTACTTCTAGCTATATCCACAAAATTTTGATATATCTAATTCTTAATACTGGGTAATATGTGAAGCATTTCTTTAAAATATTTTATCAGTCCTCAGAACCAATATATCAAAGGACAACACTTACATTCCTAAGAAGAATAATTATCTAGATCTTCTGCTTGTTTCATAGGCTCCATTTCAGCTTAAACTTATTTTCTCCTTTATACATTTCTTTACCATTCTAAACAGATTTTTAAATTGCTTCCCCCATGGTTACCTATATTTCACTACGTAGGTTTATCCTAAAGCCTACTTTAATAGATAAACCTACTTCTAGGATATCTATTAAAATAAACCTATTTTAATAGATATTCTAAAAAAATATCTTCTATAGCTAAGAATTTTTTTGATGATGCCCGGCCATTGTATTAAATTTCTGGCAGCTCTTTGGGTGGATGACAAAGATTTCAAACCTTCTATGAAGGTATAAAGTATCTTGCCCCATAGCATTGCCACTACAAATAGCAATGAAAACAGAAAATTTAAATTTTTCATCAACTTATTCCCAACTCCTCCTTTCCTACAATCTGCCTTTTATTGATGTTTCATCATTGTCAAACTATGTGCACACAGAATTCTGGAAAAAAATGATTTCTTGCTTACTCAAGAGATACATACCATTATTAATATTATGAACTGCTTTATGTGCATACACACACACAAACACATGTAGAGCCTTATACAAACTAGGGGCATATAATACAAAGAATAGTATTTTTTTAATAATTTATCATAAGCATGTTCTAATTTAAAAACATGATCTTAAGTGGTTGCTGTTATACTATTTAAAAGGGATATATCATTATTTATTTAATCATACCTTTTTAGTATAATTTAATATATTTATAGCATAAATTTTACTCCAGTTAAAAACGCCACATAACATAGTTTAGTATATAAGTTGGTTTTAGATAGATCTCTTCAAATAGATTAATTGAGTCAATGCACATTTTAGTGTTGTAGAAAAGTCCAAGGCCAATCTGAATTTTATTTCTTTAAATTAAGTAAGCTGCATCTCTCTCTCTAGTGTATTGTAGGATTTTGTTTCTTTCTTTGTTTTCTTTAAAAAATAAAGTGGCTGGCTGAGTGCAGTGGCTTACACTTGTAAACCCAGCACTTTGGGAGGCCAAGGCAGGCAGATCACAAGGTCAGGAGTTCGAGACCAGACTGGCCAATGGTGAAACCCTGTCTCTACTAAAAATACAAAAATTAGCTGGGCATGGTGGCGGATGTTGGTTGTCCCAGCTAGTCTGGAGGCTGAAGCAGAAGAGCTGCTTGAACCTGGGAGGCAGAGGTTGCAGTGAGCCAAGATTGCACCGGTACACTCCAACCTGGGTGACAAAGCAACTCCGTCTCAAAAAAATAAGTAAAATAAATAAATAAATAAAAATGAAGTGGCAATGCCTCTAAATGTGTTTTTAAAATTCAAGTTACTTGGAAATTGGTGGATCCTTTTAACTTTCATGCTTGAACTCAATAAACTTTTTTTTTTTTTTTTTGTATTTTTGTTCCTTCTCCTCCTATAAATTTCCAGAGACGTGTAAGTCTTACTTTAGGATGTCCACTTTCTATCCACCATACATTTTATGCATTTTTCCTGTTGTTTGCAGGTTGGGAAAGCTTCTTAAGTTTGCGTTCAGTATGTGTATGGATTTTTTACTGTTAATTCTGCTCTATTCTGCTACAAATAATACTTTTACTTCTTCTGCTGCATTTCAAATGTCCCTCCTTATTTCATCTGCATCCTTTTTTTTTTTTTTTTTTTTTTTTCCTGAGATGGAGTCTTGTTCTTTTGCCCAGGCTGGAATGTAGTGGTGCCATCTCGGCTCACTGTAACCTCTGCCTCCCAGGTTCAAGCAATTCTCTTGTCTCAGTCTCCCGAGTAGCTGGGATTACAGATGTGTGCCACCACGGCCAGCTAATATTTTTATTTTTAGTAGAGACAGGGTTTCACCCTGTTGGCCAGGATAGTCTCGATCTCCTGGCCTCATGATCTGCCTGCCTCAGCCTCCCAAAGTACTGGGATTACAGGCGTGAGCCACCGTGCCTGGCCTCAGGAACTGCATCCCTTTTTACTAGTCCTGTTTTCGTCTCAGCCTGCCATTCTAGGTTTGTTACATTTTCCCAGCTTTATAGCATTACTGTCTTATTAATTTGCAGTGATTTTCTAAATATGTCTTCCAGTTCCTAAGACGATTTTCTTGAGTATTTAAAATAATGTTCCCCTATAGATAAGGTTTTGTTTTTAATATAAGCCCTTTTTTCCTTTTTCCATGAACATAGCAAGATATAGCAAGAGCTAGTGTTTGCAGCTTTCATTTCACTTGGACATTTTTCAATTGCATTCTATCAGGCTTTCAAGGCATAAAATTATTACTAAATTCTGATAATGGCTTGAATGTCCAATATAGTTCAGTTTTTAAATAGAATTTATAATATTAATATTTTAACAAAAACTTGGGAGAGACTACACTAAAAGCTGCTAGTCAGTTGCCATCATAAACCACAAATGAGAGCCAGCTGTTCTCCTTATTCATACAACATTTAATACGTATACAGCAAACTCTTACTGAGCACACATTAGAACGCTAGGTGCTTATTCTGTACTGGGAACAGACAGAAGATTTAAAAACCCTTGAGTGCAGAATTTTATGTATCCATACTGCCTAGGATGGTACTTGAAATATAAAATAAATTGAAAGAAAAAAAATCAATCCTTATCCTCACGTTGCTCACAGTCTAGAGGCAGAGTGCAGCACCAACAACTAAAATGCACTGGGTAAAAAAGAACTATATCAAAGTGTTATGGGATTACAGAGACAGAACAGTTAACCACCAGGTACTAAATTTGATTTTTATTGAGCATATACTGTCACCAAGACTCTGTTTCGGTTTGGAAATTCAGCGTTAAACAAAAACAAAGTCTATGCCCGAAAAATGCTAAAATTGGAGAATAAACAAGTAACTGCTCTGTCAGATAGTGATAAGTGCTGACATAGTAGTTATTTGTCATAGTAGCGATAAATTATTTGCTTACCTGTTTTCTAAAATCAAAGCAGAATGAATAAGTTAATTTTAACACAGGGCTCCTGATACTCAGACCATTGAAACCTGGCTTAGTCAATGGAATCATCGACAACAGAGAAAGGATAGTTTTAGTTCTGAATGA
The DNA here is from genome assembly GCF_049354715.1 of Callithrix jacchus. NCBI lineage: Eukaryota > Metazoa > Chordata > Mammalia > Primates > Cebidae > Callithrix > Callithrix jacchus. The sequence continues at coordinate 18,783,852 of NC_133516.1, read as the reverse complement.
ATAAAAAAAAAAATACATGAAGTAAACTGGAATTAGTAGGCTAACTTTGTTGTGAAGGAGGAGAGGGCTCAGTTCTCAGATCTTAAGAGCAGCAGGAAACAGACTTGTGTCCAAGACCAACAATTGTGGGCAACACTGATTTATTGGACAAGGAGTCGAAAAATCCGATTTAAATTCAGCCTTCTCTGTTCCCTCCCTCTGCCTTCATGTAGTCGTAACTGAGTACTCCTGTTTTTTCTAAGAAAAAGAGAATGAATTACTATTATTTTTTTATTATTTTCTCTTCTCCTGTCCCCTTTGCCCCTGTTCCCTGTTTCCTACTGAGCCCTTCAGGAACGCAAATATAACCCTTCACCTCCCCCTCACCAGATACTCCCTGCAGGGTAAGTTCTGTGTGCTCCAAGACAGATCTCTCCCAGAGAGTTGATAGTCCATTTGCAGACCAGCGCACACCCGCCATGATCTTTCACCTTCAGGGGGTGGTCTCAGAACTTCCACCTTCCAAATTGCCTCTGGACTTTCAACCATCAGGAGGGCACATCTTAAGTATGCCTGCTTGTCGACTTTCACAACTTATATCTGCCCAGGAGGGTGCCAAGTCAACTGTCGGGTAGATAAGGCACCAAGCTAGCAGGGGAATCCCCTGCCCTTGTTCACTTCTCTCCTTACCTTATAAATGTGTCCACTTTCCTCTCCAAAAGGGAGCTAACACGTTTTATTTTATTATTTATTTTTGAGACAGAGTCTCACTCTGTCATCCAGGCTGGAGTGCAGTGGCATGATCTCGGCTTACTACAATCTCTGCCTCCGCCTCAGCCTCCCAAGTAGCTGGAATTACAGGTGCCTGCCCCAGTGCACAGCTATTTTTTGTATTTTTAGTAGAGATGGGGTTTCACCATATTGGCCAGGCTGGTCTCCAATTCCTGACCTCAGGTGATCCACCTGCCTCGGCCTCCCAAAGTGCTGGGATTACAGGCGTGAGCCACTAGGCCCAGCCAAGCACACTCTTTCTATGCCTGGTTATCCTCTTCTAAGTCTGTGCTTGTAGAAGTCTTCCCTGATTCCCCGCTACAAACTCCTGACCTCAAGTGTGATCTGTCCCCCTGAGATTGCCGAAGTACTGGGATTATAGGCATGAGCCACCATGCCTGGCCTGGAAGTATTTCTTAAAATGTTTAATAAATAAATTATAATGTCTAATCAATAAATTTGATATGAGTAGCACCAACATGCAAACTAGTTGCAGACCTATGATTTTAGAAGACAGAGAATACAGACAATGTTAGAACCCAGAGAGAACATTATAGCATCTCTTCTCCAAACCTTCTTCTCCTAATTTTCTGATATAAAACTGAGACTTAAAGAGGTGAAACTCATTCATTCAATTAATATTTATTCAGCACCGGCTTCACGCCAGTCCCTGTCCTGGCTTTTCGGGAACCAGCAGTAACCCTTACACTAAGGGAGCTGATCTAAAGGAAGTACTGACATTAACATTTTCTTTTTCTAAAATTGTGAAGCATGTCCTGACTAAGAAGCAAAAGGAAAGAAGGTAAATCATGGGGATCTATTTGGTCTGGAGGACATTTTGGGAAAATGCTCGAACTGTGTTTTTTCTCTCCTCTCACATTACCACAGCAACAATCATCAACACAGAAGACTACTCCTGTGACCAAATGTGTGGGAGTTCTTCACCACTCACCAAGCTGTAGTCACCGAGCTGGGTGTTCTCCAATTCAACTCTGACACTATCTACCTGGAGATCATGTCATATCTCACAGGTTGAGGACTCAGTCCCCAAGACTTCCCCCTATACACAACCAGTAGCAAATCTAGACATCTGGAACTTCTGATCAACTAGCTTCAAAATTGGGGTTCCCACCACCACAATTTGGGTTCCTATGGTCCCAATTTGAGTTTAACTTGTTGGAGCAGATTATAGAACTCAAGGAAACACTTACGTTTATTATAAAGGATGTTGCAGAGGATAAAGATGAAAAGATATCTAGGGTGTGGCATGGGGGGAGAGGTAGTTTCCATGCCCTCCTTTCCTGGCCTCCAGCCTCTAAAAATCTCCACATGTTTTGCTGTCTTGAAGCTTGCTGAAACCTGTCTTCTTGGGGTTTTCTGAAGGCTTCATTATCTAGTCATGATTGATTAAACCATTGGCCACTGGCGAACAGCTTCACCTTCAGCCCCTCTCTCCTTTCTGGAGGCTTGGGGGTGGGGCTGACCCTCCAAATGTGTCTTTGTCTTTCCAGTGACCAGACCCTCATCCTGAATCCATCAGCCAGCATTGGCATACCAAAAAAAAAAAAAAAAAAAAAAAAAGTCAGCGCCGAGCTGGGAACAGTGGCTTATCCCTGTAATCCCAGCACTTTGAGAGGCTGAGGTGGGCAGATCATGACATCAAGAGATTGAGACCATCCTGGCCAACATGGTGAAACCATATCTCTACTAAAAATACAATAATTAACCAGTGATGGGCGCCTGTAGTCCCAGCTACTCAGGAGGCTGAGGCAGGAGAATTGCTGGAACTCTGGAGACGGAAATTATTGTGAGCCGAGATCTTGCCACTGCACTCCAGCCTAGCAACAGAGCAAGATTCCATCTCAAAAAAAGAAAAATAAAAAAAAAAAGCAGCGTTTTGGAAATTCTAAGGATTTCTAAGGATTTTAGGAGTTGTATGTCAAGAAGGCTGGACAAAGTCCAAATATATATATATATATATATAATGATATCACAGAGGGTCAGGAGTGTATCCCAGATAGAATGATTTCTAAAGGTTAAACAACTAAATTTGGGCAATGGAGTGAACTCACATTTCCTTAGTTCTAGGAAGATAATGCTTTTAGTACAACATCATATTCTAATTACAGAATTTCTGTAGAAATCCAACTTGACATTTTAAAGCAAGGGCTTGGTTCTATATTTCTATTACTGAGTCACCCCATTTGAAGGCATTCTTAGTTTAAGATACCTTTGCTAAGATTTTCTTAGAATCAGGGGCCAGGTTCAGTGGCTAAGCCTGTAATCCCAGTGTTTTGAGAGGTCAAGGCAAGAGGATTGCTTGAACCCAAGAATTTGAGACCAGCTTGGGCAATACGACGAGACCTTGCCTATACAAAAGTAAAAAAAAAAAAAAGCCAGGCTTGGTGGCACATGTGGTCCTAGTTACTTGGGAGACTGAGGTGCAGAGGATCACTTGAGTGCAGGAGGTTGAGGCTGCAATGAGCCAACCTCAGACCAGTGTACTCTAGCCAGGGTGACAGAATGAGATCCCATCCTCTCCCCCCAAAAAAAGAAGAAAAGAAAAAAAAAGTTAGTCAGAAAAATTCAAACTTAGAGATCATTTGATTCAGACAATTTATTTGCAGATGAGGAATCTAAGCCCTAGAAAGGAGAAAAGATTTGTTAATAAATTCTCAGTAACTGGGTCCATCTTGACATACAGACCAGTGTTCTTTCCCATGTACCACACAGTTTTAACAGTTATAGTATGAGGCCAAAGTGGAACTGGTGTATTTGTGCCAGAGTGAATTTGAGTGAATAAACACATGATGAGAAAATATATGATTAGACAATCAAGTATAAAGCTCAGAGGCCATCTTATTAATTAAAAACAAAAATATCATCACCAAATTCTTGCAGGAGTATAAGGCTACATCCTTTTTAGTTAAGTAAAGAAGTCTGTCTAAGAGTTGAAAATTTTTTCCTTAAAGTGTAACCATAGTCTCACATAAAAACAGTAGAAATGCCCAGTAGAGAGTTTGAACATAAAAACAGTGGAAAATGCCCACTAATTGCTTTCAGAATCAGCTCTTCTCCACCAGTTTCTGGGTTCATTAAGTCAGCAGTGGGTTGTGCTAATCTTGTTGCCTATTTAGAAAGACCCCCTCCCAGTGCAACTGTGGCTCTTTGAATTATGCAAATCTAAGTGAAATCAGAAATAAAATGCTGTGATAAAGGGGGGGGAAAAAGAAAAAAAATACTTGAAAGAATTTTTGAAAGTGATTGACCTCTCCAAAGAAGTCATGAATATTTTGATACTCATTGAGAAATATCTGGCAATTTACATGATTCCCCCTAAATCTTGAGTTAAACATTCGGAGGGAGAAAAATAGATAACCTATAGTGTTACTTCCCTTTAATTATTTTATAATCTGGTGCAAATCTCTTCAAAAACCCAATTACCAGATTTGCATTGACAAAGCACCTCTTTAATAAAGAATGTGAAAGGCCAGGTCTTCCATCCCCTGTAATTCCAGCACTTTGGGAGGTGGAGGTAGGCAGATCATGAGGTCAGGAGTTTGAGACCAGCCTGGCCAATATGGTGAAATCCTGTCTCTACTAAAAATACAAAAATTGGCCAGGTGTGGTGGCCTGGTGTGTGCCTGTAATCTCAGCTACTTAGGAGGCTGAGGCAGGAGAATTTCTTGAATCCAGGAGGCAGAGGTTGCAGTGAGCCAAGATCACACCATTGCACTCCAGCCTCAGCAACAGAGTGAGACTCTGTCTCAAAAAAAAAAAAATGTGGAAAACAAAGTATTGGTAATCTTTTTGATTTCTATTTTTGATTTCATACACACACACACACACACATACACACACACACACACACAGCCTCAGCCTATTGGCCATTTATATATATGGACAAGAATGAGGATCCTACAGCCCCTGGGCAAGAATGAGGATCCTAATTTTGTACTGGTCCTCAACCAAATTTCCTTGTATACTGACATGACAGTTTTGATCGTGTACATGAACTAAATATTTCTACAGTGACATGGAATAGAAGTTCCTGAAAACTAACAAATGAGCTAAGCTCTTTCTTTCTACATAATATCCTGGTCAAATGGATAAGAAAGCTTTGCCTAAATTTTGTTTTCCTTTGAGAGGATGGAAGAAAGTTCGGAATACTGAGGGGTGAGCTGCTTAAAGCCAAATATCATGTTCAAATAAAATAACTCCAGGGGATTTTGGAAAACAAGTAAATGCAGCTCCTTTACTAATAATATGTTGCAAAGAGAATGGGGAAAAAAAGAATTCCAGTGACTAGGACCGTACCTTTACCACCTGCCTCAGTAGACATACTATATTACACGCTTTTGGCTGCCAGACTGGTAATTCAGTATCACAGTGCAGAGAGATGCCAGGTAATATCAGCACACACCTGCATAATTTTTCAACACCTCCCTTTCCTAAAGGTAGAATCAAAACCCTCCCTGCTTACTACACCAAAACCAAAAAAACAAGAACTTTAGCTCAACCTCTCCCAGAAGAAATGCCATACTATATGGAAATTTCAAATCACACGGCCCCTCAATCTTGACCCCTGAATGTTAGAGATTATGTATGAAATAAACTCCCATGAAACAAAAAGAAAATCAATAATTCTATAACCAATCTCTCTTCTCAATCACTCTTCAAGGAGGGCAACTAGACGGGGTGGTATCAAAGCCATCCGGATTATACAATTCAAGGTCAATTCACATTTGGCATGCTCTTATACTGAAAATGGTTGGGTCTTAAAAAGAGAGAAAACTCTAAGAAAGGCTTAAATTCGCCAACAAATGTTATTCTCACTTTATGTCTGGCTTTCTGCATGAATCTGAATTCAGTTTCTTAAAAAACGAGAGAAAATTAATGAGATATTTCAAATACAGTGAGTCCTCATTTAACATTTTCTATAGATTTTTGGAAACTGTAACTTTAAGGTAAACCCATATAACAATTAGTTTTTCTCATCACCATTATAAGAAAATGACGGTGTATGAAAGAATGACTTGAAGACCTCCTGCAAATCATTTTAAGGTCACAGCTTCCAAGAACCTATCAATGACATTGAGGACTTAACTGTTATCTAAAAGATAACCACTAGTCACAAACAGGAAATGCCAGGTGCACTTCTAATTTATGGCTTCTATTTTCAGAGAGTTCAAAAAACTTCAGGGGTAAAATGTTGTCTGTACTATCTCAAACAATCCAAAATACTTGACAAGAGGAAAAGAAGTCAAGCTGTCCAAACAATCCCATTAATCTATGTTTAACCATTATCAAGTACAAAGTCTGTCTCAGCACTATCCTAAAACATTCAGTGACTTAATTTTTTTTATAAGCTATATTCCTTGGAACAACCAAATTTTAAATGTCCTTTTAGAAGGGTTAGAGGGTGATGAAATCAATAATTAGAACTGGTAGGAATGAAAATCATATAAAACATATGGGGTGTTAGCGGAGGATCAGATACGGTTCTGGCGGCTACTTTGGTGGGAGGGAAGATGTAGGGAAGAGAAATGAGATACAGAAAAATAAAAATGTGAGGGTCTAACTATAATTTTTGATAAGGAGGCTTTGAAAAATTAATTCTAAAGATCCAATTCAGTAAAATGTAAAAAGAATTAGAGCTAGACACAGCTTCGGTTTGGTCTGCTTCAAATACACTGATTATCACATCAAGTTATACGGGCTAATTATATACAATACTTTGGATTTTCCCACTACAAAAAAAAAGAAATACTCACTTGAAAAGCACTATAAATTTCATATCTAGAAAGATATTATTTTTGAAAAATTTAACTCTTAAAAAGTGTTGGCCGGGCGCGGTGGCTCACACCTGTAATCCCAGCACTTTGGGAGGCTGAGGCGGATCACCTGAGGTCAGGAGTTTGAGACCAGTCTGGCCAACTTGGTGAAATGCTGTCTCTACTAAAAATACAAAAATCTGGGTTTGGTAGTGCATGCCTATAATCTCACCTACTTGGGAGGCTGAGAAAGGAGAATCGCTTGAACCCAGGAGGCAAAGGTGACAGTGACTGACCCGAGATCGTGCCACTGCACTCTAGCCTGGGAGGCAAAGCGAGAGTCTGTCTTTCAAAAAAAAAAGTGTACCCTTCAACAACTTTAAATATGTGTCCATCCTAACAAACATCAGGTAAATGTACTCTGATGATCAGTGTCCCAAACAAGGAGGAGTGAACGAGTGTAGGTGGTTTGATGTTGGACTGAGGGCATTGTCTTGAGAAGCCAGCTCTGAGTGGTTAGATTGAAAACACTAATATCTTTCAAGAGGCAACTGATCATCCTTCCTTTGACTAGGACCCCAGTTTTATCATTCCACTTCTAAACCAGATGTGTATAATGGGGCAGTAAATATTGCCCAGCGAGTCGTGCACACAAAACCAAGAAGCTCTGATCTTGGCTTCTAGTCCTCTACCTGCCCACTGACTTGCTGCATCATCTTGGGCAAAACATTTCTCCTCTTGGACCCCAACTTGGGCTTCAGATTTTTTTAATTCACAAATGAGGCGTTCCATTTTAAGACTGCCTTGACATCAAAGGAAGGGGAATTCTGCAAAGTAAGCTTGCAAACAAGTCTAAGGCCATCATATCCTTTTGGATCTATCGCAATGATCAGGCAGAAGCAGATCCTAAAATTGGCCCCAAAGACGTCTGGCAAGGTATTTCCTTCTCCCTGACTCCCTTCCTGCCACAGCAGTCTAGCTGCCAGACATGTACGAATTGTGCTCTTGATCATTTTTTTTTTAAATCCTTCCTCCAAGCACTTTTCCTGATGGCCCCAGCCAAAGGGCCGCCTGTTGCCACCTGTCAGTTGCGGGGATTAATTACCTGAGCCAAGGCGGCTGGGAGCGGCACATTCTTCCCGGGGCCGCGCCCACAAATGTTGACATCAAGCAGGTGGGCTGTCTGCTACTCACTTACCGTGAAGACCAGCCAGGAGCCCACTGGGTCTGGCAGGTGGTGGGAGTGGGGAGACATTTGGACTGTGCCACAAAGCAGCAAAACCTCTGCAGAGAGTAATGTGTCCTGGGTCTTCCGGGGGAGGCCACAGCCAGCTTTGTGGCTAGCCCTGGGCACTAGCCCCGGAGGCAGCTGTGTCCTCCCTGCTGAAGGGCAGCATGTTGGCACCCACCTTGGGAAGGGGTGGGGGTGGAGCTCACCAGCCTTGTTCTAGTTGCCTGAGGGTATGGATTTGGAAACCCAGTCTAAAAAGATTTGACAGACTTGATTGGTTATTTTGCAACTTTATCTCCCCAGGAGGGTACAATGACCTTTCATTTAGTGTCTCCTGCTAGGGCCACCTCTGTCAACCCCACCTGAACAGAAATATCATTCACAGTTACCCTCACAGAGCAGATGCTGGGAGGCTTTTGTCAGAGTGACTGTTATACAGCAGGCACTCAGGTGAGGTTAGCTTCCTTTTACATGGTTCCTACAGTCACAACTATCACGAGAAAAAGGCCAGGGTGAGATGACTCTGCTGTTAGAGGTGTAGAAACAGGAGCTCGAAAGCTTAAAGCCACACTCCAGTAAAGGGTAGAACTGAGAATTGAACTGCAATTCGTTTTTCTTCTTCTCAGTGCTGATTAAAGACCTGCAAACAACTTTCCTAACTACTGAACATCTACATGCTCCCCTGTCCCTCAAGAAAACAAACCTGGACATTCCCCAGCAATGCAGGAAGACACACAATTATCTGCAGAGTAAAAATTCTTCTAGTAGAAACCCTGGTGGGCAGAGAACTCTTGCCCCTCACCCCCACTGGACATACCTAGTTTTAACTCCCCAATAAATGAGAGACCCATAGAGAAGATCACACTAGAAGTTAGCAATAAGAGATAATTAGAACTTGTGGCTTCTAATTTCCAACCCTATAATCTTTTCACTGTAAGACATTCCTGTACCTCTTCTCTTTAAGATGTTATCGGTGGGGGCCAGGGTTGCTGGGCAGATCGGAGAGCTTTATGGACACAGACAGGACACACACACACATGTGCTCTCTCGATCTCTCTCTCCCTCCCTCCAGATGGAAGACAATACATTGCAACCCTCCAGCTCCCCTTTCCACTACAGTAGCAGCATGGTCAGTCTCAGTGCCCTGCTTTGCAAGTCAGCTTCTTTTTCCCTTAAGGTAGAGAAAACATATCCTTCCCTCCAGGTGGCTTGCTACTCCCAACTGCCTGCAAAACTCCCAGCTGCTACACCTATCATTTCTTTCCCCTCTGGGCCCAAACTGCCTGTCCCTGCTCCTTCCTCAGTTCTTACCTTGATGTATCAGGAAGTCAGCCTTCTACAAAAACAGTAGCCCTACATAGAACTCAGGGTCCTGCCTGAGATATGTTTTATCCCCTGGTCCAAGACAAAGCCTCACCCTATGGCACCCAAAGTACTAGGAGACCTTCGCTGGTAGCTGACTTCTTTCAACACCTGGACACTAGAGGTGAAAGTTATTGTCTATGCTTCCACGCATACTCTCATTCTCTTTTCAAACAACTCACATGGTGGGATTACAGGCGTGGTGGCTCACACCTGTAATCCCAGCATTTTGGGAGGCTGAGACAGGCAGATCACAAGGTCAGAAGTTTGAGACCAGCCTGACCAACACAGTGAAACCTCGTCCCTGCTAAAAATACAAAAAAAAATTAGTCAGGCATGGTGGTGCATGCCTGTAATCCCAGTTCCTCAGAGGCTGAGGCAACAGAATGGCTTGAACCCAGGAGGTGGGGGTTGCAGTGAGCAGAGACTGTGCCACTGCATGCCAGCCTGGGCAACAGAGTGAGGCTCTTTTCAAAATAAATAGATAAATAAAATAAATAAATGACTCGCAGTACAGAATTCTTAAATCTCTGGTCTCTACTGAAGGTTGCATCATTCCTAACAGAAACATGTTCAGAAACCATTCATTCTTGGAGGCACTCTCAGCCCAGAGACTTAAGTAGGTAAACTACCTTGTTCACAATAACACAAGCATGGAAGTCTTCAATCTCGATTTTAGCTTTAAATTCAGAGCCCTAACTGTACATATAGAGACGTACTATATGTACATTGTATGATGTCTCCCTGTGCATTCATGGTGTCCTTGCTGTGTTCAAATCATTAGACTTCATGCTAGGATGAAAAGAGGTGGAGACCAAGTATCTACCCTCTATTTAGAAAAGATTTAAAATGTATATATATTGCTGACATACAACAGTATATAGCATTAAGATGTACATATAATAGAGCATGAACTCCAAAGTGCTCTCTAGCTTCAAAGCCCAAGAAGGTTATTGGAAAACGTTGAACAGTTTTTTTTAACATTTCACACAAAGAATACCTTCCAAGTCCTATGTTCTCACCATCTCCTCTCTCTCTCTCTCTCTCTCTCTCTCTCTCTCTCTCTCTCTCTCTTTCTCTGATAAACACACACACACATAGCTAATCTATTTTTTTTTAAAGTGTTAAACACTATCTGCCTGCATTTGGAGAAGAAAAGAATAAACCCAATTCCTAAAACAATTGGACAGTCTCCAATTTTAGGTTTGGATCAATACACTGAATTATGGCAGACATCGACATTTTTGAGGATTACTGCTTGAAAAAAAAAAGTTAGGATCTGCACTTTCAATGAAACACAACATTTACCACCTGTCTGTATATACTCAAATACTCTGAACACTGGGGAAAGGGTAATAAGACAGATGTAAAATTTAAGACTTATGCTTGATGTATAATAAACAGAAAGCTAACACTGAATATGATTTACAGTCTAGGCACTTTGCTAAGTTCTTTATGTCTTATATGATCATCACAGTAAGCTGTGAAGTAGATATTGTTATTCCATTTGCCAGTTAAGTAAATTGAAACTCCAAAACGTTAAATAAGTTGGCCAGTCTTTCACATCTACTAAGCAGTGGAGCCAGATTGGACTCCAGAACCCCCTCACTGCTGCACCCTTGCTCCTGTCCTGTACAGGGCTGGAAAAGAGAACAGTCCTCTCTGCTGCAAAACCTTGTGTGTGACTTAAAGCCAGAACTAATACTACTGCTCCCTGCAAGCTTGTCCTGAGTGTTGAGAGAAAGACACATGATATTCACAGTACAGTGCTTGGTCCAGGGTAAATGCTTGATGAACAGCAGCTAGGATTGCATCACACTATTTAGCTGAGCTGTTATTTCCAGTAGGCAGTTTTATTGCTGGACAAGTAACACAAAGAATCTTCAAATCAAACTTGATTAAGGTACTAGCTAATATTACTGTATAAGAAGATACATTCTGGGTGAATAAAAAAAAACAAAGAAAATAAAGGGGAGACAGAATGAAATGGAAATAGAAGGGCAGTTCCCATACTAGAACTTAAATCAATGTAAGTGGGTGCCCCATTCTATATCTGAAGTTCCCATAATATTTTATAGAAAACGTGCTTTATTATTTTTCTTCCAAGGTCGGGGAAGTACTGAATCCACTTTCTGCTTCTAACTACAATATTTAAACTGTAATTCTACCGAACTGTCCTTCCAGAAGGAGTTAAGTCAGATGAGCAAAGAGTTTTAAATCTCTCATGAAAGAGTACCAACTATAATTGTTGAGAATCATTGTTACTCTGATATTTTAGATCCTTCATTCTTTTCAGAGAAGTGGATGCCCAGGTGTAAAATATAATAGGACTTAAAAATGAGAAAAATGAGTGCCAAATGGATTTCAAAACCTGAACAAAGGCCATGCTCATTGGTATCCTTAAATTCACTGTCTGCTGTTGTTTGTTTGTTTGCTTTGGGATACCAGTTGCTTCAGTAGTGCACCATAAAAGTGAACTGGCCAATGCTGAGAAGTTTAAGGGACTTTCAGGTACCTTCGATTCTAGCTGTCCCCAAGGTTTCAAGTAATACAGGAACAATACAGAACAATAATAAGAAAAATTTCTTTCAAGGCTCTACCATCCTGTAGGCAAATTGTCGAGTTTCTTTATTCTAGATAAGCACAGGAAACCAAGATGCTGAAATACTGAGATCCTTGGGGTATTGTTAGATATTGCCAAAAAGGAAAGGTGTAACATAATAAATTAGATCAGATTTGCTCTTTAATACCTTTAAGCCAAGCTTTAAACTTTTGCTCTCCTCTCCTTTTTTAAGGGAATCCCTAAGAACTAAAATAATTTTGAGACATCTATTTCCATGGTTGATAATTAGGTACCGTGTGGCCCACTAATATGTAAGCATCTGTGTTAGCTGGGGGCCGGGTAGGGGGTGCTTGGGGAGAGATTTAAACAAACCCTTTCCACTACTTGCATCACCTCTTAAAAGCTTGTCATCATGTTACTTCCTATGTCTTTACAGTTCATTTGTTTAAGATAGAAACATGCTTCATCTTGCTTGCTTGTTCTGAATTCTTTGTAAACTTAATATTCTAATTAGCCCCAACATGGAAAAGAATGTAACGTAACTGTTTTAGTTATGCCATAGAGGTAGAGTCTATCTATTGACATGTTTTAGTTATAACAAGAAAAATGATAAAAACTAAACCTATTATGAGAAGCCGCCCATGCCAATAAATTTGAAACATTTCCAGGAATAAAAAGGAAGAAAAGAAACAGGTTAAGACACTAACAACAACAACAAGGTAGGAAGAATGAATAGGAGAGAGGAAGGGAGGTAGGGAGGAAGAGGGAGAAAAGGAGGGAATGGGGCTCAGGAAACTGTGGAAAGCAAGTGTCATTGCTTAGCTCGTATTTAAACTTGTCACCTCACTAATCCTGACCTCAGTAGGGTGAGAGAGATGAAAAATTTACTTCTTCTAGAGAGTTGGTGATTCATCTGGGAATGGGGTTACCAGATAATATCCAGCACACCTAGTTAAAATTCAATTGCAAAAGCAATTAAATCTTTTAGCACAAGTAACAAATATTGGCCAGGCATGATGGCTCATGCCTGTAGTCCCTGCACTTTGGGAGGCCAAGATGGGAGGACTGCTTGAGTCTAGGAGTTCAAGACCAGCCTGGGCCACATGGCAAAACCCCCATCCCTAAACAACAAAATATATATACAAAAGGTAGCCATCAGGAAGCTGAGGTGGGAGGATTGATTGAGCCTAAGAAGTAGTGGCTACAGTGAGCCGTGATTACACCACTGCACTCCAGGGTGGGTGACAGAGGAGACCCTGTCTCAAGTAAACAAAAAAAATAAAACAAAATTAATAACCATTGCATGGGATACCCTTATGCCAAACATTTTTTCATGGTTTATTTGAAATTTGTATTTAACTGGACATCCTTGGTTTTTATTTGCTAAATCTGGCCACTCTAGCTAGAAAGGATAAATAGAAATTTCTTAAAATTTTTATTATTGAAAATTTCAAACTTAATTCCATATATTCATCATCTATATTCAATAGTTATTAATATTTTGCCAATATTCAAGGTAGAGGGATTTTGGTAGACAGGAATGAAGGTAAAGAGAGAGAAAAATGTTTGAACAGATGAAATAGCAGGAGACAGGGCATGTGGAAGATGAAACAAAACAGAAAACATATTTTGTTGACTGTGAAACACCACCTCTGGCTGTTGAATGGAGTATACATTTGGAAGCATTGTACACTGTGAAGAACACGAGTGTTGAACAATCAGAACACGTGGACTCAGAGAGAGGAGCATCACACACTTGGGGTAGCTAGCCAGGACTAGGGGAGGGACAGCGAGGGTAGGGATGAATAAAATGGGGAGAAATGCCAGATATAGTCAAAGGGGGAATAGAGGCAGCAAGCCATCTGGTTAGGTATGCAGCTATGCAACAACCCTGCATGACCTGCACATGTACCCCAGAACCTAAAGCAAAAAAAAAAAAAAAAAAAGAACACAGTACTCACAGAAGCAGAAGGCTCATTCCCCTACTTTTCAAACTGAGGTATACTCTCAAGAAAGGTTACATAACTTTGCATTTGAGAAGTGAGAATAATGCTTGCCAATGTGACAGGCTTATTATAAGGATTAAATGTGATAATACATATATGTGTGTGTGTTGAAAAATATCAGACATTTTCCAAACAGAAAGGGATTATTATTAGCCATGCGGAATTGGGCCAAATACAAACACTTTGATCAGAGTGTGACATGCTTCAAGGTCACTGTGCAGTCACCATCCATGGACCATCAGGGATCCACGAACTGTGGTGAGTGTTAGAAAGATCCTGACGCTGAAGAGGAAGAGTTGGAAAAGAAAGGCTAGGACACTGACAGGGCTTATGCCACCAGTTGAATAATGGGTAGGTATATGGATGGGTTTGCCATGGTACAGTGATATTAAAATTAGGGAAGAAGACGTTGCTAACACCAAATCAGCAGGATGATACCAACTCTTAAGTTTCTGGTAGATGGATGAGAATTATTAACCAAATTATATTAAATAACCAAATTATATGACATAATTATTTCTACAGGATACAGAGCAAAAACACTTTGCTTTGCCCAACCCTATAAGCTTAATACTTTCAAATGCTAACAAATGCAGAAATATTGCCTACCAGTCCCCATGCTAGAAGGTAGCATTCCATTTTCTTAGGTAAAAATTGTCATCAACAAGTGCTGTGGCACTGTTTACGATAGCAAAGACCTGGAACCAACCCAAACGCCCATTGATTATAGACTGGACAAAGAAAATGTGGCACTTATAACCCATGGAATACTATGCAGCCATAAAAAACAATGAGTTTGTGTCCTTTGTAGAGACATGGATGAATCCAGAAACCATCATTCTCAGCAAACTGACCCAAGAACAGAAAACAAAACGCCACATGTTTTTACTCATAAGTGGGTGATATTTTCCACTTGGGCACAGGGAAGGGAACAACACTCACTGGGCTAGGTCGGGGGGGGCATGGAGAGAAGGGGAGGGACTGTGGGGGACAGGGAGGATAGGGAGGGACAACACCAGGATATATGCCTGATGTAGGTGATGGCGGGGTGGGACGGGGGATGGAGACAGCAAACCATCATGGCATGAACGTATTTATGCAACAATACTGCAGGATGCAGGATGCGCATGTGCACATGTACCCCAGAGCCCAAGGACAATTAAAAAAAATAAAAATAAATCAAGTGATGATGATTTTTATAAACCTCCAACACTTTGGGTACATTCAGTTTCATATTGTTTGCCAACAGAAATAAGAAAATCTCCTCTTAAAACAGGGATTCTTTGACTTTAAGTTGCACATGTACATCTGATTAATCTCCTTAGAAGAACCAAGTAAAAACAATCTCTTCTTCTAAAACTGACAGTTTCCTGAATGTGGAGTATGGATGAAACCCAAAGTGAAATCTCTTGAAAAGAGCCAATACTCATGGAAATAAACAATTACCCAAGTGATCAAAAGACTAGGCAAAATCTGAGCACTTGCTTCACAGACAGACCCACTGATGGAAACATCTGACTGGTGAGCCAAATCTTGCCTTCCCCACTTACTTTTTATTTATTTATTTTTTAATTTTTATTTTTTGAGAAGGAGTCTCGCACCATCACTTGGGCTGGAGGGCAGTAGCACCATCTCAGCTCACTGCAACCTCCGCTGCCCAGGTTCAAGCGATTCTCCTGCCTTAGCCTCCTGAGTAACTGGGATTACAGGTGCCTGCCACCATACCTGGCTAATTTTTTTTGTATTTTTAGTATAGATGAGGTTTCGCTATGTTGGCCAGGTTGGTCTCAAACTGCTGACCTCGTGATCCGCCCGCCTCAGCCTCCCAGAGTGCTGGGATTACAGGCGTGAGCCACGGCATCCGGCCGTCTTCCCTACTTCTGTGGAACATTTCTAAATGGTTTGAACTCAGACTTGCTCTAGTTATAGGCAAACCGTTGCTGACAGGACAGGAACTGAATATGCGGTAAGAATGTATTGCAATGCTTTCATTAAGTTAATTATATCTGAGATGCCAGGAGGCTGGTATATACACACCATGGTAAATATTTCCACTTATTTTATTTTACTGGCCACCAGATTCATTTCCAACTAGGACACCTTTAGGACAAAAAGTAAAAATGCTCAAGTTATTCCCAGTCAGAGAACTAAGGGGAGGGAGCTAACAGATATCTTTTGTTTTACATGCCTTCATAACCTATAATTTATTCTGTTCCCATTTAGCCTTTTCTCGTTAGGAGTTTAATTTTTATCAAATATAACTATCTATCTATGTCCTTTTTGACAGAATAAAGCACCATCTATCTAGTTTAATAAACTGTACAAAATCTGAGAATATAAAGTTAAAAAGATTTTAATTCTCAAACTCTATAGCTTTATATGTGTAAGATCCTGAACGAAAAAACTTGACTTCCTCCACCAAGGTCAAAGTGAATTAGGGACTGTATGAAAAACCCAGGATTTTTTTCTCACAGGACTTTTTCCATAAGCTCAGGCCACCCATCCCTATCTCAGTGAAGATTTAAATGTTTAGAGACATATGACCTAGTTATCAGTCTTCAAGCTTAGAAAATATGTATTATTTCCCATTTAGCAAAGACAAAAAAAAAAGAAAAATATATGAATTCAATATCTATTATGTTTCAACAAAATATCAAAACATATATAATTGCTTTTTCCAAAAAACGGATCCATCCTAAGCAAAGATTTAGGTGCAGAGGTTTAAGAATTGTGCTTCGTATGAAAACAGGGTGTGCTTGCTCTGTCTACAGCACCAAACTCTCTCATCACACCACTTGGATTATGGTCTTAATCACCAGACAGACGAAAGCAACCTACAAGTTTGGGAACCCACAACCCAAGTTCTAGAAGAATCTGTTCTGTGTGAACAGCCGCAGCGCAACTGTGGAGACATACGGCGGAACAAATACACAAAATAAACAGTAATGTATTTTCTTTTCTTTTTTGCAGAAATTCCTAATGGAAAATTCCTGATATAGACTTTATAAGGCAGGAAGAGAGGTGAGTCCGTAATTGCAAATAGTACAAAGCCTGCTTTCTACCTTACTAGCAAATGCTTAAGCATAAGAATCTATGTTTTCAAAAAATCATATTAATAATTTCCCCCGTCTCTCCTCCCAAAACTTTAAAAAAGAAAAGACTGTCAGACTATCAAAGCGCTGTCAGTGCCAGTAAGACACATCATTAAGGTGAGTAATTTTCCTGTTTACTTCAAACACTTTTTTTCCCAAACTCCAACCTGGGCAGGTCTGATCAGGTAAGCCTTTGGAACGAGTAAAAGCATCCCCAATTTCTACATAAGTGCTGCAGGCCATGGGGCAAAGACAAGTCTCAACTGAGTACTCCACTGTAGTCAAGCTTCCCGGCGCCTCTGGTCTTGTCTCTCTCATACCTAACAAGTATCGTCATGTCCCTCAACCTTCAAAATCAGTTTTATCTGCAACACAAATGCACATATGTACACATACATCCCACTTCTTACTTTTTCTTATAATTAATATCTACATATACTCTAAATAAATTTGCTTTATAACAATTCTTTTTTTTGTACACTTTTTAAAATAAAATATTTTTCCTTCTGAGTTCAGGAATCTTCATGTAAAGACAAATGGCAGAATGCAAATTAATAATCATTTTTAATTGTAAAATACTGCTCTATTTTTTAAATTCAGTGGAGTAGAGATCTGGCTTTTCTATTTTTTTCATGGAAATAGATACCACTGTCTTAATTAAATGTTTTCAAGATCTACCTTTACACAAATATATCTACTATGTAATTTGTGTTTTCCTTCTTTTTAAAAAAAAGGGGGAGAGAGGGAAAATTGCTACCCTTGACATAAGATTAGTCTTTCAGTGTGGTCTGCTTCTAAGAAGACAGGAAGCTGGAATTGAGAGTTTAGTATTAGATTTACTTTGTCAATGTGGGCCGATTGGTAGGTCTCAAGTT
Source organism: Callithrix jacchus (assembly GCF_049354715.1). Lineage (NCBI taxonomy): Eukaryota > Metazoa > Chordata > Mammalia > Primates > Cebidae > Callithrix > Callithrix jacchus. The sequence continues at coordinate 18,766,199 of NC_133516.1, read as the reverse complement.
CATTTCTCAATCTATAAAATAACACATGAAAATACATATAAGTCCCCAGGTCACAGGGGAATTGTGAGTTCTACTGTTTGCAAAACGTTTTGCATTCTTTGGGTAAGAGGTGTTGGGCTTGTTATTAAGATACTGCTCTTACATAATCCTAAACATGCTCATAAATTGAGAAGGCAGTTTTCAAGCCAAAGGCATAATGTTCTTTTATATTACAAATGAACTTGTTTCTATACTGGTTCTGAGGTACTTATTTGCTCCTACTCATTCACGTTGTTTTCTTCTTGAGGCCATCACTATCATCACTGCTTCTTCCCCTCACCATGCTGAATTTGTCACAGGTTGAACAGGGAAATGGAAATAAAATTAAATAAAGAGTGACACAAGGCTTAACCTAAGTGGAATCTCTTTTTTCCATCTCAGCGTGGTGGAGGGAAGTGAAGGAACAAGAAAGGAGAGAAAGCCTTAGCAAATGGGATTCTATTTACTCTCAGTAAGAAATAAGGGAAGGTTCAGTCTCACCTTTGCCTCTGCTCTCTGTATCTCATTATAAGTGCTTAAATTTGGACAGGCAAAAATGAGAGCTGTCAAATAGTAACAGACACATTAATGGTGAAAGTCAGAATAGTAGGAAGTGTCCTTCATTCAAGGATCGTTTATCTCTGGACTTAGAGCACAGCTCTCTATTCACTTGGTAGGTGTCAGGAGTTGTCAGGTCTAGAAAGACACCTAACTCTGCATCTGTGAAATGGGAATAATAATCCCCCATTCTGAAGAATCATTCCATGCTCCAGTTACCACAACATAAAGTGCCTTATGGAGTTTTTGACCTGGTACTCCATAACTATTAACTGTCAATTTTATCTCTATCATCTAAATTTTGGAGTTGGTCATCACTGGCTAACTCTTGACAGCATAATAATATACACAGGATAATAAGCATAACTGACTATGCAGCCAGAGGTTAAAATTTACGTTAAATATTATGCTTTATTAAAAAAAATGAAGGAATGAGCAAAGAGCCTTGCTTGCTATGTTATTGCTATAACTTTTTGTTTTAGCTGGTGAGCTGACACCTGCTCCAGCTATCTTACTTGAGTTGCACTGCAGCTAACGTAACTCAACAGTATATACTAAGGAGAGTTGGCCCTGAGTGACCTCCTTGGATTCAGGACTTTGTCTCTAACATCTGTCCATCTGTCAGTCCCTAGGGTTGACTATAAGATGAACAGTACAGCCCATCAAGCCCTATGCTGAGAAGTCCCAGATAACTTCCATGTTTTCCATTTGCCAGTCATTTAGAAAAACCCCAAAAGGGGAAAAAAAATTAGGACGCTCACATCATCTAAAGATTCATTTCCATCTATTAAGAGCATGATAGCTTTCACGGCACATCAAGTTCTGGGACAAAAACTACAATGCTGGCCCTATGTGTTATAAATCAAAACCTACCACTTATCGGCCAAATGGCACTTTAATTACAGTGCTCTCATATTAGAGAAATAAGATTAGAAAGGGTAGGGGCTCAAGCAGTGCAGAATGGGAATAGCTTCACACTGCTATCATCAAAGAAGCACCTGGCCAGAAAATCAGAGTCCAAGCTCCACAATCTAGTAGCCTAAAGACTTGGGTTTGTTACTTTACCTATGAGCTTCTGTGTCCTCATCCTCAACATGAAGATGAAGATAATGACACTGAATTTGGAGTGTAGTCATGAAGCTCAAATGATATCACAGAAATAAAAATGACCTGTGCATATAAATGTATAACTAAAACTATTATTTAAAAAGTTTTGGGACGCTGGGGCAGGTGGATCGCCTGAGGTAAGGAGTTCGAGACCAGCCTGGGCAACATGCTGAAATCCTGTCTCAGTACAAAAATTAGCCAGACTCAGTGGCGTATGCCTGTAATCCCTGCTTCTTGGGAGGCTGAGACAGGATGACTTGAACCCGGGAGGCGGAGGTTGCAATGAGCTGAGATTGCACAGCTGCACTCCAGTCTGGGCAACAGAGTGAGACATTTTTCTCAAAAAAAAAAAAAAAGTAAGTTAAGAAATACCCTCAGAACAAATGAGAAAACTCTGCCTATTTAATCTGCCCTCTGCAATAGATTTGTAAAGTCAATCAATTAGATGGAAAATAAATAATAAGGATCAATAACCAACTTAGGTAGCAATATTTAAGAAAGAATGCAGGACCCAAGAAACCTCACACAGAGGATTTGAATTACTATCCTCAACATTAAAATTATAAGTGTTTTTGTTGTTGTCACAGACAGTACAAGCCTGTTCTCACCTAATGAGTCTCTGAACCCCCTATGGGTTTTCATATGAGGGGAAGTTGGCAGCACTGGCACTGGGAAAAAACCACACCGACAAGAGAAATACAGGCTTCCCTCGCAGTGAGTAGTTCTGGCCCATCTCATCCAGCAAAAGCTGGTAGAGGAACTTTGGTGTTTTTCCATTTCCCTAGTATTGTAGTGAGATAATTTTACACATTTTCAAACTTTAAATAATCCTACATAACTGCTTTGTGTTTAAAGTGCCCCAGGCCGTATAGGTGAGATTTATTCTCTCTCTCTTGACCTACTCATTGCCTTCTTCGAATAATATTTACCAAATGTCTATGTGCTGCCTTCCTCCTTCAAAGTCCCAAAGAAATTCATTAGTATCTTTACTTTTCCACATATTAATTTTTCTATTATTATAATTATGGGCTTTTATTTGTCCTCCCTGCCAAGAGACTATACATTTCTAAGTGGAGACTTTACCTTATCCATCTTTTACTCAAGTGGTAGGGATAATAAAACAGCAGCAGCAGCTGCAACGAAATTGCATGTTATGGAAAGAAAAATGATAGCCACGTAACACGAGTCAATGAAAAAATATATTTGAGATAAGGGTATCATTGTGGTCGATGATGAAAACTCACTATTATGAAAGGGAAGATGATGATTTTCAACTCCTGTTAGTAAACTGGAGGATTTTCAGTCCAATAAAATTAATGCTGATGTCCAACTCCCGATGGTTTCGAATATACGTTTTTTTCAAGTTTTACAGAATGAACTTTGTCTCTATCCCTTGCCATGAAAGTCAGAGTTGCAATAAGTCAAATTGAAGAGTAGATGCTTTTTGTTTTGTTTTGTTTTTCAAACCCACAAATTATCAATCCTTTGTATCAGGAACTGTGGCAGTCTGTTACAAGGGTAGCTCCTGACTACAATTTGTTTTTTGTTTGTTTTTTGAGACGGAGTCTTGCTCTGTCGCCCAGGCTGGAGTTCAGTGGCACAGTCTCCGCTCACTGAAAGCTCCGCATCCCGGGTTTAAGTGAGTCTCCTGCCTCAGCCTCCCAAGTAGCTGGGATTACAGGTGCCCACCACCACGCCTGGCTGTTTCTTTTTGTATTTTTAGTAGAGACAGGGTTTCACCGTGTTAGCCAGGCTAGTCTCGATCTCCGGACCTCATGATCAGCCCGCCTTGGCCTCCCAAAGTACTGGGATTACAGGCGTGAGCCACTGTGCCCGGCCTCTGACTACAATTTGTAAAGGTCTAGCTTTTTTCACCAACCAGATTCTCCTCATCAAATCTAAAATCTGAACTCCAGATATACTTGAACTGTCTTTCTATAACCAACAGTCAATGGTCTCTCACCAAAACCGATTCCCCATCCTACTCCAATCCCAGTAAATGACCTTTGGCCTTTCTTTCCAGCGTCCAAGAAAATGAAGGTTTACAGTGCAGCTAATACTTAATCCCAGACACACCTCCTCTGATATACAATAATTTCTCTTTATACCATTTAAGAAAATATTGTGTATTAGATGAGATGTGTCTAAAATATAAATTCAAATTGACTGCAGAAAAAAATGCTTCTCCTGGTTGAAAAAAAATTAAAGTTACATTGGTTTGGTAATTAAGTAATTAAAAGGGAAAATATTTGAAAAAACAACTGTCAGAAGTATAGAAATCTTTGACACTGAATTTATTAGGATGGGTAAAAAAAACTGCAATTGCTTTTGCACCAACCAAATAGTCAGAAGTGAAGTAAATTTTCACTTTTCTTTAAGAGTTCCAAACTTTCCATAGTCTTTTTGTCTTTTAAGTCCTCACCAGAATCTAAGCTTTTTCTAGGCTACTCTTCCAAATCTAGTCTCTGCCCATTGCCTAGTTCCAAAGCTGTTTCCACAATTTCAGTGAAATAAACTTTCACATAAGCCATTCCAAATACTTCCAGTTATAACTCTAAAATAACATATTTGCTGTTTTCCAGTTCATCCATTCCCTCCCCTAACATCTGAGGCAAATAATTCAGTAGAGATATAGGGAAACTGGATTTTCTAAGAATTGACAGTTGGATTCTAACTTGTTTGCATGCATCTAGTTTTCAGAACAAATACTTGAAACTCATTTTATATTTAGTGTCAATTTGAGCAATCTCTGTAATATAGTTTTCAGAAACAGCATGTTCAAGGCATGAAAGCAGGAATAAACATTTAAGTGATTTCCTGAATCCTCTTTTAAGAGGATTGGGTCCTGGGTCGGTAGATTGGTGATTTACAAAATCTTTCTCTTGGTCCTGCTCCTGTATACATTTGGTAATATGGTATCTGTCAAGATTTTTGAATCCTCCTTTGGGTACCAGTAAAAATAAAAGTAGTTTATTATCAGCAAACAACATCTTTAATAAATTCATGGTCTTTAATATTCAGTAAATTCTGATTTTGTAAAATGTCATTGCTATTTAGAATAATAGCATACATTTCTTTTCATTATGCTCAATAAACTGAAGTGTAAGATGCTTCCATTTTCTTTAAGCTACTGTTAGATTATTTTCACTCAATAAAAGGACCAAAGTATTAATTTCCATACCAGGTTAAGAAATAGGAAAAAGAGCCAGGTGTGGTGGCTCATGCCTGTAATCCCAGCACTTTGGGAGGTTGAGGTGGGTGGATCACAAGGTCAGAAGATCAAGACCATCCTGGCCAACATGATGAAATGCCGTCTCTACTAAAAACACAAAAAATAGCTGGGTGTGCTGGTACATGCCTGTAATCCCATCTACTTGGGAGGCTGAGGCAGGAGAATTGCTTGAACCAGGGAGTCGGAGGTTGCAGTGAGCTGACATCATGCCACTGTACTCCAGCCTGATGACAGAGCGAGATTCTGTCACACACACGAAAAAAGACTAGGAAAGAGATATCAAGATTTAGCTCAATATTTTTTTTAATAGGTAAGAAAACTGAAGCTCAAAGCAGCAAAATGGCCTAGCCAAAGCCATCAAGCCAATCATTGGCTATTTGGGAAAAAAACCAATAAAATTTTTACCCAAACATTTCTAGCGCAAGGCAGAGCCATAAAGAATATAAAATGTTCTTTTGTCTGGCCAACTATAGGTATGTGGTTCTTCTCATATTCAAAGCAGTAAGATAAATAGCCAAAATTAATCCTAACTTAAGAAAGTAAAGTATAGCACCAAAAGGGCCCCAAACACTTGAGGAATATATCATTCAACTTGTTTCTTGGTATAGTCTCATAAGAAGCATCTCTAAAACAAATGTAGAGAGAATGCTACAATGGTAGGAATCAAAATAACCCCAATTATGGGAACTAGTTTCTATCTCTAAAATATGCACTGCAAAACTACCCCAACCACACTCACCTCCATTCCCCTTTGCCTACCTTTACCTGTTTTATTTTGCATTTTTTTTTTTGAGATGGAGTCTCACTATGTTGCCCTAGTAGCATGATCTCAGCTCACTGCAACCTCCATCTCAGCTCACTTCAACCTCCATCTCAGCTCACTGCAACCTCTGCTACCTGGATTTGAGCGATTCTCCTGCCTCAGCCTCCTGAGTAGCTGGGACTACAGGTGCCCACCACCTCACCCAGCTAATTTTTGTATTTTTAGTAGAGACAGGTTTCACCATGTCAGCCAGGCTGGTCTTAAACTCCAGACCTCAGTTGATCTGCTGGCCTAGGCCTCCCAAAGTGCTGGGATTTACAGGCATCAGACACTGCACCCAGCCCCCATATCTCTTATCTAAAATATTGCAACATCTTTCCAATTAGCCTCCCTGCTTTAATGTCCCGACCTCCAAACTGCTGCCAGTTGTTTCCTCCAACAGAGCATGATGTCATCTCCCGACTCAAAGCCCTTCCATGTTTTCTTACACCTTAGGGTGGTAATCACAGCCCATCTCAATCTGGCTCTGAGGACTTCTCTCTAGCCTCATTTCCTGCTACTCCTGTTCCTGCAAACACTCTATGGTCCAGGTATACCAAACGGTTTCCTACTCCTAGACTTACATAACACATTCATGTCTCCATGCCTTTGCTCATCTGGTCCCTCTACCTGGAATGTCTATTCTTATTTTTCCCAAGACTTTGCTTATCCTTGAACACCCAACTTTCAATGCTAAGTTGTTCTGTGAAACTAGGAAAGTCAGTTTTCCGTACGACATCCCACTTTGTTTAGATAATAAGTATTAGCTGACAAATATTTGTTAAGACACATTATATGTGCCAGCAATAAGACCCAGAGATGAGAAGACAAAGCTACTGCCTTTGAACTCCTGAGTATGTGCCTGCAATGGGGAGCTGGTGGTGGGGGGTGGGTATTGCAAGGCAAGGGTTCATCTACAGTTAATGCTCCCAATGAGTTTTAAAGAATGAGAAGGAGTCTGCCTGGCAGACAAAGGTGGTGGTGGCTAGGGGAACATTCCAGACAGATTATAGCACCTGTCACACTAAATTACAACTAGGTTTATCAGTTTGCCCTTCTTGTCTGTGAGCTCTTTGAAAAAGGGCTAACTTATCTAATTGAATTACCCAATAGTGTCTAGCCCTAATGATAACTAGCACAATTTATCAAGGGCCTGCTCAGCAGCAGGCACTAGAGTATGGGCTTCATATATTGAACTTTCAATAGCAAATGGATGTTATTTTCACCTGACAGAAGAGAAAATTGAGTCTCGGAAGCATCAGGTCACTTGCCTAGTCAACCCAGCTAGTCAACTGTGGAGTCAGATCTGTTTCTCTTCAAAGTGTACCTTTTAGTGCTTAGGAAATACATGTTAAAACTAAAGGTGCTGTTCAATAAACTCTACCATTTGAGACCTCATACTATGGGGCCTTCAACTTAGCTTCAACAAATGTACCTTGGGACATGTGTGTACATGCATATGACACAAAATATACAAAGTACCAGTTGGAGAGATGCTATGAGAGCCATGATATGTGTCCTCTTAATTATTTCAGTTTTGGTGGCTAGTAATTCTGAAGCTTGTGAAGGTATAAAACTTAAAATATTTCAAGCCAAAATGATTAACACTGAATTTTCATGCTGCGAAGCTCCACACATACATTCAAACTTACTGACAAAGAATGCTTTTAGTTTTTTGATTGGAGTACTTCACTCAAATCCTGACTTTAGAATAGTTCCTTTATATTCTATCTTACTAATTTCCCCCCAAATAAAAATTGTATGTGCCTTGGAATGCCAGTAAGTTAAAAATAAAATGGAAAAAAAGTATACAGTATCACTTCCTAGAGAGATTCATTGTTTACATTATGGTATCTATAAAATTATTTTTAAAGTAGTATGAGCAAAAGGGAAATTATATTTCTAAATGTGGACTAATGCCTTTTCCAAGAAGCTGATCAAATATCTTCAACCTACCTCCCTTTAAGAGACCAAATGCTTCTTTTGAATCTTCCAAGTCAGAGGATAACATTTGTCCTCACTGCATTCAATAATTGCAGTGGGCTTAGTCAGTATGTAAAGATTTGGTTTTATGAACCAGAAAACTTTAATTACACCAATTTCCCCTATGGAAGCTCATGAGATTCATTTGGCTAAAAAGAACCATTAAACTTTAAGTTTTAAGTGTTCTTAATATTTTTTATCAACCATTCCCTATTTCTTTCTCCCTTTTGTGCCCTGTCCTCCAGGTAGCTCATGTCCTTCTGCAGAGAAAGAAACAAGGAACAAGAAGCAGGTGGGAGTGAGAAAGGAGGAGGAGGAAGAGTGAAAAGGCTGCAGGGAAGAGCAATATTTCTTGTAAACTCTAAATACTGGGTACATCTCACAGCACGTTCCCCTAACTTTCTTTCCAAATGATGTATTGAGAAGTACGTGACTACCATAAAATATTGCTGTTTTTTTTAAAGCAATGGATTTAAGAAAGTACATAAGCAATGCCTATTAAACACAAAAGAGAAGGCTTTCACTATATTTCCCAAAAGGTATTTCCTATTTTGTATAAATAGATGATGAAGGAAAAGAACAGAGAAGAGACAATTTAAAATCCTAGGGTTTAATTGATACCAATATTTAAGTTTATTTTTTCTTACTGACTTCTGTCCCCAATTCTGTTATTTTCTTTTTAATCAAGTTTTGAGCAATACCTCTGAGTAATTTGAAGCAAATATCCACGTACTTCCCTTTCATTCTTTGCATAAATTCTCTACTGTTAACATTAAAAAACTTGGAAAGCGTAATGTATTTCTGCCTGCTGCTGGATTAATCAGTAGATTCATGAACTATTATAGATATTCCTAATATTTTATATCTATTTCATATTGATAACCATTTTTATATCACTTAGCTCAATATTGGCACTGCTGAAACTCCAACAGGGCATATATTTTCACCATCAGGCTGTCAATATACATGCCTATTATGTGAGGAAGTAACATTTTAAGGTGATTCCTCCAAAACTTTATAAATCATTTTAAAAATTAGACATGTGGAAACAGGCACTAAAACATAAACACGTCTTGGCTCTATCGCATGCAGAATGGGTTTGTTACAGATGTCCTCCTGCAGGCCTCATCTTGCCTATTACAAGAACATTCATCTCCCAAATACACCATTTCACCTTCTTTGCCAGAAGCAAAACAAAACACACACACAAGTCAGAGAGCTTTTATTACTATTATTTTTAATTCTTAAATTCTTCCACTTACTCTACATTCTTAACAGAGGAGAGAGGAACCAAACATCTGACGTCTAAAATGCCACCGTCTGATGATAGCTCAGTTTGCTTTCCCCCTGAAAAAGCTAATAATATTAGGGGAGTCTAACCGATGTCTTTTTTTTTTTTTTTAACCTACAACACTGATGCCTGGGCCAGCACTGACTCATAAAACTGGAGACATTAGCTCATGGCAATGATTCAGTTGTGAGAATTCTGACAAGGGCCTCTCCCTCCCTGGTGTTTTAAGAGGAAAATCAGTCCTGAGTAAGTATGGCTTGTGATCTAGGCACAGATGTTATTGTGTCTGTGATCAAGTACTCTAAGTAAAGGGGCAGTGCTGCCTCTGTGACAGCAGCCACCCTAAGAAGAAAATCACTGTCTTCACAGGAAAATAGTTTCACAGCAGCTCCAGCACAGCCTAGTTAGAAGAGTCCAGGCTGCGCATGGTTGCTCCTGCCTGTAATCCCAGCACTTTGGGAGGCTGAGGCAGGTGGATCATCTGAAGTCAGGAGTTCAGGATCAGCCTGGCCAACATGGTGAAACACCGTCTCTACTAAAAATACAAAAATTAGCAGGGTATGGTGGCGGGTGCCTATAGTCCTAGCTACTCAGGAGGCTGAGGCAGGAGAATGACTTGAACGCAGGAGGCGGAGGTTGCAGTGAGCCAGGATTGCACCACTACACTCCAGCCTGGGCAACAGAGCAAGACTTCATTTCAAAAAACAACAAAAAAGAGCCCTACAGAAAGGCCCCAGGCTCCCAGCAGCCAGCCATTTCCATCAGTCTGAGAGAAAAATATGAATTTTATTCCCTAGACTACTTCGGTTTCCCCTCAAAGAGAGAGGAAAGACAGAAGGATGGATGTTTTGGGAGCTATTAGGCTTTTGGCATTTATTACTAGGGATGAGAGAGAGCATGAAAAGAAGACTTGAAATTAGGCTGGATAAGAATTCTCTCTCTGAACCTTGCTCTTGGACCCCAGGTGAGAGGACAGAAATGTGCATTTTGCAAGACAGAAAGCTGAAAGGTGTACCCGCTGCCTCTATCCAAAGGCAGCCACAGCAGTTTGCATGAAGATAGACTTCCTAGTTTATCCCACTTTTACCCCATCATCTCATTTACTCCTCACAACAATCCTTCAGGATAGGTAGAACCATCCTCATTTTAAAGACAAGAAAACGGAGGCACTAGGGAGGAGGTGATTCATCAAGGTACCAGCTAGAGAGAGAATGGCAGCCAAGCCTTTAGGACCTACGTGCTCTAGTAAAATAGTTCACTGTTTTGGCTCCTTTTCCGGCTCTCCATTCCTCCTCCATACCTTTCTATCTAGCCCTGTGAAGTAGTGACTTCAGCCACTGACTCCTGCCCTATCTCATCTCTGTCCTTCCCATATTGAGTGAGCCACATCACCAAGTGAGTGCTCAGGTTCATGATGTGTATCTGCTCTGCAGTGACATTCTCCAAACTGCTCTCCTTTACTGCAGGCCCCTCCAACCGACCTCCATCAGCTGTCAGGTTAATCTCCTTTACAAACTAATCTGAAGAGGTGCTCAAAAAGTATGCAATGTCAGCACACTGCCCAGGCAACAGAGTTGAAAGGCCTTATCCTACATAGGCTGGCTCATCCTACCTTTTAGCTTCACCCTATGCCATTTCCTATATAGAACCACAGCTTCAGAAAGAACAGAAGAACTGTCATAGATTAAGAAGTACAGAAGGCTTGCTGTGTATTTTGGCGTAGGTTGCTTCCTCTGCCGGTCTGGAGAATCTACTCTTCAGTTAACTAATGGTCTTGCCTAGAAAAGGTCAATTGCACGGTGGCTCAAGCCTGTAATCCCAGCACTTTGGGAGGCCGAGGCGGGTGGATCACGAGGTCGAGAGATCGAGACCAACCTGGTCAACATGGTGAAACCCCGTCTCTACTAAAATACAAAAAATTAGCTGGGCATGGTGGCGCGTGCCTGTAATCCCAGCTACTCGGGAGGCTGAGGCAGGAGAATTGCCTGAACCCAGGAGGCGGAGGTTGCGGTGAGCCGAGATCGCGCCATTGCACTCCAGCCTGGGTAACAAGAGCGAAACTCCGTCTCAAAAAAAAAAAAAAAAAAAAAAAAAAAAAAAGAAAAGAAAAGGTCAATTGCAGTCATTCTCTATCTTTCTGGTCACAAAATACTTCTGGATGCACAGAATTTGAATTGAAGGGAAACTTCAGAGGCCCCTTCATTGTTTCTCTCATTTTAAACTTGAGTCAAGAGTCTCCACCTCACTCTCTGGAGGTGGAGGACTCACCACCACTGGGAGCAGTACACGCCACCCCTAGAGAACCCTGACCATTCATTTTCTGCTGGAATCTGCCTTCCTGTGGCTTCCCTTCTTGTGTGGTAACTGTGCCTTTGGAGACATCCAAAGAAGTCTAAAACATCCCTAGGAAAGGTGGCCATAAAGAAGGAGCTCAGGCAGGGTGCAGTGGTTCACACCTGTAATCCCAGCACTTTGGGAGGCCAAGGCAGGCAGATCACGAGGTCAAGAGATCGAGACCAGCCTGGCCAACATGGTGAAAGCCCATCTCTACTAGAAACACAAAAATTACCTAGGTGTGGTGGCATGTGCCTGTAATCCCAGCTACTCAGGAGGCTGAGACAGGAGACTCTATTGAGTCTGGGAGGCGGAGGTTGCAGTGAGCCAAGAATGCACCACTGCACTCCAGCCTGGTGACAGAGTGAGTCTCCATCTCAAAAAAAAGGAGCTCTATACAACTAATTAAGAGTGTTATCATTTTGTAGCATGATTCCCAGTCATTTTGGGCTGAGGCTGCAAAAATAATGCTCTTTCCCAGAGCACTTTAACTCATCTCAAAATTGTGCTTCTGAAAAAATTATGAAAGGCACTTGCACATCATGAGTGTGACTGGTAGTGTGCCTGGGTGTAATTACTCAGCACTGCAAGATAAATACTACCATATTACTCATCTTCCTGGAACATCAATTTTAAAGATGTTTTCAATGAGTGGAAGAAATACTTATATTTAAATACATATATTTAAATGCAAAGTTGAAATAAGTTTTTCAGAAAGAAAATTATATGTCTTCTATGGGCCATTTCAGATTATACCCTCAAGAGGCCTAATGTAGTCATTCATTTTCCTCTGCCTTTAATTGGGGTAAAAGTTTTAAAGTACTATTCTAATATATCACCTCTACGAGGTACTAGCAGCTAGAGCTACTTTATGGAGATTTCCTGCTATGATTCTGCACAAATCTATGAATAAGGCAGGTTTAGTATAAATTCTAATCCTAAATCTAGGATCCATTCTAATAAAAATCACTATTTACCAGGTATTGTATTAGGCACTTTATACTTATTATATCAAATCCTAACAATAACACTATTCCCTAAAGGAGTACTATTCCCATTTAAAAGGCAAGGACTTTCAGAGGCCAAGGCGGATGGATCACAAGGTCAAGAGATTGAGACCATACTGCTCAACATGGTGAAACCCCATCTCTACTAAAAATACAAAAAAATTAGCTGGGCATGGTGGTGCGTGCCTGTAATCCCAGCTACTTGGGAGGCTGAGGCAGGAGAATTGCTTGAACCCAGGAGGCAGAGGTTGCAGTGAGCCAAGATCACACCATTGCACTCCAGCCTGGGTAACAAGAGTGAAACTTCGTCTCAAAAAAAAGAAAAAGAAAAAAAAAAAAAAAAGAAAGGCAAGGAAACCATGCTAGAGAAGGTGTTTTGCCAAACACCATATGGATAGAAAGAAGTGAAATTCAACTCCAGGTCTACCTGACCGTAAAGCTGAATTCTTCCCCTACACCATCCTGTTTCCTTAGGCACTTATTTTGTTTGTCCTTTAGTAGAAGAGCCATAGTCCCTATTTCAAGAAGAATCAGAATGTGCTAAATATTATATTTGTAATGTTCATCTTATAAAACAACCAAAAAAATACTGTAAGTATCTCTTATATTTTATTGGATCATATGCTTTATGTGATATTTCATTGTAACTAGCAGTTAAGGGAACATTTTCATTTTAAATCAGGAACTTATGGAAAGAAGGTAATTCACAGTATTGTATTTTTTTTTTTTTGTTTCTGAAGTCTAAATTCCAATGTCAAACAAATTAAGAAAGCAATAAATTAGGAGATAATCTATGCCCTACAACCACATGCCCAAGTGACAACTTAAAAACAAAATTTCAAAACATTAAAAACAGAAAATCTGTTAGCTTGGGAATGCTTTAAGCAAGGCTTAGGAGAATATAACCTCTCTTACTGTTCATGTAACAGTGATGGGCAGTACAGGCAAAATGTATTCACTCTAATTCTCCCTTGTTCTGAAGCATCCTCCATGTGGCAAGTACACTTGACCCTCTGTTGAGACCAGTGACAAAAGATGACAAAGTAGCTGTGACTATTTCTTTCTCTCTGGCTCTGGAGGAGGTAGAGATCACTGCAGTCACCAGGCCCCTCAAAGGCAAACAGTATGAATGTAGGAATCAAGTCAAAGTGCTGTGAAGTGAGGCTGTTTTCTGAGTCAGTGCAAGGGAAACATATATTCAAAAGTAACTATAATAAAAGAACACTTCTCACAAGTAGAAAGATCATATAAACAAAAAATGCTTCTATATGAAAATCCTGCTCCAATTACATTATAGCACTAACTACCAAATAAAATGACTGCTACTATACATGAATCAAAGGCCTTAAAATTTTTTTCTTATTCACTAAAATTCAAATAGATATTTACTAGGACCTTCTTTTCTGAAGATTTCAAAGCATTTTAGAAAAGTATATACAATTACATATTTATTCATTCATTAAGACCCCTTAAAGTATTGGGTATATCTTGAAAAAAATGCACTGTTCTCAAAAAGCAGCAAGGCTGACTAGACAAAGGAAAGTAAGATGTCTTCTTTCCTAAAATAGCAAAGTCAACTCTCCTAAAAAGAAAACTGAAGGAAAAAATGGGCATGTTCTTATCTTTGTAAGCAAAAATACCGGTAAGATAACAGAATGCAATAATAAGGACAGGAAGATTTCAGATTGAATTTTAACATGCTATTTGAATTGGTTTGGGTTTCTTCCTCATAATAGAAATTTATATCCATAAAACGAAATGGGCCGAGCACGGTGGCTCATGCCTGTAATTCCGGCACTTTGGGAGGCTGAGGCAGGCGGATCATGAGGTCAGGATATCGAGACCGTCCTAGGCAACATAGTGAAACCTCACCTCTACTAAAATTTCAAAAATTAGCCAGGCATGGTGGCAGGTGCCTGTAGTCCCAGCTATTTGGGAGGCTGAGGCAGGAGAATTGCTTGAACTCAGAAGGCGGAGGTTGCAGTGAGCTGAGATCGCGCCACTGCACTCTGGCCTGGTAATAGAGTGAGACTCTGTTTCAAAAAAAAAAAAAAACTCTCTCTCTCTCTCCATATATATATATATATATATATATATATATATATGCTCTCCACACATATATGTGTGTGTGTGTGTGTATCTTTATGTATATAAATTTATATATATATACATATATATAGCTCTGATAGTGTATATATATGTGTGTTTGTATATATACGTGTGTGTATATATACACATATATGTTTGTATATATACACATATATACCATCAGAGCTACAAAAGCATCTTAGAAAACGGTCAACTAACAAATGTAAAACATGCACGCTGCACTTTAGTAAAAAAGGCTCCACACACTAGTATCCAACAAACCATTTCAATTCCCCTTTCTCCTACTGTTTCTTCTGGTGATCTCCCTGTCCACTCCTAAACTCAAAGTGTCTAAGATGACAATTACACTTAGGTTGGAGGAGAGGTGTGAGAAAAGAGTCTATAAAAACTTAAAACACTGTTCCCAGAACCATTCTTATACCTACTATCATGCTTGTGCAACGAGAAACATTATAACTAAAATCCATGTTGTGTAAGAAATCAGTTCTGAATTATAAATACATTGCAGAAACTTACACAAATCGTCATATATTTAATTGCTTTTTGAAGATAAAACTAGAATGCAAGAAGTCTATAGTTCCTTGTGGTTCAGATGCTGAGTGAATCATCTTCTTTTCCCCCTACATCACTTGCTTCATAGCTTTTACAGCAAAAGGTACACAGATGAGTTGATGTTTGCTAAATTATGTGATAATTCTCAAACAAAGCATAAATAACTGCACAATATGCCTTTGTTACATTTGCATACAAAAGTATTGGATGTAGTCATTGGAGATAGATAAAAGTGAACTGTAATCTATTACCAGTGAGTACTGTGAAAGAACACTAAAAATCCCAAGAAGGAAATATCTTTTGGTAACTCTTGGATGTTGACATTTCTATCTCTAAAAGACTGATTTAAGCATATTAAAAATAATTATTTGCCAACTATTTAAACTTAAAGGTAACAAAATTAGACTAAAGCATTTTAAGACAGCATACATCTCCTTATATTCATTTAACTTCAACACAGTCTGGGTGGAGAATAAGCAAAGGAGAAAGAGGTTACTTTCTTATGTGTCTTAGTTCAGGAAGAGATTTTATCCTTATCACAATAAGGATACATTTTCTAAGTATGCATTCTAACTATGGGAATATAGAAAAAGTTATTCCAAATTCCTATTATAAAAATACTTTCCATTTTTACCTGTTGGTCAATCTGCTTTATCTATCAACTATCCATTATTTTCTAAATGCTTTATTCACTAAATTCATGGTTTTGTATAAAATGGTTAAAAGAAAGTTAATAAACTCAAATTGTGTTTAAAGACAAACTCCGGATCTAAGACATAAATCATGTCCTCAAATTCCTTTCCTAACATCAAGGGAAAGGTCTAGAAGTCTCCCCATTTGCAATTCAAACTTTTCTCATATATAGTTGCCTTTAAGGACTTTTATTTTCTTAAGACTGCTCTGTTTTGGGAAGTGGGGTAACAGGCAGGAAAAATAAATAGTCCACAAAACTACATTTTCAAATTCAATCAGATACAGTTTTTTTTTCTTACAAGCAAAATCCTTAAGTAATATCATTAAAAATGGATTCAGTTGCTTGAAATGAAGAATGACCTATGCTATAGATTTTTTTGAGCATCATTCTTAACAGCAGGAATATATTATACAAGCATCCATTCTAATTTTCCAACAAAAAATTGTGAGAAACATAGGCCTCTCAAATTATTCCCCAGGAAATGGATCAAAATGATGGCATATCAAAATGTTAAAGTATTTATTGCAATAGCAATCAGTTCTAGATAAGGCAAGTTTATAAAAAAAATGTTACAAGTAAGCTTATTACATCTATGTCAAGGCACATAAAATATTTAAGCAAACTTTATATGACAATGAAAAGCATTTTGTTATTTTAAATAATAACAGTGGCTTACAGTGGTGATAGCTTTGCTTTTCTGTCATAAACATATTTATCACTTACTTGATGACAATACCTTGATCCGAAATGTGATCCATAATTATGACATTTTGTTTTTTAATGGGAAAATGTGATTTATTTTTCAAGAGTACAAAGCAGAAATAAAAAGAATTTTCAAGGCAATTTATATTAATTCTAGGGCTCTATATACATTCTTGTATTTTACAAATATTAAAATCTCAAATGAATACACATTAAAAAGAAGTAAGGGGGAAATGTAGAAGAAATAAATATTTTTCTAGCCCCAATTCTAATTATTGTAAATTAATTCCATTGTTAGTCAACTGGAATAATATATTTATAGGTATCCAAATGTGAATATTTATTTTTGTAGTTTTTTTAAATGAAGCAAATTTTTCTTCTCATGACCCAGTAAAGATGATAGCATTTTAAAACTTTTTACTGGCTCTGTAAAAATGTTAGCAATGAAATACTGAAATGCTTAAAAAAGAAATAAAGCTGGTTAACAGATATAAGAGTCAATGAAACATTTTTTTTGTTTTTGAGACAGAGTCTCACACTATCACCCAAGCTGGAGTGCAGTGGTGCGATCTCCACTCACTGCAACCTCTGCCTCCTGGGTTCAAGCAATTCTCCTGCCTCAGCCTCCCAAGTAGCTGGGATTATAGGTGCCTGCCACCACACCCAGCTAAATTTTTTTATTTTTAGTAGAGATGGGGTTTCACTATGTTGGCCAGGCTGGTCTTTAACTCCTGACCTCGTGATCTGCCTGCCTTGGCCTCCCAAAGTGCTGGGATTCAATTAAACACTTTTTAACAAGAAACTCTTTTATATCAGAAAAAAATTACATATAATTTTTCATCCCATATTAATGTCTAGACACTTATATATTTACATTGTTTTATTTGATGTCTGTAGAAATAAAAAACCTCAGAAAACTGCCTGATTTGTAAGCATGGTTATGATATAGTTTCGAGCAGGTAAATCTAAAAACAAAATTCCAGGCTGAGATAATAACATACCATGTTTTTAGCGCTTCATCTCTCAGGCTCCCAAAGCACTTTATTAACTTTAATTAAGCCTCATAGCAATCTTGCCAAGTAAAATTTATAATCCTCGTTTAACATACGGACAGAGACAAAAGGCCTGCCCCAGTTCATATAGCTTGTTAGTACCCCAAAGTTGTCCTTCTGAGTCCCGTATTCTACTTAATGAGCCGCACTCTTCAGGAGCCTGTCAGATGTCTTCTCAAATTCAAATGAGAACCCTAAAGTAATCATTAGTCTTCTTACTTCATACAACTTGGAAACCACTCAAAGGAAAAGTCTTTAGAAATAGTCTCCTCAACTTATTCATTATAGTTTTTATAAGATTCAATGCAGATGATACTGGCTGAACAGCACACAAAGCAAAACAAAAATAAAAAAAAAACTTAGGCATTAACCCAAGAAGAAACTCCTATTTAACCAATGAACTTGAAAATGTGGTATTAATACAATTGGAAATTAAGGTCCCTGCCCTGTTTTCAGTCCTTTCTGATATAGTGACAAGGAGGCAAGTTGTAGTTTTTTTTTCTTTTCCACATGAATCTTCATTACTAAATTCAGAATAAAATGAGAAGTCTCATTCTATTCGGAAAGTGAGAATCCCTCCCTAATTTACCTCACAACAAATTAGATCTAGGGTCTCTGACTACTATCAAATGTTATTTTAAATTTCATGTGGGGAAGCCTGATGACAGGACCATGATCATTACTAAAAACCACAGGAGAGAAATCTACTAAGATCATTACCTTCAGGCCTCAGTGTGTATAATGACAGGATCCATCATTCTAACACCCATTCCATGGATACAAAATGTCCCCAGGGCTTCAAAGAACTTAAGAATTATCTTTCTATTCTACAATATACTCTTCTTTAATTTTGAAGAATAGGAAAAAGTTGGAAAGCTACATTATCTTAGTCTCCTTTCAGTCACAGTGACCTGACTGGACATATCAATTGCTGCTAATGTAAAACCAGGGAGTTTTATTTTATATGTAGTGATATGGTTTTACTCACGATATGACAGCTGAAACTGCTAAATACTTTTCATGAGAAACATACATAGGCCCTTTACCAAAGCACATAGGAACAACTGCATAGACTTGGCCATGTTATGGAAATAGCTAATTTGGGGAAATGGGGACAGGAGAAAGTGCAAAGCTCATGAACAGAAAGGTACCAAGACAACAATCCTACTATAAATGGCACACACCACTCAGGGCTGATTTTAAGTTTACATTCATTTTAAGAGATCTCTGTCTGGCTAATGATATAGTTTTCTAGGGTCATTAAAAGTTCTTATGATATTATTTTCTCCTTATACTTCAACTGTCAGGTGATTTTTGTTCTGGCATACTATGTGCCAATTAAAAATAAGCTACCTGTTAGTAAGCTGAGAAAAATGATTCGAAATCCTTTAAATCTCAGAGCTCTTTTCTTAGTACGACTTTGGCCAATTTTAAGAAATTAGAGTTCCATAATTCTCTAATGATAAGGACAGGAACAAATAAACAATAAACCCTTTTTAAATTCCAAGTATCCAATACTTTATATCATTACATTTTTAAAATATAAAATGATAAAAATGAAAAGCAGAAAGATCCTTTGCTCTAAGAAAACAAGTTGAGAAAAATATATTCTCATAATGTATTGCTTAGTTAAATGCAGCAAGAAATTAATCTACATGACTTCATAAAGGAATAAAGGTTAATTACTTCTGAATAAAATATACTGACTAGCAACCTTGCTCTTAGATACTGATTCCAGGTATTATATTTATTTTAATAACTAACTTCTGCCAGGCACGGTGGCTCATGCCTGTAATCCCAGCACTTTGGGAGGCCAAGGTGGGTGGATCACGAGGTCAAGAGATCGAGATCATCCTGGCCAACATGGTGAAATGCCGTCTCTACTAAAAAAAAAAACACAAAAATTAGCTGGGCATGGTGGCATGCACCTGTAGTCCCAGCTACTCAGGAGGCTGAGGCAGGAGAATTGCTTGAACCTGGGAGGCAGAGGTTGCAGTGGGCCAAGATCGTGCCACTGCAGTCCAGCCTGGTGCCTGGCGACAGAACGAGACTCTGTCTTAAAAAAATAAAAATGAAAAATAATAACTAACTTCCAGTTAATATATTTAAACATTTAATAATCTTCTCATGTTACCATGAACACATTGCACAGGATGGAGAGCCTGAGTACCGTTCTGTTTGGCCTGTAGTGCTTTACAACTTTTTTTTTTGAATTAGTGTCATCATTTTAAGACATGAAGATATTACTTGCAAATCCAGGTTCCTAGTTACTCTTTCAAAAAAATAATATTTAATAGTTTTAAAATGTGATGATTAATTTAATATTTTAATATTTTAAATATTTTAATGCTAGGCCTACTTTCCCCTGGGACAACAGTCTGGGATTGTAAAGCAGATGTCCCTGTAGACAGAGTATATAAGCTCATTTTGCCACAGTCTCCGGACTTACGATTTGGCTCATTTATGCTACCTCCCTGACCCCAATGACATTTGAGTTTTCTACCTCTAAGGCAGCCCATTATTATTCACCAAAGTGATCTGTTATACGAAAAAGATCTGATAATTTAATCTTGATGATAACTTCTATGGTGATTGATTTATATCATGTTCCCCATATTAATTTATGGAGAAAAGTGAAGCTATAGTTAAAAAAAAAAGATACCATGTAGCTGATGATATCTGTGAAACCAAATTAACTAATAACAATGATAACATAAATGAAGAAAAGAGAAAAGGAGGGAGTAGAAGAAAAGGAAGGGGGAGAAGAAATGGAGGAAGAGAAGAATAGGGAGAAAGAAGAAAAAAGAAGAGCAAAGGATTTTTGCTGTTACTCATTGTACTAGGAAAAGAAATTTAAATTATTCATTTTAAAAATCAATAGTTTTTACAATGTTCACATGCAATAAATCAAGATCAGTTTAATTTTAAATAGACACTCCAGGGTGCAGTGAACAAATCACTCAAAATAGTATGGGCTGATAAGCATTAGATGAAACTGGCTCACCACAAATACATTAACCTAGAGTCAGTCTGAACAAACTCAGGCAACAATGCTGATTCAGTTAATCTGCTCTGGACTGGGAACAACTCTTCTGCTGCATGCCTTAAAATGGACATTCATTTTAAATCCAAAATCTAGAGGTAAGTTACTTGAACCATCACCAAGAGTCTCCAAGCACTTTATTTAGTACATTCTTCCTCAAAACTCTGTGAACTAATAGTTTAGATAACAGGTTAATATGCCTGGTGTTCTTATTTTCTTCATCATGGGAGCAGCAGAAAAAGGCACCTGATACATCTCTCATATAATCTACACCAGCCATGGCAAGAAGTGAAAATTATCTTGTTATGATAAAGAGGAATGCCTGTGTCAGTGACATGAGCTGCTGACTTCTCTCATGCCCCTCACCAATAAAATCTAACAGCCACTCAACTGTAAGATTAAATCAAGCCCCAAATGAGACTCAGACTTTAATGGGAGAAGTGCTTCCATTGTGAAAGAAAACTGATAAATCCTATTTACCATCTAAGCGTTTGTCTGTACATCTTATCCTTTGATGGGCTATTCTTAAGAGTCTCTAAATTCCTGAGGGCCACGCAATTGGCCGGGTTGCGTGTGATTTCTGCAGAGCTGGCAGCCTTTTTCTACAAGTCTTACATTACAGGTAACCTGATGACAGTGAGGGTGGGCCACAGGCGCGCATCTCAGCCAGACTGCGGAGCCAAAGTGAGTGAGCTTGCGAGACCAAGACCCATATGCTGGGATCAATGGAACTCTCCCGGGAACTGGCTGTTCCCCTTTCAAACGCCACCAACCAATGGAACTCTCCCGGGAACTGGCTGTTCCCCTTTCAAACGCCACCAACCTAATCTCTCCACTTGCTCAAGTCAAATTCTCCAAAGCTCTGAACATGACACGAAGCTGGCATGGTTAAGAAAGGCAAAGGAAGAACGCTCTCTACAAATCATGGGTGAAGGCTGACAGGACCAAATTCACAGACAGTTAACAATCAGAGTCAGAATTGAGGGCTGCTGCTTGGAACTACAATTGTTTCCTTTAATTATGAGGAAGAAAAACTTCCTTCCACTTATTAAAGGTTTACTGTATGCTGGATGTTGTGCTGGGCACTAGATCAGGGTGTCTGCCCTACAAGACCTTGAGGTCAATGATAAGAGAAAGACACAGCAGCAAAAAGTGGTCCCATGTCCCAAGGGTAGGATCATTATTTCAGTCTGAAAACAATTTGAAAAACAACAACAAAAAACCCAACTAACCTGAGGATTTTCTTTGCGCGTGCACACAGAATACTCTTGTGTCATGGGCTGTGAAAGACAGCTCTTTGTAACTGGCAAAGGTGTGTGAGGACAATAATGGAAACAGATTGACCTATATTCACAAAGAACCTCATCACTCGAGTGGAGCAAAAAGAAAACACTGCCTCTATAAGTGGCGTTCCTTACCAGGACTCTCTTTTTTTTTTGAGATGGAGTTTCGCCCTTGTTACCCAGGCTGGAGTGCAATGGCGCCATCTCGGCTCACCGCAATCTCCGCCTCCTGGGTTCAGGCAATTCTCCTGCCTCAGCCTCCCGAGTAGCTAGGATAACAGGCACGCGCCACCATGCCCAGCTAATTTTTTGTATTTTTAGTAGAGACGGGGTTTCACCATGTTGACCGGGATGGTCTTGATCTCTCGACCTCATGATCCACCCGTCTCGGCCTCCCAAAGTGCTGGGATTACAGGCTTGAGCCACCACGCCAATTCTCAAGTAGGTGCCACAGAAAGCTTTCATTTTTCCTCACCAGCAACTGCAAGGTCTTCCCTATCAGTACAGAGAATTCTTTCTAATGGCCATATGGTTATTGGTTGTAATACACCATGATCAATCTAGTTTTCACTGGTGACTGATTAGATTGCTTCCAGTAGTCTGTCATCAGAAATTAATATGCTGACTCTGCAGTAAGTGAGGCCCACTGTATTCTTCAACACAAAGAATACAGAAAGGCATTTCCATAATGGAGCATTAGATGAAAGATGAGGAATGAATGTCAAAAATCAGCAGCTTCTTAAATCTGGAAGGGGGCCTTCCGTATGCTGTCAAGGAGAGCCTACATCTGCTTGGGCAGGCTTTGGAAAACAGCAGAACCAGCCTGGAGAGGTCTGCATTCAGGAGAGACTGTTACCACCCTGTGCCATCTATTCACATTCTTGGATAGTGGATAATATCACAGTCCCTCTATAAAGTATGCATGTTAATAGTAGAAAAGCATTAAGAAAAAAAAAATAATGGAAATTTTACTTTCCACTCTCTCAAATTATTACCTTTAGTACAACTAAAGGTACTGAAGTTTGGTTGAAGTCTCAACAACACTACAATAAACTCATGAACAAAAGAGATTCAAATTCAGACCCAATAAACACTTGGGAGCCTAAGAGTAGCTAGGTGCTAATAGGTATGTTTACGTGAAATAATCCTCATGATGAGGAAAGTATTAATATTCCCATTTATAGGTGAGAAAAGTAAGGCTCAGAGAGACTGAATTTTTGGTGAAAGTCCTATATGCTGTTAGTAAGTTTCCGAGTTGAAATCTGAATTCAAGTTTCTTACCATCTCCACACTACCATTCTTTCAACTGTCCTATGCTAGAACAGCACTACATTATATTAAATGGTAGGCCTCTGTAACTAGTATCAATTAAATTGTGGAAATAAGAAAATCTGAAACTAGGCTGGGCGTGGTGGCTCACACCTGTAATCCCAGCACTTTGGGAGGCTGAGGCGGGCAGATCACGAGGTCAAGAGATCGAGACCAGTCTGGCCAACATGGTGAAACCCCATCTCTACTAACAAATACGAAAAATTAGCCAGGTGTGGCTTCGTGTGCCTGTAGTCGGAGCTACTCTAGAGGCTGAGGCAGGAGAATCACTTGAACCTGGAAGGCAAAGGTTGCCAAGATCCTGCTACTGCATTCTAGCCTGGTGACAGAGCAAGACACCATCTCAGAAAAAAAAAAAGTCTGAAACTAAAGTACATGTTGGTTTGTGGTATACGTATGTGTGTGTTTGTGTGTGAAACAGAGAAGATGAAAAATGTGGCCTTAGTTCACTTTATTTCATTGAAAGAAGTTTAAATAAATAAGATTTTTGTAGAACTGGAAACACTGTCACATTTGTTATTTAAAACACAAAAAAGCAAAGGAAAAATGCACATATACATTAAATATATTAGCTATATTTTGACAGCAATTCTGAGGGTAAAACCAGAAAACTTAAAAAAGAAAACTTGACATGGAAGAATTGCAAGTGGTAAAATGGTACTAAAAATATTTTTATTGAAGAATTGCCAGAAGACTATGCGATAAGCATGACCTCCCCATAATGACGGCTGCTTCTGTTTCTTCCAGTTTGTGGGCAGTTCTAAAATGCAGCATTTTATTTTGAAAAATTGCTTTAAAATGCACAAATGCCTAAGAAATAGCTGTTGTGTAATACGGCAGAAAAAATTTCTGGCCAGGTGCGGTGGCACACGCCTATAATCACAGCACTTTGGGAGGCTGAGGCAGGTGGGGCAGGCAGATCACGAGGTCAAGAGATCGAGACCATCCTGGCCAACATGGGGAAACTCTGTCTCTACTAAAAATACAAAAATTAGCCGGGCATGGTAGCGCGTACCTGTAGTCCCTGCTACTCAGGAGGCTGAGGCAGGAGAATCACTTGAACCCAGGAGGTGGAGGTTGTAGTGAGCTGAGATCTTGCCACTGCACTCCAGCCTGGCAACAGAGCAAGATTCCATCTCAATAAATAAATAAATAAATAAAATTAATGAGGATATATAATTTGGCTCAAAGAATTAGAAGTCGAGATGCAGGTATTCATGATGAAGAACTTACATCTTTTTAGGTAATCTCAGTAGCTGCTCAGATAAGGATTCAAGTGCCCTAATTTAGAAGAAATGCAACCGGGCATGAAATAAGCGTTGTTGTGAACGAGAAAGAAATTTAATAAAAGTATAATTACCATGTGATATACAAGTAGGATCCTTATTGTCAAATGTATAGGTAGAATGTGGAAAATTGAACAAAGATCCAAGAGAAGGAAAACCACTTAACCAAGGACACTCATGAATGGCAGACAAAAACATTGGTAACAACCGAAGCCCTTCTAAAAATTTTAAAAACTTTCTATGTTCATTATTAATACTATTATCTCACCTTAAGAAAACAGAGTAGGTTTCACCATCCTCATCCTCTTTGTCATCTGAGGCACAGATTGAATTTTGGAAAGGAAGTGACTTGGCTAAGTTTATATGGATGATCAAGACCATAATCCAGGTTTTCCGTCTCTCAGCCAGGGCTCTCTGCCCATCACCACAGTGTATCCCCCTTTTCAGGGTACTGATATTACTGCTGTCACATGGAAGGAAATTTTACAACTGTACTCCACCAGAGCATTTTCTTTTAAACCTACCATTCTGGTAGGGATCTCCATCTTTTTTGAGTGACACAATTTACCTCTCTGAAAGAGGGGCTTTGAGTAATGGTTTCGCATTGCGCTAAACCTGAAAATGTCTTTAAGATTTCTTTCCACTTTGTTTTTTCTTTCTTTTTGAGGCAGAGTCTCCCTCTGCCACCAGGCAGGGGTGTAGTGGCACAATCTTGGGGCTCACTACAAGCTCCGCCTCCCAGGCTCAAGCGTTTCTCCTGCCTCAGCTTCCCGAGTAGCTGGGACTACAGGTGTGCACCACCATGCCCAGCTAATTTTTGTATTTTTTAGTAGAGATGGGGTTTCACCATGTTGGCCAGGATGGGCTTGATCTCTAGACCTGGCCATCTGCCCACCTCAGCCTCCCAAAGTGCTGGGATTACAGGTGTGAGCCACCGTGCCCAGCCAACTTTAAGATATGAGGAGGTACTCAGGAAGGGAAAGGGAAGGAAAACTAATCTGATATTGTACTTACATCAAGTTTCATCCCCACTCCTCACGGTGTTAAAACAATTTTACAGGAAAAAGTGTGATTATTCATTTAGCAGCCCTAATATGCCCATCATCTCATCAGACACGCTCACTCCTAATCTAGCGAAGCCTGGACAGAGTAAACTAAACTGGTAACTGTTAGCTTTGAAGATCAGTGATGGTAAATATCCAATTGGTGACCTAAGAGGTATCAGTGCTCCATTTACAAAATGGTTATTCTAGTGGTTCTTTAGCAAGATACTACTTACATCAATCAATCCACACTTTGAGCCCTATAAACTCTAAGTTTACTCACCTGCAGTATCCACCACCTCCAGAATTATACATGTAAAGGAAACTAAGGATTACGACACGATTGATAAGTCACACATGGAAGAGAGATCAAGTTCTAAGCTGATACTTATGTTCTACAGTTGAAATATGAGCTGCAGAATTACTTCTCAAACTATAAGAGGAAAGAACTAAAATGACATTCATTTTTAGACAACTTTGGGAGATCCTGATATAAAATGGTTGAAAGAAGGGAAACAATCCAGTGAGAGGAAAGCAGAAAAGAAAAACAGACCCAACTGAACACAAGTTTCTGTAACTTTAGGCATGTCTCTTATCTTAACCTCCAACTTCTTCAGCTTTCCTCACTAATACAGTGGGAGTTGTAAAACTGTCCTGTGTACTTTGCAAAGAAATGAGGTCAATGGCCAGGAGTGGTGGCTCATGCCTGTAATTCCAGCACTTTGGGAGGCTGAGGTGGACTGATCACGAGGTCAGGAGTTCCAGACCAGCCTGGCCAATATGGTGAAACCCCATCTCTACTAAAAATACAAAAATTAGCTGGGCGTGGTAGTGTATAACTGTAGTACCTGTAGTACCAGCTACCTGGGAGACTGAGGCAGGAGAATCGCTTGAACCTGAGGCAGAGGTTGCAGTTGAGCCAAGATCATGCCACTGCACTCCAGCCTGGGCAACAGAGCAAGACTACATCTTAAATTAAAAAAAAAAAAAAAAAGAAATGAGGTCAAAATGAGGAAATGGATGTGATATTAGAATGTAATAGGTCTTATGCATGAAGCTTATTTTACAAAGTGTACAACTAAAGACTAGAATGAACTAGATACTACATGTAACATAAAATAGAAATAAAAATAGAAATGCTTTCCAAAGAAATCTATTTGTCAAAGGGGAAAAAACTGTCAAAACAATTCTAAAGCTACTTTTTATTAAGCTGGTGATATTTGAAAGCATCTGTGTAATCCATGTAAACATTAAGTTGTTTGATAAACATACCACTTTGGTCTTGAACATTCTTTGATCAACAAGTTAAAACCAGCTTTGTAAGCTTTACTTATGTTATAATACATTTCAAAATACACTTTGAAATAAAATATTCTTGTATCTTTCTAATTTATGAGAAGAAAATGCCATGTTTCCTTAGAAAAGTTATATACAGAAAGATTTTTTTTTAATAAACAATTGCTTTGGACTAATTCAGGGCCCTGATATGTATATTTAAAGGCTTCTTTTTAGAAAAGAATGTTTCTAAATTAAATAAATATATGAATATCAATAAATTATAATTTATTGATAAACTATTATAAAAAATACTAATTTATTATGAGGAATTACACAATTTACTGATAGGTTATAATTTATTCATACCTGTGTGTATAAACATATTTTTCCTTAATAAATGGGATTTTATTAGGAGTTTGAGACCAGCCCCGCCAACATGGTGAAACCCTGTTTCTACCAAAAATACAAGAACTAGCCAGACATGGTGGCTCACGCCTGTAGTCCCAGCTACTCGGGAGGCTGAGGCAGGAGAATCACCTTAACTTGGGAGGTGGAAGTTGCAGTCAGCAGAGATTGAGCCATTGCACTCCAGTCTGGGTAATAGAGCCAGACTCTTCCTCAAAAAAACAAAAACAAAAACAAAACAAACAAATAAAAAATAAATAAATAGGATTTTATTTTCTTAAATTTTGTAATATTATATTTATTACTTTATTCAGTTTTTAAAATCACACCTTAATGTGACACTTACTTCTTCACAATGAGACGTAAACACTCCCACGTTCTGGAGACTGTAAACACATATCCCATGATTATGATACTTCATGTTGGCACAGTGCTTTTCACTTTGCCATAAACTTTCACATAACTGTGTGAAGCAGGCAGGAACACACTGACTGAAGGTGCCAGGAGCTGGCTAGAACGCAGACGTCTGGTTCCTAAATTGGGACTTTTCCCACTAACTGGCACTTTCTCTCTCTCTGGTTCAGTATTAAGTATTTAAAGGCAAACTTTGCACCATTGAACATGCAATCACTAAACGCGGAACGGGGAGAAATCCCTGGGATGGGATGGAGCCCATCCTTGGACTTGGGGCCAGGCACGTGCGTGCCCGCTGCTCTTACCGTCCAGGTGGCCGACTTGGCGGTGCTCGACTGCTGGAAGGACACGTCGAAACTGTGCGGGCCGGGGTAGTCAGTGTTGGAAGGGATGGCGGGCGATGGAGAGAGGGCATCGAAGGTGGAGCTGGGCTGCGCGTAGGGCGAGGGTGCCGTGACACTGTTCTGCGCGTGGTCTGTGTTATAAGGACTGGTGGACGAGGAGCCGTTCTGAATCTGCTGGTCCATGCTGTTCAGGAGCCCCAGGTTCGTGTACTGTGGCTGTTAAGGACACCCAGAAACCCCAAGATTAGCCGGTTAAACCACAGGCATCAATGGGTGCATGCATTTTGCAGAGATCAACCCCAGGTTGGAAACACTTCACATTCAAAGTAAAACCACTGATTTTTTTTTCTTTTTTTTTAAATTACATTTAGGTTTTGGGGAACATGTGAAGAACATGCAAGACTGTTGCATAGGTACACACACATGGCAGTGTGATTTGCTGCCTTCCTCCCCATCACCTATATCTGGCATTTCTCCCCATGCTATCTCTCCCCAGCTCCCCACCCCCTGCTGTCCCTCCCCTATTTTCCCCCAACAGACCCCAGTGTGTGATGCCCCTCTCCCTGTGTCCATGTGTATTCATTGTTCAACACCCGCCTATGAGTGAGAACATGCAGTGTTTGATTTTCTGTTCTTGTGTCAGTTTGCTGAGAATGATGGTTTCCAGGTTCATCCATGTCCCTATAAAGGACAAAAACTCATCATTTTTGATGGCTGCATAATATTCCATGGTGTATATGTGCCACATTTTCCCTGTCCAGCCTATCATCGATGTGCATTTGAAAACCACTGATTTTGATAAACAGAGAAAGCAGGAGAAGTCTGAGCATGTGTGTGTTTTGTAATGGCTTTTACAGATGGCTCAAGTGTATGTGCCAGCTCTGGAGACTGACTTCCTAAAGAACATTTGAAAGTAGAGTATGCCCTTATTCACAAACTAGGCAAAACGTTCCCAGTGCTCAGTAGCTGCTTGGGAAGTCTTTAAACGAATACTACCCATTGCTCCATTTGGAGGTTGGGGGGGTGAGCATATTACACAAAATAAGAAAGACCACTTCATAGTTATGTTCCAGAGGAGATTAAGTGTTAAATTGCTGGGTAGGGGACAAAATCAGATGACCTTCAAATTTTCTCTTAGTCTTGCCATTTTACATTCTGTCCCAAAGTACCCATAGTATACCACCCATCCCCCCAGGAACTGGTTTCACAAAGACTGGAGTGTCATGGGTAGCAGAGTTAGGGAGACCCCATTATATATTTTTAAAAGTAACATGCTAGTAAATCATCCAGACTGGTCTCATTTATTTATTTGTTCTTTTATTTCCTTCTTAGAAGTTTATTCTTTTCTAGAATAGAACATTTATAAGAGAAATACTATCAGTTATGAGGAAAATTCTATGCTCAATAAAAATCAAAAGGACATTAGCTTA
This sequence comes from Callithrix jacchus, assembly GCF_049354715.1. Lineage (NCBI taxonomy): Eukaryota > Metazoa > Chordata > Mammalia > Primates > Cebidae > Callithrix > Callithrix jacchus. Next base: position 18,736,903 of record NC_133516.1, on the reverse strand, counting down.
TGTATTTCCTTTTACCAGATGGTTTTATGTTTTCTACATGAATGGACCAAAGCACAGAGTAAAAGTACTCAGGAACATATTTACGGGAAGAATGAATTCATTTAACCCCATTTACTCTACGAAAAACTTTACTGGATTACTATCAGAGAGGTAAAGCATTTGCCCTAGCATCTGCTAACACAATGACTGGGGCTTTCGGAGCTGAACCTTTTGGTTCTGGGTTTAGGGCTCTGCCCATGCCATCAAAAGTCAGCCTGTTTAGGCAAGTCAGCCTATCTTCACTTCTAAACCTGAGCTAAAATGGACACATTTTCAGAAGGGGCAAGCAGCTTATGGCACAGTTGTTTTTCCTTTGTAACACCTTTCAACACATAGAAATCTTGTTTCATCAACCTAATGAAGGAGGAAAAAAATTAAAAGCAAGAAAATTAAGGCAGTCCTATTCGTACATATTTTATAAAGGAAATAGGCCTTCTTCTTCAATTGAAATATAGTTGAGAGTCTCAGATTAAGTAGAACTACGGAGAATAAAAAACTTACAAAGAAATAGGAGCTAGGCTTATCTTCAAAATTTTAAACTTTTAATTGTTTTATTAAATTAATTTAATAAAACTTCTCCCCCGTCAAGGGGAGGAGAAGTGGGTTCTGCCATTCCATTCAGTCCAGGAAGCATTTGTGTAAATGTTAATGGTCACATGCCCATTCCATTACATTCATGCATTCGCATTCCACTGCGAATGCCATGTCCCCATTTGCTCTTCAAATAACTATTAATCTCTTTACACTTATCCCCATGCTGACAAGAGCAGCTGTTTGTCTCGCCTTCTCTCCCCTCTGACATCTATAGCTCCTACCCACTGCTTATCCACCTTCTTCGGCTTTCTCTCCACGAAGGTGTGGCCAGACTGCAGGTAAGACAACTAGGGGACAAAAAAATAAAACCTGAGCCCATATAAATGGTCCACACCCCTGCGAAGCAAAGCTCTTAGGTATCCAAGCCTGAGGCAACACAGCCTGGGAAGGGGATTGAAAAGATATTATTTGTGTTCAAGTTAAGGGTCAGTATACAAAGCACTCTTGAACGTCCTGTAGGAATCAGATAATGCTCCCAAAGGCACGTGCTTCCCTACAGCAGTACAATTAGGGAGGCAGCCGTCCCTGACAAAAAGGACAAAGAAACTCAGAGCACTTTCTCGCAGGCAGTAAAATGCATGTTGGGCTGCCCCCTTCCCTCCTGCTTCTACACAGAAGGAACCACAGCTAATTGTGGGCTTGGATAAGAACAAAGAAGCATGGGCCCCTTGAATTTTTTTTTTAACCCAATATAAATGAAGAAAAAAGCCTTTTACCACACTTTAAAAGTCAGTGAGCAAACACTCTACAACTCTCCATGGACTCAAGAAAAGGGAAAATTCCATGTAAGGGGGGAAAAAAATGTGTTTATTCCTGCTGTCTATTGGGTAGGTTCTGAACAGCAGGAGATCTATGCCCTGGGTGGTTTGGTGAAGGCCCCTCTCCCCAAGAGGGTAACAGGAAAATGTCCTTGACCTGATGAACTTGGTCTGCCTCTGAGCCACCTGCGGAACCTGTGTTTTGAGCCAGGGTTTTTGGCCTTAAGACATCATGCCTCAGTCTCCCTTTGCAGTTCAAAGTACATGGTGAGTCTGTTGCAATACATTTCTTCCTTCAAATCCTGCCACTGTTTTGTTGATCTACAATTCACAAGACCTCAAAATAAGCCATGCTGCTTTGCACACTAACTGGCCTTCCTTCCTATTTCTCCTTCTAGGTGGGCCTGGGTAAGGCCTGCTCAGGCTGATGGCCTCCCAGGCTGTTTTTCCACCGTCCTGAAATAGTGTTTGGTACCATATAATGCCAAGGGTAAACAAGCCTGAGGCAGGCACTGCTTTCCGTAGGGCTTCACCAGTCAAGTTAACAAAACCTGACCTAAGTGACTTGCAAGCTGGTTCCCAGAAAATACATTTCTGGTTTATAAATCTCCTGTTATGCTCACATGACATTAATAATTATCTGTCCTTGACTATGTGTTTAAAGTGAGCAGCAGAAAATAAAGAGGCCATACTTCCTGGGAAATTTTAAAGAAATCATTTTTAGTGAAATGAAAATGTTTTAATGACTTAAAAAAGCTAATGACAATTTTGAGACAGGGTTTAGGCTATATATTGCTGTATGATTTTTTTAAGTACACTGATTTTATGGACATTGGAAAAAAAAAGAAAGGGAAAATTCCATGAGGAGTCACAAAAGAGTCCTTTGAAATGATAGCAAGACTGAACAATTGAGAAGCAACAAAGAAGCAGAAACTATATTTCAAGTCATTAATAGCACTGTGGGTATTCATGGGGTCTACTTTTAAGTGTCATAGTTTTGTTTTGTTTAAAATGGACTTTCACTCTGTCACCCAGGCTGGAGTATAGTGGTATGATCTCAGCTTACCTCGGCCTCCACCTCCTAGGTTCAAGTGATTCTCCTGCCTCAGCCTCCTAAGTAGCTGGGATTACAGGCACGCACTGCCATGTCTGGCTAATTTTTGTATTTTTAGTAGAGATGGGGTTTCATCATGTTGGTTAGGATGGTCTTGATATCCTGATCTTATGATCGAACCACCTCGGACTCCCAAAGTGCTGGTATTACAGGCGTGAGCCACCAAACCCGGCCCATAGTTTTAATTTTTATACAGTTCCAGGTGAAATTTTGTACATAAGAACAATATTTGTTATCAATGTTAAATCCTCAATTAATATAACATAAAGGTATATTTCTTAGGATCGACGAAAAATCAGCTTATTACACACAAAAAAGTGGGAAAACACATTTCAGTTTAAACTCTTCTTAAGTAATACTTTAAAGAAATACAAGTCACATAGTATACTCCATTTTCTTTTCTTGAAAAGCATAAAACTGATACTATCAACTTTGAAAGTTAGCTTAAAATGAACGGAAACAACAAACTCACCAAAGTCAGAATTGAATGATTAGAAATCCATTTAGATACTTTTCTTAGTTTATTAAAAATCACTAAATTATAAGCTTGCCATTTGTTCTTCAGAAGTTAATTTTTTAGATATCTGGTTTAAAGAAAATATTCTTATTTATTTATTCTTTTGCTATGAAGAAAGATCGCATGTGTTAACCGAATGCATGGCAGGCCATGATAGTCAAGAAGAACAAGTGTTACCCAGCCAGGTCCAGCAAGATAATTTGCAGTGCTTAGTGCAAGATGAAAATGGAGGACCTCTTGTTCATAGATTAAGAATTTCAAAATAACGATAGCAAAGCATTCAACAAAGAATGGTGCTTTTCTAAGATAGGGCCCTCTGTGACCGACTGCAGTTTTTATGCCCGTGAAGCTGTCCCAGGTCAAGCGAATATGTATCCCTTATTTTCTAACAAAGCAAATCTGCTGGGCTAAAAGGAGAAGTACTTGTTCCCTTATTTACAGCCAATAATTCCATAAGCGGAGGGGAGAAATGTGTATTACGCTAAGATGTTAATGCAAGGCTTACTGACAATCAAAGAGTCAGCCTCAGAGGTGACAACATGACGCTTTCAGATCAGCCATCAAAACCGCCCTTGGAAGAACTCCACAGAGTCCCCCATGTCCCATGTGCTTCTTAGCTAACAGAAGTTATTGGCATATTTGAAATGAAATAGGAAGCAGGTTCTCCCTTTCTAAACACAATGTACCTTGATTTTGGAATAACCTTAACATACCCTGCAGACACTCAAATAATGAGTGAATGGAAAACGTTATGTATCTATCTCAGCATGTCTGAGCAGAGAGGTAGTCTTCTTTCCACAAAACATAAAGGCAAAAATGAACACAACTTCTATGATATCTACTGTGAACCTTATAAAGTAAAATAAACAGTTTCCTGTGATTGCAAATAGATGCTTCATTTGCTATAAAATGACTTGGAATTAGAAGACTCACTGCTTGGACCCTGGATAACTTATTTGTAGTTGCAATATATTCAAGTTCCTCACAAACTAGCTGATCTGACCACAGAAAAGAGGAAGCACACCTTGATCGCAGGGACTTGACATATTCCGTGTAATCACAGAACACCCTGAGGGCATTCTGAATCATACGACTTGCCCGGTAGGTGTAAGGATACCCAGGAGCTGAATCTCAAACTGTTTTCACCATGAAGAAATAAAACGTGTCAATATATGTTGCTATAAACAAAGTTCAATATTAGAGGGTGGTACTTATATGGGTTTATATTTACTTACAGTTGATGATGTAATTATTTTCCTATTACAGTATTTAATATCAAAAAGGGATTCCAGTGAAGCCATTTGACCAGTGCAATAGAAATAGGGATTTATATATAATTTGTGTTTTTGAAAATCTCTCTCCAATTTATCTGTAAAAGAGAATTCTTCTTTCTTGAGATGGAGTCTCACACTGTCGCCCAGGCTGGAGTGCAGAGGCACGATCTCGGGTCACTGCAACCTCCGCCTCCTGGGTTCAAGCGATTCTCCTGTCTCAGCCTCCAGTAGTTGGGATTACAGGTGCCCATTACCACGGCCAGCTAATTTTTTGTATTTTTTTAGTAGAGACGAAGTTTCACTATGTTGGCCAGGCTGGTCTCGAACTCCTGACCTCATGATCCGCCCACCTCAGCCTCCCAAAGTGCTGGGATTACAGGCTTGAGCCACTGCGCCCAGCCAAAGAGACTTTTTAAAAAGTTATCTTTTCTAGAGATTACTATCTACAATAGTAAATTTATGACACTATAGCAACAATGGCCAACAATACATTAAAAAATGGAAATGGGTATCAAGTCAGGGATAAAAGAGATTACTGTTGGGATATATACGCATAATTTACCTCGATTGAACCAGACCTTTGTTACGAGGTACAATAGCATTTCCAAATTTCATTTGGAAGAAATCATATTTATAATCCATGAGTGACTGGTAGATGAGGCTGAGGGATTCAACATTCTTCAGTACTCCTTACACTCCTGTATGGATCCTAGCAATGCAAAACAACTCTGACTTAGACTCGTCTATGTGGAGTCTAAGTCCCAACACTGCCGCTCATCTGCTGTGAACCCTTGGACAAGGTAGCTGAATAACTTAAGGACCTTAGTTTACCATAAGGCAAAGTCTGTGCAAAATTGCAGAGACTGAATTGGAGGATTTAATGAGAGGAAGCTACAGTTCTAATATTCTGTTACTTCCGGCCATCCTTAGCTGTGAAGCGCTATGTTAAAACAATGCTAAGAGACCGCTTTCAAAACAGTTTTCTCAGGTAACTGTTCTCTCTCTATACAGATGTCACTGACCAAACCTAGAAATTTAAAACATTTTAGGCAGCACACACAGTTTCCTCAGCTGATAACCACTTTTCACCTGAGGCTTCACAGAGATGCTTTTATGAACATTCTATGGCCCCTCATGGGTAAAGAAAACAGCTTTTCTTCATGACCCTGGCTTTTAAAGCATTCATTCAATTATACTTTAGCAGAGAGTACTACAATTCCATCCCCAAATATCAGCGGGATAGTGACTTTTCAACAAGCACTGCCTAAGGGAGACATACTTGTCATTTTTTTCATCTCCTACCACCTGCCCCATCTCAGAGAATGATGGTTTCCTTCATGCTAGAATTAAACACAATTGACTTGCAGTGTTCTACTGCAGGTGAAGAAAGTATTTGTATTAAAACGTCAAGTTAAAGCACCATCTTTCCAACTGAAGAATTTATTTAGCATCACATTTTTCTCAAAACCAGATTTTATAGGTATAACATAATTCACTCATTTTGTCTTGTAAAATTTTTCTAAAAAGTGAATACTTAACATATACTCATACCTTATAAAGAAGAAAATATAAGAATAAAATATTTAACGCACCCAAAACTATAAAGACTGCAAGCAGAGAGTTTACTAGAATGTCCCATATTCTGACACAAAGTGTCAACATTCCTTTCAGTGCAAAGATTCCATAATTTAGAAGAAAGATCTCTAGAAGCCCTAATAGCAGGTGAGGCAAATAAATACAAAGTTGGCTGATCAGGTGGACAATAATGTCAACAAACAATAGACATAGCAATTGACAAGAAATGTGAAAGAAATAAAGTTAAAACTTGATCCAAACGAGGCTAAATTAAAATGTGTAGAGCTCAATTAAGAAAAGTAAACTTTTAAATTCTATGATTTTAGTACATATTCCTATAATCATGGAAAAACAACAAAAATCAGAAAGCATCTCAATTCTGAAAGAGTTGATGTCAATATTACATGTCAAAGAAGTATTAAACTAAGCAGAAAGCAAGATAGATTTTTAATATTTAACCATTTTTAATTCTTGTTTTAGGAGAAATATTCAGAATTTCAGTTTATTCAAAGTGAATCAAAAGTATGTTTTAACAGATTTTCAATCTACAGCAATTGATATGTTTTAATAGCGCAATATGGCAGACATGGAAATATTAAAAGAAGAAAGTACATAGTAATAGAATTCTTCAATGAATATTAAGCCCTGTATGTAGTAAGCATACCATACTGTCTTTAGAAGCTCCTTGGTTTTGAAAGTGAGTTTAAAAATATTTTTAAAATAATGTTGGTAGTGTCTTTGTCTAGTCCATATCCTAAATTTTGACTTAGAACAATGGGGTGATTAAATGTGATTAACATTTTATCATAGGAAATAAGTTGTAGTTACCACACATGAAACTGAAGACATATCAATTTCAATAAAATAATGGTGACTATCAGGAATAAAAAAAATACAATTTAAAATTCTGAAATCTACTTAGCATCCATCTTCTTCCATCCTCTCTATAAAAGAATATGAGCTATTGCTTCTACTATTATTAATTCTCTAACTGAGTTGTAATTATGTATCTTACAACGCTCAAGTGCTTTGCATGGTTTTACTTATTTCTCATGACATACATGGTATTAATATCCACATTTTATATACGTTTTATAGATGAGAAAACTGAAGCTCCACAAGATTAAGTAACTTGCCCAAGGTAGTGAGAAGAGCCTGGATGTAAAACCAGTAAATCTGGCTCCAGAACCTGCTTTCCTAAGTAGCCTTCACTCTGACTGCATGCAAATAAGAATCACTCATATTTCTGCCTGGAATTTTTATCTAAAAGTTACAATCAAGAAAAGCACACCTCTTTTATTTGCTTTTCTTTCCCACTCAATAAAGACAGGATATAAAACTTTTGCTATTCTTAGTTAGAATGAGTATAATTGCAAAGAGTCAGACCCAACTCCTTGTAGCTACCACTTGAAAGACATTGCAAATCTGATCTTGTCACTCTCAAGCAAAGGCCTCGGGTCTTTAACATGGGCTTTGAGGCCCCATTTGAAACTCTGCTTTGGCCAAATAGAACTTCCTTCATTTTTTTTGAAGGCTAACTCCTTCAGTCCTCAAGTCTTTTGCACATGCCAGCTATTTTCTAATTCATTGGTTAACTTTTAGATCAAATGTCATCTCTCAAAAGTCCTTCTTTGACTGTTCAGACAGATTATTCTCTTCTGTTCCACATTTTCATAGCATTTCCCCCTGTATCATATAATCATACAAGAAATTAACTGTCTAAACTTTTAAAAATGTTGGTCTTCTCTGCTAGGCGGTAAGTTAATGAGAGAATATATTTGGCTTATTTAGTACTAAATTCCCAATACCTGGGATAATGGCTGAAATGTAGTAGATGCTCAGGAAACAGTTCTTAAAAGAGTAAATGCAAAATACTTCAAAATAAAAATTACTTTCAGAAAGTATTTCCTTTATCCTAATACAATTAAGTATTTATTTTATCCTAGAGTAAGTCTGTGTCCAAATCAGATTCATTTCTTCATATGCTACTGTCAGACGAATGTTACAGTGCATCCCTAAATAATCTCTATGATCTTTATTTTTTGTTTAGTAGGTGGGAATAGTGCTTTTAGCTTCAGCTTTTATGGGAACTAGTAGCAGAACAGCCAGTCCTGTCACTCACAATGCAATGAGTAATACTTGGTAGCTCACACCTAGCTGAAAAGTTTATTAATGAGCTTCTACTTCCTTAAAACAAACACATACATACTTTTGTGCCAAGGCAGTGTTTTTTAACCTGATGGTCTAGGTTTTGTTTCTAATGCATGTAGGTCAGCAATAAGAACCCAAATATTTGTGGTCATGTAATTATTCACTTCCTACTGATGGTGCATATGGCCAAATGCAGATTGCTTTGAAAAGAAACCACCCAGAAACATTAAGAGAGAGATATTTAGTTTCTAGTAGATAGGTCACAAAAATTAGTCCCTCCCTGCCTAATTTCCATAATTTTGTGCCCAGTTAGCCAGAATTCAGTTTAGAATAAAGTCATTATTAATAGTTCACAAATGTGTGTTTTAAGAAACTGAGATTATAGTTTATCAGACATAAATCCTTTCTTGCAAATGATATAAATTTACGCTTCAATATAACAAACACTCAAAGGTTGAAACACTAGTTTTTATTTGCAACTGGAAAACTGAAGCTTGAAACAAAGAGTGTACTACTCAGTCTTATTAGTCTGTAGGCATTCAAGTGGAGAACACAGTTTCATGACTTCTAATTTGCTTTTGTCAAATTCTGATTGTTACCTTTTAAATTATATCTGAGATAGTTAAAGTTTTTAGTGATTGTTTTGCAATTAGATACGGTGACTTATACAACATTGGAGTGTTCCTTTCAGCTGTCACTTTAACTGCACAATAAAACTGAAGTTTTGAGCTATGCAGAAGACATGCCTTACTTTTGAAAAGACATTCATCTTATTCATTTTATTCTACTCATCCTGTTATAAAAGAACCAATCAGTTAATCAGTTTAATTATGACAACAGCTTATTAGTGTCTGATAGGAGCAACAACACAAGTTGGAATACCATGTTTAAAAGAAAAATTGTGGCCAGGCATGGTGGGTCACGCCTGTACTCCCAGCACTTTGGGAGGCAGAGGTGAGCAGATCACCTGAGGTTGGGAGTTCAAGACTAGCCTGACCAACATGGAGAAACCTCGTCTCTTAAAAAAAAGAAAGAAAGAAAGAAAAAAAAAAAAGAAAAGAAAAATTGCTTCAAGATTTCGTAGGCATCCTTTAGTGATAACACTAGAGAAAATTAAAAGGAGAGAGTGTTTGCAAATCATCAAGGTAATTCACTCAGATCAAACTACCCACTTGTCTGGTGAGGACAGAGAGACCTGCAGGGATAAACTGAATCCAGGTAACAATGCAGAGGCAAGTAAACACTTTTAGAAAGGGCCTGCAAAGAAAGATAAAAATATAATCTTTTTTTTAATCAAACACATTCTCTGTCCTTATGAGTAATCAATTATGTGAAAGCAGCACATACTTTAAGGTAATTACCTGTTACCATACAAGTCATCTGCCCTGCCTTTTAAAAACTTTCTTGATACTTAAAGAATAATGGAAATAATATTGGGCTTATTAAAACAAACAAACAAAGAACAACAACAACAAATGACTTGCAAGATGTGAAGGAAAACGATACAATCTGGTTACCTGCAGAACATAGAGGAAGAAGAGGCTTGTATAAGATGTGGGCTTACTTTATTTAATTTTGTGCACAAGTCAGTTACAAACAGCCTATTCTTTAAGTATACGCAATACGCCCTATATGCCTAGGTGAAGATACCTCTTCAAGCAACAGCAACAGATAAATGTCCTCATCACGTTCAGGGAGCATTACTGAGTGGCCCTGTAGAGGATAAACTGATAAGCATGACACATCCTCTACCCTCTGAGAACCTTCAGTCAAAGGTTAGGGAGGAAAGATCTGGTGCCCACAGAGAGCAAGGAGGAAGAAACAGAGTGAAAGAGTTCAGAGAATGGAAGTGTTATCCTGAATGGGGGACTCTGATAACTTTTTCAGGGTGATGTTTCTCCCCAGCAGGACTTAATGACTGGAAAGGAATGACCTGAAGATAAATATTTGGGGCGAGGTGTTGGAGTGAAGAAAGAAGGCAGAAGAGCCCTCTTCTCTGAATCTCACCATTCTGACTTTTTAGCCTTTCAAGCATTTTGGGATTGTCTGTTGAAATAATTTCCCAGGCCTAAGGCTTATGAAGAGCTTTCTGCCTCACCCAATGTTACTGTTTCTCTTCATGTGTATCTTGTGGAGTCCTCAACCTCAGTCTGGTGACAGAGTCTCACACGGTCTATTTAAAAGTAATCATGCCATTCCCCAAACATCTGATGTTACCCTTTGAGAGGGTAATGGTTTTCCTTTTAATTCTGATTCCATCAATAGAGTGACACTAATCCAGACTGATTTGAGTAAACAGGGCATATTCCCCATTGTCTCTGTGATCTGAGAAAGAATAAACTTGAGAAAGATCACTGGCTGGATTGGAAATGGCCCCTTTGGGTGTTTTGCGCAAGCTTAAAAGGAAAAAGAAAATGCCTGTACAGAGTTCTTTCCAAGGCAAGCTCACTTCGGGGGTGGTAATTCTCATAGGGGTATTATACTAAACTGCACCTATTAGTGGCTTTAGCACCAATAAGAAAGTAGAACTATTTCTTTTGTAGTGTTTCCAGCATAGCTGACAAGAGTGTTTCACAAATTTCCGCCTCTGGCAACACACCACAGCTTGACTCAAAATTCCCTCTTTCAGCTTTTATAAGGAAATCTTTTTTCCATTTAAGAAATACAGACAAGATGCAATTCAGATTACAAGTTTTGCATGAAATATCCATTTACGTTACACACACATTCACTAACATTCCAAAAATGTTTTATTCTTGCCAGTTATTCCCTCACCTAGAACCAGCGTGTGCTCTATCTTAACCCCACTTACTAAATTTTAAACTGACAGGTGAACATGATATGGCGAAGCCATCTCAGCTCGAATCCAATTGCACTTTGTCTTTGAAAAAGAAACTTGAACAATTTAAAAATCAGAATATATAAAGTTAGTCCTTATCAAACATGAAATCAATCAACTTAGAAATAAGAAATTTATAAATGTTTTTTGTAGAAAATGGAAAATAATACTTTTTGAATGGTATAGGTGCTATATTCTCAGACCAACTAAGTAAATCAATTGTGGGGAAGAATAAAGTAAGACTTCTGAAAAAATTTTACAGACACTTCATTGAACTACTTACTTCTTTTTAGGAGGTTGTATATTGTGGAACCTCCGTTTCCCTTAATGTCTGTAAGACAATCACATGCTAACACTGGATGCTTTACAAATCTACTTTATGCAAGTGGAGGATTATGTTGGTAAAAAAAGAGAAAGAAATGAGCACAAGCTTAGATGTCTCCCCATTTATCCTGAAGCCCAGTTCTCCTCTTATCTACTCCCTTCAGCTTTAAATCAAGTCACTGTTTCACCCTTCCTCTCCCCAGAGCCTACCCTCACCTGCCCTATTATTATCTCTTCAATTGCCTACATGGTCTTCTTGGGTGAGATGGAAGTGATGAAGGAGGTTGTGGAAGGGGAGGATATTAATGTGGGAAAAGACACGTCTTCTCCCAATATTTCTCTTTACATGTTACATCTTATGGATGTATCCTTGTCCCAAAGTCAAATTTAAAAATTTTACGGCAAAGATGTAATATCCTACATTTTTATTTATTTATTTATTTGGTGAGGTCGGTTTTTAAATGGGACACTCACATTTCCTTCTGCTCTGCTATTTATTTCCCACCGGGGATTCTCATTTTGAATAAATGTGTTGTATTTAGCTTCAGGATTACTAGTTACATTTAGAGCAGTGACCAGAGAAAAGACTTCTGGTTCTGATTCTAAGATGACTATTTAATAAATAAAATTAACTCATAATTAACACAGAGAATTTCGTGAACTTTGTTCCTCGCTCTGATTAGTTTTAATATGGCATTACTGAGTCCCTATAAATGATATGACATCCCATGTGCCTCTGTAGAACTCTAAGGAACAGGAAAAGATAATCCTCAACTTTTCAGCCCGGGGAATCATTCAGGCTAATTTTTTTCCCTTCCTGCAAGATGTCACTCATCATCCCTAGAGTATGTAAAGTTTTGAATCTCAAATTCTGAAAACTGGACATACTTTTAAAACACACATGGGTTTCCACTCTTAGTGAGATCAATATTCCAATTAACTTTTGTTGCTATTTCTACAAAAGAATTCCATTTTGACACAAATAGTAAATACATATCAGTGTTTAAACCAATATATTTTCTTTTTAAATCAATATACCATGTTCCTTCATCTTGTCTGGCACAGTTCTCCCTTGTATTTTTATTAATTTTCTCTCTTCTACACAGAATGTCCTTCCTCCCCTCACTCCTCAGCTAAATTCCAGTGCTTAAACCATATAAAATGTTACCTTTATCATAAACAGTTTAAACTCTAGTTCACTCTTTTACACTTTTTTTTTTTCCTTTTTGTGGTGAATGGGGTCTCACTGCATTGCCTAGGCAGGTCTCAAACTCCTGGGCTCAAGCTAACCTCCTGCCTCTGCCTCCCTAAGAGCTGGGATTACAGGTGTGAGCCACGGTGCCTGGCCTATTTCACTCTTTGAAAACTTGGCATATCTTTCACCAATTCTGGTTTTGTACTGGACTCATTTATGAACCCCTCATATGCTCCCTAGGATTATGAATTTACAGAGGCTAGTAGCTGTGAATTACTAATTTCTTCTTTCCTTACAGTGCCTATCACAGTGATGATTATTAGTTCTCAGTATCTGTTGGGTTGGAAGGAAGTGCTTCCTTTAGTGGGGGAAATAATCAAAATGGTTTGTGGCTGGTACATCAAAATCATTATATCTGGTTTACAGCCAAATTTGTACTACTGTTTCATTTTGGGGTGGAGTGTTAAGGTGTGGAAAAGAATGAAATAAGGAATGGGGTCTTTACAGAGTGGCTATATAATTCATCTTCTAAGTGGGGCAGTGTTAAAAGTGAAAAGGTGTGCAATTAGTAATTATGCTAGAATAGCAGACATAAATAAAGACAAACCAAGACCAATAGTTCCCCATTTGTCTATGCAGGGACCACAGCTATTAAAGAGAGCACTGGGCAGAAAATGCACATGTTGTATGAGACTTTAGAAACAATCCATTCATACCCTTCCAAAGGTTCCAGAGAAGTGATAGATATTTCTGCAAAACAGGCAGCCAGTGTGCAATGCAGAGAAATGCATTTTTGTACTTCTAGGCAGTCTCAAGCAAAGCCACTTATTCTCCCTTGTGCTCTCTAGTAGAGCTCCAATTACACAATTACACCATTCCTCTGTTTGAAATCCTCCCGTGGTTTGTCATTGTCACTATAATAAATTTACTCTCCTCTCAGTGTTGTGGTCATCTCCGAGCCACTCTATCGTGCATTTGCAACTTTATTTCCTGTTCGTCTCAATTCCAATTGCTCTGAACTATGTGATGCTTCTGAGTGTACCAGCATTCAATCACCCCCCTTTTCTTTGCTGATGCTTATTTCTTCACCTAAAATCCTCCTTCCTTCTTACATTTCTAGGACTTGGAAAGATCCAACTGTCCTTCCAAGTGCAACTTCATCTTCCATATGCATGTAGACTTTCTTAATCCTCCTACATCACGGACTCTTTCTCTTTGATGCTTTATGTTACCTTGCTCACACACTTAAAATCTGACCTGTATTATAACTGTATGTATACCTGGCTCATTTCCCCAATGAACCAAAAACTTCTTAATGCAGGAATTGTTTCTTAACTATTTTTAGATCCTATGTGCTATTTTACATGTCACTGATGCTCAGTAAACTTTTTTTAAAGCCAGTTATTCTTTGAACCTAAGTTTCTCTTTCTCAGTACTACTTTCATGAATATTGAGAATATAGAACTTAATCAAAAAGTATAAGTAAAAATTATAAATGGCTTGAGAGGTGGCACATTCATAAGCCATATGTCACACTATTTTCTTGGGTCCACAAATTGGGTTCTTAAGAGAAGATTAGACATCAGATTTAAAACTTAACTTTTGAATCAAATGTTTCACCTTGACACTTGAATCCATTGTCTTCCAGACCCAAAACGCAGTGCTCTATTGGATACCACTCATAGGTTCTACTAAATTGGCACTGGACAATAAGCCTGTATTAGTCATATGACGTTTTCCTCAACATATATCTCAAGAAAATCGAGCGTCCATTTGATTTTAACAACTTTTTATCATTAAAATAGTAAAACTTGTAAATGATGGAAATCATCAAGTTGTTTTTCACAGAAGTATCTTTTTGTTATCTTCATTCATTCTATTTGTTGACATAAAACAATTAGAAATTTAACAATATCCAACAGGAGAAAGAAGTTGTACTAGGAAGGAAGAATTTTTACCTGTGTCCCTCTGTTCTACCAGCTCGGAGTCCACCCAAAGCAATCATATACACATCAAAGAAAACTAGCGTGTATTTGTGGTGACATATTTCTCAACTATTTGATACAAATCCCTTTTTAAAATCTCATGACATTAGATATATGCTCCCTTTATAGGCAGAATGCCAAATCTAAATTCTGTATATGGTCATTGAAGAAAGTTTTAGCAACTTTGCATTCAGAAAATTTATGTATAATGAAAAAGAAACCACAATTTTTTGGTTGCTCTAGAAAATCTAGACATCCACGGATGCTTTCTGCTGCACTTGTGACCTCCCGCTGAGAATCACCACTCTTCTAAAAGGCAAAACAAACCAAACATGGTTTTCCTTATCGAGGTAAAGGATAAGTGATTTATTATCTCCAAATCATTTTTGTCCAATAGTAGCGAAGGAAGGTCTGTGATCTGTGATCTAAGATCTCTTTCTCCTAGTTCCCTCTGGGCTTGAGGACAACCAATTGTAAAACAAGTAATGCAATCTATGGCCACAGCATGCAGTAAGGAATATGGCCTGGCTGACACGAATTAGACCTGCAGCTTCTCCGTCTCACCCCTGTGCCTTTTCCTATGACGCTAAATATCTCAGAAGCACAACACGGGACAGCTTCATACACTGATTAACTATCAATAGAAAACTCACACCCATATTTTTTAAATGGTTGAGTCAAGTAGAAATAGTACTAGGACAGGAAAGATTTCTTTTCCTAGATCAAGCAGGCAAAGATGTCAATTAAGTAAGAATGGCCTGGCCTCCAGGGAGTTTACACTGCTGTCTCCATGCTTTTTTTCTTGCATTCAACTGGCTTTGTACAACAGCTCTTCGCAGAAACTTTTTTGGAGCATCTACTATGAATCATCCTATATCTCCTTGGTATTAAAAAGAAAGCGGTTGAGTAAAGGGACCACAATCATATAATATAGCTCTCTCAACTATGGCAAGAAAAATCATTAACCCTGATTTGTAAAATGAGGTGTTTCCATATATGAACCTTGATTTCCCATTTAATTCTAAAATGCTGTAACCCATTTACCAAAGTGTGTGTCTTTCATCATCTAAAACCCTGGCTGAGGAATTTTAGTAAATACCTCTTTCTAAGGAGTTTGAGATCCTCCCCATTCACACATACACATACACACACTTAGACACACAGCCCAGGTTGTTGTTTTTTGTTTTTTGTTTTTTTTTCCAGCAAGTTGAAGTTAAAACTTGATCTATGAAGAAGTTCTTTACTTTTGACCCTCTCTATCTGCAAGTCAGAGACCATTCCCAGAGGCCATGTCTTTTCTAGCCTGGCAGGGGAGTGGAGCATGCTTGCAGCCTCTGCACTGTACCCAAGGGTAGAGCCTTTAGCCATGCCTGATACATCCTGCTCATGTTCTTCCTTCGGACCCTTTCCTGTTCATTAGCAGCTTCCCCAAATCCAGCTCTGCTGGGGGTGGGGAAGAATTCAAAAGTTGTGAAAAAAAGGAGCAGAGAAGGGACAGTCTTCTTAAATAATTTTTCAGTTATCAACTCAAAGAAATTGCTAGCAAATTAAACTATAAATTTATTTAAAGTCTATAAATGGGTTGCAGCTTTTAAATAATTTTCACTCTTACAGGGAGTTTTATGCCTTTTTCATTTTTAAGCTATCCAATGTTTAAACAATTCTCGTGTGATCATAGATTGTTTTTTCTGTATTGACAGTTACTAATAAACATACATCTCTAAACATTATAACTTTTATCTTACATTCGTGATTCTCACCGCCATGTGGTCCCAGGCATTTCATACATTCCCATGTAGTACTGAATTTTTACAGAGGACTAGATATTAAAGCATAATCCTGTATAGAAAGAAAGTTGTTTGTACGTAATAGAATGGAAGTCAAGCCATGAAATTAAAACCTACAACATGCACTGGCGGAGGGATATGAAAGTCATAAAGGCAACATGCAAAAAGGTGTAGAAAGGTAGGGAAGTGCAGCCATGTTCTGTCACAGATGTTTTTTTACGGACCTCAGCAGCATTCCAATAGAAAACAGACAAATGATGCCTTTTGTAGCTCTTGACTACACATTTACCGAAAGTTTTGAAAAACTAAAATTGTGTAAAAGCATTGTCTTTCATAAGGATGCCATATTCTCACATACAACATGACTCTTTTGCCTCTATAAAAGGAAATAATTTCTACAAATAACCTCTAATCGCAACATTAATGAAATTGCTTTCTTTATGACATTATATTTAACTTAAAAATAATCATTTCTTGCCACTTTATATCAACCTTGTGGCTCACTTAGAGATATCAATGAACCGATTTTGGCTTCTTCACTGTTTGACTTACAAGATCCTAGGTGGCTCATAAATACTGTGTGTGAAATAGTTCATGAATAAAGAAAGACAAACTCAGGTATGGCATGCCAGACAGATCATTTTCTGAATGATTAAAACTGGACAACATTGGATCTAATAGAATCAACAAGTTCTTAAAAGCAAATTCTATTTAAAAAACTGGTAACATTTTAAGCTAACTTTTAATATTAAAGCAAAACAAGAAACTCAAGTTTTTCTACTGAGGACAAGCAAGCCTGCTTGAATGTTTTAAAGAAAAATAGGCACTTCCTTTTCCTTCTTTAGATAACTCAATATTTCCCCTGTTGTATTTACACAGTTCAGGAGTCTAGACAATAGTGTGGTCACTATCACAGCGCAGGCCCTGCTTTGCTGCCCTCTGCTCCACTCTTCCTCTTGCGGTCTGCGCCGGAATACTATGCATTTTCTTTTCATTTTTAAGGAGCTCAATTTGAGTACTCTAGTCTACTTTTCCAAGCATTCACCTGCAAGCATTTTTATCTGAAACACTGAACTCTCTCTCTCCACAACAACTCCCCCCAATCTGATTAGTGTCAACACAGCTGCCCTATTCTGAGGAATGTAAACTAATATTGTTGTTAGACCTCCCTTAACCTTAGGAAACTTCCTCAAAGCCTTAAAGTCTCTTCAGGATTTTTTTTTTTTCATATCCCTTTGCACAGGTTTAAATACCTAAGACAAACTTGTTGAGCAGAGATCAGAAACGTGAATAATCAAGTTCCTTAAATAAAATCCTGTATGCTATAACACACATTTACATGTATGCATGTGTAAATATTTAACAATGCCTCCCTCCACAATAACTTTATTTGTCATCACACGGTGAAAGTACAAGTGACCTTCCAGACGATAAGAGACGTTATTACAGCCCCTTCAGGATTTAGGTGGGTCTCTGGATTGAGAGACTTAAAAACGAAGATGGCTTTAAAAAAATATCTCACCGGATTATTTTGAAAAAAGCTTCATTTGCTTTTAGGATGAAGTCTGGAGATAGAACTATGCTAAGAAGTTAAGACACAGTCAACTCATTTGTCTTACTGGTACGTGAATACCCATCAGAGGATTCATTGCAATGTATCTAGCAGAATGTGATCTGCTCTGAGTCTGTTCTTACAAAAAGTGATTTTATAAACTCCTGAATATTGTTCTCTTCAAATGCATAATGTCACCCAGATTTTTTTTCCTTTTTCATCTTCTCCTACTGTTTCATCTCCTAATTAATAAAAAAAAAAAAAATCTTACAGCCACCACAGAAAACATTAACCAAGAAAAGGAGATTCCTATGTACAACTTGCAAAAACATTACATTGGGTGACCGAGAACCACAAATATGTAAGTTTTTATGAAAATTAAAAAGCATCTCTAAATGGAGTGCCAAAATCTAAAATCCTTACCTCACTAAATTGAGTCTGGGCATTGTTTTCCAGGTACAACATGTTAGCAGTAAGATTGATCAATGCTGCTGTCCTCTCTTCTGGCTCCAGGATTTTGCCAGCCCCCCCACCCCCTCTGAGACCCTTACAAAATGAATCTACTAAGAAGATAACAGAACTCAAGTCCCTCTCTCTCTTTCTCTCTCTGTACATAATTTAAGGTTTCCTAATATATACCCAACTATAGGCATGAGGAGGCGGGACTCTTCTCTTTACCTGTCCAATCCATCAACTTCCACCTGGACTCCTCCACTCCAATGGAGTGAGGCCTCTCCCATCTCATTAAGTAGTTAGAATTCCTTATCACCAATCTTTAAAAGAAAAAGAAAGAAAGAAAAAAAAAAAAAAAACCAGGAGACAGACAGGTAAAACTTTCCCTGTCTCTTTCATAAGAAAGTGCACTCTCTTTTAAAAACAAAACAAAATCTCCCCAAACAAACCGCACCACCACCACGCTTTACAGAAGGCATTTTAGAAAGTTAATTTACTCTTTGAAACTGAAAAGTAAACTTCAGAAAAATTTTTGTAAGGCTTTTTAAAATCTAGATTTGGAGTTTCAAGAATGATTACATGAAGTTAGAAATCAGGATAGAGTATTCAAATCCACTGTTATATTTAATCCATATAAAAAAAAACTAAAATCCACTGCCTGATAGCTGAAGAGTTTTTAACTTATTTCCCCCAGAGAAATGCCAGTGATTTCATATCAAGCAGTGACAAAATAAGCTTTCTGATTTTTTTGAGCCTGTTTCAATAACAATTTAAACCACCGGTCCCGTTAACTTATAAAAGCAAACAAACATTCGTATTATGTACAGGAAGTATGAATCCTGATAAATGTGTCCTTTTTTTCTTTAACAAAACGCTTATCTATTTGAATACTTCTTTTCTGTATTTTATTGAACCCACTTTATGCTCATCTTTTTGCTTGTGAATAGGTATAAAAATAATTATTGCACATGATGCATCTATGTAAATGATTAGAATAAGTATTAAAGCATGAAATATTAATTTGCTTTTGGCTTAAAAATACATTTACATAAATACATAACAACATTCATGTAGAATCTGGCCTTGGTTACAAAGATTTAGTGGAGATAAAATGCACCCTGATAGTTTTCACGTGGTTCATTAAAATACTCTCTTTACTGCTGAGTATTTGTAATTTAGTTAGATGTATTTCAAAACATCATCCTACACACCCCCCTCAGGAACCCAATTTCCACTATTTTGCTTGAAAAGTTGTAAGTGGCCAAGATAACTATAAGTGAATATTGAGATTTCTTCTAAAATTTAGAAGACACAATGTTTAGAAGAGAAGTTGAAGCCAGAATAGATTAGAACATATATTTCAGAAACAAAGTTTGCAAATATGTTTATGACCTTGGATTTGCCTCCACTTTACTTCTACTTTTGCATCCATAAAATTCATGCATTTAAAGGATGACATGATCATTGGCTGATATATAAGACCCCTAGGTTACTGGTAATAATGCCTCCTTCTTTTATTAAAAAACAAAAACAAAATCAAAAAAACTCCCATTAATATAATTTGATCTTGAGTATGCAAGAATGTGACAGTACTCTGTAATGCTATACATTTATATCAGAGAAAACATTCATTTTTTTCACTTATATATTGGGAAGAATGATCTCTCCTTTTACCTATAATTAACCAAATTACAAAATAGCCTACTTACAAAATACAGTATAATTATTTGTACAATGTATTTAAATTCTATACCTACAGCTTAAGGGTCAATAGTAGAAAGCAGATGGTTGCTTCTTTAAAGGTGTGCATGATCCCTGTGGCCCAAAAACTTAGATGATCCTGAAAATCATCCAGAGTGCTTTCAAAAACAGATTTCTGGATGTGGCCCCAGATCTACTGACTCAGACTCTGCAGGGCTGCAGCCCCAACAACTGGATTTTTTATAGCCTACTAGGCGGTTCTGAATGCGTCATGCTTGGGAATTAATGATCTAGAGGAAATGCTGTTAGCACAACTGCCTCCAAAAGTCATTATTGAATTGCTTTTTACACTAATGGGATCATGTAGCCATTTGAACACCCAAATCTAAGGCTCAAGGTCTCAAGTAATGATATACATACACTAAAAATGTAAACAAACTTCAGCTTTCATGAAGTCAAAAGATTCCCAGTAAGATTTGATGGATGAAAAAGTCAGACTCCTTCCATGTGCCACCTTAGCTTTCAGCATGATCAAATCAAATATGGTCTCTGTCTAATATATCTACAAAGATTCTGGACAAAACCTAAGACAGTATATCCCACTGTGGCTACTTGAGAAATTTGAGTAGTTTGCAAGAAAAGAGCAGTGGACTGGGAGTTAGAAGATAGGAGCTCTGTGGCCTTGGGGCAAGTTACTTAACCACTCTGGATTCAGATTCCTCATCTGTGAAATGAGGCGCAGAACTAAATGATTTCTGAAGACCATGACAAAGATAAGAGCCTGTTTTTGTCAAGAATCAGGGGAGTGATTTAGAGGATTACTCGTGTTTTACTTATTTTACTTGGATATTTATTTGTCCCTCAATTTGCTCATTTCCATATTGTACAATTGAAGTAGTCAAGTTGCTCGGCTACTTAAGATACTTAAGTGATATAAAGAAGAAACAACATATTGGTGGAAAATCTGTGTTTTTTGCTTTCAGATATCCTCACAATGAAAAGTTAGTTAATAGTTAATACAGATCTGATTTTAGCACGAACATTTCCATAAAAGAGCTAAAGTATATCTGATAATGTTTGATTTCAGAATTAGTGTGAGTAGGTGATGCAAATATCCTGCACTGATTTAAGCAGGTTACAAAGAAGTAACATTTCTTTGCACTCTAAACAACAATGCTTACTTGTGGATCTCAAAGGTTTAAGTAACAATTCTTTGCACTCTCTAAATAACAATGCTTACACGCAAATCTCAAAGGTTTAGTAACGTGCATTATTTTCCTAACCACCTAGTGGTGTAAGTTAGTATTATCTACATTTTTCAGATAAATAAACAAATTCGAGAATTTGACGTGAATAACCAAGTCCTCAGTAGTTGGAACAACTCTTCTTAGAGCACTTGCCTTTTCATTCTCAGTCATTTCCCCAGAAATTTTTTTTTTTTTTTTTTTTTTTTTTTTTGGAGATGAGTTTCCTTCTGTCCCCTAGGCTGGAGTGCAGTGGCATGATCTCGGCTCACTGCAATCTCTGACTCCCCGGTTCAAGCAATTCTCCTGCCTCAGCCTCCTGAGTAGCTGGGA
This sequence comes from Callithrix jacchus, assembly GCF_049354715.1. NCBI lineage: Eukaryota > Metazoa > Chordata > Mammalia > Primates > Cebidae > Callithrix > Callithrix jacchus. The sequence continues at coordinate 18,715,468 of NC_133516.1, read as the reverse complement.
CTATAGGCACGCACCACCATGCACAGCTAATTTTTTGTATGTTTAGTAGAGATGGGGTTTCACCATGTTAGCCAGGATGGTCTCCATCTCCTGATCTCATGATCCACCTGCTTCAGCCTCCCAAAATGTTGGGATTGCAGGCATGAGCAACCGCACTCAGCCCTCCCCAGACTTCTTAAAGCTACATGGTCTCAGAATTAAGGGTCAGCACTGCCCCCTGGGTAAAAATGCCAGTGCTATGAATCCACAGCTTTGGGAATAGAAGTACAAGATGTCAGACAGAAGCATACGTTCTCCAGAAATATCAAAATGCTAACATTTTGTTGAATATCCTTTTTTAACATCCAACTCTTTATTATAAGTACTATATTTTTCTGTGTATGTGTTTGTATGTGTATTTGTGTATGTGTGTGCGTGTATGTGTGTTTACGTATGTCTGGTCTTTCAAATTTGCATACAGTATTATGGTTTGCTTTTTGGTGTAGAAAAATTCTAATTTTTCCATAGTCAACTTTACCATTTTTTCTTTTATGACTTACTGGGTTTCAGACATAGTTTGAAAGGCCTTTCCCAGCCCAATGTAAAATTTTGCAACCATATTACAATATCAGGATTTCTGAATGTTTTCACATGCAACTATTTAAATTTTCTAGAATATATATCTGTATGAAAAGCAAAGGAAAATCCACTCTCACTCATGAAAACTGATCTCTATTATTCGTTGAATAATATATATTTTTCTCAGATTTGAAATGCCATTTTCATAAATTACTAATGTCAACGGCTCCATTTGACATCCCTATGTGAAAAAATTAAATAATTACACTGTATTTTTTGTTTAACTGTTTTTATTTTTATTTATTTCTAAATATTTATGATCCAGGATTGTTTGATTTCATGAATGCAGAATCACCAGGTACAGAGGGCTGACAATCAATCCTTCTATGTTTTAATAACAAATCTACCTGAAGGAGGGCAAAAAAAAAAATATATATATATATATATATATATATATATACAGCAATGTCTCCACTTTCTCTCCTCCCTGCTAGAGCTCCCTCACTATAACTTCATTTTACCTAAGGGGCAACCCTGATCATGTCACTCCTCAGGGTGTCCCAGTGCCAATAGAACCAAACAAATTATTTAGAATGGCAGTCAAGGCAATTTAAAATCTGGCACCAAACTACCCTTTCAGCTTCACTTTCCTTAAATTCACTCTGTTTAGCAAATGTGGACCCCAGAGGGCTATTTTTGTTCTTCTGTTCAATATGATCCCTCAGTTTAGAATGCCTTTGTTCGCTTTTCTGATATATTCAAATACTTTTGGAGTCTTTAAATGCTACCTACCTATTTCTCTAAACCCCTAGTTGAAGTTCAACTTTTTCTTATTTTATATGAATATAAATAAAAGCAGTAATAAAATTCTACCTTTCAATGCAAAAAGTTGTGTACTTAACTGATTCCTCAACAAGATTATGAAGTTTATGAAGTCAGAATACATTTATGTTCATCTTTTGCACTCTAAAAGCTCAGTGAGTATTAGCTCACTTAAACAGTTCTATAATTCTATAAGAACTAGGAAGTAGAAGAGTATTTACCTAAAGCATTTACTATGAGACAGACACATATTTTACAGAGATGCCTTTTCATCTTTGTAAAAAATCAAAGCACAGTATTTAATTAAAATAGATGAGAGAAAAAATATTGCTCTCAATTCAAGCTGTTTCTCAAGCCCTCAATAATTATTTGTGAAAAGGGAAAGTTGTCAGCATGATAAACCTGTATAGTCAATGAAGGTTGGAGTTTCTAGAGCATGTATGAAAGCTAAGAAATGATGGGGTTTTCCAAGCTGCTGCAGACCAAAACCAATGAGATCTTTTTGATATCAGCTACCAGTAATTTGAAGGATGATCAACAGGACACACTGAGTAACTTTCAAAGTTCTAATATTGCCTGAATTGTTTGCCTTCCTCTTCTGCCTCAGGTGATAAGAATTTGCATTTGAGGAAGCTACTGAGAGCCACTAAATTAGTTCAAAAAATCAGTTTTTAATCTGAGGCTAAGTTCCAAAGCAAGATATTAGATCACATCCATTTTAGGGTCACCAGGTAAGTTCTAAAAAATGGGTACGTCTTTTTTTTTTTTTTTTTTTTGAGACAGAATCTCACACTGTCGCCTTGGCTGGAGTATGGTGATGTGACGTCAGCTCACCACAACCTCTGCCTCCCAGATTCAAGTGATTCTCCTGCCTCAGCCTCCCTAGAAGCTGGATTACAGGCACTCACAACCATGTCTGGCTAAATTTTGTATATTTAGTAGAGACAGGATTTCACTGTGTTGGCCAGGCTGGTCTCAAATGCCTGACCTCATGATCCACTTGCCTTGGTCTCCCAAAGTGTTGGGATTACAGGCTGAGCCACCGTACCGGGTAAAAATGAGTAAGTCTCATAGGCATAGAAAGGGGGATGCGTTTTGTCTTAAATCTTACAGTTGTAGATTTAATTTTATATTTGTACACATGTTCAAGCAAAATAAAAAATGGTAGACAGAATTCAGATTTTCTCTCTCTGTACTTTTTATGGTTAAGGTACTCAAAGCACTTTACATATAACGAACTCAATTAATTCTCATAAAATTATGCCTTAGACACTATGTTCATTGCTATTTTACAGATGAAGATACAATAATGCAGATAGATATTAAATGATGGAATTGAGATTCAAATCTGTGTATTTTGAGACTGGAATCAACAAACACTATTCTTCATGGTTAGATTACATCTTAATATCTACTTTTCCCTCTGCTCCTGTATTTATCCTTCTTCAATCATGTATCTCCTACAGTTCTTTTATCATCTAGCCCATGCTATGATTATAATAACAGTATTCTTACCACTTACCTGGATTTAGATAGAGCCTTACTTTTGAAGAGCTCTAAAACAGATGTACAAATGTACCAAGATAAGATAATCTCTCCTCATATTGTTTTGCATTATGGATTTAAAGGTTTTAGATTACAAAAACAGTGTAAAATTTAGAAGAAAAAAGTAAAATACGAATAAAATAATGAAAGTTATTTATAAGTGCAACACACTCAGAGAGAATTACATTAAAAGTTTCTATGGTCGGCTGGGCGCGGTGGCTCAAGCCTGTAATCCCAGCACTTTGGGTGGCCGAGGCGGGTGGATCACTAGGTCAAGATACCGAGACCATCCTGGTCAACGTGATGAAACCCCGTCTCTACTAAAGATACAAAAAATTAGCTGGGCATGGTGGCACGTACCTGTAATCCCAGCTACTCGGGAGGTTGAGGCAGGAGAATTGCCTGAACCCAGGAGGCGGAGGTTGCGGTGAGCCGAGATCGCGCCATTGCACTCCAGCCTGGGTAACGAGAGCGAAACTCCGTCCCAAAAAAAAAAAAAAAAGTTTCTATGGTCGTCCTTCTATGTTTATGTATATAAGCAGGATTAAGATCATCTGCAGTATAATTTATTTTTCAGCTATCATAGTATTTTGAGTATTTTCCCCTGTTAAGTATTTTTACAACTAAAAGTACTGGCTCAAATGTTATGGATTCAAATCACTTCATGGGTATAATATCAAGTTATTTTCCAAAAAGACTGCCCCAAATTACATTTGAATGAGTCTGACAACTACAACATTGAGAGAATTATCGTTTCCAACTTCGTAAATTAAAAAAAATTTTTTAATATTAATTCCTTTTATTGCTAGTGATACATGTTTCAATATGTTCATTAGCCCTCTGCATTTCTCCTTTAAATGATCTATTAATATAATTTGCCTTACTTCCAATCCCTGCTCCATTGGAGGAGAATGTCGGTGGCTCAAGCCTGTAATCCCAGCACTTTGGGAGGCTGAGGCGGGTGGATCACGAGGTCAAGAGATAGAGACCATCCTGGTCAAAATGGTGAAACCCCGTCTTTACTAAAAATACAAAAAATTAGCTGGGCATGGTGGCGCGTGCCTGGAATCCCAGCTACTCGGGAGGCTGAGGCAGGAGAATTGCCTAAACCCAGGAGGCGGAGGTTGCGGTGAGCCAAGATCGTGCCATCGCACTCCAGCCTGGGTAACAAGAGCGAAACTCCATCTCAAAAAATAAAAATAAAAATAAAAATAAATAAAATAAAGGTTTAACCCTTTAACATAGTCATCAAATGTTTACAAATTACTTTTTAGTATTATATACATTAAAATAAAAACTCTATTTTACTATATAAACCTGACTTCTTTAGGATTTTAAAAAATACATGTCTTATTTGTTTAGATTACAAATATGTTGTTAAAAATATGGAAAATATACAGCATATGGAATGAATTGCTGTCATTTATCCTAAAAACTACAGGTAGACACCATTTACATTCTGGTTTATTATCTTTCAGAGATACATATTACATGTAAGTGTTTTACAAGATGTACACACAATAAATACTAAAGATATATTTTGTTAAATATGGATATATTTATCTGTGTATACAGATGCATATACTTATTTTTTGAAATTAATCTGCTAAAACGAGTGCATTCTCAGGACACTAAATGCATTTTGTTAAATTAAATTTTAAAATTTTAAAAATATCAATTGCTAGTTATTGAATTAATTTAGCTATTTCTCATTCATTGGGAATTCAATTGGCTTCTGTTTTCTTTACCACTATAATCATAAAGCAAACATTATTACGCTATTTACTCAAACACATACTACCACAAGCAAATTATTAAATTAAAAGAAAAAATATTTTAAAGCCTGACATATACATTAATTTCCAAACGGTATACCAGTTTATGTTTGGGCCAACAACGCGTTACAGAGCTCACCTTACTACAATAGCACTAGCAGCTACTATTATTTAAATTACTTTTCAAAATATCTTAGAGTAAGAACTCATCAACAAAATTAGGTTCCTCCTATTGCTATTATATGTTATTCATTAAAATAAACATACTCATCTATACTCCCACTGACTGGTCTACTTTGGAAACAGAAGTTTCTTTTTTTTTTTCCGAGATGGTATTTCGCTCTTGTTGTCCAGGCTGTTGATGCCACTCTTATTGCCCAATGCAATGGCATGATCTCGGCTCACTGCATCCTCCCCCTCCCCAGTTCAAGCAACTCTCCTACCTCAGCCTCCTGAGTAGCTGAGATTACAAGCTTGTGCCACCACACTTGGCTAATTTTGTGTTTTTAGTAGAGATGGGGTTTCTCCATGTTGGTCAGGCTGGTCTCGAACTCCTGACCTCAGGTGATACGCCCGCCTCAGCCTTTCAAAGTGCTGGGATTACAGATGTGAGCCACAGCATATGGTCGAAAAGAGAAAGTCTTAAATCAAACGAAACTGTGTTTAACTACTGATGTGTTTAATTTCTTTGAACTTTCATCTCTAAAAGCAAAATATCACTTCATATTATAACATTTAACTTTCCTATTCAGACCTATAGTATTTAGTTTATGATGGACTCCAAATAAATTTCAGTATCTTTTATTGTTGTATTTATTAATATGTGTATTTCTGAGCATGGCTACTAAATATCTTCTATAAATTCTTATTTTTAAAACACTGGATTGTCTTATGTTTGAATGGCCTGATTAAAACTATATATTTTAGTCCCTGCCCCTCCTACTTACTGCCACATCCTCCATACAGCTGCCATCATGGCAATTGGTCACAGTCGATGCAGTCAATTTCCAGAAAGCAACAGTGGAAAGAACTCTAGAATCAACATCAGGAAACCTGGGCTTCAGGTTTCAGCTATTTGGTTTTGAGTTAGTCTCTTTTGCTGAATGGATAATGAATAAATATTCACTTAAGTTTATTGCATGACACATCACTTTTCCTTCTGATTCCACACTGGGATATATTATAATACAAGCCCAGATTTTCATGATTTATTCCACCTTGAAACCAGAAAAACAAAACCCCTCTTGCATTTCAGGATCATGCGTGAAAGGGCACTGTTCTAAAGAGTCATGAATTTTGGGTTAAGTTCTGCATCTGCCAGTAAATTCATTACGTTATTTGAAGCAAGACACTTCCCCTGCACATGCCTCGGGTTTTCAGTCTATTAATTGGATTTAGGGTTATTATATATTTGGCATCCTATATAACTGTGATCCTACACTCTTTGGAGTTTGCATTTGTCTATTTAACTATGATTTGATTTACTATTGATGAAGACAGACAACTTCCCCCTCAACTTTACATCAGATGTCTGTTCCTCGTGGTACCTCCACCCTAAAGGGCCAGTGAGGCAGCTAACTTTATAGACTAGTTGACTTCTACCAAGATTTCAGCCCTGGTAATTTTAGATTTCACTTTTAGTTCCTCAATTTCTCTGTCCTCAGCAGGAATAATAGGTTAGGCAGGAGATGCCTCATTCTTTCTGGAGGCTGTATTTTGAAGCAACTCAGTTTTCTTACGTAAATCGTCTCCACCCTTTCCAGGAAAAAAAAAGTCCCTAGGCAAAATGGAAAGGAGGTATATTTACTTTGGGGTCCTAGATGAACTCCAAGTGGGGTGGGGATTGTATTTTGCTCTTAGAGAGTTCTAGAGTCCCTCCCTGGTTTTAACTGCTGCTGGCTTGCACCTTTAGCTATAGCATATGTGTCTGCTGGTAGCCACAGCCACAGTTCAGTTTTATAAAATAGGAGAAATCACAGGTTTGTGACTTCAGGAACTCGTGGATATTCCCTCCTGTGAATCTCCCATCCAGGCTTTGCATCATAAGCCACGAGGGTGAGTAAGTCACTCCAAGAACTGTGTTTTCACGAACTCTCTGCTAGACTGTTCAGGATAATATTACCCTTAAATCCTAAGTATACAGAAATGGTATATGTAAATGTGGCATCTGTAGCCATGTATATTTGTTAAAGTTCCACTTTTCTCACTCTCTGTCTTGCAATAAGGCCTTGACATAGCTCTCTAGTCTATCTATTTCTCAGCCCCTTGCAAGTATAACAAAGATTTGGCCAAATCCTGTGGGATCTCCAAAGTCCTTTCTGGGCCTGATATTCTCAGATTTCCTCTACACTTCTAAGGGACACCAGTTCCTCACTATGCAACTGCTTTGATAACGTCTGTTTTAGTGGAAAATAGCCCTTACCACAAACACGAAACAAGAAAAATTGCATTTTAAGAAGCAGAGTGCTGACATGATCAGGAAAACAGAAAGACTGAAACCCTAGCTGGACCCAGGATAACTGACATCACTGCCACCTCCAGCAGAGAGGTGGAAGTAATTTAGGTATGACAAATCGTGGTGTTTCTTAAAACTGGGGAGGCAGTATGCACTGGCAGCTCTCCCAGGCACAGATGTCACCAGGCTGGTATCATCTTCCTTCTGTGACAACAGGCCATGGGAGAAAAAGCTTCTGTCTCTGGAGACAATTTCCACTCACTCTTAGTGTGGGGTTTGGGAGGTCTTGGTCCAAAATAATAATAAACACATAAAAGTAAGTGCCTTCTTTGTGTTATTTTTGTCCCAGTGACCCTGGGTACAGAAGAGAGTTAAGTGTCCATAGAATTAGGAAATGGGGGCCCATAAGTAAGATATGGAGGAAATTGTTTTCCAAGATGAAAAACCAAACCCATCTTCAAGAATACAAGAAAATATTTTGATAAGAGCCTGATGATCAGTTCTAGCTTTAAACTATTCTATATCTCTGTCTAGAATAATCTAATTTGACTACTTCTTCTGGAGAAGTCTTATTAATGGACAAATAAGGGTACAGTGATTTGGGGTTGGGTAATAAGAACTTAAGGATTTTTCCTCCATTGCAGCTTACAAAGCATAAATCTCTTATAATTCACAATTTGTTGGCTCTGTAGATGCTAGTTCCTCTAGCCTCTCCAACAGGTAAACTCAAATACCTTCTTTAACACCCACATAACTGCTACTTCCATTTCACTCCACACTGGTAGAGTACCTTCTATGTACTTAGCTTGTGCTTCCTTGGATCTGCCTTCTTGCCTTTTTTGTTAATTTCTTATCTTTTCAAGGCAGTCAGTTGCTCTCTGCATTAACATTTTACTCAATTCTTGGGAAAACTATGTTATTGTTGATCTGATCTCATTGCCTTTTAGTCATGTTTTCATGAATCTCATAGTGAAATAGAAGCTCAAGAGCAAGGGCAATGGCCAATGTAGTTCTATATTTCTTGCAGCTTGGAAAGTATGCAGAGTAAGCACTCACATTCTTCTTGTTAGATGTCTGTTCTGGTTTGATCCATATAATAAGTCTGTGAAGTTAGCAGAGTCTTATTATCCTCAGTTCTCAGATAAGGAAATGAGGCTCTAGAGGGGTTAAATGTCATATTCAAGTTCATACAATAAACTATACTTCAGGCAGAAGCTTGGAACTCAGGTCTGCTGGCTCCAAATTTCATGCTCTCCTGTGCTACACAGGTTACTCTGTCACAAAAGAGATTACTGTCTTGCACGCATGCCTGAACAATGTGCAGGAATTCCGTATCAGAGCAAATCACCTTTTTTATTTGCATGCTCTGCAAAGGAAAGTGAGAGGTCCTGTGGACACAAATGACTCCATGGATTTTCTTTGCAGCTTTCTTCCCTAACTGCTGATCTTCTGAGCTTCCTACTGTTACAGACACAATGAACTGACTTAACTCCAGCTTCCCAAGCCTGATTCACAAGTCGATTAAAAAGTGGTGCAACCAAGTAGGTGTGCCTCTGTGACCTGGGTGGTAAAGCCAGATCTTCTGGCCTATGGAGGCCGTTGGCTTGACTTTATAAGAAAACATTAGCTGCACTGATTATGAACTAGACAATTCTGAATAATGTCACAAAGATATTAAAAAAGACTCAAGAGGAGTGATGCATTAACAACAACAACAACAAAAAGGTCATTTCCAGCAAAGATTGCAGTCTGCTTTAGGGTTAATATATAGGTTGCTTATAAGTAAAGGGAAACTAAAGGCTCCTAATAATGATTAAATCATTTCTTCAAATGGAGTCCAGTATGAGTGCTGTATTTAAATCACAAGAAGAAATGCATAGCAAAGTTAGGCTTCTTTGTATTGTAAGTAATACAAAGACACACACACACACACAAACACACACACACACACACACACACACACACACACTATGGGAAAGCTGGCTTCAACAAAATTAAAAATAAAGCTAAGGAATTATTTGTAACTCAGTTGTTAAGTGAAGGAGATATTACACCCATCTTAATCATTTACTTATATTCTCTTCTTTAAGTATTGCTTTGATTCACAAGGTTTTGTGATTCAGGCAGTTTCTCTATGGGGTAAGAGATTTAAGCAACAAAGCTAAAGAGCTGAGCTGATAACAATATAAGTGGTGTGACCTGATCTGTAAGATTATGGACAAAAAAGGAAACTGATATTTCAGTCTAAGCATCTCTTTAAAAGATATTTTCAGCTTCTTTTCTCCTAACTCATTCCTCAAAATATCCACATTCTTACAATTCCTATTTAGCAACAATAAGTTCTTGGTCATGATCAATAGCTAGAAGACTGCTGAAGCAAACTGAAACTCACACACAATCCTTACCCATTAAACAAGTTCTACTTTTGATTCCATTATGACTCTACAATGGAACAGGTCAAAAATGTTTACTGGTTCACCTAATATAAAAGATTGTCAAATTTGAACAGGAAATCTAGACCAAAAAAAGCGATGACTAAAGTAAATAATAGCTGATCAAAAATTAGTTGATTTGATTTGACTGTTACATCAAACCATAGATCTATTCAGGGCATGTTAATACAAGAAGGAGTGTTAGAGGCCATCAGTTAGAGACCATTTTACTTCTCCCACATACACATGTGCACTAACCCATTTCCTTTCAAACATTAACTGAATACTTTATTGTACATGATCCTGCAATAAGACCTAAAGAAGAACAAGACTCGGCCAGGTGCAGTGGCTCATGTCTGTAATCCCAGCACTTTGAGAGGCCAAGGCGGGTGGATAACTTGATGCCAGGAGTTCAAGACCAGCCATGGCCAACATGGTGAAACACTGTCTCTACTAAAAATACAGAAATTAGTCAGACATGATGGTGCATGCCTGTAATCCCAGCTACTCAGATGGCTGTAGAACCAAAATCACTTGAACCCAGAAGGCGAAGGTTGCCGTGAGCTGGGACCCAGCCACTGTACTCCAGCCTGGGCTACAGAGTAAGATTCTGACTAAAAACAAAATAAACAAACAAAAAGATGACTCAGCATCTGTCCAAAGGCTTTCTCATCTAGCAGACATATGCTTAAAGGAAAAAACAAACTAATATGTTTACAAAGTCAGGTGAAGTACATGTAAAACAGTAACTAAAATGAATGAATGCTAAGGAAGTGTTAAGTTACAAGACATAGTTGTATGGAAATGGAAAGAAAAAAGTGATTAATCCTTCACGAAGAGATAAGGAGTTGAATCCTTAAGGTGAAAAGGAAATGGAAAGAAGAGAAAGAGGATATAGATATTTAAGAATCTATATTAAGAAATGGTATAGGACAAAAGACAGAGACACGAAATCATGCATTCAGAATAACAGGGTGAGGCCGGGCATGGTGACTCATACCTGTAATCCCAGCACTTTTGGAAGTCTGAGGTGGGTGAATCACCTGAAGTCAGGAGTTTGAGACCAGCCTGACCAACATGGTGAAACCCCGTCTCTACTAAAAACACAAAAATTAGCTGAGCATGGTGGCAGGCACCTGTAATCCCAGCTACTTGGGAGGCTGAGGCAGGAAAATTGCTTGAACCTGGGAGGCGGAGGTTGCAGTGAGCCAAGATTGTGCCATTGCACTCCAGCCTGGGCAACAGAGCAAGACTCTGTCTCAAAATAAATAAATAAATAAATAATAAAATAAAAACATAACAGGGTGAGTTAGGTTAGCCTGGAGTGACATGAGATGGAAGACAAAGTAGGAAAGGCATGCTGGAATAAGACTGTAGTGGACTTAAGTTATCTGTATCCTTCTCATACTTGCGGCAAATATGAGAAATAGACTTCAGCTTTAAGCTTCCAGAAAGGTTTATGATTTAACTTCCCTGAAGATAAAGGTATGGGCTAGATCACCTCTTATTTCCTGTGACTTGAATTTTCAATTCCTTGGATTAAAAATGGAAGACTTTCATGTGAATTGAAAAGATATTGAAAAGACCCTATAATTTTGGGAACTGTCTTCTGCTATTGCTATCACCAAAGATCAACAGCAACTTCTCTTCTCCCTCTTATCCTACATAGAGAAGTGTGCCAAGTCCACCCAACTGTCACAACAGCATTTACCCTCTGACCCTCAGCAAACAATTGCACAGGATACCTTTTTAAATTGCTGGATGCTACACTCTTGTTTCTTTAAAGACTGACCTGCAGGGCTAATTAGAGAGTCCAGCTCTCTGCCCATCTGAGACTAACATTTACATTTAGGCCTGTAAGGCAAAACCAGTGCTCCTAACAGATCCCTAGCTTTGGAGGACTCTAACCCCGTAGGTGTTGGCTTTTGTTTTCAGGGTAAATTTAGAAATTCAAACATAAAGATCCATTTCTTCATTGCTACTCTTCTACAGGACTGTGAGTCTTTTACAGAAAACAATCAGTTAATCATCTACTCCTAAATCCTTTTTTCATTATTTCCTGGGACTACACATGTATTCACCTACAACGATAGTACCACTTCCTCTTCTTAGGTCTCAGCAAGACAAGCAGAGAAAGGAGGAAGGGCTCTGTCTCTGTCTCTATCGGGAAACACGGTGCTCCAAAGATAAAAGATGAAAACAAATGTCAGGCTTATTGTAATGATAATATGAACAGGAACTGTAAGCAATGATAAAAATAAAATTAAACAATATTACAACAAGAGACTTTAGAAATCATATAATCACACATTTCTATTTTAAAGACAGACAGTATGAAATCCAAAGATTGAAAATAAGCGTCTCAATGTTTTGCAACTATTTGTTATATTTTGTTAAATTACAGAGACAGGGTCTTGTTATATTGCCCAGGCTAGTCTGAAACTCCTGGTCTAAGCAGTCCTTCTGCCTCGGCCCCCCAAATTTGCAACTATTTTGTAAGTGTCATGTGGCTGTCCTTCTCTCCTCATTCTTAGTATTACATCTCATATTTGAAATAATTACCTTACTCGTTATAATAACTATGAGAACCATATATATTTTTATGTGTGGCCCAAGGCTTATAGTTCAAGGGTACCAAAACTTATTCTCATCCATCCCATTCAGCTGCCTCAATTTCTGCTTTAAATTCACTTAAGCATTGGTGACTATTATAGGTTCCCAATAAACACACTAAAGTGATAGTAAAAGGTAACCTCTGTTTCTTTCTGTGGTAAGTTTTCACTTCTAAGTTTGGGCCTTACAAAAGATATTAAAAGATGTGTGAATTAAAGAAAGATACAAGGTTAGATATTAATAAAAAAAATTATGATAAGATACAATATTCAGAGAAGCATAATAGTTGCCCAAGTATATTGGAAGGTACTTTACAAAAAACTCGATCCAGGCCAGGTGCGGTGGCTCACACCTGTAATCCCAGCACTTTGGGAGTCCGAGGCAGGTGGATCACAAGGTCAAGAAATCGAGACCGTCCTGGCCAACATGGTGAAACCCCGTCTCTACTAAAAATACAAAAATTAGCCAGGTGTGGTGGCACGTGCCTGTGGTCCCAGCTACTCGGGAGGCTGAGGCAGAAGAATTGCTTGAAACCAGGAGGTGGAGGTGGCAGTGAGCTGGGATTGTGCCACTGCACTCCAGCCTGGTGACAGAGCAAGACTCCATCTCAAAAACAAAAAACAAACAAACAAACAAAAAAACTTCAATCCAAAGAGGATCCCCAATCAAATAAACAAAACTAAATGAAATGAGGTGAGAGAAAACGTTAGGATCTAGGTAGCTGTGTGGGCGGTGGTTTTCATCTTATACGAAAAGCGCAGAACCTAGAAACAAGCAAGAAGGCAGAATCCTCTGAGTTTGGGGTAAAGAAAATAAAATAAGACTGACTTGAGGGAGAGTGAGTTTGAAGTTGTAAAAACCTTAACACAGTGGACTCAGTAACAGCAAATGACTTCTTTGGCTGTAGTTTACAAGTCAATTTCCTTTCTATAGGAAAAGATTGGTACTCCAAATGGCCAGCTGAGTACGTAAGTCTTGAGGATGTATTTGATAACAGTACTTATACATCTTATCGTAGCCCTTCGTAATAACAGATGATTTGCTGTATCTGCTGCTCTGTTTGAAAGCATCAGACTTCATACTTGGTTTTTCAGTAACTTTGATTAGGTTCTAGGTTCTGATACTAGGTTGGTAGCCTTGGGGAAAATTAAAAACTCTGTTTTTGCAATTATTAAATAGGGATAACAACACCTACGTCATCTCACAGGTAACTGAAAGGGTTGTCAAGTGATGAAATGTTTATAAATTATAAAGTGAGAAAAATATGAGACTATAATCAATACTCTATTGAGATTACCCAAACAGCGATGCATATATCTTTATGTTCTATTTATTGCAAGGCTCCCTTCAAACACAGATGCACATACAATGCCTGTCACATTTTATCTTTAATCATCTCAACTTGAGACTTTTCAGCTCACAAAAGTATTTGGTCACAAGGAAAGATGGCTGCAGAGGCACTGCTGAATACCCATAGTTCTTTTTTATCTTCTTCCAAGTATAAAATTTGTGTTCTAAAGGAAATGCAGTTTGTCGGAAGAAAGCAAATTTTTCTTTGGGCTAACTCTAAATATGAAGCCAAGAACTTGGTGTTTTTGTTATTGTTGTTTTCATATTCAGTAATATTTTCTGATCTTCAGAGGATATAATACATGGATATGTGTTCTCTTACTCCCTAAGGGAATTATAAGCCAGTCACTTGTATATTACAATGATGGAGTTGAAGGTCAGACAGCATGGATGGTTAGATCTGATGACCTTTGTGATCTCAAAGTTTTAACAAATACACTCACATGAAATAATTAAACTAGTGAAAAAAAGTGATGGATGGAGAGGATGGTTAAACAATATTTGTTAGGTCACTTGGTATTTATATTTGGTGATTTAATGTCTAGAAAATTATTCTAGACTCTGTTAAAGAGCAAAGTTACTGAAAAAAAAACAAACATGTGGCAGCCAGTATTGTTCTTTAACTCTGCTAGGAATCAGCTTCTGATTTTGAGTCATGGTCTGCTAAAAGGAAACAATTTTGGCTTGGCAACTTACCCTCTTTGTCTGAATTAACAAGATATGTACAAAATTAATGAAGGCGTACTCAAAGAGATCTCTAACAGGGTCCATCAACCTTATTAAACACAACTTCACTTCACAATGGTTTCTTGGAGCCATAATGGCCTGAAGCTGTCTGAAAGATTTACTGTCTAAGGACTTTGACCTAAAATAAGATTTACAAGGGAAATTTTTGAGGGGCAAAATAAATGCAAGAATGAGAATTACTCAGAGGGAAAGAGTCTGACACAATCAGAAGGGATTAAGACTACAGTAAACGCCTTACTTGGTGTACAGTATAAGTTTCTTTTTTCAGATCCAAACATTGTAGGAGAAAGTGCATACAAAACATTGCATCAAGATCAAGATAACTTTTAGAGCGATTGCTTCATATCCTGGTGACTGTGCTTCCCAGAGAAAGGGGGGAAAAAAAACCCAATCTTTACCACTGATCTTTCTTTAGAAGCATTTTCACTGATTTATTGATCATGGAAGAGGACCACAAAATAAAAGGAAAGACCCCATTGTCTCTTTACACTAAGGGGCCTTGATGTTTAAGCATACAGCTGCCTTCAGATGCTCAGATAAAAGACACTAAGTGCAAAGTAGTAGTATTATCTACTTATTACCCCACTTATCTGCTTATTTCTTCCTTGAAGTCTTACTTCTGTCTGCAATATCAATCACTTCTCTGGCAGCTTGTCTCACTACAAAGGGAGGGTTTGATCCCCTGCTTAGCCCTCTAGAAGCAGCAGACTCGTGCAAGACTAATTTATTACACCACCAATGCCGTTAGACAAGATTATCAAGGGGTTGGAGTTGGCATGTTCTTACAGCACATTTCTGGAAAATGAGATAGGAATTCAATCTACTTTCCTGTTAAACATGATACGGTCTAGGCACTGAACAGCTGAGTACCACCAAAGGCATCAGAGGAAGTCTTGATACTTTCTTCAAGTAGATATGAGCTGCTGTTAGGTAAAATGACAAGGTGAGAGACAATACCAAAAAAGTGTGGTGGTCTCAGGTTGGTATGTATTGATTGGTAAAATACGGAGCTTGTTTCAAGAGATTTTATGTAGGCATTTAGCTTTATGAAGGAAGCCTCACAATATGGTGGAAACAATTAGGAGACCTGGATTCTAAACCAGCTGCTTCCCCAATTAGCAATGTCATCCAAGGCTTACCACTTCACTTCCAGGAGCACCAGTTTCCTTATCGGCAAAAAGCATTAGCTAGCAAGCAGGTGATCTCTAAAGCCAGTTCGAGCAGTGACATTCTAAGTGAGTAAAGAGAGCACTAGGTTATGAAGGAAAACAAACGAGCTCTCCATTAAATGTAAAATAGTTGTCATGTTTGGGAAGATATACATAAAACTTTAGGCCAGGGACAAGAAGCAAATTAGCAGAATGTCTATATGAACTCCTAGACTCATCATCATGGTTTGTTTATTTAACTGTCTTCATTAGCTGCTCTTATTACAGCAAAGTAGTGTTTCCAAACCCTGACAATTAGTCATGCAAACAAAAGCACAATTTATCACTTTGCCATGCTCAACAGTTTCTGATATGCTATGGAATCCTACTGAGAATGATATCCATACTAAAGCCATTAGATTAGCACACAAATATTAAACGGGGTCATATGCATAGGAAATTTTCAACATATTTTAAGAATAAATGAATCAATCAACAAATTTGCTGAATGTTAATGGGAACTGACGTATCGATCGACATTAGCAGACACTGCCCAGACATTCACTGCTTTAGCCAAATGAGAGCCGAGATCTCACTCTCAGATAACTGAGCAATAAACCAAACAAACCTTTATTCAATCATGAGTTGTACTTATACTGTCATGTGTGCCCAAGTATTCAACTCAGGAGGGCTAAAAAAGTTTGTGACATTATTAACAAGAAGACAATCATGAAAATTAAAGAAAGTGAGGGTATCTTCAAGGCCAATCAGCTGATCAGTGCTTTCATCATAAAATATATATATGTATCATAAAATATACATTGGTCTCAGTCTTACCATAAATGTCACCTGAAGGCAGAATAACATGAAACAATAATAAAGAAAACATATCTTCGAGATCTCATTCTTTTAAACTTGGAGCTCCAGAACAAGAGCCAAATTTTTACTTGTTTAATATTAGTATAAAATATTGAGTACCTTTTAATTTGTCATACACAGTAACCTGTTCACTAATGGAGTTAAGTGGCTTTTTATAACATTTAATTAAGCCAAAAATGCAAAGAGATGATGCACTTAGAATGGTAGTAGATACACATTGCCTGTTGTGAGAAGCAAGGGTAATAATAGATGTGAAATAACTTTTTAAACTATAGAGGGTTACTCAATCATAAGGTATTTTATTTGTTTATTTTTGATATATGGGTATCATTCTCCAAATCTTTACTACAATGAGCTTTTAGTTCATTCAAACAAAAGCTTCTGACATATTACATGATTTATACAGTGGAATTGACTGATAAATTTTAAGAGAAAACTCGGAGTATCAAACATTTTTTCTTGCCTAACAATCTGTAGAGATAACTTGCCTTGAATTAGCCTCCTCAAATTTGCATAAACTCAGAAAATTTCTTCAAAATGAAAAAGAAGGGACAGTCTTCTAGCCATAATATTATTCAATAATTCTCCAAAGGTGTAAACTGTTGCCGCTTACCTTTGCTGAAAATTTCTTAATAGTTGCCAAAATAATTTTAATATTTACACATTCCAGATGAAAAGAAAGCAACAGATAACATAGGAATGATAAAAATTCTGATAAAAATGGTGTCACAATCATAAGAATTGATAAGAATTATGTCTAGTTTTCAAAATTTACATCAAGGCAAAGTGCAGCATGTAGAAGATTCAGATTGTACCACTTTTCTAAAGGAGTTAACAATTTAGTTCAATGGTTGAGGCTACTACCCCCTCAAACCATTCAACAAACATTTGCTAAAAACTAATGGATGCCAGGCTTTGTAATATGTTTAACAGGAAAAAAAAAAAAGATACAATTGCTGATTTTATGAAGTTGCAAGCCTGGTAAATATCTGTTATAAATTATAAACCAGTCTGTGACTTATTGGAATAGAATCATTGGTAACAATTTTCCTCCTTTTATAAACTGTATTCAGCCATATTTAGAGTGTAACATGAGTGGTCAAATTGGAGAAGATGATTTTAATTCAGAAAACAAATTAGCATTAAAATAGGGACACTTTTATGCTCTGAAAAATCTTTCATTGAAGGTGAGTGGCAAGGAGGAAGTCCAGTAACATAACTGCCTGCAACAGCTACTTGGAAACATTTTTAAATGTCTAAAGAGATATAGTCATTTAAAAAGTTTTGTGTCTTTTGATACATTTAAAAAGTTTTGTGTCTTTTATATGGAACATAAACCATTTACTGGGTATATTTATTATAATTATATTCTTATAGACCATATTAATTTTATTAATTGGATTAATTATAATTGATTATTACCATTTTGAAAGGAATACCAATTAAGTGGAAGAATACAAAGAAAAGATCAAACATAGTTCTTACATCCACTGGACACACCATTCCTAATCCAAACTCATGGTAGAGTTGGCTTGTCAGATTGAAATCACTACAAACATATACACATAAATAGGAACATCTATAATAGTGTTTTACCATCCAATATTCTCAAAGGAACTGACTAGAAATCATATTTAATGAAATAAATTTGTACTTTAATTTTTACCCAGAATAAAGTTCTACTCTATTATTCAACTTCATCATTACATGGAATCAAGGTATTGGAAGATGATAGAATTTATAGTGCCTTGAATACAGTATTAAACATTAAAAAAATACGTGTATGCATAAACAGAGTCAGCAAATAACAACAGTGACCATCTGTTAAACACTTTTTAAGGCAAGACATGATGCTGAACACTTTATATTCATGGTTCATTTTAATTCTCACATCAGCCTATGAGGAAGGTACCATTATAATCCACGATTTAAAATGAGGGAATGAAACACAGGGAGACGAAATAACTTACCTGATGTTATACAAATAGTCAGTTTTAGATGTGAGCTTCAAAGAGGTCTTCTCCAGCCAGATTAATTTGCTTTTGTTCTGACCTTAGATTGAAGCTTCTCTGGCCATCTCTGTGAACATACCTATACTTCTTGTAAATGTCATTGACTAAGAAGTTTAACTCTGTGCTTTGTTGCTGTTGTTCAGCCCCATGCTTTACCATTATATTCATTCAATCTGTACATGAAGTCTCACTATGGCACTTACATGCACTGTCAAATGAGTTTTCAGTACATTCTTTTATAACAACCTAATTTTAAGCCAACTATACAATGATAAGTCATCCTTAATGTACAGTTGGTGATATTGTATTATAGGTCATTGCAGTACATAAGTTTTGAAATTTTTGGTCAACAGTATTTATAATAAAAAAAGCAATTGCTTGAAAATAGTGTGCTGACTTTAAAATAATTTTTTACTATTTGTCTTTCAGGATTTTAGAGCAGTTTGACTAATGATTATTTAGAGATTGCAAAGACAGTTTTAAAGTATCATGCAACTACTTATGTTTGTGATTCAAGATATTTTGAAAGAATTACATAATTATGAGAATAACATCGCTACCAAAATAAAAGAGAAGTTGGATGTTAAAACACTGTAACATCTTAAATTGTGTTTAAAACAGACCCTCATGTGCCAGGTATAATCCCAGCACTTTGGGAGGCTGAGATGGGTGGATCACCTGAGATCAGGAGTTTGAGACCAGCCATAACCAACATAAAGAAACCCTGTCTCTACTGAACATACAAAATTAACTGGGCATGGTGGCGCATGCCTGTAACTGCAGCTACTTGAAAGGCTGAGGCAGGAGGATCGCTTGGACCTGGGAGGCAGAGGTTGCAGTGAGCTGAGATCGCATCATTGTGCTCCAGCCTGGGTGACAAGAGCAAGACTCCATCTCAAAACAAAAACAAAAACAAAAAAAAACCAGCCTTTTGTGTTCAATTACTGACCTAAAAAAGTAAATATTAAGGAAAAGCCTACAATTATTGAACCAATGCTATTGTGATAAACTCTTTATATTTACTATCTAAATTTGTTTTCACAATAATAGTATCAATCCCATTTTGCAAAACAACAGCAACAACAACAACAAAAACCCTAAAACCTAGAGAGCGTTAGTTATTCATACACCCAGGGTGATTGAACACAGAGCCTGCAGTACTTAGTTCCTAAAATAAATCTCTAACAACAAAATACTACTTTATTTGTTTTATGTGCTGCACTGGCATACTGTATGTGCTTTCACATTTATAGTTTCTTCTAAAAAACTGTTAATATGTAGGTATAAACATCAAAACATCTAGATTTAAAAATCAATGATTTAGATTATTGTAAGTGACACTGACACCAGCTAGATAGGGTTAGTGACGTGTCAGGTCACAAAACTAAATGGTATAGAATTCATGATCAGAATCTGCCAAAACTTCTAAGGCAGCTTCTTTGTCTCTGCACAACAGTCTGTTTATGAAGATATTTCAGTCTGAACATTCTTTCCTCCTGTAATTCAGCCATCAGATGATGGCTTATTTCTATTGTCCATCAGATAATTTAGAATCCTATACTCTATATGGTAAAACTCAAGACTCATAGTTTTCCAATCATGAGCTCCTGTTTAGCTGAGCTTTCTGACAGATGACTATGGCCAGTTTCATCACATTCTTTCAAGGAGGAGTTAGAAATGAAAATCAAACTTCAAATTGATTCAAAGCCCGGGGATATCTTCAAATACAAAACTAGCAAAGAAAATGCCTACTCCATTCTTGGCCATGCAGATTTTAGCTAGAGAAAGCAAGAAATTAAATTTTTATAACACTACGAATAGCATCTCATTTCCACTGCACAAACTGAGAGATTGGCACATGCTTACATGTTTTTTCCCTTAACTGAATTCAAACCACAAACTATACCTATTTATTTGATAGTAACTATACACAGCTAGAAGAAGAAAATGTTATGTGAGTCGTTACTGTTCAAATTTTCTTTTCTTTTTTTCCTGTAAAATACTGGATGAGAAAGTGGCTCAAATAAAATAAAAAAGGAAAAGAATCCACTGACATCTGATATTGCTCAAGAAGCTATTAAGTGCTAAAGATAAATTTTCAAGTATATACAACTACTACCTTTTTCACCGGAGACTAGGAACTTTTTGTTTGTACAAAGGCAAGATTTGTTATGGGCAAAGATTTGTTATATGGCAAGATTTGTGGAAATCTGTGATTTTTATATTTTGTTCCACATTTTATAATTTATTTAAAATGTCAGCAAAGAAAACATACACTTAATGTTTCCATAAAATCTGTCCCAGGTTGCAGGGTGAGAGATAGAAGATGTGTAATAGGAGGAAAGATTTCATCAAGAAAGTTTAATCCCTATCACCCCAAAGAACAAATGCAGCCAGAAAAGGTATTTCCTTTAAAAAGGAGAAAAGTAGCTCCTGTTTTAATTGTTCCTGTTTTTGTTTTTATTGCTGTTTCAAAGTGGTAAGTAGGTTTGTGCGTTTTTTTTAAACCTGAGAAAAGACTGTATGTGCAGTATTTACTGCTGTATTTTTTAAAACATGATTTATGTTTTTAGAGAGGTTAATTTTCAGAAGAAATCTGAATGAGGAGACAGTCTGGAGAAAGACATTCCAATGAACTGGTTAGGCAAGTCTTGTTTGGAAAGAACACTGCCTTCAGGGCTTGCGAGGAAGACAGAGGCAGCGCGTTAGTGGAGGGGATAGGAAAGCAGCAGAAAGAGTTAGGAACTTCTCCTTTCATCAGCTGCAGACAGTATTCACATTTATGACTGGTCTTTATTAGCGTAATACCTTACCACCCACCCCAACTCCACAAAAAAAAAAACACTGATTAGGAAGTATTTATTTTCTCAGATATATAAATGCAGCTTTTGTGTTTGGGTTTTTGCAATACTCACCTCCTGCTCCAAGAACAGAAAGAAAGAAGAGACATCATCAAACTCTTTAAAAGATTCCATGCTCCAGCTATTATTTAGAATAACTGTTGTTTTACAGTGCTTCATACAGATTACATTGGTTTATAAATGCTTTCACTAACTGTTATTTTTTTTTTTTTAGTGGGGTCTTGCTATGTTGATCAGGCTAGAGTGCAGTGGCTCCATAGCACACTGCACTCTCAAGTTCCTGAGTTCAAGTGATCCTCCCTCCTCAGCCTCCCAGTAAGCTGGGACTACAGGCATTCACCAGTGCGCCTGGCCACTACTGTTTCTTCAAAATGTGTTTAGACGTGCTGGGTACTCACCATAGCCACATGGACATACAAAAGGAATCCTACTGAGATGGAATTCAGAAGTAAGGGAATGGAGATTAATCTATTACAGAGTATAACAAAACTCAGTATTCGCCTAGCCCAACTCCTGCTTTTACCCATAGGGAAACCAAACCCAGAGGGATAGTTATTTGTTCATGAGCAGAAAACAATCAGTGACAGCAGTATGAAGAATAGAAGCCAGGGCTCCTGGCTCCTGGGCCAGTGTTTTTCACCAAAGTGCTGCTCGAGTTTGAATGCCTTTAACAATACAGCGGGCAAGATATTTACAAAGCCCCAGATTGAAAACCCTAATTTTCCTTTTTATGTCAAAGGATTTAATTTTATATGATGAGATTAATTCTTGAATTTCAGGGGGGAAAAAAACCATACTGTGATACATTTATTTCTCAGTATCATTGGCCACAAAACAGATTTTTTTTCTGCTCTACATTCTCCTTAGTTTTCTATCAAACCATAAAATCTCATCAAGTAGCTGAGTTGTCTCTTTTCCTAAACAGGCTTATTGCTGAAAAGTGAATAAAATATCTCGGTTCAGTGGGAAGCTGGCTGCATCTATTTAATTCAAAAGCAAAGATGGTTTGTGCTGATTCCTTTCATCTAGGACAGCCAACATCACTAAATCCGTAACTATGATTACAGAAAAATCATCTGATACCCTTCCCAGATATCTAAAAGAGAGTTCTTTTTTAAAAGCCACATTTTATAAGACCATCTAGTTCTAATTTTAAGGAAAGCAGGTAGTAACATCTACTAGAACAAAGTGCACTCAATTCCAGGACAAAACATGGGTTTTATTTCTAGTTTGTTTTCTGATTCATTATTCTGTGCCACAGAGGTACAAAAAATGAGATTTTAAAATACCTGCTCTCTTTCTATCTCTTCAAGAGGGTGTGGTGAGAAATTACTTGAATAATATCCATTAAGAGCTCCCAGCTTCTTGGGAGGATGATAAGTAAACATAACAAAGTTATAACCTTTTTTTTTAATGTACAAGTGAATTGTATGTCTTTCCTAAACACAATGAATAACTTCATAGACAAAAGAGACTAGAATTAAGCTCACATCACTGCAGACAATATTCTCCTGATGAGTTCCCTCCATCAGCAAACCTATGTCCACAAAGAAGAGAGTCAAGGAAACATCTTCAAAATAGCTCCCAGCAAAAAGCGTATACTGCACATACTAACAGTGTGACATATGTGCTTGTGTGTGTGTGAGGGGGTGTGTTTAAATTTTACCCTTTACCTGATGAAGACTCCTATGACCCTTCCAGGCAGAAATAAGCCATTCAAGTACTGGCTTTATCAGCCTTGTTTTCTGTTTGTATTGCTGCATTTTATCAACATGGTTTCTTAGGTAGTGAGATATGTACCTGTATTCCTCATTAGACTGAAAACTAAAGAGACTCTTATCTTCTTCTGTTCTTACTCCAAGAAATAGCATTCAGTCTATTTTGAATGAATATTGGGAAAGAAAAAGAAGACAATTAATAGGGCCTTATCTGCAAAAAAAAAAGAAGGACTTAATCATACTCCCAAGATTCTCACCTCTCTTGACAATGAGCATAGAAGGGTGTAGAGTTTGAGATCACATGCATGCAATGGCACCTCCACAACTCCAGCCACCCATCCTCTAGTTACTACAGTCAGCTCAGCAAGAGCACCCCAGGTTAGAAGGTATCCTATTTTCCTTTAATTGGCCCTCAGCTGTTCGCTTATTTCCATATAATCTCTCTTGCTGTAGGGTTCACATCAAACCAACCTGACCCTCCTTCCATTGCACATTCTGCCAAAGTCATATTTACACTTAAGTGAGGGTTCTCAAACTGACAGCCCATATATATGTTCTGCATCTCTAGTAAATTTTAAAAACTTACATTACTTTTGGTGAGTCAACTATTTTTTAGCTCTAAGTATCACCATTTCATGGTAGTGAAATGAGTGTTTCACACATTTAAGCCTATTTCCTAACTGCCTTAAACATAGTTCCTCTCCCCAGTATAACCTCTCTCCACCCTCTTTCAAGTGACTGGATTATTTCCTGAGCTTTCCAATAGAAATGATTTTCAGAATTTCTGCTCTTTACATCTTTACTTTCCTCCAGCACTTAGCAAATTCTACCTTGACATGAATTGTTTGTATTGCCTCCCGTCTGTAACAAACCAATAAATCCTTAGGGGCAGAATTTGCTTTTTACTAATTCATTCCCCACATTGCCTCAATGTTAACAAGCATCAAATGTTAGATGAATGTAAGATCACTGAGCTGCCTGATGCCAAGAGGTATTATTCATACAGAGTATGGTATAAATATTGTCTCTCAAATTACATAGCCCAGCAGTCCCCTTCTTTTTTTCTTTTTATTTTTTAGAGACATTGCTCTGTCTCCCATGCTGGAGTGCAGTGGCACAGATTACTGTAGCCTTGACCTCCCAGGCTCAAGCAATACTCCCACCTCAGCCACCTTAGTAGTTAGGAATACAGGTATGCACCACCAGCTAATTTTTAAATTTTGTTTATAGAGACAGGGGTCTCACTATGTTACTCTGGCTGGTCTTGAACTCCCAAACTCAAGCAATCCTCCCGCTTTGGCCTCCCAAAATGCTGGGATTATGGGCATGAACCACCATGTCCGGCAAGCAGTCCTTGTTAATAACAGAACTCTGGTCTGTTGTTCTATGATGGATGCCCATTTGTCTTTTCTATTAATTCTTCAATAGTTAAGCAGCAAATATTTTCCCAGGTACAATAATTTAGATCATGGATTATCTAGTTTATTGACTTCATATCTGTCCCCTCACCAACTCTAAGTTGTGGGCAGTGATAGACTCAGCTCTTTTAAACTTCACACTCCTAGCAGAGTGTCTCGAACTTAGCAGATACTCAGTAAGTGCTGTTGAACTAATAAGAACGCAAGCTTGACATTTAGTTCTTTTACTAAGAAAGATTTTTATGAGAATTCACTTAACATCTTACTTACAAAAACACATGTAGCCAACCACTAAATAACTATATTTAATTACTATTTCAAAGTATTACATTTTACCTTTTGACTTTTTAAGTGATATAACCCAGCAGAACCTTCCACATGTTTTAAAGTGAGTTGGAATCACAAATAACTACTTTAGAGATGGGTCTAGAACTTTCTTCTCTGTCATCATAGCTGTATACCTTTGGGCCTGAGGACCAACCTCTGACCTTTTTTCTCTCTTGCCCCAGATGCTATCTAAGGGACCTGGGGAGTCATGCCCTACAAACCGTAAAATCCCATCAGAGGGTTTCACTGAACCCTAAACAATATGACTTATTTTCCACCCTGACTCTGAAATATCACATGACAGATAAAGACGAAGTCGGTAAAGTATTTTACCCCAAAATATGTTTCTTTGCCATATTTTGAAACGGCCCTATCAAGCAGTCTTTGTGAGGGAAATTTTGCATCTGTAAATAATCTCTATTAACATCGACTAGATCTCTCCCCTTCCAGGCCTTCCCAATACTGAAGAAATTAACTGAGAGTCTAGTATATTTTAAAGTTCTGAATAGGAAACATTTGTCATCAGCTATGGTTTGGCTCTGTGTCCTCAGCCAAATCTCATCTTGGAGCTTTCATTTTCCCACCTGTTGTGGGAGAGATCTGGTGGAAGATGATTAAATCATGGGAGTGGGTCTTTCCCATGCTGTTGTCGTGATAGTGAATGAGTCTCAGGAGATTTGATGGTTTTAAAAGTGGGGGTTTCTCTGCACAAGCCCTCTCTGCCTGCTGCCATCCACATAAGATGTGACTTCCTCCTCATTGCCTTCCACCATGATTTTGAGGCCTCTCCAGCCATGTGGAACTGTAATTCCAATAAACCTCTTTCTTTTGTAAATTGCCCAGTCTCGGGTATGTCTTTATCAGCAGTGTGAAAATGGACTAATACAGTAAATTAGTACCAGAGTGGGGTATTGCTGAAAAGATACCCCAAAATGTGGAAGCAACTTTGGAACTGGGTAACAGGCAGAGGTTGGAACAGTTTGGAGGGCTCAGAAGAAGACAGGTTAACGTAGGAAAGCTTGGAACTTCATGGAAGTGATTTTGGAACAGGGTAACAGGCAGAGGTTAGAACAGTTTGGAGGACTCAGAGGAAGACAGGATTATATAGAAAAGCTTGGAACTTCCTAGATACTTGTTGAATAGCTTTGACAAAAATGCTGATAGTGACATGTATGATAAGGTCCAGGCTGAGGTGGTCACTGGCAGAGATGAGGAACTTGAGAACAGTAGCAGATGTAACTTTTGTTATGTTTTAGCAAAGATACTGGTAGCATTTTGTCCCTGTCCTAGAGGTTCGTGAAACTTTGAACTTGAGAGAGATGATTTAGGGTATCTGGTAGAAGAAATTTCTAATCAGCAAAGCATTCAAGGAGTAACTTGGGTGCTGTTAAATGCATTCAGTTTCAAAAGGGAAACAGCATAAAATTTTGGAAAATTTGCAGCCTGGCAATGCAACAGAAAAGAAAATCCAATTTTCTGAGGAGAAATTTAAACTGGCTGCAAAAATGTGCATAAGTAACAAGGAGCCTAATGTTAATCACCAAGACAATGGGAAAAATGTCTCCAGGGCATGTCAGAGACCTTTGTGGCAACCCCTACAGGAGGTTTAGGAGGAAAAAGTACTTTCGTGGGCAAGCCCAGGGTCCCCGTGCTGTGTGCAGCCTAGGGACTTGGTGCCCGGCATCCCAGCCATTCCAGCTGTGGCTGAAAGGGGCCAGTGTAGAGTTTGGACCATGGCCTCAGAGGGTTTAAGCCTCAAGTGTTGGCAGCTTCCACATGGTGTTGAGCCTGAGAGTGCACAGAAGTCAAGAACTGAGGTTTGGGATCCTCTGCCTAGATTTCAGAAAATGTATGAAAATATCTGGATTCCTGGGCAGAAGTTTACTGGGCAGGGTCCTCATAGAGAACTCTACTAGGGCAATGCAGAAGAGAAATGTGGAGTGGGAGCCCCCACACAAAGTCCCTACTAGGGCATTGCCTAGAGGAGCTGTGAGAAGAGGTACACTGTCCTCCAGACCCCAGAATGGTAGATCCACTGACTGCTTGCACCACGTGCCTGGAAAAGCCACAGACACTCAACACCAGCCCAAGAAAGCAGCTGGGAGGGAGGTTATACCCTGCAAAGCTATAGGGGCAGGGCTTCCCAAGGCCATGAGACCCCACCTTTTGCATCAATGTGACCTGCATGAGAGACATGTAGTCAAAGGATACTATTTTGGAGCTCTAAGATTTGACTGCCCCAGTGGATTTCAGACTTACATGCAGCCTTTGGTCCCTTTGTTTTGGCCAATTTCACCTATTTGGAATGGCCACATAGACCCAATACCTGTACTCCCATTGTATCTAGTAACTAACTTGCTTTTGATTTTACAGGCTTATAGGCGGAAGGGACCTGCCTTGTCTCAGATGAGACTTTAAACTGAGGACTTCTCTGAGTTAATGCAGAAATAAATTGAGACTTTGGTGGACTATTGAGAAGGCATGATTGGTTTTGAAATGGGAAGATATGAGATGTGAGAAGGGCCAGAGGCAGAATGATATGGTTTGGTTCTGTGTCCCCATCCAAATTGCATTTTGTAACTCCCATAATTCCCTCCTGTTTTGGGAAGGACCCAGTGGTAGATGATTGAATCATGGGAGCGAGTCTTTCCCATGCTGTTTTTGTGATAGTGAATGGCTCTCAGGAGATCTGAAGGTTTTGCAAGTGGGAGTTTCTCTGCACAAGCTCTCTCTTTCCTGCTGCCATCCATGTAAAGTTGTGACTTGCTCCTCCTTGCCTTCCACCATGATTGTGAAGCCTCCCAAGCCATATGGAACTGTAAGTCCAATAAACCAATAAGCCTTTTTCTTTTATAAATTGCCCAGTCTTGGGTATGTCTTTATCACCAGCATGAAAACAGAGTAATACAACATCTATTCTCTCTGAGACTGGTCATCTATGAGACTTCATCTACATAATAAGAATTGTGGTCTTCACAATTCCTTAACTCAGACTCTCCTTTCTATTGATTCAAGGTTTTTAGATGATAAACAATTGCCAATCAGAAAATCTTTAAGTCCATCTATGACCCATGAGTCCTCAGCTTCAATTTGTCCCATGTTTCCAGATCATACTAATGTATACTTCATAGGTATTGATAGTTTACGTCTCCCTAAAATGTACAAAACTAAGCCAAAAACCAACAATCTTGGGCACATGATCTCAAAACCTCTTGAAATATGAGGACCGTAGTCACTCATGTTTGGCTCAGAATAAACCTCTTCAAATATTTTATAGAGTTTGCCTCTTCCTTGACACGTTAATCATGTCCCAAAGCCTGAGTTCCATCTGCTTTCATAAAAATATATACTAAATCATTTAATCGTACCACTGGTTCTCAAACATCCGAATCACCTGGAGGGCTTATAGAAAGAGTTCTGCTCTCACTTTCCCTCCAGTTTCTGATTCACTAGATCTGGACTGGTATCCAAGAATTTGCATTTCTTAACTAGTTCCTAGGTGATGCTGATGCTGCAGCCCCTGAGAATACACCGTGAGAACCACTGAATTAAACAACGTAGGAATTCATTCAGGTCTGGCTTCACCACACTAAGATTTAAACTCAGCCATATTGGTGTGTTCAAACCCAAAGCCCATGCTCTTAATCGTTAGACTGGCAAAGGGGATATTTCATTATGTTATCATTACTGAATGACACCCAAACAACTTAAACAAAATTAGCAAGTAAAATAAAAAAAAAGTTTTCTTGTGAATTCTCTGAGACCTGAACAGAGAAAAGAGTACGGACTTTCACAAGTCTGTCTGGCTAAATGAAAATCTTGATTTTAGTTTGAAGAAAACTCAACCTTGTCTAATTTCAAATGGGAAATGATGATCAAGTCAGATTTCACAGCCTACTAGTGTCAGCAGGGGAACATATCCAAGTCATGTCACACCAAAGTATGTTAGTGGCAGCGAATCTGGGTCTGCAATGACTGCAACTCTTGCCTCCTCAGAATAAATAATTCAGCTGAGGGGCATAAGGCAGAGGGAGAGACCGAGACAAGTTTTAGAGCAGGAGTGAAAGTTTACTAAAAACCTTTAGTGAGGCTGAGGCGGGCAGATCACAAAGTCAGAAGATTGCGATCAGCCTGGCCAATATGCTGAAACCCAGTCTCTACTAAAAATACAAAAATTAGCTGGGCCTGGTGGCACACACCTGTAGTCTCAGCTACTCAGGATGCTGAGGCAGGAGAATTGCTTGAACCCATGAGGTGGGGGTTGTGGTGAGCTGAGATCACGCCACTGCACTGCACTCCAGCCTGGAGATACAGAGAGACTCTGTCTCAAAAAAAAAAAAAAAAAAAAAAAAAAAGCTTTAGAGCAAGAACGAAAGGAAGTAAACTACACTTGGCAGAAGGCCAAGCAGGTGACCTGAAAGTTCAAGTGCCTGGTTTGACCTTTGACTTAGGGTTTCATATGTTGGTGTACTTCTGGGGTCTTTCATTCCTTCTCCCCTGATTCTTCCCTTGGGGTGGGCTTTCGACATGTGCAGTGGCCTGCTAGCACTTAGGAGGGGCTGTGCGTGCAGTGTGTTTACTCCAGTTGTACACATGGTCACTTAAGGCCAGGGGCCCTTAGCCCCCATTACACAGACTGGTACCACTGTGTGACCTGTTAGGAACTGGACCACACAGCAGGAGGTGAGAGGTAGCGGGGGCAAACAATTACCACTGGAACTCCGCCTCCTATCAGATAAGCAGGGGCATTAGATTCTCATAGGAGCATGAACCCTACTCTGAACCACTCATGCAAGGGATCTATGTTGTCCGCTCCTTGTTAGAATCTACCAAATGCCTGATAATCTGAGGTAGGATAGTTTAGTTCCCAAATCATACCTCCACCCACTGTCTGTGGGAACAAAAAGTCTTCCACAAAATTAGTTTCTGGTGCCAAAAAGACTAAGGACCACTGCTTGAGGTGTTCTTACCTTCCTAGTCTGAACGTTCCTAGGTCATACACTAGTTAAATTCTGCCATTTTGCCCCTTAGTACACAAGCTTGAGCCTACTCACCCAACTCCTGAGATCTTATTGGGAAGCTGCTGATCACCAGTTTCAGGGTTTTTTTCTATTTATTGGGAGATTGCCTTTTTCTGATGCTGGCTGTGACCACCAACAATTATTATTAGTTTAGAGAAACAGGGTAACAACAATCTGGCCATCACCTGATGGTCTTTGAAATTTCTGGTGAGGGTCAGGAGAAGGGGTAGAGCCCTCTCCTGCCCTGTTCACGTCTGGCTAGCTACCTACAGTAACACTAGTAAGTCTTCAAATAATACTGTATTTTTTTGAAAAACCCAAATACAAATCTATGTAGATTTCTTTATTGTCCTGTATCAGTAAGTGCTCTACTTAGGATTAATAATTCACTGTTTCCAACATTAACACATTCTAAAGAGTAACAGGGACAACCATTTCCACTGAGGACTGGACACATGCAATGTGTTATGCTAACATGCCTTATCTCAGTTATCAGAACAGCTCTTCTACAGAATGTCACCAATATCCATCCTCATCCTCATTTTGCAGATGAGAAAACTGAGGCTTTAAAACATTCTGTAATTCACCCAAGGTCACCCAAATAGCAAATAACTGAGCTAGATTCAAACACAGGCAGCCATCTATCTCTAGAGTCTGACCTCTTTACACACCTCTGATCATAGAAGGCAAAATGGGTCTAGAAATCCAGAAAGTTGAGGGTAGCCCTGGTTTTCTTGAACACTCTCATCAGAAATATTGGAGAAGTCACCACTAATGAACTTGGATCTTAATAGTTTCCTCATCTACTAAAGGTTGGACTAGATTTAGCATGTCTAAAGTTGCTAAATACAATACAGAATTTTTCACGTTTTGTAGATTGAAACTATGTATCTCGAAAGGAAAGGAGAGGTGACTAATAGCATGAGTCTTACTTCAAACAAATCAGATTCTTTTTAAGCCAGCATGATAGGATTTCCACCTAATCAGTTTTTAAGAGGATGCAAGGTCAGAATCAGCTCCTGTGTTTCTGCTGAAATCCCTTTCTGTTTATCTGCTCTCTTCAACTTTGTCATTCTGAATGCATACACACTGAGCACAGTGTCTTAAGTAACATTGCTGAGGCTACACCAAAGACAGGTGTTAAGGGAACTATTTCCCTGGGGCTATCATTTCCAATTCTCCCTCCTTAAAAAGAGAGGGAGGAGACAGAAGGAAAAGCGTTTCTTTTCAGATTAAACACAGCAACTGCAAACACCTTCCCCTAGGCAATAAATTCTCTGCCAGTGCATGCCGCAGTTTACCCAAACACCAAAGCAAAAGGCAAACAGCCCCTTTTGTAAGGGAAGAACTGTCACCTGTCAAGTGATATTTGTGAATTTCTAGAGAATAGAAGAAAGAAAACTCTTTCCCCTATTTTATTAAGAAGGCTGTTTGTTTAAGGTTTGAAATGCATACTTGTGTTTAAGGTAAAGTCCCCGACTTGGCACTCTTGAACAAAGTGGTGCCTTCCCATTGGCTATACTGTACAAAGAGCAGAACAAAAAAACAGTCTGCTCTTATGGGGACACCTGAATTCGGTCTAAACGGAGTGAATATTGAGCTACCCTATAAGCAATATAGGTCGCTACAAATCCACTTTCCAAAAATTAGAGGAATTTTGCTTTGTGAAATATATTTTCTTATTCAATTTGTATTCATAGAATTTATACCCAAAGCCTATTTGGCACACATTACGTTTAAATTATTATTTTAATAGTACAAGCCAAAGGAATAAGAGCACTTGGGATACTAAAAGCAAGGGTTAGGGAGGAAAAGGAGAAAATGTTACCCACTCCCATGTTCAAGACTAACCTTAGGTGAAAGTCTCAAAATATACTTTGTCTATCTATCCCTCTTTTACCCCTTCTTTTCTCATATGACTTCCATTCCAGCTAGGTCTGCTCACCCCACTCCTGGATACTCTATTCTTTCAAGATGTCTTACCTCCAGCCAAAACTGCTATCCCTTTCATAGACCACAGCCAAAGGTTTATATAGAGACCTTTTGGCAAATAGCTATTTCAACTTGATGGCAAATAACTAGACAGGCCTTCAGTCATCTAAGAGTACTTGCATTTTTCCAAGAAGAAACTGTATCATCAAACTGATTTCAAGCCTATAAACACTTTTGCACCATTGGCAGGAGTGTAAACTAATAACAAACAAACAAACAAAATAATTCATAAAAAGAAATTTGATTAGACTCATGTTCACGGAATTTTACCCAATAATTACACTTCTAAGCATGTAACACAGGAAAAAAAATCTATATTTAAATATTTTCTCTTATATGGGTGGAATAGCTAAACCATGGTACATGTACACAATAAAATATAATAAATAATGAGGCAATTAAAGTTTTGAAGAGTGGTAAATAAGAAAAAAAAGTTCCCTATAGAATGCAAAGAAAAAGTACATTACAATGTTTATGTATGACATGATCACAAAATCTTTTCTAGGAAAAAAATGTTTTGTAAAATCTTTTCTAGAAAAAAAAAAAGAACCCAAAATATTCACAGTTATTTTTCACTGGTTAGGGATTTCTATCCTTTTGATACTTCTAAACTTGTTTTAATTGTTTTGCTTTCATAATGTGAGAAATGTATAAATTGATACTTTATTAAAAAAGGAATATATATTTACCTTCCTCACAGAGTTTTTAGAAAACATGGTACAGACAGACAATGAGTAAGAATAATGACAATTCATATTTGGCTGTATATTTACGTGCCAGTCACTCTGAATAAAACTAACCAATTACAGGCATCATCACAATTCTCTGAGATCAATGAGAAATACTAATGTTTATCTATACAAATGAGGAAGAAGCAGCTCATAAAGATTGTAAAGATCACACCTAAATTAGTCCAGACAGAATTTCAAGTCCAGTATGTCTGAGTACAAATCCCATGCTATAATTCCAAAGTAAAGAGCAAATCATAAAGCCCTAAAAAAAGAAGCAGCCTTTGATCAATCTGCTGACATTGAATTTTAGTGGTTTTCTAGGTGACCAAATAAGGGGATATTACACATGGGGGAAAAGTAGGGAACTTGAAAAGGAATAAGAGAATGTATAGGAAGAACAGAAGGAGGGTGATAATGGTAGTGTGAGAGTGGCTCTAGGAGCCTAATAGGGACCAATATAGGAAGAGAAGGAATATAGAGATGCTTTCTTTATATGGAGCTTGATATTGGTGTCAGACTTAAAATGAAGTGACACTGTGAATCCCAGAAGTCTAGGAGACCAAGACATGCAGAAAATGATTGCTGTTTCTATGATATATCAGAAATCAGACCCTTTCCACTTTCTTGATCCAGGAGAAGGCACGCAGCAAGGAAGATTTAGAGTGTTTAAGTGACTCACCTGGTAACGTTTTTAACTAGCTCCTTGCAGCCTGACTGGAGTTGAGTCAACGTATTTTTCAGGCCACTGAAATGTTCATACGACCGTGTTTAATATATATTTAAAGATTAAAATTTATCAAATGAAGATTTAAAATAATTGGCCTATCAGAAAGTTTTATAATCCAATTCTATATAAAAATATAATCGGTTCAAACTGAGTTACACGTGGGTGATTGTGTATGTGTACATACACATGCAAGCAGATGCAGGGATGGAGGAAAGAAGGAAGAGAGGTATTAGGAGAATACTTATAAAACCTTGATCAATTCAAAATTTAGCAAACTAGAGCTTTGACCTGGTTTATGGTCCTAGTTAGAAAAAACTAATTCTAATGAACAAAAAAAGGTACATGCAGTTCTCTATTCTTCTTGCTAATGTCCAGGCAGAATGGTAGCTTTGGCATAAAGAGCAATGGCAATAATAAATATTATATTTAATAAAATTTACTATTATTGTCTTGAGTTCTTTACTCTGACAAAAATAAAAATTATAAGCATCTGACAAAGTGTTCAATGTACAGAAATGTAATATATATGACTATAACACGAAGGTGGGGAGGGCTATAAAGCCAGTATTATGATAATGTTGCTATCTTCCATTTGAATTAGTAAAATAGTGATTCTCGGCAGACTATGAAAAGTAATGAATATTGAGATTTCTAGAGCCACCACTAAAAAATGAGTGATACAGCCAAAACCAAAATAAATTCAAATTGAATCCTAAAAATAGGTTAAATAAATTGAAAGAAGGCAGTATAAAAAGAAAGAGAAGAACACAGGAGGAAACCAATAGAAAATAAATGGTAGTCCTAAAATTGCCATGTTGGTAATTACATTATATGTAAATTATTTAAATACACCAATTAAAAGACACAAGCTATCATCATGCATAAAAATGATCCAACTATATATTGTCTAGAAGAAGCTCGTTTCTAATGTAATGATAAAAGTAGGTTAAAAGTAAAAGGATGGAGGAGAAATTTACCATGCAAACATAAATCAAAAGAAAGCTAGCTTTGCTATATTAATATTAATAAAGACTATAGCAGACTTTGGAATAAAGTAAATTATCAGATATCAGAAATAAAGAGAAATATTATATATTAACAGAAGGGTCAATCCATCAACAGAATATAGCAATCTTAAACATGAAATACTTAAAAACAGAGCTTCAATGTACGTGTAGTAAAACCTGACATATTTGACAAAAGAAAAAGACACATTCATAATTACAGTTGAAGAACTCAACCCCCTTTTCTTAGTAATTAATAGAACTGATTTTCTAATCAGAATGGATATAAAAGAACCGCGCAATACTACAAATCAACTCTATCGAACTGAAATTTATAGAACATTCCACCCAACAGAAGCTCCTTAAACAGTCTTTCCAGTTGCTATAAAACAGTCATCAAGATAAACAATATCATGACTCTAGAAACAAACCTTAAAAAATTAAAAAATTTTGAAATCATGCAAAGCATGCTTTCAGACCACAGTGAAATTAAACTAAGTTAATAAAGAAAGATAACAGACAGTATCCAACTTGGCAATTAAACAAAATGCTTTGAAATACTTATGGGTGAAAGAGAAAGTCTCAAGAAAAACTAGACAATATTTTAAACTGAGGTCGGGCATGGTGGCTCAAGCCTGTAATCCCAGCGCTTTGGGAGACTGAGGCTGGTGGATCACGAGGTCAAGAGATCGAGACCATCCTGCTCAAAATGGTGAAACCCCATCTCTACTAAAAATACAAACAATTAGCTGCGCATGGTGGCACATGCCTGTAATCCCAGCTAAATCCAAAGAAAAAGAAAGAAAATAAAATGAAAAATAATCAAGTTGAAAAGAGAAAGATAATAGAGAAAAACAGTGAAACCAGTAAGTTGACCAAGTTCTTTGCATGTTAAAATTGATAAATCTCTGGGGAGAAAAGGGAGAAAATACAAGTTACCAATATGATAAATAAAAGTGGATGATATCATTACAGATTCCACTGACATTTAGAAGGATAATAGCCAGCACAGTAGCTCATGCCTGCAATCCTAGAAGTTTGGGAGGCCAAGATGGGAGGATTGCTTGAGCCCAGGAGTTTGAGAGCAGTCTGGGCAGTGAACATGGTGAAACCCCATCTCTACAAAACACTAGAAAAAGTTGACTGGGTATGGTGGCATATGCCTGTAATCCCAGCTAATTGGGAGGCTGAGGTGTGAGGATCAGCTGAGCCTAGGATGTTGAGGCCACAGTGAGCTGAGATCATGCCACTGTACTCCAGCTTGGGTGAAGAGGGACTCTATCTTATAAAATAAATAGATAAAATTAAAAAATAAAAAATATTCCCCATAATTTGATGTAACTCAAAAATTTTGATGAAATTAACCAAATCCTCAAAAACCACAATTTACCAAACTCATCCAAGATAAAATAGATAATCTCAAGAGTCCTATAACTATTAGAGAATCAGATTTGTAATTAGTGTCCCAGAAAAAAAATCTCATGCCCAAATGGTTTCATTTGAATTATATCAAATATACAAAAATATATTATCAATTCTACACAATTTTCCCCAGAATATAAAAGGCACTGCTCTTTACAGCGAACAAACACAGAAATTCCACCAAAAATCATAAACAATATGATCAAGGAAGAAGTGACTACACATCATAACTACTACTATCATCTGTCAATGGTGGGGTTAACTATTCTTTGCTTTAAAGTTTCCTTCCTATCAGAGTCTAAAGTTTTATTATCTTTCTGGGTCCTCAATATTTTTTAATTGATGCATAATATTTTACATGTTTATGGGGTATATGTGATATTTTGTTACATGCATAGAATGTGTAGTAATCAAGTTAGGACATTTGGAGAATGCAATACCTTGAGTATTTACCATTTCTATGTGTTAAGAACATTTCAAGTCCTCTCCTTTATCTACTTTGAAATACATAATATATTGTTGCCAATTTATAGCCACCCTATTCTGCTATCCAACATTAGAACTTATACCTTTTTTATAAGTATATGTTTGGACATATTGACCAACCTTTTTTCATCACCCCTTTCAATAACACATCCTACCCAATCTCTGGTATTTATCATTCCACTCTCTACTTCCATAAGATAAATTTTTAAGCTCCTATATGTGACTGAGAACATGCAATAGTTATCTTTCTGTGCCTAGCTTATTTCACTTAGCATAAGGATTTCCAGTTCCATCCATGTAGCTGCAAATGACAACATTTCATTTGTTTTTATGACTGAATAATATTCTATTATGTAAATATACACCAAATTTTCTTTTTTCATTCATCCATTGATGGACACATAGGTTAATTCCATATCTTTTTTGTTGTGAATATTGAAAAAAACATGCAAGTGCATGTATTGTTTTTGATATACTGTTTCTTTTCCTTTGGATACACATGTAGTAGTGGGATTTCTGGATTTTTATGATAGTTTTTAAATTTTTGAGAAATCTCCATACTATTTTCTGTAGTGGTTATACTAATTGACATTCCCACCAACAGTGAATAAGAGTTCCCTTTTCTCTGCATCCTCAATAACATCTGTTATTTTGTTGTCATTTTAAAAATAAACTTTCTAACTGGGGTAAGATATCTCATTTTAGTTTTGATTTGCATTTACCTGATGATTAGTGATGTTGATATTTTCATGTAATTATTGGCCATTTTTACATCTTTTTTTTTGAAGAATGTCTTTTCATGTCTTTTGATAGCAGTAATCCCATTTTTATAGGATTACTTTTTATTGTTGACGAGTTCCTTATATATTATGGATATTAGTCTCATGTTGGATAAATAGTTTCAAATATTTTCTTCCATTCAGCAGGTTTTCTCTTCATTCTGTTAATTGTTTTCTTAGCATGCAGAAGGTTTCTAGTTTAATAGTCCCATTTTTAGTTTAAACAGTCCCATTTGTCTATTTTTTTTTGTCTGTTGTTTTGAGTGTTTAGCCATAAAAATCTCTGCCCAGACCAATGTCCTAAATTGTTCTATGTTTTCTTCTAGTAGTTTTTAATTTAGGGTATTTTATCCACCTTGAGTTGATTTCTGTAAGTGATGGGAGTTGGCTACCTAGCTTCATTCTTCTGCATAGGAATATCCAATTTTCCCAGTACCACTTGTTGAAGAATGTGTCCTTTCCGCAATGTATGTTATTTGTGCTGTTGTTGAAAAATCAGTTAGCTGAAAATACTGAATTTATTTTTAGATTTGCTATTATGTTCCATTGGTCTATACGTCTGTTTTTATACCAACATCATGCTCTTTTGGTTACTTGAGGCTTGTAATACACTTTAAAGCCAGGTAGTGTGATGCCTCCAGTTTTGTTCTTTATGCTCTAGAATGCTTTGTCTACATGGAATCTTTTTTGTTCCATATGATCACTAGGATTTTTTTTTCTGTGAAAAGTAATATTGGCATTTTTATGGAATTGCTTTTTTTTTTTTTTTTTTGAGATGGAGTTTCGCTCTTGTTACCCAGGCTGGATAACTTTGCTGAGTATAATATCCTACTAAGATCGAATAAGGAATAAATAAAAGATCTAAATAGACCAATAACAAGTTATGAAATTGAGTCAGTAATTAAAAATTTTCCACCAGCAAAAAAGTCCAGGACTGGATGGCTTCACTACCAAATTCTACCACATTTTCAGAGAACTAACACCAATTATTCTCAAACTATTTCAAATAATTGAAGAGGAGGGC
The DNA here is from genome assembly GCF_049354715.1 of Callithrix jacchus. Lineage (NCBI taxonomy): Eukaryota > Metazoa > Chordata > Mammalia > Primates > Cebidae > Callithrix > Callithrix jacchus. The sequence goes on along the minus strand of NC_133516.1, from coordinate 18,677,622 downwards.
ATTGTCTTTAACACATTTTATGAGGCTAGCATTAACCTGATACCAAGACCAGACAAAGACACACATAAAAGAAAAAGCAAACAAAACTATAAGCAATATTCCTGATGAACATAGATGCAAAAATGTTCAGCAAAATACCAGCAAACTGAACATATAGCACACCATAAAAAATGATACATCAGGATAAAGTAAGATTTATCAGACATGTAAGGATGATTCAACATATGCAACTCAATAAATGTAATATATCACATCAATAGAATGAAGGACAAAAACCATATGATGATTCCCAAAGAATCAAAAAAAGGCATTTGATAAAATTTAACATTCTTTCATGATAAAAACTCTCAACAAACTAGGCACAGAAGAAACATGCCTTTACATAATGATGGCTATATATGACTAATCCACAGCTAACATCACACTGAATGGGGAGAAGCTAAAAACCTTTCATCTAAGAACTGTAACAAGAAAAGCCCACTTCCAGCAGTCCTATTTAACACTGCACTGTAAGTCCTAGCCAGAGTAATCAAGCAAGAGAAAGAAGTAAAAGGCATGCAGACTGGAAGAGAGAAAGTCAAATTGTTTGTCTTTGCTGATAATATATCTAAGAAAACCTAGACTCCACCTAAAAACTTACATTTGATTAATTTAATATAGTTGCAGCACTTAGAATATATTATTCTATTTGCTCCTGGCCTGTGAGTTTCTACTGAGCAACCCATCCTTTGTCTGATGCGGGTCTCTTTATAAGTGACTAAACTTTCATTTTTCTGCTTTTAGAATTCTCTCTTTGCCTTTTGAAAGTTAGACTATAATGTGCTGTAGAGAAAACCTCTCTGAATTGTGTCTTTTGGAAAGCTCCAAATCTCATATTTGGATATAGAAATATCTTGCTTGACTTGGGAAGTTTTCACATATTACTTTGTTAAATAAGTATTCTAACCCTTTTATTTGATTCTGAAACACCAAAAATTATGTTTTGTCCCTCTGAAGTATCTTATATGTTATATATGCTTTGATTTTTTATTATTTTGTTTTGATTTTTATCTAACTGGGTTATTTAAAAAAATGTGCCTACAATTTCTAAGATTCTTCCTTCTGCTTGATCTAGTTTATTGCTGAAGTTTTCAAATGTGTTTTATATTTTACTTAGTAAATTCTTCAGTTTCATAATTTCTGTTTAGTTCTTTTTCTTAATGATATCTCTTTGGTAAATGTCTCATTTATATCCTGACTTATCTTTCTGACTTCTTTCTATTGTTTTTCAGTATTCTATATTTCACTGAGCTTTTTAGTATCAACATTTTGAATTTATTTTATGACTTTAATAAATTTTTTATTGGGATCTCTTGCTGGAGAATTATTGTGTTCCTTTGGTGGTATCATATTTTCCTGCTTTTTCATGTATCCTGTGTCTTTATATTGATATCTGCACATGTAGTAGAATAGTCACTTCCTCCAATTTTTAAAATCTGCTTTCATAGAGAAGGACATTTTCCTGAAGATGTTAGGTGTGAAATTAGATGGGTAGGAAATTCTGGCTTTTAATTTCAGTATATACTGTTCTGCAGTCTCTGTATACTATCTTCAGTTGTAAACAACATCAGCGGTAGCTATGATTTCCCTGGTGGCTTAGGGTATGGTTGTTAGTGGAGGCTGTGGTGAAGTTTTACTGGGGTCTGGATACCAGGCAGGCCAGTCTTTGGACCCCCGCAGTAGCAGTAGTGGGCTGAGTATGCCTGTCCTTGGACCCCAGAGGAGTGTATACCAGCACCATTGTTAATGAGTTCAGGCAAGCCAATTTTGGGGTCCCCGGGTGGCTTGCTCATGTGGTTGGAATGGCAGTGGTGAGCTAGGTGGGTAAGCAGCTTCTTGAACCCCTGTGCAGCTGGCATGTCATGGGTGATGGCATTAGCAGTGGTGAGGCAACCCTCTGGGATCCAAATATTCCACACTGGTATTGGCAGTGGCTGTGACGGCCTGGATAGGCCAGACTCCAGGCCTGCAGGTGATGTATATAGGTTGGTGGCAGTTGTGTGGTAGCAGCAGTGGTTGCATGGGCCTGGCCAGAAGGAATGCTCAGGTGCCAATGGTGTACTGAACTGGGCAATCTTCAGGTCCCTAGATGGTGTTCCTGGTCACTGATGGGTAAGGCCGAGCTGGGCGAACCTGTCCTTAGGCCCCCTGGTGGTGTGTGCAGGCATTGGCTGTGGTAAGCAGAGGCAGGGTGTCAGGCCAGCACTATGTTGAGGTAAGGGCCACAGCAGCTGCACGGTGGCCCTTCTACTAAGGAAAGAGCTTCTTTGAGAGTGTATACTTTGCTTCCACGTCAGCCCCACCATAGCGGTGGCAGCTGTGAGCAGTGAAATTAGTCCTGAGGTACATGAAAATGTGTGGCTGCTACTCTGTTGTGGGGCGGAGGGGTCACTGTAGTGGCTCTTGTCTCAGCCTTGGTGGCAGCCACTATAAGCAGGGAATGTCAATGGTGCTTCAAGGATGTGGAGATGCATGGGCTGTTGGGCACCAGGGAAGGATGCCGTCTGGTGAGGGCTGCGTTTTTGAAATGATGTCATGCTGCAGCTGCTAAAGACTCAGAGGTTTGTGGGATTCATGTGCACTCTTTCTGAGCAATACTGTTGAGTAGTCTTCAGCTCCTTATGTTAGTCTTAGCGTCCATGATGGTCAAAGCGTTCACCTTTGGCTAGGGCTTTAGGAGTCTGTGGTGGGAATGTGAACTGTGAGGGGTCTCCTCTACCCTTTCCCAACTTTAGGGAGCATCTCCAGACTCCCAGCTGATCCCTCACTTCCCTTTCCTTTCTTGATTTTGGTGTTTCCTGTCAGTTCTCTGTTGAATTCTAGTATTCTCCCTTAGATGATCTATTCAAATTGTGATCATCTACTTGCCATTTGGGCTCCACTCCATGGAGTAAGTGCATACGATGAATCTAGTCAATCATTTTGAAGACACCTTTCTAAAACTTTAAAGTCTGTAACATTTCACCTGGACTTGCCATTTTAGTTATTATAAATGGAAGCCTTCCCCTCTCTCTCTCTCTCTCTCTCTCTCTCTCTGTGTGTGTGTGTGTGAAGTTATAGGCCAAAGGAAAAGTGTCTTTAAAATTAAATAAATCAGAATGGACAAATTGCCTTCCAATATATTATTTCAATTTATACTCTCACACGAAATGAAAAGACTGTCTGTACCTCAATAATCTCACCAGCACTGGCTATTATCATTAAAGTTTTGGCTAATCAGAAAGATATAATAATTAATCTCATTATTTCGATTCTCCTTTATTAGTGGAGAGTTTGAACACTTTGCATCTGTTGAACATTTGTACATTAATCATTTGTGAATTACCTATACCTTTTACCAATGGGAAAATATTCGCTTTCTCTTATTAAATTTTAAATATTGAGTACTGATTGAGGCTATTAAGCTTTTGTCATGAATTATAATGTTTAAAGTCCATGTATTTTTAATACCAATTTTTCTTTAGTCAATTTTTTAGTCTTATCTTTTAATACTTATGACCTTCACATTATGTTTTTATAATTAATTATTTTTATAACAGTTACCCAAACCCGATTATTTTTACTTTCCCTGTTTTGATCAATTTGACTTATATTTTAAGTTATAAATAAAAAATCACTTTCTCTGCCATGTGTTTCCAATCTCAGGCACACTAAATAATTTCTTTTTTCTGGGTCTTATAAAAACACATAAACACATACATTTAAGGACTTTTCATAGATAATTTTATACACATTTGCCTTTTCTGCTATGTTACCATCTTCTCAAGGATAGAGATCATGATCTGTGTCACAAAGGTCACAGGTGCAAAATTGTTATAGCTAGACCTACTGTATGTGCTTGAAATACATATTAACCTTGAATTATGTAAGATATAGGGCATTATGCTAAGGGCTGTTGACTAAGCCTTTCTAAACACAAATATGCTACCTAGATATTGGTCTTTTGATATGTAGAGCTGAAGCCTCCTGACATATATCTGGGATGATTCAATAATTATTTACAAAAAGGAATAGTTTTAAATAATTACTGCCAACTCCCTAGGGAAAAATCCAATATGGCTTAAAAGGGTTTCCTTTAAAGTTTACAAGGAATTAAAAAAAAATTGCAAAAGCAAGAGTTATGTAGTTAGCATCAGTCATTCTTGGAGAACTTTTAAGTGTTAATATTATTATATATCTTGTGAAGAAATGACAGGCATACTTACACAGTCTATGAATAATACAAAACAACATACTTTTTTTGCTTTTTTTTTTTTTTTTTTTTTTTTGCGATGGAGTTTTGCTCTTGTTGCCCAGGCTGAGTGTAATGACACAATCTTGGCCTACTGCAACCATCGCCTCCCAGGCTCAAGTGATTCTCCTGCCTCAGCCTCCTGAGTAGCTGGGATTACAGGCCCCTGCCATCACACCCAGCTAATTTTTTGTATTTTTAGTACAGATGATGTTTCACCAGGTTGGCCAAGCTGGTCTTGAATTCCTGACCTCAGGTGATTCATCTGCCTCGGCCTCCCAAAGTGCTGGGATTACGGGCCTGAGGCAACAGGCCTGGGCTAATGTAACAGAACAACAGAATCAAGAGCCTAGAAATTCCTTGAAAACAGACTAAAATGTCTAATTTCTTGGAGAGGCTCCATTCACATTTATTTGCTAACCCAATGGAGTTCATTTTCCAATGATACTAAAATAATTCTGATTAAGAAGGTGCACATTCTCTGCAATTCAAATTTCCTTTGCCAACAATCAGAGCAAAACATGGTGATTCCATTTCGTGACTAGTTATTTATATTTAGGTTGTATTAAAAAAATCAGTGAAACTGGGATAACTTTCTCAAGTTCAAGATTTCTGTCCCTAAGAATCTGACATGTTTTCTCATGTCCATAAGTTCATATTTCTTATATAGTGAGAGAATGTTGGCTAAGATTCCAACTTAATGAAATATTATATTCAAGAGTAAAGTAGTTTATATGCAGACTTTGAAATTAATTTAGCTATTAACCTATACATGGAAAAGAGAAAAGAAAATATGCTACCAAATAATGGGAAAAAAAGGGCGTCACACCAGTTGTAGCAGTCAGGAAAGACTAAGAATATAAAAGGAGGCTACTCCCTACTTTCCAAACCAGAACACTAGTTATTAACATTATGGGTAAGTTTATAATTTTTCCATTCTTGTTATCCAGCTCATTTTTGTGGCCTTCACACATGGACATACATGAGGATATGAAAATGTTGGAATAGTCGTAAGGCAAAAGAAGACCCAGGATTTCTATGTGATTAGGAATATCTCAGGTGATGTTTTTTTTTTGTTTTGTTTTTTGATTTTTGCACAGACAGAGCAGCCACAGATATGCGAGTTTATTCAGTTAAATTCATTCTCACTCTACCTTTATGTTCCTTTCAATACAGATACCTCCATGTGCCCTATTTTATTTACCTCACTGGCAAAACCTCATTTGTTTTCATTTTGTTTTTTAGCTCTTTCTGAGTCTCCAACTATGGGGACCAACCCCCTATATACCTTCAAGCACTGGGCATAACAAGTACAGCCCTGTCCTACTTTAGAGACAAATAAACAACTATAAAAACATGTAATAAGTAATTATTAGGCATTAAGGGACAAATAAGAATTGGCCAGAGAGGAAAAAAAAAAAAGTGAATGGTATCCTCCAGGAGAAAATTTCCTAGAATACAAGGAAGCAAGAAACAACATGAAACATTAAGAAACTACATGCCGAAAATGGGTGTGGTGACTCATGCCTGTAATCCTAGCACTTTGGGAAGCTGAGGTGAGTGGATCACCTGAGGTTAGGAGTTTAAGACCAGCCTAGCCAACATATGTCCATAGTTTGAGACCAGCCTAGCCAACCCCGTCTCTACTAAAAATACAAAAATTAGCTGGGCGTTGTAGCGCATACCTGTAATCCCAGCCACTCAGGAGGCTGAGGCAGGAGAATCACTTGAACCCAAGAGGTGGAGGTTGCAGTGAACCAAGATTGTGCCACTACACTCCAGCCTGGGTGACAGAGGGAGACCGTGTCTCAACAAACAAACAAACAACTACATGTTTCAGTGTATAAGAGAAAATTGTTCAGTTTTAGATGTCTTTAACTTTTTGCCAACTTTTATGAGTCCCAGACTCAGAATAGAAAATCCCTGGAGAGAATACAATAACAGGTTTTCTTAGGCAGGTTCTATCCATCAACTTAATAAATGATATTTTTATGAAAATTGGGAATATCCTAAGTTTTAAGTATCTGTAAAATCAGAATTTACAGATATTTATGTTGAATTATGATATATTCCAAGGCCTTGAATGACCAGCCCCTTGAAATTAGTTGATAGTTTAATTTCACTAGCTCAAGGATTGAGAACTATATCTCTATTGGAATGAAAGGGGCCAATGAAAGAATGTATATTTCCCTTATCAAATTAGTGCTAAAGCATCCATGTATTTGCAGAGTTATAACTTTGTTTTTCTTTCCTCTTGTCTTTCTCCACTTTACCTTCTCCCAATATTAAGCAGTACATTCCATATCAAAAAAAGACGTAGCAAAATTTCCAATAAAACGTCTCAAACAAGACAAGTCATTTTAAAATAATTCCCCTAATCTTGTCAATAGATATGCTATGATACCCGACTCTCTAGCTTCCCCTCATTATTTTTCCAGAAATCCTTGATAGAAAAGACAGCAGGACTTGTATGGTAAATAAATGATAATAAAAGAAAATCTACCAGAATTATGAAACTCCACAAACACAGGAATTCTCACCTAAACATCTCAGAAAGGCGTCTTAATATCATTAACCCATTAAACTCCTTAGTTTACCTGGGAAGTATGTAGCACCTATGATCTTACCACTTTATAAATAAGAAACTGGGGCCTAAAATTATGAGTGACTCAGTGGTACAGCCAAGAAAAGACTGTTTTGTGTATTAGCTTTTTTTTTCTTTCCTCTTAATCTATTACCAGTTATTTAAACCTGCATATGCACATAGAATGTATCTCTTCCTCCTGAATTCAAGAAGGACAGAGAGGTAGTTTGTCATAGTAGGAAGTGCTCTGGATAGGACTCAGATCTGAAATCTGATTCTTGGCTGGGCACAGTGGCTCACGCCTATAATCCCAGCACATTGGGAGGCTGAGATGGGCAGATCACATGACACCAGGAGGAGTTTGAGACCAGCTTGGCCAACATGGCAAAACCCTGTCTCTACTAAAAATATAAAAATTAGCCAGTTGTGGTGGTGCATGTCTGTAATCCAAGCTACTTGGGAGACTGAGGCAGGAAAATCTCTTGAATCAGGGAACCAGAGGTTGCAATGAGCCAAGATCATGCCACTGCATTCCAGCCTGGGTGACAGAGTGAGACACTGTCAAGTAAATAAATATATATATACATAAATAAAATAAATTTCTGATTCTTTCTCTGTCCCTACCAGCTAGAAAACCTTGGGCTGGTACTATCTGTTCTAAATTGGGGTTGACATGAGGAATAACGAAGATAAAAGATGTAAAGAATCGCCCTCCCCACACCAATGGAAACATATATATATATATATTATAGACATTTGAGGCAGAACCAAAATCCATAAACCACTCCTAATCTCCTCTCAGCTACCCATGTTGACACTCTCTTCCCAAAGGCCTTGCCCATTCAAAGCCACCTGCCTTTTTACAGGCTATTGAAAAGTCAGATTTCACAGAGCTATAGATAGCACAGCCCAAAGACTAAGGAGAAAGCCCATGCCACTCACCCACATGGGGTCACTCAGGTCGGAGTCCTGCATGCGGATACAGTCCATGCTAATCTCAATCTTGTTTGTTGCACCATCCTCTGATGGTTCATCCACAAAGTTCAAGTCAATGGGCTGAACTGAACATATAGGCCTAACACATAGGAAAGAAAAAAGTGTGTTAGGCATGAAAAGGGACTAAAACATACTCATGCTGTGGTTAACAACAAGCACTTTCTGCTTAAAGTCAGCAAGGCTCAAGGCTCTTCACTTGCTTGGAGTTAGAAACCCTAGGTTTGAGTCCTGGCTCAACCATTTATCCAATGTGTAATTTCAAGCAGTTCAAATTCAACCTGCATTAGTTAAATGGGATCGTGACCTCTGCCCCGCTTAGATAATTACTGGGTAGACTGCAGGAAATAATGGACGTATCTGAGATAGAGTACTTTATACTCTATTCTTAAGAGTCTCCAGTGTGCTCATATACTTTCTTCAGCTTCTTAACTGATTCACTTACCCAAACCTGCTTGTAATAAAGAAATAATACTTTTTACAGCAAGGTATAAATGAACAACAAAATTTAGTTGGACTAAAACATACTCATGCTGTTGTTAACAACAAGCACTTTCATCTTTAAACTACTCCCTGAGAAGTTTTATCTTCTCAGGGAGTACCTGCATTATAAAGTAGGTGAGTCTTCAACCGAACGGATTTGAAGTATCAAAGCAACACTGGGGAAGTGATTTTGGTGCAGGAGGCTTGAGGCCCTCTAAAATTACATCACTTTGGATTACTAAGGATCTTTTGGTGTTAGAAACTGAAAACAGTCACCACTGAATTTAACAAAGAGATGGCATTGGAGTCATTAACTTTTCCTAAATAACTTCTATTGGTTCTAGAAAAAAACATGTCCTAGTAAGCAGCATTTTGACCATCCACATTTACGTATTTACTTATTTAGCTCAAACACAACATTTTTTGCTTGTTTTATACTTACTGTTCCAGGAAATCCCAGATATGCTGGAAAACCTCGGGACTGAGGAATTCATTTGTCTGCGTGCTCTGGGACATGGTGGATCGGTAGTAACTTTCTTTCCAAGAGAAATGAGCTGGGGTTTCTACGTAACTTAAAAGGACAAAAATGAAACTAGTGTTATACTTTCTGTATTTCATGATACTGAATATTTAAATTAAAGCATACTCTATCATGAAAACATCAAGTGAATCTATAAAATCATGCAGGTATATATGTGGCACATGTTACAAGTTGCATAACTGACATTTATTTCTTCGGGCAGTGTCATGAATCCAATTTTGCCATAAAATCAGGCAGACATCCAAAGCTAGACAATTACATCTTTTATCAAAGCTCTCCTTTCCTAATAATATTATTATGCTCTATACCTCTACTATCCAACATCCATATTCTGTAGATTTCAAAAAGAAAGTATCTCCTCATTAAACTTGACAGCAAGTCTGACCTATTATTAGACCCATTTTATAAGAGTCTCAACTGATTATCTGCCCATTTTGGGAAGATAAGAAATAGAACCAGGAAACAGGTAAGAAATAGAACCAGGAAACAGAAACTAGCTCAGAAAATTTAAATTTTATCTTCAGATTAATCATCTCTTTCATAACTACAATCTTAGCATCATACTCAAGGACAATAAACTCAAACCTGTGCACCTAATTTTTTTTAAATGTTTTAATCCCCAGTTACTTGCCTTGATGTGTGGGTGGTTCTTAAAGTGTAGAATCGCATGTTAGACTTAATAATAAGCAAACATCTGAACATTTCGCAAGTGAATCCTGTTTCTGCTTGCATTTTTTGAGCTGCACACTCAAGTCTGTTTTACTTTTTTTTAAACCTTCCTCTTTATATATTTGGAGGAAAACATCATTAGCTTTCTGAGAAGGTGCACTCTCCAAATCTAAATATTATCTGGACAGATCATCTTAATATGGGATTTGTTGTGATAATCAGTAGACTAATTTTATCCCAGGATAAAATTAGCTAAGTTCTTAATTATTACTGCTCCTGCTAATATATACATCCTGTTAATATGCATAATAATTATCCTGTGAATATAACCTGTTTACATATATAAAATATAGATATCATTTATATATAAATATTTTAAATAATATATATCTCTCTCAAAATATTTTGAATGAATTTTAAATTGAGGTAATTGTAGATTCATGTGCTTGTAAGGAATAATACAGAGAGATCCCATATCTCCTTTACATAGTTCCCTCAATAGCAACATATTGTAAAATGACCATATAATATCCAAACTGGGTTAGTGACATTGATAAAATCCACTGATCTGGCTCATCAATCTTCAGTTATGCTTATCTGAATGTGAGTATAAATGTATGTATTTTATTTTATACAATTTTATCACGTGTGGAATACTGTATTTATCACCCCAGTTAGTATTAAAGGATTTGAAACATGAGATGGGTACAGCCAGACTTTGCTTTGTATTGGTACATCCGAAAGTTGTGTGATGGAAGAATTTATAGCATGTCAGTTTGTGGGTAAAGTGGTTATTTAGAATGTTCTTGCCTCAGTTCAGGTGAGACAACAAAAGGACAAAAATCAATGGGAACAGAGAAGATAGGGACAAAGTCAATGATCAGTAAAAAGACTAAATAAGATATTGGTTGTGTTACGAATGAAGGGAGAACGAAGAGTCAAAGATGACTTCAAGCGTTTAGCCTGCTCGAACTGAGTGGGGCATGATTCTACTAACTCTACCAATGAGTACAGTTAGAAGATCTGGCTTGAAGAAAGAGAGATGATAAATTGCGTTTTTGCATGTTGAGTTCTAAGTACCCAGGGATATGTAAAAAATGAAACCAACTTAAATGAGCCTTAAACTCTAGGGAGAAAAATAGACCAAAAATTTAGAAACAAATCTTCCTCAGAGGGCAAAAAATGAATCTGTGCGAGTAGATGCAATGACCTATGCAGAATAGGTACAATGAGGAAAGGTAAGCGGGGCTCCATTTAGAAAACCAGGGAACTAACAGACTCTGAGAAGTTTATGGGATTTTAGAAGCCAAGGTAAAAAATTAATAATCGATAGTACTGTAAGGCCATGGGATCTAGGAAAACAAGACCTGAAAAAAATACCTACTAGGCTTAACATAAGGAGGTCATTGGCCAACCTTGATATTAGAACCTTCTGTAGATTAATGATACCCTCAAACGATTTTAGTGTTTTGAGGAGTAAATAGGGGTGTGTAAAGGAAATGTTTTTTGGATACAATTAGATTAGAAGAACCTGAGTTCTGCCTAAAGAGGTAAAGGAGAAAGGAAGGAGCTAGTGGGGAGAGAGAAAATTTCAAGTTATTGGAGAGAAAGGGAATGGCATTGTAAGAAATCCTGAAAGAGGCAGGTAGGAAGAGGTCAAAGCATAGGTAGAAAGGATGGTCTTGAACTAAAGCGCCTTAAACTCTCACTCTAGGATGAAGTAGATGACAAAATTAAGTACAGATATAAATGTTTTCATAGAAGATAAACAGAAGTCAAGACTGATGACTTCAATGTTCTTGATGAAGCAGGAGGGAGACAAGGCCATCTGCTGAAAATTGAGGGGGCCAGACATTAAGTGACCATTTGGGAAATAAAGGTGAGGGTTTAGAAATATGGATGAGGTTAGAAAACATGGATTTGTCATGGCCCCAACCCGCACAGTTACGTGATTCTCTCCAGCTTATACCAACCACTAGGGAAGGGGGGAAAATAGATGAAAACACTACTACTGTCACTTCACCGGAAAGGTTACATCAGAGGATTAAGAGAATTGTGAAGACCGGCTTTGGACTCAGATTGAAGAGGGCAGGAAGAGAAGTTAGGACAAGGAAGGGAATGGAGAAATAAGAACACTATGCCTCTATGAGGTCAAAACATTGGAAAGCAAGAAAGAAAGTTGAATTGGAAGAAATGGAAGAGTGGGATATCAAAATTGATGAAGCACCTATAATGAGAAGACCATCTGATAATCCAGTGTCTTTAAATTCACTTCTTTCTTGAAATTGTGGCTGACTTGGTTTGTTCACTGCCAAATAGTGAGTAGAGAAGAAGTAAACGTTAATGAATTTAATGTTGCAGTGAAATTTGTAAAGAATACTCTCATGATGACACTTTTGAATATGTTTGATTTACATTAAAATTTGTCCAGATAAAACTGAAGTACAAGAAAATAGAAAAAATAAAATAAATGCCATTCCTAACAAATGCCAAAAATAGAAGTGAACAAATGTACGAATGACTCAAAACCCAAAATGCAGATGAGCTCCTATATGAGTGGTCAATACGTGGACCATAAGTATATTCCCAGTATCCAAAGATCTAAACGGGATGCCCAATAGCTCAAAAACCAGAGGAGTATTAGAAGGTAAACATCACCACCTAACTAGGCTCTCAGCAGTAATGATATTAGCATGTGAGAGTCAAAGTATGAGTATTTAAGTTGGCAGAAATTTAGATCTAGTTTCCAAAGAGATTGAAAGGTAATGTGACCAACATCTTCAATAATAAAGACCAAGGGAGACTAAAAAAGAAAGAGTTACTTAGAAGGAAGACATTATCTATAAAGCAGAAGAGAGAAAAGCAGAATTGGTTCCATACTCATCATCTATTTCTATTATTCCCTTATGTCCACATATTAAGTTCTGGTTCCTGTCCGTACTGATTTTGTTATTTCTTTGTTTCACTTTATCTCTAGTTTCTGACTCCTAAAAGTCATTTCCCTGTACTTCTTTCTTTTTTTTTTTTTTTTTTTTTTTTGAGATGGAGTTTTGCTCTTGCTACCCAGGCTGGAGTGCAATGGCGCGATCTCGGCTCACCGCAACCTCTGCCTCCTGGGTTCAGGCAATTCTCCTGCCTCAGCCTCCTGAGTAGCTGGGATTACAGGCACACGCCACCATGCCCAGCTAATTTTTTGTATTTTTAGTAGAGACGTGGTTTCACCATGTTGACCAGGATGGTCTCGAGTTCTTGACCTCGTGATCCACCCGCTTTGGCCTCCCAAAGTGCTGGGATTACAGGCGTGAGCCACCGCACCTAGCCATTTCCCTGTATTTCTAATGTCACCACAATCAGCTGTGAAAACTTGGACAAGCCTTCAGAGTGCTCAAACTTCAGCTTCCTTGTACGTGACAGCTGGCGACAAGAATCTCCACGCCATTGCCTTTCACATGCCTACCCAACCCTCAATGTTCTCTTCCTTACATAGGACTTCCTAGCTCCTGATTTAAGTATAATTTTTCTCCTTTGAACTTGGTTCTTTTAGTTCATCTCATCAATGCCATGTGATCCTACTTTGCTTGTACAACAATTAATCTGCTGCAGAGGTAATTTGTGGGTGAAACACATCTCTCTCTATTCTGTATTTCTTATGATTTTATAGCTCCTTAAGGACAGAGCGGAAGAATTGCAAGTTTTGGAGTGGGGCTGACCTGGGTTCAATCTCAGTTCTACTAATGACATGCTGTGAGGCCATGACCAAGTTACTCAATGTCTTTGAACCTGTTTCTCCAACTCTACTTCCCTCAGAGGGTGGTTGAGAAGCTTACTTTAAATGTGCTACGTAATTTTTATACGGTGCCTGGTAGTCAATGCATTCTATCACATAAAGTGTTATATCAGTTGCATCCAGGAAATACTTGCTGAATTAAACTGACTAGATAGTGTGTTTGAATGATGTGTTTAAGCTTTTAAAGTGTCAAACAAAAATAAAGTAATGATATCAAACTTATTCCTCATTCAAGCTTCTTCCAACTGTGACCTTGGGTCAAAACAATACCCTCATCATCACTCATTTTCTTCAAGATTACCTTTGTTTTCTATGGCTACATTAAATGAGGCCGGGCGTAGTGGCTCAAGCCTGTAATCCCAGCACTTTGGGAGGCCAAGGCGGGTGGATCATGAGGTCAAGAGATCGAGACCATCCTGGTCAACGTGGTGAAACCCCGTCTCTACTAAAAATACAAAAAATTAGCTGGGCGTGGTGGCGCATGCCTATAATCCTGACTACTCAGGAGGCTGAGGCAGGAGAATTGCCTGAACCCAGGAGGCAGAGGTTGCAGTGAGCTGAGATATGGCCATTGCACTCCAGCCTGGGTAACAAGAGCGAACCTCCGTCTCAAAAAAAAAAAAAAAAAAAAATGAGGCAACTTTACCCCTCTCAGGGCCTCAAGCTTCAAGGGGGCTTTATTATAAAAGACAAGGGTGATGGAGGGGAGTTGGAATTGATCAGCCATTTTCAACTTGTGTTTCAGGAAACCCTCAGTTTCCTGGGGACTCAGTGTATTCACCACGGGTAAAGAGACAGCCGGTGTCATTTGGGCTTGATGCACACCTCCTTAACATCATGAAGCTCAGCTTTTTCTTGTTTAAGGTATATTATTAGGATTCTGAACAATAGTACATTTAAAGAAATTGTCTGTTTCTTAAAAACAAAAACAACGAAAAATTAATGGTCCATGTTGGGGATCTTCATGGCCTTTCCTTTTCATGCTCAGTATTAATTTCCACTCTGTGGATAAATATGTGAAACGTTATGGAGAGAAAAGGAAGAAAGAGATTATCTGGTGTCATAGGGCAGGAAGAGTGAAGAAAATCCTACGTCTTCCACGTCTTTACCTTTGGGTGACACTCTATCAACTTACTCATGGAGCAATTACTCTGTTCAAAGGTTTTTGTCAGGATAGTCACACCTAAAGATAGAAAGCCCAAAGTCAGGTTTTTTTCCTTTTACAGATTAACTATCTCACACTCTGCATTAGCTCAGGGAAAAAGAACTTTACAGAAGTGACTTGAAAACATCAAGAAGCATCTGCCAATGCTCGGCATTCCCTCTTCCTTTGCCTGTTCCTCCCTGAATGTTGTCACTAAATTATTCTCTGTCAGTGTGCCTGAAAATCTCCAAATCTCTAAAATTTCAGATTCCAAATGACCTTAGCTGCATAGATGGGTTTTAGAAATAATAGACCTCAGAGGCCATCTAGCTTAGTTTTTCTAATTTACCAGAGAGAAAAACTGAAATCTAAGAAGACTGGTCCACCCCCATTATATTACATGAAAACCTAAGTCTTCCTTTTTTTTTTTTTGAGATGGAGTCTTGCTTTCTCAGTTAGGCTGGAGTACAGTGGCCACAATCTCACTGCAACCTCCGCCTCTGGGACTCAAGCGATTTTCCTGCCTCAGCCTCCTGAGTAACTGGGATGACAGGCACATCCCACCATGCCTGGCCAATTTTTCTATTTTTAGTAGAGGCAGAGTTTCTCCTTGTTGGCCAGGCTGGTGTCCAACTCCTGACCTCAGGTGATCCACCCTTCTCAGCCTCCGAAAGTGCTGGGATTACAGGCATGAGCCACTGCGCTCAGTGCTAAGTCTTTATCCTTTCTATAGCCTAATGAGAAAAAATTTGAGCATCAGAAACAAATTCTTGTCATGAACTGTCTAAGCCTTGACATCTTTTAACAGTTCTCATACTTACTCCCCCACTTTGGAACATCCAAACTTAGAGCTATAAAACTACAAATACACTTGATTGTATATAAACATCAATATAAACTCACTTAACAAAAGAAAACAGCACTTAGCAGTGATGCAGACCAGAAGCTCATTGATGCTATTAGATTTCCTGGCCCCATGGCCTCCTTGACAGGGGGTCAGTAATTGTGAAAGAGACTGTTGTATGAAAAATCTCAAATAGAGCAGGCCTAGAGGGACCTCCTCCTCACCCAATTTTGATCAAACTGGGATATCCTCACTAGGAGGATGGGATAACAAACAGGTATAAACCTTTGAGGACCTCACAGAATGTCAAAGTTTATACATGATGATCTTTAGGCTCAGCAAGGATAGGGAAATTGTTCAAGGTTACTCAAGCAGTTGGTAATAAATCTGATATTGAAATTTATGATTGTATTGTTTCAAAGCTCATGCTTTACTAAATTACATACATGGCTCCCAATTTTCATTCACCATAAAACTTGGGCAATATAAAGTTTTCATAGTTAAGAGGAATGTTTATTTTTTTGTGAAATAACTAAATATTTTACTACTTTTGTCTCATCAAAATAGTCATCCTTTTTCTACAATATGAGCAGAAAATTGGCATAGAAAAACTAGTAATGATAGGTGAATGATATTTACAGAATGCTTGGCCTTCTGCAGATTCTCAATGTTATCAGAAGGAACAACTCTTGAATGTAATGTAAGAAAAGACAGGTAGGAGTACTATTGCTCAAACTTGAGTCCTCAGATACTCTGGAAGTACTCCCAACCCTTAGAGAAGAGTGATTCAAAACTCTAAACATGACTGCTTCTGCCACCCATCCATCCCATTTATCCATCCATCCAATTACTGCGTAAGCCTTAATTATCAACCTCCCTAGATCTTGTGCAAAATGAGTTACTTCAGAAGCATTCCTGACCACACAATTCCTTTTACATTTTTAGTTCAGAAAACATTCCAATACTTAGAGTTGACTCTGCCATTATTATAACGATTCCATCATTAATCATCATACTTAGTTTTGAGGATGCCAAAGAAAACATTGATGCCTTTTAGTATATGGCCTTTTTATTGTTCCTAACAGTGCCCAAGTACCCTGGAGGACAAAACTTATTCATAAGCTTGAGATAAAGCCACCTTCAAAACTCACTTGCAAACTCTAAATTAAGCCCATTAGCATCTTGTTTTCCTTAGATGGAAATCTTTCCTTTTCAACTTCATGTGGAAAAATATAAAGTTCCTTATCTGCTCATCCCAACTCAAATCCATGTCAGCTTGACTCTCAGAAAACAAACCTTCAAAGAATAACATTCATTTAGACCATTTTGTATGCCTCAGTATCTCCATTTGCCACAATTCGAACAATACATTTTTATCAAGGAATTCCTTTTTCTATATCACTGAACCAATACATTCTTAAGAAACTCTCTTTTGCATATTTCAACACTCATTTCTCCTAGTTTACTTCCTTTTCATCTTCAGAAATCTTTTCTCTCCTGATCTACCGTGACCGGTCTTAAAATCTGATTTTAAGCTTGCTTCTTCCATGACCATTTACCATGCAGTCAAATCCCAAATTTCTCCCATTAATGTTTTATATATTTAGCCCAAACTTGTCAGTCATTAATCTGAGGGAGTGTCCTTTTTCTTTCTTAATTACCAAATTCTCTAAAGTCTTAGGTTTTGTGGTCTGTTCTTTATCCAAACCAACTTCTTCCTTAAAGGTAATTATTTCTCTGAATATAATCCCCTTCACTCCTGATCCCCATACCACTAAACCTTGTATTTTTCATTAGTCAGCATTTTATCTTAACTTAAAGGACTATGTAATGATCAGCCTTCTGAAGCAGAATTTTCATTAGGTTACTTCTTTTGTGACTGAGAATTTACAGTCATTAACTCTGCATCCTTGACAAAATCTAATCACCTTTGGCCCTCATTCTTTTGGACAAACCCTCCTTATAAATTATTTAGCCAGCTGATATGGTTTGGCTCTGTGCCCCCATTGAAATCTCACCTTGAATTGTAATAATCCCCATGTGTCAAGGGCAGGACCAGGTGGAAGGAATTGGATCATGGGGGTGGTTCCCCCCACCCACTCTGTGCTGTTCTTATGATAATGAGTGAGTCTCATGAGACCTTATGGTTTTATAAGTGTCTGGCACTTCCCTGCTTGCACTCATTCTCTCTTCTGCCTCCCCGTGAAGAGGTGCCTTCTGTCATTTTCTAAGTTTCGCGAGTCCTCCCCCAGCCATGCAGAACTGTGAACGTATTAAATCTCTTTTCTTCATAAATTACCCAGTCTCAGATATCTCTTCACAGTAGCATAAAGGCAAACTAATACACCAGCTGTATCCTACAGGTTGTTTTCATCCTGAGCCCTTTCAAATTAACCTTTTATATAATCCACCATCACCCCTCAAGTCATATCCTTACATTTGCCAACCCTGACCTCACTTAGAAAGCCTACAATATTTAGGACGTGGCTCACGACTGTAATCTCAGCACTGGGGCTAAGGAGGGTGGATTACGAGGTCAGGAGTTCAAGACCAGCCTGGCCAACATGGTGAAACCGTATCTCTACTAAAAATACAAAAATTAGCTGGATATGGTGGTGTGTGCCTATAGTCCCAGCTACTTGGGAGGCTGAGGCAGAAGAATCACTTGAACCCCAGAGGCAGAGGTTGCAGTGAGCTGAAATCATGCCATTGCACCCCAGCCTGGTGACAGAGCAAGATTCCATCAAAGGAAGGAAGGAGGAATGGAGGGAAGGAGGGAGGGCAGGAAGTCTGTTGTGGCGAACTAGGGAAGGGACAGTGGTAAGGGAGGGATAACATGGGGAGAAATGCCAGATATAGGTAATGGGGAGGAAGGCAGCAAATCACACTGCCATGTGTGTGTACCTATGCAACAATCCTGCATGTTCTTCACATGTACCCCAAAACTTAAAACACAATAAAAAAAAAATATATATATATATAAAATTAAAAAAAAAAGAAGACAAAGACAAGGAATACTTGAGTATCTTGTTTAAAATACTATTTTAACATGATAGCATGCAAACACAGTTACATACATGCTTATATACAGGATACTTATTGATAAACTGCCCCCAAATTAGAATTTAGGAGACTTTTGAGTAAATGTAATCACCATGACATCAGGTTTGGGATACATTAGGGTTTTACACAACTGTGAAAACTTGATGCAAAATGCATGTAACATCCATGACTCAGATATATGAACACGGAGTTCAGGAAGGACTATGAAGAAGAAAGCTGCAGAGGAGTGTTCTTAGGATGAAAGGATGTGAAAATTAAATTTAGACAAAAAAGAAAAAGTAGATCTTTTTGGAAAAATATATAAGGTCTAATGGTTAGAAGTACCTTAAGTCATCTAGTCCAGTTCTTAACTTATTAACGTGATCTATCCACCGCAGCCGAGAAAGATGTCTATACCACATAAAGCTGCCCACTCTTTGTGAGACAACTCAGAGTGTTGAATGAGTAATTTAAAAATTGAAGAAAGGTTTACTGCCCTAAAACCTCCAGACACTGGTCTGATTCATTCAGAAAATAATCCAATTGCAGTAGCCTGTAACCTTTTCTCAATTATAGAATCTATTACGGGAATCTAATGATAGTGCTGAACAATCTTATACAATAAACAAAAAAAGTAAAAATGAAATACACATGCTGACATACACATAAATGATTGGGTTTGATTTCCAAAGATTTTAGAGACCTCTATCCACATTCCTAATCCACTTCCCATGGCTGAAAGCTTAGTTAAGAATCCACGCTGCAATCTTTCATCCTAATTAGGTGTTGGCAAACTACTATTCATGGCAAAATCGAGCCCACCACCTGTTTTTGTAAGCAAAGTCTTTTTAGGACACTGTCATATTTATTTAGGTGTTGGTATATGGCTGCTTTTGAGCGACAACAGCAGAGTTGAGGAGCTGCAATAGAAACCATGTAGCCCACAAAGTCAAAAGCATTTTCTAGCCTGAGGTAGAAAAAGTTTGCCAATCCCTGATGTGTATAAAAGACCTTTAATATTTTAAAATAAATTGCAATTCGGGCTAATACTTGTGAAGTTGTAGAAACTTTCTCTTGGACCATCATATCGTGGAGTACAAAATAAAAGTAGGAGATCACTGGGTTAACATTTGTCAACCCAGGGAATTACAAGCAATCAGATGTGTACCTGGAAATAAGAAGTGACCCTGGATCAATGAGACAAGATCCTCAGCTCACATCTTATTTTTTTAATTGTAACTGTTTATGTATTTGTCTTATCATTCCCATTAATATTTTAGCACTTTAAATATGGGATGGTGACCCAATTCATAAAGCATGATATATGACAGAGATATTATTCAATAGCCTATAGCTACATAATGATTCACCTGTAATAAATATATATTTAAATATTTTACTGCATTTTAGGTTTTGGGGTACATGTGAAGAACATGCAGGATCAATGTGGTTTGCTGCCTTCCTTTAATCACCTATAGCTGGCATTTCTCCCCATGTTATACCTCCCCAACTCCCCAGCCCCAGCTGTCCCTCCCCTAGTTCCCCTCTACAGACCTCAGTGTGTGATGCTCCCCTCCCTATGTCCATGTGTTCTCATTGTTCACACTTGTGATATTTTATATTCACTTTCACATATATGCCACTCGATAGTCATATTCTGAATTATATATCATATTGAACCTTAGGAACTTACTGTTTTGTTGGTTAAAAATGGTGGAATGCTACCAAATTCATATGGTTCAAGATCATAGAATGAATTCTATTGTCAACATTCTACAGTTGAATAACATTAAAATACTTGTCAAGATTATGCATTTCATCAAGAGGGGGCAGACCAAGGTCTTGAGCCTCATTCTTTGGACTGCTGCTACTGAGTGATAAGACAATCAGCCCATCCAGAGAGTAATGTTGAGTGACATTTACATGGAGGTACAAGATATATGTTCATGGATTTTCTTAAATATGATTTGCCTACATCTGTACATGTTTTATTCTAAAGATTCACTAGCAATGATAACAAAATAATTTTACATTTTTATTGGCTGTGTACGTGTTGGGCTGAAGAATCAGCAGTAAAAAAGAACCAAGGCAGAAAGCTGAGATCTCATACACTCACTTTCTGAAGCAGAATGTCCTCTCCCATCATCTGCCCCATATTGCTAAATTCCCTTGTGTGCTTCCCTTCAAAGTGAGGGAAATGTATATTTTCACCTGTCTTGATTTATTTGTTCTAACTCTTATACTAAAATAGCTTAAATAAGAATCTTTAAAATGTACTTTATCACAACCGGATATATATTATTGATAAGTTTTGGGGGCATAAAAATAAGTGTTAAATTTTAAAAGTCACCTTGCCATTCAGGAACAATTTTCTTTTATTATGTTAATTTTGACATATTTATGCTGAGTCCTCATAAGTCCTATGTTTAAATTTTCTCTTAATTATGCTTTAACCCTTCTTAAAAGTGGATTTTACAGGGTCTGTCTTGTGTGTAAATTTCACATTACCAAGTTTATCTAATTTCTTAACATTCCATGTAATAATTACTTATACTATATCTGTTTTAATTATCCTGGTAAATATCATTTTTAGTAAATTAAATACACAAAATTAACTAAAGACAGGAAATGTGGTTTATATAATGATAAATCACAATCTTTAGAATTTTTTTTCAGAATAAGGTATAACACCTTTAAAGAATAGTATCTAGCAGTAAAGTCTGATAAAAATCATGAGGATTTATTAATTAAGCAACACATTTGTGCAAATCATGATGAGAAGTAGGGGAGAAAAAGAAACCCATCACTGGTTTAGCCTTGCCCCATTTTTTAATGTTAATTACCTGAAACAGTGTTATATATTTACACGTTGATTGTCAGTCTCTCCAGCCCCCATCCACCCCACCGCCTGATGAATGTAAGCCCAACGTAAGCTGATTGCCCTGTTCACAGATGCATCACCTGGAACAGTGCTTAGTACAAAGGTGTTCCATAACCATGCCTGTGAATACAGAATGTGAATGGAAAAGATGGAGTGGATTTTAATCCCAGGTGCATTTAATTGTATTTCTCCTCCGCTCTTGCAAAACATCTCTGTTATTGCCCCAGCTCCACTGTAGAGATGTAAATAAATTATTGGATAATATTATTCTAAGTAAAGTAACCCAAGAATGGAAAAACAAACACCGTATGTTCTCACTCATGAGTGGGAGTTAAGCTATGAGGATGCAAAGGCATATGAATGACACAACGGACTTTGGGGACTTGGGAAAACCTAGGAAGAGGGCAAGAGATAAAAGACTAGAAATTGGGTGCAGTGTATACTGCTTGGGCAATGGGTCCGCCAAAATCTCACAAATTACCGCTAAAGAACTTACTCATGTAACCAAACACTACCTGTCCCCCAATAATGGAACTAATTTTAAAAACTTAAATATAAATCACATATTATAAAAAGTAATGAATTAGGGACATTTTAACACTGCAGAAACTTGAAGATACATTTATATCTCACATCCCTACACATAACAGAATTCCTGATATAATCACTGGGGATTCATAAACATTTGTTGAGTGAATGAATGATTTAATTCATACAGACTGAAAGGGTTAGTATAAAGATATGGGTTGAGTAACTCATAAGTCTTTATTCTTTCTGGAACCTCTGTGAGGAATGAAGTGGATACTTGCAACAATGAGACAAAAAAAGATTTTGAAAGGTGGTCATAAAAACAAAAAAGGTACTTGTAAAAGCCCCTGAGTACTATGTTGTGATAACACAACCCAACAAATAAGGTTTCCATTGGTAATCCTGAGGGTGCCCACTATTTTTGATTTAAAAAGTATTCATGGGCCGGGCGCGGTGGCTCACGCCTGTAATCCCAGCACTTTGGGAGGCTGAGGATCACAAGGTCAAGAGATCAAGACCATCCTGATCAACATGGTGAAACCCCGTCTCTACTAAAAATACAAAAAATTAGCTAGGCATGGTGGCATGTGCCTGTAATCCCAGCTACTCAGGAGGCTGAGGCAGGAGAATTGCGTGAACCCAGGAGGCGGAGGTTGCGGTGAGCCGATATCGTGCCATTGCACTCCAGCCTGGGTAACGAGCAAAATTCCGTCTCAAAAATATATATATATATCTTCATTATATTCAGAAATACCTACATCCCAATACAAAAAGAAAGATAAAATGCTAACTAATGAGTATATATGTTCAACTATTTAGAAAACGCAGCTACCCAGAATAATATTTCTTAAAGGCACCTGGTAGATAAGTTTTGTTTTTACTAAATCATTAGGGCACTTTTTGTTACTCTCTGATCAGGATTACATTTTATCTATTGTACAGATTTTTCTTTATAGTTTCTACCAGAATCTTGGTTCATGGAGAAAAAAAAAACCACATTTTAGTTTCTGGCCTTTGTGGGTTCACAGATTAGCACAGTATATGGCACAGAGTGGGTGTCAAAAAAATGGCAACTGGGAGAACGGTAACTCCGGGTTCTTAAGGATATGGCTTTAGAGTCTGCAGTCTGCCATTTACAAGGTTAATAACTTTGGGCGAGCTATGTTACCTCTCTAAACCTCAGTGTCCATATCTGCAACAGTGAGAAGAGAATACAGTAGTAACCTACATCACTGCAGGAGGAAAAAGGTCTTGACTCTTTACTTTAAAAGGTTTCTCTACTTCCCTGAAGCAGTAGGTGTCACACTTTACAATTCAACAGAAATACTTGGGAGTACATTTGGAAAATGCCAGTTCTCTGTCTCTACTTCCAAGAGATTCTGTTTCAAATGATCTGGACTGAAGCTCACAAATCAGCACTTTAAACAAACTCCACTTGAAAACACATGGCTTCAATATTTACCTACATTCTAATCTGTTTAGAGTTTTTACTAGAGACAGAAAACCTCCAGTAAGTCTGAATTTTCTCTAAATATCTGTCCTCAAATAGGCAAAACATCACAGTTTTATTCACTATGATATCACTTTAGTACTTGAACAAAATAGTATGATGTATAATAATTATATTTCATTTAACACATACTGCATGCTAGGCATTGTTCTAACTGCCTTATGAATATTTAATCCCCCTAACAAAACATCATAAAGTTGGCGCCTTATACACACCCACGTTTACTAGGTGTGTAACTTTGGGGAAGGTACATGAGCTTTCTGTGCCTTGAGTAGTTCTTAATTATCACACTATGTTGACTCTCCTAGGTAGGGGTGAACAGAGGTCAGAGCCATGCCTTCCAGGCCCAATGCGTTCACTGGCTGGGATCTTGGGCAAGTCCCCGCCCTTGTTTGGGATTCAAGTTCCTCCTCTATGAAGTGAAGAGGGTTGACTCCCATGAGCTCTAAGGCCCTCTGGTCCAAAGATTCTATCGTGCATTTCACAGGCTACTTCTGACCTTGTTATCTGATAAACTACAGCCCAAGGATTGCAGACACTAAAGGCACACTCATCCTTCTAAAGCTGCTCCCTTATTATTTTTCCTTACCTGCCAATTCCAAACAATTCCTGCTGAGTTATTCGTCCTTTGCCATTCCTTTTTGCTGAGGAAACCAAATGTACTTCAGCCTAGAGAGGGCAGATCAGCATTTACAGAATTTGTTCCAAGCCCTGCTGTCTTCGTTTTAGCTGGTTCCCAGAGTGCTTCCACCTGAGCCTGTCTGAGCCTTCTTACTCTTCCAGGAAGGCTCACCAGTTCCTTGTCTCTCCTGGATTTCACTGGACTGGGGTAGTGCCCTCCTCTTGAGCAATGATACTCTTCTGACCTAATTCATCCTCAGTAACATCTCTCCAATCCATCCTTCCTACTTCTCTACTTTCTTGTTGTTTTTGAATTCCAGGTTTACATTTTCAGGCTTCCTTTTTGCCCTGTATTTCTCAAAGCTGGCTACACATTAGAATACCTGGGGTGCTTAAAATACAGATGCTCGGGCACTACCCCAGTCCAATCAAATCAGAATTTCCCCGACTTAAATCTGAGCGGGAATATGACTTAAAAGTCTTGAAATTCCACAGGAGATTGTAATGCTTGGTGTGGTTCAGAACCATTGCTGTCTAGACTTGGGGCATCTCAAGTGGAGAGGATAAGCAAATCAAAATCACCTGGGCAGCTGGATGCTCCTTACGCCCAGGGAGGTAAGCCTGGGCATGTGAAACAAGCAAAAGCCTCCCAGGTGGTTTAAAGAAGTCTCTTTATGAAACAAAGTTCTAGTTGAACCTCTAAAGCAAGAGGGAGCATTATACTTTCCTGCCACCCACCTTAGCAGAGCAACCCAAGGCTTCCTATTGTGTCTTGCCACCAAGTTAATATTTCCAATCACAATGCAGAGAAAAAAGAAAGCATTGATAGTAAGATCTACATATTTTTCACCATCTGCACTAACTAGCCAGGTAACTGTGGGGGAATCCCTTTTTCTCTCTAGTTTTCATTTTCCCCATGTGTAATAGAAGGTTATTGTATTACTAGAAAATCACTAAGCGTCCTTCCTACTTTATTATTCTATTATTTTAAGGCCCACAACCTATTGTTCCTCTCACTATTACACAACAGCTCTAGTTCTTTCAACATTCAGCAGACAACAGGCAATTCATCTGAGAAAATCTGTTGATAACTCCTGGTGAAGAGGGTCCACTGCAGGCCAATAACTAGTGCTGCAAAGACTTCTTCAAACTTCCTTACTGCACCAAAAACTCTCTGCCCAAATTGCAGATAAGGTCTCTAAATTTCTGCAAAGATCTTCCCTGTCTTTGTCCCCTTACAGCAACTTTATCGGATGGCAATCACCTCCTACAGGCAGATGCCTTTATGAAGATGGGTGGGAGAGACTTGTTTAGGAAGAGGCCCTCTGGCCTCACCCCTCCAGCTGTCCAGTGATGCGCAGAAGGTGATTCCAGTGTGAATGCAATGTGGCTGCTGGGAGCCTTCGGTTTGTTTGTTTGTTGTGTCTTCCTGTGAGATGGCTGAGTCTGTTAAGAGGTGCTGGATAATGAATGTGCAGCAAAGTCTCTCCCTATCCCCTCCCTGCCAGCCTCCAGTCTTCTTTAATGTAAAAGATGCACTATCTAATGGTACTGGAGACAGAATGGCCTCTACTGCCATGTCAAATGAGAACATTCTATGAAAAGTGTATACAACTTTTTTTCACAAGTAAATGAAACATACTTAAGCCAATAATAATAATAAAAATATTTAACAGGATAAAAATTTAAAATCAGGAGTATTCTCAAGCTTTGCTCTTTTCCTTCAATGATTCTTCCCTCCTTGGCCTGGTTCTTTGACTTTTGTACCTGAGGATGATGGAAGGAGGAGAGAGATGAACAAACAAATTTAGCAATGATATCTTAGTCTATCTACAAAACAAGGAGTTCTGAGAGAGAGGTGACATGGAAAAATGAAAACCTTGTAGGCTGAGCTTGCTGGGGGCAAGAATTTGAGACAGGGTTTGGCAGAGGAGAAATGCATAGATTGTAACTTGTGAAGGCAGGAGAGAAGAGTAAACAGTGAAAAGTGCTACTGAAGATTATGAGCTGGATCTTCTTTAATATCCTTTTAGAAACACAAAATAAATGAGATTTAAATGAATAAAAGTCCTTTTAAGTTGTATGTGATTGTTCTGTGCTTCTCAAAGGCAGTACCGCTTAGAGGACAAACCCAGGCTTTATCTACATTTTCAAGAAAAAAAATTTGTTTTTTAAAGTTCATAGAGAAAAAAAGGAGCATACTCCCAAAGAAAAGGGCTCATGAAGGAAATCTGGCTCAAGAAAAACAGAAGACTCTCTGAAACAGGGATCTACAAACTGCTACCCACAAAATTACTCTCATCTGTTTTCACAAAATTTTAAGCCATGCTCATTTGTTCATATATAGTCTATGACTGCTTTCACCCTACAACGGCAGAGTTGAGTAGCTGTGACAGAGACCACATGACCTGCCAAGCTGAAAATATTCAATCTGATATTTTAAAGAAAAAGATTGCTGGACTACACTAGAAGATGACATTTTATGGCATCATCATGCTGTAAAATGGAAAGACTAGCTATGTTAATTGGTCAGGTAGAATGTTTACAAAAGAAATCAGGAGGTATAAACAGATTTCCAATAAATTAGATGCAAAAAGAGTACAAATGAAAGAGTAAATATGGGCACAAAATCAAGGGAGAATAAACTAAGCATCATGGATTCTGCAAGCATAGATTAGAAAGCTTATAACTGAGGACGTTTGAGTGTTTTCAGAAAAGGCTACAGATTAGTTTTAAAATAAATGATCTATGAGTATCTACTCATAGATCATACACAAAAGAAAGTTGTGATCGCTAGGAGCTGCCTGGCTTCCCAAAGAACAAGTTCTCTCACTTACTGAGAACACCGTTTTTCTGTAGGCAGATTTTTCCCTTGTGCACCTGTGGCTTTTGTCTTCGTCTGCATCTATACGTTTTGTTCTAGCTCCTATTTTTCTCTTACCCTACACTTCAATTATGGCAACTGAGAAATTTGTGCTTTTTCATTCAGTTAAGTCTGAGAGATGTCAGAGTTCCTCACATAGAACTAGAGACATTCACATTCCAAAATATTTTTTATATTCTTATATTCTTTATATTATTTCTGTTAAATATACCCCTCTCCAAAAGTATCTGCTACGTTGTTTTATTGTTTTTGTTTTTGTTTTAGATAAATGACTCAAAGTAAACTTCAAAAGTGATTTCCATCTTTTTCTACCTTCCCTCAAAATGACGATCCCATCTTACATTTATAAGTCCTCTGCCCTCAAGGAAAACCAAATCACTTACGTTAGAGTTAGCTCACTTAAAATATTATATGTTTACATGTTTCTTTAAGAACATGACTATATTCTTTAGTAATCAGTGAGTTTCTAAATAATGTGATAAAGGTCTTTACACTTAGTCTGCTAAATGTTGTTTATGCAGTATTCTCAGGTGATATGGTTTGACTCTCTGTCCCCACCTGAATCTCATCTCAAATTGTAATCCCCACATGTCAGGGAAGGGACCTGGTGGAAGGTGATTGGATCACAGTGGCAGTTTCTGCCATGCCATTCTGGTGATAGTGAGTGACTGCTCACAAAATCTGATGGTTCAAAAGTGTTTGGTAGTTCTCCCATCAGGGGGCATGCAGGACATGTCTTGCCTTCTGCCATGATTGTAAGTTTCCTGAGGCCTTCCCACTCATGCAGAACTCTGAAACAATTAAACTGATTTTGTTTATAAATTACCCAGTCTCAGGTAGTCCTTTACAGCAGTGTGAAATCAAACTAATACATCAGGCTTATTTTTCCCTTTAAATAATTCGTTCCAAAATAAACGCAAGCTCACTTTTATCCCAGGAACATGTGTCCTCTTATTCATGGCTTTCTGGTCACTGCAAAATTGTCCCTAGGAGTTTTCTCCAGACATTCGGTAATCAAAATTCATCCCTTGTAGATGCTTCTGAGATATCCTTGTAGTTTATTCTCTTAAAGATTGGCATAAGTTTTTGTTTTTCCAATATAGGCTTTTCTTCGTCAGAACATTCTCTTGTTATTTTTCTTGAATAATTTTGCATTTTAAATTCTTGGAGTCTGACAGAGTAGATTATATAGCAAGCTTTCTCATTTTTCCACATTAACACATTCTTTATTCTATCCCTTGCATATAATATGCTCCCTATTACTACCAACTCTATGTCTTCCCTTTCTGAGCACACAGTAAAGACTGGCTTTTGGAGGCTGGTTCCAATTTCAAGCTAAAAGAAAAAAAAAAAAAACTCTAAGAAAACTGCTTTAAAGGAAAGGGCTTATGCAGTGCAGAAGAGATATCCTCCAGCCTAATTCCCAGATTTTACAGAGGCATTAAGCAGCTTAGGGACTGAAGAAGCATGACTACTTTTGGTTAATGAGATCAACTTTATTTAATCAAGATGGCTATAACCCTAATTTCAGATTTTATCTGTGACCTACGGGCTTGTGAGGTCATAGTATTAGTGTATTGAGTTTAAAGAATTCAAGTTCAGTATAGCTATATGAAAACCGTATAGCTGTTTTCACTTCTCATTCCATCCAGATGCTCCTGGAAGCAGTCAGCTTAGCACATCTTAGCTATCAAGCAAACTTTGTTATTCAAAGATATTTTGTTTGTCCAAAGTCATATGATACCCTCTCTCAAGCTGATCTCTTGATCACTGTGAAAGATGATATTTAGTACATTATTTTTTATGAAGTGATCTGTGATTGATCCAGAAGTATGTGTTTGCATGCTGTGAAGGTTATTAAATAGCAGTAATAACTGTTTAATTCCAGAGACGTTGAAACATGGGAGCAGCTTTAGGACAGCAAACACTGTGTGTGTATGTGTGGGTGTGTGTACAAATTTGTTTAGTTTGTACATGTGTATGTTGAGGTTTCAGGGAGTTGTTGCAATTGTCAGTGTGAATTAGATCTAAAGATACTAAGAGACTGGCAGTGGTGGCTCATGCATGTAATCCCAGCACTTTGAGAGGCCGAGGTGGGTAGATCACCTGAGGTTAGGAGTTCTAGACCAGCATGGCCAACATGGTGAAACCCCATCTCTACTAAAAATACAAAATTAGCTGGTTATGGTGGCACATGCCTGTAGTCTCAGCTACTCGGGAGACTGAGACAAAAGAACTGCTTAAACCTGGGAGGTGGAGAGTGCAGGGAGCTCAGATTGCACCACTGCACTCCAGCCTGGGTAAGACAGAGTGAGACTCCATTAAAAAAAAAAAAAAAAAAGATACTAAGAGATTCTGATAGTTCTTCCTCAGAGAAGAAAAGTGCTTATCATGAAGTAGATGAACTGAAAAAAATTTAGATAAGATAGACTAGTGCCAAGTGGGAGAAAAATGTAATTGAGAGAATTGTTAGTTGACTTTGGTTCCTTTAAAAACATTGGGCTCTAAAGTTCAGACTATCATATAATTGTATAGTCCTTTCAGGGTAAGGACTATGGATTTCTTGCATCTCCACTGTGATGTGAATGCTGAAAAGTTCCTTTTCTAATGATAACATTCCAAGTTGAGACTGAGTGAAAGAAAAAAAGATTAGCAAGTTCTATCTCTTTAAAAGGAAAGGGATCATGGAAGTAACATTTCCAGGGCTTTTTAAAAATGAAATTCAATACACAAATTATGACATTCTTTCCATAATGTACCCAAAGTCCAGTGACTAAGAATCTAAACAAGTTTTATGATGTAAACTTATTCAAACAAATTGGTCCTGAACAAATATGCTATTCCTTGGGGTTTGATCAAACTCAAGAAAAGAGTAAATAAAAATATTCTATATAAAATTGGACATTATACATAAAAGGGAGGGATCTAATCACTTATAGGTAAAAAATGTAAAGGTAAATAACAGATGCATTGAGCACTGATGAAGAACATGAATTTTGGAAATGTGGTTTTGCTACATTACAGATATTTGATTTGAAACAAGTTATTTAAACTTTTTAAGCCTGAGTTTCCTTATATGGGGAACAGGGATAAAAATATTTAACATGCTATATTGCTGCATGAGAAAACGAGATGTATATAAAGATTTAAGGTCAGTACATGGTGGTTACTGAATAACTGGTGGGTAAAGGTTGTCACTATTCTAAGCTAAAGTGGTCGAAAGTGAAATTCACATCCCTGTGAGAATAAGGAGCCAAGGGACGTACACAGAGAAGCATGGTTCAGTTCCTGAAGCCTCAGTGCTCATGTAGACTTACAATTATTTCTCAAACAATTTCATGATCTCTTGATTTTTTTAACAAAAGAAAAACAAACTAAATCAGTGCACAGAAATTTATACAGTGATAAATCCTTACTATTCCACAATAGAATTCATTGTGGTTTATGTACAGTATCCAAATTCTTCACATGGCTACCTGCTCTAACTTTTAGTATCAGATTTACATACCATGGTTACTATTCGCCAAATTACCACAGAGACGGTTTCAGTCTTAGAAACCGTGACCTTATTAAGGGTATAGAGTAACTTACCATCAATGCCAGTTTGTAATTACAATCATCTTTTGCTGAAATGTATATACCTAAGAGATCTTAAGGTTTATCAAGGAATATTCCCTAGAATAGCAAAGGTGGCACATTATTTGAGAGATCAAATCTGTGACGTTATGCCTTATCTTCTTCTAAGTGATCAGAACATGTCCTCAATGCTTCTTGTTTTAGATTAAAAGATAACTACAGGAAAAAAACAAATGTCATAATTTCAAAACAAATGCTATAATCAGACTTCTCACACAAAATCCTATATGGATATTTCCCTTCCAGCAGCTCTCTTGTGCGGCTTTCCTACTTGGGGTGACTGAGAGGTCTAAAATCCTTCCATGTAGTGGCTTAGCTGTCCTGTAGGGCCTCAAAGATTTCCTCTGGGTCCTCTCTACCCAGCCTATGGTGAAGAGAGGTGAGGAGATGGGAGAAGAAAGTGGGGAAAGGAGGGCAAGTAAAGAATCAGATGATAATTTTAGGGCCATACCTGGAAGTAGCACGAAGCACCCCTGCCTGTATTACATAGGATAGAGCCAAGTCACAGGCCATGCCCAACTTCAAGAGAAGCTGGAAAAATATAGTTAACTATGTACAAAAGGAAAATAAAATAGTTTTTTGAATGTACAGCACTGTTTCTCACCCAGTGCTTCTCTGGTTGGATACGAGAATTGTTGAGTTCTTGGATTTTGTTTCGGTTTTTAGACAGCACTTTTTTTAAAAAAAAGGATGCCTTTTATATGAATATGTACATGTATGTCTGTCGTATGTATGCACATACAATCACTCTAACTCCGAGAAGCAAGCTGAATTAACTCTTTGCCATTTATTTATCCCCTTCTTCAATACTCCCTCCCAAGAAACCAAGGCTCTCATATTTGAGAGAAGTTTGGAAAGATATAAGGATAATCTCCAACCAAGGAAAATATATCAGAAACTGTGGTGTACATCAGTAAGTGATACAATCTTGAAAAGGAGGCCTCTAAGTCACAACCAAGTCACTCAAACATTATTAGGATGGCCCGAAAAGAACCTTCTCAGAATTTCCACACATTTGGTATCCAAACATACACTTTAACAAATATCTGTCAAAACAAGATGTTTTTTCTGTACTTATCCTTTGATATTGATATTCTGCATTATTCTCTGTTATATTCTGTTCTTAGGCAATGAGTCTACACCATGTGATGGAATAATTTCCAGAACAATTGCTAAAACCTAATCTCTTTGCATTATGTCTCTGTATGGTTTCAGGACAAGTAGAGCTCCAGGAACACTGGGAATATGGCCACTTTCCCAAATGTCATGGTAGAGAATAATAGAACTTGACGGTAGAAGACCTAGAGGCTTTATAGTACCTTCCCCACAGTTCACCATATGAGGGTCCTGTGGGGACTTACATCACACACAGACACACATACATACAATTCCACTTACATGGTGTCTTTAATTCATCTAATAATATGGCACTGAGTATCAGTGAATGTCACATATAAAATGAAGAGTTGGAAACCTTACTTTGTCCAAATTACTTTTAGGTTTCAGATGTATCAAGGATAAATAGAAACTATTAAAAACATACTTCGGAAAGAATGAAGACTAGGTTTTAATCATTCTCCCTATATTGGACAAAAATTTTTTACTTGATAAAATATTTTCTAATTACTGTTTTGTAAAGCCTCTTAGACTTAGAAGTTGATTTGCTACTTATTTTATTATATTATTCTTGACTTAATGAAATAATATTCAATTATAAAAATTATGAAAGCATTAATTATAATTACAAAGAGGGGTACAGTTATTCACAAAATATACACCTAATATAATGTTGTAAGTTTAACAATTGGATCAGACTTGAACTTGTTATTTAATGGTTCAACTGTGGTATATATAAGTCAAGCTTCAGTCTTTTCCAAATTTGAAATCAAATAAATTAGGGAGATGTGAAGCTTGACTTTCTGAAGTTAAAACTGGATCTGTTCATCGGAGGTGAAGTGCATTTGAGATTACTCCTTAAATGTTTGGAATAAGATGAACTTGTTTCACATGAAGAGAACTCAGCTCAGGAAAATGAACTATTTATTCAAAACTCAAGGACCAAAGGATGGTATCAAAGGCTAGTTTTCTCTCAGCTCAAAACCAGATGCTCACGTGTAGATCGTTTACACAAGCTCTGATAATTGGGCTCTTCCCCACCATTGAAACAAGTTAGTAGTTTGTCCATTCACTCGGTAAACATTTACTGAGTACTATGACTTGCCAGACAGTGTGTTAAGTGTCAGAAATACAGAGAATAAATAGAATGCTATAAAAGCAAAAGGCATAGGTGCGAATGGAGATGAAGTGGCCATGAAGCCTATTTTGAGGATTTTGGATTTCAATCCATATTTGACTATAAGCCAAATAATCAGTAATTCCAATCTTGACCTCTCTCTCTATGCTATGGTGGTCTGGGAGAATTCTCAGGCAAACATAGCTCTTTCGTAGAGCTTTAAGATGTGGCAATAGTGGAATTTCCCAGCACCCCTGGGTCCATAAACAGACCTCCCCAAGTCACTTCACATCTCAGATGTTTTCAATGGCTCCCTGTCAAGACTGAAGTCCAAACTCAATGGCATGGTTTCGAAAACACCTAATGATCTCACCTTAAACTCGTCTCAGAATAAAACAAAATTCATAGCCCCATCTTCATTTCCGAACTAGTCCTCACATCTTATAGTCTCTCTTTGCTTACTGTCTTTCAGTCTGAAACGCCTTTCCATATTTTTTTACTTATTGCTGTGATCTGAATGATTGTGTCCCCACTCTCACCCTACCAAATCTATGTGTTGAAAGCTAACCCTCAAGGTGATGATAGTAAGTGGTGGGGTTTTGGGGAAGTGATGAAATCATCACTGTCTCTCCTCATGAATGGGATTAGTGCTGTCTTAAAAGAGACCTCAAAGACATGCTGTGCCTTTTTCACCAAGTGAGGACAAAACGAGAAGGTGCCACCTATGAGAAAGCTGGTGCTCATCAGACATAAAATCTGCTGGTGCCTCGGTCTAAGACTTTCCAGCCCCTGGGACCATGAGAATTTCTGTTGTTTATAAGCCACCCAGTTTATAGTATTTTGTTACAGCAATCCTACTGGACTAACACTTATTAATAACCTAGCTGATCTTTATTTCTTACCTCAGAATATTTCAGGAAAGTTTCTTATTCCTTTCCAGTCTAAAACATCTTCCTCCCTACTTCTGTGACAAACTGACATCTGTTACCAAATCCTACCCTGTGCAGTAATTAGTTGTCTTCATGTCTGTTCCCTTCCTCAGAACTGAGGACAGAAAAATGCATTGTTGTACCTCAGTGTCTACCACTGTGCCTATTGTAGTGTTTGTGCAAGGTATGTGCTCAATCACATCAATTTCAATTGTTCTGTGTTTTCCTTCTTTAGATTCAGTACTGAAACTTTCCAGAAGAAGGTCAATTCAAGTCCTGCCTACCATTTAGTTACTATTTTCTTCAAGTGACCTCCAGACTTCTTCCACATTCCTCCTTCAAACTTTGCTCTTCTCTGTCCACCCACCAAACCAACCTAACAGCTTCCAATCATGGAAGTTCCATCCATCTACCTTATCTCTTCCTCATATTCTTTGCTCAAGCCCATACAAGGCACATAACATCAATGTAAGAGTCCAGCTAGTATAAGATAATAAAAAGTGGATGGGCCTAACCAGCCACATTATACCCATATGAAACAAAACAGGTTATATTTTTAAATTGTCACAGCACTGCAGGCTGCCAGTTATAATGGTACCATGACAACACAAGGCAAGATACTATCCTGACAATTCACTGAATTTCTCCATTCCCTACCCATATGTTTGCATTTTTCCCTCTATCTGAAGGGCTTCCAGATTTATCTATTAAGCCCCTCTCTCCTTCAAAGCCTGCAGCCAATGTTACTTCCTCCTTGAAATGTCTCCAATCCTCCAGGTACAATTTGTACTTTTTTCCCATCTTCCTGCTGCACCTTTTAACAATCTCGTGTACCACTCATAATATCAGCTTTGTCTTATGCAGGTTGTCATTGTCTACCTCACCTAGCACAGAACCTTGCACACATAAACCCTCAAAACGAACTGTTAAATAAAATGCACACCTCTTGTATACCTCCTCTGAGCAGTAGCAACCGGGTTCTTGGCCTAAATTCCACAAGGCTGGTTTCTGAAAAGCAAATTGTGGATGGGAAAAATCTATGTTATAAACAACTAAGGAATGGTTCCTGGCTCAACTAGAAGAACAGTGGCAATATCAAGGTCAGAAAATCTTATCTTTGACAACAGATGACTCCTACCATATTGCCTTTGACATGGGCACCATAACCAATGTGTCTACATACTATTTCAAAACCTCCCAGAGAACAGAGAGGCATTATAATTGATGAAAACACTCCTGATATCAGACTTATTTACAGGTTTTGGAGAAGAGAGAGGCAGTTTGATGAGTGTGCTGTTAAAACTCTAGGAACTTGGCAGCAGTCAGTGTACAGGAATTCCCCCAGCTCTGCATTTTTTAACACTGCTGTGATTTGTAGACATCACTATTTAATGAAGCACACAGCTGTGTAAGACGAGCAGGAGGTGGAGTTTGGCAATGAAGGGCCAGCAGGAAATCTGGCAACCCGTGTCATCTGGAATTTCCCTGACTCTGTTGAGTCAACCATCACCCTCCTCTAGATCAACCATCAGGCATTCTCTGAGATGACCATTTTAATCACGTAAACAACCGTGTAGAGAAATTGCAGTATAAGTCATGCACTTTAACACATCCTTAGCAAGTATATTTTTGTGAGTCCAGGAACTATATTTGGACAACCCAGCAAGATAAAATAAGAAATGATCCAAAACTTCAACTAAAACAGTAACAGAAACATTGAGGGAAGCTAAAAAAAAATGTATTTGGTTAACATTATAAATTACATATTTTAATTAATATCCCTGCCCTTTTCTATTTTAATTGCTAACGTGTTTCCAAAGCAGGAATCTGAAAGGAGGAACCAAGTGGTGTCCTATAAAGCTGAGTTTTGTAGCTGAGTTCAAATCCTAGCTCAGTCACATATTAATTTTAAGATTCAGGCAAGTTATATTGCCTCTTTCAGCTATATTTTCCTCCTCTACAATATGGTGATAATATCTATCCCCTAGGCCGGTTGGGAGGGTTGCCTGACAATGTATACTTACAAGGGACACAGTGAAGGTGTGTTTTCTCTTTTCCTTTTCTCTCCCCATGCCTTTCCCTAACACATACACAGACTTCTATGATTTAATAGCATAGTCTAAGTCTAGTGAAACACGGACCATTTTTGAACACATAATAAATTCAAATAGTTCCTTGACATCTGGAGTGTCACACAACACACTATTTTTGCTATTACTAAGTAAATGATATGGTTACAGTGTCTTTAAATAACTCAAAACATTTATTGATAAATATGTTTATTCATTTATAAAATATTCCTATAAAGTATAAGCAAGGTGATGCATGTCCATCTTTTAGCAGGAGGAAAAGTGAGCAAAGGTTAAGTCATAAATCCATATTCAAAGAAGAACCACAATCCTGAGTTATGTATCCCTTACTGTAGCTTATCCAAATTATGTTTCCTCTCATGTATGCCTCCTAAAGGGTCTGCTCAGGAATTATAAATCAGAGAACAGGACTAATAATTTGCAGAAACATTTATTAAGGATGGTATAAATGTAAAAAGAAACTGTAATTCTTTAAAAAAGCAAACAAAAAAGTTATCTTTACTACATTGTCCATTAAGAATAAATAACATAAAGCTCTCTTAAAGACAGATTTAACATAAAAATGAAGAAAAATTAAAGCTGTAATATTATACTTTGGTTTCAGATTTTTGGCTCTAAAGTTGAAAAAGAATAGAAAAAAAATCATAAATAGGACAACAGAATGATGAAGGGATTAGACAGGAATATAACCTTAATGTTTGTTAAAGTTCGGTGAAGCAAAGCTATAACAAATTTACTAATTCACCTTTTTTGGAAAAAAAAAGGCTATTTAGATTCAGAATAGAAAAACATCATAGTAATTTGTTCTAAAAGCAAACAAAATCATACCAAGAGGGGAAAGTAGTAATTTATTTAATATTGTGTTTCCTTGTTCTCAAAAACGCTGAAGAATAATTACACACAAAAATTCTTATTTCAGCTGGTATACATTTACATGATATACAAGAAAAATAATATACCATAAGATAATGGATTAAAGTGAGATGATGAAACAAAACAGCAAAAACAAGAATGAATTTACGTAAATATGGGGGATAATACTGAGACATACCATAATAAAATCTATTCTAGGTATGTAAGAGGATTGATTTTGGTGGAAACTGTGAAAAAACAAATTGACACTCTAAAATTCTTGAACATAATGTAAAGTTTCTTAACTCTCAGGTTCTAACAGTGTCAGTGAGCCACGAAGCAATGTGTGGGTATAAAGAAGTCTATGAGGAATAATCATATTTTAAGTATTTTGAAAAATGAACATTTTCCTTCCTTTGCATACCTTTTTTAGTAGTTTAGGCAATGTTCATTATAGATTCTAGTAGAATAGTGGATAATGACAGAATTAATGACTGAAATCTGTGTCTCAGAGTGTCGGGTAGTTTTAGGAGTTTAAGACCCTGCCCAGTCTATTCTTAAAACACTTATACGCCTGTAATCCCAGCACTTTGGGAGGCCGAGGAGGGTGGATCATGAGGTAAAGAGATTGAGACCATGCTGGCCAACATGGTAAAATCCCATCTCTACTAAAAATACAAAAATTAACTGGACATTGTGGCAGGCGCCTGTAGTCCCAGTTACCTGGGAGGCTGAAGCAGGAAAATTGCTTGAACCTGGGAGGTGGAGGTTGCAATGAGCAGAGATTGCACCCCTGCACTCCAGCCTGGCAACAGAGAGAGACTCTGTCTCAAACAAAACAACACAAAACAAAACAACAACAACAACAACAAACCCTTGCATGGTTGCATGTGCTTCCCTTTATAGCCTATTCATTCGTGGTCAGCAAACATGCTTTACAGGTCTATTTATGTCAGGCACCACCAGCCACTTGGGCATACCATCTCTCAGTAAGGACATGTCATTTGAAGTTTTCCTCAGAAATTAGATGCGTCCATTCCAGAGAAGAAATTAATCCCCCAAATTGAATAGTGCTGTATGCCAATCATACAGTTTAGGTGTTGGCACAACCTGTATAAAGACTGAACCAAAAATCAGACTGTAGCTAACAAATGAGAAAACAGAAAGATAGATTTTGATTTCTTTTAAACTGTTGTTCACAAAACAACGGTTGATTTCCTTAAGTCACTGTATTTCTCATGACTACTACTACTGGCAGAGAAATTGTTTGCTGAAACTGGTTCCAAGTTTGAAGTTAAAAGATTGTACAAATTGAATTCAATGGTAGTAAATCATTTTTAAGCTCTAAATGTTGTCAAGGCTGCTTTAAAAGATGATTTTTCACTTGGCTGATTGAGATCATAAAAACAATTTAGTGGGCTACAGCCAGCTTAAGAAAATAAAGAATGAATGAAAAAAAAAAAATAGATGACCCTGAAATGTAATAAAATGCAATGGAACAGCATGGAATATATCAGATTTCACTGCATGTAATATGAACAAGTATTGTTTTATGAAATTTTGGGATTCATCTTATAGATATTTGTATGTCTTTATGTATGTATGCCTACAATGCACAATGTCACATAAACAGAGTATTTTTATTATAGCTAGTGGTCAAAAATATTGGCAAGCCACTCTAAAAAATAGTTGAGGTCCATTTTAAATTAACAAGTAATATACATAAGTAACTTTCTTAAGGTCTAAGTTTAGGTGATACACTTGCCCTATTGATGTTTAATTTGTTATATTTGTGGTTATGATAATTATTACATTAGTATTAATATTTAGAATAATTTTGTCTTTAAAAGTAATCATTTTCTAAGACAATAATCTAAATTTCAAATTAGCAGCATTCTGCTTAGGAAGCTTTACTATGAAATATGTAAGAGAGCAAAAATTTCATTATGCTATAGACATATATATATATATATATATATATATATATATATATATATATATCCTTATCCTCTGATACAGTAAATGTATGTCTGGGATTCTCTCCAAAAGAAAATTAGTAAAACAACAAAAATATACAAACGTATATCGATAATGACTATAGATCTGTTAATAATAGCAAAGAGTATATAATACACCTATAGTTCCACATAAAAATTTAGGTTTATAATATTCTGGCAAATCTATGTAGTACAATATTATATACAGTAATTAAAATGATTACTCTATGGCAAATTCAGAAAAATGCATATATAATTCATTTAAGTAATGTAATTTGATTGGCGCTGTAATTACAGATATGAAAATATGCAAGCATCTAGCTAGATTTTGGAAGGGAAAAGAAAAATAGAAATGTTTAATTTGGTGAAATAATAAAATAGTAGATGCTTTTTAAAAAAATTCCATGTTTAGATAGTATTATCATAAAACTATACTATTAAAAATGATCATGTCTTACTGTGGTTTAAAATCCACCCCATGTTGACAACAATTATCAGCAAAGCTAAAATGCTTCATCTGTATATATACCGCTAAAATATTATGAAAGTGAAGTAGCAAAAGAAAACTTTTAAGGAATCATAAAATAAAGCAAGACCTGTTAATACAGTTTGGGGCCTTTCAACATGTACTAGAAATTACACAAAATACTGAAGATTCTTTCCCCTGGATTTAGTCTATCTGGGCTCTCCACTGAAGTATCAGAGATCTAGCCTCAGAAGGACTCTTGCCTCAGGCAATGTTACAAGTCCTCTCTCTGGCTCTCCCTTATCTATCAAACAGAACTAGAGATAACCTGTGTCCCTTGGTCTTAGAGTTTTAAGTTTGCCTGGCTGATACGTAGGATATAGCAAATTCTGAGTCTGGTTTATTGGTACTGGATGGAAAAACGTATCCCCACATCAGATGTATCGTTAGATGTCACAAGATGCAGAGAGACCATGGCTGCAGATGCAAAGAGTCCCCAAGGAAGAAAACGGAATTAAGAAGTAAGTTTACTGCCTGGCACAATGGCTCTTGCCTGTAATCCCAGCACTTTGGAAGGCCAAGGTCAGCAGATCATGAGGTCAGGTGTTCGAGAACAGCCTGGCCAACAGGGTGAAACCTCATCTCTACTAAAAATACAAAAAGTAGCTTGGTGTGGTTGCAGGTTCCCTTATCCCACTGGTTAGGAGGCTGAGGCAGGAGAATCACTTGAACCCAGGAGGCGGAGGTTGCAGTGAGCAGGAATTGTGCCATTGTACTCCAGCCTGGGTGACAATCGTTCTCAAAAAAAAAAAGAAGTAAGTTTACAATGGGAAGCTGATCTCTCTCTTTTTTATTTTTTGCTTAAATAATGTTGTTATAATTGTCATACTGTGCAACAACTGTTTGTATTTGTGGGGGGTGGTGAGCTGGTAGAGCTGAAACCAGGGAGCAATTATAAATCAATTCAATGTGATATAAAGATTTCCTCCATACTTAAAATGCGTAATTCAAAGCAGAGTGGGAGAATTCCACAGTTTGTTAGACATGGTATCTGCATGGGAACTATAGAATTAATAAATTTTTCCTTAATTTGTAAATCGGGTCAACATCAGCCTTCTTTTTGGATATCCCAGTCCCTGAAGTGTTAGAGTTCTTGTTGAAGAGTGCCTGGCATTGTGAATTCACAGTATACTGATACTTTCTCCCTCATGTAACGAGCAATTGAAAGTGGCAAATGATCTCCTTTCAGCTCTAAGCCAGTGTTCCTTTCTATCTTTTGACATACACAAAGTCTTAAACACATCTGGAGAATTCAGGGTACCTCCTTCAGAAGATTTTTCTTTATCAAGGGTCTAGAAAACAACAGATTCCTTTTAAGTGTTCTAAATATAAATGTATATCTTACAGTACGTATGTTCTTTAAAACTCCATATGCGTTCCCATTGACTAGAGGTTCTGATCTGGGATGGGAGGTGGGCACTGTGTAGGTGAGAACGGCTGCTCTGTCCTCAGGGGCAACTTCAGGTATCATCAAGAAGTGTTTTAGGTATTACCAACCATAAGCTAAATAACCATGAATTAAAAGAATTGAATAAGAATGAAAAGAAAAGGAAAAGAATACAAATAAAAAGCACTGAAATTCAGAAAAAACTCAAAGTTAGTTATTACTTGCCATATGCTAAACACTGGGCATTATCTCATTTAAACCTTACACTAATCCTATAGCATAGGTCCTATTATTATCCTCATGTTACATATGAGGGAACTGAGGCTCAGAGTGGTTAGGCAATTTGCTTGTAGGACATATCCAGTAAGGGGAGCTGAGGTCATACTCGTTCTGATTCAAAGTCTAAGCTCTTGAGTCTACACTATACAGCTTCTCAGATGGCTTTAGCATTGAAAACCCTGGGTTGTTAGTTGCTAAATTAGGTTTTTAATGATGACATATTATCTATAAAAATATTATACAAACATACAAAATATTGAGGAAAATATATATCTGGGTAAACCTAAATTTAAAAATCATTGCATTTTACAAATATTTGGAACATAAGGTTTCTGTGATTTTTATGCTTCTCAAGAAGAAAGAAAGTGATAAACCACCTGTAGGCTTTTTTCTAGCTGGCTAGCCAGATTTACAGAAATTTATCAAAGTTTTTATGGATGAGAACTTTTAGCTTATTTTATTCATTTTATTCTTTCAAATCTTTTTAAAAGCATTTTCTAGTGGCCAACACTAGGCTAAGCTCTAAGAAAACCAAATTCAGTGAGAGTGTCCGAAGTGTGAAAAATTATATACAATTTAAAAGTATGCCGGTAACCCATTCTGTCGAGGAATATTTATTGGGAGCCCGTTCTGTGCTGAGAACTGTGCAAGGCCCTGAGGAAATAAAGCTCTGTACAAAAGAACCTTGTCCTTCCTTAAATTTATAGCCTAGTGAGGAGACAGACATTAACCAAGCACAGTAATTGCTCTCATAGAACTAGACAATTGCATGAAGAAAAAATAGAGGGTACAATAAAAGCACGTATCAGGGGAGCCTAAGCCTGATATCAAGGTATGTTTCCCTGAGATACTGACATTTAAAGTGAGATCTGAATGACAGGTAGATGTTATCTAAGTGGTGGGTTGTCTAGAAAGCTGGAGAAACTACTTTGTAACCTATGGGTGGCTTCACAAGGGAAGTAATGAAAATTGAGACTTAAAAAGTTAATTCAGTATTACCATGTAGAGAACCAGAAAAAGAACGTTCTGGGAAGAAAAATAGCATAAACCAACATCACCTTACTACTTAACCTTTTAGGTTGGAGAAGGATAGCCACACGCATACACACACTATTGCATACGGGTAATCGTACTCTTCTCCCACTATCTAGCTCTTATCATCTGACCTATTGCACAGGGCTAGCTTGAAGTGGAAGTAGTATCTGGTTAGTAAGTAGAAACAGGATATGTATGTCTTGGTTGTCCAAGTGTGAACCCAAAAAAATGTTCTCTGGGATAGGGAAAAACAAAGTGCCTTTAATTTACACTAAAGCATAGTAATTACTATAGGGTCCTTTCTAGTAAGTGAATTTGTATTAGAGAACTTGAGGCTATCTCCCTGATTGTAGACTTCCCATCAGAGGCCAGGATGAGGTGACAGACTCATGTTTTGGCCTTAGCTTTTCCAACAACTCACCGTAGAAATCTGAATAAGTCATGATCATTTTCTTAGCTTCTGTTTGTCTTTAGAGAAAAAAGATACAAGTGAAATTGCTCTAAATTCTCCTATAGAATTTTGACAACGCCATGACCAAAATATGAGGTGTTTGTGCACTTTCTGGCTCTTCTCTGTATTCGTATATAAGGATCTGGATTTAGAAAACTGCTTTTATTTGAAGTTCTAATGACTCTGCCCAGGACTTTTTCTTTCAATCTCATTTTATACAAACCCTACTCAAACTGGCCACCACTTGCCTTTTCTTTCTTTTCAGTAGAAAGACATGGATTGGGTCCCTAGAAAATAGCAGCAGGGAGAGGGCTATCTATCTATCAAACTAACTAACTTAGGTGAGGTCTCATGCTCACCCAGGCTGGAGTGCAGTGGCATGATCTTGGCTCACTGCAATCTCCACATCCCGGGCTCAAGTGATCCTCCTACCTCAGCCTTCTGAGTAGATGGGACTACAGGTGCATGCCACCACAGCCAGCTAATTTTTGCTTTTTTGTTTGTTTGTTTGTTTGTTTTTTGTTTTTGAGATGGAGTTTCGCTCTTGTTACCCAGGCTGGAGTGCAATGGCGCGATCTCGGCTCACCGCAACCTCCACCTCCTGGGTTCAGGCAATTCTCCTGCCTCAGCCTCCTGAGTAGCTGGGATTACAGGCACGCGCCACCATGCCCAGCTAATATTTTGTATTTTCAGTAGAGACGGGGTTTCACCATGTTGACTAGGATGGTCTTGATCTCTTGACCTTGACCTCCCAAAGTGCTGGGATTACAGGCTTGAGCCACTGCACCCGGTCCAATTTTTGTATTTTTATTAGAGGTGGGGTTACACTGTTCTGCCCAGGCTGGTCTCAAACTCCTGAGCTTAAGCAATCTGCTGGCTTCAGACTCTCAAAGTGCTAAGATTACAAGCATGAGCCACAGTGCCCAGCCTGAGAGAAGTTATGAACATAGAGTGGGCTTTGTAGTTAGCCCTGGTCCCAGTTTTGATTGCACACTCATCAGCTGGCTGGGAGCAAGTCCTTAAGCTAGCCTAGTTTTTCCGATCTGTAAAATGGAAATAACAATGACACTTACCTTGCAGGTTCAAGAGGATTAAATGATAAAACATATAAGGTACATAGCAAAATACCTGGCCCACATTGCCTGAGTCAGTGCCTAAAACCCAGTGTGAATGATGTGATTTATTAATTTCTTTATGTGTATGTTATTTCCAATAATATCAATAGTGCTTTAAGATAAAATTTATTTCAGCCACTTCACAGAAGCAGAAAAGGAGCATGAACGATGTTTACGTTTCCCAGGATCACATTTTATATGATGGAGATAAGACTCAAATTCATGATTGCACTAAATTTTGCTCTGCTCAATCCCGAATTATTACCTTTTTAAAAACAGGGTAGCAGCAGCCATGGTAACCTTCCGCGCTGTTCAGTCTCAGCTTTCCCCTCTGGCTGTTTCCTGTGGCATGTGCCCTGCTCATTACACCCTTGGCAGGGCCCAGGCTGGTTTCCCTGGGACCCAAGCAGCAGAGGAAACATTCGGAATGCACCACAGCCAGACTCCTACTTATCTTCTGAATGAGTAAAGAATTTAAGGCTGTAGGGAAGAGGCGACTTACCAATCAAAC
This sequence comes from Callithrix jacchus, assembly GCF_049354715.1. Lineage (NCBI taxonomy): Eukaryota > Metazoa > Chordata > Mammalia > Primates > Cebidae > Callithrix > Callithrix jacchus. The sequence goes on along the minus strand of NC_133516.1, from coordinate 18,633,800 downwards.
CTCCTGTCTACAAGTCAAAGAACAATGGTGAGATAATCTATGACAGCAAGGAAAAGGCTCCCTAATACCCTAAATCCCAGAGAAGCCCCTGGAGGGTTTCAAATTTGAATCATTTTGGCTTAGAAGGAAGTTAGTTTCAAATGAACCTTTGGAAAGTTGAGATTCATTGTCAATAAATCTTCCCTGCAGTTTCTGTCTGATGTTTCACATTCAGTTAAAACCTTTAATTCCCCGAGGGAAGCTACTAAAACAACAAGAGGCCCACTAGAAGCTTAGTTACTAACCCACCAAAGCAGCTCCAGAACCAGAAAACCCTCAAGGGCTAATTCAGCAGGACCCAGACTCCGCCACAAGCGTCCAGGGTGAGTTTTAGGAGTTCTTTGGCCAACTCAATACTAGTAGGGATGCCTCAGATAATGCCTTAGACTCCCTAAGATAATGCGGTTTACCCTCCGGAATTTCAAACTTGCGGAAAAGTTACACATTTAATTAATTTATTAAGGGTAAGTTGTGTATGTGGTGTTCATCTACATGGAAAAAAAAAAAAGAAAAAGAAAGAAAAGATTAGAAGCAAAGAGAAATCCTTCAGATTTGAAGACTATATTCAACTAATTGTACTGAACATGACGTGAAAACGTGTGCCAGATATTATCACCTCTGCTTCAAAGAATAGGAAAGTACAGTGACAATGAGTAATCCATCCCAGGTCACTTATCTAGTAAATAATAGAAAAGAAATGGAGCTCTGTATTAGAAAAATTTAACTCTAGGCCTCTTTGCCCTGGACCATGTGAATTTTTGAAAATTTTCCCCCCATTTTCTGTTGGAGAAAATATGATCCAAATAGTTACCTTTTTGTATTCCTCCTACAGGTCCCACTCAACTTAAAAATTATGTGTGTGTGTGTGTGTGTGTGTGTGTGTGTGTGTGTATCTCCTCACATGACTGCAAATCAGTTCTCATACACCCTTATCTCTAGCTTCCTGAAAGGTGGCTTCCAACATTCAGTTGGACTTTGTCTCGATTTCTTCTCTATGGTTGGATGCCTCACTTACATTACTATTGTAACCCCTTCTCTGGAAGACTCACTCCTTCATTTGTTTTGATACTTTGAAAATATGCAGAAGTCGATTTTCACAGCTTTCACATCTTCACAGAGATAGACTAATTCTTAATTCCCTTTCATTAGAGATAACCCTTGAGGAGAAAGTACTGGAGTTGTATTAGTCCCTTCTTACACTGCTAACAAAGTCATATCTGATACCACGTTATTTATAAAGAAAAAGAGGTTTAATTGACTCACAGTTCCACAGGGCTGGGGAGGCCTCGAAATCATGGTGGAAGGTGAAGGAGGAGCCCTCTTCAGTTTCAAAACCTATTCTCATTTCAGAACGTTTGAAAACTAATAGTAATGATCCTTTCTGAAATTACATATCACAGATTTTCTGGTTTGGATAGGCCTTGGTAGTGCTTTTAACCAGGGTTCATTAACATGACTTCTGTGATACATTTACTTTAAAAGAGATTTGGATGATATTAATATGATCCATACCTTTTTATGTTTCTAGCATGGTATGTTGTGATTATTACCATCCCATCCCAAACATATTCCTAAAATATCCCTGGGATATTCGGAGGATGTAAAAGAACTCATTATCTTAACTTCAGAAGTGGGGAAGTCTGTGCTACTAGATAATCCTCTTTCCAGTTCTCTATGTACCAACTGTTCACTAGAGCACATTGGAATTAAGATCAAAATGGAAAGTTTACCCTGACCACATCAAGGGACATAAAGACATGTTACTGTGTTATAGCTACCCAGCAGTAATTCCCATTAATCTGTGATCCTGAATGGTGATGCCACATTCTAGCCATGATACCCATCTACCGACCTACCTCACATTAGAGTTCCAGCATTTGCAACTAGGAAATTACCATGTACTTTATTACCCTTCTTCATGTGGGGCTTCCATTTATCGTATGTAATTTTGGGATAATAATTAGTACTTGAATAGTAGTGTTATAGTGAGAAACAAATGAGACGGAGTACACGGAAGCACCAAACACTGTGCCCGACCTAGAGTAAGGTATTCAGTAAGTGTTTGTGGAAACTGAATCTGTGAATGATGGCACCATTTATTCATAATGCTTATATTACTTAAGATGGAGCTGTATCAGGAAATCATCCTGCTAGCTTTTCCTCTCATCATAGTGCTGCCCTACAGCTGCTGTTTAACAACCTCAATTGGATAAATCAAACGGATCATCTTTAGGAGCCTCTGGGAAGGCATTTAACCTCAAGTTATTGCACAACCTGTTCATCCACCTTTTATCAAAGCTCACTCCAGACACTTCAAATGTCCATGCAGATTAAGCCAGGAAGACTTCTTAAAGGCACAGGGGGATTTATTCACTCAGCACTGCAGTCAGACCAAACAGCGTCAGCGCACATGACTCTTTTGTTTCTAAAACACGATACTGCCAAACCTGAGATAGATTAAAATACGTTTCCTTAGTAGGTAAAATCCATGTTGGTAAATATTTATATGAAGGCAGCAAACCACCTTGCCGTGTATGTACCTATGCAACAATCCTGCATGATCTGCACATGTACCCCAGAACCAAAAGTACAAATAAAAAGACAATTCTGAAACTACTATACAGGTACACTGGGATTAAACAATGAAGTAAATGAATGATAAATGTATGAGAGCCAGGTTTTTCATTTTAGAGTGGGAGGATACAGATAAACAAGTCTGAATGATCCGTGTGGTTGAATAAAAGTTGGAGAAATCAGTATAGGTACAGATAGCTACATAAACAAATATTTATAGATACGTACATATACATGCGTCAGTGTATACCCATCTATTTCCTTGCTTTGTACACTGAGACAGCCTAGAAGCAACAACACCCCAGCAGTAATGAGAAAACCCAATGTCCAGCTCTTTGCTTCTAATACTATTCTCCAATACAAGAAACTGGAGATCCTCAGATAAGTAGCTGCTTCTATGACTGAAGCAAGACATACACAAGATGAGCCTAAAACATCTCACAGCACCACAAATTAAAGGAAAGTAAAAAAATTAAAAAGAAAAAAAAATGCTCAAAATAATATGAGCATGTCAAGGTATACAAGAACTAACTGAAAGAGTTTTCAATGACCAAAATGGGAGCAATGGAGGAAGGACATAAATAAAGTAGTATTCAATCATATTCCAAAGTGTAGAATAACTATCCATGAGTTTATAATGATATAAATCAATGTTCAGATACATAAACAAAAGTGAGAAAAAAGATGTATCCCAAGCAGAAAAATTCCAAATAATTTATGTAGATATTCCACCCTTGAGAAGACAGAAAGTAACTCTCCACTCTTAAAGAATAGGCTGTAAACAGTGAGCTCCTTTCAAAGAGTATGGCTCAGAAAAAGGCAAAAAAGAAAAAAAAAAAAGTAACTTCCAAGTGAAAAAACCCGGCAAATATCATTCAGTCAGGTGATCAGTATTAACATCAATAGTGAAAATTCACGTTGCTAGTATGTACCCTTTTTTTTTTTTTTTTTTTTTTTTTTTTTGAGACGGAGTTTCGTTCTTGTTACCCAGGCTGGAGTGCAATGGCGCGATCTCGGCTCACTACAATCTCCGCCTCCTGGGTTCAAGCAATTCTCCTGCCTCAGCCTCCTGAGTAGCTGGGATTACAGGCACGCACCACCATGCCCAGCTAATTTTTTGTATTTTTTAGTAGAGACGGGGTTTCACCATTTTGACCAGGATGGTCTCGATCTCTTGACTTCGTGATCCACCCGCCTCGGCCTTCCAAAGTGCTGGAATTACAGGCGTGAGCCACCGCGCCCGGCCCTTAGTATGTACCCTTAATATAATGTGCTGAAAATGGCAGCTTACCTGTATGATATTCCTCTTCAAAGAACATAACCTCAGGTTTATCATTAAAAAATGCAAATTCTAATTGAGGAACATTCTGTTAAATTTCTGAGCAGCATACCTTAAGACAGCCAAGGTTACCAAAAGCAAGAAAAGTGTGAGAAAATATCACAGCCAAGCGGAGCCTAAGGCAATATGATGCCTAGATATAGCATGGTTTTCTGAATAAGGATATAGCATGGTTTTCTGAATAAGACCTTGAAACAGTAAAAGATATTTAAGTGAAACTAAGAAAACTTGAATAAAGCATGAACTTTAGTTAAAAATAATGTATCAGTATTAGTTCATTCATTATGGCAAATAAACCATAATAACGTATGATGTTAGTGATGGGAAAAGCTGAGTGTGGGAAACTCCTATCTTTCCAATGTTCTGTAAATTTCATACTGTTCTACAATTAAAAGTTTATCAAAGAAAAAACTATATTCAAAGAAAGGAAGAATATATGATTGGGTTGATCTTAGTCCAATTTCTTTTCCTCTCTTCAATGTTCTGGAAGAAATAAGACCAGTGTACTTTATCATAGTCCCTGACACCTGAGCCTCACCTTTCTTAAACCTCATACAGTTTAGATAATTTTATGTACATATTTTGAATGCATAAAACAATATAGCCACATAATAAAAAAGAAAAACACTAAAATGGTGTTGAGGTGTCAGAAACTGTTTCAAATCATCTTCATCTATTCACTTACTGAACCTCCACAACAACCCTGTGAGGTAGGTATATATTATCTTTATTAAAATCACCCACATTTTATAAGTGAGAACACCAGGTACAGTGAGTTAATCTGCCCAAATTTCACATCTAATGATCAGAGAGCCAGCATTTATCCTAAGTCCAGATTGTTTTATTTACCACTACCTGTACTCCTTTCCATGTGACTATGGCCTTACCTATTCAAACAGGCAAAATGTAAAGGCCTAATTTCTACCATAAATGTTCCTACCTTGTAGAGTAGGACAAACTCAGAATCACTGTTCCCATCCAAATTTAATTCAGTAACTCAATTTCTAGTGTACAGAGCACTCTATGTTTTGTTGAATAATTTGTTGGTTACTAGTGCAAAAGCCTATTTGGATTTAGCTGTTACCATTCCACAAATAAAGATTATGCTTCAAGTATTTTACTCAGCTTAATTCACACAGAAAAACTGTCACACTTTGCTTCCTCTCCTTTGGTTTTAATTAACGTATATTTGGGAGAAAGCATTTCCTTGGGTGTCTTTTCCTCAATCTGAAATCATTCTGTAGAATACTAACATAGGGAAGAGTAGATACCCTTTAATGGATTAGTGCAAGTAATTGGAAGCATTTCTTTGAATTCTAAAATGTATATACTTTATAAATCACTTCGTTTTCATTAATCACCTTTCCTTAAATTATATTAAGATATGAAATTCTGGAGTCAGAGGAACAGTCATCCTATCTATTCCTACTACTTTATCAATAAAGCCACACAGTGAGTAGATGCTTGAGATAAGATACAAGCCAAAGGTTGTAAGTAACAAGTACCTGTAACAGTTATTCTTCTGAAAACATTGATTTTTATTTGAGGGGTGCTGGCAGAAAAGGTTCAGATATGTCCTTCCTAAAGAGTCTCACAATGCTCATGCATTTACAGGATATGATTCTCTTGTAGGGATATTGAGACCATATTAACTAGATTCTAATACACTTGATACTGCCTGGCTCCACGTGATTTAATCCATGCTAGACTTGCCTGAAGGAGATAGAAAAGACGAGTTTTGAGTGGGAGTTCAGTAAACAGATTGGCCACTCGTAGCTGTGAGCGGCTTCTGGCAGCTCATTGCTCCCGACATCTCAGTATCTTCACTTCTCACAGCTCTGGCTTGTTTCTGAATCAATGATTCTGTGATGACCATACGGTTTCCCCCTACTGCTCAATTGTTAATACAGTATGTTTTTTCTCTCCCAAGATCAAAAATAAAATGTATTTATATATGATTTTTATACATATATTATGACTTTAAATAATGTAGAATTTAATTTCATTTGTGGAATGAGGAAAGGCTATATATTTTCACTGCGATTACTGCCTATTGTTAGCCTATCAATTGTAAGTTATGTCACATTCCTTTTGGAATGAGGTGTAACACACAGTAAATAAAAATGGGAAGGATGGAAAGGGGAAGAGAGGAAGAAGAAAAAAGGAAAGGAGACAAGATGAAAATAAAAAGACAGGCAAAGGAAATAAAGAAGAGATGAAAAGAAGAAAGAATATAGAACAGAGGGAAAGAGGAGAATATAAAAACAAAAGAAAAAAGAAGGAAAACAGAGGCATATAGTCTCACGCAAAATCTAAAGCTGTTTCAAAAGTATTTTGAATTTGTTCAAGTGAATGTCAAGTCAATATGGAAACAACTTTTATTTGTTTATTTATTTTTAAATTTTTTTTGAGAGTGAGTCCCACTCTGTCACCCAGGCTAAAGTGCAGTGGCATGATCTCAGCTCACTGCAACATCCGCCTCCTGGGTTCAAGGGATTCTCATGCCTCAGCCTCCCAAGTAGCTGGAATTACAGGCACCTGCCATCACCCCCGGCAAATTTTTGTATTTTTAGCAGAGATGGGGTTTCACCATGTTGCCCAGGCTGGTTTCAAACTCCTGACCTCAAGTGATCTGCCCACCTCAGCCTCCCAAAGTGCTAGGATTACAGGAGTGAGCCACCATCCCCAGCCAGAACAAGTTTTAAAAAGAGAAAACTGGTATGTAGAGTTAAACTCAGGTAAGTTTGTTACATATTCAGTCACATCAGTGTTACCTCACAGTTGCTGTTTATCAATAAAGTAACAGAGAATGCTAGAAATAACATTATTAAGGTAAGATTATAGGTGCTTCCAAAAATGACAATCCATAGCAATAAAAGAAAGACATTGAAGTGTGTCAGAAAGAAATGATGAAGAAACCTATGTTTAAGTCCTGACATTAGCAAGCCTAATCTTGAAGAACACCCTTGCTGAAACATGATCCACTGGGGCAAGATGATCTATTTGAATGGTTCTAGGTATGATATTCTATGTTTCTATTAGTCACTTAATTTTTTAAAAATTGGCCAATTCCTATGGTAAATAACAACAGAAACCCAAAGGACAACAACAGGAGAACAGGAGAGAATGGTCTTTAGAAGGAAACATCTAGTGCTGTAGATACCAGAGGACGGTAATATGGACTTAGCTAGGCTGAGAAGCATGCTTTCTTTCTACAGATAGTAATCCTGAAGGTTAAACAGGAAAACTGATTATTTAAAGCAGTGTTTCTTAACCTGAGGCAATTATGGCCCCTCGAAAACATTTGAAAATATCTTGAGACATATGTGGCTGACACAGCTAGAGAAGCAGAAGTGTCATTTTGGCATCTAATGGAAAGTGCCAGAGATGCTCCTGTACATCTTACCAATGCATATGGCAGCTTCCCACCACAAAAAAATTGTTCCGTTCAAAATGTCAGTTGCCTAGGTTGAGAAATCCTGACTTGCCACACACAATCACTTACCTTTCTTTAATTTCTTTTCTTTTTTCCTTTTTTTTTTTTTTGAGATGGAGTCTCACTCTGTTAACCAGGCTGGAGTGCAGTGGCATGATCTCGGCTCACTGCAACCTCCACCTCCAGGTTGAAGAGATTCTCCTGCATCAGCCTCCCGAGTGTCTGGGATTACAGGCGTGCAAAACCATGCCGGGCTAAGTTTTGTATTTTTAGAAGAGACAGGGTTTCATATATTGGCCACACTGCTCTCGAACTCCTAACCTCAAGTGATCCACCGCCTCAGCCTTGCAAAATGCTGGGATTACAAGCATGGGCCACTGCACCCAGCTACAATCATTTACCTTTCTATATCTCTGGCAGTAGTGAAGAAGGTTATATTGTTAAATACTGTGAGTAATTTAAATCACTCTATATTATGCTTGTTTTGGTGTAGTAGTTCCTGAGAGTGACAATTCCAGTTAACTTTCCATTATTTAACACATTGGGTTCAAGCATTCAGTCAAGCAAGCATCTTCAAGACAAACTCCAAACATGTGGATATATGTTCCAAGTCTATTTGTAAAGGCAAAGGTCACAAAGAAGAATGTAATGTGTCTCTAAAATAATCCAGTAATGATCAGAAATTGCATTAATAGGAGAATTCTATAAAAATGAATAATACCCATACTGAATTAGGAACAAAACAGGTAAGCATGTCAATAACAGGCCCAAATCATCATTCCTCATTTCCGCTTATTCTACTGGCGTTTGGGTTTTCCTTATTGAGGCACTCAGTTCTTAGTCTGCCAGGTATCAGCCAGGACCAATTCAAATAAATATGTCTATAGGAAGTTCTTCAAAATGTAGCTATGGGGCAATCACGGAATGAAAATGATTTCAGCAGATCCACATGAGACGTCATTGACAACCAAAGAGACCACAGAATTTTAGAGATCATAGAAAGAAAGTAGGGATTATTTGTTTTAACCACCTCGAGTTTCAGACAAAGAAATAGAGGTCCTGAGTTGCGGGGAGTACAAAGTGACTGGTTCGGTGCCAAACACAAAATTACTATCATGGCCAGGATCCTGGTCTCCTGAAGAGCCTGGACCCCATCAGCCTGAGAAGAGATGAAGCTGTGCAGATTAAATCGGTCTATGCTCTACCTACTCTATAGACTGTCTGTTGGGTTCTTCATAATGTACATGATTTTTCCCATCTAGTAGAAAGCACAATATTCCATTCTACCGAAAAGACTTACCAGGAGATTGGAAGTCTAAAAGAAAAGGCCATTTTCCCAAGGTCACAAAACGAGCAGTGGCTGAGTATGAGTTTAAACCCATGTCATCTTATTCAACATCCAAAAATTAATTGTTTGGGACATTCAGTGTGGCAGGAGGAGGGGTAGAAGGAGGGAGGTAGAGGTAGAAGGAGGGAGGCAAAGATATCCACCACCTTGGAGGTTACAAACCCAAGGACTTTCCCTGCTAAAACAATAAAGACACAATATATAAAAGTTCAGAAATCTGCCTCATTGTCCTCAATATTCACCCTCCTCTCCTGCCATGATGTGTCCTATAAAGTGACTGATGATATTTCAAGTGGACCATTCAGTATAAACACTACTTTAGTAAAGAGATGAACTGCTGGAAAGAGGTTCCCAACAATCCAAGACAGAAATATGCTTAAGGCCCTGTGTATGGCCTTAAGACATTTAAAAATATACATTATAACTGCCACAGTAAGCAGTAATCTAGGACATAGACCAGTGTTACCTACCCTTATTTTGAGTCATAACCCTGTTGAATATCTAATACAATTTATATACTCAGAGACATGAACACACTTGCACAAAATTTTGGCACACTCTCAATACACACAATTCATGAAAACCACAGAAGCTCATCAATGGACCCCAAATTCTTAAGGTGAAAAATTTTTCTTGTAGAACAAGTTCTGAAACTAAGTATGTATATTGCTTTATACATGTTAAATAAACCTCAGGGTCTCAGTTTCTCCACCTATAAGAAGGTAGATTTGGGCCAGGCACAGTGGCTCATACCTGTAATCCCAGCACTTTGAGAGGCCAACGTGGGCAAATCACCAGAAGTCAGGAATTTGAGACCAGCTTGGCCAACATGGCAAAATCCTATCTCTACTAAAAATATAAAAATTAGCCAGGTGGTATAGCGCATGCCTTAATCCCAGCTACTTGGGAAGCTGAGGCAGGAGAATAGCTTGAAACTGGGAAGCAGAGGTTGCAGTGAGCCAGATCATGCCACTGAACTTCAGCCTGGGTGACAGAGCAAGACTCCGTCCTCCATCTACAAAAAAAAAGTACATTTGAATGCTAGTCACTCTGTCATTCTATGTTGTTGATGAAATTAGAAGGGTATAGTGGAAGATAATTCCAGGAGTCACAAAATCCCATCTGTCACTGCTTGGTGTTGTGATTCAAGGCATTTACTTCGCCTCTCTGGGACTTAGTCTCTGCCATTGTAAAGTGGGGAATGAATACAAGATGACCTGTAAATCATCTTTTGGCTCTAGTGTTTTGAGATTCTTAATTCAGGAAAGAATAAGGTGGTGCAGGAAATAGCTTTAACTCCCTAATAAGCATGTGGAGATAGATTCACCTGCTATAAACAAAAATCCTGCCAGGACCTCTGGAGCGACCATTTACATAAAACAACACACTTGCTCTTGGCTAGGTCATAAAGTGTGACTGGTGAAGCAGGATACTGTAACAGTGGATATCAGGATTTTTTATCAGCTCCCTTACCAATCTTTGTGGCCATAAACCCCTGCAGCATTGACCCTTATCAGTAGCCACATCTTTACTAGCAAAAGGGTACAGTGATAAGAACTCAAGTGGATTTTGAGCGAGGATAGGTCAGGAAGTAGCCTCAGAGCCAGAATAGATGAAACAGCTGTTTCTAGGACACAGAGGTACTGTAGTCAATATGCTCAGAGTCAGAAGTGTGTGTAAACGGCTCTTAAGGAACCAACTGTCTGTTTATAATCAAGGAGGCTTCCCCAGGCACTAAAGATGGGGATAAATCTTTCTTATTTTCGGAAGGATTGTATCCTGTACTCACAATTACTGCTAACATTTCTGAATATATAAAACCTAGAAAGGTAGCGACTTTGGTTAAATTTTGTTTCACTTGGACATCTAAGTTATTCATTTCTAAAATGGAAGAAGACAATGTTATCTCTAAGGCATTTTATAATTTGAAGAGTTTAATTTTAGCATATTTTCCTCAAAACTAAAATATTTCTTTATACTCAATCCCCCCCAATCCCAAAATCCTTTGAAAGAGCCAAGTGTTAAATCTTATTTCTGGACTTTTTAATATAACCATTGTTTTACTTCTCTTCTAATAGAATTACAAAGTTATAATAGATGAGGCAAGTCGCTAGCTGTTGTTTTTTTTTTTTTTTTCTTCTTCTCAGATCACATTACTTTGAGAGCTTCTTTGAAATGAAAGGGAAATAAAGGACCATAGCACAGTCTAGTCTTGACAGATGTCTTTCCAAAGGATCTCCAACTGTTTGCTTCACAGTTTCTAGGTACATTTATTTAACAGGTATTATCTGACACCTGCTACATTTCAGAGCACTGTAAATAATACATTATATCTTCTCTCAAGATGCTTTGGTAGAGGAGAAGACAGTGGGGGTAACGATACAATACTCACGGTTCTCTACCATCGTATTTTAGAATTAGAAGTCGCTTTAAAGGGCATGTTGTCCAATCACCCATTTGAAGCTTGATATTTCCCTCTAGTGGCCCTACTGTGTGGTTGTCTTGCTATTCTTGAAGTAACCCAGATAATTGGGAGTCTCACTGCTTTCTGTAGCAGCCCCCTTCATTTTTGTTTGTAATTCTACATTCCCTTGAAATTACACAAGGAGAGTACAAGGTAGCTTCCCCTTTTACAAAGGAAGTAAGACTTCAACTGAGTCAGGGCTGTAAAGATATCAAGCTCAAGTAACAGGTGAGCATCAGAGGTGACATGATGCTGATTTTTCAACACAGACGTGGGATCATTCAGACTAGGCAAGTGCTTTTCCATTTCTTGTCTTGGTTTCCCCATCTCTAAAATGATGGGATTGGATTGCATAAAAAAAACTTCGCATTTATGTGAACACTAGCCTAGAAAATAACAAAACTATGTACTATTTCATCATCACTGAGTCAAATCAAGTGGAGCTGATTTGACCATGGACTTTGAGTGATCTGGGTACTCCAGACCCCACTGAACCTAACTGAAGACAACGGAGCTTATTTTGCCCAATTGTGTACAGATCTGTAGGCCGCTTCTCCCTTATCTAAAAGTGCTAACTTTCAATCCTTCATTCACTCAACCACCATGAACCTCCTCTTCCTAGCATTGAAAACCCTGACCCTTTCCCCCAAACCCCCAAGTAAATTTCTCAATGGATCATTTTACTGGTGGGACGCTCTCTTACCTGGCAAGTTTATAAACTTTGCTAAAGTTTATATATAAACATTATTATTTATTTATTTATTTATTCCTTTTCAATTGGGCAGAGTCTAAGTTCCTGTCTAGCTTCAGTAGTTCATGAAATTATGTTTCTGAAAAAGCCTCCATCAACAGCTACCTACCATTTAGTTTTTAAAAGCCAAGATATGAGGGTCAATGGTCCCCAAAACTGGAGCCATCCTGTGGTGCCACATCTTAGCTTAGTTTCTTTGAATGGTATTATCACCCTGCTTGTGAGAGAGCTCTGCTTCCAGCCATCCTTGTTTATGGCACTTTTTATTCACTCACTGTCTTCTATTGCCAGCTTCAGTATCACGGAGGAGAAACTGCAAAGACTAAATCTAAAATATAAGTTTTGTCTCATAAAAAGAAAAACAGTTGAAAGTTCAAGGGACAAACTCAAAACTTAGTACTCAGGATGGAGGCCTGATCCTGGACATCAAGACTATACATTCCTCTGGGCTTCCCTTTCCATCCTGGAATGACGAGTCACAGCTCTGCACCCTCTCTTCTTTACTTTCTGCTACACAATCAAAAAATGTAGAGAACTTCAAGCCAAACTCCTCTTTTTACAAGAGAAGAAACTGTGACTCAGAAATATGAAATGCAATATGCAAGACAGCAGAGCTACTTAGGGCAGGGTCGAGGCAGGAATGCAGGATTTCTAATTCCCAAAGCAAAGCTGTTCTCCTCTCACCCTTTTATCCCCTTTCTCCTTGTTCATTTGTTTCTCAGATAGTTCCCATTTCAAAAACTCATATTGTCTTGGGTTTGTTGTTTTATGAAGGAGATATATATGACCTCTGATTCAAATCCTACACCTCTTGCGTAAGATGGCTAGAAAGATACAAATGCATGATTGCTATCAAATATTGCTATTGAATTTAATATCAATATTGCTCTCAAATTTCTAATTCTATAGAAAAACAGCTATGAGAGAAAAAGCTTTCTTTTCTTATTACTGTTCTTCCTCCTTTCTCCCATTGACCACACAGGTGTTGAAGACTTCCTACAAACCAGTTTGGGAAATATACAGGCAAAACCTTTTATGCCTTCATGGAGTTCTCAGGAAACCTTATGTTATGAAAGAGGTTTAAAGCAAGTGCTACAGAAGTTGGTTCCTAAAAGCTTCATCTTGCCTGGGCCTTAGAGAACAATAGAAGCTGGGGTGAAAGAATAAATGTAGAAGTGAAAGGAGAGTAACACTGAGGATAAAAAAAGAAAAATACTGGAAGTATCCAAAAAAAAGTGAAGCAGAGGAAGAAGTAACCTGCAGTGCCAGGCAAAGGGAGAAAGATCAACCTAAGAAGAGATGAAAACCTCTCCAGTCTACTTGACTCTCTGTCTTTATTAACTCTAACCCAACCAAGCCCCTTAGCATCCTTTCCATGCCATCTCCTGCCACCACATTGCAATCTCCTCCCCTTTCTGAAGTACCTTTTGTACTGTGGTAATCTGCTCACTGATTTCTATCTTTGGTTCCATTTAGAATGATCTCATATATGTTTAGAAAAAGTCAGAATTTCCACCCCATTCTGTTTGTCTATTCTCATTTATGGTTGGTCTAGGGTCTACCATACTTTGCAGTCTTCCTTATTCTCTTTCACTATTTTCTAAATGATTCTACTCTATATTTATTTGCTTGATTATATCTATTACACAAGTAATATATAAGTATATTCTTGGCTGGGTGCAGTGGCTCATGCCTGTAATCCCAGCACTTTGAGAGGCTGAGGCGGGTGGATCACCCATGGTCAGGAGTTGGAGACCAGCCTAGCCAACCTGATGAAACCCCACCTTTACTAAAAATACAAAAATCTAGCTGGACGTGGTGGCAGGCACCTGTAATCCTACCTACTCAGGAGGCAAAGGCAGGAGAAGCACCTGAACCTGGAATATGGAGGTTGCAGTGAGCTGAGATCGTGCCACTGCACTCCAGCCTGAGCAACAAGAGCAAAACTCTGAGAAAGGAAGGAAGGAAGGAAGGAAGGAAGGAAGGAAGGAAGGAAGGAAGGAAGGAAGGAAGGAAGGAAGGAAGGAAGGAGGCAAAGATCAGTTCTATACACCTTAACAAACCTAATAGTTATCATACTTCTGCTCTAACCTACTCTCACTTAAGATTACAGGGCCATATTACCCAAAAGAAATACTTTCCTTTCATCTTTTATTCTTTAACTCAGTAATTCAACATTTATTTGGTACCTATGGTATGTAAGGTGCTTTTTTAGGTGCCAGAAATATAAAGCTGAAAGAGCTACATTCTTCAAAACCTAGATCTTCAGGTACCCGAAGCAGATAGTAGTTTCATGTACCTGAAGGTAAGGGCCTTTAGGTACATGAAACTACTCACAATTCTCAGAACACAGCCTTATTCATACTTTTATGCATACTTACATACTTACATGCAATTCTCCCATTCCGAAATTCCCTCTATTATCCTTTTTGACTTTGTGAAGTGGAGTTGATCACAGTTTGAATTCTTTAACCCTCAAAACTCTCTGTTCAGATTTCTACCACAGCATTTATAATGTGTCTGATGATTAACTATCTCTTTTCCCTATAGGATACTAGGTTTTAAAGATCTAGGTTTTGAAGAATGTAGCTTTTTCAGCTTTATATTTCTGGCACCTAGAAGAAAAGTACCTTACATACCATAGGTATGAAATAAATGTTGAATTACTGAGTTAAAGAATAAAGGATGAAAGGAAAGTATTTCTTTCGGGTAATATGGCCCTGTAATCTTAAGGTATTGCCATATTTCTACAGAAAGTTCACATCATGCAATGGGTTTCTTCTACCACTGACACCTTGTATTACAGTCATAATGATATTTTACCAACTGCTTTCCTGCAGTTGCTGAAGCTGCAGATGTCTAGGATGTAATCAAACCTTGTTAGTTTTAATCTTGAATGTAAAACCTTACTGAGTCTATTTTTCATCCTAGGTGACATGTCTGAATGCTGCAAATTTCCTTCTGGTGAGAACATTGGGCACTCTAACACTTTGAGAGCAGGTGCTGAGTTGTTGTTATTCCAGGTCATGCAAGACAGAGATTCTGTAAATTCTGAAGTAGTGAGGAGAGGGTAGGATTGGCAAGCTACCACAATGACTTCATGTTCAAGTATAAAGAGGAGACTGAGTTTCCGACAAAAGAACAGAGGATGAAATCATCTTGGCTGTGTTTGGGAACTGAAATTGTCCAACTATATGGTGGGACATTCAATATGCTAAATATGATAGGGGATGGAAATGATTTGCTAGCTGCTGAGGAAGAAATATAGCTCTTCATGTGTTAGAAATGGCATTTTTCCTGTTGCCTACTCTGTCTGCTGCTCCAGCATCTTGTATTTTAGCAACTGAGTTGTCAAAGGAAGATTTATTTCTAAAAGAAAGTGAATGAATTAAGCTTGTGTTATAAGTTATTATCAAAACATCATGTAGATGGTAGGAGCTTCACAAGAAAGCAAAGAGCAATGCATATGGCTTATTATTATTAGCTCTGCCACATACTGACATAATTGCACTGTGGATATTTTCTCATCTGTACAATGGAGATAATAATGATATTTATCTCATAGAGTTGTTGTGAAGCTTAAATGAACAGATACATATAAAATACTTAATATAGTACCTTGGACATAGTTATCTAATATACATTAGATACTATTAATCCTTTAGGTAATGTCTTTATAATTATTAAAAGTTTGAGCCATGGAATAAGATGAACCTGAGCTTGTATCTCAACTTTGCCAGGCTGAGATAGGTGCATCAACCTGACAGGCTAATTATCTGCTAATCCTGAGTTTCTTCATATGTATAATGGAAATGATAAAGGCATCAAAAGCATAAGCTTCTGTCATCATTAAATGAAAGAGCATATTAAATGAAGTCCCTATCATGATTTTTGATGGGTGTAACTGCTCATTAGTATCATTTATAAACCATTATTTGTATAATTCAGTAATGAAGCCTCCAGAGATCCAATAATGCCCTCTCTTCAAGAGTTCTAGTATACAAATAAATTTTAGGAAGTAAAATTACAGTTTGGGGACAATGAGCTAAAGGGAACCCTTGTACTATATAGAAAAGGCCACTGGATCAGAGAGGCAGGAGTGATGCCTCTATTACCTTTCAGTAGAAATGTTCAGTGCAGAATAATGGTGAAAGACCTTCTAGATTAAAGAAATTATCTAAAAGTCATATTTCCTTGGGTTTTTTTTTGCTATTATAAATAATGCCTCAATAAACAGTCTCGTGAAAACCATATATGTGTTTTATCTTTTTCTTACAAACAAGTCCCAGAAATGAAAATGCTAGATCAAATGATCAGCATTCTTGAGGCTTTTGCAAAGTATCATTGTACTTTTCTCCAGGATAAGGTAACACTTCTAAGGTAGTAGTGTACGAAAGGTATCCACCCTCCCCAGCTAGAAATTTCTCAACATTAAGTAGTAATTTTTAAAAAGAAAATAAAGTTAGTGATTTATTCCACATAAAATGGAAGTTTATTATTAATTTACCACACTCTGATTTCTGGCAAAGTTGATAATTTTTCATACATGCTTTGGTCATTTGTGGTCTTTCTTTGGGAAATTATTAATGCTCTTTATTAATTTTCATTTGAGGTCTTCTGTGTTGCACTGATACATGAATATAGATATTAAGAATGTCATCACTCTGCCATGTATTAGAATATTTTTCCTAGTTTGCTTTTTAAATTTATATATAGTAGTAGTATTTCAATACAAAAGTAATTAAACTTTTACTTAGTGAAATCCAGTGGTCTATCTTTGCTTTTATATTTAGCAAGTACTTCAAATTAGGGTAAATGTAAAATTAAAGGGGTTAGTTTTTATTTAGTTTGGTTTTGGTGCTTAACTGTTAGACCTTTTGTATTTTCTCACTGGCATGGACACCACTCATCTCTCCTTAGCACTCTCATGTGTAACAGCACATAGCAGAATTTACTCCTTGGATTTCTATTCTGTTTGATTGATTTGTCTATTTTTGTACTCTTATTGCCATACAGTTCTATTATCATGATACTGTAATATGTTCCATTATCTAGTAATGGAAATATGGCTTTCATTAAATTTTATTTTTATGTTTTGGACTTTTACTCCTCTAAGTCTTTTGTCAAATTCTAACAGCAAAATGAAAGTCATTAGAATTGCTATTAGAATTTCATTGCATTTATGACTTTTATAAGAAAGAGCTAATATCCATATGTTGTCTAGTATTTCAATCCAGAAATTGCTTTTTCTCCACTTATTCAAGTGTTCACATACATTTATCAGTGAAGTTTTGA
Source organism: Callithrix jacchus (assembly GCF_049354715.1). NCBI lineage: Eukaryota > Metazoa > Chordata > Mammalia > Primates > Cebidae > Callithrix > Callithrix jacchus. The sequence goes on along the minus strand of NC_133516.1, from coordinate 18,616,554 downwards.
GGTTTTCCTCATATATATCTGGCACTTTTTTTGTTAACTTATCTTTGAGTATTTTATGTTCTTGCAATTGTTTGAAATAATATATTTTCCCATTAAAAATTGACGTGATTTTGTTAATATAATGGAAAGCTATCAATTTTTAAATATTATTTTTAACCTACCTAATAACAAATTTAAAAATTTATTCTAATGGAGTGACATCAGCAAAATAGTGAAATAGGAGATTCCAGCTCTCGTTCCCTTACAATTTGAGTGACTATTCATTTATGAAAATATATTAACAGGAGATGAGAAATCAAGGTAAAAGATTACAGAAGCACAAAAATAAGAAAAGATACATTTAGGAGAACTGGAAGGACATTTTTACAATTACCCATGTCACCCTTTCCTCAAGCCTAAGCAGTGCTGCATGGAAAGTCTGTGTGCTGGAATAAAAGTGAAGTAAGCACCTGACTTCACTGTGAACCCAAACACCAGGCCTTCTCCAGTATACCCTGGCACAAGACCAGCTAGCCCCTGCAGACCCTGACTCCAGGCTCGTCTCTGTTGTTACTGACTCCAAACTTGCTTTGACATCAGCCTGGCTAACAAACTCAGGCTCAAGAACCACCCCAGCTTTAGACATGGACCCCTTGGACCTAGGCTTCAGAATTGCCCTGACAGACACAGTCTCTAGGTCCATGTCAGTATACCTAGTCATCAGGCTCACTCCAGTGGACCCTGACTTCATGCCAGGCATCAGTGGACCAGGATACATGCCTGTCTTTGTGGACCTACACTCCAGGTCTCTCCTTGTGAATCCAAACACTAGGCAGGACCCTGTGGATCTGGAAACCGGGACCCACCCACCTATGACAAAGGCACTGGGCTAGCCTCCCTGAAAACTCCAGCAACAAGCCTAACCAGTTAGCTCACTCAGAGACTCAGGGTGGGCTGACTGATGAAGGACTTTCTCTACCAAAGACAGTCTGTAAGAATTGGCAGAAGTGACTGCTTTGTCAAATGCACAGATGACAGGTAACAAGCTTACAAACAATCAGAGAATCTTGACATCAACAAAGAAACAAAATACCAGTTACTTGCTCCCCCAAAATAAAGATTTCTAATTCCCCTGACAAAGAAGTCAGAATATCATCTTACAGAAACTTAATGAACTACAAGAAAAAGCAGACAACTAAATTATGTAAAGCGACTAATACATGAACAAAATAAAAAATTCAATAAGTAGATTTAAATAAGTAATAAAGAACCAAATAAAAATTCTGGAACAAAAGAACACAATGACTGAACTAAAAAATTCCATAGAGTGTCAAAAGTACACATGATCAAGCGGAAGAAATAATTAATTATCTTGAAGACAGTTTATTTGAAATTGCCCTGTTGGAGAAAAAAATAAATAAATAAAAAAACAAGAAAAAGGAAAACAGTACAGAAAGCCCATGAGATTTATGGAACACAATAGAGTAAAACCAATATTAGCTAGATTAAGGAAAAAAGAGATGTCAAAAAATATAAATGAAAGAAAATACATTGCAATTGATACCATAAAAATTGATATCACAAAAATACAAAGGATCATAAGAGACCAGTATGAATAATTATGTGGATAATTATTGATAGCCTAGAAGAAATAGATAAATTTCTAGAAACATACAATTAGCTAACACTGAATTATAAAAATACAGAAAATCCAAATGGGACAGTATTGAGAAAAGAGATTGAATTGGTAATCAAAAACCTTCCAACAAAGAAAATCCCAGGACTTAAAGGCTTCAACATTGAATTCTATCAGATATTTCAAAAATAATTAACACCAAGGCTTTTCGAACTCTTCCAAAAAATTGAAAAAAAGAGACTACTATCAAACTCATTTCAGGTGACCAGCATTTCCCTGATACTAAATCTAGACAAAGCTGCTAAAAAAAGAAATGAATAACAGGTCATTATCCCTGGTGAACACAGATGTAAAAATTCTCAACAAAATACAAGCAAACCAAATTCATCAACACATTAAAAGCATCATACACCATGATCAAATGGGATTTATTACAGGAGTTACAAGGATTATTTAACACATGCAAATCAATAAATGCGACATATCACATTAACAAAATGAAAGCTAAAATCTTATTTCATCTCCATAGATGCAGAAAAGCATTTGACAATATATAACATCTGTTTTATATAAAATAAAACAAATAAGATAAAAACTCTCAACAAATTAGAAATAAAAGGAATGTAGCTCAACACTGTATAGGCCATATGTAACATGTCCACAGATGACATCATACTCAACGATGAAAAACAACAATCTTTTCCTTAAAAATCAGAAACAAGACAAGGATGCCCATTCTTACCAGTTCTATCCAATACAGTACTAGAAGTCCTAGCCACAGTAATTAGCTAAGAAAAAGAAATTGGCATAAAAATCAGAAAAGAAGAGGTAAAACTATGTCTGTTTGCAGATAATATTATCTGTATATAGAAAACACTTAAGACTATCAAAAATGTGGTAGAACTTTTTTTTAACACAAAGATATACATAGAACAAATTATACAAAGTTGCAGGATATAAAATAAACATAAAACGTCAGTAGCACATCTATACTGATTTTTATGCTATCAAAAAAATACATAAAAAAGAAATTTAAAAATCTTATTTAAAACAGTATAAAAATAAATACTTAGGAACATATTTGACCAAGGAGGCTGAATATCTATACACTGAAACTGCAAAACATTGTTGAAAGTAATATAAGAAGACACATATAAATGAAAATATATCTATCTCATGCTCATGAATTGCAAGAATATTTAAATATTCAAACACCCAAGAGATATCTACAGATTTAATGCAATCCCTACCAGAATTCCAATGGCAATTTTCAGTGACCAAGAGAAAAACAACACTAAAATCCATATGAAACCACAAAAGAGCCCAAATAGCTGAAGTAATTTTGAGGAAGGAAAACAAAGCTAAAGACATTACATATCTGGTTTCAAAATATACTACAAGACCAAACTAATTAAAACAGTATCATACTGTCAAAAAACTAACACATATATCAAGTGGAACAGAATAGAGAGCTCAGAAATAAATCTATGCATTTGTGGTTAACTGCTTTTCCACAAAGTGCCATGAACACACAATAGGGAACAGATAGACTCTTGAATAAATGTTGAAAAAGTTGGATATCCACATCAAGAAGAAATAAAACTGAATACATATTTTATGATAAATATAAATATCAATCAAATACTTTACATAAAGCCTGGAGCTGTAAAACTGCTGAAATAAAACATAGGAGAAAGTCTTCTTGATATTGGTCTGGGAAATGATTTTTTTGAATATGACACCAAAAGCACAGGTAACAAAAGCCAAAGTAGACAAATAAAATTGTATCAAACACTTTTGCACAGTAAAAAACACAATCAACAAAATGAAGTGGTGACCTAGGAAATGGGTGAAAATATTTGCAAATCAGACATCTGATACAGGGTTAATATTCTAAATATATAAGAAGTTCAAACAGCTCACTTGCAAGAAAACAAATAATCTAATTCAAAAATGAGCAAAGAACCTGAAAAGACATTTCCCAAAAACAGTCTTACAAATGGTGACTAGGTATATGAAAAAATGGTAAACATAACTAATCATCAAGAAAATGCAAAACAAAACCATTGTAAGATATCACCTCACAGCTGATAGAATATCTATTATCAAAATACAAAAGAATAGCAAGTGTTGGTGAGATGTGGAGAAAAGCAAACCTAGTGTTGGTGGGATTGTAAATTGGTACAACCATTATGAAAACCAGTATAAAAGTTTCTCAGAAAATTAAAAATAAAACTACCTCATGATCCACTAACCTCATTTCTCAATATATATACACAATAAATGAAATCAGTAAATTGAAGAGATATCTGCACCCCCATGTTCACTGCAGCATAATCACAATAGCTAAAATATGGAATCAACCTGTGTTCATCAAAAAATAAATTAATTAAGGAACAACTCCTAGATTTGAAAGTAACTTCAGTAAATTTGGGCTCTTTGCTCATTTTAAAATCTGGATACAAAACTGATTTACAATAATAAGTAGGATTTGTAGACACCAATAACAACCAAACTAAGAAACAAATCAAGAAGTCAACCTTATTTACAATAGCTAAAAAAAGAAATAATATTAATGATTACATTTAACCAAGGAGGTGAAAATTCTCTACAAAGAAAACTATAAAATATCGATAAATGATATTTTGGATGACACAAACACATGGAAAAACATTACATGTTAATGGATTAGAGGAGAATCAATATCTTTGATATGACCATATTGCCCAAAGCAATCTACAGATTCAATGCAATTTCTATATAAATACCATTTTTCACAGAATTAGAAAAAAACAATCCCCAAATTTATGTGAAACAACAACAAAAAAAGAGCCTATATAGCCAAAGCAATCCTTAGCAAAATAGCAAAGCTGGAGATATCATGTTACTTTACTTAAAATTATACTAGAATGTTTCAGTAAACAAAACAGCATGGTACTGGTATAAAAACAGAAGCATAGATCAATATAACAGAATAGAGAATGCAGAAATAAAGCCACCAACTTATCATCTATATGTAGCCACCATCTACAACCAACTTATCTTCAACAAAGTCAACAACAAACATACACCAGGGTAAGGGCACGCTATTCAATAAATGGTGCCGAGAAATTCTATAGCCATATGCAGAGGAATGAGAACTGCTTCTCCATCTCTACTATATACAAAAGTTAACTCAAGATGGATTAAATGCTTAAATGCAAAACCTTAAACTGTAGAAATACTAGAAGAAAATCTAGAAAGGAACACTTTGGACAATAGCCTTGACAAGTAATTCATGACTAAGGCCTTAAAAGCAAATACAAAAACAAACAAACAAAAAACAAAAACAACAAAAAAAACCACAAAACAGACAAATGGTACTCAATTCAAATAAAACAACAACAAACACAAAACAGACAAATGGTACTCAATTAAAATAAAAAGCTTCTGCACAGTAAATGAAATACAGAGTGAACAAACAATCTGCAGAATGGGAGAAAATATCTGCAAACCATCCATCCCACAAAGGATTAATATCCAAAATCTACAAGTAACTCCAACATCATAACAACAAAAACTACAGCAGCAACAACAACAAATAATCCCAATTAAAAAATGGGCAAAGGACATGAATAGACACATTTCAAAAGAAGATATACAAATGTCCAAAACATATATGAAAAAATACTCAACATCACTAATCACCAGAGGAATGCAAATTAAAACCACAATGAGATACCACCTTACACCAGACAGAATGGCTATTTTTAACAAGTCAAAAAATAACAGATGTTGATGAGGCTGGGGAGAAAAAGAAATGCTTATATACTCTTGGTGGAAATGTAAATTAGTACAACCTTTATGGAAAACATTATGGATATTTATCAAAGAACAAAAAATAGAACTACCATTAAATCCAGGAACCCCACTACTGAATACTGACCCAAAGGAAAATAAATCATTATACCAAAAAGACACCTGCATTTGTACATTGATTGTGGCACTATTCACAATAGCAGAGATATGAAGTCAACCTAAGTGTTTATCAACTGATGATTAGATAAAGAAAGTGTTATATACATATATATTTATATACATGTGTGTATGTATGTGTGTGTGTGTATGTGTGTGTATATATATATATATAAAACATATAACATGTAGTAATCCACGGTGTGTGTGTAGTTATATATGTACATACACACATTATATTTACATACACATACACATGCAATAAACACACACACACACACATACACCCCCCATGGAATACTACTCAGCTATAAAAAGAATGAAAGTATGTTTTCTCCAGTAACATAGACGAACCTAGAGGCCATTATCTTAAGTAAAATAACTCAGAAACAGAAAGCCAAGTACCACAGGTTCTCACTTATGATACCCTGTGCATGGACACAGAGAGCAGAATAATAGACACTGGAGACTTGGTAGGGTAGGAGTATTGGAGGAGAGTGAGGGAAGAGAAATTCCTTAATGTGTACAATGTATACCAGGAGTCCACAACCTTTTTGGTACCAGGAACTGGTTTTGTGAAAGACAATTTTTCCACAGATGTTGAGGGGTGGGTGGTTTCAGGATGAAACTGTTCCACCTCAGATCATCAGGCATTAGTTAGATTCTCACAGAACATACGAACTAGATCTCTCTGCTGTGCAGTCCAGCTCCTAAGAGGCTGCAGACAGGTACCAGTCTGTGACCTGAGGGGTATGGACTCCTGATGTACACTGTTTGGGTGATGGCTAGACTAAAAGCCCAGACTTCACTACTATGCAACATTTCCATCTAACAAAACTGCACCATGTGTACTACCTAAGTCCATTTTTTTAAATGAACATACAGGTACACACACACACACAGACATGATACATTATACATAATATAATACACATTGAAATATCATTCAGCCTTAAAAGAAAGATCCTGTTATTTGCAACATGATAAAACTGAAGGACATAACGCTAAGTGAAGTAAACCAGGCACAGAGAGACAAATACTGCATGATCTCACTTACAGACAGAATCTAAAAAAAGTCAAATCATAGAAACAGAGAGTAGTATGGTAGAATAAAACATTGTACTCTTTCACCAACATCTCCCCTTTTTTGTACTCCCAAACTCTTGGCAAAGAGATGTTAGTGAAAGGGTACAATGTTTCAGTTACGCAGGATGAATTAATTCCAGAGACTTAAAGTACAATTAGTGAGTATAGTTAATAATTTCATATTGTACACTTGAAACTTGCTAAGAGAGTAGATCTTAAGTATTCTCAGCACACATACATAAAACAGTAAGTATATGAGGAGATGGACATTTTAGTTAGCTTGCTTTTGGTACTCAGTTAACGATGTATGCATATATCAAAACATTATGTTACACATACAACATAAATCTATATAATTTTTATATTTCAATTACATCACAATAAAGCTGAACAAAATAAAATTTTTACTAATGGTTTTTCAAAGGGTGCACAGCTCTTTTTGATGAACATGTTCATGGCAGCAAAAGGTTTTTGGCTCTATTGGAAAAAACAAAAGGATTTGTGGGAGCACATGCTCATTCTGTTTCTCAGAAGAACTAATTAACACACCAGAAGAACATTTTCCATAAGAACTAAGCCTCTGTCTTCAGCCTCTTAAATGGGATGACATTTAGGAGAACAGAAGACACGTAGAAGTGGCACTATATTTTTAGACTGTAGTTGGTTTCATTTTATTTGATGCAGTCCACCCAGCATGGTGGTGGGTGACGGGGAGCAGGAGACGTAGCCATGCCACAGTGCTCTTTTATATCAATCTATTTATGAGTCAAGATTCATTCAGGCATCAAAGCAGGTGATGTGGATGTAGACTAGTGAAAAAAATATATGTGTTGGGAATATGGGGAATATTTCTGACGTCTAAATGTATATGTGACTTACATATGTCTAATATGTGACCTGGTACAAATAGCACTGCCAATCTAGACTTTATCAAATTATGATGTTTAGGATATATTTCTAAAATATAAAAATTATTACTGGGTTTTCTGTTCTGTTACATTGGTCTATGTGTCTGTTTTATACCAATACCAGGCTGTTTTGGTTACTAATGCTTTGTAGCATACTTTGAAGTTGGACAGTATGTGCATCCTACAATTTTTTATGTGTTCTGTTTGTATTTTGGTTCAATATATTTTCTTTTATGATTTCTTCTTTTACTCACGAGTCATTTAGAAGATTATTATTTAATTTCCAGATATTTTATGAGTTTTAAAATCTTATTTTTAAATTAATTTATAATTTATAACATTAGACTCCAAGAACACAATTTGCATGATTTTCATACTTTGAAATGTATTGAGACATTTTATGACTCAACACTTGGTCTATCTTGGTAGGCAAAACGAATGTGCATTCTGTAGTTGTTACATATTGTGTGGTGCAAATATCAATTGGTTCAAATTGGTAGTAATGTTATATGGGTCTTCTGTAATTATTCTGAACCCAATTTTTCCATCAATTACTGTCAAAGGATGAAAATACCCAACTGTATCTGTTTATGAGCCCATTTCTTCTTTGAACCTGTCAGTTTTTGATTCTTCTTTTTAAAATTTTCTATTAATAGGTACATACACATTTAGGCTTGTTATTCCTTCTTGATTGTCTCTTTACAATTATAAAATATCTCTTTTGTGTTCAACTCTTCTTGTTGGTTTATACTTTGTTCATTTCAGCTTTCTTATTAATATAGTTTATATGGTATATTTGGCCCCTTTTTGTTAATTTAATAGGACAAATTCTACTTTTTAATGGAAATGTTTAACATTTCATGCAAACATTAATACAGCTGTGTTTAAACCTACCATTTTGCTATTTGTTTTCCACTAGTCCCTTTTGTTTTTGTTGCTCTCTTATTCCTTTCTTGCTACTTTTGGGTAAATCATATATTTTTATTTTATTTCTCTATGGGCTTTTTTTACTCTATCTCTTTTTATTATTTTATGATACTAGCTCTAGGACTAATATTCTATATCTCTAACTTATTAAAGTCTACATAGAGCCAATATATTATCACTTCAGATTTAAGCCTCAAAGCCCATATTTCCAATTACCTAACTAACTGCTCAGAAATGTAATAATCTTATGGGATATACTTCTCTTTCTCTTGGGTTTCTTTTACTTTGTTACAGTTTTTACTTACAGATTCTATAAACCCACTTTATAGTGTTATTATTTTTGCTTCATGCAAACAGTTGTTTCTTAAGGAAAATTAGAGGAATAAAATATATTTTATATTTACCCAATTATTTATTTCTTACGCCCGCTATCATTTCCTGTAGGTTTGAGATTTATCTGGTACAATTTCATTTTAGCTTGAAGATTATTCTTTAACATTTTTCTTTTCTTTTTTTGATGGCACACACCTGCTAACAACAAATTTCCTAAATTTACCTTACCAAAATGTCTTCATTCTGCTATTGTTTTTCAAAAATATTTTTACTAGATATAGAATCCTAGTTTTGTAGGTTTTGTTATTATTAGTATTGTTTTTTCTTTTGCTGTGTATTAGCACCACACTAACGAACTAAGCTAAGCAGCCACCACATTTTTTTGCTATTTAAAAGATACTATTCCATTATCTTTTGCTGTCCATTTTTCTAATGAGAAGTCACTCATGATTTGTATTATTTCCAGAATAATAATAATTGTTTTTTTCTTTCTCTGGTGAATTTTAAGTTTTATTGTGTTCGTGTCTTTGGTTTTTTTGTTTCTTTAATCTTTAGCTTTAAAGAAATCAATTTATGATTTGCCTACGTATGACTTTCTTTGTATTTTTCTGCTTGTTTTTTTTTCTGAGTTCCTTAAGGAATTGTAAATCAATGTTTTTCATGAAATCTGGGGGAAATCTCAGCTATTATTTACTTATTTATATTTACTTTTAGAGATAGGGTTTCCTTGTGTTGGATGGGCTAGTCTTGAACTCTTACCTTCAAGCAATCTTTTCATCTCAACCTCCCAAAGTGCTTGAATTACAGATGTGAGACATCATGTCCGGCCAGCTACTACTTCTTTAAATACTTTTTTCATCCATTATCACTTCTCTTTCTAGGATATTAGTTAAACATTTGTTAAGATCCTTTGATATATGCTTGAGTTGCTATTAAATTTTCTTCAATTTTTTTATTAACATTGGATTACTTCCATTTATTTGGTTCAAGTCCATTGACACTTTCTACCTTCAGTCATCTGTAAAGCTCATATGAATTTTTAAGATTTTAGTTATCATATTTTTGTTGATTTTCTATTTCATTTGCTTTTATAGTTCTCATGTCTCTGTTTAGATACCTCATCTAAGTAACATTAAAAGCATATTTTCATTTTATTCCTTGAAATGAACAATAGTTCCCCTTAAGTTTTTATTTGATAAAACAAACCTCAGGATGACCTTAAAATCTGTTTTTATTTATTTCATTTTTTTCAATTTTATACTGGACATCTTGGATGATATAATTTAGATAAACTGGATTTTGAATTTTTCTTTTTTCAAGAAATTGCTGATTTTTATTTAAATAAGTAGCTCTATTACAGCCTATTTACCTTAAACTTGTATTAGCTTAGTTTTATGCTTCATTGAACATGTCTGTATAATGCCTAAATGTTCTTCTCAAGCCCTCATAACTTGGTATGACTTAATTTCTAAACTCTGTCTTCCCGTGGATATTGTCAAAGCACAATTTCATGCTTTAACAAGTAGGTGTTGTGCAGGCCATACTCTATGGTGGGGTTAGCGAACTATGGTCTGTGGGTCAAACCTGGACAATATCTGGTAATTTCATGGTTAGAGCTTTAGTGGAACACGGCCACCCCTATTTATTTATGTATTTTCTGTAGATGCATTCACATCTCAAAGACAGGTTGAGAAGTTGGAACAGAGGCTATAGGAACCAGGGTCAGAAAGCATTTGCTGCCTCTTGCTCTAGAACATGGTCTATACTTATGGAATGAACTTTTTGATGTCTCAGCTGAATACTCAGGATAGTAACAAGATTTTTCCACTATAACCAAGTTGGGGTATTGAGTTCTTCTATAACCATTCAAGCTTCAACCTCTGTTCTGCTCTCAAGTCTTTAGTACGTGTTTGCTTTGCAGCTTCCTATAGTCTCTTTCTGAGCTTGTAAAGATTATCCCATAGGCTGACACCCTACAAGAGCTCCCACACAAACTCTGGGGTTCCCACTCAGATCAGCTCCCTGCTCTCTAGTCCCCTGGTCCACAGATTCCATCTCCTTCAGCAACTCTTAAATCTAATCTCTGCCTTAACTTCAGTGGGACTGCTGTGCTATGCTTGTGTGTCAGCTCTGTCTTACAGTTTAGGAAATTGTTCTCAGGCAGCGAGTAGGTACAATCATGAGACACACTTTATAAGTTTCTCTTTTTTTAAAAAAATTGTAAGCTTGTACTGTTTCTTGTTCAGTGCCTAAAAAGTTTTCTCATATATTTTGTCCAATATTGGCGTGCTTTTTTTTTTTTTTTTTTTTTGAGACGGAGTCTCGCTCTGTCACCCAGGCTGGAGTGCAATGGTGAGATCGCTTACTGCAACCTCCACCTCCTGGGTTCAAGTGATTCTCCTGCCTCAGTCTCCTGAGTAGCTTGGATTACAGGCCCTTGCCACCACACCTGGCTACTTTTTGTATTTTCAGTAGAGATGGAGTTTCACCATGTTGGCCACGACTGGTCTCGAACTCCTCAACTTGTGATCCTCCCACATTGGTCTCCCAAAGTGGGATTGCAGGCTTGAGCCACTGTCCCAGGTCATACTGGCTTGTTTATATATGGTCACAAGTATAAGTTCCTCTACTGTCATTTAAAAATATCAAATCCATTTTTTTTGTAAAGGCATGTAAGTAAACCCATTTGCAAACACACACAAAATGTACCTTTTAATAGACATTAAGCCTATGATAGTATTATACTTACATCATTTTACTTAAGAACTACCCATATACACTAAGCTTGAATTTAAGAGATTGTGTTATTCACTTCTTCTAAGAAACTGCCAAAACTTTCTTCAGCTACATTTCAGATTCCTGACACCTCACAGGGTAAATCAACCATCATATTAACCAATGTTGTATTATTTATTACTATTTTACTGTTTACCAATTCTAAGCCATTTCTTAATATTCATCTGTCTCTTCTCTATTTCATTCTCTTTCTCTCCTTTTGCTAGAATAATACTGAATTTCAGACTACAGGTTGAATTTGAAACCTACCAATTTCATTGTTTTTGCTAGAATATAAAAACTCATAATTGTAACATAAGTCTATTTCATTAATCAGTATTTGTTCATTACATAGAAGAAATAACCTCATATAATCATTCCTTACTAGTTGATGTAACTTTTGTGTAACCAATCTCAGGGGTTTTGAGTTATAGCAGAATGTCAGATATGTCTTGTTAAACTTAAGTGACGTTTCTCTGTTAAAGGGTCCCATTTTAATAGCATATAATCAGAATACTTTGTGTTCTTTATATAACTACTTGAGTTTTCAATGAATTATAAGAATAATGCTAAAAAATTATACTCATTAGTTTATAATTAGAAATATGCTTATCTAGTACTTGTTTGATAAGTATCTTATAGCTAGAAACAACCTCCCCAAATAAAAAAAGGCCTGGTAAGTATTTGAATAACTGGGTTCTGATGTCTTTTCCTTTGCTAGGGAAAATTACATTTATTTTCAGTTAGATATTAGATATTCATCAAAGTCATTAGTAGTCATTATTATACAAATATATATTTGCAGTGCTTACACTTTTTAAAAGTTTCTGATTGTATTTCAAATTGACTCAGGTTCAAATAATGCTTTTATATACGAGAAGCTATAATTAAGTCAAAGATATACTTAAAATTAAAAATAAAAAAGACAAGCCTCTAAAATAGAAGTGCTAATAAGACCTTACATGAACTTTCCTAAATGTTGTGTCTCTAGGAATTAGCTGACTTTTATCTATAAAAAGGGTAATTGGTGTATTAGTCAGGTTACTTTCTGCTGCTAGTAATACACACCACAATTAAAAGTGGCTTTTAAAGAATATATTTTTCACATAACAAGATGCCTGAAGTATGACTCCAGAATTAATTTGTGATTTAATATCATCATCAAGCATTCAGTTCCTCACCTCTTCCTGCTCAGCCATCCTCAGCATGTTAGTTTTTGCCTTCAGACATATCCCCTCATAGATGCAAATATCAATAATTTCAAATATTACATTCACTTCATCTTCAAACTACATAGACTCCACTCTATTTGGGAATTTGACTGAGAACATACCAAACTAGGACCTGATCCTGAAAAAAAAGGCTGTTTATCAGGTTTGAACACAAGATTATAATATCAAAGTAAGATTCAATTTGTGAATAGCAGAAGCTGATCAATATTTGTGATATTCCTCTATTCCCAGTGGCATGCTGATACATGTTTAACAACTGGATATCTGGGATAAAAATCGCTGAATTGTTGCATATGTTAATTTCTACAACATAAATACTCCCACCATGGCCAAAAGTTATGTCATTGAATACAGTGTGAAGAAAACCAGGAGTAGTAGTACATACTCATAAGGAGTCGTTTTATCTTGCAAATGCTGTAAGTGTAAAATAACAAGAAGACAGTAATAGTAAGATGGAGTAAAAGAATTAAGAAGTAATGAGTTTGGTTATTTATGCTTTCATTATAATACTATTTACCTAGTTATAAGTCTATACATTATAACATAATATTATTTACTTAGTTATAAGTTTATTTTTTAATAATGGCTATATTTCACAATTGATTAGTAAAATTCCTGAATAGTAACCAGATGGTATGAGTAGATACAAGCTAGCTCCAGTACAACACTGTCTCCTGACCAGCTAGATCTCTGCTTTTACTGACATGATAGCTTTTTACCATGTACAACATAAGAGGCTACTGATTTTCTTAAACATTACATAAAAACATTCACTATGAAAGTAGATGCAACTTTAGTATGTTTAATATTCAAGCACACAATTAAGCAGTAGCCGGAAACAGCAAAATATTTTATAAACTAAAAGAGAAATAAAAGGCACATATAATGAAGTCTTACTGTCACATTTTACTGAAATTTCATCTGGAGGAAAAAATAAATAAAAACTGAAAAAAATGGCATCTTGAATAAACGAAGGTCAGAAGTCTCGAGTTCTGAGTCACTGTTTTTCTTAACTCAGGCTCTGGTTCCTGTGGGATTGAGATGCCTAGGCAATGTGGCACAATGCAAATCATGTTGCATCACAGAGCGTCAATTTCCTCGGTTAGGAAATAAGGTAGCAGTACCAAATACTGAACATCTCTAGCTTTATAGTTTGCCATTTTGAATGTTTTTGAAACAGTATTTTTAGGTAATTTTGAGCGTAGTGCTGCCCTTCATATTTCAAGTTTACAAAAGATTTTAGTAATGAGATAGGCATGCAAGAAATCATGTCAGATTTATGTTAAATTACTTTGCTGGGTATTGTGATATTCTTGTGGCTGTTTACATGTCTAATATTGTTCCATGTGTCTATTTTTACCAAAAGGCTCTTAAGCCCTTTAAGGGTAGGTCCTTTGGTGGGATAGGAAAGATGAAAAACACAGTTTAAGGGGAAGTCAGACCTAGGTTCTAAGTTCAAAACTGCAGCTTACTCTCTGTATAGGTTTGGATAAGTAATGTTCTCTTTCCCAGCCTCCATGGTTTTAGATCTTTAAAATGTTTTGAAAGTTAATTGAGCTAAAGCACTTAGTAAACACTCAAGAAATAATAAATATATATTTGTTTCTGTGTCCAAGGCACCTAACACTGTGCTTGACATATATTAAAGCATTATGATTTCTTAAATGCATAATCAAATTAAAGAATTAAAATGAAGGAATGAAATGGCCGGGTGCAGTGGCTCATGCCTGCAATCCCAGCACTTTGGGAGGCTGAGGCGGGTGGATCATTTGAGGTCAGGAGTTTGAGAACAGCCTGGCCCAGATGGTAAAATCCTGTCTCTACTAAAAAATACAAAAATTAGCTGGACATAGTGGCTGCACCTGTAATCCCAGCTACTCCAGGGGCTGAAGCAGGAGGATTTCTTGAATCCAGGAGGTGGTGGTAGCAATGAGCTGAGATTACACCACTGTACTCCAGCCTGGATGACAGAGTGAGACACTTACTCAAAAAAAAAAAAAAAGCAGAAAGAAAGAATGAAATAGCCAATTAAATTGTGAATTAAATGTTTTAGTTCATCTTGCCTGAAATTGTAGCAGCTCATCTTTGCAGACTGCAAAGGATAGCATGACCACTTTAAATGATTCTATAAGATGCTTTAAGATGATGTTTCTCTAAATCTTTTTCTCTAGGTCTTAATTTCTTTCATTGACAAAAAATAACTCGAATGATTTAAATGATAAGGACTCCACGGTTCTGGATAACTCCGAAGTCCTTCCAGAACCTATCTTACTTTTTTAACTATAATCACTATTGTACAGAACTCAGTGTTGTAAAAGTATTTTGATACTTAACTGATATTTGTAAACAGTAATCAGAGCACCATCTTCCAGGTTTCCACAAAATTAATACCACAGCTACAAAAATCTTAACCACTAGAGGATCTTAACCACTTTGTGAGTAACTGATCATTTTAAGAATATGATCAAAACTCTTAACCTTCACTCCAGAAAAATGTCTATTTTGCAATAAACTGGCAAAAAAATTTCAGGGGCTTATGAAAGCCACATACTAGGTTAAAATCACTTACTTTATTCAGACCACTTCACATATATAGAAACAAAAATAAGTCCCAGATATACTCTCTTAAATCTTATAAAAAATAATTGGTGAGCAAATTAGGATTCCAACTTTTTCCTTATCTTTGGAATTTTCATAAACTGTTTCATATATTCACAAATGTTTAATAAACTGAAACAGAGGAAAGAACATGTTCTCTTCATCCCCTCAAAGGCAAGTTGAAAGTAGAGACGAGAAGTCACATATTTACTTAAATTTTTTTTTCTTTCAATAACTAAGATAAACAATTAGCTTATTTATGAAAATAAAATACTGGATTACATATTTTAAGCCCAGAGTTAACCTAATAAAATTATACATATTGTAAAGAACATAAACACTATATGTTTATTCAGAAGATCTTCCACTCAAGTGTAAAATAAAGGCTATTTTTTAAAGAATAAACTTTTAGGCCCAACGCGGTGGCTCACACCTATAATCCCAACACTTTGGGAGGCCGAGGTGGGTGGATCATGAGGTCAAGAGATCAAGACCATCCTGGTCAACAAGGTGAAACCCCTTCTCTACTAAAAATACAAAAATTAGCTGGGCATGGTGGTGTGTGTCTGTAGTCCCAGCTACTACGGAGGCTGAGGCAGGAGAATTGCTTGAACCCAGAAGGTGGAGGTTGCGGTGAACCGAGATTGTGCCATTGTACTCCAGCCTGGGTAACAACAGTGAAACTCCAAAAAAAGAATAAACTTTTATTCTGCATTCAGATCAGAGGAATGTACACACACTTAACCATACAGCAAGCCTCAACGACTTCAAAAAAACTGAAATAATACCAAACATACTCTCAGACCACAGTGGAATAAAAGTAGAAATCAATACCAAGTAGATCTCTCAAAACCAGACAATTTACGTGGAAATTAAACAACTTGCTACTGAATGACTTTTGGGTAAACAACTAAATTAAGGCAGAAGTCAAACGTTTTTTTGAAATAAATGAAAACAGAAACACAGCATATCAAAATCTTTGGGCTGCAGCAACAGCAGGATTAAGAGGAAAGTTTATAGTGCTAAACACTTATCAAAAAGTCAGAAAGATCTCAAATTAGTGATCTAACATCACACCTAAAGGAACCAGAAAAACAAAAACAAACTAACCCTATAATTAGCACAGGAAAAGAAATAACTAAAGTCAGAGCAGAGCTTGAGAAACTTGAGACCCTAAATTCACCCACAGAATCAACAAAACCAAATATTGTTTTTTTTTTTTTGAAAGTGTAAACAAGATTGATAGACTAGCTAGACTAACAAAGAAAAAAGAGAGAAGAACCAAATAAGCACAATCAAAAATACAGTGGTCACATTACAACCAATCCATAGACAAACAAAAGATTCTCAAAGACTATTATAAACACATCTATTCACACAAACTAGAAAACCTAGAACTGGATAAATTTCTAGAAACACAACCTCTTAGGATCAAAACAGGAAAAAATTGAAACCCTAAAGGGACCAATATTGAGTTCTGAAATTGAATCAGTAATAAGAATCTTACCAACAAAGAAACCCTAAGACTACATCAATTCATAGCTGAATTTTACCAGGCATACCAAGAAGGTAAGGTACCAATTCTATCAAAAGTGTTTCAAAAAATCAAGGATGAGTGACTCCTCCCTAACTCATTCTATGAAGCCAGCATCACCCTGATACCAAAAGCTTGCAAAGACAAAATAAAAATAAAAATAAACAAAAAAACTAAAGGCTAATATCACTGAAAAACATACACAAAAATCCTCAACAGAATACTAACAAATGGAATCCAGCAGCACATCTAAAAGTTAATTCACCATTATCAAGTAGGCTTAATTTCTGTGATGAAAACTACGTTCCACATATACAAATGTGATTCAATACACAAACAGAATTAAAAACAAAAGCCCTATAATCATCTCAATAGATGTGGAAAAAGATTTAGATAAAATACAACAACCTTCATGATAAAAATCCTCAAGATGCCAGGTAAACCCTAGAAGGAAATCTAGGCAAAACTATCCAGGACATAGGAGTAGGCAAGGACTTCATGAACAAAACACCAAGAGCATTGGCAACAAAAGCCAAAATAGACAAATGGGACCTAATGAAACTCCACAGCTTCTGCACGGCAAAAGAAACAGTCACTAGAGTGGATCGGCAACCAACAGAATGGGAAAAAATTTTCGCAGTCTACCCATCTGACAAAGGGCTGATATCCAGAATTTACAAACAACTCAAGCAGATTTACAGGAAAAAAACAAACAAGCCCATTCAAAAGTGGGCAAAGGATATGAACAGATACTTTACGAAAGAAGACATATATGAGGCCAACAATCATATGAAAAAATGCTCATCGTCACTGGTCATCAGAGAGATGCAAATCAAAACCACATTGAGATACCATCTCACGCCAGTTAGAATGGCGATCATTAAAAAATCTGGAGACAACAGATGCTGGAGAGGATGTGGAGAAAAAGGAACACTTTTACACTGTTGGTGGGAGTGTAAATTAGTTCAACCATTGTGGAAGACAGTGTGGCGATTCCTCAAGGCCTTAGAAATAGAAATTCCATTTGACCCAGCAATCCCATTACTGGGTATATATCCAAAAGACTATAAATCGTTCTACTATAAGGACACATGTACACGAATGTTCATTGCAGCACTGTTTACAATAGCAAAGACCTGGAATCAACCCAAATGCCCATTGATAATAGACTGGATTGGAAAAATGTGGCACATATACACCATGGAATATTATGCAGCAATCAGAAATGATGAGTTCGTGTCGTTTGTAGGGACATGGATGAATCTGGAAAACATCATCCTCAGCAAACTGACACAAGAACAGAAAATGAAACACCGCATATTCTCACTCATAGGCGGGTGATGAAAAATGAGAACACATGGACACAGAAAGGGGAGTACTAAACACTGGGGTCTATTGGAGGGAAAAGGGGAGGGCCAGTGGGAGGGGGAGGTGGGGAGGGATAGCCTGGGGAGAAATGCCAAATGTGGGTGAAGGGGAGAAGAAAAGCAAAGCACACTGCCATGTGTGTACCTACGCAACTGTCTTGCATGCTCTGCTCATGTACCCCAAAACCTATAATCCAATAAAAAATTAAAAAAAAAACAAAAAACAAAAAACAAACAAAAAAAAATCCTCAAGAAACTAGGCATCAAAAGAATATACCTCAAAATAATAAGACTGAGCTTTGACAAACTTACAGCCAACATCATACTGAATGGGCAAAAATTGGAAGCATTTCCCTGGAGAACTAGAAGAAGACAAGGATGCTTACTCTTACTACTTCTATTCAGCATCATACTGGCAATCCTAGGAAGAGCAACCAGACAAGAGAAAGAAATAACAGACACCCAAATAGAAAAGGAAGAAGTCAAAGTCTTTCTTTGCTGATATGATTCTACACCTAGAAAACCCTAATAGACCCACCAAAAGGCTTTGAGAACTGATATATGACTTCAGTAAAGTTTCAGGATACAGAATAAACGTATAACCATGAGTAGCATTAATCATACATGATTAATGTTGAAGCTGAGAGAGAAATCAAGAAAGCAATACCATTTACAATAGAAACACACACAAAAATACCTAGGACTACATCTAACATTGAAAGTAAAATATCTCTACAAGGAGAACTACAAAATTCAGTTGAAGAAAATCATAGATGACACAAACAAATGAAAAAACATCTGGGCTCATGGATGGGAAGAATGAATGTTGTTGTAATAGCCATAATGCCGAAAGCAATCCACAGATTCAACATTATTCCTATCAAACTACCAAAGTCATTTTTCACAGAACTAGAAAACTATTCTAAAATTCATATGGAACAAAAATAAAGAGCTTGCATATTTAAAGTAATCCTAAACAAAAGAATAAAGCTGGAAACATCACATTACTCAACTTAAACCTATAGGTTAGAGTAACCAAAAAAGCATGGTACAGTAATGAAAAGAGGATGATATTGGTCAAAAACAGACACATAGACCCATGGAACAGAATAGAGAACCCAGACATATAGCCACATCTCTATAGCCGTATGCTCTTTGACAAAGTCAATGAAAATAAGCATGGGGAAGGACTCCCTATTCAATCAATGGTACTGGGATCGCTGGCTAACTAATATGTAGAAGAATGAAACTGGATCCCTACCTTTCACCATAAACAAATATTAACTCAAGATGGATTAAAGATTTAAATTTAAGATTGCAAACTATAAGAGTCCTAGAAGAAAACCTAGAAACATCTTTCTGGACATCAGCCTTAAAAAAGGATTTATGACTACGTCCTCAAAAGCAATTAAAACAAAAATAAAAATTGACAAGTGGGACCTAATTACGCTGAAGAGATTCTGTGAAGCAGAAGGAATTATCAATAGAGTAATCAGACAACCTATACAATGGGAGAGAATAGTCACAGATTATGCAAATGACAAAGGCATATCTAGAATCTAAAGAAACAAACAATTAGAAAAGCCAAAACTAAATAATCCATTAAAAATGATCAAAAGATATAAACAGAAACTTCTCAAAAGAAGATATACAAGTGATCAACAAACATATGAAAACAATGCTTAACTTCACTAAACATCAGGAAAATGCAAGTCAAAACCACAATGAGGTACCATCTCATACCATTTAGAACTGCTGCTACTAAAAACCGAAAAGTAACAAATGCTGCCTAGTAAACAATGCTTATACGCTGTTGGTAGGCATGTAAATTAGTTCAGTCGCCGTGGAAAGCAATTTGGATATTCCTCAAAAAACTTAAAATAACTGCCATTCGACCCAGCAATCCTATTACTGGGTACATATCCAAAATAAAAAATATATATATTTTATTAAAAAGACACATGCACTCTTATGTCCATCTCAGCACTCTTCACAATAGCAAAGGCACAGAATCAACCAAGGTGCCCATCTGCAGTGCCCATCTATGGTGGATTAGGTAAAGAAAATATGGTACCTATACAACATAGAATACTGCACAGCCATAAAAAAGAATGAAATAATCTTCTTTACAGCAACATAGACACAGCTGGAGGCCATTATCCTAAGCGAATTTTGCAGGACAGAAAACAAAATACTACATGTTCTCACGTGTAAGTGGGAGCTAATCATTGGGTGTACATGCATACAAAGATGGCAACAGCAGACACTGGTGACTACTAGCGTGGGGAGGGAGAGATGGGGCAAGGGTTGAAAAATGAGCTATTGGATACTATACTTACTACCTGGGTGATGGAATCAATTGTAACCCAAACTTTAGCATCATGCAGTATATTCATGCAACACACCTGCACAAGTGTCCCATGAATCTAAAATAAAAGTTGAAATTATAAAAATAAATGAATAAGTTAATAAACTTTTATTTTAGAATCAGGTTATATTACCGAATAACTGAAAGATAGGACAGTTTCCCTTTACCCTGACGCAGTTTTCCTGTTATTAACATCATCTGTTAGTATGGTACATTTGTCACAATTGATGAGCCAATATCAATATATTGTTATCAAAGTCCATAATTGAAGAGTCTCATTTTCTACTGAGTTAGATGGGCTAATATCCCATAATTTATTCATATTTTCTTAGTTTTGCTTATCTCCTTTTTCTTCTCCTAAATTCCATGCAGGATGCCGCATTACATTTACTCATCAAATCTCATTTGGCTATTAGTTATAACAGTTTTTCAAATTTTCCATGTTTTTGGTGACATTTAAATTTTTGAAGATCACTAGTCATGTATTTTGTTGAATGCCCCTTAACTGAGGTTTTTCTAATGTTTTCTCATGATTAGACTTGGGATTATGGATTTTTAACAGAAAAATCAAGGGGAAAAAAGGTCATTTTAATCAGATCTTGTTAAGGCCACATACTATCTGCTTGAATTATCATTTGACATTTTTCTTGATCACCTGTCTGAGGAATGTTTGCAAAGTTTCTCACTTTTAAGTTCCTTATTTTCCTTTCCATACTGTACCTTTTGGTTGGAAGTCACTACATGTAGCCTGTACTTAAGGAGTGAGGAGTTATATTTCACCTCCTTGAGGACAGAGTATCTATAAACATTATTTGAAATCCCTTTTTTCAAGTGTTTCTATTCTCCCATTTTAATTTATTTATTCAATAATTTATTCCTATTAGTATGGAATCATGAATATTTATTTAATATTTTATATTACAGTCCAATGCTACTTTATTAATTTGGTTACTGAAATTCTTCCCTTTTTGTGCATTGTGAGCTCTTCACTTGGTCCTTTATATCATTTACATATAACCATTATTATGTTTTATGATTTGTTTCTGTTTTTAGCAAAGCTTTACTTTTTGAAAACACAAGATGCATCATTTTTATCATGTATATGCCTTACCTCAGGTTGAGAATTGCCACATTTCCAAGAAGCTCTGGTAGTAGAAACAGGTATAAGAATCTGGTATTAGAAATCAAATTTTGGATGCAAAGTGTGCTTGTAACTACTTGGGTGTTCTTGCTTCTATACCATTCCAAGAATCAAGGAATATGCTCTTTGCTCCTGGAATTTCACTTCTTTGAGGTTATCAGTTGGTAGAGCAAGGAAATACGAAAGTATACTAAACCTTGACTATACACATGTTGATATTTCTATATATAACCATCCATACCTAATATAAAGTAAACATATATAATTCATACTGATGTGTCTAACTCTAATCCATTACCACATGAATCATCTCATTTTTTCTTATTGCTCGTCTGTTTTAATCTCCTACTCCATTGTTGAGAAATATGGCTCTTACTATGTACCACCCATTTGTTTAATTGTTCAATTCCACTATACATTTGTTTTTGCAATATGCACTTTTAACTAACCTAAGTCTGTCTTCAAATAACATTATACTAACTTATGTGTAGTGTAGGTTCTCTTGTAATAGAGAACTCCTAATTATTCTCTCATTCCATGCAATGTTGATGTAATTCATTTCACTCTCCTATATCCTTTAATCATCTAACATTGTTACTATTGTTTTAAGTCGTTTTCTTTCGGGCCAATTAAGAATTAAAAAGTAAATATTTTATTTTACATTTGTTTATTCTTCAATTATTATACAATCTTGTTAATTATGTTATTTTTCTTTCTTAGTAAGACATTAAACCTGGATAGGGCCAGAGGTGGGAAGAATTTCCTCTTCCCAAAAGCAATGAGTCCTTGTCAATGTCTTTTCTTATGGAGAAGAGGTCATTTGTGGGGTTATGAAAAAATTCTGTGTATATTTCACAAAAGTTCTGCTTCTTCTTCCCTAGTATTCAGATCCCTACAGTGAGAAAATAATGAGTGCATAATGGTAAAGCTCAACAATGTATGGGTATTTTTCCTAAGACTGAAGTGACAAGGGGTTTCTCACTCTTAAGACAGACAGTCTTAAAGCCTCAAACAATTTATCAAATTTACCACCTAAATGTTCTTACCACTTTATGATTTCTGTTCTAGCTAAGCAATTTCTTTGTGTGAATC
The DNA here is from genome assembly GCF_049354715.1 of Callithrix jacchus. Taxonomy (NCBI): domain Eukaryota; kingdom Metazoa; phylum Chordata; class Mammalia; order Primates; family Cebidae; genus Callithrix; species Callithrix jacchus. The sequence goes on along the minus strand of NC_133516.1, from coordinate 18,593,624 downwards.
TGCCTCTCCAGATTGTATTTTACCTTATTTTTATTTTTATTATTATTTTTTGAGACAGAGTCTTCCTCTGTCACCCAGGCTGGAGTGCAATGGCATGATCTCGGCTGACTTCAACCTCTGCCTCGTGGGTTCAAGCAATTCTCCGTCCTCAGCCTCCTAAGTAGCTGGGACTACAGGCATGTGCCATCACATCCAGCTAATTTTTGTACTTTTAGCAGAGATGGGATTCCGCCATGTTGGGCAGGCTGGTTTCCAACTCCGGACCTCAAGTGATCCACCTGCCTTGGCCTCCCAAAGTACTGGGCTTACAGGCGTCAGCCACTGTGTCCAGATCTCCAGATTTTTTTTTTCTTGTTGTAAGAGGAGAACGTGACGACCTCCAGGTTCTTTGCATTTTGGAGCTAAACAAGAAGTCTTCCTAAATAACTCTTGAAGATTTTTATAGAAGCCTAGATCTCAATTTTCATTTACATTGTGTTCCAATAGACTAAAAAGAGCTAAAAATGATTTCTATTTTTTCTTTTATTCTCCCAAATTCTGTGAGTCCATAAAAAGATTAACTATGGCATTTCTTTCTAACTAATGATCAAGACTTGACATCACTGCAACACTCACTGCACAATGCTATATAGTTCAAGAGCTGTTTCATGATCTTTCCATCCAGGTGTTCTCAGTGGAATGCAAAACACAAAATTTGGCTTCTCTCCTCTAACCCAATTAAGATCTCTTCCAGCTCACAATGTTGAACAAGAAATTACATTGAGGGCATGTTACAATGGAAAATAAAATGACATGGCAAAAAAGTTGGGCCAGGAGATTTTATGTTGAAATCTGAGTGAAACTGAGCACACAAAAAAATTTCTACATAACTAGGTCATTCAGACATATATAAAATGTCTTTGTGATTAATAGATTTTTAAGCTCTCATATTCTATTGATGATTTCTTTAGGGTTTTTTAAAAGATATTTTTATAAAAAGCCATTATAACATTAGCATATCTGAAAACCCAGGCTATCCCAAGGTAAAGGTTGGTGATATATCTCTCCCACGAAGTTTCTGTTGAAAAGTACATCTTAAAATTAATTATGCAATAACAAAAATATAACATCAAAAATTTATTTATTTTTTACTCCTTAGTAAAATTCCTGAATAGCAACATGAGATTCTTTTTTTTTTTTTTTTTTTTTGAGACGGAGTTTCGCTCTTGTTACCCAGGCTGGAGTGCAATGGTGCAATCTCGGCTCACCACAACCTCCGCCTCCTAGGTTCAGACAATTCTCCTGCCTGGTCTCGATATCTTGACCTCGTGATCCACCCACCTCGGCCTCCCAAAGTGCTGGGATTACAGGTTTGAGCCACAGCGCCTGGCCATAACATGAGATTCTTTAGCTCTAATATCAAAGCCAGTAGACAAAATAATTTGTTAATCTAAATCCAAACTGGTTTTCTTGTCATATAGGATGTGGAGGAAAATGGATTTTTGCACATACATTTTAGTTTAATAATCTTTTTTTTCCATTTTGCCATGATTCCTGCCATGGCAAAATGAAAAAGAAAATTATTAAACTGAAATTGATTATTTTAAGTGATTGCTTTTTTTCTTTAACAAAAGGCCTGGTATTAACATTCTTTTACTTAAATAAATGTCTATTTCACATGTTTAGTGAGATATTTCAACTGGTTTTGCCTTCGAGACATTTTACTGGCAAATGAGATACACGCTTTCTCAGCTTTAGCTAATAAGTACAAAGGTGTCCCACAAATAAATGAAAGACTAGGTATACAGTATTTACTGTGAATAACATAAATGCATGAAGAGAGAGGTTCAAATCATTATTTGATTCTTTGAATCTCTTCAGTCATAGTGGAGAATGAATTGAAATTCAACAATTTTGCCCGTAAGCACCAAGGACCCCATGAAAGACTTGAGATACTTTTCTCTAACAATGTTTTGGTGCTAAAATAACAAGGAGTAAGAACTCTTTAGATTTAATCCCTTAAAAATATAAAGATTATGGAAAACTAGACAAGCATCTTTTTTATAAGTTAAAAATGGTTTGGGACAAAAGCTTTAAGAAAATTAAATACTTAGAATCTTTGGTTGACAATTACAGCTTATGATAGATTGAGTGCCACATATTTACAAAGATCTACTTTTAGGTTGACTCAACTGACACATTAGAAAAACTAGTTTGAGTACAATGATTAAAAAAAAAAGCAACGGCATGCACTAAAATTTGAAAAGAAACTGTACTAGTTTTGGTACAATCAGCTGAATTTAGCAGATAAGTCTACTTAGTAGAATTCTGTGAAAATTATATAACATAGTTTATAATAGTGACATATAATGATTACAACATAGAACTGAGAAATGAAATTGTTTGCCCTTATGAGTGAAATATATATATATATATACTGGATCTGATTGACAAAGTCATCAAACAGACTGATTTCAGGGCAGAAAAGAGTGAAACCTATCAAATATATTAACATATCTGAAGTGGAAATGTGATAGTTAGGTTGTTGGAGGATGTTTTGGTCTTTGGTCAGGGTGAAGAGACCACAAGAGAGAAAGAGATATCCTGACTCTAGGTTCTCCAACTTTGTCCTGGCATATGTATATTCTAGACTAAGAACATGAGTAACTATATGGTCTTTTTAATAGGTATATCTTTATGGCATTAACTATAGGTAGATGGATGAATCATACTGTTAAATTATCCATTTATTTCCTGCTTTCTGCTCTGCTATATTCATCTGGCAACATTCTGGATCTAATTTACTCTCCTCCATGTCTATAGAAAAAGAACATGCTGATTTTATTACTCCATTGTCACAACGCTAATAAAGACATACCCAAGACTGAATAATTAATAAAAGAAAGAGTTTTAATTGACTCACAGTTCCACATGGCTGGGAAGACTCAGGAACTTACAGTCATGGGAGTAAGGGAAGCAAACATATCCTTCTTCACATGGTGACAGGAAGGAGAAGAATGCGTGCCCAGTGAAATGGCAAGCCCCTTATAAAACCATCAGATCCCATGAGAATAAACTCATTTTCATAAGAACAATATGGGGGAAACTGCCCCATGATTCAATTATCTCCACCTGGTTCCTTCCACATGTGGGGATTATGGGAACTAAATTCAAGATGAGATGTGAGTAGGGACACAGCCAAACTGTATCATTCTGCACTTGGTTCCTCCAACAATCTCATGTCCTTACAATTCAAAACACAATTATGACTTTTCAACAGTTTCCCCAAAGTCTTAAATCATTCTAACATTAACCCAAAAGTCCAAACCCAAATTCTCAACTGAGACAAGGCAAGTCTCTTTGCCTATGAACCTGAAAAATCAACAGCAAGTTACTTACTTCTTATATACAATGAGAGTATAGGCATTGGGTGAATACATCCATTTGAAATGGGAAAAAGTGGCAAAGCAATGGAGCTATAGGCCCTATGCAAGTTTGAAATCCAATAGGGCAGTTCTTAAACCTCAAAGTTCCAAATGATCTTCTGTGACTTCATGTCTCACATCCAGGGCATGCTGATGCATGAGGAGGGCTCCCATGAATTTGGGCAGCTCCATCCTGTGACTTTGCAGGTTACAGCCCCTCTTCTGGCTGTTTTCATGTTTGGGGATGAGTGTCTGTGCCTTTTCCAGGTGCACTGTGCAAGCTGTAGGTAGATCTACCATTCTGGGGTTTGGAGGACAGTGATCCTCCTCTCACAGCTCCATTAGGAAGTGTCCTAGAGAGTATATTGTGTGGGTGCTCCAACCCCGCATTTTCCTTTCACACTGTTTAACAGAGGTTCTCCCTGAGGCTCCAGCCCTGCAGCAAGCTTCTGCTTGGACATCCAGGCTTTTCCTTGCATCCTCTGAAATCTAGGTGGAGGTTCCCAAACTCCAGTTCTTATGTTCTGTGCACCCACATTATGTGGAAGCTGCCCATGCTTGGGGCTTGCACCCTCTGAAGCAATGGCCTTGGTTGTATGTTTTCCCCTTTTAGCCATGGCTGGAGGTGAACCCTCTGGGATGCAGAGCACCATGTCTTGAGGCAACACAGAGCAGGGGGCCTCTGGACCCAGCCCAGGAAACCATTTTTCCCTCCTAGGCCTGCAGACCAGTGACGCAAGGGGCTCCTATGAAGTTCTCTTCCATGCCTTGGAGACATATTCCCCACTGTTTTGGTGATTAACATTTGGCTCCTTGTTACTTATGAAAATTTCTGCAGCCAGCTTGGGCTTGAATTTCTCCTGCAAGATGAGTTTTTCTTTTCCTTACTTTTTTTTTTTTTTTTTTTGAGATGGAAATAAAAATGCCAGGCTGGAGTGCAGTGATGTAATCTCGGCTCACTATCACCTCCACCTCCTGGGTTTGAGGGACTCTTCTGCCTCTGCCTCCCAAGTAGCTGGGATGACAGGCTCCTGTCACCATGTCCAGCTAATTTTTGTATTTTTAGAAGAGATGAAATTTCACCATATTGGCCAGGCTGGTCTTGAACTCCTGACCTCAACTGATTTGCCTGCCTTGGCCTCCCGAAGTGCTGGGATTATAGATGTGAGCCACAGTACCTGGCTTTGCCAGGTTTTTCTTTTGTATTATATCATCAGGCTGCAAATTTTTTAAACTTTTATCTTCTGCTTCCTCTTGGACACTTTGCCACTTAGAAATTTCTTTTGCCAGATATCCTAAATCAACTCTCTCAAGTTCAGTGTTACATGGATCTTTAGGGCAAGGCAAAATGCCACCAGTCTCTTTGATAAAGTAAAGCAAAAGTCACCTTTATTACAGTTCCTAACAAGTTCCACATCTCCATCTAAGACCATTTTAGCCTGGACTTCATTGTCCAAATCACTATCAGCATTTTAGTCAAAGCCATTCAACAAGTCTCTAAGAAGTTTCCAACTTTCTCCCATTTTCCTGTCTTCTTCTGAGTCCTGCAAGCTGTTCCAACCGCTGCCTGTTATCCAGTTCCAAAGTTGCTTCCACATTTTTAGTTATCCTTACAGCAGCACTCTACTCCTAGTACCAATTTAGTGTATCTGTCCATTCTCACACTAATAAAGACATATCTGAGATTTGGTAATTTATTAAGGAGTTTGTTTTAATTGACCCTGTTCAGCATGGCTGGGGAGGCCTTTACAAACTTACAGTCATGACAGAATGGGAAGCAAATGCATCCTTCTTCACATGGTGGCAGAAAGGAGAAGAATAAGTGCCCCGTGAAGTGGGAAGCTTCTTATAAAACCATCAGATCTCATAAGAACTGACTCACTATGATGAGAACGGGATGGGGAAACTGCCCCCACCATTTTCTCCACCCACTCCATCCCAAAACATATGGGGATTATGGGAACTATAATTCAAGATGAAATCTGGGTGATGACACAGCCAAACCATATCACTCATCAATCAACAGAAGCTTATTCAAGATAAATTACATTTCTCATTGTAAGAGGTAATGCATTGATTGTTTTTCTCATTCTCACATGTCAATCTTTGAGTGTTTCATTGAAGAAGAAATTGATCTTTTGCTGACACATCAGGCTTCTAAGTTCTCTAGGCTGAGAACCAGCTTTGAATTGACATATATTCACTCAGGTAAGGTAATGCTATGCTATGGAAACCAGATGCCCTCCTACAGATGACACCCAAGAATTAAGTAAGGTCAATCTCTATAAAAGTCAACAATTCATTGGTGAACTTTTGAAATGTGTCCTTGATACTACCATGTTTCCCCACCTTAGTACATAGCACTATCAATTCTCATACAGAACAATAGCCCCCAAATTTGGTCTGTGTATCTATTTCCCACACAGCATAGAGCCAAAGTCATTCTTTAAAATATGAGACAATAAAATACCTTAGAAAGCATCATTATTTTACCCACATTTCACATTCCTGCTCCTTAACAGCTGCTCTCTTCTCCTATTTCCCTGTTCTTGTTCACTCTGCTCCAGCCACTCTGATCTTACACTCCTTGTCCAGAATGCTCTTTCTCTACCAAATTCCATCCTCATTCCCCTCAGATCTAGGCCAATTCAATTTCTAAAGTAAAGTTGAATTCATGGAGTCTCTTAATCGGAGAGGCCTTTTTAGACAACCATCCAAATTAATGATATAGCACTGTTTTCCTTTCTTTTTAACTTCTATTTCAAGTTTGCGGGTGCATGTGTACTTTGGTTGCATAGGTATACTCGTGTTACAGGGTGCTGCTGTACATATTATTTCATCACCCAGGTATTAAGCCTAGAACTCATTAGTTTTTTTTTCTTAATCTTCTCCCTCCTTTCACCCTCTATTCTTCAAAGGTCCCAGTGTCTGTTGTTCTCCTCTCTGTGCCCATGTGTTCTCATTATTTAGTTTCCACTTATAAGTGGAACATAATGCTATTTGGTTTCCTATTGCTGCATCAGTTTGCTAAGAATAATAGTCTTCAGTTCCATCCATGTTCCTGCAAATGACATGATCTCTTTCTTTTTTACATGCATAGTGTTCCATGGTATATAGGTACCATGCTTTCTCTACCCAGTCTATCACTGATGGACATTTAGGTTGATTCCATTTCTTTGTTATTGTGAATAGCATTGTTTTCAACACTGTCATTTCCTCTGTTTATATCTGATATTTTGTCTCATTTTTATGCAGAGACTTACCACCACCCAATATGTCCCGTGTTTATTTATGGACTGAAAATATTCTTCTATAACAGCACGAATAAGCTTTTGCCAACTACTGCCTGGTATAGGGCTTAGCACATTGATGGTGCTTAGCACATTTTAAAATGAACAGTAACAAGAGAGAACTATGTAATAACAACTAGATTCCAGGAATTTAATCCTGCATTTGCCATTAATTAGGCATCTATGTGATCTTCAGCAAGTCCCTAGCTCTCTAACCTTCAGTTTCTTTATCTATTAAATGAAACTAACCATTCTCTGGCTCAAGTACTATACGGGAAAGGGTTTTACATGATAAAGCCCTAAACAACTATGAGAGATTTGAGCAAACTAGATATCTAGATTTATAAACACGATAATGGTAAGGTTTAGGAAAAACACTGAATTTTGAGTCTGACATTCTGGCTATTAAGTCTTGATTCTCTCACTAACCAGCTTCGTGATTTGGAATCAATTACTCAATCCTGTTAAGCGTCATTTATCCTAATGAGAGAGAAAGCTTTCTTTTTCTCAATAAGTTTGTTTTTCCACTCATTTAAAAGAAATTGTATCCTGGTGATCAGGAAAAGGAATATAAGTACATGTGACTAAGAATTATTTATTAACTTTGTCTTCATAATTCATTCAGTCAGCAGTTATTGACTGAGCACCCCAGTCTGCCAGGCTCTGGCCCAGGTGCTTGGGATGAATCGGGGAACAAAGTAGACACATACCTGTACTCATGGAGCTTACTTTCCAGAGTGAAGAGAGAGATAAGAAACAATAAGCATGATAAAAAATAAACTAAATTGTATTTTCAAAGGTGATGTGTGTTATATGAACAAAATAACATACATAAGAAACTGGGAATGGAGGATATGTGACGGGAGTGGTGTCAGGTGGCAGTAAGCATGAGGTCATGGGATCTGAGCGCACACTACCATTTTAAGACTTTCCTGCTCTTCACGACTTCTCATTCTTTTTTGTTTGTTTGTTTTCTTTTTTTTTTTTTTTTTTGAGACGGAGTTTCCCTCTTGCACCCAGGCTGGAGTGCAATGGCGCGGTCCCGGCTCACCGCAACCTCCGCCTCCTGGGTTCAGGCAATTCCCCTGCCTCAGCCTCCTGAGTAGCTGGGATTATAGGCACGTGCCACCATGTCCAGCTAATTTTTTGTATTTTTAGTAGAGACGGGGTTTCACCTTGTTGACCAGGATGGTATCGATCTCTTGACCTTGTGATCCACCGGCCTCGGCCTCCCAAAGTGCTGGGATTACAGGCTTGAGCCACCGCGCCCGGCCTTTTTGTTTTCTTTGAATGTTTAAAACAATATTATAGATATATTTTTCTTAAAATTATGGGGCCTGAATACTTCTACTGGAGTAACCAGTTATAATAACATATCTTTAAAAAATATTACTGTAAAAAATTTGAAATTAGTTTATTTATTCTTTCCACGGGAAATCTTTAATATTAGTTATGAAATACAGTCCATATCATAGGCTCTCTTAATAGTGCTTGCTTTCAAAAAAAAGCAATATTTTCATTGCAAGTGAAATAAATAGCATTATCTTTAAAATATGTGCATACTTTTTAGTCCACTTGTTTTGAATCTCATGATTTTTATTACTGGCTTTTCTATTTATAGAAACTTCCATAGCAACGGATGGGAGAAGGGAGGGTAGGGGCTCGTTTTACTGTTTTTTTTTGTTTGTTTGTTTGTTTTGTTTTTTGTTTTGTTTTTTCTTTAGGACAACATTCCTTGCTAATTTTGCTTTGGTCTTCCTACAAGGACTGCATACACAATCACCATGCAGCTTGTGCATCTTACAGCATGAGGTAACTGAAAAAGGCATATCAGGCTTTTCCCATCTCCCTAAGAACAATTCATGTAGAGTTTGCGATGGCCTTCCAGATAAATATAGTCAATGGATTCTCTTTCAACCCTCTGGATCACAGTGTGTGACTAAAGACGGCACCAGAGGAGGACCTGTTGAGTTGGACCATCTTGGAGGGAGGTTGCTGAAATATGAGTCATATTTAGTAATTTTGGTCAACTACTCATCACAAAACTTAGATACATTAATCCATCATTGTCTTACCACAAATATTCACACTTTTAGACGTTTTTAGTGCCCCAGGGAAGGCCTGCTGTTTTAGGGTATGACTAATTAAGAAAAGTCCAGAATGACAGAATAGTCAGTTAGCCTAAGATCTTAAACTGAAAGACCTCATCAGTATTTGTGTTGCTATCTACTTATAGCAACCCTCCTTACTGGGTATTAAAAACTAACCACCTGTGAGCTAGTGAAGAACACTGATGTCTATTTGTCAAGGCTGTTGCAGTTCTTGGAAGTGACAAAGTGCTAAACAAATGCTATTATTTATAGTCTGTCCCTGGTAAATAAAAAGGATCCACAAAGCACTGCTGCCAAGAGTTAGCATTAGTTATCCAGCCTGACAATTTTATTTCACTGGTTGAAATGAAACAGCATTCTCTGAGCAATGAAAATTTTGGCACTCCCTTATGGTGGACTGGAAAATCCTATTTCAGACTCAAGCTGCCTTTGGGTTCCAGCAGTGTTTGCACGCCACATATTCTCACATGATTCAACATGGCAGCCAAAGCCATTTTATAAAAGAATAAATTATGGGTGTGGCCAGCAACCAGGTGTCTTCTCAAACCAGATTTATTTGCTTTTCTCACTTTTTAAAAATATACTTTACGCTCTGGGATACATGTGCACAGTGTGCAGGTTTGTTACATAGGTATACACATGCCATGGTGGTTTGCTGCACTCATCAAACCATCATCTACATTAGGTTTTTCTCCAAATGCGATCAGTTTCCTAGCCCTGCACCTTCCAACAGGCACTGAAGTGTGATGTTCCCCTCCATGTGCCCATGTGTTCTCATTGTTCAACTCTCACTTATAAGTGAGAAGATGTGGTGTTTGGTTTTCTGTTCCTGTGTTAGTTTGTTGAGAATGATGGTTTCCAGCTTCATCCATGTCCCTGCAAATGACATGAATTCATCCTTTTTGTGGCTGCATAGTATTCCATGGTGCAATATTTATTCCACGTTGGAATAGACTCTTCCATTGTATTCCATGGTGCCACATTTTCTTTATCCAATCTATCACTGATGGGCATTTGGGTTGGTTCCAATTCTTTGCTATTGTAAAGAGTGCTGCAATAAATATACATGCCCATGTATCTTTATAATAGAATGATTTACAATCCTTTGGGCATATACTAAAAAATGGGATTTCTTGGTCAAATGATATTTCTGGTTCTAGATCCTTGAGGAAATGCCACACTCTCTTCCACAATGGTTGAACTAATTTACACTCCCACAAACAGTATAAAAGCATTCCTGTTTCTCTACATCCCTTCCAGCATCTGTTGTTTCCTGACATTTTAATGATCGCCATTCTACCTGGTGTGAGATCATATCTCCTTGTGGTTTTGATTTGCATTTCCCTAATGGCCAGTGATGATGAGCTATTTTTTAATTTTATCTTTTATTGCATTTTAGGTTTTGGGGTACATGTGAAGAACATGCAAGATTGTTGCATAGGTACACATGCCAATGTGATTTGCTGCCTTCCTCCCCATCACCTACATCTGGCATTTCTCCCCATGCTATCTCTCCCTAACTCCCCAGCCCCTGCTGCCCCTCCCCTATTTCCCCCCTCCAGTGTGTGATGCTCCCCTCCCTGTGTCCATGTGTTCTCATTGTTCAACACCCACCTATGAGTGAGAACATGCAGTGTTTGGTTTTCTGCTCTTGTGTCAGTTTGCTGAGAATAATGGTTTCCAGGTTCATCCATGTCCCTACAAAGGATGTGAACTCATCATTTTTTATGGCTGCATAGTATTCCACACTGTATATGTGCCACATTTTCCTGTCCAATCTATCATTGATGGGCATTTGAATTAATTCCAGGTCTTTGCTATTGTACACAGTGCTGTAATGAACATTCGTGTGCATGTGTCCTTATAGTAGAATGATTTATAATCCTTTGGTAATATAGCTAGTAATGGGATTGCTGGGTCAAATGGAATTCCTATTTCTAGGTCCTTGAGGAATCACCACCCTGTCTTCCACAATTGAACTAATTTATACTCCCACCAACAGTGTAAAGGTGTTCCTATTTCTCCACATCCTCTCCAGCATCTGTTGTCTCCAGATTTTTTAATGATTGCCATTCTAACTGGTGTGAGATGGTATCTCAACATAGTTTTGATTTTCATTTCTCTAATGACCAGTGATGATAAGCTTTTTTTCATGTTTGTCAGCCACATAAATGTCCTCTTTTGAAAAGTTTCTGTTCATATTCTGCCCACTTTTTGATGGGGTTGTCTTTTTCTTGTAAATTTGTTTAAGTTCTTTGTAGACTCTGAATATTAGTCCTTTGTCACATGGATAGACTGCAAAAATATTCTCCCATTCTGTGGGTTGCCTGTTCACTCTGGTGATAGTTTTTTTTGCTGTGCAGAAGTTCTTTAGTTTAATTAGATCCTATTTGTCAATTTTGGCTTTTGTTGCCATTGCTTTTAGTGTTTCAGTCATGAAGTCTTTGCCAATGCCTATGTCCTGAATGGTATTGCCTAGGTTTTCTTCTAGGGTTTTTATGGTTTTAGGCCTTATGTTTCAGTCTTTAATTCATCTTGAGTGAATTTCTGTATAAGGTATAAAGAAGGGTCCAGTTTTGGTTTTCTGCATATGGCTAGCCAGTTTTCCCCACACCATTTATTAAATAGGGAATCCTTTTTCCATTGCTTGTTTTTGTCAGGTTTGTCAAAGATCAGATGGTTGTAGATGTCTGGTGTTATTTCTGAGGCCTATGTTCTGTTCCATTGGTCTACATAACTGTTCTGGTACCAGGACCACACTGTTTTTTTACTGTAGCCTTGTAGTATAGTTTGAAGTCAGGTAGCATGATGCCTCTAGCTTTGTTCTTTTTGCCTAGTATTGTCTTGGTTATACAAGCTCTTTTTATGGTTTCATATAAAATTTAAAGTAGTTTTTTTCTAATTCTGTGAAGAAAGTCAATTGTAGCTTGATGGGAATAGCTTCAAATTTATAAATTACTCTGGACAGTATGGTTATTTTCATGATATTCATTCTTCCTAACCATGAGCCTGGAATGGTTTTGCATTTGTTTGTGTGCTTTCTTATTTCCTTTAGCAGTGGTTTATAGTTCTCCTTAAAGAGGTCCTTCACATCCCTTGGAAGTTGTATTCCTAGATATTTTATTCTCTTTGTAACAATTGTGATGGGGAGTTCACTCATGATTTGGCTCTCTGTTCTATTATTGGTGTACAGGAATGCTTGTGATTTTTGCACACTGATTTTGTATCCTGAGATTTTGCTGAAGTTGCTTATCAGCTTAAGAAGATTTGGGGCGAGATGATGGGGTTTTCTAAATATACAATCATGTCATCTGCAAGCAGAGACAATTTGACTTTCTCTTCAGAGCCAGCAGGCAGGAAACATTTAAGTCTGCTGAAGCTGCACCCACAGCCACCCCTTCCCCCAGGTGCTCTGTCCCAGGAAGATGGGAGTTTTATGTATAAGCCTCTGACTGGGACTGCTGCCTTTCTTTCAGAGATGCCCTGTCCAGAGAGGAGAAACATACTTCTTTAGCTCAGAGGAGTTTGTTTCTAGAGAGGCAGTTGGCCACAGTGACTTTGCCAAGCTGGAGGTGGTCTCTGCCCAGTTCGAACTTCCTGGAGGCTTTGTTTACACTGTGAGAAGAAAACCACTTATTCAAACTTCAGTAATGGTAGACGCCCCTCCCCACACCAAGCTCAAGCATCCCAGCTTGATGTCAGACTGCTGTGTTGACAGCGAAAATTTCCAGCCAGTGGGTCTTAGTTTGCTGGGCTCTGTGGAAGTGGGAACCACGGAGCTGGATTACGTGGCTCCTTGACTTCAGTCTCCTTTCAGTGGGAGTGAACAGTTCTGTCTCAGTGGCATTCCAGATGCCACTGAGGTATGAACAAAAAACTCCTGTAGCTAGCTCAGTGTCTACTCAAATGGCCATCCAGTTTTGTACTTGAAAGCCAGGGTCCTGGTTGCATGGGCACCTGAGGGAATCTCCTGTTCTGTGGGTTGCAAAGAGTATGGGAAAAGTGTCGTATCTGGGCAGAGTGCACTGTTCCCCACAGTACAGTTCCATAGGGCTTCCCTTGGCTGGTGGGGAGGGAAGTTCCCTGACCCCTTGTGCTTCCTGCATGAGACGACATCCCACCCAGCTTCAGCTTGCCTTTTTTAGGCTGCACTCATTGTCTCACCAGTCCCAATGAGATGAGCTGGGTACTTCAGTTGGAAATGCAGAAATCACCCACCTTCTCCATTGATCTTGCTGGGAGCTGTGGACTGGAGCAGTTTCTATTCTGTCACATTCCCAGACAGTCCAGTTTTTTTTTAATTCTAAAATGCTTTTCTCACTTTTATTTTCAACTTTGTTTTAAGATTTATTTTTGTTATTTTGAGAAGACAAATTCCAACAGGTCAGATTCCCATCTGCCTTATATCTTGTATTTGGTCCTTCACTTGGTCTAAAACAATGTATCATGAAAGGGAAAGGTGTGTGGCAGTGGGGGCTGGGACCAAAAGTAGCAAAATATACAACAGAATTATTTCAACCAAATTAAACATCGATTGAATAATATACACCACTCAATGTTAGACATAATGTATATACAGAAATAATTAAAATTTTATTCATTTAAGTAATTAAATGTAAATACCATATGTGAAGTATAAATAAATATGTATGGTATATCAGAGAAGAAAAAACTACACATTATCTGTGATATAAACAAAAGCATTATTCACTCATTCATTCATCAATTTGCTCAGTCACTTCTTATGCATTTGTAAAATGCATACCCTACACCTATAGAGAATACAAAATTAATAAGACAGTCCCTCCCTTGTCAGTTGTATAGTCAGGTTCTCAAACTTCAGTGTGCATCAGAATCCCCTGATAACTGTGTTAAAATACAATTGTCGAGCTACAACTTCAGGTTTTAAGTTCAATAGTACACACATTGGCCTAGAATTTGCATTTTAATACTATTCCCAAGTGCTACAGTTGTACTCTTGGGATCACACTCCGGGAACCACTAGACTAAAGTCATGCTTCTCAAATTGAATGTGTTCACGAATCACCTTGAGTTCCGGTTAAAATACAGATTCTTACCCAAAGGAAAAGAGTTCAGTATATGAAAAAGGCACTTGCATACGCATGTTTATAGTAACACAACTCACAAATGCAAAAATGGAAACAGTTTAAATGCCCATCAACCAACAAGTGAATAGAGAAAATGTGGTTTATATACACCATGGAATACTACTCAGCCACTAAAAGGGAAGAAAGAATGGCATTTGCAGCAACCTAAGTAGAGGTAGAGACCATTATTTTAAATGAAATAACTCAGAAATGGAAAACCAAATATTGTATGTTCTTACTTATAAGTGGGAGCTAAGCTATGTGGACTCAAAGGCAGAAGAATGATATATGGGGAGGCTGAGGTGGGTGAATCATGAGGTCAGGAGTTTGAGACCAGCCTGGCCAACTTGGTGAAACCCCGTCTCTATTAAAAATACAAAAAATTAGCTGGGCATAGTGGCAGGCACCAGTAATCCTAGCCACTTAGGAGGCTGAGGTAGGAGAATTGTTTGAACCCAGGAGGCGGAGGTTTCAGTGATTCGAGGTCGCACCACTGCATGCCAGTCCAGGTGACAGAGTGAGATTCCATCTCAAAAAAAAAAAAAAAAAAGGATAATATAGGGACTTTGGGGATTCATGAGGAAGAGTGGGTAGGAAGTAAGAGATAAAAGACTACTCACTTTTGAGTACAGTGTACACTGCTTAGGTGATGGATGCACCAAATCCCAGAAATCAGCGCTAGAAAACTTATCCATGTAACCAAAAACCAAGTTCCCCCAATACTGTTGAAATAATAAAAAATAAATAAAATGCAGATTCTCACTTAGCAGGACTGATGTGGGCCCCAAATTTTGAATTATTCTATGCATTTCACTTTAAGTACTGAGGGTCTGGTAGCTGAACAGAAACTTGTAAGTGAATATGCACAAAATATATCATGAAATAAATAGAAATTAAGACAAATTTTGAAGGGAATGAATTTTTATAGGGAAGGTTGTGAGGGTGTGCAAAAGGAATAGGCTTGGTGCAAACTGGGGTGTGAGAGTGGGGAAGGGACAAGAGATTTTGGCCACAAGGTGTGACATTCTTTTCTTTGGGCCTTATACAATTTCAGGTAATGATGAGCAATACAGGACGATTCTGTGGATTGGTACCTGGAATGGAAATGGGAGCTTCTTAAATTGAAGAAGCAGAGGGACTATAAGGCAACATTATGGGAAGGCAATCAAAAGGAAAATAGAGTTCCCAAAGAGTTGCCAGATGCTAACAGTCAAGGGGAAAATGGGGCCATGTAACAGGACAGTTTTCCAAAGGTCAGTATATTGTCATAAAAGTCAGTCAATCACTTTGATGGTTGAGATTTCAGAAAACACTAGATTATTGAGTAATCGTGGGTAAACTATGCTCCAAAACAACAGTACTGTCTAAAAAAAAAAAATGTTAGTTTCTTCACTTGTCCACCTGAATGAAAAGGTATTTGTGTAAAAGGCATTGCTTATACTAAAAAACCGTGGGCAATGTAGATGTTTTCAGAAAAAGAAAAGCCTTCACTTAAGACAAGCTAGGAAAAGCATAAAATATAAAAAGGACAGATATGGAAAGAAATGATGGGGGTCAAAGTACTACATGAGGAAAAAAAGATAACATTGATAGAATGGAAATGAATTAATCTGATTGGGTCAAGAGTTCATGGAGGAAGGCTTGATCCACTTCACCAAATTTCAATAACAGAAATTGGCAAATGAGAGATTTCTAAGTTATCAACAGAAATGGGGAAGTAAAAGCATTAAGTTTTTTTTTTTTTAATAAATCAATTAAAGGAGAGCTTTTGAAGTAAGCAACCCCAAGTTTCCAAACTGGCAACTCTAAGTTTTCAAATTTAAGCCCCTGCCTATAAGGGTTCTAATGGAAACATTTATTTCCAGATACAGAATAGACTGTCATCAAATTTGGCTTTCTGGGGCCGGGCACGGGGTGGCTAATACCTGTAGTCCCAGAACTTTGGGAGGCTGCGGTGGGCAGATCAGCTGAGGTCAGGAGTTTGAGACCAGCCTGGCCAACATGACAAAACCTCATATCTACTAAAAATACAAAATTAGGCAGGCATGGTGATGCATGCCTGTAATTCCAGCTACTTGGGAGGCTGACGCAGGAGAATCTCCTAAACCTGGGAGGCGGAGGTTATAGTGAACTGAGATCACACCAGTGCACGCCACCCTCCGTGACAAAAGTGAAACTCCATCTAAAAACTAAACAAGGCTGTCTAGGATTGAGTTAAGGGTGCCAGTGATACTTAGAAACATATTTCCTCTTTAGACTCACACCATTCTTCTAGAATGTTAACTTATTAGTTTTTGCAGTTTTCTGTTTTAAGTTTTATTTATGCTTGAAAATCTTTCCTACATAGAATTTACTGAGAGTTAAGGCACTGACTATTATTGAAAATGGGGTAGAAATCAGGATCCTACCCATAACCACCATTTTACTCTAGAGAGGTTACACAGCCTCTCTCTGTCTCAAGTTCTTCATACAAAATATGAATAATCTGCACATGTACCCCAGAACTTAAAGTATAATAAAATAATAATTATTATTATTATAAAAGAACTAACATTCTATAATACTTACTGTGTGCCAGGCTCTGTCTTAAGTCATTTGTACAATTAACTGATTTAATTCTTAAAGCAATGCAATCAGGTAGGTACTACTATTACCACACTCCTTTATACGTCATCAACAACAACAACAACAAAACCAAAACAGACGTAGATTAAGTTAGGAGGTCTAACATTTGCCAGAGTGAGATTTTTGAACCTAGACACATTGGCACCAGAATCCACTCTCTTAAACATTCTACCACTGTCTCTTGATTAGAAATAAATACTACTAGTAACTACCTCTTACAGTGGTTTGAGAGTTAAATGTGTAAAGTGCTTAGAACAGTTCCTGGCACATCGTTAAAATTCAATAAATACTAGATAGTTTGCTGTTCATATCTTATTTGCATTTTCTTTCTTTCTTTTTTCTTTTTGTTTTAGACAGAGTCTCGCTCTGTCACCCAGGCTGGAGTGCAGTGGCTTGATATTGGCTCACTGAAACCTCCACCAACCAGGTTCAAGCGATTTTCCTGCCTCAGCCTCCTGAGTAGCTGGGACTACAGGTGTGTACCACCACTCCCAGCTAATTTTTATTTTTTTTTGAGACGGGGTTTCACTGTGTTAGCCAGGCTGGTCTCCTAACCTGAGCCAGGCTCAATCTCCTGACCTTGTGGTCCACCCTCCTCAGACTCCCAAAGTACTAGGATTACAGGCGTGAGCCACTGCACTCATTTTCATTTTCCAAAAATACAAAATCAAAAGTTGAGGTCTTTTAAAGTTAGTAACTGTAGTTTTTGTCGTTGTCCTAGTTAATTTTAAAAGTGCTAATTACAACCACATATCATCTTACATCTATTAACTTAATGAAATTTAAAAATAATACTATTCAAAACTTCAATTCGTTGGCAAAATACATTGGCATACTGTTTAAATAGTAACGTTTTCCAGCAACTTGGAAAAGTATACACCAAGTATACTAGTAGATTTACTACCCAGACCTCTTGCTTCTTGAGTGGCATGACGTTGTGGGGGAAGCAGCAAAATCTTTGGGTCAGACAGCCCTGACTCTGGTGAGACTGAAAGTACAAACACGTTTTCCTCTTATTAGTAAGGTCACCTTGGTTAAGTATCTCTGAGCATTAATTTCATCATCCAAAAACTTGGAATATTACTTAGCTTAAGAATTGTGTTTCATGAGATAATTCAGGTAAGTTACATACCTTGTTTAGATTCAACATGTATAAATTTGCTTAAAAGATTTGTCCCATTGAACTATCCCAAGGAAATAATTTAGAAGAAAGGTGGTTCTATAACATTCTTAGTAATAAAAATTATAACCAAACCAAATGTTTAAAAATAAGAGAAATAATGAATGTAGTAAATTACATAGATATAATGGGATACAGATGCAGTTACTTATATAACTGGAAAGTACTCGTTCTATTATTTAATAATGAATAAAACATTGAAACTATGATTATAACTTGTTTATAGAACATTATGAACCTAGAAGGTGACATGGAAAACAATTGTTTTACTGAATTGTTCTTTGTTGGTGTCCATAATTCTTTGTGTAATACTGAGATATCAGTAGTAGCAAGTCACATTTACTTTTATCTGAGAATACCTAAAATGCTCTGACATTTATGTTTCTACCTGAGCTTCTAGATGTTTCTTTACCTCACGTTTAATTAAGAGAATTACAGAACCAAATTTGCTACAGTAAAAGCAAACACATAAAAATGTTGAAGTTGTAAATTTTTTATCATATATCCAGTACTGAGTATTTAATAAATATTTGTAGAACATTATTAAATAGCTCTGTAGCTTTCAAACTACAAATACAAACTCAACTACTAAGTTTAAAATGAAAGTGAACTATTTCCTTTCTCCTATGTTCCTTGTCCCCCAACCAAACAAAATTTATGAATTTAAAGATTAGCTATTTAAATTTATAAATTTGATTTATGAATTTAAAGATTAGCTGTTTAAATTTATAAATTTAAAGATTAGCTAATTACAAATCTCCTTAAATGTGCTTAATTCAGAGAGGCTAGGTATCATAAATAAATACCCTATAAAATCCAAAAGGCATATATTTTTGTCAGTTTTCTTTGTGTGTTTATATTTTTGATATGTTGCTGTTTCAACGTCTTAGTTTAGTTTACACAATGGCCCAATTTTACTTTTGCAAAGCAAAGCTTGGACTTGTTTAAAAAAAGTTTTCTGTGATATTTTTAGGTTTTTCAGTTATATTCTGTACTAACAAGTAGCAAAAAAGTGCAGAACTTCTATGAAAGAGAGAAAGAGAAAACGAAAAGAAGGGAGGTCAAAAGCTGAAGGGAAAACAAGCTTTCCACTGTACTGCTTTTAAGGATTTAAGACACAGAGGTAAAATTGTATATGAATTTTGTGTAGAAACATAAGCTGGCACCTTGCACACAATCCAGGAGATTCGGTAGTGATCTCATAGAACATCACTGAAGCCTTTTGCTCAGCCAGAAAAAAATGATTGAACACGTGACTGTAGAAAGTGTGTCAGTGTGACTGCAACATTTAAAATGGACCACATTTACAGCAGTAGGACTTGAAGACAAATCATGCATTAATATGTTATGTTTTATCGTAGAATTCTCCATTACAGTCACATCAGCTTCTATAGGATACTAAAGAAAGGACGTATGCAGGTACAAAGGTTTATCATATTAGTATCCATTAAGATGCTTGATGAAAACTCCTCAATTTTACTTTTGATTGCCCATCATTTAGTTTGAAAAATTGTGTGAAGTATAAAGTCTTATTGCCTGAGATAACAAAAGCGTTAAAAGGAAAATGATAAAATAGAAAAATCTCTTTTATTAAAACATTTTATATAGAGGCGGTTGCAGTGTTATGGAAAAATTGGAAGAAAGTACATTTCCTCATTGAAAGCTTTAATTAATAGTATATTCTAATTATCTACATAGTTAAGAAGTAAATGACACTATTAAATTCTAGTGCAAAAATAGAAGTTTCTTTGAGCCAGAGGAAAAAAAAAATACGAAGAAAGAAAAGCTACTGACACATTTCAAATAAAATATTTAAAATTTGAAATTTTTAAGAGAGTTGTATAAATTGAAGAAATTGATGAAATGTCAGCATCTGATGGAGGGTTAAGTTAAATGCAATCAACGGTCTTAAGGCATAACATACCTGACTTTAAAAGAAAGAGTTCCTATAGTCCCCTATCATAAGTTTGTATATATTCTATTATTTATTCCCATGTTATATCAACACCTGTTTAGAAAGATTAAAAATCTGTTCTAGCTAGGATAGATTTCCAAATGTGCTGACTAAATGATCACACTAGCTTCAATTTTGTATTTGTTGACTCAAAATCCTTTCTCAGTCTTAACATTATTATGATGCTGATTTTTATCTTAATCATGAGAAACCTGCCTGAGTTAATGGAATTTGAGAATGAGTGTTTGCTGTTCAACTTAACAGATTAGTTTTACTCATTTGAAACAAAAGAAAAAAGAACCGGAAATTTGAAAGTGGCAAGGGATTTTGAGCCCTTACATTTATCCTTCTAAGCTTAATGATTTCATTCTAAACTTCAAATAATCTAATTTATCATCAGAGAGTCAGATTTAGTAGAGAATAGAAGGCAAACAATAAAAATAAGAATAAGAATGGAGCAAGAATTAATCCTACAATCTAAGTTATCCCCCTAATATTATGGCTTATGATAAAACACATGTTAATAACTGTCTTTTCCAAAACCTTGACTAACCAGTAAGTACACATCACTCATGTCCATTTCTCATTCGATTTTAAATGGAACAAAGTGGCGTCTAGAGGATGGGAAGTGTATAATTACATAGAGGAAGTTTTTGCACTTTGATAGTAATTACAGTGTTTTATCCATCCATCACTTGTTGCTTGAGGACCTGTCCTTGGTGAATTCTTTAAAGGAGATAGAACCCTGTCAGGACAAATTTGAGCTTCAAAATAGCTAATCAGAAACTTGGCTTTCTTGTCCTGAAACAGAGATTGAAAATTGTCACTTTAATCTTGCAGTCCATTTGGCTTTTAAATAAAGTGAGAAGGTGAAGTCTGTCTTTTGGAAGACATACATGCATCTCTGTTTTTCATTATCTGTGGTTACCTTTTTTATGAGCGTGTATTGGGGCGCTGGGTCTAAGTTTGCCTCACTGCACATAGTGCTTTTCAAAATTGGGTGGGCAAATGAACGAATCACCTGGAGTGTCTGATAAAAATGCTGACCTTGCATTCATTCCCTTGGCTCCCAATTTCTCAGAGAGGCATTGATGTAATCTCAGACCTAAATTAACTGAGAACCTTGGAACACCAAAAAGTCTAGAGCTGTTTTTTTCCAAGGGTAGTCTGGTAACTACCCGAATCAAAATTGTTTTCTTTGCAGTGCATTTCCAAGGCTCTATCTGAACTCTTAATACATGACAACATTAGAAGTGAGTATGTGCATTCCTGTGTTTGCTGGATATAAATTTGACCTTCAGAGTTTTAGAGTGAACACCCAAGAGTCAGATAGATCTCTGTGTAAAAGAGTTTGAGGAAGGTTAACAGAAACTAGTAACAAAAATCAATGTTTCAATTTGACTCAGGAGCGGGTGCTTGCACCTGCATACCCGGAACCAGCCTGTCCAGTGTTCTTCAGCCCCACCTTCTACCTTGTGTTGTTTCTATACATGTAGTTTTACCTTAGATTCCCTGAGGTCTAGGATTGTATTTCACTCATATATTCTACCTTCCCCACTCTGCAGCATTAGAAAATAATAAATTCATGGGACAGTTTTAACACATCAAAACAAAACACAGTTTTTTAGTGTTCACATCTACCATTTGGGGATAAAAATTCCTACCTTGGTGGATTAGTTTCTTATTGCTGCCATGACAAATCACCACAAATTTAGTGGCTTCAACTAGCACAAATTTAGTATTTTACAGTTCTGTAGATCAGAAGGCTGACGTGGGTTTCCCAGAGCTGACATCAAGGTGTCAGCAGAGATTTGTTGCTTTCGGAGAGTGTAGGAGAAAATCAGTTTCCTTGCCTTTTCCAGATGTCTTGACTCATGACCCCTTCCGTCTTCAAAGCCAGCAATAGCCTGTCAAATCTTCTATTACATCACATCACTTTGAATCTTCTACCTTCTGCTTTCTTGTGATTACATTGTGCCCACAGGGATAATCCAAGTTATTCTACCTATTTTAAAGTCAGTTGATTAGTGACCTTAATTCCATTTACAAACTTAATTCTGCTTTGCTGTGTAGCATAACATATTCACAGGTTCTGAGGATTAGGATGTGGCTGCCTTTGGAGACTAATTCTGCCTACCATACCTTCCTGCCTTCCTGGTAGGTCAGATGGGTAATGCATTGGGAAACATTTTGTGAACCGTAAAATTTTATACAAACCTAATAAAATGCTATGTTTTGTGTTAAACAGAGCTTTGAACTGGTAGTCAAGAGACTTCAATTCTCATCATGGTTCTGTCACTATTTTGCTGTGTGATATCAGACCATTCACTTAACTAATCTGGAATTCAGATTCCTTAATTCTAAATTATAAGAACTGAGGGAGACAAGCCAAGATGATGTCAAGACCCAAATGATCTTTCTTCTGAAAGTTGATATAAAGCGGAACTCATGGTATGCTTACATGAAGACACAATTGTTGCTGGGAAGGCAGCTCAGTCCACTGGCACACTATACACATAATATAATAGCAGAACTGAACAATACAGTAGATCATAAAAAACGTTGTTTTTTTAACATCTTTTCCATATAACGCTGATGAGAAAAAAAAAATCAGTTCCCAGCTGGGGTCACTGTCTGTGTGGAGGTTTTGTGTTCTCTCCATGTCTACATGGATTTTTCAGGTACTCCTATTTCCCCCCACGTTTCAAAGATGTACACATTAGGTTGATTGGTGTGTCTACATTGCCCCAGGCTCATTGTAAGTGTGTGTGTGTGTGTGTGTGTGTGTGTGTGTATGTGTGTGTCCTGCAATGCAATGACATCTAGCCCAGGGTTGGCTTCCACCTTGCACCCTGAGCTGCTGAGATGGGCTCTGGCCCTGAGATCCTGAACGGGAATAAGCAGGTTAGAAAATAGTTAAATGAATACACAGTATTTTAAAATAAAAATTAATAAAGTATCTGATAATCATAAACTACATGATGATAAATGATGCAGTAGAAAAGTGCTCTCAGCAAGACTACCATCTTTTTATTTGATTTGGAACTGTGAGGTGGTAGGGGGTCCTCTTTACAATTTCTGCTTTGCAAACATTTATTCCTTGATTTAACATACTACCACTATGATCATCACTCATTGGTTCACCAAAAATCAGTTAAATAATTATCTTAGCTGTTTGAATTAATACTTCTTAAATATATGTAGAGCTCACATTTATCTCAATGTTTAATATTAGAAATCTTTTGGGTCTACATTTAGAAGATTGGTGATGTTTTTGTGACCCAAAACATGCCATAGGAACTTAACTCTTGTTTATATCATTAGCCTATGGCAAAATTGGTTTCATTAGTTACATACTGTTTTGCTTAAACTCACAATCTCCAAGAACCTATCAAAAACGTTAAGTGAGAACTTACTGTTCACTAAGGGAGTGTATTTCAGAGTTAAGCTGAGTTTATTTCTCAAAGTCCTAGTTGTGAACAGTAGATAAGAGCTTTTTATCCCTATTTAAGTCATGAGGAACTTTGATTTAGATAGCGTAAGTGATTTCATGAAGGTCACATAATCACTTAGTGGTGAAGTTTACTACAATTGAGATCTTTCGACAAATCCTGTGTGTACTCTGCTAATATGACTCTCTGCTATTTAAATGCACTCACAGCTTAGACACAGCACATAGAAATATGACAGCATTGTGCTTTTGGCTAACCACAGTTGGTCATAAATGTATTTTGAAGCTTATTCATTGGAGAGACTAAAGTATTTTTTTATTACAACTGATAGATGTATTAGATCCTGAAGATAAACTATAAATTAATATTTCTCTAAAGTGTGTATAAACAACTATTATAAACAACATATGCAAATTACATAGCATGTTGATTCATTCCTTTAAGTCAGAGAAATTTAGTGACTATGAAGATGGCTAAAAGCCGGTGTGCTCATTGAAATGGATGGACACGTCATTTACCTCACATCAAAAATTACATTACATTATTAATTGCTGTATCAGTTATTTTGGAAATCTTCATGTGTACACAAACAACACCATGACATACTTTTCAAATGTGTGTAGTTGTCACAATCCTGGCAGGAAATAGAGCATGATACTGGCAAGAAAAAAGGTAATTGAAGAAAGTTTAATGAAGGGGTAAGGAATATGATGTGGCTCCCTGGAATTCGCGATGGCTGGAAATGATTACTCCTCCTTAGCTTGAAGAAAAGGAAGGGTAGGGAGTAACTACTCAAAGTCAGGGGACTTGGAACTGTAGCAAGGGCCTCTGAGAGGATCTGCAACCTTCAGTAGAAAACCAACAGGGAGTCAGCCAGGGAAACTAATATTCCAACTTCACTCTCCTGCAGGAGATTGCGGCTAGTTGAATTCAACAGGAAACCAGAGAAGAAAGGATCTGCTAATGCAGTTATCAGGAGGCAGCTTCTTGAGGCAAAGAATGAGAAAGAAAAAGAACAGATGTGGAGGAGCAAGTGAAGGACACCCAACACAGGGCTGCATCTGCCTTTATGTGATTTTATCTTACAAATGAAATGATCTTCCACTATAAGTTAATTGTCATCACTCTTACTTTTGGGATATATTTAGAAAGCACAACTAATAGAGTTGACCTTTAAGACAGTAAAGAACAAAATTCACAACAAATAAGTAATTCACACAAAAAGCACTTCTAATCACCCATAAAGTATTTTTAATAGTTTGATGCTTCTTTGGAATAGAGGATGAATACGAAAAATAATACTAAATATTTTACTGGTGGTTCAAATTGAAATGATGTTTCCTTTTCCTTAATTTTTAGCCCTCAGTTATCACATAATTCAAAATTTAATTTTGATTCGTGTTTATCATTTTAACTAGTTTATTTTTTGAAAAAATACTTTGAAAGAATTTGGTATATCAAAATTAATTCGTCAAAAAATAAATTTTACAAAGATGAAAATTATAGAAAAGAAAGAATGGAAAATTGTCCAAGTTTTAGCACAAACAATAAATTAACAAGGATGTAGCCTCTGAAGTGCTAAATTTTAGATTCATTTTTTGATATTTACATAATAAAAAATAAAGAACAAATGAATTTATTGTGTACAAGTTCCTATTCATAAATTAGTGGTAACTAACCCATTGACTTATTTACTGAACTTTCATAATTTCATCCACTCTTCAATATTTTTAAAATTAAGTTAGTAATCAAATGGTAACATGATTTTATCCAGTTTTTCTTCCTCTTTGTATTGTTAATATTATCAAAATAATGATGGCTTTTAGAATATTTTTGCAAAGACTAAAGTAAATTAACATTAACATCAGGGCACAGCTAAATGTTCAATATGCTTATGTATTTAAGTTGAAAGGAAAAATCAGAGAATGAAGTCCTGATTTTAACTGAGAGAATGATTACAAAAGTCCTTTGAAACGTATATTTAAACACTTTTTTCGGAATGGCATTAACATTTAGTAATAAAAAATGACATCTGTCATTTTTTTCTATTCTGCGATAAAAGGGAATTCATAAATTAAGGTAGCTTGGAGTTAAAAACATCAAGATATCCTGTTCTTTCTTTTAAAAAATCATCTTTCATGACTTCTTTCTAAACACAAGGTCAGTAAAGCCAAATTTAACTATGTAGATGACTATGATTATGGAATGATTAAATTTGGTCTTTCTTAAAATAGCTTTTGTAAACTGAGAACTACAACGGTTGTCTGCTTAGAAAAACCAGCTCAAATCCATTCACTCATGAAATATCAAAGAAAATGTTGTTTGATCCTTGCTTCGACAATATACATTATCATACTTTTTTTTAGTGATATTTCACTTTTCACTCATTTATTCACTAAGTAGTATAGGTTGTAGAATGGTAATAATTCAGTCTTTATATGACAAAACAAAATATTTGAGGAAAATATATTTTACATTAAATATATAAGTACTATAGAGTTAAACAAATGAACATTACATTCACATCTAATTCACTTTTGTATTTACAATGCCTTCCACAGAGCAGGCGCTTAGTAAGAACTATTTTTCATCACTTTAATGTTTTTGCTGCTTAAGTTTGTATTCCAAACGAGAAGTACATATTCTTCCCTAAAGTTAGTTACTAGGCAAATAATTGTTCCCTGGCCATTCTGAACCATATTCTCACAGCTTCTCAATATGCCCCCTCCCTTCCCCAGAAGTATCAGGCACCATGATTAAAGCCCAGGGCATTCTAGGAAATTTTAAAACTACTTAAAATATTATACGGACATAAAAAAGAATGATATCATGCCCTTCGCAGGGATGGATGGAGCTGGAGGCCATTATCCTTAGCCAACTAACACAAGAAAACCAAATACCGTATGTTCTAATGTATAACTGGGAGCTAAATGATGAAAACACACGGACACATAGAGGGGAACAATACACATGGGGGCCTTTCAGAGGATAGAAGGTGGGAGGAGGAAGAAGATCAGGAAAACTAACTAATGGGTACTAGGCTTAGTACCTGAGTGATGAAACAATCTATATAACAAACCTCCACCACACAAGTTTACCTATGTAACAAACTTGTACTTGTACCCCTGAACTTAAAGTAAAGGTTAAAAAACAGATACTATTATTGCTTAGAATGTTACAGTATGTCAAAATCTGAGATGACGCTTACTCCATGAACTAATAGATTGTCAGGTAATATAAAAAGCAATTTTCTTATTTATTTTTATTTATAGGCCTCTCTTATATCACTATAAATGCTTCTAGAGAGGCGTGCAGGATTGAAGTGTGGGTTATTAGTCAATAAACCTTCCCTGGATCCAGGGGAAGATGCCCTCAAGAGTAGCATTTAGGAGAGATGCCCTCAAGAGTAGCATTACGTAACTACTATTTCATACAATTACATTCTTAGAAATATTAGTTCCAAAGATGTTTAATGGAATACATAATTTTGAGATTAGAAACAATTTTGAGAACCAGAAAATCTTTGGTGTTTTTCTTGTTAATCAACCCAATCCCCAATTCCAGCTAAATCCTCATTTTCAAATTATACAAGAACATAAACTCTAGAGCCATTCGTTTTTACTAATATTGTTTGTGGCAAACAGCAAGGCATGAATCAAGCCACCACCAGCATTTTCCACTGAAAGCTTGGAGACCCCAGACTTGCTTTCCCACTCTTTTTTCACTCTTTTCTTTCTCTCTCCTCTATTCCATTTACCTTTCTGCCTTGCTCTTTCTCTTCTGCCTTCTCACATAACCCACCAGAAACCTCACAGGAAGAGAAACAGTCTACATAGCCCACATTAGTGTTCTAGGCGGTAGCAAATTATGTTAATGAAAGATCACACATCTTTCATGCTCTGCTAGGTTATAGTAACTGAGTCCTGGCTAGAGAGAGCAGAATCCACTTCTAGTATGAAGCTCCAAAAGACACAGGTGGTAAACACAAGTTAACCCTTTGTAACCCCACCATTTTCAACATGCAAAGGACCTCTCTCAATCTTCTAAAATAAAGTACAAAATCCCATGCATTGAACTAACAACATCACGCTGCTACATAGGACTTGAATATCTCCCATAACTTTATGACTGGAAAAACACTGTTCAGATTTCATTTACCGGTTTAAAAATAGCAAAGTCTAATTTGAAACACATACACACACAATTGTGCACCCTCACTAATATTCTCTCTTAGTACCAGGTAAATGTTTCTTCCTATAAACATAACAAAGATTTAGTACAATCATAGGCTTTAAAAGTCAGATTAGTCAGAAGATGTTTGTTATCCAACATATCAAAAATATTCCTTAGAACCACAATGAATGCCACAATCTGTTCGGTACTACAGTGGCTATTTATCTATTTCTTAATTTATAAATCAATATTATTTGGTGTTTATTTTGACTTGAAGATTATCCATACATTATTATATCCCTGCCCAATGAAATTTCTTGTTGAGTGAGTAGGTGTTAACAAGGCAAATCATATATTTTAAACATCTTAAAATGGTATGATAATTTTTTTAAATGGGAGGACTATTTTCAAACGTTTTCACTTTGGAGATCCAGATATCAACGAAAAAAGAAATTTAGAAAACATGCCCACAGACCACTTTAAGTCCACAGAAAGTCCACAATAATATCACTGTGCTCACTTAACAAGGAGGAATTGTTCTTTGTACACAGCTGAAACATTCATAATACACAAGGCACTTCAATTAAGTTTTGACAGAAGTTATGTCACATTTAAACTCACCGCTGGATGTAAGGGTCAGGGCAGTACTGTAGGGTGGCACACCGTGAAGTTTCAAAATTCATTTCCTTCAACTGTCTTTGATATCAACAAATGGAGAACAATTATATAAAATCTACACATATACCTGTGTATATATAAGATATAAAGCCGGGAGGCTAAAAGCAATAGGGTCAAATGCTATCAGACATAGAAGCTTAGGCACTTCCCCGCTTCACACATAATTGCAAAGAGGCGGAGTGTTTCTTGATTTTAGCCAATGAGATTCATCAAGTGACTAAAACATCATAAACAGTCGATTCTTACCAGCTGGGCATCCTCTCTAATGTTGTTCTTCCCCTCTCTCACGGCTTCAGAGTCCTTGACGTATAGTAGCCACACTTGTTGTTGGCAATTTGGAGCTGGAGGCATCTCTGAACTTCTGATCTCTGTCGTGATTGGATGCTGGCATGAATGGCATCAGAGTTTAATTTCAGCAGCCTGGACTTTTGTAACTGAACTGAGCTGATGAGTGTCCACCCTGCTCCAGCTACATATCACTTCCTTGTATCTGGATACCGATTTGATCTGAGGATTTCTGTGGCTATTTCTGGGGCTAAAATGTTTGTAGAGCTGCTTGGGGAAGTTTTGTTTTGTTTTTCTGTTTTTTGTTTTTTCATCTCTTTCCCTCCCTCCCCCGCCCTTCAGTTTCCCTTTCAGCCAACCGCCTGTTGTGGTCACAATCTCAAATAGCAAAGACAGGGAAATTCCTTGATTATATTTAACTTAGAACTCACTCTTCCTCTCAGCTAAGAGAAAGAGATATCCCATTCACATCCCCTTAGAAGTTTTTCCTGACCCGAATGAAAGAAAATAACCTTAATTGAGTTAAATATCCTACCTCAATCAAATGCACTTACATATAATACAGCAATTTTCTTATATTAAAATGGGAAATAATATATTATTCTAGAATATTTTGAAGTGCACACATTATTTCAAATCGCCTGCTAATAAAAATATTCTAGTTTATTTTCATGTCTGTCAGTCTGCTCCACTCTCTTCTTTATGTCTTACAGTTTTTGCCGTTTTTGGTTTTGCTTTGACTTGACCTCCTTCGAAAGGAAACCATAAAATTGTTCGTACAGTCACAAATCAGTATAATATCAGGAAAACCTACATACAAAATAATTTATTTCCTTTCTGAATATGGGCTGTAAACTTATCCTGGTTTTGTGAATTTGGAAATTGAATGAAATATGATTCAGAAGCTAAATTAGGAAAGACTCCAACAAGAAAAAAAAAAAAAAACATTCTTTGTGTCCAATGGTCACTAACATCGAGTTCACATCTTCCATTCACCCCCTAATCAGAGGACACCTGTCAACAGGTGGCATCAATAGATGGCAAAGTTGTGAGGCAATCTAAAGCCCTTTTCAGAAAGATTTGACATTTCCCTGTGAGTAAATCTGATTCAAAATGTGTTTCATAAAAATATTTTATTTGTTGCTTCAGCCAGGATGGAAGGGAGAAGCTATTTAAAACTTGACATTCTCTTCCTTTGCTTAGCCCGAGAGTGGCTAACATCTGTGAATTGTGAAATTCACAAACAGGCTGGCCTGAGCCCCAGCCAAATCAAACAGCTTGCTCCACAAAATGTGAAACTTAAAGGGAAGAAGATTATTTTACTAATTAATTATAGATTTGTTAATTGGAGTTAAAGAGGTTGGCTTTCTTCCCTGATGTTAGCAAATACAGATGACCTAAATATAATATTCTAAAATTAAAAATAATCAATTTCCTGTGACCGCAGCCAAGTGATTCCATTTATAACGAAAGGTGGAGTGACGATTTCCAGTGCCGAGCTTCTCAAGTTTTAATGTGCTTGTGAGGCACCTGGAAATCTTGTTAATGCATATTTTGATTCAGTAGGTCTGGGGTGAGGCCTGAGATTGCATTTCTAACATGTTCCCAGGTTACTTGATTCTGCTGGTCCTTGGACCACCCTTTGGGGTGGCGAGCCCTAGCGTTCTTTCCAGGTCTGATATTTACAATTTGATGTCTCCAGGAAATGAGGAAGAACTCTTCTAAATATTTTAAATCAACTTCCGGGGATATAGACTCCCAAATAATCAATTCGCAAACATTTCTAGTGTGTTGTGTTTTTAAAATTTATTTTTTATTTTCTAAAAGTTATTACTTATGTATTAATTATTTTTAAGACAGTTTCTTGCACTGTCATCCAGACTGAATGCAGTGGCATGATCATGGATCACTGCATCCTCAACTTCTCGCGCTCAAGTCATCCTTCTGCTTCAGCTCCCTGTGTAGCTTGGACTATAGGTGAGCATTACCATACCAAGGTAATTTTGTTTTGTTTTAGATATGGGGTCTTTCTGTGTTGCCCCAGCTGGTCTCAAACTCCTGGACTCAAGCTGTCCTCCTGTCGTGGCTTCCCAAAGTGTTGGGATTACAGGTGTGAGCCACGGAATTCAGCTATTAAAAAAAAATTTTTTTAAAGGTTTATAGGCTAGTATTTTTAAAATATCATTTAAAGGTTTGCCACGATTTCAATAGTTGTTATTTAAAAATCCTAAATTTACTAAGCTAAGAGGGACAGAAATTAAATGGCAACAAATTTAAATAAGTGATTATGAAGAAGATTGGTTTATCTTGCAATATGGAAATAAATTGAGAGTCACCTTGACCGTGGAAAGAAGGCAAACTCTTTAAAATTCAAGAGACACGAATAGCACACAACCATACATGATCGAGTGAAAAATAAGTGACAATTATAATTACCATAATTGCCTCTTATATTTATATTTCATCCTTCTTCTCTTAGGGGACTCAGGTTACTATACAAATGTATAAATTATATCTTTGGTGTTCAAGACAGAAGCTTTCTCAGGACAGAGATTATAATATAATAATGTACATAGAAGTCGAGGAAAAGTAATTGCCTTTCCGACCATGACCTGCCTATTTAAATGATGTCTGTGAAGACTTTAGGTTTGTATGGAAGGCAGAAGTAAGTTCTTAGGGAAGGAAATGTGTTTCGGGCTTGTATCACTGAGCATAATGTAGGCAAAAGGGACACTTTGTTCTTCTCAAATTTTAGTAGCCAAGAATATGCACTCTGCCAAACTCAGGTGTCTATGGCACAAACTATTCTCAACTTACACCTGTGAAAATTATTTTACAACTGCTCCCCTTCGTGCTCTTTCCTCTAGGTTGCATAATTTTTCTGGTTGTTCCTGTGCCTTGGATCATATTTTGCCCTCCACCAGGAACGTTTCTAAACCTCATCTGTGCATATTCACATCTTGTTTATCCTTCAAATTCTCCTTCTTTATTCCACATAAAAGAAACCTTCCCCTGTTCTCCTAAATAATTATATCTGCACCTTTTTTTGTGTAAGGGTACCTATAACTTTCTTCCTGGATTCTAGTTATTTTTGAATAAGACTCATCTCCTGTGCTGGACTTGAACAGCTTAAGGGCAGGCTTGCTATTCTAATTCATCCCTGTGTTTTTAGGGACTAGCAAAAATATTGCACAATGAATGAATAACATGTTTATATATTTGCAAAAATCATCTCATAGTAAGTATTGCAACTGATTAAAAATAATTTCCACAAAACACTTGACTTCTTAGAGTTACCTTATTGAGATATAATTTACATACAACAATGAAATTCTCCAATTCCAAGTGTTCAGTTTGAGGAGATGACACATTATATGCCATGTAGCCTCCATTGCAATCAAGATTCCAATACTTCCATTATCCCAATACTTTCCTCATACCACTTTGCAATCAATCCCTCACCACCAGCTTTAGGCAATCGCTGACTTGCTTTTTGTTATTATACATTATATGTATATCTTTTAGAGCATTGTTTTCCAATAGAACTTTCTGTTATAAAGGAAATATTCTATATTTACACCATCTGATGTGGTAACCATTAGCTACATGTGACTTACGCTACTGAAGAGCTAAATTTTGATTCTGAATTAATTTTAATCAACTAAAATTTAAATAGCCATGTGAGGCTATTGGCTACTATGATGGACAATGCAATGCTAGAATATCACATAAATGCAGGCGCATGATATGTATTCTTCTCTGTCTAGATTATTTTTGCTCTTTGATGCCATCGCTTCTGAAATGCATTCATGCTGTCAACTGTATCAGTAATTCATTCTTATTATAGCTGTTGAATATGTGGATTGTTCTTTTATGTTTGTTTGTTTAGCTATTAAGAATGAATTCGGGTCTCAGATACACAATTATTGCCAGAAGTCCAATAAACTTTTTAAGAGCTCAATCATCACATACCCCAGAACTTGTTTTTGGTCCTCCTGAGGTCTTTGGCAAAATAGTAGCTTCTTCCTTCCAAGACTGATGTAACTATGAAGGAGAAAGCAAATGTAGCATAAAGCAGTTGGCTAACCTGGGTTTTGTATGAGCTCTAGTACTAATTTATTCCCAGACCTTAGGCAAGTAGCCTACTCTCTTTGGGTATCTTTGAACCTTAGATACTTTATTTTTAAAGGGGAAGGATGTATCAATTATACCCAATTCTATTGGGTGTAAACAATTGAAGCTGATTCTGCCTACATAAGCCAAAACACACACACACACACACACACACACACACACACACACACACACAAACAAAACATGAAAATATATGAAAAGACAAATGAAAATCCACAGACTATAAGATATAGAAAGAAAAAAAAAAACACCCAACAGATCTCAGAAAAGACTACAACCAGGATAAATTCAGGGATCTAAGTGATAACAATGAATAGAGAGTCACTTCATAAAGCCACTGGAGGCATAAGTCAGATGCAACAGCTCTTTTGAACTTGAGTCATTCAGTTTAAGATTAAATTCCCAAAAGAAAGATGCCATGTTTGGCCAGGAGAGGTCTGATCACTTTGAATGATAGCCCTACAATGACTGAGCAGAGAGTTTTCAGAAGAAAATAAAGGTTCTGTTAACCAAGGAAAGAGCAATAGGTACAGGGCAGTGGAAAACAACAGATGCCACCACAAGAGCTTAAAGCAGATGATCGTGCATGTTCCCTAGAGCTCTGGCAGCCTGTGACTATGAGATCAGAGAAACTGAATTCCTTTGTGTCAGGGTAACTGAACCTCAGGCCTTAGCTTTTCCAGGTCATCCTGCATTTGCAGTGTGGAGACCAGGAAATAACCTTCAAGCATAGGAGGCAGTGGAGTAAATTCACCAACTATCACTCAAATTGAAGAGACAGTTTGGTGAGTTTTAATTTTATGACACTTTTCTGTACATAGCTTCAGCTCAACCACACAATCTCTATTTTAGTAAAGTGGAAACCAAAGTTCTGTCACTGGGAGGATCCTGCTAACTCCTCCAGCTTTGGACCTAATATTTGCTACAGTCTGACATTGATTAGGAGTCAAGCTGGACCTAGAATTTTAGTAACTTCAATAGTATTCAAATGACTTTAATTCAACGAAAAAGCAAGTGCATTGCAGCCTTAGCCATGTGCTTCTTCTGATTTGACCTCCATCTCTGTTCATCTCACTGAAATTCATCAAATATAAATATTTATAGTTAAGTTAATGTCTTGGAGTCTACTGAGAACAAAGAAGATGCCTTAGCAGAGTGTCCTGAGGAAAGGGGCACTTTTCTGTTCAGAGGGCACACAAGGAAACAGAGGCCAATTTGGGCAGGAAGAGGTTGGCAGTTTCTTTAACAGACAAACCTGATACCCTGCAAGTCACACCCAGTGTCCAGAAGCAATGTGGGTGGGCTTCTTTTCCAGACATCCCTGAACAGCTGTGTGGGGGCTGTTCCTCACTCCCACCCCTCCTTTGCTCAAAGCCCACGTGAGTGAGAGATAAAGAAAGAAACACAGGAAGTCCTTATTTGGCATTGCCCAGATTTTTTTCCCCTGAACCATTTGTCAGTTGCAGATATGATGCACCTTTACTCTAAATGTTTCAGTGTATATTTCCTAAAATGAGGAAATGCTTTATATGATCTCAGTTCAATTATTGAAATTAAAAAATTATATCCAAAAATATCTACTCTATATTGCTTATTCAGATTTGACAATTGCCCCAATAATGTTCTTTATAGCAAGGGAAAATCTTTGATTATATATTGCATTCAGTTGTCCTTTTTTTAGTATCTTTTAATTAAGAATAGTTTCAGGCCAGATGTTTTGTAGATAATACGCTCGTTTAGTTTGAATGTACTTTTGGCAGAAATATCCCAAAAGTGATGCTGTGTCCATCTCAGTGCATTATTTTAGGAATTGCTCTGTTTTTAAAGCCTAGTAACAGGTTTTCCCCAGTTCTTTCAGATTTACTGTGAATCTAAGACATTTGAATGTCAAGATTTGCAGAGTTTCTTCCAAGGTCCAGGGAAGTAACTTAGCAATATGTATATGTTGCCATAAATTGTTGTAACATAGACACATGAAATATTGTATCTGTAATGTTTTAATACTACTATTGATTTCTATTTTGATACTCCACATTTTACCTTGAAAGAGTTATGATGGAGTGACTGTGGGATTTTTAGGGTCCATCTAAGAGAATATTGAATAAGGAATACTTTTAGTTAGGGTTTGAGAGGATACATCTATGTGTTTTGAAGTTACATTTACATAGAGGTAAATCATTGCTACTCATCCTCGTGTAGAATGGCTTCCAAGAACACGCCTCCTGCCTATGTGTAGGTCTCCAACTATGGCTGGAGACTATATCACAATATGAATTGTGCATACAATTGCACATTTCATATTGTGATATAGTCTCCAGCCATATCACAATTGGCATGGGAATTATGTGAATGCTTTTCTCTTTTTACCAACCACGAAAAATGTGAGTGGAGAAATTAATTTCATCAATATTTAATCAAAACCCTGCCAATTTTTCAGCAGATGCAATTATAAAGGCACCATATATTATGATGACAATGCATGAAATAGAGTTTATCACTATTCTTGTGTTTGTAGGAACATAAACATGGTAGTTCTGCAAACAGAAAGTACATCTGTCAAGCCTTAGATTGGGGCTGCAGGAGGAAAGGCTCTATATATTATATTAAATATTCTGTTCAATGCCAAGGGTCTATGATTTTATGAGTATAAACTTCTTAAAGCTATATTAACATATGACCCATCTATTATTCTATTTACATAAAATCATTTTGTTCCACAATTATTTAAGTTTGCTTATGAAATACTTATGATATTAAAAACCACACATATGTAAGGTTTTGGGGGTAGGGGTGATGGGGTAATGGGGAGTGGTAGTTTAGTGAGTATAGAGTTTCAGTTTTGCAAGATGAAAAATTTACTGTGATCTGCTGCACAAGAATAGAAATATATTTACCACTACCAAACCATACACTTAAAAACAGTTAATACGGTAAATGGCATTAATATATGCTTTTTACCATACTTATAAATTTTTAAATAATTTCAGAAACATATATAGGTATATGAGGAAATTACTAATCAGCATAAACATTGATGATAAGAAAAATGAGACAAAAATTAAGGATAGAATTTAATCGCAAACTATATAATGTGAAGTTCTATACTTGTGCTAAAGTGCCATGAATTTATCTGTGAACTTCTAAAGAGCCAGTGTAAGAAGGGCTTATATTTATTTATTTTTATCCACAATACTAGCTTTGACTCTGGTTATACATAGCACATTCTGGGTTTTGAAAGAATAAAAGGAAAAGATAATACATACTGAGTATTCAGAATAAATTGACTTTTAGTGTCTGGTCTCTGATTATAAGGCATTTGTTTGACTGCTTATTGCAAATAAATTACAATATATGATGTGATGAGACCTAAATTTCTAGTGGGGTTTCCGTATGATTCTCTCACAAGGCTACATAGCACTCATTGATTTGACAGCTGATTAACAGATTCAGCATGAATATTCTTTTAGAGCCTCCTCTGTGTCCTCATCAGTGTGGTAGGGGCCATTAGTAGCAGGTTGATCAACAAAATCCAATTCCTATGCTCAAATAGATCCCAGTAGAGTCAAGAATGATTTTCTTTTCCTTTTTCATCTTCAACTTTATAGACAACAGGATAACTATGGCATTGCTGTGACCCCAAGTTACTAATGATCAGTTTGCCTGCTGGGCTTCTGGTCTGAAATATTTGGTACCTGATGAATACTGATGCAATAAAAACACGTTTATAGTATTCGGGAAGCATGTGTGTAGGTGGGAGATAATAAAATGAAGCATTCTTATTTCTCTTCCCTTGGTTAGTTGGAGTCCATAAGACCGATGTTGCTCAACCTCTGTTTCAGGCATAGATTCACAAATTTTTGCCTTGTTGATTTGATACTGATCATCAGGAAGTCATAAGAGCCACGGTTTCTGGAAGGCAAGGAGATGAAATTGAGACAAGAAAACAAAAGCCCAATGTGTATATTTCAAAGCCTATGACAAGATGATTTCTTTTGGGCGTGTATCTTCTTGAAATATAACCATACTGAAAGCTAAAAAGAAATTTAGAGATCATTTATTTAAAAAAAAAATCCTGGAAATTAGAATGACTTAAAAATAACAAGTTTTTATATCATGGTTTAGATTTTACAGAACACTTTCACAGACATTATTTCATCACAACCTCTCAACTGTCATGGGAAGTAGACGGCTAGAACAAGTGGTGTCATTACCTCTATTTTATGTGTGAGGAAGCTAAGACTCAGACTGTTTCAGAAACAAACTCACAATCACATGGTGAAATAACCATCAGCCACTGTGGTCTGTAATGGACCCAGCTCTAACTCCCAAACCTGGGACCATTCACTCAATGAAATAACATTAATTTCTTATGGTATGCCTGGTGTTGGGATAAGATTTAGGAAAATAAAACAAAGATCTCTACTTTTTATATGGCATCTGCAAACCCAGAATTTTTATATGGCTTGATATTTACTAAATATTTTATGTCTATTACCTCTTTAGATAGCTACTAAAAACCATAGGAAATAGTTAGGTTAACTCCATTTCACAGAGGAAAAGAGTGTTGGTGACTCTGTATTAATCATTCGGCCAGATAAGGGTAGAGCCAGGATCTGATCTGAAATTAACCCATTTCCCTGAAATTTATGGCTGCACTTCTGCTTTTGACTCTCGAAAAGATTGAGAATACATTTGTGCACATTCGAAAATCTGAGAGTCCTACACATGAATGGTTTCCAGCACATGCTCCTCAGTGTCTTTTTCCTGGTCTGGTTAGCATGATAACTAAGCCCTATAAATGCCAGCCCCCAAAGGAAGGCATGAGCTCATGGCGAGCACCCACATTTGGGCCAGGAGTCAAGAATGTTAACTCTGCTTATTTTGAAATCTGGATCGTGCACACAGTTTAAGCATGTGGGGGTGGACGCACTGATAAAACGCTTCTGTGGGATGGAAACGATTCTCAGGGCATCCTTACAGGGGAATCCCCATGGGATGACCCCTGAGTAGGTCTTGTTTACAGCAACATCTCTGTGTCAAGTTTCTAAAGAGGTACATTTAAAGTGCTACCTTGGAGGAATAACCTCAGTCCGAAAACATAACTAATCTTCAGTCTTTGGTTAGTTGGTACACCATTCTATTGCTCTTCCACCGATCCACTTAATCCATCTGGATTCCTCCTTAGTTATTGGTTACATTATACTTCTGAATAGAATAAATAATTTCCCCATGGAACTGAATTAGCATTACTATTATAATAATTGCAAAAAATATTTTCAAAGTAAAAAAAAATTCTTCTTTTACAGATTGAGACTGACTATACATAAATAGAGAGGGAAAAGTGAGAAGAAAGAGAATAGAGTGATAATATTTATATAGATATGTATGTGCATATGAACATTTATGTGTATGTATATGTATATATTGCACATAATGTACATATGTACTTATATTCATTTGTGTATATTTATCTCTCTCTATAAAATATACTACAGCATAACATGTATAATAAATATGTATATAAGTATACATGTATTTGTATGTGTGTATATATGTATGTATATACAGAGACTATTTATTGGCCCAGTTCATTCTCTAATTTTCTTATGTCTTCTACATAATCAAGATAAAAATAATTTTTAAAGCTAAAAATAAATTATCTAACAGAAGAAGCAAAGCAATCTATTCAGTGTATTTTCATGGTATAGAAAATGTAGATAAACAAATATCACAAAGGCAAAGCAAAAGAAAGAAAATTTATACGCTCTTAATTGTAATTATTTCTGAGTTATGGAGTGAAAAGAATATTTTCTTCTTTACACTTTTCTGTAGTTTTCAAACTTTGTACAGTGAATGGACATCATTTTCGTACTAATAACCCACAAGAAATCACCGTTAAAAATGCTTTCTTGGAGAATTTTTAGTCATGGGATAAATATACATGAAAATAAACTGTCTTAGGTGGTTCTACCCTATCAAAACTATACAAGTGAAAGCCATTGTCTTTCAAAGGCATGCATGATACATGGGTGAAAAATATTATACCAAGATGGATGAAGCTAAAAGAACGTGACTCAATTTCCTGATGAACTATCTTGTGGACAACCTTTGGTCCAAGGGAAATAAATGGCCCTCATGAAAGATTTGTAGTGCAGCGCGTGGGACCCATGGAAATGTAAAGTTTAATTGTCTTAACGTGGAATGCACAACTGATTGCAGCCTCATGCGCTGCTCCTTGGATCCACCCTGCTGTCACATTAAGGCCACACTTCTGGGGCGCTTCCGGGGAAGGACTGAACTTGTTAGGGCTACAAACAAGGCCTGTTCTGGCAACACGTGGGACATCTTCAAAGGGTGATTTTGACTCAAGAATGTTTCATTAGCCTGGCCAAACCTTCCTTGAAATGGCTTTCAATCTGAAACTATTTCTATTGAATTATCTTCTTTTCTCCTCTACTTCATGGCTGTCAGAGAGAGTTTTTGTTACACTCTGAAATGCCCTGCTTCTTCTGCTCTCTTTTCCTTTATCCTCCACAGGCATTCCCACGAGCACATCTTTTGTGCATCCAATCCCTTCTTTAGCTCTGCTTCTTTGAATACGCGAAGTGACACAAGTAGTCCTGAGAGAGGTCTAAGAATGGAAAAGAAAACGGGGATTTGGGATTGGCTCACCTCCCTTATCAAGCAAATAGAACGGCTTCCTGAGGTATGTGGAAAATGGACAGTTTGGGGCTGAGGTGGAGGTATAATTGCTACACATTTTACTGAGGTTGGCCTGGAAAAACATTCATTAGAAGGAGAGATGCTTACTAATAGGTCCTAAGATTCGGACTTTTGGCAGATACAGTAGGATCAGTGCCTACAGATATGGTGAGAACAGTGCCTACAATAATAGCAGAGTTTTATGGTTACTGATGCGTTGTACTGACACCTTGAAGAGGGATATTGAAAAATGTAGGGCTCTTAGCAAGCAGTTAAAGGCTAAGTGTGAGAGCCAGACGACATCTTTGGTATTTTACAAATAGACCAGGCCCTCTTTGCGAAAACAAACAAAGCTAAGCAGCCAACTAAAATCCTGGTAGTTAGAGTCACAGAGCTGTAGAGGCATTTGATTGTTTAGTTAAGGCTGGTTGGAAACACCTGAGACCTTGAAAAATAGATTAGGAACATTAAGTCCATGCCCCTGATAAGTTAGTTCTGCAGACTCTCCTGATTCTCAGAGATTATAGAGATGGACCATCCTTTCTTAGTAAGGGCTAGTACTGACACCGAAGATATCATAGAGGCGTTCTCAGAGATATCCCCCCTCCAGGATGCTTTTACTTCCTTTTTTGGCTGCCAGGTCCCAGATAATGTTAATTTCCAGCAGAATCGGCTGGGGATGTACTGATCAGGATAAAGCAAAGCAGGAATAATATACCAAAGAGTTGCCAGAATTAGCTAGCACATAACAGCAGAAGCCATGGGAATTCCTAGAAATGGATTTTTATAGGTACTTGATTGAGGAGACTAAAATATAAGTCCACATAGAAAAGAGTTTATTGATTTGGGGGCATTGCCTCCTGGCATGGGCTTTAATACCCTGTTCAGAATCAGCATGTACAGGGCAAGCTCACAGCTAGGGGGGCTTGAAGAAGTTTGGAAAAAGTGATGATCAATGCTAAATGAAGAGAAATTTCTTGGGTTTTCCTACAAGATCGTATATAAAAAATAAAGAGGCTGAGGGAAGAGGACCTGGCTAGAATTGATATACAATGTGAAGCCAGACAATTGATCAGAAGACTATGTCAGATGGGGGAGTCAAGTGGACACTGGAAGGCCATCAGGCTTTACTAAGGCCACCGGGAATTGCTACTGGGAAGGGGAGTGGGATCACTAAGAATTTCAGTTCCGGCTCTCCTCTGTACCCCAGGGCTGGTGGTAGGAGAGGTGGTCATAGATCTGGGCCTGTTAATATCCGTGTAAATGATGTCCCTCTACTCTGAAGAACAGAGGCCAAGGGAGGCACTTACCTGCCACATGCTGGGAGGCCGTATTTACCATTATGACCGGCAAGGTCAGAGGCACAGCCAGGCATGTGACTTGCAGGGAGTCCTGGAAATGGTTAATAGAATATGGCACCCCTAGGGGAAGAATAAAGTGGCAGCCAACAAGAGTGTTCCTTAACAGCTAAGAAAGAAAAGAATGGGTCAGTAGGAGGCTGAGAATGTTCATCCCAATACAAAGAAAGGATTTCTTACCAGATTCTTTGACCTGAGCCTATTTTGAGATGTAGAATTTGTTGACTGAAGAGATAGCTGGGTATCTCAGTGAAGTAAACCTGTTACACTATAGTAACTATATACTGTGGCAATTCCTTTAGGCTTCTCTAAAGAGACCTATAGCTGGGCACTTCAGAAATATTTACTGAACTCTGCTCTTAGAAGGGCCCCTCAGTTGGTTTAGTATTTTACTGTTACCATCTTGAAATTCTTTAAACAAAGGATTCCACATTTTAATTTGTACTGGATGCTGCAAATTATGCAAGCAGTCTTGCCTACAGCTGTTGACTTGGGTAACTATATATTGGGTACAGACAGTTTGAGTTAACATTAATATCCAGAGACCTCAAGTGTAACCATGGACCTCTAGAAGCTCATATGGTTAAATAATAAATAAATTTATTATTACAATCCAACTCATAGTAAGTCTACTGTGTTTGAAGTCCCACTTCATTGTCGCCTTTTCAGTTCCCAAGTGTTTTGTTGGCAATGATATGCTTGGCAGTCAGAGGGATGCCCACATTGTGCCCTGGCCTTTGGAGTAAGAACTATCAGAGTCAGAGAGGCCAAGTAGAAACCTCTGTATCTGCCCTCAACCATCTGTGCCAAGGGAGTAAAAAAAAGGTAATATTACATTCTAGGAAGATGGCAGATTTTAATACCACCATAAAACAGCCAAATAGTGTTGCAAAGAGGTAAGCAGAGTATCCCTATTATATCCCTATTTATTGACTCAATATGGCCCCTAAAAATCTCCAAAAAAATCCTGGCATGTAGACACTTGCAACCCCAATAATGTAATAGCCTGGTTGTAACTATTACAGGAAGGTGGTATCTTTGCTAGAGCAGATTAACAAGCTCTCAGGTATATGATAGGTAGCCATGGATTTGGATGAATATATTTTTGTTAATTCTTATGATAAAGGAGGATCAGAAATAGTTCACATTTATGTGGGATGTACAACAATACCCATTTATAGTTTTTCCTTAGGACCATGTTAGCACTTCTGCTCTTTGTCATACTGTAGACTGAAGATATCTGGACTGCTTGGTCAACCCACAGAGCACTGCAGTGTATGCATTGCATCAATAAGATCATGCTGATCAAGAAGGGCAAACAACAGATGGTTAGTATATAGGATGCCTTGATAAGACATTTAATACATGCATTCCAGAGGGTAGGGAATAATCCCTACAAAGATTTAGATTCCTAAAAATCTTCAGTGAAGTCTTTACAGATCCAATGGTCAGGAATTTGCCAGAATATTTATTTTGCAATCCCCTACCACAAAGAAGGAAGCAGAAAGCCTGATAGTTATTTTGGGGTTCTGGAGGCAACATATTCTATGACTAAGAATAATGCTCTAGTCCATAAGTTGGGTGACAGGGAAGGCTTCCGGTGTCTGGTGGAACAAGATGTATCATGAAACTTAGGGTAAGCCCCAGTGGAGAATCACAATGCAAGCTCTGATATTCAAGAGGACAATGACATCTACGGTAGAGAAAATAAATAAATTTTTGGTTAAATAGCTCATGGAGGCAATGAAAACTTGACTATGAGGCTCTGCATAACCATATGTCTAGAACTGCACATCATGAGCTGGATTACTTCACTTCTTCTAAGTCATAAAATCAGTCTAGCATAAGTCAACCAAAAGATGAAAATCATATGCCCAGATTGAGCTCAAGCAGGACCAGAGCTTAGCTACATGAGCAGTAACCTGAACATCCCTGTTACTCACTGCAATTATACCAGCAGTATCTCCCTACTTTGCTTCTAAGAGTAGATGAAGGAGGTAGAAAAGGACTGAAAGTGCCCTCCAGCCAGAGACAACCAGCTGCATCTGTTGGATTCAGTATTTGTTGTAGCAAGGAAGAATATACATCATGAGGATCCATGCAACATCTCAATAAGAGGGTTTTTGAGAGGACTTAACATAGGATTTAGGTTTGTGTTAGCTTATTTTGGAGAGGGTTCAAAGAATTAGGGCTTTGCTATCTACTCATGCGGTCAGAAAGTGGGACAATTCCATGACTGGATATCATAATAAATCTTATAAGGTAGGATGCAGGAAATGAAGCTAGCTATAATTAGGTAAAGCAGCAGCAGTAATTCACATTAGCTGGGATGAAAGGATGTGTGGATTTTTTTTTTAGATTCACAATTTTTAATGTAAATTTCTATAGGTTTTGACAAATATATGTAATTATATCACCACCACCAAAATTAACCTCCAAAATTCCCTTATGCTCCTTTCTGTTAACCCATTTCCCCAACCCTCCAATCCTAACCCCTGGCAACCACTGGTTTGTTTCCTGTCCCTATAGTTTTGCCTTTTCCAGGACAGCACATATATTTATCAGATAATGAGCAGCCTGTTGAGTCTAGCTTCTTTTGCTTGGCTGAATTCCTTTGTGATACACTCATATTGTATGTATATCAGTTCTTTCCCTTTTATCACTGAGTAGTAGTCTGTTTTGTGGAAGGCTCTTTTTTATTGCATTTTAGGTTTGGGGTACATGTGAAGAACATGCAAGATTGTAGCATAGGTACACACATGGCAGGGTGATGTGCTGTCTTCCTCCCCATCACTTACATCTGGTATTTTTCCCCATGCTATCTCTCCCCAACTCCCCACCCCCTGCTGTCCTCCCCTATTTCCCCCCTACAGACCCCAGTGTGTGATGCTCCCTTCACTGTGTCCATGTGTTCTCATTGTTCGACACCCACCTATAAGTGAGAACATGCGGTGTTTGATTTTCTGTTCTTGTGTCAGTTTGCTGAGAATGATGGTTTCCAGGTTCATCCATGTCCCTACAAAGGACACGAACTCATCGTTTTTTATGGCTGCATAGTATTCCATGGTGTATATGTCCCACATTTTCCCTGTCCAGTCTATCATTGATGGGCATTTGGGTTGATTCCAGGTCTTTGCTATTGTAAACAGTGCTGCAATGAACATTTGTGTGCATGCGTCCTTATAGTAGAATGATTTATAATCCTTTGGATATATACCCAGTAATGGGATTGCAGGGTCAAATGAAATTTCTATGTCTAGGTCCTTGAGGAATTGCCACACTGTCTTCCACAATGGTTGAACTAATTTACACTCCCATCAACAGTGTAAAAGTTTTCCTATTTCTCCACATCCTCTCCAGCATCTGTTGTCTCCAGATTTTTTAATGATTGCCATTCTAACTGACGTAAGGTGGTATCTCAATGTAGTTTTGATTTGCATTTCTCTAATGACCAGTGATGATGAGCATTTTTTCATGTTTGTTGGCCTCATGTATGTCTTCTTTTGTAAAGTGTCTGTTCATGTCCTTTGCCCACTTTTGAATTGGCTTGTTTTTTTACTGAATGGTCAAAACTAGAAGCCTTCCCTGTGAAATCTGGCACTAGACAAGGATGTGCTCTCTTACCACTCCTATTCAATATAGTATTGGAAGGTCTAGCCAGAGCAATCAGGCAAGAAAAAGAAATAAAGGGTATTCAAATAGGAAAAGAGGAAGTCAAATTGTCTCCATTTGCAGATGACACAATTGTATATCTAGAAGACCCCATTGTCTCAGCCCAAAATCTCCTGAAACTGATAAGCAACTTCAGCAAATTCTCAGGATATAAAATCAATGTGCAATAATCACAAGCATTCCTATACACCAATAACAGACTTAAAGAGAGCCACATCAAGAATGAACTGCCATTCACAATTGCTACAAGGAGAATCAAATACCTGGGAATACAACTAACCAGGAACATAAAGGACCTCTTCAAGGAGAACTACAAACCACTGCTCAACAAAATAAGAGAGGACAC
Source organism: Callithrix jacchus (assembly GCF_049354715.1). NCBI lineage: Eukaryota > Metazoa > Chordata > Mammalia > Primates > Cebidae > Callithrix > Callithrix jacchus. The sequence goes on along the minus strand of NC_133516.1, from coordinate 18,549,152 downwards.
AAACAGTTGGAGAAACATTCCATGTTCACGGTTAGGAACAATCAATATTGTGAAAATGGCCATACTGCCCAAAGTAATTTACAGATTCAACACTATCCCCATCAAGCTACAAATGACCTTCTTCACCGAACTGGAAAAAAACACCTTAAATTTCATATGGAACCAAAAGAGAGCCTGCATAGCCAAGTCAATTCTAAGCAAAAAAAAAAACAAAACAAAAAACAAACAAACAAACAAACAAAAAAAACAAAAACAAAGCAGGAGGCATCACACTACTGAACTTCAAACTATACTACAAGACTACAGTAATCAAAACAGCATGGTACTGGTACCAAAACAGAGATATAAACCAATGGAACAGAACAGAGTAACGCTACACATCTACGATCATCTGATCTTTGACAAACCTGATAAAAACAAACAATAGGGAAAGGAGTCCCTGTTTAATAAGTGGTGTTGGGAAAACTGACTAGCCATGTGCAAAAAGCTGAAACTGGACCCCTTACTGACACCTTACACAAAAATTAACTCCGGATGGATTAAAGATTTAAACATAAGACCTAACACCATAAAAACCTAGAAGAAAACCTAGGCAAAACCATTTAGGATGTAGGCGTAGGCAAGGACTTCATGATCAAAATGCCAAAAGCATTGTCAGCAAAAGCCAAAATAGACAAATAGGACCTAATCAAAATCCACAGGTTCTGCACAGCAAAAGAAACAGTCATTAGAGTGAATTGTCAACCAACAGAATGGGCAAAAAGTTTTGCAATCTACTCATCTGACAAAGGACTGATATCCAGAGTGTGTGGATAATTTTGTGATTTGAACAATGTTTTTATTTTTTTAAGGCATTTATAACTGATTACAGAATGCTCTTATTTTTGTCTTGATTCATGACACTCATGGAGAAACCTTGTCTGATGCTGATTTTGTTAAGTACTTTTATGTATAGTAAGAAGACACCAAAACCTACCCATGAGTTCTAGGCCAGCTTCAGCAATACTAGGTTCAGCTAATTGTGCCAGACCAGGTCTTATCAGTCAGGGCCTGCCTTTCTCCTTCCCAAGGTCAGGCTTACATTACAGATGGGTTAACTTGGTAAGTGGTTGAAGGCCAAAAACAACAGTGACAGCCTTCAAGAACATCTGAGAATGGCATTGGAAGTCAATAGAGAAGAAATCTTCCTGAGTTTGGAATTATAACTCAGGAGCTTGGTCATTCACTTCATAAGGAAGGAGAAATGGCCTGAAGTAGGAAAATAAATTAATAGATGCTTGAGCCATGACCAATGATCTGGCTCTTTTGTCAAAGGCCTAGAATAAAAGGAATGGGGAGATTGGAAACAAAGAGGTCTGGAGTACATGTATGGGCATATGGGAGTAGTGGAAATTGAGAGTGAACATTTTATATCACACATTAACTCTCATTAGAACTCAGGAAAAAAAGACCAAACACATGAAATCATTTTAATGTCATGTGTGCCAAGGCAGGAAAAAAGACCAAACGCATGAAATTACATTAATCAGATGTGTGTTATTAAATCCAAAAAGAAGCTGAAATTATAAGTGATGAGAGGGAGAAGTGGTAGTGATAGTGGTAAATCTATGTGACATTAAATAGTTGAGAAAGACTTTTCTGAAGAGGTGATCAGGAGGTTGATGTGAAAAGCAAGGGAGAAACATTTCAGGTGGATGGAGCAGCACATGGCTGCAGTCAGGTGGGGGAAGGCCAGAAGTATTCAAGAGATTGATGAAGACAGTCCACATAGGCTAGAGGGAGTGAGAGGAAGATGGCACAAGAGGAGACTTATATATTCAGAAGCCAGGTTATTATTATACCAGGCCAGAAAAGGTGTTTAGGTTTTATTCTAAGAGTAATAGAAAACTTTCAAAATTTGTGATATAATATGACCCAAATTAACGTTTTAAAATATTACTCTGGCCTGTGGAACAAGAGTGGAACACGGAGATTTGTTAGGAAGCTGCTACCATTATCCTGTGGATTATAACAGTCCAAATTGAGCCAGGACCTCACCCTACCTTGTGAATGCATTCCATTGTCTGTCCTTGAGTGGGAAGTAGCTGTGTGGGTGGATGGCACAGACTTTGTTTTACAGCTGACTTTCCAGTGTCTAATGTTCTGACCAGCTTGGTTCCCAAAATATATGTGGTATGATATACGTGTAGTTCAGCACATAAGTACTAGGTTAATATTAAGAGATTACCCCTGTGCTGCATCCTCTCAAATATCTGCCCCCACATCTTATATTTTGAGACTCAATTTGTATAGTCAATTTCAGATTAAATATACTTCACATGAGCCTCTGTCTCAAATCCAATATTGAAGTAAAGCAAGAGAAACAAAGTAATGAAGGAAATGAAATGTGTGTGTGCACATATTACTGTATACATAGGATTTCTTCCAAGGGGATGAAGGCCAGAGGAAAAAGAAAGGAATAAGTTCCCACTTACTTCTATGAAGCCAGCAAAGGTGCCTGGAGTGCTGTTAATTCAGTAGCTGTATTAGTCAGTTTTCACAGTGCCGATAAAGGCATACCCAACACTGGACAATTTACAAAAGAAGGAGGTTTAACTGGACTTACAATTGCAAGTGGCTGGGAAAGTCACAGAATCATGGCAGGAGGCCAAACTCACTTCTTACATGGTGGCAGCGAGAAAAAAATGAAGAAGCAAAAGGAGAAGCCCCCTAATAAACCCATCAGATCTCATGAGACTTCTTCACCATCATGAGAATAGCACAGGAAAGACTGGTCCCCATGATTCAATTACCAACCCCTAGGTCCCTCCCACAACATGTGGGAATTCTGGAAGATATAATTCAAGTTGAGATTTGAATGGGAAGACAGCCAAACATATCATTCTGCCCCTGGCCCTTCCAAATCTCATGTCCTCACATTTCAAAACCAATCATGTCTTCCCAACAGTCGTACAAAGTCTTAACTCATTTCAGCATTAACCGAAAAGTCCACAGTCCAAAGTCTCATCTATAAGAAACTTAAACAAATTTGCAAGAAAAAACGAAACCCATTAAAAAGTGGTCAAAGTATATGAACAGACACTTCTCAAAAGTAGACATACACGCAGTCAACAAGCATATGAAAAGAAAACTCAGTGTCACTGATCATTAGAGAAATGCAAATCAAATTCACAAGTAGACACCATCTCACACCAGTCAGAATGGCTATCATTAAAAAGTCAGAAAATAACAAATGCTAGCAAGGTTGTGGAAAGAAAGGAACACATACCCTGTAGTTGGGAGTCTAAGTTAGTTCAACCATTGTTAAAAGCAGTATGGTGATTCCTCAAAGAGCTAAAAGCAGAACTACCATTTTACCCAGCAATCTCATTACTGGGTATGTACCAACAGGAATATAAATCATTCTACCATAAAGACACATGCATGTGAATGTTCACTGCAGCACTGTTCACAATAGAAAAGACATGGAATCAGCCCAAATGCCCATCAATGACAGATTGGAAAAAGAAAATATGGTACATATCCACCATGGAATACTACGCAGTCATAAAGAACATGATCAAGTCTTTTGCAGGAACACGAATGGAGCTGGAGGTATTATTCTTAGTAAAATACTGCAGGAACAGAAAAGCAAATACTGCATGTTCTCACTTATACGGGGAGCTAAATGATAAGAACTATACACACAAAGAGGGAAACAACAGACACTGGGGTCTACTTCAGGGGGCAGGGTTGGAGGAGGGAGAGGAGAAGAAAAGATATTGGGTACTGGGCTTATAAAATAATATATACAACAAACCCCGATGACATGTGTTTACCCATGTAGCAAACCTTCACATGCATTCTCAAACCGAAAAATAAAAGTTAAAAAAAAAGTTAATGGGTGATAGTAACATACCCACTTTATTGATAGCATCATAGCTTGATATTTATTAATGCACTATTATTTGGGTCAATTAATTGTGCATTATTATTATTGTTTTTCAAGAGAAAAGGAAGAAGCATTCAATCAGATAAACCGGGCTGACAATTCATCTATGTTACATGAAACTCATTCCTCATATATACATGGAAAGATATCTAAAAGAAGATTTAAAGAGATAATAAAAATTTATACTAATTTCTCATTTATGATGTGTATTTTTCATCAGAAACTTGCCCACAGTGGTTATGAATTCAGGGAATATAAAAACACAATGGTACAATCAGCCTGGATGTATCTCAATTAGATAGAAAGAGGTCAAAGAAAAAAAATCATTGTATGAAAGTACAGGGTTTTTATCCCGAATCCTAAGATTGAAACTATTTGTACCAATGCATTAAATTTGCACCTGGTGCCCCAAATCTTGGAAGGGATACAACTATATATTATTGAGAGGGAGGGGTTTTGTGAAGCTTTTAAAATGTACTCTTGATTTTAATATTGAAGTGTTGTGAATGTAGATCTCTTTGGAAAGACATTAAAATATTATTAATTGTAATCCAAAATAACAGGGGCTTAGTGTTTGGATAACAAATTATGATACTGCTGATTAGAACTCTAGCTATAAGTTGAAAATGGAACCTCTGGTAAAATGACTTCAGAAACAATTTATGCAAATAGCTGATAATATATTTAAGTCACATTCTGCCTTAAATTTGTTTGAAAAATGAGATGACAAGTATAAAAGTGAAGATCACAAAACTTCCAAAGAAAATAAAACATATACAAGTTTTTGTATCACCTATACTCTGAATTGTGATCTGTCATGGTCTAATGCCCTTACCATTGCCTCATCTCTCTGTGTTTATGTGTGAGAGATATCGTGGCCTCTGAAACCCCAGTTTATCATGTCTCCAAGAATTTTGGTGCATGAGCTGAAGAATTTATCACAAGAAAAATCATTTCTAGAACTCTGATGACAGATGAACTAGGAGGATGGGAGTTAATGAACTGAAGTTTTTACACAAACATTATCCAATGCTCTAATTCCTTAAAAAGTCCTCTTTACTCAGTCTGATGTTATGCTAAATAAATGCCTCTCCCCAAGATTTCCAAGGAGTTCAAGAGTGTTCACACCATCCACCCCTAACACATACATGCACATACAATACACACAACATTTTCTTATCTGTTTTAATTAGGAACTGAAATTTGATTACCTCCATAAATTATTTTATTTTTTTAAAGCCAGGTTAATAAACTTAGAACCTAAGAATTTGTTGTTACCGCAGATCTTTATATCTTAAACAAGTTAAGACCCTTTTACTCTTTTTGTAAGGACTAAACCTCTCAAGTCCGCTATATTTCTTTGAGTTAGATAAAGTGTTGAGTTATGTTTGCCTTTCATTAAGTTTACCAACAAATAGTAGAATATTAGGATCATGAGTTTTGAAAGACTGCATGTGATATTCAAAAATATTTTATGCTCATCTTAAAACCTATATAAATACATTAAAATGATAAACATTTTAATCCTATAATTGCTGTCCACTGTTTTATATTTTGGCTTTTCTTTCTGGATTTGGTTTATAAGTACACATTTTTATATGTATAATAATTTTAAATATATATGTAATATTCATGACATACACTATTATTATATATTCTAATTTTTAATTTAATCTTATAATAGAAACATATGTATATACTCACCATAATCATAATTACCATTTTAAACTGTTTCATGTGTATTGATGAAATGCTTCCACTTAATCATTTTACTCTAATGAAAATTCTTAAAAAAATTAACACTTAGTTGTTACGATGACAGAAATTGGCTTGGAGAATTCAATGGTGCTTCAAAATTCTGATATTCTGAGGCATTCTCTCAATTTTTGTCACAACATGCGAATTATTTTTCAAAGAATGGGGAAGACCGAAGATAAGTCATATGTGTATATTAGCATTTTAGAATGTGATGGAAGGTATTTTATCTCATAATCTTACCTCGTGGATACTAGTGTTTGTACTTCGTTTTCATTTTGCCTCTCCATTTAGACCATCCTTATTACAAATAAACCTGCAAATCATCTTAAATTTTCCCCTGTAAATGGCACCGATTGGTTTTGAAGATGACAATGACGTTTCATACACTGTAATTGTCTCCCTGAAGTTTTATTACAACATGTCTAGAAACGGGATTGATTTCTTTTTATTTGCTTAAGATTCATTGAGCTTCTTGAAACGATTGGCTGATGACTTTCATTGTTTCTGGATAATCATCAGCAATGTCTTTTAAAGTGCTGACTGTACTCCATTTTCTTTTCCTGGCAACTTCTTTCACACATTTTTTCGTCTCTGTCCCTCGATGTTACATTTTTGGTCATGTCTCCAAACTTGACTTCTAATTTATTAATTCTCTTATCTGTAGTGTCAATATGCTATCAAACCCATCCACTGAGTTTTAGAAAAATTTTATTATTGTATTTTTCATTTCCAGAAAGATTTATTTGGTACTTTTCTAAAAATGGTTACTTTTTTACAGTTTTCTAAAATATATCCACAAGTATTCTTTATTTATTTAAATATAGTGATATACTTTTTGTCTCCTGTTGCATAACAGATTACTGAAAAACACAGTGGCTTAAAACAACATCTCTTTATTATTTCCCATTTCCTGTAGGTCAGGAATCCAGGCACAACATAGCTGCAGCCTCTGCTTCAGAGTCTCACAAGGTTGACATTAAGGTACTAGGGCTGTATCTGTATCTCAACACACTTCGCTTTTTTGGGGGCAGGGCTGGAATTCAGTTCCTTGCACGCTATTGCATTAAGGGCCTCTGTTTCCCACTGGTACCCAGTTCTAGGTCAGTCATTTCCTCAGCACGTGGGCCTCTCCAACATCACAGCTCACCTCATCAAAGCCAGCAAGTCAAGGAAGCATCAAAGAGAAAGTATTGGCAAGACAGAAGTCACAGTCATAATCATGGCGGTGACATTCCATACATTTACATGGGTGCTATTTATTAGAGTGAATTACCACAGCCAGCCCTCCCAACCCAGGAGATATCATTACACAAGTATATGGAACATTAAGAGATCATTGTGGGGTTGGCCTGTTGTGGTGGCGCCCAACTGTAATCCCAGCACTTTGGGAGCCAAGGCAGGCAGATCGCTTGAGGCCAGGAGTTGGAGACCAGCCTGGGCAACATGAAAAAACCCTGTGCCTACTCGTTTTGCACTAAAATTACAAAAATTAGCCAGCTGTGGTGGTGCAAGGGAGGCTGAGGCAGGAGAATTGCTTGAACCTGGGAGGCAGACGTGGAAGTGAACTGAGATTGTGCCACTGCTCTCCAACCTGGGAGACAGAGCAAGGCTCTGTTTCAAAAAAAAAAACCAAAACTGTGTCTGTCTTAGAAGACTATCAGTTACACAGCTATTTTATGGACCATGCATTGTAATTCCAAAACTTGACATTTATGCAGGTCTAGCTCTGCTCTGGTGTCTTTTTTACTTCACACTCGTGTGGTACCTTGTTTCCTTGTGTGCTTTGTTATTTCTGGCCATGAACTATTGATTTTAATGTTGTATTTGTGGGGGTTTTTTTCCTGAGGCCTGGAATGAAACTGAATTTCTCTTGGGAATGTTTTGTTTGCTTCTACCAGGTGCCTATGAAAATTAGCAATAATATGCAATTAAATTTTCATCTTGAGGTGTTAGATCAATAACGTAGTGTGAATTAAGACCGAAAACTTGCATCAAAGTTAGCTTGGGATTGTCCATTATGAATAGCAATGTTTCTTTCCTCTGCTATGTGTTTAGATTTGTGATATTTTGTTTTCTTTAATGTCTCTTGGGTGAGAGGGAACAAGTTTATTTTTGTTTTAAATTATATATTGTGTATGGTCTTTGGTACCACAGTTTCATGGCAGGAAGATATCCTGGTAGATGCCTTACATTGGGTAAATATTTTGTCTCCTATTCTTTCTGCCCTTTGAAATTATGAATACCAATGCTCAAATTTATCCAAGTAAATAAACACACTCAATGTGAAATTTACCTTTGATATTCCATCATACTACTTAGTATCATCTTCACTTACTGCTCTGTCTAAAAGGCTTCTTATTTTTTTCTAGCTTAGATCTAGAAAATAGATCTAAACTAAAAAAAAATTTTAAACACATTATATTACTAAGAACTTAGTTGTTTGAAATAAGATTTAATCTAGTTTCCTGGTCCATTATATTATCAGAAATAGAAACATCAAGGGTCTCTAATTGTTCATTTTACTTAAAAAATATTTAGTGATCACGTAGCAAGTACCAGAATCTATATTGGGCCTTAGAAAATCAGACACTCTTCTATCATCAAGGAGCTCACCTTTTAACACAGATTACCTTTTAACAATTCTACAAATTGTAATACAATGCAACGTAAATTCCACAGTTAAGCAAACATATTACTATGGAGGCACAAAGAAATCGGCCAAAAGACACCATGGTATGTATCCGACTTTTACATTTTGAAGCATAACTGAGATATTCTTGCCTCTCTCCAAATAGCAATGAATTGCACAGAGATCCTTGACAAAAGCATACTTCTGATGAAATTTTTACTAATAATGTGAAACTTCTTGTTAAATATAAATAAATCACTACTGAGTTGGAATAATCATTGGAATGAAATTAGGATCCTGAGTTTCCTTTTACAAGGCAGGCATCTTTTGTTTTATTTTATTTGTAGGAAATTATGACCCAAGAAAGTCACATGCCATTTCCTTTCTCCATTTTGTGTGGTCTCAGCAACACAAGAAGAGAACCAAGCTGTCAGAGAATTCTTAGATCCTCATTGGGAGTCACCGGGGAAAGGATACAACACAAGAGCCTTGTCATTGGCACAATTCAGGAGAAAGGAAAATAGGATGTTGAAACTTCAGTTTGAGGAAAGCCCTGCCCCTTCTTTCCTGGGTGGCTTAGGAAAGTTCTCTTTAGTCCTTAGGTAAATAAACCACGTAAAAAGTGAACTTCCAATGTGTTTATTTTCCAGGTTTTTAAAGCATCAAATAAGATAATTAATATGAAAGCCTTACAAACTGTTTTACAAACTGTGAAGGTGGTTTTCTAATTTTGTTAATATTTTTGCCTAAGAAGTAACAAAATAAGATATAGTTGCATTAAGGGCCGGGCGCAGTGGCTCAAGCCTGTAATCCCAGCACTTTATAGGAGGCCGAGGCGGGTGGATCACGAGGTCAAGAGATCGAGACCATCCTGGTCAACATGGTGAAACCCCATCTCTACTCAAAATACAAAAAATTAGCTGGTCATGGTGGTGCACGCCTGTAATCCCAGCTACTCGGGAGGCTGAGGCAGGAGAATTGCCTGAACCCAGGAGGCGGAGGTTGCGGTGAGCCGAGATCGCGCCATTGCACTCCAGCCTGGGTAACAAGAGCGAAACTCTGTCTCAAAAAAAAAAAAAAGATATAGTTGCATTAAATGGCTCATTTTCTAAACTCAATCTCAACTTCTTTCCCCTCTTCCAAGCAACCTAAACCTTGCAAACTCATGGTTAAATTTTAGATATTTGGCTGTCTAGGGTTCCGTTTCCACAACACTTTTTAATCAAGACCTTATTTGGATCTACCTAGAGATTATCTCCTGGTAAATATCCAAGAAAGAAAATCTACAGAGGCCTAGATTTATCCTTTATTCATCTGAATTTGTGTGGAAAATTTCCAGGACTCATATTAATCTCTTATTTTTCTGAGAAATGTCTGAATTTAGCTAGATGGGTAGAGATTTGGGTGGGAGATGGTGGTGAAGAAGAGTGAGGTCATATTTCACGAATCTACTCATTTAATGGATGAGAGCTAAATGGTAGAATTTAATGAGTACCTCTCTGCCAGACATATTACATTTATTTGTTCTAATTCTTCCACATATCCTAGAATCTAGGTTCAACTTTTTATTTCACTGATGAGGAAGTTTAAACTAATGAAGGGCAACAATTTCTTAAAGGTTATGAGGTGGGAGTATGGAATGGACACCTAAGGAGGTAGCAGATCCAAAATTCAGGCTCAGAATTGTCTGACTCCAATAACCATGTTCTTTGCACAGTACTTCCCTGGCAGTAAGATAATTTCTTCTTTTCTACTAATTCTTTTTTTGTGAAAATATTTATTTTTTTCAACTGTTCTATTTACCCATTTATTCATTAGCTGATTGTTACATTAAAGTTATCAATAGAAACTTGGCTGGAGTGTTAACTTTTGGGAGCTTATCTCAGGAAAAGAGATTTGTTTTGATTTACCTTTTTTTTTTCTGTTTGTTTGTTTGTTTTGTTTCTATAATGGAAGAATCAAAAGACAAACATCTTATTTTCCAGTGAGGGCTAAAAGCCTGGGACTTGAGGGATGGATATACTTTTCTCACAGTAAAATGTTTTAATACTTAAAGGGAAAACTATATAGGTGACATGCTGAAATAAGTCAGAGGACAGGAAAAAAAATCTGCAACTCCAGGATTGTGCTTCTTTTTTCAATGAAGGCAAAACTACTGAAGTGGAATAAAACTCCAAAACATGACTCCTTGTTGTTTACGTGGGGTGTCCAGTGATTTCTGGCAAAGGAAAAGCAGAACTTGGTTTGAGCCACTAATCTCTCATCTCCCATGCTAAACAAAACAAAACAAAATACACTCTCAAAGGAAGAAATCTTTCTGCTTTCCATGCTCTTATAAAGAGTAAGTAGAATTAGCAATAGTATAACTACTATGAAGGAAATAGGTCTTATGATAAACTCAGGAGAAGGAGAAGAGAACAGAACCCAAAAAACCCACAGGAATGATGTCCAATTTCTTTACCTTATAGATGAGAAAAAGGAGGCCCAGAAAGTGGCAGGAACTGGCCGGGGAACATAGAGAGCTGGGAGTAGGTCACAGCTATCTCCTCTGAGCCCTTTGCTGGTCCCACTGCTGCATTAGTACTTATATAGAGGATAGAAGAGATGGACATGTGGCATTTTGAGAATCAGCGTGTGTGCCTGTCCCACTATACAACCAGTTTTCAACCTTCTTATAATCCTAATAGCTGAGTCCTGGGTAAAAGAGACTCCATTCTTTGCATTGGATGTTCTATCATTCAGAGCTTATATAGTGATGCAGCTGAAAAGTTGATAAATGAATTCTTAACCTGGGAAGTTATCTACTACAGAACATGAACTCTATGCCATTAAAGTGATGCCTGTGCCTCTATTTTAACTATAGAGCGTTCATTATTAAACAGCAGACTCTACAAACTATATAATGTAAAACAAGGCAATCCAGAATTTGTGAACGGAACTTCTGGTACAAAAAGAGTGTGAAACCAGTGCCGTGACAAAACAGCCATTCCCTGCAGCCCAAACAAGAGGCTTAGGAGTGCACAGAGAACTAATATTTGCTGGCTTGGATGCATCACTGGCTGCACAAGTTGATTCTACTATGCATTATACTTTAATTATAACTGTACTGTAGCCATCTGCTCCACTTCATTCCCTAATTATAGATGTAAAAAGCGTTTCACAAATCCCACCTGTAAAAAAGATCTAAGGGATTTCATAGTAGGCTTGCTCCGCCCTCATCCCTCCTTTCTTAGCCTCTGGGACTCTTCCTTCAACACATATGAGAAGACCAAGAAAATGTGATGCACTGATCGCATCAGAAAGTCTGGGGTTTCTGACATCATTCCAACCATTAATATCTCTCTTCTGCACATTATTATACACACTGTGGCCAGTTCTTTCTAAGCCATGGTCACATGTGACCTCCTGTTCACATTTAATTTTCTATATGACCTTCATCCCATTATTTTTCAATTAGGCTTTCATTTTATTTTCAGCACTATCACTTTATCTCCTGGCTTTTTCTGCAAAGTCTATGAGAAAACTGTTGTCCTCATGTTTCAGTGGAGAGGAGAGGAAAGATATAGAGAGGTAAAGGCATTATTTAAGGCCACACGGTTGATCAGCAGCAGAAGTAGGCTAGAAGCCACACACACCTAGTTATAGATTCCCGTTCTTTCACACTCTTTACTATCATGCATCATTTGAGAGCGTTCTTTAAATTTCCATCAAAATAGCAGAGTGTGCTGGAGCCAGCTCACACTGCCTCAGAACAGCACACCAGGGGCATCTCTTTGCAATCCCATAGTCAGTGACTTCTTATTGGGAGCTGGAATTTGGCTACGTTGATAGTGTGAAATGGACACATACTACAAGAGCTCACATTGCTTCTCCAGAATATAGCCGTTAATTATTTGCTACTGAAATGGGAAACAGATCTATAAGCTCTCAGAAAAGTAACATGTTTAGAGTATAATACCCTCTTGATCTCTGAAGTTGAATAATGTAAATATGAGTACTACTAATGAATGAGGGAAAAGCTAAGCTATTCAAGCAAACAAATATCACTTTCAATATTCTAAGGATAAAACAGTAATCCAAGAGAATAAGGTTTCTTTCCCCAGAAGGTAAATTCAGAATTTTCTTAATGAACCTTTTGGCTGTAAAAATCTCCCTGGCTTAGAAATCAATCTGCAAGTTAGAAATTTAGGTCCCCAGGGAGGTTCAGGATGATGTACAGTGGTCCCAAAGCAGGAGGCTCCAAAAGACCCCTGGTTCTTGGCATCCAAGTTTACATCAACTGACACTGGCACATGAGAAAATGCCTTATTGAAAGCTGGATTTGGACATTTCTGAAGGAGAGTAAATGAGCACATGTGCTCATTTTTTATGAGTGTTAAAAGGGAAACAATTTAGAAACTTCAAAGTTCACTCTCCCCACGAAATTCTCAGGCTCTCCGAAAACATAAATTCTAGCTATGAACAAGATTGCAGTTCAAGTCCAAGAACAAAGTCACACAAAAGAACTGAACAGAAGAGGGCTTTAAAACATCAGCTATGGGATTAAAAATCAGCAATGACTTGCTAGTCAGAAAATGAATTGTAACCAATATGTTGTGCAAATATCAAATCACAAGGTAACAGAAGCACAACGCTAAAATTCAGCACATGTTGTACTGATTAGGGATTCAATTAGCTTCTCTATATAGCAAAGACAGCTGTATCAGATGGTATGTATGCTCTTTAATGGACATCTGATTTTATATATGTGCTGATCTCAAAAAATTTATTTGTGGTGACCTCCAAAGAATGTAGTCAAGGCTAGTAGGAAAGTTGAGTATAAATATATAATCATCAGGGTTCTTGAGATGTCTTTTTGCAACTCTTACTGAATCTACTTTTGTAAAATCCCTAAAAGCTTATCCAATTAATAGAGTACTGGTCTGGTAGTAAGGAGTTTTAGTAGTCCTAGAGCTAACATTAATTAGAATAAGGGCTTCAGAGAGCAACTAAAGCAGGGGGAAACAGTACAAAGAGGCAGCAAAAGTTAATAACGAGGAGAACGGGACTGGAAGCTTGGCTACCCGATTTGACTTTCACCTCTGTTACTTACTAGTTATCAACCTTAGAGAAATTACCTAAAGTTAGTGCTTTGATTTTTCTATCTGCTACATGGTACAAAACAGTACTGGATTTCTCTTAAGGTCATTGCAATTATTAAAGAATTATACATGTAAAGTGCCTAGAATTGTTTCTGACATATAGCATGTGTACAATTCATGTTAATCTGTAGTACAATCAACATCCTCATTTCTCAAGATTTTAAAAAAACTAAAGTCCAGAAAGGTGAAACACATTAGACAAATTCACATGGAAAACTGGAGACAGAATTGGGATTAGAATCCACGATCCATGTCTATTGATCCACCCACCACCCCCTTTCCCAACAGTGATGAGTACGTTATTTGTATTTATTAAATTCAACAATTTTGTCAAACTCTTCTGAGAGATTGCGAGGCTCCAAAGAACTTGCCTAATACAATAGTAAATTACTGGTTTAATTCTCAGACAAGATCTTTGACTCGCGATAAAGTAAGTGTGAGTGTTTTTACCTCTTCAACATATTATTTCTCAATTATGTGTTTTTGAAATGGCATAGTATCCATTTTTGAAATAGAAAAAAAAATCATTCTTGTAACAGCAACAATAATAAGTGAGAAGATCCCATAGAGGTTATGCACACAAATGATATAAAAGTGAATCATTTTTGAGGAAAATAAATATAGCACATTTAAAACATAAAGATGAGGAAAGATCAACCGAAGTGCAAAGTTTGGTGAACAAACAATTTTCAAATCCAGTGTATTAAAGCAATGTCAAAGCAAGTTGTCAAACTGATAGGAGGGTTTCCTCTGTGTCCCTAGAGATAGGAAACTCTCCTGAAAAAAATATGGGTTACTACTACAGAATCCACTAATGGGTTTTCTTTGGAAAACTCCCTAATCTTCACATCTGAAAACTGCTCATAGGAGAAACTGGTAGACCTCATTAAACATGACTGTTGTGATGGCTGTCACTGCTACTGTCCTGTTGCTGATTGGGCTTCCCTTCACTGTTCACTTTGGGTATCCTCTGACACCTGTAAGAAAGAAATATTATTAATTCATTGTTTTATTGAAGTACTGCAGTTTCAAAATGAGGATGGTGGTTGGCAAGAACAAAAAGGGTCTCTGAGAAATCAGGCTGTGGTTACAATTTCTAAGTCATGATTCATTATGGGAATTGATGGGTCCACAAATTTCAAAGAAGCTGAAACCCAAGACTGTTGATTACCTTTCCAGGCCCAGTTGACAAGGATGAGGTTGAGAAACTAAAGTGGCTGGTTGTAGCAAGAAATTGGCCAAAAGTTAAATAAATTTGCAAGCAGATTCTAAGAACAAAGAGCAGGAAAACAGAAACAGAACAATGAGGTAATTATGAATGTAAAGGCTGAAGTGAAGGTGGATGAAGGGAGACTGAGACCTGAGGAGGTAAATATCATGTTGAAGCAAGTTACACACTTTAAGAGTGAACACATGAGAAAAGGTCTGAGAGGAGGGCCTCTGAAGTGAGCTTGGACATTGTCCAAACCTGCCTCATCCTTCAGCCTCTGCTTTGCTGTGGACAAGGTTAGGGTACCCTGCAAAAACCTTCGCAGTTATGCCTCCAATCCTTGGGAAATCCCTCTCAGATCTGCCTTCTACTTGGTATTCTCCAAAAGCTGTCTGAGGCCTCTAGATTTCACCCATACATCCAAGAAACTTTATGATTCTGATTTCTGTCTCTACACAGACTATTCAGATGAATGCCTTACCTATGACTATGGTCCTTCAGGTTTCCTTTGACCTTGTATATCCTGGACTGCAGGCCAGGCTGCACCAACACCCTCCTCTGGCTCTGGAATCCTACTTTACACCCAGCCCTCTGGTTCTCGCTGGACAGTATTCAGCCAGACATAGTGGTTTACTTCTGGTATCAGGCTGATATCCTGATCTCAAAGCTGGTATGTATAGTTTCATAGTGTTGAAATAAGCTTATATGCACATTTGTTTGTACCCCTTTTTTGGGAATTAAATTTTTCTTTGATTAAATATTTTTGTTTGATTTTATTCTGCTTGAAGTTCATAGTGCTTACTGAATCTGTGGTTTCATGTTTATTACCTGTTTTCAAAAATGGCCAGAATTTCTTTCTATATTCCTTTATTTTACACACTCTCAATCTGCCCTACTTCTCTCACCTTCCGTTCCTTCCCTGTTTTCCCCTCCCCTCCCCTTCATATTTAAATCTGAGTTTCTAGGTAGCCTGGGCACAAAAGGAAATATGAACCAATAGATATATTTTGTTATCAAAAAGGAAAGAGTATATGCCAGTTATACGGAAGATGCCTTTTTCATACGATGAGATTTTAAATAAACTTATTTTACATGAGGCTTTCTCGAGAGGTTCCATCTAAAATGCTGAAGCAATTTCTTACACATTGAAAGTTAGAGTGATATTATTACATAATAACAGTAATATATACATAATATTAGCATTAACACCAGCTGATGATGGCCAACATTTAATGAAACATAAACGATAATATAAGCTTCTGCTTTTTTTCTTTATTGAGTTGTAACCGGCAAATACAAGTTTTGTGTATTTAAAGCATACAACATCATGTGTGGGTTTTTTTTGTTTTTTTGGTTTTTTTTTTGAGACGGAGTTTCGCACTTGTTACCCACGCTGGAGTGCAATTGCGCGATCTCGGCTCACTGCAACCTCTGCCTCCTGGGTTCAAGCAATTCTCCTGCCTCAGCCTCCCGAGTAGCTGGAATTACAGGCATGTGCCACCATGCCCAGCTAACTTTTTGTATTTTTAGTAGAGACGGGGTTTCACCATGTTGATCAGGATGGTCTCGATCTCTTGATCTCCTGATCCACCCGCCTCGGCCTCCCAAAGTGCTGGGATTACAGGCTTGAGCCACCGCACCCAGCCCACAACATGATGTTTTAATGTACATGTACGCTGTGAAATGATGACCACAATCAAGCTAATCAACATATCCATCGACACATGTCCAACAACACAGCCTTTGTGTGTGTTTGTGGGTAGAGAACATTTAAGATCTACTCTTTCAGCAAACTTCAAGTATTATTATTGACTATAGTCACCATGCTATTTATTAGATTGCCAAGAGTTATTCATCCTACATAACTGAAATTTTGTACCCTTTGAGCCACATCTCTCATTCTCCACCCCTGCTCTTCACCACCAGATCCTGGAAACCACCATGCTACTCTCTGCTTCTATGAATTCAACTTTTTAAAATTCCACGTTTAAGTGATATTGTGCAGTATTTTTCTTTCTGTGCCTGGCTTATTTCACTTAGCATAATTTCCTCTAGGATCATCCATGTTGCCACAATTGGTAGCATTTTTTTATCTTTTTAAAGGCTGAATAATTGTCCATTGTGTATATATACCACATATTCTTTATCCATTCATTTGTTGATGGATATTTTATTCCATATCTTGGCTATTGCGAATAATGCTGCAATAAATATAGGAGAGCAAATATCTCTTCTAGTTACTGATTATTTTGAACATATATCCTTTAGTGGAGTTGCTGGACATACAGTAGTTATATTTTTTATTTTTTGCTAACCTTCATACTGTTTTCCATAATGGCTATACAAATTGACGTGTCCACCAACAGTTTGCAAGGGTTACCTTTTCTTGACGTCCTCACTGACACTTGTTATCTATTGCATTTTTTATAATAACTATTTTATCAGCTGTGAGAATATCTTACTGTGGCTTCCCTTTGCATTTCCCTGATGATTAGAGATGTTGAGCATTTTTTTTAATAATTGCTGATCATCTGTATGTCTTCTATTCTGGTCCTCTGCCCATTTTAAAATCAGGTTATTTGTTTTGTTGCTATTGACTTGTTTCAGTTCTTTATATATTTTGTATAAAACCCCTTATCAGATATGTGTCTTGAAAGTATTATCTCCTATTATATTGTTATCTTTTCACTGTGTTGATTGTTTCCTTTACTGGGCAATAGCTTTTTAGTGTTATGCAATCCCACTTGTCTATTTTGCTTTTGTTGGCTGAACTTTTGGAGTCATATCCAAAATATCTTTTCTCACACCAATGTCCAGAAGCTTGTTCTCTATGTTTTCTTCTAGTAGTTTTACAGCTTCAGGCATTATGTTTAAGTCTCTAATCCATTTTGAGTTGATTTTTGTGTGTTGTGGTAGACAAGGGTCCAATTTTATTCTTCTGCATATGGATATTTATTTTCCCTTGTAGCGCTTATTAATAGGACTATCTGTTACTCATTGTATGTTCCTAGTACCTTTATAGAAGACCAATCAACCATAAATAATTGGATTTATTTCTGAGCTCTCTATTCTGTTCCATTGATCTAAAATGTCAGTGTTTATGCCAGTACCACGCTGTTTTTATCACAGCAGCTTTCTGGTGTATTTTGAAATTAACTTTCAAAAGCTCCAGCTTTGTTTATCCTGCTCAAGATTGCTGGTCATTTGGTGTTTTGTGGTTCCATATGATTTTTAAGATTTTTTTTTCTTATTTTTGTAAAAGAGGGCATTGGAATTTTGATAGAGATTGCAGATTCTGTATGTTTCTTTGAGCAGTGTGAGCATTTTAACAATATTACTTCTCTGAATCCATGCATACAGGAAATCTTTTCATGTATTTATATCTTTTTCCATTTTTAAACCAATTTTTTGTTTTCAGTTTCCTAGTCTTCTACCATATTGACAAAATTTGTTGCTCCTTATTTTTTAGGCTAAGTTGAATTGTTTTCTTAATTTGCTCTTTTATAGTTCATTGTTAGCATATAGATTAATTTATGTAGATGGATTTTGTATCTTACAACTTTACTGAATTTATTAAATCTTTTTTTTTTTTTTTTGAGATGGAGTTTCGCTTTTGTTACCCATGCCAGAGTGCAATGGCGCGATCTCGGCTCACTGCAACCTCTGCCTCCTGGGTTCAGGCAATTCTCCTGCCTCAGCCTCCTGAGTAGCTGGGATTACAGGCACATGCCACCATGCCCAGCTAATTTTTTGTATTTTTAGTAGAGACGGGGTTTCACCATGTTGACCAGGGTGGTCTCGATCTGTTGACCTCGTGATCCACCCACCCGCCTCGGCCTCCCAAAGTGCTGGGATTACAGGCTTGAGCCACAGCGCCCAGCCTATTAATTCTAACAGGGTTTTTTTTTTGGTGAGGTCTTCAATATTTTTTTTCATATAAATATAATGTTATCTGCAAACAGACATAATTGTATCTCTTACTTTTTGATTTGAATGCCAATTTATTTTTGTTGGCTAATTACTGTGGCTAGGAGTTCCAGATTATACTAAATATAAATAGTGAGAGTCAGCATTCTTCTTTCCTAATCTGAGAAGAAAAGCTTTCAGCTTTTCACCATTGAGTATGATGCTAGCTATGGCTTGTTGCATATGGTCTTCATTGTGTGAGCTACATTCTTTCTAGATATGATTTGTTGAAATTTTTGCCATTAAATGATGTTGTATATTGTCAAATACTTTTTCTGCATCTATGGAGATGATCAAATAATTTTATCCTTCATTCTGTTAATGTGATATCTCACATTTATTGATTTGCATATTTTGAGCCAACATTACGTTCCTGGAAAAAAATCTCCCTTGATTGTGGTGTATGGACCTTTTAATGTCCTGTTAAATTTTGTCTGCTAGTAGTTTGTTAAGAATTTCTATATCTGTGTAAAGTAGGAATATTGGCTTATAATTTTCCTTTCATATGTTATCCTTGTCAGACTTTGCTATCAAGGTAATGCTGACCTCATAAAATATCTTTGCAAGTGTTAAAAGATACAGAACACCACCTTAAACTTCATATGGAACAAGAAACAGCCCACATAGCCAAGACAATCCTAAGCAAAAAACAAAAAACAAAGCTGGAGGCATCACACTACTGGACTTTAAACTGTACTACAAGGCTACAGTAATCAAAACAGCATGGTACTGATACCAAAACAGAGATATAGACCAATGGAACAGAACAGAGTAACACTACACATCTATGATCATCTGATCTTTGACAAACCTGATAAAAACAAGCAATAGGGAAAGGATTACCTGTTTAATAAGTGGTGTTGGGAAAACTGACTAGCCATGTGCAGAAAGCTGAAACTGGGCCCCTTCCTTACACCTTACACAAAAATTAACTCCAGATGGATTAAAGATTTAAACATAAAACCTAACATCATAAAAACCTTAGAAGAAAACCTAGGCAGAAGCAAGGACTTTATGATTAAAACACCAAAAGCAATGGCAACAAAAGCCAAAATAGAAAAATGGGATCTAATTAAACTTAAGAGCTTCTGCATAGCAAAAGAAGCAATCATTAGAATGAACCAGCAACCAACAGAATGGGAAAAAGTGTTTGCAAACTACCCATCTGACAAAGGGCTAATATCCAGAGTCTACAAAGAACTAAAGCAGATTTACAAGAAAAAAAAAAAACCATCAAAAAGTGGATGAATGATACGAACAGATGCTTTTCAAAAGAAGATATTTATGCGGCCAACAAACATATGCAAAAATGCTCATCATCACTGGTCTTTAGAGAAATGCAAATTAAAACCACATTGAGACACCATCTCATGCCAATTACAATGGTGATCATTAAAAAATCTGGAGACAACAGATGCCGGAGAGGACATATACAAATAGGAACACTTTTACACTGCTGGTGGGAGGGTAAATTAGTTCAGTCGTTGTGGAATATAATGTGACGATTCCTCAAGGATGTAGAACTAGAAATACCATTTGATCCAGCAATCTCATTACTGTGTATATACCCAAAGGATTGTAAATCACTCTACTATAAAGACACATGCACATGTATGTTCATTGTGGCACTGTTTACAATAGCAAAGACCCAGAACCAACCCAAATGTCCATCAGTGATATACTGGATAAAGGAAATGAGGCACATATGTACAATGGAATACTATGCAGCCATAAAAAATGATGAGTTCATGTCCTTTTTAGGGACATGGATGAATCTGGAAACCATTATTCTCAGCAAACTGACACAAGAACAGAAAACCAAACACCACATGTTCTCACTCATGGGTGAGTGTTGAACGATGAGAACACATGGACACAGGGAGGGGAACATCACACACTGGGGTCTGTTGAGAGGTGGGGGGCTAGAGCAGGGATAGCTGGGAGTGGGGAGGTTGGGGAGGGATAACATTGGGAGAAATGCCTGATGTAGGTGATGGAGGGATGGAGGCAGCAAACCACCATGGCATGTGTGTACCTTCACAACAATCCTGCGAGTTCTGCACATGCACCCAAGAACTTAAAGTATAATATAAAAATGAGATAATGGGGGGAAAAAACCTTTGGAACAAAGCTCCCTTATGATCAAGTTGGGAGCCTTAACAATAACTCGTAAACATGCAAAGCATGCTACCAAGTGTCACTCAGCTCTGTGTCAGTATTCCAGTATAGCTGCATGGCTGCCACTGGCACGCACAGTCAATGGAACTGACATGATATTCCTGAACAACATGTTCTCTCCTCTTGGCATTCTTTTTACTGACCTCTTTTTAACATGAATAGCTATATCTCTTCCACTCAAATATCTTATGGCCTTCTGTTCTTTAGCTTCTCATCCCCACCTTATCAAAATAAAAAGAGGTCTGGTGGATAGCTCTTCATACTTGTCACTTGCCTGACAGATTTCAGCTAATTCTGAGGTAGTGCATATGTATATACTAGGCAGTGCACATTATAAAACCACACCTGCCAATAGTTCTGGGAAGGGATAACACATGTTTTAGAAAGATCGCTGAAAAAGAGCATTATGTGATCGATGTCACTGAAGGCTGCATTGTTGAATCATGCTATTGAACAGCCGGCCCTTTTGCTGAACTTGTTTCCACATTTACAAAATGAGAGGGTCTATGATCTCTAAGTATCTTTCCAGATCTGGCTTTCTTGGATTCAGAATTCATAACTGAAAATCTATGGAGAGAATTAGCTGTTTCTCTCTCCATTTCAAGAGTTGGGAGAATTGAAAATGTATAGTGCTGGCTGATGTCGTTTTATGGTTCTGAGTCACAAAAGAAATTTCTTTGAAAATATTTCTCTTGAAATATAAAAGAAATTATCTCTAGGATGCTTAGTAATAATCCCTTAGGGAAAAAGGTGGAGAATCACAAAACCAAGGGGCATGACGCCACTGCTATCTTCCCAGAATCTGGGTAGAAGTTTCAGGAGTCAGGACATGACTCACAGTCATCTTTTTCCTTCCGCAATCATGGAATCGTGTATCAAAATGCAGCCTCCATCAGCTTTTTCTCTTGAGTTTCTATGATGAAAATAGCTCTCTTGTTAACTCTGGACACATACTGAGTGTGAACAAAATTAACAGCATCAAACTACTAAAAAATCAACCAACCTAACGTATCTTAAGTTGTAAAATCCTGCTTCCTTCCATTTAGTTTCTACCGCGGCTTTACCAGCCCTATGCATTTGGAAGGTGGAAGGGGAAATCAATGTACATACTTTGCTATGACTGGATTTACAGGCAAACCTGGGCATTTTGCCTGTAACTCTTCAGAGAGAATTTATCAGGCACTGTCTCTGAGCTTAGAATTTCACTACCATGAACATAAACTTAATAAGGTGGAAAGGCACATTTTCCCTGATGCTAAAATATTTAGGGGTATTTTGTTATTCTCTCCACTTATTCTGTCTTTGTAGAGTACTGGAATCTCAGACTGATGAGGGTCTTATAGGAAATTTTTCCAAATGTCTCTGATGTCAGAATTCTCTGCTGCAGTCGTCCACAGCCTTTTGAAGTAATATCTGACTTTTGCCTGAACGTCGTCTTTCAGAGGGAACTCATTTCCGCACAAAATGTCCAGTTCCATTTCCAAATGCCATTGACGCTAACAGAGTTCTTCTCTCTACGTTAAAGTAAAATATGACTCACTACCATTTCTCCCCAGTGAAACGTTTAATTCTGCCTCTTGGGGCCTCATGTTAATTCCCCTTGATATTTTTTAAATTTTTAAAGACAGCTAGCACAGTCTCTGAAATGAAGTTCCTTGAATTCTCCCAGAGAACGAACTTGAATCACAAAGTTGGCTAGAAAAAGATGACAATTAAGTGGATGTGCAATGATTTCCATGTGGTCACAACACAATTATTAGTGCAGATGAAGTGAAAATTAGGTAGCAGAAAAGAATCGAAAGCTTCAATTCCTCATATCTTAAATATGTTAATGAATCAGTTGATTCATCAAAACAGCAAGAACAAAAAATGCAGTTGGTGAGAGCTCTATTTTGGCAGGAGGAAAGCTCAATTTCACATCCCCTATTTGAGGCCTATCTCTTCTCCCTATGTTGCTAATTATCTAAAATGAAAGTTTTGCTGCTTACTAATGACTGGAAAGAGAAGAGAGATAAATTGGTAAGGTTACTAAAAATAATCATCTCAGAGATGCACGGAGGATTACAGAAAGGATGACACATTCAGGGTGCAAAGGATCATTTTCTAGATCAGAAAGCGAACTACATCAAATATTTCCAAGCTGAAAAGGGAAAACTAAACTGCTCTGCATTAGGAGCATACATAGAAGTGAAAAAGCACAAAGCAAGGGCGATGTAGTCAGCAGAGGCACATATTTGACCAAGCTGGAAAAGTAACAAAACTACACCGTTACAAAGAGGAATTAAGGCTTTTATAAATGTTCATCTTGGATCAGAAAGAGCTCATGGAGGAACCTGAATGATTCTTCAGCAAAGGAGGGATTAGAGCTAGTACAAGGGGAGAAAGTTTCAGGAAGGCAAAATAAGGTTCAGTATAAGCAAGCGCTTTCTTAACAGTGAGAACTGTCTAACAATACGATAGGTCAGCTCAAACAGCAGAGAAATTGAGGCTGAGTCCATTGCTGCAGATGCTGCTTTAGGGGCGATTTAGGTATCTGATTAACATTCTAGCTCAGTTGGTTTAAAATGTAAAACTCTACTTCAGAACAAGATAATACATTGACATTTAGAGTCGCTCTGGTCTTAAGAGAAGTTTCATCTAACTAGGAGAAATGACCCTAGACTAGAGGCACAACTTTTAGTTTTTGTTCTATGCTAAACAGTTTTGTAACTTTAAGCAAATTTTTTCCTCCCTGGGCTTGGCTTTTCTTCTATAAAAGGCAGGGATATGTACTTAGATCATTGATTTTCAAATTTAAAATATTACCCAGAATCATAAATAATTAAAATAAGATAATTAAAAAATATACTGTTGGTGGGCATGTAAATTAGTACAGCCGCTATGAAAAGACATATTCAAAAACATTAAAAATAAGGCTACCATATGATCCAGAAGTTGTACCACTGGATATATATTTCAAGAAATTGAAATCAGTGTGTCAAAGAGATATCTGCATTCCCATGTTCATTGAAACGCTATTCACAATAACCAAGATATGAAATCAACCTATGTGTCCATTGATGGATAAATGGGCAAAGAAAATGTGTTACATGTGTAAAATGGAATATTATTCAGCCATAAAAAATAAAACTCTACCATTTGCAACAACATGAAAGAACCTGGACAATGTTATGTTAAGTGAAATAGGCCAAGTAAGAAAGACAAATACTTAGGATCTCACTGATACATGGACTCTAAAAGTTGGTCACATAGAAACAGAGAGTAGAATGGTGGTTACAGAGGCTGGGATAGTTATGAGGGAGGTGGGAATAGGGAAATATTTATCAAAATTACAGTTAGAGAGGATAAATTTCAATAGATCTGTTGTACAGTAAGGTGACCAAAGTTTGTGATGATTTATTGTATTCTTGGAAAATGTAAAGAGAGTATATGTTACATGTTCTTTCAACAAAAATAGCCATGTGAAATACTGCATTCGTTAATTAGCTGGATTTAATCATTCTACAATATATATGCACATCAGAACATGGTGTTGTACACGATAAAAACATACAATGTTATCTGCCAACTTAAAAGTATGTTAAAATGTACTTGAATTGAATAAAGTGGAGGTGGGGAATTCTTTTGTCTCTACGGCTTCTCAAGCTTGTCCCTGAAGGGGCTTCTCACATTTCTTAGGTTGCCAAAGAAGGCTGAATATAGACCATCTCCCTACAATTTGTTCTAAGTGTGTTGCAGCATTTCCTATCTCATAGAACAAGGAAACATATTCAGAGCTTTGAAAGGCATGAGGAATGTTACCTCAGGAACTGAGATATTTAGCACACATTCAGATATAATCCAATAAATTTACACTAAATCTTATTATTTCCGAGCCTTTGTCTATTCCTTTTCTTGGGTATGGAATATCTTTCCACATTTCTGCATTGGCCCAAATCCTACTTACTCTTCAAAATCAAGCTCATGTTTCCTCCAGAAAGACTTTCCAAAACGGCCCCCACTTT
The DNA here is from genome assembly GCF_049354715.1 of Callithrix jacchus. Lineage (NCBI taxonomy): Eukaryota > Metazoa > Chordata > Mammalia > Primates > Cebidae > Callithrix > Callithrix jacchus. The sequence goes on along the minus strand of NC_133516.1, from coordinate 18,524,335 downwards.
CCACTCCTTGGTGATATTTTGGAACATTACTTATAAAAGTTTGCCTTGTCATCGCAAAGGATCTCTAAATTGCTTGTGACAGCCTATTGAAACATGCTTGGGGTTGGTTAGGAATCATAACTTCTCCTCTTGCTAACTGTGTGATCCTGAGTAAGTGCCTTACCTTCCTTGAGCCTCAGTTTCCTCATTTGTGAAATAATAATGGGTATGCATGCCAATTCAAAAGAGTTTGAGGAAAGATCAACTGAGATCATGTATACTAAAAGCCTGGCACAGAGGGAGTTTCATGAGTTATTAATTATATCCATTCTTTCTTCGCCCCAAAGGAAAGACAATTCAAACACTTCTTAGAGGAAGCTCTGACTTTTTGTGACTCGGTTATCGCTATTGCGTTCCTTCCCTGGACCCAGTCCTCATTCAGTATTTATAAACACTAAAACAGGAAAAAAATGGCTACGAAAGAAACAGTAATTTGTTTTCATTAGGAACATTCTAACGTGTGTTTATGTGTCTGATCTAATTTCATCCTCACAACATCTTGTGGAGGGTATTACACTCTTTATCTTACAGCTGAGAAAATGGAGACTAAGGATTCAGTGACTTGCCCAGGGTCACTTCACTAGCGGGAGAGAAACTAAGACTCCAAATTGCTCTTTGTTTTGAAACTCAAGATATTTGTATTCTATGTTGCTGTTTAAGTGGCACCTTCTTGGTTTCTGCCCTTGGGAAAGTCTCCATGCTTCTTTTTAGTGTGAGTCTGGGGAAGAGGAGGTGAGGCTTCACTCTAGATCAGAGGGCAAAGAGCAGTAGGTCTGCCTTGTCCTTATAGGAAATAGTTTCACCTGGCCTCTCCTCACCTGTGGGAACTCTTCCTTTTATAGCGGCTCTGGAACCATAAGATTTATAGCCTTATCCCATAGAAATAACCATGTTCCTTGATCACTCTTGAAGCCTGTGTCTGAGGTGTTCAACTCTCTTACAGGGGAGTTTTACCATATTTTTGAACTTTGCCCTTGCTTGTCTTCAGAATGATCCACAGCTCATCGTCCGCCCCCCATTTTTGGATTTTGCAACCACCCTAAGGCCTTTTGAAGAAGAGTCATGCTTCCTTGTCGGATTGTCCCTGAAGTTTACTAAAGACGGTTTCTCCTGGCACTGCAGTTACTATGCTTTTGGCTGAGACCCGCAGATCCAGACTGATCATTGAAATAAGCTGAAGCAATTCAGCAATCCCAAATATGGGAAGTCTGAGTATAGGAAAACCCATAAAACTTCTGATGCAATGGTTGCTGACAGATTTCACCCACCTTCCTTCTCCACACACCCAACTATCCACAACTCACCTTAATATGCAGTTCAGAGTCACACACGTGCTTCTGAAGGGAGAATTTGGCACCGGCTCTCCATTCCCTAGGGCATGGCTGGGAATTATGTCCAACAGATAACTCACCACTGAGGGTGCATTGTATGAAGACAACCTTTTCAGGTACGGCTGGTTTCTTCACTCGGGCTGAATTCACAATGTAAGAACAGACTGTTGGCTTCTTGCTGGTCTTGAGCTCACTAACCTTCCTTCCTCTGCGTGATAGATAGAAATATGCCTAGAAGCTTTAGACAGCTGGTCACCATTAGCTCTTTCTTTGTTTTTGTTTTATCAGAAAAAAAGCCCTTCTAAATTAGTATTGAGACAAGTGCATAGAGTTTTCCAGAGTCAACCCCTCTTAGAAAAGCTCTGATAACTGCACAGTAATAAGAAAATTGCAAGCAAAGAGAATGGCAGAACAGAAGCATCAAACATGATTCTTTCTGCCTGTCCAATATTCTCAGCTAAGTTGCAAAAACTACAAGGTTATCAGAAGGGCTGGGGCCATCGCCCTCTAATAAAAGGGGATGTTGTAAAGTATTTTTACTTCTACACTTCAGGCAATATGGAAATGATGATTTATTGCCTGGATTCATATATACTGTTTGTCAGGCTTTATGCAAGTGGTTTATACATTTGTTTTGTTTCATTGCTATGATAGCATAGAGAAGTAGGTATTATAATGACAATTTCCAGATGACAGAATTCAGCCTCAGAATACACAAAAGTGAGTAAGTGAGAGTTGGGCTTCAAACCTTTCTCCCTCTGGCCACAGAGATTCTTTGTCTGTTCCATGTAGACTAAGCAGCCATTGCATTCTAGATCTCTAATCCTTGCTAACCTGTTACATTCCAGGTCCTTCGAAAGTCCTTGTAGTGAGTTTATACTGAGCCTGTATTTAGCGCCATCCACATTTCCAGCACTTGAGAAGGTACAAAAGGATTAAAAGGCAGTGAGATCCTCTCCTCTAGCTATAGCAAATTCATAAGGAGGTTTGGAATTGTACAGCAAGATAACAGACTGAACCAAGGGGACATTCAGTGAGGGAGGGATGATTATTGCCCCCATGAAATCTTCACTGAAAAACTGGTCCCTGAAGAGTGAACCCTATACAGGGCAGAGAGCTGGGCCTAAAGGAGATTGAGTGCAAAGAGATATTTCTTTCCAAATTCTTTATTTTGGAATGTGTAAAATCACAGAAATGGTTGCAGGACACAGCCTAACTTTTCAACACAACAGACTCATCTATTCTCTAGTACTTGCTTTAGAGACTAAGGTAGGCAGATGAGAGGACGCACATTAAGTCTTTCATTCTGGCCCAGCTATGTGACCCTGGCACATGTTTTGTCCTCACTGATCTTCAGTGTCTCCAACAATTAAGGCAAAGGAGGTTTAAAAGGATAATTGGTGAGGTGGCTTCTGAGGCTGGCATGCTATATGTCCTCTCTCAGAAAACCTGTGTTTCTAGGTATAGCGGAATGAGCACTGAAGTGAGAGTCAGGAGCCAGTGACCCTAAGACTGGCCCAGTGCTAGGTGTGTGATCTTGGATAACTGCTTTTCACATTTTGAGTTTCAGTTTTCCCAAATATAAAATGAACAATCTGGAGGAGTTATCTAATGTTCCTTTCTACTGTGACACTTAATGAATTTAAATATTCTGTCTAAATTATTTCTAATAGAAGTATGCCTTTAGATAAGAAAATAAAAGAAACAAAATAGACCTCCTGAAGGCACCCAATTGGGTATTTGATGTTACTCAATTAAGTTGGTTTTGACTGGAATTTAGCATCTTTTGCACAAACAGTGAGTCAGAAAATTAGCCTCTGCTTTAATTAAATAATAATTCTGTTTAACGCCAATTAAAATACCACATCTGAGTCCATTTTCTGCAGCAAGGTGTAGTTAACGCAGGAAACATGCTCCTTTGCCTTGTGGAGCTGGGTTAATGACAGATGTTGGCTTTACTGATTTCCAGATACGGACCCAGGGCTCTGAACACAGGACGAATTTTCCCAGAGGCATGGGTGCAACCCTCTCTGATGAAATCACACATACCTTAGCTTTCTTCATCAGATTAATTTGCAGGTTTTACTATTAGTATTAGGAACACTGAGAAAAATCTAGTAACACTATTGCGTTTTCCAAACACATTTTCAGAAGCCAAGTCACATTTGCCTAGTTCAGCGTTCTTCCGGAAAACTCAAGTTATGGCTAGACTAAAGAGACTTTTTGACTTCTCTGAACTTAGTATGATATCACTCATTAGACTCCTGCAGGGTTGAGATCGTGGAGTCATTAAATTCTGATAACAAAGACTTCCCTGCTATTGCAACCAGATTCAATCTTTCCTTTGAAACAATATGGCTTGGGTTTATGTTAAAGGCAGCCACTATACCCCATATTAAATTTTATTTTTATGTCTAATTGTGTTATATATATACCTTTCTGATTGTGTATTATATTCTTGATTTAATAACTATACAGTCATGTGTCATATAATGGCATTTTGGTTGACAATGGACCACATATGCAATGGTGGATCCATAAGATTATAATACCACATTTTTACTGTACCATTTCCATTTAGATACACAAATGCTTGCCATTGTGTTTCAATTACCTGCGCTTTTCAGCACATTAACACATTGTATAGGTTTGTAGCCTAGAATAGACTACACCATGTAGCCTAGGTGTGTAGTGTAGCAGGATTGTAATATCTAGGCATGTGTATTGCTTCACACAATGACAAAATCCCCTCAAGACACATTTTTCAGAACAAACCTTTGTTGTTAAGAGACTCATAACTGTATTAATAAAGGTTTCTTTTTAAAAAATGAAATTTAGAATTTATAATTTTCCCATGCATTAATACTTCAGAAGCTGCTGTGGTCTGGGTGTTTGTGTTTCTTGAAAATTTATATGTTGACATTCCAATTCCCGACATGATGGTATTAGGAGATGGAGTCTTTGCAGAAATGATTAAGTCATAAAGATAGAGCTCTCAGGAATGGAGTTAGTCCCTTTATAAAATAGGCCCCGAATAGCTTGTTCATCCCTTCCCACCATGTGAAGACACAGCAAATTGGTGCCATCTGTGAAAAGGAAACATGTCCTCACCAGGCACAATATATGTCAGTGCTTTAATCTTGGATGTCTCAGACCCCAGAACTACGAGAAACACATATATTGTTTACAAGCTACCCATTCAGTGGTATTTTGTTGTGGCAGCATGAACAAAGACAAGCCTCATAAGAACTTCTGAACTTTGGAAAGCTATTGTTGTCCTTTATGTACAGATAAGAAAGCTGAAGCTCAAGGAGTTCAAGTGGATTTCCCAACATCATGGATCTAGTTTTCTTCAAGCTAGTTGTCTCTGGATACTACTGCATAGTTAGCAGCCACTTGATAAGCATTGAAAGAAAAAAATGGAAAATTGTGTTCTTCCTTTCTGAGGGAAGTCGCCTGAGGAGCATGAAATTTTAAGGCTATATAGAGAAGCTTTATGTATGTATGTATGTATGTATGTATGTATGTATGTATGTATGTATGTATTTGTTTGTTTCTCCACATGAGCAGTGAATGATTGTCTGAGGTGAGACCTGAAACAGCCAATGAGAAGTCAATATGGCCAACTAATAATAACCACAAAACATTTGCTACATCTCCCTTGAAATATGGTGATTAATTCCTTCCCCCTTGAACCTGGACTGGCCTTCATGATTTATCTGTCCAACAGAATGTGGCAGAAGTGATATCCCGGGACTTGCAAGGTTAGAACACAAGAAGCCTTGCAAATGAGGCTTGTGAAGCATGATTCTCTGGAAACCCTCAGTTATCATGTCAGATAAACTACCTGAGATTTCCATGCCTGTAAAGGCCACACAGATAAGTACCCTTGTCAAACCCAACTAATTCCAATCTCCCAGTCTTCATTGCCAAGGCAAAAGACATGTGAATGAAACTATCTAAGATACTCTAGACCAGATATCACCAGTTAACTACTATTGAATAACTTCAGTCAATGCCATGTAGAGCAGAAATATTGCTCAGCTGAGCCCATCCAGAAGTCTTGACCCATAAAATCAGGAGGTAGAGTAAAACAGTTTTTGTTTTAAGTCAACTGGCTTTGGGGTATCTTGTTATTCAGCAGTAGATAACTGGAACACAAAATTATAAAGAAACAGGAAAGTGAGCAACTACAATATTTTAAAATGTGCTATTTTTTCTTCAGTGAAATTAATGACCTAAAATTTATAAGTCATGGCATCTTATCCATTCCCTCTTCCTAAAAATCAGAAGTCAACTGCCATTGCCCAAGTCTTCATCTGTTTGTTTTCTGTCTTTATAAGTTCAATAAACCTTTTGGGAGTACCATGTGCCACACATTGCATTAAGTAGTGCCAATGAGTTTATAGCCTCATACGGAAGAAAAATGAAAAAATGGTTAAGTGAAATAGAGACAATTGCCCAGTGGTTAACTACATGGGCTCTAGAGTCAAATTATCCGGACTAAAATTACTGCTGCAGCATTCCTTAGCTGATGAAATATACATATTCTCCTTCAGTCACATCTCCTTCCACTTTTAAGGTATAACCAGATTTGTTGCCCAATTCCATGCACTCGAAAACTTTCTTCTCAATTCTCTTTCCAGGATGTCATTAAATGCGACACACTCTACTTTTGGTTCGCACTCAAAAATCAGGCTGATTGATTGTACTCCAAGCTTGAGTTTTCTCCTCCTCTTTCAAGATCCCATATATGGGCATAGGTGCAAGCCAGGGAAAGGTCACTGGTACAACTATGGTGGGTGACATAGAGATTTGGACTGTATATTCCTGCAGTTTATTATGCCTTCTGCTCCTTCTCAGGCTCAATCCTAGATATATTATCTCCAACTTAAAATTAACGAGTGCTCAGCATACCTGCCTTTATTATTTGATTGGTGTCTCAGAATCCAGTTCATGATGGATAGTTTCAGACTGATAATTATCTGAAATTCCATGGTCAAACATCTTTCTCTACCAGGGACCACTTGCATGCTAATAGCTATTTTTCAAAAGATAAATAATGCTGTGCTGTCGAAGGCATAAACAGTCTTGCTCCAGGATCACACAGGGCTGTGCTCTAATTCTCTACCTGGAGCTTTCCATAAGCTCCATACTGTAGCTTTTCCTACCAGTGACACCTGTAACATCATAGAGTCTACCAGATTATTTGGAACAAGTGACAAAACATATTATTCTGTGGACTGGATCTGCTGTAAAACCCTTTTCTGCTCCAGCCCCACTTACGGCCAAAAGCCATCCATGTCACTCAGGATACAGGACAGAGTAGTATTCCTATGCAGTACACCTAAGTGTGTAATGTTTTGTCTCCAGAACCTAAAGAAGCTCACCAAATGCTATGCTTACTTCTTTGTGGGGTGTAAGATGTAACTTTTTTTTTTTTTTACTCTGCAGGGAATATTGTATATAAGTTTAACCAAAATGAAATAAAAAAGACAGGGAAGGCTGAAGGGAAAGTAAGAGGAAGGAAGAAAAAGAAGGGAGGAAGGGAGGGAGGGAGGGAGGGAGGGAGGGAGGAAGGAAGGAAGGAAGGAAGGAAGGAAGGAAGGAAGGAAGGAAGGAAAGATGAAAGTGTGAATTGTAAGGAAAGTTCAAAAAGGGTATCAAGAATCCTTGGACAAAAGTCACTTCTCAAGGAGCCCTCACTGTCTGGAAATGGGCCTGCTTTAATGTCTTTGCAATGCCCAGTCACTGGCTGGGAATGGTTGTGGGAAGGGTAGCCTTAGTACAAATGCTGTAATGAATATCAGAGCACACAGCTAATCCCCAGATCAACTATGCTCACTACAGTCAGAAATTAGGAATGAAAGCTGCCTCTTATTGTTATATTGGCTCAAATTGAGTTCAGAAATGGACACCAAGTCACATTAGCACTGTATGACTGCAAGTACTCACTCAAGCAGGAATTATTCCTACATTAGTGGAGGGATATGCCAGATCCCCTAGGCCTGTTCCAACCAATCTCTAGATCTTACTCAACTCATTAGTTGTTGCATTATTGGTAGACAAGTAAAGAAAATGCCTTATGGGAATTTCAATCTAAAAAGGAATAGCGGTATTTGTCACTACTTTTACATGTGTTACCTGAAAATCATTTCTAGAAGCATTTAATGGTCAGTCTGGGCTACAGAATAGGATTTAGCATACTTTTTCTATAAAGGGTCAGATAGTAAATAATTCCAGCTTTACAGTCTGTTGTAAATACTCAACTCTGCCAGTATAAAATGAAAGTGGCTCTAGAAAATATATAAGTAAACAGACAAGAATAGACATTATATAAGTTGACAAGTAAATAGACAGCTCTAGGCAATGTATAAGTAAATAGAGAACACAATTTATGTGATAGGAGGCTGACCATATTTAGCCCAAGGGGCCATAGTTTGTCTGCTCTTGTTACAGTGGAACGGAACCAATAATTGAGGCTCACAATTCCTGTTTTTAACTCTTCTAATTAACCTAATGTCACTCTGGAAAGGTCATTTTTCCTATGTTCTCAGTTTTCCCACATGTAGAATATTCTTGTGCTCACAGCACCTCACACTGTGTCTGATGCATGGTAAACTGTAAGGTTTGCTGAGTCAGAAATGTATAACTACCTGATAGCTGTTGGTTTAATGGTTACCAGTTTTCTTCCAAATCAAATATTCTCTGAAAATGGCAGCGAATCCAGGGAATTAAATTTATCTCCAGACTTCTACAAATCTGCATATTCTATAAACTGTGTATTCCCATGCTGATGAGGTTAAACAAAAATGCAAAGCGTTTTAATGATCTAAATCAAGCATGTGCGGGCCCACATTCAAGGGCATTGTGGAAGGGTTTCAGATGTCTCCCTTGCCAGTCATTCTGACTCAAAGGAATCTCAACAGAGAAAACAAAAAGTCCAGTTTGGAAATCAGCAAGAGCATATTCATGTATTCTTTGACTTTCTACACAATCCTGCGTGGCGGTACAGACTTTATCACGTTTGCCATGAGCTGCTAAGCAAATTCACCTCTCTTTCTCTCTTATGTAATGAGAGCTCCTAACACCAGTCTTTTACATGTGTCACAAGAAGGAAATAAGCCAGACATCAGATGACTTTTAAGAACTCTGCCATAGGTGTAAGAAAACAAAATTATAAAATGCGAGAATGGTAGGTACTGTACCATATTATCTTCTAATCCTCATTTTACATTGGGGAAATTAAAACTCAGAGTGACTTTCTAAAAAATTGTATGTCAGATCCAGTCATGTCTCTATTTAAAATCTTTCAATGGTTTCTCAATCATTCATTCACTCGCCAGATGCTTATCTATCATCTGGGTTGTAGAACTAGCATGTGGGTGTATACTGAAGATTTAGGGCTGAATAAAGCATATTTCTCCTTTTCTTGTGGAGCTTTCATTCTGACAGGAACAAAAGTATTTAACAAATCATTTTAAAATACTTATAAACAAACAAAGTGGCAACTTAAATGACTAGTGTCATGGTAGAGAAGATGGAGAGTCACGGAAATATTTGAGACATTTTTGCATCATCAGAGTTTGACGAATCATTGGAAAAGATGACTTTCGCTAAATGCTATCATATCTATGTAGTAGGACACAAAGAGGGCATTATGTAAATGTTTGTTGATCCAATTATCAAGACCCAAAAAGGTGAAGTAGGATCACATGGTCAAGAAAGCCAGAGCTCAATCCAGAAGTTAGGTTGGTTAACTCCCATCCACCGACTGCGTCCTGTTTACTCTTCTACCTCCATGCCTTACCCATAGCAGAACTTTGGTATGTTAGTCCTCCTGAATAAAGGAACATTGATGCAGTTTGATATCAATGATACCTGGGTTTCATTCTATCATTTTTGGCTTGTTACTCAGGAACTTCTTTAATCTTTTGGTAAATTAATTTCCTCATATACAAATGGTGGTAACTTATCTAGCATTTACTGAGTGAGTGCTAATGACTTGGCTCCGTTTTAGTGCTAAGAACACAAGAGTGAACAAAACTATCAGAATCACTTCATTTGTAGAAGCCACTTTTTTGTCGAGGAAGTCATAAATGTGCTATTTATTGTCACTGCTCCGTTCCTACCCCTCATCTCAGTAACATAGGGAACTAGAAGCCTACATTTTGCTAACTTACTTGTCAGCTGACATCTCTGTAAGTTCTACAAATGGACGGCATTTGTGGAAGACTGGAAAGCAGAAGACATTAAAAAATGTTTGGCTCTGATTTTGGACGTGCCTCAGACAGAGACAATAGTAACGGCAACAAGAGCGTCCAGATTCACACCCAGGCAGCAGACTCCAATGTACCATATCAACAAAGATCCATTTAGGAAAATAGGAGCTACTTAGACATTTCCAACAGAGAATATTTATCGTCAAGATTCAGTTATTTAAAATGTTGAAATAGCTAAAAGGTGAAAAGAGAAACAGGAAATTATCAAGAAGTAGGAACTGCCATCCCAAGAACTAGAAGAGCAGAAGAGGAAACTTTCGTCACTGTCATAAAGGTACCGTCCTTCTTTGCTGTGTCTGTGAGACTGCAGGAGCACATACAGCTGCTTCTGCTCCTGTTGAAATGTTTGCCACTGCTGCTTTCCAGGAAGCCTGGAGCCTCTACTCCTACTAGCACTGTAGGTGTCCCAGAGTTCAAAGTCTATTACCACTGCTGCCCCAAGATAAATTCCGGGAGTGCTATGCCCTCAAAGCTTCAGGAGCCCTTGCTGCTGCTTCTGTTGGAATCTCACAGACTAGGCTGGTACCCTTGAGCCCTCAGTGATTGCCAAAGCTATTGCTGAGATCCAAGATAGGGATAGAAACAAAATAAAATGACTTCTCTTTTTCCTCCTGTCTTTTAGCCTCCTTACAGATCCTCTCAATGACAGAGCCTATCCAGAAGAGAAGCAGTAAGGATGTCTGTGAAATGCAGCTTATAAGCTTCTAGCCTTTTGTCATTTAGAGGAACATGGAAGGCAGAGAAGGAGCAGCAAGCCAATAGACACACAACTATTCCAGTAAACAAAATGTATTAGTAAATTGTATGCTCTGTTAGAGGGTCGCAAGGACTATGAGAAAATAGAGTAGGGGAGGAAGATGGGAATTGCTGAGATATAGAAGGAAAATTTTTAAATAAGATGATCCCTACGGTGTGTAAGTGAAAACATGACATTTCAGCCAAGAGTGAAGCAGGTGATGGAAGAAGCCATGTGGATATCCTGGAAAAGAGTGCTCCAGGCCATAGAACAGTAAATGTAAGGGCCCTTGTGGCTGAAGTTGGCCTGTGTTGCTGTCAAGAACACCAGTGTGGCCAGAGCCCAGTGAAGCAAAAGAATGTGCAGAAAGACCAGAAGTGAAAAACAAGAAGAAAGCAAAGAGGAAATGCCACTGCATGAGGCCTATAAGCCACTGCAAAGATTTATTCTTTCACTCTGAGCGAGAATGAGAGCTATATGTAGATTTTTAAGCAGAAGAGTAATATGAACTGACTACTAGAATAACAATGTGCATCTCAAAGAGTTACTATAGAAAACATAGCGTCCAGAACATTGTAGGGAAGATAGTACAAAAGCTATTGTTAATTCACTTCTTATGATGAATACTAGGCACTGTGAGTACACTTCTGATGGAATTTGCTGTTGTCTGATTCCTTCAATAGTCTTAATTATATAAATACCTCCTCCTTCTTCCAGTTAAGGTTTGGTTATTTTGCTGAATAATTAGACTCTGGAAGAGTTATGACACAGCAGTGAGAACTGGAATCCATCAGATAAATAGTACTCTTGTTCAGAAAGTCATTAAATTATTCCCTCACCAGAAGCTTAGTGAACTGTCTTCAAATGTCCCTGTACCCTTTGACAGGCAGGCCCCAACCAGGTTTCTCACCCTTTATTGTAACCTCTCATTTATCCTAGCAGCTATTTACATTAGTATATGTGTAGGAGTGTTTTTAGGCTCTGATCAGATGCTAGAGGAATCAGATGATACATTGTCATGATTCACAGGGACAATTAGAAAATAATTCCAGACTGTCAACTTACCCAGGTAATCAAAGGGGTAAACACTGGGTCTTTTAAACCAGCTTCGACCATGCAGCAAGAATCAAAGGAGTGATGAATCATTTGCTCTTTAGACTAGAGTCTAGACCCTTTATCATCTCAGCCTGCAACTATGACCATTCCTTTACCAGTCAGGTGCTTTATAAATCATACAGATTTCTAAACTCTGCATTGCTTATTAACTTTATCATTTTCTGTGAAAAACAGAAATCGAGAAAGACGAGGGGAGAGAATGACAAATATCCTAAGAATGACTTTTGTAAGACTGTAAAAACATTTCTCAAAATTTAGCATGCTCCAGAATCACTTTTCGGGCTTGTAAACATGCAGGTTGCTAGGCACCGCTTCCAGAGTTTCTGATTCAGCAAGTCTGGGACAGGACCCCAGAATTTGCATTTCAAACAGATTTCAGGTTGATGCTGCTAGTTTGGAGACAAAACCTTTGAAAACCAGTGCTCTAAAGCATTGACCTTCAAATAATTTGTTAGTGTGTCTCAATAAAATTTTGAAAATGTATCTTTCTTTACATTTTTAAGTTGATATTTTAAATTTTTCACCATAAATTAAAATAGCTGCAAAGTTAATAATTTTCAAAGTACTGTAAATATTGACACTTTAAAGACTATTACTTTTTAAATAAAACTTTTCAATTATTCTAATAGAATATAAATACCACAGCGATTTGATCTGTAAACTCATCTTTTAAAAAATACATGAGTAAGCTCTTTCTTAATGCTATTTGGAAATATATCACTCCGTTTTCTCCTTTCAATCATACATTCATTCCATTGCTCTGGCATTATTTTATCCTCTTGTAGTATACTTTTGTCTATAAAAAATTTAATATGATTACTTATCTCTACTTGTCTGTAATAAAGCACACATATAAATTTAAGCTGATTTTTAATGACCTGTGACCATAAGACTCAAGTGCTAAATATGACTTCTGGATTAGGCGATTATAATGATTATTATTAAAAATAGTTAAAGCAACTGATTAGACTTTCTGATCTTAATATTTTTAATGATTACTTTGTTGGGATCCCTGAGAAATTTTATACCTTAAGTCCCGGGACCTAGAGGTAAGACAGTCCCTTTAGTTGTTAGTGAGAATGCTGTCATAGTAAAAAAGTCAGATTGTTAAAACTGTCTGAATTTCTCAACTTCTGGATTTTTCTCATGGAAAATGAAGAGATGTATATATTGAGGATCCAGAAACTGCTTTGTTTAAAATTTTTTATCATTCCTTTGTGTCCCTTATGCTGCTTTGTGCACCTCTAGGGATGATCAAGATTCCAGTTTGAAGATTACTTTAAGGCACATGTTGAATTCACTTTCTACATCTCACTGACATGGGACTTGACATGATTTTGAAAAAAAAAAACACCTATTCCTTCTTCTTCTTTATTCATAACAATAGTCACAACTAACGTTTATTTATTGCTTTTCAATTTATGTCAGCCCTCTGTACTTTACTTCATTTTATCCTTTAAAAAAAAACCCATAGAAAAGTAAGTAAAGAAAACATTATTGTCCTTAATTCAAAGTGGGAAACTATTTTCCAGGAGTATATTGCCTAGTGTCACACAGATAGTAGCAAAGCCAAGTTTCAAGTTTCTCTCACTCTAGTTCCAATTTTCCATTGAATTATACCAGACCCGGGGCTCACTTAGGAAATCACCGGTTGAATAACACAGGCTCATCTTCCTCCTCAGAAACGGGGACTGCTTGGATATTCAAGGTGAGGGCCTTGAATATTAGCTAATGAAGAACAACAGTTAAGCTGGAGAAAGCACTAGTGAGATAAACGAAGGCTAGAAAGTAACTACCAGAAACAGAAAAGAGCCCACAACCTTGCTGTTTCTCATTATCCTTCGGGGAAGAGCTTTTCACCCCATCTTTTGGGTGATGATCTCAAAAAATTGACTTTATAATCATTCCTCCCATTCGTGAAAGTTGTAATATACAAAGGGATGAGAGGCACTTAGCACAGTTTGTAAGAATGTGATGGCAAGGCTATGTCATCAACAGTTTGACACAACAACGTTTCAAATTAATAACCCCATTCCCTCAAAACAAAATATCTTAACTTAAATATTGAGTATGACGTGGGAGCATTGCATTAACATCACCTGCCACATGTAAAATTACTTTGGAAAGCTTTCTTACATCATCTGCAAAAAAATTTATTTCTGGGTCAACTTACGGTATTTCTCTAATGTTTCTTTACCGTTTTTATTATATTCTGTAATCAGCTTCTCCAGCACAGGTCACTCAAGCACACCTTTAGTGACCAATCTAACAACAATGTGCAGATTGACATGGGTGCCACGTGGGACTTCCTTCGATGCAAAGGCAAGGAGAGGGTTGATAAGGGTCTAGATAGTGGGTGATTCTGCAACCTCCACCTCCCAGGTTCAAGTGAGTCTCCTGCCTCAGCCTCCTGAATAACTGGGATTACAGACACACACCACCACGCCCACTTAATTTTTGTATTTTTTTTAGTGAAGGCAGTGCTTCACCATGTTGGCCAGGATGGTCTTGGTCTCCTGATCTTCTTTTCCACCCACCTTGGCCTCACAAAGTGCTGGGATTATAGGCGTGAGCCACCACACCCAGCCGGTGCCACTGTTTACCAAATGTCAACCAAAGCCAAATTTCACAAGATAATAGTGAGGAGAAAATAAAATGACACAGAGTAAAATATGCCAACTGTTGTGTACTATGCAAATAATACTAATATTTATAACCCTTATGGTTTATTTTTCTATTTAGAAAGCAATACAAATACTTAGAAAAGGAAAACTGAGCAATGTAACACTAGATTTGATTGAAATGAAAGTGCTTTTGAGTCTTGAATGAGTCAACAGGTCATCCTGTCAGCTCGATAGATTCTGTATAGCCAGAAAGAGTAAACTACGAGTTTTCTAATTTAGGTCTCTTGGAGGGAGATTTACTTAGGAATTGTAACATGACAAAATAGCAGCTCTGTTTTAAAGGAAGCCAACAACATCACTGCTGGCTCCAAATGAACAGCTGCCGTAGACAAGCACTCCTTGTCATTTCCTTTTCTCAGGGTGCTTTTCTTTGCCTCCCCAGAGTCAAAACAATGGCAACTGAGAAGCTGGCATCAGTGTGATTGACAGTAAGTATTCAAAGACAGCTAGTTGACTGATTGATGGACAATGATGAATGTTGTCTAAAAGAACAGAAAGCTGTTTCCTTTTTGAAACCATTCAGATTTGGACACCGTAGGCCAGGAATCAGACATTTCTAAATTTAATGAGCATACCGTTTCCAAATAAGCAAACAATGACCAAAATCACCACCCACCAGGAATCACATATATTAATACATGTCAAAATAATTCAAACATCAGAAAGCTCCTTTTTCATCGGCCCAGATGCCACAAGTCCTAGTTGATGAAATGACAGTATGTAGAACATGTGAGTGCAAATTCTCCTAATGATAATCGTAGCCAAACCACGCGCCTGTGCAGTGATTTTTCTTTCTTTATCTTATTGCAAACCCTTTAGTTGGTGGCTAGAAAAGTCACCTTCAAAATCACATAGCCCAAAGGCTTCATTGTAATATATAAGTGGAGAAGACCAAAACCTTACTTGGCAATGTCCCACGGCAAATAATTGGTGGAAACTTGATGACCTTTGTCCACATCCTTAATGTCCAGTGTTTTTTGATTTATGCCACTAAATCAGTAAAGATCCCAGAAGGACACAAATGTCCCACTCAGAATAGCTGGGTTTATTTTCAAAAAGAATAAATACGAGAGTGTAAGTGAACTCTAGCAAAAGATATAATACTTAACCTGAGTCTAGCAGTCACAGTGCCCCATCCCAAGGCCCAGTGAAGCAAGAAGTGAAAGAAAGAAATCTACAAAAAGAGGCACCCATAGAAATGGCTACCAAAAAAGAGCAGCTTGCCCTCTGTGAAGGGCTATAGTCAGCCTGAAATTTCACAGGAGTTGAGGACCAGAGAGATCAAAAGCCTCACTTCAGTTTCCTCCCAACTTCTGACCTCTCACTGGGGCTCCCCACTAGCTGAACCCAACTGGAAGGTAGAAGGCGTGTTGACACAGTCCATGGAGTTATGCTCCTGATGCAAAGAGCCAGTGGTGTGTGAGTATGGAAGAGGAAATAGGTGATATCTGGCGCAAAGGCACAAATTATGATTTCTCAATACATATTTTAATACATAAAAGCAAGAAAAGGACACAGGAAGAGATAGCAAAAAAGAAAGTGAGAGAACAGAATATAATTTAAGTCGAGCATAAAAAATGCTATATGGAGGAACTTACGGGAATTTCCCATTGACCATCTGCTCTTGAGTATGTGTGGGGGGAATTCTGAGAGGCTTTAGGATGCAGGGGCTAGAGTCAAAAACAACATTTAAAGTTGCAGCTGCAGTTTATTTTTATTTGAGCAACGTGTTACCCATATTTCAACCATTGGGAAAGCTTGCTGGCTGCACTGTCAGGGTTACAGAGGACCTGCTAAAACATGGTGTATTCATCATCTCAGAACAGTCCTGTAAGATAACTGAACCAAGTATTTTTATTCCCATTTTATAAACAAGGAAATAGGCCCAGGCAAAAGAAATGGCAACTTATTGTTATCTAATTTGTGCAGCTAGCGAGTGACCTCAGATTCAGTCTACTGATTTCAGGTTCAGGATTCTTTGCCCTCTACCTCACCCTTCCTCACTTGTACATATTCATAGCTTAAAGAAGGATGATTTCGCTTGCCTGAATTCAATCTCTGATAGAGTCCGCTATCATAGATAGGCAACTCTCTGTATACTTACTAATCTTTCACATGATTCTGTCAGGAAACTTGGGAGTCTGGACTAGCATTTTGTAGCTTGGAGTCACCGTTTAGATATATAACTGAGAGCATTTTGGTTATCACAATGACTAGGACATGCTGTAGAATTTAGTGGTTGGAGGCAAGGATTCTAAACATTTTCCAAAGTATAGGTCAATATAGTATAATGAAAAATTGTCCTGTATACCAAATTTATACCAAAATTCCTCTTATTGAGAAACTCTTCAATTTAGATTGTTCCTCTAACAGTTAGCCAGGATACTTTCTAAATAAGTACTTATTATACCTTAGTATGTAGAGTGTTCTCCTGAGGCATGTATAGAAAATGCAGATTACTTGGTCTCACTGAAAATGCTGATTCAGTATCTGAAGGTATGGCCTAGACTCTACATTTTAAGATGTGTATTCCTTTGCAGTATTTCTACGGATGAGCTGTGTGAAACACTGGGCCAGACTTATCAAGAGAGAGTACAACCCAAAATTACTTACAAAATTAAAAATCTTCATTTAAATATTCTCTAACCTCTTGCCCGTGTGCCTGTTGGCCCATTATGGGTCCATCCGATCTACATGCCCATTGAGTTCTGACACTGAGAACACATTTCTTGGTAACAAATTTTCCTGATCACCTCATCTATCTTCTGTCCTTTAATTTTTAGACCAGAATATGTGCAGCTATGTAGCAGAGATCACAGATCAGTGTTTCCTAAATTTCCCCAGTTAATTTCAACATATATCCAAGTTGGAGAAATAGCAGTTTAGATCTTTGCTACTCAAAGTACGATCTGCAGACCAGTATTACATAAATCATCTGGGGATCTTGTTAAAATGCAGATTTGAATTCATTAGGCATGGGGTGGGGCAGAGAAGCTTCTAGGTGATGCCAGGTGAGTGAAGCTTCTCTCCCAGTTTCTACTCCTGGACTCCATATATGGGCTTTGATCCTGTTCATTTTCCACGTTCCTCATTAACTTTGACTGCACCACACCCCCAAATCTCAGGCTCAAGAATATTGGCTACAGAAACCCTCCCACCTAGCCCAGACCTGAAGGGGACTATTTAAGGTACTGTGTTGAGACTTTATAGGCTGAGACATTTATGATTAATTTTGTAGCATTGGAAAATTATAGGAAGTCATTACAGAGTATCAAGCAGGCACATCTCTGGTGTGACAAAATAACAAGCTACCACCCCTGTTAACTGCCCAGTCCACTCTCTGAATATGTGTTATGTCTCCTACCAGTATCAATATGATGATTGTCACACATCTGGCTGCTGACAGAATGGTCATTAATGGAAAAAAACATTCACCACTACCTCTCTGCTTAGTTTTCAGTACCCCAGCCAGCCACTCCCAATAAACAATAATCTGCATCTTCAGTTCCTGGCAAGTTCTTGTGATCTTTATCCCCAAACAGAATGAGGGTCTCTTCCTCTTTCCAATGCTATTTCCTTTACATGGAATACCCTTCCTCAACTCTTCCACCTTATGAACACTTACTCATCCTCCAAGGCCTTGTCTAAACCCATCTTTCGGGTAGAATTAATGTTCACTGGACTCTAAGGTCTTACTGTAGTCACCATACTTCTTCTTATTTTATGTTCAACAGGGCATCTATGAAGTCTGAAGACACAAATAATACTACATTATCGGTTTTATATATTGGCAATGGTCTTGACATGAATATATTATTAGGCATATGTGCTTGTGTTTCCAGACTTTGTGGATACTCATATTTTTTCATGCAAAGTCTGTTGTAGACTCTACATCACTAGAATTCAGGGCTTTGTCTAACTTATTTTTCTATTCTCAGCATCTAGCACAGCTCTTGGCACATTTTTGAAGTCCAGTATAGGTTAACTTAAAAAATTTACACAATTATAAATTTAGAATAGGAAACTTAATTTTTTTAATAAAAATGTTACATCCTTCCAAGTTGTCATCCTGCAGGCTGAGAAACACAGGCCCTTCAAAGGAGATTGAATAGAGCTTTATGCTGAGTGGGTTGGCTAAATAAACATATTCAACAGGTTACAAGAGGAGTTGAATATTCATGAAGGTGTTCCTGACACATGTGTATTGAACAGACATGCATGTTACATATGATCCATGGTCATAAGTAGAACAAAGAAAGAGAAAGAAAGAAAAGAAGGAAGGAAAGGAAAAGAAGGAAAGAAGGCAGACAGGAAGGAAGGAAGGAAGGAAGGAAGGAAGGAAGGAAGGAAGGAAGGAAGGAAGGAAGGAAGGATTCACCTCAGGTAAAGATAATATTTAAATGTATTATAATTAGTCCCTATTCATCAAAAGGTCTTTTCAGGACACAAAGGTATTTCAGACAGTGCACAGCCTCTGTTAACCAACCAGAGCCACTCCATTTCCAGTGGTCTTCTTATCAGAAGAAAGTTACTGAAATCAGTCACTTGTCCAATCAAAGCTATAGTTACGGCAGGTGAAACATGGAGGTCAATTAGTGTATGGCGGTGAGCAGCAAATTGTCTTAATATTGGTTCCTTCAAGACTAGTGCTTGTTTAGATGCCATAGAAAAAGAAAAGCCATGTGGCATGGTTAGAACATAGTTTATTCTTTAGTGTAGGGGTGTGACTTAACTCATGCCCTAAGTCCTGTTTGTAATTTGATATTCTATTGTCATAAAGAGTCTGTTTTGTCAGTCTTATGGTCTCTGTTTTAAAATTAATGCTGGTCAGTTGTGTCTAAACCACATAAAGTAGTGAGTATAATGGGATATGTTTGACCTCCTGTCCCATCATGGGTCATGGCTGGAAACTCAGTTTTTAAAATATTCTGGAATCCCTTGGCCAAGAAGGGGCCTGTTCAGATGGTGGGGTCTTAGAATTTTACTTTTAGTTTACAAGGTCATCAAATTGAAACGTAAGTTGATTGCTTTTCATGATGCCTTTGTCAATAGATTCAACTGACAAAATGGTGGGGATACTGAACACAGATCATATCAAGTGTCACTTCACATGTAGGTGCAGAAGAAGCCTTCGCATCACCTTAGGCAGCAACCTCCAGGCTCTTGCCTCCAGAAGTATCCTCTGTGTTAGGTTTTTGGTGGCAGATGGATAGAGGACTCTTCAGGATAGTTGTAAAGGGTAGGTTATAGAGATGCTTGAAATATGAGACATTGCCTGGTAGTCAAAATTCCAACTTTGAAGTTAGAAGCCTAAGGCTTTTTACCCCAAAATGGATATAATTCCAGAAGGTCGGGCTGTCCCAATCCTTATAAGTGGATGTATATGAGAGGGTGTAGTCGCCCTTGCTGTCATTCACAACCTTTCACTTGGACAGGAAAAGCCTCTGTAAACATGTTAAAATAAAACTTCCCCCAGGCTAACCAATCACAGCAGAAATGCCTGCGGGTAACCAAACCCAGAGTCACATCACTAGTAAAATGATTCAGTAAAATGAGTCAGTCTCTCCTTCCATTTCCACACCAAGGCCGAAGAGAACAGCCACCTGTGAGTTGTTAAGTCAGCACAGCATTTGTGTAGCCAGGAAAAAATGCAAACACAAGGAATTCTCCTCCTTCCAGGAGTGCCCTTGTAGGCTGTACTTTTCCTGCTGAGCTACGTCCAGTTTCATCTCTAGGCAGGACAGCTGCAATTCCCAAGAATCTGAGTATAACAAGTCCTTGAATCACCTGATTATGAAACTCATCAAGTGCTGAGATAGCATAGAGATGGGTTTTAAATTCTATTGTACGAGATGGGTTTTTAAATTCTATTGTAGAGCAACTAAATACAAATAAGCAAAGAGCCAAAGAAGGAAATAAATCCACCTGAAACAAAAGCTCAATTAACAATTTTAATTATCATGTCAGTGTATAGCCTTTAAAATCTTGTGCATTATGTGTGTATGTATTTATGTATGTACCATATACACACATAATTTATATATAATCGTATTTATATCAAATGTGAGATAATGTTATACATAGTTTTAAATCTGCTGCTTTTCATTCCACAATTATATATCACTAAAGTCATTCTATAACAATTAATAATATTTCATTAAATAATTCTTATGGTTTCTTAGGATTCTGTATCTATATAAATAACTGATTTAATCTTATTAGACATATGTTAATTTAAAATTTTATTATAAACAAAGTTGTCACAAATAATTGTCTTAGCTACATTTCTCCATATGTATGAGTTATTAAGGTATATTAAGATGAACTATTAAAGTAGAACTGTGAAGTCAAGAGACAAGAAAGGTACTGCGACAAAAACCCTCCAGAAAGTGTGTGCCAACTTACTCCTATCAAATTATTTGAGAATCTCTTTATTTTCCCACAATACCTTCTCCAATATAATCATTTAAAAATATTTCAATTTAAAACATATAAATTTAAAACAATAAATTAAGCCTTTATTTGTACTATGTGCTCATTTTTGCTGTCTAAGTATTCCCACCATGGCTGATTTCAAGATTCCAACCTGCTGTCATGGAATGTGAGTTTGTAAGAGATTCAAACCTCAAAGAGCATAGATCATAGTCAATGTAGGAAGTGATGAGCTTAGAGTATCCATTGTCTCCGCTTTTAATATTATTTAGTTGTAAATGTATGGACTTTAATTTTTAATAATAGTTTGGGAGGCTGAGGCGGGTGGATCACGAGGTCAACAGCTCGAGACCATCCTGGTCAACATGGTGAAACCCCGTCTCTACTAAAAATACAAAAAATTAGCTAGGCATGGTGGCATGTGCCTGTAATCCCAGCTACTCAGGAGGCTGCGGCAGGAGAATTGCCTGAACCCAGGAGGCAGAAGTCACGGTGAGCCGAGATCACGCCATTGCACTCCAGCCTGGGTAACAACAGCGAAACTCTGTCTCAAAAGAAAAAAAAAAAAATAATAATAATAATAGTTATGCTTGACCACCAGCTTGAAAGATTGCAGAAAATGTAACAATCGGCTTTTGTAGGTTATAGAAGTCAGCTGCAGCACCCCACATATGGAAACCAATTAATGGAAAACAATTTTTCCCCATAATTTAGTCCCGAAGCCTTCAGAAAAGTTATATTGTTAGTGAAGAAAACTGAGGGAAGATTCTGTGATGAAGCTCAGAGTTCAGTAATAGTGTGTATGCAGTAATTCCCTCAAGTTGCTAATTTAGAGACATGAAGAGGTGACCTGCTGAAAAAGAGAGTAGTACTGTGGAGCAAGACCCCATGAGGAAGCGAGCTCAGATTTATGGACTGCATGCATAATCATTCCCAAGAAATTCCCATGATAACCTGTGTGAGCTTGCTTTTCCTGCTATCCGGCAGCAAATGAAGCTTAGGACTCATCCCTGATAACTGGACTTTAAAAAGGAAATACTTATTTCCATGAACAGAAATTCATAACTTTCAATAACTTCATCGAGGTATCATTTACATACAAAAATTGTACATACTTAAAGTGTACAACTTGTTGAGTTTTGAGAATGTGTACAGCCATTAACTATCACCACAGTTAACATAATGACCATTTCCATCAATTCCCGAAGTTTCAAGCTCCTTTGGAATTCCACCCTCATACCCCTTCCATATTTTCCAACCCCCATCCATAGACAAACACTGATCTGTTTTCTGACAAAATAGATCAGTTTGCATTTTCTAGATTTTTGTACAAATAATATTACATATTTGTAATATGTAATCTTTATTTTATTTTATTTTAACATGTTTACAGAGGCTTTTCCTGTCCAAGTGAGAGGTTGTGAATGACAGCAAGGGAGACCACACCCTCTCATATATAGCCACTTATAAGGATTGGAACAGCCTGACCTTCTGGAATTATCTGCACAATTATTCTTTGCCCATTTACCTATTGGTAAATTCTTTGCCCATTTGCCTATTTTGGGTGTTTCCAATTTTCATATTACAAACAAAACTGAGATGAAGTTTGACGACAAATGCTTTATGAATGTACACTTACATTTTGCTTAGCTGAATAAATACCTAGCAGTGAAATGGCTGAGTTAGATTACTGATCTATATTTAACTATTTAACTTTTAAGAAACTGAAAACTGTTTTCCAAAAAAGTTTGACCATTTTACACTCCCATCAGCAATGTATGAAAGTTTCAGTTGTTCCTCATCCCTGTCAACGTTAGTATGGCCAATCATTTTAATTTCAGCTATTGTGATAGGTTTGTAATGATGCTGCATTTGCACCTGGATCTATATTTTTCTTATGTCTAACAAGGGCAAGTCTCCTTTTCTGTGCTTATTTGCTATTCATACATCTCTGAGTTATCTGTTCAAGTATTTCCCCCAGTTTTGTCTTTATTTATACAGTTTTTACTTTCAGGAATACAGTAGTCCCCTTTCCATGATTTCAGTTATCTACAGTCAACTGTGGTCTGAAATATTAAATAGAAAATTCCAGAAATAAACAATTTATAGGTTTTTGATTATGTACCATTCTGAGCAGCATGTTGTGCTCTGTCCCACATAGAATGTGAATCATTCCTGTGTCCAGCATATCCACTGTACAAATTACACGCCCTTAGTCATTTAGTAGCAGTCTTGGTTATCAGATCAGAAAACCATAGTATATATTGGGTTCGGTACTATCCCCTGTTTTAGGCATTCATTGGGGTCTTGAAACATATCCCTCATGGAAAAGAGGAAACTACTATACATATTCTAGATATAAGATTGGTATCAGATACGCAATTTGAAACTATTTTCTCACAGTCTGTTTCTTGTGTTTCTACTTCCTTACTTTCTGTGCCTTTCAGAGAGCAGAAGTTCTTAAGCCTAATTTATTGTTGTCATTGTTGTTTTATGGATTGTACGTTTGGTGTGATAACTAAGAAGTCTTTGCCTAACCCAAGATAACAAATATTTCCTCTTGTACTTTCTTATAGTTTTAGATTTTTATATATGGCATGAGGTATGGCTCTATGTTCATTTTTGCATATGGATATCCAGTTCTTCCAAAACCTTTTCTTGAAAAGACTATTCTTTTGTAACTATATTACTTTTGCACCTTTGTCAAAAATCAGTTGCCTGTATACCTATGAGCCTATTAATGGAGTATATTCTATTCCATTGATTTATGAGGAGTCCAGCTCCAGGGCAAAATTCTGTATGTGATTCCTCAGGCCCAGTCATGGGCAATTACAAGCCATTGACTGGCAGGCCTTATGGGGAAACTTGTCCACCCCTCACCAGACTTAGTACACAATCACTTTATTGCATTCTGAATGAAATTTTAGTAAAAGACATATGTCCCTCTGGGCCTGTCATGTTCATGTGTATATCCATATTATTCCTGTGACCTCCATTTAGAGGCTTCTTTATCAGGGCTAAGCTGAAGCACTTCCTACACATCCTTATGAAAACCTACTTTATATGGGTGCCTGTGCTGAGTGGCTGCTTCTCACTCTGCTCATTACTTTCCTACTCCAATCTCTCCTCATCTCCTAATCTGAGTAGTCCACATTCACAAAAAGACAGAAGCCTTTTGTTTAGAGCTTCTCAGCAGTGAGAAAATTTCTCTCAGGTGTGTTGCACATCTTCTCACCCTTGCCAATATCATTCTGCGAGGAAAAATAAAACACTAGAACTTAGCACTTCTCTCTTTTACCTTGTCCAGGGAAGTGAATAAAAGCTTGATTGTTACTTTGCTACTTTAAGTTTGACTCATTGTTGTATTTTTTTCTTCTTTTTCCCCAAGATAAAATCTCTCTCTTTCTATTCTTTTGTAACTGTATCAAAAATCAGTTGTCTGTATACATAGCGGCCTATTACTGGAATCTATTCTATTGATTTATGAGGAGTCCAGCTCCAGGCCAAATGTGATCCCTCAGGCCCAATCTGAGGCACTGTCACCCAGGCTGGAGTGTGTTCTTGACTCAGTGCAACCTCTGCCTCCTGAGCTCAAGCAATTCTCAGGCCTCCTCAGCCTACCAAGTAGCTGAGATTACAGGAGTGTGCCACCACACCTGGCTAATTTTGGTGATTTTAGTAGGAGCGGGGTTTAGCTATGTTGGCCAGGCTGGTCTTGAACTCCTGGCTTCATGAGATCTGTCCACATCAGCCTCCCAAAGTGCTTGGATTACAGGCATGAGCCACTACATCTGACCTAAGTTTGTCTCATTGTTCTAACTGGCCATCTTGGCTTCTGGAAATTTAACAATTGAGTTATTTATTTTCTGGCTATGCTACATGCTTTTAATTGCAATATCATTATAGTAACTCTTGAAATGAAGTAGTGTTAGTCTTCCAACTTTGTTCTTTTATAAAGTAATTTTGTGTATCGCTTTGCATATTCTAAGCCCTATAAACTTGTATGTCAATTTTAGAATGTATTTAGAATGTATTTTCTCAATGTATTTTTTAATTTGCACAAAAATTTCTGTTAGGCTTGTGATTAGAATCCATAGATTAATCTGAGCAGAATTGTCCCAATATATATTTAAAATATTAAGTATTTTATAATTTTTTTTTTGAGATGGAGTTTTGCTCTTTTTACCCAGCCTGGAGTGCAGTGGCGCAATCTCAGTTCACTGCAACCTCTGCCTCCTGGGTTCAGGCAATTCTCCCGCCTCAGCCTCCCAAGTACCTGGGATTACAGGCGCAAGCCACCATGCCCAGCTAATTTTTTGTATTTTTAGTAGAGACGGGGTTTCACCATGTTGACCAGGATGGTCTCGATTTCTTGACCTCATGATCCACCTGCCTCTTTTTCAATGTATTTGTCAATTAGTATATATGTTTATATATGTATATTAATTTCTCTATAATTATGTTTCCTGCAACATGGTTAAACACATTAATTCTAATAGCTTTTGGTAGATTTTATAAAATTTTCTCAATAAAGATAGTTTTACTTCTTTTTTTCCCATCTGGATGATTTGATTTATTAATTTATTTATTTACTGCCTGAATGAACTGGCCAGAACTTTCAGTACAATGTTGAATAGACATGATGGCAGTGGCAGGCTGTCTGGTGTGGCAGGTGTCATAAGGCTGGCACAGCCATTAAATATGATATTATCCACACTGGGAGGAGGTGGACAGCGCCTCCCCTGCCCCACCCCACCAACTTCCACAGCCTGCAACCCTGGGGCTTGCCCTGATGGGACCCAGCCAGTCTCACGGAGCTCTGGGCTGCCCCCGAGTGCAGGGGCCATACAGGGAACTTTGGGGAATGTCACCCCATCCTGGATGCTGTCCCAGGCCTAGTGAGGGCCTGGAGTGCCCCAGGCTGCAAAAAGGCATAGCAGGGTGCCATACTCCATGGAGCCACCAGAAACTGGGGATAAGCAGGAGCTCTGCTGCTTCCAAGTTGGCAGGGTGGGAGCTCCCCAGGTGCAATTTGAGATGCCCCAGTTGCAACTGAAGCTGCCCAAGCTGTGGCTACAACCCGGGCACCCCTCTGCTCTTTGGAGCTGGGATTAGGCAGGAGCTCTGCCCTCCTGCACAGGGCTGCATCTGGTGGAGTTGTGGCTGTAAATCCCAAGCAGGTAGGAGGCCCCCTACCCCCAACACCTGAAGCCACCTAAACCAGGGCTGCAGACCCAGGTATCCCTGTTCTCTTGGGGGGCCTGGAAAGGGCCCCTTTGCCCTCGTAGGTTCAGAGATTCCTGCTTCAACTGCCTGGCCTCTCTCTGCTCCTGCTTCCATCTTTGATCTTTTAGTGGGATTGAGGCAGGGCCCTAGCATTGGCACAGCCCAAGAGGTGTGTGCAAGCTCATGGTAGTGCTGACATGCCAGCCATCTGCTGCCTTGTCACCCTCTGAACTTTGGACACCAAGAAGTGCCAGAAGAGAAGCTGAGGGGAAACTGAGGGCAGCTGGGCACTGGCCTGCAGGTGCCCCTTACTGCCAGCAGCCTGCTGCCATGGATGGCTGTAGGAGGCAGACAGGCTCCTGGGCAGAAGGAGGTAGTTCCCCAGGTCCTCAGGGCAGGCAGCCCTGAAGGCTGAGAGCCAGGATGCCAGACCCAGGGACAAGAATGAGGATATGTGATGCCTCTTCCAGGCTGCCCATGGACCAACTGGCAGGCACTTCCTTCCCTCTGAGATCCATAGAAGCCCCAGGTTCAGCCAGACCAGGGCAGAGGATGGAGAGAGGATGGCCAGCTGTAGAGAGGAACTACCCTCTCTGCTGATAGCAGGAGACAACCAGAGACTCAGCTTCAGAGAGGAGCTACCCTCTCTGCTGAAAGCTTCAGAGACCTGCAGAGATGTCAGAGAAACCTGACTGCAGAGAGAAGTCACTCTCTCTAGGGCCTCCTCTCTGCTGAGAGCTGCAGAGACAAGAGGATGAGAGGACATGTCAAGCATTGAAGATCCACCCACTTAAGGGCCTCCTCTCTGCTGAGAGCTGAACACTTGAGGGGACCACCTGCTTACAAAGAGGAGTTACCCATTGTGGGTCTCCTCTGTGCTATTCTAACACTAAATAAAGCTTCTCCTCATCTTGCTCACTCTCCATTTGTCTGCATACAGCATTCTTCCTGGATGCAGGACAAGAGCTTGGGCAAAAGCGCCAGCAGTCACAGAGGTTTCCGACCAGAAAAACGACACCCCAAAGATCCTGTAACAGAAGTGGTGAAAGCAGAGATCCTTGCTTTCTTCTTAATATGAGAGGGAAACCATTCATTTCTTCATTATTAAATGTGATATTATCCACAAGTTTTTCACAGATACCCTTTTTCAGATTCTTTTCTATTCCTAAAATGCTGAGTAGTTTTAATCAGTAATCGGTGTTGGCTTGCTTTCTCTGCATCTATTAAGATGATCATTTAGCTTTTCTCTTTTAGTTTGTTAATATGTTGAATTATGTTAATTGATATATGAATTATAAACAGGACGCTTCTTTCTGCAATGTAAATCCCACTTGGTTACCATTATCCTATAGTGTTGGGTATGATTGCAAAAATGTTGATTACAATTTTTCACTAGAAATTCAATTTCACATATATATTTAGATTATCTGTTTCTTCTTGTGTGAGCTTTAGAAGTTTGTGTTCTTCAAGAAATTTGTTCATCTAACCAGTTGAATTTATTGGCCTAAGTTGTTCATAATATTCTGTTATTATCCTTTAAGTATTTGTCAAACGTGTGCTGATAGTATCACTCTTGTCTCTGATGTTGGAAATTTGTGTTTGTTCTTGGTTTGGCTGCAGTGCTTTGGTCAGCCTAGCTAGAGATTTATCAATTTCACTGATCTTTTTTTTTTTTTTTTTTTTTGAGACGGAGTTTCGCTCTTGTTACCCATGCTGGAGTGCAATGGCGCGATCTCGGCTCACCGCAACCTCCGCCCCCTGGGTTCAGGCAATTCTCCTGCCTCAGCCTCCTGAGTAGCTGGGATTACAGGCACTCGCCTCCGTGCCCAGCTAATTTTTGTAGTTTTTAGTAGAGACGGGGTTTCACCATGTTGACCAGGATGGCCTCGATCTGCCGACCTCGTGATCCACCCTCCTCGGCCTCCCAAAGTGCTGGGACTACAGGCTTGAGCCACCGCACCCGGCCAATTTCACTGATCTTTTATAAGAACGAACATTTAGTTTCATTAATTTCTCTCGTTTTACTGATTTTTGTTTCATTGTTTCTGCTCTAACTTTTATTAACTCCTTTTTTCTTCCTTTCAGTTTAATTTATTCTTCTTTTTAAAGTTTCTTAAAGTTATGGCTGAAGTCATTGATTTGAGACCTTCTTTTTTTCATAGACATTTATGCTATAACCCTACCACCACAACCCTAAGATAAGTTTAGTGGCATCCTACATATTTTGATATGTTGTAATTGCATTTTATTCAGTCAAATATCTTGTACTTTTCCTCTTATTCTTTGACCCTTGGGTTATTTAGAAGTGTTTTATTTAGTTTTCATGTATTTTGGTGTTTTCCAGAGTTCCGTCTGTTATCGATTTATAATTTTTTTCCATATGATCAAAGAGACTTTAATTATTTAAATTTTGATTTAATTATTTAAATTATTTAAATAAACGTTGAATTATTTAAATTTATCAATCATTATTTTATAGCTCAGAATATGTTTGACAGCTATTGCTTGAATATGTCCCCTCCAAAATTTAGGTGTTTAAAATCAATGGCCAATGTGATGGCATTAAGCTGTGGGGCCTTTAAGTGGAGATTATGTCTAAGGGATTCTCACCTGGTGAAACAGCTGAAACGGCATTAGGTGGCCTTATAAAAGGGTTTGAAAGGGTTGATCTCCTGTCTTGCCGTTTTCTACAGTATGAGGATACAGTGTTTCTCATTTTTTGGAGAATGCAGCTCCTGCTAGACACCAAATGCCTGCATCTTGATGTTAGATTTTCAATCTGAGGAACTGTGAGAAACAAATGTCTAGTGTTTATAAATACCCAGTTTCAGGTATTACCTTAGAGTAGCAACAAAGGACTATAACATTTATCTTAGTATATGCTGCATGACTGCTTGGAAACAAATATGTTCTGCTGTGCTGTGGAGTGTTCCAAAAAGGTAACTTAATTCGAGTTGGTTGATAGTTTATTGTTCAAAAATTCTATATCTTTATTAATTATCTATCTCCTTGTTGTATTAATTATTGAGAAGGATATTGAAATATTTTACTTTGGTTGTTATTTTGTATAGTCTCTGTAGTTCGATTGAGTTTTGCTTCATCTTTTTTGAAGGTTTGCTATGAGGTGCATGGACATTTAGGATTGTAATACTCTCTTGATTTCTCTTTTATCATTATGAATGGCATTCTTTGTCCTAGGTAATATTCGTTGGTCAGTTATGTATTAGTCTGATATTAAAATAGTGATACCAGTTGTTTTCTGAATAGTGTTAGTATTGTATATCTTTTCCTATGCTTATACCTTAATTTGTGTCTTTAAATTCAGTTTTGAGTAGGCGGTATATAGTTATATCTTGCTTAACAGTAAATATTATAATCTCTGCTTTAAAATCACAGTGTTTAATTAATTTAATGTACTTATTCATACAGGTAGGCTTACGTCTACTAAACTTGCTAGTGGTTGTTTTTTCACAGCAGTTCTTTGTTCTTTTTTCTGCCCTCTGTTGGATTATGTTTTTTTGCTCTTTTTTTTTTTCCTTTTACTTACTAGCTAAAAGTGTGTGCTGTGTTCTGTTAATGACTCCTTTAACTTATTATTTAACTTCAAGTGATATTATACTAATTGACAGGTAATCCCAGCACTTTGGGAGGCCGAGGCAGGTGGATTACCTGAGGGCAGGAGTCTGAGACCAGTCTGACCAACATGGTGAAACCCCATCTCTTAAAAGAAAACCTCACAAAAGTGTTCTATCTGTGCTATTGTGAAATTCCCTATTCTATGCTATTGTTTTCATGCATTTTATTAATACTTCTATATATTGCCAGCTTCACAATACATTTTAAATTAATTTTGCCTTAAAAAGTTTATTACCTTTTAAAATCATCAAATTAAGATAAATAATTTTTGTTTACATACTTGGTTACCATTGCTGATACTTTTCATTTATTTTTATAAATATAGGTTTTATGTGTTATATTGTTTTCCTTCAACATTTCTTGTAGTTTTGGTATCTGATGATGAATGCTTTCAGATTTTACATATGTAAAATTGTCTTTGTTTTCCATATTTTTCAATAAGTATTTTCTATGATTAAGAATTATGAGATAAGAGGGGGTTTCCCTCCTATTACTACTTTAAAGATATATTTCTCCACTGTTTTCTAACTTGAATTATTTCTAGTCAGAAAACTGTGGTTATCTATATATTTTTTCCTGCTGCATAATATCTCTTTTTTCTCTGGGTATTCTGTTAAAAAAATCTATGAATTTGTTTCTGAATATCTTGAGTTTACTTCCTCCTCGTTAATTTCTTAAAGGAAAGAACAGATAAATTTTTTCTTGATCTCTTGCTTAATGTTATTTAACTTTTTCTATCACATAGGGTCAGATTACTCTCAATGAAGTTCAAGAGGCCTAGCAGACCTCTTTTAATATTTCGATTATTACCATCTTCCATACATCTCTAAGTTTTGAGGTGCTTGATCTTGTTCTACTTGAAACCAGCCCAATTTCCCCATAAAATTGATGTTTAGTTGTTTAAATAAGCATAAAGATTGACCATCCTGATCATATAGTTTGAAACTTACACTTGACATTTGTCTTATCTTAGCACCTTTCTCAAGAAACTGATCAACAGGCATCCCAGATATCAAGAAATTGAAACTTACCAGATCACTGCATCCAGACGATGAGATGCTAGACCCTTCGTTAGTTATGACTGCCTAAGCAACCACCCACTTCCTGTTGACCAATGCTTTTTCTTACCTCTCCCTAATTCTTATTCTCCCCACATGTAGCTATAGCGTTTCTCCTCTATATTAATCTCAATTGAAGTCAGTTGGGGAGACTGATTTGAGACTTATCTCCTGTCTTTTTGGCTGACATCACCTGAATAAGCTTTTCGTCCCTAGCAATATTCATTGTCTCTGGTTGTCTTTCTGTGTGGTGAGCCATGAAGCCTAGACTGAACCCCTGGTATTCAGGTTAGCCAATGTGTTGCTCGTGGCTCAACTGCCATGAAATAAGAGTTTTGGAACCCCTCCTAGTAGCTGCCTAACCATTTTCAGCTGAAGGTAGGTTTTGGTTTTTCTCTCTCTTTGGCCCAGTCACTGCTATCCCCAACTGGATTCCTTATTGCCTAAGAAAAATAGCCTTTGAAATCTGGCACTTACTTCAGGACAGGTGACTATCCTTTGTGGGTCAAGCAAGCAGGAACTTTTCCTCTCAATTTGGGAAATCCCAAAGGAATTTCTGTTTACATGTTGAAAAAGCGCAACCAACTGAGAGAGAATGCACCCTGACTCAGTTTGGACACTCCTGTGGCTTCTGGGTTGCTACTGCAGTTGGATTCTGTTTTGTTGATTGTTTGTTTGTGCATGTGTTGATGGGAGGTCAAGTTTCAATCCCGGAGTGCAGCCCATGGGATAAATTTTTTAGGGTTGGTCTGATTGTAGTTGTGGGCTGATGGAGTGGGGGAAAGTCTATTATATCACTCGGAATGTGCCTCATCCCAGAAAATCTTTGAATTATAGTGGTATCTTAACATTGGATTTATTTTGCTATCAAACTGGAAATTAGGATGGAGTTCCTTGTATCTAGTCTTCTATACTGCTGTTCTGAGCAGGGTAGGGCCTGCTTAGTATGTGATATCCTTCTGTGATGCTATT
The DNA here is from genome assembly GCF_049354715.1 of Callithrix jacchus. Classification (NCBI taxonomy): domain Eukaryota; kingdom Metazoa; phylum Chordata; class Mammalia; order Primates; family Cebidae; genus Callithrix; species Callithrix jacchus. The sequence goes on along the minus strand of NC_133516.1, from coordinate 18,492,823 downwards.
TGGTCCCAGAGCTCTTTGGAGTCCAGGGAGGTTTGGCCTTTAAAATTCAAATTCTCATGGAAACTTCTTTACCCAGAATTTGGGTTCACAGCCTTTACCAGATTACTTATCAGTGCAAACAAAGTTTAACCATGTGAATATGTTTGTAAACTGGTGAATTCGTATTGCTATCTCATGGCTTTGTAATGCTAACTCGTGGACTTCTAAGGTAAAAGCTGTTAGATCTTTGCCATGTATATGTGTATACATGTTTAGATTTGTTTTTGTGTATGTAGATTTATTATATGTTATGTCTCCCGAATTTGTTTACAAGTAAAAATTGCACTCATAAAATAAGTAGAAAAGTCCAAACATTTTTCAAGTTCACATGACTTTAGTAAATCTTTAATAAATACACTGACTTTAAAATTATCATTAAAATAAAGGGAATTTACTAGGACTGTCTTTGGAATTATCAGGATATACGTTCCCTGGGTTTTATATTTGTCTGTATTAGATATTTCGGGGTCTCAAGGTTTGACATAGAATGTTATAAAACTATAAAGCCAACTAAAACAAAATGATCTTTATGTAATTTTATGAAAATTATAACTAAGTTAATGTTGTTGGTTTAATAAAAACTAAATCTTCAGAGTTTTTAGGCATTTCGGAGTTACACAAAATGCCCATATGTGTAACTTTAAGGTCCTTACTTATGTGAACTCGTGACATTCACAGGCTATAAAAGGATGGTTACCAAAGAAATAACTTGAAATGATGACTAGCTCTGTTTAACATCTCAGTTTTCAGAAGGAATGTAGATAAACTGTTAAAAATGAAATAATTCAGTAAAGGTAAATGGGATAAATGCTTGTTGGTAAACTTTCTATGTAATTTAAAATCTTAAAATTATTTCTAATGCTCATTGAGTGCTTGGATTATTCTTAACTAAGAAATAGTTATAATATGGGAAAGCATGTTTTTAAAAATGTGGAAAGTTCTTATGTATAAAATACTAATACTTAATAGTTCAGGATTTTTTTGCTTCCTGGGTTTTCAGCAAAATTTAAGACTAATAGTAACTAGAGGGGAGAGATGTGGAAAATGTTATGATTATGAAGGTATGTTTTTGGTAAGGAAGGTAACAAAGAAAAGATAATAATTTTATATAAGAAAGGATCTTCTTTGGTAAACTGTTGTTCTAAATTAAAGTGACCATTACTTAAAAAAGAGAAAATTTGGGGCAAAACAGAAAATCCAAGCAAGTTGTAGATTATTAGTGTAGGTAACAATTTCTTTTTCTGTTTCTCTATATGTGTATATGCAAATACATAGAAAATAGTTGAAACAGTTTAGATAATAAAATAGTATTCAAACTTAATAGATATTTGGAGAAATCTAAAAAATTAACATTGCTCATAGTCGAAGCTGTTAGTCTTGATGAAGGTAAAATAAGAAATATTGTAAAGAAGTATTAGGTTGGTTCAAAAGTAATTTTGGCTTTTGCCATTATGCATTGGAAGTTTGACAGTACTTTTTTAATATAGCTAAGCATGAAGCAAGTTTAAGAATGGAGGCCAATTTTACATAAATGCTTACATTGCTTTTTTCACACTATATTTGCTATTCTGCATAGATAGTATTAGCATTAAAGTACTTACTCATCATGTGCCTCACATGACTTTCTTAAATCTATAGTGGTCTTGGTAGACTTAAGGCCATTAATATGCATGCCAGTAACAAAATATCCATCATGTGCTTTACTAGGCTCTTGGTAACACTATGGCCTCCATAGTAAAAAAAAAAAAAAATTGGGGGTTGGTTTTCTGTTTATTTGTTCTTGCTTTTAATTTTCATTTATTTGCTGTTTTATGTAAAACCATTGATTCTTTTTAGTGTCTGATGGAAGGCTTTTATTTGGTTCTATGAATAGTATTTGTTTCCCATGCCTTTCAACAATTCAGCATATGCTCTATTTTTCTAAAATTCCTGAGCTACATTTGCCAAGTCTTCGAAAAGTTGACAGAGTACACTGACCATTTAAAATTGGACTGCTTTTACTTACTTTTGATGATATGGAAAGCTATAAGAGCTTTAAATTTCCTGGCTAAAAATAAAAGACGTATTTTTATAAGTTCTGACCAGAGATAGTACATAATTTTGTTATTTGGGAAAGTAGATAGGAGTAGAATTGTACAAATAATTGTAGATTATAGATAATTCAATTGAATCAATAATTTGAGTTGGTTTAAGAGCTTTTTTATTTAGATAATTAATAATATAAGTTTTAATGTTTGAAAATAATTGACCTTGTCTTTAAAGACATTATGATTGTGATTTCTCTCAAACTACTTTATTTGTGTTTGCTATTATTAAAATTTATTGACATTTCTTTGAACTAAGCAATATTTTAAAAAGTGAGACTTTCTAGTGATTTTTGATCCCAAACCTTTTATTACTGTGGGATCTTCATGTGTATACTTGAAAACAAAATATGTACAGGTATTGCACTTATTTGAAAATTCTAGGGGCTGGGCGCAGTGGCTGAAGCCTGTAACCCCAGCACTTTGGGAGGCCAAGGTGGGTGGATCACGAGGTCAAGAGATCGAGACCATCCTGGTCAACATGGTGAAACCCCGTCTCTACTAAAAATACAAAAAATTAGCTGGGCATGGTGGTGCATGCCTGTAATCCCAGCTACTCAGGAGGCTGAGGCAGGAGAATTGTTTGAACCCAGGAGGCGGAGGTTGCGGTGAGCCGAGATCGCGCCATTGTACTTCAGCCTGGGTAACAAGAGCGAAATTCCGTCTCAAAAAAAAAAAAAAGAAAGAAAATTCTAGTGGTGAAAATTACCTACTAATTTGGTAATGTTACATCTAAAAATCAGTCTTGTAAATGTGTAATGACAATCTTTTAAAATAGCTAAAAAGAAATTATTGTGTGCTTGTGGTTTCTTTGTTTTTGTTTTCTTGTATGTTATTTAAGTGAAAAAAGACTATTTATTCTAATACTAAATTTCCACAACTGATAATTGCATATACAACTTTTTAAATATTGAGAGAACAGCTAGTTGTTTTACTATAAGTTTGGCACAGGAGTTATTGCATTTTTTATACTTTTCTCTATAATTCTCTCACTAGAATGCTAGCAACTAGGCATATGCAAGGAGTAACCTAATAACATTAATTCAATGGCTTGAAATGCTGCAAACAGTGACTTCTAGACACCAAATAACAGTATTTTCATTTGTGACATGTTAGGGAGAATGATGGGACTTTTTGCAGTGTTAATAAACTGAACCACTGATTTCTAAATACTCTTTCTTATGTTTCTAAACCTTTCATCAAACAATGACTTCTGTTTTTAGCATAAATTTACTATACTTTATCATTTATATTGTAGATAGACTACTTTCCTGGAAAATAAGTTTTTATCTGTATATCAGGGGTAGAATGCCCCTTTAATATAACTTTATTTCTGTATTGCTTTTAAAGTCCTTTGATTATCACTTTGCTTAAATGAATAACTATTATTTTATAATAACCTGCAGTTTTATTTTGAGCAAATATTTTGAGCCTTCCAACATCATTTGTAAATATGCTCTTAACAATCTTTGTGCTGTTAAGTTATAAGGCTTTTACTCTCAGATCTGAAGAAGGCATCAATTCCTGCTAAATCTTGAGCATTAACGCCAGTAAAAGCTTCATCTTTAGGTTCAAGGGATGGTGAAAATCAAAATGAACTGCTTTTGTGAGGCACAGGGCCAGAAATTAAAACTATTCAATCCCTCTAGGCCCAGGGACTATCAGAGATGAGGTGGATGCAAGAGATTGTAAGGGCAAATTTTGAGGAATAAAATTACTTCAGGCCCTCTAGATCAAGGATGGGCACACAGATGCCTAAATATCTGACAAATTGAGGACTTTTGCCTCTCTAAATTTCTTAACTCAAATGTGTTTAACAAAATACTTGTTTTGTATGGCTAATTGCTACAAGTTACTGTCTAAGACCAGAATTAAATTATGTAACCTCACTTTTTGGCCTTTGGCTGTTGGCTTACATGTTGCTTAAAAGATTCTAAGGGTCAATAAGTGCCTGCCCACCTCAATCACTACCTGGATAAATGTTCCTAGAATGTTTAGTTGGCTATAAGTTTTTTTACTTTAAGTCTCTTGGCCATAAGGATCTCACTGAGGTGGATCTCACCCAGGATGGACCTGGGGTAGTTAGCCACATCAGCCCACCAATGATATGGGACAAAATAAAATTAAGTAACTAATACTGCCTATGGCAAATCTTGGCCAAGAAGCAGGAATATAAACTAAAAATATAATCATAAGTCTCTGATATGGTTGGCTTTATATCCCCACCAAAATCTCATCTTGAATTGTAATCCCCATGTGTTGAGGGAGAGACCTGGTGGGAGGTGAATGGTTCATGGGGGCCATTTCCCCCATGTTGTTCTCATGCTAGTGGGTGAGTTCTCATAAGGACTGATAGTTTTACAAGGCAGTTTTTCCTGCTCTTGCTGCTCTTGCTCACACTCTCTTGCTTGCTTGTAAGACGTGCCTGCTTCCTCTTCAACCATGATTGTAAGTTTCCTAAGGCTCCTCAGCAATGCAGAGCTGTGAGTCAATTAAACTTGCTCTTTGCAAATTACCCACTCTCAGGTATGGCTTTATAGCAATGTGAAAACAGAATAATACAGCCTCTCTCCTGACTGTCCAGACCCCTTTTGTGGCAAAGGGAACCTCATAAAAACCCTGAAAAATGAGTTCGCAGCCATGACCTAATGGAAGGTCAGACACCTCTTTATATCCCCTTTCTTTTGAGGTCTAGACTCAACAGCTGACCCGAACTTTGTAGGCTATTTTGAGGCTTACCCTGTTGGAAGTGAGAAAGCTACTGAAGTAAAGGCTCTAATGAAGGAAATAATTCCTTGATGTGAACTTCCACCACAGTCATTTTGTTATTGTCTTATGTATTTAAATTTTATATAAACATTATCCTAGTGTATGATTTTTGTAGTTCTATGTCATAGCAGGATGCCCAGGTCATAATAAGTAATCATTTTAAATATTATGAACAAAATAATTTATTTCATTTTTCCTTATCTCTCTCTTTTTTCTTCTTTCTCTTTTCTTCTTTTTCACTTGCTTTTTTACTCTCATCCCCTCTTCCCAATATTTCATTTGTTCATTGATGACATCCAATTCTTGTTCCCAGTTTAAATTTTGTTTTCTTCTAATTCCTTGCATGTACACTATAATAAAAACTCCTGGACTAGTCTCATCTTCCCCCAAATATGTCATAAAGTTGTTGTATATTTTGGCTTTAGCACATGCTCTTCCCTTAACTTAGAATTATGTTTCTTCATGTCTAGATTTCTTCATGGAGTAATCTGTTTCTCAAGAGCCAGTTTAGATGTCATTTTCTATATCATATCAGCCACAAAAATCCTCCTCTGTATTCCATGCCAATCCATGCCACGCAGGGTAAATGGTACATTTCTGGAGTTGAAGCTCAGCTCTTTCTCTACATATGCTATTTCAGTCAATCTGACAATTTTGAGCCTATAATATTTTACCTATAGATGAGGAAAATAATTACTGTATCAAAAGGTAGTTATGTTGGATACAGTTAACTAATATAGGGTTGGAAAGTTTAAGATAGGTAGGAGATGCAGTAGGGTCCCATAACAGCTCATTTAATTTGAGAAGATACACAGAGTAAGAGAGTTCACATGATAAACATTCAGTGGGAATACTGCATCCCTGCTATTCTTTGGTCAGCCTCAGTTCCTAAATTCCCTTGGTTTCATGATCATCTCATTGGGCTGTATATGAAGCTCATGTTTTAAAGTTTATAGATATTTAGTGCCTAAATGCAAATTAATTACTTTATCTGCTATTCCATTAATGAAATAACAATCTCTTCAAGCTCTGGATGAAAACCTGTATGCACTGAATTCACTGAGAGATAGAAAGTTCATTTTAAGGGATACATATTGACTGTAAATGATTTCAGAGTTTAGAATATAATCTTTGCCTGAGATGCCCTATCTCTATCCCAAGTAACTGACTGAATGTGGAGAGAAAGATCAGTCTTGGGATTTCTGGTTTCTGGCTTAAATAGTTAGGTAAATAATCATACAGTTATTAAAGATAAGAAATACCTGAAGAGAAGATGGTTTTAATGGTGTATGAATATGTAACAGAAACATTCTGGCAGAAACTGGAGACTGGATACCTCTGGAGACAGCCTGGCAACAGGAGTTGGAAGAGTTTTTTTTCTTGGAACTGCCATCAAAATGACTGCCCTCTAACTACTTACATTTTCTAGTTTCTCCATCCTGTTTACTATTTCCTGGTAAACAGAATGGGATCAGCCCAACTTGAGTCTGTCAATTTTGTTTACTTAGGCAGAAGGAAATATTATAGGCTAGGCTGTTACCCCAATATGCATCTACTTCCAGAAAGAGAATAAATCAGTTTTCAGACGTGTCAAGTTTGAAATGCCAAAAGGAGAAATTTTCAGGGTTCATTTGGTTATATGGGTATGTAGTTAAGTGAAACTTGATTCCCCAAACTAGAAATATGAGTGTCAAGAACACACAGAAATTTCAGAGAAGAATGAATGTGTGTGTAGACTGAGAAAAGTCCTGCACCCCCTGGGAAGACACTCAGGGAGACGTGTGAGGACTGGAGTGCTTATGGGCATACAACAGTAACCCAGAAATTTCTCTATTCCAGAGACATTGTCTTCCTTTGAAGGCTTACAACAAAAACCAATTTCAAGTGAACAAACCACCATCTATTTTGCAAGAAACTTGTATCTAGAGAGAAATCTTAGAAGCATCATTTTTAGGACAACAGGAAAAAAGATGATGGAAAATTTAGGTTTTAGTTTCCTTTGTCTCTCAAACTTTAATCTGCTGTGATCACTCTCATATCATCTCTTACAGATTTGCTCTCTTGACAACATTGGAAATGGAAAATAAGAACAAATAAAAAGGCACTAACAGGAGAGCATACAGCAGAAATGTTTTATCCAAAGCGTTGATGAGCTTTTCTAAGCAGGAATATGAATTTAGAATAGCATAAAACTCTCTAGCAAAAAGCAGAATTCATATAGCTATGGAAGAAAATGTCTTGTAAATTAAAAATACTACAGTTTATTTTTCTGTGTGGCTCTAGAACATAAGAGTAATGTGTCCTAGGCTGTGAGATCCTTTGGATTTTACAAATAAAGAAGAGGACAGTATTAATAGTGACATAAATAATTTTTTCTTAATGCAAGTCATAGGCCTATAACATAATCTTGATTTTTGTCACAAATCTGAAGAGTGGAAAGTTAAATTTTAAAGTTTAACCAATGCATCAGTTTTCATAAGAAGTAACTAGCCAATTGTTCGACTTAATTTAAACACCTTCCTGCTTTTATTCTTCATATACGGTTACATGTATCAACACAGTTAAGTCAGTGGAAGAAAACTTGACAGGAACAAAATATTGAAGTGCATTATAATGCAAACTACAAAAGATCAACCAATCCAAAATCTCAAAACACAGTATTTTCAGTAGAAAAAGAAATAAATAATGATATTCTTTTAGATTCTAGGTAAATGTGGGATCTGTGAAAAACCCGACTACAGCTACAAAGTAGTCAGATAAACAGCAATTCTTTGAAAAACACTTTTTCTCATTTGGGTAACTTTTTTTCTTCTTTTTAACAGTTAAACATACTTTGAGACTTATTTCTTATGTTGTTTAATATGGAAAGATCCTTGACTGTAGCTTAAATTTTGCCTCAGAATCCAAGACAGAAGGTTATAATATTTTAAACCGTATTTTAACCTAATATTTTAAACTGCATTTTGTTTGTAACATATAAACAAAACAATTCTACATAATTTGATAATGGAACATCACCATATTACTTCTGGTATATGCTAAAATAAAGAGTTATTGATATTATTTTTGAGACCAAAAGAACTTTTTTAAAAAATAGAAAGCAATGAGTTATGAAAATCTGCTTAACTATGGCTAAAATATTGTATTAGTCCATTCCTGCATTGCTATGAAGAAATATCTGGGACTGATAATTTATAAAGGAAAGAAGTTATTTGGATCATGGCTCTGCAGAATATACAGGAAGCATGGTGGCATCTGCCTCTGGTCAGGCCTCGGGACACTTCCAATCACGGTGGAAGGCAAAGGGTGAGTGAGACATCTCACATGGCGGGTGCAGGAGCAAGGTGGTGGGGGAAGGTGCTACACACTTTTAAACAACCAGAGCTCATGAAAACTCACCATCATGACGACAGTACCAAGAGGATGGTGCTAAACCATGAGTAATCACTACCATGATCCAACCACTTCCCACCCTGCTCCACCTCCAACATTAGAAATTACAACTGGACAGGAGATTTGAGCGTGGACACAGACCCAAACCACATCATTTTCTATGTATTTTTAATTTTTAGGAATTGTTTCCTCTATCAGTTTTGATTTTGGAGCCTTAATTCCCAAATATTGTTTAGCTTGTCTTTGTTCTTCACTACAGACAAATAAAAACCTTAACCCTTTCCTATTGTTCTGAAACTACTTGGCCCTGGAGGCAGAGCTGGGGATTGTGGGAAGCTCTCAGGAAATCCATAACATCATTGGGAAATTAGAAGTTTATAGTAACATAATGGGTGCTATATAACACATTCTTTGCATAAGATAAAATTGTACAGATAAAGAGAGATAACCAAAAAAAGGGTTTTGGCTTGTTCAGTGTCACATAGTCATGTAAGGGAGAGAGACAAAAGACTTAACTTCCTGATCAAATGGTGAGTTTCCTATTGCTTTGCTTGGGAATTGTCATTTGATATTGGCTTACTTACTGCATAGCATAACATAATGGGGAACAGCAAAGCAGCATAGATTTCAAAGTAGGAAAACTTGGATTTGAAGTCTTACTTTGTCACTTAGCTATTTGGCTTACACATGTTATTTATATTATCTGTGCCTCAGCTTCTGAGCTATAAATTCATTAATTATAAATAATATTTTATCTCTTAGTGCTATAAGAATTAAATGAGACAATGCATATAAAGCTTTGAGCAAAGATGAACACATAGTGGGCTTTCAAAAAATGCTGTTTCTCTCTTTCTCTCTCTCAATAAAAGAAAACAATGTAGTTCATCAATCAAGAAACTTGGTTGTTAGTGACAGAAATCTGACACAAACCAAGCAGAATAAAAAGAAGCCTGAAATTCTCAAACACTCATGCTGCGGGAGGGGCAGGCAGCCTCACAGAATATTAGAAGCAAGTAACACACCGAGGCCTCTCCTCATCTCTCCTCTCTGCTTCTTTTTGATAGCTTCCTTATTTACTCTGGTCACATCTCCGTTCTACCCTGTTAGAAGCAAGGCTTCTGACAAATCTGAGACTCCCACCTCCCTGCTTTACTACTATAGGGGAACTGAGAGCCTTTTTCTGGTCTCAAATTAAAATACCTGATCAGTATTGGTCACTCCAATTATGGACTAACCACCGTAGGGACAAAAAGGAGGATTCTATTATTGCTTCAGCTTGAGTATTGAGAAAGGGATGTGGTGTTGCTGTTGAAGCATTCACTATAAACACACAGCTAATGATAATGTTGGGTGAAAGAATGCATTGAAAAAGGGAACAGAAAATACACATCAACTGTATAAACTTTAAATACATGAAATAATGGTTTTCTCATTTTATGTACAGATATATATAGTAGAAATAGAAAAATACATATAAAAATGATGCATTCCAAATTCAGACAATAATTTCCTTGAGGAAGAGAGATAAAGAAGGAATGTAAGCATACTGCACAGGTAAAGTTGAAAGTATGCTCCTTGAGAGCTGGAACAAGACAAGGATATCCATTCCCAGCACCTCTATTCAACATTGTACTGAAAGTCCTACCCAGAATAATCAGGCAGGAGAAAGAAATACAAGACTTCCAAATAGACAATGAAGTCAAACTCTCTCTCTTCTATAATAATATGACTCTATATCTAGGCAACTCTAAAGACTCTTCTAGAAGGTTCTTGTAACTAATAAATAACTTTAATAGTTTCAAGATACAAAATCAATGCACAAAAATCAGTAGCATTTCTACACACCAATAACATTCAAGTTGAAAGCCCAATAAAAAACATAACCCCATTTACAATAGGCATGAAAACAGTAAAATACCTAGGAATATATCTAACCTAGGAGATGAAACATCACTATAAAGAAAACTATGGAATACTGCTGAAATAAATCACAGATGATACAAACAAGTGGAAAAACATCCATGCTCATGGATCAGAAGAATCAATATTGTTAAAATGGTTATATTGTCCAAAGCAATCTACAGATTCAAGACTATTCTTATCAAACTATCAATGTCATTTTTCATAGAACTAGAAAAAAAATTCTTAAATTCATATGGAACCAAAAAAGAGCCTGAATAGCCAAAGCAATCCTAAGCAAAAAGAACAAGACCAGATGTGCCACATTACCCAACTTCAAACTGTACTACAGGGCTACAGTAGCCAGAACAGTATGGTACTGGTACAGCAAAACAGACATATAGAGCAATGGAATTGAACAGAGAATCTAGAAATAAAGCCACACACCTATAGCCATGTGATCTTTGACAAGGTCAACAAAAAGAAGCATGGGGAAAGGACCCCCTATTCAATTAAAGATGGTGCTAGGATAGCTGGCTAGCAACATGCAGTAGAATAAAACCGGACCCCTACCTATCATCATACTCAAAAATTAACTCAAAATTGAAAATTTGAATGTAAGACCTCAAACTATAAGAATCCTAGAAGAAAATCTAGGAAACACCATTCTGGACCTTGGCCTTGGCAAATAATTTATGGCTAAGTCCCAAAAGCAATTACAACAACAACAAACATATTGATGAGTAGGACCTAATTAAACTAAGGAGCTAAAGAAACTGTCGAAACTGGGTATGGTTGCTCATACTTCCAATCCCAGAACTTTGAGAGGCCAAGGCGAGAGGATTGCTTGAGCTTAGGAGTTTGAGACAATCCTGGGCAACGTGGAAAAACCCTGTCTCTACAAAATATACAAAAATTAGCTGGGTGTGGTGACACATGACTGGAATCCCAGGTATTTGGGAGGCTGAGGCACAAGAATCACTTGAACCTGGGAGGTGGAGATTGCAGTGAACCAAGATCATGCTACTGCACTTCAGCCTGGGCAGCAGAATGAGACTCTCTAAATTAAAAAATAAAATAAAAAAAGAAACTGTCAACAAAATAAACAGACAACCTACACAATGGGAGAAAATATTTGTGTACTCTGCATCTGACAAATTTCTAATATCTAGAATCTATAAGGAACTTAAACAATTGAACAAGCCCAAAAGAAATAAACACATTAAAAAGTGAGCAAAAGATATAGACAGACACTTCTCCAAAGAAGTCATACAAGCAGCCAACCAAATAAAAAAATGCTGAACATCACTTACCATCAGAGAAATGCAATTCAAAACCACAACGAGATACTATCTCATGCCAGTCAGAATGGTTATTTTTAAAATGTAAAAAAAAAAAAACATGCTGGTGAGGCAGTGGAGAAGGGCAAATACTTATACTGTTGGTGGGAACATAAATTAGTTCAGCAACTGTGGGAAGAAGTTTAGAGATTTCTCAAAGAACTTAAAACAGAACTACCACTTGACCCACTAATCTCATTACTGGGTATATACCTAATGGAAAGTAAATCATTCTACCAAAAAGACACATGCACTTATATATTCATCAAAGTACTCTTCACAACATCAAAAACGTGGAATCAACCTAGGTGCCCATCAACAGTGGATTGCATAACGATAATGCAGTACATAGACACCATGAAATCCTACACAGCCATAAAAATAATGAAATCATTTCCCTTGCAGCAAAATGGATGTTGCTGGAGGTCATTATTCTAAGCGAATTAATACAGGAACAGTAAGCAAAATACTGCATGTTCTCACTTATGACTGGGAGCTAAACATTGGGTATTCATGGACATAAAGCTGGCAACAATAGAAACAGAGATCTACTTAGAGGGGTGAGGGAGGGATGGGAGCCAGGGCTGAAAAACTATTGGGCGCTATACTCACTACCTGGGTGACGGGATCAATTGGACCACAAACCTCAGCATCACGTAATATACTCATGTAACAAACTTCCACATGTATTCCAAGAATCTAAAATAAAAATTGAAATCATATTTTAAAAAAGAAGGATGTGGAAAAGGTTTTTAAGAGAAATGTTTAAAGTTTTAGTTAAAAAAAGGGAAGAAACAAGTGAAGGAAGGGGGAAGAAGAGAAAAAAAGAGGGTGGAGAGAGAGATCTGAGGAACTTATAATGCCTTTTAATTACATCAAAGTTTTATACTAAGGAGAAAAAGAAAATATAATTGTATCTTACAAGAAACCACACACATAGGCATTTTTAGAAGTGGTGGGGAGGTGTTGGTTAGACAAACACAAGACATTCACTATATTTCAGTTCTCTTTTATTTTCTACAAGCTGCTATGATTTAAAACAGCATGTACATGGAACAAGATAACCTTGCCTTACCTGGATTTAAGGTATTACAAACACTCATTGATATAGTTGTATATTTTATTCAACAAAAAAGTTTTCCCTTTTGAAAATGCTATTATGAAAAGTACTGTACTGGGTACTGAAATGAAGGCTGACTGGTTAATATTAAAATAATCAGTAATCTTTTGTGACAACAAAAAATGAAGTGCTTGGCCAACAATTCCTAAAGAATATAGATACATTTTGTGAAAAGATAAGGAGCCAGGTAAATAAAGAAAAGATAAAGACCTCAGATTAAATTTAAAAATAAAAGTCATAGTTATCAGCCAAGAGAAAGAAAACAAATGACACTTGCTTTATCATGAAAGAAAACAAAGGGAAGCAGAAAGGAGTCTTTCTCATGAACAATATTTCTACATCTTTTACATTTTAATAAAATGGAGAGGCAGGCTAAGTGCATGGTAAGTTTTTTGCTTATAATTTTCAAGAAGGAATTGATGCTCTTTCTTTTAAGCAAATATGACATAAAATTAAATGTTTAACTAATAGAAGAGATATTTGTACTTTATTTGTTTTGGAGAAAGACCTAAAGTAAGATTACTTTTTAAAAAGTCTTCCTAATGCATTGAACATTACTCAGGAAACAACTTTTGGTTATCCTCTATCCAGATCCATGTATACATATATACTTTATGTCCTCACATTTAATTGAAGAGACAAAATAAAAATATGTGAAATATCAAATCCAAGGGAGAGTGAAAAACTGTTAGAGCTTATTCTATAAGGACTGTGTAACTGGGACAAGCAGCGAAAGAGGTGACTGCTGACTAGGGATTCAGCTGGAACAAAGGCATCAATGTGGAATGATCATGTGGTTGTTTAAAAGCCTGTTCAAATATGACTCAATTTGCAAGAAGTTTACATACACATATTGTGCTAAATACGGTAATTTTGTCTAACGTATCTTTAAACGCAATGGAAGAATTGTTTTTTAATGTATACAAAGAGCCACTTGTTCCCTTCCATATTGTTTACTCCATGCATTTTATTTTTGATTTGTTTGTATGCATGTGTGTTGGAGTAGGGGTCATAATCTTGTAGAAAAGAACATCCTTTTACCTCTCTCATGGAAATAACTGCCGGTCTGCAGTTCCACTTTTGGAATTACTTTTTCCTGAGATTCATGACAGACCATGTCCTGCATTGTATATTGTAAGACTGGATAAAGGCTTATGAGTTTCCCTGATGGTCAGAGATGAAGAGATTGTCAACTTCTCAGAGTTGGGTTCAAATAAGTTTTGGATTTTGCTCTCTTTTCATAACCCAGCACAGTGTCTGGCTCGTGGTAAGTGCTACCTCAAATTTGGTAAATCAACTAATTGATTAAGACACATAGCCAAAAGAAATAAGACTAAGTTTTCAAATCTCCTATTGAAAGAAATCTTCTCTTGGCATCTACCATGCACCAGTTGAAGAAGGATTTCATTAATGGACATTACCACATGGCAAGGCATTTTGTAATGTGATAAGGGGATTTTTGCCTCTAAGACACCTGTTTGAATCCATCCCAAGTAGATAGGGGATGGAAGTTACTGCTGCCAATATGAAGGGATCTAGTAATGGATTAGGGTTTAGATCCCAAGGAACAGTTGCCCTTGTCATAAAATCAACCATAACTATGAACCAGAGAAGTTAGAGTCTGAAAGAGACACTAAACATAGACTAATCTGAGCAAACCTTATGAAGTTTTTGGTCCCAATGAAGTGACTACATATGGTGAATGGAAGATGCGCAGATAACTGGAGTTAGTAGAACTCTATTAGAACAAAATTCTAGCCTTGATTCTGGAATGACATGGCTTTTTTATTATGAAAAATTGTTCCAGGCTCATCTTGTACATTTCTTACTGCAGTCCTGGAATTACTCAGTTCTCAAAAAGTCTGTAGTCTTTTCATGGGAGATGCTATTTCAGCATCACAATCTGGGCACTACCAATGTTCAATGCTACTTTATTGGGCATTGCTTCTAAGCCTTTTCAATGGAAAGAACTAGGGAATATACATGTATTTAAAGCAAATTATCTCATAAGACTTGGCTGATGCGTCTAATTCAATTTCAGACTACAGAGTTTTTTTCTTACCCTCTTCTGTGTTATGTTTGTTTGTATTTCCTTTCTTTGATAAAGAGACTCTCAGGTCTCAATGACATAGGAATTGATGGAAAATAACATATCTACCAATTATTTATTTTCTTTATCCCTAATACACATACAACAGTCTCAGAATAACAATATGAAAATTACCACAACTGATATAATTTCTGAAGACAAGCAAATGGGTTTTTCTTAAGCTCTTGCCATTTCTTTCCACGTTTGATGGTTGTGCTATATGTAATACTTGAAGACACAGCAATTATTTACTAGGATTTTCCTTTTAACTCTCATTTAGTCTTAATTTTTCTAGTAATTGTTTTGTAGCTAGACCTTATAATAGTACCTCGTTAACCATTTTGACTTTCTGAAGCTTGTTTTCTAACAATTCTTCAGAATGGGCTCGTGGGGAAAATATTCCCTGAGTTCTTACATATTGATTACTTTGTGTTTGCTTTTATACATGCAAGTCAGTCTTTCTGGATACAAAACCCTTGACTTACATTTCTTGAGTATCAGAAATATGATACCTGATTTTCTTTTGACATAAAGCATTGCTGTCAAAAATTTGATATTGGTCAGATTTCTATTGCTTTCTTGTAGTGCTCAGAAAATATGATCGGCTTGCTTTCTGAGGCTTTCTTGTTCGATTCCCTCTCCACATGTACTTGTCTCTTCTCTTTCCTTTGTGTATATAGTTCCTACCTTGCTCAATTTTGGTTTCCATTTCCAGGGAATCCTGCATAGTTGATTTCATGAATTTATAGTGGTTTTATAGCCCCTTCCTTACCACGGTCTCCTTGCACTCACTTGATAGTCAACTGAGCAAATCCTCCTAGTTGCAGTCCTATTCTAAAATTGCCCTACTTTGATTTACAGTTAATACCCATTATCTATTTTAAGGTTTTTATCTTTTCATGTCTATCAAATAGATACTCTGTGCTCAATCACTCAGAGGTTGATATCATGCTGAACAACAATGTATTTTGGCTTTAGTGGGTTTTTTGTCACCTAATTTAGTTGTATATGTTGTTCATGGGTTTTCATGTTTTGACTGTGTATTTTGCTCTTGCTCTCTAGTTGCTCTGTTTCATTGTGGGAGATTCATGAGATTAGAATCTATGCTATTATCACTATCTTTCTACTATAAGGCAATAATTTAAAGTGGCTTAAGAGAGCTGAGAAATTCTGAAGAAGTATTCCTACCCTTCCTTCAAATTATGTTGTTGAAGGCAGTTGTCTTGAGCTAGAACCAAGACAGAACATTAAAATGCATGGTCACTGAATTACTAAACCAAACTGAATTTACTGAGTAAGATTTCTACCATAACAGACAGGTATCATATCAGTCATGCCTTTACAGGCAACATGGTAGATAGATAAATATGTTAAGGTGTATCATGTGGAATCAGACCAACACAGCCAGAATAAGGACTATTCTGCAGTAAATTCAACACAAATTAAACCAAATAAATGAGGTAGAAAGCTAAAGATGAGAAGGAGAAACTGCACTAGATTGAAAGAGTCATAACATCCAAATACATTGTCACACTGTAATGAAATAAATTTTTACCTCAAAATACTGTGCAAATATACCTTGTAATGGGCTATCATTCTATTATGGATGAGGGAAACCAAAGAGAATAAAAGGGGAGATTTCCCAGTTCATGATTCACATCTCAGGGAGGGACATGTTGATTCTTCAACTGCTGCTGATGGAAAGCGTAATTAGGGAAATACAAAAAGTCTGGGATATGGTGGGTAACCCCAAGGTGTCTTCGATCACATCTTTAATGTTCAAAGAAACTTATCCAAGGAGCTTACCTTTTTAAAAGCATTTCTTTCTGTTGTTTCATAAAAATAATTTCAAACTTAAAAGTTGTAAAAATGGTGCAAGGAATTTTTTCCCTGAACTATTAGAGAGGATGTTGATCACACAAGGCCACACTTAGGCCCTGAGAACTTCAGCATGCAATTCTGACAATGATAGTCTCTTATGTAACAATAATATAGTCATCAAAATCAGAAAACAAATGTTGATCCATTACTACAATTTAATCCTCAGACCCCATTTACCTTTCACTTGATTGTTCCAATAATACTTTTTATTTCAAAAGGATCTGATACATGACAACATGTGTCTTTAGTTGCCATTTTTCTTTTATTTTTTCTATCTATAACAGTTCTTCAGTCTTTCTTTGATTTTCTTAACCTTGACACTTTTGAAAATTGAGTGGCGCTCGATCTATAACTCTTGACTGTGTCATCAAATAGGTGTGTTGTCTTCATTGTTTCATTTGCATGCCATTTTCATTGTTTGTAAAGGGAATTGGACATCATGACTTCCACAGCCTTTTTCAGTTTTAAAATTTCTTGAATTTGCTATAAGCTTACTCTATTCCATTAGGCTTATTTCATGACTAAATGCAGTCCTTTGTCTTGCAAAATAAATACATATACATCGTTAAATGTGCATCTATTCATGGTCCCAGAATGTACTATCAATTGTAGGACAGAAGCCTCCTGTTGAAGAATAGTATGCACATATTTTTGACCTTTTATTTATGAAAAGAAGACAGTGTAAAAGACAGTAAGACACAGAAATTTGTAATCTATAATGAGACTGAGTCAACAAGTTTAAGCCCGAGAGATTAAAAGCTTTATTGATAAATCAGTCCCTATTGACTGTAGTTGATTTCCAGAAAAACCTTTTATGTGGCCACCACATTCTCTCCATTCTCTCCACCAGAGTTGCTTCTAAAGAGAAATCTTCACATTCTAAAGAACAAACATGAAATCTAAAAAAAAGCTGCCTCCCCACCCCTTCTCACCATTGATTATTTCGAGGACTTTTCAGACTATTTTTAACCAGAGTGGCAGGGAGGAAGTTGCCTCCTCTTCTAGTAGACTGCCTCCATGGCCCCCTTGCTTGGGCACCAGTTTAGATCAGACATTGGTAGAAATCAACTAAACCAATTCTCAAAGCTGCCAGCTTTATTTCACCAAAGTGAACCTGAGACATGCTATCCCGTTAGAGCACTTAAGAAAAAAGTCTAAGTCAAATCAATCTCCAACCCACACATACTCCCTCAAACCAAAACACAGAGTTAGCACATCCTAAGGTGGTCGAATGGTTTAACCACAAATATCCTGGAGGCCTTGTTATGTGACTCTTAGTTTACACAGATAAAATAGGATGGCTGGAGCTCCCAATTAGCACAGGGAAGGAAGGAAACTCTAATGGATGGGTGCCCATTGTGGTTAAATGTGGTCAAATCTGCCCTTGGACAGACACAATGAGAGTTCTTGTCTGAGCATAAAAGAAAAACCAAAGAAAAGAGGAAAAAATATTTATTCTGCAAGACACGTAGCACACGTTATAAATTGCCAGGTTGAGCAGGAGTAATAAATAGACAGGAAGTAAAATATAAATAAGACATAAATAGAATTCTCTAGGATAGGCATGACACAAAGTAGAAACTACTCAGTGAAGCAAAAATAGAGGAAATTGTATAGAAAAAGCTTAAGAAAGAAAGGGAAGAAAAGGAATGAAGGAGAAAAGGAAGAATAGGAGCTCAAATAAAAGTGCTTAGTTCTTTCTTAAGAAAGGGAAATGTCAGGGAATTTATACTGAGAGATTTAAAATAATTATATATTAGAGATACCAAACTAATGAAAAGAAAACTAACTGAGCTTGGGGGGTGCAGTTATTAAAATAAATGTGTATGCAGCCACTTGGTTTGAAATGCATTGCCTTGGTTCTGTGTTCCACTGGGTAAAATGTCTTACCGTCCCACAAAAGGAAGACAGACTCACGCACATTGATGTTTCCATTATTCGGAAACCAAGAGGCACATGATTCGTTTCAAGAAGCAGCCATCCTTACCCAAAGGTGAGGTTGACTCCTATTCACCTGCTAATCCAGCTCCAGGGTGTCAAAATACACCTTACTGCTACCAGATTGGACATTCTCATTCATCCTTCTAGAGTATGCCCTATATTTTCTCGGTCTGGAACTATTTACCCAGCACTGTATTTTAGGGACTTCATCACAACCATCTCTGCACAAACAAATCTTACTCATCCTTAAGACTTGTTCTATGGTCACATCCTCTTGGAAGCTTCTATGACATCCCAACAGGAAGTAATCATTACCCATTCAAAACTTAGCATCTTGTCCCTCCCCGTCATACGACTCTTAATTTGTACTGCCTTGTTTCATAGCTTTTGTTATGTTCTACCTTCTTTGTAAGGACACCAGGGCACAGTATCTGTTTTGCGTTTAATAAATTTGGTAACAAGTGAATAGCTCTACTGATATCATAGTGTGACTAACTCTGGTGATTGCAATACCAGGTTAAGTTAGATTATGCTGCTGTACAAATAAATTCAACTTCAGTGATTTGAAACAGATGAGGGTTATTTCCCACTCAATGCAAGTCTATTATGGATTGACGAGAGGTTCTTTTCTACATTATTCTGACTCAGGTATGTAAGCTGACAGAACCTCCAACCCCTGGAGCATTAGCAATTACTATAGCAAGCAGAAAAGAAAATGATGGATCAGGTGCCAGTTTCTAAAGGCTCTTGCCTGGAAATGACATATTATGTATCAATAGGATCACATTATATTGGCCAAAGTTAGTCATAAAGATATGTCTTATATCAAGAGGACAATAGCATGCAATTATGCTATATGCCTAGAATATTCAGTGAATAGCTCTAATGATTACTCAAAAGATCACAAGAAAGAAACTTTCAGTCTTCAAGTAGGAGCTTCTTTCATTCAATAAATAGGAAATGATGGTAGTTCCTACAGCCTTGGAAAGAAGTCAGAAATCAAAGGATTTCATCCAACCAATTGTCGATTGGACAGATATATAAATAGTTATAAATATTATAGACAGATATATAAATAGTTATAAATATAGACAGATATATAGTTATAAATATTTTCCAATAAGATAAATAAGTAGTTATATTTTCCAATAAGATAGACCTAAGAATCCATTAATTTACTGTGTATAAGGTGGTATGCTATCATTAGAAATAAATATTGTTCTCAAGGAGCAAAATACAGGAAACCACAAGAAAATACTGTATTCAATTTAAAAATGTTAATTAGTTAAACATTATTTAATGAGTTTTTTGTGTGTCTGTTTCTGTTAACAACATAGGCCTCAAGGAAGGCAGAAATGGATGAAAAGATTGTCAATGTGGTATTTCACTGGGTGATTTCACTTTTGGCAAAGAGGTCTATCCAAAGAAAAGGCCATGATACAAAATGTCATTTTGCTATTGACTAAGTTGTTGAATTATTCGTAATACAAATACTCACCAAAACAGAGATTGGTGAGATTTTGCAGGTCCTACAATTTTTTTCCCAAATAAAAATATACCTAGATAAACATGTCTTTCTCTATTCAAAGAAGGGAACATAAAAAGTGGAGGATGTGTAGAGAGGAGAAAGGAGGAATGGGCAGAGCTAGGAATAAGGAATCAGACTGGCAAAGGCAGTTAGTTCAGGATCGAAGACACAGCTCAGCTACTGTTACCAGGCACACTAAACAACTCTTGGAGCAGAGGAAAGTTGTTACTATGCAGAATTTGGGAAACAGATCCTTAAAAGAGTTACAAAGGACCAGAAAGACACTTTTAAAAAAGGGAATGGGGGAAGAAATACAGGTTTGGTGATCAGAATGCTTTCGATCATATTGATTTACTAAGTCTCATGAAAACTCCCAGGTAAAGATGCATAGCTGGCTTCACGAAAACTTCTCAATGTCCCTGTAACAAAATTACTATTTTCTCTATTCATGGATTCAGCTAATTCCAGAAAAGATTGAGATAGAACATCTTCAGAAGTTCCCAGAAGCATTTTACTTGCTTGCAATATCAGTATCTTACGGTATCTTTAGCTATGCCAGCCTCTTCACATGTGTGCCTCCCTAGACTCAGATGCCGGAATAGATCTACTCTGAAGAACCTGACCCCCACCCCCCCGCTTTAGAACACATAACCCCCATTTCTAACTTTTGATATACTGGAACTTTTCTGAAGATTTAGTTTGTAAAAAGGATTCTACAGCTTTAAAAACTTAGTACTGCTATTCTAAAACGTTACTTAAGACAAATCAATTTCATAGATACCTAAGGCAGATGCATAAGGAAGTGGGCTGGAGAGTTTAGCCAGGGAGCTCCACTTTCTTTTCTTCAGTTAGGCTAAGTTTCAATTAACAAGCCTCTGAGACCAATGATAGCACCTCTATGAGAGTCTAGGCATTCTGAATGGACGGAGTGTGCCAGTACTTTAATGCAGTGATTCTAAGACTGTGATCTCATGAACCATAGAGAAGAAGAATAATAAGTTAGGAGGCTGGTGCACAGTTGTCATTATTATTTTGGTGGAGACAGTTGTGAGTAGGGATACTCCTAACCTGTGCAGAGCTTTAGTCAAAAAATATTGTGGGTTGTTGTCTATATAAACAATTTAATTTTTAAAAATGTATTACTAGTCTCAGGCCCCTGTGAGATATAGTGTCTTATTGATGAATATTAGAATACTGGGTAGAGAAGAGTTACTTCATGTATTTGTCTGTTGTTCAATCAGTGTGTTCAACGATTCTTACATTAATGTCTGACTCCCCTCAGAAAAGCTTTAGACTCCAAAATGGAATATTTGACAGTTTTGAACACTAGCATCATAGGTAGATACTCGTCCTTTTCTTTCTTGTTACCCAAACCTTGCTGAGGAAAACAAAACAAAAATCAAGAGAAAAATAAAAATCTACATGACCACTATCCTCTTAGCAGAAAGCAGTTTTTCTTCTCCTACAGCTTTATTTTTACCAACTAGACACTTCAATTTTTATCCATGTGATGAAGTCATTGTTGTTCTGTACTTCATCTCACTGGTCTGAATGAGAAGAATCTCTCAATTCTAAATGGAATTGTCAATTACACATAATATAAGTCCCATCACAGAAGATGCTCTATGACTTATAATGTTAGTTGTATAAGCCAGTGGTCCCCAACCTTTTTGGCACCAGAGATCTGTTTCATGGAAGACAATTTTTCCACAGATGGGAGTGAGCGATGGGAATGGTTTCAGGATGAAAGTGTTCCACCTCAGATCATCAGGCATTAGATTCTCATAAGGAGAGTGCAGCCTAGGTTTCCCCCATGCATAGTTCACAATAGGGTTTGTGCTTTTATGAGAATCTAACGCCACCTCTAATCTGACAGGAGGCAGAGCTCAAGCAGTAATGCCCAGTCATCTACAACTTACTGCCTGCTGTGTGGCCCAGTTCCTAAAAGGCCATAGACTGGTATGGGACTGTGGCCCAGCAGTTGGGGACCCCTGCTATAAGCTTTTAATTCTTAATTACAGAAAACAGATAAAAGGTCTGAGTATGAGTAACTAGGGCCTGTATTACAGGAAGAGCCAACATCTCTCTGAATGAAACTATTAGGTCTACACCCCTGAGTGGGACCTTTTTCCTTTGTTTCCTCAGAAAAGAATTCCACAAATATTTCTATGGCTAGAAACTATTTTTGCGCCACAACTATGCATGCATACACACACACACAAGCACAAACATATACATATATATGTACACCACAGATAAACACACACCACATAAATATGCATTGAAGTTTAGTTCCTTTTTTAGTTTCAGTCACCTTTATTACTTTACAAGTAGTTTAAGCATGTGGTCAAATAATATTCAAAATACAAAGGTATCAAGTTTACTCTCTATGTAGAAAATGCAAATTAGTTTAAAATGGAGAATATTGATAACAAAAAACCTTTAATATTTTAGTATTTTACAGAGAGCTTTCATTTTTATTATTACATTTGAATCCTATAATAGGCTTAACAGTAGGCAGGATAGATGTTATTAATCGATTTTATAGGTGAGTAAACTGAACCTCAGATTTATGTTCAATATTACATACAAGGTAACAGAGCCGGACTGAAATCCAGACCACCACAACATACATCCAGTATACCTTTTATAACTTCTTTCCACTTTTTTTTTTTTTTTTTTTTTGAGACAGAGTCTTGCTCTATCACCTAGGCTGGAGTGCAATGGCACGATCTTGGCTAACTGCAACCTCCACCTCCCAGATTCCAGTGATTCTCCTGCATTAGCCTCCTGAGTAGCTGGGATTATAAGTGCATGATACCAGGCTGGGCTTATTTTTGTACTGTTAGTAGAGACAGGATTTTGCCATGTTGGCCAGGCTAGTCTTGAACTCCTGAACTAAAGTGATCCACCCGCCTCAGCCTCCCAAGGTGTTGGTTTATAGCGTTAGCCACCACACCTGGCCTGTTTTATTTTTCATGTTTATGGTGTACAAGTGCAGATTTCACACTACTGTATATATTGTGTAGTGGTACAGTCTGGGCTTTTAGTGTACCCATAACCCAGAACATGCACAGTATTTGATTTTTTGCTTCTGCATTAATTTGCTTAGGATAATGGCCTCCAGCTCCGTCCACATTGTTGCAAAGGATATAATTTCATTCTTTTTATGGCTGCATAGTATACCATGGTGTATGTGTGCTCCATTTTATTTTATTTATTTTTGAGACAGGGTTTCACTTTATCACCCAGGCTATGGTCACAGCTCATTACAGCCTTGACCTCCTGGCTCAAGCAATCCACCCACCTCAGTCTCTTGAGTATCTAGGACTATAGGCTTGCTCCAAAAGGCCCCACTAATTATAGATTGAGCCTCATAAACAGTGGAGTAGATTAAATATATATATATATATATTGATTCCATGTTTTTGTTATTGTGAATAGTGCTGCAAAGAACCTACAGGTGCATATGTCTTTATGGTAGACTGACTTACTTTCTTTGGGGAATATTTCCAGTAATGGGATTCCTGGCTCAAATGGTAATTCAACACATAGTTCTTCAAGAAATCAACTGCTCTCCACAATGGTTGGACTAATGTACAGTCTCATCAACATTGTATAAGTTTCTTCTTTTCTCCACAGCCTCACCAACATCTGTTTTTATTTTTTTTATTTTTTTTAACATTTTAATAATAACCATTCTGCCTGGTGTGAGATGGCATCTCATTTTGGTTTTGATTTGCATTTCTCTGATGATTAGTGATGATGAGCATTTTTTCATATGCTTATTGGCCACTTGTATTTCTTTTCAGAATTGTTTGTTTATGACCTTTGCCCACTTTTTAATGAGTTTATTTGTTTTTGCTTGTTGAATTAAGTTCTTTACAGATTCTGGATTTTGAAACTTTGTCAGATGAATACTTTGTGAATATTTTCTCACATTCTGCAGATTGTCTGTTTACTTCTTTGATAATTTATCTTACTGTGCAGAAACCCTTTGGTTTATTTAAGTCCCAAATCAATTTTTGGTTTTGTTGCAATTGCTTTTAAGAATTTAACCATAAATTATTTGTCAAGATTGATATTAAGAAGGATATTTTCTAGATTTTCTTCCAGGATTTTTATAGGTTGACATTTTATATTTAAGTCTTTAATTTTGTTTTGAGTTAATTTTTGTATACAGTGATAGGTAGGGATCCAGTTTCCTTCTGCATATTGCTAGCTATTCCAGCACTCTTGATTGAATAGTGAGTCCCTTCTGCATTGCTATTTTTTTGTCAACTTTGTCAAAGATCAGATGGCCGTAGGTGTGTAGCTTTATTTCTGGGTTCTCTATTTTATTCCACTAGTCTATGTGTTGTTTCTGTACCAGTCCATGCTGTTTTAATTACTGTAGCCTTGTAGTATAGTTTGAAGTTAGGTAGTGTGATGCCTCCAGCTTTGTTCTTTTGCTTAGGATTGCTTTGGTTATTAAGACTCTTTTTGGTTCCTCAAGAATTTTAGAATAGTTTTTTCTAATTCTGTGAAAAATTACATTGGTACTTTAATAACAATAGTGTTGAATTTGTAAATTGCTATGTTTGCCCACTTTTTACATGGCTATTTTTCTCTGGTTGAGTTATTTGAATTCCTTGCAGATTCTGGGTATTAGCCTTTTGTCAGTGCATAGTTTGCAAATATTTTTTTCCCATTATGTGAATTGTACATTTGCTCTATCAATTGTTTCTTTTGCTATGCGGAAAGTTTTTAATTTAATTAAATCTCATTTGCCTATTTTTTTTTCTGGCTTTGCTGCATTTAAGTTCTTAGTCATGAAATCTTTGCCTAGACCAATAGCTAGAGGAGTCTTTCCTAGCTTTTCATCCAGAAATTTTATTATTTTCAGTTCTACATTTTGGTCATTAATCCATCTTGAGTTAATTTTTGTATATAATGAGAGATTCAGTTCATTTTTCTCCATATAGCTATCCAATTTTCCTAGTACCATTTATTGAATAGGGTGTAATTTCCTGAGTGTATATTTTTATTGACTTTGTTAAAGATCAGTTGGTTGTAGGTATATGTCTTTACTTCTGGGTTCTGTCTTCTTTTCTATTGATCTTTGTGTCTATTTTTATATTAATAGCATATTGTTTTGGTTGCTATAGGCTTGCAGATTAATTTGAAGTCAATAACGTGATGCCTCCAGCTTTGTTCTTTTTGCTTAGAATGAATTTTACGTTTATTCTTTCTAATTCCGTGAGAAAATGACATTGCTAATTTGATAAGGTTAAACTGTATCTGTAGATTGCTTTTGGAAGTATGGTCAACATGATTCTTCTAATCTATAAGTATGGGATTTTTCCATTTCTTTAGGTCATCTATAATTTTTTTCATCAGCGTTTTATAGTTCTGAGAGAGGTTTTTTACCTCTGGTTAAATATATGCCTAGGTATTTCATTTTTTGTAGCTATTATAAATGAAACTGCCTACTTGATTTAGCTCTCAGCTTGAACACATACAGGAATATATATGAATTTTGTATCCTGAAACTTTACTGAATCCATTAACTCTAAGAGATTTTTTGGTGGAGTATTTAGGGGTTTCTACATACAAGAACATATCATTAGCAAATATGGATAATTTAACTTCTTTTTTAATTTTTAATTCAGATGCCTTTTATTTTTTCTCTTCCCTGATTGCTCTGGAGAGGACTTTCAGTACTATGTTGAATGAGAATGGTAAAAGTAGGCATTCTTGTCTTGTTCTAATTCTTACAGGTAATGCCTCTAACTTTTCCCCATTTAGAAAATTGTTGTTTGTGGATTTTTTATATATCATCTTTATTATGTTGAGATATGTTCCTTCTATGTCTTGTTTGTTGCAAACTTTTATAATAAAGGACTTGAATTTTATCAAATTTTTCATGTGTTTATTGACATGATTATATGGTTTCTGTCCTTAAAAATTATGTTTGTTGACTTGTGTATGTTGAAACATCCTTACATACCTGAGATAAATCCCAACTGATCATTGCATATTATCATTTTGATATGCTGTAGGATTTTATTTGCTAATATTTTCTTAAGGATCTTTGCATCTATGATCATCAGGAGTTTTTGTCTGCAATTTTCTTTTTTGTTGCTATGTCCTTGTCTAGTTTTGATATCAGAGTTATACTCACCTCAAAGAATGAATTAGGAAGACTTCTTTCCTCCTTGAGGTTCTGGAAAGTTTTAGGAGGATTGGTGTTTGCTATTCTTTGTATGCATGGTAGAATTTGGTTGTTCATCCATCTAGCCCTGGGCTTTGTGGTGCTGTGGTTGTTGGGAGAGGTTTCCAGTTTTTGTTTTAATTATTACTGATTTAATCTTGCCACTCATTATAGTTCAGAAATTCTATTTCTTCCTGGTTCAATCCCAGGAAGTTGTATGTTATCAGGAATTTATCTATTTTCTCTAGATTTTCTGGTTTGTGAGCATATAGTTGTTTATAATGGTCCCTAATGATATTTTGAATTTCTGTGGTATAAGTTATAATGTCTCCTTTTTCATTTCTGATAGTGTTTATTTGGCTTTTCTCTATTCATTTGTTCATTACTCTAACTAGTGGTTTATCAATTTTGTTTATGTTTTTGGAGAAAAAGATTTTCCCTTTGGTGATCCCTTGTAAATTTTTTATCTTTATTTTATTTAGTTCTGCTCTGATTTTTGTTATTTCTTTTCTTCTCCTAACTTTGGGTTTGCTTTGCTTTTTTTGTAGTTTCTTGAGGTGCAACAAAAAGTTGTTAATTTGTGATCTCTTTACTTATTTGATGTAGGCATTTAATGCTACAGATTTCCCTCTCAGCACTGCTTTTGCTGTATCCCACAGATTTTGGTATGTTGTGTTTTCATTTTCATCCATTTCAAAAATTTTAAAATTTTGACCACTAGAATGGATAAATTAATTAATTAATGAAGAAGTTAATTCTTCCTTGACCCAGCAATTATTCAGGAGCATTTTGTTTAATGTCCATATATTTGTATAGTTTCTAATGTTTCTCTTTGTATTGATTTCTAGCTTTATCCCACTGTGGACTGAGAAGATACTTGATATGATTTTTAAACTTTGATATGAGTATTTTTAAAAATGTGTTAAGGCTGGTTTTGTTGCCTAATGCAGTTTATCTTGGAGAATATTCCATGTGATGATAAAAAAGAATATCCTATAGTTTTTAGGTAGAATGTGCCATAAACATCTTTTAAGTTTTTTTGTTCTAATGTTTAATTTTTATTGTTATTTTTCATTGTTAATTTTCCATCTCAGTGATCTATCTAGTGCTGTGAGTCTGGTGTTAAAGTCCTCGCATGATTACTGTATTGCTGTCTATGTCTTTATTTAGATCTAGTAATATTTTTACATTTTGTTATTTGGTTGCTTCTGTATTGGGTACATATATATTTAGGATTGTTACAGTCTCTCACTGAATTGGGCTCTTTATGATTACATAATTACCTTCTTTGTTTTTTATAATTATATATTAATTTATATGTAATTTATTATTGTATAATGACCTTCTTTGTCTTTTTAAGACTGTTTTGAGTTCGTGTATTTAAAAAAATTTTTAATGAAAAAAAAAGCCTGTTTTTGATTTGATATAAGTATTCCTGCCTACTTTTGGTTTCTGTTCCTTTGGAATATCTTTTTCCATTCCTTTACTTTCTGTGTACATGTGTCTTTACAAGTAAGGTGAGTTTTTTATAGGCAGCATATTGTTGGAAGTTGTTTTGAAATCCATTCTGCCAATCTGTATATTTTAAGTGGAGTATTTAATCAATTTACATTTATGGTTAATATTGATATGCAAGGCTTTTTTTGGTCATAATGTTAATTGTTCTCAAGTTGTTTTATAACTTTTTTTCTTGCTTTCTTTTTCTGGGTCTTTTTGTCTTTGTGGTTTGATGAAATTCTGCCATTTTATCATTTCATTTATATTTTCTTCCACCTTTGTGTGTATGTTCTATGAGAATTGTGAGGTTTATTGATACGGGTAGACATTGTGTCCCTACCGAAATCTCATCTTGAATTGTAATTCCCATAATCACCATGTGTCTAGAGAGAGACTAGGTGGGGGGGAGGTGATTGGATCATGAGAGTAGTTTCCCCCATGCTCTTCTTGTGATACTTCTTATAAGATCTGGTGGTTTTGTAAGGGGCTTTTCTCCGTTAGCTTACTCTTTCTCTCCTGCCACCTTGTGAAGGTTACTGATTCCCCTTCTGCTACCATTATAAGTTTCCTGAGGCCTTCCAAGTCATGCAAAACTGTGAGTCAATCAAGCCTCTTTCCTTATAAATTACCCAGTCTTGGGGACTTCTTCTTTATAGCAGTATGAGAAAGGACTAATGCATTTTTGTATTTCCATGTGTTTTTATTATGGTGAATATCAACCATGCATTTCCATGTGTAAGACCCCTTTGAACATTTCCTGTAGTCCCAATCTAGTGTTGACAAATTCTCTCAGCATTTTCTTATCTGAGAAATATTTTATTTCTCCTTCATTTATGAAGCTTATTCTGGCAGGATAGAAATTCTTAACTAACAATGTTTTTTTTTTCCCTTCACTTTAAAAATGTCATTCCATTCTTTTCTGGCCTGTAAAATTTCTACTGAAAAGTCCACCATTAGTCTGAAGTGCCTTCCTTTATAGAGAACTAGATGCCTTTCTCTTGCTAATTTTAAAATTCTTTCTTTTACTTTAGACATTCTGAATATCATATGCTGCAGTGAAGTCTTTTTGCAATGTGTTTGCCTAGTGATCAATAGGCCTCCGGTATCTGAATGTCTAACTCTCTTGGTAGACTTGGGAAGTTTCATTGCTTATTCCCTTAAATAGGTTTTCTAGAGTTTTCATCTCTCTTCCTGCTTTTGAATACTGGTAATTCATAAGTTCAATCACTTTATATAGTCCTAGACATCTCAAAGACTTTGTTCATTCTTTATTATTATTTTTTCCTTATTTTTGTCTGACTGGTTTATTTCAAAAACGTGTCACCAAGGTTTGAGATTATTTTGCTCAGTCCAGTATGTTACTGAACTTTTCAAATGTGTTTTGTATTTCCTCCAGTGAATTTTTCACTTCCAGAATTTCTGCTCCTTTTCTTTTAATTGTTTTTTATTATACTTTAAGTTCTGGGGTACATGTGTAGATCATGCAGGATTGTTACATAGGTATACACATGCCATGGTGGTTTGCTGCATCCATCTCGCATCGTCTACATCAGGTGTTTCTCTTGTTATCCCTCCCCAATTCCCCCACCCACTGCTATGACACCCTTAGTTTCCCTCCCCGCAACAAACTCCTATGTGTGATGTTCCCCTCGCTGTGTCCATGTGTTCTCATTGTTCAGCACCCACTTATGAGTGAGAACATGCGGTATTTGGTTTTCTGTTCTTGTGTCAGTTTACTGAGAATTATGGTTTCCAGCTTCATCCATGTCCCTGCAAAGGACATGAACTCATCCTTTTTTATGACTACAAAGTATTCCATGGTGTTTATCTGCCACAATGTCTTTATCAAGTCTATCATTGATGGGCATTTGGGTTGGTTCCAAGTCTTTGCTATTGTAAACAGTGCTGCAATTAAATACATGTGCATGGGTCTTTATAGTAGAACAACTTCTCTAATCTTTTTTAAAATATATCTCTCTCTTTGGACAATTTTTATTTATATACTGAGTTGATTTTATGATTTGTTTGTATTCGTTTTCAGATTTCTGTTGCATCTCATTGAGCTTCCTTACAAATCGATATTTTGAATTGCTAATCTGGCATTTTTAGAAATTCTTTTTGACTGGAACTGTTGATGGACAACTGTGGTCCTTAGGTGGTATCTTATTTCCATGTTTTTAAATATTTTCTGTGTCCTTCATTGATATCTGCTTTTCTGGGGAGCAGACACTTGTTCCAACTTTTTGAAATTGCAAAAGATATATGTATGTGGATGATTAAGATAATTTAGCTTTGGTTTTGGGTGCCCATAGTAGTGTGATATTTTTATTACTTCCTCAACATTATACAGGGTAAATGGTATCTGTGATTTTTCTTGGTGACTTAGGGTGCAATTATAAATTGATGTAGTAATGATGTTTAGCTGGGGACTTCAATTCCAACTCAGCCAGCCTTTGGGCAGTGGGGAGATATGCCCACTTTTAAGTCCCATAGCAGCTTACCCTGTTTCCAATGTCAGTGGGTCCCAAGAGCTGATTCTTGGGCCTCCAAGCGGCTTGCTTGGAAGCTAATAGTGGGATCCATGGGCCAGGTATGGCAATGGGTTCTCAAGTTCCTGGGCAGCTGGTGTGGTATGAGTGACAGCAGTAGCGATGGAGCAACCCACTAAACCCAGGAAGTCTGTGTTGGTGGTGTTAGAAGCTGTGATGGGTTGGGCAAGCTAGTGTCCAATCCCACCACTACTTGTAGCAGGTTAATGGTTATTAACCACAGAACAGACAGGAAGACCATCCTTCGTGGTGCCTAAGTGAGCTTTGGAGAGCTCAGTTTCCCCTTTTCCTCCCCTGGCTGGGTGACAGCTGCAACCAAGTTGCCTCAAACTCAGCTCAAGTGTGGGGCACAGCCCAGGGTTAACCTCTCAAAATTGTGCCAGCTGTGAGCTGTGACTAGAGAAGGTGGATCCCTCTCAGACCCGCTCAGATGTGTGGTCTGCTCCCATCTCAGTCTCACAGCAGCCAGTTGTAAGGCAGTGATATTGTCCTCGTTGTACATAGAATATCCTGGTTTCCCTCTTCCTCCGTGGCTGGGTCATGGCTGCAGCCACATCAACATGAATTCAGCCTGAGTGTGGGGCACAGCCCAGCATTAAATTCCCAAATGGTGTCTTAGACCTGAGAGCAACAGGGAGTGGCACCACCCACGAAAGCACCACGGGCAAGAAGCTGTGGAGAGGTTAGTCTGCCTCTGTCTCAGTTTCATAGCAACCTGTTACAGGACAGTGAAGACTGTCCTAGATGTGCAAGGATATTCTGGTTTCCCTGTTTCTCATTGGCTAGGTGGTAGCTGCAGCTGTATCAGGCCAAACTCAGTCTGAGAGTGGAGCACAGTGTTAAAATCTCAAAATGGCATAGTAACTCTGGGACCAGAAGGGTAGGGTCCCTCCCAGGAAAGCAGCATGGGCAAGAAGCTAGGGGGAATGAAGTGTGCTCATGTCTCAATCTCAACAACATTCCACAGCAGGGTGGTAGTGCCCCTCCCCGGGGTGCATGGGAGCTCCCGGTCTCCTTCTCCCTCCATGGAACAGCACAAGGACAGCAGCCATTTGTGGATACCCCATATCTAGACTTTCAAAGTGGTGCCTAGATGAGGCTCTTCCAGGCTTGGATGCCTGTGGGATCCCATGTGGGCTTCTCTTCTGGAAGCAACGTTTGGGTACAGTCTTTCAGCAGCTCTGTATGTAAGGCCTGAGGCCCTATAGGTCAAGGTTTTCTGCCATAACCAAGCTTATAAAAGCCCATTTCAGAGACCTGGGGCTTTCACTCTTACTCTTGGTTTCTCTTCCGACTCTCCATAAGTCCCTGGCTAGTAATGCTGCCTCAATCTCTACTTACTTACTTCTGATCTTCCTGTCTGTTCTGTGATAAATACTGGTGTTCTCTCCTAGACAATCCATTCAAAATGTATCTACTCACTGTTCTGGTTCCTCTCCATGGAGAAGACACATGCCTTCTGCATCTAGTCAGCTATCTTGCTTCCTCTCCTTGTAATTTCTTTCAAAAAAAATAGTGTGCTCTTGATAATCTATGTAGTCATATGTACATCTCTATATTGTTCATCTGTTTCTCTATCCGTATCTGTCTATCTAATCATCCATCTATCCATCCATCCATTAGTTAGCTAGCTAGTTTTATATTTTACTGTGTTTGAGCTTGTTTCCCAGGGTACTAGTGATGCTTCTATTTATTCATTTTGGAAAAGTAATACCTTAAAAGTTTGCTGGATTCATAGTCCCCTGACCAACAGAGTTCTACTCATGCCTCTCAGGACTAGAAAACTCTCTACTTTCCTCAGTAACTGTGATGCATTCAGCCCACAAGTGTTATGCAGAAAATTTAAATACAAGTCTTTAATTTAGCAGATCCACCCACAAGGTTCCAGAAGCTTAAGTCAGCATGAGTCTTTGAGAAATATCACCCTGGAAAAAATAGTACATGTGAGAAAAATACTGTGAATTTAGAAGCATTTGTTTTACAAACTACAGATGCAGAGTGAAAGAAAATGACATCTCACTTTGATATTAAGCATTCCCCCATAACACATCCATCTGCAACATGTTTTGCAGTCACTTACCCGCTAAACCTCACTGCACACAGATTTGCACATGAGGTACAATACAGCTGACCCCGTTTTACAGATGGAAAGAATAAAAACACAGAGATATTAAATGAATTTCTCAAAGTTTCCAATCAGTTTTCAGACATCTGCCATTGGGAAGGAGTGAATTAAGTAAGCCACACAAGTTATTTTATTAAAGTTGAAAAATAAAATTATATTGGCTCCAATTTCTTCTCTTTAGAAGGGTATTTTTGGTTGAAATTTGGTTAAAAGAACAGTCAGTAAATTTGTCTTAAAGTCGCTTTTGTGTAGCAAAACTACAGGCTTTAATTAAATTGTGTGTTTATTTGGGGTGGGCTGGCATGAAAGGCAGTGCTTGCTCAGTGATCTCATCTTTACAGTAAAGGTGATGAACAAGATCAGTAGTTCTCAAAGTATGGTTTTCAGACCAGCATGAGTATCACCTGGAAACTTGTTAGAAGTGCAAATTACCATGCCCCACTATTTACTTACTGAATCAGAAACACTGGGGGTAGACCTTGAAATCTGTTCTTGACACCATGCAGGTGATTCTGATGCATGGTAACATTTGGGGACGAAAGTTGGACCAAAAGTTCTCTGAAGGCCTTCCAGCCCTACAATTCTGAACCCATCACGTTATTAAGATGATGAATTGCATCTCTTCAGGCCAGGCACAGTGGCTCCCAACACTTTGGGAGGCTGAGGTGGACAGATCACTTGAAAGTCAGGAGTTCAAGACCATCCTTGCCTACCTGGTGAAATCCCGTCTCTAGTAAAAATACAAAAATTAGCCGAGCATGGTGGCACTTGCCTGTAGTCCCAGATACTCAGGAGTCCAAGGCAGTAGAAACTCTTGAACCCAGGGGATGGAGGTTGCAGGGAGCAGAGATCACACCATTGCACTCCTGCCTGGGTGACACAGCAAGACTCTCAAACAAAAAGATAAATTGCATCTTTTCAGATAATTTTAAAGATAGTTTAGGCTCTTTAAAAAACATGTTAGTTCATATTCATGCTTTGTGAAGAAAATCAGTATTAATATTCTCTATTTTAGTGGCAGAAAAGTTGAGGTACAAGCTGCAAAACTATAGGAATCAGCATGTGAGTCGGTTGTAGTGTAATCTCTCTCTTCCCCAAAACAGAAGGCACTTATACCTTCTTTTTGCATCTCATATTTTGAAACCAGTCATCAAAGGTAAAGAATCAGCAGACATGGAACTCAGGGCTATTCTTCTATTTACTTAATGATCTTGGCAAGAGAGTACCGATTTGTGCTTTGCAGGCTGCAGGTAAAATGAAAGACTGCTGAATAAATAAATGGATGTTTGATGTAATTTGGATGTGTGTGCCTGCCCAAATCTCATATTGAAATGTAATCCCCACTGATGGAGGTACAGCCTAATGGCAGGTGATTGGCTCATGGGGGTGGATTTCTCATGAATGCTTTAGCGCCATCCTCCTTTGTAGTTCCTTGGGACAGTGATTGAGCTCTCATAAGATATGGTAATTTAGAAGTATGTAGTACCTCCCCCCTTGCTCTCTCTTGCTCCTGCTCTGGCCGTCTGACATGCCTACTCCCTCTTCCCTTTCCACCAAGATTGGAAGCTTCCTAAATCTTCCCCCAGAAGTAGATGCCACTGTGCTTCCTGTTCAGCCTATAGAACCATGAGCCAATTAAACCCCACCTTTTTTTAAAAAATAAATTACCCAGTCTCAGGTATTTCTTTAGTGTAATGTGAGAATGGTCTAATACCATATTGTTCTTCTTTATCTTTTCTATTATGACAACATGAAATAATAATAAACTTTTATTTTGCCCTCAGATGCTGAACTTAACAAATAAATTTGCCAAAGCAGAGGGACTTTAAATGAGTTGCATGGCCTCATAGTTCTTTCCCATCTCTAAACTTCTTGGTTCAACAAATAATTGAATGGAATCAATCTCCTTTTGACTGACAGTTTTGACAGCTGCTGTTCTCAAGATGTCAGTGTATAATCTGTTATTCTACTTACCAAAATTTAAAACCGAACAAAGACATATGTACTGTCAGTCTTATCCCTATGATCCCTAGTTCCTCCCTTCTGCCCAGTTTTATCCTTTTCTTCCCTCGTGTCAGTGAAATGCCTTTAAATTCTGAGCAATTCCGAAGCTCCTGTGCCCCAAGCTAGAAGCAGGATTAGAGCTCATCTTCCCTGAGTATTATTACAGCACTTTCACAGTGAAGTCTTTAGCTTTGCAAACTAATAGGGCTTCATAAATGTAAAGCTGTTCAAATAATAAATGAATCTTCTCTTTATGCTTAGCCAAGGGAAGGGGATATTAAAGTGAATAAGAGTAATAATAAAAAGCAAGTTAGCAGCATGGGTATAATTAAACTGAATAGCTCACACACAAAAAAATAAAGCTCTGAACACTGACTTCCTCTGGGACACACCCTAGTACACCCAGACCTCGCCTCAGAAAGGTATGCACAGCTTGTCATCCTAATGTAAAACAAACACCTACACTCACCTTCTCATCTACAATAGAAAGACAAATTTGGCTCTTGAGTCAAAAACTCTTCCATCCCTTGGGAGCAAAAAACACCGATTTTCTTTTTTTTAATCCTCACTATTCAGGATACCAACAATGAAATTCCTTGAATTGATTGGACCACTGGCTCTGAGGAAAAGAACCTGAGGCAAGAGTATCTTATTTGCATTCAGTGTTGTAAGTGCATGTTTATCTGGCCAGAAAGAATAATCAGCAGCAAGGTAGGAACATTTTGACCCTAAAAGCTACTTGCAGATCACCCGGGGCTCTTTCCTTCCAGAGCATTCATTAGAATGTGTAAGCTCTGAGAGAGTGAAGTCACTACAGGTGAGGTTGCTATCATCTGCACTTTCTTCCCTGAAGCCATTTAAAACCCCATAAGGAATCAGTCATCTAAACTAGGTTACACCTACCTTCCTTTCTCAGGAGCTCTGGGTCTAAATCACCCTGGGATGAAGGTTAGGAAGTTATTTCCTCATTACTCTTCATAAATTAAGCTTGTGAGAACATACTCTCCAGATTATTTGTAATTTGGAGACTTCGTGCCTTTATCTCTTTTCCTTCAAAGAGACTATTCACAGAGAAACCTCTTCTAAGAGACCCTTATTTTTTAGGAAAACAAAATATTCCCTAAAAAAGAATTATATGTATGAAGTATAAGATGCTTTAACCTCAAGAGTTTCTCTTGTTCTTTTCTTCCCCTTCTTGTATTTTTTTTTTTTTTGAGACAGTTTCATTCTTATCCCCCAGCCTCCCAAAGTGCTAGGATTACAGTCATGAGCCACTGCACCCGGGTTTTCCTTCTTGTACTTTTGAGACTCATGTATCCTTTTTCTAGAGAAGCAAAAGGGAAAGCCTGCACACTTCCATGGACATGAATGATTACATTAGTGCTTCAACTGCCTTGCTCCATAGCCCTTCTCAACCTGGAAAAAATACCTCTGCGGTAGAGCATGGCTTAATATAGAGTTTTCTTTCCTGTCATTCGGTAATCACAGTCAACTGACTGGTTCTCAAAGCTGCCAGTTTCATTGAAAAGAGAGATTTCCAGAAAAAAAGCAGAACTGTAAAGGTCTTCTATTCTATTGCTCCATTTGACGGCTGATGGAGTTGACAAGCCGAGAGATGATTGTCTGAGATCACTGAGAGCTCAAATCACACTTCTGAACTGTTTTGTTAGAAGTTTCCTCTTGTGAGATACCCGGTAGTCACAATTTTCACCCTATTTATCATGGAATTCTGAAAATATTAAGTTTAAAATAAAACATGCTTACTTACCCATATTATAGAGTCTTCCTTATCATCTGAGTGATTTTTGAGAATTGACTTGCCACCTTTAGGTCTGCTTCCATGCTAACAGGTGTGTTGAAGGAGTGATACTGAATGTGTCTTCAAGCTCTGATGCTCTTTGGTGTTCTACTCTCAACAACAGATGCTTATCAAAGTGAGTGCTGCTTCTATGAGTATGGATAATCAAGAGTTAAACAAGTAAATTATGTACACAGGATTATGTCTATGTATTATGCACATAAAATAATCCTGAAGAGCATATTGAAGCTATTCACTTAACATTTAATTAATTTGACATTATAATTATTTCATTTTATAAAGCAAAAGTACTAGAACTCCTGAGAATATTTGTGTCGTAGGTTTTCACTCAGCTTTACTATTTAATTTTACTGTATGAGTATGGGCAAGTCACTTAACTTCTCTAAGCTGCAAACACTTCATCTGTGAAATAAGAGCAGATGGTAGGGTATGGAAGGGTAGGAAACATACAGAGATTTTTTTTTTTTTTAAGACAGAGTTTCCCTCTTATTGCCCAGGCTGGAGTGCAGTGGCATGGTCTCAGAGCTCACTATAACCTCCATTTCCCCGGTTCAGGCAATTCTTCTGCCTCAGCCTCCCAAGTAGCTGGGATTACAGGTGCCCACCATCACACCTGGCTAATTTTTGTACTTTTAGTAGAGACAGGGTTTCACCATGTTGGTCAGGCTGGTCTTGAACTTCTGACCTCAGGTGATCTGCCTGCCTCGGCCTCCTAAAGTGCTGGAATTACAAGGGCGAGCCACTGTACCTGGCTCAGAGATCTTATACTACATTTTCTTTAAGAGACATTGTAGCTTTTCCATTCAGTGAGATAGACATCTGGCATAAATGTTTATATATTTGCACATGGAAATATGCAAGTCATTTGGACATAGAAGGCAAAAGATTGGGGCAAAGAAAATTGGAGGTACTGGCTGGAAGAGTAGAAGTTCTAGGGAGCTCCCTCCTTTTTTGGTGAAGCTGTCTGTTGGGGAAGGGAAACAGTATTGATGGAGGCAATAAGAAGCCAAGTGTTAATGTAAATCCTCTCTCTTTTTTTTTTGAGACTTCTGCTTCTGAATCTGTTTCCCTTTAGAAGCAGAGTCCCTGGGCAAGCTATAAGTAGCATTCTTCATATGAACGAAATTATAGTTCCAGAAAGTTATATTCTTATTCCTGTGTGTGAGTGTGTGTGTGTATTTATAAAATCAATCTTATAAATTTTTAATTTAAACCAAATTTATGTCAATCAAATTCATTCATATTATAGTAACAGTAATTTTAGCCAAATGATTTATTAATTTTTTAATAAAAGAAATCAAAGGTAAACAGATAAGAACTTACATTTAGACATTCTGTTATGGTGTTGAAATAAACCTTTTCATAGAAAATTATTAAAAATACATTAAGAAGTTGGGAAAAAATATTACCAAAAATGATTTGATTTCTTAGCAAATATCACACAGAAGCAACAGAAAATAAAATGTGTACTTATTTTGGGATTTCACCACAAACATACCGATGAGCTGAGAGCTCCTGGCGCAGATTGGCATCATCAAAAACCAGCTGGCTTACAAAGGTGCCCAAGTCTCACACTCTGTGACACACTTAGACCTACCTGAACAACACAGAAGTGAGGTCAGGAGTACACAGAGCCCGTTAGAGCATCTGCACCACCAGGCCATACTGAGAATAATTTCATTAAAACACCCAGGAGTGCTGTTTTCCACAGAAATCAGCCACCTTTCCAATGCAGAAGACACGTTGTAAGGAAATGCATTATGGCCTGGTACCTCTGTGCCATTGTTCCTCCTCCCCTAGCCACAGCCACACTTCCAATGCCAACTGGCAGGTGCTGGTGGGTATGAAATGCAATGGAAGTCAACACCTTGTATTTTGGGACTCAGCTACCACAGACTACCTGATTTACAACGTGAATAGCATCAACGTTATTTAGATAATAGCAGAGAACAGTTAATACTCATAGGCGTTTTAATCAACCATGAGTCAACATGTATGGTCAAAAAAATAACCTATTTGGTTAATAACCTTAAGGAAGCTGCTTCCCTTCTCAGGCCCTAAAAAGAATTGAACCAGATCAGTGGTGCTTAACACTGGCTGCACATTACGTATTTTGGGCACCTTTGAAAACTACTGATACCCAAACCCTGCCCCATGCCACCATTAAATTAGAATCTCTAATGGTAGGGTCTGAGTATTGATATTTACTGGAAGCTCTCTGGGTAATTCCGATGTATACCCAAGGCTGAGAAGCACAGGTTCCTTTTCAATACAAGCAGGGAAGAGCATCAGTGAGAGTAAAAAATTGACCTTAAGGTTAAACTTTAAAGTTGAGGATATAAAAGAGAAGATGTTTAGAAGGGAGCATGCATAAGTTGGAACTACTCACAAGGATCATGCCCCACAATCTTGCTACTATGCAGACAGTGCCTGAAAAACCCCAAATTAAATAAAGTCTCATAGAGCCAATTAACTTATTTGAGGAAAACTGAGATGGCTGCTTTCTGTAGTAATA
Source organism: Callithrix jacchus (assembly GCF_049354715.1). Taxonomy (NCBI): domain Eukaryota; kingdom Metazoa; phylum Chordata; class Mammalia; order Primates; family Cebidae; genus Callithrix; species Callithrix jacchus. The sequence goes on along the minus strand of NC_133516.1, from coordinate 18,454,038 downwards.
TTCAGACTGTAAAGCTTTTATAGTTTTCCATTAGTGGAGTTGCTTCAGAATTAATATGCCACCCAACAAAATAACACCCCAAAAGTGCTATTGCCTCATTCTGGCAATGAAAGCTGTATTTTCCCTTAGGTCTTGCTTCGTAGGCTGGAGTTGCCATGGGAAACAAAGCTTTATTGGGATGCCAGAACAAACAGGCTCTGAAACCATTCCAGCATAACTTACAGAGCTGCCTATAAATCAAAGAGAACCCTTAGGTCAAAACCACTTAGACACATGTGCGCGATCTCTGTCTCTCTCTCTCTCTCTCTCTCTCTCTCTCTCTCTCTCTCTCTCTCTCTCTCTCTCTCTCTCTCTCTCTCTCAAACATATGCATACTCCCTGAAAAATATTATAAAAGGGAAGGCGTGTCAAGGAAATCCAGCTAAAATTACTGCATGTAACTAATAACAAAAATTTATATGCCCCTTTCATCCACAATTCTCAAAGGACAAAATATGCTAAGATTACTTGTCTTTTGAAACATTTCCAGGTTCCGAGGGTTATAAAGGGAGGAATTTTGCATATGAAATCTGGCAAATGGAAGTGGCCGTAAGGGTCATCTACTCCATTCTTTCAAGCATAGTTATGATGAAATGAAGTCATTTTTCTCCTTCTCCTTGGCAAAGTCGATTCTACATTATTCCAGGGTGTCATCTTCCAACCAGCACACTGTGTTTTTCTCTCATCAAAGACTGCCTTTTTTTTTTTTTTTTTTTTTTTTGGCCATCTCCCAAATTCGCACCTTCTAAATGATGTGAAGACCATGGACAGCCAGTGGAAGCAAATGGGTGGGAAACAAGCTTGGAATAATTCCTGGGTCAAAGTAAAGATCCTTGCATATGACTTTATTTTGTTTTTATTTTGCCTGGCTTTTTATTGGATACCAGTCAATGCAGAGCTTACCTAGAATGTAAATGCTTAGGACTAGTGTACTTTTAAAAAATGTCTTCACTTTCTTCTTCGGTCATCCATGACTAGACTTGTGCCTCCTACTTATCCTAACTCAACTTCTCTAACTCAGCAATACAGTAAATGTGTAAGGTGACTATGGGGTAGTGAAAGGAACCTTGCTCTCATTCTCTTACTGAATTCCAATTTCTCTATTCATTGGCAGGGTGACCATGGGCGAGTTGTTTGTACCTATTTGATCTTCAGATCATATAAGGCTTTTATATGAATCAAATGCGTTATTAAAACTGTATAATGCTGTAAACATGCAGGCTATTTTCTCTCTTCCTAATGTTAAGAGAATAGAGTGATAACACATTCAAAATCTTCTTAAGTACTTTTTCAAACAACTTTTAGAGTAATTTGGAAAGTCCTTTGTAGTCAAGTACTGATCAGGTTTATTTTACTCACAGTCACTAAGCCATAGATTTACAATTATTCCTATACTGCCAAGGTTTCTGTAATGTGTATTTTCCCCGGGTATTCACTGGGGCATTTTAGTTAATGCACGGCTTCAAAGAAAAAGTCCTAGTTTCAAAGTCTTCTTGCGGGGTCAATTAGCAACTATAAACTTTATCTCTGTTGTTACTAATGGTTATTAAACTGAAGCAAGGCTAATGATGACTGATAACCACCACTTCCTTGAATTGTTGTTATTTAAGTGGAAAATAGCTCTTAACTCTCTACACTTAATGTTCAATGTGTGACAAGTTTAAGATTCATCAACTATTGTAGATTTGAGGTTCTTTTTAAAACTTTTCCCAAAGTTTATTAAAGTAACTCATGTCACTGTGATAAGAAACCTGCCATTGATTTTTTTAAAATGTATGCGTACATATTATATGTAAGTATTTATTGGGTGCATATGATATTTTGATACCAGCATACAATGTATAATAATCACATCGGGGTAATTGAGGTATCCATCACCTCAAGCATTTATAATTTCTATGTGTTGGGAACATTCCAATTCTACTCTTTTAGTTGTTTAAAATACACAGTTGACCTTAGTCCCCCTGTTGTGCTTCAAACGCTAGATTTTAGTTACTCTAGCCATATTTTGGCCCCCATTCACAATCCCCACTTTCCCCTCCCTGCCCACTAACCTTCCCAGTCTCTCGTTAACTATCACTCTGCCATTTATCTTTATGAGCTCAATTGTTTTAAATTTAGCTCCCACATGAGTGAGTACACGCAAAATTTGTCTTCCTGTGCCTGGCTTATTTCGCTTAACATAATGCTCTCCGTTTCCATCCGTGTTGTTGCAAATGTCAGGATTTTATATTTTATGGCTGAGTAATATTCCAGTGTGTTTGTGTACCACATTTTCTTTATTCATTCATCCGTTGATGGACACTGGATTCCAAATCCTGGCTATTGTGAGTAGTGCTGTAATAAACACGGGGGTATATCTCTTCAATTTACTAATTTCCTTTCTTTGAGGGAAATATCTAGCAGTGGAATTGCTGTATCTTATAGGAGTTTTATTTTATTTTCAGTTTTTTTGAGGAGCCTCCATACTGTTATCCACAATGGCTGTGGAAGTTCTTTTATTATTCATTCTTTCAGGTAGAATTTTTTCTGTGTACCTTGCATCAAATATAGCTGAGGTGCCTGCTTTAACATTAAGTAGGCAATATTTCCTGATAAAATGAATACTGACCTCCATGTGTTCTCTGAAGGGTTCCTTAATCAACTGGGTGCATTAATATCAGAGGGTATAGAATATTGTCTGTGCCATAGTGCAAGACTGAATAAAATCTCACCTCTGCTATTTCACAGCCTCTTGATCTTGGGCGAGTTAATGCAGTCCCCTATACCTTTACTTCCTCACTTACAAGAGAGAGTTGATGAAATCACCTGCCTCCAGACATTGTAGTGAGTGAAAAAATGAATAAAACTTGTGCAGTGGCCACTAGCATTAGGTGACCATATGAAAAAATTTTTATTTGATAAGTTGAGTTAACGTCAATAATTTTAAAAGTTCAAGCAATTACTCTACTTAGAAGATCTTTCCTATATGAACAACTATCAAATTATCATGTAATAATAGGTATATAATCTTATATAATATATATATAATGATTCAATATGCAGATTTTGTTTTGTGTCTTATTTGTATTGTCTGATTACAGAATTAGCACATTCTAAGTCTGTTTTTGAAAGAACTGAAACATATAAAGGAATAGAGAAAAACTTCACCTTTATACAATTACCCAAAAGCATCTGCTGTTTTGTTACATTCTCCTTTAAACAAATTTTAACATCAGGAATACTAATGAAATAAAAATTAAAAAGGAATATTTTTGGTTTCATAGGTAGATTTACTATGTATACAGTTTCGTACAAGGACAAGAAAATTACTGGTTATTTTGCGCCTGAATATCTGGCTCTTTCATGATCATTTCCACCTTCCTTTGATTCTTCAGCCACTTTAGAGCAGGATTCTGAATTCTGACTGCACATTAGAATCACCTGGGAGCTTTAGCAAACTACTGAAGCAGAAGCTACCTCTCAAATCTATCACAAGAAAAGTTGAGGTAGGGCTGGGCATTTGTGTGTTCCAAATTTCCTCCGATGATTATAATTTACAGTGCCTTTGGGACTACTGCCTCAGAGGGGCTTAATTCCTCCTGTGGCTCACTCACAAAAAAAGACTCTACTTTCCTATCTTAAAATAGTAGTGATAAACCATTCTTCAGAGCCACCGTCCTGCCAGACCAAAAATCTCTTTAGCATCAAAGCTCCTGGAAAGGCCATCGGAGCTAAGGGACTCGGGTCCTTTGCTGGATTCCTATATGGCCTTTCCTTCTTTATTACTGTTTTTGGGAATGTCACATCTGATCACCTATCAGTATTCAATAACTTAAACAAAATCAAATCTTCAGATTACTTTCTTTATCACAGCATTTTTCTGTTAAATTCTCCACCCCCAAACTCTTATTCTTCACTTAGCTCCTTTAAAACTGCCCTCTCTTGATTTACCAGGCAGATTGTTGTCATGCCAAAAAAGAAAAAAAAATATATTCTTGAATAAGGTAGTGACGGGCTAGGGTGTCAGCACTACCACCTTCCAGATGGGAGCATTTAATAAGAGTAACAAAATGTAAGCCCTTGAGTCCTTGTGTAACACATCTTAAGAGGAACTTCCGTTGTGTACCTCACAACCACCATAGCTAAGGTGCCTGCTTTGCCATGAAAATAAGTTGGCAAGATTTTCTAATAAAATAAATACTGATCTCCATGTGTGCCCTGAAGGGTTCCCAAAATCAGGTAGGCACATTAGTATCAGGTATTATAGAATATTGCCTATGCCAGAGAGCAAGACTGGATAAAATCTTACCTCTGTCATTTTACAACTTCTTGATGTTGGGTAAGGTTTCCATTTCCCCTTTCTACTTCTCCTTCTGCTTCTTTCCTACAGAAGACAGATAATTTTATTTACCAAAGCGTTCTGAGAATATTTCCAGGGGGGAAATTCCTGCTCCAAAGGGGAAAGTCAGCTGCATACCTTGTTCACTCTTATGGAAAGGATGAACCACATCACGAGAAGAACAGGGAGGTGAAGGTAAGAGACCAAGAGTAAGAAAACTTCTGAAAATTATAGTGTATCATGGGCATATTCAATGTATGACAGAAAACCATCTACGGCCCCCTTCAAGATAACTTACTCTAAAAATACATTATGTTCAAGATTTCTTGAGTTGGAACTTTTGTTTGGTTAGTCAGTTGAGTTTTGGGAAATGTGTGGTTGGGCAGAAGCCGTCCTCAGGGTAGCCAGGCTGTATTCATTCCTCTTCTTCCCCAAATCAATTTACTCCAAGTGTGACATCGTGAGTTACTGAGGGCTTCCTATTTGCTGTTCTAGGTAAACAAACTCCAGAATAATGTGTCAGTGGGGCTATACGCTCTGGGGAAAGACCACTACTTGTATTTTCATGACTATGCCATTATTTGCCACCGTAAAGTCTCTGATTATGTTTCCTTTGGAAAGATCTACTATGCATCATCTCCTCAACACTTCCAAACAAACTTCTAGTTTCAGTGGAAATACACGTTCCTCTTCTGAATGCTCATCATTATTGACCTTTTATGTCTCTTCTGGTCTACTCTCTTTTTTAATTTTAATTTGAGTTCTGATGTCAATGTCTAATAACGTTTCATGAGCTCCATTAAGCTATGAACTCCATGATGTGCTTACACCGTAATGCTCAGCACAGTGCCTCGCATAGAATATGCACTCGGTAAATATTTAAATACTTTTGATTAATGCATTTATTCCCAATAGACTACAGTTATCTTTCTCTTGTTCCCTTTTTCTCTCTCCCTTTAGTGAGGAATATAATTGCAAGGATAAGGTGTACCTAGAGACATTAGCATTTATGCTGATAAAAACATTTATTATCATTCTAATTCTTATTATTTAATGTTTAACAATTTTTTACATAGTATTTCTTGCAAGTCATAAAAGCAAAAAGTTTCTCTTAACTCTGGCTAAGCCATGTTGAAAGAAAAGAGGATTGATTAGGGGATAAAAAGAGGAAAGCTCTTGATAATCCCTAAAATAGTTGTCTGTCACTGTTGTATAAATGAAGAAGAAATATGCAAAAACACAGCAACTTGGGATTTCTTCTGTGAAAAATAAAGTTTCTACTTCCTCTTTTGTGGTATTTAAATTGCTGAGATATATGACACAAAATAAGAACCTTCATAGTTGGTAATCATATTTAATAATGGTTCACAATATGGTCAGGGTTCTTTACATCAATAATTCACTTCACACTCATGGAAGTGATGAGAATAAAGGACACAAGAAAATTTATCCAGAAGTTGAATATGAATACGGAAATAAGAACCTGGCATGGGTGTGCTTGATGGAACATTCATGGATAATGAAGTTGGAAAAATTAATTAGTTAAATGTTGAATAAGAAAGACAAGCAAGAAGAAAAAAGTCACCATTAAACTGTTACTCGCTGATAATCACCTTTAAAATATTGATACTTTCTTGTCCATTTTTAATACATGTATTTTCCACTAAGACAATCTCTAGGGACATTTGTTTAAAACAAGGATTTTTATAAACGTACAGTTTTATATTATGCTTTTGTACTTTCGTACCAAGTATAGTTTTTCAGTATAACTCCGTATCATTTGAAAACATGATTGCTAATGGCTCTATAGTATCTGAATATTTGGATATATTATAACATTATTCATTTTTTTCTCTGTTGATCATTTAAGTTCTTAGCTTTTTATTTTTAAAAATTCTGTCATAAATGATATTTCAGTAAATATCTACATACCCATGTGGATGTGTACATCTCTGCTTACCCTCTTAATTTATAATTCTCAACATAAAATTACTCATTTTATTGCATCTTGGTAAACCTACAAAACTAAAAGAATGATAATGTTATAAGTCACCTTTAGATTGTAGTTCTTTATAAGCATTAAGGTTGCAAGCATGATGCATTGGAAAGAGCCATGGCCTGAAATTCAAGAGAACTGATTTCTAATCCTAGGTCCACCTCCAGCCCACTGCAGGCAGAAGGAATTACTGCTCTACCACACAGGTAAATCGTGGGGATTCTGTCAGTTATTCATTTTAAGATCAATTTGATCAGAGACTTTTTTCACTTCAATGTGCATTGGAATCATCTGGAGGGGCCTGTTAGACAGAAGTTGCTCAGATCTATCCTAAGTGTGCCACATTAAGTATGACTGGGGTCTAAGAATTTGCCTTTCTAGCAATTCCAAGATGTTGCTGATGCCTTCGGCCCAATGAGCACATTTTGAAAACCACTGAACCCGAGATCTCTTTAGAGGAGGGATCAAAATGGTGACGATGGAAGGAAAATGTCTTCATTTATTTAAAACAAATCATAAGGGGTGTAAGAATCAAAGTAGAACATTTAACTGGAAAAGAAAAGGGGAAAGAATCACCAAATTCTCACTGCTTGAGTCCAACCATGCCCTTTAAGAATTTTGCTGATTCTTCCCCCAAAATGCCACAACACAGAGATGAGGGGCTTTCTCCTTAATGTTCTAGATCAAATGTGGTTTTGAAGCCCTTATCTTGGTTTCCTTGAAAACAGCTTCAATAGCACAGAATTGTTCAAAATTACTTCACCAAGAGAAAGGTGAATTGAAAAGAAGAAACGACAATAAGCAGAAAAGTGCCTAGCTTACATAGTATGAATATAGAAATAATTCGATTCTGATATTCTATAATAATTCTAACACTCTATTAGTTCATTATCTCCAAAATTGTAGGTCTGAGCCATTGTACACCCAATCTCCCAAGCTGTCTTAATTCCAGCTGTTGTTCCCAGAACAATGTTGTAGTGCTCTTGCCTGGCTCCCTTGCTTTCCAGAGCCCAGTCAGCCCCCTTAAGTTCAGAACCATGACCTCTTTCGCCTTTCACAGGCTGTCTTCTGGTCACCGTGACTGACACTATTTAAGGCCAACCCACTTGGTTTAGCTTAAGGAACGTACTTCTTCCTCAAGACACCAGCAGAACTTGATGATTTAGAAAGAGTTGAACTAGCCTAAGTCCCCCAATACCCAACCTGTTTTCACTATATATGTAGAGGTAGGCAAAGCGGAATAATGTTTTCATCATAGCACAATTCTAGCATGTGTCTAATAAGATTTGCAGACCTATGGTAATTAGGCTGTGGGAAAGAAAGAATGCTGTTGGTCCATCACTGAATGTGAAGCTGTCCACAATTAGACTAATAAATGGAAATCAGAATGTTTAGCCTTTGCTTACTGAGTGGATTTTAATTAAAATCATTTTGTATGATCTCAAGGGATGAATTTAGGACTGATGTGTGAACAGTACAGGGCAAGAATGGGAGAAATAACACTTACTGAGCACCTATTGTACACTATGATAAATTGTGGCATGTACTTTCTGAGAGATAAAGTTATTTAAAAATACATTCACTTGCCTTAATAGGTAATGGATTTGTTTTGTACTGGAGGCATTCAAATTATATTTTCATTCAATTTCTTTTCTTTTTTTTTTAATTTTTTTATTGGATTTTAGGTTTTGGGGTACATGAGCAGAGCGTGCAAGACAGTTGCGTAGGTACACACATGGCAGTGTGCTTTGCTTTGCTTCTCCCCTTCACCCACATTTGGCATTTCTCCCCAGGCTATCCCTCCCCACCTCCCCCTCCCACTGACCCTCCCCTTTTCCCCCCAATAGACCCCAGTGTTTAGTACTCCCCTTTCTGTGTCCATGTGTTCTCATTTTTCATCACCCACCTATGAGCGAGAATATGCGGTGTTTCATTTTCTGTTCTTGTGTCAGTTTGCTGAGGGATGTTCTCCAGATTCATCCATGTCCCTACAAATGACACAAACTCATCATTTCTGATTGCTGCATAATATTCCATGGTGTATATGTGCCACATTTTTCCAATCCAGTCTATTATCAATGGGCATTTGGGTTGATTCCAGGTCTTTGCTATTGTAAACAGTGCTGCAATGAACATTCGTGTACATGTGTCCTTATAGTAGAACAATTTATAGTCTTTTGGATATATACCCAGTAATGGGATTGCTGGGTCAAATGGGATTTCTATTTCTAAGGCCTTGAGGAATCGCCACACTGTCTTCCACAATGGTTGAACTAATTTACACTCCCACCAACAGTGTAAAAGTGTTCCTTTTTCTCCACATCCTCTCCAGCATCTGTTGTCTCCAGATTTTTTAATGATCGCCATTCTAACTGGCGTGAGATGGTATCTCAATGTGGTTTTGATTTGCATTTCTCTGATGACCAGTGACGATGAGCATTTTTTCATATGATTGTTGGCCTCATATATGTCTTCTTTCATAAAGTGTCTGTTCATATCCTTTGCCCACTTTTGAATGGGCTTGTTTGTTTTTTTCCTGTAAATCTGTTTGAGTTCTTTGTAAATTCTGGATATCAGCCCTTTGTCAGATGGGTAAACTGCAAAAATTTTTTCCCATTCTGTTGGTTGCCGATTCACTCTAGTGACTGCTTCTTTTGCTGTGCAGAAGCTGTGGAGTTTCATTAGGTCCCATTTGTCTATTTTGGCTTTTGTTGCCAATGCTTTTGGTGTTTTGTTCATGAAGTCCTTGCCTACTCCTATGTCCTGGATAGTTTTGCCTAGATTTCCTTCTAGGGTTTTTATCGTGCCAGGTCTTATGTTTAAGTCTTTAATCCATCTGGAGTTAATTTTAGTGTAAGGTGTCAGGAAGGGGTCCAGTTTCTGCTTTCTGCACATGGCTAGCCAGTTTTCCCAACACCATTTGTTAAACAGGGAATCCTTTCCCCATTGCTTGTTTTTGTCAGGTTTATCAAAGATTGTATAGTTGTAGATATGTTGTGTTGCCTCCAGTGTCTCTGTTTTGTTCCATTGGTCTTCAATTTCTACTTTTTCCAATAAGCCTTCTGGTTCCTCCAGTTTCCTGGATCCTAGTACACTTCTTATTTTGCTAATGCGTCTTTCTGCTTCTAGTCTTACCTCCTAAAATCATTGCAGCTAGAGTAAGAATTTTAAAATGTGAGATGCATCATACTTACTCTTAAAACACTTCAGTGACTTTCAAATATGTGTGGAATAAAAATTCAAGCTCTTAATGCATGGCCTGGCTGGTGCTACCTTTCTAATTCAACGTCTTCCATTCTCCTTCATGTACCCCAGACTCCAGGCACTAGCTTTCTTTCTGTTCTGTGGACAGGCCATGCTCAAGCCTTCCTCAACCCATTTGCATTTTCTGGGTCTTCTGTCTGTGACAGTCTCCCCTTAAAACAACACTGGCCCCAGTTCAGCATTTGGATCACAGCAAAATGAGTCCTTTTTGCAGAAACCTATCTTAACCGCCCTTTATTAAATATAAAAGCCCTACCTGCATTTAATCACTTTAAACCCTATTTTTTCTTTTTTTTTCTTCTTATTAATATTTGCCCTTTTTTTTCTTTTTGCGGAGAACAGGGTATTTTTTTTCATAACTTCTACTTATTCCACCAGAATATGTGTTCCAAGAAAAGAGAGGCCTTGTCTATTTTATTCAGAACTGCATTTCTAGTGCTTAAAGTAGTGTTGGATGGGAAAAGAGGAAGGAAGGAAAGAAGGAAGGAAGGAAGGAAGGAAGGAAGGAAGGAAGGAAGGAAGGGAGGGAGGGAGGGAGGGAGGGAGGGAGGGAGGGAGGAAGGAAGAAAGGAAGGAAGGAAGGAAGGAAGAATGGGAGGGAGGGAGGGAAGAAAAGTGAGGGAGGAGGGAAGGAAAGAAGGAAAGAAGGAAGGAAGGGTTAAAAAGTTCTGAACTACCTAGTTTAAGCAGTTCATTAGCCAATACATGTTTACAAAGTATCGCACACTTTCGTTTTCAAGTTTTGTCTGAATTTTAAAGATAATAAACTGACACATAACCCAATCCATGTCCTTTTTCCCATAAACAAATTGTCTTGTTTAATCATTCTGTTTTAGAGATGGAGAAATTGAAGGCTTGTGCAGTTGACTTGCGCAAGTTCATGTGGCAAAGCTGAAGCATGTTTTTTCCACTGCATCACCCTGGAATTTCTTAAACACTCCAACCAGACTTACACCTTTCCTCTAAAGAAAGCAAGAGAGAATTCAGAGTCCTTATTTTTAAACCTGCATTAAATGGAAACCTTTGGAAGAGCAGGTGGTGGTAATGCTATGAATCTGGCTCAGCAAGGGAACACTGAGGTCATGATATTTTTCACATTTAGTAACTTCAAAAATATAGAGATGATGTAAACTTCCTAAGACTTCTTGCCAGCCTAGCGATACTGGTAACTCTGGGCAGGAGGGCATGTCATTGGTCATGACAGGCACATGCATGGCCAATGAGCTCTCTCTAGTCAAAAGAGATGCTCTGGTAATGTTTTCAGATGGCTGTCTTGGATTCACATCCTGCTTACAGTAACACTAGCAAGGCTACTTAAATTTCCTGTTAGATACGTGACAAAAATATCCTATGATGTGAAGAAGTTGCTAAGACCAAATAGTACCTACTTCACAGAGTTGAAAGATTTAATGAGCAAAAACATCTAATATACTTTGAACAATCCCTGGTACTTAGTAGTGCTCATTAAATGTCACTTTTTAAAATAAAATACTAGTTTAGATGAAAATGCATTTGAATGTTTGCTATTTCTGAGTTAAATGGGGCTCCTCATCTCTCAGCCTGCCCTGCTCTCCACTTACAGTAACACACTGACAATGGAAGAATCATGTAATCATAGGTCAGACCTAAAGGAACACAGTGGTCAGCTGTTTACAAATGAGGTGACTGAAGCAAACAGAGAAAATGACCACAGACTGTATCTATCAGGGCAGTGATAGAACTGGAATTTGAACTCAAATCTCTTTTACCCCAGTTCATTGCTTTCTTCCTCTACCCAGATAGCAATGTTACCGCACCTTGCAGTTGGCCCATTTAAAAATATAAAATATAAAAATGTTTTGTAACATTATAGGATATTTAATTGGCATATAAAGGTTAAATATAGTCAAAGTGTACAACATAATTTCATATATGTATAGATTATGCAATAATTACTATAATCAAATTAACATATTCATTACCTGTACATGAGACTCCCAGAAGTCGTTCATTTTATAACTGAAAGTTTGTACCATCTGACCAACATCCCTCCCATTTTTTCCATTCCCCATCCTCTAGCAACCACAGTTCTACTCTCTGCTTATACAATTTGGCCCATTTGTAAAACTTCCTTCTACAATAAATATTCTTAGCCCCATGAGAATATATATAACTCTACCTTTAGACTAGAGGCCCCAGTAGGTTTGCATTCATTCTCCCCATCCTACGGGAACTTCTAATGACCTCAATATATGTATTTCCTCACATTAGGAATCACAAATAATACATTGTATTTAAAAACATGTCCAGGTCTAATATCTGTGATTTTATATTCACAATAATAATTTCAATCCAGATATTCTAAAATAGTTTCTAAATATGCTTTAAAGTTGTCAGTAAAATGTAAACAATGAGTAACATTCAGATGATTTTTAAATGGCCTTTAGAAAGATAGGTATCAATAAGTTAGAAAGATAGGTATCAATAATCTAGAATTAGATTTTGTATAATATTTTGTTCCCAAGCAAAAAGGATAAGTGATTAGTTACTGTAAAGGATAGATTATTTTATCTTAAAGTGTTTTAATGATATTTGTGTTGCTACTTATACCTTAACTTTTAGGGAATTAACATTTTCTATTCCTGTAGAATCATCCCTGAGCTAATTCTAATTTGTAGCCTGTGGCTCGTCATTTTGTGAATAAGTCCCCATGAATTTATAACCAAAATTAAGAAAACAAAATCATGTTGCCTTACTTTACTCCAGCAATGTGCTTCTGTAGCTCTGTGTATATAGTCTTTCAGAAATCAACTAATATTTTTACTATTGATTTGCATATGCATTTTAGGATATTTTAACTCTATTTAATTGACCTTCAACTGGCATTTAATCATTAAATGGGACATTAAATCATGTATTTATTCCTGTGTTGATGAAGACAGACAAAATTAATACTCATTCCTTAGCTGTTAGTGATGTCTGCTTACATTCTTCAGGAATGCGTTCTATCAAGGAGAGTAACATTAGCGTGAAATGGGCTGAGAGTATAAAAACCTGAGTTTGAGTCCTGAATAGCACTTGGCACACTCTGATTGTTAGATAGATCACGTGTCCATTTCTAGGTTCAGTTTCTTGATCAGTAAAATAAGTATAGAATCTACTAGATGATTCCAATTTCTCGCCAACAAATTAAAGATCTGTCAATGAACACCAAAAGATTTGGAAAATAGCAAAATTAAATTCCTTCTCCACTCCCGTGTGCCTATGAATGACTTAGCTTCAGAAAATAGCCATGGTTTTCTGAATGTGGACTTAGCATCTTCCAACTACAAGCAGCTAGACAAATAGGCAGATGCATCTGTGCGACTGCAGAAGAAAACACAAGTTGTGTGCACTTCATGCAGCAGTGCTCCACTGGGAGATAATTTAGGATTTTCCAGTGTCACATTCTAGTAGTCCCCAGACGCTGCCAACTTGCTCAGTGCATGCACACTACATTTCTTATGGATCCTTTCCCTCCTGTAGCTCAAAACCAATGCAGAGTTTAAGCCTTCAACCTCTCTAAATTGGACCACTGCAGCAGCCTTCCCATCCGTGCCTAGTTTCACTCTTCCGCAATCTACTCTCCTCCTATTTCCTGGTTGATCTCTCTAAGACCTAAATCTAGCCATGTCCCAGACCTGCTTAAAGAGTCAATGGCTCCTGAATACTTTCAGAATAAATTCTAAATGGTTTGGCTTTGCTTTCATATGATTTGGTCCCCATCTTAGCTGGTCTCTGTTGCCTCTACACTCCCATTCACACACACCATACTCTACCTCAAGGAAACGTGTTTCTTTAAAATAATATTATGTTGATTGAGCCTTCTCAAGGTGTCAGATGCTTTTACATTCATCATCTTATTTAGTCAAAAAATACCACATCAAGATAGACATTATCTCAATTTCCAAGAGAAGTTAAGTAACTTGCCCACAAGGGAGTCACATATAAAAGGGTTGAGCAGGACACAGTATGTGTGTATGACCCCCAAGCTCTTTTTACTTGACTATGCTGCCTTTCCAGAAACCCTTGACACTTTCACTTCTTTATACATGTTGTGTCTTCATTCTGGAATGTTCTTTCATTTCTACTGTTTGAATCCCAGCACTCATTCTTTAAGTATGTCTATAATGTCATATCATTCGATTTATTTTTGTACTCTTCCAATGAAATTAATATTTTCTCTTTTGTGCCCCAGTATTTTGCTTATAGACACCCATAACATTATGAATTGTAGTAGAGATATTTGTGTATGTGTCTTCAACTCCCATAAGAATGTAAGTTCTGGAAGGGCAAAGGCCATGCCAACCCTAAATCTGTTATTTGGCAGAATACCTGGAAAAGAGTAGTTAATTGTTGATTGTTGGAATAAATAAATACAGAAATGAAACATGTCTATTTTATCTTTATTAACCTCATTTTAAAATTTGGTTCTCACATGAACACAGGGAGGGGAACATCACACACCAGGGCCTATTGGGGATGGGAGGCTAGGGGAGGGACAGTAGCAGGAGAAATACCTAATGTAGATGATGGGTTGTTGTGTGAAGCAAACTACCATGGCATGTGCATACCTATGTAACAAACCTGCACGTTCTTCACATGTACCCCAAAACTTAAAGTATAATTCAAAAAATAAAAAACTAGTGAAATTTGGTTTTCACAGATGTTTAGACAATTCCATCACAAACTACTACAAAGTACTAGGGTTGGCATAAAAGGAAAATTTACAAAAGAGCATAGCTCAAGTGTCAAAAATAAGTAATTTGTACTCAGAAATGTTATCCTAGTCCTGATAAAACTGATTACTCCTAAAATAAACTGCAACAATTTTCCTGTAAATGACTCAAAAAATTTTCAAATGATACCAAGGTTAAAAATAACCATTTTGTCTAAATTGCTCAAACATTCGTTTGCTTCCAATTTTGGAGCAACAGAAACTTCCAATCTTTCTGTGTGGATAGGTGGTACTGTTTTCCTGCACGAGCTCACAGCTAAGCAGAGGGTTGAGCATGTTCCAGAATGAGTGCCACATTTTTAGTTTGTAACAACAAGGATGACTATTACAGAGACACAAGTGCATGGCCCGATTTAAAGCTTTTCTGCTGTAAGGCTTCTGCGGAAAGCATCATCACAGTCGTGCTACAAGACTTTCCTGATTTCCTTGGACGTGACTATTTACCCACTGGAGGAAGAAAGTATCTCTGCAATCTAATATGCCAAGAAGATATCATTTGTTCAGAACCTGCTAGCTATTTTAGAGAAGATAAATAAAGACAGTTAATGCCAGAAAACTGTGCCTCGCATCTCTAAAATGATATGAATGAAAGGAAAGCTTCCTTTTGGTAGTGATTGTTATGCAGAGACTCACCAGCCTCTCAGTTCCCCTCCACAACATCACTCCTCTCTCAGCCATTTCCATTTCTGCTTCGTGGAGAAGGAAGTGTTTCCATAACGTCCCTGCCTCTATCTCTCACTTGGGAGCCAACATAATATTCCTACAACACAGACTCTATCATGTTTTAAGTTTTGACATGAATGTAAAACACCTCATCACCTGGGATAGAACAAGGCTGACGAGGTCTGCTTCATCACAGACCGAAGTGACCTTCCCCATCCCATAAAACTCCCACAATCCCACATTCTTCAGGGTACAGCTGAGTTGTCACTTTTGTAAAGAAGCATCCCAGGCCCAATTTGGATAAATCCTATCTCCGAATAACTCTATCTTTTTGTTCTTGTTGTTTTGTATTAAGTTTCTTGCTTATAAATTTTTTAAAGCCCAAAGGACAGGAATTATGTCTTTTGTGTTTTAGTATCCTGCAAAGCCTTGAAGGGAGTGCCTGATCAAGCAAGTTCTTATATTTAGTGAATAAATGAATGACTGAGTGAATGAAGAACGAATCACCCTTTTTTCTTGGCAACTAAATATAAGAAAGATTTAGACATAACTGCTTTTCCTCAGAGAACAGTTCCTGATCTGAAATAATAATCTTCGTAAGGAAGATTGAAGCTAGGTTGTGGAGAAATATGATGTAGCTTTAATCATTAAGAGGTAAGAAATTATATCACACCAATGGGCCACCTTCATGGCTTCCAATGTGCGCTATATTCTGCTGGTTCTTGGGGTCCAATCCAAAGCTACTCTTACAAATTTGGCTGGCTAGGCTTTCAAATAACTGAGAAACAGATTGTAAATAAGATAAGCTTTTTGGTAGTGAAATAGTAAAAAATGGTTGCTGTTCTTCAAAATAGTAATTTCTTTTCTCATCTCTCAGAGTATTTTGGAAACATAGCATCCTCAGTGTTACAGCAGAAGAATCCAAGGTACAGAGATTAACACACATAAGTCTATGGAGTGAGTGAGTGAGTGAGTGAGTGAGTGAGTGAGTGGTAGAGAAGCAACATGAAAGCAAGAATTTGGCATTAAACCTGCATTATGATGACTTGACTAAGCCAGTCTTTCAGCTGCCTCCTCTGTAGGGCAAGAATATTTATCCATTTTCTTTAAGCTTTGTAAGGATAATCTAAGAAGGAGGCTTTAGACCTCTCCCCAAATTCAAAATCTGTGTAAAAGCTTATGACTTTGAAACTTGTCTTTGAGATTTTGAGATGTAGCTCTCATATATGTGAGATCTGATTTATCCAAGAGGTATTTTAATCTAAGCTAAAATATTTTGAGTCAAAATAATAACCTCTTAATTTTGTAAAAGCTCCCTATACTTTTTAAAACTCCATTTAGTGAATTGCATATTTATGGATTCTTTAAAAAAAAAAAAAAACGTTACTGAGTTGGAGTGAAGAAAGTGAGGGCAAGAATTAAGCCAGCCTGGGTATGTTCTCTCAAAACAACTGTTAGTGGAGATGGAAGAAGAATCCACGTAGTCCAAGGCTGAAGACTGAAATGTATTGCAGTTTGAAATTTATTGCAGTTTCAAATAACAGTGTTATCAACTCTATTTATTCATCAAATACATTTATTTATCATTTCTTTATTTCTCAATTCATTGTTATTTGGTTTTATCTTTATTAAATCCTTCTTACTACTCTTCTTAAATTCCATTGGTATCTTTCTAACTCATTTTCAGACTTGGTTACTTTTTTCTTGATTTGTAATGAAAGGATTAACCAATAAGCTGTCTTTGAGTGTAGTTTTGGCTTTGAAGCATGAGTAAATAATTACAGTCAGGCATGAATAAATGATGACATATTTCAGCTGCCTCCTCTGTAGGGCAATATGATGTAATATTATGCAATACTTAATATACTTTTAAATGATTTTTAATCACAAGCAAAAAAAAACCACACTTCCAAATTAGTTGTTAGCAAAAACAAAAAGGTTTTAAACCATGTTATACCATGTTGTTCTAACTTCTAAATGTATTTTTTATGTTTAAAATATGCTTGAAGGATACTCATCAGTGTTTATCTCTAAATTATGGCATTATAACCTAATTTCGTTTTCTTCCTTGTTCCTTTATATTTTCAATTTTTAAAAACATAATTTGCTGTTATAATTAAGAAAATTATATTTTTTAAAGTTTAAGGAATAATAAAAGTTTATATTTAATTTAATATTCTATCATTTTTCTAAAAGATTAAAGTGACTTTTTTTAGCATGCATAGAAAACATGTGTGATTTGACGTTGTTCAAAAACCACTACTAAATGTGCATTGTATACTCTGCAAAAATATAAATTCACACACAAAATTATAAAGAAAAAAGAAAGAATGTAAATAGAAAAAAATGTAAAGACTGTGTTCTTTATTCAAGAAGTCTAGATTAATTTTATTTTCTTCAGTACGTCTTCAACTTTCTGCAATAAGATACAATAAATTTTATAGGAAGTGAACAAGAAATAGATATTTCTAATTACATAGATTTAGGCCCCAAGGATTGTACATGCCCACCTCAGCTCTAGGCTGGTCAAACAGAATTCCGGCTGCTTTTATTGTCTTTTCCTGCCTGTCTCCAATTCAATTTTGTATATTGCTGATAGGTTCTTAAGTCACTTTCAAATCACAGGGCTCCCAGAATCAGAACCCTTCAAAGATTTTTCGCTGCCTATGAAATAGAGTTTGAAATGTTTGACATGAGTAACCAGGCTCACTATTTGTATCCCTGAATATGTGCCTATGCTTCATCTCTGAACAAAGTCGACATTCAGGTCACACAACATCAAATTCAACTTGCCACTTGCAAGGACTTGAGTCCTACCATTTTTCCTTTTGTAATGAAACATATTCCCACTTGTCATATATCAAAATGTAATCAAAATGTCCCAGATGCCTCCTTATTGCCTCAGCTGGAATAACAACTTGCCATATCTTTCAATGGTCCTTATATCATGCTGCCTTCAATTATAATTATTCACATTATTGTTACATAGTGAGTATCAACATAAATTATTTTTAGAAGAATTCTGCTCATATATTTTGTATTTTCCCACTAGTTCTCTTCAAAGTACTGTGTCTTATCCAGCTCTATGGACTCACTATCCTATCACATGGTGACAGCTTGTATAAACATAGGTGTTTAGCAAGAGAGGGTTGAAAGGAATTATTCAATAAGCCTTTCCTTTTTTATGTCATGATGCTATGATATCCCAGAAATCTAATTGTTGATTTTGTTTTTTGATTGCCTTTTCTTTTTCTATTTTAATTTAATTCTTTTTAAAATTTTTCCATAGGTTTTTGGAAAACATTTGGTGTTTGATTACATGAGTAAGTTCTTAAGCGATGATTTGTGAGATTTTGGTGCACCCATCACCCGAGCAGTGTGCACTGCACCCAATTTGTATTCTTTTATCCCTCAACCCCTCCCACCCCACCCACCCCAGGCCCCAAAGTCGATTGTATCATTTTTATACCTTTGCATCCTCATAGCTTAGCTCCCACTTATAAGTGAGAACATACGATGTTTGGTTTTCCTTCTTGAGTTAATTCACCAGAATAATGGTCTCCAATTCCATCCAGGTTGCTATGAATGCCATTATTTCCTTCCTTTTTATGGCTGAATATTATTCCATGTATGTTTGTTTTCAGATGGGCACACAGTTAGAAACTTGAATATTCAGAAACCAGAAGTGTAGAATATTATTTTCTCTTCTTGAGAACTGAGGGATTAATTCTATTCCCTGAACCCAAACCTGATGGGAAGGATCTCTAATTCAGAAGTATGTGTGACAACGGAGGTGAGAGTTGGCTGTGTGTGTTTGGGATACAGAGTTATCTGCCCAGTAAGGCAACCTGAGCAAGTAGGTATCAGGGGGACAGAGGACAAGGCCAGGTGATTAAAGACCAGAGAGAAATGAGTAGCAAGATAATCTGGTAAGTCAGAAGTCCCTTTCTCAGCAAACATCCAAGAGAAGTCCACTGCCCAGGGCTTCCTCTTAGGTGTTCCCATGATGCGGTGTATAGGAGAGCTGGTAGCACTTGTATACCATGACAACCTTGTCCTTTCACATATATTTTCCCTGTTCTTGCCTACTAATACTGGGGGATGTGTTCGCTCTGTGTAAAGATTAATGAAACCGTGTTTAATACTTCAAAGACTTCATGGTTGAATTAAAGCTGATATGTCCTTGGGATTCAAGAACGTCCTTGAAAATCTTAAAAATTTGGGGGTGGGCACAAGAAATAAATGACAAAGGCATTTCATACAGCACATCACAAACTAAAATGGAAGGGAATGGCTGAATAACACACTGTTTAATCATGTCATCTTGACCAGTCCAGCAGGCAGCATCTGGTTCTGCAAGCAGAAACTGAAGGCACAGATTTCTCTAAAATGCTCAACGACACCATGGCACTTCCTTGGAGTCCACGTTAAAGATACAGTAAAAGATGGACTTCTTATCTCTCCATAGAAGCCAGCATGAATTCAGTACAAGAAACTCTTTAGATTCTGAAACTCTTTGGATCCCTGGAGGCTTGGAGTGTAGCCAGTAGGTCTCCAGAGACTGCTGAAACAAATATTTTAGCAGCTTCACAAGAAGTAACATCCCAAAACCTGCTGGAGCAGAAAAGAAAAGCAGTGACAGGTATGACGTGATGAAGGCAACCCAAGTTCATGAACACGAATGAGAGATATCTCTGAGAGTTTTCTTTAAATAATAGAAAGGAATTTTGCAAAAGTCGAAGTTGTGTATATTAATCTATAGCAAGAGTGAAGGATTGACAGGTGGTGTTATTAGGCGACTATTGAGAGTTAAGTATTTGAAGCCTGAGAGCTTGCCTTTGAAGACCACTTTCTAGCTGTGTGACAGTGGGAAAAGTATTTATCCCCATTAGGCTTTTATTATCTCCCCTATGAAATAGAAAAAAACAATGCTTGTGTGCCTCTGTATTCACCAATTTTCTTTGACCCATAAGGAGGGACAACTTCACTTCCTTATGTCACACCCCTCTGTCCATCCGACCTCAATGGATACTTTCACATAGGAGGAATGTTAATCTCTTAGCCAGAACCTGAGTTCACTGGGTACAATGGCAATATCTTAAAGTCACATTTCAAGACCCTTTCCCCCATTCTTGGTTCCCCTTTGGGAAGTAGACAACACTGTGCTCCATTCAAGCCTCTAGTCAAGCTGAAATCTGGTGAGTAGCACCAGGTCTGCTTCTCCTACAATGCCTTCACTGTCCTAAACTTCAGGATTCTTCTCCAGTCTTATTTCATAAAAGACATTAATAACATCAGCACTTAGTTACCCATATGGCTGCTGATTCTTTGGTGAATATGCTCTTTGGCTGGGAACTCCGGAGAAGAGGAGCAATAAATGGTAGGATTTGTATGTCAAGCCAGCCGCACCCTGAACCACACCCTAATGCATCATTGTGCCTTTTCATAAAGTGCTGTGAGGCTTAAAGAAGAGGATCCATGTAAAGTGCTAAGCACCATCCCTGGCATATAGTACTCACTCAATAAAGGTTAATTATTTGAGTAACACACACGGATGACAAATATTTGCCATTGGCTATCTGTACATAATCAGATAGTCCCCAAATTTTGAAAAAAGTGTTCTAAAGTTAAACATTTGAATATTTGATTTACTGAAACTGGAAGAAAATGGGTATGTTCTAAGCTTACTGTAATTTTTTTTTTCCTGTGGTTAAATAAGAAAATGAGAAATTTTTTCAGGCATTCCACTCTCACTTCTGGAAGAGTTCACTCTTTGGAACGTTCTGGTTATCTTTGACCTTTGGGAGCCAAAACTGGTGAAGAAATGTCAGTGCAAAGTCCCAAGACCTGCCTTGACAGGCTTTGCTTAATGAATCATGGAAGTGGGGAGTGAAGTTTGCTTTCCTAAGATTTTCCCTTTCTATATTAAAAGTTTCTTTTAGGTCTCCATTTGCAGTACTGATGATGAGAATTGGGAGTATGGGGCTAATACCCAGCGAAAAGATCTGATAGGTGTGGCTCTGAAGAGTAGGCAGGGAGCTGCAAAGAGACACAGGCTGCCATAACCCTCTTCTGATGTGATTTGCAGGTGGGCTCCTGGAAGCCTTGTTCTCAAATATCAAACATTCGGTTTTCCCATTCTGGCTTTCTAATTTCCTTTTGCTATCTTCATGTATTTGGTAGATGTTTTTGAACCTTGTGTTCAATGTTTGGGAATGGCAGAAGGGCCATGTCCATGATTAGGGAATCACTAAGGGAAGAGAACGGGTAGCTGATCAAAGTGCCCATGAAACCACGGAAGACAGACCAAAAAGCAGACTTTACTCATAGCCTGGGTAATCAGAACCTGTAGATATTTCCAAGAAATTCTCAGAAATACAGGACTAGATCTCCTGCAGCAATGTAGTTTGGACATGCTTTATTATGTTTACATGTTACAGAACAGAGTGATGTGGAAGGATGGAGAACTTGAGTCACCCTGCTCCTGCATCTTATTTTTTCTGATCTCAAATATGTCCTCTTCACTCTGTAAGATCAGAGTTCTCCTCGGTAAAATGAGAATGAAAGTGCATTATCTTTAGATACCTTTTAAATCTCAATACATTATTGCTTATTCAATCAACTATTCAATTAAATCAAACATTTCTGTTTACCATGTTCAGGTACCTGAAAATATAAGAATGAGTAAGACATGGTCCTTGAACTCAGTGGCCTTACATTTAAGGGAGACAGAAAAATGCATGAATAGATTATTTACATACAATGTAAATGTATACACAGGGTGCTATGGAAACAAAAAAGCAGAGAAGGAATTTTGGATTGAGGATGCTAGACATAGCTACCCAGAGATGACATCGTAACTGATTCTCAAAGCTATGTCAAATTGTTCATTCTCTCTCTTCAATTTCATAGAATAGAGTGAGTACAGAAAAGAGTTCTTGCTAATAGCTTTTTTGGCACAGATACAACTTAGGGAAGGAGAGACTGCTAAGTAATAGTAGCCACAGAAATCACCTGTGAAGTAGAGAGCCAGCATAGTGAAAGGCAACGTGCTCATTTCCAGTAAGCTTGAGTTATCATTTTGACAGCCACTTACTTTGTCATGTAGCCTTGGACAATGCAGACCAATGTGAACGTCATTTCCCTCATCAGTAAAAAGAAAACAATGTCATGTCTTGCCTCCCCAAGAGGGTCATGATGAGGAGCAAATGAAGTGCTGAATATGGAGATGTTTTATAAGCTATAAAGAGCTTTCTCATTGGTGGGGAATATACTCTGAAGCTTCTGGCCCTCCTTTAAGGTACAGGAAAATGGCAGGGAAGAACTCTTGCAGAGAAGCAGACAGTGCTTCCCTAAATTGAGCATTTCTATCAATCTCCAGAACAAGTGCGGATTGTAGTCCTAAGATATGAGGAGCAAATTAAGTGCTGAATATGGAGATGCTTTATAAGATACAAAGAGCTGTCTCGTTGGTTGGGAATATTCTCTGAAGCATCTGGCCCTCCTTTCAAGGTACAGAAAAATAGCTGGTGCAGGAAGGACCCTTGCAGAGAAGCAGGCAGTGCTTCCCTAAATTAAGCATTCCTTTCAATCTCCAGAGCAAGTGGGAGTTTGCAGTCCTAAGCCAAGGATCCTGGAGATTTCCCCCCAAGCAGTTCCATAGACTTATGTGCCCATCAGTGTGTATGTGGAAAACAGGATCAACAGTGGGTGAAAGACAAGAAGAAAGGACAGTGTCAGCAAAGGTCTGAGTGTCACGCATCAGTCACAATGACAGCTGCCAGGGCTCAGAGGGCTGCAGAGCATAAGGGCGACCGCTGGATTGATTTCGGACACATTCCTGAGGCTTTGCATCACATACCCAGGTTGGTGGTCCTTGCTCATCTAAGCTCATTACCCTACTCAGCCTCCCTGAATGTGTGCTTTCCAGGCTGCTGTATCTGCTTTCCTCCCAGAAAGGATTACTTATTCGTGCTCTCACAGCCATGCCATCAACACCAGGGAGAGCTTCTGCTACCCTGCTGGGCCAGAGGCTCTCCAGACCCACAGGTTATGAAACAGGAACTCCACAGGCAGATTCCCTGGAAAGCCGACAGGGCTTGTGCAGCGTGTCCCTCAAACCCCCAGTGTACCTAACACTTTTCATCATGTTTGTACATAAAGAATCAGAAAGACATGTGCAAGAGAGTGCTGGACCTTGAGTCATTCACCCTGAATCACCCGAAGGGAAGAGATATTAATGTATTTGATAACTACTCGTTGTTGGATGGAGTGCTAGGGCATACTCCAAGATTTTTAAAATTTACCCTTTGTGCCATGCTTTGAGGTAGATATTTTAACACTATATTTCGATGGTGGGACAGAGGCACAGAGAGGCTAGGTAACTTGCCTAGAGTCACTTAGCGATCAAGAGTTTAAACTAGAAATCTAGCCTGAATCAGTGCCACTACAAACCCCAAGCTCCTGGGCTCACCCTCACCTAGAAAATGACAGTGGTGGTCATGTCTGGGATCCCTTCTGTCTCCAAAGTTCTACCAGCTTTTTAGCTATATGTTCAAGGAGAAAATGATTTCATTTCTTGAAGTGTAAAGATCATTTACATAGTATTACCTGGTGTGCTCTCTTTTTTTTTGGTATGCACTGGTGTCTTAAACTACTAGTTAGATTGAATTGAACTGAATTTTCAAAGCTTCATATTTTTAGTCTCTAAAAGGATGATAATGTCCCCTGCATCACCAGTCTCAAAAGGTTGTTATGAGGCTTAAATGAAATCCAGTGTTTGGAAACATGTTTTTGCTATTTACTATTGTAGTACAATATGCATGCATGCTGATAGTTATCACAAATAACTCTACTCAATGATTATAACAAAACGAACATCCAGCATCAGGATCAAGAAACAGAGTAATACCAGAATTCCCAGAGTATTGCCAGATTCAGTTTCCTGAAGCCTCCTTGGGCCCCGCCAGTCAGTAGCCCCATATTCCAAGGATAACCACTATCTTGACATCAACAGCATAGGTAAATATTGCCTATTTTGTTCATAATTGAATTGAATAATACATATGCCCTTTTGTGTAGCTTCTTCTGCTCCACAGCTTGTGAGATTTGTCCACATTTTTAAGTGTAATTGTAGATCATTCTTTCTCATCAATGCATAATATTTCACTGTGGGACTATAGCACAATTTATTTATACAGTCTATAGATGATAGACAATTTTAGTTTTTAAGTTTTTTACTATTACCAGGACTCCAGCTATAAACATCCTATGGATGCATTTTCCTTGAATATATTCCTAGAAGTATGCATATGTTTGACTTTAACAGATGTTTTGCCAAACAGATTTCCAAAGTAGTTTTATCAGTTTAGACTCTATGAAAATTAAGAACATTTCTTCACCGAAAGCAGCCACCAGGAGAATGAGGTGGCAACTCACAAGTGGGAGAAGATATTACAAGTAAATGATTTGAAAAAGGAATTGTGTCCAAAATATGTAAAGAACTCTTGCAGCTAAATAAGAAAAATGGGCAAAATATTAGAATAGATACTTCAAGAAGACAGTATCTACAAGTCTAATAAATGTGTGAATAGACAGTCAATGGAATTAGTCATTAATTTGATCCCACCTGTCAACCTTTGCTTTTGTTGTGATTGCTTTTGGTGTCTTATGAACACAAAAAGGGAAACAATAGACATTGAGGTCTACTGGAGGGCAGAGGGTGGGAGGAGGTAGAGGATCAGAAAAGATAACTATTGGGTATTTGGCTTTTTTTTTTTTTTGAGACAGAGTTTTACTCATTACCCAGGCTGGAGTGCAATGGCGCAATCTCAGCTCACCGCAACCTCTGCCTCCTGGGTTCAAGCAATTCTCCAGCCTCAGCCTCCAGAGTAGCTGGGACTACAAGTGGGCACCACCATGCCCAGCTAATTTTTGTATTTTTAGTAGAGA
Organism: Callithrix jacchus; assembly: GCF_049354715.1. Taxonomy (NCBI): domain Eukaryota; kingdom Metazoa; phylum Chordata; class Mammalia; order Primates; family Cebidae; genus Callithrix; species Callithrix jacchus. The sequence continues at coordinate 18,429,048 of NC_133516.1, read as the reverse complement.
CGGTGTTTCACCTTGTTGACCAGGATGGTCTCGATCTCTTGACCTCATGATCCACCCGCCTCAGTCTCCCAAAGTGCTGGGATTATAGGCGTGAGACACTGCGCCCGGCAGGGTATTTGGCTTAATACATATGTAATTAAATAATATGTACAACAACCCCATGATGCAGGTTTACCTATATTTAAAAAACCTACACGTGTACACCCAAACCCAAAATAAAATTAAAAAAAAAAAGAAATTAAGTACTGCATGTAACAGAACTGTAACCATATGTGAGGCTACGATTGTAATAGGGCAGAGAAAAGGAAACCATACAGACTTTGGGCGTACTAGTTTCCTATGAGAGATCAGCTAAGCAGGATAGAGTAAATAAGCAAGTTTGAGCCATTTTCAAATTTCAATTTCCCAACAAAATAGTCTGAGATAGAATTTTTTTAAGTGGAGATTGTTTTTTCAACGAGATGAAGATGTATAACAGAAAGTTAACTGGGAAGTTTTCTTGGCAACAGCCCCTGTTGGGGAGCAAAGAAAACCTGACTGAGCAGAAGAGGGATGAATTGCAATGTAGCCATAACAAAGGCTTCAGTCAATCTTACAGAAGGCTTTGAACTTGTTGATACTTACAGAGGTGTCCTAAATTAGTGTGAGGGGACCAAACGTTTATACCTCTGCTTTGAAGTCATTTGGTGAGGTCTCTTTGTAAGAAAGAGGAGGAAGGGTGTCAAGGCAGCTCTCTTTAGCCCCCAGGCAGTCCCAGGAGAGGAACTGAGCTAAGAGCAGCACTCTTAGTACCCAGGGGAATGAGTACTTACTTTATAAAATACTACCACGATGTTTTACAAAAATGGCTGTCCCATTGTGCATTCTCATCAGCAAAACATAAAACAATTCCACTTATTTCAAATCCTCACCAACGCTTTGCATTGTCAGTCTTTTTAACTGAAATTTCTGCCTTTCATATAACTTGGTAAATGTATTGACCTAAAGTTTTTCATTATATTCTTCTCTTATAGTTTTATTGTCCTTAGTATTGTCTGTATTCTGTCTTGATATTTATAATCTGTGACTTTTCCTTCTGTTAATCAGTAGTGCTACAGGGCGATCAATTTTATTAATTCTTTTGAAGAGCTCATGTTTTCGTTGGCTTTTTCCTGTTGTTTGTTTTCTATGTCACTACTTTTCCATTTTTATTATTTTCTTCTAACTAATTACGGTTTTATTGTGATTATATTTTCTTTATATATATTTTTTTCATTGCATTTTAGGTTTGGGGTACATGTGAAGAACATGCAAGATTGTTGCATAGGTACATACATGGCAATGTGATTTGCTGCCTTCCTCCCCATCACCTACATCTGGCATTTCTCCCCCTGTTATCCCTCCCCAACTCCCCAGCCCCCACTGTGCCTTTTCAATTTCTTGTGCAAACTTAGATATTGTCTTTAGAGTTTGCTTCCTTTATAACTTAACTGCTTTAAGCTGGAAAATTTTCTCTAAGTGCCATTTTAGTTAAATACCACATATATTGTTATTTCTGTGTTTTCATTTCCATACAGTTTAAACTACTTTCTAAAATTCTATTGATTTTCTTTTGATAAATGATTTATTTGTAGATGTTATTTAGTTTCCAAACACTTGAAGATATTCAAGGTAACTTTTTTGATTATTAATTTCTAATTTAGTTCTATTGTAGCCAGAACAAAATCCTTTATATAGTTTTAATCCTTTTACATTTATTGAGATTTAGTTTGTGGTCCAACAGAACATGATGAATGTTCCATGCAAGTTAGGGAGAAAGTTTGTTATATTGTTGGGAAAAGTGTTTAATGATATGAATTAGGTCAAGTAGATTTACAGTATTGTTGTTCAATATGATATACTTATTTATTTATTATTAGTCATTGATATAAAAAGTTGAAATTATCTGATGTCATCATGGACTTGTGTGAGAAAATGAACTTTATGCTAACTACTAGTAGTACTTACTCTTTGTATTAGTTCTATTTGCTTTTGTTTCTTGTGTTTAAGCTCTGTTTCTCTGTTTGGGTGACTAGATATTTAGATTTTTATACCTTCTTGATGCATTGCATTTTCATCTCCATGAAATATACCACTTTATCTCAGTGAATATTCTTTTAACTTGAATGTATTCAATATTAACATAGTCACATCAAATTTTTATGATTTTTTGTTGCATTTCTTGTTTTCATCCTTTTACTTTTGTAAATAATTTTTTGACATTACAAAAGTAGCTAAAAAATGTTGCTACACACCCTTCACCTACTTCCCCCTAACATTCACTTCTTACCTAACTATGTCTCATTTGTCAAAATGTAAAATCTGCCATTGTTACATTACTATTAACTAAACTCCAGATTTTATTCAGATCTTATCAATCTTTTTCAGAATTCAACCCAGGACATTAACTTGCATTTATTGATCATGTCTCTTTGGTCCCTTGTGGTAACTGAAAATGTCTCACACTACTTTGCTTTTCTTGATGTTGACAGTTTTAAGAGTATTGGTTTAATATTTCTCAGAATGTCTGTCTTCTTGGTTGCGTGGTTTCCAATAGCAAGTCTGCTAAAATTATTATTCTTGTTTCTCTATGGAGGAAGATTTTTCATTCCAGCTTCTTTCAAGATTTTCCCTGTTTTTGGTCTGTGATGTTTACATATATTTTTAGTGTGTATTTTTGTTTGTTTATTTGTCCTGTTTGGTTTTCTCTGAAATTCCTGTGCTTTGGTGGACCTGCGATTAATTTAGGAAAGTTCTCAGCCATTATCGCTTCAAATATTTGGTTTTCTCTTTTCCTCTGGGTATTCCAGAGAATGTCTAATAATTCTTAGATGTTCATTTGTTCTTTCTCTTCTTTGCTTTGCTTTCTTGCTTTCTTTCTCTTTTGCCCCTTTAAATTTCAGTTTGGAAAGTTTCTACTTGCCTGTTTGAAACTCACTGATTCTTGTGCAATGTCAGGTTTTTCTGATGAGCCATCAAAGGCAACCTTTATTTCTGCTATGGTGTTTTTTATTTCCAGAAATTCCTTTTGATTCTTAGTGTTTTTATTTCTCTGCTTATGTTATCCATCTATGCTTGCACATTATCTTTTTCCTCAAAGTTCCTTAATGTCTCTTATGTACAAATTTTGATATATGTGTTATACTGGGGATAATTTGTCTCTTCAGACTGTATTTTTTTTCCTTGCCTTTTTCATGCTCTGAAAGCTGAAAATATTTTATTGACTGATGGTGTTTGAGATAGGTAGACTGTCAGTGTAAGGATTTGTGTCAAGCAGGCTAGAAGCTGGAATGTGTTTAATATTTGCTGTTCTGTGCCAGAAGATTCCAGTTTCTATACTGTCCTTGTTTTTGTTTCCCCTCCTGACTGTGAGCTTCCAACTAATCCTCTTCAGAGACTGTCTGTGTCTTGCAGCTTTTTCAGTTGTAAACCACTGTTACAGTGGAGCCCTGTTGATATGGAGTTAAGGTGTATGGGAGGGGGAGTATTCTGCAATCCTCTGATTAAATCTTAGTCTTTTAGCCAGCCAGTGTCTCAGGACTGTAACCTGCATAAATGTTAATCCAGGAGTATAGCGTTTTTTCACTTTACTTCATGCTCTTTTCTGTGGCAGCAACATTTCCAACCTATTCTCTCAAAGCCCTAACTCTTGTTGTATACACTTTATTGTTTTGTACTCTTAGGTAAGATAAGAAAGCTGGAAGACACTGGAGTAGAAGGAATTTCTTTACCAGGGCTGGGATAAGACTCCAGAAACATCCTTTTTTTTCTGAATAGTGCATTCGTTATTAAGGTTCTGAATGTATTTCTCAATGATTATTGTTATGAATTGAATTCTATCCCCCTTAAAAAGATACATTGAGTTCCTAATTGCAAGTACCTATTTGGAAATAGGTTCCTTGCAGATTTAATCAAGTTAAGATGAGGTCATTAAGGTGGGTGTTAGACCACTCTGACTGGTGTTTTCGTAAGAAGTAAATTTGGACACAAACACCACAGACAGAAGGCCATGTGATGTAGAGGCCCAAATTGGAATGATACAGCCATGAGCTAAGGAACATCAAAGACTGATGGCCACCACCAGATGACAGGAAGAATCAAGGAAAGATTCTCCCTATGGGTTTCAGAGGACAAACAGTCTTGCAGACATCTTGATTTCAGACTTCTAGATTTCAGAAATATGAGAAAATACATTTCTCTTGCTTTGAGCCACACACTTTGTGGTACTTTTTAATGATATCCTAAGAAACTAACACAATTAGCACACCCTAATAAACTGATAGAATTACTACCCCTGACAGACTTATTTTTGTACCTTTACTGTAAGAATCTTTTTGTGTTCCTGGACATAGAGCCCACAAAAGTTTTTGGGACCCCATAAGACCAAAAGACTCCAGAGTTTCTGACTTTTATGCTAGTCCACAATTAGCCTCCAACTGTTGATTGAAATTGCTATTTAAGTGTTTCTAAAGGTTTTTTACTCCAGGGACTTCCGTTCCAGATAAGCAAATCTCAGCTATGTCTTCCTGTATGTACCTATCTATCTTCCCACATATCAGGGTGATGGTTTGTCTATAACCTCAGTTCTCTGAAGGGTCCAAGAAAAGTCACTGATTTTCCATTTAGGTAGTTTTTTTCTTTTTTTAATGATAGAATGGTGGCTTCCAAGCTCTTTGCATGCTGGAACTAAAACAGGAAGTGGAGAAAGTTGTTTAGAAATCAAGATCTGAGTGCTAGATGTGCTGATTGAACCCTTTAAAACATTAAAGAGTTTTAAAGCTTGGTTTGGCATGCAGTTAAGTTACTTACCAATCAGATTGATCTTTTCAAGAATTGTTTTAAAACTTTGTTAGGATAATTCTAAGGTAACTTTCTTTCTATTACTACTTTAGCCTTATTACTAAGGCATGACTTTCTTGCAGTCTCTAATGAATGGCCAATGTGTTCAATAAATCTCGACTTTGACCAGGTGAAAGTTGAACATATCCTTGACCTCTGTGAGTCTCTGCAGTAATTTTTTTTCAAGCTTCATGGAGTTTGACCTACAAATGTAAAGCACAGACTTCAGAGAATCCTCCTGAATGTTTCCGGAAGGACTTTTTGCCTAGTTCTAGCTCCTCAAGTGATCTGCTCCACAAATTGTAGATACCTCAATTTTCCAGAATTCCAATTTCTGTCTCCTCAACTAAGCAAAACTATTCTCTAATTGGATCTTTTTTCCCTAAACCATGGTCCAGAAAGTGCCTGTAGGCAGAAATGTGGGGCATATTGCAGGTTCACCAAATTGTTTTTTTTTGGGGGGGTCACACTCCTGTGCTGTCTGAGGTTTAATGCCTAAAAATTGTTTCTTCATGTATTTTCTCTAGTTTTATAGTCGTTTATGGTAGAAGAGCAAATATCAAAATAGTTACTTCTTTATACCTGGAAGAAAAATTCTCCAAAACAGAATTTTGAAGTAAATGTTTCCCTTGAAAATAAATCTAAACTTTCTCAAAGTTCATTTAACTCTCACAAACACCAGGCTCAGGAGACTTTATTTTCTAGTACTGAGAAAGTTATCTATTTGCCTACGGGATGAGGCTCAGTGCTCTACTTAGAAGAAAGATAGTAGATGAAAGAAAAAATCTTTTAACCAAAGGTACTTTGAGAAAGACAAGTGAGATAGAAGAAAAGGTGCAAGGTCAGGTATCAGTGTTCTTATTTTTCCACTTAACTTTTGGAATCTGAAACTTGATGGCAATTACTAGAGGTTTTAGAAACAACCCACTAGTACGGGGATCCTAAGAACAGAAGAGCTTCTGGGATATAACTTGTAAAGAGCATGGAGGAGATAAAAGCCCCTAAAACAGCTGAAGCTTCCCGCTAAGCACCACCTTTCGTATTGTACTTATTGGCATGAAAGCAATGACAAAGAGATGGTGCCCAACAGTGTAAAGACAAAGCATCCTAAGCAACACTCCTTCTTCTTTAACTTCTATGGGAAGAATCTACCTACTTTGGGAATGGAGTCTAGAGGTTATCAGGAAGAAATTAAATGGGAAGAGGCGATCTTCAAAGACCCACATATTTCCTCATTAAAAAACACAGACATGTCCAGTCACACTTTGATTATCACCAGTGCAAAGAGAAGAACAGACCATTTTGCTTCACTGATTACATCGGCATGAATATACAGAATATTCCACTGAGTCCTGCCATTCTTATAGTCACGATATTACTTAAGCTAGTTTTTTTTTCCTTCCCATACATCCAAATGTCATTTTGGAGAGAAGCCGGACTGGGGGTGTTTGGTCAGAAATCTGAAAAACTGAGCATAAACCTTAGTCCTTCAAGAAGAGACTTAAAGAAGTTATCTACAGAGAATTCTTAAATTATTAAATCTGTTTAAGTGTATATGATATATAACGGAAATAACATTTTATTTTTAAAAGTGGCTAAATATAACTATAGTAAATGTAATTCAATGCATGATATGACAATGTGATGAGTTCTGATAACAGTGGAAAGCAGATGCTATGAAAACACAGAAAAAATATAAATTCATTACATCCTGTATACGCAGAAAAATCTCCGCGAAGTTGATAGTGCCTAAAATGGAATTTGAAGAATTGAAAGTAATTTCAGCTGAAGAAAAAGAGAGTGAAGGCCAGATGCAGTGGCTCAGGCCTGTAATCCCAACACTTTGAGAGGCTGAGGCAGGTGGATCACCTGAGGTCACGAGTTAAGAGTCCAGCCTGGCCAACATGGTGAAACCCTATCTCTATTAAAAACACAAAAAATTAGCCAGGTGTAGTGGCAGGCTCCTGTAGTCCCAACTACTTGGGAGGCTGAGGCAGGAGGATCACTTGAACCCGGGAGGTGGAGGTTGCAGTGAGCTGGGATTGTGCCTTTCCTCTCCAGCCTGGGCAACAAGACCAAAACTCTGTCTCACGAAAAAAAGAGAGTGAAGCATTTCAGGTAAATAAAAGAGCCATGGACAAAGTCAAGATATGTGGAAGTATTTCCCTCTCTGCAGCAGGGCCAAGTTCATGGGATGGGGCTGGATAAGGACTCTTCTGGTCACTGACTTATCTGGCAGCAGTTAAGTGGTGCTGAGGACAAAGTACCTCACTAGACAGCAGGCTGGACCCAGCTCCCCAACCTGCCACTTCCTACGTAACTATAATAAAAGTAGTTCAACTCATGATATGACAATGTGATGAGTTATGATAACAGTGACTCCTGGTTATGACTCCGATTCTGGCAAGTGGTTCAGGAATTGTATAGTGTTTCCAGAGGGGCAGATGGACAAAGAACCCCCTCTTTCCCTGAGAAAGACACCTGCATCCCAGGTCATGCTATTCAGATACCAGGGTCTGGGGCATCTGTGGGCTCCAGGTTTTTGCATGTTTGTTTGTTTTTGTTTCGTTTTGTTTTGAGGCAAAGTCCCACTGTGTCACCCAGGTTGGAGTGCAGTGACACAATCACAGCTCACTACAGCCACAACCTTCCCAGGCTCAGGTGATCCTCCCACCTCAGCCTCTCAAGTGGCTGGGACTACAGGTGTGTGCCAGCATACCTGGCTAATTTTTGTATTTTTTGTAGAGATGGGGTTTCACCATGTTGGCCAGATTGATCTTAAACTTCTGGACGCAAGTGATCTGCCCATTCCAGTATGTTTAAAGGTTAGGATTCAGGAAAATGAACCTATTAAAATTGTTTAGAAATAAATGGAATAATCTTAAATGACATGCTGAGAATGTGAACTTTGTTATTTTAGTAATTTTTAAAATTATTATTCTTTAAGTGCTGTTTGTATGCCAAATATTAGTTGTCTATTGCTACATAACAAAGTAAATTTTAAATTTAGTGATTTAAAATAATAAACATTCCTTATCTCCTATGTTATCTCATCGTTTCTGTAGGTCATGAATCTGGTCATGGCTTATCCGGGGTTTCACAAAGCCAGATTCAAGATGTTGGCAGGGTGGTATTCTCTAGTAAAGGCATGCCTAGGAAAGGATTCACTTCCAAGCTCACTCAGGTAGTGGGCCAGATTTATTTCCTTGTGTTTATAGGGCTGAATATCCCATTTTTATTGTTGACTAGAGGATGCAGACTACCTATAGTTCTTAGAGATCCCCACAATTCCATCATAGCTGCTTATTTTATTAAACTTACAATAGCAGTCTGTTGTGCAAGTATACCAGAAACTTAGAGTTTTATTAAATGTAATTTAGCCATGTCATAGATCACCTTTTCTATATTCTGTTGGCTAGAATAAAGTCACTGATCCTGCCCAGATGCAAGGGGATGGGCTTACCTAAGGGGATGAACAATGAGATCAAGGATCATGGGGAGGAGGGATGCCTTAGAGATTGTTTGTTGCTCATTAATCCTTACCACAAATTCTATATAGCAAGCAAGAAGTGAGAAGTGTATTCATAATGTACCCAATCATGTGTCTCATAGATGAATATTATCAATCATATAAGATACATTATAGCTTTGCATTTAACTCAGTATTTTTGATAATATAATTTATGCTAAGTTATTTCTATTTTAGTGAGGTGGATGTGCTGTCTAGCTTTTCTACAGTGTGATACTCTGGAATAAAGCCCAGGCATTTTGTTCTACTTATGTCTCTATTCAGAATACCTCTATCAATTAAATATTATCATCCTCATTTTAATGCTGAGGAAATTGAGGTACAAAAAACTAATTTCCTCAAGGTCATTCAACTGGTAAATGATGAGGCTGGAAGCCAAATCTAAGTCTGTGTCCTCAACCACCATGCAGACTTTATGTCTAAATCTTACCTTTTTCAATAAGGGAAATTTATGCAATTATACTCTTTAGGATAATTATTTCTGGAATGGTGTGACAAGAGTATTGAAAATATGGAAGGAAAGGACTGCGAGGTTCATAAAGGAAGGAGCCATGAAGATTTGCTCACCACCAGCTCCCAGTGCAATTTGTGGTATATAACTTTTCAGTAAATAAATACTAAAGGAAGAAAGAAAAGAAGAAAAAAATAGAGGAGAGGAGTTATCTGTAGTAGTATGAGTTCTTTAGTAGGACCCATTATCAAAGCTCCTTTGACCAACATTGGGAAGCAGAGTTTATCAAAATTAAAATCTTAGCTTTGATTACTAAACAATATGCTTAGCTCCATACTTTATCCAGTCTAAGTATTTATCCTTGCCACAAACTTCAGTCTTACTGTACCTCTGATATATGCTCTCAGAGTAATGATCATAAAGGGGATTAAGCTGATATATTAGTGGAGGAAAGGAACAGTTAGTTGCATAGGTAACAAACAAATTAAATATCTTTAATAAGCACCAAAGCAAAATAAACACAAAGAAATCCACCAAAGGAAACATCAAAATTAAATTGCTAAAAACTGAGCATAAAAAGAAAAATTTAAAAGCAGTCAGAAGACGAGAGACTTTACATACAAAGGAACAAAGATAATAATTATCACAGACTGATCTTCAGAAATAATGGAAACCAGAGAACAATGAAATGATATCTAATTGCTGAGTGAGAGAAGGAAAGAAAAAAGTCAACCTAGAATTCTGTATCCACTGAAAATATATTTTAACTTTCTTATTATTAGAATACCTGTATCATTGGGACCAATAACATGTGCTCAGCCAAAAGACTGAACTTTTCAATTTCTGTAAGAGACAGAGTGGCAATGTGAATAGGATTTAGCCAATGAGATATAAGTAAAGTTGTGGAGAGGGAGTTCTTGAAAGTTTCTGTAAAGGAAGCAGGAGAGATAGCTGGGGAATATACACACCCCTCCTTTTTTTGCTTTTGTTTTTGTCAACCTGCAATGTAAATAAATAGAAGGTGGGAATGCTGATGACTAGCTTGGATCATGAGATAACCTAGAGGTTTTTTTCTTAGTTATTCACTAAATTCCACAGTATAATGGCCTTAAGTTTAGAAGTAATATTGATAGAGTCTGGATTTCCATGATAATGAGCACTGTACCACCTCTGACTTCAATTCCAAGTTTAATTCTAAACTTCTTTTTACATAAAAGAAAGAGTAAAATAAATTTTTATCTTGATTAAGCCAGTGTTATTTGTGGCTCATGTTATTTGTGGTTAAATTTGATTCTAACTGATTCAAGATAAGACTCAGAGATGGATCGTGTAATGTGTATAGGCTAAGGGTATCTATTTCAATATATACTTGCAAATTTTTAAAACATTGAATATTTTTAATATTTCTAAGCCAGTCAAGTATATATACATCAAAGCAGGCCTATAGCAAATGCAGGTGTTGGAAACCTCCCTTCTTTTTTTTCTGCTAGACACATGGCTAGACCATGTTGTTCAGCCTCCGTTGAAATTGATTTGACTGAGTGATTTAGTTCTGCCCAGTGGAAAATGGGCAAAAGCATGTGTACCACTTTCAGAACAGCTCATAACCTTCCAGCAGATATTCCTATGCTCCTATTACCCCCTGTCTAGCCAAAGGAGTGGGTTATGAGAATATAAAGCCTAGCAAAGACACAAGATAAAAAGAACCTAGGTTCCTGGGTAACTACAAAAAATGTCACCATCCTTGAATTCTGTATAGTGAACAAATAAGCTTCTATGCTGTTAATCCATTGAAATGTAGGGTTGTTATTAGAGTAACAACCTACCATGACTGATTCAGCTGAATTCAAAGAGTAGTGTTTAAAAAGTGAAAATACCATATAACCACCAAGGGCTGTACTAGACAGTCTGAGCCCTGAAGCCAATTACCTATATAACCTAGGGGAAATAACTTGATCTTTTCTATCTTTATTTTCATCATTGGCAAAAAGGGGGAAATGTCATCTGCTCTAGAGACTTACTTAAAAAACCCTCTTTTCAGTTTGAATGATTTGTTATGCTAGCTGTAAGCAACTACATTAGCTACTAATAGTATAAGAGGAAATGATGGTCTGAGCCAAGGGTAGCAACAACAGGACAGAGAAGAGGTGGTGTGCAGAAAAGCCACTGCAAAGGCAGGCTGGCCTATTTAAGCTTCTCTGAACTGACTTCTTCATGGAATTATTCTGTACATTTGTATTGAAAACAAAAAGTCTTCGGGCAGAGAGAGCTTTCATTTATCTGGCTGGCTGTTAAAGAAATTCAGGCTATAATTAAAAATGGCCACTTATAATGGGGCTATTTCTATACGTGCTGCAGGTTGCAAACACCAAGACATCTTTTGACATATGCATAATGCAAACTAAAATGGATGTGCATAGACACTGGTTTCCTGGTAAGTACGGCAAGCCAATTTTGTTTGTTAAATATTGGCAATAGCTAGGAAAATGAAAGAGTAGCCATGAAACCCAGAGTACTCGCTTTTGTCTTTGATTATATCGAGCTGCAAATCATGAATCATTTCTTTGAGAATGTAAATATTGGCTAAGAGAGACATTTTAAGTAAGATTTTGCTTAGAACAAAAGTTCCTGAGTAAGAAAGCAGATAGGAGAGTGCTTAATTTCTAAGTCTCAAAAATAGCAAAAGGGAGGCTCTTGACTTCAGAAGACAAAGACTGTTAGCACGAGTTTAACACAGGGACAGAGCTAACAAGCCCTAGGTCACGATGGCTCTGAACCCTTCCTTGATACTGATATCCTGTCCTGAATTTACACATTCTGGCTGTGATCAATCACAATACAAACTCAATATATCTCAAAGTGAACTCCTCGTGTTTTCTGTATTAGTCAGATTACACACAGCAAAAGAAACTCAACCCAGACTAGTTTAAGACAAAAATGGGAAATAATAGTCTTAAAAATGAAAAGTTCAAGTAAGACATTAGGAGCAGCTTGGCTTAGGGGAAAATATAATTAAACTTTTCTTTTCTTTTTTTTTTTTTTTTTTTTGATGTTCTGTGTTGCCTTCATTTTAGGCAGACTATACAATGATACATAGCAGCTCCCGGCCTACGTACTATTTCTCAGTAATGTGAACTACAAAGAAACACTTTTAAACATTCATTTAATATTATATACAGTGCAACAAATTTAAAAATAAATATCAGAAACATTAGACCCCCCCCATATGAACAAACTAAAAACCACATTTCAAGATAAGTTATGGATCAAATAGTAATTTTAAAATTACTTAAAGTGAAATGATAGATTCTGATTTGGTTAGATATTGAAACTTAAAACTCTTAAACAGATAGAAGAAGCCATATAAACTACAAAATCATAGTTATTATGATCTACCAGGAACAAAATAAACTAAAGTAAACAAATTCTTACTAGGACAAAAGAGAATTATTCCTATTCCCATGCCTCATAGAGCGCCAGAAAGTGAAGGATCCTGTCATAAAGTGAGCATCCTTTGTAGCTTTCAATTTGTTTCTATATGTGCTGTAAAACTCGGAGTTCACTATTATTATTATTGCCTTAAAGGTTCAATGGTCATCTGAACAAATCTAGATATAAATGATTACATAATAAAAAAAAATGCAGATCTTGCATTTTTTAAATGATACATATCTTTCTGATTCATTTCATTTCTTCCTGAAGGTGTGGGCTTCCATTTGGTATAGTTTCCCTTCCCTGAAAGAATTTACTTTTATCATTTGTTATAGGGACAAAATAGTAATAATGATGTATTGTAGACATAATTGCTTTATTCACTCAACAGAAGGCATGACATTTCACACCTACTAGGATAGCTAAAATATAAAAGACAAAAATAGGTGGGTGGATGTGGAGAAATTGGAACCCTTACACTGTGTTGGTGGGAATATAAAATGACACACCTATTTAGAAAATCAATCCAGCAGTTCCTCAAAAGATCAAACAGAGTTACCATGTGACCCAGCAATTCTACTTCTAGGTATGTACTCAAGAGAAATAAAAAACATATGTCTACATAAAACTTGTACCTTGTTCATAGTAGCTCTAGTAATAAAAGCCAAAAAGTAGAAAAGCCAAAAACTTGAATGCCCATCAGCTGGCAAATGAATAAATAAAACATGGTATCTCTATATGATGAAATATTATTCACCTATATAAAAGAACCAAGTACAAATACATGCTAAAACATAAATGCACTTTGAAATCATTATGCTAACTTAAATAACCCAGTTACAAAAGATCACGTTTTACAATTCCATTTATATAAAATATTGGGGTTATAGGCAAATCTATAGAGGCTGAATGCACATTAATGATTGCCTACAGCTAAGAGTGAGGGGTAAGTGGAAACTGGGGAGTTGCTGCTAGTGAATTTCTTCGGGGAGTAATAAAAATATCTTAAAATTGATTGTGGTAATGGTTGCACAACCCTGTGATTATATTAAAAAGCCATTGCATTATTCACTTTAGTCACTTCAGGCGGCTGAATTGTATGTAATGTAAATTGTATCTCAGTGATACTGCTTTAGCTGGGCATAGCGGTCTGTGCCTATAGTCCCAACTACTCAGGGTCTGAGGTGGGAGGACCACTTGAGCCTGGGAAGCAGAGATTGCAGTGAGCTGAAATTGCACTCCCGCACTCAAGCCTGGGCTATAGGGTAAGACCCTGTTTCAAAAAAAAAAAAAAAAGAAAAGAAAAAAGGAAAGAAAGAAAAAAAAGGAAATGCTGTATTGAAAAACAAGCAAATCAGGCCGGGCGCGGTGGCTCACGCCTGTAATCCCAGCACTTTGGGAGGCCGAGGAGGGTGGATCACGAGGTCAGGAGATCGAGACCATACTGGTCAGCATGGTGAAACCCCGTCTCTACTAAAAATACAAAAACTTAGCTGGGTACTGTGGCGCGTGCCTGTAATCCCAGCTACTCAGGAGGCTGAGGCAGGAGAATTGCCTGAACCCAGGAGGCGGAGGTTGCGGTGAGCCGAGATCACGCCATGGCACTCCAGCCTGGGTAACAAGAGCGAAACTCCGTCTCAAAAAAAAAAAAAAAAAACAAGCAAATCACCAAAAAAAAAAAGAGAGAGAGAGAGAAAGAAAGCATGAAATATTAGGATAAAATCAAGAAAAGAGGACCAAGATTGTAGACTTAAAATACAGCTATATCAATTATTACATTAAATAAAGGATTAAATGCTTCAATTAGAAATCAAAGATTGTCAGGTTAATTTTTAAAAGTAAGATCCGATTAGTTGCTGTTTTCAAGGTTGTAAAGCTATACATTTATTTCAGAAGTTTAAAAAATTCAATCCTAATAAAAGAATCCAAATACATTTTTAAAGTAAAATGTGATGTTGATACTACAAGTCAATTAAAGAATTAAGATCTTTGAAAAGCTACGAATACATATGAGGGATATACCCTGTCTTTTATGTAGTTTATTTCAAAATTCAAGAACGGGTGTGCCAACATTGGCCAATTAGCACAGTTCTGGGAAATACTTCGTTTGAAAAAGTCGTCTGGGGTAGAGATTAGGGACTTTTTATTTGCTAAATTTGATAAAAGGGAACAAATTTAGAAGGAGAATGTAAGAACAATCTTCCTTCCTTCTTTTTTTACATTGAACCAACCATAAGATGATAAGATGGAGGAGGAAAAGATAACATATTTAGGTTAATTCAGCAGAAAGATAGCTGAGCCTAATTTTTCTTGATTACATTAATGATCTGCAAAACCAATGCTAGCACCTAACTCCACACTTCTTATGTAAGAAAAATAAATCTGAATTATGTAATTACTGTTATCAAGCATTCTTTTGATTGCCATCATATCTATTCCTAACTATTCTAATTTCTACAGACAGAAATTCAAATTAAGCAACAGTAACTTTCAATTCTCCTACCATCTTATTGACAAAATTATAACCCAAAAAGGAGAAACAGAGGGCAAAGAGATTCTCACGCTGTGCATGTGGGTTTGCAAATTGGCACAACTCCTTTGGAGAACTTAACAGCATTTAATAACACAGTCATGCATATCTTACACCACAGAACTTAACTTTTAATTATCTAAAGAAACGTTCTTATATTATACAAGAACCTATGCAAAATGTCTACTGCAGCTTTGGTCTCATGAGTGAATAATTGGAAACCTTCTGTATCCACCAATTAAATAAATGTTCAAATAAATCGTTGTATAATCCTATAGTATATTAGTATTCAACAGTTAAAATGAATAAACTAGACCAATATGTGTAAGCCTGGCTATATCTTGAAGATGTAATTTTAATCAAAAAGTGATGTACAGAAGGATGTACCCAGAAAGATACTATTCATGTAAATTTTTAAAGCACACACATATTATATATTGTTTATGAACACACGCATTGCACTGAACTGCTAGTTGTTTTCCCAAATTCATTCTTACTTTTTCAGAGTAAAAAAGAGTTTTAACTGAACATGGCCACCAAGTAGACAATATATTTTCCTATCTTAACTATTTAGAACCTCAAAAATCTTTTATCAATGTTGGAGTATCAACTGATATTTGCCATATTCAAAATTACAATAGAGATATTAAACTATGTACTTATTTAATATTTAAAACCATAATAAACATATTAGCATATTATTTTATTAAAAATAATGAAAGCTTATTGAAATGACAACATTTATGTTTTTACAACTTTTTAAATGTCTGACTTTAAGACAAGCAGAGTCTAATATTTGTTTCTTCATTCAGTCTACAGCAATGTTATTTATTGTTGAGGGATATGAAGAAAATTTGACCTCACACAGATAGATAGTTGGAAAAAGGAAGGACATGCAGAAAGGACGTTGAAGGTTTCACATTGTATTCACAAAACTACTGCCTTAGAAGACTGTAAAACAACAGAATCTCGTGGGTCAAAGTGGATTACCTACCCTGGACCTTCTACCTCCCTCTGAACTGCTATTTGGGAAAGAAACCTAAATTTACTTTGAACCATTGCATTTTGAGGGCTTTTGTTAGAGAAATTTAGTTAGTACCCTACATTATATACCGATATATAAGAAAAGTGTAAAATGTGATCTGTAATTGTATATACCCACTACAAAATGTAATTGAGAAAGACACTACAATGTAATGAATATTTGTGTCTCCCCAAAACTCCTATGTTGAAACCCTAATAATTCCAGCTTGATGTTAGTAAGAGGAGGGGTCTTTCTGAGGTAATTAGCTCAGGAGTATGAAGTCTTCATCAATGAGGTTAGTGTCTTTTATGAAGAGGACAGGGAGCTAGCTAGCTTTCTTTCTGCTGCGCGAAGATACATGGGAAGTTGGCAGACTACAACCTGAAAGAGAGTTTTCATCAGAACTCTACCATGCTGGCACCCTATTCTCAGATTCCCAGCATCTGGAAACGTGAGAAATAAATTTCTATTTTTTCAAAGTTACCCATGTTATGCTATTGACTGCTATAGTAAGGTAGCATAACATGGGTAACTTAAAAGTCCCCAAAAGGGACTTCAAATGTGTCTGTAATATTTTATTTGTTCTAAAAAGATATTTGAAGAAAATATGTTAATCAACCTTTGTTAAATATGTATAGTGGGTGTTGAGATTATTGTGTTATTTTTTGTATGTTTGAAATTGTTTTATAAAAAAATGAATGTGTTGTTAAAGCGTCTGAATCGGTTCTTACTGCTTTTGTCATTATGCTCTCATTAAACTTGATTAAATATGTAATTTCAAAGTTCTATATGGATTTTAAAGAAAATTAATTAAGGAAAGGAAAATGAAATATATATGCATAAATAAATGCATAGGAAGTCATTTATATACAATTATGTTTACTTTAAGTTTTATTATGGAAGAAGCATATTTTCCTAAGGTTGCCATATTAACATATTTTTGTGGCATCACTAATTTAATTTTATATCACTTTTTAATTTAAATATCTCAAAGTAATTAAAATTAATAGTAATAATTTGCATATTATATGTACTTGCAAAATACAATTACCATCTTTTACTTTCCATAATCAAAACAATAGCCCTGCTAATTAGGGAAGACAAGATTATTAATATAATATGACTGCGAAGCTGAGACCTAGAGAAGTGAAGTTAATACACCCAGGCCACATAGCAAGTTATTTTCTCCCTTTAGATCTTGAATCAGTTTTTGAAATTAAGGCGCTTAATGCTCAAGCTCTTTCATTTGAGATTTCCCAATACATTTCTCCTTATTTTCTTTTTTCTTTTTTTTTTTTTTTTGAGACGGAGTTTCCCTGTTACCCAGGCTGGAGTGCAATAGAGCGATCTCGGCTCACCGCAACCTCCGCCTCCTGGGTTCAGGCAATTCTCCTGCCTCAGCCTCCCGAGTAGCTGGGATTACAGGCACGCGCCACCATGCCCAGCTAATTTTTTAAATATTTTTAGTAGAGACGGGGTCTCACCATGTTGACCAGGATGGTCTCGATCTCTTGACCTCATGATCCACCCGCCTCGGCCTCCCAAAGTTCTGGGATTACAGGCTTGAGCCACCGCGCCCGGCCCATTTCTCCTTATTTTCTATTGGGCAGAGCAGGGTTGCATGACACTTCACACCAATAAGTGGTGAAATGGAAAGGCACGACAGAAGTTTAAGCCTTATTGAAGGTCTACCCTCTGAGATTGTTGAAGGTTGAGCAACCATCTTTTCTGAGCGCATGGCTATCTCAAACCAAACCAAAACCAAATTATGTTAACAAAAAGGAATTGGATATGAAAATGGTTACTAAGTGGGCAATCTAACGGTCTTTTCAACAGCAGCCATAATAAGCTCCTATTTCATCTAAACTCTTCCTTTGTGCTAGATGGTGAAGGCAGAAAAAAAGGGGTCTATGATACAGATGCTGCCCTCTAAACACATTAATGAGGAGAGAACATTCACAGTTCACTCAAACCCTTGAATGTCATCCAACTTTCTTTAGCTCCTTTGAACACACTGCAGTGTATATGTATATTTGCATATAAAACAAGCTTGCATCATACATCTATATATGGGCATATACATACACACACATAAATAATACTTGCACAGCTAGGATTTTGCATAAAAATGTGCAAGATTGGCCAGGCATGGTGATGCATGCCTGTAATTCCAGAACTTTGGGAAGCTGAGGCAGGTGGATCATGAGGTCAGGAGTTCAAGATCAGCGCGGCCAATATGGTGAAGCCCCATCCCTACTAAAAATACTCAAATTAGCCATGCGTGGTGTCGCATGCCTGTAGTCCCAGCTACTTTGGGAAGCTGAGGCAGAAGAATCACTTGAACCCAGGAAGCGGAAGTTGCAGTGAACCGGGATCACGCCACTGCACTCCAACCTGGACAACAGAATGAGACTCAGTCTGAAAAAAAAAAAAAAAAAGTGCAACATTACACTTATTTAACTCAGGTAAATTTTATCCTCCTGTCTGTAAATTATTTGAGGGCAGAAATTTAGTCTATATTCTTCATCATATTTTTGCTGAAGCCTAAACCAGTGCTGTATATAATATGCATTCAACATGCCTTCTAAATGGTTAAATCTTAATTCATACCACTTCCTACTATATATTAGATCTCCCTTCTTGCCTCCTCTGAAACTCCCCCATCTAGAGAGGAAGTTTGTTCTTTCATAAAGTGTTAAAGCCAGTACGGTATTTATCTAGGAGTAATTTTGTGCCAGGCACTCCTCTAGGGGTTTTATTTATATTCTATGTGCATTTTGCCTAGTAGTAACTAATCAGAACAATCATCCAGTGCCCAAGCTGGAAGTCACTAAATCACTACGTTTATTGTTTCCTCAAACTTGGAGCCAACAGTCAATGAGAGAGGAGAAATAAAACACCTTACCAAAAAATCTTGCATATTTGTGACTATCATATTGACCAGATAGTACAGAAGAGATAAAATTATTATTGAACATCAATCCACAAACTCTGGAACCCAATCTTTCACCTAGTGATTTGTGTCCAACAAATTCCCTGGGCCAGGCAGAGTTACCTCACACTGGATGTGACATCCATGGCTGTGGAAAGTCCCCTGAAGTCACCGGAACATACACAGAAGAGTGTGTCCATGGATATAAATATAAAATGCTTCACTCACCTCAGCCCCCAAATCTGACCTTATTTGTCAGTGCTACCTTGGCTAGGTCTGGAGGGGAAGGAAAGAACATTTTGACCAGCTGATGCTGTGACAGATACTGGAGAGGCGCATGTGCTCAGATGTAGAGGTAGCTGGCATGCTGTGCTTGCATCTTTTTACCCTTGCTGCCCTCAGAGCCCCACTGACAGATGAAACATGCTGGATCCTATGTCCTTTCTTCAGGAAGTTCAATGCTTCCTATTATTTGTTTGTTTTTATCTAGCATAATTGTTACTTGTGATAATAACAGGATCTCAATATTTTCAATGAAAATGAGGAAAAAATTCACGATCTCTACCACCTAGTATAACCATTTTGGAACTTCAAAAAAATTCTCTGGTGGTATTTTCCCTATGCTTTAAAAAATCTAATTGTGTTGCCTAAGCTATATCTAGGGTGATGGTGTAATGTTTGCAATAATATAGGACAATTTTATCAGTAAAAGGGGAGCTAAAAATAATTACAAAAGTTTTAGAAATGTTTATATAATGACCATAAATTGGCCATATTGTATTGATGTGCCTAAAAATAGAGCTATTCAATGGTTAGTGATGTTCAGAATTTTTTCATATACCTGTTGCTCATTTGTATATCTTCTTTTGAGAAATCTCTATGCAGGTTGTTAACCTATGTTTAATTGCTTTCTTTTTGCTATTGAGTTCTTTATGTATTTTGGATATAAATAGGATTTCAAAACTAAAATTCATTCAAAAACTTTAAGTAGCATCTATCTATCTATCATCTAAAAGCAGGAAAAATAACTTCTTTATATTGATTATCTGAACAGAACCACCTAACTGAGTGACTGTTTGAATACATTCACAAACTTTACTAATTTTGTTAGTTTTATCTAAAACCATGGCACTGGAATGACATTCTTTTTTGAAGAATGTAATTTTTCTGTGATCTTATTATTTTAATTTTTTCAATTGTCTGAAGTATTTCTTCAAATTTGCATTCTACAATTAATTTGAGGTATCTGAAATTTTCCATTTAATCTTCATTATAGACGTCATTAAGAAGATATTCTCTTTATAGAAGCTGAAAAATTTGATAAACTCAGTGCAAAATTTGCTAAGTAGGGGATATTCTAATATATTTCCTATAAAATATATAGTCATTTCAGTCCATATAACTTCACAGATACTGCATTTTGCCTCTATTTAGTATACTTTTCTTCAATAAATATTTTTACAGATAAAAACCTATCAAATAGCTTGTCTCTTTTTAAAATTAATTTAATAGTTTCACCAAATTTAGGAACTACAAAATAAAAGGAGTTCTCTATTTCATTCTAAGACAGAATGCAAACGTATCTAAGGTAAATAAGAGCTTTGGTAAGGACCTATTTCCACAAGTTTATATATTCCAAAGCACAGCTAAATAATTTTAAAATTTAATCTTTTACACAAATTGAACTTTCTCCATTTAATTTGTTTTGTTCCTCTCTTGCTTTTGTAAAGGTGCATTTCAACATATTTTTATTTATATGCTTTTTTAAAAAAATTATACTTCTCTAAAAGTTTATTTTTAAATTTTATTTCATTGATTGGTAAAATTATAGATATTTATTGTGTACAACATAATATTTTGAGTTACATATATGTTGTGGAATGACTAAATCTGGCTGATATATGCATTGTCACATAGTTATTTTGTGGTGAGAAAACTTTACATCTATTCTCTCAGCATTTTTCAAGAATACAATATCTCATTAACTATAATCACCATGTTGTAAAATAATTCTCCTGAACTTATTTCTTCTGGAAAAATGAAATTTTACATCTTTTAACCAACATCTCCCCAACCATCTCAGCTCCTGGTAACATGCTACTTTCTACTTCTGTAAAATTTTCTTATTGCGGTTTCAATTTGCATCCCCATTAGTGATGTTGGTAATTTTTTATATACCTCTTGTGCATTAGTATACTCTCCTTGAGAAATATCTATTCAGTTCCTTTGCCAATTTTTAACTGAGTTGTTTCCTTGCTATTAATTTTTTATGTATTTTAGATGTAAATTTCTTAACAACTGTACAGGTTGCAAATATTTTTCTCTTATTCTATAGTCTGTCTCTTCACTCTATTGATTGTTTCTCTTTTCCAGAGGCTCCTTAGTTTGATGTTATCCTGTTTGTGTGTTTTTTGGCTTTTGTTGCCTGTGATCTTGAGGGCATATCCAAAAAGTCATTGCCGAGGCCCATGTCAAGGAGCTTTTGTCATATGTCTAGCAGTCTCATAATTTTGAGTCTATATTTAAGACTGCAATTAGAGATTACTTTTGGATATGGTGAGAGATAAGGGTCTAATTTAACTCTTTTATATCTGGATATACAGTTTTCCTAGCACTACTTATTGAAGAGACTGCCCTTGCTTTATTGTTTATTCTTGGCTCCTTTAACAAAAATCACCTGGCTGCATTTATTTCTGGACTCTCTATTCTTTTCCATTGCTCAATGTGTCCATTTTCATGCCAATACCATGTTATTTTGGCTGCTGTAGTTTTGTTGTATATTTTTAAGTCAGTGTAATGACTCAAGCTTTGTTTTTTGTGCTCAAGAATGCCTTTATTATTCAGGCCCTTTTGTGGTTTTGTATACATTTTAGGATTTCATTTTTTAATTTCTGTGAAGTCAGTCATTGATATTTTAATATTGATTGCATTGAATCTGTAGATCACTTTGGGTAGTAAGAACATTTTAACAATATTAATTCTTCTGATTCATGAGTATGGGCTATCTTTCCATTTTTCCTGTGTCATCAATTTTTTTTTTTTTTTATCAGTAGCTTAGTTTCTAGTTTAGAGATTGCTTATACTTTGGGTAAATGTATTCCCAGGTATTTTGGTAGCTATTAATATGGTATTGCTTCCTTGATACACATTTTGAATTTTTGATGTGAATTTACATTATATTGCATATTGTCACAAATTATTTTAGCTATTATTTTTAATATTGTTATATTTTAACCTCTATATTAAAGATTCAAGTTATTTACTCAATATCATTCAATACTAGTAGTATTAGAGCATTCTGCATTTGCCTGCATACTTAATTTTTCCAAGTAGTTTTATACTTTCAGATGTTTCTATTTTACTCAGTAATGTCTTTTTCTTTGATTCTGAAGAACTCCTTTTAGCATTTCTTACATAATAGATGTGGTGGTGATGAATTATCTTGGCTTTTAATTGTCTGGTAAAATCTTTATCCCTTATTTATTTCTAAAAGACAGCTTTGCTTTCTTTTTGGTTGTCAGTGTTCTTGGTTGTCAGTTTTCTTGTCATCCCATGCTCTCCTGGCCTGTAAGGTTTGTGCTGAGAAGTCTGCTGCTAGCTGTAGTGTAATTCTCTTACATGTTATTTGCTTCTTTTCTCTTGCTGCTGCCTCTCTTTGTCTTTGATGTTTGACCCTTTAATTATAATATGCCTTGGGGTAGTTTTCTTCACATTGAATCTATAGACTTTAGACCTTCCTATACCTGGATATTTACATATTTGTTCAGGTTTGGAAAGTTTGCTATTACTGTTTTTTGAAATGAGCTTTATACTTCTTTATCTTCTCTTCCCCTTATTTAACTCCTATAATTAAAAATTTTCTTTTTTGATAATGTTTCATAAATTACATAAGCTTGCTTCATTTCTTTTTATTCTGTTTCTCCTCTGATTACATATTTTCAAGTAACTTGACTTTAAGTTCACAGATTATTTTTCTGCTCAATCAATTCTTCTATTGATATCTAGGATTTCATCTTACTATTATTATAATTATTATTTCAATATTTTTATTAAGTTCTAATTCTGGTTATAGTTTTTCTTATTTCATTGAGTTGTTTCTCTATGTTTTCCTGAAGTGAGCTGAGTTTCTTAAAATGTTTATTTTAAATTCTTTGTCAGGCAGTTCATATATCTTTATTTCTTCAGGATTAGATACTGGCACCTTATTTTGTCCATTTGGTGATATTATGTTTTTCTGATTATTCTTGATCCTTGTGGTTGTACATCAGTATTTGCACATTTGAAGAAGTAGGCAATTATTACTGTATTCACAGACTGGCTTTGTCTGGGAAAACCCTGTAACTGGCATGGTGCTGGGGTACACCAGAAACACAGGCCAATTGTGACTGGTGCAGTGCTGTTAGAATCCTAGAACCTGCTATGGCAGGTGAGGCCCTGGAGCATGATAGAAGCTGGGACAGATGTGCAGCCTTGTGGCCCTGGGGCACATAAGAAACCTGGTGCAGCTGCAGCCAGTGTGGCACTGCCAGAAGCCTGGAGCCTACTATGGTAGGCATAGTGCTGGGACAGGCTAGAAGCCTAGCTCCACTGATATTGGCCAGGTGGTAGTGTGGGACAGATATTGAGTTCACCAAGAAAGCCTTAAGCATGGTGCTGTGTGGTCCCACCTAGCACTGGGGCAGGCCTAAAGGCTCAGTCTATAGATATCAGCCTGGAATAAGACCATGAGAATCTGCCTAGTGCTGGGTGGGAAAAGTTTCTGGGCCCAATGCATAATTCTCTGCTCACTTTCTTCTCTTTCCCTCACATTGACATCATATGTCTCCATGTTGTGCTACCTGGGTTTGGAGGTAATGCAGATGATGTAAAATTATTTTTCCTACCATCTTCAATGAGTCTTTTCTAATTATTGTGCTACAACCAAATACCATAAACTCTCATCTGGTCTCCTCGGCTCTTTCAAAGGTATTTTCATGTGTAAATTATTGTTCAAATTGATGTTATTACAGAGGACAACTACTGGAGAGTCCTACTTTGCCTTCTTGCTCTATACATTCTCTAAAATGTTCAGTGCTGAAGTTTTCCTCACTTTATTCACTGAATACTTAGATTAAAAATTTTCAACTAATTTTGAATTAAATATAAGCAAAATGTATAGGACTCATTTATAAAAATTCAATGCCATTGAAGGACACTTAGGTTTACTTAAAGAATAGTCTCAAATTTTAAAATATTTTACAAGTCAATGAGTGACAAGCAGAGCATAGAAAAAAGCTAAGAGTTCCATGCTACTATATTTTTTATACTCAATGTCAGCATCTTCACAAAATTTTCTATGAAAAAAAGATATATCTGTTTAAACATCATAAGATAAGTAAGCTATGTATGCCTTTTTTTCCATTGTAAGCAAGAATATAATAAACACATCTGTATCACCTTCAACACATCTATCTTCATGGGCCTTCCCATCTCATTGCTTCTGGACAGTCTTGGAGACTGCACCAGATTAAAGCCTGGAATCTTTAGTGGTTGGCCTTCCAGCATACCAAGACTATGAGTGCAGGCCATCATCCTAATTGTCTTTGAAGCTTAGTTGGATATCTCTAAAGTAACCTTTACATCTCTTTGCAAGCAACAATACAGTTTGTCACCAATATAGCGAAGAGAATCCTGGTATCTGATTTTGGTTTCTCTTCTTCCTCTCGTAATCACTGGGACTGGCAAAAACGGGGTTTCCCCTCTTTCTCGTTATATGTGATCATATTTTCCTTGTACCAAGTCATTGGTATGACCAAGTCATTTGGGCCTGCAAGTTAAAGAAGGAGATTAGGAATTTTAGAAAACATGTTTTTCTCTTAATGAGCCTTGCTTTAAACTTAATTATCTTCCTGTGCACATAAAATTTCTATTTTGTTTACCAAAAACTGAGTAATATTTTTTCACTGTGCATTATTGTTATTACAATTCTATTTTCCCTCTGACCTTTCCTACTCTGCATCCTCATAAAGAGTGGATGGATGCTTCAGGCTGACTTGGATAAAAGCCGGAAGCAAGGAGATGCAAAAGAAACAAGCATATTTTTATGTTTCCAAAATTATTACCCCACCTTACTATACATTACTAAAGAAAAAATTAAAATGGTTCAAAAGTGTGCATGTACAAATATTGTCATCTGAGATTGATAAATTAAATTAGAAAATAATTTTCTATTGCTACAAATTATATATGAGAGCCCTGGCTTCACTGAATCCTTGTAAGGATTATCATTTTGAAAATTTTTACTAACAACAATCAAAGGATAATCAAGGAATAACATTTAGACTTTCTTAGTTTTATTTTTTTGTTCCAACCTTTCTAATTCTGCAAGAAAGTAAGCTTGTACTCTTAAGAGAGACAATTTAATAACTTGATGTAGGAATGTAATATTACAAGGTATTGAGCAAGGTCAGAACTGTGAAGTTATTGTTATTGATATCAACAGTTTTCCAATTTCACTTTTATTTCAAAGCAAGATTTGATTGTCTGGGGAACGAGCCTAGCATTTAGTAATGCAATTATCACTGAGATTTGTTTAGCTTTTTCAGATTTCCACATTAGTTGCTGTTTTACATATATGATTTGAATTTTCCATGAATGCTATGAAATGTTATTAATTCCATTTTACCAGTCAAAGTGAGACTCAGAGATGTGAAGTGATTTGCTTGAAGTGTTTGGAAAGTACAGAGCAATGTAGTAAAAGGTCAGTCTGCATGGGAATTCTGACTCTAGTTCACTTTGCAAATAGGAAATAAGGTTGTAAAATAGGGCTGCAATAGGAAATAAATATAAGGAAATTTTCATTCAGACCTAAAAGGTAACTGAGAGTAAATGAATGATTATTCTGATTGAAAAATAGTACTGTGTTCTTTCTCTTGTATTTCACTGTTTATTTTTTAATTTGAATATATCTTTTTAAATTTAGAACACCCACTTTCTGTTTTATATATTATTGTGTCAAGGATCAGCAGAAATAAAGAGAAATTGAACCAAAAGGGATTTTACATTTGAATTTATCTTACAAAATGAAAGATAAAATGCAAGAACAGCCCTAACAGTACATATTAATAACCTACAGAAAAACAGGTGTGCAAGAGGAAAGAAATGGCACAGAGCTTCACAGAGAGTAAATTGCACATCTGTATTTCTCTCAGAGTCCTGGTCTCTGCAATCAGATCCTGGATTGTTGACAAACTGTGTGTTTTATCCTTCTCAAATCAGGCAAGAAGAAACGTAGATTTTACCAATGAGAAATGAGGAGGCCTGCCAGAACCCCAGCCGACCCTGCACACTTACTGTGAACCTACTGAGTGCCAGGGCCTGTGCCAAGTGCTCTGGGGCATAGAGGTGAGTAAGTCATGGTCATCACTCATTGATTTAGTGGCGAAAGCAGGCACACACACACAAGTAACTTGATTCCAAGGCAGACCGCGATAACTGTTATCTTAGATCACTGGAGGAGACAGGTCACACGACTGGAATAGCATGAAGTCAGGCCTGAGGCTGAGGGCATGCTGTTATTTAGGAACCCTATCAGGTTCATCTCACAACTTGGCAGTGGACCAAAAACCCTGTAGTTTCTTGTCCTGGGTGTGCTGGGTCATAGGATGCTTCCATCCTCCTATCCTCAAATCTACTGTGAAGGCCGCTGTAGTCTGACAATGTATAAAGACAGATAAGATAGAGAGATTTGTTTCTCTTCTTATCATACATTATACACTTTTAAAATGCGTTAACCTAGAATGACTAGTACTATAGAAAAGTGGTCTGCCAAAGATTACCTCCTTGCATGTCATGTGACTTGCCGCATATCAGAGTCCAGAGTTTTTTATCCATTCAGGAAGTGAATAAAACCAAAAATGTTATATTTGTTTATTTTTTTAGGCTAGATCTTATCAAACTCAGCTTTGCCCGAGCTGTTTGCTTGTCTGAAGCCCAACAAGAACTGTGAGGTGCTGGAGAACACAGCCCTTCTGATTCACCTCTATCTCAGAAACTTTCCGATTAAATAATCAACTTCAGTTGTATTATTTTTCAACTTCTGCTATTTTTAAGCTGTTTCCCATTTTCCAACTTGCCTGCAACTTTCGCAAAATGCCCTCAAACTTAGACCTCAAAGTAAAACTGAAGAAATAAGACGTATCTTGATGAATGTTATATCGTGTTAAATTAATTGCAAAAAAGTAGGTGAAGAGAGGAATTCACTTAAATGAAAAAGGAAAGAAGCCTTGACTGGGCAGCAGTCTGGACTTTGCTCCATGCTCTGCTTAACATACGGGCAAGCCGTTTCCCTCTCAGAGTCCCAGGCTCCTCAACTGTCAAGCAGGAGGGTTGAATACATTTATTGTCATGACTTCGTTTTTAGTGACCTGTCATTTAAACTGAATGTCCCACCATGAAGTGAAACTGTGCATTATTATCCAAATATACTTCCCACCCATGCAGATACCTTTGTAACATTGTTAATTTGAGTAGTATGCCCTGCCCTTTTTCTTCACACCTTTCTTATTAAAGCATGATTCCATCCTCAAAGGTGCAGCATAAATGACCTCTCTTTTATTATTATTATTATTATACTTTAAGTTCTGGGGTACATGTGCAGGACATGCAGGTTTGTAACATAGGTATACATGTGCCATAGTTATTTGCTGCACCCATAAACCCATCATCTACATTAGGTGTTTCTCCTGATGCTATCTCTTCCCTACCTCCCCACCTCCCCAACAGACTCTAGTGTGTGATGTTCCCCTCCCTATGTCCATGTGTTCTCATTGTTCAACTCCCACTTATGAGTGAGAACATTCAGTGTTTGATTTTCTGTTCTTGTGTTAGTTTGCTGAGAATGATGGTTTCCAGTTTCATCCATGTCCCTGCAAAGGACGTGAACTCATTTTTTATGGCTACATAGTATTCCATGGTGTATATGTGCCACATTTTCTTTATCCAGTCTATCATTGATGGGCATTTGGGTTGGTTCCAAGTCTTTGCTATCGTGAATAGTGCCAGAATAAACATACGTGTGCATATGTCTTTATAGTAGAGTGATTTATAATCTTTTGGGTATATACCCAGTAATGAAATTGCTGGTCAAATAGTATTTCTGTTTCTATATCCTTGAGAAATTGCCACACTGTCTTTCACAATGGTTGAACTAATTTACACTCCTACCAACAGCGTAAAAGCGTTCCTATTTTTCCTCCTCTCCAGTATCTGTTGTTTCCTGACTTTTTAATGATCACATTTTGGTTTTGATTTTCATTTCTCTAATGACCAACGATGATGAGCTTTTTTCTTATGTTTGTTGGCTGTATAACAGTCGTCTTTTGAGAAGTGTCTGTTCATATCCTTCACCCACTTTTTGATGGGTTTATCTGGTTTTTCTCTAGTAAATTTGTTTAAGTTCTTCATAGACTCTGGATACTAGCCCTTTGTCAGATGGATAGATTGCAAAAGTTTTCTCCCATGCTGTAGGTTGCCTGTTCACTTTGATGACAATTTCTTTTGCTGTGCAGAAGCTCTTTAGGTTAATTAGAACCTATTTGTCCATTTTGGCTTTTGTTGCCATTGCTTTTGGTGTTTTAGTCATGAAGTCTTTGCTCATGCCTATGTCCTAAATGGTATTGCCTAGCTTTTCTTCTGGGGCTTTTATGGTTTTAGATCTTACATCCATCTTGAGTTAATTTTTGTATAAGGTATAAGGAAGGAATCCAGTTTCAGTTTTCTGCATATGGGTAGCCAGTTTTCCAAACACTATTTGTTAAATAGGGAATCCTTTCCCCATTGCTTGGTTATGTCAGATTTATCTAAGATAAGATGGTTGTAGATGCGTGGTGTTATTTCTAAGGAGTCTGTTCTGTTCTATTGCTCTACATATCTGTTTTGGTACCAGAACTATAAACCATTATTCAAGGAAATAAGAGAGGAGACAAACAAATGGAAAAACATTCCATGCTCATGGATAGGAAGAATCAATATCATGAAAATGGCCATACTGCCCAAAGTAATTTGTAGATTCAGTGCTATCCCTCTCAAGCTACCATTGACTTTCTTCACAGAATTAGAAAAAAAAAAAAACTACTTTAAATTTCATATTCAGCCAAAAAAGAGCCCACATAGCCAAGACAATCCTAAGCAAAAGAATAAAGCTGGCAGCATCACACTACCTGACTTCTAACTATAGTGAGTAACCAGGGGTTACTCTAAGTAACCGATGACCTTTCATTTTTTGCACATCTCTTAGACCAGATGTGTGTTGTCTTCCGAACCTCATAACCCTTTTGCCTTTTTCCTTCTAAGGAAATGCACTGATGGTATCCCATCTTAACATTTGGTTAGTTGTGTTTTTGTTTTTACTTTTTATTTGGTCAGTTGTTATTTTTCCTCTGCTGGTCTCTCAGTAAAAATAATGCAAGGTCTGTATTTGCCCATCAGCTTGCTTCATGGTGGATGAGAGAGAAGTGAGCAGGACTAGAAGCAGAACTACAAGGGTGGTTTTTAGTCAAACTGAAAGAAACTGAACAGAAGACCAACAGCCAAATAGCTTGGCCAAGCCAGCTTCTGAGACGTGTACTTGTGGGAAGCACAGTTCCAGTGTTGTTTTTGCTTTCCCAGGCTGCAAGTCACTGCGCATCACTGGGGAACACAAGACAGCAAATAGGTCAGTAGAGTTTAGATTCAGTGCAGGTGCTGTGGGGGATTGAAGAGAAAAGGAGCAAGAAAGAGAGAAAATAAACTAAAGGTTTCATTGTCTTTTATCTATGATTTATCCTATGATTTCAGCTGGGAGGATGACCATTATAATGTAGCTACCCTTCACTGACTTTCATAGAAATACTGTTTTTATGATAATTAGAAAATTCCAGCACTGGCGGGAGGTTTAAGAAAAATGTAATTCAGAGCAAGGAACTAGCTTAGTCCAAGTTATAAATTTCTGTCAGCCACAGAACCCAGATTGAGACTGTTTATCCTGATATCTATTGTATCTACTATTATTTTCCTAGCCATTTTTTACTGACGTAAGTGCTCAAGAATTCAGAATGTCAACGTTTCTTTATTTAAGTATTACTAATTTTGGTGCAACGGGTGACAGATTCGATCTCCAAAGGTCATTCCAGGGCCTCCCTTTACCACTGTAAAATCACTTGAGACTTTGCTGTTTGTATGACTGTCGCCCAGGCAGGAACTCTAAAATCCTGAAGAAAAGAGCCCCTTTGACTCACCTGTTTTTCTCAAAGCACCTTCAAGGCACTTTACCTTATTATATACTCAATCAGTAAATTGAATTGATAAAATGCTCTACTGTCCCGCAGCTTTTCCCTATGTTCTAGTTCTTGTTATGATCACAAAAGTGTTTCTAAATTGACTTTGCCAGATAAAATTCCTCTTGCAAAAGAATTAATTTGCCTTGTGTCTTCCTAGCAGTCATTTAACCCCATAGTACAATAATGGCTCCTCAACCCCCAAAGCCAGGCTTTTGTACACAGAGTGAGTACAGTGTGTGTAGTCAGCCCTCAGCACCGGGACAATGTGTGCCCTGGGCCAAACCTGGCCCTGTACCCCAGCAGCTGCACCCTGAGCATGAGGACCAGGCCCTTGGCCACCTGGCGCTTATCCTCTTGTTCCACCTGACAGGAAGATGGTTTAAGCTTTCTCTTGCACAGTGCCCTGGAGGCGAAGGAGAGAGAGAGAGAAAGAGAGAGAGAGAGAGACAAAAAGAGCTGGTCAGATTGATTTCATCAGCCTTAGCAGCAGCTCCTCAATATTTCTTTGAGAAAAGATGTTTGGCAACTTAAGCAGAGCATACTCAGGCAGATTCCATTTAACAGGACATCTGAGCAGTCCTCGGTCTCCTCCTTCCCTCCCTTCACCTCTCCTCTTCCTCCTGTTCCTAGGAAAGACTTTCTTTAATCGAATGTTAACAGAGAAGGCTTATGGTTTTATTTCAATAAACATGTACTTTTTTTTTTGTTACAGAGTTCTCAAAAGTATATCTTCAGAAATAAGTATGCAGTATATCACCACCCATTAAAAAAAAAGTTTGTGGTTTCTGACCGGGCGCCGTGGCTCAAGCCTGTAATCCCAGCACTTTGGGAGGCTGAGGCAGGTGGATCATGAGGTCAAGAGATCGAGACCATCCTGGTCAACATGGTGAAACCCCGTCTCTACTAAAAATACAAAAAATTAGCTGGGCATGGTGGCGTGTGCCTGTAATCCCAGCTACTCAGGAGGCTGAAGCAGGAGGATTGCCTGAACCCAGGAGGCGGAGGTTGTGGTGAGCCGAGATCGTGCCATTGCACTCCAGCCTGGGTAACAAGAGCGAAACTCCGTCTTAAAAAAAAAAAAAAAAAAGTTTGTGGTTTCTTTTTTTTCACTAGGGAGAAAAATGCTTATTGTAGGAATTTTGGAAGTTTTATTATACACACACACACACGTATATATATATATACACACACACATACATACACACACACACATAAATAAACATACCTATACTTAATGGATTACCTAATATAAGCAATTTATAATTTTTTTAATGTATATGATTTTTCATATTAGTAAACATTACATAATTATTTGGTCACATAATACTGCATTATATTGTTATAACAAAATTTATTCAGCTCTACGCTTTTGAACATTTTGGGTTTATTTCTAGGTTATTATATACAACACAGTATACAGATCTTGTAAAAAATCTTCTGTCACACATACTCAAACAGAAGAAAATGAGTATTCAACAGAAGAAAGTTATCTTCCCATTTCATGAGATATGACACTGAATTTGAATGGTCAAACTTAGCCACCAGAATAAAGATTGACCCGTAGGATGTTTAAGAAGCTTGTGAAGAGTGAGAGAAAAAGTAAAGAACTGAAAGTACAATTGCCAGTTCTTACTGCTTATTACAGCCCCCAGTTTACTGTTGCCAAAATTCCTGCTTATTAAACAACCTGCCTTCAGACTCTCTCAGACTTTAATTGAGCCATAGTTTACTTAATTTACTCACCTCTTTAATTACAACTCTAAAGCACTCAGAAACCCATGTGGATCAGGATATGAGCCATGTCAAATTCACCCGCATAGCTCAACAGGCAGAAGTAGTGAAATAAGTTTGATTCGTTACTATTATCCACACATGGACTTTAAAAGGGCCCAAATAATCCATACCCAGAGTTGCAAAATGTTAGCTATTTAATTTTATAACAACTCTAACACATTGTTTTAGGCTCTGTATTATGTAGATCAACTAAGTCTCCTTCTTGGCAAAAAGGATCTTTTCTCATTACAAGAGAATAAAACAGAAAAGAGAGCAGAAGATTCTATTTGTTGAACTAAAGTGAGGAACTCAACGTTAATAATTTTCAGTCTGTGACACTGAGGAATATTTGAGGAATAGTTACTCAAATACAGGCAAAGAAGAGAACAATAAGTATTCAGTAACAATAACTATTCCTCAATATTTACTGAAATTGGTGAAGCCAGCAACTGTGCTTCTTCCCATAAGGAATATAAGTTGAAGATGAAAATCTATACTATGGAGTCTACAGGATAAAGAGGCAAGTAAATGGTGAACTATTTGACAAGAGAATTGGTTTTCCATCACAAGAAGACAAATATTGTTGGTTACTGGTCCCTTGTCTCTCTTAGTTTCAAGGTTGGGGTATGGTATCAGATAATTAATGTCGTTCATGAATGTATTTAACAAATATGGACAAGAAAAGCCCTGTGGGGGATGCAAACACATTTGACACCTAAGCCTAACCTCCAGGAATTTACAGTTTAGTTAGACGAATGATAGACTCATATAAGAAATGGTGATTAAGCAGGTATTAAATGAATTATATAGTCAACAAGTATCAACATCTTTTAAAATAGAAACAGAACACTTCTTGTAGGGTTGGTCAGAAAGCGTTTCAAGAAGAAATGTAGGAGGAAACTGGACTTTGAATTTCTTTTAATTTCTTATAGTACAAGTAGATTTGCTAGAAGATGTAGAATAGGCATTGCAAGGGTAATGATCATGAGCTAATTCCACTTAATAAAATGGACTTGGACTCCACTTGATCTTATTTCACCAATGTTTGTGAGTATCACTATGAGCCAGCTAACGTGTAAAATTATGGGGATAGAAAGTTTCATAAGACATGGAACTCTTCTTAATTATTGTGAGGGGTAGACTACCATATTCATATTCTGCTTTACGGTTCACAAACCTTATTCACACCTATTATTTGGAACTCATGATATTATTTCTATCTCACCCATAAGAACAAAACAAAACAAACCAAGCAAAAGCAAACAAACAGTGACAAACCCTGAGTCTTAGGGTTTGTTACTTGCCCTAGATTATATAACACTCCAAATAATTTAATTTACCCTATAATAGAATTACTGCTCCTGCATGTTTTATACAAATGAAGTAAACTTTAGGTCTCTGAGTTATTCAGCTTAGTGATTGCACTTATAATTCTCATAGTTTATTTCGTAGATATATGTCTTTTTTGTGTTTTAGAAATTTGGTATTGTAACAATTATTTAACATAGATCCCAGCACCTGGGAATAAATTGTCTGGTTTCTGTGACAATTGCTAAGAGCCAAGGAGTCGATTTAGCTCATTAGTCAGTTATGCAAAATTTTCTGTGTAGTTTCATTAAATTCTTTATTAAAACACTTATTTCAATTTTTTTCAACATTTTATAACTTTATGTACATTTTAACCTCCTATATCCTATAATTTGTCATAATGTGTAGTATAAGTCATTTTCTTTTAATAATATATTTCATTAATGTTTGATAGAAATTAAATGATTATAAATAGATATTTTATATTTATATTAAAAAGTGAACAAGATCTGTGAGGGCCAATAATCTGGAAATTGCCACAAAATATAAGGACAGGCAGACTTTAACTGAGCCATAGTTTATTTAACGAGTAGTCTCTTTAATTATAATTCTAAAGCATTCAGAAAGCCATGTGGATCCGGATATGAGCCAGGTCAAATTCACCAGCATAGCTCAACAGGCAGAAGTAGTGAAATAAGTTTGATTCGTTACTATTATTGACATATAGACTTTTAAAAGGGCCCAAATAACCAATCCATAGCAAGTGTTACAAAATGTTACCTTCTTTCCTTGATTTTATAACAACTCTAATACACTGTCTTAGGCTCTTTATTATGAAAACACACTCAGTGTTTTCCCGCACAACTTTTAGGAAATATTTTTAGAGAAATAATTGCGTACCACTCACTGTGCTGGGCACTTTTACATACCTCTTTGCATTTAATTCTCAAAACAAGCCTCTAGGTTTGAAGAATTAGTTTCTACATCACAAATGAGGAAATGCTCTCAGAAACATGTATAAGATCACTCAAGATTACATATCTGACAAGTGGGAGAACGAAACACGTCCAAATGAATGACTTTTGCCCCAGGTTTAGGAGGTGAAAAAGAAGGCATCCACGACATTATTTCCTTGTTTTGTTGAAGTTGGTGCCTGTGACTAGCTGCATTTAGAATAGAATGTTAGCAAATCCCATTTGTTCTCCTCTTTGCCTATCTGCCTGACAGAACTAGGCGTTGAAACTGTTTTATGGAACAGTAAGTCCATTGCTACTGTGACAAACTTCATTTTTCTTTCTCATGGGTTTGCTTTAATATCACAACTAATTTCATCTGTTCTTATGCAAATATATAGCCTCATCATCTGGGCATCCTCCTGTCCCCAATATCCATCCACATGGTGTACTTATTTTTAATAAAAACAATTGTCCTAACAGAAGGTACTGTAGAGAATCTCATCTCAAATAATATTAGCACTTGATAAAATGATACCTTTCTTCTGGTGAATGTGAAAGATTCTTATAAACATTATTATTCATGTTTACATTATCATTAATAATCTTGCACAATACTTAGGGCATAAGCAAGCAATATGATATCTATGATATTTTGGCAATTCCCTACACAAAACAATCGATTATCTTTTAATCTTCGCTGTTGAGTATCACCATTACAGACAAAGAGAGGAAACTGAGTCTAAATTAAGAATTCCCTCACCCAAAGTCACAATACTAGTTAGTGGTAGATTCAGAATAAATATCTAATTCTAAAGTTAGTGAAAGTTATCTAGTTAGATCTAAAGTTAAATCTTACTTGTAAGATTTAAGGAAAGACTGTTGCCTAATTTTTTCCAATTTTAGGTTTATCATCTTTAAGGGAGGGTTGGCAATATCTAACCTTCCCACTCCACATGTAATAACTGGAAGTAAGACTACTTTGCACCAAATATAAAGCACATAAGTTTGGGTGCATTGTCTTATAATCTCAGCACTGTGGAGGCCAGGGTGGGAGGACCTCTTAAGCCCAGTAGTTTGAGGCCAGGATGGAAAACAAAACAAGACCTCTTATCTACAAAAAAAAAAAAAACTAAATTAAATTAAAAATTAGCTGGCTATGGTGGTGCTCATCTGTAGTCCCAGCTACCCTGGAGGCTGACGTGAGAAGATCCCTTATGCCCAGTAGTTCAAGGTTACATTGAGCTATGATTGTGCCACTGCACTCTAGCCTGGGCAACAGAGTAAGATCCTGTCTCTAAAAAAATAAAATTAAATGAATAAAATGAAATTACAATGAAAACACATAAAGCATAAAAACTTTATATAAAGTATAAAGTATATGAGGTTTTGCCAGTATATCTAAGATATCCTCATTACAATGTAGCTCCTGTTGAGTATGGCTTTTTAATTATTGTATTTTATTTTATGTCATTTTATTTTATTTTATTCTGATACAGTCACCTACCTATCAAAGCAGCATTGAAACTACAATTTAGTTTCAAGCTCAATGTCAGGGTAAACAGTAATATACAATCTGCCTTTGCAAACCTGTTTCGCCCCACTCACAGTAGCTAAATGTGGATGAGATGGATATTATTCCAGGCTAGGGGCACTCAGTGTTTACTTACACTTTAACTATTTACAGTTAACTCCACCCTCATATGAGATGGTATTTTGAAGAAACACTTCTTGTATAATTTTAAAATGGTAAGATAGCCTGGACCATTAGAAAGTGCACTGTAAGACTCAAAACCTAATAAGGCTTTGATGCTAACGAGTTGTGTGAATTTAGGCCTGTTATCTTCCCCGGCTTCATTTTCCTTATGTACAAAATGAAAAGGTTGGACTAGATAAATGATGTGTTTTGTTATTTAGCAACCATTATTTAGAACCTACCATATGTCTTCATATTTTGAGAGTAGATATTATAGAGATAGATGAGACTATGATTCCTACTTCAAAGATTGCAACATCTGGTGGGGGAGATTGACATAAACCAATAACAATAATTCGATATGATGATCTCTAATGACTTTTCCAGTTATGAATCAAAATGAATTTTTTCCTTATTAATACCTGTGTAGCACACACACACACCACACCCTTTCATACATGAGCCAATTGATTGCAGAAAAGTTCAAGCAGAGGCAGATGTCAAAAGTATAATTGTCAATTAAAGAAGTGTTTTGTTTTGTTTTTCACAAGAAGAATGATGATATTTTCTCATAGAATTTCATTTACAGCTAGTTTGTCCATATGGAGAGAAGCTAACTGGGAGAGGTTTACAAAAGCCTTGCTAATATTGAGTAAGTGAACTGTTTCCACTCAATTTCATAATTACTGGGCCATTTCTGAAGCCAATTGGCTCCTCATGTAGAGCTATGCTCTGGAACAACTCTGACTATCAAGGTAAGCAGATGACTGCCCTGGTGATTGTTTTAATGGTGTGCAGGAAGGGAATTAGAGAACAATAGCATAGGAGAATACCAAGTCCAGAGATTCAGACTCAAAAGCTGTGCCAAGTTCTGCCTCTACTACCTACCTATTCAATATATTTCTGATCTAAAAAAAAAAAAATCCCTGGGCAATTCACTTCATCTCTCTGTGCACGTTTTTTTTCCCATTAAAAATATAATGACTTTTGTCTGCTTCACAGGAAGGTGGGAAAACTTAAAGTGCTTCTTGTCTTTGAAGAACTACACACGTTAGATGAAGGTGTATATTTTGGGGGGTAAAATGAGAAAGACTAGTAAATGTTGGGAAATTTCAATACATAATAATACAGTCATATCAGTTCAGAGCTACACAGGCCTTGGAAGAAACCTGGCCCCATCTTCTCACTTTGCAGATGAAGAAACCAAGGTTCACTAGAGAAAATACTAAGTCTTATGCTATGTTATACATGCACATATTCCAGTTACATACTAACCAATCAAAATAACAATTAGTCATACAGACATTTTATAAATTCGGGCATGTTTAAGACAATGACTACTTTACTGATTTCTGTTTTGCTTTGTGTTTTGGTATTTCCAAATTAAATACTTACATATTTTACTAATTCACTGGACAATATCTTTCCAGATTTAGTTTTCTGCTCTAAAAAACACTCTCAGGACAAATCATCTCTCAACATATGAGACATAATGCTGAAGAAAGTTATAACAACTATAAATCTATGTTTTGGAGATACCCAGGCTTCTGAATTCCAGTGACTATGGATTGCCCCTCAGTGTTTCCTCCAGTTTCTATTCTGGGAATATTGATAATTTGCTCTTGTTTTGGAAGAACTGGCCTCTAAACCAATTGGCTATTTGCTACTTGCCTCATTCACTCTATTCATTTATGGACAATTTCAAGATAGAAAAGTGGCAATAATTGTTGGGAGACAATTATTCATGGGTTTCTCTCACATAACTGAACTTCCTCTGAGCAAAGGCACTACCATCTTATCCAGAATATACTTTCAAAAACGTTCATGTGGTTAACAGCTTTGGTAGATAGGGATAGTGTCTCTTTTTTGGCAATTGGTGGGAAAGCTTATAAGCTATCATAAAATATTAAGATTCCCTAAGCCCAGGATTCCTCTCCTATAATGAACCCACTGTATGTGCAGATGTTTGTTATTGGCCCTATTTTTGCTACCCCATCAGAATTGGGCCTCAGGAGAATAGTACAAAAATGCTGATACTCTGGCAGCTTCTCTGGTTGTAAGACTATTCTTCATCTCTGACCCAGTAATCTTGTGTCTTCCACCAGCATGCATAAAACTGTGGCCATTTAATTTGTTAGCCTACAAGTAAAACTTTAGAAGCCAGTCATTGACAGTAATATGTCAATTATAGAAAATTCTATAATTATAGAAAATTCTATAATTGACCCTTTCATTATAGAAAATTAATATAATCCCATTCTCATTCCTGTTTGATGAAGATTGGCTTACAAATATGCATGTTATGCTAAACTGGCCAAAGCAATGTGAGAGAAAGTGTGGAAGAAGTCATTCTACAGCTTTATAAATCAAAGATAAAGAGAAAGCCTCTTTTTCTTCTTGGTCTAGTGCTGTCATCATATCTCAATGGATAATGGGAAACATTTCAGCCATCTTGGTACAAACCTGGGATGACAAAAATTACACCTAGAGAAATAAGAGAACAAAAGAACTTCACTGAACAGCCCTGACTCAAGGACTTTCAGCCACTCAACTGCTACTATGTTGGAGAATTTATTTTCTTATTTATGCTTTGGGTTATTCTATTCATTTGTCTTTTTTGTTCTTATGCACACTGCTGATACAGTTGCCTATAAGCAACGAGTCTTATATCAGCAGTTGCCTGTAAGATTAACCATATATTCCCTCTTTGACCCACTACAATGAAACTTATCCTCCCACCACTATACTGACTAAATTAACAACTACTTATTTAATTTTTGTTTTGATGTACACATAGGGAAAAGCATAAAACTTACAAGTGCAATTTAAAATTTAACAATAAAGCAAGACCCAAATCACTAACCATTTTAAGTAATAAAATTTTGGCAGTATCACTGAAAGCCCCCTGTGTGCCCATCACAGTTCCAGTTCCTTCCTATCCCCCAAGATATAACCACTGTTCAGAATTTTGTCATTAACATTGCCATGATTTTCTTTATAGCATCACCCATAATCGTGCATTCTCTAATTAATATAGTTGAGCTTTGCCTGTTTGTGAACTTTATATAAATATAGTAATACTCTATTTATTATTTTCGTCTAGCTTCTTTGTCAATTTCTTATGTGACATTCATCCATGTTGTTGTGCAAACCTTCCATATTTTTCACTTAAATTGTTACATAATATTCTATTATATGAGTATGGCAACCTTTATTTATCCATGGCACATTTGGTAGAAATTTTGATTGTTTTTTATTTGGGACAAAAAATAAATATTCTGACATTCACATTTTTGTAAAGATATCATGCTACCTATCTCCACAATATTTTCTAGGTCATACACCTAGAAGTGAAATTTCTGGTTCATAAGGTATGCATTCTTTAGATTTTACTAGATAATATCAAACATTTTTACAAAGTGCCATATCAATTTATACTCCCAATAAAAATACATGAGATTATCTACTTACCACATTCTCTGCAACACTTAGTATTGTCAGATTTTTAATTTTTGCTAAACAATTGAGAAGATAATTCCATTATATTTTATGCTGGCATTTTTTCTGGTTACTAATATATCCCTGTTGTAAAAAAGTTGAGGATCATTTTGTACATTTATAGGCCATTACATTATGTTCTATTCTGACTTGCATGTACAAGTATTTTACTCATTTATTTGTATTGTCTGTCTTTTTAAAATTCAGAAGTTCTTTATTAGTTCTGGATATTGGTTACAGACACTGATGCAAATATCTTCCTCCATCATCTGTGGCTTTATTTTTTTTTATGGTGACTTATAGGATATAAGTTCAAAATTTTAATGAAGTCTAATCACCAATTTTTCTTCACAGTTAATATGTTTTGTAATCAGTTTAAGAAATCCGTTCTTAAAATGAGATCATGATATAACATTATCTTTAGGATATTAACTAAGATAATATTCTATATTATCTTAGAAAAGTTTTCAAGTTTTTACTTTTGTGTAAAAAATTTTAATCACATGAAATTCTTTGTGTACACATTATGTGATAAAAGTCAGCTAAGTATCCTAGCCCCAATGATTCCTCACTGATCAGCAGTGCCTCCTCTGTTATAAATCAAGTGTCCGCTTATACAGAAGTCCTTTGTTGTTGTATTTAGAATCAGGATTTCCTATTTTGTCCAGGCTGGAGTGCATTGGCTAGTCACAGGTGTGATCATAGCACACAACAGCCATGAACTCTCAAGTCATCTCCCTGCCTTCTGCCTCAACCTCCCTAGGAGCTGGGTGTGCACCTGGCTGAAAGTGTTTCTAAATTCCTCAAGCTGTTCATTCAAGCGGATAATGAGGTCACTACTTGATGTAAAATAAAAATAAATAGCTGTATTTATTGTTTACTAGAGTAAGGGAGAAGTCTGCTTACAGAGAAGTTTCTGAGAACAGATAGCTGATCTTATTTAGGGCCTTTAGGAAGCATGGAGTTCAGGGGATTGATGTACTTTTGGAAGTGTAAATGAATTCAGGTAACCTGGAGATCCATGGTTGATTCAAATATGACTAGTACTGAC
This sequence comes from Callithrix jacchus, assembly GCF_049354715.1. Classification (NCBI taxonomy): domain Eukaryota; kingdom Metazoa; phylum Chordata; class Mammalia; order Primates; family Cebidae; genus Callithrix; species Callithrix jacchus. Next base: position 18,388,717 of record NC_133516.1, on the reverse strand, counting down.
AGTTTGGCAGTCACAGGTGGGCTTACTGGAGTGAGTTCACCACTAATTGGCTTATTTTCAGAAGAGATGGAAGACACCGATTGGTTGGCCTAGAAAAATGTGTTCCCTCATGGACACAGAGAGGGGAATAACACACAGCTGGGTCTGTTAGGGGGTGGCGGGTGAGGGGAGGGAACTTACAGGATGGGTCAATAGGTTCAGCAAACCACCATGGCACACGTAAACCTGTGTAACTAATTTGCACGTTCTGCACATGTATCCCATTTTTGTTTTAAGAAGAAATAAAGTTAAGAAAGAAAGCAGGAAAGAAAGAGAGAGAGAGGGAGGGAGGGAGGGAAGGAAGGAAAGCAATCCAACAGAAAAATGGGCCAAACATGTTACTTAAATTCCATTAAGGAAGAAAGAAACGTAAAAAAGAAAGAAAGAAAAAGAAAAGCATGTTCCATAAGGCAAGTTGTTGATTATTTGAACAGGTTTAAAATTTGTTCAGATGGCTACTTGTTATCAGAATCACACAAAAATTTATTTTTTCCTAAATTTGTGTGAACTTTTAAAAATGCCAGTTTCAATGGTCATTTGACTAAGCACTAATATCATACTGTGTAAATTACTGTAACTGTATTATGAACCTTAATATCTGATACAAGTTATCTTACTTTTTCTTTGAGTGTCTTAGATATTTGTGTTCACTTCTGTATAAATTTTGGAAACCACTTTTCAGTTTATACAGACACAAACATGATTATGTCTGTATCCCATTAAAACTTGAGGTCAATTTAGGTAATAAAATTGCATCTTCGAATCCAAGGGTATGGTGCATTTTTCATTTGTTGAGATTTTCCTTTGTGTCATTCAAAAAGTTTTAGAATTTTTTCCATAGAGGTCTTGTAAATCTTTTGCTAGCTATATTACTAAGTACATCATATTGTCTTATAATGTTATAAATGTCATATTTAATGCCTGATTCCTTCTTGTAAATAAGGATTTGCAATTGATTTTTATTAGGTCAATTTTATTAGGTCATTGTACTCAGTCCCAGTAGTCCCAGTGCAATGTTGAGTAGGAGTTGTGAGAGGCAGAATTCCGGCCACATGTTAGACTATTCCCAAGCTTCTTTTTTATCATTACATGTGGACATGTAACTCAATCCTTGACGATAAAATATGGAAAGAATTGTAGCATGCAAGTTCCAAGTCTTACCTGTCAAATAATAAGAAGTGGACCTTCAGTTCTTTCCACTTTCTACTTGTTAGCTAGAGAAAACTCTTAAAACCTACAGAAGGGCAAGCTATAAAATAAAAGGTGTCTAGAAACCTTAATGCCACATAGATTGCCACCTAGTCAGGAATACTCACACTGCACTGTCAAATAAGTAAAAATTAATTTTATTAAGTCACTTAGCCTTTGGATCTTATCTAGTATATTAATTAGAAATCATTACCTTAATTAAATTAATTAATTTTCAGTACTTCTTCCAATAAATATTTGGAATGTATATATTTTGACATTAAGTTTCTTTAGCTGCAACCCACAAATTTTGATATGCATTATTATATTTTCATTTGCCTAGTTCAAAATATTTTCTACTTTCCATTTAATTTCTTCTTTCAGTTACATAAAAATATATTTTATATTTCCCAATGGAGATATTTACTTTCAAACATGAATATAATAAAGAAAAATTTTATGATATATATTTCTAGCTTAATTATATTGTATTTAGATAATATGCCCTATACATTTTATCCTTGAACAATCGTTACAAATTAAGGTCAACTTTTATAACAGCTATATTTAGATGTGTGCAAAAAGAATGAGTGTTACATAGTTATAGGATGCCATGTTCTATATATATTTTAAGGTCTAATGTGTAAAAATATTGCTTAAATATGTTCTATACTTACTGATTTGTGGTCTGCTTGATCTACTAGTTACTAAAAAATTAAGTTAAAAGCTCTGAATTTGCTTGTAAGATTTTTAAATTTCCCTTAGAGTCTTTGTTTTACATATTTTAAAGCTGTCATTAGCTGCACAAAAATAAGAATTATGACTTCCTGATAAATTTAAACTTTTATCATCATAGTGATTTTCTTTTCTTCTAGTAATTTTTTTCCTTAGACTTTGTCTGATATTAATACCATGGTTTTTTGGATGGTATTTTCACTGTATGTCTTTTTCCATTCTTTTAGTTTCAACCTTTTTTATATATTTCTGATAGATAGATGTGTGTGTGTGTGTGTGTGTGTGTGTGCACTCTTTAAATAATACTAACTAGATCTTTTTCTAACTTAGTATGCCAAACTTGTTTTTCCTTGGATAATTTAACCATTTACATTTTAATGTTTTTACTAGTTCATTTTACTATCTTCTTTAATTCTTTGTCTTATTGTTCTGTATACTTCTCCTTGTTGAATTTCTTTCAGAATAATTTTTATATTATCTTTTGCTACTTACTCTCCTGGAAGTAAAGCATTCACTTTTTTTTCAGCGGGTGTTAAAATTACATGATTAACATATCAAAGTATACACTTAATAATACCTTTACTCTTCCTGGACAATACAGAACCTTAAAACATTCATTTGCTGCACTCTTAGCTTATATGTTATTGTTTTAGTGATTGGTAATTGCCTTTTTTCAACTTTGTGATACTTCCCTTTCTCCAGACCTTGCTTTTATAATACTTCTGGTCCCTGGTAAAGACAAAATGATATCCTAATCATAGGATATTATGCGACCCATGCGAGCCAGGTTTCATCAAACTGATCAAATTATATGGACAGGTAGATTCAACAGCAATTCATTGTAACATCGATATTTTATGCCTATGATTAGACACAAGCAGGAACAACAAACATAAGTAAGCTGCAGAAGCAGACTACTGAGAAGCTCATGTCATCCATCAATGCTGCATCAATGGACCCCAAATACATGTGCATCTACTCACTGGTTGTACAGGATCCTCTTACCATCATCTAGTAAAAAAGGGGAAAGCCTGAGCTTATTTAATGGATATGTTGGCTTCATGTGTGCATGCAAGCTGAAAATGAAAAGCGGCTGTGCTAAAGGCTCACTCACACACGGAGCCAGCAAGTATTCTGGCCGGGCACAGAGGCTCATGCCTGTAATCCCAGCACTTTGGGAAGTTGAGGCAGGCAAATCACCGGAGGTTCAGGAGTTCAAGACCAGTCTCACCAACATGGTGAAACTCCATCCTCTACTAAAAATACAAAAATGTTAGCCAGACATGGTGGTGTGTGCCTGTAATAATCCCAGCTACTCGGGGAGCTCTCAGGTAGGAGAATCACTTGAACCCAGGAGATGGAGGTTGCAGTGAGCTGAGAGATCATATCACTTCACTCCAGCCTGGGCAACAGAGCAGGACTCTGTCTCAAAACAAACGAACAAACAAAAAACCCCAAAATTCTATTATTCCATCGGCCAGGAGTGTTTGGGTCATGTAGTGTCATAAGACCACTGGTCATATGCTTATTACTATACCTCATCTGTCAAAGATGAATTCTTGGCCTGATGCTATGTGGCCTAGCATACTGATGTGCCCTCAGTTAATAATGTTGGCAAGGTTTCTAAAGACAAGGAAGAAAAACATGTGCCTGGAATATGTGCAATTCCAGTCCATATGAATTTCTGCCTTTTCCAAGATATGAAGGGTACAATAGAATTAATTTCAAACAAGTGATGGTTTGGTCTCAAATTATCAACAAGCGATGACTTAGTCTACTCAAGGCATGAAGTTATATTTGGGGTTCAGCTTTGGTCTCCCTTTCTGGAAGGAGATTAGACAGTACTGGCATTAAAGAGTTGTAGCAGCTAGATCAGTCTTGGTAGGTGAGAACCCATGCCATTTGGTCCATTCATTGCCTCTAAGTATACATCCACAGCTTTTCCTTTTCATAAACCCATTGTGACACTAGCCAATACAGAGAAGGGTCAGCAAAAGATGCTGGCTGACACCAACCAGCCAGATTATTTGATCCATTTGGTTGTTTACTGACTCTGCTACTCTGGCAGGTGCTCTCTGGTAGGCACAACATGCAATACAAAAATTTTTACACTTCTTACTTGTTCCTTTATGCCCTTCCACAGGCTTTTGTCCCAGACTTCCTTGTCTTGATCTTACAATCTTTCTCCTTCCTGGGCTCCAACAAAGTCACAAACCATTTGCCACAAACCATGGCACAAAGATTATACACACACACACACACACACAGTTTAGAAACTGCAGTGTGTATGAGTGTCCTCACTTACCATCATTCCCAGTGACACACTTGGATAATTTGTGCTTTGTGTCTGCAATGTTAAGCTTGTGTAAGTCTAAATATCCTATTTACAGTGAGACAAGATGCTTTATGAGAAAAATGTAAACAAAGTAGGTATAATCTCTCAGAGTTTATGGTTATTGAGAGATTGAGAGAGGTAACAAATTAAAAAATAATAACAGTACAAAGTAGTTTCTGTTTTTTAATTTTTAAAACTTTCAATAGCTTTTTGGGGTACAAGTGTTTTTGGGTTACATGGATGAATTGTACAGTGACGAAGTCTGAAATTTTAGTGCACCCATCACCAGAGTAGCGTACATCTTACCCAATATATAGTCTTTTTTACCTTTCATCCACTCCCACTCTCCACCTTTTCGAGTCTCCAATGTCCATTACACCACTCTGTATGCCTTTGTGCACCCATAGCTTAGCTCTCACTTATAAGTAAGAACATGCAGTATATAGTTTTTCATTCCTGAGTCATTTCACTTAGAATAATGACCTCCAGTTCTATCCAAGTGCCTATAAGGACATTATTTTATTCTTTATCTATTCATCAGTTGGGAATGTAGGTTGGGTCCTTATCTTTAGAATCATGAATTTTGTTGTGATAAACATATGTGTACAGGTGTCTTTTTTATACGAATGACTTCTCTTCCTTTGCATGGATATCCAGTGGTGGTATTGCTGGATCAAATGGTGACCTACTTTTGGCTCTTTGAGAAATCCCCATACAGTCCATAGAGGTTACACTACTTTACGTTCTCATCAGCAGTGTATAAGCGTTCCCTTTTCACCACATCCATGCCAACAACTATTGTTTTTCAGACTTTTTAGTAATGGCCATTATACCTGGGATAAGGTAGGTTTCAATGTGGTTCTAATTTGCAGTTCTCTGATTAGTGATGAGAGCAATTTTTTCATATATTTGTTGGCCATTTGTGTATCTTCTTTCGAGAAATGTATATTTGTGTATTTTGCCAACTTTTCAATTAGATTATTTGATTTCTTGCTGATTTGTTTGAGTTCTTTGTAGATTCTAGATGTTAATCCTTTGTTGAATACATAGTTTGCAAATATTTTCTCCCACTTTAGTGCGTTGTCAATTTCCTCTGATTATTTATTTTTCTCTGCAGAAGCTTTTTTAGTTTAATTAGCTTTTCACTTTAATTTAGTGTAATTATTTTTTGTTTTGTTGCATTTGCTTTTGGGTCTTGGTTATAAATGTTTTGCCTAGACCAATACCCAGAAGAGTTTTTCCTAAGTTTTTTCCTAGAATTGTTATGGTTTCAGGTCTTAGATTGAAGTCTTCAATTCATCTTGTGTTGATTTTTGTGTATTGTGAGAGAAAGCGATCCAGTTTCACTCTTCTACATATGGCTATCCAATTTTCCTAGCACCATTTATTGAATGGTCTTTTTCCCAATTAGAGTTTTTGTACACTTTGTCAAAAATCAATTGGTTATAAGTATTTGGCTTTATTTCTGTGTTCTGTAGTCTATTCCATTAGTCTATGTGTCTACTTTTATACAAGTACCATGCTGTTTTTGTTACTGTAGTCTTATAGTATAATTTGAAGTTGGGTATTGTGACACCTCTAGATTTTGTTATTTTTGCTGAGGATTGGTTTGGCTAATCAGACTCATTTTTGGTTCCACATGAATTTTAGGATTGTTATTTTCTGATTCTGTGAAAAATGATGTTGGCATTTTGATGGGAATTGCACTGAATCTATAGGTTGCTTTGGGCAATATAGTAATTTTTACAATATTAATTGTTCCAATCCATGAGAATGGGATGTATTTCCAATTCTCTTGCCTGATTGTTCTAACTAGAACCTGTAGCACTAGGTTGAATAGAATGGTTCAAGTGGATGTCTTTGTCGTTTTCAAATTTTCAGGAATAATACTTTCAACTTTTCCTCTTTCACAGTATAGGCCATGGGTTTTTCATATATGGCTTTTATCATTTTGAGGTGGTCCTTCTATGCCTGGGTTGTCGAGGTTTTTATCATAAAGAGATGCTAGATTTACCAAATGATTTTTCTGTGTCTATTGAGATGATCATATGGTTTTTGTTTTTAATTCTGCAGTCACATTTACTGACTTGCATATGTTAAACCATTCCGCTATTACTGAGATGAAATCCACTTTATTGTGTTGCGTTATCTTTTTGATATGCTGTTGAATTCCATTTGCTAGTATTTTGTTGAGGAGTTTTGTATCTATGTTGATCAGGGATATTGATCTACTGTTTTCTTTTTTTGTTATGTCCTTTCTTGTCTTTGGTATCTGGGTGCTTCTGGCTTTATCGAATGAGTTAGGAAGCATTCCCTATTTCTTAATCTTTTGGAATAGTTTTAATGGACTATTATTGTCTTATCAATTTTTGTCTGGTAGAATTCAGCTCTGAATCTATCTGGTCCCAGGCCTTTTTGTTGTTGGTAAATTTTTTATTACTGATTCAATCTTACTGCTTGATACAGATTTCTATTTCTTCCTGATTAATGCCAGCAGAGTTGTATGTTTCCAGGAATTTATCAATTGGCTCTAAGTGTTTCAGTTTATGTATAGAGGTGTTCATGTTAGTATCAAATAATCTTTGGTATATCTGTGGTGTCAGTTGTAACATCTCCATTTTCATTTCTAATTGAGCTTATTTGAATCTTTCATTTTCTTGATTAATCTAGCTAACGGTCTATTGATTTAGTTTATCTTTTCAAAAACCAACTTTTTGTTTCATTGATCTTTTGTATTTTTTTTGTTTCAATTTCATTAAATTCTGCTCTGATCTTTGTTATTTCTTTTCCTCTGCTAGCTTTGGGTTTGTTTTGTTCTTCTTTTCCTAGTTCCTTGATGCATAATGTTAGGTGCTCAGTTTGTAATCATTCAGCCTTTTTGATGTAGACATTTATTACTATAAACATTTGTCTGAACACTGCTTTTGCTGTATCCCAGAGGTTTGATAAATTCTGTCACTGTTATCATTAATTTTAAATAATTTTTAAATTTCCATCTTGATTTTATTGTTTATCCAAAAATCATGCAGGAGTGGAATGTTTGATTTCCATGTATTTGTATAATTTTGAGGATCCCTTTTGGAATTGATTTCTCATTTTATTCTGCTGTGTTCTGAGAAGATACTTAACATAATGTCAATTTCTTTTTTTTAATTTTTTATTGCATTTTAGGTTTTGGGGTACATGTGCAGAACATGCAAGACAGTTGCATAGGTACACACATGGCAGTGTGTTTTGCTTCCTTTCTCCCCTTCACCCACATTTGGCATTTCTCCCCAGGCTATCCCTCCCCACCTCCCCCTCCCACTGGCCCTCCCCAATAAACCCCAGTGTTTAGTACTTCCCTCCCTGTGTCCATGTGTTCTCATTTTTCATCACCCGCCTATGAGTAAGAATATGCGGTGTTTCATTTTCTGTTCTTGTGTCAGTTTGCTGAGAATGATGTTCTCCAGATTCATCCATGTCCCTACAAATGACACAAACTCATCATTTCTGATTGCTGCATAATATTCCATGGTGTATATGTGCCACATTTTCCCAATCCAGTCTATCATCAATGGGCATTTGGGTTGATTCCAGGTCTTTGCTATTGTAAACAGTGCTGCAATGAATATTCGTGTGCATGTGTCCTTATAGTAGAACAATTTGTAGTCCTTTGGATATATACCCAGTAATGGGATTGCTGGGTCAAATGGAATTTCTATTTCTAAGGCCTTGAGGAATCGGCACACTGTCTTCCACAATGGTTGAACTAATTTACACTCCCACCAACAGTGTAAAAGTGTTCCTTTTTCTCCACATTCTCTCCAGCATCTGTTGTCTCCAGATTTTTTAATGATCGCCATTCTAACTGGCGTGAGTGGTATCTCAATGTGGTTTTGATTTGCATCTCTCTGATGACCAGTGACGATGAGCATTTTTTCATATGATTGTTGGCCTGATATATGTCTTTTTTTGTAAAGCGTCTGTTCATATCCTTTGCCCAATTTTGAATGGGCTTGGTTTTTTTCTGTAAATCTGTTTAAGTTCTTTGTAAATTCTGGATATCAGCCCTTTGTCAGATGGGTAAACTGCAAAAATTTTTTCCCATTCTGTTGGTTGCCGATTCACTCTAGTGATGGTTTCTTTTGCCGTGCAGAAGCTGTGGAGTTTCATTAGGTCCCATTTGTCTATTTTGGCATTTGTTGCCAATGCTTTTGGTGTTTTGTTCATGAAGTCCTTGCCTACTCCTATGTCCTGGATGGTTTTGCCTAGATTTTCTTCTAGGGTTTTTATGGTGCCAGGTCTTATGTTTAAGTCTTTAATCCATCTGGAGTTAATTTTAGTGTAAGGTGTCAGGAAGGGGTCCAGTTTCTGCTTTCTGCACATGGCTAGCCAGTTTTCCCAACACCATTTGTTAAACAGGGAATCCTTTCCCCATTGCTTGTTTTTGTCAGGTTTATCAAAGATTGTATAGTTGTAGATGTGTTGTGTTGCCTCTGATGCCTCTGTTTTGTTCTATTGATCTATATCTCTGTTTTGGTACCAGTACCATGCTGTTTTGATTACTGTAGCCTTGTAGTATAGTTTGAAATCCGGTAGTGTGATGCCCCCCGCTGTGTTCTTTTTGCTTAGAATTGACTTGGCTATGCGGGCTCTCTTTTGGTTCCATATGAAGTTCATGGTGGTTTTTTCCAGTTCTGTGAAGAAAGTCAATGGTAGCTTGATGGGGATAGCGTTGATTCTGTAAATTACTTTGGGAAGTATTGCCATTTTCACGATATTAATTCTTCCTAACCATGAACATGGAATGTTTCTCCATCTGTTTGTGTCCTCTCTGATTTCATTAAGCAGTGGTTTGTAGTTTTCCTTGAAGAGGTCCCTTACGTTCCTTGTGAGTTGTATTTCAAGGTATTTTATTCTTTTTGTAGCAATTGTGAATGGCAGTTCGTTCTTGATTTGGCTTTCTTTAAGACTGTTATTGGTGTAGAGGAAGGCTTGTGATTTTTGCACATTGATTTTATATCCTGAGACTTTGCTAAAGTTGCTTATCAGTTTCAGGAGTTTTTGGGCTGAGGCGATGGGGTCTTCTAGGTATACTATCATGTCGTCTGCAAATAGAGACAATTTGGCTTCCACCTTTCCTATTTGAATACCCTTTATTTCTTTTTCTTGCCTGATTGCTATGGCTAAAACTTCCAGTACTATATTGAATAGGAGTGGTGAAAGAGGGCATCCTTGTCTAGTGCCAGATTTCAAAGGGAATGCTTCCAGTTTTTTTTAACACCCCACTGTCAATATTAGACAGATCAACCAGACAGAAAATCAACAAGGATATCCAGGGCTTGAACTCAGACCTGGAGCAAGCAAACCTCATAGACATTTACAGAACTCTCCACCCCAAATCCACAGAATATACATTCTTCTCAGCACCACATCACACCTACTCTAAAACTGACCACATAATCGGCAGTAAAGCACTGCTCAGCAAATGCAAAACAACTGAAATAATAACAAACAGCCTCTCAGACCATAGTGCAATCAAGTTAGAACTCAGAATTCAGAAACCAACCCAGAACTGCACAGCTTCATGGAAACTGAACAACTGGCTCTTGAATGTTAACTGGATAAACAATGAAATGAAGGCAGAAATAAAGAAGTTCTTCGAAACCAATGAGAATGAAGACACAACATGCCAGAATCTCTGGGACACATTTAAAGAAGTCTCTAGAGGAAAGTATATAGCAATAAGTGCCCATATGAGAAGAATGGAGAGATCCAAAATTGACATCCTATTGTCAAAATTGAAAGAGCTAGAGGAGCAAGATCAAAAAAACTCAAAACCCAGCAGAAGACAAGAAATAACTAAGATCAGAGCTGAACTGAAGGAGATTGAGACACGAAAAACCCTTCAAAAAATCAATAAATCCAAGAGCTGGTTTTTTGAAAAGATCAACAAAATAGACAGACCAATAGCCAGGTTGATTAGAAATAAAAGAGAGAACAACCAAATAGATGCAATAAAAAATGATAAAGGGGAAATCACCGCAGATTCCAGAGAAATTCAAACCATCATCAGAGACTATTACAAACAACTCTATGCACATCAACTAGTAAGCCTGGAAGAAATGGATAAATTCCTGGACTCCTGTGTCCTCCCAAGCCTAAACCAGGAGGAAGCTGAAACTATGAATAGACCAATCACAAGGGCAGAAGTCGAGGCAGCAATTAAGAGCCTACCACACAAAAAAAGCCCAGGTCCAGACGGGTTCACAGCCGAATTCTACCAGACACACAAAGAGGATCTGGTACCATTCCTTCTGAAACTATTCCAAATAATCCAAAAGGAAGGAATCCTTCCCAAATCATTTTATGAGACCAATATCATCCTGATACCAAAACCTGGCAGAGACCCAACAAGAAAAGAAAACTTCAGGCCAATATCCATGATGAACATAGATGCAAAAATCTTCAAGCAACTATTGGCAAGCCGATTGCAACAGCAAATCAAAAAACTTATCCACCATGATCAAGTAGGATTCATCCCGGGGATGCAAGGCTGGTTCAACATAATGTCAATTTTTTAACAGTGATTGAGACTTTTTGTGGCCTATCATATAGACTATCTTTGAGAATGTTTCATGTGCTGATAAGAAGAATGTATAATCTGCAGTTCTTGAATAGGATGTTCTATAAAATCTGTTAGGTCCATTTGTTCTGGAGTAAAGTTTAAATCCAGTGTTTCCTTGTTAACTTTCTGCTTCAATAATATCTCTAATGCTGTCAGTAGAAGGCCGAAGATCCCACTATTACTGTGTTGCTGTCTTAGGTCTATTTGTAATGGTTTTATGAGTCTAGGAGCTCCAGATTTAGGTGCATATATATTTAAGATTGTTATATCTACTTATTGGATTTATCTTTGTACTATTATATAATGACCTTTGTCTTTTTTTATTGTTGTTGCTTTAAAGTCTGTCTTATATAATCATAGACATTCCTGCTGGTTTTTGGCTTTTGTCTGGGGAGAATATCTTTTTCCACCACTTTACTTTGAGTCTATAAGAATCTTCATGTGTTAGGTGAGTCTCCTGAAACAGCAGATATTTCATTTGTGACTTTTTTTTTTTTAATTGTATTTGGGTACATGTGCATATCCTGCATCCTGAGGATTGTTGCATAGGTACATACATGCCATGGTGGGTTGCTGTCTCCATACCTGCCCCCCCCACCCAATCAGGCATTTCTCTCAGTGTTAACCCTTCCCCTCCTTCTTGCCCCACCTTGCTGTGCCTCCCTTTCTCTCCCCTCCACTCCCCCACCTAGCCCTGTGAGTGTTGTTCCCTTACTGTGTCCATGTGTTCTCATTGTTCATCACCCGCCTATGAGTGAAAACATGCAGTGTTTGGTTTTCTGTTCTTGTGTCAGTTTTCTGAGAATGATGGTTTCTAGATTCATCCATGTCTCTACAAAGGACATGAACTCCTCATGTTTTATGGTTGCATAGTATTCCATGGGGTATATGTGCCATATTTTTTTTGTCCAGACTATCATCAATGGGCTCGTTTGTGACTTTTTATTAATCCTCCAATCTGTATGTTTTAAGTGGAGCATTTAGACCATTTGTATTCAGCATTAATATTAAGACATGAGGTACTGTTCCAGTCACTGTGTTGACTGTTACCTAGTTACTGTTTTTTCTTCATTGTGTTACTGTTTTATAGGTCCTGTAAATGTTATGCTTTTAAGAGATTCTATTCTAGTACACATCAATCTTTTGTTTCAAGATTTATAACTTCTTTTGGTATTTTTTAGGAGTGGTCTGGTAGTGACAAATTCCCTCAATATTTGGTTGTCTGAAAAAAAAAACCTTTATTTATTCTTCATTTATAAAACTTAGTCTTGCTAGAGACAAAGTTCTTGGCTGACAGTTATGCTGTTTAAGGAAGCTAGAGATAGGAGGTCAATCTCTACTGGATGGTAAGGTTTCCGCTGAGAAGTCTGCTGAAAGTCTGACAGGTTTTACTTTACAGGTTACCTGATGGATTTTGTGTCACTGCTCTTAGAAGTCTTTCCTTCACATTGATTTTAGATAGACTGATGACTACATGCCTTGGTGATGTCTTTTTTTTTTTCATTACTCTCCCAGGAGTTATTTGAGGTCCTTGTGTTTGGATGTCCAAATCTCTAGCAATGCCAGGAAAGTTTTCCTCAATTTGTCCTTCAAATAAGTTTTCAAGCTTTTTGCTTTTTCTTTTCTCTCATGAATACCAATGATTTCTAGGTTTGACCATTTCCCATAATCTCATTTTTCTTTGAGACTTTGTTGATGTTTTTTAATTCTTTTTTTTTTTAATTTTTTTCTGATTGAGTTAATTCAGAAGGCTTAATCTTCAAGCTCTGAAATTCTTTTTTCTACTTGGCCTACTCTATTGTTAAAACTTTCCACTTCACTTTGTAACTCCCTAAATATGTATTTCATTTCCAGAGTTCTGATTTTTTTCATTAAAGCATTTATTCCTTTAGAAATTTTTATTCATATTTTCCCTTGTTTTTGTAAATTTATTTGTTTGTTTTTTACCTTTTTCTTGTATCTTTTTGAGTAATTTGATAATTAATGTTTTGAGTTATTTATCCGGTATTTCAAAGATTTCATCTTGGTTTGGATCCATTGTTGGAGAGCTAGTGTGATGCTTTAGGGGTATTACATAACCCTGTCTTTCCGTATAACTGAAATTATTCTTCCATTTTTTCTCATTTGCATAGACTATTGCTTCTAATTATTTTTGAATTTATTTTTTATTCAACTTTTTTTTTATGCCTCCCCCATGCCCCTGAGGATGTAAATGTATAGTTCATTGTAACCTAATTTAGCTCTGGGTGCTTTCAATGGTGAAGACTCTGTATGGGTTCCTCTGTTATAGAGACTCTTTATATGATGGTTTTCTTAAATGCCAGTTGTAGTAGCAATGGGCTTCCTGTGTGAGCAGGCTCACTGTCTCCTGAGGGGTTAGAATTGAAGAGTTTCACAAAGTTTATTTAATTCCCTGGTGGTGTGCACATTTATTCATTTATTTTCCCCAGTATTTTATTAACTGAGTTAAACAGCTCAGGCTTAGGTCATTGGTAGATTTCCATGGGTAAAAATGGTTGTGGCCAAAGCAGGTAGGTAAATACAATATTCAATGGCAGGCAGAGGTCCCACTGGGAGAGGTCTAATGGGAGAGCTCTCAGTGAAACATTCTGAAGTATGTTCAGGGATAAGGGAGGAATCCACCTCAGCTCCCCTACCAGGCCATGAAAGTGATATTCCTCCCAGTCACACTCGTGATCCAGTGTTTCAGCTGTTCATATCAGAAAGGCAGCTCTTTTCATCTGCAAGAATGCTAATGTTCCATGTATAGAGGGGTTGTGACTCTACCATTTGTGCAGGCCTGGACTTGGAAGGCACTCCCTCTGTGGGGATTCAGTCACCCTAAAGTATTCCAGAAAGGTTGTAGAGAGGTTCACCCATGCTAAGCTCCCATGGGAGAAGGCCCAACTCTGTCTCCAGTGGTGAATGTGGGGAAGAAAAAGTCCCCTTCTCAGAGGCCCTTCATGAGCTCCAAGAATGCCTGACTGTTGAGGTAGAGCTGCAGACTTTTCCCACTGAGCCCAGCACTGCAGTTGTGCCTCTGCTGAAAAAACATCCCACAGCAGAAAGTCCTGGGACTCAAGGCCACCATCTGAACTATTTGTCCCATGGGGTGCTCTTGTGATGTACTGTACTGCCCCTTTTCCTAAGAATACGAGTCCCTGAGGGACAGACTAATGTGCATCCAGCTGCTTCTCTAGGTCTAGCTACCCAGTAGAGCAGCCACACTCCAGGCCGGGGCTGGGGAATGTCCGTAACGAATCCAGTGATATGACCCGTCCTCAAGTCTCCCAGCAGCAGGTACCAACAACTCCCTCTGATGGGGATGACAGGGAAGTGACATAGACTGTCTGAGATTTCCTTAGTTAGAAATAGCCTCAGTGTGTTGGTTTTCTCAAATGCCAGTTGTAGTAGTAATGAACTGGTCATGTGGACAGACTCAAGACCTTCTAGTTAACTAGGGTACTGTAGGCAATGGTGATGGCTGAGGTCATACAAAAGTTTTCTCCTTCCTGGGCACTGTGTTATTCTGCCTGCAGATGCTACAGTGAACTGTGTCAATTGGCCTTCAGCCCCAAGGTGGTGCTTGCAAAGGAGCAACAGCTTTGGTGGTAGCAATAGGATTTGTGCTTGCCTTGTTACCCAAGGGAGGGGCTCTGGTGTCTCAGGCAATGGGTGGGGCCGTGGAGTTCCCACAAGTTTCTGTTCTTTGAGTTAAGCTACCAGGGAGGGTATTTGGGCAAAGCCAGGTGGGAACTGGGTCAGGCAAGTCTTCAGTTTGGCTCCTTATGTGGAGGAGCAAGCAGCAGCCCCAGTGGCAATCAGAGGGCAGTTCTCTGACCACGGGGTAACAGTCTAGGTAAGAGCACAGCTACCTTTGTAGCACAGAAAAATCTGCACAGGGATCAGGGAATGGCAGGCAGCAGTAAGCTCCACTCCGCTCCCACACACTTGGCAAAGCAGGTCTCAACCCCACAGTGTTTCACTAGCAAAAGCTAGCTGAGTTCAGGCCATCTGCACTTAGAACTCAAAACTGCCCCAGGCAATGATCCTTCCCAGGGAGACAGAAAGGATGGCTTTCAGGCCACACCCTTTCCAGTCTGCCTGTGAAACAGGGGTGTCTAGCTTTTGTGCCTATGACTATTACACTTTTCACCCTTGCCCTCAATCCTGACCAAGGGGGTTCATCCTGACCCAACAGCACATTGCAAATCTCATTTGGGAGCTTCTCTCAACCCGTGCCCAATGCTTGAGTTATGTAGCAGACTTCTGCAAGGTCCCCTATGAGGTGGAATGAGGAATTACGTCCCCCTACCACTGCTGGAGTCTGAGAGTGCAAACAAAGTATGTCCCAGTGCCTCTCCTTCTCATATAGTCCCCAGTGATCACTAAATTGGCTCCAGTGCTGGGTGGAGTTAAGGCTGTACCTCATGGCCTGGATTGCCAGGTTTGCCACTAGGACACTATATCCCGGGGGCAATCCTTTCCCCCTCACACTCTGGGAACTCACAGTTTTTATCTGGTTCACGCTGTAGGTTTTAGCCCACCACTTCTTTCAAAGGGTCTGTAGTTTCTTTTAGTTATTCTGTTAAGATCCTGTGTTGCTTCTTGGGAAAAATTCACAGCTTGCGTCTCTACACACTATTTTGTCTTTCCAAGTAGGAGAGACATGCTAATAATGCCTCCAATCTGCCATCTTAGAGATAGAGACAAAAACAGTATAAGATATTTTGAAAGCACAGAGAAGAGGCTCCTAAAACAAATATATGTGTTTTGTTTGTTTGTTGTTTGTTTTGTTTTGGTTGCCAGGAATGGAAGGAAGAAATGCATTAGAAAGGGCTGGTAAGACACTGAAGAAGAGATGACTGGATTTTGTAGAAAAGAAAGTAGTTAACTATGTAGATGTGGAGGTGAATATAGGTGATGGGGAGGAACGCAGCAAATCACACTGCCATTTGTGTACATATGCAACAATCTTGCAATAAAACCTAAAATCTCATAAAATGTACCCCGGAACCTAAAATGCAATAAAAAAAAGAAAAAAAGAAAGAAAGTCACTCGGCAAAAGGCAGAGAAACTTCTGTAAAGACCAGGAGGCGTAGAGATTTCAGTTAAGTGGCATGGAGTTTGAGAGGGAAAGGAATGTGTCAGAAGGTTAGGCTGCAGAGGCGTACGGAAGACAAAGCAGAAGCTATTCTTGCCCAAGATGCCTGGGGGCAATAGGAAGTCATCACAGGTTTTAATCAGGAGAATGAGGTGACTCCATGTGCTCTAAGCAAATTGAACTGAAATACCCATTCTTGCACGTCTTGTCCTTCCCAATTCAGGCACACACACAAAAAAATCTTTTTGGCAACAAACTCATTTCTTCAAAAAATTTATGGGCATCTGGAAAAAATCCAGTATAATACATAAAGTTCAGAACTAACTGTTCTTATGAGAGAGGAAGATTTAAGATTTAAACATACACACATGCGCGCGCGCGCGCGCACACACACACACACACACACACACTTCATTTTTGAGAGTATTTTTCCCTTTTTTTTTTTGGAGGGGGGGTGAAGATAACTTTAGATTTATGGAAAATTAGCTTACAGAGGCAGAGGACATAGTTACTTTAATAATAAGTTGTCTTAAAAACCAGAATTTCCATTAGGAAAAGAGGATAAGAGAAAGTACAAGAAAATACTCTTGAGCTGAAATACTGAAATTCAGTTTTGCAAATAATTGCAAATTAGTTAAAGCAAGAGTAAACCTTTGCTAAGAGTGTCCTCTCTGAAAATAAATGAATAAATACATAGAATTATGAATACGCACTTGCTCCTAGTTAAAAGGGACTTTATTTTGGGGTCCCATAAAAGAACATTAGCCCATGGACATCACTTTCTCATTGTCTTTGAGATTTTAGATTTTAAGCCTGGGTTGTATTAGAGACCTTGTTTCACTGAAAATATATAGTCTCCTCTATATACTCCAGCTTCCCTTTACACATTTTATGATAAGTATCATTAATTAATCCTTTTTCTATGTAAAATAATCAGTTTTTCACAACTGATTATTTTATCTCTCTTAACTCACAGGACTGTGAATGACCTAGTTGGTGAGACTTACTGTGGATTGCAAGAAACATATTTTAGTCAGAGGGACTTTGATTTCCAGTCCTGCTGCTTGTTGGTTAGTGGGCAGTGGAAACTCACTGTATTGCAATGTGCACATCCATGATAGAGAGATATAGGCCTCCAGTGAAATTCTCTTACTGTGTTCCTTTATCAAATGGTTCACAGCCCAGACAAGACACTAGAATCACCTTAAGAAGCTTTCGTTTTTTTATGTAAATAATTTTAACTGTTATTTTAGATTCAGGGAGAACATGTGTACATTTGTTATGTGGGTATATTGCATAATACTGAAGTTTGGGGTATGGGTCTCGTCACCCAGGTAGTGAGCATAGTATCCAATGACTAGGTTTTCTTTTTTTTTTTTTGAGATGGAGTTTCACTCTTGTTACCCAGGCTGAAGTGCCATGGCATGATCTCGGCTCACCGCAACCTCAGCCTCCTGGGTTCAGGCAATTCTCCTGCCTCAGCCTCCTGAGTAGCTGGGATTACAGGCACATGCCACCATGCCCAGCTAATTTTTTGTATTTTTAGTAGAGACGGGGTTTCACCATGTTGACCAGGATGGTCTTGATCTCTTGACTTCATGATCCACCTGCCTCGGCCTCCCAAAGTGCTAGGATTACAGGCTTGAGCCACCGCATGGTATATTGCATGATACTGAAGTTTGGGGTATGGGTCTCGTCACCCAGGTAGTGAGCATAGTATCCACTGAGTAGGTTTTCAACCCACATCCCCCTCATACCTTCCTGCTTGAGTAGTCTATTTTCATCATTGTGTTCATGTGTACTCAATGTTTAGCACCCACGTATACATGAGAACATGCAGTATTGGATTGTATGTAGCTGAGTTAATTCACTTAGGATTATGGCCTCCGGCTGCATCTATGTTGCTGCAAAGGACCTGATTTTCTTCTTTAATGGCTGTGTAGTATTCCACAATGTATATTAACCATGTGTTCTTTATCCAATCCATTGTTCAAGGATATCTAGGTTGATTTTATTTTGCTATTATGAATAATAATGTAATAAACGGATGAGTGCATGAGCTTTCTGGTGGAATGATTTGTTTCCTTTTGGGTACATACCCAGTAATGGGACTTCTGGGTTAAATGGTAGCTCTGTCTTAAGTTCTTTGAAAAATCTTCAAACTGCTTTCCACAGCAGCTGAATTAATTTAACCTTCCACCAACAGCATATAAGCATTCTATTTTCTCCCTAGGTTTGCCAACATCTGTTATTATTTGACATTTTAATATTAGCCATTCTAAATGGTGTGAGATGATATCTCATTGTGGTTTAGATTTGTATTTCTGTGATAATTAGTGATATTGCACTTTTTTTTTCATATATTCATTGGCCATTTGTATGTCTTCTTTTAAGAAGTGTCTTGTCTTTTTCCCACTTTTTAATAAGGCTATTGAGTTTTGCTTGTTGATATGTTAAGTTCCTTGTAGATTCTGGACATTAGGTCTTTATCAGATGCATAGTTTGTGAATATGTTCTCCCATTCTATAGGTTGTATGTTTACTCTGATGATAGTTTCTTTTGCTATACAGAAGCTTTTTAGTTTAATTAGGTCTTGTCAATTTTAATTTTTATTGCAATTACTTTTGGGGACTTAGCCAGAAATTATTTGCCAACGTCAATGTCAAGAAGGGTTCTTCCTAGGTTTTCTTCTAGGGTTTTTATAGTTTCTGACCTTAGGTTTAAATTTTTAATCCATCTTGAGGTAATTGTTGTATATGCTAATAAAGCTTGATTTCTGGGATCTTCATTCTGCTCCACTGGTCTATGTGCCTGTTTTTGTATTTGCACATGCTGTTTTAGTTATTGTAGCAGTATAGCATAGTTTGAAGTCAGGTAATGTGATACCTTTGGCTTTGTTATTTTTGCTTAGAATTTCTTTGGCTTTTGGGGCTCTTCTTTGGTTCCATATGAATTTTGGAATTATAATTAATTTTTTTCTAATTCTGTGGAAAATTACAATGATAGTTTGATAGAAATAACTTTGAATCTGTAAATTGCTTTGGATCATGTAGTCATTTTAGTGATATTGATTTTTCCAATCCATAAGCATAAAAAGATTTCCCTTTTATTTGTGTTGTCTATGATTTCTTTCAGCAGTGTCTTGAAGTTCTCCATATAGAGATCTTTAATCTCTTCAGTAGGTGTATTCCTAGATATTTCTCTTTTTTGTGGCTGTTATAAAAGGGATTGCATTCATAAAATGACTGTTAGCTTGAACATCATTGGTGTATAGAAATGCTGCTGATTTTTGTATGATGATTTTGTATTCTGAAATGTCACTAAAGCAATTTATCAGTGCTAGCAGTCTTTTGGCAGACACTTTAGGATTTTCTATGTACACAAATTAAGATATCTAGAGGAAATGGGTAAATTCCTAAAAACATAAAGCCTCCCATGATTTAATCAGGAAGAAAGTGAAAACTTGAACAGACCAATGACAAGTTCTGAAATTGAATTAGTAATAAACATCTTGCCAAACAAGGAAAGCATTGCACCAGATGAATTTGCAGCCAAATTACACCAAATATCCAGTGAAGAACTGATACCAATCCCATTGAAACTATTCCTAAAAATTTGAGAAGCAGGGGCTCCTTGCTTACTCATTCTATAAAGCTAGCACCAGCCTGATACCAAAATCTTGCAGAGAAATAATGGAAAATGAAAACTTCAGGCCAATATCCATGATGAACATAGATACAAAAATCCTCAAGAAAATAGTACTAAATCAAATCTAGAAGCACATCAAAAAGTTATACACCATGATGAAGTAAGTTTTATTCCTAAGATGCAAGTCTGGCCCAATATACATAAACCAATAAATAGAATTAATCACATAAACAGAATTAAAAGAAAAAACATATAATCATTTCAATAGATACAGAAATCACTTTTAATAATATCCAACATCACTTCATTGATAAAAGCTCTCAACAGACTAGGCATTGAAGGAACAAAATAATAAAAGCCATCTATGACAAATCCACAGCCCATATTATGCTGAATGGGCAAAAGCTAGAACCATTTCCCTTGATAACTGGACCAAGATTTGGATGTCCACTTTTACACTCCTATTGTACATAGTACTGGCAGCCCTTGCCAGAGAAATCAGGCAAAAGAAGTAAATAAAAGGCATTTGAATAGGAAAATGAGTCAAACTATCTCTCTTTACTATAGAAGCTTTAAAAAAGTAAAAAAGAGCCTTTGGCAAGGTGTCATCCTCAGAGAAACTGATTTAATGTACCAAGACATTAGTATTTCTTAAAAGCTCCTCAACTCATTCTCATGTACAGCCATGGTGGACAACCACTGCCTTGAACCCAAGTATCCCAGCCCAGACCACAAAACAAGCGCAGAATAAAATGGACATGAGGTCAGAGTGCTTTGCTCTCCACAGTGACCTAGTTAACAGATCACAGAGGAAGGTCAGAGGTAACTCAGCAGAAAGAACAGGCTCTTCCTCATCTTTATTGGCGTCATTGAAGTGACCCAGCTACAGGGGGAAGAAGGGAACCCCTGCTTCAGACTGGAAATGCTTTATTCACCTGAGAAGAAAGAGAATACATTAATGAAACAGGGTAAGGAAGGAACTTGATCCCTGTAATTCCATATGTAGTGGTGGCATCCTGTAAAAAGCATATAG
Organism: Callithrix jacchus; assembly: GCF_049354715.1. Lineage (NCBI taxonomy): Eukaryota > Metazoa > Chordata > Mammalia > Primates > Cebidae > Callithrix > Callithrix jacchus. The sequence goes on along the minus strand of NC_133516.1, from coordinate 18,368,025 downwards.
AAACCCAGAACTGCTAGCTTTGAAACCTCATCCCCTTCCTTCTGCAAACAATGACCGCTGGCAGGAAGCTTTCTCTCTTGCCTAGAGGCTTGGAAAAATAAGAATGGGAACTAACATTTTGTGAGTGTTTGCTAGGAGTTGAGAACTCTGTTATAAGCATATGCATAAATACTCTCCAGCCCTCCAGTCCCAAGGAGGAGTCTGCCAGCTTTCAAAGGGATTGAAAGTTAGTTGACATAAAGCCAGATCTCTCCCAGGAACTATAGAACAGACATTTTCCTGCCTGCCACACTCTTGAGATCTCTCAACTACTAGACACTCCAGGCCAACTGGTTTTCAACCTTTAGCATTCTTCAGAAATGCCTATGAGGCTTTCAATTGACCGTTTACAATGTATTGAACCACAAAGATGAGCCCAGTACATTTTATAAATCATAAATCATGTAGATCATATGAAACAACTATAAAATATAAGCACATAAAAATGTAAAAATGCTCACCTAATTTATTATAGACTTCTGGGTCTTACCCAAGCATTTTTGAATCAGTAGGTCTGTGGAGAGGCTCTATAGTGTGAGCTACTGATGAGCTCTCTGGTGATGCTGGTGTTCCTGGATTAGGGACCATCCTCTAATACCTTTCTTTCAAGGGCACTTGCACAATGGAGCTCTCTTCAATGGGTTATCATTGTATATTGAAGAATCATTGTATATTAAAGAAGAATCATGTATATTTGCTTCCCAACTTTGTTACGAATTTCATCTTCTATATGTAGGTTGATTAAATATTATGCAACAAATAAATACAAATATAAATAAGAGGGTTTGTTTTGGATCTCTCTGAAAGTTAGAAAGAATACTTTGGAAGTCTCCCATAAGAAGTGTTGCTTTAAAAAAAAATGCTGTCAGTTGAGTTTGCTGTCAGGTGAGAAGAGTGGGAGACTAGGGGATAGGGGGTGGGAGAGAGAACTGTAAAACTCTTTAACTTCTGCATTCGTGATGCTTCAGGGGTGTTTTCTATTTGTTTTTTATTTTGCTCTTTAAATACAGTGAACCTGGAAAAGGGCTTGGCACTACATCAAAGTATTTTCAATTCATTGTATATGTACATATTTTAAATTTTTAAAAATGTTTTCAAAAACCCTTCTGAAAAGGTGTGTATCGTTTCTTATCCTCTTTAATTCATATAGTTTCTTATTCTTTATTTATATTGAAGTCATAAGTCAACTAATTATGATTATCTGTAAATACAGAACTTAGAATGTGCTAATCATTTGCTTACACAGGGACAATGAAAATTTCTTTTTACTTTAAGTACTAGCAGATAAAATTAATGTGGGCAGTATGAAAGCATTCCAAAGCAAAAGGGAAAATGAAGGCTTGTTCTGAGAACTTGGAAGAAAAAACTTACTATGTGCACACATGCACACACCAACACACACAGGTATAGTGCATCTATATCTGGATACATCACAAATATTGTTATGTAAATTTTTTAAATTGCTTCTGCCTCCTTTACTCAATATTTAATTAGGGGAGGATTTAGAAAATTTCTAGATGCTATAATTTAGTATTTGTTTAATATAGTAAATTCTCTTAAAAGTTTTATTATTATTATTATAAATTGTCCTTGAATACTTCAGAAAACGTTTTCTTTCTTGTATTCAGAGTCAAAGGTATGTCTAAATAATAACTTATTTGGTACCTGATTAAATAATGTGATTAATTTTGACATCATTGCCTGTTATAGACTAACAATGCTGTGTTTAAGTCTTCCATTGCCATTGTTTCCTTTGCTACTTGAAAAACTCCTTGTAATTCTTAAAGCACCAGCTGAAACATTTCTTCTTCTTCAGAACCTCTTCTAGAACTTCTAATTTAGCACTAATTTATGTGATATTACAAATATTTATATTGCACATATATGTTTATAACTATGGAAAACCAAGCCATGTATTATTTTGGCAATTTTTTAAAAGTTTATTTAAACAAAAAAGAGAGTCAAGAGAAAACTTTAAAAACTATAAATGATAGTTTCATAGTTATTATTAAATAACTATAGAAAAAACTTTACTATTAATTAGAGCATATTAGAAAATCAAAATGTGATATTAACACAATAAAAAATATTTCAGTAGAATAGAATAGATTGGCTAGATATAAACTCCTTTAGAGATAGAAATATTTTCTTTAAGAAGGAGGCATTAAAGTCACAAGTCAGAAGTATTTTTATTAATGCATCAAGTAGTAAATAATGTTTGTCATTTGGATAAATACAAGTTAGATTTGCATCAAATACTGTACATTTTTTATTTATAAACTTAAATCATTAAAAATGTATAATCATGTCAAGATGTAATCATGTTTAATATATGGACAGGAGAGCATGTTTCAAACTTACTAGAAGTAAAGACCTGTGGCTAGAAATTGAAATTGAAATAGGAAGACAGCTAAGACACAACCTTAAATGAACATTTCTGTTGTCCTGGATGTATATTTGCCTTGAAGTAATCCATATATTTTTAAAATTATTTATTTAACCACTTATACAGAACTTACTATGCAAAAGTTATAGTTCTAAGAATTCTGCAAACATTAACCCACTTAATCTTCATAACAAAACAATAAGAGATATTCTATTATCCACATTTTACTGGTGAGCTTAGGTAGCTTTCTCAAGATCATGCAAGTAGTACATGATAAAACCAGAATTCAAACCCAGACAATATGACTCCCTTGTCTGTTCTCCAAGCTGCAAAGCTTTGCTGCCTCTCTCACCAAACCAAGGGATGGAGGCCCATCAATGTTATTTTTAATTCTGCCTCATATTAGTATAGCATCATTTTAATTTACCTACAGCAGTCACAGTGACTAAAAATAGGTTCTCCCCATAGTCACAGGAGACAAATAAGAGGTTATTTACTCCAATTTTACAAAAGAAATTGAGACTTAGAGAATCCAAGTAACATTCACATAGTTGAAATTCAGGCTCTGGTTGTCTGACTACTGATCCACTATTTTTTTTTTTTTCTCTCTACACTAGCTTTCTCAATTCTCTATTTTCCTTTAAGGAGAATTTAAAATAAGAATTCTTTTCTTCATCCCTTCCAACATTGGCGGCATGATTAAATCAAAGAGATGACCTTTTATTTTCTTTAAACCAGAAGGTTAAGCAAGTCTCAAAATTACTAAGAATGTTTGATTTCTATCTTTCAAGTAACCTAATTACTTATTAAGAGTCATGAGAACTTTTGAAGCTTGATACAATTGTACAGCATGACTGGGTAGAACATGGCAGTCCCTTTTCCTCCTTCATCTTCAGCCAGGATATTGGACTGCTTCTTTGCCAGCTAGTGAGACAGGCATGTTGCAACATTGAATAGGCAGGAATCAAAAATCTGGTAGAGGAAACCCTGGGGCTGCAAGAAGGGGACCCGGGTTCAAGTCCCATATGAGCTCACAACTCACTGGGGATCCTCAACCAATCACCCCAGCAGGCCTCGGTTTTCTCATTTGTTGAGTATACATATTAGACTAGGTGATTGCTGAAGTCTGTCTCAACTTCTCTTTTAGTGGTCTGATCTCTTCCTCCGTGTGTGCATGTGACTTTGCACAAGTTGCACCTAATTTCCTTCATCAGTAAACCAGGACTAATAATAGTTGTCATTATCAGTTATAATCCCATTCAGATTATCTCTCTGGATTGATGAATGCCACAAAGAGGATACTAAATATAAATGCTTTAAAATATAAAATATGCTCTATAATTTGCAAATACTTGCTACCATTAACTAATTAGAAAAATTAGTAATTAAGATTTCAGCAAATTAAAAAATTGCTACTGATCTTCATAGAGCTCTCAGTGGGTTAAATGCTTGGACATCTGGTGAAATACTAGTCTCAGCTGTTTAAGTGACATCTTCTTGGGTCAAATTTCTCTCCTCCCTTCAGTCCATCTGCTCGCAGCTTATCATGATAAACACTTCTGAGTAATAGAGCAAAGAGTACACAGCAATGAGAGAGGACAGCATCTTGGATATTGACTAGACAATAGTATCAGAGCAACAATACCACCCAGCCAACCCTTCTTCATTCCTCCAGCCCCATTCCACATTGCCTATTCACCCCTTCCCTGTCCTGTGTGTGGCAGCCATATGCCAGGCAGGATATAAACTGAAGGTAAGAAATCAAAGCTGCCTATAAATGACTGAAGAGAAGAGACAGGCCTAATGGCAAGAATAATGCCAGGTGGAAAATCTATGTGTCACTTGCTTTTGGACCAATGAAACTAGAATGTGTTATGTGATTGGTACTCCTTAGAACAGAATCTTCTTAATGTAGTGTCTTGGGGATCAGGGCACTTGGCTTATCTAGGAACTGTGCCAGCTTTTTGTGAGACTTGAGCAAAAAGCTGAAATTACTGAATATTCAGCCTCAGTTTTCTCATTTGTAAAATAAGGTAGTAATTGTGGTAGCAATAAACACATACAACACACTGTTGTCATTTGTGACTTAAATTTAAAAACAAACATCTATGACAGAGTTTGGCACATAGTGGGAGGTAAAATTTTTTTATTGACTTTGAATCTGGTACACTGGACAGAAATTGCTACTGAGATGCCCTTGTATGCCCACCTGAGGTCTCTGGACTTTCGTATCTTAGGAATGATTTCAAGTTTCACAACAAGGGAGTACATTCATCAGAGTTGGGATCAATATTTCTAGCTATTTCCTCTCACAAAAAATAAAGGGCTGATATAGACACATGGAAATTCCCTCCTTGCTCTGATATTCTGAGAGTCTGTATGTTCTGCTCTCTTAAATTTCTGATTACATTTACAATCAAAAGATACTTCATTCTATATACATTCTGTGTTAATAGTCACATTCCCAGAAGCCACTTTTTCTTCCTTGAAGTCACTAACATCAAAATGACCTCAGTAACAAATAGATTATGGTGCATTCATCCGATGCTAATAGTGTTAATTCTTTTTTCTTTTTTCCAAGATGGAGTCTTGCTCTGCCACCCAGGCTGGAGTACAGTGGTGCAACCTCGTCTCACTGCAAACTCTGCCTCCCCAGTTTAAGGATTCTCCTGCCTCAGCCTCCTGAGTAGCTGGGATTACAGGTGTGCACCACCACATCTAGCTAATTTTTGTATTTTTAGTAGAGATGGGGTTTCACCATGTTGGGCAGGCAAGTCTCGAACGCCTTACCTCGTAATCTGCCCACCTCAGCCTCCCAAAGTGTTGGGATTACAGGTGTGAGCCACCCTGCCCAGCTGATAGTGGTTATTTCTTAGTGACACAATTTCAGATAATGTTTTTAAAAAATTATCTCTCACTGTTCTTCTTATTTATCTCTCATGAACATGCATTTCTCACATTATAAAAATAGTAGAAGAGATAGTGTTGTCCAAGCCAGGAAAAGAGGAAGAAATGATGGTAGCAAGATTCAGGGCATAAGATGGAAATTGACTCAGCAATAATCACATTAGATGCAAAAAAATGTAATTTTTAAAAATAGTACCTTCTTTATCAGTGAAGTCACCTGTCTCCTCCCACTGGAAAAACAAAATGTTCGTTTTATAATAATCTCTAAAAGAACCTGCATCTTCTGTCTCTCATTTTGTTTAAGCATCACATCTTATTCCGTCATCTGACCAAAAACTATCATAGAATATTCCCCATATTCCAAGTGCTGTGTGGACACATAATAAATAAGATGACCTTTGCTTTCAAGGACTGAAGTAATTGAAATTTTCACACAATTCTGGTAGAAGAATATATTGGCAAATGCACTTTTAGAAACGCAGTTTGATTAGCTGTTACTCAAACATCTGATTTGAGTAGTCTAGGACATCTGATAGTCTAGGACACAGCATTTCCATAAAAGATCAAGCTCTTGCACCTATGCAAAAGTTCAATGTGTGCAACTAGCAACAACATATAAACATATTTAGAGTAGCATTATTTGTAACAGAAATAAATTAACCAGAAACGTCCCAAACTACATATGAATGAACCACAGCTACATGAATCGATATTAATGAATTTCAAAAACATAGTGCCGAATACAAAACAAGTCGGAAAAGTTAACATCTATTGTGGTTTCATTTATATAAAGGTCAACACAATCAAAAGTAAACAATATATTGATTAGGGACACCATATCTGTGGTAAACTACAAAAGAAGCAAGAGAAGAAGGATAATTAACATTCCAGATAGTGATTAGATTGGGAGTGGGGAAGTGAGATAATTTAAAAGATGAAGGGCGCTTGGAGAACTTCACAGGTGATGGGAATATGATGGGTATAGGAATAATAATTGTATTGTCATTTTTAAAATAATATAAAAACAAATATAGTATTTATATGTAAAAGAATATTTCAAGCAAAAGAAATAAAATAATATGCACAAAAATGGAACAAATACATACCCCCCAAACCCATCTTTTTTTTCAAAGCCCAAATCAAGTATTTCTGCAATATAGAGTCTCTCCTTATCTCACTGATATTTCCTTCTCTCTTTTAATTGCTTTTTCTATTCCGTTTGTTTGGTTTACTTTTTTTATGATAACCTTCCATTTCTACTTTATGTGAGTACAATTCAGGTAAAGATTCTGGAGACTACACACATCTTAAGTGTAGGATCTGTGACTCATTATCTCTGCTTCAACCACAGCAACTATCTGGTAACCAGTTTTGATGTACTTCATGATTATTGGGACTTACCCTCGAGAGTTTTGATTTCAAATTCTTATTTTATGAGTTAAAACTCCTGAGACCTTGAAAATAAGCCTTTACTTCTATGAAATGCTAATAACTTCTAATATTTTTCTGAGTATATATTGATGCAATGTTTTAAATCACATTATGAAGTATTATATGAGTGTATATTTGAGCCCTCGTACATAGTAGATGCTCAGGAAATATTGATACAAATAATCATTGATACAAATATTCGTTTGATACAGTCTTAGCTGTGTAAGGACCCCAATCAATACACAGGACCAAGACAATGACTTGAAAAAGTTGAAACTGCTTGTTCCAGGGGAGTAAGACTCTGAAACACACTGGAAGGACTCATCCAAGGATGTCGATGTCACTTAAAAAGGTGGGTGGGAATTTTTCAACCTTGAACCTTCAGAGCTACAAGAGTCTACTGAGTCCGTAGCTTCCCAACCTCTTGTGAGAAAGAGCTTGAATGGTCACCAAACTTTGAGGCCACAAGGCAATGTAAAGTGTATCCTCAGACATAGAAGAGAATAATTATGAAGCCAATGAACTATGCATGACAAAGTTAATAGAAATTAAAATAAATAGAACCTGCTTTTACTTTGGAATGAAGTCATTGTTTGTCAACTCTTTCCTGAAAATATAACATTCATTATTTTAGATTCACTATTCTAGATAATGTTAGAAAACCTTGGAAATTTACTTCCATTTTTGTTAAAAAAAAATCTTAAAATATATTCTAATATTTTCTCAAAAAATGTTTAAAGAGGATATTTGCCGCAAAATTGGTTTTACTTTATTTTGTATGTATGTACTTTAAAATGCCTACTTAATTACTGTTATCTTATTTCTAAAGTGCTTTAGGAAATATTGTTTTATTTAAACATCTGCGAAGTGAGCATTATAAATTCCACTCTACACAATACAGATGAGAGGTGTAGACAGTAAGTGACAGAGTGAATATCAACCTGAGTTTACTGACTCTAGCTCCATACTGTCTATCACAATTGCCACCCATTACCTTCAGCATCTACCTTGGATAGATTGCCTCTTCTTATTAAGACTCAGGCATTCTCTTCGAATGTGGAAACTATGTCTAGTATATAGTGGGCATTCATACATAATTACTTAATACATGAACTCATTTTTTCATTCAACATCTTCAAGGACTTACTTCTGCTAATTTTAAAGGAAGAATCAGACTGTCCCTACCTTCACAGACATACCGCAATTAAATTAGCAGATGTGAACTAAAAATTTAAAATGGCATTCATGTCCTTTAAAAAAAAACTCTAAATGCAAACTGAAATGTCTTATTCATCTTTATATCCTCAAAGTATCTACTATCATATCTGACACATAGTAGGTGGTTTATAAAGATTTGCCAAAGAAGCTGGAGTCTTACAATCTTGTTATAATGGCCAAGACCAGTAAGAAAGAAAAGAAACAGAGGTGTGTGTGTGTGTGTGTGTGTGTTTAGTAAATTTTTTATTTCGAAGTAATTTTCAATTTTAAAAAAGTTGCAAAAGTACTATAAAGAGTTTCTACGTACATTTCACCCAAGTTTCCCTGATGTTAATATCATACATGTTTGTCAAAACTTAAGAAGAAAACATTAATTCGTTACTATCAATGAAACTTCAGACTTTGTTGAATTTTATTAGTTTTTCCATCAATATCCTTCTTCCGCTCCAGAATCCAACTTAAGGTACATTGGATTTAGAATTTCTTACTTATAGAAATAATTTTATAATATAGGGGAGATATTTGCATTATATTAGGTCTGCCCAGCACTGAGGAATGTTTATGAATCCAAAATAGCAGTAGTAGATATGCACAAAAAGGAGCTTTGTCAAGATAAGGAGAGAAGACAGTGAACTATTCTCAGCTATGCCTGGCAAGCTTGAAAAAATAAAAGTCTTTGTATGGTGTGTTCTGAACCATATTTGCCTGGTCTATCTCAGTAAATCTACATGTAACCAAAAAAAGTAAACTATAGTTATTTAAACAACAAACAGTTCCTTTTATCAATTAATTTTTAACAAAGCTCTCAAGAAAACGCAATGGAGAACGGACAGTCTCTCCAATAAATGGTATTGAAAAAACTGGATATCTACATGGAGAAGACTAAACTAGACCCTTATTTTAGACCATACACAAAAATTAACTCAAGATGAATTACAGACTTAAATAGATCTAAAAATGTAAAACTACTAGAAGAAAACATAGAGGAAAAGCTCCATGACATTGATCTTGGCAATAATATTTTGAATATGACTCCAAAGAGCAATGAGAACAGACATTTTTCCAAAGAAGGCCTTCCAAAGAAGGTCAAAGAGGGTACGTGGAAAATGAGAAAAAGCTACACATTGCTAACCATCAGGGCAATGCAAATTAAAACCACAATGAAATACCACTGAACACCTGTTTAAATGGCTTTTATCAAAAATAAGAAAGATTACAAATGTTGTTTCTAGAAATATAAATTAGCATAGCCATTATGGAAATTGGTATGAAGCGTCCTCAAAAAACTCAGAATTATCATATGATTTAGTAATTCCACTTGTGATTATATATTCATAGGAACTGAATTAGTATATCAAGGGATATCTGTTCATCACAGCATTATTCACAAAAGCCAAAATATGAAATCAACTTAAATATCGATTCATGGATGAATGAACAGTGACAGTGTAGTGTATATGCACAATGGAATACATTTTAGCTTTAAATTAAAGAGGAAATCCTGTTATTTGCAACAACATAGATGACTCTGGAGAAGATCACACTAAGTGAAATAAGCAAGGTGCAGTAAAACAAATACCACATAATTTCACTTATATGTGGAATCTAATATAGTTGAACTCAGAAGTAGAGTAGAATAATGTTTACCAGAGGCTGGAAGGTAAGGAGGGAGGAAATGGGGTGCTCTTGACCAAAGGGTACAAAGCTTCAATAGACAAGTAAAGTCAGTTTTGAGGACTGCTGCACAACGAGGTGACTACAGTCAATAATAATGTATTGTTGATTTCAAAATAACTGAATTTCAAACATCTCATTATAAAAAATGATAGGTAAGCCAGGTGCTGTATATGTTAAATAGCTTGATTAAATCATTCCACAGTGTATACATACATCAAAATATCACGTTGTACTCCATAAAGATACATAAGTATGATTTGTCAGTAAAGAGTAATATTTATGGTAAATTTTAAAATTCCTTTTCAATAATCAGTCTCTTTTAAAATATAAAAGAATACAAAGGTAATCAGGTTTTGTACACCTCCCACACTAAAAATAGGACCATTACAAAGGAACTTGAAAATCTCTTGTAGTTTAAGTTAGTTTTCTGTTCAATAATAACTAGAACACAGGTATTGTTTTCTCTTTCTCTGGAAGGAGATTCTGTTGAAATAACAGTATAGAATTGTTTTTAATGACAAGCCAGGAATAGCAAAATGAAAAGGGGAAGTATGAGAGATTTTAACACATCTGTATAATTTTAAATCTTACAGCTATGTAGAATGTAGCAGACAAAAAGCTCTGCCCCTAATACTTGTGGGAGACGGTTTTCCTGGAAGAAGCTAGAAGTTTCAAGATCAGAAAATTCAGAAATTAGAATTCTCTTATTAACTATGTAGAGTCAAAATTTTAGCCAAAATTTGGGAGCAATTTTCTAAATAAAATGGATCCTTGGGATGGTTAATATGTCCAAGATGAGTACTAGACCTCAAAGTGGGTGCTAGTAAACCCAAATTAAAATTCTTTTTTATTTTGCATTTGGAAATTCTTAGCTTAAAGGTTTATTTCTGGTTCATCATTCAAATGTTAAGACTGACAATTGTTAAGTTTTTCTAAGTGCGTTGAATGTCCTGTTGGCCTTCCATTCAGAAAGAACTCTAGCAGGAGAAGAACTCACATGTACAAAAGCAGGAGAGATCCACATAGCCAAATTGCCAGAAGAACCTCTAATTTTTCCATGTGAATTGAAATAAAGCATCATAAGATAGTGGAAAAAAGCATCATCATAAAATATGAGGAAAGAATAGTGAATCCTTGAAACACATATTTGACATAAGAAATAGTAATAATTTTTAATTATACTGTCAGAGTGTTGAGAAGTTATTCCATTTATGAAATTGGGAAAAAGGTAAAAATAAATCATCAATCAATGAATTCAAAAGAGGTATTGGAGATTAAAATTACATCCTTTGGAATAAAAGTCAAATAAGAGTTTTTGAATAAAATTGAAAAAAATATTCCCAGAATGAAAAGGTAAAAAAATAATCAATATAAAATATGGAAAAAAATAAAAGAGACATAACAAAATAGTCAAGAACTATGGTATCCACCAAGAAGTTTCAGAAAGAGAAAATTATGGAAAAAATTAACAAAACAATAATAGAACCTTTTACACAGGATTCAAAAAGTTGAGAAGCAATAATATAATATCTTATAAAGATAAAAGTAGACACCAGTCTTCATATTTAGAAGGTTCATAAAGTAAACAGAGAGCAAAAATGAACAAATATATCGACTCCCTATGCCTTCCTTACTTGGGAAAATGAAGAATAAAGGGAAAAATCTTAAAATTTTTGATTTTAAGGAATAAAAATATATCCACAGAAGAATGAGCATGAGACTGACAGCAAACTTCCCAACATCAGCTTTGTAAGTTAGAAGGCAGGGGAAAAACACCTTCAAAGTTATGAGGAAAGATTATATATAACAGAGTTTTATATCCTTCCAAATTGTTAGACCAGTGTTGCTATAAAATACACTGATTTTCAGATAAGCATATGTCTCCCGTATATTTTATATGAGCAAATAAATTGATAACATACACCAGAAAAACAAGAAAAAAAGAAAGAAAGAAAGAAAGAAAGAAAGAAAGAAAGAAAGAAAGAAAGAAAGAAAGAAAGAAAGAAAGAAAATATGGAATCCAGGAAAAGAGGTTCTAATTTAGGAGCACAATGAAGCTTCAAAGTGATACCCTTGAAAGTAGACATAAAAGATAAGCAGTTTCAACTATGATAGAATGTCACAGGACATGGGAGAGAGTACTTCACGAAAAAGAAAGTAATGGAATCCCATGCAATTGACTGTGTGTCCAAAAGCCTGAAAAATGTGGGAATGGGGGAAATCATGTTACTTATTTTTTAAGAATGAAAAGATGTTAATTTTTAAAATTATTATACATAGAAAAGTCATGGTTTAACCAAAAGGAAACAAGAATGGCACAAAATTTTGAGCAATTGATGAAACATAAGTAAAGTGAATGCAGTTAACACAGATTCTAGGAAAAGTATCCACCAAATAACAAAAAGGAATCATAGCATTCTATCTTTAGAAAAGGAAACAAATCTTAGAAAATGTTACTATGCTTATCCCTGACTGAAATGAGCAAGATTTATAGAATCATAGTAGTAGTATATATTTTTTGGTATTCAACTTTTAAAGTCAGCTTATATAAGAATATAAAACATAGTTTCAGAAGATAATGCAAATGTTAACTTTAGTTCAAGTGTAAAAGCATGGCTGACAGGAGTTGGGTGTTGGAAGAGGGAAGTGGTGTGAACATAAGGATAGGAATACAGTTTTCTCATTTTACATAGTAAAGAGCTATGTCTGAAGTTGCCGAAACAAGAAACAGAGGTATAGGAATTATATTTTTATGATCTTTGGTAGCATAGCTTATATTTAAAGTTACAAATATAATCAATTAAAGAATTAAAAATAATAAAACGATTTAAATTTGGGAAAGAAATGGAAAATTTTGTAATATTGCTAAATGGTGAGCCAAAAGGTATCATATAACATCTATAAATTTGAAGAAAATAGAGATGTAAGTGCATTTTTTAGTGTTTTGGAAACAAATTGTAGATGAACTAAGATTCATAAATAGTTAAATGTCTTGCCAGTATAAAATGATTGTCCAGAAGACTGCTGATTTTCATTGGAATCCTTTTCATATTTTACTTCTCATTATATGCACATATTTTATAATTATAAATATACATACATGTTAATTGTAGAAAATTTAATCTTTAATAGTTAAAAGTAATTTAAAAGATACCTTTTTAACTATTAAAAGACATAAACTACATCTTTTATATCTATAAACTATAAATTTATAGTTTACATTAAAAGATAGAGTTTATAGATCTATATAAACTATCTTTTAATGTAAACTATAATTTTATAGTTTATAGATATATAAACTATATTTTTAATAGTTAAAAATACATCCTTGTGTATATACATTTACACAAGGATTTTAGTTGCAGTATATTTCACAATGTTTCAAATTGGATTAAAAGATACATTCATCCATCAGTCAAGAGAATATGGGACATTCTTGTATGAAGTTTAATGCTGCCTTAAAAATAATTACGTAGAAAAAGTATGCTGACATAAGTGGATGTCTGACAAATGTTGTTTATGGCAGTGGGGAAGGGAAGCAACAGAATACATCCAATGTGATAACACTCTTATAAAAACCATACACTTCCATTTCTACAGGTATTAATGCATACAGAACTTCAGAGAACAGATCTGTAAATGCCAATGGTGTTGATGGAAATGTGAAGAAGAATTCAAACTGCACTGTAATTTTTTTCTATGACTTTCTTTTCTAAAAACACAATATTTATTTTCCACTTTTATTGTGGGAAAATAGAGACCAGTATGACAAACCTTAATATATGCATCTCTCAGCCTCAAAAATCAATTCAAAGCCAATCTTATTTCATCTATACTCCCTCCCATTTATATTCTTTATAGATAATATTGAAGAAAGTTTCAGACATCATTTTGTCATTTTTAGTATAAAATAAATATCACCTTATAAAACAATTCGTTTATATAATCATATATCTGCTTTTTAGTAACCCAATAGATTCACAAATGCATTTATTCACACTTTGTTGGTTTAAATATTCAATATGTCCTGATTTTTAATGTGTTAATGTTTATTATTAAATATTTCACATATACAAATGTAAAAATTAATTAATAGATATCACTCAGATTTATATAATATTGCTATATTTCATATTGGCTTCAGAATTTTAAAGAAATAAAAACATTCTTTTAGAATAAAAGATACATTCTTTTAAAAATTAAATATGGTTTTAAAGTTATAACACTGAGAAATAAAAAGTTAATGATACAAAATTATCCTACACACCACTGAAATTCTATTATCCTCCTCGACAATCATATGTGCCCTAATGTTAATTTTATCCTTTACGCTATATACTTGATATTTATATTTTGTACTAATTTTGAAAATGTTTAAATGATATTAAACTTTATGCATCCAATTTTACTGTATTTTTACATTCAACATTATGTGGTCTGATATTTATCTATCTTGACACATGAAGATCAAATTTATTTATTTTAGTTGTTTCCTAGAATTTCACTGTGTTTTTATATTCTTTTCCCTTTGAAGGACATTTAAATTATCCCAACTTTAGTGTTATAAACTGTCATAATGATCATTCTTATAGATATTTATTCATGTAGATATGTGAGAGTTCCCCTAAGGAGTATTCCTAGAAATAAAATTTCTGAATCATAAGATATGGCATTTTTAAATTTACTTGATATTGTCAAATTGTGCTCCCAAGTGATCTTTCTAATTTACTCTTCCACTAGCAGTATATGAGCCTTTTGGCTCTATCCTCAACAGCCCTTGATATTTGTCAAGTTTTAAATTTGCATGTATAATGGATATTAATGTTATTTCTTTGTGATTTCAATAAACATTTATCTGATTGCTATTGAGATCTCAAATATTTTTCATGTACCGTCTCTCAGATTTGCTGTTCTTTGAAATTATATAACATTATTTATATTTATATTAGATTATTTGATAATTTCTCATTATTTTTAGAAGCTCATTATAAATTTTAGACGTAACTTTTATTATTCACTATTAATTTGAGCAGCAAGAATCTTCTTCCATTCTTTGACTTAATTTTAGATTCACAGTGTCCTTTCATAAATAAGCTTTAAATTTTAATGAAGTCAAAATTGTCAATAATATTATTTCGTGGTTTATGATTTTGAGAACTTGTTGAAATCCTTTCTAATTCCTAATTTCACTAATATACAATCCTATGTTTTTTCCTAATATTTTTAAGGTTTTGAGTTTTAAATCTTAATTTTATAATATAAACATATATTTATGTATTACTTTTATGATTAACAATCAATATCATTTTAAATGGACCAAAAATATTCATAGTTTTAGCCCTCGAAAATATTTGTTTTATTTTATTTACTTTTATACCTATGCCTTATTGTATAATAAGTGAGATGATAATCTACATTTTACACACTTTTTTCATTGAATAGCACTTAATATTTTAAAAAACTCATAATAATTCACAGAAGGAGTGGATGAGGCTGGAGAATCAAGACATGTAAGGTTTGCAGAGGGAACTCTCATGAAAATTTTCTTTTACCCTATAAATTTGGGTTGCATGCAATCCAGACCAAGAGCACCTATTACCTCTTTTGTTTCTATATACTTTTTATATGTGCCTCCACTGTGGAAGCTTATATGGTCTTCCTAATATTTGTAATTAACATCTCTCCCTCCTCCATTAAGCCATGAGCTCCTTCAAATCAGAGATAAATTTTAGTAATCTTTCTCTCACTAATTGGAAGTAGTAAGTAATAGGTGTTTGGGAAATGTAAAAAGGAAGATTGTGAAGTGGACATTTAACTAGGAGTAAGGAGACCTAAATTCTACATCAGCAAGTAGTTAAGTGTCTTTGGGCAAATATTCTCTCTCTCTCTCTCTCTCTCTCTCTCTCTCTCTCTCTCTCTCTCTCTCTCTCTCTCCTCCTTTTTGTAAGAGACAGGATTCACTCTGCCGCAAAGGCTGAAGTGCAGTGGCATGATCACAGTTCACTGTAGCCTTGAACTCCTGGACTCAGCATATCCTCCAGCTTCATCCTCCTGAGTAGCTAGGATTACAGATACGTGCCATCATATCTGGCTAACTGTTTAAATTGTTTTTTTATTTTATTTTTGAGACAGAGATCTCACTATGTTGCCAAGGGTGAAATTGAACTCCTGGCCTCAAGCAGTCCTCCCTCTTCAGCCTCCCAAAGTGCTGGTATTACAGGTATGAGCCACTATGCCTGGCCTAAATTTCTCTTGAGACCCAGTGTTTTTAACTGCAAGCAGAGGGGAAGAGACTAGATAATCTATAAGTTTTTCTACCTTTTCGGACATTCCAGACTCTGATTCTTTAAAAGGTATTTAATGGAACCCATAAATATTCTTTAAAATATTCATATTTCATGATCCTATTAAGTAGCTCAGTCTTTCAATAACCTATGACATCTAACACTAACAGGTGTTTACTTAAATACAAATGGAACTTATGGTCCCTTAAGACTGCCAGTTTTTCAGTAGAGATGTCCCTGCAGGTTTGGACAGATGAGCTGTTCTCTGGTAAGTAGCCATCAGAATACCAGAGAGTGAACTTAATATGAGATATCCATTGGAGCGCTCTTAACTACCGCAATTTCTGGCAGGACATGGGACCATGTCATTTGCTGGCTAGTTTGTCTTTCCATCTGTCCCAGGGACTACAACTTGATAAAGAGAGTCTGTGATTACATCTCTCTCTCTAGTGACTAAAGCCTTCTTGTAGTGCAAGGTCTCCCATTGACACATGAGCAAGAATATTTGTTTTGAAAAATATATTTAAAAGATAATTTATTAAACCTTTGATTATTCAAGGAATGCTCTGTCACCACTGCTTTTTGAGAAAGGAAAAGTATATCCTGTGTTCCACTTTGCATTGAGATAACTAAACCTCAAAAGGCACTTTTAAGGTGTCCAAGAACCATAAAGTCAAGGGTCCACCCATTACTGCAATGCATCAGATCTAACATTTGTCCAAGTCTCCTATCAACATATCATAGAATAATCTCCACTGCACATATACAAGAAAATAACTCCTCATCTATTCATTCTAGGTATAATTGTCCTCAAAACTGGTTCCGGTTGAAACAGTCACGAATTTTTTTTAAGCCAAGTAAAGAAAAAGCAGAAATTCAAACTTTCAACCCAATAATCTACGTTCGTAAAAGAAATTAATAATAATTGCTAACCAAGATCAACTCAACAGTAAATCCCACTTAATGTTCACGACAGCTTGTTGGATATTGCAACTTTAAGTGAAGCAATATACAGCATTTCCTTGAATAATGTCATTTTGTTCAACAGAGTTTTGTCATAATATTGATAAGAAAGAAAACTGGTTGTGTTATATGTCCTTTTGCTTAATGTCACAGTTTATTAGAACCTATCAATGACATTAAGTGAAAACTTAGTATACTTGGAAAGTAAGAGAGGCCAGAGAGAAGACATTTACTTTTTAGGCCTATGACTTCCCCTAAAAAATGTGGTAGAGGCTGGGTGCAGTGACTCACATCTGTAATCCCAGAACTTTGGGAGGCCAAGGCAGGTGTATCACCTGATATTAGGAGTTTGAGACCAGACTGACCAACATGGTGAAACCCCATCTCTATTAAAAATACAAAAATTAGCTGAGCATGGGGGCAAGCGCCTGTAATCCCAGCTACTCGGGAGGCTGAGGCAGAATTGCTTGAACCTTGGAGGCAGAGGTTGCAGTGAGCCAAGATTGCACCATTGCACTCCGGCCTGGGTGACAGGCAAGACTCTCTCAAAAAAATTAAAAAATGTGGTAGAAATGGCACCATTCCTTTTCTTGGTACTTTCACTATTCTTTCTTCAGCGATAGCCCAATGTGTTTCAAGGCACAATATTAGGCAAACAATTCATTATTTGCCCAGGACTTATGACAAACAAAATAAAAAGAAAATTCTTGTTACATTGGCATAGAACTTGCTTGACATCTCATAAGTAAGGAGCCAAGCAAGTAATATCATTTTAAGACTATAACATCAGGATGTCTCACCTCTCACATCAAATACCCTAATCGTACAACTTCAGGTGGAGGTATTAGTGTGTCCTGGATCTTAAAGAAAGTATTTGTAGCCACAAATAGCTTCATTTAAGCAGATTTGTTTTCATTAAAACTCTTATATTTCAAATGGAAGCTAGTAACTAGACTTTGGAGAAGAAGGGATTTTCACCAGCTCACTGGGAAGTCCCTGCGGTTTCTAAGTTCCATTTCTTATTTCATTTCATGAAGGTATTAATACAGTTGGCCCTGTCATTTCAAACCAGCAGAGTCCGTTTTTTTCACCATTGACCTTGCAATTGAAAAAGTCACGTCTGCAATTTCCGTACAATTGTGCAATAATGGATTGGCCCAGATGTTATAGCCTAATTTGTCAATATTAATTACACAGTACAGAAAATTAAGGCCAAGAGTAGGGAAGAGAATACCCAAGGTCGACCCAGAAAGTATAGAACTAGAAGCAAGGCCAGGTGTGGTGGCTCACGCCTGTAATCCCAGCACTTTGGGAGGCCGAGGCGGGTGGATCACAAGCTCAGAAGATGGAGACCATCCTGGTCAACATGGTGAAACCCTGTCTCTACTAAAAATACAAAAAATTAGCTGGGCATGATGGCGCGTGTCTGTAATCCCAGCTGCTCGGGAGGCTGAGGCAGGAGAATTGCCTGAGCCCAGGAGGCGGAGGTTGCGGTGAGCCGAGATTGCGCCATTGCACTCCAGCCTGGGAAACAAGAGCGAAACTCCGTCTCAAAAAAAAAAAAAAGAACTAGAAGCCAGATCTCAAGGTTCCAAGTACAATGTCTTTTGCACCACGCTATACTGTGCATGTGTGGGTATATTTAGAGACCAGACCAGAGACAACAAATCCAAATAAATGTAGATTCATTTGTATCAATTCGAAATAATCCCCTTAGAAGTTTACAATTATTTCAATAATACAACTGTTGTTCAAAACATATTTGGGGTCCTTTGGGGGCATTATCTGTAGCCTATGGTACAATATACATAGCTAATGGTAAATTATTAAGTGATTGCCTTCACTGTCAAACTGTTAGCTCATTAAGGGCCCAGTCTATATTTAATTTTGCCTGTATCTCCAGTACATAGCATATTACATGGCACAAAACATATCACTAAAAACAGCTTTTGAATAAAATTAGTAACATAAGAGTTGGGTAACATAAACATCAAACTTCAAAGTAATCCAGACTCTTTCTTTGCCTTCATACTACACTTTATAACATCCAACAGATGTATTATAAATTACCTTATAGAACTCTTTAGACTCACTTGACACCATTGAAACATAGATTGTAAGAGACAGATCTGGTTGCATTAAACTTTTTGTTGATAGATCTCATTTTTCCATAAGTTACTTTCTTTTATCTCCAATGTCTTCTAAAATGTGCTATTTATATTATTAAGATCATTGTTATGCTTTGTTGAATTCTCATGATTCTACTTTCTTGACATGAGCTCATTTTTATTTGCTCAGATCCTCATTTAAGGTTTTTTTAAATTGTTGCTTTACCAGAGTCTCAACTTATTTCTAAAATAAAGGAGAAACACATTTTCTCATTACTTTCTTTACTTAAACTCTTGAAAAAATAAACAAATGAAGCATGATTCAGAAAAACAAAGAACTCTTACCTAAACAATTCCTATCATAAAGACAGAAAAATACTAGTTAAACATGAAAGACAATGTGAAGGACAGTGAAAACTACCTTTAACACAGACACAACTGAAATATTTTCTCAGTCCAGTCATGTTCAATTTAACAATAGCTAATGTAAGCTTATGTTAAAGAGTATTTTTATAAAGACTTTTCTTTTATGAAACCTCACCCATTTATAATCCATGTAAACAGACTTAAAGAAAAAGCACAAAACTCTCAGTATCAGTATCTTAGCAAAGGCACAGTAAAAGAATAAGTGAAAATAGCAACAGCGAAACTCACAAACAGGTTCAAACACCATAAACTCAGTTCATTGAGATCACGAGTTGTGTCCCATGGTGAGGAAAAAGGGATATTTTTTAATAAATAAGGGAATAAATTCATTGAATGAAGCACAAATGCTGTATAACAAATGTTTTTGATATGGCACAACAGAAAAGAATTTGCAGGGTAAGGAGGAATATGTGGCTAATTATTTTCCTGTTTCCATTTCCTAATTTTTTGGGGATATTTTTTGCTGTGTGTGTTTGATTTTATCACTTAAACTGCTTGAGTCTCTGCAGTCTCAAAAATAAAAATGAAACCGTAATATCTACTCACCTGTCATCTAATATAAATTTTTAATACAGATCAAATGTAATTTCTTTCTTTCTATCTTTCACTTTTGAGATGGAGTCTCATTCTGTTGCCAGGCTGGAGTGTAGTGGCCTGATCTCAGCTCTCTGCAACCTCTGCCTCGCAGGTTAAAGCACTTCTCCCACCTCAGTTTCCCAAGTAGCAGAGGCTACATGTGTGCACCACCACACCCAGCTAACTTTTGTATTTTTAGTAGAGACAGAGTTTCACCATGTTGACCAGGATGTTCTCAATCTTTTGACCTTGTGATCTGCCCACCTTGGCCTCCCAAAGTGCTGGGATTACAGGTGTCAGCCACCACACCCAGCCAAGAGAAAATATAATTTCTTAAAGTATAAGATATAGAGACAAGAGAAAGAGTGGCATTAGGAATAACTTCAAGGTATTTGTCCTGAGGGACAAAAATAATAGAGTTGCCATCAACTGAATTGGGAAAGCCTGTGGAGGGAAAATGTCTGAGATACAAAGTCCTCCAAAAGACAGTGCCCTGGCTCACTGAGCACACTGAACTGTGAAAATCAAGGAATTTGAAGGAGTCAGAGCTCTATGAATTCAGTATTTAGCCACAGCCTAGCAAATCTGAATTACGATTTACTGGGTTCCATGGTAACATATTTCTGTGTGGCTGTTCAAGATATTTCAATGCCAAAAGAACCGACTTCCAAATAAAATTACCGGCAGAAAGGTGGTCACAATCATCTAACTGATAGACTTTGTTTCATGTGAGACTTGCATTTCCTGATATATTTCATGTTTGTGGAGGAAAACTTGTATATGTGTTAGATGTCATACCAAAAAATACTGTTTTTTAATGAAATAGATTTTTATACAGAAAAGTTATAAAATTCTGGCTGGAATGCAATATACACTGACTGAAGATCAAAAACAGTTTTGACACAATGTTTTTCTATTAATAATATAAGCATGCACAGCCCTTTCTCTCCAGCTGATAAATTTCTTCCCTTAGTCACAGTAGTGTTGCTAAATTATTCATCTTTCCTACTGGGAAGTCAATGAATACCTGAAATGTATAAATAAAAAAAAATAGGAATTGAAGTCTATTATTTGGAATCATAAAGGTATCTAGCAGGGCAATTAAAAAATTAAGATCTATAAATGTGTGAGTAGATGTTGAGAGGAAGTATAATTTGCATAGAAGGAGATCATTAAGTATTATGTCAGTTGGAATCTGAGCAGAAAACAGATGGCACACTATTGTTGAAGACAGTTTAATGAAAAACAATTTACAAAGCTGTGGACAATGTTTAGGTAAAACAATGAGGGATGATGAAGTACCCAGATTTTACCAAGGGGCAGAGGAAAGAGGCAATTAGCAGCACTTGGCATGATACATCTATGGAGAAATGCCATGCTGAGGATTTGGAGATGAAACAAGTTGTAGCCATAGAGTGAAGTCATTGCCCATCCATGGCCCCAGAAAAAGGCATTGAGCGGGACAAATTTTCTCCCTCTGATCTCTTGAAGATGCCTCCCTTTGGCAAACCCATGTGGGAGACAGAGCATGGGAGCATGAACAGTGAAATTAAGAGGTCAGCCTCTTAGGTCATAATACAGGGTAGAGAATGATGGAGAATGGATTTGGAGAAGCACAAAGAATATCCAGCATAGATACTATCTAGGATGGCAAGCTAGATAGATTAAAGTTGACTGGAAAAACACATAGATGTCTATAAAGAAATAATTTTTTAAAACTGTATCTTGTGAATATATACACTAATAAAGTTTGCAGTAAAGAAATTTGTGATAAATCCCTACCAGCAAATCCTTAAATTTCAAATACTATGTTGACATTTAACATTTACATTTTAAACATCTTAAATTTATCTTTGATTATATTTAAGTAGTATTCTATAAACATTGTGATGTAATATCATCATTATTCTGTCCATCTACATTTATATTTTGGTTATCTATCTAGTGAGGTCTGGAATGACACGTAAATAATATATAAGCAATAGTTATTTCTGAGTGGTAAGGATTCTTTTTAAACTTTATCCTTGGAACTTTTCTGTATTGCTTGAGTCATAATGAATAAATAACATTTTAATGAAATGGTAAAGACTAAAAAATTTGTATTTCTATGTGGAGAGAAAATGCACCTCCTAATTTGGGGGTGACTTCTTTAAATGCTGTCTTTTCTATGAGGCCTTTGCAGGCCATATAGTCATAATAACTTTCCGTCTCTTCTGATGTTCCCATTACTGACAGGATCAAAATAAGAAAACTATGATAAATGATGTCAGCTCATTGAGCATGTGTTTCAAGATAGAAAAATCAAGAATGGAGGGAGAAGTAAAAACCAATTACTGAGAAGAGGTCACTTGGAGATTCTGTGAAATAAGAAAGAGCCAAAACACAATGTGATAAACTTAAGTTAAGGAGCAAGCAGCACAAAAGAGCTAAAGTAACGGAGAAACAAGAGCATAGGAAATAGTCATTAAGAGAATCCAACAAGTTCTGGTGGATGGCAGGCCATCCTCTCCTTTTGGAATAATTTCTATGGGCCCCTATCCGTGCTTCCTCGTTTTTTTTTTTCCACTGCCATAAAATTCCTGCTTGTTTCCCAGTGCACATTGATCTTTTAGAGCATTTGATTTGGACTTTGGTTATGTGTCTTAGTATATTTTGCTTTGTTTTAAAATGTACACTTTATGTGACTCATTAAATTTTCCATTTAATCATTTATTTATATCTGTATGTATTTATGAATTTTTGTATTATTCTATGACTATAAAATCCAATCTTATTATTTATATGAATGCTTAAATTGCCACAGATTTGGCCAGTGGGGGCCCCTCGAGGCTGGCCTCTCTGTCCTTTTCACTTGTCTCTGCCTTTCTTTGAGCACCGCCTTGCTTTCTGACATGATAGAATGGTCCAGGATCATTTTGCGCTTTCCCTGCCCAAGTCCTGGAAGTAGACATTTCTTCAAGGATCCTGATACCTGTTAGTGTAATGAATATTTAACAATATATTCTTAATTTTTTCCTGGTGCAAGCAAAAACAGTATTCTTATTTTTTTTCTTTTTGCTGAATAATCTGATAAAGTCTTACTTTTTCTATTATTTAAGATAATGTTTGCATAATAATAACTTTTTTTCTCAAATTTCTTTATTTCAGGGCCCCATACTGACGAAATGAAAAGGAGTTGCAGAATGCCTGTGGCTATCCTCTTTACTGTGTAACTGCAGGGTATAATCACTTGGAATTCATAACATCTCTCAGTATTATTCTCACATTTACATTCTCATTTAATCTGCATATCAAACTATTGGCCATTCAATCATTTTCAATAGTTTTGGGAAGAGATATTTTTAATCAATGTTATGAAGAGCAAGATGTCACTTTATAATGAAACATCAGCTCTTAATTGATATTGAGATACTGTTAGATATTAAACTGAAAAGATAACATATTGATAGAGATATTGATATTAGATTGGAAAGGTAACAGGAGATATTCATATTAAATTTGAATGCTATTAGAATGGATATTTAACACTATATTTTTAATTTTTCCCCAGTACAAGTAGAAAAGGTACTTATTTTTTTCTTTTTTGCTGAATAATGTAAAAAAGTCCTCTACTCCAAACAGTCTCTCTACTTGCCTCACTCTGGGATCTTTTTTGATGAATAATCTAAAAAGTCTCCACTCCAAACAGTCTTTCTTCTTGCCCCACTCTGGGATCTTGCTCTGCGCTGCTGAAAATGAGCCAAACACAGATATGACAGTGTGCTGTTGGCATCATTTGCATACGGCACAGAATACTATTACAACATGAACTTCTTTTATTGTTTTCCTTCCTCCTCTACGTTTGTTCCAATTGATATCAATATTCATTATAATAATATATGTTGCGTTTATAGAATAGAAAAATATAAAAGCACAATTACAGTATTTGATAATTGCGTTCACAGTTTAATGAGCAAACACATAAATATGCCAGTAACTGCAATTAGAGTGAAACCAGAACTATGAGAAGAGTGTACAGATTGCCAAAGGGTAAATGGATTGTGGAAGCCAGGGGAAGGGCACAGTCAGAGATGGGCGAAAGGAGAAGGAAGTCATGAAGAAAAGGTGATAAGTCAAAAGCAGGGCAAGGAGAGAAAATGCATTCCAAATAAGGGATCACCATAAGCCAAGACATAGTGACTTAAAAGAGCATAGGGTGTTCAGGGAACTGCAGGTAATTTACTACAACTAAATAAACATAGGGTAGACAGACACGGAATGAAACTCAGGAGGCAAAATGTGCAGAATTTGGAATTTTATCCTGAGGTTACAGAACCAGGGAAGGTTTTATACACTGGGGTAATTTATTGGTACTGCATCACTAATCCAGCCCATGTTAGGGTCAGGATGATAATTAAAAGGCTATTGCAGCCTTTCACGGAAAAAAATGATGTGAGCCAAATCAAAGGGCCTAAAGTTGAGAAAGAAAAGACAATTTAAGGAGATTGAAGAGACAGAATCAATAGAAATTAGCAAACATTTGGATGTGGAGAGGCTGATGAAGAAGAGAGTTGAGGTTCACTCAGAAACTTTTGGCAGAGGCAGCTTGATGAACAAAAGTCTTGCTAAAGGACAACTTGGATTTGATCATCCTTGAAACTGTAGAATCATATAATTAAATTAAGGAATATCAACGCGTAAGAGAAGTGGAACTCAAATTTCATAATGAAAATTTTATCTACACTTCCTTTGCGAATTAAGCTTTGACAAAATAAGAGCAACTCTGAATTTTCTAAATGTTGACTTTCCCCAAATAACCACTGTCAACTTTGACAATCTTAGTTTGACTCAGAGCCTGATATGTCAATTTCCCTTGCCATGAAGACTCAGATATGTAATTTCTTTCTAAACATTGTGAATAATTCATTTTGTCTAACGACCCAACATTTGGTAAAAGAGAAGAAGAGGGCTGGGCAGGGTGGCTCACACCTGTAATCCCAGCACTTCAGGAAGCTGAGGCGGGTAGATCACCTGAGGTCAGGAGTTCAGGACCACCCTGGCCAACATGGTGAAACTTCATCTCTACTAAAAATACAAAAAATTAGCCAGGTGTGTTAGTGGGCACCTGTAATCCCAGCTACTTGGGAGGCTGAGGCAGGAGAATTGTTTGAACCCAAGAGACGAAGGTTGCAGTGAGCTGAGATTGTGTCATTGCACTCCAGCCTGGGCAACAAGAACAAAACACCAACTCAAAAAAAAAAGAGAGAGAGAAGAAGAGAATTTACCATGGAGTAGATGAAGTGAGGTCAAGCAAATATGTTAAACGTGAACACCTGCTATTCTACACATAATGAGTTATTTTAGAAGTTTCAAGTTGAATGGGTGCAAAAGCCCCTTCAGAAACAGAAATATCTCCACCCAAAATGGTCTCTCTTCTTGCTACACTCTGGGATCCCACTCTGTGTTGCTGAAAATGAGCTAAACACAGAGACGACAGTGTGCTGTTGGCATTATCTACATTCAGTACAGAACACTATTACAATATCATCTTTTCTCACTGTCTTCCTTCTTTCTCTACGTTTGTTCATATTCTGACCTATCTTCTGTTTCATCCACAATTTCAACCGAGTTCCAGAAATTCAGCTTTCTTGCTTTTGTTTGACTTGAAGGCACTGTTTTTCAGAAAGCTTCTTATCCTTGGCCATGCTTTGCCCAGCACAGATGGCTGGGTTTCTGGAAAGGCCCAGGACTGAGGATCAAGGGACCTGAACTGCAACTGTTCCATCTCACCTCATCTCAAATTTTCATTTCTTAAACTGGAAACAATCATTACTTAGCTGCTACATCATAGTAAAGACTAAACAGAATTATATTTTAAGATGTAGTATGTAAGTTTAAAATGCTATACAAATGAGAGAGATTATAATTGTCATCCAATCTTTCTTAGCCAGTTTATATACTTTTCTTAATTATATTAAAGTTAACTTCAGTGTCTTCATTTGAATTATGGGGATAAAAATATTGCATTACCAGCATGGTTATAAGAACAAAATGAACGTTGCACGAGTCTTCGATGTATTGCATATTAAATAAAAGGCGGTGCTCTCTGTAGAATATTGTTATAATTAATAGCATTCTTATTGATCCATTGGAAATCAATTGGTGTTTGATCCCAGACTATCTACAAGGTACAAATGCCCTGGTCACTGGGGACTCTGCAGAATATACTCTGCAGAGGAGATGATGCAATTGCACAATATATGTGGAGTAATACGTTGTTCATTTAAATAATAAGTGCAGCCCAGGTCATGGGCCTTTGCTTTGTACTAATATGGCATTACTCACTGCTAATACATAGAGCTTTATGAGACAGCAAGGCTAGTCTTTCTTGGTATCTGAGCCTCAATGAAATGAGGGCTAAGATGTATCCTGTGTGCATTTTAAGCCATTACTGTCCGTGAGCTTGAGCTGTTACATTTCTCCCTTCCTCTGGAGATGGGGTTGCTATAGGCACATAAGTACCATTACTATTTCAAGAATGAGAAATGCTTAGCCTGCCTTTTATTTTAGAACCTAGAACCTGAGAATTGAATGAAACTCTAGAGGTCATTTGGCTCAACTCATTAACTGTCCAGATGATGAAAACAGGCCCAGAGGAAAAGTGACTTGCCAAAGGTTCAACAGCTTACCAATGTAGAAACCAGGCAGGACTTCCTGACTCCCATCGAGGGCTTGCTGGCTCCTTTATTTTACACTAATTTAATTTGGTCTCCATTGGCCAAGACCACCTCGTTGTTGGCTTTCTGAGGTCGAGCACCTGGGTGGTTTCTTATCTGAGTATTGGACTACAGCCAGGCATGTGAATGGACAGGGATGGCTGACTCACACTTTGGAACACTTTGTGCCTAAGGGGCAAGGTACAGTCTAAAAGAAGGGTGTAGGCTCTGGGCGCTTCCCCATAGCTCTGAAGTTGTGTCAGCATGACTGGCTGAGTAAGGGGGAAGGAGCATGGTCTCACCCTGCAGGCCTCTTGCTAATGGATTCTGGGAAGTGGAGCAGCTTTGATTACCTAGCCAACTTGGGATATGTTTAGCACAGGTAAACAGAGCAGTGAACTAGCAGAGAGTCCGTGTAGAAAGAGTGAAAAAGCTTTCTTATTATTCATGCATTTATTCACTTATGCAAGAGGTATTTATTAAACAAATATTTCAATATACACAGCCAAGTAATGTGACCCATATTCTCAATAATTTTACAATGAAATGTGAGAGATGGCAACTAAAGAGCCAGATTTTGGCCGGGGTGGGTGGCTTGCACCTGTAATCCCAGCACTTTGGGAGGCTGAGGCGGGTGAATCACCTGAGGTCAGGAGTTCGAGACCAGACTGTCCAACATGGTGAAACCCTGTCTCTACTAAAAATACAAAAATTAGTGGATGTGGCGGCGCATGCCTATAATCCTAGCTACTCAGGAGGCTGAGACAGAAAAATCGCTTGAACACAGGAGGCAGAGGTTGCCATGAACCGAGGCTGTGCCATTGCACTCCACCTCGGTGACAGAGGGAAATTCCATCTCAGAAAAAAAAAAGCCAGATTTTATGCGGTGAGATATGTGCTGTAACAGTGGTAAACAAAAAGCGTTATAGAAACGCCAAGGAAGGCTTTATTAGGTGTGGTTGTGTTGTGCAGGTGTGTGGCGTTTAAAAAGGGTTTTCTGGAAGTGATGTCTGAGCTGAATCTTTAAAAATGCAGAGAGGTTATAATGTCAGACATGTCAGAAACCATTGTTGCTCTGTAAAATGAGTAATTCAATATGGCCAGATAATGGAAACAAAGTTAGGATTATTACAAGATGCTTGACATGTCACTATTAACTCATAAAAATGGTCCATTTCACTTTGCTACTGAGCAAACAGAACTTTAGGGAGATTAAACCATTCTCCCAAGAGTGCCAAAGATATCCAGCACCAAACCATGATTAGCTCAGATCTTCATTTTTCAAATGGCTTTTAAGCTATAAACTTTGAAGAAAAAAAATTAAAGAAAATTATTTCCAAGCCTTCCTTAACTTAGAGGAGAAGCAGTAGTTTGGAACTGAAGTCCCATTTTCCTAAGGAAACCATGGTATATATGTTGGTTTAGGACCCAGGTTTGTCCTGCACAAGGCTACTCAGTCCATAATGTACCTGTAATACTTTACAAAAATAATTACAGTCACTGGCTGTCAAATATAACCAAGTTTGTAGGAGAAGATGTGCTTCAATTTGGAATGCATGAAAAATCCGACCCTCCCGAAGTGGGAGACAGACACTTGCAGATCCTGAATGGCAGGGCACAGGAGGCCAGGGAGGATGGATATGAAGGAAGAACATGACCATGAGGTCTTGAGGACCTGAAAAGTGTGGGGCAGAACATCTAATTCCCCAGGGACGCCTTGCAGCCTGCAGTTTTTTATATTCTTATCCTTTCTTTTCTTCTTATCTGTGACATGCCAAGCATCTTGTAATAATCCTCACTTTAGTTTCCATTCTCTGGCCATATTGAATTACCCATTTTCCAGAACAACCATGCTTTCTCAGACCCTTGTTCTGGAAATGGGTAATTCAATATGGCCATCCGTGAGGCTGCCCAAGATGTATGACTATGTTTTTCTCCACTCTGATGTCCCATAGATCCTTTTTGCCTGCCTGACACAAACACCAAAAAATTTGGAAGTTTCATTAAGTACTAGAAACTATGAAAAGTTAAGGAATACAAAGATATCCAGCCAAGTGCGGTGGCTCACGTCTATAATCCCAGCACTTTGGGAGGTTAAGGTGGGGGGATCAGCTGAGGGCAGGAGTTCGAGATCAGTCTAGCCAACATGGTGAAAACCATTCTCTACTATAAATACCAAAATTAGGTGGGCATTGTGGCACATGCCAGTAGTCCCTGCTACTTGGGAGTCTGAGGCAGGAGAATTGCCTGAACCTGGGAGGCAGACGTTGCAATGAGCCAAGATCGCACCACTGGACTCCAGCCTGGGTGATAGAGCAAGACTCTGTCTCCAGGAAAAAAAAAAAAAATCCACTACCCATTACATTTTCTTTCGCAAGTAGATCCTTGAAGAAAGTCAAAAGTGTATAATCAGATCCACCTTTATTGCAAAAAGGCCCAGCAATCTTTGTTTAGCTGATGATCTTGGGCCAGTGTAAGCTTAGTACCCACTACAGAAGTGCTTGGTAGGTTTTGTCTCACCTTTGCTTTGAACTTACTAAAAATAAAAAAACACAGAGTGAGGGAAAGTTGGTATGCTGGTGCTTTTCAGTGTCTGAATCTCTGAGGCCTCCTGTAACCACACTCTTGGGTGCTCAGGAGCAGAAAAAGGGATAGTGAGGAGAAAACATAATTAAAACACAAATGGCAGACCCTGCTGTTACTATCCTTTCATCAGTTTTCTCTTCTTGCTCTTACGATATCAACAGATATATATCTTCTGCTTTAGCATTTCCCCCAAAATGTTTAACCACTTAAAAAATTTAAAATACAGTTCATGAAATGTGAATCATGGATTACTTCAATATACATACTGGAAGGAATCTCAGAGGTGATTAGTGAAACTTTTTTATTTTACAGGTGAGGTAACTGAGACACACAGAGAGATCTGAATTTGTTCAGGCTCACAAAGGAAGCTAGAGGCGTATGCAGAACCAGAACCTCTCGCTTGCCTGACCTCAGACAGTCACTCTGCTGCTCCACATTGCTATTGAGACTGACAGTCCACAGAGAATTTTCAAATTTATTATTCACAAAACTCTGGGTTTGCCACAAATCAGCTTGGTTAAAGTGATTTGCCTGAAGCCACACAGTTGCGAGACAGCTGTAAACAGATCCCAGATTTCTTAGATTCCAAATCCAATGCCCATAAGACCTTAAAGATAGTCATGTGGAGTTCCCCCCAAAAATGTTTGACCTATGGAATAAGTTGAGAACCTAAAAACAAATGGTACAATTTCTCTTTTGAGTAATTTCAGATAGCAAAAACAAAATCCCCCCAAAAATCAAATCTTTAAATAGTACTCTTTTTGCATAATGAATGTTAAAAAAAAATATTTTGTTTTCATTTCTTTAAATAGGTAATACTCTACATGGTCCATTGCATAGCAATTCAGAACACTTTCAAATTTGTGCATCTTTTACTAACACACGTGGCCTGTGAGTCAAGGGTGGAGAATTATTCCCTCTGCTTTATTCGTGAAACTGGTAGCATCATGTTTACTGTTTCATTTGTTATTAATTTTGAGTCATGCCACTAAAGATTAATTAATGTGGATTACTATGTTTATTCAACATAGAAATGAGTTAATGTACATGAGAATGGACATGAGAATATTTTTATTAAAAAATTCTCATGTACGTTAATTCTTTTGATTTTATCATTCATTGAAATAAATTTGTTATTATCTCCTTTTTTCACATAAGAAACTGAAGTCCAAAATTGAAAAGGTAGTAATAGCAGAAACCTGTGTTTTCTGATTCTAAATCTAATAGGTTAAACATTGCTTCTGGCACATTTCTAACTATTTTTGTTGTTTTTGTTTCAATCTCATGAATAAAAACAATTTGACAACCACATTGCCATATAATACTTGCATATTTAATTGCCTGTTTTCCTCCAGGTAAACAGTGGCCCTGTAGATTTCAAGCTAATGGATCATTACATGTTGTATAATGAAGGGTTTTGCCAAAAACACTGCCACCGAAAATGATGTCAAAATGTATTCAGAAAGCCTCAGCTCCCAAATACAGTAATCACCCTGTATTCACGGGAGATATGTTTTCAGAACATCAGTGGATGCTTGAAACCATGGATACTACCAAAGCTCACATATACTATGGATTTTTTTTTTAATCTGATAACCCAGACGGCTACTAAGTGACTCACGAGGCAGCTAATGTATACAGCTTGGATACACTGGACAAAGGGATGATTCATATGCTGAGCAAGATGGAGCAAGATTTTGCTTTTCAGAGTGGTGCACAATTAAAAACACGAATTTCTGGAATATTTCATTTAATGCTTTTGGACTGCGGTTAACCACTAGTAACTGAAACTATGGAAAGTGAAGCCGTGGATGAGAGGTACTAGTGCACAAGTTTCCAGTTAAATGTTCAAATTCAATCTGCTCCACAGTTAAACACATGAATGATTTTTTCATGATCATAGTATCTCCCCTACCAGGTAAGTATATGAATTATTTTTTAAAAATAAAAATTTGTATATATTCCTCTGGGCAATGAAGATTAAACAGAAGAAGCATTGTGAAAAAAATTTTTTTAAACTCATGGAATACTTTAGTATCCCTTTTTTATCTTTTTAAATTATTTATTTTTTTATACTTCATCAATGTAAAGTTTTGTTAACTCTGATTTGATTCAATTAGGTCCATACTTAACCTACTTTTAGTGCAGAATATGATTATTTTTTCAGGCTCCAAGCAAGTAGGTTTATTCTCATTCATCTGTATATGTAATAGATAGAAGCTCAAAGCCAGAGAAGTTCATTCTCTTGGGTCCATGTGATGTGTTCGATTCAACTGATTATAAAGTACCCTGAAAAAATACTCTGTCAATGCAGTATGCTTATTTCAAAATAAGATACATACAACCATTGGGACTGAGAGTTAGGCTAGGTTGTTTGGTAAAGGTCAACATTTAACTCTATTCTGAAACTGCTCTCAGCATTATGAAAGCCAGAATTGCACTTAGGACTCACTGTCAACCGCCATCAAGCAGCAATTGTTTAAAAAAAAAACTATAAATGAAATTTAACTTTCGTATTAAAAAAATCACCTTATAAGATCTTTATGCCCTCTGCAACCTCCGCCTCCCAGGTTCAGGCAATTCTCCTGCCTCAGCCTCCTGAGTAGCTGGGACTACAGGCGTGTGCCACCACACCCAGCTAATTTTTGGGGGTTTTTTTTGTATTTTTAGTAGAGACGGGGTTTCACAGTGTTAGCCAGGATGGTCTCAATCTCCTGACTTTGTGATCTGCTTGCCTTGGCCTCCAAAAGTGTTGGGATTACAGGCGTGAGCCCCAACACCCTGCCTAAAATCTTTATATCTACTTAAGTTACAAAGGACACTTGCATTTTTATCAATAACTTTTCTAAACAAATTCTTTTTTCTTTTTAGGGACCTTTCTTTTGCAAGTAACTGTAAGCCCATCTAAATTAATTAAAATGATAAGGGAATTTCTGTCTCTCTTTATAAATCCTGAGGTCAGTAATTCCAGGAAAACGTAGCTGCCTATGGGGTAAATTCATGATAATTTCATAGCATTGACAACACCACTATTAAAAAGAGAGCCAAAACAGAAGTTAACGGAGTATGCTCCAGAACATAGTTTATTATAGACCATTTAATATTTTCATAGTAAAATGTAACTATAAGAACACATTGGTTTATTTATATCTTTACTAATGTACATGTCATAAAATATTTACAAAATGCCAGTAATGCATTCGACTTCTAAAATTAAACACTGGACTAAACAAATTAAAAGCAGTTAAGTCTAACTTCAATTATTCTAATACTGATAAAAATGTTATGAGCAATATATTTCACAACTTTATTTTCAAAAAAATACTGATTAATAATATTTCTTTTAGAAGAAATATTAAAAACTCTTCTTAAATTATGAGAAAAATGAAGTCACTGAATAAGTCACTAGCTCCAAAATTGGAGAGACAGACTGGCAGATAAAGAGAATCACAACTTTACCCAGGCAGAAATCCAGAAACAGAAACTTTCATAGGAACCAGTAACAGGGTAGGAAAACCTAAATTGTAACTGATGAAACACAGAATCACTGAAGGCTCATTCTGGACAAGCCTGAGAGATAAAAACTCCAGGGGAACCCAACCATGGCAGGGAGTTGAAGGGGGGCACCTTTGTGAGTTTTACCAGCAGAAATTCTACCAGTTCCTCACAGCGAATAATGGAGAAAAATTTCTTCCTGCTTCCAACAGGAAGGAGGAGGGCAAACATAATTATTTTGTAATACTCTAAAGCATTTTGTTCTTAACAAGGCTTGTCTTCAGGAGAAATTATTTTGCCAGAGCCTAACCTGCTAGGTTATATCCAGGTCTTACCTATCTGGGGGGAAGGAAAATATTCAACTCCAGCTCCCTCTGGACTTTCACCTGGGCAAAGGGAAATGCATAATTTCAGCGCCCTCCAGTCGTTCTGTCCCATCTGCTGGGGGAGAAACCAAAACCAAAACGAAACAGATTTACTTGTGAGGTTCACAGTCCAGGATCACAGGCTCGTCAAAAGACTGACGCTTGATCATAGAACTATAGAATACTTCCCCTTTCCCAGCACCTAACCACTACGTTACTAAAGGCCTATTTACCACAGGGACTTTTACCCAGTCCATCATCTGCCTCCCCCAAAACGCTACAAGATACACCAAGAAACAAAAAACACAGGTTGAAGAGACTGAACAAGCATACGAACCAGTCAAATATGGCAGGAGCATTGAAATTATCATCCAAGAAATTTAAAAGTTAACTGTAATTAATATGCTAATGGTTTTATTTTAAAAAAGGAGTGACAATCTTGTTAGAGTAGGTAGTTAGGCAGACATGAGCAGAACAGGTGAGGCCCCTCCCCAACCAGGAAAGTCAGGCAACCATTAGGTGATGGTCAGGTGGTTGTTAAACTGTCTCTTTTAAATAATAATTAGTTCCAGCTGGCACCAGAGATGGGCAATATCTCAACAGATAGAAAATACCTGAAGCTGGGGATCAGCCACTTCCTGATAAGATCTCAGGAGTTGGGCAAGTGGGCTCAAGCACGTACCCTAAGAGGCAAAATGGCACCGTTTAACTGGTATATGAGTTTCCTCTACAAACACTTGACTGGTAAGGGAAAAAATGCCTCAAATGAGCATGTGTACAACTTCAGTAAATGCACTGCCCCTTCCAAGTGCTGGCAGGCCACTGTGCATTCAGACAGCCCACCCCAAGGGAAAAATCAGGGGAAATGAGATGCAAAACCCAGAAGCATGCTAACATAGAAAACCCCAAGTCAAAAGTCAGCTGTGCACTTGAATGTCTCAAGCTACCTATTTGGCCCTCTTCTAAGTGTACTTTACTTCCTTTAGTTCCTGCTCTAAAACTTTTTAATAAACTTTCACTCCTGCTCCAAAATTTGCCTAGTCTCTGCCTCTGCCTTGTGCCCTTCAGTCGAATTCTTTCTTCTTAGGGGGCAAGAACTGAGGTTGCTGCAGACCCATACAGACTTGCTGCTGCTAACAATATAAAATAACAGATGAATAATGTAAGCAGAAAGATGTAAATTCTTGGAATAAAAATATGCTTAAGGTAAAAAATACTCTAAAACAAATGAGGAATCCCATCGCTGTGCTCATTAGTGGAATTAACATAGCTGGGGAAACAATCTCTGAGCTTGAGCATATGACAATAGAAACATCCAAAACTGAAAAGAAAAAAGAAAAACTAAAAAACAAAACCAAATGAGAACAAAATATCCAAGAACTGTGGAAAAAACAAAAAAAGATTTGACAAACACAAACAAGAATACCAGGAGAGAAAAGGTAGAAAGAAACAGAAGCACTATATGTTTGCAGCAATAATGGCTGAGAATTTTCCTAAATTAATGTCAGACACCAAACCACAGATGCAGATCAGTAAATTCCAAGAAGAATAAATGCCCAAAGAAAGCAAAACTATACCTAGACATGTCATACTCAAATTTTAGAAAATCAGAGATAAAAAAAAAATCGTTAGCCAGAGAAAAATCAACTTATCTATAGAGAAATGAGGACAAGAATTACATTAAACTTCTTCTCAAGGACTTCCGCTAAGAGGCCAGTCAGAAACTATGAAAACACAAAGTTGAGTTAAATATTTAAAGGGCTGATATATTTGAAAAACAAAAACACCAACCAGAATTCTGTTCTTTGTAAAATTATTCTTCAAAAGTGAAAGAGAAATATACATTTCTTAGCCAAAAATTGGTGGGATTTGTTGTGAGTATATGTGCTTTGCAGGAAATGTTAAAAAACATTCTTTAACATCAAGGAGAAGAAGAGGAAAGGTTCGATACTCAGATATACAGAAAGAAAGGAAGACCATTTAAGAATACATAAGTGAAGGTAAAATAACAATAAGTGAAGGTAAAATCACACTGCTATTAAAGACATACCCAAGACTGGGTAATTTATAAAGGAAAGAGGTTTAATTGACTCATGGTTCAGCATGGCTGCGGAGGCCTCAGGAAATTTACGGTCAGGGTGGAATGGGAAGCGAACACATCCTTCTTCATGGGAGGGCAGGGCAGAGAAGTGTCGAGAAATAGGGGGTTATGAAACTGTCAGATCTCATAAGAATTCGCTTACTGAACAGCATGGAGGTAACTACTCCCATGATTCAATTACCTCCCACTGGGTCCCTCCCATGACACATGGGGATTGTGGGAGCCACAATTCAAGGTGAGATTTGGGTGGGGACAAAGCCAAACCATATCATATATATGTATACACACATATATACATATGTATCTCATAAGCATGAAATGAATGTCACCAATGATACAAAGGACAGTAAGGAAGAATTAAAGATAATTTGTTCTTATAAGATTCTTGTACAACCACTTATAGTGGCACAGTGTTATTGAAAGTGTACTTGGATTAGTTGTTAATGCATATTGCACAATCCAAGGAAAACATGAACACAGTAAAAATATATATAATTGATACTGTAAAAAAGAAAAGTAGAATTATATAAACTGTTCAATTAAAGCAATAACATGTACCACAAAAAAAAGGAACACAGAACAAGGGCAGGAAATAAAAACCATTTACAAATATGATGGATATTAATCCAACTATGTCAGTAATTACCTTTAACTGTTGATCTAAACACATAAATTAAAAGGCAGATTCTGTTAGAGTGGATTATAAAACAAGATGTTGTTCACAAGACACCCACATTAAATTTAAAAGCATGTATAGATTAAAAGTAAAGAGATGTTTGCCTGTGAACCTAAAATTGCTCTAAATATAGTTATTTATTTTAAAAGAATAAATGGATGGAGAAAGTGTTATGCATTCTAACACTAATCTATTAAAAGGCACAAAAGAAGACATTAGATCAAGTAACATTATTTGGCATAAAGAATGCTATTACATAATGATAAAGGGTTCAATACTCCAAAAAGACATACTCTTTTGACCTTGTGATCTGCCCACCTCAGCCTATATAATATATAGGGATATAATCCAGCCATCACATTCCTTGGTATTCACCTAAAGGAATTGAAAACTTATGGCCACGCATACAGTTATGCGCATGGATGTTTATAAAAGGTTTATTCCTAATTGTCAAAACTAGGCAACTAGGATGTCCTTCAGTAGGTGAGGGCCTAAATAAACCGTGGTAAATCCAAACAGAGGAATAATTTACTTGGTTTGATCGCTCATAGAAAGAAATGAGTGATCAAGCCAAGTAAAGAACTTAAAAATATACCACTCTGTAGCCTGGTGTAGTGGCAGGTGCCTGTAATCCCAGCTACTCACGAGGCTGGGGCAGGAGAATTGCTTGAACCCAGGAGGCAGGGCTGCAGTGAATCGAGATTGCATCACTGCACTCCAGCCTGGGCAACAGTGCGAGACTCCATCTCGAAAATATAGATGTATGTATATATATCACTCTGTCATATTGATGATTTAAGTTAAAGCCACTTGAAAAACAGCAGGTACAAAAAGATCATTCTGACTGTAGTGCTTTTTTGAAAGCAGAAGATAAAACTTTTATGTGGAAGATGTCCTCCCTTTAACAGAGAAAAAGAAACATTCTTATCATCAAGGATGAGGAAGTTGAGGAGGAAGCCATAGGAATTCTGTACAAACAAGCCATGTTAACCTAACTCTTTTTTTTTTTAATTTTTTATTGCATTTTAGGTTTTGGGGTACATGTGCAGAGCATGCAATACAGTTGCATAGGTACACACATGGCACTGTGTTTTTGTTTGCTTTCTCCCCTTCACCCACATTTGGCATTTCTCCCCAGGCAATCCCTCCCCACCTCCCCCTCCTACTGGCCCTCCCCTTTTCCCCCCAATAGACCCCAGTGTTTAGTACTCCCCTCTCTGTGTCCATGTGTTCTCATTTTTCATCACCCGCCTATGAGTGAGAATATGCGGTGTTTCATTTTCTGTTCTTGTGTCAGTTTGCTGAGAATGATGTTCCCAGCTGCATCTCTACTCAATTAACTATCCAAGCCTAAGTTCCTTTGCCTTATATTTCCACACTTCACTATTCTTTGTCTAATTAAATACATATGTAACTGACTCTAGCTGTTTCTTTGGGTCTTCATTTTCTTACGCCACATAAAACCTGTGATAAATAAATCTGTATGCTTTTCACCCATTAATCTAGATTATGCAAATTTAATTCTCAGACACAGCCAGGACCCTAAGATGGCAGAGGTAAAATTTTGCCTCCCCTACACATACAAAGACATAAAGGAATCTTAAATCGTATTACTAAGTGGAAAAAGCTGATCTTAAAAGGCTATGTACTTACTATTTCAATGATGCAACATTTTGGAAAAGGCAAAACTCTGGAGATAGTAAATATATCAGTGGTTGTCAAGAGTTAGACGAGAGAAAGGGATGAATAGATGGAGCAAAGAGGGTTTTTAGGACAGTGAAACTGTTCTGTATGACACTGCAATGGTGAATGCATCTCATTACACATTTCTCAAAACACAAAAATTTTATAACACCAAAAGTAAACCCTAATGTAAACTATGGACTTTTGGTGAAAATGTGTCAATGTAGGTTCATTAACTGTAACAAATGTGCTACTCTGGTGAGATATGTTGACAGTGGAGGAGATTATGCATGGCAGCAGTGGGTACATGGAAATTCAGTATTTTCTGCTTAATTCTGCTGTACAATCAAAACTGCTCTAAAAAATAAAGTTTATAATTAAAAATGAGGTGAAATGATTATGTTTTAACTACATTTTTTGAACGCGGATAGGATTGTGAATAACTTGGTCAAAAAGACAAATATATGACTACTCTAGCAGTTACACATCACTCCAACTAACTTTTAATTTTTATTCATTTTACATTGATTACATTTATAAAACATACATGTTGTTCCATCATCATAATTAAGAAAATTGTCTAATATTTTTTCTGCCCTTAAGTGAAGTTAGGGCTTATCAGCCTTCTTTTTGCTGTGCTTTAATTTAACCATATTTCTTAATTCTTGGGTTCTCGATTTTGACTCATCCTTTAATTGGTTAGATTTTCTTGTCAGAAAATGCTTTGCAAAAGGGTCAATGTTTTCTGACTTTTTCATGTGTGAGAATGTCTGCCTGATGCTGTCTTCATACATGAATGGTATCTTGGCTTATAGAATATTCTTGAGTCACAGCTTCTTTCCTTACAAACCTAGAAAACACTTGTATTCGTCTGTTCTCACATTGCTATAAAGAAATAACTGATACTGGATAATTTATAAAGAAAGATTAAATTGCTTCATGGTTCTGCAGGCTGTATAGGAAGCATCACAGCATCAGCTTCTAGGGAGACCTCAGAGAACTTACAATCATTGTGGAAGGCAAAGCAGGAGCAGCACTTCACATGGCTGGGATAGGAGGAAGACAGGGCAGCGAGGAGGTGCTAGCACTTTCAAATGACCAGATTTCATGAGAACTCTGTAACTAGAACAGCACCAAGGTGACGGCGTTATACCATTCACGAGGTATTCACCCCAATAATTCAATTGCCTCCCACCAGGCCCTACCTCCAACACTGGGGATTACAATAAAACATGAGATATGGGTGGGGGCACAGATCCAAGCCATATCAGTACTGGTCCATTATAATCAGAATTGAATGTTACTGGAGCAATGACTGATATTGGCTCTTCTAGACTTGCTTTTCTCTACGTGGATGCTGGAACAATTTCTGTATTATTTTTCTTCAGGATTTTTCTGTCTTTATTTTTACAGATGATAAAACATCACAGATATGATTCAAGCTACTTATGGTTTTCTTCCAAATTCTAATCCACTACCTTCCTCCACAGAACCTCTATATTCACTTTTTATTTGTCCATTCTCTACCAACTGCCTCATTTTATGCATAAATTTCACATTCTATTTTTGAGATGTGTTCATATTGATATATACAGCTTTTGTTTATAAGTATTAACTGTACATTCCCTTGGTAGCTATTAGTTTGTTTCCAACTTTACATTGATATGGTTTGGCAATGAATATTCCAGCACTTGTCTCTTGGGGCACAAATACAAAAGCATCTCTTGATGGTTCAAGGATTTTTTATCTTCAGCTGTATTAGATATATTGAAAATGGTTATGTAATTTTATTTTTCTACCAGAAGTGTAAAAGAATTCTCATTTTACCACTTACTCTTAAAATAATATGACATACAATGAAGTGCCATACAAAAATTTACTCATAAAATGAGCTAAGTGGTTTTCTCTAGATACACTAGTTAATATATTTATGAAATATTCCTTGATTTGATAAAAATCAAAATAAAAACACCTGGATCCTTTATATCCTAGAGGGTATATTGAATTATTAACTCAATTTTTATATATTCATTTAATTCAAGATTTTATCAAAATTTATAATTCTTTTTAGAAAATAGTAATCTCCTCTTTTAATTCCTAATACTTATTAATAATTTTGTATTACTTATTAAATATTTAATATTTGTTATTGAATATTTAGAACATTTATTCATGCCATTTCTTTTTCTTGATTAGTCTTTCTTTTATACAAGTTCTTTGCATCTTTTTAAAGAGTCAGCTTTTGATTTCACTGTTTAGTTTCTTGCTTTAAATTATTATTAGCTTTTGTATTTGTATTTACTTCCTCCAAATTTCTTTAGTTTTATATAACTTATTTTGCAATTTCTTGAGTTGAATGTGGTTTGCTGGTTAACTTATGATTTATCTCAAAATGTATTTTTTCATTTCCAAATATATATTATTGTTGAGTGAGGGGTGTGCACTTTCCTACATAGATAATTTTAAAATTAATTCTACTTTGGTTCACAATTTTATATTATTCATTATTTCCAAAACTTGGAATTGCCAAAAGCATGTTCTATGTGATATTAATTTTTTGACACTTAGTGCAACTTCCTTTGTGATCAATTGCTTTTCTAGTTGCAAAAAGTAGATCAAACTAGTTAATTTTGTTTTCACATTTTTTATGTTTAATACTAAATTTTGTCTGATAGATGATACATGTGCATTAAAAATCTCACATAGTGATTATGAATTTGTTCAGTTTGCCTAGAAAATTGTATATTTTCAGGCAATATTGTTTAGTAACTACAAGTTTATGATTGTAATCTGTCCTTGGTAGATTATTGCACTTATCATTATCATTTTTATTATTATGTACTTCCTGTGCTTTTCTTAATTCCATTGAACTAAAATAATTACTAATTTGCATTTTTATTTAGTATATAGCTACAAAATTATTTAAGAAATTTTAGTTTGTATGTTCACCTGTAGAGCAGTACTCTTATTT
This sequence comes from Callithrix jacchus, assembly GCF_049354715.1. Classification (NCBI taxonomy): domain Eukaryota; kingdom Metazoa; phylum Chordata; class Mammalia; order Primates; family Cebidae; genus Callithrix; species Callithrix jacchus. The sequence continues at coordinate 18,327,438 of NC_133516.1, read as the reverse complement.
TATGTATTCCCAAGGGTGTTAAGAAAATGTTTTTTGTTGCCCAGCAATCCAGAATCCACAAAAAAAGTTAACTGAGGAAATTAATGAGATATTGCATTGCGTTTGTGGGACAGCAACAGCGGTGCTGATGGTATGTGTATAAATGTGTGTGAGTGTAAATATAGTACAGTGTAAGAGTTTGAGACTAGATAAACAATACTTGTTAGGTTAAAAGCTTTTGAAGTATGGTAAAAATATCATGCTATAAATCTTCACAATTTTAGAAAATTTAGTTGTGACAGTTGTGGAGAGAACCATGAAATAATTATTTTCCTACTCAGCAAAAATATATCAGCACTAACAACATAAAAGTAACATTTATTCTTGGAATATCCCTTCTTATCCAAGTTAAATCTTTCCGTTGCAATGCCGCATGCTTACTAATTTACTGAAATTCTTGTTTTTATACAGCTGGGCATATTTCAGTGATATCTTTATTGACATTCTCATAATTTTTCATAGTTTTTTTCTTTTTCTGGCATCAATATATACAGTGACCATGTAATCAATTTATTCCATAAATATAAATATGCTGTTTATTTGGAACAAGATCCTATCTAAATCTCTGGAAAGAAAGACCAAGGGGCAACATTTTGTGCACTCAAGAAGCTCACATTTCGGTGGTGAAGACAAACAAATGACAACAACGGAATACTAAAAATGTTGTTGGAGCCCAGAAGAGGGTTACACTCGCTCTGTCAAGGGTTTCTGGAAGAGGGCTTGGTGTAAGGACGCTATACAAATGAAATATCACAAGAGCCAAACTTTAAAGCACAAGACAATTTTAATAAGAGGTTTAGTAAGGGCAGCTCATTTCATCAGAATGAACTAGGTGAGCAGAAGTGGGAATTGGAGGAATAGGTAATCTAGTGTAGCTAGAATGGGAGCAAAAACAGTGGCTGGTGCAAATAAGTTAATTAATGAACAATAATAATAATATTATTATTAAAATTATCGCCAACACTTTTATGATGCTTATGATCTGCCAGGCACCATTCTATGTCTTTCTGCCTTCCTTCCATCCTTTCTTCCTTTTTTCTTTTCTTTCTTTTTCTTTCTTCTTTCTCTTTCCTCCCTCCTTCTCTTCTTCCCTCCTTCCTTTCTTTCCTTCTTTTCTTTCTTTCCTCCCTCCCTCCCTTCTTCCCTCCTTCCTTCCTTTCCTTTTCTTCCTTCCTTCTTTCCTTCCTTCTTTCTTTCCTTCCTCCCTTCCTTCTTTTCTTTTTTGTTTCTTTCTTCTTTCTTTCTTTTTGAGGCAGAGTTTTGCTCTGTCACCCAGGCTGGAGTGCAATGGCACAGTCTCAGCTCACTGCAACCCCCACCTCCCAGGTTCAAACAATTGTCCTGTCTCAGCCTCCCAAGTAGCTGGGATTACAGGTGCATGCCACCATGCCTGGCTAATGTTTTTGTATTTTTAGTAGAGATGGGGTTTTGGCATGTTGTCCAGGCTGGTCTTGAACTCCTGACCTCAGGTGCTGGGATTATAGGCATGAGCCATCACACCCAGGGCCATTCTATTTTCTTTATATATTATAACTCATGTAAGCCTCAAAACATCTTTGTGAGATAACTAGTGTTATTACCTCTATATTACAAAGAAACTGCAGGACAGAGAAGTTAAAAGTTTGCCAAAGTCTCAGAAAGAGAAAGTAGTAGAACTGGAATTAAAATTTAGGTATTGGATTCCAGAGCAAAAGCTATTAAAAACTTACACGATATTTCAAGTAACTACATATGGAAGAAATTTTTACAAGATCAGTGGTTATCATTGAAAGGCATACACATTTAATTTGTTTTTCTATGTCTTTGGCATCAATGATTCCCCCAGGAAAGCAGTTATTCATAAGTACCGTCCCAATACAAAGGCAGAGGCAACACAGATGGGAACTGACAAAAGCCCTAAAACTTGATGAACATGTTGTCATTTTTTTTTTTAGAATTGATTATTGGTTTTCATTACAAAAAGCTGTAACTCACACGCTGTGAAAGTAAGACAATGTTAAACTAAGCCCTCTGTTAGGTGGAGGAGTTTGGAAGTAACATAGTTAACAACATCAGCTGCTCCTGTCACTGTGAAAATGCAAAATTATGAAGATTTTAGGCTTTTACACAACCATAAAGCTCTTATGGGCAAATAGTTTTATTTAAAATGATTTAAACCACTTTAAGTTCAATTACCAATGTATTTCTGGGTTCTGGCCTGAAGCCAGTATCTTCCCAGTCCTAGTTTAGTCCCTAGTAGAATTCAAAGTTGAAATTTAATGTTCTCAATTAAGCTAACCCCAATTTCATATGCCTCTTTAGGGATTTAAGGAAAGCGATCCTCTATAATTTGTTTTTCTTCACAGCTAGGTGTGCTGTACTGAGACATTCACAGGTGTCTTTCCAAACAGGGATATGGTTAACCTTGTCAACCTAAAGTCTCTTCAAAACTCTGAAATTGACCCTAAGAAACTGTATTTACAACACTTTCATCATTGCTTGTGTCCTTTAGCTACTTTTGTAATTAATTAACTACTCCTTCTTGCCTGAGAAAGTCCAAACCCAAGGTCTGAACTTCTAGGCTTACCATGCCTTTAGGCACATCAGTATAATGGAGATTTCCCTCAAACACTGTATATATTCTTTCTTTTGGGTTTTATTAATGTTCTTTTTATCTGTCATATTGTTCCTCATTTCTCCTATCACAAATTTGTCAAAATTTTAAACAAATTGCAGGGCCAAACTCAAATAACATTTTTCTCCCAGAAGGGTGCTCTTTCTCAACTTTATATTCAAAGTGTTTTTTAAAAAACCTCAAAGAAAGCCCTCATTGAAGCCCAGTTGGTATTCCATTATCTGGTACAATTAATTAGTACAGGTGCTCCTTCCATCTCAACTGTCACCCACCCCTTGTGGTGACTCATATTGCTTGTACAGAAACTTTCTCTGCTCTGTATACAGTGGACGCTTCATAATGGTACTCAGTATTGAATAGCAATAATAGATATATTGAAATCTATGGCTTTATATTTGAGGCTGGAAGGAAAAAGGAAAAAAATAACAGAACCCTAAGTCTTAAAAAAATCAGATTCAGAGCATGGCTCTACCAATAATCATATAATGTAAGACAAATAATATTGTCTCTGGGCCACAGAAGAATGATCTGTAAGATTTCTTATGAATTTAGGATTTGTCATTTTATAATTTCCCCAGAAATATCATGTGCAGGAAGAACTGATTACTTCAATCCTTAACTCCAAATCCAGCTTGAGAAAATTCTGTTTTAGATGATGATCAATGAAGCCTCATATACAGGGTCAACTAGTAAATCTACACAGTGGAGTCTGACATTTTCTGATACTCCAGTAACTATGAAGAATCACACATGCACTCATTCTGCAAAAGAATTTGAATGTAGATTGGGAATAAAAACTGTATTTCACTGACAAAAAAAAAAAAAAAACCGAGGTCCAAAGAGGTACATTATTTTCTCAAGTCATGCAAATAGCTACTAGCCAAATCCAGGCGCTAACCCAGAGTTTTCATCTCCCAGGAAGAACTTTTCTAAATGAACTAAAAATTTAAATATTTAGCTGAGTTAAAAAGCTGAGATAAACGTAATGAAGAGGAAAAATAATGGAAGAAAGACTGTGTTTCGAGCTTTAGCTAGGGTACTTAAATGTAGTGGAAGTATCACAGAATTTTTTGAGAGGTACTGTCATTGTGTAAGAATTGCAGTTCAAACACACAGGTGGGAAATAATTTTACATTTTTTTATTTGTATAGGATTCAACCTAATGTATATGCTGGAGTCCCATTTCACTGGGTAGTAGAAATGTAATCTTGGTCACTTTAGGGTTCTTCTCCTTTTCCTAGGTTTTCATGCAAGTTCCAAAGGCTTTATCTCATGCCAAGACACCAGTAAGCATCTGAGTTTCTACTGCTATCTAATTACCCACTGAAATAACTACCACAAATTTAATTGGCGACCCTGGGTCCATCCCTCCTTCTTCCGGTCAGTGAGTCCTTTCTCTGTGCCTCCTTTGTTTCCTTCTGCATCTCCTGGTGCACCCCGGGTCATAGGGTACTCTGAGCTAAGTCCTGGTTTGCATAAGCCATGCAGTTATTTCTGAACTGCATTTTGCTTCCTGCTCAGGCTTTCCTGGAAAGCAAGGCACAGACTTCTCAGCCCCCACTAATTTTTTAAACTTATGTGATTGTCTTGTCCAGAATTTTGGTCTACAGTGGAAAAAGCTTCAGAGGAAGGTTTTCAGGATCTAGAAACTTTTCAAGGTCAATGAATCTCTACATATTCATTACATTGGGATTTAGTTCTCTTTTCAACCTAGGAATTTTTAAAAATTTTAATTACAGAAAATTTCAAACATGCACAAATATAGAGAAAGTATATTATAATAAACCTCATGTGCCCATCTCCCAGCTTCAGCCATCATCTACTCAAAGCTAATCTTGTTTTAATTACACTCCCACCCATACCCTGCCAATGTTCTGTTGAAGCAAATCTCAGACATTCATTGTTTCAATTTGTAAACATTAAATAATCTATAAATAATAAGGATATTTTTAAATCACACAATACTGTTATCAGAAAAACACAACATGAATTCCTTAATATCATCAAATGTCTACTTAGTATTCACATATTTCACACTTCACTGAGTGTCTAATAAATATTTTTCTTTTAAAACAATATGTTTGCTTGAATTAGGATCCAAATAAGAATGATTTATTGCTATTAATTGATATATCTTTTAAGTATATTTTCAGTAGTCAAGGTTCTTTATCAATCTTTGTGCTCCACCCTCACCCCTAAGACCTTTTCTTGAAGAGACCAGGTCATTAGTCTTGTAGATTTTCAGGAAATCCTCATCTGGACTGTGGACTCTTACATAAACATACATGTCAGATATCTTCCAAATTTTTCAAATCCCTTTTCATTGTCATCTATATTAGTGTGTGACACAAAAACCTTAACTTGTATTGTCTAAACACAACAGAAACATATTTCTTTACAGGGAAGTTTAAAACAGGTGTTATGGATCCTCTGAACAGTGACTCCCCTCCATACAATGATTCAGGAACCCAGGATCTTTACCTTTGGTGACTCCCCTGTGTCTAACATATGCCTTTTAGTGTTTACCAAGCAGGTCTTCTCATTCCAGTCAGCCAGCAGGGGAAGGAAAAGGATAATTCATAATAATCCCATGTGGGAGTTTTTTTCTGTTGTTTCGTTTTTAATACACCAGATCTGGATAGGGATCTGGATAGGGAGGGAGCATCTTACTTCTACACATATTCCTGGGCCACACTCAACTGCAAAGGAAGCTGGAAAGAAACATTTAACTGTGTGCCAAGAGGAAGAAGAAATGAGGTGAGCGTAAAATTGGCCAGTCTTTGACCCTCTCCAAGGGCTATATTTTTGAAATTCAAAAGACAGAAAGAAAAAATAGACATTTAAAAATCATCTTGCTCTATTATCTCTTTTCTTAATTAATAAATCTAGAATTACCTAATTTGTCAGGGCAACATAATAGTGTTATAGAAAGTACTAGATTTAGAAAAGAAAAATGTCAGTTACAATTTCAATTTTTTTTTTTTTTTTTTGCCAAGGAATGTAGTAGTTTATAAAACAGGTCTGTAGTTTAGGTGGACTGAGTTTGAATCATTAATCTACCACTATCTAGTTGTATAAACTAGGTTAATATAATTTCTCTGGACCTTGTGCCCTACATTTATATGGCACTAATAATGTCTTAGTTCAAAATGCTGCAGTAAGGATTATATGAAATAACATAAGCAAAGATCTTAACACAATATAGAGTCTCAGTAAATTTTAGGTAATAATGGCAAACAAATGTGAATTCTCTAACTGTTAAGCCATTTGTCATTACTTTAAGCCTTGTATTGTATATGAAGCCTCTACAGAGATCTAGCTCATTTTCTTGATGTAGTTGTCAAAATCTATCTGCAAAATTTTGGATACCTGTCTCCTCAACCTGAATATTGAACAACTAATACATTCAGAAGCAGCTGAGTTAAGAAAACTATAGAAAGACATAAAATGTATGTCACTTAAAATAGTACAGATTACACTGTGTGTATTATTCACACTTTATTTCTTTTAAAAATAAATTCGGTTGGAATGTTTTTTAATTACTGTTCTGACTCTTGTTTTCTGTTCTGTTCTGCTTTGAACTTACCAGTCTTTTGCCTTAAGCAATATATACAGCTGATCTCCAAATGCCTGGAAATGAGAATCTGTCAAGGTAACTCTCTCTCGCCTTTGTTGCCAGGCTGAGGGATCCAGCTGGAAGTTAGAGCAGCTGCTCTTGGTGCCCTAGTTTGGGTCACTTCAAACACAGCCTTAACTTTATCCTGTTTTAAGTGCAGACATTTCAAGATCCCATGGAATGGGACACGACCCATCTATTTTATATTTGGATGCTACTTTTACTGGAGATAGACTGCAGGGATGGGGGTAGGAGGAAGGGAAGGATGGGATAAGAGCCTGTTGGTGCCGGGTCAATGAGATCTGTATTTTTAGAGTACCTTTTCACATCCAAGAATGTGTCCGCTCTCTCTCAGTATTCTCAGTCGTATAAGGCCCTCAAAAGTTACATGGCAAAATACAAAGAAAGAAAAGAAAAAAGAAAAAAAAATTAGATGATCTTTCCCTTGAGTTGAAAAAAGGTGAATCTGTCAGGAATTGGGCCCATCCAGCTTTGTGGATGGTTTACTCACCTTAAAGAAAAACTTTTCTTCCTAGGGTGGAAGAGAGCCACCATTTCTCTGCTCTACTTACAGTCTATTTTTACATTCAGGAAGTAGAGTTATTGCAGAATCATGAGAATTGGAGATGGAAAGAATTTACAAAGCAATTCATTCCAACTAGAGGCCACTTGAGACATTTTAGTCTGCTCGCCAATGGTGGTTTGGGCCACCACATTCCTCTCATCGTGTGCTGAACTGATTTCACCCAAAACTAAAATTCTGTCAGTTTCATAAACAAAATCCAATAGATATTTAACAATCTATTCGCAGTTAGATTTCAGTGAATTACTTCCCATGAATGAAACTACCTTTCCGCAGTTATTTTATTTTACAGGACAGATACCTTTTAGTAACAATGTCCAGAACCACTATATATTGATAAGACTATATGAACGTTCAAAATTAAAACACAAATTTGATATGAAGTACATAATCAATACACAATGAGACAAATCACAGTGTCAGTGACACAGATTACTTACCCTTTAAGATAATGGAATTCATCTTGTCATTATCATCCTGAATATCTATAAAATAGCCAAAATTGAGTGATGCTGCCTGAAAGTCAGAAAAAAATGAAATCTCTAAAAAGGTCTCATAATTTTAGTAATGACAAAATAAAGACCCAGAGAAATTAAGGGACTTGCTTAAGGACTGCCAGAAAATTATTGGTGAAAATTTATTCCTCATTGACTCATAAACCAAGGCTCTCTGCACTTTAGAATATTATTGTCAGTTAATTGCTTAGAAACTCTACAAATACCTAATTAAAATTTCCAAGTATTGGCTGGATGCAGTGGCTCACCCGCCTGTAATCCCAGCACTTTGGGAGGCCAAGGTGGGCAAATCATGAGGTCAGGAGTTCGAGACCAGCCTGGCCAGCATGGTGAAACCCCCTCTTTACTAAAAATACAAAGAACTAGCCAGGCATAGTGGCGCACACCTGTAATCCCAGCTACTTGGGAGGCTGAGGCAGGAGAATTCCTGAGCCCCAGAGGCAGAAGTTGCAGTTATAGTGAGCCGAGATCAGGCCACTGCACTCCAGCCTGGGCAACAGAGCGAGACTCCATCTCCAAAAAAAAAAAAAAAAAAAATTCCAAGTATTGTTATCAATAGGATTGATCCAATATCTGGTGAATTGTAAGTCTCTAAAGAACATATGATTGAATTGTTTGTGATGAAATAGTTGAGATTAAGAAAGTTACATGCTTGAAAATACCATTGACCTTAAGTGAGTTACAGGAAGATAGGCTCTGAAGATGGAAATGTAATGTTTTAGTGTAATCCTCTGACTGAATTGTTGGGTGAATTATGGTCATTACTGGACTTCTCTAAAATAAAGAAATTTCATCAAATAATTTCTAAGGCCACTCTGAGAGCTCTACTAGTTTACCCAGCAAAGCTATTATTACTCAATAGGCACCTATTGAAATTGAAGAAATTTTGCACATATGTTCACTGAAAAATTCTTTCATCATTAAATTTAAAGCATGGCTTTCATTGGAAGACATTAATGAGGAAATGTTAATAGGGATATTGATTTGTTTTACAAATGACTATTCTCTATATAAATTTTGTGAAGTTATGTCCCCCTGCTCTAGAATAATAAGTGCATATATTTAGTTGAAAGAGGAGTTGAAGACTTGAAAACTAATGTAACAAATAAGTAAACTCTCTGCATTTGCCAGGTTTCCCATGTGAAACAGAACTAAAAGGGTGTGTGTGAGTATGGGGGTGTCTGTTTGTGTGTGAATAATAAAGAAATATAAGAAATTAGCCCACACAATTATGGAGGCTGACAAGTCCCAAGAACTGCAGGCTGAGTCACCAAGCTGGAGACCAGGAGAGCCAGTGGCGTAGTTTCAATTCAAAAGTTGGCAGACTCAAACCAGGAAGAGCCAGTGTTTCACTTTTAGTCTGAAGACAGAAAAAAGCCAAAAGCCAGTATCTCAGTTCAAGGACCACCAGGCAGAAAGAATTCTGTCTTACCTCTGGGAGCGGAGGCAGGCAGTCAGCCTTTATGTTCAATGCAGGCCTTCAATTGATTAGATGAGCCCACCCACATTAGGGAAGGCAGTTTGCTTTACTCACTCTACTGATTTAAATGTTAATCTCATCCAAAAACGCCCTCACAGAAACACCCAGATTAATGTTTGACTAAATATCTGGGCACCCATGATCAAGGCTTTTTACTCCCCCAAAACTTAACAAATATTGAAGACTTATTGATAACATAGACAGTTGATTACCATATATTTTGTCTGTTATATGTATTATTTACTGTATTCTTATAATAAAATAAGCTAGATAAAAGAAAATGTTATTAAGAAAATTGTAGAGAAGAAAATATATCTACTATTCATTAAGTGGAAGTAGATCATCATAAAATTTGTCATGTAGAGTAGTTGAAGATGAGGAGGAAGAGAAGCACTCCATCTTGCTGTCTCAGGGGTGGCAGAGATGAAACAGGTAGAGGAGCTGGAAGAGGAGGCAGAAGAGGCAGGCACACTCTGTGTAAGTTTTATTAAAAAACATCCACATATAAGTGGTCTTGTGCAGTTCAAGCCTGTGTTGCTCAATGACCAATTGTAATTAAAATCTGTGTTTTGGTGACATTACCATAATATCTGTGTAAGCTAAGCAAATAACTTAGCAAACTTCATATTTTCATATGAACAATGAAAATAATGATTACTTGGCTATCTCATAGAGTTATCATATTAAACAAACAAAGGGTATGATTATATATTACAGACTACAATTGGCTCTAAAAAGTGAATTATTATCTAATGAAATTTTTTATCTTTTTTTGGTAGTTACCACTTGGCAACAGAAAATATTAGGGCTCTACAAAAAATAAATAAATTAGGCTTACAGGAGTGCAACAGGCATTAAGAAGGATTTTTTCTTTAACCAAATATGACACTAACCACTTCCCAGAAAGATTATCTAGTAATGTGAGAAATCAGTAGGACTGAATTGAAAATTTCACCAAGCAGTTCATTAACTTCACATATTATGTCATTTCCCCACTGCTATCTGCATGACTCTATGCTACTTATCCTGAAGGCTGGTTTTACTCAGAACATGGATATAAAAGAAAGAACACAACACAGGGTCTAGTTGCCTTCATTCCGTTTCACATCATTTCTTCTTTCATATTGATTCTCCTTCCTGTACCTGTTCTGGTTGAGTGCCTTTTCCACCACTGGTGAAATTAATGCTTTTCAGGCTGCCTCTCTCTAATTTCCTCATTGGTTGATTTATTAATGCATATTGCTTTCATTGTCCTAGTTTCTGCCTCAAAATCCTACACTTTCTATTTTTGCAGTTACTTCAGTGAAAACTTGAAAACTCCCTAGAACCCAGCCTGAGATCAGTATGTATGATGTATGAAACCACCATATAGGAGTCAGACATTCAGTGGAATCTTCACATATCTATAACTTAGATCCACTGAAAATAGGACGTTGGGAATCATCAGGTCCACTTTTATTTTAACTTAAAGGTAAGTGAGAAAGGAGAAAGAGAGTGACTGAGTGAGAAGAGAGAGAGAAGGAAAAAGACCAAGATAGATATGGAGAGAAAAGATGTTCTTCAAGGTCACTCAGCTTATTAGTGGCAAAGCTGAAATTAGAACTTCAGTTTTCTGACTCCTAATTTAGAGTTCTTTCCACTGAACTATTCTGTCTCCTTTACTAGTGCTAACGTTTTAAATACTCAGAATTGTTCCATACCTTTAAATGGTTGGGTGCAAATTCCGAGGGCCATTAGGCTTCTTCATTCCTCCTCGGGTCACCCTGACACACAGCCCCAAGCCTCCCATTTTCAGACAATCCCAGGGACCAAGAAAGGTGTCTGTGTTATTGACTACACGTACATTGGTTACTACAAGTATCTACAGTTTTAAGGAGTCACCATGGATCGCATTTCCCTGCAAGCTGCACTGCAATAACCCAGACACAACACTGACAGCTGTGGAGTAAATAAATAAAAACAGAGTATTTTGATCCTAATGGTGGGGTGGGGAGGGGGGTGGGGGGGTGAAAGGTTGGGGACAAGAAGAGAGAGAGGCAGACAGAATGAAACAGCCACAGCTGTGAAAAGAACAGATGCTGGCCAGGAGAGAGGGCAAGAGTGAGAAGGGGAGGAGAGAAAAGATCAGGGTCCCACCAATTTCAGAAATGTTGAAGCTCTTGGAAATGGATACACATACTTGGGACAGGTGGGAAGTGTTTACATTAAAACCAGAATATCAAATGCCTTCCTAAATGCTGGCCAGATCATTCAACACCCAAGCTGACCCAAAGGAAAAAGCTGAAGTCCTTGCCCAGAAAGCCCATTACAGAGAAAGCATCCAGAATTCTTTATATTCCATTCAAATTACTGGCTATCAGCTGTGTGTTGCTGGCTCTCAGCTGTGTGCATCAACACATCCTGCTATATTCCAGTGGCTCTTAAAGTGCAATCCTCTGACCAAAGCCTCAGCATCACCAAGGAAATTTGGACAGAAATGCAAATTTGTATGCACCATTCAGATGTACTACTGAACCAGAAACCCTGAGGGAGGGACCTGAATTCTGTTTTAACAAACCTTTCAGGAGCCTCTGATGCAGGTTTAAGATGAGACCCTCAGCTTTCTGTGCATGATAGTTCTTAGTTACCTGAGGAGTCTCCATAAACCCATCACCCCCAGTCCAACAGGCCTCCATTCAACTTTAGACCTTGGTCTTTCAGGGTTCTGCATTATTCATGCCCTGATACTACTAATCACCAGTCTCCAAACAGTAAGAGAGGCAAGAGAGACTCTGCAGTTTCTCCAATAGCTGGGGCAACAGAGCAGCTGAGCCTACAGTACAGAAGCCCGTGAACCCAACACATAACCCTCACCAAAGACTGACCCCATGCAAGGGCGGTGACCTCAGTCTCAAGGCCATTTAAAATAGCCTTCTGCAGTGCCTTTCATTTAAGGAATGCGAAACATTTCCAGACCATTAATTTATTGAACTCAAGCACATCAGTATCTAGAGAAGATCTGAAAAATTTGGCTTGGAGGAAATTCAGTTTAACATGAAGAAACACTTATTCTCTATCCCTTGACATTTTTAGGAGTCGGTCATACAGAAGCTAGGCATCTAGAGACCCAGCTTCCAATCATATCTCTTCTACTGATCCTTGACCCCTGGATAGTTACTTTTACTCTCTCATGTCTTCCTAAAATGAAGAGCTTGATTAGAGAGGATACTTAAGGTCCTCTTTTTTTTTCTTAGCTCTAACAGATAATACCTTTGCAGGGGACCTGGCTTATTAGCAAAGCCAATTAGAGCAATGAATTGCATGAGTTCTAAATTCAATTCTCTGTGTGGCCTGCAGAGATTTGTTCAGTAGTCTCCTTTTACAGACAAACACACTGGTTTCCAAAGGACTCTGGCGGCTCACTCTGTATGAAATGGCACCAACCTATCAATCACCACACTGGGGAGAATCGACTCAGTCCTTACCGCTTTGTACCCAATAGTGTTATGGCTCCAACTGGAAAAAAAAAGTTACGACATCATTATTAAGGAAGTTGTTTTAGAGATAGACTAGAAAATAGTTTCTAAGTTCAGTAAATCATCTTTGGATTTCCTGGGATTTTTCCCACTAGATTCTGCCCTTATGTTAAATATCTCAACACATCTAAATCAAGTCTTATTTTGCCAAGGGATGCAACTCTTAAATCACAGAACGTCATAGGGGAGAAAGAGAATTATTTATTTAGTAGTAACTCTGTGTCAGAATCTGTGTTAGATACATTGCTTTGACTAGCACTTTACTTCAGTTTTTTACATTGAGGAAATCTAGTCATACTCTTCTCATTTAATCAATGGAAAACCAGAATTCTCAAGAAAGATATCTAAGGTTGCAGATTACACCATAAATTAGGCACATATGTAGGACCAGACAGCCAGTCTAGTGATCTTCCCAATCTGCTTTTATCATTTTCTTGATATATACATATATCCATATGTATTTTTCTCTTAAAAGCTCATTATGCTTCCTGAAAAGTTTAAAGACAATACACTAATAAGAAAACATTTGAAAGGAAAAAAGTTCTTTGGATTTTTTCGTTCCTACTGCCCACTATTAAAATAACTGCATTTTAAACTTTGGGAATAATGAAATTCTCCAGGATAATTAAGATGTCGCTCAGAAAATTACCAAAGCAATTACTCCACGGTAAGAAATCCTGCTTGAACTTCCAGAAAGGCCATGCTCTTTCAGGAGCATAAGAATCAAAGGAGCCAGTTTGTAGAATCAAAGCAGCCAGTTTGTAGATACAGAGTAACCGTATTAGTAAAATGTGTCCATTGTTTACTATGTGTCAGCCACTGTGGCATTGCTTAATTTAACCCCCAAAATAATCCATTGTGAGGAAGTAGGAACTATGATTATTGCCATTGAAGAATAAAGAAACTGGAAGGGTTACACAACACACCTGAATTCAAACAGCTTATAAATGGAAAATGCAGCCTAATTAGAACAAGCTTAGTTTAATTGTGGATCTTGAGTTTCTAATCTTTATTCTTTACTCCCTCTGGGAACAGAAGGTGATAATTAATACCTACGCTGTCCTTCAGAGTTTGTAAATATTAGCACCCTCCATCTTATTTAATCCTCATAAAAATGTGAGAAGGTGTCATGGTAAGAACTGTTACACTCCATGTAAGGGATGAAAAAACGGAGGCCATGTGAGGCCAGGGAGCTGGTCTGGATCTTACAGGTGGAAAGTGCAGAAACAGAATTCTGAGTTCTAGTACACTGCATTTTGGGTTACAGCACAATGACAATGCTACTAAGTCAGGGATCACAGAGATGTGTCATAAAGCCTCAGACTATGTCACAGGACAGAAGGCTGTGGGAGAATTCTCAGCTTGCTCTGAGAAAGGTGAAAAGGGGCAGGGACAGCTCCTCAGGTCACAGCAGTAGTGTAATACTCATGTGGTCTCCTCTTATCCCTGAGTCCTACATGGATTGGAACAGGTAGTGTGGCCCTAGTTACTGCCAAATAATGAAGGAGGGGAGAACTAAATGCCGAAGATGGCAGTTTCTCCTGGTATCTGCAATTAGGTTTTCTTCTTTGGCTTTTTTTTTTTCTCCCTGACTATAAATGGACCAGGGAATCGCTAAGCACTGATTTCTGCTGATTCCACTGGCCCTGGGCAGTCCATTTGAAAGGACAGTCAGGGCTCTCTACTTCACATTTATTACAGCCTCCTCAGTTATAGGGACCATAGCTGCCTTCCCTACTCGCTCCCCACCACCAAGTGCCACACCATCATACTATACTAAAGTCTCTCATCACATTCTTCTGGCAAAACATAACTCATGTTCTTATGAGTACACATCACTTTTTTCTCACGGTCTGTGACAAGGTCTTACTCTGTTGCCCAGTTTGGAGTGCAGTGGTGCAATCACTGCTTACTGCAACCTCAACTTCCCCGGCTCAGATGATTCTTTCACCTCAGCCTCCCAGGTAGCTGGGAGTACAGGCGTGTGCCACTATGCCAGGCTAATTTTTTTGTATTTCTTGTGGACACGGGGTTTAGCCATGTTGCCTAGGATAGTCTTGAACTCTTGGGCTCAGGTAATCCAACTGCCTCAGCTTCCCAAAATGCTGGGATTACATCCACATCTCACTTTAAAATACATTTCAAAAATAAAATATAAATAACTATGTTAAATTTAACCCTTAATGGGCATTGATTTTTCTATCATGACGAAAGTCCTCTTTTTATAAGCAAGTTTTACAAATACTGGGACTTTGCAGCCTTAATAATAAAACAAACAAAATATTTTTAAATAGCCAAAAGAGAAAATAAGTATTTATAGAAACACAGTTCTTGAATTATTCAAATGCTACTTGAATTGAAAAGTTTGCTTTGATTTTCAATGGAAAACCAAATTATTTTGCAATTATTCCACTGGTGCCTTAAAATGTCAAAATTCCATTCTTTTACTTTTTTTCATAGGTCCATATTTATTGGCCATCAAAACTCTATATTTTATATGTTTATATACATGCATGCACACACACACACACACACACACACACATTTGGACATGCATGCTATCATAAAGTGCCAAGATATAATGCACAAGCACTAATCAAAAGCTAAAAATGCAGGGGCTGATTATCAACTTCTCTTTTCTATTTATATGACCTAGGGCTTTGAACTTTGAACTTTTAACACATGTGGTCTTTGGTTTCCATGTCAATACAATGGATATAATATTCTCAACCGTGATTCCTTTACTATATCACAGAATTTTTGTAAAGATGAAAAGGCATCGCTTTTATTGAATAGCTTTTAAAACTATATAGGATTTTACATCAAGCATTTTATTATGGTTATAGTTATTTCTCTTTTTGATATTATCCTGCTTCATACAACGTGAATCTGCCATCGTATTAGAGATGTCTGTTTTCATGACCAAGAAATCTATGACTATTTAACTTTCTTTGATGATTACAAAAATCTTTTTGTTATTATTATTATTTATTTGCTCAGTTACTTGTGATTTATTATTGTGTCATTGTTCAGACAATTAGGCATGCCCAGCAATAATTTTATGAAGAAGATTCAGATTATAATTGTGTATTCATTTATTAATGATTAAAGAAGTTCATATTTCTTTTTATTCATCTTTCTACTATGCTGTGAATTTTGTTTTTCATTGAAAATATTATGTTCAACACTTTAATCTGAATCATTGTTCCAGTTCTCCTGGGCTGCAGCATACAGCAGCTGATGGTAAACATAACACAGATACAAATATGCAGAGAGAAAAAAGAGAAAGAGAGTAAAGGAAGCAGGAACTACTAGGGGCCATCTTAGATGTCAACTTGACACTTATCTTAACCCACTAAATTAGCAATCAGACATATACACATACAAAAGGTAAAACAATACCCAATGCCAACAAAAATTAAAACTGTTTCACTTATACAGCGGTGGCAGCTGGGGAAGTCATTTCATCTCTCTGAGCCTCAGTTTCTTCTGAAAGTTGATAAGATTTCTTCTTAAAATGATAAGATTTATCTTATCATTACAATTTTTAAAATATTATTTATCTTATCATTAAAATAGCTCCTTTATATGCCTTACAGGTTGCTGTGGGGAATGATTAAGACAATAACTATGAATGCAATAGATAAACTGTAAAAAGTGAAAGAATTTGTTTCATGAATGTGTTGGCTCTGGTGGTGTTTGCAGGTATGCCTAAGCCAGGGACTGGGGCTGGCATTCACAGTCCGTGAATCATCATTCAAACTCTCAGCCATAAAGCAAAAGACAAGCCTGAGCTACCCTGATTTGTTGTGGTTTTATGCTCTTTAAAGCCACACCCATCACATAAAGAAACCAACAACTTACGAGAAATGTATTTAAAATGCTTGTTCTATTGAGTATGGCAACTTTAGGTCCAACCCTTTCATGATTAGACCAGGTTGATTTTGTTAACAGCTTGTCTTGGGTTTGCAAAATTGCCCTTACATGACCCCAGTGAGTCTTAATTCAGCCTCAAACTTTAATGAAGACAGAAAGCTTACACATTCGGGCAAAGAGCCCTTGTTCTTACCACCTCCAATCAGCACAACTTGGGCTTCCAAAGCTACACAAAAGATGTTAGTGTTTCATCAGTTTAACCACCAGGCAGAGGTACCCAGATCTCACCCTAGACTCATTACCATAACCCAGCTTAAGAGCACAGAGATCGCAGAGCTAATGCTGTGTGTGCTGCACAGGTACTGCAGTAATCACTGCTCCAGGATCACCGCGGGGCCAGGGAAATGTTAAAAAGCACAAGGCCTGGGGTAGCTCTAGGGGAACTGCTGGAATGTTGTTTATCTTCAGACGGCAACAACTGGTCCAGGATTTCACAACAGGAAGGTCTGTCCTGGAGCTCAGACATTGAAGGCTTAGAGAAGCAAGGCCTGAAATAACCCTCCTTCCCCTTTAACTTTCATCTCCCCACCCTGCTGAACCCCCTCTCCTCCCAACACTTCAGATTAAAAAAAAATAAAAAGCACAGGCAGGGCTACAACCTTGAAATAGATGTAGATTTCTGAGTAGCTTGCAGTTAACTTAATACTCCAGCTGAGATGGGAGACAGCCTGATGCAACAGGACTCTAGGTGATAGGGAAGCCAGAAACCAAGTCCTTCTTTTATTGTCTTAACCCCTTGCTTTATAAAAATTACCCATTCTTATTCATCTGTGGTTTTAGTTCCAATATTTTCTCTCTGAGCTCTTGTATGAAAGAAGGAACTGATTATGATTTAAATTCTAAAACATAGGCTATGCCTAGTGAGTTTAATTTAGCTCCATATGATTTGAGGGAGTTCGTTTTACAAAGTCCTAATAAATAGCTCTATGATCTTGCACAATCAATTTACCTCTCCAAAGCTCTGTGCCTACAGTTAGAGAAATGACAATAGCCTATATTTTGGTCCATAAAATGAGGCAGTTCTACTATCTCTGGGGATCCTCTGAATCTCCTTGGCAGAGAGCACAGAACTTGGAAAAATCTCAATGGTTGTATTCCTTAATGTGGTGGAATAAAATTGTTGTTGAGAGAGCAATATGTATATACCAGATGATGGGGATGTTTCTGAGCTTTTGGGAGGTAATAATAGGGAAACAGGCTGGGCTTATGCCTATAATCCTGGCACTTTGGAAAGCAGAAGTGGGAGGATTGCTTATGCCCAGGAGTTTAAGACCAACCTGAGCAACACAGGGAGATCCCATCTCTACAAAAAATGAAAAATTAGCCAGGTGTGGTAGCATGCACCCAGGTACTCAGGAGGCTGAGATGGAAGGATCACTTGAGTCCAGAAGGTGAGCTATGATTCTGCCACTGCATTCCAGCATGGATGACAGGGTGAGACCCTGTCTCAGAAAAAAAGAAAAATAGGTAAATATTGTTCTGTAACATTTATGATCAGTTCTCGTCGCCTCAGCTGCTTTTCTACAACCTGCCTCAAGCTGGCTCTTCTTTCCTGTAAAGGAGAGACAGGGAAGAAAGCTGAATCCGACCAAAAAATTGTTTTTTCAGGAACTGTCAGGATGAGGAAGCACTTAACCTGAAGATAGATAATGATTCTTCAAGAAAAATGTAACTACTTCATCCCAGACTCTTTCTTGGAAATATTTAACCCTTAGTGAGCACTCTGACAGGTCATAGTACAACTACTTCTGCACAAACTGACAAATGAGTTTATCTACTTACTCAGCAAGCAACTGCCATGCCCTGTATTCATGATAAGAGATGAACAACACTCAGTTTGCACTCAGAAAGGCACAGAAAGAATAAATGTGTAAAAAGTCAACTGTAATATCTGGCAAAATAAACTGCGGGTATAAGTAACAGGTGATAGTGATAGAATGCAGAGGAAAAACAAGCAATTCTGACTGTGGGTTTCAAGAAGACTTACATAAAATCAGTGCCATTTGATCTCCACTTTAATGGGCATGCAGAAATGGATAAGGAGACTACAGATGTGAACACATTTCAGCTAAAGGTGACACAAAAGCAGAAAACTGTGAAAGAATTTGTGATACATGTGGAAAACAATGAGATTTGAGATCATCATGGACTGCTGGCCATAGCCTTACCAAAGCCTCTAGAAAGACTTCTACTTTCAAAGGAAAGTACACCTATGAAATTTAAATGTTCTTTTCAGGAGCAGCATGATGGGGCTGTTAAAAACATGGGTCCTTGGGTCCATTTCTCTGGGTTTAAATCCTAGCTCTGCCTCTTACTGGTTCTGTTACTTTGAGCTCGTTGACTAACTTCTCTAGACTTCAAATTTCTATTCTATAAAATGGTGAGAATCATATTAACTGCTGTGCAGTTTAAATAATAAAAATAATATGAAATACTTGGCCTGATTCCCAATACATCATAAGGTTTCAATATTACTGTTGTTATTCACCTGTTTTACTTCTCTTAGTAGATAGGTGATTCCTAAAAATCAAAGAATGATCCAGTTCTATTTTACTCCCATGGCCCAGAATCTAGAAGTGCTTTTGCATAAAAGTAGAATTTATAAACACATGAATGAATGTATATGTGAATGAATGAATGAATAAGTAGAATACCAAATTTCAGATCTAGACTTTCTTAATAGTAGGGTTTGACTTCGATTCATCTCAATGAGCTGGGTATCTGCCTTAAAGCTTTTATATTTTATAGATTCAGCCAATATCGGAGTTCTGGTGATATGAGCTCCAGTGGACAACTGGAGAGTGTAAAGACCAGTACACGGACAGAGCACCCTTGTACCCGGTGCTCTCCTGTTGCTTAGCCTTTCTCTGTGAAGGACATTTGCTTGGCCTATGACTTAATTCCATAAAATATAAAACAAAAATAACTTCAATGACCACCTAATTGTCATTAGTAGTGAACTCATTAGATGTCTGCAAAACCCTCTCTGAGAAGGCATTTGGCTAAAACCCCACTTGAAAATGAGATGTCTCAGGATGCCAAAGAGAATTGCAAGAAACGATGACATTTTAAATGAGCCATCCAGTGATTTCTTACATTCTGCTCAAATTCAAATTTATACATGGAAAAGAAAGGCCACAGTTGGCAACTCTGAGGTAATCAAAATTACAATGTAAGTTTAAATACATACATAGATAACTAGGTTTTTTGGATAATAAACTGGGGAATATTCAATTTATTATATTGAAAACATGGACTCCTTCCTAAATTTTCATACAGGCCAGCTAACAAAGTTTAGCACCAGAAAGAGTAAAAGGTAAGGACAAAAAAGATAAACATTGCATAGAAAAATGAAAGTTTTCAGAGGAAAAAATATCGAGAATTATAAAAATATGTTGAGGCAAATATATTTGTACAAATGGCCTTTCATACTTGTTGGGATATTTCATATGATAGATCCTAAAGAGTGGAATAACTAAGTAAAAAGAGAATAAACATTTTAAAGTTTTAATAGGTATTGCCAAATTCTCCTTACAAATTACTGCAGCAAGTTATGCTTAATAATTTGTGTATGAGGGACCTGACACTCAGCAGAGTCTACCAGATTTTAAAGAATTCCCTTAAAATAATAATAATAAAAGAATAAGACACAAATTGGAAAAATCTACCTTCATCAGCAGGTTATAGATCATCAAATTTTGGTAGAACTGTGTGATGGACTACCACTCCTCAATATAACAGGAAAAAAAATGCTGATATATACAACAATAAGGATGCACCTCAAAAAATATGCAGAGCAAAAGAGGCCAGACAAAAAAAGAATATATATTGTATAATTCCAATCATAGGAAATTCTGGAAGAGACAAAACTATTCATGGTGACAGAGATCTTGGGCTTGAATGATTATAGATTATCTACAAAGGAGCATGAGGAAACATTTTGTAGGGATAAAAATGTTACAGATCTTGACTGGGGAGGTGGTTACATGAGTGAATATATTTTTTCAAATCTCCACTTACATCTCCATAAAGTCAGCTGAAACAAAGGGAAATAAAATGAGAGTTGGGAGGGTATGATCGCCAGGATTCAAATGTGGTTTTGACTATAGCTGCCCCTGGATTCCAGTGTTTTTTTCCCATTGCAGCAATTTCTTTTATATTACTTTTATTCTTCACTTCTCTAAAAGCTGAAGTCTGAATTATCACTTCCATGCTTTAAAACCTTTGAATGTCTGTCCCAACTCTCAGGATAGCGTTCTATCTCCTTGGGTTAGCACACAAGATTTCTTATGCTCTGGCTCCATCCTACCTGTCTAGCCCCATCTTAACTCCTGACCCCCTAGATCCAAACAATTTTCCCCCCAGCCAGCCTGAAATACTAACTCTTCCTACGTTTTCATGTTCTACACCTTAATACATGAATCTCTTTCTTCCAGACACAGTCTTCCAGCTTTACTTCTTTGTCCAATACCTAATTGCCTCTGAAATTTGGCCTATGTCAACTCTCTGAAATCGACCACTACCAACACATCCCATCACATATCTAGCCTAGCACATAACACACACAACATTCTTATTGTTGGAGTCTTGGAATTTCCCTCCTACTTGAAGCTCCTTGAAAGCAGGACACTGCCCTCATTAACTTACTATCACATAGTGACTAATATAGCACCTAATACACAGTGAATAGTAAGAAAGCAATTGCTGCGTGAATGGATATGAAATGTTAAACTTCTGGGAGAAAAAATGACTATGCGAATTGTAAACTCTGAGTTGCAAACTCAAAAGAAGATGATACGCAACTGAGGTAAGATCCTGTAGCTAAGTCCTTTATAGGTCTAATGGCATGACTATAGATTTTTCATTTGTCCAAAAGTGTCTGAGGCCAAAGTAAGGGACTGGAGACTGTAATTTTACTGTGTGGATCTCAGCTGCAATCCCGACACATTTGCATAAGACAGTAATCACTGCACTGTCTTGCTGGTAAGAACACCAATATTTTGTTCCTTCCAGACAGACTCAGCAAGGTGATTAGGAGCCATTTGAAAAATGACACCCCACAGTAAAATGAAGCTTTGTGGCCTCTTCGTCAATTCCAGCTTCTGATCCTTTAAAAGCTCCTTTAAGAATACTTTTTTTCTTTCCTTGAGTAGGTTTATTAAAAAGTAAGAATAAGAACTCTCTTCTGAAACTACCCCTAACTGCCAAATTACCCCTTATTTATTTGGGCAATATTCAAGTCCCTGTATCTAGAAAAAACCTGAAAATCTTTCTATCAAGTCAGCCAATGAAAGTCTGTACTAAATTATGTGGGCAGTCATTCTTCTTTGCCAAATGCATATAAACAGAAAATGACTTCATAGCTTTGTCTTCATTTTTGGTCTTCTCCATTTCCTGCTGAGCCTTTATACATGGCATTTGTCTCAGTCACTGTTTTCACTGTGCCATTTTTACCGAATAGAATTGCAGGTTTGGGCAGGAGCTTGACACTGGACTCTTTTTATGTAGTTCCCTGCGAAATGGCTATGGGATTTCTGTTTGAACACTCCCTTGACAGAGAGCTCACTAACTCCCAGGGGCAGCTCATCCTATCTTTGAACAATACTGGCTATTTTACCTTGTGAAATCATTTTTTCCTAGAGCTTCTACAACATTGGTCTGAATCTTTCATTTAAGACCACAGAACAGAAGTAGAATCCCTCCTTCATGCCAGCTCTTCAGATATATACAGATGATAAAGATAATTCCACTGGGCATACTCCAAGTTACCCCCTTATGGAAAGTGATTTGGGCTATGCCCCTCTGCAGATTTCTCTGATTGTCAATATTACTCAAAAGTCTAGTCCCCGGGTCCAAGAGCTGCTATAGAGCTGCATTCTGACGAAACAAAAAAGGGCAGGATCATTATATACCTTCCCTGTCAGTTAAAATGAGCTCCATTCCCTCTCAGTTAAAACGAGCTCCGTAACTCTTTTATCTCACATTTTCCATTCTGCTTTCAAATTTATCTTTCTGTATATTATTTCATTAAGCTCATACATTTATTTTACTGTCTTTCCATTGCTCATACTATTAAAAAAGTATACCACATATGATATCTCCAGTTCACAAAACATAGATATACAAAGAAAATTATAATACACTTGCATATGATATTTATTTAAGCCTTATTCTGTCTGGAGGCAGAAAAATAACTTAATTTTTGCAATTTTTGGTAACCTTAGTCATTTTTAAATTTAACTCTGCCAATTTATTATTTCCCTTTTGTCTTCTCTGCAAGAGCGCCTTTAAGCTCTGAGTGGCTTACATTACATTGCGGGGAAAACATCTGGGCCTTAGTTGCATCAATACAAGCCAATATTTAGCAAGATGTTTGCATTTCTACCCAACAGAATCAATGCCCATGTGCTTCACTGCCTTCTCTCCTCACCAATGCCTTCACTTGTACATAAGACTCCACCTCCTCCTGAAAATAAAATAGACATCCCACTCTTAACATGTTCCAGATCAATTCCTGACATCCCATAACTCCAAACTTTACTTTTCTTGGTCTTCCAAACTTTGTAAGTAACAACTCTATTCTTCTAGTTGCTCAAGCCTAGATCGTGAAGTTATCTTTGATTTTTCTTTTTTGTCATAACCTATATTTATTCTCTCATGAAGTAATGTTAATTCTAGCTTCCAAAATAATCCAGAGTCCAATCATGTATATTAATCTACACTGTAGCACTCTGATCCAAGCCACCATTGTATCTCACCTGGATTATTGCAATAGCTTCTTGACTACTGTCTCTGCTTCTCCCTTGACTCCTACATGCTGTTTCACTCAGAGCCTTTAAAGTGACCCTGCCAAAAAAAAAGTCAGATTATCTTACTCCTTTGTTCAAAATAGTTAAAACCTTCCCATCTCATTGTAACAAAAGCCAGAGCCCGCAATGACCTGCATGTCTCTACGTGGTCCAGATGCATGTGACCTGTCTGACTTCAGCCTCTTCTACTCACTCCTAATTCACCACATCGCAGCTACACCAGCCTCTCTGGTTTATCCCACACTTTAAGCACATGCCTACCTCGGGGTCTTTGCACTGGTTGTTCCCAGGTAGTCCTGTGGTTCTTTCTTTCACTCTTTGCTCAGTGAGACCTTCCCTGATTACTGCTTTTAAATGACCACCTTCTGCCAGCAGTCTCTTCCCAATCTCTTGTTTCCTCCATGCCACTTACCAGCTTCTTGAATATTCATTTATTGTCTATTTTCCATTCCTCTCCCTCCACTCTCTATCAGCAAAAGGTTTCATGAAAGCAGAGATTTTTTTACCTCTTTTTCTTCCCATTACTGTATCTCATGTGACTAGAATTGTGACTCACTAGCGTCACGTATCTGGCACGTAGTCAGCACTCAATGTTTTTGTTCATTGAAATCCCACGAGTGTTTTGTCATATGTTCCACTTCACTTTCTGGCTTGACATTGCCTTTTCCTGACTGCGAGACTTTTCCTGGTGCACAAACTGCCATCTCTGAGTCCTCTAAAGAGATTCATAGGCAATTTCTGGATCCCTTCTATGCTACTCTAGGGCTGCGGTCACTTCTGAGACAAGCCTTGGGTCTTCTTGGCCCAGACATGAGGCAGCACCATTTCTTGTTCAGTGCTGCTCTCCGGTGCATGGGGTACCTTAGGACCCTGTGGGATCCTATTCAAGAAGTAGGCTCCAGCTCAGCTAGTCTCAGAACACCTGCTATTAGGGTCCTGTAATTAGGATTGGATTTACTTCTTTCTTGTTACCATGAACAACACCTCCTTCTCTAGAAACTATACATTTTGACCCATAATGTCATAATTTGAAGGTCCAACAATAATAACGATGATAATAATAGCCAGCAGTATTGTGTTAACATGTTACTGGCACCATGCCTACATTATATCATCGAATCCTTAATACTATCTTTACCCAGTCACCCCATGACTCCTGTAAATCAATCACCGAGTGGGAAGAGTCACTTTCTCAAAAGTCTTCAGCAGCTCCTCACAAGTTTATTCACCCTTGTTTCCCAAATCCATATTTTTACCTAGCCACGGTCAATATAAAAATCATTCTGTGTCTACCACTTCTATGCCAAATTCAACCTATGTCAGACAGAGGCACAGAGAGTTATTCCTATACTATTAATTTTATGTATTAATATATGGATTTCTACGTTATTAATTTCCTATGCAGGTGAAATCACAGGGCTCATTATTCCAGTATGACTTATCGCCTGTCCAGAGGCGTTGAGATAATCATGCGTATATCATAAGATCTCCTCTTTGCCTCTAGGATCTCATACAGTGGATAGTTGCCACTTGGGAAACATTAAGAAGGTCTCAGGACTGAGATCAAGCTGAGGATTCACAGTCAGAATGGGAAAGACAAAATGATGGGCAGATGACAGGGTACAATGATGGAATTGGTGACAAAGAAAATGCCCAGTGTCTGGGAGAGTCAAGAGGCATCAAGGAGAAAAATTTAACCTGGGTGTTTCTCTTATTGCATTTCTAGCACATTTCTGCATCCCAATTCTCTACCATAATCCACTGTGAGCTCAGGTAATGCAAACTCATTTTCATATCAGCAAAAGGGATTAGGAAGGCAAATCTTCAGAGGAAAAAAATTTTCCATGCTGTATTTTGAAGCTGAATGCAGGATAAATGATTTTTTATCCACTCCTTTGTATTATTCATGCCTCAACATTCTGTCATGGCTATGAATAAATGAATTTTAACAAATGTCGTTTGGTCCATGGTGGCCCAGAGTCACCCTAGAAGCTGAAGGTCAGCTGAAGGATATTCCAGGGTCTCATAAATGTGACAATCTTGGAGATAATAATAATTTATAAAAACTTTCTCAATCTTTTCAAACTCCTTTTGGTAAACAAAAACATCACATGCTCACATTAAATTGCATTTGAAATTCAAAGTAATTAAATATTATGACAAGATGGCAAAGCAGATCAATGAAGAAAAGTGTATTGCTGTGTATTGATATCTCGTGCCTCCCATGAACTTCTAAAGTCCTTCCTTTGAGAACCACGGTGTAGATTAAGGATCGGCAAATAGGGCATAGCACCTATTTTTGCATGGCTTGGGAGCTAAGAATGGCTTTTATGTGTTTAAATAGTTGGGAAAAAAATCCAAAGAAGACATGACATGTGAAACTTAATGTGAAATTTTAAATTCGTTTTCATAAATAAGGTTTCTTTAAAACACAGCCATGCTTACCCACACTGTCTGTGGCTGCTTTTGTACTGTAGCAGCAGAAAAAAGTAGGTGCAGCAAAGATCATTTTGCCTGCAAAGCCTGAAATATTTGCTATTTGACTCTTTACAGAGAAAGAAATCATCAATACCTGGTGAAAAGTAATGCCTTCTTTAAAGATGAGCAAATTAATACCCAAGGAGATGTAACAGCTCAAGGTCTCACAGATGGTATGCACCAGAGACAGCTCTAGAACCCAGTCATCACGATCCTATCTAGGGTCTTTTCTCGTGCTACATCGCTTGAGAGTCCCATGGATTGTAGGCAGGGTAAGAGGCAGTTACTAAGCACTGGCTCAGGCTGAAAGAACCAGAGTCACAGTTCAAAGGGCTTCAGGAGTATAAATAAATAATGCAATTATGAAGGGGTGTGTGTGGCAAATTCATTTCATCCTAGCCCATGCCCTACTATGTGATGGGACACTGTAACCTTCTGGTCCGAACTGAACGCTGCGTGCCTTTTGATCAGAATGCCCATCTGCCATCTGTACTTATTCTTATATTGCCATTGCAATTTGAGAGCCCACAGAAACAGGAATGTGGGACATTTTATGTGATCAAGGGCACTGGGAAGAAAAAAAAAAAAGAAAAACAGAAAAAGGGAATCCAAGCATGGGGGAGGGAATTGAGCTCTGTTTTCTGCTAGAGGCTACATTTTTATTTATTTTTTTTTCCCCACTGGCACACGTCCCCTTTGTTTTGAATAATGGAGATAATTATACATTCGAGGGATCATACTCTAAACCCCCTGAACAATTAAGAAATCTTATTGCAGGCAATCATGAGAAAATGTAAGGGAGGATTATCCAGTGAGACAATGGAAATCATACTTCTTCGAGTCCCTTGCTGAGTATAGAGACCTAATCACCATTCTCCTCTCTTTCCCATGGCCTAATTGTTGATTTTCCAAGCCTCTTTCAGGGCAAGGCAATGTATTCGCCTAAACCCTGGTCATGTGAAGTCAGATATTTGGATGTGTCCTTCTTGGGAAACTACTGCCTCAGTGATTTTGACACTGATCTGTAGGTGCAACTCGATGTACAGGCTCCCATTTACCAGCATTTAGGAGTAGGAAAAACTTGTATCCTCTCAGGCTGCAAGATTCGTTCTGTAGGGTGAAAGTTACTCCATGAATTATTCGTTCAATTCATCAAATATTTATTTAGCATCACACAGCAATCATTATTCTAAAACTGGAAATATAACCGTGAACAAAATACAGTCCCTGACTTTAAAAGGCCTATGTCTAGTCAAGCCAGGGAATAGACAAGAAAACAAGTTACTCAAATTTGTGAAAAAAATAAGTACATATTTTCAGAAGACTGCATAAGCAGAGCTAAGTGACTTAAAGAGTAAGTGGAATTAACCAGAAAAAGAGGTTAGAGAAGGCATTTGTCGGACAGAGGGGATGCATACAAAGCCTTAGAGATGAGAAAGAACACGGGTTGTTCAGAAAACTAGGATGAGGCTAATCAAACCTTGGAGAGGGGATCAGCAGGCAGGTAAGTCAGGAGGGAAAATGGCAAAGAATGAAGCTAGAAATGTCTGTTAGCACCAATCAGGGAGCATCTTTTAAACCATATCCTGAAGTTAAGGAATGCAGTCTTAACCTGAGTGCAACGCAGAACCTCAGAAGGTTCTTAATCATCACAGTGGTGATAGGATCGAACTTACTTCTTTCTTGTTACCATAATACCTCCCTCTTTAGAAACTATACATTTTGACCCACAATGCCATAATTTCCAGGTGTAACAATAATAACAATGATAATAACAGACAGTAGTATTGTGTTAACATGTTACTGACGCTATGTTAAGCATTATGCCCATATTATATCACTGAATCTTTATCACTACCCTATTAAGCAGATGTTGGCATCTCTGACAGATGAGGGAACTGAGGGACAGAGGTTAAGTAGCACACCCAAGAATGTACAAGACTAAAAAAGAAAAACTAAAATCTAAATCCACTGTAGATTGAATCTAGAGGTCAAACTGAGCATAAGCCTAGCGGAAAAATCAAATTCAGCTTCAGGTAATCAGGGGCTTTCATGGGCTCAAGTTTTCCTTGTATTCAAATGATATGGATTGGCTACATAATTCCTTTCATCAAGTCTAATGTCAATGTATTTTATTTCTCAAAGATGTCAACAGAAATATAGTTTGTTTTAGTCATTTGACTCATAATGTTTGAAAGGCAAGAGATAGTTACATGAGATTAACCCTTATAGACCATGTTATCTCTTTCAGGGACAATTCTAAATCTCTCCTCTTCTCTCCTTACCATCTCAATCTTCTTTTCTAAGTCTTGAGATGGAAATCCAGCAACAGAAGATGATTTCCATAAACACGTGTTGACTGTGAATGGATCAGAAAATAAACTATCACTGGAACTGCTCTCCCACCTATCGTTGTCATCAACTTTTGTTTTCTTTATGATCCATCTACAGTGACAATAATCCAGGCTCTGTTTTCTCTCTCTCTCAATTACACTTTAAACTAATCAGGCAGAGACTTTTTATTAAAGAAAAACAAATCTAAAAAAAGTAGCTGCTTAAAGCTAACAAAAAGATTCAAAGTGGAAAGTGGCTACATTGTATTTGCTAGATTTGCAGTAGCCAACGGGTACTTTTCATGTATTTTACACCACTAGCCGTAAGAAAAAATGAAAGTTATTACACAAAACAGCTAAAGAGGGATAAAGAGCCAACATGTTTTACTCCCTTCAGGTTGCCAGGGGAATATCAACATTCAGGTTGGTTTTTGATACTGGAAACATAATTCAGTGGTCTCAACTTCAGAATTTTTAGACTTCCTGGAACTGCAGGTTTAAAGACTTGGCAAGCTTGAGTCGTGGCTTCAGTCTTTGTCTTCTTAGGGAAAAAAGTATGAAGACCAAGTGATTTATGGTATGTTCTTCTCAATAAAACTCTCCAACTCCTGGCAACTAAATGGACTTTGAAATATGCCCACAGGGTTTCTTTACCCAGGACAATCTCTGAGTGCTTATTATTCACTTTACTAGTATAGAAGCTCTTTAATCATTGTTTCTACAGTTGCTTTAATCTAGAAACTGTCAATTTATTAGTCCATAATGTGCCTAAAGCTTCTCACCATATTGCCAGAGAAAAGCTAGTATAAATTTAGAGGGTGATGCTGGAAGAGTTAAATGGGCATGAGATGGTAATATGGAGAGCAAAGAAGATAATTACAATTCAGAATTAAAATTTATCTGTAAAATAAACATTCCATATTTTGCTTTAATGTAACATAAGACTTGATTCCAGCCTATGGTAACAATTGATGAGTGACTGAAAAGGTCACTTATTATAAACCTGAAGTTATCTATTCTCACTTTCTTCTTAATCAGTGTGGTAGTTTCTGCTAGGGCAAAGAAATGCTGTAGGTGATTCTCAAATGTTAGATTTTAAAATTAGCATGTGGCAACTATCTATGTAGAATTGCTCGAAATTTGGAGAAAGACAAAACCAACACATTTCTTTTGAAGAGGGTCTCAATGTGATCTTCCAGCATGCTGGCTTACACTAATAGTTTCGGCCTTCCCTGTCGATTGACCATTCCTGTTTTGATTTGTTTACCAGAAATCGAATTTGGGAATTCAAAGAAACTTAGATATCACCTATACCTACCTTCTTATGAATGAGAAAGCTCAGGTTCCAAGACGGTGTCTTACAAAGTCACAAAATATCAGAATTTGAAGAGGCAATGAACATTTAGTCAACTTTATTCTAAATTAAGAGAAAGAGAAGTAAAGAAAGCACTTAACTATTACCACACCTTTTTCCCACCACCCATAACTGAAACACTGTTCATATTTTGTCACATTTACTTCAAACATTTTTGTATAAGAAATTAAAGTATGTTGAAATTCTTTCGATCTCTAGTCTCACTCCTTTATCAACACAGGGACAGCCAATATTACAGATTTTCTGAATCCATTTTGCATAATTTGATATACACACATAAATGTCAATGGACAGTACATGTTCTCTTACTAGTTCCAGTGGTTAGGGACACTTCAACAAATAGTATTCTGACTCTGTGCGATTGTATATTATTCTTCCTGGAAAGATGCAGTACAAAACCAGTGAAAGACAACACAAACGCAAACAATTTCAATCTAACACATGTATTTAATTGATGGATTAGAGAGGATAAATGACTTCCCCAGGTGACATGGCGTCAGCACCCAGTGATAACTCAGATAGCTCACCCCAAGACTCACCTTCACATTACTTTTTCACTAGAAAACCCTACCTAATTTTCTTGTTCCTCCTATTTTAAGTGCTGTGGATATTTTTCTAACTTCATTTTTAGAAAGCTTTTTTTTTTCCCCCTCCTGCACACCTCCATTCAGAAAAGAAACAATTCTGGGGTTGAGAAATTTCATACCAGAAACAATATACTCTTTAACTTCACACTTTGTTCTGCACAGCAGGACCAGCCAGGCAGACACCAAGCCTCACACACCATTATGAATCTGTCAGCAATTACAATCCTAAACCCTATTCGGTTTTTACTTGCTTCAATCAACTTGTCACTGCAGTGAGGATTATCTACTTTCTCAACATAAACATCAACAGAAGTGAGTGCAATGGCTTGCGTCCTTGGCGAAGGCACTGCCAGGGAGAATGTTAAATAGCACATTCTGCAGACAGGAGAGATCTGAGGCCTTAATGGGCCGTAATTAGAGGGAGCAAAGCCTAAACAACCCTTTGTGTGATACTTCAGAATTCTCGTTAGGATTGTAAAATATTTTGGGAAATGCGAGGAGGAGACTGCTTGTGCTTCTCTCTTCTGCATTTCTTGAGCTAGAGAGAAAGAAGAAAATGTGTCTGGTGCAATGTTTCCACTCAGAATCAAAGGCCCTTGGGGTAACATGAGGGGTTGTCCCCTCATGTTAAAGGATTAGGAAACTGAGATCCAGAGACAGGAAGGCCATGGCCAAGGTCAATGAGACAAAGCCTTGTTCTCTGAGTCCATGCTCTTCCTACACTGCCCCCTGCAGGAGGGGTGGAAAGAACTTGAGTAAGAAGCCACATTTCCCTCCACATTGTCACACAGCTTTCCAGGACACCCAATAGTGCAAACATCAAGCAACACACAGAATTGGAGGACAGGGCAAGCCCAGGGCTCCAGGGGCACTCCAAGGAGAGTTCTATTTCACTTCAGTCCCTTGTAAATATAAGAGAATGTGCAAGCACACAAGTAGAAATTAATTGGATTCCTTTCTAAGAAGTTATTTTTTAAATAATTGGCTAAGGAACTAGAGGTAGCCGAGTGAAGACAAAGCTTGGAATCTTCTACTGACAGCTAGCATTACACATATTAATTTATGTAATCCTCATGTAACTTTACACGGTTGGCACTGTTATTACCAACTTTATTTTTCACAAGGAACTGAGGCATAGGGTGTTAGGTAACTGGTTCAAGGTTATACACATGGTAATGGCAAAACCAATTTTTGAACCTGGATGGTCCGGCTGTAGAGGTTCCACTCTTAACTACATAAGTAGGCTGACCAATCATCCTGGGTCCTTGGGACCATCACAATTTTAGCAATGAAAATCTTATGTCCCAGGAAACCCTTTAGTCTTAGAATAACCAGGACAGTTGATTACCCTCACTGACTCTTTTGTTTGCCAACACCAATGGTGCAAAGATTAAGCAACACGCAGAATTTGAGGACAGGGCAAACCCAGGGTTCCAGGGGCACTTGCCATACTGACTCTTGTTTGCCAGCAATTAAACCCAAGCTCTAAGAAGTGACCCAGCTAGTCCAGTCGATGTGCTTATCTTCATGCCTTTGGAAGATGGAGAAGAACTTAAATATTTATATGTACCAGGTGCTATAACTAAGAAATATTCATGCTTTATGTCATTTTAATTTTCACATGCACCTTGGAGGGGGTATATGGGTAAGAAAAGGAGGCTTGGAGAGGATCAGGTCATTCATCTAAACGAGTTAACAAGTGTCATAGCCACGATTTAAAACTCGACAAGCAGAAAGATCTTGAGACTTCTTGATAGGGATATGGCTAAAATGAGGATGTCTCTGGATTTGAAAATCTTATCTGTTTGATGTGTTTGCCTCTACTATGGAAATCCATATCAGAAATGCTGGCGTAACTCTGTAACAATGTCCTTTTTGAGTAGAGTTTTGTGCTTCCTTCTTTTCACCCAGCTGTGGGATACAGCTGCTCACAACTTGGAGCCCACACTCTCAATGCCCTCCTCACCTCTATGCTATATTCACACTGATCTCTCTATGTAGATCATTACTCTCCTGCCCTTGTGTGCATGTAAAATTCCTTCCCATTCTTTAAGACTGGTTCAGATGCTATCTCCCCATAAAGACTTCCCTGGACATCCCAGTTTAAATTAACCATTCTCTCTCCTTCTTTCCCTCTACAATCTTTTTAAAACAGGTGTTCCAATCTGCCTTATCTTAGAGTTAGCAGGCAGAGGTGGGGATGGGCATTGCTTGACCCTCTCATTATTCTGGGAACCCCACCTGGGCAGAGTATTTGTCATATCGATTTTCTTGGTACCCAGTGTTCCAGAGATTGGACTTGCACAAGTATGTATGTGTTGAAGTACTTAGATATGGACTTTGATGTTTGTATATGGATATTTGGATTGTAAAAACAAATATATAAGATGTTTGTGTATATCAGGTAATAATTTCTTTAGAGTACAACCTGGTACTTCTAAGCCGGTTTGTACTCTAAAATGAAAGCAAAACATAACATCAGTTAGCTAGATGACTTTTTTTGATGCCTATTAATACAAAACTTAAGTACATTCACAAAAGTATTTATAATAATACTTTGTAAATAACTTAGTAGAAATAAAAACGGGAAGAAAATAAGTTTCTACATTGTTGGCTATGAGCCAGTTCACTGTAAAAGCTTTGGTCCTCTTTTTTTCAAACTGTAGGAAGATGGAGATAAAACTACATGATTTTCAGTAACCTATCCAGCTCTGCATGCCTATAATTCAGTAATTCTAATAATCAGAGCAATTCTTCCCTCCACAGGAACATTCTGTTCCCCACTTGTATAATCATGGCATTCAGAAAAATTTGGATAAATAGTAATATCAATAACAAATTGGTAAAGAACCAATTAAGCTACCTAAGGAAGAAAAGACTACTCTGTTTGAATGAAGGAAGCCAGAAATTCTGGAAGGATGTGATGTGTGAAATGCAGGCTGGGGGTTTAATGAGTTTGAGGCGTGAAAAACCCAAGCTTCAGGGCTGCATTCCCTGGCAGCCTCGAGCACTGCGTGTTTCCATGCCCTCTGTGGCTGAGTTCTATTTTAGAATGCGCTCCATGCCTGAATCCTCTAACACAGCTGTGACTGTCTGTTAACTTTTAGGCACAGCCCTCCATTCAAGCAAATGGCTCTTGTTTTTATATTGACAAGCCTGGAAAAAAGGCAACACGAGGAGAACAGACCCAGAAACAGAGCTGATTGGCAGCTAAGTGGCAGTTATTGACATTGAGCTATAGCAAACTTAGCCCAATGGGACAGGGAAGATCAAAGATTACTCCATAAAGGTCAGAAGCAAATGGCATTGGGAAATCTCATGGGACAGCCCAATCCACTAAGAAATGGTTCATTCGGTATTCAAGAGCTCCTCAAGACTCCTTTGCTATCAAGGTTTCTTTCTAGCTAGGACATAATTCTTGAGACTTTAACCCGTGGAAAAAGAAAAGCTTAGATGACTGATTTCACCATGCTCCCACCCTTCTTTCTTCTGGAATCCTTTCCATGGCCCAGAGTTCAGAGCTGTCAAGTCCTGCCCCGAATGCTTTGGTTAAGTGGATGCCCAGCCCAACTGAGGAAGCTGTGTCAGGGTTAGGTTAAGCTCTCCAGCTGTTAGATAGGACAGAAGTGGTCACCATGGAAACAAGCCCCCCCATCAATCATTTAGTGACTCACAGATCACTGGGAAGCAAAGGGGACTAAAGTCCCTGGAAAGACTACACCTTTTGCTTAAAAAAAAAAAAAAGCTGTCTAACTGCATTCTTGAAAGACAAGGCAGCTGCTTCCAAAACAGAGTGGAAATGACTAGGGTTGCCTCTGCCTCCTGCATTTAGGGCTACATGCTCTGTCCTGCGCCTATGAACATGGGGAGGCCCCCATCTGTGCATATTTTGCTATTGCAGCCAGTTCTGCCTGCCATAACAATGTCAGAGATGACAGAAGAAATTTGGTATGTGTGTGGCTAAGGGACGGGGGGTGTTATCTATTCAGAACTCTCATTTTTTTAAAGGAACGAATGAGGGATAGGGTGTGAATAACTTGCCCAAGGTCCACACAGGTAGTCAGTGGAAAAACCAAAACTAGATTCAAGGTCCCACACTACAAATGTGTTGCTCCTTCCACAATCCTGGAGTCCGAGTGGATTTTACCCTGAAGCTAATGAAGATTAGTTAATGATTTACACAATAAAGGATTAATACCCAGAATGCACATGCAACTCAAACATCTCAACAGCAAAAAATAAAAAATAATAAACGATCTGATTAGAAAATGGGCAAATGATCTGAACAGATTTTTTTTCAAAAGAAGACATACAAGTTGCAGAGAGATCCAAGATGGCTGATTGCTAACAACTCGGGATTGTAGCTCCCAGTGAAAGCGCAGAGAACGAGAGGACGCCACACTTTCAGACAAATTTTTGTCGCTCACGGACCAGAAGATTCCCAGTGGTGGAGCCCCACGGGTCGCCAGCGTGACTCTTGTGGCCAGTGTGGTGGCTCTTGGTGCAGAGTTAACGGGACTGGTTGCCCTTCTGACCGATGTTTGGAGCTCCAGGAAGGCAGAGTCGCCTAATACAGACTCAAGAAGGAAACCAGACTGGGGACTCCTGGGCAGAAAAGCACCATCAGTCTTAACGCCACCAGTGCAGTGGGTTGCTCAGATTCTGGCGCTGGGAATCAATAAATTGGACATCCACTCAGAAACCTAATTAGAACGGCGGTAATTGTAAAGACAACAGATGGAAAAATTTATAACGAAGGGAAGAAACCAGCCTACAAAGGCTGAGAAATCAGAACGTCTCTCCCTCTGCAGGGGATTATAGTTCCTCATCAGCAATGGAACAAGGCCTGATGGAGAAGGACTGTGTTCCATTAACAGAAGTAGGCTTCAGAAGGTGGATGATAAGAAAATTCTGGGAGTTACAAGAATTTGTTCTAAACCAATGTAAAGAAACTAAGAACTTTGAAAAAAGGTTTGACAAAATGCTAACAAGAATAGACAATATAAAGAGAAATATAAACAAATTAACGGAGTTGAAAAAAAACACGTGAACTCCGTGAAATATGCACAAATTTTAATAGCCGAATTGATCAGGCAGAAGAAAGGCTATCAGAGGTTGAAGACCAATTTAATGAAATAAAATGAGAAGACAAGAATAGAGAAAAAAGGATAAAAAGAAATGAGCAAAGTCTACAAGAAATATGGGACTATGTGAAAAGACCCAATTTACATTTGATAGGTGTACCTGAATGCGACAGAGAGAATGAATCCAAGCTGGAAAATACTCTTCAGGATATTATTCAGGAAAACTTTTCCAACCTAGCAAAGCAAGACAATATTCAACCCCTGGTAATACAGAGAACACCACAAAGATGTTCCTCAAGAAGGGCAACCCCAAGGCACATAATCGTTAGATTCACCAGGGTTGAAATGAAGGAGAAAATACTAAGAGCAGCCAGAGAGAAAGGTTGGGCTACCCACAAAGGGAAGCCTATCAGACTTACAGCAGATCTCTCAGCAGAAACCTTATAAGCCAGAAGAGAGTGGGGTCCAATATTCAACATCCTTAAAGAAAAGAACTTTCAGTCCAGAATTTCATATCCAGCCAAGCTAAGCTTCACAACTGAAGGAAAAATAAAATATTTTACGAACAAGCAAGTACTCAGAGATTTTTATTACCACCAGGCCTGCTTTACAAGAGCTTCTGAAAGAAGCATTACACATAGAAAGGAACAACCAGTATTAGCCTTTCTAAAAATATACCAAAAAGTAAAGAGCATCAACATAATGGAGAATTTACATCAACAAATGGACAAAACAGCCAGTTAACAACAAATGGCAGTAATCCTAAATTTAAATCAACTGAATCCCCCAATCAAAAGATACAGCCAAAACCCAACGGTATGCTACATCCAGACCCATTTCACATGCAAGGATACACAAAGACTCAAAACAAAGGGATGGAGAAAGATTTACCAACCAAATGGAGAGCAAAAATAAATAAATAAATAAAAAGCAGGAGTTGCAATTCTCACATCTGATAAAATAGATTTTAAAGCAACAAAGATAAGGATCAATGCAACAATAAGAGCTAACGGTCCTAACACCCAGATACATAAGACCTATAAAGAGACTGAGACTCCCTAGACTCCCACACAATAATAGTGGGAGACTTCAACATCAATATTAGATAGATCAACGAGACAGAAAAATAATAAGGATATCCAGGACTTGAACTCAGATCTGGAACAAGTAAACTTAATAAACATTTATAGAGCTCTCCACTTTAAATACACAAAATATACATTTTTGTCAGTACCACATCGCACCTACTCATAGGTATAAATGAAATATTGATGGGCCATTATTAAGCAGAATTATTGGCATAAAAGAGGTTTTCAATACCCATTTTTAGAATAAAGCAACATTCCCGTTCTCTCTCCCTCTTTTTCTTCCTCTTTATTCCTCTCTTTCACTCCTTGTTTTTCCTTCTTTCCGTCTCTCCAAAAAAACAGAAGAAGACATACAAATGGTCAACAAATATATTTTAAAATTCTCGACATCATTAATGATTAGAAAAATGCAAATCAAAAGGACAATGAGATATCATCTCACCCCAGTTAGGATGGCTATCACCAAAAAGACAAAAAATAACATTAGTGAGGATATTAAAAAAAAGGGTTGGGGGGAACACACTGCTGCTGAGAATGTAAACTAGTTTAGCCAGTATGGAAACCAGTATGGAGATTTCTGAAAAAAAACTAAACAAAACCCTAAAATGAGAAGGACCATATGATCCAGCAATCTCATTATTGGGCATTTATCCAAAGAAAAGTAAGTCAATGTAAAGAAAAGACATCTTTACCTCCATATTTATTGCAGCATTATTCATAATAACCAAGATATGGAACAAGCCAGGTGTCCAGCAGCAGACAAATAGATAAAGAAAATGTGGTATATGCACACAATAGAATACTATTCAACCATAAAGAATAAAATCCTGCCATCCATGGCAATATGGATGAAACTGGAGAACATTATATTAAGTGAAATAATCCAGGAACAGAAAGTTAAACACTGTATGTGTTCACTCATATGTGGGAGCTAAAAAAATTATTCTCATAAAAGTAAAACATAGGACAGAGGATACTAGAGACTGAGAAGGGCAGGGGGAAGGAAAGACTGGGGAGAGATTTGTTAAAGGAAATAGAATGATAGTTAGATAAAAAGAATAAGTTCTAGTGTTCTATAGCACTGTAGGATGACTCTAACAATAATGTTTTACACGGATTCGAATAGCTAGAAGGAGGATATTGAATGTTCCCAACATAAATGATAAATCTTTGAGATGACAGATATGCTAATTACCCTGATCTGATCACTTACATTACATATATGACAACATCATGATGTATCCTACAGATATGTATCATTATTTTGTGTCAATTTTAAAAACTGAGAATGTTTTCAGAATATCTCAGTTTGATGGTCCCTTCTAAAGACCTAGAAAAAGCCTTAGCGATGTGTTTCCATCGTCATTTTTCTTTCCGTTTTTTAATTATTATTTTATTTTTCAAAAGTAAATATTTTACTTTTGAAATATTCTTAGCCAACTGCAATTGGTTAAGAATCCTGTTTCTTTCCATTCTATTTTTCCTTCCATGACTTTTTCTCTCCCATTGAGCATTAAAATGGCCATCAGCATTTGTGAGATCAGATTTAGAAGTAGCTAAGGTAGGTTTACATTCAGCTGGGGTTTTGTAGAATGTAATTATCTGGTTTGCAGAGTCACTTTCATGAGAACGTAAGTTATTGGTTATATTGATGTAGCACTGGCCTGCAAGATTACTACCACCAACTAATACCACAATGCAAAGGAAGGACAGGGCCAAAGTTCAGTTCCTATGGAAAAATGAAAGTGCCCTAAGGTAGGCGTCACAGGAAGCATGAGGGGAGTGAAGTAAAACGAGACTGAAAATATACAAACCAGGAAGTAGCCTGTGAAAATTCTTCCAAACCTCAAATCCATGTGTGCAACAAACTTCATAAATGTTTTCCTAAATTTGAAAAGCATAGTTAAAATGTATAAAATCACTATTAATCATGAAGCTAAATAAAATTTTTCTAAACTATCAATAATTTTATAAAAGTACATTTCAATCAACTGAAATAACATGAAATTATCTTTCTATCTTCTTTACAGAAAATGATCATTTAAAAACTGTATTTTTATATGAAGACGTGGCCCAGCAATATGTAGTCAATAATGAGTAAGAATAAAGAATTACAGAGATGTGTTAATAAATAAAGGTATTAGGTTTTTAGATTTTTGAATTTTTTAAATGTCAGGTTTGTAATATCTGTCATTGAGATTTATTTTTCATTTAAAATATGCATTTTTGTGACTGAATTTGTATTAATAATATTGTATTCTTTTTTCTTTTAGAAAAAAAAGTCTACTCTTGAACAGCTGCAGTGGCTCACGCCTGTAATCTTAACACTTTGAAACACCGAGGCAGGAGGATTATTTGAGCCCAGGAGTTCAAGACTGGCCTGGGCAACATAGCGAGACTGTGTCTCAACAAAAAATAAAGAAACATTAGCTGGGAATGGTGGTGTGCACCTGGAGTCCTAGCTGCTCAGGAGGTTGAGGTGGGAGGATTACTTGAACCCAAGAGCTCTAGGCTGCAGTGAGCTATGATTGTGCCACTACACTCCAGACAGGGCAACAGAGCAAGAGTTGAGAGTCCCTTAAGGAATTTTAGAATCGCCTCTCCAAAAAAAAAACAAAAACAAAAAAACAAAAAGCCCCCCTCTAATTCGTAAAAGCATCAGTTTCTGTGGAATTGTATGTAATCTGTCCTTTGCCTGGAATACCTCTTTAGTGGTTTTATGTTAATCACAGAATTACTGAGAATGACAGGAAGCTTCCTGGGTAGGTTTGATGACCCGGAACCATCCTGTTGTACAGTCACTCCAGCACTATCTTCACTGGAATTTAGCAGTTTACAAGAGTGTTTGGAGTCTTTTGCTATGTACCCAGAATCACTTCCCTAATGCCAATCCCTTTGGGTCAACTGCATTACGGGTAACGGGAACAAAGGCTTGTAAAACTTCACTATTACTCATCAGTGTTATGTTTGTATATTGCCTATCTCCTAAGCAACCAAATCACTCAGTCTCATTTAATTTTATCAAATTCAACTTGTCTTTTGAAAATCTGAGGCACAGATTATTCTGCCCCATTTTACAGATGGAGAGGACTAAACACACAGTGCTGAATTGTTGAAATTCAAATTCTTCAATTCTACCTCTATCTCTCTACTTACAGAGGCTGTTGCAAGAATTAAATAAAATAATGTGTATGAAATATCCTAGCTTAGATGCCAACACCTAAGTGCTTGATAAATGTTAGTTTAATGTTAGATGAGCCGGGCATGGTGGCTCATACCTGTAATCCCAGCACTTTGAGAGGCCAAGGCGGGCAGATCGCAAGGTCAGAAGTTTGAGACCAGCCTGGCCAATATGGTGAAACCTCATCTCTACTAAATATACAAAAATTAGCCGGGCATGGTGGTGCGTGCCTGTAGTCCCAGCTACTCTGGAGGCTGAGGCAGTAGAATCACTTGAACCAGCCTGGGTGACAGAGCAAGACTTAATCAAAAAGAATAAAGGGGGTGGGGGAACTAATGTTACCCATAGGTAAGCATTTGTCAACTTGAGCTCGTGAAGCACCCAGATGCCCGGAGGCATTTCTAGAGTTTCGTGAAAGCAAATGTGGTCACAGCACACGAACTTCAAGTGTCTTTGCTCCAGCCTGCAGTGTGGATTAAAAATCGAAATCGAAAAGCCCAGCCCACAATTTTTTTGCAAACTTGATTTCCTAGGAAACGTTAGTGAGAACAGATTTGTGAGGTAATGCATTGTCAGAAAATCTGATCTCAACTTTCCAACACCCCAGTAATATGGCCTTAGTCAAGTCATTCTATTTTTCTGTTTTGATTGAAAGCAGAGAGAAAATAGAATGACTTGACTAAGTCATTGGAAAAACAAAGATATTAAAAATGTGTAGGCTTGAAAGAGAATCTCAAAACAAAGTATGATAAATATTTGAAATGAAAGACATATAGGACATGAGTTATTTTTGCACCAGTAAAGTAAGATGGGGAACTAAAGTCAACAGGTAGATAATTTATGTTTCATCTGCCTCCTTCCACCAGCTCCCTCAGAATCTCATAGATACAGACTGGCATAAATGATTTAATATGGTCACCAAACAGAATGTAAAAGCTTACAACCTGAATCATGCAGAAGTAAATACATATTTGAAAGAAGGCAAAAAATAAAATTTGTCGGAAAAAAAGCTTGGGTTATCTCACTAATGTTTTTATTTTAATAGAGGAAAGATGAGATAGAAACTAATTGTGATAGAGAAAGACACAGAAGTAAAGCATATTATTTAAATAACAAAGCTACTCACTGGTGAAAATAGTAAGTGTTTAAAGGAAAAGGGGAAGAAGATGTAGAATACACTAGAAGCTAATTCTATGACCTGGGGTTTTGGAGAAAAGAAAAGCTTTTTATTGCTAGCCAACCAACCAGGAGACAGGAGTCCAGCTCCAATCTGTCTCCCTGAGCTGGCTCTAAGGCAGTAATTTTATTAGAAAACTTTTAGGGGTGGGTTCTGAGATGAGTAAGTGATTGGTGGAAGGAAAGGGGAGGTCCCAGGACGTGTGCAGTTTTCTCTTCATGCTACCTCATTCTCATTGATGGCACGTGCAGGATGTTGGGGAGTTGGCATGAAACATGCGGTAGAAGCTCAGGCTGTGACATCAGCAGGCTTCTGCACAAACTCCACCCAGCCATATTGGTTGCAGCTGATTTCAGCCAGTTCCGTTGTCATACAAGGGGAGAGAGTTTCAGCACAGAAGAAGTTGTTTCATTTCTTATCTGCCATCCTGAAAACTCAAGAACTTCTGTTAGCCACTGGTATCTTTAACTCTCTGAGGCATGGTTTCAAGTTTTATTCTTTCATAGATGAAAATTAATAGATAATATCTGCTGTTAATGAATTAATACATAGAAATATGAACTTGTTTTTAGAGTTCTGGATTTACAGTGGCAGAACCAGAAAGAAAGATTCTTAAAATTTCTCAATAAGTTGGAAGCAGGAAGAAGTAGGTTGAGAAGCTGCTGGTTTTAAACATAAGCTCTTCTACATCATTTTATTTTATTTACCATAAAACACAGAGGAAAACAAACCACTCATAAGGCATGTGCTATTTCTTATCTTTGGTGGCATCAAAATAACATCAGATATGCAATATTGCTATTATTAAGGATTTTATTGAGTCATTTCTTTTCTTTATTCTACGCCTCTGCTCTCCAATAGGATAGCCTCTAGACACATGTAGCTAAATACATTTAAGTAATAAATTTTGTTTCCTAATATTCACCTGTCTTATTTCATGGCTAGTGGCTACTGCGTCAGATAGTATAGAATTAACAAATTATAGAATTTTCTATTATTGCAGAAAATTTCTGGATAGTTATAGTTACACCTTCACACTGAGCAATCTCATCCACTCTTACAGTTTGAACCACCACCCATTCTTGGATGAATCCCTGACCTTTATCTCTAGGCAAAGACCTGATCTCCTGAGCAACATGCCTTCACATGGACCTGGTAATTAGG
The DNA here is from genome assembly GCF_049354715.1 of Callithrix jacchus. Lineage (NCBI taxonomy): Eukaryota > Metazoa > Chordata > Mammalia > Primates > Cebidae > Callithrix > Callithrix jacchus. Next base: position 18,285,864 of record NC_133516.1, on the reverse strand, counting down.
AATGTTTTCATTTGATATTCCCTAGCCCTTCAAACTCAACTTATCCAAATCTGAATACATTATATTTCCCATGAAAGTAACTTTTTCTTTTCTTTTTACGTTTCCTAATTCTATTGTAGATTCATCATCTTAGAAGGCCCTAAAGTCAGATGCCTGATCTCTACTGATTGCAGTTCACCCTTCTCACAGGTGATAGCAGGCCAGAAGAGCCTCAGCTTATTACTTCTTCCTGATCTTCCTACTATTCTGGCTAGAGAACCTATCAGGTCATCATATTCTGCTTACTTTAGGTGTGGCCTGTGCTTCTGCTAATGGAGCTCCATTCTGAAACTGACAAACTTATGCCAGGCACTCTGTACATCACTCAGCTCATTGTCTACATGTTTTTCCTCCCTAGTAAAATGTCATTCCACACTTTCTTTAGCTATGCACATTCTGACTGTTGCTATGTGCTTTTGACGTAACCACAACAAAGTATTTGAGGCATAAAAGAAGGCATTTGGTTGAAAACAAAATACTATATCTTTCTAAAGTTAAGGAGAAGTCCTAACCTGGGCTGCTACTCTGTAAAGCCAGACCACAAAAAGACAGTGGTTTCACAGTAGTTTAAGCATGTGCTACTGGAATGGGTTGAAATCAAAACATCTATGGCATCCACATCATAAGACTCATTTATTGATTGGCCAATATAAGCACAGTGCTGTTCTAGAGAACAAACTGAGATGCCTTCAAGGGGCTCACAATCAATCAGAAGAGAAAGAGTTTAATAATTATCTTTAATATGCCAGCTTGTGAATCTAGTGGGATGACCAGTTCAATCCGTTCCAACCTTGTTCTAGCAGGTCTTCTGTACTGCAGAGGTCAGAAATATTAGAACTTTCAAATTCCTTTCTAGGTAGGTTCCAGAGGTAAAGTAAGCTCTAATTTAACCCAGATCTTCTCCCAAGGAGTACATAACCTTGACCAAGTTTCTTAGCCTCTTTCTACTTCACTTTCCCCATCTCAAAATTGAAGTGGTGACATTAATATTATATTCTTGAGAAAGTTATCTGAAGATTCATTGATATAATTAATGTAAAGATCTTAGTATGCAGTCTGGGACACATTAAACACTCAATCATTTTTTGCAATTATTATTAAAAGGTAGAAATGCCATCCCCTCCCCAGGTTCTGCTTTAGGATAAATAAGAAGGAAGGGGGTGGAATGTGTCACATCCATTTTGCTGGGGCAAATCTAGCAGACACAATGTGGCTCTGAAGACAGCAGTGCATTAGATTGTAGCTAAGGTAATGCTGTTAGAATAGCAGCTTCCAACTGAGCTCAGTGGCTCGCACCTGAAATTCTAGCATTTTAGGAGGCCAAAGCAAGAGGATCACCTGAGATCAGGAGTTTGAGACCAGCCTGGTGAAACCTCATCTCTATAAAAAATACAAAAATTAGTTGGGCATGGTGACATGCATTTAACCCCAGCTACTAGGGAGGCTGAGAGGAAAATCGCTTGACCCCAGGAGGCGGAGGTTGCAGTGAGCTGAGATCATGCCACTGCACTCCAGCCTGGGCAACAAAGCAAGATACCATCTAAATAAATAAATAAAGAAGAACAGCAGCTTCCTGGTTGCCTAGCTTTCTGCATATGGCAGAGAAAGCCAATATATTGGTAAGCCAAATTTGCTGTGTTGTCCTGGAATCATTTCTGGAATCCCAGCCCTAGAGCTTGCGTCTCCAGCTTTTCGAATGATATTGTAAGTACTTTATTCCATATTTTTAAAATTTTGTGTTTAAAATAGTGAAAATGTTTTTGTTAGGTGAAACTGGGTCCAGTCTGAAATAGGCAAAATGGAAGAAGCATCATGTTTCTGCCACCAGCAAGCTAGGGTGGCTTTCTTGGGTATATATGACAGTAACTGGGCTATATTATTATTTCAGAACTCTGTTTCTTCACTTATAAAATGGAAAGCAGTCCTGAGGCAGGACATGGAAATGGTAGTCAATTTATTTGACCCAGTAAGAGAAACTTCCCTAACCTCGTCTTCTGCGACCACCATAGAGTACATACTGTAGTTGTTCATTTTCAAGTGATATGGCAGAAGTATCTGTAAATCGGGTTCAATTCTTCTTTCTTCAATCTATTGGTTACAAGGAGTTTCCCAGGAAATCATAGGTGTGGGTTAGATGGGGAGAAGAATCAGCTTAACAATAACTCAAAACATTCACGTATATGTTTATTGCAGCACTATTTACAATAGCAAAGACATATAACCAACCCAAATGCCCACCAATGATAGCCTGGATAAAGAAAATATGGTACATATACACCATGGAATACTACGCAGCCATAAAATGGAATGAGATTATGTCCTTTGTAGGAACATGGATGAAGCTAGAAGCCATCATCCTGAGCAAACTAATACAGGAAGAGAAAAACAAACCCCACATGTTCTCACTCATAAGAGGGAGTTGAACATTGAAAACATATGGACACAAAGAGGGGAACTACACACATCATGGAATGTTGGGGGGTGAGGGGTGAAGGAAGGGAACTTACAGGACAGGTCAATAGATGCAGCAAACCACCATGGCACACGTATACCTATGTGACAAACTTACACATTCTGCACCTATTATACCCATTTGTTTTTGAAGAAATAAAGGGAAAAAAAAGAGTGAGAAGAAAATGTAGCAGGAATAGATGCCATGGTCTTCTGGGACACTTGCTCATGCAACTTGTTTGCACCTTCAGGACCTACTCGAGCCTTATCTTGTATATGTCATCCCTAATATAATATAATGCCATTGTGCAAGCCCAACTTTATGGTTTGATGGGTCAGACAACATCTAGTACACGTTTAGGCTGCATGGAAACTTGATAACCTATGGTCAAGTGTTAAGTTTCTTTCTTTCTTTCTTTTTCTTTCTTCAGAGCCTTGCTCTGTCACCAGATTGGGGTACAATGGTGCAGTAAAGGTTCACCACAACCTCTGCCTTTCAGATTCAAGTGATTCTCCTGTCTCAGCCTTCCTAGCAGCTGGGATTACAGATGCCCATGACCATGCCCACCTAATTTTTGTATTTTTAGTAGAGACGGGGTTTGGCCATGTTGCCCAGGCTGGTCTCGAACTCCTGACCTCAGGTGATCCCCCTGCCTAGACCTCCCAAAGAGTGTTACGTTTCTAATGGAGCCCAGTCACAAGCCAACGGCTGTTTTATATATATATATATATGTATATATGTCTGGGAGGATGGCATGTCTGTGCTTAAAATTCTGAGGACTACCCAGCGATTCACCAAGAGGGACTGAACAAAGGTTTCATGCAGCATCTATTTCTGCCACAGACACTTTGAGTGCCTTTGGATGTGCTGGGGCATACAGCCCAAGAGGCAAGGCAGATTACATGGTAGCCTGGACCTGTTTCAGATTATTCTCCTATTCTATGCCCTACTCAAAACTGGCAGCCTTTTGGACTACTTGGTCAATATATTCAAGTAGCAGATCCAAATGAGCTATATGTTACCTTCACATCTAAAGAACCCCCTTAAGTATTGAGGGGTTAACTAAGAAAGTTAGTCATGTAGGGCAGCAGTTTACCATTTACCTTAGGATATATATATTCACATGCCCCAGACCACTGATCCTCTACAAAAGTTACTAATGTGACTTTTTGGTGACAAAGAAAAGAATTTGAGGCAATACATTTCCATGCATACGTCTTATACAAGTGTTACAACAGTTTCTACTTCCTGCTTTCCTGCTTTAATCAACATGATATCAGCAATGAAATGGACCAGCATGATGCTTTATGGAAGAGAGGTGATCAAGATCCCTGTTGACTAGAATATGACATAAGGTTAGGAGGTTGATATAATAACCCTGAGTATATTGCTGTCTCTACCAGCTGAAAGCAAACTGCTTCTCATAATCTTAATGATAGGTTAGAAAAGACAAGAAAAAAAGAAATTCCAGATCAATACGTGCATACCAGGTGCCAAGGAATGTACTGCTGGGCTCAAGCAACAGAACTGCATCCGGATCAATAGCTGTAGTTGAAGTCAGCATCAGATTAAATGTATGACAGTTTATTCTCATTCTGCATTGTTTCTAAACTTATAAACAACTCTGACTCCTAAAAAGTAAGTGAACAAGTGTGACTCAGTAAAATAAATCCCAAAATAATAGTAACATTATCAACAGAGAACTGGAGAACACATATGGGCACTGATGCCAAGGGTATTAGATCAGAAGCATAATGTTGGAACATGATATTGATTAGAGTGGACCAGGCCAGGATTCTTGATTCAATGTATTTGGGACACTAAGAGTGGCTCTAATAGTTTGCTTTGTTAACTAAACTATTGACCTAAAGAAAGTATACATTAATGAACTGAGGAAATGCCAGAGGAAGGCATCTAACTTTGGAGAGATTGGGATGCTAAAGTGGTTTTATTATGTAAAATCTTTTCACCTAGCCTCTATGGCTCATAAGAAGTTTCAAAGAGGCTTCCAACCCCAAGGCCAGAAATACATTTATGAAGGAAATCCAACCATTCTTGAATAGTTCAATGGTGGCTATTCTCTGTGGCCAAGCATGGCAGTGGAAACTCCTACCATTAAATTGGGATCCTTGAATTTAATCAGGATGGCAATATCCTGGAGAGTCTGGTGCTGATTCAAGTCAGTCTTCAAATCACTTCTGTTTCTACAGGTTAAATAAGACTTAAATAGGCTGTCCTTCTATTTTTGTTCTAGGAACACTGTGATCAACTAACTAATTCCAAAGAATTCTCTGGATCAAGCCATTCTGTTTACTGCTTTGGCTCTGCTGTCCATCAAAAAAACCATGCCCACCTTGTCCTCTAAACCAAAGACAGAAAAAAACTCATTTAAAAACAATGTTGTTTGCCAGATGCTAGAGAAGAGTAAGTTTAACAGTGACTTAGGCAAAATCTACAGGGTAAAGTGTTAAATAAATAATTCAGAAAATAAATTAACAGGTAAATTAAGAAGTTAGAAAAGAACACAGTAAAGTGGTCTCATTTGTGCCTTCAATGAGTTTACCCAATCAGGAAAACAGTTATATAATATAGTATGAAGTTATTCATACATTTCATGTGAACAAATAGCATGATAGAGAAAACTTGGATTTTATTAATAACAGTAGAGTCACAAATAAAGAGAAATTCCATTCTAATTTGCACTGATTAGTCCATATATGAACTGCCAAGCCACGTGTTGAATATAATATTTTGAAAGAAGTGTTAACCAAACAGAATAGCCCACAAGCAAGAGACAAGCTTCATAAGGACTCTGGATAATGCATCATATTTTTAAATGATTGTGGTAACTGGAGTTTTATCTCTAAATACAAAAATAAAACCACTATCATTACCTTTGGAGGAGCACCTGCCTTTATCTGAAGTGTTAGCATGTGAACTAGGAAACTGATTTATGTGGGATACCTTCAAAGGAAGATCCAGCACCAAATCTATACATTTCCAAGGAGAAAGTTTTGGGTGCAATGTTCAGTAAAACCTTCTCCTTGCAGTTGCTCAGTAGAGGAATGAACTGCTTTAGAAACAAAAAGTTCTGTGCTCCCGGAATGTAGAAGCTGATTTTCCATCTGCTGTGCCTGTTTTGGTTGAAGGCATTCCTGCAACCTCAACCAAAGGAGGCTAAACTACCTGATCTATAAGGTCCTTTCGAATCTTAGAGTCCATGAAGAGTGAGCAGGGAATATAAAAGAAAGGAAAAGGAATTTCTGAGATGTATGGGGTAAGCATTGTGGGCAGGGTACGAGAGACAAGTTGATGCTTCATAAAACTTGATCTCTACACATCCTTCATATATCACGATCTGTCATATCTACCTTAGAAACACAGCAGTTAATTAAACTGGGCTTGCAAATTCCATTTGGCTTCACTGAAAAGGGGACTGAGATGGTTACTAAGAACTTTTAAAAATTGAGTGTAAAACAGCACATGAGATATAATACCTAGGTTGAGAAGCAGTGTTCTGATTTCATTCCTCATATTTCAATTGGCTGCAGGCCTGCAATGAAATATGGCTCATTTTTTTTTTTGTCTTGGGCTAGCAGAAGATATCATAATTCCTTTTTGTGGATACAGAATTATCCCAAGCAGTTGTCACATCAGGTAGAATAAGACAAGTATCCATCGACTCTCTGTAACTCCAAGGCCTCAACAGTTTTTCCTTAGCCTCTGGGGAACTGGTATCTACAAGGAAATCAAGAGGCCTAGTCCCCTAACTGCTTTCGGAGCACGTTGTGGGAGGTGCAGACCAAAGGTGAATTTACACATCAGTGACTAAAGTTTCCTGCCACTAAGCATAAGAAGTCACTCATGAGCAGCGTCCCCAAACCACAGCTACAGGATGTGGGCACAAGCCCTTGTATAATTGTTGGCCAAAAGCCAATGAGCATTCATCCCTGTGCAAATACCTTGGCTTTTTAATGTTGTTGTTAACCTTTGAAAACCACAGGCATTAGTCTCTCTCTTTCTTCCCCTTGGCACAAGTCATCTTCTTTTCTCCAACTTGGTCTCTTGTGTGTAAAGAATTTCTGAGGAGCTTTTAAGCCTAAATTTAATACTTTTGCCCTCCCCTCTCCTGCCCTACAAAGTGCCAGCAGAGGTAAAGCTGCCTTACAAAATATCTGCTGGCTCTGCTAGCTTCCGCAGCTTTGTTTGGGCTTTTTTATCAGATAGGAAATGAGAGAGAGTCCTTAGCCTTTAAGAAAATGAAGGCAATTTCTGGAAATTCCTCCGAAACAACTGCGCCTTATTGTTTTCTCACTTCAAACCTATCTCAACAACTATGATACGTCCATTCAGATGGTGTGTCTTTCCCAGGGAATACAGATAATATATTGCAAAGAGCAGTGGGCTAGGAAAAGAAATTGGAAAATTTCGTCTAATCTCAGTATTTCCAATAATTCACCATCTACTTTTTGAGAAATTTCTTTCCAGTTTCTTGGTCTTTGTTTCATGTTCTATGAAATAAAAGCGCTAAATTTACATGGTTTTTCTGCCTTCTTATCACCAGAACTCTATAAATTGGCTTCCTAAGAATGTTTCAACAAAGGATCAGTAAAAAAATAGACCTCAAGGCAAATGATTCAAAAGTAGCCAACTTATAAATGAGCTTGTCATTTCTGCCTTAGATTACCTACAACCAAAGGTTAGGTCTCCAAAAAGGCCCAACTGACCACTGAGCACTCAGTGAGGAGTGAGTCCTGGTAATCATTGAAAACTCCTCCTGTTGTGTTAAAAAAAATCATCTGCTCTGAACCCTTTCACCTTCAGAACTGCCTGCGATGTATCAGGAGACTGTGAGGCATTTGTCAATGGAGGTGTTCAAGCAGTTTCTGAAACAAAGCTTATCGGAGACTTTTCAAGTGGAAATCGCTAAATGAGATAAAAATCAAATAATGAAGACCTCCAACCATGACATTTTGGTTCTGAAATGCTTTGTTCTGTACCTAATTGTATCTTGTGTCTATTCTTATTACCAATCAAACTCATGATGCCATTTGCAAAACTGTACTGGTAAGTTCAGATGATAATCTGATAGAAATTCCAAGTGTACGTAGAGGTCCCCTGGTTTGTGGCTCCCTGTTGAACTTAAGGACAAGTCCAAGTAAGAACACCAAGTGCAAAGTGAGAAAACCATAGTCAGCAGGTCCACGGTAGTGAAGAGACCATTTCTGGAGGAAATTTAGTTCCCTTGGATGTTTCCCCACCTTCTGCTGCAAACGTCTCATCACTCTCTCTGCAAATACTCAAAGCTTTCCATTTAATACAAGAATGTCACCTCATTTCATTGAATCCTCACAAGATGAAATCAGCAAAGATAATATAATTGTCTCCATTTTGCAGATGAAGAAATTAAACCTTAGGAAAGTGAAGGAAATTTTCCAGGGTCTCCCATGACTGATCCAATTCTTCCCTAAGAAAAAAATGGGTCTAATTCACTAATTACTAGCAACGATTTTTTTGGAAAATCATAGGGTCACTGATCTTAAGAGATTATGTCAACCATTTCTCCAAATGATACCATAGAACAATTTCTCTCATGACATCTAGTCTTTCCTTGAACATGTCAAGTGATGGTGGACTCACTGTTTAAAGAACCCATTCCACCATTGAAAATTTACAGCTGTAAGAGGTTCTCTCTTATCTTGAACTGCCATCCAAATTCCTAAATCTTCTCACCCTCTGGTCATAATACTGCTTTCTAGATCCCATTTATCAATTCGTGGGATATCCTATCTATGATAGTTTTTATGAAACATGAAGGGAATTCACAGACTCTCATGTCATCTCTGAATTCACTCTTTATGCAAAACAGCTTTACTCCCATTGAATGCTTATCCTATTGTTACAGACTGGCTCTCAAAACTAAGAACCATCTCCCTCCTGTCATCCTTTTTGAATTGTTTCCATTGATGATGGTGCACTGTGTCCTTTAGAAGGTCATTTGGGAACAGTCTGGCTTAGGTTACAAAGGGAACAAATGTGCAGAGAGAAGTCGATTGTCAGGCTGATCCTTAAATGGTAACTCAAAAGAATGTGTTGGACATTTCAGAGGCTTTTGCCAATAAATGCCACTATCTTGAGGCAAATGGGGATTTTCGGGCAGCAGTATTATAATAATTTGCCAATTATGCCTGCTTCAGAACGAGTGCCAAAACAATACAACGACTTTTCATTCCACTACTGTTGACAGGACAGTTATGGATTTCGACATTTCCTTTTAGAGTCTGAATAGAAGTTCCCTGCCTTGGGGACTATAACAATATTTGCAATCATGGGGGGAAGAAAAAGTGGGTGCTATAAAGGCAGAAGAGAGGGAAAGAAAAAATATTAATGGAAGTAAACAAAGACAAAATAAAATGAGGGTTATTCAAGGTTTGGAATTTAAATGCCTGCATCAAACTGAGATTTATAATTATATCAGAGGACAAATCTTCAAAATTGAGGATGCAAGCTTTTCAAAGAAAAGACATTAAACTTCACAAAAGCCCCCCCAAAAATAGTTAGCTGGAATTTTCAACCTAAGTATCAACCAAAATGTGTCCAATGTGAGTCTTGGGAAAGGCAAAATAGCTTTTGTGGTAATGTGTATGTAGTCAACATTCAAAGTTTTTTATTCTAAATAAACATAAATAAAATAAGATTCTAAAATAACAAAAAGAAACTTGAGAGATGCAAAAATATGAGATAATTTCCTGGGTTGTTATTAGACCTAAGTCAGGAAGAAACAAAGAGGAAATAAGAGGGAAAAGAGCAATGAGAATAGAGTGGGTAAGGACAGTGTTTTTGAAAACAAGGTCTTCAAAACCCTCTGCAATCCATGGGCATTCCACATACAGCACCTCTGAGGCCTACAAAGAAAGATGCCTGTGCCATTCTCATCCTCATTCCAACCGCAGTGATCCTACTTTTATCTGCTTTGTATATTCTGCTTCTGCAAAAGATTTCACAAGAAGAAAAGGATCTGCTATTAAAAATATATTTGAACAGAAGATGGCAAAAGTAAATGAGCTAGAAACCAAGTGCAGGATCGATTGAAACAGCCTTGGAGTAAGGATTCCATTTAACAGACTGTGTTAGTAATCGGATGAGTAGAATTAAAAACCTGATCTAATAATACAGATGTAAGAATGGTAAGGAGAAATATATGAGCAATTTTGAAAAAAGAATGAGCTTCCAGTTTGACATCTCGGCACTGGAATAAAATGCTAAGCCACATATAGATGTGATAGTATATAGGATATAATTAATTGGTAAGGAATTTAGAGAAATCAAAACTGACAGAATTCAGGTATAGATAACTGAGACCACATAAATGCTACAGAGAAATCCAGGATTTTGATGATGCTCAATGTAAGAGGTCATTGGAACACTGATATGTAGATGATTAGCAGACAGAAATGCAAAACTGAATCTTGGAATAAATACTGGGAATGGGAATATAAATTTGGAAGACTTCCTTATAAAGTGGTAGCTAAAAATCTAGAGACAGTGAGACCCCAATGAGAGAATAAATCAGGATAAGAGGACTGAAGACCAAGACCTTAAAAAAAGATGCTTATACTTAGAAAGCTGAAGTAACAAGACCTAAAGAGTCTTCTTTCCTGTGCAATGATCAGGCACTCATTTGATAACAATATTTGATAGTCTCAGCAACATTTATGTTCTAGTTTTAAGGAAATTTGGTTATTCTTGTATGAGGTCTGAAGTATGTATCTATCAGTCCAATCAAGCTTTTAAATTTCCTGAAATACTAAATATTTAAAATCATGAAGTATTATTTAAAAGTAATTAATTGTTTCAGTCCAAAAATAGGGTGGGTGAAAATAGAATTTTCAAAGTGACATATCTATGGATGATATACTTATGGTACCAAAAAGACTCTCAAAAACCAATACTCCCACGGGCGAGGGAATAGCCAAGTTTGTTGCGGTTTCCAATGAATGACATCAGCCCTGTGTAGGTCTCAATCAAAATGGGTTCGGTTAACACCATCAGTTTCTTTCCTCTTCCAGATCCAATTGAATTCTTGTGGGCATTCTGGATACCTGGAACAAGCTTAGACACGAACCCAGACAACTGAAAGAAAGAAAAGGCACACAGTTAGTTATTGTAGATTACGTTGAGAGATACTCACTTCCCCAGCCAGTCTTCACCAAAGTTGACTACTCTCCTGGGGCTGCAGTTAATCTTACTTCTTAAACACAAGTGGTTAAGTTTAACTCTATTAAGTTAATACAATTAATAACTGAGCTTGGCCGGGCACTGTGGCTCACCACTGTAATCCCAGCACTTTGGGAGGCCGAGGCAGGCGGATCACAAGGTCAAGAGATCAAGACCATCCTGGCCAATATGGTGAAACCCCATCTCTACTAAAAATACAAAACTTAGCTGGGCCTGGTGGTGTGCACCTGTAGTCCCAGCTACTCGGGAGGTTGAGGCAGGAGAATTGCTTGAACCTAGGAGGTGGAGGTTGCAGTGAGCCGAGATTGTGCCACTGCACTCCAGCCTGGTGACAGAGAGAGACTCTATCTAAAACAAAAAAAAAACAAAAACTGTGCTTAACTCAATTAAGACTAACTTTCCTCAGGCCCAATTTTGCTTCTTAGAGTCAGAAATAACATGTGATTTTTCAGTTTGTTTACCATCCACGTAAGTCTACCAAGTACCATTTTAGTTTTAGCTGCTTGAAGTTTTTTGTTTGTATACAAATCATTCGTATCAGTATTAGCACTGTAAACTAACTCTCTTTGTCTCTAATAGACAAAAGAGTATCTGGTTACTTAAGAAATTACTTAAGAAGTTACTTAAGAAATATTAATAAACCACCTACAACACATTCCAGGAACGTTTTAAGTGCAGTGGACAGGCAAAAAAACCCTGCTGTCCTGGAGCTTACATTCTCATGATTGCAGACAAAATGTATTAATACAAATTTTGACGGTGATAAATTCTGGAAGGAAAATAAAATGTGGGAAAGGGCTAAAAAGTAGTAAGTTAGAGATACTTCACATACTGTATTCACGGCAAGTGTTTCTGAGGAGGTAAAACTTGAACTGAGACCCACATAATGAAAAAGACCTAGCTATGTGAAGAAGGAATTCCAAGTAGAAAACACAGCACCTGCAAAAGCTGTAAGGGAAGCGTGAATTTAGCTTCTTCAACGAACACAGAAAAGGCCTGTTAGACAGAAGTCTAGGGATCAAAGGAAAGAGAATGGAGCACTAGGTATGAAGAGTCTTTGGGGCCATATTAAGGGCTTTGTATTGATGTGATTTTAAGAAGGAGTTTAAAGTCGTATAGGTTTTATTTTAAAAATAGTAATAATCCTAGCTGCTATGTGGAGTCAAAAATGGAATGCTGTCAGGGCTAAGAATGGAAGCAGGAAGACAAGACGAGTTTGGAATTCACTTCAGGAGTCCAGGCAAGATATAATGGTGGCTTGGACAGTGTAGCAGTGGAGACCATGAGAAATGGCTAATTAGGCATATTTGGGGATGGTGGGGTACAGCCAGGGAATTTACTGGTGTGATTGAATTTAGGGATGAAGACAAGCGGGTAACCTGTTTTAGTCCCTTCAATCAAATCAATCAGAGGGGCTCTATTTTTATCATCAGTTTTATATATTTGAGTTCCAAGTAAAATTTTATTTCCAAAAGGCTTCTTTTAAAATGACAATTACTTGCCTAGGAATCTTCAGCTCTGGCAATCAATGATTTAATCCAAAAGGATCTATAGCACTCACTCTCCAATACATCTCTGAGAAGCAAGCTTAAATCTTATATCTTCTGCAATGCCTTCCCACATACTCAAGGGAAAAATTAACCTTTATTATGTTTTACCTAGACCTATACCTCCACTCAAATATTTCATCGGTTTTTTTATGAAGTAGAGTCAAAAATGTGGCCGTCTGTACAGCTAAACCAAAGTTTCTCCACCTTGGGACTACTGCTCCTTTTGGCCAGACAACTTTTTGCTATGTGGGAGAATGTCTTCTGCATGTAAGGATGTTACATGCAGAAACCTATCCTCCACCCACCAGATACCAGACAGGCTTCCACCCCAGATGTGACAGCCAATAATGTCTCACTGGGACACTGGGACATCGTCAAATGTCCCCCATGGGCAAAATCACCCTCTCTTGAAAAACCACTGAACTAAAGGAAATGTAGGAGTATGCGGAGCTGGTCTTAAGTTGGATCTATGGTACTCACTAGCTGTGTGATTTGGGGCAAGTTATCTAACCTCTCTGGATTTTATAGTTCCTTTGCCACAAAATAAGAATATGAATAGCATCAAACTTAACAGGTAGTTGTAAAGATTAAGTGAAATGAAGCTTGTATGCAAGCTGTGAATGGAGGTGTGCACACACATGCACCTGTGTGCTCATGCGTTATATAGAGGGGTAGGAAAGCAGAATGAGATAAGCCTGAAATTTGGAGTTACATTGCAAAGGCCATAAAGGAATCTTGTTGCCAGTAATCAATAAATATTAACTGTTCAATCATCACTGACCTCATCCTCATCGTCATTATCAAACCATGAGCTCTTAAAAATCAAAGTAGAATTCATCTCAACAATTCTATTGCAACACTCTGGATTATCAGAATGCCTTTTCATAGACCAATAAATCTTGTCCAGTTGGATTATTGAATGCTTCCTCAGGCTTCATCGTAAACTTCATTTCATGAGAATCCTCTGTGGCCTCAAAAATCAAAGTGCTAGAAAGTAAAAGTTGGTACTGTTTCATACTCAATGAACTTGGCATTTCACTGGAGTCAGAGGCACTTCATTTCCAGTCATTTCTAGGAGCCCCTTCAAAGCCAGGGGAGGGCATGGTAACAGAGAGACAAGCAGGGTGACAAGCAGTGCATTGAAGAAGGGGCAGACAAAAGGCCAAGTCCCTGAGCTGGCTCCTGAGCATTTCAAGCACCTGAACCAAATCTATGTGACAGGAACGCTTGTCATCTGATATGAATGCCACCAGCCACATACTTTTCTCTAAAAGCTTGTATGCACCCACCCCTGGCTCTCTCTCTTGTATTTCAGTCCCAAATACAGAGGGTCAGGTTTTAACAACTCCAGTTACACAGGGCTGTGTGTTGGTTAGGATAAAGTATAGCAGTGTGCCTGGTGGGGGCTGGGGGGGATGCAGTATTATTCTTGACTTTCCACCAATTATTTACCAGCTGAGTGCCTGGTCCACAGGTTTGCTTTAGGTGCTGTCTGCCAACAGTTCATTGCCTAGAGTATCAGTTTTCTTTATTACAACCATCACTTGCTTCCTGTTTACACTGAGTAAAGAGACCAGGTTTCATGCCTGTAGGCCCACATTCCTCAGTCGAGCTGGTTTTCCAAGCCTGCAGGCTACAGGTTTTAGCCTCCCTGTATCTGGAAGGAAGCCTCCTGTCATAGAGTGCAGGCCCGTCCAATACCCAGTACTTGAAATCACTTGAGAAGTCACATTGCTGGACAGACTGTATATATCATCCTTGTACATTTTGCCTGGGATTATCCTTATGGAGACCCTGTGTAACGATAAATTCAAGCGTGTACATAGAAATAAGAAGAGGCAGTGGCTTCTTTTTTCTTACACAAGAGTGGCTTCTACCCATTGTAATTTCCATCCTCATCCTATCCCATCCCCCAACCCTCCTCTCTGAACACATGCAAATATGCACACACACGCAAACATACACAGTGCTCTTTAAATTTAGCTAAACTGAATCAGTCTTTATCCAAGAACATTTTGTATACATTTTGTAATTTGCAGCTTTTAAGCATGTTTCTTCTACTTAAAATGTCTTTTCCCACCTCCTTTGATGCTTAAATCACCCATACCTTAAGTTTCATATCAAATGTTATCACACTCGTTAACTTTTGGACTTATCTCTTCCCACTTTTGGGCTCCTATGACACCCTGTGAATCCCCCTAGTCACAATCTAAACACTTTAAATTATCATCTAGGAAAGTCATTCCTGCCTCCTCCCTCTATGCTGTAAGTATCTGTCGGGCAAAATCAGTTTTATTCTTCTTGGTAATCCAGAACATTGCTCATCACGTAGTAGTCACTGCCAGATAGGTACTCAATGACTGTTTGTTGAATGGATGCGAAAGGCAAACGAAGGGCTAAGTATATAAAGTTAAATTTGACGGCTAAAACATTGGTTCATTTTCATGAACCCCTTGAAAAGACGGACAGAACTACAAGAAAGAGGAAAAATGGTTGGTCTGTAGATTATTATGATTGTAGAGCATGCATAATGCATTCACTGCTATTCATCTGGATTTATTATTAGTCCCTCCCAGAAGTACACTCCACATACTCCAGCAACCCGGCAAAGTCATGGTTAAAAAAGAAAAGATTAAGGCTACAAGTTGCAAATACAAAGTGGATGAAATCGTTGAGGACAATTGAGCCAGGTTGTGAGATATAATATTATACCATATCATATCAATTAATAATATGAATGTACATACACAGTGTCTCTCTATCCCCCCCCCCCACATACACACACAATTCTTTCAGGCTTATACCCATTTACCTGAGTATTAGGAAACTGGGTGTTACATAGAACTATTATTGTATGACCTCAGTCACTTAATCCCCTTGATTATGTGTCCTCATTTTTTTAATGAGACAAAATCTTGCTCTGTCACTCAGGTTGGAGTGCAGTGGTATAACCATAGCTCACTGCAGACTTGCACTGCAAACTCGAACTCCTGGGCTTGAGCAGTCCTCCTGCCTCAGCCTTCCAAGCAGCTGGGATTATAGGTAACTGGAATGGGAATACAGGTACATGCCACCATGTCTTAAAATTTAATAAAATAACTTATTTTATTAAAGTTTTTTAAGAGACATGGTCTTACTATGTTGCCTAGGCTGGTCTTGAACTTCTAGCCCTAAGCAATCCTCCCACCTTAGCCTCCTGAGTCACTGGGATTACAAACATAGGCCGCCACCACTACTCATGGCTCAAGTGTTCTCATTTTCAAAACAAAGATACATATCCTTAACTTACAGGGGTTTTGTTAGTTGAATTACATGAAAATATTCAAACGTAATCAATAGATATTAAGTACAATCATATAATAGTACTACTTTTTATGTCTCATAATATTCAAAGCAGTGCCAAAAAGCAATTTTATTTTATATTTTCACAATTGTTTTATATTAGTAATGCAAAGTATGGACATGAACATATTGGAACAGTTTAGTGAAGTAGGGAGATAAGCAAGACTGTCTGGGAAGATGCCATTTGACCGACATATTTGCCAGGTGTGGAAGTGGTATAGAGTTAGTGAGATGGGAATAGTGTATTTTGACATAGCATTGTATAAACTTTACAGCAATTTTATTGGTAAATGTTAACAGACTTAGACACAGTATGAATTTGAATTTGAATGCTATTATGTTCATTAATGCTCTTTCTCTGGGTACCTTCCTGACCCACCAGCCCCACGACTGCTCAGCTTTGGCTCAGTGTGGTACAATCTAAAACCTATATTACCAGTTCCACTTTCTCTACTGACTTTCAGACCTAAATGTCTACCTGCCTGACAACCAACTCTACCCCAACTTCTATAGAAACTCAACATGTTTCAAACTCAACAAGTCATAAACTGAATCCCCAAACCTACTTTTTCCAGTTTTCGTCAGTCAAATGAATGAAATCACCATCTACCGAAGCCTGAAACTTTGTCATCTGTGACTTCTTCATCTTCTTCCATATCCTGTCAGTTACTTGCTTCCATTAATTCTCTCTCGGGTAGCTAAAAATCTTCTCATCTTCTTTCCCTTCCTACTGCTTCTAACTTAGTTTAGGCTCTTATATCTTTTATTTAAGCCATTATAACTCTAGTGAGGGCTATGTAAGACTAAACTCCGGTTAAACCAAATTACACTTTATCTAAGAACCATCTGTATACTTTCCATGCCTCCACTCCTCCGTTTTACTTGATCCAAACTTCAGTTTCAGTTAATTAGAACTCTTAAAAATATTTGCATTTTCATCTGCCTCCTCTGTTAAGCACTGCAAGAACCTTGTCTCATTTCTGTTTATATCCTCAGCAATAATCATACTACCTGGACTTCGTTGGCATGATAAAAATCTCTTGAATAAAGAGATTCTAGATGTGGTAGAAGAAATGACTCTGGTTAAGAATAAGTTTGAATATTTTCATGTATTTTAAAATAATAATCTGTTCCATTAGGTTGTAAATAATTTGAAAATGTGAAAATTTTGACTGTATAACTCTGTTCTAAGTTATTCCCTCCCCATGCCACAGTTTTCTTAAACTGGATTAAATTGCTTCAGGTATTTGATTTAGTTATGCGTTTTCCCCATATTCTACTTTTTTCCTATTTCATTCATTAAAGAGATGGAAAAACCAGTTTATTAAACCCTTTTAAAATCTCATGTTTTTGCCAAAATACTCACTTAAAAAGGATTCTAGATCTCCCAAATCATCTTTCTTCTTATTTATTCTTTTACATTAATATAACTGGGTCTTAATCAAAGCCAATCTTGGAAAATGTCTTAAACACAAATAATATTGTGACATAAAAACCAGCAACAAAAGAGAAACTAAGACTCAAAAACCTGGATCAAAGTACTCATCATTTCACATTCCAGATGGAGATCATTTGTTTTCCTAGAGAGCTGGGACTTTGGGTGGCCTTTGAATAAGAAATGGCTTGGCAAATGAAAGTGCCAGACTATTGCTAAAGGGAAAAAAGAAGGAAAAAAAAAAACTTTAGAATAATAAATTAGGGAGAAAAGCCTTAAAGAAAATAGACTTAACAGATCCAGGAAGTAGTTTGATAGGCTAAAAGTCAACCAGCTAACCATCTATCGTGTTCATGTGTGTGCACGTGCCTCACACCTGCTATTCTTATTTCCATCCAGGAAGAGCTGCCATCAATTCCCGATTCAGCCTTTGCTACTGGGAAGGCTCGAGCAAAATCCAATGCTGTAGTCTACTAACTCCATCTGCAGTTATTTGGAAAATAATATGCCATCTCTCTTTGATATTTTACTTTTCATCTTTTTGCATTATTTTATTGTAGTTACATATAGCAGAATAAGAGAAAGCACAATCAGAAGTTAGAATGTAACAGTGTTACTTCTCTGCAGTTTATAGAACTTGTTCTTTAATTTCTCATGCTGAACTTCCTGTAAAGGACATTCAGGGAATAAGTCTCTAATGTACCAGGTATGAGGGATAAGAGAAGACTTGGCCCAGGAAATGATGGATGTACCAACTAAGGCAGTTAATATTTATTTTGATTTACAATAAAGTATGATTACTATTAATTCAAAAATACATACAATTTTAATATGTATCTGGTGGAACCAGATGTCCTTTAAAGCAGGGAAATGTCTTTGGGAAAATAGGTTATTAAGCTCTTTAACTTGGATTAACAGATGTTTTAAAAAAGAAACAAAGTTTTCTGCATTGTTAATAATAATTTTTGAAACAGAGTTTGAAGATTAAGGAACAATGTGTTATTATTAAGAACTTCTAGAAACAGAGACGTCTGATATTACATTTGAAGTTCCGGGCAGGAGCCATGACGCAAATTCCCCCTCTACCTCCCTGAAGCGCTCAGTGAGTCTATTCTCATATTCTTGCCTTCAGGCAGGTGTTAGGTTGTTCTTACTGGTTCTCATTTGTTTTGTTTTGTTTTTTTGACTTTCAGTGGTAAAGAGTCAGGCTAGGGGCTGATGTTGATGCTTGGGTTGAGAAACTGTGAAACAGGAGTGTTTCATAAAGAGGGGCAACCTGATCCCTATACCAAGCTAGTTTAGTGTCAGCAACAGCGTGGAGCCTAAGAGAAACCAGGACACGCGAAACCCCTGAGGACATTTGCATAATTCTTGAGAGGCACATTGACTTTTCATGGGAGAATAATGTAATTCAAGGTGATTTCATCTATGTATTAGGGGGGAATGAAGACTCCATCTAGCCTGTAATCAAATGTGTATTGCCTCAAATTCTTTTTAAAATCCCCAGGATGTATCAATTCATAATATTTTCACACACATACATATATATTTATACTTGCATGAATAAGTGTGTTTAATGCAAGAAATGTAATATATGCCATCAACCACAGAAAGTCTTCAGATGCAGATTGCTAAGTTTTGAATTTATAGCAAATAATAATTGTAATATTCTGAAAAATTGAGATAATATAAATGTAATGACATAATATAAAAATAAACATAAAAAGGACAAAGACACTTTGGGAGGCCGAGACGGGCGGATCATGAGGTCGAGAGATCGAGACCATCATGTTCAACATGGTGAAACCCCATCTCTACTAAAAATATAAAAAAAAAAATTAGCTGGGCATGGTGGTGCGTGCCTGTAATCCCAGCTACTCGGGAGGCTGAGGCAGGAGAATTGCCTGGACCCAGGAGGCGGAGGCTGCGGTGAGTCGAGATTGCGCCATTGCACTCCAGCCTGGGTAACAGGAGCAAAACTCCGTCCCCAAAAAAAAAAAAAAGGACAAAGAAGGTAAGAATTTCTAGGTCTATAAGCACACTCGTGTATACTTGGTTTTACTGAAAATATAAAGTTTGATCTTTCACTACATTTCAGCTTCAACTGTTTTACTTCTTGATGACTTAGAATGTCCCAGTACTGCTTAAGACACCTGTGGGAGGTGAGAGAATAATAGAAGACTGTTCCCTTTAGAAATGAGTCTAAAATCTGCTCGATGAGATGAAATTTAAAGCAGAGGTATTCTGAATAGCTTTACACCTCATGGAGTATTTATACACACATCATTCCATTTAATCTTACAATGGCCCTGTGAGGTTGGGAGGAAAGGCAGTGCTCATTATCTTCATTTGAGAGGTGAGACTACCGAGGCTCAGACAGAGAAGTGACTTAATCAAGCATGACCTAGAGCCACATCTGACTATGCTTTACACTATTCCACATTTCCCTGAATAAAATAATTAGAATGTGATTGTATGTGGGAAGGTGTATACACCCTGTAGGCAATGCATGCAATTAGCCAGGGGAAAGCAGCATGTTATATATAAATATAATGTATATTTACATATAAAAATGGCTTGACTCTTTACTAAAAAGTTCTATAAACCCATTAACATTTGTTTTTGTCTATATAAATAGCTGGTTGCATTTTGTTTTATTTCTTGTTTAGGAGTACGTGTCTCTAGATGCACATAGCTCCACCAACAAAGCTAATCTAAAAGTCATACTTGAGATGCCTCCTACCTTGCAAATTTCAAGGAATTTCTCACTTGTGTGTTTCATAGGGTGCTCGGTGAAAGTAGCATAAGGAACTTCGGTGGACCATGGGTTCCAGCGGGACAGTAGGGACTGCTCCTCCGGACTCCCCCAGTAGATCCTAAGTCCTTCTCCTTGTCTCCTACAAGAAAGGAGTTTTCCATTAGATTAGTCATTTCCATTAGATAAAAATTTAAAAAAAAGACAAGAAATTGAATGATGTAATATGTCAGTCAGCCTTTATATTGCTGCTGAGATAAGTGGCTTAATTTCCAACTAGTTAAACTGTTCAAAGGATTTTAGGAGGTGAGAAAAATGATGAATTTGGTTTCAAGCATAGTAAATTTAAAGTATTTGGGGGAATTCTCTGTGGAAACACCTACTTGGAAATGTGAGTCTGATACTCAACAGAAAAGTGGCCAGAACTGGAAATATGGATATTGATGTCATGCCAAGATTCTGATGGTAAAATTTAGAAGAGAAAGAGAGAAGGTATCAAAGAACTGACCAGTAATGGAACAGTTTAGGTGGCAGATAGTTTCAAGAAGAAAGGAAATGGCACGACAGTAACAACAGTTTCCACCAAAGCAAGAACTGACTAGGAAAAGACATGGGACCTCTCAAATGGTAGAACGCACACGATTTTTGAGAGGAATGATGACCAATCAAAATGCTCTGCAACTTCAGATTCTGAATCTCATTGTCCTCTATTTTCTGTACACAGTCCATTCAGTGAAATTGCAACAACAAACACGTCAAAGCTTGCAGAAAGACTATGCCTGCCCCTTTCCATTAAGTTCACAGTCTTAATCCACAAGACGTGGTAGGAAGCGACTCTCTGCCATAGCCCAGGCCTGGTCATTTAGTAAATCTAAGTGCAGAGCAAGAGAAAGTAAGTAAGCTTGGGAGAACAGGGAGTGAAGTCAGGTCAGGGGAGTGTGGCCACATTGAATAACAAAATCATGTTTCTGTGGCCTCTTTTGCATGTGTCCATCAGAATCTATGGTTTGTGGTTTTAGATATTTCTGAATGCAAAGAGATGCCTGGAGGTTAAGCCAAACTCAGGTGCCTTGCATTCAATAAGCTTTAAAACCAAATTGCCTGTAATTCTAAACAGCCCTATGGAATATCACAGATGTCTCATTTCTTCTAAAAATTAAATCCTGGGATTTCTGGAATAAAAAACCAGAGCTTAATTGTGGTGTCATCACAAAACTGTCACTTCCTGTATTACGGAAGAATTCCCTGGGGAATGCTGTTATGGTTTCTGAATGTTTATCCATGTAGAGATGTATCTAAGCACAATTTCATAGAAATGCATGTAACACTCCACTCTCCAATTGGCTAATACCTGAACTTCTCACGAAAGGAAAGTAAGAAAAATCCCTGAAACATTCTGCTGGCCAGTACTCAGATTTTTTATGATTATATTTGAAAACTGACACCAACTTTTTTTGTACTTAATCCTTTGCTCAGGAAGAAAACGAAAAAAAAAAAAAAAAGAATATAGAGAAAAAAAGAAAAATACATAGGGAAAGAAAAATATTGAGAAGAATAGAAAAATAGAAGAAAAATATACCTCTAAAGTTTTTTTCTTTCTCTCCTTCTCAGCTGATATACTGACATTTATTATTCCCCTGCACTTTTATTTTTTTGGCCTGACAATAAACTCTAAACTCAATGAATATTCTATGTGTGATGGTTAATGGAGCATTCTGGATTGAGTCCATTAAAACAGCTTGCACAATGGAATTATTTACTCCTTCATATGTCAACTTATTTGCTGGGTGCAATTTTGTTTTTATCCAAAGGGGATGAAAATCTGCCAAGATACCTTGTCTAATAAGTACACATTATATTCTTTTACCTTAGGGAAACCCCAAATGAAGTTTGATCATGAAATTCAAGAGGGATACTATTTCTAAATATCCAGTCAATTTGACTATAACAGGGAGATGTAGTACACTTCCAAATATACAAGTTCAGCCAAACTATTTTCCTGAGTTCCAGAGGTGAAAGCAAGGAAGATTAATCTGAAACTAAGTTCTCTTTCAACGGTGGGGTTTCTCAAGCCATCCAGCAAAGCTGTTAGTATCAGGGTGCTATGAAAGACTATCACGTTCTCTTCCATCAAAGACCGTTAGAACAATCGTGGAGACTGCAGATGCCTTTATGGCCAGAAATACTTTATTTAATAGTAATTGTACTCACCATGAAATAAATCATGGGAGGTAATAGAGTGGAGTAAAAGTGCAGTGAACTGTTGTCCCAGAATCCCGTGACACAGTCTTGGTTTTGACACTTACCACTGCTTGACTATGGGCAAGCTCATTTCTCTTTCTGAATTTTTTTCTGAATCTGAATTACTTCTCTTTCTGAATCTTCTGAATATGTTTTCCCATATTTAGAAAAAAACACGACTTCCTCATCTGTTCTTTAGAGTGTCTCTATATGGAGACATTCCATGACCTCAGTCACTCCGTGTGAATAGTGTAGGCAGCTATTGTCGTGATGCCAGTAACAATCATCTGGTTGGGATACACAGCATCCGTAAGCAGTCTCGGGGTATGAATTCTCTAGTTTATAAGCATCTAATTAGCCCCACTGAGCAGAACAAGTCCTACACTGCAAAGGTCACACCAAGTACTAACCTATCATTCCAAGGGACTTTCAGGACCTACCATAACATTTTACAAACATGTAAAAGAAAAAATCAGCTATTGCTCAGTGGAATTGCAGATAAGGTTTATAAACTGAAGAATTGCAGAGCAAGAAGGGCTCTTGGAAGCTATAGCCCAATGCGTCCTTTCTGTAGATGGAAAAAAACTGAGACTCAGAAAGTATCAGAACTTTTCCAAAGCATCACTACAGGACAGGGATGAGGTAGCAAGGGTCCTGGTTTCCTGAGGCTTCAATCGGGGTCTTTTCACCATTCTGGGCTACTGTACACAATATATTCAAAGATAACGCCCTGCTATTGCATAACATAGCCTTATTTCCAATAGGCACAAAGTTAAAAGAATTCCTCTGAGGAGGCTGTCATTATTCATGAGTGGAAAAAGCCTCCCAAGGGAACCCAGCCAGTTATCAGAAGAAAACCTCTGTCTCAAAACATATGCATTCTTACATATACTAAATATGAGCAATTATGAGACTATAGGAAAGTAAGGTAGCACTGGATGTGGAGACAATTACTAATAAGGTAAGTTGTCAGGGGAAGAAGACTGGGTCTTTGGCCAGGTGCACTGGCTCATGCCTGCAATCCCAGCACTTTGGGAGGCCAAGGTGGGCAGATCACCTGAGATCAGGAGTTCGAGACCAGTTTGGCCAACATGGTGAAACCCTGTCTCTACTAAAAATACAAAAATTAGCCAGGTATGGTGGCAGGCATCTGTAATCCCAGCTACTGAGGGGCTGAGGCAGGAGAATCACTTGAACCAAGGAGGTGGAGGTTGCAGCGAGCCAAGATCCTGCCACTGCACTTCAGCCTGGGCAACAGAGTGAGACCCTGTCTCTCTCTCTCTCTCTCTCTCTCTCTCTCTCTCTCTCACACACACACACACACACACACACACACACACACACACAGAGAGACTGGGTCTTTCTCACTGCTATGATGGGGTTAATTAAAGTCCTAAGTAAAGATTGCCAGCATCAAATTATCAAGCAAATAAATATTTGGAAGTTTTCTTTCTGACATTATACTTGGCATAAATCATGACTTTTGGTAGCTCTTTGTCTTTGGGCATTTCACACAGCCTTTCTGATCTTTAGGTGACAATAATCTTGTGAAATACAAGAGGATAACGGATGATAAAATGTTTTGTTTCTATAAGGCACTGTTCCACTGGCACATATTGAGTGTCTGCTATGTACCATACTACCCACTCTGTACTGTTAGAGATCATATATTTTTTATTTTATTTAACCCATATAGTAATTTTGAGCTACTTTTGAAGACCTAGACGTAGCTACAGGAAATAAGTTAAATAATATGACCAGATTTAGTCAGATCATCAAGTCAAGAGCTGCTAGTGAAATGTAATTAAAAAAAAAAGTTTGGGGAGGAAAAACTCCAGGATCACTGGACGTAAACAAAACCAGAGAAGCAAATCTCTAGCACAGAGGAAGTGTTGGGATGTTGTGAGCTTGTCTTCACTTATTGGTCCCTCTTTTTCCACCTGATTCTGGGTCCAAGAACACTTCTTGTGTGTTCAGCTTCTGCTTCTGGGAGGAAATATGTAAGATTTCCTACTTGAATTGAAATCCATCAGGAAGACTTCCATTCAGATAGCTTAAATAAGCCTTTCAATTCTCTTTCCTTCAGTGTGAATAAGCCTAACTTCTTAATGATATTTTCTGATGGGTTAGAAATAATCTTTTAGATCACCTTAGAGCTGATTCCCTAAAACATTCCAAAGTTCTCATTTTCAATTCCACCATTTCCTTAGCACATTTTCTATACAGAGTATAGAGAAATGAATCAAACTCAGTATCTGAACTCTAGAAGCCCATGATCTGACAATCTATAAGCTGATTTTACTATACATTTTTTCCCAGACCTCAAAAAGCACAAACAGAAACTTGCAAGTTCCACCACAGAAACAGAGGATCACTTATTGCAATCATTCTCACTTTCTATCCTCAAGGAAACCAGCTGGATCTGGCCTCCATTCCAACAGTAGTGGAAGTAAGAAGGGCAGTATACTCTTTACTTCTAGTAAGTTCCAAACCCTCCCAGAAAGAGACAGAGACAGAGGATGGGTTCCATAAGCACTTAGCGGAAGAAGGTTTGTGGTAGTCACGGATTTTTAGGATCCTAAACTATCTGAATTGGAAAGCCTTTTGGAGAGGTCAGTTTCCAATTCTTTTATTTTACAGATACATAACTGAGACCAGAGTTTTCAAAGATCACAGTTCTTCCTTTATTCATGTTAATTACAGGTTCTCCTCGGTGACTCAGATTCAGAATTCCACTCAAAGACTGTTGTCGGCAGGATAGAAGACTGAGCAATTACTACTTTTTTTTTTTTTTTTTTTTTTGAGATGGAGTTTCGCGCTTGTTACCCAGCCTGGAGTGCAATGGCGCGATCTCGGCTCACAGCAACCTCCGCCTCCTGGGTTCAGGCAATTCTCCTGCCTCAGCCTCCTGAGTAGCTGGGATTACAGGCACGCACCACCATGCCCAGCTAATTTTTTGTACATTTTTTAGTAGAGACGGGGTTTCACCATGTTGACCAGGATGGTCTCGATCTCTTGACCTTGTGATCCACCCGCCTCGGCCTCCCAAAGTGCTGGGATTACAGGCTTGAGCCACCGCGCCCGGCCCTGCAATTACTACTTTAAATCATCACAGCAGACCACTAGAAGTCTTGCCTTCTACACACACGAAAAGTGAAGATGTGCTGAAGAGGTGAGCTTTAGGCTGTAGAAACTGCTCATATTAGCGGCAAAGGACACAGTCATGAAAAACAAATACGGCTTAACAACGCGAAAGGTGGCTGCAGGTTGGAAGGAGGGAAAACATTCCTTGATAACCCATTTTGTAAGAGAATAAATCATTTCTGGCAGGAAGGACTCCTCTCCTCTAAGTCATCTTTAGCTAAGCTAGAAAATATGCCTGCCAGTCCTCAGTCTAATATACTCATTCTGTGCATTCTTCTTTCTTCAGGGAGAAGCCACATGTCCTTTGCACAGGGCAACATAGCTGGCTTCCTCTCCCTGGAATCCTCACTCTCCTTCTATCCTGGCCTTCAAAGGGTCTCTGTTAAGGCATTCACCTACCTGTTAACAGAACTAAATGAGGACACCTCGCTCCCTAGAAGAAGAGATGGCAGCTTTCATTATTACCTCCGTCAGCTGCCCCTCCTTTCTACTCATCTCAAATCTCAAAGCTCCACCACAGAATTAAAAACATAGCTCGAGGCACCAAACCGAGATTTATGAGGAAGCACAGACATTAACTCTTGCTCTAAACGCAGGGCGTGTGCTTGTAAGTATGGGTGAGCAAACAGAGGGAGGCTGTGAGCAGGAGGAGGCAGGCAGTGAGGGGAGAGAGCAATTCAGAACAACATGATCTATTTTCTTAATGTCTCCTTTCCCTCTACCTTACAGCATGTATTGTTGAAAGGTGGCCTTCTAGGCCCATGAAATGTTAGTCTCTTGCTTATTTAATCTGGACAAAGGCAGGGACAGAGTTGGCACCCTGGAGGGTATTCAATGCTCCTTTGCTCATTGAATGACCTCAGAGGAAATATTTTCCATGACAAGAACCCAAAAGACGCTGGCACAGCGTCAGACAATAAGATTTGCAGAATGTGTTTACATTCTCTCCATGTCCCCAGGCTGTTCCAAACCCATGGGCAGGTGCTGCCTTTATCTGCTCTCTTTGCTCACCTGGCTCCCTCCCAGAAGTTTCCAAGGCCTTTAGCTCAGTGAGATTAACCACTTACTGGCATGGGTAACCAAGAAATGATATAAGTTATATTACTGGAGGCAGAGCAAGTAATAAATAAAGCAGATCAGCAGTGTTCATAAAGAAAAATTCAGGGGCATTGTGGTGCCATTGTAAAAACCTTTGGTGAGAATTAGGAGGCCTGAGTTCAAAAGATGGATCTGCCAGTATTCAATTGGGTAATTTGAACTTTTTACTTTTGTGGACTCTGGGGATCCATCTGTAATATCAGGGAGTTGAAACTAGATCCTCTTCTACCCCCAATAAATTAAGATGTATGCTGAAAGACCAGAATAATTTGTGTTATGCTGGTTAGACAAAAAACCAAGAGAGAACCCAGGGGATAACTTAAATGAATATGAGAAGTTCTGAGAAGGCTACAAAGACTTGATCATTCTTCTCCTAAAAGGTGGAAAAAAGTGATCTTAACCTGCAGAAGAAAATACCTGAGGTTAAATGAAGAGCAGAATTTAGATAAATGAGAGTGACTAATTATAAAAAGCGTTTCCAAAAAAGATCATGGACTCTCCCAAGCTGAAAGTCCTTAAAAGAAATAAGGACTTGGGAAAGTTTAAATGTGCTTGTCCTAGAGGTGGTCATGTTCATGGCTGAAGAGAGGAAGACAAAGTTTCCGAACCAAAGGTCCAACCTAAGATTTCATGACTCACAATGTTGGAATATATACGTATTTGTGCAGTAAATATTTATACTAAAACAAACATGGCTGCTTACAGTGCCAGGTACCTAGAAACCACCTCATAAAATTTTGTTTAATGAAGATGAATGAATGAGTTTACAGACCAAGTTAGGATGCCTGTCAGTTTGAATGCTATAGTATTCCATTTTTAGAATGTTACATGTTATGATAGTTACTCTCTAGACTGGTAGTCAAAAAATTCTGTTCAAGTCCTTGCATTTATAATCATCTTTGTGGTTTATACTGAGCACTTTTCTGGATGTGCCAATTCCCTCCTTATAAAATAAAGGAGACACTGGATTAGATTGTGTCTAGTAGACACTCCAACTCTACACAAATGTAATATGTTTGATCTATCAGATTAGATGATTATCAACCTTTGGATTTCACTTAAATAACACAGAGAAGTACTTTTCCCTCTCGAATTAATTTGGATGAAAGTCATTCTCAAACTTATACATTTTCTAAACAGATTATACTAAACATAACTATTTTTAATTACATAATACAAGTTTTCAAAAACCCCAGATTTTAACACCTAGAAGGGATTTATTATTCGTCTTTTATGTCCTATGTCCTTGACTCCTTAAATTTACCAAATATAGGCTGAAATCTAAATGTTACCCAAATTAATACTCAAAACTCTTACAACACTTTTCTATACTGCTTCCCTTTATGAAAGCAATCTGTTGTATATGAAGATTGAGACTGTTTGCCTAAAGCTCTGAAAGATTCTTGACTGCTAAGTTTATTAGTTCTTATGTCAGCTGTCTCTTCCATCACCATCAGGCTGCCTTTCTTGCTGTTATCAACATTCCTGACTTCAGCTGCTCTTTTTTCTAATTTGTTTTTTCTAAACTTCTATTGACAGGGAAACTAGAAACACATTATTATTGGGATTATGGGCAAATAATAAAAATATCCTCTTTCTAAGGCTATTTAATCTAAGGAAAATGCAATGAATTATTAGAAAAAGCTTTGCTTTCTCAGATGCCATTTAAATGGAAAGCTAATTCAATGAAGTTGGCAATAAAGAACTTTCAAATAAAGGAGAAGAAACTGTATGCTACTTTAGGCTGTGAATAAAATGGCCTGTTTGGAGTCCATGTCTGTCAGAAGGAAACAAATGTCCTCCTAGGATTAAAAATGATAACTTTCTTTCCACCGATGAGGTTGACATGAAATTTTGTCATTGCTAGAGTCACTTTGGCAGACGCTGGCATTGCCATATTCTGTACATGAAGCCTCATACTCTGATCCATCCTTCAAACCTTTTAGAGTATAACTCCCACAATACTGAACAATTACTTTAAGTGGCAACATTTTAAGTAAATCCCTGATAGAATTCCTCCATAAAGTCCACAGAAATTGCTCTGGATACAACTGTGATGAGGATTCAGTAGCAGGAACAAGCTCTCATAGTTAAAGGTATCAAAAAAGGCTTCATTCATTCAATACATGTTTACTGATCTTCGACTTTGTGCCGAGTGCATGCAAGTACCTCAAAAGATATATAACAAGCCTTCAAGGAACTTAGAGCAGTCTAATGATTTTACAGAGTAAGGGGCCTTTTAACTGGGGTTTGATAGATATGAGGCTTTTGATAAGCCCAGGTGATTGACAAAAAAAATAGCATTAAGTACACCGAAAGCACGAAGTCATAAGAACAAAGATCCACGTAAGAAAAATCGTATACATGCTCTGTGCCGCAATTGGTATGTTTGTGGTGATTGTATTCATTTACAGTTGGGCTACATGTGAGCAAGCAGAGTGAAGGCAG
Source organism: Callithrix jacchus (assembly GCF_049354715.1). Taxonomy (NCBI): domain Eukaryota; kingdom Metazoa; phylum Chordata; class Mammalia; order Primates; family Cebidae; genus Callithrix; species Callithrix jacchus. Next base: position 18,257,122 of record NC_133516.1, on the reverse strand, counting down.
ACAGTCCAGAAGAAATCTACAGAAATCTGCAGAGGTTGCAGGGCAGGGTGCTGTGATTAAAAAGTACATGGTCTGGAGAAGCCTAACCCTAACATGGAAGCTAGTGAGGAGTCACTGTGGAGTCAGCAGGGTGTGGTTTAATTAACTGAAAAAATTTGTCTCTAAAACTTCATTCTCTAGTTTAAGACGCAAAACTAGAGAATGAAGAGGCACAGTGTGTTCAGAGGACAATGGAACCCATGGCTAAACTAGATGCCCTCCTTGGCCTCCAGGGAGTGGGGCTGGGCCTTGCTATCTGTCAGCCTCCTGCTGGGTGTCATTAAGAAGACTGGAGGCCAACACAAAAGGGGTAAAATCATAGACTGGGTGGTAATGGCGACAATGGCAGAAGAAGAAAAGAAAGGAAAAAAAATTATAAGAAATATAACCTTTATCTTCAACAGATTCGGTGATGGTTGCCACTTAACTGAATTAGCAGGTTTACCAATCTTGCTGCAACTTAATTTTCTATTAAGTGGAATTATTTCTGTTTTTCTCAAAAACATACTAAATATAATTAAAAGGACTAAATATAATAAAAAATGTAAAGCCTCTAACAGTGCCTACTAGATGTTCAATATTTGCTTGCTGGAAAGTGTCTTACAGCACACAAACTTTTTGATTGTTTGTTTGTTCGTTCGTTTGTTTTGAGACGGAGTCTCGCTCTGTTGCCCAGGCTGGAATGCAGTGGCATGTTCTCGGCTCACTGCCCCCTCTGCCCACTGGGTTCAAGTGATTCTTCTGCCTTGGCCTCCCAAGTAGCTAGGACTACAGGCGTGTGCCACCACTCCCGGCTAATTTTTTTGTATTTTTAGAAGAGACAAAGTTTACCCATGTTAGCTCAATCCCCTGACCTGGCGATCTGCCTGCCCTGGCCTCCCAAAGTGCTAGGATTACAGGTATGAGCCACCGCGCCCAGCCCAGCACACAAGCATTTTATCATTCATGATCTCATTGGTCTTCATAAATTGTTGATACCTGAAATTTAGAAAGGAATTGTGAAAATTCTAAAGACACAGAGCTAGTGAAAGCCAGGATTTACACCGAGTTATTTCTGATTCAAAGACAGAACTCTGAGTTGGACTTCCGGTTAAGAGCCATGAGCTCTACCAGCAAGGTAGGAATGTCGAGGATATCTGAGGGCTGGTTAACAAAGGGGACATATACTGGCATTGCTGGCAGAGGTTTCCCACTCCCTAGAAAGCCTAGAAAGGTTTAGACCAGGAATATGTCTCCAGTGATGGAAGGGAAAAGCCATATGCCGGGATCCAGAGCTTATCTGATCTAGCTCTGGTTCTTGTTCCTACAAACAGCAAAACAAATCTGGCAAGAGAAAGAGTAAAATCTTAAGAAGGATAACATTAAGGCTTCTTTCTTTCCAGTTCATTATCCTGGCACTAAACCTGAGTGGGAATCATATAAAAGGATTGAAAGAGACTCAATAGAACACTATTGACACAGCTCTTTTTCTTCTTTTAAAAATTCTTACTTTCCATAATGAGCATGTATTACTTTTACATGGAAATGATAACCTGCATATGTAAGATGTATCCTCTGTCTTAAGAGCAAGGACTAAGTGTTCCAGGCAACACTAAGACTTCTACATACATATCTGTAGTTCTTATCACAAGCTCACGAGATCGTTTTATAATTGCTCTTTTACAGATGAGGAAAATGAGGTCTGCCATGAAGCATAGGTGGTAGATCAGGCACTAGATTTTGGGTCTCTGGATTCCACATCCCCTGATAATCCCATGGTATTCTATGGCTCTACAGGACAATGAAGAAAAGAAGCATTTGTACCAACCGATTGTTTGTTTTCTTAGTGAGCATACATAAAAATAATCATTATAGAGCTCACTTTTTTATTTGTGGTCTCTCTTCACCTGAACTAATCTATCCTCTGCCTTTCTCCATAGTGCCACTCCAACCAGCTCAGAAAACTAAAGTGGCTTCCAGTTGCCTATCAAATTCAGAAACACTTTCTCGCAGATACTCAAGGCCTTTTGAGTAGAATTCTAGCATGCATTTCCAATATTCAAAACCACAACCCCTCAGGGCTCCAACCAAACAATTCAACTTGCTGAGCCTGTCTTAAAACATGTGTGATAACTTCATCAAAATGAAATTATTCTATATACTTATGTTACATCATCAAATAAACCGTGAGCTGATTAAGAATAGGGTCGATGTCTAAATCACATCCATTGCCCCCATGATTAAACAGGTTGGACATAAGTAGACCTATAGTTTTTACGGTTAAAAAGAAATGCACAACTCAAAATAAAACAAGAATATCCATTCCTCAGAGCAGACTGATCTGGTTGCAGCTGCTTTTGTTTTTCATTAATCTATATTTCTGAGTTGCCTTGTTTAAAAATGAGATTTTAAAGTGTTTCCTGTTTGTTTAAGAGAGATAAGAGAAATCCTACCTCAATTTTGAGGGGTATGTAACAGATACTTTGAGAAATGCCCAGGTTAGAAAGGTTGCATGTTTGCATGCATATAGAATATGGCTTGCTTTGAAAGTGTTTTGCTGCAGATGCTGGCATGTCACATTTATATTGAAGGCTTTGTGTGCCAAGAGGTTGCCAGATAGACAGAGGAAAGAGCTTCTCTTACAAAGCTACCAAGAAAAATGCTACAAAATCAAGGAAACGTTTTGAGGCAACACCCTTCATTATAAATTGGTACATTTGGCAAATCACTGGGCATTAGGTTTGTATAAATTTTTGTCTCCTTCTTAAAAGGAAGTACTTTTGAGCACCCTAAATAACCAAGTTTCAACATGTACAGAGTAACTAAGTTAAAAAAAAAAAAAAGCTACTTCTCAGAAAAAAAAATTCTGAATCTTCTGTTTCTCTTTCCTCTCAAGAGAGGTTGGGAATGGATGGTCTGGAATATATACACGGACAATTAGACCAGTTAACACAAACTTCTGGTGCAGCTCTCATGGCTTTGAGGAAACCACGGGTCTGTCCAGGCAGGTGGTGGGTACAGAAGGCTCTGCTTTCCCCACTTTTGGAGGAATCTGAAATTGAACAAATTTCAAGTGAAGTTACGTGATACATGCATTTATTTTCCCTTTAAGCTTATGACATTTCCTGAGGAAGTTTATTTATGGCATTTCATACAGTAAGCTATGTGACAAAGCAAACTTCCACACACACACCCTCTAGGTCACAGCCCTCCTGAACCATTTAACCTGTTCAGCAAGAGTTGGATATTCAGTGGCCCCTTCCCTGCCAAAGTGAGTATATTCTACCTACCACAGGTGAAACTCAGACAACAAAAATCCCATCTACTGATGAAGTACTGAGATATAATGAAAGAAGTCTTAGAGGTCAGAGGATGGAGATCTGAGTTCAAATCTCAGAACCAGTTTACTATGTGACCTTGGAGAAGTCACTGGGCACTCAGTACATTTCCTCCTCTGAAAACAGAAATAGGGTGCATACTTAGCAAACGTAGTGCAAGACTGTCTGTAAAGGGTCTGTCTCATCACTGGTTTAAAGCACTTCTTTAGCAGAACCCTGCAAAGTAAATCACAGGGAAAAAAAAAACTTTATGAATTATTTTGCATTCCTGCTAGCTTTTTTTGGCTCTCATCACAATCTGTCAAATCAGAAATTTAGGCGGGCAAAGAAGGAAAATGGTATAAAATACTAAGCTATGCACAAAGTCAAGAAATTCCAACATTTTCTGAAATAGAGCTGATTCGCCTGCATTCCACAGTGTATATTTGCTTTGGGGTAAGTGAGTTAAGGTTTACTTGAAGTTTTTAATTTATCGTCGTGTTGCAATATTGCTTTGCATACATGTGTGTTTGGGGTTTTATGATTTCATTTTTATTTAAGATTTACTTCTTCCATGGAGCTTTGCATTTCCACCCAGGCTCAGAGCAATAGTTTAGATGGAGACCTGGGATCCTCCCTCCATTTCTCCTAGTCCTAGTGTTCTGTCCCTTAGTGTGGCAGGCTTTGCATACCTGAGTGAGAACAACCAGCCCATGTTCCCAAGTTCCATACACGAGTCCTCTTCCCAAATGGTCACCTCTCGGTCACCTCTCAGCCTATGTATATGTCCACTGGCAGCACAGTATGCTCTTGGAAGGACCCCCTTTTGAAAAACTCCCACAAGCCCTGCAAGTGGATGTAGGGCCATCAGGTAAGAAGTTTTAGGGTTTCAGACACTCAGAGCATGGTTTAGAACAATGCTTGAGAAAATCTAATGAGCATGTGAATCACCTGAAGTTTCCTTAAAACCCAGATTCTGATCCAGCTGGTCTGGAGGGGGCCTGAAATTTTGGACTCTGTACATCTAATGAGTTCCCAGGTGATCCTAATGCCACCTAAGAACAAGAAGTCAGAGGGAGTGGGAGGAATGGTATGGGATCTGGTTTGGCAAATACCCTTGGCCCTCAGGGCTCCTCAGGCTGCAAGGATGGGCACAGCTAGATGGGGATCAAAAGAAGAATTATCTAAAGTGTGCACCTAGGGCAAGAGTCTTGACTGAGAAGTGGAAGGCATGGTCACTTTTACCTGATTGCAAGACAGGAATCTAAGCAGAAGAGGGTTTATCAGTGGCCGGGCATGGTGGCTCATGTCTGTAATACCAGCACTTTTGGAGGCCGAGGAAGGTGGATTGCTTGAGGTCAGGGGCTCAAGACCAGCCTGGCTAACATAGTGATACCCTGACTCTACTAAAAATATAAAAATTAGCAGGGCGTGGTGGCACGCATCCATAGTCCCACCTCCTGGGAAGGCTGACATGGGAGAATTGCTTGAACCCAAGAGGCAGAGGTTGCAGTGAGCCGAGATGGCACCACTGCACTTCTGCCTGGGTTATGGGACTGAAACTCTGTCTCTAAATAAATAAATAAAGAAATAAGAGGGTTTATTAGTGAATTGTGATGAAAGGCAAAATCCAAAGGCTGCATTTCAGATACTGTTTCTATCATTTATAGAAACGGTATTACAAAACTTGTCTTAAGAAAAAAACATTTTTTGTAGACTTAAGTTTTATAACACTGTTTCTATAAATGATAGAAGTTATAAAACTTAAGTCTTCAAAAAATGTTTTAAAACTTTTTTGATAGGAGTTATAAAACTAAGTCTTCAAAAAATGTCTTTTATTAAGAAAAGTATAAAGGTATAAAGTTTGACGATTATTCAAATGTTTACAGTGATAGTCTCACTCTGTATTTATTTATTTTAAAAAGCAACAGCAACTACAACAGGCACCTAGGTCTTCAACCACTCCTCTTTCGACAAGGTCAAAATTGCTTTAGCAGCCTGGTTTTCCAAAGTCCTTATTAAAATATTAAAAGGAAAATGATGCTATAACAGGGATCCAATTACCGTGGAATATGCCATGAAAACCCCATCCTTTTGTAGATCCGTAAACAGATATACAGATCTGTTTATGGTTGTATATGTTTGTGTATAATTGTATATATCTTTATATAATTGTAATTGGCTGTATATCTGCCAATTTAGCCAACAGCAACATTACCTATGTTGGTGATTTACCATACTGCTGACTCACCAGAAATTCACCATCAAATATAATTTCTAATTTCTAAGCTTTTTTTTTTTAATGCCTGCTTCTGCTAAACTACACTGTGAGGAGTTGGTTTTTCAAATTAACTTTTGAAGAAATTAGGCATGGAAAATACAGCTCAGAGTTAAATTCCATTTTTGGCAACTGATCTTTCACAAAGAAGATTTCGATCAGAAACTGTAAGGCAGAGAACAAACAAATCCTCCTGATGACTTATGTAGGCTAAATGCTCAAGGCAAAAGCAAAAGAAATTGGGTTTGTTATATCCTGGGAAGACCAGCATTGAATTAGCAACTCATCGTGAAATGTACCTCCATTTTAGAAATAGTTCTTGAATTAAGGAAGATAAATCTCCAAAGAGGTAAACAAACCAACAAACAAAAACACAAACTCCTATTCTGATCAAAGCTTAAGAAATAGTCTGATTTTTTTAAAAAAGCATCATTTTAAAATAAAATTAAGTAATTCATCTTTCCCCACAACATAATTAGGATGTGGCAAAACATTTCGGTATCTGGCTAATCAATTCCATTTGCATTGCAAGCATTATCCAAAATACTGTAAGAGCCAGAAAGACAAAGTTTGAGCACGGTCTTTAATTAATCCTGCATTAAGTCTAGTACAGCATTACACACCCTCGGGAACTTCTAATCATTTAAATTAAAATTTGCACGTACATACAATCCCCTAAAGATGCTTGGGATACAAATGAAGCCTTCAACTACCACATCCCCACACATTTCTACAGAGAGCAGAGAAGAAATGAGTCTCTGAATATTAAAGAAACTCCTTCATAATAAGTTAAGGGTCAAAGAGACCAAGGTCTATTTTTTTTTTTTTTTTTTTTTTTTTGCAATCTGAGCAGTACCCAATAGAGTTTATGTTAACTACTAAATACTAAACAAAATGGATCTAATTTAAAGCCACAGAGACTACATAGTTTAAAAGATGTAAAGTACTCAACTCTAACTTAGCAACAATATTACACATTCAACAAATGTGTACTGAGCTGAACTGTGTTCAAAACACAGCCTTGGCAGTGTTGATCAGAGATGAACAAGGACATGCCTCTGCATTCAGGTTGCTCAGAGTCTACTAGGAAAGAAATGTATTTATGCATTTATTTATTTTTGAGACAGAATTTCACTCTGTTGCCAGGCTAAAGTGCAGTGCCTCACTGCAACCCCTGCCTCCTGGGTTCCAGCTATTTTCCTGTCTCAGCTTCTCAAGTAGCTGGGACTACAGGTACCCGTCACCACGCCCGGCTAATTTTTGTATTTTTAGTGAAGATGGTGTTTCACCATGTTTGCCAGGATGGTCTCCACCCTCTGACCTTGTGATCCGCCCACTTCAGCCACCCAAAGTGCTGAGATCACAAGCGAGAGCCACTGCCCCTGGCCGAAAGATATGTATTCTAATAAAGATAGGAGAAAACTAAGGGGAGAAGCTCTCATTACAGAGGGCAGATTCCACATCTGATTTGAGGATAAGTCAATTTTGAAAGAAGTGGTGATTTAATTAGAACATGAAAGTATAATAAGAAATGGTCATTCAAAGATTGGGGAAAGGTTATTCCACATAGAAGCACATAAAACAAAGGCATAAATGTGGGAAGGTGTTGGAGTTTTTCTACTTCTCATCCTGGGTGAGGTGAATAATGAGTATTGTCCTAAAGCCTAAAGTTTTTAAGCAGTTTTTTTCCTACTTGAGCGCTCTCTCTCTCTCTCTCTCTCTGTGTGTGTGTGTGTGTGTGTGTGTGTGTGTGTGTGTCACTGTAAGTGTTGTATAATTAAAGGTGACATCGAAAAGGGAACACTGTCTACACATCTTCATATTTATTGTCTTCACATATTATAGCAATCTTAAATACAGTGTTTGCTATATTTATGAGGAAATTAATGTTCAAAGAACCTATTTCAAATGGCTGAAGCATTGTCTTTGGTCTATTTGAATCAAGACCTGTGTATTTCCCCCGTGATACACGGCCCACTTACCATCCATCTCTCTAAAGGAAACACAGAGGAACCGGTAGCATCGCTTTTCCAGGTAAGCCTCACACAGAAATCATGTAGACTAATGAGTGTTTCATTAACATTAATTGATCATTCCAGTTCAACCTTTGCTCATTTACTTTCACACAAGAAGCAAAGTGGGCCCCAAGCATACATTGTACCATTATATATGATTCATATGGTGATATTATACCATGAATCTGGTTATTATATAATTTGAAATTGGCTTCAAGGAAGAGCTGGCTTTTATTCCCCAACTCCCCATAGGATCTTTCATATCACTGCAGAGGTGATATGGTATCTAAATACTTGGTTCCAAATCTCTTCATTTTTATCATTCTCCAGAAATCTAAACTTTGATTTTCAAAATCACCAGACAGTTTTGTGTGGGCATAACCATCTGGTAAAGAAAAGCAAACTAGTAAGACAGTCACATGTTTTATATATCCAATGACCTTTTTTTCTTAGACCTTCATATAGTATACACAGAACAAAATGTACGTATTGTACAGGACCTGTTGAATATCCAGTGTGACCCTCAAACTTAGTGTTCATAGGGAAACAGGCCAAAAGGTTGGAAAATAGATTGCAGACAGGTAATAGAAGTTTATTAGGAACTAGGCTCAGGAGTTTGTCTTTATCTTGCAAACAATTGCCGAGTGAGGCAAGCTTTTAAATAAGGGAAGAGATATGAACTGGAACATGGCTTTGACTTGTGATGATAAAATGGTCAGAACTTGACACACAAGATGGATTTTGGAAAGTAAAAGTGAGGAGAACAGTTAGGACGCTCTGCGAGGAGGAACTGTGAGGACCTGAAACAGGGCAGTGACAGCAAATTCATGAAGCGTTCCATAATTTTAATAGAAATTCCATTTGACCCAGCAATCCCATTACTGGGTATGTATCCAAAGGACTATAAATCGTTCTACTATAAGGACACATGCACACGAATGTTCATTGCAGCACTGTTTACAATAGCAAAGACCTGGAATCAACCCAAATGCCCAATGATGATAGACTGGATTGGGAAAATGTGGCACATATACACTATGGAATATTATGCAGCAATCAGAAATGATGAGCTTGTGTCGTTTGTAGGGACATGGATGAATCTGGAGAACATCATTCTCAGCAAACTGACACAAGAACAGAAAATGAAACACCGCATATTCTCACTCATAGGCGGGTGATGAAAAATGAGAACACATGGACACAGGGAGGGGAGTACTAAACACTGGGGTCTATTGGGGGGAAAGGGGAGGGCCAGTGGGAGGGGGAGGTGGGGAGGGATAGCCTGGGGAGAAATGCCAAATGTGGGTGAAGGGGAGAAAGGAAGCAAAACACACTGCCATGTGTGTACCTATGCAACTGTCTTGCATGTTCTGCACATGTACCCCAAAACCTAAAATGAAATTAAAAAATTAAAAAAAAAAAAGAAGGAGATAGACTTCTGAGTCAAAGATAACAGAATCTTAACCTTTAGATGGAAATATCTTGGAAAAATTGTGCCATGTACCTTTCTATTTTACAGTTCTGAGGTTTTCATCCTTGATGAGTGAGAAGACACTGGTGCCCTTAACCAGAACAGTCAGTGCAAGCTTGGGAGGGGAAAAGAGTTTATTCCTGAGCCTGCTGAGCTTGAGGAATCTGTGGGGTAGCAAACCCATCCGAGGCGCTTTTTGCTTCCTTTCCTGCCACACCTTTCCCCATCTTCCCTCTGGCAATCCCTCTTCAAGGGTGGGAGAGCTTTTAGTTACCCAAGACCCAGATCAGGAAGCCCTCAGTTTTCATCGCAGGAGGAAAGAAGAAAGTGGTAGCCCCTCCAAGCACAGTGCACCAGCACAGTTCCTGGTGTTCTGGTGTGTGATAATGGAAGTGGGAGGCGAGAGCCTCCAGTCCCAACATAGCAGGTCTCTAACAATGTTGAAATTGGGAGCCAAGCTACGGACACTGCCAGAGGAGCCTCCACATCATCTCATTTATAATCTGGGGAACAACAAAACAGACATGGGTGGTACGGAATCTCTCCCCACAATCTGGCATCAAGTCGCCAACTTTAAAGAAAAGAAATGCCTAATGAATGACATAACCAATTAGAACATTGTCTAAACTGAGCCCAAGCTCAGAAACAGAGGTTGTCGGTTCCTATTAAGCAGAATGATCCAGACAAGGGACAGAACAAGCACATGTGGACCCCGGAATGCCTGAACTTGGCGTGTCCCAGAAAGCAGCTCGGTATACCCAGCAGAGGCCCTGCTCAGCCTTCCCCTCACCTCCAAGGACACCTTTTTAAACAATGCTTCCTGGCCTTCCTGGTAGGATAATCTGGGTAGCCTTCTCTGCTCATTGCCAGGTAGCATTTAACAACAAAATCTTGTAAGAGCCAGTCACTAAGGGAGGTGTGGGAAAAAACTGAGATTTACGGTAACTTGTCACCTTAAAGCTTTTGCTCAGTTGTTTTTTGTAAATTTGTATGGCTTATTCTGTAAGGAAGTTAAAGCCACCACTGAAAGTGTTTTCTAGCCCCAAATTACTGTAAGTTTGAAGAGTAGGTAGGGAAGAAGAGATAAGAGTGGTGGTAGCCATATATTAATTGAGCCCCTATCATATGTCAGGATCCTTCTGTTACTTCTGTTAATCTTCCCACAGCCCTATGAGCTGTATTATTATTATTATTATTATTCCATTTCATAGACAGGGAAACTGAAAATCAGAGAGGCAAAGAAGCTGTTCAAGGTCACCAAAATAGTATGTGGAGAATACATTCACTAGCTCCAAAGTGCGGTGCTGTTGATAAGCGAAGGTAATTATTATTTTTGCATAAAATTTAATGGGAGGGGGAAAAAACAGGTAGAAACTACAAATAAGCAAAATTTTAAAAAGCAAAAAAATAGGAAAATTACATTTAGTCCCACCACCCAGAAATAATCTCTGTTACTATTCTGTGTAAAGACTGCAACTGCAGAAGTTTTAACTGCCTTTTTTAGAGTTCCTACACTGATGCTGCAAACTGTTTTTCAAGAGATCACATCTTACTGCTATATTTAGAATCATCAAGAAGTAACACAGAAGATGTTTTCAAATTGTTTAAAAAGTGAATTGAAAAAGTTATCAAATCTTACCATGTGCTCGAATGCTGCTTGGCATCTGAAGAATTAGAAGGCATCTGGGTTTTAGTACCTGTCCTCCAGGCGCTCCCCTGAAATGTCAGCCATTGATAAGCGGAGCTCTGAGATATGCCTCTGCAGTAGCAGCCAGAGGAACCCACCGTAACTGTCATCAACTTTCTATGTGACTCTGGCTAAAACGCAATGCCCCCAGCTTCAGGTCATTCATCTCCCAATTGGGGTATCAGTGTTGGCCTGCTTAACAATCAGGTTTGTTCTCAGGAGCTACTGAGATAAATATTTGTCAAAGCTCTTTTTAATAAACGAATCGCTATGCAAATAAAACATAATTGTCAAGCTCACTAAAACAAGGACTTGGCTTCTCAGATTAAGAATTGTTATGGGGTTAAAAGCATAATGATACTACCTCTTTATTCCCCTAAATCATAAATCAGTGTCAAAACAATAAGCAAAAATGCTACCATAAGACGATCGTATCCATTCATTGGTGTAGAACATAAATCATAGCAGTGATGATAATAGTGATGGCTAATACTTATCCCCTTGGCACCATAGTTTCAAACACCCTGTAAATGCATTGCATGCCTTTCTCATGTAATCCTCAGAATCACCCTATGAAGAGATATGTTATTATCTCAATTTCAGAGATAAAAGAAACTCCATTAAAATATACAAAGTATTTTTACATACAAACAGATCACCTCATTTTGTCCTCATATCCCCATTTTTATTTCTGTTTGATTGGATGGTGAAATGATGATGCAGAAAGACAACTTCCCTAAGGTCACATAATGTGTTGAAGTCAGGTCAGGGTTTAGAAATGGCTCTACCTAAATATTTTCAACTAAACTACAACTGTCTCAGCATTCAGTCACATAATCTTAGAAAACTTACCCATCCTGTTAACTTTTTTGTGGGGGAGGGAAGGGCATGGAGTTTCGCTCTTTTTGCCCAGGCAAGAGTGCAATGGTACGATCTCATCTCACTGCAACCTCCACCTCCTGGGTTCAAGCGATTCTCCTGCCTCAGCCTCCTGAGTAGCTGGGATTACAGGCATGTGCTACCACACCCAGCTAATTTTGTATTTTTAGTAGAGACAGGGTTTCTCCATGTTGGTCAGGCTGGTCTCAAACTCCCGACCTCAGGTGATCTGCCCTTCTCAGCCTCCCAAAGTGCTGGAATTACAGGCATGAGCAACCCTGCCTGCCCCTGTTAACTTTTCAAATAACTCCCCAACATCAGCACCTGTACTCACTATTTTGAGAGGTTCTGAGCCTACATCATTCAAAAGACATCTACAACGTTTTTTCAAAATGGCCTCCTCCCAAATTTCTTCTATACCTGCGCTAGTCCATAGTAAAACATGGCCAGCATTCTCTGCCCTGGAAACATTCAGAGAGTTTTTCCTTCATAAAATGTTATTTCTTTTTTTGTTTTTCAAAGAAAACCAGTAGCCCCTTAATAAAACTTGCCACTGAATTGCTAATTTCGTAGATGGAAAATGTATGTTTGTTATATTTATTCCTAAAAGGGGTTAAGACAAAGCTTTCTATGTTAATGTGCTCACTGAAAGATACTTTCAAGTCATCTTCCATACCTCTCTGTACTTTACCATACTCAGTTCATCACCCAAGCATGGGCTTTAAGACATGGATGAATGTAGACATGAGTGTGTGTGAGTGTGGGGAGGAGGTGTTGAATGGTTCAGAACAGGTAAAAGGAAAGAACCATGTAAGTCAATTAACTGGCAGAGGAAGAACAGAACATACATGGAAAAGATCAACGTGTCTCATTTGACAAGGTTATGATTTATGTAAGTAAAATATAGAAATAGATAGACTAGAAAAGTAGATCGGGACCATAATGCAAAGTCTTATACATCAGGCTATGAAATTGCACATTGCAGCTTCTCATATTTTGCTAATCAAACACACCCACTGCCATAGAGCCATGACCACCTGCCATAAACACATTTATTTGCAATGATTTTATCATTAAAACCATATAATTATGTTTCCTATTGCATTTCATTTACATTGGTTGATTTTAACATAAAAACAATATTCTAAAATGTACACCATTTAATTGACTAAATTTAGGCTTCAGGTAGATATGGCATGTTTATCCTGTAGCTTCTTATAGCAGCTACCACAATTCTCTGTTACCTGAGATTTTCTGTACTTCCATTTATAAAGCATAAGTACATAATAGGGTATCATGGGCAAAAATATGAGCAAAGACATACATTGATCAGCATGCTGCCTTATTAAGATAATCTGAGAGATTTAAGTTGAATAGATTGAAAGACTGCTGAAGACTGAAAGTAGGGTAATACAATAATCTCATAGTACTTAACGTAGTGCTCCTGTATTAGGCACGGTAGAGAACTAGTCTCAGTTAATTTTCACAAAAGTTAAAAACTATCATCATCCTCATTTTACAGATGAAGATACCAAAGGAAAGATAATTTAAATGATATTTCAAGGACTAGGTAGTTGACAAATGATTCAACCTGAATTTAAGCTGGGGCAGCAGGTCTCCAGAATCTCAGCTCTTAACCACTACGTAGAATCACAGTCAGGAAAACATCAAAGCCATTGAAGTAAGAGGTAAAAGAAAAAAGAAAAAGACCCAAAATAAGATCATGATAGTAGGAACAGAAGGAGTTAGGTTTGAGAAATGTGGCAAAGATTGACTTGATTGAATCTGACAACCTGATTAGATTTTGGGGGTGTGGGAAGAAGTCAAAAATGACTGAATTTTTAAGCCTGCATAATTGGGACAAAAATGAGGCCATCCTCATGAATAAAGACCTACAGAAGAGAAGCAGGTTTGCGGAGAAAGCAAGATATAGGGGAAGATGATGAGTCTGAGATGCCCGTGGGGTATACAGGTGGAGACAGCCGTGGGGAAGAACTGCAGGTGTGGTGTGTTTCCCTTCACTCAGCCCCCAGACTTGCTAAATGTCCAATCAGCTTTTTTCAGCCCAGGTTTTTTAGTCTTTTGACTTACTCCCTAATACATAGTACATTGGTGAGTGACACATGATAAAATTTTCCATAAATGCTTTTTTTGCGGGGGAAAGGCTCACATACAGATACAGGCACCCCAAAACTCCGTTACCTCATAACAAGCTGGAATCTTGCAAAACCATCTCAAGCTGATTATTTTCAAAACTCACATTATTAGGCACGAATCAGTGGCTTGTGGATAGATGCAGTAACAGCTGAGTAATTTCTTTCTTCCTTGCAGCAAGCTGCCCTTATAAAGGTTAATTGGCTTCTGCATGATAATGAAGTCTATTTAAAGTTTTGAAACTTCAAGTTAGCTCAAAATGATACTGTTTGCCCAGAGTTAGGCTTAGAGGACCTTTGACCCAGCTGAGGTGGGAAGAGAAAAGAAAGGCAAAAAGGGGACATTGGACAGGCGTCAAAGTTTGGCTGGAGCTAAGAGACAGAATACAAAAACCCCTAGGTCCTTTACAAAGCTGAATATATTTCAGTTACTGATTTTTGATTAGGAAATTGATTGGGTTTGCCCCTTCTAAGAAATAAGCAAATCATCCCAAAATTAGATGGCGAATAGTGTTAACATATAGCTTTTCTTAGTCATCCCATGTGCTAGAATATTCATTCATTTTCTCCTGCAATGTACATTGACCTTGGAAGACTTGTTTTTACTTCTCACCACAATCTCACTACAGATCGCAAAAAAAAGTCCTAAACAGTACATATAGACTTTGCTATATTAGTTTATCACAAATAGCAGCATCTTGTTTTTACATACAATATGTTACTCATTTTTTAAAAAGTGAAGTAACTACATTATTGATCTGAATCTAAATATTTTGAAAATTAGTTTTATTATTTGGCTAAATTTGGGTTGTGCACACACGGACAGCCGTAGACACATAGCCATACACACAAATATATTTATTCTCCTCACTTTTTCCTGTCTCTTTTCTCTCTGACTCAGATAATACATTTTCTGTTAAAAATTAAAATGCGAATTTTCACAATTTTAAAGTTGGGTGATAAAACCATTTCATCATTATGAACTCAATTCTCAATCTTTTCCCAAATTCCCACCTAAAACATTCTTTAAAAATCACACCTTAAAATTGGGAAAATAGGCTAGGGGTTTGTTAAATATGGACTTTTTATCGAAAATGCTGGTATTTAAGCATCATGTCAAAAACCCGGTGATTCTTCTAGGGAATATTAACTCAGCATCTTCAAAGAAACAGGTACTGTGTGTTCAGCCTTTTCTTCTTTTCCCATCCACATATAGAAATCCATAAAGCCAAATACCTGATTCTTATGCCTAGAGATGACCGTGTGACATTGCTTGGACAATGAGATGAGTAGAATTCCCTAAGGAAGACCTTTTCTCCAACTGAAAAAGGCAAAGCCTCACTGGGAGAAAGCTCTTTGCCTCCTCTCTTTTCCCTTTCTTCCTGTCTGAAATGCGAAGTGAGGCTACACATTGCAGTGCTATCTTGCAACCATAAGGCGACAAGCATGAATGTCACGGTCTTCAGGCAAAAGACAGCAAAATGGAAAGACAAAGGAGGGTGAGGCCCTGCTGACCTCGTGAGCCATCAGTCCTGACCTTCATCATCAACAAGTGTTTAAGCCACTGTTAATCTCAACAGCTGTATATAATCCTTACAGTTACATCACTCAAGCTGACCCAAGTAAAAAAGAGGAGTTTATTAGAAGGATACAGGTGTGTCTCCCAACACCTGATAGAGAAATGTAGCCTGGCCTCATAACAGATGAAGAAAGGAAAGTAGAAAGCTGCCCAGGAAACCTACTGTCATTTCATCTCTCTCCGTCTCAGGCCATATGATTTTCTATGTCTGAACTTCTCTCTGTGCAACTAACTGCACCTTATTCTCCCTTTGACAAGACATGAGAAGCATTCCTCTGTTTCCACATGCATATGGCTGGCCTATAAATCTGAGGTTATATCTTTTCCCATCCTTCTCCCAGTCCCAATTCTCAAATCCTGACTCGTATCGCCCAGTCCCCATTCCAAATACTTAGGCAGGAGAATCTGACTGATGCTGCTTGAGAGAGATATCTGCCCCTATGTCCTGGAAGTGGGAGGTAATGTGAAATAAACATGCATTCATTTAATTGCATTCAACAACTATATATTGAGCTCCTACTCTGGGTTGGCATTGTTCTAGACACAGAGGAGGCGTCAGTGAACGAAACCAAACCTCGGTTCTCATGGAATGGAGACAGGAAGGAAATGAACAAATATATAGTATGTGGTAGAAGGATATGATATAAAGAAAAATAAAACAGAGTAGAGCAACAAGACCAATGCAATGGAAAAGTTACTGTTTTTATAGGGTGGTCAGTGTTTGGTAAGGTGGCATTCAATCTGAGATCTAAAGCAAAGGAGGGAGTGATCCTGTGATATCTGGGGAATAGCATTCTAAGCAGAAAGAACAGAACATGTAAAGGCTGAAACCAGAAGCATTTGTTTGGCATTTTAAAAGAAGCACAAAGGAAGCCAGCATGTCTGTAGCAGAGTGAACTTGAGGGCCAGTTGTACAGATTAAGTCAAGAGAAGGGTCAGAGGAAGACTTCTGAAGCTCTCTCTCTCTCTCTCTCTCTCTCTATATATATATATATGTAAATATATATATATATTTTTTTTTTTTTTTGAGACGGGGTTTCACTCTTGTTACACAGGCTGGAGTGCAATGGCGTGATCTCGGCTCACCGCAACCTCCACCTCCTGAGTTCAGGCAGTTCTCCTGCCTCAGCCTCCTGAATAGCTGGGATTACAGGCACGCACCACCATGCCCAGCTAATTTTTTGTATCTTTAGTAGAGACGGGATTTCACCATTTTGACCAGGATGGTCTCAATCTCCTGACCTCGTGATCCACCCGCCTTGGCCTCCCAAAGTGCTGGGATTACAGGCTTGAGCCACTGCACCCCGCCCTGAAGCTCTATATTTGAGAGCAGGGAACTCACTCAGGCAAGACTAACATGAGCTGGACAACATCCCCCAAAAATGTCTACTACAAACTGATATAAATGAATATTGTACTCAGAAAAAAATAAATTGGCATGTGTGGAAAGTCAGAGAAATCTCTATGGAGACAGTACTAGGCAGGATTGTCTAAGGGGAAGATCACAGGCTTTGGAGTCAGAAAGACTTGGGTTTGAACACTAGCTGGACAAGTCAGGTGGTAGGACCTTGACCAAGTGAATTCGCCTTTTTGATTCTCAGATAAAGCAGAGTGAGTACTCAAAGAATTACTCTGAGAAAAGGATAAATGAGGTGCAATGTCTATGATATTAATGAGAAAAAGGCTGTATGAAGAAAGTGTTCTGTGATCAAAAATGTGGGGAAACACTTTGTTCTTTCAGATATTCACAATGCACATTAGTCTAATAATCTGGAAGGGCATCAGTAAGAATCTACTTAACTTGATGCAGTCTCATATTCCTTCCTTTCCTTGCAGCACTGAACACCTGTTTTAATGTGTGTGATTCTATGGAACAAGTCAGAAAAGATGTCCTCAAAGGCCCTTCCATCTCTAAAACACACAGAATGGGTGCAGTGTTGTCCCCGAGGGGAGCTCCGTAGCAGCCTACTCCTGCCTTCCCTCTCCTAGGCCTGGCAGGAAAGATTCCCAAGTGAAAGACCATCAAGCACTTTCCCAAACTTCTTGCAACACCCTTGTTTTCCAACAATGTGTTAACTAGTACTGTAGAAGAATAATGAAGTTCATTTTTAAGGAAAAATGAGAAATTCAGAAGGGAAAACAAAAACGTGGGGTGTGGTATAAGCAGAAAATGCACTTCCCAACATTCACGGAGAAACATTGGTGAAAACCTGGGAAACGTCAGTGAGACTAGGACACTTGTCCTTATGATGTCGGTGCATTCATTTCTGTTAAATGTCGTTGCCCTGTTTCTGCTTTTCATACAGTCTGTTCATAGGCCAAGGGGAAAGTCTCCAGTCATCTTATCTGTTCCATAACATTAAAATGGCAGAGTAAATTTAAAGTGCTAATGCCTGTTTCTAGATCTTGGATTATTCAACACAAGATTCAGGTTTGGATTCTAGCTCTTCTAGTTACTAGCTCTGTGATCTAGACAGGAAACTAACTGAATCTCCCTATGCCTCATGTTTTTCTGTTTTTAAAAGAAGAAAATAATTTTTCCCTTAAGGGTTATCATAAAGATTAAATACAATGATAGGGTAATAATCCCTTGCCTAATGTAGCTTCAACAAATGTTTATGAAATCAACAACTGACCAGTCACTGCTGACCACTTCCCAGCAGAAAACCTTATCTCTGGGCTTTCATGAGCCATCCAATACTATTTTAAAGGGAACATCTGTAAATGTTAATTTCATAGTAAATAAACCCTAAATGTATTTGGTTACTCTCTAGGAAAACACATTTATTAAAATGAAAACACTCTTGATATTACAGGATCAAAAATTTCCAACAAATAATATTAGAGAAAATCTTATTTAGCTCTTAATTTCTATTACTGATATAAAAGAAATGACACATTGCCTTTTTGAAAGAAAGACTTGAATAAAAAATGAGCGTCACATAGGAAGCATTTCCAATCTTCAACTCTGGTGGAAGCTGAATGTCATCTCAATGGACCTGAAAACCATTACGAGTCCATCAAATCTGGGATGTCCCATTGCTTTAAAAAGCTGGCACAAACATGAAACACAATTAATTGAGGTTTTATGTAAACATGAAAGTGTGTGGTCAAGGAACTCCAGAGCCTTTAATAATTAATACATAAACTCTCTGGTAATTTAAATGATGGGCTACGTAACTCAGACTCAATACATTATTTCACCTGGAGAGTGGGTTGATTTAAAGTCTCCTTTTTAGATATGCATGGTTTACTCGGTAATGATAATAAGAAAAGAACCACAAAATTCCACTTACACAGCATCACTCTGTCTAAACCAGCCCCAGCATGCAAGGTTGCAGAGTACTTAAACCCACACACTAAGAGTTTAACTTGAGCTTGGCTGGAGACTTGGATGAGACTTTCACTATTCAGACACAGAAAATATTAATTATCATCAAATCTGTCATTATCTTCCCATCCCCCCTTCCACATCCTCATGTCACCTATCTGATCCTTTCTCTCTCCAGCCGGCAAAGTGAAAAGCAGCGATTTGCTTAGTGGATTGTGGTTTTATGTGAAAAGAAAAGGGGCAGCTGTGTATGCCTGTTCAGAGTAATCAAAACAGAGAGGTGGAAAAGGTATTTCTTGAAATGCCCCAAGGCGATTGTGTAGAAAATCCAGAAAATATCATTTCATTAAAGCAGCTATGAAAGAAAGGCAGAGAGGACTAGAGGAAAGCGAGAGAGAAAGGCACCGAGAGAGAGAAAAGGGGGAAAGACAAAGAGAGAATTAAGTAAGAGAGGAGAGAGATGGAAGAAGAAATGGGACAGAAAGTGAGGTACAAAATACACGTTTAATACCCTCTCTCCCACTCTCTCTGTCTTTGGAACTGCATGTTCAGGCAAATACAGGTGTTAGAAGAGTGTGTAGAAGCAGCAACCAGAGCTGGCCTGGCTCACTGAAAGAACAGACAAATGCCTACAAGATTATGACTTAAGGAGCACCTGGATGACCCATTGCCCAAAATAACACCATGTTATCCATTGATGCTTAAGATTCCACTATCTATGCTGCTGTCTTTTTGGTGTTTTGTTTTGGTTTTGGAAAAAAACATTATGCCTACTGACATTGCTCTGGGTTAGGAAACTCTTTTGGTCTATTTCCAACTACTTAAAACCCTTGGCCAATGCGAGCAGATTGCCTGAGCTTACAAGTTCGAGACCACCCTGGACAACATGCTGAAACCTTGTCTCTACTAAAGTACAAAAAGTTAGCCAGGTGTGGTGGTGGATGCCTATAGTCCCAGCTACTCAGGAGGCTGAGGCAGGAGAATTGCTTGAACCTAGGAGGCAGTGAGCTGAGATCGCGCCACTACACTCCAGCCTGGACAACAGAGCGGGATTCTGTTTCCAAATAAAAATAAAGTAAAATCCTCTTGTGAGTGTCTTTCAAGGTCTTTTCTGGAAGCTGGTTTAGACCTTGGAGTAAAAGAAGAAAATAAGAAGTCAGTAGGTGTCTTGAACTGGAAATCGTGTCAAACCAGAAAGGTAAAATCATTGAGGAAAAATTTAATTACTCAACTAGTGCTTAATCTTTATGAAAACAAGCTTACAATTGACATTTAGCTTGTATTTATAAATTAAGAAAGATGAAAATACACTTCTTACTGTATGATTTTATATTTATCAAATTATATATCACATAATTAGGATAAAAATGTCTCCATATCTTTTATACACACTCACATGTGCAAACACACACACATTACACAGTTCAGTAAGAGGTTGGCTCAGGATATAAATGTCATTTTAAAAAAGTGTTTTCATCTTTCTGTTTTGCTGCCCTCTACATTTTACAGGGTAGCAACATGGCTAAAGGTGTACCAGGTTTCACATGCAGATGAAACAACATAGACCTTCTTCCCACTCTTTTAATCAATAAAGAACATGTTTTCCTTAAGTTTACCAGGAGACTTTCACTTTTTGAGAAGTGATATTGCTTAGTGGTTGGGAACACATAGTCTGGGACCAGACTCCTGGGTTTGAACCTTGCTTTACAATTTAATACCTGTGCTTCCTTGAAGCAGTTTCTTAACCTCTCTATTCATTAGTTTTCTCATTTGTAAAAGGAATAATAGTATCGACCTTATAGTGCATTCTGAGTTAATGTATGTAAAGACATTTTAACAGCATTTGGATCACAGCAAGTCCTATAACATGTCAGTTATTGGGCCTGAATTGAGTCATACATGCATGGCTAAGACACCAACTGACACGTAGGAGAGCTTGCCATCATTCATCTCCTGGGGCTGCAGACCACCTTTCCTGAGTCATATGGGTCTCCCAAAGGACAGTAGATAAACGTAGATAAAACTGGTTCTGCTTAGGAAGGGACAAGGGTGTAAGTGGTTGTTGCATAGGCAATCAAAACTGTCTGCAACATGCATTATATCCCTTAATCTTTATTACAACCCTATGATGCAGATAGTATCATCCACATATTACAAAGCAAATCTAAGACTCAGAGAGGTTAATTAATTTGCCTCAGGTTATAGAAATAGCAATGGTAGGGTTACAGCTTTAACCCAGGCTATCTGTCTTCAAGTCCTGTGGTTTTTCTGTTACGGCAATCAGCTTCCCTTTAACGGAAGACCCAAGCTTCTCACTGGTCTCCCTGTGCAGAGGTTTCCTTTGGCCCTGTTTAGGTGCATGTAGAGGGGCTTTACATATGGGTCTTCATGCTGAAGCTTAGAGGACTGGAAAGAGAGACAATAAAGTAGGAAAGAGGGGCATAAAAAGTTATAAGTTTTTTAATTCCCATTATTAATACACATGTTATATGAACTGAGTCTCCTCGCATTCATGACACTCATACTTACAAAAAGCATTTTATCATGTATGGAAAGAACTCAATGCTCAGTAAGTCCAAGTTCATCATCTAAAACGTTTTCCGTTCTTAGATTCTAGCATGGTGCTAGTCCTGCTGTTTACAATAGAGCTAAACAGAAGGGCTGATATGAAGTATATGTTGCCAGAAAAGTCCCTGAGCTACAAAAGAGATAGTCTAATATCATGAATCCCTCTCATTTTCCACAGTAGGAATTCTCTCCGATTATACCACAAAGGGAAGTGGCTACCAATCCAGCTCAGAGGATTTTCCAGATAAAGACCTGTGATCTACCAAATATTCTAACTTTTTCTCCAATTCTTTTGCCTATTTGAAGGACTACGTTCGGTTTTCTTGTTCATTCATACCCCCCATAACTTTTCATAAACATCTTATTAGAGAAGGAATTACCTCTCTGTACTGCTTCAGCCAAAGTCACAATCTATAGGTTGATAATGAGCGTCTAGAAAGAAGCCAGATTAGTAGTCAGGGTATTCTACCTCTTTGCGATAACTTAGTTTATGCTGTTTTTCCTTCAAACTGAGTAATCTCCTTTGTTTCTGTTCTTAATTCAGTGGGGTTTGTTATGCTACCTTTCACTGAGGTTCAGGCGTTGAACCAAATACCTTATACATCATCTAATTTTATCCTCACAGCAACCCTTGAGACAGGTGAAATTATGTCCATTTGCAGATAAGAAAAATAAGGTTTAGAGAGATTGAATAATTTACACAATTAGTTTCTCCAAATAGAGAATTACAGAGCTACAATCTGAATGAAGGTCCACCTAACTCCAAAGACAATAATCCTAACCACTAGGCACACCTGCCTCTTTCTGCCCCCTAATTACGCCATAACATATATTAGAGAACATTCTTGAGTTTCTGGAATTTGCAGATTTACCAGTTGTGATCTCTGCCTTCAACTGGATCACGCATAGAAAGTTGAAGAGGATAGAATGGGGCCTTACTATAAGCCACCAAAAAGTGTTCTCCACTATCCTAACTCTCCACTTTCTGGGGCAAAGGTTGGCAAACTAGGGTCTGCTGGCCAAATCGAGCACACTGCTTGTTACCGTAAATAAAGCTTTATTGGAACACAGGTGCATTCATTCACTTATATATTGCCTGTGGTTGCCTTCACTCTACAACATCAGAATTAATAGTTGAAACAGATACCATATGGTTCATAAAAATTAATATATTGACTATCTAGTCCTTTAGAGAAAGTTTGCCCACCTCCGCCTCTAGAACATCTCTGATGTCAAATGCATTCTAACAGGTTTGATTTGTGGAGTTTTGCTATTTTATGCAATACATACACTTCTTAATAATATGAGCATAAGTACTTGGGACTAGAAATCACACATTATATATGGGTATCTATGAGTTCTAGTCCTTCTATGAGTTCTAGTCCTTCTGCCTCATTTTCATAAGGGGATGATAGAAGAGAAAAAAAAAGAGCACAGATTTGAAAGCTAGGCAGATCTGGGGTCAAATTCCAGGACACGGCTATCAAGTGGTGATGATGACACCTAGATTACAGTGCTTTGAATGTGAGACCCAAACTTTATAGAGCTCTGGCACAATCCCGGGCACATAGAAACATGGGGATATTTTCAGATGGGAAAAACTGAGGCTAGGTTAGATCTTGACACTTGCCAGAACAAGAATTTAGGTTTCCTAAGTCCTAGGTACAATTTTCCCTTCATGATGCCACATCTAACCCTTATTTAATAAGCACAGGGACTGTAGAGATGGATAGAAATCGACATTGTTCATAGCATCATTTAGCTCATTACTGACAAGGGACATTATGGATCTGGGTATACAATCTGCTCACAGTAGGTAAAGCAATCTGCTTTCCAGCACCAGCCCCCAGCACCTAGAACTGGGCTAGAAGACACAGGCCTGTGAGAATCCAGAATCCTGACCTGTAGACCCCAGCTGCTTTCTCTCCACCCAGGGCACTTGAGCAGACACTGCCCAAATGCTCACCTTGAGAAGATTCACCTCATTGACCCAGCAATAGGTTACCCAGACCCTTCACTGCTCCGGAGGCTTGGAATCAAAGCATCATTTTAACTCCATGAAGGCAGAATATTGTGGAAAGAAAAGCCACCAAGCCTAATTAAGCAACCAAGGGTAAGTGGAAGGATCATGGTGGCAGAGGTTTTGAACTATTGAATGAGTGGACATCCTCTGTGAAGAGGGTTGATCAGCCTACAGACCCAAAGCCTGAGAAAGGAAATGATGTAATGGTCACGAATCTGAAACGTGCTTGTGGATACAAAGAAACAGGCTTCAATGTGGCTTCAGAGGCAAAAGAAGCACTGAGGGATCAGATTTGTAAAAACAGAAGTTTGTAACAGCTATATCTTATTAAAAAATGGAATAGGCTGGCTGAGGGGGTAGTGAGTTCCGCATTTCCGAGCATGTTGAAGCAGACACAGTTTCCATCTTGTCAGCTAACGTAATAGAGATTCTAACAATGTGTGACTGGACTCGTAGAGCTGAAAAATGCATTTGAATTCATGGATTGATGTTTCTCATGCTCCTTAATATATTGGTTTTCTCTTTTGGATTGAAGTTGCCTATACATAATTCCAACAATTATCTAATTAATTAATTGGCTTTCAGCACTTCAAGACGTTAAACTTTGATTTAGTCTTCTCTATTCTGTTTACAGACCAAACGTGTTCACTGCAAACCCCTAACGAGTGACACATTTTGATTCAGGGAGGCTTGAATCACAAATGAAAAAACACATTTAAAAAAAAAAATGAAGCTTTTTTTCTAATAGAATACAGCTGCATTTATTCTGATTCTTAATCCTATTGACTGCAGTTTTTCCACCAAACTATCAGACCACCCAAACCAATTCCTCTCTATATTTTGAATTTACCGTTTTTTGAAATATGTATGTGGTTTTGAAATTCCCCTGGGATCGTGTGGTATGAGGTGTTGCGTGCTTGTGTGTATGTTTAAGGTGTCTCCTTTATAGCTTGATAATTATGTTTGGAGTAAGTACAGCATATGGACTTATCCTCATCTCACACTCAATGCTTTAAAAGCCCTTGGAGGGCTGGGAACTGTGGGGAAAGCTGTCTTGGTTGGGCAGAAAGCCACATGGCTACACATTTCACACGAACCTCCTGTTCCCTGTTACTTCCTCTCTATCTTTCTGCTGCCAGACCACCACAGTTCAGCTAATTCCTCCTCGAGCAGCGTCTCACCCAGTGCTGCAATTATAGTGGAGACAGAAATGGAGTTAGAAATGAAGTAACAAGGAGGCAGAGAGGAGGCTACTATGATTCATCCCTAAAGCATGCCGAGTCATTAAAAATACGTACGTTGTCCAGTAATCACTCACTTTACCCACTAACTAAAAAAAAAAGAGAGAGAGAGGAAGAAAAAAGGAAAATTAGGTGTTCTGAAAAACCCTGCCTCTCTTGGTCTCTTCCCAAGGAAGCAGCTTGCTCAAGAGGACATGTATATGTTCCAAGCAGAATGCCAAACCTGTCATCATAAATAATCCCAAGGTATTATTTAGAACAGCCATGAGCCAAGCCAAGGAAGAGACTAGGAATTGTTAGCAATGTCTTGTTTTTACGCTTTATGATGAATACACATAACCGATTCAGCTTTTCCTAAAATGAAATCCCTTAGACACCAGTACTTTCAAGTATGCTTGAGGCCATATTTGGGCACTTGTCTTATGACTTGGAATTTTCCAGGAGAAAAAGGAGGAAAACCATGACATCAGAGCCCAAGAATTTTTGGTCACAACTCAATGTTATGGGAATTTGCTTATTCTGCTTTCTAGTAGTCACTCAACATGAAACTTCACATAACTCCTTTGAAACCAACTTCTGACTGCTACATTCCTACCAATGATATCCTTCTTGCCCCTTCAAAATTCCAAACTTATCCATTTTAACTTTTTAAAAATGCTCTTCCACTTCTGTAATCCCAACTACAACCCCTACTTCCAGCACCAGATCAACATCTGCTGTTGGGCCACATCCATAGGGGACCACCACCTCTTTATCCTCACAGCCATTTCCATCATTCAGCCTTTCATTTTCTCTTACCAATTTATCATGGCAGCCTCCTCACTGGCCTCCCCTCACACCCTCCTTACCTTATCTATCCCTCTCAATGTTCCTTGTGTTACCATCACATATACTATTTCAAAGGTCTTATGTGAGTAGCACTTCTTATTTTTCCCATCTAGAAAGCCCTTAACAACCCAATGCTTAATGCTCACTTCCTTTAAGAAGCTTTCCATGATCCCCCAGGTGTCTGAACAAGATGTCCCTACAATAGTTATGAAAATAATTGTATTTGCCTCTCTTGTCTACTGAAGACTTTGAGGTATGAGATTGTCTGTTTTCTTTGAATCCTCAACAGTTTACGTAGTGATGGACCTATAAAGAGCATGGCAGTGAGTGTGTGTGTGTGTGTGTGTGTGTGTGTGTGAGAGAGAGAGAGAGAGAGAGAGAGAGAGACAAATAACAATTGGATGCACTTCCTCATTTAAAATGGATGCACTTCCCTATTTAAAGTACAACAGTAGCTTTATTGCCACCAAGAAAATACAAACTTCTGGCATTCAAGTCTCTCTCATTCACCCCCATCCCTATCTAGCCTCATCACAGCCGCTATACATTCATTATACTCAGGCTAAACCACATCTGCTAACTGTTCTCTGAGTTTCTCTTCCCTGACCATGTGACTTTATTCCTGCTACACCTTCTTCCTAGAATAGCCTTTTTCCTCTAACCGCTTCTTCATATCCCAACTTTCCACCTGGTGCTACCTTCCAAAGATCTTGTTTATACTATTTCCTTTATGTTGCCCAGACACAGTCACGACTGTATGAATTTCCTTTATTTTCAACTCTTCTCCTCAGGCATATCCTTATTGCACCTTATCATATAGCTGTCTATATACTTGACTTATTCTTGCTATTAGAGCATGTGGGACTTATAGCAGGAACTGTGTTGCTTGGCTCTATATGACTTAACCATCTAAAATAGTGATGTACACATATTCATGCTCGAAGCATGCTTATTCTATTAAGATTGTTTGGATCTGTATTGAAATAACATTTTACGTATGCTGTTTGTTGTTTAAGTCAAGTTGTCAAGTAGAAGACTGATTTGAAGTTCAGTTGAAAAGAAAAAGGCCTTAGACCTCACTATGGGTGATTCTGTTCCTTTCTACTTAGAGCAATCAGAAGGCATAAATACATGCAGTGCCTTAATGTCAATAAATATTTGATAAATGAATGGTTTTGTGGTTAGTCAATAATGACTTCACACACACACAAACACACACACACTCTCTCACACACTCATTATATTCTCAAGAAATGTCCTTGGGAAAACTTAGCGATTCTCATTTATTTATTTTTAGAAAAAAAAAAAGCACAGGTCAGAATTAAATTTAAGGTAGGAATTAACTGTTCACATGCTTTTAAATGTTATCAGAATTAGTCAACTCTCTTCAAATGTTTGGTGAAGAAATATCTGTTGGTGAGATAATACCTGTTTCCAAGTTGTGAAGCAATAAATTGGTGAGAAATACTTGTTGCCAACCTGTGAGGCAAGCCTCACATTTTTTAATCTAGGGAAAGGACAGAAGGTAGCAAATCCTGGAGATCCTTTTGCAAAAATTCGAATCAGTGGTCAAAGTTGACAGAAAGTACATTAGAAACTCTGTGCTATGACACCAGAGTCATAGAAAAGCCTCAGTGCTACTACTTGGACTCCGTCCTCAATTACTACTCACCCTACTGCATACAAGAGTCATTCAAATCCGAAAAATCAGAGAAGTCACGTCCCTTTTAGTCTAAGTTCTTAAGTTCTGTACAGTATAAAAACTCCCAAGAAAGAGTGGCTTTGACTGTAAAATTTTATTCAAGCAGGCTGAACAAATGGCAATTACATTTTTCCCAATCCAGGAAAAATAATATTTTATGTAACTGGACTCAGACACTGGATGGTACATCCCATCTTTAAGCGATTTCCCTCCAATAACAGTTAGATATCCCACTCAGCCAAAATTTTCGTTTTATCTCCAAGAAAATTATCAGAGCTTGGCTGAAGTAGGTGGAGGTAATGCCTACCCCAATTCTAACAGGCTCATCAGACTCCAAGGTCAGAGTCATTAGCCTTTTCTAAACACCCCTCCCTGGATCAGTGAAAAACAAAAACAAACAAACAAACAAAACTGGAGTATGAGAAGTTAAAAAAACAAAGCATTTGAAGTGTGAAGTCACTTGGGGTACAAAATAGCCTGTCACCAGGCCACTTCAGCATATGTTTTTCACTGGCTTCCAGACAAATACAACATTATTTCCACATAGGAGTGGTCAGACATTGCCTTAGTCATCTTTGTTGTGCTGGTCAATGGAAAGATACCTGGAGGTTACTTCCAACGTGCCTGTGTACGTTCAAAATGTCTGTGGGTTTCTGTAAGTGTGCTTTTCATTCAATGATTGTTGAGGACATTTCAGGCACAAGCTAAGGGACAGACTAGTATAATCCCATGGCTTGGAAGAAGGGGCAGAGTGAGACATGATAAAGCCCAGACACAGGGAGAATAAAGTACTGATTTTCTACTCCAGGCCAACCAGGGATGAGTAGAAATAAAGGAGGGCCAGACCTATCAAATGAGTGCAATCATTGCTTTTTTGGAAATTCTGAAGACTAAATAACATGAAAGGATGCTATTTGCATCCTCTACTATGGGTAATAAATTGAACTTGTCCAATGTTACATATGGACAATATCAGCAAAACTGGGATTAGAACTCAAGTTTCCAGCTGGAAACAGTGGCTCACACCTGTAATCCCAGCACTTTGGGAGGTGAGGCAGGTAGATCACAAGGTCAAGAGATTAAGACCATCCTGGCCAACATGGTGAAACCCCATCTCTACTAAAAATACAAAAATTAGCTGGGCGTGGTGGCAGGTGCCTGTAATCCCAGCTACTCAGGAGGCTGAAGCAGGAGAATGGCTTGAACCCAGGTGGTGGAGGTTGCAGTGAGCCGAGATTGCACCACTGCATTCCAGCCTGGTGACTCAGTGGGATTCCATCTCAGAAAAAAAAAAAAAAAGAACTCAAGTTTCCTGAGTCTACAACTTCCTGTCACACTGACTGTCACATTCTCTAAGCACAGTTAGCCTAGTGAGGATAGGAATAAAGGACATACAAACTTTTGATTTGTAAACTCTTTGCAATATCTTCTCTGCCCCCTCAACTGAGTGAGGTGCATTTCTCCGCTTCTCCACGGGGTCCTCCATGTCTAACTCCAGCAGCATTTGCCACATCATACTGGAACCAAGATGTTACTTTTCTACCTCTCCAGCCATACTGTAAGCCCTTTACAAAATTATCAGCTCTGGAGTGTTTGACATGTAATAGGAAATAAATAGTTGTTAAATGAATAAATTCACTCTTGATTCTATATAGCTACAGAATAAAATACTAGGACCAACAAGTGACGGCTTCAAGAGGAGCTGATTTTCCCTCAACACAGGAAAGACCTAACTAGATCCTCCCAGAGTCAGAGAGGCTGAGCAGGAAGGAGTGTATTCTCTTTTACTAGGAGCCTTCAAACAGAGGCTAGATAGCTACTTTCAGGATCACTGGAGAGAAAATGCCTGCTTTGGGTGGTCTATTTAGTAATCTATGGCTATTCTATTACAGACCCCAGACACCATCATGAATTGAAGAGAAGAGTCTCTAGCACCACCTTCTTGTAGCTTGGAGTATTTTATAAATGTCTATCCTTGTCTGAGCTGACTAGTGGACTTACTGATCTTATTTAGTATTGAGAAGGAAGGAAGGAAGGAAGGAAGGAAGGAAGGAAGGAAGGAAGGAAGGAAGGAAGGAAGGAAGGAAGGAAGGAAGGAAGGGAGGGAAGGAGGGAGGGAGGGAGGGAGGGAGGGAGGGAAAGAAAGAAAGAAGGAAAAGATAGATAAATGAAAGAAGGAAAGAGAGAGACAAACAGAGAGGGAGGGAGGGAAGGAAGGAAAGAAGGAGAGAGAGAGAAAGAAAGATGAACAAAAGAAAGGAAGAAAGAAAAAGAGAAAGAAGGAAGAAAGAAAGGGTAACTTAGCAGAAGAGGTCTGTGATTGGGAAGTCAGCTTAAACTTCTACTACTGAGCTGATTTCAAGAACGACACTTGCCCAGATCTTCTAAGAAGCTCTTTACAGACACAATAAACAAGAGTCCCAACGTATATTAGTAAGAAAAAAATACAAACAAATTTAATCTGAAAGCTGATCAGAACCTTGTAGCTCACCTGAACTCATACTGAGGCCTCAAAAGGAAACTCACCTAGAATCACACAGCCAGTTCTGGCAGAGCTGGCACAAAATTCTGCTGATTACAAGGCCAGAATTCTTTTCATTACCCAACGCTGTGAAGCCCACTATAATATAACACTTAATTATACAGGTTCAGGAATACAAGTCAAAGCATATCCCAAATATAATAATAGATGATTGCATTACATATGGGAAAAGCATGCTATAACATGGTTAAACTATGACGTGAATAAATTATAAAGGGATTGATTGCACTGTGTTTTTCCCATCAAGAACGGTGTTGTACTCCAATATCATACGGGACATCTGTGCTGTAAACTATAAAACACATGATTTCATTAGAATCCAAACCAAATGGATTGGGGCATCAGCGTGTGTAAGATGAAGTGCACAAGCACCACATTAGGCTTTTTGACATACTCACTCTTTTAGACTGACCAGATACTATGCAAAGAAGTTGCGTTTTGTCTTTATTTCTACAGATGAGACCAGGACTTAGAGGTATTGAGTAGTTCACATGTTGTCATACCACAAGAAAATGAGAATCAGGATTCAAATCCACATTTGTTTGGTTCCCAGGCCAACACTTCATCCCAAAAGCTCATGATACCTCGGTTGTCCATGCCTCTGCAAATGTGTTTAACTTTACATAAGTCACTTTCCCTCTTTGGGTCTTAGAAACTCTCTAAGGTCTTTTAGTTCTAGAAATTCCTCTGATGCAAATATTCAAGACTTGAGAAGAAGTTCTTGTGTAAATTCTATCCAAAAATAAACAATGTAAAATTTACGCATGCACAATACCCAAAATATCTAGATTACTTTCTTTTCTATTTTCTGCTACAGCACATTTATCAAGATTTGTCTGAATGTTGGCACCCACTGAGGGCCTTCAACAAAGAAGCAACATATTCGCAGTTTCTTTATGTGCATGTGGACAAGCTTAAGTTAGACATTTACTATATGCAAGACTCTCCAAACAACTGCAGATGAAACAGGCATCCTCATAAACGTAAGCAGGAGTCAGCTAGTGCTGCTAGACAAAGGCCATCATGTGAATAGAGACCGTCTCAACTCTGCACTAAGGTGTGCTGTTCCTCTACCTTTGAACCAATTGATTTTAGAACACTGCCCATGTATTTGTCTAAAGCCACCCATCTCTTCAAGGCATTACGGTATAGTAGAAAATGTCCTACCTTACCCAGGGATCAAGAGACCCAGCTCTACCATTATTTTCCAAGGACTTTGGTAAGGTGACTTCACCTTCTAGTGGGCCTCAGTTTTTCCCTTTTTAAAATTAAAAGTCTCTACTGCCTTCACTGTGAAAGTGTGTGTGTGTGTGTGTGTGTGTGTGTGTGTGTGTGTGTCCAATCAAATAATGAGCAAAGGCCTTGCAGATTCCAGGATGCTAACATATTGTGAGCATAAAAATACAAATGACATTTAGATTTTTGCTGCCTGCTATATTATTATTACTATTATTATTTTGAGTAGCCTCACAGTAGGAAATAAATGTTTTGATGCCATATGGATCTGTGTTTCATCTCAGGTAAAGCACTGGCTAGCTTTGTGGCCTTTCTCTGCTTCACCTTTCTCGGCTATAAATGGACACAATAGCACCTGATAGTGGTGATATTTGAAGTCACAATCACATATCTAAGAGCCTAATACAATGTCTCATCCACAGTGTGTATGTAATAAATTGTCACGGCTACTGTATTACTAACCAGTTTTTTCACATGGCCAGTGACAAACAGCGGAAAAGGAAGGATCTCCCTGCCTGCCAACCTTAGCCTTACCAGTCATTCCAGCTGCATGCCTCACTTGCATGGCAACCCGGGCTCCACATTCAGTGCTGACTGAGTCTGGGAATACTGCAGCCTTCAGCGCTGCCCTTCTGATGTTCCACAGGCCACCACTGGAGCACTTCTGCTGCCACCCAGCAACTGCCCAAGGGAACTGCATGGATTTCAGACAAGTGAATTTATTTGAAAATTCTGAGAAGCAATGAAAGGAAACTTTTTTGAGAGCCTCTTCCTCATCCACAACAATTTACAAAGGCATGAGGAGTTAAATGCCAGCATGAGGTCTAGTTCAAAACTCCTGACACAGATATCCAGGCATGTTTCCTCCAATATGGTATAATTTCTGTAAAATGATTTTTTCTCTTCAACATGTTATTATTATTTTTCTTAAGAGTACCCAGAAAGCAGTCTTAAATTATCGAATTTTATTTCTGAAAGAGACTGAAACTTGAAAAACATAGCTAGTCTGTGCTCTCATTACAGACATAAAAAAAAAAAAAAAGATGATCCAGAGAAGAGAAAAGATAGCCAACATCAGGGCGCTTGTTTACGAAAAGTCAAAACTCTATATCTACTCAAACAATGTTCCATTTCCTTGATGTTTCCACAGAGCTGCTTCCCTTTTTCCTGGTGAAATAAAAAGAACAACATCCTCGCTCAAAATGCTAGAACTTGCAGATTTAGGTCAGTGAACAAACTCCTTAGTTGTTTACCCATCTTTAAACTCTACTCTCAGCTTTGCCATTGGAGCTCTTGGCCACAGTCCCCTAAGACCTCAGTTTATATCTGTAAAATGAGGGAGATTGAAGCCAACGCTCAAAAATCCCTTGTGGCTCCAGAAGCTTGTGTTTCTTCTCACCTACTTTTATTTCTTGAATTATATTTATAGCACCTTGGAAGGATCTAAACACATCATAATTAACAGGGCTTTTTTCTGCAATAAATCAGAAGAAACAAATCCTCTGCCAAGTATCTCAGCACACCTGCCATTCTTCCAGAAGAGTTCTCAGGAAATACACCCTGCACAGCTCTGGGACTCAATGCAATCTCTTGAATATGCCTCTTCCTACTTGTATTTAAACTGATGGACGTGAGTAGGTCTCCCCTCTGTGAGGTGACCTACCTCAGCAAATGTTATTACAGCTCCTAATGAAAAAGGATTCAAAAAGTAAGAAACAAAAACAAAATAATATGTGGCTGGGGATAAAAAGAAGTTTTAGAAAATCATGGAGACAGAGAGTCATAGTTTATGACCTTGAGACCACACATGGTCATGGAAAATGTATGTTTAGGATGGATTTTGCTTATGTTTTACCTGATGCCTATTTTTTTTTTTTTTTGGCTGCATGCTTTAATTCTTGTTTTGTTCTTTCTTTTTAAGAAAGAAAAAAAACCTCAGGTTGTTAACTCATGTATTTCTAAAGACAGATGTTCCCCAAACAGTTACACATTTAATTGAGTCTTAATATCCCATTTACTGGAGGAAAATATATAAAATAAGAGGGTTCTCCTCATTGAGAAATATAAATTCTAAATTGACAAGGCTTGAAAAGCCAACATTCAATGTTTACAAGTAGTGAGAGCAAAGAGCACCCTAATGCCTGGAAAATCCAAATTCTCTAGCTTCCTAGATTCTGTACTTTGTGCTTCAGATTCAAGAAAAGATCCAGCTCCTTTTTGGACAACTGATTCCTTTCTTTCTTAAAAGCTAAATCTCTGGCATACATTCCATCAGTATTTCAGAATCTTGCCGTTATGACAGTAAAGACCAGAAACACTTCCCCAGAAGAAAGGCAACGTCTCTAGCATTGATGAGTTTTGTTGTCGTTTGGAGAGCCTCAAGGTGGGTAACCATCACATGAAGTGTGTCGTAGTGAGTACAGCATTAATGTTGGTGCCCTGCTCAGACATTCCTCAACAGGGATGGGATCCTGCCCTCTGCAGGAATTCTTAGGCAACAGCTTCCTGAGGAAGTATTTCTCATTTAAATATAACCTCCTGGCAACCAAATATTTATCTGCGAGAAATGGGGAGTGGCCCTGTCCAATCAGGCACCTGGGTTCAGTCCATTACTCAAAAATAACAGGATTGTGGTATTTGGGGAACGCCTCCCCACAGAGATTTGCCAAGAAATAGCTCAGCAATCCCCCACCAGCCACCCATCCTTGTCAACATGCCTTCCTGGGCATTAGAGTGAGTGGACAGCACCACACCCAAAATCAAACGCAGGACATTCTTGGCACAAATCCCCAAAGGCGAAGTCAAGAGTGTACATGACAAAATCCTCGCCTGCTGCCCTGTTCATCACAGCATGCGATGTAACTTGATCCAGGCTGTGGATGGTAGGTCCATAAGCTCCGAGGCAATTCTCTTTCCAGAATTTATCTCCATCCAAGTGACTTCCCTCCATTGAATTCCAAGACCATTAATTAGTATTGTCCACAAGAGGGTGATATTCAAAATCTTCTATGTAACCTCTCATTTCCGCAGCAAGATCAGGCATCCAACACCTTTTATCAGGACTGACTCAAAGACCCGAACACACTTTTCTCAGGGCTCCACTTTATCCCACATACCACTCCCTGTTCTAATTATTTACTCACCGTTCATTAAGCATACAGCAATGTGCCAGCCACATACTAATGTTGTGCTATAGGCTATAAGGACACAAGGATAAGCCTTCATGCTCTAAAATCTTTATGATGTCAGTTGGTCAATCAAAATAAATACAACCTCCTATCTTACCATTCGATATCATTCTGAACATATTCTCCTCTCTCCCTCTACTCTCTCTATTTTCTATTCACCCAGGAGACTAGTCATGATTACTTAACAACCTTTCACACTTTTGTATCATTCTTTTCGTCATACTCTTCCTCTAGCTTATATGAGCCACATTTTAACTCTCTACCAAAATTCCTCAGTCTTTTGTCTCCTTAGTAACAATTCCTACCCGTAAAAACTATTATTACCTGGTCTAAGCTCTCACAATATATTGCTTACATCTTTATTTTGGTGTTTGTCAGATTATGCTGCATGTGAACATTAGTTTTCTATATATTTCCTCTCCTAGTTCCTAATTAGATCTCAAGCTATTTGAGAGCAAGGCCAATATATAAAGTCATGCATCACTTAACAAAAAAAAAAAAAAAAAAAAATGCATCGGGCCAGGCGCAGTGGCTCACACCTATAATCCCAGCACTTTGGGAGGCTGAGGCGGGTGGATCACGAGGTCAAGAGATCGAGACCATCCTGGTCAACAAGGTGAAACCCCGTCTCTACTAAAAATACAAAAATTAGCTGGGCATGGTGGTGCACGCCTGTAGTCCCAGCTACTTGGGAGGCTGAGGCAGGAGAATTGCTTGAACCCATGAGGCGGAGGTTGCGGTGAGCCAACATTGTGCCATTGCACTCCAGTCTGGATAACAACAGCGAAACTCCATCTCAAAAAAAAAAAAAAAAAAAAAAAAAAGAACACATCTTAGAAATGTGTCATTAGGCTATTTTGTCAAGGCTACTTTTGGAAGCCTTACACGAGGCTAGCTGGCACAGCCTACTACACACCTAGGCTATATGATGCAGAGTACTGCTTCTGTGCTAAAAACCTGTACAACATGTTACTGCACTGAATACTGAAGGCAGTTATAACACAGTGGTAAGTATTTGTGTATCTACACATAGGGTACAATAAAATATGGTATTATAATTTTATGGGACCACCATCATATATGTGGTCTATGACCGAAACTTCGTGTGACACAGAGCTGCATTTTATCTCTCTTGCCCTAAAGAGACTACTAAACCATTGTTCACCATTGGTTGAATCACCAAATAAAAAACTATCTCAACTTAACCTTTCCAAGATCTGGGTGCAGCAATATGGAAGTTACCATAAAGGGGGAAAAAAAACCACATGGAACATGTATAATGATGGTAACTATATGAAATAGCTGAAACAACTGGTTAACTAGAAAGATCAAGGAATGTCAGTTACCTGATATCCTTAGTTATAAGTTATGCTTTGTTCTAAATCAGCTTCCACTGGTCAATAGGTGTTTTAGGTGGCCATTCATTGGGTTTAAGGTCACTGTTTTGTACACCTGTAGAGTCATCCCATCTTATACATGCCTTCAGCTTGGCCTGGATTGCAAGATACCATCTTGTTCTATGAGCATTTTTGCAGGTGCTTTCTTGATCACAAAAAGCAATCTCCTACCTCCCATTGGCTCTCTTTCGCCAACTCATCATGTCCCTATTCCTATCAGAAAACTGGCTCCAGCTCTCCATTAGTTTGTCACGGAGTAACAGGCCTTGAATTGAGTGAATGATGAACACCTTATTCTGTTCAACTTACAGCAGACTGTAGTTCTGACTGCCCCGTTCTGACTCACTAGCTTCTCAGGATATAGCTACCTCTTAACATTTTCTAATACCTTAAATGATACACATGGAGTAACTGACATCTTCCTAATAAAAGCAAAGCAAAGCAAATTGGAAAGTAAAAGGAAGCCAACATATTTGGAACACCTATGGCAGTCACGTTTGGCACTTCTCATGCGTTCTCATTTGATCGCACAACTCCATGGGTAGATATTATTAATCCTATTTTATAAATAAGTATATGAGCCTCAAAAGAGTTATGTAGCAAAGCCAGTAAGTGACAAGCCTGGGATTAGAACCATGACCATGGTCGTGGAATTCTAAACATGAACATCACACCAAACGAAACTGCAACCCTCATCATTCTCAGTCTTTGGGAGCTGGCAGAAACCCTTCTCCTATTCAATGGCTGTACTAGTTAGGACTAGCTTTGGCTGCAAATAAAAGAAAAATCCTCTCTAATGATAAACTGTATATCTCTTCTCATGGTAGAAGACCACATGTGAACAGTTCAAGAGTGGAAGGCAGCTTCAGAGTCATTAGAAAGCCAGACTCCTTCCTGTTCTCTACTCTGCCATTCCTAGTTTTGATCCTCAGATCCACAGTTCAAGATGGTGGCCAGAGTATTACATGCACATTACAGACAGAAAGAGTGGGGAGTAGGAAGGAACAGAGAAAAGTGCTTCCTTGCCTTTTAAGGAGTCTTCCCAGGAGGCCCTCCCATTGATTCTGCTTGCCTTTAATTTGCCAGAACTTAGTCAAATGGACAGACTTAGGTTCAAGATAGCCTGAGCTATTCAGTGTTCCAGTTAGGTATACAGCTTCCCCCAACAACTAAGGGATCCTGTTAGAAGATGGAGATGAGACAATGTTCCTGGGAGCTAACACCATGCCACTAGAATTTAGCAGACACGTCTCCTACTTTGAGGACAAAATTTAAGTTGTAGAGACATAACTTACAAAATTCTAATGTAGAAGGGGAAAGGTAGAAAAAGAAATTTGCGTTTTTCTAATTCATCCCTGTAAACACTCTACAGAGAAGGTCCAGGTTGATGCTTCTTGCCTGGTGGAAGAAGATAGTCCTATCATGTGATGACTCCAACTCAATGCCCTTCAGAAGACAGGACTTTCTCTACCAGCAGTTCCATGACTTACCACTAAGATGCCGTGACCCTGAACACTGTAAAGGATTATGGCCTTCCTCCCTGTTTGTATACAAATCAAAATACAAACCATACCAAACCACAAAGCAGAACGTTTCCAAGAACGTTAAACTTCAAATAGCTTCTTTCTAGATTCATACATTCCAAATTTTTGAATAAGCACTTTAAGATTAAACTTGTCATTATTTGGTGGCCACATTTTGCCGTTGTCTTACCCCCATGCTTGTCTTCCTGCTGGGTGACCTAGCGCCGGTTACGATTTTTCTCAGCTTTCAGTTGTACCCAGGGATTCTTATGCTGAATGTTACAAATTGCAGAAATATTTCTAAAAATAATGATTCATTTGAAGAAGAAAAATACTGTGGCATTTTTTTCTTATTTACTGACAGATATTTGGGGAAGGAAGGGATAAGAAATCAGGGAGGTACTGTTTAGGAAGACGACGACCTAGGTCCTCGGTCAATAACCTCTCACTTTACCTTGGCCCTTGTTCAAAAACCTCTCACTTTACCGTCTACCTAACAAAAATTGCCATGCTTTGTGTGTGTGTGTGTTTTAAATCTTTTTGGTGAAATAAATCCTCCATTGGAAAAAAATTCTAGTAGTCATACCTAAATGAAGAATAATTTAACACTTCCTTCCATGTGAAGTCTTTTTAAGAGAGAGTGAAAAGAGGAATGATATGGAAAAAAAAAAGAGAAATATGAACTGTATAGATGGGTCCAGGAAATTTGAACTAAGGAAAAGAGTAGGAGGAGAAAAAAAGGAGAAAGAAAAGGAGTATGTCAGCTAAACCTGGAAAAACAGCTCAGACCCCAACTTTGGTCTATCTTCCCATATCCCATTTCATCCTTCCCTTGGGCCTATAAAATACATGTACAAATGGTAAATTTTCCCAAAGCAAAGGCTCATTGTACTTCTTGCCTGCTGACAAGGGGTTCTTACTTTTCTTGTTTCATGGAGCAAAGTTAGAACCAAGGTTATAAAATCATGGTTAATCGTTGACCCAAGAGCGGGCAGAGACTTAAAGGAATTTAACCCATTCCATGTTACAGAGGAGTAAACTGATGCTCTGAGAAAGGAAACAGCTTTCTCAGGAAGACACAACACATTGGAGGGAGAATTGGGATGATAATTCAACTTTTCTTCTTTCCAGTTGAGGTGGAGAGTTCTTACTGCATTTCTATACAGTTGCCCTCACTTAACTAGAATGAAAACGGTAGATACTATTCTTGATCAGAGCTAATGAGCTAAAAAGAGCACTTCCCACCTCCTACTCTGCCCCTCCATGTCTTTACCTGAACAAACTACCTCCCAATAACCCTGTTACCTACGTTTCTTAAACTGAAATACTTCTCAAGAAGTCCTGCAACCTTCAAAGTTCTCTTAGTTTGGAGTGAAATGTCATAGCAGCAAGATGCACTTCTGATTCTAATCCCCTAAATCTTTCCGTCACCACTGAAAAAACCCTGTGTTTATATAATTCCATTCCCTAAGAAACCCAGGGTGATTTATGGATATTATCTCATTACACAGTAAGTTATTATCCTAAGAGATAAGCAGGCAATTTGATTTACTTTATACACTGAAACAAACCCATATCTTGGCAATTCCAGAGATGTCTCCACAGTTTGTAGTAAGCGCTTTCAAACTAGTTTTAACTGTGAACCCCTTTACACTTTGGTGAATGCCAGTGAAAGCAACGGATAAAAGCAGAATTATTCTAGCTCGTCCAAATAGCCATAGCTCATCAACACCTAAACACAAAATTAATTTCCACTTTGATAACCTTTAGTTTCTTGGAATCTAGCAGGTCCAAGTTGTGCTGGCCTATTTACAGTTCCTCGGAGGCACCAGGCTCTCTCTATTCTTCCCTCTCCCTGAAACACTCACTCCATAACTCCCTTCACCTCCTTAACTCTCAGTCATCATTCTGATCACAATACCACAATTTCTTCCTCAGAAAGGTCTTTCCTGATCTTTTCCCCTGCAATTTGGGTCAGAATCCTGTCATAAAAACTGACATCCTGAGAGTGGCAGGCTGCTCTAAGACAGCTTCTAATAATACCTACTACCCAGTTTTCATGCCCTTCTGCAAGAGCCTCCCCAGGAGTGTGGGCTGGACTTAGTGACTTGCATCTATGACACAGAATGTGGCAGGAGTGCAGAGATGTCATTTCTGGGATTAGGTTACCAAAGCCTGTGGCTTCTATTTTGCCCAATGTCTCATTCTGTCTCTTGCTCTCTCTCTCACCCTCTCTGAGGGAAGTTCATAGCCACGTTTTCAGCAGCCTCATGGAAAGGCCCACATGGCAAGGAACTGACACCTCTGGCCAGCTGCCAGCAAGGCCCTTGGCCTGCCAGCAGCTGTGTGCATTTGAAAGTGATCTTCCCCCCAAGATGAGCCCTGAGATGCCACAGACCCAGTGACACCATCTTGATTGAAGCCTTGTTGCAGGACCCAGCTAGGCCATATCCATATTCCTGACCATGAAACTGATGAATAATAGGTGCCTTTTTATTTTTACACTACTAAGTGTTGAGGTAAGTCGAAACATAGCAATAGATAATTCACACATCCCATGTAACTCTCCTTCAAAGCACTTACCACTCTTGTAGTTTTATGCTTCTCAGGCATGATTATTTCATGACTGTCTGCTTGCTCTATGACTGTCAACTGCATGAGAGCAGAAATTCTGACTCTCTGAGCACAATGGTACCTTACTGCCCAGCCCAGCACCTGGAACATAGCAAGTGCTCAGTAGATGAGTGTTGAGTGAATAGTTTGTCTCAACCAGCCTCTCTTCCCATACCCTCTCAGGCACTCATAATAATGAGCATGAAGGGCATCCTCCACTGGCAGGCTTACAGTTGGTCCTCTCTAGGCCCTTCCTTTCCCACACCAGAAAAATCCAATCCAGTCATTTCAAAGACGCTACTTCTACCAAGTGTTCTCATACCCATGCCCTCCTTTTCTCAACCACTGGCCCAGTTCAAGTCCTTATAATTTCCCAGCTCCACTATAACAGAATTTCTTCCCTAGCTGGCCCTTTTGCCCAGTTTCTCTTTTCTTCAAACTATCTCTTATTATTGTTGCCATCCTTACCTTTCTGAAGCAAAATGTCAATCGTGTCAGGCTCCTTTCCAAAACCATTCAACAATCTCGTATCCTAATACTAAAATGCAAATTCCTCATACCATCCTTCAAAACCGTTCAGAAACTTTCACCATGTTTTTCCAACAGCTGGGGCCCCAACACCGGGAGACGTCACATGAGCACCCTAGTTGGGCATTTGCTTATGCTTGCACTGTCCTGCTTTCCCTCTTTCTCTGCCCAAGTTTGGCTCATCCTGTAAAGAACTGCTCAGATTCTACCTTCTCTATGAGACCCCCCCATATCTCCCAGTAGCAATTCTCTCCCCCTCTCCTGTGTCCATGATGCTGCTGGTTTTCTGCTGGAGCCCAAACCAAAGCCTGCTCTGGACTAAAGCACGTGTGTACATATGTCTGCTTCCCTGTGAGACTATGAACATCTTGGTAGCAGAGTCTATGTTTTGCCACTCTGTCATATACAATGGCTCCCACATGGCCAAACCTAGGAAGGACACTGAATGTAATCAAATTTCTGCTTAGAAAGAACATACATTTAAGAGAGCTGCCTTCTATTTGCAAAATGCTGCTGGAAGGGCAGGTTATTAAGTCAATGGCTTTTTTTTTTTTTTTAAAGCAAAGACTACAAACCACCTCTGAAGCCAAGAAAAAGACGTGATTAGAGGGAAATACAGCAGTACCTTTAATCCTCCACTGACTTTGGAAAAATAACAAAATGCCAGCTTCCACCAGATTATTTCTTCTTAATTAAAAGTTAGCCAGATTTCTTTTCAAGCACTCAATTTTCTGGTCAGGTCAACAAAAAAGTAATGAACACCACTCACACCTCCCTCCCCTGTCTTCCTAGCCCCATTCCTGGAGTTATGCAACCCTTGGGGGCGGCATACACTTCAGCTATTTGTTCTGTGTTCGTAATTAGATTGTCTAGACAGGAGATGTTGCTAGAGCAATAGGAAAATATTTTACAAGGTGTTCCACAGAACCACACTTATAACAGTGATTAGGACGCACTGACAGACGCGAAGCCAGCAGAATTGGCCTGGGCCATGAGCCGGTTTCACCCAGAGCAGAAACCCTTTCAAGCTCTCATTTTAGGAAGAGATGCCAAATTGGAGCTCTGAGGGCATGGAACAGCAGCTTCTTGGCCTTTAGATCTGAGAAAGCAAGGCTGAGATAATAGAATGATGTCTGAGATGCCCTCCTTCCTCCCTCCACCTGCTTACACTAAGTCAACGGGAGGCAGATGGTAGTGGCTGCTTTCACCAACATCTCTCCAAAAGGATGTGCAAAGGCCAAAGAAAGCAGTTTCCTGGACCCAGCTTCAGCAGGCCTATCCCTTATATTTTGCCGAATGCAAATTTAAACAGCATGCAGAGATATATATGCAATGCCTGCTTCTGCAGCGAGATATTTCTAGGCCTGACCTCCCCACTCAGCTTTTGTTGGCATATCAATATGACAGCAACAATATTTTCCAACAGAAAACCTCTTTAGAGATATTTTTCACAGGAGGAATTGATTAGGTAAAATCATTTAGCCCTCTAAGATGAATGGCTTTTAGAAAATTGCTATACCAATAGAGTACCACAAGGGTATAGGATTCAATAGAAAGAAAAATTAGAGAGTTTAGAAATTTAGCAAGAGGAGATTCAGAAAGGGGAGGGGACTTACATCAGGAAAATGTATCAGGATACAGGTTCCTGAATCCTAAACCAAGGTCTTTCTACCAAAACTGTTATATATGCTTGTGTCATTCAAATGCTTACTGTACACCAAATATTCTTCTAAGCATTTTACACGTATTATCTCATTGAATCCTCAACACAGACCAATAAGAGAGATACCATTATCCAACCCTCCTCCCCCTAGTTTACAAATGAAAAGACTGAGCAATGGATTAAATCACTTGCTCTAGGTCACCCAGAGGCAGATCTAGAGGTTTGACTCCAGTCAGCCTGACTTCAGAACAGGCTCTTTAAGCCTTAAACTGCCTATACCCTACCTCGTCATTACAGAGTTCAGAGGAGAATACAGGTGAAGAAATGGGGCTCAGTGACCATCAAAAATTACAACGCCTTTGAGGACAAGTGAGAATTAAGCACATGACTAAGGGGGAGGAGGATCTGCATTCAGAGGATTTCATGTTTCAGATTCTCCTATCATCTGTTTCCACAATTACATATAAGTCACTCAAACACTCAGAATCTCAGTTCCTTCACTGTTGTTTCTTTTGGGGATAAGAAACAAATATGCTGGACGTAATGGTTGATATCTGTAATCCCAGCATTTTGGGAGGCCCAGGTGGGTGGATTACCTGAGGTCAGGAGTTCGAGACCTACCTGGCCAACAGGGTAAAACTCTCTACTAAAAATACAAAAACTTAGCAGGGTATGGTGGTAGGCGCCTATAATCTCAGCTTCTCGGGAGGCTGAGGCAGGAGAATCGCTTGAACCCGGGAGGTGGGGGTTGCAGTGACCCAAGATCACACCACTGCATTCATTCCAGCCTGGGCGACAGAGCAAGACTCCACCTCAAAAAAAAAAAAAAAAAAAAAAAAAGTTGAAAAGTAAATATAGATTTTTAAAAAATCTTTAAATGAAAACTTTATTTTAGGGCTTTAAAAATTAGAAAGCACTGTCACATTCATCATTTAAATCTAAAATTATCCTATGAGTTAGGCCTGGCAGAGATTATATTATTGACATTTTATAGATTGGAAATTGAGAACCTCCCCCCATCCAAATTAAAGAAAATTGTCCAAATTCAAAAGCAGGAAAATGGCGTGGTTACGATTAGTCATAGCTTTAAACCTGTGGTTAAGTGTCACAGAATCACAGTCTTCCCCTCCTTTCTCTACTTTTCTGGGAGGTTATAAACACAATAGGATTATAGAAATTGGTTTTTAATTAAAATCTTGGAATAAATCCAATTGTTATGGAGCTAAGACTTAGGGCTCCCATTTCAGATAAGCAACAATAACAAAAAAGCTATGTACTAGCAACTAGTTACCCTGAAGGATAAACCAGGCCTTTCACTATTTCCTGGTTCTGTCTCTGGTGAATGCTCTAATCCAGAGAGAATCTGCCTTCATTTCACACAAATCATCCACAGCCTTTAGTTGTCTCTTGCCCTCACCCCTTTCCTTCATATTAAGCCAAAAGCACAACAAATGTATGTTTTATTAAATACCAGTACGTGGGATATGCTGGCACTTGTTCTGCTAAGTTCTGATAGTGCTCTTCTTGGCCTCTTAAGAGAAGGAGAAGTTACAGTAACAGAGAGGAGCACACGGAGAGGAAGGAAGAAGAGAAAAGACCAAAACAAACAAACAAACAACCATAGGCAAGGAAAGCGAGAAAGAGAAGTAGACGGAGGGAAGAGAGGAAAGAGTAAAGGAGAGAGAGGAAGATAAAATATTATATATCCAAAGGAAAAACACTGGGCAGAGAGTCAGAAGAACAGATTTTTAAGCCCCTCGAGTTAATAGCTGATGATGCATGAATCCCTGAACACCTTCTAGTCTCACATTTCTCCCCTGTAAGATGTAGTCAATCAGCCTTGCCTTTTTCTGGGTGTTGAAGGTCAAATAGCACAGGGGAGGTAAAGACACTTGAAAACAGCATCGCCATTACCACCTACAGCTAGTGGGTACTAAGATTAAATCGTCATCGCATTTTTTAACTTTTTTCACGAGGGAATTTGCTCGGACTTTATCCAGGTTTTCCTTTGGAGTCAGCTTGCCATTCTTTAGCAGCTGATTTTTCCTTGCCTCCTACTCTTTTCTCTGCCTGCTGCTGCTGCTTTACCTTTGACCTTATAATGGTGACTTAATGCCTGAGAAGGGCCAAGTGATTTCGAAGTAAAGATAACAATCAAATTAGTCTACTTAGTTCCATGTTAACAAAAGCTTTAATCTGGAGGGGAAAGAAAATCAGAACTTGTTAACACTTGAAATCTATAAGGCACATTACAAAGTGCCTTCAAGTTATGTTGTTAGAGACTAACAATAAGACTCTTAATGAAGCAGAATGATGATTAATGTCACCTTTTAATAGATGAACAAATGAAGTAACAGTTGTAAAACTGGGACTAGAACCCAGGACTCCTCTACCAGTGCCCTAATATGGATGTTTGCTGAAAAACCCTGAGCAGTACATAAACAACCATCACTTCATCATGCTATGTTCCTTTGCCAGGGTGCCCAGAGAAAGCCCTTTAACACTTAACAGATGCCAGCTGCTGGCACAGGGTTCCTCACTCTAACTGCAGGATGCAAATCTGGATAAGCTGCACAGGTTAATTAGGAGGGCTGGAATTACATCAGCCCCCAACGGTAACAATTGGGTGCCTCATGGGAAATATAATATTCCATGAAAAATTAAAGTTTCTTTGGTAAAACTAATGAGAGAAGGGAGACTAAGGGTGAGATTTTGTGGGGATGATACAAATATGCAAATTTTTCATCTTTTAGAATGGAGGTTTAATGAACACTAAGATAGCATATAAAGCGGAAGCATATTATCTAAATAGACAACCATTAAAGTAACTAATAACGATCATTATGAGCAACTTAAAAGAAAGAATGATGTAGAAGTAGAAAAATAAGATGAAGGAATTGGGATGTTCTTGTAATCAGGTTTATATCAGGGAGTCAATGGATAATATTCAAAAAAGACTAAGACTATTACGTTACACCACCAGTGAAAGAGAAACCTATGATTACTATGTTAGAAGAAAATGCACTCAATGAAGAGCAAAGGTAATATATTTTAAAAATATAATAACATGAAAATCAAAATGATATAATTAA
This sequence comes from Callithrix jacchus, assembly GCF_049354715.1. NCBI lineage: Eukaryota > Metazoa > Chordata > Mammalia > Primates > Cebidae > Callithrix > Callithrix jacchus. The sequence continues at coordinate 18,212,250 of NC_133516.1, read as the reverse complement.
GACCATTACATATATTAATATGTAAACAGGTTAATCTTACCTAGTAAAAGAAAAAGACCCCAAGATTGGATCACAAAGTGAATTTAAATGATATGACATATGCAAGTACACATCAAAAACAAAGAGGGTCAAAATGCTTGAAGTAAAAATAGGCAAAGATATACCAAGAAAATTCAAAGAATAAGAACGTAAGGCTTGCAATATTCATCAGGAAAGGCATTAAGGCAATGAAACTCTATAATGAAAAATATTACATCAAAAGGAAAGATTCAACATCTATAAATGCTTCTACAACAAAAAATACAATATCAATATTCACATAAAGTCACAAGAGTAAAACAAACCCACCACACTAATAAAAAATTTAATTTTCTTATCTCAACCTATGATGAATAAAGTAGCCATATGTAAATAGACATTACATATATATAACTAAATATAGTAATATATAGAACATTTATTACAAACTAGACAAAGAGAGAGTACACCTAAATAACATAATGATAGATCTCAGTACCACTTATGAAACTCTATACGTAGAACTCTGTATGTATGATATACTAATTCCAAAAACAGATAAAGTAGTATAATACAGATAGCTAATTCCAAAGAGAGAGAAAGTAGAAAGCAGAGAGAGCACATTTAAGTATTTAGGAAATTGATAAAGTATTGGCAATTTAAAAGTAAACATATTTAGTAATTTGCAGAGAGTGAAAAACAGTAAGAGAAGACATTCTCTGAACACAATGTAATAAAACTATAAAGTAATAACACATTTAAGAGCATAAAAATTCAAATTTAATTAAAGTTACTTCAATCTATTCTCAGTTCAGAGAGGAAATGAACAAACAATAATATTAGGATATATGAAATATAATAAAAACTGCTATGTATCTGAAAAAGCCACACTAAAGAAAATTTAAGTCAGAAAGCTTACATATCTCACAAAAATAACCATAAATGAATTAAAATTTCAAGTGAAGAAGTTATAAAATGCAAGATATATATACAAATATAGCATTAAGAAATAATATAGATAAAAATAGAAAATAATGAATGAGAAAATAAAGAATTATATTATGAACCAGTAAACCCCAAAGAAGTAGCACTTTAAAATCTATCAACCAACCCTCAGCTAATCAAATCCCCACACAAGGAAGAAAGTTATTACCTGCAAAATAAACTTTTATTATAACTTCAATTACCTCTTTTAGACTTTCTCAATTCAATGAATATTTACAAACCTGAACAAAACTAAGTGATTTTCTAATAAGACATAAATGACAGAAACTTATCATAAAAGAAATTAAAAAATGTAAACATGCCAGTGCTATACAGAAAATTAAGAAAATTGTAGTGTTTATCTTCCTTTAAAAGTACCAGGGTCAGGCATTTTCATAGGTGAAAAACAACAAACTTCTAAGTAACAAATAAAGCTATTTGTTAATTTAATAAAGTCAATAGAGAATAAAGAGAAACTAGTTTTTAAGAAAATTATCTAGCATTGAAATGAGACTTACAGGGCTAGCCCAATTAAGCTTATGACTATTAATACAAAAACCTATTAATTCTTGCAATTAATATTCAATAGCATATTAATAATTATATACTAATTCCAGGTAGTGTTCATACCTTGAACATGCCAAAATGTTTTAATAATAAGAAATGTGTGACATAATTCACCATTTTAAATTAAACCTAAGGAGAAAAGTAAATATCTGATCATCTTCAAAGATGCTGCAAGGGGCCAGGCGCGGTGGCTCAAGCCTGTAATCCCAGCACTTTGGGAGGCCGAGGCCGGGGGATCCCGAGGTCAAGAGATAGAGACCATCCTGGTCAACATGGCGAAACCCAGTCTCTACTAAAAATACAAAAAATTAGCTGGGCATGGTGGTGGCGCGTGCCTGTAATTCCAGCTACTCAGGAGGCTGAGGCAGGAGAATTGCCTGAACCCAGGAGGCGGAGGTTGCGGCGAGCCGAGATCGCGCCATTGCACTCCAGCCTGGGTAACAAAGGCGAAACTCCGATTCAAAAAAAAAAATCAATACTTGAAGAAGAAAAAAAAAGAGGATGCTGCAAAAACATTTGATAAAATTTAGTGACTATGCATAAGTTCCCAGCAGACCACTTTTCCTGAAAATAGCAACTTGAGGTTCTGCAGACATAACTGATAAGTGAATAGAACTCTCTTCCTCTTCCAACTTTGCCAAAACAACAACAAAAAGCTCCTGGAAGACTTTGGAGAGTAAGTAGCCTCCACAATTTCAAGGAGGAATAAATCCCATAGTATTTAACATACCAAAAAGAAAAAAAAAAATATGAACCACTCTCAAGAAAAGTGACAGCCAACAGAGGCAATCTTGAGATGACCAAGAGGTTGAAATTGTCAGAAAGAACTTTAAAGCAATTATTAGAATTATGCTAAGTTAGGTAAAAGAAACTATGCTCATAAACAATAAATAGATAAAATTTATTAAGAAAATAAAACATATGCTATAGAACTACATGGATATTTTAAAACAGAAAGGTATAATATTTGAAATTAAAAATACTGGATGGATTTAATAGCAGAATTAAATGACAAAGAAAAATTTCAGTGAACATGAAAATAGATAAAAGAAAATTATCCTGGCTGAAGATAAGTCAGAGAAAAGAATGGGAAAAAATAGAGCTTCAGAGACTTGTGGGACCGTATCAGAAAGTCTAACATACATGTAATTTAAGTACTAGGAAAACAAATAGAAAGAAAGAATTAATTAAAAAGTAATAGCCCCAAATCTCCAAAACTCGTTGAAACATACATTTACAGATGTAAGAAGCTTAGATAATCTCAAACAGGATAAATGCAAAAAGAAGCACATGTAGAACATCAAAATCAAATTTCTATAAACTAAAGATAAAGATAAAAAGATAAAATGTGGAAGCAGCCAGAGAATATAAAGAGGAACAGCAGTTCCAATCATTGTGGACCTCTCATCAGAAATGGAGGCCAAACAACGTTGAAACAACATCTTGAAAGTACCAGAGGAAAAAAAAAGTAATAATGTCAAGCCAAATTCTATAACTAGAGAAAATATTCCTCAAGAATTAAGACTAAATAAGGGTATTTTCAGAATGAAAAGCTAAGAAAACGTATCCCCACTAGGTTATACTACGAGAAATGCTAAAATGTAATTTTTGCTGCATAGAAAAAAATGACATTAAAGCCAAACAAATCTTACGAAGAAATGAGGAATATCATACATGCTAATGTCTAAGTCAATATAAAAGACTATGGTTTTCTAAATTTCTTTGAAATACTTGTGATTTATTAAAGCACAAGTTATAACATTATCTTGCAGGTCATGGATTAAAAGCATGACCCAACTGTGTGATTTCTGCAACAAACACACTTTAAATACAGACACAAATAAGTAGAAAGTAAATGGATGAAAAACTACATGCAATGTTTATTACTCCCTTTTCACAATGCTATGAAGAAATACCCAAGACGAGGTAATTTACAAAGAGAAAAGTTTAGTGAAGCCACAGTTATGCATGGCTGGGGAGGCCTAACAAAGCAAAAGGGGAAGGAGGAGCAAAGGGACATTTTACTCGGTGGCAAGCAAGAGAGCATGTGCAGAGGAACTGCCCTTTATAAAACCATCAGATGGCCGGGCACGGTGGCTCATGCCTATAATTCCAGCACTTTGGGAGGCCGAGGCGGGTGGATTACGAGGTCAAGAGATCAAGACCATCCTGTTCAACAAGGTGAAACCCCATCTCTACTAAAAACACAAAAATTAGCTGGGCATGGTGACAGGCGCCTGTAGTCCCAGCTACTCAGGAGGCTGAGGCAGGAGAATTGCTTGAACCCAGGAGGCAGAGGTTGCGGTGAGCCAAGATCGTGCCATTGCACTCCAGCCTGGGTAACAAGAGCGAAACTCCATCTCAAAAACAAACAAACAAACTAAATAAATAAATAAAACCATCAGATATATTGAGATGTATACACTATCATGAGAACGGCATGGGAAAAATCCACCCCCGTGATTCTATTACCTCCCATCCAGTCCCTTCCATGACACATGGGGATTATGAGAGAAACAATTCAAGATGAGATTTGGGTGAGGACACAGCCAAACCATATCACTGTGCAAACAGTAAGTAAAAAATGACATAGTGGTTATAATATTATATTTTTAAATAAACTTTATAACATAAAAATTTCCAGAGGTAAAGAGGAGTACGTCATAATGATAAAGGGCTCAATTCACCAGAAAGATACCAATAACAAATGTGCATCCACCTAATAACAGACTCAAAATATGTGAGGCCAAAGTTACAAAATTAAAAAGAAAATTAGAAATGCCAGATGTAGGTGACAGGAGGATGGAGGAAGCAAACCACATTGCCATGTATGTATGTATGCAACAATCCTACATGATCTGCACATGTACCCCAGAACCTAAAGTACAATTTAAAAAAGGAAATTAGAAAATTCCACGGTGATAGATTTTTGCACTCTACTCAGTATTAAAAGACTACACAAAACAATCAGTAAAAAAATGTATAATCTAAATAGCATTATCAAACACAGTAACCAAATTGATATTTGTAGAAAACTACAAATAAAATTCAAGTGTACGGGCCAGCTGGGTGCAGCGGCACTTTGGGAGGCTGAGGCGGGCCAATCATGAGGTCAGGAGTTCAAAACCAGCCTGGCCAACCTGGCAAAACCCTGTCTCTACTAAAAATACAAAAAATTAGCTGGCATAGTGGCGGGTGCCTGTAACCCCAGCTACTCGGGGGGCTAAGCCAGGAGAATCACTTGAACCCAGGAGGCGGAGGTTGCAGTGGGCTGAGATCGCACCACTGCACTCAGCTTGGGTGACAGAGTGAGACCCATCTCAAAAAAGAGAAAAAAAATTCAAGTGTACATGACAAATTCACAAAGATATATCATAATGCACTTTATAAAACAAATCACAAAGTATTATTAAGGAATGAAATTAAAGACAGTATGCTTTCTAAATTAGAATTAAGTAGAATTAAGACATCTATAAAAACGTGAAGTGTTTGGAATGTAGCCAGTACAACTTATAATGTATCCATAGGTCAAGAGAAAATCACAAGAAAAATTTAAAAATATCTCTAAATAATAATGGATACACAACATATCAAAATCTCTGGGATGCAGCAAAAGTAGAATTTATACAGAAATTTATAGCTCTAAATGCTCATATTAGAAAAGAAGGAAAGTTTAAAATCAATAGCCTTGGGTTTCCCTTTAAGCAGTTAAAAAAAAAAAGAAAAAGAAAAAAATGAAGTAAATTCAAAGTAGAAGAAAGGAAATAATAAAGAAATGAGCAGAAATCAACTAATTAGCAAAATAATAGTAAAAATTAACCAAGAAAAAAGCACATTCTTGTTAAAAACCAACAAAATTGGTATGATCATAACAGAAAAGAGAGAGAGAGAGAGAGAGAAGACACAGATCACTGATATGGTTTGGATGTGTGGCCCCTCCAGTTCTCATGCTGAATTGTAATCCATCCCCAGTGTTGGAGGTGGGGCCTAATGGAAGATGATTGGATCATGGGGGCAGGTTTTTCAGGAATGGTTTAGTGCCATCCTCTTGGTACCCTCCTCATGACAGTGAATGAGTTGTTGTAATATCTGGTCATTTAAAAGTGTGTAGCATCTCCCCACTTTCTCTCTTGCTCCTGTTCCTACCACATGAGATGCTTTGCTCCCCCTTTCCTTCTGCCATGATTGGAAGCTTCCTGAGGCTTCTCCAGAAAGAGAAGATGTGATGCTTCTGTATAGCTGACAGAACCTTGAGCCAATTAAAACTCTTTTTTTTTTTTTTTTTTGCTTTTTTTGAGATGGAGCCCATCTTTGTCACCCAGGCTGGAGGGCAGTGATTTGATCTCGGCTCACTGCAACCTCCACCTCTCAAGTTCAAGCAATACTCCTGTCTCAGCCACCCAAGTAGCTGGGATTACAGGCATGTGCTACCATGCCTGGCCAATTTTTGTATTTTTAATAGAGAAAGGATTTCACCATGTTGGCCAGGCTGGTCTGAAACACCTGACCTCAGGTGATCCACCCTCCTCAGCCTCCCAAGTGCTGGGATTACCGGTGTTAGCCCTGACACCAAACAGACCTCTTTTTTAAATAAAATATCCAGTCTCAGACATTTCCTTTTTTTTTTTTTTTTTTTTTTTTTTTGAGATGGAGTTTCACTCTTGTTACCCAGGCTGGAGTGCAATGGCGCGATCTTGGCTCACTACAACCTCTGTCTCCTGGGTTCAAGCAATTCTCCTGCCTCAGCCTCCTGACTAGCTGGGACTACAGGTACATGTCACCATGCCCAGCAAATTTTCTATATTTTTAGTAGAGACTGGGTTTCACCCTGTTGACCAGGATGGTCTCAATCTCTTGACCTTGTGATCCACCTGCCTCGGCCTCCCAAAGTGCTGGGATTACAGGCATGAACCACTGCACCCAGCCCCAGACATTTCTTTATAGCAATGACAGAATATAATAATACAAAAAAATGGTACTAGGAGTAGGGCATTACTATAAAGATACCTAAAAACATGGAAGCAACTTTGAAACTGGGTAACAGGCAGAGGCTGAAAGAGTTTGGAGGGTTCAGAAGAAGACAGGAGGATGAGAAAAAGTTTGAACTTTCTAGAGACTGGCTAATGGTTGTCACCAAAATGCTGATAGTGATATAGACATTGAAGGCCAGGCTGATTAAGTCTTGAATATAAATGAGAAACTTGTTTGGAACTGGAGCAAAGGGCACTTTTGTCATGCCTTAACAAAGAACTTGGCTGCATTGTGTCCCTGCCCTACCTATCTGTGGAACTTTGTATGTAGTAGCAACAGTAAAAATAGATCTACATCAATGAAGAACCAGCTAAATAAATTAGGCTTAAGATGTAATATTCTGCACAATTAAAAATATTGAGATTGATCTATAAATGATTATGTAAGTCTTCAAGTTATACCAATGGTAGATATTATAACATGAGGCAGGACAGTTTATGGTGTGTGCTTTCATTAGGTAAAATAACGTGTAATAAATATGTGTGTAGATATATACTTTGAAATGCATACAAGCATACATACACAGGGACATCTTGATATGGTTTGGCTGTGTCCCCAAAAATATCTCATCTTGAATTGTAACTCCCACAGTTCCCACATGTCATGGGAGGAACCCAGTGGGAGGTACTGAATTATGGGGGCATGTCTTTCCTGTACTGTTCTTGTGATAGTGAATGAGTCTCACTAGGTCTGATCATTTTATAAACAGGAGTCTCCCTGCACAAGCTCTCTTCCCTTGTCTGCCACCATGTGAGATGTGCCTTTCACCTTCTGCCATGATTGTGAAGCCTTCCCAGTCGTGAGAAACTGTAAGTCCAATAAACCTTTTTCTTTTGTAAATTGCCCAGTCTCAAGTATGTCTTTATCAGCAGCATGATAATGGACTAAAATAGATCTTTTTATTCTTTTATATTTGTAGACTATTTTAAAATACACAAGAAACTGCCGACTATCCCCTGTGGAGAAAAGGCTGAAGAACTGAGGGTCTGGTGTAGAAAAGAGAGTTCCCAAAAATGAATATTTTTGTAAATTTAAATATATATTTTATAATGTGTAATATTACTATTTAAAAAAATCAACCAGTTTTCAAAGCTAATGAACTTAATAAATTAATCACTTCCTGCATCTATGAAAGAAGCAAGTAAAAATAAGTTTTTTATGTCTTACGCATAGTGTAAGGAAAACCAATCACTTGATCAACTTGTGCTTTTTTCTGTATCTTAAAAAGATTTCAGACCCTATTATGTGCCAATCCTAATGCCAAGTGCTTAAAGGACAACAAAATCAGCATTTGCCTCAAGGAATTCACAATTCAATGGGAAGTCACATTTAGTCTTAGAGGAAGTCTTGTTTCTCTAGCTTAGATCTAAAATGTTCAGTAAAGGCAGATGAGTCCAAGGCCATGACAGAAACTTACCCAATTCAGCATTCTCCTCTGTAGACCTCACCAAGTCTTTTGGTAATTGTCAACATCTGTGAAACAGTTGACACATCTCGCCACCCCCACCTCACTGAGCTTTTAGGAATAATCCTAAAGATACTTTTTATAAGAAGAGCTACTAGCCATTTTGGTTTTATCCACTGAGCTTTACAGAATAATTTCAATTCCCAGAGGCATGACACTTTTGAGCTACCTATTTGGAACATTCTTCCCCTTCAGTTCTCCTTCTCTGGCTAACTCCTACCCAATATTAAATATTGGTTCAAGTGTTTCTTCTGAAAGCTCTCTCTGATTATCTGACACACAAATTAGGTCAAGCACATTTCCCCCATGTTCCCACAGCTCTTTCTTCCTTACATTTAACTATTTACTTGTCATGTCCTCACACAAATTTACTGATAGGTTTTGGCTGTGTCCCCACCAAAATCTCAAATTGAATTGTATCTCCCAGAATTCCCATGCGTTGTGGGAGGGAACCAGGATGGTAATTGAATCATGGAGGCTGGTCTTTCCCATGCTAGACCCATGATAATAAATAAGTCCCACAGATTTGATGAGTTTATCAGGGGTTTCTGCTTTTGTTCCCTCCCCATTTTCTCTTGTTGTCACCATATAAGAAGAGTCTTTTGCCTCCAGCCATGATCCTGAGGCCTCCCCAGCCACATGGAACTGTTAGTTCAATTAAACCTTTTTTTTTGTTCCTGTTTCAGATATGTCTTTATCAGCAGCATAAAAACAAACTAATATATTTACTTAAAGTTGTGCATACCTGGAGGCTAACATAGAGTAGGAACTCTACAGTTTGATGATTTCAACTTCAATGATTTCACTATCCTCCCTTGGGTTCTCCCAGCTTACAGTGCCAAACTGAATTTTCGGGTTGTTTTCCCTGCATGTCCATCCCTGCTAGACCACTTCCTCAAGTCTAAGATATATACTCACTTGTCCAGGGACATCCCAGGGAAGGTAAACTTGCCCAGGCAGATGCGATAGACAGTGCTCAGAGGAATCCGCTGCAGCTGCACACAACTGAGCATGATGAAGTCGTATTTGCAAATCAAGAGAGTCTTGTCTGTGACCAGCAAAATTCTCTCCTTCTCATTGTTCCAGTGGTCTATCCTATAAGAATCATCACAGCAAATACATATGGATAACATAGCCTAGGTTAAAAACAATGGCATTCACATCTCTCCTAGCACAGAAAACAGTGACGTTTGATCAACTCAAAAGGGAAAGAGGCTGAGAAATACCTAATACTACACAACCACCCCACTCAGTCTGGTCCTGTGACTAAAGAAGGAGGAAAACTGGAAGATGATGGAGACACATTTTATCATCCCAGAGTTCAGAGATGGTTGATTGCCCATGATGGAATCCATTAAGGGAAGACCAAGTGTGTGTTGTATTAGCAGTTGACTGACTCATACTTCCCCACATCTTCCCAGTTCTCAAGGAAACATCATGAAGGACATCTTCCCTCATGGACACCAAAAATACCTCTTTGTTCTAGCTGAATCTGCACCACAAAATTTACTCACTATGAACTAGCCTACACTACTTTCCAAAGGTCGCATTGCTGACTAGAAATAAGTCGAAGACTTGAACACAGGTCTTCTGTCTTCCAAGTTGTCTCATTCATACTTACAGCTCATCCTACCATATCCTTGTGGTAGAAATGTAGTGAAACAGGTGAAGTGTGATTTTTATGAACCTGAGACAAAGTAGACACTAGATAAGTGTTTGCTAAAGTAATTGACCTCGGGCTCGAGAGCTTTCCAGGACACACATGGAAAATTCTGACTGAGAGTTAAGAATTTCTCCAACAGACAGAACAGAAAGAAAAAAGCGATTGCTTCTTAGTGAACATGGCTCATAATTCCCTAGACTGAGAGCACTTTTGCTGTCTGTCTAATACAGCCTTTAGGATACAGCACTTCGAGATTTATACTAAAATTGTTTAGTACTTGTTTTGTTTTCTCTAAAAAACTGAAAAGGTTAATTTATGACCAATTCATGTCTGAATCCTCCCAAAACAGAATCAATCTAATGTGTAAATGATATGGGCACCCCATTCCCACCATTCTCCACACAGTAACCACAGTGCAATTTTTAACATATAAAGAGAATGATGTCATTCTCCATTCATTTTATTAAATACCATCCCCTTAATTTTAGGACCAAATGCAAGGTTCATAACATGGACTACATGTCTATATAATCTGGCCCCTACCCAGGGTAATCTCAAAGTAGGCTGAAAACACTCATTGCTCAAGTCATGGTTCAAATGTATCATTCAAAGAGGATTTCCTAAACTCCTGTATGAACTTGGCCTCATTGCATTTTCTCAAAGCAGATATCTTTTCCTCTTTGCAGCATTTATCACAGTTCATAGGAAGAAATGAAATATAAAACGTTTAGCAATGGCTACCATGTAGGCACTGACCGATCAGAATATACACCACAATATTGAAGGTAGGGAAATGCTAATAAGTACAAGCTGAGTAGGCTGAGTATTAACTCTGTGTGTGTGTGTGTGTGTGTGTGTGTGTGTGTGTGTGTGTTCCATGAGGGCAGAGACTGTGTCTGTTGGGCTATTCACTCCAAACCCTCCAATCAAATAGCGTGCACTAAATACGTAACTATTGAGTAGATAAATAAAATCCAGTTATCATCATTTCGGAGGCCTTTAGGGGGTGTGAAGGTGGAGGTGGAAATCTGTAGCTCTATCACTTATTAACTCCGTAATATTGGACTTTTAACCTTTCTAAGTCTCAGGTTCCATGTTGTGAAATGAAGACAACACTAGTATTCACATCATCAGTTTGGGGAGAAGATGAAAAGAATGATTCCCTGTTAGGGCTTTATAAATTAGCTGTTATTATTGCTGGAAGGGACCTGTGCCACTAAGTGACTTGGGTGACCCAATCATGTGCCATTTCTCAGTGTAGTCTAAAGACAGATAGGCAAGATGAAGTTAGGAATTGAATCACTGGGAGGACATACAGGAGAAGCTACGAAGGACAGAAAAAGGGAGACAGAAGAGGAAGAAAGGAGAAGCAGAAAAAAGAAGAAAAGAAGGATGAGGTCATTAATTGAGGTTCTAGTATATGCCAGCCATTATATGGTCATAAGTATTACTTCTGTATCTCACCACAACCCTTTGAAGAAGGTGATAACCAGACTCATTCAGCTAGAATACCATAGTAAAGTTTGTGGTATTGTCAAAGGAAATGGCATAAGGTTGAAGGCTTGGTTCTACAGCTTCCATCCACTGGATCCTCACCTCCATACAGTGATACTCACCTCCTCCCCGCTCTGAGAAAAAGAGGGAATTCTTCATAGTCTGCTTGACATTCTCAGTCTTAGTCAGAAAGAGACGAAGACTAAAACTTCTTATCAGATACCTACATAAACTCCCCTAACTAGATTGCATCCACTTAGCAGGAGGTTATAAGCTGCCGCCGAATAAACCAAGCCTGTTGTTAGTCTAAGAAAACTGCAGCTTTTGGTTGAACGGTTTTACTGAAAATGGCAGCACTCCATAATGAGATTTATTTTAAAAGGTAAAGGATTCAGGGGGAAGAAAGGAGGGTTCTTTTTAGGAATACAGAGTGCTCTGCTCTGACACAAACTCTGCATAATTTACATGTCAGAATATCTAAATTCAAGTAAACACGCAGGCTTCTAAACAGTCCGGGGCCACCATCTCAAGGTCCTGGGTTGTATGTTTGTTTATTTAGACATCAACCACACTTTTTCCTCTAAGAACTCATGGAGAAACATTAAATTACATATTCCAAATATTAATAGCATTGAGTTTTAAGTGGTAATAACAACTAATATAGGAATCAGAATCAAAATGTATCACGTTTGCACAGCTCACAGAGTTTTATGAAGTCCTTGAATATCAGTACTGTCCTTTAATCTTTGCAAGAACCCTTTGGTCTAAATGTTATTACCTTACTATTGAAGACAAAGAAGCTAAGGTCCATAGACCCTTAAAATGACTTGTTCAATGTTTTGCACCCAGCAAGCAATGGTGCAATGTTTCAGGGACCTGAAACAGGTACTGAGACATGATATCCAGGCATAGTGTTTGCTTTCTCCTCAATACTACCGACCTTTAAAAATTGAACACTTTCAGTATGGTGTGTAAACAGTAAAACCCACCTCTGCAAGAAGCTGATGTGATGAGACTTACCATTCCTGGAGTTGTTCCTTGTAGCAAACTTCTTTTTCAAAAGAACACTCAAGATTGTCTTTTTCCACCCTTGCCCCCTTTCAGTGTTCTCTGTCTTAGGGAAGAACCCTCCATCCATCCAGTTATTCAAGCTAGAGACCTGAGAGTCATTCGGACTCATCATATTTCCTCACATGCCATGCCAGGTCCTAAAAATTTTACTCCTAATATGTTTGTCAACACCACCCACTTCTCTCCATCTTCCCCTTCACCACTCTAATTAATCTTTCATCATCTCCTGCCCAGATGATTACAATCACTCTCTCACTAGGGTTGGGTTACTAGTCATCCAAACCTGATTTACTTATATCTTCTCTTGCTCCCTTCCTACTACAATAGGGTGAAGAGACTGGAATCCCACTCCTGCAGAGGGGATTCTTTCAAAAAAGAACAAAAGCAAATCTCATCTTTATTGTCCTATCCTGCCTGGTTTAAAACACTGCAATAGTTCTTGCTCTTTTGAGAAATGACAAAAACATTTAACCTGGTCTAAGAGTTTCTGCAGGTTCAAATTCTATCTACTAATTCAATTCCTTCTCAGGCCAAGTCTCTCCACTCCATGTCCTTCATCTTCATTCAGATCCTTGAATTCATCATGCCCCCTCCAACTGAAGGCCTTTGCACATGCTGTTCCCTCTGCTGGTAATGTCCATGACCTCCACCTAGTTAACTCTGATAGAGCTGAGCTCCATTACCCTTTACTCCAGCAAGCCTTTGCAAACTTCTGTGGCTATTTCTCTTCTTCCGGATATACACTTTCAGACCACACATATTTCCCCTTTATGGTACTTATCTTGGATGCCATTTTATAGTTATTTCTCTGATTCCATAATTAATGTCTGTCTCCTCTACACTGCAAACTCTGAAAAGACAAAGTCAGTTCTTAGCCTTGTGTCTCCAAGGTTGTAGTATCCAAAACATATTTCTGAAATGAATTACCAAAAAAGAAGCTATTCTTGCATTGCACAACATATCTACTAATTCAATTCTATTGGAATTATAATATAATGCTATCTATTCCATGGGGCCTTACCCTCACCTCCCCTACCCACAAGTGTCTAATATCAGCTCGTGCTGCTTGAAGAATCCAATTTTCAGGTTTATACAGTGAAGTAGTACCCCACAAAATAACATATTTCAGCCAATACACAATCAGTAACATTGGAGAAATGTTCTTGCCAAAATAGTGAGAAAGAGCAGGATACAGAATGTTACCTGTTGTACTCTTCCAATTTTGTATCAATAACAAAATAATCCACATATCAAAATGTTAGCAGTGATTATTTGTGAGTCATGGAATTTCAAGTGACTTTTATTACTTTTTATGCTTTTATTTGCCAGAGTTTAATTTTTCTAACAATAAACAAATTAAACCTTTTTGATATGAGAGGTATTTTTAAAATAACGTTAAATATCCTTAAGTTTTCAGCTTAAATGCTATCTATTCCATGGGGCCTTACCCTCACCTCCCCTACCCACAAGTGTCTAATATCTTTCCTCCCTTTAATTAAGCACAAGGCCAGGCATAATGGCTCAGGCCTGTAATCTCAACACTTTAGGAGGCCGAGGTGGGAGGCTCACTTGAACCCAGCAGTTCAAGACCAGTCTGGGCAACATAGGGAAACCTCATCTCTACTAACAACCAAAAATTAAAATTAAAAAGTTAGCTGTGTGTGTTGGAATGAGCCTGTAGTCCCAGCTACTCAGGAGGCTGAGGTGGGAAGATTATTGAGTCTGGGAGTTTGAGGTTTCAGTGAGCTATGACAGCACCACTGCACTCCAGCCTGGGGTACAGAATGAGACCCCGTCTCATTCAATCAATCGATCAATCAATATGTACATGCCTCCATCAGTGCTTCAGTTGTGGACCTAATCACCATTTTCTTTATATTGCAGTGGTTTCTATCTTACCCATTCCTCCCCCATGCACATGACATGGATGTCCCTCTAAGTGCAGAATCAGTGCTTTATTTTTATCTGTGTCTCCTCGCTGTGCTCAGCAAAGAGTCAAAGAGGGAGCAGGGCCTCAGCAAATGAGCAGATCACAGAATGAAGAAAATAGAACCATGAGATCCATTCCCTCTGTTGCGAGAACCCGGCTTCCCTTGCAAAGGAGTCTGTGCATCTCATCTAGTTGCCACTTTTCCTCAGCACCAGTATCATTTCCCCAGTGGATGAGAAGGAGCCTAGGTTCTCGGCAGATAAAAAAAAAAGCACCTGAGCTCTCCGTGGGTCTGCAGTTTCCCGGGATGACAACAGTTTCACCAGCAGAGGGCAACAGCGAACTAGGAATCACAGGCAGGCCCCATCCCGACAGCTTCCAATGCCCACACCCAGTTACACAAATCATCACAGAGGCCCTCCCAGTGGCCCCAGCCCCACACCCAGCAATACTTTCAGTTGCTCTTTTAAAGCTGTGTCAAATCATTTTGTGGTTTGGAAATAACTTCCTTCCAAGAAAGATTTTCTTTTAATATTATTGTCTCTCTCTCTCTCCCTCTCTTGCATACACACACACACACACACACACACACACCACCACACCACACATACTCAGCAGAGGCATTTTCCTTGATATTAAATAGTTACTAATCCTGATTTACAACTCCACCTTCATGCACCCTTCAAACCTCTCAGCACAGCACAGCCCTTGAAAACATAGTATCTTGGCTAACCAGGAATCAGAAACCCAGGAGGAGAAGACTGAATCATTTATTCCACATATATTCCCCGGGCACCCACAGGGTTTCAGGCCCTGAAGAGGATCCAATTTTGTTTTGCTCTTCAAATACAAACAGATGAAAAATGCATGGCATTATAGCAAAGCAATTTCTCCCCCTCTGAGTTAAGTGGAGTTTGGAAAACCTTTAGCTGAATAATCCACATACTTTTCTTTCAATCATTTTGTTACTCTTTACCTGGGTCTTTCCAACTGCTTAAAATAGGGGACTCACAAAGTAAACACAGGATACTAATAGAAACACAATGCTCACCAAGCTTCCCTGTTCCCACTGCCCCATGCAGCTAGTTACATGCCAGGATCTGTGCTAACTACCAAGAACAGAGAGAATACTCTACCACTATTAAGGAACACACAATCCTCTGAGATGCTAGGGGAAAATATGTAAGGAAGAGTAACGTGGTGTAATGAGGCTTGCAACAGTAACTCAAGCCCACAGAGGCAGGACTCAGTTCTCCAGATTCCCAGTCTGTTGCCCATAGGGCTTACTACTCCAGGCGTCTACTCGATGCCCTTCAAGAAGGTTCTCTTACCAACACTTCATTGTCTGCTCTTTGGTAGAAATCTCAGTGTTGGGAAAGCACAAATTGCAAAGTAGGAATGATTCTTTGAATGTCCACAAGGAAAGTACTCGGGAGTATTTACTCATTTTGTTAACACTTCTTTAAGGTGCACTTACTCTAAGACAGATAGAGTATCCCCATAAAAGACAGGTAGGAAAGACCTGAAAGTACCCATTTATGTAGGTGATACATAAACTTTTTCTCTTCAGTAAGAAAAAGTAAGCTACTTTTTCTCTTTAGTTAGGAAAGTCCTACCATGAGTTCCATCGTGTTGTTCCAGTTGATTATAGAAAAAGCAGCCATTTTTTTTCTTTCTAAAACAAAGGGCTTTGTAAGTTCTAAAAATACAATAAAAATTGCAAACATTAAGTTTTAGTTGATAGAGATAGATATACACCCAAACACACACACACACACACACACACACACACACACACACACACATGTTTGAAGCTTCTGAAATTTACATGTCCTGAGGAATAATTCTGCCATGCATTTTTCTTAGGTTATAACAACAAAAGCCTCCATACATTGAGGCTCTTCTATGGATCACATATTATGCTAGTAGCTTTGCACATATCATCTCTTTCACTTTTCAACAATCCTGATAATACAGATGAGCCCAAGATTCCTGAGCAGTGAGGGGCTTTCTGTCACACAAGTCTGAGGTTGAAAACATAGCTGTACCACTCACTAGCTGTCCAATCTTGTGAAAGTTACTTATCCATTCTAAGGTTTGGTTTTCACTTCTCCAACATGAAGATAATAATATTGTATTCCTCATAGGGCTGTTGTTAGGATAAAAGTGATATGACACATGGAGAATTTAATGCAATACAAAGCAGGCAAAAATATTCAAATATTGTTGGTTATTAATACAATGGTGATGATGAAACCTCTTCTAAATCTCGTAAATACTTTGTAATATTTATTGAATAACAGATGAATTAATGAGGGGGTGAATGCAGTAAATCTACTTAAAGGGAAGTCCTCAAGCCTATAATAGTTTTCATATACACAAAATATTTTCATTTTAATTTTCTAAAATAATTTTTAAAAACAGTCATTAATTTCATATATATGTGTGTTTGTATGTGTGTGTATATATGTGTGTATGTGTCTGTGTGTGTGTGTGTTTTATAGGTATGTGTAGGTATGAGAGAAAGAAAGAGAAGGAAAGAGAGAGAAGTTTCTGTTTGCATGTTTGTTGGTTTTTCTGCCATAGCTATTTGTATTTTCATTATACTGCAAGTTACTGAAGTTATAGTTAAGTTACTCTGGGACTTAAAACACAGAACATGTGTTATATGTAAAATTCCCTTTGTAGGTGGCTGCTGTGGAACACCTTGGAAGTAAGAATCCGGAACAATTGGAAAAAAGATCCAAAAGGAAACTCACGAGAGCACCAGTTGAAGGAGTCACACTACATTCATTTAGATACCCTGGCCAGAAAAGCCAACGGTGGAGGCAAATACCAGCCCTATCAGAAGACACAGAGGCAGCAGCTCAGGATTAAATTAGTAGCTCCCAAGCAAAGTCACTGATATGCAACTGAACTTTTTCTCACTACGTGGCATAAAGAAGGCATTTCTTTAGAAAAGCATACCAAGTAATCAGAACGGAAGTAATCTCCCTACTAGTTCAGCAAACATTAACAAAGCCACTATTGCCCTCCAGGCACTAATGGTATAGTGGTGACTCAAACAAGCCCCTATTCCTCTGTTACTTAACATTCTCGGAGGGAACACAGACAAAAGGAAACAGACACATCAATACAGAGACCTGGAGAAAAAGGAAGTAGGAGACTATCCGTGGGGATAGTATCCTAGGTAAAGCCAAATGTTGTAAAGGCCCTGAGATGGGATCCATAAAGGTCCATGAGAGCAAGGAGGCCAGCGTGACTGAAGCAAGGGAGCAGAGAGTGGAGGGAGATTGGAGCAGAAGCCAGATCACTTGCAGGGACACAACACATTTTCTGCAATTTGTGACTATTTTTCCTAATAAATGGTTATGATCCCCCAATTTACAGATGGAGCAACCAAGCCTAAATAAAGGGACATGGATCTAGAATAAAGTGACAGAGCCAAGGCCAGAATCCAGCAGACCCTCATCCCAGGCTACACACATTCCATCAAGCGGCTTCACTGTCTCTACCACACTACCGTCAATAAGAGGATATTTTCAATGCTACACAAAAGAAAAGACTCTGGGCATACCCCCATCCTTCTCTCTTTCCCACAAAACCGCTAAATAGCTGTTGAATAGCTCAAGTACTCGACAGCACACCAGGAGCTAACAAGAGGCCCACCCCCAAGGGACTTTCTCCTCCTCTGAATTCACTTGAGGGGATTCACTTGATCAGAAGCCAAGGCAGCTGGCAGGAAAACAAGACCTCATTCTAAGGAGGCTGTAAGGAGGGAGAACAGAGGGACATGATATAGAACAAATGTACTCATCTTGCCACCTCCATTGTTTTATTATTTTAAGCAGGAGAGAGATCTGCCTACTCTACTATGTTGGTTCCAGCTTGTATGGTAGAGGGGACACAGCCCAGATCAGGCAAACCCAAGTTGAGGTGATGTGCTGTAAAACACTCTGAGGAATCCCACAGAAACCTAAGAACAGGAACCACAGCACAGCTGGGCTTCCTGGTACCTGAAAAGACACAAGGAGCAAATGCTACAATGTCATGTCATGCTTCCTGTGTCTCTCTACATACCTCATGGTTCCTCTTGACTGGCCTGTGCCTTCTGCTTCCATAAATATTCATTCCTCTTTACTTCCTTCTTGCCTGTGACTTTTAGTTGTTTTCTTAGTCCTGACTATACATGAATTTTCAGATCTGCTCTCAAAATTAACTGTGAGCCGGGCTCAGTGGCTCACGCCTCTAATCCCAGCACTTTGGGAGGCAGAGGTAGGTGGATCATGACATTAGGAGTTCGAGACTAGCCTGGCCGAGATGGTGAAACCCATCTCTACTAAAAATACAGAAATTAACCAGATGTGGTGGCAGGCATATGTAATCCCAGCTACTCAGAAGGCTGAGGCAGAGAACTGCTTGAACCTGGAGGCAGAGGTTGCAGTGAGCCGAGATCACACCACTGCACTCCAGCCTGGACAACAGCGTGAGACTCTGCCTCGAAAAACAAAACCTAACTGCGGAATCTCTATCTCTCAGTTCAGTTTCAGACAGAGAATTTTGTTCAACCAGATCATTCCTTTAAGCTGTCCCTTTGGGTCATAAGCTGTCTAATGACTTAATGTCTCTTTGTCCCATCAGCTACAGCCAAAGGCTGAAGTTCTACCAAAGAAAATAGAAACTGTCTGCTAGTTCAGAGCAGTTTATTCTTTTTAAGAATATTTTTTTAGCTCTTCTAATTTTTTGGTCTTTCCACAAAAATTTTAAAATAAATATGTCTATATCTACAAAAATATCTTGCTTAGAATTAGGAATTGCATTTGATTTGTATTTCAAATTTGAAGAGAGCTGACATCTTCACCATGTTGAGTCTTCCAGTCTACAAAGCCAGCATACGTCGTCATTTATTTGGATCGTCTGTGATTTCTTTTATCAATATTTTGTAGCTTTCAGCATACAAGTCCTATCCATGTCTGTGAGATTTGTACTTAAGTAATTCCTCTTTATTTTGCATGATTACAAATGTTATTGTATTTTTAATTTCAGCTTTTACTTCCGTATTGCTAGTATATAAATATATAACTGACTTATGTTGCTGATCTTCCATCCTGAATATTTGCTGAGATCGTTTATTAGTTCTGGAAGTGTTTTTGTTGTTGCTGCTGTTTTTTATGGATTCCTTTTAAATTTTCTAAATCGATTATCATGTCATATACAAACACAGATAGTTTTTATTTTCCTTTCTGATTTGTATGCATTTCATGTATTTTATTTTTTCTTACTGTGCTGGCTAGAACTTCCAGCATTACACTGAATACTCTAGTAGTTCAATGTCATTTGAATTACTAGAGAATTCATTGAATTACTAGGATATTCAGTGTAGTGAGAATGAATACCCTTTTCTTGTTCCCATCTTAGGCAGGAACCATTAGACTTTTCACAACAGCGTGATGTTACCTATAGATTTTACGCAAATTTCTTTATTAAATAGAGGAAAGTTTTCCTGTTTTTATCATGAGCGGGTGCTGAATTTTGTCAAATACTTTCTCTGCCTCAGTTGGTATGATGATGATTTACCTGCTTTAACTTGTTAATATGGTGGATTATATTGATTGATTTTCCAATTGGACCTGCCTTGTATCCCTAGAATACACCCACTTGGTTATGGTGTATAATTCTTTTTACACCAATAATTTTTTTAAAAAAAGAATACTGTGTTATATTTGCTATTATTTTAAGGATTTTTGCATCTATAGTCATGAGGAAGACTGGTCTAGGGTTTTATTTTCGTACCTTATTTGGTTTTGGTATCAGGTTATACTAGCTTCATAGAATGAGTTGGGAAAATCTGCTTGATTTTCTGGAAAAAATATGTAAATTAATGTTCATTCTTCTGTAAACATTTTATACAATTCTAAGCCTAAAAATTTCTTTTAGAGGAAATTTTAATTATAAATTAAATCTTCTAATTTTAGAGCCAGGGTCTTGCTCTGGCACCCTGGCTGGAGACCAGTGGCATGATCAGAGTTTTACAGTTTTAAATTTATTATTGCTTATTTATTTTTCTACAAATCACACACACACACACAATCACTTAAATCAACATTTAAAAGAATGCTAACGTGTTTCAAATTTACATTGATTGCATTTTTTAAGTTACAATGTAACAACTTGTATCAAAACAGTGGATAAAGAAGCTTCTCTACTGCTTCAGAGTGAGGGCTACTGTCTCATAGCTGAGCCAATCCCAAGGCAAGAGGGGAAAAAATTACAGCCCCAAAGCCCCAGCATGACTTTTGAAGAAAGAAGAAATTAGTTCAGGACTAAAACTGCCCACACTGAGCAAAGCCTGGTTCCAGGGACAGAAGAGCAGCTGCCGCCGCCCCACCTGTACAGCAGTCCTGCTTTCCCCTCCAGGAACTCTGGTAGGAAAGGCGGGAGATGCACACCAGTTACCCTGCTATGGAATGGAGGCCTGAGGACAGGACATGGCTACAAAGAGAGTCTCAAACTCCTGGGCTCAGGCAATTCTCCTGCCTTAGCCTCTTGGGTAACTGGGACCACCCGCATAAACCACTGCATTCCTGGCTCATTCTGTGAGTGTGAAGACAGGTTCTCACTGTGTTGCCTAGGCTAATATCCAACCCCTAGGCTCAAATGATCTCCCCTCCCCCTGCCTTTAGTCTCCTGAGTTATTCCGTTTTCTAATTGTTGTGTGTGTTTGTTTTGTTTTGTTTTATTATACTCTAAGTTCTGAGATAGATGTGCAGAACGTGCAGGTTTGTTACACAGGTATACACACGCCATGGTAGTTTGCCGCATCCATCCCCCCATCATCTACATTAGGTATTTCTCCCGATGCTATCCCTCCCCAATCTCCCCATGATTAGTTTCCTCATTGTTATAGGACTATTCAAATTTTTCATTTCATGTTGAATGAGTAGTAATAGTTTGTGTGTTTTGAGAAATTGGTTCATTTCATCTAAGTTGTCAAATTGACACGTGTGGAATTGTTAGCTGTAACCCCTTATTGTCTCTATAGCATTTGCAGGGTCTATATTGATATGTTGTGAGATCCCCTGTTTATTCCTGATATTGGTAACTTGTATCTCCATTTCTTTTCCTTTTTTTTTTTTTTTTTTTTTTTTTGGTCAACCCTGCTAGATTCTTTCAATTTTCAATGTATTGATCCCTTCAGAGAGCCAACTTTTTGTTTTGTTAACTTTTTCCATAGTTTTTTTTATTGATTGCTATTCTTATCTATTTACTTTATTTTACTCACTTTGGATTTGTTTGCTCTTCTTTTTTCTAGTTCCTTAAAGCAGGAGCTTAGGTTATTGATTTGAGGCTTCCTCTCAATTATTATGTGCACTTTTTCTTAAGTGCTATAAATTTCACTTTCAGCACTGTTTAGGCTGAATCCCACACATTTTGATATGTTGTTTTTTCTTCATTCAGTTTAATGTACTTTTTATTTCCCTCTAGATTCCCTCTTTGATCACTGGATTATTTATTCACAGCCAGAGTGAATATTATTATTATATTAATATATTATATTATTATTAATATATAACATATTATAATTAATATTATATATTATTATTTGATATGATTTTATAATAATATAATATATTATTAATATATAAATAATTATTAATGTATGATTATTATATAAATTAATATTAATATGAGATTAATGTAATAATATTAATAATATATATTTATTTATAATATTTATAATATAAATAGATTATATTATAATGTTATTATTATATATTATAATAATATTATTATTCACAGCCAGAGTGAAGGTGTGTAGACGTATGTCTAATTTCTGAGTGTTTGAATATTTTTCTATTATCTTTTTATTATTTATTTCTATTTTGACTTCATTGTGGTCAGAGAACATACTCTGTATGATTTTAATTCTTTCAAATTTGTTGAGTTTTGGTCTGTGGCATAAGTAAGGTCTTGCATCAGCATCCATATGTAATGTAGATGCTTAAAAATAATGTGTATTCTGTTGTTATAGAATATTAATTAGGTCCAGTTGATAGATGGTATTGTTGAGTTCTTCCAAATCTTTCCTGATTTTTGGTCTAGTAGTTATACCAATTGTTGAGAGAACAGTGTTGGAGTCTCAAACTATAATTACAGATTTGTCTATTTCTCATTTCTATTCTATCAGTTTTTTATTTTACATATTTTTCAACTCTATTGCTTGCTACCTTCACATTTAGAATTGCTATGTCTTCTTGGTAGATTGCCTCTTTTCTCATTAGATAATATCCTTCTCTGTCTCTGATAATTTTCTTTACTTAGCATTCTACATTTTTAATTAATTCACATAGCAAAGCATTACAGAAACCATACAACGCTCCGACTGTGCAGTCCTGCCTGCTGAACAGACCACTGGAAGCAGTCGTCCTTCTTTCACCCTTCTTGCTCCGCTTCCTCTTTTTTTTTTTTTTTTGAGGCGGACTTTCGTTCTTGTTACCCAGGCTGGAGTGCAATGGTGCGATCTCGGCTCACCACAACCTCCGCCTCCTGGGTTCAGGCAATTCTCCTACCTCAGCCTCCTGAGTAGCTGGGATTACAGGCACGCGCCACCATGCCCAGCTAATTTTTTGTATTATTAGTAGAAACGGGGTTTCACCATGTTGACCAGGATGGTCTCGATCTCTTGACCTTGTGATTCAGCCGCCTCGGCCTCCCAAAGTGCTGGGATTACAGGCTTGAGCCACCGCGCCCGGCCCACTTTCTCTTCTTAAACCCACCCTATCTTCCCTCAAGACATTTTGGCACAACCCAGGAATGCCTTAGAGAGAAGGCAATGCACTGTTTGTAAATCAAGGGGCATGTTTACTCCGAAGAGGCTATAAAAGTTGTTTGTTTTGCATCTCTCTGATGACCAGTGACGATGAGCATTTTTTCATATGATTGTTGGCCTCATATATGTCTTCTTTCGTAAAGTGTCTGTTCATATCCTTTGACCACTTTTGAATGGGCTTGTTTGTTTTTTTCCTGTAAATCTGTTTGAGTTCTTTGTAAATTCTGGATATCAGCCCTTTGTCAGATGGGTAAACTGCAAAAATTTTTTCCCATTCTGTTGGTTGCCGATTCACACTAGAGACACCATCTCACGCCAGTTAGAATGGCGATCATTAAAAAATCTGGAGACAACAGATGCTGGAGAGGATGTGGAGAAAAAGGAACACTTTTACACTGTTGGTGGGAGTGTAAATTAGTCCAACCATTGTGGAAGACGGTGTGGCAATTCCTCAAGGCCTTAGAAATAGAAATCCCATTTGACCCAGCAATCCCATTACTGGGTATATATCCAAAGGACTATAAATCGTTCTACTACAAGGACACATGCACACGAATGTTCATTGCAGCACTGTTTACAATAGCAAAGACCTGGAATCAACCCAAATGCCCATCGATGATAGACTGGATTGGGAAAATGTGGCACATATACACCATGGAATATTATGCAGCAATCAGAAATGATGAGTTCGTGTCGTTTATAGGGCCATGGATGAATCTGGAGAACATCATTCTCAGCAAACTGACACAAGAACAGAAAATGAAACACCGTATATTCTCACTCATAGGTGGGTGATGAAAAATGAGAACACGTGGACACAGAGAGGGGAGTACTAAACTCTGGGGTCTATAGGGGGGAAAGGGGAGGGCCAGTGGGAGGGGGAGGTGGGGAGGGATTGCCAGGGGAGAAATGCCAAATGTGGGTGAAGGGGAGAAACCAAACAAAACACACTGCCATGTGTGTACCTATGCAACTGTATTGCATGCTCTGCACATGTACCCCAAAACCTAAAATGCAATAAAAAAAAAAAGTTGTTTGTATAACTGCTGTTAAAATGGTCTAAAAGTATTGATAGCCTCAATATTAAGCTTTGTTTGCTTTAAGGAAACACTGGCAGCCCCCTAAATAATGAAGACTATGTTTAAATTATTGAGCAATTATTTCCAGAGCCTAACACATTTCTAATAATGTCAACACTTTGTCTGATATCCTTCAGTAACTTAAGCAGAAATGCCTGTAGTGGCCATGAAGGATACATAAAAGCAATGGTGTGCTGTAAATCTTAAACAAGCTCTAAATATAATCATAACAATAATGTCCTGACTTTATTTCCTTGGTACGAATAACTGTCATAACTGATTTCAAGACACCAAGGGGAGGTTCCTGAACAGGAAGTTGGAAGAGACCCTTGGGGGGCTCTCATGAATGGGTAAGAGCTGCTTCCCACGCTCCACTGCATGTTGTGTTAGATAACAGAGGGGCTGGTGCAAGGCAATGGGCAGTGGCAATGTGTTGGCAAGCTGGGAGCACACAGCCTTTCGGAAGGCATTCAAAATTAGATTTAAAGAAAACGCTGAGCAGAGTGAAAACGGCCAATGGATCCCCAGCTTGTGACTCCAGGAGAGACCATAATCCGAACTCCTCAAGCCAGCATTTAGAATTCTTTATGTTCTCTTCTTTCCTATCTAGATAGCTTCTTTCCAGTTCTTTCAATCCATCCACACTGAAGTGTTCGTGATTCCCTGAGTGTCTCTGATACTCTACATGTATTATTTTCTTTTCTGGGGATGTTTTATTCCATCATTTTCCTTTGGAAATCCCTCCTCCTTTTTAGATCTTGATGTCTTCTTTACCTAATACAACAATACACAGTGAGTTTTATCTTTCCATGGAATCATTTGTAGGACACGTACCAGCATGTATCACGCTCTGATGTAACTTTATTTACATGTCTTCCTTTTTCACAAGACTGAATGCTCCTTGAGGATAGAAACTGTGTCTTATTTATCACTGTGTTTTCGTCACTTAGGGCAGAGTTGGGTTTACAGAGGGAACTCCGTAAATGCATAAATAAATGTATGAATGAATGAATATAAATACTACTACTAATAATAGTGATAAGCCAACTCTTACATGGCACATAACATATGGCAAAAAAAAAAACCTGTTGTAAGCATTGTACATTTTACAGAAATTTAGTCATTGAAATAATCCTGTGAACATCCCCATTTTATAGATCATAAAACTGAGGCCCAAAGGACATAAAAGGTTAATGCAACCATAGCCAAATAGCT
Source organism: Callithrix jacchus (assembly GCF_049354715.1). Lineage (NCBI taxonomy): Eukaryota > Metazoa > Chordata > Mammalia > Primates > Cebidae > Callithrix > Callithrix jacchus. The sequence continues at coordinate 18,186,903 of NC_133516.1, read as the reverse complement.
TGTAACTGATGGAGCTAGGCATTTCACTGCATCAGACTTCTTTCGCCTCTTGACTTTTTCTGAGTCCTCCCTAATTGGTAGCAGTCAAGAGAAAATAAACACTTCCAAGTACATTTGTGACTGCTGCAACTAAGTGCCCTCACTGTCTTGTAATACAGGTCACTTAGAGACCATTAGCTATCAGGATAAGGTTGCTGCCATGGAGAATTTATAGAGAAAAGCATTGCATTTAATTAAGTGGTTGTCAAAAACACCCACCCAGTATAAATGGATGCTGGCAAGAGATGCTTTTGTTCCTGCCAGAGTCCTGCCACAGGTCATTAACATCCTGATAGATTTGAGGCACTTTCCAGCCTGAATGCTTTCACCCAAAGACACAGGAAAGTCTTACTGGGCTTTGAGTTGCTTGGAGGCCCATGGACATGGAAGAAGGACACAGATGATGGACCCTGCTAGTATCAGCGAAGGGCTTCATACAGTGGATTACCAGATCAGAACCAAATCTGAGTCAAGTGTGTAATAAGTTCTGAGCCCATCGTGTGCCACACACTGTACTAATCACTGGGAACTAGGCAGAGATATACTGAACGTAAGTGAATCAGAATCAGGCCCTGCCTCAAGGAGTGCCTTCTTCACAACGGGCACAATGAACCACACTGTGTCATATAACGAGAGCACAAAGAAGGGCGATAAGATTATTCTGGTTGAATTAATAAGAAAAGGCTCTATGGACTTGGTATCCCTGAATGACAAGAGAAGGCCAGGTCAGCAGAAAGAAGGGAGAGAGGCATACAAAACAGAGGAAACGGGGTGAGCCCAATCATGTGGCCAAAGCATAGCACCAGAAATCTGGGGAAACAGCAGGCAGTTTAATTTGACTGACGGAATTTGTGAAGGCGCATAATGGTAAGGAAGGCTGAAGAGAGAAATGCAATCAAGACATACAAGGGCTTGTGGATGCAACAGTCATACATGGAAGCAGTGAGAACCCACTGAAATTCTTATGCATAAACATGGGAGTGATCTAGACCAGTACCTCTCAAATTTTAACGTGCGTAGGAATCAACTGGGGATCCCGTGAAAATGTGAATGTGTGTCCAGTAGGCCTGGCTGGGGTGGGGACTAAGGGCCAGCCTTGGTAACAAGCTCCCAGGTGATGCTGGTGATGCTGAATTGAGGACCACACTTTGAGTAGCAGGGGTCTAGAATAGATAGGCGTGTAGAAAAATCCATGGGGTTAAGTAGAAGATGCAGTTCTGAAATGTTGATTTCCATAGTACTTTTATCATTCAGTTCCTCCTGATTTAGTGAGGATTAGAAATCCCTGATTTCCAGTTTTTTTAAATCTTTTTTAATTTTCAATTATCGGTGGTAGTGTTTTTATTATAGGATTAGTTTTGCAATTCTAATAACATAATTAGTCTGTGACAAAGTAAAAGTGTGATTGGCTTTAGTCCAGCAGCATCATCCACCCTCCCTTACAGGCATTTGACATTTTTGTTGTTCCTGGTCAAAGACTAAATAAAGTCGAATGAACAGGACAAACCAGAAAAAGATCTGGAGAGGAAAAGGTCTCTGAACTTGCCTAGTGAACCCCTGATCCTCTTTCCTGCAAACAAAAGACAATCAACAAAGAAAACAGACACAGGCACAAAGATTATTTTACCAATTTGAGCTGCAGTGATCACTGTATTGGGAGATGAAAAAAATCACGAAAGGCAGCAAGAGCAGCGTAATGAAGACAACTAGCCTGGGCGAGAGGCGTCAGGAAGTCAAGCCCTCCTGTGACCCTTAATAAGTGGTTGCCCTTTGTCAGGTCATTTAATCTCTGGGTTTCTTCATCCGTAAAATAAAGCCTAAAGTTCCTCCCTGCCTTCTCCCATAGGTTTGTTTGAGAATTGCATAGGACAGCAGGTGTGAAAGCGATCACACACAGCGTTGCTTGGGGAACCAGGATACTTAAAAGAGGCAACCCTGTGCCTGGAAAATGGTCTCTGATCTCCTGTTCTTCAATGTTCCTTTGTCTCCCAGGCTACTCTTCTTTTTATTTAAAAATCTATTACAGCCCTTTCTTCTAGAGAATCTTTCTAAAATTAAGCATAGATGTCCTTCACACTTCCACTTACTCCACCAAATCCAAGAAACAGCATTCTCTGTTTTTCAAATAAGTTGCTGCCAGAGGAGGTCCAGTATGCTCTTCAGGGAATGCCTAATATGAAAGCAGCAGCCCTTGTCCATCGAAGGCGACAGTATAACTGAGGCATATGTAGAATCTTTGCACAACAGTGGAAGGGTCATTATGGCAAAAGTTAGGACAACATACCAGGTTGGAGCCTTATTTCTGAAACTTTAGAGCTGTGCTACTCTTCTGAGCTGAGATTCTTTCATTTATAAATGAAGGTAATGTTTTCTACCTCAGACTATTATTGTGAAGATCAACCTGAATGCAGATGAGACTTTTTAAACTGTAAAGTGCTATAGAAATATTATTATTATTATAGAAATACCCAAAAATAAATGGAGATGCTTCATATAGTTTCATTTATCACTCCAATTATAAAGTCTTATTCTGTCCCACCGATAGATAGTTCTTACTTGGAGATTCGGGTCTAAAAGAATAATAATAAACCCTTACATTCATGTGTCATTGACAGTTTGGAGAGCGATTGTCAGTAATACATGAATGACTGAGTAACTTTGTAAAAACTATATGATAATCAGGAAAAATACAAGGAAAAGACTGAGAGAAGTTTCATTTAGAGAACACCGTCAACATTATATACATTTGCACTTCTCACAATAGCAAAGACACAGAATCAACCTAAATGTCCATTAATAATACACTGGATAAAGAAAATGTGGTACATATGCACCATGGAATACTATGCAGCCTAAAAAAAATGAGATCATGTCCTTTGAAGGGACATAGGTGGAGTTGGAGGCCATTATCCTTAGAAACCTAACACGACAACAGAAAACCAAATACCCCATGTTCTCACTTGTATGTGGGAGCTAAATGATGGAACACATGGGCACATAGAGGGGAACAACACACACTGGGGCCTATCAGAAGGTAGAAGCTGGGAGGAGATAGAAGATAATGAGACATCTGACTAATGAGGCTTAATACCTGGGTAATGAAATGACATGCACAACAAACCCCATGACACAAGTTTACCTATGTAACAAACCTGCACTTGTACCCCTTAACTTAAAGTAAAAGTTAAAAGAAAATTACATACATTTGTACTAATATAATGGCAAATGCATGGACATCAAAACATTGGGTGCATTTTAAGTGCTCAATAAATGTCATCATTAATATGTAACAATTCTTGGCAAAAATGCATAAAAATAAGCTAGGATAATATACATATATATAAAATTAAAAGTGGTTGTGGTTCTTTCAAAAGTAGTAAATATCTAATGAACTAAAAGACATATTAAATGGGGAATCTGCACAACCATGGAAAAACTATTAAAACAAGGGCATATTAAATCAAATATTAAAACAACGAAGGACATATGAAGACAAATTCACCAATTAAAAAAATAAAAAAGCAAACCCTTCTCAAGTTCAGGCAGCTTTACTGATAGTAAGTAGTAGATCCAGGATTCAAAGCCAACCCTTCTGATTCCAAATTCGGTGCTTTCTCTATGACACCAGGCTGACTCAACTTCACTTTGATTCTACTGCCTATATGTCCCACAGAGACAGTTAGTCCAATTTCACATATTTACTATACCAAAGCCCTGGGATAGACACCAGGTGGAGTTGGCAGGGATCCTGAAACATATTTTACGTATCTTTTATAAAGATGAAGAGCAAGAATTTACTGGTTCTTAGGGACCATAGGCAACTATTCTCAATTAGAAATAAGGGGAATAAGAACAACAATCCCCCACGACCACTTCACACTAAGTACGTGGAGGGAAGATGCTATCTCCTCCCGCCTCTCTAACCATTGTAGACAAAGACACCTCAAGTGCATTCCACTGAAGAGCCACTTTATTGCCATCGCATCTCACTTTTTGAGATTCCATAGAGTGTCAAGATGTTCTCCTTGGTGCTGACTTAATGGATCAGTTCTAAAAGCATACACACAATCTTTCTAAATAATCTTTTTTCGGAAGGGCCAATAAGAAGGGTAATAGGAAACTGCAAGGTGGAAATAAACACTGTTCTGTCTTTATAGCTGTATGTAACACTCCTTGATGCGCTGGGCTGGAGACCTGAATCCTAATGGAAGATTCGTTAGAATTCTCTTAATGGTGTCAGCCTAACTTCCCAGTTATGCTGGGTTTAGGGCTGAATCTCTCCAGTGCCCCCTTGGATTCTTTGTTTATTCTCTTTGTATTCTCCTCTCAAGTGCCTGCAAACTTCTTTTTCTGATTTTACTGACTAACGTGTCCCTATCAATTTAGAGAATCACAAAGCAGCTTACCTGAATTAATTTGAGTATGACTCCTTGAAAAATGGCTCAACCAACTTAATGTTAGTAAAATAAACAATATGTGCATTGTTTTACCCTTCTGAAATCTGAAAAATTCTCATCTATAATTCATATCTAGCTCCAACAATTTTAGATAAAAGATTGAAGCCCTGTAGTGATCTTTATAAAATGGAAATCAATTGCACTTTCTCAACCCTTCAGTGCTTCCTCATCACATACGGGATAGAATCTAAGTTTTTTAACATGATACAAAAGCCATTAAGATCTTCTCCAGTCCCCTCTCCTGGCAATTCCTCTCTTGACAATTCCCACCTTGCCCACCTACATCAAACTATTTCTAGGAGTCTGATCAACCATGACTAAAGACTAAGCTGAGTTCATCAATCAATTCACACCTGCATCTTTGGAAAGAATTAGAACCCAATCAGCCTCAAGAGCAAAGGAGGGGTGCCGTCTATTTTCCTTGCCCTATCACTCATATGTTCTTCATTTGGGCATTTCATGTTCTCTGGCCCACATTTCTCATTTATAAAATTGGAATCATAAAACCGACAAAGTTGTTGTAAAGCTAACTTAAGTTCACAGATGTGAAAATACTTTGTAATGTGCTATACACCATAAAAGGGCTTTTTACTCTCACCATTCTGAAATGGGAATCCTTGTTCCAAAGCCAGACATGCTAGACAGACAGCCAGCTTGCTAGACAAGCAGCCAGGAGTTTCCCATCTCCATGGAATGAGCTAAAAGTTAATGTGCTTGAAGCTCAATCCTTTTTGTCATATGTAAAAGGGAATCTTGTGTGGTTCGCCAGGCTAGAGCAGTTGGTCCATGTTACATCTCCTATAATTCATAAGAACTAAATAGATGGGTCTCATTCCATTATAAAAAGGAGGCAAGAAGCCAGGAGTAATTGCAAGCTCTCACTATTCTGGGACTGCACGTTTATTTTGTTTAGCTATTTTGCTTTGTGGTTGCTGTCAGGGGTAGTTGGGATGTTTATTTATGTGTTCTCATAGTTTTTGTGTCTGCCTTTCCCTACCTTGGTGTGATAGAATTTTCAAACAAACAAACAAGAGAAAAGACTTAAATATGAAAGGCCATTCAAATCCTCTATGAGTTTTCCTCTTTTTGACAATGGGACCTCTTATTTTTCTGCTTGAGAAGTAACAGTGACTAGACTAGGAACCTCCTTTATTTGAATCAGATGCTTGAACCATCTTCTTTACAACTAGCAGCTCTTTCCATTGCATAAGGCATCTCAGAACCCATGATGACATTTTTAACAAGAAAAGAAAAAACTGGCCAATTATCACTATGGAAGAAATGACTGAAATCAGAACTTTTCCTGAAAGTGGGTTTTAATGGGAAGAGGCAGTAAAGAATTTTGGCAGAGAGAAGACCAAAAAGAACACCAAGGAACTACCATTTAAAGGGGACGGATGGGTTCCAAACGCAAACGAACCAACCCTGTAAGCAAACAAGCAAATACAACTGTAGGAAATTCCACGTCTGCAGGATGCATCCCTTATTGTTGTACTTAAATAGGTACTACAAAACCAAAGAGAAATGTAAAATGAGTTTCTAGATAGGCCTTACCAACTTTTGAGCTTCCTATTAAGTTCCAGCTGGATTCAAAGTTTGGGTCTTTGGGGGACAGCTGTTCATATTTTTCTGAAAACTACTGTTGTTGCCAATCATTGTAGTTAATATTAAATCAAGCATGTAGAATTGCAGTGCTAAGCTTCAATGCAGATCATACAGTTTGTTTTATCTTTGGACAACTTATGTCTACAAATCTTTATAATCACTGAATAAAAAAATCAAGCAAACAAAAAAAAGGTATGTCTATAAAAATAAAACCAATTAAAATGTGCAGTATTAAAGAAATTACCAGTTCTATTATCCGAGAACTCAAAAACAGCCCCAACTAGATTTTGAAATACCACATTTGCGTATTCTTTCTTTTAAGGGAGATGCAGTACAGAAACAAATTAGTTACGTGTTTACCACTCATTGGATCTCCAAAATCTATGTTGACATCCATCCTAATCAAGGCATACTATTCATTTGTATAAGTCAAATTTCACTCTGGATGGGAAGTGGGGAGTGGGAAATGAAATGTGTCTTGGTAAAAGTGAATTAGGAAAAAGTCTGAATTACAGAGTTTTATTTTCATTAGAAGTAACCCCGAAATGACAGAAATGAACAGGATAGAAATGAAGACAGAAGCTACAAAAAAAAGAGCCTCGTGCTAATAGTCACTACTTGTGAACTAAGAGGGGCACTAATAGCTATTTAAAGTCCGTGTGCTAGGCAAGGCTAATTTACCAATGTTATCTCATTTGGTCCTCTCAAGTATTCTTCAGATACATACTTTAACTCCATTTTATGCATAAAAAGACAAAGACGTAAAATTGACACACAGGTTGGTGTCTAAGAGCTCATTTTTTACTTTATTCTTGAATCCCATTTGAAACAATAGTATAAATTGGTGATCAGTCAGATGAACTCACAGTTGATATGTTCCTATTTCCCACGGATTGAAAAATTTGTTCTGCTGTACTGGATGGTGAAATATTCAAGAGTTGCCCTCCTGAAACTTAGTCAAAGAGGATGTCCTGTCCAGGAGTTAAAGATTCATATTATTTACTCAAGGTATAGGAATCACTGAGCTTCTCTGCTGTGATCAAGTTACCAAGTCAGAAAACAGAACTTACTGAATTAATAAAGTATCTAAACTGGATATTCCAATTAAATTATCTATTTCATATTAAGCCTTTTGTAGTAAAAACAATAGTTGCCTCTTTCTCTTGTTATGAAGATATTTTACTTATTATTACAAAGACCATGGCATTACTAATATTTATTTGGCAGTAAAAACATGGTCATACAAACAATAGAATTTCTGGGAACACTAGAAAGGCAACCATCTTTGTGGTGGTATTTGCAATCAAAGCTCTTGTGGCTAGGATAATCTTTGGGGTGAATGCAGACAGTTATTGAAGAAATAAGGGCATAAATGTTAGACTTGGTTTTATACTAACTCTGGAAACGTGCTTGTCCTATATATCTTCATAATTTCCCTGGTTTTTCTGTTCATATGATTGTATATAAGATAAAATTCAAAGTATATATGTTCACTTTATCTATCTTATTTCCCAAACTTCCTTTCCATGTCACGTAGAATGAGATAATTAGTAGTTCAATGTGTTTATAGGGGCAGTGCTTTTAAATAAGAGGGATTGAAATGAGAGAATTAGAAAGCCAGCATAACAGTCTTTGAGAGTGGTGACACAGACCTGACCTAAAGTAGATACAGAGATGGTTGAGCAAGGGGGCCAGCCCAGAAAACAGTTATAGGAGTCATATCTGCTCACACCATCAGCCAGAGTGCCAGAAAAACGTGCCTAACTGGATAACTCAATCATTTATCTTATGTAGCAACCAGACAAATTCAACCACAGGTTCATCTCCTATTCTGTTCTAGTGACGTCAAGAAAAATGCTGCATTCCCGCTGCCCTTCACTTAGCCATGACTACTCACTTTGTCAAGAGCCAGAAGCCTTGAATGGTCTCTCCAGAAGTCTCAGCTATGTGGCCTTTCAAGTCTTCCACGGCAGTCTCAATGGCCCCTGGCTGAGTGGAAAGGAGAAAATAACTAGTTTAGAGCAGACCTGGACCACATTGCACTTACGATTAGTTAGTATACTCCAACAGCTCCTGCAGAAAGCTGGTCACAAAAGACATAGTTCATGCAGTTGCCTGTATGCCTGTGTGCCTAGCTGCCTTCCAGAGAACTTAGTCTTGAATTCTGGTAAGCTTTTCTCCTTGGGTGGAGAAAAAGCGGTCTAGGTCCCATCTTCTATAATCTTAGACTTTAGTATAAAAATGAAGACAGCCACTTTCAGAGAAATAGTTTTCCCAAACAAGCAATATAAAGTTCAAAGCCTTTAGCAATCTGTACATTTTTAAATTACACCTTTTCTCTCTTCCTAGAGCATGTGTCAATAAAACACAAAGTAGCCTTCTTCCAATACTCTGACAATAAATTTTAGCTGACTCAGCGAGATAAACTCTGTCAGTCTCCTCACCTCATTTTCTGTATCCTTCCCCAAACAGGTGTTACTACTTATAGGCTCAACCCCAGCTTAAAGATTGATTGCCATCTGTTCTAACAAATTCATAGACTTTGTAGCTCAATGCCTCTTAAATTTCAGTGTATGTCAGAATCGCCTAACATTTGTGTTAAAACATAGATTTCGGACTATACCCAGAGTTTTTGATTCAACTGGACCACAGTGGAACCTGAGAATTTGCATTTCTAACAAGTTCTTGGGTGCTGCTGCTGGTGTGGAGCCTTTTCTGAGAGAACCACTGCTCAAATGTACTTCAACAGAGAAGGCTGTGCCAACATCAGTCATCACGACCCCAGAGGGGAGTTCCCTATGATTGTATGACAATTTTCCCTACATTCAACCTCAGCTTCCTGTGATGCAGTCTGACTCTTCCAGTCCCACTTGTCCTCTAAAAAAATAATACTTTCTTTGATGACTCAACATGGGTATTTTTTTTGGGTCTGTCTTCCTGTATTCACATAATTTTGGTCTCAACAAATATAACTTAGTAGTGAGACTAATGTTTTTCAGAAGAAAAAAATTGTTAAGCAGAGTTAAAGAGTAATGAAATAATTCTAAAATAAGCATTTTATTGAATGTTTTTATGCCAGGCACTTTGCCAAAGATATGTGAAGATGAGTATAATAATGTAGAATTTTTAAAACCTTACTTGCCTTGCTTATGGAAAATAATTGGCAAAGCCTATCAAAATGAGAAATGATCTATCCTTTGATCCAGATTTTCACTTCTGTGAAAGTATACTAAAGAAGTTTTTGCATATGTACAACATGACATATCTATAAAGTGTTCTTTGCAGCCTCATTTTTGGATAGCAAAAATCTCTGGAAAAAAAACACAAACATCTATCAATAAGGGACTAGGGGTACATATTATAGGATACATTCATACCACAAAATATGATGAAGTTATAAAAAGCACAAAGAAGATAGTGTTAATATGGAAAGATTGTTTAATGTATTATTAAATGAAAGAAAAGAATGATCAGAAGAGAGGGTAAAATATGCCAATTTCTGTATAAAAAGGAGAAGGAATAAGAATAAATATTTGTGTTTGCTTCTATATGCCTATAGTAACTCTTGAAGGATACATAGACACTATTAACATTGGTTCCCTATGTGTAGGAAAGAATGTGATGAAGATGGAAGATGAGGGTGATGTTTTGTTGTATACCTTTTCTAAAGTTACAACACATATTCACCATAACACATATACACAACACATATATACGCCATGGAATATGATGCAGCCATAAAAAAGGATGAATACATGTCCTTTGCAAGGACATGGATAAAACTGGAACCTGTCATTCTCAGCAAACTGACACAAGAACAGAAAACCAAACACCACATGTTCTCACTCATAAGTGGGTGCTGAACAATGAGAACACATGGGCATGCAGAGGGGACCATCACACACCACAGCCTTTCAGGGGGGTGGGGGGGGCTAAGGAAGGAACAACATCATCTACATTAGGAGAAATAACTAACGTAGATGATGGGGTTATGCGTGCAGCAAACCACCATGGCAAGTGTATACCTAGGTAACCCGCACGTTCTGCACATGTACTCCAGCGCTTAAAGTAAAATGAATACATAAATAAAAGCACTAAAATAAAAATTTTTTAAAGTTGGCCACGAAAAAATAAAGCATGTTCTTTACAGAATGAATTGGTAGCCTCTGGAGTCCTATCAGTCTTCTCACTGTGCTAGTCTTATCTTTGGTAAAAATGTTAAGTCTAGCCCTTACAGAACACAGAGGGAAAATGTTACCAGATACAGAATTGTCCTCTCCCCCATCTTACTATTATAGTTATTATAATACGTTAACTTTAGTCATTTAGTGCCAAACATAAAATAAAAGTATTCATACTTTGACTTGACAAAGGACATACTTGTGTCTGGGACATTAAGGTTTAAATCTCAGCCTTTCTTATGAGAATCCATTATACATCATTTTGTCATTCTATACATCAGTTTGCTTATTTATTAGATGAATAAAATGGTAACTGTAACTGTGCCATGCTATGAAACACCGTATATATTATTATATATAAAATGGTAAATACCAATTAATGAAATCTTTATCATTTTCATTATTTCTGATATTAAATAGAAGGAAAATGTGTTTACTGTCATTGAATAATCAGCTCAGAGACAACATGCAACCTGAGACAAACAGAAAGAGATGGTGAGGTAATATGCACACATCATCTGACACAGCATGACAGGCAACGTTGTCTTGTATAGTCCAGCACTGAGTAGTTTTAGTAAAGCAAACCTACTGAGGGAATTTTGAAAACGTATGTGTTTGTTTCCTTATATTTTCTTGAGCTAGACTAGCCTGGGGCCAGTTGTCACACAAACAACGTCCATGTCTGTGCTGATTTCTCTCCATGTACTGAGTTCCCTAGCTCAACAGGAGTGGTATAGAAGAGAATGTTTGTGCAGACTCAGACACTCGGATCTCTCTTGTCACGTCCAAACTGGGATCACTTCACAATGAACACACAAAGTCAGAAAATCGGCTCCAGGTCAGACGTGATTTTTAAAGTCCAAGCAAATTTGTCTTTACCTGAAAATAGAGAGAATGTATCATATCTCATTATAGTTAGTCCTCTGCTCCCATAAAGAAAATATTATCATATTTTTAATAATCTTAACGGGATTTCAGGGTTGGAGGGAATGAAGAAACCTTTTGCCCAGTGAGATAACTATTTTCTACACCAGAAAGAAACTCACACAGGCAGTAACAATACAACTGATATATTTATTTCTTCCCAATGTGAGAGCAAGACACAGGGAACCCTACAGCAAGAGAAGAGGGAAAGAGAGAGAGTATGAAAGCCAAATTGGTGTCATGGAAGCAATGACATCTTGCTACACAATGGGAAGTCCTGAACCTGCTTATTAAAGTCTCGTTGCTCACAATAGAACACAGACTATAAAAACGCCACAGGGAACCATTAATTAAATATTAAAAGATCAAATAGTTTTAGTCCCCATTAGTTTGTATGTAATTTACATTCTCGAGTATAAATTTAGAGATAATTCCCCATCCCAAATCGCTTTCAACTTTCTGATAAGGTATCTGCAAATATAGAGTCCTACAGAGAGTTTAAAAATATCTTTCCCAATGTGGATTAAGTATTATTCCTTTTATAAGAAGTTGTTTTTGAATATCATTCTCCACAACTAAGAAGATTATCATAATACACCTCTAGTTATTAGCCTTGAGGGGTACTTTTGTTCAGAGAAGCCACTAGGCCTTTTTTTGGATACGTCTAAGCAATAAAAGCAGATGAACTAAAACAGAAGGAAAAAGTTATCCAAGCAGACTGATGGCAAGTAGTTTGGATCTTCATTTCTGTGACCTTTCTTTCATTTTCCAAGGTCAACGGCAGTGGGTTGTGGTGGAAAGCATCAAGAGTTCTGGGTTCCAGGCCTGTCTTCTAGTCCTCTAGTCCCAGAGGTTGCTGGTTGACCTTGGCACCAAGTTTTACCTCATTTGTGTGCTTCAAAGGTTGAATTCAATACCCAAGACCCTTCTAGCTGGGAGCTCCTAAGCTAAGTCAGAGGTGCACAGTTGCAGAAAAGAAATAATACGTTGGAAGCCTGAGGAAAGGAAACAATATCACAGAGTGACCCATAAGGAATACAAGAGGTTTACGGATCCAGATATACTTCTTTTTACGATCCAGTACTGAGACATGTGATCTAATGTATGAGATTATGATGCTAAAATTGACTGGTTGGTCAATAACTAATTTATGTGTCAGTCACCTCTTTGAAAATCTGATTTGCAATTCATAGAGTTGACCTTCTTTCTTATTATGGCATTGGCTGTTTGCTCCTGGCACTGGAGAAACTGAGCACTATCCTGCTACAGGGAGCCAATGAGTAACTTTCTAGGTTAAAAAAAATGTGAACAGGAAGAAACCTACATATAAACAAAAGTTAAATAAATTATAGTATATTCCCATAGTTGGATATTATAAAACTGTTAAAAATTATATTATGGAAGTATGTTATTAAAATGGGAAATAATAGTTGGCATATAATCCCATTTTTTACACAACAAATTGTGTATACATTAGAAAAAGAAAAAATAACATGCACCTAAATATGTCAGAACAGATTAAATACACTTTGGTTAACTTTGAGCAATGATAGTCCTTATTTTACTTTGCTTATTCCCATTTTCTAATTATTCTTCAATAAGCCATCTCTTATGCAATTTTAAAACATCTTAATAATACAAAATAACTGACCAGGTAATTCCTCCACTCAATGACTACCCTTTTGAATTTATAACATATATACTTTAAATTCTTACTCTATGATAAGTTGATTTCTTTTTAATTGAATCAAATTATAAATTGGAAAACTAGTTCTAGACCTAGCTTTGCTGCTTGCTAGCCCCTTGGGAAAGTCAGCGGCCACAAACTACTGTGACATTGACCAAACAGCTCCTTCCTTTGAAAACAAGTGTGTTGATTAGCTCATTGGTGCTCAAAATGTGGTCTCTGGACAGAGAGCATCAGTATTGCCAGAGGCTTTGTAGAAATCTGGAATGATATGTTTTTCTTGTTAAAGATTGAGAATCATCTGACTATATCATCTGGAGATCTCATTTCAGCTTTAAGGAGTCATACTTTATTGTGACTCTTTCATAGATTGGAATCTTTGAGACTCTTGATCTTATTTAATTATCCCTTGAGAAAATGAATCCACCTCCTCTGTACTGTTACAGACCCTATAGGTCTACATTTATAGCCTACCCTGGAGGTCATGATGAAGTCATGTGCATCTTCAGGTTATTTCCTATGACCAATTACAGAAATGTGGATGTAAAGTCAAGGAAAAAATGAAAGCATTTATAACAATAAGATGCCATTTATAAAAATGTTTATAGATGTGTTACACACTCTATGAAGAACTTTTACACTATTAGATTTTTTAAGTTTTTATATAAAACTGGTGTTTTAGCTATACTTTGCAGATGAGAAAATACATGCATATGTATACAATACACACACACACACACACACACATGCATACACATTTCTCTCCAGTTTTTTTCAACTATCACCCACTAGTAGACTTGTGGTTTATAACCTAATAAAGCTGAACTATTTATTTATTTATGAGACAGAGTTTTGCTCTTGTTGCCTAGGCTGGAGTGCAATGACATGATCCTGGCTCACTGCAACCTCCACCTCCCGGGTTCAAGCGATTCTCCTGCCTCAGCTTCCTGAGTAGCTGAGATTACCAGCATGCACCACCATACCCTGCTAATTTTGTATTTTTAGTAGAGACAGGGTTTCTCCATGTTGGTCAGGCTGGTCTTGAACTCCTGACCTCAGGTGATCTGCCTGCCTTGGCCTCCCAAAGTGTTGGGATTACAGGCGTGAGCCACCACACCCAGCCCATTATATCATGATAAACTTCAATTAAGTCAACAGTTGTATTTTCATTGTTCTCACGTGTGAATGCACATTTATTTCACTCACATAGTAATAAGAGCTCTTCACATGTCTGTTGGTCTGAAGGAGAACAAATGCTGAGTACCTTGGGAAAATCACCCTATGGTTCCTAGAGTCTTCAGGTTTACTTTAGATTTACTACTAATTAGAAGATTTTCCCTCACAAGGTTTTGAGAACTTAAGATTGTTTTCTATCCACCTAACGGATAAGATGTTCTTCACATTGATTGGAATCAGTCATTGAAAACATTTATAAAGAAGCTATAAATGCTATTGTGCATGGTCAGGAGAGGACTGGACTTGGAGAAAGAAGATCCAGAATCCAGATCCGGAATCTAGCTGCAGCCCTTCCACTAACATTATATGACTTGGACAGGTCAGTTTACTTTTCTCATATTTCAACATGTTCATCTTTAAAACAAGGATGATAAGCCCTCTCCTGCCTGCCTTCCAGTATTGCTCTGGGGAATCAAACAGATAATCGATGTGAGTTTGCTGTATAAGCTACATGGTGCAACACCAATACAATTATCATGTGTAGTGGCTTTGGACTGTGTCAATTTAGCTCAGCTGAAATTACGTTTTCTAGAATTGCTTTTTTGTGTGTGTTTCCAAATTACGGCTGACAACAAGAGACACTTGTGTAATATTCAAAAGGCAGAAATGAAACACAAGTCGTTTTCCCTGTTGAAGATCAGTGCAGGTCGTCATGCACTGTGACAACTCATGTTCACGGCAACTGATATCCCTGATGTTTACTTGATGGCAAGGGGAATCTCCTGTACCTGCATCACCTTCCATCACTGTCAGGCTTTTTTCCTAAGATTTTCCTCTCCCTGGGCTGGCTAAGTGTATAGTTCAGGAATGAAAGCACTAGCTTCTAAAAGTGACCTGACATCATTAAGATTAAAGTTGGTGGGAGACAGACACAGGTTCCAGCTCTTCCTCCAAAGTTAAATGCTGTCACCAAAAATTCCAGCATATCCATGCAATTTTTTCCTGCTCCCTCTTATTTCCTCCTCACAACTGCCAACTGGTTGACCTATTCTAACTTCAGGTCCAACAGCAGATGCAGAGACAACAACTTTGCATAGTCTTAACCAGCTCTCATAATTGCATCAGCTCCCAATAATAAATCTCTTATTCTATATCACAGTGTGTTCTTCTCTCATCAAACCCTGACATCATCAATATCAAAGATAGCACAACTCCAAGAGATGCTTTGATTTCCTTTGCAGTTACATCACACAGCTTAACTTTGCATACTCAATAAAGTTCACATACTTTGGAAAACAAACCATATGCTCTACATATGCAGAAACACTCACACAAACACACATATAAGATAGCACCTACTAAAGCATCTTGCATATAGAGAATATGCAATGTTTAAACACAGACTCACACAGACACACAGGCACACACACACACACTCATTAAGTTGCTTTAGTTAAAACTTTACCTAAACCAATGATACATTTTGAAAGTAACCAAATCAGGATTTATTAATTAAAGCTTTGGAAAAGTCACAAAACCCTGGCCCCAATTTTTTTATGAGAATGAGTTGAAATATTTTTTTTTCCAAAAAGAGATATCCCACATACACATGAAAATGAGATGCTCTCTGTTGCCATAATGTAAACTCCTTGATTTTGCCCCCAATTGATTGTGGCCTCTGAACTAACCACTACTATATTAATGAGAATGTTGAAGGATTGGAAAGAGAATCTACAAGTAGGAAAAGGAGCTCAAGAGAGAAAGGTACTAGGAACCTATGAAGTGCTCTCCACTTGATCCAAATGCTAAAAGTTAAAAACATTGGTTTTTAATATCTAGATATACAAGCTCCCTCCTGCTTACCTACCCATCCATTTACTTTCCCAGTTCCATTGCACAGGTAAGAGAGCTCAGCTCCAGATGGTAGCTATGAGTTTGAGATTTAAAGCTACCTGCTCCCACCTTGTATAACGAGCATCCCAATGTAAACCTTAGATCCCACGTTGTAATAGAGCACCCCAATGTAAACATGCACATGCACATGTGGGCACATGCACATGTGGACACATGCACACATGGTTGTTCAGCTGGGCATGGTGGCTCATGCCTATAACGCCAGCATTTTAGGAGGCCGAGGCTGGTGGTTCCTTGCTTGCGCATAGGAGTTTGAGACCAGCCTTGGCATTGTGGCAAAACTCAGTCTCTATAAAAAAAAAATACAAAAAATTAGCCAGACATGGTGGCATGTGCCCATAGTCCCAGCTGCTTAGAAGGCTGAGGTGGGAGGATCACCTGAGCCCAGGAAGTGGAAGTTGCAGTGAGCCAAGATCATGCCACTGCACTCCAGGCTAGGCAACAGAGCAAGACCCTGTCTCAGAAAAAAAAAAAAAAAAACAACTTTGTTCATCAAAAATTGCATCTATTAGAAAAATATACCACATTATATATCATAGAAAAACACAACACTTTATATCTCATCAACACTGAATATAAAAACATTAGACATTCATGCAACATTGTGTCTAACACCAAAAAAAAGAAATACGTATCCATCAGTAAGAAGTTGACTAAATAAAATATGTTAATATGTATACAATAAAATACAATGTTATCATTGAAAGTGTAAGTGTATAGTTTTATCATGGAAAAATATCCAAAATATATTATAAATGAAAAAAAAGTACATTCTTAGCAGCTCTCTCTACTCTGTTATCCATATCTTTTCTACACAAAGAATGAATACCTTACTGGGATCACAGCCTTGTAGTCTAGCTGCTATGGTTCTCTCTTTATAGAATACCAGTTCTATGAGATCAGGTTTAGCATAAACACAGACTGAGGAACCAAAGAAGCAAGCTGGAGGACATACTTCTTTTTAATACTATCTGTGCGATCAAAAATAGATCTTTATTTTTTTTTTATTGCATTTTAGGTTTTGGAGTACATGTGCAGAACATGCAAGATACTTGCATAGGTACACACATGGCAGTGTATTTTGCTGCCTTCCTCCCCTTCACCCACATTTGGCATTTCTCCCCAGGCTATCCCTCCCCAGCTCCCCCTGCCTGCTGTCCCTCCCCTTTTCCCCCCAATAGACCCCAGTGTGTAGTACTCCCTTCCCTGTGTCCATGTGTTCTCATTTTTCCTCACCCACCTATGAGTGAGAATACGCGATATTTAATTTTCTGTTCTTGTGTCAGTTTGCTGAGAATGATGTTCTCCAGATTCATCCATGTCCCTACAAAGGACACGAACTCATCATTTTTTATTGCTGCATAATATTCCATGGTGTATATGTGCCACATTTTCCCAGTCCAGTCTGTCATCGATGGGCATTTGAGTTGGTTCCAGGACTTTGCTATTGTAAACAGTACTGCAATGAACATTCGTGTGCATGTGTCCTTATAGTAGAACGATTTATAGTCCTTTGGATATATACCCAGTAATGGGATTGCTGGGTCAAATGGAATTTCTATTTCTAAGGCCTTGAGGAATCACCACACTGTCTTCCACAATGGTTGAACTTTAGATTATCTGAAGTTCAGATCCTTCATCTTTAAATAGGGATAAGGATAACTACTTCATGATTATGATGATGATTACATGAGATAAATGTGAATATACTTGGTAAATATGTGACATATAGAATTTTAAGATGTTTTATGGTGAACTTTTATGTAGTATTTAAGAGAACCGATAAATTTACCCGTGTAGCGAAGTACTTCCGTGAGATATAAGGCTGATGATAAGGATTAGGGTAAAGAGTTGACTCAGTCACACTTGACTGCCTTGAAATATGTCTTGGCATCAGGCCCTTGCCTGAGTCCTCTTCCTCCATAGACAGGTGGTCAGTCTCGGAGGGCTGGTCATCTCCCTCTTGCTTCAGAGACACAGCCTGAAATCCTTCAGCACTCCCAATAGTTGACATTTCTTCAGCCTAAAACAAGGGCACAGAAATCTCATTGGAACAATGTTACCTGTAAATGTGTCCTAGCTATGGCAAAACAGAGTAAGATGAGCCAATGGCATTCCTGAAACTTAAAAACACCCTTGATGTTAACTAAACAGAGGTGTTGGTAGATACAGCTTCATCACACAGACTTATAGGATCCATAATCCTGCAAAGTCATTTACCGGAGGAGTGAAGGAGAGACTCTCTGGACAGAGAAAAGGGAGTTTGCAAGGAGTTTCATTTTCTCATATTTAATCCTAGGAAATAAGAAGCTGAACAAGAGGAGGGCTGCATAATTATCAGAAAATTTCTCTTCAAAATTGCATGGCATTTTTGCTTGAAAATACACCAGACTACAAGCTTATTTAAGAGTTAAAAGCAATGACAATACATTTTCTTGTGTGCTTCTTGGGTTATAATAGGGCATAAGAGCACTTAGAACAGCACACATTTTTAAACTGAAAAATTCCAGTTTTAAAAACTCATTCTAAGAAAATAATTTAGATGAATACCCAAACACATGCGCATGCACGTGCATGCGTGCACGTGCGCGCGCGCACACACACACACAGACAGTTGTTCAGCTGGGTATGGTGGCTCATGCCTGTAATCCCAGCATTCTAGGAGGCCGAGGCTGGTGGATCACTTATGCTCAGGAGTTTGAGACCAGCCTTGGCAACATGGTGAAATCCAGTCTGTACAAAAGCATACAAAAATTAGCCAGACATGGTGGCATGTGCCCATAGTCCCAGCTACTCAGGAGGCTGAGGTGGGAGGATCACCTGAGCACAGGAAGTGGAAGTTGCAGTGAGCCAAGATCATGCCACTGCACAACAGGCTAGGTACCAGAGCAAGACCCTGTCTCAAAAAAAAAAAAAAAAAAAATTTGTCCATCACAAAATGCATCTAATAGAAAAATATACCACATTATATATCATGGAAAAGTACACTACTTTATGTCTCATAAACACTGAATCTAAAAACAACATTAGACACTCATGCAACATTGTGCCTAACACCAAAAAAATGAAATATGTATCCATCAGTAAGAAGTTGACTAAATAAAATATGTTATACCATAAGATAAAATACAGAGTTATCATTGAAAGTGTGAGTGTATATTTTTATCACGGAAAAAATTATTCGAAGTATATTATAAATGGAAAAAAGTAAGTTACAAAGTATTATAGATAACATTATTCCAATGTTAAAATAATTTAGAAAGAAAGAGAAGGCAGGGAAGGGAAGGGAAGGGAAGGGAAGGGCAAGGGAAGAGAAATGGAAGGGAAGGGAAGGGAAGGGAAGGGAAGGGAAGGGGAGGGGAGGGGAGGGGAGGGGAGGGGAGGGGATGGGAGGGAAAAGAAGGGAAATGGAAGGGAGGGGAGAGGAGGGAAGGGGAGGGGAGGGGAGGGGAGGGGAGGGAAAGGAAGGGAAGAGAAGGGAAGGAAAGGGAATGGAAGGGAAGGGAAAAGCAGGGAAACGGAAGGGAAGGGAGGGGAGGGGAGGTGAGGGAAAGGGAAAGGGAAGAGAAATAGAGGGGAAGGGAGGGGAGGGAGGGGAAGGGAAAGAAAGGGAAGGGAAGGGAAGAGGAGGGAAAAGGAGAAGGGAAGAGAAAGGAGGAGAAGGAGAAGGAAGGAAGGAAGGAAGGAAGGAAGGAAGGAAGGAAGGAAGGAAGGAAGGAAGGAAGGAAGGGAGGGAGGGAGGGAGGGAGGGAGGGAGGGAGGGAGGAAGGGAGGGAAAGAAGAAAGGGAGAAAAGAAAGGAAAGAGAAAGAAAGAAAGAAGGAAGGAAGGAAAGAAAGAAAGAAAGAAAGAGAGAAAGAAAGAAAGAAAGAGAGAAAGAAAGAAAGAAAGAGTACCTGCATATGTATATACGTGCATACGTGTATGGCATAATAGATTTAAAAACATCTAAGAAGAGGGACAAAAAGTAGAAAAATAAAATATTAACAATAGTTATCTCTAGATGACAGTGTTAGAGTTGATTTTTATTTTTGTTTCCATGTCTGTGGATGCTAGTAATGATCGCATATGCTTTAAAATAAACAAAAATATTACATTGGTTTCTATTTTGTACATATGAATAAAAGCAAAATAAAATAGAAGGCACGTTAGCTCAGTGAAATGCGCACTCAAATCATTTCAAGCTGACAGTGAGCATGTTATCAATGCTGCCTAGAAAGTTTCGTGTCCAGTTTCACCATGAAAGTAGGAATGCCACGTTATTCTCAGAGTCACCTCCTTTTCTTACACAAAAGTAGTTTTTAATCAATTTCCTTGGTTCTTGTGAGACAAAGGAAGCTGAGAAAAAGCCCCCACCCCCAGCAAGTTTCCACTTTTGAAATTGGGATTAACTAGGGTATTCACAAGAGATAAAAGTAGTATGATCACATAATTTATTAACTAATTTTGGATATTTTGGCATGAAAAGCGTGCTATTGGCAATTATGTCAGGATGATAGGAGTGAACTGGACTGTCTCAGGCAAGTGTGGATTTATATACACAGTCACCCTGAGGATTTGAATGTAGGAGAAGACACAGCTAAGGTAACTCACAGGTGGAAAGCCTTATACAGTTCGCTTTATATGTTTTCTTGTCTGATCTTTCCAGCAATCCTAGGAGAGCTGCTTACTCTTTTTCCATCTTTTCGAGGAACACAGAGTAGACGGAACCCACCTAGGGTCTCACTTTGATAGCTGCAGTAGCAGCTGGACTCCCAACCATGCCTTCAGTCCAGTACACGCAACATCTGCCATAAGGCACTGTATCATGCTGCCTCATCATAGAAAAAGACGTCTCTGAGTTTTCAGGTAATTTTTTAAAATTAGGGGTGCAAAAGGTAGAAATTGGTCTCTGAGAAAGCAAGAAATGAAGAAGCAGGAAAAAGGGGTATGTGTGTGTTTGTGTGTGGTGTGTGTGTGTGTGTGTGTGTGTGTGTGTGTGTGTGTGTATGTGAAGAGAGAGAGAGAGAGAGAGAGAGAGAGAGAGAGAAGGCACTTTGGCCTCCCTGTCCCTGGCAGCTACATGCTCTATTTATGCAGGTCTGCACCTTTATCACAGTGGGCGCTGGAAGAAAATGCATTTCCAATGTTCCCTACAACCTGCGAAGGAAGGTTTGTGCCACTGGGGAAGTAAAGCCTGCTTCTGTATTTGCGCACTCTGCGAACACACGCCTAACAACAGACATCTGCGAAAGGCTCCTGTGCCTGGAAAACAGAGGGAGGATTTAATTAGCACCACTTCCTCTCCCTCAGGCTGTCTTCTCTGGAAACACTTGGGGAAGCTCTGCGCTCTGAGACCAAGCTGTTTGAAATCCAGGAAAGAAGGAAATTCTCAGCTCTGTTTAAATTCTCACAGCCATAAATAGTGGGAAAGTTGAGCCCAGCCATCCCAATCCAGAGTCATTCCAGCTCTGTTCTAGTCAAAGGACCATCTTAGAAGAACAATAAATAAAACTTCCTCAACTTGCCCAGTAAGTGAGAAGTGCTGCACATCTAAACATTCCACTCTGTTTCTCATGACCTCTGGCCAGGTGCATTCCCAATTCAATAATATGTGTTCTTCTAACCCTGGAGAGGCTATATTCAGTGAAATGCTAAAGGTACATGAATACCAGCAATAGATCCAGTCAAAATCATGAGTTCCATTGCTTTCACATAGATCAAACGTGCCCTGCGACAAATTCACTGGGAGCCTTTTAGAACGGAAAAGATTTACACTCTGTAATATTCCCCAGTAAATTTACCTTCGCATTTCGAGAGTAAAGTCAGCACAATTTCATAGGAAAACAAAGGTCAAAACATAGAAAACGTAAATGATGTTCAAAGTTTTTAATGGAATCTCCTCCTTCCAGGGAATTCATGTAATAAAAACTATCCTAAAGAAGCAAAAGACTTCAATAGACATTGCTTATTCTGAGTAGTAATGAAAAATTGAAATCAACACCTAATCTTCAAGGAATGGCTAACTATATCCAATTGGTATTGTACTGACATTTAAAATAACACACAAACATTGCAGTGGACTGAGATTAAAGGTTGTATCTTCTTGAGTGAAATAAAGCAGAAAACCAAAATACTTTATCTTTCAATATTCAATTGAATAATTTCATATTGGTAAAGACTAGAAAGAAAACATTTATATTTATTGAAGTAGTAGATTGTGCATGAATTTTTGTTTTTTTAAAATAATTAAATGGCATTAATGCTACTTTTTCTGTTTAAGCATGAAAGAAAAAGTTCCGAATAAAGTCTTCAAGAAGTACTACCTTGCCTTTAATCAGACAATAGGAAAACTGTATTTCTCAGCTGCCAGATAATTCCAAACTAATTTTAATATAGTATTATAGTAAGTAACTTATTTCCAGATTCTGGTCTAAGTATAACTGTTCCCATTTATAAGTAACATTATTTATCTCTCTGAGACTTTTTCTAATAATATTAGAGAAGCATGTAGGGCATAAATTATAGCTTAAAAGTTATTGTCTACTCTGACTTTTTTATCTTGTAAATATGGAAACAGACCCCCTGAGATGAAGGTTGTCCATGCTCACACAGCTACATACAATCAAAACCTGCAACCACACCACTAGTTTTCAGGACTCCAGTTCACTGTTCTTTCCTGCTCTTCAAGTTGACACATTTAGAAGAAAAGCAAAGAAGCAGCCATCATACTTATGCACTGGCAAACTGGAGGCACTATTGCCAAAGGTCTGAGGCCACTGAGTTCCGTGCTCAAGAGATACAGCTTCCATGAATCGGGACCATCCCCCAGCTTCCCACGCAATAGCAGTCCCACTGTGAGTGCTGCAGGCTGAATGAAGCCTTTCTCTTTCCCCCAGAACTGGGCTGACAAATCCTTTAGGCACCAGAAGCACAGTGCCTGACGTTCACAAAACTTTCAGAAGCCCTTGAAATATTTTACTTTCTTTTAAAATGAGAAAAGGAAAAAAATCGCATTTAGGGTCATTCAATGTTTCAAATTTTTCTCACATCAGAAAAAAAGAGGAAAATTGGTTGGGCAGCCCAAACCTATTACATTTTGCCTAAAAGAGAGAGGAAAAAAACACATAACTATTGAGCAATTTAAAGTTCTAGAAACAGAAATTTTCATATTGATATTATCACAGTGGAAAGACAAAAAGGTTTGAGCCGTAGAGATCATAACGTGGTCCTGACTCTAATCCACATTCTTTCTTCTCCCATTTCCCATTTAATTTTTCATTCCGGGGCTCCATCCTAGACTGTGAGAGTCAGAAACCTACCCCCGGTCCAGAGCTTTCCAGTCTCTTCATCACTGAAGATTCTGCTCCAGCACATACTGAAAGATTTCTGTCCTATAGAAAAACTGCACAATCTTAAGATGACTCTTTTGCTTTTTTAAAACCAAAGACAGATCCACCATAGTTGGCCTCCAGTAAATGCTTGTTTCACAGAGAAGTGGAAGAATAACTACCCTGAGAACTTTTTAATCATTGTGAAATGCACCCTGAAAACTCCTAATCAGCTTGAAAGGCATAGACAGCCACACTTGAGTCAGAGGCAAAGAAAAGGCATGTTTGGGGATCTTTTTTTCCTTTCACAGGAGTTCAATAAAGAATAGTTTGAGGCTGGGTGCAGTGGCTCAAGCCAAGGTGGGCCTCCCAAACTAGGGAGGGCCACATTACTTGAGGTCAGGAGTTCCAGACCAGCCTGGCCAACATGGTGAAACCCCATCTCTACTAAAAACAGAAAAAATAGCCAAGAGTGGTGGCAGGTACCTGTAAATCCCAGGTACTCAGGAGGCTGAGGCAGAAGAATCGCTTGAACCTGGGAGGCGGAGATTGCAGTGAGCTGAGATAGCACCACTGCATTCCAGCCTGGGTGACCGAGTGATGCTCCATTTCAAAAAAAAAAAAACAGTTTGAGTATAACAAAAAATATTACACTTCAGAATAAGAAAACAGTATTGGCATTAGATAAGGATGCTTGACTTCTCTTGAGGCTATTTCATGGTGAACCTCTTCACAAGGGCCATGCCATTCTCCATTTCTTCAGCACTGCCTGCCCCCTTGTAAAATCTAGTTTTCAGAAAGTCTTTCTGGGATGCCAGCCCTCTCTGTCTGCCCCGCCAGCTCCAACACCAGGCACTCCCTTGCTTTCTTCACTTGTTCTTTCTGTCTCCTGGTACCTCCAGAAGTCATGTGGGATTTTTAGAAGTCCTATTGCAGGTATCTATAATATCCACAAAGCTTTTGAAATACCAATAGCTACTTGACGATCCCCATTGCTAACTCTGTGAATTCTTGGGAAGAAAAGCTGGCTGTTCAGCACTCATCTATTCTAATCTTCACTGCCTCAGTCCACTGCAGCTGCTATAACAAAAGATGTGGGACTGAATAATTTATAAACCACAGAAATGTATTTCTCATAATTCTGGAGTCTAGTTAATCCCAGATCAAGGCACCAGCAGATCGGTGTCTGGTGAGGGTTTCTGCTTTCATCATGGTGACTTTAACATTGTATCTTCCAGAGGGGACAAATGCTGTGCCTTCACATGATGGGAGAAATGAAAAGGGTAAAAAGGGCCTGGCTAGTTCCCTCCAGATTTTTTATAAGGCACTAATCCTATTCATGAGAACACAGCCCTTATGACCTGACCATCTCCTACAAGCCCCACTTCTTAATATTGCTGCATAGGGGATTATGTTTCAATATAAATTTTGAAGAAGACACAGACTTTCAAACCACAGCATCCACCTTGTACCAGTAAGGAAACTGAGGCTCAGAATGGTTATGCATCTCTTCTGAACTCTCAGTTAATTACAAGTAAGTCAAATAAAGAATGAAATTATGGGATTTCATAATTCCCATAGGAATTATGGATTTCCTATGTTCCCTGTTTGTGTACAAATATTTCTCTAGATACAAAATTTTAATCCTGTATAGGATTAAATTTCTCCTAAGAGAAATATTTGTACACAAACAGGAAACTTAGAAAAGCCTATGGCTTGTTAATGAGAACTATTACTCTTTTGCAGATAGGGTAGAGATGGGGACAGGAAGGAAGAATGGGAGTTCCTTCCTGTGGCCTGTGTGGAGTCAAATACATCAACTGTGTTTTCTCACGCAGACACCTCTACCCACATGAAGGGGTTAACGTTCTCAAGGCATATACCCAAAATAGAAATCTACTTTTAATTTTGACATTTCGTAAAGGTAATTTATGTGAATTTATGTGTGCAGCCTTTCCTGAGTCTCTCTGTGAGAACAGCCGAGGGATGTGCCGTGGGTAAACAACAATACTCTAACACCTCATGACTCTCCAACAAGCCTGCTTCTGTGCCAGTTGAGATAAGAAAATTGGCAAACAATTCTTTACACTTTCACATTTTGTATATTAGTGATAGCATGCCGGCAGGGCTGTTCTGTGTCCTGGGGGAAAGTTGAGTTGATGGAGGGTTTCTCCCCTCCTAGCTCCACCTGGGCCAGGCAGAGCCCTCTGCTCTGCTATAAAGTGCTTTGACTCAGCAGCAGATGGAAAGAGGGCTGTAGGGAAGAACACAGGGCTAGGCCAAGAAATGTGGGTCCTCACTCCCTTGGTCTCCCGTCAGAGTGACCCCAGGTAGGTCACTTTATTGCTTCACTTCTCTGCACTGCAGGTTCCTCTCTACAAAATAAGGGTGAGACTTGACTGCTTGCAAGTTGGGCTCCTGCATACTACTCTTGAGGTTACCTGAGGGGTTTATGGGTGGGTTCCTGGTCATCAAACTTATTTTAGCCAAAAAAGATCCATTTATCATTTACTGGATTTCTTCTGAAGCTTTGATTTGGGGGAAAAATGTTTGAATTTGAAAACTATTGGGCTAAATTATTTGTAAGTTTACAGCTGAATGAGTCTACAAGATTTGGTTAATTTTTCTTCAGTGTCCAGAATGTTACAGATCGAAGCATCTAGAGATTGTTCAGGAATTGTTTTCCCCATCTCATCTTCATCATGTGACTCCAACTGAGCAAATTAGTTCTCCTGTGATTCAAAAGCTGTGGGCTCAGAGGAATAAGTCTGTAATAACAGTCATGAATTTGGGGCCTATTGTGGAGATTCTAGGGTGTAGTTTTGTGACTTCCCTCTCATTCAAATAAAAATCCATATAGGCCAGAGCTGCTTGGGACATGCATAGTGGAGAGCTGGGCATCTCATCCAGTCTGGGGCCAGGGACATGTTCGAGCCTTAGTAACTATTACTGTACTTAAGAAGGAAAGAATTTAGAGTTCTGCTGAGCTTCTCACACAATAGAATAATTTTTAGAGAGATTTTTCTCAAACATACATAAAGAAAAAAATGATAAAGACAAAGGTACTGACTAGAGAAGTTTTTGAGATTACAGATCCTTTGAGACGAATTTTCTTTGACATTTGAGTGCATGCTTCCACCACTCATCCAATCTGGGTTATGATGGTAGCGCTTGGGTTCTTGACTCCTGTGGCATTGATCATACTATTCTGTAATCACCATTTACTTCCCTGTCTTCCCTTGTGGGCCATGAGCAATTCCAGAGCAGGAACTGTGCTGCACTAACATTCATAGTCTGGCACTTAGTATGAGCACAATATAGAGTACGCATTAGGTTTAAATTTCTTGGATGGATGAATGGCTATCCTGTTAGTTTCTCAGCAGTGATTACGACTGGAAGAGCAAGGGTTCTATCTGTTTTATCTTTGTTTCCCCATTACCTCATACACAGCTAGTGCTCAGTAAATGTTTGTAGACCAAGTGATGAAGTTCTGTGCTAAAGCATGAACAAAAACATCATCTCTCACAGACACACATAGGAACTCATACCACAGTCTTTAATCTATAGAAGCTCATAGTCTGGTGGAGGTGACAGAGACATGAGCGGACAATTTCAGCCTTTTGTGATAAAGCCATGATAAGAGTATGTGCACAAAACACCATAGAGACAGAAGATGGTGAGTGGGAGGAGAGGAATGTGAGTGTGAGAAGTTAGAGGTATGGAGTAAGGCAACTCAGAGCTGACTGCACACTAGAAGGTAGGTGGAGGATGTTCCAGGCAAATGTGTGAGGTGTGAGAGGAGTGTGTTCCCAAAGTGGCAGGTAATATGTTGTGTGCAGTTGAGATGTCAGCTGCCTAGCATCAAACCCAGTCCCTTGAAGATCTGGTTACACTTGGTGAAAACTAACATTTTGTGATGGGAGGAGAATCTTAAATTCTTCTCACACTTTCTCTGTATTCCCTTGTCTCTGCCATCTCCTCCATACCTGCTGAGAATTTTCTCGCAGTCAACCCACATACACAATCTGGCCTTGGTACTATAAAAATTCCACTTGCCTTAAGAATTTCATAGGGTTATCAACTTTATCAAAGATTTAGAGAGGTCATGAAGAGGTATGTTACATGTTGCATGGTCCGTTATTGTATCATCCATCTATTTCTCACTTCTCTCTTTTCAGGATAACAAATTCTTTCTTGTTTATTTGTTTGGTTTTCGTTAGAAATATATCTAGTTAATCTAACATATCCAGATCTCTCAGATTCTCCCCTTCACAGCACCTGTCGAACACTGAAATTCCTCCTCAGGGAAAAATTCTATAGCTATTAATATAACCCTAGATAAGAATTTGTGACTTAGAAGAGAGTTGGCAGGAGAAACATCAGAGAGAGTAAAACAGAACCATTCTGTAAGCCAAACATTGAATTGGGTGACTTATCTCAGGCAAAAGGAAGAGTGTTCTGCTTTGCAACTGGCCTGACCATGAAGAATGTGGGACAGAAACGGGGCAGAAAAGTGGTGGCATTCTGGGGAGTAGAATAAATAAGACTAAATCACCAGCCCCTCCACCCCAACCACACACACACATACAAAAGAAAGAGAAAAATACAGAAAGAGAGGAAAGAGGAACATGCAAGGCTAAAGATGTTGATCCCAATAGTGTACTTCAGAGAGCCTGTAAAGACCTAGATATTTTCTCCATATACACATGAACAAGAAAAGAGCAGCAAGATCAAAAAATCAACCAACACCAACAGCTGAGAACTGCAGTAGCCTTTGTTATTTTCTCTACAAACTAAACAGAATCCTTGATATTGAATTGGCTGATTCAGAAACTTGGCAGTATCAATGCCTAGACATTTAAACAAGCCTCTGTCCTAGTTATTGAGACATCCTAGGGGAGTGTGCGGATTAATGCCTACCAGAGATCACTACCTTCCCAGCATTCATCCTGGTGCCAGGCAGCAGTGCGAACAAATATTCCACAACCAGATGTTCCTGCTTGGGAGTTTTGTTTAAGGATGTCACCCCAAAGCTTGGATTTCCTGTTAAGCCAACTGTGACTTTTTACACATAGATTTTATAAGAATTCATCTAAGTTCTGAAAAGAGTATTTTCCCCTCAAAATAAAAACTATGCCTTTATTATTCTAATGAAGTTTTTATTAATAAACATTTTATTGAAGTATGGCATGCACTCAAAAAAATCATAAATATGCAGATCAAAGAATTATTATAAAATAAAAATACTGTTATGATATGGTTGGCTGTGTTCCCCCCCAACCCCCCCCTGCCAAATTTCAACTTGAATTGTAGCTCCCATAATTCCCACAGTGTCATGGGAAGGACCCAGTGGGAGGTAACTGAGTCATGGTGGCTGGTCTTTCCCGTGCTATTCTCATGATGGTGAATAAGTCTCATGAGATCTAATGGATTTATAAAGGGGAATTTCCCTGCATATCACCCCTCTTGCCTGCTGCCATGTAAGATATGTCTTGCTTCCCCTTCACCTTCTGCCATGTTTGTGAGGCCTCCCCAGCCATGTGGAACTGTGAGTCAACTAAACCTCTTTCATTCATAAATTACCCAGTATCTGATATGTCTTTATTAGCTGCATGCGAACAGACATTAATACACCATGTAACCATCACCCTGGTCAAGAAATAGCGTACTACCAGCACTGTGACAGGATTCTTTTTCTCAAAGGGACTCTTCAGTTATTCTCACATGACAAAATCCAACAGGGCTGCCAAACATTTTATATATCATCTAACTCAACATCTTCATTTTACAAATAAGAAACTAGATCCTCAGATGGGAGTAAGGAAGTGACTTACCTCAGGTCACAAACTAAATTAGTGGAAGCAGTAGGGTTTCAGCCTTCTCTTTTCTGCTTAAACTGCCTCAAATCCCTGGGAAGGCTTAGCTGGCCTATGGAGCAAGAGAAACCTGCTCTCTGAAAGATGTGATGTCAGCAAGGTGACCGGCTAGAAGCTCCCTAGCACTCTACTCTTCACAAAGATAGTGAAAACAACAAATAACTACATTTTGATGAAAATAACCAAGGGAGAGCACCAAAGTGCGTCAGGGGAGTAACAGAAACCCTGGTGAACACAGAAACTTGGGATGGTTACGGAGAGATGGGAAGGAAATACCGGGCCTCTACCACTCCATCCCTTAATCAGGATCAGCTAGGAACTTCTGTCTACAACAAGGAAGTAAGCAAGAGGAGCCTAGGAATCCCCATCAATACCTTAGACACCAACAGATCTCAACCCTGGGATCCCCTGCAAACCTCACAGGCACTAAGTCCAGCTCTGGCAGCTGACTGGAGTCCAATAGCTATGCTCCCTCCAGGGAAGGAGCTGACACTATGCCCTGCCCCCTGTGGCCCACATGGCTACTGCAACATACCATCTTGAAATGGAACTATGGCTGGAGTGTCCTGCTGTAGCAGTGAGTAGTCATGGCTCCCTTTTATCCTTGAGGATAAGCTACTGCCAAACCACCTCAGACCAGTGGTCAGACATCCTCAAGTCAAGCCACAATCAGCCCTTACAGTTTTCTCTGTTGGGTCAAGCAGAGGTGAAGCCACTTCATCTACCACTCCCTCTGCCTTTTCAGGCTAGAGCTGAAGCAGGACTCTGAGTCATTGGAAACAGTATTTTAGCCACTAAGAGCAGCCACACATCCCAGTGTCTAAATTGAAGCAGTTCCCTTCATTCCAGGAAACAGTGCCTTAACCACCTAGAGTGGTCATGTACCCACTACCTAAGCTGAAGCAGCACCCTGCATCCCAGGAAAACAGTGCTGGGCTGCCCAGAACAGTCACCATACCATCAGGCCTGAGCTGGTACAACACATCATGCCCTAGGGAATCAGTGGCCTGATTAGGTTGAGCAGCTTTGCATCTCAGGGTTAGGCTGACATAGTACCCCATGTTCCAAGGAAACAGACCAGTGACTGAGCTGAGATACCTCACCCTACAGGCCAAATAACTCTAGTACCCTTGGAGCTGGACTACCCCACTAGAGTGGTGTCTTAGCTGCTGAGACACCCTTCTTCCTGGGAAGTGAAGTTATCACTATGCTGTCACCTGCCCACCACCAGGACTCAAATAGTAGCCATGCTCCACATTCTGGGCTACTATTGCCACTGCACCTGGCCTCAGAGAGGCCGAGACACTGCTGGGCCCTGAAATCCCAGGGTCTATAGCTGCTACTACACTGTATCTCATTCCCTGGTACTCAGGTTGCCACCGAGCCCTATTGGCACAGGTTTCCAAATTGCAGCCATACTCTGTTCTCCACGTCCAAACCTCTAGAACACTCCTTTTTCCCCACAGAGGAGCCAGTGCTGTGCGCTCCCACCCATGGGTAGAATCACAACCATGACTCAGCCCCCTGAGCCCAAGCTGCTAGGAGACAGACTCAGAATCACAACCATGACCCAGAGCCCTGAGCACAAGTTGCTGGGAGACTGG
Source organism: Callithrix jacchus (assembly GCF_049354715.1). NCBI lineage: Eukaryota > Metazoa > Chordata > Mammalia > Primates > Cebidae > Callithrix > Callithrix jacchus. The sequence goes on along the minus strand of NC_133516.1, from coordinate 18,156,131 downwards.
GGTCAGAATCACAGATCCTGGCTCTGTGGCAACTTATATTCAACGAGTCAAAGAGAGAAAAATTTCAGCCAGAGACCTAGGTGTCACAATAGGTTCATGTGGCACTGAGACCAGGACCTTTGCACCACAGCTGCTATGATTACCTGTACCTGGAACCCAGCACCACTGCAGCTACTTGTAGGTTGCATCAGACCTGACACCAAAAGGTATCTCCTTGACTAAGTCTCTCCAGTGTAGGAAAAATAAGGAGAGGAGAACCCCCAAAGCCCTTGATGCCTAGAACATTAACAACCTATGCTTCCATGGTCACAGACTTCTACAGCCTAGGCCACTGACATGCCCACAGTTACTACCGACATTGAATACAGCTAGAGAAGCTGCACAGAGATCATGCCATTGCACCTATCCAGAAAAACAGTCACCACACCCTTCCCAACTAGCATGCAAAAAAAAAGAAAAGAAAAGAAAAACAACACCAGGTGAAAAATCTTTATGTAAGCCATTCTAGAAAGTTTGAAAGAAATGATTGACCAGATGCACAGACAGCAACACATGGACAAGAAACATGAAAAAGCAAGAAAAGATGATGCCACCAACAAATCATAATAATTATCTAGTAACACACCTCAATAAATAGAGAAATAAATGAATTGCCAGAAAAGAAATTCAAAATAATTCTCTTTAGGAACAGGAAACAAAAAAATACAGAGACAATTCAACAAAATCAGGAAACCAACTCATGGTATCAATGAGAAATTGCACAGAGATAGTAGACATATATGAAGCAGCAAATAGAAATCCTGCAGCATTCTGATTAAGTTGATTAATAAAATGGAGAGCTTCAACAGCAGACTTGATCAAGCAGAAGAGTCTCTGAACTTGTAAATAGGTAATTTGAAATTACCTAGTCAGAGAAAAAAAAGAATCAAAGGTGTGAATAAAGCTGACAAGACTTATGGTTACCATTAAGCAAATAAATATTTGTATCATGGAAGTTCTAGAAAGAAAGGAGAAGGGAAGGTGTATAGAAAAACCTATCTAATAAAGTAATAGCTGAAAGCATCCCAACTCTGTGAAAAGATATACATATTTAAATCTTGGAAGCAAAAACTATCCAAATAGATTAAACCTAAAAAAGTTCTTTGAAAAACACAGTATAGTTTAACTGTCAAAAGTCAAAGATAATCTGGGCAATGTAACAAGGCTTGAATTCCACAAAATATTAAAAATTAGTTGGGCATGGAATCATGCATCTATAGTCCCAGCTACTCAGGAGGCTGAGGTGGAAGCATTGCTTGGGCCCAGAAGTTCAAGTTTACAGTGAACTGGGATCATGCCACTGCACTGCAGTCTGAGTGACAAAGCAAGACCCCATCTCAAATAAATAAATGTCAAAGACAAGGAGAGGATTCTAAACACAGTAAGATGAAAATATCAGGTCACATATAAAAGACTCCCTGTAAGACTAACAGCAGATTTCTCTGCAGAAACCTTACAAGCAGGGAGAAAAGAAGATGATATAGTCAAAGTGCTAAAAGGAAATTATTGTAAGCCAGAAATATTATACCCAGCAAAATTATCATTCAGAAATGAAGTGAAAATAAAGTATTTCCCAGACAAACTAAAACAGAATTCATCACCACTATATTGTCCTTATGAGAAATGCTCAAGGGAGTCCTACAACTGGAGGCAAAAAGATAATAATCACTATTGGGAAAACATCAAAAGTACAAAACTCGCTGGTAGAACAGATATTCAAAAAAAGAAAGAAAAAAAGAAGCAAACCTCACACTGACAGAAAACAAGCCACAATGATAGACAATAAAAGAGAAAGAAAGAAACACAGGATACATGAAACAACCAGAAAGCAATTAACAGAATGACAGGAGTAAATTCTCATTTATCAATGACCAAAAATTAGTTTATCTCCTGAGGCTCATTATAAAGACCTTCTAATTCATGTTCCTTAAGTTCCACTCTTTCTAATTTTTGCCTCCTGAATACTAATCATACTGTATTAAAACTACTTGTTAGCTTGCCTTAACTTTCACATTCTCTTCACTAGTACATGAGCTCCTTGATGATAGGGACCAGATTTTACTTGCTATGGTATCCTTAGCACCAAGTAGAGCACATAGAAAGCATTCATTATGTATTAGCTAAACAAATTAATCAGTAATAAATATTTCTACATGGAGCATCCCTGACAGAAAATGCAAAGGAAATTTAGCTAAAAGAGTCTCTCTCTTCAGGTCTTATGAAACATGAGACTACAATTTACAAGAGAAGATTTGAAATTCTTTCTTCTAAACCTGGCTTCAAAATTAATAGTTCTCTGAAATGTAACATAAATGGCAGGAAGGAGAGCCGAGGGCCTAAAAACAGACACAGCTAACTTCTCATCTTGTAGGGCACTGTAACTGAAGGATAATTTCTGTTTTAATGATGAAACATACATTAAGCTCCTAAAATGCTGAATGCTAAACAAGACACCAAATCAGAGAAAATAATTAGATGCAAGAAGGGTTTCAAATAATATCTTTCTAAGGCTACTTTGACCCATTTCCACTCCACTAAGTTAGGATGTTACCATCTGGAATTCAGCCTGTTCTACAAGATGCCAGGAAGATTTAAATAGGTCTAGAGAGCTCCACCCAGAGAGAGAGAAAAGGCAAGAGAGCTAAAACAACAGGGGTAGCTCTCATTAAAGTAATAAAGTTCAGAGCATGAGCATGGAAAGAGGAAAGCAGTTCTGTTTTCAGAATAATATTCAGATTCATTCTAAGATGACTTAAGAAAAGTGGACAGTTCAGAATGCTAAAGAATAAAAACTAAAAAATACTTTTGTATTTCCTTGCTAAAGGCACTTAGATTAAAAAACTGATGAAGAACAATAACATCTGTCACAAATGGTCTCTTATTTTTCTGCATTTCTGTAAGAAAATAAAACAATAAAAATATGTGTATATAAGAAAATATAATTATATGTGAGCATATGTGCATAAATATGGCCATAATATTTGAAAGTAAGAATAGATGTATATTTACGTGTGAACTGCTACCACTACTGAAAAAGCAATGACCAAAATCAGCCAGAATAGACAGTTAAGTATCCTGAGAAAATTAAAGGGCTACCTGTGATATTCACATTTCCTTGCTTCTGTGAATATTTATCTCAAAGCTGGCTCATTGTGAAGGGATGATGTTTGGTTTTGATCAGCCTTTCTGTAAACGTATGACTCAATCACAAAGCAGCTAAGAGGGAAGTAGGAATATGGATCAGGGAAAGATTCATCAAAACACTCATTATAAAGAGTGGTTGGTAATGCCATCTTTATGTATTAAATGTACATGTATGTTGTAATCATACCTCTCGACTTCTTTATCTATAAAAATATACACATTGATGTCAGACCTGCTTACTCTACACAATTTTTCTGAAAGTTAAATGAAAAAAGTTGTGAAAGTTCTTGGTAGATGATGAAGTGCCTTGATCCTGTATCTTTTGAAGAACTATTAGCATTATTATCATAGAAGTAGGAGGCAATAAAATAAAATAATATCTGTGCAGAGGCTGTTGGCAGTTCCTGAAGGATGCCAAAGAGCAAGTGAGGCTGCCCAATGATTTTAGGGAAGGCTTTCATCTATACTGATGAAGTCAACATTATTGGCAAGATGTCGGGGGTAGCTGGGAGGAAAGGAAATGTGTTCAGACGAGAGATGTGTCAATTCCTCCCAGAAGGCAGGGGACCAGGTAGAAACTGAAGCTCACAGGGCCAGAATTTGATGCTGCCCACATCACCTGTGAACATGCTTACTATGTCAATTTCTGCCTCTAAAGAATTATTTCAGAACATAGAGGCAGTGAAAGAACATCTGTGACTTACATAACATGTCCTGTTTGTGAATAGAGAAATTCGAGTGAATGGATAAGTCTAACTATTCCTTAGAGCTTTTCTTTTGATATAGGTTTCACCAGCGGGTTAGTTCATAGCACTAGTGTTTGGCAGTATCTCTGCATCTAAGACCTTCATCGGTGACATTGCATAGTACTTAGAGAGATCACCTAAGTGTTAGACGTGCTTCTAAAATACATTTCCTGTTAGCTATGAGCAAAGCTCTATCTTCCCTTTTAAATGGGCTATAACAATCTATAATAATTGGAACTATTTCCACTTGATATTATTCCTTACTTCTTTTCTTCCATCCCACCTAAAATAGGAAATGTCAGGTTCCAAATGCCATTAGTGTTTGACTGTGAATCTCTGTAATTCTCCCACAAAAACCGAACTAGTGGATATACTTATTCAAAAATGCTATAGAGAGTAGCTAAAACTAACTCTCCTTTTGGAAGTGACAGAAAATAGAATCTTCAATTTAGGAGAGGCCTCATGTGCTAGTTCAATACCCCATCCAGGACAGGTGTCTTGAAGAATGTTACTTTGGATGACTAATAATGTTATCTAACTGTAGATTTATGTCTCATGATGTAAATAGGGCTAGCCAGCATATTATCACAAGCTATTCTGGTATATTTGAACATGTGAAAGAGAGGAATCATTTGAAATGAGTGATTTCTCCAGCTAGATTTTTTTATCATCATCTCCTGGTGGCAAATCCAAGTATATCCCTTATTCTAATGTTTTTTTAATAAAAATTCTATTTTATTTATAATTTATTTATAATATCAGAAAATTGACAACTATCTAAATGTAGTTTAGGTAGGATATTATATAGTCATTATAACTAACATTATGCAAATACAATAGAAAGATATATATGGCATTTTTAAAATAAAGCTATATATAGGACATAGCATGATCACAGTTTTTACAAAATAAAATACATATATATGTATAATTTACAAGGATATCACCAAAATATTCACATTAGTTTTCTAATGAGTAATGAGAGTATAGTTTTAAAAATTATCTTTTCTAATTATTTACAATGAAAATGTTATAAAGAGTATCAAATGAGAAAAATAGTATTTATTCTAGTAAAATACTCAAAAATCTAAAAGGTGCCTACATTTTCTTTTTACAGATTTCTCTTTCACTATCAAGGAAAAAAATATTCTATTTTTTTACAGGAAATGTATTAATGTTTGGCCTTCAGAAAATCTTCAAAAGCAAAAGTCTGAACAAGATGAAAATTAATGCTCAAATAGAGACTATTTCTTGTACACAGATAATTGGGTTGTTGGTCAATGACTTTTATCTGCCCACTGATATGCAAAGGCTCCATACGGGAAATAAAGTCGAAAGAAGTTCTGAGGAATGGAGACAGACAGTGTCTCTTGGGCAAGGCTTATCTTCCAAGACATTATGAAAGTGCTATGCAGGCCAAGAAGTTACAAACCTGTTATGTAAATTGTATGTGGGAAAAGGGAGGGAGGAATGTTTGCTTAGAGATAAGTCCAATGCACTTCCAATGAACAGATCTTCTGAGAACAAAGCCCTTAGTTAGAGATGAACTGGACAGGGCTTGGCAGAAGTTCTAGTCTTACAGCAAAAGACCACAGGAGTGATGTGGAGGAGGAAAAGGGAGAGATGGCAGTGACTGTTTCAAACATAGGACTGCGAGACAGGATATAAAAGGCAGGCTATCCAGAGGAGAGATTCCACACCTATCTGACCTAGAGCATGGGCCCCAATACAAGCCAGGCTCAAAAACGCAGGACTGAAACAGAACCGAGTAAAATACTTTCCACCTTTACTCTTTCATTGTGCCATTCCCCTTGGGTTAGAAGTCATAGTATAACCAACGTTTCTCTGAGAAGAGGTCAAAAGAAAATGCCTGGCCAAAGGGAATCCATGCCCCAGTACATATTCCCAAAGGTCTTCATGTCTGTTAACTCTCAAATGAATCTTCTGATGTCAGTGCTTCTCCTTGAAATGCATCTGTTCTCTAGTAGAGGTAACATTACTTATATTGCATTGAACAAGGTTTTCCTTTTTTATTTATCTTCTGTTTCTATTTCTTTGACTTTTCCAAAAGTTTAATTCTTGTTTAAGTTTTTGAGCTTTCACTCCATTTGGGAGTTCAGCCAATCATTTACTGAACAAGACAACTTTTTATAACTTTCTCCATTAGAGTCTGAAATATGTCTTGACTTTTTATTTAAATACAACATTGTGGGTGATGTATCAAGATTACTCACTACAACTCAAAGACACAAATGTTTGGAGAATTAATTAAGTCAACCCTTTCAGAAGATAATGGATAAGGAGCAGTACAGATAAAAAGTGATTCATTTCATGCAATCAATACCTTTATCAGAAAATAGACCAGAATATTAGAGGAAGCTTTGGAGTCAAAAAGACCTGAGATTGAATCCAGGCTCTGCAACTTACCAGCTACCTGAGTTTGGGTGGCAATTTAAACCCCTCAGCCTCAGTTTTCTCAAATATCAAGTAGATCCATACATCTGACAGGACAGTATAAGAATTAGACGAACTTGGCTGGGGTGGCTCATGCCTGTAATCCCAGCACTTTGGGAGGCTAAGATAGGAGGATGGCTTGAGCCCAGTAGTGTGAGACCAGCCTGGGCAACATGGTGAAACCCTGTCTCTACCAAAAATACAAAAAATTAGCCAGGTGTGGTGGTAAGAATCTGTGATCTCAGCTATTCAGGAGGCTGAGGTGGGAGGATCACCTGGGCCTGGGAGGCAAGGGTTGCAGTGAGTCAAAATGGTGCCACTCTGCTCCAGGCTGGGTGACAGTGAGACTCCATTAAAAAAAAAAAAAAAAAAAAAAAAAAAGAACTAGATGAACAGATGAATCTAAAGGCCTAGAAAATATGCTTGGATTTCAAAACCATTTAAAGTCTAATAATTAACTGAATCTATGCTAGAGGAATCTGAACAATTGTGAGCAAAATTTTCTCCATATGTACTAGGAGAATACTGAACTACTTGCCCCCACCCCTCAATTTTCTCTCTAATTATGCTGGTCTAGGACTTAGGTCTGAGGTGGAGCCCTCATTCTAATACAAGATGGAGCTCTTACAGGTCACTTATAAAACAGATCAAATACCAAAAGCAATAAGACTAAAAGAATTGCAATACACTTATGTTTATCATCTTATCCTACTATAAGTCAAAAGTTGCTAGTTCATGGTTAAATGTTTGTAGAAAATTGCATCTTTAAGAGCATCAATGGTAGGAAATCAGAAAGAACCAGTTACTGGTTTTTGTTTTGTTTTGTTTTAATTCAACAAGGAAGAAAACACTGAATGGTCGGGACTTTCTGTCTGGTTTCATTAGCTGTTCTCTCCAAGCAATGAGATCAGCACTTCAGAGAGGACCAGTCTTCATAGCCTGGGAAAATTTCCAACTAGACTTGGTCAATCCAAGGAAAATTCCCCTCTCACTCTCACCAATTACAACACTTTGGGTCATCATTAAGTTTTCTCCAGTTCATGAAATAACTCAGTCATAGCTTTCTGGATTTATTTACATAGTGAAAACTTTCATTTAGGGTTTATCTCATGTAGAACAAAGATTTTGTCTTTGTCTATTGACTATGCAACTACAATTCAAAGATAAATTTTTTAAAAAGAACTTGCCGCCTAAACCTTAGAGCCTAGCATTAATAACTTAAGCATCCAATTTAAACTGGAGATATTTTAAATTAAAGGTACTTATTGTATCACATGACATATGCACATCTATCATGGCGTGTAATACAATTTTTGGAAATCATATTTTTAAAGACAAATGAAAAGTAAAAATCTTCAGAATAAAGTTATCTGAAAAAGTAGGGTGTTAAACTATACATACCATATGGATTTTCAAATCTTGAAGAATATACAAATAAGCAAAGAAAATGTTAGAAATTAACATGGTAAAGTGTAAAAGGGGGGTTATCTCTGGAAGGAGAAGGTATAAAAGATGTTGTAGAGGGTCAGGAATGGTGGCTTACACTTGTGATCCCAGCAATTTGGGAGGCCGAGGTGGGCAGATCAACTGAGGTTGGGAGTTTGAGACCAGTCTGATCAACATGGAGAAACCCCATCTCTGCTAAAAATACGAAATTAGGTGGGCATGGTGGGGCATGTCTGTAATCGCAGTTACTCTGGTGGCTGAGGCAGGAGAATCACTTGAACCCAGGAGGAGGAGGTTGCGATGAGCCAAGATTGCACCATTGCACTCCAGCCTGGGCGACAAGAGTGAAACTCCATCTCAAAAGAAAAAAAGATGTTGTAGAACAATTCTATTGACAGATATTAATTGACACCAAAAGATATATTATTATGAAACAAAATGTAATTTATAGACTACCATATTTAAAAACATTCACATTTGTATTGGAAACGCATGCAACAAAATGTTAGCAATATTATCTCTGGGTCACTGGCTCCTGGATTATTTTTACTTTTTTTATAGCTTTCTATATTTTCCAGTGTTATTTGCATTGGGTATGCATAATCCTTAGAACCGATAAGGAAAAAAATTAATTCAACCATTGTGAAGGACAGTGTGGCAATTCCTCAAAGATCTAGAACTAGAAATACCATTTGACCCAGCAATCCCATTACTGGGTATATACCCAAAGGATTATAAATCATTCTGTTATAAAGACACATGTCCACGTGTGTTTACTGCAGCACTGTTCACAGTAGCAAAGACTTGAAACCAACTCAAATGCCTATCAATGATAGACTGGATAAAGAAAATGTGGTACATATACACCATGGAATACTATGCAGCTATAAAAATGGATGAGTTCATGTCCTTTGCAGGGACATGGATGAAACTGAAAGCTGTCATTCTCAGCAAACTGACACAAGAACAGAAAACCAAACACTGCATGTTTTCACTCATAAGTGGGTGTTGAACAATGAGAACATACAAACACAGGGAACAGAACATCACACACTGGGGCCTGGGGGGTGGGGAACTAGGGGATGAATAGCAGGAGGTGGAGGGATTGGGGACAGATAACACTGGGAGAAATACCTAATGTAGACAACAGGGCAATGGATGCAGCAAACCACCACTATGACACATGTATACCTATGTAACAAACCTGCACAATCTGCACATATACCCCAGAACTTAAAGTATAACAAATAAATTTTTTAAGAAGTCTAAAATATTGTTTCAAAGGACTGAGCCAGGCTGGGTACAGTGGCTCATGCCAATAATCCCAACACTTTGAGAAGCTGAGGTTGGGGAATCACTTGAACCCAGGAGTTCAAGAACAGCCTGGGCAACATGGCAAAAACCCATCTCTAAAAAATTTTTTTAAAAAAATAGCCAGCTGGAGTGGCATATTCCCATGGTCCTGGCTACTTGAGAGGCTGAGGAGGGAGGACTGCTTGAGCCTGGGAGGTTAAGGCTGCAGTGAGCCATGAGTGTGCCACTGCACTCCTGCCAGCCTGGGTAACCAAGTGAGACTAGATCTCAAAAAAAAAAAAAAAGAAAAGAAAAGAAAAGGTTACTCAAGCTGGCATCTTCAAAGGTGACAGGTAAGCAGATAATCATAGAAGAAAAACTCATCAAAGATAATAGTGACAGAAGGTTCTTAGAAGGGCTACATCCAGATCAGAGATCACTAAACATAAAAATGCACTTTTTTTTTTGAGATGGACCAGCCTGACCAACATGGAGAAACCCCCTCTCTACTAAAAAAGCACTTGGTTTTTAAAGTCCACCAAAGAATGATATTGAGCCAGCTCCTTCCTACCTCCTTAATAAGCTTTCCCTAACCACCAAACCCATTGGGACAGACAGATCTCCACAACAAGAAGAAACAATACATGCACACGAAGGTAAGTGCCTTTTATCTCCAAGGGAACTACTATAAGCTCCATTAGGTGAGATCCCATCCTCTCTGCTGTTTTGAATCTCATCCCTACTGCTAATATCGAGTGTTCTGAACAGAATAAATACTTAATAAATGTTTATGATGTATACCATGCGGGGGGTGGCAGAAGGACAAGGGCAGAGGAATAAGAAGAACATAAAGATATTCAGTCTAACATTGCCAACTGCAGGGTATGTGGCCTTGATGACGACAGTACAGAGAGAATTTAATGAGGACAACAGTGATAACACAGGGAGAGAGCAACCGCATTGGTAAATGTTCCTTTAGCGAGATTGATTTTAACAATTATTTGGCCTCATTTAATTTTTCTCATTATGTTGTAGACCATACATGAAAGCGAAAGAAGGAAAAAGAAATCTTCCCTTAAAACTACTATACAGGAAAAAATGAAAGTCAATATACTTGAAAACTTTTTCTACATTTATCTGTTCATAATATCATTTTTCTACTTCAACAATGGAGTTATGCTATAAGTGTTGTTTCATAAACTGCCTTTTAGACTTGATACATAAAAGGATACCCATACTGACAATGGTGGCAATGCTTACAATGCATTTACATGAGCCATGCACTTGGTTTTATCTGCATTGGCTCATTTCAAACTCATCATAGCCCCATGGTTCAGGTACTATAATTATCCTCATTTTACAGATTGAGAGACTGAAGCTATGAAGGTTAAGGAACTTGCCCAGGGTCACACAGTTAGTAACTGATCATGCTGTAAGTTGATCAAAAGTCACTCTGTTTCCAAGCCCGTTCACTAGTAGTAGTAGTTGCTACTCTACTTAGTTAATAATTTTCCTTTACTCGAAAATTGCTTAGATAATATATCTTACAGGTCCTCACCACAGGCACAAAAAATTATAATGAAGTGAGGTGATGGGTATGTTAATTAGCTTGATCACAGTAATCATTTCACAATGTATACATATGTCAAACATCCCATTGCACACCATAAAGATGTATAATAATTATTTGTCAATTATACCTCAGTAAAGCTGGAAAGGAAGAAATAAATTCCTATAATGACATAATAGTGGCCATATAGGGTTCTACTATTTAATTTATATTGTTAATTATTTATATTGCTTCCTTTTTACTTGCTTTTATAATGACTATGCACTGAGCATTCTTGTATAAAACTTTTTACAAGCCTTAATTTCTTTTTCAGTACAAATTTCCAAAAGTGGGAATGCTGGCTCAAAGAGTATGTAGATTTAAGAATCTTGGTATATATGGCCAAATTCCTCCCCCACCCTAATGTTATACCAATTTAAGTTTCAGTAGAATACATGAAGGTCCATTTTCCCATAGGTTAGTAGAGGGCTTTATAATTTAATTTTAGATTAACTGTTTAAAACATGTTAGTCCGATATTTGTTTTAATGTGGACTGCTTTTTTTAAGTCATGAGATTGGAAAGTTGCTGTGTGCATGTATAAGCAGACACTTTTATTAGTTTCATCTTCTTTGTCTTACTGCTTAGAAAGAGTTTTTCATTACAGATACTATTGAGGATTAATAGGTAAGAGTAATGATGTAAAGTTTTCAAAATGACACATCAACTATGCAAGCTTATGAATTAATTTGTAACTAAAGATTAAAATAAACCATACTAGTTGGCTTCCAATGTTGTTGATATGATTTGGCTGTGTCCTCACCCAATTCTCATCTTGAATTCCCATGTGTTGTGGGAGGAACCCGGTGGGACACCATTGAATCATGGGGGCAAGTCTTTCTCATGCTGTTCTTGTGATAGTGAATAAGTCTCAGGAGATCTGATGGTTTTAAAAAGAGGAGTTCCCCAGCACAAGTTCTCTCTCTTTGTCTGCTGCCATCCATGTAAGATGTGACTTGGTCCTCCATGCCTTCCACCATGATTGTAAGGCTTTTCCAGCCACGTGGAACTGTAAGTCTATTAAACATCTTTCTTTCATAAATTGCACAGTCTTAGGTGTGTCTTTGTCAGCAATGCGAAGACAGACTAACATAGTAAATTGGTACCAGTAGAGTAAGGTGCTGCTAAAAAGATACCCCAAAATGTGGAAGCAACTTTGGAACTGGGTAACAGGCAAAAGTTGGAACAGTTTGGAGGACTCAAAAATATACAGAAAAATGTGGGAAAGTTTGGAACTTCCTAGAGACCTGTTGAATGGCCTTGACTAAAATGTTGATAATAGTAATATGAACTATAGGGTCTATCCAGGCTGAGGTGGTCTCAGATGGAGATGAGGAGCTTGTTGGGAACCAGAGCAAAGGTGACTCTGGTTATGTTTTAACACAGAGACTGGCAGCATTTCACCCCTGCCCTAGAGATTTGTGGAACACTGAACTAGAGAGAGATGGTTTAGGGCATCTGGCAGAAGAAATTTATAAGCAGCAAAGCATTCAAGATGTGACTTGGGTACTGTTAAAGGCATTCAGTTTTATAAGGGAAGCAGAGCATTAAAGTTTGGGAAATTTGCAGCCTGACGGCAACAGAAAAGAAAATCCCATTTTTTGAGGAGAAATTCAAGCTGGCTGCAGAAATTTGGGTAGGTAATGAGGAGTCAAATGTTAATCCCCAAGAAAATGGGAAAAATATCTCCAGGGCATGTCAGAGATCTTCACAGCAGCCCCTCCCATCACAGACCTGGAGGCCTAAGAGGAAAAAGTGGTTTTGTGGGCCAGGCACAGGGTCCCCAAGCTGTGTGCAGCCTAGGGACTTCATGCCCTATGTCTCAGCCACTCCAGCCATGGCTGAAAGGGGCCAACATAGAGCTCAGACCATGGCTTCAGAAGGTGCAAGCCTCAAGCCTTGGCAGCTTCCACTTGAGATTGAACCTCCCAGTACAGAGAAGTCAAGAATTGGGGTTTGGGAACCCCTGCCTAGATTTCAGAAAATGTATGGAAATGCCTAGATGCTCAGGCAGAAGTCTGCTGCAGGGGTAGGGCTCTCATGGAGAACATCTGCTAAGGCAGTGTGGAAGGAAAATATGGGGTCAGAATCACCCCACAGAGTCCCTAATGGGGCACCACCTAGTGGAGCTGTGAGAAGAGGGTCACTGTCTTCCAGACCACAGAGTGGTAGATCAACTGACAGTTTGCACTGTGCACCTAGAAAAGCTATAAATACTCAATGTCGGTCCGTGAAAGCAGCTGGGAGGGAGGCTGTACCCTGCAAAGCCACAGGAGTGGAGCTGTCTAAGACCATTGGAACCCACCTCTTGCATCATCATGGCCATTTTGGAACTTTAAGATTTAGCTGCCCTCCTTGATTTTGGACATGCATGGGGCCTGCAGCCCTTTTGTTTTGGCCAATTTCTCCCATTTGGAATGGCTGTATTTATCCAATACCTGTACCCCCATTGTATCTAGGAAGTAACTAACCAGTTTTTGATTTTACATGCCCATAGGTGGAAGAGATTTGCCTTGTCTCTGATGGGATTTTGGACTGTGGACTTTTGAGTTAATGCTGGAATTAGTTAAGACTTTGGGAGACTTTTGGAAATGGAATGATTAATTTTGAAATGCGAGGACATGAGATTTGGGAGGGGCCAGTGGTAGAATGATATGGTTTCTCTGTCCCCACCCAAATTTCATCTTGAATTCCCACGTTATGGGATGGACTCTGTGGGAGGTAATTGAATCATGGGGGCAAGCCTTTCTCATGCTATTCTCATGACAGTGAATAAGTCTCATGATATCTGATGGTTTTAGAAAGAGGAATTCCCCTGCAAAAGCTCTCTCTCTTTGCCTGCTGCCATCCAGGTAAGACGTGACTTGCTCCTTCTTGCCTTCCATCATGATTGTGAGGCTTCCTCAGCCACGTGGAACTGTAAGTTCATTATACCTCTTTCTTTCATAAATTACCCAGTCTCAGATGTGTCTTTACCAGCAGTATGAAAAAAAAATATATATATATATATAGTTGTAGATTTGATTTGCATAATTAATTCTGCATATAAGAATGTCTTGAACTTGAGTACTCCACTTTTTTCCTATGTGACACACATTAACCTCCCTAGTGCAACTCCACGTGCCATAAAAGAGCACTCCATTTAATTCATTAATTCAAACACATTTCGGGAAAAACTTCTCTGGGCCAAGCACTGTGCTGGGGAAAACAGAGAGGTGAAGAGTAGAAAGCAACCTACAAATACCAATTTCTTCCCTTAAGGAGTAATTGTGAAAGAGTCAGATCTACAAATAGATAATTATAAAATGTCTAGATAAAGCATTAGATAATAATCTGTACAGCATTCAATAGAGCACTCTACAGACTTTGCAAAAAGTCACACCAAATGGTCTGGATACCTATGGCTCTAGGAGTTCTTCCACAAGGCAAACCACTGGAGACACACCAAGTATTCAGTACAACCTGCTGCTGAAAGAGAAGGTTTATATGTCACTGTAGGAAGCTGCCCTTTGGTGCTATCAATCACAGCTGAGGAGAGCCACCACTGCAGAAGTGACAAATGGTGTGCAAAGCTTTCCATTCTGGGTCAAAATAGTATGTCTGTGCCTGCTTATAAAGAGTAGCAATGCTCCAATTGAGAACCAGGTAGAACTGAAGATCCAGAAATGTATGGCTGCAGCTCCATGTAAACAGAAAGAATATTAACTGTGCATGACCTTCAAGTGGACAGAAAGCATCAGCTAGCATAAGGGTATATCACAGATGTTGGCAAGTTGACACAAATGTACTACTAGAGGAGAAGATTAATGTGAGAATCAGTCCATGGGTAAAGGTATGAAAAACTGTGTTCCCATCCTCCAGCCATGCAGATGGTTCAGCCTAGTCTTACGTTGTTGATACTTGGGAAAAACTTTCCAAATACCGCAAATTTTCACTGATGCAGACACTGAGTTCTAATTCCTTTGTATAGCTCCAAACATCTTCCATTTGATGTAAAAACACTGTCAGCTCAGGAGACATTGTTCAGAAATGTGAGTTTCCTGAGACTTATTAAATGTCCTTAAACCATGGCTAAGTAAAAGTTTTATAGAAAGTTCTAAAGCTGTAAGTTATCTCCAAAATTATGAGTAGAGTAAGGCAGTGAGGAGGACAATGAAATCAACTTTTAGAAACCAGGTTTAAATCCCATCTGCTGTTAACTTGCTGTCTGATTCTTGGTAGATGACTTCTAGCCCTGGAGCCTGAAATAATGATAACTCTTCCCAGAACTACTTTACAGGGTTGTAGAAAGATAAAATAAAATATTCTATCTATGTATATCAATTAAGTTACAAACTCTACAAAGCATTTTTTGTGTGTGATGGAGTCTCACTGTGTCACCCAGGCTGGAGTACAGTGGTGCAATCTCCGCCTCTGGGGTTCAAGCGATTCTCGTGTGTCAGCCTCGCGAGTAGCTGGGACTACAGGAGCCTGCCATCATGCCTGGCTAATTTCTAATTTTTAGTAGAAATGGGGTTTTGTTATGTTGGCCACTATGGACTGGCCTCAAGTGATCTGCCCACCTTGGCCTCCCAAAGTGCTGGAATTACAAGACATGAGCCAGTGTGCCTGGCCTATGAAAGCATATTTCTACCATCTTTCCTCCACCTCAATTTAAAAAACCCATCTCTTTTCCTCACAGCTGGTACCTATTTTCTCCATTTGTTTTTATAAATAAGCTCCTTGAAAGGAACGTCTGTATTCACAATCTCCAATTCCTTTCTTCCCATTATCTTGAGCCTATGCCACATACTCCTGCATGTTCAATTCTCAATGTTCAGTTCTCAGACAGCCTCCAAATCCACGTCTAGCAGCATCTGTCCCATCTAATCACTTTCTCCTCCTTGGAAGACTTCCTTGCCTGACTCCAAGGACATACCACATTCACCACTTCTCCTCCATCTCCTTTCTGGGTCCCGATAGAACCTAAGAGAAGTGGAGAGAAGAGGGAGTAATAAGAATATTCTGAGAGCCGGGCGCGGTGGCTCACGCCTGTAATCCCAGCACTTTGGGAGGCCGAGGAGCGTGGATCATGAAGTCAAGAGATCGAGACCATCCTGGTCAACATGGTGAAACCCCCGCCTCTACTAAAAATACAAAAATTTAGCTGGGCATGGTGGGGCGTGCCTGTAATCCCAGCTACTCAGGAGGATGAGGCAGGAGAATTGCCTGAACCCAGGAGGCGGAGGTTGCGGTGAGCTGAGATAGTGCCATTGCACTCCAGCCTGGGTGACAAGAGCGAAACTCCATCTCAAAAAAAAAAAAAAAATTCTGTTCTAACGTGTTGATAATAAGGACAGAATTAT
Source organism: Callithrix jacchus (assembly GCF_049354715.1). Classification (NCBI taxonomy): domain Eukaryota; kingdom Metazoa; phylum Chordata; class Mammalia; order Primates; family Cebidae; genus Callithrix; species Callithrix jacchus. Next base: position 18,140,056 of record NC_133516.1, on the reverse strand, counting down.
TCTCATTATTACCATGTGCTAGAGATTGTAAGTGATGTCAGCGATACAATACCCCTCTCTGCTGGTGTGGGACCACTTTCACCACCCCCCTTCCCATTTGGTACATCATTGACTGGGCTCACTTCACCTCTCTAACCTCGAACATTCAGCATCCCGGAAGTCAGTCCATAAACCTCTTCTCTTTTCTATCTATACTAACTCCTTTGATTACCTCATTTGATTTAATTGCTGTGAATACCCTGTATATAAATTTATATTTACATATTATTCCCATTTTTATCTTTGAATCTGATATCCTCACCGAATCCTAGATTTACACGTTTACTCCCAACTTAACATTTCAAACTTAACCTGTCTATAAGTAAGCACCTAATCCTCCTTCAAAAACCCGTTCATCTTCTCCATCTCAAATAAAGGCCACTTTTATACCTGTTGCTCAGGTGAAACTGTGGTGTCATACTTGACTTATCTGTCTCATTATCCCTCATTCTTATCGTTAATTCAAACACATTTTGGGGAAAATGTGTCCTATCAACCACTAGAACCATATCAATGTGTAATATCAACCACTAGAATTCAAACATTCTCATCCCTGTACTACCAACTACATCCTCGTCAAAGCTTCCACATCACTCATCTGGATTATAGCAATAACTTCCAAGAATCTCTCTGCTTCTGCCACCTCCCTCCTCACTTCACCCTCACCTATTCTCAACACACAGACAGAAGGATGCCTTTGGAACATGAGTCAGATCATGTTATTCCTCTGCTCAAATCTGCAAATAGCTCCTATTTCAATCAGAATGAAAGTCAAAGTCCTTATTGTGTCTTATAGGGTCCTGCATTATCACTTTTCCCTGCTCTCACTCCACTGTCATCTAACCTCTAACTTCATCTCAAAATCCAAAGATCTTTCCACTTGGTTCAATCTATGCCTTATTCTTCAAAGATGTCAGGCTGGCAAGCTCTTGCTTCAAGGCCTTTGCACTTCCTGTTCCAGCTGCCTGGAATTCTCTTTCTTCAATTAGTGCTTCACTGACTCCTTCATATCCCTAAGTTCTTTACTCAAATAAAGCCTCATTCCATCCTAAGCACCCTCTCCAAAATCTAGGTCTCCATAAGTTTCTCTCCTCTTTCTGCATTCTATTGTTCTCCATATCTCATATGTTATGTATTTTACTGCATGGTTTTGTTTATTTTCTGTCACACTATAAATGTAGGCTCCTTGAAGAAAGAGATAATTGTTTTTGTTCACTGCTTTTATTACCAGAACTACTTATGGGGTTTTAGAAAAGATAAAATTTTCTTCCAAAACTTAGAACAGGTATTCAGTAGTTTTGAATGAATAAAACTTGATGTTTAAATTGAACCATTGTTCAATAAATAGTTTAAAATGAATGAAACTTGTTCAAATGCCTCATTTTATTCTGTGTCACATCACCTGCATGCCTCTCTTGAAGCACAGAACTCTGAGATATAAGTACAATTCTAAGCCAGTCCCACACACAATCATGCACATGAATATCAGGAAAGTTTGGCTATTTATAAAATACCTTGGGGTTTGGAGTTGTGTAAATGTTGCTCTGTCGACCCATGTAGCCCTTTGCAAGACACAAACTTTCCCTTCATCTGCCAGGAATACTGTGAAACACAGTGGAGCATGCATATATCTATGATTTTTTAGTAATGTTTACAGTGAAGGAATCCAGGGTCAGTACGTGCAAGACACTTTTATAACTGTTCCTTATAGACTGACTTCTTCCCAGACCAAAGGACAAAGTTTAGCTACTTAAAAAACTCCCCACATTCCACAAGTTAAGAACTCAACTTGTGCATCATCACTTTTGTAACATTCAGATAACCCAGAACAATAGACTTTCTTGAGAGAGAGAAATCTTTTCCATATTTTTAAGTGATTCTTATAGGTTGCTTAAAGTATTTTTAAAATATTTTTATCCACCTTTCTAATTCCATTGTATACCACCACCTTGCCTTACTCACTTAGCATGATACTGTCTATTGCATTCATATAAGTGCTCAGTCCTGTTCTTTTTTTCTGTTGCTTCTGAAAAACCTAATGTAGAGCTAAGGTGTACCTACACAGAGGTTCTGTCACTGTCGACTTACGGGCTCAGATAACAATGAGCTAATACCCATGAACTAATGTCTCGTCAATAGCTGTAATGCTCATCAAATACACCATGTTGTACCTGATCTGAAACTCTAACCCTGCTTCTCAGCACCCAGGATCTGGTGAAAACCCAGATTTCCAGCCTTATTCCACTTCAGCTCCACTGGCCCTATATTTAGCCACAGAAATGCTTCCTGCCCTTCAAATATACTTCAGGGAATATTGACTTGGGAATTTACTTAAACTCTTCTCTTGTTGTAAACTCTTCTCATGTCTATTGGTCCAAAGCCCAGTTCAAGTTCCATTTCATCCTTACAATTAAATCTGATGGTAACCTACCTAGTTGCCATAAATCTCTTCTTTGTGAGATCTCAACATTTGTTTTCCTCTTCATCTTGCAATATTTATCATATTTTGTCTTGCCTTATAGTTATTTGTGTACACATTTTTAATAGTAGATGGTAAACCCCTTTGAGAAAGGGTCTCTACTCTTTACCCCTAAATCCCTAAGCTTAGGGTTGTATACACCATAGGAGATCGATTATTATATTAGTGAGTGAATAATAGAAAACATATTGTGAAGCTAGTTTCCAGGATTTCAGCAATTTGGATTCTTTGGAAACAGGGTATTTTATTGCTTTCCATGTACTATCATACATAATAATTTCTTTCTCGTTTTTACGCCATTGATCCATTTAGTAAAGAGGAATGCCTACCCTGCAAGTATCAACTGTGCTTCCTATTCTCTCCTAGGCATCTAAATATTATGCTGCAGCAATGTCATCTTGCTTAATGCTTTATCATTCAAGTTACTGAGTTTTAATAGCTAGCTGAAGAAAATATCCTGGGTAGGTATCAGAGTCAACGGTATATTCTGCTGAAGTCATCATATATCCTCTACCTCTTACATAGTGAGACATTAGGGACAAAGAATTAACTTTACCTCTTCCCTGGTGCCTTTGATCTGTCATTAGGTAGCTAGAACTAGGTTTCCCTTGAAAGAGAATGAATGAAAGGAATCCTAATACCTAAGAGGTTGGAAGAGATCAGAAGTGGAAAATTTAAACACTTGGTAGCCTAAATCAGGTACAATGGGAGCTGGGGGGTACTGGGGAAAGCATGTTCTATCTCCAGAAAGAATATGCTGCCCAGCCCCTAGCCAGGTGTTATCCATGTGGGGATGCGGGTACATTATTACCAGATCTCTTGATCTTCCTGAAAACAAGATGTCTGGATTTTTACAGGAAATTTCCTAGATATCAAATACTTTGGAACTAGTTTTATGTTGTTTAACATGGCAGCACAAACAAAGCACATCTGCAGGCTAGATTCACCTGTGGCTGCTGCTCTGTGGCCTCTGGAGTGAATGAAATCTCAGGCTTGACGCTGCCATTAGATTCAACAATGTTGAGTAAAAAATCACTTCGAGTTTGAAAGGTATTAAACTGAATGACACTTCTTAACAAAGATCCCAGAAGTTACAAAAATTCAGACAGGCTGAAGAAAATGAGGATGCCACCACTTCTTGCCCATCTCCCCGTCCTACACCTAAGGAGCAGTTCCAACATTTGGCTGAAACAAATATTCCAGAAGAACCAAGTCAATAAAGAAAGAGGCTTCTCTGACAAAGTTACCTGCTCTAAAGAGCATGATACCATCTCCAGTAGATGCTAAGCAAAGGTCTAAGTGCCCTACCACTTTTAATTAGAAGAAATCTTAAAGGACATCTGGGTACAGTCTTCAAAATGACACAGCTAATGCTTCTGCTTGGTATACCCATCATCATTCACTACACATCGTGGGAAGTGAAAAAGTAAGAGACCCATATGTGACTTACAGCTCCACTGATACTGGCTGAGTGACTTGTCCATATCATTTATCTTCCTGGGCCTCAGTTTCTCTCTTTTGAATAAGATAACCAATTAAATGATTTCTTCAGGATCCTTGCAGCCAGAAAGACACTAAGAATATGTAGAAGTTCCAGCCTGACCAACATGGTGAAACCTCATCTCTACTAAAAATACAAAAATTAGCTGGGGATGGTGGCATGTGCATGCAATCCCAGCTACTCAGGAGGCCGAGGCAGGAGAATAGCTTGAACCTGGGAGGCAGAGGTTGCAGTGAGCCAAGATCACACCATGGCATTTCAGCCTGGGTGACAGAGTGAGACTCTCTCTCTCTCTCTCTCTCTCTCTCTCTATATATATATATATATATATATGTGTGTGTGTGTGTGTGTGTGTGTGTGTGTGTGTGTGTATGTATGTATATGTGTATATATATATATATATATATATATATATATATATATATATATATATATACATCTGCCAAATGTAACATTACAACTCACTGCATTTATGGTGGTCCCATGAGATAAATATTAGCACTGTCATAATAAACTCAAACAGACATATACACACACACTCATACACATACACACACAGAAGAAACATTTCCTTCTACAACTAAGAATGATATAACCTTTTGAGCATGAAAAGAAAAAAATGATAGCTAAAATTAGCATCTTAAAGAGTAAACTACATAATAACTGAAGATGAGATCTCCTCAAAACTGTAGAACAATGAGATATGATGATAGCTGTCAAAAGAGAGGAAATTGCATGAGTCAACTTGAAAGGATTTGGGGGTGTTTTCCCCCCATGGAAATTTGCTTTTCTACATACCACCATATGACTGAAAAGCTGAAACATTTCCCCAGGGCCTGTATGATCCGTGCCTCACTACGCTGCCTCTGACATTTGGAGAGTGTCATTTAGTTCCGAATTAAAACCTGCTCATACCGAGATCTGGAGTACGTCTCAGGCTGGAAGTAGTCAGCGTTGTCTCATTTGCCTATCACTTTCAGTTTACAGCTCCCCTTCACATACACACTCCTGTTTGTCCTCCAAAAAGAGCCCTGTTTGATGAGACCTATATGTCATTATAAAATTTCCCTCGGATTAATCAAAAAATAACCCTCTCAAGCTGCCTGCGAAGAAATAATCACCTTTTGTTTAGCATTTAACAGTTCAGAAAGGCTTTTAACTTCTTTTGGCTTCTGTGGATAAGGTATGACCTGCTGGGTTCTATTACAGAGAAAGCGGGAAGAAGGAATCCAGTCTAATCTTGGCCTTAGCCTGCTGATCAAATTTGAACAAATCACTTCAATTGATCAAGCCTCAGTTCACTAAGCCACCAAATGGAGAAAATGATACCCATCCTACTGCAATATAGGGTAATTAAGATCAAAATCAATATATAGGTAAGTATATCAAGTGGCTTTACAGGATAAAAAATGCTAGTCCACAAACCTCATCAACCTTGGACAGTAAGGAAGACTAGGGGAATTTCACATGGTAATGCAAAACTACAAACCTAGCCCAAACTATAAGTCAGTGGGGAAGGTGACCAGAAACTCAGCCTAGGGTTTCAGGATCCGTTGGTTCATAGAGAAACAACCCATCTCTGCAGAACCAGTGACAAGCCACTTGATCTTACCTGACTAGACCAGTCCTCAAGGCTCTTCTTTCTCTTCCTGGACAAAGGGGGCTAGACCACAGACAATGGCCAGTAAAGGTGTGATTGACTCAGATAAAGCCAGGCAAGGCAGTGCCCTGTGCTGTGACCCCACTCAGTCTGAATCTCACTTCACCAAGTAGGATGAGAGTTCCATTCTCACCCTCAAGCAAAGTGTCAAAGAAAAGGACTGAGGATGTTTACAGGGTGGAACTCCACCTCTCAGAGGCAGAGAACTGGGTTTGTGGGTGGGGACTTTCTTGTTCTGCAATGACACACCTTTCTCTCCTGTCCTCTCCCTCAAGGAGCCCTGCATTTTTCTGCCAACTTCCTCTAATACACAACCGGCCAAGTGAGGAGGAGCAGCCTACCGTCCATTCCTCCATGGCTTCCATATACCTCCAAGTAGCTATAATGAAGCTTAAGCCTGAAGCCTACACCCCTATTATTAATATTCTTTACCATAGCTTGACTTATTGGGTATTTTTTATTTTAAGCATCACTATCACTCTTGTCAAAAATGCAGAAGACATGTAGAGCAGTATGTCTCTGAAAACAAACACATGTACACATAGAATCTCTGGTCAGTAGTCCTATTAGAAAATGTACCACCTGATACTATCTCTATGGAAGTGTGTATCCCCCTCCCTAGCCTGTGAGCCCTTTGAGGGTAATGCTATATCTTATTCTCTCATATACTCCTCACAATACCCAGCAGATAGTAAGTAATAAATAAATCCACATTGAATTAATGATGATCCATTAATATCTATGTAATGAATCCTGATCTGTCATTTAATGGCTTTGCAACCTATGGTAAGTCATAATTTATATTTCTGCGGTGTTTTTTTGTGGGGGGGCATCTGTAAGTTGGGAGTATCGTTTCTCCTTCAGAAATGCAGATAGAATTTGAAAGGAAGCATATGAGAATAAACCTAGGATAAGATTTGACATAGCAACGGTGCTAAAAAAAATGAAATAGAATCTTAATGAACACATTTTGAAACCTAAACAAGTGTGTTCTACATACAGAATTGGTATAAAATGAAGTATGAACTGCACAAGTAGGTGGATTGCTGGAAGAAAGGAGAGCACAGAAAACAAAATGCTGTATATGTAAGATTGAATTTCAATTTTTAATCCTAAATTCTCGACTTCATTCAGCAGACTCTGGCCAAATCAGATTGTATCTGTTTGATGGCTGGAGAAACTGGGGTGCACTGACAAACTAGACTGCTTGAATTCCATTCTGTTAAAAGAAAAATAACTGACATTCACCCTTCAAAAAATGTTGTTCAAAGTTCCAGGAATACGGAGGTTATGAAGAGATTCTATAGAAGATGAACTACAAGCTGGCAACTCACCTAACACCAGCAGGAGAGGTCACCATGAGTTAACAGTCCTTTTACCTGCTGCCACAGAGTCGAGGACATCACATATACTCACTCATTCAACAGTAGTTAACTGAGCAACTACCTTTGCTTTACTCAGTTCTCCAAGTAGACAAGGATATAAAAATGAACCAAACACGGTCTCTGGCATAAGGAGCCCAAGAAGATAAAATTTGTAAGCAAATTAGCATGGCTCAGTGTAGAGGATGATAAGCATCACAGACGGCATGATAACAAGTACTCTGGAAATCCAGAGGCGGGAGCAACTCCAGGAGGGCTGCACGGAGGAAGAGGTAGCATTAGATCCAGACCGTTAAAAAGATCTAGAATTTCAGCAAGCACAGATGGTAGAGTTGGGTATAGATGTTACTGGTGAGATGGATTCAGCCACAGTTGCCTGATCAAAAGGATTTATGTCCCCTCCCTAATGCAGACCCCAGGCTGAAAAGAGTTTCACAGACCTGGTATCTAGGTCACATCACCTAGACGCCACAAAACTACAGGGCAATTAGAAATAATTGCGAGGCAAATACTGTTCCCACTCAGCTCCAAGTATATTTATGATGGCCCAGGGTGGGGGCAAAAAAGGCGGGAGGAGTGAAGAGATGCTGGATGCCAGCCTGATCTCTTAAAAGGACTAACCAGTGCACTGCTGTTTTAAGTATGCTATTTTAAAGGGAAAGAAACTCTGTGAAAAGTCATCAGTTGTTCACATGGCATCCATCTAATTATCTTTAGGTTTCTAGTAGCCACTGAATGCTCCTCCCAGCTCGTGCTGAGCTCCGCCATACTGCAGCCTGCAGTAACTAGGGCAGGAAACATAATACATCCAGGAGAAGCATAAGCAGTAGAAATGATGCTGCATGGAGAACCTCAGCTCTGGTCCCTCTTCAGCTGCTCACTGGGATCAGAGACATGTAGCTTAGTTTTCCCCAAGCTTTGCTTGCCTCTTCTGTACAATGGGAATTACAGTACAGATCCCACCAACCTCCCTGGGCTGTTGAAGGAGAAAATGAGATCCTGAAGGTGATAAGAGCTTTTTAAAATTCAAAGTATTGGTAAGAATATGAAGCAATACTATTATGGAACATATGGTTATATGTAAGAATTCGCTTCAAGTCTATATTTCCAGGCATAGCAAAGGCTGTGTACACATCTCCTAGTGGATGATATGCTCGACAGCCAAGGAGCAGGGAAGCACAGAATAATTTTACCAGATTGGCCTTTAGAGATTTTTTGCTGTGTGTTGTCTCTTCTCTCTCTTCTGTAACAGCCTTTACAGACCAGGCATGGTGGCTCATGCCTGTAAACCCAGCACTTTGTGAAGCCAAGGCGAGTGGATCATCTGAAGTCAGGAGTTCAAGACTAGCCTGACCAACATGGTGAAACCCTGACTTTACTAAAAATACACAATTAGCTGGGTGTGAGGTCAGGAGTTCAAGACTAGCCTGGCCAACATGGTGAAACCCCGACTCTACTAAAAATACACAATTAGCTGGGTGTGAGGTCAGGAGTTCAAGACTAGCCTGACCAACATGGTGAAACCCCGACTCTACTAAAAATACACAATTAGTTGGGTGTGAGGTCAGGAGTTCAAGACTAGCCTGACCAACATGGTGAAACCCTGACTCTACTAAAAATACAAAATTAGCTGGGTGTGGTGGTGGACCCCTGGTATGGTGGTGGGCCCATGGTATGGTGGTCATCCAACTACTCTGGAGGCTGAGGCAAGAGAATCACTTGAGCCCAGGAGGTATAGATTGCAGTGAGCCAAGATCATGCCACTGCATTCCAGCCTGGGAGACAGAGTGAGACTCCATCTCAAATAATAATAATAGCCTTTACAAATTATTCTCCTTTCTCTTCTCATTCAGCTCTAATGTCTATGAGAAATTATGTATGTTGTTACTAATTTAGATTAGGAAACTTTGGTATATTAGAACTCCTCCTCTCCTGCTATTTTTCAGATGGAGTTGGAGTGCTACCCTGACGGTCACACAAGCTAGCGTTCTCCCTGGACTCAGCAGGGCTGTTCTCTTACATACTGCCTGGGGCAGCAGATGGGCAGGAGGAAGTACAAGTGGCATGGATCCTGGTCAGGTACCAACCAGAATCACCTCATCTCCAGGTCTCCTCCATAGTGGATCATGCAGATAAAAGTTGGTACATAAACATGCATCATTGGGCATAAAGAGGTACTGCCTACAAGAATCCCATATCCCCACTCCCCAGATACACCCTTCATCCCAGGAGTCCTATGGGAAAGAGGAGCTGAATGGTGATGAATAGGTACTGGCAGCAGTTTGCAAAGTGAACAGGAACTGAGCAGTATGAATCTCCCCTTCTCTTGAGTTACGATAGTACACAGTACACGTCACTAGTACTGGACTCTTACGGTTTTCTTTCTTCTCCGATATGTATCTGTCTGTCTCTTTTTTAAAGATAAGGGCCATGTCTTAACCAAAACATTCTTTTCAGGATCTAGCACAGCACAGTGCCGATAGTAGGTGCCCGAAAGGTGCCTGCTTTGATGGATGGGTGGATGAGCAAACGAACAAATATATAAACTACTCAGTTTTCCCTCACAGCCCTAGGAGGCCTTGCAGCTCGAGAGGTGACATTTCAGAGAGGAAGAAACAAAAAGCCCCTTCTGCTTTTGACAAGGGACTAAATTCAGCCCAAAGCATCTTTTTTTCCTCTCTCTATTTACTCTGGACAATCTGTCCCTTATCAGATGAGCTCAAGGCTGGTTAGAAATATGCATATTTTATTTGAAAATATCTGCTTCCTCCAGTTTTGTTTTGCCACACAGACATTTGTCTGCCTTGCTGTATGTTGTGTATCAGATAGGACTCAGACAAACTGCTTTGGCTTTCTAAACTGTTTTGTTTTCTCCATTCATTTATCATTTATCTCATTTCCTTCCCTGCATCTCACTCTTATTTCCAAGTTCCAGTTTTATCCACGATGAAAGAGAACAATTTCACTGCTGTACAGGTTCACCAAGGATTAGAAAGGACACTGGCATGGAAGTTGGAAAGCCTAAGATTTAGTTCCCATTCTGTCACTAACAAGCAATGTGATCTTCAGAGGATCACCTCTTCTATCTCGGCCTCTATTTCTCCTCTGCAAGATAAGGTCTGTTCTTGACAGCCACAGAATCTAAGTGCAATCTTTGGGACTCTCTGGATACCAATCTGCTCATGTTACACCATGTTTCACATTCATTACAGATGGGGAAGACTTCTTGCATGTTTTGGCTTTAGTCTGAGATCCAGCAAGGGTCCTCCACTCCAGACCCCCGTCTGACTCCCTGGTCCACTCCCTCTGCGTATGGCTCCATGGGCATGCAATCTGTGCAGTGACACAGGCCTGCATGTGGAAGGGCCTCATGCTTGGTTTTGCTCTGTTGTTGCCATGTTGAAATTCTTAATAGTTCTTGAACAAGAAGCCTGAGCTTTCACATGGCACATGGCCTCACAAACCAGTCCTGCCCCTACTCTTACACTTCCACTCTCCCAAAGCAATAAAAAACTAAGAAAGAACCAGGAAAAGGAAAACAAGGGTGTACTTTGCACATCATTCATGGCAGGGAGAAAGGCTCCCATAAGGCACAGCTTCACTTTGAAACGCCCTTCCTTACGAATATAAAATCAAAGACAAGACAGGGCGGCAGAATGTGAAACTTGCCACAGTCTCCACCCCATTACCCTTCCCCATCTTGGCTGGATGGGGGCTCTGACTCATGCCTAGGGTTTGGCTCACTATTCCTGCTAAGCACCTGGGCTCCTCCCTGTTCACAGGGCTCAGGAGGAAGCGTGGGTTACCTTGGAGTGGATGTGAAACCACCCAGTCACCTCACAACATCACAGAGCTAGATGGAATCTCAGAGCAGACGCAGGCAACCATCACAGCCCACCTTCATCAGAGAAAAACCCCACTCCCGAATGGAGAATGGGCTGATGACTGTGAGCAGTTCCCACCTCTTCTTGGCATTCATTTTGGATTATTTCCCCCTTTCTGCATCTTTGGGGTCCACAGGGGAAGAACTTACTCCTCTATCACACAAATAATAGTTCCACCCCCAGTTCAGTCACCAGCAGACTCAGATGCCCAATATATGGTCAGATTAAATTGAAAATGACCCTGATATTTTAAAACCTCAGTAAGACGAAACTATTACCATTGGATTTGTTTTTTTCTCCTACCTTAAGTTGTTCTCCTAACAGCTTGAGTGATTTTACATGTCTCATCAGGGAAGAAATTAAGAAGGAAGAAGAACCTTGACAAAATTTAAACACATAAATGAAGAGCTAGTGATAAATTACAATGCAATGAGGTAAGCTTTTGAAACACTGAGACACCAAGGAAAGTATGAGGGACACTAGTTAGGATAAAAAGGCATTAAACATTTCTGTGTAGGTGTGGAGAGTTACTTCCCTAGTTCCCTAACTCTCTGGGTGTGCTTGAGCAAGCACGGCCTTGGGCAAGTTTCCCTGGGGGTCCTTTGGCTTCCTTGTCCACAAAATAAAGCAGTTTGGATGTGCCCAAGGTGAGGACTCTTCTAGGGTTATCATTCTATGTTACTAAGTATCAAACTGTTGTCACCTCTTCATGTCAGTGTCCTGGCTTAATTTATTTTATTTTATTTTATTATTTTTTTTTTTTGAGACAGAGTCTCGCTCTGTCACCAGGCTGGAGTGCAGTGGTACCATCTAGGCTCACTGCAACCTCCGTCTCCCAGGTTCAAGTGATTCTCCTGCCTCAGCTTCCCAAATAGCTGGGACTACAGGTGCACACCACCATACCCAGCTAATTTTTATATATACATATTATTTTTTTTTAGCAGAGATGGGGTTTCACTGTGTTGCCAGGATGGTCTCAATTTCTTGACCTCGTGATCCACACACCCTGGCCTCCCAGAGTGCTGAGATTACAGGTGTGAGCCACTGCACCAGGCCAAGGATTGATTTATAAAGTAAGATTACACTCTAGAACCTAGGTTGGCATGGCAACGTAATGAAAACAACAGAGCAGCTCAATAAAAAACTTGAGTCCTGACCACAGGAGTTGAACCAGAGAGGAAGCTTCCATAGCACTCACCCATAAACACAGTCCCTTGAATTCACATTTAAAGACATTGAGTCCTCTGTTCTCTTGGAATGTCTGAAGGTTAAAGGGAAATGGTGGGCTCTATGACCAAGGCCATATTATTGAGGGTCTGGAATGCTTAGCCAAGAAGTGTATCTTTAATTTTCATCTTTATTATGTGTTGGGGACTCTACTCAGTGATTCTGTCTTGACATTTGATGAGTTCTTTTGAAGGGCAACTGGGTTTGCAGAGAGCCCAGATCACCTGGGAGAGGGAGGGAATCTTCCTTTGCCTGTCTTAGAGCTCGACCAGTTACATCCCTGCTTCCGTTCCTGTAGCCTAAGGGTTTTTGTGGATTGGTAACACCCAGTGACCACCAGAATCACACTGTGAGCAGCAGGAACTTTTGGGCATTAATTTTGGCTTATTTCCCCCTTTCTGCATTTTTGGGATCCACAGGGGAAAAACTTAGTGTACTGTAACACAAATAATAGTCCCACCCCCAGTGCAATAACCAGCCTGAATCAAAGACAGGCCCCAGAGTTCAGGGCTTATGACTCCAGTATCAGCCTGGAATTTCATGCCAGGGCATCCTCTAGTATCCAGAAGGAGCTTCTCACCCCGAAGACGGCATATGACGTGCAGGTCCCTGGATACCTGCCTGAGAACCTCACAATAAAAATGCACATATCCAGGCTACTTGATTTACTAGATTAGAATCTCTGGGGATAGGTCTGGGAATCTCCATATTGACAAGTCTTGCCAGATGGCTATATGCACATAAAGTTTGAGAACCACAGTGTTACAGTTTCTCAATCTACCGTGACAGTTTAGAAAACTCCAACCCAGAATAAACTGTACAGAAGCTCAGGGGCAAGAACCTGTAGGGTGAATCAGTCTTGTTGTAAGGAAACAGCAGCAAAACCTGTGTGTCTGGAACCCTGGGTGGTAGGCAGAGCGGAGGGTGTCATAAGGTTAGAAGGCAAGCAATTTGTACATGAATGACCCATGATTCTTTCATTTTTACATTGCTCCTCACTGTATGATATAAACATTCCCAGGTAAACTCTAAGTTTCAATAGTCTCCATCCCACCTGGACATCTGTACTCTTGATGATTTACTGCACATAAAAGAGGTTTTTGCTTAACAACAGTAGTAAGAGTAAAAATGCACAGAGATGGGGCTGGAGCTAGCTACACTGTAAAAAGGCCCAGAAAAGAGAAATCCTGAAGACTTTCACGAAGGAAAAGAGTTCAGCAAAGCCCATCCCCATTTCCAGGGATACTCTGCCACATGAAGGGTGAGGACAAGCTTCAGCTCCTCAGAGTTTTCTTAAAGCACGTTTGGGACTCCAGGGGACATGGGAGCTGTAAAGGGAACCTGACATGCAACATGCCATATCCGTTTTCAGAGGGTGTCAACACCCTCCTTCCCACACCTGCTGTTCCCAAATATCACAACCTGATTTTTTTTCCTCCAACCTCCTGTCTTGATGATGATGATTAAATATTCATGGAATGCTGTGATGCCAGAATACTTTGTGAAACTTCAGATACCTTTTTTTTTTTTTTTAAATTATTTGAATTTTGAAAAGAGGTAAAAAGAATAAATGCAATGACTCAAAAAGCAGATAATTAACAAACAAGCTAGTATCCTCAGTTTTCATGATTGTGTTTGAAGCCAAAAAAAGTCCCACTTTAAGAAAAAGAATAGGGGTGTCAGGTGTGGTGGCTCACGCCTGTGATCCCAGCACTTTGGGAGGCCGAGGCAGTGGATCACCTGAAGTCAGGAGTTTGAGACCACCCTGGCCAACATGGTGAAATCCCATCTCTACAAAAATACAAAATTTAGCTGGGCGTGGTGGCAAATGCCTGTAATCCCAGCTACTTGGGAGACAGGGGCAGGAAAATCGTTTGCACCTGGAAGGCAGAGGCTGTGGTGGGCAGAGATTGTGCCACTGAACTCCAGCCTGGGCAACAGAGCGAGACTCCGTCTCAAAAAAAAAAAAAAAGTAAAACTCAGAATTTAGAAAACAAAGACATGAAGGAAGAATTGTTCACATTATAAAAGAATCTGCCATTATAAGGACACAAGTACACGAATGTTCATTGCAGCACTGTTTACAGTAGCAAAGACTTGGAACCAACCCAAATGCCCATTGATGATAGACTGGACAGGGAAAATGTGGCACATATACACCATGGAATACTATGCAGCCATAAAAAAAGATGAGTTTGTGTCTTTTGTAGGGACATGGATGAACCTGGAAAACATCCCTCTCAGTAAACTGACACAAGAACAGAAAATCAAACAACGCATGTTCTCACTCATAGGTGGGAGTTGAGCAATGAGAACACATGGACACAGGGAGGGGAGCATCACACACTGGGGTCTTTGAGGGGGAACTAGGGGAAGGACAGCAGGGGGTGGGGAGTTGTGGAGGGATAAAATGGGGAGAAATGCCAGATATAGGTGACGGGGAGGAAGGCAGCAAACCACATTGCCATGTATGTGCCTCTGCAACAATCTTGCATGTTCTTCACATGTACCCCAAAAGCTAAAACGCAATAAAATATTTTTTTAAAAATTAAAAAAAAAATCTTTTATGATGGGTCCATTTAAGTAGCAAAGTTCCTAACTTCATGTAAAATACAAGTAAATGCATGTAGGTATATTTGTCTTATTTATTTGTTTATTATGCAAAAAGTTTACCTTATTTGAAAAAAATGCATATTTTTTTGAATCAAAGACTATTCACTGAAGGTATCACCTTATCCAGTTGTTTCCAGAATGAGTCTCAGTGGGGGTTCCACCAGCGTGCATCGGGGCCGCTCTGCTAGACAAGTCGAGCCAAGCGCGTAGAGCCAAAGGCTGCCCCCCAGCCTTACCCCAGCAAATCCACGGCTATTCAACAATATATTTGCAGTACCTGTAATATTTACTTTAAAAGAAGTTGTAGAGAAGCCCTAATGGTACACATAGAAGACTAATTCCTTAATTCTACATTCTGGGAAACTAAGGCAAAGGGAAAGGTGACTGCCACAAAGTCACATCTGGAGTTTTAACTTCGATCCAGTATTTGCTTTTCACTGCAACTTGTTGCCCCACAGAACTCACAATTTTATTAAAGAAGCTGGCTTATCTCTCATGAATGTTAACTTTTTTTTTTTTGAGACGGAGTTTCGCTCTTGTTACCCAGGCTGGAGTGCAATGGCGTGATCTCGGCTCACCGCAACCTCCGCCTCCTGGGTTCAGGCAATTCTCCTGCCTCAGCCTCCTGAGTAGCTGGGATTACAGGCACGTGCCACCGTGCCCGGCTAATTTTTTGTATTAGTAGAGACGGGGTTTCACTTTGTTGAACAGGATGGTCTCGATCTCTTGACCTCGTGATCCACCCGCCTCGGCCTCCCAAAGTGCTGGGATTACAGGCGTGAGCTACCATGCCCGACTGATGTTAACGTTTTAAGCCTAAAACTGGAAAAACATCACAATAACCAAAACAATTGGCTCTAACAAGCTTGACATTTTTAAAGGTCTTCAGATGAGCTGACTAGTGTCAGAGCTGATCACAGTTTGTCTTGAGTCGTAACACAGATAACTTGATCTAACACATACCAAACTTTTATTTAAAATACTAACCAAAGCAAGGTGTTATCAAGATGAATAAATGCCTCAGAGAGAAACAGAGAAAAAAAATAAAAAACCCATTTTTTTTGTTTTGTTTTGTTTGTTTTTTGAGACAGAGTTTCACTCTTGTTGCCCAGGCTGGAGTGCAATGGTGCCATGTTGGTTCACTGCAACCTCCACCTCCAAGGTTCAACTAATTATCCTGCCTCAGCCTCTGGAGTAGCTGAGATTACAAGCACCCACCACCATGCCGGCTAATTTATTGCATTTTTAGTAGAGACGGGGTTTCACCATATTGGTCAGGCTGGTCTCAGACTCCTGAC
The DNA here is from genome assembly GCF_049354715.1 of Callithrix jacchus. NCBI lineage: Eukaryota > Metazoa > Chordata > Mammalia > Primates > Cebidae > Callithrix > Callithrix jacchus. The sequence goes on along the minus strand of NC_133516.1, from coordinate 18,123,973 downwards.
CTTAGGTGATCCACCCACCTTGGCATTCCAAAGTGCTGGGATTACAGGGCCTGAGCCACTGTGCCCTACCTAAGAACCCCATGTTAAATCAACTTGCATCTTATATTTATTCCTAATTATTTAACAAATACTTATGTAGTGCTTATCATGTGCCAGAAACTGCTGTAAACACCTTACAAATATTAGTCACTTAATTTCTACAACAATCCTCTAAAGAAGGTACTATACATTATCGAAATTTTATAGGTGGAAAATTGGTCACAGAGAGAGATCTGGTTCTCTCCCCATATTTTCCTACTTGTATCTTATGTTTAGAGCAGCCTGGATTAATCTGTTTTCAAACGACCTCCTAGGGTTTTCTACCCTGTCTTTATCTTTACTGTCCTTTGGATTCAGAACATAAAATGCTGTCTTTCTCTCTCTTCCATAAGCCATCAAAGACCCAAGTGTCATTATCTGCCTGTGGCTAGACCAGATGTAAACCCCTCCTCTTCCAAATTCCGATGGCAACTTACTGTCTTTGTTGTCATATTGCTTACCCTCCTGCTCAAAAAAGCTTTCAGTGTTTCCTCATTGCAAATCAAACTGAGTGCAAAATTATTATCCTGTCATTAAAGACCCGTAACAATAATGCTTGACCTTTATTCCCCATTGTTTATTTTTGCATATCCTATTCCCCATCCAAACTAAACTGTCAGCATTTCCCAAATATGTCTCACAAGCTGCTATATCCCTGCTTTTCTTAGAATGGTCCCTCTTCCTGGAGTCCTTTCCCATCACCTCCACATAGAGAAAGCTTTCACAGCCTCGAAGATTCTGCTCTAAAGTTTCCTGCTCCACAAAGCTCCCTCCATTTCTCTTCACCCCTCCATTATTCAGAAGCTACCTGCCTTCACCTTGACCCTCCACATCCTTGTACCTTTTCCACAGCACATGCAGTATCTGCCTTACAATATAATTATTTCTAGACTGTTACCATTCCCTGCCTAAGCTGAGAGCTTTTTGACAGCAAGAGCTCTCATATTAGTCACTGAAAGTACCATTATTGCTGGCATATAATAGCTATTTAATAAACATTTCATAGAATGATAGAAAATGAAGTGGATCAAGTGAAAAAAATGGATAAAAGTATAGGCACAGTTATTTTCTTTAGACCCTCCTGCCAGGTTTTTGGGCCTGAAGGATGGTATATTTCATACAGTTTTTGCATCCAGAAAAGGTAGTTGCTGAGAAAGGTAAGGCAGTGTGGACAAGAAGACTAAAAAATAGAAGCTACTACTCGTTAAGATAGTCAGCAATAAGGACTCTAATAAGCATGTGGTATATTTGAATCTTTTGGTTTTTACAATGTTCCTCCATTTGATGGCAGAAGACACTGAGGAGAAACGAGTGAATTACCTGCCACAAGGCCACAGAGATAGCCAATTCTGAAGCTCCTTTTCACGACATACTGCTTCCACGACAAAAGAAAAGTGAGAGAGGCCATGCCTGTTGCCTCCACCCCTAACCCCCGTGATAACTCTACACCCGATTATCTCTGCACTTGCGTGGAATAAAAGACAATAGACAACATCTGCTAGCACTTCCTAAATGCCTATCATGTACCAGCGCATTAACAGGTATTTTGAACACTGTTTTTGCTAAATTCTCCTGATCATCCCAGGAGGTGGCCATTACCAAACTTATTACAGGGAAGGGAGACAATGAAGTTCTGTGATGTGTCCAAGGTCATGCCACAGGGCACAGCCAAAAATCCAACCCACACCTTTATGAGGCACCCTTTCAATTTTGCCTCATTGCCTCTTCTCACAGATTCTAGCCAAAGTGGCATACTAAGAGATTCTCAACAACAACAATAAAAACAAAACAAAACGGAAAACACGGAAGGAAGAAATTCATTACTACCTTGAATATGAAGAATACAATATCTATTTTCCATGTGATGACCTAAATTTTCAGCCCCCAGAGAAGAGTATCCTTGAAAACAGGACTGGCAGGTGAACAGGGTGGAGCAAGGCCAGCATTCCAACACTTCCCTCTGAGCTTTTGTCTTTCCCTGGAGTTCTTTGATTTTGATTTCTGTTGCCACCACCAAGCCTAGTCCTCATCTCCCTGGGTTGGGGAGTCGGGGAGGATGAGAGAGGAACACTATCCCTCTTTTCTTCTCAGCTCTAGGTAAACATAATCTTTCTCGTTGTTTTCCTTTGCACAACTGAGACGGCCTGACACATTCAAAATGAACTTTCCTAAACGCTGAGAAAAACCTAAGTGGAAATAAAGAAAATCACAACAGCACAAAATAGGTGACTGATCCCAAGACTTCTAGCTACAGTGGAGGAGGGATTTACTGAGCACCAAATTCTCTCACATTTTCCCCAGGCAAAAATTATCTTAAATAGTCTAAATCACTAGCACAGGGTTCTTCCCTTCTCACTCCCATGTGACATCATCTTCCCACCATGAAGAAGAAATCACCCAATCAAATTTCTAGTCAACCTGCCACTTGACTGGGATCTTTTCATTCAGTTCCACTTTTCTCCCTTTCTCCTTTAGAAAAGTCAACCCATAACCCATTCTCCAAGAGGTGCTGATGTCCTTTATTTATTTATTTTTTTTTGAGATGGAGACTCACTCTGTCGCCAGGCTGGAGTGCAGTGGCGTGATCTCAGCTCACTGCAACCTCCACCTCCTGGGTTCAAAACGATTCTCCTTCCTCAGCCTCTTGAGTAGCTGGGATTACAGGTGCCCACCACCACTCCCGGCTAATTTTGTATTTGTAGTAGAGATGGAGTTTCACCGTGTTGGTCAGGCTGGTCTCAAATGCCTGATCTTGAGATCTGCCCATCTCAGCCTCCCAAAGTGCTGGAATTACAGGTGAGAGCCACTGTGCCCAGCTGACATCCTTAAGCTTCAAGGAGGGCTGCAACCCATCTCAGCTCAGGGTAACAGCTCTGCCCACTTCCTGTTAGCATTCAGTTGACCCCTGCCCCCAAACAAACCCACATATCATCCACCATAAAGGCCTTCCATTGGAATTTGAATTTTAGAATGTATTACCAGATTAATCATAGAGTGACACTCTGAGAAAGCCACCCTCTCACACACAAACTTCTTTAAAGTGCTCATGAAAACTGATGACAGTGGATCTTTGCAGCTCATGAATCCCCACCCCCACCCCGACACACACACACACACACACACACACACACACACAGACAAATACTCCATCAAACCATCATCTACCTCAAAAACCTTTACCCCAGGACTGTGCGTATGAATCTGCAGTGCCTGAAATTAGAAACAGGTACCCAATTTCTCTTTCCCATTCCACACTGCACTCCAAGTACCAGGAACAACATGCCAGGTAATTAAACCACACCAGCCGCTGAAATCTGATCATTCCAGTTCGGACTCATGGCTGACTTCAGATTGCTACTAATAACAACAAGAACACAAAGATAACAACATCAGCATGAACAAACATTGCTGCCTTATATAGTGCTGTACTCCATGGTTTATTAACGCTTTCCCATCTCTCATCTCTACTGGGCCTTCTGGGAGTTGTACGAGATCGTAATAACAGGGGATATGACTCTGCCCTTCCGTCTTCCCAACCTACTCCTCCAGAATCATCTCTCACTTTCCCCTCAATTCTCCATCTCTATTATCTTGACATATCATGCTAGTTTCTACATCTTTACCTTTGCCTGGCTTATTTACTCTACCTGAAATGCCACCTCCACTTGGTAGAATATGCCATACCCTTGAGACCCCTTACTGTGAAAACTGTCAAAATTCCCAGAGTTGGATCTGCTCTTGCATTTCTCTTCATTTTAAAACCTGAAAAAATAACTGTCTTTTTTTATGTGTATGGCTCAAATTAATTATATGTTAGATATTTTAAAGTTTATTATGATTTAGCATTGAAACAAAAAACTTCAATGTGAAAACAGTGAATATGAAACATTTCAGTGTGAAACAACATGGCACACACCCAGGGCAGCAGGGTGTACATGTGGCGTGAGAGGAGCACATCTTCATAGGAACAACTGCCTGCTATGGCACAGAGAATCCTGGAGACAGTAAAGGCTCCTTTTTAAACAGATTTCAGAATAATTCTTAAGAGGCAAATTGCCTTTGCCTGGGGCAAAAAGATGAAAGAAAAAAAAAACCTTGATGAGCTCTTGGGATAGAAAAGGTACTTTTGAGGACAGCTTCAGAAAAGTGGGCAAAACAACTGTGGTAAGATGAGAGCAATTTTGTTTTAGACCTCGGAAGAGGAGTGCAAAACGAAAACACCAGAGCTGTAAAGTGACAGGGGACAGAGCCCAAGATGGAAACAAACTGAACGAGATGGGCTGAGGCTGGTGAAACTCCAGGGACATGCAAAGGCTGATGGGCATTTCAAGAACCGTGACGTCTGCTCTTCCCATTGCAGGTTGCTTTCTTTGAGATGGAGTCTTGCTCTGTTGCCCAGGCTGAAGTGCAGTAGTGCAATCTTGGCTCACTGCAGTCTTAGCCTCCCAGGTTCCAGCAATTCTCCTGCCTCAGCCTCCAGGGTAGCTGGGATTACAGGTGCATGTAACACACCCATCCAATTTTTGTAATTTTAGTAGAGATGGGGTTTCACCCTGTTGGGAAGGCTGATCTCGAACTCCTGACTTCAGGTGATACACCCACCTTGGCCTCCCAAAGTGCTGGGATTACAGGCGTGAGGCACTGCGCCTGGCCCCATTGCAAGTTTTTAAAATGCTTTAGATCCCTCAGTTGCTCAGTTCCCCCAGCTGCATGAAGAGAATAATAGTGAAACCTAGTCCACAGGACTGTGTGGGGCACTAACTAAGTGAAACAGGGTAAGAGAAGTTTGAACTCCAGGAAATAATGATGGTTTTTATTTTGTGTCTTAAGTGGTTTAAGGGACCCTCGAATGGCAAATGACTATGATGTCAACATTGAACGTCTTTTTGACTATAAAAGATTTGGCCAGAATCTTTGTTTGATAAATGTGTTCCCTGAGAACCAAAAGAATGATGCAACATCTATAAAGTCCCATAGTAAACAACATCCTTTGAATGCACTTGCTTATTTATGTAAGCCTTTGTTGGTCTCTATAACATACATTGTATAATACTGAGCACCAGTCATTCTATCGTCTGCTATTAGGCAGGCTAGATTTGCTACAGCCAAAAGGAGAAGGAATGGAGGGAGTCATGGTAACTCCTGCCACATAGGCCCTGCAGGTCCCAGCTCATCAGCGTGGCCTAGGAAGGAGGACAGGGAGGGCATTCACACCACAGATTTACCATCCTCCTGGGAAGCAACAGCATAGTGGTCTGTTTTGCGTTTTATTTTCATGGAAACTTCCTTCCTGAGAGTTGAGGATGCTTGCTATGCTCCTTTAACAGACTAATCGCTTCCTTCTTTGCTTTTGCTGTTCTTCCTTGTCTTTCGCCAAAAGCATCATTAGGCAAACCAGAACAGAAGGTGGCCGGAACCTGGCCTGTGCGTCTGCCTCACAGAGCTCCAAGTCAGAAGGAGGGTGCCCCTCACTGTGTTCCTGGCATTTGATGTTCAGCCTGGAAAGGAAGCGTGACCATCTGCCTTGGACTCTGTCGAATGGAGCCTGTCCTCACTGCTCAGTCCTGTGGACATGTGAGTCATTGGCCACTTGGAATAGAAGCAAGGCCTCTAACTGCATCCTGAGTAATGACAGATCTGGGGTCAGAATAAAGACCAATAGGACAGCAGGGAAAAGAAGACAGTAGAAATAGGTCAGTACCTGTTTCTCAGGACCTGCGGAAAAGCAGTGCCGAGACCTGAATGGCTTAATGCTCGATCAAGCTTCTCTCAAAGACCCACAGCAAAAAGCAAGGAGAAGCAGCCCCACGCGGGCTCTTTGAAAACATTGGCTCTAGCACTCTCAGTTTACAGACGGGGAAGCTGAAGCCCAAAAAGAGAAAGTGACAGCAGGGGAATAGCAAAGCCAGTCAAAATCAGGTGCTCCAACTCCCTGGCATAGCTTCTGTGACTACAATAGTATGACCTTTGTCACTGGCTGAGGATAACGAAGGCAGTACAGTGGTCGTTGGTGATGGTTTCAGTGACATCAGCATAAGGAATCAATTCCTCAGCCTCTGGACCCCAGTGACTGACCATTCTCAAGCATCCAGATAATACAGCTTACATAAAAACAACTTTTATACCCTAAGCATGTTCTCAGCTGTGCCTTAAAATAAAAAAATAGTGTCTAATTTCATCGAGCTCTGTTCTGCCTGCTACCATCAAAGAACAATGAGGCAATACTGACAGAGGTTGCAAATAGGGTGCAAAATTAGGGGAAAAATGATGGCAGTGCATATACCCATCCGACCAGCCAAGCTGGTGCATCTCCTGTGAATTATGTCCTGGTTTAGCCTCTTAGCATGGTCAGAGTAGAAAGGATCTCACCAGGGGCTTGGACTTAAAGTCATCCCAAACCTGTCTTCCCGGTAAAAGGCACTCCGTCCTTCCAGGGGCTTGGACTTAAAGTCATCCCAAACCTGTCTTCCTGGTAAAAGGCACTCCGTCCTTCCAGGGGTTTGGACTTAAAGTCATGCCAAACCCGTCTTCCTGGTAAAAGGCACTCCGTCCTTTCAGCTGTTCTTTACAAACGTGTAACGTTATCCCTGACTCTCTCTGTAGCACCCTGCTTCTCATCCATGGGCAAACATTACTGGGTCTAACTCCATAACAGCATGTGTTTTTTTCCTTTTGCTGCTGTAACAAATCACTCCAAACATAGTGGCTTATCACAACGTAATTTTTTTTTAAATCTTATATTTCTGGAGGTCAGATCCTCCTTATCTGGGGGATCCAGGAGAAAACTTTTTCTTTGATTTTTCAGCTTCTAGAAGCTGACTACATTCTTTGGCTCATGGCTCCTTCTCAAAGCCAGAGCAAGCACAGCACATTTTCTCCTTCTGTTTCTTCCATCTTCACATTACCTTCTCTCTTTCTTTTTCTTTTCCAGCTTCATGGAGTTGCAGTTGACAAATAAACATTGTACGTATTTATGGTGTACAGTGTGAGGTTTTCATACAGGTATGCATTGTGAAATGATTGCCACAATCAAGCTAATTAACATACCATCATTTCTCATTGTCACTTTTTGTTCTGTGGTAAGACTATGTACCATCTACTCTCAGCAAATTTCAAATATACAATACAGTATTATTAACTATAGTCACCATGCTGTACATGGGACCTCCAAACTTATTCATCCTTCTCATTCAAAACTTACTTACAACTAAAACTTTGCACTCTTTGACCAACATCTCCCCATTTCCCTCGCTCCCCAACCCCTGCTAACCAAATTACACTCTGCTTCTATGAGTTCAACTTTTTTACATTGGCCAGGCGTGGTGGCTCACGCCTATAATCCCAGCACTTTGGGAGGCCGAGGCAGGTGGATCATGAGGGTAAGAGATTGAGACCATCCTGGTCAACATGGTGAAACCCCATCTCTACAAAAAATACAAAAATTAGCTGGGCATGGTGGCACGTGCCTGTAGTCCCAGCTACTCGGGGGGCTGAGGCAGGAGAATTGGTTGAACCCAGGAGGCGGAGGTTGCAGTGAGCCGAGATCGCGCCATTGCACTCCAGCCTGGGTAACAAGAGCGAAACTCCGTCTCAAAAAAAAAAAAAAAAAAGAAAGAAAAGATTTTACACATAAAAGAGATGAGGCAGTATTTGTAATTCTGTGCTTTTCTTACTCCACTTAGCATAATGTCCTCTGGGTTCATCTATGTTGTTACAAATGACAGGATTTTATTCTTTTTTAAGGCTCAATAACATCACATTTTCTTTATCCATTCATCTGTCAATGAACGTTTAACGCTTTTACTGTGCCCATATACTTGACCCTTGCCATCTGGCTTCTATGAATAATCATCTCTCTTTCTAACTGCTTTTTTCTTATAAGAACCCTTATGATTATATTGGGATCACATTGATAACCCAGAAAAATCTCCCTATCTCAAGATCTCCAACCACATCTACAAAGTCTCTGCCTTATGAAGTTTCAGGAATTAGGACACAGACATATTAGGGGGCCTTCTTCAGCCTACAACATAGCAAAAATATTATCTTTCAGCACCTCCACAGCTGTCATCCTAATCCCAGACTCTGTTATCACTTACTTAATTTATCACAGAAACTTCCTATCCAGTTTTTCTGCTTCTGTCCATCCTTCTAGCCCTAGAAATGCAAGTCCAATAAAGTTAATCCCCTCCTCAAGACATTTTATGGGCTCCAAGGCCCCCATCATCCAGCTCCAGGCACCTCCAGGCTCTTTCCTCCCGCTGCCCCCCTTGCTCCCTCTCCCCCAACCACATTCGCCTCCACGTGGGTCCCTGAGCTTGGCAGTTGCATGCAGGCCTCAGGCCATCTTGCACCTGCTATTTGCTCTGTCTAGAACAGTTCCACAGACAGCCATGTAGCTCATTCCCTTACTTCCTTCAGGTCTTTGCTCAAATGTCACTGTCTCAGCAAGGACTACTTTGACTGCCCTATTTAAAATGGAAACATCCCCATAATATAGTTACCACACCCCAACCCACTCACCTTTCCTGATTTATTTTTCTTTCTAATATTTGTCACCGTCTAATTATACAACGTGTTTTATTTACTCATTATTTTTTGCTTCAACTCCCTCCCCCTCCACACACACACACACACACACACACACAACACATAGAAATGTACATTGCATGAGGCCACGGATTTTTGCTTATTTTGCTCAGTGCTGAATCCCTAGGACCTAGAATAAGGCTTATCCCACAGCAGACAAATATTTGACAAATAAATGAACGATGGTATTTAATCTCTCTGAATCAATGAATAAAATTACTTCTCTGAGCCTCAGTTTTTGTAATCATAAAATGAGGGTAATAATACTCACTTTGCCAGCTTTCAAGGGATACTTCCACAGGTTTTGTCCTTCAGCATAAAACTCCTTTTCCAATGTCTGAAGAATATCCCCTGATGTGAGGTATTGCTGAGATGCAATGCCTACCTTCCATCCAAGGAAAAAGCAGCTGCCTCATCCTGTCTCCACTTTGAAGTATGCTGGTGATGAACGTGTGCTCTACATGTGGCCAATCAGTGCTTCTACCCAAAGGGCTGGCTTTGAAGAGATGATGAGAACTCATTTACAGTGGCTGTGATGATGTCCAGTGGCATCCAGTCATAATACTGTCCTGGCCAGGCAATTACAGCTTAAAGACCCTCGCTGTACTGACAGTCTTCTAAGACTTGGTCCTCTTAGTCCTCCAAGATTGCCTTGTCTTCTGTCTATGGTCCAGATGTGGTCCTCCTGCCTCTCAGATCAGTCAGCCCTCTATTTCTTCCAAGTGGTTCCTCTTTTTGCCTACACTAGCCAGAGTTTCTGGCCTGCAGCAAGCTCTCTGTAGGAGACTCAAGAAAGCCCACTGAAGATGCTGATGCTCCACCTGGATCCCATTTGCCAGTTGGATAACGATCTACCAGCCATGGCACATGCTGCAGTGCACAGTTTATACCCTTGATCTAAAAAGAATTACCTTGGGCTGATGGGAGCTGGCTCACCCCAAGACACTTGGGGAGTTATACCACCCCTCACCCCAAACATCCAATGACTGAGCAATGCAGGGGCCAAAAAGTCCAGATGCCTTGCCTCAGATTGGAACAACTCTCCAGTGCAAATTTTACGTAATTCCTCTAAATCAGAATGAGACTGCATTTTACCTGCAATCACATTCTTGCTCAGATCTTCCCTATTCTATTTTCCTCGTTCTCACTAGTGAGGAAATGTTTCTTAAGAGGTGTAAACTCAGCTGGGCATGGTGGCTCACGCCTATAATCCCAGCACCCTGGGAGGTTGAGGTGGGTGGATCACCTGAGGTCAGGAGTTTGAGATCAGCCTGGCCACTATGGTGAAACCCATCTCTACTAAAAATACAAAAAATTAACTGGGAATGGTGGTGCATTCCTGTAATCCCAGCTACTCGGGAGGCTGAGGCAGGAGAATCACTTGAACCCAGAAGGTGGAGGCTGCAGTGAGCCGAGATCATACCACTGCACTCCAACCTGGGCAACAGAGCAAGACTTCATCTCAAAAAAACAAAAAGAGTATAAACTCAATAAACCAAACCATGTACACCCAAATCCCTTCTCCGGTTCTACTTCTAGGGAAGGTGAATTAAGGCAGGTTATGACTAATAGCCAGGTTGTTAAAAATAGAATATTAATGTAAAAATACTAGCCAGTATCTGTACACTGCAGCTGTGTTCAGTGCATAAGGATGGTGATGTCTGAAAAAGTCTGGCAATGGCAAACCCACTCTCTGGCGGAAGCTCCAACTCCATCTACGTTGTACTCTGTCAGAGAAGCATTACACTTAAGCCAAAAGTTTTTCCCATATATTTCAGGTTTCCTTGTCTGATATTTTCCCTCCAAAGTGATCTAAGACACACAAGAAACTACTTTCTTAAGGTAGCTGTGCAAAAACTGGAGGGTAGCAATCCTACTTTTTCTTAGGTTTTCTCTCTACCAAATGAAACATCCTTCCTGCAGCAGACATGTCTGTCCCACCATCACACATCCTTTTATAAAGGAAACTGTCTACACGTACCCTTCATTTGGACCTGGGAGCACCCTCTGGTATAGAGATAATCATGTCTATATAGTAGAACCTGCTTCTGGCCAAAGCTGATTGGACTAGAAAGTGCCCATGGCCCGGAAGTTGCGAAAACATAGGATAATCAGCTACGATGGTGTGACTTGAAGGAAGACTATTTAAAGGACTATGGAAATTAACTATAGCCTCCCATTATTTCTCTCCAGATTTTGTAAAATAGAGTAAATGGTTCATTTTGGTAACATCAAAAGAACAGATTCTAAGGGGAGCAGAAACTGACAGCATAGTTGAGTCATATGGAAGGAGAAACACAAGAACAAGAGCCTTGTGCTCTAGCTCCTGCAGTCTGTAGAGCAGGCCAAGCCAAACTCATCTGCTCAATCCAGACCACACTCCCACTCCAGGCTCTGTGACAATCCGGACCACACTCCCACTACAGTGTCTGTGACAATTCAGACCACACTCCCACTCCAGTGTCTGTGACAGTCCAGTGTCTGTGACAGTCCAGGCCACACTCCCATTCCAGGCTCTGTGACAATCCAGACCACATTCCCACTATAGGCTCTGTGACAATCCAGACCACAGTCCCTCTCCAGGCTCTGTGACAATCCAGACCACACTCCCATTCCAGGCTCTGTAAGGCCTGATGGCTGAGGTTTGCCTGGCTTCCAGTAAAGACAGAGAGGCCTATTTCCACAATATGCCTATTTCCACCAATGTGTCCTTAAAATAAATTCTCCATTACTTGATATATGATGAAGGATCAAGTAATCAATATATAATTGCTTGATATATTTTTCTTGAAAGAGAAACTTGAGTAGGTCTTTCTTTCCTTTCTTTCTTTCTTTTTCTCTTTCATTTTCTTTTCTTTTCTTTTTTTTTTTTTTTTGACAGAATTATGCTCTGTAGCCCAGGCTGGAATACAGTGGCATGATCTTGGCTCACTACAACCTCCATCTCCCCAATTCAAGTGATTCTCCTGCCTCAGCCTCCCAAGTAGTTGGGACTACAGGGCCACACCACTATGTCCAGCTAATCTTTGTATTTTTAGTAGAGAAAGGGTTTCACCATATTGGTCAGGCTGGTCTTGAACTCCTCAGCTTAGGTGATCCACCTGCCTCGGCCTCCCAAAATGCTGGGATTACAGGCATGAGCCACTGCGCCTGGCCAGCTTTCTGTTTCCGCAAAGGGCTTTGGTATAAGATATTACTTTGTGTTTAATTACTGAGGCTGTTAAACTCCTTAGGTTTTCCTTTCTCACAACCAAAGAAGTTTAGTAGCCTCAGTAATTAAGCATAAAGTAATACCTTACATCAAAGTCCTTTGCAATATCACGGTTTTAGCTATATTTAGGGTCAAATTTGTGTCTCCAAAATACGTCTCTGATATACTTAGATTATGAAGTAAGGAGACTGTTGCTGGGATATCAGCTCTATCTCCCAACCCACATCAGCTTTTTCTATATTGGTGAGTTTCTAATAATACAGTATCTTATATCTGCAAAACTCTCTTGCTTTTCTGAATGACTGAGCTTATTAAAACCCCAAGGACAAGTGGTGTTAAGGGACTCACTTTGGAGCTGTGCTTTCCATCTGGATTGTTTCACACAGGCCTTTGCACAAACATCCTTGGAAAAAAATGGGAGCCAGCATTGAACTTCTATTGATTGAAAATTACTCAGCAGTTTTAATCACTTATCCAAAGATGGAGGCCTTTGGGGGGTACCTTAGACAAAACCAGTGAAATGCAAGGTATTGTCAGAAATGGAAGATCCTGGGGACTCAATTCCTTCATTTCAGAGATGGGACACTGACACCCTGCTCTGAGTGTCTTACCCAGGTCACACATGCAGGAGTTGGGAGATTCGGGGCTGTCGTAGAAATGTTATAACATCATCCCACCTGGTTTTCTCCATTCACATCTGCTCATCTCCACCCTCAGGGGGCCATGGAGCTGGTTGAACAATACCAGACAGTACGTGGAGAACCTTGCGTTGTGTTCACCACCTTGCTAATTTTTATTCAAAATGATTCTAGAAAATAAATGTGACCATCTGGTCTCGGAGAAAATTTCACTGAGGTCTCAAATGTCTTCAGTATCCAGATGCATGCTTATAACTCTATTGAAAATACATTGAAAAAGTGGTTATTGATCATGTATTGTGATGCAGGTCCCAAGCCTAGCATCATTGTTTCCTTCCTTCAAAGAGTTAACAGGTTAATGAAGGGAAACAGGCATGGAAATGAACAGTCACAGCTGAAGCAGGTAAATGAATAGTAGAAATCCATCCGAAGTCTGCAAGTACACAAAGTGACTTCCACCTTGCTGCTCTTCATCAAAGCCAGTAGGCTGAATTGCATTTCCATTTTCTCTAATAAAACATAGAACAGCCCCAACTCATTAGTTGTAAAGCGTAATATTCTTGGTTAATGTGTATCAAATTCGGCACTGGGTACATAAAAGGATACTGGTCAGTGTGCCCTCAGGAAAATAATAGTTATCCTGAGTAATGCAGGCAAGAGTCGATGCTAAGGTAGTTATTCAACCATGTGGAAAACAGCGTGTACATAATCATGTACTGGGAAAGTCATGGAATGAAAGTTAACATCTTTTTTTTTAAGGCCTCCAAGAAAAGATGGGGGCTCTGGTAGGAAAGATGTGGCAGATGTCAGCTACCAGATGGCAAGAAGGAGGCAGTTCCGGACACAGGCTTGAAACAGAGAAGTTAGTGTGGGAAAGTGAGAGCAAACTGACCCCACCATGCAGAGAGAGTGGGCAAGGCGTGAGTAAAGACAAGGAACAAGAGAAAGAATGAGAGGAAATGCTGTTTGGTGGGCGGAATTTGTGTTTTGCGTCTAAAAGTGTTGTTTTGAAGATGGCAGAAGATAACCATGTTGTCTGGAACAAGACAGCCTTTGCCCATCAGGGGACCAGTCACCTTCATCAGCTCTTGGACCGATATCACCCCTCTTGTGGCAAATGCCATCTAGAAGCTCCATGTCTTCATAGAACAGAAAATCCTACAGATCTTGATAATTCAGCCACTCATCAGCTGGCTCGTGAATGCTTTCTCAGAGTGCTGTTCTTGGAATGAAAGCAATAACTTTCATGCCCTGAGTAAGACCAAACAACGTCCCATAACTCCATCACTGATTATCTGTGCTACACACATGCTGTAGATACTCAACCTGAATTAACACCTTGGACAACGAACAGTGATGCTTAACAGACACCGCAGAGATGGCTGGTTTCTAACCACCTCCCTACATAAGTCCTTTAGCTAGGAGCCAGGGACCAGGTAATACAGATTGTTTGGGGAAGTTAATCTATTACTAAAATAGTGATGACCATAAGTGGAATCTTCAGAACAGCACTGAGATAGGAAAAGATCTAGAACCTAATTTATGGACACCCATGACATAGGAGGGACAGGATGAAGTTGGTGCTAACATCAGAGCAGACATAGTTACACTAGGTAGGCAATCATCCATAGAAGCAGTGACAAGCAAGATCCAGCTGAGCCTTAGGCGCTACCCAAAGGCATCTGCATGTGCCAGGAAAGGGAGAAATGGGGTGGTAGAACTTCTTCAGCTTCTGAATCCCCACTTCTGCTTTGACCAGAAATGCTATGGATTTGCCTATTTCACATAATGGGTTTCCATAGGTGATTTCAAGCAATGAGAGAGTTCCAAATGTTTGAAAGGTATGTGTGGACAGACACTTGTTTTTCATATTGCCTTACCACCCAAATCCGATTCCTTTATCTTCTGGCTGTATAATCTAGAGCTGATTCATTACCTGGGCCAGGCATTCAAGGCCCTTCATAGTCTGGCTTAACCTTTTCTCAGCCTTTCTTCTATAGCTTCCGTCTATGCTACTTACTGACCAGTCAGGCTGAACTAAAAACTCACACCATGCCATGACCCGTGATGGTCCCTGCATTTAAAATAAACTTTCCCTTCCTTTTTTTCCACAGGCAAGTCGTGCTTCTAGGCTCAGCGTAAAGGTGGTTTTCCCTAAACTAAACTCCCAGAGGGAGGTCCTCTGCTTTGATAACACTTGGCACCTCTTCTTAAAATAGCGCTTATTTAGTTATAACTACTGGGAATGTCCATCTTCCATTATACTGTGAGCCCTTTGTAGCCGGGAACTGTGTTTTATACGATGCTATATTGCTGAAGGCTGGTAGTTGCCTGGCCCCTTCTAAGGTTAAACTTGAAACTTTCTCATGAAAACGACAGTGAGCAGTAGTGCCCACCAGATGGCAGTGTGCGGACATTTTTGCTTACCAATCAGGAGCGAGGGGAAAGGTTTTATAGCAACTTGTCTTTCATCTTTGTCCTTGCAGACAAACAAATCCTACCAATACCAAGAGTTTTGACTGGGCAGTAGAATTCTCACCTGCGAATCAGAACCTTAGGCAGCCTTCTATTCCCTATATGCTGCTAGTTTTTTTAAACATTTCTCTCAAAAATTGAGAAAGGATTACGCTGTTCTGTGTTCCAAGACAGAGAAACTTGGGTTTGCATTTTATCTTCACAAGTGCAAGGTGACCATCTTTTCAGCACTTAGGAAAGAATGACCATCCACACCCACTGATCACTGGTGTCTGCTGAGGTTCCTTCACCTCCTGCCCACCCCCATCTGCCAGACTCAAGCAAAAGTCAGCCAAGCATTCCACGCTTGCTTTTAAAGTCAGTATCTTCCCTGGGTTCCACTGGACAGCACGGCTTTTCAGGCCAGGAGACCTCCAGGTCACTTTTTCCTCTCTTTCAGGCTAGAACTTAGAGGTAGGCCCTAGCCTCCTTACCTGTGGACCTGGGCTGGTCTCTAGAACTTCTAAGAAGCAAAGGGGTTCTCAAAGACATCTCAGTCCAAATGAAAAACAAAAAAGAAACATCCCAACAGGGCTCCCAGACTATACAAAACATTTAAGGCAAGAAGAGTCTAAGTTTCCACTTTTTTTCTGCCTCTGCCATGGCTGTTTTGTAATTTCCTCTGCTCTCTAACCAAATGTTATGTCTGCTGCCGTAACAGTGCTACATGAGAGAGCAGGGAGGGGTGGCTGCCACACCCAGCTGCATCCAAGATGCTCCAGCTCCTCGAAGCTTGTCCTACCCTTACGGATTTTCTCTTTCTCCACTGTTAGAGCAGAGGTTATATTAGAATGTGATGTCAGAAGATTCTGGAGAGGTCAACTTCTTTTAACCAAGCAAGCCTCTTTTAATTCAAAGGGAATCTCAAGGGTCTGCCCTGGAGATGGGATCACTGGATAATTCTTCCCTCCTCCTCCTTCTGTGGGCAGGATAGTGGTTAAGACTCAGGCTCTGGAGTCAAATAGACCTGGGTTCAAATCCCAGCTGTGTCACTCCCTGACTCTATGACCTTAGGTGAGTTACTTAACCTCTCCAAATCTTAAATTCTTCATCAATAAATGGAGAAAAGGCATGCAGATCCAAGGGGGATGCTGTGCAGATTAAATGAAAAGGCAGGAAAAGTGTTTAGTGCAGTGCCTGCATGCAGTGTACTCAATAATAGCATTAGCATTTGCAGAAGTCCGCTGGAAAAGGCACAGCTCTCTAGAGATGATGCTAGGTGTTACATTGAGCCCAAAGTTAGAAATATCTAAGAACCAAACACCACTTCATAAATCACGCCAGAACTCATATTTTAAATGGGATGCATATTGCTTTCATCTAAGTTATTTTTATTTATTAGGATTTATTTAGTACGTAAACTATAGATAGCTCAGGGCAAGCCGTGAAGACACAAGAATATATAAAACATGGTCTCTGCCCTAAAGGAACTTGCAGTGTGTTGAGGAGATGCATCCAAGGCAATTATAATACGGTGGGATCAGTGTTCTAATGTGGGTATATACAAGATACAACAGATAGAGGGAAGGCATCTGAGTCCCTGACACTCCAGATAGGGCATTGCAGGTCCTTGCCTTCCTGAAAAACTCTACTCCCAGAAATATTTGTCTTTTTGAGAATCCATTATGATGTCTCATACCT
Organism: Callithrix jacchus; assembly: GCF_049354715.1. Lineage (NCBI taxonomy): Eukaryota > Metazoa > Chordata > Mammalia > Primates > Cebidae > Callithrix > Callithrix jacchus. Next base: position 18,107,302 of record NC_133516.1, on the reverse strand, counting down.
CTAGCCTTGACACTGGCTACTCTCTTTAAATGGAGTATCTGCCTGGAAAACTCCTACTAATTGTCTAAGTCTTCCTCAGATTCCTCAAAGAGACTTAGGGGCACTTTTCTTCCTAACTGTGAGCTAGTTGAAGGTTGAGGTCATATCTTTATCCTTTGGCCACTAGCATTTAACTTACTGCCCAAACAAAACTGATATTTAGTGATATCAATGCATAAACAAAGTCTTAATACACTCATCATTCAACCAATGCTTCCTGGCTTTTCAGTACAAGGAAAACCAGCTAATATCATGAAGGGTCTCCTGTACTGCAAGTCACACAGATCCTTTATAGTAAAGCTCTTGACTATTACAGAAAAAATTTTTAATACCATCAAAATTTCCTCTCTTTTTAACTACCACCAATTTTAGCTTGACTTTGCTCTCAGAAAAATGCAAGTAAAGATATCCATATTCTCTTCGATATGGCAGCCCTTCATATATATGAAGATATCAGACACATAGTATCAATGTAAAATCTACCTTTTTCTGTTTTTTTGTTGTTTGTTTGTTTGTTGTTTTTTGAGACAGCCTGTTGCCCAGGCTGGAGTGCAGTGGCATGATCTTAGCTCACTGCAACTTCCACCTGCCGGATTAAAGTAATTCTGCCTCAGCCTCCTGAGTGGCTGGGACTACAGGTGCGTGTCACCATGCTTGGCTAATTTTTTGTAGTTTTATTAGAGACAGGATTTCACCATGCCGACCTTGAAGTCCTGACCTCCTGACCTCCTGCCCACCTTAGCCTTCCAAAGTGCTGGGCTTACAGGCATGAGCCACTGTACCCATTGATCCTCCTTTGTTATTTCTCAAGCACACACAGCTAATTAAGTCATCGTTAACATACATTCTTAAGTGTTTGACATGTGGTAAGCACTTCTTAGCAGCTGGAGTGTCATAAATGCAGTCCTGATACCTCCAATACCATCTCCATACATATCTCTTAAGTTCAGATTTGCTTCATGGTATTAATTTCAGTCCTGTGTTCTAGAAGTTCTAGATCATTTTAGATATTAATTTGTTATTATTAATAATGTTATTTCTTTGAATTTATTAAAAACATGTACCAAACATGATACTAGGTGTTGATACACTTCTGTTTTAGTTCTCATATAGATCTGAATGACAACTCTATTTCTACTTTATAGGTGATGAAACTGAACTCTTAGAAACAGTCTCTGTTCAATGTTGCTTTGCTGCCAATGGGTCAGAGACAAGCAGCAATGTTAGCCCATTCTCTCTTCAATGCCAGAACCTTTTCTCCTTATAATATTATGCCATCTCTCTGTGTTAGTCTATGGTGCTTGATTTTTGTTTTAGTTTGGTGTCATTTTTTATATATGAGCAGTCCCTGTTCCAGATAATCTTTCAAGTAATTAACAAAAAGTATGGAACAGAATAAAAGGCATCTATTCCTCACCAAAAACCTCCTTCTAGCTTACATGGAACAGTTAGCAATGCTCAAGAGACATTTTTGTCTACCCGCCCATGAAACCAGTGTGTAAGACACGACCCTGCCCATATTTCACCTGCTTATGTGCGACCATATCACAAGAGGTCATGTTAAGTCCACTGCTGAAACTTCCTCATCCCACTGATTTACCAATTGAGTGGCATAATAAGAAAAGGAAATGGGGTGTGTCTAGCACAACGTGTTTATAGTAAACTCATTTTAACTTCTAGTGATCAGTGCCTTTTCTTCAAAATGCCCATGAATCAGTTGTGTGATGATCTGTTCCAAAATTTCAGCAAGAACCAATAGGAAACACAGACTATTTCCTGGCTTCACCATTTAGTCCTGTGATATGATGCAAGTAATGCCCTTAATTAAAGGAGAAAACCCTGAGAACCTACCAAAATACTGGCTGTCTCCAAGGCTAATGGGAAACTCCCACACCTCCACCTCCAGTCACATTTTAATGCTCCATCTGACAGCAGAACCACCTGCCTCTTTGTTTCAGAATGTGAAGTCACGTCACTATTTTATGTACTGTTTCCTCTTCAATGCCTATATGTCGCCTGGGGGAGTATTTGGCTAAATATTCCTAAACCCACAATTAAAGGTGAAAAATACCTTAAAATTGCAGGAACAAATGGTTGCCTGTAAGATACGTGGCTCTCTGAAGTCCACTTATAGGGAACAATGCTTTCTTGCCACAGCCATATTAAATCCAGGAGGAGGTAGATGATGTCTGATTGTTCATCATTGTCAAGAGCATAGCAAGTGCTCAAGAAGTATTTATTACAGTGAGCAGCGAGAGGACTATCATGAGAATATGGATACTTTTAACAGAGAAAACTCTAACTTTTAAAATCATACTAAAACACGTATGACTGATATGAGAATGCTTCCAGAAAACTAAACCGCGGGAAGAGTTCCTGAAGATCCTAGAGTAGGAAGCCACACAGAGATGAAAAAAAGAGGAAGAAAAGTATTTGGGGGGAGTTTCACCGGAAATGATTGAATACGTCATGCTATTGGAGAGAGAGGCCCAAGCTTCAAGCCCCTGGTATTCTACCATTAGCTGCTTCCTACTGGAAAATCCTGCATCTTAATAGTTCCTTTTTCTAGTAGATTTGACAGAGATCAGAATTCAAATCTCACAGGGGTGCTGTGGGAGTCAGCTGAGGTAAGAGATATGAAAGTATGCTGTCAAATCAGTATTACCTACACTTAGTTGTGGGTGGGGGTCAGCCTGAATCAAAGACCAAGAGATTACAAAGATGTATCTAGGATGAATTAAGAGACTACTTCATAACGAAGGGCTCTCAGGCTACCTGAAAAGGATTCCAACCCAAGAAAAATGTTGACCTCCTCCAGGTTGAGACCGTACTTACACAGTATTAGAGCAGCATTTGTATGACAGAGCCATACAAGCATGCACCCAGCTTCTAGTTTTCTAGTCAGCTGCAATTCAGCACATCCTACTCTGAGTTTGTCACTTTTCTCAGACAACCAACTTCTCCCCCTAACGTCCCTATTTATCATTGACAGGCAGTATCTCAAGCCAATTGGGCCTGAAATGTGTGCCCCCATTGTCAACCTCGAAGCATATAGCTGTCATCCTGAGAAATCCTTTGACCGCTCTCAGCCCAGACGTCCTCATCTGGAGAATGGCGATATCAGCTGCTCCTACTTTCTTTTGGGGTTTTGTGGGAGTCATCTGATGGATGTAAAACCTTTTTGAAAAATGTAACATTCTATAGGAAATAAAGATGATCATAATAATTGCAATATTATAGAATTAAGCCAGAACAACAACTTTCATCCAGCTTATACATTAAAAATCTCATATTTAGTAATACTGAAAGATACTGCTCCAAAGAATCATGACTATGACTTGCATCATTTTCCTACATGTTCTCTAGCTAAATACCTTAAATCTCTGGAGTCCTAGTGCTGAAAGAATGAACAAAATCATTGTCACATTAAAGGTGAAAAGTTTTAAAAATATATTAACGAGGCGATGGGAAGGAGGCTGACATTCAAGTATGTTTGGAAGTGTTTGGTTTCTCTCATTAAATAGAGCTAATGAGTTTCTCCACTGAGCCTGAGCATTGGGCTAAACAGTCTAACAAGCCTCTGATTTCTGTGATCTCAATAAGGGATGGCCAACTGGCAGCCGAAAATAATCGGCACCATGGGGTGATTCATCCTTCACACCTTGGGGTGAAACCTTCCTGTCAGAATGTGGAGCAGGTTGCAAGCACCATTCAGGGTTGAGTGAGAGTCTCCATGGTCTTCAGAAACTGCTGACCCCTCACTCATCTCAAGAGACCATAGCACAATATCACTACAGCAAGAAACAGAGAATGGCAAAATGAAAGCTTCCACAGATCACAAATCAGAGCTGGGAACAAAGTGTCAAGGAGGAGACAGAATTTAATTTAACCACCCATAATGGAAAACGGGGGCAGGAGACAGGATCTAGAGCTGCAGAAGGCATGCCTCTGCCCTCTCCTTACTCACAAGCATGGGAGACGGGTTGTTTAAAAACATGAAGATAATCTAGCATATCTTTAATGCTTTTGTGGGGTCTGCAGGTATAATCAATCCCTTGATGTGGTTTATAAAGCCATTTATGATCTGACCCAGCCTTCCTCTCCATTTCTGTACATTCCCTGAACATCTCACCACCACCCCCACCACAAAGATGGGAGAAGCTTCTCCCAGACCTGGATGTGTCCTCTGTGCCTGCTGCTCATCCTGCCTGAAAGGACCTGTCTTTCCTCTGCACGTGCTAAGTCTTCCTTAATGGGATCACCTGTTCAGTAGACATCCCTGACCACCCCCTTTCTGTCACCCTGTTTCTCCCCCTTCCTCAAACTCTTTAAATTGGTCCCTCTTTCAGGTCTTTACACAGCTGCTTTCCTCCATCTTTATCATCCTTATTTCAACTTATCTCTCAGGTCTCCACCTAAATACCACTTGGAGAAGGCGTTTGATATCCCATTGACTTCTCCAATCAGGGCCTCACCTAATTTTCTACTAGAATCCTGTTTTTTTCTTTATTACACTTATCCCAACTTTTTAAAGTAATCAATCAGTTAAAAAGTATAGTGTATGTACTTGATTTAAGACCACACACAAATACTTGAGACTATAACTTTGGTAAATTTCAAGGAGTATCTGTTTGGCTCTTCATTGTAAATCCAGTACATACTGGATGCTCAGTAAAATAGTTGATGAGCAAATTCACTTCTCAAAGTGCTTTGTACAAGATTGTACTGTACAATCTTGAAATATAACACTTATTCCATGATCATGTAATTATGTTCTTTCATATGTATCCCCATCCCTGGATTTTGAGCTACTAGAGACTATGTGAGATGGTCACACCACACCCTGCACTTGGCGTATCTTAATTGGCTTTAACTTGTCTTCCAGCTTCTTGGTGGCAAGAACAGCTTGTTAGAAATATGTCTTGTGCCTAACACTGTGTCTGGCACACAAATAGTTTTCAAACAAACGAATGACCAGAACATCTTCCCCTTCCGTTTTCCCCTGATCTCCCAAAATGCCCTTTAAATGTTGGAGGACATTGCATCCTATCTCTTCAGTGAGATACAGTGCATCTTCTGTGTGTTTCCTTCTGAAAGCACATTCAATAAAACCTACGGAACTTGTTTACAGAATAGATGTATAAGGGGGGCAATTACCCCCTTGAAAAAAGGATGTTTTTCTGCCACATGAAACGGAGACCTGTAGGCATGCATCTCTTCCCTCCATTGAATTTAAAGTATGATTTGTTGAAAACTGCTATTTGTTAATTTTTCAAGGAGAGTCTATTTTATAAAGCTTGATATACTTGTGTGCAAATAGGTCCACTTTTGAGCTGCGTTAAAGTAATCCTTTCTCATCACCAGGTAGGACCAGGCTGGTGACTGAGCAGCTGAAAACATGGCACTCAGCCTGGGCTGCGGAAATCAAGAGTGGCATGGACATACCCAGGCAAGTTCAAGAGGAGGGGCCTGTCCAGTAAGGGGACATGAAACTACATAACCAAAAGGAGAAATGAGAGAGGCCAGATGAAATTGCAGAATATTTACAGAGTGTGTGATTACCCTCTTGAAATACCTGAAGGACTGCCACCGAATTACCCTTTTTCTATATGTCCCAAAGGAAAGGCTCAAGGTAGAGGTGAGATTTGTGTTTAATATAAGAAAAGCCATTTAACAGAATTGTACAGAAAAGAATGGGCTGCCTCGAAAAAGACTGACATTCTGGACACCAGTGGGGTGCAAGACAGGAGAAGGAGAATGATAGTGGTGATGTTGTGGGAGGTATTTAAGTGCCAGCTTTGGGAATAGGGATGGCAAGAAAGAGGTGATTCATACTAAGCAGTAGCAATGATTTGTTGACATAAGTGCTATGTGTAGGCATGTATTCCCCTATAATGCTGTAAGTTGTGAGGGTACCCTTCTTTCTCTCCATTTTACAGATGAAGTAACTGAGGCACACAAAGCTTCAGAATGTGCCCAAAGGCACCAAGCTAAGGAGGGATGGGGTCAGGTTTCAATCTTAAGTCCATCCAACTCAGGAGCCTGTGCTTTTAGCCACAAAGACTGCTTATGTGTCCAACTCTAATATTCTGGGCCTTGAATATTGAGACACCAAGAAAAAAAAAAGCTATAAAGGAGTCTCAGATGTATCTGGTGAAGCTGAGTCTTCACCTTCTCCTTTTCCTTTGTCCTCCAGCGTAATTCCTAAGCTTACGACTACAGAGCATCAAGCCAGTTTTCAAGTTTACTGTGTGTCTGTGTGTGTGTGTGCATAGATCTGACAGGGCTAGTTCATTTCAAGTAACCAAGTATGTCTTTGGACAGCTCTTGTCAAGATCCAATAGAAGAGCCAATTCCAAAAATATGTTCCTTTAGTGGTTTTTTAGGGTTCTCTGCTCTGCACGGATTGACAATGTGGTAACAAGAGACATTCTGGAGACTGGATTTAATGCAACCATATGCTAGACAGAATGAGAACCCATATTGCAGCAGACCAGCCGGTACATTTCCATGTTAACAGAAGCTTGATTGCAAATTACATTTAGTCTCAACAGCTCAGTTCACTGCACACAGATGCCATGGGGGACTGTAAAGTTAGCGAGATGTGGGGGAGTACGACTAACATTTTTTTTTTGAAAAAAAAAAATCCTTCAGCTGATAGAACGCCAAGGAGCATCAGCGCTGATGCTGAAAAGAAAATGCTGCTATATTTGTTTTGCCAGAAAAGGAAAAATAATCATTGTCGCGAGTTGTTAGTCAAATTATGAATACGAGCTCGGCTGGTAATTGTCTGATAATACAAACAGTGATATTAGGGTTGTCATATGCGGCACGCACTGTTTGACAGCTAACATGTACATGCTCTCTGGATGAGAAGCCAGTTCACTGATTCCAGAAGTCAGGCAAACAGAGGGCTGGGTGATGGAGGAGAGCTTTCCCAGGATCCTGGCCTCAAGTCCAGGGCTGGATCTGGGTCAGCTTCCCAGACTGTGGTCAGTATCTCTACTACTGGAGGATCTGTGGAATTGCAGAAAAAGCACAATGTGGATATGAGTGGCAGACGCATCTCTTACTGTGCAACCCTTGGCAAGTTATTTAACATCTCTGAGCATACATTTTTCCACTTCTAAAACAGGGATAATTTTCAACCAGGTCCTCCTCCTTTGTGAGGATCAGCTGAGAACCTTGTGTGTGAGCATACAGTAAACCACATGGTGCTCTATAAATGTTGGGGCTGTAAGTTGTCTACTTGGCTTGGTTTCTTTTGCTCCCATTTTAAGAGCTGAGCTAGAGTGATTTCATGTCCATTTTCTCATGGCTGGAGCAGAATTTTTTCTATCTGAGTACAAACACCTTTCAGATAGAATCATTCATTCTTTTCTCCAAGAAGTGTGGCCCCGGAGGACCTCTCACCTAGAGCCCTCCCTGACTCCTTTATTACATACTTGTCCCCTAAGGAAGCTAGAATACTTTCATCAAGTTCTATCCTGTATGCACAAAGCCCTCATGCTCTCATCCTCTTGTTCTCCAGACACGAAGCTGTGATAGATACTGTTCTGCTTAACAATGTATTCTCCTCTTAGCCTCTAATTCCCTCAACCCCTTGCAGTTGAGTGTGACTGGGTGGCTAAGTTTTAGCCAAAGGCATATATGTATATGGACAGCAGTGATGTACACAACTTCCAGACATCACCTCTAAACTTCCTAGGCATGCATGATGCTCATTCTCTCTCCCCAACCTCCAGCTGAGTGGCAAGGACTTGAGGACCTAAGGGGAGGACACAACCACAAGATGGTAGCAACCTGGGTCTCTGAATGACTGCCTGGAGCATAACTCTCCTACCAACCTGAATTGTGCTGTGAAGAGAGTAAGAAATGAAAGACTACTTTCTTAACCCACTGATATTTGTTGGTTGGTTGTTAATGTAGCTAGCCCTACCATAAAACCCAAGCATTCACTCACTTTGTCTCATTACACAAGGTGTGTTGTTACCAGAAATACAACCAGTATCTCCTCAAATACTCCCTGAATACACCATACACTTTCACACCTCCAAGCCTCTGCTTACATGACATTTTTACCCTTGTCTCTTCTCCCTTCAACTCCAATTACACTTTTCTATTGAGTAAACCCTATTTTCAGGACCCAGCTCTAACATGCCCACCCAGAATGATGGTCATTTTTCTCCCCGGACTTTCACAAAACTTGTATATGCCCGTTATCATGTGACAGTGGAACTATGGTTTACACATATTGGTTCCTCTTCTTGAGGCAGGGACTATGCCTTATTCGAGGCTTCAGTAAATGTCTAAGAAAGCTCTCTTCTTTTTTTTCTTTCTGCTTTTTGTTACTATCTATGGAATTAGCTACCCTAAGGCTACATTTTCCAGCTTTAAAAGAGAGAGGCACAGAGACAAATGGAATTGTCCATTTGATTCACCTTTAGAAGATCTCATCACAGCACAGGAAAAGGAAGATCACATATTTCTACCCATCCATCAGCCACGGCCTCTACTGGCTGCAAACAGTATATTGTATGTTGTTCTACAGTATAGACACATTGGTCTACAGTATAGACATGAGAAAGGGGAAGGGTACTCACTTGAGAGAAGCAGGCAGAGAGCGCTGTAGACATGGGGAAGTTCCCTATCAAAATAGGCCTCCTCCCTCTCTCCCCCTGCTCACTGCATTCCCATGTGGCACCCTACTGGGACCCCCAAGTAAGATTATTCTTCAAATGGCAAAAGGCGAAGCTGTAGCCTGCTCACATTTGAGTCCAGCAAAGCCAGTCAATAAGGGCTATGTGGAAGACAGGAAGGGAGAGCTCTGCTGACAGAGGGGCCTGGATGCTCACATCAAACACTGCTCTGTACGACTAAGGACACCCTGCTGCATTCCAGATTTGAGGGAAAAAGTCCTTTCTGTTTTTGTTTTTTTGTTTTCAAGTGGCTGCTGCTGCTGTTACTTGTTTCGGTTTGAGAGCTCACCCCACCCAAACACACACACACACATTTTGGTGTTTTCAGAAACTGGTTTTTCTTGTTGCTTTCTTAATGTTGATACTTTTGGCTTTTTTACTTGCCACTTTGACATTTTCATTTGACTTTTTTTTTTTTTTTCAGTTAACTCCTGGAAGGTACACAGGGATTTCCCAGTGATTGCAAAGCCGACAGTGGCAAAGTCAGTCTTGGGTTGAGACTGGGAACCCAGGTTTGGTCCTAACTCTACTACCTATCGGAGAAATCATTCCACCTTAGTTTGTCTCTAAAACAAGAAAAATATAAACTCTGTCTTTCCAGACTTTCAATTCCGGAAGGACAGGGATCATGTCCATTCTGTTTAAAACTGTCTCCATATATCTATCCTTGCACCTGGTATGTTGTAGCCCACAGTGAAGATCATGGAATGACTGAATGATTATTTCGGAGACTGAAGAAGGTCAGTCATTAAAATAATCTATTAATCCTGTAGTGGTCTAAACAGGGAATCATAATCATTGCACACACTGGGAATGTATGGGTTGCCCTCAAACTGAAGAGTTATTTAGCTATTTTAGGATACTGGAAGACACTTTGGCAAATATATTTCAAATGTGCATAATAACCTTGATAAGGCCCAGGGCTATATATATATATATTTTCTTTTTTTTTTTTTTTTGAGACGGAGTTTCACTCTTGTTACCCAGGCTGGAATGCAATTGCGCGATCTCGGCTCACCACAACCTCCGCCTCCTGGGTTCAGGCAATTCTCCTGCCTCAGCCTCCTGAATAGCTGAGATTACAGGCATGCACCACCATGCCCAGCTATTTTTTTTTTTTTTTGTATTTTTAGTAGAGACGGGGTTTCACCATGTCAACCAGGATGGTCTCGATCTCTTGACCTCATGATCCACCCGCCTCGGCCTCCCAAAGTGCTGGGATTACAGGCTTGAGCCACCACGCCTGGCCAGCCCAGGGCTATAATGTGAATTGGAGGCAGGGCAGAGGCCTAGCTGTTTTCCTGCCCTTGATTTCTCAAAATTCCACATTCTTAAAGTAAATTTCTGTTTGTTGCCCAGTTAGCAGAGCTATTTGCTGTTAATAGAAACCAGGAGTCTTTAGGAAGCCTATTAACTAGAAGCTGCTTGAGGGTTCACATGTATTCACAGTTCCTAGCACAATACCCTGCAAAGAGAAAGTACTCAGTAAATGTAAGACATTAATACGGGAGCTTCAGGAATGCTCCCTAATAGCTCCTTTCCAGAAATGGCTCTCTTCCCCAAGAAGTCACCTTCCATAGGATCTTGAATGGCTTCTCCCCTAGAAGTCCCCTTCTGTAAGGATCAGTAATTACTACTGATATTCTTGTCCCATCTTCCCTTCCGAACCAATGTTCTCATGCCCCAGAATACCCCCCACTGTGTCAGAGGGAGTAGTGGAGGAAGTAAAGAGGCTGAAATACTGTACTAGAATTGTAAGTTCATTTATGGCATGAAGTTTATTTAGCGTCAACTGTAAGTTAGTGAATGTTCGGAGAAGTAAAAGAAGACAGTCAAAATTCTAGACTTGGTAACAGGTGAGTAACACATAGAGCTCAGAATTGTTGGGAGAGAGAGACATACACACAGCTAGAATATAATTTAAATATTATAATAGATTCAAGTGCACAGCCCTCCGAGAGCTCAGGGGTTATGCCAACGTGCTAGGACTTGAGATCAAAGAAGGCTTCAGGGACTAGGAGACATTTGAATTGGACTGTGAGATATGCATAGGATTTCTCCAGATGGCAAGAGTCAGGAAGAAGGGCATTCTAAGCAGAGGAAATAACAAGTTCCACTACAAAGAGGGGTGAACAGATGTGACAATGACAGGGACTACACTGCATCTGGAAAGGCTAGACTAGCATTTTCCAGAAGATGCTCTGGGGGAAAGAAAAGACATTCCATAGCCAGTAAGTTGGAGAAATGTATGCTGTATTCTCATTTAGAAATGTAAACTGCAGACTTGCCTATTAAAGGCTCCGAGCAATCAACTGGGCAGCTAAATAGATAGTCCAGGGAAACAGCAGGGGGCCTGAAAGGGGACAGTGCCTGTGAGTACAAAAGAGGATAGATGTAAACAGATTTCAGAGGGAGCATAATCAGGAGTTGCTAAATGTCAAAGGAGACTGGGTGTAAGAGGACTAGGTTTTAGCTTATTGAACTAAACAGATACCATCTGAGAAGAAAAGTATTTAGAAAAGGTAACATGGGTTTTGAAATTTGTCATGCTGAATATGAGCTGACCATGAGGCAAGCATGTTGAGAGAAAATCGACAGTACATGCCCAGGATCCACAAGTGATGCTATAGTTCAAGAAGTTGCTGGACAAGCGTTAGAGTTGTAATAGAAGAGATCAAGCCCAGGACATTGACTTGGATGAGGCCATTTTGGCCTAGGGACTCTATGATTTTTAGGGTAGAGGGACCCACACTGAAGAGTGTAGATGGCCAGGTCTCTGGCTACTGACCACATCCAAGTTCATAACCTCCTGCAGCTGATCATGGAAGTACTGACCGCAAAGAAGAGCTCAACATCTGCACACATCCCACTGAAAGGAAGTAGATTTAAAGACATGCATTTAACTACTAAAACTTTTCAGTGACCCCATAAAATGACTGTTTTTCTGTTCGGCTATCCTCACTCAGAAGAAACAATAAAAACACAGCATATTCAAGATCATGGAAAACCGAGTACGTTCCTTGTCCTGTACTTTACTGATCAGTACAGCCTGGTAGGGTGGAGAGAGCACTGGGCTAGGAGTCAGGTGGCCAAGGTTCTAGTCTTGACTAGATCAGTAAATCATTGTAAGTCCTAGTGAAAATCAGTTACCTTCCAAGTGGCTGTATTAACAGATAAGTAAAAATGTCTTTAAAATAATTATGCCAGCCAGGTGCAGTGGCTCATGCCTATAATTCCAGCACTTTGGGAGGCTGAGAAAAGATGATTGCTTGAAGCCAGAAGTTTGAGACAAGCCTGTACCACATTGTGAGACCCCAACTCTACAAAATACTTTAAAAATTAGTCAGGTGTAATGGCATGCCCCTATACAGAGTCCTACCTACTCAGGGAGGCTGAGGTAGGAGGATCACTTGAGCCAGGGAGGTCATGGCTGCAGTAAGCTACGATCATGTCACTGTGCTTTACCCTGGGCAATGAAAAGAGGCCCTGTCTCTTAAAAAATAAAAGTTACTCACACTGCTAATTCCTAGGGCTGTCAGGAGGGTTCAATGAGACTGGTTCATTTTGTAAAAGATAATGTTAGTAATGGATGCTACTTGTTCTGAATATACAACCTCAACTCAGGAACTTTGAAATGCCCTGAACACAGAAGAATATAACATGTTCATTTTGCAGATGAGGAAACCAAGCCCCAGAGATGGCGGGTGATTTACACATGGTCAGACATACAGCAGGGTTAGAGCCACCAGATAAGGTGGGAGTTCTTCCTTCCCAGCATCACTGCTTTCTAAAGACCAAGGGCTGGGACCCTCACTGGAAACAAATCATACACTAGAAAGAAATTATGGGTTGAGTATCTAACATATGCATTCAAAATTCCAAGCAGCAAATAAAGCGTGCAGTATGAGTAGTCCAGGTAATGCTATTTGCCTCCATACTTCTGTGAAGTGAACAACTTTCCTTTGTTGTGTCAACTTGAGCTGGCCACAATCTTCAGAGTCTCACACACCTCCACTCAATAATTTCAACATACACTAAACCATTCTGTGATGGTGAATACTTTAATTTATATTGATATCCTTGTGGACTAGATTAGAAATTCAGATGCGTTGACAGAGCCCTCTCTTGTAGATCTTCCCCTCTCTAACTCTAGATGGAATGCTCTAGGTGAGGGGCCATGTATTAGTTTGTTCTCACACTGCTGTGAAGATACTGCCTGCGACTGGGTAATTTATAAAGGAAAGAGGTTCAATTGACTCCTCACAGTTCCACAGAGCTTAAGAAAACTCAGGAAACTTACAATCATGGCAGAAAGGAAAGCAAGGACCTTCTGCACATGGTGGCAGGAGAGAGAAGTGCAAGAAGGGCTTATAAAACCATCACATCTTGTGAGAACTCGCTATCGCAAGAACAGCAAGGGGGAAACCACCCTCATAATCCAGTCACTTCCCTTCCTCAACACGAGGGGATTACATTTCAAGATGAAATTTGAGTAGGGACACAGAGGCAAACCATATCATGCCAAAATTAATTTCTTTCCTGAACTGTGGCAAGAGCCTTCTAACTGATCTTGATCTTGCTCCTTTGCCTTTTACTCACTGGAGTTGGCATTATTATCTTCTCATAACATTTCTGCTTTTTCTCTCCCAGTCTCTGCAGCACACAGAAGAAGACCCCAAATTTTCATTCTAGCATTCAAATGCCTTCCAGATCAGATCCATGTCTCTCTTCCCAGTTTTATTTCTTCTACTTCCTTATTTGTATGTTATATTTCAAGCTAAATTAGCCTCATTGCTGAATCTTGAATACACATAGGACTTTCTCTACACTAGTCTCTCATCGGATAACGTTCATCAATACCCACCTCTCATTTGCCAGCACCATCATGGCATCATGGTTCCCCTGTTTTTAGCACATATTTCCTTTCCTACTGTCATGATACGGGTACTGGTCCCATTTCCTCATTAGATGGTCCTCATGTTGATTACACCTCCATCTCCCTTAGAACCTAGCTCAGTGCCTGGAAACAAGTCTCTTCCTGAAAAAAATAACTTACATTGTTTGAGGAAAAATAGACACACTACTCTAGAACTGAAGACCATCCTACTAAAACTTTTTAAAATAAAACATCTTTGGCTAAAGATGAAAGTATTTCCATGCAGCTTCAGATCAGAGTTGAGTAGCTGATTCTCCAGACAAACTCTAGGAAAATTGTTTTACCTGTTTTCCCACCTGACAGTTCAGTTGCCTAAGTTGCTTTGAAGTCTGTAAAATGGCCAGTATCTCCAATCTGAACAGTGTTTCCTTTCCAGACAGGAAGACTGCTGCTAAGCAGAGAAGCCACGCTTGTTTTTGCGGTCGGGCTGCAACGGTGACTCATCCGGTAAAGCCAGAGACTGTCTGTTTTGATCTTTCACTGTTCGGAGACTATTTACAGTTGTAATTTTCTTTTTTTCTCTCTCTCCCTCATCACCTCTGGTGACTTATCATAAGGGTCACACACATTTGACAAACGGAACCTGTATTAAGGAGGGAGAGATAGCACGCGATTAAACATGCTTTCAGCTAACACCCAGGAATAGATGCTTGTGTTTACAGCTCTGATGATAGGGTTCCAGCAATGACTTGGCCTTTTTCTCCTTGATTGAATATTCCCTTGGGCCTGCCAATCCGGGCTCCTGTTATTTAATGAGGACATTGGAGTACAACATCAAGATGTCTGCAAAAATGACCTTTCTTTTGGGCTCACTCCAAATACAAAGAAAAGAAGAGCCCAAGTTAGACAGGGTGGTTCTGGAATACAGCTTTGGAATTTGTCCTTTTCCCAGAAGCTCAGAATCATGGAGTCCTGCATCATCAGAGCCAGAGAGAACCATGGAGATGATCTAGTTAAAAGTTTCATTTTTCAGATGGAGAAACTGAGGACTAGAAAAGAACAGCAAGCTGCTATAAATCACAGCACAGTCCCAACAAATGTTAGTTTGAATAGCTTGAGACAGAAATTAACCCATTGCTGAATGTTGGCTTTAAATAAGAGAGAAGCTTTACTTAGTTTCTCCTGTGTTATTTTGTGGCACTATTATGCTCTCCTTTTCTGACTCAAGGAGATGAGAGGCAAACAGTACAAGCGTAATAATATGCCTCTGGCTGTAAGTTCAATGTCTCACTGTTAGCTTGGAAAACCAATACAGGATAAGGATAAAGGTCAGTGGTGAAGGGTTTTAATGAGGACAATCTCAGAGGTCTCAGATCTGCCTTATTCACTGTGTATCTGCATTTTGGCTTCACCTGCAAAATGGGGGGTTAGTTTACTCATTGAGCAGTCTTAAAAAGTCAAAATGAGAAAATATGATCAGAAAGTGCTTGGTAAGATCAAGTTCTACTGCATTTGTGAGAAGAATTATTATTATGGTATTGACTCCTATCTACAAGGTCTTGTTTCTTTCAAGACAGAAATTTTATATTCTCAAATTGTTATAATTTTGCCTTTTTGTGAGCTTTTTTCTAAGCAACTATATATGTATATACACATACATACACATATATATACATACAGATATACATATATACACACATACACACATGAATATTTATATATAATTCCAACAGTAGAATGTGTCATAGCATATTTAGATACTAATATCTTAAATAATATTGCCTTTTTGTAGTGTATATAAGTAATTCATTAGGGATTTCTTTAGCACCAATTTAAACATTGAAGCCCCAGTTGGAGTCTCTCTGCGCCGTGCCATCAGTGAAATTACTATATGATCATTGGTCCAATTTAAGACATTTTTTGAGAGTAAAAGGTAACATTATTAATAATTACGCTGCCAAAAAGGATAAATCTGAACTGTTCCAGGCAAAGTGGGACAGATGACCTAGAGTTGTACAGAATTTTAGGTATTCTACTGGCTAGATGTAACATGGCAGGAGGTAAAAAAGCACGCATCTCATAATCAGAAGATTGAGATCCAGGCTCAAGATCCACCATTGTTAGCAAAATCAACACATGGCTCTGAACCTCATTTTCCTCCTCTCTAAAATGCAGGTTATTCCTTGCATCTCAAACTCAGGTTATTACCTGCATTTAAGTAAGAATGTAAATGAAAGCCTATTATAGCTGGAATAGGCTCTACTGTCGAATTTTTTAAATAGTACTTTAAAACAGATTCTTTAAATGGACATTGGTACCCTTCACCTCACGTCATGGGTGTGTCCTAAGCAATTCACATTCTACCTAAATATATAAATTGCTCGATAGTAGACCATTCACACTCACAGAGGACAATCTACATTTGCCTCTAGTCTCATGCCAAGGGACTATAGGTGTTCTCTTTAATGCTGTTGTTCAGTTTTATTAATTACTAGTTAAAATAATCTGCTACATTATGAACATGGCAGGCCATTTTCCTCTTATAATATTTGAGTTACTGAGATTATACCTGTAAGGTCCATTTTAGGCCCGTTAAGAAAGAAAGCACCAAGAATAGAAGTTTAATTTTTTCAGATACTACATATAGGTTAATTCACTATTTCCTTAATGAGAAGCAACGTTTGAATTCTCTGAAGCCTTGCAGTCTCTCCCAGGCAGAAAAGAATCATGGATCCTAAAGACAGTCAAAATGGTTATCTTCTGGTTGGGTTTTTCTTTCTGAAAATTGTGAGAAAGTTATCTCATGGTGCTTATAACCCTAAATACTTGGTACTATGCATGTGCCTAGAACCCATGGCACATGATGTATGTGCCAAAATCAGTACATACATCATGATCATCTGGTTGAGGATATTCTATATTACTCAGAGCCGAGTTTGCCATGAGTGCTTGATAACTGTATTACAACTCACTTATCATTGCCATAGTCATCAACGTCATCATTTATCAGTTCAACATTCAGCTGAGAAGTTTTATTATCCCTCTTACAAAGAGTACCTTAGGCATTATCCTTGATTTATCAGCCTCTATGAGATTTTCCGTGCATTTCTTTCCTTCACAATGCCTAATACAAGGCCCTGTATAGAAATAAGGGTTTGATCAACATTAGTAAAATAAGTAAAATTATTTTCATGCACCTTCCACTGTGTACTTGAAACAATCATACCTTTACTATAACTCAAAATCCTATACTTTTTTCTTCATCTGTGTTTTAGTGAAAACAGCAATAGACTTGGAATTAAAATAACTGAGCTGAAATAAGGAGTGAAGCAATGTCTCTTTCCAACAGAATAGTTTCAGTTAATAAATGTAGAGAAAATGAGGAAAATAGAAAATGACCATTACAACATCATCATAATAACGGCAGCAGGCAAGATCCACCACAAGAGGCTAAAATTAGTTAATGAGGGAAAGTTTAAGTATAAACAGCATCTTTTTTATGGTCTCAAGTGTCACTTCTCAAAATATTTAGTAATAAGGAAGGGGGAAAACAGCAAATTTACAGTGGGAAAATTCCAGCAGATGCCATCTTAAGGGATCAGGGTGAATGTCACCAATAATATATATCAGCATAATATACCTGATATCACAGCCTGAGAAGGACACATCCCTGTTGTGGTATCTTTCCCAATACCTTCAGTATAGTCCTGAGAAAAAAATAAGAAAAACCAAAATCGAAGGACATTCTACAAAATAACTCATCAGTACTGCTCAAAAGTAAAAAAGGAAAGGAAAAAAGAAAAGGAAAAACTGTGAGGAACTGTTATATACGGTAGGAGACCTGACAACAAAGAGCAATGTGGGACTCTGAATTCGATCCCAGGAATAAGGACATTTGTGAAAAAGAAAAATCAATGAAATATGTATAAAGTCCATACCTCAGTGAATAGTACTAAAGTTAATTTCTTAGTTTTTGTCATTGTTCCATGGGTATATAAGACGTTAACATTAGGAAAAGTTGTGGTTTTTTTAAGTGTAAAATTATCTCAAAATAAGAAGTTTAAAAGATAACTGCGCTGGGCTGGGCACAGTGGCTCACGGCTGTAATTCCAGCACTTTGTGGGGCCGAGGCGGGTGGATCACCTGAGTTCAGAAGTTTGAGACCAGCCTGAACAATATGGTGAAATCATACCTCTACTAAAAATACAAAAAATTAGCCAGGCATGATGGTGCCTGCCTGCAATCTCTGCTATTCTGGAAACTGAGGCAGGAGAATATCTTGAACGAGAGGTGGAAGTTGCAGCAAGCTGAGATTACTCCATTGCACTCCAGCCTGGACAACAAGAGTGAAATTCCATCTCAAAATAATAATAATAGGGCTGGGCGCAGTGGCTCACGCCTGTAATCCCAACACTTTGGGAGGCCGAGGCGGGTGAATCACGAGGCCAAGAGATCGAGACCATCCTGGTCAACATGGTGAAACCCCGTCTCTACTAAAAATACAAAAACAAAAAAATTGCTGGGCATGGTGGCGTGTGCCTGTAATCCCAGCTACTCAGGAGGCTGAGGCAGGAGAACTGCCTGAACCCAGGAAGCAGAGGTTGCCATGAGCCGAGATCGCGCCATTGCACTCCAGGCTGGGTAACAAGAGTGAAACTCTGTCTTGAAAAATAATAATAATAATGAAATAACTGAGTTGAAGTGTCAACACTGCCACCTACCAGTGGTATGCCCTTAGGTAAGTCACCTAAGCTCTCTAACCTCATCTTTCGTTATCGCTAAAATTAGAGGGATAGTACCAACATTTTGTTGATATGTCATGAGGTCAAAATGAGATAAGGAACAAGAGGGCACTTTGAAAACTATAAACTCTTACAAGAATACCTTTATTACTTCTTAACTCTTTGACGTTATTGCCTCATTCGACTAGGGTTACCAGGTAAAATAAAGGACTCCAGTTAAATTTGAATTTCAGATAAACAACTTTTTTAGTATAAATATGTTCCATGTTATGGTTGAGACATACTTAAAATAATTTTTTTGTTTAGATGTCCTGTATTTTTATTTTCTAATGACTTCCAATGCTCCGTCCCTTTCTTTAAGATGTCTTCTTCCCTCCTCCAGGCCCTCTGCACAATACTGGCAGCTCCGGCACAATGATTTCATGAATGTGCCATGGCAGCTCATGCTCCAGGAGAGCTGCACAAAGGTCCATTTATCACAAGACTCTAGCAAAGCGAATTCATGGAGAGTACACCACAAACAGGAATTTTCCCTTTCTGACTCGTCTTACAATTGTGCAAAATTTAATTTAAAAATTTTAGGTTATTTATATGTCTCACTCCCCACAAAAGCCTAGTGATGAAAATACTGTGCAAACTTTTTAAGCTATGAGGAAAGATCAAAATCAGCAACAACCTGTAGGATGGTCCTAGTAGACTAAAGTATAAGCCCACCTCTTGGGACCTGTAGTGTGGTGTTGGGGAAGGAACGAAAGAGAAGAAGAGGAAGGATTTGAGCACAACATTTTTACATATACTAGCTATGCCTATAGGTAATTATGCTTAACTTCACTTTCCTAGTAAGAAACTGAGTCTGAGAGAAACCAACTTAGACTCTACCTTATGAAGACCATTGATTTCATACTTCTTTCTCTCCTATAACATCTGAATCTCAAGGTTCCACCCAAAGGCCACCTCTTTTGTGAGTTTTCCTCCTTTATCCTCCAAATCAAGTATGGTTTGTTTTTCTCTGAATCTCCACATTGCTTTAAAAAGACCTAAGACCTAATGTGCAAAAATCACAAGTATCCCTATACACCAATAACAGACTTAAGGAGAGCCAAATCAAGAACGAACTGCCATTCACGATTGCTACAAAGAGAATAAAATATCTAGGAATACAAGTAACAAAGGATGTAAAGGACCTCTTCAAGAAGAACTATAAACCACTGCTCAGTGAAACAAGAGAGAACACAAACAGATAGAGAAACATTCCATGTTCATGGTTAGGAAGAATCAATATCATGAAAATGACCATACTCCCCAAAGTAATTTATAGATTCAATGCTATCCCCATCAAACTACTGTTGACCTTCTTCACAGAACTGGAAAAAAACCACCTTAAACTTCATATGGAACCAAAGGAGAGCCTGCATAGCCAAGTCAATTCTAAGCAAAAAGAACAAAGCTGGAGGCATCACACTACCTGACTTCAAACTATACTACAAGACTATAGTAATCAAAACAGCGTGGTACAGTTACCCAAATGGAGATATAGACCAGTGGAACAGAACAGAGGCCTCAGCGGCAATGCCACACATCTACAACATCTGATCTTTGACAAACCTCACAAAAACAAGCAATGGGGAAATGGTTTCCTGTTTAATAAATGGGGTTGGGAAAACTGGCTAGCCATGTGCAGAAAGCAGAAACTGGACCCCTTCCTGACACCTTACACTAAAATTAACTCCAGATGGATTAAAGACTTAAACATAAGACCTAACACCATAAAAACCTTAGAGGAAAATCTAGGTAATACCATTCAGGACATAGGCATAGGCAAGGACTTCATAACTAAAACACCAAAAGCATTGGCAACAAAAGCCAAAATAGACAAATGGGATCTAATTAAACCCCAGAGCTTCTGTACAGCAAAAGAAACAATCGTTAGAGTGAACCAGCAACCAACAGAATGGGAAAACATTTTTGCAATCTAGCCATCTGACAAAGGACTTATATCCAAAATCTACAAAGAACTAAAACAGATTTACAAGCAAAAAACAAACAAACCCATTCAAAAGTGGGCAAAGGATATGAATAGACACTTTGCAAAAGAAGACATATATGAGGCCAAGAAACATATGAAAAAATGCTCATCATCACTGGTCATTAGAGAGATGCAAATCAAAACCACATTGAGATACCATCTCAGGCCAGTTAGAATGGCGATCATTAAAAAATCTGGAGACAACAGATTCTGGAAAGGATATGGAGAAATATGAACACTTTTATACTGCTGGTGGGAGTGTAAATTAGTTCAACCACTGTGGAAAACAGTGTGGTGATTCCTCAAGGACCTAGAAATAGAAATTCCATTTGACCCAGCAATCCCATTACTGGGTATATATCCAAAGGACTATAAATCGTTCTACTATAAGGACACATGCACACGAATGTTCATTGCAGCACTGTTTACAATAGCAAAGACTTGGAACCAACCCAAATGCCCATAATGATAGACTGGACAGGAAAAATGTGGCACATATACACCATGGAATACTATGCAGCCATAAAAAACAATTAGTTCATATCCTTTGTAGGGACATGGATGAACCTGAAAACCATCATTATCAGCAAACTGACACAGGAACGGAGAATCAAGCACCACATGTTCTCACTCGTGGGTGGGTGTTGAACAATGAGAACACATGTACACAGGGAGGGGAGCATCACATACTGGGATCTGTGTGTGAGGGGACTAAGGGAGGGACAGTGGAGGGTAGGGAGTTGGGGAGGGATAACATGGGGAGAAATGCAAGATATAGGTGATGGGGAAGGAGGCAGCAAACCACATTGCCATGTATGTACCTATTCAACAATCCTACATGTTCTTTGCATGTACCCCAGAACCTAAAATGCAATAAAATTTATACATACATATATATATATATATACCTAAAACCTTTACATGGGAGTATAGCCACATGTATTCACATTGTATTACTAGCTCCCTTTTTTGGTTTTTGGTCTTAAGGACAAAGGTCGTGTCATGTTCATGTCAAGATACCCTATGCTACCCTCAAAGCCAAGGTGACTTTCAAAACTGGAAGTTGAGAGACCCAAGTCCTTGCTCAGGTTGACCACTAACTTGGCATGTTGGCTACAATATACACTGTGGCAGGTACCATTTTAATTTGTGTGTCAACAGTTTCCATTTGTTAACATATGTTAGCACCTATATGATCTCTAAAATCCTTCCAGTCTGACATTCCATCTCGTAGCATCCCAGTTTTTGATGGAGCAGACACCTAAGTAATGGTTTTGTGGTACCAATGCTCTTCAGGGTACCAAAACCAAATTCCCACAGGTATCATAATTTTCCTCTTTGGTTGTCTCTCCTATAGTTCCTGACTCACCTTGGAGGTGTATCCAAAATATCAGGGATCTTCCGTTAGGGATGATGGACTCCACAGAGAGAACAGTAATAGGCTTTCTGTGAGTCAATGGCATGAAATCTCTGGCTATCTTTTTACGCAGACCATCTTCAGAAACAATGCTGCCTCAAAGGGAAGATGCAGATTTGTAATTACTAACAGCTTAGAGGTCAGAAGCTCTAAGTTAATGTATTGGTTTTACAGGATATTCCTGCTGGATATAAGTCTAGAAACTATATCCAAACCCTAGATCTGCCCTTTTATAGCACAGTAAACACTCAGGTTTCTGCACTTCTGGTTGGCAATCATTTCACAACGAAATCATATGAATAAGAGCTGTCTTTCTTTCCCTACAGGGTTTGGTAGGAATCAAATAAGATACAACAATAATTTATAGAATTCATAGCGAACATGAGGTACCAAGCTAAACACTCCAAGTGTACCATTTAATTGTTCTGATGACCCCATAAATGTTCAAATTTTCCATTTGAACAATGAGTAGATCTAAGCTCACCAAGTTTAAGCAAATTATACAAGGTCATAGAGCTAGGAAATAATGAAAATGGAATTCAGACACATTTTGCTGCCCCCCAAACCACACTCTTAACCACATGAACCTATTTCCCATATAAAAACGGTTTAGAATCAGAAAGCATCATACACATGAAGGAATTCTCACTTAGCCCTCACAACATGCCAGGCGATAATAAGGCAGGTATTTTTTTCCTAATTTATAAATAACCAGTGGCCAGTCTTAGTGACATTCAGCTGACAGGCAAAACTAGGAGTTAAGCCTATTTATTATCTTGTTCTCTGACCAGATTTCTTCAACTAAGGAAAGAAGGATAACCTTCAAGTTCTGTCTGAAAGCAGAGTGGTTTTTTTTTTGTAATACTAGAAGAAGGTCATGCTACCTTATGAGAATATAGCTCTACCCTCCATGTATCTTCTGAGTCAAATTGACTTATTTTATGTGGAACAAAGAGTTTTCCTGGTGTCAGCACCTCATTGCCCAAAATGGACTATTCTCTGTCTCATGCATCATCCCCCAAAACAAAATTGTCAGTAAAGTCCCGCTTCCAGAATTTTTATTATCTTTAATGATGCTGTGAGCTCAGGAAAAGAGCCTAGCTCTCTTCCAGCATCGGCAGTGCTTACAGTGTTGGCAGGGAGAAACCCACTTTGTACTTTGTCAGGAAAGTTAACCTGATATGAGACAATAAAGACGGAGTGCCATCAGGGTGATGCTCTTACAGAAGCGTTTTTTCTGTTCATTAAAGACATTTTAAAAAATAAAACAAAATATACAAAGAAAAAAACCCACACCCTGCAGCTCCTTTTTCTGAATAGGCAATGGAATCTCTCAATGAGGAAAATAAGTCTGATCTAAAAAGTTCTGCAAAGGAGGAAGATAATCTTTTCTGAGATCTGGGGCCCTTGAGCTGGCAGAATCCTAACATGGGGCTTGAAGGTGATGCTTCATTTGTGCCTTATGATTAAAAAGACATATGAATAGAGAGACCAAAGAAGGATTAATTAGGGGAGGAGTTGTTTACATGAAAGCCATGGCCTTTTATTTCTTTGCCAATCTCCTACCTTTATGGACATCAAAAGGGGTGGGGTGGAGAGAAAGAAACATTAATCAACTATAAACAAACAACCCTGGAAGAAGAGCATATGGTGTGACAGGCCCAGGGCTCAGTGACTAATAAGCACCTTCATTTATGTAGCACTTTATAGTGCACTGTGTAATTTCTAGTAGATCATTTCTTTTGATCCTCAAAAACAATAAGGGAGATTAGCTGGGATTAGTATCCCCGTTTTACACCTGAGCATACTGAAACCAAGGGAAGAAAAGAAACTTGCCCAAGGTTATATATCTAGTTTGTAGAACAGCAAGGATTTGACTTACTCTGACTCTATAACACAGGTTTTCCTTCCTATACTACATTATTATCTTAAACTAAATGTTAAACACAATAAGAAAACTTTTTGTCTGAGTATGAACAGGCTTCTTTATGTAGTCGCCTAGAAATTAATTGCATAAATAATCCAAAATTGGAGTAGACAGAGACCTAAAAGATTACCTACTAAATGGAAGGTAGATGAGATTCAAATAAATCACTTCGAATCTCATTGCAAGATCTAATATTACTTTGGTCAAAAGTTTATAAACTTTCAAGCTAATAAATTAAAAGTTAGGATTTATTTAACATAGGTTATTCTATACAAAGATAGGTATAGACTCTGCCATCATTTACCTATTCAACAACTTCTTATCTTGCTCCAATGCCAGTTGCGGACCTTCCCAAACTGAATGTGAAAATATTTCAGTCTTTTGACTTTATGAAGAAAAAATAAAGATTACTATTTTTAGCGCCAACCATGAAATAACAAATGTGCATGTAAGATAAATAGTTTCCTCATACATAAAATGGAGAGAACATTGCCTCCTGCTGCCAAGATTATTAGAGTATTAAATGAGTTAATGAAGAAAATTCATATTAATATATATATATATATACGTGTGTATATACACACACAGACACACAACACATATATAAGTCCTTTGTTCTAAAAAGAAATCTCATAATATGTATATGTGAAACAAAAGAGAAAGCCCTTCTCCTGAGGGGATGTGGCAGAAGAATAATCTAAACCCTCCTGTTAATCTGTGTCTTTCACCTTTCCCATCGCTCAGGTTTGTCACAGTGCAGCTAGAAAGCCATTGCTTTAAATCACCATACAGGAGAGACATTTTGTCACCCCTTCTGAACTCTCATTGCACTTTACATATGCTTCTTTTCTAGGACACTGTGTTTTATTGTCACAAGGAATTTCTCTGCCTACCCTCTCCACTAGACTGAGCCTTCTTAAAGACACGCACCATGTCTTATTCTGTGTACCCGCTCCAAGAGCCTTCCCAAAGCCGTCTCTGGCACACTGGAACTCATTAATTAAAGTGCTCTGAATAAACATGTGCATTAGTGAGTAAATGAATCATAAGTAACTTTACAAGGTAATATTCTTAAAATATTACCCGAGAAAGCTGAATAATCAGAACAAATGCAACAAAGAAAAGACAATACTCTGTTGCATTACTCTAGTGCATTTCAAATCCTAAACAATCATAGAGCAGTACCATCTCTCATTGGCAAATTGGTGAGATGCCAGCCTCGATGGTCCTGCCACAGCTGGCTGGTCAGGGTCTGGGTGAGAGAGACTCAAGAGCACACTTCCTGGGCACATTTCCAGTCCCAGGGAGAATCGCTCCTGTCAAGTTTATCAGCCGAATCCTCCTGATTACCAGAGGTCAAGAGCACATGCAGCAAAGCATTTCTCTACTCGCTTAGGCCAAGGAGAAACTTGATAGAGTGCCAGCAAGAACAATGAATGTTTTACCTTTTAAATGCTGAGGAGACAACATGTTCCTTTTAGCATTAATTGCTTCATTCAGAAGAAGCCATTTAAAATCCAAGTCTGGTCTTTTTCCTTGATGAGCAATTTCAGGCTGCCTACCAAAGCTTTTGTTTGTTGGGAGGAGAGAGGAAGAGAAAGCATTTTGTTAAGGCATTTTAATTTTCATATTTAATGAAACAGATTGGGTAGCAGGTTCCTTTGATTTTATTTTTCTGTTCCCTGAATACCTTCTTGTATATTACATATTCTGCCGGAGCTTCCTGCAAGAACTTTTCTACATTTCACAAGTTAAGGCTGTCAAATGTTACCCAGTGAATCAAATATATTTCTTACGCCAATATTCAGTTATTATTATTGTAACAGACCAATCATAAATCTCAAAGCTGGAGAGAAAGGGAACATGTACTGATGTTTCTCCATATTCTCTTGAGCACATAAAATTATATAACTCTCTAAAGCCCTCTTTTTATTGCTGCATCTAAAATGCTTTGTATTCTTTACAGGATAAATTCTTTAAAGGGGCTATTTCTCTTCAGCAAAGAAGAATTAATCAATCCACCAGAAATGTTATTTGTTTTAATTAATCAGCAGAGATGTAGAGAAAAACACCACCTGACTGAAGACAGAAGGCAAACTCACTCATCTCAGCTATTATTTATTAGAATGTTTTCTCTCTCATTCTCCCGAATACAAGGAGGACAACGCATTTGCCTGTTTTTAGATCAAAACTCGAATAGTGCCTGGCACCTAAGAAGAGCTCAATCAATATTTGTGTAATAAATGAGTAAGATAATATAACTATTTGACTTAGTTCCTCTGGGCCTCAATTTTTTCATTTGTTAAAAAACCAAAAGGAGTGATCATCTGTGCATTTCTTACCTCACATATTTATTGTAGGAACAAGTGACGTAAATGATGGCTTTGTGGAACCGACAACTTATGCACATAAATAAAGGAGCAGCATCATTAGTAGTTGCAGCAGGTCTAAGCCTAACCTTGTGACCTTGGCCAAGACCTTTCAATTCTCTGGGCTTTTGTTTCTCAACAATAAAAGGACGGGGTTGGACTAGATGATCTCTAAGTTTCCTTCCAGCTCAAATTAACTAAGATCTTTAAATGAGTCAACAAAGACTCCTTTAATGCCCATGCTATGCAAAACACTCTTCTAGGAAAAAACACCCAGGAAAACTTCGAGATTTCAAAGATAAATTAAAACCAATAACTTTTCTAAAATACTTTGTCCTGGTTATATTTTGAAATATAAAAGCAGGCCATTGGGGAAAAGCCTGGGGAGATGTGAAAACCAGATTTCACAAGAAAACTCATTTGGGGAAATCAAAAACTGAGTTAGCTTCTGGTATGCATCTTGTGGAGATCATTCTGACCTTCCAAACTGCTTGTGTAACAAACTTGGATTTAACATTTGGTGTTGGCTTTTACAATCTACCTAATGAGAAATATCTTTAAAAAGAGTACGAACATGCTGCCTAAAAACATTCGGGAAAGATGTCAGAGAGAAAGTGAAGGAAAGAAGGAATATAAATATACTATTGTGATTTAAACAAGCTACTTATATTTCATGTGCGTATACAGACAACTCAAAGCAATTCCAGGCGGCATGTGCACAATACATACACACACAAACACACACACAGCTAAGGGAACCAACCCATTAAGAAATATAAATGGTATATAAATACTGGATACTAAAGAAAATTAGACATACAAAAACACTGCTTTCCCTCAAAGGCATTTATAAAATCCTCCTGCATGATATAAGGCTAAATATCTTTTCAACGTAACACAGTCCAATTTAAAATCATACCTTTCCTCCTCAAATCTGCTTTTCTTCATTAGGCCTGTTTTTTAAAAGTTCATCTCAATCCATCATATTTTCTACAGAAACCAAAAAGCACAAAAGCTTTTCTTGACTCCTGCTCTCTTGCTTCCTAAGTCCAGGGAGTTATCAAGCCTTATTATCCCAATGACCCCCTTCAAGTCCAAAAGAGGGCATGGGAAAACCTGCAGAAGGAAGAGTGCATTTGTCAAGATAGATCAAGCTCTGCTTCAAGAACAAATAATTCCAGAAATACCAGTGGCTTAGCACAACAAACATTTACTTCTTTTTCAATTATAGTCTGAAATAGATGGATTCTACTCAGTGGTTCTTCTAAGCTATGAGTCAAAGATTCAGGTTGCTTCTGCTTTTTAGCTACAAAATAGACAAGCTTGTCTTCCCAATTCATCATACAAAGAGAAGGAGGGGTACAGAATATGTGAGATATTTTTAAGAGCCCAAGCTTAGAAGTAGTTTATACATCTTTTTGCTCACATTCCATTGGCCAAAATTCAGTCACATAAAACTCAGTCTTAACCTAACCTCGATGAGGCTGAGAAAAAATTGTCTTCTAGAGCATGCAGGAAGAAGAAATGATGTGGTGAAATAGGGCATTGTCTCTGCCACAACGGCTGTTACCTAAATTAGATTATTTGCCCTATTAAAGAGATTTTTCAGACACTAAAATCTACAAACTCTCAGGTTTATCTACCTAACTGACAAAAGCCTTTTATAATTAAATTCTTTCTATAATTGTTTTGGTTTTATCCTCCAAGCAAATAAAAAATTATAGATCTGTATCTTTATGTCGCCTACCACATTCTGGGACAAAAGATGTTTGCTCAATGTAGTACTGTGCAATCTAATAATTTACCTTTAGCTTTCCCACACATGTCCTTAATTTTAATTGAATACAATGTTTTGTTATTTGTCTAAGTTTTCCCATTTCCTGCACATTACTCTGAAACTGCAGAGAAACTAACAAGACCTGAGCTCAGATAGGGTGTGTGACCATGAGGAGAACTTAGAAGATTTTCAAAACACCAAAATTTCTTGACCCAAATCGAGGTTTACCAGGTTTGCCTTTCAGCTATAATTTAGACAAAATTTCCTGAGCCCTCTTAACAGTTTGGCTCTTCAGCCTTATTTAGCCAACCAACCCTCACTCATCTTTTAGGATTAATCCTAGTTATTACTTTTCTCTGGACAACTTTCCAGGCCTTCAAAATCTGGTTGGATGTGCCTTTTATGTGAATTCAAAGTACACCGTACCACATGACTTTCTCATAGCACTCACCACACAGTATTATAACCATTTTTTTTTTAATGTCAGTATTCTTCAATGAACCACTGACCCAAAGATTCACATGTTTTGGCCTTTCTAGTATGAGAGCCTCTTTTTCCCCATTATACATCTTAGAACTTGGTGAGAATAAAATATATTATCATTAGATTAATTGAAACAAAGACATTTACCATAAATGCAGATGGGGGTGATTGACTTGGGCATATTCTCAACTACTGTTCTTCAAAGAGCAATTTTCTTGCTTTTTTAACATCTAGAAATTTCTGTGGTGGCAACACCAGATATCATGTAACTGTTTTCTTTCATCCAGCATATTCAAGCTCTAAAAATTCCCAACCTCATTTTGAGCCAGTTGAGCACTGGATTCCAAACAACACAGCCTCCCCACCCGAATTTTAAAATGCATTCTTAGCATAGTGGTCATTGTCACTGCCTCTGACAGATACTGATGTTTGGGGTTTGTTTATTATAACAGAATTACTTATTCTTGCTAATACAGAAATTTCCTCAAAGTAAATCTTATAAAGTCATGAATGTTGTGTTTTCCAACTGTATTTATTTTCAATCAAATCTGGTTTGTCCACATATCTCAGCACTGGATTTTCACATTTTGAACATATTGTTACATTAGATCAATATTTTCATCAAGCCATGACTGTGTGTGTGTGTGTTAGTATGTTTCAGAGCACAATTAATAATGCCCTTTCAGGTATAACAGGTTACCACTTGTCTCCCAGACACTTGTCAACTTGCTCACGGAGTGCTCTAGATGCCACTGTCATCCCCAGAATCTCCTTATCTGCTAACATGGCCTTCATTGTGTCTGCCATGGCTGGAGCCAGAGCAGCTCCAGTAGACAGATTCCATTACTGGAAACTACTTGTATTAGTCTATTCTCACACCACTAATAAAGACATACCCAAGACTGGGTAAGGTATAAAGGAAAGAGGTTTAATCGACTCACAGTTCAGCATGGCTATGGAGGCCTCAGGGAACATACAATCATGGCAGGAGGGGAAGCAAACATGTCCTTCTGTACATGGTGGCAGGAGAGAGAAGTGCTGAGCAAAGGGGGAAAAGCTCCTTATAAAACCATTGGATCTCATGAGAACTCATTTACTATCACAACAACAGCATAGGGGTAACTGTCCTCATGATTTAATTACCTCCCACTGAGTTCCTCCCATAAAATGTCGAGATTATTACAATTCAAGGTAAGATTTGGGTGGTGACGCAGGGCCAAACAATATCAATCTGCCCTGGCCCTCCCAAATCTCATGTCCTCACACTTCAAAATACAATCATGCCCTTCCAACAGTCTTCCAAAGTCTTAGCTCATTCCAGCATTAATCCAAAAGTTCAAGTCCAAAGTCTCTTCTGAGACAAGGTAAGTCCCTTCCACCTATGAGCCTGTAAAATCAAAAGCAAGTTAGTTACTCCATAGACACATGAGGGTATTAGGCATTGGGAAAATACACTCATTCTACATGGGAGAAATTGGCCAAAACAACGGGGCTAGAGGCCCCATGCAAATCTAAAATCCCATAAGGCAGTCATTAAACTTTAAAGTTCCAAAATTATCTCCTTTTACTCCAACTCTCACATTCAGGTCATGGTGATGCAAGAGGTGGTCTCCCACAACATGGCCTTGGGCAACTCTGCCCCTGTGGCTTTGTGAAGTACAGCCCCCTCTACCAGCTGCTTTCATGGGCTGGCATTGAGTGCCTATGGCTTTTCCAGGCACACAGTGAAAGCTGTATGTGGATCTCTCATTCTGGGGTCTGCAGGATGGTGGTCCTCTTCTCACAGCTCCACTAGGCAGTACCCCAGTTAGGACTCTGTGTGGGGGCTCTGACTGCACATTTTCCTTCCACACTGTTTTATCAGAGGTTCCCCATGAGGACTCTGCTTCTGCACATCCAGGCATTTCCATACATCCTTTGAAATCTAGAGAGATTTCCAAACCTCACTTCTTAACTTCTATATACCCACAGGACCAACACCACATGAAAGCTGCCAAGGCTTGGGACTTGGAACTTGTACTCTCTGAAGCAATGGCCTAAGCTGTACATTGGCCCCTTTTAGCCACAGCTGGAGTTGAAGTAGCTGGGATAGGGACTGCAGTGGGGGACTGGGCCAAGCCTACACATTCATTTTTCCTTCTTAGTCCTCCAGGCCTGTGATGGGTAGGGCTGCTGTGAAGATCTCTGACAAGGCCTGCATTTTCTTCATTGTCTTGGTGATTAACATTTGACTCCTTGATACCTATGTAACTTTCTACAGCTGGCTTGAAATTCTCCCCAGAAAATGGGGTTTTCTTTTCTATCACATTGTCAGCCTGCAAATTTTCCAAACTTTTATTATCTGGACTTCCTCTTGAATGGTCTGCCACTTAGAAATTTCTTCTGCCAGATGCCCTAAATCATCTTTCTCAAGTTCAAATTTCCACAGATCTCTAGGGCAGGAGCAGAATGCAGCCAGTCTCTCAGCATAGCAAAAGTGACCTGTGCTCCAGTTCCCAACAAGTTCCTCATCTCCATCTGAGACCACCTCAGCCTAAACTTCATTGTCCATATCATTATCAGCATGTTGATCAATGTCATTCAACAAGTCTCTAGAAAGTTCCAAACCACACCTTCCTGTCTTCTGAGCTCTCCAAGTCTCTAGGGCGTTACAAACCTTTGCACATCTTCCTGTCTTCTTCTGAGCCCTCCAAACTGTTCCGATCTCTGCCTGTTACCCAGTTCCAAAGTCAATTCCACATTTTTGGGTATATTTAAAGCAGCACCCCACTAGCCAGTACTGATTTACAATAGTCCGTTCTCACACTGCTATGAAGACATACCTGAGACTGGGTAATTTATAAAGGAAAGAGTTTTAATTGACTCATAGTTCGAGTGGCTGGGAGGCCTCAGGAGCCTTGCAAACATGGAAGAAGGCAGAAGCAAACCCCTTCTTCTCATGGTGGGAGGATGCAGTGAGTACAAGCAGGGAAAATGCCAGATGCTTAAAAAAACCACAGATCTCGTGAGAGTCTATCATTATCACAAGAACAGCATGTGGGAAACTGCTCCTGTGATCTAATTACCTCCCACTGGGAACCTCCCATGACATGGGATTATAATTCAAGATGGATTTGGGTGAGGACACAGCCAAACCATATCACTGCTTGAACCCACAAAAGTGCTGGTTTCTTCTATCACTTTTATATTTGGTTGAAGTCCTAAACCACAGGGCATGAAACCCGGCTTCCACCAGGACTGTCCCTTTTGAGGGGCCAGGTGATATAACTGGAAGTTTGAATGAATAAACTCCTTATAGTGAGAACTTTACTGAGCAAACAGGTAGTAGAACTGCACTGGCAAAGAAATAAGTCTTCCCACGTCCTTCCAGTTATGTCCCACATGACTGAGCAACCACTCATGATTTGTTATGAACACTTGGCCAACTCAGCAATGTGCCACCTTATAAATGCTTGCCTTCTTTTCTTCTTTACCCTGTGTTCCTCATTGCCCTATGTTTCCTCATTCTCGCTGCCCTGAGATAACCTCCCAATAAAGTATTTGCAAGATATTTTGTCTCAGGTAGAGGGAGTGAGATCATTTAAACTGGAGAAAAAGACTTTCTTAAAGCAAAGATCTTGGAGGACAGGCAAGTTGGTATGAAAAGTAATGGGGATATAGCCAAGTCTAACTTCTCTCTGAGAAAAATTGTTTTAATATTTTTTATTTTTATTTTTAATTGTGGTAAAATACATGTAACAAAATGTATCATCTTTAGCACTTTTAAATGTACACTCAGTACTGTTAAGTACATTTACATTGTTCTACAACCAGTCTCCAAAACTCTTTTTATCTTGAAAACTAAAACTCTACACCCATTAAACAACTCCTGATTCATCCCCTTTCTGAGGCCGTGTCCACCAACATTCCCTTTTCTATTTCTATGAATATGACTACTTCAGGTACCTCAAATACCTCAAAATCATACAGCATTTGTCCTTTTGTGACTGGCTTATTTCACTTAGCAAGTCACTAATGTTCATGCATGTCATAGCAAATATCAGAATTCCTTTCCTTTTTAAGGCTGAATACTATTCTGTTGTACATGTATGTTACATGTTGTTGATGTGTCAGTGAATACTGAGTTGCTTCTACCTTTTGGCTATTGTGAATAATGCAGCTATGAACATCTCTTTGAGACCCTGCTTTCAATTCTTTGGAGCATATATCCAGAAGTAGAATTGCTGGCTCATATGGTAATATTATTCGGAATTTTTTGAGAAACCACCACACGTTGTCCATATTGGCTATACCATTTTACATTTCCACCAACAGCATGCAAGGATTTCAATTTCTCCACATCCTTGCCAACAGTGGTTACGTTCTGTTTTTTTTTTTTTTTTATAGTAGCCATTCTATTGGGTGTGGTTGGTATCTCATTGTGGTTTCGATTTACATTTCCCTGACAAACATTTGTAAAAGGGATTTTTAAAAAACTATTCATAGATTAAAAGAAGTAACTTGCCCAAGAAGTCTCACAGAGACAAAGAGAGATGATAAGATTTAGAACTTCTTATTTCTCTCCTTGGCCTCCATACTGAACGCAATTCCAAACAACATAAAGAGTAATGGAATTTTGGCAGGTGGACCTTATGCTAACTGCTAATGATACCTAATACAATTTAGAGACCATGCCTCATTCACTGTAACAGTGTGGAACACAGTCTTGTTTTTTTGTAGTTTAAATCCCAGGTCTATAATCCTGGCAGAAGATATTGTGTAAGGGCCATTAGACAACTATTAGTACTTTAAAGGTCTGCATAATAAAGCACGACTCTACAAGATAAATCTGCACCTTCTTGGGACCAGTGAAAATCCAGCTACAAGAGCAAAACATAGTAAGCCCTTGCCAATCACTAAGATCAAATACCCAAAAGAGCTTGTTCTACAAAATTATCAAAGCCTATACCCACTGCCCTAGCTACTGTGGAAGGCTCAACTTCTCCTAGATTTCAGCCTGCAAACATCAGCACTTGGGACTATTCCTTAAGTTTTCAGTCCATGCACCAATATGTTAAAGTTTATGGTGGGAGGCAATAAATAATATTCCTCTCTTCTCTCAAATTCTGATCCATGTGAGAAATAATTCCAGAATTGACAAAAATTTAAAAAACTGTTTTACTACATAGAAAATGGCTTCTTCTTCCTTCTCAGTGTTTGTGCTCCACTCCCTGGATTGAACACAGTAAATCTGCCTTAAGCAAAGCTGCACAATACAACCACAAGCTGCTTCCTGGCAGAGTACTTGTGTGTCCTGGGATCAAGTCTCTTCAATAGGGGGTGAAATAAAACAAGGGTAAGTGCCCTCTTCCCTTTACTTCTGTAAAAACAGAAAATCCTACTTTATATTCTAAAAGAGATACAGTAGGAGTAGAGCTCTCTTTCTGTCTTCTTACAGATACAGCTGTAGTTCACAGTCCTGTTGTAGTTGAGATTTTCTATGAGTCTTGGCATCCCTCAGGGCTATAACTGACTAAGCCAGTTAACAATCTATTTAACCTTTAAATACTACTCATGTATATAGCATTTCTATTACCCACCTTTCTGGACCAAGTGACAGGATTAAAATATTAGAGAATGTAGAAATGGTTTACTGGGCTCCATCTCAAAGACATGGGCCAAGCCTGCATCTAGTATTAGTATTGCTAATCCTCTTCTTCCCCATGGCTGGGCAAATTCTTATCTGGAAGGAATTTGGGGATGTGGAGGGGTGAACTCTTACCCTATATGTCATTCATGAAATAAAACCAATGATCTCCTTTAATTCCAACACTTTGGGAGGCCAAGGAGGGCAGATCACCTGAGATCAGGAGTTCGAGACCAGCCTAGCCAACAGGGTGAAACCCTTTCTCTACTAAACATACAAAAAGTAGCCAGGCATGGTGGTACATGCCTGTAATCCAACTATTTGGGAAGCTGGGGCAGGAGAATTGCTTGAACCCAGGAGGTGAAGGTTGCAGTGAGACAAGATCATATCACTGCACTCTAGCCTGGGTGACAAGATACTCCATCTCAAAAACAAACAAAGCAACAACAACGACAACAACATAACAAACCAATGATCTGAATGATCTAGACTTTGGCTATGGTTATTTAAAGAAGAGAGTTGAAATTAAAACACACATGCACTTTACTTTTTCAAACCATTGTCTTTGCCTTCAGCTTGCAACAGCTAGAACTTATTTGGAACTTAACATTTGGAAATAGTACTATTTTTTTCTGTCTGTATCATTCTTAACCAAGGGTAACAACTATGAAAACTTTTCTTTAGCTGGGTACAATGGCTTACGCCTATAATCCCAATACTTTGGGAGCTGAGAAAGGAGGATTGCTTGAGGCCAGGAGTTCAAGACCAGCCAGGGCAACAAAGTGAAAGCCAGTCTCCACAAAAAGTAAAAATAAAATAAGTGAATGTGGTAGCACATACCTCTGGTCCTAGCTACTTGTAAGACCTAGGTGGGAGGATCTCAAGACCAGGAGTTCAAAGTTGCAGTGAGCCAAGAAGTGACACTTCACTCCAGCCTGGGTAACAAATAATAAAATATAATTTTTAAAGTCTGGGTCTCTAAAAATAAAAAAAAAAAGAAAAAGTTATCTCTAGTGCCTGAATGATTGAGAAAGGGTGACGGAAAGCATAATACTTTTTTTTAATCTCCCAATTTAATACCTCTGAAAACTATGTTGTTGCATGTGGAAATAAGACTAGACACCTCTAGATGGTAAAATCATATATTTTATTTTTTATTTAAACTTTTATAACAATCCTACATTATTTTTAAAATCAGAAAATAATACTCAAGTGTTTGTTAAAGTATAGTGCTATCACTTGGCCAGTTCATGTAAGAAGAAAATTACCTAGATTTTTATAAAGCATTATTTTCTCACCTATGAAATTGTTATAATAATTTCTTTTTTTTAGATAGTTTTGCTCTTGTTACCCAAGCTGGAGTGCAATGGCGTGATCTCGGCTCACCGCAACCTCCACCTCCTGAGTTCAAGCAATTCTCCTACCTCAGCCTCCCAAGTAGCTGGTACTACAGGCACGTGCCACCATGCTCAGCTAATTTTTGTATTTTTAGTACAAACAGGGTTTCACCTTGTTGACCAGGATGGTCTCGATCTTGACCTTGTGATCTACCCGCCTCAGCCTCCCAAAGTGCTGGGATTATAGGCGTGAGCCACCATGCCCAACAAAATTGTTATAATATTAACAAATTATTTTGAAGTTTTTAAGCATAAAATATATTCTAAATACACAGCATCTAGGTGCCTGGCACAATATCTGTGCCCAACATGTTGGTTTTCTCCATCTAACATCAACAGAGATTGCTCTAGAGCTGGAGACACTGAAGCTGCATTCACCAGTTACCCTCAAAACACACCACAGTAAAATTATCTTCATAGAAGTTTCCTCATGTAATAAGGGGTTCTGATACTTTAGCTGCCTGACTAAGTAAAGTGAAATTTTTAATATGATTAAATATCTGGCTTTTCTTTTTATCATAAAATAATGCTTGACTAAGAAACAACACCAATTCTATATAAATTCTCTAATAATATAGAAGGGAATGCTTTTCAATGAATTTTACAAGGCTGGCATTACCTCAATGCCAAAATCATACCAAGAGATAAAATTATAGACAAACGTATCTCACAAACGTAGATGCAAAAATTTTTTACCAAGTACTAGCAAATAAAATCCAATAGCATATAAAAAGCATAACACATCATGACTAGGTAGAGTTGGTCCCAAAAGTATGAAGCCAGTTCAATATTCAAATATCATTTAGTGTAATTCATATGAACAGAATACAAAAGAAAAAACAAATGATCATTGCCATAGACACAGAGAAACTCTTTGACATTCATTTATGATTAAAAACTCCCAGAAAACTAGGAATAAAAGGGAATTTCCACAACCACATGAAGGGCACCATCAAAAGAGTTAAGATAATATTAAATGATGAAAAACTGAGTGCTTTCCCCCAAGACCAGAATCAAGGCAAAGATGTTCACACTATTTCTATTCAACAATATA
Source organism: Callithrix jacchus (assembly GCF_049354715.1). Classification (NCBI taxonomy): domain Eukaryota; kingdom Metazoa; phylum Chordata; class Mammalia; order Primates; family Cebidae; genus Callithrix; species Callithrix jacchus. The sequence goes on along the minus strand of NC_133516.1, from coordinate 18,070,870 downwards.
CTGAAAGTCCAAGCCAGTGCAAAAAGGCAAGAAAAAGAAAAGAATACAGGTAGGAAAAGGAGAAATAAAATAGTCTTGATTCACAGGTAAGATGATTGCCAAAAGAGAAAATCTCAAAAACATACTTTATGAAGCTACTAGGACTAATAAGTATATTTAGTAAAGGTGGAGGATACATGGGCCATCATATTTCTATATACAAATGCTTCTCAACTTATGATGAAGTTACATCCTGAAATATCTATTACAATTTTTTTAAAGCATCATAAGTTGAAAATTCATTTAATGCTGGCAACACAGCAGATGGTCCCTGGCTAATAATGATTAGACAAGATTTTTTTTACATTATGATGGTGTGAAAGCAATACACATTCAGTAGAAATTATAACCCTATCATAAATAAGAAGCTTCCCAACTTATGATGAAGCTAAATCTTGATAAACCCATTGTAAAGTTGAAAAATTATAAGATGGACCATTATAAGTAGGGAATGAACACTTGAAAATTAAAATTTTAAAGTATTATTTACAATAGCAACAAAAAGCCTGAAATATTTATGTGCAAATCTTACAAAATATCTCTAAGAAATGTATACTGAGAAATACAAAATACTGATAAAAGAAATCAAAGAAGATCTAAATAAAAGAAGATACATACTATGTTCATGGATCAGATGACTCAACATCATTAATTTGTTAATTTCCCCTAAATTAACCTACAGATGCAATGCAATTCCAGTAGGATTTTTTTCTTAGAAATTGACTGGCTGATACTAAAATTTACAAAGAAAGGCAAAGAAAAAAGAATAGCTGAAATATTTTTGAAAGCAAAACCAAAGTTGGAAGACTGACACTACTTAACTTCCAGGCTTACTTAGAGGCTATAATAGTCAAATCAGTTGACATCAGAGAAAGGTTTCATATATCTATTATGTAATTATTATATATATTATTTTATATATCTAATATTGTGTGTGTGTGTGTATATATATATTAGAACACAATATAGGAGAACACAATGAAGACTCCAAAAGCAGATCTACATGTGGAAAACCGAATTTCAATAAAGATGCAAAGGAAATTCAATAAAGAAAAGGTGGTCGTTTCAATAAATGTTTCTGGAACAATGAAAGCCCATTTACACAAAGCAAAATAAAACACCTAGCTACAGACATCGTACCTTATAAAAACTTAACTGAAATTGGATCACAAACCTAGAATTATAAAATTTCTGTGTAAAAATTAGAAAACTTTCAGAAGAAAAAGCAGAATAAAAAAATACTAAAAGTGTTTGTAACTGTGGAATAAGCAGAGTTATTAGATAGGACATCAAAAGTCTAAGCCAACAAAAATTTTTAACATATTTTACCTAATCAATATAAAAACTTTTGCTCTTGAAATGATACACATAGGAAGATGATACAAAGCACAAACTGGGAGAAAGTATTTCCAAATGATATGCCTAATATGGACTTGTAACCAGAATAGAAAAGGAAGTCCAAAAATTCAACAATTAAAAACCAATTTAAAAGTGGACACGCTCTTGAACAGAAAATATAAAAATGGCAAATCAGCCATGAAAATTAAAGCTATAATGAGATACTGTCACACACTTAGCATAACACATTTGTTTAAACTGGCACTACAAAGTGGAGCAACTAGAACTCCTCATTCATTGGTGATGAGAATGTAAACTGTTACAGCCTCTGTGGAAATTGATTTGGCAGTACCTTTTAAGTTAAACATATACTACACAATGCAGCAATCCCACTTGTAGGTTTCTACCCAAGTGAAATGAAAACCTATATTCACACAAAATCCTGTATGCAAATGTTCATAGCAGCTTTATTTGCAACCACTAAAAGCTGGAAACAGCTATGGTACATGCATACAATCAAATACTACTCAGGAATAAAAAAGAGCAAACTGCAGCTACATGCAACATAAATGAATTACAAATGCATTATTCAAAGAAGACTAGGACATACAAGGCTTAATACTGTATCAGATTCAATTTCTGACATTTTCACAAAAGGGGCAAAAACAGATCAATGGTTGCCAGGAGAGGGGGATTAACTACAAAGGAGCACTGGAGAATCTGGGGGAGTGAGAGAAATGTTCTACATGTTTATTTGGTGGTTGTTACAAGACTGGGTGTTTGCAAAGACTCATAGAATTGTGTACTAAAATGGAATGCATGTATATTTTACCTGAATTCAAGTGTGGGAGGGGAAGAAAAATAGTTCCTGATTGTAAGCAAGTTGTGCCTTTCAGTAAACATACTTAGATGTATTATACACATTCATTTTCTATAATTCATTGTAATATTTTTTCCTGAGTTTCTTTTCTGTTGGATTGGTGGACAAACTTATCTTCAATTCTTCCTGAGAATTATCTTTTATCTCTGGTTCTTCAAAATTTACGCCATTAACTATGAAGTAGCAAGATGGGATCACAGGTCACTAGGGATCAATAGTCATAGGTTCACACATGTTGCTGCGTCTATCGTCCCAGAATATATGACACATTATATCTGGTAAACTCCAGGTAATTTCCATTGTTTCCATCTCACTCTTACAAGGCTACTGTGTATCAATTTTATCATTGCACTACATGCACTAGACAGTCATTTATTCTTTAGGATCTTGCTGATATACCATCTGCACTGCTGTAAAGCAGAGGCAGAATCCTTCTTCCTCCAGACCACAGAGGTCTTTCATTCATCCATTTCATTCATCCCTTCCTCCTCTTTTCCTTCCCTCTCTCTCTGCTCTGTCTCCCACCCAGCCCAAAGGTAAACTCTGCTCTCTCCTCTGCTTGTTTCTGACCAAAATACTTTGTCTTTACCCTTAAATACCAACTTTTACCTTCTCCGCAAAACTCTCTAAATTCCCCTAAGGGCTTAGGCTTCTTCATGACAAATGTCAGAAAGACAAGCAGGCTATTTCTGAGTTCAGCCCTTTTCCTGCCTCCCCTGAGGCAATCAAGCACAGGAGTGCAGGGAGAGCAAAGCAAGATGGAAACACTGGGAGGAAAAACAGACTGGTGTCTTAAAATGCAGTTCCACCTCACCTGATTAAAAAAAAAAATTAAAGGCGCTACCTTCATTGCACTCTCTTTTACAGGAAGACTGAAATACTTGAGCAAACTATCCTGTTTCATAAGGTACATAAATGTTGGTTATTGATTTGATATTATTGAAATTATGTTATAAAATTATGCTATTATTCAGAAAGCAGAAAGAATTTTTAGTATATGGAATAATGTGTGAACTAAGTGAAAAAGAATGCGCATAAAAATCTTACTAAGAAAAGTTGTGGGTCTATCAGCATTCAGTACAGTTGTTCTGATGCAAAAAAAAACACAGATTCTAAAAAATAAAATTTATGGAAATGGTGCTGCCAAATGTTAAGTAAAAATTAATCAGGGGAAAAGAGTAATTAATTCACATACTACACATTCTCCTTTTTTTATCCTCCGTCATGACAATTATGTACTTTTTAAAGGGACATCTGGAAACCTAAGTTCACTTAAAACATTTTCTTTCTAGCAAGCAGCTAGCCAGGAATCTCCATGTTCTATAAGTTGCTGTCAGCTTGCCTCTGCTTCTAGCTCCAAATGAAGTCAGCCTGCCTTGCTTCCAGACAGTCTAAACAATCGCAGATTGGCTCCAATTGCAGAGCACACTCTCCAGATGTCCAGGATTCAAGGAAGCTTGGGCTTACTGTTCAGATATAAATAAAGTCCCATATTTGCTGGTGGGTTATAGGAACCATACCTAATTGGATAGGCAACCAACCTGGTTGATCCCTGTGGGCATACAGTTAAAGTGAACTGGTGACCTCCCCATTTTACAAAGTATCCAAGTAGCAAATAGATGACTTTGGATGGCGTATCCACAGGGGATTCAAAGAGAGTTGGTTTAAATGGCCTATAAAATCTCTTGTTAACCATATGACCTTATAATTCTATGAAATTTTCATTTTCAAGGCAGTGAGAAAAAATACTTCATTATAAGAAATTTCTCTTTTATAGTGAGTCAAAGCCTGGATGATTCCATAGAGAGATAAAAATAAATGATACCATATTTAAGAACTCTATACCCTGAGAGATAAATCAGAGAGATAGGGTACAATGTAAATAATGCTTTTAAAATTATATATCAATTTAGTAAAAAACTTAGTGATATACACATATTTTTTTCATTTAAAGCGGGTTTGCGCTACTGTGACTGTAATAGGATCTTATGATTTTCTGGATTCAGGTGAATGAATGAACAACAGATCCTACCAATTTGAAATAATATAAAAATTGCTGTGATTCAATATGAAAACAAAAAGGCTAAGGGGTGAAATTTCTGTGAGGGAATGATGCTGCATTTTTTTTTCCATATGTTATTGTAAAGGCGACAACTAGTACAATGAGGTAAATCAACAGGAAAAAAGACAATTTGTGTTAGACATGTATGAAGCCAAAGGTATTTTTGAAAGAATTTTTACTTTTTTAAGGCACTCTTTCGACAAAAACTAGTGTTTTAATTTCTACTAATTTCTCTCACAAGAAAATATGTAAATGTGTTCAGATACAAAAAAAATTTCTGCCTTTAAGCAAGATATATTACATATAGGCTGTCTGAGGTCCTGAAGGTACCCCAAAAAATGGGATTAAATGAAATCCCCTCTTCACATTCCCCTACATAATAGGTCACCTAAAGAAAACAAGCCATAAAAGTCAGGAGATTGCAGGAGATAAATGGGAAATCTCTCTACCTTCAGCTCAATTTTGCTGTGAACCTAAAACTGCTCTAAAAAGTAAAATTCTGTTTAAAAAGTCAGGGTACTGTATTTTAACTAGAACCTTCCAAAAGAACAAATACTATTTCTTCCAAGATCAAAAAATCACATTATGTGCACTTAAATTATCTTTTAAGAGACTCTAATTTTGTTTATTAAACTACTAACAGAAAGAGCACTAGTCTAAGAGTAAACATGCAGTCTCAGCTCTGACTGCAGCTTCACACATCGCTCGGCATGTGAGTTTGTGTTAGTTTTTTCATTTCTCTGGATCGTAGGTTCATCAGACGGAAATTGGGACAATAGTAATTAGTCTTATCTACCTAAAACTATAGAAACATGAAAATTCTTTGAAAAACGCAAGGTTATATACAAATGTAAGCAAAGAAGAAGAAAAACAGTATGTGATAATCATTTATTACATTTATTTTAAATGTAATAGTCATTTATTCATTCATCCAATCATCCATGAAATATTATGTGAACAACCAACATAATCCAGGTTCTCTGCCAGGCACTGGGGATTCCACAGTAAACAAAGCAGACAGAATTGCTTCCTGAAATTTATAGTGTAATGCAAAAGACAGGCACTAAAGAATCATGTCACTAAAAATACCATTAAAATTTTTATATTTGATGTAAGAAAAATTTAAAGGCGGGTTACAAAATTATAATGGGTGATCCAATTTAGATTAGGACTGGGGTGGGGGGCAGCCAGAAAACTTTTAAAAAGATTTTCAGAGATTTGAAGCATAAAAAGTTGGCAGAGCAAAATTTGGAGGGATGGGGTTGCAGGCAATATTCCTAGGATGGGGAGAAGAGAAAAGCACAGTCAAAGGCCTTGAAGTGAAAACATTTGACATCCTCAAGGGAGTAGAAGGCCAGGGTGGCTGTTGCTGTTTTTTGTTCATATGGTCATCATGATGATCTCATACTGCTTTTGAGAATGATCAAAACAATTGTGAATATTGACACACTAGTTTTTTGTTTTGTTGTTTTGTTTTCTTATTGCATAATCTCCTTGTTTTTCAGTTTTTTCTTTTTTTTTGTTAATTTTCAGTTCCCAAGTACATGTGCAGGATGTGCAGGTTTGTTACATAGGTAAATGTGTGCCATGGTGGTTTGCTGCCTCTGTCAACCCATCACCTAGGTACTAAGCCCAGCATGCATTACCTACTTTTCCTGATACTCTCCCTTTCCAGCCCCAACATGCCCCAGTGGACAAACTAGTTTTTACTTAGGCTGAATTTCCTATCTCCAAAAAATGTTTCCAATTTAGAAAATCTTCATATACAAAGTAAGCTTCTAATCCCTACATACCTAGTAATTATTATGTCAGAAGGACATTTTCGACAACCTCTATTCTGTAGGCTTCAAAGAGAAATCAGCTTGCTAAAATTAAGAATTAGAAAAAGTAAACTGGTAGATGAGAATATCTCCTGAGGAAAAACAAAGACCCAAAACCAGCAGTTGAAGTTCCTAAGGTTGCTGGGCATAGAAAAGGGGAAATAAGGGAGATGTTATCTTGACCCCACATACCTACCACGTACGTACTCAAACTGTCAGAAGTAGAAGAGGAACTTAGACTCTTTCTAAGAGAGAGGCTGAGGCTGATATCAGAGAGGCTCATTGTGGTAAGTTAGCAGGGGGAGAAAAATGTGCCTCAATGCATGAAAAAGAAATGATAGTGGGAGTTGTTTAATATGTCAGGGTGAAGAAATAGGTATTCCTCTGGAAGTCAATAGTAAGCCATAAATTTCAGTACAGATTACACTCCCTCTGAGGGCCACATAGAGAAGATTCAGATACTTTTCAGGACCAACATAATGAGTAACCTTTAAAGTTTCTTCTAACACTGAGACATACCATTGAGAAAATCCTCCTTAACACAGAAAGGTTTAGGATTCTCAGGAAAAGTTAAGTTTCATCTCTCCAAAGTATTGCTTAATTAGAAATTCTGATCAGGAGTGGGATGTCCTTAATAACAGAGAGTTATAGACAACTTTGTAAACTATAAATGGTTTCTGCAAACTTCTGAGCCAGGAAGACAAATTTTATTGGAAATCATTAGCATTTCTCAGCATGCATTTAGAAGAAACAGTTTGGTTAGAGAATTAGGGTAGAAGAACCCGAGTACCTGACTTGTGCCAAAGTATTTTGTATAAGGTCTTGGAAACACTTGAATCATGATTCCTCAAAGCTGATGGGGCTGGGTCAGTAAAGTTACGGAAGCAGAGTAGACACTGAAGATTGAGAAGTCATGCAGGTGATGGTAACAGGGCAGAGGAAGGCATTTTAATATAAGACAAAGAGCAAGAGTGTCCAAAGAAAAGAGGAATATCCAAGAAAATGCACGAATTAATAGTTCATGTGGGTATATGTTGTGTGAGCTAGTTTGGTTAAGAGGGAAGCTGGGAGATCCAAAATTGACACCCTATCATCAAAATTGAAAGAGTTAGAGGAGCAAGATCAAAAAAACTCAAAACCTAGCAGAAGACAAGAAATAACTAAGATCAGAGCAGAACTGAAGGAGATAAAGACAAAAAAAACCCTTCAAAAAAATCAATAAATCCAAGAGCTGGTTTTTTGAAAAGATCAACAAAATAGACAAACCACTAGCCAGATTGATAAAAAAGAAAAGAGAGAACAACCAAATAGATGCAATAAAAAATGATAAAGGGGAAATCACCACAGATTCCACAGAAATTCAAACCATCATCAGAGAATAATACAAACAACTCTATGCACATAAACTAGTAAACCTGGAAGAAATGGATAAATTCCTGGACTCCTGTGTCCTCCCAAGCCTAAACCAGGAGGAAGCTGAAACTATGAATAAATCAATAACAAGGTCAGAAGTCGAGGCAGCAATTAAGAGCCTACCACACAAAAAAAGCCCAGGTCCAGATGGGTTCACAGCCGAATTCTACCAGACACACAAAGAGGAGCTGATACCATTCCTTCTGAAACTATTCCAAATAATCCAAAAAGAGGGAACCTTCCTATATAATTTTATGAGACCAACATCATCCTGATACCAAAACCCGGCAGAGACCCAACAAGAAAAGAAAACTTCAGGCCAATATCCATGATGAACATAGATGCAAAAATCTTCAATAAAATATTGGCAAGCCGATTGCAACAGCAAATCAAAAAATGTATCCATCATGATCAAGTAGGATTCATCCCGGGGATGCAAGGCTGGTTCAACATACACAAGTCTATAAACGTAATTCACCACATAAACAGAACCAAAAACAAAAACCACATGATCATCTCAATTGAGGCAGAGAAGGCATTTGACAAAATTCAACAGCCCTTTATGCTAAAAACCCTCAATAAACTTGGTATCGATGGAACGTATCTCAAAGTAATAAAAGCTATTTACGACAAACCAACAGCCAATATCATACTGAATGGGCAAAAACTGGAAGCATCCCCTTTGAAATCCAGCACTAGACAAGGATGCCCTCTCTCACCACTCCTATTCAATATAGTACTAGAAGTTCTAGCCAGAGCAATCAGGCAAGAAAAAGAAATAAAGGGTATTCAAATAGGAAAGATGGAAGCCAAATTGTCTCTATTTGCAGATGACATGATAGTATACCTAGAAAACCCCATCGCCTCAGCCCAAAAACTCCTGAAACTGATAAGCAACTTCAGCAAAGTCTCAGGATATAAAATCAATGTGCAAAAATCACAAGCATTCCTCTACACCAATAACAGACTTAAAGAAAGCCAAATCAAGAGCGAACTGCCATTCAAAATTGCTACAAAAAGAATAAAATACCTAGGAATACAACTCACAAGGAATGTAAGGGACCTCTTCAAGGAAAACTACAAACCACTGCTCAATGAAATAAGAGAGGACACAAACAGATGGAGAAACATTCCATGTTCATGGTTAGGAAGAATGAATATCGTGAAAATGGCTATACTGCCCAAAGTAATTTACAGAATCAATGCTATCCCCATCAAGCTACCATTGACTTTCTTCACAGAACTGGAAAAACCCACCATGAACTTCATATGGAACCAAAAGAGAGCCCGCATAGCCAAGTCAATTCTAAGCAAAAAGAACACAGCGGGGGCATCACACTACCAGATTTCAAACTATACTACAAGGCTACAGTAATCAAAACAGCATGGTACTGGTACCAAAACAGAGATATAGACCAATGGAACAAAACAGAGGCATCAGAGGCAACACAACATATCTACAACCATACAATCTTTGATAAACCTGACAAAAACAAGCAATGGGGAAAGGATTCCCTGTTTAATAAATGGTGTTGGGAAAACTGGCTAGCTATGTGCAAAAAGCAGAAACTGGACCCCTTCCTGACACCGTACACTAAAATTAACTCCAGATGGATTAAAGACTTAAACATAAGACCTGGCACCATAAAAACCCTAGAAGGAAATCTAGGCAAAACCAACCAGGACATAGGAGTAGGCAAGGACTTCATGAACAAAACACCAAAAGCATTGGCAACAAAAGCCCAAATAGACAAATGGGACCTAATCAAACTCCACAGCTTCTGCACGGCAAAAGAAACAGTCACTAGAGTAATCGGCAACCACAGAATGGGAAAATATTTTTGCAGTTTACCCATCTGACAAAGGGCTGATATCCAGAATTTACAAAGTACTCAAACAGATTTACAGGAAAAAACAAACAAGCCCATTCAAAAATGGGCGAAGGATATGAACAGACACTTTACAAAAGAAGACATATATGAGGCCAACAAACATATGAAAAAATGCTCATCATCACTGGTCATTAGAGAGATGCAAATCAAAACCACATTGAGATACCATCTCACGCCAGTTAGAATGGCGATCATTAAAAAATCTGGAGACAACAGATGCTGGAGAGGCTGTGGAGAAAAAGGAACACTTTTACACTGTTGGTGGGAGTGTAAATTAGTTCAACCATTGTGGAGGACAGTGTGGCGATTCCTCAAGGCCTTAGAAATAGAAATTCCATTTGACCCAGCAATCCCATTACTGGGTATATATCCAAAGGACTATAAATCGTTCTACTATAAGGACACACGTACACGAATGTTCATTGCAGCACTGTTTACAATAGCAAAGACCTGGAATGAACCCAAATGCCCATTGATGATAGACTGGATTGGAAAATTGTGGCACATACACACCATGGAATATTAGGCAGCAATCAGAAATGATGAGTTTGTGTCGTTTGTAGGGCCATGGATGAATCTGGAGAACATCATTCTCAGCAAACTGACACAAGAACAGAAAATGAAACACCGCATATTCTCACTCATAGGCGGGTGATGAAAAATAAGAACACATGGACACAGGGAGGGGAGTACTAAACACTGGGGTCTATTGGGGGGAAAAGGGGAGGGTCAGCAGGGGGGGGAGCTCGGGAGGGGTAGCCTGGGGAAAAATGACAAATGTGGGTGAAGGGGAGAAAGGAAGCAAAACACACTGCCATGTGTGTACCTATGCAACTGTCTTGCACGTTCTGCACATGTACCCCAAAACCTAAAATGCAATTAAAAAAAAAAAAAGAGGGAAGCTGGAGGTCAATTCATGAAGCAGTAGATATTGATCTAGTAGGCCAGGGTTTCTTAACCTCCAGTTTCTGCTCATCTTCTGAACAAATAAATATAGTCTCTTATAGGTGCAAATCAGGGCTTTGTTCTGATACACTACAGTTTCCCTTAAGAAATGTGCCAACTCAGACTGAGCCGAGTAAGAGTCCTGGGCTAATATTTATGCTGACTTAAGTATGATTAGAAGATAAGATGGGACATATAGTTTGATTAAAATTTACTGGGGCTGGGCATGGTGGCTCATGCTTGTAATCCTAGCACTTTGGGAGGCTGAGGCAGGTGGATCTTGAGGTCAGAACTTTGAAAACAGCCTGGCCAAGATGATGAAATCCCATCTCTACTAAAAATACAAAAATTACCCAATTGTGGTGGCTCACACCCGTAAACCCAGCTACTCGGGAGGCTGAGGCAGGAGAATTGCCTGAACCCAGGAGGCGGAGGTTGTGGTGAGCTGAGATCGCACTACTGCACTCCAGCCTGGGTAACAACAGCAAAAATCCGTCTCAAAAAAAACAAAAAATTATTGGATAATCATGCTGATCGAATTTTAAAAGAGAACCTTTTATAATAAGTTCTCCCTTAATTTCCCTTTGCAATTCCATTCCAGATGATTGCTAGGCTATTTAGGTGGCATTTACTGAATATCTACTACCTGCCAAGCCCTGTAGTTAATGCATTATCATCTATACAGGCCTGTGAGGTAGACACTATTCTCATCACACAGAAGAAGAGACTCAAAGAGGTTAACTTCTTTATTCACTTATTGAGTCAACATACATCAGTTAAGCACCTCCTAAGTGCTACTGTGGGTGGCACCTATTTCTTTATGTAGCTCTCCCTTATTCTGGGAACAGTTCCTCTTCCCTTCTTGGGTCATCCCCTATCTTTAATCTATCCATAAGTATCACTAACATTTCTATTTTCTCACCCTCTCCCTTGACCATATCAATGGTAAACAGACTTAGTATTTTGGAATATGGGACTAAGAGAAAGTCAGGATAAAGGCTCATCAATAACCAAAAACTATAAAATGAAAAACTCAGGAACTGTGGAGAGCCATGTTTTTGCCAGCTAGAAGAAGTCTATGGTGAAAGGGAAAAATGAAGGTGACATGATGCGAAACAGCAGAGACATGAGACAGAGGCTGTTTCCTGATGACAGTCATTACTCTGCATCATTGCTGTGTCTTTTCAAGAACTGGGTGTTCACCTCTGCCTTAGACCTCTGATTATATCCCAGCATCCTTCAAAATTGCTTCTCTGTGAGCTTGGCTTTTGGGCTTGTTTTTTGACTTACTTGTTTTTACTTCTAATAGCCTGTCACCGTGCTAGACATGTAAGCCAGAAGATTGAAAAACACACACACAGTCTCTATCTCATGATATGTAAGAAATGTTTCAAAAGGACACATGGAATGACTGTCAGTGGTGTAGGGTAGAACATGCTCCCCTAGGTTGTGTATCTGAATCATCCAACTATCATTTTCCCTTGACACTCCCCCTCTGCAAGATCTTGATTAACTTTCTCCCTCAGGGCCTGGGCATCTCTGGCGAAGAATTTTGATATAGTGAGCAGAGTGATGGATGAAAGGGGACTGCAAACATTTTCTGAAAAAGGTCAAATAGTAAATATTTTAGCTTTGGGGAGTATATAGACTGTCACAACCATTAAACTCTGCTCTTTTTATCCAAAATCACCCATAGAGAACACCGAATAGGCATGCTTGTGTTCCAATAAAACTTTATTTACAAAAACAGGTGGCAGGATGACTTTGGTCCCTGGGCTGCTGTTTGCTGCCTTGGCGCTGGGTATTTGGAGGCAAAGTAAAGATGAGAACCAGGATGTGGAGTGTTAACTGATTGGCAGAAATGGGTACCAGATGCTCTGGAATTACAGATAAAGCACCAAAATAAACTACGGGCATCAGGCAAAATGTATTTCTGCAAAAGATGATGCCTGAGTTGAGACTTCAAGCTAAAGAGGACGTTAGCCAGAGCAAGGAGGGATGAAGAGAAAAATCAGCATTTACAAGTGCAATGAGCTTTGGTAGCCACTGGCATTTGAAGACCTACAAGAAGTTCCCCATGATTGGGCAAAATACATGTTAGGAAAAATGGCAAGAAATATTAATATGATGAAGCAGAAAAGCAAGATAAAGATTTTTTAAAAAAACAATAAATTAAGAAATTTGAACTATATCCTAAAATCTTTGGGGAGCCATGGAAGAATTTTAAGCAAACAGAATAAATATCATCTGATTCCTTTAAAAAAAATTTCTCTCTCTAAGCTATAAAAAGTAGAAGCAGGAATTCCAGGTAGGAAAACATGGTAATTATTCAGATGTAAAGGGATGAGGCCCTGAATTTAGTCAATAGAGTCAATATACATACTAGAACTTTCAAACAGAACTTAAAGACACATGTAGGGCCAAGAAAAAAAAAAACTATTCATAGGAAAACTGGATGGATAAAAGGAAAAGCCACCAATTTTAAACATGTGAGGCATGGCAAATGTAGCTTGGTACATGTTGTGTGTGAGATGCCTGTGGGCCATTCAAATAGAAATGTAGATGGAGAATAAGAAGCTGGCTCTGAGCCAGGGGCGGTGGCTCATGCCTGTAATCCCAGCACTTTGAAAGGCCAAGGCAGGAGGATCATGAGGTCAAAAGATCAAGACCATCCTGGCCAGCACGGTGAAACTCAGTCTCTACTAAAAATACAAAACTTAGCTGGGCGTGGTGGCATGTGCCTGTAGTCCCAGCTACTTGAGAGGCTGAAGCAGGAGAATGGCTTGAACCCAGGAGGCGGAGGTTGCGGTGAGCCAATATCCTGCCACTGTACTCCAGCCTGGCGACAGAGCAAGACTCTGTCTTAGAAAAAAAAAAAAAACAAAAAAAGAAGAAGAAGCTGGGTCTGGAGGTAAGTCAGCTTTTTCTATACATTTGCTGACTACAGACAGCCCTAGAAGGTAGGTGCTGTCATTACTCTTATTTCCCAGATGAGAAAACAGGCCAAAGAGAGGCTAGGGGGAGTGCTTTCTGCAATAACACTGAAATTACAGAATTGGGGACTAGCTGAATATAGGAGCACATGACCAGGACATTTGGAAAGAGTGTGTGGGATGAAAAGGATGACCGAGGTTGAAACTCCAAAACAAAGACTTTCGAGTTAGAGAGATGAGGAACATGGTAGTAATATCCCCTCTAGAGCTAGAATATTTGAGCCCAAATCCCAACTCCGATGCTTACTAGTAGCTACATGATTTAAACTGAAATTTTAAATACCTCTATTTCTTAGTTGTCTCATCTTCAAAAACAAACATAGCACCAAACTTGTAGTGTTGTATATAGCAATTAAGAAGATGGATGTAAAAATCTGGTCACGCAGCACAGTGAATAGTGAGTACTCAGTAAATATTTGCTGTTATTTTCATTATTAGTTTAAAAAGAAAACAACAAAAAAGTTAGATTGAAGAAGGTTGGGCAGACAGCTCAAGGACTCTAAAAGATATCAGAGAACAGATGAAGGGGGTGAGACATGCAGTGATCAAGGCTTTTAGTTAGAAAGTGAGATCCTGAAGTTTGTGAAAGTCAAGGAATTGGAATGGTCCTGAATCTTGACCATCCAGAACAATGGTAGGGCTGAAAACAAAGATGGAGAATTGCAAATTGTGTGTTTAAATAGTCAACGAATGTGGAGAGAAATTAAGAGGTCCATGGTTGACAGAGTCCATGGTGGACAGCGCGGGGTGAGTGTGAAATGTGGAGAACTCAGACGGTTTAGCCAAATACCTTATTGTTTTTTAAAGAGAAATGTTAAATGGCAGGAAGAATAATGTTTTGGAACAGTAATGTGTGACATAAGAAAAAGTTACATAGCTCTTCCAAACAACGGTATCCCTAGGGAGACCAGGTTTCAATTACGGCACAAGATAGGGGAGGAAATATATAAAGAGACTGAAAATATGAGGGTTCACTGGCATAACAGGTGAACTTCAAGGGTACTATGCAAAGAGTTGGAAGGGGGAGGATGCGGGAGGGAAAGAGAAGAGAAATCAAAGCAGGACACAGATGCAGGTATGTGACAGAGGAGCTGTAATGACCAAAAGGGCATGGCTGCCAAGGAGAGCTGGAATGTGAGGCCTGGCAGAGTGCATGGCCTTCAAATTTCCAAAAGAAACTTTGGGATAAAGTTGTTTTCATGCTAGAAAACCATAGCATTTGCTCAGAGTTCCAAATAGTATGTTGTGAAAATATGATGCCTCCAAGCTAATGTTTTTCTGGATATGCAAGGCAGGACTTTCTCTTATCAGAAACTTAGCTTGTGGTGGAAGCCACAGTGGTCCCACTGGCAGATGAGAGGGCACAGATTTCTCTTGGTGGGGCCAACGGCTGTCTAAACTGGTCAAGGAGGCTATCCAAGCTCTCATCACAAGGTTTATATTTTAAGCCTTAATCTAGCAGAGCCAAGGTCTGTGCTCTCTGTACCACCATACCTCTAAATAAAGCCAACTATCAATAACTACTCGCTACTTTTCAGGGTCATTACTGAGAGCAAATGAGTTACTGTCTGCAAAAGTAATACATTTTGGAAGAGAAGACACACTGTACAAATATTCTGTCACTACCATTACCAAATAATTCATATGTGACAGTTACAGATGTATCCTAGAACTAACACATGAAGTGCTATGGAGGAGAGTGGAGAGACAGCCAAGATCCACGAGAGATTTCGCAAGGATTCTTGGAGGAGGTGAGATTGGAGATGACCCTTGAATGATGTTTCATTTTTCCCAAGGATACTTTCCCTCTAGATCTCAGACATACCCTTTCTATCTCCATTTCAATGCAGCTGAGGCAATTTGGCCTTCAGGGGAGAATGAGGGAAAACTGGAAAGGCCTCCTTGTGGCAACTGAAGCTGGGTGTGGGGCAGTGGACTAGAGCCCACCTACCTCTCAGGCAGTCATCTTCCCTTGGAAAAAACACTCCTCGCTGCTCCAGCCCAGCTCCTGGGGCCTGACCTCTTTTTCAAGCCTGCTTATCGAGCTTGAACTCCTCCAGCTGGATCTCGTTTTTTATTTGGCTCCTTCTTTTCAGCTGTTTCTCTTTCACTCCTCTCTTCCTGATTCTTGAAAGCAAATGTAGCCAAGCCTCATCCTCCTGCCCAGGAGAAGGCATAGAGATTGTATTGAGGCATGTTGGACCTATGTGGGACAAAAGACAGGTGTCTATCACTGGACCCTCTGATAGAGGTCTCCTTTGGGAACCACTGAGCCTCCTCTAGGTGCTTGGAATTCAGAAAAACAGGACTAGATAACCCAACATGTGTAAACAAGATGGAGAGAGATTTCAGCAGGAGGGAAAGGGACATTATCATTTTCCCAGGTAGTAACTGAAAACCAATCTGGGTCTTTGACTTGCTTTCCATTTTAAGCAATTGAGCTATGGGGGCTCCAGGTCAGGCCCCACATATTACATAGCATTCATCCAGCTATGAGGCCCAGCAAGTATAGAGGGAGAAATCTACCCCTACCACCACATACACAACTAAAACACCGCAGAAAGTTTTCCCCAAATTCCCATGCCACAGATCTGGGGGTATGCCTCCACCTCCAGGAGGAAGTGGCTTCCTGGAAGGCTGAAGGAGACGAAAAATGCAAGACTAATTCTCCCTTGCCCACTCTCACACCACTGCTCGGCCTGCCCGCCCCGCTTCCCACCCACAACCCCTCCTATTCCCCAAGGGGTGCCATTTGGGAACCAAAATCCACTTTGTCAGCGCAAGAGCAACCCTGCCTTTTCTTGCTCCACACACCATGTGACATTGGAGAACCTCCAGGGCATATTTCATCTGGCATCAACAACTAGAGGTCACCGTGACCCAAAACTTCCTGCGTTCTCAGTCAGGCCTGGCAACGCCTGCCAAAGCTAGCCATGGCAGGGGAAGGGGAGCGCCGCTTGTGGGGAGCTGACCAAGTGTGGTGTCGGCCGCGCTGCCTGCCAACAGACAGCAACACTGGTTTTCCACTGCCGACCATTCATTGGACTTGGACAGCTTTGCTCCTTCCCTGGGACCAAGTCAACAAGCTGGGACCAGAGGAGCTGTGGCTGTAGCATGCAGGGTAAGGCCGCCTCTGTTTGCATGCACAACAGGGGCAGCAGCTGGGCTGGATGACTCCCAGGGATTCTGATTTTCCACCTGTTTTACCTGCCAGGCAGTGCCGTGTGACAAGGGTCCAGGACACTCAGGGATCGTCGTTGCATTGTTTTTCTTTTCTACACAGGAAAAAACAAATTGTTATAAGGTCAGAGACTTCATGTTGAGTTTTGCTCAGGGTCAAAGGCAATGATGGTGAAACCACAAGGCTGGGAAATCATTTTAAGAATCAGTTTGCAGGGTCTACTTCTGTGCAAGAATAGTAAAGTTTTAGGGCCACAAAAGATCATAAACCATCCAAACTGGTGGGGCTTCATCCAGTTTGGTAAAGAAACCTTTGAGTAACTCACGAGAACAACCCACTCCCTGTCCTACAAAAAAAACCTGTGAACACCCAGGATTTTACTCACAATTTGGGCAGTTCAGGGACCTTCCCGGAAGCCCATCCTGACCTTCTTGTCTGCCCCCAGTACCCTCTGTTGCCCCTCAGCCATCTCATTTTGCAGAAGGAAAAATGTGAGGCCCAGGGGAGATATTGACTCTCGCAAGGATGGAAGCTGCATGTGGTCCTGCTGAACCCAGACCTCCTGATTCAGTCTTCCTAGCAAATGACATCATGCTCTCCTACCACAGGATCCCCCTTCCTTTCATCTTATTTTCTTTACTCTTACTCTCCTTGTTTTTCTTCATTGTTTTCCCTTCCTGCTCACTCCTCCTTGGTCCTCTTTCTTTAATTCTCATACTGTTTATCTTCAACCCTTGTTTCCTCTAGCACTTTCCTGACCCAGCTCTCCTTTCTTCTTGCTTTATACCTTGTGCTTCAGCACTTGATCAATTCGCCAGTCTTAGCTCTGTGTCCCTCTGACTGGGTCACTGGCACCTGCTGAATCAAAGGAGATAATGTCTAAACCGAAGGCAGAATGAGATTGCAGAAAGAACTGAAGTCAAATATAAAAATCCTGCCTCTCCTCTTAAATCTTCAGTCTAGATCTAGTACAAGCAGACCCTTTCTACTCTTAGTAAAGAAAGATGACTGCAAAAAGGGGGTGAAGCACAGAAACCAATTATTTCAGTCAGTAGTTCTCAAGTTGTGATCCAGCAATCCCTAGGAATTTCTAAGATCCTTTCAGAGAAGAAACAAGGTCCGATTATTTTCAAAATAATACTAAGCTATTGTTTGCCACTTCTCCTGTGTTGCCATTTGCACTGATGTGCAAAACACACCAGAAGGTAAAATTGCTGAGGCTTTAGCATGTTTAAGGCAGTGAACCCACCTCAGACCATATTCTTCACAGCCATGAATAACAGTCAAAAGAAAAAGTAAGTTTCTCTTTAGCTTGCCTTAAAGATGCAGCTTCAATTATTATTTATTTTATTAAATTTATAACCATGAGTACACATCTTTTCCTATTCCATGACAAAATGAGAAATATGCATGAAGTGCTTCTTCTGTTTACTGAAGTAAATAGTTGTCGAGAAAAAGTAGTTGCACAATTGAGATATAAACTAAGTCAACTGCTCTTTTCAGGGAACAAATATTTCTTTGGAAGAATAATGGACAGACAAACTATAGGTATTTAAACCTGGGTATTTCACAGACATTTTTTCAGTAATGAACAAAGTGAAGCTGCCACTTCAACAGCACAACCAGTAATACCTTTTTCCAATCAAAAATTTAAGCATTCAATAAAAAAAACTAGAATGTTGGAAAAGGTGTATTCACCACCGTGAACTTAACAGCTCCCCAGTACTTAAAACTTTTCTGATTTGATTAGTCTTGATGTTGAAATATGTGATAATTTGAGTTTGAGAATGAAATGTGCCAACATTTGAAAGACTGTCCGAAGTCAGTGAACCAATATTTCCCAGATGACCAAATGCATGTTACAAAGCCATGCATGGAGAAGGTACACATTTAAAATGCAAGACGCACTAGTAAATTTTAATATAAGTGAATACAAAATGTTTATTCATATAGTTGCAGATCCCACAATGCAGTTAATATTAAAGAAACTCCCACTTGTTAAGTTTTGATGTAACAGCAGAGAGAGAGAGAGAGAGAGAGAGAGAGAGAGAGAGAGAACTGTCTACAACTATCTGAAAACACTGTTAAAATATTTCACTCTCTCTCCATGGTATATCTGAATAAGGCAGAATTTTCTTCATCTACTTCAACTAAACAACATATTATTGCAGACTGAATATAAAAGAAGATAAGAAAATCTATGTCTTCAATTAAGCCAAACTTGAAAGAGATTTGCAAGAATATAAAACAACACCACTTTTTCTTTTGGAAAATATGTGAACTAATGAATTTTTTACATTTACACTTTTAATTTCTAATACAGTAAATATGAATAATTTAACTAACATAAGCAAAAGCTCTTTGGGGCCCTTCATCATTTTAAAGCACACAAAAGAGTCTCGGGCCAAAATGTTTGAGCACCACTACTGTAGCAGAACAGGTAAGAAGGAGGAAAAAGATCCATCCATTGGTATCAGACACTATGAGGAATCCAGCTGTCAGAAAGCTCACAATTTAACAGGAAGGTAAACAGGCAGATCTGTAAGGGCTCTGTGGGCACAGGCATGCCTCAGCAGAGGAGAGCTGAATTGCTCCACTCAAGTGGAGAGGAGAGGGGTGAGAGAAACCTTCACAGAGAAGGTAACACTCCAGAAGCCGGAATAGAAACTGGGGATTCAGGACACAAAACAAAAGAAGAGGCAGTGGTGATGGGGTGGTGCTGCGGCCCTCCAAGCAGGGAAAGAGCCCCAGGAAAGGAGGACGAAGGTTTGCTGAGTGGAGAGCAAGCGTTCCATTGGATGCAACTGAGGTGTGTACGCTGAGCCTGCTGGGAGAAGCCTCCTACACCATTGATGTTTACAAACTGTTTGCCAGATGACTGTGTCCATGAAAACAATGATAGACTATGAATGGGGTTAGCAGTGTCTTATCATTTCCACCTTCCACAGTATACATGAGAAAATTTTATGGATAAGGCTGATAGGGGTCAAGAGAAGTGAGATGATTCATGCCACATGCAAGTCAGAGACCGAGCTGGGCCCTGGCCAAACTCCCCTCTCCTGGCTCCAAAGTCTCCTTTACCAGACAATTTTTTTTAATAAAGTTAGGCCCTGGCTGAGATTCCTCTATCCCAACCTGAGAAGGATACTAAAGAATAAGGAAAGACAAACAGCTGTGAGAGTCATCTCTCAATGTACGTCTAAATGCCCACTCTCTGGTAAGAGCAATGGAGATTCTGAGATTAAAAGATGCTGTTTTTGCCCTCAGAGGCTCATGAACCAGACATTCAGGGCAGAGAAACTCATCTGACCATGACTTAGAGAATTCAGTGCTACCGTAACTACAGAGCACAGAAAGGAGCTTTGCGTGACGCTGATGAAGCTTTCCAGAGAGGATGGAGAAGATAGGAGTAATTCAAGAGATTTTTAAAGAATGGAGACTAAACCACACTAATACATCAGCCCTGAGACTCCCGAGGGGCAGGGACTATGACCTGTTTGCCTATGAGTCCCGCACACCTAGCATCATGCATGTCACTGCAAAGACATTCCATGAATATCAGATAAGCTACTCTGGATGCAAGGGCAAAGAAGAGACATGCCACTGAGACACAATTTTGAATATGCTCTGGTCTATGACTCTCCACTCTCCCTTTGTTCGTCCTTAGAAATCTTGCCAGTCTTCATTACCCAGATCTGCCCCTAGCAGGCAGCCTCTCCTAGACTGGCAATCAGGAGGTAAAAGATGTCCTGTTCCATTGCGGAGCCTTGCAGACACTCAGAACAAATAAAAGAGCCACTGAAGATCAAGTTTTTGTTTCACCTTCACACAACCTCTCTGACATCTCCCTATCTCAGCAAGCAGGGGCCAGAAGAATTGCATTGGTACCCTAGTCGTGAGCCAGACTCTCTGTGAGGAAGTCTACAATCAATACACATGACACAAGACTGATATGATGCCCCAGAACTGAGAGCACCTCTGCAAAACTGATGCCAATCATTTCCTAAGGTCGTGCATCCTGCTCCTTCAGGATGGATGGGCCTGCTCCCTGCCTCGCCCAGAGCAAGGAGAAAGGCTTCAGTGATGGATGACAGCAAGCGGATTGTCACCCTAAAGAAGGGGTGTTATGTAGTTCTCTCACCTCTGCTATCAACACTGACACACACACGTTTTCAGCACTACCTATCATGTCTCAAATCGCCCCAGCTTAAGACACTTCCTCTTTCTGAGATTGGCTGCCAATACACGTGGCAAGCAAGAGAACATCAATTACACCTGGGTGAAGCTGAGTGCTATAATTCAAAGAACTGCGTTAGTCAGAACAAATGATGCAACTTTAAGATGCAAGTCAGAGTCTGGGAGGAGGCGGAGGGATTTCAGCAGGATAAATAGCAAGTTGAACTCCAAGCTCAAGGACGTGAAGCAGTTCTGACGACCAGGGATCTCTTAAAGAGCCATTTAACAGGTATTTTCAGCATTTTGAATAGATACATTTTGTTCAGAAACAAAGCTTTGAAAGTAGGTATGCAGGGGGATGGTGGAATGAGGAAGAGAGGGAGAAGGTAGTGATGGAGTGTTCGAGGAGGAAAGAAAAATTGTACTGGAGAACATGTTTTCATTTTGTGAGATCCAGAAGCAATGTTGCTTCCTTCACAAAGTCCGCTTAGTACTCCACTGACTCAGGCTGAGCAAGGCCCGCTTTCCTCTCACTTCATACGCTGTCCTATTATAGTACATACAATGTGTTGTAGTACTCTGTTTCCAAAAACGTCTCTGTATAGGACTCATCTGATGGTGCCTGAACCCAAGAATTTCATGGTACTATATTTGTTCCCCAGTGTTCGAGCTTAAGGCAAGGCCCACAGTAAGAACTCCATGTGTTCAGAGGCTGTATTTTCAGTGAGATTCAGGTTACAAACTGAAAAATGAACAATTCATTAAAAACATAGATTCAAACCAGGCTGATGTCCTGAGGGCTGCTTTGACCATCCCTTTTCCACAAGGCTGTTTTCTTTATCAAGAAAAGCACCGCCTAATCCTAATTAAAAACAAGTAGAAAGGCCTGTAGAGGTGGGGTCAACTCTAAAGAAACAGATTTTATAAGTACAAACCATCAGGATTGTGTTTCCTTTGCAAAACAAATGCCTTTAAAAACAGTGGAAAACATTTTTAAGAGTGTGAGCTTCAAATTTCCCAGAACCTGAAATATTGAAAATTAGTGGCATGATCCCAAAATACCAATGGCTTCACCTGTCTTTCCATTGTGCATCCACATCCTGAAATGAAAGCAAACAGCGCTGAGATGAAAGATCACATTTAGCTGTAAATTCAAACCAGGTTCCAAGATTTAAATGGCTTCTTCTTTGGCGTCTAAATAAATATTGCTAATCAAATCCCTGTGAGCCCACAAAATAAGGGACCATTTTATTCAGTCACAGGAACAATCCACGCAACACAGAGCGAGATGTCTCTCCGGTGAATCTACAAAAATCTGCCTCTTTAGAAGCCAACATGAACATTCCTCCTGTTCTCCTGGGTCAGCCAGGGCTGTGTCTGAATGTTGAAGGCTACTCAATTAATCTTCCCGTGTGCAGAGATGTGAAAGCATTTAAGGAAGGTCTAAACAGAAACCTCAGCACAATGCAGCTAAGTTCTGGATGCAAGGGCAAAGCAGAGACATACCACTGACATGCCACTTCTCCTCTATCATGCAAGTTTGACCTCCATTAATTTTCTCCGTCTTCTTTTATTTTGTCCCTTTATTCACCCTGTCTCCTTAAGTTTACTTTTTTTCTTCTCTCTTTTCTTCTCTCACGCTCTTCGTCTCCATTCTCTGTCCACTATACAGGGTTTGGGTTGGGGGTATTATATAATTGTGCTGGAATATTTGGGCTATTTCGTCTAGACAAATATCTATATATTTAGCATTTTTCCGTTTAATAACAGAAGTGAAGAAGGAAAAGGAAAAATAATTAGAATAAATTGTGTTCATCAATTTCAGCAAATTAGACGATACTAAAAGCACAGAGAGGAACCGTTGATATGGTTTAGAGTTTTAAACATGTCTTTGCCAAGATGCATTTGTTAAACAAGTTAATACGTGTATAGCACTTAGAACAGGACCTTGCATGCAATAGGCACTCAAAAATGTTAATTTGGTTGTTATTTTGATCATCATTATTATCAGCTGCGTTGGTCAGCACCCTTCCCTACTTGTGATAAGCAGTTGGTGGCAGTGGTATTGCCCATAGACAAAAGCAGAGCCAGCTCTGAAGTTAGACAGATGTAGAAGCCTCAGATTGCTCCCAGTGTGCTCTGAGCAGCATGCCTCCCCTCACCCACAGTCACAGGAATAGATGAGCAACAGGTAACTGAAGACCAAGCGTTTTTAAAGGGATTGAGGAGAAATGAGGAAAATCAATATCAGAATTGAGAAACCACAGACCTAGGAAATACAAGAACTGCAATCTCAAGTAAACAGAGTTAACAGAAGATACAGGAAAAAAAAAAAAAAGAAAGAAATTTAGGATAAATAATGTATATCTTCAGAATGGTTTAAAAAGATATCAAACCCATGAAGACAGAGTAGGTAGGGCCTTGATGCTTAAAAGTGTGGTTCACAGACCATCACCATCACCATCACCATCACCTGGGAGCTTGTTGGAAGCACAGAATCTCAGGCTTCATCCTCGAATGACAAAAAGAGAATCTGCATTTTAACAAGACCCACAGGTGATTTGTATGCACGCTCCTATTAGAGAAACACTGAACTAGCAGCCTTGACAGTTGCAATTTTGATTATTGGAAAAGAAAACCACTGATGAACTGCAAAACAGAAATAGATATTGCCGAATTGAAAAACAATGAGTCAAAACACCCAGTTGTATTAATCTTCTTTAGTGCTAAATCTGAGCTCCTCTTGGCAAAACTACATATCAGGAGAAAGTAAAGGAGGAAAATGTTTCTTAGAATCCTACGTTTAGCAACTAAACTGCCATTCAAATAGGAGAGCAAAATAAGAATATATTGAGTGTTGCAAAGATTCAGAAAAGTTACCACCCTTCATGCCCTCTAGGAAAAAATATATATCTATATACTCGAAAATATCTGAAAAAAATTGTGGGAAGCACAAATAAGTAGATAAAATAAATAACACAGAAGATACAAGAGGCAGTGATGAGTAAATGAGGTAGAAGACAGATTGATAAATAATTCAGTTCATAATCTCCAAATATTTATCACTAGGATCTTAGGGCATCTCAAAATTGAAGGTAACAGAGAAGGGGAAAAGAGAAAAACTATTGAAGTTCTTACCTCATTTAGGGGAGGACAGAGCTATTAAGTAACTCCGGATAATAATGGCAAAATTATTATCTGCCAGCTACATGATTCTATTTATATGAAACTCTAGAAAAGATAAATCTAATCCATAGCAGCAGAAAGCATATCAATGACTAACAGGGTGTTGGAAAGAGGTGGAGGCTGGGGAGGGTGTTGTGTAGGAAATGACACAGGCTATTACTAAATGTCCTATATCTCGACTGTGGTGGTAATTAAGTGGTTGTATATATTTGTCATGATTCATCAACATATACTTAAAATGGGTACATGATATTACATGCAAATGACACCTCAATAAAGTTGATTTCAAAAATGCATCTGTCACATATACAAAGGAACTGCTAGAACGATATAACTTAAATGCACCATTTACAAACCACTGGAAGAAGAAAGGAGGTGGGGAGAATCTTAACAAATACAAGTGTTTCTACACACAATGACAATTGTAGCTAACATTTATTTCATACACACTCTCTCTCAGGCAAAGTTTTAAACATTTTGCATATAATAATTTCCTCAATCCCTATAAAAAAGTCAATGAATCAAGCATGATTATAATCATCCTTAATTTATGGAGAACCTGAGGCACAGAAAATGTATGTAATTTAAGCAAGGTCACACATCTACCATGGTAGAACTGGGTTTCCCAGCCAGAGCAAATAACATTCTTCTACACTGCTGCTTGTCATAAGTTAAAAACATAAAATAAAATGGATGAAACAATTGCAAAATGTCATTAAAGCAAAAGACTTTGGAATCAATTTTCCTGTTATAAGTCAGAGACAAAGATTTGTTAAAGAAAAGAATAAAGCTTAGCAGTAAGTTATGTATAAAAGATATACCTAAACAGAAAGATCCAGAAAAGATAAAAATAAAAAGATTAAAGAGATACATAGGGTAAATTTTAATATAAAAAGCAGAACTCAAGGAGAAAATTATTTTAAAATGTCAAAGAATTATTTAAATTGATAAAATATATAATTAAGATAATAAAGCTGTCATTAACCTTCTATATACCTAATTAAAACAGATGCAAAATAACAAAATAAAAAACTATAATAAAGCAAAAACAGTTAAATATTTTAACATATCTTTTTCAATAACTTTCATCTTAAGTAGACCAAAAGCAAATACAGATGTGAATAATTTGACTAACTATATATATATTTTTCAAACATTTTGCATATCTATGAACATTGACCTATTATCAGCCTACTATGAAGCAAAAATTATATATAGATCAGAGATTCTGATCTTAAAGCTGTACAGTTAGAAATTAACAAGTAAGGTTATCCATCCATCCTCTCCAACAAATGACAATCCATCTGAAAATATTGAAACATTTTAAATAATAATTGTGGTCAAAATCCATTTAGAAATAAATGACAATAATAATACTACATGTCAAAATGTGTGGGATGTATCTATTATAGCAAAGTAATATTGAGAAGAATCCATATGTTCTTAAATGCATTGACTATCAAACAGGAAATATTGAATATAAATTAAATATGAACTCACTTTAAAATACTATATAAAATAACAATGAAATCAAATGGCTGCTGAAAAGTAATACATAGTAAGTATTAATAAAATAATAAAATTTAGGATTAATCAATAACCCCAATAGCTGCTTCATTGAAAAGACTAATTATATAGGTAAACTGGAAAATTTACATAAAGAAAAGGAAAGAAGACAAAATAAAAAATGTTATCATCAATAGCTATGGTTTGAATGTTTGTCCCCTCCAAAACTCATGTTGAAACTTAATTCCCAAAGTGCCAGTATTGAAAGGTGGGACCTTTAAGAGGTGATTTGGTCATGAAGGATTAATCTGTTCATGAATTAATGAAGTAATAGGTTAATGGATTAAGGAGTTATCATGATAATGGGACAGGTGGCTTTATAAGAAGAGAAAGAGAAATATGAACTAGCTTGCTCAGCCTCCTCACCATGTGATGGCCTGCATTGCCTTGGGACTCTGCGGAGTCCCCACCAGCAAGGAGGGCCTCACTAGATGTCGTTCCTTGACCTTGGACTTCTCAGCCTCCATAGCTGTAAGAAATAAATTTCATTTCTTTGTAAATTACCCTGTCCCAGGCATTCCAGGATAAGCAATGGAAAATAGACTAAAATGCCAATATGGAGGAAATTTTGAAAACGTTGAGAGAATATTATTTGTAAGTTATGTCAGTAAATTTGAAAATCTAGACAAATTGGATAATACATCTTAGTGTAGTACAAGTTACAAAATAGACTCCAGAAGAGTCTTGAAAAACCAGAATAGCCAGTAGTCAGAAGAGAACATTGAAAAAAAAATCAGAGATCTTTCTATTAAATAAATCACATGTGATTCTACAGATAAATTCTACTAATTTGTTTGGTGGTGGTTGTTGTTTTTGAGACCACAGATGGAATCTCACTCTGTCATCCAGGCTAGGGTGCAGTGGCAGGATCTCGGCTCACTGCAACCTCCGCCTCCCGGTTCAGGCAATTCTCCTGCCTCGGCCTCCCAAGTAGCTGGGACTACAAGTGCACGCCACCATGCCCAGCTAATTGTTTGTGCTTTAGTAGAGACGGGGTTTCACTATGTTGCCCAGGCTGATCTGGAACTCCTGAGCTCGGGCAATATGCCCACCTCAGCCTCCCAGAATGCTAGGATTACAGGCATGAGCCACTGCACCCAGCCAAATTCCATTAAATTTTTAAGAAAACATTCCATGGTGTTGTTTGATGGACAGCTTTCCATCCGATTCTGTAACAGTAGCAAATCCTGATATCAAACTGTAGACTGTTGGTCCTATAAACACTCAATTGGACTTATGAACACCAATGAAAAAAATCCTCAATCAAATGCCTTAATTGTACCTTTTGTAAAAAGGTATTAAATAGATACATACATACATACATATCAGTAGATACACATATATCTGAGAGAGAGAGAGAGGAAGAGCATTAGGGTTTGGAGTGACTTCATTGGTAATTTAGTCTAATAAGGTGCTTTTTTTTAAAAGTTTGATGTCCAAAAAAGAGAAATTGTTTACTCAGTTGTCACAGCAAGTGATGTTAATTTGACCTCCTAATTCAAGTGCAAGCCTTTTTTTCACTACTTCAGACAATTCTCAGTCTTTTATTTCCCTCTTTCCCTCCTCACACACAGGGATCACAAATACTCTTGAATGTAGATTGGATATAGAAAATGAGGTGAAAATACATAGATGTAGATGATTTATTAATAGTTTAAGTATATTTGTAAGTAATTGAAATAAACTTAGTATATTTGGAAGTAACCCTGACATTTGAGGTCAAGGACAAGAATGATCATCATCGTTCTCTGTTAGTGCCAAAATAAGTACTGGGGTCCTTAAACCATCACTCTAATTTATTGTAAGCACAAAAATGTTCCTATGAATGTCTAAAGAAGTCCACCATTTTTTTCAGTATATATTACCTGTCTTGATTTTTTTTTACTTATTTTCTTAACCATTATAGAAGAAGTAAATTGTCTATAGCATGAGAACTTCAGACATGATACACTGAAAAACTATAAAATGCATAGCTTAATTCTGATCTCTTTGGGCAGCTTAAATTTTGACCTTCCAGTGTCTGAAAAGCAGAGGGAGGTGGAAAATAAAGAAGTCAGAACACAAACTTTATACAAGTAAATAGTAATCCTTCCTGAGTATTAAGACAGAAGATGTATGATTTAACATCACTGCTGTTTCATTCATTAATTCATTCAGCAAATATTTGTACTATGTGCTAGGAGCTATGGTAAATGCTATATAATGTAATATTTACAAGTGGTTACATACTTTAAAATCTACTCTCTGCTAGGTAAAACACAAGGAACAAAATACAAAATTTTTAGTAAGCAGGGTTTCCTGTAAACCAAAGGAAGATGTACTCAGCCCTAGTTTTCCTGCAGCAGAATTTGGTTTTACTACAGCAACAGCTGAAGTGAGGGTGAATCGGATATAGCCCCCTCTCCAGAGTCTACTATTTAATGAGCAGAAAATATGCAAATAATATCAGAAGAAAGAAAGAGATTGGTGTAAGTAATAGTCATGAGAGGCATGTTCAGAAGAGGAGGAAAGACTGCTTTTAGCTGGAAAGATTTTAAAAATCCACTTCAAGTGATTAGAGCTGATCTTGAAGAAACAGGATTTGTGTAAGTCGAGATGAAGAAAGGTGTTTCAAGCTGATTAAACAATAGTTTTTGTTTATTTAAGATAGAGAAGGAAAGTACAAGGCATAGCTGTGAAAGACTCTTTTCTCCATTTGAAAGTTACATAAAATGAGAAGATAACAAATATAATTTGGAATCAGATCATAGTGGACCTTCAATGCCACGATGAAAGAGAAAATGCTGACATCTAAAACCCCCTTTACTTCAACGCACAGCAAGAGACAAATCACTTACTAAGTGAGTGTGATGGTTAATATTGAGTGTCAACTTGATTGGATTGAAAGATGCGAAGTATTGTTGTTCTGTGTGTCTCTGAGGGTGTTAACCAAAGGAGGCTAACATCCGAGTCAATGGACTAGGAGAGGCAGCCCCACCCTCGATCTGAATGGGCACAATCTAATTAGATGCCAGCATGGCTAGGATAAAAGCAGGCAGAGGAAAGTGGAAGGAATAGACTGGCTGGGGCTTCTGGCCTCCATCTTTCTTCATGCTGGGTGCTTGCTGCATGAAGACTCTTAGTTCTTCAGCTTTTGGACTCTTGGACTTACACCAGTGGTTTGCCAGGGACTCTCAGGCCTTCGGCCACAGACTTAAGACTACACTGTCCCCTGCTTTTGAGGCTTTGGGACTCAGTCTTCTTTGCTCCACAGCTTGCAGGCAGCTTCACGTGGGACTTCACCCTTTGATTGTGTGAGTCACTACTCTTTAATAACTCCCTTTCATATATGCATCGATCCTATCAGTCCTGTCCCTCTAGAGAACCTACTACAGTGATTGAATGCTTAATTTCATAATTTTATTACTCCTATTTTATTGAAAGTAAAATGAATAAAATACATGAATATCCTCAAGTGTAGATGGATTTTAATATTCAGTTAATTTCCTAACGGTAACAATATTTGTACCTTTGAAGTTTTCATTATGGATCAGGTCACTAATTCCCGAGAAGTGAAAGTGTTTCCACTATAAAGCTGTTGATATCATCCTTAAACTGGAAGGAAAAGTATGCTTGCTTTCATTGATCTGCTATATGCCCACCTTTCAAATGCTTCTTGATTAGGCTGATGAGTTAGTTATTAGCACTTGTTAAGAGAGGACCATATATTAGGACTTTCCCAGGGGAGAATGAACCAGACCAGCAACAACCATATCCTATTAGGGAAGGAAATATTAGTCCAGCAGCAACATTCAGCTGCCGGAACTCCATAGTATAAACACACACACACACACATGGAATCCAAACATTAATGAAAACATGTACCCACCACCAGCCATCTTTCCCTTTTGTTTTCAAATACTATGAGATATGAATTGCATGTCTTTCAAATACTCTGAGATGTGTAATGCATGTCTATGAATTGTGGGGATAGCTTACAGCAGAATACTTCACTGACAGACTCTTACACGGCTTCAGGCATTGAGTATCCTTTACCTCACCCCACCTATAGGACCGTAATGTGTGCCCTAGTTGATAACAGAGCCTGGTACTTGCTTTTTTCTTTTGTTTCATTTATAGAGTCAAGTCTTTACTACTTTATGATGTATGTGAACTTGGATAAAATCACTCGATCTATGTGTCCTCATTTGTTAAACAGCACAATCATAGTTTTCTTAGAGGAGATTGGGTGCATTCAGGGTGGTATGACTGTAGACACAATCATAGTTTTCTTAGAGGAGATGATTGGGCGCATTCAGGGTGGTATGACTGTAGACACAATAGTTTTCTTAGAGGACTGCTCTAAGGATCATATAAGAAAATGTTTGCAACTGTTCTTGGCAAAGTATGTGCACGTATTGTCTGTAACTGTCATTTAACATATTTTATCAAGCATCTACTATTTCTGGGACAAGAGAAATGACAATGATTGACTTCCTCTGGGGGTGCAAAGTCTCTCCTAAAACATTTAGGTAAGGTCAAGTGTCGTAACTGTTTGTAGCAACTGTGTAGACTTAGGAAGTTCCTCTTCTGCAGAATATCAGACAATGTGCTGTATTTAGATAATACAGAGAAGGGATAGGTTTACAAGACCAGCATCAGTTTAGGCCACATCACAGTGTTCTGAGTGGAGGGTGGAGGAGAGACGGAGGTTCTGAGAGAATGCATGATGAGAAATGCATTCACAGAAAGCTCAGTGAATGAATAGCCTTCTCTAGAGACTGATTCAGAATAAAATAAGCTATATTTAGCCTAATTATGCAAAGTTACTTTACTGAGGTTGAATTGTTTAAGTTGCACAGGTAGAAAAGATCCTTGGACTTTCTCGGTTTCTTGTCAGAGGAAAAGCAACATAAGGAATGACAAGCTGAGTGGAATTCTGAGTCAAGCCTGAGTAATGAAACAGCTAAAGAACAGGGCATTCTCAAAGAATGTCTCCTTATTTTTATGATACAATGTATATTGAGCAGAAATTTTCTTAATTCAGTAAGACCTCTTGACAAGCTCATATGTGTTAGTATTTCTATTGGCATGCTTTATAAAGTCACATTTTTATTCATAGGTGAATAGTTTCTATTATTAGAATATCTAATTTATAATAAAATGATGGTTGGCAACACTCACTGAGCACCTACTATGTCTTCAATGCATTGTACCTTTTGGTTTTTTTAACTTTTAAATTTTTATTTATTTACTGAGACAAAGTCTTGCTCTGTCTCCCGGGCTGCAGTGCAATGGCGTGATCTCGGCTCACTGTAACCTCTGCCTCCCAGGTTCAAGCAATTCTCCTGCCTCGGCCTCCCAAGTAGCTGGGACTACAGGCACCCACAACCACGCTTGGCTAATTTTTTTGCATTTTTAGTAGAGATGGGGTTTCACCATGTTGGTCAGGCTGGTCTTGAACTCCTGACCCCAGATGATCTGCCCACCTTGGCTCATGCTGCAATTACAGGCATGAGCCACCACACCCAGCCCGTATATTTTGTTCTTAAGAACCCTAACAGGAGGTGTTACTATCCTCAGTGTTGCTATAAAGAAACTGAAGATCACAGAGGTACAGGAAAGTAATAGCCTGTGAATGACAAACATAGGTGTTGAACCTGGACCTGACAAGCACCACAGGCAACATACAATGTACTTGTAATTCCATCTCTAGAGTTTGGCAGTAGAAGCTTGATATAGTCACTAGGAAAATATTTTGTTTGATTAACTGAGAACAGATTAATAAACTTCAGAGGTTAATTCTGTTAGACCTAGGAGGAATCTTTGAGACCAAATCCAAAATCCTCATTTCCCAGAAGGGAAAACAGATCTAGAGAGGGAAGCATGGCTTGGCCCAGGCAACAAAGTAAGTCCATGACAAAGCTGGTATTAAAATTAAAGTCACCTAACCCTTGTTCCAGTTGTTCCTGGGGTCCCTTGGGCAGACCGCGTGACGGACTAGTCGGTCAGACAATACGCATGGGGCATCTTCCCTGGCCCTCCCTTTCCATCCCTGGGTTCTGCTCTGTCTTCTCTATTGCCCACAAATCACCCAGGAGAAGCCTCACCACAGCTGCTCCACCCATTAGCAGACCAATGCCTAGGCCAGAGTCGTCAATGTTTCCAGGCCTCTGGCCCCACGGCTCTGCTGGCTTCCATGCAGCATCAATGAGAAGCACCTCCTCCCCAGCTCAGTGTCACCCTTGGTCACCTGGGCCCCAGTGGTTATGCTTGTGCCAAGAATCTCACAAAATATTTTTTAAACAGGTCTGCCAGCTTCCACACCCAGCCCCCGCCCACAGCCCCCACTAATTATAGCCAGTCAATGGAAAAATATGAGAAATGAGCCATGCCATCTTCTCCCTCTTTTTTTGTCCTAATTTTTCCTAGACTCTGACCCCACCCGAACACCATTTCTCTTCCTTCAGGTACAAAACAAAATCTCCTGTGCATGTGACTTGGCACAAACACAGGTAAATATCTGCTGTGCATGTATGTTCATGATTGTGCTTGCATAAATGTAGCAGGGATATTATGAGCAGTCAAACATTCTGCTATGCTTGGAATCAATTGCTGGCCTTTTAAAGTGTCAGTCACAGGTTATGGCTGCATTCATAAATGTTCTAACCACTGGAATTTACCTCTCTGAGCTCGAGAAATTCAAGGTAAATTGTAAAGTTTGAAACAGAATCAGTCAAACCAAATTACAGTGAGTGGCAGGACACCTGAGAGCACCTGCTTCTGTTGCTCAAGTGTAAGATGTCACAGATCTTAACTGGGACTTGGCATCAGTTGCAAGGGACTCCATTAACAGGCATGTATACAGATAAAGCCCAGAAGACTGCCTGTAGCCTTCAGGAGTTAGGAGGGAGGAATTACCGACTGTTGTCTTGCTTCAGATAAGATGCATAACCCTTCTTTTAAGTTTTTGACTTCCTAGATAAGGAATAGTAAAGAAAAACAGTCAAGAACACCTACATAGAGCTGAGCAGCATGCTCCACACTTTCATCTATCCCTCTCGGTTAATTTTCCCAGGACCCATGTAAAGCCCAGAGAGGAAAATTGAACGATCCGTTTAAAATCATGCAGCCAAGGGATGGCAAAGCCAGGCAAGGACCCAGATCTCCTCATTTCAAACAGCTGCCTTACCTCCAGGTCATCTTTACACATGGAAGACACACACACACACCCTTTATGTTTTCACCTTGCATGTCCTTCTCTTATTACTAGCCACTGATATTTTAAACCACAGCAAGATATACCTCAAATATACTTTGTTCCTCCTCAGACAACAAGTCCGAAGTCCACTATGCTGAAACCAGGTAGATGGCTTATTATCAAATAATCTCCAACTTTTTCTAAGTAAGTTTAACCTCGTCTAGAATCTCTTTTGATGACAAAACAGAGCTGAGCTAAATCTGGAGGAATCCCAGGCAAATTCCAACCTCCAAAGACAATTAAATAATACTGCAAAAAAAAAAAAGGTTTTATCAATAACCAAAGGAACCCAAAAAATAGGGAACATCATAGATATATGACAACATGCTATAAATTGGGACACATAGTTTTAACAAGGAAAGAAATCATAGAAGAGGAGATACAGTAGGTGTATGTATACGTATTTGGGTTATTTATTTATTTATTTATTTATTTATTTATTTATTTATTTGAGACAGGATATCTTTCTTTCACCAGGCTGGAGTGCAGTGGCACGACCTCGGCTCACTGCAACCTCCATCTCCCAGGTTCCAACAATTCTTTCTCAGGCTCCTAAATAGCTAAGACTATGGGCATGCACTGCCACACCCAGCTAATTTTTGTAATTTTAGTAGAGATGGGGTTTGACCATGTTGGCCAGGATAATCTTGATCTCCTGACCTCATAATCCACCAGCCTTGACCTCCCAAAGGGGTGGGATTACAGGTGTGAGCCACCGTGCCCAGCTGGTTTATTTTTTTAATAGAAAAAAGTACATCATTACATTTTAAGGGACATTAAGAATAGAGAGGTAATCTTTGTTACTTAATGATGCAAAGTGAATCTTGTAAGATGTTTTCTTGGTCTGTATTTTTATTAACTTTTCTGTGTGATTTAATACTTGTAACCATACTTTTATTCTTCTATTCTTTCATTCAAGCATAAATTTTAGATTGTTAATCTAACATACCTTGCCAATTGAACCATATTTTCTTTACCTGCATGACATTGACTCCTCATCTTGCCTTGGCTTGCCTTTTCACTGTCTATCTTGAAACTCTACCCATCTTTTCTGCCTCTTTGACTGCTCCTTGGTTCCTTTCACTGGTGCCTCTTTCTCCTTCTGCCTCTTGCCTCTTGTAAGACATTACCCAGGTTTAGTCCTCAGCTCTCTCAACAATCCCTCTCCTGATGCATTTCTTTCCTCATTCATTCTCATGACTTGCTGATGACCTTCAAAACTGCATCACCACATCTATCTTTTCAAACGAGCTTCAGTGGTATGTCTTCATTTTCCTTGATTTGTCCATCCATATGTTGCTCTCATCTTCAGTCATCAACCCATTTCAATCACAGCTATTCTTCTAATTTTCCAGACTGAAAATAAATGGAATCATTTTTAACCAATTCTTTATCTTCATCTTATATAATGTAAAATTTTGCTAAACATTTAAATCGTTTTATTTATCTCTATACCTGCTTCCAATACCTCGACGAGACTGTGGCTTGTCGCTTATCTCAGTAGCTTCCTTTGTGGCTTTCCCGCCTCTGGTCTCTTCTCACTCAAATCTACCCTGCATGCACCTGCCAAAAATTCTTCCTTCAACATCATTATCACGCCTCTCCTCCACTAGCATACCAGATCATGATCTAACCCAGTTTGCCTAGTTAATCCCAGTGCTATTCAACATGTACTTCCTAATCAACCTAGAATGGCCTCCCACACTACATCAGTATAACTCATACCTCTTTCTTTTTGCTCTTTTAGGTCCCATTTTCCCAAATGCCTCATTTTTGCCCCTACGAGTTTCAAAATTCAACTTATCCTTCAAGACTTAGCCATATTCCTCTTTCTTTAGAAACCTATGCTGGTCAACTACCAGTTTTCCCTCAGATCCATCCTCTCCCTTCCCTTTTCCTCTCTGTATCACTATTAGGGAATGAGGCTCCCTTGCCCTCTAGATTTTAGGTAGGTTTGGCTCCAGGAGAGCATAAACAAAGATTCAGGAAGAGAAAGACAAGCCAGTAAATGTAGCCCTTTATTATGTATGTGACTGGAATTGTGCGATAAAGTTCTCACTTATTCATACACGATGTGCGTGCAACCACATCAGGTGTTAGAATTCGGCAGGAGGGCACAAAAAAGGATCAGGTACAAAGCATTCATTATCTTGATAAAAAGGCATCCACACACAAGTGAAGCATTAACATAGGTAGTAATGCCAGATGAATCCACAAAATACGCTTACTGTTTCATTTTCAAACCTTTTGGCCTCATAGATGAGATCTTAAATATGTGCTTAGAGGACTGAGTTTATGTCCAGAAAGCCAATAAAGATTGAATGGTTTAGTTTTCACTGTAGTAATTGTATGTATGTTGTACTACTGGGATATATGGGGAGTGTAGCATGTCAATCAAAGCCAAGAGAAACAAAAATGTTTTCAAGACCAGGAATCCTCTTTAAGTAATTATGAGTGTGCATGTTTGTGTGTGAATGTTTAAAATACTTCTCATTTTAATTATTAGTAGTATATGTTGTTATTGCATGAACAATGAGATAATACCACAAAAATGAAAAAGTAAAATCATCAGGTTGGAGTGCAGTGGAAAATTTTTTTAAAAAGTGAAATCATTTATTCAGCATTTATTGTGAAACTATGCTGGGTGCTGGTTAAAATTT
Organism: Callithrix jacchus; assembly: GCF_049354715.1. Taxonomy (NCBI): domain Eukaryota; kingdom Metazoa; phylum Chordata; class Mammalia; order Primates; family Cebidae; genus Callithrix; species Callithrix jacchus. The sequence goes on along the minus strand of NC_133516.1, from coordinate 18,035,479 downwards.
GTATATATAAGTCATGGTCTCCATCCTTGAAGGGCTTCCAATTTAGTGGGTGACCCAATCAAGTAAGCAAGTAATAACAGTGAAGCTTAATGATGGAACATAGTTTAAATATTTGTCCCTTCTAAGTTTCATGTTGAAATTTGTTCCCCAATGTTGGAGGTGGGGCCTGGTGGGAGGTGTTGGGGTCATTCTTTATGGCAAGTATGTCAGCAAGCCATTCATGAGGGATGAATGGCTTGCTGACATACTTGCCATAAAGAATGACTTCTCACTGCATTGGTTCCAACGAGATCTAGCTATTAAAAAGAGCCTGGCACCTTCCTCCTCTCTTTCCCTTGCTTCCTTCCTTGCCATGTGACATTGCTGCTCCCTTTCCTTTTTTGTAATAATTGGAAACTTCCTGAGGCCCTCACCAGAAGCAGATGCCAGCACTATGCTTCTTATACCATCTACAGAAACATGAGCCAAATAAACCTCTTTTCTTTATAAATTATCCAGCCTAAGGTATTCCCTCAATAGCAGTGTAAACAGACTAAGACATGATGATAATTATGGTTACTTAGCCACACCAAACACCACACTATTGCTTTACTTAAGTCATAACACAAAACCTTTTAGATAGACATTATTATTACATTATTATTGTACAAAGCTAAATAAAGACATACTCAAAAACATTAAAAACTTGTTTAAGGTAGCACAGTTAGTGTGTGGTGGAGCCAAGGTGTTTGAACCTAAGTCTGCCTGATTTCAGAACCATGGGTTCCTAACTACATAATAAAGTATAATATATCTATTATCAAAAGATCATTTTTCTTCATAACCCTGAATTCATAACAACAGAAAAGAGCTTGTAGTACTTAATAAGACAAAGGAGTTTAGACTGCAATCTTAGGCAAAATATTTCAATGGCAATTCCAGGTCTGCTTTCCTTCACTCATTCAGTAGGATATGTATAAGAAATGCAGAACGCATCTTCAGAACACTTTAACTACAGAATCACATTTTTAATAAAAGAGTTTTTGGCCAGCCACAGTGGCTCATGCCTGTAATCCCACCATTTTGGGATGCCAAGGTGGGTGAATCACCTGAGGTCAGGGGTTCAAGACCACCCTGGCCAACATGGTGAAACCCCGTCTCTACTAAAAAGACAAAAGTTAGCCAGGCATGGTGGCATGCGCCTGTAGTCACAGCTACTCAGGAGGCTGAGGCAGGAGAATTGCTTGAACCCAAGAGGCAGAGGTTGCAGTGAGCCAAGATAGCACCATTATACTCCAGCTTGGATGACAAGAACAAAACTCCATCTCAAAAAAGAAAAAAATAAAGGAAAGAAAAGGTTTTTCAGGAGAAATATTAATGAGACCAAGAGAGCTCTTCAAAGCACAATAATTGGTAAATGGCTACATTACCATCTTCATTTAGAAGAAGCATAGGCTATATACTTCAGGTAAACTATATTAAATTTAAGCCACCATACATTGGGTTCTGTACAAATGCAAAGCTAACTGTGCAATTTCTCAATTCTCCAATTAAAAGAAAATATCTGGTAAGAAAGGAACTTATGGCATTTCAAAGCAGATTGATAAAAGTCTAACCTATACTGAGTGCTTAAAAAGTGTGAAGTGTGAATATCTCCTGTCAGTCAGTTACAATCTATGACTGGGTTAAGAGGCTGGAATATATCAATTTATCTGTAGTCACTTTTTAGTTGAGGGATAATTAACATACAGTAAAATGCACAAATTGTTAAGTGTTGACTTCAATGAGTTTTGACAATTTTGTACACCTGTGTAATCATTCCCCCAACATAATATTGAATATCTTTATCACCTCAGAAAGTTCCTTGTGTCTTTTCCCAGTCAATCTTTTCTAAAAATGTAACAAATTTCTGATTTCTATCTCCATAGTTAGTTTTGCCTATTCTTGGATTTGAATGAACAGGACCAGAAAGTGTGTATTTTGTTGAATCTGGCTTCATTCAGTTAATCTGATGTTTTTGAGATCCATGTTGTTATATGTAAAAGTAGTTCATTATTTTTTATGGCTAATATTCCATTGAATTAATAATATACCATAAACATTGTGGTTTAAGTCTTCTGTGGACTTATAGTTTCATATGTCTTGAGTAAATTCTTAGAAGTAGAACAACCATGGAGTACAACTTAGATGAATTTTATACAAACTGCAGACTGCAGAACACTTTGCCACAGTTGCACACCATTTTGCACTCAGAACAGCAATGTCTGAAAGTTCCAGTTGCTCCATATCATCACTGGTATTTAATATTGTCAGTCTTGTTGATTTTAGCCATTTATAATTTACCTTATTGTGGTTTTGTTCTCAGTAAGCACTTTCTCATGTGCTTATTGACTATTCATATACATATATATATATATATATATATATATATATATTCCTTTGTGAAGTGTTTGCCCACTTTTATGCATATAATGCTATAACTTCTTTTTAAATCTGACTCAATAAATGAAAATATTTAGCTATTCATTTGAGAGTTTGGGTATTCATCTGTCATTTCCAGTATAAACAGTGATACATTTGCCTAGGTGGCCCATTAGTATCTTCCTGGAAATTACTGGGCATGTTTTTTTAGTTACATTATCTTATGATTCCCAGTAATGATCTATGAATTTAAAAAGGGGGAAGGAGAGACCATTAAGCCCAGGGCTTAACAACAATGTTCCATATGGAACCATTAAACTACTCACTAACCATCTGCTCATGGCGATGAGCCCATTCTGTTTTTATGCAGAGTATTTTTTGTAAAAAATCTCAGTGACAGATAATACACATATTTTTAAAATACGATGTTCAATCAGCAACATACAGCTTGCTAAGAATGGGGAATATGAAAGGTGCACTCACAGATCATTAGAACTGCAAGGGAACTTAAAGCTCATCTAAGGCAAACCACTTAATGCTTTAGAAGATAAAACTCAGGGCCAGAGACAACTCATTTCCAAGCCAGGAACAGAACTCTGGTAATTTTACTTATGGCCCAGTGTTCCTTTCCCTGTACCATTATGCATTTGAGAGAAAAAGGGCTCTTTTTCACAGTCTAAATTAGAAAAGAAAGTTCCAACCTATTAGAGGTTTGGACAAAAAAAAATGCTTAATGGACAAACAAAAACCACCAGGAAGGCTGCTTGAAGCTACTAAAAAATTATGAAATCTGAGGCCAAGAATACCTCGCTATGAGTCCCAGCCCTTCCACACATTAAATATGTGGCTTGAGACAAGTTGTTTCTTCTTAGTATGTTAATATGCTCACCTGAAAATTGGGGTTGAAGAAAATCAACCCCATAAATATAAATTGCTGTTATATTCAAAAACAGAAAAAAAGAGCATACATTGGGAAGGGGAGTTGAAACAAGGAACCTGTGTGCCTTCAGAGAGAGAAACCAGAAGTGGCAGGCACAGAATAATTGAAGAAGTGTTTCATGCAAGACAGGCAAACATAACTAGGCTCACTGCTTGAAGATAGGGATTTACTATGTATGGGATTCCCCCGTGCATTAAAGGGAGCAGAAAGTTAAAAGGTTTCAATTTTATCCCTGTAGATATGGTTTATAGGAAACTGTGGAATAAGGAAGTAGGACTATAAAAATACAGCCTGGTGTGGAACTGACCAAGGCAACTCACTTTCTCTAAAATCACCATAAAGCTAAAGCCCCAGAATGGCATTGCAAAATCAGACTCAGAACTGGGGATGGGGAGAGACAGTGTCAAGTACCTACAAAAATGCAAAATATTGACCCAGGAGAAAAAAGACAAAAATTATTTGGCTGACTGAAAATAGGCTCATCTACCCAAATTCTAAAACTCATAAAGAACTCTAAAGTGAAGAAAGACAACCAATGAGGTAAAAAATCAGAGCATGAATTTGCTCCCTGTAAAACTGATATTAAGAGGTAGGCTGACACTTTAAAATAAGAATGTTATGGGACTCAAGGTGAGAAATGAAGAAATAACAAAATATATTCAAATATATTTTTAAAAGCATAATTAATGCAAGAATAGATGGATACAACAATAAGATCAATAACTAAACATAGTTGATCAATAAAAGAACATATCTAAAGACAGAACAGCACAAGGATAAAGAAATAAAAACATGAATGATTAAGAACCATAGAGAATAAACTAAGATGCTCTGACCAACATCTAATACGAGTTCCAGGAAAAGTTTCCAAACTTAAAAAACAAAATAACTCATCAGAATTAAAAACACTCCAAGTGCCAACATGAATTCATAAAGAAAACTCTACACCAAATCTGTACAACAACCCATCTTAACAAATCTGAAAAACTTCAAGGACAAAGAGAAAGGACAAATTCTACAAATAACAACAGCTATTTGATGGCAGACTTCTTACCAGCACCAATAGTTTCCAAAAACTAATACAGAAGTTCACAGCGTGAATCGATAGTTTAATTAAACTATCATTCAAAAGTGAGGGTAAGGACACATGAGATATGGAGTAATTTCCAAAATATGTTGATAACTATAAAAAGTAAAATGTAAGAGAGACTATTGGTAGCACACATGCTACTATTTGAGTATAAATAGAAGCACACATATTACTTCTATGTGTATTTTGCATGAGAAGAAAAAAAATACGTTATTTTTCCTAAAAGAAATATTGAAAGGATAAACCAAAAAATAATGAAATTGCTCAACTACTGGGGTGTGTAAAGAATAAGGGAGGATGTGACATTTTTATGAGCACATTGCTTTGTAATGTTTTGATGTATAGAATTATAGTAATGATCTACATATTCAAAACAAAATTAAATCAACAAGCATGAGAAAGGAAACACCAAAACCAATTATAAACAGAAAAAAAAATGATGAACAAAAGAGTGTTTCAAATAAATTTAACCACACTAAGTGGAAAAAAAAGATAACTATTCAAATAACTTAGTTTTCTGCTTTATATACCTTTCATCCAAAGGGATGAAAAAAAGGAATTACAAAAATCTTGTATGCTTCTTAGTTGATTTGTGTTTATAATGTCATAAGAATAATATTACTGAAAGAACTTTGTGTGTGTGTCAACAAGACCAAACAAAAGAGCAAATATACAGATATCCTTGGAAGCCAGAGTTCTTGGAAGAAATACACGTACAGAATGGGAGAAGGCAAGGAAAAAGCCTGTAAGGCCCAGATGCATTCAAAGAAACAAAATAAACTCGTGATTCCATATAGGTATCTATTTCCTAGGTCTGCCTATGAAAGATCTCAAAACAGTGCACTTCTATAGAAATGAATACATCTAGACCTCAGTTTCTAAATCCCATTCCCACTAAACAAACCAGTACTCCTTGTGGAAACAGCTAATTCAGTAACCGGGCAGGAAAAGTACAAGATCAGATCATCATCTTGTGGTGCTAAAGAGCAAGAAAGTGTCTTAAAAATTGGGAAGCATATAACGATACATAGAAGCATGTTTGAAGGGGCTTCTACTTCAATATCTGGGATAATTTCAGTATGAAAATTAATGAGACCTGATGTGGATCATAAACAGTTGAAAATAATAAAAACCTGTGAGTCTCTACCAATAAAAATTACATAGATAAATAAATGATGGATGGATGGATGGATGGATGGATGGGTGGGTGGATGGGTGGATGGATGGATGGATGGATGCATGGATAGATGGATGGATTGATATAGAAAGATAGATAAGAAACAACCAATGGATCTTGGGTAGAGGATGGTAGTTTTATAAAAAATACTTGAAAATCTAAAAGCATAGCACTACAAATTACTTACAAATAGAAAAAAGTGGAGAAACTGAACACTTGCAACCAAGTGATCCAAATTAACATTACCAATGAAGGGCACATGGACATCTTGTGCCTCTGTATGTGATGCCCCATGAAAGATAATATATCACCTGTGGAGTACACTAACCATACTGGAAGAATGTACATTTTATCATGAGAAAGCATGAACAAAATCCACATTGAGGAACAATATTCAAAATAGCTGACCTTTATTTTTCAAAATTATTAATAATATAAAAAACAAAGAACAGCTGGATATGGTTCCTAATTAAAAGAAAGTAAAGAAACATGACACCTAAATGCAAGTCATGACCCCAGATTGTATTGTTAAACTGGGGCAGGAGATAACAGTTATAAAGAATACTATAGAAAAACTGACAGTTCTGGAATATGATCTGTAGATGAAATATTATATGAATGCTAAATTTCTTCAAGACTTTGATGAAAGAAGGAAAATCCTTAAGTGATGGGCCCATTTATTATGCCTCCTCCTCCATACATTTTAGAATCAAGTTCAGTGAGAATATAAAATGTTCCTTTTTTCCCTCTTTCATCACTGTCCAGTCTGCCTTATAAAGCCCCACTATGGCCAACATTTCACATTCCCTGATCACTACTTCTCAAGTAACTGAGGCTTAGCTTTATTGTCCACGCATATACCAAGAAGGAGAGAGATGATATCACACTGTCAGTCTACAGTCTTCGCGAACCCAGCTCTGCAGAGACTACTTGAAAGATATCTAGGCACGGATTTTATTTGTGGGAACCAAAGCTGCATTGAAGTGAACACACATCTAATTAGCAGATTTTGAACCTTAGAAACCTTCATTATATTATAATCTTACGTCATCTTTGAAGCTCAAACCAAAATGTAACTCTGCTCATTAATTGTTTGCAATAACTGCATCATCCCTTCCTTTGAATACTCTTAGGGTAATGATATGCCCAAAGGTGTCAGGCAGAAAATGACTCATAATAGTAGTTTCTCTGGAGCTATTACTCTGTATGCACACCCATATGCCACTGTGAATGACTTTTCCAGTACTTGTGTGTTTGCCTCTTCCAGTTGCATGTGTGAGTGTGTGTGTGTGTGTAGAGATGCATACTGATGCTTATAGGTATATGTTCATGCCTCTGTGCAAGTGTGTGGACACCTCTGTGCATGAATGAATACCTCTGCATTGCTATGCTACTCTGTGTGTGTGTGTGTGTGTTTGTAAAACTCATACACTGCTAAGTATAAAATGGATGAACAATGTATTTATAAGGATCTCTTTAATTGTGACATTAAACCAAACTAAAAGTTGTTTAAGCGAAAAGGAAATGTATTGACTTATTTAACAGAAATATCTAGGGTTAGCTTTAGATTCACACATGGAAAAGGGAAAATTGGAACCACACATAGTGGTGACTGGTCCCCCACATATATCGGTCCTGCTAAGCAGGAGTAACAGGATTCCCTTCCCTGGTGCCCTGGGTCTGCTTTGGGCATCTGGGCTGGGGATCTTAATTGAGCTCTTTCGAAGGCATTTCTCTTTTTTTTTAATTTTAATTATTATTATTATTTTTGGCTTTTAGTCTCTTTGCTTCCAGGCAATTCCTGGGGCAAAAAAGCAAAGCCAGAAATTTTGTCAAGACATGATATTTAAACCCAGAAACCAATCTGAGAATTACTGTTTTCAATCAACAGGCCTTTCTTCATCCCCTTATCCCTCAGCTTTGTGGCCTCTGTCTTGGACAGCCAAAGCCAGCTTAAACAATAGCCACCCAGAGATTCACACAGCTTGCAATCCCTAACTCAGTCTCCGGCCATGTTTAGGTAACTGTCTTTGCTCCTACTAATTTTAGATTGCTTGAAATATTTTTTTCAATAATATAACACCCTGGAATACTTAGAGGCTCAGCTATCCTAGATTTCAAGCTGTAACCACAAAGAATTTTCTTAATAAAACTGTCTTATTATTCTCTTTCTCTCTCTTTTATACTATATGTTATTTTGATTTAAATTTTTATTGAAATCAATTAGATTCAAAGGCAATTTGAGAAATAAGACAAAATATCCTTAAGAAACTTTACACGGTTCCTCCAATGGTAACGTGTTGTAAAACTATAGTATAGCACAATCAGGATATCGACTTTGATACAAACTAGCAATGTAATCAAATATCCCAAGAGAAGGGTACTTATTTTTATGTGCGTTCATGTGTGCGTATTTAGTTCCATTCAATTTTACTACATGTATAGGTTCATATACCCATCATCACAGACAAGGTACTGAACAGTTTCATCATCCAAGGATTTCTTGTGTTGACCTTTTGTAATGATACTCATTCTCTTCTGCCTATACCTCTTTCATCACTACTCCCTGGCAACCACTTATTTCTCCATTTCTAACATTTTGTCATTCATAAGTGTTATACAAATTAAATCATGCAGTACATAACTTGAAATTATTTCTATCAATTGAATTCACTCGAAATTCTTCCAAGTTGTGTGTATTTCTTATTATTTTTCCTTTTTTTATTGTGGAGTAGTATTCCATGGTATGTATGTATGTTCTTCCATTTGTTTAACTACTTACCTATTGAACCACATCTAGGCTATTTCTAGATTGGGGCCATTACAAAGAAAGCTGCTATGAACATGTGAATAGGTTTTGTGGGAATGCAAGTTTTTGTTTGTCTACACTAAATGCCCAAGACTGAAATTTCAGAGTCACATGGTATTTGCAAGATTTTTTTTAAAAACACTTTTGTTTTAGATCATTATACCTTTAAATGCAACTGTAAAAAATATTATCAATAAATACCATGTATCCTTCATCCAGTTTCCCCCAAGAGTAAGATCTTAAACTATCTATAGTGCAATATCAAAACCAGGATTGACACTGGTATGGTCAAGATACAGAACAGTTCCATCACCAAAACAATCTCTCATGTTTCCCTTTTTGCTCTAATCACTGTCCTCTGGTCCACTACTACTTTTAGCCCTGGTAACCATTAATCTGTTCTCTATGTCTGTAAGTATGTATTTTCAAGAAAGTTATTTCAACGGAATTATAAAATATAACTTCTGGGATTGGCTTTTTTCTTTCAGTCATCATAATTCTCTCGAGATTTATCCAGGCTGTTGTACCCATGGAAAGTTAGAGACTTTTTCATTAAGGAGCAGTAATTCATGATATAGATGTAACAATTTATTTAGCCATTCACCCACTGAGTGACATCTGAATTGGTTACAGTGTTTGCCATTATGAATAAAGTATATATAAATATTTATGTACAGGTTTTTGTGAAAAATATAGGTCTTCATTTCTCTGAGTAAATGCCCATCTGGTAACCATCATTCTACTCTATCTTCATTAGTCCAATTGTTTTAATGTTTAGCTTTCACAAATGAGTGGAAACTGCAAAGTTTGTCTTTCTGTGCTTTACTTATTTCACTTAACATAATGTTCTCCAGTTCTATCCATGTTGTTGCAAATGATAAAACCTTGTGGGATTTTTTTTTTTTTTTTTTTTTTTTTTTTTTTGAGACGGAGTTTCGCTCTTGTTACCCAGGCTGGAGTGCAATGGCGCAATCTCGGCTCACCGCAACCTCCGCCCCCTGGGTTCAGGCAATTCTCCTGCCTCAGCCTCCTGAGTAGCTGGGATTACAGGCATGCGCCACCATGCCCAGCTAATTTTTAGTAGAGACGGGGTTTCACCATGTTGACCAGGATGGTCTCGATCTCTTGACCTCGTGATCCACCCGCCTCGGCCTCCCAAAGTGCTGGGATTACAGGCGTGAGCCACCGCGCCCGGCCCTTTGTGTGTTTTTTTAAGGACTGAATAGTACTCTGTTGTGTATATGTACCATCTTTTTTATCCATTTATCTGTTGATAGACACTCAGGTTTATTCCAAATTCTGGTTATTGCAAATAGTGCATGTTGTAATTTTATATCTTACATAGTTGATGAATTCATTTATTAGTTATAGGATTGTTTTTCTTTAGATTCTTTGGTATTTTTTATTCAGATAATCATGTTATCTATATAAAATTCTAGTTTTATTCCTTCCTTTCCAATCTGTGTGCCTTATTTTTCCCTTGGCTTATTGCACTGGCTACAGTGCCAGTACTCTATTGAATAAGAGTAGTATGAGAGACATTCTTGCCTTGTTCTCAGTGTTGGGAGGAAAGCGTTTAATCTTGGACCACTAAGTATGATATTAGCTATAGTTATTTTGTAGATGCTTATAGCAAGTCATAGTAATTTCTATTTATAACTTGCTAAATGTTTTCATCATGATACATGTTTGAAATTGTTAGTTTTCTGTGTCAATTGATATCATCGTTGCATTTTTCTTAGCTTTTTGACATGGTATATTACATTGATTAATTTTAGAATGTTAAATCACCTTTCTATACCTGAAACAAATATGTTGCTCATGATTTATAATTTTTTAAATATTGTTAGATAGGGATTGTTAATAGTTTGTTTAAAATGTTTATGTCTAAAATCATGAGAGATACAAGTCTGTGGCTTCCTTTCTTTGTACTGTCTGTTTAGTGTTGGTATCAGAGTACTACTGGTCTCATTAAATAAGGGAAGAAGTTTTTCCTCTCTACTCTCTGGATGAGATTGTTTAAAATTCATGTTAATGCTTCTTTAACTGTTTGGTATTATTCTTTAATAAAATCATTTTGGTCTCAAAATGTTTTTCTTTTACTTTTTTTTTTTAAAGAGACAATCTAACTCTGTTACCCAGAATCAAGTGTAGTGGCATAATTATAGCTTACTGCAGCCTTGAGTTCCTGGTCTTCAGTGAGCCTCCTGTCTCAGCCCCCTGAGTAGCTGGAGCTACACCTGTGCACAGCCACACACAGCTAATTTTTAAACTTTTTACAGAGTGGAGTCTTACCTTGTTGCCCAAGCTGATCATAAACTCCTAGTCTCAAGTAATTCTCCCACTTCAGCCCCTCAAAGTACTGGGATTACAGGTGTGAGCCACAGTGCCCAACCTTGAGATTTCTTAATTATTAGTTTTTACATTATTAATCCAATTTTGTAATAATTTTAAGACAACTTAGATTACCTATTCCAACTTGTTTGAGTTTTTGTAGTATGTAAAATATTTTAGGAATTTTTGTATTTCTTTAGTTTGAATATACAGCATAAAGTTTTTCACAGTATTCTCTAATTAGCAATGTGTGGCTGCAGCACCTGTCACAGTATCTTCTATCCCTTCCTGATATTAGGGATGTCTTCTTATTTATTTATTTATTTACTGAGACGGAGTTTCGCTCTTGTTACCCAGGCTGGATGGAGTGCAATGGCACGATCTCGGCTCACCGCAACCTCTGCCTCCTGGGTTCAGGCAATTCTCCTGCCTCAGCTTCTTGAGTAGCTGGGATTACAGGCACGCGCCACCATGCCCAGCTAATTTTTTGTGTTTTTAGTAGAGACGGGGTTTCACCATGTTGACCAGGATGGTTTCGATCTCTTGACCTCGTGATCCACCCGCCTCGGCCTCCCAAAGTGCTGGGATTACAGACTTGAGCCACCGCACCTGGCCCGAGATTATTGATTTTATTGACTTTTTTAAGAATCAGCTTTTGCTTTCATTAACTTTGTCTATCATTACTCATTCTAAATTTTATTGATTTCTGCTGTAATCTTTATTATTTTTTCTTCTGTTTGCTTTGGATGTATTTTTCTTTTTTTTCTAATCAATTGGTATAGAAATTTAGATTATTGATTTGAATTTTTTTTCCTTCTATACAGAAAAGAGTTATCCCAGTCAGCCTGAGTTGCACCAAGTTTGTAATTTTCAAGAAAGGCCAGTTTTGTGGTGAGTCCTTAAACAGTTCTTGGGAGTTGAGATCTTGGAATGTTCTAATTGCTAGGAATGCTTTAAACACTTGGGACCTTGAACCATTTTGTGCCAGGCTTTCTAGATAGCTTGTACAATGAATGTGATTATTGAACAACTCATTTCCTTATCATAATATATCCTTATGTAATCAACTCACAATAAAAACTGTGAACTTATAGGCTTAGACAAATCTCTGTAATAGACAAAACTTTGATGCACTTTCACAATTTATTGTTGGAGGAATTAAGTGTATCCTATATATATTAAGTGTATCTTCTAGTGACTCCACTAGAAGAATGTTCTTAGAAACTTGTGCCTGATTTTCTCCAAACTTTACCCATACACCTTTTTCCTTCACTGATTTTCCTTGGGACCCTTCACCATAATAAACCACAATCATAAGTATAATAACTTCTAAGTCCAAAAAGTTCTTCTAATGAAATCACCAAAACAGCAGTGGTCTTGGGGACCTCCAAAACACTTTGTTTCTAAAGTAAGTTTTTACTGCTATTGTTTTCATTTAATTTGGTTTTGTATATTTATTAAATGTCCTTGGAAATTTCCTTTTCTTTTTTTTTTTTGAGACGGAGTTTCACTGCTGTTACTCAGGCTGGAGTGCAATGGCACAATCTCGGCTCACTGCAACCTCTGCCTCCTGGGTTCAGGCAATTCTCCTGTCTCAGCCTCCCGAGCAGCTGGGACTACAGGCATGCGCCACCATGCCCAGCTAATTTTTGTATTTTTAGTAGAGACAGGGTTTCATCTTGTTGACCAGGATGGTCCCGATCTCTTGACCTCCTGATCCACCCTCCTGGGCCTCCCAAAGTGCTGGGATTATAGGCGTGAGCCACCACGCCTGGCCGGCAATTTCCTTTTGACCAATAATGCATTTAGAAGTATGTTGCTTAATTCCCACATATTTTGAGAATTTCCTGTGGACTTTCCTTTATCAATTTCTAGTTTGATTCCATTGTAGTCAGAGAAAACACACTGTATGATTTCAGTTCTCATAAATTTGTTGAGGTCTATGTTATGGCCCAAAATATCGCTTATATAACAATGTTAAATGGACACTTGAAAAAAAAGTTTATTCTGCTATTGGCGGCAAAGTTTATCCTGCTATTGTGTGAAGGTTTTACGTATGTCATTTACATACTATTGGTGGATAATTGTGTGGTTCATATCTTTTAAGTATTTTCTGATTTACTGTCTAGGAGTTCTATCAGTTGCTAAAAGGAAATTTTAATTCAGAAATTTGAGTTATAACTGTAGATTCATCTATTTCTTCTTGCAATTCTATAAGTTTTTGTTTTATGTATTTTGAGGATCTGTTGTTTGGTGTGTACATTTAAAATTACTACATCTTCCTAGTGCGTTGATCATTTTGTTATTATGTAATATAAATTTTTCTCTAGTAATTTTCTTTGCTCTGAAGTTGACTTTATTAGATATTAATACACCACATCAGCATTTTTACCTAATGTTTGCATAGTAAATTTTTCTATTCTTTTATTTTCAATCCACCCATATCGTTGAGTTTAAAGTGAATTCCTTGTAATCAGTGTGTCACTGGGTCTTTGTATGTTCATTCAATCAATCTGTTTCTTTGATTGATGTATTCAGGTCATTTATATTTAAGATAATTTTGGATATGTTGGTACTGAAGCCTACTATTTTATTATTTGTTTTCCATTTCCTCTGTCCTTGTTACTCTGTTTTTCTATTCTTGCCTTCCTATGGGTTATATTAACATTTCTTATTATTCCATTTTGATTTATTTATAGTATTTTGGGGAGATTTCTTTGTACAGCCTTTGTAGTTCTTTGTGGGGTGGGGTTATTACAACATATATATGTGGCTTATCATATGGCTTACCACATTCTACTGGTATCAACATTTCAGATGTGAAAACCTCCCTTCAATTTAGGTTCATTTTCCTTCTCCACTTTTAAATATCATGATTTTTACTTCAATCATCAATTATGATTTATAAAACTCATGAAGGAACAAATATTATTTCTGCTTTTTTGTTCCTTCTTTCTTCCTAATAGTAAAAATTATATCGTTTTCTTTTTTTTAACTTTTATTTTAGGTTGAGGGATATATATTCAGGTTTGACAAATAGATAAACTCATGTCACCAGGATTTGTGGTACAGATTATTTCATCACCCAGGTAGTAAGCCTACTACCCAATAGTTATTTTCTTTGCTCCTCCTCATCCTCAGTCCTCTACCCTCAAGTAGTCCCCAGTATCTGTTGGTCCCTTCTTTGTGTTCACAATATCTCGTCATTTAGCTCCTATTTATAAGCGAGAACACATAGTATTTGGCTTTCTGTTCCTCTGTTGATTTGCTAAGGATAATAGTCTCCAGCTCCATCCATGTTCTCACAAAAGACATGATTTCGCTCTCATATATGGCTGCACAGTATAACATGGTATATAGGTACCACATTTTCTTTATCTAATCTATCATTGATGGGCATTTAATTTGATTGCATGTCTTTGCTATTGTGAACAGTGCTGCAATGAACATTATATGCATAGATTTTGCAACAAAATGATTTATATTTTGTAGGTGGATACCCGGTAATGGGATTACTGGGTCAAGTGGCAGTTCTGTTTCTAGTTCTTTGTGGAACTGCCACACTGCTTTCCATAATGATTTAACTAATATGCACTCCTACAACCAGTGTATAAGTGTTCCTGTTGCTCCACAACCTCACCAGCATCTGTTACTTTTTGATTTTTTATAAGTAGCCATTCTGACTAGTATGAGATGGCATTTCATTGTGCTTTTGATTTGTACTTCTCTAATGATCAGTGATATTGAGCTTTTTAAACATGTTTGTCAGCCACATATATGTCTTCTGTAGGTCTTCTCTTGAAAAGTGTCATCTGTTTGTGTATTTTGCCCACTTTTTAATGAGATTGTTTGTTTTTTTCCTTGTAAATTTGATTAAGTTTCTTACAGCTGCTGGATATTAGACCTTTGTCAGATGCAGTGTTTCAAATATTTTCTCCCATTCTGCACACTGTCTATTTACTCTGTTGATAGTTTCTTTTGCTGTTCAGAAGCTCTTTAGCTTACTTAGATCTTATTTGTTAATTTTTGGTTTTGTTGAAATTGCTTTTGGCATTTTTGTCATGAAATATTTTCTGTTCCTATGTCCAGAATGATTTTGCCTAGGTGGTCTGGGGGTGTTTTATAGTTTGGGGTTTTACATTTAAGTATTTAATCTATCCTGAGTTGATTTTTGTATATGATGTAAGGAAAGGATCCAGCTTTGGTTTTCTGCATATGGCTAGCCAGTTCTCCAAGCACCATTTATTAAATAGGGATTCTTTTCCTCATTGCTTGTTTTTTGTCAAAGATCAAATGGTGCTAAGTGTGTGGCCTTCTTTTGGGCTTTCTATTCTGTTCCATTGGTCTGTGTGCGCTTTTTTGTACCAGTGTAATGCTGTTTTGGTTACTACAGCCCTATAGTATAATTTGAAGTTGGGTAATATGATACTTTCAGCCTTGTTCTTTTTGCTTAGGATTGCTTTGGCTATTCAGGCTCTTTTTTTGTTCCATATGAATTTTAAAATAGTTGTTTCTAGTTCTGTGAAGAATGCCATGGGTTGTTTGAGAGGAGTAGTGTTGAATCTGTAAATTGCTTTGGGAAGTATGGCCATTTTCATGATACTGATTCTTCCTATCCATGAGCATGGGATATTTTTCCATCATTTGTGTCATCTCGAATTTCTTTAAGAAGAGTTTTGTAATTCTCATTGTAGATATATTTTACCTGCCTGGTTAGCTGTATTCCTAGATGTCTTATTCTTTTTGTGGCAATTGTGAATGAGATTGCCATCCTGATTTGGTTCTCAGATTGGCTGCAGTTGGTGTATAGGAATGTTAGTAAATTTTGTGTATTGATTTTATATCCTGAAGCCTTATTGAAATTCTTTATGAGCTTAAGGAGCTTTTGAACCAACACTGTGGTTCATAAAGCAAGTTCTTTAGCATCCAGAGTCATAAAGCAAGTTCTTGGACACTTACAAAAAGACTTAGAATTCCGCACAATAATGGTGGAAAACTTCAATACTCCACTGACAATATTAGACAGATCATCAAGGAAGAAAATTAACAAACCACAGAATCATGTCTTCCACAAACAGGGATAGTTTTACTTCTCTTCCACTTTGAATGCCCTTTGCTTTTCTCTCTTGCCTGATTGCTCTGGCTAAGACTTCCAATACTATGTTGAAAAGAACTGGTGAGAGAGGGCATCCTTGTGTTAGTTTTCAAAGAAAATGCTTCCAGCTTTTCCCCATTTAGTATGATGTTGGCTGTGGCTTTGTCATAGATGGCTCTTATTATTTTGAGGTATGTTCCTTCAATACTAGTTTATTGAGAGTTTTTAACACGAAGGAATACTGACTTTTATTGAAAGCCATTTATGCATCTATGGAGACAATAATGCAGTTTTTGTCTTTATTATGTGATGAATCACATTTATTGAGTTGTATATGTTGAACCAACCTTACATTCTGGGGATGAAGCCTACTTGATCATGTTGGGTTAGATTTTTGATGTGCTGCTGGATTCAGTTTGCAAGTATTTTGTTGAGGATTTTTGTATCATTGTTTCTCAAGAATTGGCCTGGAGTTTTCTTTTTGTGTTGTGTTTCTGCTGGGTTTTGATATCAGGATGATGCTAGTCTGATAGAGTGACTTGGAGAAGAGTCTCTCCTCCTCAAATTTTTGGAATAGTTTCAGGTGGAATTGTACGACTTCTTTGTACATCTGATAGAATTCAGCTATAGATCCATCTGGTCCTGGGCTTTTTTTTTTTTTTTTTTTTTTTTTGGTTGATAGGCTATTTATTATGGATTAAATTTGAGAGCTCATGATTGGTCAGTTCAGGGAATCAATTTCTTCCTGGTTCAGTCTTGCAAGGCTGTATGTGTTCAGAAATGTATTAATCTCTTCTAACTTTTCTCTATCCATAGAGGTATTCATTGTAGTTTCTGATGCTTATTTCTACTTCTGTGGAGTCAGTGGCAGTGTCCCATTTGTTTTTTCTCATTATGTTTACATGGATCTTTTCCCTTTTCTTCTTTATTAGTCTAGCTAATGGCCTATTTGTTAACATCTTATTAATTTCTTAACAAAACCAATTCCTAAATATCTTGATCTTTTGAGTGGTTTTTTAATGTCTGAATTTCTTTCAGTTCAACTCTGATTGTGGTTATTTCTTGTCTTCTGATAGCTTTGGGTTTGATTTGTTCTTGCTTCTCTAATTATTTCATTTGTGGTGTTAGTTTACTAAGTTGAGATCTTTCTAATATTTAATGTGAGCATTTAGTGGGATTTCCCTCTTAACATTGCCTTAGCTGTGTCCCAGAGAATATGGTATATTTTACATTTTTTCTCATTAGTTTCAAAAAACTTCTTGATTTCTGCTTTAATTTCATTATTTACACAAAAGTCATTCAGAAATGCATTGTTTAATGTCCATGTAGTTGCATGGTTTTGAGCAATTTTTTTCAGTCTTGACTTTTATTGTTATTATATTCTGATTCAAAAGTGTGTTTGGTATGATTTCAGTTCTTTTGAATTTGCTAAGGATTGTTTTATGTCCAATTATCTCGTTGATTTTAGAGTATGTACCATATGGCAGTGAGGAGAATGTATATTCTGTTGTTTGGGGATGGGGCTTGTTAATTTTCTGCCTTGATGATCTGTCTAATATTGTCAGTGGAGTATTGAAGTTTTCCACCATCATTATGCAGAATTCTAAGTCTTTTTCTAAGTGTCTAAGAACTTGCTTTATGAATCTGGATGCTAAAGAACTTGCTTTATGAATCTGGTCGGTGCATATATATTTAAAATTGTTAAGTATTCTTGCTGAATTGAAGCCTTTTATCTTTGCTGATTTAAAGTCTGGTCTGTCTGAAATTAGGATTGCAACCCTTGCTTTTCATGATTTCAATTTGCTTGGTATATTGTCCTTCATCCATTAATTTTAAGCCTCTGGGTGTTATTACATGTGAGCTGAGTCTCCTGAAGACTGCATACCATCGGATCTTGCTTTTTTATCTAGCTTCCCACTCTGTGCCTTCTAAGTGGAGCATTTAATCAGTTTATATTCAAGGTTAATATTGACATGTGTGGATTTGTTTCTGTCATTGTGGTCACTGATTACTATGCTGGCTTGTTTGTTTGGTTGCTTTATAGTGTCACTGGTATGTGAATTTGGGGGTGTTTTTGTATTAGCTGGTAGCAGCCTTTCCTTTCTATATTTAGTGCTCCTTTCATGATCTCTTGCAATGTGGGTCTCATGGTAATGAATTCCCTCAACATTTCCCTATCTGAAAAGGATCTTATTTCTTCTTCTCTTAGGAAGCTTAGTTTGGCTGTATATGAAATTTTTGGTTGAAGTTTTTTTTTCTTTAAGGATGTTGGATGGAGGCCTCCAATCTCTTCTGGCTTGTAGGATTTCAGCTGAGAGATCCACTGTTAGCCTGATGGGATTCCCTTTAAGTGACCTGGCCTTTCTCTCTAGTTGCCTTTAATATTCCGTCTTTTATTTTGACCTTGACAATCTGATGATTATTTGTCTTGAGGATGATTTTCTTGTGTAGAATCTCGCAGGGGTGTTCTGTATTTCCAGAATTTGACTGCTGGCCTATCTAGCAAGGTTGAGGAAGTTTTCATGGATGATATTCTGTAATATGTTTTCCAAGTTGTTTACTTTCTCCTCATCCCTTTCAGAGATGGCAATGATTCATACATTTGACCTCTTTACATAGTCCCTATTTCACAGAGGTTTTATTCATTTCTTTTCATTCTTTTTTATTCATTTTTGTCTGACTGTCTTATCTCACTCTTCAAGTTCTGACATTTTTTCCTCAGCTTGGGATATTATTCTGTCAATACATGTGATAGCATTGTGAAATTCTCATAGTGTGATTTTCAGCTTTGTCAGATCCAGTACATCCTTTCTATACCTGCTATTTCATTCCTTAGCTCTTGTATCATTTTATTTTGATTCTTAGTTTTCTTGAATTATATATTTACCATCTCCTGTTCTTATTCTGAATCGCATTTCTGTCATTTCAGCCAGCTCATCCTGGTTAAGAACCCTTGTTGGAGATCTCATGCAATCATTTGGAATTTTATCATTTTCTTTCTGTTTGAAGAATATTCTTTAGGCAATATTTAAGGGTAAGTCTGTGAACAACAAATTATTCTAGTATTTTTTTTCATCAGAGAATAACCTTATTTTCTATTTATTTCTGCAGGCTAATTTCACTAGATAAAATATGTAGTTCACAGTTATTTCTCTTAAAACTTAAAAAAGGCTATGCCTCCTCCTTTTGAGTTATATGGCTTCAGATGAGAGATCTATTGTCATTAAAATTAGTGTTCCCATAAAAGTAATATGTCATTTTTCTCTATCAACTTTCAAGATTCTTCATTTTTTAGTTTTCAGAAGTTTAGTTATAGTTTGTCTTGATGTGGATTTTGAGATAATTGTCCTGTTTGGGTTCACTCAGCTTTTTGAGTCTGGTAGGTTCATAATTTTTTGCAAAATTTAGGAAGTTTTCAGTGATTACTTCCTCAAATAATATTTCAACCTCATTCTCTTTTTCATTTCTTCTGGAACTCTGATGTTAGTAATATTTTCTCTCTTCTTGTTCTATAGATTTTGGAAGCTTTGCTCCTTTTTTTTTTTTTTTATTTTTCAGTGAGTCTACTGTTCTTTGTTGTTTACTGGGTGAATTCTATCAGTTTGTCCTCAAGTTCGCTGAGTGTTCTCTGTAACTTCTGTGCTATTATTGATGTCATTTAGTAAATTATTGATTTCTGATATTCTATTTTTCAATTCTATCATTTCCATTTTGGTCTTTTTTTGGTTTCTTATCACAACTCCTCGTCACAAGATTCTTCATGACCTGGTACTTCTCTAGCCTCATCTACAGATTCTGTGACTCTGATTTCAGATCCTAGCAATTTGAATTCCTTATATTTCCCAAAGATGCTGAGCCTGAAATACCCTGCTCACCCAGTCCTCTTCACCTACTAACTCCTCTAAATTTCTCTTCTTTCTGAAGCTGAAATCATCCTTTTCCTCAATGAAGTTGTGTTAAGCTACTAGCTACTCTGCATAAAATTTACAAAAATGTCCTAATTTGCCCTTATGTATTATTCTAAGACCACCACAACAATAAGAGCTAACATATAAGAATATCACCTTTGGTTCCAGACTATCAAGGGTTGAATCCCAGCAATATAACTACTATTTATGTGATGTTAGGAAAATTACTTAATGTCATCATGCCTCAATATTTTCATGTGTAAAACTGAAACAAAAATATTGGCTATCTCACAGGCTTTATCTAGTATTTAATTGAGTTAATATTTATGAAGTATGTAGAACTGTGCCTGGCACACAGAAAGTGCTTGGAAAACACTAGTTATTCTTTCTGTCTTACTTAGAAACTGGGGACTATTTAATGTAATACTCAAAACAATCCTATGAATTAAATATTATTATTTAAATTTTAGACATCAGGAAACTGAGGCTTGCAGAGGGTCAATAACTTGCCCAAGACCACAGAGCTAGCAAGCAATAGAGCCAGAAACATCTCTGCTCTGGGACACCCTACTGACTTTTGGAGCCTCAGCGCAAGTGTTAAGAGGGACAGAACTAGATATCCTTACAGAAAGAACCCGATCTAAATGAGAATTCCTCAGAGTTTGCTCTATCTTGTTTGCTGGTGTCTGTGCACATGGGACTTTTTCAGTGCTTCTAAGTGTGCCTTATAGTTAATATATTTTGAGGTCCGTTCCATCAATTCAGCCTGAGGAGCAAGAGCTTAAATCACTAAACTCTCCTTCAGCTCCAGGGATAAAGGCTGAGTGTGTATTCTAAATACAGCGGTTGTAAGTTAGCCACATATTGGGTAAATCACCTCCACAGACAACCTACTGCTTTCCTGAGGAAGCATCAACTTTAAAAAACCAGCATTCAGGATTATTTTTCTTAAAACTATTTCATGATGCATACCTCTTTGTTAGCAACCTTCTTTATGGAGACTATATTAATCCTAACAGCGCCTTGACTTTCTGAATCCACTGATCCAATGGCTTGTAGATACACAGTTATAAATATAAAGAGGTAGGTACACAGTTATAATGAATAATTGATTAGG
The DNA here is from genome assembly GCF_049354715.1 of Callithrix jacchus. Classification (NCBI taxonomy): domain Eukaryota; kingdom Metazoa; phylum Chordata; class Mammalia; order Primates; family Cebidae; genus Callithrix; species Callithrix jacchus. The sequence continues at coordinate 18,014,609 of NC_133516.1, read as the reverse complement.
TTGCATGTTCAGTGCCATATTATAGAAACCAGCTAACGTTTTTACTTTCTGCCGATTACTCAACAGTGTGTCAATTGAGGCCAAACTACAATGGTGGAGACTTTCTGTGTCCCAATGTTACACTCCTGAATGCAAAGGAAATAATCTATTGATAAACATGTCTGAGATGGATTTAAGGAGAGCAAAACTTTGGGTGATGAAAAGATCCCAGGATGCTAGGTTGACACTTCAGCTCTAACACACATACTTAATCTACTTGTCATCACTGGGACCTCACTGTTCCTAAGTGGGATGTGTGGTTGGGGATATAATTGATGATCTCCAAAGCCCCTTTCTTACTGACAGTCTGTGAGCACAAAACACTCTACAGGTAGTGGATCTCCCAGTCCAAATTGGCTTCAATTAACTCACTATGCAGAGGAAGATGGTGGAGGTCCAGAAAAAATCCTGACATACACATACTGTCATGTTAATATTCAACATAACATATACATAACATACAATATATATATACACAATATATGTACATACAATATATAATATATATACACACAGTATAATATGTATATACACACAATATGTCTCCTATTAGTGAGTCATTTTCTTTTGGTGTTTTATTGAATGTTTCTATTTCAACATGAAGTTTGTTCACATCTATTAACACTTTTCTCCTGGGATAGCAGTCAAAAACAGAAGAGTGTCTAAAGAATTTTTAGAAACTGATGGGGTTGTAGAAAAGAGGCCACAGAATGTGTAAAAAAGAAAGAAAGAAAAAAAGAAATCAGGGCTCTGTAAGAAGCAAATCCTTTTGCACGTGCCTTCATATTACTATCTCTGATGATTTTTCTTCCTTTTATTGCTTTGTGTCTAGACAAAATAAAATTGCAGAAGGTTTACAAAATAATTTTCAATCTAAAAGTCTTCTCTTTCAAGTTACAGCCCGGAGGGAGTATTTTCTATGCTGGTGATTTAGACCTGAAGAGATAGTGCACCAATGCAAACACAAACAAGCACCTCATGACTGAAGCATACATCATGTGCTGGCGACACACAGTGATAAGCCCAGGGCCGCAAATGCCACTATGTATGAAACAATTTTGGATTCACTCACTGATTCCCAAGGAAGATTTTCTCACTCAGGCTGTGCTGTGTTCCCAGCAACTCCCCAATCCTAATTGGCCCTGGAGAGCTTAGAGAAAGCATGATAGATGTGATGTCAAGCCATTAATTTAGCAATGCTTCAAGAGGGAAGAAAGAGTGATTAATTTTTACACTTCAAAATTTATCCCCGGGGGAAGTCGGTTCAAGATGCAGCTGGAAGAGTACTGGATATGCAGTGGGAGAAAAAATCTTATAAACTTGGGGATGTATATTATCTTTAATAGTCACATGGTATTGAGGCTTTTCAAAGCTCCAGTCATCATTTTGATTAGTAGCCTAAGATATTGTAGTCCCAAAGGAGTAGGTGTGAACAAGAGTAAAAACTGAAAACTCCACCCTGCTGCAGTATCATGGATTCAATCTGTTCATCTGTCTGCACTGAGAGATTATTTTTTTTTTTAACCGCTACAGTTAACATTTCCTGAACTCCTACCATGTTCAAGTAGTAGGCACTTTCATGGGGAATCTAACATGATTCTTGATCTCAAGGAACTTGTAAACCAGCAGGGGGATTAGTACATGCATATAAATAATTATGATTCAGAGGAAAATGGTATAATCATGGAGAGAGAGATTACTTCAACTGGTAGGGAGCCTTGAAATTCTTTTCATTCATTTATTCAGCATTTACTGTGGCCAGTTTATTGGGTCTTGTACTTTGCCTAGAAGGAATCACACACCAATAAGGGACAGAGAAAACAAACAGCAAAAATACCTCTGATAGGCTGGGCATGGTGGCTCACACCTACAATCCCAACACTTTGGGAGGCAGAGGCAGGTGGATCACTTGAGGTCAGGAGTTCTAGACCAGCCTGGCCAACACGGCGAAACCCCATCTCTACTGAAAATACAAAAATTAGCTGAACATGGTGGCATGTGCCTGTAATACCAGCTAATTGGGAGGCTGAGGCATGAGACTTGCTTGAACCTAGGAGGCAGAAGTTGCAATGAGCCAAGATCATGCCATATATACTCCACCCTGGGCAATGGAGCGAGACTCTGTCTTAGAAAAAAAATAAAGGAAGAATACTTCTAACAATCCAGTAATGGAAGTAGGCATTAACTGCTCTTGGAGGAACCCTAGGGAGAAACAGTGACAGTGGGGAAAGTCCTCATACATGAGGTGACATTGAAGCAAAGTAAGAAAGAACAAATGGAAAGGGAAGAAGGCCATTGTTGGCAGAAGAAACAGCATATGCGAAAGTATGAGGCTGGAAGGGAAGGGAAAAGCAGAGCAGTGAAAGGTTTTAGAGCCAATTCATAATGGGTGTGGTACTCTACCCTCTATGCCTGTAAAGGAACTGTATGGGGCAATATTAAGACTCCACACATATTCCCTTGTATCTCATTACCAATTTCATAAACACTCACTTTGGGTGGAATTTTACTCCTGACAACGAGCACCTGCCACCTCTTTGTTGGGAGGACTGTTCTCAGATGTCCAGAACCCATTTGCCTACACAGCCAGAGAATAAGAAGTACCTGATACTTTACATATTCCCATCCACACTCCTGCCCTCTGTTCAGGAGATGGAGAGTTTCCTTTAGCAAATGACTCATGAATGAGGAATATAAATGTTCTAGCTCCCCTGCACCTTGGTTGGGACAATTTCTGAGACCCCTACACTCTTCCTAAAACTTCCCAGTGAATCAGAGCCTGAGTGGCCCTTGGGGACATCTGATTGATACCATACTCTGACTTGGCCTCCTTTTCTGATGGTTCCACTTCCCTATTGCTCTACCAGTTATTCTTGGGAACTATTCCTTATAATTCAATTTCACATGGATTCTTGCTCAGAGTCGTCTTCTGAGGACCAAAACCTAAGCAAGGAACAGTAGGTCTTTGGAAAGAAGAAGAAATACGTGATAACACTAGAAGAAAGACAGTGATACTTTCAGACTGGGTATTAAGAGATCTCTTCTAACTACCTGGGGACCTCAGAAAAGGATCTCTTATTTCTGGCCTTAGTGTTCATACACAAAGCTTTTGATTTAGCCAAGAGAAACTCTGTCATTAAATACTAGGTAGCATTTTATTCAAACAGATAGTTTAGTTAAAGAAAATAGTACACACATACCTCATTCTACTGCACTTCATTGCACTTTGTGGATGGTGCATTTTTTTAGTCTAAAGGTCTGTGGTAACTCTGCATCAAACAAGTCTATTGTCACCATCTTTCCACCAGCACATGCTTACTTTATGTCTCTGTGTCACATTTTTGTAATTCTCAAAGTATTTTAAACTTTTTCATTATTATGTCATTCTCCTTTATGTTATAGTTATATATAATCATTGATTTTTGTTTGTTTTAGAGACAGGGTTTCACTCTGTCACCCAGGCTGGAGTGCAGTCATGCAATCATAGCTCACCATAACTTCTACCCTGGGCTCAAGTGATTCTATCACCTCAGCCTCTCCAGTATAGGAGTACAGATGGGTACCACCACACCTGGTTATTATTATTTTTTTTTTTTAGTATGGAGACACTATTGTCTTGCTTCGTTGCCCAGCCTGGTCTCAAACTCCTGTCCCCTGAGGAGTTTGCCATTTAAATTTGCCATTTTATATGAGCATGGTTTGTGGTACCCCAAAACAATCAGAACCTTAACATCAAAGATCATTGATTACAGGCTAGATGCAGTGGCTTATGTTTGTAATCCCACCTCCACCTTCCACAGTTGCTGGGATTACAAACATAAGCCACTGGGCCTAGCCTATAATCAGTGATGTTTGATGTTAATATTGTAATTATTTTGGGGTGCCACAAACCATGCTCTTATAAAATGGCAAATTTAATTGATAAATGTGTATACTCTGTTCTACCAACTGGTTATCCTCCTCTCTCTCTCTCTCTCTCTCTCTCTCTCTCTCTCTCTCTCTCTCTCTCTCTCTCTCTCTCTCTCTCTCTCTCTCTCTCTCTCTCCCCCCCCCCCCCCCCAGGACTCTCTCCTCCTTGAAACATAACAATTTTGAAATTAGTCCAATAAATCATCCTACAGTGACTTCTAAGTGTTAAAAGGAAGACTCACATGTCTCTCATTTTAAATCAAAAGCTACAAATGATTAAGCTTAGTGAAAAAGGCATGTTGAAAACCAAAAAAGGCTGAAAGCTGGGCGTCTTGCCCCAAACAGTTAGCCAAATTGTGAATGTAGAGGAAAATTCTTGAAGGGAATTGAAACTGCTACTTCAGTGAGTATACAAATATTAAGAAAGTTGGTGGGAGTGTAAATTAGTTCAAACACTGTGTAAGACATTGTGGCGATTCCTCAAGGATATAGAAATAGAAATACCATTTGACCTAGCAATACCATTATTGGGTATATATCCAGAGAATTATAAATCATTCTATTATAAAGACACATGCACATGTATGTTTATTGCAGCACTGTTTACAACAGCAAAGACTTGGAAACAACACAAATGTCCATAAAAGATAGACTGGGTAAGGAAAATGTGGCACATATACACCGTGAAATACTATGCAGCCATAAAAAAAGATGAGTTCATGTCCTTGGCAGGAACATGGATGAAGCTAGAAACCATCATTCTCAGCAAACTGATGCATGAACAGAAAACCAAACACCACATGTTCTCACTCATAAGTAGGTGTTGAACAATAAGAACACATGGACACAAGGAGGGGAACATCACACACTGGAACTTGTTGAGGGGTGGTGAAACTAGGGGAGGGATAGCAGGGGGTGGGGGGATTGGAGAGGGATAACATTAGGAGAAATAACTAATGTAGATGATGTGGGAGGGATGCAGCAAACTACCATGGCGTGTCTATACCTAATTAACAAACACGTTCTGCACATATACCCCAAAACTTAAAGTATAATAAAAAATAATAAAAGAAAGCAAAACAGTCTTATTGCAGATACAAAGTCTTAGTGACCTGTATAGAAGATCAAACTACAACATTCCCTTAAACCAAAGCCTAATCCAGGGCAAGGCCCTAACTCTCTCTGTTACCAAGATGCCAGAGTTCAGTCTAGGTCCTGTTGCTCACCACACAGAAAGCCAATCACTGAGACAATGAGTATTCACTTTAATTGGATACTGCAGCCAAGATGGGAGATCAGTCTCAAATCCATCCCCCTGGCAGATTAAAATTAGGGGTTCATATAGCAGAGAAGAAATGTAACCACATATAAGAAAACAGAAATTAGGGAAGAGCAAGGAGCAGGAGTTGGCCAACAGGAAGTGGATGGTCACTTAGGCAATCATGATGGGTGTGGGATCTGACATTTCATTGTCTGAATGCAGTGATCTGGTAAGTTTCCATTTCTTGATACTATCTAGGAGGCCTAAAGCTTGTTTCCTGAGAAAGAAACTCAGAAAAGACAAAATTTTCTCAAGTTTCAAGACTGGGAGGGCCTTGTTGCCTTTGTACTTTAGTTTGGATTTTTGTATTTGCTTTTTAACTTGTATTTTTGTTTGATAGGTTCTGTTTGATTTCTGTTTTAAAGAGGGTCTGTTTTGATGTATTTCCAGGATTTATTTGAAGATTTAGAGCTCCTGTTAGCAGTTCTTATAATTCTGGTTTAGTAATGGCAAATTCTCTCAGCATTTGTTTGTCTGAAAAACAATGTATCTTTCTTTCATATATGATACTTAGTTTCACTGGATACAAAATTCTTGGTGGATAATTGTTTTGTTTGAGGAAGCTGAAGATAGGTCCCCAATTCTTTCTAGATTGCCAGGTTTCTGCTGAGAAATCTGCTGTTAATCTGATAAATTTTCCTTTACAGGTTACCTGATGCTTCTGTCTCAGAGCTCTTAAGATTATTTCTTTCCTCTTAACTTTGGATAATCTGATGACAATGTGCCTAGGCAAAGAACTTTTTGTGATGAATTTCCCTGGTGTTCTTTGTGCTTCTTGTATTTGGAGGTCTAGGTCTCTCACAAGGTCAGGGAAGTTTTCTTCAGTTATTCCCCCAAATATGTTTTCCAGGCTTTTAGAATTCTCTTCTTCCTCAGGTACACTGATTATTCTTAGGTTTGGTCATTTAACATAATCCCAGACTTCCTGGAGGCTTTGTTCATTTTTCTTATTCTTTTGTTGTTGTGGTGGTCTTTGTTGGATTGGGGTAATTTGAAGACCTTGTCTTTGAGCTCTGAATTTCTCTCTTTTACTTGTACAATTCTATTGCTGAGACTTTCCAGAGCACTTTTGCGTGTCTAAAAGTGTGTCCAAAGTTTCCTGAATCTTTTTTTGTGTTTTCTTTTCTTTTTTTTTTTTAAGACAGAGTTGGCTGGGCCCAGTGGCTCACACCTGTAATCCCAGCACTTTGGGAGGCCGAGGCGGGTGGATCACGAGGTCAAGAGATCAAGACCATCCTGGTCAACATGGAGAAACCCCGTTTCTACTAAAAATACAAAAAATTAGCTGGGTGTGGTGGCACATGCCTGTTGTCCCAGCTACTCAGGAGGCTGAGGCAGGACAATTGCCTGAACCCAGGAGGCGGAGGTTGCAGTGAGCTGAGATGGTACCATTGTTGCCTAGGTAGCAAGAGCGAAACTCCGTCTCAAAAAAAAAAAGACGGAGTTTTGCTCTTGTTACCCAGGCTGGAGTCCAATGTCATGATCTCGGCTCACCACAGCCTCTGCCCCCTGGGTTCAGGCAATTCTCCCGCCTCAGCCTCATGAGTAGCTGGGACAACAGGCATGTACCACCACGCCCAGCTAATTTTTTGTATTTTTAGTAGAGACGGGGTTTCACCATGTTGACCAGGATGGTCTCGATCTCTTGACCTCGTGATCCACCTGCCTCAGCCTCCTAAAGTGCTGGGATTACAGGCTTGAGCCACCGCGCCTGGCCTATTATGTTTTCTTTAGCTACTTATTTCCATTATACTTCTCCCTTCACTTCTTGTATCATTTTTGGATTTCCTTGCACTGTCTAAGCTCAGACTCTTCTTGGACACGTCTTCCTGCTGCTGTTGTAGGGGATGGAGGTGAGATGCCCACGTCACTGGAGTTGTGTATCTAGGAGGACTATGGCTGCCTCTGCTGAGTCACGAAGGTTGTCAGGGAGGGTGTGGAAAGCCAGGAGTCACAGGTCTCACCCAATTCCCTTGCAAACTGAAGGGCCAATCTCATTCCCACCATGCCCCCCCACCAACCAACAGCCTTGAGGCTGTTTCCAGGCAGAAGGCAAGAAAGGCTTAAAAACTTACCTGAGGCTATCCACCTCCCAGCTGAGAGGGAAAAGGGCTTTAGTTCTTCCCCTGCCTGTGAAGTCTGCACACCTGATTCGCACCCTCCCCCTAGTTCTGGCCAGGAAGCTTCTCGCCCTGTTCAAGTTGTTACAAAGTTCAGCTAGAGAATTACTTCTCCCTGTGGAATTTTACTCTCTGCTCCTCTGAACATCCTCCCTACGGCACCAGGCAGGAATGGGCTGCTTGGGAACCTAGCAAGCTCTCAGGGCCTTTCTACTGGTTCCTCTCCCCCTGTATTTCACTTGGATCTCTAACTTGAGTCAGCTCCAGGTAAAGTTGGAAACTTCTCCTGCGAACAGATCTTCAGCTTCTCCAGTGGGGGTGTGTGTTTGGGAGAGGAGGGTCTCCATTTCCCTCTTCTGCAATTGGGGCACTCACAGTATTTGGGGCATCACCCAGGTCCTGCAAGAGCAGTCTGCTTCCTTCATTGGGTCTGTGGGTCCTCTTTGGATTGCTGGTTTGTTCTTGCAGTAGACCTGGAGCTAAAATTCACAACGCGAGCTTCTGCATGCTGCTCTGTCTGGAGCTGCAATCTAATCTTGCCTCCCGTCTCCCATGATCCCCCTCATGTTGTCTAGATTTTCAAGGTAGGAAAAAATAGCCTTATATTGGAAAAAGAAGCCAACTAGGGCTTTCTACGAGGAGGCGTCAATGATTGGTTTCAAAGCATCAAAGGATAGGCTGACTCTTCTTTTAGGGGTTAATACAGCTGGTGACTTTAGGTTTCAGTCAACATCCATTTACTTTTCTGAGAATTTTAGGACCCTTAAGAATTATGCTAAATCTACTCAAACTGCTTTCTTTAAATAGAACAACAAAGCTGAATTATAACATGTACTTTTATAGCATGATTTAGCAAATATTTTAAACCTACTCTGAAGACCTACTACTCAGAAAAGAATATATTTCTTTTGAAATACTACTGCTCATTGACAGTGCACTTAGGCATCCAAGAGCCCTGATGAAGCTGCACAAGAAGTTTATGTTGTCTTCATGCCTGTTAACATACATTCATTTTGCAGCCCATGGATCAAGGAATAATGTTGTTTTTCTAGTCTTATTATTTGAGAAATACATTTTGTAAGGCTATAACTGCCATAAACAGTGATTCTTCTGCTGGATCTGGGTAAAGTAAACTGAAAACCTCCTGGAAAGGATTCATTATTCTAGATCTCCTGCTCAACATGGTAAAACCTCGTCTCTACTAAAAATACAAAAAAAATTAGCCAGGCATGGTGGTGCCCACCTGTAATCCCAGTTACTCAGGAGGCTGAGGCGGGAGAATTGCTTGAACCCAGGAGGCGGAGGTTGTGGTGAGCCTAGATCGCGCCATTGCACTCCAGCCTGGGTAACAAGAGCGAAACTCCGTCATATATATATATATATTACACAAACTTAGAAGATAAAGCAGCAGCAGAGTTTCAAATAATTGACTCCAATTTTAAGAATTCTGCTGTGGGTAAAGTGCTGTCAAACAGCATCACATGCTAAAGAGAAATCCTTCATGAAAAGAAGAGTCTATCGATGTGGCAAACTTTATTGCCATCTTATTATAAGAAATTGCCACAGCCTTCCCATCCTTCAGGAATCATCCCCTATTCAGTCATCAGCCATCAACACAGAGACAAGACCCTCCACCAGTAAAAAGATTACAACTCACTTAAGGCTCAGAAGATTGTTAACATTTTTTAGGAATAAAGTATTTTAAATTAAGGTATGTACATTGGGTTTTTTTTAATATAATGCTATTATACACTTAAGTGTAAAAATAACTTTTATATGCACCAGGAAACCAAAAAAATATGTGATTCACTTTATTGTGATGCTGCTTTAGACAACAGGATGGAAGCAGATCAACAGTAGCTCCAAGCTATGCCTGTTCATATTTAAGATGATAACAAAATTGTTGTATATTTTCTCCTGATATATGATACATGTCTTCCTTGGGTATCAGATTTTTATACCATCCTTCTCCCCATCTACTTGGCCTTGACAGAAAGAGCTATACCTGCATTTTCAGAAAAAAGTAAAGCTGAATCAATTCCAGGATATTTCATTGCCTTAAACAAAGCTTTTCTGGTTCCAAAGTTCCTGCTCTTTCCCCTCTCCCTTCAGTGAGGACTCGTGTGTTCCTTGTGGTTCTTTAAATCAGTTTTTAGTGGTGGTCATCTGAATTGGTGTTAGGGGAAGGCAGTTGAAAGAGTTGACTAATAGCCATAAAATAAAAATTGTCTTCCCTGGACAACTTCCACTACAGGAAAAGTATAATGCAAATATCTTTAATCTTAAAACTTTTTTAGAAAGAATCCAGTAAATCTTTTAGAGAAGCCTTAAAAACCGTGTTGTGATGTTTCTGTTATACAATCTTTTAATTTTTTTCTAGTTTGTCAGATGAATCATCCTCCTTTCACTGTATTTCCCTGCTGGGTTTGGACTTAAAGAATTCTCTGCATAATTATTCCCTATATCTCAAGCCAGAAAAAATTTCCTAGATGCTGCCCAAAGAAATAGCCGTTAGCTCTGTCCCACATATTTAATCACTGGATCTTTGCAACTGTCCTGAGAAGCAGATCTGATTAGCTGCCTTACTGAACTGTCTCTGTGATGTAAGTTCACACAGGCTGTGCTTACTTCAGTAATTAAGAGGAACAGAGGGTTGACCAACAATCTCTGTCCACCAACAGAGATGTTGTCCAGATTTCTGGACTCTGGAATTACATCCTGCTGTCATTGACCTAGAAATTTGGTGTGCACAGGAAGAACCATTGGCCCATTTCAAGATTCAATTGGGCTTTTCCTTGATTTTTTTTTCCAACTTCCTGGTCCCAATGTCCTGTCTCATAGTTAAAACCTTAGTAGTGTGCTGAGCAGTTGCAATTGCATTTCCAGGAGCTGTAGCCCTTAACTGAGGCCCTGCACTCAGGATCCTGCCTCTTCCCTTTGAATAACATCTGCTAACTGGTTTTCCTTTATTCTTTTGCACCCTCTTACTTATGCTTCCCTTTCTGGTGCCAGCCCCTACCTGACCTTGGTGTGTATATTGAACCCTTGGATGTAGACCATAGCTGCCCAAACGCCAAGCCTCTGCAGCAGGCATGCTTCCTCGGCCTCCAACCCAGTCAGTCCCTGGTTTGCCATCTCCACTGCAAGCCTTGTTGCTATGATCTAAATATATCTGAGCCCAACACTGTTCCAGTTATAACAAATAATTTCTTACTGTGTAAATCCACAATCTAGGAAAAATATATAATATTAGCAACAATGATGATGATGCCGGCTGCGGTGACTTACTCCTGTAATCAGCACTTTGGGAGTACTTTGGGAGGCTGAGGTGGGCGATTACCTGAGGTCAGGAGTTCGAGACCAGCCTGACCAACATGGAGAAACCCCATCTCTACTAAAAATACAAAATTAGCCAGGCGGGGTGGCACATGCCTGTAATCCCAGCTACTCAGGAGGCCAAGGCAGGAGATTCACTTGAACCCATGAGGGAGAGGTTGCAATGAGCCGAGATTGTGCCATTGCACTCCAGAATGGGCAATGAGAGTGAAACTCCACCAAAAAAAAAAAGATTAAAATAGCTACCATTTAGCAGATAGTTATTCTGTACCAGCTTCTATTCCATGCACTGTACAGATATTTCGCACTGTACAGACATTTTCCCACATTGCAGATTAAGAAGCTAAGGTTTAGAAAGATCAAGTAACCTGTCCTGATAACTGCTAAGAATTAATAGCATCAAAATGAAGTCTGAACATCTCATTCCAAGAGCTGCCATCATTTCCACTTACATTTGTCCACAAAATGTATAAATTCTGATCTTATTATTTAGAAATATATAATTTGAGACTTGACCTTCTTTACCATGATTGTTGAATAACAATTAAAGAAGTCACTCACTTGTACAGATGAAGTAGAAAATTGGACCTGGACATTGATGAATATAGTGGATTTTTGCAACAGAGTGTTATGGAGTTAGCAATTAGATTGTATTAATGCTCAAAATAAGGTCATCATTTTGGGGCAGTCTTTTGGTGTTCTTCAGACTGAAATATCATGTTTGCCATTTCAGATGTTTATCTTAGTGTAATGTTTAAAAAAATATATAAGCATTGATTAAAAATAGACCTTACTCCATGAAGGCCACAGTTAAATAAACTCTCTAAGGGTACATCTCAGCTTATGCTGGATACATTAGATCTTCTAAGACAGGAGTTTGATTTGATGATTTTCCAAGAATATTAGTGAATACTCTGATGGCTGAAAAAGTTCATTTTCTTCACCCAGGATGAGCATTACACTGTCAAAAACCAAACCACACTTTGAAATAAAATCTAATGTTATGGCCCTTTCATATTATACTGTTATTGGTTTAAATGAATTAATTCTACCCCTTTGTTCTGATCATATCATTCCCTTTCTCAAAACCAATCAGTGGCTATTCATTTTATATAAATGTCCAAACATTCTGTCATTCAAGTTTCTCCTCAAGAAGACCTTCTCACCAACTGCCTTTTTCAAATGCCTTCCCTTCCTCATGCATCCTCAGCCATTGCTTTTGGCTGTACAACATAGTTCCCCTTCACCCTTGCTTATGCTCTTCTTCAGCTTAGTAACCTCTTTCAATTCTTTGCCATTCTTACATTTTAAAAACAGAACTGTCCTTCAAAGCTCAGTTCACATTTTTTTTTTTTTGACAGAGTTTCACTCTTGTCACCCAGGCTGGAGTGGTGCAATGGAACAATCTCAGCTCACTGCAACCTCTGCCTCCCAGGTTCAAGTGATTCTCCTGCCTCTGCCTCCCTAGTAACTGGGATTACAGGCACCCACCATTATGCCTGGCTAATTTTTGTATGTCAGTAGAGATGGGGTTTTGCCATGTTGGCCAGGTTGGCCTCAAAGTCCTGTCCTCAGGTGATCCAGCCACTCTGGCCAAAGTGCTGGGATTACAGGTGTGAGCCACCACACCCAGCCATATTTTCTTCTTTTTCATGATGCTCCATCTAACCTCTCTAGCTCTGGAGTCCCTGTGATACTTATCTTGTCTCTTTCTGACAATTTGCCTTGTATTTATTTACTCGCAGGTCTTCTCTCTCTCTCTCTACTATTCTTTGAGGAGATTAACTAATTTAAGAGAGTAATATTTATATGTTCATTTATTGATCAAGCATTTGCTGAATATCTACCTTGTGCCTACTATTGTAAGAGACACAGACACCCAGCAAAACATTGATACTGGATCATGAGATGGAAACATGAAAAAAATGAAGCTATTTGTCTGAGTCCCACTACTGGGTACTGCTCAAATGCTGTAGATGGCACCCGTTATTCACAGACCTCATCATCAGGAGAGATCCAGCTTTCTTCTCTGGGAATAAAAGTCACTTCTCTTAATGACATCCTTGTGGAAACTTTTGGCTCCAATAAGCTTTGGATCACAACCCGACTACTAGTTTTAAAGAGTGATTCAACCACTAGCCCCAAGCAGAAATGCCAATGTCACTGTGCCCTCCTTCAATTCAAAAGAGTGGGTGTCATAGAATTCCAGGGCCATTGCAGCGCCTAAACTGAGGTGGTGAATGGCATGCTGTCAATATCTACAAGCCAGTCTCCAAAGGGAGCTGTCGCCCAAAAACTTGTAATGGAGTTAAGCAGACGATTGGCTTTTATGACAGTCTGCCTCTTAGCAAGTCAACAAATTGTTCTTCCATCAGGGGTGAAAATATGAAAAATAAAGAGAACACTTAATGTCACAAAAGGTCAGATCCCATAAAGAGCCCGTATGATATGCAGTCCAACCTTGTCATTCTTGTGAATGGAAAAAACTGAGGCTAAGAAAGAACATTTCTTTCACAAGGTCACAGAGAAAGTCAGTGGAAGTGTTGAAAGCATCTCTGCAATCTGACACTCCTAAACCCAAGTCTCGGGGTCTTTGCAATGACCTTTAAACTGTACTCTTTAGTCTGTTTCCCATCATGTTGTTTCCCCAAAGAAAGGATTTTATTTTTACTAAAACTCAGGCCCTATGTTCAAGCCAGTATTTTGTGGTTTCAATTTACCTTTTGGTTTGGATTCAGTCTATATAGTTTTCCCTCTGTTTTTTGAAAGGGCCCATTTAATTGCAACCTTGTGAAACAAGGTGAGATTAGAAAGGCCTTTTAGTTAGTAGATGTCATAGTGTTCTCCTTTGCTTTACAAAATATTTGGAGAATAAACAATGGGTGAACAGTGTGGTCATTGTCTCTCATTACAAATTGTGACAGTCACCAGGCCTACCCTAGCTTGTTTCAGCTATCTCCTTTATGCGGGTCTTTGAGTTGAGACCGGGGTTTCCAGCTCTTCTGGTGAGCCACCATGCAGCCTCCTACTTGTAGCTCTTCCTCCTTATGGACTTCAGTTTCCTCATCCATAAAATAAGGTTCCTCCTACCTTAGTAGATTACGTGTTGTGATATGATGATTTATCTCAATGCCCAAAGAAACTATTGTTTCTTTGTGTGGCATACTTTTCTTCAAGCATGACTAGTTCATTTTCATGATGGGTCATCAAGTATGCCTCAAGCAGCTGAGATACAACATAAAGAGGCAGTCAGAAGACCTGGGTTGGTGGGCCAACTCTGACCCCTCCTAGCCCAGTGATCTACACAACTTCTCTAAGACTCTATTTGTCCATCTGAAGATACAACGTCTTCCTCCTTGCTCTTCATTCAGAAAGTACTTCTTGAAAATCCATAATGAACCAGGATTTTTGGCATGAGATTTTTGAGACATAACGCATACCTAAGTAATTTATAAATTATTAAACATCTTATAGATAGAAAATGTTGCCAATATTTTATTCACCACTGACATAAAGCTTATTATATGCCTAGCAGATCTGGATGACTCAAAGAGGGATAAAACACAAGGTAAAACACTAGAAAAATAAAATTAACCAAAAGAAGTGAAATTGGAAAAGAAATTTATTTTTGTTAGTTCAAAAAAGGACATTAAAGTTGTCATTATGGGTATAAGTTTATCTTTCTTTGACTTTTTCATACTTATTTTATAATTTCAGATTTTTTAAATTTCTAAAGATGACATTATTTCATTGTTTAATGCTCAGGGCTTCTTAAGGACTTAACCTTAAGAAGATAGGTCAATTCCCATCAACATGTGTTTACAGAGCTCCCTGCTGGTTCAGAAACAAGCCTCTAAGTTAGCCTTAACCATACAGAAGCATCCCAAGGCTGGAGGTAGGAAAGTCAATTTTCATATCAGAATCCAAATTGTTAGGTGAGGCTTGGGATTTGTGTCTAGCTGTATATTTTACGTTCAACATACTAAGGAAATAAACAGTTTTGCAGCAACAGAGACAGCTCAGTATGTGAATCCAAGGCCTTTTTGCATGGCAGATTCAGAATCTGCTGGAGTTTTCCCCAACCCTTCACCTCCACTTGAAAGCAAATCTAAGCAAGCTGGTCTCTCAAAAAGAAATTACATTCTCTCCTGCCACCAGAGGGCCCCATCACCAGGTAACATGGCAGAAAATTGCTGGCATCTGAGTAAAGGGCTAAGACTAGGAAGCTTGCTTCCACCTCCCCACCCAGGGGATGAGAAGTGAAGCCATGAGGGCCTTGCCCATGCCGTTTTGCTTTGCTCCCTAATTAGAAACAATAATATCTCCCACACATTGAGTGCTTATTTAATCACAATAGTCCTTTGAAGTACGCGCTATTGTTATTCTCATTTTACAAATAAGAAAACTGAGGCTTGGAGTTGTTAAATAATCTGCCCAAAGCATCCAGTCAGAAAGGGAAAGAGTCAAGATTTGAACTTGAGACTCTCTGATTTCCAAGGTCAAATTCTTAGTTGCAATACTACATTTTTCCTGTTACTTGAATAATTCAAGCAGCTTTTAGTTTCTCATCTGGGGCCTGGAGGTGAGTTTAAGGAATGCAATGACCATGCTAAGTGAGACTCCAGCTTGTGAAATGATCCCATTTCTAGGGGGAGGTGTGCTCCTTCCAACTTAGCAAGAAGGAAGCAAAGAATTGGGAAGAATAAGGAAAGAAGAAGTAGAGGAGCCTAATGACATCCTAAAATGGCTATGGCTGGTCTGTGCTTCAAGAGTTCCCTGATTCTGTTTTCCTCCATCAGGATCGACAGGTGCGATGTTATCCAGATAAAGTGCAAAGGCACGTTGGTTCAAGTTGTAGCTGCTCTCAGACTAAAATGGAAACAAGTCAGGGAAAGACCAGAAGACTGCAGAGAGGCGAGCAGAGCTGAACAAACTCAAGGAGCCTCCTGGGAAGTAAGTCAATCTAAGGAATAGCTGCCAAAGCCCAGGCAGAGATGCCTGAAAAGTACCTCTGAGCAAGAGAGGAAGAATAACACTGAGGACCACCATTTGACTCATCACGTGGCTCAGTCCCTAGGGACTTGTGCCCAAATCACAGGGAAAGAAAACAACCTGGATAGAATGTTTTACCCATTGTTTCTTTAAGACTTTGAGAGTAAGGGATCGTACCATTGTGGAACCAGTGTAACAGACAATGGTACAAGGTTGGGAAAAAGGGATTCCTCCCATTGCAGAAGATATGAGCAGAAGTAGCACCAGTATCAGGGGTGATACCAGCTTAGCAGGGAAACACAGCAATGCTCTTAATGGTGGATAGAATGGCATTGTGCTCCTACTGAAAGATGCCAAGAGCCTTAGCCACAGTAGGAAGCCAAGCAATGGCGTGAGGTGGTATTTTGAGAGCAAGAGAAGACAGAACCCTTGGTATAACTCTTTTGGCACCATCCGTGGGGAACACCAGCAGCAACAGTGATGAAAGTACCGGGGAAACAAACACTTTGACAACCCAAACTGAGGAGGTTTATTCGTCCATCAGGTACACCTCTGGGAATACCTGAAAATAACTAGGGGGATGGTTAGAGAGGGGATAGAAATTCAATATTTTGCTGTTTTCTTAAATGTCTAAGGGGAAATAAAAGTCCATTTAATTTTAATTAAAATTAATTCACTTTCATTAAAATTCATTTCTTTCATCTACCACAATGAGGCCATTCAAGAGAAGACAAGACTTATAAAAAATGTAATCCCCAACTTTGGAGTTTAATGGAGGCGGGCTAGGTCCAAGAGTTATAACCTGGCCTTAGGGTGTCAAGGAGGTAGCTTTCCAGGGATAGCTCTATAGAAAGAGCTTATGTGACTCTCTTGAGGATGGAGTAATGTGTCTGAAAGTAATTGATCAATGGCCTGGTTCCAGTAGATTCTTGAGGTTCATATATTAGGAAATGCATGTTTGCAGGAAGAATTCCATAGCTGACTGGAGCTGTGTTAGTTCACTTTAGAGGCTACTTCTAGCTCTAAGGTTCTATTGTTCTTTGAAAAGTCAAAAAAATTAGGAGTGAGAAGAAGATATCAAGATGATCTCCTTTCCAAGGTGCCATCTGAATCAGGACAAGCTTCACCTATTTTTCTGGCTTTCAGGAAATGATAGGAAAACAAGTTTACACTCTCTCTTAATTTGCACTTCAAAACTAGACTTCTCCTAAAATTGTTTTCAATAGAAATTTTCACTGTCATATTCCTTTATGGAATTGCTTTCTTTTCATTACCCAGAAGGAAAGAGCTACAGAGGTCTCCAAATTTCTGTTGGAGCCTCTGTGTCTGCACTCAGTGATGCCATGGATTTCTGTTATTTAGCTGTCACTGAAATCTAAATTGTATCATTTTCCCCTTTCGTCTAAACATTGCCCTCATCTCATGGTAACCTTATTTTTTAAAATGCTCCACTGAATTTCCAACACCTTTCATATATTTAATTTCCCAGGGAATTTCACAACAGGGCCCTGAAAGTTTGGACAGTGCCAGATCAAGGGTGTATCTGAGCCTTGACAATACCCTAGGATTGGAGCAGAAAGGAAATAACCTTTGCTTTCTTCCTACTGAAGATTCAGCAAAGAATATAATCCTACAGAGAGCCAGCTCTGGCTTCCCTGTGCTCCATTTCTTTCTGAATATTTCCAAAGAGCAACACCTCGCTACCCAAACTGTAATGCTATTACATCTAGATAGCTATTCCTTGTATATGTCACATATGACACTGCATAAGTTCCCCTAGTGGAATTTCTGGGCCAAGGGGTATATATGTGTGTGTGTGTGTGTGTGTGTGTGTGTGTGTGTGTACACTTTCAACAGATTGCCCTCAGAATGGCTCACCAGTTTCCACTTCCACCAGCAGTGCATAAGAATTCATTCTCTCACATCTGTGCCAACAGTAATACCATTTGACTTTCTCATTTTTATCAATCTGATAGGTGTAAAGTGAGTGTCATTATGGTTTTAATTTATAGCTCTCTGATTACTTATGATGTTGGGGTTCTTTTCATGAGCATGTAAATAATTTGGGTTTACCCTTCTGTGAATTGTCTATTCATTTTTTTTTTTTTTTGCCAATTTCTCTCTTTTCCTTGTTGATTTGCTGGAATTGCTTAATTATTCTAGATATTAATCCCTTGTCAGTTTTAAATGTTGTGATTATCTTCACCCAGTCTGCCTCCCATCTGCTGTCTTTATCTACAGTGTCCTTCAATGAACAGAAATTCCTAATTATGATGTATCAGATCCATTCATTTTTTTTTTCCTATTACACTTTTAACTTTGGGGGTTTTATTCCACAGATAATTCCCCACCCCAAAATCACCAAGATGCTTTCCAATATTTTCTTACCAGTTTATCTTTACATTATCTTTATATTTTATATACTAATGTTTAATTCAAAATTTTATCAAATTTTATTTTTCTGTACTTATCAAGCCAGTTTTGCCAATACTATATGCTTTTTAAAAGTCTATCTTTCCTCCATTGATTTATTGTATCTGTTGATTATATATGAGGATATCATACAACATATTTCAAACCAAAAAGTAAAAGAGGACATTATTTTTAATTTTGCTAGGTCAATAAGCATAAATACAGTAAAATTTTCACAGGCAAATTAAAATAGTCACCTTAATGTTATACCGTATTCCATATGAAACTGTTAATGGCTCTTTAAACAGTTTTACTTGTCTGTTCATGTGGCAGGCCATTTTTCTTTTAATTTTATAGTTCCATAATAATGTAGAGTAGGGAACATATTCCCTTTTGCTCTTCCAAAATTATCACTTACTTACAGACGTTTGTATATTTTAGACCTAATATTTCAAGTTTCTCTGCATAAATTTTGATTGGAATTCTATGCATTTTTTATTTAATTTGGGACAATTTGACACCTTTAAAATGTTAAGTTGCCCCATCCATGAACATAGATCTCTGTATTCATTCAGCTCTTATATGCCTTTTGATAGACATGGTAATTTCTCCAAAACAATTTTTAGACTTCTTATTAGGTTCATATATTTATATCTTAAAGTTTTGCTGGTATATGACAAATGATGGATATATTTTACTAATTTACTACTGTTAGAGAATATTATTGATTGTTTTAATATGTCTTATCTAGAACTACTCTTACAAGTTCTATCCCAAATAGTGTAGAAGACTTGTTAGTTTCCACAAATGATTAAATTATCTGTAACTCTTTCATCTTCCAGTAGTGATATCTTATTGTATTTCTTGTTTTGTCATATTGGTTCTATCCTCTAGTACTAGGTGACATGATGCTTTCTTGTCTAATATTAAATATACCTTAAGTTTCTTTCTTTCTTTCTTTCTTTTGAGATGGAGTTTTGCTCTTGTTACCCAGGCTAGAGTGCAATGGCACGATCTTGGCTCACCGCAACCTCCGCCTCCTGGGTTCAGGCAACTCTCCTGCCTCAGCCTCCTGAGTAGCTGGGATTACAGGCATGCACCACCACGCCCAGCTAATTTGTTGTATTTTTAGTAAAGACGGGGTTTCACCATGTTGACCAGGATGGTCTCGATCTCTTGACCTCATGATCCACCCACCTCAGCCTCCCAAAGTGCTGGGATTACAGGCATGAGCCACCACGCCTGGCAAGTTTCTTCTTTAAAAAATGCTTGCTGAAAGTTTTTCATATATAGCCTCTAACTAATTAATGAGGTTCTCATTTATGCCTAATTTTGTGAAAAGTTGTATTATAAACAGAAATTAAATTCTATTTAATAATTTTTCTACTTATATTGAACTAAGCATATGATTTGTTTCCTTAGTAAATTAAAACCATTACATTGATAGTTTCTGATATAAAATCCTCCTTGTGTTACTGAGGTAAACCATACATGATCATCGTGATGTTTTGGCTTTTCTCAAAATTTTAGTGTGTGGTTTAATGATTTTCTTAAAATTTTTACATATAAATTTATAAATAATTTTTTCTATAATTTTTATATTTTTATCAAGTAAAAAAAATTAGTTTTTTACAAGTATCAAAGAATGATTAAGGCACTTTGGCCTTTTCTATTATTCTATTATCTAGGAAAGCATGTATAAGGAAAGGATTGTTTTTTAAAATTTTATTTTGTTTTGTTTTTTAGAAGTCACTTATAAACCATTTGGGTTCAGGAGTTTAATGGGGAGGAGTAGGAGTAAGAATGCAAACTTTTTTGATAACTATTTCAGTTTCTCTTGTGAATTTTAGAACTTGCAAATTTTTTATTTCCTCTTCTGATGATTCTGGAATTTAAAAAAAAATGTTTCAGCTTCATCTAGGTTTATGAGTTTATAGGTCTCATTAATAGTATTTGCTGTCTTTATAATTTTCATTACACAAATAATTATACATCTGTGCATTACACCTAAATTGGCATCACCCTTTTTATTCTATATTTTGCTAATTTTCAACTTTTTTTTATCAGTATTAACTGACACCTGTATATGTTACTAATCTTTCCAAAGATTTCAAACCTATTTGTCTGTTCTCATGTATAGAGTATATTTCTTAATCCATAAATTTTATATTCTCTTTATATTTTATTCTTCCTCTTTTGTCTGAGATAGAATTATGCTCTTTCTCTTTTTATATTTTTACATATACAAACAATTACAGCTTCTTTATCTCCCACAACTTAACTTCATGGATGTCCCTTCTAACTTTCTCCACACATTTGGTGGGGGGTTTAATTTTTATTTTAGGTTCATTGGGTACATGTGCAGGTTTCTTACATGTGTAAATAACATGCCACTTATATTTAGTGTACAAATAATCCTGTCACCCAAGTAGCAAGCATAGTACCCAGCATAGTACTCAGCATGTCACTGAGATTTGGTGTACAAATGATCCTGTCACCCAACTAGTGAGCACAGTACTAGTTTTGCACTAGTAGTTTCTCAACCATCACCCCATTTTACCCTTCCATCTCTAGTGGTCCCCAGTGTTTATTGTTCTCATCTTTGTGTCTGCGTGTACTCAGTATTTAGCTCCCACTTATAAGTGAGAACATACAGTGTTTGTTTTTCTGTTCCTTCATTAATTCACTTACAATAATGACCATACATGTTGCTGCAAAGGACAAGATTTTGTTATTTTTCATGGATGCATAGTATTCCATGGTGTTTATGTACCATATTGTCTTTATCCAGTCCACTAGTGATGGACATCTAGATTGATTCCATATCTTTGCTATTGTGAATAGTGCTTCAGTGAACCTACAAGTGCATTTATCTTTTTGGTAGAACAATTTATTTTCATTTGGGCATAGAGCCAGTAAGGGGATTGCAGGGAAAAATGGTAGTTCCATTTTAAGTTCTTTGAGAAATCACAAAACTACTTTCCACACTAGATGCACTAATTTTACATTTCCACTAACAGTGTATAAGTGTTTCATTTTCTCTGCAACTTCTCCAACATCTGTTATTTTTAGACTTTTTAATAATTAGTCATTCTGACTGGTATGAGTTGGCATCTCATTGTAGTTTTTTATTCACTCTAGTGAATAGTGATGTTGAAGTTTTTTATAGATTTATGTATGTCTTCTTTCAAGAAGTGTCTGTTCATGTCTTTTGCCCATTTTTAAAGGGATTATTTGGTTTTGACTTGTGAGATTGAGTTCCTTATAAATTTTAGATAGTAGACATATGTCAGATGCATACTTTGCCAATATTTTATCCCATTCTGTATGTTGTCTGTTTACTCTATTGACAGTTTCTTTTGCTGTGCAGAAGCTCTTTAGTTTAGGTCATATTTGTCAATTTTTGTTTTTGTTACAATTGCTTTTGGGGATTTAGTCATAAATTATTTGCCAAGGTGATGTGAAGAATGATATCTTCTAGGTTTGTGTCTAGGTTTTTATAGTTTGAGGTCTTACATTTAAGTCTTTAACCTATCTTGAGTTAATTTTTGTATATGATGAAAGGTAGGGGTTCAGTTTCAGTCTTCTGCATATCAGTTATCCTAGTACAATTTATTAAAGAGTCTTTTCCTCATTGCTTGTTATTGTTGACTTTGTCAAATATCATATGGTTGTAGGTGTGTGGCTTTATTTCTGGGTTCTCAACCCTGTTCCATTGGTCTGTGTGTCTGTTTTATACCAGTATCATGTTGTTTGGTTACCAAAGCCTCGGAATACAGTTTTAGGATAGGTAGTGTGATACCTCCAGCTTTGTTCTTTTTTCTTAGGATTGCTTTGCCTATTCAGGCTCTTTTTTGGTTCCACACAAATTTTAGAATAGTTTTTTTTTTTTTAATTCTGTAAATAATGACATTGGTAGTTTGATAGAAATAGCATTGAATCTATAAATGGCTTTGGGAAGTATAACCATTTTAACAATATTGATTCTTATCATACATGGAATGTTTTTCCCTTTGTGTCATCTCTGATTTATCAGTGTTATGTAGTTGTTGTAGAGATATTTCACTTTAGCTTCTTCAGTGGAAAGTGTATTTTATTGTTATGCTTGTAGTTGCATTTAAAGCACCAGATTTCCTTCTAAATGCTCTTGTTTACATCTTTTATGTCCTTGCTTTTACTTTTTGATCTGTTTAACAATTTTTAAGGGTTCTCTAACTCAGCTATTGATTTACCTTTATTTCACCACAGTTCTGTCATTTTGCTTTACATATTTAAAACATAACATACGTTGATATGGTGCTTATATTGAATCTATGATTTTTGACAATGATAACTTATCTCCATTTCTAATGGGGCCAATTTTGAAATTGTTATTTTAATCTACTATCTAATTGTATTTGTCTAATATCATTTTATGTCTCTATTCTTAATCTTTCTGTAAGCTTTTTTTTTTAAATGCAGTTTATGAAGATCTTGTTTTTAATACAATCTGAAAGGATCTGCTTTTGATTGGTGAGGATAATTTATTTATATTTATTGTAATTCCTCCTTTGTTAGAAATTACTTCTACCACATTTTGTCTCTCCATTTATGAAAGTTCTATTTGTCCCCTTTTTCCTCTCAACTTTCATTAGATAGATCAAATTTCCTTCTAGTTGCTTAAAAGTTATACATTGTATTTGTAATATCCTGAGGTTATTCTTAAGATATTAAGACACATAACTACACTTAAACCATCATTATTTAAAGAGTTAATATCTATATCTTTTCCTCTAGCAGACAATGCTTCCATGTACTTTTTAGCTCTCTTAGCCCTCTACAAGCCTTGTTGGTATCACTAATAATCTATGGCATAAATTACTATATGCCTTTTTTCTTTTATTAAGAGGAGTAGGTCATGTGCAGTGGCTCATATCTATAATCCCAGCACTTTGGGAGGCTGAGGAGGGGCAGATTGCTTGAGCTCAAGTGTTCAAGACCTACCCAGAAAACATGACAAAACCCTATCTTTACAAAAAATACAAAAATTAGCTGAGCATGGTGGCATTCACCTGTTGTTCCAGCTACTTAGGAGGCTGAAGTAGGAGGATCATTTGAGTCTGAAAGGCAGAAGTTGCAGTGAGCCAAGATCACACTATTGTACTCTGGCCTGGGTGAAAGTGTCAGACCCTGTCTCGAGAAATTTAAAAAAAAAAAAAAAAAAAAAAAAGGGACTGATGACTCTTTGCTTAGTTGGTCTCAATAGCCAGTCTCCCTTTTTTCTGTAGTAATAAAGAATCTGGCTTTTAGTTTACCTGCCCGAAGACTAAATTTCCCAGCCTCACTTACAGCATGGTATGTGATAAAATTTCTGGTCAAAAATATGTGAGAAGTACTGTGTGTGATTTTTGAAACATTTCCTGAAGAGACATTATCTTTCTTTTCTTTTTCTTCCATCTAGCTGTATGAATCATGGGTGTGGTTGTGGGACATTTGGACCACAGATGAAAGTTACACCTTTAAGAGGGGAGATTAATAAAACCTAAACAGCCAAAATACTTGGCAACTGGTGGAGAAAAACTCTCACACCATCCCAGGACCACGTACCAATTGATTCATATGTGAGAGAGAAATAATTTATCTAGTGTATTACATATTAGTATACTCCTTTTCTGTTGCTCCTGTAACAAATTGCCACAATATTAGTAGCTTAAAACAACTTGAATTTATTTCCACACAGTTTTGGAGGTCAGAAGTTCAAAATTCAAGGTGCAGGCAGGACTGCATACTTTCCGGAGGCCCTAGGGAAGAATCTGTTTCCTTGCTTTTTCCAGTGTGTAGAAGTCACCTGCATTCTTTAGGTCACGGCCTCTTCCTTGCCTCACGGCAACCTCTGCTTCAGTTGTCACCTCTTCTTTTCTGACCCTGCACCTCCTCCCTTCCTTATATAAAGACTCTTGTGATTACATTGGGCCCATTCAAATAGTTCATGGTAATTTCCTTGTCTTAAAAACCTTTTTTTTTTTTTTTTTTTTTTTTTTTTTTTTTTTTTTAAGAAAGAAAGAGAAAGAGAAAGGGGAAGAGAGAACAGGAGTCTTGTTCTATTGCCCAGGCTGGAATGCAATCTAAAAATAGATATTAAAAACCTCTTTTATGCTGATAATTGTGCTTAACAGTGGAGACAGGAAGGAATAAGTGAAGAAAATAACAAAAAACAGCTAACCAATATTTCATATAAGTCTGTGAAATGCTACGCAAATGCTGAAGAGTAATTTACTTCCAATTATGTGGTCACTTTCAAAATAGGTGTAATACGATACTTAGAAAAATGTATGTTCTGTAGACCTGGGGTGAAGAATTCTATAAATATCGGCTGAGTTTACTTGTTCCAGGTCTGAGTTCAAATCATAGATGTCCCTGTTAATTTTCTATCTTGTTGATCTGTCGAATATTAACAATTGGTGTCAAAGCCTCCCACTATTATTGTGCGGGAGTCCAAGTCTCTTTATAAGTCATTAAGAACTTGTCTTATGTATCTGGGTGTTCCTATATTGGGTGCATATATATTTACGATCATTGACTCCTGTTGTTGCGTTGATTTTTTTACCATTATGTAATGTCCTTCTTTGTTTCTTTTAGTCTTTGTTACTATTAAAGTCTCTTTTGTCAGAGACGAAAGTTACAACTCCTATTTTTTTCTTTGTTTGTTTGTTTTCTCTCCATTTGATTGATAAGTCTTCCACCAACCCATTGTTTTAAGTCCTTGCTTATAAGGTGGATCTGGATCCAGCATATTGATGGGCTTTGACTTTTTATTCAATTTTCCTGTCTGTGTGTTTGATTGGGACAATTAATCCATTTAAATTTAGGATTAATATTGATATTTGTGAGTTTAATATTGTCATTTAATGCTAGCTGGGTATTTTGCCCATTAGTTGATATAGATTCTCCATTATGGACATACTCTTTACCTTTTGGTAAGTTTTTGGGATGACTGATACTGGTTGTTCCTTTCTGTGTATGGTGCTTCTTTCAGAAGCTCTTGTAAAGCAGGCCTGGTGGTGATGAAATCTCTGAGTGCCTGCTTGTTTGCAAAAAATTTTATTTTTCCTTCATTTATGAAGCTTAGTTTGGCTGGATATGAGATTCTGGATTGAAAATTCTTTTCTTTGGGGATATTGAATATTGACCCCCACTCTCTTCTAGTTTGTAGGGTATCTGCTGAGAGATCTGCGGTGAGTCTGATAGGCTTCCCTTTATGGGTAACCTGACCTTTCTCTCTAGCTGCCCTTAGAATTTTCTCCTTTATTTCAACCCTGGTGAATCTAACGATTATGTGTATTGGGGTTGCTCTACTTGAGGAACATCTTTGTGGTGTTCTCTGTATTACCTGGAGTTGAGTATTGTCCTGTGTTACTAGGTTAGGAAAGTTTTCCTGCATAATATCCTGAAGAATATTTTCCAGCTTGGATTCATTTTCTTCATAACATTCAGGTACATCTATCAAATGTAGATTAGGTCTTTTCACATAGTCCCATATTTCTTGGAAACTTTGCTCATTCCTTTTTACTCTTTCTTCTCTAATCTTGTCTTCTCATTTCATTTCATTAAGTTGGTCTTCAACCTCTGATATCCTTTCTTCTGCTTGATCAATTTGAGTGTTAAAAACTGTGCATACTTCACAGAGTTCTCGTATTGTATTCTTCAGTTCCATTAATTCACTTATATTCCTCTCTAAATCGTCTATTCTTGTTAGGACTTCATCAAACGTTTTTTCAAGGTTCTTAGTTTCTTTACATTGGGCTAGAACATGTTCTTTTAACTCACAGAAGTTTCTTATTATCCACCTTCTGAAGTCTAATTCTGTTAATGGAACATACTCATTCTCCATCAGGCCTTGTTCCCTTGTTGAGGAACTGTGATCCCCTGCAGAGGGAGAGGCATTCTGATTTTGGGTATTCTCAGACTTTTTATGCTGGTTTCTTCCCATCATTGTAAATTTATCCACCTGTCATCTTTGTAATTACCGACTTTCAAATTAGATCTCTGAGTGGAAGTCCAACTTGTTGATTCCCAGTGCCAGAATCTGAGCAACCCACTGTGCCGGCTAAAACGGCAGCATTAGGATTCATGGTGCTTTTCTGCCCAGGAATATCAGGTCTGGCTTCCTTCTTGAGTCCCTTTTTCAATCAGCTGAATAGGTGACTCTGCCTTCCCAGAGCTCCAAATGTCAATCAAAAGGGGAACCAGTCCCGTTTACTCTGCACCAAGAACCACCATGCCAGCCACAAGAGTCGCACTGGCAACCCGTGGGGCTCCTCCACTGGGAATCTCCTTGTCCATGAGCAACAAAACTTCACCTGAAAGTGTGGCATCCTTTTGTTCTTTGTGCTTTCACTGGGAGCTACAATCCTGAGCTGCTAGTAATCAGCCATCTTGGATCTCTCTCCTGTCTTAAAAATCTTTAACTCAATCACATCTGCAAAGCCTCTTTGGCTATGTAAGGTAACCTAGTTATGGGTTTCAGATATTAGGATGTGGACATACTTGGGGTAAGGGGGCTTTATTCTACCTACCACCTTTTTTCTAAACAACTGTTACTTTGGGTCAGTTTTATAGCTAACTGGACCTAAATTCTAATTACTATACCTTATTTCCCAAACTCTATTAGTTTCTTCCTATTACTGTTTATTTTTCTTATTCTAATTGCTACTTTCCTTGTTGAGACACTTTTTCCAACAGTGCTTTAAAACAAGATCTTTGTTTAGAAAACAGTTTTTAATATGCTACACGCGCTCTTCACCTTCCCACTTCCCAAATAAGGTTGCCTGATATTTTCTCTCTTCATCTCAACTACTCCTCCACAGAGTCAATCACCAGAAGTATTATTAAAGAAACTGTCCTATACATATTCGTATTTTGTGGACCTAAAACAGTGCTTGGAACACAATGTTCACTCAGCAAAAAGTTTGCTAAATGATGTATTGGTCTTTCTGTGGCAGCCACAACAAAGAAAAGCCAACAATGTTAAGGAATACAAAGAGGAAGACACTAAAGAAAATATTAACCTACCAAACAGTCTCGCTTGTCTTATACTCATATCTCTATAAAATAGGCTTAATATAAATGTATAAATATATGTAACGCCAGGCATACATATAGCATGTGTGTTGGCACCATAGATCTTATAAGGTAAATAGAATTGTCTTGTTCACTTTTCAACTTTGCACAGTTTTTAGTGTCCCTTTTAATTTTTTTTTTTTAATATGGAGTCTTGCTCTGTCACCCAGGCTAAAATGCAGTGGGACTGTCTCAGCTGACTGCGAGCTCCACTCCTCAGGTTCAAGCAATTCTCCTACTTCAGCCTCCCAAGCAGCTGGGATTATAGGCACCTGGATAATTATTCAGATTATAGACATCTGGATAATTTTTTTTTTGTATTTTTAGTAGAGACGGGGTTTCTCCATGTTGGCCAGACTGGTCTCAAACAGCTTGAGATCTCCTGACCTCAAGCAATCCACCCACTTCAGCCTTCCAAAGTGCTGGGATTACAGGTGTCAGCCACCACACTTGGCCCCTGTTAACTTTTTGTTGAATATTTTCTCAGGTAATAAGTAATGACATGGACACTGAAGACACATAGTCTGGGTTAAGGTGCTGGCTTTTTCTTTTACTGGCTATGTGATCTTGGACAAATGACACTTCATTTATATGTCTCAGTTTCCTCATCCGTAAAATGGGATAGTAACTATAATGAAAGCTAATTCATAGGATTGAAGGGTGAGTTAAATGAGTTAAGAAGCGTGACATGTGGTGATCTGCCATGACCCCTTCCTCATACTTACAGCACTGGCTGTATACTCCACTCCTCAGGGTAGGTGACTGGAGTAACACTTCAGCTACTCTTCTGATACTTCTAGGACATGTGGTACACTCCATTCCCCAAGCTAGGGAGATCAGAATAATACTTTTAGCAACTCTATTCACTTCTTCCCCTGTAGGACGATTGCCTGGATTTTATTTTTAGTGAATTTAATTGGGAATAATGGTTGGAAAAATTGGAAAGTGAATTATCTATTGCAGATTAATTAGAAAAAAGAAGCTGATATTTTAATTCTTGATTTTAGAAGCTATTAAAATTTATTGGATAAACGAGCATAGTATTGCTAGAAAAAATACAAGATGCCCATGTAAGCTTGAATTTAAATTTATCTGGGTGTTATTTTTTTACTTTTGTTTATGTCTTTTGCTAATTCTGGCAAATCTCCTCTGAAACCCCAATATTCATTTCACACAATTTCCTTATTTTGTGATGGAAAAATTGAAATAGATCATGAAACAAAATCGCCCACAACTAGAGAATAAAATTCAAGACTCAAACCCAGTTCTATGAGTCCCTTTCAAGTCACAAGAAGCACAGAAAAACATCAGAAATTTTCAGGCAAAAAAGCACAGGAAAAGAGATGAAACACCTCTGTTTTCTACTCCCTGATGCAATTTTTCCTTGTGTTGCTATAAAGAAATAACTGAGGCTGAGTAATTTATAAAGAAAAGAGGTTTAACTAGCTCACGGTTCTGCAGGCTGTACAGGAAGCATGGCGCTGATGCTGATATCCGCTTATAGTGAGGCCTCAGGAAGTTTCCAATCATGGCCAGAGGCAATGGGAGCCATCATATCACATGATCAGAACAAGAGCAAGCGGGAGAGCTGTGGGAGACGCCACACTAATAAGCAACCAGCTCTCATGGGAACAACTATAGTGAGAACTCTCTCATCATCCAGCAGATGGCACCAAGCCATTCACAGGGGGTCTGCCCCCATGGTCCAAATACCTCCCACCAGGCTCCACCTCCTACACGGGAGAGTACATTTCAACATAAGCTTTGGGTGGACAAACATCCAAACCATATCAGCCAGTTACATAAAAATATCTTTCTTAAATTTAGAATCCAGCTTCTAAGCCATTTATAAAGCTTTATACTTCACTCCTTTATGTTGTTGTTGCTGAAATCATTAACCCATTAATTAAGATTGTGTGGGTCTGCTTGGGAAAAGCCTATTGAATTGCTTTTGTCTGTTCTATAATAAAAGACAGCACAGAGACAGGTTGACATTAATTACATTAAAGCCCTATTCATCGCTATTGATGTTAGTTCACATAGAACGTTTTATAACATCGACGTTCTATATTGTTTATTCCCCGCTCTTTTTATCAGAGGTAGCAACATCATAAAACGTTGCAGCTCTTAATGAACCACATTTCCAAGTGCCTGTTTTCAGCTGTGGAAGTCACATCTCACACACTGATTTCTTTGTCCCCCTTCAACCAATTTAAATTTCAATAAAAAAGTATTTTTTCTCTGGCTCCCTTAGCTCAGGATAGCAGACATTATCATATTAACAATTTAGAGTAGAAAAAAAAAGGCTCAATTTTTATTGAACCTCTTTCCATACTGTTCACTTTGCCTAAAATAAATTCTCACATTCAACTCACTAAATTACTTTGTTTTTTTCATTGAGAACACTTACTCAATTCCACCTTCAATTAGAAATAGAGCATGATTGGGGAATAGGAGAAAGTTAAATTAGCCTCCGTTGCTCCTTTATTCCAAGATACTTGGTACCTTTATTAAAATGCTTATTATAATCCACTCTGTAG
This sequence comes from Callithrix jacchus, assembly GCF_049354715.1. Taxonomy (NCBI): domain Eukaryota; kingdom Metazoa; phylum Chordata; class Mammalia; order Primates; family Cebidae; genus Callithrix; species Callithrix jacchus. The sequence goes on along the minus strand of NC_133516.1, from coordinate 17,984,841 downwards.
GCAAGCTATTTATGCATTCATCAGCCTCACCTGTTGGACGGCAGGGGCTATGATGTACTCTAATGTGTACAGCAGTAATACATTACTACCATTTCATTGCTTGCAGAGACAAATGACCATGCTAACTACCATTTATTGGCCTTACCATACACAGTGTGCAGTGCGCTCTACATCTTACCCCTAGTACATCACAGCAATGATACTGCAGTAATAAATACTAGCACATGCAATTAAAAACCTGATATTTGCAAGGGAAAGGGCAGGTAATTACAAACAGCTAAAAACTGCTGAAAGGGGGATTGGAATCTAGATCTCTTTGCACACAAAGTTATTCGTTTTCTTATCTGTTAGCTATAATGGGTGAAGATCTCAGATGTGACAGAACCACGATTCTTTGTCTCCCACTTACTACCAAGAAACACATGAGCAATGCATGCTATATGAAGGGCAGCAAAAGTGATCCTGTCCCCCAGAGAAGACATAGGTGTGACACATTTGTCATCTTCAGTGGCTTATCTGGCCTCTCATTTGTTCTCTCTACCTTTGCACAATGAGCAATTTAAGGAATGCCCAAAGGTCTCCCTCAAGTGCTCATGTTGGGTGGCAAATAGGGTACTGGAATACAGTCAGGGAACTTGAAGCCTATTCCTGACAATATGATTTACTGGAGTTAGGTCTTAATTTCCCCATGCATGAAGTCATGGAGTACAATTATATAACCAAAGGCTCCTTCTAACTGCATCTTCCTGTAATTCACCAGAATATGGGTTTCCTGAGAAATCCAAGCACATGGCACACAGTCAGTTCTCAATAATAAAAACTTGATGAAATAATGAATAAATGAGAGAACAAAAAATGGCCACTACGTCACAGCCCAGGAATCAGTAATAAGGCGTTCCTTCACTTCAAGGCATAAGAGGGATGCATGCTTGCTGTTCACAGTGTCATTGCTTTTAAGCCTTCCAACACACTTCCATCTGGCCTTGATTTTCCATTTTTCCAATTTGGAACAAGTTTTCCTATCCACTGGAATCACTTCTTTTCTTATGTTTACAAAACATATGATTTAGGTATTTTGCATAATTCATCCAAAACATAGACTAACCCAAACTGAGTCCAACTACCATCCACCAAGCAGCATTGAATACAGCATTGGATACATAAAAACATAATTCTGTATGCCTTTGAAAACTTGGTGAAGACATTCAACCTAACCATATTTTAATCACAATAATATTGCCCCTGTGGGCTTGTCTTGCATGCACTATGTGTGTATTTATATTTCTACAGACTTTGTGGTGTTTTGGTTCATTACAGTCTGGTTGTTCAAGTTGAATGCAGAAAAATGAGATTTTCAGCATCGTTCTGACTTTCTATTTACATACCTTACTGAGTCCAGATGTAAACTTTTAGAACAGCTGCATCTTTTAGAAGCAAAGGATTTATTGATTGCTTGTTGGCATTCTGAATACTGGTGGGGTGTTTTGGTTTCTTTTGGCTGGGTCAGAAAGGGCAGAGTCAGGCAGCTGAGTAAAAATCTAATTGTTTACAAAAGTAGGCCTGAGGTATAAATGTAGTAGAAACCACAGAAGTTATTAAATGAAAAACTCTAATTTCAAGGTGGGTCAAAGAAAGAAGAAAGTGTTGATTTGGAATTTTTCTCTAGTGTTTTCCCACCTTCACTGCACAAGAAACAGTTGCATAGCATTGCATGCAAGGTATTTTTCTAAGCACACTACAGATAATGGCTTATCCAGTACTCTTAACACATTCATCAGTACATATTACTTACAAAGTATCAAAAACTCAGAAAAATAAAGACATTTTCTAAGGTTATTCATCTATATAAGTGGCACAAGTCCAGGTTTAAGCCCAGACAGCCTGGATGTGGAATCAATGCTCTCAACAACCACACCATGCTGCCTCCTACCTGGGCTCCTTGCCTCCCATCTTACTCCTTCATCTTTCAATCCATCCTTCACGAATGTGACCTGTCTGTAGCACATCTTTGTTTCATGTTATTCCTCAGCTCAAAACTCATTAGTGTCTCTTAGCTGTCCTCCCAAATCAAGTGATGCATCCCCATCCTGCTTTTCCAAGACTCTACAATTTTGCCTCAACATGCCTTTTCTACCTAATATTCTAAATTTCTTCCTCCACAAATCTTATGCTCCAACTAAGCTTAAACCCTACTTGCCATTCCCAGAACATGGTTTTGACTTTTCCATCTCAATGTTCAGCAGAGTGCCCCCTTTCCTCCAAATGACTGCAACACCTCTCCAGCAAGAATTCAGAACTAGGCTGAGGCTGAGATGGCTGAATAGACAGAAGTGGGCTTCAGAACATGGATAAAAACAAACTTTGCTGAGTTAAAGGAGCATGTTGTAACTCAGTGCAAAGAAGGGAAGAATCATGGTAAAACAATACAGAATCTGACAGCAAAAACAGCCAGTATTGAGAGGAACATAACTGACCCGATAGAGCTGAAAAACACACTACAAGAACATCACAATGCAATTATAAGTATAAAAGCAAGACAAACCAGGTAGAGTAAAGAATCTCAGAGCTCAAAGACTGTCTTTCTGAAATAAAACAGGCAGAGAAGAATAGAAAAAAAATGAAAAGGCATGAGCAAAATCTCCAAGAAATATGGGATTCTGAAAAGATATAAAAGGTACCTGAAAGATATGGAAAGAATGAAACCAATTTGTAAAATATATTTCAGGATATCATCCAGGAGAAATTCCCCAACCTAGTTAGACAGGCCAACATTCAAATTCAGGAAATTCAGAGAGCCCCAGTGTATCAATTCATTTTTACACTACTATGGAGAACTACCTGAGACTGGGTAATCATGAAGAAAAGATATTTAATTGACTCACAGTTCTGCAGGCTTAATAGGAAGCATGACTGGGAGACCTCAAGAAACTTACAATTATGGCAGAAGGGATAGGGGAAGCAAGGTACATCTTTGCATGGCAGAGCAGGAGAGTGAGTGAAAGGGGAAGTGCCACACACTTTCAAACAACCAGATCTCGTGAGAACTCACTCACTATCACAAGAATAGCAAGGTGGAAGTCCACCCCCATGATTCAATCACCTCCCACCTGGTCCTTCCCCAGACACATGGGGATTACAACTTGAGATGAGATTTGGGTGGGGACACAGTGCAAAGTCATATCATTCCACCCTGGCCCCTCCCAAATCTCATGTCCTTCTCACATTTCAAAACCAATCATGCCTTTCCAACAGTCCCCCAAAGTCTTAATTCGTTCCAGCATTAACTCAATAGTCCACAATCCAAAGTCTCACCTGAGACAAAATATGTGCCTTCTGTCTAGGAGCCTGTAAAAAGAAAAATGGGCTCATAGACAAAAGGGACATATTTAGTTGCTTCCAAAATACAATGGGAGTACAGGCATTGGGTAAATACTCCCATTCAAAATGGAAGGAAATGGCCAAAATAAAGGGGCTACTGGCCCTATGCAAGTCCGAAACCCAGCAGGACAGTCTTGAAATTCTAAAGTTCCAAAATAATCTCCTTTGACTCCATGTCTCACATCATGACCACATTGGTGTGAGGGATGGGCTCCCAAGAATTTGAGCATCTTGATCCCTGTGGTTCTACAGGGTATAGACCCATTGACTGCATTTACAGGCTGTCATTGAGTGCTTGCAGCTTTTCTAGGTGCATGGTGCCAGCTGTTGTTGAATCTATCATTCTGGGGTCTGTAGGATGGTGGCTTTCTTCTCACAGCTCAACTAGGCAGTGCCCTAGTGAAGACTCTGTTTGGGAGCTCCAACCTCACATATTCCTTCTATACTGCCCCTGTACAGGCTCTCCATGAAGGCTCTGCAGTAGACTTCTACCTGGACATCCACTTGTTTCCATAAATCCTCTGAAATCTTAAGTTGAGGTTCCTAAACCTCAATATTTACCCACAGGCCCAATACCACATGGAAACCACCAAGGCTTGTGGGGCTTGCACCCTCTGAAGCAATGGCCTGAGCTGTACCCTGGCCCCTTTTAGCCATGACTTGAGCTGCAACAGCTGGGAAACAGGGCACTGCATCCCAAGCCTGCAAAAGGCAGCAGGGCCCTGGACCTAGCCTACAAAACCATGTTTTCCTCTTAGGCCTCAAGGACAGGGATGGGAGGGGCTGTCATGCAGGTCTGTGACATGCACTGGGGGTATTTTCCCCATTGTCTTGGCTGTTAACATTTGGCTGCGTTTTACTTATGCAAATTTCTGCAGCCAGCTTTAATTTCTCCTCATAAAACGTTGTTTTCTTCTCTATCATATGATCAGACTGCAAATTTTCCAACCTTTCATGCTCTGCCTACCTTTTAAATAAAAGTTCCAATCTCAGACCATCTCTTTGTGAATGTGTATAACTGTACACAGTTGCAAGCAGCCAGGTCACTTCTTGAATGCTTTCCTGCTCAAAAATTTCTTCTGCCAGTTATACTAAAGCATCTCTCTGAAGTTCAAAGTTTTACAGATCCCTAGAGCTGGGGCACAATGTCACCAGTCTTTTCCTAAAGCATAGCAAGAGTAACATTTACTCCAGTTCCCAGTAAGTTCTTCATCTCCATCTGAGAACACCTCAGCCTGGACTTTCTTGTCCATATCACTATTAGCATTTTGGTCAAAACCATTCAAAAAATCTCTAGGAAGTTCCAAACATTCCTACATCTTCCTGTCTTCTTCCGAGCCCTCCAAACTGTTCCAACCTCTGCTTGATAACCAGTTCTAAAGTTGCTTTCACATTTTCAGTTATCTTTATAACTGTTTCTCACTCTCCTGGTATCAAATTTCTGTATTCCATTTTCTTACTACTATAAAGAACTACCTGAGACTGGGTAATTTTTTAAGAAAAAACATTTAGTTGACTCAGTTGTGCAGACTTAACAGGAAGCATGATGGAGAGCCCTCAGATAACCTACAGTCATGGTGGAAGGCAAACGGGAAACAAGGCACATCTTCCCACGGTGGAGCAAGAGAGAGAGAGAAGGCAAAGGGGGAAGTGCCACACACTTTCAAACAACCATATCTTGTGAGAACTCCCTCACTATCATGAGAACAGCAAGGGAGAAGTTTTCTCCTGTGATTCAATCAGGCCCCTCCCCTGAAATGTGGGAATTGCAATTCAAAATGACATTTAGGTAGTGATGCAGAGCCAAACCGTGTCATGTATTATGATACTCCATGAGAAGATTACCCCAAGACACATAATCATCAGATTCTCCAAGGTTGAAATGAAATGAAAAATGTTAAGGGCAGTGAGAAAGAAAGGCCAACTCACCTAAAATGCAAAGCCCAGGAGACTAACAGTGGACCTTTCAGTGGAAACCCCACAAGCCAGAAGAGATAGGAGGCCAGTATTCAATTTTCTTAAGGGAAAGAAATTCCAACCTAGAATTTTATATCTGGCCAAACTAAGCTTCATAAGTGATGGAGAAGTAAGATCCTGTTCAGACAAGCAAATGCTGAAGGAATTTGTTACCACTAGACCTGCCTTACAAGACCTCCTGAAGGAAGCACTAAATATGGAAAGGAAACACTGTTAGCAGCTTACAAAAACACACTGAAGTACACAGATCAGTGACACTATGAAACAACCACATAAACAATTCTGCAAAATAACCAGCTAGCATCATGATGATATGATCAAATCCACACATAACAACACTAATCTTAAATGGCCAAACATTACATGTGCCCCCACTTGAAAGACAGAGTGGCAAGATGGATAAAGAACCAACACTCATTGTGATGCTATCTTCAAGAGACCCATTTCACAGGTAATAACACCCCCAGGCTCAAAATTAAGGGATGGAGAAAAATCTACCACAAAACTGGAAAATCATAAAAAAGCAGGGATGCAATCTTAGTTTCTGACAAAACAGACTTTAAACCAACAAAAATCAAAAAAAGACAAAGAAGGGCAATACACAAGGGTCATGCATTCATATATATTTAGCATAGTTAGCTAGCAGAAGACAAGAAATAACCAAGATTACAGTTTAACTAAAGGACCTAGAGATAAAAAAAAAAAAAACCTTGAAAAGATCAACAAATATAAGAGCTGGTTTTCTCAAAAATTGATAAAATAGATAGACCACTAGCTAGACTAACAAAGAAGAAAAGAAAGAAGATTCAAATAAACACAATCAGAAATGATAAGGGAGACAGTACCACTGACCCTACAGAAATACAAACAACTATCAGAGACTATAATAAACACCTCTATGCACATAAACTAGAAAATTTAGAAGAAATAGATAAATTCCTGGACACATACACCGTTCCAAGAATGAACCAGAAAGAAATTGAATGCTGAATAGACCAATAATTAGTTCTGAAATCGAGGCAGTAATAGACTACCAACCAAAAAAGCCCAGGACCAGGAGAATTCACAGCTGAATTATACCAGGTGTACAAAGATCTGGTATCATTCCTACTGAAACTATTCTGAAAAATTGAAAACAAAATACTAGCAAAACCAAATCCAGCAGCACATCAAAAAGCTTATCCACCATGATCAAGTAGGCTTCATCCCCGGGATGCAAGATTGGTTCAGCATACACAAATCAATAAGCATAGTTCATCACATAAACAGAGGATACCTCCTCCTCTTAAGTATTACTTACATTCACTAGGCCAATGTCCTGACCCTCAGACCAGTCAAGTAAATTATCAATATTAATGGAAGCTAATGAGTTAATAGGGCTTAGTGTTCCACAATTCTTCCACAACATTAATAAACATTCTTGGATTTTGATCATGCCTTCAGATGCCCAGTGGCCCCTCTGGCTACTCACATATATGAAGACATGTACGTAGCATGACAATTATTTTATTTAACTGATGGCTACTATCTCCATTTAAAGTAGGACCACTTAATCATTTTCTTAAAGAAGCAGATTATAAATATTTTAAATTTTGCAGGCCATACACTCTCTGTAACAACCACTCAATTCTACCACAGAAAATATGTTCAAAAATGTGCCTGGCTGTATTCCAGTAACACCTTATTTACAAAAACAAACACTTAGCCGAGGAGCTAAAGTTTATTCACCCCTGACTTTGAACCTCTAAGGCGTGTAAAGATATTACTATTTTTTTTTCAACTGGGACTATAATGATTGTGATGCCAGTGCTCTTTAGAATACAGTTCTTTCTCAAACTATATAAAGCTTTTCCCCACCACTCCACACACTGTCTTGCAGTCACAGGGTCTGAGTTCAAGTCTAGATTTTGCCTCATAACTAGAATTCCATTATAGTTGCCAGAGTGTATTTGCCTCTCAGAGGAGAGCCACCGTTTCAGAGCAGAAACCATGGTACTCCCCAAAAGCCCATATCCGCAAATGTTTATTACTCTTCTGATATCCCAACAGGGGGTACTCTCCTTCTGGACACCTCTAGCTTCTTCTCTGTGCCCGTATTGCATCATTTATCATTTTTCACACTATTGTGTTATGTGTTCTATACAAATCCTTTCTCATCCTCCAGGCCTTTTGATTAGAACATCCACCTGGGAGATGGGTGGAGCCAAGGTGATCATTGTCCAGATGTTAAGGTAAGGAAACTAAAGCTCAACCAATATTAAGAGACAAAATCTAGGCTTGAACCCAGCCCCATGACTGCAAGAAGTGTGTTTAGTGATTGAGAAACAGCTACATTCAAATACACTTGGTAGTTTTACCATCTTGATTTGTCTTTCAACCTCTTAGTAATGTTTTTGTCTTAACTATAAAAATATGTATGTCAGTAAACACTTTGAAGGGTGATTTTGAGAGTTGGGAATTATATAATTAGTGTTCCTGGCATTAATACATGTTCAATAATAGCAGCTACCATGACTACTGCTATTGATACTGCTGTTGTTGCTGCTTATCCAGTATTCTTTTCATTTTGCATATGCTTCCATCCTCTGTCACATGCTTCATCATGTTTGGCATAGTGCCTTTAATTTACTAGGTGTTCAATTACTGTTGAATAAATTTAGTTAATTAATTAATTATTTCATTACATAGGCTTGTATTGAAAAGCTTCTTTCACCATTAACCTTTTAAAAGTAATGAAAATATCCCCAAAGATAGAGGAAAATTAGGTGGCTTCTTTCAAGAAAGACAGTATATAATGGAAATTTCCTTCTCAACTCAAATTGAATCTCCTTAGCCACGTGTACATGTCCAGAAACACTTTTGTTTATTTCCTTAAATAAAGGAACATAATCCCCAGCTAATTTCTCTTTTTTATGGAATTATTGACGCTTAAAAGTCAGCAAAATCAAAGCTGTGAGAAAAAATTTCTAAATTAGTATTCAATTTTGGCTACATCATCAATAATGATGATAACTTTGTCCTGATTTGAAAATGTTCTTGGAAGATACCTCAAAACTCTCCGGGGGAACTCTAGATTGGGCCAGAAATTGAGATTCAGAAACTGATTTGGAGCTCATTCAGTCTCCCCAATCATCTCTCATCTGTTCCACTAGAAAATCAGTAAATCAATTAATTCCGATATACTGAGTCTCCACTTTGTATCACACTTTACTCGGCACTGAGGTAAGTGCCAACACAAGAAGCAAAAAAACATTTTCTATAAGTTCAAGTAGTTTATGATCTGATGAGTAAGAACAGGAGTGAACTTCTAAAACAGACTTTAAACTATGTTATGGGGCATTGGCTTAAAAGTGAGCAACATTCCCACCTTCTCACCCCTCCCAGCCTACTACTACCCTTCCCAACCTCTGTTAACCATCCTTCAACTCTCTATGTCCCTGAGTTCAATCATTTTGATTTTTAGATCCCATAAATGAGAACATGCAATGTTTGTCTTTCGGTGACTGGCATTTTTCACTTAACACATAATGATTTCCAGTTCCATCCATGTTGTTGTTTATTTCACATTGTATGCCTGTATCAAAACATCTCTTATACTGCATAAACAATACACCTGCTATGAACCCACAAAAACTTAAAAATAAAACTAAATTTTTAAAAAATGGGCAGTATGGATGAGGATAGGCAGATAAAGCTTCTGAGTTTAATCCCCAGATTTAGACTTCTAGTGTTACATGTACTTACACCAAATACTAGAGGCTGAGTAGGCATTTGGGTCGGAGGGAGGGAGTATTTGCTAGAAAAAAAGAAAGGAGCTTTTCTAGCTTTCTCAAAAAGGAGGCCTGAGAGCAGATTTGCAAAGGGTTCTGTTCCATGCAGTCATTCAGGGTTCTGTGGTGTCTTATAACTCTCCTCTCACCTAAGTCTTCGGAGTCCTCTACATCCAGCCAGAGTGAGAGCTAAGAGAGAGATCACATAAGGAAGAGTGTTATCCACATACAAAGTCTTACTAGATAGAAAAGAGTGTGACTGTTGGTGTACCCTATGGGCTTCTGCCATAACTATCTATCATATAAAAAGTGGGAAGAAGAATATGCATTTATATTTCTAGTCATTTCAAAACTACACACTAGAAACCTAATCACAGTAGCGAGGGAACACATAGTGACCAGGAACAGGGGCATGAAACAGATTTTCAGTATGTGTCTGTTAACACTGAATTTTTTTAACTTTAATTTTAGGTTCAGAGGTACATGTGCAGGTTTACTATATAGACAGATTGTGTATCATGGGGATTTGATGTACAGATAAACATTAAATTTTTGAACCACATAAATGTATTACCTTTAAAAAAATAGCAACTATTAAAATAAAATTAATGAAAACCTGGTGCTCACATGCATCCAAACATCCTGTCTTTTTTCTTTTCTTTTCTTTTTTTGGCTCTTCAGCAGCATCATTTTTCCTGTGGGCTTCACTTATAATGTTTATTTTTACTAAGTTTTACTCAGACAAAAATGCAAGCATATGTAATCAGGGGCAACATCCATATGGTAAGATTCATTCCTGGATTCTCAGCCCTATAATATAATCCCCCACTACCCCCAAGAGAAGGAATGGCAAGAACTAAGTATACAGCTGTGAGTATTAGAAGAAATTATTACAGCAAGGAAAACTTTGAGGAAGAACAGAATATAAATATTTGAAATGTGGTACCCTCTGGCATAGACAAAGAGTCTTTAAAAGGGTAGCATCTGGGGAAGTAGAAGGATCAGGAATGACTTCTCCTACCAGTCTACAAAAGAGAACTGTAATGCCAACCAATCCAGGGATAAAACTAAATCTCTATTCATACCCAGTCCCCAAAGATGAATCAGGAGAGTACATCATGCAAATTGACCACTGAAGTCAATCAATATACACGTCAGAGCTCGACAAGTGGATTGTAGGGTGATTAGCGACTGCAAATCTCCAAGAATTTGGAAGCACAGTCTCAAAGAAGAGAGATTAAACTTTTCCTGTGTGGTATCAGAGAACAGAACTGGAATTCCAGGTGAAAGTCCTAAAGTCACGTTTTGTCCCATATTAAGAGGATTTAACACAGTTGTCTGGAGATAGGATAGACTACTTTGCCATTTTAAGGAGACAGTAGCACAGAGTCACGGAGCTCACTGGGTGGAAGTGCGGTGGGAGCCTTTGGGTCTAGGTGGTCTCCAATTCCATGTTAACCTCAAAGCCTTGTGACTCAGTGCCTAGTGGATGACACAGGCGCTGCCATTTTCTCTCATTCTCTCCCTCTCTGTGCGACTACCTGAACACTAGTGCATGGAGCATGGTTTACGCCAAAGAGTAAATAGCACACAAACACGATCATTATCTCTGAAACAACAGCTTCAGGTGACAATGGAAAGTGAAAAATAATGTTGTTATGCCTTTAACACACCTAACAGGGTAAGCTGGGCTCCTATTTCAGTCTTTGTTTAGAAGACTCGGAACCCATTTTAAAACATTAAAAGCTAATATTGATTGAGTTCTGACTATATATAATCTAGGTGTGGTTAAATGTTTTTCATGTATTAAATCATTCACACCACTTGGAGGAGTGGCCATTGAACATGTACTTAAAAAATAAATGAGAAGGCTGGGTGCAGTGGCTCAGGCCTGTAATCCCAGTACTTTGGGAGGCCCAGGCAGGGGAATTGCCAGGTCAGGAGATCAAGACCATCCTGGCCAACATGGTGAAACCCCATCTCTACTAAAAATTTAAAAAAAAAAAAAAAAAAAAAAAAAAAACAGCCAGGCATGGTGGCAGGCACCTGTAATCCCAGCTACTTGGGAGGCTGAAGCAGGAGAATCACTTGAACCCGGAAGGTGGAGATCGCAGTGAGCTGGAGATCACACCACTGCACTGCAGCCTGGAGACAGAGTGAGACTTCATCTTAAATAAATAAATAAATAATACTGACAGATCAATACAGTGGGCAGATAGAAAATGATGCCCAAATTCAAGTCCTGAATGAGGCCAGTGTTGGTTCAGAGCAAGCTCCTACTAATGTCTCAAGTCCTCTATTGTACTGGAGAATTCTGGTTCAATATTCATCAGATGAAGAGTCATGTCTGCACACATAAAAGATGTAGATTCATGAAACTCCTTGGGGCCATTTATCAACATGAAGCTCCAGGAAGGACTGAGTGAGCAGATTTCCCTTAAAGTTAAGGACTTTAGAGAGGCATTTGGAATGCTACATAAAAGGGTTCTTCCAACTTTGTGAATTCATATGCGGTATGGAAACTGTCCAATGGTCAGAACAGGCAAGCCCTTCCTACCCAGTGTGACTCCAGAAACTGAAAAATCCACCCTGATTAAAACATCACCTTTCTATCTCAGCTCTCTGATGCCTATGGCATCATATTTTTGCCTCACAATTTAGACTCTAGATCTGTCAACAGCTAAAGTATAAGAAAATCCCTATGAAATTTACAGATACATCAGCTGTTTTCACAAGAATGGGCTGTAAAGGAAGAAATTAACAAGGAAAAAAACATAATGCTGGCCTCCGTGGAGGAGACAAAGGAGGAGGTTGGAAATGTAGAAAATAAGTATCCCTGAATCAAGTATCTATATCAGGGTGGCCTGGGTCCATGAGGCAGGGTGCTGCATATTTAAGGCTCTTCAACATATACCCACTCATTTCATCATAATCAGAACCCTCTAGGCTGAGGAATATTATGGAGCCAGCTCTAGAGTTCAAAAGAACTAATTTTAAGCCAAGGGCTGTATTAACTAGTTGTGCTGTCCTGGACAGCTTGGGCTCTTCCAGCTAAATTCCTCTTTCGTAAAATGGACCTTTAAGCCATTTGCCTGCCTTTCTCCAACAGATACTGGGCAAGTTAAGTAATATGTAGATTTCAAAACACTTTGATAAGTAAAACAGCAACACATACATACGATGCATTGTTGTTGTTTCTGTATTTCCAATCCTCACACTCAGAAAGTCACGGAGCTCCTCTTATCTTGAGTCATGGAAGTCAAAGAAGTGAGTTATGAAGCTCACTTCCATGACCTGAAGCTCACTTCCGTGACTTCCTATCTTGAGTCAGGGAAGTGACTCATGGGGCTCATCTTATCTTCAGCATCTTTCAGTAACACAAAGCTGCAATGGTCTGAATGCCCATGTTCCCCAGAATCTATATGTTGAAACTTAACCCCCAAGGTGATGGCATTAAGAGGTAGGGCTTTGGGGAGGTAAGTAGGTCATGAAGATGGAGCCCTCATAAATGGGATTAATGTCTTTTTAAAAGAAACCCAACGGAGCTTGTTTGCCTTCCACCAAGTCAATGCGCAGTCCTGTAGTGAGTAAAGGCTCAGCCTATGAAGAAAGGGTCCTCACCAGACACTGAATCTACCAGGGCCTTGATCTTAGAATTTCCAGCCTCCAGAAATAAATGTTAGCTATTTGTAAGTCCCCCAGTTTATAAGATTTTGTTACAGCAGATTCAACAGATTAGGACAAAGAGTCAAATTTCCTCAAGAAAAATGGGTTTTGTCGTTGTTTTATTATTGTGAATTAGTTGTTTGTCTTTCTTGCTTAAATGTTTTAACTCAAAAATTGCTAAACTTGAAGAACACCTGAGTGAATGAATACATGTCTCTGGTTGGGAAGATTTGGTGTTTTATGTTATTAACATTCTCCAAAATTTATTTTTACATTTAACATTATTCTAGTCAAAACTCCAATGTCATTTTGAAGTGAGGGATAATTTAGAGGACTTACACATAAGATATTAAATGAAGTCAGATATGGTGATTCACATCGGTAATCCCAACACTTTGTGAGGCCAAGGTGACAAGGATTACTTGAAGCTAGCCTGGACAACAAAGCAAGATCCCATCTCTGCAAAAATACAAAAATTACCAGAGCACAGTAGTGCTTGCCTGTAGTCCCAGCTACTCAGGAGGCTGAGGCAGGAGGATTACTTGAGCCCGGGAATTTATGGCTGCAGTGAGCTGTGATCATGCCACCACACTCCAGCCTGGGCAACACGGTGAGATTCTGTTTCAAAAAAAGTAACACATACATATGTATAATATATATAAATATTCATATGAACATACATAATGGGATTAAAGAGCTAGAATTACCTAATTAATGGGATGCTGGTATAGGAATACAGAGATGGGCAAATAGAACAGAGAAGAAAGCTCAAAAACAGAACCAAACACATATAATCATTTTGTACATTAAAAATGAGGTGAGTGTGTTTTTTTAAAAACGAATCCATCTGCACACTTATATACAACCTTCTGTAGAAATAGCTCAGTAATGTTTTGGGGTAAGCATTTTATTTATTTATTTATTTATTTTAGTTTGTTTTGTGAGAGGCTTTCCACCGATGCTTTTCTTTTTTCTTGGAATTATCTGTTTTCTTTGCCTTTTATTTAACTTCAGTAAGTTTTTCTTGTTGCTATTGAACAGTTCTTTATATATGAAGGCGATGAGCTCTCTGCTTTAGTGTGGTCATCATTTTCTTACCAATTAATCACGTGCCTTATTAAGATGTCTGCATAGAAATAATAACAGTTTGGTTATATTTAGTGATCATTTTATCTTGATGGTGCCAGCAATACTTAGACAAATCTTCCACAAAGGAAGATTGTATTTTATAGATTGTTGTAGGTTTTTCTAAAACTTTAATGGTTTCTCTCATTTTTTACATTGATTTTATTGGCCCATATAGAATTAATTTTGGTGTAAAAAGAAAGGATTCCCCTTCCTTTTTTTCCCCACATAACTAACCACATGTGTCAACATAATTTATTGAGAAATACACTGATTTGAAATGCCATGGGTATCAGTTAGGGTTGTATTTGACCGGATATCTTACCAACCTTACCAAAATCATTAAACTAAAAAGGTATTTTCCCATATTTAAGCGGAGATCCATACAATAAAAGTGCTGGACTGTTTTTGCAGTGTCTCTCTCTAAACTTCTGTTTCTTTTATCTTTACTTTAACAGCAGCCTATAAAGGCTGCTCAACCCCTCACCTAAAATCAGTATATTCAGACAAGAAGGAAGGAGACAGAGGGGAAAAGGAAGAGAAAGACAAGGAGAAGGAGGATGAAGGGGAGGATGTGGTGGTGGTGGTGGTAATAAGGAGGAATAGTGAATGCCTTTAACAGGAGAGGAGCTGTCCCTAAATCCCCAGTAGATAGCTATTTATGTCTTCTTTGGAAGACTGTATCTTATGGACATATTTGCTGCAAGAAAGTCTGGGAAATTAATTTCTAAAGCTAGACATATTGTATGTACATATTTCTTTTACTAACAGGAGCCTCATACAAGCTAGACAAGCTTGTCTGATAAGCTCATATGAGGCTCCTGTTAGTAAAAGAAAAAGGGACAATGGATGCTGGATATATAACTAACTGTTGGGTACCATTTGCTACATGCACTTGGTGGATGACTTACTGTATTTGGCCTTGTATTCAATAATAATGCAGAGTATTTTATAGACCTGTTAGAACATCTTGAAACCAGCTATATTTACTTAAAAATAAGAAAAATTAATAAACAAGGCAACTATTGACTTCAGGAAAAACAAAGAACTGTATAAAAACTTGCAATCATAATTTATTACTTGTCTTAACAATAAACCTTGCTTTTACAGTCATACTAGTGTAAACATTGAAATCTTTCTGACTTCACACAATAAAAAATATTTCAAACATGACCTCTAAAGTTACAATTTTTTTCACCCTTTACTCATCTCCTGAGCCCCAGGTTACAATGCTTCAAGAACCTCCCTGAAGAGACTAATAATGAGTAATATCACAGACACACTGGGTTCAAGTGGATATCACATCAATTAAGACAACTCTCCATCTTAACCCTTCTTTAAAATATCCCTAGCAAGTCGTTACTTGGTTTCTGCTTGAACACATCCACTGACAAGGAGTTCACTGTTCAGGACAGTCCATTCAATTTCTAGACAGCTCATTTAATTTCTGGACAGCTCTAAACACTGTAAAATAATTCCCTATAATCAAGTTAAGGGACCTACTCCAACTCTAGTCATTCTTTTTTACTGCCTTAAGTCCTACAGAACATATTCACTTCTTCTTTTACAGGAGGAATAGATATTAACTATTAGAATACTATTGTCAAGCTATGCACTCTATCCTCTTTATGTTAAATTCTTGGGCCCTCAAAACATTTTTAAATGATATGGTTTTATATTCCAGTGACATTTTAGGCATGTTATCTGGAATACACATCACATAGTTAATGTCCCTCTTAAAATGTGGCATCATAGCAGAACATGACTGTCAAAGAAAGAAATATGAAAAACCACGTTTCCAAATTTCATATTATATTAGGAAATACCTTGTAATATGATTAAATTTCTTTTAAAATCCTTTTGGGATCTTTTTGGGAAAAGATAAGATTGTTGATCTTAAAAAAAAAAAAAAACTTATGGAAAACTGTGAATTTCATCTTCCAAACCTTTACCAAACATGTTTCTTTTCACTATCTACCATGGTAAAAAAAATTTAAAGTGCCAAAGTCTAGGTATGAAGTAAGAGAAAATGGGGTCTGGGTGAGTCATGCTCTCTTTTAAGAATCAAAGAAAAATTGTAAACTGAGACTTTTTCAGCAATCCTAAATGTCGAATTACTTTAGGATAAAATTATTTGCTAATACTCTGTCCTAGTCACATGGAGATGTCCCAGTTTGCTGAATTCAAATAGCCAGAAGCTGTTTCTGATCTGCAGTCTTTTTCAGTATTTTTTTCTTCTTATCTGCTCATTCCTCTTTATACTCATTTAGAGCACACTAATGGAAGTAGCCTGACACGTGGCTTTCCTTTTTGCCACTCTTTCTCAAGAAATGTGATTATAGAACTTGGAGTGGGCTGTTTTATGCACAAATATTCAGACAGTCTCTTAGCAATAAATGGCTGTCGCTTCTATTATCTGTCTGGCTCTGAGTTCTATTATCTGTTGTGAATTGGTGCAGGGCTCTGTAAAACAGTTTTTAGGCAGCCTCATTACTCCCTTCCACACCTTCTGCTCCATCTGAGTGATACTGCTGTGATTGCTGCGTAATGTTTGCCATTAGACGAGGCACGTAAAAGAATCAAGCTATGACTAATTCACTCTATGGCTGTGTGCCCTGTGTCATGCTCATTAACACCCCTCAACTCTGTTATTAAAGGGAATCACACAACAGACCTCAGCGGGATAACATTTATACTATATATACCCACTGTATATTTGTATACTCTCTCTCTCTCTCTCTCTCATATATATATATATATATATATATATGTATATATATATATATATACACACACACACACACACGTTATATATATAGTGTATATATATATATTTGTACTATATATGTACACACACTATATATAGTGTGTATACATTTACACACTATAGGCTGCCTTATTTTTCCATTGGAACCCCATTCTTATCACAGACTTCTCCAGAGAACCCTTAGCTTCTACCCTAGAAGTATTCCATACTGTCACACACGTAACTGTTTATGAGAATCTATTGATAAGAAAGGCCGTTAGCTTGTCTGGACACGAGGGGTTTGCCCTCTGAAGAATCAGCCAATCTGATTTCAGCTGAAAAGTCATTCTGAGATGCTCCTAATGGAAGTTTAATGAAAAATAACAATAACAACCCCTTAAACTATTTGTTGAATATATTAGTATACCCAGCCCTTTTGTAACCATGTTTTCCCTTGAGGTTCACAGAAACCCAATGCGGTAAGCTTCATAAACAGTCCTCTACTATTAGCTTCACTACTAGATTTCTAACTCAGAGGAGACATTATATAAAGACTAATAGCTCATCTACAATGCCGAGCAAAATGTAAAGGAATAGCATCATTTTTGTTAGGCTTTCTCAAGCATAGTAATCAAAGTAATAGCAAAAGCATAAAGAGAGAACATTTTTCTAAGAACTAAGAACTAACTATTTGAATAATAAAATAATAAAAGCTTCAGAGTTTCAGGCTTTTGTCTCTAACATTTTGAATATACTCTTCCTGATTTTTCTCTCAGGGAATCCCAAATTTCTATATTAAACTTTATTATTTCTGCATTGCTTAACATGACTGTCTTCCTCTTCTAGTTAGAACAGGAAATCTAGTTAGATACAGGTAGAGAGCTTCTAGGCTGGTTGACTATAAAGTACTTTTAATGGTCAAAACTCAGGGTGAGGTTGGTAGAGAGAGAATAAGAAAATGAGAGAAACAGCGAGAGAATGAGAATGAAATCAGCGAACTGATGGAATTCCCTTTAAATAATACAGCAAACCCCAGAGTTCTACATTACATGACATATTTCCCTACAAAATGTTTGAGTTATTTTATTTTATTTTTTTGAGATGGAGTTTCGCTCTCGTTACCCAGGCTGGAGTGCAATGGCGCAATCTCGGCTCACCGCTACCTCCGCCTCCTGGGTTCAGGCAATTCTCCTGTCTCAGCCTCCCGAGTAGCTGGTATTACAGGCGCGTGCCACAACACCCAGCTAAATTTTTTTTTTTTTGTATTTTTAGTAGAGACGGGGTTTCACCATGTTGACCAGGATGGTCTCGATCTCTTGACCTCGTGATCCACCCGCCTCAGCCTCCCAAAGTGCTGGGATTACAGGCTTGAGCCACTGTGCCCGGCCGAGTTATTTTATTTTTAATATTAAAGATATAAGTGATACAACTGATGGAACGTGAATAATATCTGTAAGATTAAATAATATTGCATCCAAGTTAATTTCTTGAGTATGATTGTACCCTGTGCAGAGGTGGCCTCTCCCAGCATGGGCCAGGCTGCACCCAGTTGCTGACTCCAGGACTATACGAGCCGCATTCCTTGCTGCCCTAAGCCTTCCCGACCACCAGGCAGATTTCCCTAGTAAGCATCTGGGAGAGAAATGTTCGTGTTTTCGATGCCCGCTGAAATCAACCTGATCTGGCTAGACATGGAAGGATGTTTTATTCCTTACAGTGAAGAAAATGTTAGAGAATCTGTAGACACATTGGGAAGAAGAAGAGATGAAGAAGTCAACCTGATTTCTTTAGACATGGAAGGACATTGTATTTCCTTACAGTGAAGAAAATGTTAGAGTATCTGCAGACACATTGGGAAGAAGAGGAGTAGCTGCAGGGTATCAATCTCTTGAGGAAAGAGACTGAAGAGGACATTTCCCTGGATAGGGCTGTTCCTGTCCCTGCAGCAGGAAGATGTGTGGCATGGGAACGGAGCCGATGCTCTGCAACAGATGACCCAGGCTGTGGTAGACAATGTGTGCTGGCAGATGTCCCTGGATGGAAAGACCACCATGTTCAAACAGCTGCAGGGCCGCATGTGAAGGGCAGCATTCACAGCATGGCTCATGAAAGCAGAGTTATTTGAGAATGTGTTTCCAGCAGTCAGGAAGTGGAGAGAGGCTGGACTGAAGGAGTGCATCTATTCCTCAGGGAGTGTAGAGGCACGGAAATTGTGATTCCGACAGTCTGCAAAGGGATTCTTGAGCTTGTTGATGGTCACTTTGATACAAAGATTGGACATAAAGTAGAGAGTGAAAGTTATCAGAGGATTGCAGACAGCATCAGGTGCCCAACCAACAACATTTTGTTTCTGATAGATGTTACTTGAGAGGCAAGTGCTGCTGAGGAAGCAGATATGCAGGTAGAGGTGGTGGTGAGACCTGGAACCACAGGATTAATGGATGATTAGAAGACTTACTAAGCTTCATCACATCCTTCAGCAAACTGTCCCTGCCCTCCTCAACCTAAAGAAGGGTTTCCAAGGAAGATCACATTGTCTCACAGAGTTGTCCCTGTTGTGTCTAGTTGTATTCTAGTGGTAAAAGTAACTTACTGGCCGGGCACGGTGGCTCAAGCCTGTAGTCCCAGCACCTTGGGAGGCCGAGGCGGGTGGATTACGAGAGATCGAGACCATCCTGGTCAACATGGTGAAACCCCGTCTCTACTAAAAATACAAAAAACTAGCTGGGCACGGTGGCACGTGCCTGTAATCCCAGCTACTCAGGAGGCTGAGGCAGGAGAATTGCCTGAACCCAGGAGGCGGAGGTTGCAGTGAGCCGAGATCGTGCCATTGCACTCCAGCCTGGGCAACAAGAGCGAAACTCTGTCTCAAAAAAAAAAAGTAACTTACTTAGAAAACCCACATGTATACTCATATGTATGCCAGTACATATATGTGTATGTGTGCTCAAAATAACTTCATAGGCACATAAATGGGAAAAGAGACTTAGTTCAGGGAAAACAAAACTTACTTAAAGATGTTTATGGCCGGGCGCGGTGGCTCATGCCTGTAATCCCAGCACTTTGGGAGGCCAAGGAAGGCAGATCACAAGATCAGAAGATCGAGGCCGTCCCAGCCAACATGGTGAAACCCCGTCTGTACTAAAATACAAAAAATTCGCCAGGTGTTGTGGTGCAAACCTGTAATCCCAGCTACTCAGGAGGCTGAGGCAAGGGAATAGCTTGAACCCGGCGGGCAGAGGTTGCATGCAGTGAGCTGAGATGGTGCCACAGCACTCCAGCCTGGCAACAGAGCAAGACTCTGTCTCAAAAAATAAATAAATAAAATAAAGATGCTTATATGTAGAAATCGTTTGGAATCATACTCTAAACCTATTGAGGGCAAAATGTAGTTGATAGAGGAAATTGCTAAAATACTTACCATGTGTGGTGTTTATAAAGTCACGTACCAAAAAGGAAAGCTACTTTGAGGAATTATTTGGAAGTTTTGTTATTTTCATAACAAAATATTTCCAAGAATTACTTCTAATAATAATACTTTGCCCCGTTTAACTGTGATTTACAAGATTATAACAGCTGTATTTTATATATGCCTCCTTATTTATCAAAGGGGTTTTTGTTTCTGCTTTAAAAGAGAGCAAAATCGAAAAAGAAAATACACTGAGTCTTGATCAACCAACTGTCTTTCACTTAAGAAGAAACTTGCTAATCAGCATGGCACTTATAGCAAGCAGCTGCCTTACCAATGAAAAAGAGGTACTAATGTAACAGTTAAAAAAGAGATGTGTTTCCTAACATTTAACAGAACAGTCTTAATCCTGCTGGTTGTTATTGTTACAGATTTTATAGTTGCCTTTTTAACTACTTGTGAGCACAATTTGAGAATATATGTTAATTGCTATTTACTTTTTAAAATAGTTTTTATTGAAACCAGTTCATAAGATTAAGACAAGTCCTAATATGTAATATTGTCCTTCAGAATGGAGGTGAAAAATATAAATTTCATAACACCAGTATTTATCCTGGTTTAATTCTAATAGGATGCCCCATCAATTGCATGTTGTGATTAATAGAAGCATTTTCTTCTTCACAAAAAGAGAACATTCTTGTTTCTTGTTTTTGTTTTTGAGACAGAGTCTCGCTGTGTTACCCATGCTGGAATGCAGTGGCGCAATCTTGGCTCACGGCAACCTCTGCCTCCTGGTTTCAAGTGATTCTCCTGCCTCAGCTTCCTGAGTAGTTTGGATTATAGGCACATGCCACTATGCCCAGCTAATTTTTGTATTTTTAGTAGAGGCAAGGTTTCAGCATGTTAGACAGGCTGGTCTTGAACTCCTGACCTCAGGTAATCTGCTCACCTCAGCCTCCCAAAGTGCTGGGATAAACTCCATGAGCTGCTCCACTCAGCCTAATTTTGTTTTTTGTATGTACATACCGAATGTGTTAGAGTTTGCAACTTACTCTGAGAGGGCTCAATAAGATTAGATAGAAATAAATAAACAAATGAAAGAATGAATAAATAAATATAAAGCAAAGATGCCAAAATGTTAACTATTTGGGGTCACTAAAGATAAAGTATATTCAGAAATTTCTTGTTCTATTTTGTAACTCTTTAATGTATTTTAAAATGAAATGTTAGAAACATTTGCTTCCAAGAATATGGAATCAATATTGTTGTTTTTTCTTATCCCTCCTGCTAAGCACAACTAAACTCTTGAACATATACATGAAATAAACACCGTTTCTGAAAGGCAGAGAGAAGAAGGTAGGTAATCTAGGGACCTTAGGATACAAGAGACAACACAGTGGTGAATTCTATTTTCATCTCACATAAATCAAACTTTGCAGTGCCGAAGATGGAAACCCAGAAACACCAAATAAGTGAATAAAGTCCCACCAAAGTCAGGTCTCTAGCCAAAGGGCCAGGAAAGGGGGAGCCTAGCAAGACAGAAATAGTTTTGACAATAACCACCCCACTCTATCAAAACTTCACAGAAAAATCTCATGCCTCTTTACACCTACACCAGCAAAGGCTAAAGAGGAACCTCAATTTTCACCCTCACCTAGCTGTAATTAGCCCCTTGCAGGAGGGTCTCTGAGACAGCCAAGTTAGGAGCTGAATCTTTCATCACTATAGAGTGAGGACAAGTTCTCCCACCCACCCAGTGTCAGTCAAAACCACAGGGAGAGCCTGGACTTCCACACATACTAAGCAGAAATAAAATACTCTCTTAGTGCCTTCTGGAGAATTATCTAAAAGGGTCTAGTACAGAGTTAGGACTTTCACCACTTCCCACAGTGCCAAGACTGCCATCACCATCAGCACCATCCCATGTGGAAAGTGAAGGCCACGTGGACATCAGTAACCTAGCATTCGCCTCTTCCAGCTAAGCAGGTATCAGCAGAAGCTCCCAGTAGGAAGCTGGAACTCTCGACTCTACTCAGCAGTGAGGAGGATCCTGTTCTACTATGTGTCAGTGGAGGCCAAATTGGTAACAAGATAGTGTCCTCCTCTTTCCCTACTGAAGTGATGTCAGAAAGAACAAAATAAAACAGAAGGTTATTAGTAAGATCCAGTTTTTCATAACATAATGCCAAAAATGTCCAGATTTCAATTTAAAACATTTGTGCCAAGTACCAGGAAGGTCTTGAACTGAATGGAGAAAAAAAAAAAGACAGTCAACAGAGGCCAACACTAAGATGAGAGTGACATTGGAATTATCTAACAAATATTGTAAAGTAGCTATCGTAAAAATGCTTCAATGAACAATTATTAACACAATTGAAGCAAATTAAAAGAAATACAGAAAATCCTAGCAAAGAAATATTTCTCAGCAAGAAATATAAAATATTATAAAAGACAAAATAGAAATATTAGAACTTAGAACTGCAGTAACTGAAATTCAAAAACTCAGTGATGGGTTCAAGAGCAAGATGGAGAAGACATAATAATTAGTGAACTTCAAGAACACTAGAAATGACCCAATCTGGACAACAGAGAAAAAAAAAGACTAAGAAAAATGTGAACAAACTTCCTGTGGAAGTATAACAAGTTTTGTGTCATTGAAATGCCAGAATAAAAGGAGAAAAACTGTGGAGCTGAAAATGTACTTAATGAAATGATGAACTCAAATTCCCCAAATCTGGCCCAAAAAAATCCACAAATCTTCAGATCTGAAGGCTGAATGAATCACAAAGAGAAAAAAATAAAGAAATTCATACCAAGACACATTATAGTTGAAGTTCTATAGTTGTAGTTCAAAACTACAAAGAAAAAAAAATTTGAAAGTGACAAAGAAAGAGCAAAACCATACCTATATAAGAAAAAAAAAGTCAAATAACAGTGGATTTCTCACCAGAAGTCACTGAGGCCAGAAGAAAGTGGCATAACGTTTTTCCATGTGCTTTAAAAAAACAATTGTCAAGTTGTAATCCATTAGCCAGTGAAAATATTGTTCAGGAACAAAGGGAAATCAAGACATTTTCAGATGTAAAAAAATTAAGATAAATTGTTGGCAGAAAACTTACCATAACAGAAGGACTAAGAAATTTCTCTAGACAGAAAAGAAATTATTTTTTAAAGACTCTAGGAACATCAGAAAAAGGAAAGTAAATAGTAAAAAAAAAATATAAACAAAGAAAATAGACTTTCCTCTTCATCTTCAGTTTTCCTATATTTGGTGATTGAAGAAAAACAACACTGTCTAATGTGGAGTTAAGTGTGTAGAGAGGAAATATTTAGGAATATTATGTCATAAATAAGAAATGTTAAAGCAAGCAAAGTTTATACACTTCATTTGAATTGGTAAAATGATTATACAAGTTAACAGTGATAAGCTATGTATATATAATGTAAAACCGAGAGCACCACCAAAGATGCTGTATAAAGAGATAACACCCGAAAGGGTAGGAAAAAGTTAAAATGAAATGCTAAACAATGTTCACATAACACAGAGAATGACAGAAAAAAAGAAAAAGAAAACGAAAACAAAGAAACAAAAAATAGAATAAACCCAAACAATAATTTTAAAGGAAAATCTTAACCTTAAGAGATCAGTAATTACATTAAACATACACAAACTAAATACATCAATTCTTTAAAAACAAAAACAGGCTGGGCAAGTTGGCTCACGCCTATAATCCCAGCACTTTGGGAGGCCAAGGCAGGCAGATCACCTGTGTTCAAGAGTTCAAGACCAGCCTGGCTAACATGGAGAAACCGTGTCTCTACTAAAAAATACAAGATATTGGCTGGGCGCGGTGGCTCACGACTATAATCCCAGCGCTTTGGGAGGCCGAGGTGGGTGGATCACGAGGTCAAGAGATCGAGACCATCCTGGTCAACATGGTGAAACCCCGTCTCTACTAAAAATACAAAAATTAGCTGGGCATGGTGGTGCGCACCTGTAGTCCCAGGAACTCAGGAAGCTGAGGTAGGAGAATCGCTTGAACCCAGGAGGCAGAGTTTGCAGTGAGTTGAGATCACACCATTGCACTCCAGTCTCGGGGACAAGAGCGAGACTTCATCTCAAAAACAAACAAATGAAAACAAAACAGAGATTGACAGGAGAAAAAAGAAGAAGAAAATGGAAGGAATCACTCTACCTGATATTAAGGCTTAATCAATACAGTGTGGTATTTGGTGAAGGAACACACACATAGATCAGTGGAACAGGTTAGGGAACCCCAAAACAGACTCATACACATATGCCTAATTGATTGTCGACAAAGGCGCAAAAACAATTCAGTGGAAAAAAGGTCGCCTTTTCAATAAATGGTGCCAGAATAATTGGACTTCTATAGGAAAAAAGTGAACCGTGACACACTCCTCACACTTATATAAAAATTAAAGTGAATCATAGATTCAAATGTAAATTACAAAGCTAAAAACATTTTATAATAAATATAGAAATTACACGGGCATATCTTGAGCTAAGCAAAGAATTCTTAGAATTGACACTAAAGGCATGATACATAAAACAATACAAGTGATAAAGCAGATTTCATCACAATTACAAACTTTTGATCCACAAAAGGCCCCTATTAAGGGGAGGATAAGATAAGCTACGACCGGGAAAACATAAGCAAAGTACATACATAACAACGAACTGCTATTTGGGATATATAAAAATGCTCACAACTCAACAGCAGAAACAAGCTCATGAAAAGAAGTCCATCATCATTAGCCATTAGAGAAATGCAAACTAACATCATGATGAGATACCGATATACACTCAGTGGAATGGCTAAAATAAAAAAACAGTGACAGCATCAAACATTAGTGAGCATGCAAAGAATTCGAGTCATCCTTTACATTAGTCTGGGAATGTAAAGAAGTGTAGCCATTCTGGAAAACAGGGTTTTGTTTTTTTTTTAAACTTAATATGCAGCTACCCGATGACCCAGAAGCAATTGCACTCCTGGCCATTTATTCTGAAGAAATAAGGATTTGTGTCTGTACAAAAACATATACACAAAAGTTTATGGCACTATATTAGTTTGCTAGTGCTGCCATTAACAAAGTCCTGCAGAGTGGCTTAAACAACAGGTGTTTTGTCTCACAGGTTTGGAGACTGGAATCCCAAAATCAAGTGATCAGCAGGGTTGATTTCTTCTGAGGGTTGTGAGAGAGAATCTGCTCCATGCTGCTCACCTCGCTTCTGGAGGTTTCCTGGAAATCGGTGTTTAATCTCTGACTTCATTTTCATACGGCCGTCTCTCTGTGTACGTGGCCACCTCTATATTTAACCTTTTCATAAGGACACCACTCATATCGAATAATGGCCCAAACTAATGATTGTATTTTACTTTGATTACCTCTGCAAAGACCCCACCTCAAAATAGGGTCACTTTCTGAGGTACTGGGGGCTAAGAATTCAACATTTTTGGAGAGCAAGATTCATTCTATACCAAGCATCTTTGTAATATCTCATAATTGGAAACAACCTAGACGTCTTAAAATAGGTGAATGTTCCCAGTACTTTGGGAGGCGGAGGTGGGTGGATCACGAGGTCAAGAGATCGAGACCATCCTGGTCAACATGGTGAAACTTCATCTCTACTAAAAATACAAAAAATTATCTGGGCACGGTGGCGCGTGCCTGTAATTCCAGCTACTCGGGGGGCTGAGGCAGGAGAATTGCCTGAACCCAGGAGGCGGAGGTTGCGGCGAGCCGAGATTGCGCCATTGCACTCCAGCCTCGGTAACAGGAGCGAAACTCCGTCTCAAAAAAAAAAAAAAAAAAAAAATAGGTGAATGTTTAAACAAAAACTGGCATATCCATATCATAGAATGTTACTTAACAGTAAAAGGAAAAATATATTGATACATGGCTACTACCTGGATGACTTTCCAAAAAATTACAGGGAGTGGAAAAAGCCAATCCCAAAAGGTTATATACTGCATGATTCCATTTATAGAGCAATTTTGAAATGACAAAATTATAAAAATGAGAACAGATTGGTAGTTGCCAGAGGTTAAGGAGGGGATGAGATGAGAGGGATCAGAGTGTAGCTAAAAGGGCAATACAAGGGCTTTTTGTGGTAGTGAAATGTTCTGTGTCTTCACGGCATCAAAGTTAATACTCTGGATGTAATACTGTACTGGAGTTTTGCAAGATGCTACCATGGGTAGATACTGAGTAAAGGGTATATGAGATCTCTCTGTATTGTTCCTTATACCTGTGTGTTTATTTAAAATTATCTCCGAATTAGGTGGGGCATGGTGGCTCACACCTGTAATCCCAGCACTTTGGGAGGCTAAGACAGATGGATCACCCGTGGTCAGGAGATCAAGAACAGCCTGTCCAACATAGTAAAACCCTGTCTCTACTAAAAATGCAAAAAAATTAGCTGACCATGGTGGCAGGTACCTGTAATCCTAGCTACTTGGGAGGTTGAGGCAAGAGAAGCGCTTGAACACAGGAGGTGGAGGTTGCAGTGAGCCGAGATCACACCACTGCACTTCAGCCTGGGTGACAGAGTGAGACTCCGTCTCAAAAAATAAAAACTAAAAATAAAATAAAATAATCTCAAAATTAAAATTTTTAACAAATAAAATGTTTTTTAAAGTTTTCACTATTTTTTCAAGATTCTAGTAGTCATATATAACAAAAGTTAAAGTCTTGGAAAATATAGACTAATACATAAACACTTAAAATATCATTCATAATCTAATGCAAGGTTGGACTGTCTCTTATAATTCAAAATGTTACTATATATGTAACCTAGATAAATCTGAGATGACCCTGCCCCGTAAAGGGTAGATAACACTGAGTCAAACACATCCTCATTCTTACATTCTTTTCAGTGTCCTGTTAAAATTGAAAAAAAAAAAAAACCTTCTCCAGATTTTTGTTTGTACTTGGAGGTAGGAGTAGAAAGTGATTACAGCACATAGGTATCTGCATTTCTGGAAATCATGTTTGTTTAATCAGTTCCATTTATAGGTCATCTCCCAGGTCTGCTCATGTCTTATTCAATACCACTGCATACTTGGTTTCCCCAAACTCTACTCTCTTGAGAGAGGTTCATGCACAGTATGTTTTATTGATGATCAAAGGCAGGTGGCTGAGGAGGGTACTACATTACACCAGCAAAAATATGTTCAAATCAGAAATCAGACTTCCTCATTCTAGGAAGACTTGATTCTCTCACAACCAGATATTACCCCTGTCCCCTTTTCCCTCAAGGTTGTCAGCCTTGTGCTATTTTCTAACTTCTCACGTTTTCCCATACTACCAAATTTCAGCTCACGGTTTATTCAAATAAGTTTAAGGCCGGGTGGCTTAAGAAATATAGTGGCTCGTGCCTGTATTCCCTGCACTTTGGGAGGCTGAGGCAGCTGGATCACCTGTGGTCAGAAGTTCAAGACCAACCTGACCAGCACGGTGAATCCCCATTTCTGCTAGAAATACCAAAAATTAGTCAGATGTGGGTGGTGGACCCAGCTACTTAGGAAGCTGAGAAAGGAAAATTGCCTGAACCCAGGAGGCAGAGGTTGCGGTGAGCCGAGATGGTGCCATTGCACTCCAGCCTGGGTAACAAGAACGAAACTCTGTCTCAAAAAAAGAGAAAGAAATTAAGACACAGAAATACATAGAGGAAAGACCATGTGAAGACCCAGGAAGAAGGCGGCCATCTAAAAGCAAAGAAGAAAACAGGTCTCAGAAGAAGCCAGTCCTACTGACATCTTGCTCTCATACTTTGAGGGTCCAGAGTCATGCATCAAGGAATGTCTGTTGTTGAAGCCGCCCAGTCTGTGATACTTTGTTATGACTATCCTACCAAACTAATGCAATGGGTCCAGTCACTCGTGGCAATTTGTTTTTACTTTGCATGTGACCCAGTTATCAGAAATAAGATGTAAGAGGAAATTTTTGGGTCTTTAAAATGAAAGTATTGTCTGTTGTGTTTTAGTCATTATTCTATGAAGACATGTTGTTTAGAACTGCAGCAGCCATCTTGAAACCATGAAGAAAAGAAAAAGAAAATTCCAGGGACATTGATCTTAACCCTTGACATCAATGAGTTGCTGATCTACCTCCAGAACTGCTAATCTCTGGACATCTCATCTCTAAGTTTTATTAATAAATCTCCATTTTCTGAGTTAGTTTTGACAGGTAGTCTTATTTGTAGTGAAAAGCATCAAAACCGTTAAACCTCCAAATGCTGCATTAACTGTTTTCATATGATGTCAGTCCACTCTTTGTCTGAAATCTGGAAGATTCACTGTCAGAGATAATATTAGCAATCACAAGATTGAATTTCATCACATAGAAAAGTGGAGGGAAACGGACAGAGGTACACTGTGAAGCTACTTCCTCTCTAGGTCTTGGCATATTAATTCTTCCATTCAAGAATTGTTTACTGAGCATCATTTATGTACCTGTGCTTGGCGTCATTTCCATTGAAAGGGAAATTGAGTCTAGAGTCTGAATTCAGTTCAAATTTGTTTATTGTGTATATGGAGACTAAATATTTTAGCAAGACTCATTTGGCTGATGAGTAAATCCAAACGAGTGAGGTAAATCCTGGCCTGTTGCCTCTGGCTCCAAAAGCAGCCAGACACTGTCCTTTCCATTTTCTACTTCATGCCATGATAGAGAGGCCTCTTATAATAAGAAAACCACTGGTCAGACGAGACCATACCTGAAGAAACAGCATCAAATGGCAGGTCGGTTGGTAGCCACAGGGGGACTGCATACTGTGGGTCTCTGCTCCAGAAAGCAGCCCACCAGCATGGGCTGCCTGCCAGAGGGTAATCACAGCTTGTAAAAAAGCATGCTGGCGCCACCAGGACACAATGAACTGCCCCTCTCCCTTGAGCCTCATTACACCAGAGGTGGGAGAACAGGGAGAACAGCTGACACAATTGGTGTCGAGTTAAACTGTCTGTCTGAACCAAGCAATTCATAATTGGAGTGAGGAGGGGCAAGTAAAATAAGCGTCATGTTTTGTGGTTTTTTTGGGGGGGTTGTTTTTTAAAAAAATTTGTTTTTGCGACGAGAGCCAAGAAATCATTACTTTCCCTCCAGGTACCCAATAACTGAAAAGCCACTTTTGCGGCGCCAATGCTGCCATCTCGGTATTGTTGTTGCCCCACTGAAGAGTGGGTAGGGACTGGCAGTTAGACAGACTGTGTTTTAATTGGCCTCTTCCTGGAGGAGAAAGAGCCAAATGTTTTCAGGATGCTTATTCGAGCCAGTTTCAGAGTAATAAAAGTGCATCTTTGATACGCAGAGAGTTTATGTTCTTCATAAAAATGCTAATTTCA
Organism: Callithrix jacchus; assembly: GCF_049354715.1. Taxonomy (NCBI): domain Eukaryota; kingdom Metazoa; phylum Chordata; class Mammalia; order Primates; family Cebidae; genus Callithrix; species Callithrix jacchus. Next base: position 17,955,405 of record NC_133516.1, on the reverse strand, counting down.
ATCTTTGCTGAAAGGAGTGGCAAGAATGGTTTCCCCCTTAGGCTTTTTAATATGAATACAGTTGTACTGTGTGGATGACCTTGTGCTTATTAAAGAGGGTGAAGCTTATGTCCTGTCTACAGCCTTTCAAACCCCACTCTAAGGATTTTACCATGGTGAATATGAGAGTATTCAAACTCTTTTCATGGAAAACTGGAAAGCAATGTATTTGTTTCTTTAAAAAAAAAATCTCTAATACAAATACACAGGGAGAACTTACCATATTTTTTTCCTTCATTGAGTATGTTTTTCCAAGGTCAATTTGGAGGTTCTTCCTACTTGGCTGAGAAAAACTGGAGCCCCAGTAACTGCGTTCACAGCCCTCTCAGTGGCTTGGAAACCATCCCCACCTACAGATGCTACGAGAAGTTACTGATGTTTTTCCAGGGCCCCAGTGTTTGCTTCTCTCGCTGCAGAGAGGGAAGACAGGGTGATGAGTGAGGTTTTATTTGTCCTATGGGATGACTCATTGAGCGAGAGTTTCTGACCCAGAATTCTAGTCTTTCTCTTCTCTGTTCATCCTTCCTCCCATCCCCTTGGATTTTTCAGTTTGGGGGCAGGTTTCCAGTCACCCTCTCCCATAATCCTCTCCCTCAGTCTCAAAATAACAACAAGACTTCCTTTAAAAAGTTAAACTTCCCACAATTGCATTCAATTTACTCTGGGAACTTGTTTAAAGGGCAGGGGTTTTGAAACATGATCAACAAAATAATCAGTTCTGGATTACATTAAATAGTATCCTTACAGACTGCGCCAAACCTTAAGAGGGAAAACAGCTACCTTCGATCTCTCTCACCATGAATGGGACTCTGTGTGTCTCAAAACGTTTTATTGAATATTTCCCGAAATGAAGTCTGTTTTTCCAATAGGGAGAGTGTACAGTCTTTCTCAGAACTCAGACCCATCTTCAATCCAGCTGTGGCCAGGTATGGCTCAGCAGACTTCAGCAGCTCTCTGTTGCTGCACAGCTGACACTCTGCATCCTCAGGAATGCCAGTCTATTTTTTTTTTTTTTTTTGAGGTGGAGTTTCACTCTTGTTACCCAGACTGGAGTGCAATGGCACGATCTCAGCTCACCGCAACCTCCGCCTCCTGGGTTCAGGCAATTCTCATGCCTCAGCTTCCTGAGTAGCTGGGATTACAGGCACGCGCCACCATGCCCAGCTAATTTTTTGTATTTTTAGTAGAGACGGGGTTTCACCATGTTGACCAGGATGGTCTCGATCTCTTGACCTCGTGATCCGCCCGCCTCGGCCTCCCAAAGTGCTGGGATTACAGGCATGAGCCACCGCGCCTATTATTTTAAAAGGGTCAGGTGAGAGGGCATTAAATATAAAGAAATCAAAACACAGTAGACTAACGGAATGGAACACCACCGATCAATTTTCATTAAAGCCATGGAAATGCAGGTGATCAAATACCAAAATTTACTTGTATAATACCTGATTTTTAATAACCCTGTCATCTCTTCTAATTCACTGTAACACATCCAAATTGCAGTTCTTTAAACCTCCTCTTCCCATCTATAAATTGGATGAAGAAAAAAAGAAACACAGAACAATACCACTTCTTTTATTCTTTTTTAAGAAGAAGTTCCTAGCAAAAACTTCATATTTCTTATGAAAATGCTGCTGCCAAACTTTATAATGCCCTGCACTTTTATTCCAGGTCACATAAAAAATGGTCATAGAGAAACGATCTCTTCCGCATGTTTTAAATCTAGCACAACCCAGTAATAACCAAGAAACCCAGTTAATAGATGCTTCCGTGGACTGTGTCTTAAAGAAGACAGTTTCTCCCCCATGCAGGAGTGACAAAGGCCAGATGGGTCAGTCAAATCAAACTGTGTGTTAGGAAAAACATGGACCTTAACTCAAAGGCTTTCTACAAACACCAAGTTTAGGTCAAGGCTAGTGTCACAGAACAGATTAATTGGAATCAAATGCAATGAGGCTCTCCTGGAATTATGAAGAGTGAACAGTTACCTAATGGATGGGATGAAAGGATGGAGAAAAAGCTTGTGAGCGTGTTATGAAAGGCTTCAGTGAAGAGTGGAGATGTCTTCCTTGAAGTGTTGACATCTGCATTAATCAGGGTGTCTCTTCGATTAACCAAGTGAAGAATGGCTGGGTGTAGTGAGGTAAGAAGAATGCTATGGGAAGAAGAAAACACATTAGCAAGAGCATGGAGACATTGAAGAACATGGCATGAAGGAGAACAAAAGATTCATGAGTGGTGAATGAATAAATACATGGTCTGAAATGAGCAGGTAACACTGAGGGGCATTGATGTCATTTGAGAAGAAAAACGACATAATCAGACAAATGAATAGTATCAGAGCTTGGTAGTATGAGAAGCCAGGTAAGCCTGTGACTTCTCTTATTTTTCCTATATGGTCAGATTTAACATGTTTTATCATTAATTTTTTGATGTGCATTTTACAGGTGCAAATTCTCTTCTTGTCTTATTCACTTCTATATTTCCAGCACCTGTTAGATGTCTGGTATACAGGAAGCATCCACTCAACACATATGTTGAATAAACGCATACAGCTTAAGGCAACCTGGGATGACGACAGCGAGGACAGAAACAGATGTACCCATGGAAGTCATCAAGCAGCATTAAAATCAACATCATCTGGCAACTGATTTGATTTGGGGGTGGGGTGGGGCAAAGGTGACAGATTTAGGAATTATGCTGGTTCAAGCGAGGCTGGAAGGTTGCACTCACAAGAGCAAGCATGGGACCAGGTTCAGAAGGAGTTGAGGTTGGCTTTGGTTCTGTCAGGTTTAAGCTGTGATGGCAATCTTGTTTAAAAAGTTCAGGAAAAGCGGGAATGCAGAACTGGGGCTCAAAAATGAGGGTAAGGCTAAACAGAGAGGTTTGACTGCTCCCTCTAAAGAAGTGTCAGTTAAAGTGGTGGGCAAGGATGGACTTGCCCAGGAGGGAGGGCAATGAAGAGAAAGCAAACAAAGATAGTGCCTCAGGGAGGAAGGCCAGATGAGCTACAGTCTGAAGTTTGGGAACCAAGTCTTAATCTCCTGATCCAATTATCTGATCTCTTATGCATTCGGCTGTCCCAGAAAACACCACAGCTCCTTGTTCTGCCAAGGGAGATGATGCCTTTAAATGCATACTGCATTCCAGCCATTAACTACAATCACCAAATCTTGCATCAACCACCAAGAGTGGCTCAGAGATTGCCACTTGAGGCTGCACATTGCAAACTTATTTTCCCCTCTGGTGCTACTTCGTTTCTGATGATGTTATTAAAATGAAAGGCTATTTTTTAATGAGCTTGGAGAGAATCCGCTTAACCGAATTGTTCGTAAAAGGAATAAAACACGTCAAGACTATGCTTTGCGCCAATCCACCAATATAGGAACCTGCAGTTGCAAGAACCTTCTTATGTAAATATTTACAAGGAGACTAAAAAAAGAAAGCGGTTTGGGGAGCCACCAGATGGAATAATACAAGAACAAACTTGAACACAGTCAAAATGGGCTTCACCAACAACAGGAGTCCTCTCAGGAATCCACCATTGCCTGGGAGGTGAGAAAGGAAGAATAGAAAGTTAAAAGGAAAAGCAACTTCTGGCAAAGCTTCTCTTGGGACTTATTTCAGCTAATCTCTGAAAACTAGGTTTTCTTTTTTATTAAAATCTTCAAAAACAATTTATAATAAACTCCCTAATAGTATTTATGAATTAATTCATAATCCATCGCTTTGCTCTCTCTCTAACCAAGCTCTACTGTCGTCTCCTGAGGATATTCAAAGATGCTGCTTTGGTGCTCATGGGTGGTTAGCAGGAGTGAAGCCTTCTCCAGGGTTTTCTTCCCGAAGTCCCAGGCTGGCCCCTTCACTTTTGACTTCTGAGGCAGAGGAGTCTGATCACGCTGCTGCACGTGAACCTATTATGCATTCTCAGTTTTCATTTCTCCATCTGCCTTGAGTAGCCTAATTACAAAGAAAGGAGCAATAACAGATATATCAATTATATAATGTTTTTGCAACTGCTCTTTGCCCTCCCCTCCCCTCTCTCTGGGTCCCCTGTACAACCCTTTTCTGACTCAGAGCACATTTGAAGCAAACTTGGCTCACAATGCATTTTGCAAATAAACCGCAAAATAACATGATTGTAAAAATGTTAGCTGCAAAAGTAATAAATAAGAAACCAAATAAGTATGTAACCACAGAGCCTTGTCTGGCTCCTCGGCTCACTGACCACAGCAGCTCTCTGTTGTCTGTCCTCACTAGGGGACAGAGTGAGGGCACTAAGAAAATGGGAAGACACCCCATCCTTGCCCGGGGGTCTCATAGGTGGAAGTGACACATAGATATAGCATTTCAACACTGTGAGACAGAACGTTCTATGTCAGAACTCCCCAATCTAGAAAAGCATTGTCAGAGAAGAGGAGACGCAGGCTGTTTGTCACCATGGTTTCAGGTTCACCTATTGTTTTTGAGAGTACCTGTCAGGGGTCTGGCTCTGTGTCTGGATGCATGTACATAGCATCTCAGATTACTCTTAGCAACCCTTGGATTGGGTATGATTAGTCCCAGTACACAGATGAAGAAACTGAAGCCCTTCAGAAACAAATAGCAGTTAGACCACAAGATTTCAGATGCTACAAAGTCCTCATACTGATTACAGTGGGAAGAGGAGAGTGCAGCAGAAATATGCTGTGATTTCCCCCTTCCCCACCGCCCTTTTCAAGCCTGGCTATTGAGATGCGCCCATTTTTCAAAGATTTGGGGATTAAAACGCCAAAGCCTAAATATCAGAGTTGCCAATTATTTTACTTATATTTACTTTGAAATCGTGCCAGTCTAAAGACCCTCTTCACCAGCAGACTTCTGTGGCTGGGAAAATTCTCTCAAGGTGGTGACCAGTGTAGTCCAGTCAAAACTGAAATGGGAAATTGAAAGCTAGGCTTGAAGTTGAATAATCCAGTGCAAAATTTTCAAATCACGGTCAGTATATAGTAATTTTATGCCTCAGGACAGGGCTTAAATATTAAGGATAGAAAAAGAGTCACTAATGTTGGACATATACAGACACAGCAGCACATGAGGCCCTGTGGTCAGGGCCCCTGCATCACACAACCGTGGAGGACCCTAGTCACATTATCAGCTACGTGCATAGTGTCCCTCCTCCGGGTTTATGCAACAAGCATGACCTGCAGAGCTCAAGACAGCCTTTCCTCAGGGAGATACTGAAAACAGCAAAACACAGCAGAAACCAGGGAAAACACAGCCTCAAGTAAATTAACAAGCAATGGATGGAGACAGGTCCACATCACATGATAACTAGAGGGGAGGGGAGAGTTATGATTGTTCTGCAGGAATTGGGAATGGAACCATTGCCCAGTTTATTCAGCATGCTGACATGCATTCCTGCCTTTTGTTTTCACAACAGCTCCATGAAAAAGGGTTCTTATTCTTATTTACCAAATGGGAAAACAAAGGCTCAGAGAAGGGAAGTGACTTTTCTAAAATGTCCAGCTCTTAGATTGGAAGCCAAGACCTATGTCCAGGTAGCACCTGCCTCTGAGCTTCTCCCACTACCCCCTCATTGGCCTATTGGGAATGCCAATGAAGAGGCACCAGCAGGAGCTCCGTGCACCAGACTCCGGAGGGGAGCTGCTGAAAGTCTTAAGGAAGAAGCAAAAGAAATCTTAGGAGTGGAGGAGGCATAGACGGGATAAGAAGGAGTGTGGATGAGAGTGTATGACGTGAAGTGATCCACAGAACTTTGGAATTTATTAAAAGTCAAACCAAATTGTTCCTTCTCTGATATGTAGCATTCCAAATGCTGAAGGTTTGTGGTTTTTATACAAACTTTGTTGTAACTTGATTGGGATGGGACTCTTTCTAAAATCGATTATGCATTTGTCTATCTTCTAAGATAAAGCATAAAGAAAATAATTTAGCCTTTCACAAGGGGTCCACACTGTAGCCTGTCACTTTCTTCCCTGAAATATCAGATGACATTCTAGAGGACTCTCTAAATTTAAAACACCACTTGCCTCCACACTCAATCCGGATTGCTGTGATTTTTAAGTTGCTGAGGATTTGTGGGGGGGTGGGGGGGATTCTGTTTATTTTGTTTTCTACCTCCTCACTTCTTATCAAACCATCAACCTGTACTTGTCTTCCTTTTTAGTAGGCCTGCTTATTGCAACCCCTTCTGCCACATCGAATGTGCTGTTTTTGGTCTTGTGTACATCTATAGGCAGCCAAGTTTATTAGCAGTTTGTGTAAACTAAAACTTCAAGCTCTGAGTGAGGAACTCTAGTAATCAGCAAACGATGTAGACATTAGCACATGAAGCTTGAGTCCTACCTAGAGCTGTGCCTGCGTGCATCCCTTGCTCATTTTGCCAGGTTAATTTGTGTTTTTTTCAAGATCTAACTTAAATAAAAAGATCTAATTTAAATAAAACCTACCTCAGGAACCATTCAATGAACGCCCAGCTGAAGTCACTTCTCCTGCTTCTGAACTATCAAAACTACAAGATATGCCTGTCTCTGGGATCACCACTGCCTTCCCTGGGTTTATTGCCTGTGGGGATGCTCCTGCAATTACAATGAAAGTTTAAAGACAGAGTTTGCATTTTTTTGTCTTGATACATGCCCCCTAACTGGGACTTTGTTTATTATAAAGATAGTAATGCTATCCCATAGAGAATTTCATCCTAGCAGAAGGGGCAAACAGGAAAATGAGAAAGGAGGACAGTTGGTGGGGAAAAGAGTTAGGGAGGAAGGCAGGGTCCGAGAGGAGGAGAAAGGAAAGCTGGAAGATCTTTTAGTTCCTTAACCTAGTCCATTTCCCCAAAGTAGCAGCAGCACGAAGTCAGGAGCCATTCCTGGCATTTCCCAAGTCTCTCACTAGATTCTCTCCAGTAACTGCCAACTACTGTAGCCAACTGCCACCAGAGCTAGGATGCAGCGTCGACACTGAGATGGTCCCACTCCTCTGGTGAGCTCATCTCGCTGTCCACGCTCAGTCCTAGCTCTGGCGGCAACCATGCCCACCAGAAAAGGCACCAAAGGGTGGAGGATCGGCTGCCTGGAGACTGGTGGGAGGAGGAAGCAGCCCCAGCTGGCAAAAAACAATACACTCCTGTGGCTGCAGGCTCTGCCCTTTCCTGCCTCCTGGCAGCCTGGCTCCATAGCGCTGAGGTTGTCCTGGGCTGAACTCATCAGAGGCCCTCCCGCTTTCAGACAGGTATTCAAATGAATGAATGTTTTATTCTCAAAGACTTTGTTTAAAAATATGGTCTCAGAACTTTCTCTGTTACTCTCACTCTCATGCTCACCAATGCCAGTATAAGAAAACTTGAGGCCAGTTTGAAACGAACATCAACGCAATTAAACGTTGGTTGGACTCCCAATATATGCCCTGTGGATACCCCTGTTTTGGAACTTTCCACAATTTGTCTTCTTTTAGATTTCTTGTTGAATGCATTGATTCACCTCACAAGACATGGACTGTGATTCATCACAGCATTGTTCCAATGTGTGCATCATGGCATCGTCACAAAGAATATCTGCCCTTTTAGCTCGTAGGGCCTTGATTTACAAGGCTGCCATAGTGATGCTGTAGTTACAGCCTTTTAAGCACCTACTTTCCCATATTCTGGCAACAGCATCACAGTTTTCCTTTAGGGAACCCCCCCCCCACTCTCAATCTATGTAGTGAGGAGCTGACCTTCCTCGGGTTAAGTTCCAGCAGTGGAATAGACCTAGGCTTCACCAATCAGCGTATCTAACTTCAATAGCCACTGTGACAGAATTATAGATAGGCGCATGCCCATTTCAGAACATGGACAACTGATTCTTGGATTTTTGCCAGAATTACTTGGGGAAAAAACACTTTTGATTAAGATTGTTAAATGGATATGATACAAACCTGCAGCTGCTGAGAGGCACCCAGAGAAAGATATGCCCAAAAACTTATAAGAGATGTGAAGGCCCTCTTCAAGGATAACTACAAACCACTGCTCAAGGACATAAGAGAGGATGCAAACAAATGGAAAAATACTCCATGCTCATGGATAGAAGAATCAATGTCATGAAAATGGCCATACTGCCCAAAGTAATCTACAGATTTAATGCTATTCCCATCAAGCTACCATTGATTTTCTTCACAGAATTAGAAAAAACTATTTTAAATTTCATATGGAACCAAAAATGAGCCCATACAGTCAAGGCAATTCTAAGCAAAAAGAGCAAAGCTGGAGGCATCATGCTACCTGACTTCAAACTATACAACAAGGCTACAGTAACCAAATAACCAAAACAGCATGGTACTGATACCAAAACAGTTGTATAGACCAATGGAACAGAACTGAGGCCGCAAAAATAATACCACACCTCTACAACCATCTGATCTTTGACAAGCCTGATCAAAACAAGCAATGGGGAAAGGATTCCCTATTTAATAAATGACATTGGGAAAACTGGCTAGCCATAAGCAGAAAACTGAAACTGGGCCCTTTCCTTACAACTTATACAAAAATCAACTTAAGATGGATTGAAGACGTAAATGTAAGACCTAAAACTATAAAAACCCCAGAAGAAAACCTAGGCAATACGATTCAGGACATAGGCATGGGCAAAGACTTCTTAACCAAAACACAAGAAGCAATTGCAGCAAAGCCTAAATTGACAAATGTGATCTAACTAAAATAAAGAGCTTCTGCACAGTGAAAGAAACAATCATCACAGTGAATAGGCAACCTAGAGAATGGGAGAAAACTTTTGCAATCTATCCATCTGACAAAGGACTAATATCCAGAATCTACAAGGAACTTAAAAAAGTTTACAAGAAAAAAACAACCCCATCAAAAAGTGGGCAAGGAATATGAACAGATACTTTTCAAAAGAAGACATTTATGTGGCCAACAAACATATGAATAAAAGCTCATCGTCACTGGTCATTAGAGAAATGCAAAGCAAAACCACAATGAGAAACTATCTCAGGCCAGTTAGAATGACAATCATTAAGAAGTCAGGAAACAACAGATGCTGGAGAGGATGTGGAGAAATAGGAACACTTTTACACTGTTTGGTGGGAGTGTAAATTAGTTCAACCATTGTGGAAGGCAGTGTGGCAGTGATTCCTCAAGGATCTAGAACCAAAAATACCATTTGACTTAGCAATCCCATTACTGTGTGTATACTGAAAGGATTATAAATCTAGCTATAAAAACGCATGCACACGTATGTTTATTAACACTATTCACAATAGCAAAGACTTGGAACCAAGCCAAATGCCTATCAATGTTAGACTGGATAAAGAAATGTGGCACATATACATCATGGAATACTATGCAGCCATAAAAAAAGAATGAGCTCATGTCCTTTGCAGGGACATGGATGAAGTTGGAAACTATCATTCTCAACAAACTAACACAGGAACAGAAAACCAAACACCACATGTTCTCACTCATAAGTGGGTGTTGAACAATGAGAACACACGAGCACAGGGAGGGGAACATCACACAGTGGGGCCTGTCAGGAGTAGGGGACAAAGGGAGGGATAGCATTAGGAGAAACACCTAATGTAGATGATGGATTGATGGGTGCAGCAATGTTACATAGGCACATGTGTAGCTATGTAACCTGCATATTCTGCATATGTATCCCAGAACTTGAAGTAATAAATAAATACATACATAATTTTAAAACTATCCAACCATGTGCTACATGCATACAAGATACCCAGCTAACTAATAAAGACATGTACAGAGTCAAAGTAAAAGGATGGAAAAAAGAAAAAAAAGAAATCTACAGAGAAGAAACATAGCTGAGAGAAGCATATTTGTTGAAATTATTCAGTTACAATCCCCAAATATGCTTTTCTGCTTAGCCTTCTTTATGTTGGATTTCTGTTAGTTGCAACCAAAAGAGTCTTTATTAATATATAGAAATAAATGCAATATAAAATTATTATATTTATAATTTTTATAGTTTACAAAGTACCATCATATGAATTATTTCATTTAAACATTATAATAATTTTTTAAGTGGCCATTAGCATGCTCCCTATTTAATACATGAGAAAATGGATGTTAATCAATTTACCCAAGCTGTGGTAGCCAGTAGGTACCTGAGTCAGAGTTCTGATATCTTATTCCTTTTCTGAATCCGGTGGTACCCATTCTTATTTCAGGAATTTTACAATCAAGTACGGGAGACATGTTTAGCCCATGTATAAAGTTCAACAATAAAACAGTGAAATATACATAATGAGGTAGCATTTGTTGGTCAGTAAAATTGATGATCCCTTAGTGTGTTTGGAGGGGAGAGAATGCTGAGGCGTGGTCAGCATTAGGAGAACATACAGGGGAGCAGGGATTGCACTGCTGATGAATTTCCCTGGAGGATTTTAAAGACATGTTGGGATATGAGATTTAGAAAGGCCTTTAAAATTTTCTACTCCAATCTCATCTTTTTACAAAAAAAAGAAAATAAGATTGGTAAGAAAAGGGGGGGTTATTATTATTATTGGTCATTCATTGATTATCTACTAAGTGTCAGACTCTGTTTATACACATCATTGCCAATGCTTTCAACAACATTGCAATATACGTATTTTTACCTCCACTGCAAAGCTTTAGAAAATGAAACCCAAAGTTTCTTGTACTCTGATTTCAACTCTCCTTTCTTTCCTTGTCTGAATGAAAAACATCTACTCATCTTTTAAGACATCTCTGAAGATCTCTTTTATTGCAACTTCTCTGTCCTTCTCAGTTTACTGTACTTCTCCCTCAACTCAAGTCCCAACTGCTATCAAAGCACGAAAGTGTATTACACTTGGAGGTCTCTGTTCACACCTCCATTCACCCTCTACGTGACTGTGGCTTCCTTGAGGTTAGATATGGTGTTTTACATGTCTTTGTTTACCTAGTGCCTAGCACAACACTGGCAGAGCAGGTAAGAAGAAAGAAAAAACAGAGGACCACAGGCTTAGACTTAGGGAAATGGCCAAAATTAAAAGGTAGAGAAGGAAAAAGCAATGAGGTTCCTAGAGAAGGCCAGGCTGCAGGTGTAGGAGAACATTAAATTTCAGGAGGTACTAGAGGTCAAATTGTCAAACACATGCAGTGCAGCAAGGAGGTACAAGACAATGGGACTGAAGAAAAGGTCAGATAGTGGATAACTATGCTGATTTTGCAATCTGCTTGTAATTTCTCAGAGGAAATTATCAGGGGTTTGAATTATTGGGAGAAACGTTTTTCTCTGAAGGCAATCTGAAGGATCTATGAAGTTGAGCAATGGTGTAATTAAACTTCTATGTCTAGTTTGCCTAAATAACGTAGGTTGAAAGACCTTCAGGGCTCTGGTTTCTACGCTCAGAGCAAGGACTGGTAGTATCAGCTTAGCTTTCACTGGGGAAAACCCAGCACACTGAAGGGGATGCACTCAAATGCCAAAGAAAATGGGATTCAAAACCAAGGTACAGGCTGAGCTGAAAATGAGCTTCAAAAGCCTTAGCCAAACTCATAGGTGAGAGATTCTTAATGAATGACTGTAAGAAATCTAGCTATCTAGGAGGTACACTCCTACTCTGGCTGTTGCAATCAGGGCAACAAACCAAGCTCTTCTGCAAAATGCCCTCCAACGCCTCTGTCAGAGACCCAGTGCCAGGGTGAATTAGTTTTGGGTTCGTTCCCAGGAAGAGGAAAGAACAATGAGCCAGAAGACCAAGTTCTAACCTCAGCATCTCTGTTTACCAGATGTGTGGTGGTTGGACAAGATACTTCCTCTCTCTCAACATCAATTTCCTTACCTACAAAGTGGGTAGTATAATAATACTTTCCCCCACAAGGTTGGAGTGGAAATCTAGTAAGATACTGGCCTAAAATTTTTTCTAATTCTTTGTTATGCCAATATTGTTCATTATCAGTACAGTAGATGTGTTCTTGTTATTGGTAAAAACAAAACGTTGAAATAGGTCTTAAAGTTTGCAAACCCGTCCCACGTAATGCGGTCCCCTTCCATTTTTTTCTGACCCTTAGAGTCCATTAATTCCAGTATAAGCATCTGCTGGGATAGAGACTTTCTTTTGCATTCTTTCAGTATCTGTTGAATAACTGTTGTGTGCTAAACATTGTTCTAGGTACTAGAAACATGAAGGGAACAACAACAGTAACAAATGAAAATAATAAATACCCAGCATCCCTTAAACACTTTCTTTTTTATTACTATTATACTTTAAGTTCTGGGGCACATGTGCAGAATGTGCAGCTTTGTTACATAGGTATACACGTGCCATGGTGATTTGCTGCATCCATCATCCCATCATCTACACTGGATATTTCTCCTAATGCTATCCTTCCACTATCCCCCCACCCCCTGCTATCCCTCCCCAAGCTCCCCAACCCCCAACAGGCCCCAATGTATGATGTTCCCCTCCCTGTGTCCATGTGTTCTCATTGTTCAACACCCACTTATGAGTGAGAACATGCGGTGTTTGGTTTTCTGTTCTTGTGTCAGTTTGCTGAGAATGATGGTTTCCAGCTTTATCCATGCCCCTGCAAAGGACATGAAATCATCTATTTATGGCTGCGTAGTATTCCATGGGGTATATGTACCACATTTGCTTTATCCAGTGTATCATTGGTGGGCATTTGGGTTGGTTCCAGGTCTTTGCTATTGTGAACAGTCCCACAGTAAAATACGTGTGCATGTGTCTATAATAGAATGATTTATATTCCTTTGGGTATATACCCAGGAATGGGATTGCTGGATCAAATGGTATTTCTGGTTCTAGATCCTTGAGACATCACTGCCACACTGTCTTCCACAGTGGTTGAACTAATTTGCACTCCCAACAGTGTAAAAGTGTTCCTATTTCTCCACATCCTCTCTAGCATCTGTTGTCTCCTGATTTTTTAATGATTGCCATTCTAACTAGCGTGAGATGGAATCTCATTGTGATTTGGATCTGCATTTCTCTAATGACCAGTGATGATGAGATTTTTGTGTATGTTTGTTGGCTGCATAAATGTCTTCTTTTAAGAAGTGTCTGTTCATATCCTTCACCCACTTTTTGATGGGATTATTTCCAGATTTGACATGTACTATCTCATTTAATTTTTTTAACAAAACTATAAGGTAGGTATATTTATTATCTTCATATCACAGATGAGAAAACCAAGGCTTGAATAAGTTCAATAATTTGCCCAAAGCCATAGTAGATAAGCAGAAAAGTCAGGAAGTAAGACTGGCCCAGGTTGCCTGGCCCTAAATCCTGCACATTTCACCATTGTGCTATACTTCCACAATAGTCATGGTCCCTACTCTCACGGAGCTCACAGAATAACTGAGGATGCACACAGGTCAACAGCCAACTTCAGCAACTGCCTCCAAGGGGCAGTTCTTGGAGGAGCAACCCCTCTCAGAGAAAAGAATTCTGCAAGTCTGTTGATCAGTACTTGGAAGCCAAGATCTGATGGACAAGGCAGCACTTCCCTCTAACCATATGCCTTGAATCTGAATATTTGCCTCTGAAATATCTACAGCCTTTTAGTCCTAACCATAATACAACCTCTTACATGTATGCATATGGGAGCAATGCCAGGTAGGCAGTGACTTTTATGGTGATTGACACTTGGAAGGGGACGAAAAGTACTATCACTGACTCCTGCGTGTCTCAGTAGTCATGAAGGATAAGAAGGTTGAATGGCTGGATTCTATCTAGGAGCTTGGAAACTCACAAAGTCATTAATTTAAGGCCTATTCCCTTCTAATTTGCATCTAGAGTTGTTCATATAACCAAACATCCTTGAGTTTGATGTCTGTACCTCCTGGGTACGTTACAGCATTTCCGAGAATAACTGAGCTAAGTATTAGTATGTTTAGGTGACCCAGGTTGAAATATGCTGTGAATCTTATTTATCCAACTCAAAATTTGAATATGTAATCTGACAAGTATGAATAACTTTACAGTGACAAAAGAGCAGAGATCCGCTGCAACCTGTAAAACCAAAACCCTGAGCACATGATGATCACAAGAAGGAGGGTGGGTGGCACAGGGCAGGGCCAGGCAGACTGCAGTTTGTATACATGTCTTGAGAATTCAGTGATATCAGGGCAAGCCATGGAACATCATAACTGTATAAATGGGAGCTACTAAAATCTCTAGCCTATCATCCCAGGTTATCCTTCAAAAAGCACAGGTCTGATCTTGACAGTCAGCAGTTTAAAATTTATTCCTTTCCATGTCACTCATGAATGCTTCCTGTCCTCCCTCTCTAGGCTATTGCACACACTCTTCCCTCTACCTGGAATGCCCCTCTCTAACATTTTTCCCCTGGCAAACTCCTACCTCCTATTCTCTGTCAAGCACAAATGTTAATCTCTCTAAGAAAATCTTCCCTGTCTCCAAGTACAGATAGTTGTTCCTTTCTCTGTGTTTCTTTAGCACTTTGTACAGGCCTCTAGGGTTGCATTAAGCATGTTGCATCACAATATTTTACAGGTCTTTCTATGTTAGGCCAAAATGACACCTTCTATAGCCTCAGTATCTTACACAATGGTTAGCACATAGCAGACACTTAAATGTTTGATGAAAGAAAGAAAAGAACTTCAGGCTGGGCGCGGTGGCTCATGCCTGTAATCCCAGCGCTTTGGGAGGCCAGGGCGGGTGGATCACGAGGTCAAGAGATCAAGACCAACCTGGTCAACATAGTGAAAACCTGTCTCTACTAAAAATACAAAAAGTTAGCTGGGCATGGTGGCACGTGCCTGTAATCCCAGCTACTCAGGAGGCTGAGGCAGGAGAATTGCCTGAACCCAGGAGGTGGAGGTTGCGGTGAGCCGAGATCGCACCGTTGCACTCCAGCCTGGGTAACAAGAGCGAAACTCCATCTCAAAAAAAAAGAAAGAAAGAAAAGAGCTTTGTATTTCTTTTTCTCAAAAAAAGGAAAAGAAGGGAGGGGAAAAAAGAAATGGAAGGTGGAAGGGAGAGAAGGAAAGAGGGAAAGATAGGAAAAGGGAAGAAAGAAAGAAAGGAAGGGTGGAAGGAAGGGAGAAAGAAAGAGTGCAAAAGGAAATAGAACAAGGAAGGAAAGGAGCTTTGTTTTCTCAAATATAATCGTATATGAAATGGTAATGATTTCTCCTACCTCTCCATGTATATGGAGACTCCATATTTATTTCAGTATCTCGATTAAGTGGTTTATTTGGATCTAATAAGACATTTATTGACTTGGTTTTCTACTGATTCTGAAAAGGCCTCTAGGAAGATTTAACAAAGTATAGAAAAAATAAATAAGTATACAGGTAATAAACTCTAGATTACACAAGCAAACATTATTTAATTACATTCCCATTAATATACTAACTCTGTAATGAATTTTTGAGCCATTTAATTATCAATTTGACAAGATAATCTAGGAGTAGTTAATGATTATACCAGTAAATTGTTTTAAAAAATCACTGACAACTATTAAGTCTCATAACAGACATCAAATTAAGTTGCTAAAGTTGTCTGGTTAAATAGACAGCAGTTAATTATGAGGTATTTACACATGCCTCAAATTTTAATATGCAAGCCATTTTAATAGTGTAACGTCAAAAGTATTGTGTAAGGGAGCAGTTTACCCATGGGGAATACTCAAATTCCGTAGACTGCAACCACTAGACAAGCAAGAACATGGTCTTAGATGCTTTGCCTGGGTTTTTCCAATTTTCATCTTGGAACAGGAATATAGAGCTCCCTAAAAGAGGAAGATGACTTCATACACAGTCAGGCATGTGAGCCATTTGACTTGGGAATGTGGTCAGATTATAAAGGTTTGGGGTCACCTTTGCCCCCTTCAATGCACTAACTACGGACTGGACCTGTGCAAGGTGTATATAAACTGTCTCCTTGAATAATCAAAAAACATAAAATCCCACATCAATATGCAGGTTTTCCTCGAAAAGCTTAGTAGGAGAGGGAGGACGAAGAATCATATTTATCAGGCCAAAGAAATGACTTTATCTTAGCTTAGAATGGCAGCCAAAGGCTGTTGGTCACTGCAGCTGGAGCTAGACGGAGGGCAGTGGTCTCACTGTTGAAGACATAAGCCCAGTCTGAGACCCTATGCTTTGCAGGGGTCCAGAGAAGCTAAGTTTCAACTTTTCCTCTACCCGCACTCTGTGGTTCCAGGAGACCCCTGTCTGCCCTCATGAATGGGCCAATTTTCATTCAACGAGCAGTAGACAGGAGAGATGGCACAACATCCTTATTCTGATCCTCGCAGTTGCAGATTTGAAGTTCTTTCTTGAAACAGCCTTCTCCATTCCATACTCATATACCATCATTTCTATATGTGACTTACCCTTGCCCATCAAATCGCAGATATCTTGGGTCCTCTCCCCTCTCACAATGCTGAATACAGTGCCTGTTGACACAAAATAAACATTCAAAAAAGTATTTCTGGAGTTGAGATGAATGAAACTGAATTGAATTGGAATGAATCAGATGGCAGTGGATTAAACGGAACTGAACTGAATGGAACCTTGTAAGAACGAAGAACAGATTCTAGAATTTATATTTGACTTTGGTTTCTTTTAGGCCAAAGTTGTTCCAGTGATAATAAGGCAGCATGGGGATGTGCATGGATTCCATGGCCAGAATGTCTAGATTCAAACCTCAGCTCCACCACTTACCACTTCTGTGATGTTGGGTAAGTTACTCAACATTCCTGTGCCTCTCTCAGTAAAGCAATGACAATGATAGTACCTGCCTCATAGAATCGCTATAAGAAGTCCATTCAATGAATTCATTGTTGTAAATCCCTTGGAATAATGTCTACTGTAGAAAACATACAATATAACTTTTTTAATAAAATAATTTAAAAAAAAAATCACTACTTGGCCGGGCGCAGTGGCTCAAGCCTGTAATCCCAGCACTTTGGGAGGCCGAGGCGGGTGGATCCCGAGGTCAGCAGATTGAGACCATCCTGGTCAACATGGTGAAACTCCGTCTTTACTAAAAATACAAAAAATTAGCTGGGCATGGTGGCGCGTGCCTGTAATCCCAGCTACTCAGGAGGCTGAGGCAGGAGAATTGCCTGAACCCAGGAGGCGGAGGTTGTGGTGAGCCAAGATCGCGCCATTGCACTCCAGCCTGGGTAACAAGAGCGAAACTCCGTCTCAAAAAAAAAAAAAAACCACTACTTTGAACTGCATTGCATTTTACATGTGGCAACTCACATTACATCTGTATAAGAAGAACTATTTTCATTTATCCCATAAGAAAACTGAGGTTCATAAAAGCAAGTGCAAAATAAGAACCCAAGCAGGACATGCATTGTCGCAGAATGTAAGCCCAAATTCTGTCTTCCTGAAGGCATGCTTTCAGTTCAGTAGGTACCCTTTCCTTACGATATCCCTGACCATTTTAACAGGTGGTGCTGGCTACCGTGTATGTTGTTGGTCACCTCACTGGCAAAAGTTATGAAAAGTCACGGTATCCTCGGTATTATTGGCATAGGCTTTCTCTTATCCAGTGTTCACCAAAGCAAAGGATTTTAGTCTGGATAAAGATCAAAGATCTGTGACATTTCGTGATAGAAAAAGCCCCAGTAAGAAAGTTGAAAAAAGTGAATTCCGGCCCTGGCTCAACCACTGGCTTCTGTGATACCAATAACTAACATGAATTAAGAGCTTACTCTGTGCCATCTATTGTATTTATATCATTTAAACTTCGCCACAAAACTGAGGCATAGATGCTTTTATTATGCCATTTTTTCAGGTAAGGAAACTGAGGTACAGCAAAGACAAGTACTTATTCAAGATCAAATTGCTTTTAAGTGGTATAATTCATCTTAATGATCTCAAAGGCATCTTCCAACCCAGTCCACCTATAATTGAGTAAGCTCTTACCTAATCCTCACTCCTCTAGAGGGGTGATTCTGTGTGTTCTAAGCAACTTGAAGTCAAACCCCAGGTACCTCAAGGCCTCCCAGAATGCCAGTGTTGAAAAACTGGTGGATTATTGCATAATGTGGGGTTTTACAATCACGGAAAGAATAAAACAGAAAAGAAAAATTAGCAAAAGGTAAAAACCATAAATCTTTCCCAGTTCATCAATTTCATACCTTTATTGACTGTTGGCAATCATGAAGTTCATTCGTTTTTATTTTTTTGTTCACTTAGTATACTATCATGAACAACTCTTCTTATTGATAACAATTATACTTTAGAACTGGGAAATTTGACTATGAAATTTCCAAGGTTCACTTCTAATTCCAAAAACAAAATCTGGGCTGTTCTAATTTTTTTTTTTTTTTGGCCTTTTTTTTCTTCATTTCAAACAGAGACATTTTCATGACTACATAAGTAACCAGTAATAACTACCAAATGATATTTGGCCAAATATCACAATAAAATGATTGCCTTGTTGCTAAATACTTAAGTTGCTTCTAGTGTATTTGCTATTACATGTAATGCTGCAATGAACATCTTTGCACAGTCATATTATTTCTATAGCATGCATTCCCCAGAAGACAAGGCTACTTACATGGGTGTGTTCGTGTTTATGGCTTATACATTTTGAAAAAGCAAGGAGTAATATTGATAGTGCCCACATATGGCCCGACACTACTGAAATCTTAAGATCTCAAACATTGGATCTAGTTCTAAATTTTCAGGGAATATTACTGATTTGCTAATGTGAACAAACATTAATTTCTTAGAGGGTTTGGAAGCTGAATTATTGGTGCCTAGTTCTGAGACAAAGCTTACTTACTGTCAAGGGGAAAAGGATCCGTGGAAAGTGCCTGCAAAGGGAGACTTCGGAAGTCAAAAGAGACCTTACAGGAATTTTTAAAAGACCAAACCCTCAAGAGATTAGCACTCAGGAGATATTAAATAAACCGGTTTTCCTGGATCTTGCTTTGGTATCTGACTCTTGATACTAAAGAAACACTCTCATCTATTACAGTTCTATGTCAGCTAATCAGAAATTTTGGCTAAAGCTAGGAATCATATAAATGCATGTATTTTAACTTAAGACATTTGTTTGCCATAGGGTAGAGCCAAGGCCTTTCTTTACGCACGTGTTTTCCATTTCTGAAGTTCCATCTCATTTTTCCTGAATAAACCACTCACATCATGCACCCTCTATTAGTTCAAGTTTCAGATATCTTTGTTTTTGTTGTCTATTCTTTTATTCTTTGTAGTGGATAAAAGCCTTAGAAACTTGCAGAATTATTCTAGATTTTAATCTTTGTGTTATTCTTCCACAGTTGTCTCATCCGCAAACTAATTTTAGGTCATTTTTTCAGCAATTCTTCCCTCTTGAACCTTCCAAAGCAATCAATTTAATTTTCATTGACATAGCTTCTTTATTTTCATACTTACATTTCATCCATTTGCATAATGTTTCAATTATATAATTGCATTTACTAATACGAGTAGCATAAACGGGTTTGGGGGAAAAAATCAGCTGGTTCTTTGTATGCATGCAGTTTGATAATGGAAGAAGACAGGCATCAGGAAACTAGAAAGCAGCCCACCATCTATGAGCATTTAGCATGCTGTGAGCATCTGCCAGAATGTCCCAAGGATTGGAGAACTTAGGTTGATTAAGTGAGCATTACATCTACTGAACAATTAAGTGCTCCTCATCATGAAAGAAAAGGAGAGAATAAGCACTGAAGTCTGTGCCCTGAAAGTTGAATCAGCATATATCTGCTGTCTCTATGTCACCAATGGGCTGATTCCAGGTGGGAGACTCTGGAAGATGAAGGGACTGGATCTTGAACCCAGAGCACCAGCAAAAGGTCCTCAGTTCCATACCAAGCTTGACTCCAAAGTCGCTGGTGTCAGGGAAATATTCATATTCACTTGGTCTAAGTTCCCTTGTTTAGAATTAAGCAATTTGACTACAAAATTTCTAAGGTTCATTTTTAATTCCATAAATAAAATCTGGTTGTCATCATTGTTTTTGGCCTTTTCCCTTAGGTCCTTCACAGAGACGATGACCACTAGGGGTCAGACTTTTTACATTACTCCCCTTGAAAGAAGGAACCCAAGTCTTGGATCTTTTAACTGGGAAAACACTAGAGAAGTCATCTATCCTAGTAAGTAATGCCTCATTTAAGCTCATTCAGCATGTGTGGCTATTATATTTTTAAAGATTTCTAAGAAATAGAGGTTTCACAATGCTCCCTTCCAAGAAAGTTTTTGATATCTAACCTATCCTTCATACGTAATTTCAAGCTATCGCTTATTTGTGATGTCTTGGTGGACACTATTAATCATTGACTGTTATCCTTTAAGTAAGAAATTTGTTTATTTGAACAAATATTAGGTCATGCCTCAGTTTCTCTAGCTGTAAAATAGGGGTCTAGGACTAGAATAACTTTTTCAATTAATAGTTCAATAAATAAGCAAGAATAATAAAGCTCCAACGTAAATAACTCAAAATCAAACTGCCAGTCAATGACTGAGCCAGGATTAAAATTGGGTTTTACATAACTCTAAAGTTCACATTCTTCTCACTAAGAACATTTCTTTCTGTCTCTTACCTAGTGCCCCTCCTGGCCTTTGGCTGCTTGAGAGAACCACTGGCCTTTCACTTAAAAAAAAAAAAAAAAAAAAAAAAATGAAAGCAGGGGATGAAGAGAGAGGGATCTCTTAACTTGTCATGAAGCAGTCACTGCCTTGGTTATCCAGACCACTGTGGTGATGGGCTGAAGTTAGTTCAAGATGCCACTGGCATCTCTCTGTGCAGGCTTTGACATGAGGTGGCAAAGTTCAGGCTTTGTAGAAGAAGCTGAAGGCAATGAACTCCAAGCCAGGAGTAAAAGTCAAGTGTGTTCTGATGTGTTGGATCAAAACTTGGGAACCTCATGTGCTCCATCCTACCCCTGATAACAGCTGCAAATGTTTTGCTTTTTTTTTTTTTTTCTCTAACATCTGGCCGGCCCATGTGTAAACAGAAGGAAGAGTCAGCATGGGGAAATAATCTGAATGCCCCATTTCTCAGCCTCTTAAGGATACAGTGAAATGAGACAGGCTCTGAGTTTGGAAACTTTTGGAAATTATATGGGGATTTAGTCAGCAACTTCCAATGGCACTATGGGATCTCTCACCTGTAAGGCCCTTTTTATGCAAGAAAGGCAGTTAAACAAGGCTAGTGTTAGGTGGTGATAAGAACAGTGGATGGAGAATTGGATGACTAAATTCCAGCTCAGACTCCTGCAATAACTGACCATAAGACTTTGGGAAAAGTCTTATGTTCTTTCTGGGTCTCGTTTCACCATCTGAGTTATAAGATGGTGGAGTATTCTCTCCGGTTTCATCCAGCTTTACTTTTCAACTTTTTGGCATAATTCTAGTGTCTACCATATTGCTATGTTTATTCAATAGGTATATTCCTTTTTTTTGAGACGGAGTTTCGCTCTTGTTACCCAGGCTGGAGTGCAATGGCGCGATCTCGGCTCACCGCAACCTCCTCCTCCTGGGTTCAGGCAATTCTCCTGCCTCAGCCTCCTGAGTAGCTGGGATTACAGGCACGCACCACCATGCCCAGCTAATTTTTTGTATTTTTAGTAAAGACGGGGTTTCACCATGTTGACCAGGATGGTCTCAATCTGCTGACCTCGGGATCCACCCGCCTCGGCCTCCCAAAGTGCTGGGATTACAGGCTTGAGCCACCGCGCCCGGCCTCAGTAGGTATATTCCTAATCACGGCCTCTTCCTTTGTCTAAATGACACCTCAAAGGTTATATCAACTCCCCCAAATTTTTTATGTCGTTTCACCTTGTCTCAATCCTAAACAAGTTAGGACTAACATGCTAAAGATAGAATTCAACCTATGAATTCCAAAGCTAATCATTTAATTAGGGTCTTCTTTTTGTTCAAAATTATAAGCAGATTAAGTGCTCAGCATGATTTTTAAAGTGAAACATATCACTTTGATATTCAAATATACTTTAAACATTTTCAATATCTTTTTATTTTCGAAAAAGTGGATCAGAGTAAAATTTTTGTGTAAAGATACTATTAGCTTTGATAAATGAAATACAAACTAAATATTGTATTATGAATTTACAAATATACCTTGAAAGCTAAGTAAAGAATATTAACTTAGCAGGCAATGAACGGAATATGAAGGTTTTTAACTGAAGGAGTAATTACAATCCGAGATTCGAAAGTGAGTTATTCCAAGAAATTATTCTTTGTAACCCAGCAATTAAACCTCTCAAAAAAAAAGCAGAATTCTTAGTTTTATGCCCATTTCACTGGACTACATTTCCCCTCTTTAAATTCTATTTTTTAAACATGATGATCTTTTAAGAAAAGTTATAAAAGAAATTGAAATAGAGGGAATGAAAAATAAAAGCCAAGAGGACTGTGGACTGGATCTGCCTTATTTGCAGCTTGTATTAAACGGACGTACTTTTCATCCTTTTGGAGTTCCAGTTGGCCCCACTTCCAAGATGGCTGAGGATGTTGGCTCCAGTTCTATTCCAGCAGAGGGCGCTCTTGGAGCAGGATTGGGGATGGCGGTGGGAAATTCTGGGAGGACAATCTGAGCCTTGTGCACCAACCACTTGTTTTGGTGTGAATCTGAGTCCTTCTGGACTGACCTAAAAGAAAACTCATTGGTCGGTGCCTTACAGAATTCTATTCATAGTCTAGTTAAACTCTGATGACGACCTCGTTTTCCAGCTCTACCTAGAGAAAAAAAGACTAAATGATCCTCAAGAAATAGAAAATAAGTTAAGAAATGTGACATCTGGGCACTTGCACAGAGGAGCTACTGCGGACTGAGAAATCAGGAAAAGATTACCCAAAACAGGTGTGTGAGAGAGATGTCAAATCTACTTAGCAAGAGCATCTATCCACTTCCTTCCACCTCGTCTTCCAGAGGGGAATTCATCATTTAAAAAAAAAAAAAAGAGGTAGCAATATCATGGGCAGAGCCCAAATAATGACAGAAAATGAACCTTGTACAACTGACCCTTTGTATTCATGGGTTCCACATCCATGGATTCAACCAACTGTGGATGAAAACTATTTGAAAAAATTAATGGAAGATTGCATTTATACTGAACATATAGAAATTTTCTTGTCATTCTTCCCTAAATAGTACAATATAACAACTAGTGACATAGCATTTACACTGCATTAGGTATTATGAGAACCTAGCAATGATTTAAAGCATACAGGAGGATGTGTGTAGGTTATATGCAAATACCACACCATTTTATATGAGAGACTTGAGCATCCCCGGATTTTGGTATCCTCAGAAGATTCTGGAACCAGTCCCTCAAGGATACCAAAGGATGACTATACTAGGAATGAATAGCTGAAATCCATAAAGGTTTTTGAGCTCAAGAATGATGTGAGCAAAGCTTAGCAACTGGGTTGCCTAGCAAAAGATTTATCCATTGCAACCCAGGGACTGAGCTCCAACTTGTAGGGAAAAAAAAAAAAGCACCAAGGAGCAGTGGAGATCTGGGCTGTAGTCCTGGCTCCAAGACTTCTTGGCTCTGTGTCTTTGCCAGTTTCCTTGGGTGACTCTTTAAGCCTCAGTTTCCCCATCCATCAAGTGTGGGAGCTGAACCACATAACCTGACAGATTCATTTCTTATTTTATATTTTGAGTCTGTGAATTTCTAGCATATTAGAATAGTCATTTAATTTTTCCTTATGAAATCAACAGAAGGCAGGGTAAAGGTAGCTGACCATTTATTATGTCATTCTTCAGTGAATAGAGATGTCCTTGAGGGAAGGGAAGAGCTTGTCTCAGAGACTTCCAGTCACATCCTTCCCTCAAATCTGCATATGCCCTCCAGCCATGAGCAGTGGGGCTGTGATGTGGGACTAATGGTGAGGGAGAGGGTATCAATTTCTTAGCTGGTTTATGGAATCCAAGGTGGAAGGTGGAGTTGCCTCAGACACTCAATGTAGACTAATTTTGGGACAAATAGAAGGTGAGGACTAGAGGAAACTTAAGAGCTCAACTGCTCTTCCCTACCATTTAGTAAATGCTAAGATGTAGATCTCAAGGCCACACTAATCGGTAGACTAAACCAATTATGGTGTTCTTATAGGCTAGCTGTAACTTCCACCATATAACCTCCCCACTTATTAATCCTGATACCTCTACCAGAACTATTTAGATTTTCTTCTCCTGCTTATCACTCGATTTTTGCACTGCTTAGAGATAATCACAATCTCTCTGATCCTTCTCACACAAAACTACACTTTATACATAGGAGCAGTAAGTCAGTATTTTTATTGGAATCTGCTGTTTCCCATGATACTCTGAAATGTGGATCTTTTGCTTCAACTAA
The DNA here is from genome assembly GCF_049354715.1 of Callithrix jacchus. Classification (NCBI taxonomy): domain Eukaryota; kingdom Metazoa; phylum Chordata; class Mammalia; order Primates; family Cebidae; genus Callithrix; species Callithrix jacchus. The sequence goes on along the minus strand of NC_133516.1, from coordinate 17,931,050 downwards.
CATCTTAGGAAAGCTTCAGTCAGTTCACCATTCCTGAGTAGATTGATTTCTTCATTTCGTGCACTAACTTGGGTCCAAGTGAACCTTTATTTATTTGCTTACTTATTTACATAAACCTACTTGAAAAGATATTTGAGGAAGTTCATAATAAAAAGCACAAGTATTTCTTTTTTATTTTACTTTAAGTTCTGGGATATATGTGCAGACGTTGCAGGATTATTACATAGGTTTACACATGTCATGGTGGTTTGCTGCCTCCATCCCCTAGTCACCTACATTAGATATTTCTCCCAATGTTATCCCTCCCCAATCTCCCCACCCCCTGCTATCCCTCCGCTAGCACCCCACCCCCCAACAGACCCCAGTGTGTGGTGTTCCCCTCTCGGTGTCCATGTGTTCTCATTGTTCAACACCCACTTATGAGTGAGAACATGAGGTTTGGCTTTCTGTTCTTGTGTCAGTTTGCTGAGAATGATGGTTTCCAGCTTCATCCATGTCCCTGCAAAGGACATTAACTCATCCTTTTTATGGCTGCATAGTATTCCATGGTGTATGTGTGTCACATTTTCTTTATCCAGTCTATCCTTGATGGGCATTTGGGTTGGTTCCACGTGTTTGCTTTTGTAAATAGTAAAAGCACTAGTATTTTTAAACCCAACTATAAAACAGGAGCACAAATGCAATTATACTAGTAGACTATTTCAAACATACCCAATTTTTTAATGATATTTTCTTTTTTTTGCTATGTAAGTTCACTGATGAATTTTCCATCTGAAACTTTATGCAAAGCAACTTAACTGATGCTATTTTTATAGCACTATTATAATAAAGGCTCTTATATGTACCAGTCTTACAGCAAACCTTGGTAAGTGTCAAAGGTGTACTATCAAATTGTATTTCTAAGATACAGATGTAGGGCCTCCAAGTCATGTAGTCCTCATGGGTATAAAGCTTCCTGGAAATCTAATATGAAGATACAGAGAGATTTGAAGCATCTTAACAGCTGGTTAGCACAAACTCTTATGTAGTCTTTTTTTTTTTTTCTTAGAGTTTTGATCTTGTCACCCAGGCTGGAGTGCAGTGGCACCACCTCAGCTCACTGCAACCTCCACCTCCTGGATTCAAGTGATTCTCCTGTCTCAAACTCTTGAGTAGCTAGGATTACAGGGTACCCACCACCATGCCTGGCTAATTTTTGTATTTTTAGTAGAGAAGGGGTTTCGCCATGCTGGCCAGACTGGTCTCCAAATATTGACTTCAGGTGATCTGCCTGTCTCAGCCTCCCAAAGTGCTGGGATTACAGGCGTGAGCCACCGCGCCTGGTCAGTCTTTTTAAATATTAGCTCTCTCAGCTGAACTAGGAAGTAGACAGCAGACACGTCTAGACAGAGGTTGCTGGCCTGCCCTAAAGTGCAGATGTGTTGTGCTGTGGCCTAAAGAAAGATACCCAGAAAGTTCCTCAGACCTGCTAGAGATTGTGAGACTTGTCAGGCTTCCTCCCTGAAGAACAAGGTCTCTGGACTTGGCTCTATGTCTGATGAAGCAATTACCTCATTTCCACCTCTTCCCCTGGCGCGCGCGCACACACACACACACGTCCTCATGGTCTTCACTATAGAATCACAGCCTATTAGAGCAATTTGCTGTTTAACCCATTTATTTAACAAGTGAGACACAAGCTCAGACAGAGGGGAGCTGCCATTTCTTTACAAGGGGACAGACCCAGCTCCAGTTTCTGCCCCCCGATCAAACAGGGTGTCACTGAAACACACTGGATCATGTCATGCTCCTGCTCAGGTACCTCCACTGATGTCCCATAACCCTCAAGGGAGTCCAAACACCCTCGTGGGGCATCACATCCTCCCCAGAATAGCCCTGTCTGGGTTTCCATTCCAATCTCCATGTTCCCCTTCTCGATTGCTGGTGGATGATCTCTTCATATGTCTCTTGCTCCCACATAAACAGACGAGACTCGTTCCCATCTCTGTCTAAAGATGGATTCTCCTGCCCATTCCCAGTTTCTGAGAGGCTGTTCCCAGTGAACTGGGGTGTCCAGAAACTAACCCAGCATCAGAAAATGGCTTCACATACCCTCCATGTATGCCTCTTCAGAGAGTCAAAAACACACTATGGCTTATTTTTACTTTTAATAATATTTTTGTGTGTAATTAGCAAGGAGTCTGAAAGCGTCAGCCCCCTCCTGTGCAGTAGGAATGGCAAAGATGCCCATTTTATAGGGGCGATGGAGGAGGTGAGGCCTAGTGCCGAGAAAGGGCATATGATTCATGTTTCAGCAAGCAGTGAGTCAGAAGAGGAGACGGTGACCCAGGCTTCCTATGCTGGAGCCTGAGTTCCATTCACGGGGCTGGGCTTCTTGCCTCTGTTATTTCCAAATGCTTGATATCGTTTTTAAAAAGTCAACAAACGCTCACCCCAACAGGCTGACTTTTGAGTAGGTTTTTTTTATTGTGATGAAAAAGGGCAAGAGACCTTGTCTTTTCTGACCTCTGAACAGAACCTAGAATGTTAACTACATAGTTGAAATAAAGAAGCTTCAGGCTTTCCAAGTTGTGACCTTCTCCTAAGGCAACTATATAAATAGAGGCAATTCTGAAAAGTAGGACTGTCAGAGAAGTTGGGCCAGGCCAAAAGTCCAGTTGAGGCTGGAAATGATACATCGTACAGCTGGGTTCTTACCTTCCTCTAGTGTCTGATACCTATTTCCAATATCCAGTGGCTGTTCTCCTGTTTAGGGCTGAGAAGAAGGGGTAGGATGTGGTAAGGGACTTCTGGTTGGGTCAGAACATGTTGAAATCCTGGAAAGTCTTGTTAGAAAGAAGAGGTAAGGTCATTCTGCAGTCCTTCCCCCAAGGAAGAGAAGAGGAGCAAATGGTAGCATGCCTCCAGAAAGAAAGTGAAAAGGGTGGGGCTGAGAGCCCCAGGGAACTAGGTATGAAAGATCCCTTAAATGCCCTTCAAGGTACTTTACCACGTTTGCTGAGCCCCTACTAATGTACCGTGTACTTGGATAGCGACCCTCAGTAAAGTGATCTTGTCATTTATCATCCAAACCCGAAAACTTCAAGATGAAGGAGGGATCCATTAAAAACTAATTGTACCAAGACAAAGTCATAAACTGGCATGGCAAATCAGTCACCTTAGCCATCAGGATTGAGATCAACAACGGAGTTCGTGTCCACAGAGAAATCTCTACGGCGTAAGAGGGATCTAACAAGCACAAAGATGGCATACCCCAAGGCTGACTGGGTGTACTGAGACCCAAGGAAGAGTTGAAGGAGAAAGAAATGGCATCTAGAGAAAGGAGTTAGCATCGAAGCTGGGTTTCAAGGGATGTGAAATATTTGAATGAGTGGCAAAGATAAGCCAAACAGAGGCCATCATATTCCGATGAGTTTTAAAAGAATTTTAAGAGGCCTCAGCCAAGGTTCAGGTGGCAAGAAAACAGGAGGTATCCATGGGGCACCGTGACCAGGCAGAGTCCATCTGATGTGGCTGCCTTAGAAAAAGTGGTAAGACCAAGGAGAGATGAGGCAGGAAGGGTGCTGATGCCAGGCTGGGCTTGATTCTAATTTCCTAGACAGCACCAGGAGCCAGCTTTCCTCCTCTCATCAACGTGGCTACACAAATCTCCATTCTCCTCACCCTGCACTTCTGTTGAGGCTGCTCAGACACAGATCTCATTGGCTGTGGCTACTCTTACCAGGCTGACTGTCTTCCGTCCAACAAGGAAGGGAGTCTCATTTGAGGAACTGCACAACCTCTTCTGGTTTCTGTACTGGACACTTTCTCTCTCTAGCCACCAGAGAAGTGGGTTGGAACAGTAGGGGGAAGTGTCTGTTTGGCAACCTCACAGGGCTCAAAAACTTGAAGAGGGTGGATTTTAGGGGTTATCCCCTTGAGAACGTTCACACGTTTGCATCTTTCTGGTGACACCATTTATATTCCTATTTTCCGGGAGTACACACAAGGCCAGAGGCACTTTGGACCTCAGGGCTTTCAGAGGAGTGAAAGACCAGAAGGTCAGGGAAAGACTTTCCCATTTGGCCTCACTGTTTTGTGATGTGTGTCAGGAAGGTGTTATTATGGTGAACAATTAAGAAGTAGGAAATTTAAAAGCAGAGAAATAAGTGACTCACCCAAGGTCACATAGCAAGTGACAGAGCTGCAAGCGACTGGAATGCAAATCCCCTGGAGCCAAGCCATGTATTCATACACCTACCTCAAAGCCTGCTCTCAGAAAGAGGTGGAAGAGGGAAAGGAAGAAGAAAGACAGAAGAAAAAGGAGGGGAGGAATAAGAGGGAGAGAAGCAGAGGAGGAGAGAGATGGCAGAGCCCTTCCCTGTAGGTGAAGGACCTGGAACCCTCTCCTTTCGCCTCTACTCACCCCCACTTCCTTAACTCGTCCTGGACCCAAGAAAATGGGTCCAAAGCTGTGCGGTAGGGAAGGGCTGCTGGGTAACTTCTTTACTGAGGCGCAAGCGTGGCCCTGCGGGGTTGCTGGGCCTTTCAAAGGCCACTTGTAAACTCTGATGCTGCGCAGGGACTGGCCCCGAGGGGCTGGGGCCCCGGCCAGGAGGAGAGGATGGGCCTGCCTTTGCTGCCTAGAAATCAAAGCGGCCAACCTCGGGCTTTTTCTTCGCCCTCACACTGAGGCACTTTCATTGGCGAGATGAAGGGAGGCAGAGCGGGCCTTACAGTCCTCGCTCTGCTTTTGGAGGTTAATGACCCAGTTAGCAGCTCTTGGCTGCGTTTCCGACATTTTGCAGACATCAAGCCCCGCGTCTCTGCCAAGTACATTCTGTTCCCTGGAGCTCATCCAGTGCATCTCAGATTACTATGTAATGCGACAAAGAGGGAGAGGTGGCTGGGAGGGGCATCGGGGAGCGGGGCGGGGAGGGGAGAGGGCGGGACGAGGAGAGGAGGATGCCACTCTAAATATAGCTGCCCTCCTGGAATGCATCTTTCAAGGTGCTTATTTACTGTACGAGTGATCTCAAAGTGAGGGTACGACTGGGCCCTGTCGTGCAGGAATACTGGGGCGCTGAGAGCGAAGCCCAGGACCAGGGCGAGGACAGAGAGTGGGGGCGGGGAGGAGACTGCGGGAGGCTCGTGGCTGGGAAGGGCGGGGAAGGAGGACCGCAAGGGGGCGGGGCTAAGAGGTGGTGGCCCCACCCCCAAGGGCGCCGCCCCGCTTTGCGGCTCCAGCCGGAGCTGCAGCCTGCGCGCTAATTATAGACGTGAATGGAGAGCGGCCGCTTTTGAATGATCGCGTTGCTCGAGCTGCCGTTGGAAGCTTAGAAGCAGGTGCTACCGTGCTAGATACAAAGCCATCTATTTAAAAGCCCTCTGTCACGCACGCACAGTCACTGACGAATCCTCTGGCTCTCTCCTACCACCAACCGATGGCGGATTCCGGAATTGGTTCAAAAGGCCTTGAGCCGGAAGACCCGGGACAGAGACGGAGGGCTTTTCCTACCTCTTTTGCCTGCATCCTTAGAAAACTCCCGTGCGTGAGAAGATCCCCAGGCCTTTACAAGCTGTTGTTCTACAAACGGAGAAACTGAGGCAGGGAGAGGCGCTGGGTGTGCACCAGAGCACGTGGTGCCTCAGTGCATAACTGAGGTAAAGTTCCGGGCTCCTAACAGCCTCTGCATTTGCCTTACCAGGTTGGAACCTGAAGCAAGTCTCACTTTAACGCCATTAATTTCCAGGCATGGATCTCTAGCAAATGAGCATCCTCCTCCTTTGCTGGTTCAGCACCCACTCCCTCCAATCCCCACCCCTCCCCGCCACACACACAAGGAAAACTTGCTAATGCTGACTGATTCTCATTGCTGGGTTTACTAGTTCAGGCCTGGAAACTGGGTAACCTCAACAACTATGACCATTTCAGTATGTGTGAGTCAACCTGATGTGTCTTCCGTCAGCATAATCCTGTCACGAGGAACTACAGAGGGGGCAAAACCTAGGCGTTTCTTCCCCATCAGCATCTTGCCTGCATCTAATGCTCATGACCAAGAGTTTTAATGCACTTGATGACCTAATCCAGTCCACACAAGCACAGTAAAAAGTCTTATGCCCATTTTATGGATTCCCTGTAGAAATGGAGTCTTGGAGGGAAGAATTGACTTGCTCACAGTCATCTGCTGATGAGTGGTCTACTTGGGAGCCAAAACCAAGTTCATCACCCTCGATGTGGGGCTATGTCCAGTATTCATGCTTTGGTCCCCAAGGAGGAGTAGAAATCCACTTCGTAATAGAGAGAGATAACTCTGCGGTCCCTCAGACACCTGGAGTGTTCTGAGTATCTCCACTGTGGCCATTGGCCTCTTCTCCGTGTGGGTCTGGGGCCACTCCCACGCTAATCCGCAGTATTAAACTGGACATGGAGAGCTGTTGTGTTCTCTAGAAACCGAAATCTCCAAGTCCAGTATCTACATCCAGCTTCCAATAACAAGGCCAATCTACTCACCAGGTGGACCTAGCTATGTCTCCTCACCTTTGCTGACTGATTTGGGCTTAACTCTGCCTGTGTCTCTCTTGGCTATTCCTGTTAATTCAAGATCTCCACCAGGGCAGATGGTTGAATAGGCAGCATCCAATAACATGCTGAAAAAAAGAAGGGAGAGAGAATAGGTGTGGATGATAGGATATTTTAGTTGGTTTTTATTTACCTCTTGGAAGCAAAGACTGTATCTTAGTCTTTGTAAGTTCTGCTTTTTCCCAACATATACAAGGTCCAGCCCAATGCACCAAGCATAGCAGACACCCAGAAGTGTTAAAGAATCATAAGACTTTTACATGGCTGTGGAAAATTGTATATACCTTAGTTTGTGATAGTCATGTTTCTCTGAGAGCATAGATAGGTAGTTTAGAGCGTGGACTTTGCACCTACGACCCCATGTTTTACATGAACTAGTTATACAATACTGACAAATTACTTAAGCTTTCTAGGTTTCAGTTTTCTCATCTATAAAATGGGCATAATTGTACCACAAAGAAGCAGTACTGAGCAGTAATGGCAGTGCTGAACCAGGAAAAAAGAAAAATGTTCATATGTGGATGATTGTTTCTACAATCGAGCTACTTAATTTGGAATCTGCATTCAGCTATGAGTCTGGCACTATGTCTAGATTCAGTGCTCAGTAGTTCTTCTCACACTGGCCTGTTCTAGGGATTAAGTTGGATAATATATATATATATATATATATCCTGTCTCTATCCTATGTCTCTGGGCTCACATACATAACAATAGTCATCATTACTGAGCACTGATTCAATAATATCGTATGTTAACTGTGCCTGCTTCCATTTGAGATGCAGAAGTAAATAATAGACATGCCCTTAGGTTGGAGATTAGTAGGTAAGGACCTAGGACAGATACACAAATAACTATGTAACAGCAGTCAGAGGATGATGAGTGCTCTGATTAGCATGATAAACCAATACCATGAGCATCAGGGAGGAACCAGCAGAGACCCTGAGGTGGTGAGAAGAGTTCAGGGTGGCTGCAGTGATGGTAAAGGATCATGAACAGACCCTGGAAGAAATTAGCAGCATTTGGACAAGTGAAGGTAGGGGTGAGGGAAGTTGCTGATGAAGGGATAAGCAAGAGCAAAGACCCAAAAGCAGGAAGAGAAAGGAAGGATTTAGAGAACAGCAAGCCTGCCAGCATTCAGAGAACATAGCACTGGCAGAGAATGAGCAGGGGCAGAATGAGAAAGCACACCGGGAGGTGAGCAAGGAGGCCAGATATCCCAGGGAGCCCGGGCGAGCTCAGGAGGGCTGGGTGACTCTGATGACATGGATGGCAGATGTGCCAGAGTCTCAGGATGATCATGAGTGGAGAACTATTGCTCTGGGGCCAGATTTGAGATAGCAGAAGCTAGGGCAGTTTCATAGCTCCTTTGTTGCACCTCTTAGATTTTGTAATTGTATATTTACTTGTGTTTCATCTTTTATGTTGGCCTATAAACTCCATGAGAGGTGGGAACAGGAGCCTTTCCTTTCTTACTTGCCCCAGGGCTTACCACAGTGACATCCATAGTAGGAGCTCGATAAAGACTTGATGAGCAAGTGAATGCTTCTTCAATCCCAAGGCCAAGAGGACCACTAAAGTGATCCACACGTGGTCAAAGGATTCTCCAAGACGGTTGTTCCTACCTCTAACTTCGATAGACAGGTAGCCTGAGGTGGTGTCAGAGAGTTTAAGATTCACTGAGCAGGAGTGCAGGACCTTCCTTCATGATCCCTCAGATATATGTACTGTAGTTTTAGAAAATGAAACCATAAAGATCTGGGGAGAAAAGAAAAAAAAAATGAAACCTTGAGTTGAAATAAAATCTGTCCTGTAACTCTCTCTTATTTTAATTACCCATCTTCTGGTTTTGTCTTCCCTCTCTAAAAAACAGAAAAGAAGGATGAAAGGGAAGAAGCAAAGAGAGAGAAGAAAAGAAACTTGCCCAAGAGAGCTATGAGTTTAGGCAACTGATTTTGTTGTCTTCTAGAGCCTTCTATGGCCTGGATTCATTCCCAGCTCAAGTTGGGAAACAGAAAAGAAATCCAGTTGGTTTCAGTTGTTAAGGGTTTGGGACAAACTGCTGATGGAAGCCGTGCCAACTGTCCATTCCCAGCCTTCTTTAAAACATCAGTGTCATTGCCTTTCTTCATTCCACTTGGAAAGGCAATTTGGTGCTGTTTCTTGAACAGGGGCACAGAATTCCAGGGGTGGAACAAACAGAACCTAGAGGTTACCTAATTCAATGCCTTCATGTTATAAAAGAGAAAACTGAGGAAAAAGAGAGAGGAAATGACTTGTTGATGGCTGCCCATCACATAAGTGGTAGAGAATGAGAGAAAGGGATGAAGACTTATAATTTTAACGTTAGTGCTCTTTCCATGCATGATGACATGATGACAACTTTTTATTTTTGAGATGAAGTTTCGCTCTTGTTGCCCAGGCTGGAGTGCAATGGCACCATCGCAGCTCACCACAACCTCCGCCTCCTGGGTGAAGCAATTCTCCTGCCTCACCCTCCCGAGTAGCTGGGATTACAGGCATGCACCACCATGCCTAGCTAATTTTGTATTTTCAGTAGAGACAAGATTTCACATGTTGGTGAGACTGGTCTCAAACTCCCAACCTCAGGTGATCCGCTCACCTCGGCCTTTCAAAATGCTAGGATTACAGACGTGAGCCTCCGTGCCCAGTGATACAACTTCTTTAAGAGAGAACTCATATTTCTCTGAAGAGAGGGTTGTTTTAGGGGAGTAGATCTGGATTTTAATCCCAGTTCTACTGTACATTAGCTGTATAAAATTGGGCAAGAACCCAGATCTTCTGCAATAACAATAGTCCTCATTATTTTGTGCCAGGCTTGGTACAGTTAGGAAACTGGCCCCAGGCTGTATAAATTGCAGTTAGTAGAGCCAGTTTGAACCTAAGTCTGCCTTATTCTCAATCCCATAATATCTTTATGGTAGCACATTGCTTCTGTATGCCTCAGCTTTCTCATCTGTGAAGTAGTTATTTTTAAGAAGAAATGAGATATAAAGTGCCTAGCACAGCACTTGACATACAGTAATGCTTCAAAAACATCAGCTACTATTATGCTGAAGAAAACCTTTTGAATGTATTAAGTGTTACACCTTAGATCTCACTATTTTGATTATATTATTCAAGAGTTTTGCCTATTATCAGTCATCATCCTCACGCTCATCAGTCTCCACCATCCCTGTCTCAGCTTTCCCCTGATGTGTCCTCTCACTGGGTTACATTCCAAACATGGAAGATGTAAACAGACAGGTAAGGCAGGATGGGCACTGAACCTGCTTGTTGGTGCTGGAATGCTGAGGCAGGCAGGTCAGGTCTGACAAAAGCAGCTACAGCCACTCACAGATCCAGCTGCAGGAGTTTGGTAGGTTGAGCTAATTTGGGTCCAGATTAGGGAGTTGGGGTGAGTAACGCCTAAGGTGGGCAGACCACAGCTTCTGGAAGGCCGGTTCATAGAAGGAGGGTTCAAGTTACCATTTCTGGCAAAATAAAGACAAGACTTTAGCTAGGAGGAAATAAAACTGGGGAAGTAGCTCACCAGAAAAAGAACGTAAAAACCAGGATTAAAGTAAAATCCACTTGGAAGGAATCGAGATTATAAAGGATGTAGGACCTCTAAACATGACAGATGAGTCTTCCCTCCTCTAACTATACAAAATAAAAAAATACCATGAAATAGTCTCAGTCATAAATTGCCGTGGATACATTTGCTTAGAGCAAAAGTACAAAAACATTCATGAGAATGATATTCACTAAAATCAAGAGAGTGGTTTCCTCTATAAAGGGTGGGAGGGAAGGAAGGAGGGAGGAAAAGGAAATGGAAGGTAGAATCTTTGTCTGTTACGTTTAATTTCTTTTAAGAAAAAAGAGATCTGAAGCAAATATGGCAAAATGTTAGCATCTGTGAATTCTGATGGTTAGTACATGGCATCTGTTATATCTTTTCTGTATGGTTACATATTTAATAATTTAAAATAAAAATAGAAAGTCATAGATTTAAAATCTAATGAATTTTATTAATACTAATATGTGGTCATTGTAGGAAATCTAGGGACTTTATGAATAATAGCACAGAAAGATAATGAGTTTTAGATGTTCTGATGTTGGCTAACTGACCTGATACTTTTCAGATACAACAATAGGCCTTACTCCAGGGAGATTTTACGTAGGATCTTTGTAGTAAGCTAGCATACTGACAGCCCATATATGTGTATTAAGAGAAGAATTTCTGGATTCTTCAAATCACACCATCTGACCAGTCATTCCAGAAATCCCCAACTGCTGCCCTCTAACCTGGTTACCCAGAAAGGCCCATTTGAAAATAAGAATCAGGATCTTGTACTCATATTAAAACAAGCCCTAAAAATGCTTTTGAACAATCAAAGCTAATGTTACAATGTCTACAAATTAAAATTTGTTGATGGAAAAGCAGGGATATAGAACTAAACAACACTATCAGCCACTGAATCTAATTGACCTTTGTAGAACACTCTGCCCAAAAATAACAGAATACTCATTCCTTTCCAGGGCACATGAAACATTCACCAAGATAAACCATATGCTGGAGCATAAAATTTAAAATTTACAGATGTCTCCCATGAAGCAGAATCCTTCAGACCCTCACTCAAAAACAAGTCTCATTTTACATTAAATTGAAGGACTATTTGGAGTCTCTGACCACCACATGACAGAAAAGAGAGCAGAATGTTGCAGGATAAGCAACACTCATCAATAACTGCTGGTTGCCAAGCCATCTGGGAGGAGGCCAAAGACCTATAAAATAAGATGGCTCATGCCTTTAATCCCAGCACTTTGGGAGGCTGAGGTGGATGGATCTCCTGAGGTCAGGAGTTCAAGACCAGCCTAGCCAACATAGTGAAACCCTGTCTCTAGTAAAAATACAACAACAACAACAAAAAATAGTTGGGTGTGGTGGTGGGTGCCTGTAATCCCAGCTTCGCAGGAGGTTGAGGCAGGAGAATCCCTTGAATTCAGGAGGCAGAGGTTGCAGTGAGCCCAGATTGTGTCACTGTACTCCCACCTGGGCAATGGAGTGAGACTACATCTAAAAAACAAAAAAAAAGAGCTAATAAAATATAAGTCCAGGGGCTGAGAACATAGCAGTCAGGGACTATGTTGTTCAGAAGCAAACAATAATGAGCCCAGAAAATGCCTGGGAGAAGTCTTGTACCAGTTCACTTGGTGGTTTAGTAGAAAGACCATCAAGTCAGCTGACAATGATCAGCTGACAATGATTTGGGCATGGCCCTGCTACTAACCCACGAGAGGCTGTGGACCAGTCCCTTTCATTTCCCCTTTCTGGGGACTAGCTTCCTCTTGGGCCAAATGGAGTCACTAGAATCTAGTGACTTGATCTCCAAGATGATTTTCACTTTTACCTTTCTGTGTCCATTTTTGTGTTCCTTCTAATTCCCCTGGGTCTTAAAGGAAAGGATGAATAATTCTTGGTAGTCTTTGGGTTAGAAGGTAGGGTGAGGTCTGAGACCTGCACAGGGCATATTCGCTTATATGGATTGGGATTGGCTTATTACCCCCCGCCCAAATCCTGGATATGCTCAGACATATCCCAAAAGGTTCTATAAGGACATATTTACAAACAGCTTCCAAACAGCAGCAAAATGGCAAAACAAGCCTTGCAAGAGAAATTCTGTATACCAGACAATTTAATTCTGAACAATGGACCACATGAGGGTGTATAAATAACTAATTATGCTGGACAACGTGAACAGCTTTTTTGGATGATTGCAAAATTGGGGAGGAAGGAAATGTGATGGGTATTTATATATTTGGGCTTCAGTCAAAGATTTCATATTCATTCTTAAGCAATTTGACTTACAAAATTAGCTCAGACTAGAACATGGTCAAACAACTTGAAACTGGAAGAAAGTCTCCTATCCCTGGGGGATGGTTTGTGCCAAGCCTCCAAGGGAATGGAATGGAGTACTGGGTATGTGCTCCTGTAGCCTCTGCAGGATGCTCAGTGAGAGCTACCTTAGTCTTCACAATGACCTGCAGAAAAGGAGTAGGGTCTGTTTCGGAGTATTTGTAATAACTGTTCCAATACGAATCCAGTTTATCTTGTTATCACACAAGCACACACTCCTGAACACACAGGACCACATCTTTCCTAGGTTCCTACTATTTCATCCGTACTATGCCAAGCCTTGAAGATACAGAGACTGGATTTCTAGAAGATGCATGGGAACACTTGGCTCACCTCTACATCCAGTGCCTGCTACTACTTCTGGTGCTTGCATACTAGATAGACAGAAATACTTGTTGAACCAATATGTTGTTGAATGAAATAACTAACAGACTATCATAAAAACAGAATCCTTGGCCTAAACCAAGGACATAAACCAACACAGTTCCCTTTAGTACAGAGGAGGTACCAATGTATGCCATCACCAAGGTACCAAGGGCTCTGTGATCACAGAGGGGATAAAACAGTTAATTCTGACTTGGGGATTGCAAAGCCCTTTCCTTCTTGCTGCAGGGCCTTTACACAGCTATTTCCCCATCTTCCCTTCTGCCTAAATCCTATTCATCTTTATATAGCTTCCAGAGAAACCTTCCCCTACTCCATAGATGTAAATTAGTATTCCCCCGCTCCTTGTTCTTGCATCATTCTATCTCATGACATTACGTTCCTTCTCTTCAAAATACATAGCACAACTTACTATCCGTATCTATTTATGTGTCTATTTGTTTGGAATCTACTCCTATGGTAGACCATGAGCAACAATGTCTGTCTTATTCATGGCTATCTCTCCAGCACCTACATCGGTGCCTGATGCCTAGGAATGCATAGTAAATATTTTTAAGTTGTTTGTTGAATAAATGCATATTATTTACAAAGGAAGTAGAATTTGAGCAGGACCTTGAAAAGAATTTTGACAAAGATATGCAAGAAGAGAATTCAAGGAGGATGGAACGACCTAACCAGAAACAAAGAAGAGGAAAATTACACAGAGGAATGACTAAAATGGCCATGCGAATATCAGTGATTGCCGGAAGTGACAGGCTAAGAAGCAGCAGTGCGAATCACCCTGATTTTTGCAGTAAATAAAAAAAACTACCAGAGCTGAGCCTTAGGCAAGTGGATCAAGAAGTCCCATGAATAATCGATGATTGGAAAGAGAGACTGGAGAGAAGGATATTACCAGGAGGCTGCTAAAGTGATCTGTCCAAAAACCGATGGGGAATCAGACAGGGCAGCTGTGGTAGGAATCGAAAGATCCAAGACTGCAGGATGATTGAAGAGAATGTGTGCAGGAGAAAAGAGCAGGAGAATTCAGCAATAATCCTCAAGGTTCTACCCAGGAGGGTGGGTAAAGCAGGTAGAGCTATGAGCAGAGATTGCAAACACAGCAAAAGTCAGAAGACTTTGGATGGAAGTCACAGAGCTTTACATAGACATCTGTGGTTTGAGGTGTTGAAGAGCTACCGGGTACTATCTGGTAGAAAAAAAGAGAGATCAGAACTTAGATGTGGGTTTAAGTGACCCCTGTCTAGAGTGGGCAGCTGGAGATGGTGAGGCAACTCAGAGTCCCAAGAATGCCCTGGGACCCATCTCCTTTACTTCTTCTGTACAGTAACTCAGCTTGAGCCTCAAATTGTGGTCCCTGAAGAAGGTTCCTAGAATCCTCCAGGCTGCTAGGATCTATACTGGCTCTCTTTGCTGGACATTTGGTGGCAGAAGCATGTTCCATATATCATTGAGTTGTCACAGATATAGGTGTTGCTCCTGCATACTGGAAAATCACCTCCTACTTTGAAGATCTTGATTCTGTCTCCCGCTGTGTCCTTCTAACCAGCACACGAAGCCTAGGTTCCCTTTCTCTTGACTCTCTCCTACTCCACACTGCAAGTAATTCAAATTGGAGTTCTCGCTGGCCATGTTGAAGTTTGTGTCCCCATTAAGGAAATAATTAACCTGGGGAAACTATCCCACATAAAGCTAGAAAGAATTTATGCTAAAAGTAGAAACTTTAGCCTTGGCTGATAGAAAAGTTATACCCCCGAATGTTTCTGCACTTAAATAATGAGGAAGTCCAGCCAAGTACCAGACTGTGTGAAGGAATTTCCCCAGGTGAGAAGTACCACGGGATTAGTAGACCGTGCAATTGATGAAGAGAACATTGTTTTTCGCCAGTCATTCAGGGTCTGTAATGGGAAGGCACGAGGCCAGTGTGAGGTAGAAATACTCAACTCTCAAAGAGTTTTTCCTTGAAAGAGAAAAACAAAGGCAGGATGAGAACTCAGCCAGCTGCTTCCTTCAGGAGACCTGCTGCAGCAGCACTGGTCCCTCACAAATATGCCAAGAATGACGCTTTTAAATTACTACCAACAAGAACACAGGGTCAGAAGTTCCTAGAATTACTTCCCATTTGGATCAAAGGAGCACAGAGGTACAGCAAGGTCAGATATCAGATATCAGATGTTGAACCCTGACCCATACTCCAATCCCTTTGGAGAACATAGCTACTCCTGGAGGTGGAATCAGATCCTGCCTTAATGGATAAAAATTGAGACAAGTCTTTTGTTCTCTTTAGTTAATGCCCCAAAGGGTTGATTGAGCTTACGCCTTTCCATAGGAGCAAAGATATCACTGTAAGGCACACAGTCCTAGCTCAGGACCACAACACTCTTCTCAGCATCTGAAGGATACCCATTATGTTCATCTCAATTTCAGAGTTATTTACTTTGCCTTTTATGTCAACATTCTTTTCTCTACCATGATAGTTAGCAAAATTGGATGAGAAAAGGCGCAAGTTCAAAATCTGATCTGCCACTTGCAGGCTTTCTTGGTTTCAATAGTCAGACCCAGGGACGATCCTTGCCTGAGCGATCTCAGGTTGTAGAGATCCTATGAGGAGTAGAGAATACGTATATGTGGGAAAGGGCTTTGTGACTAACTATTCAGCCCTCCCCATGTAAGCAGTTATAATCATTCAATGACTAAACCTAGCAGATGGATTTTCTTCAACCTCAATTGTTGCTTCATTTTCCCTTAGGGTCACGAAGTACCAGCAAGAGGCTGTTACTAGTTTTATTGTGCTGCTTTCTATCTGTCTCAGTCTCAATCTACAATGGAACTGACAATGAATCAAATCTGTGGAGCACCAGGCAACTCAGTATTCCAGTCTTTTAAAGCATTTTGCACTGCTTATATTAGAGCAAATAAAAATAGGAAATGAAAGTATATTTATTCCCATCATTAATATTCCATAAGGCATAGCCAAACTGATCAGAGTGACCTGGATCATCCAGCCTTGCCTACAACCGTCTCAATATAAGGGAGTTCATTATGCTAGCTGGGAACTTGGGACCAGATCATCCTGGGTCTCGGTGGGCCATTTTCTGGCTGAGTGACCCCCAACAAGGTCACTTAATTTCTCATAATTTCCTTATAGATATAGTTTGGTTAGTAATAATAACCTATGCAAATAGTTCTCATATTCAATTAAATGAGGAAATAATGATAAAAGTGTTATATAGCAAGTCCCCAAGCACATTTGGGTTCCCTTCTTCCTTGCAGGTGCAGGGAAGAGAAATAATAATAAAGATAGCTGGCTGGGCAGAGTAGCTCACACTTGTAATCCCAGCACTTTGGGAGACCAAGGAGGGAAGATTACTTGAGCACAGGAATTCGAGACCAGCCTGGGTAATATGGCAAAACACTGTCACTGCAAAAATACAAAAATTATCTGAGTATGGCAGCACGCGCCCGTAGTGAGGTGCAGGGGGAGAATAGCTTGAGTCTGGGTGGTTGAGCTTACAGTGAGCTGTAATGGTGCCCTGCACTCCAGCCTGGGTGACAGAGCAAGACTGTCTCAAAAAAAAAAAGTAAATAATGACAGATAATACTTAGATAGCATCTATGATACAGCAGGCACTGTTCTGAGAGCTCTACTTATTAATATATTGGCTCACCGAGTCTTTGCAACTCTGAGATAGAATGCTGTTTTCATCTAACCATTATAGGTGGGTAAGCTACAGCTCAGTGAAATTATATACTTACCTGGGGTCACATAGCTCAGAGGAACAGAACCAGGATGTAACTCAGGTGGTCCTGACACGATTACCTGAGTAACAAGACTGTTGTGCTACGGTGCTGCCCACGATTATGGATATTAATCTACAGGGTCCTTTCAACTTTATATTCCGAGAGTGGAAATATAGGCTTTCCCCCTAATTAATATAGTATGTCTTCCTAGAAAATATTTATTCAAGTTAGATTTTTAATATCACAAAATGCTTTTCTGTCATTTGTAGTGATTCAGCTTCTGATAAGCTTGTTAACTGCATGTCATTTTTTTTTTTTCTCCACCTAAACCACCTTTGGAAACTTCACACATATCATGCAGTTATTTATGATTTGAGGAAGAGCATCACATATGTAAACTAAAAAATGTTTATGAAAGTTAGAATTAATAATGATTGATTTGATTTCACTGATTAGTTAATTGAGGAAATGAACACATAATTGGGTATTTACAACAGAAGGTCAAGAGTGGTTTCTGGGAGGACTCAGATCCATTGCATAAGCTTTTGCTCAGGTTTTCCTTCCTAAAAACCACCCAGCTGTGGAGCAGGAAAGGAAAGCACCGTATGTACATTTGCTTACGACTGACTCACTTTTCTCGAAAAAGCTGCACTCTGATCTGATCTACTCTGACATCGCCAAAGGCACTTTTGTCCGCAGAATAAAACCAAACCTCAGCTGTGTCTCCAGGGTCCTCCACCCTTGTCTGGCTCCAGACCACTTCTCCATTACTGTCTTCCACTAAGCTTCAGACTTTTATCCTCCTCTCAGAATCTATAAGTTCTCCTTGCCCAAACAGGTCCTTCCCGCTCTAACTCTGCCAAAGTTCTAGTGAGTTTTCAAGACTGTTTCAGGGGTGTCCAATCTTTTGGCTTCCCTGGGCCGCATTCATAGAAGAATAATTGCCTTGGGCCACACGTAAAGCACACTAACACCAGCTGGGCACTCATGCCTATAATCCCAGCACTTTGGGAGGCCAAGGAGGGTGGATCACGAGGTCAGGAGATCGAGACCATCCTGGCTAACATGGTGAAAATCCATCTGTACTAAAAATACAAAAACTTAGCTGGGCATGGTGGCACATGCCTATAGTCCCAGCTATTCGGGAGGCTAAGGCAGGAAAGTTGTTTGAACCCAGGAAGGGGAGGTTGCAGTGAGCTGAGATCGCACCACTGCACTCCAGCCTGGGAGACAGAGTAAGACTCCATCAAATAAAAAATACACTAACAGTAGCTGATGACCTTTTAAAAAATCACCGAAAAATCTCATAATGTTTTAAGAAAGTGTATAAATTTGTCTTCAGCCACATTCAGAGCCGTCATGAGCTGCACGAGGACCACAGGCCATGGATTATCTTGGACTGTACTTTCTCTACTTGTATGTCCCAGATACCCTCAATTCAGAATTTACTTTTTCTTTCTTGCATTTCCCATGGAACAAAATAATACTTCTATTTTAGAACTAATCCCTCATCATCTTGCATTGAATTTTGTATGTGTATCTACTTGTTCCACCAGAGTGAGCCTCTAAATGGTAGGGTCAAGGTCATATTCATCTCTGAATGGTCCTTCATTAACATAGTTCCTGGCACGAGGAAGCTTTCAATAAATTAGGTTTACTTGAATTGAGCTTCTTATACAGCAGAGTCAAATTATTTTGTGGCTACAGCTTGAGAGCACACCCCCAAAGGCTAAAACGGACAATGAACTAGTTTCAACTGACTGTAAGATAGTACAAGCCATCAGTCTCTTAAAGCCAGAGGGAAATTCAGCTTTAAGCACTTGGAGATTTATTTAACTAAAGGAGTCATTCCACCAGAAAGCATGATTGTGATTTATCTCATTATCCAAAATGAATACGATTATTATAATGATAAATGAGTGGCAGGAGACACTGATTTTTAGAAAGGAAAATTAATAATGCACAGTGAATAAAATCTCATTTAGATGTTCTTTGCACATGCTGTCCAGTCGTAATCATTCAATTTATAGCACTTTATAGTTGGTACATCCATATATAATTTCGCCTTCACATCAACACAGAGAAGCTAGTCTCATTGCCAACTTACAAATAAGAAAACTGATTCTAGTCAGACAAGGAAACAAATAACTATTAAGTCCTAGAGTTGGGTCTCAAATCCAGGACTCCTGACTGTATGCTGGGTTGTCTTCTCCTAGGCATTTCCAGTCCAGGAATCTCCCAAGGGTGAGTCCTGCAGATAGGCAGCTTCCTCTCCAGGCCCCTCGGAATCCTCGTCAGAGGCCTGTTTATGTATCTGTGCCACCCTAGCTACCTTTGGTTGACCCCACTTGAGGTGTCTCAGTGCTATGGAACCACTCACTTCAGGGTCTTTCAGAGTGCAGAGTCCTCTAGGCCTCCAATGACATTTCAGAAAATCACTTTCACTTTCTTAATCAAAGTCCACTACCTTTAGGAAACAACCAGTGTCTGACTCTCTAGATCTTTTTCCTGTGATAATCGCCACACTCAATAAACTTCCTTACTTTTTCAAATTTCTTCTTTCAAAATGAAATTAAGGATATAGGCTGGGCATGGTGGCTCACACCCGTAATCCCAGCACTTTGGGAGGCCAAGGCGGGTGAACCACCTGAGGTCAGGAGTTTGACAGCAGCCCAGCCAACAGTAAGAAACCCTGTCTCTACTAAAAATACAAAAATTAGCTAGGCATGATAACACACACCTGTAATCCCAGCTACTTGGGAGGCTGAGGCAGGAGAATTGCTTGAACAGGAGCTGGGGGTTGCAGTGAGCTGAGATTGCGCCATCGCACTCCAGCCTGGGTGACAGAGTGAGACTCAATTTGAATAAATAACTTAATTAATTAATTAATTGATTAAGGATATAACTGTACTTGGAGGAGAAACTATTTTAACTGAGTTAAATCCTTTTCTACTTTAGTAAGGGATTAATTGACAATATAAGTTCCTCAGTGCCTAGAATGGGACTTAGGACAAAGAAGATACTCAATATGTATTTGCTGTTGAGTAAAGTAAATAGAACAAGAAATAATATTAATAATCATAATATTAGTAACCATTAATAATAATATTAACAATCTCCACTGTGGACATAATAAAACCTCTAGCAAGCGTGGTTGACAGTCATTGCCTCTGAAGTGATGGGAAGGTCATGAATCCAAAAACTGTTGTCTTTTGTTACAATCCTTCTGGAATATTTGATTTTGGGGTGAAGTCAATCTAATCCAAGTTAAAGACTTTGCTCAGTCATCCTACCTGAAAATGGCACCTTCCCCATCTAAAAACAGAAAACCACCCCTGGAGAGCACAAATGTGCTGTGTCTGTGCCTGTTTTAACTACATGTATGTATTACTTTAACAAAAATTCAAACATTAAATATGTTTTACATATGTGCATATTTATTTTATATATTTACATATTTATTTTACACATGGTTATGTTCCTTGCCTCTTACAGTATCTGGATTGCATAAACAAAGGCACAAAATCCTCTAGTAAGAGCCCTTTTCTTCTATTCTCCTCCCTATATCCTAGAGCAACAAAGGCAAAAATGGAAGACAAACCAAGAATCACTTCCCTCCCACACACTCAACACTGATTCTTTCAAAGTGGCTTCTAGTCCCTCTTATCAATTCTCTCACGAACCTCTTCCCAAAATATGCCATAGCTCCACACCACTGCTCATGTTTCCCTGTCCAAGCTGAGGCTGGGGCCTCCTGAGCCCTGAACAGCACTGCCCAGGGCAGAGGGTACAGGGACACTCCCTCCAGGCCAGTCTCCCAGGACGTGCACACGTGACTTCTGAGTAGCTTAATCATGGATGCTGAATGTAAGTGTTGAACCACACTGCAAAAGACAGGACCGTAGCAAAAGTTCAGTATCAGTATCTCAGTTTGAAATGAAAGGCAAGCGACAAAGAACAGTGCATGCAAGTATTAAGTGTGTATTCTGGGCCCGCCTCTCTGCCGCCAAGGGGCTGTAGGTTCCTGAACCAGCCTGCTCCCCAGTGAAATGAGGACAACATCCTAGCTTAGCAACCTTGTAGGATTGTTGTGAGGATCGGAGGAGATCCTCGGTGTGAAAAGGGTTTAGAAACTCTAAGTTTTCCTACATTTTGAAACAATTTTGTTATCAGATGTTGAGTTGTAAAGAGGAGAAGGAATTGGTATTTTTCTCTGGACTGACACCTTGAGTCACAAAGCAGCTAACTCAGCAGCTTTGGGGCAGACCTAGGGGAAAAATTCTGGCCTCCTGCCTCTTGTCCCAGTTGTTAAAAACCAGCACATTTCTCAAGAATGGAATGCATCATATAGATGTAATCTTTAAAAGTAACCCGGGGGACTCTAGGCCTTCCCTGCAAAACCCAGAGGACGGTTGTGCTGACTCTGTGAAGCCTGTGCTCTCTTCCCAGACTTAACCTTCAGAATGAAATTCAGAAAATTGGCGCTAAGGCCTACTGTTTCTGAGAAAGTTTTCTGGTGTTTAGCTCCATCCCAACAGCCCTGTGAGGCAGGTGCTGCCATCTTCCTGTTTTCAAAATGAGGCTCAAGGTTGAGAGAGATGACGTGGGTTGCTCAAGCCTATACAATTTCAAGGCCCAGACTGAGCTCCTGGGACTTACGGTCACTGGTGTGGGGTCAGAAAATCAGTCTGTGAGTGTCAGAAGCAGAGCTCCAAGCTAGGCTGGGACAGAGGTAGGTAAATGTCTTCCCCTCCGGCCAAGTACTTACACTCCGGGAAGGTTCTAGGGGCTTTCAGGAGAAACGTCTCCAACCTGGTAACAATAGTGCTGGTAACAATAGTGCTGGTAACAATAGTGCTGCCAGCCTGGAGAGTGAGCTTGACAGGCTTGACTTTCTCAGTTCTGTTCCTGGCTTTTGCACTGCAGGGGCTCCTACAGGGAACGGTCACAGCCAGGACAAATCTCCAGGATCTTTCCGTGTCAAAGGGCCCTCTCTTGGGCAGCACTCAGGCTCTGTGTGCACAGCCCAAGCAGCTTCCTAGCCAGCCTGAGCCTCATCTGAGGGCAGTGTGGATCCCAGTGGGTGTTTGGGAACACCTATAACAGGCTCTGGTCAGGTAAGACGCAGGAGAAGGGGCTGTCTTCCTGGAGGTGGAGCAGCTGTTACAAACTCTAAGGTTCTCAGGGGCCCTGTGATCTTTGTGTCAGATTTTGTTCTATCTGCCTCAGCCCTTGATGGTATAAGCTCCAGTTCAACATTAAGAGATATGGGCTCTAGGGTACCTTTAAGCCAGAAATGTTGCTGAATCTCTGAACCTGGAGCAAAGACTAGAATTCCATCTGGAGCGCATTCCTCCTTTTCCAGAGATAGGGGTAGATAGTCCCCCACCTAACCAGCAGCTCTGCCCCTACTCATCCCAGGAAATGCCACCATTCACAGCCACGCTTCAGGGATGCCCCTGGGCCCTCAAGCTCCCACTGTGAGTTTTGCTGGTCCTCGTAGCTCACAGCCTCCCATGGCCTCTGACTGTGGTCTGGGGTTTCCTGGACTGGGGTCTAGAGGTTTAGGCTTTTTTGGCTGCAGAAGCCTTAGGCCCATAGATCAGGTTGATTCTGGGCCAGGGCTACAGGTACGTGCCCAAGCCTGGCCCCATCTTTTGGGAAAGCACTGTGGGTGGTTGGTTAGGGGGGTGGGGAGCTCCAAGAGGGCTGGGAGTATGAGGAGTAGTATGGGGTTGTGGAGGAGGAGGGCAGGCAGAAGCTACTGCACAGGCTCCTTTTGTTCTATCCTCTTCCAGGGAGGAAACAGGTCTGCTTCCCTGGCCCCTCACAGTGGGCTGGAGGGTTTAATTCTAGTACTTGTAGGGCCTATATGTGCAGACCACGGAAAGGCTTTCTGGGCTGGATATGGACTGGGTCTCCCCTCTCTGCAGGGTGAAGGCTGCAGGGTTGGGGCAGAAAGAGGAACAACCGTGGAATTTCAGGCATCAGAATTAGACATTCCTTGGGAGGTTCCGGGCACAAAGTTGGACTGGAGTTGATTTAGACAGAAATCGTGAGTTTGTGGGTCTCGAAGTATCCAGGGAGAGAGAAAAGATTGGAAATCCCTGTGACATGATTGGGCTTGGTTGGATGGCTGCAGTCTCTGCAAATAGGTCCACAAGTCTCTTGCTGTGAGCTTTCCTGGGTCAGGCAGAAAAGGACACTGCTGAGTAGGACCCTGTTGAATTTTGTCAGGAAATTCAGGAGCTGTCAGGTGAAAGGAATAGGTTGTGGGAATGTGATTTAGAGTGGCTACACTTGCTAGATGACAATGGGGTGGGAGAGGGGGCTTTGTTTTGAGACAGGGGTCTCACTCTGTCCCCCAGGCTGGAGTGCAGTGATGCAATCATAGCTCACTGCAGCCTTAACCTCCCTCCCAGCCTCAAGCCATTCTCCCACCTCAGACTCCTAAGTAGCTGAGACCACAGGCATGTGCCACCACATCCAGCTAATTAAAAAAAAAAAAAATGTTTTGTAGACACAGACTCTCCCTATGTTGCCCAGCCTGGTCTAGAACTCCTACACTCAAGCAATCCACCTGCCTCGGCCTCCCTAAGTGCTAAGATCACAGCTGTGAGCCACCACACCTGGCCTGGCCCAGAACATTTTTAAGTCAGTCAACCCTTTCTACCTCCATATAGCCTCCCCAAAAGGCTACAGGAAGCCCACGCTTGTGGACATATGCAGCTTGTCAGGAGAACCTAAGTCCAGGCAAAGGGAGAAGGCAGCCCGGAGACAGCCTGTGTGAGGAAAGTCCTTGTAGGTCCGGGGTGGCCAGGAGAGCATGGTCAGCATTGGTTGGAGGCAGGTGAGTAGAGATTCAAGCAGTGATTTAGGATCAGGTACACATTCTCATACCTAGACCAGGCTCAGGGTAGGCCAGACCCTGGTAGGATGGGGAACAGGAGAAGAAATCAAGTATACATGAGCAAGAAGGTAGGTTCCCTCCCAAGAGATGTTATAAAGGCAGGGATCAGGAAAAGGAGGAATGGAATTGGGCCCAGGTTCCAAGTACAGGGAGAGGAGCCACAGCACCAGGGCCAAGGGGGCGGGTGGCCAGGCTGGCTTGCTACTCATTTCCTGGAGCTACTGACCCAGGGCTTCCTAAATTCCCACTGACCTTTTCCTTAATAAAAACAGCATTTACTGGCTACAGAACCTAGGGCAAGACTATGCCTTCACGGGGTTGACATGGGATCTAATACAGGTTCTAGAAGGAAGCCTAGAAAGCCAAGAAAATCCCTGCAGAGCCCCAGCTCCTCCCTGATTGCCCTGCTTGACTTCTAATAAATCCCACCACCTTCCTGGGGCTCAGTTACCCCAGGTGCAAAATAAGGATGTTGGACACCCCCCACCCCCCACCCCCAGACTGCTGTCTAAGAAGTCTGGGGAACTGAAGAGAGGTCTCACAGTCCTCTACAGGGCTCCTATAGGAGGCAAGTTCAGAAAGTGAGACCAGAACCCCTTACCCAAAAAAATTGCCTGGAGCAGTTTTATTTTTAAGTTTAATATATTGGATTTCTATATAAGATTTTACTTGGAAGCCACAACAAGAAAAAGAATGAAAGGCAAATGAAGCGGCGGAAGGGGGCAGGAGGGGAGAAAAGATTAGAAAAGACAGGAAAGGAAGAAGAAAAGATGAATAGGAGTGTCAGCTAGATGATCTCCAAGCTCTGTTTCAGCCTTGGTGTTTTCTGAGTCACCATGATGCTCTCTTGCCCACATTTTCAAGAACCACTTCTGCCATCCTCTCAGGGAAAATCCATACATAAGCCCAGAAAAAGCCACTGCCTTAGATCTCATTTCCCAGCTCTGAGGAGTGCTGGCTCGCAGAAAAGGAAACTAGGGGGGGTTCTTGTGGGCTGAGTGGGAGGAGACCTCAGGACCCAAGCTGTAAATCAGGCTCAGAAGTTTGGATTCCCTGGAGTTTGACCTTCAGATGCCCCTCTTGACTCCAGAAGCTTTCACACTCACACCCAGGCTCAGGGAAGCGTGCCCGACTCCCAGGCTACCCCTGGAAGCTGGGCCCACTCAGAGGAGGAGTTGTTTTGATTTTTCAGGAAAAACTGCTCCTAGCCAAACCTTCCCTCCCAAGAGCAACACAGGCAGAGATTTTGTACATGCTTGAGAGATGAAAGCTTTGTGAGGCCTTTTGCCATAGCCTGGTGAGTGAGACCCAGAGATAACATCCATACCTGAAACAGTATCTATGGTTCATAATCGCTGTATGTTTTTACTCTAAACACCTCCCAGCCTTGCCAAGCCTCTGAGCTTCCCAGCATAGTTTAAATGGTTTTGTGCTACCCTTGCCCACCCTGACCATGCTGCGTATCTCTCTGTACCCAGCCCACAAGCCAAGAATTCCGAAAAAGCTTGGAGATGTGGCAAATCCAGACTGAACTGAGGATTTTCTTTGGGTGAACATGTGTGCGTAGACACACACACACACACACACACACACACACACACCCCTTCCAGTGAGGCCAATATTACTTTCTCACACAACAGGAGGATTTATTGAACCCCTTAAGACTGTAAGGTAGCTGAATGAGCACTGGCCTAGGAGTCAAGAGATGAATTTCTTTGACTCTCCCTCCATGTAGGCTCAGATAAGTCGATTACTCTTTCCAGATCTGTTTTTAATTATGTAAAATGAGGGGTTCCTTCACGCGATCAAGTTCCATTTGCCATGTGCTTCCTTCACTGGTGACTTGGCGATCAA
This sequence comes from Callithrix jacchus, assembly GCF_049354715.1. Classification (NCBI taxonomy): domain Eukaryota; kingdom Metazoa; phylum Chordata; class Mammalia; order Primates; family Cebidae; genus Callithrix; species Callithrix jacchus. The sequence continues at coordinate 17,905,682 of NC_133516.1, read as the reverse complement.
AGTCCCAGATCAAAGGAATGGCACAAAAGCCACATTGGACAAATTAGGGATCAGTAGGGTATCAGATTTCAAGTCAATTTTGCCTCTGATGCAAATACCTAAAGAAATAAATTAGACACATTCTCATCCCTCAAAAGCTCAGAGTGTAGTGTGGTAAATGCTCCAATAGCGATTACTCAGCTATTATGGGAACACAGAGAGGGTGGTCCTGGAGTGTTTCCCAGAAGAGGCGACATCTCTGAGTTTTAAAAGCTGAGCACCTCTTTGCCAGACGAATAAGAGAAGGAAGGCAGAAGGAAGAATATGGAAAGAGTTTGGTGGATTGGAGGAATTTCAAGTAATTCTCCAATGGCTAGACATTGAGGAATGGGAAAGGAAAAGGAAGAGATTAGGTAAATCAGGTCTCCAGGGGTCTGTACATATCAGGCTATGGGGTTTTAATTTTTTTTTTTTTCTGAAGGCAAAGGAACACATTGCAATGCAGAGGAATAACATAATCACATTTGTATTTTAGAAATCTCAGTCTGGCTGTCTTGCAGGGCACAGTTTAGAGAGGAAAAAAAAAAAGGAAAGCAGAGAGATTGCTCCAGAAGCAAGAAGGAAGAGGTGATGGTGTCCCGAACCATGTCAGACACAGTGGGAATGAAAAGGAGGGAAGTGAAATCAAAATGGATAGTAAAGACTGTTTCTGAATGAGCATTTTCCATTTCTAACTTTCTAGGGCTCTACAGCTAAGGAAATTTCCCTGCACACATCTCACCTCCCATTTTCACCCACTCCTCCCACCTCCCACACACTGTGAAGCTGGGCTGGCCCCTTCCACTCCTCCGCTGCTCGGGTGAGGTTTAGATAATAGGCGTGGCAGCAGGCCCAGGCATCCCCGCCATCTTCCCCACCAGCCCGTTCTGCTGCTTGAGCAGTTGGCTGCCGCCATGAGTGTTAATTGGGGAGACATCTGAAGTGACCAGACTGGTTACGCCGCCGCCATGATAGACACACTCCATCTGCTCCAACCAGGCATGTCTCAGCTCACACAGGAGGCCAGCCTGATTCCCTGTGCCCAAGACTTGTTAGCAGTTAGATGCAAAGAAGTTAGATTCATAGGCTTTTAAATGGAAAACTGCCTCAGAGAACACTAAGTCCATGCCCTTTGGTTTGATGAAGGGAAGAATAAGACCCAGTCTTGCCCAGGGTTTGATGCAGAGCTCATGACCCAGTCTCTTGATCTGGTCCTCTGCCCTTCATAGGTGGATAAGATGTGAAGCTGGTGCAGTGCTTCTGGTAGTTTCTCTCCTACACAGATTCGCTCAAACTGTCCATTAACCAGTGAATGACTTTGACTTGACTTGAGAATGGCATTTTGTGTTGATCTTATCAATTTCTTGGTAATTTTAAATTTAACTTGTTCTGTTATCTACCAGAAGGGACTTTAGCAATGGTCTAATGACTTTCTTGCTGGCATTTGTTTATTTTATTTTTTTATTTTTAGTAGTAGTAAAAGTAGCAGAGCCTTTTTTAGATGCTAAAACTGAGGCTTAGAAAGGTGAGCACTTGAGCATCCACGACATAACGCCTAAGTGGGAAATGATGACTAGAAGAAAGCTCTCATGACTCTAATACATATTCCACATTATCTCATTTGATCTTCATATAATCCCCACTGCTGCCAGCTCCCCAGCTCCACCATTGGCAGAGACAAGAGAGAAGGAGGAGTTTGCTCAGAGTTCCATAATGAATAAGTAGCAGGTACATACCATTCTTCTTGCAACCAATAAAATCTTCCAGTAGACTCTTCTCATGTGACCTGATTTGGTATGGCATTTTCTGATTAGTAATGCACATTCACATATATAGTTCCACACTCACTGTGAGAAAGGTCGTGTATGCCCACTTTTCAGAAGAGGTAGCAAAAAGAGTAATGAATTGCCACATAGTCACTAAGTGGCAACAGCCAACACCCACCTTTCTCAGTGTTCAGCTGCCCACCAAGACCCCTGGATTCCTGGACACTGTAGTAATTGCTCTTCCTGGGAGTTCCCATGCTACTATTGTTTTGTAGAATGTGAAAAACCTGGAAGAGCCAAAGATAGGAATGCAGTAACTTGAATTGATACTCTTGCATTAGTTGCTATTTAGCTAAAATGTATATAAGAAAAGAGGCAGTTTTGGGGAAGATCAGGGTAAGTTCAGTTTAGGACGTCTGTTGAGTCTAATGTACCTGTGAGACAAGCAGGTAGAGATACAACCAATTAGATGGAATTTCAGAATCATGGGGACCAATCTTCAGATGGACCTTAAATGAGAGAAATTTCTCTACCTACTACTGCTTATATTTACTTTATGATTCTCTGCCTATAGTGTCTATTACTTTCTATAATCATCATTTATATATTTAAGGCTCTCCTTCTCACCAAACTAGTAATTTCTTGAGAGCACAAATCCTGTTTGATTTATTTCTGTGAGCCCAGTAGGACCTTACATAATGCCTTATACACCATCAGTGTTCCCCAAATTCAGGACTAATGGGTAAAAACATTGCTTTGTGGATTTACTATTCCCATTCTCCCTCTTCTACCCTTTATTTATTTTTTAAGAGACAGGGTCTTGCTCTGTCGCCCAGGCTGAAGTGCAGCGATGTGATCATAGATCATAGCTCACTGAACCCTCAAACTCCCAGGCTGAAGCAATCCTCCCATGCCAGCTTCCCAAGTAGCTGAGACTACAGGTGTGCGCCACTACACCCAGTTAAGTTTTTAAAATTTTTTTGTAAGGACAGGGTCTCACCTAGGCTAGTCTCAAACTCCTGGCCCCAAGGTATTCTCCCACCTTGATCTTCCAAAGGGTAGGGATCACAAGCATGAGCCACCACACCCACACATTCAGGATCTTCTACCATTTAAAAACTAGACTTTGTGTGGCCTTCTAATGGGCAGGGGTTAGCTCTTAATTTCCAAAGTATCTACTTTGGATACCTTTCGAATGACCAAAACTCAGTCATTGTTGAACTCAGTTGCATGATGTGCAGCAGAGATTTACACTAATAAGGGCTAGGCTAGGGTTATGTTAAACAACTATGCCATGAGAGCTTAAGGACAGCTGAGCCTTGGCCCCAGGGTGGGAGAGGAGAATACACTCTAAACCCTGGAGAGAAGAGCAGCTGGGCCCAAAGCAGGCAAATCATGCTTAACTGGACAGATAATGTGGACTCAGGATTCAGGGGGGAAACCAACATAATAAATCAGTGGAGAGGTAGTCGCATCCCAGCAATTTGGGAGGCCAAGGCGGGCAGATCACTGGAGGTCAGGAGGTCAAGACCAACCTGGCAACATGGTGAAACCCTGTCTCCACTAAAAATACAAAAATATAGCCAGGCATGGTGACGTGCACCTACAATCCCAGCTACTGGGGAGGCTGAGGCACGAGAATCACATGAACTTAGGAGGCAGAGATTGCAGTAAGCCAAGTTTGTGCTATTGCACTGCAACCTGAGTGACACAGTGAGACTCTGTCTCAAATAAATAAATAAAACAATAAAATAAAATTAAAATTTAAAAAATCAGTGGAAACACAAGAGGAAGTCTTGAGTCCTGGATGCTAGGCCTGGGTTGATTTCCAATTAGCTCTATGACCAGGTTTTTCCATGGCACCTTTTTCTCATCATTCAAATTTCAACTCAAATGTCACCTGCTCAGAGAGGCCTTCACTGACCACCCCAGGCATAAAAACAACCCCCCCCACCATCCTATTTTGGATTTGTTATAACGCCAATAGAGGACATACAGTTATTTGTGTGTTTGTTTATGTGCTTACTTTCTGCTTACCCTGCTGGACACAGAGTTGTGGGTAGAAACTCTGCCTGTCTGGTTCTTATATCAGTAGCCCTGTAACTGGCGTTTGCCATCTTCCAGGCACTCGATATTTGTTGAGGCTAAGGAATAAGAAAGATGATAGCTAAGAAAGTTATGTATTTCCTAAGTACACAACATTTTATTCTGTATATCTCTGTTGCCTTGGAAAGTCTAAAATGAAATGTAAAGTTAAGGCCCCATCTCTATCTTCAATATGTAGCTAGCCTAATAGTTTCTCAAGTCTTTTTAAAATTATTATTAATAACATCTTTTGTTTTTGTTGGAGACTATAATTTACAGCACATTTTCTAACTTGATTCTACAACCACCTATGGGGCATGGGATTATCCTCATTTTACAGGTAAGAAAACTTGAAGCATAGAGGGGTAAGGTGTAGTGAAAGGGTCGGGCAGCTTAGACCTGGCCAAGGCAATATTCTACTCCAGGTCTTGTAAAATCCCAGGCCCTACACTTTTCCACTAGATTTCACTGTGTGTAAGCCATGAGTAGGGTAAATCTCTATCCTGTATGAGAAACAGTTCAGTGTTTGTAAAGAAAATTCTCTGGTGTGCACTTGCTAAGTCTTCCATGCTGGTAAAAGCAAGTAGGTTCACTGGGTCGTTTAATTCTTCTCCTCCCTATACAAGATTAGTCCAACTATGTCAAAACACTGAGCTCTGAGGCCTCTGGTCCCAGAAGGATAGAATGCTATGTTAGAAAGTAGAAGAGTACTTAGATATTACCTACAGTAAGGCTCAGAAGAAGAAGTAATTTCCCAGTTCTCCTGCCCCTGTGTCATACCTTAGTGTCTCATGAAGAAACAGGAAAAATCAAAACTTGAATTTTTGCCTTAAAAAGGGTCAAGCCAGGTTTGTATTATTACCCACCCTCCACCTAATAGAGGAATCCTGAATTTGTCAGGTAAAAGGAATAAGAAGGGCCCCTTCTCCCAGAGATAGGAAAAGAATACAACCCTAGGTCCCTCAGAGCAAATTCAAAGCAAAGATGCTCTCAGTAGCCTAGGAAATTGGAGCCACCATCCCTTGAGGAATGAATGTGACAGCCTGAGGGTGTCTGCCCTTGCCATGAGATGCCTCTACCTGAGTAAGTGGGCTGGGAAACAGGCAAGGTCCTTGTCACCCTACACACTCAGCCAGAGTCTGAAGAGCACCCCTAGGTAAACCTGAGAGGCGCTCCAAGGGGTGGACCTACCTAGAGCTCTACATAGAGATAGCTTCCAGGGGATATAAAGTGCAAGACTTGATTTTCCTTAACTCTGAAAAAGATAAGCTCGTGTCCATCATTTTCTCGTCTGTAGAATGTAGCAGAACAGCCAAGAGAATTAAAAGTGATTTCATGGCTGGGTGCTGTGGCACAAGCCTGTAATCCTAGCCCTTTGGGAGACCAAGGTGGCTGGATCACCTGATGTCAGGAGTTCAAGACCAGCCTGACAAACACAGAGAAACCCGATCTCTGCTAAAAATACAAAATTAGCCAGGTGTCGTGGTGCATGCCTGTAATCCCAGCTACTCGGGAGGCTGAGGTGGGGGAATCGCTTGAACCTGGGAGGCAGAGGCTGTGGTGAGCCAAGATCATACTGTTGCACTCCAGCCTGGGCAACTCTGACTCAAAAAAAAAAAAAAAGTCATTTCATGTGTGACAGACACTAGCAACAAACAAGGCAAAAGTACAGTTTTGTAAGTGGAGAAACTGAAATTCAAACCCAGCTTTGCTATGTGACCTGGGCTCTTCCCTTGTCCACACATGCCTTATTGCCCATTGCATTATGCCATTCTTGCAATGCTATAAAGAAATACTCGAGGCTGGGTAATTTAAGGAAAAGGGGTTTCATTCACCCATTGTCCTGCAGGTTGTACAGGAAGCAAGGTGTCGGCATCTGCTCAGCTTCTGGGGAGGCCTCATGGAGTTCTACTCATTGCAGAAGGCAAAGAGGGAGCAGATGTCTCACATGGCAGGATGGGAGCAAGACAGAGAGAGTGGGTGGTGCCACACACTTTTGAACAACCAGATCGCGTGTGAACTCACTCATCATCAAGGGGATGGCACAAAGCCATTCATGAGGGATCCACTCCCATGTTCCAAACACCTCCCACCAGGCCTTACTGGGGATTTCATTTCAACATGAGATTCACGGGGGACATATATCCAGACTGTATCATCCATCTCTTCACATAGAAATTTAAGGAGATGATCATTCCTCTCTTGCTTCTCTCTCCATCTTCCTTTCTTCTCCTGATTTACATATTGCTAAATGATGAAATTATACAGCACATAATTCCACAGCAACTCTGCAGCTCAAAAAAATATGGAAATGGAGTAATTAGGCAGAAAGGATTCTCAATTAGGCAGTGGATTCTGTTTCTAAAGCAGTAAATGGAGAAGAGATATTTTTTTAACTGTCTCTTGAATATATTGCCAGAAGAGATTGCTGCCTGGGAGAGCAGCAGCATAGCTCAGAACTGGAACCCTCTGCACAGGCCTTGAAGCAATGTTTGGCAACTAAGCTTTCTGCTCAGTTCTAGATGTTGGGGCTCAGAACACAATACGCCAAAATATGTCATTGTGGTGTGCTGAGTATTTTGAACTGAAGGAGATTGGAAGCAAGGTCTTTCTGACCTTTTCCCATCTTCTTGAATGCAACCTTTTTTCTTCACGTAAAGTGATTCATAGAAATCAGAATTCTTCTGATCCAGGATGGGTTACAGAAACTAAAACTCCCCTTCCCCAACACCCACATAAACCTAAAAAGATCACACTCTGAGCTTCTCCCTTCTTTCTTTCTTAAAGACTGTCATGTATAAGGTACCCTGTGCTGTACCAGAGAAAAGGACTGCCACACAGGCCAAGAAGAATCTGAATAGGTGCTGGGTTTCTCCCCCCAGTCTATTACCATTAGATCATGCCCTTTTGTTCAATCACATTTCTACACAGCTGTCTATTCTTCATTGAATCTCAGCATAAAAATAGTTTTCCCAGCTAGGCACAATGGCTCACGCCTGTAATCCCTACACTTTGGGAGGCTGAGGCGGGCAGATCATGAGGTCAGGTATTTGAGACCAGCCTGGCCAACATGGTGAAACTCCATCTCTACTAAAAATACAAAAATTAGCTGGGTATGGTGGTACATGCCAGTAATCTCAGCTACTCGGGAGGCTGAGACAGGAAAATCATTTGACCCGGGAGACAGCAGTTGCAGTGAGCCAAGATCGTGCCACTGCACTCCAGCCTGGGTGAAAGAGCAAAACTCGGTCTAAAAAAATAAAAAAGATATATATGTGTGTGTGTGTGTGTGTCTTTAGGTCTTCATTTCTGAAGGTTCCCATGTCTCATAAAAAACTTTGATTAAATACATTCATTTTGTTTTTTTCTCAACCTGTCTTTTGTGATAGGAGTGACAGCTGTGACTCTCATGGAAGGGGAGGAAAAAGATAACACCTTTCTGACACTTCAGATTTTGAAGGTAACCTTACATTGTAGGACTGGCAAGGTGAACGGTCAAGACTACTTGCTTTAATCCTAGATGTCCTGTCTAGTTTTCTGTTTTAAGGTTAGCCCAGGTTGAATATCCCTAATCCAAAAATCCAAAACAGAAATGCTCTGAAATCCAAAACCTGTTTTAAGGTTAGCCCAGGTTGAACATCCCTAATCCAAAATTCCAAAACAGAAATGCTCTGAAATCCAAAACCTTTTGAGAGCTGATGTAATGCCACAAGTGAGAAATTCCACACTTGACCTCATGTGACGGGTCTCAGTCAAAATGCAGTCAAAACGTTGATTAATGTACAGTAATATATATTTATAATATATATCTGTAACGTTATATATATTATATATACCTGAAGGTAATTTATATATATAATATATATTTATAATATACACAATATATATTATATATAATATATTATAATGTTTATATATGTGTTTATTATATATATATTATATATATTATATAACAATATATATTTTGCTCTTCAAGCTCCTTCTTCAGCTTCTCATCAGTCACTGTTGGCTTCCTTGTTACTTGTTCTGACAAATGTCAGAAGAAATATTTATAATATATGTATGTATATATATTTATATGTAGATTATATATTATAATTATATATATGTATATTACGTTCAGGCTATGTGTATAAGTTGTGTATAAAACATTACTGAATTATGTGTTTAGATGTAAATCCTATACCCATGATGTCTTGTTGCCTATATGCAAATATTTCAACATCCTAAGAAGCTTAAAATCTGAGGTACTTCTGGTCCTAAGCATTTCAGATAAGAAATACTCAACCTGTATCGATTTTTGACTGAACTCATTGAGAGTCCTGTGTTTTAGAAAGCCCTGTTTTAGAAAGGGCTTTTGATTGCAATATTAGCGTTTTCTATTCTGAAGATAGATAATCTTATAATCTTCTGAAAAAGAATAAGTTACCTTTCATCCATTTACTTTATTTTTTATTTATTTATGTTTTTATGCTATCTGCAAATATTTTCTCTGCCAGGAGAAATAGGTAGAAATTTTCGAGAGAAAGCTGCTCCTTTGTTTGAAAAATACAGTTATCAGCATTTTGGTTATTATGCAAGGGTCGGGTCCAGGTTCATTCTGAAAGGGTGAGCTAAATCAATGAAGACATACATTACTTTGCATGATAACACAGTGCTGTCTTCCTTAGGCAGAGATTTCTAGAACATATGCATATGAAGAGACTCCTACTTTCTCTTGAAGGTTGAAAGGATAAGGGCTTTGGTGATAAGATTAGAGAAGGAATTCTGTTTAGAAACAGCAGACTGAGAAAGAGGCCAAAGGCAGGGGAATCTCTTGAATCACTGATGTCTGATTTGCAGTTTTAAGGTATTTCCTATTCTCTGTCCTTTCCATCAACCAAATGTTAAATAAAAACTGTTACACAATCACTTTGTGTCACTAAGAAAGAGAGAGTGAATGGGTCAGAAGTGGAGTTATGATTCCATGATCCTCATAAAGAGGTGTGGAAAGATGACATTTGTCACAACAGGTGTCAAGGAAGCCAACGGTGACTGGTGAGAAGGTGAAGAAAGAGCTTGGACAGTGAAATGTCAAAATTGGCAAGAAGAAGAGGCAATCTTTCCCTAAAATCCTCCAAAGTACTGGATTTCTTGCAGTATGAAGGGATAGAGACTTGATATTTAGTTTGTATGTAGAGGTGAAAGTGGCACTTTAGAAGACTGAGGACACAGGGCCAGGTGGCCAAGTAAAAATCGTCTGGCTCAGTTTCAATCCTGGTTAAAGTTCACCGAACCTGAAAGGTAATAAGTGTAGGGGGCTTTCCAGGCTTCTTTGTTCTGGGAAGCAGCAGAAAATGATGGAGGGTGCCTGGGCTTTCCAGGGCAGGTCCTGAATTCCTGACCTGTCAGCTCTAAACTGGGTGGCTTTGCAGAATTTCACCTTTCTGAGCCATAGCTGGCTAATGAAAATTGAGGAATTCCAACCCCATAGGATAATAATAGGATGACGGGAGGTAACGGTTTAAACTGTCTAGCATACGAGGGAGTAGGGAGTAAATAAAGATTCAGTTTCTTCTCTAAGAGGAAATGTTCACGTTGTTCAAATCAAAGAAGAGTTGTCATGGGGGAAGTGGGCAGATTTGTTGAGCTGACTTCTGTGTGGTGTCAGAGGATGTAACTAGAATCAGTGGGTGGAAATCACAAGTCAATTATAGCTCGGCCAAAAAAAAAAAATACAGAGCTGTTCAATTGTAGAGCTCGACAGGATGTAAGTTTCCTGTCACTGGAGATAATCAAGCTATGGCTCAGCACCTATTTGGAGGAGATGCTTTAGAGGGAATTTCAACTATCAGTAAAAGTTGAACAGTTTCAACTCTTAGGTCATTTCCAAAGCTAAAATTCCACAGTTCTGAGTGGTTACTTCCCTTTTGTAGAATGAGTGAAAGACCAACAGTTGCTAGTCCTTTTGCAAAGGATTGTCTTAGCTCAAAGAGAGTGAGCCCAGAGGTACTAACTTTAAAGATCCTGACCTGCCTCCTTCACCATTACTGCTATATATTGCGTTAACAGAAATAGCATTGCAATCTCTCCCTAGGCCATGTGTTCTAGGAGACTGTTAGAAAAATTTCTGGTGAAGTTTAGATTGAAGGCAAAGATTGGGCCTCATGGACCCCTGCATCTTTTCATGCAAAATAAAATCTGAAAGGTCCCTATAACTATTTACAATGGGGTACTGGCTTTGCCAATGTTGTTTGCTTGTTTTTGTTTTGTTTTGAGACAAGGTCTTGCTCTGTTGCCCAGGCTGGAGTGCAGAGGCATGATCACAGCTCACTGCAGCCTCAATCTCCCCACTGCCTGATCCCCAGGCTCAAGTGGTCTTCCTGCCTCAGCTTCCCTAGTAGCTGGGACTACAGGTGTGCACCACTACATTTCGCTAATTTTTTAAAAATTGTTTTGTAGAGATGAGGTCTCACTATGTTGGCCAGGCTGGTCTCAAACTCCTGGGCTCAAGTGCTCCTTTCATCCCAGCCTTTCAACATGTTAAGTTTAAACAACTGCATAAGAAAGTGGGCAATACACCAACAGACACTTTTCAAAAGAAGATATACATGTGGCCAACAGTCATATAAAGAAAAGCTCAATATCACTGATCATCAGAGAAATGCAAATCAAAACCACAATGAGATACCATCTCACACCAGTTAGGATGGCTATTATTAAAAAGTCAGAAAACAGATGGTGGCAAGGTTGTAGAGGAAAAGGAACACGTAGGCATTGGCAGTGGGAGGGCAAATTAGTTCAGCCATTGTGGAAGATAGTGTGGTGATTCCTTAAGACCTAAAGACAGAAATACCATCTGACCCAGCAATTCCATTACTGGGTATACACCAAAGGAATATAAATTATTCTATTATAAAGACACATGCACACGTGTATTCATTGCAACACTGTTCACAAAAGCAAGGACATGAAATCAACCTAAAGGCCCATTAATGATAGACTGGATAAAGACAATGTGGTACATATACACCATGGAATATTAGGCAGCCATAAAAAGAACAAAATTATGTCATTTGCAGGGACACAGAAGGAGCTGGAGGCCATATCTTTAGCCAACTAACACAGAAACAGATAACCAAATACCACATGTTCTCACTGATAAGTGGGGGCTAAATTATGAGAACACATGAACACATAGAAAGAACAACACACACTGGGGCCTTTTGGAGGGTGGAGATTGGGAGGAGGGAGAGGACCAGAAAAAATAACTAATGGGAACTAGGCTGAATACCTGGTTAATTAAATAATCTATACAACAAACCCCCGTGACAAAAGTTTACCTATGTAACAAACCTGTACTTGTACCTCTGAACTTAAAATAAAAGTTAAAAAAAAAGAAAAACAAAAAACAACACAGCAAAGTGTGAGAACTTCAAGGGTGAGCCACTGTGCCTCGCCGCCAATGTTTTAATTTTGATTTTTCCCTGGAAGATAAGACATTTCTTGGGATGTAAGCACCAATAAGGAGTCCACTACTCATTATTCCAAATTCTGCATGCTCTGAACTGGACTATGGCTTTGTCACAGGGCCCGTAAAATCTGCCAAATGTCTTTAATAAGTAAGCATCACAAAGCTAAATGAATTTGAGGCCAGACTTATATGAGTTAAATAGAAAGTTTAACCAACCCTTTGAGGTTGACACATCTTAATATTTGCAGGGAAAGAAGAGCTATGAGTTTCTTGGCAAAATTCAGTCAGATTGAAATCATTCTAAGCACGTGACATGAGAAATATTGACATTCACTTGGATACTTCTGTCACCTAAAAATGTTTAATGCTCCTATGTTATATAGTTGGTTACATGACTCTCCCAGGAAGGGATCATAGAATTCACAAGTAAAAACCAAGAATATCAGAGATCATGTAGGGTTTACATGAAAGGATCTAGTCCAACTGGTTTAGAGAAATTAACAATGGAACTTGTTTTATAAAGTCTTATGTGAAGCAACCCTCTGTGTCACACACGTAAATGTGGAGCTGCTTTGCTGCATGTGAGTGGAAGGCTAGACATTTGCCATTGAGGAACCTGAGGAGACAACCCAATATAGAAGTGACTCATTTAGGGTCATCCAACAACAGGCTGAAACCGAGGGCTTTTCTTACTTAGGAAAACATGAAGAAGCTGACAAAAATGAAAAATAAGAGGAAATGCCTGATCCTCAGACTCTCTGGAAACACTGTGCTCTCCAACTCTGAGAATGAATGCATCATACAGTTCACAATTATGGGCCCCAGCTCTAAGACATCTGCCTTAGGACAAAGGGCAAGGAAATGGAGCTTCGATTGTCACTTTGAAATGTTGACCTACTCAGACTGATAAAAACAGGACAAGGGAAGAACACTTCACATAGGAAAGAAAGCAGCAAATTTCCATACTACAAATGACAATCAGCAAATATCCTAGCACCTTCTCTAACACTGGCAACAATGCCTTGCATTTGCATTGGTCTATCGTTTTCAAAGAACTTCTACATACACTGTTTAGCTTAATCTTTACAACTAGCCTCATTTTGCAGAAGAAACTGAGGCTTGGAGGTGCTAGGTAATGTGGCCATGCTCAGGTAGTTCTTGTTTGATCATTGTTTTGAGTGATATATAGTAAACAGAAAGAAAGATGTTATAAATCTTTGTTTGTTTTGAGAAAGGGTCTCACTCTGTCACCCATGCTATAGTGCAGTGGAGGGACCATGGCTTACTGCTGCCTCAAACTCCTGTGCTCAAGCAATCTTCCCCCCTCAACCTCCCAAGTAGCTGGGACTGCAGGTACATGCCATCACACCCAGCTAATGTTCTTATTTTTTGTAGAGATGGGGTCATGCTGTGTTGCCCAGGCTTGTCTTAAACTCTTGAACTCAAGTGACCCTGCTGCCTCAGCCTACCAAAGTGCTAGGATTATAAGCATGAGCCACCATGTCTAACCTAGAAATCTTTCTACTTATATCTAGGGATATCTCTGGATATATTGAAGGAATAAACTTGAGTATAAACCATCCTAGTATATGAGAAATACAACCTTGACGTGTTTAGTAAGATTTCTATCTCCCCTTCCATTTTTCACATGTTACTCAAAACGGTTATCATACCAAAACCACCACAAAAATGTATATTATATATAATAATGATATAATATATCTATATGCAGATGTATATAAAAATAAATTAATGTGAAAATATATATATGTAAAAAAGTATGAAAATTTTATGGTTCAGATAAGGTAAAAAGTTCTTTTTGTTCCAATTTTATTTTGGATTCAGAGAGTATATGTGCAGGTTTGTTACATGGATATATTTTGTGATGCTGGGGTTTGGCTTACAGATGATTCTATCACCCAGATCATCAGCATAACACCCAGAAGGTAGCCCATACCCCTTCTCTCCCTACCCCTTCAGTAGCCCACAGTGCCAATTGTTCTCATCTTTATGTCCATGTGTACTCAATATTTAGCTCCTACTTATAAATGAGAATATGTGGTATTTGGTTTTCTGTTTATGCATTAATTTACTTAGATAATGGTTTACAACTGCCTTCACATTGCTACAGAGAACACGATTTTATTCTTTTTTATGGCTGTATAGTATTCCATGGTATCTAGGTGTCACATTTTCTTTATCCAATCCACTGTTGCTGGGCACCTAATTCGAATCAAGACCTCAATGAGCTACCATCTCACACCAGTCAGGATGGTAAATAGTTCTTAAATGAAAATAATGTCTTTCAGTTTCAGACAAAGTAATCAACATGTTTATGGTGTTTATGTGTCAGTATTAGAAATTTTTATGATATTCTATAACATTTCATGACTATTATATGCTAGGTCCTATACTAAAGGTTTTATGAATATTAATAGTAATTACAACAAATCCCATGTTTTTTATATACTAGTTGATGTGGTTTGGATTGGTATCCCCATGCAAATATCACGTTCAATTGTCATCCCCAATTTTGGAGGTGGGGCCTGGTGGGAGGTGATTGGATTATGGGGGTGAATTTTTCATGAATGGTTAGTATCTTCCCTTTGGTGCTGTTCTAATGATAGAGTTCTCATGAGATCTGGTGGTTTAAAAGTGTGTAGCACCTCACTGCTCTTTCTCTTCCTCCTGTCCTGGCCATGTAAGACATACCTGCTTCCTCTTCACCTTCCTACCATGATTGTAAGTTTCCTGAGGCTTCCTCAGAAGCAGAAGCCACTATGCCTCCTGCATAGCAGGCAGAAGTTGGAGCCAGTTGAACCTCTTGTCTTTACAAACTACCCAGTCTCAGGAATTTCCTTACAGCAGCACAAGAACAGACTAATGCACCAGTTCAGCCTGGCAGTAAATGAGGGGCTATAATTTTAGTCCCTAAACAAACATAGATGCCTACAATCCCTGTAAAGTCCTTTAAAACTAGTTCCGAGAAGCCTGAGGAGGTGACTTATGTGTGGATCATTTGGGATATTTCATTTTGCTCTTACCAGTTCCTTCTGTTGATTCTGGCAGTGCGTTGAGGCAAAATCTTCCATGCTACCATCACAAATTCTACTGCATATGAGCTGTTAATCAGGCAGACACCATTCATAGTTATACCCTCCAAGCATCAGAGCTAGTTTGTGCTGCCCTTCTCTACATTTGGATAGTATGATGTATTATGGATCCCACACTGGAGCTGCCTGCTGCTCCTAAATCTCTAATGAATCCTTGGTTACAGACTTTTTATATACATCCATTTTCCTGGCTTTGCACGAGTTAAGGCAGCAGGCAGTTCAGAAATCAATGAGTACAACACTCAGAATGAATGGACACGTTCTCTTTTCAACATGCCCCATTTTTGGTGGACCTTTATTTGAGGCCTTCACTCTTTCTTTTTCCTTATAAACCTTCCTTCCCTGCAGGTTTCTTGGTCACTACTGCAATAATCACCTGCTGACCTATCACCATAGATCGTCCAGTCCTCTTCAGACAGATCCCCATCCTAGGATAAACTCAATCTAGCTTTGAGTCAACACTCCCATATGATAGATATCTACTTCTCTCTTTGGGGTGGGGAGCGGGGAGAGAGAGAGAATTCACAGGTAATAAAATACTAAACTCTTCCATAAGGGCAAGTGAAGAATACAGCTGGCTACGGGGCAAATGTTTAGGCTCTCAGGTCAAGGTTACTTTCTCTCTGATCTTGGAAAGTACAAGAAGTATGGGCTGCTCCATGTGCCTGGAACAGGTATCAGGCTGTACTTCATTCTCCCAAGTATGAACGCCACTGATAGAGAATCCATTTCCATAATGCAAATGCTCAGGCCAAGGGCTAACGAGGCAGCCTTAGTCCTCGCTGCACTCAGATCTCTCAGAGGTGAGTCCTGAGGCTCCTCTTGCTTTCATTTGCAGAAGGACTCAGAGGTCCCTCACCAGACCTGCTGCCATCAGCCCAGAAGGGCCTGATAAATGTCTGCAGCATCCAGCTCAGGATTTTGCTCTTAGAAAGTAATGCAGAAACTCCTTAAATAAAGAGAGCCAAGGAACTATAGATCACTTTGCATGTCTATTTCACAGAGGAAGACAATATTTCAAGGAAGCAGATGTTTCAAGTCTATATGGTTCCCACTTAGCCTTTGACCTACCGCTGCTGTGAATCTGGCTACTGCCCAGCTGTCAGCCTCCCAGACAGCATTGCTCTTCAGTGTCCCTTTAGGAAGAGAAAGCATACACCACAGGAGAGAGAAGCTGTTTCAGGCAAGGTTTTTTGCTCTTCTCTGTCTCTGTGAACAAGGCAGTACTGATAATGTGAATATGTTGAAGAGGTACAACAGAGAAAGGGCAGTATCTATGCATGCACAGGTGTGATGTGCAGACCTCTTGAAGCACTATCTTCCTAGTGATGCTTTCTTCTTAGTGCCTCTGCAGGAAGTAGAAATGGTTGCTTAGGAATTTGTTCCATGGTTGCAGTAAAAAAAAAAAAATCACTTCATTTTAATGTGTTGTATGATGTTCAAGTTGGATTTCAATCTTGTCTCTAGCCACCCATAGGCCAAGTGACCTTGTACAATTCATTTAACCCCTTTAAGTTTCCTTTTGTGTGTGTGTGGTTGAGAAAAATGTATTTATTCTACAAACGTACATGGAGCACCCACTGGGTACCAGTTTCTATTCTAGTTGCCTGGGGTATAGAGAAGGATAAATGAAGAAGATAAACAAAACACAGTCCTCTCCGTCAGCTATTTACTATTTAATTCTTCAAATTCTCTTCTCTCTTGGCTTATGTGACACCATTTTTTTCTTTGTGATTAGACCCTGCCTTTCCCCTGCCCCAATTTTATCTTTCACTGTACACACAAGTACACGTTTATACTCTTACACTCTCTCTCCCTTTCATGCCGCTTTCTATATTCTTGCTACACTGAACTATAAGAAATACATGTGTCTGGGCATGGTGGCTCACATCTGTAATACCAGCATTTTGGGAGGCCGAGGTGGGTGGATGACCTGAGGTTGGGAGTTTGAGACCAGCCTGACCAACATGGAGAAACCCCATCTCTAGTAAAAATACAAAATTAGCCTGGTATGGTGGCACAGGGCTGTAACCCACCTACTCGAGAGTCTGAGGCAGGAGAATCACTTAAACCTTCAACCATATATATGTTGTTTAGGGTTCTTGAAATCTTTCTATTTATAATTATAAAAAAGCCATTTATTTCACCTTCATAGCATTATCACAATGATAATTTTACCTTTACTTTTATTCTTAATTAGTGGCTATCTCACCTGCTTGACTAAAAACTCCATATGTGCAAATTTCATGTCTGCTTTTTTTACCATTCCATCTGCAGAGCCTAGCACACTGCCCGATGTGGAGCAGACACTTAATAGTTGCTAAATAAGTATATTAATACAAATGTGGTTTCAACTCCCCTCTTCTCAAATATATTTGCCTTAGGGCTTACACAGTTCAACTGTCTCATTTTACAGATGAGAAAGCTGAGTTCTAAAGGGGAAAAAACATTCTCAAGTTCATACTATATATTAGATGCTGAGAGAGAAGGAAGCACCAGGTTTTCTGACTTTAGGGAGAGAACTTGGAGATCTTTCCATCATGTTCTTTTTTTTCTGTTGAAAATGGGTAATAATTAAAATAAAACTAAAATACCATAGGCATTACCAGTTTGTGACTTACCAGGAAAAGATTTGAAGGCTTCTTTTTTATAAACTGACATTTTGATAATGCAACCCCCCACTAGCTCAGTTTCTAGGAATTAGCTCCCACAAAATGTCTCCCATCTATAGTTGGGAGATTCCCAAAAGGGGATTCACGTGGCTACCCAAAGGCAAATGTCAGCCACAAGCACAACTCATCTGCCCTGTTCTTTTGCTGCTACCTCTGCTCCTCTTATTCATAGCTGATTTCTACAGAATCAGTTGCAGCAATCTCACTGCTTTCACCCACCATTGTGGAAATGCCAGTTTGGGGTCAAGGTATCCAACGTTTCCAGTCTGCAAGACGCAAGACCATCACTAATTTCCTGAATAAGAAAGGAAACGTCTCCTTCCTCCCCCGTGCCTTGTGTCATCTGTTCTTTGTGCTCAGTCTCATAAAGTTTTGTACAATTCTGGCAGATTCTGTCAGTCTCAAACCCTTCTCTCCACAGGAGCCCCAAACAAGCAAGGACCAGTCAGGGACAGCTTGTTGCCATTGGTACTCTGAGTCATCTTCCCTAGCACAAGCCACCAAGCAAAGTCCAGGAAGATACATGGATGGGGATGGGGCTAAGAGGATGAGAAGTTGTGCCTACACTATTTTAGTCTAAACCCAACCATCAAAACTGTTATTTTCATTAGTCACTGGGCTGAGACAGCCCAGAAGCTCAGACAGCAAAGCTGATGACAGTGTTCTGCCTTACAACAGAGCCAGTTTTATTGCACTCAAAGTATCCTAAGAAGAGCTACTTCTGTTACTCAAGGGACTCCTTTATATCAGTTTGCATCTCTTATTGAATCCAGCCCTTTATGTTTCTTGTGGAAGGCCCCTGAAATACGTTTAATGTTTATAACACATCCTCCTACAGGCTAACTGAATTATTTTTATGCTGTGAACGTTATCAAAATAAACACGTGGTATAATGGTTAATTTTATAAGATGTGCCAACTTAACTGAGCCAAGGAGTACCCAGACAGCTGGTAAAACATTACTTCTGGGTGTGTCTGTAAAGGTGTGATATGTTTTGAATGAGTTTCCTGAAAAATTCAGGTGTTGCCAATGTGATAATATTAAGAGTCGTGGCCTCTAAGGCGGTGATTAGGTCATGAGTGCTCTAAGTACATGAATGAGACTGGGTGCTCTTATAAAACCATTTGATGGAAGGGTTTCATCCCTTTTTTGCCCTCTGCTTTCTGCCTTGTGAGGGCACAGCAGTCTCTGCTCCAGAGGATGCAGGGTTCAAGGAAACACCCTGGAAGCAGAGAGCAGCACTCCATAGATTGCAGCACCTTCATCCTGGACTTCACAGGCTCAAGAAATGTGAGAAATAGGTTTATTTATAAATTGCCTCGTCTGTGGAATTCGGCTGTAGCATCGCACAAGGAACTGAGACAGGGTGCTTCTGGAAGAGACTAGTATTTGAATTAGCAGACTGAGTAAACATCCGCCCTCCCCAATATGGTTGAATATCATCTGTTCTGTTGAGGATCTGAATAGGAAAATAAAATGGTGGCAGAAAGGAGTTCTCTCTCTCTTCCGGGAGTGGGACATCAGAACTCCTGATTGTAGGGCCTTTGGACTCAGGCTGACTTATGTTGCTAGCTCTCCTGGTTCTCTAGCTTGCAGACTGCAGATGGTGGAACTTCTTAGCCTCCATAATCATGTAAGCCGATTCCCATCATATTTATGTATTATGTACATAAAATACATAAATTGATTTATGTATTGGTTTTATTTTTCTGGAGAAGCCTGTCTAATACAGTTAGAGAGAAATTGTATAGCCAGTCTGAAGGATGGAAATGGGATGATGCCCTACTCAGCTTCTTGTAGCAAGATCTTGATGGAGAAATAGAGATTCTCTATCTTTTCTCTATTTCTTCACTTCTTCATTCATTAGGGTTTGAGCTAGGATCTGGGGCTACCAACAAAGATAGGACCTGGCCTGGGCCGTAAGATGCACACATAGGTTAGCTGAGTTAGACACATAAAGACGGAAACAGTGTAGCATCTATTATGATTTATGCTGTAAATATGCCAGTAGGGTATCAAAGAGAGAGGTGGCTAGAATCCAGATATCAGAAGAGCACCAAGTCCATTCGATAAAGATCCAGAATGAGAGAACTTCTGAAACAAGAAATTGGATAAAATATGAACAATAAGGGCCCGGTAACTGAGTGCAGAAACAGCTAAGCAGGACCAGACATTAGGCAAGATCAACAAATGATGTGTATTTGGGTGGAAATAGAACTAATCTAGGAGAAAAGAAAGAGTGTGCATAAGGGTCAGTGGGTGTACAGCACAGGTGGGCTCCTGGGGAAAGTTGGACCGATATAGCCAGCAAACCAAGAGAGGTGGCTCGGACCCTCCGTTTGAAGGCCCCTCCGTTGACTAGGATTTGGTGTGATACTGAAGTCAGGAGTTCAAGACCAGCCTGGCCAACACGGTGACACCCCATGTCTACTAAAAATAAAAATCAGCCGGGCGCCATGGTGTGTGTGCCTGTAATCCTAGCTACTTGGGCGGCTGATGCAGGATAATTGCTTGAGCCCGGAAGGCGGAGGTTCTAATGAGCCAAGATGGCACCATTGCACTCCAGCCTGGGTGACAAGAGCAAGTCTCCCAGGGAAAAAGAGACGGATGGGGAGAGAGGGGGAAGCAAGGTAGAGAACCAGGAGAGACAGTAACATAACTAGGTCTCAGCCCAAAGGCCCTAGAATCAGGAGTTCTGATGTCCAAGGACAGAAGACAGATGTCCCAGCCCAAGAAAAGAGAGACAACTCACTTTTCTTCTGCCTTTTTTCTCCTATTCAGGCCCTCAACAGAACAGACGATACCCAACCATACTGGGGAGAGCGGATCCTTACTCAGTCTGCTAATTCCAATACTAGTCTCTTACAGTTTTATAATGCCCTAATTTTTATTATTCTCTTTGCACCTTTAAGTAACTTTTTGACGTTCATATTGAAGCTGCGAATAGGCTACAAATAGGTCCCCAAACTCCACAGATTCTCTCTGTTGTCTGAGGACTCCCAACACTGCAGATCGAGAAGACAAGGCAAAGAGAGCTGCAGTGCGAACTACGGATGTGGTGGGGAAGTGGAAACCAAGCCGACATTTGGTGTGTTGCAGCATTCCCAGCTCTGGTTTAACACAAGCGATGTGTTTTGCTCACAAACTGGCACTGAGAGCTCATTTACATTTAAATAAGAGGCTTGTTAATGCCAGCAGGAGGACGCTGTCAATGCCAAGCCTGGCTCAGGATTCCTGCCAAGGAGTTTCTAAGAGCATCGCTCTAGGAAACTCCCCCAGAAGAGAAGCAAGCATGCCTTCTCATTAAGACAACTCCACCACAGTGACATTTGCCTCAGAGCGGCAAGCCTTTGGCTGGGCTGAAAGCAAGTTGTTGAGTCTTGGAAAGTTGTATGTTGCCAAGACAGTCGTTTAGTTCAATTTGGCTCCACACACACTCAGAGACCACCTGGCATGTGTGAGATGCCCTGGTCGGGAGGATGGCTCATTCCTGCCGTCCAGCACCTCCCAGTCACATGGGGAGGACTGGGTGTTATGAAGGAGATCCTGCTACAACATAAATAGAGGGCCTACTCCATTGTCAGACCATTCAATATTGGAAGATTCTTCCTAAGGTTAACAGGAAGCATGTTTGTCTACAGCAGATATCATTTACTCAGATGCCTACAGATGCCAAGCAAAAAACATGGATGAGTGAAGTGGGCTGTTCATAAAAACCCTCAGAAGTGGTTGGGATTCTGGCAACCTGGAGTGAACCTCTCTAGTCTAAAGGGGTAAGCACTGCTCAGAAAGATCTGATCTTGGGTTTTATAAACATGGGTCTTGTCCCACGTAGCTTAAACACTAATGGGGAAGTCAGATCATTAGACATGAATTTCAACACAGTTTATACGTTCTCTAACAGGGAAGTAAAAAGTGCTGTAGAAGCACTTGATAGTAGCACATAACCCAGAATTTAAGAGTCACAAAGGAGTTAACATTTAAGTTCAACCTGAATGATAAGCAGAGTTGCCTAAAAGAGGGATGGGGTGGCCAGGCACAGTGGCTCATGCCTGTAATCCCAGCACTTGGGAGGCTGAGGAGAAAGTCTGAGGTCAGTCTGGCTAACATGGTGAAACCCCATCTCTACTAAAAATACAAAACAATTGGCCAGGCATGATGGTGTGCGCCTATAATCCCAGCTACTTAGGAGGCTGAGGCAGGATAATTACTTGAACACAGGAGGTGGAGGTTTCAGTGAGACCAGATTGTGCCACTGTACTCCAGCCTGGGTGACAAGAGTGAGACTCTTAAGAAAAAAAAAAAAAAAAGATGGGTGGGGAGAGAGGAAAAATCGAGTGGAAAGGCTCTGAGGCAGGACAGAGCAAAATATCCTCAAGAACTTAGAGAAATGTCGATGTCAGGAGTTTTAAATGCAAGAGGGTAAGGGTGGAAACAGAAGCAAGAACTAGATAGTGAAGCACTTTTCTAGCTACTGAAAGAGTTTGGACTTTAACCCAGCAGCACTGAGATTAAGCAGAGGAGTGACAAGATCAGGACTGGTGCTGGCTGAGTCTTCTAAGGGTCCATATCCCAGTTCTGATAAAGGAAGTACCAAGGTAGATAAAGAAGAGATCAGGACTTGGAGTTAGAAGCCCTTGGGCTCTGGTTCTATCTATACCACTCTGTGGTCATGGGTTAATCTCAGTCACCTCTCCTGTAAAAAGGGAAGAATATGATCAGGCACCGTGGCTCATCCCAGCACTTTGGGAGGCCAAGTTGGGCAAAACGCCTGAAGTCAGGAGGTCAAGACCAGCCTGACCATCATGGTGAGACTCCAGCTCTACTAAAAACACAAAATTAGCCAGGCATGGTGGTGCATGCCTGCAATCCCAGCTACTTAGGAGGCCAAGGCAGGAGAATCACTTGACTCCAGGAGGGGGAGGTTGCGGTGAGCTGAGATTGCACCATTGCACTCCGGCCTGGGGAACAAGAGCGAAACTCTATCTTAAAAAAAGAAAAAAAGGCACTTTGGGAGGCCGAGGTGGGTGGATCACGAGGTAAAGATATCGAGACCATCCTGGTCAACATGGTGAAACCCCATCTCTACTAAAAATACAAAAAATTAGCTGGGCATGGTGGCGCGTACCTGTAATCCCAGCTACTCAGGAGGCTGAGGCAGGAAAATTGCCTGAACCCAGGAGGCGGAGGTTGCAGTGAGCCGAGATCGCGCCATTGCACTCCAGCCTGGGTAACAAGAGTGAAACTCTGCCTTAAAAAAATAAATAAATAAATAAGAAGAATATATACAAATATACCAATGTGGGTGAAATAATGGGGAGAAGAGAACTGTCAACTTTTATACCATGTTGATTACATGGTAAAATAGTAAACGATTATTGAAACTTTCTTGTTAGTGTTTTTGACCATATGTATCTGAAGGCTTAAGAGCATGAATTTTCTTGTACTCAGCAATTCATTTCTAATTATTTAGCCGAAACAAAGTTAAGGATGTGTGCACATATTCAACTACAATGGTGTTCAATGTAGTTTTGCTTATAAAAAGCCCTCAAAAAAGCATAATTTCAGCATTCGCTGACTAGATATTTCTAAAGTCCTTTATTCTCCTGAGGTCATTTTGGCCTTCGATATTTAAGCAAGTTTGGATCAGCCAATTTTCTCATGCAGCGAAAACCTTCTGACCCAAGTGCCAGTATCTCTAGCGGTTCTTGTTTTCCTGCTTGCCTCTGCCTCCAACCTCTGTTTAATTTTCTATTTCTACTCCATCTTTTACAGCTGTCCCTGCTGTCTCTTTTCTACAATGCATTGCCCTGCATAATACAACCCACCCCAAATATCCTCTACTCTTCCAGGTACCCAGACCACAGCAAGGAGTATAATCCACTTTTTCTGAAGGTTTATGCAATGGAAGGGTCAGCAGCCCAGCAGACAACTAACTACCTTGCCTCCTCTCCCCACTTCTAAGCCCCTTGCCAGTGCTTTCTTTTTTAAGGATTCTTTATTCTTGGCCTCTTCTTTGGCTATGCATCTCTAAGCTATTTGTCTTACTTTGTATTTTTCAAATTTATCTGGCTCTCCTTCTTAATTCTACCCTGGCCTAACGGAGATTCATGACTAGGATCTACTCAGCCTCTCATCCATTAATAGCACAGAGGAGTCAACAGGTCTTGACTTAAGACTCTTCCCTCCCTTTCTTGTTACCGCAGTGGTCTCTGTAAGTGGGAGGACATAGTGTAAGTATTTGTTTTCCTATTCATTTGCAGTATGCTAACCTTCTCTCACTTTTGAAGGCAAAAGTGAGGCGATTTTTTTTAATGGATGAGAGGTTATACATTGTCCAGGCTGGCCTCAAATGCCTGACCTTGACCCCTTATGCTCCAGGACAACTGGCCTGAGCCACCGCGGCTCCCAACAATATTTTTTTAATGCTCTCACTACTCTTGGAAATAATCCGAATGTCCAAAAACAGAGAGTTAAAGAAACTATGATACAACCATGCTATGGAGCACAGCAGAGCCACTAAGATGATGTTACAGAACAGGTATCAACATATTCAGGATATGGTTAAGGGAAAACCTTCAGGCTATACGGTTAAGTGAAAAATGAAAATATAAAACAATACATATACAACACCATTTTAAGATATATGTGTGTATACACATATACACACATACATATATGCATATATATATATGCAGGAAAAAAGGCCAGGAAAATGTTGTCACTGGTTATCTCTAAAACAATGGTTTTCAGTGAGAGTGATTTTGCTCCTAGGTGGCATTTGGCAATTTCTGTGACATTTTTGGTTGTTACAAATGTGAGGAGGGTGTGCTAATGGCATCTCGTGAGTAGGGGCCAGGGATGCTGCTAAATGTCCTACAATGCAAAGGATAGTCCTCACAGTGCAGCATTATCTAGCCCCAAATGTCCACAGTGTCAAGTTTGAAAAACCCCACTTTAGACAATAGGTTTATGAAAGACTTTCTTTTTCTGTATATTTTCGATTTTTCTTTAATGAACATGTAGACCTTGTATAATTTTGTAATACTTTAATTTTAATTGACAAATAAGAATTGTGTATATTTACGGGGTACGATGTGATGTTTTGGTCTATATAAACAATGTAAAAAGAATCAAGTAATTAAAGGCACATTAAGTGAGCACTTCCGTAAAAGTTCTGGAGCAAATGCCCTTGCTTTTGCTGTGAGATAACTCATGTAAAAAGTATTTCTCACAGTGCCTCAGGTTTCCTTGCCACTACAGTTGCTTTCTCTAAACCCATTCCCTTACACTGGGGCCAAGGGACAGGGGACCCTACACCCCAGAAGTAGCAGACGATTTTCTTGCTGGATGGCCCAAGTCTTCAGGCAGTGTCATCCCATAGAATACCCAGTGAGTTTGCTTTGCCTAAAATTCACTTTGTCACATATATGGTCCTTGGAGGCATCTTGCCAGAACCAAAAAGGTAGAACAGGGGACTGCGTAATTGAGATAGGGTGTCTGTGCACATCCAGAGTTCTAGTCTACTGCCACGCCATTTATGGAGCCATGTCTTGGAAATTCTATTCATTGGCTCAAAAAAACCTGGGCAAGGGAATGTTTCCTGCGGTAATCAAAGTGTGTTTGCTTGGAAGTTTAATCACTTGAAGAAGTGGTTTATTGCTCACACAGACTCCTCTGCTGTGAACATTAGACCTAATTAGTAGCTGAAATAGTGATGATTTAGCAAAGCTTCCGCATTTGATGGCTGTGGTTTCTGGGCCACCAATTGCAGTTGAAAAGAAGGCAATCATCTCTGCCACGGAATGAATCCTTTTTCTTAAAATTCCCAGGGAGCCAAAAGGCCCTGTGGGGGCTGGCTTTTTCTTTGACCCTAAAACTGATGGAAACGCAGCATTATAGAAATGACTCACACTCTGGGAAAAGCGAATACCACAGTTGAAAGGGGCTTTAATGGCTTTTCAGGGGGGTGCTGTGTCTCCTTGTAAACGTTCTAGCTTCTAACAATGACGTGAGCAACATCTTTCTGAGAGGTATAGCAGGCTTTCTCTGAATGTGGCACAGGACAGTCGATCTGTGCTGCCACCAGACTGATTAGGAGAGAGGGGAAGCTAAGGGTGCTGACTGTTTAAAATAAAGCTTAATGAGGTAGCGAATAAGGACTGACACTGGGAGCTGGATGGGGCAGGGGTTGATAGGTTGTAGAAGGCCTGGAGAACATACTGGAACTCCATTCAGTCTGAAATGCCTGGATCAGACAGTTCTGGTTATCCATCATCTGCCAAGGACGGGAGAGAAGGGACTTATCTGATCTTCCAAGGGCACCTTTAAACAATATCCTTCGTTTCTACTCTCAGAAGATATTCCCAGAGCTTAAGCTCTGCGCACTTCTCCATTTTCTCTCTGAGAAAAGTCATCACCATCATGTCTCTAGTGATCTATTCCGCATGGAACAAGGCTCTGAATCACTTTACTCGCTGCAAACACTGCTTGCTTCCCAAAAAGCGGGGCTGAAAAGAAGCGTCTACAGGGAGGCAGAAGAAACTGCTCATAGTCCAAAGGTGTGAGAGCTTGTTTTTGAAGTAACAGGACTCCAGAAGAAAGAGAGAATTTACGAGTCTGAAGCGTTTGGCAGGGGATGTTGTGGAGACGCTGCCGGTCTCAGGATGGCAGGGAAAATGTCTCCTCAATGAGCGATCCGGGCAAGGTCCCTTCCAGCTTGGATTTCAATATCCTTTATTGCTTTTGTGAACAAAACATAACAACAAAAACAACACAAATGCAAAACCAAAAAGCCATTGCTAAACTTAAGTGTCCTCTTGGGAGTTTGGGGATTCTCACCCCTTCCCTATTTTCTCCATCGTAAGTGATTGTGATGTGCAGGAAGTCATTCTGTCCAGACAGCAAAGTACAATAAAAGCCTGGAACGTTTCCCTTGCACTGAGTCAAAAAAAAAAAAGTGCCAGAGGAAGTAATATTAGTCAGTATTTAGTCACACTTGAAAACAATGGGATAGTTTAGGTTGGCTTGACATCACACATTTTCATCTGGTTATGGTCAAGATGAAGCCCTCTCAGTTGGCAAATTTTGTCTGGTGTTTGAAAAGATTTGAGTCCCCCCGACTCCTCCCCACCCCATTACAATAAATAATAGAAAATAGTTCTTCACAGCCCTGGAGGAAAAGGATCTTGCGTACAAACTAGCAACGATTTGGGGAGGATAAAAATGGAGTGGAAAATACCTCAGAGGCAACAAAGGGCAAGTCTACACTGGTCTGTTTTCATCTCCTCCTGGAGAAGTATAATTGCCTTGCTCCTGCTCCACACCCGCACCTCTCAGCCTCTCTTTTCTACAGGGACAACTCTAGGAAGAGGGTTCTTAACCCTTACTGTCCCACCCAGAGGCACTCATTCCCTCATTCATTCAAGTCTCCACTTGATATGCCTTTATTCGCCTGTTTATACCTGGCCCAATGCATACAGGAGTAAGTAAAACACAATTTGCAGTTAGCACTTGTCTAGATGGAATTTTGACCAGAAGAAATGTAAATTTTAGTTTCACATAACTATCCTAGTATATGTGTGTTCCACATTGTGTGGGCACACATACGAGAGGCAAACACCCTCCTGGAGGTGAAAGAAAGGAGATTTCATGGAGGGGGTAACACGAGGGCTGAGTATTGGAATGTGAGCATTGTCAAAGACAAGCGAAGGCGGACATGTTGAAGTGGTGAGAACAGGTCTTACTCATTAAGTGCTGACAGTAGGGAAAAAGCTCAGCTCTGTTCCCAATTGTGTGGAGGTAACTGGGCATTTAGGAGATGGGATGCTCCCCTCCCTGTGTCCGTGTGTTCTCATTGTTCAACACCCGCCTATGAGTGAGAACATGTGGTGTTTGGTTTTCTGTTCTTGTGTCAGTTTGCTGAGAATGATGGTTTCCAGATTCATCCAAGTCCCTACAAAGGACATGAACTCATCATTTTTTATGGTTGCATAGTATTCCATGGTGTATATATGCCACATTTTCCCTGTCCAGTCTATCATTGATGGGCATTTGGGTTGGTTCCAGGTCTTTGCTATTGTAAACAGTGCTGCAGTGAACATATGTCGGGGGCTGTTGTGGGGTGGGGGCCTAGGAGAGGGATACCGGGGAGTGGAGAGGTTGGGGAGGGATAACATTGGGAGAAATGCCTGTGTAGGTGACGTGGGGATGGAGGCAGCGAACCACCATGGCAAGTGTGTACCTATGCAACAATCCTGCAAGATCTGCACATGTACTCCAGAACTTAAAGTATATTAAAAAAAAGAAAGAAAGAAATGAGGATGCAAAGAAACAGAAAAAAAGTTTAAAAAGGAGTGAGCTCAAGCAGTCAGGGAAGTGAACGATTACAAAAAGTGGGTTGGAGGGCAGGTTAGTGTAAATGTGATTAGACCAGCTGTGTCTGCTAGTTACAAGTCTATCCTCCCATGGAGATTTAGAGACCAAGGCCCTATCCTTCCTGATGATAACATTTCAAAGGACTGGCTTTGCTTTCAGGTCCTTGAGAAAGACACTCCTGGGTTGTAGGAGACACATATACATATATCTCAAAGTAACAGAGGAAGGATTTAAAATTGCAAGCTTCTTAGAGCAAATTCTCCAAGAAAGAGGGAGACAGGGGCCTCTCCTCAGGTCTTGGCTGAAAGACTATTTTAATGGCTTTCAGTGAAGTTTTAAGATTTTATTCATTAATACCTTGCCCATTTAAAAAGATATTCTGAGGTACACTGTATTTTTTATACATTAATGTTATGACTAGCAAACTTGATACACTTTTCTTTTTTTTTTTTTTTGAGATGGAGTCTCACTCCTGTTGCCCAGGCTGGAGTGCAATGGCTCGATCTCGGCTCATTGCAAACTCCACCTACTAGGTTCAAGTGATTCTCCTGCCTCAGCCTCCAGTATAGCTGTGATTACAGGTGCCTGTCACGACGCCCAGTAAATTTTGTATTTTTAGTAGAGACAAGGTTTCGCCATGTTGGCCAGGCTGCTCTCAAACACTTGACTTCAAGTATCTGCCCACCTCAGCCTCCCAAAGTGCTGGGATTACAGGCATGAGCCACCACAGCCAGGGACAGTTTTTAATGTGAATTATTTACATATTATTTTGAGTTGCTATATAGTTTGCTAAGAGTTATATCACAGGTGGCAGTTTAGCTTCTTATAGTCTTTATATATATTTTATTCATGTTTTTGATATAGCTGCACTGACTGGGGACTTTAATGCAAGGTTGAATAAAGTTGTCTATTAATAAAAGAAAGATAGTGGGCATCTTTCTCTTATTTCAGGCTTAAAATAATTACTTATAACGTTTCACCATTTGGAGTGATTTTTGTATAGATGGCCTTTATCCAGTTAAGGAAGTCCTTTCCACTCTTGCTGTTTTTGTTTCTTTAGTCATAAATGCTTGATTTTATTACATTGTTTAAAAAAATCTATTAAATAATCATAAGACCTTTCATTTAAAAAACAACAACAACAAGTCTCACTCTGTCACCCAGACTCAAGTGCAGTGGCACAATCTTGGCTCACTGCAAACTCCACTTCCAGGGTTCAAGCAATTCTCCTTCTTTGGCCTCTTTAGTGGTTGGGATTATAGGCTACTGATACCATGCCTGGCTAATTTTTGAATTTTTAGTAGAGATGAGATTTCATCATGTTGCCCAGGCTGGTCTTGAACTCCTGACCTCAAACAATCTACCTGCCTAGGCCTCCCAAAGTGCTGGGATTACAAGCATGGGCCACCATGGTCAGTCAATCATAAGGTCTGTTTTGTTCTGTGAATGTGGTTTGGCTCACTGCAACCTCTGCTTTTGGGTTCAAGAGATTCTCCTGTCTCAGCCTCTTGAGTAGCTGGGATTACAGGCACCTGCCAACATGCCTGGCTAATTTTTGTATTTTTAGTAGAGATGGGGGTTTCGCCATATTGGCCAGGTGGTTTCAAACTCCTGACCTCAGGTGATTGCCTGCCTCAGCCTCACAAAGTGCTGGGATTACAGGTGTGAGCCACTTCGCCCGACCACATTGATAGACTTTCTAATGTTCCACTGCTCTTCTATTTTAGGATTACACCCAAGCTACTTGAGGTTTGTTGTTTTCTTCACTACTGTGCTTGGTTTTCCAGTAGTTTATAAGTTTTTAATCAATATATTCATTAATAAGATTGGCCACTTGCCTTATAGATTATGTTGGAGAGTGTTCACTTTTTTTAACATTGTAATTCTAATTTGAATGACCAGTAGAATTCACATTTAGAATCAAGATATCAGGTATTTTTTGATTAAGAAAATATTTTATCCACTGAAGTTGTGTATAAATAAAATGCACAAATCATAAATGTATTGCTCAATATGTTTTCAAACACTAACCACAATCATATAACCAGCATTCAGATCCTGAAGTAGAATGTTACCAACCTAACCTAAAATGTTAACCCAAACGCCATTCTCATACTCCCTTCAGTAATTATTGGAAATAGTTTAAATGACTAATATAATTTAATTTTATTGGATTATTCACATTGTCTTTTTTTTTTTTAACCTAACTTTTGTTAGGTTATAATTTTTAAGGAGAAATATTTCTGTTTTATCTTACATTTTCAAATTAATCATATGAAATTGCTCATGCTATTGTTATATTTCAAATATCTGCTGTATCTATGGTTTAAATATTATTTATGTCTTTTTCCTTGATAAGATTTACCAGAAATTTGTAATTTCCAATACTTTTTTAAAGTGCCAAATTCTGACTATATTTTGATATTCTATTATATTCTCGTTTTCTATACCATTAGTTTCATTTTTTTTCATATTTTTATTACCCATTCCTTATATTTTGAATCTTATTCTGTTCTTTTACTAACATGAGTTTAATCAGTAGCTCATTAATTTTCACTTTATTTTTAATACAACCATTTAAGGACTTACATTTCCCTCTTGGAACCATTTGAGCTGACTCCTAAAAGTTTTACTATGTAGAATTTTCATTATTGTTAAGTTCTTATGATTTCTATTTTGAAGTAAGCCATTTTAGGGATATTTTTAAATTCCCAAATGTAAATTTTAAAAATTATCTATGGTTGTTAATTTGAGTTAAATGTTAACATGATGAAAATATTCAATCTGTATGAAAGATGCTTTGAATTTTGCAGACAATTGGACTAGAAGGCCAGTTTTAGTAGATTGCTCATATATACACTTTATGTACATATATATACACACACACACACATATATATATACACGTGTGTGTGTGTGTGTGTGTGTAGACGTATATGTATATAAAGTTCCTGTTGCATCATTGATATTCCTTCTGTTTTTTTTCTTCCTGCAATATGGTTTTTAGAATTTCTTTTAATTAGGGTATATGGGCATTAAGCACTCAGTTTTTTTCTCGTTTTAAATGTCTTTTCCCTAGAAATGTAAATTATAAATAGAACTCTTCATCCACTCTCTTCTGCATAATTCAAATCATTTATGTATAACAATGGACAGAGGAGGGGTAGGAGGCCAGGACTCAAGATCCAACTCTGTCATGAAAATATTTTATGATCTTGGGTAAATGCTTTCATATCTCTAAGACTTAGTATTTCTTCATAAAGTCAGAGTAAAATAATCTCTAAAGGCCCCTCTAGCTCTTACACTCTGAATAGAAGCAAATGAATATATAGTGTTAGAAAACAGAGAGCAGGGCCAGGCTCAGTGGCTCATGCCTGTAATCTCAGCACTTTGGGAGGCCGAGGTGGGCAGATCACGAGGTCAGAAGATCAAGACCATCCTAGTCAACATGGTGAAATCCTGTCTCTACTAAACATACAAAAATTAGCTGGGCATGGTGGCACGTGCCTGTAATCCCAGCTACTCGGGAGGCTGAGGCAGGAGAATAGCTTGAACCAGGGAGTTGGAGGTTGCAGTGAGCAGAGAACGCACCACAGCACTCCACTCCAGCCTGGTGATAGAGGAAGACTCCCTCTCAAAGAAAAACAAAACAAAACAAAACAAAGAAAGCAGAAGCAGGGAGTGGTGGGGGGGATGTAAAAACAGCGTCATTTGAGAAATATAGGAAGAAAAAAGAGGTAATCTTACCTCTCATGTGTTCTTCTTTGTAGAAGGATAAAGGGAAGACAAGGTTACATCTTATGAATTCTTTTGTTTACAACTTTCTGGTAAGAAATTACAAGTACCACAAGTCCCAATGATATATCTACCATTTGTTTGTTTAAAGATTTACCTTGTGTATGGCAGTTTAAATTAGCAGTCTTTAGTACAGAGTCCTCCCACCTGTAGTTCTCAAATGCCCCAACACTAGTAGGCTGAAATGTGATGTTGGAGAGAGAAGTGGAAGAGAAGAGACACTCTTTTTTTTTAAATTGCATTTTAGGTTTTGTGGTACATGTGCAGAACATGCAAGATAGTTGCATAGGTACACACGTGGCAGTGTGATTTGCTGCCTTCCTCCCCTTCATCCACATCTGGCATTTCTCCCTATGCTATCCCTCCCCAACTCCCCACCCCTGCTGTCCCTCCCCTATTCCCCCCAACAGACCCCTTTCTGACTTTCATGGTATGAGTTTCATGTATGCTCTAGTGTTAATCACTCTTATTAAGGTTCAGTAGACTGGGTATCAGGAGTCTTGGTTTTCCTGCAGACCTGTTCCTTTTAAAAATGGAAAAAAAAATAGTCTTGGTGAGTGAATGCTGATTTTGGGTTATTAATTTTATTTCTCACTCTTGGAATTTCCATCTATAAAATGAGGGTAAAGTAATCACAAGGATATTGAAAATGGACTAACATTGAAAAGTCTTGAAAATGCTGTTACTTTTTCCTGTGTGTAGTTAGTCCTTTCCTTTCTCCATAGGTATTTGTATCCATATCTTATCAGCTCAACTAGACTGTAAACTCATTGAAAGGAACTGTCTGTCATTTATATCTGTATGCTCAAGATGCCTAGTACAGACCAAATTCTCAATGTTTGAAAATTATCCATAATACAGATGGAATAAAAGTATGAAAAATTCAGCCACTTGTTTGTGATGAAAATGGAGAACCCCAACCCCACCCTAAGGGATCCATTTACTTGGGTTCCAACTTCAAAAATAAAAAATTCCTTGCCAAATCAAGACACAGAGTGGTCAAATAATTTTAGAACACCTCTGGCCTTAAGTTCTTCTGTGCTAACAGTAGAAGGGAGTGGGTGCTTTCATACTCTTGTGGCATCATATTTGCTATGAGAGATATTCCCTTTCTCAGAAGACCATATGGAAAGCAAATGATGTAAAAAATGAGTCACACAGTAAAGGGGGTTAGAAGAAAAGGAAACAGAGATTATCCAACTCAAAAAGGATCCACGCATAGGCAAGTAAATGTAATAAGAAGTTTATTGGATTTCTAAATATAATAAAGTAGTTGCAATTCCTTTACAGAAAAAAGAAATATAATTTCCATATTTATTTTTATAGAGCATTGAAAAAACATAATTGATAGAGAAAACTGATAGAAGGTAAATAGAAAACAGGTCCTAATATAGTTGGATAATGCACAAACACAAAAGAAAATACATAAATCACTTGCTTATAACAGATTTTAGTCTCTTATTTTCATAATGAACTATGTGTGCTATTTTGGATACATCAGTGATGGTTTGTAATGTAGTGAATAAATGCAATTTGCTAAGAATATAAGAAAAAAGAGAAACCTATATTTTAGGAATATCATGGCTCTGTCAGTATCACACATATGAAAATAGACATATTCCCTATATGTTTTCGTGTGCCTTTCCCTAAGTCAGGGAATATTATTCAGACTAGCAGCTGATCATGGTGGGGCTATGATTGTGCTTAGCTAGTAGGAAGTGCTCCTCTTAGTAGACACATTCAGCATAGAGAAAACCCAGCTTCTCACACTCTCCCCCTTATCTATTCACTTGTAAACACCATTTAACCTTCACATAAGATTATCTTTCATGGTCATAATCATCAGATGGAAACTCAGAGCAAAGCCATGCTGTGTCTTTCCCAGTCCATTTGTTTCTAAGGAAAAAAAAAAAATCTCTGTATCCCAATATCCTTATGACACCACGCTGAAATTTTTGAACTCTTTACTTGCACTAAAATCTGATTCTCTAAAAAAATTTAAAAATGACTAGTGTTGAAATTGGATAAGGTAAAAACAGAAAAGGAACATCAACAGGAAGAGCAGACATTTTTAGTGAAAAGTATCACTCTTTTGCCAAAGAGTCAACTGGATTTATACAATGATGATGACTGAAGCAGGGTGGTCACACTCTTGAAATTATGAAACATGGCTGTTCCAACCTCACCCATAGCTTATGTAAAGGAGCTCCTTATATGGAAAACAGAATGGTGGTTGACTGCAATGGCGTGGAGTTCATCTTCCATAGTTTGTCCCCTTTTACTTCCATTTGGTAAAACTGGGTAAGGTAGGAGACAACTTTACGACCAAGAGGACACCAAAAGCTTCCTTGGATAAAGGTTAAGTGGAGGTATCTTGCTTTCCCCAAACAGAGGCATATTCAAGTGAATATGGAGCCAACTGACTTAGAAGGAAAGGGAACGACTTGGCAAGTGTAATCTGCCAGCTGGTTGAGTCAGACGACACATTGAGAACGATCTTTTTTGGAATCATGTCCTCCCTTCAACCCTTCTCCTACAATCATGCCCTGTCTACCTCGTCTTATTTACATGGACCCTCTCCTCCTGCCACCCTTAGGTAAGAATGCATCACTTTAGGCTATGCTGCTGCTCCGTCAACAGTAGTGACAGTGCTGTCAGTGACCAAACTATGGAAACAAGAGCCATCAAATAACACACACTACTATTTTTAGGAGTCGAAGTAGTGCTCTAAGGATCTGGCGAGGACATTTGGCCCCCCGAGCTTCCAATCCCCACCGCCAAGAATTTTCTTTAATTTTCTCTCATGGTAGCCTGAGAGACAAAAGGAGAAGAAACATGCCAACACTCTAACGCTCTAAACCCACCAATGCTTAGTTTATAAAACACACATATACACACATCCTAATACAGACTATGGCTCTGTTAATTCTCTTAAACATTCTTTTTTCCTGACTAAATGTTTCAATGCCATAAAGCTTACATTCCCTTGAAGCAGAGTACAGGAAACCTCAGCAATATGCTACCATCCAGTAGGATATAAATATAAAGAAGCTGTATCAGCAAGGGATGCTCAGGGAATGTGTTTGCAGCCCGTTTCACGGTAGCCGCTCCAGAGGGGATATTGGAAGTGAGTGACTTTCTTCCATTTGGCAAAGTTTCCTTATCTCAGCACCTACTCTTTCTGATGGTATGTTTTTGAAGGCTGCACAGTACGACTCTGGGTACCGTGTGTACATACATATGTAAGGAATAACGTTTATGTTGCTCAGAATAGGCACTTTTTGAAGGCACTAAATCTAAAAGTAAAGTTAATAGAGCCTATATTTAGTGCTCATCTTCTCACTCTGCTGATGTGTATGCTGAACAGAAGATCACAGATTTGAGTCAGTCTCGCAAAGAGGCCGGAGTCGGCAAATGGCTATATTCAGAACTGGGGAAGTCTTGCCAACTCAACTGTAGCTGTTAAAAAGGCAGACTTGGAGAAGGTGCAGTCGTTTTTCTCAAAGGTGACGGCACGGAAGGAGAAAAGGCATGAAATAAAAGCCTGTGTGCGTGGCTCGGGGAAAATTACTCTTCTCAGGCTCTGTGTCTTCACGTCACATCTACTTCACGGCACAGATTTGCTACTTAGAAAGTCCTTTCCCTTTCCTTTTTTGTATGTCTCATAATTGCACATATTCCCTTACTTAGCTGTAGAGAAAGAGAAGCCCCAAATCTGTTAGAGTAATGATAAAGGTGTAGGTTAAAAGACAAAACAAAACGAAACTGGTTTACTATATAGAACACATGCAAAAGCTCAATGCTACATCCAACTGTAAAGGTTTCGCATGTAAGTTTAAATTTTCACTTAAGGCACATTAAACCACATGATAATTTTATGCATGCCAAATAACGAGACAATCAAGTGTTATCTTTAATTCTATTTGCTCTTTGAGATGTTTCTTGAAAAAGAATGAGGGCATAATTCAGATTTTCAGAGGGGAAATATTCTGACTTTGCTTAAGAGAAAAATGAGTATTGGATAATTTGCTCATCAGCTTTCCCAAAAGAGGAAATGGGTAGTAAAAGGAAGAAAGTATCTTAAGAATAATTTTGCTGCTACTTTACTATAAAGTGTTGTTGACAGGATTTCGTTTCCAGGGTCCTAAATGTTTTTCGTCAAAGATACTTCTCAGTCCAGACTTCTCCATTATGCTAGAAGGATGGCATGGTCCTATGCTAGTTTCAATTTGCTACCTAGAGAGGGAGGTCCAAGACACTTTAACTATTTTGGGCACTATAATCCTGATATGTTGATGTATTTGACATACTTCTAAAAATTAAGCTGAAAGTATATAGGATTAGTAAAATGCAAACACTGCCCAAATACCAACTCCCCTTTTATTATTTGAAAGTCAAAATATGATGCCATACCTATGGTTGGCATTTAAATTCTGAAAATCTCTTTCCCTCTCAAAGTTTATGTTTGAAAGAATGAAACACATTGGGCAGATGTATCATAACCTGCCCAAGCTACTCTCCAATTTCTGGTTTATAACTGCTAAGTGAGCATTGCTGTCACCCTAAGAGAAAGAGAGAAAAGAAGGAACTGACTTTTTTCCTTTATACTTAACATCTCCCAAGAAAGAATAAAAAAAGTAGAAATGTATCTAAGAAAAGCTAGCTCTTCCCATTTTGCATTTCTTAAACTAGTTCGGAAGCAGAGTTAAATAATTTGCGTGTGAGGAACGACATTCAGACTCCATATTTACTCTCTTGCCATGAAGGAAATAGTCAAGAAAGCAATGATTACTGTTACGCCTCGGGATGAAGCACAGCAGACAGCATACAAAGTGAAGATACAATACATCAATAATAATGACCAAGAATAATTCTTTACCCTTTTCCCAACAGACAGAAATATAAAGAGGGAATCATGCATGAGAGATAAAGACCTGTTTCCACCCCACCTCAAATTGCTTTGGCATATTTTAAAAGATAAGTGGATCCTCACAAATTTTAAGTAGCTTTTTCTTCCCCTTTTCAGCTGCTATGAAAATGGGTCAGGTATAGGATTTATTAATGTCCTGGCCTGAAAACCCAAGTGTTTAAAAATAAGATTTATTTTTTGAAGGATCAGCTTTCTTGGAAGGTGTGTGTGTGTGTGTGTGTGTGTGTGTGTGTTCTGAAGATAATATAATTGTATTATCCCTAAATATAAGAGAATATATTATGTAGAGTGAAATATGAAATTTTTTATTAGTTTTTTCTTTATGCAAAGATAAATTAGATGATTTATAAAGGTATTTGCAAAGAATGTTTTTCTAAAAGGCTGCTTTTTCACATTTACCACCTCATTGTCTTTTCATTCCCTCTAATCAGACAACACAGATTCCACCCAAGCGAGTCTCTACTCAGGCATACTAGGTAATTCTGAGATGTGCTCAAATTATGTCTTCTATTAGTCCATTTCAGGGGTGGGAATACTCCATCTATTTGACAAGAATCATTTTCCACTCCATTGGCCATAATATTCAGGAAGCCTACAGGGAGGTGAGGCACCTTTCTAGTCTTTGAATGTGCCATCTCAACCAAGGCCACCATTCTCCCGGTCCCATTAATGTATCCTTTATTCCTCAGGTATGAGGCCTAGGAAGGGTTGAGAAGCCATTTGCTATTATTGAACTTGGCTCTCATTAGTCCCAGGGAATAAGCAGGTAGATGATGATACTGTCTTGATGGATGATAAACTCCAGGGAGGGAAATGCATAACACACTTACCAGGTATGATTAAAGGATTCTTAGATTTAATGCAGGAGATTTAATGAAGAAATTATAATTTTTCTCTTACTTCACACATTTTAGGGCATAGCAAACAACTAAAGGAGTGAAATGAGAGGAGTTAAAAAGTGAAAAGCACACCTTAAAGGTACAGCTTCCTGAGGGATGAAGCTCAAGAGAAGGAACACTTGGTTGCTGAAATGCTGCATAGAGCAACTTCTAGAGTATACATGGAGACTTTCTAGCAGGTTTTCTGAAAACATGGTACCGAATTCCTTGTAATTATAATAAATCGCAAAATGACAGCATCCTGGGAAGCAAAGTCTATGAAACAGCAAAGGCCAAATCTCAGATGCCAATAGTTCCATAACATTT
Source organism: Callithrix jacchus (assembly GCF_049354715.1). Lineage (NCBI taxonomy): Eukaryota > Metazoa > Chordata > Mammalia > Primates > Cebidae > Callithrix > Callithrix jacchus. The sequence goes on along the minus strand of NC_133516.1, from coordinate 17,868,269 downwards.
GTTCACAGACATTTCCGGTCATGGATTGGTTGGATTGGAAATGCCTGTGGCGGCAACATGCACTTGGTGAGTCCTCAATAAATGTGAATGGAGAGAAAGACTAAAATGCATTGTTAACCTACAGCAGTTTCTGCCTCTGTGGAACATACATCAGGGTCCATGGGAGAGAGGCCTCTTTTAGGAATCAAGTCAGCTCTGCATGCTGAGTCAGCTCTGCAACTTTTAGGAATCAAGTCAGCTCTGCAACTCTCTCTGAGAGAGAGTTGGTTTACATTACATTATCAGTGGTCTTTTCCCACCAGTTTCCTCACGGTGCTGATCAGACAGAATACCTAGCGGTTTCCCATTAGATGACACAGATGTGTGCAAGCTCTAAATGATCTCTAAGACCGCAGTACGCATGTGGATTTGCCAGTTGGTCTCTGAATTTCCCTGGATGACTAGGGGGCTGGTAGTCTGTGGGAAGTCTCTATTGTCTTCTCAGTTGTTCTTGGCCCTGAGTGTGGCTACCTGCAGACAGCACTGGACTTGCAGGACCTGGGCGTATCTCCAAATCTGCCACTTCCCAGCTATGTCATAGCTTTTGGCAAGTCACTTAATGATTTGAGCCTCAGCTTTCTCTTCTCGAATAGGACTATTAATAACTGTCCTCCCTGGGCTATTTTCTGTGTGGAAGCAGTTTTTAAGCTCTCTTAGGAATTATTATTTTAGAGCTCAGAAAGCTACCTCCAGGTCCTGCCCAGGAGACTGATGGGAGTTTCTGCCTACAGGCCTCTCTCATTCAAAGCTGGGGTAGAAGAAGCCACAAGCATGGTCTTCCCAAAGACAAAGGAATACTATTGAAACTAAATAGTCATCCAGAGCAATGAGGAAAGCGTTTGTACATTTCCACATAAAACTATGGCATAATGTAACCCCTTTCCTCAAGAATGATATCCTTTCCCACAGATGAACTAATGGAAAACAATGAGCTTTCAACAGTACCACTATCTTTTGCTTTTGAGTTTTTCCTTGTTAGAGCTGGGAACTATACACCAACATTTCCCAGCATTTTTAAGGTCATTATCAACAAATCAAATAAATGGGGTGTACTGTTCATGGGTTAGTTACTGGGGAAGGCATGAAGCCACCTAATAACTGTCAGAACGATATGTCTTATAAACCAGCCACAAAAACTCACAAACTCTGATGTCTGGCTCTCAGAACATCATTCAGACTAATTTTAGAGATGCTTGAAAATTTGTATAATCAGAGCTTTTTCAAAAAAGTAATACATTGCTCAAAACAAAACAAATAGATATGGAAGGAAAAGGAGGGAGGAAGCAACATTGTATTGTGTACTACTGGTTAGTTTTGTGTGACACCAAAGAGAACACAGGCCCTGAAGCCTGGATCTGTTTTAAAGTCAGGGGTAGCTTGTAGCAAAATGTGATGCAAGAAATGTAAGATCTCTAGAGGTAATGAGCTCCTCGACACAGGTGATGTTTAAGTAGAGTAGGAATTAGCACTTAGCAATGAATCTGTAAGGGAATTTTAACACCAAGTGGAACAGATGGCTGGGAAGTCCTTTCTAATAATGAACTTAGACTCAATAGGAAAATAGAGATGTCCTGCTTGTTCTCTTGTGGAGGGTCAAAAGACATGTACACTTGCTGCAAGAATAGGAGATGTAGCTGCGGCTCAATAAGAATGCTCATTTTCTGTTACAATAAAGTTCATGGAGGGCTGTTTCATACTGTGCATGTTGGATTACATTTTGGCAGATCATCTTCTCTTCCACTTATAAAAAGATGAAAAAGCAAATAAGTACTTATTTAGGCTTCCTCTGTGCCGTTTTATTCCCACTGAGCCTGCTTCTCTGGAAGCCTTTTTTTTTTTTTTTTCCTAGTAAGAAGGAATTTCCAGAAGCCATGATATTTTGGCCAATGCAGCGGGTCTTCTCTGAGTATAGCCCGTGTTTCTCCATTGTGCCTTAAATACTCTTTTCTCAACGTCCAAATCAAGTCAATGAATCAGCTCAAGATTTCTCATAAAATTTTATTTCCTCCATAAAAGTCTTAGTAATGTCACTGGAATTACTCTTCCTGATGCCACATTCCTTCCTACTGAGTAAGTACAGATTAAAGCTGTTTGATCTTATTACAGTTGGCCTGAGTCAAAGTTACTTAGGTGCTGATTCTCTTACAGTGATTAGTTGGTAATTACTAAATTGAAGAGCTGAGTAAGGTTTAAGGATGTTGGAACAACAAAAAGAAGAGAAAAATATGGACTCCTAAATGATTAGTGAAAGAATCTGCTCACTTCATCTAACGTGCAACATCTCCAGGTACAAATATTTGAGTACAGAATGCGTGAAGTGAATCTCAAAACCAGTAAATATTTATGTAGAAGCTGTAAAGTATCCACATGCTTATGTAGAACCTGTAAAGTGTTCATATTTAATATGAAAATATGGACCAAAAATGTCTTATTCTGAAGAAGACATGGATAAAAGGAAAGGGTTGAGTGGATTATGAACTGACCCAGAAGTGGGGATCTCATGGATGGCATATGCATTAGCTTGCTTCCCATTTTCAGAATGAATTTGATTTTGGCAACATCCAAAATAGTACAGAACAAAAAGTAACAGAACTGTCTGTACACATGGGAGTTCTGTCCTTATGTAGCTTTTACACTTCTGGGTCTGAGGTTTTTTGGAGAAATTCCCTTTGGGTGATTCCAATTTCATTTACTTTCAAACCTAAAGAAAGCCTTTCAACTTGGCCTGACCCAAGGTGAATTGCCAAGTTTCACTTAGTACATTAAAAATTAGAAACTATGTTTTTGTCCACTTTTTAAAGAAGCAACAGACAGTGATGGGACTTGACACTATGTCAATAAATGAAGAAAAGCTGAATGAGTTGGTGATACTGGACATGAAAAGGCAAAGATTTGGATGTAACACTTGTTTTGTGCAGCTACAGAGCTAGAACAGACTGATGTGAGCAGTAACACATACTGGCCAGGAATAAGAAAATAGGGGATGATAATTCATCAGGAAATTATCAGAGAAGATTCAGATCTTTAAAAGGCCACGATTCTAATTTATTTGGAAATAGCATTAGTGTTTGAGGTCAACTGTAACTCTCTACATTGGGACAGAACACAAGTTGACATGGTGACACTTCTCATTCTTGGTAGGACATTCCATTTGTAGGGCTGAGAACTGAATTTAGAAGCTACATTCAGTGCCAAGTTGACTTAATTGTGGCTGTTTAATAAGGTATTTATTTGAGTACATTAGGTAAATACCCACCAGAGTTAAATGAATAAGTATTTCTCTGGCCCTTAAGTGCATGAATATCTAGGAAAATTAAAAATGCCATGTAACATGAAAGGCTTAATGCCATCATCTGAAAGTATTATAAAGGAATTAGCTGCAGTGTTTTCCCCTCTCTCTAGCATACATAGGTGTTTATAGAATATGAATTTTTCTTTTGAACAAAGGCTAGAAGTAGAGATATTTATCAGTTAAATAACAACCAGAAGTAAATGGCAAAAGTTCAGCACTTTTTTGTCACTTTGCAGGGGACCTGTCAATCAGTTAAAAGAAAAAAAAATGCATCTTTTACACAGTTCTCCAAAAATAAGAGAAATGCATGTTGTAAGTAAGAAAGAGCCCACAATTTTCTGCACGAGGGCCAGGAAAATAAAATAGAAAAGGGAATTAGTGTCCTTTTTTCTGGATTGAAGGGATTCTGGATTATGCCTGTAATCTGTGATCTAAGAAAAACTCTGGTGCTGCCCAACCTGCTAAAAAACATTTTAGTATCAACTATTACAATATAATATTAGTCTCATGGGCTAAGTGTTAATCTGTGTTAAAATTCTGAAAATACAATAGTTATTCCTTTGCCATAAGGAAAATTATCAAGTTGCAATGGAATAAAATAAAATGCCATCATTACAAATATAATTTTTTGTTGTTAAATGGCTTTAGATTAAAAAAAAATCTTAACCTCGTCTTTGAAAGATTACTTTGCATACAGCTGAGAAAACCAGACCAGCCATAAATGAATTCGCCAAAAATCTATGACCTAAGTCCCTGATGAAAAATCCTTAAGATGAAATGGAAAGACTCTATTATCTCATTTCACTTTACTAATAAATACAACCTAAAAATATGGACCTACAAGGGAAGATTTTTATGGATGCCACATACAATTTCTGGTAGCCTTCCCCTTATTAATATAATCATACTTACATAGGATCATAATGCATTAATTTAATTTATAAAAAATCCAAGTATAGCAACACTAACTAAGTGGTAGGATGGAAAGAAGGAAGGAAAGGGAGAGAGGAAAGTAGGAAAGAAAATCAGAAGGGGAGGAAGGAAGAGGGAGAAAGGGAGGGAGGCAGAAAGGAAGAGAGGAAGAATTCTCACCAAGTCATAGTAGGTCCAGTCAGGTAACTTTTTAGAGGTTTAAAATAAAGCTATGCTATCCAAACAACAGCCTCATGAGAAAAGTTTCATTCTAGTTATCTGGCAACTAAATAACTTGACCTAAAATATTCACGGTTGCACCATGTTAAGAACTGAGAACTGAGACTCAGTTCACCGAGAACCAGTTTTCAACTTGTTTGGACCACTATTAAACAAATAAAATGAAGACAATTTAAAAAAAACTTGAATGGGTGGTAAAAGTTCAAGCTGAAAGCTCTGTATTCATTATGTGAGTAGAACTACTGAAAAATCAAATAAAAGCATTAACATCTAATATATCACCTTCTGGCATAAGAATGTTTTCCTTATTTAAAGACCTATGAGATACTTCCAAGATAAGGACAAAATAAATACTACTTAGAATATATTAAGATGAAAAGTTGGCTTTCTCTCTTTTTTTTGGCTTTTAAAATTTTTTTGATGAGTAATATTTTTGAGATTTGGTGGTTGCCATTTACATTATTGACACTTCAGTGGAATATTCATAGTAGTGTACATAGATTCTTTGAAAATAAGGCACAAATGTATGTTGCTCTCTGTCTCCCATGAGAGTGCACCAAATGAGCGATCCCAAGAAATGGACTTCAGGCACATTTTGCAGAGGTATCTTTTTCAGTTTGCTGGTTTCCCACAGATGGCTAAAGCAGGGGTATGGAACATGCTGTCATATTTCATTCATAACACACATGTACTATAGCTCTAGGCAACAGATGGACAATCGCTTGTTTAAACTACAAATGTGAAATACTAAGGTAGAATAGCAATATTTCTAGAAATGTATATGAAAAAATAAAGCCTTTCCAAGCCAAAAAGAATGGTGAGAGGCTCTGAGGTTACATCAGTGTTTCCCTGATCTCCGTAGCAGCTGCCATAATTTCCCCAACACCCTTCAAAACTTGATAATGGAAGGATCGGGGGGCAGCCGACGCAGATTTGACAAGAGAAACCCAAACCATATCAAATAGAAATAACACTGTTATTCCCGGCTGGTTCACATTAATAGGATCTTTACTAACTACAGACACGGCTGGAAGTTGTGTTTTCAGAGTCCTGTCTATGTTCCTTTAACTTTCTACTATAGCCCCATGGAAAAAGCCCTCTCTTTCTTCCTCTGTACCCAAATATAAAATACTTGTTTACATGTAGTTATTGTTTTAAATCCTTGAAAGCTCACCATAAACATCTCTGCAGGATCTTTCATAGAGAACAATTACAGTGTTGGTAAGTCCACCTCCTTAACCAGCACATACCCAATAAAGTAATTTTGATCAGAGAAGTTGCTCCCACAAAAATAACAATGTGTTAATGACAAGAAAAAGAACCCACATCTTTGAGCTGCAGAGATGCCAGCATCTAACGACCTGATGCCTTATGCTGGGACATATGACTTACTTTTGAGTCAATTTATTTTAAGCACATGCCACCATGTCTCGCTAATTTGTTTTTTATTTTATTTTATTTTTTGTAGAGACAGAGTCTCATTATGTTGCCCAGGCTGGCGTCAAACTCCTGGCCTCAGGCGATCCTCCTGTCTTGGCCTCCCAAAGTGCTGGGATTACAGGTGTGAGCCACTGCACCTGGCCTTACTTTAAGCTTTAAAGGCAATTTTCTTTGCCACTGAGACTCCATGTTGAGTCAGTATGGTCTGAAGATCGAGAAATTTAAGAAATCTTATTTTGATATGTTTTGCAGAACCCATGATATAGTGGATTTTTTTCCTTTTCCATGTTTCTCTTATTATACAGAATTACCAAATATTTATATTCTTGAAATTTTTCTAAACCAGTATATTTTTTACAAACTCTCTGTTATAGACTCTGATTTTTTCTACTATTTATGTATTTAAATCACAACAATTTTGACATTATATCAGCAGACAGTATGATTATAATCATTAAAGTAATACAATCTTTTTCTCCCTGTTGCAGGCAAAATTTCATGCAACTGAAATATTAAAGAGTGACTTGGCATTGTTTAAATCAAATGATTAATAGGAAAGACAAGAAAGTAATATAAATCATACATTTAAGAAATCCTAGAATAAAATATGATAGGATACTTTCCTTATTATACCTAGTGAAAGAAAAAAAAAACCCTAAACTAAATATTTCTACATATGTATGAGTGCACATTCATTATTATGAAAGTATAAGTCTATATTAAAAAGAGATTTACTTAAAAAACCTTTGGTAAAGATACTCTGAGGTTATGTGATAAGAATGCCTAAAAAAGATTGTAAGCAAGCAGTATTCTGCTGACAAAGCCACAGGGATGGGTCTGTGACGGCATTTTCTTACAGCTTTTTCTTTTGACATGTAAACATTCAGTTACACAAGCATTTAAATGTAATAAGCAAGTAGAATGTTATTGCATTTTATAGTATAAATATTCAATACATTCTTCTTCTTTTGGCAAAATTAATAATAATACGACCACCTTAAGAGATAAAATCTATCCGTCAATAAATTGGACTCTTTGCTTTGTCCTAAAGAGAATTTCCCCTAAAGTATCACATAAAAAGTTACTAAATCAATTCAACCTGATTACATTATCAGCCCTATTGTCAAACAGTCAGTGCTCCTTGGGGTTATCAGCATGGTCTGGCCTTCAATTTAGAAGACAGTAATTCAGAGACACGTTGACATTGCCTCTGAGTACTCACATGCTGCTCCTAAGTGAATCTCATCATATTTCACATTGTGAGAAATATACGATCAAAGAAGCAGGGTAAGAAAAGGACCATGGTCAAAGGAAGCTCTTAAAAGCTATAATTCTGGTGGTTCTAACACAAAACTGTTTAGTGACAAAAGCAAATGAGCCATACATTAAGGATGAGCTGTAGTGATCACTGGCTTAAGAATTTCTAGTCACAAAAAAAGAATCCCTTTTATGATCATTCCTATTCAAGTAAAATAAATTTAATTGGAATTCCTGAGGAATAGTTTGCAATTCAAAACATGTCTCCATAATTTTTTATTTCAGTTCTGATGTTAAAATTAAAAATTAAAAAAAAATCACTAGAAATCTGAACATCACAATTATGAAAAAGATACCTGTGGAATAAGGGAAGGGTACATCGGAGGATGTAATTATATTTGCTATATTTGGTGTCTTAAACTAGGTGTTAGGTATATAGGAATTCATTATATTATTATTTATACGTTTTTGTAGACTTAAAATACTCCGTAATTTAAAAGTACATACTTGTGGCAGATTTAAAGAAAGGTTTAAGAAATTTCAATCCAAAATACTTAATTTACAAAGTGGCAATTTGCCATGACTAAGCTAGGTGTCTCTCCTTAAATGAAACATGTTCTAACTTATTAAGTATGGCTTGGCAGTTGGCAAGCAAGTGTTTCACTGGCTAATAAAAGTTTGAATAAAGATTCTAGGCAGAGATTCTGCATATTTTTAGCTCATAAAGACAAATTTTTTTTCAGTGATTGTCTTTGAAAGTGTGGTGTAAATGTCACACTGATGATACGAAAATGTCTCCTGCAATCTGTAATTTCAGTTGCAGAAGGATTATGAGAATAATGAAACTGTGGTTTCACAATCGTTTCAAGCTTTCTACTCTTTTGAAAGTAAACTAAACAAAGCCGCACAATTTTATTTTGTATGCTCTTATTTGCAATCGTCAGGCAAAATGGACCTGGCCTAAAAAAGAAAGGGAACTTGAACTGTGTTTTTTCACAGCTTTCATCCTCTAAAGTCAATTTTGATAGTTGTGTTGGATATTAGAATAAACATGACAACATTTCTAAGATGAAAAGTGGGACAGTATTGAAAATGTTATATTCTAGACAAAATCAAGTTTGTATTACAATGTCCAGGTAGTGTGGAAAAGAAAAATCTTATGGTAGAACTGTGGGACAATAATGGTTTTTAAAACGTAACCCCAAAATGCCTTTCCAGCATATCCCAACTGCAATTTCTGTAGAAAAATATTGAAGTTTAGTTGTCTGTCATCACTTATTAGCTATGGGCCAATAAGTGTTTTCAAATGAACCCTGATCACTGGTCACCGTAGATTCTGAATTCTGATGGTTGCAAATTAAATTTAGGCTTGTTCTAACTTATGTAATTTACAGCTTAAATTCTTTACAACCTAACAAAAAAAATTGTGCAATTTCCTCCCTAAAAACATGAGTAGTATAAAGCAACAGAAAACATACTCTTCAATACATGGGAAAAGAATGGCTGCTCTTCATAGTCACAGGCAATATGGAAATGATAGGATGGAGATTTCAAGGCTAAAAGCACCTGTGCGTTGGCAGACTCACCCAGGAAAAACTATGTGACAGCAAATACCACACTAAAAAAAGCCATTCAACCAGATGAAAAGTGAGACAAACACAGGGATTAAAAGTTACAGGAATGCAGAAGTGAATGGGATGGAGCATAATCTGTGCAAAAATGTGGAAGTCCTTGGGAACAAAGGCCCGTCAAGATCCTACATGATTCAAAGTGAAATGTGTATTTGGTAACAACTTTTAAAAAAGAAATCTCACAATTTATGTGTTTCTATGGAAAGGTTAATAGCAGATGAAAAAGAGAAACTATTCTGTAGTTTGATGGCCTTTCCTCTATTTTCGTATTTCTTATCTTTTTCTTGTGTTTGTTCTCAGTGCCAGCTGAACAGGTGACTGAATCTAAAGGTCAGTGCTCGCCTTGGCAGTCAACACCCTGATGCGGGCAGAGTTGCAGGTCTTGCAGAGGATGTGCCCATCCAAGGGGTAGCAGCCTTGGTTATCTCCCTCAGACAGGAGACCACCACAATCCTAGAACAATAAAAGCAGATGGAAACGATGTAAGTAAAAATGTTACGCACACATGTGGAGAACAAATGATTGAGCTTTCTGTTCAGGGCTGCCATAATGTGGCCACTAGCTTTCCTGCTTTACATTCCACTAATCCCCTGTATCCTTTCTCCCACTATATAACACAGTATATCTCGAATGTAATTGAATTAGAGATTGGGGACATAAATATAAATGGAGTAAAATACTCCCCCTAAGGTCACTTCATATGAAATACAGGTGTAAGAAGAGAAGAAGCCACGGATCTCAGCTCCCGTGTGGAAGTTTGTTGCCCCCACTCAAACAACAAGAGAAAATAAGAATGTCCCTAACCACCCATTCATTTTTACCCTTTACCATTTGTCGAAGGATCTTTTAAAATGCCTGCACAGGTGCAAGCATGGAACGTTTTGGCCATTTCTGGGCAAAGGTAGTCTGATTTCTGTCAAGTAGGCAGGCTACCAGTGGCTTCTGTGTATTTACTTCAATTGTTGTAAGAAAATAAAATCCTAAAGTTTGTGGGGAGAAGTGGTTTGCGTTACTTTCTAAAGGAGATAGCATTGTGTACAGCAATGACAGCTAGTCTGGAGGACAGACCTCCTGAGCACCACCCATAGTTTTGCCACAGCCTGCCTCAATGCACACAGGCTGATTGCCATTCTGAGAATAATTTCTGCCTTTTCTACTTTGCCAAACTGTTGAGAGTATCAAGGAAGATAATGGATGTGGGTGTGACTGTAAAGGAATATGCTACTGTTGACAGCTCCACTTAGGGTCCATTCTGAAAAGTGTTATATAACAGTTAGATGCTGGCCTCTGTCTTTGGAGAAAGTAGAAGTCTCTTCGGAAAATAAACACATAGTACTTCATCAAGAAGTGTGTGTTTGCTAACTTAAGTATGCACTCTCAAAGGCCACAACAGCTATGAACCTCACCTCTGCTGTCTACCGTGGCGGCAGGAGGTCAATGGAGTTCATGTCTTCATTTGACATGTAATGAAATTTAAGATAACAGGGCATCCAGAACACAACAGCAGCAACGGTTATACTCTGCAGGAAGTTTGGCGTTACCAAAAAGAATATGCAAATATACTGCAGCTTTCGAGGCGTCCAGGAAACTAAGCAACTAGTAGTGCATACTAACCAATAAATAAATCTCCGTGACTCTGAACAAGAAGTTTTAACCAAAGCCTCCAAGCCGAAGTTAAAGATTCCATATAATAATAACACCATTTCTTACTAATTTAGTACTTCTGCAATTTACAACGTCCTTTAATATACAATTTTGTATTTCATTCTCACAGTCATATTTGGAGGAGTTAAGGATCTGAGTCTTTTTTTCCTGTAAGGAAACAGACTGAGGGAGGCACACTGACTTATTCAGTAGCACTTGCTTTGAATACTAGTGTCAGATCTACAACCCAGGTCCTGTGAGTTCAGGCAATAAGGCCTTTCTGAGATTTAGTAATTGCTACATCTATGTAAAACTAGCTCCAATGGGCCTTTCACTGCCTGCCACAGACTGGCGGGGGGGGGCTGTCAACCAGACCTCACATCGGTAGCAGTGAACATGGAAGTCTCGATCCAGAGCCACAATACGGACGGTCTCCTCCTGTCCGGGAGCTGGCATGATAGGTTCCTTGCACACAGAACATCGCGGGGCAAATTTCCTGAAAATGGAGAGTTCTGGTTAGGTACTGAGCATAGACACTGAGGTGGGACACAGAGGTAAAAGGAAAAGGTGGAAACTGAGAGTCAGGGTATCTGCTTCCTCATGTGTAAGGTGAGGGAGTTAGTCTCGGGGATGGTTGAGGTTCTTCCATTAATAGATGGTAATCACTGTGACATTTGGTAAGGTGAGAGAGTGAGCATGTGAACTGCTTACGCGTGAAGAGCATCTAGCATCTCTTTGCCACATGGTGTGGGGTATGAAATTCACCTTTAGATAGATTCTGAATGCAAACTCTGCACTTAGGCTAGGCTAATTTGAGGAGAGAACAAAGTCCTGTCCGGCCCCTATTTGTTTCTGACTTTTGCTTCTAGACTTTTCTATGCGCTCCTCAGGTCCTGCTATCTTTGCCTTGTTCCCACATTTTAGAGCTTATTTCTTGTAAATTTGTCTTGATTTCTAGGAATTGACACAAGACGACTCAGATACATCGCTTTTCAAAAGGGCAGAGGTTAGTGAGTTTAAATATACATTACACAAAACTGAGAATGGCCAAGTCCACATTTCCTACATTTTTTATTGTGTTAAACTTTTGCTTAAAAATAAAAAGTTAAAAAGCTATCAAATTCTTTATTCCTTAAAGGATTTTGGCACTGCTGAAGGGTACATGTATACTAACATACATACACATACATATACATATGCATATGCATATGTTTTTGAGGCTGCTGGTAAATAAGTTGAATACTCACTACTTTCTTAGTATTTCTTAATATGATCAATGGTACCTAACTTTTTTTTTTCTATGACAGATTAATTCGCTGAAAATATAGGCCATGTGTCTATCTGTATCTTCTAGAAACTAAAGGTGGTGTTTGTGAAGGTATGAAATGATACTTGATTTGAAATGGACATGGATAAGAACTGAAGAGATTTAAAAAAAGAAAAGCAGATTATGCGACTCAGTTTTTTCATGGTAATGGTTTTAAGATAAATGATGTGAAAAATTTATGTATTTGTAGTGAGACTTAAAAAGAAATAATGATAGTAATCTAATACTTTGCAGAGCACTTTATGGTTGTCAAAGCAGTTTTACATCCATTATACTCTATATGTACATATTAATTTTCCTGGTAGCACCCAAAAAGCATCTGTACGGCTGCAATCTAAATAAATATGAATTAAGCAGCAGATCAATTGATTGCTATGATAGACGAATGAAAAGGATCCTGGTACCACTGCAGCAGCAATCAGAGTTGTTATAATTGGTATTTTATGAAAGAAGTTTATATTCAGTGGCAAAAAACATTTGCTCTGGACTACCAGATTATTTTTAAATCTGGGTCATCAGTGGTGAGGTAAGCAGGCTTCTGGGATCAACTGCGAAATCTCCCTTCCCCAATCTCTTGGAGGGCAGAAGTATGTTTTCTTTATGAATGTATCCATAAGCCTTCTCCAATTTCCCCAGATAGAATTATTTACTCCTCTAAGATAAAAATTCTGTCATGAAGTTTATTTATTTTGGTACTCATTATTTGGATAGATCTATGCACTGCTAACCTCTAAGCTTCCACAAGATGGGACTTTGCTCCATCTCTGAGTCCCAAGAAATGACGACTGTGACTGGTGCAGAAAGAAGAAAGTTGGGCTAACTCTATTGAAATGAATCTGCCATCTATCTCTATAAAAAAGATATTAGCTGGGTTTTATGTTCAACCTCAAGGTTCTTCCTCTTTAGGAAGACATAAACTGTATTCTTGCTGAGTACTGATTCTTTCCTACCAATTGGCCTCATTTCCATGATGAGAAAAAGCAAAGCGAAGAGGCGGGAGGTGGTTCTCATCGTCCCCACAGTGTTCCTCGGATAGCAGTTCAGGGAGGGTTCGCAATCCCAGGTGGTCCATTTCAAGGCTTAGCTCACTGAGTGGACGATAATCATAAAAATAAATTTGATGAAGACACTGTTGATGATTAAAGCTACCATTTATTGACAGCTTATTATATGCCAAGCCCTGTTAAGCGCATTACACACTTGACATTATTTTCTCCTGACGGCAACATTATGAGGAAGTATTTTTATCATTTCTGCTTTACAGTCAACAGAGCCAAGGCTCAGAGAGGGATGATCTTAGTCATCTTGTATTCTGGCATGTTTCTGGCAATTAACAAATGGATGCTGATTAAATACATAAATGAATGAGGGTAATATTCCTGATAAGAAAGCACAGACAGGCGAATAAAGCCTCACCACACAGAAAGAGTCAGTTAAATAAATCTGCTTTCTGGGTTTTCTCACTAGGAATACAAGAATAAGAAAAGACTTCCAGTACAGACCTGAGAGAGAGTTCTATATATTTCTGCATTATTTATATTAATTTATATATACAAATCATATTGTAAAAACACAAAAATGATATGATTGTAAGGTTTTAAACACACACACATATGTACACACACATACATACATGTATATTTCTAGTATATTCATGTATATTTCTATATACACATACATACTTGTATATTTACCAGTCAGACTGTGGTAAGTGCTATCTACAGCAGATGTGAAAATCTCTATAAAACACAGAGATTAAGATGTAAATCCAAACATGAGGGGTGTAGATCAGGTAAGTGTCCTTTGAGGAAATGGTAATTGAGTTGGGACTTTAAATGTAATGATTTAGGTGAAATGAGAAAATGTGTATGTGTGTGTTCAGGTCAGGGAGATAGTCTTCTAGGAAACAGTCAGTAGTGGTTGCAGCAGTCATCTGAAATGACATCTGTCTAAGTTTGCATGTCCAGTAGGATGGAGGATATGAACCACCACTGACTAAAGGTGGTTATGTAGAGGATGGTCCATTAACAATGCCTCACAAACAGTATTCCAGAACCTTGTTACTCAAAGTGCAGGGCATGGCCACCTAGGAGCTTGACAGAAATACCGAATCTTAGGCCCCACCCCAGATCTGAATTACAACGCAAAGTTTTACAAGATCCCTCTATGGATTATAGGCACATTAAAATCTGGGAAGCACTGGTTTAAAAGGCAGACTAAGGCTGGATGCAGTGGCTCATGTGTGTAATCCCAGCACTTTGGGAGGCCGAGGTGGGTGGATCATCTGAGGTCAGGAGTTCAAGACCACCCTGCCCAACATGGTGAAACCCTGTCTTTACTAAAAATCCAAAAATTAGCCAGGTGTGGTGGCAGGTGCCTGTAATCTCAGCTACTTGAGAAACTGAGGCAGGAGAATCACTTGAATATGGAAGGAGGAGGTTGCAGTGAGCTGAGATTGTGCCACTGCATTCCAGCCTGGGCCACAAGAGTGAGATTCCATCTCAGTCAGTCAATCAATCAATCAAAGGCAGACTAAGCAAGTGAGATAAATCCCTTCTTATGGGTCTCCTGTATCTCAAGGTAAACTCCACTCCCAGTCTGCTCTAGTTACAGCAAAGCAAATCTCCCTGAACCTAGAGAACCCTTTCCTAACTCTGTGCCCCTGGCTAAAAAGTCTGAGTTATTCCCTCTGCCAGGAATCTCCTTGTTTCCCACTTAAAACACTCTTGAAATTCTCCTTCTGCAAAGCCTATTCTGACCATAGAGCCAAGGGATCTGACTTTGACAGGGCAAGCCCTTACCTGTGCCTGTCTCATGGAGTTCAGCCCTTTCTCCCTGTCTGCACACTTTCTCTGCCCTCCTCCTGGCAAGCTGCTTGCTGACAGCGACTTCTCTATATATATCTGTGCAATTTCTCTCCTGTATCTCTCTCCTTCAGCATTTAATGCAGCAGTTGGCACAAGAGGGTTCTTTATAAATGTGAGTTGAACCAAATTAAAATACATTTTCTAAAGGTTCACAATAAGGGATTCACTCAAAATGACCACAAACACGGCCCCAGAAAACTATCTGGAGCAGGAACATCCCTTTATCTGCCCTCTCCTTGGTCTTTCAGTAATCAGCCAATGCTGGACTTTTAGCTGCTTTGTATTCTAGTAATTTTAAGGCTCATAAATAAGAGTTCTGTGAAACAGTTTGTGATTTCCCTTTAGGAAATGGGGAAAGGATCAAAAACCTCTCCCTACCTACCTACCAATCATGAAGACAATGTTATTATTACTTTTAATTTATGTTTGAACATGTATTGAACTAGTGGGGAAGGTTAGCAGGGTGTTTTAATTTTTCCCCCCTTTTAGATGCTCAAGTCGGCTTTTTGGGAGATTTCAGACTCACACACTTATGTCACCAGTCACCAGTCTTTAATTATGCTCCCTACCCCTAGACATGAAAGATAAATGGCATAGATATAAACTTACATTTGTCAAAATTGATTTCCTGTTTTAATTGAGGGGTGTAACATATCAGTCTTTTCCAGCAACAGAAACATGTGTGCTCTGATTATATCTATCAGTCTTTCTTGGATTAGGGTAAGTCTAAGAAAGGAGAGAAACAATGACAGAACATACTCCCCGCTGATATCTTTTTCACTTCCCTTAAATAGATTCAGGGTTTTTTTTCAATGTGTAATTACAAGCTAAAAGTATCAATATGTGAAGTACAATTTATGCTGTGACTGCCCTTTAAAAGTGATTCTTTCCTTGTCTAATTCAGGTTGTAAATTTCTGCCTCTGGGATTTTTTAATTCATTCAACCTCACGTCCTTTGGTGAGGTTTTCACTTTCTTTGCTACTTGGAAAGTGGTCAGGAAATTCATTTTTAAAATATGAGTCCCAGGTCTCCAAACCGCTTGTGGTAAGTGTTTCCTGGTTGTTGACAATCAACACAGTGGTGAAAATTAACTCATAAGACTGTACACTTGGAGGCCATAGAATGGATACCCAACTTGGTGAGTAATACAAGCTCCATCTCTTTGATAGCTACAAAGGCTGTCTTCAAAGCCACTACCCAGCAAATACATACAGAAACCTGAGTCCAGCATTTGCAGATCACATCTATGGGTGGAATACAGTCCTTAAAAATATAAAACAAATGTTGGCCGGGCACAGTGGCTCCTAACTGTAATCCCAGCTCTTTGGGAGGCCAAGGCAGGTGGATCACTTGAGGATAGGAGTTAGACATCAGCCTGGCCAACATGGCAAAACTTCATCTCTGCTAAAAATACAAAGATTAGCTGGGCATGGTGGCACATGCCTGTAGTTCCCAACTACTCAGGAGGCAGAGGTAGGAGAACTGCTTGAGCCCGGGAAGCAGAGGTTGCAGTGAGCTGAGATCACGCTACTACACTGCAGCCTGGGCAACAGAGTGAGACCTTGTCTTAAAGTGTGTGTGTATGTGTGTGTGTGTGTGTGTGTGTGTGTGTGTGTGTAACAAATGTTATCAACCAATTAACTAACAAACTGGCCAAATAAAAATAAGCAAAATACAAAGCTGTATAATTTTCACAAAGACTCCCACTGTAATACAGAAAAGAAGGACCTAGAAATGAGAGAAATGAAGCAGCGTGGATGTATCTTTTTGGGCTTATGAGTAACTGTTTTTGATCTTGAGGCATCACTTTTTAATCCTCCTGAAAAGAACATTTACATTCATTAATTTTATTAAAAATAACTTGAGAGAGAGAAGACTTGGGTGGAAGAAAAGGTCAGGGAAGGGAGTGAATATGTTGACAATGGCATGAAACAGCCTCTGAATATGTGAGAAGCTTGTATTAATAATAGAAACTGAACGGTTCTCTGTGTTTGTCCCCCATACCTTCTTATCAGTAGAGCGGTAGGGATGTAGAGATTAGCTCTTGAGAAAAGTCTGGGTCATCACATCTGAGAGAGCTTTAGGAGAAGGTTTGGTCTAATGACCAAATTGAAGAGCTCAAATAATTTCAGCAATGGCCAAATATCACACATTTTGTTGATATTTAGGCCAGGACCCTGTTTCTTTCTAATACATACACACTATGGCTGAGCCAACTTTTTCATGGAGTTACCCAGAGATGCAATGGAGAAGCTCTGGGGAAGCCTTGATCCAGAGGCCAGGCTGGATGACTGCATGAATTGTCTGATATTAATTCTGGCATTAGATGAGGAAATCAATAAGTTCTTTTAAAGGCCTCACTAAATCCTGAAATGTTATAGTTCTGAGAGAGAAGAATGTATGCCCATATGCCAGGCAGTAAGAGCAGACTCTAAAAGGATAGGCAGGGTGGAAATGAGAGTAGGTTGCCTACCTGTGGAAGTCCTCAATGCAGTGAATCAGCCCGCCAGCATCCACAGTGAATGGGATCCCATCCAAGCTGCGGTGGCACATCACGCAGGTGAAACAGTGAGGATGATAGGCCTTCCCAGTGGCTCGGAGGATCCGCTCCATGATGGGCTTGGAACACACATTGCACTGCTCCAGAGTATTCTGAGGAAGGAAACAAAAGCAGCCTTAGACGGGGACAGAAGGAAGTCCATACTGCATGACAAGCAGCTTCACAATACAGCTTGTCTCAGGTCCTTGTCACACTGCTCTTCAGAAGGCATTTCTTACCGTTTACAAATCACATCTACAGCTTTAAAACAGCCCTTAAAAGTATAAAACAGGTGTTATCGACCAGTGAACAAACTGGCCAAAGAAGTGAATTATAGAGAGAAAGAAGCACAATTGGATGGGTCAAGTGGCTTTTCTAGTATCATTCAGGTAGGAGGTGGCAAGCCCAGAACTGAGAACACATGTTTTCTGACTTCTATCGTTGTTCCTTTTCTTGTTTCCTATAGCAAGGGTGACGGCAAACTTTTCAGAAAGTCCCATATCGTAAATGTTTCTGGCTTTGGTGTAACAACGAAATCTTGCTGTTATAGCTGGAAAGCAGCCACAGACAGCATGCAAACACATGGGCATGACTGTGTGCCTGTAACATTTTCTTTACCAAAAACAGACAGTGGGCTGGATTTGACCCATGGCTATGGTTTGTTGACCTTTGAACTACACCACTCAGCTTCCCCATTTGAAGAATCCTTCACTATTACATCTAAAATTCATGATCAAAGACACAGAGTGATCACTAAGGCCCCTAACTTTTTACAGAGTCATCTGTCAGATGACTGGGACAGAGCAAGCTAGATACAGAACCCAAATCAGAGCTCAGCATAATAAATGAGGCTTCCGAGCACTTAAAGCCTTGATTCCCACTCCATCTCCAGGTTTAGAGTTCATAAACTCTTGATAGAAATGTAGAATGTACAAGGGAGCTGGTTTGGAAAAGTGAATTAAGAAACTCATTTATCTGGCCTTAAAAATATGCTAAGCTTTAAAAATACATAGCATCCCTTAAAAGAGGTATCGCTTGGCTAGGTGCAGCGGCTCATGCCTGTAATCCCAGCACTTTTGGGAGGCTGAGGCTGGTGGATCACGAGGTCAAGAGATCAAGATTGTCCTGGTCAGCATGGTGAAACCCTGTGTCTACTAAAAATACAAAAATTAGCTGGGTGTGGTGGTGTGCGCCCGTGATCCCAGTTACTCGGAAATCTGAGGCAGGGGAATCACTTGAATCCAGGAGACAGAGGTTGCAGTGAGCTGAGCTCATGCCACTGCACTCCAGCCTAATGACAGAGTGAGACTACATCTCAAAAAAAAAAAAAAAAAAGACACACCACTTAGTGAGTTAGATCTCAGAAAGATCGGCTGTTACCTTTCCACCGTCCCCTTTAATCCCATACTCTTACCAAACTACCATGTTTCAGATGTAAAATGCTATATTCCAACTGAGATATGTGGACTAACTCATTGAGTTTACAATCTGGAATAAACCTGGGAAATGAATCTCATTAGAAAGCTGCAGAACTGAATGGGATGTGGAAATTCAGGAGTAACTGCTCTCTTACCATGAGGATATATAAATGGCTATGTAGCAAGAAGTTCTCTATGTAGGTAACTAGTGTCCTCATGTCTCTCTTCTTATAATACTCTCCTTGCCCCTGTCTCCAATGACTTCCAGTTTTCTTTTTAAACACAGAGGCGATCAAGTACAAATACCTTTCTGGATAACAAAATCTCAAAGGCTCCACAATCTAAAAAAAGCTAATTCTTTACATGGTATCCAACTCCCGCTTCTAAGCTCAGCTTCTCATAACATCCCAGACTACTCACTCTTGTACAAACCTATGTGAAACTTCTGTGCCTTGGCTAATGCCTAGATGTATCGCATATTGCCATTCTGACTTTTCAAGGTACAGGCCAGAAGACCAATTCCCCAGGGAAGCCTTCCTCAATGGTCCCACCTGGAATGAATTGCTTCTTTCTCTCCCATTCCTGAGCACTTTATTTACTTTGCTGACAATACTTCAAGTGTGCACTTTATTTAAATTTTTTGTGCACATGTCTATGTCCTCTACCAGACTATAATTTTATTCGGTGAAGACACTATGCCTTAAGAATGTATTTCTCTGTCCCTACTGAACCCAGTATATTGTCTGAAATAGAAATAAGCCTGAGACAAATGTGTGCAAAAACAATGAATGAAAGAATATTGTTTATATCCCACTCTGGCAGCACAGTGCTGGCCTGACTCCCTTAACTCTGGAATCCATCCCAAGATGAATTGGTAAATCCATCATCATCCTTCCCTCAGAGCTGCGGCTGCCTGAGGTTCTGAAATTGCGTAGTATGCCTCTGGTCACAGTCTAAACGCATGGAAACTATTAACCTATTTGTTTTTCCCATTTTGAAGTGGTGAAATTAAAATAGCAGAAGAGGACAGAATAAGAGTCTGGAGATGATGATGGTTTGAAGAATGAGGGCCTGTTTCTTTTCTGCGCTGACAATCTGAGCTAATGTGGCTGGAAATTGTCTTCCCAGGACTTATGTTTTGCTCCTCTGTGGGTTTTTATCTTTTTTTTTTAAGTCATAATGGAGTTGAATAACCAGAAACTGTTTGACCAGAAAATGTTTTTGTTTGCATTGAGGCTTGGCTGCAAGATTCAGCTCATTTACTCAAAACTAGCAGCAATATAGAAGGCTTGGTTTCTATGGAAAGACTTTGTGGTCTATAGAAGCTGTATTCAAAGGACAGGTAATACAAACATTTCTGAAACAGAGGGGAAACAAGTATAAAATATGCTTAGAATCAGCCTGTTGCAAAATGTCCCCAAATTAGAAAATAATGTTTTCAAGAATGCAGTCGATGGTATCCCAGGCTAGTGAGTGATGTAGGACATGTTACCTTTCACTAGCCTGCACCTTTTACTGCAGTCTTCCCCTTTCAGTCTCCATTGGGGCCCACTAGCAGCCATTGAGAAAGGAAAGAAACTCACAATGTCAGGGAGGAGGGGGCTGGGAGTTTCCCTAGTCCAAGCTCTCATTCCACAGGTGAGCAGAGAGACTTTGAAAACAGATCTGCTGGACCTGAGCTGTGGAGCGCATGGGAGGCAGCAGTGGGACTGGTACTCCAGTTACCTGACTCCCATGAATTCAGAGAAGGAGCTAAGGCATTCATTATGTAGCCATGAAAAAGGAAAGTTGCTAGGTGAAGAATGTGAATTATCCTTATGGCTTTGTCAAAATCTGCTGTATGACCTTGGGTAAATAATTACCTCCTTCCATCTCAGTTTCCTCATTTGAAAAATGATGATTAATTCAAACTCTATAATTTTATTAATCTGTGATAAATCAATATTAACAACGCTCGGAAAAGGTACATGTTTACATTACTAGAGATATACAAAAACAACTGATAACCCCTTACCAGAGAAAGGGGTGCTCATTTGCCAGAAACTTGGACTACATTACCTTTACTATGCACCTCCACTGATAATTCCAGAAACTGCTAATGGTAGAATTTGAAGGATCATAGAAGGATATTTTTGTGTTATAGATGATTATTTTAAAGCCAGACAAAAAGATGCACACTCTTCATATAAATATTGGGTTCATCTGAACTAAGTTAACATGAAATGGCTGACAAATAAAATGGTTTTGAAGAAAAAGAAAGTCTTCAAGCAAATAAATGAAAGAGGGATGTCTCTAAATATGTCTATTCAAATCACATTTTTTTTTTCTCCTAGGGTTGCCAGGTTTGATAGCTGGGGATTTAAGAGGAAAGAGCACCTTCCAGCTTACGAACCTTCAATATCAGCACTGTGCTTTGTGACTGGACTCCTGAACCAGCTTTATTGCTGTCTCATGGACTCCTCCTTCCAGCTGCCACATGGAGCTTTCTGCCATGTCTTTAATAAGCAACATTCTTTTACAAGCCCAGACTATCTTACACCCTACTTTGCCTGTTAGAGAATGCCTACTCATTCTTCGAAGTGAAACTCAAATGTCACCTCTTGTGAAAAATCTTTCCTAAATCTTTTTCTGTTGTATTCCAAGCAAAATAAGGAACTTCTTCCACTCCCATAGGATTGTATTATGTGTCCCCTGTGACACTGAACACAATGTACTTGATTTAGTGGTTTATGTCAACCTCTATGACTAAACTGCAATCGCTCTTCCCTCCTCCCATGAAGCCTTAGTCTGAGGTTGTGTTTCCTAGGAAACAAGGTCTGAAACAGATTTGCACACAGTTATGAAGACGTGTCCTTGCAATCAACACCTGCGGGAAAGTATAGGAAGTCCTTACACTTCTTAAACTTCCTGTTCCTATTGTGGATACTCTATCTACAGTATCCACAATACTAAGCATCCTTGCCCAGGGACCATAAAGTCCATGACACAAAGTAAATAATTGGTAACCAGCTGTGGAAGGCCTCTGGCCAAAGCTGAATGAAGAATCCAAATGTTAATCATTTTGCAGCAGGCACTGTTTAAGGATTTTTTTTTTCCCATAAAAAATGTTTTAGGTTACTCCAATGAAAGTATGCTTAAAGTGAGAAGATGTAAGAGTAGCAAGAAAAAGCAATTTCTGTTGCTAAAAGTCACAGCTTATCAACTTTTCTGAAATGTTGGCAACACAATTGTGATTAAAAACAACACACTCAGTGAAACTAAAAATTAAATCACAAATAAACTTTGTACAGAAAACTCCCATATGCAACTGTTTTAAAGTCAGGGAGACAATGGGGTTGTATTTTTTCTATCCTTGGATATTTTATAAATAACGTGTAACTCACAGGCAGAAGAGCTAAAGAATCGCCTGAATATAAATGAAGCATACAGGTAAAATAAACATGAACTACTAATGAGATGATAGAGAAATAAGAATATTACCATTATTTATATATTACATAGATGCATGTAAGTGTTCAATTTTGAGTATTTAAAATCAAGATATGTAGTCTTCATTTACATAAGTAATTGATGATTCAGAAGACTACAAAGTGATTACTGCCATTTAGAAATGTTAACATTTTTATTTTATAAAATTAAAATGTGATCTTATATTCATCTTTATCTTTTAAAGGTACAAAAACAATATTGTGAAACAGGAAAGACTCTTGGAAAGATAAGGGGTGATAGCTCATGATCTAGATACAGTTTTGGTCTTGTTGAGATAAGGACAAAAAGAAAAAAGAGAGAGTTAGAAGACATTCAATCTTCAAAAGTCTTTACAGATTACACTAGCCCAGGAATTTTCAACTCCTTTCACTTGGCCATTCACCCACAACCCTTTCTTCAGGGAAACAATTTATTTAAAAAAACAAAAAGCACACACAAAAGAGCTCCAAATCACCTCAGGCTGAAGCACATAAGGATGAAACCTGTGGGAGGATGCACATTGTACTATCTGAAAACCTTCATTCTAGTCCAACTGCTGGATTCAAAAATCTAAGGTATAGATAGGGAACACAGCTAGTGACAGATTGGGAGTTAGAATACAGGTCTCCTAATTCTCTGTCCAATGGAGACTCTCTCCGCTATATCACATTATACTGATTCTATACATCAGCAGACACCCTCTGTATTTCAAATAGAAAGAAGACATTCAGGCTTATTAAATGCAAGTTACATGCAAATAAATAGAGAAAACATATTAAGATCTTATGACAGTTTTTCTGCTAAACTCCTACAGGATAAGAGAGAAAACTCATTGCTGGATCCCAAGCATCTACAACAGTAAGCTTGTATAAAATTAATGCTCCACAAATATCAGTTAGTTAATGAATTAATATACTTCAGGTAAGTACTTCATATAAAATAAGTTTTTAAGTTTTTGTTTTTCTATTTAACCATGCAAAACCACTCTCTAGTGTAGAGCTTCTCAACTGGCAGGTTAACAGAAAATGTACTTCAGGTGGGTTCCAGGTGGACCATATTTGGGAGGGTTCAGGGGGACCAGAGGTGTCCAGAGTTCCTGAGTGGTTGCCTTGGGATAGGAGAGATCTCATCCACTTACGCCAGTGTGCTGAATGAATGCCATCATTTTCCACACGAACTGTGATGTGAAAAAGGTTGGGAGATACAGCTCAAGTGTGGGTAGGTGTTCCCAACAGAATGGCAATATGGCACAGTAAAAAAGGAGCAGGGCTATGACTCAGCCAATTTCTCTTGAAATGCCAGTGCCATTACTTGAACTTCAAATACTGCTATTGCCTAACTTAATTATGGAATACAAACTTATTATACCTTGACTCTGGTAATCAAGAATGTTTTCCAAATGATGGCAGTACTTTTGGGTTTCCTTTGCAGGTGAAGATACCATTTTAACTTGGTAGTTCTAACGACCCTATACTACATAACCTTTCAACAGCTTCTGCCTTCCCGAGAGACATGCATTTTTTTATTAACATTTCTCTTGCTCTTTTTAATGTCCTTTGCCTATATCTTAATCTAAGTTGATATTTGTATCTGCATGTTATGTGTGTTTTGAAACAGACTGTAAATAATAATTGCAAGCTTCATAGCATCCCATCCCTATGACTGTGACTTTTCAAAGAATCAAGATTCTTCTTTCACAGATGAAACTTTTCCTAATAGGAAAAGTTTTGAAACAATTTATTAGATAGCATCAAATCTCTAAACTGTATTTTCTTTTGATGTCATGACATACCCCCCCAACCCCTGAAAATGACAGCTATGAAACACATACCTAAAAATTCAGTAAAATAATTTCAACTTTTTTTTTGTTAACCTTTTGGAGTATAACTTTTTGCCTCCAGTGCTTATATTGCCTCAGCTTTCTTACAAACCCCCTTTAAACAAACTTTTCATATGCATCTCTAAAGAGTAGAGCTGGCTTCTCACTTATTCTAATATTGCAGAAAGCCTAAAGAGTGGAACAAAGTGTTGAGCACTGGCAGGTACAGGGGAAGAGATAGAAGACAGAGACGCTGTCCCTGCCCTCAAAGGTTCCCACAGCAGTGAGACAGATGGACACAACTATTAATATTCGATTCTAGGCAAAGGCCATGGCAAATCGCTATCAATGAGGCACGAGTAATGAATGATGGGAACACAGGGAAGAGAGCAATTACTTACGAGTGGTGAGAGAGCAGGCAGTATGGTATGGTGGTGGTTCGTGACTTTCTAAGACTCCATTGCAGTTGGGATTTGATTTGGGACTTAAAAAAAAAACTTACTTTAACCCACTTTGGAATTAATGTTTTGTTACAACAAGAGTCTTCACTATCTAATATTCTTTGAGAGGAGTCACAGATAAGCCTGCACTGAAACAAATTCATTTCACAGGAAGAATACTGGAACGAAGTCTGTGAATTGAGCAGTGAGAGCTGATGACTGTGCGTCAGCCCTTCATGCCACGGGCATAATGAACAGATCACAGAAGACTAAGACTATCATGAGAGGGAAACAAAAGAATTGAGTTCCTTTCCTTCCAAGACAAGTGAAGGGGAACTCAATATTGCCAGACATGAACACCGTGTTTTAACTAGCACAGACAAAGCCTATGTGTTACTATTAATATAGAATTTAGAAAAACAATTCTTTTCTTCTAAAATGTTCTGTTTGTATTTGAACTATACAAACTGGCTTTAAAATTAAGAAATATGCCCTAAAACCATAAGGAAAAAGCCAGCAGAAAGAACAAAAGGATCAGGGCAATTAGGCCGTTCTGTTCAATTTTGCCATGAGCTATAAATCACATTCTTCACAAAGTAAATTATGTCCTGTTTTTTTATTCTTAAGCACTAGGGTTAGGAATGTGATCTGAGCTTGCGAGTAAATCAGAAAAGAAAATCTCAATTATAGAACATTTAGTTTATCTGTACCTTAGTGCCCAGGGAGGTAATATTTTACCTTAAAATGTGTAACCCATGTGGCATGCTAGGTCTTCCAAAACACTTCTCTTAAATGTCTTCTAATCTTTAAAAAATGTGGGGCAGGGGAAAGGGGAGTGAGAGCTGGTGATTGTGTATCAGACCTTCATGCCATGGGCATAATGAACACATCAGAGAAGACTAAGACCACTGTGAGAGGGAAAGAAAAGAACTGAATTCCTTTCCTTCCAAGACAAGTAAATGACAGATTTTGCCTTTACAACATAAGTCATGTGAAGACTTATTAACTCAGCAGTCAAAGAAGGTCTGCCATATTACAGTAAGAGAATTAGTGAAGCATTACTAACATGGTGACCTGGGTTCAAAAAGCTAGGCAATTTTCTTGACCTTTCTGGCCTTTGGTTTCCTCATCTACTAAACATGAGTGAAATGTCTACACTGCAGTGCTGTGAAGTTTCAATGAGTTCTCATATTATGAAAGCGAGAACCCAGAGTCCTGACTATATAAGAAACGTTGGTTTTATAAATTGTCTATACAAGGGAATTGAAGGGGCTAGGACACTTATTCAATTAACTTGTCATCCTTTAATCATTTAATGTAACTACCACATTGAAGCACTGTATTTCTAATTTCTATAATTCTTTTCCTTTCACCATTAATTCTCCTATACTTTATATCTGTCTTTTTTTTTTTTTTTTTTTTTTTTGAGACAGAGTCTCACTCTTGTTGCTCAGGCTGGAGTGCAGTGGCACAATCTCCACTCACTGCAACCTCCACCTCCCGAATTCAAGTGATTCTACTGCTTCAGCCTCCTGAGTACTCCTGAGTAGCTGGGACCACAGGCACACATCACCATGCCCAGCTAATTTTTGTATTTTTAGTAGAGATGGGGTTTTACCATGTTGGTCAGACTGGTCTCAAACTCATGACCTTAGGCAATTCACCCACCTCACCCTCCCAAAGTGCTGGGATTACAGGTGTGGGACACCACGCCTGGTCATATTTGTCCTTTTAAAGAATGAATTATCTAAGGAATTGTGTAATAATACTCTAGGATAATTGGATAATGTCATAAAATAAAATGAGCTTCTAGATTGCGAAGTGACTTTCACTTGCTTTCCTGGGAATTTTGTGCAAAAGCTCTTCTTCTATGTAAACCTTGTTATACTGCAAATCCATACATTTCTTGCTTCTTCATAAAAGTAATTTGTATTCCTTTATACATGAAAAATAAAAGCTGATACTTTGACTTGGTATAGTCCTTAAAGTTCACTAAAAGTACGCAAACAGGAGCCCATCTAATCTCCAGAGCAATCTGGTATAGGAGGTAGAATGGTAGATTCTTTCCCCCATTACATGCCGCATAACTATATATGCAGCCAGGATTTAAACCTGTGTTTCCTAAAGTATAAAGAGAAAGGCTCATCATTCTACTTCACACTGTCCTCCAGTTAGCAAGTTTCTCAGATATCTTTCTACCTTATTCCATATAAAGGCAATTATACAGACCGCAGGTATTAATCTTTAGCATGCAGATTTCCTATACTTTTCATAAATACATAGTTTGTCTGAGCTTGAAATATTCCTCAAATCATCTTGTCCAACTGTCTCACCTCATACACTAGGACACTGCATTCTGGGAAGCTGATTTGCCTATTGTGGTATATTTGCCCAAAGTGGTATGCTATTTTGTGAAAAAGGCCGGGATGCAGATGACATGGTTTCTATGCAGGGCTCTTCTCTCAACTCCACACTAGGTCCTTTTTTGGAGGACCAACATTTCTCTCTGGTGTTCTGGAACTTTTAACAATAAGAATATGAAAAAATTAACATAATTACACATCCAATGAAAAATTGTTAAGCAGAGTAAATTACATTACTTGGGTTTTGTCACTGTCAAAACAAGATTGTTGCACACTGATAAATATGGGGGCCCTCTGGCTAACAGTGCAGAGGAGATAATCGCATCCAAAGCCTCACATTATGAAGCCTTAGGTCCACTTTCATAATTCCTACTATCAGCAACCTATAAATAGAGTTTATTAACAGACACTCAGAACAGTTTCACTGAAGCAGTGAATTTCCAGAGTAGCTGGAATTTCACAGCACCTTGAACAAAATTCCATAAGGTATGTAGGTGTCAATTTTCTCATCTATAAAATGAGATCTTAAGTATTCTGCCTTATCAACCTTCCAGAATTGTGAGAATTAAACATGACACGAAATGGGAGAAGCATTCTTTAAGAATGTAAGTCGATATAAAGATATTGTTATAAAGCTCTTTTTTTCTGGGGAGAATTACTGTTCCACAGAAGGATTGACCCTCTATCTTGGTTCAATAGCCTCTGACTAATCAACTAGGTCGACTTCTATCTTTCTTATTATTGGAGAGAAGCAGACGAGTATAAGATCTCCACACAAGTACCCATACTCCCTAGAATATCATGTTTGGGAAAATACAGATTATTTTGTTTTTGCTTTTGTGGTTTTGTTTCCAACAGATATTTTTTCTTGCCATGTATTTTATTTAGTTTACATACCTGGAGCACCTATTAAGTGATGGAGAAGTTGCATGTCATGCATTTACAGTGTGTACAGGGAAGTCTATGAGCCGATCAGAAGTCTCATAGAGTTCTCTGTCTACTTCACAGCAGTTATACCTGGCCTTTTCTTGACTTAATCTTAATCAAGATCCAACAAAGCCACTGGTACCTGCATCTGTGAAGCACCATCTTGACAACCCTCAATGTTGTTACCTTTTATTAAGAGTAGACACGAGGCCTTGATAGACAAAAAGACTTATTTGGGTCACAGAGCTAACTAACCCCAGCACTACACTGGAGTTGCTGAAATAGATGTTTACAGAGACTCTGTATGGTACACTGGCAAGGACAAATAAACCAGAAGTCGAGGGCTGTATTCTAGTTTTCCCAACATCAGCCACCAGCAGTGAGTTTGTGCAAAGCATTTCTCCTCTAAACCAAAATTCTGTTAGCTACAAAATAAGGGAATTAAGTTAATAGGCCTTTTGGTCCCTTAAAATGGATCGATTTGAGAACTGAACAAAAGCTTCAATAGGGCATGGTTTTTTTGTCTTGCTCATGGCATCACCCTCAGTTCCCAGAACAATGCCTGAGCATAGAGAAGGAGCTCAGTAAATATTTTAGTAAGTAAATGAATGAACGGTCATTTGGGAATATTCCAAAAAGTCATCCAACAGTATCTACTCCAATAGACATACTCAAAATTTCATCAGCATCCTTGGATGGCCCCCATCACTACACTATTTCAGAAGCCTCCTCTCCAAAGGCCAGACTCCGTCTCTTTATAGTGCCACTCTCTTCATAGTCCTTATCACTATCTGATACCACGTCATATATTTAACTACCACACTTCTACCATGCTTATTAGTCATTTCCCCACTAGTTTGTTCAAGACACAACTGCATTTGCAGTCTCTGGAGCAGTGTTTAAGACACAACAGGCAATCAATAAGTATTGGCTGCATACAAAATTAAATAACATTAACTAACCTAGATTCATCAAATCATCCTGCAACTTTTGTGTTTTTTATTCTATTTCTGCAAGAGTATATTTCTTAAAAAAAAAAAAAGTGCTACATATTTCCCCAGGAATATAAATGATCTGAAGTTAATCACACAGCATAGAAATTAGGACAATGCTCTTTTTACTTACAGCATTTGTCTACCATGGGTAACTAACCCATCCAGGAGAATATCTAAAACCCGTGCTTAAGCAATGATGTTTTCAGCTATGTGTATACACAGTAATGACTGCCTGCCTGCACATTTCTGATCAGAATTAAACCAATTTGAGTCATCTATTAGAATCAAGATCTGCAAGCAGAGACTAGAAATACTCCCAATACCATTCCATTCACATGTTGGTTCCCTTCAGAGTTGTCTGAAACTCAGCCCTGCCAAGATGTTTATTATCTACCTGGCTTTATGAATTACAATTACTTCCTAAATTATAGTAAGCCACAAACAACTAGGGTCATAGAAGGTCTTTCTTTGTACTCCTGGAGATGACAGAAAAGCTTCTTTGAATCAAACTTGATCCTCTTTCAAAAGAAAGGGATAACTTTAAGCCTGTAACTCCTGGGAGTGGCAAAGAGAAGAGCCAGAGGGCCATGAGCTAACTTCAATTCTCTAGAGATCAGTTGAACAGATTTGGCAATCATTTGGCTTCTGTTGAGAACAAGGCCTTCTAATTATATTTCTGCCAATAGAGAAAAGGCAGCACCATGACTTAGGAAGGCTGCAAAGAGATGCCAACATCTGTGACTGTGGGGTTTCCTTCCGAACAGAACACTGCTGATGTGTATGTCAGATACCTGGCTCTGGGACCCATTCATGTGAATGAAATCTCATGAGGAGCTCAAAAGGAAGCTGGTTATTTGCTTCACTTAAACTGTATCTTGGCTGTAATATTTCTGACACTAGAAATAAAATAATTCCATGTTTCAATTCCTCCCCCACCCTGCCAAAACTGATTTGTATTAACTAGGTATGAAAGGCACAGCCCGGGAGTACAGGGTTTTTCATTCTATAACTGCTTAAAGACAAAAAAGGCAGGAAGTACAGATGTTTTCTCCTTGCTGTTGAAAAAGAGTGGTGGACTAACTCTTTCAGCGTCTCTGGAATGCAAATTTTCTTTCACAGTTTAGCAGTCTTTTTTGGATTTCAGCACAGTGAACTAACACTTTCCTGGATTCCAAGACCTCCAGAGAACCAGATGGATGACAGAAATTGGGAAAAAGAACCCACACTGCTTGAAAAAGGTATGAATTTCTCACTCTGCATTTAGCCAAAAAGCACTGAAAATTAAAAGAGTGAAATCACTTGTGGTTTGTTCAAATGCATGCCATTCTAGAGTTGTTTGCGGTGAGTAAAAACAAAAAGGAAAAGGAAAAGAAAAAAATCTAAAGTGCTTCCATGGTTGGGAGTCTGTGTTCAGTTGAAGCTAGGAAGCAAACTTTAACAGACATGATATGTTTACTATCAAAGGAAAGAAGGATTGTAGATGGAAGAGATTACCGAAGAGGATCATTTTATATGCCTGTGCTCTGAAGCCAGTGACTGCTCCCCAAAGCCAAACGTTTTAACTAGATGTTCAAGGCGCTTCAGGATACTGTCCTACCTCCCCTGCCCAGGCACTTATCCTATCACCTCCCCCACAACTCAGTCTTTTTCCTGTCAACCCAAGCTTTTAAACACTTTCTGCTCATTTTCTTTCATGCCTTTCCATCTACTGTTGCCCCTGTCTTGAACATTTCTTAATAAGTTAAATACATCAAATTGTAAGGCCCAGGATGTGTGAAGGTTATCTCTTTCATTAATCACTCTCCTCTTCTATTCTTTCACAGCACCAGAACAGAGACCCCAAATACAGTGTTATCTGTTCATATGCTATAGCAGATTGTAATTTTCAAAGATGACTACACCAAAATGTATCTCATCTCGCAATGTGATACTAACAGTCCACCAGTAAGAGGTGAGGTCTTGGGAGAACCTGTCTAACTGCCTGGCCAAGAGAATGTCATAGCAGTGATGCTGCATGACTCCTGATGCTAGTCATGAAATGCGATTTAGTTTCCTCCTGACATACATGCCTTTGGAGTCCTCAGTTGCTATCTTAGTTTGCTTTGTGTTACTATAATACAATACCACTGACTGTGTCACTTACAAATAATATGAATTTATGTGGCTCTTGGTAATGGAGGGTGAGAAGTCCAAGATCATGGTGCTGGCATCTGGTGAGGGCCCTCATACTGTGTTACTCCATGGCAGAAGGCAGAAGGACAAGAGAGGGTGACAGCAAGAAAGCAAGAGGGAGTCAAACTCAGTTTATAGCATCCTACTCTCTCAATAACTAACCCGCTTCCAAAATAATGGCATTAATTCATTCATAAGGGCCGAGCCCTAATAACCTCATCATCTTTTATTAGATCCCACTTCTCAACATTGTTGCACTGGGAATTAAGTTTCCAACACATAAACATTAAATGTTTCCAACACATAAACATTAAAAGACACATTCAAACTATAGCAGTTACCATGTAAGAAGCTACGTTACCCTGGCTGGGCATGCTGGCTTATGTCTGTAAACCCAGTACTTTGGGAAGCAGAGGTGGGCAGATCACAAGTTCAGGAGATCAAGACCATCCTGGCAAACATGGAGAAACGCCGTCTCTACTAAAAATACAAAAATTAGCTGGGCATGGTGGTGTGCGCCTGTAGTCCCAGCTACTCCGGAGGCTGAGGCAGGAGAATTGCTTGAACCTGGGAGGCAGAGGTTGCAGTGAGCAGAGATAGCGCCACTGCACTCCAGCCTGGGTAACAAGATTGAAACTCCATCTCCAAAAGAAAAAAAAAATCCTTGGGCATATAAGCAATAATAATGCCCAAGCCACAAAGTACGGATGCAATATAGACTTTCTTCCTTCATACAGGGCAAAATGTGGTTTCAAATTATGTAAGCTCTTGATTATTCCTGCAAAAGCATAATACATTGGTGTAGGATTATTTGTATAAAATTCCTTTTCTTCAGAAGCATGTGGTATTATTCTTATCATCTCTAAATGTGACAAAATCAGTAGCTTTTTAATGATTGATTCTCAATCAATAAAGACAGACTATTTAATTGTACCAAGAAATTGTTAAAAAGCTAGAACTTCGCACAGAATCATCAAGTGATGTCAGAGGGAGGAGAACCTCAGGGGCTATTTTCCCCAATCAATCTGATCCATACATTCCCTCTATAACATTCTCAGCCAGTCAGTGTTTTCCCAGACCCTGAGGCTGCTTATACGATGTCCAGGGATATATAGCTCACTCTCTTGGAAGGTGTTGGTTCCACTGGTAGGTGTAATTGTTAGAGGTTTCTTATTTTGACATAAATATCTTCTCCCCTGCTGGCCTACTTCTGTCCTCTCTAGACAAATCTATTGCCTTTTCTGTTTAGCAGCCCTAAAGAGCATCAAAAACACTGCCTTTCCTAATTTACACTCCCACCAGCAGTGTAAAAGTGTTCCTATTTCTCCACATCCTTTCAAGCATCTGTTGTCTCCAGATTTTTTAATGATCACCATTCTAACTGACGTGACAGGGTGTCTCAATGTGGTTTTGATTTGCATTTCTCTAATGGCCAGTGATGCTGAGCATTTTGTCATATGTCTGTTGGTTGCATAAATGTCTTCTTTTGAAAGGTGTCTGTTCATATCCTTTGACCACTTTTTGATGGGGTTGTTTGTTTGTTTTTCTTATAAATCTGCTTTAGCTTTTTGTAGATTCTGGGTATCAGCCCTTTGTCAAATGGGTAGCTCACAAAAATTTTTTCC
The DNA here is from genome assembly GCF_049354715.1 of Callithrix jacchus. Lineage (NCBI taxonomy): Eukaryota > Metazoa > Chordata > Mammalia > Primates > Cebidae > Callithrix > Callithrix jacchus. Next base: position 17,835,853 of record NC_133516.1, on the reverse strand, counting down.
CATTCTGTTGGTTGCCAGTTCACTCTAATTGTGGAAGACAGTGTGGCAATTCCTCAAGGATCAAGTAATAGAAACACCATTTGACCCCATAATCCCATTAGTGGATATACACCCAAAGGATTATAAATCATTCTATTATAGAGACACATGCACATGTATGTTCATTGCAACACTATTTACAATAGCAAAGACCTGGAACCAACCCAAATGCTCATCAATGATACACTGGATAAAGAAAATGTGACACATATACACCATCTAAATACAATGCAGCCACAAGAAAGGATGAGTTCATGTCCTTTGCAGGGACATGGATGAATCTGGAAACCATCATTCTCAGCAAACTGACACAAGAATAGAAAACCAAACACTACTTGTTCTCAATCATAGGTGGGTGTTGAACAATGAAAACACATGGACACAAGGTGGGGAGCATCACACACTGGGATCTGTTTTGGGGTGAGGGGATAAGGGAGGGATAGCAAGAGGTGGGGAGGTTGGGGAGGGATAACATTGGGAGAAATGCCTGAGGTAGGTGACGTGGGGATGGAGGCAGCAAACCACCATGGCAAGTGTGTACCTATACAACATTCCTGCAAGTTCTGCACATGTGCCCCAGAATGTAAAGTATAAAAAAGCAAACAAAAATAAAATTGCCTTTCCTTAGTCTTCTCTTTATTGGAATAAAGGGATACTTTCTATCATTCCTTATGAGAAATGTCTGGCACCTCACTCTCCCAAGCATTCTCATATGCCCAAGTTCTCAGGTTACCGTCAATATGCAGAGCCCAGAACTGAACTCAGCACTCCAGGTACTGCTGCTTCCCTGTTCTACATGCTCCTCTTTAGATGAATGCAGTCCAGGATTGCATTTAGTTTTCTGTGGTCCTACATTATTATTATTATTATTATTGTTGATCTTGTGCTCAGACTGTCTTCTCTACAAGTCTTTTTTTCTTTCTTTTTTTAAAAAATATAAATACTTATCAAATTAAATGGCATTTATATGATATATTTGTATAGCTAACTTTTAAAAATAAGAATGAAATTCGACTTGACCCTCTTAAGTTTTATCTTGTTGGGCTTGGCTCATTATTCTAGATAATTAAGAATTTTCTATTTATTAATCATTTTAGAATACTTTTCTAAATATTAATATATTTTACATATCATAATTTCTCCTGTCCTTTACCTCAAGCCAGTAAGTTCAAGCCAGTAAGTTCAGGCCAGATAAATTTCAAGAGCTACAGTTTTGCTAGTGTTAAAAGATGTATTAAATTTATTTTTCCTATATCTCATCAAGTATCATCTTATTAATTTTGCCCAAATATTTTAATTCAATTTATTACCATATTATTCTATCATCTCTCACTTAGGTAACCACAATACCTGCCTAAGTGACTTCTCAGATTCCTCGTTTTTCTCTACTTCATTCTACCATCGTATTGATCTGCATAAAACACGATAGCACATCAGACTCACTCAGACAGCTATAAAAACAGAAAATTTCATTCAAAAACTAACGACCTCCTAGGCCTGCTTAATCATTATCTCTGGGGTTGGGCCTTAGGCACTCATAATATTTAAAAAGTTGTCTGACTGTGTCAGACTCCTCATCTTTTAAGATTAACAGAGTGTACATCTAGACAGATCTGCTATGGATATCTGGAAAATAATTTTGTCACGGATTTAAATTTCTTTTAATTACCTATGAAAAACTTATGTTGTCTTCAGGTTTGAGGAAACCTAAGGAAGTGAGGAGAAAGGAGAAGGAAACTGATGTTTGTAACATTGGATAGTGACATATTCAGTACTAAACACTGGGCTAGGCTCTTTCATGAATGTCATCCCATTTAATTTTTAAAATAACCCCAAGATGACAATATTGTCATTATTTTGGAGAGAAAAAAAAACCCGAAGCATAGATTTTTTTATTCATATGGACCCAAAGTCACAAGTTGGTACGCAGAAATTAAACTTGGGTCTGCCTGACTCCTATCTATATATCAAGGGATTAATAAAAACAAAAATTGATCTCAAGCAAAGGGGAATCACTGCATCCAGTATGGACATATAAAATGAACTTGTACATAATCAAAGTTTTCTTATAGGTTTCTTAATTAAAGATCACATCTTTATGAGAATTAAAAATCTGTGGTATAGAAGAAAAAACATTATCCTAGGAGTTAGGAAATAGATACTAGTCCTAGAAATGGCACCAATTTGCTGTGGTAGGCCTTGAAAATTGTTTCCATTCTCTTCCTTTCTTTCTTTAGAACCTCCGAATTGTAGCTAAGTACATGGCTGCCCAGAATAAATATATTTCCCAGCCTTTTTTGCAGCTATGCAACTTTGTTCAGGCCAAAGGGATTAAGGTAGAATGATGTGTCCTTGGAGGGAAAGGGTCCCTCTGTCCTCAGTGCACTGGAATGGCACAGCCGTCTGCCATCATTCCATGGAGGCCACATGCTGAGCACGGCAGAGGAACACAGCAGACAACTGGGCCTCGCTCACCATGCTGCTGCGTCTTCCACCTCCTTCAGTGGGAGACAAGTAAGCACTGTCTTGTTTAATCATTTTTACTTGCTGCCACACCCTGAACCTCATCCTACTAATACACTTTTTGATTTGAGTGAACTTATTCCCCTTCTCTGTGCCTCAGTTTTTACATCTGTGTATCAAAGAGGCTGGACTAGATGACGCCTAAAGTCTATTTCAGGTCTCACATTTTCTAAGGCTGAAGGGCATGCCATAAGAAAAAGACGCCAGTAAGAAAAATATTTCAAACGACTTCCTTGCTCCAGCATCTTGACACGCTGCCCTGTTATTGACTGGCCCAGCAAAATCAGCAAGAGTTGACATCGATATCATTGGGATCTGCATCAGAGAGGGACCCATTCCGTGCACTATGCCTGTGGAAACAGCTCTCAAGCAGTTGCCTCTCATTGGAGCCGCAGCCAGTTCAGCCCCACCTGGAGACTCATAAGACGAGGCTTGAGGCTTTTATAGCTTCCAAGAATCTCAAGTTCAGAGCTTATTCTGACTGTATCACCCTACAATGTGTACATACATAACAATTAGCTAAGATTAAAAAAAAAAAAACTCAAATCACTCTTGTGACCATTCTCAATTTCATGAAATGGAGAATAACAGTTTATGATACATAATCATAAACATTTGTAACATATATTTTTTTACTCAAGGCCAGGAGTCTCATACTCAAATCCAAGAACCAGGACGAGGAATGGGAGCAATATTTGAGATGCTTACTGTCAGGGTCCCTCAAGTGCCTGAGACGGGGAGTCTCCTTAATTTGGTTCCCACAGGAGCCTGGCTTCCTTTTTCTTAGTTCCAGTTCTGCTTCATGTGTTATATGTTCTAGTCACTTAATTTTTTTCCTAACAAAATTCTCCATAATGACTATCACTCATTTCAAATCTGCATTCTATTAAATAACATTACCCACTTACTTCACATTGGCTGAACTAAGGACTGTTTCTATTTTTCCATTGTGAAATACCATTTGCAGTTATAAGCCCACCCTAGGGATTTCAAATATCCCTATTTCTTGACTTATTTTACCGGTTTCAAGAACAGATATTTGCCTGGCAACCTGTTAGAGCTCAAGATGAAGTATGAGAGTTAGGCAATAAGTTATTTTTACAACTGCTTGGGTCATAACAACAATCTTATTTTAGCACAATACTTTCAGACCAGATTTTCTGACCTGTAAGTATTTTTCAACAGTCTAATCAGTATTTTCCAAAGTCTTAAACCACAAAAGCGACATTGAATATACTGTCATCTTTCCAAAGCCTTTTCTTCTTTCTGGGTCTCTGACTACATGGGAATCCTACCCAGTTACCTAAAATTACACCGAGAATCTTCTTTGACTTCTCCATCTCTTTCATCCACGACACGTCTACATAATCAGCAAATGCATTCTTGCCCTCCTCTTCATTCGTCAAGGCTTCCACCTTAGCTTAGGCTTTCGTCAGTCCCAGCAGTACAACTGCAGCATCATCACCAGGGATCTTTCTGACCCTGGGTTTGCTTTACTCCAGGAGCCTCACACTCGAATTCAAGAACCAGAAAAGCAAATGCCAGACCGCATGCTCTAGCTGAAGGTGGAAGACACTTTTCAGCAACAGCTGTTTCTTGCCAGGCAGAAATTGTGAATGCTACTTCTTAATAGAAGCTGGAAATCCAGATTTTTATGTAAAGTTTCCCAAATTTTAAATATTTGCAACTAGTTTACATTAAAATCATTTGACTATCAAACAAAATACATGTGCAGGTATCTGGCATGCGTGACATCTGTCCTACTCCTAGATCACCTTTTCTATTCTGTCACAGCATGTTTCTAAAACAAAGGCAAGTTCATAAACTCTTTCTAGAAACTATAAACAGATCCCTCTATGCCTGCAGGAGAAATCCAACTCCTTGTCATGGTAAGGATGTTTATAACTCTGACTCATGCTCAGCCATTCCCCTATGGTACCCTACATTCTAGCCAGATCACTTCTCTACACGTATCTTTTTTTTTTTTTTTTTTTTTTTGAGACATTGTCTTGCTCTGTCACCAAGGCTGGAGTGCAGTGGTATAATTTTGGCTCATTGCAACCTCCGCCTTCTGGATTGAAGCAATTCTCCTGCCTCCGGCTCCCAAGTAGTTGGGCCTATAGGCGCATGCTACTACACCTGGCTAATTTTTGTATTTTTAGTAGAGCCAAGGTTTCACTGCATTGGCCAGACTGGTCTTGAATTTCTGACCTCAGGTGATCCTCCCGCCTCTGCCTCCCAAAGTGCTGGGATTACAGGTGTAAGCCACTGTGCCCGGCTTTGATACATATCTTTTTTTTTTTTTTTTTTTTTGTATTTTTCTAAGTTTTTCTTTTTTTTTTTAAATTTTTTATTGGATTTTAGGTTGTGGGGTACATGAGCAGAGCATGCAAGACAGCTGCGTAGGTACACACATGGCAGTGTGCTTTGCTTTCTTTTTTCCCCTTCACCCACATTTGGCATTTCTCCCCAGGCTATCCCTCCCCATCTCCCCCTCCCACTGGCCCTCCCCTTTTCCCCCCAATAGACCCCAGTGTTTAGTACTCCCCTCCCTGTGTCCATGTGTTCTCATTTTTCATCACCCGCCTATGAGTGAGAATATGCGGTGTTTCATTTTCTGTTCTTGTGTCAGTTTGCTGAGAATGATGTTCTCCAGATTCATCCATGTCCCTACAAACGACACAAACTCATCATTTCTGATTGCTGCATAATATTCCATGGTGTATATGTGCCACATTTTTCCAATCCAGTCTATCATCAGTGGGCATTTGGGTTGATTCCAGGTCTTTGCTATTGTAAACAGCAATGAACATTCGTGTACATGTGTCCTTATAGTAGAACGATTTATAGTCTTTTGGATATATACCCAGTAATGGAATTGCTGAGTTGATACATACCTTACACTTTCTCCTCCTTGCTCCCCCTTGGCACCTCTCTTCATAATATCCTTTTCAGTTTTTTTTTTTTTTGAGACAGAGATCATCCAGGCTGGAATGCAGTGATAGATCCTGGCTCCCTGCAACCTCCACCTCCCGGGTTCAAGCAATTCTCCTGTCTCAGCCTCTTGAGTAGCTGGGACTATAGGCGTCTGCCAGCATGGCCAGCTAATTTTTATACGTTTAGTAGAGATAGGGTTTCACTATGTTGGCCAGGCTGGTCTCGAACTCCTGACCTCAGATAACTCGTCCACTTCACCCTCCCAAAGTGCTGGGATTACAGGTGTGAGCCACTGCACCTGGCCTCTACACATATCTTATACTTTCTCCCCATTGGCACCTCTCTTCGTATTATCCTTCTCACTTATATAGCAGACTGACCCACTCAAGGCTCCAGTATCTGTGCTCTGTTCTCCAAAGCCTTCCCTGAATTAGTCCTTCTCAGGCAGAATTAATCAATTCTTTCTTCACCCATAAAACTTTCACAGGTATACTCCTGTGGTATTCATCATACTATGTTCTGGTTTTGTATACACACTTATCCCCACCATATTTTGAGTTCTAGATGGGACCAAGACTTCCTCATGTTTTGCACCCCCTGCCTAGTACAGTGTCTGCACAAACAGTAGGTATGCAATAAGTGTTCCTTGACTAATGACCGACCAAACGAAAGCACAAATGCGAAGAACTGATTTTGCTGAGATTCATAGTGTGAATCCTTATCTGGTTTAGGAGAGACTGAACATCACAGGAGAAAGCAAGCTTAGAAGGCAAAGAGAAAGCCTAGATGTTTGGAGTAATGATTAGGGGTTTCCTTATCTGAACTAAGACACTATAATAATCCCTTTGTAGCCATGTAGCATCTTTTTCAGATAAGCTTTTGGTCTAGGACGGATATAATCTCCTTCAGCTTGTTTGTGAATCAACTTGTCCCAAGGTCACAGAGTCATTCTCTGGCAGAAACAACAGACCCAAGAGCTCCCAATTCCCATGTCAGTGCTCTGAGTTCCAGTGCATACTGTCTCTATTAATAGTGTTCTCCTTGTCAAGGGTACATAGCATATATATCAGAGGGGATTTATGAAAGAAACTTGCCGTGAGACCTGTTTAGATATGCTTCACCCTCACTCACATTCAATCAAGGAGAGCAAATCTCAGACAATCCAAACAGTGACCTGAAAAGAGACCTGTTCTAAAATTCTAGATAAATAATGTGTCGCTTGCAAGTAAAAATTCACTTTAGAGTGTGGATATTATTGTAACTCAGTAATCCTCCCTCCAGCCCACTGAACTTTTAATTTCTTCAAAGCTTTCTATTCAGCCCCCATTCCCCCTACCCCCATCTTTTAGTGGCAGGGGCATAAATGCTCTTTAGTTTCCAGCTCTGGGGCTGTCTGAACCTTGATCACAGAATCTCAAGACACATCTCCCCACACAAGGTAATTTATCTGCAATGCAGTACAGAGCATGGTCACTCAATAAGCATTCTGATTATAGCCTTCTAGATTCTTCTTTGGAAAATGGCATGCACCAGGGCTTTAAAATATGATTTTCTGAATGCAATCACAATTTGGTAACAAAATTTGGAACTTACAGAATGAAGTGTGAATGGCATTTTCACCCTCACAAGACCTGAGACCTTTCACACTTCATTTTTTAAGTTTTAAAGTTAGAGTTTAAAGCTCTGTGCCTCAGTAAAGATTAAAGGAATGCATTTTGATGTTCGGATGACAGAAATGACAACTCCTCACCAAAGTGTAACTGCTTAGCATCTTCATTGGTTCATATTTTATGTGCCATGAATGCTATACGTATTATCTAAGATCCTCAATAGAACCTTGAAAAACTGACATTATTATTCCCAGTTTACAGATAAAAAGACTAAGGCTAAGGGATCTTAAGTGATTTGCCCAAGATAGAGGTAATGTAGCCAGGCCAACATGAAAAATTTAGCATTTCTAACTCCGTAAGTCCAAGCTCCTTCCACTTCACTATGTTGCAAAGAATATATCCAAAGATATGGACAATAAAAATGGTAGATGCTTCTCAAATTCATTAGTACTTAGAGATAGAATTTTGAATATTTTACTAATATATGAATAAATACAAGAACCTCTCAATTTGCTTGGAATAACTACATTACTGACTTAACACAAGCTAAAAAAGTATGCTCCTTTCCTGTTCATAGCCCTCCAGTATTTTTTCCATGCTAGAGACAGATACTGTTTTATAAAGTGAAGCAAAGTTTGCATTGAAAATGAAAAAATTATAGACAGCATTTCCCATAGGGAGAGAAATTATGTTTCAAAGGCTTTTTCTCTATGTATTGTGAAGAGGAGGGGAGGAAATATTAAATAAATTGAGTTCTAAAGTAAAACAGACATTGCCACATGAATAATATTAACCTAGTACTGGCTGAAATACAGGCAGGCCAGCACTTTCACTACCTCTGCCTAAATTCAGATCATACAATGTCTACTACAAATCAGAAAGAAAGAAAATAAGTCAACAGTTTAGAAGGTACCACCAAAAATAATGCTTAAGCATGGGAGGGAGACAGAAAGAACAACTCTATAATGTAGTTTTGAAGTATGACAAAAAGCATAATAAAGCATACTATCCATAATCGGCTTTGCAAATTAACAGTATTCTAAGAACTTGAAAAATAGATGAAATCTTACTCAACACTTTTTAGGGAAATCTTCTTGTAGCAAGCTCTTTAGACAATATTTCTTCTCCAGGCTCTGATTCTAGAAACACAAAGTGTAGCGTGTGAGAGAGGAAGAGGGACTAGAAATATTATCTCAAGAAATCCAAAGCTTTGGATACTTCCTCCCAGGAATGCAAAAGAAAGGGACTGTAGGAGCAATTGAAAAAGAGGAGGTACCCAGAGGTGGGATTTTTAAGGGAACACAGGAAGTCAGAGATGAAAAAGGGATAATTCAGTCCAAACCAAATAGGTTTTGTGTTTTTGAGACAGAGTTTCACTCTTCTTGCCCAGGTTGCCCAGGCTGGGGTGCAATGGCATAATCTTGGTTCACTGCAACCTCTGCCTCCCGGGTTCAAGTGATTCTCCTGCCTCAGCCTCCCAAGTAGCCGGGATTACAGGCATGTGCCACCACACCCAGCTAATTTTTTTTTCTATTTTTAGTAGAGATAGAGTTTCACCACATTGACCAGGCTGGTCTCGAACTCCCAACCTCAGATGATTTGCCTGCCTCAGCCTCCCAAAGTGCTGGGATTACAGGCATGAGCCACTGTGCCTGGCCAGACCAAACATTTTACTGATGAAGAAACTAAGTCCTGGTGATGAAGTGGCCAGTTACACTGTCAAGCTAAGGCAGAGCTGCGTTTGAACTCAAGTCTCCTAATTCTCAGGCTGGTGCTCTTTCTACCTCACTTGACACAGTGAGGAATAAATTACTACTGTGAGAAGCAAATGTTCATTCCTAATAGTCCAGGCTGGTGTCAGGGCCCCTCATGGCAAATACTCTGAGACCCCTAAAACTGAAAGAAGATGGATTTGAGCCAGAGATTCAGTTCATGTATTCCCATGTTTTTCCCTAACGTAAGATTATGCTAAAAAAGAAAAAAATGGGTAAACTAATTAAAGTATATTCATGGCAGACTAAATGACAAAAAGATAAAGACTGCTATGGATGAATCTCAAGAAATTGTATATTAAATGAAAGAATCTAGATGTAAAAAATAAATATAATGTGATCCTTATCTGATTTAAAAGAATATATGGAAATAATTTGTGGTGATAGAGGTCAGAAAGTCACTGCCTCTGAGGGTGGCAGATGAAATCTGAATAGAAAGAGAAATAAGGGAAATTTCTTGGAGAATACGTACAATTGCCAAATCTCCTGAAATCGACGACTCATGATCTGAGGATTTCATTGCATATAAATTAGGCCTCCATTAAAAATAAGAAAAATGCAAAAAAGAAATAAATTATACTCAAAGCAATATTATGAATATATTGTTATATGAATATATAAAATAGAAATAAATATAAAATAAATAAATAAAAATGGGGAAAATATTAATTCTATAGCTCATTTGACAAAGATGAATTACCTTTGGATTGGGCAAAGATTTCTTGAGTAACACCCCACAAACACAGGCAACCAAAGAAAAAATGGATAAATGGGATCATGTCAAGTATTTCTCACAGGAAACGAAGAGAAAAACCAATGAAAGGGAGAAAATATTTACAAACTATCTATTTGACAAGGAATGAATAACCAGCATCTATAAGAAGTTAAAAAAACTCTATGGGAAAAAATCTAAGTATCTGATGTAAAACTGGGCAAAAGATATGAATAGACATTTCTGAAAAGAAGATATACAAATGGCAAATAGGGATGTGAAAAGGTGCTCAACATCATTGAGCATCAGAGATATGCGAACTGAAACTACAATCAGATATCATCTTGCCTCAGTTTAAATGGCTTTTATCCAAAAGACAGGTAATAACAAATGCTGTCTTCTGGATAAAACAAATGAGGATGTGGAGAAAAGGGAACCTTTTTACACTGGTGGTAGGAGTGCAAATGAGCATAACTACTGTGGAGAACGGTTTGGAGGTGCCTCAACAAACTAAAAATAGAGTTCCCATGTAATCCAGGAAACTCACTGCTAGGTATAAACACAAAAGAAAGGAAATGAGCAGATCCAAAAGACATCTGCAACCCCATGTTGCAGCACTACCCACAACAGCCAGGATTTAGAAGCAACCTAAATGTCTATCAACAGATGAATGGATAGAGAAAATGTGGTGCATATACACAACGGAGTAGTATGCAGCCAGGAAAAATAATGAGATGCTGTCACTTGCAGGATGGAATTGGATGTCAGTATGTTAAGTGAAATAAGCCTGGCACAGAAAGACAAACTTTGTATGTTCTCACTTATTTGTGGGAGCTAAAAGTGAAAACAATCGAATTCATGGAGATAGAGAGTAGAGTTGTGATCACCAGAGGCTCGCAGCAATAGTGGGAGGGCTAGGGCAGGGAAGTGGGGATAGTTAATGAACATAAAAAATTAGAAAGAATAAATAAGATCTAGTATTTGGTAGCACAACAGGGTGACTATAGTCATTATTAATTTAATTGTACATTTTAAAATAACTAAAACAGTATTGGATTACTCATGAAACAAAGGATAAATGCTTGAGGGGGCGGATATCCCACTTAACCTGATGTGATTATTATGCATTGCATGCCTGTATCAAAATATCTCATGTACACCACAAATATATGCACCTACTATGTACTCAAAATTTTTTTTAAATAATAAAAAAGGATGAATGTCCTAGCTAGGAAAAGGTTTAACTCTCTAAGTGTAAACAAACAATATTTTTGCTTTCTTTCTGTTTTTATTTTAGAGCTGAAGGCCTGCTGTGGTGACTCACACCTCCCAACACTTCGGGAGGCTGAGGCAGGAGTATGACCTGAGACTAGGAGTTTGAGACCAGCCTGGGCAACATAGCAAGACTCTATCTCTACTAAAAATTTAAAAACTTAGCCAGGCATGCTGGCATGTGCTTATAGTCTCACCTACTCAGGAGACTGAGGTGGGAGGATCACTTGAGCTCAGGAGCTTGAAGCTGTAGTGAGCGCTAATCATGCCACTGCACTCTAGCCTGGACAACAGAGCAAGACCCTGTCTGAAAATAATATAAAACAAAACAACAGCAAGAAAAGAAAACAAACACAGAAAACAAACCAAACAAAACATTAGACATTATTAGAAAAGGTATGTCTATTTTTATGCAACTTGAAATAACTCCTATTCACAACTTAATCTTTTTTTAATTTAAGTTTTTTTTTTTTACAATTTAATCTTTTAAAATAATTAAAACTGCAGCTCTTTCAATCAATTTTTTTCTTTTTTAAATTATATTTTAAGTTTTGGGATACATGTGCAGAACATGCAGGTTTGTTACATAGGTATACATGTGCCATGGTGGTTTGCTGCACCCATCACCCTGTCATCTATATTAAGTATTTCTCCTAATGCTATCCCTTTCCTAGCACCCCACTCCCCAACAGGCCCCGGTGTGTGATATTCCCCTCCCTGTGTCCATGTGTTCTCATTGTTCAACTCCCACTTATGAGTGAGAACATGCTGTGCTTGGTTTTCTCTTTCTGTATTAGTTTGCTGAGAATGATGGTTTCCAGCTTCATCCATGTCCCTGCAAAGACTTGAACTCATCCTTTTCTAGTATTCCATGGTGTATATGTGCCACATTTTCTTTATCCACTCTATCATTGATGGGCATTTGGGTTGGTTCCAAGTTTTTGCTATTGTGAACAGTGCTGCAATAAACATACATGTGCATGTGAATTTATAGTAGAATGATGTATAATCTTTTGGGTATATACCCAGTAATGAAATTGCTAGATTACTGGTATTTCTGGTTCTAGATCTTTGAGGAATCACCACACTGTCTTCCACAATGGTTGAAGTAATTTACACTCCCATTAACAGTGTAAAAGCATATCTATCTCTCCCATCCTCTCCAGCATCTGGTGGTTCCTGACTTTTTAATGATCGCCATTCTAACTGGCTTGAGATGGTATCTCATTGTGGTTTTGATTTGCATTTCTCTAATGACCAGTGATGAGCTTTTTCATGTTTGTTAGCCACATAAATTTCTTCTTTTGAGAAGTGTCCTTTCATATTCTTCATCCACTTTTTGATGGGTTTGTTGTTTTTTTTTTCTTGTAAATTTAAATTCCATGTAAATTCTGGATAGAAGCCTTTTGTCAGGTAGATAGATTGCAAAAATTTTCTCCCATTCTGTAGGTTACCTGATAGTTTCTTTTGCTGTGCAGAAGCTCTTTAGTTTAATTAGATCCCATTTGTCAATTTTGGCTTTTGTTGCCATTGCTTTTAGTGTTTTAGTCAGGAAGTCTTTGCCCATGCCTATGTTCTGAATGGTATTGCCTAGGTTTTCTTCCAGGGTTTTTATGGTTTTAGGTCTTATATATATGACAAACTCACAGCCAATATTACACTGAATGGGCCAAAGCTAGGAGGATTCCCTTTGAAAACTGGCACAAGACAAGGGTGCCTTCTCTCCCCACTCCTATTCAACACCGTATTGGAAGTTCTGGCTAGGGCGATCAGGCAAGAAAAAGAAATAAAGAATATTCAAATGGGAAGAGAGGAAGTCAAATTGTCTCTGTTTGCAGATGACATAATTGTATATTTAGAAAACTCCATCGTCTCAGCCCAAAATCTCCCTAAGCTGATAAGCAACTTCAGCCAAGTCCCAGGATACAAAATCAATGTGCAAAAATCACAGGCATTCCTATACACCAATAATAGACAAACAGCCAAATCATGAGTGAAATTCCATTTGCAATTGCTACAAAGATAATAAAATATCTAGGAATACAACTCAATCAATTTCTCACATAGAAAAGTTTAAAGAACAATTTCAGGGGAGGAAGGAATATTTGAAGTCATCTGTTTCAAGCAAATAACTGGGTAGTTAAAACAAATTCAGAAAGGGCAGGTGACCTTACTGGAAGAGGCCGGAGTAGAATTGTTAAGTTGAGAGGATGTGCTCTTTTCACTGTACCACACATACCCTTATGACATCGAGAGATGTCTTAAACCCAGCCCACCTTCAGACATCTACCTTCCTAAAGCCCTATGTCCAAAAACACAAATCACAGAGATTGTTTTTCTAAGGGAACTTCCATATCGCTGATGAAAACACTTCACAAGGACTCATGAACACATGCTATCAATAGGCTGGTCTTAATGACTGGCCTACAGTTAATGACAGCTGGTGGTCTCCTAATTCTCCTGCCATGGCTAGGGACAGTCTGATGACCCACATAGCACACAGCACATCCTGCATTGGGACTCAGGAGGAAGAAAAGCGAGTTCCAAACAAAGCATCATTTTCCCAAGTGTTTTGGATGCCTGCCACATCAGATGCCTCTACCTTTAATATAGAATGAGCCTCAGCTTGCTCTGGAGGCCAAAGAGTGCCAGAAACAAGGCTGGAGGTGGAAAAGAATGTTGCTGGATTTCAGAACAGGCTGGAATACTAGTACTGTCACATGTAATTTCACATGATTGGCAAGCCACTTCACTGGTAATTTCCTTATGTGTAAGATGAGAATAATAATGACCCTTTGATTGCTTGGGGCCAGGAGTTCAAAACCAGCATGGGCAACATAGTGATATCCCATCTATATAAAATTAAAAAACAAAAATAGTTAGGTAAGGTCATGCATACCTGTAGTCCCAGTTACTTGTGAGGCCAAGGTGGAAAAATCACTTGACCCCAGGATGTTGGGGTTGCAGTGATCGATGATGTACCACTGCAGTCCAGCCTGGGCAACAGAGCAAGACTCTGTCTAAATAAATAAATAAAGTCCTTTTGTGGGGTTGAGAGAGCTAAACATATGGGAGAAGCCAAAGTCCAGTCCTCTAGAGATGCACAAGATTCACCATTACAAAGGATGGTGTAAAGCCTTCCCGTATCCTTGGGAGTGTCAATATGGCTTCCTTTTGCATTTTCAGTATTTATTCTCTAAGTCCAAGAGGAAGACATGGTTTTTATATAGGTAAAACATAGCTTCCAGTCACCCCCAATTCTCTCTTGAATTCTCAGATACTGGTTTCAAAATTGAACAGGGATATAACAAAGATCTGAACATATTACTCTCTGACCTCATCAATAGCTGGAAAAAGAAAGAAATCCTGGGTTTCTTAGAATAGGAAGGAATAGGAAAAAGAAGACTGAAAACAACAACCACAACAAAACTATGTCCATCCCTGCACCTTATAACTTTGCTGTTTACTCAAATAAACAACCCTTTAGCAGATATGTTAGTGCAGTCTGACAATGATTACATTTACGGCTAGTAATATGAGTGATGAACTAAATGTTTGCTGAAAGCTTGGGGGCTCTAACTATAGAATAAACATCAGTTATCCTTGTTGACATCATAATGGAGCTGTGGGGTTTGAAATCTAACCTGGAGTAACAACCGATCCTTACAGTAAGATTTCAGATATTTAGATAAGACTCTATTAAAACAGCAATAAAAATGTTTCCCTGTTTATATACTGCACTGTAGGCACGTAGGACAGTTTCAGAGTTAAAAGCAGCTTTGTGTAACTCAAATGCCTTTCCCTACTTGTAGGTGCAGTCAGGGTTCTCTCTTTCCTAGAGAATGTTAGGTAAAAGAAGAAATACTCTGATGATTTCATCAGGTGGTAAGAAGTGTGGAAGATACCATCACAAATTCAGCTTCTTTTAATTAAAAAAAAAAATTTAAAAAAAGTTTTCTTTTGGGATACATGTGCAGAACATACAGGTTTGTAACATAGGTATACATATGCCATGGTGGATTACTATACCCATCAATCTGTCATCTAGGTTTTAAGCCCCACATGCATTGGGTATTTGTCCTAATGTTCTCCCTCTCTTTGCCCCACACCCGGCAACATGCCGAGGTTTGTGATGGTGTGATGTTCCCCTCCCTGTGTCCTTGTGTTCTCATTGTTCAACTCCCACTTAGGAGTGAGAACATGCAGTGTTTGGTTTTCTGTTCCTGTATTAGTTTGCTGAGGATAATGGCTTCCAGCTTCATCCATGTCCCCGCAAAGGACATGAACTAATTCTTTTTTATGGCTGTATAGTATTCTATGGTATATATGTGCCACAATTTTTTTATCCAGCCCTGACTTCAACTTATAGTCTTATAAGCAATTATGCTTCAACTTTTCAAATGAGGAATGAAAATCAGAGTATGAAATGGAGCTGCACCTATCTTAAAGCTGTACATTTTCAGGGAGCAAAGTTGTTTCTAGAATATTTTGAGACAGAGGAGACAGTGAGGAACCAGGAGCTGGATAAGCCATGCCTTTTTATAAGATTTCGATTATGTCAAATGTTTAAGACCACTAAAGCCTTTGGGGAAACAACATGGGTTTAGGAGTTTCAAAAGGTGCATATGAATCCTCCCATCATTTAGAAGCTAACTTTTGTGACAAAGTCCCTTATCCTCCTAGAATCTTTTTTCATCTGTAAAATGTATATCACAATATATCTGAAAAACAGTAATAGAGTAATAGAATGGTAAAAAGGAACATTTATTGTAATAATAGAATGTTTAATAATGCTAGCAATACTACAGTGTTAAAATAATGAAGTACTTTCTAAGTCATGAAGTGCTAAACATTTATTAGCCAGCATTTGAGGCTGTTATTAATTGGAAGCAAACAAGACTAGGGATAGGAGCCACTAGAGATAGACTTTTTAATAATACAAGCTTGCATATGTTGAGTTTGCATAGAGCAATCTATGGCCCAAAGTTGTTCCACGTTTTCTCACACTAGATAGAGAGACGAGGTTCTTAGGGCTCCTGAATTGCCTAATGTTAAAAAGAACATACTGCCAGGATCCAGACCCAGATCTTATAAAAGCAAAGCAAGGCCTCTCTCATTTCATTAGCGTTCTGCCTTCCTTACTTGACTCCTGGGCAATGACTTCTTTATATTTCTTTTCTTTTCTTTTTTCTTTTTTTGAGACTGAGTCTCATTCTGTCACCCAGGCTGGAGTGTGGTGGCACAATCTTGGCTCACTGCAAACCTCCACCTTCTAGGTCCAAGCAGTTCTTGTGCCTTGGCCTCCTGAGTAGCTGGGATTATAGAAGCTCGCCACCACTCCCAGCTAATTTTTGTATTTTTAGTAAAGATGGGGTTTCACCATGTTGGCCAGGCTGGTCTTGAACTCCTGAACTCAGGTGATCCACCCACCTCGGCCTCCCAAAGTACTGGGATGATAGGCATGAGCCACCGCGCCCGGCCCCTTTATATTTCTTAATGCATCCTTGTTAAGTTTGCTTTTCTCAAAGTAATGAGGATATTTAAAATAATCTCAAAGGTGGGAAAGATTCTGGAAAGTGGGGTTCCGGCTTAAAAAAAGCAAAGAATGGCTTTAATATTTAGTCACGGATCATCAAACTTGAAATAGGGTCAATTTCAAGATTTAAATGAAAAGATATAAGCAAGGTTGGCAGAACAGACTGAATTTCTCAGTTACTGATGGGGACAGTGACTACTGTTCTCTCATCCTCTGACCAAACAAACACAATCTCAATTTAGTTGTAAACACAAAGGACAGACGTTGATCCTGATAGCAGGAATACCAAAACTAGAAATTAAGCAGGAAGCCAGATTTCTTTTCTTTTTCTTCCTCTTCCTCTTCTTTCTTCCTCTTCTTCTTCCTCCTCCTCCTCCTCCTCTTCTTCTTCTTTCTTTGAGATGATGTCTCACTCTGTTGTCCAGGCTGGAGTGCAATGGTGCGATCGTGGCTCACTGCAACCTCTGCCTCCTGGATTCAAGTGATTCTCCTGCCTCAGTCTCCTGAGTAGTTGGGACTACAGGTGCCTGGCACCACACCCTGCTAATTTTTGTCTTTTTAGTAGAGACAGGGTTTCATGCATTGGTCAGGCCAGTCTTGAACTCCTGACCTTGTGATCCACCCACCTCGACCTCCCAAATGTTGGGAAACACAGATTTCTTCTCAGGCTCTTCTTTATCCCTAGAACCAGCCAGTCTAGGAGCAGTCACAAAACAGAGTAATGCTACATTTTTATGAAAAACAAAATTGGGAATATATACACAATATCTT
This sequence comes from Callithrix jacchus, assembly GCF_049354715.1. Classification (NCBI taxonomy): domain Eukaryota; kingdom Metazoa; phylum Chordata; class Mammalia; order Primates; family Cebidae; genus Callithrix; species Callithrix jacchus. Next base: position 17,818,681 of record NC_133516.1, on the reverse strand, counting down.
GATGAAGGCACAATATTTTAATTCATTGACTAACAATAAATGAGGCAAATATGTCAGCTTCCTCATCTGTAAATGATAAGGATTTAGGCAGGAGCTCTAAATGCCCATGTAGTTCTGACAGTTTAGATTTTATGCCACATGAACACAAAGTTAGTCAACCAAGCATGCCCCTAAAACCCAGGAACCAAGTCTTATAAACCCAATGTGATTTCTGGGAAGATATTGAAAATATTTACTCTGCAATTGGAAATATTTTAACTTCTATTTATTTGGATGCTACTGAAAATAACACAAAACATTTATAGAGTATTAAAAAGTGATAAGCAATATGTACCAGTAAAATATCTTATAAAAACCTAGGTGATGCATCTAATAGAATTAAGCAGCTCATGGAATCAAACTGAAAAATTCATCCATGCATTCATTCATGCATTGAAACTCTATTGTGTGCGAAGCATAATTAAAAGCCCTGCAGGGACAGAGTGAAGAATCTGACCATGGATGCCACTCTCGTCAGGTTGTTCTCACAGAAACAATACAAGGGAACGCCATACAGGACTGGAAAGTTGGCAAAGCCGAAAAGTCATGGAACACCAAATGTTTATTATATAACACTAGGGCAAATACGACAGCCCTAAAACCTGTGTCAATTATCATTATAGAAATATGAATACACAGGAATGTTTCATGTTTGCCCACCTCCAAGCCTACAGACTAAAGAGAATGATCTTTTATTTTACGCATAAAAGACAACATCAAAGAGTTTAAGGCTCAAGATGTGGAAAAGAAATAGCTCACACAAAGAGAAATAAAAAAAGTGGGCTGGCAGCAGATACATGTTTCATTACTGTCTTCTTCTTTAAAGAAAATTAAAACAAACATTTCCTGCAGTTTTGAAAAACCAAACATGATCTTACAGTTCTGGTCAGAAACAACATATAAAATTTATCTGAAATAAAAGGCAAAATTGTCCGAAAGCATTTGTTCTAAATCCTGGCTGACAGGTGTTCACAAGATACATAATAAAGCCCTTGCTTCCTCATCAAAAATACAAAGAACTACCCAGGAATGAGATGCACATCTGAGACAATTAAAATGGTTTCCCTTCAAATGAAACTATTGTGTCCTTACATATGAAGACCGGGTGGAAGGCTTGTCCTTGATTCAGGAATTGCTGCCTTATTTATGGACAGCTTCCCTGTTAGGTAAGAACAGGCACAGCCCCCCTGCCCATTCATACTTCCATTGATATCACCGCAGGGAGAGTCCTTTATCGTTGCCGCTACTGATGACCACCGGGTGCTGCTCTGTGACAGTCCTAACATGAGTCTTGCCCTATTTCTCACTTGTCTCGTAGCTTATTCTTTTTTTTTTTTTTTTTTTGGTGTCTTACTCTGTTGCCCAGGCTTGAATGCAGTGGCCTGATCTTGGCTCACTGTTACCTCCGCCTCCTGGGTTCAAGCACTTCTCCTGCATCCGCCTCCCGAATAGCTGAGATTATAAGCATCTGCTACCATGCCCAGCTAATTATTTTGTATTTTTAGTAGAGATGGGGTTTCACCATGTTGGCCAGGGTAGTTTAGAACTCCTAACCTCAAGTGATCCGCCCGCCTGGGCCTCCCAAAATTTTGGGATTACAGGCATGAGCCACTGTGCCTGGCCATAGCTTATTCCTTAGTAGTGTTAGGACCCTGTGAATAATTATTTTATCTAACACTGGATTAAACTGGTCTTCTTGTGGGTTAAATGAAAGATGCAGATAATTGGCATATGGGTCTGTTATCGAATGAGAACAGGCAGTGAGAAAAATATACTGCTAAGTAGAAGTTAGTTCTGCCACAAGCTCTTCCCAGAACATTCAGAGGCAGTTCCTGTCTGAGATCAGTTAGCTCCTCTGTAAAATGGGAAGGCTAAGGTGAATTTTGTCATGCTTTATGAACTGTAAAATTCATTCATCTCCAAACCATGGGAACATAATTCATCTGTAAATTGACAGCTGCTGGCATGGACTTTTGCTGATTACCGAAATCCTCATTTATGGTGTCCCAGATGCTATGGCAAGGTCTAGGATTGCATTATTTGGTCCATGAGAAACGGAACCTCAGAACATTAATTCATTTAGGAAATAAAGAGTTAAGGAATGTCAGCTTTCTGCAAGGCCTTGTGCTAGCATTGGTGTTGTACTGAACAAGACAAAAAGGTTCTCTGTATTGCAGGAACTCACCCCCTGGTGGCGAAAACTGAGGAATGGAATGGATCAAGTTTTTGGTGGTGTGTTGTGGTTAGCTGGTGAACAAGATCAAAGATGAGAAAGCAGATAACTTCCTTGGTTGGGGAGGCTGATGGCCCCACATCAGAATCACTGCAATAGTCACCTAATGGAACCTCAAAGAACCAGGCTTGGCCGGGCATGGTGGCTCATGCCTGTAATCCCAGCACTTTGTGGGGCGCCAAGGCAGGTGGATCATGAGGTCAGGAGTTCGAGATCAGTCTGGTCAACATAGTGAAACCCTGACTCTATTTAAAAAAAAAAAAAAGAACCAAGCTCAGGTCATTCACATGAGCATTCAAATGAGCACTGGACCTCAGTCCTAGATTGAAAAACCAAAACCAAGATCAAACAAAACACACCAAAAAGTCCCAAAAAGAAACAAACAAGAAATCCTAAAGAGGTAAATATGAAGTTTGATGAAAACAAAGATACATATTGCAGCACCAATAAATAGCACATTTCTGTATGTTCCCGCCACTTGATATCAACACAGCACGTATTATCATGCTGGCAAGAGACTAGAGTGCACACAGAGAAAGGTAAACATTCAGACAGTATAAGAGGCTATAGGGGCAGCTGGCTGACTGAAAATTTCCTAATCTAAATTTTTAAAAGAAAAGGTATGTGAAGGATTTTGGTTTTAATGGGATCTTGGTCTTGTTCCTCCCGAAGGAGGCAAAAATAAACGTAAAATAGGGATACTTTTAATAGTAATATGAACAGTGTAATATAAACAGATATTTAAAACACTCCCTGAAAAATACATGTATGAAAACATATTTCTTTTTTCCATATGAGGAGAATCAAAACATATAAATAGTTTATGTAAAAAAAATTAAAAGTCCTTGCTGGGACATCCTTAAATGGATATATTAAATATCCTCATAATTTCTCAGGCTTTTGGGGATTAATTTAATTCTTGGTGGTTCGTGGTTGTAGGAAAACTCTAAAGAAAATAAATGAATTTGGGGCTGACTGAGAGAGCAAAGTGGCTGGATTTGTAAGTGAAGACATTTTGCTGAGTGAAATCTTTCATCAGATATACTGCCAAGGCTCAACAGCCCTTCAAGAAGAGAGAAGCATGTCCAAACCAGTTTTGTCTGCAGACAGAGGGATGCTAATTGCTTTACTCAGATTCTCTTAAACCTTCTTGCATGCAGAAGCACAAAAATAGCCAAGCTGTATACACCCTCTCTAGGATCCAACACTCCACCTGCAGAAAGGAATTCAAGTTTCAACTCTGTCTCACTGCCATAGGTTTGCTTTGGTGCCTAATTAGCAACTAAGTTTGATGACAACATAACTGGCTCCAGGGGCTTCTTGTTCCTACCAAACAAAACAAAAAACAAATTCCTGAAGCAAGACCTGAAATGTACCACTGGGAATTCAGAATCAGTGACGCAATTCCAAACTGGGGCTGGTCTCCTCTTTATCTCTGCATCAGCAGTTTCCCTGGAGATCCTGTCTCCCTCAGTGTGGACCAGCTTTGACAAATATTTACTGACAAATGACTATTATTTTAATAATAATCATCATTTGCAATCATTTGCTGACTTACAGCCAACAAACACTGTCATAGATGCTGTCTTACTTGATCGTCACAACTCTGAGGCAAGCCTGCAGAGCAGGGCTCATTAAGTTATTCAACTGGGTGAAAGTTTGCACTGATACCAAGTGGTAAAGCTGGGGGCAAACAATCCAGTGTTATCAACTTGTCACATGCATTTCCCTCCATGGAGGAGGCAGACTTGCAACTGTTAGAATGGCACTGGGATGGTCCAGGACCAAGTGAACCAGGAACTCCTCCCCAGCCTACCTGGGAATCCCAAGCATGTGCTAGGCTCCCACTGAAGAGTGCAGCTGAACTCGACAGCATGCAAGCCTGTGTAATACAAAAATGGCTGCCCTATGAAATGGTAGCTCCTTGCCACTGAAGATGGTTAAGCAGAACCCTGATAACTACCTACTTGGAAAACCGTAAAGAGGGGCTCTTTTATTGGGTGGGAGGCTTTTCTAAATAGCATCTGTCTAAAAAATAGTAAAGGACATTATTGTGTTAGGTTTTGATTGCTGGCTAACAATCTCAGTGGCATAAAACAACATATGTTTACTATCTCACAGTTTCCGAGGGCCCAGGAATAACTTAGCTGGGTCCTCACTCAGAGTCTCACAGGATGCAAAGTGTCAGTGGAGAAGCATTCTCATCTGGAGGGCTGACTGTGGAAGAGTCTGCTTCCAAACTCATTCAGATTATTGGTGGAATTCATTTCTTTGTGTGTATTTGAGTCAGGGCCCTGGCTTTTTGTTGGCTGTCAGCAGGAAGTTGCCCTTAGCTCCTAAAGGTTGCTCACACTTCCTTGCCTCATGAGCTCCTTCCATATGGTAACTCATTTACTCAAGTTGTCAAGGAGAATCTCTGCATCTGCTGAGATGCACTCGTGTATCACAAAATATAATCATGGTAAGTTATACCCCAACACCTTTGTCTTCTTCTATTGATTAGAAGCAAGTTACAGGTTTACTTGGCCTCAAGGACAGGTATTACACAAAGATGTAAACACCAGGAGGCCAGAATCATTGGAGGTCATCCTAGAGCCTGTCCTTCACAAGTATCTATGCAGAAAATTTAAGGTCCTCCCACTTGTCCTTCCATTACCTTCCCACCTACTGGAGCCTCATTAAAATCTATAAGACACATATATAGCACATCTTTATGAAAACCTCTGTTAATTGTTCTGAGGGAAGGAGGTGGTAATGGACACTCGGAAAATGGAGGGCTTAGCCCATATAGCCTGCAACAGTCACCTTTATGATACATATTAAGGCACATGTAGCTCAACACATTATCATAATTAAAGAAGTTGCTGTGAATTTATCAGGGGAAGAGAGCTGACTGAAAGTCAGATAACTTGGGTTCTCATCCTGTTCTCCCATGGACTCACTGTGTGATCCTGGGCAAGTTATGACTAAAATATTATAATTTTGAAATTGAGGTAAAGAAAAACCCAAGGATACTGAGAGATCTCCTTAACCTGGGTGTCCAGTCAATTTACGCAGTGTATATGGAACACTGAAAAGAAAGAGGCTGGGTGGTCAGGCCCACAGGGTTATCTCCTTGCCCTCCAACCTCCCTGCTTTTGTGTCCTTTGTTATATGCTACCGAGGGGGAAGCACCCAGCTAGAGATCAAAAATGTCACCTTAAATCAAGGCAAGTGGGACTGGGCTGAGACTTGGTTGGCTCAGACCTAAAAGGATCAGGGATCTCTAGCAGCTGTTGGGGCAACTACTCCTAGGAGACTCCTCTTTCTCCTAACTGCTGAGACTGAACCCTTTGAGCTGCTCAGTGCTTGATTTTGCTCTCCAGATAAATGTCTAGAAATGACCATGCTGCTCTCAGTCTTTGCACACTTGCTGGCTTCACACTTATAGTGGTGTCATCGTATCTTTGGGGATGAACTGCCCAGCTCCTCCTTCTTCATCTTTGCCAACACCAATGATTTGGACCAGAATACATTAAAAAATGGAACTCTTGCCTGGCACTATCCCCTGGTAGACCCTTGGATATTCTGGCAAACAAAGCAGAATGATAGAGAAATCTTGGCATTCACCCACAGATTACCTTTATAACTCAGCCTGCAGATCTTTGCCACAAATATTAGTCAATTTAATAATCCAGAAGTCTATGGAGCACCTGTTATAAAATATAAACACTACAGGATTGAGATTTCACAAAAACTCTACGCAATTTCAATATTTCCGAGTCTCAAAAGACAGTTAATTTGTGAAGCAACAGTCAGCTCAACTCAACAACAATCCAGGGTAAGCACAAATGTGAATTTCTGCAGTGTCCAATAAACTCGCCTCATAATCTCGAGCTTCTTACTATGTAACAGTAAAAATGGACATATCAGTTCTGAGCATCACTAAATTTTATAGGTAGATGTGGAGACCTCTTAGATTTTCTCAGTGTATAGAAAGTTGTCCCAAAACATAACCTTCTTCCCTATTTCCCTAGTGTGTGTGTTTGTTGGTGAGGTATGGGAGAGTCTTTTTTTTTTTTTTTTTTAAATAGTGCTTACTCTATTTTTCAACCTGTAAGTTCCAATAATTAAAAATGGAACTACATTCTATATTTTTTAAAATCAATATAAAACTTAGTTCATGCTTGAAAATTTAAAGATCTTTTGTTTCTGTTTTGTGTGTATGGAAATTACATAAAATGTCCATTTCTATCTTTCGCACAGGGAAGCCATTATCATTATATTTTCACATACCTTATTTCAAAGCTGTTATATTTTTACATGATGATTTTGATGATTTATACTTTCTTTCTAAAGTTTCTTTATACCTTTTCTTTTTTAAATTTTTTTATGAGATGGGACTTGCCATGTTGTCCAGGCTGGTCTCAAACTCCTGGACTCAAGCAATCCACCCGCCTCAGTGTCTCAAAGTGCTAGGATTATAGATGTGAGCCAGCATGCCCAGCCAATATATCTTTTAATCTCCAGCCACCCCAAATGTCTGGGAGGGCAAGAGTTACTTTGTTCTACAGAAGTGAAAAAACTAAGCCTTCAAAGCACTATACAGGGTCACATGGTGAGTAAGTAGCCAAGCTGGGGTGAGGATTCAGGTAATCCAACTGCTAAGTGTGAACTTTTCAAACCCAATACATATATTGCCCCAGATAATAGGATTTCAGGCGTCGACACTGCGATTTTTAGCCACGTATACTTAGATTCTTTCATTTCCCTTCCTTGAGCTTCTGAATCCTTATTAGTAACATACAGCTGATAATACCTGAAGTTTGTACCTCACACAGTGGCTCTAAGTATCAAGCAAAAAAATGTATCAGATTCTACCCACAGAATCAGGTTTCTGATTCTGTGTGTAAGAATCACCATATGATGGAAATAGTCATGTTTCCCTCTAAAGTTGCTGTTATTTTGTCTATACTATTTAGAGAGGTAGGGAAATAAATGTATGAGGTCATGTGCTGTGGGGTGGAAAACTATTTTTTCAAAATCATGTGTCTAATATGTGTGTCTCATTATTATTCAATATTGCTAATCCTCTGTCATTGGGTCTTCAACTGGAAAGTGTTAAACATCTGTATAAGAGTATTTTGACTAGGAGTATGGGGCATGCAAAGAGGTTTTGGGTTTTGGGTGGTGAGAGGGTGACTCCCACTGGAGAGAAATGATTAAGATTGTGTGTAAGTGGAATGAGGCTATGGGAACTGGCCTTGTAGACTGTGGTAAATTGATCTACGAAAAGATTCCATGAATGGACCATGAAGGGACAAAGGGGTAGTCAGGTCATTGGGGCAAGGATCATTAATTTGCTATTCCCATAACAGGTTGGAAGGTATGGTGATTAAAAGGCGAGGAGAGAAGGTGGAGGGCATATAGCTCTTCTTTAGATGTGATACAAAAATGATGGAAATTAGAGAAGGGTTCTAAAAACTAATGTTAACATAAGATTATCGTGCTTAGAAAAAGAGTATCCCCTTTGTTTCTCACTCAGTAACAAAACATAAAATCTCCTCTATGCTGGACACAATGGAGGGTATAGAGATAAAAGGAGAGGTGGCCCTTGACGACAAAAGATCACAATGTTGGAGAAAGAAATGCCAAGAAAAATATATAGATACTTGGAGAAGCATGGAATACTAGAGGCACCAAGTTAGATAATATTATATACATAACATATATATTCACGCTATATTACATATGTAATACCTAAAACACAATATATAATATTGTTCAAATAACAAACCTGACAATCTCTTTATTTATAGGGGACAGACCCTGTGTAATGATGGTGTTGTATGTGTCACCTCATTGAATCCCTGCAATAACCCAAGGAGATACCAGTTTCCCTAATGCCTCTTGATCAACAGAGAAAACTGAAGCTCAGGGAGTTCTCTTAACCTGCCCAGGTCACATGACTGCGAAGGACGCAGCTGGAGTTCTAATTCCAGCTCAGGCTACCTGACTCTGGAACTGAGACTCTTAGCTCCTTCTACTCCAGCACTCCCTCTTCCCTCCCAGCTTATTTCCCTCGCAGCACATATTTCCTTCCAATATTCTACATAACTTACCATTTATTTCTCTTATTGTATCCTCACTAGAATATAAACTCCACCAGCGTAAAAGTTTCTGTCTGTTTTCTTTACTGCTGTATACTCAACAACTAAAACGGTGCCTTGGACCTAGTATGTGCTCAATGCTACTTGTTGAGCAGACAAATGAATAAATGTTATACTTTATCCTATTGAGTTTGTCTCATTAGGGAAAAATGTGGTCAGACAGAAATACTTAGAAGAGGGATGAGATGTATCACAAAAAAGGTAGAGAGGAAGGTAGGAGAATGGAAGAAGTTTTGTATATAAAGAAAGACGAAAGGCATGTGGTCGGGAAGCAGATGCGAGGAGCAGGGGTTGTTTGCAGGTCAGTGAAGAGGACGATGAGAGATTTACAGTCCACATTCCAACAGGCACTTGGCTCAGAACACACAGAAAGCTCTGAATTCACTCCCGTAACGCTGTTACATAGCTGGAGAAAGGAATCTTTCCCCTACCCCTGCCCCAGCATTTGGCTCTGGTCCTCATTTCCTTCTACTGATGGGGCACAAGACTCCCAATATTTTCTGCCTCTCTGTTCCTCTCCCTGTTGTGGAAATGTTGCCCCTTCAACCCCCACTTCCTTTCATGCTACCAATGACTTTGCCAGTTCGAACTCCACTCATTAAGTCTTTTAACAAGAATGAAACGAGTAAGATTTTTCTCCTTATCCAGGATTCTGCTGTGTAGAATCACCATATGATGGAAATATTCATGTTTCCTCTAAAGTTGCTGTTATTTTGTCTGTACTATATATATAGGCATGGAAATAAATGTATGGGGTCATGTGCTGTGGGGCAGAAAACTGTCTTCTCAAAATCATGTGTCTAATATGTGTGTCTTGCTATTATTCTAGCCTTATTTCAAAAGAATGTACTGGGTTGCAGGTCAGATGAGATACAAATCCTAGGTCTATTAACTACACACTATGTGATCTGGAATGGTCCTATCTAAATCTTAGATTCTCCATTTGAAAATCAAGGTGATCTGAGCAAGGTGGCTGTGGCCAGACTTTTTTGATGTTCATGCCAGCTCTAATATTCCACTCCATTAATGTGAAAATTGCTCAGATATTCTATACAATCAGTCTCCTTTTAAAAAGCCCCCAGTCAAAGGAACTGCTTGCACCAGCATTCCACATAAGTTTTCTGCCGTTTATTCATTTACTTTTTCATTATGTATTCTCGTAACACTAAAGTATGTGAGGAACTACCGTAAGCCTGATCAGGGAAGAAACAGAACAAGATGAGATAGGACCTTAACATCATCATGAAGTTTAATAACAAGTAGTAGAGCTATGGCATATTCAGCTACGCAGCAACACAAGTCAGAAAGTGATTAAGGACGACAGAGAGAGGAACAGAGATGGGGCGGGGTGGTCCAGAGAAGACTGTTACTTTCAGCCTGGACAATCGGGGCAATACGTTTTGAGGCAGAGGTATTTGAGTTGAATCTTAAAGAAGAGGGCACATGCTGGTGGTGCTGTTGCAGGGGACTTGGGGGAGGGAATTCCAAGCGGAGCAAACAAGGTGAGCAAACGGTGATGAGAAATCCTATGACTAACGTTGAGAGGATGAAGGGGGCTAGAGGAACCAATAGAGCAAGATCACGGAGGGCCTGGAGTACCAATCTAAGGTATCAGTATCATTTGATTGTTATTCTGCATTGCACATTCCTCTTTGTATACAGTTTTCTGCCTATTTTCTATCTTAAAATGCACTGACCATGTAGTACTAATAATAGAACTTTCCAGATGAGACCTTCAGCTATTTACTGCTGAAAGCTAACGGGGCAAGAATTAGCACTGAAGATAACAGGATGTCTCTTATTAGTAAACCTGCAGAAACCACAGAGCATTCTCTTAGCCTCTCACCCCAAACAAACATATATTGTATCCACTTGCAAATGGTATAAAACTTCAGTGAGTAAGAAAGCACAGGCTTCTCTTTTAGAGGTAACCTGTCCACTCGAGAGTCCGCAAGTATTTGCAAGTATACCATCTTCTCCAGTTTGTCCTCTGCAGCTGCTCCTGAACCAAAATAAGTAACAGGCTATCTGGTACAAGCTGTACTCTACATACAGTGGCATATAAAGACCCATGGGAGGGCAGGGTGAAAGGCTGAGGGGGTGGACGGAGAAAAGAAAGGCTAGGTATGATTATGTCACCAGGTATCCTTGGTAACCAGAAAATATCTTGTACATTCTGCTTGAGTGTGGTGGCACATGGAGAAAGAAATGTGCCCTACTTCTGTCAACATCAACAGCATGGGGACAGGACATCTCTGTGCCTCAAGTCAAGGTGGGAGCAGGGATTTCCCTTAAGATTACCATTAAATCTTAAGCACTGGTCAAAACAAACAAAAAACAAAAAACATAAGCTGAAATGTGTGTGTGTGTGTGTGTGTGTGTGTGTGTGTGTGTGTGTGTGTATGTGTGTATGTCTTTTTCCTTGGCAAAGGCTTGCAAAGGAAGTAGTCAGTTAAGGCTGTGTGGAGCCTAGGCTGGGCAGGGAAGTTTTTGAGGTGCCCCTGGTATCTTCAAGAGCAGAGACAGACAAATTCCATTACTCTCTCACTCTCAGAACACTGTGGCCCACCAAATTCAGGATAATATCAAGGTATTTTTCTTAGAGTCACAATTCAGATACATGTTTCCTGTCTCTGGAGAGCATAAGCCCTTTGAAGGGTTGAACCCTTTCTTAGCATATACACCCAACTCTTGAGTTGACTAGTTAACCTCAGGGCTTTCACATCCAGCTAACCTCGATGCTTTGGGACCTTCACAGTACCTCCTTCTGAACTTCTGTGCTGTGAGAGCTTTATTCATCATCATACACACACACACAGACACACACAGAGAGAGAGAGAGAGAGAGAAAGAGAGAGTGAGCGAGCGAGAGAGAGAGAGGCTAGGACTACTAACCCTATACAAAGACAAAGGCAGCATAGATGGTCACTGTTCTATCACTTTATCATAATGTCATTTAAAAATAATCATCGATGATATTCATAATTGGTCCTAACTTTGGCAAACGATTCTATAGCTCAAAAAGAACCTTCAAAATCAGACATGCACAAAGAAGGTGTTGAAACCAAAACATAAGCAGAAAGGTCAAATGTTTTCTAGCCATTATGCAGCTGCTCTTGGTCACGTAAGATGAATTTCTGCTAATCCATAAAAGCAGCATGATTCTCAGATGTCCCTTCATTCATCATTCCCAGCACCAATATCCCACCCTACTTAAGGATTCTAAAGCTTGGTATGTCATCATCACCTTGGCCTTTGATGGCTAAATTTATGAAGGCGGCTGTGAGATTTCACTTCGGAACTCAGATGAAGCCAGATAAATGTGCCAAAGATGACGCTGGACATATGGTACTTAAAAACGATTCTGACGGCACTCAGAATAAGCAAGTCTGCTAATCCCACATCTGTGATGATGTAGCTTACATAGCATTCAGCACAAAATAACCACTCCTTCACGCATCCCAGGTTCACAATTTTGCACACTGTTCAAGGAGAGTCAGAGTTCTTTAAGAACTGCATTACTCCCAGCAGGTCACAGACCAACTCAAGAAGATACCATCCGCAAACAGCAATTCCCAGCGCCCCACAAGGAGCTGTCATTCTAAGTGAGTGCTATTCAACAGAATTTTCTGCAATAATGAAATACTTCTTCTGCACTGTCCAATATAGTAGCCACTAGCCATAAGTGATTCTTGAGCGTTTGAAATGTGGCTTGTATGACCAAGGAGGTAAATTTTGACCTTAATTCAATTCTAACTAGTTTAAATTTAAAGAAGCCACATGTGGCTAGTAACTATCATATAGAACAGTCCAGAGCCAGATAATCGATACTCACATCTTCATCCTATTACTACTGCATTCTATATTCAACTTCATTCTACTCTACCAGGAGTCATTTCCTTTAAATATCAGGTCACCCAAATGAGTGAATGCGCTCTTCAGAAGACAATGCTGGGGCTACAGGGGATAAATTACCAGCTTAAAATCACACCCCAGTATACAGTAGAGCCAGAATTAAAATGTAACTCTCTTGGTTATTTTTCTGGCTCTTCTTCTACTTAAATACACATTTTTGAGATGAAAGTATGAGACAAATAGATTATTATAAGTAAAATAATGGCTTCTAACTTTCTGTTTTCTCCTTAAAATTAATGACTTTGGTAGCGGAATATATTTAAGATCTAATGGTTTTGAGACTCAGTAACAGTAACAACAAAAGTGAGCCATAGAGATGGGTAAGACAAACATAGGGTGGAATATAAAAGTTTAAGACTAACAACAGAATTGGCAAGTTGAAGGCATTAATTTAAGAACCCTATATGTGTTAAAATTTATTATTAATTTTATAATATCTTTGGACTAATACAAATTATGCAACCCCCTAAACCTCCAATAGAATCTTTACCAACTGACCACTGTAATTCTACATGTTTCTTCTGTTATCCTCTGAATTTATTTAACTTTATTTGTTCTTTGTCTTTCTGTACCAAGGCACTTATAGATTATCATAAAATCCAAAAGTATTTTGAGTCACAGGAATGCAAAAAAGCCTTAGTAAAACAAAACATTTTCATTTGTTTTCTCTTTTTTTTAACTATCATTTACAACATAGAAATTGTGTTTATTTCTGCTCCCCCCAAGTCTCCACCCAGTAAAAAGTGTTTCCAGTCTGGGATGCCAACTTTCCATCCAAGTTCCATTTTATTTAATATCCCTGGGTGAACTCTCTTTAAAAGAAAGGTCTACACTGGAGCTTGAATGGACATAATGTTAAAACAGCAAGATAGACCAAGCTGCAGCCATACGGGCCCGTCAAGCTACATGGCATTAGGAAGAGACCCTTCCAATGACAAAGGCCCAGCTGCAGCAAAGTAAGATGCTTTCTCTCTAGCTACTGGGGGAAGTAGCCAGACCTGACCCTGAAAACATTTATTTTCACCTACCTCTTCTAGATAGGCTGAGAAATTTTGCGCTTCCTTGCCACATTACCTTGATTATTATACTGTCTCACTCCTTCCTAGCTCACAGATTGGCTGGAATTCTAAATATGGCTCTTGGAAGGAATTGAATCATAAAATATCCAAGTATCTCTACATAAAAAGAAATGTCATCTAGCCCATGACGAGGCTTTTGCATAAAAAAACCTGCCCTAATATCAGGTTTACAGTTTTCTGTATTAAAAAAGAACAAATAAACAACAGTAAAAAACTATAAAGGGGGATTTACTTTGGAGGGATTTCACACTGACATAAGAAAGAATTTCCTGTACATATGGTCCCCAATTTTAGACACAATGCATTCCTGGAAATTGTATCATAAAGCAGATCACCAGAAGGGAAAGCTGTGATTGTGCCTGCTTCTTTCATTCAACAAGCACCCACTGAATGCCCACTATGTCCCAGGCACAATGGCAAGCTCTGCCCTGTTCACATGGCCTAAAAAATGATCAGTACATCCAAATGGATGAGGCATTAAGAACAGAAATAAGTGTTTATGAGGATGTCAAATGAGCACAGCATCACTGTGATAAAGACTGGGGGCCTCCAGGACACTCTTTTGACCACAGAGTGTGGAATGTAATCATATGCTCCACCAAAGTGTGACAGAGATGTCTTATTTCTGCCTTATTTTCCAGGTATCCCATAAATGTATGCCATGCCACACAGGTGACCCAAATCACAGTAAAATTTCAGTGCTCACATCAATCTTCTCTCCCTTCCAACACACTTGATCCATTTCTTCCTGAGTTTATCTCAGACCTTCCTGATACCTAAAGCCGCTAAATCCAGGCTCACTTCTCCTAGCCCAAGTAGCTCAATTTTTTTTGTATTTGAGAAGAGAGGTTTTATGTGATACACCCTCCAATATTGCTTCACTTCACTTCAAAGAGCCCTTGTCATCATTTAATGACCTGTCTGTTCTTCCTGTATCAGAAGAGGAAGTGGACCCGATCATTTCCAAGACAACTTAGTTGGCTAGTAGACACCCTTTCAATGCCAAGGTCCCATGCTTCTAAAACCTGTGACAGTATATTATTTCATTCTGACTCTTTAGGAAGAGCAGAAAACAGCCGTTCCTTCCTATTCTAGAAAAAAATGAGACACCAGGGAGCAAAGCCATCTTAGGGGGCTACCACACTCATTCTTATGGACAAAATTCAGCCCACATAGAAATAAATCAAGAGATCATAATTTATTCCCAAGGAAAAAGTTGGATTAGTCACACAAAATTGGTTTAAAGATGTTGTCTGCAACATTAATATGCAAGAAGAGAAGAATGAGTAAATAATGGTTTAACTCCAAGTGTTAATGTTATGCAAGTACTAAAAACCAGGTTCTCTGGAAGGTGGAGGTTGCAGTGACCCAAGATCATGCCACCACATTCCAGCCTAGGAGCAGAGTGAGATTCTGTTTCAAAAAGAAAGAAAAGAGAAAAGAAGAAAAGAAAAGGAAACGTTTAGCCTGAAATTCTATTGCTGAAAGTTCCTGGGGTTGGTTGAGCTGAGAGGTAGTATATTTCTTATACTGCAGTGTCAGTGAAACGATATCATCTTTTGCAAAATCAATAAAATCCTGGTAATTTATCTGGCCAAAACAAAACAGGTTCTCAGAAAATGTATCTGAGAATAAAACAGATTTGGAATAAAACACACAAATACATATATCAATATGCACCTATATGCCATATATATAAGCATAACTATGTAAATTGTATGTAACACATAAACGAATGCATTTAGCATATAAGAACATATGTTATCGTAAATTTATTTTAAAAGAAGAAGGAAAAAGCAAAAGAAAAAGATTAATGGGTTAGCTATTTTTAAGTGTTTATAGTTATAGTAAATTACATGTTTACAGGTGATTTTGAAATTTATCCTTTCAGAAATGTGTTCCTGTAAAAATGATGAACATCATAATAAAGAATATCTAAAACAATGAATCTTAGCATTGGAATGACCTGGGGAGCTTTAAGAAATACTGATGTTTGTGACCAAATCTAGATATTCCGGTTGAAGTGATCTAGGATGCTGCCTGGGTGTCAGAGTTTCTTTTTTTTTATTATTTTTTAAATTTTTTATTGGATTTTAGGTTTTGGGGTACATGAGCAGAGCATGCAAGACAGTTGCGTAGGTACACACACGGCAGTGTGCTTTGCTTCCCTTCTCCCCTTCACCCACATTTGGCATTTCTCCCCAGGCTATCCCTCCCCCTCCCACTGGCCCTCCCCTTTTCCCCCCAATAGACCCCAGTGTTTAGTACTCCCCTTTCTGTGTCCATGTGTTCTCATTTTTCATCTAAAACTATCCAGATCATTCTAAATATTTAGCTACAATTGAAAACCACTATTTAAAAAATGTGTTTCTTTTCAACTATGTCCATTATTTATTTTAAATATACACATTCAAAATAATTCAACTTGTAATTAAAGGTTACATTCATTAGGATTGTTCTAACTGAAATCTGGAAAAAATAAAATCAGAGGCTGGAGAGATGAATGGAAGATAGAGCTGCACAAGAACCCTAAACATGGTGGTCACTTGTGCTATCTGGTAACCAGGATAAAAAAGAAAATATGAATTTAAAAAAAGGTAATTATTGTTAAAGAAGTTTAGAATTAATTCTAAAAGGAAATCATCTCATATATGTAAAGATTACACTGACATGATGGAAAACATATTTATTAACAGTTTAATAGATAATACAGAGACATTTTCTTATACAAGTTTCTTATACCAACTTCTTATAGATCGAGACCATCCTGGTCAACATGGTGAAACCCCGTCTCTACTGAAAATACAAAAAATTAGCTGGGCATGGTGGCGCGTGCCTGTAATCCCAGCTACTCGGGAGGCTGAGGCAGGAGAATTGCCTGAACCCAGGAGGCGGAGGTTGCAGTGAGCCGAGATCGCGCCATTGCACTCTAGCCTGGGTAACAAGAGCGAAACTCCGTCTCAAAAAAAAAAAAAAAGAAAAAAAAAAAAGCCAAGGTAAAACATCAAATGTTAATTTTGTGAAAACATTTCAGTGATGAACTCAGTGGAGTAGTCTGGATTTACCAGAGTTAACACTATATTTATTTACAATCAAAAGGATTATTTAAGAAGAGTAAAAATGAAAATGTATTATCCTTTTAATCAAACTTCCATTTATCTGTAACACAGAAGTGAATTTCTCAGTTAAGCACTTTGTGGTATGTAGATAGGACAGATTTAGGAAATTAAGTTGGGATATGTTAGAAACAGGCTGTAGTGAGGAGATGCAAACACGCAGAATGTAGTGATTCACATCTGCAAATATGAAAGGAGGTTTCTGAAGACAAATACTGATGTGTACTTTTCAGAAGAGTATTCCTCCTTTTATACCAATGATTGCACACAGATTCACACAGACACAAAAAGAGACACACATACTTAGTTTTTAGCGATAACTTCCAAAGTAAATGTGTAAATACTTGACTCAAACTAACTTGACATTTTTAGCCTGAGTCTCCTCGCCTCTGTTCTTTACTCAATTGAACACACACACACACACACACACACACACACGCACACACATACACAGAGTTTGTGGCAAGGCAAAACGTATGAGGGAGTATACTAAAGAAGTTCCAAGGAGGAAAAGCTATTTTTTGACTTTTAGCACATAAGCAATAATTTATTGCTAACAGCAGTTAATGTAATGGTTTGAGAAATGTGATTACCACACTTCCTTGGGAGAATCTGCTAAAAACAAAACTAACCCTATTACACAACAGTGAAAATAAGTCCAGAGTCTTGTGGACTATCCCCATGTAGTTGAAGTCACAGACACTCTGTAGCTTTCTGAAATCTCTAGTCTGCTTCGTTAGAGTACAAAGCTTCCCTTTCAGATAAGATGGACAGAGATGTTAATCTCTTTCTTTAGTTTTTAAAATGACAGCTGGCAGAGTTAGTGGCTTGACAAATAGGCTTGGGGATTCTCCTCCAGTACTAACAAGCCTTCCCATGGACCACCAAAGGTGAGTTTGCCATTCAAAGACCCCTTATAAACTAGTCCTAAACTACCTTTCTACTTTTACATCTTAGTTCCTTCACATTCCTGCCCCACTGCCTGAATCATTGCCACCCATGTGTTCATTTTTTCTGCCTCCAATCCCTGGATGAAACTCACCAATCCTTTTCCTCATTCCCACTGAACACCATCTGTCAAAGATCATACTCAGTCTTTAAAATCCAGGACCCACCTTCTCCACAAAGTATTCCCTAATTATGTAGTTAGAATAAAGTTCTTCCTCATTGTATTTTATGTTTCTATTACAATACCCTTTAATAAAGTCAATTTTCTTTTCTTTTTTTTTTTTTTTGCAAGATACCTTTTTTCTTTCCTTTTATCAATGCCCATAGTGTGGGGCCTTGTCATGTGAAACTTACAGCCTCTACAGTGAGGCATACAACAGGTATTCAGGTTATGTTTTTTGGAGGTTAAACCTTGCTTACACATGGACATAAAGATGGGAATACTAGACACTTTGGAATCCAAAAGGAAGAAATGAAGGAGTGGGAGAAAGAGCCAAAAAACTTCCTAGCGGGTACTATGTTCACTATATGGATGATGGAATTGATAGAAGCCCAAACTTCAGCATCACACAACTTATCCTTGTAACAAGGATACCTCCAAAATCTAAAATAGAAATTAAAACAAAAAGATAAAGTGTTTAGAATTTTAAGACCTGACTAATCAAATAGTGTCAAACAAGAGATGGCAAAAACCTCGTAAGTCATACTCACACACAAGTTGCAACTCTTTAGAGAGAAAGGTAAACAAATCATTAAATTATCATCAACTGAATTCTCATGACAATTACCAGACAATTATCTTCACTCTAAATGATAAATTGCCTTCTTTTCCAACAACCAAAGCTAAGTGGAAAACAGATCTGACCAGAAAAAGCCTGGGAAGGAAGCTGGTATAGATTATGTATTTGCAAGCAGTTAGGCACTTCATACATATAATCCAATATTAACAACTCTGCAAGGGAAAGACGTATTCCACTTTTTTAATTGAAGAAATTGAGCCTCGGAGAAGTTAAGCAATTTGCCCAAGGCTACACTGTTACGAAATAAAGCTGGGATTTAAATCTGGGGCAGTAGAACTACAAAGTCTAAACTCTTTCCATCCTACCAATCTGCCTCTCCTATATAAATAGCTCAGAATTTAACTTAAGATTAATAGACGAGCGATTCTCAAACTACTTTATATTTTTGCAGGGCCTTAGAGTAACACCTGTCCAACTGACATGGAATCATGAGACTCCAGAGTCTTATGGACTATCCACGTGTAGTTGAAGTCACAGACACTGTAATCTTCTAAAATCTCTCGTCTGAGAGATTAAACGTAGGGAATAGCTCAAGAGAGAAAAATCCAGTAGAAACTACTATAATACTCAGAAGAGCTTGAACATCAATAAAATGAGGATACATACTACTATCAACTATTAAAGAGTTCTGACAGACTACACATATTATATGTTATTATTCACAAAAAGCATTATTAGCTGTACTGGAGGAAAAAAGGGGGATTAATTAGAAGGTATGAAGCTTGCAATTCAGTTGAGAAAACCATGAACTAGCTACGGTGTCTTGAGCAAGTCATTTTTTTTGCTGGGTTGTCATTTGTGCCTGTTTGCTCAATACCGGGATTGATTATGTGACATGTACCCGTTACTTCTAACATTCTGTAAGCCTGAAGTTACTAACTTGTAGACCTACAGGATCTCACTAGCAGAGAGGAGAGATTCTGCTCATGCCTGCACTCTGAATGTATTTCATATGCCTTACATTATGATCCCTACAACTTTCCTAAAAGTATTTATTGCCAGCCAGTTGAGATACTAAGAAAATAATCATGTGGAAGAACAAAAATGTAAACTTTTTAACAGGTGTCTGGAGGTGGTTTCCTTGCTGCATTCCTTTGCAGTGAGCCCCAACATTTCCTTGCACTGTAGTATCTGTTTCTCCACCTCAGGTTAGATTTTGAAATTTTAGTTTTGAGACAAATACAGGATCTGGTTTTCCATTTTTGTTCTGTATACAAAGTGAAGTTAAAACCACTTCAAATTCCAACAGGACTCCTCTCCATCCCACAGCCCACAAGAATTCTAACAGGACTGGGTTTTGTCTGGTGGTAGGGAGTGGCAGTAGCAGCAAAGAGGCTCGTCAAATGGAAGAAGGTGTGATATGTTTCAGGAAAGAAAACTGCCAGGAGCAAGAAGGATAGAAAACATGGCATACTAATTGAAACAGATGCAGAAGAGACATCAGTTTGTTATATCCGTTTGTGTGTCTCTATAATACAGAACTAAGTGTTTTAACAGTCCTTTTGAAACTTGAAAATGGATCTTCCATCAATTCAGAACTACACACTGGCTCAAACTAGCTCTTATTCAAAGAGGTCATCTGATAGGTCACTGCCCACTGTACACTGGAGTCTATATCAAACTTTGATAAGGCTCTGTGGAAACAAGGCAAGTGCTATTAGGAGATCTACAGAGGAAGAAATGTACCAGATTCTACTCCACCCTCACTGCTATGATCGCCAGTGCCCTTAACACAGGGCATTTTTACAAGTTATCATGAAGAAATGACAGGAAATAGACCCAACTGCCCTGATAATAACCGTGTTGGCTTCTGTATAAGTTCATTTTAAATTTATTTGAAAGTAGCCTTGTCTTTTCAAGGAGCAAAATTTTCCCATCTTAATTATTTACAAATATTTGTTTCCATGCAACAATCAAAAAGGCAAAGAAACTCTAGGGTCCTTCATGCTTCACACTGTTACTCTTGAGGAAGAAAAAAGATCAGAAATAGCTTTTCTTTACCAATGGAGAGGTTGTTGTCAATAATTTGTAAGGAATTCAGATTAATGCATTTTTTTGTATTCCTATTCAATGCTTAGCACTATGGTAAGTATTAAGGATTATATAAGTTTTTTATTTAGGAAGACAACATTAGTTATTTCATACAACTTGGGTCTTGGTCTTGGGCTCCCAAATCCTTTCAAGTTCTGTTTATTCCTCAGCAAGTAAATAAAAATTTCACTTTCTTTGGCACTGAATCTAAATAGCAGAGAATTTCAGAAAAGGAAGAAAGCAAATAAGAGAGATCTCAGGAAAGTTTCGTTAGGAGGATGCACTAACTTAATTGTACTATATATGAAGGGAGGCATAAGCTCTGCCTAATTAACAAATAGAATTGGGGAAGCAAGTTAGAAAAACTTTCCAGAAGATGAGAAGGAAACATTCGACTTCGGGCTTAGATAGAGAAGAAAAGCAATGACCATGGTGTAGAAAAGTATATCTAGAGCAGTTTGTAGTTTATCAGTCACAGTCTCTGATTATGTATCAATAATGTCATTTGAAAAAAAAGGGTCAGAAGTGGCCAGAAACTTTACTCAAGTAAAGGAAAAATCTTAACATTTCCCAGGCTTCATGTATAATCATTTTTTTTTTGTCTTATGAAATTTACTTTTGGATTCTGTCTGAACAGAATCACAATGAAATAAGCGATTTGTTGACACAAAGATCCTCAGTAATGAAATCTGCTTCCCTGTGGCTCTTGCAGGAGAGCCTGCCTGCAGCCCACCATTGGCTTGAAGTAGAGAAAACAGCTAGTCTTCCCTCAACAGTTGCCAAGGAAACAGCCAGTGTTTTATGACATCATGGATGGATTAAAGGAAAATAGACTGACCCTATAACAATGCCACTGGAAGACCAGCTGCTTGGAAAATTGCAACGATTATCCAATGTCTTCTTTTAAACACACACATACAACAGAAAATCTAAACCAACACATACAACCAGGAAAACGTTTTTCCCTCCCAACAAATCCATTATGGAGTTCTTGCCTAAGCATAAGAGTCAGTTACTGCTGCTTCTTTTTCTTTCCTTTTTTTCTAAAGGGAGTTAGAATCTACTATTATTTTGTCTCAGTCAGAGATACAATCTTAAACCCAGACTTACATTATTTTAACTAACATCAGCCAGAAAGGAAATGAGTCTAAGATGAATTGCTTTAAAACTAAACCCATACCTGGCTCTACAATCCTTGAACATCTTGGTTCTCTATACAGTATGTTCTTGGGAGTAGATATAAAATCCAGAAATTCTAATTATGCTTGTATTGTATTCATGTGTTCACTGAAATGCCAGAAAAGTTATCCAGGTGTCCTAGAACCTGGCTTCAACATAAGAAGCTGGGGTTAGCTTTGGAATTAAATCCAAATAGCATAATAAAGATAGATTACTTACCCATATGGCAAATACTGCAGTGAAGCATTAGGGGCACTCAATTCTGGTCATTTCCATTGGACAAGTATTTATTTAGTGCCTGGATCTTAACAGATGCCAATACATGTTGGCCAAACATAATAGTAACTAGTATTTATTAAGCTTTTATTGTGTGTGAGGCACTGAATTGACTGCTTGATGTGTTTTCTGATTTAATAATCAAATATGCAAAGGGAGGAGGACATATTATCATTGTCCCCATTTTACAGGTAAGAGCATTCACCGAGTCTTGGAGTTGGGTAAAGTAACTTGTCCTGATCTTCACAGCTCATGGGCAGGGATCTTTGGGCTCTGCCTCTGATGACTTTGCTATATTGACTCTTAAGACTGAGAGACTAATGCAATGTCCAACTTCCCACAGTGGGTCACACATGAATCACATGTTGCTGTTGTTTTCTGAGAGCTAACAGAACAGTCTGAATTTAAGTGCATGTGTGTGTATGTATACATACATCTACAAAGAATCTATTCAAGTCACAACGAACCTGATACTATAAGAAAGAAGAGTTCGAGGAACAACAGGAATTTTCATCCCATTTGACTTAAAGAAAGTCATTTAATTTATGTGGACAAAATATAGGGAGTTCAAGAGAGGAAGCAGCTGGGTGGAATTTCAATTATTAGAAGTGAATAGAAAAGCTTAATCCTGTAACCTAGGGTTATTTCCATATGAGAGTGGACTATAATACTGTGAGGAAAGAGGGAAGGGAGATTTAACATTTATTACTGGTATACTATCTTCATCTCTACTTCTGAATTGAACCAGTATCATATAAGGAGACTGGTGAAGAAAGTCTGTAAAATTTCTCCTAAACTATGTCCTTATTGAGTTTTTTTTTTTTTTTTTGGTAATACATACTATCTTGGTGTATATTTTAGTGCAACCTTCTTGTCTACTAAGTGACAGAGGTAGACCAGTTGACCTCCTAACTAAAGGTCCTTTAGCATCTATTAAAATGCTATTGAAATGTGTGGGACAGATGCTAAATAGTGTGTGTGTGTGTGTGTGTGTGTGTGTGTGTGTGTGTGTGTTTTATTTTGTTTGTTTATTTGTTTTTGAGATAGAGTCTCACTCTGTTGCCCAGGCTGGAGTGCAGTGCATGATATCGCCTCACTGTAACCTTTGCCTCTCCAGTTCAAGTGATTCTCCTGCCTCAGCCTCCAGAGTAACCAGGATTACAGGCATGTGCCACCACACTTGGCTAATTTTTTTGTATTTTTACTAGAGACAGGGTTTCACCACACTGGCCAGGCTGGTCTCAAACTTCTGACCTCAGGTGACTTGCCTTCTTTGGCCTCCCAAAGTGCTGAGGTTATAGGCATGAGACACCGCACCCAGCTAATAGATGCTTTGTTAACAAAACTTCTTCAGAAGAAAAAGTTCCTTCTAACTATGATAGATTTGCTCAGGTGGGTCCCCAGACTCAGCAACGGTAAGAATCTTGTGAAGCCTGGCAGTCCCAAGGGGGACAGTATAGCTTTCTGTAGTGTTTAGGGTTATCTAGCCAATAACTGAGTAATGCATCTACAAGACATTCCAGAACTCCACTTGACATAGTAGGCATTCAGTGATAGATAGAATGGATAAACACGAATACTGACTCATATTCTGGAGATAATACCTGGAGTAAAATTTTATCACTACCCACAGCCTTTTAATTTATGATAACCTACTTTTATATTTCAATATCAATGAAACAAGAATAATGATACTGATTTAATAGATTACTGGTGATTAAATAAGATCATTCCTGTAAAATACTCAATACAAAAAATGGCACAGAATAAAGCATACATCAAATGATACTAAAGAACCCAAAGGGACATGAGTGATTGAAAAGTGGTTGTTATTGCAATTGCAATGAAATAGCTAAGGTATTTGCTAATCTCACTGGAATCTAATAAATAGGTTCAGGCATACATAAAAATATACATGGAATCTAATTTATATTATTCAAAGACCATTTTTCTAATTCAATTAAGATATTCTATATGGTCTGTGTATTCGATTAAGATATTCTATACTGTCATGTCTGTCTAACATGAGTCTATAAGCTGCAAATGCTTTATTTGCTGGAATAACTGGCTCCAGGAATTGAGAAAACAATAGCAAACTTCACAGTGAGTGAGTGGTAGACTCAGAAGCTATATTTTGTTCATAATTACTGATCGATCCTTTCAATAGTTTGGGTTCATTCTCCTCCTCTTTCCCTGCTCTCATTGATACTTTTTAAATAGAAAAGCTAAAGGATAAAAAAAAAGTGTATTTTTTCCCCTAAATCAAATCTGTACCAAGAATGTTGGATGCTTGGAGTAAAATTTCTTAGATATAATACACACACACATACAGAAAGGGAGAGAGAGAGAATGAATAGTTAGTTCCTTGGCATGGGGGGAAATCTCAAAAATTATCCAGGAATAAGGGGAAAATGTCATTGTGGGGTTAGTCCTTTGAATTATTTAATAATTATATCTACAAAGGGAACACTAATTTACCCCATCAGTGAACATTTTGGAAGCTATTTATTTGGTTTAAAAAATATAATCTTTAAAACATCCTCAATATGCAAAAGAAAGGGGGAAGATAAACACAGATGCTAAAGAAACAAACTGAATTGTGCTTTTTTCCAGTTCTCCTAGTCATTTTTGTAAATTCCTTCAAACTATGCATTTAGATCTTTTTATGTTCTGATGACATTCATCATTAAAACACAGGGTAAAATCCATCGCTGTTACCATTGTAGAATTGGAAGTTTATGCTAGCTGCAAGAAGTACATTTTCGGAATTCTTTGATTACATGAAGAATTCAGTTTGCCCACTGGCACTGAAAGCACCAATACAAGGAATTGGGAAGCATTGTAATGAAGAATTTCGTAGTTGAAACACACAGGAAAAACACTGTAACCAAAATTCTCCAGATTTTACTTTAGTTCTTATTGTCTAGATTATCAACTATATGAACTACATTTAATGATGAAAATTAAACATATTTACAGAATATCTATAAAAGTACTCAACCTTGACCCAGGAACAGACCAGAAGGAATGCAAGGGAATGAGAATTCTTTCCACAAAGATTCTCTTAGTACCTTAAAAAAACTTTGGGGAAATAAAAGAATAAGACAATGTTCCAATTGTCTGTAATGCAAAGGATAAATGCTTGAAGGGAGATGGAAACCCGTTCTCCATGATGTGATTATTATACACTGCATACCTGTATCAAAATATCTTATATACCCCATAAATATATACACTTACTATGTATGCACAATTTTTTAAGGATTTAAAGAAAAATAAAACAAACAAAAAAACAATGTTCCAATACTCAAACCTTTCAGTGTAGCTGAGAGATTTCATTAAGCATATTTACTAACAAAATTTTACCCCAGTCAAGTCCCTTCCCTTCCCTAAGCCTCAGTTTTCCTATCTATATGATGAGAAAGTTTCAGACCCCAGGAGAGTTCTGGACCCCATGATCCATAAGGGTCTGTCCTTAATGAATGGTTCTAAGGTTATTTCTTCCAGGGAAAAAGACCTGGATAGCTCCACTAATTGCTATAAAAACAAAGCCATAGGTTTCTTTCCTAACATAATAACTAATTACTATTTCCCAGTTCTTAGGCACTATCTACACTGTTATGCTTAAAGGTTAATATCAAATGATGTCTTCTCCCATACACTTTTATTGATTTCCCCAATCATACTTTTTTTTCTCCCTACTCTTTGAGGGTGTGTGTGTGTGTGTGTGTGTGTGTACAGCCTTCAAGACCCTTAAGGGGTTGTATTCTAGCTTTCAAGATCCTTAAGGTTAGTAGCTTTTCCTTCACCTTTCATTTCCTAAGTGCCCACTATATAACAGGTTCTCAGTTAATGCTTGGGATGTGAATATCCATAGCTCTATTATGCTACAATCTCAATTACATCCTATGGTCACTTAAGATGGGTACCCTTTTCTATGAGTTATACTTCATTGCAATTTTTTATATCAATAATTTACCAAAATCATTATATGCACATATATATACTATCCTATAACTCATATGTGTGTGTTATATGTATTCTCCTACAATTGATTTCATTCCTATATCTATACCCTTGAGAAATATTTTATGTATATACACCAAAAGACATGTGCTCAGAGAAGTATTCTTTGTTGTCATGAACCCAACCATAAATAATTCAAATGTCTACCAATAGAACAAAAAAGTTATGGTATTTTCCATTCAATCAAAATTATATAGAATTGAAAATAATTATGCCTTCTGTATAAGATGGAGAAAATTAAAAGAGCACTACTCCCACTCCTACAATAATTAAAACAAGCCAGATAGCGTGAAAATCTATAATTGGTTTTGAATCCATAGAGAACTGAGGCTGCAGAACAACCAACTATAGTAGTGTCCCTGCATCCATGGAGGATACCTTCCAAGACCGCCAGTAAATACTGGAACTGTGGATACAACCTAACCCCTATACATACTATGCTTTTTCCTATACCATACATACTTATGATAAAATTTAGTTTATAAATTAGACACACAAAAAGATTAATGGCAATAACTAATAATAAAATAGAACAATTATGGCAATATCCTGTAATAAAAGTTACATGTATATGGGCTCTCTCTCTCTCACTGTCTCTCTCCCTCAATATTTTATTGTACTGTAGTCACCTATTTTTGGACTGTGGTTGACCATGGTAACTGAGACTGCAGAAAGGAAAACCACTGATAAGTGGAAGCTGGAGAAACTACTCTAACCTGAAATCTAAGGAAAGACAGATGCCTCTGAGGAGAGACAGGACGTGAACACTTGTCTACCTGAGGCAGATGCCTCTGAATGCCATACTATTGGTAAGAGAAAAAAATCACTATAGTTATTAACTAATTGCAAGAGACTAATTGTAGGCTAGCATAAAAAAAAAACAGAATCTTTGGACAGTATAGATAGAAGGGGAATTTAATTTATCCTTCTATCTCAGCAGATGCTCAGAAGAAAGACTTGAGGCAAAATAAGAGTACTGATAGACCAATAGAACAGAACAGAGAATTCAGGAATTATACCACACATCTACAACCATCTGATCTTCAACAAACCTGACAAAAACAAGTAATAGGGAAAGGATTCCCTATTTAATAAATGATGCTGGAGAAACTGGTTAGCCATATACAGAAAACTGAAACTGGACCCCTTCTTTACATCTTATACAAAAATTAACTCAAGATGGATTAAGTACTTAAATGTAAAACCCAAAACCATAGAAGCCCTCAAAGAAAACCTAGGCAATGCCATTCAGGACATAGGCATGGGCAAAGACTTCATGATGAAAATGCCAAAAGCAATTGCAACGAAAGCTAAAATTGACAAATGGGATCTAACTAAACTAAAGACCTTCTGCACAGAAACAAACAAACAAACAACAAAAAAAAAAACAAACTATAATCAGAGTGAACAGGCAATCTAAGGCAACCTACAGAATGGGAGAAAATTTTTTATAATCTACCCATAGGACAGAGGTCAAATATCCACAAGCTACAAGGAACTTAAACATATTTACAAGAAAAAAACAAACAACCTCATCAACACGTGGGCAAAGGATATGAATAGACACTTCTCAAAAGAAGACATTTATTTTGTCAACAAACATATGAAAAAAGCTCAACATCACTGATCATTAGATAAATGCATGTGACCCTAGAGTACTGCTTAAGTACTATGAGTTCTGCAAAGAAAAAAAAATGATAAAAAAATGCAAATCAAAACCACAATGAGATACCATCTCACAACAGTCAGAATGGTGATTATTAAAAACTGAAGAAAGAATACATGCTGGTGAGGCTGTGAAGAAATAGGAATGCTTTTACACTGTTGGTGGGAATGTAAATTAGTTCAACCATTGTGGAAGGCAGTGTGGCAACTCCTCAAGGCTCTAGAACCAGAAATATCATTTGATCCAATAATCTCATTTCTAGGTATATACCCAAAGGAATATAAATCATTCTACTATGAAAACACATGCACCCATATTACATTTATTGCAGCACTATTTACAACATCAAAGACAAGAAACCAACCCAAATGTCCATCAATAATAGACTGGATAAAGAAAATGTGGTACATATACACCATGGAATACTATACAGCCATAAAAAGGAATGAGATTATGTCCTTTGCAGGGACATGGATGAAGCTGGAAGCCATCATCCTCAGTAAACTAACACAGAAACAGAAAACCAAACACCACATATCCTCACTCATAAGTGGGAGTTGAACAATGAGAACACATGGTTACAGAGAGGGGAATATCACACACCTGAGCCTGTTGGGGTATGGAGGGACACAGGGAGGGAGAGCATCAGGACAAATAGCTAATGCACGCATGGCTTAAAACCTAGACAACAGGTTGATAGGGGCAGCAAACCACCATGGCATCCATATTCCTATATAACTAACCTCCACATTCTGCACATGTACCCTGTAACTTAAAGTGAAATAGAATAAAATAAAAAACAAAAAAGAGCACTAATAAAGTATCTGCTGTGGTGCAGCCTTCCTGAGGGGAACAGTAGCAGCTTTGGGAAAGGCTGAGTGCCCTGCCCATATACTTCTCCCAAATCATCTCTTCAGAACAAAGGTCTTCAGCCCTGGGAAAATGACAGTGAGTCTTGTGGGTCTTAGGGCACCAGTGATGACTCATCATGGGTAGAGGAAAGGAATGAAAAGTGATTTTAGTCGGGGAGAGGCAGGATTACTGAAAAACAGCCTGCTTCTGAGACCCACAGCCACAATGCCTCTCTAAAACTGAGGCTAATAGGAGAAAATATCTGCTTCATAAGCATCAAGTAAAAAGTAACAGCAGTCAAGTTCAACCACCATGGCTGAATTACTATACATTCCTGCCAACCGTGTAAAATTTGAGAAACAGACAAAAAAGAGGTTGTCTCTGAGGTACAGGCACAAAAAGAAGATCTAAGTCTGAAGGTGGAGCAAATACTGAGAAAGTCTCTTTGGAAAACCACTCCCCACCACAAAGAAAAAGTATCATTAGTGATAGTTGAAGTCTGTGGTATACTTAGGGGAACCATAGAAACAACAACAACTAATTCAAATCAAGGCCAACTTCTGACAAGACGGACACAAACACCCCACCCTAAAGGCCTAACAAAAGAAAAGTCATGTTCATTTACAGGTGTAAAATATATTAGCCTGCCTTTATTATCCTATATAATATATGTCTGGCTTTCAACAAAAACTTACAAGGCATACAAAGAAGGAAAAATAACAACACACTGTCAAGAGACAAAGCAACAATCAGAAATAGACTCAGAAGACAGATGCTGGGTTGATTAGATAAGGAATTTAAAATAACTATGATTAATGTTGAAGGCTCTAGTGAAAAAGGAAGAAAATCTGCATAATCTCAAAGACCTCGAAACTCTCATATGAGACTATTCTCATTCTGTCCTCTGAAAATAAAATGAAAATGTGAAAAATGAAAATCATAGTAACAGAGAAGAAAAATACTTTGAATTGGCTCATAAGTAGACTCAACTGGGGAAAGAATTAGTAAACTTAAAGACTTGTCAATAGCAATTATAGAAACAAAAAGAGTAAAAAGTAACAGAACAGAGCATCAAAGAACTACAGAAAAATATTAAGGCTGCATGTAGTTAGAACTCCAAAGGGAAAAGATAAAAGAATAAAGGCAACAAACCACCACAAACACACACACACACACACACACACACACACACACACACACAAAGATAATGGCTATCCTCTAAAGAACAAACAACAAACTGAAGTTAGAAGAGCCAAGAAATGAAGGGACTGCCATACAGGATATATGCAAACACTAAAACTAAAACCAGAAAACTAAAACTAAAAACCCCAACAAACATAATTTCAAGCTGTTAGAAAAGAGATAAAGGACAAAAGCTTGAGACCATCAGAAAACAAAAATTCATACTGCATTGAAAGCAGGAAAGAAAATGACAGCAGACTTCTTGTCAGAAACTATGCAAGTGAGAAACAAGGAAGTGACATCTTAAAGGTGATAAAAGGAAGAAGGCCAACACAATTCTCTACTTAGTAAAAATATTTTGCAAATGAAGGAGAATTAAAAACTGTTTCAGGAAAGAATTGAAGAAATATTGAAGGGAGCTCTTCAACCAGAAAGAATATGGTACTAGACACAAAGGTGGATTTATACAAAAAAATAATGCTGAAAAAGCAGAAATGAATTAGCTTTTACATTATTTTTAATTGCTTTAAAATATAACAGTCTAAAGTGAAATTAGTGTCAATATGCTGTGGATTTATCGAATATATATAAGTAAAATGAATGACAACAAGAACAAAAAAGATGGTAAGTAAATTGAGAGGAACAGTTGTAAGGTCCTGAAACGACCCAGACAGTGATATCATACTATTTGAAGGTAGACTCAAGTTAATTAAAGATACATATTGCAAATCAATGGGCAACACTATCATTAAAACCAAGAGTATAAATGATAAACAAGGAGTGTAAATAAGATGGAACTGTGAAAAACACTGAATTCAAAGAATGGCAGGAAGAGAAAAATATAACAGATGGAAAAGTAAAAAAAACTGATGGTGAATTTCAATCCAACTATATCAATAATCACATCAAATGTAAATAGTGTAAACACACAAATTAAAATACAGATGGTCGAACTGGATAAAAAATAAAGACTATCTGTCCAAAAGGAAGCCACTTCAAATATAAAGATGCTGATAGACTGAAAGCAAAAGGCTGAAGAAATACTCATTACTAATAAAAGAAAGTTAAATTAATATCATCTAAACTTCAGAACTAGGATATTTTCGGAGTTAAAGAAGCATATTATGGAATGGGAAAGGAAGTGAATCTGGGGTTAAGATGATATAACAATCCTAATGAATGTGCACTTAACAGCATAGCTTCAAAATACATGAAAACAAACGAAAACTATACAACTGAAAGGAGAAACAGACAAATCTACAATTATGCTCAGGGGTTTCAGTATCCTGCTGAGTAATTTACACAAAAAGTAGACAGAAAATCAGTAAGAATAGAGAGAACTCATACAATGCTATTAGCCAACTTAAACTAATTGACAGCTATAGATCGCTTCACCTAACAATAGCATAATAAACATATTTTTGAAATGCACAGAGCATTAATCAAGATATACCATTTTATACCCTATTCTAGCACATAAAAAACATCAAAAAATTTAGATGAATTTAAGTCACACAAAACATGTTCACAGACCATAAGAAAATAAACTAAAAGTCAATAACAGAAAGGCATAAAAAATAAAAATATTTTAAAATTAAATAATATATTTCTAAACTGTGAGTCAAAAAGAAATTAATGAAGAAATTAGAAAATATCTTGAATGAAAACGAAAACACAATATATCAAAATCTGTAGAATGAAACTTAAGCAGTGCTTTTAAATTGAATGTTTATATTAGAAAAAACAAAAGATCTCAACTCAACAACTGAATTTTTAACTTTCAGGAAATAGAAAGAGAAGAGCAAACTTAACCCAACCCAAGCGAAAGTAGTAAAATAATAAAGAGCAGAAGTCAATAAAATTGAGAGCAGAAAACCAACAGAGAAAATATCAGTGGAACCAAAAGTTAATTTTTTGAGAAAATAATCAATAACATTGATAAACTCTATTCAGACGTAACAAGAAGAAAAAAAAAGAAATAAGACACTAATTATAAACATCATGAATGAGAGAGGGAAACAATACCACAGTACTTATAGACATTAAAATAGGATTAAATGGACCAATTTTCTAAGAGATGCAAACTGTCAATTAACGAGAAAAAAAATTGTAGATTAAAGGCTTCTAACAAAGAAAATTCCAGGTCCAGATGGGTTCGCTGGCAAATTGTAGCATACATTTAAATAATAATCCCAATTCCATACAAATTCTTCCAGAATATAAGAGAGGAAGGAACTCATCAATTCCTTTTATGAGGCCAGAACTGCACTGACACCAAATCTAGTCAAATGCATTACCAAAAAGGAAAATCACAGTTCAATATTCCTCATGACACAGAGGCAAAAATCCTCAAAGAACTACTGGCAAATTAAATCCAATAACACATAAAAGGAGTAGTACAATATAACCGAGTGTGGTTTACCTTGGGAATGCAAGGCTCATACAAAATTTAAAAATTAACCAATGTTTTCTACCATATTTTTCTGTGGAAAAAAGTCTTATCACCATACCAACTTACGTCTAAAGGTAACTGGCAAAATTCAACACACTTTCATGATTAAACCTCCCAGAAAATTAGGAATACAAGGAAAGTTCCTCAGCTTAATAAAGAGCATCTACAATAACCTTACTTCTAACATTACACTTAATGGCAAAAGACTCAATGTTTTCTCTTAATATTGAGAATGACGCAAAAATGTTCATGTTCACCACTTACATTCAACAACCAACTTGAAAGTCCTAGCCAGGGCAGTTGGGCTAGAAATACAAAAGGCATGACTTCAAAATAATGAAATGAAACTGTCTTACTCACAGAAAATGTAATTTGAATCTTTCAGAATTTTTACATATTTGGAAGTACAACCGCAGATTTCTTACACGTGTATATTGTGTAGTGGTAAAGTCTGGGCTTTTAGTGCACCCATAACCTGAAGAGTGAATACTGGACTGTATCCAATAAGTACTTTTTCAGCCCTCACCACCATCCCACGTTTATTCTACTCTGTATGTCCATATGTACCCACTGTTTAGCTCCCATTTACAAGTGACCACATGCAGTATTTGGCTTTCTATTTCTGATTTACTTCATTTAGGACATTGACCCTTAGTTCTACCCATGTTGCTGCTAAAGACATGATCCAATTCTTTTTTATGGCTCAATTGTATTCACACACACACACGCACACACACACACATACACATACACACATGCACTACATAGAAAAGATAATTGTTTTTCATTAAACCTTCCAAATTAAAAAAAAAAGCTACTAGAATAAACAATTTCAGCAAAGTCACAGCATATATGGGCAGTATACAAAAATCAATCTTATCGCTAAACAGTAGCTTCATTTTTGCATCTGTGTCATGAGGGATACTGGACTGTGATTTTCTTTTTTGGTAATACATTTGACTAGATTGGGTATCAGTGCAGTGCTGACCTCATAAAAGGAATTGGTGAGTTCCTTCCTCTCTTATATTCTGAAAAATTTTCTATGGAATTGGTATTATTATTTAAATGTTTGGTACAATTTGATTATGGTACAAATTGCCAAAAATACTTGAAATTACATATTTTTAAATCACCATCTGTATAAAGCACCCCAAAACACCAAAAAACACCCCAAAAACATGGAATACTTCATTATAAACCTTACTATTTTGTGAGGTAAAAATTTCTATGCTGAAAATATAAAACAATAATTAAAGAAATTAACAATCTAAATAAATAGATATGTGATATTCATGAACTAGAAAATATAATTATTAAGATGTAATTTCTCCCTAGATTTATCTACATTCAACACAATTCTAATCAACATCCCAGAAGGATTTTGTAAAAACTGACAAATGAATTTTAAAATTATATGCAAAGGTGAACTAACTAAAACAGCCAAACATTTTGAAAAAGCAGAATGAAACATACTACCTGATTTCTAGATGTACTGCAAAAATGATAACTGCCCACACAGTGTGTGAGCCAGAGATGGATAGACATATATTAGTAGATTGATGGAACAGAATAGAGAATCCAGAAACAGACCCACCTATGCTTTATACAGTCTACAACATGCATCTTACAACTCATATAAGATTAATTAAATTACAACAGATGGTGGTGGAACAACTGGATATCCCCTATGGGGGGAAAATACCTTTATTCACAATTTGATCACCTTATATAAAAATTAACTCAAAATGATCAAACACTTAAAAGTAAAATCTAAAATTATTGAAGTTTCTAGAAGAAGATAAACTATGACCATATCTAAAATGTTAGAAGAACCTCATAAACATAACAGAACAAAAGAAAACTGCATAATAGCATATGCAACAAGCCAGGCATGGTGGCTGATGCCTGTAATCTCAGCCAAGGTGGGCCGATTACATGAGGCCAGGAGCTCCAGACCAGCTTGGCCAACACGGCGAAACCCCGTCTCTACTAAAAATTTCAAAAATAGCTGGCTGTGGTGGTGCGTGCCTACGGTGGTTGAGGCGTAAGATTTGCTTAAACCCTGGAGGCAGAGGTTGCAATAAGCTGAGATTGTGCCACTGCACTCTAGCCTGTCTCAGAGACAGAGATCCTGTCTCAAAAAAAAAAAAAAAAAAAAAAAGGGCACCTACAACAAAAGTGGTTAAAACTAATATGTGGTATATAAGTCAGGATAGTGATCACCTATAGGAA
The DNA here is from genome assembly GCF_049354715.1 of Callithrix jacchus. NCBI lineage: Eukaryota > Metazoa > Chordata > Mammalia > Primates > Cebidae > Callithrix > Callithrix jacchus. The sequence continues at coordinate 17,784,507 of NC_133516.1, read as the reverse complement.
AAAAGAAAGGCATACAATCAGCTTGGCATGAAGGAATCTTCTGAAGCAATTAACTGCTAATGTTCCTTCTCTTCTTAGGGTGGTGGCTACAAGAGTTTGTTTACTTTGGATAACTTCCCCAAGCATACGTTAATGACATATAAACTTATCCATATGCAACATATATGTTAAAGTTATTATTTTTGTTTGAAAGACATTCATTGGGTGTCATTTGAAAGTCTTTTTCCTTTTTCAGAGACTCAGTTTTTTTATATATAAAGAAAGGTCAACCTGACTATCCTAATTCCTCACTTTGAGCTAAGTGGTAGCTTATTGAAAGTTTCTTAAACTGAATTTAGTTGGTTTAATATTATACACTTGGGACTGACAGAATAAATAATCTGCATTTCTGTCGATTCCACGAGTTATAATGAAGAGTTAAACCTCACATAATATAAATAATATGCTCTGTAAATGGATCTTAACTATCACAGAAATAAACATTCAAGAGAATGCCTTCGGATCCCTCCCATGATCATTTAGAGTTATTTCTTTGTTATATTTCAGAGAGAATGAAAACATAAGAGTCAAAGTTACATTTTTGTTTTTTCAAATCTAAAAAACAAAACTGGGAAAAAGCAAGACTTTCAGGAAAAAAATCTAGAGATAAAATACTAACAAATTTTAACACTGGTTTACATGGCATGGAAATATGCTAAAATCAAAACTCATTTAATGACTGCAGTTAACATTCAACCTAACAACCCTACTTTTAACACCATGATGAAGGGCAATAGATCCTTGGATAATTCCTCACAATTCTGTAAGATATGCCCTTCAAAAAAGATAAGAACAGTCATTATCTATCCAACTCCATCCTAGTCAGGATATCAATGCATGCATTATTACTCTCATTAAAAGAGAGAAGAAAGGACTGAAGCTCTGAGCAGTTAAGATCTACCCAAGGTCACCAGCAAAGAATAGCAAAGAGGGTGAGAAGTATACTGTACTAAGAGTGAAGACACCACCGATCTGGGTTCCACTGTGCTATTAACTAGCTGAGTGTTTGCAGAGATTTGCTGTTTATAGAATTAAAAGCTTGGCCCAGTTCAGCTACTCATAACTGTGGGCAGCAGATTCTTGCAGGGCCTTGAGTCAGGAGTCCTCAGATAAATGCATCATCTATGGACTAAATAAAGTAACAAATGCCTAAGAAATAAATAAGCATCAAAATAACAATATGCCTTGAGCACTGTTTCTAGACACATGTACCTCCAGTTTTCAATACATGTTGAAGCTATTGTAAATAATACATATTACTGTTACAGAAGATAAAATTCATTACAGATTTCTGTCAGTATTGCATGTATAACAACATATGTTAACTGCATAATTTATATTCCATGGGTGTTGGTAATGAAATAATCTCTAAAGACTCTTCCAATGTGAAAATGCTACATTAAAGAGCCTAGGACAGATGACTTTATGACAATATCTAGGGCTCTTCATTCCATAGCCCCAGGAGCATTTGTTTAATCTCAAGCCAAGGCCCAACATGAAATGCAGGTAAAAATTTGCCCACTCTGTTCGATCAGTGTGTGTGTGTTCAGAGAAGAGGAAGGGGAGGTAAGGTCATGGAGAGCTCTGCCAGTCACTCAGCTGCTCTAAAGACCCCCAGGGATCTGTGGAAGAGTTCCACATTAGCCACTGACAAAGGGTTAAAACTCATATAGTTTCCAGTACACTAATAAGGAAAACATAAATAGCCAAACCAAAGAGAAACAAAAACGAAACAAAACTGGATAAAGGACGTGACTAGGCAAGCAGTTACAAGCATAGGAAATGCTGCTAAATCCGCCAAAAATCATAAAAATGCAAATAAAAACAATGAGATTCCATTTTTAGACAGTCTTCTTGGCCAAAATCTAAAAGATGAAACATGTTCAAGGTTAATGAGAGTATGGGGAATCAGGCATTCTTACATACCATTGAAAAGAATAAACTCGGGTTCACTTTTTGGAGAGCTATTTCAGTAGGTATCAAAACGGACATATACATACACTTTTGACTTAACACACCCATTTTTAAAATATATCCTGCAGAAAGTCTCAAAATTTTATGAAGGCAATTGTACAAATATATTTTATTTTGATGGCAAAAGAAAAGAAACAATGTTCAATGCTTATCAGTAGAGAAATGACTAAGGGAGTTATGGTTCATGCATCCTATAGAATTCTATGACATCATTAAAAAATACTCAGACCCATATACATTATAATTTTTAGAACGATATCAAGCATACATTCTTAGGGAAAGCAAAGAAGGAAGATGCAGAATAATATGTATACTACTGTGTGTGTATACATATTCACATATATACGTTTATAATACACAAATTCTGGAAGGAGATATACAGACTGAGTGACTTCCTCTAGAGAGAAGAGCTGAAAACAGTTTCATTCTTTGCTTCAGCTATTTCTGCATAACTTAATTTTTTATTGGAAGAGGAATTACTTTTATAATTAAAAACCAAGAACACTGGACTGTATAGCATGCTGCCTTTCTACACATAAGTTGCTGAAATGAAGAAATTTAAACCTACATTAAACTTTTATGTGCAAGACACTATTCTGAACCTCACTTGAGTACCTTTTTGTTTATAAAGGCTATAAAGTTAGGTAAGAGGCAAACTTTATGAGAAGGTAAGCACATGCACATTCTGAAGACAGAAAACATGACATACTTCTGTGTTGGAAACAAAAAGAAGTTTAACAACAACAACAAAAAAGATTTAGTAACAATAAAGAGCTTCCTTAAAACAGCAAGTCCCTGTTAAAACAATAGGGCAAAGAGGACATAGTAATGGAAGCAGTGAATGGCGAAGCCTAGACATTTGCAGTGATCCCTATGTCGAGCTTCAACAACTTTTGCAAAAAATACCTCTGAGGAAAAGTGGATCAGCACACCAGTCCATAAAAAGAGAGCTTTACATTTTAAGTGGTTTTGTATCCATCGCGAATGTAAAGGTTAAACAGGTATTAAAAGAGCAATAATTCTTTCTGATTAAATTTTAATCCAAAGATAGAGTAAAATGTTCAAGATGAAGTAAAGACTTTATTATCAGTTACAGGAGAGGCTGTGAGAGCTAAACTCTGGCTGGCTGAGAGCTTTTATTTATTTTTTTAAGCTAAAGGTGATGTAAAATTGGAATCTTCTTGCTGCGGCAGACTGAATGAAAACCCGTTAAAAGGCATTTGACTAATTCTGGATTATTTTTATTATTGAGAAGACTAAAGAGGAAAGAAGCAAAACAACAACACACATGTTGCTGAACCGGCAATTAAATAATTATTCATCACAAATAGTTAATCACCCTTTTAAGTGAAGAGGGTGGAACCCAAACTGCAGCTGTATTTTAAGATACTGAGCAAGAAAATTCACCAGCAAGTGACAGAGTTCATAAAGTCTGAACATAAAATCTGAACAGAGGCTTCATAGACGGTGAAATGTCCTTTCTCTTAGGCATCGTTCTCTTATTCCTATTCAGCATCTTCCCGGCATGGGCTTCCCACATTTTTACAAGTGCTCCACAAAGTAACATACGGCTAAATTCATTAAGGACTCTCTAAAGTGTTCCTTGACACCAGAAACGACATCATCTACTTCTCTCTCCTCACTGAGCAGTACCGAAAGCCACTGGACCCCATAGGATAAGAGGCACATAAAAGAACTGGAGTCTGTCCAGGGCAGAGCACCAAGAGGAACACAGTGAGAACTGAAAACTTGACCTGTGAAGAATGATAAAATGAACTTAAGATGTTGAGCCTGGAGAGACAGCAGCTCAGGTAAGAACGAAAATTTATCTTTGAAGGTCAAGGAGATATCTTTGAAAGTCTCGGTAAGCCTTATTAGGTTTCTAGAGTGCGCTCAATTTGAGCTGCATTGTCTATCAAGTGGTAATTTGATACTGAGAAAGTATCAAGAAAGCAGTATCCAGAGTATAGGCCCTGCCTGACGGCCTGAGTTTAAGTTTGAGATCCCCTTATATCTGCGCCAACTTGAGCTAGTTAGTAAATCTAAGTTTCCATTTTCTCCCCTGTTATATAGAATGGGTCAGAGTGCCCGTTTCATAGGATGAAATAAGTATTCACTGACTATTAAATTTGTCATTCCTACTTCTATGATATTTAACATGTCGTGCAAACCTTCAGTACCAACCACTGACATATACACCTATGAAGGATATAAAGTGCTCTTCCTGAGAACCTAACATGAGTCAGGCCCTATACCAGGAGCTGTCCTGTAAGTTTTCTTACTTATTCATTACCAACAAGATATTTTCATTCTCCTGGTGAAAAATTTGGGAGGTTCAGTGTTGTAAAGAACCTTGTCCAAATTCATAAGTAAATATTTTCATCGTAGAGTTCAATTTGAGCTTAACTCAATCTCAAAGCATTTTTTCCCACTAGAAGGAGCTCTGAGAAACACAAATAGAAAGATAAGTTGTAGGTCCCTCTCTCAAAAGCTGCCCTTATAAGGAATATAATATATACACATATAAATGCATAGGTATATAAATTAATTTAGGTAAAAAAGTAGGGCCGGGCGCGGTGGATCAAGCCTGTAATCCCAGCACTTTGGGAGGCCGAGGCGGGTGGATCACGAGGTCAAGAGATTGAGACCATCCTGATCAACATGGTGAAACCCCATCTCTACTAAAAATACAAAAAATTTAGCTGGGCGTGGTGGCACGCGCCTGTAATCCCAGCTACTCGGGAGGCTGAGGCAGGAGAATTACCTGAACCCGGGAGGCGGAGGTAGCGGTGAGCCGAGATTGCACCATTGCACTCCAGCCTGGGTAACAAGAGCGAAACTCCGTCTCAAAAAAAAAAAAAGTAGTAGAGCAGGGAGTGATTACTTCCAACTGGGGACACAAAGGGAATCTTCAGTAATTAGATGAAGTTGGAATTGGCCATGTAAGATTTAGACATGGAGATGTGAGAAGGGCATTTCAATGCAGGGAACAGAGAGGAAAAGCAGAATCAGAAAAGGATGGGAGCTTTGAGGGAATGCACAGCATGTCAGGATGGCTAGAGTGCAGGATGCGTGAGATGAGATTAAATAATCTGGGTCAGATGCAAGTCTTTGATCTCTCCAACTATTCTGTATCTAGAAGTCTAGATTTTGATCTATAGGAACAAACATTCATCAGGCAGCATGGGCGGGATGGACTGGATTAAAGGCAAATGCCTTCCTACGGCTTTAGTCATATCCCAATCCTCTTGTGTGGGATGCATTATTCCCATCAACCTATGAAGTAACAGACTTAGGAAGAACACTCTAACAGCTTCTAGGAAATCCATGACAAAAACAGACTTCGTGCCCTGTTGACTTCTGTCCTCCTCGCTGTGTTAAGTTACCAAAGCCTACATTCACCAGCTGCCTACTGACTGTTGTGTTTGTATTTGGGAGGAGGAGGGAGGAGGGAGGAGGAATGACATGGAGGGAGGGAAGGAGGCAGGGAGGGAGGAGGAGGAGGAGGAAGAGGAGGAGGAGAAGAAGAAGAAGGAGGAGGAGGAGGAAGATGAGAAGGAGGAAGAGGAGGAGGAGAAGAAGAAGAAGGAGGAGGAGGAGGAAGATGAGAAGGAGGAAGAAGGAGGAGGGAGAAGGAGGAAGAATGAGGAGGAAGAAGTAGGAGAGGAGGAGGAGAAATAATAGAAGAAGAGGAGGAAGAAGAAGAGAGCTGAAGACAAGTCTCTCAAACAGCTATTCCATTCATTGGGAAGAAAAGAAAAACAAATTTATTCTCAGGGCAGAGTCTGTGGAGACGGAAGCCTTAAGCTCCAATTTTAAAGTTAGTGAAGTTTTAGAAGAGAAAGATAGGTCATTTCAAGGAGGAGAAAGGGGGATGAAGAATAAGATATCTGGTTCGATCAAAGGGATATTTTGAAGATTATGAAGAAGAGAGAGCTGCAATGGGGTCTGTGCAGAAAAGTGGAAAGTATCCTGGCCTAGGAATCGGAAGGCTGTGATCTAGATCTGTTTCTCAAAATGATTATCAGAAAGTTAGAGATAAGATGGAATTGGCTAGCAGAAGAATATGGTTCAAATCCAACATGTCTTTCTACTAAATCATTAGCAGAAAATGCAGACTGGGCTTCTATGTGGAAGAGGAAATACCTTTCAGGCCTCAGATCGTGTTGCTAACTAAACACGGGTTCCCCGTGCTCATCTTACTTTCGGCTCTGGGAAACCATGAGGAGAATTGGAGAGCTGTGGAATACATGGTGTGTGGCTAAAAACCGCAACACTCAGGGAAAAGTTTCCCCCGGTTACTTACTCACGACATTGCTTCCATAGCTCCCCTATTGCCAAAGACCTTTCAGGAAAAGCCTGTAATGGATGAGTGGTGTAAAATAATAAAATGGCTAGGCTTTCCTGTACTTTTAGGAAAAAGGCCAAAATTCTTAGCAAGGCCTAAGTCCTTCACGGTTTATCTCTCAAAACTCATCCAGCATCATGATTCTCCCTCAGTCTAAGTTCTAACCACACTGGCCTTCTTTCAGTTCCTCAAATCAGCATGCTGCACTGTCTGGAGATGTCTAAACTCCTACTCACTCCTCATAGCTCAGTGAAGTATCACTTCCTCAGGAATGCCTGTCTTAATCTGTCTAGGTCGGGTTCCTGTGTTTTAATTCTCTTAGGACAATACTCCTTTCTTTTAAAACACTCCGTCCATCTCCCTTAACAGAAAAGAAACTTCCTGAAAGCAGGTCACTTGCCTCCTTTTGCTCACCACGGAATCTCCAGTGCTCATCATGTGACAGGCAGTCAACTGAGATTTGCCGAGTAACTGAATAAATATTTTCTTCTTCAAAAATAAGGTGCACCAGGAGTAAGAGGTTAAATTATCAATATGGAGGAATAAGAGGTTAAATCATCTAGTTGGTGCCAATTGAACCTATGCTAGTTCAATTATGCAAATCAGACCAATGGAGAAAGCACATACAGGAAGAAAATATATATTATGTATGGAAAATGACTTTCATATACTCTGTTAATACATAAACACAAAATTTGATTTGGAAAATTACGGAAAGGATGCTGATCCACATTAACTGTTGTTGATGATGATGATGATGATGATGATGATGAAAGCACGACAGAGACCAGCTAAATTTGAACCAAACTAATTCCTCTCCTTTTGGGAGTATACAGTGTGGCCACATTTCCAAGCATTCTTTGCTACTGTATGAAAGTGAATAAGTCCCAGCCAATAGAATATTCGTAGAAGGAACACTATTTTACATTTATGAATCTGGAAACTGTAACCCATCCCCACCACCATCCCAGAAGATCCTTATGCTCTCTTCTAATTTTAATTCAGATAATCTGGCATAGGACCTCTAGGCTTTAGAGACTGGTGAAACCACTGGATGGAATAAGACAGAGTCTCTGAATCCCCAGGTGGAATGCACTGGCTAAACACTCATGGGAGATTTTATCAGACAAAAAGAAACTTGCATTGTGTTAAATCACTGAGATTTAAAAATTGGTTTGCTATAGTAGTTAGCATTACTTGCTCAAACCAATACATAGGTAAGATGTTAAGAAAATTACATGTATTTGTTTTTTTTGGCCGGGTGTGGTGGCTCATGCCTGTAATCCCAGCATTTTGGGACGCCAAGGTGGGTGAATCACGAGATCAGGAGTTTGAGACCAGTCTGGTAAACATGGTGAAACTCCATCTCTACTAAAAATACAAAAAAATTAGCTGGGCATGGTGGCAGGCACTGTAATTCCAGCTATTCGGGAGGCTGAGGCAGGAGAATCGCTTGAACCTGGAAGATGGAGGTTGCAGTGAGCCGAGATTGCACCACTGCACTCCAGCCTGGGTGACAGTGTGAGACTCCATCGAAAGAAAGAAAGAAAAGAAAGAAAGAAAGGAGAAAGAAAGAAAATCACATGCATTTAAAAAAATTATCTTTCCTGATAACACTTCGGGTGAAAACATAAAGGTAGATTTAATTAATCAAATTTACTTCTAACATGGCTTGCTACCCAGTTCTACTCCTCCATCGTTCTGTAGGCTCCCAGGGCTGAGCATAACCTTCAGGCCATTTTTTTTTTTTTTTTTGGCTCCTATCCAATAAAGAAAAAAAAAAACCTTTGCCATGGTGAGGTCATTGGCAGCCTCTGCCAAAGAACTTCCTTAGTGAGGTACACAAGGACCCCTGAGATAGCCCTTCTCAGCCTGGATTATTTGATATTGACTAATTTTTTTTATGCTGAATCTCAAATCTCCTTGATGGCTTTTTTCAACTAATCATTTTTCTAACACAAGGAAATGGGTTTGAAAAAGATCGCGTTTTTTTCTATATGCCCTTCCTAGCTCTCTAATATGAATCTAGCTAAATATAAATTGGGAGCAGACAGAGGTAGGAGAGTCACTTAAATTGCAGTTTCAGAATATGCCAGAAAATTTGAGAATGAAACACAAATTCCCCTTTTCTGATGGTGATGCTTGGGAACTGGCGAGTTCTCCTCCCTACAAATGAGCCATTAAAAGTCTGTTTTTTATGTGATATTTATTATTAAATGACTAGAACTAATAATAAACTGCCAGTGCCTGGGCCTCACTCTTAGAGATTCTGATTTTATTGTTCTGGGGCAGAGATTTGGGCAACGGAATTGAAAAAGAAAATTCTCCTGGTGATTCTAATATGCAGCTAGAGTTGAGAACCAGTGAGATGTACCTCTTTGTAACTATCAACTGTCAATACAAGTTATCCATGTATAAATATTGTACTGCAGGGAATAAAATGTAATATGCTTACAAGGAAACCTCTCCCAAACATCTCCTAAAATCAGGCTAAATTCATTGCCTGAAGAAAAGCATCCTTTCTTGTCATGATTTCTGCCTTTTATTAAAGCATCCTAAATTAGAGAAATGAAGAGTCTCAGTGAGGCAGGCCTGGCTGGAGGTTAACTAAGTCAAGGATTCAAGTCCTGCAAAGGAAACTACATATGCAGTCACTTTATTTACCACATATAAGAAGCCCAGACTCCCTTACAAATATGGGAATATGAGCACCACAAGGACAGAGACCAATATACCTGGTTCCCACCAACAATACTGACCCTAGCACCTAAGGGCATACTTTCTTGAACATTCTTTTTCACTGACATTGAACTGAATTGAGGAGGCTAGGAAAGCTGCCATGTACCCATACAGGGAGAGGACAGCTTCCAAGAAGGCCTGGATCCCCTTCTGCTAATTAATAAAGCACATATACTCCCATATGAATAGGCTTTACTTAAAGGGCAGGCTTCTGGCTTACTCTTATGTCAGAACCTCATTGAAATGATGGGTTAGATCCCTGATGAGGGTCTCAGTTTCACTATCAGTATAATGAGAAAGTGGCCATGCACGGTGGCTCACATTTATAATTCCAGCACTTTGGGAGGCTGAAGTGGGCAGATCACCTGAGGTCAGGAGTTCAAGACCAACCAGCCTGACCAACATGAAAAAACTCCATTTCTACTAAAAATATAAAAATTAGCTGGGCGTGGTGGCAGGTGCCCGTAATTCCAGCTATTCATGAGGCTGCAGAGGAGAATCACTTGAACTCAGGAGGCATAGGTTGCAGGAGAGATCATGCCACTGCACTGCAGGCTGGGTGACAAAGCAAGACTTCAAAAAAAAAATGGTAAATGAGAAAGGGAGGCGTGACTAATCTTTATAATCTCTTCCTTCTAGATTGATACATACACAGTAACTTCTCTGGGCCCCCAGCCCCTCTGACACTGACAGCCACCATAGCTGGGCTTCCTGTGATGTGAACAGGCACCCACCAGAGGGACTAGAGGCATACGCATTCGCAATCTACAGCCCTGACTTCCTCCGCAGTCCTGAAGCTTCAAGATTCTCTTTTACTCTTCTTTACAAAAATCTTCCTTCATGCTAAAAAGTGAAGAGACTTTAAATCTAGCATCATCTTAACCTCTTACTAACCATACAGCTAATACTTACTTAGATGCAGTGTCTCCCAGTATTCCAAAAGCCTTGTGATCAGGGTGGGTGACTGAACAGAATAACTCACTTTCCTTTCTTCTGATCTCAATCACATTATAAGTGAGTAGGAAAAAAGAAACAGTAAATTAATCTAATGTATTCTCACTTGTTTTTGTCATTTTTCCTTTGCCTTACAATCAACCAGGTTTGTTTACACCTAGAGTAAAAAACAATCTGTGGCTTCTAGTTGGCTTCCAGTGCACTGCACTGTGTCAGGGAAGCTGCTCCTGCTAGCTGAACAGCAGCCCTTTGAGAGAAGAGGAAAGGGGCAGTTCTAAAATGCTACCAGTGAAGATTTTACAGGAAACCTAAACAGAAAGGTAGGATTTGGGTTGTTGCTTCTCACCTATGGCCAGCACAGTCTGAGGAGGAGGCAGTGAGCTTACTTAGGCAAGTCTAAGGAGGTAAGTATGGTGCTGCTCCCAAGAGCGGTAAATGTTGACTGTCACAGTCTGAATCCATCAGGAGCTGAAACTAGGAAGGATGAAAAACGTTTCTCCAAGCAGGAACCATTCCAGGTGTCCTCTCCTTTCCCTGGTACATACAATCTTGAAGGGATAAACGAACTTGTTAATTCATATCCTGTCCTACAAACTCTGAGAAGAGGATATACATGGTGCTTGGGTTGAGAGGGCAGAATCAGGAGGATGGCAGTGGGAAGGATGGCCTGCTATAGCAGCAAAAACAGGGCACTTGGTTGGGTTCAGAAGACCTCAGGGTCTGTTTTGTCTTAGGCACTTACTCACTAGAGCTCATCCATTCTGACACGAATAGAGCATCTACTATGTGTTAGACACCAGGTAATGGCAGGGAATTTTATAGTGTCCTCAACACCACAGGGGGACAGAAACTTTCCCTATCCTCAAGGAATGGGATGCAGGCAAACAAAATCAAAACCTGTACTGAAAAAATAACAGGTGCTATGAAGGAAAACATGCAACATGCTATGAGCAGTACATATGAGCAGGACAAGACAATCTTGTGAAGTCAGAGAGGGCTCTGTGGAAGAAGTGAAACATCAGCGGAGACCTGAGGGATGGCAATGTACTAGCCAGACAAAAGCCCAAGAAGAGAGTTCTAGGTACAGAAAGACCACACACAAAGGACTAAGGATACACGAATCATGGTACAATGGAGAACGAATGGTATTTCCCTGTGTCTGGAGCATAGAGATAAAAAAAAAAAAAAATGAAGCCAGAGAGATACAAAAGCATTTCATCTCAGTCAGTTGCTGGAATCTATTCATTCGGAACATACATCACCAACACAAGGCCAGTGACACACGATCACATACACAAGAGGTATAGAAACATGTGAAGAAGTTTAGCTTTTATATACAGAACTAGAGACAGCTGTGGGAAGAGGGACCCATTGAAGGGTTTTAAATAGGGAAGCAATGGAATGAGGTTTGAATTCACAAAGACCATTCACTCCTCCTATAGGAAGCTATTTAGGAGTAAGAGGTAAGGGTAGAGTAGGTGGCAGAAGCGCTGGACAGAATGCAGAGTGAATGTACACTCATTTCTCCCAGAGCAGGACTTTGACTTGCAGACTGAGCATGCTCCCAAGAGGCAATGGTTGTTCTCTAGAAGTCTTTCCACTCTGAGGCCTACATTTCACGATTGTGGACCTACTGAAAGGTACATGAAAATCAAAGGTAAGTCACCTGCTTGCTTGTCCATTATGTTTGGGGCTGAGGGCAAGGCTTCCACCTAAGCAGGATTATTAATATTTCTTTTACTTTTGAAGTCATACAAATCTAAAGTGTCTAAAGTGTTTTTCTGAAATGTTTTTTTTTTAAAGACTTTTCTACTTGGGTCAATTAAGTTGGGCAAAGCAATGAAAAACACCATTGCTAAATGGAATAAAAAAAGCCGAATTCTAAGCTGTATGCTAACTTTTTTTTTTTTGAAATGGAGTCTCACTCTGTTACCCAGGCTGGAGTTCAGTGGCATTATCTCGGCTCATTGCAACCTCTGCCTCCTGGGTTCAAGCGATACTCCTGCCTCAACCTCCTGAGTAGCTGGGATTACAGGTGCACACCACCACACTGAGCTAATTTTGCATTTTTAGTAGAGACAGAGTTTCTCCATGTTGGTCAAGCTGGACTCGAACTCCCAACCTTGGGTGATTCATCTGCCTTGGCCTCTCAAAGTGCTGGGATTACAGGCATTAGCCATCGTGCCCAGCCTGTTTGCTAACTTTAAAATACACAACACATACAAATTGATTGATTGATTGATTGATTTAAAAATTCAGCTGGTGCAGAATGGTACAGAATGAAAAGCAAAATTCTTTTCCAGAGATAATCACTAGAAGATTGAGTGATATTTATTCAGGCATGTATCAGATTGCTTATACATGCCTGTGAAAGCATGTACACATACACACATTCACATATAAACACTCATGTTCAAAATTTTCCTTCAAACACAAATAAGATCCTCTATGTACTATTTTGCACCTTGTTTTTTCTTTAAAATGCTTTTTTTGGGGGTATATTTTATTAGGAAATATAGATTTGTTTTTCTGACAGCCTCCATGTATGCAGTTGCCATATTTTATTTTACTAGTCCTTTTACTCTATCATAAAAATGCTGCAATGTGTATTCTGAAACAGAATATCTCTGTGCCTTTATGCAAATATATCTACTGTCAGAAATTGAGTTGCAGGATTAAAAAATACGTGCACATTTAAATTTTGCAAGATAGTGCTAAGTTTTGTTTCTAAAAGGTTGTATTAATTTGTACTCAAATCATAAGCTCATGAGAGTACATTCTTTCCCATTTCTTTGCCAATATCAAGCATTAAACTTGTAAATGCCGGCTGGCCTGAGAGGGAAAAACATGATATTTTAAACTGTATTTCTTTAAATAGGTTGAACGTCACTTCATTGGTTCATTCATTATTTCTATTTCCCCTTGTATGAACTGCCTGTTGATAGTTTCACTCTTTTTATCTAATGAATAATTCATTTAAAACCAATTTTTATGAGATTTTAAAAAGATATAATCAAAAATATTGGCATTCATGTTTATTATTCCTGTAAACATGAATAAGTCACTGAGGCTGTTTCCAACTTTGTGAGGATTAAATGAGAAAATGGGTGTGAAAGCACATTGAAAGCTAGACACGTAATTCCTGTATTTTATAAGGATTTATTTATGTGAATGTTTTGAATTATTGTACATGTATAATTTGGCCACACTGTGTGACTGAATGAGGTGAGTGCTTGCTGTCATAAAGTATAAGACCCTTCCAGGGAATCTGAGTAGCTCTTTTTGAATTAAATGTACAGGCTTAGTCAATTGCTCGAGGCCAGCCACCTAGGCCCAGATTTCCTGATTTTCTATTCGGTGTAGTTTTCACTAAATCAGACATGTTATAATAACTGTTTTACAATAACAACAAGGGTTCCAGATCATTACAATAAAGTGACTATCACGATAAAGTTATTTTTGTTTCCCAGTGCATATAAAGGTTATGTTTACACTATACGGTAGTCTATTAAGTGTGCAATAGCATTATGTTTAAAATAACGATGCATATATCTTGTTAATTAAAAAATACTCTATTGCTAAAAAGAAAACCCAACAACAACAGAAGACTCCCTATGGATGAGGCAACATATTCAGTAAAATAACAGCTGAGGCTAGTAGTCACAGACTGGGGAGGAACAGCAAGGTCTACCGGGATGGAGTCAGCAGGCACAAGAGCAGCCACAAAAACTAAAAAGGGGCCCCTAAGACGGATGGCGCAACACCTGTAGTCAGCATAAGTGAGAACTTGATTCATTCTGGTTTACACTATGTGGGAAAGACAGAGAAAACTAAAAAAATCAAAAAATGAAATGAGTGCTGACAAGGTTCACAGGAAATGACTAAAAGGGTTAGAGCTGAGAGGCTGCGCTGCAGGGTTGTAGGAACTGGAACCATTTAACCAGGACGTGATCATTTACCCCACTGCTACCCCTCTGATGCTTATACAAAGAGTTCTGTAGTCAGTGATGTCATCCTTGTTCAACTCAGTACAACCCCACAGTCAAGAAATACTTCCTCGGTGCTTACTGTAGGATGCGATGAGAAACATGATATCAACCCTCCACTTAGGGAAAATGTAGAGCTTCTGAGGTATGTGACAATTAAATAGGTAATTTAAATACAGTCTTCTAAATACTGTGATGGGAAAAGCAGAGGATGCTATTACCAGATGATGGGGAGGATAAGGCAAAAGAATCACACATACTCTTGAGGGAAATGTGATGTCTAAATGGAAGCCTGAAGGAGGAGAGTTTTTGGCTAGGTGATGGGGATGGAAAGCTATACATTCCACCAAAGGGAAGTATTTACCCAGCCCTAGGCATAAGAGACAATCTGTTTTTGGTGTGTGTTTAGGTATGTGTGCACAAGTGCATGTGCATGTGTTTGCGTATGGCTCTGGGCTCTTTATATGGTAGTGTGGGGAGTATAAACTTTCTCTTCAAAGTAACGAAAAGTCACTAAAAAACTTCGAAGGACTTACTGCATAAATAGAGAAGATACAAAGGAAGCCAAAGTATTATGTCAGAAATTGGTTAGTAAGTGGATAAGAGGGGAGACTGAAGGAGGAGCAAGGATCCAGGCCAGCTCCTGTGCCTTTGGTTGGACCAATGAGGTAATGCCATTCATGGAAAAGGAACATAGAGAGGAGCAAGTTTAAAAGGGAACACCTGGGTTCTGTCTGAAAGTGTTGCATTTGTGGCCTATAAGCCTATCTATGAAGACTGCAGGCTAAAGTGATAGAAACATATCTGGAGCTTATGGAGAGATTCCAGCTGCAGATTTTGGCCACAGCATTCTCAGCACACAGATGATATTGGTACTCACAGAAGTAGACGAAATAACTCAGGAGTACAGATTGAGACAAGAAGAGAGATTGGAGCAGAACTCAAGAAAAATGGTGAATTTAAGGAATGAGGAGAGAAAGAGAAAGCTACTAAAAAGAGTGGGAAGTTGTATACAGTCCTAAGAAGAAAATCCAAAGTGCATGGTTCTACAGAAGACAAATGAAGCAAAGACATTGTCAACATCTTTAAATGCTGCAAGGGCTCAAGAATGATAAGGACTGAAAAGCCTTCAGAGTATTAAACATCAAAGAGGTCACTGGTGATGTTCAGAAGTGTGGTGTAAGTGGAGCGATGGGGACAGAAACTGAATTACAGGGAGCTGAACTGTGAGTAGAGCAGAGACAATAACGCTTAGGGGTGTGTGTGTAGGAGAGAGAGATCTAAAGTTGTAAAAGCATTTTTAATTTTGATGTTTAATTTATATTTAATTACTTTTTCAGTTAACGTAGGAATTTTGTTTCAAATCTAAATATGTCTTCTTTATAAATTAAACTTTAAATTTTCTAATAATTGTAAATACAAAAAAAATTTAAAGAAATAATGTAGAGATCTATGTACCCTTTAACCAGTTTCCCTCAACAATAACACCTTGTAAAACTACAGTATGATATGAAAGCCAGGAGATGACATTGATACAGTCTATCAATCTTACTCACATTTCCCCACTTGTCTGTATATTATGTGTAAGTGCATCCAGGCATGTGTCCATTTGATTTATGTAATTGCACTGCCTGTATAGATTCATGTATCTGCCATTATGGCCAAGATACAGAGCATTTCCATCACCACAATAATTCCCTGTATTGTCCTTTTATAACCACAGCTACTCCACACCCCCAATTCCTAATCTCTGACTTTTTGCCTTCCATCCCTAATTCCTGACAAACACTAATCTGTTCTCCAATTATACAGTGCTATTACATGAATGTTATATATAGAATCATACAGTATGCAACCTTTGGGGCCTGGCCTTTCCCACTCAGTATAATTCTCTTGAGATTGACCCAAGCTGTTGCATGTATCAACAACTTCTTCCTTTTTATTACTAAATAGTATTCCTGGGTAAGAATGTATCACTGTAACCATTCACCTGTTGAAAGAAATGTGGGTTGGTTCCAGGTTGGGAATCTTAAAAATATAGCTGCTATGACCAAATATTTGAGTAAACATAAGTCTGTGGTTATAAAAGGACAATACAGGGAATTATTGTGGTGATGGAAATGCTCTGTATCTTTGCCATAATGGCAGATACATGAATCTATACAGGCAGTGCAATTACATAAATCAAATGGACACATGCCTGGATGCACTTACACATAATATACAGACAAGTGGGGAAATGTGAGTAAGATTGATAGACTGTATCAATGTCATCTCCTGGCTTTCTGGGACACATGGTAGTTGCAGGATGTTTTAAGAGAATTTCCCAAACTTCCTCTAGAATCGTTGTTCCATCTTATATTCTCATCAGCAAAACATGATTGATACAGTCTCTCCACATCCTTTTCTGCACTCTGCACTGATTTAGTAATTAATTTATTTATTTTATGTTTTTGAGACGGTGTCTTGCTCTGTTGCCCGGGCTGGAGTGCAGTGGCATGATCTTAGCTCACTGCAACCTCTGCCTCCCTGGCTCAAGCAGTTCCCAGCTTCCCAAGTGGCTGGCTCAGCCTGCCAAGTAGCTGGGATTATAGGCACCTGCCACCATGCCCAGCTAATATTTTTGTATTTTTAGTAGAGACAGGGTTTCACCATGTTGGCCAGGATGGTTTCGAGCACCTGACCTCAGGTGATCCACCCACCTCAGCCCCCCAAAGTGCTAGGATTATAGGCGTGAGCCACTGGGTCAAACCTGCACTGATGTTTAATATCATTAGGCCTTAGAGAAATGCAAGCTAAACTGTAATGAGATAATTACTACCCACCTATCAGAATGGCTAAGATAAAAAATCGTAATAAAACCATCATGGTACCTATTTGAGACATGTCAGCACACTGATGGTTTCTAAAAGCTTGCGAGGATATGAGAGTGACAGAAGAGAAAACTGAGAAGGAAAATGAGCCCAGAGAAACTGGACAACTTAGGAGTCAGGGAGAGTCCAAGACAGCAAAAATAACTGAGAAGTAGGTAAATAGAAAATCAGGAGGCTGGTCCTATGGAAACAATGTGGAGATTCCTTAAATGATTAAAAGCAGAACTACCATTTGATCCAGAAATCCCACAACTGGGTGTCTACCCAGAGGAAAAGAAGTCATTATATGAAAAAGATGCTGCACATGCATGTTTATAGCAGCACAATTTGCAACTGCAAAATTGTGGAACCAACCCAAATGCCCATCAATCAATGAGTGGATAAAGAAACTGGTATGTGTATGTGTATGTATATATATATATATATGTATGTGTGTGTGTATATATATGTATATATATTTGTGTATATATATGTATATATATTTGTGTATATATATATATTTGTGTGTATATATATATAATGGAATACTATTCAGCCAGAAAAATGAATAAATTAACAGCATTTGCAGCGACCTGGATGAAACTGGAGACTATCATTCTAAGTGAAGTAACTCAGGAATGGAAAACCAAACATCGTATGTTCTCACTGATATGTGGGAGCTAAGCTATGAGGATGCAAAGGCATAAGAATGATATAATGGACTTTAGGGACTTTGGGGAAAGGTGGAGGGGAGCGAGGGATCAAAGACCACAAATATGGTGCAGTGGACACTGCTCGGGTGATGGATGCACCAAAACCTCACAAATCACCACTAAAGAACTTACTCATGTAACCAAACACCACCTGTACCCCAAAACCTATGGGCAAATTTAAAAAAATCAGGAGGCTGAGGTGCCAAGGAAGTTGGGAGGGACAGTTTTGTAAGAATGACTGATCACCCTTCCCTGAGATATCATGTTAGATGAACACTGATTAGACCCATGTTTTGGCAATATGAAAGTCCCTGATGTCCTCAGCTAGTGTAGTCTATGAAAGGATAGGGGCCCAGCAGCAGGCAGAATGCTTGGCAGGAAAATTGAGACAGGATTTTTCTTTCTTAAAAAAAACCTTTTATTTTAGGTTCAGCGGTACACACGCAGGTTTGTTACGCAGACTCGTGTCATGGGTATTTGTTGCAGATTATTTTACCACCAGGTATTAAGCCCAGTACCCGATAGTTATCTTCACTCCTCTCCCCCTTCTCTACCTCCATCCTCAAGTATGCTCCAGTGTTTGTTGTTTCATTATCTGTATCCACGTATTCTAATCATTTAGCTCCCACTTATAAATAAGAACAATCAGTATTGGATTTCCTATCCCTACATTAGTTTGCTAAGGATAATGGCCTCTAGCGCCATCCAATGTTCCTGCAAAATACATGATCTTGTTCTTTTTTATGGTGGCTTAGTATTCCACGGTGTATACGTACCACATTTTCTTTATCCAGTCTGTCACTGATGGGCATTTAGGTTGATTCCATGTCTTTGTTATTGTGAACAGAGTAGAGGTAACATTTCTAATATCCAACTTTCCAGAGTTTGGCTGTGAAGGAAGGGATAAAGGAATAGCTACAGGGAGCTGTGGAGCCAATGGAGGGAAAAGATGGGCCAAGTTAGGGCACAAATGGATGCTGATGAGAAGAATCCAATTGAGTAGGATAAAGAATGGATGATCCATGGAAACAGGGCCCTCAGAAGACAAGGGAAAAAGGGATCAGAGGTATATGGAGACCACTTGGCATTTGATAATCTGATGGGCACTAAAGGACAGAAAAGAGGGGCACACATTTGATAATCAGAAACAAAAGGAGTTTCTTCCAGCAGCTTTCATTTTCTCTATGAAGAATGAGGCCAGGGCATCCCTTGAGAAGGGAGTGGGGATGAGAGACAGAAGTCACAGGACAGAATGTATGACACTGTTGAGAGCAGGTCTAAGAATGTAGGCTGTGGGTAGGGTCAAGGCCCAGGTCAGAGCTAGTCACAACTTATAATGATATGATCATGCCTGGCTATGTTTTTTTTTCCAGCAACATTCAGCTGCTTCGGCAAGCAAAAGATGAGTGGCTGGGTTCATATGGATCAGAATACTGCTAGGAGGGTGTAACAGGAGAGAGAAGCAAGGATTTACATTCATGATCTGTCTGACAGAGAAGGCAGGACATGATAGGTATCTTCAGGGTAAATCTCTGTAATCACAGTTAGCATTTAATAAACATATTAGGAGGCGGATACAGTGTTAGGCATGTAAACCACATGAACCCATTTAATCTTCCTGTTAACTCAGCGTGGTAAGCACTCCCTTTTCCTCATCTTCTTTTGTAGATGAAAACCTTTGTTTTAGAGAACTAAAGAACCTTGATCCCTATCACAATGCAGGAAATAGCAGGATCTGGGTTCAAATCGATATCTTTTTTTTTTTTTTTTTTTTTTTTTGAGACAGAGTTTCACTCCTGTTACCCAGGCTGGAGTGCAATGGCGCGATCTCGGCTCACCGCAATCTCTGCCTCCTGGGTTCAGGCAATTCTCCTGCCTCAGCCTCCCAAGCAGCTGGGACTACAGGTGTGCGCCACCATGCCCAGCTAATTTTTGTATTTTTAGTAGAGACGGGGTTTCACCGTGTTGACCAAGATGGTCTCAATCTCTTGACCTCGTGATCCACCCACCTCGGCCTCCCAAAGTGCTGGGATTATGGGCGTGAGCCACTGCGCCCGGCCGATATCTCTTTAATTCAAAGGTTTGAGTTCTGTACACTGTTTTTCAGCTTCCAGGTACATGATGGCTGAGACAAGTGGCAAGGACTATCCTGAAAGTGACGAGATACTGAGTTTGATTTTTGGATTTGCTATTTCCTGATATGAATTTGCGACTGTAAATGAAGCCAAATTCCCTTTAATTGAGAAAAGTATTAACTGGTATTACCACATTATTTCCATCCAAGGCAAATGAATAACTAGGGGACTCTTTCAAGAAGATAGGCTATACTCTGTAGGCCTTGGTACTAGCCCATCAGAAGATGTACAAAGATGTCCTTTTTCTGTGTTTCACCTGTGGTATGGCTTGGCTGTGTCCCCACCTAAATCACATCTTGAATTGTAGTTCCCATAATCCCCACATGAAGTGGAAGGGACCCAGTGGGAGGTAACTGCATCATGGGGGTGATGGTTTTTCTATAAGGGGCTTTTCCCTTTTTGCTTGTCTTTCATTCTCACCCTGTGAAGAGGTGCCTTCCATTATGATTTTAAGTTTCCTGAGTCCTCCCCAGCTATGTGAAACCGTGAGTCAATTAAACCTCTTTTCTTTATAAATTACCCAGTATCAGGTATTTCCTCATAGCAGTGTGAAAATGGACTAATAAACCTTCCTGTCGGAAGGACCAGTATAAGTCATTTTCTCCGCTCCCAGCCTTTGACAGAAGTGCTGCCCACAACATCTCTGAAGAGTGGGCAGTCTCTTTCCTTCTCGTGGCAAAATGCTAGAGATCTCTCATGTGTCCACCTTCCTTTTAACGTAGTACATATTGCTAAAGGTTATGTCCCACATATGGCACTAGCCACTGTTCCAAACATAATTTTATTTGACATTCACAAAACCCCTATAAATACTACTGTAGCCATTTTACATAATGAATAAACTGGAAAGCCTCTTTATTACTCCTGGTGAGTTCAGCCCAGTGAATACACATAAACCAGCCTAACCGCCCTTTCACCCACAGCTCTCAGTGCTGTCAGACTGAATCCAGTAAGGCCTTTTGGCACCACATTTGTGCTCTAAGTATAACTTGATGAGGAGATTGCTCAATCTCCTTTGAAAGTGTGATCCATTGCCTAACAGCTGAAAGTGTCTCCTCTATTACTGGAATCAGCTACCCAGCACTGGGATTACTGGAAAGAGCTGTTGTGATGGGAACACTTGATCACATATGTAAATTTTCTGGAGCTTTCTGAAAGGAACAGTGGGTTGCATCTGATAAAGACATGGATCCAGAAACAGTGTAATGAGAATGAGAATGGCAGGGTGGGATCCTGAGGTGAGCTATGTGGAGCGAGGACTGTGAGGTTAGGAAGGTACAAAGGAAAAGCTTTTTCACTAGAAGGGAGAAACAAGGAAAGGAAGTGGACTTTTACTAGCATTCCAGACTGAGTATAAACCTGGGGAGCATTCCAGCAGGCTGGAGAACCTGGTAGATAATGGGAACCCTGAGCTTGAGTTCCTTCTCCGACTCCACAAATGGCTCCTTTGGGAACCTCACCCTTTTTATTAAAGCCTCATTTATTCCAACTGTGGTTATGAATTTGGATGCAAAGTGTGCCTCCTCCATTACTGGAATCAGCTGCCCAGTAATGGGAACCCTTAAAGAAATTCCATTTGCTGCTTCAATTCTGACCTCACAGACATCATTACAGAATCATTTTGGATACTCGAGAGATTGCAATGTTCCAAAAAATGCTGTTTTCAGGGCTCCTGGAAATACAAAGGTTTGATTTCAGTGTTACCGAGAGTCCTTCAATCTGATTAAACAATTATTTGTACATAGTTTGAAAGAAGGGAAAGTTCTGATTTCTGTACCTTATCAGAACTCTCCCTTCTTCCAAACTATTTACAAATAAGTCCTATCCAGGCAGAAAACAGGAAATGGCAGGAAGCTAGCTGATGTATAGATGCTGTAGTGTAAATGACAAGGTTTAGAGCCACACAGCCTTACAATCCAGTCCTCCCACCAGCTCTGTGTTCCTGGGCAACTCCGTTAAGCCTTCTGTGCCTTCATTTCCTCATACATTTTTTTTTTTAAATAATAAAGAAGGTATCTGTTCTTTAGGCTCAAAATTAGGTTGGAAATGGATGAAGGAATTAGAAGTTAGCCGAAACAGGAGAAGATTCCGATGGACTTGAGATCTTTCTTCAAATACTTAAAAGTGGAAGATGTATTAGCTGTCGTCTCTATGGACCAATGAATAAATGTTTTTAGGAAATAGGCTTCTGTCCAAAAAGTAGCTTTTTAACCTTTAGAGATTTCAACACAAGGAAAAGCTGCCATGAGAGCTAGTACATTTCTCATTATTGGAATTACACTTATTTAAAAATATATATAATAGCTAATCCATTGCAAAATCATTTTGCAAACTCCACTGCAAAAAAAAAAAATCTTTTTGAAAAATGAGTAAGCACCCTTCTGTTTATGTCTTTTGTAAATTTCTCACATGGTTACTTGGCACAAAATGAAAGCAGGCCCCCATATTGCAAGACCAACCCATAGAAAGGGAACCAAATGGCACATGTGACAAGTTTGAAGGGGCTCTGCGTGTGCTATTCAGTAAGCCTCTACCATCCTCAGATCTGTGTGTCAGTCCCGCATTGATCCAGGTCCCTTCCTGATTTTCTACTGTCAAATGGACTAAATGAAATAATCTATTTTCCATAACGTTCGCATTACAATCCAGTTTTACTCACCAAAGGAGTATGTCTGCGACACCACAATCTCTCAAGCACATTATCATCAGGCACATTTTTCAGAAGGAGGGGTGGCAGATTACTCCAAACTGCATGAATTTCAATAAGTGCACTAACATTGCTTAGTTTTTAAAGGGCATCTTTTTTTTTTTTTTCTTTTTAAGTTGTCATTTGAATTCAAACTCTTTGGAAAACATGCATAATAATCTTAATGATCCCATTGACTAGTTTAGATTCAAATTGTGAGGCATTTGAAATACCATGCTGCCAGCACTTTCCATAAATTACTCTCAAATTCAATACGTCTCTACACACACAAACACACACACACTTTTATAAGTACCACACTCAAAAATCTTTAAATTACACTTTCTTTTTGCTTGTCCCATTTTTATTGTTATTTGGTGGATAAATTAGAGCTGTTGTGTCTGCTTACAAATTTCTGTATTATTTTTCTAAAAAATAATTTAGTGCCAGTCATAAATTTTTATATCTCCTCAGGGTGAACAGAACTTAGTTGCAGGGTTCCAGGCTTTGGTGTGTGTGTTTGTTGTATGTGCACATGGGTGGTTGGTAAATTAAGCCTGATTTTTCTCATTTACCTTCCAATTCACTCTGTATGCTTGCACTTTTAGGAAATTTCCTCATTTACCTCCTGATGTATTGTATACCTTAGCAATTTTAGAAAATGTCTTAACACTGAACCAAAAAGATCACTTATGCTAGAAAGACTAACTAGAATCTTTATAATGAGATCCTATCTACAGCAGGATTGGATTAATTATACCTCCAGAATGCAATGATTAAAGGAAATAAATATCTTTCAGACCTATGAGAGGAAAGATCCTATTTTCACTTTATTCCTCATATTTCTGAGAATTAAAATTTCTTCACAAAGCTTGCCAGTAAAATTTCAGCAACCAGAAACTATATATAAATGAGTAGGAAAATATTCCATTTGTAATATATAACCAAAATAAAGCAATACAGAAAGCAGGCATCCTGCATCAGAATTCCAAACTTGTGCAATTCACCAATTTAATCATAACTTCACTATGAGAAAAAATTTCTCCTTAATTTTGAAAACATGGGTGTTCTTTGCTACTGAATCATACCTGAATTTCATATTCTTCCAGTGGAAAACAGTTGGAATATTTGATTCCACTTGAAACATCAATCAAAGAGTAAAAATAAGATACTTCGAAATAAGGGGAATTTCTGAGGCTGATTCAAAACTATTTTGATGCATTAACAGCTCTTATTTCAAGTTATAATTCACTGACTTCAGAAGAGGACAATCTATACAAGCACAACTCTCTAAATTGCAAATCCTAGTTGAGTATTAGCTGGCTAAAATAGAATATAATTGCTGTTTTGAGAAAGTTTGTATTTAGAAACTATCTCACTAAAATAATATTTATTTACTTAAGAATGATTTCTAAAAGGCTAACTCAAATGTATAAATAAAAATCTATTATACCCAAGGCCAACAGAAAATCTCTCCAGTGTTCTGGATGTCAGAGAGAAAAAACTACCAGCATTGTCATCAACAAATATTAACAGAATGCCATTGGAGTGTGAGGCCTGTGCAAGCAGCCTCAGGGGATGCAGAGAGAGACAA
Source organism: Callithrix jacchus (assembly GCF_049354715.1). Lineage (NCBI taxonomy): Eukaryota > Metazoa > Chordata > Mammalia > Primates > Cebidae > Callithrix > Callithrix jacchus. Next base: position 17,760,487 of record NC_133516.1, on the reverse strand, counting down.
AAGACATGACAAGATACTCATAATCTATGTGGGAAGACAGGACCCTGACATGCTTAGATAAACAGCAGCAAAATCAGCCCCTCAATCTTCTGCTACCCTGTCCATCCAATCTCCAAAGACAGTTCATAGATCCATTACAGCACTTAGAATAATTCCCATTTATCTGTTTGGCTTTCTATCTCATTCAAACAGTGAGGTTCCCAAATACTGGTGATTCTCTCTTTCACAATTTCATACCCCCAATGCCCACTACGATATTTGAAATACAGATGATGCTCAGTAACTATTTATTGGATGGATTTCAATGGACTGAAGGCCATTTACGCAGGCAACTTAGATGCAGAGGTAAAAAAAAAAAATCTAGATGCATAGTTAGAACATGGGTGTCATAGCCCTGATTTAGTTTCTTGGCTATATAGGCTAGCTTCTCTGGGCCTCAGTTTTCTCATATCTACCCTAGAAATGACACTTGCCTTGTAGGATTGTTGTGAACATCAAATGAAGAAACTATAAAAGCATTCTGGGTTCATGCACTTAAGTATAAGGCATTACTATGCTAAATGATTAGTACAGGTGGTAAATGCTAAAGGATGCATAATTAATATAGCTGGAAAACAGGCAGATAATTAAGTGAAGTTGCTTAATATCATCCAGTGTTAACTCAGGGAATTGGGTCATTATTCCTTCCCAAAAATGTCTAATCATTCTCTTCCATGTGAATGTATCATAAATATCAAATAACAAACTGATTGTTATATGATTTCGGAAATTCACATGGTTCTTTTTTAACCTAGAAAAACTACAGCCTTACTGGGCTTCAGTTGATTCATCTGCAAAAAGAAGAGCTTGGGTTGGAAAATCTTCAAAGTTCTTTCCAGTTTAAATGGCATGAGGATTGACTTCCACTCAATTCCACCAGCAAAATGACCTCAAAGTGCCCAGCAGTACTTAGTATTTCTTCCATAGCTTCAAAACAAAGGAAATTTGGCTTTCGCACTGAATTCCATTAAGCTGCCATCAGAGGAAGATGATGAGTCTAAGACTATTTGATATTTTCACACACAAAAAAAGCCTGTTATCCTGAAGATACATTTTATCTTCAAATTTTCTGCAGAACAATGCACATAGAATGAATGCTCAACAAATCCTTACTGAACAAGAGGCTGATTTCTCTTCCTTTGATCCTAGAAATTATAATGGAATTCAACATAAAAATGTTTAGAGATCAGAACTGTTCTCATTCATTCTTTCCTCCTTAACCATTCCTACTCTACTTTCGAGGCTTTTCTCAAATGCTGCACCCTCTGGGAGGCCTTCCTCTATGCCGGTTCCTTCCTCTCCCCACCACAGGATGTAGCATGGCCTTTCTTCTAAGCCCTCACAACTGCCTGAATCTCTTACAGATAAGTTGGATTACTTTGCCTTGCGTTATATCAGTTCACGTATCTGACATTTCTCATTCACCTCAGGGCTCCATGAGAGCATGAACAAGTCTCACGCTGTGCTGTATTCCCCACAGCACTGAGCACAGTCTTGCACACAGAAGGTACTCATTCAATGTCTCTTACAACCGACAAATAGTTCACTTTTCACTTAGAAATATTCAAGAGACATGTGTTTAAACACTCACTTTTCCCAAGGAAGTGGAGACAGTCATCTCCTCCCTTTCCCGAATTCTCCTTTATAAAAACTCAGAAACACCCTTGAGAATAATCTGACAGCACAATTTCACAAAAACAATCTTCTCTATTTTCTTTTACTTTAAACTTCATTAATGGTAATGCTTAACCTGTCACTCCTTAATTACACTGGCAAGTTGGTGGAGTTTATCAATCTGTGCATGAGGAGTTAATTCCAGAAGAGACTTTGACAAAAAGCACTTGATGGGAGAACACATCGCTATTCCAGCAGCTTTGCAGGGGTAACCTGCAGACACTGCCCAGCCAGACTCCGGCCAGTTTGGCTTCCTGCCACTTCTGCCGATTTCTTAATGATCTAATAGGAATGTGTAATAACCCTCTAAAAAAACAAGCCTTCCTCTTTTTTTCTCTGGTCTTAAAAATGAGATGACATCCAGCAGGTTAAATGTATCTTTAAAGGAAAATGCACCTGAACTGTACAATGTCTTAAACACTAATTGGGCCCTACCTTGTGTCTAGCAAAATTCTTTAAAGCCAACACAGTGCTCAATAAACCTCTGTTAAATAACTAAGCATGTAGTTTCTATGTACCTAGAAACGCAGAATATTCTGATCTGCATTCCATCAATCAGTGCCAATTATGCACTTACAGATTTATAGTCAAAAGGCCTAATTTATTGCTATGGTCTAAATTGAGTCCCCTTCTAAATTTATATGTTGAAGGCTTAACTTCCAAAGTGATAGTGTGCGTAGATGAGGCCTTTGAGACATAATTAAGTTTAGATAAAGTCATAAGGATGGGGCCCTCATGACGATATTAGTGACCTTATAAGAAAAGACACTTAGAGGGCTTGCTCCCTCCCTACACATGTCATGTAAGGACACAGTGAGAAGGTGAGAACCCCACCATACTAGCACCCTGATCTCAGACTTCCAGTCTCAAAACTATGAGAAAAGAAACCTCTTTTATTTGAGCCACTCAGTTCATGTATTTTTGTTATGGTGGTTCAGGTGTCTAACACATTCACTTTTTAAAAATGTACTAAATACTTTCCAAGATGAAAAGTATTGCTTGGATGCTATTTTTAGAAATGTGGGGTAAGATTTGGAGGTGGACAGGGGTAAAGAGACACACACAAAGAAAAAAAACCAGAAAAAAAAAAAACGAGCTTGCTCCTAGGGAGCTCATAGTCTATGTATTTGGGGGTGAGATTATCTACCAATATAAAGCAGAAATGGTAAAAGGTTAAAACAAAGGCAAGAGATTAAACCAAGACATAGATGAAAGTTCTGGAAATACAGTAGGAAGTGCTTGTCTTCAGTTGGAAGAGTGTAGGAATCTCAAAACAGTTGTAACCAAACTGGGCAGACCGGAGAGCTGTAACAATGAGACTTGCTGACTTTAAAAAGAAAAAAAAAAGTCCTATCTGATAATAGGACATCTGTTAGCATAAATTTATTTAACAGCAATGTAGAAGCTAAGATTCAGAGTCCAGGAACCCAAGGTTACATTTTAATCCTACACAAATTCCTTGTTTTCCAAAGCTCTTGGTTTTCTAAGCCTTGATTTTGTTACATTGTAAGAAGGAATAATATTAGTCTCCACTTGTCTGTTGGGGGTGAAAAATGAATAAAAAGGTGGCATTAGGAGAAAATAAGATCCACCGTATGACACAGCGGGACAGGTCTCTTCCTCCATGAAGAGTTTCTTGTTGGATTCCTCCTTTCCCACAAAATGCTACTATACCTGCTTCCACTAGTTCTTTCTTGAGGCCCCAGCACATTTAGCACTTTCCAATTTGTGGAGAAGCTATGTGTACATGTGTTATGCTAAATAAACAGGATTTATTTAGGTTATTTGCTTAAACTAGTATAAAATTATAGACTTCATTTTTAAAGGAATATATTTTAGAAGGTTCATTTTTATTTTACTAACACGTCTCATGAGCTTCATTAATATAAATTGTGTCAAATACCTTTTAACATTATTAATGAGTGCATACAGTAAAAATAACTTCTGTGGAAGATGTTTAATATCTTTTCCAAAATGATAGATATAATTAAAAAGTCATCACAGATGTATGTTTGTGATTTTAAGGTTGCTTAAACAGTCCTCAGTGCTGCCATCCAATTGTGACATTCCAAGTAAAGCATTCCTCTCTCGTCATCTTATCTTCCCATACTATAAATGTAAGAGACTGGATTAAAAAAAAAAATATATATATATATACATTCTTTGAAGATCTACATAACCAGGCCCTGTCATTGTGAAGTATTCAAAAAGAGCACCTGTCTTGCTATAATGATGATGTGAGCCTTGGCTGGCACCCCCTTACTCTGCAGGGATGAGAACACAAAAAGACCCATGGAGTAGACTTCACTTATTCATTTACTTATTTTAAGTAAGCCCTGGCGATGGGAAGGAATTATTATGCCCCATTCAAAGGCATTGGAATATCAGAGAACTCCTTGGCAATTTTCACAGGTGAGTCTGTGTTTCTGACCTTGAGTGCGGTAGCTCTTATGATAATTCTACGGCTGGAAGCTAGACAGCTGGCTTCACTCTCACATCTTTCCCTTCAATCTTTGATATTTACATTTCAGCAATGGCTCTGCTCATAGTCTCTCGGAGCCAAGCTCTCCTCCTTCTTTCTTATACATACACAGTCTCAGGTCCTAGGTGCACCAAGGGGCAAGCAAAGGGTATGTGAGTCAAAGACTGTGAGAAGACACAAAGTTAGAGTGACACAGGTTCCCCTCCAAGTCCCCGTAACTATCAGAGCAGCAGTAAGTTCCCCTGTTATGACAAGCACTACAGAAAAGACAAACATGAATTGAAGGTGACTTCCCCCAACCCACAGTCTTCAAGGGCTTCCTATCAGTAGAGGAGTGTGTCAAGGATGCCAGTGACTTTATAATACTAGTTGTGGTGAGGATAAATCCTATGAGAGATGTGGAAATGAAAACCTTGTATGTTCAGGAAAAGTTACATCTCATTGGTTACATTCCAGGAAAGCAATTTAAGGCTGGTTGATAAAGATTTTTAAAAAATGGAAATGTGAAAAGGCAGAAGGTAGGCAACCAAAGGCATGGGCATAGACAGAGAAACCTCAGATACTCATGTCCAGGAGAAGAGTCCTCCCTGTGGCCAGTGTTGTAAAAAGAATGTGTAGGAGAGCTGATGGGAGATAAGAATGGAAACATACTTTGGGGCCAATTGTTGCATGAGCTTGATGGGAAGTACAGACCAGTGGATTTCAAATTTGACTGTGCATAAAAATTTACCCCCCAACCCCTGCTGTCCCAGAAGCCTTGCAAAAGATGCAAAGTGCCTGTCTCCTTGTGCAGAAATTGTGGGGAGGAGTCCAAAACTTGACTTTTTTAATGAGGAATTCACAGTGGTTCCAAAGCAGGTGACCTCTGACACATTTTGAGAAAACCAAGCTTCTAGTCTCATGACTTGCCATCTCTCAGTCTCCGTAAGTTCTCAAACCAAGCGATGTGCAGGTAATATTCCAGAGCCTGACATGCTGACTTACAGCTGTTCTGTGGTGATTCAAGTTAGGAAAAATTCTCCCTTGCAGATTTTTTATGTGTCTCTTTTGGGGCTAGGCCCTGGTACAGTTATTTACTACTCAAAGCCCCGACGCTGATTTTAGTTCAGCCCTGTCCTGTCTGAATCCTCATTTTACCCTATAACCAGGTGAGGTAAGAAACACCACTTTCATTCAAGTGCCTCTGCTTCCCCTCCTTCCCTTCCTACCCTTCCTTCCCTTCCTTCCTTCCTCCCTCCCTCCCTTTCTCCCTCTTTCTCTCTCTCTCTCTCTTTCTTCCTTTCTTGAAACAGAGTCTCACTCTGTCGCTCAGGATGGAGTGCAGTGGTGCAATCCAGCTCCTGGGTTCCAGTGATTCTCCTGCCTCAGCCACCTGAGTAGCTGGGATTACAGGTGCACACCACCACACCCGGCTAATTTTTGTATGTTTAGTAGAGACAGGGTTTCACTGTGTTACCCAGGCTGGTCTCGAACTCCTGACCTCAAGTGATCTGCCCGCCCCAGTCTCCCCAAGTGTTGGGATTAAAGTCGTTGAGTCTCGGCTCCCGGCCTCTTTTTCTTTAAAAAAAAAATTTTTTTATAAACTGACAAAAATATTCCTTTATTAGTGAATTCTACAATATTATATAGTACAGATGAATGCAGATCTATCTGGGCAAAAATAAACTACAAAGAAGGGAAAGATGTAACACTCAATGCCTGCATGGGATGATCCTGGAGCTGACCACGCTAACGTTTTCAAACTGTTTTTCAAAGTCAGATGTGAGAACATATAACAAACTGGTTTGCTCTTATTGTTTATGTTTTCATTCTAAGCGTGAGGAAATTGAAGCTAAAAGAACAGGGATGAATGCAGAACAGCAGCTGTCTGAGTGTGAACCAGGTCTGACTTTAAATTCTATATTCTTTCTTTAAAATCAATTACTGCCTCATACCAACCCCAGGATGTGAAAGACTATCATACACCCAGAATCTTTGAACTTATTTTCAGGTTTATTTTTAAGATTAATGTAATGGCCTAATCACATAGACACACACTCTCTTCTCTGCCACAGTCCACTTTCTTCTAATAGAGAATAAAAGGGCGCAAACATGTCTTTCTTCTGAGAATGCAGAGTAGTTTAGAAGACCCAACTAACATGGAGTCCATGCTAAAGCTGGGTGATTATCATTCGTTTATCCATTACGAATTATAAAATAAATATGAAAGAAAATGAGGAATAGACTCCTTTCCTATTTTCTCTCCATCCTTTTATCTCTGAAGGGGGACGTTTACTGAATCACTGCCAAAAATTCACTCAGCCTAATGAAGTGTGTAAGTAATGGGATTAAATAATCTTAAACCATTATTACAGTAGCCTGATGCTGACATTCATCCAAACTCTGGCAAACATTGAGTGGTGAGTTCATGCTTGATTTAAACAAACTAGGGCAGTAGGAAGGTTCTAGAATAAAGTTTCAGAAGGATTTAACCTGGAAATCTGAGACCCTTCATTCTGGTCAGGGTGGAAGCAAGCACTGTCCTATTTCTACACTCTCCAACCAAAATCTTACTAATTCCAACATTTTCTAGGGATGTCTCTCTGGACCTGTAGCCACAAATGTTTAAACCCTTCATGTCAGTCCCAAAGGAAGTAGTTCTTTGAAGGCATCAGGAGGACTCCCGGTTTCTAGTCTTACCTCTGCTGTTAACAAATTGTATAACCTCAGGCAAAACAGTCAGCTTTCTTGGGATTTAGCTTTCTCAGCTATAAAATGGCATTATTGAATTTCTAAGGTTCCTGTTGGCCTTTAAAAAGCATTCTAATTCTATGACAACAGCAGTTAATATGGTTTGGAACAGGAACTGGGAAGAAAGGGTTATGTTCAGCGAGGCCTCCTTGTTTATCTGGGCAATTCACTTACAGGTCTGTGCCACTCATTCCTTACCAAGTAAGGGCTGCCTTGGAACCTGCAAGGATGTGGTGAGTAGAAGCCAAGATTAGCAGAGGGCTGGGGGATATTTGGTTGAAAGGGCTGAATAAATACCATTAGCAAACGAGAGTGTAGTAGCTATTCATTCCCCCACTAAAAACACTGTTGTATAATAAAGGGTGATAATATGAACGTCTGTTAAAATGAGAGGACCTTTCTAAAGCATATTCAATCCACAAAACAAAACGAAACACATTTTGTTCACGAATTAATTATTACTGCAAAACTTTTTTAGCATTCCTCACTTAGATCATTTATATGTTTTAAAATTTTACCTAGACATTTTATGTTTTTTAATTGCCTCTGTATGAGGACATTTTTCCGTTATATTTTCTAAACCTAAAATGGCAGCTTTTGTCAGCTTACTAAACTTTCATTATTCCAATATTTAAAATTGTTCGGGTTTCCTAGAGGAAAAGTCACATCATTTGTAAATGACTCTGTATGTACATTCAGTCTTAAAATGTTGAGTGGAAAAGTCTCCCACTAATACAAATACTATAATGCCATTTATTTAAAATTAAGAAACACTATGTGCTAATAAAACTATATGTTGTTTAAAGAAATGCATGGACATGATAAAAACCAAATTTAGAATAGTAGCTACCTCTTTACAGGACTTTTAGGAATATGATCATGGAATAGAACCCAAGGGATTTCTACTGAATTTTTAATGTTTTCTTTCTTAAACTGGATAATAGGTACATGGACTTTTGTCATTATGCTTTATGTCTTTATATATGTTAGAAATGTTGCATAATAAACGGAAATTTGGAAATACTACTTAGAGCTTATTTTACATTATTGCCATTAAAAAAT